>NW_026535846.1:0-10000000 GCF_028551555.1 Melozone crissalis | reverse complement strand
TTTTAAGAAAGAGCCTTTGTCTTGGGTTTTTTCTTTTTTTCCCCCTTTTTTTTCCCAACTGTGTGTCAGTGACAACACCCAGTTTGATAAATGTTTGGTTGCAAAAGCAGCATAGGGTAACTGGCATTGCAAACCACATTTTCCAAAATTATTATTGGTTTGTGTGGCTTAATTAGAGGAAGTGCAACTTTATTTTCAAAATTACTGAATGGTTTCCATAAAACCAAAGCTCTTTTTATAATCCCTTAAATTGTTCCACTGCCTCCCAAAATAGGCATTTGAAATTGCCCAGGGTACCCAAATACATGGGACAGAGGTGTGCATTAGAGAGGAGTCCAGCTCTCAATCACCCAGCCCTGAGTCCCTGGGGGAAAAAAAAAATTGCCAGGAATTGGTGAAATCCACTATTTCAGATGTATCCCTGCAGTAACATAGCAGAACTTGCATCTCTTCCAACAGCAAGATTCTACTGATAAAAACTCTGGAAGGACAAATTAGGAAAATCTGTAGCATAACACTAATTTATAAGATGTGGTGACTTTTCTATATTTAAAGCACAGTAATAATTGTAAGAAAATCTGTGAAATCAGAAAGCCTGATATGGTGTTTTATATGTTTTACATTGCATAACTTTTATTATGGAGTCCTGCCTGCTTTTCACTCTACATCAGTGTTGTCCTCATTAATGTCAAAAGGATTTATGTGTGCACATGGAGCAAGAATGTATGCCTATGTGTTTGCAGTCTCACCTGTTATCTTTCTCTTGCCATTATCTAGCAACTTCCCTTTCAAAGGACAACATTTATAGCTCACTGGTAAATATAAGGCAGATAAATTTATGTACTGAAGCAACATGAGTGTGAAGTTGGTCTGACTCAATTGTATCAAACCAGCTGAAACAGATATTGTGTACACAACAGACACATCTCTGGTTTCAAAGTTTTCATAAGGAAAAAATTCCTCTGGGCAAAAGAAATCAAAACATTGGGATGAAATACATTGGATCTCAGGAATTTCCTTTGCAACTACTAGGATCTGCACAAAAATGAACCATTAAAAAGCAATCCCTATTTTCCAATCCTATCAGCTACAGCACATCATCAAGAGTTTACATAATTCTTAAAATCAGACACAAAATGTCAACAGAGTGCAGCTGAATGCATTATGGATACAGAATACCCTTGCAGAGTTTTCATTAAGTCTAACATGATTTACAGGACTTAAGACACATTGCTTCAAGATTTTTATATCACTGCAGTAAGTACTCCAGGGATGTTTCGACCCACTCAAAATTGTTTTAGCTGTGCTATTACCTGGGTCAGAACTGATGGCAGCATATATCAATTAGACTGCAGCAGTTTAATACCTGCTCCTATGCATCTGGTCACTCAGAAATTCACATCTAAGATTTCCATACCCTAAAAAGAATATTACAGCAGAGCCCTGGAATGGGCTAAGGTTACCTCATTTATTTAAGAAGCAGCTTTACAGAAAAGACATCAGGAGACTATACCCATTCAGATTACAGATGTCCCTTCCATTCACCACAGAGACTGGCAATACTTCTTTTGCCTTGACAATTTTGTAGATCACGGTGCAGCACTGCATCTAATTGGGAACAGTGGACTGTAGACTTTTTGATAAACTCAACTAGCATCATTGACAGTGACTGATTCCAGTTTAGGATCTAGACTCTTTATTAGTTTTAACCCTATTAGAGACCATTTAAAAAATAGTGGCACTTCAGTATTTTGTCATACCTAGAGTCAAAAATACATGATTGTTACTTCTGTCTAGAGAGGTAACTGTAGTTAATGACTGTGTCAGTGATGACCACTGTGTGTATTTTATATGACATGGCAGTAGTGTAGACCTCCTTTGCTGCAGAATGTTAACAGGCACTTTTATTGGCAGTGGATTTGTCCCTGAAACTTAACTGAGTTTGAGAATAAGTGCCCCTGTGACATAATTTTATTATTCAAGAAGCAGGTTTACCCACAATTTTTTTCACCTATCCAGCACAACATTGTCACAGCTGCCTTTTTAGTAATGCCTGAGAGGCTCAATCTCAGGTAAGGATTTTAGCTGGTACCAACAGGTGAGACATTTGAGAAACATCTGTTGCTTACTTCTCTGCTGTAATAGTGAGAAGTTTTTAGATCCCTGGAAACACTGAGTTTACCTGGTCTACACAGCAAGAGAGTTTAGCCAAGAGACTTCATATGGCTCAGGGCAAAACCTATGGTCACTAACACTTTATTTGTGGTTATGTCCTTAAGATCTGTCCTTTGCTCCTCTGTACCTGTTACTCCACAGAGGTGCCATTTTTAGCATTAAAAAACCCAGGACATCAGCAAAAAACTGTAAAATCAGTCTCTACAGAGCTCTTCCCTGCCTCCTCTTTAAACACTCAGCATATCTCTAACAGAGGGCCTTACTCTAGCAACACCAATATGAGCTTTCAAGACCTCTTGCTCCCTACCTGTGAGGGCCAAGATGTGAAACAGGAACAAAGACAATTCAGAATAAACACTAAAAATATGGTTAAGCCTCACATCAATACAAACACCAGGCTTAAAAGTATTCTGTTAGTGCAAAGGACTGCACATGTAAACCAACTCAAAATCTAACTTGCACATTACATGGCAGTAGCATTTTTACTATCAAGCTTCTAAGAGTCCAACAAAACCTTAATAAAAGGCAAAACTAGGGCAAAAAAAAGATGAATTAAGGGTAGTAAGCTACAGGATTTGCCCTCCAAACTTTCCAATGGGGAAATCCATCTCTTTTAGCATAAATGTGTGCAGTTTTACAGTGGTCCTGCTTCTGCATGAATTTCAGAATACATTTACTAGAAAATTCATTACATGAAACATTTATCCCATGAATAAATTAGAGACTCTGAATTACAGTGCAATAAAACTTTTGCTGCTAGAAAGATTTTTATGGGTGAAATAATGTGAAAATTAGTAACATTAAATATGATTCTTCTTAACCCAGAATAGTCACCACACAATTATTTTGACATGTTCTGGCATACATCATCATAGATCTAGTCAAATAGTGTTATAGAACGGATTTGGAACCCTTTTATAAAGCATCAAGAAACACACAGAAAAGGGCAATAGAGAGGCAAGTTTTCAATCCTGAACTGCTGAAGAGAGCAATTTTTCCCAATACATTCCAGGATGACTTTTTTTCAAAAGAATTTTACTCAGTCCTTGAGTGGATGAGCAAAGAGTTTCACTTTTGTATCTTTCGTGTGTGTGTGATGCTCTAGGATGGGGTAAATGCACTGAGGGCAAGCCTCCCATGGCATTAAATGGGAAGTCTGCATGTTGTGCTCAGGCACAGGCTCACTTCTCTAAATAAAACTTCTAGACATACATATACAGGGCTGCTTTGTGCCATTAGGTCAAGCACTGATAAACCCATAACAAAGTGTCAGTGCTTAGCTTTTTGGGGGCCAGATCCCACCAACCTTCTCTATGCAGAACAGCTATTTGCATTGTTGAAAGATGCTGTTACTTCCCATGAAAAAACTCATCTAGAACTTTAAACCCTTATTAGAAGGTGTAGTACCAAGTCAGTGTACACTGAAATGTGGTCTCAAGATACACTGACAACATAGGTGAGATCTTTCACCTACACTTCTCACTCTGAGACAACCTAACCCTGGGTAAAATGCTCAATATTTTAAGCGACTAAAAATCTGCTGGGACGAAGGATACTGCCAGAATTTAAATCTAACTTTAGAAAGCAGAATTTCCTTATCCTCTACTTTCCAAAGGCTGATGGAATTGCCACGCATCACAGACCTGCTGTACTGTGCTCAGTTGCTTCCAAACACTTGTGCCAGGCTTGCAAGAGAGGTGTCCCTGCTTTGGAATGCTTGTTTGTGAAAGAAAATAGATTATTTTTTCTTTATTGTAGAAGATCTTTTAGGGGAAGAGAGACAGAATCCATGTATTTTCTTTGGGCATTTCCCTATTCATAGATTTTTGTCTAGTTAGGTGGACCTTGGATTTTGGCAGACTCACAGCAGACTTTGTTTATTGCCTATTCTGAAAAAACAGACATTTGTGTGGAACTTTTCTGGAGGTGCCCCTTTCCAGACTCAAATGATTAAATAGATGTTTATGAGTATTAAAGTATGTCTCTTTCTCAGGAAGGAAAAACCACTGATGCAACGGAAAGCACAAGGCTGCAGAGCACTCTGTGCACACCAGCCATTCCAACCCAGGAGTGCAGAAGCATGACTGTATTCAAAGGAGGTAAATCAGACACCCTTGAATGCTTTATCTCCCTCTCTCTGTGTTTGGTTTCCCACAGCATAACTTTACACATTACCTCATGACATCTTTATAGTGGTGGAGAAAATTATTAGACTCCAGTCCTTGAAAAATCGCAAACACAGACTCATTTGTAGCATTTGGCTGCTCTAATTAGCACATCACTGAGGGGTAATGAATAGAAGTCTGTGAAGAAACCTAAAAATTAGTACCACTAGCAATGTTAGAGTAAAAATCAGAACTGTGAGTAACAGTACTCAGAGGATTTGGGTAATTACTGGATACTCGCAATATAAGGTCTGTCACTTGATCCTGAGGGACTCTAAGTCTTCAACAAGCCCCAGAGGCCCAATATTCTACCCCAATAAATGAGGCTCACAAAGTTCACTCAGAGTTAAAGACAGCATCACAAGTCTATTGTTCTTGTTTCTTTTTTTAAAGGTGGTTCTTAAACAGTATGGAATTAGACAAACTTTTTTTGTGTGTCAATCACTGGACTCCTCCATCTATAATGAGATATTATAGCTTCCATGTGTGTGAAATTATGGAAATGACATCACTGCAATAACCAAATGTGAAAGGCCACATGGATTCCTAAAGCCCAACAAACAGCTGCAGTATTTGTGCTAAGGTTCTTTAAACATTTCAATGGTCTCCAAGCAATTGAAAGGTGGGAAGGGAAATATTACTCTTCAGTGGATGGTGAGAGACCTTGAGCATGTAAAGAAAGAGCAATACCTTCACCTGCTCCTACCTGAGCACTCAGGTCACCTATTCCACCAGCCTGTGAGCAATGGCACAGAGGGGCAGAAGTGCTGCAAAGCAGGTGTGCTCCCCCCTCCCACACAAGAATGACCATTGCCCAGGGTACACCAGCCCAAACCAGGCAGTCTGGGGCAGTCTCCAGGAAAGACCAAGCTGGCTCTTCCCAGCCCTGGGAAGCGGTGCCAGCCTGGTGGTGCAGGAGAACCCTCCCTCAGCTAAGCAAGGGCTTCCTCCTCCCCTATAGTGGGAAGCTTTCAATTCTGACCCATTCTCAACCTGATGTAAAGGGGCTCCAGCCTGTATTTTATAACATATATTTTAAAAAAGCCCTGTAGGATCAACAACTTTTATTGCAACTTTCAGCTGCACTGTGCTCTTGTAAAGCCAGATTAAGCTCGGGTCTAAATGTCATGACCCTTTCCTCTCCCCCCTCTCCATCTCCCATCATCTGTTTGATTGTCTTTAAGTGATTTTACTCAGGACGAAATGAAAAAAAAAAAGTTAAAAAAAAAGAAAAGAAAAGAGGAAAGAAAGAAAAAGAAAAGAAACAAGAACCAAATTCTGTATATAAACAATGGCAGCTTTCAGGCTTGCTTTTCATCCTGAACCGAACGGGCAAAGAGCGTCCGTGCATTTGCAAGCTTTTCCAAGTGAGCCTAGAGGGGCCTGTTTACCAGAGATCAAATCTCTGGCAAACAGCTCATTGCAGCTCTTCAAACAAGCTGAAATTATGACCTTATGTTATTGTTTCTCAACAACCCAAACCTTTGATGTAAACTAATGTTGACCTTTCCAGCATAAATTTGACATGAAGCCACTTTTGTTTCAAACACCCTATGAAAATTCAGCTACAGTCTTACTGGATAAAGCCTTTTTGTGAGATAATAAATAATAGATAATAAAAAACTGGAGCAAATTTACTCACTGAAGTATTTTCTTTTCCTGACTATCACAATGGAACTTTTCTACCTTGGCTTGTGTTGAGCTGTCTCACACCACACCATGGGCCCATCCAACCTATGCTAAATTCTAGTGAAGTCAAAGGAAAAACCTCTCAAGAATTTCACGTCCTCAACCTTTGAGGGAAACCTAGATTAAACTAAATTAAACTGCATAACTCCCCTGGATCTCTGTGGAGACATTCCTACCATTCACTTTAGCATTAGGTGGGTGTCCAAGGTAAGATGGTGTCTCTAGAAATGACCTCAACACAATTTGGGCAGAAAGGCTCCTAATTCAACCTCAGCAAGTGCTGACTTCTGCCAGTTACAGAAAGCATGGAGAGGTGAGCTCCCAGTATAAGCACCTCTGGTCTATTGAACTGGTGACTGTTCACTCTTGTTCCACCATGCCCACCCCTGGTGATCTGCACATCTTCCCATTCTGCCCAGGGCTCACTCAGGACTGGTGTGTGTAGGTATCTCCACACTCTCTTCCAACAATATATTTTATTTGCCATGACTAATCTCTATTCCTTATTGTTTTGCCTATTAACTTTTGAAGTAGTAAAAAGGAATCAACAGACAAAAAGGAAGATAATTCTGTTAATTTTTCAAAGTGCTGCTATTAATATTTAGTGCTCTCCTCATCAGCTTAGCAGTTTTAAAAAACAGGAATTTAGTTGGAGAATCCAGATAAAAAATGAGCAACCTTTTTATGGAGTCCATTAACTAATCCTAAATTAAAGTGGCATTGGAATGGAACTAGAGGGATGTGTATAAAAAAGAGCACGTGACGAGCACATGGATACCACATGAATCCATTATGATAAGTATTCTTCCAGTAAGAGCAAATGAATTCATTCTGACCACACACTTAAAATGAAGCCAAACTTGTTGGGTTTTTTAATAAATGTCAAAGTATCATTTAACTGCTAAACTAAACTTATCTTTTGCTGGGCCAAAAAACTCGCAAGATAGTGCTTTAGAGCAAAATACCAGCATATATATATATACATATATATATATATACACACACACAGACTATACTATATATCAGTATAACTCACGGTACAATCACTACATATCAAATAGTAATAACCTCACTTTCTTCTTTTGCACTCCAAACTGGGGATTCAACCCTTAGCTGAGCCCGTTACAGTAAATCTGCTTTGCTGTGTGAAACACACTTGAAGTGTCTGAACTCTGTTCTCAGAGAGCTTCTTGTGCTGCTTCCCTCCATACCTGAATAAATACAAGTTGCAAAACAAAGGTGATGAACTCAAGCATTTCAGGGGAGCTCCACTGATAGCTCCTCATTGCCTAACCTAATAACTACTTTCAGAGATCACCTGAAATAACTTTCTCTTAATATTAGAAACATTAAGCCTTGTGTCTGCAGTTTATTTGGAGGGCCAGACAAAGAGGCCATGCATTTTTTGAGATATGTGATCCATGCAAATAAAAGACACACTTATGAACTTTGCTTGCTATTCATAAAGCAAGTCCCATGCAAATCACAGAAACAGCAATGACAAATTTCATGGGTTTGTCATGGCAAAAATAGCAGATTTCACAGCATGACACTGATTAAAAGACAGACAGGAAAATCGCAAATAAAGACATTTAGGCTGCCAAGAAAATGATGTTTTTAAGTACTGAATTATTTCTTTATTAATACAGTCATCCTGAACAGATATTCTCCAAAGCAGCAAAACTGTCACTAAACAAATCTGCAACCCAAAAATACTCCCAGTTTTAGGAATTATTTAGTTTTCCTAATTCTTAGTCCAGATACTGCTGAATAATAAAGTGGACAAGAATCCAGGATGACACAATGAGCTTCACAGAAATGTATTTTCTGAGCACAGCCTTCCCTGAGCTGGCAGCTCAAGTCTTTATGCCAACATCAGTATAAAGGGTGCATTTTATCTCTCTGCACAAGAAGAAACCCCAAGGGAAGTCAAGTGTCACATCGTAAGTATCAGTTCAGGTCCCAGCTCTCCCTTATGGACTAAGGCTTCTTGTTTATTTTTAGAAGCATTGACTCATCAGTCACTGCACTGATGTCCATGTCCAACTGGTTGCCCAGAATGAATGAAAAATTCAAAGTCAAGCTAGCACTTCTGCTTTAGTGCTCAGGTCAGTGCAAAACCCCTCTGTTTTGGTGTGAGAGTGGAGTTTTCATCTAACCCCACAGATGAACCCAGGAAAAAAAGTTAAAGCTCAAGCTCTAATAGAGTCCAGAGCCAGGCTTTGCACAAAGCCAAGTGCTGGTCTCCTGCTCCATCCTGGTCCTTCTGCACCCCCAACTCTTTCTGCTGTTCTCCACACTCTGTAAAGGAGGCTGCAAAGGGAAATTACAATTGTGAAGAAAAACAACCCAAGCTGATTATTATGTCATATCATTCTGTGCTCTGTGACTTGGTTAGGAATGAGAATTTGCACTCAATGGAAAACTTTGTTTTCTAAAAAAAAAAAAAAAGGGTCAGAAAGCAAAAAACGATCCAAATAAAAATTCTCAGGAAATCTAAATTCACAAATTCTATGATACTATGTTTCAGAAAAATATTTCAAAACTAGAAATATTTCTATCTGAGAATGAAATGTCTTTTACTTCAATTTGGAAAAGAAACAATATATTCAATTTCAGTGGTTTACTCAACCACATGTATTCCATTTCAGTTATTTATTCTATCAGTTCCTAAATTTTGGCCTTTGAGCCCCTCCAGCAGCTCTGTCTGAAAAGCAAAGAGGAACACAGCTGCACAGCTCCTACAAGCACACCAAGGAGGCAGGAAGATCTCTCCACAGCACCATTCCAGGGTTCATCCGAATGTGGCCCTATGCTGCGGGCTTCTTTTAGGACCAGAAAGAACATGCTCTCCTATGAGAGCTCAGCACTCCCCAGGATCATGAAGACAATGCAAAGAGAATTTTGTGAAGGGAGCTTCAGGGATCTTTCCATTTCCATATGGATTCTTTTAAAAGAAACCTCTTATGGGCATCTCTGAGCAAGGGAAACTCAGATGTCCTCCCTTCTCAGAATTGTGGCACAATGCTCTCAGTTGAGGAGTGTGAGTGCAGCATCTTTCATAGAGAGAATTAACCTGAGGCTCTTGCCCAGAAAAGTACAACACACAATATGCTGGCTACTAGTTTGTTATACAAGTTCTTTTTCATAAATAGTGGCAAAAGCCAAAGAAAACTTCATAAAAATGAATGGTTCTAGCACTTCCTAATGAAACGTAGACAATCCCTCATGCAGAAACAAAAAATTACCCCATCACTCATTTCTCAGAGGGAGGCAGCAATTTCACGGGGTAGTAGCCACACAAGGGACAAAAACTAAGATCTTCTTCATTATTATCCACCTCCTAGTTCTGCTCATCTGTATCTCATCAGACAGAAAAAATGTTCAAATTTATTTAGAACTTTAAACCCCTGTTGAGGTTCAAGACTTTAAGCCAACAGGCTGTTGACCAAGAGTGGAGAGCTAAACCTGAGATGGTTTATGGTCAGGAGTGGGAAAAAGGCATACTCTCCCAGGGCTCAGTTTTCTCTAGTCTTTTACACAAGAAAAAGGATTAATTAATATCTATTTAAAATCATTATTTCATCTGTCAGTCTAATGCTCTGACTTTTCCTACCATGGATGTTGGCCTCTACCAAGGTGAATACAAAAACCGCTTCCAAATACCAGCAGTAGACAATATGGCATGATGGACATTTTTCAAAACCTGCTGCACCCCTACATTTTTCTTGATTGCTCAACACATTGGTAGTCATTACTGCAGCAACTTATTTCAAGCCAAGAGATATAAATGTCTGTCTGTGCTGACTGGCAGGGTGCTGTGAAACAATGCTGCCAGCCAATCAAATGCACACACTCTCTTCCTCCTTGGGGTGACAGTATGTATTTTCAGTGGTATAGCTGGGACTGATTGCCATCAATCAAGGCTTGGATTCCCAGTCCATCTCCACAGCATACACATGCTGAGTGAAAGGCCAATCTAACTCAGCATACTTTGGTAAACTCCTGAAACTTTATTAGATTAATATTTTAGACAAAATAATAATCAGTTCATCAATGTAGGAAAGGAGCTCGAAAGTCTAAATGCTTCTAAAATTGGATCTTCTCTGCTTTTAAAGGTAAGCAGATGGAAAACATTTGATTCTTATTTATTACCAGTTAAATTTATGTCCCTTATTTCACCATAAAGTACAAGACTTCACAAAAGTGTATCTTATTTCACTGATCTTTAATAACCTGAAAACCGGTAACAGAAACCTATAATGAAGCACCCCATATACTGTGAATTAAAAATAAATAAGAGACCTCAAAGAGGCCTTCTTCAAAAGCTGCTTCAGTTTAGTGTTTCATTTTATATATACACTAAGAGAGAGACATCTGTAAACATTTCTAAAGTATAATGCAAAGGAACTAGCTGTGCTATTATCTATTCTAAGCACATGGTTCAACATTTGTTTATGCAAACCATATAATTGGAAACTCTGTCCATTTTCTGCTTGTGCTAAATATTCTGTGTATAAATACTTTTCATAGTAGATAAATAAGGTTTTTATTTAGGTCTTATCACCTTCATATTACATATTCATTGATTTCTAAACTGCCTTAAACAGCTCTGTAGATGTGAAACATTATGAATTCAGTTTTGGCACCTTGGTATTAAATTTGCATATCAGGTCACGCACCGCTTGACATACATGCAAAATTGCACTGCGGCTATTTTATTACAACCCACAAAATATATTCAGAAACTGCATGCAGCATCAAAATAAATTAAAATGGATAAAAGACCCAATAGTGAGCCACATTTTTTTTATTGTTTAGTAGTGCCTAAAGCCATTTATATGTTCTAGTCAATAAACAAAAGTTAGACTAAAACAATTTTTAGTCTTTCTGTTATTATATTTTAATTGCAGAGGTAAATATATTTTTTCCCCTTACCAATTGTATCCTACTTAAGGCTTGAATTCTTTTAAATTGCATGCTATAAAAAGCAATATATATGGATCACTGGCAAGCCTTCATGTTTCTCTGAGCATGTCAGAATGTATATAGACACCGTGTATCAAAAGTCAGACATACAAAGCAATATATTTGTCTAGTTGATTTTGTAGTTGGAGTGTTTTTGTAACTTACTGTGTATGCCAGGGCTGCATTTGCATGGAGACTGCATTTACACAAAGTTAAAAGTACATCAGTCAGTGCAGCTCAGCCATTATAGTGCCCTCAATATAAACCAACTAACTACCTTCAGTGCTTCATCTAAAAATTGCCCTCTTTATATTCAGTAAGATGCAGCAAAGATATTAGAAAATTAAATAGTAGGGGACACATTTTCCAATTGCCCCTCACTAGGGCTCCATTTCAATGTCTACAACACTTCAGGATAAATAATTTGCCATTTCTATTCACTTGTTCCCAGGCCACGCTCACTTGGCTGCTCAGGTGCCTCATCATGCCTGCACGCTGGGGACTCGGGTGTCTCACAGACCCTCCAGGGACAGAAGGGTGCCCATAGGGCAGCTGTGCCAGCCCAGGTGGCCGTGGCCAGCCTGGCCCCTCTCCCAGCTCTGTGCTCCAGCCAAGCCATGGGCAGTGAGAGCAGCCCCTGTGCTGCTGGAAGGAGATCCCAAAGAGCCAGCCAGGGCTTGTGCTGGGAGCCTCTGCTGCTCAGCACCACGGCTGCCTTCATCACCCTCGGAAAACACACAGTTCCCTTCCATGAAAAGCAGGCAGTGCAAGCATCCCCTTGCTCTGCTATGGGTAACAAGTGTCTGTGAGCACTGGGATGAACCCATCTTCCTCAAACAAACCCTGAGCACTGCTGCATCCTCACACACAGACAAGGACTCAGAAAGGAGCACAGACAAGGGCTCAGGCAGGAGCCCTGGCCTGACCCAGAGCCGGGCACACACCATTGCATCCCTGCTCCTCCCACGTGTGCCAGGGCACGGGTGACTTCTCCTACATCACCTGCTCTCAGCCATTACTGACTCTTAACCTTGGGAGATCCATTAGAAAAAAAGGCTGGGGGTGGTTGCTTAAGAGATTCTAAATGGCATTCTCCATGAAATCAGGGCAACAGCACAAACGAGGGAAATCCTGTAAATAACACACAATTAAATTTAGAGTGCATTTTACTGAGTTTAGCTCACACTACGATGGAAATTACATGACAGAGCACCCCCATTAAGTCAGCAAACAACCTCTGGCCACACAAATGAAGCAGGTGACAACTGCACCAGGCAGTATCTGCACTTGGGCCCCCAACCAAAACTTCTGGCTTCTAAGTTTTCTCTGTGTTTCCTCAAAATATCACAAATGAAACCTGAACATCTACATTCCACAAGAAGATCACTCACTGGATTCAGGGGAGAAGGATCAGAGCCTCATCTGTGGTAGCTGGTGGAGACAGACAGACCTCTTAAGAAACCTGCATGACTACACTGAAAGTCTAAGCTCATCAGCAACAGTACGTTTACAGCAAAAACCTTAAAAAATCAACATAATATAACAAATTGGTTCAAAGCATTGCTACAGACCACCGTGCTAAATTCTCACATCCTTAGCAGTTTGTAAAAATGTTTAATTTATGTTTATGTATTCTTATTCAAAATGTTAGTTAACAGCCTGTAGGGACCTGGTAATAGGATCCTTTTTTCTTTTTTATGTTTATTAGCTACATTAATGACTGTTTCTGCAATTCTGCTACAAAGACTTGCGTTAATGAACGCCAATTAATTCTGAAATGATTTTAAACAAAGGGTGATGAGAATAACCAATCAACCATGACAGTGTAAAGAGCAAGCAGGCTGCTGTGACCTAATTTTTCTGTGTTGATTCTTTGCTGTCAGAGTGCATTGTTATTCATCAAGAACACCTATAGATTTTGCATATACATACTACAGTATTATAATTTTAGAAATTTTCTGTTCCTTTTCAACATGGAAAGTTACTTCACTTAAAGTACAGGTTTCAATAATATCGACTCACAAACTGCTAATCCCTCAGAGGTCAGGCACATCTTCAGCAGCATTAGAAGGATCTTACCAATTTCAGCTTCTTAGAATTTAAGATAAGAACTGGCTGGCTCAAACATTTGGAACATCAGGCCTTTCACTCAAAAACATAACAAAGAATCATTTCCCTGTTTCAACCTGTTTAATTAGAGCATTGTACCCATCAGTCTGTTTATTGCCCACAATAAGTTAATCTTTTAGCCATTTAAAGCAATTCCCAAGGACCTGAGTGTAAAAGAATTCCCTGAAACCAGCAACAAGTTGAGTGATTACATTCCTGAGATAACACATATATGTGTCAAATCTGACCTAAAAAGTAAATAGACCATGCAGGCAGATGTGACTTACACGCCTATTGTGCGAAAAAAGCCATCCAAAATTGTTCTAAATTTACACAAAATGAACTGAAATTGATAAATGTCATTTACTTTTTCACCAGTGCCCAGTTTGTGCTTCCACCACAAAAGCCTTGCTAATAACAAAAGACAGACCTTATAAAGCTAAAATTTCTGTAAATCATAGAGTGTACAAACAGGCCAGATTCTATCACTTCATTTTGTAATGGACTCACAGTAGAGAATGGACCTTCCTTATGAACATTCATGAATGTTCTCTTTTGTCCAACATACTGAGTGACACAAAATTTGTCACACAGCAAAAATTCATTTTTATTGGTGGTTTTATAACTGGGGGTGATGAACGCTGTTGCCTCACAAAGATGCAGAAAATCATTAAGCCTACAAACTGAGAAGGTCTCTACCAAAGAAATTACATGACCAATCCTATGGGATCACACTACAGAACACAGAAGACAGGTTACCAAAGGTACTACTAAATGACAAAGGAGACAGAAAAAGTTCAGCAGTAAAAGCTTTTGTTTTTTTGGGGTTTTTTTTTGAGTTTACTAACTCGTGTCATGGACAGACTGTAAAACAGAATTAGTGGAGGTGCAGAAAGGGAGCTCCATCTCCTAAGGACAACATAAACTGTGTGATTACTGGCAGGTGGATATCTGTGGTACTAATTAACAGAGGCAGCACTTGTACCATGTCTATCCCCTGTGCCATTCATGCCCTGTTACAGGCAGGATCCACAGCCCTCTCCCCACCCCACCTGCTCACACAGCTTTTGTGAGCATGTGTTTGTATCTCCAGCCACACTGGCATCCCTTCTGGCTTGGAACAGGTACTGCTCCAAAAGTCTAAATTCTGACAAAAACTAAGTCAATGCAAGTATTTAAATTCCTTAAGGACTTAAGCTTTGGTGCTGAAGCTGAGGCAACTGCTCCTTCCATCTCTTATCCCAGGAAAAAGAGAAGGGAAATGTGTATGGGCCTATACATGAGGTTCTGCTCTCAGAGAACTACCCTTGAAGGATTCTTCTCGTGTCCACTAACATATTTCAAATCCAAATCTCAGATCAGCATTTAGTCTTCTCTGTGCAACAGCAGATGCTCTCAGTTTACCATGGGGATGCCTTTTATCCCTCAGAGAAGCACAGCTGAAGTAACTTCCTTGTGAAAAAAAAGGACAGGAAAAGAATAAGACAAGAAGCTCTGGCATACAAATCTTTTTGTTCACTTCTCTACATGCAATCCAGAGACTGCTATTCTCAGCACAGTATGAAAAACATTCTCCTGAAAGAGATCACAAAGTGCTGTATCAGTTTTACTGGGAAGCACTCATTTTTATTGCAGTAAGCTTTACTTGAGTAAAGGCAGAGGGCTGGATCCCCAAAGCCAAAGGCACAGATTGAGATGGGCTTTGGTGCCTGTGTGAAATGCAGGCACAGCCTGGGCTATGTTTAGAGGACAGCAATGCATTCAGCTCCTGCCCTCCAAAGGCAGCAGCGCCAGCCAGGCCCAGCCTGGGGTGCTGCATGATCCACGAGCAGCATTCCTCCCTCAACCAACCAACCATATTCTCCACTTGATCACCCTGGCAAACATGTTGGCAGCAAGATGTCAGGGCTTTGAGAGCCATAGTGCCATCTTTAAGAAAAACAGGTTTTCCCATGTCCACTTACTGAAGTCGCTCCATATTGTTGCTGACGGATTCAAATTTATAATGATAGAAGTTTTGCATTAACATCTAACCCTCCACAAAGGGTTTATTACTGAAATGCCAATTCAACCATAGCTGTAATGACCCTATTTTATAAGGCACACATTTCAGGCACTCTTGCAAATGGTTTAAAAAAATGGAGCAGTTAAATTATGCTGCTAACATAATATGAATGTGTCATCACACCCTATCAAGCAATTTCATATCAAACAAGGATGTGATATGAAATTTTGCTGTTATGATGCAAAAGAAGGAACTTGGAGGAAAAAGTGAAGTATTAGAACAATGACACCCTCCTCCACCTTACACTTGGCAACCTGTAGTGTCTTTCAGTTATGAGACAGACCAGGACAGCTGAAAAATACAGTTGGACTGACATCTTATTAGATTTTTTGTTTGGTTTGTAAATATGAAATGGAGGGTCTCAAATTCACCATGTGATTTCAACCAGAAAAACTGTGTGAAACAACAGATACCTCAGCCCTAACGAAGCTGTATTTTCAAACTCTGAGTCTCCAGGCCTTTCATCATTATATTTCTGCATGTATTATACCACTAACGATGCAATACACAAAGAGGACAAAATGTCAGCCCTTGATGGAAATGAACTCCCCACCCTTCAACATTCAACACTCAGACCTTGCTTAATTTAAATGCGTTAGATCATCAGTCTATTATTCTTCCAGCTTTTTATAATGATTTCTAACACTGGCCAGGCATTGTACACCTGGCTGGAAAATGTTTCTTTTTAAACAATGCAAGAACTAACCAATATGTAAAGCCAATAATTAAATTACATTTAGCTGCTGGCCATTGTTATTCTGCACTCCTTTCCCACTGAGGGAGCTGTAGTGATCCGATTTAAACAGCAATCTAGCTGAACATTTTTCATTGCCCATGATTGTTGTGCAGAGTAAATTGGCTCACATCAGATTTGACTCTAATTTGGGTTTCAGAACAGTTAATTTGAACTTAAGCACTTATGGAAGGGCTGTTAACAAGAGGTGCCTGCTCTGGAATTCTTCTCATTGCAGTGCTGTTATAATCCAGATCCTTATAGATCATATATGTGTGGTTTCTAGCACTCCACTTGCAACATTAGGCATGTCAGAAAACAACTTATCAGATATTTAACAATGTCAAAGGAAAATAACACAGATGCACACAATAGATTCTTGCTATATGAGTGGCAAACAGAAATAAATAGGTTTCTTTTCAAACACACAGCTACCCTGTGACTTAATCATCCCAGGATCAAATCTACCTTAGTCCTTTATTGTGGTGTTTTGGTGTTTCAGCAAAGCAATGAGGGTCAAGCTCTGCTCATTCATAAGTTACCAAGAGATCCATGGAAATACTTAAGAGCTGAATTTTATCATCATTAACTGTTACATTAATAGCTCTAATGTCTTAAATCTTAATACTCTGGCTCATTAGCTTAGGTAAAAGACTATTAATATAAAAGGTGTATTTTAGCCAATCAACAGAATTTATAAAGGCTTTTGTTTTGTTTTATAACATTGTCTCTCTCGCAGTCCTGGTAGTTAGTACAGACATTAGAGCATAATAATTCTACAATTAATAATGAAAATATGATCTAACAATATAAATACAAGCTCTACTATCACTTTAGCTCAGAGCTTAACTTACTTTTACTCTATCATAAATCAAGTCTGTTACCACTATTCATACCTAATTAGTTGATTATTTTTTCCCCAACAAAAGTACAATGCATTTAGAAGAGACTGAAGGGAATCTGGGTTTTGGGTTTGGATTTGGTTGTTTCCCAGCATATATCAGGAAACTAATTATCCTAAGATAGGCTCAGAAATTGGTCTTTTAAGTGACAATGCTGCCTACAGAAAACAAAAGTATTCAGAACATATCTTAACCACCAAGATGGGCAAGTGGGCAAAGGCAAATTCTTGATATTTTGGTTTCTCATTAGAAGTCTCCTACTATCTCTGGTGCCTAAATGTGACCACAAGCAAATGGCACAGCAAAAACTTAACCAGAAATGATGTAAACAGTGTGTCAGAAAGGAGTGACAAGTCTGGCTCATGCATACACATATGTAGTATCCCAGAGTCAGGGCCTACACTCCAAACCCAAATGTGAATTCTATATGGGTATACACAGAGAACCCCACTGATTATGATGGGATTGAAAACCTGCAAATTTCCTTTCAAGGAGATTCCAATTACAAAGTCAAGCATCTTTAGTGCTGCTTTTGCAATTTGAGGGGGGCTGTTTTCTGTTGTTCTGTTCAGAATAGAGACAAAATGTCCCAAGCCCAAAGTTGCACTTGACTGAGTGGATGTAGAAATGCATTTAAGAAATACGTACCTAATTTTTTGTTTGAGTACTACCCTTTTGCGTCCTGCATTAAATTATGAACTGCATTTTTTCAGATGTAATTAAAGTAATTAACAATAGCAAGACCAACTATTTATTACACAATTAAAAAAGGTTCCACACTGTTCTTCATGTGTACTTGTTCACTTCCTCCAGACATAAGTAATGTGTAGACAGATACATTGTTTATTTACGACCCCAGTGACAGTAAATGTGGCATATGTGCCTACAATGTTTGACAGATAAAATGAGTTATTTACAGAAGCTGGGTTTATTATGTATGAATACTGAAACAGCAATAGTATTTGGAAACTTCTCCATTTATTTTCCCAAGAGCTTGTTTCAGTGGAAATTGTGTTTTGAAGTGCTACATAAAAGGATGGCACAAACAGTCCAGTCCACTCTGTAATGCAGTCATCACTGGTATCTGCTAATTTTAGAATGGTCCTTTCTGACTTTATTTTCACAGGTCTTGATTCATACACTACTGAATCAATGACAAGTTTTCTATAAGCAGCTTTGGGTTTGGAATTCAGTCCTTATAAATAATATCGCTGCAGAAGGGTAGGTTCATTTCTGGGTGTCACTGTTTGGCATAATATGAAGAAAGTATAGAAATATTGGAGGAGGGAAATGGAGAACACTTTTGATTTATTAACCTTAGGTATGAGATGGGAAAAAATACAGAACACTTATGATCTATTAAGCTTAATTCTAAAGGGCTAAAAGCTGTTTCTAAAAATTGCTTCCATGAAACCAGAAATAAAAATTACACTGACTTTGGCAGGAAAAAAATGGAACCCTATGGAGAAAATGCATTGATTATTCCTTTTTGGTAAAACAAATAAGCTTAGACACCAGATTTTGAAAAAATTATATATATCTCTTTTACTTTTGCAAGACTGATATGTAGTGGGGTATTTTTCTCCTTTTTCCCCCAACAGTCTCCTTTACTCCATTTTCTACCCTTAGTTCTGAAATGGCTCCGAGCATTCTCACAGAACACTGCGGCCAATGTCAGTGGCAGTGAGCTCTGCCCTGGCTCTAAACCTGCTGCTCTGAAGTGCTGCTTGTTGTGCAAGTGTGTTATGCAAGATGCTGCAAGCTGGAGAGCCCAGTGTCAAAGGTAATCCCTATGGAGCCTTGCATAACAGCCACATGCAAAATTACACTGGTGGCTTTTCATTGTTTCTGCATGTGGGTTGTTTTCTTTTTGTGGTGGTTGTTGTAAGGTTGGGTTTTCGTCTTTTCAAATGAATTCTGCAATTTAACATTTTTTCCCCAAAATCTTGATAGAGCTGAATGCACTTTTTACTTAATTTTCAAGTGCCTTTATACACAACCTATATGGCACATATTTTTATATACACAAACTCTTGCCACAGCTATCCAAGCCTCAAAACTTTTGGAAGCCTTTCAAGGAATATTTGTGCTGTCTATTGTGGGCAGATCTGAGTTATCTCAGTCTGTGTTTCAGGCTGGAAAAAAATAAAGTGTAAGCCTGAGCTGAGGCTCTCAGCACAGTTTATTAGCTCAAACACAAAGCTGTGGAAAATGCAGTCCTGTGGCTTTTTTTCCTTCCTTCCTCAGAGCAGAGAGAAGACAATCATTCATGAAGGAAAATTGTTCCAAAATATCTGCAATGCTCTTTGCCCCATGTGACACTCAATCCAAGGTGGGATATTGCTACAAGGATGTAGGATTACAATAATCCATATGTAAAGTCCAGCCTTCACCACTGAAAAAATACACAAGGAATGGCGGGAAAACACTTCTGAATACCTTCTCTTATGTACATAAATACAGAAGCTTTGGCTCAACACCTCATACACATGTATTATAATCACCTCAGGGTTTTAGAGCAGCTTGTTCACTCAAAGCTCCCTAACAGAAGATATTGGATCGCTTCTCAGGTACAAAGCACTCAACTTGAAAGGCTCAGACTTTTCTATGACAACAGAGTACATGTTGTGCTGCTGTCATAACACCACAGCTATTTGCAACCTGCATCTGATGGTATATAAGAGGGAAACAGTAAGTACCAAGAGTCATGGGACATCAACACTGTGGGCAAACAGAATCTTGCTTTGTTTGGAAAGGGACTAAGTAGGAAAGTAGTTGTGGGAACAAAGAAGAATTTAAGAAATAATTGTATGATTCCACTCAGTAAGAGACAGACAAGCAAGGCCAGTAAATTTAAGCATTGAACAGAACAGAAAACATCCAGCTGAAAACTGATTCCCTTGGGTCTAATTTTTGGTGGAAGGACCAGAAATGACAATTATTAGGACCTGTGATATTTGTCTATTCAAGGTCAAAACCAGAAACCAGATGCAGTGAGGATGTACATGTAGTTCCCATGTCACAGGAGACAAAGCAACAAAATCTGTAATTCCTTCCCACTTCTATCATGTGTGATCTATTGTGAAAACACAGCAGGGTAGCAGGAAAAGCCTTTCCAGCCTCTGTAAGTGTGGAGGCAGATCTAAGTGCTCACCTACATACTGCTTATCTATAATATTGGATTTGTACAAATGCACAAACACAACACAAATTGGTGAAATCACTGCCAGAAAAATAATCATCTATGAAGTCCACAAAAGCTCAAGTTAATACAGTGCAGAAGTCTATTTTACTTCCAGTACTTTGAAGAAAGAGGTGCCCCCAATCACCTCCCTGCTGACCATGCAGTGCCCCACATCAGCTAACAGGAAAATAAATGAAATACAAGGCCTTCCCACAGTCAGGATCCCTACTCAGCTTGGCTTCATTAAAGGACAATCCTTACAGTGCTTCACCTGGGAGCAGTATTTTCTATTTGACACAAGCACCAGAGCTGCTTGTCTTATTTTAGCTATTTGTTCTTGAACAAACATCTTTTGTGGTTAATGAAAGGGGAAATCCCTCTCTCTGTTCATGCCTCTGTTTCCTTCTGTCCTTCAAAGATCTGCAATCTGCCTTGCCCTTAGAAACGAAAATGACTGGAGCAACCATCAGAGCAAGAACATGGAGAATTGTTCTGAGCACCCATTTCTGAAACCCCATCCAAGATTTGTTATGGAAAATCTTCCATGCTTGGCTGTAAAGATCAGTTCCCTTTTAAGGTGCTTAGCTATGAAGCTCTCAGAGGTTTTCCCTTCTTAAAGGGAAGAATGCAGGCCATGGTGAGCAGAAGGCAGGGTTGCAGGGTCTCCTCCATTCCTGCCCCCTGCTGATACAGGTGCTCATGGCTCTTACAGGGAAGCTATACAAGTCAGGTGCCCTTTACTACTAGGCCAGGCAATTTACCCCAGGTCACTCACTACCTGTCCCAGGGCCAGAGGATGAAGCTGCATCTCCACTGCTAAGACGTGCAGCACAGCAGAAGCCAACCTGCAGAGAGCACAGGGTGTGTGTCCTGGGAGGAGGAGGAGAGAGAAGGGGCTGTGGAGCACTGGTGTGACTTCTCCTGAGCACCAGAGAGCATCTGGAGTCTGTTACTGGCATCCCTGCAGAGCTTCTCTTGTTTTCCTTCCAACCTAAATAACTTTGCTTCACATATTCAGAGACCACACCTCAATCAACCAAAAAGCAGCAGTTGGAGAAGCTCAGATTTCTTTCCAAAGTGTGCTCCTCAGAAAAGGTAAAATGCTAACAGAAAGGCAATATTTTTCTTTCTAGCACCTGGCTCTTGCAACCAAGCAAAGTCAATAGTAATATGATATTCCTGATTTAGTTAAATAATTTAGCATCTGAAATCTGGTTGCTTATCTGAATTCTTCATTACAGCTAAAACACCAGCTCTGAAAAAGGTAGATGAAAATTACAAGTAAATAGGGCATCACTCACAAAATCTGATACTTGGGACTAGGAACTTATAGCATGCAGAATTCTAATAAAAGCAGAGAAAACCCATTATTATCAAAATAAATCAAATATATTCAATATATCAAAGTATATTAAAAACGGTAGCAAACAATTTTCTTGATGAAATGCAGGTGCAGTTACATCTTAATAAAACGAGTTTACAAAATGAGCATTTGCAAATTTTAATTTTTCTTCTCCTCTGAAGAGCAATAATTCTCTATATCCTTGTTTTGCTTTGAGTCCTAAATAAGTTTAATTCAGACTGATCATTTATGGCCAAATTTTTCTGCTTCTTATCAAAATCAGAAAGCCTTAGTCATCATATGGAATTATTTGGCTTACCCACAGCAATACTATCACAAAAGGGCAGGACAGATCTAGCCTGGCTGTATTTTACCATCACCTCAACACCCTAAAAAGGGGTCTGCTTCTCAGTCTGGTTTATTTTGTTTAGCTTTAGCACACTGAATTGGATATTTTATGTGTCAAGGAAGAGGCAAAAACCAGTTTATCATTACACAGAGGAGGAAAAGCAATAGCACTTGTATGTAAAAATTAGTGGGATTTAATTGTATTTTGTATGCAGTATGCAGAAAGTTGGTGAATGCAGCCCTGCCTCCACTCCACTCTGCCCAGTCATTTTCTACCTGGTAGAAATAATTTATGACAATGAAAAAATATCAACCATTGGCACAGGCAATGCTTATCCCCTTATTGGCTTTTTGTCACTCCACAGACCTCAGGAAACTTTAATGGTCAAGTTTTGCTCTCAGAAATACTGGCAAAGCTCAAAATGCCTGATTTCCACACTTTGGATCTGCAAACCATTTGTGGTCCATGACACCACAGTGCGTGGTGCTCACCATAAACCCGTGTGAAATGGTGACCTTTGTGATCATGGGATTGTGGAACGAATTATGTGGTCGCTAGGATAATTGTTTGGAATAAAAAGTACCCTTCTTAGTATTTCCCTAGCTAAATTTGTGCCATATTTCATGTCAATGTGAAACTGCATGTGTTGGCAGGAAGAAAAGATGTTACAATCTCTCGCTGTTCCAATGCAAAATAAACTGTGAAGTTTTTCTTCACAAGGAAGGCACTTAAGAAAGCTACTCCTGGATGCAAAGAGAGGTTCAAAATTAACCATGCTCAAGAGGAAGTAGCATATGCTAGTCCCAATTATATTTTTGGGGGAAGTTCCAGGTTTTCTGATGACATGAAAGTTAGGGTTTCTTGATATCAAAAAGGATTAAACTGAGTTATGGTTACTGACCAAGATGTGAAGGAAGCCTTCATTCAGGATGAACTCAAAGTGATAAAATACAACTCCTGACTCCCACAAGCCACCTGAGGATTCTTATGATTTTCTAAGTTTACAAAGTATATATTAGTGTTTTAGTATATTTAAGAAAGAATTATCTCAATGTTTATATTTAAAATACTGGCAGATGTAAATGGATGCCTGAGTATTTACAAATAGCAGAAGCAATTGCCAGCTTGTCTTGTGGATTTAAGCAGCACAGCTTGCAGTTCGTGAAATATAACCCAACAAGTTTACACATCTGGGGGATACAACAATGGGAAATTATTCTGAGGACATGTGCAAAGGGAAAGTAGCATGTATCAACTGAAATATGTTTAGACTGGCAGTATTAATGGGCAGTATTAATGGGGATTGAGGCTTAGACCTATGATCACTGACATCTCTCAGAGATCTTTGTGAATCCAAGCAAAATTTCCAGGCTCATTAGCCTGAAAGTGACTGAATCTGTACTTATCTTGCCTACTCCTCCCTCAGCTCCCCAAACCTTTTCTTTAAGCTCAGTGTTACAGGACAAATAGCTACTTGAGCAGCACCCATAAAAAAAATGAAAATCACCACCTACCTTTTTTAACTTTCCTAAGCTGAACGTATATAAAATTATCCCCACTAATGTGATTGTGGGCGATCAAACCTAAAATGCAACTCCAAGAATTCCCTCCTGGAGGTGGTTTCTATATGCTCTTCTGTTGTGAAAAAGAGCAGTCATTCCCTCCCTTGGAAGAGAAATGGATATTCTGTGGGCCAATCATGGCCACTTATTTTTAGTAAGGTGTTTGGTATCTGTAATGCTACCACAGGTATCTCTCCCTGTCTTGTGTATATTAATTTAATAGTATGGATACTGTTTGTTCCATTTACATGGAACAAACCCTAATTTATGCTATTCTGCTGCTCTTAAGATTCAGTATAAGAGAATGGAAAACAAACTTAGCAATGACCCAGCAGGAAGAGAAAGGCAAAAGTGAATTCCTCTACTCAGAACAGGAGACCTGGTGTTGGTAGCTGCTATATCACACTGATTTTTCACAGGAGAGATTTGAAAACTTCCTTTGGCCTGAGATGAAACTCTTAGAATTTTTAAAGTGTTTTTCTCCTGCTTTATTATATGAGGGAACAATCCAATGTTTCTTTTAAAATGGGACATGGTATCACTCTGCCATAACAAAAGCCTGTTTTAGATTGGTTTATTGCCCAATTTTTAAATGCACATTGCCACAGCATTTCAGAGGAATGTATTTACATTTACCTTTCTAAAACACACAGTATATTGTGTTGCAGTTAAAAACCCACAAACTCAATCTGATATTTCTTCACTAATTTATTCCCAAGCCAATATGTATTTTAATGTTCCAAACTGTTGCTAATTAACACATGGAAATATTTTAACATGGATTTTGATTAATTCCATTTACAGTCTAACCAGTGCTAAAGCATATGTGGTGTGTCATTTCTTTCTTTTGAGGAAGGCATTGGCATTAAATCTTTCAATCTTCCTGAGCACCAAATGCTAATTTCAGGAAGATTAAATAACAGACTGCAGCTACAGTTTCCTTTCTTTACTTCCCAGAAGGTGAAATGAACATATTTATGTGGGAGGAATTTCTTTACTGCACAAGCCAAAATACAGAAATTAGATTTTTTTCCCCAACTCTGCTAATACACCAGCAATTGCCTGCCAACTAAATAACTTTAACCTATATCTGCAGTTCATGGAGCACTGCCAAGTTATATGTTCAACTTTCTTTCACTGTGGTTTTTTTTATTAAAGTATTCCCATATGATGTTTTCACTTGCAGCTCCTAAATGCTTTTCCATACTTGAAGCAGAGACTACAGCTCACAGTGGGGTGGCTCTGGCCATAACCAGAAATGCTCATATAAGATCTCCTCTGATTTTCACGTTTTGAAGGTATGTTACACATATGATTCATGTTGTGTTGCTGCAAAAATTTTAAAATCTGAGTAATTCTGCATGTCAATAAACGAAAGGACAGAAAAGAGCCTGAGGTGTGCATGTGAGTGAGCACCTCACACCTGTGAGAATGCAGGGACAGAGCAGGAGAGGCTGCCTGGGACCAGGGGTCAGTGACCCCAGTATCAATCCAGCTTTTCATGAGATCTGATCAGCTTAAGAGCAGTTAAGCACTTCTGTTCTTGTGATCCCCAGCAGAAAGGTGACCACACCTGAGCACTGCAGTTGCTCTTTCCCGTATGGTGAGCCCAGTTTCACTGAGCTTACACCCCCTGTCCATGTGCTGCCCTATGGTCAGCATGTTCCTGCTGAGAGCCCAACCAGAGCTCACTGTACATTCACATCACACCTGCAACTCCTCCATGTCCTCCTCACATCTGTGTCTGAATAACCTTTTCTTCTGATTCTTTCCCTAGGTCTTATTTTACCTGTTGCAATATTCTCTGTAAATCATCATTCAGCTTCTAATATATGGTGCTGTCCCTCCTTTACCTTTCACTAGCTGTATTTCTGTCTCAACTGCTCATGTAACATCTGAAGTGTTTTATGTTTGATTTCCTACTCTGTCTACACTACCCAGTCACATTCTGCACCATTCAGCTGTCCTGGCCTTTGCAAGGAGCATTCCAGTTGTTCCTTACTGATCTACACCTACCAGATATAACAGTCTAATTTTCTACTGTTTTCATTAGGATTAAAACTTTCTTCTCCTGCATTTATGCCCTCTGATTATCTTTATGCTCCTTTTTACATATTTAACAGGTATGTGTTGGATGCAATGTTTTCATCATGTTCACTAAATGAGTGGAACTGGAAGAAAGTAAATTATAGCTTCTAGGGAGAGTCCCTGCTGTTGTTTGAGAAGCAGAGGCAGCCCAGAGAAGCCCCAGGTTCAATCCCAGTGATGATTCACAACAGCTGTCATTGCCCATGCAGAAATGTGTGCACACTCTCCTGCCTGCACTTGAAAAAACATGTGACTTCTGTGTTCTCAGACTATTTAAAACCTCAGTTTCTCTACAAAGAATAAGGGTTGTGAAAAAAAAAAACTTAAAGTTATGACAGGAATGAGCAGTGAACATGTAGGTAGGTATTTTCAAACTAGCTGTGTGTTACTTTAGAGGTTGCTTCAGGTAAAATAAATTTAACATAGCTGCTGGTAAGGTTTAAAAATGGCCATTCATTGTAGTACAGAAGGCCAAATGCTGATACCTGAATATCTGCCCATCCTGTTCTCAGAAAGAAGCAGGCATGCCCTACTTAAGGACTGATCACAGCCCAGCGTGAAAACACACACCATGAAACATTCCAATACATAAAAATGGTGTTTTCCCATCTTTTCTTACACAAGCATTGTTTATTTCACTGTTCAGAGAGAGTATTTTTATTACAGCAGGTTATGTTCCAGAAGAGTATTAAAACATAGTGCAAAGGCTCCACCTTTGTTCCACCTGCTGGGCTGGTCATAAAAGAATGCCCTTATTAGCTGACAACTAAGCAGCATACTAATACTAAGATCCAAGAACATCCTTCCTTATGCATTTGCACACCAGATAGGTGGATACAAAGTGCTGAAAAATTAGCTCTAGCAACTCCTGGTTATTATTCAAAATGTACATTAACAGTCAACATTGAGATAACATAACACTCAACTCTGGTCTTACACAGCTTGTGATATTTTCCCTTAAAAAAGTGATTGTTCTATAGTCATGCACCAAATTTACTGTCAAAGTTATGAGTACACCCTACAGTCCCCCTGCAGCCTTTGAATAATGCCTTCACATCTTTGCTCAAGCCAAACAAATTCTTCTACAGCTCTCCCCAAAGCCTTTGAGGTCATTTTACTTTGTGACATTTCATGAGACACCAAATGAGACAAGCAATTACTCTGGCACTGGGAATTTCAAAAAGGTTTACAAAAAAAATAAATCACTCTTCAAGACACCACAGGTCTGACTCTTGCCAGCGTTAACTCTAACTTCACTCAGACTTTTTTTCTTCCTCACAGCAAGTCAAAATTAGGAATAGCTTGCAAAACAAAAACCACTAACGAATGAACAATGGGAAAGAAGGAACCTAACCCTTCTCTTCCCAAACCAAACACACATGGTCAGTTCTTTCAGCCACACTTATTCAATTGACTTTAACTGCCCTGTTCTGAAATACAGACTGGTCACAGTGGTTCAAAATCAGGCCCTAAATATGCTTATTTATGTTTGATTTAAAATAGACAAGCTGTCCTCTCACTGTCCTTGCAAAACAGCTTAGCTAGCCATTGTCCAGGCCATGGGACAGTAGCCTTCAAAATGCCACAATAAGAGGTCTTCAGTCGAGTGGTGTCATATGGTCTTCATTTAGAAGTATCATAAGAACATTACTTCTCACAGTATTTACAAATTAAAAACATATGGCTGTAACCTCTAATACTGCAAGAAATACTGCTCTTAGGGTTTGTTTTTGGCCTCAGACTTTTGAAATATGAACCAAGCAAAGGGATTTCATCTTAATGCGTGATTCAGTCCATTCTTCTTCCAAGCTCAAAGTCAGGGGGACAGCTAAAGCTGGCATTTGAAAAAAGTGATTTGCCCAGAACTATGGTAATATACTACAGTTGGCAACTAGAGTAGCATGTATATCAAAAAGGGGTGGGGCTGGTTAAAGACATCTACTTTCTACTAAATTTAAAAAAAAAAAGGTATTATGCTGGCTTTGGTTCCTATACAGAGTTTTATAAGTCATATATAAGCCTCTTGCATTTACTATTTAGGTTCAATCAATATGGTTATCTACCTGTCAATTTTTCTTGCTCTTTAATGCAGAAGGAGAACAGCCTTTTTTATAGCTAGCTCAGAAAGCACTAAGCAAATCAATACATGCAGCGATAACAGAATGATTTGAAACACGTAACAGAAGCTTATCACTTTGCAGTATACTGAACCCGTCAAAATATTTTCCTAGAAGTAAAGTGAAAATAGAAGTTCTCCATTTTTTATTCCATAAGTGGAAAGTAACATAGATGTCGTAGGCCTTTTGGATTTGTTCCTAGCTTTGTATTTTCGGGAAAATTTTGTACATGAGCATTTGCTGCTTTGCAGGAACATGAGGCCAATTCTGTAGTGAGATTTAAAAACTGCCTTGAGAATCAAAAATTATCTCAATTGCTCTTGATTCCCCATCTCTAAACCATTATTGGAAATCCATGCATTGTTCTGGGGAACTGGGCATAAGGTTTTCCAGGAATGCAGCTTCTGATGTTCCCACAGACCTTTAAACCCTCTGCGTTACTCAGTGCTCCCAATAATTTGTGCTTCAGCCCAATCTGAAAAGTACAGGCTTTCTTTCAGCTGTCACCTGCTGAGTTAGTCAATTTGAGATAATTTATAAGCATCTGATTCCTAGAGGTTTAAATATACATACATGTATCAAGATTCTGGATTTTAAAGCAGCAGAGAGAGGATCAGCTGTTATTGTGGTCTCTAACATCTACTTTTTTGAAGAAATGCATAGGATTTAACTATGCAGCTCTCTTCGAGTGGTAAGTAACAATCATCTGCCATCATAGGATTTAAGTAGGTGGAATTCTGCATAATACAAAAGCTCTTTGCAATATTCCCCGCTTGCCACAATTTATCAGATGTTAAATGCAAGTTCAAAATTAATATATACATACTGCAATGTAAGTATGCATGTAAATACATACTAAAGAGATGGGAGTTGATAGGAAAGGAACAGGAAATAACATTTACAGGTTGAGGCTTTCTAACATTTTCTCTCCCAGTTTCAGCTCCAAGGCCATTGCTATCATGAGATTTGGTGGATTTCTGCATGTGCCCCAGGAACTCCCATCATGGCCCTATGGCTTCCCAGTTCATGAAGATCTGCTCCACAGCTTCTGAACCTCAGGGGCTGCCAGGCCTGGGCACTACTGGCTACACTGGGTTTTGCTCAAGACACCAAACCATAAAATGTTTTGCCTTCACCCTTAGAAAACAATACTGATATGAAAAACAAAGCAAAAAGGTAAAAGAAATCAATAAGATCTCAAAATCACAAAGAAACACTTCCATAACACAACTAAAAGTTTACAGAGGCTCTGCTACTTCTATTTCTCGACCAGAAATGGCCACTCATGGTGCAGTCAAGTCTGAACTAGCTCTGTGTGGGTGAGCCAAGGTCTGGGAATCTACACAGCAACGCCCTCTCTGAGGCAAGGATTAGTCCACAGGTGTGTAAGAGCTGCTAACCAGCTCCTGACCCCACCTGGTGAGTCTGTGTGAACTCCCTGTGAATCTCCAGGACCTCAGAAATCACTGACCCACGATCCCTGGCCTGGCAGAGACACGCCAGCAGCGAGGCATTAACAAAGCTGTCTGCACAGAGCAGCTCTAAAAGATGGATGGGCATCTCTGATGGCAGAATTGGGCCCAGCAAATGAGCAAAGATTCTTAGAGCAACACCTCAAGTGACACAAATTATGTTATAAAATTGATCACTTCCTTACACATGGCAGAACGTTTCCAGGGCACTCAACATCTCATTCCATTAAGCCATGATAAATGACACCATATTTCCACATCAGTCTGAGCACTTCTTTTAAATCTGCTTGTTCAAATATTTGGTTACTTATTCCCCTCTCTCTCTATAAGATAGCAAGAACAGTCTTTTTCTTTTCCAACACTGAATACCCTAATGGATGCCATTATTGCAGGACCATCACCTAGGAATTTTATTTCTTTACAGAATTCCTCCCCTTAAGAACAAGCAAAACTTTGAGAGAATCACTAAAAACCTTTCAGTATGCATTCTATCTGCATACACTCAGGAACTGGAAAAAAATAGACTCAGATATAGAGGAAAACCACAGAGCAAATTATGCAGAAATGCACCAAAACAATTCTCCTATTGCTAGCTTGAAGATCACTACCAGCACATGGAACAATGTTAAGATGGAAACCCATGGAGTAGGAACAAAATTGTTTCAAGCAGATCACTATGGCTTGAGGTGGCTTGGGAAGGTTCATAAATTGATAAGCACCACCAAAGGATCGTAAGCCTCCACATCAATTGTATAAAGATTACAACAGAGCCACTCACTGCAGTCATTCTGAAAAGGTTATGGGTTTCACAGGTGTGCACTGTCAGTTCTGATTAAGCTTAAACTAAACCAGTTATCTATAATGTTGGATTGGAAGGAGTTTTATAGCTGAACGCAAGGTAAATCAAATTCAGGATACACATCTGTGGAAAAACACAGAGGGCCAAAGTTCACAGTCTTGACACAGGCGAAAAACTCCTACTCTCCAAACTCAGGAGGAGATTTGCCTGCAAAAGATCCATCAGTCTGGCTATTGTCCTGTGTTCAGTCTCAGAAAGGAAAGTTATTTCTCACAGCTTTGGGTTTTCTTTCCCTCTTCAACTTACTATTCACTCTGAAAATTATTATTATCTACTTTCATTTCTAAATTGCCTGCCATTTATCTGAACATGAAATTAATTACACACCTATACTTTTCACTATGCAGGATATAAACTAAAATAGCAACAAATTCATAATGCAATTTTTCATCTTTGCAACTAGGAATCCTTCCAAAACCAACAATTCATATCAGATGTTCCTAGAGGTATGCAAGAAGAATGTGGGTGAAATTCTGCACCCAAAAAACATTGTTAACAACTCAATCAATTTCATAGCACCAGGATTTCATTCAAAAAGTAAAGAAATTAAAAATGCATTCTTAGTAGTTGACACAAATTGAAAAAGGTACAATTTATTTCCAAAAATACTTTGCATTAATTCTGCACTTTAAAGTGCATCTATTGACTCATAGCATTAGTAGATGGCAGGAGTGAGAAAAAGTATTTGCTTTTGCAACATCATTATTTCCTTTGCATGCAATTATTTACTTGCCAAACAATGCTAGCGACAAATTGCAGCAGACTCTGAAGTCATCTACACCAGCAGATTTTTAACCCAAGGTAAAAATAAACAGAAACATCTGTAAAGTAATCTTGCAGAAAGCTACGTTTATTAACAAATACATTTTCTAATAAAACACCATCTGCAAGCAACCCTCAGCTTCCACTTGATATAAATAGGCCTTTTACTGTTTTCAGATGCAGTTCCCAGAAAATTATTCCAAGCTCTACTGCAAAACACATCAGTCTTTGTTGCTGCCTGGAATGTTAATAAATAACATCAAGTTTTTAAATAGTCAAACAAATTATTGGCTTGAAACAATTATTCCAATAGAAAAAGCTGACCTTTTGCAATAAAGTAGTTTAAGAATGCATCGCTCCTCATTCCTAGGATAAAAATATTACCAAGCAGGGAAATATTTTTGGGAAAACAGAAAGCTATGAAAAACCCATCTTGCAATTCTGCTTATATGTACACTGTACACCTACCTTCCAAAGGTTACAGGCTTAGAAAAACTCAGACTAAGAGAAAAAATACACAGAGTATAAATAGTTCAATCCATATCCTTATTATACATTTGTGCTTGGAATGGACACGAATATGAACCAACTAAAATGTTCCTCACAGGACTACTGTCCTGACCAGCAATACAAAATCCAACAGCTTAAACTGCTGGTTGCAGAGATTGGGACTGAATCCCAGTATTAAGAGCTCTTCAAAATGCATAAAAGCTTCAATGGGACAAATTTTCATAATCATTATTCACAACTTAAGTCATATTAATTCCAATAAAAAGAAAAAAAGGAATTTAGCAAACTGTGCACATAAACTCCTTACTGGCAGGACTGTTTAGTACCACTGAAATTTGAACACTGCCATTTTTCCGTAGAATTTAAAATAGCAATCTGTCTATCAAACTACCTACTAACTGAGAATTCAAGAGTGAAAATTGCAGATGAACTGAGATATTAGAGTTCCCTGTCCAGAACCAGTATAGCTGGTACACATATATTACACCCAACAGAGATCTAGCCTTTTAATATTAATCATAAACAAGAAATGTTAGTATTCCAAGCTGTGCTTTAAAAACTACATTAAATATTGCTACTGGGACTATCACAACAAACCACTGAAAGAAGTCATGCACATTCTAGAAAAAGAAATACACTGTATTGTTTATTCCAGTAATGCAACTGCATATTTCCAGAGAAAAAATATTTAGTGAATGTAATACTCAAGCAGTACTAGAGAGAAGATATTTTAAACCACTTACTTCACTAACAGGAGGAATGTTGAGCTTTGGTACTTTGCTCTTCGAACTAGGTGTGTTCACTTTTCCTTCCAGCAGAGCTCCAAAGGACTGATTTCCATATCCACTCTCAATTTCTATCGGGGGTTTCAGTTCAGGTGAGTCATTGGGTACCTGGTCCTGACCATCCATAGGCCTGACATAAGCTGTAGGCTTTTGCTGGACCATGCTGTTCTTACAGTGAAGTCCTGGTGGGAAATTCTGAGTGGAAAGACCATTGTTTGCAGTTAGCAAAGAAGTGGAAGGAAGTGGAGATCCAGGACCATGGCCTACAAACTCAAGCTCTGTGGGTGACTTCGAATGACTGTTTTCTTTGTAGGTGTGCTCTCCAGGTGCTGACTTTGCATGAGTGTGCCTCCTTGAATGTGAAGATGTTGCCATAGCATTTGCCTCCTCAGTTCCCCCACTTTTATGCTGCTCACTCTGGCAGTTGTAGAGATCTTCATACCTGCCCTGTGACTGGTCATGGGAAGAGCTGTGCTTTGTCCGACTCTGCTGACCATTGGATTGGCTTGGCTGGGCCCCACTGGAGTTGTGACCACTGCGTGACCAGTCTGTCCTCGACTTCCTGCTGCTCTGGTGGCCGTGCAGCAAAGTAGAACTAGATGACAATGAAGAAGGTGGAGGCATTGATGTTGATGAGTTGCTGCTGATCTGATGAGATGGGATCATCCTGTTCCTCGGTTCTGGGAAAAAGTTCTGTTCATTTTTGTCAATGGGCGTCTGTGGGACAGAATTCTTTGGGATTCCTACAAGGTGGCTCTGGTTGGAGTGGTTGGTTAACAGATCCTTCATCTCATCATAATTTCCCAATGTGTTCTGGACACGATTTGCAAGGGCGTCGCCTTTATTTGTCTAAAATACATAAATAAAAAAAAGGACAAGAAAAGCGTGAGTAAATTCCTGATTTACAAGTTACTGCTCAGAATAGTTGTCTTAGAAGATGGCAAATGTTAGCTGTTTAATGGTGTCATGCTGACATTTAATTAAATTTCAATTACATTTTGCATATGTTATGTAAGAAAAACCTATCAATAACTGTGTTCAAAGAATCTCTTGAAACAGGCTTGCATCAGTAACACTTGTCTACTGCTTCCCATTTTCTTAAATATGCTCTCAGAGAAGTGTTTAAATTGCATCAGTTATGGATGTTAGGCACAAAATAAGTTGGGTTTATGTCAGAGATGTTTGGCTTGTACATTTCATATCGTGCAAAACACAAATGCACAACTATTGGCTACTGAGCATTTGAATTGTAATCACACAGTTGATACAAGTATGTTATTGCTCTATCAGCCCCTTGACCCACAGTCCTGCCATAAATAGAAGCTGGGCAGTCTGTAATAGCACCAAACTCTTCACTTCAGTTTAACTTCAATTACTTTTCCACAGAAAGTAGAGTTTGACCTGAAATATCTAATCTGAATCCAGAGAAGAAAAAGCTTCTACCACATGCAACAGGTAGGTTCAACTAAAAGATCATTCAAAAATATTTTCTCATAGAACATAAACAGACATGATTGCCACATTCTTAAGCATCAGGATTCTTCTGCTGTCTGCAGGCTGGTTGTGTTTCTTAATCCTGCTTTTCTTTGATTTCCAGTAATTATTAAATAAATACTGACTCATATTTTTTTCACTGCTATTTTACTTTTCCTTTTGAGGCATAAAGTTTCTTTTTCCTTTTCCCTTTCATTTGTAAAAAGCTGGATAAATAAGCTGGAAGCTATAATTAATACACAGCTGATTTCCTCTCTCCTCCTGTTCTAACTCACCCCACATGGATGCAAAGCAGTAGCCTTCCTACTGACCTTTCTGTTCCACTGAAGTGACCAGCAGAGAACTAAAACATCTTATTCCCCATGCTCATGGCTTTACAAGACTTAAAGGATAAAAACAAAGCTGAACTACAGTTCCTGTTCAAGCAGATGGTTAAGTTCTACAGTCTGGAATTAAATGACAAAGTTATGCCATGATACAGCCAACTCTACTTCTGTTTGGAGGGGTTTTTTCACTCAATAAAACAAGGAGTGCCACAGCCCAATGGTGCCTTAACACCAGGCCATTGAGATGGGGAAAATCAGCAGCAGGAGCTTGTGCTTGGTTAGAGAGTGTCACAGTTCTTTGGTGAGAGATCCTACTATGCCCCTGATCCCACTTTCCTCAAGTATTAAAGAGAAGTTTGAGCGATGAAAAAATTCATGCATGGATTTCTCCTGAAATATCTACTTACATTAGACACTGCTGAACTAGTCAGAGGATGAGCAGAGTACTGAACATGCCATAAAAAATGTTAAAAAAAGAAGATAATAAATGCAAATTTCCTTTTGCTCATTCTCAGGGATTGTAACATATATTAGCACTGCACTGAGGCAGTGATTTAAAAATTAACTGTTCAATGTTGTTCCCATCTCTATACATTTTTCCAGTGCTCCTAAGTGATACAGTTAATAATCCCAGTTGTGGAGAACCACGAATCACTTTAATTCACTAAGTCCCTAGGTTGGTCATTTTAGTGGCAAAAATTATATTCTAGCTAAGCCAAGAATAAGCTCTTTGTATATGAGCAGTCTTCTTCAACTGAATTGCACAATGAGCTGTTTGGGCAGCAGCCAAAACCAGGCTTTCTCTGTTCAACCCCCAGATTTAAAACAAGGAGATTCCATTGTGCTTAAGGGCCCAGCAGGAATTATGATTCGAAGTCTAAACACTTACATACTTGTTCTGTTTCCTCCCTGCCCAAACACTTTAACTCCTTACGGGATAGAACATGGGAAATAACAGCACCAAAAAAAAAAAACCTGACCACCAACCTTCACCTCTGTGGTTCAGCTACACTTCCAGGGAGCATTTAGCTTTCTTTCCAGAAAGCACAAGTTAAAAAAAAAAAAAAGGTACTGACAACATATCATAACTGTAACACTTCAACCTCCCAGCACACTAAACGGCTCTTGTCTAGATCCTCACAGAGAAAATGTTTTAACTTGAAAGTAGATCTTTTCAATTATTTTATGTTGGAGGTACCTAATTCTCTCCATGCATTTTCTTTTACATGTCACATGATGATAAATATAACTTTGCTTTATATTAACTCTACTTTATGACTAATGTTCACATCCTGGGGATAAAAGACATTGTATAAATGTTAGGTATTATTATTATTATTATTCATATTCTTTTACAGGGAACATTAATAAAAATATATTTACTGAAAACCATGGAGATTAAATTATTTTAAACATCCTTAGTGTATTTTAAGTACACTAAAGCTCATATCCAATGGTTACTGAAGTCAATGGAAAGATAATTACTCTCTTCAGTGGCCTTTGGACCAGACTACAAAGCAAAAAAACCCCATTATTAATGGTAATTTGGCTTACATTTAAATAAAATTAGAGCACATACAGCTAAGATCAGACTTAGGCATCACACCACAATCTGAATGAGCTCAGGAATGTAGTGCACTGTTCCATCTGCCTTTAAGACATAAAGCATAACAATGATGTTTTTACTTTATTTCCACAACAAATTCAGGGCTCTCACAAGAAGCACAGTACTCTTGACAAGCACGGATACCAGCATGAGAAACACAAAATCCAGTCATAATTTCTCCTTGCTCTTTGTTACTTCCAGACTGGGGACAATTTCTACTTTCATATGCTGGGTAATTGGCTGATTTCCTAAAGAAAACCTCTGTATGTCTTATTTTTTGAGCAGCCTGCTGAATCACAATTTTGTTGCTATCAAGGAAATGCAGCATTTTGAGTATTCCAAGGCATAAATTATATGCCTGGTTTATGACTCATGGCTAGTAGCATTCCCCCTCATTCTAGGCTTCTGTTAATTCAGGAAATGCCCATCTTCCTGCATTTGCTTCTATTTCTTTCAAAAGCTATCTATAATAGAATCCTACTGGAAGACTAATTTGCTAGCTAGCTATTGCATTACAGTCTTACAAAGAAAAGAACTAATGCACTCAAAGTTATAGGCCCCATTTACAAGGGTTTTTTTGAAAATTTGTGTGAAACTTGAGGTTTCATAATTCATTCACTTCCTTATGCCTCATAGTTAAGCTAACCTCCACAGATTAGAAGCTGAGATCTTTTTTATGCTAAGCTTGAAAAGCATGGAGGGGCTTTACCTGAAAAAGATAAATGATTTAATATTCACCAAAGGCTCCACAATGGAAATGCTGCCCATTAAGTTCTCTTTCTCAAGCTGAACTCTTCTGAGGCAATTCCTTTAAAAAGTAACAAAAATACTCCTACTGTTTTCTTTTAAAATCCTCATCTGTGAGTAATTCAAAACATTAAAAGGTATCAACAATTCAGTAGTAAAATTACAGCTTCTCTCAGGAAAGCTCCAACACTGCTTTTTCAAATGTCTGTTGCTGTTACTCTGCAGGCCCTTCTCTGATCCCTTCTGCAAAATCCAGCAGGAACAGGTTGCACCAGGGTTTGAAGGCAGGACCTGCAACCCACTTGCATTAAAAAGCAACACAACCCTTACTGCCTGACCTTCCCAAAATAATGCTGGATGCCATCACGTTGTCAAAGGTGTTGTTTTCCCACATGAGACAGTGGAGCTTCAAAAGGAGACATTTATCTTTTAACAAGCATGGAAAAATGTATTTTATACACCCACAGAAATAAGTATCTCTTTTCATCTAAGTGCACACATACATAAACTACAAAGAATCAATGTAGAAAAACTACAAAGAACCAATGTAGGAACACACATTTGTCCAAAACTATAATGAACACCCACGTTTTATTTGACAGAGGGAAAGAAAGAGGCTGTAACAGCTAGAGCAGAGAGATGCTGGATGAAGGCAGATGCTCCACACATCTCATGATACACAATGGCAGTAGGATCCATGAGAAAATCTCAGCTCCTTGCTCTTTTAATGCAACTTTTAATATAAATTTCTTAGTCTACTCTTAAAACAGCTGCCAGTTGCTCAGTCTTTAAAACTTCAGGAACAGCAGTGGTGGATTGCCCTGCCCTGACCCTACCTGGTCCCTCCTCTGGATACTGTTGAAGCAAATGAGGAAGGAATAATAAACAAGTGAGGACACTAGGTCTGGGAATTAGAGAAAGAAAAAGATGTCTCCTGAAACCTGCTATTCCCAACCTTCTCTTTGCCACTGCAGTGTCCATGTCAGACCCCACCCTCAGATCTTTCAGAAATGTACCAGCTGTACCAGGAGCTGATGCTCAGCAGCAGAGCCAGCCCAGTGAGGATGTGGAGCCTGTGCCCATCACAGGCCACAGCACTTTGCTGGGCAGTGTTTTATCTCACTCTGCTCCCACTGAGAGTGACCAGGAGAGACAAGAGCAGCTTCTTGTCTGCACAAGGCCTTGAGTCTCATGAACACAGAAACATCTGCTCATCTCAAAATAGACAAGAAATTCTGACTGCACGTGCAGGATATTTGTTCTCACATCACGGTCTCTTAATTTTATTTTAGAATAAATGCAAACAAACCCCTGAATTTAATTTTGCACTTACTTAGGTTTAGAAATCCCTACATATCCACTAAGAGTTAGATTAAGTTTTTATTAGTGCCTAGGAAATTCTACTTCGACTGAGTCTTAGCAATGCAGAACTTAAAAAGGAAACAGCAGTCTATCACTTCATCCCTTTTTTTTCCTCCTAATGTAAAGTGAAAGCAAGACCTAACTTTCCTACCTCATTTTGCTTCTACCTGTTTTTTCAAATTTAAGACTGATTTAACCAATGAATATTTAACTAATTTTGCATGCAATTTCCTATCAATTTTTATCTTTCACAATTTATAATGCTTTTTTAGGGCAGTATTGTATTATATTTTAATCACAAGAAGTTTACAAATTTCTCTGCCAAGTAGGTGAAAAGCAACTTAAAAAAATTTGCCCAGAAAGACCATCAGGATAATTTTTGGCTTTTTAATCATTCACTTTTTTAAAAGAAACCACATTCTCTGTGTACCCTGGGTGCAAATACACACACACTAAATAGATCTAAAATCAGATATTGTTATTCTTATTATACAATAGATATTGGTGATATATGATTTCAGTTCTTGCCACAAAATTTTGAGTGTTTTGCATACTGGTCTACCTCCTGAAATCCAAATAACCATTTACATTAGTCTAATGGAATTATCCATACAATATTTACAAAATATTGAGTAGCTACATGGACTAGTAATGTTCTATAGGATTAATTCAGCATGGTATCAGCCACTTACCAAGTGTATGTCACAGGTAAGGGATCTCAGCCTTGGGTAAAGAGTGAATCCTTACCCCTGACAGGCATCCCTGCTGAAGCAGAGGGTCACCTGGGGTGCAGGGCAGCTGCACCTCAGGGAGAGATCAAATTGGGCTCATCCTGGTGGTGACATTTACAGGGTAAAGTAGTTGGCTGCTAATCAATACAACAGACAAGACAGATGTCTTCACTTTAGCTCTGATATCTTGCTCTGTACTTTGGTTATCTTCCACTTCAGGGTTTCAAAACCACCTTTTGAAATGTTTGTCAAGACACCTTCACTGTCTTGAACATGAGCCAGGGGCTTTCCAGCTGGCAAATTCATGCCAAGAAAGAAAGGCCTGTTGCTCCTCAGCCAGCCTGAACCAAAGTACAGCCAGGAGTGCATCCACCACACTTTCGTGGTCTATAATTATTAGACACCATGTGATAATAATGGCAGTCTTTTCTCCTCCTTTTTGGGTGATTTTCAAAGAGCCCTCATCCTCCCTTACAGCTGCTAACAATGTAAAATGGAAAGATGAAGTGGTGGCCTTTCAATGGATGTCACTGATTGGGAGGAGAAAGAGATATGGAAATTTACATTCCTATGAATTCTTCAGGGAATGTCTTACTGCAAATCAAAGCAGCAGAAATCATAAAGGGGGACATCCCTTGGTGATAAAAATCTCAGGCAGCAAAGCTCCTTAGAGAGAATAAGACTTGTAACAAAAGTCCCTTTCATATCCTTGTTATGCTCCCCAAAGATTCAGTCTCCAAAAAGACTTCTTTGGATGGTTATGATTGCACAAGAAAGATTATGGACTCATTATTTATAGAGAGGACATTGGTTTTAAAAACTCAGATATATTTTCTTCCTAAAAATGAAAGAAGTTATTGTATGCTTTGTAGGTACAAACCACTTGTAGAAATACCAGCTGCACATACTTCTACTGCAGGACTTTGCTGTGCGTTGAGGAAGAAATCTTGAACTGGATTGTAACCAAAACTCCTCATTCTGCCAATGCAACCTGGGCAGCACATTCAGTTTTCTCTGCTGCCCTGTGCTGATTTGGATAATCAGTGTATTCAAGAGTGGAAGTACCAAGGCAGATGCAACACTTCCATTCCGTAGAGGTGATGAGAAGCTTTATCTGTAATTGTGTAAGACATTCTAAAAATGCAAAATGTAACAATGTAATTTACCTTGTAGGGTTCCCCAAAGAGGTTAAAACCTGAAGCAAAGAGATCTTCATCTTGCTGGACTTCCTGGTTCCTTCTCTCCCATTCCTTCCTCTTAAGTGCACTCCGGTCTTGCTCATAGTGACTGGAGAAAGACAAAAATGACAACACGTTATTTTCCCCATCATTTTGTTACATGTTTATTACTATCAGTAATAGCAACAAACCATCAGAAACAATGCAACTCCTGAGGACAATTCTGAAAGAAACAGCCACTGAATCATTTTCCCAAATTTAAATCTGGAATCATAAAACTATGCAAAATTGGGCAGTAGGGCAGTCAGTACACTTCTAAAATAGAAAGTGATTAAATGAAACAATGAAAATATCGTTTACCAGTTCACAGAGCATTATGCAGAAGAATAAAATACATTTTGACATCCTTGTACTAGCAGTCTGTTAAACACATATGCACCTGCACACGAATGCACACACGTGTGCCCACAAAGCACGGGTCTGTGCAGGGAAAGCAAATGTGAAGGCAAGGAAGCACAGCAACAGCTACAAATCCATTACCCTGAACATCCATCCCAAGGCTCCAGTTTAGCCTCGTGTGATTTAGACCACCTAATTCCGTCCCACTTCTTGTTAAAATTTATGTATGGCTTCATTGGAGATGTCAAGGAGGGGTTAAGAAGGGTTTTGTAGAAGCAGGCTGCCGGAAAAGATTTTAGGATGGTTGATGCCAGGATCAGATAATTCTACACACAAACACAGAAAAGGATCTAGCACCTCGGTGTAGCAATGGTGAGTGGCACTTATCTGTGTGTCAGCTTGCTTTGTGCACCTGCCAGACCTAGATGACAGGCTGAGAGACCACATTTACTTCTCCCCTGAATAACACTGAAGTACTTTGGTCTCTTGGCTCTGCAAACTACCTCCTGCTCCTCTGAGGGAAGAGATATAATTAAAACCCTGAAGGAGAGGGAAAAATAGCAAAGGAAAGAGGAAAGGAAAAGATGCATACTTCAACTTGCATTGACAACCTCTCATGTGACAAGCATTAAGGGACACTTCTGTGCTTTCAAGCCGCATTTGATTTGTTACGAGGCTTTTGGCTCTGCTTTGTGTCAGTTAATTAGCTCCCGAATTCCAGATGACAATTTGAATAGCAGATTCGGTGCATGCCCTGATGTTATCTGCAGTAAGCACAATCTCCCCGATAGATCCTGGCCGTGCATGCACACATCCACACGAAGCCTGTATGTACAGATGCTTACACACAAACACACACATTCCAGCTGTAACAAAGAACACTTAATTCTCCTATCTCGGGCGAGAATGAATTAAATCTCCATAGAGCTCCACTGCACTTGGAAGATAACCAAATATCTACAACTTTTGCCTTTTTAGCTCAGCATGATATTGTATTGAAAGCTTCACACCGAGAGATATAATGAGGAATGAACTGCACAGTGATGAGGCTTTAACAGTGTATAAAGTCACTGATTTCTGAGTGAAACCACAATTACTAATTTGAAGCACCAGCTAATTAAAACCACAGCTATGTATTTAGCCTCTTGTTATACCTACTGCAGTTTATAATTATGAGGACCTCTTTATCTACTCAATTAAAGTTCTTATGATTCAGGCAGGTTGTGTTTGAACCTGCAAGCCCTGTGGAGAGCACAGGAAAGCATATGTCTGTTGCCTGATGACTCCATGTAGCCTTACACTTATACACTTGTTTTTACACAGGCAAGCAAAGAAAAGAAGAAAGACATGCCACAATGAGATTTCTAAATAAAAAATATGAATTAATAATTGGTTTAAGCAATTCAAGACCACTCAGACTTGGATTGAATAAGGCTTGATTATGGCTTGTAAACTGAATGCAAAGCCACCTACATAGGCTGAGCTGAATGACTGCCATCCACATTTTCCTTCTACAAAGTAGAAGGCTGAAAATATGCCATGTTTTGTTTTATTTAATTGTTTGTAACACTTCCTGATGTACTGACATCACTTACACCAAGAGCAAGCTCCAGAACAGTGTTATAATCAATGCTGTATTTTTGCAGAAGGTTTGTTGGTACTATTTGCTGGTCTCCTGAGGGAGACAGAAGGGGAAATTGTTGTAAGGACAGTCACTTTTCTATTCTACACATGACCACAATGCCAATGTAACACTGTAAATCACAAGCAACCTGTTCACTAAAAGGTGAATGGGGGAATTCCTTTCGAATCCTAAATCAAGATTATCATCCACAAATATGGGAGTTATGGAGTTAGCAAATAGAAGCTGTTTCCCAAACTGGTACCCAAAGATGAGGCCAAGGCTGATTCCATCTCTCCCCACAGCTTTGCTGGAGTAGGGGGTGGGGTTAGCCCAGAAATAATCCAGCCCAGGAGCAGCAGGAAGCACTATATTTATCCCTCTCAGGGGGGAATCTTTCCAGAGATTTCTCTGGCAGTTTGACCCACAGACTGTGTGACTCTTCAGCAAGATCAGGTCATGGTGACATTATAAGCCCAGTCACACGGATCTAGTCTAAGCAAGATTTTATATCCTGCATAAGCAATGTTTGCTATGGAAGCACTCCCATCCCAGCATTCACTTCAGAAAGAATTATTCATGAAAGTTAGAGCTGCATTTTACAGCTTCCCAATGGCTTCCATGGCCTGGGGTTCCAGGGTGAAATCCTGGGCACATTCAAATCAAACAATCTGGCCACAGAGATCACAGAGTACAGCACACAACACATCTCACCCCTCATGTGAGGTTACAGCATTTGTTATCTAAAAGCCAGCTCAGGTCACAAGCATGCAAAGTATTTAGGAAACCAAGTGAGGCATTATGTCATATCCTATCTGAGAAAAAGCAGCAAAGACCCAAAGACTACTAAGATATGCTTTATGACACATTACAAAACCACAACTTCAAAAACTATGAAAACAGCACTGGTGTAATTCAAAGTGGCATAATCACTTTAAAAGACATTAACTTAAACTAACACAGTGTTTAGAATGTTAAAATTAAAAGTTTGAAAATACAGTATTTTCCAACACAACACAGTGAAGTATTTCTCTTTTATTGTGTTTATGAAAGATTTCTATTTCAGGCACCCAAGAGGTGAGTACAAAGGCACACCTCAAGCCCTAGACCCAAAAAACGTTCACAGACTACAAAACTGTGAGAATCCATGTTACAATACAAACAAAACCTTAAGTAAATTGTTACCTCTGTTTCAATCCAAATCTCACTTTCATATATTCTCTTGTGAGAACAAAACAAAGAATAAAATTAAAGCTGCTTTTTGAACTTCCTACTGACAGAGTCACAGGGCAGCTTTAAGTGTACAAAGTATCTATGCAAAAGGAAGTGGTTGTTCATCCTGTCAAGACCATTACTTGGTTTATTTCTCTGCAAATGTACTTTTGCTATGACAGTGCTTGACACAGAGATGATTGTGGCTACAGGAAGTCAAATATTGTGAGATCATACACAGATTATGATAACAACTTATTTGGGTTCTGTGTAATTTAAAGAAGGATGCTGATTAGATCTTAAGGCTGCAGTGCACTGAGAACCTAATGGGATGCTCTCCAGAAATTCTTACTGCAGACACAATGCAATCTCTGGGACTTATGTTTAATTTTTAGCTTAACTAATGTTCTGTGAAATACAGATATGTGATTAGTGGTGAAGGTGTCAGTGAAAACTATAGTCAGATACTGTGAGGAACATCAGAGTTCAGTCTGTCTCACTTGTATGGGAAATACTTCATGAATCCTCTAAAGCCAGGAGAGCAGGATATCACAATACAGGCTTTCATAAATATTTTATAAAAGAGATACAGAAGAAAACAGTTGTAAGCCACAATATTCACTATATCCAAGAGGGCAGCTCCCTAGGCAGAACTACTACATGAGAATGCAGTTTAAACATGTGAGCTCTATTGTTTTGTTACCACTTATTAGATTAATAATTGTATTTGAATGGGGAAGCCTGTATATAAATCTGAGTTGATCAGGAATGGTGAGCAGTAAGAATAGTACAAGAGCACAGCAGACCACCAACCTACAAACTACCAGTGTGGTGGATATGGCAGAAAGAATAGCAACTACAACTGCAATGTTGTTTTGGTGTGCTAACATTGGGGTAAAATGCACTTTGAATAACAGCATTGGATATTTACTGCTCTGCAATCAGAGCAGCACAGATCCACTGGGGACAGGGGTGAGCTGCTGCCTGTGACAGGCCAGGCGCTCAGCCTGTGTGAGCCTGCAGGGTGCCAGCGAGGACAGCAGCACTGCAGCTGCACCCCACGATGGCTGTAGGAACAATCCAGCCCAGGCCCTGGAGAACAGAGAAGAGGAGGAGGTGGCTGAAGCAGAAGGAGGTTATATCAAGGTAAAAGATAACAGACATACACACAGGTTTTGGACTAGAAGCTAAAAATGTGGATCTGGAGATAAGAGATGAAAGTCAGATGAGCGCTGGCTACAAAAGAGAACTAGAAGGAGAATAAAATTTGGGGCACTGGAAAGTACAGTGCAGTCATCTCTGGTGCAAGTGAGAGGATGTGGTGCAAAAGATGTGGAGGAAAAAGAAAAAAACCTTTTAGGACAGACTGCAACAAAGTAAGAGGTTATAGGGAAGAGTTAAAGGGAAGCTGATGAAATGAGACCAACAGCTAAAGGCTGAGCCCTAGCGTTTGGGGTTCATTTTCAAAGTTGTGCTAACTAAAGCCACAGAAGTCTCCCAAAGCACAGAAGACTAGGAAAGAGCCTAAAAGACTGGAGAAGGAGCAGAAGAAAGAAGTCAGACCAAACAAGTTTGAAGGTGTAGTCTCTGTGATATTAAGAAAAAGTAGAAGAGAGAAAAATGATCAAACACCTCATGTTGCAGACAAATCACGAATGAGAACAGAACACGGCTCTGTTGATTCAGTCAAAACAACAAGAGCCCAACAGGGAAAGAATCAATAAAAAAGCAGAGCAGAGAGGCTTTATAGCAGTGACAGAATACATCCATGAGAATAAATGAATGACATTCAAAAAAGCCAGCATTTATCCACAATTTAAGGAAGAAGTAGTTGGTGTTCTCAATAACATGTCTCAATTCACAAAAATGCACACTACATCAAATCAAACATTTCCCTGTACTAGTTCCACCCCCACCTCCGCCTTAAAATATCAGATATGCCTAAATGATGAAAGAAGTTCTCAAACTGAAATGTTTGTAATTTGTGGAAGCAAAATATAAACACAAGCATCTAAACTAAGACACATTGGATATAAAATGATATGAATTTGAGAACTGAAAGTCCTTTCCCAAGATTGTTGCTTCATAGTTTTTACTTTGCCCACATGTACTCAGGAAGTGGGAGAAGTAAACTCGGAAACTGGGCTTCCTCAAAAACTAACTCATATGCCTGCATGAGGTACAAAACATCCCAAATCAAAACCCACTCAGAGTTTATTTAACTTACAGGAGAAATCCAGCTCAGGTCAATGAGGATTTCCCCCACGCTTCAAATACATCCTTGATTTTCTACACCTGTGCAATTCTTCAATGTGACTTAAAAGCACAAGGCAAAAAGCATTTCACCTGGCAATCAAACTAGGTGAAAGACTGCTTTTAACAAATACATTACAATTGGAATTCTCCTCTGCAAAACTCCACTGATTTCATGTAAAAGCAGAGTACCACCACAGCTCTGTACAAAGGAAGAACTGCCTTCCTTCATCTATGCAGATTCTCCAGTATAAACAGTGGTATTTTAATGCATTTATTCCAAATGAAAAAAAAGAACAAGCAGCCTCAGGTCTTAAATTTCATAGCAGGTCATAAAATGTATTAAGTAAATGAGAGGAATTTCAAAATCTGATATTTAGGCAGAAATATTGCCAACTTAACGTATCTTCCCTGCTGATCTGAAGCCTTTGTTTCACTAATGATAAACAATATAAGCACTACCACACTTAAAATAGCAAAATTCTTCTTCCTCTGTTTATCACCACTGAGCTTACATCTTCGTCCTGGTAATTTTCCTACTTGACAGAGACAAACCAAGACATAGCAAAAATAGCTTTACAAGTTCTTAGTGTCTTTCATATTTAATGTTTACTTTAATGTTGTCTTCCTTTTCATAGTATGAATAGTTACTGAGAATATCTAGCACAGAACATATCTATCAGTGCACTTCAGATAAATGATTTATTTTAAAATACAGAATATTCTGTCTTTGATGTTCAACAGTTCTGCAGAGAAACACTTGAGATGGTCACTGGTTATCTATCCACATGAGCTAAATCTCTTCACAATTTGCATTAAAAACAATGCCATTCCTGTAGCAGATTTAATAGAGAATACAGAAGATTAAAGCCTCCAAAGAAAATAATGCCCAAGAGACCCCTGGGTGAATTATGGAAATGTAAGCTAAGGGTTTGGCTAGTATTTGACATATTCCTCACTCTTTTTAGTTATTCCCACACCTACCAAGCACCTAGAAAATGTTATTTTTACTTCAGTTTTCTCCTGTTTTTAGTCCAAAGCCCCAAACCTTTGCTGAACATGAATTTGGAAGGAACAATTCTAGGGGAATGGATGGCAGAGATAAGCTCCTGGATAGTAAGCATATAAAGAATAGATGAGGTTTCAAAGGGGAGCATTTATTGTTTCCTGTATCATAGCACATTGTCTTTCAATATGATTAGTTATCAGTCTGAGTTATCAAAAAGTGGGATGAAATAAAGCGCTTACGCAGTTATGCTTCATTGATGTCAGCTAGGGGAGCATGAAAATCTCCATGAAGTTGGGTAATTGATGTGTAAATCAGAGCTCAATCACTCTGTAATAGAAATGGTCCCACTGAAAGTAGGGTTGTGGAACAGTATTGCAGAGGGGTGGGGAAGAAAAGAGAAATAGAGTCAAGACTTATTTATTAAAAAATATAATAACTGGCAATTTACACAATTTTCCCTTCAAAGAAGAAGTGCTGTCAGAGACATTTAAATGCAAGCTGCAGATCACTATATTTGGGTACCCTTATTCGGCAATAATTAACTGTTTCTGTTTTATTAAAATGCTTGGGGACACTGTTATGGATATTTAAAAAGCAAATTAAATGAACACATTCATCCTTTGAAAGGCAACACGTGTAAATGACATCAGCAATTGTAATTTGCTTAACAATGTGTGTTCAAGGTATGTTTTGGAGTCCTATTACAGTCTTCCTGTCAGTTCAAATTTGCAGTATGAGAAACAAAAGCAAAACTGAAAGAAAAGAGGGGGGAAAAGGAGCCTAAAGAGAAAAATGGTTATAACCACATCTTCAGAAGGACATAAAAGACAGTCATTAGAACATCAGTCACATAAAACAGTTTTCCAACATGTGGTATTTATAAGAGTAAACATCTGATTCATAAAGAAAAGAGCTGGCTAAGATAACATTATGGGGTTATTTTTGTTGTAATTTTTTTTTCTTTAAATAAATGAATGCACATTAAAGTGTTGATATCAACCTCCCAGAAACACCTGGAATCCAGTATTCTAGTTATGACTTGCAATAAACCACTGATAAACTCTAACAAACTTACATAAATGAGAAATTAAAGAGCATTTTTGGCATCAAATGAATTACATTCAGGACACTAGAGTTCGATTAGGAATCTTTATTAGATGGTTAATGTGCTGTGACTCTAAGGGGACTGATCACTGCAAGGGGGTTGAATAGGAAAAGAGGTTCAACCTTAACTCTCAATTTCATTGCCTGAGTTTAACAGAATGTAGCATATTTCTAAATGTTTTTTGCTTTGGTGTTTTGTTGTTGGGATTTTTTTTGTTTTATTTTTTTAATTTTGATCTGTCCCAGGATTTGATGTTTTTACAAAATTCACTGAAGGCAGTGAAGCCATGAAGGCTTTGCCAAAGCCTGTACTGTGCTTGGGAGACACCTCTCAATGACTTCCTCACTGCCATCTTACTTCATATCCCACCAGCACTCTGTGTATTAAACAGAGTTATGTTTAGTTGCTGTGCATTATTCTTCCTACACATTAATAGTAAATGTGGCATAGTACCGTTACAAAGAGTATATTTTACAGGTATTACTCCCAGGACATAACACTAATTTGAATCAATAAAAACCTTTTGACAGTGCTTGTTACAGTCTGTTTTTCCTTCACCTGAACACCTCAAATTGTGAAACATTCCTTGGAAACGTCCACTTATTTTTGTACATCTACCATTTTCAAAGATTAAAATGCATTTCAAAGCATAGAAACTCAAATTCTTTATCACTCGATATGTACAGATTGAATAAGCCACCTAAGCCAAAAATCATTTTGGAACTCTAGTTTTGTCTTTATCTTTTCTCATTATAGTATTTTTTTTTTTACTACTGCCATTCAAAACTTCCAGGGAACCTGTAGGATGCTTCCTTAAAAGCAGAGTCAACATGTTCATATTTGCTTGAAACTTTGGCAATGATCTGCAAGAGATGGCAGAATAGATAGAAATAAATTTTGTGTTTTAAAAGGGTCACAAAGCAACCCCTGATTAACACAAACTTTGGGTACAGATGAATCAGCAGAATCAACTGCTTGGGTATTTTATTGCAGAAATGCTTCTGTGTGCTCCTACAGCTCTAATAAATGCATTCATTTACTAACAGGCACCTCTGCTCCCTTGAGCATCTTCACATGCTGTGCAGCTCTTTAACCACATGTTCTTAAACTTAACATGTGCTGAAGAATACCACCAGAAAATTGAGAATTCAGTAGGATGACTATTTCATTCATCACTTTTAGAATGAGGAGAAGTTCACTCAGGTCTTGGTGTGCAGTGCACACATACAGGCTGATTCAGTCTCCAGTGCACAAAAAATAGTACTGTAAGCCTAATAGAACTTAATTGTTTGTTATTTAGGACATTGTCTGGCAAAAGAAATTATCATTTACATAAATTATTCTTCTCTCAATTGAAATCCTATATAATTGCCTCCATGTGTTTTGGTAGGACCAGAGGAAAGGACAGAGATGATCAAATAAATGCAAGGTGCTCTCAATTTAAATTCAAGTTCAGCTGTATCCCCTTTTCAATGCTGTTGTGAAATATATTGCTCATCTTGGGCACTACCAAGTTGCAGGAGATACAATGACGTTGTAGCTTGTAGGACCTAGTGCTCATCAGGATCCAACGCAGCTAGAACATTCCAAACTCCAAATTTTCAGCCTTCTTCACCAGACCTTAAAAAACCTCTCAGAAACAAGGCACCTGTTACACACAGCTTAGAAGAGAACAATAATATTTTGTGCTTATCTTTCCTAACTATATTCAGAGTCAGCAGGTCAATGGATTATCATCATCCTTGGCTTCTAGTGAGGAAGATAATCTGTAACAAAAACTGTTCATGCCTTCAGCAAACATATAATGTTTATTCCTCATTTATAAACACAGCATAAAGTATGACAAAATAATTTAACCAAACCAGCACAAAGTTCATCAGCATTGCTGAGGTTTATATCCTCTCTAAGGGCATAGTTCAACTTCAACTGATGCTACTGGCAATTTTCCCAGTGAATTCAATGAGGGCTGGATGGGACCAAGCCATTTAATAATGACAAAAAAGCCAGGTCTCAAAACACAGCCAGCTCTAAGCAGCAACTTTTTGGTATAAACTAGAATTTCTGTTATATTCCTTATGCTAAAAAGATATTTTTTTAATCCAATGTCAAGACTTTAAAACTCCTAAGTACAAATCAGCACATACCAGAGCTATAGAACTTCTGTGGTCATTACTTAAAACTGATATTGACTGCAGAGATTTTCTGGTTGACAAAGGTAAATAAACAAAATGTACAAATATCTTAAAAAAAACCAAAAAAACCCCAGAAATCAAGCGAGATACCAAATAAGTTTCCTAATCTATCATATAGGCCATTATCACCTTAAGCCAAAGACCACTTATATATACATACACAAATTTATTTCGTTTTAGTGGTGTCATAGATTGTACACATGAAACCGGAACCAGCTGACTGGGGAATAATCAAATTTGCCTCTATACCACAATGAGCACTGACACAGACACACACAACAGGCAGCAGATCACACATCCTGTCACAGAGAAAAAGAACCAAATGTAACCTTCTCCCTGAAAAAAACAACACCTTTAAATTTAACTCAACAAGGGAATGCTGTGCAATTAGGGATATGGCATGTAGGTGTTACACAGGTTTGAAATATGCTCTGGGACTTGAAAGCTAAAAATGAGCACATAATATTGTAAAATACTTCTTCAGACAGAGTAAAATCATAACAAAAATGTTATTTAGACTGGCTAAAACTACAAACTCATGCCTGAAATTACTTGAATTTTTAAGGTGGGTGTGATGCAAATGATTATCCCAGTGCTGCAGTTCCCCAGAGCCAAACAGAAATGATATCTGTCTCTGCAATAATGTTTTGAATGTGTTTGAAACCCCACATGTACAACTGACTTCATGAATGACTGAAATATCACAATGCAAAAAACAAGGCTTATAATGTCAGACTCCCAGGAGGAGGTGTGACCCATGGTGCCTCTGACAACAGGCACCAGGCCCAGGGCACAGCAGTCTCTACAATATTGCCACTGCCCTGACAAAGTCTGGGCACATGAAGCTGTGTGTTGAGTACAAAGGAGCAGGTGTGTTTATATTTAGTACCTCCAGAAGACTTCTCCAAAAAATGCTCTCAAACAGAATAGGCTATGGCAAGGAGTTGCCCAACTCATCTTAAAATCACTGCCCTAACTCAAAGGAAATTTGTTGCTCACATCAGGTCCAAAACGATCATTGATTAAAAAAGATTCCATTATACTGAACACGTGAGAAGAGAACTCACAGGTATTTTTGAGGCACTGACACTTACTACAGGCAAACAGAGAGGAAGCTCCTGTGCTCTTTAGTCTCTGCAGAACCTCAGGTGCACATTCCACAGCACTAATGATACCCTGCACTTTTAAGACCAGACACATGGGTTACTGCATCCTGAATAACAGTTATTTGCACTCCAAAAACCTTTTTCTGTCCCTTCTGCTGTCAATCAGCAAATGAGTATCACTTATTTTAACAACATGAACACAATGTGATACTTAACAAAAGTGCATCCTTTTTTAATTCCCTACCATCAACCATTTGTCTAATAGAAATATTATACTATGTAACATGCACAGATTAAAATGCAATGCAAGTTGAATCATATTCATTGGAGGCTGGCCAACTTCAGCACATTTTAGTATTTAATAATAAAACAGTCTAGTGTAAAAATATGTAAACTAGCTTCCATCCTGCTTTAATATTCACTTAACATGAGAAGAAAGGGAATGCAATTTTGTTTAAATATTAAACATTACATTTCTTCTTTTGATTATTAAAGTATTATTAAAGTTAAATGAAAATGTGTTTGCAACCTCCTTCCTCTGAAGTCCTACAGGTCACTGTTACCACTAATATTTTGTCCCTCTAGCTGGCTTCTTTGGGGATCTTAAAGCACTTTTGGAACCAGATCAAGACATGCCCAATTACACCTCTGGGATGGAGCAACTACTGTCAAGCAAAACAAGTGAGGGAATGAAAGTTTAAGCGAGGTGATGACAGTCATTCAAGAAGAGATGGCTAAGGAAAGAAAACTGAGGAGTCCCAGGTCCCAGACATTAAACTTTACCCTAAGACCAGCTGTAACTTGCAACCCTTCATCCACCTCTGAGCTCTGAGATGACAACCACAAGTTGAAATTTAAGACTATCTAACACCACCACATAGCAAGGAGGAATTATCTTTATGTGCCTTTCCAGAACACTGGGTCATACACTGTGAGACAAGTTTTCTCCTGCTGAATGTCACTGGGAGAGGTCAGAAAGGATGTTCTTATTACATTTGCTGGAAGGATGGAGTATATCAAATGATTTAATTTTGTGTAGTGCCCCACTTACTTTGACAAACTGATACTGCACAGGGCATAATGTCATTAGGTGATTAAAGCACAAGAGCACTCAGCTTCCCACCTTCTTTCATAACAAGAGCCTGTGAGAGCTGTTACAGCAGGCTCAGCATCAGCAAAGTTGTGGCTGTGGAGGCAACACAGACCCAGGACCACAGAACACCAAACTCCTCCTGTCAGCAGGAACTCCCACCCTGGCAGTGACCAGGAATAAGCTTTGTTGTCCTGCTGAGAGATCCCACCTTTCCCTTGGGCTCTTGCAGCTCTTTCAGCCCTGGCAAGACCCAAACCCAAGAGTGACCCTCAAACATCCTACACCCAGCCCTCTGATCCCCACAGCAAAAGGACAGCAAAGTATTGACAGCAAAGTGACAAGACATGGACAAAGTAAATAAGTGTGGACAAAGTAAGGATATTATGTGCTTCACTTTTCAGCTGGCACTCCTTTGAAAATAACAAATGTTTAGTTCTCCTCATTATGCCAAATGTATTATAACCTCAGAACCCACTGTAGGAAATGTGTGTTTTGTCACACACACCCTTTAAATTTGTTTTCTTTCATACAAATATCTAATGGGGTTTGAATAAAATAAAATCTGCACATTGCCATGTGGAAATTAATTTTAAAGAATTGTTTGTCAATTTAATTTCACTGATAGTAACAGACAGATTTATGAAGCAATTAACTAAATATTTGTTTTTTTCACATTTCAATTCATTATAGTAAATTAACAATTTTCCACTTGAAGGTCTTGCACTGCTACACTGAAAGCCTAAAAAAACAAGTGTGTATTTCTGTTGGGCTAGGAAGGATTCTCTCATTTTCACAGTGTGGATTATTCTCCTCATATTAACTTAATATACTGTATATGTAATTCAACCCTTCTCATTTCTATATTACCACAGAACCTGTCATTCTTTAAATGCCAGTTTCAAGCAACCAGACATAAATAAAGAATAATTACAGCTCTAAAGCCAGTGTTACATCTGCTCAAGAAAACAATCCTAGAGAGTGGATTTTATAGCCACATAACACCCACCTATGGTTCAGACAATCCCAGAGACAAAACCAGGGCTGCTGACAGGTCCAGCCTGACCCTGAGCTCTGATGCCAACATCAGACCATGAGCCCTGACAGAGCCAAGGGAAGGAGCAGAGTGAACCGAGCCTGACGTGACATTAAACACCAAGTAAAAAGTTCACCCGTTCCTCTAAGGGTATGTATAGCCCCATTTCACACCTAATTTTACTTATTTCAGTGATTTAAACATCTGAATTAATGATTTCAGCTTCAAGGAGGTCATCTGGCCATGGCCGTGTGGGTCTCTCTACCACTGCTGGCCAGATATTAAACACATTAAGGAGCAGTCATAAGACAGAACTACAGCTTTATGTTCTTTTAACTGGTATTGTACCAAATTAATATCAGGAGGATTATACTCTATAAATATAAAAACATCAGCTCATATGGCTATTGGATTCTTTTCTCTCTGTGTTAGTCTGAACAGAAATAGCCTTGGTCCCTCCATATCTCAGCTGCCCTTATGGAGAGCAGATGTGTCAATTCTTACTGATCTCATGGGTTTCTGTCAGGTCAGCTCATCAAGGATAAACCCTCTTGAGGAAACTCTACCTACTACATCCCTCAATTCTGCACAGATTTTGGTTAAGTATTTCCCTGAATAAAACATAGCTTACTTTTTAAAAATCATCCTGTTAATTCACTGGATTACAACACAATCACATCAGAGTATTAGTCTAAATAGGATTTTGTAGTCAGATCTGATCTAGAAGATTTAACATTTTACAGGCCTCCATCTCATAATGCTGACAGAAATCATCAGGCAAAGAGAGAAACTGGGACTGCATGTCACACCAAACAGTGGAAACTATGAGATAAATCCCCCTGTTTTTTTCCGTTGTTAATATTTACAAATTTGGCAACAAAGGCTCTCCTGACAGCTACTAGTTAAAAAAAACATGCAAACACTAGTTAAGCAGTTAATTGCCATTAGTAACATGCATTGAGAAACTGAGGCATAGAGAAATTAAAGGACTTGTTCATGACCACAGAATGCATCAATGGCAGCAGCAGGACTGGAACCACTTCCCATTGCCCATGTCTTAGTCCTGGTATTTAATCTCCCTTTTCAATGATAAGGAGTCACTATCACAGCATCTCTATTTGCAATACCTGCCAGAAAACATACCCCCTGCTTTTCATGTTGCAAGGGTTTCAGCATAAACTTAATGTTACCATAAATATTCTGTTTATAGTGGTTTTCACATTTTAGTTGCATTATCACTGACATCAAAGTAACACTTCAATTTTAGCACTCAGGAGGCTAATAAATATCAAATTAATGAAATACTAACAAATGCAAAATACTCCAAGTGGCTAGTAGAGAGGCATTAATTCTTGATAAATGGTCCATACATTATTATTATTTGTCAAGTTTTTAAGCACTGCTTAGTATGTCATCAATCTACCAGGTTAAACAGATAAAATAAGGATCAGCACAGTATTTGAGGATCATTAAAAACACAGAGAACAAATTGGAAATGCTCTTTATCTTTTTCACTTCAAAAAAAAAGGAACAATCAAAAATATTAAAAAGTAAAAAGATCAGTAAATCGGTTATCTGAGTACAGGGCATTTTCTGGAGACTAATGATGGGCTGGGATAGATGGCCCTCACTTCTACTTTAGGTTATCAACTCCTCCCACACAATCATTAATTCCCCAGGAAATGCCTTTTGCTTCAATAACTTTTGCTTAAATAGATCACCAGTGAGAGGAAAAAAGTCATGCCACTAGAAATGAACTACTGTAGAGTCTCTGAGCTGCACCTGCCATAATTTGCACATAAAGATTTTACAGGTGACTTGCAAAGGCCATTTTAATTGTATTTCCTACTCCTCCTTCTTACCCTTAGCACAATAATAAAAGCAGCCAGTGGGCAGATTTGTGATGCTCACTCTAAGTTTGCTGAGAATGCCTGGAAATGTTAAGATGCTTTCGTTGAGCTCTCATCCATTAAAAGGTGCAGGATACCGAGCCTTAATTAAGAGCTTCTAACAGTGGCTATTTCTGATAGATGAAACAACATTAGGCCCCTTAACTGGAAGGGAGGAGAAAGATGGGAGAGAAAGAGAAAATAAGGTTTCAAACCTACTTGAATAGCAAAACAACTCCTAAAAGAGCATACTAACAACTCCTTAATCTGTTTGCAAGACACGTTTAATACCAGGATGCTGTGGAGAGCCCCTGCATCACTCAAGTTTCATTATCATTACAAAATATAGCAGAATGCCTTACTCACAAGTTTATTATCATAAATAATTAAAACAAAACTATCCTTATGGTACAAAATAAATGAACAAAGTACATTATAGGGTGCATTTGTTCTGTGTTTTATAGCTGTTTCCTGGCTCCCTACATCAGAAAATTCTCGAATTTGCAATCACTCCTGCTCATTAGTCCAAATCAAGAAAATTTTACTGCAGCTGGCTCAAATGACTTGTTCTGTCAAAAACAGGACCATAAGTGCTCTCCACTAGTTGCATATGCAACATACTTTTTTTGTGATAAATCAGAGTATGTGATATGCAAAATGTTAAAAGAAAATCAAAGCGTAGGATTGATGGCTGGGAAAAAAGAAAGAAAAGAGAGAAAAAGAAATTCTACCTCTGAAATGGACTGTCTGATTTCTAATTACAAAAATGTGCTAAGGTACAGATGACATTATTAAATCTTTGCAATACTCACGCTAACAGTTTGTTCTCATAAGCTTGAAAGTGTTGGGCACACTCATGATCTTTGAAGTTTTGCTTTGTTCCTTTGACTTATTTTATGCAGGTCAAAGATCACCATGGCTGCACATATCTGTCACTGAAGGATAATAACACTACAACTCAGTTTGGAATCAGGCTGGGCTGGCATGTTAAACCAGCAACAGACACATCAATCTTGTGCTCCTGAAGACTGCGAGTTCAGTGCCGGGAGAACCTCAACTAATGATAGTTACTGGTTTCTGCATCCTGATGCACCAGGTTAAGTCTCTCTTCTTTTGAGCAGTCTGTCCTCACGGACAAGCAAAACATGCCAGGAAAGCAAATTATCCTGCTAATCCAGCAAACACTGACAGAACCCTACTGGAGAGCAGCAGGATTGCAGAGAAGCATGCAGAGACCTATGGCAGCAAAAAAGAGCTTTCCAGGGAAGACTGAGAAAACAGAACAGTCATCAGCAGTTGGGTAATAATCATAATTTGTGAGAACTGGAAATAGTATTATTATTTGTGCAGTAGCATACAACATGAAATGCTGGAGCTTCCCTGCTGTCTGCCAAGTAACTGATCAGCACCAGCCAACAGGCAGGTCAGAATATAATCCCTCACCCAGCAACTGGAAGTAAATTTTCTAATCTATTACTTGACCGTGATAAAGAGCAGAATAGTTTTTATTTTTACCTAAGAATCTAGGATGCAATATGAATAATATAATGCATTTACCTGCCAGTCCTTTGCATACATCAAGTCCTGGTACCTAATGAAATTCCACTCTCTGTTTTACACTTACAAATAAATGAGATCAATACATGCCTGTAAAAAAATGCAGCCATAGCCTTGGCCCACAATGAAATTTGCCTGCCATGCTAAAGAAAAGAATTTTAGACATTAAGACAATGGCATTTCTTGGTCCAAAAAGCAAGGGGAGGAGAGGTGATGTTTATGTTCAATGTTCATGCCTCCACTCGTCACACAAGGGTTGGTGTAAAACACCCAAGAGGATGCCTTTGCTGAGGGTTTTTTGGTTGAACTGAGCCAGATTTCTGAGCAGGTATATATGTGTAGATGTGTTTACACTGCACCAGTTCCTTGAGAGCCCTCACCTTACACTTCCCACTTCCCACCACAAGGGCTACCAAAGAGGAAATCTAGAAGAAACAGATCATGTAAAGATCATACATGCAAGTGCTTGAGAAACCCAGGAGGCAAATAGGGACCTTTTGTATTGGAACTGGTATGGCATTTTTAAACAAGGAGAGGAAAAGTGGCTCAAAGTTCAAGCAATGAGTGTAATGGGCTACAACTTCCTCATACAACATAAGAATTGAAATGGCAAAAATGGCAAGAATATACTTGCTTCCACTTCCATGGGTCACCATCTCCTCCAGGTGCTGAGAGACAAGTACCACATTCCAATGTGCAGTTTCTACTCTTTCTATCTCAGGCACACCAGAACATTTTTGTGGATAAACTGTCCCTCTTTTGTGCATCAGAACCAAATCCCTCAAAAATGAAGCAGGAGCTCTCTGTTGACCTCAGCAAACCTCACACCAGCCCTACTGCACTAGAAGGATGGCTTTATTTTGCAAAGAGACAGTACATATCAAAATCACATCAAAAAACATACTGTAACACAGAAGAATAAATAATTTTTAATCAAACACAGCCAGTTATGTATTACCTTCTTTACACAGATATTTCCACTGAATCACTGTTGAGAAGGGAGGGGAGGGGAATCTCTTTGCACTCAAAACTCCCATGTACTACTATTCCCTTGGGAAATTCTGCACAGAGAAGTGCTCTAGGGAGCCAGCTACAGCTGTGTAACAGAAGAGAAATAGCAAATACAGCTTCCTATTTACAATAAAAAAATTTTGCACTTAAAATGCGGAACTAGTAAGAGAGAAAAATATGATTAATACATGTAGGACTTTTTTTTAAATGGGAAACTCTGAACAGAGCCATCACCCGCTACTCTGTAACCAAAGCACATAGCAGTTGAAATTGTAACTGATGCTGCAGAAAAAAAAAAAAATAGAATTAAGAATTGAGAAATAACACTGAAATTATTAAAGCCAGTTTGATGCCACTAATAGAGCTGACCTCAGAATCGAATAGGCTGCTGGTATGTTGAGGCAGAAGATGAAATACCCTTCAGGAGTTTAAATTCCAATCCTAGCTTAGGAGTTTCTCTTAATATCAAAGTAGCTTCTTAGGAAAGCAAATGAAGTACATTACCTCTGGTAATGGTAACCATTTACTCCTTGAAAAGCCTTGAGAGAGCTCTCACGCAGGATAGCCTATGTTTTATTAAATCCTTTTGCATAGTTTTATTTTCAGGTCATATAATCTGAAGGACAAAGTATTCACTTCAACTTTTTAAAGTATTCTGTTTTTATCAAGGATTAGTTTTTCTGATTCTTCAATAATTCAAGCTTCATCCTTACTATGTACCATTTTTAAATGTGAGCAGCATTAAATCAGAACACAATCACACCATACTTCCATTGAATCCCAAATGTTCAGCACAAACAAACCACTGGCAAGACAATCAACATTAAGACTTTGCTAAGATCTTAAATTATTCACATTTGTTGTTTACACTGATGAAACACTATTATTAAAAATTATTTAATTGCATGGCATGAGAACATGGCTACATCTGCCTATAGGCAGTTATTTTTCTATTTAGAAAATGTGAATCAGAAAGAGGGAATTGGATATTACCTCAACTCACTGGCTTACAGTTATATCAGATAATATATTATTACTTGGTACAATACTGGTGCCTTAAAGTTGTACAGAAAAGTCCTACTAATAAACCAGCTAAGCTGTGCATAAATGCTTTATTTTACAAAAGCAGCTAGGGCATCTATTACATATATTTAAAGTAAAATAAAGTATATATTATTTTAAAATAACCCTGAAAAGAATTTAAACCATGGAATCATCAAGATGCTTTTTTATTGGGAACTTCTCACGGTCATTTTAATATCAATTTTGGCATTATACAGAGCACAGAAACTTTACCCCAGACATCAGAGGACATGAGACCTGATGCACACAGTTCAAAACTGGAGTGTGATGGCAAATATGCATGACTGAGGCACCAAGAAGGAGAAGCAACTACAGTTTAGCTTGAGTTTCTGCTAATGACTAAGACAGGGCTGCTTAGAAAAGCCATGCTTGACAGAGAGGCACGGATTGCCCTCCATTTGCCAGGTGAAACATGCTGCTTTGTTTTCCTTCCTCGTCATCATGTACCTCTCAATCTTCTCAATAGGACTGAACAATTCCTTATACCAAACTGCTCAGTCAAACAAAAGTGGGCCTCCCCTGCTTAGCTGGTTTATTCCCCACCTCCTCTAACACTTGGAAAGGATTCAGACAAGAGCTACAAGAGCGATTAGAGCGCCTGGAAAAACTTGCCTTACAAGGAGAGACTACAGCTCAGTCTATTTGGTTCATAAAGGAGAAGGTTAAGAGGCAACCTGATCACAGACTATGAATACTTACACAGGAAAGAGATTGCAGAGCGTAGATGGGTATTTAATCTAGCAGAAAAGGGTGTAACCAGATCCAGTGCTTGGAAGTTGAAGCCAGTCAAATTCAAACTAGTTTATGCAGCATCCATTTTCAGTGATAACAAAATAATAACCATTTTAAGAACTTAACTAAAAAGCAGGGAATTCACAACCATGTGCAGTTTTTAAACAGGCATTGGAAATCTTTCTTAAAGGTACATTACAGCAGAGAGGGTTTGGTTCAGGCCCTGGTAGGAGGGATGAAATGAAACCTCAAGCTAAGTAGCCCCGAGGATGCACTCCTGGCCTCAGCTGCAGCGAAACTCAGACCTGTTCATAAATGGCCTCATCCACATCACAGGAACACAACAAAACCACAGGACCAGAAGTTTCCAGCATGCCTTCACAGTGACATTCACAAACGTGTGCACAGGAAGATGCTGAAGTTCTAAGCCATGATACAGAAAGAAATTTGGAAAGGATTTTAGATTAAAAAAAAAAACAAAAAACAGACCCAAAACCATATAAAACAGTCTAGCAGACACAAAAGATACAATGTGATGCACTTGAATCTATGACTGTCATATTAATCCATAAAACAGTAGTAATTCACATAAGAATAATATAATCCACCAAAATATAGATTGGGCCATTCCATTCCCCCAGGCAGTCCCTTCTGCAAAAGCAGCAGCAGGCACCCATCTGCAAATGGGCCACAGTGCTGGTACATGAGGCCCTGTGGAAAAGCTTTGCACAGCACCACATCTTCCTCAGTAAGGCCTGGAATGACTTGTTTCAGGCAGCCATGCAAGAGTTAAATATTCCTGAGTTGCTAGGAAAAATACCATCAAACCAGTTTATATCTTACCATATTTCCACTCCATTCAAACTGTATTATGCTGCATACCATTTCATCACTTCACAATGCCACAAACTACCTTTTAATGCAAAACAAAGCTTTTCAATGTAAAGCCCCATATTGTAATCCAGAAGAACTTTCCTTATCTATTTTGACAGCAAATCTTTAGTGGCAACCACATGTTATTGTGTTTTAGGGATTGAGACTTTTGTGTGAACATGCTGATTGTCTCCTTGAGACATATATAATCAGCATTTTGTGCCAAGAAACACTTAAGCCAACAGAGACTTATACCATTCAGAAATGCTGTTGGAATTGAAAATGTATATTTTGGCTTATTTCCTTAAGCCTGCGATAGCAGGAATTTCTTAGGGTTTTTTTATGATTTTATTTTAACTTCATTCTCTCCTCAGACTCTCCGAGACTGAACAAAAAGTCAAAACACATGTTCTGATAGAAAGAGCTATGCCAGGAAAATAATTCATTCTGATACACCAGTGCTACCTAATACTGATCCCTCCTGGCACAGGGACATCCACCTTGGAAACTCTTTGTCTGTCCGTGGCTGCAGAGCTGTGCCTATACTCACTCTCAGGCAGCTGTGAAAGTGGAAAAGGAATGCACTTTTTTAGATAAGTGAGTGGGTATGAATCTTATCCAGGAACAGAGCAAACACCAAAGCAAACAAGTGTCTATTTGTGTGTTTCAGCAGCTCCCGAATGTCAGTTAACGGCTCGGAGGAGTTGCAGGAGTAGCGTGTTCAGTATTCAGAGAGCATCCACCACATTTGCTGCAACAGATATTTTTAACTCCCATTTGCTCCATATGTAGAATGTGCAAATACACAAAAGAATGTCTTAATTGGTCCTGCTTTATATAAATGAATAATGGGCTAAATGGGTTGAAGTGAATGTCATATTTATCTCTCCACTGAGGAAAGACATGATGATTCAGAAACAGTGAAGCCAAGAGGATTCAGAGCTGTACTCACAAGTGGAATATATATCTCCTGTCAATACATTATGTATTCCATTTCTACTACAGCCCCCTAAAGGCACAAATAGAAAAAGAGAAGCAAAATCTAAATGTTTCATTTCTGCTCAACATATATTCATGGATGTGAGAGGTTTTTATACTTGCTTTCAGGACTTAGGAATCAAATCTCTGGAGCTCTTTATTTTACTGAGTTTTTGTAAATACTAAACTCTCCAGTGTTAGTTTCATCATTTGATATTACCACTGCCAAAAGACATTTTATATTCCTAGGAAGCAAGGCACAAGTAACAAAAAAGAGATCTGAACTTGCCCTGGCACACTTGTGCAATCCCACCCAAGCTAACAGCTCTAGTCTGCAGCTGCAGCACCTTCCAGTTAAGCAGAGACACTTCCTACCAGGCATTGGAAAGCAAGTCAGGAAAACAAAAATCTTCAAAGATCTGGGGGTTTTTTCCTGCTTACAAGTTTCCACATAGAACTACTGATTTAAAAATCTATGTAAAGAGCAGATGCATTTTATATCCTCCTCTTAAAAATACAAGCATCACCAAAGAGCTCCAAGAAAAATAAAAAGCATGGTGTGCATGACTGTGTTGATATTTTGATTCTGATGATTTTGAAAACTGATATTTTCAAGTCCTGCTGCTCTGGTTGGATTTAATAATTATACTGAGCAGAAAGCAAGTCTCCTCTGCACTCACCTCGCCAAGCAGGGAATCACTTTTAGGGCTGCTGGAAAAGTGGAACATCTCATTTCCATTAATCTGGCTCATAGCTTCAGATTCCTAGATGGCATTAGCAGAGCACCACTTTCAGCCAGAGTGGAAGTTCAGCCTTGTGTTTAACTCTGCATTAACTTGAGCATGACAGAGTGAAAATGCAGGAAAGATGGCAAAAAAAATCATCTGGTAATATTTTTTCAGCAGAAGGAAAAGCTTTACAAAATGTATAGGTTCAGTTATTCCCAAAGCAGTGTTTTGTTAGTAGCATAGCTGTGCATAGAGTGCCATGGCTGGAGGATCTGCCTTGCCCACGGCAAGTAAGGTAAAGCCTCAGGCACATGCAATTTAAAATTCATTTTTACTCTAGCAGACAGCTTCAGACCAGCACCTATGTTTATTTTATAAATACAGCACTCTCAATTTGCATTCCTGTAGTCCCTAGGAGCTAACACCAAAACCATCTTATGCTTGAGATGTGTTTCAGAAAATAATGCACAATTGTGTATTTTAAATCCGTCAGCACAGGTTGCAAAGGATCCCTCTGAGTTCCCACATCAGTCCAAACCTGCAGTAATTTCCTCCTGGACACACCCATTAGGAAGTGACACTGCTGGCAGAAGGTATTTGTCAGATTGTGCTCAAGCCAAAAAAATACCTCCCTCACACTGTTGATTTTAAACATTGTTTCTTAATTAAAAAGAAAAGAAGGCCCTCCAAACTTCAGTAATTATTATCTCATCAGTTACTAAAGGAGAGCTGAGGTGTGCCATCTGGGACTGCCACATAAAAATGGTGGGCAAATAACTTACTGCTGCATTTCCCTCTTCCTGCTCCATTTCATTATCCCAGTACTCACATTACCCAATATTTAAAAGCAGATAACTGTCAGTAATGACTGCTCTTGACAAGGTAAACTATCTGTTCCTTTTAGGAAAATTCAGATGGATGATAATAAAGCTGACATATCTTTCTCTTGCTAAAACAACAGACCACAAGCTGCCCTCGGTCAGCTATGGACATGTACTGCCATAACAGAGGACTACCAGATATAACCAGATAACAGAATCTTGGTCTAAATACTATTGTCCTGATCGAGTGATTAGTTTATTTTGTACATTACATTATTCAAATACATTATTGAAAGTCCTCAAATCCTACCAACTTCCCTATGAAGACAATTAGACGCTTTACCTCACTGTGACTTACAGGTGAGAAATGTAAGTTACTTTTTACAGTAACTTTAAGTAACTGTATGAAGCAAAGAAATGGTCACCTCTAATGGACTGCTTCTTCAATTTAGTATATCAGTCATGAATAGTTTTGTTGACATTTCAATATTCTCCTTTTTAAAGTATAAATCTTGGACAAAATGATACAGCTGGGTCACCTATTGATTTCTATGTAACAGGTTAATAAGTAGAGTTACTAAGCATAGACGGTACCGTTATCCAAACACCATTTACAAATGACTCTTGATTTCTACATTAGAAGAAATGCCTGACACACCACAGTTACCAACATTATCCACCAAATCACCCCAGTTGGGTTCTTAACCATAAATAGTCGGATAGCATGAACAAAGGTCAATGAGGGAATTTACTGCTGGGTGACTCCATAAATTGCTAATTCAGACACCTAAAGCCCAAGCTATACCTGCAGGCATTTGAGACAAACAGTACCACAGTCTCAATAACAAGGGAAGACAAGTGAAACCTGGTCTGCTTGAGTGTTTGATGCTTCATTTTTTGAAACCTTAAAGTATAAATACTATTGCAGAATGAAAATTTACATTTACTGCCTCAGAGACTAACAAAAATATTTTGCTAACTATTGCAGAACTGTTTAGAACAATTAGTCACAGGTAAACACCTCAAAGAGTTCAAAAATTAATCTGGGTTTTCGTCTGAACAGATACTCTTAAAAACAATGAATTAGTATTTCAGGGAGTAAATTCATACATCTAGACATCTACTAAAAGCTGGCTTGCTGTATAAAGGGAAAGAATAGAAATGAAAAGGACAGGGTATCAAATAAGTTATCGTGTCCCAAGGATTTGGACATGACAGTGCAAATTTGGATAAGTCCCTAATGGGTTTATTCAACCATAGCTCAGATACTGAACAGTTTCAACTGCACTTCATATGCTCAGCTCTGTGGCTCATGTTCTTATCAAGATGCACAAGCCTGAGAGGTCTCCAAAAAACCCTGGATACTAACCCAAGAACAGGAGTGCTCAGTATTCAACAATTACAAGGAATTAAAAGCATCTTTCTTTTTTTCTATGGCTATGTATTTGCTGAAGGTAAGGCAACAGTTTATCAGTTTTAATCCATTTTAATTCCCCTTCCCCCATGAAAGCTGAGGGTGAATTCACAGGGTATCAGTCAAATTGCCTTACTGCTGAAGAACACAGCAGGAAAGCTCAGATTGAAAGAGGAAGCCAAAAGGAGGAACCAGGAGATACACCATTCAGCCAAGGGTGGTGTACAACAAAGAAACTATGCAAATTCCCAAAATAATATTTGGTTATTAACTGTACTTATATTATAAGAAAAGACAGTATGTATGCTGATGTGACTTAAGATCCTTACAATCCCTTGGAAAAGCAACTCTCTCCAACTCTATATTTGGCAAGAAAGGAACATATAAGGAATAGGATAGGCCTGGCTTTAGCACTGTGCAATATTTGCTTCCACCTTTCCATCACCAGTTAATAGCGCCTTCAACTTCATTAGGTCATCAGAAATACATTCAAGAAATGAGGTGGCAGCAGTCTACAGTAAACACACAGAATGCCCTTGCACCAAACAACAAAGGGGGGATCCCAAAAGTTAATAATTTCAGCTTGAAATGCATCTAATTGCCTATATTCTTCCATGGACATAGTCCACAGAATCAGACAATATAGATTCAGCAAGAGGAGCCATGTCCTAAGTCTAAGGAGAAATTTACTCTAAGACATAGAAGAAAATGCACATTTTGGAATATTTTCCTGTCAATAGCTCTCTAGGTCTCCATGTCCAGAAACACCTCCAGGTCTCTGGGTGGTGTGACAAATTATCAGACCAACCATTTTCAGCAGTTGGTGAAATCAAAGGTTTTAAACTCCTCAAAACGCAAACGGACAATGATGCACTCAATTTATATCTCTCATTGTGTGAAAGGCATTTGTCTCATTCTTAGCTCTGCCTTCATCATGCCATATTTTTATGTACACTCTAAATACATCCTTACACAGCCAAACTGAAGGTTTTTCCTGAGTAGCCCTGGCTCTCCATGAATTAATTCCCATCCTGGGAAGCAGTGCTGCAGGTCTGTTTCAAACAGAACGACATTTGCAGCGGAGTCCAGCTGCCGCAATCTACCCCGTGCAGATGGACTAATACATTCCTTCATGGGTATTATCTGAGCTGCAGGGCCAGAAAGCAGGGGAATGTGTAACAAACTGAGCTCTTGCCACATTGTGAGAAAAGGTAAATTGTCAACAAACATTTCCTACATCTGATATCTTTTGTATGGAGAGCTACGCTTTTAATAAAGAAGCAGCTGCCACTGCTGAACGATTAATCAATACTGGTAAGCTGACATCTTAAGAACTTGCTGAACTAAAGCTTTTCTTTTCCTCCTGCATTTACAAATAAAGTGCTCACTATTTGACTAAAGCCTGTCTACTTGACTGGAAAATATCAGAGTCCTATTTAAATGACATTTGCAGAGAATGAGATTTTATCCTGGTCGCTGCTCCTTATCGCTAATAATAACATCAGATTAGTGGATTTAGGCCAGCTGAGTAGCAATGCCTTTTCTGATCCCTTCTTAAAGCAGCTCTTTCCATCTGTCTAGCCAAGCTTTCCTCTGCTTGTATGGGCCAACGATTAAGTCTTAAATGGAGCTTCAATTGATACCATGTGGGATATCTATACAGAGGTTCATTGTGTTGCTAAATTCCAGCCAAGACATTTATCAACTCTGACTACTGCTTACTTCAAAATGGCAAAGCACCTGGATATTTCTAGGTACAAATATTCCTACACTGTGTTGCCTTTTCAAATAAGTACAATAATTAGACAATCCGATTTCAAAAATGCACAATTTGCTGTAAGAGCCTCCAAATAAGATAGAGGATCAGACACCAAGCTCATTTCAGATAGCGTGACTCAACTGAGGACTGCAGAGTACTGGCTGCACGACTTTCTGCACAATCAGAACCCATCCCACAACCTCTCAATTAATGGGTGACTTACACTTAAGCACAGTATGGCTTGCCAGCAACAGTGGTTTTCAATTGGGGCTTATGAGGTCATGACTGAGCAATTTGAACACTGGCAGAAAATAAACTGCACATACACACACCCCCACTCACACACACCCCACTCCCAGTACAACTTTTTAAAAGAACTATTACTGGTTTTGTCATCCTTGCTTTTAATAGTAGCTGAGTTTAGTAGCATAAGCAAGATGTAATATCCAAATGCCAAACACTATCAATAAAAATTACTAAACCAATTAGAAAGTAAATCTGTTTTATTTCCCCTCCTCTTTTTTGCAGTTTTTAGTTTAAAGGTCACTTTGTATTCCTAGTGAGGCCACTTGCAGTATGTTAATAACTGACATTTCCTCTTCTAACATATAATGCAGGCCTGACAACTGCTGTGCACTAAAGATAAGATGTGAAACCAATAGTTCTCATAAGAAACCAGTGTTTCTAGATCATGCAAATCCTCTAACTCCAGTGCTTGTTTAGTTTTTAACAAGGTCTTGCTCATTCCTAACCTTGATCAAAAAAGTGTTTCCACATGGCAGTCAGACTCATGCCAAGTATAGCTACACACAGAAAGTTGCCTGACTTAATCAAGCAATGCTGGAGACATGAAATGAATATTTAGCAAGGTCAAAGTCAGACTGCTCTTTGAGAAGCAGCAATTGCTGACAGTTGAATGAGCAGCACACAAATCTGGGATCCTATTTTAATACCTACATATTTTCACTATTTGTCATCCTGTTAAAAAAACTGCATTAAAACACAATATTAGAAATCTAAGAACATTTTTATGGAAAGGATAAAATCTACTGTATATTTATGCACATCATAAAGCCCATAATGTATCTTGCATGAAACCATTTATCTTCATTTCATAGGGTCACAACAAGTACACACTCCTTTTCCTTCAGGAAGCCTGTGGCATGTTGAGCCAGGCATCAGTCATAATAAGAAAGACAAACTTATTTCATTTAAAAATGGTGCATGAAGGAAAATGGAAAAGTCTAATTTTTTTAATTAACGGGATTGTGAGCATCGCTTATCTTCAAAAACAGCAAATTGGAATTAATCACATTTCAAGACCAAGTTAATATTCTCTCTCTCTTCCACAAAATGACTGTGATTGATCTAAATCTAGTTATTTCATGCAAAACTAGGTTAAATACTGTAGATCTTTATGACCACACAGAAAGCATTACCATGACAGACTATGCTATTGTATTTCTGTAAGCTGCAGTAAGTCCAACCGCAAGCAATTGAAATGGGGAAAAATCTCCAAGCCTTGAGAACAAAATGTTTGCCTGGTAACTCTTCTACAGGAACAAATTACTGACTTGCCTGGGCATCCAGGTCCAATAAGAGCATTATCCATCACACCCCCTTCTCTCCGTGGCACGCAGGAGGGCACAGCAGCCAAGGACAGCCCACCCACCCCACAGCACAGACACTGACAGGCTGCTCCCATGTCTGACTGCCATGGAGCCATCCAGAGAGGGTCACTGAGGCACCAGGGGCTCCTATCACGTGGCCTTCCATGCTCTCTTTCTTGGGGAGAGCAATGGCAGCCCACCTCACCTGCTCCAGCTATGGCCAGGATCAGCAGGCACATTTCTCCATGAGAAGAGATGCTAATCCTTTAGGAAGTACCTTTAGGGAGGCACCTGAAGTCTCCAAGTCTGGGCAACTCTGCTCACATGCACAGAACTGTCAGAAAGGATACCATCTTTTACACTTTTTTTTTTTTTTACACACACACATACATAAAATTTATTTACTATCTGTGAATTACCATGTACTAAAACATGCTGATATCTCAGTACTGCTATAAACCATTTAGCTCTGTGACCATGCAAAGCACTTGTTAACACCACAATAATTAAGGATAATGAGGAGCAATAACATCATGAGAAATTATGAGAAACATAATTTCTTTTTTTTTTGATTTGCGTGTTATTTTGTGCACATACACATAACAAAGCTTCTTTACAGCTTATCTACCAATATTTAACATCACAGTTCAATAGCCTGATATCAGGGTTTATCAACTGTCTGAAGCCAATGTGAACAAAGGCCAGATTTGTTTGCACATCAAAAGAGAGCTATGTACTGTCAAAAGAGAGATCTATACAACACCCAAAGAACAGGCAGCAAACGCTGGTTTTACTGAGAAAAGCTGGAGACTGGATATTTCTGAGATGTAAATGACTTCTTATTTGGTGAGCCTTCCAGTTAGATGCTGAGAGTGCACCTCACCAATTCTCTCCTCAGATTCTGGCAAGATTTCCCACCCCTCCAATTCAGTTTTGTATAAAATCTTACAGAACATCCTGCTAGCAAGAAGGCAGTCACAGGGATGTGGTTGTATGAAGATAATCAGATTCCTGAGGGAGCAAAGGTGCTCATTTATTTTTTTTTTAAATCCTCAGAGGAGTGATTTTCTCCTAACACACACACCACCCCCCCTACCCTATTGTGTCTTACTGCTTAATTAGCTACTGGATGAGATGTAGTTCTGTTTGCACCAACTTTATGTCTGCTGTAATTGCCCTGAGTTGCAGTTCCGAGAAGAAAAAATTGATCAAATAACTACATATTTTGTTTGATTAATAATGAAAAAATCATTAAGGGATTAAAGTGAAACCATTTTACTCCTGTTGATCATGCTCAGCAATTTGAAATTATTTTATGATCCTGATCAATGTAATTAATGAGAATGGCTGTTAATTAGTTACACTAGCAGGTGGGCCACGTAAAACATATCCTCTTAATGCCATAGAATATCATGCAATTAGAATTTGGGTTAATTCTGCAGCATTCCCAGAGTAAGAGTTTAAAAACCTGCAGAGGACCATGGTCTTTGAATTTTCTGCACACATGCCACACAGACACACGTGCACACAGCCATGCCAAATGACTGTCATAAAGGCACCACAGACACACAGCTGTTTGGACATTTAGGACCATAATCAAACCTCCTTTTTGCAACTGTCATCTCTATGACAAGTCCCTACACTCCCTTACAGCAAACCCTCCTCCTGGTACACAGGAATAATGCAGGTTTCAGTGTAACTTGGGGCTTTACTCTCAAGCATCTTGTTAATTCAGTCACTCTCATCTGGTCCTTTCTGGTCTCCCCCTAAGGAGAGGGCTTTTTTCAGGAGAAATAACCTCTTGGGTGTGAGCTGAGACAGACAATAAAAGTGTTAACTGCTTAGCAGTGCTATGTAGCTAATTAGCAGTATTACAGTTTAAGGGTGGTTTTGATAATCACGGGGCCTGTGAGGGTTCCCCCAATCCCTAAGAACACAGGCAGATTAATACTTTTTCTTTCTTTGAGGAAAAAATAAAAGGCAACAAACTAAATTGTAGAAAAATGTGTGTATTTATACAATGGGATACAGTTCAGGTTTGCATTTCCTGTAGGACCAGAACAGGCAGTTTAACATTACCCAAACTGGGGGAGCAACATAGCTCCTAGAATTCCTCTTCAGCCAACTTATGGATTGGGTCTAAACACTGCAGCATCTGGAGAGAACATGCAGTCTCACAAAGGCAGAAACCATTTCTGAAGCATACTGGTCTATTGACAAGGCAGATCAGAGGAAAAAGGAGGTCTGGGTATATTGACAGACTAGGGCAGGCCAAGGGCAAGAGGAGGGCATCCACCAGAGCTGAGCACAAAATTTCTGCCCCCCTTTTTCCAAGAAGAACTTGGTGAGAGTCAATGACAGCCCTCCTTGCTCTGCAGCCTGGTTTGTTCAACATCTGCAAAGGTTTTTTCCCTTTTTCTCTCTTGTGCTAAACTCTACTCATAATATCTACACAAGCCTATGTATAGAATCTCAATGTGACACCCATTTGGCTACACCTTGTAGTCACACACAACCACACTGCTGTACTAAGATATAACTACATCTGATAACCATTAAACTTCAAATATTTCTTTAAAAAACATATGGCCTTGCGATTAAAAAAATAACCACAGTCAATCAAACCATCACAAGTCATCCTTAAATATCAAAATGACAAGTGCACTAGAAATAAAGATTTGAACTTACTCCTTGCATATTAAGAATATCCAAGATTAGAGACTCCAAAGGCAGAAGTGATTAACAGCCACACAACTAAATATGTGGCCAAGCTGTTTGCTATTGGTAGGGGAAACTCCAGGTGAGCTTGAGCTCCTGATGAATCCCTGACATGCCGGGTCAGTCCATGGCTCTGAACTACACTGTTTGCAGAAGGCTTTTTTCACTATTATCATCAGAAAGAAGGCAAGAGCTGTCTCCCTTTGAAAAAGGCTGACATATCAGTGAAGGAAGAGACAGCAGAGCAAAACTACTGTGATAAAGCTTAGGGGTAAGCAATCCCACAAGAGCCTGGCTCTAGCAGGACTCAAGTTTACCAAGTTCTTCAATGGCTATGACCCATCATCACCAGGGATAGTGAGTCTAAGAGAAAGGGCTGTGTTTTAGAGAAAGGGCTTGCCAACAAAAGAACAACTCCCTATTTACAAAAGAGTACCAAAAAATACAAAACATTGTCATAGTTTCTATAAGGTCTTAATGGTAATCTCAATGGACTGGATCCAGATTCTGCGGAATCAGCCTCAGTCTTTACCTGCTGGTTCCTACACTAAATATTACACGTACATAACTGTCGGCTTGAGCCAGTGTATATTGGCCTCTTCAGATGAAAGAAAATTGGTGTCAGCAGCCTCCTGAGCACATTTTAATAATCAGCCTGATCATGGGTGCATGGCAGCTGCTCGATTGATGGTGTTAGACAGCGAATAAAGAAAGATGCCAGCAGTGCCCTCAGATCTGACATAACGAGGGAAACATCAGTCATTTGGCTAAAAGGCTCATAAAGGCTCCATCAGCTGTGACACAGGAGTCTGTCTTATGCAAAGCTAATGAGGAAATGTGGCAGCGTTAGCATTCTCTTTAGACAGTAACAAGTTGCGAGTGAGCTGCATTTTAGATGAAAAATTCAGCTGAAAACAGGGCAGTTTTCATGATCTTTGCCTAGATAATATCCTGATGTCTGGGACAGACTGTTAGAAATGAAAAGATTTTGAAAAGGTTTTAGGACAGCCATTGCCAGTCCCAGTAGCCTGTGTATTGATTGCCAGTTGATACTGTGTGCGCAAAAGGATTAGCTCTTCTGACTGGATTTTGATCACCCTCACCACGGATCTGACTCCCTTTAATGCTGGGAACCGCTGGGTGTCCATTGATCACCAGTGAGCAGCAGAACTGGGCACAAACAGAGCTTTCTAATGGATTGATGCAGACCTGAATGGGAAGCAGTGAAGACACAGCAGCACAACCCAGCCCTGCCCCAGCTGCTGCTTTGTGCCCCTCAGGGCTTGGGAAGCAGCGTTTGGAGTCATTTGAGAACACTGCCCGAGTCTCCTGTGTGAATATTTTAAAGCAGTCCTTCTTCAGGAGGGTACAGGCAGCTCACCCTGCCCGTGGATTGGGTTGCAGATCCAGCCTGTGAGAACAGCATACCCTGGAGCTGTCAGAAGGGTTGCTTTGGAGGGTAAGGTAACAGTAGAGAAATGAGGAAGAAGAGACTCACAGATGAACTTTCGCTTTCAGTCAAATTTCCATTTCTAACAACTTCTTCCATTTCAGTTTCCCAGCATGTTGATATATTACACTAATTATAAGAACGACCTTCTCCCCTTCTACATTTTTTTCTTCCTTCCACTGCTCCAGTCAATAGATTTACAGTCTAATGTTATTTCTCTGTATGTCATGAGAGCCATTCCAACAGCAACAGGGCATTATGAAAAAAGCAGTCAAAAGGTAATTAGAAATCTTGCTGAAATGTTATGTTTGTTACGTGAGGATTACAGTGAATGATTCAATGAGCCTCAAAGTTCATCCTTAACATTGATAAGTGGGTTTCTGCCAAGAAATGCACAGCTGGTGACAGCAGGGATTCAGGGTTTGGGAGGGACACACACTTCTAAGGTGAAATTGGAGACAAGGATTAGAATTGCAGAAAACAAAGGAGGTCTTTATTCCTGGAAATGTTAAAGTCATTTTTCAGTGGCAAAGGAAATGCCATTTTTATAGCACATACCTAATCTTTTCCCTAGTTTTGATAGCAGATGTTTAGTTACATAGGTACAAAGTGGGATTCCAGAGCTAGAACAAAGAAAATGGCCATCAGGTTTTCCTACATTGTTCCCCAGCCACAACAGTACCACATCACATTGTGCCTTGTATGTGCCACATTATCTACCCATACCTCCAGCTCCATATTAAAAAAGCATCTAGAAAAATAAAACACTGATAGGGAAGGTTAAACTGTCAAAAAAAAAAAAAAAAAAGAGATCCCAGCACTCTGGAACTGCAGATGTGCAGAAGTTACCCACAGGTTCTAACATTCCATTCCAGACTGCTCCCACCCAAAGTTACAATGCTATTTGCCACAGGAATATTCAATGTAGCCTGCCTGAAAAGGCAATTTGCTGAAATAATTCCTATGAGGTTGTTTCCAAGCACTCTCAATTGCTCTAAGTAATGTTTCATTTTTTCTTAGCAGTCCATCTCAACTGCATTTTTTCAGTCCTCTGAATGACCATTTACAACAACTTTCAAAATAATACCCATGGATAGTAGCTGCTATTAAGGTTAATTAATTAATGTTTCTGAACACTGTTGAGATTCTCAAATGAAAGGTTACACATTGTATATCAGTGCTTCACTGATATTAGAGGAGGCAAAAAAATACATGTTTTTCTCATGAAAATTGATTCTCTGGTCTCTTCTTAGACCTCTGTACTGTAAACTTTCTCTAGCTGCTTTCCATATAGTAATGACTTACAGACTGTAATACCTTTTCTGGGAAGAGACTTCAAAATTGCACCAGCACTTTGGTACACCCTGTCAGCATCAGAGTTACACTACAAATGGCTTAAGCACAGTTTTTTTAAGAATAGGGTTTTATTTCTGCTGCAAGCTAACATCACTGAGGTATTTCACTATTATCTAACTCCATTTGCACTTACATTTTCTTGATAATGTGGCTTTGCCAAGTTATACTAATATAAATTATTGATTATTGTTTTGGGATATACTCTTTTTTTCAGTTGTATTTTAGAGCCGCACAATTTGTATGTGGTATTCTTTGCAGTTTACCTTCTACAACGTATGTGGTACGACCACACTGCCATTTAGTATAATGTATTAGGTTAAGGGATATACTGCCTAGTTTGTGAGAAGCCAGAGAAATTTTCCTGAGAAATAAATGCATGCCCTAAAGCCATTTCTGCAAAATACTAAATGGTAAACAATTACAATGCTTATGCTAAGCTCCGTGTTAACAGCTGCATGTATTACAGACTGACACACCGAACATTGATACAGCAGGGGCTGTGCAGAACATATTTAAAACCATTTTTCAAAACTTGTAACATGCCAACATGCAAATTAATAAATTTTTCTTTCCAAATGTCACCAGCATGGTGATTTCCTGCCAGCCCCAGTGTCATTCTCCTGAAGCAGTAAAAGTAACACAGTCAATCTCCTCTGAATCCTATCTCCCCTGCTTCCTGCAGGGTCCCTGGGAGTTTATGATTCATATTCCAAAAGCTGTATGCAGTAGCCCTTTGGGGATATATATTAATGAAGAAATTTTCTCACGCCAGAGTTGCCTCTTTATTGGAGTACGAAGGGTACAGTCTGTTCTGAGCGGCTTTTTAATTTCTCATAATTAACCCTGCCAGAATTAACATCGGTGGCATCACTGACAGCAAATTAAAGAAGCCACATCAGCAGAGTTAAAGCTTTTTCTGCCTTCCCCTCTCCCTCCTCCCCTTTTCAGCCCCCCCATTTTCTGTGTGTTTAAAGAAGAAAGTTCTCGAAGTCTGACAAGACGATCATCCTGTCATTGCACTAAGAGCCCTGCTGGGAGAGGTATGATTAGAGCATTTCCAGACTTCCCTGCCATTAATACCAACCTATTTCAGTTCTTAACTGGCCTCATGCCATGTAGATTTGTGGCAAAGAACCATGGTTTCAGTTTCTTTCGCTCTATGAGGTTCAGTGGCTCACCTGATCTCCTCTGTGAGCTGATGGAACCAAGATCTAAAGCCCTCTGCAGCATTCAGACAGCTCCTTCTACCAACAATGTATTAAAAGCCAGATCAGCTGTGCTGTGACTCTCTTTAATCTAGCTTCATACCAGCCCCTTTTACACAATTCTGGACAGAAGATGAAAACATACTAGGAATACCAAGATACCAAACAAACACATTTTTTCCTCTGTTCAGCCAGAAATAAATGTGTTAAGGTTTGATACTTCTGCAGCCACAGCCACTTAAATGTAGAATTTCAGAGAAAGTGAAAAGGAATGGACTGTCAATGTCCTACCTGCCACTGCATGTCTGAGAAGAGAGAGGGATCCTGGAGAAAGCCCAAGGTGGTGAATGACATTATAAGAATTACAGTTCAAGCCCTCCTGTCCTGTTTGAGTACTCTGAGCATCAAAGCCCTAGAGGTCAAAACTAGATTGGCTTACATAAATATTTACCCCATTGTTTGATCTTTTGCTGAAAACTGATGAATTATGAAGCTGAAACACCTATCAAAGGCAAGATATGATGAGACTGCTGCCATTACAGTAACAGTGGATGAACCAAAACACACTGCTCTTCATTCCTCTACTTACTAATTTCTGGGGAAATCATATTTATTGATCCTCTTATTCCCTCTCTATAATCATAGCCTTTCATTAGCAATGAATGAAACTTGTGATCATGGTCACTTTGTTTTCTGCAGGGGAGAACCTAAGGAACCTACATCTTTGCACATGATCACACTAGGAGTTGGTGATTTTAAAGCCACAAGGAGAATTTTCCAGTACTACTGCTGCTCTGCACTTGCCTTGTTTCATACTGCCTTCTTCCCATGAGCCTGGCATTGCATCCCACTTAGAATTTCCAAGTGTTAAAACATTTGCCTGGACTTCAAAATGTCTATGCAAATATAGGATGAAAATTTTGCACAACACTGTATATGAAGCATCTTCCATTACCTGGTATGATGTTATTGTAAACTTCAATCTAAAACCCCCAAATCTACAAAGCCAATAATATTTTCAGAGATCTGATGGCTTAAGACCAAGAAGAGGGATTTCCATCAGCAGAGGGTAGAAGTCAGGGAGAACACAATGGCTCTGAGCAAGCATGTGACAGCTAGCAGAGGTGCACACACACTTTCCTCGACAAACCACAGATTGCACTGTAAAACACTGCAGTTGGTATAGCACTGGAAATGTGCCAGTGCAACCACAATGAGGATATGCCTCCTGCATTATCATCTCACTTGATAGGCACTGTTGGAACACAATCTGTGAGCAATTTCAGTGTGCCACAGAGCCGACCAGAGGGAAAGGGTCTGATTTACATTCAGCACTCTGAAAGGTTGCAGCAATGATGGTGCTGAAGATTACTTGCAGATATGACAGCAGCATCAATTTCTTGAGACTAAATATTAAGTGTTTATGTGTGTCTCTGTACACAAAAATATATGTGTAGTTCTGGGAGGAGGAAGCTAAATTGCTAAATAACTTTCTGCATTAAAACTGGGGGACAATTGGATTTTTGCAAAAGTTGTCATTATCTCTGACTTTTTCTATGATTTGCAAAGCAAAACAATCCTGAGAGGGAAACAGTTTGGGACAGAAGTGGTTCCATGAATGTCTCAGGTCACAGTGGAAGAGGGATGGTATGTAGCACCAAAGTACTGGACCTGAAAGGCAGCAAAAAATTAGAGCCAAATATGCTTTGAAGACAAGCTCTTCAGCTGGCTACAATTCCCATGTAACTCCAGCTGAGAGTTTTATGGGAATGTCAGCTTTAGTCATCAGTAAATTGTCCTTCATGCAGCTACAGTCCTGGACCATATTCTTGTCCACCTTTAACTTCTCTGATTTAACTAAAAGTCTCATCATTTTAATTAACTCCCTGTGACTCTTCCCAACAAATACTACAGTTGAGAAGAATATCAACTGCAGTGAATTTCTGGGGTTGTGTCTTAATGGTCCTAAGGGAATTATGAGAGGTTTCCAATAGGTAGCTGGGATTCACACATCCTTCCGAGTTGGTCCTCTTGATTATTTTTGACTATTTCCATTACTAACATGCATCTTTTTAAAGGTATACAGATGGATAACTTAGTTGGGAGTGCTGTAGCATAATAAGCCAGGAGAGAGAGAATACACATGAAAAGAAACAGCCAAAGAGTGCTCAGAGCAACTGGGAAGGCATTTAGAGCTTAGTGTAGAAAATTCTCTGAAACCATTTGTTCTCTGTATGGCTGCAGTAAAAGAAACTGCAACAAGGACACAGAGATGCACCAACCAAGGGCTGCAAAACAAATCATAGGCAGCAAGGTGATTTCTCTAATAACTACTTCACCACTGGAATTCTGTCCACAATTTTAAGCATCACACAGATAAGCAAATTTTACTGTAGAGGGGGTGCAACTTCAGAAACTTTGACTAATCTTGGGTACTTAAAGTTATTTCATGTCAAGACAGGCCAAAGTGATTGAATTTATTCTTGCTAAGAAAGAGAAAACTTTGAAATGACTGAACAGAAATACTTCATTTCAGATTAGGAAAAAATTTCATATAGCACAGAGATGTGGGAGATGGGGACAACTTGTTCATTACCAGTTAAAATAAAGCCAAAACTGCGGCCATCATTTCACATTTGGAAATAAAGAGCCAGTATCTGCTATCAGTGACAGCTATAAAAGTCTCATTGATTTCAATGAAAGCTGCAAGTGTGCATCTAATTGAGGAATCTGGATCACAAAATGTAAAGAAAAATCATTTTGTTTAGAAAGTAATGAATATACCATATTATGCTGCCAAGTAATATTACTGCCACAAAGTCTCAATGAGTTTATGAAACAGATTGATATTTTTATTAGTAGAGAGTAGATTGAAAGAGAGCGACAAAACAAAATGAGGATGAAAAAAGGTAAAAGAAAGCAGGCTTACTGGGCCAAATGGCTTTTTCATGTCCATAAATTGCTAAGTGTATTTCTAATTAATTTCCCAATTCAAACAGCCAGAAATAAAAAACAGGCTTTTGAGTGTGCTGTGAACTCAGGAGAGACTCTGTAGACTTGGGCAAATAATAGTATAAAATGGTTTATGAAACCAGAGGGTTTATGGTCTATAAATAACTTCCATGTATTTTTATTCTTTACACGTACAATATTACTGAGAACTGGATGATAGCTTTTCACTGCTGCCTGGTTGACTTCTTCCACACACACACACACCCAAGGTAATAACGATATTGATCCTGAAGAGACATTTTTTGAGACAGATAAAAAAGCCACACAACTGAACTAATAGAAAGGGCCTAGCAACTTTAGTGGTAAAGCTGTGGTCCTTTAAATGAACAGCAATTGGCCACACAGTTTAAAACCTACATCCTAATAACTTCAGGCATCTAGGATGGAAAAAAAAAAAAGAGTAAGTCATCTAAAAGATGACTTATGGCATGTAGTGCCTTTAGCAGCCCTTTAGATAGCTACCATATACATTTTTAGGAATCCAAGTATTAAAAAATACGTAAGATACATGTATTTGTCAGTGTAAACAAGAGACTCACTGAGAAAATGCTTCTGATCTTTAGATTTACAGCATGCTCTTTTTTTGGCTAAATGTGCAATTCAAAACGTGCCTAATTCCTAAAATCCATATATGTGACACTGCCTGGGTTTCCATGACTACTGCTCTGAAAACCATATTAATTATTCAAGAGGTCCATGCCATTCTCCCTGTGTTCCATAAGGAATGCTGGGAAGCACTGTCTGCCTTTATAGAGCAATACAGATATTTAAAAGGACTGCATCGCTGGCTCTAAATACCACAGATATTTTCTTACAGCACTCTGACATCTGCATGATAGGTCCCATAAATATTATCCAAACACTCCAGTGCATCAGTACAAAAAGAAAAATGAAAAAAACCAAAACAAAATCTCCAAACCAGAAAAACTCTCCTCTTTGCTTTTTTTCTTCTCTGTTTCAGCAATCTTCAAAAAGGTGCTTTAATTCTAGTCCCTGTTTATCATCCTGATATAATCCTATTTTAAACAAAGTCAACTAGCTTGCATGCAGGAGGGATTAATCGCCTGTGTTTTTCTAGAGGATATAGTTTCAAATGGTGAGACTTACATTAAATCAAATTTCTCACATCAGCTGTGACTAAGCAGCTGTTTGCCATATCTGTTGATCTCTGTATATTTTAATAACCATAATCAGTGCAGAGAACATTCTTTGCAGATAACATTATCAAAACACGCTGTAACAAAGTGAGGAATGTCAGTGCTGGAGCAGTGCATGCCACCGCCGCCGGCCTGTCACAGCGATCAGTGCCAATCACACCACAGCAGCACTGGCACATTACAGGGCCAATTACCCAAAGGCAGAGACGAGAGGAAAGTGGGCCAGATCCTCTTCCAGTGGGAGCAGAACAATGGAGTTATCCCAGATTTATACCTGTGTGACTGAGAGCGCAATCTGGCCCAGCATCAGCCTTGCTGAGAGTCGCCTGGGATCTCAGGTTGGCATATGTGTAATACTCAGGCAGCCCTTATGGAAAAAGTCCATAGGATGTGAGAGAAAATGGGGGTTTTTCTGCAGGATTTTGTAATTCAAACCCCTATAGAAAATACCACTGCCGAGATATATTCTAGATCTCAATTAAACACTCTTTATTCCTTCCATATTTTAACTGCAAAAACAATATTCTTTTTTACTGACTACATGCTTAGGGAATATTTTTCTTCTAAAAAAATGTATTTATTTTTTCTTTCCAGAACCTTCAAGTTCAGCTCTAGTACGTTCTCCAGCAACATCTACAGCATATCTGCTGCATATGCTGCTACTCTCTTACCTGAAGTGGGGATTTAACTGGTAAGATGAATCTGAATTTCCCCAAAGCAAGGATACAGCCCTGTCACCACATAAAAAAGTGAACAACAGGGAAAACAGAGCTCGAGATCCAAAGCCTATCGAAATCACAATGCCATGAACACATCCCTGACTGACACTCCCTGAGCATGATCAAATACACAATAATAAACAAACCAAAAAGTGCAGAAATATTTTCATGTCTCAGAACCACAGGAACACCCACCATGCCTGAGCCTACCTCTCCACATGTCCCATCTCTTTACAGTTCATCTTTACAGCACATCCCATTCTCCAGGCTGGTCAGCATCGTGACCTGGGCCACAGCAGAGCAGAGGAGGGTGCAGGAGCAGGACCCAAGACTGAGCTAGTAGTTTTTTCTGAGCTCTCCCACATCCTCTACCATCAAGTCACCCCCTCTCCACAACTGCTCATGTTTGCTGGATGAAGATCTCTGCCCCTCGGGCTGTGTACAGCACTGAGCACAATCCTCACCCTCCCCCAGGTCAGCTCTGGCATCAAGACACTGTTATGATACAGCCAATACACTGCTACATACAACCATCATTTCCAGTTGCCTGTTTTCAGGGGTTTGTTTTTTTAATCTTCCTCCCAAACACATTGCACTAACAGGGCACCATCATTACTATTATTATTTACTATTCAGATTGCAGCTCTAGCGCCCACAGTGAGCCTTCTTTATTACTCCCAAGTTCTCACTTGCCATATAAAGTGCTCCATCGAAATACAGATAAAAAGTAATTTCCTCAAGAGCAAGGTGTGAACTGAGCATACTTAATTGTGCACTGTTATATCAACTGCATAATGTTGCAATAAAATTCCAAAACAATGTGATTAAAAATTATACCAAATGAGGATACCTAGGTGCCATAGCCAGTCAAAGCGCATTTATCCAATCTAAATTATATGCTAAGCAAATAAAATAAACATGCAATTTGCTAATTAAAGTGCACTCTCATGTATCCTGTAACCACCATAAATTATACAGCAACATTTAATTTTTTGACTGTTTAGCAATGTTTATGACTGCTTTACTAAATTAAACACAGAACGAAGGGGGCAAATTAGTAGGAAAGCAGTGCTTTTCCCCATTTCCTTTCAGATTTATTTTTTCTATAGTTCTGTTGTTTTGGTTTTTAATAATTGCACCTTCCTGTAACAGCATGTTAATTTTACTGTGGATTTTCTCAATTTTTACTTCCTAAGTTCTACTCTATTCAATTCCAGCTACTTGCTTTTGCAAATTCTATCCAGTATGGAAGTCAGTTTATCTTATTTGAACAATCCTTTCATAAAAACTCCATGCGCAAATCCCCCATATTTGGACACTGACAAGAATGATGGGTTTTCCCCCTCAAATAAGATGAGGGGGAAAAGTACTTCAATCCTTTCATTTCACCCAAAAATCTACTGCCCAAATCACAATTACTGGGTTCTAGTCGAGGCTGTGAGCCGTCCATCATCTGGAGTCAAATGCTGAAGGCATTCCTGGACTCTATTCGAGGGGAACTGTGAACAGTTGGGGTTTATTTTCTTTCAAAATCTAAGAAAAGTCTCAGACTCTGTTTGCCTGGCAACTCAGTCAGCTATGTTTTACACTTCTGAGAAACAAGGTTTATCCCAGAATATGGTCAGGTAAAGAGAAGGAGGAGTGGAGAATAGAAGCTACTCTTCAATCCCTTAGTCTACTCTTTTCTACAACAGAAATAGTTAAGGGATCTGCTCTCGTCCCTGTTTCTTGCTTCCCCATTTACCACCCCTCTTCCTCCCTCTGCACTCAAATGGAAGGCAAAATATCAATAATTCATAACTGTGGATGCAAAGTGGCTCATTTGCAAATTCACACCCAACACCCAAATATTAAAATTCCTCAAAATTTTCTATCTACCTGAGCTTCAGAGACCATCTATGACTAATGTGCTCTTTTAAGTTAAAATGAAAGTATCAGACCACAGGATACCTCTGCAGTTGGCCATAACAGAAGATACAGTTCAGTGGTATTAGCACTGGAGCTGATGTTCTGCACCCAAGAGTTACTTGCAGACTCCCCCAACCCCTACATCCCACTGGCACACTAAACCCTCTAGGAATGTACAGCTGATCACACAGTCTGGCCTTCCTGGGCAGCAGTGCTCCTGAGACAGTTTGGCAGATTCTGATGCATTCAGAAATGCAATTGCAGACCAACACACAACTGCCAATACACTGAAAGAGTTTTATGCAACTTTAAAGATGATTAAGGGCAAGGAAAATCTTTCAGCTGAAGCCAAGGATCAGTGGAAGGAAGCCCCAGATAGCTGTATCCAAACAGGGTACAGAAACTGCTACTGAGAAAACCTTGTTACAGAGTCAAAGTGCTTTGCTGGAAATGCACAGTGCTAACATCCTAATGTCAGTAAATTTATCCAAAAGTTAGAATCTTTGCTGAGCCATTTTTTTCTAGAATATTCTAGAACTGAATGCTATCAGAAACTGGTCAGCAGATACTCCGCACAAAGTAGGGCTTCTAACAACAAAGCAACCAAAGAACACTTTCTCCACTTTTCAGCTGCACTTGAGAATAATAATATTGTTTCATGCATGTCTTCCTTTCACAGCAACTGAGATAAGTGAATCTGTACTTTGTTGGTTACAGATGCCTTTTTAATTGGTATTACTTTGCTGGGAGGATCAATGAGTTACCTCAGTGCTGCCCAATTTGCAGTTTTGCTGCAAGACCTTTTCCCTAAGAAATACTCCTAAATTTGTGTCTTCAATGAAAACTGCTTCTCACTAGAACAAGGAAATAATTTTGCTATCTAATCTGCCTCCTGAAACCTTGCCTAAAGACAGCTCCTGCCTCATTGGTAATTTATTTTTTGGGAAATGGGAGGAAAATGCATTTCTTTTTTGTCTTTCAGGCCATCTTTTTTCTAATTTTTCCTGCCGACTGGCATTTAATAATATTGCTTCTGCAATGAACAGAAAGTACAGAGTTCTCTTGAAAACAAAATGTTGCAATTTAGGGGAAAAAAAGAGAAAGTCAATTTCTTCTTTTTACACATCCACAGAGATATGTTAGCTAGAAAATATCCATTATTCCCTGCCCATGGGGGGGGTATGACACCATCTCAAACCTCTGCTTATGCCATTTGATATAAAATAATTTTAAGGACTAGACAGAAACAGCCCCTGCAACCCTGCAGGTTTAAGGATGAATCATAGTTTCTGCTCTCTGAATTATGTCTCCATCTGCTTTGATTTTGGGGATTGGAACTCTATCTTGGACAAAGAAAGTTGATGCCAACAGCTTGTGAAGCCAGTACCCACCAAAGAGATGTGCTGGCTTTAAACTGAATGGCCCATGTCAGTAAATACTGCAAGGCTGAACACTCCAGTGCAGGGACATCATATGTGAATGGAGAGGAACCAGCAAATGCCTAATTCAGGGGTTACAAAATGGATTTACTTTGCATTGGTGAGGTTCTAGACTCAGTAATATTTGGTTCAGCTGTTTATCAGACTAGCACATTTACATATGACCTTCTTCAATCCCTCCTCCCCTCCTGCCAGCTGAGAAAAATCAATAGTGCTTTGTTGTAGGGTTGTGAGAAATTCCAGAAGTGCAAGATAAGCTACTCTCTCGGTTCAACCCTAATAGCCAGTGGAGCTCAGGGGATCTCACAATTACCAGGGCTATGGCTCACTATTTCTGTACTATAATGACTTCGTATTTTAATGCTGGAGAAAAAAAGTTGCCATCATTTCCAAATTTCTTTCTGGAAGATACTTACATATGATGTCCTGGGAAGCCTTCATATGAGGCCTGAACTTTTGGACAAATGGAATCAGAAAGTCTCTCACCTCCTTCTTCTCCCAACATCAAAGAGCAAACTTATTTTAAAGTAAAACACAATGGTAGACAGCATTTTTAATTAATTCTAAAATTACATAGAAAAACCCGTTTTATAGGAAAATGAGTTACAAAAGAATTCAAGTACCTTATTTGTGGAGCAGGATTCATCTCTGTTTTACCACTGTGAAGCCAAAGTAACACCACAGAGCTGAATTGTATTAGACCAGACTTCCCGAAAATAAAGATCACAGCCTTGCCTGTTGACCTCTGCGGGATTTTTGCCTAAGTGATAACTGCAAGATAAAGCCTTTTGACAAAAAGAGAAATGAAACTGAATTTTAAAAGAAAAATGTGTAACAGAAAATGCAAGGCAATTATCTGATTACTAATAGGAAGAGGTACAGAGCCACGAAGTATAATGTTCAAGGGATTATCCAGCTTTGAACAATGCTTGCTTAACAGCTGCTAGCGAACTGTGGTTTGTGTACTTGGCAGAGAGTTTCATTAATGATAACCTACAGTGTTTACAGCCCATAGGCCTCTAAATATGTTAAGAACCTTTTTTATTTGTATTTTATAATCCTTTTCCCTTATGTTTTATGTTTTTCTTGATATTTTTGAGATCTGAGGGGGTTTATGTTTCAAAATGATTCATTCTGCTCTGACAACTGCGGAGCAAGATTGCAGTAAATGTTCCCTTGTTATCAAGGCTATGTATTTATAAACAGAAAGGAAAACCATCTAAATTCATACCAGGATTTGGATCACCACCAGCTAATACATTCAGATGCCAATATACAGTGCTCCATTGTTTACATGCAAAAGTAAATGTCAAACAGAGGTGTCTTTGCCAGTTACTAGATATTCCTCAGTCACTCCTTGGATCTCTCAGGTTGCAGCAAATTGAAACTGCCTTATTTTTGACATTGCATGTGACCTGCACTTCATTTAGAGGAATCCTGCAATTATTTTAAAGGTACACTATTGATTAAGACCTAGATTTGCTTTAAAATTTGGTTTTCAAATGCATCCCTGGTCTGTTCTCTATGGCAACACTTAGGTAACATAGGGAAAACAGAACATAATTAAGAATATAATTTTGTTGTGGAGGGCATTATGTATTATGCAGTACACTAGGAAGATCATCACGATTCAAATGCCAAGTCACTGAGTCCTGGCTGCAATGCTTTGAACACACGCTATTTCAGTGGCGATGATTCTGTCACGAAAAAACCAAAGGAGATTATTACTTCAAGGCAATTAGCATAGCTAATTCTGACACAGCAACACACTCTCCTCAAGCCCGTCCCCCCTTTTGTGCTCTCCCCTTGCTGTGATGGGATTCGTGCGCGTTCGGTGGCGGCGGCTGCACTCGGCTCCAGAGCCTCCTGCCAGGCTGAGCTCCCCGGGGACTGGCACTGCAAGGGCTCCCTGCACCTGCTCTGTGCCAGCCAGGGCTCTCACAGATGTGGCATCCCTGTTCCAGCTGGTTCCACAGGCCCAGGGACACAGCACCTCAACCCACAGCAGCTCTGGGGTTTTCACGCTGGCCCTCCGGAGCAGTGAGCTGCTGAGCCAGCCTCACTAAAACGTACACTTGAAAGAAATCCTCTCCCCTCCTGATCACTATTGGTTTCTATAGAAACAAGAAGGAACCTCTGTTCTTCTCTAAATTTTTCCCCTAATGCTTCTTGCAGACTGTGTGAAACCAATTTTTTTTCCTAAGTTTTTTTTTAATTTTATTTTTTAGACTCCACAGTCCTCCATTTCTAACCTAATTCATCCAATTAAAGAACAATAGATGAGATAAAAAATGGGCACAGGGTTTAAATTTTAAGCAACTAAATCCTATGCATTAACTATCTGTGGTCAATCCATCTCTCCTGGGTCATTTTATGACTCAAGCATTTCAAAGTAAATAGTTTAAAACAACGGTACATCACAAGAGTTAAAAGGGTCAAGAGGATATTTACTTAACCACTAGTTGACTTTTTAACTTAGAAATATTTCAGCAGTTACTGTATTTAAATGAAATCCATCTCCTCAGCATCCCCATAAATTATTCTAAAACTCCAGGGTTCCCATCCACGTTGTGAGTCACCACCCCAATGCCTGAAACTTATTTAGAGAACTGTGATGTTTGCTTGCTTTGTTATTTTGCCCTTCTCTGGAGTCTGCATTTGCACAGGAATTGCTATGGCTTGTAAATATTCTATCTGCCTTGTTGTAATCATTACGCAAATATACTTGCAGTCAGTCACATAAAAAAAAAATAAGGGCTGTTGAGGCATGAAAAATTGCTCTAACACAGGTTTGACTTAAAAAAAAAAATTAGAGAAGAAAATCTTTACAACAAATAGAGAACAACAGCCAGAAGTGAAAGGAGTATACAAAGATGTTATTTGGGATCTACTGTTCTCTCCTATCACAAAATAAAGGAAGCAATAATCATTATTCACACCACGATGATGCAATTTAATGTCGCTTTATAAAAACAACAATGAGCACTCAATTTCAGCATACACATATAACTTTCTTTTATTGTCAATTCATATTTACTCACACGTTTACTTGGGAAGTTTAATATTCATGCACATAAAAATCACTTACTGTAGGTAGTGAGTTGAGCTAAACAGAATAGAGGTTGATTATATCAGGCAATTGCAGATGGGACCAAATTGATTACTGATGTCGCACTAACACAGTAAAGTGACACACAGGACAGCTTCTGTCCACAGGTCTGAGAGAAGAATTCAGTACAAACACTGGGCTTGCTACTGTTGCTACCAGACCAGCACTGTCAGATTATCAGCAAAGATAAGAATGGGACAATCCTGGAGCTGCAATCTTTGAAGTGGTTTTTGTTTTATAATCCTATGTTATCCATTTTTGCTTTAAACGAGTTAAAATCCTTCTGCAGGTGCTAAGAATATTATGAGAGTTGTAAACTGAACAAAGTGCTGTGTCAGATTCCTCCCTACTTAAACTCTAAGTCAGCACACAATTCTCGTACCACTATATATAATGTTATGACTTTCAGCACCAACTCTGAGAGTCTAGCACAACAATGAGCAGGGCTGAAGTCACCTCAAAGCCCTTGGTGGGTCTCGTGAAGGTCCTTACTCAAAAAGATATTTTTTTCTCAGGGAAAAAAATGCACTTATTTTATTGTCTCTTTCAGTAAATAATTTGTCTCATGTTTTTTAATCTATTTTTTCTTGTGAGATTCAACATGGCAGCTACAAATGCAAAACTAATTCAACACAGAAGTAATGAATAAAAAAGCATGCCAATGTTATATTTTTTTTCAAAACAGTCTATCATAGAAACAGCTGTTCAATATTAATTGTTTCACATTGCCAGAGAGGAACTTGTCCCATAACTAACATATTTTCAATTTCTTGGAAAAACAATTATGAGGTGTTTGCTCCATAGGCACTAATCACACTAGAAGTCATAAATTTGCAGAGGTTTTGTTCCATTTCACCATAGAAAAATATTCTATGTCTGTAAAGAATAATTTTCAGCCTTCATTCCACTTTTTAATATTTATTAAAAAAAAAAAAGCCAAAAATCAAACAAAAAATTCCAACAGTTCCAGCACAGACTGGCACTCCTCAAAAGGTTAACATGAGAAAAGCTGTATATGACTGGCTTATTCCAGCACTCAGCAGTCCATCAATGATACACTGATACTAATAACAATGGAAATATCGAATGCCTGGTAATCTGCCAAAAAATTGTATGGTACCTACTATGCACTTTCTCCTCCTGTCTCTCCAGGGAGAAACAGCTCTCTAGAGCTTCATGCAAAGAAACTTATTGTAAGGGATATATTGGTCAAAGGGGGGAGGATGAAAACTTCATGCCAAGAACCAGAAGAAACGTGTGGCACAGCTAACTATTACTGTTATACCTAGAAAGAATTTAATATATGCTAAACTCAAAGTGAATGGATATCTATGATGTAGAAGAGTGCAAGACTTACGTTAGTTCAGAAATCTCTGTGAAAGTGCAGAGACTCTCTTTGTCAACATTAGACTATAGTGAGGCCCACATGTCCCTAATATGGCAGTGGGGGAAGAAAAGCCATCTTATTGAAATGATACAACTTCTAGAAGTAGAAAAAAATAGCAACATCAAAACCCCCAAAACTTCGGAAACAGATGCAGTGATACACTTTGTTTTGGGAATAGCAGAACATGCCTTCATTCTTTACCTTACTCCTGGTTTGCCCTGCATACAACTCCAGGCCACACCTGAGCATGGCCACCTCCAGCTCTCGTGACACAGCTAAAAGAACCCTCTGCCTGTTTGCTGTGGCTGCTATTACAAGATTATGTAGCAAAACAAGAATATCCAGTTGTTGGTCATTGATTTATCTATAAAACAGTAACTGTAAAAATGATAGAAGAGGTTCTGTACTAGACAGTCTTGTGAAACAGTTTATTACTTAAGCATTAATGACCCGTTTAGAGGTCTTTACTGGTCAGGTAATGACCAGCTAAAGGAGTTAAGGGCCCGAGGCAAAACACTCTAATAAAACCCTGCATCCAGCATGTGTTTGGTTCCTCCAAATTCTATTAGGAAAGAGAAGCGTAAAGGGTAATGAAAGACATGTCCAAGAGGCACTCGTATCAGCCCTCTCATTTTATATTTGGCATAACACACATGGCCTTATTCCAGTGGCACAAATCACTCCTTGTTTATACTAGCACCTATCATGGAGAAGAGCAGTAACTACAGCAGAAAATGGCCAGCCATGATGTTAAAGACCCTGTTGCTTTGGGCAAATAAACCTTCCTCCAACTGAGAGAACCCATCCTGCTGCTGGAACCCCCATTGTCCTTTGCACCTACAGAGAATGTGTGCTCCAAAGGAGAAGGGAGCCAATACATGCTGCCAGGCATCCCAGCCAGCCCTGCCAGTCCTAAATCCTACTCTAGTGGTATTAAGGGTAGAGGGATTAAGTGCTTTCTGTATTCCCATGCAATTCTACTTGAATATCAATGTCCATTTGCTTTTTACTGTTGCATCATGAGAAAAGGCGTATTAAAACAGGAGTTTTATATTGATATCGCCAATCTCAGACTGAGACAGCACAGCTGTATATATATACTTGCCAGTAAATTAGAAGCCAAGGGTTGGAACACTACCCAGGGCCTCACTCTTGGCTTCAGAGGCAGGTAAAACACTCAGGCCCACACAACCACATCTCACTATTACAACCCCACAGCAGCATTGATTTTGGTCCTGATTTACAGCATCATTTGTTCTTGATAAGAGCCACTTGCCAGCACTACTCAGAAAAAAGTAAAATACAATCTAGAAGTGGAAATTAGAAACAAGAGAGGATAAGAGGCTAAGAACTGCTAAAAAGCAATGGGTCAAGATTCCTGTACTTGCAGGACAATATGTTCCAGGCACAAGCAAGTTTATTTGCTCAGCATTTATTATTGTCTTCTCAATAGCAAATGAGGATAAACAGCATTCTGATGACTTAGTCAAAAAGTTACTTAATTTCACTGCCACTTCTTTGCCTATAGTATATTTCAGTATTTATTTTAAAAATCACTCTGCAGTGTTTACATAACTAATTCTAACAGCTTCTGTAGAGTATTTCTAATTTTTTTTGTGTGTAAACAGCCTTTTAAGCCATGCTCAAGGCTTATTTCAGACTTTAACAATCCTTCAGAGCTATTGCAGCTAATCATATAAACACACATTAAGCCAAATTTAACTCATCTACTGAGTAGTGAAATGGTGGCTTAACACTTGCACCTTCCAGCTTTCAAGGTTAAATATCTCAGTGCTTTATTTCAGACCATCTGAAGTGATCACAACAGTCTAGGCATTTACTAAAATTAAGTTCTCCATCAGAAGTGGGCAGAGCAGAAAACATACACAATGTTAAATAGAAGTTATTATTTATACTGCTACATACTTTGGAGAGCTAAGGATACAAAAATAAAATTCAGGGCCTAACTAGAAGCTGATTCAGTGCATACAGCACAAAGCCTGTATTCAAACCAGAGGATTTCTTCATTTTTTAGAGCCAAATTAGAATTTTTTGCAGCACAGGGTTAACAGCAAAAGTGCTGACACAACACTAAGTGTATAGTGGCGCCTGCAAGCAGCGCTATAATTAATCTAAGTGTACTGTCATTACACTAAACACTGCTTCTGCAGCATCATTCCAAATCATGAGGCTCTTTCTCTGTTTCTCAGATAACACGCAGTTTATTTCCAATCATGTACATTTCCAGTCATGGCATGATTTGCTAAAGTAACATTAGGTCTTGAAGCAATATCTTAATCAAATCAGAATCTTCTGTAAAACAGATCTTTGGCTCTTGGAGAATTAGTAACATCTAATGCCTTAGGAGAGAGATGTGAAACTGTGAGCTGAAAAATGCACTGCTGGAGACCACACTCAGCCTCCTTGCTTCCAGCCATTTACAAGTACATCTATCTAGCCTCCTACCTACACACCTCCACTTTATATGGTCATAAACCACCAATGCAATATCTAAATTATACCCTGAAAACTCTAGGTTTGAAATGGGTTGTATGAAAATTCACCTCATGTGGTTTATTCATTTCTGCAAGAATACAAAGCTCTGATTCCTTTTGGATGGAACTCATTTAAACAAAGCCCAACAGCAAACACCCATAAATTAAAGCATTATTGGTATTTATGAAAAGATACATGTAAACTGAGTGAATTTTGTGTAAAAGGCTTAGAAAAATGAAAGAAGTGGAATCTGGCATATAAAACACTAATTGTATTCACAAAGTTATTAAGTACTTTGTGAAGTAATACTTTGAAATACACATTACAGGGAAAGAAATAAAAATGCATCCTGTCTGGAAACCTGTTTATTCACATCAATTTCAGATTTCTCTCCTAATGCCTCCCACATCCACTGAAGTTATAATGTCTTAATAAAATAAGAAAATATGGGAACAGAAGGAATTTAAGTATTTCACAATATCTGTCTGAAGCTAGTAATTTATAATGGATATAAATTTATCCAGAATAAACTCACTTCACTTCAACAAAAGCTACATTTGAAGCAATTGTCTGCTTCAGTGAGCAAGCTACTATGATTATGTTTACCAAATTAAAATATATATACCAGAATTATTTATTCTTTATTTTTCATATACAGGTCACTGAATAAAGACCAAGAAGAATCCTACAGCAGGATTACTATAGTTGTGACTTTACTAAGGAATTGGTATGATAAATTCATGTACATTGCTTTGGAGAACTCTTAAGACTCTTCAGTGTAGAGCTGGGTAAATTTATTTACAGAAACTAAAAAACACACAGTAAAAGTCAATGACCAGATGAGAAGCCATGGAAGTGGGCCAGCAGTGGCCACTGAGTTGTTCTGCATCTTCACCCTTTGCAGAGTTGCAACAGTGAGAATTAGATAAAACATCTTCAGAAGCACTACCAAGCAATCATTCATGCTAAATGTTGATGCGCTGCAAAGTCAAGTCATATTTTTCCACCAATAAATGTATTTCATCCAGTAAACAAAGAAGACTGCAGTACTTATACACACACATACATACTCAGAGAAGCCACAAAATATGCCTGATAACTATTCTACATTTCAAGAGTGAATAATGACTACAGGCACATGGTCTTAGACCACAGTGTGTCAAAACCTAGAGCAAAGTAATATTAACAAAATAATCATTCTTATTATTTTATATCTAAAGATGGCAGTCCAGAAACATTTTAATTTAGCAGCAATTTTGCTCCACTCCTTGTGTTGGCAGTGGCATTCATGCAACTGCACAGGCAGATAGACCAGGAAATTAATCTGGCTGCAAAGCAATTTCCCTCCCTCCCATTCCCACCCCCACAAAAAGAGAATAAGCAGGACCATTCAGCTGATCTGATTCACAACATGACATCCTAAAGCCAGCAGCAGCACAAGGCAGGCAGAACAAATGCATGGCTGGGGTAACACTGGAAGGCAGGACAGCATTTGTCATGTATGTGTCAGATGTAAAGTCAATGAACAAACACACCTACAATTGACAGTGTCCAGGCTGTGATACTTTAAAGACAATTACATGAATACCCAAGGTTCATTATTCCCTTTCTCTTTTCAAGCTTTCCAACTCTCACCTTTGGAAATCCAAACGACCTCTGGCTCAGACAACCACACGTGAGACATATCACTGTAACAGCTACCAACATGAGCATGTCCTCTGTGCCAGGCAACAGCACACAACCAGACTATTGCTATTGAACTGGAATGGCCAAACTTTGTTACAGCCTGTAGACACACCTGTAGTTATGGAAAACTAAATTTAACATCCACAGCACAGGCACAGAGTCCACCAATTTGCTTGGTAGGGTGATTCTCTGAAGTACAGAGACCACCAGAAAGCGGCTGAGAAAGAACATCCTAGGCCAGCATCCTAAAACATTCAGAAGGAAGAGACCAAGTGTGTACTGTCCCCTGTTGGCTGAAGGAAGGCATCAGCATCAAAAGACAAGGTGGTTAAATTGTATGTCAGGTGATATTCCACCACTAGGCACACCTGGTTAACCCTTCACATCACCAGGTCACACGTGTGCCTGAGAGCACAGGTGAGGCCAGCAGGTTTTGGGAGCCAGAGACAGCTCCTCAGCTCATGCCTCCACATCCACTTAATCCACTTCCCATTTTTAACATTCTTTCCTTGGCAGTGTGAAAGATCTGCTAAAACCAAAAGCAGCCAATGACAATGGGAAGCAAGGAGTGCTTGGGACACAAAGCACCCCACCATGGTGAGGAAGCCACAGTCACCCAGGTTCTGCTGCCCCTCAAAGGCAACGTGTTCACTCCCACAGCACAACGGCAGCTCACATCTGTCTGCCAACATGAGAAGTAGGAATCCTGGTTATTTTGTCCCATTTTTACAGCTAGAAAACACAAACACTTCAGACCAAAGACCCAACCACCCTCCCCAGGTAAATCCCAGGCCACAAAGCTACAGGATCAGACTTACTTCTGGTGCTGCGACTGCTGCATTTTTGGTTGTATTGTAGCTCATCTTCAGGCAGGTGCATAGAGGCTGGTTCTTCCAGGATACCCTCTTGCTGGCAAGAGCAGCAGCCTCTGTCCTCTCAGGGTGCTGAGAGTCATAAAGTCATGCTTTCTCTGCCACCAGGTTATTACAGTAAAGCCACAGTGTGCTATTATGGCAGCCACGCTCTCTGAGGGTTTTGCTGCCTTCAAGGAGACAAGATGGGCTCAGATACCTCACATCAGAAGAGGGCTGTAGGCACCAGATCATTAGTGGGCAGATACAGCCCTGAGTCAGAGCCGTGTGCCAGCCCTAAAAGGCAGGAGCTCAGGCATCATCGTGTATCCTGCATTTGCTAGTGGCTAAATCCAGTGATTAGTCAGCACGGAGAGCTGCTGAATCACTCTTCAAAGGCACCTATCTCCCTGCTGACATCAGCGAGGCAGCTCTGAACAGCCTGGGCTGCTCTGCTGCCAGCAGGACCCTGGGCTCAGCTTGCACAAGGCCTGAACAAGCTCAGAAAGCCAGCCCCTGACCTGCCACAGTGCACCTGCTAATACAGTAATAATATTCACATGCATAGAAAAAGATGCATGTAATCTTGTATTCGTTATTAATATAATTTTCTCTGATAATATAATTTGAGATGTAATGCAGTATTTACATTTGGTCTTAAAAATTATTAATATATTTCAGTCTTTTAAAGTTCTTTTTAATTCAGATTTTATCTCTCATTATTAATTGTTTGGGTATTAATTATTTTAGATTAAATGAATGTAGGCATTGATATTCATAGAAGACAAATGACATACTAAGCAGATGAGACAATTAGCATGAATTACTTCAGTCAGCTTGAAGTCCCCAAAATCTCTTTTTTGATTAAATAAAAAAAAAACTCACAAGATTAATATCATAATTTATTACAGTGATCCTTTAACTTTTTACTGACCATGGCAGACTTCACCTGGTTAAATCTGAATTCTGTCAACCCTTATAGTAACAAAACCTAGTCTTAGAGATAAGGTGCTCTCAACAGGGGCCAAACAAAAGCTAATCAATATTTTCTAGCTAAAGGACAATCTTTGAGTCAAGATCTGTGCAAGGAAAATCTTTAACCAATTCTTAGAGGAAACTAACTACTTAGAAATACATAATAAGCAATTAAACTTATTGCTTCAGAATTTAACAGGAGTTCTAAAGAGTGGCAATTATTTTCCCATGCTACTGGATGAAAATAAGCGTAAACAGCACTTAAAAATGATGCACGAGACAGAAAATATTTGTGACATAAATCAGAAAAACAAATACAGTAAAACTCCTGCTCCTCAGCGATAAAACCGAACAAAAGGCATGTTGGTGTACAGGGACTTTGTTCATGACAGAATTTTGGTATTGTTCTAACATCTACATTGACAGAAAATGGCTGTTAAGCCCTGTGTAAAGAATATATTTAAATTTTTTCTTCTTTTCTGTTTCTTTTTTATATCTGAAATCAATTAAACAATAATTAAGAATTGATTTTGGAATGCTTAATCCTGTACATTTGTGCAGGGTTATTTATTTTTTAAGTAGGGTTTTGTTCCTTCTGGGGAGACTTAAATATCATTGAACAAAATCCTCAGGACTTTTCTTACCAAACAGTGGGATTTATAACAGAGAGGCAAATCCTCCTCTCATTTTTTTAGAGGAGTGCTCCTGTCAAAGTCAACAACACTGCAGCATCCTTGAAAAGCAACAGAGCTCACACTGTATCACCCACTGGAGTCAACAGGAGTGCCAGGAGGATGACAAACAGAGCTATGCTTCAGAAGCACTTTAACACCTAAACAGAGACAAATTAGAAACACTTAGGGGAGGTGTGTACAGGAGAGGTTAATACAATTCCACAGAATGTCGCAGTTGGGTTCACATCTCCAATCTGTCCACTCATGGTGTGGCAAAAAGTCAATATATGTATTTCAAGAACCATCAGTAACTTCCCCACTAAATCCTGATTGTACTACGACCATGGGAGGCTTCCAAAAGATGCAAGTTACATCAAACAGACACATCTAATATGTCTGTGCTTGAAGACTGTGAGAAGGGTCCCATCTGACCACGAGAGGGAGAATTGAATCATACACATTGTTTATTCACAGACATTTCCATCTCACACCAAGTTCACAAGGAGGGCAGTTCATAACTTCAGTGTATTTAGGGACTCCAGGCACAGCACTGAGATCCCTGCTTGGATGTGCTCAAGGGAAGAGGGAAGAAAACCAAACCCCAGAACCTCCCTTTGATCAATGGATGTTGAAGCTCAGTTAGGAATCCTGGGGTCAACAAGGGAACACCATTTGAAGACACACAGGGTATGAGTTTCCTAAGGATCTTTGGAAAGATTCAGGAAAGCTGTCACAGATTTTTTTCAGATGCAGCCATGCTTTGTGGTTTCCACCTCAGAACAAGATCCTGGTGTTTCTCTCCTGGGACTAGCTATTTCTGAAGTGCCACTGATGCTCCAAAGTCTGTATGGGTGGCTGGCTAATTTTAATATAGGCTTCTAGACACTGGGTTTAGCTCCTAACGCTTCTGCTTGTTTGGATTTTGCCAGTCCCCTTCCTCATATGGAAGACAGCGACAGCTATGACCCCAGTCCCCCAAAAACTGCAGAGATTCTGATGACAGTATTTTCAACAAAGAATGTGGACACTGAAACCTGATCTTTTCCTCAAGTCTGCAGATCCAGAGTTTGCTGATAACCCCTTTTCAGGCCCACTGCAAAATTCACCTATTTTCTGGCTGCTGGAGAAGTCACAAATTGAGGGATGTATTAGGCTGTCGTGAGAGGTTTACGTGTAATACATTTATTGCTGCTGATAGCAATAACTAAGGACAGTCCCCACTGCACAGGACTTTGCAGATCTGCAATAAGTTCTTGTGTTCTGGTCAAGTTTCAGTGCTTAGAGAAGTGCAGAGTAATGGATGTAAATAAATAAATTGCAACATGTGGATTTTTTCACCCAGCTTCAAAACACACTCCTATTCCTCATTTTTCAGGATCAACCATTCCTCACACTCACTCCTGAGGATTTGCTTTATTTACAGAAGAACTCATAACCGTATGAAAAATTCTGTCTCAAAGCTGTCCAGGGTTATTTGTGACTGGAATAATCACAGACCAGTTATGAGAAATTTGAGGCAGTATTAAGTATAGAACATGCTTTGTTTGTTGGCCAGGATGTCTGGACCTTTCACTGTACTTGAATATATTATGTAAATCTCCAGCCAGCAAAAGGAAATGGGAAGAAAGCTCTGTTCAAGCAAAGCATGTCACAGCAGATGTGACTGGGTCCCAAACCTTACATGTCAGCACACAGATCTGGAAACTCCATCCCAAGCCAACAGCAGCTTTTTAACCTACTGATGTTTAATGAACATCTATTTATCTTCAAAACAAAAACACATGAGATGTACATTCTCCTGCTTTAGAGGCATGTAGCTAATTTTTCTCCATTGGATTTTTTTTTCCTTAGAACACAGCTAAAATCTAATTCTACTCACAAAAGCCAGCCTGTATCTGACATATAACAGCAATATGGGAACACCTGAGCCACATTTCCTATGCCACTGCAGCTGCAACAAAATTAATGAGCTGACCTATCTCAGAAGGGAATGAAAACAAACTTTTCCTGCACAATAGCAAAAGCTTTGTTCAGAAATAGGTCTACTTACACTATTTCATGTTACAGAGTTATACACTTAAGCATAGGAGAGAGCATTTTGAAATCCAAGACACAAAAAAGCAACTGCTGCTAAATTACTATGCCATGGCTGTACTGAAGCTTGGGAAACCACAGATCACCAGCCCATTTTCCAGTTGTGTGGAGAAACCAGCTGCAATTCCATCATCCTGTGTGATGTCACAAAGCATCACCACCTTAAGAACACACAGATTTACTGTACACAGATGATATGGTAACATACATGCCCTATAGCATGCATATGTACACACAGTGCATATATGATATTATCATACAGCACACAATCCCAGCAGTTACAAAGGTGTGTGCACACATTTCCAGAGCTATATACGAGATCTCTAAAGCCCAAGAACCCTCCCTAGCCCACACTCAGGGCCTGTTTATGGACAGTGTATCCCAGATAAAGGTGCAGCATGTCCCCAGAGTGATGGGACAGGCAATGGCATGGGGCTGGCACATGCCTGTCCATGTCCCTGGAGCAGGGCTTGCAGGACAGGGCTGGATCGACCTCCCTGATCAAAGGATTTCCCCACAGGCATAAAGGGAGAGGTCCTGCCCCCCAGAACTGCCAGCACTGACACAGCAGAATCAGTTTATTATTTAGGTGGGTACTTTCTGGAAGCTCAAGAATCTGCAAAGAAGTTTTAATGAGTTTTACAAGTCCTGCTGAAAGCAGAGGTTCTCAATGGACCAGTAAAGCTGGCCAGTGATATTAGAAAATACCAATGCCAGCACTTCTGATAAGCAGGTTAGCCTGCAAGGCTTCAGCTGCTATCCTTGGTGTCACTAACTGCTTCATCCTGAGTGTAATTGACTCCAGGGGAAAACAAAAGAGGGGATTTTGTTTTGTTTTGACAAATCCACTGCAAGGCACCACACTAAGGTGCCAAAGGCTACTTTGTATTTACAATGCTGATGATAGGCACAACTCAGAAGTTTCCTGACCTCAAGTACAAACACAACATGAAAGGTGATATATCAAACTGACACTATCACAGCTAGGAAAAAAAAAAAGAAAAGAAAAGAAAAACACCTCAGATTTATACCAGGCTTGCCTGCCTAGCATAAATACTAACATCAAGCTTGCAGGCTTTGTTATATCACTGCTTAAAAGTGTGTGATACAGCACAAGGGCAAAACAGTACAAAACCAAATGGAAAGTGTTTCCAAACAAAAATTTAGAGGACGAAGAAATTTGCTGGACCCAGAAAGGAACTTCAAGTTCACAGAAGTAACAGCACTTTCAGGCCTCCAGTACCTTCCCCTTTGTCTTCATGCCTCCTCTTACCTCCAACCTGCAGGCTGTGGCATCCCTGTTTATTGCTCCCACACTTTTTTTTCCATACTCTTGTGCATGTGTGAGTCCTAGCCCTGCAACAAAGGGTTTCAAGCCCTTAAAACACACAAAGTCTCTGTACCTCAGGCTTCTTTCTACTGAGGCATTAATAAAAACACTACTAAAAAGCCCAAAACAAATCAGGCTTCCCCTCACTTTAAAAAAAAAAAAAGTTCTTGTTGGTTATCTGGAATCAAATGGAGCGATCCCATAGTCAGACTGGCACTCACTCCCTCTGTACATTTGGGGCAGTTTAATTTTTAAGAAAGAGCACTCCTGGATTTTGAGCTGTCTCTCAATCAGGTCCAAATGCACAGACAAGAAGCTGCCCACTGTGCTCCAGGACATTCCAGTACAACTGAGGCAAAAGGGAACTTTTTTTAATAATAAAAAAGTGGGGACAGATAAAATAGCACTACACAGCATCTAAATGAAAGTAATAACGAACAGAAGAATTTGCAGCTGTAATTGTATTTAATGTCTAAATGACCCATTTGGAGAGAGACATTAAAATAAGTCACTCACTTTATAAAAGATAAAATAAAAGCATTGATCATAAGTGTGAACATAGTAAAAGCAGACATGTATAAAATAAAATTTTTAGTGCTTTATATAACCTTTCATACAGACTAGACTAATTGTGGATATTTTGAAAATAATGTTAATAACATGGAGATAGCATTGCACTTCCTCCAAAGAACATACATTTGAATGACAATATTTATAATATGAGCTCTGTATTGTAATTTAATTTAACCATGAAACCAATTTCTGCCTTCAACATTTTATGTTTTACAGTATGAAACAGAACATTATTTGCTGTAATGTAGTTTATTTAACCTTAACCTGATGTGGTGCAACAGTGAATACAGATACACTCAAAATGTTAATAATATGACACACTGAGCTGATTAAAATTTCAATTGTGTTTCCTCCATCTCCTTTGGAAAGTTAATGAATTAATGAATCTTTAAAGGACAGTCAGGGAGGCCTTAAAAAGAAGATGCCTTTTTGAGTAAGGAGAGAAAGTGGCAGATTACAACTTAATGGCTTCAGAATAATGGTAATTTCCCTATTTTCTTCACTTGCCTTAGCTCAGCTAATGGCTTCATTAGTGTCCACACTCTCAAACGAATAATAGAGGACCATGTCACATCCATCTTAGTCACATCACAATAAAACCGTTAAATACAATTCAGCTACCTGCCTTCTGCCAGTCTGGGCTGCAAGGCAGAATTAGCAGCACAATCAATACGGAATCCTGTTATTAGATTTTTTCCCTTTAAAAAAGAAGTATATCATCAGGTATAATCATGCAGTGCTATTTAACTGCAGTGCACATTTTATGCTGATTAGATAACTAGAATTATTCAAAATGGACATAAAAGGAAGGAGAAAAAAAATCTGCTTACTTTACACCTATACATCAAAAAATCCACCAAAATTCTGGCTCTGTATTTGATAAAACTGATAGATTACCTCAAAGTCACCACAGATGCGTCACATTTTTCATAACATCCCCTCTACCAAATCATTTCACAAACCAAGCTAATTAAGCAGCTAAAAACCTTCTTGGCTTTAGCTACCTCTATCTTGGAAGAAGAGATTCCATTGAACCAATTAAAATTTTTTTGGAAAAAATTCAGTGTAACTGAATGCAGCTCCATCAAAAGATATCAAGCCTGATGCAACAAGTTCACAAACTGATCTTAGCACTGTAAAATCAAATGGGAATTATGATTTTTTTTAAAATATGCTAAACATTTTTAATTTTCCAAGTAGTTGAATTTAAATGATTTTGTGATCATTAAACTGGATTTAAGCAGCACTGTGCTTTTTTTACTCATTATATGGTTTGGCTATGCTGTGCAACGTGAAATCTCTGCTCAAGCGTATTTTTCTCATTATCCACATATTTTGCACAACAAATAATATGCAGGCTTTTTAACAACAGTGGTTGAAATATGCACACTTGGCAAAATCTAATGCACAAGTACTATTATTCTCTACTTTTTATCTGTGGAACCCAAAGGAGCAAGCTCCAACTTCTACCTTGCTAAACTGCAGCTGGCAGCAGCACACAAGTAACAGGCAGAGGAAAATGGTCTGTTTAATATATCAGGAAAATCTCAAATGCTTCAGGCAAGATTCTGTTCTCAGATCCACACCACAGATCCTGACTCCAGCGCTCTGCCCCTTCTTGACCCGAGTATCTAACGCTACCAAAAACTGCTACGGACATGTAGAGGCAGAGCTTTATTGGATCATACCAATCTAAAGCAGGATTTTGCACAAAAGGATTCCTGGACTGATTCCCCAATTCTCTACATAACCCTGCCATAACCACATCCAACTGACGTCCAGGAAGAAACTGCTTTGTAAATCTCAGCACACACGACGTGCCGGGTATCCGCACTTGTCAGCGGAATAAATTTTTCTGACAACATAAATCTGATCCCACTGAGAAACCTTTTTAAAAATACATTATTGACTGAAAATATTTATATGCACCACTTTTCCTGTTAGCAAAGGTAATATATTAACTGCTTTGCCATTACCACAAGTAACCGTAGGCCTAAGAGAAAATATTTCTGTATGCACGCTATATATCCATTTCTAATTAAAACACGATGCCAATATTATACTAAATCACAACAGAAGCCTCAGTCCTAAACAGGTCTTGAGCGACACCTGCATTCTATTTTTTCTTTTTTATGAGCAGTTTGTCAATGATGAGACTTTAATGAGGGGTACTGCTTTCAAAATATGTAGCTATGGGTAAACAAAATATTCTCTATCATTTCAGTTCTTAGTTGTTATTGTAAAAAGAATTAAATGAATTCCAACAGACAGGTAGCTAGCAGGGATACAGATCACCTACGTCTTGTCTACCTTAGGATACTAAAACCTTATGTATAAAAACCAACTGATAAAATAACCACAACCCCAAACCTCTCAGGGTGACACTCAGATCAGTTCACAGCTCATCAGGGAAGGATTCACTCCCACTGTCCAGGTGTGCCACCTTGGCCTATGCAAATTCCCATCAGAATAAAGGAGGAAAACTCCAAAAACACATTTGTCAGTCTGACCTCAGAATTCACTACATCACGGCAGGCTGCAACTCTCCCCAATACATGTTAGGGTCCTAATTAGTTCTATGACTGAGCACAGAGAACAGGGCAAAACCAATGGGTATCAACTCCAGATGCTGTTCTGGCATCAGCATTAGAGTATTACCAAGGCCAGACACTCCAGATACCATACTTATTATCTAACATTAAGTGGACCCAGAATTGCCTATGCTTTAAACAAAAAAAAAAAAAAAAAATTGAACATATAATTGATGCAGAATATTCAAAATACACAAAAGTAATTTTAACATTTACTTTTATAGGCATCCTTAGGAGTTCCAAGTGAACTTTTTCTTGCTCACTGCCCCTTTAAGATTTCTGCATCACCCCCTCTTTCATTTAATTGCCCGTAGAAAGAATATTTACTGCAGTTAAAAGATGCAGGAGGGAGATTACAATTTGTACGTAAGTTAGGCAAGGAAGATGCATTTACAACTTTCCTGCTTAAACTACCACAGAAACCAGTTTTACACAGAGTAGAGGTCCCCTCAGAGTAAGCTTGGTTAGCATGCAAGTACACTATCTGCCTAAACTCTGCTTTTCTGATTAAAGTTTTGTATTTAATTAAAATTGTCTTTAATTAAAATGCAAATATTCTAGGACTTTAACAATAAATTGTTTACACTAGACTGAGAAACAGCCCTCAAAGGCTTTGGGAAAAAAATAGTTTAAATTGCAAGCTGTATATTCAAACTTCACTGCTCAGTGAAAATGGGTAAAGATCCTTTTTTCTCCTATTGGCTTAATCTTTTTTAAACAAATGGAATGATATCCCAATTTGTATCTAGAATTCACATAGAAAACAATTCCCAAAGTTATTGGCTGTTGAGGAAGCAATTAGGCCAGTTCAAAACATCTATTGTGTTTGAAACAATTCCTTTAGCCAATTTTGCTAGGAAATGATACTGACACCACAAAAGAATTGCCAGTTAAATGAACGACGGCACAGCCCTTCCCTGAGTGATAAACATGGAGTGCGCCTGTGTGCACGCAAGGATCCATCTGCATTATCCCTGCACCAGAAACATCCTGCTCAGGGTTCAAAAATAGCCATTCTGTTTACAAAAGAGCAGGGTTTAGATACAGCAGATATATAGCCTGCTCATTTCTTTCTTTAAACAAACACAGAAAGACTCCGCACCCCAGGTTTTGATTTAGCACAAGACAGACTATGTGCTCTGCAGCACCAACAGTCCTCCTCTGTATGGAGTGCTGGGACTCACAGGTGAATTATCCTTATGACCATTTCATAACCATCCTCCACTGGGAATAAAATGGAGCCTTTGTATTTCATCTGACTTAATATCTTGAGAACTTCAATTTTTGTCCAGAGAAACTTAAAACTGAACTCTTAGCACTCTAGTGCAGTAACAAAAACTACAGTCATGCACGGCTTGGAAAGAAATTTACCAAATCCCAAACCTTTCACAATTAAAAGAAAAAAAAAAAAAGTAAACAGTGCTTGGGAGGTTTTATGGTTCATTAGCAAAATACTGCATTATGCTCATCACCATATCCCTGTTCAAACACTGAAGAGCAGTGATAGAAGTTAAATGAGGTAGTAACATTTAAAGTTTGAAAAATCCACTTCCAGAAGCCAGTGGAACAAATCATACATGGGAACATTCTAACTGGAAGTACTAGCTAGAATAATGGCATAAATGTGACCTCTGTGGAAGTAACATAAAGTATCCTCTTTCTTGCAGAGAAATTCTTACGAAGACCCACTTGCTATAAATTTGAATTTCCTAAATTCATTGCAGAACTGAGAAACCAAAATGAAATAAATTACCACAGTTTGACACCATCTCCTTCATCACAGCAATTCCAGATTTCAGTATAAAAGCCATTACTTAACTTGCACGCCATAATTTACACACTCTTTTACACAATAATTTTTGATCCAAGAAAAGATTCATTTTCCTTTTATAATTATCTCGTGTCAAAGTCTTTAACCTTTTCATCTGAAAAGCCAGAGCTGGATTCCTTCTGGAAACATATGCCCTGAGTTCAGCTCCTCTCTTTGTGCATGGCAGGAAGAGGCTGGACATGAGCAGGGAGCAGCCAGGTCTGCACACCAGGGCACCAACACCACCAACACCCAACAACAGCTGCCTTCCCAACCCTCTACAGCAAAACCATCCATTGCAGTGAATAAAACCTGTGTCAGCCCAACGTGAAGTTGTAAGTACAGCACAAGAACCACCTAAACCACAGCGGTGGCAACTGCCGATTTGCATAATTTATACAAATTGATGTAGATTCAACAATTAGCATTTCAAGTGGGTTTCCTGGTGCCCAGGGAAGGCTGGTGTGAGCCTGGGCAGCCTCACCTGACATGGTGCCCGTGCCACAGGGTCTGTCCACACACAGGCACACAAATCACATCCTTCCTACATCATGCGGCCGAGGTACTTCGTTCTGGTGCTTCTCCAATGTTACGATAAAGATAGAGCAATATTCTATCTTCCTAAAATTCAGACAACTTCACCAGATCCATACACACTTGTCTTTTCAAAATAGCACTTCACAGTCACAGGCAGGAAGCCTGGGCTGGCTCCAGCAACTGTGGGCTCACTTCAGAATAGCCCCCAAAACCACAGGTTTTATGAAAAAGAGCTGCTCCATCTCCACCCACATTTGGCTCCCCAGCGGACTCCTGTACCAGCAAAGCATCCTCATCATCATTCTTCATCACACACATGTGGCTGCACCTGCATTTCACATTTGCATTGCTTTGGAAACACACCTTTCTGCACCAAGGGCAAGAGGCCACTGTACAGAACTACATGGTCTGTGTGCACTTGCTTCCACCTGAAATCATCCAGTAAAATGAAAAAAAAAAAAAATTTTAGGTGATACAGCAATTATGCTCCCCATTCCTAAAAAACACACCATTCTGTTACAGGGCCAGCCATTAGCTCTTACTACAGGCACCTCTGCTGCCTCAGGAACAGACTGCTCATTTTTAGCCTGTTTCCAATTTACCCGCTGGCAGAGGTGCGCAAGAAGTCTCTAGCAATGGAGTTGCAAACCCACGTCGGTATAAATTTCCTTTTTGAGAAGTTTCAATCTTGCTTTATCAGAGACCAGTGCCTGTGCTGAGGAAAGCCTATAATGATTTCTCTTTTTCAGGCTTATTCTAGAATTGCATCTATTTTGGGGTTTTGTTTAGATCTGTCGCAGCTTTCGTCCTGTTGATCATGTTGTTTTTCTAACCCGCCCTGAACATCTGTTGGCTCTTTCTGAGGCTGCATAATCCTGTTTTTTTTTCTTTCTCTTATGTATTCCACTGCTATCAGCTGGCTGTTATTCTCAGTTTTTATTTTTCAGTGAACATTTTATTTCTTTTAGTTTGGAAAAAAATATTATTTTAAAAGCACTGATTCTTTCTGGCCTCATGTTATCCTGCACAACAAATTCACATTCGCCACAGCTTTTGTTTTGTTCAGCTGTTTTTTTCTTTTTTTGTTTCTGCTTCTTTTTCTTTTTAAAAAAAATGCATCAATAAAAAAATTCAGGTTGCAGCAGACCTAAAAGGTGGAGTGAGAAGACGATGAAGGATCTTGTTTTCATAATGATAAAAATCAGTACTCATAAAAGATACGGGGCTGGCGGCCCTGCAGAAAACAGAGCGAACACCGTTTAACCACAAACCAGACACACACACTCTCAGCAGGACCACTGCAAGCACTGAAAGGGGGAAACAACAGTCAAGCCTCGGCCTCCTCGCCGGGGCTGCCAGCGAGGGCAATCATTAGTGCCAAGCGTGGGGGTGGGTTTTTCTGGACGCTGACATTGGGAACTGTTTGGAGACTACAATTATTTAGCATAGCCTAACAAACAATTATCAGATGGCAACAGCTTCTGGTCACTACCAGGCTGGACTGCATTCAAGCCTAAGAGAGACATGTATCTCCTCAGCCAGCAAGTCTCCCTACCCAGTGATTACAAAACAAGTAAGATTTTGAGGTTGACAAGAGTCCCTTTTAGCAGCATTTGGATTATAAAATTGCTCTGACTCACTGCAGCGTATTGCTCCCTCTTAATTAACAGAGTTGAACTTTGTACATGTCTAGACTTCCTCCTGCAGAATGGCAGATTTTGGACTCCATGAATATCATTTGAAGTCATATTATTTACAGAGCCTTTATTCATTTCAGTCATTTGTTTCAAACATATTTTCCACAGAAAGAAAAAATGCACCAACTGCTGGGCCATTTAATCCAAACTTAACAGTTAAGATGTTTTATTCAGCATTTTAAAAAGGATTGTCTTAGGTAATTTTATGTGCTGCATTTCTAATGTTAACTTTACAGATTGTAAAGTGCCTTGGGATGCACTAGCATGAAAGGCATTAAGGTATTGCCGGATTTAAGCAAATGTGCATTGCACTAAAAAGAACCTTTTATGAAAGCACATACAGATAAAAACCACAGTAAAGCTAGTGTTTATTAAGAGATGCTCAGATTTATTTCTTAAAGCAAAACTATTTTCCTCCTCCACTGGCAAAAATGATCCTTTTCTAAATTAAAAAAAATTCTGCCAGTACTGACATAAAATTGCTGAAATTTTTTAGTTTATGGAAGAACGTATTTTCCCATTTAAATGTTCAGTCTTAAAAAAACTCAGCTGGATTCACATAAAAAAAAAAGGCTTTTTTTTTTTTCTTAAAAAGTAGGATTTCTGGTTTGTGGGTGGTCGGTTTTCTCCTACGACTTATTATGAACAAATTAATTAACTATATTAATTAGCTTGGCTATTGTTACAGGATTTTATGGGTACAAAGAAGAACGAATCATACATTTTGATCCACGCTTCCTATTACTATCAAAAAGTTGCATTTCAAATACAAGAAAAAGCTTGTACAGCTAAATCCCTTGACACGCCTGGAAATCACAGAGTAGGCTTGTACACCAATCACTTATGAGAGAGGATTTAATGTCAGTGGGTGAAGTTCAACACGGCGAGAAGGAGCAGCATTAACACAGCCAGAGCAGCCTTATCAAGGAGAGGTGGGGTACTGTATCAGGCTTTATCTTCACCCTTTAAGTGGGAGGGTGGATTTGATCTTCACCACCTCCCTCCCTGTTTTCCACCTTTGTAACACCCAAGTACTCCAGCTCTGTGGTCTCAATCCAGAGACTATTACAGCCTGTTAAAAAAGTATCACTCGATTTTAAAAGTATACAGATAAAGCCAAAAGAAAGTGTCATGGATTTCGACACGTAGGACTAAACACAAGATCAAAGTTTAAGTGCAGAATATATATAATAGTATTCAAAAAAAAAAAAAAAAAGTAACACTGCTGGAATTCCTATCACTCTAACATCAGAAGAGAAGCAACAAACAACTTTATAATGCCAGATCCACCTTTTCATTAAAATTACATTAAAAATAAAACATGGTGAAGAAAGTTAAAAAGCAGCATATGACTTCTACCAAGGAGGGAAGGATTAGTTGTCCTTTGCATTCTAAGTTTGAAAGTTAATATGACAGTCACAATACCTACTCAGAGCCTCAGATATTTTTTGAATGATAGGAACATTTTCTCAAAGGCTTTCAGCTACAAAATAGCCCTCAAACACATTTGTTTCTCTAGAGCACCTGTAATTCAAAAACATTACTGATAAATAAAGCTCAAAGCATTAATTTTAAGTGAAAAATTTCAGATGACTGAACTGAAATCCAATAATATCCTGTTTCAAGAAAAATAGTGGAGCTATGTACTCTAATTACAGTGGGTCATAAAACTGAATTAAAGGAACAAGATACTGTTTTAGCTAATGATACTTTTTAGCTACTTCTCATGCCTTTCACACTATGGCATTTTCAGTTACATATTTGCCACATTTTGTTTTCACACAACTGCTTTTTCCACTCAAGTTCAAAGCAAGATCAACCCATTTAACTTCATCTATACTTCCACTGTAGGCATTGAATACCCATCTCAGCCTGCTCCTCACAGATGCATCTCCTTGTGAAGAAAATCCAGACAATGTATGTCAGCAAGGTATCCTTTGCCAAGCCACAAAGACCACATCTCAGTAGCTCTGAGATCTGGAATAACTCTGAGAAATGGAAATACTAATGTCTACATATTTTACACCTGGATACATCCATATTTCTCCAGAGCTTTGTCCATGCATTATTGAAAAGACAGTTTTACTGAGCAACAAGCTACATAGCAGGTTGAAACAATCAATTGTTCTTCCTGTGATGGACTTCAGACTGGGAGAGCTGCACCTTCCAACTCTTGGCTGCTCCCATAAACTACACTTTAAGCCCTGTCGAGGCTTAACACAGAGATCTGGGTCTTCCCAGATATACAGTTATCCATGTTTCTATTTCCTATCTAACAAAGCTGTCAACCAAAAGAGGCTGATGGAGACACTTCCCCTGTCACCGGGCTGCCAACTGAGGCATGACTGCAGTTACTTTTACTCTGATGTGGTGTAACGTACAGTTGTTACTACAAATACAGCCCCTTTCTTAAACCCAGCTTTTTATAAACTGTGCACCTGTGCAAGTTCAGAAGAGCAAATCTGGGGGCTCCATGACAAACAGCCCTGATTCCCAGACTCAATTTGAGTATCATGCTCAAATATCACTGACTGAAACTGCAGCCACACACAGCACCTTTCACCACAGCCCTTCTCCATGTCTATGTGTTTATTTTGCACTAATCACTAAAACATCACAGCACAAAGTGTTATGTTATCTCTGTATCCATCTCAATATCTATAATTACTTTCTCTTTTGTAAAAACTAGGACAGGGAGTTGTAGCCCTCAAAGATTACAGATACCCATCTTCCTAAGCCTGACTAAGCCTAAACACACAACAATTATAAGATGGTAAACAGCAGTAATTGTACACTAAATGTCTTTTTAAAGAGCCAAATGTGCACTTAAAGTTTAACTCCCACTCACTGCTGCTCTAGAACAAACAGTAAATTAGTGAATACAAAACTAAAAAAAAAAAAAAAACAAAAAAAGCCCTGCAGCATGTTCCTCAGGCAGGAAGTAATTCTATTTCCCCCCCTCTTTTTTTCAACCTTTGTAGACATAATGCAGGATAGTTTCAATAAAGCCCTGCCTGCAGTAAAAGCATGTGATGATCTTGCAATCCAAACTAAAGTGTGATAATTACCCTGCATTAATGGAAAAGGGGACACACAGAGAAATAAATGACCCTCACCCTGCAAAGAAGTGCAGCTGTATTCTAATTTATCAACAGTCAATTTATTACCTTATGTACTTTCAGACTGTGGGTTTTTATTTGCACCTGTATGTCTCAGTAAAGTGCAGCTAGTTTCATGACCATTACAAGCAGTTAAAGCTTCCTCTTTTCACTGGAACAGGTGGCATGCACAGGGCAGAAAACCACTCAGCTACTTTTATCCCACGTGCATCAAAACTAGCTCTGAGGTATCACTCCAGCCCCTCTCTCAGTGACATTACAGACACCTAAAACACTGCACAAGTCTCTTGATACATTCACCTTTTCTGGATTGGTTGGAAATCACTTTGGGAGTGTTTTGGGAAGGAGAATATGACCTAGCAAGAATGAATACAGAAGTCAGTCCCTAGAAGCATGACTGAGGTGACAGTGTACAAGTACAGGAACAAGGGATTCCCCAATTTCCTTCTCGAAGGGGCCAGGACCTGGAGCACAGAGGGAGAACCTTGTTCTGCCAGAGTCACTTGATAGGCAGAGGACACCAGTTTCCAGAGCTGTTTGCCTTATCCATGAGTAGGAAGAAGGGGAAAAAAAAGAATTAAAATATCTTACAAAGTAATAAAATGTAGCTGTGAAATGATAAAAGCTGATTGTTCTTGCAGCGTGTTACTGTGTGACAGCTCTCCTGACAATTAAAATGAAGAGGTTCTGTGCACTAATGGCAATGTCTATGGTATACATAAAATATATTATAAATATTCCAGCATGCCCAAGAATGTCTGTGACATTTGTTGCTAAGAGGTATCACGTTTGCTTCTTCCATGTCCATTTCATGTCTCCACTTGTAATACTGAGCACTTAACCAGGAAATTCCCTCCTCCCAAGTAAAAGAAGAACATTTTAATACTGATACCTTTCATATGTCCAAGCAAAATTGTATTTGAAAGGTCTTTATTTATCTTCACAACTACAAGGCCCTAGAGGGTCTGTAAAGCCCAGTGTATACTCCAGTGTCCATTCTGCAAACACTGTGAGTGGGGCAGAGAGAGGTCATCTGCCCAAGAGGTTCCACCCAAAGCAGGGCACCCTCTAACTCCACAACTACCCTACACACTATTACACTGGTTGGTGCTGTTATTTATTTCCCAACATTTACTACTGTAATAATGTCAGGAGACAAACAGGCCACACTACTCTGTGCCAGACAAATGGCTACAGAGGGATTCCACTGCAGCACAAAATCTGTAAGAATTAACTGTCCTCACATAAAGTGCCACAGGACAGGGGAGAAAGGCAGAAGATATTCTGAAAACTTGGAGTTTTTCTGTTTTAGGAGTAAAACTTGAATATTTGAAGCCTCCCCAAAAGGGTTAGATTATTTATTTTGTTTTGAAGCATACCATCACTTTGAATATAGCAGTTAAGCAAATCAGCACCTGTCAAGTGTACTGAACTACTCTCTATTTAACCAAAATTTACACTTAGTTCAGTCAATTAATATAAGCCTTATCAGGTTTATGATAATTAGCACACTTACTAAGAGAAGTAACAGCAGTAGAAATAGTGTCAAAGAAGAGCTCTGTTGTAGTTGGGTCTCACCAGAGACTCCTATCTGATCTCACCTAATGATCTACTTGCTCTTGTATTGCCAAGAAGACCCACTTTTCCTGCTCTTAAACCAGACAAATTACTGTGACAAGAAGCAGGCTTAGGGTAGCTTCCATTCACAGATCACTTTAAGTACTTTACAGGTCATGTGCTATTAAACTACTTACTTTATCAATTTCTTTTGGCTTATCCAAGGCTAAACTGTTTTAGTTGGAGGAGGAGGACTTATTTTGTGTTTTGTTTTGCTTTCTTATTTTTTATTACTTTTCCCTTCCTGTTTTATTTTTACCATGAATAGTTGAGAGCTGTTGGACCAAAAATAATTATAATCAACAAGGAAAATAAAAATAAACTTTTGCTTTCCTTTGCTTCACATATATTGCTGAAGTGTACTTCAACACAGGCAGACTTCTTTAAGCAAGTATCACTTGGAGCAATCAATAAGGCCACTTTTTGGTAGCCTGTTTTAAAGGTAGTCCTTCAATGGCATTAAAGGACAGGTACAATTTAAACTCCTCACACAGAAGATGCCCTCTTGCCTGGCATTCCAGAACTTTAAGAATTTTAATCAGAATTGTCAAATTCCACATCATTGCTTATACACATACACACTTTTTTGTGAGTCTCTTGAACTGCAGGGTCATAAGGGTATTATTTACAGTGCAAAGCAGTGTTTTAACAAAATAGTTACTCAAAGCATAATTGCTGGGTTTTTTTCCCCCAGCTTGAACTGATAATTTTCCTTTGCTCTTAAACTCATAACCATGAAGCCACATCATTAGTCCAAATTATTCTGAGAATAAGGCTAAAAGTTAATATACTTTAACAAAATTAGCCACTGCTTTAACAATAAAGGGAGTATTGTGCTATCCTTCACTTATCACTATTCTTAAATATTTGATATTAGATAAGACCTGGAGAAAAATGAAATCCATAAATTGCACTGTGGCATATTCTACAGGCAGGCAAGAGACTTTAAAGAAGGTGAGACAGTGCTATAAACCAAAATTCAAATCAGAAACGGAACCTTCATTTTAGATTGCCGGGCTTTTAAACGTTCAAGATAGACTGCAAACATTATTTTAACATTCTCTATTTTTGTAAGAGTACCTACAGAAGCAGAGACAATTTAATACAAGCCGAGTTGAACTTTAGTGAAGGTGTTTCCAGGCTATGTTTTTAAGAACATACTTGAAAGATTGGCAGAACAATCCAGTGCTCTGGTATTTTCACAAATTCAAAACAATGAGATACTTAAGACTCTATTCACACACACACAAAAAAATAGAATAAAGAAAAAATGGAGAGGAAAAATGGAGACTTAAATGTCTCTAAGTGGAAGAAACATTTCCCATCTCAACTTTAGCACTTTACTACTGACATACAATGAAAAAAAAGTGCTTGTATATAACCCAGCCATGTCAGCAGCAAAATGAATCTCTGGGCTGTGCAATGATCTAAGAGAATCTGAATGGGCATATGGGAACAGCTCATTTTGCAAGACCTCCGAAACCAACCTACTGATAAACACCGGAGGGTGCCTGACTGCCTGAATACTCTCATGCTTATTTGTTGTTATTCTTATTCATTACTGAGTCATTATTATTATTTAAGTGCCGACAATGCACTTGTGAACCAGAACAGATGCAAAATATCCTGTGCTAATGAGAAAATCAAAGCCTTTCTCATATTAGCAATTTCATATTATAGGATCTCTTTATTTTTGCCAATAAAGCACAAAAGTAATTAATACAGCAATATTTTCTTATTGTTCATGAGTAAAGCAAGCAAAACTGCTCAGATTCCGCTTTGGCTCTCACCCCTACCAGCACAAAATACAATAAATACTATTGAAGAATTCCTACTAAGACAGCTGCCAAATAAAATACAACAAAAATCTCTCATAAAAAGCTGTTCTTTGTTTATTCAGAGATAGAGTCAGTATTCCTCACTGAAAATGAACACTGCTCTGGCACTGCTCTTTCATATTTAAATACTTAAGCTGTGTCTTATTGCTGTAACCATCTCACAGGGTAAGTTTTTAACTGGAGGCTGGAAGGTGACATTAGTCCTCAGTGTATTACCAAACTATGGGTCCATTCTTGAGTAACCATTAGAACAATACATACGGAGCACACACTTTTCACCCCCAAAATGATGCTACTATATACACAAGGAATCTGACAAATACTTCCATTTAAATATCAGTGCACACAGCAGATGTCAGGTTTGGACATTCTCTGATAGCAGCAATGGATGTGTGCTGCTGCCTTGTCCAGCTTCGGGATGACAACTCCAGCAGTCCAGGTTTGATGGGAAGGAGGGTGGCTGGGGAAGGCTCCCTGCAAAGTCAACTTCCCCCAATGCTGCTAGAGCTGTGTCTGCTTCTCATGACCACCCAGTTTTTAAGCAAGGTCACAGATACTGGAGCTGCCTTATTGTGCGTAAGTAACCCTGCAGCAGCGGATACTTCAATTTAGCTGAGGAAGTTTCCATTTGGGTACAGTATCCTGTATCTTGCCTTCAGCAAACCAACCTGTGCACACTCCCCAGATCTGGCCCCAGAAACTCTCCACCTCAAGCAAACATTCCTGCCCTCTGGAGGACCATTCTGCATCATGGGAATGGATATGACCAATCCCTTTTGTGAAAAGTAAAGGGTCTTTCCCTTCAATTTCAGTAAGGAACAAAATGACTCAGCCATGACTGCAGGGCTCAGCAGTGAGCACAGCACTGCTGCAGAGACACTGGCCAAGGCAGAGCAGAGCTAAGCCCTGCTGTCACTTCTCCTAAAAGAAAGCATGAAGAACAATATGTGAGTCTTAAAGTCTTGTTCGAGAAGCTTGCTGGAGTCAGAGACAGGCCCAATCCTGTGCTGGGAGTCAAATGGGTATAGTTCTGTGTGAACTCTTTGGCAGCCCAAGCCCAGCACAAGCCCCCTTCCCACCCCAGTGCTCCCACTGTGTCTGCAAGGAAAGCCTGCAGGAGGATCCCTGACCTAGAGAGGAGCCTAACCACACGTTTTATATCAAAACACTCCTACCAAATCAAAGTATGTGGGCAAAGCAGCCAAGATTCAAATGACAGAGACAGTTAAACTAAAACATGCATCAACAATGAAAATGTAAATGAAGTTTTGTCCTTAGCAAGTCCTCAGAAAGGGGAACTGAGATCCTCAGAAGCTGCCTTGACTAAAAAGACAACTGAAAGAGTTGGATAGTACCTTCTAGTTCAACACCAGAATCCAAGACAACCTCATGCTCAGAAGACCGAGTCTGGCCCTAAACACTCAATAGCATTAAATAAAAATGGCAAGATTCTTACATAAAAATAAGAAAACATCTGTGGAAAGATCTACTGATACTACTTTTTGAAGATCTACAACTGCTAGTTGTAACAGCAGCATCCTGTCAGTGACACACATTTCAACAAAAGGAATAAAATACACAAACAATAAATAAACCCCCCAGCAACAGTGTAACAAAAAATGCCTAGATTTCCATTAAATGCTAATTTAATAAAATCAACAAACATGCATCTGAACTATAAGAGTGTTTTTAAAACCAGTGGAAGTGTGACAGATGAATGACAGTTGATCACAAGTGACAATTCACACTGAAGTCCAGAGGAATGCTCAGCCTTCACATCCCCTTAAATCAGCCTTGAGTTAACACCCACTCATCCTTCAGTGCACACTCACTGCCCAGTGACACAGGCACACCCACAGTGAAGGGCTGGGGTACTGGAGCACCTGCTGAATTCTGACACACACAAACACACGTGGCCACGTTGCTACAAGCCATCACTTTGAGATTTTTGACAGTCACCCTTTGCCCACATCCCTGTTTGCTCCTGGCTGGCTATGTTCTTGGCCAGAACATTTATAGCCCCTGGTATTATCCCTCCAAAGCTGTGACGCATTCTTAACCACAACTCTGAGAACACACTGACTTTTTAATATACAAACATGTAGGGAAGATATACACACTCAGACACACCAGGGGATAAAACAGACGGGGAGGAAATGAGGAACTTTATGTTACTGTCTTTTCTAATGAGATAGAAAGTGGCAGATGTAAAGATTTCATTGAATCGACAATCTCTTTTATGATATGAATAAACTACTAAAACAGATTTAATCCTTTATAAAATCAGATTATAAGAAGCAGACAAAATCACAAGTTTATTCAATACGCCATCTTATCCAGTGTGACTAATGCATTATTTGTATGAAGTTAAAGTGGTGCGTTGAAAAGCTATGAAATAAATCAAATGCTCTACTTTATGTAATCTTAACAGACAGATCCCATTAGGATTCTACTATGCATAGCTATTGGTTAAAATCATTGACCAGTATCCTTATAAATTAATCAACTGAGGTAATGCTGGCTTGGCTGTCATCATTTATTCCTAATCTACATTTAGAATTCAATTCAACTTTTCAAGCCCTTTAGAACAGGTTTATCAATTCTCTCACCCTTGCTTCAGACATCAACCTAACCGGCAATTGTTTACAAAAGACCCAGTACAATGGAACAGTATCTTTTTTGTTCCTTTTTTTTCCACAGATACCAGAGTGCATATAGACACTGCGTTATAATTAGTTAGAAAGATATTAAATCTTAACCAAACATTCTAGCCTGCCTCAATTTTTTGATGAGACCTTTTATCATTGAAGTTGAATTTGCAGGCAGATTGTGTGAGTTTACACAAGTGAGAATCATTACAAAATCTAAAATAACCCTGATCTGGTTGAAAGGCAGCTAGCAGAATATTTTTGGTTATAGATATATAGGGGGGGGAAAAAGCCTCCTAGATATCAGGTTATTTGTGGAGCTCTAATGTGTTTTCAAACATATGACTTCTGTGTTATGTCTGTGTATTTTATGCAGTTTCTAGTCATGTTTGTTAGATGTCTGCATGTCACGTACTGCAAGATTCATGAGCAGTCTACAACCAGGAAAAATTCTCACACAACAGCTTGTCTTGGGTAATGGGGAAAGAAACAGCAGAGTGAAGTGACAGGGAAGTGTATTATTTATTATCCTGATGAGGATAACACCTAGTCATGGTCTACAATCCAAACATGCCCACTGTCCTGCTGACAGAGCTACGATTCTGAATGAGAGCACAGGTGTTTCCCTACACAAATACCAAAACTCTCTTTAATTATATTCCCTTATCTATAATCCCTCCATGGGCACATTAAAAACCAGTCAGTTTGGGCAAGGGCTCTTTAAAGAGAGAAAGGAAGACTGAGCAGTAACAAAAACATTGCAATAGATTGCATAATATTTCTGGAGCTCTACCACAGAGTAGGTAAAGGTCATCTGCTCCCAAAATGAAATGAGAAAGAAAGGGAAGCTGTGGCTAAGTATGGTTTAGAGTTCACTAAATCAATGAAAAACTTCAACTAGCTGCAGTGGCCTCCAGCTCAGCCCTCTAGTGCAAATTTACTGGCCCACAGACAACTATCAAAGCCACAAAGACAATGCTTCCAAGTATGTATGACACTAATCATCTCCCCAATTGCCTAAAAATGATACACAGGATTTCAACAAATTTCATTCCCTTCTTCAAAGGCACATTGTTAATTTCATAATCAAATTCCATCAGCATAGTCTATTAAAACACATATATGAAAATACCTCCTACATTTCAGGGACATTAAAAAAAAAAAAAAGACCATGAATTGTTTTTGCTGCCTGTTTTCCCTTGAACCTTGAAAGAAAGGACCTCAGAATAAAATTTTGTCCTGTATTCTTTTTTTGTCCAATCACAAGGATGTACTTTTCCTCGTGCTTGCTGAATGCAACACAGTAATTTGTATCCCCAAGTGGTATAAATAGAAAATATGCTCAGTCTAATAACATATGTGAGGAAAACTCATGCCCAGGGTTAACCAACAAAGCAGCAGCGATCTGCTAGAAACAAAGGCAGCTGGCTCAAAGAGCAACAATGCTTCTGAAAAACTGTGGATGTAATATTCAGTGAGCCATCCAAGGGATGACGTTTACTTATGCTACAGCTGCATATACAAAGCTTTGCTATAAGATCTGGTAAATGACAAGTCTTCTGGAGTGACAAGATGGTTCTGTCTCCAAAAAGTCCATGGCCTTCACTGTCCAGCTATACTAGCAGGGCAAATTACATGAAGTGTACACACTATAAATAAATTCTGCCCTTCAGAAGAGTTCTCTGCTTTGATTATCTTCTCTTGCACTGCCCAAATCCCACCATTTCTCTTTACAGGCTTGCCTTCCCCCTACTAATATATCTGCCTAGCTTTCCGTCTTCCTCTATCAACATAAACATTCATAAACATTAAGGGACTTAACCTCATCACACCCCCACAGAATAGGAAAATATACCCATCAGACTTGGCAAGCAGTGAAGTGGAACTCAGCTGCACTCCTGACCAACGATGAGTCCTTCTGCAAGTCACTTCTCTCTTCCCACTCCTCACTGTGCAAGGAGGGGTGATGACAATGACTTCTCTGGAAGTCTAACAGTAAAAACTGGAGATACACTTCTCACTTCACAAAAGGAGGTAAAGCAGAGACAAATCATTATTGGTTGAAGGGTCTCTGGCTAGAAATATCACCCCATTTTTCTAAATATGCATCTGACATCATCAGCACAAATGTGGCATCCAACACAAGGATCTCTGTGCATCAGCTATGCCACAATCAATACCATTTGCTTTTCTTGTAGGTAACACTGTACAAGCAAGCCAGTGAAGGACTATGTAGCTAGAGTGAAGTTCATATTAGAGAAAATGTCAAAAGCAGCTCCCAGCTGACACCCATGAAGATGAAAAAGTGAGCAGAAAGACCAGATAAAGGTAACTACACAGCTGGCCCTTCTCTCTCATGCTTTGCACCTGAACAAAAAAAAATAAAAAGGCAAATCACCACAGAAGTAAATACTATTGCCTCACCTTTGACAGATTCCAATGACTTTGCAAAGGCAGTAAAGTAGCTAGCCACAGTACCAGTGAGAGAATCCATGTTCTGTTCCTAAAAAGATATATTCACCTTGATTTCACAAACTTAAAAATGACAACAACCCTTTCCAGTATTACCAAAAAAAAGCAGTGCAACTCAGTTCCTTCTCCAAGCAACCACTAGCCCTCAGCCACTGGCCAATGCCTCAATTCCTTCACCTACCCCTCTTCAAAGGCTTGGTGGGCTTGGTGAAGACAAATGGGCTTTCCAATGTGCAACCAAGCAGAAAGCCATGAAAATCAAAGGGCTGCTTTTTGAGTAAATATGAGCTCCAAAGCCATTGTCCTCTCCCACAGAGGAGATCTACAAAAATGCTTACTATAGCATATGCACAGTATTCTTTACAGCTCTGCCTCCCTGCTGACCACCAGCCCCAGGGCTCACTCCACCTCCCATGACAATCGGCTTCACCACACCCACTGACTTGTATTGGAACTCTTTCAGGGACCCTAACTAATGAGTTTTTAAACACTTGTAGACAGAGAAGATAATTCCTCATCATTATTCTTCATAGGAAACACCAGGAAGAATGTCACTCCATTGTTCTACAGGAAAGAAACTGGAAGAAAAATCACCCCCACATTCAAAAGAGCAGCCCTAAGCTCTCATACATGAACTGGCTGCCCTCCAAGCTATGGGGGTCTCACCTGAGAGTTCAGGACAGAGAACTAAAGCATGTGCAAACTTCTGAAATCATCTCTTACTCTGGCACGTCTGCACACTAAGAGGTCCATAACCAACAGACATATAATGTTCCAAGACAGTATTCTCAAATACAAGCGTGGCTATTGACAGCAGCACAGAAACAGAATCACCTAAACACTGTATTACTGCTGGATCTCAGTTACCCTCATGACATGAGACTGAAATAAATAGGAACGGGAGACCTTAATAAGAGTTTATATTTAAAGCTTTGCATTTGCTTTCTCTACTGACAGTTATATGTTCTTTTTCCACACAAGAGAAATCTTGACCTAAACCAGTAATAAAGGCCAAAAAAAAGAACAAGTAACCTTACATAACATGCTGTTACCCTCAGACATAAAAACATTTTAAATAAAAAACATTCCATTATGAAGCCACCTTCTCAACACAGATCATAAGCCACCAAGGACTGCTCTGCTTTCACCCAGTGTCACTTTCAGGTGTCTATCACTTTGCAGGCTGCAGATATTATCACCTATCAAAAGAGCCTACATTTGGATGTCCAAGAAAACTTCTGAGCTACAATTGAATCCTGCCAACAGTCCATGTAAATTAGTGCCAAATGGAAAAAGCACTAGTCTCAGTAGTAAGGCTTCTGCAGGTTTGAGCCCCAGGCACTGGCAATGTAGAGCTACAGAATTTACTCATTCCACAACATCATGCACACCCACAGCATACAAAAATAGCTATTATAATACTTGTCAAAGGAACAACTCAGTGATTTTTAACTTGGTGCTCTATCTTGTTTTCTTCTTTGCTGGTTGTTAATACCCCACCCCTATAACTACATATAATTATGAGTGGGCTATTCATGTCTTACTATAACTGGTAGCACCATGCAGCATGTGAGTCAGGAATCTGAACTGCTGACTACAGCTCCTCACTAAACAAGTCTTACACACCACATATAGTAAATGGCATTCCCTATTCTCTGCTCCACCTACAAGGGAAACCAGCTTCCAGTTGTGGTATCATCTCCAACTCTCCTTAAAACTCACCATCCCAAATTCCATGAAATAAGGACTCAGTTATAATCTCCAGCAAAAAGACACAGATAAACAGCTGAGGTCACAAGGAAAAAATATTTAAGTGAGAGTTTTCTTCTCTCAGTGGCTTCATTTGAATATATTAATAAAATGTTATTAAAACACTATATACAGTTTTACCAAAGAAACTACAGACCTTTGCTTAAAAGTCATAACAATTTATGTCGTTGATCTGCTATGTACAAGTTGAGAAATAGTCTCTTCATGATAAAACACTTTGTAACAGCTGGGAAGTTAACTGCAGGAAGTTTTGGGTTATTCCCTTACCTCAGCTCTCTTGTTCCACATTACTTTTTCAGCACTACCAGCCCAGCCTTGGAAACCCATCAAACTGACTGCACTCAATAGCAGTCCTGTTGAAATTTAGGAGCAATATACAATTTTTATAAAGTTTCTTCAAGACTGGACTCCAGTACAGTGTATTTGAAAACAAGCCCTCGAGCTCATTCCCCGACAATTTCCTCACAAATAAAGGCTTAACATCATATGGCCTTAGTGAGAATCTTTGGTCAAACAACTGTCTCATTAGAAGTTATTCAAAATGGAGCTTAAAAGCTACTGACACACACACTGCCATCCTTCCTCTCATTTTTTTAATCTCTACAGTTGTCCATTAGTCAGGAGTAATGTACCTTCTGACCTCTGACCAAAGCTATTAGAACAATTTAAACAAATATTTTGGTTACAAAGCATCAACACAGAACATGCAGTAACAATAAAAGGATGAAAGAGCTGTCTTTTAGAGTCACTGTTGTGACTTCCTGACCATGTTATATTATGGAAGGTTACACTAACTTGACATCTTACTTGATTTACAACCTTTCTCAATGCTTAAGAAAGAATTTGCAACATTGCAAAACCCAGAATTGTGGCACATTTTCAGTTTTCAGTGTTAATAGATGTTTGATGGCTTTAGAAAATCTATTCTGCTAACTGCAATCAAGAGAAAAGATTCAAGCTTTCCCCTCCATTTTTCTTTTCTTTCCATAAAAGAAAGGCAGTAAATTTGAATTGGACAGGTTCAGAATTGGGCTCTGAGGAGTTTTTCCACATGCATAGTATTAGGCATGCGCAGGGAGCCTTGCTGATCTGGGCATTAGAGAGTTGCTCCACATTTAAAGAAGTCTGCCTTTTGGCCAAAATGGGCAAATCAAGGGCTCTCTCCAGTCAGCTGGGAGCACCTTCACTGGCATCACTGGCCACTGACTCACACCAAGGCAGGAGGAAGACACAGGCTCTTCATGGCACTTATTGACTATATGCATTTAACAGACATTCAGGAACCAAATCCTTCCAGTCCCTGACACAAAAATAATTTCATTACCTCAAACTAAAGGCACAGGGAAAATACAGGATAGGGTCTATCTGTTTAGATGCTTATTCTAAATGCTTCATGGGTTTAAGGCATAAAATGCTTTTTTCAATCCCTCTAGATTTTTTTTAAATGAGATTTAATATTTGCATTCTTTCTGACTGCCCAGTTATTGGTGAAATCATGTAAAGCTGCTGTAGATTTCAGGGAAATAGATGGGTACTGTAAAGGCAAAAATAACATCTGCTTTCACTACCATATACATCAAAAACTGGGATTTAGTCATTAGGAAAAAAAATTGAGCATTTTGGGAGTGATCAAGGACCCAGTCTGGTGAAACCTAAGCTGAAATCAGAGTTGTTTTAATAGGATCTCTCATGTGCTTAAAGACACATACCTGTCTATGGGCTCTGATAAATTAAGGCCCATGTGCTTTTTCTAAGTTTAGCACAAATTTTATCGCATCTCAATGTTGGACATTTTTCTTTACCTAGATAAAAACAGAATTTGGGCCTTTAAAAAGGAAGAATTTTGGTAATACAAAAAGCATCACAACACTCCTTCCACAATGCTGGAGCATATTGCCACAGTCCTAAGAAGCAGAAAAAGACCAGCAGTGCCCATGCATTTTCTCAAACATCATTTAGTATATTTAAGTTAATAATTTGCAGAATGTCACATTTGCCACTCTAAATTATTTAGAAAATTCCAGGTTGCAGAAGTACTCGTGTCGGACAAAAGGAATAATTTTGCTTTACTGAAGGACCTGCATCATAGTACCATCTTTTACTAAGAAGAAAACCCCAAACAATATAATTGGCATTCATGTACAAACTGCTTAAATGCTCTCAAGTTCTGCTTGGCTTCAGAATAGCTGAACAGCACCTGAAGTATCTACTCTCCATCCCAATTTGTATATTTTAAAAAACATTAAATTCTTGAATGAATCATTAGGAAAACAATTCAAATGATGTTAAACTGATAGTAATTTTGCCTCATAGGATAGATGTGAGCTTAATGTTTGCAAACAGCCAAATTCTTTCAAGATTTACACTCCATGAAGTTCAATATCAGCCAGGGAAAAATTACTAAATCAGGATGTACTTCAAGTACAGGTTTTGGCCCAAGACTATTTTTGGTCTTCTTCAGCTGCTTGTTTTGACAGCATCTAATCCCCCTCACACACCCACCAGTGGCCACACAATCTATCCATTTACACTTTCAAAGCAAATTTAAAACAAAACATTCTCAAATAATTGCTTGTGGATGTCTGTAATACAAATCCAAAAAGTAACTGCAATTCAACTGTAATATTTCTTAGGGAAAAGAAAGGGACAGGGAGAAAAATCTTACAGAATCCTTCAAAATGTGACCTTTTCATACGCTAATGCTCTCACCATCACCCCATGAAAATTAAAAAAAAAATTAAATCTAACTCCCAAAGAGCTTATCTACTCTATTTCACACATTCCCATCAGCAACACAACACAGTTTCCACATTTAGAAGATTTTTCATTTAATGAGTTATTACAATCCCTGGTGAAAGAACAGTAACTGAGAAGGTCTTCTGCAGGGGCACAAGGCAGAGAGGGAAGCAGGAGGGTGGGTGAAGAGGGGGAAATAGCCAGGGCTGGAACTGAAACAGTTCACCTTTGTCTGGAGAGCAGGATCACCCCCTCCAGGTTGAGGACTATGCTGAAAGAGTGCGCTGCTGTGGCATGCATCGTGTTTCTCCATTCACACAGGAGAGGAACCTGGCCCACAGATGGCCTGTTCTCAGCTTTGTCAGCCACAAACAGACCTTTGAACTTTCTATTTATATAACAGTTTAGTGAGTTTAAGCCTCTTCCTGTATAACTGGCAGTTTGCTGGTTTTTGCTGTAATTAGGCTACTTGTGATACATCATATAACATAGGAAAAAAACAAGAGGCTTGTTTCTCTGCAGGGCTAAGCCTTTCTCCTTGCAACCACACAGCTAAGATGACACTGTTACCTGCTCATCTTATTTTACCTTGCCAGGTTTTGATTTACATACCTCAATATGCATTTTTCTGCTAAGTATTTTCTCAACTTCCATTTTATTAAAGATTGGATGGCTTAAAAATATTAATATCTATAACAATCAATGTAACATAAACCAATAATTTTTCTGCCTTTGTTTGTGAGGAGTATATATTCCAGGGTGGTTGGGTCTTTGTTGGGTTTTGTTGTTTCCCAGCTGCTGATTAATGACACCACCTTGCTCCATAAGCAGGTTCAAATCTAGCCACATGGTCCCAGGCCACAGCAAGATTTCATTTACTTGGTTACCACAGACAAGCATGGAAAGTGATTTAAAAGATGAAATTTGATTTTTAACAGCAAGTGGTCCCCTTGGTGCACACAGGCATTCAAGCTTTTCATTATATCCATCTCCCTTTCTTTCTCCCTCATAGAATGGCTCATATTAAATGCAAGCCCAGGTGAACGCTTCTTATCCATCCAGGAATCATAGCAGACTTCAGCTTTGGCCCTTTCATCTCATCCTGAGTTTACATTTACCTAAATTGTTTTGCGTATTTTTCAGTTTTTTTCAGGTCTGGCAAAACATCCACAAGGATATTTGTGGCCTCATCTTACACATTTTACCCCAGTGTTAACAAAAACCCGACACCAACTCTCAGCTACCTTCCTAATCACATTCACAACGACGGGTCAATGGAACATCTCATTCTTGTACTACTGTGATCTCTCCTAATATGGGAAACTAAAGGGCTGATTCTGCAGTTTGTGTCATCAAGACAAAGCTCCACTAATCATCTGGAAGGCCAGGTGAGAATTTCAGCACATGTGCAGTAGCACTGCACACTGTAACAATCACAGCTCTTGAGAAAGTATGTTTCAAGAAGTGACACAAAAATGTACCTCCATTGGAGGTGGGGGGAAATTAACTATATTTTTCTCATCAACGAGTAACTTTCACAAACTCATTTCCTGGTATAAAAGCAAGGCAAAGAAAGTTTACCTTAGCATCTTTTCATCAGATTAAAAAAAAAAAATTCTCCTCAAGCTATAAATATGTTTTTAATATATTTCTCAGGCTAACGATGTTTTTGTTGTACTTTGCATACAGATAATACAAACACCCACACACACAGTAGGCCTGAGCTTGTCTTCTTGGTGATTGCAGCACAGATTAAGAGAAGTTTTGGGTTTGCAAGGAATGCAGAAGAGGGTCCCTAATTGCCTTATAAATGCTTGTGAAACATGTTTTACAAAGGCCAGCTCACAGGCAAGAGGGGGGAAGCTTCGAAATAAGAAGCAGCAATTCACACATCATGTTATATGTACTTATTTGCAAATATTACAAAGCAACCACACCATATTGGATACAGAGACAAAATTAATAAATCTTGATGGATGTGCATGCATATCCCGGAGTGTGTGTATATGATGTATGTATAACACATTACATACATACACATGTTTGTGGACAGAGGAGATAAATTTAACTCTCTGTAAGCGATGCAACTACTTGTCAGAGACAAACATATTTACATGTATAATAAAATACATGTCACATTTGTGTAGACATGTAGATTATGTACCCACATGTTATATATGCACTTACATATGCTAATTGGGTTGCTAAAAGCTAAATGCAACTTGATCTCTGCAGTAAGTATGTGTGAACGCCTGTGCCACATAGAGAGTTTGAGCAGATATCAAACTGTTTGAAACAGTCAAAGTAAAAATGTTCTCTCATCATGAACCCTAAAACCACTAAAAACAAAACATTTCACAATACAAAAAACAGCAAATAGAATTTTAGAATGAGAGGCAATATATTCATATTTTCTGGAAAAACCGAGGCACAAGAGTTCTCCTCTTTCTGATGCACATCTCTAAATCCTTATAAAACCATGGTCAAATGAAAGTAAGTTATTAAGCAAACACTAAAACTCAATACCTATAAATGCTTAGTATTTGAACTACACCCACATATTGGGTTGTAACAGCTTCTATTAAATTAATGTTACCCACATTATAAATTAGGCAAATTGTATGCAAATATTATTTGAGTAGTAATATGGTGGTTATCAGTTGTCTGCAAAATAAATTAGTGTAGCAGAGTAAAGATAGCGTAGTAGAAGCATAATATTTAATTGAGCACTAATTTTATTGTGATTATTACTTTTAAATAACAACAGCATGATTATTAAAAAGATGTAATACAATGGATTATGCAGAGCTGATAAAACATGCACATGATCCAAAACGCCTGCTTACAGATTAATATTGATATAGTGTAATTTATGGTTGTGAGGATTTACTCCCAATTGCTGTAAAATGGAACGTGACAGGTATTTGGTTCTGATTACTATGGATTTGCAAGTATAGCTGTTAGACCGTGTTTGGCAAAATGATAGTTATTAACAAGATATATTACCTTTTTCCTAGACATACCTTTATATTATCAACAAAGTAAAGTAAACCCTCTGCAAAACACGAGGTCCAAAAGGACATACATACACATATATAATCTGTGTGGCATTTAGAGATTAGTATCACAAAATACAGTATTTTAGTCTTTCTTCCTTGGCAAACTGCACTCCAGCCTAAAAGCATTTAACAAAGCAGTACCCAACCTCTGAATTTCCCCATGCATAGTTAAGGAATTATATTCGCTAAATTGAAAAGTAAAGAAAGAACCAATAAAACCAGCCAAAGAATAAGCATAATCTCATTAACCAGCCACAGAAGTGACTAAGTACCTACCCAAATTCTAACTTTCCCAGCTACTTGTCACCCATCAAAAATTCCTTAACATTCACTTTGATAACAAGTTTACAATGCACTCAAACAGATGCACCGATCTTTTAAAGGTGTGCACCTATTTACAGAGAAATATAAACCTAAAATTCCATTCTTAAAATAAATGGAAATCAAAGAAAAATTATGCGGAGACGGGCAGGGAAAAAAAGACCTGTTATAATATCACGGGTACTGATCTCGCCACTTCCAAAACTAACTTCAATAACGCTTCATCTAGAATAGGAAACCAGCAAAACCAGCAACAGAAGCCCCCACACCGATCAGAGCTACAGCCGAACTGTGCCACACAGCGAAACTACAGTTGCGGTTCTCCCCGTGAAAGGAACATTGTCAGTGACAGCAGTAAACACAACATTAGCAAAGCCGCGATCCCGGGGAACATCGCCGCCCCTGCTCGGGAGGGGGCTGCCACCGCTGATCGCAGCCGGCACCCGGCACCTCTCGGCGCTGCCCTGCGGGCCAACTTCGCCCCCCGCCGCCCCGCTCCGAGCGCTGCTCCCCAGCCGGGGCCGCGGAGCGTGGCTGGAGCCGGCCGGCACCGGCTGCCCCGGCCGGCCCCGCTGCCCGCGGGCGCAGCGCGGACCCGCTCCCCGCTGGCACCGGGTGCTGCGCCCCTCAACAAAGGCTACGGCACCGGGGGAGCGAGCAGGGAAGGGTAGGAAGGAGGCAGCTGGAAGAAGGAGAGGGGTGGAGAGACGGGGAGGGGAGGTGATGCGGGAGGGGGAGAAACCAAAACCAAAAAAAAAAAACAAAAAACCCACCACCCGAAAAAACCTACCACTGCTGCTCTAAGTCCCAGTCCCTGAAAAAGTCGAATAGGTCCATAACGATGTGGTGGGGAGACTCAGAGAAGTGGTGCCCCCTCCCCGCCCCGCAGAGCCGAGCCGAGCCCAGCCGGCGCGGCTATCGCTGGCCGGCCCGCATGGGCAGCGGCGCCGCGGGGAGCGGCGGCCGCCGCGGGGCCGCCCGGAGCCGCCCGGGGTGGCGGAGCGCCGCCGCCGCCGCCAGCAGCGCGGCGCGGCTGTGCCCGGCTGGGAGAGGCAGCGCAGCGGCGGCGGCGGCCCGGCGCACACACACACAGACGGGCGGGCAGGCTGCCTCGCACACCGCGAGGGGAGGAGCCGGGGCGGCCCGAAGCCGCGGCATGGAGCCGCCGCGGCAGCACCGCCGGGATCCGGCGGAGCCGCGAGCCCCCGCCGGGAGCGCGGGGAAGTTTAGCTGGAAGGAGGAACTGCGGGGATGCGGGGAGCGGAGCGGCTTCGCGCCAGCGGGAGACCTAGGGAGGCCTGCCTGGGGTCGGAGAGGGGGACAGAGAAGGGGGAATAGGGGAGAGAATTTAAAGAAAAACAAAAAAAACCCCAAACATACACACACAAAACCAGGCATCTCTAATCCTAACATTTAATTGCCAAAGCCAGCTCCTGCTGGCTGTGTGGACAAACCCGCCTGCACGGACATGGCAAGGCCAGAGCTCCGGGTCAGCTGCACTGCGAGATGCAGGATGGAGGCAAGGGTCAGAGCAGAGTCAGGCTGGGGCAGCCCAGGAAGGTAGGATGAAGAAAACTCTCCCGAGCCCCGTGAGGTCTGGATCCAGGGGAGCACCCCACTCTCCCACTGGGATGATGACCCTTCCCTCTGGGCCTGTGGTGGGCAGTGGCACTGCTCACCTACGAGCATTAGTCAGGACATTGTCAGGAGCATCCCAGAGCTCCCTACAGAACCTACCCCACTCCCCCACCAATCTCAGGGAGAAGCCAAACACAAATCCTAGGCTGCCCCTACACATAAGCAGTGAGGGGCCCACGGCTCCCTCCATCCCCTAAATGAAATTATTCTCTACCCAGATTCACACTTTCATATCTGAATTGCCTTCTTAACAGTAACCAGTGCCTTATGACTTTTCACATGCATTTTATATTTATACTACTTCAAATACATATACCCACTGAGCAAACAAGTGCATACACTGGTTTTGCAAAGACAAGACCAAAGCCATCTTCATTTTTACTCCAGTCTTCCACAGAACGTTCCTGAGTGCCAGCAAGTCTTGAGGACTTGGTGAAGTTTGAAATGACCCTTATTTTGGTGAGGCCCTGTCTCCACAGCTGTGTTCCAGCCCCAGAAGACTCAACACAGCTGGTCACAGCAGCCAGCTCTGCCACCACAGACAGGCTCCAGTGAACCCTCTGGCAGGAACATCAGGTGCACACAGCATTTCCTTTCTTGCATCTGTTTTCACCACTGACTCAAACACACTACTCTGGCCCTCAAGCTTTAAAATATCATGAGTTGGGCCCCTCTGTTCACTCATTTTAGCAGCATTGTTGGTTTTAAAGGCCCCATTCAAAATCCTAATTTGAATACTTTAGACCGACATGGGAGGTGGAGTCACACTTTCAAAATTTCACATTTCTCAAGATGCAGGTACAGAGAGGTTTTTTAATAAACAATTACTATTAATAAAACTGAAAGCCTAGTCTGTCACCTAATCACTTACATTCAATATCTTGCCTATTTTTAGTGCATTGAACTTCAACCATTAAACTCAAACGACTTACTAAAAGCAGTGGGACTTACCAAAGGTGGCAGTTCTGCTTCCTATTTTTTTCAGAGGGTCTTTTGGCTGCCAGCTGGCCACCTCTGCACCAAAGCAGTCTGCAAGACAGAAAGGGCTCTTACCCAACAGTAAGGAAAAAATCACTTCCCAGGTATAAGCACCTTCAATTTCTTAAAGCAAACCCTTTTCACTTCCTCAGAAACTAGCAAAAGATACACAGAACAAATCCTGAAAACACTTTCAGAGCTCATTCCAGCAAAGGGGTGAGAGATCCTTCATCACCAAGCAAACCTGCTGTCCCCATTGACAAGCAATAGCAGAGATAATGGATCTCCTCAGAAGTTGCATGTATGGCACCTGGAGCTCCCCAAGCACCCTGTGCCCTCAGGTCTGTGACAAAGTTTATGAATGAAGCAGCTTTTTACCGTCAGTTTCAAATAGCTTTTTACTGTCAGTTTCAAACAGCTTTTTGCAGTCAGTTTCAAGCCCTCAAGGATGCACCTGAGTGCCACCAGTGGGGACACACAGCCCATGCTCCACTGGAGCCCTGTGCCCCACACACATCTGTTCCCACAGGGGTGCAGGGACAGTGCCGTGCCCAGCCCTGTCCCCAGGGACACAGCAACCACACTTGGCTGCACATGGCCTGGACACACAGCAATGGAGCACGAACCTGCTCACCCAGACCTGGCCTGCAGGAGCGAAGGGCTGGGGACATGTCGGGTAGAGCTGCCGCTCCCTCAGTGCCCGGCTGCCGGCACAGGGATCCAGAACCTTCTGCAAGGCCCCAGCTCGGGGGCAAACACAAGCACGAGGCTGCCCCAGCTCTGCCTCCACACAGCGAAGGGCTCATTTACCCGAACTGCCAGGAATAGAAAATTCAGCTGCCCTCAGCGTGACCTCTTTTACAGTTGTAGTGGAAAATACAACTGCGGTTCCCAGCACCTGCAACAGCTCAGAACGGGGATAATAAGATCAGCAAGGCCTCCTGGCCCTGTGCTCTGCGGCCCGGCCCCACAGCCTGCCACAAAGGGGAGTGCTTGCTCAGCACGGGCAGGCTCCACTTTTGCCGCCGAGGCTGCAGACGGGAGCCCTGCTGCCATTGCACCCAGCCCTGCTGCCATTGCACCGGCCAACTGCTATCCCGCCCGGCCCTGCTGCCATCCTGCCTGCCCCTGCTGCCATTGCACCCGGCCCTGCTGTCCCATCCCCGCCCGGCCTGCTCGACCAGCCCAGAGCCGGCTTCCTGGCGAGGTGCTCCTCGTGGGTGGCTTGGGTGGTTGTCCCCATTTAGAGGAAAAGCTGTCCTGCCAGAGTGTCCCTCTGGTGAAGGCACAAACACCCAGACCCCTCTGGTGGCTGCTGTGGCCAAGGTGTGGGTGGACTCACGAGCTGAAAACACTGAAGTTATTGGAGGTGCTGGGCTTGCACCAAAACAGTGAAACTTCCCACCTCCTTCATCAGGTTCAGCAGCAGAGGAGAAGAGAGTTTGAGGCAGGGAAGGGGCATTCCAGCCTCATCCTCTTTCAAACCTACCTACATCCCTTGATGTAGGTCTCCTTACCCAAAGTACTTCTGTAATCTGTATGCAAAGGAATGTACAAAGGCAACGAGGAAAGTGTGAACTAGTAACAAGGCCCATGTAGTGCTCCAAAGGCCAGAGTGCAGCTGCCACCACCTTCCCCAATGTCCCTGTTCCTGAAGGAAGAGAGATTAGACTGTCCATGGTGGGTCAGGTGAAACAGACTGAGGCCAGCAGTCCACAGCCACAGAGACACAAGTTAACTGAACTGCACCCCTTGTGAGACAGCACAGAAACCTTTTCTGCTGAGAACACTCCATTTGATCCAAAGAAAAGCTTATTTTCCCCCAAAACAAGAATAATGAAATCACAGTTTTCTATCCAGAAAATGTTAATGGAAAATTTGTGCCTAGCTATGAATACAGATTGGAGATATTTGGTTTTCCGAGGAAAGGAAGGTCAAGTCATTTTCACAGTGTGAAAAATGAAGCTAACAGAGTTCATATTTCTCTGTGAAGCAATGATTGATTTTTCTTTCTGTGCCTCATTCATACAGAACTAAACATGTATAGAGAACAAACTTACACCTTAGATAAAGCGCACAGATTACATTAATACATTGAAAATTAAGTTAATATTACCATCTGTTTGAAGGTAGGCACAAGAACATTTAGCTCAACTCTGTGAGATCAGGCAGGAGTTCGCATAAATCTTACATATCCTAAAGCTGCTATATCACAAAAAAACCCCACCATTGAGATGTGCATTCATAAAGTAGGAACCCATCATGTTCTGAATCTATGGCTAAATTTCCTCTTCAGAAGTACATAAGGATTTTAGTTACTGAAAGGATGTTGTTACTCAGTTTCAAGTGTGTAGGTATAGGCAATCTTAATTTTCCTACCATCTTAATTGTAATTATCAACTCCGTGCTGCCTGAGCAATTCATTTAACTATGCAGAACTATTCTTATTAGAGTTGCTACTCCTATTTTATGAAACAAGATTAATTTAAAACAATAATCACTTCCAGAAATATATTGATAATGTATTCTTACAGTAAGTAGGGGGAATGTTTTTGTGTCCTGTTGAATAATCTTTCCTTCAGTAAGTTTCTCCAGACTCCTTTTGGAAACATGGCATTTTGGCATTTTTGTTATAGTGGAGTTCATAATGGCAAGCTCTTACACAATCTTGTGTTAGAATGTGTCCACAGCCACCTGCCAGGACACACTGAGTTTCACCACACTCAGATCCTACAAGGCTCACAGTGGATATTGTAAGGTCCCACAATGACTAGATGTGAATTTGCCATTGGGGTTTTCAATTCTCTGTTTTAGTACCTCTGTTTCTCAACCATGTGCCACTGAAAGCCTCAGGAATGCCACTCAGGTGCTGAGAAACTCCTCCCTGATACAGGTTGCAAACTAATGCTTCTAAGAGATGCACACTGATAGCTCAGCAGTCGTGCTAGAAATGTTGTGGTACTTAGACTGTGACACTGTGTGACCCTTCCTGACCATGGCACAGCTCCACTCGATGTTTTGCCACTGTCAGAAATGTGAAGAGGAAACAAGGCAATAGCAATAAGATTCCTATTTACTGCTGTCAAACACCACATTAGCCAGGCAGCTCTTACAACACTGTCAGGATAATCTAAACTTTCAAAACCAGGCAAGACAGAGACTGTAGCAAATGCTCCAATAACTTCAAACAAATAACCAAAAACATCTACTGGAATGCAGATGCAAATCATCTGTGAAAAGCAAAAGGGTGAATTACAGAACTAGGAATTTGGAGAGCACCACTGGCCAAAAGCAGGGAGGCTTTATGAGAAAAAAAAATCAAAACCAACTTGACTTTTGAATAGACATTTCATTAGTTAATTAGAATCGTCACAGTTTGATCTTTCTCTGCCATCCATCCCCCATCCCTTTTGCTTATTTTTTTGTTATTTTGACGTTTATGACCAGGATTTAAAGCAGCTGGCGATCTTCTAGATTTAAGGAAAAAAACTTTGCCATGCTTACCAACTGATTGTGAACAATGGGTCATAGGGAGTAGTTGAAGACTTGGCCATGTGTTGCAGTCCTTCCCTTTAACCAAACCAATTGCTTAGAGCTTTAGCATGTCTCTCACCATCTCCTAGCTTGGCACACAGAAACAATCCCTGTGGTAGCTTTAACCAATTACACAGCCATATGTTCCCTATGAGTGGAAATAAAGGTCACACACAGTGTAAAACAAAACTACCAAACCAACTTTGAAACATTAACACAGCCAGAAAATTGATGTGCAAAAACATGGTAAAAAGGCTTTTCACATCAAGTTTCTTTCTTTGTTTCTGCCATGCTGCTTTCAAAAGGCAGAAGCACTTTACAGCAATGATGTCTATACATAAGCTGCTGAAGTACTGTCTTGTCTTCAGTGATTTTTATGATGATATTCTCTAATGCACTTTACAGAAATGTAACAGTAGGCAAAGCTTCATTTTTATAAAAGAAACAAAAAGAATAATATATGGCACATAGCATTAGCACGGAGGTGGAATATGAGACAACAAATCTGATCTTGTTTCCTTTCTCTTTTCCCCTTCTTCTATTCTGATAAGATCATTCTGTTATATTCATCCTTTTCAACTTCAATTTTCTGGTCACCCTATGTTAGGAAAATAAGACTTTGCTGTCTTCTACTGACATTAGAACATGGTGTCTCTAACAAACATATTCAGAGTAGATCCTGTGGCTGTTCAGGAATAACCATGAGGGGCCAACATAATTCAAGCAACAGCTTGGGTATTTGTCTACATGTTTAAAATCAAACAAAGGAATTTGATGATAAATACAAAACACTAAAAAGTGCAAAAAACTATCCACATATATAAAATAGGTATGTCCATGTGAAGAGGGCAGACAAATACAGTGAAGAGGGCAGACAAAACTGAAACTCATAAGAAGAGACTTTCCCCCAAGAGGAAGTCAATAAATACTGTTTCCTTTCTAGTAAAAAAAAAAAAAATTAATAAATTATGTCAAATTAATTGCAGGGTCCTTGTGTTTTCACAAATACATTCCCAGTGAAGATACCTGCTGGTTTTGTTCACAAATTTGATAAAATTTACAGTAATTTTGGAGCATTTTACAGGTGCACTGGGGAATGGGCTGGGGGCAGTGGGGAGGCAGTTGCAAGAAAACCAGAAGTGTCAGCTTTCCACGGGCAGACACAGCCCATAGACACAGCTTCCTCCTAATATTTTGGCCATTAATGGATAGATCCTATAGACATGTTACATTCTAGTTTGCTATGATGGGACAAAAGTTATGGTATAGAATTCACCTTTAGGCTATCAGTCCACATATCTGTGGTCTTATATATTACAACAGTTCTATTATCATTATATGTTGTATTACATATCAAGAGTTCTGTTGTCTTATATATCAAGAGTTCTACAATCATTATAGTGCAAGTATTCCATAGCCTCAGGGTATCATACCTCCTCGATGTTTCTTGCAGGCAGCTCCTCTAAGCACTGACTGTTCTTGGTCCTTGCAGCAGCCATCTGACTTCTCTCTCCTGCAGTTCCCACCAATCCACTCTTTTGTACCACTAGTTCTTATTTGCTACAGGTGTGGCCTGTTATCATCCAGCCTGCTCCTAATCTTTAGTAATAGGGTCCAGCTGCAACTTGTTGGGGGATAAGATTACATTCTACATTACCTTCATTTACCCATACTGTGTCCCCCTACACACATCCATTTGACAAACTCAAACAGTACATGACCATCAGTGGTTGTGGGTGTTCATATCCTTCCAGCTTCTTATAAGAAACATAAGCTAGTTATGACTTAAGAAAATATTTGGGCCCTGTTAGAAGACAAGAGCACAGAACTCCCCATTTGCACTCCTCCTAAGCCCTGGAGGACCTGGTGCAACTGGTACTCAATACAGAAACAGCATCAGAATTGGAGCATCTGAGATGGTCCTTCAAAGGCCTTTGAGAGGTCTTAGAAAGGTTCTGCTGAGAGCAGTGCAAGACCATTGCAGCAATTTCTTTTCATTCAAGAGATGAATGTCTGGCATATTTATTCCATAAAGTGAGAACCAGTATCCCAAATAAATAGCTAGAATGAGCATTATTCAGTCTTTTTCCTGGCAACCAGCTTAAACAACCGTGTCTTACTTTTCTGGGAAACCTGCCAGGTGAGCTTTGAAAGGATTGTAGTGCTGACGGCAGAGTCTGGAGGGCTCGTTCCATGTGCTAACCAGAGGTCTGCTAAAATAATCAGGAGGAGGAGGCAAGGCCTTCATCCTGCTCAAGAGAAGAGGGCTGGAGCGAAATGGCATTGCTGCAGGGAAACCAAGAAGGCTATTAAGCTCACTGGGGCATGGACTGTCTTTTACCATGTGTTTGCACAGCACTGAGGCACCCCAGAGTAAAGTCTTTAAAAGTGGTTAAATGACTTATGCTCTTAAAATCTAGTTCCAAAAGTGAGTAGTATAACTTCCATTTACTCCCCTCATTGGGTCTGGGGTGCAATTCCACTCCCACTTGCCTTTTTTCCTCATTCCTGATGAAAAAATTATTGCCTAGTCATTTACCTGGTTCACTTGTGACTTTGCTGCTTACAGTAACTGTGCTGCCTGAAATTATCTCCACAGCTAGAAGAGGGGGGTGGCACCAAATGATGGTTGATCATTTTGTGATATCACCACATTTACGGAAAATTAAATTTTGAGGAAAAAACTGAATAACCAAACAGAATTCTTAAATCAGAATTAATCCAAGCTACATAATGAAGAGCTGCCAAGTGAAAAATTTGCTACCGTGACTTACATATTGAACTGATTTAAATGACCTAATTTAGGAAAATGCATTTTAGAATGGCATTCTGTCAGTGTGGAAAACTGGTGCTGTAAGAGTCAGTAATCATCATCCTTCTGATAGTATTAATGTGAATTTTCCTATTATATAGTATAGATTATTAGCTGTTTCATCCCTAAGGAAAACACTGATATTGACAAAGGGAGAATTTCACTTTGAGTTGAAAAGCCACACTTGGCAAGGAGTTTAAAAGCAGAATAGTATTTATGTAAATATAATGAGATTATAGCTGATCTCCTTGACGTTATTCTTCCATCAACTGATGGAAACATTAGAAATGTATCTAAACTGTGCTAAAATAGCTACATATTGAAAGGAAACCTTACAGCAAGCTACTCTGAGGCAACACCTGAAAAGCCTATTGTCCTCCCTGTTAGGAATAGATAACTCTTTGTACATTGCAGGTGACTAAAACCAAACAGAGTTTGTTACAGATAACACTGCAAATCACCAAGCAGCAGCTGGTGGAAGAATTGACCTAGGTAATGACAGACCCTTATATTGCTTGTTCACTCTGTTTGAATTTTAAAGACCCAGAAAGAAAAATTGGGGCCAACGATGTATTTTTTTAATGCAACTGAAACATGTTATTCATAAGTATACTATATTTATGTTTTTTTGAAAGGTAGAAGAACAATATTGCAGCACTACACCCAGTTACAAGAGCAAGTCACCAAGTCGATGGTCATACTTGCAAATTAGTTTCAGGCTCCTAGTAGACATCAAAAAAAAAAGTCAATCAAGAGCAGAACTGCCAACTACCAGTATAAGGGTATTAAAAATATAGAACAATATCTGTCACCCTAATTGCAACCTTAAAATTGCATAACAGATCATTGTTGGGAGAAAAAAAAGTCAACCACAGACCAATGTAGTCAAGAGACTGATTATTTGACTGAGGAAAAAATTAGTATACTATGCATAGAGAGGTTTCCTTTTGGATTACAGTGACAAATGCTTCCTGATCTTTCTAAGACCTGAACACATTTGCTGATGGTTCATTCAACAGCCTTTACAAGAGGCAAAGATTTTCTTAAGTAGGTGCTTGAAACTGCCTTGGCATTTTTAGAGGAAAATCAAAACAGTTTCTTTGGTCCTGGTCTGTGAATGTAGTTTCAAGCATAAAAGTTTTAAAAATTAGGCTAGGAGCCTGTGCACGAAAGAGACATAACACAGTAAGCAGATGCAAGTAACTAAACAAATTAAAGCATGCTTAGGTCAGGATAGGTGCTGTAGTTTTTGCATGTTATTTTAAAAATCTTTACTTATTTTAGATATTTTTCTTGATAAAAGTACTTTATACCTTTCACATTTCCTATTAGTAGCAAAGCCACAAACTCTTGAGTACTATTGCCACTATGGCAAGAAGAGTAATTTTAGAGGTCAGTTCAAGTCTTCAATTTCTGAAATCCAGTTTTATCGCATACATTTCCTGACAACTGGGTTCCATTTTCCTCTGTCACAGTATAGAACTATTTGAGCATTTTAGAATTAGTTATGCTAACCTGTACTTCAAGAACAGTCACAGTTTTAAATGATAGATACCCATTAGAAGGAACAAGTTGTAGTTATTGAATCCTTTATACAACATTTTTGTAAAAATTTAAACATCATTTTGAGAAGCAGAAAATGTACCAGTCCAGTGATATCTGTCATTACTCATTTTTCATATGCTCGACATGATTATTCATTACTCAGAAGTGACATAGTTAAATGCTAACTCTTGCTAAAATATTGATCATAATATGTGGGGGCATATAATTTATCTGAATCAAGTGAAATATGTTTTCCTCAGCAAGATGATGAAAGCTTGTCTCATTACAGCATCATTTCTACTGAAGTTTCCACCATTAGTTAGTTTAATGACTCTGTGAACATTTTAATTGAGAAGATCCCTATGCAAGTTGCTCATTCAAGACACATGGATGGGTTTAGATTTGAGAATGAGAGAAATGTGCAGTCAGCTGTGCTCAGCCTGAGAGTGCAGACAGAAGGCAGAGAACCAGGTACAACAAAGTACCCAGATCAGGAGGGGCAGGAGCATTTGGAGAGGAAAAGGCAAGGAAATGTTAAAGGATGTAATTTGCAAGTAAGAATACTCAGGCTGGCAATGCGATGTACAAATATGTGTTTGCTTAAATTGTTCTCATCCCCAAAAAGAAAAAAAAAATGCACTGAGGCCACTGAAAAACAGCACTGCCCTTTAAAAGTCAAACCTGATAAGATAAGGTAAACGTGGCTATGACCAGCCCTGGTTTCACTCTGAATACCTATTTCATAAAGGAGAACAAATTAACCACACTCTTGCATCATCCCCTGCCTGCACATGATTCACATACATTCAAAGGAAAAGGAGTAAACCGCTGCTCAGTATCTGCTGCATGCAGCTGGCCAGCAGATCTGTTCTAGTGGTGCTCTGCTGGTCTCTGTGGGGATGAGCTGGGGCTTTTGACTTCCACTTTAGAAGCCTGGTATTTCTGTCAGGAGTGCCACACCAAAGTGCTGACACCAAAATAACTTGCGGCTATCTCATCCTTGTGACTGATTAATTAAGGAAGGTGCAACTACTGTAGGCTGCGTTCCCTGTGCCTAAGTGGAAGTGGGCTCATTCCCACCTGCACAGGCACTTCTCTGAAAATAGACTAATCTAGGAGGAAAATGGATACATGTCCTTACCTAATCAGAAAAATAGCCTGGGGATGCTGAAAGATTTTTATTTCTAACTCCTAGCTACTGAAACAAAAGCTGAGAAGGACTTGAGTGATTTGCCTGAAATCACAAAGTTCTATGTATTTCAGTCTGAATGTCAGATCAAGCAATAGGGCAAGAAGAAAGAGCCTCAAGTTGTGCCAGGAGAGGTTTCAGATTGGGTATTGGGAAAGATTTCTTCCCTGAAAAAGCTGTCAAGCATTGAGCAGGCTGCCCAGGGAAGTGGTGGAGTCACTGGAGGTATTTACAAGATGTGGGCCTCAGGGACATGGTTTAGTGATGGGCTTGGCAGTGTTTGGGTAACATTTGGACTCGATGATCAAAAAGGTCTTTTCCAACCTAAACAAATCTATGATTCAGCATGGAATCATTACTACCACACTGCATCTTGCAGTTATGAGCAGAAAGAGCAGAGAAAGCACAGCAATTTAAAAATGTCATTTCTATTAGGAAAAAATGGAGGAGGAGGAATCTCTGAATATTTCTCAGAATGCTGTTTTATTAAATGTACCCAAACCTGGAAATCTTAAGCTGAGAAAAGAATAAAACATTTAAATCTAATAGGATCCATTCTAAACAATCACACATTGTATATAAAGAAAATGAAGTGTTTGACATAAACACTTCATAAGCAAGATGATTTACATTATTTGCACTTTGTTTCTGATTATTTGATATAAAAACACACAACCCTCCATTCATTTCTAAGTTGTTCTATAGAACCTTTGCTGAACCTCTCTATGAAATCATACACATGCAGGATCAAAACAGAGGGATGGGAAGTAGAATGTGCTTCATTATGGCAAGTACAGCTCATATCCTCCTCCACAACACAATTTATTAGTATCTAATAGAATTGTAATGTTTCTCATTCTACATTTTTACATCTGCATCAAAATATTAAAGTGTGAATTGCAATTAAACTCACACAGTGCTCTTAGCATAATTTCTCTTGTATTAATACTTAGCAAACCAAGTTATTGGCTTAATATTACTCTTGATACTGGTTGTCATAAAGGGATAAAGCCTCCAAATAGTAATAAAGTATATTTTGCTGGAGAGAGAGCAGCAGTACAGAAAAAATTATGCTACTGGAGTTGTTAATTTCTGTGGAAGAGGATGGGGAAAAAAAGGCTTTTGATTCCTAAATTATAGTTTGCAGGTTAGTACATTAACTCACTTTAATCTCTCTAAACAGGTAATTTACTTGCTTTCTGAAAGCACCCATGTGCAAGAAAATGCTAGTGCACTCCAGGAATGATTCTAAGATTGATTGCTTGGCCCCTGTCACCAATAACAGTATGAATTCTGCAAAGCTCCATTTTAAATGTACCTGAAATATTTAAAGATTTTAGAGGGGTAAAAATGGAGAAGCAGTATTTTTTTCCTGTAACCTCAATTTATGCATGTGGTCAGCTTAACTAAAGAATTGTGAATCAGAAGGGCTGAACTACTACTTGCAAATGGCAATAGGTACATTGACTTGGGATAGAAAAAATGCAGGTGTGGTATCCCTGCTTATGTTACCCCTTAGGAAATTCAGAAGTTATTTTGTATTTTCCAGCTGCTCCTTAGATTTGCAATTGGCTATAGCTTTTTGTGGTTTTTAGTTTGGAACTGAACTCTGCAAAAATGTGCTCATGGGAGAAATTGAGAGCTTTAGTATTTTTTTATGGAAGGAAAAAAGTGCCTAAATTAAATGCCATTAAGTAGACATGACTTTGAGAAGATTGTCTGGGCTGGATAGTTCTCTAAAATCATCTGGAAGTAGAATTCAAATGTCAAGAATTACCTTTTTCCTGCTTCATTTAGGAACACATCAGGTAAAGCAAACTTTTTCATATTCTAAGTGCTGACCCATAGCGCAACCAGAAATGGAGCTGCAGGATGGGCCAACATGTTTGATCAGGCTGTGCCTTTTTACCAACGGCTGGAAGCAATGAGGACTTGGCCATGCAGGCTGCAACCAAAAACCCAGTGAGGTTGTGTAGTCTCCTCTGTAAATCATTCCAGGAAAACAAAAGACCATTTTATTAAGTTAACAATAAAATCCCAGTCTCAGGGTGATGCTGAAGGAGGTTTTGAAAGATTATCTTGAGTTATTTCAGATAGGTTTGTGGTTTTGCAGACATCCAGTGTGTGTTATTGATAAAGGACTCAGTTGTTTCTTTCCAGCTTGCAAAGCTGTTTCTGTCAGTGGAGATTTCCCTCCCTTTGCACCATGATTAAATGCCACTGGGTAGGAGAAGTGAATCTGAACAGACCCCCAGATTCAGGTCCATGCAGTTTCACACACCATGGAACAAAATACAAATAAAACCAACCTTCCAAAAGTGATTCAAGCTCCAGTCCTACCTTCCATTGATGTTAGATTGTTTTTAACAGATTTGGCTTCTGTCTGTGACAGTTACTGATGATAGATCCTCTAATCTGGGTAGGCTGAACATGAGGAGTCTGTATCACAGACAGCCCACAGAATCAACACCTTGGTGTCTGTCATTTGCTGTGTCATTCATGAACTGCCAAGATAACTGCATCACTGCAATGTGTCACACATCTCATATTTTGCCTCCCGTTTTCTTCTCCCTCCCTTATATTTTATCTCCCAGAAATTTCATCTATTCTGCCTAAGCCACCAGCTACCAGAATAGACCAAAGTACTTGAATATGATGAAAAGGCCATTAATTGCCACCAGCCTGACCTCCCAGCAGAGGCTGCCTTCCTCCTCACTCAGCATGGAGAGGTTAAGCTCCAAACTCTGTGCTGCTGTACCCAGCACAATAATCACTTCTGAACTGCAGCAGCGGTGACATCATTTTGCTTATGGGGCTATGAGAACATGGGTGAGCTAAAGGCTACAAAAGGAAGTCATGTCACCATTATGGTGACATTCTATTTAAAAAAAAATTAATTCAAGGGTCTAACTCAAAGTTTATTTAAATTCAGTAAAAATTTCAAATGAGGCCCCTAATACCTTCAGCACATCTTGGAAGGACCTTGAGCACCCAGGGCTGTGGATAAATTTACCCATGTAAATTTAGCTGAAAATAAAATTCTCCATTCATTCTCCTCTATTCCTCATGGCATGTTTCCTAACATTATAATTTGCAGAAAAATTATCAAAATATCATTAAGAAATGTCAGTACTCTCAGCTGAGCTCCTGTCAGACATATAAGCAAAGTGTGGCAGGCATAACAAAGTCATGATTAGGGGGTGTCCTTTAAGTCACAGGAATGGGAGGCAGAGTGAGTAGATGTACCCTGTTCCATCTCTGAACTGGCTCTTTGCATGGCTGTAACAAATGCATGACTAATAAATACCTGGGCATAACTCAATTCTTTCATGCCTGTAAAGATGTTCATACTTCTGCACTACCCAGCAATAGCAGTAACATCATCCTTTTCTCCCTGAACATCAGGAACCATGAGCAAGCCTGCCCAGAAGCTGCTTCCCTGCTCAGCCCAATGTTGGGGCCAAGCAGAGGCAAAGCAGCATCTGAACCACAGAGCATGAGAACAGTGGCTGAGTGATCCATTAGCAATGGACACAGTTACCTCAGAGTTAGATGAGGAAAGGGCAAAGGACCTACAAGAAAGAGAGATAGTACTAAAGAATGTGTTCTACATGAGCCCCACCAGCTTTCAGTGTTCTCCCAGCCCTGTTGCTGCTAACAAGCCAACACACACAAGCCAAGGCAGGCATGCATGTGAGAAGTGATCCATTTGTCCCACAATAATGTTACTCTAATTAGCCACTTATTTATGGCACTTAGAACTACATCTGAAAAGAAAAATACATTCTTCATTGCCTGCTCTTTTCCTAAAAAAGAAATAACAGCATGGCCTCTGTGGAAAGCACACTCAAGAAATGAATTTGGGTAACACCAGGAGCTTTGTGAAACAATGTTTAATAGCAAGTCTGAGAGAAACTGAGAAGACAATGTATGCTAAGATAATCAAGCACATCTCTGTGTGCAGCACTAGGTTTGTGTTGACTGCTTCACATTTTGAAGGAAAAACCCATGAGACAACAGAAAGGGGTGAGCTCTCAGAGCATTATTTCAGGGAGTTATTCCTGGCTCACTTCCATAAAGGATACTCCCAGGGTGGATATTTCTATTCTAGGACACAAATACCTCATTTTGGATTCCTTTAGCTTTTTTAGAAACAATAGCTCACCTGTTATATTTGGCAGATTATGCCAAATCCTCTTCCCTGGGTAGATACCCTCCTTATTGTAAGGAGTCTGTTCTTAGGTCCAGGTAAAATATTATGTGACCAATCTAGACATGAATTAAAGGAAAATATGTGCATGAAGTATTTAATATATATTAACAACTGTCAGGGATGCTGTGGAGTTCTAGATCTTAACTGTAGCTCCAGCCTAGGATCAGTGGATGGAGAGATGCAGAAGCTTCAGTTCCTTTGTGCCAACATTGCCATGAGTGTGCCTGTGTCACTGTCAGTCACAAAACAGGTACCCCAGGAGAGTTTTGGACAAGGAAGCTCTTGATCCTCAGAAACTGTAAAGGACTGGGGTCAATCCTATCAAAGGGTTCTCTGTGAGCCTGTTTCTGCCTCAAAACAAGTTCTTCAAATCCTAAATCCACCTATGTCTAGGTTGCCAGATTTGAAGCAGATACCAGATTGTTTTACTTCCTAAGTTTGGACATAGCAAACAAACAAAAAAAAACCCAAACAAACCCAAACCCACAAAGTAATACACATGGGAGATGTGAGCTTTTCTTAAAGCTGAAATGATTCTTTCATAAAACAAAATATTTCTGTTTGCCTACTCTTGCTGTAAATGTAATCAGTGCCAAAAAGTACATTGGCTTTCCTAGCCTCATTTGTCCAGCTTAGTCATAAAGTGGTAAAGAAGCCAAAGCCTAGATGCCAGCTAAAACTGTGGCAAAGCCACAAGTGAAGACTAGATTGTACAGTCCTTCTGGTGCAAAGAGTGAATAAAGGCACCTAAAAAGGATTTGACTTATAGACAAGGTGACAGTATTTCTGAAATAAAAGACTGGAATATTTTTGTGGTGACTTTTTTAGGGTCATAAAGAAGACAGAATGCCCATTTCCCAAGGCTGTGTGCTGGTGGTGCTGCTGCCAGCCCCCAAGGTGACAGCAACACTTGCATATCACTCCCAGTGCAGGTTTATTTCCAGATACTCCATGTTCTGGAGACATTTATCAAACGCCACCAAACTAATGTTAACATCCACTTTGGGCAGAGGAACAGATTTAAATGTCTCTGCTGAACTGACTTTTCCTCTCTTCTGTTCAGCAGACACGTCACTTGTTCTGCTGGACTGTTTATCCCTGGCAAACATGGAACAAATTCTTCTCAGCCTTGGAAAACATGCAGCTTGTAGTTATTAAAACAGAGAGAGAAGCAAAAGAAGAAAACCAGGTCACTGAGATGCCAGAAAAAACCAAAAAATTGCTTGGATATCATGAGAGAAGAAAAAAGACAAATCAAGACTGTCCCAAGTTTTTTTATAGAGGAGACAATCAGGAAGGATCTTGAAAAGAAGGTAAGGATTACATTACAGTGCTCATACTGTGACTTCTCCCAGCTGCCAAAATGGATGGCAAATCTAATAGCTCATGACCAGAAATAAAGAGCAATTGTAGCTGGGCAAAAGAAAATTGATATCTTTAAATGTATAATCTTTAAATATATAATCTCTTATGCTGGTGCCTCCTAGCAAAGAACAGAAACTGGACTGCTGGGTTTCCAATGTAAACTTATGGCATCCTGCTTAATTCCACTTTTATTTAATGCCTCTGTCCTTTATGTGGCATTAATGTAATATTGAAGGCTTTAGGTTTTTTTTTTTTTTAATAGTGTCATAAGTGTAAATGTAATAGTTATATAACAATAACAATAAATCAAGAATGTACTAGAGTCACTGCAATAACTAATAATAACATTAAGACACAGTTTATGATGTATCTAAAGTTCAGTACCTTAGAGAGTTAATTAAGTCCTAAGTTAATTGGCAATGATCTTATTTCTAGACAGGAAATGTAGCCAATTAGCTTGTTTATGCTTAAACAAGTAACTGAGGTCATAACAAGACTTTTTGGGGTATTATTGATTGATTTGTAATTTGTTAATTAATTTTGATTGACTTTACAAGTATCCTACTTAATTCTTTGCTTCTAGGGAGATGAAGCTACTGACATGACTGGTGGCAATATAAAGTCACAGTCACCATTTTCACTGTACAGTTTTCTAACTCCACTTGTAAGATGCCACACTTATAAAGAAAAAGCTTTTGTGACAAAGTGCAAATCAAGGTACTGTTTTTATAACTTCATGCCTACCTTTACCCATCACAGAGTCCATAGTAACAGCAGAGTTACAAATTGTATTTAACCATTCTGACTAGCACTGCTTTGTTACTTTATATGTTTCTATTGTTAATTGCACATTACCCTCTTATTGCTTTTGGAAATTATTACATTGAACAAGTAATGGATAAACATGTGAAAAACCAAACCCAGGTAATGTTTCCCAGATTAGGATTGTGGGGAAGAAAACCAATCTTTTGCAAGGTGACCTTTTCTCATCACAGCAACATCCTGAAGTTTTTTAATTGCAAGTGGCTTCTCCCCACATAGCCTTATCCTGAACCAATCCATCAGTTATTACACAGATTAAAAAAACTAAACATACTGTTAAAATTCAGCTCGTGGGAAAGAAGGAGCCCAGAAGGACCTTTAGCTCATGGCATCTCTAGTGAAGAAATTCTTCACTAACATGGGATAAAATTAACAACTCATTTATCTTGCCTTCTGCCATTGGGGACCAGGATAGAGGCACAGAGCAGTAAAATGCCAGCAGTGGGTGACAGGGCAGGGCTGTGCAGCTGCCTGGGATGGGCAGAGTGGGGTGAGTTGGGCAGCAGAGCTTCTGCTGCTGCAAATTCCTGCTCCTGGAGGAGAGCCCTCAGCAGCACAGCTCATGCACCTCCTGTCTCAGTGCCCCAAGGGACCAGCCCCACAAGCACAGCTTCTGTTCCATGCTGATGGTCTGGGTAATAACAGAGATGGCCTCTCTTTATGAGGTAGATTAACCCTGAGGTAATTATAGACCACAAATGATATGCAGGAAATTCATATCTAACACTACAGAATCAGAGGTGACAAATCAGGTCCAGGAGAATGAAGAGTCTGAACTGAGAAAAAGTAACAAGACTTTTTTAAGATCAGAAGCATCAACTTAGATGCTGACACTTTATAAATAAAGGCCAGGAAAGTGCAGATATGACCACATATGAACCACTATGGCCTAGGCAACAAACAGCAAATGCTATGATATTGAAACTACTTTTCTGCTGTAGATACAGAACAGTTCCACAGAGATAAAAATACTTTCCTTCCTTATCCTCATTCCCTCTTGAAGTTCAGTCCCTTTTTTTTTCCCTCATAAAAAATCCCATAGTTCAGGAATTAATTGACAAACCAGGATGGTTTCTTTCCCTTTTGTTAATGGGCCTGTTCTCATTTAACAAAATATTGTGGCAATTTAGAAATTATTCTTTACATTGACACAGCACTCTTCCACTTAATTATGTTTTATTTCATTGCTGGAGTTTTCTACCTCCTTCAAGTCCCACTTCAGTATCCCTTGAGTACCACTATTTCACTTTTACTCTGATTTTGGGCCGTACAATTCATAGCAAAGCATTAATTTTCAGTTTTATCATATACTCAGTGTTGAACACACCCAATCACTCCACCCTGGCTCCCTTTGTAGCTGGATCAGTGCTTCTCCAGCATGACCAGTTTCTCCAGTAGTGAAAGGCAGAAGTTACCCTTTGGATAAACACTTCCCTTGTAAGAATGATATGGGCTGATTTATCACACCTATCTCCTCCTGCAGAGCTAGCCCCAACTTCCTAGATCAAACTGCTTCCAAAACTTGCACTGTTTTGGAGGCAGCCACCCCAACACTGAGGGAGGACATTTGCTCACATGTGCCGAGATTTAGTCCAGAGCTTCATTTGTGTTAAGGTGGATTTATTGCCTAAGAATCATGGGACCAGTTCTAGTTTGAAACTTGCCTTTATTGCCACTCTCTTATCCAGAATGCAAGTCCACAACCATTTAGGAAACTCAATCAAGGTATGATGTATCCAGTATTACCGTGGGAGGGTTCAGGGGAAAATGAGCATTTTATAAGGAAAAGCTATGGCATTTTCTGCCCTGCTTATCATAATTTTCCCTACTCTTATGGTATATCTGTCGCAATGGCATCCTTGCAGCTTCAGACTCTGCCATGAGCACTTATACTTTTCACACTTGCAGCCTAATTTTCAAAGTATTAGGGTGAATTTTTATTTCACTGGAGAGGGAGAGTGCTTCCTTGCTTATCTTCCAACTTTTGTGGCACAAACACCTTCCAACTAGCAATCTTCTCCCTCCACCTGACACAGGGGAAATCCCCCATATCCAGAAACAGGGTCAATCCTCTCCTCACGAGGAATTTTGCCTTTCCTACAATCCAAAGCAAACATAATGAGAGCCAGTGTTCTAGGGTGGCCCTATCTGTAGCTTTATTTTATACTGTGAGACAACCGAACATCTTTTTTCTAAGCTGGAAAATATAATCATATAAAACTGTCATGGTTTAAAAACCAAAATTACTCAGCCAAGTTTAGTTATAAAAATAAAATACACTTTAAAAAGAAATAACAGTAATGTCCTCATGCTGTATAAGACCTAGAACAGATAACAAGTGGTTATCAAGATTTTATTGTCATATATATTGATACAAAAGTTCAATATGCAACACATTTAACTCTCTTTGAGCAGACTGAAATAAGTCCTTAAGTGGAATGACGGAGAGAAATCCTTCACAAGTTTATTCACAGGGGTAAAGCCTGACCTCAGATGTACTTGCACTGAGCAATGCATATCAAAACAGAGGAGCCCAGACTGGCACAGGAACCCAGATCCAGGGGGATGAGCCACGTGTGTGAGGTGTCTTATCAGTGCTCATTAAGGTTTATTGGCTGTGACAAAGCACTCTGGCAGCACAGCCCCATGGGGCTGGTATTTCACTGCTGGAATTGGGGGCAGGTTTGGCCCAGTGACTCCACACACTTTTGGGTCAGGGTTAATTTAAGTTGCTCTTGCTCACCATACACCATTTTACATCACAGAAATATTCATATTTCTGTATTCTTGAGGGCAGGGGCCAGCACAGGGTGCTACTGCTAGGGAACAAACTAAAACAAGAGACAAGAGACAACAGTGATGGTGAATTCTCCTGGGCACCTTTGCTCTCCTTGCCAGGCCAGGACTTACATTGCTCTATTTGGAACAGCCCGTGCAAGACAATGCAATAGAAGCGTCTGCTTTTTCTGAATTTTATGTTCTACTTCAAAATGAATATACATTATGAAACTGTTATGCCACCAGTTTTTCTCTGTTTCTAGTCTATGCTCTTTGGAGACAACACTGCCTGTAGCATTTCTGCAAACCTCTCTCTTCTTGCCTAGTCAACATATACTCAATTAAAAATATATTAATAGCCACAATCCTCAAATACTCATTTACATAAAAATAGGGTCAAACAGTACCTAATCTTATGTGTCAGATATCAAGTGCTTGGAAAGCACTTTAAAGATTTGGTTGTTTCCTAAACAGTAGTGTCTACACTGATGCTGTTTCTAGTACATGTGAGTTTGTGCTCATTCATCTTAATTACAAGTGGGACTTCAAATAAAACAAATTAAATTCTGATGAGGTATACAACTCTTAACAAAACTAATACCCTGCTCACAAATGCCATCCAATTTATGAGTAGTGTCCTCTGGGTAACAACCAAGACAAAATGGAGAGCTGCAGACACATGAGAAGTCAAAGTAGATTGGCCTAAATTTGATTCTGGGGTTTTGGTTGGTTTTTTTTGTTGGTTGGTTTTTTTTGTTGTTGTTGTGGGTTTTTGTTAGTTTTGTTTTTTTTTCCTTTTTATTTCTGTGTGGTTTTAATAATTGCGACTAATCACTGGTCTTTATATAAATGTAGGGAGAAAAGGCAGGATTACTTCATGGACAACATGAATAAAAAATATATAGGTAAACTTCATCAAATACAATCTTTTCCCAGAAATCATAATTTTATCAACTGTTGCAGCAATCCCATTTTATCAGCCATTTACTTGGGTTGCTGGTGATGGGTATATGAGCAGCACGTGATCATTCTGCCAGAAATAAGTGTTACGCCTTTCTCCAGCCCTGTCTTAGCCAATTCTCTCCCTCTCCTCTCTTGGTTATGGTTTGATATTTCAATTTCAGAAGTTTCTGGTTCATTGAAGATTTTTGGTTGGGTTTTTCTTTTGAGGGAGTGAGGGAGAAGGGGAGGAAAGTTCAGTTTAGAAGCTAATGATCTTGTTATCTAACCCATTTCCCCTGTCCTGTTTTCAGTTGTTACAGTCATATACAGCTGCCCTCTGCAAATTAATATTACCATTGCCATGCTTCAATGCTTTGTATTTCCAGCCCCTTTAAACCTCTTACTTTTGAACAGTGTTGTGCAATAACATATTGAATAAATGAGTAACCACTTCATACTGTTCTTGTATTTATGAATAGCCAGAGAAATTTCTTTTTTGACAGTGAATGAGAAATTAGATGTACTTTAAAGGCTTCCAAAGTGTATTTTCAGTTGCTATGAAATCAAAGAGACAAAATTACTTTTTCCTACTTAAATATTTCATTGATTTTTCTTAGAGCACCGCGCTCCCTCCTCTGTCTTCAAGGCATGCATGATGTTTCCCTGCCTATACCATAAAGCAACCTTATAGATCCAGACCTGATCAGAGTATTTATAAAGAATTACCCACAGTAATGTTAAATGCATTTTAATGCTCATATTCTACCTGTATAGTGTTCTGCCCTGGAACTTCATAGCAGAACTGAATTTTATTCTCTGCCTGACAGGCATGTCTGCAAGAGCTGTGTCTGCAGTGCTAAATTACACCCATATTCTGCCTTCACACACCCCATGCACATTAATTGTTGCAACCAGAAACAAAATTGAGAAAGGCATGTGGGACTGTGCATGAAAGGGGGGCACACTTATTGAAATTCATGTATTGCTCTGCTTGATTCCCCAAGCCACACGTGGGAACACTCAGCCATAGGCAGCTGCATCACTGTCTCGGGGAGGAGAGGAACTGGGGCAGAACAGTTCCACTGTGTGGTTTCACTGCTGGGCACAGCTTTTCAGACATGCAAGGCATAAACCAAGAACCTGGCCTGTTGGGTTTCAGTGCCTGCAAACACAGAATAAAATTCACCTAGAGGTTCTGTGGCAATTGTGTACAAACTGAAGTGCAGTTAATCAGCTATTTTCTAGAAGTAAAATGCAAAGCCTTCCAAGTTCTCATCACATAAAAGCAAAAAAAGCTTATGCATTCCTCCATACTGAGATCAAACTGTCTCCCAGATGTGCCAACAACCTGCCCAGCATTTTAGTGACAAACTTCTTTAGTATCTCCAACACAGAAACAGCAAATCACAGCATTTTTAAATTAAAAAAAAAAAAAAATTCCTACTGCAGAGACCACACACAATTACAGGAGCACCGAAGTAAGTCTGCATGTGTGCTTTGGCTCTCACCAAAGCCTTGCTCAGGCCTTTGCTGGTGCTGCTGCCTCAGAAGCACTGGTTATTTCAGCACAGGGCCATCCCTACATCAGAGTGGGCTCAAAAAGAAAGATTCTTTGATTTCAACAGCCATTTCTTAATTCTTAGCAACTGGTGTAAATCAGGAGTTCCATTCCAGTTGCCCTAGTGTAAAACCGCTTTAGAGGGCAGATCCAAGTCTAGTCCTTTCAACTTGCAAAGCACCTGGACTCTGTCCAGGCTGGACCGGTTGGCTTTCTGCAGTTTGGAGTTGGAACAAGGAGAGAGCTGCATTTCACACAGCTCCACTGCTCATCTCTCTGAACCTGACAGAATACAGCCCTCAGGGAGGTTACAAGTACAGTTTTTTCCTGGTTAGATTGAGTCTTGCAAGTGCAGATAACTTTTTAATATTTTAAAATACATTTTGAATTACAATTGTAATTAAGCAAGGAGATTTTTTCCCCATAATCACATAAAATGGCCCAAGCAATTTAGTGTTCTAATTTTTATATTCATAGAGCAAATATTAGACTGTCCAGTTACATTATTGAACAATAGATAACAACCCTGGGTCACGCTGTATGTTCTATTTAAGAAGACATATAATAACAAATACTAAAAAATATTATTCTAAAATTACTGGGGCTTTTATATAATTTTTTCTTCTGGCTTCAAATTGTAATTCTAACAGGAGAATAAGCCAATTTTTTTCTCAACATTTTCAAACCACTGCTTCCAGGACACTGGAACTCTGAGACAACCACATATCTTCAAAGTAGTTACTTGATATTTTTACATTTATGCCAGACCCCTATGAACCCATTACTCCAAAACTAGAGGTATGGTGTAAGATTATGCATGAGTGTCATCCCTAATTGAAAAAAAATGAAGCTAATTAAATATATATTTGTTCGCCACAAGTTAGGAAAAAACATCTTGCTGCCACTCCTATTTCAGATGCCATTTCATAAGCAGTCCTTACAAGCATCTACTTTGTGATAAATCATGTTTTTTGAGGATTCCAAAACCCACATTTTCCATAAATGTTTCCTTGAGCACTCTGCATCAGTTCTGTGTTCATACTTAACTGGTTCCTATCATACCACATTCTTCAGGAAAGCAGCTGCTTTTCTGTCTTTGGTGTTTTAAAAAAATTAAAATGAGACTTAACACTTTTAATTAGATGTTTAATTCATGCTTTTGTGAGCTATTTCCTTCCAATCTGAATTTTGTCACACAACTATAACGGTCTTTCCACTGCCAATTTCTTTTTTTTTTAATGCTAACTCAGTGTCTCAAAGAATGTGTATTGCACAATTTGGTAAAGAATTTGAAAGTGCAAGTCTCATTTGTGAGTAAAGTAGGAACGCCTAGTAACTGGCACAAGCTGTGGCTGTAAAAATATGCAATGTTCAGAACAAAAACCCCTCCAAAACCAAGGGAACAGTTTAAACACATTTCATAGGGCATACAGTAAATACTAAGTTTAAGGGACTAGTTGAAAGAACAAATTGAGCAGAACATGGCTCTTACTGATGAGATACAACTATTTTACTGCTTATGTGGTTTTACTTTTAAAAAAGCAAATGCAAAAATACTCCTCAAAAACCAGATGAAATGTGAGCCAGCCGTTTGATGAAGGTGGCAAAGAGGAGCCCAGTTTTCAGAAGGTGCTTCCTCCTTCCACCCTTCCTGGCAGTCAGCACATTCACAGCATTGCTTTCCAAATCCTTCAGGAGCAGCTGAGTGTCACTCAGCCAAATTATGTTCCCATTAAGCAAGCAGCACATACCATGCCTTTTTCTCAGCTGTCAGTTATTGTTTCTCATCACAGGATGAGGGTGAGCAGGATTTGGCCTGTCCTCAGGACAGTGTAGTGGATTATCATTACTGGTAATGACAATGTTCTGTAGGCCAGGAGTCCTTGTTTTGCTGCACCCAGTGCTCAGGCCCAAAATGAGCCCTGTTAATCCACTTGCTAAGCTGGCAAACCTGCTCACCCTCCTCCGAGCTTGTTGGACCTGTACAGTGCCCACTGTGCACACCTGGGTGAGCCTCTTCAAACTGCACACTTCAGCTGGGCTCGCCAGCAAACCCCATGGCTTGTCAAGACACAAACCCTGAGCTGAAAACAGCTTCTAATACTCAATGGAGACAGAATTTTGATGACTATCCTGAGATACTTAAGGCTGTTTGAAACTGCTGGTTCTGCCTGGACACTACCACTCTCCTTCAGAAAAAGTATTTCTACATCAGTGCTCATATAAGCAGATTAGATTACCTTTAGACAGGTAGGCTGAGAGTTTTCACATGCTTTTAAAAAGTGACCTTGACATCTTAAGTCTAGGCAGGCTCAGGAGAGTACAATTCTGCCCAAAAAATATGCAGTGTCCTAGTGCAGTTTGAGAGTCTGAAAGCTCCATGAAAACAACTGTGATCCCAAAGTTGTGCTCAAAGCCTGGGTCTACCACAATTGCATTGCCAAGCAAAAGTTGGTGGTTATAGTTCTTCACCATTCCCCCTTTTGTACAGACCCTGTCACCTGTACTCCAGCTGGCAGATTCTGAGCCTGCATTCAGATGTTAAATTGTGAACTATTATTGCGTGTGCTGCAAAACTGCCAAAACAGGCAACAACTGCAGCAAAAATCTCCCTCTGTCTTAGACCAAAGCATGTGCCAGGATAGGGGCACTGCTGCTGAGTATTACCTGGCCTTGGATGCTGGTAAATATTGCCAAAATAACTACCAAGTGCTATTTATCAGTGTGGACACTCACAGAAGGTGTCATGATATTATCAGCATCACTAACTGGAGGTAGAAGAAGTGTGACAGTGCAGCTTGAACAGCCTGAGAACACACAGGTTCATACCTTAGCTGATTCCTCTCCTTGAGGCAAGGTAAGCAGGTCACTACCGGAGTGGCCATGTTTGCATTGCTTCAGGTAACACCTTAGGTCACAACTTGAAAACACCCACAAAAATCTGTATCACAATCAAACCCTTAAAGAACCAGAATCTTCATTTCACTCCAGGCAACTGTGCAAAGACCTGCTGCATCAATAATTTATTTACTTACATATTTACTTCAGTCAAACTCTTGGCAAAAGCAAGGTCAGGACCTCAGCAGGCAGTGGGGGAGATGCTGCAGAGTTTCAGAGTGCCCAGTAGAGATACACACACCCAGGGCTGGCAATCAACCCCTCGCTGCAACTGGTGACTGGGGGCTTGGGAGGGCATATTGTGCACACTCACAAACATCTTTAAATTTGGCTTTCTCATCTGGGTGGTTGAGTTCCGAAAACCACTCCAGACACCTCTCAAAGTGTTTTCTCAACTGGGAGCCTAGTTAAGTCACTTCAGGGGGAATTTAAATCAAAGATGGTTTTCTGCATCCAGCTGAAATGGATTGTTTAGTGATTACAGAAACACAAGCCTTCAAGAGGGCTCGGGGTTCTGTGGAGAGGTAGAAAGGCTGGGAGCGGTCTGCATGAAAGAGAGTAAATAGTTTTGTGGGGGGAAAGGCATTTTTCTCTTCTAGCACAGCTACTAATGAAATAGCAAGAGTGGCTTACAAGGAAAACATGCAAACATTACACTGCCGCAAATTATGCTGTTTGGTAAAAGATAAAATAATAATCAGCTCACCGTCAAGACCAAATCCCCAAGCTGCTTGTAGGATCACGATCACGGTGTTGAGTCACCTCTGTGCACACGTCTGGATCATGGCATTGCTGGCATACCTGGGCAGGCAGCACTCCCCGCCAGCCACCGCCACTGGGAGGCACATCCCGAGTGACCCACAGCTCTCCTGGCTGCCAGCCTCCTCCTATTCCTTTATCTCCTCTGGAGTGACCCACAGCTTCTCCTGGCTGCCAGCCACCTGCCATTCCTTTATCTCCTCTGGAAGCACTCCCCTCCCTCCTTCTCCCACCTGTGAAGGGCTGGGGTTTGCAGTCACTGGTGGGATGGTTCACGGCCAGCTGGGCTCTCATTTGTGGGTACAGGGAGGTGTCATTGGCTCGAGGAGTTCTCCCTGGCTGAGTATATTTAAGGAACTGTTGCAGCAGTTCTAGACTGCTTGATAACCTCGTTGTCACCTCCCCAGGTGGCTGTTATGAAAGTGGTGCAATTTTCTTTAGAAGGGCAGGAACCTGCAAAAAAATTAAATATGTCAAGTTAGTCCAGTGTGTGGAGACTCCAGGGTAATTTGCTTCCCTTTATAAACCTGAACTTGATTTGCTTAATTTCTTTCTAGATGAACCTGAACACTGGCTTTCAATTTTCATGGCCTTTTATTTGTTATTTTTTAGACAGTTCATTTCTTCAGAAAAAAATCATAATTATCAGAGACTGGAGGGAAAGAGCCCAAATTCAAATGAATACATACATACATATATGTGTGTGCCCATGTATATTAAACTTCTGCCTGTCAAAGCTGGAGGGAATCTTTTAAATAAAGTCACGGAGAATGTCAAGCAATGTGAAGCAACCTAGTTAAACACTAAAAAATCTGTCCTCCCTTTCGTTTGGCTCCTGATTTATGTCAAGCTGGAATAAATGATAATAACACAAGGTTATTAGATTTATTTATGATATAAATATGAAGTGTATGCATTTAGTCACCTTCAGACTATAAAACACAGATGGAAGTACATCCATAAGTTCCAAACCACCTTATTTAAAACTTATGCAAAGCACACCAAAAAGAGAAAGCATGAGAAAAAGACTCAAGTGTCAGTACTCTCTCTCCCTGAAGCACAAATTTTCTCTGTGAGCCATATTAGCAAAAACTGCTTGAAGGCAGAGACTGGCCGCTGTACAAAAACGTCAAGCTCATGTTTAATTTTCATCAGATCCGAAGCCAAGCCTCCCGCAGACGGATTAGTTTTACAGCTGTGAGAAGGCATTACCCCGGCAGGGCACGGACATCCCTGCTGAGGACGGTGAGCCCGCTCTGAGCGCCCCCTGCTCCTGCCCCGGGGAGCGGTGACACACGGGGACAGCCCTGAGGGAGCGGGGACACACGGGGACAGCCCTGCGGGAGCGGGGACACACGGGGACAGCCCTGCCAGGAGCGGTGACACACGGGGACAGCCCTGGGGGAGCGGGGACACACGGGGACAGCCCTGCCAGGAGCGGTGACACACGGGGACAGCCCTGGGGGAGCGGGGACACACGGGGACAGCCCTGCCAGGAGCGGTGACACACGGGGACAGCCCTGGGGGAGCCACACACGGGGACAGCCCCGAAGGAGCCGCACACGGCCCCGCACACGCTGCCAGCCTGCGGGACTCGCCCACATCTGGGCACACTGGCGGTGTCGGGGCTGCCCTGGGGACACGGTGTCTGTCTGGTCGGGGAGTTCCCTACCGCCTCATCATTCTCCTCCCTTTCTCAGGTGGGATATCGCTGCAAAAACCTTCTCTGAACATCCCTACACAACATGAATTTCCAGGAAAGTGGCAATGCTGTTAGCAATTCTGCCTGTTCTCAACCTCCTTTGCAGCAGAGAAGTCTAATAGTGAATGTATTTGACTATAAATAACAATAAACTTCACAGAAAATAAATTGATATTTTTTGTACATCTTAGTTCAACAGGCTCCAGTTTAATTCTAAGCCCTTCATTTGAGAAATCAATTGTGAGGTTGATTATATGTCAAAATATCCAAGCCAATGAATCGTCTGCCCAGGAAGGTGGTGGAGTCACTGTCCCTGGGCATGTTCAAAAAAAGACTGGACATGGCATTTAGGGCCATGGTTTAGTTGATGAGCAGGTGTTAGGTCATAGGTTGGACTAAATGATCTCACTTGTCTTTTCCAACCCAGGGCATTCTGTGATCCTGTGATTCTGTAATGTTGATGCTATTTCAAGAACAAGTGGAAAGTGTAAGTTAAAGAGTTAAGACCAGTGAAGAACAGAACATTTGAATATTATCTTCTACAGGTGACTAAAGATCTAATTGCTGTTAGTAAAAGCAAACCTTTTGTGTCAGAAAGAGTTCTTATTTCAGTGGCTGTAGATTAAAACACTCTAGTTAGTTCTTTTTATATTCAGAAAAAAAATTAGCTCATAAATTCTTTTATACTTTCAGTGAAGATATTTTTGGAACTGCAATAAATTTCTCATTACATATAATACACTACTGTCTGATTATTTTTTTTATTTTTACCTTAAAATTATGTCTAAATGGGACAGTCCAATTATGTCTGATTTAATGTTCTAATGTAATCCTGTGTGATTACAAGAAAGGTCTCGGGTTATTTAACAAGTGACATTTTGGATTTATTACAAAAGCAATATTGGAAGTATAGGACCTGTGGGGAGCCAATTAAACTTTCCTGGACATCATCTGCTTGGCAGTGTCCTCCTGCCACCCATATGGGAAACTGGAGTTTATTTTAGGGCTGTATCCTTTCAGAGAGCACAAGAAGAGGACTAAAGACAGATTTCAGTAGTTCCCATAAAATGACCATCCCATGGAAACAGTCAGGCCACCTTGTCTGTGGTATCCCTGAGAATCAATTCCAAGGAGAGAGTGGGCCTGAGTAAATACAGAAGTGAATAAATCTTACAAGCCAAAGAAGTGAAGCACCTGAACCAGGTTTAGTCCCTTTTGTACAAAACTGATGTGGAAGCTGAAATCATGTCCCATCCATTCTCACTATTTCAGTGTAGAATGCTACTTGGTGGCTGGAAAGGATGTGTGAACAAGGTTGACCCTGCCTGGGCTGGGTGGAGAGCTGCTACAGCTGGCAGAAAAACTAGAAAAACTGAATTTTAATTGCAAATGAAGAATTTTTGTTCAGTGCTAGACATGGCACTGTGTGATGACTGTTACAGAGTCATTTTCAGGACCAAAACTTGCACTTGAAAATGGATTTATTAGAAATTTTATAGCTCTATTTCTCATTATGAGATATTGATTTTCCAGCTGGATATAAATGAGGAAAAAAAATCCTAAACTTTATCCTAGTGACCAAAGTGATGTCTGTTTTTGAAGCCTTTTACTCATACAGGCAAGCTAGAGTTGCTCAGTTCTGCCACAGCGGTATGCATGTGGCCAGGCCACACAAGGAAAGTTTCATATCACTCCAGCAAAGCCACTTGCAGAAGTAGAATAGGATAAGCTTCCTAGAAGAAGTGCAATTTTAGCAGAATAATTCTGTTTATATAGCAGCTTTCACTGGTACAATTATAATGACTAGATATTACACTCCTCTCTCTCTGCACCCGAGAGGATTCGTTCCTGTGCCAACAAAACCTTCAGACCTGGCCAAAAGCAAAAGTTGAGTTAATTAGAATACAGATGAGCACTTTATGACTTACCTCTGTTTTGCCACTCTTATTACACAAGCAAAATGAAAGTCATCTCATTATGCTAAAACTGTACCAGCACTCAGCTTCCTGCTACTGGTTTCTAGCTGGAAACCAGCTGTGTTGATGGATGTAATGAAGAACAGACAAGTACAGACAAGGAGAGATCCAGGGAGTGGCCAGTCATCACAGGAAATATTATAATCTTTTGATCTCTTGCTGTATCCAAATCATTTAAACGTTGCAACTGAGAACAGTATCATATGAAAACTCTCACTCTGCCCCGATGTGCCTCGCAACCATTTTTATGTTCCCCTTCAGCCCTCAGAAATCTTATGCCCATGTTATTTCTTTATTGCTTGTTTGTTTTCCTCTCCTTCACTGCAGCCCAGCTCTGCCTGTATCCGGCATAAAGCAGAATGCACGATACACTTTTTCAAGGCATTCAAGCATGAACTATTTTTCACTCTGGATTCCCTCTGCCCTGTTTTGCTCCATAACTTTTCCCAGTGCAGTGATCAACCCGTCCTCCAATCGGCTTTACAACCTCCCCAACAATACAGCTCCATAGATCAGCCCAGGTTGCTGCAGGATCATGATGGTTTTATGCCTCCAGCCTGCCACTTCCCACTGCCCCTAACTACCCAGCCAGTGGAAGTCCCAAGGTTGTTTGTAAGCTGGTGTGTGTAATGCAGCCAGCAGCCTGGCCTGGGTTGTAAATTTGATGTATTTCATACTTAAGTAGGACTGTCAACTGTTAAATCCATTCCTTGCTAAAAATAAAAGCTACATAATAAGCCTGATACTGTAGATCACTTTAAACCAGATACTGTAATCCCCACTTGAGACAGATACATGACCTATTAAATTAAACATAGATTCCCTGAAATTACATGCAGAAGCTCTCTCAGATCAGACCGACTCCATTACTTTACCCTGTAAATAGAAATATTGAACTTGTATATATATTCAGACATGATGTATATAGTCACTTACCAGCTTTTGTATATGCATGCTGCATTAGCAGAGGTGTGCCTTGAAACAAAAACAATGTTGACAACATTTTCAAAGCAAAATACCTGATACCATCTTTCTAAATATGTACTTAATTTTGTTAACAAAATAGGTCTTTTTCTGAGTAGGTGACATCAATGGCAGCTGAGGAAAAAGAAAACCATCTATATTAAGGTGCCAATAAATTATTTCAGAGATGAACATTTTAAAACAGATTTTAACAACAACAAGAAGTGAAAACCTTGGAAATGCCCTTATATTTGAATAGCTCCACAGTGATTTTTTTTTTCCCCCCGGTAAAATGCATATTTCTGTAGAATTTGCTACTCAATAAACTCTGTTGTTGTAGTTGTATTTTACAACTTTTTAGATATCTTCACTCTGTTAGTGAGATGAGATGGAAATGTAGAGGAGAGCAGCAGGAAAGAGCACAGCCCTGTGACCCGATGTGGAGAGAGGATCTGACCACACCAAAACTTCAGCCTTATTTTTCCATGGTTCCTGAGATGGACAGAAGAATGAATGCTGTCTTCATGTGGATTATTGCAGAAGGGAAGAAACAGGTTATGCATATTTTATGCCTGTGTGGCACCTACTTAGTGAGCTTTAGCACTGGACACTGCATTGTATCATTAAGTACAGGGTTAAACCAGATTACTGCTGAGTACCCACACCCAGCATTTCACAGCTGCTCTCTTGCTTTGGCACACAATCAGGGCTTTCTTCCAACATAGCTCAGCAAAACTGCTACCTCCGTGTCTTGCAGCAACTCTCATTTATTTATTCAGATTTATCACCACACCTATCAAGCTCTTTGCTTTTACATGTTTTCTTTCTCTCTCTCTCTTTTTTTTTTTTTTCCTTCTCGAACTTCACTGTCTCAGCTGTTTTTCTGAGGACTTACTACAAAACTGGAGCCTTTTCTACTCTTTTGGAGTGCAGGAGCAACTCTGGTATTTCCATATAAAGCTCTAAATTGGGAATGTCAAATGGAATCAACAGCATCTGAAACACAAGCAGCCAACTGAACAAACAAATGAATAAGCCAAAAACTAAGCAGGTTATGTGAGGCCACCGTTCAGGTGGATGCAAAAAATAACACTTGTGCTTCTAGAATAAGGATAAATCAAGATGCTGCACTCTGTAGCAATATTAGAGGGGCAGTAGTTTCCCACACTGTGAAATTAAGTTCTCTTGAGCAATTCCTGCAGTGGATGAGTCACTGTCTGTCTTGGCTGGTTTATTCAGAATTATTTCTGTTCAGCAAGAATGAGGAGAAATCTTTCTCTGCCCAGTCTGTGAGCCCTCAGGTTTGCCAGACCTGTGCTGATTCAATGCATTCCAGAGCCCCACTCCAGGTACAGTCCCAGTGAGCCTGTAGTTTTCCAGGCAGCCTGTCCGTGCTGGAAGCAGGGAAGCTGAATGTAAATCTGTTGGTTTTTTTGCAGGAAGCCCTGCTCCTGAGCAGCAGCTCTGTGAATGGGGATGGCAGCTGGTGGCAGGGGGACGTGTGACGCCTGTCTCAGGGGTCACAGCTTTGGGGAGTAGCTGTGACTGGGAGGAGCTGAAGCCATTCTTCTATGGGGAAGTGTGAAGCCAGCCTATATATTGGTGAAGCCACTTCAGGGATATGCTTCAGCAGAAAGACATGACAAGCTGTGAATTACAGTGCATTAATTCAAGCCTAACATATTGTCAAGTATGGGGCCAAAGGGCTAAGAGCCATCCATACAACTAGGTGTGAATTAATTCACACTGGTTCACACACTGAAGTGTCTTATTGTGATAATAGATTTAATACTCCTAAAATGTTATTTCAAAATATCTTTATATTATTAATTAAGGTGTAAGACTTATGCCTCCAGAACACTGAATTATATCTCAATGAAACCATTGCTCAAAATTCTTATTAACCCAGAAGGTCACTCAATTTCTCCTGCCTATTTCATAATAATAAATAGTATAAACTGTTCCAACCATTCCATCTCTTTGTTACAGGAACTATCACCATCAAAAGGGGAATCCCTCTTCCTGTATGTAAAATTAATGCTCAAGTATGTGGTTGGATAAATGTTTCCTGCATGTAGGTGTTCAGCCGTATGTTTCTGGATTTCTCTTTGATAAGTAAGTGCTGGTTACCACTGAGTGATTATGTGCAAAACCTGTACAGGAGGAAAGGTTCCTGTACACAAGTGCTAATCAATGAACTTTGCTACCCATCAATTCATATTTCCAAAGTCCTTGCATTGAAATTAAAGTCATTATGGCTATGCCAATTAGTAAGAAAAATACACTGGGCTTTTGTCTCTTGCCAGTGGAGGTCAAGGTACTCTAATTTTAACAGGATGTCATCCAGAGAGGAGCTGAAAAACAGATTGGGTGGAGCCCAGCCCTGAGGAAAGTTTATTAAAGCTGATGGGAAATGCCCAGAGTAGGTCAAACTCATTCTCTTCTATCAGGAATGAATTTGGTCCCCAGGGAACACTCAAATATTAAATCCATTTCTGGTTTTTGTTTTGTTTTGTTTTTAACCGAGTCTTGGCTTCTGAGCTGTTTATAAGAGAAAATGATATAGTAAATTATGTAAGATAAATGATACAGTCTGGCAGTGTGAGAAATCTACTATTCGTAACTAATTCTAATTTTTTAAGCTACTGTATGTCATAGCTAAAGCAGCACATGCTATCACTGAGCTGTCTTCGAGATTTACTACTTGTGTTAGTGTTTCATCTGTGGTTTGTTTAAAATGTTTGGGGGGCTTGAGACTGTGGTGCTGTGCTGAGGCTGTGAGCTGCATGTAAAAGGCTGGCAATGCCCTTCTGCATTTGGGTGGTGAGTGGAGAGGTCTGCTGTGGAGGCAAATTGAAGCAAATGACCAACAGTCAGTTAAATGTTTCTCTGTCAAAGAGAGCTCTATCAGGGTGTGACACTGGAAGACCTTGGCATGGGTGAAGACAAGATTTTGTGGGCCTGAAGGGAGCAAAGGCAGCCAGATCTGAGGCTCAGTACAAAGGCAGCCACGGGAGCACATGCCCTCCGCACCCTGGCTAAGCAGACCTGTCTCCTCTTAAGACAGAAGGCTTCCCAGTAAAGGTTTTTACATTTTATTGATCTTTGTCTTTTATCTTCCTCTGCAGCAAACCTTTCCAACAGCACAAACATTTTATTAGACAGTTACAGCGTTGTGGCTGCTGTGTGTTCCTTCCAGAGCACACCTTTTCTGTGCCGTGCTGGTTTTGCCTTACAAAGCAAGTTAATAAATTATATAGTGATGAGCTTTGATTGCTTCACGTTCAAACTGCACTCTCCCAGAGGCTGTGTTACCCAAGATATTAGCAGAGAGAGCTGCTCTGACCTTGTTTAGTGGGCAGGCAGGAGCAGGGCTGAGGAGCAGCCCCTCGAGCATAGTGAAACCATTGTCTCCTTCCAGGACAAGCCACGGAGCCTGAACCACAGGAGCGTACCCTTGGATGGCTGTTGGCATTGCAGTTCTGCTACACAAGTGAAAGGAGACTGTATCTGAACATCTGGGAGAAAAGCCTCTGACAGGTTTATTTGATATTTTTACTGGAGACCATACAATTACTGGAATACCTGGATTTATTTGAATGGAAGTATTATAGAAATATTCTCTCCAGCGGTTTCCTGCACGGAGAGGAAATTTCATTTTGCAGCCAAAATTTTGTCAGAGGGTCACAACCTCTTTCTCAATGCTGAAAAACTGTTGGAACTCACCCTGTAATAAAATGAAAGTCTTCCAAAGACATTAACCCCCCTCAGCCTATGATGGAGTGCACATTGATTCTGCCCAAGGCTGGTACAACACGTTGGGCGCTTTCTCCCTCAGAAGCGCAGCATCGTCACCAGGATCTGCTCTGGGGCTTGATGAAAGGCAAGACAGTCACAAAAGGTAAACACAAACATGAAATGTATGTTAAGCCCATTTCTGAAGGCAGCAAAGTCCTGGTGAGAGAATATTTCTCAAACTCCTGTGCTGGCAGACCCCAGGGGCTTTAGAGAAAGAGCATCACAGCTACAGGTGAGGAAAAGGGGTACAGGATCCTGACTTGTGCAAAATGCAGTCAGGGTTTGTTTTCTCACAGAATTACTTCTGGTTGCTGTCTTCTGAGCAAAGCCTTTTCAACATGCAAAACATGTGGCTAAAAGGGGAATTCAGAAGTACTGGTCTGCACACTTTGAAGTGAAACTGAAAGTTTTGGGTTGGAAACCTCAGTGACCTGGTACAGCCTTCCCTTACTTCTGTGGAAGCAGCTGCTGTGGCCATTTCTGTGCTAAAGTGAATAAAAACCATGAGCTGGGGTCAGAACAAGCCTGTTCCCCCTTTTTTTATTTCCCAGCATCTGAATTGCCAGATGAGATCAGAGCTAGAGTCCACCTAGACCAGTTTCCTGTCTCTGATAGCAGCCAGAACCAGATCCCTTGGCTAAAGGCATAAGAAATCTCAGTTCTGGCAAAAAGATAATAATTTAGCCCCTCCCCCTGCCCCCCCATGGGTTCATCTTAATCTCTAAGAGTGGGAAAGTGTTTGAAACTTTGAGGTATGAGCTTTTACAACCTTTCTACGACTCTCTTAGCATTAATTATCATAACTCTGGCACCTCTAAAAACTTGTTGTAACATTTGGCAGTGTGTCGAGAGTCAGGCATGTTGAAAGAAGAGAACAGGACTTCTAAAAACGCCGAGCACTGCTGGGATTATTGACTCAAGGACCTCAGTGAGGGAACATAACATAGGGTCATGTTTCCCAGTAATAACATGGGTGGTTGACTTCCCAGCATAAGGAAAAACTGGAAAAAATTGAAGCTCATGTTGTTTTGGATAGAGCCCAAGAAGTTACTGGAGATTTACAATTAGATCATGCAGAAACTGTGGGCTGATTTGGTTTCATTTTTTCAAACAGATGTTGGAGAGGTCACACAAGAGGTGGTGTGGAGGGTGCTATATTAGTAACTGAAATAAGTGTAGCTAATTCCAATTTAATACTGCATTTTATGCCTTACAATCACTTTCCTAAGTGTAAATACCGAGCATATTAATTATTGCATGGTAATTTTCTAGCCCTATAATTAAGTCGTTTTCCTTGAAAAGAACCTATGGAGTCGTGGTGCAGATTTTCAGCAGGCATTTCTCCTTTTGCTGCTGCCATTGGCAGCAACATAATCTATCCCATTGTCATTGATGAGCTCTTCTGACTAAGAGGGAAAGTGACAGTAACATTCATATCAGATCATCTGGAATGGGCCAACTGCACATTGCATTAAAATATGAAGTGGAGAGCAGTCCTGTGGGGGCAAGGTTAACAGTTCCTTTCCATCTGTAATTCCTGTCATTCCTGGGTGCAGTCTGTAAGCTGTCACACAGCACAACCATTTGCGGAGGATACACAAATTACCAAAACTGACCACAGCAAGACAAATACAAGCTGTTCTGGGACTATTGGTCACTGTGGCTTTGTACAACAGAATTTAATTTTCATCTCTGACACTGGAGACTGTCTTGGGCTGGAGGATGTCACGTGGAAGGGTATCTGACAGACTTTCTCAGATTGTTCATCTCATTTGCTGTCTCAGGTAGTCATTTCTGCTTTCCTGTGCTGAGGTACTGATGCTACCAGTCTGGCTTTGCCCAGTCATCTTTAAAGACAATTATTCTGTGTGGTTACATCCTTAATTATATCACACAGTACCCAGGAAGCAAGCATGCTGTTTTCTCTGCTGTCCACTATTAACAAAAGCCCACATCACCACCAGCACTAAGTACTGCAGTCAGAAATCATATTACTTAGGAAACAATTTCATTTTCTTTTTCCTAAAAAAACCCACACAGAACAAAACCAAAGCATGGTTTTGATGTTCTCTAGTGCTTGTTCTCTGAATAGTGGAGGACACAGAGAACCCTAACAAGCAAAAAGCTCAGCTGCCCCTCACAGAACTCTCTCTGAATTCTCTGGATGTTCTGCACGCAGAGCACAGACCAAGCACATCCCTCTGTGGCTCACCCTCTCTTCTACCAAGAATATATTACCCCCATGCTTCTGGCAAAGCAGAAATAAACTTCCAGAAGTTTTGCAGTGGTATCAATGTCCTCTCTAAAAATAGAGCCTCATCTCTTAGTGAGAGGAACACCAGGAAGCCATCAGCACCTGGGAGCTGCCCAGGCTGCTGACGTGGTTTTCCTCCCATACTCTGCACTGAAGATCAGCCAACCCTTTCATTCCTCCATTAATCACCTCTCGTATTTACAAGATAGTAACCACAAAATAAGCAACCTGGTGACTCTTGCAGCAGTTTGGCATTTCTGTACTTCCTAGCAAGGCTGTGAATGTTTGTGTTTCCAAAGCAAGGGACCTGGGGGCTCCTGGCACATTCTTCCTGTCCCACAGCTGTGCCACGTGGTGCCCGCTGTCTGGACGTGGGTGAGGGCTGGTGCTTCAGCAGCTCTGGTTCACTTTTATGACGTTCACTGGGAGCTGAATGTGCTCACATGTTTGAGGCTGGGGCTCAAAACATCTGAGCTAACCTTTAGACACCTCTGCTCTGGTGTGTATTTAGTGAAGTGAAATGAAGACTATAGAATAATCAATCCTTCTATACTGTGAAGGGTCGATTGCTTATTTTAGAACTGTCTTGGCTGGTTGATTATTTAATTTCCTTGAAAGCAAGAAAAATAATCATTGTGAAAGTTACTAATGTACTCCAGGTGAAATGCAACTAAACCATTCATTCCAATATTCACATTAGCCAAAATATGCTTGCAGTTTTATATTTTGACCCCTTGCTCTTTCCTTGTCAGAAAATAATTATAAAAATGATTAAATTATTTTAAACTATTGAATTCTAATTTTTTAAAATGATTGACTTGACATTTCAATTCATTAGCTTTCAACCTGAATTGAAATTTGTTCCACAGTTCTTTACTTAATTTGTTAAGTTCCAACTTTTCTGTTTACATGATTGGCACTAAATGAAGAAATAATTTACCAATGCTTTAATTGTCATGCTTTGTATTCAGTGCACTACCATAGGACTGTCTGTATTCACTATAAAATGATCAAAACATACAATTTGACTTTTCTTCTCTTTTTCTTCCAAATTTCAATACAATTTGGGATTTTTATAAAGCTTTTTTTGTAAAAGCACAGGTTCATATGCACTTAAATAATGTTGATGGAATCATAAAGAGAAGCTGTAATTATACTGTCAAATTTCTTTTATTCCTTCTGTGCATTTCTAGCAATATTTAGAGCTGCTCTATGTTTCTACTACCAGATAAACCTGATTTGATTGCAGACTGGGTAAATTAAATAATCAAGGACTCTCTACATGCTGTGTCCTTTCACAGTTTCTGAGCTCACTTGTGCTGTCGTAAAAAAGCACCAGTTGCCCTTTGGTGCTGCTCTCAGGGATGATTTGGGGTGAGTTATATTCAGGCCCCTAATCTAAACCCTACACACTTTCACCACACAGCTGGTGAGGGGGAATGCAATGTCCACTTGGGCTCCACTGGGAAAGCTCTCCACTGCCAGCAAGGCCTCAGTCTTCCCAGAGGGGAATAAATTTGTGTTTCTCCATTTCCTAAAGCTCCCTGGAGTGCACAGAGCAGATGCTTCCCTCTGGCTCCCTTGCAGGGACAGCCCATGCCATGCCATGCCATGCCATGCCATGCCATGCCATGCCATGCCATGCCACACTGCATCACACCAGTGTTCTCGGGGCAGATCTGAAAGAAGTCCAGGCAGCTCATATTTTCTGCCATTTGGGCAAAGTAATGGACAAGAAGAGCTCTGAGGATTATCTCTAGATCTCTTTTGATGATAAACATACATAGGAATAAAAACCACCCATGAGCAAGGGGCAGCACAACTCCCTGACCACGTTGCTGGACCGGTCATTGGTAGAGTGGAGAGACCCAATCTCTGCTCTTCACCTTTTTGTGTTATTTTAAGCCCTGGCCCTGCATTTCTAGCACAGCTGTGCAGCCATCTGATTACACACAAACCAGATTTTATTCAATTCTTCTTACATTCAAGTGTTTTCTTTACCTGTGGGTTGAAGCAGGCAGGTATTTTTCAGCCCCTGACTGCTGTAAATTTCCTGCAGCACAGTCTACAAAGGCTGAGTTCTTCAAAAACAGGGGTATGGCCATGGAAAGGATCCAAGCTAATCAAATGGTAGAAATTTCAATTATATAATCAAACAGTTATATTTTAATTATAATTGTTGCCACAGGGCAGCCCAGGATTATTTTGTGTGTACTTCTACTTAAATGTTTATTTCTGAAGAAAAACATTATAAGGCATCTATGGCAATTTCATTATTATTAAGAAATTAAAAAGAATCTGTAGTTAGGTAAGGGACCAGTACAATTACCTACATCATCTTTCAGAACAGTTAAATGTAATAATAAGCCACAATGAGAAACTGGAACCTTAGAAATGAATGAGGTGGCACTAAAAGAGATTCACTGACAGGGAGCTCAGGGCTCACTGAGCTGTTATTTATTTTAATAAATAACAGGGCTAGATTTTTTAAGCTACACTAGTGAAAATAGAACAACAAAAATATTGCAGCAGAATTAATTGTACAGATTCACTCTTCAAGCCAAAATAGACTATCAGGAAGTGGTCTTCAAATGAAGTAAGGAATACAGATAATTTAATTTATCTCTCTAAATCTCCAGGGAAAACTGTTTCTCTGACAGAGGGCTGAATGTGACTCAAATATCCCTCCTCTTTAAAATCCACATCCCCCCTCTTCTCTCCACACATTTGGATGGGCAGGGAAGCTCTGCTCCTACCAGTGGTGTGTAAATACTCTTTGAGGAGTATCTGTTTCCAGTGCTCTGATCCATGAGAGAAGCATTTTGACCTTTAACAAGACCCTTGGGTGAAAGGGAGGCTTCCAGTGGAGACCAATCCATTGCCATTGCATTCCAAGGGGAAAACAATTTGAATATAGAAGGAAAGTGCATTTAATTTGATTTTAGACTTTTGATGGAGTTTTGAGATCAGTAGGGAGCAGAGCTCAGGCCTTCTGCCCTCTCCCTGTTTCCCCACTTGGTGCAATCAATATGGGATATAAACAGGAGCCTCTTAAGGCTGGGGGCGATGGGCACTGACTTTCCTGAATACTCTGAAAATCTGCCCATATTCTATATTCCATCACATCAGCCTGCAGAAAACCCAGGCCTTCATAAATTGTGCATGATGACAGAGGGGAAACTGCAGGAATGCACCCCACTGTCTTGCAGAGGACCTTTTTACCTCTTTGAAGTAGGATTGTGCTCCACAGATAAAGAACAAAACAACTGTGAAGAACCCCTGAAGAAATTACACATTTTCTGAGCAAGGGGTGCATTGATTGGGATACTAAAACTGCACTGGAGGATGTAGGAAAAAGAGAGGTTTAATTCAGTAGCAACATATCTACTTTATTTTGGATAGGAACAGCAGAAGAAACCTCTTGAGAAAGTTTTTGGTTTATATTTAGTGTTGCTCTTTGGGAATAAAATTGGATTAGAGAATAGTTCATTCTTCATTTCTTAACCCAAATTGTCATCACTCAGCACACACTTTTGCATCAGCAGCATGATTTGGCTGTACTTTGGTCAGACCTTGCTCAACCCCAGTGACTCATCTCTAGAACTGACCCATCACTGAGAGGCTTTGAGCCCTGGGGAAAACATTTCATCTCAGTCCCTGGACTGAAACAGAGTTTTCCACTGATTCAGACCTTCAGGACTTTATATCAGACCTTCAGAACTTCAGAACAGTACTTTATATCTGCACACAGATTTTGTCAAAATAATGATCCAATGGTGCTGGAAATCATGTCAATATTTCAGAGTGGAAAAAGTTAAAAATAGTAAAAAAAAAAATTAAAAAGAAGGTAAAAAGAAAGAAAAAATATTAGAAGATTTAGTTGGATGCACTAATTACCAGGAAGGACAGAAAAGGAAATTTAATATGGAATCTTAATGTAAATTGTGCTTGCTTTGTGCAGTAAGTAAAAATTAGAAACCACCCAAAAATGCTCTAATGGCAGGTTGAGGCCAGTCTTTGAACATCTCATTGCCTTAAGAAAATTTACATTTTGTGTTCAAAAATAATTGCTAGCCTGGATCTTAACATGTCCTGGTCTGTAGATTAATCTATGCAAGTACTCCTGCTATTGCTGCTGCAAAAGAAAAAATAAATTCCAGGAGGGTTCAGGAATTTATTTTAGCAAAAAATATGTCTCGCATATTTTTTGTAAAAGCACAGGGGGAAAATTGCAGATGGAGAAGAAGTTTCCTGATGGATTTTAATATCTTATTGACACTCCTCAACCCCTGTATCTAACACATCAGCTTCTGAAGTTTACTCACACTGAACATGCTGTCTTGCCTCTTATGCAGTTGCTATTAGCTTTACAGCTATTGTTTTTCCTTGAACACAGACACTCAGAAAAGATGTTTCATGTTTATAATATAATTTAGTCTTGAAAAGTATTTCTTGCCTGAACCACTGCCAAATAGCTGATAGTTTCACTTTACAGTTTCATTTAACATTGGCTTTATATTACAGAAGGCACATAGAAAAAAGTGCATGGAAATTTTATTGCAAGATTTTGCTCACCTTTTTCATATACAAGCTTCCATTAATCCAGAACAATCCAGCTTTGGAAATCTACTATGTGCAACAGCATCCTTTAATTACCAGATAATTACTGCCTTCAATGAGAACATTTTCTGAACAAGATCTGCTCAGCCTGGAGGCCTGGAGGAATAGCACAAACCAGTTACAGTTTCCCCATTTCATACACCAGTCTGTGCCAGGCACAGAGCAACCTTGCAATGGTTTAAAAAGAGTCGCTGTTGCCTCATTTCTGCCACTCTACCCTGAGAGCCAGCTCTCGGCCTTTCACTTCCATCCCTTTTCCCCAAACAGTCTTCCTGAATCTCTTGTGTGCATAGAGCCAGGTGCAGGAACCTGGTTTTAAAAGGATTTGAAAATGTCCCAATCCAAATATTGTGTGTTTCCCCTGTCCTTGAGGTGGCCTTGAGGTGTTTCCAAAGCCAGTGTTGCTGTCACTGTCCTAACAATAATGCCATGAATAATGCCACAACATGTGACTATAATGCTGTGCCTCTCCTGGGCCTAGAGAACAGCACACAGAGCTTTGCAGAGAGTCATTAAATGCATCTGGTGTGCAAGCTCTCAGTAAGACATGACCTTTCCTCTGGAAAGAACGCCTCAACCCACTCACCCTCCATGCAGGCAGAACAGGCACAGCCAGTTCATTTCCATAACCTCAGCACAAGCTCTCTTCTAAACTTTGCATCAGAGCACACTCCATGTACAGCCTTTTTTAGGATATAATCAGACCATATGCAGCATAGGAACTGTAATCCTCCACAGGGAGGCTGCAATACTACATTGGCTGTACCCAAACGTGTAATTTGTTTTGGCTAGAGATGTTCTGGTGAATCTGCCCATGGTTTGGTGCAGGGGTGGCCACCAGGCCTGTCAGGCATCAGCCACTCTGCAATGTCTCTAACCATGGTGAGGGCACAGATCATTTCAGCACTGTAGTGACAGCAAATGTGTCACTTTTTGATGGACAGATGCTTAACTCTCTCTAAAAGCTGCCTCCCTTTTGAGTGTCTGAGGTTAGGATCTCTAAACCAGTAACTTGGTTAGATAATTGAGCTACTTTATGCCCATTGAGTAATTTTAAAATTTTATATACTTTGTAGTATATAAAAGTATATATATTGTATCAGATTTACAATTTTTATTTGAGTCACATTAAACGACATTGAGAAAAGGAACAAGTCACCGGCTCTCTTTTATGTCCCTTGATTTCACTGACTGTGGTTGGAGGAGATTTTTGGTGTCCCAGAAGTGCTGTTTTACCACTTACATTATGATCCCCTCACCAATAAAGGCTGAGTCAGCTTTGATATTCTGGTGTTAATTGTTACAGTACATTGTGTCCCACAGGACAGAATAAGGCACAACTGGTACATAAAGAAAAGAAAAACACCAGGACACTTGAAGGACATTTTGATACAATAAAAAGGAAAGCAGGAAAGCAGGAGCCACATCTGCTCCTGATATTTGGATTAGCTGATTAGTGATTAATACATAAAATAGGTCTGGAACAGAGTTTGAATAAACAGATAGTTGAACAATAGTCCACCCAAAAGTGCAAGGCACAAATTTAGTAACCAATAGGGATAGAGCTGGAACACATCACAAAGCACCTGATTTTTTCAGTGCTTTCTTTCCAATGCTTCCCATGTCACAGGTTTTAAATAAATCCCTTGAAAGGGATGAAAATTTTAATTGCCAGAATTTTTTGCTGACTGAAATCAGAAAAACCATAAAGATTAAGGTTAATTCAATATTTTGCTTTCAGTCTTTTTCTGCTACTCCATTCTACTTCAGTTCAAGTCAATCCCCCAAATTTCACAATAGAAAGTTGTCAGTAGCAGGGATATATTTTGACAGGAATGTTTTGAGTTCTGAAATTCCATAAAACTGGATTTCTTTCCAAAACATTTTGGATTTGATAGATTGACATCTCTCGAGGATGTGAAATGAAATAAAACCTTTCCTCCAAATCATCTACTACATACAGCCCCCCCATAAAGCAGAGAATAACATCTGTGGGACCTCGATCCTGCACAGGGATGCACAGAGCAGATCCCTCTCCATCCCCTGCCCCAAACACCAGGAGAGAGCAGCAGAGCATATAGGGTAGGAGGGAGATAAACAGCGGTATGTTCAGCTAAATAGGAGTTTTGCCTGCTTTTTTATTTCTAGGTGATACATTGACTCATACCCACCTCCCTGAGGATCTTCCTAACCCCTTTACAGGTTAAAGCTCATTTCTGATGAGAACTGGGAATATCCCTGTGCATAACCCATTTGTACCTCTATCTGTGACCCAGCTGAAGCCCCAGCCCAGATGTGGTGCTGCTGTGTCTGCCTCAGCCTCCCAGCCCACACAAGCAACAGCCCCATGTCCCACAGGCCTTTTATCCACCCACAGCCACGTGCCACCTTCCTCAGCCAAATCCTTCACCTACACCTTAAAAAAATCATGAAAGAAGACATCTGCAATAGCTTAGTCTACCTGGCATGACACAATCAGTAATGGCCACTGGCTCCTAACTCATCAGAGCACACTCCATTTCCATGTAATTGAGAAGCAGAGTAAGTTTGCACAGATTATATGGCTGGTTTAATGAAGTTTAGTGAAATGAGCTCATTAATGCAGCTTTCAAAGGAACTTCTATTTTCTACATCACAAGGCATGATTTTACAATCTTTCAGCACTAACATTAAAATCTCTCAGATTCTGCCATGCTGCCAAATCACAGAGTGCACGTGGAAACTCCAGAAGTTCCTCTAATTGCTTGTAAAATGCAATTACCATCCCCTGCTTATGTGAGATGGGGCTGTGATGGCATTTCCCTAACTGTGGATGGGATCTGCTGCTCTTGCTCCCAATTGTTTCAGAATACAGTGAGGAATGCAGAATTAAAAAACAATATCAGGAAGGTATCCAAATAGTTTCTAATGATACCACATACATACACACAGACCTCCAAGCACTCCTAGTTGTGTACTTAGGGTATGATTTCTAATTTCTATCCCACAGTTGTTTTATCACAGCATTTGAAATCTCCCCAGGTGCTTTTGAAAAGAGGTGTTTTCTTAGACTGTCAGCACAGCACTTCAGGAATGCAAGCAGGTGCTGCTGTGGAGGGGAGCACACAAACCACACACTGGAGTGAAATATCAGGCACAAGGATTTCTCATGACTCTAAGACACCCAGAAGTCAATTAACCTGCTTATAGCTTGTACAAAAAACCAATCCATTGTTTTGATCAGAATCAAATTAATTTTTTCATCACTCTCAGGGGCATGATGGCACTTGTGAAGTTGTTTGTTATCAGGATGGGAAATGCCCATTGGAATGATAAAATGTGTCATCAGATCATCGGCCCAGGTATCTGCCATATTTTATTTGAGGCATGAAGCCAGCTGGAGGTGGCTAAATCTCTCCAGACAGCTGTTTTGAAATAAAGCCCATCTAACTGCATGCAATGTAAATCAAGATAAGGCAGCAAGCTCAACAGTTTTGGAGATAGCCATTGTAGGGCCTCACATCATGACAATATGGAAAACAGCAAAGGAAAAGAGTGAGGAAACAGAAGATAGTATTTGAGAGAAGTTGATTTTCTTGCCGACAGCAGATGAACAGATGGGCAGAGATGGTGGCAGAAATCTTGCTCCTAATCTTTTTCTTATTCCTGCTTGCCATAAAACTGAGACATTAACACACCTGTGCATTTATAAAAAAAAAAAAATCCAACAATGGAAATGGAAAAGAGACTTAATGAGGTTTCTTTGAAAGAATTGATAGTGCGGAACTTTTAAAAAATTTGAAAGCCACTTTTAAGGACAATCCATGTGCAGTCTCTGTGTGCCCTGACAGCCAAACAAACACATGGCAGAAGCACCAGACAACAACTGGGATGCTCCTTCTCTCCCTTCTTGAAAGGGAGAAGGACCAGCCTCTATGCAGATCTCCCTTCATCCTGAAGCACCTTTTACCTCTGCTGTGTCCCACAGGAGCCAGGACACCCACCTGGCAGGGGAAGGAGTCTTGTCCTCAGGAGCCAAACTTACCCAAGACAAGAACAGAAAGGAGCACTTTTTCTTTTGCATTAAAAAAGGAACTGTACTCCCCACAATGTTCTTTGGCTAAAATACTGGGGTCAAAGGGATAGCCAGTTCACATTGGAAAAGGTAGTAATTATCTTTAGCTCTCCAAATAAGCATCAATCACTGCTTAATTAAGGCCACAAAGTAAATGTGCGGCACTAGACTTCTCCAGAGAGGAAAAGCTCATGTTGTATGTGCATAGTTATTTCCTTTTTCTAACATGTGCTTGGGTTTACATCCACATATACAGGGGCTTGGGGTGACAAATAACATCATTACTGGAAAAGAGTAAACAGCTCACAGAGAATAATTTACATGATTTAATACAGCCTCACTTTCTGTTCATAGAGCATTTGTAAACACACTGATTTTCTCCAATTATTCAATTGAATTAACTTGACAATATGTGTATATATTAACTTGTTTACAATCTAGTATTTTGAGGATCAGCTGCAAAACACAATATCTGAGATTTGACTTGGTTGGTCTTTTGGCCATTTTAATCACAAGAAAGTATTTCTGTTTCCTCTTTGGACAGTCCCATAGTGAAAGGATGAGGAATCACCTTTCCCACATTTGTGCAGCACCCCAAGCAATTCAGATCCAGCCCTCTCCAGAACATGTGCAAACTGCCATAACTGAATTTATCAGGACAGCTACAGAACTCCTATGAATTTGAATTTCACTGTATCCTTGCATTATGGCATCTATGGATCTATGACCCTAAGAGTCAGAAGGGTTTCAAAGCAAACAGTGGGAATACACCAAACACTGAAAGGATTCAATGCCTCTAATATTCATACTCCTCTTTATTAGTTAAAAGGAATAAAATGTGACATTGTTGTTGGAAAAAAATGCAGTCTTTCTCATAAAAAGCCATTCAATCAGTCACTGAAAACCACATAAGTAAGCCATCATAAAACAAAATAGATTTTAAATTATTCTCCAGTGACCAAGACAACTAGCATTTTATTTCCTGAACCATCTTTGACATTTCTGCTTTCTTCTTAGAACTAAGCAATGAACAATTTCTGTAATATTTTTTTCTGATCTCTTAAATTTTAGAGTCATGAAAGGAAAAAGTTGCTCCGCTATCTTAGGTTCTCTTATGTTTCTGCCAATGGTAAAAAAAATATGAGTTTTGAAAGCGTAGAGCTAAAGATGATCCCCTCCTTTGCATCCACACCCCCAAAAACCATAGAGAATTCTCCTGTGTAACCTTGTGTTTGTTACTCTCCCTGCTTTTACTGAAGATCTTTGAATAAATGGTGGAGGAGAAATGAAGAGAGAAAACAGACTACAGTGCTGATGGCACTAAGCCTCAGAGATTGGTTAGAGTTTATCTCAGCACAGATGGCAATCCCCCAGAGGAGCCCTGGACCTTGGTGCTCTAAGTGTTATGCAAACACAGCACAGAGATGGTGGCTGTCCCACAGGGCTTCTGAGTAATCACTTGCTGTTCAATTACCTTCATCCAAGTTCATTTGTAGCTTAAAGCATTGTTCAGTCTGAGCCTGAACTTCACAAAGTGAGAACAAAGCTCTTAGGTTGGTGATTACATTATTACTAATATTATTACTGTTGTTGTTGCTATTATTATTATTTCACTAGATTTAAAAGACCGAGGGAGGTGGGGATTGGTGGGAAGGTCAGCCTTGATTTGGATGTTCCCAGCCCCAACTCAGAACAAGCAGGATACCTCCATAGCTGCAGGCAACAACATTCAGGGACAGTATAGAGTGGGCAAAAGTGCACTGTAGATGACCATTTCCAGACGAAAAAATGTATCTGGACATTTACAATTGGATTACAACTGCTTTGTTCCAAACAGTGGGTGAACATTGCTTGTGACCTTGCCATGACCGTGGCCCCTCTTTCCATTGGATTGGGAAACTCCCTTCCTTGCACAATATAAAACTAACTCAAGAGGAGGTTCCAAGTTTTCACCTCATTAGCTATTCTGGTGGAAAGCAGCTGTATAAAGAAATATATATGAAATCCAGGTGTGAAGTATTTCACTGTCACAAGGCAGTTTCCAACTAGGCATTCATCATGCACAAAAATTGCAATTTCAAGATCACTACCAAACCAAACAAAAAGGAACATCTTTGAGTGTGTGTATTTTAATAGCCTCACTTGTAGAAAATGTTGGTAATGATTTTGATAGAATGGTCAATTTTCTTTAAGTCCCTGGTTTCTCCTCTCTCTCAGCTGCTTCTTCTATTGCTCTCTTTCTATTCAGCACCAATTTGCTGATTTGCAATCCCCAAAGACATGTGTTTTCTCTTCTTATTTTACTCCAATTTTGGCTGGACCTCAAACCAAAGCCTGTGTGTTCTCTGCTCAGAAATTCATTATTAAGTACAGTCTAGTGCTTCTTGCATCCTGCCTTTTATTTTCCCAGGCCTAAATCCACAGAGGGACTAATAAGCCTGAAGTGGAACATGGGTGGAATTTAGGCATTTATGTAGAAGAGCATAATTCCTAAAACATCCTACATAAAGCCTAGCTGGAGTCCCCAGATATCCAAATTTGCATTTCTAAAGTCCGTAGGCATTTAACTTGCCTGTCAAGAAGTGCTGCCCTCCCAGAGCAGCGCAGTAAGTTGGTGCCTCATCTGCTCAAGGGCTCTCCAATTTGTCAGACCACAGTCCAAATCACTGCAGGAGCTGGAGGCAGCCACCCAGCCCAAGCTGAGCATGCACAGATGCAGAGGATTGAACACAAAAGCCCAGCAGAGAGGGCAGCTCTCCCTCAGCTGGGTGCTGCTGTCTGTCCTGCCTGCACCAGCTCTGCTCAGCTTCTGGCACGGCACACAGGAGGTCCAGGCTAAACAGCCCTCCAGGAAAAGGAGTCCAAATCCTTCTCTCCCATGTGCAAGAATACCAGTGCCTCTTCTGGACTCTGGCGCTTCCCACTCTTAAAACTGAACTTGCAACTCCATGCAGGAAAACATTTCCAATTCCCTGTTTCAAAGGAAGAAAACTGAAACGTGTGACTCAAGTACCCTAAACAGGGGCAGGACTTTTAGTCCGCACTCCCAGCATTTTTCAGACATTTTACATTGGATTATCTTTGGAAAGGATAGAATAATATTATACAGGATTTGCTTGTAGCACAGAGTGCCTCTCACAACCTTGGGAAGCTCAGACACATTCTTGACCATCTCAGCGGAGGGCTGGTATCAGTAACTTCTGCTCAGTGAACACCCTTCTGAGGTGCCCGTTATTAGCCCTTCAGTTCAGATTCCCAGCTTCCACAGATGGTCAGGCCCTCTCAAGCTATGTGCAGTGATGACAAGCATCCAAGATGGAAAACATTTATAGGGATGAGGTTCAGTACCATTTCCTTCCCCAGCTGAGCAGTCATTTCAGTGTTCTCAATCAACAAATCCGAAAGGAAAATGTAAATGATCTCTCCCCCTAGTATATGGCCTGAGATGGACAGGAGTCCCACTCAAAAAAGAACAGGCTCATCTATCACCAGATGGGCAGGCACATCTGGTTGCTGAGGGCAGATGTTTTGGGGTGCAGGTGTTTGGAGCAGATGCCTGCCTGACGTGTATGTTCTGGTGACTGGAAAACTGAGCTGTACTGCATGTACAGCAGATAAGGATAGATACAGCCAGGATATTCATTAATGCTTCCTCTGAGAACATGTCATCAAACAGAAAACTAGTAAATTGCCCTCTGACACAGTGTAAAGCTCTAAGTATTCAATCCACACATTTTAGGAGCTTGTTGACAAGCTGGAAATGATCCAGAAACATTTTTGCAAAGATTTCAGGACTGCAGAACCCATCCTGCTGTTGGATACTCCAGAAACTCTGTCTGTTTAGATTATGCCACAGAAGGTCAGTGGATGATTCACTCATGCTCTCCAAGTAAGGAAGAAGAATCCTTATTAGGGAAAAAAAGCTTTAGTGGAAACACAGAAATTAGATTTTCATGTAGAGAGGAAAGAAATTTTTATATTTTTGGTAATTCATAGTGACAATGAAGAGATATGGCTGTACATCCACAGCTGGACCCTCAGCATCTGAGTTCTTTAAGTTTATCTGTTCTCTGGGATGCTCTCTCTGACAATATGAGAGCAAAGGCTGGACACAGAAATGAATGGGGGCAAGTCTGTGGCTCTGTGGTGCCAGTAATCTTAAGGTCATCTCAGTAGTTCAAGCTATTTTTAAGAACCTATGCATCTTTTGGAAGAAATTTTCAATTATTTGCACCATTATGCAGTATTTTTTCTATCATAGTTTTACTTTGAATCTTTCAGCAAAACATATGATTTTCCATCTTGTTCTCCAAGACTGTCTTTTTGGCAGGGATTGCCAGAGTTTTTTATCCTCTAAGGATGTCAGAAGGTTCTGCATTTTGTCAAACTTTGTGGTAAATAACTCAAACATTTACTTTCCTGTTTTGCTGGCTGCTTCACAGATAGAGTGCAGGACCTTTTCTCCAAGCCAGTATATCATGTCCTGGTCCTGTAAGGCACTACTAGGAATAATTTGAATGGTTTCTATGGCAGTGAACAAGACATAATTTCAGGGTAAGACTGGTAAAGTCATTAGTGGCTGTGCTTAGACAGCATGGTGGTCAAACTCTCCCCCTGAGGGTTTGTGCTCTGTGCCACCTCTGGTGCAGACACATCCTGTGCCCTGCTCAGGCAGGCACCAGCCCTCAGTGCTGTCACCCTCCCTGTGGCAGTGCCACCCTGCTGCCTCTGTCACACAGGCTGCACACATCTGTGACCGTGTTCACAGAGGTTCTTGGGTGAGGGAAGAGATGAGGATCTGACTCCATGTTTCAGAAGGCTTGATTTATTGTTTTATGATATATATTACATTAAAACTATACTAAAAGAATAGAAGAAAAGGTTTCATCAGAAGTCTAGCTAAGAATAGAATAGCAATGAATGATAACAAAAGTTTGTGGCTTGGCTCTCTGTCCGAGCCAGCTGGGCTGTGATTGGCCATTAATTAGAAACATCCAGCATGGGCCAATCACAGATGCACCTGTTGCATTCCACAGCAGCAGATAATCATTGTTTACATTTTGTTCCTGAGGCCTCTCAGCTCCTCAGAAATCCTAAGGAAAGGATTTTTCAGAAAAGATGTCTGTGACACACATGTGCTTCAGCTGTGCAATACAGATCACACACAGAGCTACAAACACAGGTGTGGCAACTGGGAGGACACCAGTGGGGACTTAAAAGAAGATAAAACTCTGTTTTATAACATATATCTTTTGTTCCAGAGCCACACGTTCAAGTACCAATGTATCATTTCCTGAACAAGAAACAATGCACTTTCAGATAACTCTGCAAAGCAGTAATGAAGATAAAATTTAATTTATTTCAATTAAGAAGGTTTATGAGTTATTACTTACAAGATTTGCTAGCAGCCATAAGAGTGATTGCCACTATCTGAGGCTTTTTTTGAACTCCAGCTGAGCCACAAAGCACAGAGTTATGAAAAGCTACCTGAGTGATGTGTTGAGCTCCTGGATTTCTACCATGCTAGGACTGAGTGATCTTACAGCTTAGTAATGACAGGAATGATTACCTCTCCGGATGGATGTAATGCTACATTTCAGAGCTGAGGTGCATAACTGCTTCCCTCTTATTATATCTCCCTTTTGTGCTCCATGTATTCTAGTCAATGGCACTGCAATTTCCCAAGCAACTCCTGCTTTCATAAGGAGCCCTGCTAATGACTCTGCCTTGCCTCATTTTCTCCCCAACAAAATGAATGGCTCCCCTGCCCTAACCAAAGCCTGTTTTTATTTTCCTTCCTTTCCATTTGTGCTTTCTGTGATGGGTGTTAGAGATATGGCTGTTTTCAAAATTTGGTGAATTCAGGGCTGAGGAAAAGCTCCACTCCATCATGCCACAGTACCACAGCCACTTGTGGGACCCCAGGTGGGGCTGGGGCCAGCTCTGCTCCCTGCACCACAGAGCCCCAGCAGCGACCAGGGCTTACTGGGAGGATCCAGGCAGCACAAAGGTGGATAATGGCAGCACAAAGGTGGAGAGTTGCAGCACAAAGGTGGAGAGTTGCAGCAGGTTGTGAGGAATTAAATCAGAGCCTTGGACATGTGGGCCCTGGGGTGTGAAGGGGTTCTAATCTACACATCCTGGTAAACTGAGGCAGGTGAGCTACAGAGTACAGTCACCAACCCACATGACTGTGGTCATGTCAGACTTGGATCTGTTTCACTTGACATGAAATACCCTTTACCTCAGCCATCCTGCACTGTCAGATATTCCAAATGCACTGATACTGCTGCCTCACTTTTTTCTCTGTTTGTTATTTTCAATGCTGTCCATGAGGCTTCAGGAAGCAATTCCCATGCTGATTCCCCACAGATATTTATCAGACACAAAATGCAGTATCAGATCTCAGAGTGCTGACAGTTCCCTCTGCACAAGGCTGGTTTGCCCTTGTTTGGGAAGGCAGACAGGGTTTATTCCTCAAGCCACTCGTTGCACAAGGCAGGCATTGAGAGGCAGTCGGCATTCCTGGACAGGTTCATGGTGCTGAGGGAAATGTCCCAAGTCACAGGATCAGCAAGGTTGGAAGGGACCTTCAAGATCACCCAGTCCAACCATCCGTGCAACCCCTGAAGCACATCATCCATTGCCAGATCCAGACACCTCCTAAACACCTCCAAAAATGGTGACTGTACCTGGGCAACCTGTTTCAATGCCTGACCACCCAAACACTGAAATGGTTTTAATTTATAATCTGAATCTCCCCTGTCTCATAAGGTCAGAGGACTCCAACAGTGGAAACCAAGTACTTTGTTCACTTTTCTCCTAATATTTCTCCTCTATTTTACAATTTTCTTATTTTCTCTCTCTCTCTACTGTGGAAATCCATGGAATGTAGTAGCTACTATTTTCTTCCCCTGTTCTCCTCTACTGATGCCTATTTCCTTCCAGTAAATATATTTCCAAAATGCTAGTATTTCTTTTGTATTTGCTGGCTTTTTCTTTTTTCAGCATGTGTCCAAATAAAGAAGCTGACAATATAAATGACACTTGCAACCTCATTTTTGCATTCACTTCATGCAGAAAATATTCATACTCACGGCACACTTACTAAAGCACAATATCCCTTTAAATCACTCTGAACATAATATCTTTAAAGCACTGATTAAGTAGTTGCCCCTTTCAATGTAACTATTGCCTGCTAAGTGTGCTGTTAAATCAGCAGCTCATCAAATGGCCTGATGCTGGGATGTAACAAGTTTCTGATGGAGTTGTGCTCCTTCAAAGAACAAGCATTTTTTTCATCACCCTCTTAGTCACCTAATTTGACTGAGATCTAAGATCCTAATGCATCAATCTTGTTAATTCTCTTGCCAGTACATAAGAAATTGAAGCAATAAACCACAACCTGTTTGTAGTGGTGTTAACATTATTATATAGCACACCAGCTGACAGGAGCACCGCTTTTCCATTAAACTTCAGCCAATACAACAAGCCTGTAGCTCTTGGGAGTGTCTATCTTGTCATGTCTTTTTTCTTTCCTTCTTCCTAAACCACTGATGACTCATGCAAACTGCTGACCCTTTACTCAGAGTTGAGTTTTGCATGTGGAGCACTGACATGGGCTCTCATTCCTATTGTACTTTCTCTCTGAGTGATGCTGTCATCTGTGTGTCACTAATGCTGAGATTCCAACTCAAACCAGCAGGTGTGAAATGTTCCAGGAGAATGGTCCAAACATTTCTAATGGGGTTAAAAAACATTTTTCCTCTAATCTGACTCCTCTAAGTGGTTGAGCTTTTTTTTCTTTTTTTGTTTAAGCATTTAAAAAAGGAAACAACTCAGGCAAATAGCATCTGCTTCAAAATGTCAGCCATAGAGCTGAAGTTTGGCAAAGTTGTATATACAACTAAAAATATAACACAGCATATGATAACATGCAGTGCTGATGAACTGTAGCAGCTCACCCTTGACAAACCAGCTCCATCATAAAGAAAGAAGTTCAATCTCAAAATCGGACACAAAAACTAATGCAAGCAGAGTGCCCTGTAAAACCCTCTGTGAAAAGTATACAGAATGAAAACCATAAGACAGGAATTTAATGGGAGTTTTTTCTGAGCAAAGCCTACAGCGTTTCAGCTCCTGGGAGCCATGGTGGTGCTGATGCATGGGAAAAGGGAGAGAGGGGACTTCTGAGGCCTTTTTCTATTTTACTTCTTACATTTGGGGCAAATGCTGTGTTTTTTCATAGTTTCTGCAACCTGGTTTTCCCATCCTTAATTATTGTGTATTGTTTCCTCACAGAGAGAAACTACACCCTTATTCTTTTGCCAGAACATGCACATTTCCTGTTGGTGGTTGTTAGAGATACCCTACTAGTACATAACTTTCCATGTGAGGGCTGCCATGGTAACACAATTTACTGTATACCAGGGTTAATATGTGCATAGACACAGAATAATGTGCAGATACACAAATTACTGCTTCCCTATGGACTACTTCTTCTGGCACTGATTTTGCTGCTGTTGTTGGACACATGGTTTATACATTAGAGAGTGAAAAAAACCCTTTTTACATTTGATCTTGTATGCTGAATGTTGGGATGTATAACAGAGATGTGTTACTTACTCTTGGAGGGGGGAAGAGGTTGCAAAATCACATGTGCATTTGTGCTTCTGAAAATGCCACATGCAAGAGAAAAATTGAGAGCTGATCCCAGGCATTTTTACGCATGGCAAATTAACAGCTTTTTAAGGGTCTAGTCTACTCACAATGGCAAAAAAAAAGTTCTTTATTCTAAATAAGGAATGTATCATTTTGAAAAATAAATGAATGAGGCAAAACAAAAGCTTTGCAAAATATCAATGGGATTTCCTACTCTGCAGCTGTGTGCTATTACCAGCTATAGTATATCACTCAAACTCTGCTTTTAGAGGGGTAACTGTCAGCCTACAGGGATTGAGATTGAGAATTTGCAATTCATCATCTTCATTTGGAAGTCTGGTAGCTTGCCTGCCCAAATTAAATACTTTCTCTATCACAAGTATACTTTTCAATTAGTTAGAAACATGGACTGCATTTGATTTCAATAAATAAACAAATTATAAACTCTTGAATCTTCATTAATTTAAATCAACAGTTTAAAATTCAGTCTTGCAAAGTACATGACACTCTCAGATATCTTAATATAATTATGCCAACCTATTTTTCTGATTGTCAGAATCTCAAACATTAGCTCAATTGCTTCAAATACAGCACACTTGATGCAAACAGTTGGCATCAAGCTGCTTTAGAATTTTGCCACAGAAATTCTGCTACAGGTGACACTGAAAACAAAATCAGACCTACATATTTCTACATCCTTTCTTTTCTGTCTCTGGAGTACAGATTTGCACTTAGGAAAACATTATTTATCTGTTTAAAAGACTCCCAGTAATTTGCAGAAGTGGATTTTCAACCAGAGTAATTTAAACCCTTACTGCTGTTCCCAGCACTGTTTACAGCATTCAGGCAAGGCAGGGTGGGGTGGATGAATTAACAAACTCCTGCTTTTACCCCAGCTTAGCTGACCTAGGCAGGGTGACAAAAATCCAGCTGGGACTGAAGTGGCTGGAGCCTGTTGTTTAAATTACAGCCACAGTGCAGTTACTGAGGTTCTGGCTGGGCTGTTGGACTGCCAGAGCTGCTGGTGTTGGACACACGCCTGAGTGTGTCCTGTGGGGCTGTGGGTGCACACTGAGCTGCATTTACACAGGCACTGAGCTGCTCCTTACACAGACACTGAGCTGATCTTACACAGGCACAGAGCTGCCTTTACACACAAACAGAGCTGCTCCTTACACAGGCACTGAGCTGCTCCTTACACAGGCACTGAGCTGCTCCTTACACAGGCACTGAGCTGCTCCTTACACAGGCACTGAGCTGCTCCTTACACAGGCACTGAGCTGCTCCTTACACAGACACTGAACTGCTCCTTACACAGGCACAGAGCTGCTCCTTACACAGGCACTGAGCTGCTCCTTACACAGACACTGAGCTGATCTTACACAGGCACAGAGCTGCCTTTACACACAAACAGAGCTGCTCCTTACACAGGCACTGAGCTGCTCCTTACACACACACAGAGCTGCTCCTTACACACACACAGAGCTGCCTTTACACACAAACAGAGCTGCTCCTTACACAGGCACTGAGCTGCTCCTTACACACACACAGAGCTGCTCCTTACACAGGCACTGAGCTGCTCCTTACACAGGCACAGAGCTGCTCCTTACACAGGCACTGAGCTGCTCCTTACACAGGCACAGAGCTGCTCCTTACACAGACACTGAGCTGCTCCTTACACAGACACTGAGCTGCTCCTTACACACACACAGAGCTGCTCCTTACACAGGCACAGAGCTGCTCCTTACACACACACAGAGCTGCCTTTACACAGGCACAGAACTGCTCATTTACACAAACACAGAGCTGCTCTTACACAGGCACTGAGCTGCTCCTTACACAGACACTGAGCTGATCTTACACAGGCACAGAGCTGCCTTTACACAGGCACTGAGCTGCTCCTTACACACACACAGAGCTGCCTTCACACAGACACAGAGCTGTGCCCATGCCCACCTGCCTTGGAGCTTCTGGGCTCCCCAGAGCAGGTTCTTCTGCAGAAGGCGTCACACACATCCCAGTGCAGAACAGGCTCCCTGGAAGGGATTTGCCTTGGGAAGGTTTAATTAATCTGTCCTAGGTTTAATTCAGCACCACCCATTTCTAAGGTGGTTATGGATCTATTAGAGTGCTCATCTGACTTTAGGACAGTAGGAGTATGGAAGATTTGGCAGTCCTAGGAACCTTTGGAAATGTTGGGTTGCAAAGTTTCCATGGGCTTTACAACAGATTGGAAGATTCCCAAAGGTGCAAGACAACATACCATGCACCATCACAAACTCTGGTGGACAAGCCACTGATGGGTGCTCAGTGTCAGCTCAAGGCACACTAATTATATTATTACTAATAATTAGCCATATTATATGGGCCCTCAAGCAACCATCAACAAAGAGTGCGTTAAAGCTCTACACTACAAAAATATAAGAACTTTATGACTCCCTCCCCATTAAGAGGATAACCTATATTTAAACAGGAGAATTAATGCTAGAATGAGTAACCAGGGTCCTCACTCTACGACTCAAGCTTACATCTGTACATTATTAACAAATCACCAATATATGACAAATCAAACAAGCAGAGTATTAAATATCTTGTTAACCCAACAGAGGAGCATCCATTAAGAAAGATTAAAACCTGTAAAAGGAACTAGGCAAACCCGTCAAGGCCCGACTATTTACCAAAAACATAGCCTTCAGCAAACCAAAAACAAGTGCCTGGTCATGCTACCAAAACTGGGTGGATTTCATGACAGATAGAGCCTTAAAAGTAGAAATACCTCTAAGGATTTAGTGTTTCTGGAGCCCCACCCCTGATTTTCACTTCCTGGTCATACAGACCTACTTCCAACCCTTGGACTAAACAACAGTTCCCACAAATTCCTGCATGAAGCTCTCTGGTATTTCAGAATTCTCCCACCCCCTGACTCCTAAGGATATCACAAGCCCCTTTTGTTTTCAGCACTGGATTCTCCATTAAGGCCATGAACACTTACAGCTTGAATGCCAGTTAATGAAACATAACCACAACTGGAGGTATTCAGCCATCAGAACAGAGGAGAAGAGGAATAAATCCAGATAAAATAAATAAGTGCTATATGGCAGTAGTTAAATGACTAAACCAGCAAGGACTAACTGCACGTCAGGCTGTTCTTCCTTTGGTGAAAGGAAGTGTGTGGAGAGGAAATCTCCTTTGGTAACCATAAACACAGAGTAAAAGCACACATAGGACACCAGGTATTATTCACTAGCTGTAATTGCTTCCTGTCAAAAATGGACGAACAGACCAAAATCATTAATCTGACTTATCTCTGGGTTTTATTGAGAAGAGAGAAACTTAACGTGAGAGGTCAAGCAGGAAGAACTCCAACCCACCCAAGGAAACAAGATGAGAGGCAGCTCCAGCCTGGCCCTGCTCCAGGAGGTTCAGCCCCTCAGGCTCCCAGCAGTGACCCTGTGCTGCACTGGGAGCCCAGGGTGTGACACAAACTGCACCCTGGTGGCACTGCAGTGTCATTCAGTGGCTGCTCTGTGGTCAGGGCACACAGGTGACCCCAGTTCAGAGCCCTGGGTGCAGCCCAGCAGCCTGGGCAGGTTTCTCTGTGCAGTGCTGGCTTCAGAGGGACGAGCCAGCTACCAGTGCTGGCACGTGGATTTACAGCAGCTTGGGAACCTGATAATCTAACCCACATAAAAACAGTTGTGTCCTTTGTAGGTATCCACATTTTGGGTAGAATTTAGTCTTGATGAAAGACCATTGGTGATTTAGCCATGCCTTGGTAAGTTATGTAATTTGTGTGACAAATATACAATTTTTCTCTGTTACTACTTGTGTGTAACATTACATGTTACTCATCTTCAAATAAGGAAAAAACGCAATGTCACACATGGTTTTATAAAATGCCAATTTTCCTTTGTCTGATACCAACTTAAAACCCAAACTAAGAAGCTGAAAGATCAGTCCAAACTTAGTCCTATTTTTTTGTGCTAATCATGAATCAAATTGAAAGTTTACAAATACCACAGCTTCATTCCTCCATTTTGGTATTACAGAAAAATAATATGGTGGCTCCATTTCATTAATTACAAAAATAATTGAAAGTGTGTGCTTTCTGTATTTTATTACACAGGAGAAACATACTCAAATCCATTAAGAAGACCTGCATATGATGAATTGTTCTGGACTGAAATTATTTTATTGGCATGATCCAACATTCTCCAGGCATTTCAAGAAAAATTCCTCACTGGCCTTACTTGGCAGAGGCTGATGCCATATTTTGTCCAAGTTGTCCCAGCCTCTCCCCTGGTGTCCCTGAGGAACATCAGTGACCATGCTGAGGGGGTTTGGTGCTGATCCTTTTAATAACCATGTTCAAAGCTGACAGAAATTGGCCAATTTGTATTTTTAATTCAATATGTGTTTTTTAATTAATTCCTAATTTGTTTTCCTCCTCCTAGTGAGGTTTTCCAAACAATTTCCGGTAGTTTCTCTGGGATTTGTGAAATACTGCAATGAGAATGAGTGGAGGCTTTTCAGGACAGTTCTTCTCTGTTGGGTACCTGCAGACACATTGCTGTGGGGTTCACTTATAAACAGAGACAAATGCATCAAAACCATTTCAGATTAAACATGAATATTCATTTTCCCCTTTCTCCATCTTCACAGAATTTTTTGTGAAACAAACACCTCATCATCTTTCACCAGGATGTCCTAAAAAGTCATGATCCTGATCCTGACCAAACATCAGGATGACTTTGGTGCTGCTTAGGTCAAGGTTAGGAAACGACACATGCAGTACCTGAGTTTTGCTGTGATGCATATCATTTCAGAGAGATATCTAAAAGTAAATATTTCTGCAGCTGCAAAGCCTAATAATAGAGAAATACTTTCACCCAGAAGGCAAGTGACTTCAAAATAAAAATCAAATTCAAAATTCATTAAACTCAGGACCAGTTTCTAGGAAAAAAATAAAAATAATACATTGTCTCTAGTGTGTGGGTATTGTACCTGCTCATCCAATTTTGAGTGCTGTAAAATTGGTTTAAATATAACGTTACAGGTTACATTTCCAAGCTGTGTTTCAGGAAAGGCCTTTTCAATGTGTCCTCATGGGAAAATCATGCTGCAGTTTAAGTGGTGACATTTCAGAAAGCAGAGAAGTTGCACAGTATGAAATTGTCTGACTGTGGAAGAGATGGATATGCTATTTATTACAGTAAGTACTAGTTATGTCCAATCACTCAGAATTTACTCTTTAATGTGTGCAAGGGGAATGCAAGGTACTTAGGTTGCAATTAAATGCATCTTGGGCTATTGAAGTGATGAAGAAAGAGTAGGAGAGACAAAAGAAATCTTACAAGTGAGCTATGAGAAGGGCAAAAGCAGCTCTTAGTTTTCTGTGACAGACTTAACAAGGCAGATGAGAAAGCACAGAAATATTGCAGGCCTCAGGTTCTGAAATAATAAGGCAATGAGCTAAACATCAGCAAACAGACTGGTCAATATTATGTACAGAATTTAAACCTACACTCACAATTTCTTCTAGGACTGCAGAGAAGACACCCAAGTCCAGTTTTAGGATGATACCATAAAAACTTTTCATGGAAAATTTTACTTACTTTCTCACAAAAACTAAAAGTTTCTACAGTTTGTTTAAAGGGCAGCTCTGTCTGGATACCACCAGGACTGTACTCTCTCAGTAAACCTCAGTGGCCAGCAGGGAAGTTTGCACAGAAAGCAAAAGCTGCACAGAGCATGTCAATGGAAAGAAGAACCACTTGAGCAGCATTTCCTGGCTCTTCCAGCTATTTACTCATTTACAAAGGGAAAAAAAATCACATTTACTGACTTCATCAAAACAAAGATTACAAGAAACTGCACTTATAAGCGTGCAGATCTTCCCAAAAGCCATGTTGGAAGAAATTAAAGTTTCAGGTTTCAGTTTAGATGTGTATGTTTGCAGACTTGCAACACTCACAGCCAGTGATTCTCCAGATGTTCACTCTTTTACAGAAAGGTGCAAGACATGCTAAGTCAAGAAAAAGAAGCTTGTCTATGATTCTCCACTCTGCTGCATGGGTAAAAAAGCCTCAGAACATGAATAAATAACATCACTTCAGGGTTATGCTGAGTCCAGGTAGATGAGTTTTTTCAAGCAGACCTGGTTTATATTATTTTTAATGACTGTACTGGAATTAATTTCAACTGTTTGCAAAAGAACCCTATCTGTGGATTTCAGAGAATGCCAAAAGCAGGAGTGGGACTGCTCAGGTGCCTTTGCCATTCATGTCCTCTTGCCTACTTGAATCTTCTACAGACATGAGCAGAGGGCAGGAGTCAAAATGTGTTCCTAAACCTTTCCCACCCTCTGCCATCTCATTATTGCACTGGTGACCCAAATATAGCATTTGTGATTATTGAACTTGGACTTCCTGAAGAAACAAGAGCAGCAACCCTTAAACCTGTGTATCTAAACTCCTGTATAAAAATCATATTCCTGTTTCAGTGTGGAATTTAATGGTGCCAAATGCTTTCTTTTGGCATAACAACACAGTCAAGAGCTCAGAGAAATTCACTTTCCTTGCTATGCTCTATTTCCAGCAGTAGCTGGAAGTTACTCATCTTATCTCCACAAATCTTCAGGATAACAACTGAGAACAAAGTCTCTGTGTAAAACAGAGGACACAGCCTGATCACAGATTAAAATACAGAAGGGTGATTGAAACAGCAGCAGAAAGTAGAGCATTTATTCACTAATACACAGAGCAAACTGGAAGCATCCAAGTACTGCACAGTCAATGATAAATAATGATGAGAGGTTCAGTTTTCAAGTTGTAGATAATACTGAAAATTTGGCTAATAAATTTGCACCTGTGTACTATAATTACATGTTTCCTCTTAAATTTTAATGCAATTAATTAACATCTGATTAGCATATTTTTATTTAAGGAATGGAAGAAGGGTTACATACTTTTGGATTTGGAGAAGAAGCACTTTGCTATGACGCAGGATTTCTGTTGAACACTCATGCAAAATTACTGTCTATATCACAACTGGTTCAAAAAGAAAGTGAGATTTTTAACAGGTGTCACTCCAATGACAACGAGTATCAAGACTTCCATTATTTTTGTCTGATCCCTAAATATATAGTTACAAATTATTTATATACCTGCAACTATATTCATAAAGCTTCAGAAGACACTATTTTCCATCAACAGTTTAGATTGCTTAGAATAAATTATAAATGTAGCAGTCATTAGTTAACAAAGCTTCCCAGTAACGTCACCACCAACAGTGTTAAAAGGAACTTCACAAAGTTTCATAATGAGATACAGAGATGAGCATTTCATTACCAACTGAAAAATTGTTGAAATATATAAACAGATAAATTTGTCAAGGTTGCATGCCAGAAATAAGTCTTCTCATTTATTTATTTAGTTTAGCTATATTTAAAGGTTCCATTAAAGAGAAGTTGAGTGGCATTTCAAAAGGAGGAGGAATCATTAGAAATAATAAGTTGCACTTCAGATAGTGGTGAAAGCTTGCATTCAAGCTTAATTTGTAAAAGCATTTAAGAGACTGGATGGTGCTTAGAAACAAAGGCAAAAATACATCAGTGTCCAGAAGCTGAATGCAGTGGAGACAGTCATTTAAAAAGCCCAACTATTCCTCCTGGCTGAGCTGATAAGCAGAAGAAATACTGCAGAATCACACACTCATATAATGCTGGTTGTAGATCTGTAAACCCAAATGTTTACCTTCTAAAGCTCAGGACAGAAAGAAAGAGGACTGCATTTGAAAGGCAGCTGTTGAGTAAATTCAGCACCTCCCACAAAGGACCTCTCTGCTCTTTCCTGTGTGCTCCATGTGTTCTGCCTCAGTTTGAGAATTGACAAACAGATGATGAAAGCTGTTGTTCTGTGACAGGTTGCTTCTGCAATCTTCTCTTTCTTTATGTATTTCTATGTTTTCCTACAGTATGCTCCTCCTTTCCACTTATTCTGTTCCATTTGTTTAATTTATAGAAGCAAGAAATGGAACGAAGACCACATGACCAGCAGTGGTTTATTGAGAAAAATGTGTCATAGAAGAGAATATTCAAAAAAGAAATTGGACTGTATTTTTCAATATATTGAAATTCATGGTCGTATTTTTCTCTCTCTTGTAAGCATTCCAAAGGTTTCTCCACTTTTCAGGAAAACTCCCTCATGTGCTCATGAATTTATGGTTATTTTTGAAGACCTCAATGCCCAGGGGAATGCAGATACCCTGGAAAATCATGACTAGAGAGGAGGAGTCAGGCACTCTTTCAATCTACTCAGAGTTACTTTCTTAGAAGGCTGAATTAATTTTTCCTCTGCAACAACAAAGATGCAGTAAAAAAAGAGCACATGAAATTCGCTGGAACTCATTCAAGACATGCAGTTCCATTCCTAGGCCATATGCCCCAAAAATCACTCAGGCAACTTTCTCATATGTAATAAGAGTTGAATGAAACCAGTCTTTCCCCCAAAGACATTATGAGGCTAAACACAATATTACTTTAATTTTATGAATACATTGTCCAATGAGAAAATATTATTCTCTTCCTGCAAAATTTCTAAAGTAGTCATGAGTCCTTAAAATAAAAAAAATAATAAAAAAAGACTAGTGCTACAGGAATAATCTTCTATTGATAATTGTGCTTATCCCATAAAATTTCATGAGTAACACTTTGCTCCTTGATTAATATAGCCCCAAAGGCCTTTGTTTCAAATATTATTTCTAATTATTCATGGTTTGTAAGTGCAATTACAAATAAAGATGAGAGGAAAGCAGGCTTATGGTTTAATGAATTGGATGGAAACACTGAACTTTAAAGATGTATAGAAATTGAAATGAACACTCATATCTGCAGTCTAACAATTAGGTTTTGTCAGAGGTAGGGTTTTCTTTTTCATGGTAATAAATTTGTGTAAATAGCTTTACACACATGGCCTTTGCTCACAGTGAACAGAATAAAAGATTAACAAGAAAAATGCTGTGAAAAACAGAGGTAAAGGTGCTTATTTTTTATTGACTTTTCCTATTAATTCTGTATGGGATGAGTCACCAGCAACCCACTGAGATCTGGGAGGGTGAAATCCAGACTGGGTTTTGGGTTACAGCTGCTTCTGGGTGTTTGCACTCCAGCAGAGCAGGTCCTGCTCTCCTCTAGGTGCAGAATAAAAGGCTGCTCAAATCCCTGCCCTTTCTCACTAGCAGATTGAAATTTGCCATTTCAGACACCCTGTGCCCAAATTCTGCAATGCAAGAGAACAGCCAGGACAGAGTGACCTTCTATTGTGAAGATGAAGAAACTCCAGATATGAATCACCCAAAATCCCTCTGGTGCAAAACACAAACCACTGGTACCCAAACCTGGGCAGACTCTCAGCTCTGCTGTTTTGCAGATATCTGATCAGGATTTACAGAGTGAGGTACTGACAAGCAAGGCAGAAAGAATTCAACCAGTGTTTGAGCATGTTTACATTGTCACAGCCTGGTCCTTCAGCTTGCAGAAGAAAACCCTGGCCCCTAGTGTCAGAGCAAACACTTATTTCAGGCCCCCTGTGAGGTGATAGCTAAGCCAGAAACATGGTGGTGTGCTCCAGCTCCAGGTTCATTGGAGGATGGAGAATTTTCCTTATGTTCATTTTCCTTATTTTCATTGGAGGATTTTCCTTATATTCATCTACAAAGCATGAGACAAAAAAGGTTTTGATGGAAAACATGTCCAATTTTCCTGTACTGGAGAATTAAAAAAATTAAAAGAGTTGTTTTCCATCAAATCTGGCCCTGCCAGTGTCCTTAGACCATCACAGCTGTAATTTGTGCAATGTGCCTGTGTTTCACACGTTCTTTAAAGGACAAGTTTCTGCAAGTATCTGTGATCTAGGACTCCATGTGAAACCAGTGGCTTGTCAGGATTTAGCCACACATTAACATCATCACACTTCCCTCAGCTTTCGGTGTGGCAAGGAGAAAAGCAGCCACATGAAGGGAGGGCTGAAGGAAGTGCCAGGCAGCATCATCAGAGATACCACAGGAGATCTGCTAAATGAGGGTCCTGCCAACAGAGCACCACAGCACAGCCACACACATTTACAGCATGAAATGCATTTCAGCTCTGAGGCACAGCTGAAGCCTCAGCTTGTAAGTTACTCCAACAAGTTTTACAGCAGAGCAAGTGCATCTGCTTCTGGATCACCCACAATTTTGTCAGAACATGACCTGGTCCTGAAATGCACAGAGAGGTTAAACAATGCATGGTGGAGAGGAACACCCAGACAGCCAGCACCTCCACAACTGCCTTTGAATGCTAAACAATGCACAGCAGAAGCTAGAATATTCTGTGTTTTTCTTTAATCACCAAACACCACTTTTTTAAAATTTAAATTTATGCCTTTGAGTCAGTTTTTGTTGCCAAAAGCAACAGGTCTTAACAGATACAGTGTGAAACCTATTGTTTAGAACTGGCACTAACTGTTCTTCCTCCTTCTGTAGCAGTAGGGAGTTTTTCCAGGTATGTGGGAGGCAAGCTGCTTGGAGCCATTATATTGCTTGTTCTCTGCATGATCTCCTTCATTAAATAATCTTTTAATGCAACATTAATAGTAATTGCAAGATTACAGTTCAAAATATTTGATAACATCACACTATGCAGCTGAAAAGCCACGGATCTCCTCTCTAAAGCTGGCTGTGGGGGGCAAGCCCACTGTGAAACACCACTGGTCCCTTGAACTGAAAGTGTTGCAATTCCCTTTATTATTTCTGCTCCAGATCTGGATGCCTCACAGGTGATGAGTGGTACAGCCTAGCAACTGAGAGCAGAAGCAAGGAAAACAACTGGTTAATTAATTTCTTACTTCTTACTTTTTAAGTATGTGAATATAGAGAATTTTTTTAATTAATTCACAAGGTGGAGGGCTCTCAATCACCTATTAGAGATGATATTTATGTACCAGTACTTGCCTTCATAATTTTTGACTACCCATAGGTATTTCAGAAATGCAAATTTACTCCATTTTAATCTATGTTGAGTCATCTGCTTCTTCTGCATATTTTTCAAAAATTTCTATTATGGAGTTATTTAACATTAGATTCTGTGTTATTTAACATTAGATTCTGCGAAGGATTAACAAAACTGCTTAAAGATACTATTCTCTCTGAGTCAAACATCCTTTATTAATGTAGTGATTAATATTGACTTCTTTTGACTTCCTTCAAAAGGAAGAATAAATTGTAAGCCATTGCTTACACCAAATATTTAGGTGTAGTTAAACTCTATTTCTTCCATTCTCTCCCATCTAAGTATCCATCACTGGTCTCAAATTTGGCCACTTACAGAACTGGAAAAAAAAAGTCCTTTTCCTCTTTGTCCTGAATATTAATCTTCAATATGAAGCTTTATGTTGATTCTAACTTTGAATATCAGTAGCAGTACTGCTAACAATAAAAACATTTCCTATCTGCAGAACTAGTCTGAATCAGAGTTAAAAAAATGTTAGCTCATTGCTTTCTGGTTTTTCTATATACAAAATTCCTTAAATGTGGACTCTCAGTTGTCCTTAAGGTGAAATAATCAAAACCTTTATATCAGGGAGCATGACAGGATGGAAAGGGCATGCAGAGCAAACCACAGTTTTTGTGTACACAAGGTGTTGAGAAGGGTTCTTGCAAGAGCTTCACAGCAGAGTTAACCAGTACTGGAGAAAGGTCTAAATCCCAGACCTTGAATGACTAATTCCATTAATCCATGGGAAATATTCAAGAGACACCAGAAATTCAGGCTGAGGATTAGAGCTTGTCTTCTCTGTAAACGGGAACAAACATTTGGAAACTGCATAAAAAAACCCCTGCCTAAATTGGCACAATATAACATAACTAGTCCAGCATAAATGATGCTTAGTTCAAAATAACTGATATAACTGAAATAACATTCCAAGAGCAGCTTTATCTTGGAGCAAGGTAACCAAACTCCTTAAACTCAGCAGGCAGACGTGAGGACAAAAACTCTCCAGAGACCATGATTTGTTCTGGATGGACATTGTTGCTGCCTTCCATTTCTGTGAGGTTTTCAGTCCTTAATTCTGGAAAAGGGGGATTTTAGAAGCCATTTCATGATAGAGACTATTTGTGATCACTTTCTCAGCAGGACAAAGCTGCTCTTTCACCACTAACATAACCTACCACTTATCTGCAGCAGGCTTTCACAAAAATAGCTCAACTATGGCTTTGTTTTCTCATTCCCTGTCTTGAAATAAAAACAGGTGAAAACAGGGATGTCACGAATTTTCAGAAAGTGGAGGTTTGGCAGTGTAACCAGACTCTCCATATACATACCAACACTCATAGTTAGCATAAAGAAACCTGCAACATGTGAGAACATAGACACAGGGAATGACACGTGCAAGGCATTCTCAACCAAACAGTTTTTTGGTGTTGGAAAGAATGTGAAAAAGCCAAAAGCACAGATATTTGTCCAGCATGGAATTACCAGACCAAATTGGATCAGAACAAGCAGTTCCATGAACCTGGAGGAGGAGTTGTTAGTACAAGGAGTCTGCCAGTGTGGAATGGATTTGTTATCCACAGGACAGAGTGGTGCAACAAAGACAACCCAGTAAAGATGCAGAGGTACAAACCTCGAACAAACTCCAACCTCTGTCCCATGACAAAGCCCAAACCCTGTCAACATGGCAATATTAAAGTATTTCAGCCCTCAGACTGAGATGAGAGCCCCTTCACTCTCCCTGAGCTGTTGCTGACCATAAACTCACCATGCCTACACCACACTGGCCCTACTGGCCCATAAACACCAAACATTGCTGGCAGGTTGTCAACGTTTGCATGGCAGGTGAAGACATTCCAATAATTGACTTAGTGAGCTGCAGACACAGGCAAAGAATTCTTTTCTCTGCCATTAATAATGCTATGAAATAACGGAAAAATGAACAGCAAGGTTCATTACTAAAAGAAAAAAAAGAAAATTCAAATCAGAAGTAGCCAGCCACCCATATCCCAGGGAACTTGTAATAACAGTGTTTTCTGCAGGACATATTAGTTAGAAATTCAGGGAAAAAATGTAAAATATTTTATAATTTATATGGTATATACATACCGCTGAGTATGAGGAATTCTTTCTGCATGAAAAGCCAGCAAGTGGCACCTCATTAAACAGGACCTAGACTTAATCTAACTTAGAACAGATAAAAAAGAAAGGATTCATATGAAGCTATACTGCCTGGGGGTTTAATCTCAAAGCTTTTGAGTATAATGAATGAATTAAGTAGGGCAAGTGATTAACAACAAAGAAGTGATCACATAATAAAAACAGAAATAGTACTGAATTTAGAGCAATGTTTCCATTGTTTATGGACAAGATCCTGCTGTGCTATTTTTATTGTTTTAACTCTTAAAGAATAGGCAAGCTAGATGACAGCACATGCTCTCCAGGTTGGGATGGAAAGATGTGGGAAAATGCCACGAGCAGAATTCCTAATGGTGCATAAATAATGGACTGTTCTGATATCAATATTTGCATCATTATGAGAATAAAACCGGTCTGCAGGACTCGCCAGTATTTCAGAACATATTTCTCTTAATGATGTAAAAATGGGATAAACACCGTCAGAATGATGCTGCTTTGTATTCTGGGGCTGCTGCAGCTGCTTTGCCCCTCAGCTGGAGCAGCAGAGGCACGGCTGGAACAAGGTGCCAGAGCTGAACCTGCAGCACCCCGAGCTGCCAGGGCTGAGCCTGGGCTGCCTCTCCTTGCAAAGCTCCTGACTCAGCCAGGGACAAGCTCACACCAACACATCCCAGGGCTCTGCTGGGGCTGCTGCTTGAACTGGCATCACTCAAATTAAACTGACTGCCAATTAACGCAAGCCAGTTCTCATCAGGGTGGATATGAGGTACAGACAGATGCAAGGCAGTGCCCACCTCCCCTCAGCTATAGCCCAAGGTAAATAATGGTAAATATGCTGAGTTACCCTGACTGCTCCTCACTAGACAGTTTCTTGCATTGTTTCTTTACCCCTGCTCTGGCATTTCTCAGTCCTTCCTAAAATATTTCCCTGATAGCAAATCACATGCTATCAGTAGTTTAGGGAGACCCTGAAAGAACCCCCCTGAGCAGAGATCAGGATGACTCAGGGTCAACAGTGAGAGGATGAGAAGGCTCCTCCTGGCATAGCAAACTCCAAAGCCAGCCCAGGTGATGTGAAGGATTTATATCCCACTGTCTGCTACAGGTAACAGCTCCTGTCAGCATTTGCCACCCCTCTTTAACCACACAGGCCCAACCTTCTTGAAGCAAGAGGGCTTAATAGTATTTAATAGTTTTTTCTGGGTCATGAGTTCTTCTCATATTTTTGAACAATACAACAACTCCAGTCCTCACACAGCAATGACAAAACACTGCCCAGCAGAGATGGAGGCTTGAGATCTTTTACATGCCAAAGTGAATTTGAGAATGCACAACACCCAAATTGATGCATTTTCTTCTACTAAATGAATCTACCAGGCCAAATAATTCTTCAGGGTCTAACAAGTATCAAATGAATTGCACACAATCCTTCTCTCATGGTAATAAGTGACAAGAAAGAATATGTTTTTGGGGTTTTTTTCTTCTATTGCCTTCAGAAGCAAATCTAGTGTATACTGAATTATGTCTAACAGAGGGAAATAAACACTAGCAGCCTGAATTTTGAGATTTCAAGACAGAGATCACTAGGGAAAAGCCCACATTTTCTCAAGGCACTTGATTGGCTCATAAATTTTGCTTTCCATTCACTAAAGCTTTCAGGGAAGAGAATGAGAGGATAAAGGCTGTAATTGATGGTACAATGCCCACAAGCCTCAACAGATGTGATCCCTCGTAATGAAGCATGTGGGCCTAATTTGGCATTACTTACTACCAGGAGGATCTTATGCAGGGTATCTTTCTAAATCTATGTTTGGTTGGCACCTGTGCCTTGTTGAAACTGGCATAGCACCTTCTGAGCGGGCACACTGCCACTCTAGCAGATGGGCAAGGGAGCAGATAGATGCCAGAGATCCAGTGCTGCATTTGCAACAAGCTAAAAGTAGCAAGGTCTGAGGTCTCATCACAGGACAGCTGAGGTGGGAAGGCACCTCAGGGGATGAGCCAGTCCCACCCACTGTTCAGAGTGGGATCAGCTAGAGCAGGCTGATTCCAGGTGGGTTTTGGGTATCTCCAAGGATGAAGACTCTGCAGACCCTCTGAGCAATCTGTTCTGTGTGTCTGATGTCACTCCCACAATAAAAAAAGGTTTTGCTTATGTTGAAATGGAATATTCTGTGTTTCTGTTTGTGCCCATTGCTTCTTGTCCTGTCGCTGGGCACCATTGGGGAGAATCTGTCTCTGGCTCCTTTACTCCTCCACCAGCTATTCCCACAGACTGGAAAGCTGCTCCTGGTGCAGGGTCAGCTCTTCTGGCCCTCCCTGCTATGACAGATGCTCCAATCCCTTAATCATCTTCATGCTCCTTTGCTGGCCTCTCTCCAATAAGTCCAGCATGGCTTGTGCTGGGAGGCCAGACCTGGACACAGCACTCCAGGGGTGTCTCACCAGGGCTGAGGGGATGGGAAGCTCATCTCCCTGAGCTGCTGGCATTGCTCTGCCCTGTGCAATCCAGGCCTTTCCTCTTAGCCCTCCTTGCCACAAGGATGTGTTTCTGGGTCATCCCAGGGTAATGACCACAAAATGCACACCCATACAATTCTTGGGCCTAAAATAACACTGAAAATCTGAAAAGTATCCTCTGTGTTTGGGAGATCATGGTCCTGCCAGGAGGGGAGATGAACCACAGAAAGAATGGTGAGCCAAAGAGACAGCTGAGCACAACACCCAGAATGAGATACAGGGGACAAAAGAGATGGCAGAACCTTCCCAGCTAAATACATTTAATTTCAGAGCTATGAACTACACCCCAAACTGATAAACTGATAATGGGATCTTTTCTGAACAGTAGAACTGCAACCTATAGATCAGGTATCACTGAACCAAAAAAACCAAAACCAAACCAGCAACAACTCAGCTAATGCCAATTTACAAGAGCTGTCAGCTAGGTCCAGTGCTTTGAAATAGCCTCAGGTGCAATGGCACCTCCCCACAGTGCCCACAAAAGCACTTTAGTCTCCTGGGAAAAGAAATGAGCAGAATTGTATGCTACCTATGAATTTGTACCAACCCACAATGACTTTGCTGGGTGCAGTAGAGTGATACAAGATGTGGACCCAGTCCTCATTCTCACATAACTGCTCTACTTCATGAATGTGTGACTAGAGAGCAGCAGATCTGACTCTCCTTCCTTGTGTCAGTGTTTGCTTTGGTCACAGCACAGGCACCTGCTGAAGCAAAGAGAAGACCACTGGAGTCCATTCCACCATCTTTGGCTTATTTGCTCTTTTTTTTCCTAATTAGTCCATGGTATGAAAGATGCTCCTCTAACTGAAATTTATTATCTGAAAGAGGAAACAATCCATCCTGGAAGCAAAAATGTTTTGTGAATAATATTTTTGTAAAATATTGTGCTAGTCACACAAATTACAAAAGCTGCATGGATTGAAGTGCCCCTGAATTTTCAAGTGTGCTGAGTGATTTGTGTGATGTGCATTGCACTGAGGTTGAAAACATTATTAACATCTTTGCTCTAAAACCTAGCAGACCAATTTATTCTAACTGGCATTAATAAAAAGTATCATTAGCAAACAAGGGTCAGTGGAAAACACAGCACAGAGATCATGCAGAGGAATAACAGATAGTTCAAGAAAAAGGATTAAATCTGCTTCAAGCTGACACTGTACAAGTGGCTCATCAGAACATTATTCTAACAAATGATATACCACAATCATAGTCATCTATTATGCTTAGCATTATAGCAAAATAGTACTTCAAGAAAGTGATGCAGAAGAAATGTATTAGCTTCTTGGATCATCTTTAATGACATCAAGTTTAAAGTATGATATTTGGTGTTCATCTTCTTATCTACTAAAAATATTCCTATTCCAATTAAACTTGTAAATTTTAAATCTGTATTTTGATTTATTACAATTTTTGTATTCAAGAGCCCAATTATTACCACTTATTTTCAGCATGATAATTTAATTTGGCTGCCTTTGCCCTTATGTCTTTAGTTATCTATGTTTAAAACTAACTTGCAATGTTGATAATTTCTGAAAGACAGAGGTGACAGTGAACTTTGCTATTGTGCTGTCATGGCCTTTCCTGTTGGATCCAGGTCTTTCAGACCCTTCAGCGCTTTTTAAGCCTTGTGCCATAAAGCAAAAGATAAACCCCTTCCCAATTAAGCATACACAGACTCATACAACATAGGGGAATCAAAGAGAAAAAAAGGTTGAACATTCTGCAAGAGGTCCTTGGACAGACTGGGAGCAGAGCCCAAGCTGGATGTGTCTCAACACACAGCACCATTTCTTCCTCCATGAAAACCCCTACTCATCTTCCCATTTAACTTTGGTTTTCACATTGCAAAGATACAAATATTTTAAGCTGTTGGGATTTTTAGCCTTTTACAGACATTTAAAACTATTTCATACAGAGAAACCCAAACTGTCTCCAAGGATAGGATCCAAAGATATTATCAGCATTAATTTTATCAAATGAAGGGTTTTATGTGGAGTATCTGGGAGGAAGCAAAGCTCTTGCAGATGGTATTGAATAAATGAACATTCAAGCACAATAAAGAATATTGAATGAGCCTGATTTTCCTGTACAGGTGCAGAAGTAAAATATTAGATGCTGTTTTTCACTCTTTGTGTAGCACGAGTATGTTTAGTCCATTCTTGCACACTTTCTGTGTACCAATATTTGTTACTGAACACAGTCCTTAAAAGGGTTTGGCTTTAATACCCCAAAGCTTTGGATAATGTTTCATGCTCATTCATAAGGAAACAAATACAATGGAAACAGAATGTGTAATGGTTATAAGGCATCAACACTCTACAATAACCATTATAAAGCCAGAAAGAGCAACATTTTGAAAATAGCAGATCTCCATTAGGATAATCAATTTTAACTCTATGATAATTGTATAAAATATGGCAATTTCAGCCTCTAACTCTGTATTGTAAACACCCTTTGGATGCTATGAAATGGAGAGAAAGTCAGTGAATTTAATCTACTGAGAGAAAAATGTCTGCTCTTACAATACTTGGCAAAAATCTGGTACTGGGTAAAAACTGAATGTGAGACTTCAGTGCAGCGTGGCTAAGGCTGAGGTAATTCTGCTTGGCAAAGGAAAGTGTTTTGAAGAACTGGCAAGGTCTAAGAGTACTCCCTTGGCTGAGAGCATCTGCTAACCCATGGCAAAAGCACTTTATAATCTCAGAATTGCACTCTTCCTTGCTTAGGGGCTCCAGGTAGCAAAAAGAATCAATCAACCTCTGCTCTATCTTTTATAATCAACACATCATATCCTTGCCCCACTGTCTCACCCTGCCCAGTTCACCTGTTGCCATTTTGCCTCAAACTGGACTTCCAGCTCTTGGCTGAGGTTCAGTCCTGCCAATGGGCTTTGGCAGGAGCGTGCCAGTGCAGCTCCCTGAGAACGAGACATCCAGCTGAACACAAAGCTACACCTGCCTTCCCTGCTCCCACCCCTGCACCCAGCAAAGCAGCATTTGCACCACTATTCACAACCCAGGAACAAAACCCAGCAGAAGCACAGTAAAAACAAGCAGCTGTTTGTTTTTGGTGCCTTTGAAGTTTACACCCAGCCACGCTCAGGCCTGCAGCAGGATCCTGGGGGGAGCTGCCTTCCCTTCTCTCCTCTCTCCCAGGCCTGTTCCTCTCTCCCCAGCCTCCCTTGCACTGACCCATGGACCTGCCTTTTCTGCTTTGGAGAAAGGCTTGGGCAGAAATGTTTAGCCCTTATCAGGTTCACACCTTTGAGGAGTATTTGCCCCCCTTTGTTCACTCCCTTGAGCCCCTCAGACTCCCAACACAGACTGTGCAGAGGACACCACATCATAGCAGGTATTTAGTAAAAATATATATATTTTAGGTGAAGTATGCATGCCTCAAATAATTTTGACCTAGATAGAATCTGCTTTTATTAAGTTGCCACATCTATTACCAAGGAGAATGAGTCAAGTAGGCTATAGTATTCCATGGGTTTCTTTTTACACGCTCTGCTCTTAAAGGGGAACTTTTGAAACATTGTTCTCTCATCAAAGAAGATGAGAAAGAATAGGATTAAGGTGAAGAGAAGGATTTCTTTGAATAGGGAAGATATAATTACACATTTTCCATGACACATGCTGAAAAATGTAATATTGGATAATGCAAGTAACCTCAAATTTTTCATTGTATTTTAATAGAGAGCTCTCTTTTAAGATTTTTATATTATATACAGCATATAGTTACAGGTATAGACACTTCTCTCACATAAAAGAGATTGAAAAGGAATCAAACAAGAATAAACTCTTCCTCCCTAACCACTAAGGAAGCATGATAAAGAAGGACGATATCAGATTAGCTACAGAATTTCCATCTCATTGTTTCCTGAAAAATAAAATTTTATAATGAACATACTCCATACAAGCTGTGCAGAGCAAGTATCTCTTCCAAAAATGCACAGAGCAGTAGTAAAAATCAAGCATGGACTCAACGACATCTGTTGTGGCATTGTTATCAAATGCCATCTTTTTTACACAAATCTGTAACAGTCACCACTTTTTTTTTGTGTGGAAATATTAGTTTGTATGCGGCATCTAAAAGCTGGCACACGAGGACCGACAGATGCTTTGGTTTTACCTCATCTTCAACTTCCTTGGCTCCTCATTACACCAGCTACAGCTCGGCAAATTATTCCTCTGCTTTGGAAAGCCGACAAAATGCCATCTGTCTCTGCATGGTTATCAAAACTAATACTGCAACGTGGAAAAACTGTGATCTGAAATTGTACCTGGCAACTGCATGGGGAGGTCGAGTATCCTGTTAGATTACTCCCAGACACAAATTTCTGTGAGTGGACACCCACCTTTCCCACTGTGCACTCGGCTGCAGGAGCAGGCAGGCTCTGACCTTTCTTGCTTGTAGCAGTTTCTCATGCCATTGACATTGACTGACACTAATTATGGCTCAGAATGCAAAATGAGGTAGCTTCTCACCAACTGAGACTCCAAGGTCACTATGATTAGAGCATGAGCAGCTTTTGGTTTTCCTTATAAAAATGAGAGGCTGAATGCATGGAGGAAAGAGGTGGAAAGGTCAAGGAAAGAGAAAGAGCAAGATTAGATCAGTGTGGTTCAGCATGTAATCACATTGGTCCAACAGCTACAAGATTCATCACTAAAGCTTTAGGGAAGGGCAAACATGAGCACGGTGTCATTAGATAAAACAGAAAAGAACCAAGAGGTATGAAATGGCCTGACAGTCCTGCCCTTAAGCTGACAGAGAAGTCATCCTCAGAGCTTCTCTTCCTTTCTAAATACCACAATAATTTCTCCACCAACTGGTGAAGTACAGCCCAGAATAAATGTCTTGTACAGACATAAAGCTGGCCTTTGTACACTGCAGAAATGCTCTAATGCCACCTCCAGGGGTAGCTCCAACCAAACACGTGCTAGAGACAAAACTGAGGTGAGGAACACGTGGAACAGAAAAGGAGAGGTGATTAAAATCCAGTTCAGTAGACACTGTCCTCTTTTGTGGAGCTCCTGAGCTGCAAACTGATCAAAATGGGAGGAGAGCAGTTGTTCTCCTCCTAATGATCCCCTACAGCTTGTGGTCAGAGACAGGACACAAGGTGAGCTCTTTGCTCTGCAGCAAATCCATGTCATATTTTGTTGCACAGAGAAGAGGTGAGGGTGGCACAAAGCCCACTGCTCTGTGTCTGTATTCAGTAAAATGAATATCACATCCTGTCATACTCCAAGACTAAAAGACTTCTCCTAGGTTCTCTCTAATTGAGAAATCAGCCCTTGGCCAACTTTAGTCATGCAACTGAGCAAATAGAGCAGATTGCACAGAACATACAATCCTAATTCTTATCTCATGTTTAAAACACTAGAGAAAGAGTATTTCCATCCTCTCCTCTACTTCCTCTACCATCTGAATGTATTGAACAAAATATTAATTATTTCTCCAATTGCATAAATATATTAATATTCAATATGAGAAAGACTGACCCCCAAATTCCATCCCTTATTTATTTTCAGGCTGAAGTTTCTCCTGTCTTGCACTGATGTATGGTAACTATAGAGTTCACTCCTGATGCAAATATGGGGTTTTCTTAAAGCTATCCAAGGTAGGAGAACACTTTTGGGGAAAAAATGCCTTAGATAAATCAATTTATTTTGTTGTTTTTTATTGCATTTGTAAATTTGGCTCAACAAAATCAACATCTTGAGTTACTACTCCTTTCCTCTATCATGACCACTTGTTTATATCTAAAGATGAAGTTTGTGTAAATTACACACCACCTTCCACACGGTTCTGGCAACAGTTACTAGGGGTTCCTTACAGGGATTCATTATGTGCTGTAGCAAGCAGTCCTGTGGCATATGCCCTGAGGATGATGTCCCTTGAAGCTGTGCTGTGCTACCCCTTGGAACTGGCACCAGAATGTGGAATCACTGTCTCCCGTTGGAACCCCTGTCTGCAGAGTAGTCAGTGCGTTGTCTATCAGTCACATTCACACCTCATCTAAATAACTAGAAAAAAGCAGAAGGATGAAGAAGGCTCAGAGCTTCCTCCCTTCCTTCAAGGCTCCTTTTTTTCCTTCTATACAACATTCTCCTTTGTGTTGTTGGCTATGCTGCATTATCACAAGCTCCTTGGGAAAAGACCTCTTCTCTCTATCTACAAAGAAATCATTAAAAACCAGTAATGTCTTGGCTTCACTGTGTAGTTAGTTTCTCCTTGTATGTTCTTGCTCCCAGCAGTGTTAAGTCCATGTGTAGCTCTTATTCACAGGAAATCCTTTTAGTCTTACAATGAGGTCTTTGTAGCAAGTCTTTGGTGTTATTCTTCTGTATTTGCAAGGACTCCTGAATACCAAGCTGCCTGGGACACAGCATCTAGGGGAATAACTAATATAGGCTAAACGTAAACTAATTTTGGGGAACAAAAGCAGCCTTCAAGCTATATGCAAAGTTACTAAAAGCTGTTTTTTCAATGAGGGTGAGTGGAAGTGACAATTCTTTTTCACTTAATGAGCTAGAGTAGCAGAGATTAGAGAAACCTTCTAAATTATTTGGCTGTTGAATAAAAATCCAATTTAAATCTAGTGGAAAGTAAGAGCTTTGGTTCAACTGTAGAATCAGGGTGCATAGGCAAGGAAAATAAGCAGTCTTTTTAGATCCAGTCCCTAAACTAGTAACAGTTTATTATATAAAAGCCAAGCACAGATAATGAGGAAAAGAACATGTTAAGAATAAAGAAAAAAAGAAATCCATGGGAGACCAAGAGGTTTGCTCAATGTTATTAACTATTCTATGCAAAACAGTAGCCTTTCTAGAGAAACTGATATGCCTTCCTTCACATTCCCTTGGGCCACGGCCTCAGGAGAGACAGCAGCTCACAGTAAGGCCAGCACAGCAGCATCTGCTGACATTTCTGCTTACTGGTGTTGCCCATTAAAATATTTCAAGCACCTGAAAGATACTCTGTGAGGACTTGGCATAAAATATGCTCTGCAAGGGAGTGAAACCACCAGAACAGCAATAGAAGAGCTAAGGAAAGGTTTAAAAGGTCTGCACTGTGAACTTCAGTCAAGTATCCTCAACCTTTCTCATCTTGGAAAGTCCCACTTCTGCATCAGCCAGGAAAAATTTCATTTCTTGTTTTGTTCACAAGAAGGAACAATAACTTGGCAGTGGTCCATTGCAAACAATAAACACCAGCAGAATCTTGCCAGTTTCCACAGTGGTTAGACATCTCCATAGTGTTTATACTTCTTGGAGCCCATCCTTTCTTCATTACTTTGGCTGTCTCTGCAGCTGCAAGGATTGTCTACTATGTTTTTGACCACATGTGTGAGCTCACTGGAATGGAATTAAAAGCTGTGTGCATGAATAAATAGTGACTTTGGGCCTTCTTAAAAACTGTGACTCCCTAGATGACAAGTCTCAAAAATTAAAAAAATATAAGGTTGTTTCTTAACACAATGAACAAAAATAACACGCACGTGCAACCTTCCCAAAGAGTGCTGTAACTGCTCGTCCAACAGAGCCAAAGCCAACTGGCTTCCTGTGGATTTGTCATCTTAGACAGACGTAGCCTTTAACTAAAACAGTCTAGAGGAATGGGGCATTTACATGCCTCTCCTTTCTGGAAAATGTGTCATTGAAACCCAGAATCCAGATCCTGTTTAAGTGGGATAATCATCATGGTCTTCTTCACCCTGTACTTCCATTAAACTTGTAACCATGTCTCACAGACTCTGTTTCATTACAATAATCAATACAACCAGCTAATAGAAGTGGGACAGAAGGGGAATTCTGTCACATGGTCACATAACCTCATTTCTAAAACAAATAAGCCTTAAAAATCATATACCCCAAAACATACCAAGAGGGTGAACTTAGCTCACGCTACAACTGATGAAGCTTCAAAACACAGCCAAGCTAATCTAATACCCAGATGAGTCCACAACACCCTCTAGCTCATTATTAAATACAAATCTATAGAGCACATCTCTGCATTCAGCCCTCAGAAGATAGGTCTTTATGGTGACTGTAAAACTCTCATTAGGCTACTGGGATTATCTCTTCCCTTTATCTTATTTGTTTGGCTCTATAAATGCTGAAGAAAAGACATGATGAATCAATGAGTGATTCAGATTTTGCCTTCAGTCTTTATCATCAGGCATTTATCTATTTTTTGTCTCTGGAGTTTTTTTATCCTGCAGCAAATTTATTGTAGTGCCTCTGAGTGATGTTTTTTTTTCTTTCTTCCCCTCCCTTGCCCCAATACTCTATTGATTTTCTCATTTTTACAAATAAGCATAGCAATAAATAAAATTACAAAAGCTCGGGACAGAATTGTAGCTGAATAAATGCACTCATCAAGAATAAAAAATTGTTGGCTAGACTGGGAAAATTACAGCTCCCTCATGTACATTCTTTATTATGAAGTGAAAATGCAATTAGTAAAGCAGAACAATCTGAGAGTCAGGCTTTTATTTCCCATTTTGCTACTGTGCTCACAGGTGATGTGTTTTAAAGTAGGTGGGCAACATTACCTAAGGTGGGGTTGAAACAGAGGTGTTCTAACTCCACTGGCACCCCTGCTTGACAAGGAGGTCATGGCATCACCCTCCTGTCACCATCACAGCTCTATGCAAAATCAGTGTAATCGACACTCACCTCTCAGCTTGGCTGAATGGAATGTTGGCAAGCTGTTTTTTAACTTCTTGGATTGCAAAATCCAGTTATACAGCACATCAAGGAGTGATGGATCAATATCCTTCTGATTATTCTACAGAATTTAGGATACTAAATTCTTGTTCCAGAGTATTACAGAATTATTTTGTGGCCTTAGGCATTTTGGTATGATGGAAGGGCTGTTTTGCAGAGTAAGAGAAGTTCCAGCTCAATATTCTCTATTAGGTTTCTGTTTTCTACAGATAGATTTATATTAGTATAAATAGTCTCCTAATACTTGTAAAAAAACATAAGGCACTGAACATATAATAAATGTTTCCTGAAAGAAACTGCCAGATCAATTTCACAACAAATTCATGGCTGTCTGATGTTAGCATCTGCTTAAAAACTTGCTGAGGTCAATAGGATCCCACACATGAAAATCTGACTGCAGGATCAGGGCCTAAATTTTTGGTAGTAGCCCTTTGGCCAGGCCAAAACTAACAAACTTGGGGAAGAGATGGCAGAATTCTGTCATAGCACTGGACTTAGAACCTGCTGTCAGAATGAATAGACAACTCATTCTCATTCAAGTCAAACTTCTCATACTGATGTTCTTGCTTTATACACCTGATTTGAGCAACACCAATAAAAAAGGTCTAAAAACTGGGAGAAGACACCATAAAATTGCATTTCATCATATCAGTTCAGGTGCTGCACGCTCTCACTTACATGCTTAGTAAGGGTTGAAGATTTAGCCTTTTGGAAACAAACAAACAAACTACCTGTCACTTCACTAACTCTACAAACTAGTTATGAGAAATGTTTTCAAGTATCTAATACATCACCTGTTGGGTTTTTTCCGCATAAAAACTTGATTTTGAAAGTGCCATCGGCCGCTTTGCCGGGCTGCCGCAGCCGCGGTTCAGCACCTCGGCCAGCTCCGGGTCGGCGGGGACAGCGCCAGCCCCGGGGCTGCCCCGCTGTCACTGCGGGACACGGAATGACACCAGCACACACTGCTGCTCTCAGGGTAAAAAGGGGAAGCTTATTTTCTGACTCTAGCATTTATGGATTTCCAAAAGTGACAGCGGATTGGAGGGTGAAAGTGCCACCTCTCCAATGACACTGGACAAACCAATAGTCCATCAAATTTCTCCTCCTCCATAAAAGAATGCAAAACAATAAGTTATTTACAGAAAGTGTGTGAGAAAGTTTGTTACAAGAATGTAAACATCAGAAGGCTTAGAAAAACTTAAAAAATCAGGGCGATATCCAGCCACGCCACCGTCACTGTCACCAGCAGTGCCACCAGCACAGTGTCCCTGCAGGGGCCATGGGCACAGGGAGAGGGATGGGGAATAATCCTGCCGTGCTCCCACGCCTTCAGTGGTTCAGGCAGTGTCTGCACAGCGGGCTTCAGCTGTGGCCTTGCTCAGAAAACACATTTGTCATTCCTGTCATGAGACACGTTTGGAAAAACTAAAATACTGAACAGGGCAGGTGAAAAATGAACCACAAAGAGAAAGAAACATCAGGGAGGAAAAACTGAAGGGAAATATAAAATGAAAGTTAATACTTGCTCTTTTTTTTCTGCTTGTCACTCCAACACAAGGAGCACAATACAGTTTGCTTGTGCCTTTTTTTGAGGAAGTAAAAGTAGGGTATAGGGACAAGCCACAAGACAGCTGGAGGCAAAGTACACTAGAACCTCATTGCAAGATGGACTTGATGAAAAAAAATAAAATCTATAATCTCAGTGGAAAAGAGGGCGAGCTGTGGTTGAGAAACTAATTGTGTTGGACAGCACAACTAGTGAATGAAAGCTCCATATGGATCAGGTTGCCACTAAAATAGTCTGGAACAGAGTCTGGCAAGTTGACTAAGCTAAGCAAAACTCCCAAGAAAAATATTTTAAAAAAAATTAGAGGAAAAAAATCAGTAGAAGAATAAGTAAATTTAAAGAATGTGGAGACTGTGGGGTGTGGTGGTGATTTGCATCCTTGGCATAAGAAAGCAGTACAGGAATTACATAAATGGAAGAATTCATTTTGCATAAAAACTACCTGAAACCTAAATGTTGAAATAACTCCAAAGGAGATTAATGCAGCAGTAGCTGCTCATGCAAAGCTGTGTGGGATGATGACAGAAACAACACTGTGAGTGACCTCATCTAGCATCAAAGGAGCTGCCTCTGGCACAGGAAATAAAGCAATTGCTGCTGAACACAGGCCTCATTTGCTCCTGATAAATCTTAACGAGATGAACAAACCAGGGGAGCTTAATGGTATCCTCAAATAAGGATACCTATCGCCATATCTACATTTCAGAAAAGTTAATAGACTTGATATTTACTCCTATAAAAAACACGCTTGATTTAAGTATGCTGCATCTGGCAGGAAAACATTGGTATTGCTAGAGCAGTCACTTGCAGACTCTAGATAGAAAATGCCACTTATTTTATAGTCCAAGAATAGAGAAATTTTACTTCTTCACAGTAGTCCAATTGCCAAAGAATTAAAGAAAATATGTAACTAATTTCTAAATCCTATATTTTAATTCAGTGAGGTCTTTAATTTGCCTGACAGATTTATGTCTTTGCAAAGATGACTCTATGTATGACATAGAAACCTGCACCAAGAATTTCCAGGCATTTGCCTCAGAAAAGGAGAATGGTAAAAAGTTAAAAGCAAAGGAGGTCATTTGGAAGGTTAAAACAAAAAACTCACAAAATTCTGGCAGTACAGAAGAAAGGCAATCCGAATCCAGCTTTGATTAAAGCTTTCAGCAAAGACTATTCAGTACATATTCCACCTTCAAGGCAAAAATAAAGTTCTTCACTTCAGTCAGTGATACAGGATAAGTTGAAATAAATTTAATTAATTGGAGGAATTTGAAAAGGTCATTTAAAAATCATCACAAAGTAGATAGCATCACTTGGGCCTAATCCTGCCCTCACAGAAAACAACGGTGCTCCTAATCTTCCTCAGCCCTCAGAAAGAAGAAATGTGTAATTAAAGAGGGTCACAACATGTGCTGGCAGGCCAAAACAGATTATAGCCAGAGCTCTGCTTGAACCCCAGATTCCTTTTCTAGATGGGGTACAAAACTATATTCAACACAGTAGCATCTGAGAACTGATAAAACAGAGTCCCTTTTTATTAAAAAACCTTTCAAATCTATGAGAGTAAAACATGCTCAGTCATGTATGAGTAATAAACACCCTGCTTCTCTATTACTTCAAGAATCTTTTCTGATTCACTTGCACATCAGCCTGGGAAAAACATGAGAAATCTTTCCAGCATATCTGTTCCAGTAGTGCAAAGGTGCACAGAGAACAGCAAAATCCAGCCTTATCCTCCACAGCAAGAAAAAAAAATATTCTGGTGAATGTATTACACCTACTCACAATGTTTGGTGGCCCAACACACCCAAGTCTGAAAAAGACACCAGGAGATCAGTAACTTCCATAGAGGCAGCTCTTCATACTGCCAGGGACCTAAATTTCGTTCATCATTATGAGTCTGCAAGAGCAATCCATGGACTGGGACCTCAACCCTCCCCATCTTCTCCCCTGGACATCTGTAAATATAAAGACATCTCCTCTCATGTTCTGTGTTTGCTATTGCCTTAAATGATTTATTTCTTTGGGAATGGATGGGTTCTAATTTTCCTTTGTAAAAGCCACGTGGGCTGTATTCCAGGCTAAACAGCAAATTTACTCCTAAGAAAAGAAAAGCCATTTTTCCTGGCAAGATGACTTCTTATGTGAGGAAAGGACTGTGAGCTCAGTCAGAGCTTGGCACCTCTGTGCCACTGCCCCTACTGTAAACTTCACCACATCCATTTATCTCACTGGATTCCCAGTTTCCTTTTTTTTTTTTTTTTGTGAAAAGCTTTCCTGCCTCTGGGGGACATTGGGGAAACAAATTCATTAATCTCTGCAGAATGCTGAGAGGTCTGCTTGCCACTGGTTTCAGAAAAGAATCTCCCTGAGAGTACACTCGCAAGAATGGGAAGAGCATTGTTTGGTTTGGATCCCACATTAAGAATCTGAATTAATGGGAGTGATAAACACCTCTAGTGGAACAGAGGAAGCTGCAGGAGGGAAATACCTGCTGAACTGACCCAGAAAGAGTTAAGTGCCTAATGGAAAAATCCCTATGGGTTTGAATTTAACGTGCAGGGACAATGAGGAAATCCATCTGGATGTAAAGCTGCAAGAAATACAAGACATAAGAAAGGCAGCATTCATGCTTTTTGTGACTCAGGAGTTATTGTATCCAGCATTTATCATGATACCTTAGATAGCACATAATTGTTCTCCAAAGGGTTCTCCACAGAGCTGGCATAATGAAGCAGGTTACAAAAAATGCTTGGTGCAAAGAGAATAAGGTGTCTCATGACAAACATAAATGTTCCTTGTATTTCAAAAGGAGCCAGTTTCAGTAATTGAAATAAATTCTTCACATGGTAACAGGCATGTGAACAGACCAGATTGTATTTAAGTTCAGGAAGATAATCAGAGCTCTCATCTTGCCTGTTTTTAAATCCAGGGTGCTGCTCTGAGATTTGCAGACAGCCATGTCCAGGAGCAGCTTAGCAGGGTCAGCCACAGCTCATTTGTGGAAGACCTGGGACTTAACAGCAGACACATTAAGAATCCAGAGTAAATTAATAAAACCAGTATGGAGTCAGGTCAAGAACAGCAAAGAGAAGCAAGAAGTTCATTTCACATGCAAACATACTTTTGGCAGTTGATTTTGTATCTCTGTGGTTTTGGGAACAAAAAGGACCATTCCTTCTTTGCTTGCTTCCAGAATGCACCTGTTTGCATGAAAGGAAATGGGAGCCATCAAAACACCAGCCAGACCCAGTAAAACACACTTTTGTAGGACTGGAAAAATAAGAGGATAAATGAGCACAACTCAATGTGAACAGAAAAATTCAAATGACATTGTAGGAAATGAACACTCTATTAAGTAGAAATTCATAGCAAGGTGATGAACTGATTATGAGGCAAGCTCAGGAGACAGTTCAGCTGGACACACTGGAGGACTTTGGCAAGTCATTTAGTCAGCATTGTCCTCATCTGTCTGAGGGAAATAATTTTCTAGTGTTTCAAAGACACAGTGAACTATCTGACTTATATGTTGATACTTGACATGCCCTGAAATTCTATAATGTGCTTATTACCATAACCTTTAATCAGGTATTTTATTAAAGGTGTTTTTAAATAATGCAGCTTAGAGGGTAAAATTAACAAGTAAATAAAGTATTAAAGCAAAGTCAAAATCAGAACGAGCAGACACAGTGGTTATTTCTTGAGGCTGCTCATGTTTTAAACACCCCCTCTCAGGGCTGCTCAGTACTTTCCACTGAACACGACAGCATCTGCTGGTGATTGACACTCAGCCATTACACAGTGCAGTTTTGTCAGCAGGAACTCAAGAAAAAAGTGAAGCTGAACACCTTTGGATAAGTGTGCACTCCTGAAAATGGCCATAATTTACTCAAGCCTCTTCCATTGATGCTGATAGGAGTAACATTTTAAGATAAGCCCGTAGAAAAAAACTGTAATTTTCTGGTTTCATAAAAAATCCTTGTTTCTTTTCCTACTGCTTTTGTGGGAAGAGGAAGCCCCAGGCATCTGACTGCAAGCTCTCAGTCACCCAGTGACTCTGACCTACAGAGCATAATACAGAGCAATCACACCTCCATGGGGTAGCTATTCACAGACATTCAAGCCTATACAGGTGAACTGGGTTCCTCCTTTTTTGGGTTGGATTTTTTTCCCCTTTCTTTTCATCTCTGAATTCCTCAGTCTGGGCAGATTTTCTTTTCTCTTTTTCTTTATTTTATTTCATTTTTTATTATTTCACCTCCTCTTTGCCTTTGCCCCCCCCCTCCTCAAAGGCACATCAATCACCACAACCAGTTTGAGCTGGGAAGGGAAGGCTACTTCAAGGTCACTGTGTAAAAAGCCCTAATGCTTTCCAGTGAAAGGGAAGGGAAAAGAGACTGCAAGTGACTTCCTGTTTCTACTCATTGTTTAGGGAAACTCCTTGGGAAGGTAAGAGAAAGTACCCATGTGGGGAAGGCTGTATGGCCAGAGGAAAGGGGAAGGGCCATGCACAAAAGGGCAGTCCTTAAAGATAATATCCCTCCAAGAGGAAAAACTGATTGGCATGCAAATAGATGAGTGTGGGTTGGAGAGAGATGAAGGAAACAGATGCAATTCCCCAGAGACAAGCAGTCCCCTTGAGGCCAATTGCCCGTGAAAGGGGCTGGCCATCCTTGACAAGGACAGATATCAGAGAAGGAAAGTGGGGAACTGCTACGATAAATCCAGCATGTGCTCCTTCCTGGGCTTTCTCCATTCTGCCAGAGGAGCAGGCTGCAGGGAGCAGCTGTGCTTCTGCTGGGCCCTGACAGGATGTCTCAGACCACCAGTGCTGCTGCTCACACTGTTCAGGTGGGTGCACAGGGGGAAAGGAGCTTTCACCAGGGCAGAAACCGCATAAACTGGCTCCCCTTCCTTCTCTGCTTTCCCCTGTTGCATGTTGGTGTCCAGCAGAGGAGATGCTGACCCCAAAGGGGCACAGGCAGCAGAGGAGCCCCCTGAGCAGGAGATGGAGATCCAGCCCCACTGCCCCATCCCCAGAGCTGTTTCTCTTACCCAGCCCTCTGAAAGCAATTTTTGCCATCACCCTTGGGCTTACATGCACTATTTATATTCCATATTTAAAGTAAAACTATGCTAAACACACTTCAGTGGTGTTTTACAAGAGAGGAAGTATCACATTTAGCCTTAACTGAGGGCTGGATTAAGATGTGCATACACAAGGATAAAGCCAAGTTACTACACACTATTTCTTGTTAGCAGAATATTTTGTAATGCTGTTTTCCCTAGGTTTAGGGTTTTATATTTTCTTTGACTATGTGGGCACAGGAGAGGCAAGAGAAGTGTCATATTTTTTATTTTTATATTGTTTACCAACTACAGACTTGCAATAGAGCTGTTATTTATCATCTTTCAAAACACATTTTGAGTACTGTGGCTGTTGAAATATTAGTTTTCAATACCTATTCAACTACAGTCACTTACAATGACACTATTGTTCTAGGTACCTTACTGGTACAGAATAAAAGGCAATCTCCATTCCCAAGAATTTATATTCTACAGATTACACATAACATTTAGGAAATATTTTCAAATGGATATTCTTATTTTATTTCTGGAGAATTTAGATATAAGTATTTTTTCCTTAAATGATATTTCTATACAGGAATTCCTAAGAGTGCCATTAAGAGGAAACTGTTAAAAGAACACACTGATTTATTTAATGTAAATATTCATGCAGAACTGTAGAAAATACAGATTGTTTTTGTCGCAGACAGAAACAATGCAAGTGATTAATAATGTGGACATTATTGAACTTTCATTTCCTCTTGAGTGTGATGCTTGCCTTCTGATTCCAAAGTATTCCTACATTATGCTGCAGCAATGAGCCTCTCATCTTTAATTATCAATTCCTGCACAAAACCAGAGAGGTAAAATGTGCCTGAGCCAAACAATGCCCGCCAGCTGCCCTATTGCACTGCATTTCAGGGTGCCTGGAGAGATTGCAACACAACAAGAGAGCTAAAAAAAGCCAACCCTGGAACCTGAGATAAGGAAGCACTGAGAAAAACAGCAGCCACCAGTTCTCATGGGATGGGGCTCGGCTGAGCCAGAGCAAGAAATACATGAAAGAAACAAGCGAACCGCACCCACGGAGTGACAGCTCCTGCTCAGTGATGGAGACCCAGATAGGCTCCTGCAGGCTGGGCCTCTGCCTTGGCTATTTATAGCATTCAAATAGGAAAACCTGCTAATTCATATAAACAAGAATTCTGGAGTTGAATTGTTGGTGATTATCTGTTTAACCTGCTGTATAGATTTTGAACAATGGCATACCTAGCACATTCTGGGAAAAAAACCCAAAATTGAACTGTGATGAAACCAGTTCCTGACTAAAGGCTAATAAGCACAGTAGTGCAAGATTATGGGCACAGTTAAATTATGTAAAAAGTTTAGTGTATCTCTGCCCCTCCAGTAGTTTTGGCAGTAAGACAAAAAAGTCTTGACACTTCAAGTTTGTATCAATTTAACATGGAAAAAAAACCAAGCGCTGTACATCCTTGGTATGCAGTAATAAAGTCAAAAATTGTGGTGGGGAAAAATGATGAATTCTGATTCAGCCTGAGACCAAAGCCAGGTTAATTCCCTTAACTTTTGTGTTCTTTTCATTATAACTGTTCTCCTTTAGAACTTCTGTTCATTACCCCCTTGAAATTCAGCCACTTCCCAAGTGGGTTTCCTAGAAGCCCACAAAAGTCAGTGAATAATACAATTCAACACATCTTTAATCCATGCTGTTCCTCAAACAGATGCACTGGGGTTCTATAGACAGCCAGAGCACAAACCAAATCCTCATTTGGGATTGTTCCCTCACCATTTCAACATCACCAAGTCTGTGAATAAAATGTGCAAACATCACTTTATCCCACCAAGCCTTGCAAACACAGAACTCCTCATCAGGCCATACCCACCTTCCACGGCTTTAAGAACCAAATGATTCCATGCAAATGAAGTTGTGTTATCAGTAAGTTTTTATGCCTAGAAAGATCCCTGCAGAGCCACATGGGTGGTGGAGTTGAAAGCAAGCTGAACTTTGCTGGAGAGGTCTTAAAAGGCTGTGATGAAAGGAGCTGGCTTGGATTAGACATTTGGAGGGATGGGTCATGCCTCTTTGTTCCCACACTAATGACTGTGCACAGGACACACCCACCCTTTCATCTCTCCAGACAGGTGTTGACACTCTGCATTCTGCCCTCTTCCCACACGCTTTCTCCTGCTGGGCCACCTGACCATCCTCACACGAACCTCTCAGCCATGCACTGATTTCTGCTTTGAACATGTGTGAGGCTTCTGTGATAAGGCTGAGCTGCACTTCATGGGCTTGCCCTGCCCTGTGCAGGAGCAGGTGGGTCAGGCAGAGCCCTTCCCTGCCCGTGTTTCATAGGAGGGAGCAGGACAGGAGAGCTCTTCCCCATCTGGCACAGGGTGTCCATCCATGCAACCACAAGAAAAGTGCACAAAAAGTGAGGTCCAGTCCTAAGAGAGTGGGAACCTAAGACAAAAATCAAATAAAAATAAACCCAGATCTGTTTAGATCCAGTTCCAGGCACTGAGGCTTACTGTACACCACAAGCAGATCTCTCTCTGGATACAGCTAAATAACCTGCTGCTCTGGCCTCCAGAAAAACCAGCTCAGGAGTTAGAGATTTTGGAGATCTACCCTTAACAGCCCCATATATCTGCTAGATAATGCAGTAAAATTAGAGCACTGACTAACTTACTGGATGAAACAATAAAACAAGACAGGATTTGAAAACAAACCCTTACAGTACCAAAAAAACACCCCAAAAACAAAACCAAAACCCCACAAAAATAGTTTAAATAGAAGGCATGGTCCAAAAAATGATGAAAACTGCAAGAGGGACAGATTTGCAATGATGACATGATTTACCATGTAGATTAATGCCTTCTAAACAGGACAGGATTGAAAGTCAATACTTCAGTTTATTGATTTTGGCAATGATTCTTATTTCTTACATCTTTCAGCAGTATGAATTAAACACTCTGCAGGATGCTACTGATGAAAAACAGGCTTTATGTTTGTAACTTGAAAACTATTAAAAATAATGGAAGCAAATTGAAATGAAGGCAAGAACATAACGCTCTACACGCTGTCCAGCAGGGAAAGTTTTAAGCTTAGAAACTAAGGAAAACCATGAACCACAAATACTATTCACAACAGTTCTGTTTTTAAACAAGGTAAGGCAAAGACAGACATGTGACCTCCAGCAATCACACCTTTAAAATTCAAACTGGAAAGAACACAATCATGTTTACCTTCACTTTATGCTATATACAAATTTTTCAAATGTTTTCTCTTTAAAGACACATTGGCAAAAATAAAATAGAAATATATCTGATGTATGCTTAAAAATTATACAGTTTAATTCTGCAATACATATTGTATGGACAGCTCAACCATGGTATTTTCCACATGCAATGTCTGATATTAATTCTAATCTCAGACTGCTCTCTACTGGTAATAAATTATGTTAAAACTCATTAAATAGGTGCAATTCCAGAGACATATAAAGAACCACATTTGGCAAATATTCTGTCTTTGAATGGATGCAGGAATGGGGGAGCTTGAGAAGGCAATATGAGTCTGAAATAAAGAGTAAAATACAGATGTTTAAGCCAAAAGCTTTTTATTGACCCATCATGCCCTTTTTCCTGCTCCCACTGAAGTTGGTACCAAAACATGCAGCTGTCCCAGATTATTTGCTAGGGGCTTGTCCTTTTGAACATAAATAATCCTTTCTGCACTCATGCAGGATGGGACTTGCAAGAACAAAGCTTGCAGGCTGCAGGTGGAGAATGGGGACAATTTGGTCCTTGTGCTGCTTTAGCTTTTCTTGAGTGCCAAAGGTGTCTTTGTGATAACTTTGTTACAATTACTGGGTGCAAAGTAATTTTCTTCCTACAATTTCATACCTCAACAAACTGTTCCATAACACTGGGAGGCACCAATCCAGACCTGTAACATGGGCTAAGTACCCCATACTGTAGCACTGCCATGCCCTATGGCATCTATGCATTATGCTTGATAATGACAGTAAAATGCACTGTTCACAGTCTGATCTTGCTTTTTTAAGGTAGTGAAACACCTCTTCATACCTCTGTGAGGTGCACATGCACTGAACCTCAGGAGACAAAACTGGACACTGTGGTTTGTTTTATTCAGTTAGACTTCAGGCTGTGCTGAGGTCCCAGCTTTGAACCTCACAAGTTCCTGAGGCAGGAGCTTGACACAGACCAGGCACAAATGCCAGCTGCTCCAGTTCTCATTTTCTCAGACCAGCCTCCCAGGAAAAAAACCAAACCCACAAACCAAAACAAATCCCAGTTATTATTATGAGACAAGATGAAGTCCTTTCCCTTTGTCCCTCCTTTCCACTTGCTCTTCGGCGTTTGACCATATCTCCCTGTCATTCTTGCAAACATCTTTTTCTTCCCTGGCACAGATTTACACAGGAAGGGAACGAAGTTAATGCCAGGGATTATTCACCCTGTTCAGCACAGCATGAGAGACCATTGGCCCAGATACCTCTGTTGCTCCTCTCTGTGTCCTGTGCCACCTGTTGCTTATTTTGTTTTCCACATGTTCTTCTATAACTGCCCAGACTTAACTCTGCTCTTGATAGAGTCATAATTTACCTTCTGTATTGTGGTTCCACCCACCTCCCCCATCCCCAGTTTTTTTGCTAGGATTGTTCATTAACTAATTTTTAGCATTGGTACATACACCATCTTTTGTTTTGTTCATCCTTAAAGCCTATTGTAGCCATTAAGATAAGCTGAAATCTAGGATTAGGAACAAAATTTAAAAAAAGAAAAAGCAAATACAGCAGGTCAAAAAAATACACAATCTGGGACATAATGGAAGTACTGGCTGATCTGGTGCCACCCTCTGTGTCAAATTATTCAAGTGTGATAATTGTTTGCAAACATATGGAACACATAAAAAAACTCTTGTAGATTTGGAGAGTTCAAAAGTCTCTCTCATATCGGGATCTTGCTTCCATTTAACTGAATTGGATTCAATTCATTTCTTAGCCTAGCAAGAATGTTAATGAACAAAATCTGAGTTTCTCCATGACTTTAGAACAATTTAGACAGTGTCTGGGACATTGTGAATCTGTGAAAGGCTACCCCCAAACACCCCAGCACTGCATGACACAACCCTTTCCAGCAATACTGTTCGAAGGATGATCCCAAAGGAGCCCCCAGGAGCTAACAGACCCAGAGCTGTGCTGCAGGACCCCTTGGGCCATGGACCACAACCCCACACAGGGACCCCTGTCCCAGTTCAGGGCCTCAAAGTCAAGGCAAGGTCTCACTACAGGCCTGAAATGCAATTCCTAAAAGGGAAATCATGGAATCATAGAAGAGTTTTGGGTTGGAAGGGACCTTAAAGATTACATCTCCTGCTGTGAGCACCTTCCAGTATCCCAGGTTGCTCAGAGCCCCAATCCAGCCTGGCCTTCAACACTTCCAGGGATGGGGCAGACACAGCTTCTCTGGGCAACCTGTGCCAGGGCCTCACCACCCTCACAGAAAAGACTTTTCTCTTAGTATCCAATCTAAATCTACTCTCTGTTCAGTTTCAAGACATTCCCCCTTGTCCTGTCACTTCATGCTTTCTAAATAACCCCTTTCCATCTTTCTTGTGGTCTCCCTTCAGGTACTGGGAGGCCACAATTCTAGTTTCTGGCCACTGAATTTCAGAGGATGGATATACAGCAGCTATCACCCTGCCAAAGCAGCTTGTCCCAAAACCTTTCCTCTAGTGTCAATGTGGGAAATTGATGGTTATTTCCAATTTCATGGACAATGCAACATCATTTACTGAGCTGCTCAGGTAACATGGCAGTGCGGAACATTCATCTCAGCACAGTTACACAGCAACCTATCACAATTCCAATGAAAAAGAATGCACTGATGAAAAGACTTAAAGCAAAAAAACACCCTCAAAATAAAACCATACTAAAAAGAAACTACAAAGAAAAAAGCCCCACAAAAAATAAAAATAAAAAAACAAACCCAAAAAACATTTAAGCAACCCCCAGCTTCCCCAACCCCAAAACAGGCATTCTTCCAATCAGCCAAACAACTCAGGTTGGAGAATTTACTGCCCAATTATTTTGTGACCAGTTATTGGATAGAGTTGACAAATATTTCCTCTGCTTTCCTTTGCTTCAGAGTTGGCACTGCTCTTCTGCCTTTTGGAAGAGCTGGAGCTCTTGCCAGACTGCTTGGCACTGCTCTAATTGACAATTTTAGGGCAGTAAATTAGAAGGGTTTTTCATGTTGTTTTACTTCTAATTTTAATCAGACATAGAACCGCTTGGCACACCAAGCCACACACTCTTGCGTGCAAGTTCACAGCGCCTCCATAAAAATCTCCTCATTGAAATGTAACTTAACTTTAAAAGAGTCACACAAAAGCAATGTGCTGACTAAATGCACTAGTATGGTGCATTGAGAGACTGTGAATTCCAATTTCAGCCATGCCAGTCATTTGGCATTAAAATATGCACCAGCTGTGAGTGTTTGGATCTCGATAAGTCAGAGTGTGCTGGAAAGCTGACAAGATACTGCTGTGAAAATGTTTCCAGCCCCTAATCTCGGCTGTCTCCTCTTTTTCATATTTTGCTACCCATGTTGGTGTATAATATTGGGAGAAATAAATGCAAAATCCAAGGAAGATGTGCATGGGGTGACATCAGTATTTATAGAGTGTTTAAGATAGTGCTGCCACTCACACAGCTCTGGGCTCCTCTTTGATGAGTTGTCTCTGGTCAGCCTTTCTAAATTGCTAATTTATTTTCCTTATGTGGGAAAGAGCCCTGTATTAGTAAACTGGGATATGTAACATTGCTGGGACAGGAAGGAACAGTGGGATTGAAATCCACAGAGAGCCTTTCAAACTGGGACACTAGCTGCTGTCAAAGGAGCTGAAAAATGAGTCTCGATGAGGAGGTATTTTTGGACTGATTTATCAGTGGAGCATATAGTTCTGTAAACTCCTTTTTGACCAAATATTTCTTTTCCTTCACTCTATTATTTATTCATATGCACATTAAATCTCATACACAAGCCACCAGACTCTAACCTGCTGAGGAGGGCAAAGCAGTGTGCTTCCCATCTGCTCTACTTAGCCCACAAGATGCTCTGGATCTTATCCTGCCCTTCTAGAAGGAAAATCTTCCCCTTTTTGTTGCAACACCTTCCCAGACACAAAACAGGGGTAAGCAAGAGTGAGGAAGGCTGCAAATTCACTTCAGTCTGAGCTTTCTGTAGCAGAAAGCTGGAAAAGGACAGCCTGAAAGCAGCAATCCATGGTGGGGTTCCAGCAGTGGCAGCTGCTCTGAGGCAGAGCTCGGTGCTCTGAAGCACCACACCATCCTCCTCCTCTTCCTCACCTCCCTGCTGGCTCTCAGGGTGTGAGAGAGGCCAGCACAGAGGAGCTGGGCAGCTGGCAGAGGGCAGGAGCCCCTGAGCCTGCACCCCACTGCTCTGCAGGTGTCAGTGAGCACTGTAAGGAGGGACCTGGGACATTTCTGCTCCAGCCACAGGGGAAGGACAACCTCAGAAGGGCAGGGATGGCACAGGAGCTGCAGGGCTGCTCTGTGCAATGGAACACACCCAGATTTTGCACTATCCAGATACGATTCCTCAAAGCGAGCAGGATTCTAGCATTAGCTCAAGGGTGTTTCAGCAATGTAAAGTCCTTATAAACCCTCTAGCCTAGGGAGAGTTTCATCCATTAAAGTGCGACACAGAAGTACCAGAATCACACATTTATCCAAAGGTACAGCTACAGAGCACACAACTGGGGATAGAGGCATCATAAAGTCACCCTGGGACAGTTTCCCTCTGGTACTGCCATGAATGCAGCTCCAGCTGGGAACACCCGAACCCCACACACACACTCACAGTATTTAATATCAATTAATGTTTTATCAAAATCGTGAGTAAGTAGAAGGAGGATGCTAATTACAGAACCTGGTATTAAAGAGAAACTGCTGCAGCAGATCCTTTTTCCCCAAATGAGGTCTGCAGGGGAATAAGATAATTAAGGTACATGCAAAAAAGCAGTGAGCTAGCTAAAGCAATGTTTTATAATCAAAACATCATTCCACAAATGCAAAGGTCACCTTACCTAAGACTAGCAAAACTGAAAAGAAGTAATTTGATAAATCAAATACAGAAGTGTTCTTTTTAACTGCTTCTCATAGAAATAAAAAATAAAATAGCATACATGTCTCATGGCCAAAGTCTGAAAATTAAACAGCAATCAGGTGCAACAGTTAAATCCAAAGGAATTTCCCATTTCAAGTCAAGCTCACTGCAGGGAAAACAGAGCAAACTAATTATGATGTAAATCCACAATGAATGATGCAGAAATAGTATGCAGTGTAAACAATAATTTTGAAATTCCCAGTTTATATCAGCACTGATCTGTTTTATACACTCCAGAAGTGTAACTCAGAAAAGATATTTTTGCACTAATTAGAGACTTCTACTTTTTAATCAAAGAATAAATTAAAGTATTTTCAAAAGCATGCCAGCCTCATTAATTAGTTCCATTAAAATGTAAAAGATGAGTACATACATTTGCCTCGCTTTGTGCTTGCATCTCTTTACCTTAAATATCCTATCATGTATTATTACAGGCTTGGCTGGAAATAATATCTATTATTAATATTCCTTGATAACTCTCATTAGATGATCCTGCATTGAATTGTTTACAATTTATCTCAATTATAACTATTTGGGCTGAAGTTTTCACAGTGGGCATTTTAGAGAATTTCACCCAAAGCACTGTATTTTACAATTATGAAATAAAGGGAAATAAACAATTTAACCTGTATTAAAAAAAAAAAAAGGAAAAAAACCCTAACAATTGCTTCTTGAACATAAAGAAACCCCCAAGTGAATCCACTTCAGAAAATGCATTTTGGAAAAGGTTTGAAATCTAAGAGAGGGCTGCTTCATGCTGTCCTTACAAATATCCATTGGCATTTAGGAAGTTGTAATTAATTCTGCTTTCCACAAACAAATTATTCATAAAATGATGGTGAAGTCTTTCAGCTTCATCCCTATTGCATTGACCTAAAAGTGAGTAAGAACCAGGGTGGGGACTCTGCTGAATGTCCACCCAGACTTAGTCACTTCCACTATGGGCTCCTGCAGCCACCAGGTTAAAAGCTCCATTGTCAGATTAATTTAAAAATTCTCTGCAAATCCATTTCCCACACTCCATTTGCTCATGACAAAGTCTGTATCTCCCCCAACATCTCCTTATGCAGAGGGTGACAGAACATCATCTGGTCAGCTTCTCCTAGGTGCATTTGGGAGAGCTCTGTCGATTTAGGCATTTCAGAACTGTTAAGCACCTTGCACCTCCAGCAGGTTTTAGGACAATTCTGTCTCAGGACAGAATTGCTTTATAGTCAATTCTCTTTCAAAAGCCAGAAAATCACCCAAATCAAACACTCACACACCATTACCAGAAATGTTTTTGGATGGCCACACTTATCACTCAAGAGTGAGGAAATGCCTAAATATAAGCTTCTCTCTGCAACCATAAGACATTTCTCTCTTTGTAAGAATTATCCCAGTCTTTCTATTTTCCCCACAGGGCCAATTTCATCCAATGCACAGTAGGAATCCTGTTCACTAAATGAGCAACGATTCAATAATTTCTCCTTCTGTCACTGTTCATTACTGGTCTAGAGCCTTACTTTTTGCATATTATTTAGTCCAAGTTCTAAACCAGCATTGTTTCTGTATTTGTCAGTGCAGTATCAGACCATTTCCAATACACTAATTGACTCATTTTCCCAATTTCCCTGCAAGATAAAGGGGTTTATTATTTTCATCTAGAAATGGAAAATTGAGTCCTTTTGTGTGTGGCATAAGTTGAAGGTGGAGTTTCAAAGTAAAAGCCAAGTGAGTACAGGGGGGAAAAAAAAGATTGTTTAACTCCTGACCACTCACAAGCTGGAGAATTGTCTAACATTTGTCTAACAAGCTGGATCCACGTCTAACACAACTGACTGAGTCTGCAAAGATGTGGGTTCATTACTGCAGACAAAGATGCCACCAGCACTCATGCACCAAGCAAAGAATCTGCCTTGCAAAGCTCTGCCAAACATAGGGACACTGCTCACTGGCAGCAGGGAAATGTTCTGATGTTCCTAAGGGGCAGGACACAGGAGTTTCACAAGACCTGCTACAGCCTCAGTGCTCACCAGCAAACAGCCCTTTGCACTCTTTGAACCCTTTGCCTAATTCTGGGTGTATATTCTAATTAATGCTACTTTTGAAGGCAGCCCTGGATGCTCAGGACAAGCCTTGCTGCAGCTCCAGAGCCCCCTGAAGCAGCTGTGGCTTTCATGAGAAGCAATTCCATTAAAACAGCTGTGAATGGAACAAGAATTTATTGTGACTTTATTTCCTGTGATTTTATCTACTTATCTTTACTGAATAAAGCAATTTCAGCCTGATTTTATTGTCTCATCGGTCAGACTAACAGGTGTCCCAGCTGAAGGAGTTATCAGTAGATGCATGTTTCCTCTGAAACTGAAGGAATGACTTTTTTGGTTCTGTTTCAAACAAAGGGACTCTTTAGAGAGAAAGAATCACCAAGCACATGTTCATTTAACACAGTACTAGCACTAGACATTAACATACAAGAGTGGTAAACCCAGCCCTTGTTATTGTAAATGTAGAAAGCACATGAAAATGGAATTTCTCTGAGTACCAAACACTCTCCTTGTGATACTAAGCCCTATTCTGTGTGAGCTGACAGCACTGCCACATTCACTGCATACTGACAGCTGAGTTAAGAAGTGTAACACGATGACACAGAGGTGTCAAGATTGCTGAAATTAATACTGGGATGTGCAGTGTTTAGCTTGTTGAGTCAGCTACCTTAGGTGTGGTGGAGAAGCAGTATCATATGACAGTAGAGGCACTGCAATTTAGCATAAAGTAAAGCTATTTCTTTTTGGAAAGATTTTTGATGCTTTCTTAGAAAATATATATTTTATACTAGACTTTTAGCTGAAGCTATCAGTTCCTGTACAGGCACGTGTCTGTTATTACAGATGGGGAAAATGCAGCAGAGATGGAGCTACTTAGAAGGACAGCAGCCAGGTGAATGATTTAGGATTCTGAATTACAGTGCTCTATTCCCTTTCCCCCACTCTAACCAAGAGACTCAAATCCTTGGAATACAAAGGGATTTTACTGTTGGAATAAGATGTATTCTCTCAGATCCCCCTGTGCCACTGAGCTGTACAATGAGATAACAGAACCAGGCTGTGAGGCTGAGGAGGGGTTCCAGAGCCCCTTTGATAATTTGCTCAACACAAATTGAGGACATGGGTTCAAGTTGAGCAGTCCCAACACCATCCAGCCAACAGCAGCTCTCTGCCACATGTTATCAAATCCCCTGCAGTGGCTTACATATCCTGTTAATCTCTCTCCAGGTACCAGAGGCCTTTCACCCTTAATCTTTATAGGGTATCTCCTCTCTTTCCTTCTTCTAATTTAACTTAGTCTGATGTGAGAGATTACTGAGGCATCTTGAATTAAGGAAACACACCTGAGTAACAAATCTGTTGCTCCAAACCACATAGTAAAGACATAGCTGTATTCTTCCGAATAGTTCTAGTAGAGGAGAACCAAAATTTGAACCTAGAATTTCACATTAATTTTTTTGAGAAGAGAGGAACATTTCTCATCTTCCTCAGAGAGCTGTTATATGCTTGGCTTTTGCTTTACTTTGGGGACCTCAGGACCAGCCCAGATCTTGGGAGGTTCCCAGAAAGCTCAGACATCATGACAATGAGCACACTGAGGCACTGACGTGGCTTTCTGCCTGAACAGCTCCCTCACATCCAGGGACACCAAATTCTCACTGACTCGGCCTTGTAGCAGGCTGCATTGTAACAACACTGCCAATATCCTGACCCCACTGCCATGAGCTCTGGTATTTCCTCACTGGATTCCAAGCACATCTGTGCAAATGGCAGATTTCCCTAGAAAACCCATGGTTTGGGTACCCTGGTGGGGCTGAATCACCCCAGGCTGAGCAAGAACCGAGTGCTGATCTCTCATGGTCTGGGTATGTGCTGTGCCCACCGGCTGTTGTGCAAGCCCTCTGCTCAGAACCTTCTGGATCAAAGGGAAGGGGGGAAATAGCCTGTACCCACTGATTTCTGGACAGCTCACCCAGAGTTCATGGAGGAAATGTCAGTCTGTTCCTTTTCCCAGCAGCATCAATGTGGTCTTTGTTTAGTATGTTGTAACCTCATTACTGCTCCAAAACAAGGCCCTTGCTGCCTGATCCTGTGTGCACCAAGCCAATGGCAGCACTCCCCTGAGCCACTCAGGGACTCACTGAATCATTGTGCAAGTTCCATATTTAGGGTGGAACAGGGAACAACCAGCAGAGGGCCACACCAGTGCAAGCCACAAGAGATGAGACTTGCTGCTGCCACTCAGGGGACTGGTGCCCCTCACTCACTAAATGGACACCATGAAAACTTCTGAAGAAGAACTGGAACCATGATTTTTTTCCAAATAATTCAATTTTTGTCACTTTTCTTTCTTACTCTATGGAGAAAACACTGAGAAACTTTGAGAATTGCCTGCAGAATATGTATTCCATCAGTCATATTTCTTAGGCTAAGCTTACATCAAGGATGTAACCACCAGGGAAAGATCAGTAGGGCTGGCTTCTGTTCACATCAGGGGATACTGAGCCTGACCAGGTACATCACAAGGGATAACACAGACTTGATGAAGACAACACATTAACACAGGGCAGTTTGAAAGTTAATCTGATATGAAGAAGGTGTTTAAATTCCTCTTTCTTCTCTAGACAGGTAAAGATATTACACCCTTATGTCTATCTATGCCTATATATACCTATGCATATCCATCTATATTCACACTCAGCTTTAATTTTTCTTACTGGTTTAAAATATTTCACTGGGATACCAGTTACAGCAGCAAAAGGATATTTACCAAATGTATCAAACCTCTTAGGCAGCCACATTTATAAGCTCATTGTAACACATATACAGATATTTACATTCCAGGCTCTACAATAGCCACTTTATGGTTTTAAGTGCACATTTCCTACAGACAAAGAAATCTGAGGTCGTCAGTTATTACATTCATGTTACCTGAACATCTTGCATTTTAGTAAAGTTTCCATGCACAAGCAATATTAACATCTGTTTCAAGGATCTCTGCTGGAATTGTAGCTTCACACAGCCAAATTGCCTGTGCTTCCACCAGGGAAATGGCTATTTATTTTATGCAGCCATCTGGGCTCTAAATACTATGTTTTGTCATTTGTGGTCTTGTTTTCCAGGGTTTCTTATATGAAATTTGATTTCTTCATAACTTATTTCTTCTGTAAATGACATTTTTATAGTAATCAAACTTGTGAATGAATGTTTCATTTGAGACTTACAACATCAGTGTCAATTCATAAATATTTTGGATTGAGAGCCAAACCCTAACTGCAGCAGCTTTGATGGTGTACATTTTTTTTCCTGTGGAATCATATGTAAATATAATCTTTACAAGCCCATCTCCCAGTCAGATGAAGGACATATGTTGTTGCAGAATTCAATACTTCAGGATGATACTGGTGAAGTCATTGGAACATAGACCCTTGTGATCTCAGAGCCCAGACCCCATGATTTTAAACAAAGGGGCATATTTTAAAAAAAACAGCACAAACAGATTGTCATAAACCTTTATCTACCAAGTATTCTTTTTGCTTGGATTATGATAGAAATACAAATACTTCTTCATATCCTATGTTTCAGATACCCTCTTAATAGATTTTAGTACCAAGTTACCATTGTGAAAGTAGCAGGTGTCTTGGAAAGCCATTCAGAGGAATGGTGAGAAGCCCTGGAGCAGGTGAGACCTGCCAACTTTCCCAGTCATTGCTTGCTGTAGTCACAAACTGGTTTGTGTTGTACCACAGAGCTCACTGACTGACACGAGGGGACCCAGGGCAGGACTCCAAGCCCCCTCAGACCTGCCCATTGCTCTCTAGCTGCACAACCAACACTGTTTTAGCCAGGGGAGAGCTGTCTGTAAGGTGGGCTGGATGCTCCACCCTTCCACAAAAGCAAGCCAAGAGCTCTCCCTGCACAGGGGCCAAGCCAACAGCAGCCCCCCCTTCTGCAGGCCAGATACTCCTGGACACCTCCTCCACAAGGCAGGATTCTCTCATTCTTCCCACCAAGGGTTAATTTCCTTCTCTCGGCTGCTTACTCTGCCTAGGAGGCCACACAAACCAGCTGGCACTGATCAAGCTGCCCTTTCCTCTCTGTGAAAGGGATAAAGCAGGCACCAAGGTACAGCACAAGGCACAAAGCCATCAGAGGGAAGTACGTGCCTAAGCCAAGCAATATAAGCTCACTTGGTTTACTCTCCCTCCCAGTGTAACCACTGAGCAGAAGCACCAGCTCTGGTCTCACTGCTGGGACCACAGCTCCATCCCAGTGTCAGCTCCAGCCACCCAGCAGGTCCCCCCTGACTCCCCCAGACCCACAGCCAGAGCAGGTTTCCTCACCAGCTCCACCCCAGGGTTCCCACAGCAGCCTCAGATGTCTTATTCCATAAAGCAATTTATTCACAGTGCAATAACACAGGAACAGCTCACCCCAAGCTACCTGCACTAAATGTATTCCTCAACACCATCACCTTTTATTATTTGTCTTACCTTGCCCTCCCTGCACAATCCATGCTGTTTCTACTCTCTTACCTTGTGCTTTGCCTTCTTTTCACCCACACACAGAGGCCTGCTCATCAGCTTTATCATCTTCACCTGGGCTGGTCAGTAAATGGCTGCTGGCAAACACCTTCCAGGCAGAAATCTCAATCTCCTTCTCTACACTGTTTTCTTAAAACCTCTTCTTTCAAGCATACTTTTATATAACATCCTTTTATGTAACAAAACTTCAGAGACAAGGAGGAGCCCCTCACAAAGCCAGAGAAATCTACTAATAGCAGGTTTTACCTACACTGCTGCCCACAGGTGCATGGCATTTGTAATCAATCAAACCTGAAAACCTTTCCAGCTGGTGGTATGAATGAATAAAGAAATAATTACCCTTTCCTCTGAGGCTAGACTCAGGCAGGTTGACAGAACTGTCTCCTTGCTCAACAGCAGTAAATATGAGTAGTGTCTGGGGAGGTTTGACCCTTCAAAGCTTTGTCTGTAGAGGAAGCTCTACCTCCCTCCAGTTTAGCCCGTGACACAAAGCTCTGGCCTGAGCACTTTTATTTCCCTGGAATCACTGAGCCCAGGGAGTGACAGCTTGGAGGAGGCCAATGTAGGGTCATGGTCTCATTCACACCTGGAAGACAATTCCCAGCCAGGTGTGGATGTGAAAGGCACAGGGTGCAGGGATGTTTGATGCCTGCCAGCATGACACCTGGCTCAGGCAGGTGCCATTCCCATAAACTGGGAAGCATGAGCAAATTTTCCTTAAATTAAGATGTGGAGAAGCAAATGATGAGATTCTGCAGCTGGCTGCATATGGAACTGCAGGGCAGGACTAGATAACACCTTCCCTACCCTGTAATGATGAGTAACCCCAAATCTCACCACAGATTACAGGGGCTTACTAAAGCAGTCTGACTACATGATGTACTAAGAATAATTATGATCTACCCATCTTGGTCATAGGAGTCATTAAGTTGCTATATCTGTAACAGGCTTAATAACAAGGTGAAGAGTGAATGGGAGAGAAAAAGTAATTTCCTTGTCTCATTGGTCATTGTTTCCTTTATGCCTAGGATATCTGTGTGGGGACAACTGGAAATGGAGGGAGAATTCCAGCACAGAAGAATTTATATTTAAATAAGAGAAAGTGAGTGGCCTCATACCACACTGATGCAATGGTCTCCTAAGTGAGGTGCATGCCCTCAAGGGGTACACAAGACAATGTGCTGGAAGGAAGAAGATGATTTTTACAACCATTAAAATGAAAATAAAATCAACCCCTAGTGTTTATTCCATTTTTATCTCCTCCTTTTAAAATTTTGTGTGTGTGTTTTATAAGGTTTTTAATGCATTTATAATTTAAAGGGTATGGTAGTGTGGGTAAATGCTCAAAAGCATTGTCCTGATAGGGGATGCAAAAAGTGATCAAAAAGTTTGGAAACCCAAAGGACTGGTCTTGCAGGTAGCACCAGATCAGCTCTAAGTCTAGAAGTAGTGCTGAAACAGTAAAACAGTTGGGGCAGGGGAGCTGTACTACTCACAATTCTTGAGCTGGGACCTGAGCATCCTGCTCTGAACATCAGTCCATGAGGAGATCACAGTAAAGTGGAAAATCCTCTGGATGGTAAAGATAGAATCACAAAACAAGGAAAATTCAGTTACTTGTTAATGCCTCTTGCTGCTGTTCCAAATAATTCCATAAATATGAGATTCATGCTGTAAGAACTCCAACTTTAAATGAACCACAGTATTTTCTGCAGACTTTTCTAACTCAAAGCATGTCATTCTGTATGGGCTGTATGCTTTTTATTAACAGCATTAAGCAAATAGAAAAGTGATTGTTCTAAGAAAAAAAGTTTGTTGAAGTATAAGAATATGAAAATTGCTGCAGTGGGTAACAATAATCCTTAGGGTTTAGCCTGACATTCTTAACAGTATATATTATTTAACTGATAGATCATAACAGCTAATTTAGAGCTATTAGGTCTATTGCATAAATATGTGGTCAAGGGCACTTTAATATACACTACTGCTACTTCATAACAGCTGCTCTGGAGCTGTCAGCCTACTTGGTCACAATCTATTTTAATCTTAAAAAAAAAATCCTAATTACTTTGTAGTTGCTAATGCACAATTTAGGCTGATTGTTTAGTGCCATAGCTGAGCATTGTTTGAGCAGGGGAGGTGAAATATTATAAAGAAGAGGTATCACTGCCATCAGACAAATCACAGGGGACTCAAACTCAGAGTTAATAACAGAGATGCCTGCCATGTGTTTACAGAGGACAAACAACAAGAAAAGAGAGGATGTGAGACAGATTATTTCTTTGTTTAACTCTGTACTCTGCTACTTTAAAAACCTAAGAGGAGCCATTAAAGCTATGTTTATTGTTAAAAAGCAATATCTTTGCTACCCCACTTCCCAGCCCAGCTCCCTGCTGCCAGCCAGCTGGGAAAGCTCTGCTGGGCAAGGGGCTGCAGCCCAGCTCCTGCAGTGCACAGCACACTGGGGTGTACCAGCACGGTGAGAGCTCCCAGCAGAGCAGTTCAGTGAACAGAGCAGTGCCACCTTTCCCTTTCCCTGTCTCCTGGCCATTTGGCACATTGCATTCCTGCCCTGCCCATGAGCACAGACCAGTGCCTGAGAAGGTCAGAGAGGCACCCAGGCTCAGAGATGAGAAATGCAGGGGTTCAGCTGCTTTTCAGCACACACAAAGGCCAATATCAATGCTCAGAAAACCCAGCTGTCTCTAGCAGCCTCTGCTCAGAATGTGATTCTCTATAATCATGTCATTCAAAGAGACTTTTGCTAAGTACTGAGGGAAAAGTGGCGTCCTTTGGTGAGGGGAGGAAAATTCCTGTTGCTGCAAGCTATCCATCATCTTCAACAAGTCCAAGATGTACTAAAGCTCCCTAAATTTTTATTCCCAACAGAGCAGGATAACTTCAGTGTTTTCTTGACAGGCAGTCCTCCCATGTCAAAATCTACTTCCCAACACAGTTTTGGAGGCATTCACCTGCCTGGTAGGTTGGATAATAAATAAATGCCCATCACGTCTTTATCTGAGAAAGATTTTCTTCTTGCTGCTTTTTCCTTTTTTATTCCTTGCACATTTGGGGAAAACTATCCTTACAACCCCCCACTCCCCCCTCCACCCCCAGCCAGGAAATAGTCATTTTGAGGCAAGACCTTAAAATTGATGATTTTGAAAGTTTTTCCCTATTGCCATGCTGTTCTGCTCCTGCATTCCTGTGGTGCCAACAGATGAAGTTGTAAGCCTGTTCGCCTCCCTGCATCTAATCCTGATACTACTCAGCAGCAGGGAAGGTGGGCAAATGTTCACTAGCAGTTGTTGGCAAAGAAACACAGCAGGATTTAAACTGGATGATGCCACTGCATGTGTAAAACAACCATTTGAGCAAATGCTGCTATAGCAGCATCTTTAACCAGTAAAACAGAATTTGCTATTAACCTTTTGTTTTCTAGCTAGCTGTGCTGAGTTATGATTAATTGTAGTTGTGCTTACAAATAAACTTCAAACCAAAATGAATAACCAATTAAGCTTATAGATAAAATATGATAAAAGCTTGTAGCAGTTGCTGTGAAAGACTTTTAGTGTGCTCATGTATAACTAAAATAAATTGCAAAAGGAAAATGTGAGTAACATTCAGTTGTACTCTGGTGAAGGGTTTCATGTTATTTTTCACAAGATCATTTTTCCTATGAACTTCCTTCTCTTCCTTTCCAGTTTGCACAGCCTGATCTTTACCTGATGTGCCCCAACCCCAGGTTTTTCATGGTTTAAACACACTCATATTCTGGCATTCTAGGACTGTTCTGGATGAGGATCACCACAACAGTAATTATGCCATGCTTATGCACTATTCAAAAGCTTGGGCCACCTACTGTGACATCAAAACAATGGATAAAGAGCACCCCAATTACTGCTGTTCCCCAGGCTCTCAAATTTCCTTGCTTCTGACAGTTTTTCATAGAGCCCATAAGAGCTCCTTCCTTCAGACTGAGCTCTGTCATTATTTAAAGCTATCACTTTGCTATCTGGGAAATAAAAGTTGAAATATCAGCTGTCAATGCACAAAATGTTAGGAATGGGAGTGAACTTTTCCTTGAAAATTATGGGAAAAGACACAACACACAGCCAACCACAATGACCTACTGCAGTTCATAAGGCCATGTTTAATTGAAGAAATTGCTTTTTGGCAGTGCTGCTGCTTACCTGGGGCATTCAACTGAAGCAGGGCTTTCCCATTAGGAAATGTATGCAAGAGCATTTTATACCTGTGCATTATCCCCCTGGATCTCCCAGCTGTGCCCTAAGTCCTAAGCACAGGTTCTGTCCTTTGTGTTAGCTTCGTTTTTTTGCCACACACATCTTGTGTGTTAGTGCTGGATCAATTACCTTGAATATGAAAATGTTTAAAGCTTGGAGAGTCAGTAAAATCCTGAAGAGGGGCCTGGGCAAGAGTGCCCTGCTAATGGCAGGCCCAGCACCTGCATTAGAAGATTCCTTTTCTAAAGGAAAGTTGTTTTAATGTTTTCATTTTGACTCAGCTGATGACCCACACTGGGTGGAATATTGAACAGCTGTAGCCTAACAGAGTGAAAAATGACCCTGTTGAAAAGCAGAGAGATGGGTACAGCAGGACCAGAGCATCTGTAGCCACACTCCCTTGTGGAGGGAGCTCCCTGTGGAACTGCATCCCCCTTCCCACACTGCCTGGGTGTCAGCTGGCACACCCTCAGAGCCACCAGCACAGAGGTGTGGATGATGCTGCAGCTGCAGAGTGAGGCGCCATTGCACTTACCTGGACACAGAACAAAACACACACATGTGCTCAGAGACCTCTCCACTGGGATGGGAGATACACACAGGATGGTGAATTCTGAGAGGAAGCAGTACAGAAAGGAACATGGCTTTTGTGGAGGGACTTGGAGGCAGTACAGTGGAACTTGGAAGGTTAAAGCAGTACAGCTGTGGACAGTTTTCCCCTTTCATCTGGCAGAAACCATTTTTTCCCAGTGCTTTGCTAGAACAAAAAAGTTTTGGAGCACAAACAGCAGAAGCAAAATTGAGTTAGACAGAATCAGTTGCTCCACTGAGACCTTACAGGAGAACATAAAACACCTTTTCCAGGGAAACCTTTACATTTCATTTTAGCTGTGCATCCAAGCCTAGGTCAGCAAAATCACAGCAACCATAACATTTAAAAATTACATCCCTTACATGGAAATAAGCTGGAAAAATATTTGTTGAGTAATGAAGTACATTCTTCTCCTTTATGTGCACCACCTGGCATTGTATGGATCTCAGCTGGGTAAAATAGGCTTTAGAACTGAACTTCAAATCTTCAAAAATACAAGTTCCCCAGTCACAGAGATTTTGCTTAAATACAATTCTGCATTTGGCCTTGGATTTTTGAGCTTTACAGTTCAAACCTACTCTCTCATTCCACTGTATTTATTTTTTAAGTTCAATTCTTGTGACTTTGAAAGCTTTCTAAAGGTCAGAAAAGAGAAGTACCAGATATTGCCACAATCACTCACAATGTAATGCAGTCATTTCATACTGCTTTAAAGCTTTCAAAAAAACATGGTGAGTTTTCATCTCAGGGAGCGTGGCCAAAGGTGTGGGTCAGGTTTCAGAGGGAACAGAAAGTCAGTCAAATCCTTTGCCATTAGATGTGGTGCAGGTGATGTGATGGCAGAGCTGTCCTGCTCTTGAAGCCCTATCACAGCTCCCACCTCTGGGGTAGCAGCAGCCACTCGTGAGCACAGCTATCAAGCATCAGGCCAGGCTGTTTAGCCTTGTATTTATTTAATCTTTGTGAAGATAAAGAAGGATGTTCCACTGAGAGCTCTTTTGTTTCACTCTTTATCAGTTCAATAGGAAAGAGAGCAGAGCTAAAGCCACAAGCAATGGTTTGTATACCTTGTAAGTCTTCTAAAGCCTTGTCATCATATGCTGTATTATGTTGTCTTTTTTACTGAGTGACCATTGCTCTATTGTACACCATCTGCCTTTCTGTGACTTGATGAACCACATTGTAAAAGGCAGAAATCAATAAAGTTCTCCAGAACCCAAAACCTTGGCGGGAAAAAAGTTTTCCTGCAGCACCATCTTGTGGTCCCTGGCTTTAGTACTGGAGATGTCCCTCCCCTCTGCCTGGGCCGGGGAGGTTTTTCTGCACTCTTGGGAACCACACCCAGCTTTCTTTTGTAGCCACAAAGGTGCTGTGAGGAGCCTGGCAAAAATGATTGTGCCCTCTGGTAGCTGAACTGGGCCCTCATCGACTTCTTGGAAGGGATAGAAGGGACAAAGGAAAATTGAATTTGGCTTGATATGCATGATACAATCAGCAGCCTAGGCACTGGGGAAAAGACATGTTTCAGTTAGATGGGAGGGAACCCCATGCTGAAATTGTTCTTTAATATGCTTAGGTCCAGGAGCACATAAACAAGCAAACAAAAACATTTTCTGCATGGGATCTGAATATCCAATGTAAGCAGGCAACCAATCAGCTGATCAGAGCATCCACCTTTCTGACATTGACAGTACAGTTTGCATCACACACAGGCCTGTGAATAAATATCTGTGCTGTGACCCTAAGGTGGCAATCTTGACCTTCAACTGTAATGAAATAGCTATTATGACATCTTAGGCACAGAGAGCAGTTATTTAAGTGATACCCATGGCTTGGAAGCTATTAATTCAATGCATTGTCAAACTAATAGAGAAATTAAAATGTAAAATTAGAACTTTTGTCTTCTCCAACTGGAAAACAAAGTTTCCAGCTGTTTAGAACACCTTTAGAGCAAAGCTGCTGCATGGAAAAGGACAGGCCCCATGTTTGTGCCCTGTGCTCTGGACTGCTGTCCCACTAAGGGGAACACAACCCTGGCTGTGAATTTTCATCTCACCTCCTCCTCTAACAGAACATTTGGCTTGTGCTCCTCTTGTTCTGGTGCTGCGAGGCACAGTGACTGCAGATGCACTGATTGCTCACACTTAGATACAGTTGTTTTATCAGTGTGTCCCTTTGTCAGGATGTTATGTGACATTGAAACAAGTTGTGCTGCCATTGACATGGAAACTGGAGGAATTTACTGCCCTTCAAATCAAAATCATGAATAACCACGTGAAATCCTAACTTCTGTGGAGTACAACTCACTCTCTGTGGTTTGTCACATGCACAGTTCAGCTGTGATAGTGCCTTGAAATTCCTGCAGCAGGAAACAATCTTTTTCTTTGTCAAGATGTCTATATATGTGCTTCACCTTCCATAAAAATAATATCGAAAAAGAGCAAATACACATCAGATTTAGAAAGCAAACACTGCCCTATTCAGTTTCCATTGTTCTGTTACTCCACATCAAAAAGAGTGTAATACCTTTGCTTACAAAATGTTAACCAAATCATCTGTAACACAATGGTTGTGGCAGTGGTTGCAATGTCAGCCTTTAAACCCCTGCATATAGTTACATCTGATCAGCAGCAAGCCCTTCATGAGATCACCCATATGCATATTCCACCCACATTACACTTGGATTTTAAGTGATCCACTTTTTTACGACTTAGGGAACCAAGAAAAATGATTTAAACAGGGAATTATGAATGTATAAAGTTTCAAAGAATCACTCATAATATTTACTCTCCAGCTTAGGACCAAAGCTCCATTCCTGCCAGTTGCAGCTCTTGGAAATTCTGCTGCATGGATTTCACAGCCCCAAAGAAATATGACAGGTGATTGTGTTATTATGGGTGATATTGACTTCCACTGACATTCTTTCAGGTGCTCACTCTGCACTCAGCTGTCAAAAAGTGTTACACATTTGTTTCTTTTATTTTTGTTACACTACAGAGAAATGGAAAGAAATTGCATTTTGGAATCACCTACTTCAGGAGACAGGTCATCCTAAGATCAAAAAAAGTTGTGTGGTGCAGCAATACCCAGCAGAGAGAACAACTCCAGAGACAACAGTCTCACAGTTTCCTTAAGTGCTCTATATTTTTGCCAAGCATATCTTTAAAGCAATTGCCCAACAGTAGATTTCCCAATTCTTCTGTAGCCTGGTAAGGAATTAGCTTTCTCCTCAGCCAGAGTAGCACTACTGTGCTATGGGGCCATCCAGCATGGAAACAGAGCAAGCTTCCTCTCAATACCAACTGAATGAGCGACAGCACTCCCTTAATCGTTTTCTAAGGCTGATCCCTCGGTTCAGATGGACACATAACTGCTCTCCTTATATCCCTCCACAGGGATGCTGTGGATGAAAAGAACACTGACTTCACTATTCAGGGGTTGCCATGAGCAGTTTGCCTTCCAGTGTTACCAGGTTTTTGGGGTTGTTTTGTACAGGAGGTATGAAATGAGTACAAGAAACCAGAATGAAAAAACTTTAATTGCAAAATCAAAAGTATTATCAAGGGTTAACAACTTGGTATTACTCCAATGCTAAAATAAAATGTGTCCTTTTCTAGGAGAGAGCCAAATAATCCTGGTGACTTCTGCTTGATTTTCAGGATCAGGTGGATGTTCCTATACACCAAAGGGAGAAAAAAAATCCCAAACATGAGTGTGACTTGATTTAGGGACATCTTTGCATTTCTGCCAAATCAATACTCTCCCTGAAATATTTCTTTATTGTCTAATGACCTCCCTAATACTTTATTATTTCATGTGACCTTCAGCAGGATATAGCTTAGCATGGTCACATGAAGTAAATAGCATTTCACTCTCAGATTACATTTATTTCAGTAGTCAATTGGTCTTCAGCATTGAGGAAGAATGGCAGGAATGCCAAGGTGTGGAGCTATGGGAATGCCTCAGCTACAAACCACCCCTATCTATAGAGAAAGAAAGGCTCTTCAGTGTCTGTACATGGATCTGCCTCTCCTGAACGCAGCAGACCCATTGTGTTTCCATTTTCTCATGCTACACTTTGCACATGAGATAAGGAACACTGAAGTGGTAGAGGGCTTTACCCTCAGCCTGTCCATGGCTCTGCTGTCAGCTAGCAGCTCAGCACAGCAACCAAATTCTTGCAAACTCATTGCCTCTCCCACCACAGGAACTGGGGGTGATCCCTGACAACGCCTTTGGACAATTCTGCTGCACTGGCAGGCAGCAGGTATTTGGTAGTGGAGATCTTTGATATTCTACACAGACCCAACAGAACAACCCTAAACTTAGAACAAGAAAATACCCCAAAGTTAGTTTACCTTCCTGTTTTGTCCTTTTGGTTCTTTAGGTCAGTCCAGTAAGTGGCGATGGATCTCTTCATCACGGCTCTTTCTTTCAGCAGCTCTTTTTTCTCGTGCAATTTTCTCAACTTTTTTGCTGATCTTTTGTAAAGGATTGACACAAGGACTGCAACATATTAAAACAGCTGAAACTGGTTGATTTCCAAAGTAGGAATTTAGAGAAGGTCACCTAACTTCAGCCATGAAATCCTAGCTCCAGTGAAAAAAACTCAAAGGATATAGTTGATTTCAGAGGCCATCATAAGATTCATCAGCAGAAGAAAGATTAAGGTGAGGAGAAGCATTTCAATGCTTTTCCCATTTCTTACATTTTTTTTCATGAATTTCACCTTTTGATTCATACAGAACCACTCAGGACAGAAAATACCTTAAAGGTCATCAATCCCAGCCATTAACCCAGCCCTGCCCAGTCCACACAAGGCACACCCAGGTCTGGGACACCCCTTGCTGCCCAGCTCTTCCTGAGAGAGGAATTCCTGCACAGGGCTGCTTGTCTCATCCCCAGCAGGCAAGGATGGGGAGACAATGCAACCATGACCAGAAATTTCCCCAGTAACAAATTAACAAAATTCTGTTGGCTTTTTAACACAGCTGTACTAGGGATTGGGCAGAAATGAAGAAACTTTTCCATTCAATTTTTAAAATCTACTCCATATTATTCAAAAGTAGGGCTATTTAAGTGCACCTGCATTTTTCTAACCTTTAGTGTTTTAACCTATTTGTCCTTGCATGTGGTTCTTAAAGAAGACTAACAAAAGTGAGAGGAGTAGGATAGGCTGGCACAGTTATGGGCATAGCCAAGCCATCAGAGCACAGCTCTAGACAGGAAATACTCTGCTGATAGCACACAAGGGAAATTGCCAATTGGCAAGGAACAGATGTGTAGATTCTGCTTCCTGCATGAAAAACACCATGGGAAGGAGGCAATCACACAGTTTGTCCATGGGGATGTGGAAAGTAACAAAGCCTCACTGGCTTGGGAAATTAGATCAACTAGAATTGATCAAGTGTGGCAAGGAGAGGAGTACTCAGCTCCCTCTATCAATATTACAGGAGTTTCATGTTCCTATATTTTCTTTGTCTGGCCATGGTATAGAAATCTTGCAATTTACTCTAGAAGAGGCACAGTGGAGTTAAACAATTATCCCAAATTTCATCAGTGAAAGTCCTCTTATTTTTTTCCATAACTCTAGAGAACAGTTTTTACTTTTGTGCACACCAGTTGCATTTGTACACAGATTTGGCATTGTACACAGGACTCTCTCAACAATGACTGTATAATGTTGAAAACAAAAGAATTTCTATCCAGAGAGGTTTTTGGCTTATTAAAGGAATGTTTCTCAAAGCTCTATCAACTGTCTCTAAAACTGGTAAACTCAAAATTACAGTGTGGTAGGATTGCACCCTTCCTAGAACTTAAGTATATGACGCTAACCATTTAGCATCTGGTTAGTTACTGCATTAAAAAATAAAGCAAAAAGTCAAGTCAGCAGAAGAGCAAAATTCCTAGCTTCACTGGCTATGAAAAACCACAGAAATGATCATTTAAACATTAATGTGAATTCTCCCAAAACGAACACATATTAATTCATTTTCCAAAAAACTTATGATTGTTTCATGTCGATTCTTTGCCTCCTGCTTTCAGAGTCACTGATGACTCAGTGCAGCTATCTGTATGCTGAGCATCAGCTGTTGAGCACAGTGTAAGATGTAATGTGGAGATTTTCACAGCAGGTTTTGTCAAAATGTGGAACTCCACAGCAAACAGCCATCTGCCAGGCAGCCTCATTAGTAAAGTCTATGTGTGTGTATATATGTGCATGTATATGATCCCACACAGACTACTATATCTTAGAAGAGTAAAAGTTTAACACTTGAAAGAAAAAATCTTCACTAAAAAGACAATTCTGTCATATTAACCAAGTCGTAGCACCAGCCATTCAATATGAACTACTACCTAAGCAGAATAAAGCATAGTTATGTTAATTCATTCCATCAGTTTAATGACCTTGATGTTGTGGAGTTTACATTTTCCCTGCATCCTGAGAACACATACACACGCTGAAACACTTCACACTATCAGACACTAAACTGCTTGCATAGAACTTGCAGGCTGTAAAGTGCCCTATACATTAAAAACCCCACTCTGCATGTTAGAAACATTGGAGATAATTCATTCCCAACTCGCAGCCCCTCTCTCTTACTCTACTCAGGCCTCATACTTTGTTCTTCCCTTCCTTGTCTTACTGCATAACTCCAGGTTTGTCCTGGAGGGAATCTGCTTTCGTGTTTTACATGCAACTTGCCAAGCAAGTGAAGTAAGATTAAGTCCAAGTCTTTTATTTCCAGGTCTTAGAAAGAGTACTGGGGCATTAAATAACCTTTTTTCTTTAAGCCAAATTGACTCTCTGTTTTATGTAGCTTCAAAATAGAAGGACTCATCTTTTATATTTGAACATTAGTTTCTTGCCCTTTTTTCCCCCAATCTCGTCTCCCCTCACCTAGTTAAAAGATGCCAGTTCTCCATATTTTCACCATTTAGAACCAGTACATCATAAATTAGGTCTGGTCATGTGCAAACACTTACCTTCTCTGCAAAAGGGCACAGCAACAGAATGGTAGAAATCCCAAAAACAAAAATCCTCCTCCAGTAATCAAAACCACTCGAATGGCCAGCTGCACATCTGTGGAGCCAGCAGAAGTTTGCATTAGTTCTGAACAACTCTGATACAGACACTGAGGCTCAGGTGGCAGAATCACCTCTAAGAGAGACACCTTTGATGCCATGAAGTCACAGCTCAGAAGGTGTCTCATCAGCAAACTCTGACTGTACTCAGACACACTCATACCTAAAGACTTCAGTAAATGCCCAGGAAAACTGCCACCTCTCAGATGAATTTAGAGTTGGACTCACTGATCACCACAAGGATCTTTTCTAACTTAAATATTTCTATGATTCAGCAGCACAATGGCGAAACAGTAAATGTTAGGAATGAGCTCAGGTGAGAAAGAATTGGTCTCAAATTTCACTTCAGTTGGAAAAGCACAAGTGCTTGTTTAGTTTCAGAGGCAACCAGGGTTTGGTTGAGCCTAGGGCATGGGGCACTGTTGAGTGGGGGGAATAAACAATAGTTAAGAAAACCAATCAAAGTCCTCCAGAAGCTGCTTTAAGAATGGAGACAGAATCTTTCAAATGAATTCTATTAATCTACTTCAGTTCATAACTTTTGTAGCATTTTCTTAAGGCCTCATTTATTCCCAGTGAAATTCAAGGCAAACCTTCCAACAAGAAGAACCATTCAGTATGCAGCCTGTGACCATGGCAGCTGAGAAACACAACTGCCATGAGTCTAATATCTGCTAAGTGCTTCTATTTTGTCAACAGATTGCTACAAGGCAAACAGTAAGTGTTTGCATTTTCTTTGCACATATGCTGTACATCCAGGAGCATTCAAGGAGCTCATTAATCTATGAACAAATAATTCTGTAAAATAGTCAGCCCTCGATATTGATGTCCAAACAATAAAAGCTAACTGGAATGAGGAATCAAGCAGTCACAGCTGAATAAGCATATTTAATTTTAAAATTTGCTTCAGTATGTATCTCAAAAACGAGCAGAGGAGCAATAATTTTCATTGTACAGCTTTTCTTCTTGCTGTAGTGAAGTGTTTTTTATACAAAATATAAAGGGTCAAACTAGGACTGAATATTATTAAAACCTTTAATTTCTGTAATTTGCCCCTAATTAACAAACAGATTCTGATAGCACTGAATAAAACTTCCTTCAATCCAAGTTATCTAGCTGGTAGTAACTACAGCTGCCCCAGCACTGGAATGTGGAGCTGCTCAAGCACAAGAAAAAATTCAAAGTCTTATTTTGACCTCAGCCTGCTCCTGAAGAAGCACAAACAAGAGAGTGAATTCATGTTAGCTGACAAGTAATCTTGGGTTTCGTATCTGTGTTAAGTCAGCTCATCCTAAAAATTGGGATATCACCTCTGAAATCAGTGGAGGTATACTGAATTATACCAGGAAGAACTAAATCACTAAGTTTGAGATTATGGTTTCTTTTTACTAACTTATTATCCATGTTCAGCAAGATTGCTTGTGTCTGAAAACTCTTCCTACATTGTTGGTTGTTTGTCCTTGGACAAATTAAGAATTTGACTGGACACAGCCCCTGGGAAACCCATTGTAGCTAATGCTGGTAGAACAGGAGGATTAACTATATGACTGTGAGAGGTCCCTTCCACACTCAGTAATTATGTCTATAATAAAACACCTCTAAATTGTTTGCTTTTTTCAGTTTATTGAAGCAACCTCCATGTTTCTAGAAAGCTAGACAAACAGGAAAAGTTTGGACTAAAAGTTAAGATTTTACACAACACTTTCAGTAGAGCAAAGATAACTATGGAGTTATAAGGAAAGACAGGAGCTACAAAAAGAGTTTTTTGCATTTATATGAGAAAAAAAAATCATGCCCACCAAGTTGATGCTCAAAGGAAAAAAGGAGGTAAAATGTAATGTTAAGGCTGAAATTTGATAACACAGAACTACTGCCATTTTGGTTATAAGACACTTCTGCAGATCATGTAGATCAATCTTCCTCTTGAAGCAAGGCTACCACCAATATGAGATCAAGTGAATTGTATCTTTTATATCCACTTCTTGAAAACCTCCAAAGCTGGGGACTCCATCCCTTTTCTGATGAACTTTTCCCTCCCTAATGTCTGAGCTGAATTTCTTAAGCATCAGTTAGTGGCAATTCCTACTTGTTAAATCATCTGATTCTTCCAGGAAGAATTTGTGACTCCTATTTTAGTAACTCCCCTCCCAAACAGGCTTCAGTAGCTATTAAACAGCCAATTAGCCTCCTCTTCACCATGTAAAACAGAAACCCAGTTCCTTCACTTTTTCTTCACTGCACTTTCATGGAGTCACTACTTTGGATTAACCCCCACTCTCAGCAAACACAGCCTTTACTTCATTCTTTGATGACATATGTGACTATATTTATTTGCATGGCACTTGCTCTTTGTTTGTACTAGGCTTGACAGTATCCAGAATATTTTCTATTAATTGATTGTTTCCTTTATTAGTATAGATGAAGAAATACATGCAAGCTTACAGTTACTTTAAAGAGAGGGGTGTCCTGGAAAGCCAAAGGTACAAACAGCAATGAGAACTGTACTGTGTGACCAGGGGCAGGGATTGCTCTGGGGCAGCACACTCACCATCTCTCACTGGCATGTAGCACTGCTCCTCCTGGCCAATTCTGAAAGGACAGCAGTGAATTTTTGAGCATTCAGTCAGGTTCAGGCCTTCTACAGGACAAGGAGTTAAGAGTCGCTCATTGCTGAGGCGGCAAGCTTTAAAAAGAAAAAAAAAAAACAATTTGGGGTAAGATGTCTGTCCTGGGAGCAATGTGAAACAGAAGGAAGTCATCACTTTGGTGTATCCAGCATGTTTTGATTAATTAAATCTGCCACAAAACAATATCATTGACATTCATGTATGTTCTTTCCCAAAACCTAACCAATTTTTATATTGAAATTAGCAGAAAAGCTAAATCATGTCATAGAAAATCTTTTGCAATTTGCTTTGTTTCTGTAAAGATCTATTACAAAGCTGAATCTAAACATTGTGACACATTTTGTACTTAAGTTTGTAAAGTAAGTGAAAAAAGACAAACTAAATCTTCTGACTGTTATGTTTCTAATTAAAAACCAGCAGAATTTACAGGCTTCTTTTTTTTTTTTTTGTAGGACTATATTACAACTAACCATCTCTGTTTGGCACTTATTATTTGTTTCTACAAGCAGCTGAAAATCAGCTGCTAGGAAAAACTCCCCACAACATCCAATACAGTTAATGAACAACACATTTAAGCAGTTTTTGAGATTTCCTATTTAATAGCAGATTTATTGATAAGCATGAGATACTCTGTGGGAATGGTTTGAATATGTAAGATAGTTATAAATAGTAGACGCCTCTGTATATTTAATCACTATAAAACATCATATCTCATCCCTTATGTTACACAGCAGCTGCAAAGCATCATTTGGTTCCAACAACTCCCCCAGGACTGGCTGTATTGTCAGTCTCACATTTATCAGAGACTTTACTGGTAGCCAAATTCAGTTTATTAAAGGGGGATCAGGATCTTTATCAGCCCTCCGTGTTTAGGCCTACATGTGAGCAGTAGTGGTGGAGACACACTGATATCAACGCAGAAACACACCAAGTGAAAAGTGCATTTCTCCTTCTCATTAGTCTATGGTCTGGTTATGGAACCAGGCTGGCAATTTTTATACGGAACAAATACTTTTTGTGCTCCTATTATTTTGCTTTTTGATATTAGGAAGTTAGCATTGTGATTTCCAGTTGTCATTCTATTGCAGGGGTTCCATGCTGTTATCTCCTATCACAAAAGTTCCGTACCTTCTTGGTGTTTCTCATGGTCATCTCCTCAGAGCACTGCCTCTTTCTTCTTCACAAAACAGTCACTGACTCCAGGTCCCTTCTCACCCAGCCACCCCACTCTTTTATAGCACTCTTCTTCTCACTGGTTACAGCTGTGCCCTGTTAAAGTCAGGCCTGTTCCTAATCCTTTATAATTGGCCCAGCTGCAACTCCTTAGGGGTAAGATTACTTTCTACACTATCTTTATTTTCTTGTATTCTATCCCCCTACAATTTCCATCTCCATAATTTTATGAAATAATGTAGTTCTTGTAATTTTACTTCAGCAGTCCAAAGGTGAGTGGATCAGTGTAATCTAACAGGCCTGAAGCCTTCCTTAGCCACCAGAAGTGGGAGAGACACCAGTGTGGGACAAAATCCTTTTCTCATTTAGACTGTGCCAAATTCTCTTTTCTCTCTCTATGTGTACGTGGGAAGACTGGAACACTAGTCCAGATGAGATACAACAAAGCTAGGCATGGTGGATCCTCTGCCAAACTTCCAACATAATTTCAGCATTTCCAGCACAGTCACATCACTGGTGATGGAGGGTTTTGCAGGAGGGTAGCAATGCAAACAAATCTGTGATTGTCCCAAAGAGGCACTTAACAATCCTATTTTCAAGAGCTCTAGTGAGTTTTGCAGTATTAGACTGAGGGTTTTAAACACATGAACTGCTGACAGTGAGGGGAGGGAGGGTGGACTGGAAGTGAGGCAGAAGTGGGAAGGAAGAGAGAAACAAAGCTGCAGGGTGAAGTGACACTTACTCATTGGACTGAAGAAGCTTAAGAAAGATTCAAATACACCTTTCATCGTCATGTTGGGTTTGCTGGGTTCCTCTGCACTCTGCTCTGAATCAGGCTGAATCGGTGCTGCAAGAACTGAAAGTTCACAATGATTAGCTCATTACCATCAAAACTATCCGTAATTAATTAAAGCAATGACATTTTCATACTGATTATCACTCATTAGGAAGGCATTTACAGTCATCAGGAAACTGTGTCTACTGATGGCTAGCAAGGTTAAGCACAGATGTCTTTCTGTTGTATTCACTTATATTGCTTTAAATTGCTTCATGAACCACAATGAGTAAAGAACTAAAGCTGTAAAATTTAAATTAAAGAATGCATTCAGGTGGAAATTGTCAAGGATAAAAAGCCCTGCTGCTCACCTATGAGGTGCAGGTTAGATGAAAAAGCTTGCTGCATGTATAGTTATATTTTTCCTATGCACACAAGCAGAACTTCTAGCTTTTTAAAGATCAGACCCCAGTTAAAACACAGAAATATGGTGAAAGGCACCTTTATCAGACACAACCAAACATGCATCTATTCCAGCTTCTTATTTCAGACAGTGACCTGCTGCAGTTGCATAGTAAAGAGCAAAACATCTCTAAATATAGAGGTACTGTTTACATAAATGCTGCTGATTTCTTACTCTGGGACTTCCCAATCACCTTTCATTTTCACCATTCTAAAAAAAAAATGGGATCAGTAAACCTTGCTGCCTCCCTACATCTCTTTCTCATTACACCAAAAGTGCAAATCACAGTAGGACTTCACTGGCAATCAACCACTCCCCAATGAGGGGGAAGAAAGAGACCCAATATTCCCACCTGTTTTCCTTTTTCCTCTCCATGAGAGAAACTTACACTATCACCACTTTAATAGCTTTCAGTGATGGAGATTGATGAAAGCCATTTCATGGTGTTAGAGTCCTTGTGACAGAAGTGAGATCACAGCCTAACCCAAAACCCAGGTATTGTGCAACTTCAGTCTTTTGGATAATTCTTCAGCAAGAAGAAGGAAAAAATAGAATAATCTATAATTAGGGGAAAAAAAGAAAAAACTATGATCAACAGTGAAATAAAAGCAAGTTGTACTGACAGGGATGAAACCAGCAGGATGTATTTCTTGTGCAGATGCACAGAGGGAAATAGGAATTATAGTTGCAGGAAAAAATATATTTTGCTCTATTTAAGTCTCAGAATGGATCAATCCAATCTGAAGCAATTGCTTGTAATATTTCCCAGTATTTTCCAAGCATTCCCAAGACTGCTTGCTAGTAAAAGTGCTCACTGCTTCTCAGAGAATGTTTTTGTCCTCGCAATACTCACGTGAGTGGATGCTACAAAGCAGGAGCAGAACCAGGAAGACCCACACCCAACGGGTGTCCAAGGGCAGCATCACTGCAATGAAACCAAGAGCAGTAATGGGTATAAGCCCTGCATAAAACAAATTATTAATATCCATATTTATGGATTGGAACAAACCTGCCAGTTGACTGCTGCACAGAGCAGGACTGCCTTTTTTGCAAGAAAAAGGCCCAAACCCATTGAAAATATATGTGGATCTTTTAACAATAAATGATTTTGAAGAAATTACTCATTTGAAGGAAGTTGAAAGGAAGTAATCTTGTTAACAGAGACTAGCCAAAAAATTATCTTTCTGAAGTATCCCAGAGCTGGGTACCACACTTAAAAAGATAATATTTAGCTAAAATTTTTAATGTGAGTTCAATGAACAGAATCAAGAATGAAGAATGAATAGTTTTTGAAAGCTTAAAACTGAATTCTAGTTTAGCTCATTGAATTCTTTACTCTTTTCACAATTGGAGCATATGCAGAGCTTTGGATAGCATTTTTAAAAGGTGGTTCAAAATGGTATTAGGGACAAAAATACATTTAGAAATCCCCATGTGATTCATAGTAATTTACCAGCAGGTTTAATCTGGGTTTTGTACCTGCAAGCAACCCCTGATGACTGCTTTGACAGATGCTGTATTTCACTTTGCCTGCCCCTCCTGTTTTACCCTAAAAAAGGCTTTTTTCAATTATTAGCACTTAGCTCTAAAGACAGTTAAAACCTAGAGACAATTTGTTAGTACTGGGGAGGGGAGAGCCCTGTTTTCTGAAGTGCTGCACAGGGAAGAGACTGACTGCATTTCATGTGGATATTGCCCTTTGAAGGGTCAGCTCTTTCTGTACCCCTGCTCAGTGAGGAAAGTTCTCTGCCCTTGGAAGTGCCTGTGCTATAGAGGAATATACAAACATGTTCTATCCCACAGAGATAATGTGAAATTATTTCTGAAGAGGACAGGAATCATGTTTTCCAAGAGTCTTATCAAAATTTAACACCATTCAGGACAAATTGGGAAAACAAGGGAGAAGGAAAACAAGATAAAGAGAAAATTCTTTTTCCTGCCATTACTTACTTCTTTTGCTGTCTCCTCCAGCCATGCTTGAGCAGGGCATGAGCAGCTCCCCAGGGTGCAGCAGGCACAGACTGGCCCTGACAACCGTGGAACCAAAGCACGTCACAGTCACCACCCCCAGTTCAGGTGCATGGAATAGGATGGAGCAACTGAGGGGCCAGAAAAAGCTCAGTGGGCTTTGGGTGAAATTGGCCCCTGCTGAGACTGTTGGAAAGCCTCTCAAGTCTTCTAATTCACCAAGTTAAAAACAAGTTCATACTCTTACCAGTGTACAACATAGAAACATCACCTAATTGAGCAGACCTAGTAAAAGGTAAGAGATTAAAACACACTCCTCTCAAATCAAAAAGTTCAGTCAGAATGCTTAAATTAGAGCTTCTCACTAACCCATGAAAGGTGAATTAATTAGGTATTGCTTCACCAAATATTTGCACATTTGAAGCACAAATCTGACACACATCTTTCTTAGACTTGGAAAGTCAATCATATCCTGGGCTGCATCGAAGGGAACATGGCCAGCAGGTCAAGGGAGGTGATTCTGCCCCCCTATTCCACTCTCTTGAGACCCCACCTGGTGTGCTGCAACCAGCTCTGAGATCTGGCCTGATTCCAGCTGGGAAAGAGTTAAATTTTCTTCTTTGTAGCTGGCACAGTGCTGTGCCGTGGATTTAGGATGAGACTAATGCTGATAACGCTCTGATGTTTAGCTATTGCTAAGCAGTTCTTGCTCTCAATCAAGGACTTTTGGGTTCCCCTGCTCTGGCAGGGGGCAGGTGCACCAGAAACCAGGAGGGAGCATGGCCAGGATGGCTGCCCTGGGCTGGCCAAAGGAATATTCCACACCATGGCACATCACACTCAGGATATAAACTGCAGGAGAGATGCCAAACATTGCCCAGGGATGGGCTGGGCACTGGTCAGTGTATTGAGCAATTGTATTGGGCAGCTCTTGCTCCTATTGGATTTCATCTCTCCAATCCTTTTCATCACAATTATTATAATTGTATTCTATTATCTTTCAATTATTAAACTCTTCTTGTATCAACCCATGATTTTTACTCTCTTGTTTCCTCTGATTCCCATCCCCAGTGGGAGGGTGGAGGGGGAGGAGAGCACTGAGTGAGTGCATGAGTGAAGTGAGTGAGTGAGTGAGCAGCTACCTGCTGAGCAGCTACCTGCTGTTGCTGACTGGAGTTAAACCACAAGTGCTCCCCACATGCAGGAGATTTTCAAGCTTGTCCAGAGGGTCATGAAGGTGACCAGAGGCCTGGAACAGCTCTGCTCTGAAGACAAGCTGAGAGACCTGGGGTGCTTCAGCTTGGAGAAGGCTCTGGGGACACATCAGGGCCCCTCCCAGTACCTAAAGGGGCTACATGGGAAAAATGGGGAAGCCTTTTATAGCAGGGCCTGTGCAATAGGACAAAGAGCAGCAGTTTTAAACAAAAAGAGGTTCCAATTAGACTAGCTAGAAAGCTGAAGTTTTTCACAATGAGGGTGGTGAGGCCCTGGCACAGAAGCTGTAGATGTCCTGTGCCTGGAGGCATTTCAGGCCAGGCTGGATGGAGCTCTGGGCAACTTGGTCTACAGGCAGGCGTTCCTGCCCGAGGCAGAGGCTGGAACTAGAGGATCTTTAAGCTCCCTTGCAAACCAGAACATTCTAGGATTCTACCACTTCCATTCCTTGTATTAAGGAAAGGCTCTGAATAGACTGGGAGCAGTGTTTTTAAAATATACAGAAGCCCTAAAGTAAATGCAGATGTCATCAAATCAGCAGTTCCCCTAACAGATGAGCTGCCTAAAGCAGTTGCAGTTTGCTACAACAGCCATCTGAACTGATAAGCGAGCTTGAAAAAACTTATATATTCACATGGGTTTTTTTCCTCATTTCAGCTAATTGCAAAATGAGTTTAAAGGGTGGCTCTCTTTAACGTCATTTGTATGCAGCCCTAGCTTGCTAAAATAAGCAACAATACACAGTATCCTCAGTTTCATTGTTTCACTCTACACCCAGACTAGATTCAGCCACTCTCAGCAGCTCCAGTAAGGAGATACCTGGAAATGTCTGACCCTCAAGCCTTCCTTTTCTGAAGCATATGATTTACATGTGAGATTTTCCATGCTCATTTACCTCATGGAACACTCCAGACAGTGTGATGGATTTTTGACATAGGACTTTTCAAACTGCTAAGAACCACAGAAAATTCTCCCCCCTGTAAACAGAACACTAAATTGATTTAACTACATTTAGGAGTGTTGACTTCCCTTGCTGCAGCTGTAGTCTACACCTGAGGCTCAGCCTGAGTGCACCAGGCAAAAAAGCACATTCAGACCCCAAACCACGCCTTAATGTTTGTCCTAACCTCTCTTCAGCACTCAAGTTCTTTGCAGTTACAGACTACATCCATGTGATCATTTTTTGCTTTAAATTAACTGATTTTATTGGAAACCAGTTTCCTAAATGCAGTGCAAAACTGTAAGTAAACATTTTCTCCTACCGAATTTTCAGTCAATACACAAAATTACCTATGATTGTTGCTCTTTCTTATAATCCAATTCTATACAGTACTCAAAGCACACAAAAATACTGCTTTAAAGTCTATTGTAATTTTTAAATAATGTAAAAAAAGAATAATTATGGCAAACTGACTCATCTGGGTTTAACAGCAATTATTTCTATCAAACTATTTCAGATGAATGACCTTTGTAACTGTGAAAGCACAAGTGACAGATGTGTGATGCATTTTAAAAAATTGTTTGTAGAAAACCAGATTCATCTCCCATGCAGGCAAAAGATCCACAGTCCTCTATCAAAGACTCCCTCTGCCAGAGTAAAGAGCTGTTTCTGTAAATCACAGCATAAAAATATGTGAAACTCACATTGTAATTAAGTGTAATGAACCTCTGGCAAGGAGAACCTTGTGATCCAAGTGGAATCTACTCAGAACACTGAGCTCAGGAGGTCTAACCTCACTTTTCCTAACATATATTAAGCTGCCTTAATATCTTAACTGTGCAAACACCCCTAGTCACCCCAGTTTTTATGGGTGTGAATATCTGGAAAGGACTCTTTGACTGGCATCTTTTAGGATGAAAATCTGTTAAGTTCAAGTGAATGATGAATAAGCTTAATACACACTACTGTGGAAAAAACAATCTCAGCCTTGTCACTTTTTAAAAGATTCTTTTAAGTAGCTACCAGAACCAGCAACACATCTCTCCCACCCCTTAACACAGGTATTCCACTGCAAGTCTTGCTGCTTCTGGAAATACAAAAAACCTTTAACAATATACAGGATAAAAATATTTGATACCCATCTTCTCTTGCAGATTAGCAGAGAACTTAGCAAACTGTACAGCAGGACTCCTGAAATGACTGAGGAATATTCACTGGAAACTAAAATTTTTCCTTTGAATATTCAATATGGAAGGGTTTTGCAGGGAAACATACTGCAGGTTCAGGAAAATTAACTGCCTTTCACAGTAAGTGCTTGTAGGAAGAAGCAAGGTCTACACTCAGTCCCATACTCACAGCACTCAATGTCCTTCCTGAACATGGTACACAGTATTTCATATTACGGACAAAGAAGGGCTGAAAAAGCTCCTCAGCAACTGATTCAAATAACTCCTGTATTTATGAAACTAAACCTATCTTCTTGAACTCATGAGTGCTCATAAAAAGATTTTTATCTGCTTAAAAAAAAGCTGAATAAAGAGATTTTTTTCCTTGACAAAGTTTTAATAACAACTCTAAATATCTTAACTCCCCACTCATCAGTAACAAAACCGCATTCAGTAAACAACAGAAACACAAACTTTCAATTTTTTTAAGCATTTCTTAATTCATAAGCTTTGAGCTCAACCTTCCTGAATTCAGACTTTGGCATGATTCACAAATACCTCTCACTCTTTCAAAGAACTTTATTTTAAAAATAATTTTCATTCATTAGACCAGACTTTATAATAGTTACCAATAGGACGGACCTGAACTCAAGCATCAGACATTTGTTGCACTTTCAAGTTTTGTAACAACATGACTTTTCAAAATAAAAGTGTACATTTAGATTCACAGGTTAATTTGTTGAAATTTAATAACATTTAAAATCACTGGAATATGAACTGAAAGGGATATATGTGAAGTACACAAATACTGAAAAAAGTCATAACCCCAAAACCCACGTGGAAATGGAATGCAGCCAATTAGTCAGACTGTGGTTTAGGAATTTCACATTTACCTGGGTTAGCACCTTAGTGAACTCAACCACTGAATGTGAGAAATGAGTGCATGAAGTGTGACCACTCAACAGGTACTGTACCATTCCATGAGGAGGCTGTGTCTTCTTGAGCATTTTGTGCTGTATTTTTGAAATCTGGTAGTATCTGAGATTTTTCTAAAATGTGTAAATAAACAATGCCTACAGTTAAAGTCTAAACAAAGAAATACTTCCTACTTTCTGTCAGTTGAGATTTTTTAAAGCAATCATTCATAAGGATTGCATCAACATCAGTTAGCAGAGGAAGATCAAACTTTATTGAAACTGCTTGCATACAAAATATATTGCACTATAACCAAACAAATGTCAACATAAAATCCAATCTGTTGTAGCTAATATGTACAGAGAATATTGCCCAAGAGCAGTTACATTACAAGGTCAGTCTACCTTGGTTAATTATCTACAGTATTTTAAACCAAACAGCTTACAGATGATGTGTGCAAGGTACCAATTTCTGTTTTCAAATACTATACATTCCCAAAATAAATAACTAGAAATCAACATTAATGTTTGGCAATACTTTTTAAGACATTTTTATATTTGTTAAATCATGTGCAGTTCGTTGCCAGTTTTAGTATGCTCACCTGTATGCAAGGAAAAAAAAGAATGAAGAAAGCAAAGAAACAAAACTCACAAAATACATCAGAGGCAAGGTCAAGTTTGTACAATTCTGTACATAAACAGTGGCTCTCCTTCTGGAGTAATCTGAACAAAAATGGACTAAAATGAAGGTCCTTATGCAGTTGTGCCCAGTAAGTTTAACGTGTGATCAGAAATGAAAGAAAGCACAGCTCCTCCCACCACTTCCCACCCTTCCCTGGTGTACAGCTGTACTTTGCATCAAATTCTGTGACACCTTCATATTGGCTGGTAATTAGGACCCTGCAGCTCAAAATATGAAGAACTTTTATTTTACCTTCAATATTTCAACTACTGTATCTGTAGTTGCCAGGGCATAATATAGTGACTTTCTTCTTACTTCTCCTGAAATAGCCCCCAAATTAAAATAAGCAATTCAAAAAGTTTGGGAGGATGAAAACCATCAATGCTTTAGGCTGGTCATCTGGCCAAACAGCAGGCACCCATTACTAGCTTGTGAACATGTTACACTTGTTCCCTCAGTAACAATGAGTTTTTTAGTTTTCCACAATGGAAAGATTTTTTTTTTTTTAGTTTTTCTTTTTTAAAAAAAAAGCTTCTGTACTGCCTACAAAGAAAAAAATTACACCCCTTTTTCAATAACACTATTTGCCAAATCTTCAGTGCAAAATAAATTTCCTATTCTTATAACTGCCTAACTGAATGTTTATGTAAGGAAAAAATTATGGAAAGCATGCACTTGTCTATAAAGTACTAACGTCTGACAAGGATTGCTACATATATTTTACATTTAGTGTTACCAACTCATCTTCCCTGATTTCTGCATCCAAATATAATATTCCTACCTGCCAAGATATAAAAAAGGCACAGATCATACAACTTTTTTGCTAATGAAAATGACAATTGTTACATCACACAGATTTCAGGGCCCACCAAAATATTGAAAAAGGTGGACCAGAATGTGAACTGACACAGGACATAAAACGACATAGCATTTCATGAAGAACTGGTAAGTTAGATTGAAAACAGAAGCCAATTTGATTACTGCAAACACTATTTATTCTGAAAATTGAAATTGAGCAGTGAATTTGACCCGATGTGTTAAAATGGTACAACTGAACAGAAAGTTTACCAATGCACAGCTCAGTATTTTTAAAACAAACAAAAAAGAATCTTTCATCTTTTGAACTGCAATATGTACTTGGAAGCGATTTTCAGAAGTTCAGGTATTTTTATGCAAATATTTGAATAACTTCTTATTCTGAAAACAACTGCATACTGTTGATGTTAAAAAAGGCTAACAGAGAACATATGTTCATTTCATGCCCTGCGCCATCTTGCCTACTATTTTGTCTTTGGCCTAACAAGTTTCTCTAACATGGAATAGGAATTACTGAAACAGTATAGGAAGTATGACTTCAGAGTTATGCAGTTTAGGGGACTCCGTTGACCAGCGGCTGCTGAGCGTCCGCGCTGTCCGTCTTCTCCTTCTTGGGGTTCCGCTCCTTGCCCGTGCGCAGCCGGCTGCCTTCGCTCGAGGTATTCTGTAAGGTTTGAGTGTGAACACTCCTTTCATTATTGCAGTCAGTTCTGATCTGGAACAATTCACAGTTATACAAAGCATTCTCCTCCTTTCCTCCACCCCTGGGCGCTCTCAGAGCAGCAAATAGTCCCAGCCCCTCATGGCTTTGTTAAATGTATCCAGCTGCAGGGGAGGGTGAAAATTCTTTTCTGTTCAAAAATGCCACATACCTGTGAGGCAAAAAATCCTCTGCCATCTACCTAGCATTTGGAGCTAAGAGAAAAATTTCCAGTTTGTTTGTGCACAAAAGAGTTGAATTAATATCCGATGGATCCTTGAAACATTATTTCAACTTCTAGTAATTTGACTTCCTACTCTTTATATGCAAAAAGCCCCCAAATGACACAGAGTCATTTCATAGCAGCATCTCTGAATCTCAGAATCTACTCAGACCTTTTTTGAAACTGAAAAAAAAATCCATTTAATACACCCAAAAAACTTCTGCAGTCTTTTTAAGTGGCCATAAAAAAATTCAAGAGAGCATGTTGAAAGCATATTTTTATACTTGCAAAGGAGGCAAATGCTTATTCCTTTACATGTAACATGATTTTTGCAACTTGCTCAGCCAAGTCTGAACAACATGCAAGTCCTTATTTTCTTGTAACGTGTTACTGCATCCAAATCTTGGGGCAATAGATAAAAGCCCCCATGATTTAAGTGCCTTATGTATTTTTTTTCAGCACCACATTTCCTCACTGCCTACTCCAAACTTGGAAAGGTAATTACTAATTAATTATAAAACTCACACGGCCATTATTTATTTTTTGTTTTGCAAAGTCAATTACTTGCATTTCATATGCCTATTCAATTACTACACCTTCAAGTTCAGCACTCCCATTTCAAAAAGTAAGCACTGGTCACTTATTCAATTTTGTCCCTTTCTTAACCAGGTTTTCCAAAAACCAACCAACTTGACGTCCCTTTGGAACCCTGACTCCTGGTACCACCACACAGAGGCAGCAGCTTGCAGCTGCTCTGTGTTTCTTCCTCCCAACTTAACTCATCCTATGCAGTAAGAGATGGTGGAAGGTTTGCAAGCTACCACTTACAGCAAGGACAGTTTCCATGTGGGGAAACTTAACATATATACATAAGGTATCAGCTTGGTAACTTTATGAAACAAAGCATTTGAAAAAATGTGGAAATATCTATATAAAAAGCTTAAAAATATTTAAAGGTTATAAGATATTTCAAACCTGTTGCTTGAAAAGTTTCTTGATGTGAATTTGAAACTTACTTTCTAGACTGAATAGCCTTCAATTACAAATGTTTCATTTAGTAGTGAAGGTAGTTTCTGAAGTTTAATCTTTCTTACTCTGAGGATTCTGGCTACAACACACACTCTTTATATATGTTAAGGATTTTCTTCCCTCAGGTACATAGAAAATAGACAAAAACACACAACACAGCAAGAAATAAAAGCTAAAACCAAAGCACTAGTAAGAACAGAGACTGAAATCAAGGTGGTTAGTACATCCTTGGGACTTGCCATCAGTTTTTCATCAGACAGAGCTCAACAGCATTACAAAACTGCATCTTTACACAGCTTGATATATTTAGAGTCCTGAGCATCTGCATCATTTTGTAACACAACTTTTGTAGATGTGATTAGGGAGTCAAAGAATATGGAATCACAAGGCTACAGTATCACTCACAACAGAAGACTCTACTGTTACTATAGGACACAATGCAATTTAAAGAGTACAGACTTCCCACATGAGCAGAGTTACCTCAAGAGACCCGTCCGCTGTCCTCCCTTTCGCCTCTCTTGAGTTGCGCTGACGGTTGTCTGTTCGCGACTGTTCATCATTGCCTGGAAGGAGAATTCATCCACCAAGTTGTTCAACACAGACATCATCTTCTGCCACTTAAATTTTACACAAGCACAGGAGGCAATTCAGAATTTTCTGGCTCACGAACAAGTATTATTACTAACATTTAACAGTTCTTAAACTATGGGCCAGGAATCACTAAAGAAAATGTTCTCAGGTGGTAAGGCAGATAAAAGCTCAGTGTTTTAAATCACTACAGTTTAAAAAACACTGACTAGTGAGTGGAAAAAGAACACTTTTCAAAATGATTAACCACAGAAGAGAGGTACACGATCAGCAGTGCTTAATACCTTCACATTTTTCAGTGGCTTATAAGCTTTCTAAATTATACATTACTGTCTTTATTATGCAGCACCCATATTTTGAAAAAAAAAAAAAATCAAGAAATAAGCAGAGCTGCAGAATAAAGTATTTTAACCAATAAATATAATGGAACATCATATGTTCTTGTACATATATTTAGCTTTTTAAAATTCTCCCATGTTACTTTTGCCTGGTCCTTTCCATTAAACACATAAATTACAATGTTATCCTGTTCCAATAAAATCAAATATAAGAAGATGTGAATATGGACAGTTCAATGAGTAAAACAGATTTGAAAAGATTTTTCTGTATCTACAGACAAACTAGAATTTGATTCCGTGATGTCCATGTGTGATGGACAAACTTGAGTCAAGAGGCATTTTAGGAAAACAAATGATAGCAAACCCCCCCCCCCCCCAAAAATAAGGCAGGTCAAAAAGAATTATACCACTCTGCTCAATGCTCGACACATCTGGAACAAAATACTCCATTTAAAAGACTGACAAAGAGAAGTCAGGAGAGGCCAGCAGGTGGGGAGTTGGAGCAGATAAGAACAGGAGCAGCTGGCAGAAGTGAGTTTGCTTTAGGATTCGCTCACTGACAGCCGCTTCCAAAGGGAGTCTCTGCTTTACCTTTGAATCCTCCGCGGCCCCGCCCGCCCTGGCCTCGGGCGCCGCCGCCGCGCCTCCGCCCGTCCCCCCGGCGCAGGTAATTGTCCCGCTCCTCCTCTGCCGGGGCCGCCGACCAATCGCTCAGCTCGTCTCTGTGATCAGACTCTGTTTCAGAAGCATTTGATGCTTCAGAATTAGTTCCTATCAAGAGGATGAAAAAAATCCAAACACGCCAGTGTAGCTTAGCATGGAATTACTATAGTAGAATGCAAAATGTATAAATTCTTTCTTTCTTTTTTGTTAATGGACAGTCTTGGGATGTTTTTGCCTCTATAATGTACATAATACAGAAAGGTACACAATATATATTACTTCTTCAAAATTCAAGACAGACTAATAAAAATTAGTTGTGTGTTTAAGGCTAAATAATTGTGTCACATGCTTAAAATTGGTGTTATCAGTATATCAATAGATTATTGAACATACTACAAAATGTAATAGATGTCTAATAAGACATAAGTGTAATAGACTAGACTCCTTCGTATTTCTAAAACTGAAAGTTGTGAATGTAACCTGTCCTGTCTCCTCATCACTGCAATTCATCTATGAAAAGAAAAAAATTCCATCATGAAACAGCCTGTAAACAGACTACAAAAGAAGAGAACAAAGTCAAAATGCTAGAAATGTATCAATTCAAATAAATGGCCATTGCAATTTTTCCAATTAACAGATCACCTTTATTGACAAAAGCTGGTCCTTTCCCCATTTTTTCCCCCCATAACCCATATTATTAGCAAAGTGAGTTCACATCTTCTAAAAATAGTAAACATCACAAAAACATTAATTTTGTACATGCAGAACGTAAGCTATGATTTTCTTACAAAGTTCACACTACAGGCCTTTCAGTCAGGACAAACACCAGCTGACCTACATTATGGATAGATAATGAAGTAATAGATTGCTCTGAAGAAGCACGATCTGGAAAACTATTTATTAATGAATTATCCAACATTTCCAAGAGTAACATTATTTTGGTGAGTATGGTCTTCTATTAAAACATAAAAGTTCAATTTAATATGAAGAAAATAGCTTTCCTGTAAATTGAGCTACACAGTATTTTCACCTATAAATATTTATATTAGGATAGACTCACAGGCTTAAATGAAAACTGAGACTTAATGGTCAGGAATTGTTCAAAATATAGATAAAACAACAATCCTTGCCCTAAAGAGTTAGGGAATAACTAGTTATGCTCCATAATGGAGGAGACAGAAGCATGCTGTAAGAAGCAGGAACTGCATGGAAATCAGTGTAGATTACAGGAAAGCACTACACTTGGAAGTACTTTCTTACAGCATAAAGCTCTGTATCATCTTCAAACATTAATACTCAATAGTAACTGCACTTTAAACAGCTCTAAGTCCAGTCTTTTCCAAGCAGTCACGAGAGCAGGAGGCCTCCCTGAGCAGTGCAGGTGTCCCTGGAGGCACCTACCTGAAGCATAGCCTGGCCCACGCCGGCTGTGGCCGCGGTTCCGGTAGGGGCGGCTGCCGCGGCCGAGGCCGGGCCCGTCGTCGGTCATGTACCCTTTGTCCTTGTCCGGGCGGTTTGAGGGGGGCCGCGAAGTGGCGCCGATCTGGCGCAATTGTTCATCAATCTGCAATCGCTCCAAACGCAGCTGGTCCACTTCCTGTGCAAACACAACCAGCAAGTCATGGACCACCACTATGTAACCATCTGCATGTGCACACACACGGGTCTCAGAGAGAAAAAACACTGAAATATTGCAACTGATTAATACTCAAACAGTAAATCAGCTTTGAGAATAGCTTGGTTGACAGAAAGGCTTTCAAATGTTCAAATCCATGTGCTACCAGCACAATTCTTACAGTGGCACAGTTGACAAGTTTAGGTTTGTATCAAGAAAAAGCACTTGGATCAGAACACAAGCTCTTTATCCTGTTCAACCTAACTAACAGTTATTAAACAATTCTGATGTAACAGTATCGTTCCTTAAATGGCACTCTGCTGTTAAACCCTACACAATGATAATGAACAGTATGAGGAAGCATAGAGAGAAAAGTGCTGTAACTCAGGCACAGAAGCAGCAGCACACAGCACCCTTCCCATAAACAACTGGGTAAAAGAGATACAGCAACACATATTCATGAAGGACCTTTGCCAGTTTCAGATATTATCTAGTTCACATCAGAGTGGCAATCCCCTTTTTCTTTAATTAGGGAGAAATCTATTGATAGAAGTTTCATTCTGACACTGCATTCTCTGCAGGTCACCTAGTCCAGCTAGGACTTTGCTAAGATGCTCTGGTACTCAGGAATGCACTCCATCAGTGACTTGGTGTAGTATGGCTCATCTCTCCCCCTTAAGGTATTCCCTAACTCAACCTTCCTTTAGGAAGACTAAGGCTTCTTGCTAAAGGACCTCCCATTGGTATTAGGGGCTGATGTTCCTTAGGATGAAAGGGAAAAAAAACCCCAAAACTGAGGATGACATTCAGTATCTCACCCTTCCTGTTTGTGAGCAAGCTCCCATCTCCATCCAGCAGCAGGCCTGTATTTTCTTTGGTATTCCTTTTGCTGCCAATATCTCTGCAGCAGCTCTTCCTGTTCCCCTTCACATCCCTTGCCATATTCAACTCCTGATGGACTTCAGCTTTCCAAACTCATCCCTGCCCACACAAATTGTGTCCATCTGATTCACCTGTCCTGACTTTACTCCTTGTATCCTTAGTTTTCCTATATTAATTTAGTCACAGGTTTCTTGCTGATCCCTGCAACCCTACTGTTACTTTTGTGTTAACACCTGCATATCAAGATGGACTATTCTTGAGCTCAGAGGTGATGCTTTAAGAGCTGCTCTTCCAAATCTGTTTTCCTTCCAGGAATGTATCCTATGGGATTCTTCCAAGCAGATCCCTGAACAGGCCAAAGTCCACCTTCCTGCAGTCTGAGGCTGTGAATCCTGGTCTAAGTCTTTCCTCTCAAGATCCTGAAAATTCACAACAGTCATTCCAGCCAAGTCTGCTTTCTTCTTTTTACAGACAAAGAAATCCATGACGCTGAGCTGATACAGTACATTTGATGCTGATGCACTATTATGTATCTTTTACAAAAAGTTTCCTTAATAATCTTTGCCTGGAGGCATAAAAACATGAAAATCTTAGAGGAACAGGTCTGTCCCACTTCTTGTCAGTGAACTGGAGGACATTATTCTGAATCAAAAGGCAACAGGCCACTAAGATAACAACATTTTCTGTGTTTATGGGATTAGAAAGCCAAGATAACACCTTAGACAAAACAATCTATCCAGTAGTTATCACAGACTGAGGAACACTTACTTGTGACCTTTGGCTCAGGAAGGTTTAAGGGCACTAAGACAAAGCGACCATAGTTGACAATGAACTGATCAATTTAAAACAAAACTGCTGAGCTATTAAACACTTCCCACTACCATGTCAGTGCCCATTCAAGTACTGACTCACAGGCAAGTATGCACTTTAGGCAGCCAAAGAAGTTTAAACCAGAAATATCTTTTCAAAGCATAGCAAGCACCCAAGAAATGAACTTGATTTTTAGTATTAGTTTTCATCTGGTTCTTCTCTGCCTCTGCCTTGTGACACCTGCAGAGCTGCTGTACCTCTGCTCCAAAACGCCGACAAAAGCAGAGTTAAAAGGTAAAAGTGACTGAGTTGGTAAGAAAACAAAAGCTGTTTCTTCTCCTGACTTCTTTGATTACCTGTATTGAAAAGTTTAACGATGTATAGAAATTTTAGCATTCTAAAGATTCACTGATGGCTACTGCACTGACTGGATATAAACCATAAATGATCTGAAGGCTTCAAAACAGATGCAAGAGTTTATTTAATTAAATGAACTCAAAGCTGTCCCTCCTGTTACATCTGGCCCTGCCATTGGGCACCTGGCCACAACCACCACAGGCAAAAGTAACTAAGAGCAACAATATGGGATATTTTTTGCTCCCTATACAACAGGCCACTCATCAGAGACTACTGGGGAAGTTATGGAGCTAAGAGGCAAACACAACATATAAAGCTGAGTTGCCTACAAAACATACTCAGGTATGAAATGTCAATTCATTACAGAAAAAGTAGTTTAGCATTTTTGCATTAAAACAAATGCCCACTCTGTACAAGATTCTGCATGGAAGGCTGTTTGCTCTGCAGCTGCATGAAGGACTGACTACTCTCTCATATATAAAGCTGGCAGCACATTTTGACAGATTTTTTATATTTTCTTACTCTTTTGTAATGTGCATCCTGAAAGATGTTGTCATCCCATTCTTCAGATAAATTATTCTTTTAAAAACATTTCATTTTCAGACAGAAAACCTTTTATAATCCTAATTGTTCAACAGTCTCAGGATCTGAACAGTTTATCATCATCACACTGTTACCACCCTAAGTATTGACAGAAAAAAAATCAGTGGTAAAGCAGCATCATTATCCTCACCTTTAAATAATTAAGATGATAATCCAGAAGAACAGTTGCATTAGTGATGCTATCCTTGGTTCCTACAAACACAAATGGTACCATGCCCTAAAACACAGAAACAATAGGCTTTGGTTATTGATAAGGTATTGAATTCTGAATTAGGTAATGAATTCAAACTACTGTAAAACGTGAAAACAATTCTTACACCACAAATAAGCAAAAATGAAAAAGTGAGACAACAGTATATTTTAATCCTGATATTGACTACACCATGTACTCTAATTCCCTTTATGCAAAGAGCTTTTTTCAATAGGCAGATTTAGATCATTTGCATCACAATGTCAATATTTATTTTTCTGAACAAGTGAAAAAGAGTCAATTTAGAACACTTTATGTTTTCCCCCTTCAAGCTAATACCACCTTTGCTGACTGCATCCATTCTCTCACAACAGCTCCTTTTGGTCTACCTTTGATCTTTTAAAAAAGTAAATCAAATTAACATTCTGTCACAAAACAAAACCTGATCCTTCTTGAAGACCTGTACAGCTGTAAAAAAAGCGCCAAAAAATATTCAAGGAAGAGTTAGTACTTCAGGTGATGATTTCTAACTTACAGTTCTTCTACCTTTCAAACATGTGAAGTGATTCAATAAACACATGGAAAATATAAATCTGGAAATTCTATAGTCTAAAATTATGACACTGAGAGACAAAATACCTAAAGATTAACTTAGGCAGCCAAAGCAGGTGAAAACAAAACCTATCTAAAAGGTTCCACTGAGTGTGGAAAACAAAGTAAATCTTAGCAACAGAAGGACAATTTCTACACCAAAACTTCTGACACTCAGCCAGGCCCCTGCAGCATTTCAGAGGTGTGAGTGCAGCCCACCCAGGCCCAAGGAGTGAACCTGACTGTTCCAGCAGCTGCAGCACCTGGGCAGGAGAAGCTTCACTGTGGACTGCAGAGGTTAAGCTGAGCATCTCCAACACTCAGCTGCTGAAGCCCATGCCACTGCAGAGCAGAGCCTGGCACACCTGCTGATTATCTCAAAGATTGTTCTGCTATCTCATCATTACCTCTACAGAAGCCTTTAATTTTCACTGTACACACACCCTTTACAGAACTGCATTCCAAAGGAAGGTTGGCTGCAGAAGTGAAATGATGTAAGACACTAATGTCTTAAAAATTAAAAGCGCACTATGCTGAGATTGCCCAGGAGTGGCCAGTCTATAATTTGTCTCCCCTTTTAGGGTTGTGTTTGGTTTTCTTCCCCCATCCCTTTCTTTTACAGGCAAATCCCTTACATTAGACCTTACACAACTACATTAAGTAACCAGGAAAAATAATATATACACAGTCCTCTAGTCCTAAGGAACCTCAACATTAACACTGACTTTCATGAGCATTAAAAATTCTTTAGCCACAGGCATTGTTGACTGAAATGTTTTATTATCTGGGGTATTTTAAGTTTCATAAATATTTTATACAACCTGATAAAGAGCAGTGAAATTTCTACTAAACTGGCATTAACTAGCTCACAGTATCAATTATTAAACGATGACAAGACAAATGATTTAAGAGGGCATTTAAGGAAACGGCTTCTGTTGCTTCTGGCAGTGCATTCAAGGTATGACAATGCCAGCTATTAAGAATATGAGCTGGTAACCATGTCAAGCAATTTCAGCCATACAAAAGCAGCAAAGTCCTTATTTATTGAACCTTATTTTTGTCTTCAAAGCAAAAGTACCTACGTTCAACTTGGCTGCAGTGGGGGAAACTGAGCAGACCGTACGTGCATACTAAATTCAGGGATAAAAGTAATATACATTACTGTAACAAACAGTACCTATCTCATTTTAAAATATGAAAAGCCTGAAGATAGCCTGTTATAAAATAATGGGATGTATAAAACTGCACTTCAAACTAATGGGCAGTATTCTAACATTTCAGTCACATAAAAAGAACCAAGTGCTGTATTAAAATTTAATTGAACTACTGTTCTACTACAAGAAGAAGGGCTGCAATATCCAAATTTACATATGGAAAGATTATTTGGATTTTATAGTTGAAATAAAGCTGCATTCAATTTACAAGTACCAACTCTTACCTGTTCAAGTCTGATCTCAGGTTTCTGAGATGACACAACTAACACATGAAGCAGTGCAAACAAAATGCCAGTGTTAGTAATGTCATTACAGGTAAAACAGAAGTATGAATACAGAGCTTGACAGGTAAAAAAGACCTTTCAAGATAATCCTTCAAAGCTGCATTTTGGACAGAAAAATGTAAGCAAATCAGCTTTTTCAAGTCAGAATTAAAAAAATAAAAAAGCCAGACATACTCCCTGCAGCCGTGAGTCCTGGCTCTTTTACCCTTCTCTGATTCTCTACCCTGCAGCAATAGCAGCACCCTCTTGCTTATTAAACTAATTCCATTTTATGCTGCAGGAATTTTTCTTTAGAAATTAAATACGACAGACCAGTGAAACCTTTAAGTCTAAATATTGACCATTTACCTTTTCAGACAGATGTAAAACTAGTAGGATATTAAAAAAAGCCCTTAGTTAATTGCCTAGCCACTCTGTATAGAAAGATGGAAATTGGATTGTGGATTTCCACTAAGTCCTACAGCGATAAAACAGCAGAGGAAATAACTACTCAAGCAAGAACATAAGAAACCACATTTCATAGCTTATCCAAAGTGCAAAGGTTCTTAACTGGTACATATTTGGATTCTGAGGTAAATGAAAGGCAGTTCAGTTTTCTTTAAGCACATTTCACACCTGGAACTGCAGGGAGTCTTTTTGCATTGAGATGTCAAGACCTTCATGCTGTAAGATTTTTTGCATACCACAACCTTGCCCCTCAATGCAGCCCCACACAGAAGTGCCTCAAATGACAATGTTTGAGACTTCATTCAGGCCCTTTGCAAGGCTGCCAGCCCTCCTGTGCAAACCTGGGCTTTCAGTGTTCATGCTTGTTTTTTCTTTACGTTATAATTTACAGGCTCTTGTGAACCTAGGTAGTATTTTTTAAAAGCAGAGATTTAACATAAGGCACAAGTTTTTCATTTCAACAGAAGAAATTGCAATGAAAAATTAAACCAGGTAAAAAGTTAAGAAATCAAACTCAAAGAAGATTAATGAATGAAATCAGTAAGTTTCATATATATGGATTTATAGCACATGCTGGGAAATGTCATTGCTTCCAACAGGAACCACAAGAAATCTCTAAGAAAGTGCACCACCAATAAATTTCACAAAGCATTTTTCTAAAACAGAGAAGCCAAATTTATATAAAAAAATTATATTCCAAATTTTTATTCCTCAGCATTAATAGAAAAAGATAGAATCCATGAGAAAACACATTAACCACTTATCTTACCACTACAAAGATACAAGGAAGAAATTACTTGATAATTGGGTAGAATATAACCAATTAACAAAAAGAAAAATTAAATTAACTGAAAACATACCTCTTCTTGTGGAATATTTTTATCATTTTCAGCCTCAATTCTCACTCTTACAACGCCGGATTTGTCCACTATCTCCTGAATCAGTTTTCCATTTTTTCCTATTACTTTTCCTACAGAAAGAACATACAGAACATTCAACCTGAGAGTATTGCTGTACTCTAATCAGACAAGACTATTTAAGTACCAGGGCAAGAACTTGATTCTCTATAACAAAGATTTAGCTAACAAGCCACAAACTAAAATGTCCACATAAGCTTGTGGTGTTAACTTATAAAACACATTGATTACAGAAATATTCAGTACCTTGAATGCTTATTTGGCTTTGCTTTGGTAGGTTTAAAATAACTTCAAAAATTACAAACATTTCTGTTTGCATTTAAAACAGCCAATCAAAACAAACAAAAACCATTTTACAGTGCCTTAACATCTGCTGGAACTACTCCTTGTGTAAGCAAAACTTAGTTCATTTACAAAATCTTAGTTGATCAAACACTACCAAAGATAACGGTCTGAGGCAGATGTAAAATTCTCTAAAACTGAGGTTTTCAGACATTTTTGCCAGTAGTTTATAATTCACTAAAAAGTCCAAGATAAAAATGGAAACAGATTATACTCCAATGCCAGTAATGCAGACATGTATCTTGTGAAGCAGACATTCTACTGTGAGACAAGGAAAATGAAAATTTAGTTCTCTCCCATCTCAGCAAAACAACATGCTGCAAACTGGCAGGAAAACGAAGCTGCTTGGGATGTGATGAGGGAGGACACATCCCTCAATCACAGCTTTCAAGAAAAGCTTTAAAGAGTGATGTCAAAGATGTTTTCTGGATGGAACAAAAAAAGTATTTTTATTTAACAAACTGTTGAACACGTCTTAAGACATGATCGTTTTTCATTGGCACATCACTAAATTAGAGGTAAAAAACCCCAAGTGCATAACAGCTACTGTTCGACTGATACAATTAATCCATGAAGAAGAATTTAAATACCACTTTTAGTTACAAGAGACTCCTATTGCTCCTATCATTCAAAGCTAAATAAAGTTTCATTTTTGTGTTTCAACTTTTCTGACATGAATACTTGCAGAAAACATGACAAAATATGCCCAGTAAGTTCCTCCTCAATGACAAAGGCTGTTTTGATTGTCAAAAACTATTTCTGAATATTTTATTTCATTATATATTACTGGCAAATGGAACTGCACCTTACTAATAAATGTAAAAAAGCCTTGGTAATGATTTAAGAAATTAATCACTCAAAACCTCCACAACTTACATCAGTTACGCCAATCAAGGCTTTTGTGAAGATTTGACAACACACACAAATATTTTCAAATAAAAATGTCCATACAGTCATTAAAAAATAAATAACATCTTGGGTGGGTTTTTTCTTTGTTTGTATTTTTTTCAGTTTGAATTTTTAAAAATATAATTAAATAGAAAAGAGTGGTTTGTTTGAATTTTCTTTAGATGAAAAAGTATCAGTAGATATATATCTATCTAAAAAAGCCTTCTGCATTTTTAAAGCAAATTACTAGGAATTTTAAAAGCCAAATTATTCAACATAGCTTATTTCAGACATAACACAGGGTTCAGCCAAAGTTATATTCTAAAGGATCCATGTCAAGAATTAAGAGTAGAAATGAAAACCTGCCAAAAAAATATAATTGTTAAGTTCTAAAGAGAAACAGACTTTAAGACCTCACATTAAAATAATGATGACAGCTTATCATTTTCACTTATCACCAGTAAAAACAGGGGGAAATAAAGAAGGGAAAACTGTTTTTAATCAATTCCAGAGCTGAGCTGCCACATTCCTTAGGACTTGCCCTGCTGCAGAATTTCACACTGCTTCAACACCAGCTTTCATACACTCCCTGACAACCTATTAAAACATTTGCTTTCAGGGCTATGTTTTACCATAAAATGTCTTCTCTGCTCTTTTCTAATCTACTGAATGAAACCACGTATTTTTATTTTGCTTTGTAGCATCAAAAGCTTATTAAAAGGCTTCTCCACATATACATGGTGCATGTATTTTTAAGGACATTTTTAATTGTTTGGCAATGGAAGTATTTTAAATTTTGTTCATCACTGATACCTAGTTCATCTCACAGTGCTGCTTCTAAACATCTCTAAAAGGACATGGGGAAAAAGACAAATATAAGTAAAAGAAATGATTCAAAATATACTAGGAAAATCTGAGACTGTAGATTCACCTCTTCTATAGCTGAACTACTCTCTGGATTTGTTTGGGGGAAGTAAATAATTCTCCAGCTCAATCCAGAAATTATTCTACCTTGTACCTGAGCGTCAGCACATTGCTTCTAGTTCAGTGCAGTTCTCAGAAGGCATTTTTCTTTACTTCCACACAGGCAGCCTCCAGAAATTACTTACCTACTAAATTCCTTGGGACTTGTATGACATCTTCAGCAAATTCAAGGTAACTTCTTGCCTTTTTCACAGCATCTTGATCCTACAATAGAAAGAAGTGTGAGAAACAAGATACATTTCCCCAAGGTTTTTGTTCGCTTGTTTCTTTCAGGTATTTTCTGAAACGACAGAGAAGGGAACTCACCTCTCCATAAATATGGAATGTACAAGTATCTTCATCAAGATCAATGGCAGTCACTCCAGGGACTTTTCTGGCTTGCTGAATATTAGCACCATGAGTGCCAATGGCCAAACCCATTAGGTCTTCACGTACTACAAACTGTTCATGGAACCGGGATGCAAGTTGCCTAGAACTCTGAAGAAAAATCTCATGTCAGCTCCCTTTGATTGTCTCTCCAGCACACTGGAGAGAGAAATCAACATAAATTTCAAGCCTATTTTTCAATCAGGTGCTTAGCCTACTTTTTATTTACTCAATCCCTTTACTGCTCTTATTTTAGCTTCAAAACCACCAAGGAGTCTCCTTCAGAAATGTTTTAAATGTTAACACAAGGCTGGCCTCTAGCTCTGTTGACACCTCCATTCTGAATTACCCTTTAACAGCTACAGCTATCAGGTGTTACTAGGGAAGACAGCACTCATAAGGTAGTGAAACAGTAACTGTACTGATTATTAAAGCAAACCTTATGATCTCTGAGAAAAAAACTGCACCAATTTCAACAGGTGGGTGAAACTGTAATAACTCAATGACTGACACAATTATATATAAAACAGAGCAGCTGTGGATATCTACTGCACTTTAAAAAAATGAAGAATCTGTGCCTATGCATGACAACAGAAAAAGTGTTTGAATTCGGAGAACAAATACATTCAGAATTGCAGCCAGGAATCACACATCTACCCAGACAGAAGGGTCATACTGAGCACTCACAAGCATGAGCACAACAGAACACAGGAAAGCAACAATTGTTTAATGCATTGTGGGAAGACAGAATTTCCAACTGTGATAATCTATTAAGGAAGGAGTGTTTTGCAAGGAAGAAACAAGATAAAAGCCAAGAGATATAATCCTGTCCCTGTTTCTGCATTGCAATTGAAGCTGTTACTACCGTCAAGACATACATAAGCACACTTCAAATTAGCAGTTTAATGTCAGCAAAATGAGACCCTACAGATGTTGAGAAAACATCAAGGAGTTGCCCACAACAAGCCCTATACTGTTCCAGCTAAACTGGTACTGCTTTCTGAACTGCTCCTGCTTAAAGCTGTTGGTAAATATCCTGTGCTAAATCACTGTTTCAAAGAGCTGGTTACAGTAGATAATGGTCTAAGTATCCAAGTGTTATGAAATACTTCAGATACTCTGAGAGCACTGTCAAGTACTTCAGTAGCTACATTACAGACAATTTGGAAAGCTAAAGTTATTTTTAATTGCTCACATTTCCACTTCTAACAGATAATCCAAATGCTGATTCACTAGCTGACATCTTTTATAGACAGCCAAATAAGAGGAGAGAACAAGATGACCAAGACAATGATCCATTGTTAACTATCTACAACATGTGGAAAAGATGAAGCTACATCATCACAGAGGACCTTGGCTTTGACAGTCAAACCAGAGTTTTTCTGCCTGCACTAAAACATCATCAGCTTTTCTGCAAATTATTATGAAGTATGCTCTATTTAAACATCAGAAATTCTGCATTCTACTTCCCTCCAATACATTAAGAAGAAGCATCTATGCAAATAATGTATTAATACATACACAGCAGCCAGAACTGAGTTCTACTTAGATCCAGTAAAATACCAACCAGAACACAAAACACTTGTCAGTTCAGGCTTTTTAGTATGTGAATGACACCCAAAACAGCTAAATCACACCCACTGAGAAAGAAGGTAAACAAAAAATAATCTTGATGCTCTAAAAGCCATGTTTGAGAAGTAGAGCCATGCAAGTCAAGAAGATAATATGCAAAAAAGAAGGTGCAACAAATAGGAAGAAAAAAACTCCACTGAACAAAAGAAGCTGGTCTAGCAATAATGACTCAGGAAACAAAACAGGTAAAACTGCTAGAAGAAAAGAAGGGGCAGACTTTGAAAGTTCCGTGACTATGAGACACATGAAAAGGTTTACTTGATGAAAACAGTGAGCTGCTATTAATAATGCAGTAAAGCCCAAAGTGTTCACTAAATATTTTTTCTGCAGATGGACATGTGCAGTCTGTTGGTATGTCAGTGTCTCAACAATAATCATGAGTATGATTTTTATTATCTGAAGCTCTTCCTTTCAACTTTGGATGAAACTGATTGTATATTTATTCTAACTACAAGAAACACAAATGCCAAAATGAAAAATAGCAGCCAACTTCTGTCACACAAATTTTAACTGTATATATTTATCTCACAACCTTTATTTAAGTACTTAGGTAGAAACTGAAGTTCAACAATGGTTTTCTAGTGAGAACCAACTCAAGTTTGAGACTTTCACAGCAGCAAAAAGACTCAGTGCTACAATGACAAGAAGAATCCAAGATTAGTTTGGGAAAGGAATCAATGACAACAGTTGTTGGTGCATGCATTTGTGGGGGCATGTAAAGAGAATTAGCTCTAAAGAGGCTGTTGTTCTTCCCACCTCCAAAATAATACTTTGCACTTCAAGAGGTAAACTGCCCACACAACTGTCAGTTCTGGAGGATAAGGAAGAATGATTACTGAAGAGCTACAATGGGGTGCTCAGTAAGGAACACCAGTGAGGAGAAACTGGTCCATCCCTCATCTTGAGAAAAATCAAAACCCAAACAAACCTAGATTTCAGCTCTGAAACACAGAAATCAAGATACGAAAGAGGGAAGAACAGAAGTGAGAAGTTCTTGTACCAGTGAGTATGCCCACTGCACACACAAGGGCTGAACATGACATCCCACTTCAAACATATGTAGCCCCTGGGAAGGGGGAATGAAACCTGGCTCTGCAGAACACTGCTGGTATACACCTGTGTCAAACTGAGTTACAGGAGTTTAAGTGGTACCTCTGATTCTTGACAGTGAATCTAAAAAGTTTTCATAAATATTGCTATTTTTTCTAATTTGTAGATAGGAGAAAAACCATGAAGAAATGTTAATCCTGGTGTATGAAAAAATCCCCTTATTTCCTTGCCTACTCTTTTTCTTTTCTTTTTTTTCTTTTACCCATGGACAAGGATGACTCAAGCTTCTTGCCAGTCAACACCCACTCACCAGTCACAGGAGTATCAGAAGCTGTATCTGCTGTAAGATTATTTCCTAACATTTTATCTATAGACAAACCTATCCCTTCATACATTCTACCAGCATCAGTTTTCACCCCCTTCATCTCATTTTCACTGTATTATTTTGCTAGATCCAGTTCTAGTCCTATCAGGATCATAACATATTCACTCCCATCTATTTTTAAAGCTACCAAATATGTGGCATTATTTGTGCAATGATGGGTATTTTATGCTTCAAAATATGAAAGAAATACACATGTATGTGTGTCTACATAGCTGTATTCAATCCCCCACAAAATCCTGCTGATAAAATTAGTCTTTGAAAGAACAGGCCTTGTAATTGTAAAGATCTTTTCTTGCCTTTTTTACCACCCAGATTATTATCAATACATCATTACTTTCACCTCAATGCAAGTCCCACCAGCTAACAAACACACCAGGGATTTTTTTATTATCTGTTTCACTCAAATTACTTCAGGGAAGACAACCGACTTACCTCCAGCTGTTTGCTGGCTTCTTCATTTCTCAGTATCAGGGATAGCTTGGTGCGCAGACTCCGAAAGTGCATATCAATGAGCATGTTGGCTCGCTTCGTGGTCACGTCGTTGATTGACTGCATTGTAAATAAACACAACAGTGCTTTACACATGGACTCGTGAAACAAACCACTGCCAAGGCTACAGTAAAACATTTGTACTTACCAAAATAATAAGCTGGTGGTTTTCAGAATCATATGTTACAGAAAAAGCTCCAACTGCCTTTTTGAAGTCCTTATGTGCAGATTCTTTGGCACACCTAGGGATAAAAATGTAACAAAGTTAAAAACCGCTGCATTTATGGTTAACAGCCAAAAAGATTAATTCCTTAATACAAAGAATGTAAATAAAGATTTCCAAGCTCTCCCTTTCAAAGCAGGTGTTATTTTATTCTATTCTGTTATAATTTATTTTACTCATTATTTTTAATTTGCCTTCACATGAGTAGGATTAGAAATATTTCAGAAATTTTCTGTATGTAAATCTGTGGAATGACAAGTTAGACAAAACTACATTAAAAACTATAATCACTATGATCAGCAAGTTCAAGATTTCAAACACATCATGAACCATTAAAATGTGTGATTTCATTTTAACCCCTGCAATATTCTAAGGACCATATGCTCATCTCATGCTGTGCTTGGCTTCTCCAGGTTTCCTGTGTCTACTTGTGTAAGCTGTAACACTAACTTCAGGAAGTTTTAGTCTAACCTGAATTTATAACTCATCCCACACTGAGGCAATAACACACATCTTAAGGAAAGCAGAAAGTGACCTGAAGGTAAACAAGGGGAGTCAGTATTATTATGACTTTTAGAGCTGTAACTATATGACAACAACAGGTCCATGGCCTAGGAGAAAGTTAGCTGGCTTTGTATCATACTCTGGGAGGTTTCATTATTGTTCAATTATTCCCAGAGCCATCATCAAATAATAAAAATGGACCAAGAATGGATTCAGATTGACCTGTGCATACCACTGAACAGTGCTAAGAGTGGAAATCTTAATCTGTATCACACACAAACCTTAAAATTTTGAAGAAAGTGTTTCTTCCTTCAAGAATAAACCACAATTCAAAAATTATCTATTTTTGAAGTATGACCACATCAATATTTGTATTTTTTACATTTTTACATTGAAATAAGTTAATTTAGAGTGGTAAAAAGCATTATTATTCTTCTTGTCTCAGGCTAAAGAAGTTACCCACATTCTGAAACAAGTTATAAAGAAACGCTTGTACTTACATTTGCCTTAAATCTTCAGGAACTGCCAGTTTGATTTTATGAAAAGTATCTTTTGTTGCGGGTTTATTGGGGTTCACAGATCTCAAACGTTCAATTGTGACAATTTCGTTGTATGTAGCATCACAGGCTGCATATTCTATTACGTAGAACTGATATAAAAATAATAAAATCATCCAAGCCACATATTTTATGACATGAGTGAGCATTACACTATTAAGGAAAAGGTACTTTTGTTAACTGTACAAGTCAAATTTGACTTCTCAGGTTGAGGTTAATGGTAATTGCAACTGTCCTAATCAAGAAACTCTTAAAAAAATGAATAGAGATTAGTTCAAACCATATTGTACATCAATATATAAAGAGAAAAGAAAGAAAAAAGTATAAGTCAATATAAAAAATATATATATGTATATATGCATACTCCTACCTCACCCTTTATCATTCTCACTTTAGCCAACCACCAACAGCAGGGTTCTTTTTCATTTGCCCTGGAATAAACCTGAACAAAATACATACATTATATCGTTAAAAGACATCACAAAAGCTGACACTAATATGATCAGGAACTCCATAGGAACAAAACCCAGCAAAACATCTTAGTACAAAAAGTCTCTGAGCACAACACAGAAAGCATGTAACAGCAAGATTGTATAGACAAATAATAATAAATAATACAGTGCCCAATCTACTGGCAGTAGCTGCCTCAGTCTTGCATGCAGTTAAAAGAGAGATAATTCAGACTTTTACATCAGTTAATATTTAATCAATAGTATTTTTAATTGTGTGTAGGTCTGATGAAGTCCTACCAGTGGGTGAGAGGGAGGTTACATATCTACACTTCTTTAGCACATATATGCTATCAGCCACACCTATATTACAGAAGTTTTGCCATTTTCTTATTTTTCAAATTAAAAGTCTACAGAGCATGCAAGCAGAATGCAAATCTTGCAAGTCCTCTTTCTTTTAATTAATTATGAAAATAAATGTTACAATTTTATAAAATTAGGAGGTTTTAGAAATATGCTGTTTAAAGTCAATCTCTTTGAATATACACATAAGTATTTACATATACACATATATTTCTATGTTTTCATGTACACACGCATATAATGCAAATTATCCGATTCAGCTTGAAGCTTTGGTAATAGAGACATTATTACCTTACAGCTTAATAACCACAGTTCATCACCTATTTCTGAATTAAATCTCCTAAACAGGATTGATCTGTAAACAATGCAACACTGATCATATTTGTATATCAGCATATTTGTAACTCAGCATGGAGGTCATGGTACATGGAATTTTACATGGCCTTTTGTGGTACATGGAATTTGCATGGTTTATTAGTGTCAAACTCTGGGTTTGGAGATGTGCCTGACACTGTGCTTTCTGCAGTACTTGGAATCAAAGGAGGTGACATCACCTAACATGGAAGCAAACCTTCCAGTGGCTTGGCTGACATTTTTCACAGCAAGTTCTGTCACTTCTCAAGAGAGCTGTTAATGGAGCATACACACCTCTACTTCATCGCTTTCATTTATGTCTTTATTATAGCCTGCAGGTGGTGGGAACCTCACATCATGGAATGGGATTTGTCTCTCTGGTTGCCAGCTGCAAACAAAAATCACAGTGAATGCTCTAAATATTTTCATCTTCTTTGCAAACAAAATCAAGCATTTTTAATCCATTAATTTCACAGATTCAAATTCAGTGGAGCTTTTGTACATATTTGTATTAAAGGTAATGTGAGCCAATGTATATATAATAAGAAAAAACACATCTAAATGACCACTAAGCATCTTAAATGAAACCCTGATGCCCCCCTGCAATCTTTTCAATCTTCTAGTAGAAGCCCTTCCTCTATTTACAGGGATGGTTTTTAACCCCAACATTAGAAACACAGATTAAAAAACATTCCATAACATATGTGGACACTTCCTTCAAAAGAGGTCTGTATCTTCTTTTTCTTTGGTTCTACTACAGGTAATGAAAATTTGATCAGGATCCAGTCTGAATACCGTTTTCATTTTCAGTTTCTTTAATGGAGACTGGATAATTTTAGTTTCTAGATCAGAAAATTGGTATTCATCATATATCTATAGAACAAATATCTATAGAACAAATTTTGTAATAATGGAATCTTCTAAAACCAAGGCAAGACATTCACACGAGAAAGAGTCAGTAATGGTACAACTGCTGACTTACTCAAACATGGATTGTCATCAGGTAAATTCAGTGACAACATGATTACCTTCCCAGCAAAACCCATGTTACTATGGTTTTGCACTTGAAAGTATTTAAATCATTAAAAGCATTTATACAGAAATATCACAAAATAGTAGATACTAAATATAACTATAAAACATGCCAGCAGCAAGTTTAGTGTATCTAATATACACGACTCTGCACTAAGCCATATTTAGGTCAATCAAATGCAAGGTTGATACTCTGTCATTTACAGGTACAACACCAGCAATACACTTACTTGTTTTCAAATGAAACTGTTATTGAATCTTCATGCACATCCTTTACAAATGCCTGTGGAGGAAACAAAGTAAAATTATGTCTGTTTATAGACACTTTTAAAAGTCATTTTAAGCTTGTAAAACACCTCCTTTCCACAAATATTGATGAATCTCACAATGAAAGTATGTTTTAAAGTCAACCTTTTTAATCTTGCAATAGACTTTATATAAAACACATACTGAAAGCTGATAACCTCCTTGGGTCCATGACTGCCAGCACACTGATACACAAACAGAATGCCTCAGCTATGAAGACATTATTTCTACTTTTTAGAAGCAACAGGGAAGGTTAGTAGGAAATGACAAGATAGTTCAAGAATTTTAAATGTTTGGTTTTTATAATCACATTTAATGTACAGACAGGCACAGAAATTAAACATCACTATTCCTCAAAAAACAAATGACACCAAAGACCACAAAACCTCCAGGTCCTGTCTCTTCCTTCCTTACCTCAAAGTACATTTGAACATTGCACCAGCAAAACTCATCTATATCAATTTCAGCAGTGTCTTCCCCATATTTACTTCACCACACTAAATCTGTAGAGCACAAACTTTAGATAAATGCCCTGGGGCTTGCCTTCCCTTTTCTCCTGGGGGAGGGACAGCAGCTGTGCTCTCCATGCCACCACAAAGCAGAGACAGAACTAGAATTCAGCACTGAGGGCTCCTCCTGCCTTAAGCACTCAACTGACTGATTTGGATTTGTCAATATTTAGCTTAAAGCCCCAAATGCTTCCCCCATTCCCCATCCACACAACAGCGAGACCAGCATACTCAGAACTTTGGGATGTACCAATGAAAATATTCTTCTCAGTCTGAAACAATGGAGGTCACAGGTTAACCAGGGATGAAAAGATCACGGAGGTTTTATTCTTTATTTTTAAAGTACCTCTATGAACTTCTAAAACAAGGTGCTGAAGTGCTGAGTATTCCACTAACATTAGACCACACATAGTATCATTGCAAGGTAGGTAAATAAAAGCCCATTAACAAGAAAGAATAGAGAAATTTTTTCTATTAAGGGAGATTTTTTTAATATACCTTAGTATATTAAAAAAATCTCAGTAAATTGAAAATAATTTAGCAGCAACTACCACTTCTTTAGAAGAATTAATTAATGAACATTTTATTATTCTCCATTTTATTATTCTTGCCCTTGCAAGTTTCCAAGACAAGAAGAGATCTTATATCTTACAAGGAGCTAAGAGTCTCTCTTATATGGAACCTAAATGGTTTTTAAGAAATTCTTCTGCTATTTTTGCTTTACAAAGTACTCCAAAATATTTCCTAGCAGCAGTATCTTAGTATCAAAGATGAGCAACACCTGACCTGGGCTAATACAGAGCTCCAAAAACTGGCTAAAATGAAGTGGTAATGCACATCAATGTCATCACCCAGTCATTCAGTACAAGGAAAAAAACATCCAAGCTGAGAACGGAAACATAACCAATGCCACTGTGAATAGAAGTTGAAGGAAAGCCACAGTGACAACAGCAAAAAATTATTTTACACCTTGCTCGCCTCTCAATACTCTTAAGAACAAGACTTTATTATTACCAGCAAGCCAAGGAGACTTTATAAAGTCTCCAAATGTATTTGCATAATAATGAATTTCAAAATTCCATATTCCTTCAAAGGGGATTACAAGCACAGCTGATGTTTTTCAATGCCATGGTATAAAAAAGACTTAAGGCCACATCTCAAGATCATGTTCATAGCAGTACAGAAAAGGTATTTACATGAAGAGGCAACAGAGCTCTCAGGTGATCATTATTGATACATTTAGCTCATGTTTCATATTGTGGTGTGTTCTGTAAGAAGATTCCAGAACTGGAGATGCATGTGAGCAATACAATAGTAGTCCTGACTCATTTCACATTACACATATCACCTTTGAATGCTTCACCCACGTGTCTCCAATGGTAGTAAAGTGCCACTTATTCTTACAGACGCAGCTGAAATGAATGCCTTTAACACCTGAAAACCACTATGATCATTACCAGACACAAGGCATGGCTCCTTTGTGCCATAGACTGGACAAGGATTAACAGTACTACTCAAGTGTAAAAGCAGAGATTATTTTACAAAGCAAATTCCACAGAAACGAAACCAGCAATACTTAATAGCCTTCAGGAGAACAGGGAAGAGCAACACAACTCATGCCCTGAGAAACAACCTGTTCATACCTAATTTTCTCATATTTATAAAATGTCAAAAAAAATCATCTTTCCTTGTATGAAAGGTACTTTGGGAGAAGTCATCACCTCTGTGGTGCTGAAAACACCAAAAGGTGTGCTCATCAGCACTCTGAAAAAGTGACAGAAAATGGCAGAAAAATTCACAACCACAGCAGCAAAGAGCAAGAGAGCAAGAACACATCTCATATCCAGAGAGAAATGGAAGAGAGCTCCTAACTTCCAATACACCTTGAGCACAATCCCAGGGGCTACAGCAATATACCTCATTAAGGGTAATAATGCTAAAACCTACCATTAATAAGTAAACCAGAATGTGCAACAAATAAATCTAAGTTAAGCTGAAGACTAGCCTGGACCTTCAAAGAGTTTAGCAATTGTATTATCTGGAAACAGTACAACTTGAGAGATACAGCTGGCTGAAAGAGGAATGAACTACAGTGTCCTGTTTGAGCTCCCCTTCAACAGCTCTTGCACATTGCTTTGGTCACAATCCAGAAATCAGAGCCTGAAGCAGAACACTGGTTAAACTGCTGACCTTACACAGGTAGCATCAATGCAGACACTGCCAGGGAAAATCACAAATCTGAATTTCTTTAGCTTACACCAGGTTCAGAAGAGTCAGCCACAGAAACAAATGAATACCTGGTTTTCCCTTCAGTCTGGCCAAAAACACTGATGTCATAACTCTGTGGTTTGTCTTTTAATTAATAGTCTCGCAAAATTACAAGAGTTCATTGGAATTAATTTATAATTAATTACCAAGTGAACAATGCCTTGCCAAATAACTAATTTCAAGTATGCAATATATGAAACATGTCTGCACACCTCTCTGTGATCTTTATGCTTAAAACCACCATGCAAAATATTTTAGTGACTATTAATACAGTCCTTAATATTTGGTTGTCCAATCCTATCTATCCAGAGAAAGGGGGTTCTCCTTGTTTTCAAGTTTCTTGTGACACACAAAAATGTCAGATACTTATCACATCAGTTTACCATCATCTGGACCACAGCACCATGTCAATTTTCCTCCAATATGAATATTTAAACTGATCTGTAGCACAAAAATGTATTTGGACTCTTCAGCATTATATATTTCAATTTCTACATTTACAAGTACAAACAGAAAAGGTCTGAAACATTTCTAAGTTTTCCTTAAAAAACTAATATTTAAGCAGCAATGCCTTTAAGAAACCAAAATTAATACTTCTCTGAACTGTTTGGAAGTCTTGTTTTTGTAATACTTGTGAAATTAAACAAAATGCTAAAAAGAAGCCTTTAACACCATAAGCCAAATTCACAGACAGGACAATCCAGCCCCAGATGTCAGTAAAGGCAGAGAAGAGGCTCTGATCTCACAGGAGTATCAGGAGAAATACAATAACCATTCATCAGCCTTTTTTAGATAAGGAGTGTAAGTAGGCATGGAAATTCAAACAGAAGGGTGCAGATACATGAGCTTAAAATGCACCCCCATGAAGGGACAGAACAGTGGCTCTGATGAATTTGGACACAAAGATGAAATGCCTTAAAAACAAAGTGAAACTGGACAGAAGCAAAATGAGGTAACAGGACAGTGAAAGACTGAAGCAGCTGACACACCATTATTGCTAACAGCAGAAATACCAAGAAAGAATACACAAAATTGTGAACAGAAGCACATTTTGTACTGGCAAAGGTTGATTCTTCTTCTCTAATGTGGAAAAAAAATCAAATTTTCTACACCAAATTTGACTCTGAGTCACATAGTATTTCATTCCTCTCCATGCTTCAGATATTATAAAGTAAAAAAGTTTACAGCATGGCATTTCTCAAACACATAAGCATTCACATTCTAAGAATAGCTATATGCTGAATATATGGTTTAAATTTTACAAATTATTTGTTAAAAAAATAAGAATTATTGGAAACACCAGCATATTTTTATGCTAAATGGAATGATGGACACTTCAAAGGGAAAAATAAAGGCTTCAGCTGCCATGAAATTTTGCTTTTTTAAAGTCTGCTCACATCATCAGATGTGAGCATTGTAAACCATTTTAATAAAGGAGGATAATTAACTGTAAGAAGGGAAAGTAGGGAAAATATGCTTTTTAACATAAAAAGGCTGTGTTGATAACAAACGTGCATCTACTGTTAGTGTAACCATTCTGTAACATTTCATACCTGTTGGAAGGAGAATGTCAAAAGGGAACTCGGTGTATAATCAAGTCTGAGAAAGGCTGGACATACAAAGGAACAGAATAGGGAGAAGAAAAAGTCACAGAAATGGTCACCAGACAAGGAAAAAGCGTACAGGTGGTCTTCCTCAGCAGGACTGAGCAGACAGGCTCATGAATGTACAAAGAGACTGCAGATATTGGCTGAGGTGTCTGGATGGAACAGTGAAAGAAAAAAATGGATACAGAGGGCCACAGGAACAGCTGCTAATAGTGAGACCTGGAGTAATAAAGTGGTAAGAAAGATGAATTATTTTATCAGCTGTAGCTTCAATGAAGTTATCTATAAAACCAAGCAAACAGCAGCAAGGCGCTGAAACTACTGGGATAAAAAGGGGAAGATTTTCACAAGGTTACAGAGCAAGAAGTGGCAAAAATTGGGTTACAGACAACACAGAGATATTAACAACAAACACCATCACAAAGCTGACTGCCTCATAAACAGGATGCTCTCCATCTTCAGCAGAGGACACGAGAGAATCACTCCCAAACTCAAAAAGAAAAATCAATCCCATGTTGGAAAGGTATCCAGCATGTCCCCTTTTAGAGGGAAACACCTAAAGCTAATCCCAAAAAGATAAGGCAAAGGCTGTCTATTAGTCCTCTGTGAATAAGAACTTCAAAACCCAATTTACTACTCCTATACAAGAAAAGATAATAAGAAGATATGTCCTAACACCGCACACCTTCAAGATCTAGTTACCTGGCTGTGAGCTGCAAAAAGGCAATTTCCTCCCCTTGGCTTCACAGTCCTGGTGCTTGTTGGACCAGGCTTCATGGAATAAGTAAGGAAATCTAACATTTTCTTTCCAAGGATTCTGGGCCCAAGCACATAGCAAGTCATGACTAAGCATCTCTAGGTACCAGACTGTCAATTATCCCTGAATCATGCCCACTTACTGCACTGTGCTTTCCATGGAATCATTCATCTTAGGCAAGGAGATAAAAAAACCATCAAAGTACAGAGTATGCACTAAGCAGTATTTGAATTCCATTCAGAAAGAACTGGCCTGCACTACAGCAGTCACATCAACACACTTCAGTATTCCAGTGCACCTGACCAGAATGAAATTTGAATTCAGATCTCACAGCTGGCTATGAAGGCATCCTCAAACCATCTCCTAAGCTTTGTGTGGGACATGAGTCCTCTGGATGTATCTCAGAAAACACTGGTTTGTTACTTTCAGCAAGGCTTAGGTGGGCAGTTTTGTACTGTAAAGATCCAGATGATGTTGGTGGGTACACTCAAAAACGCTCAGGTCCTCAGAGAGACCTACAAGGAGGATATGAAAAGCTGAAGCCACAACTGGGTGCCTACTTGAGCCACTTCATCCCATCCTGACTACAGCAGCCTCATACTCCTCCCCCTTCCATGTCTTAGTAACAAGAGAGGTGTATTTTTCCAAAAAATTTACATATTCTCATTAATTCAGAATTATTCAAAGCCAAATAAATCTTCACCTGTTATCAGTAAAACAAGAGATTCAATAAAAGAATTGTTTTGCTTTTGGTTTGTTTGAAACATTACTGCTGTAAATCACTTCTCAGGAGGCTGCTTAAAGAAACTTGCAAAATGGAAAAATAAAATCATCCTGCAATTAACTTCACACTTGACATCACTGCACACTTCTTGCTAGGCTGGGTCAACATTCATTTTTTGCAACTGAATTGCCAACCTCTAAGATGGGCATAAAACTCAGAAGAAAAACATTAGATATATTAATTTATAACAGAGTGATAGTCAGATATCATGATGAAAGAGAAATCTGTAATTAGAATTCAAGTAATTCAAATTAGGGGAAACCAGAGGAAAATTGCTAGTTTATACTGAACGTTATTGCATGAGAGTGTAAAACAACTCCCACTTTTTTATTCTTTAAAAATAAATGTTGCATTTATTTTAAGTGTGATGCTCCATCTCAAGAGGTAATTCAGGTGAAGACAGATAAATCCATATGCCCATTTTTCCCTTTAGACAATTTAACCAAAGCTGCTTGGTTAGTGAGAAAGAGGAAACAAAAAAAAATCCTGTCAAAATTTCTAAAAGTTAAAAGACAAACATAACCATACCACTTGGGGCAATGTCTGGTTAGAACTTGGGTGCACTAAATCATGAACAAGCTTCCAGGAACATATGCTCAAATTAAGCTTTCACCTACACACAAGGGGTACTGGGTCCCCATGGTGTCAAATCTGAAAACAAACAATTAAAGTTTCAGAAGCTTTCAATTCTCCCAGGTTTATTCAATATTTGTCACTAAAGAAAGTACCATGTCATTATTACCATCATCTCCTTCACATCATTGTGTAACTACTATAATTTGATGAAAGCCTCATTAAAAGTTCTAATGTGCAATGCATTTACTCCTTCTGCTTCTTTCTGACCAAATACTGTACCTTTAAAAACCTAAAACATTTTTAGAGGTGCTAGATTATTTAATTCCAGGAAGCAATATACAGATCTAGGACTTTGACTACAGCACTGTGAGCTCACAGGATGCTTATTTACCACTGATTTGTATCTCATACTTCTTTTTTTTTTTTGAAAAAAAAAAATTCAGAATCGGATAGCACACAAATTTTAAAAATAAGCTTTTAAGAGGTCTGCTTTTCTTAGAAAAACTCAGAGGTGTTGGAACTACATCATTTGGATATCTACCTGGCTTAGCACAGGAACACGTGAGTGTGAAACTCTACCCGGCCCTTCAATGCTAACATAAATATTGGATGGCGCACTACAACTAGGCCCAATTTTTAAAGTCCGAGGATCATTTAAACCATGAGAAACTTGCAGGAACTGATCCATGGCTATTCCTGGTATGTTGATAACAGGTCAATGAGACTAGGCCCAAACCAACCATATCCGAATTTTATTTTCTGTAAAACTGCAAATTATACCCTATTAATACGCTGATTAATACAACCCAACTCATGCAAAGCCACACAATACTACACGGTATTAATAAAACATATTCAGCGCTCATATGTTCAAGGCTCAGGGTTGGCTTTACTAAGAACAAGGGCTTGGAAACAAACATGCAATGCCACTAAATAATTTCAGTAAGAAGAGGTAGATTTGATATCTATACGTATTCAGGGACTCAGCACAGATAGATCTGGCCAAGCAATGCTGTCTTTAATATCACTAGGCATGGCATTAGGAGCAAGAATCCACCACAGCATTTCATCAGGAATGTGCATTAACGAGGGCCCCCCTCCTCCCCGCCTTGCAGGCCGTGCTCATGCAGTGCAGCTCTCCTGGAAACCCGGACGGCGAGAGAGACTTTCCTTAAGTAGCGACAAAAGCTGAGGATTTAGCAATTAATGCCCCATCCCAGGGCTGATCCTCGCTCAGCCCGGGACGAGACGGCCCCGGGCGCCCCTTCCCACAAAGGGGGAAGGCCCGAGGCCTCCCCGCTCTCGCTCCTCATCGGGCCTCGAGTCCGCTCGGCGCCGGCGGCCCCCGGCTCGCTCTGCGCGGCCACCGCGAGGGACCCGCCGTGGCCTCCACCCCTGCCTGCTTCTCCCTCCTCCTTCCTGCCCCGGGGCCTCCGCTCTCCCTCAGCGCGGGGAGGAGGAGCCGCCGCCGCCGCCTCCTCCTCCTCCTCCCGTTGCCGTGCCCGCTCCCTCCCCTGGGGCCCGGCCCGGCCGCGAGCACCCGGTACCTTGTAGAAGGCCCCGTTGGAGCCCCGCACCTCCACCACCAGCTCCTCCATGTTGTGCGCGGTGCGGGAGACCCGGGCCCGGCGCCGCCTCCCTTCCCTTTCTCTGTGCCGGCGCAGGCGGGGGAGGAGCGGTGTGTGTGTGCGGGGCGGGGGCGCTCGGTTCACGCCGAGCCCGGGGGTGTGGCCACCCTGGGCGGGAGCGGGGGGCAGCGCCGGGGGCTCCGCTCGGCGCCGCCGCTCCGGGCCCGGGGCCGCCGGAAATGAAACCGAAACGGCGGCGGGCGGCGCGCGGGGGGCGCGCGCAGGGCGCCCGGTTCGCACGCGAGCGCTCGGGGCCCGGGTCACGTGACCGCGGGAGGGGCGGGGCCGGGAGCGGGCCCGGGGCCGGCGCGCGCCGCTCGCTCGCCCACCCGCCGCCGCCGCCGCCTGTGTAACGGCCCCGCGCGCGCGCAGCCGCAGTGGCGCGGGGCGCGCGCGAACCCGGCAGTTGCGGGGCCGAGGTCCCGCCTCCCCCCCTCCGCCACACCCCGCCCGGCGCGCGCCGGAGTGACCGCCCTGGCGGCCAATCGGGTCGCGCGGTGCCGCGCCGCGCGCCTGAGTGACCGGCACTGCTGGCCAATCAGATCGCGCGGCCTGAGCGGCGCTGGTCGGGGCGCGCGGCACCTTCAGCCATGCCCGTATGGCGGGGGGTGTGTGTCCGTGTGGGGCCGCGGCCCCGTGTCCGTGTGCCTGCCAAGGCCCGGGCCGCGCTCAGCCGGGGGCGGTGCGGGCGGTGCCGAGGCCTGAAACGGCGCCGAGTAACGGCCCCGGGGAGCGATGGCCTTGCGGGGCCCTGGGCGAGGCGAAGGGAATGACGGTCCGAGCAGCGCGGGGGCTCTTGGGAGGGGGACATGGCGGCTGGGCCCGTGGGGTTGAGTCTTGGTCCCTGAGGGGCTGCGCTGTGGGGGGAGAAGGCTCATCCGTGGAATGGGCTCTGCCTGCTTGTCCATGGCCAGGAGTTAACAATAAATGTGAATTGAGCACACACCTTGAGTTCTTTGTGCAGTTTTGGGCACCACAGTACAAGAAAGAACTCAAGCTCTTGTCCAAAGGAGGCCACGAGCATGGTGAAGGCCCTTGAAGGGAAGCCATGTGAGGAGCAGCTGAGGGCACTTAGTCTGCTCAGCCTGGAGGAGACTCTCCTGCGGAGAGACCCTATCACGGCCTGCAGCTTCCTCCTGAGAGACAGACACTGCTCCCTCCGAGAGAATGGCCTGAGGCTGCATCAGGGCAGGTCCAGGTTGGGTATCAGGAACAGGTTCTTAACCCAGAGCATAGTCGAGCACTGAACGGGCTCTGCAGGGCAGTGGTCACAGCCCTAAGGCTGCCAGAGCTCAAGAAGTGTTTGTACAACGCTCAGGCATGGGATGGGGTTCTTAGGGCTGTCCTGCGCAGGACTTGGAGTTCGATGATCCTTGCGAGTCCCTTCCAACTGAGGGCATTCTGTGATTCTGGGAATTGTGACTCTGCTTAGGAATGCTCCTGCTCCTGCAGGGCTGGTTCTGCTGGAGACCTGAACAGCTCCCAAGGGTCTGGCACCAGAGGAGCTCAGCTGAAGGGATGATTCCTGTGCCTCGCCCTGTAGCAGTTCCTGTGTTCAACACACAAGTTCTCCGTGTAACACATACTATTATTTTATGACTGTAGATTCCATAATGTTGGAAAAGATCTCCAATATCATTGACTGCATCCTTCAGCTGCACTTTAATCCCCATGGACATTTCAATGTGACATTGCACATACAGTCCACTGTAGAGCCTGGTGCTGAATAAAGGGCTCCTGTGTGATGGAACATATACAACTTAGAGTGCACTGGCACAAAAGCTTCTTGTTCAGCCTTACACTAGCCCTGCACAAACATTAACATCTGCATGTTTTCTAACATAACTGCAAAGAATCAGAGAGGGAAAAAAATCCCCTTTATGCTCAAAAATCACAATGTATTACTATGGTTATGATTTCTCTGACTGTGTGTGATGCTCTCCCTACACAATTCATGGTGAAATTCTCCACCCATTGCACTCATTAGACAAGCAGTCACAGGATTGACCTGCTTGGGGATGGCAGAGGGTCCAAGAGGAACTGAAGGAAAAAAAAAAAATGAATAGAGGAGCAATGACAAGTTTTTTGTACAGATAAAACCCCACCAGACAGATTAGATCTTACAGAGTCTCCATGAAGGAATTTAGATGCAATGGCTCACTGTTGTGACTTGTTCATGATTGGGTTTTTTTGTTTTTGTTTTTATTTTGTTTTAACTGGAAACCATGTAAATGGTTCAACTCAACATTTCAACAGTTGCCAGGAGTGATGATGCCCAGCTCTGAAAGTTAGATGAAGTTTTGTTGGTTTTCTTTTTTTTCCACTCATTGTTTGTCATAATTATTCTCTTTTCAATCAAATAGGTTGCTGTCATGAAGGCAGATTATCTCTGAGCAGTCAGAATATGGAGGTGTCTAATTTAGCTCTTCCAGTGATGATTTCACTATTCTCCCCAAGATAAAAGCTGCTGTTCTGTATAATCTTCCATAATGCTTAACTTAAATTTTCCTTGCCATTGCTTTACTTTAAAATTCTTTATTTTGACCTGACTAGTGATGTTCTAATCCTTGTCTGCTTAATGAGAGCATGTACATATCTGCAGAGCACACTCCTTAGTTTATCTGCTCATTTACTCCTAACCTTTCCTCTTACTTTTCAAATTACTTTTTGTTTTTTCCTATTTTTGATTTTTACTTTGAACTATCTTCAGACTGAACTGTCTGTGCCTTCTGCAATGTGTTCACAAATTAAGTAACTAGTTCTTAGACAGACATCCAGTAAACTAGATCTTTTCCAATGTGTCTTTATTTCAAGGGTGATGACACTATAAAAATACATCTCAGTAATTCCATTACAATGTTTTCTATTAAAGGTAAAATGCTATTTAATTGAAGTATTAGGTTTCACTGATATATAATCATAGAATCACAAAAGGTTTAGGGTTGGAAGGGACCATGAAAGATCATCTAGTTCCAACCCTGATGTGTGCAGTGCTTTTATGATTTAACCAAAATTCCCTACCCCTCCACCTCCTTGAATTCTTTCATATTTCCCAGTCTCTACTGACCTGTCCCAAATCCTGGGTCTGGTCCTGGGGATAGAATAGAAACCCAGTACTTCTGTTTCTTACTCAGATCTGCACAGCTTGGTGCTTGCAGGCTGATCTGCTGACTGGATTTATGCCCCTTGTGATTTCAAATGCCACTTTTCACCATCCAAATAATTAAAAGGCAAAGTAAAACAACTTTGACTTTTATTCACTAATTGATTCACTCAAATGGCTTCTTAAATATTTATAGAGAATGTAAGAAAAAGGTCCCTTCCCATCTCCTCAGGAAAGCTGAAGGACAGAAAGCTCAGGTGAGTGACACTCCTTGATGATATCAGAGGATATGATCCTTGATCATTGGTACCAGTTTAACTAATACTTTTCTCTGAGGATTTATATCTTTGATGTTCCAGTTGTTCTTGGACCTTCACCAGGAAATGCCAGCCTTGATTCCATACATTGAAGGAGTTAAGAATTTAAAATGTAGCCATTGGTGCCACCCTTTCAGAACAGCAGCAACCATCAGAGCCTTCCCCAGCACCCTGCTCAGTGAGAGACTCTTCCCATAGACACTGGGCTGAGAGTGACAGGAACTACTGAGTATTATCCTCACCTGGAGAGATTTACCTAAAGGGATGGCCACAACTACAGATAAGAGTTACTCATGAAAGAATCTTTTAAAAAGATGATAATCCAATTAACAATCAGAGTCTCTTAATGGAATTTTATACAGTCTTCCTTACTCATCTGTTTTGGGCTTCAGTCTTGACAAGACTCATAGAGATTTTAATTCAGCTTTTCAAATTTCTATCTGCTGGTTTTCCTTGTGCATTACTTCCCATGGTAGCCTCTCCTGGCTGACTCCTTGTCCCCTCCCTTATGATCTGTGGCATGCCATACAGGTGATGCTTAGACCTCCATATTGCCATTTAAGACTGGAAGTCATAATTCATGTATCTCATTTCTGACACTGTGATACTGAGACAAAGGGACTTTGAATTCATGTGGGATACACAGGATTGTGAGTTGTTTCAATGAGACTAAACAATCCAGGCTGTTGTCTTGTCAGTTCAAAAGTTTCAGGGGACAGAAGACTATTACACTCTGATAAAGATGCTCAGATGTTATTTTCTTGCTAATTTGCATGATATTCTCAATAAAGGCTTTTCTATAACCTCACTGAAGTGGTGATGTTATAATAACCAGATCAGCACTTGGAAGAAGCAGTTACAGTTAATAGAGATACAAAGATGAAAAACTTCTTAGGCATTGCTTTATGAATAATCAATAATAGCTGAAGGTTAAATATAACCAAAATATTGCAGTTTTATTAGCTTCTCCTTGGCTGAAGTGATGCACACAAGTGACAGATATCCCAATCAGGGTGTAGAGCAGTGGGTATTCCCAGAGCTTGTGAAGACAAGCTGAACTAAACTAGGGAGGATTTGAAATGTTATTGTGTATGGACAAGAAATCAGATTATATGATGCCTGTTCATTCAGTTCTTTGAATAGATAATGTGAACTTTCTCTGGGAATGCCAATAAAATACTCTGTGAGGTAGTGTTCATGTGGAGAGGCAAAAAAAGCAGAACAATTGCAAAAAGACAAACCTAAATATTGCAAAATTATTAAACCAAAAGCTCCTTCATTACACGTATTAGGATGGTGGGTAATCTTTGAACTTGTAAAAATATATTAGTGAGAAGAGCCAACTAGTCTATTGATTTTCTGTCTTAATCATTTGAGCTGACCTTCAATGAAACTTGACTGTTTCTCTGTTTCTTTTATAAGTCATTAGTTCACCTCTGCCTCTGAATATGTAGTTTTCTGCATAGTAGCCAGGGAGTAGAGAGCCATCCAAGGGTCATTTTTACCACAGATTCTACCGTAGTGTAGCTATATGTTTCCACGAGTGGTTTTCAGTTTCTCTGGTGTACTGTGTCTTCCTGACCTCAATATGGAAAGAAGGCTGAGGGATTTAAGAGTACTTTGTGCCTGCAGGACAGAAGCCTCCCAGTTTCACAGAGAAGAGTCAAAGAAATAAATACTGGAATCTGAACTTCAGGAGGTTATTAAAATTTTTAGTTTACAGAGATATAATTTTCTAAAAATATGTGGTTTTGAAATACTACCTAATTAAAAAACTATCAATCTCTAGCTCAGTTTGCTTATTCCAAAAACAACATTGTCATTCAACTCACCTGTGAAATAATTGTGTTAGTGGATAATCTTTCTTATTTGCTTTATGTTATGTTATTTGTTGGAATAACAGGTCTCATTTAAAATTAATAGTAATTTCTGCATTCTTCCAGAACTATGGCTGTATATCACGTTGGTTCACAACTCTCAGTAGCAGATTTTCTTTCTTTGCATGTCAGTGAATTTAAAAGTGTACTATGTAGCACTTTGCTGCTTAATTATTCAGTTTCAGCTCCCACTTATAAGTTTCCACCCTCTTCTCTCGTAACCCCACAAATGCATTTATCATTAGACTAAACCTGCGTGTCATTTCCTCTGCAGAAGCATATTGGTGTTGTCAACAGTCCTTTTTGACAGACAACACTCACATTCATATGGAAAACTAAAACTGCATGTTGGTTTACTCAGCTAATTTTTTAAAATCACTAACCAAATAACATGAGATGAAAGTGAAAATTAATTATGTGTATCTTGAATATCTCTGAATTATGTATATCTTGAAAGTTAATTAATTTAAACAGAAAAAAACCCTCAGAAGATGTGGGATACAACTGGTTAGAATGCAATACAAGAGAAATGTTCTGTTGTTTTCACATGGTTGGACACATCCATAACCACCCTGTGGTGGTTAACCACTGCCCTGTGTGCAGTGTGTGCTGGGTCACACAGCCCTCAGTTCAGGTCAGGGGGTTCTGGATGTTTCTAGAATACTCATCTAAGTGTATAACACAGATTGAACATACAGCCTTTGAATATGAACTTTTTTCTCTGAGAACTAAAAACTTAAAAGCCTATGATCATCATGAGTATAGGCATTGATGCTGTGATTAGAAAAGGAAATATTTTGGTGCATTAGGAGTTGGTCTACATGGGGTGGCTTTCCTTCATAGAATTAAAAATTGTATCCAAAAGTTACTGGCATCAAAATAGCCCTGATTCTCTTGACTGTGTGGAGAGGGAGGCAATGCAGCCCTTCATTGCAGTGGCTGTAAGCAGAGCCTTGGGTAGCAATGCAGATGGAGATGGCTGTGCTGTGGTCAGCACACCTGGATGGACTCCACAAGGGTCTTCTCTGAGTTTTCAGCCAGCCCCTGTCTGTGTGTCAAAGGGCAGCACTCACCAGTGTGCTGGGCTTGCATGGCCAGGTGTTGGTAGTGAGTGACAAGGGGATCACAGGCATGGCAGGTGAGAAGCTGCCAGAAGCTTCCCCCAGGTCTGACAGAGCCAATGAGAGCTCCAGGATGGACCTGCCAGTGGTGCCAAGGCCAAGCCCATCAGGAATGATGATAATGCTTCTGTGGTAATATGTAAGAAGGAAAAAAAATACTGAGTGGGGGTAACTGTGGCCAGAGAAGAGAGAATGTGTGAGAGGAGCAGCCCTGCAGACAGGCAGGGCAGTGCAGAAGGAGGGGCAGGAGGTGCTCCAGGTGCTGGAGCAGAGGTTCCCCTGCAGCCCCTGGTGCTGCCACGGAGAGGCAGCTGCGCCCTGCAGCACAGGGGGGGCCTGGCAGCAGGGATCCAGCCCGGGGAGGAGCCCAGGCCAGAGCAGGGGGATGCCCACAGGAGGCTGTGACCCAGGGGAACCCGTGCTGGAGCAGGCTCATGGCAGGGATCTGGCCCCATGGAGAGAGAAGCTCATGCTGGAGCACGTTTGCCAGCAGGGCTTGTGACCCCACAGGGGACCCACTCTGGGGCAGCTGTGCCTGGAGGACTGTGCCCTGTGGGAGGGACTCACACTGGAGAAGGTCTTGGAGTGCTGTCTCCCACAGGAGGGAACCATGCTGGAGCAGGGGAAGTTCTCCTGATGGCAGATCGGCAGCAGAAACTTTTAACTGATGAACTGACTCTAACTCCGATTCCTTGTTCCTTGGCATCTTTGGAGGCAGGAGGTAGAGTATTGGGAACAAAGCCCATGAAGGAAAGAGAGGTGGGGGGGAAGGTGTTTTTAGGATTTTTTTTTACTTTTCATTTTCCTGGTGTGATTTTGATTGGTAATACATTCAACTAATTTCCCTGAGTGTGCCCAATCAGCAACAATATCAAAGATAGAACTCATGAGCTTCGAGAGTCTAATTTTCTAGTCAATCTAAACTAGAGAAGTTTTAGTCAATAGAGTGACATTTCTAGATTACTTATCTGATTCTATAACACAGAACATGGGCATGTTTTTCTAGCACCCATTGTAAATCCATTGGGTGACCATCAGGCCTTGGTATTGCTGTGTGCATGAACAGGAGGGTTCAGTCTGAAGCTGATACAGAGATTTATGAAGGTTGATGACTGCCTCTCTTGAATATACTGCACTTTTAGCTGAAGTTAATCTGAAAACATCACATGGCTCTTTCCAATCCATAGCAGAATTCCCAGGGATGTCGAGGAGCAGTAAGTCTGTAGTTCAAAGACTATATATGCCAGTACATTTATATGGCCTTAATGTTATTTGTATTGACCCTGGTGAGAACTGCCATGGAACTACTATATAAAATGTCATTCTCTGGACAGACGGTGATATTTAACTTCCTATTAGAACCATATTTAACTTAAATGATTTGTATTTTCCCACTAAATTGTTACAGCAAACAACGCTGTAATCTTATGCTGTGGCAACAGATGAAGTGTGGAAAAAAAAAAAACCAAGCAAAAGAAAAAATTACCCTTCAATAGCAGTCTTTTAGTTATGCTATTTTGTTGTAGTTGGTTTTGTTTGTTTTGGGGTTTTTTTTTGGGGGGGTTTTTTTTTTGATTTTTTGGCTTATGTAGCTGACATTTTTGTCCCTAGCTAATGTTTTATTCTTTACTAGTTGGGAACACAGTCTTTGTCATACCATTAATAGATTTATATCCTGGACACAGCTATGCTTTCACTTTTTATTTCCCCCGTGTCTTTCAGCCATCACTTGATACGAGGAGAGCGAGGCTGCAGTACCGGGCTGCGGCCACACGAGGGCGCCCCAGGACCGGCCGTGCGGGGCGCTCCGGGCCCTGTGTCGGTGTCGGTGCCGGTGCCGGTGCCCGGTTCGTGACGCTGTCACTGCATTCACATCGCTGCGGGGACAGCACACCGCCCCAGCTCCCTAAATCCTGCCTCCGGACCGCCTCGGGACTCACAGTGTTTCACAGAACCCAGGAGAAATGCTTGAAACAAATGACACACTAAGAGCCTGTAATACCTTTAATTTTTGTTTTTGTTAATGGTAAATTTAGACTATTATAAAGGATTTCTTTTTAATTATGGTGAATGTATTTTAATTTTGAGAGTTGTCTTAAATAACATGACCTAGAGTGTTCCATTTCTTGCAGACTCTCAGGAGACTGTCAAGCACTTGGCAGTACACGTGTCAAATCCTGAAGTTCCCTTATGTACCCTTTAACTGGACTAAACCTATTTTACTTTAATGGTCCTGTTCCTTTCAGCTTAGAGATCTTTTTCATTTTCACAGCCTTTCGAAGAAAATGTTATGTACTGAAAGTTGAGAGTGAGGTTTTGCTCTCTTGGGTTGTAATGAAAAGTCAACTAAATTTTCTCATTCAACAGTAAAAACTTTGGTGCTGCACTCTTTACACTTTGAAAGGCTCCACTTCAATAATGTATCAGTTAACCAAAGCAAATGAGATTTTCAGCAAAACCATCATGACATTAAAAGGAAAGTTGCCAAAGTAGAGTTTTGTCAGAATTCATTTGTCTCCCCACTTTATACATCTGCTTTTGTTAATATTATTGTCAAAACATCTCGTCCTGTACTAGATTTTATATTAACAATTTACACCTTTACAAAAGATTTGGCAGAACTCCAGTGTTTAGATGTCAGTTGTGATTATTGATTTGCATTTTGAAGAGGTGTGATTCACTCAGTGCATCAGCTTTCCTTTTGTACATGTAACATTTTTCAGAAGAGATTTCAGACAGAGAAGGAAAACAAGACTGGTATATTTATTTTGTGAGTGCTCTCTGAATTTCTTGGAATAAGAAAAATTGCTGGGCCTGGGAGCTAGTGAAAGAAAATTTTAACTTTGGAAGGAAAACTTCAGATTTTGGTGAGTGAAAGACAGTGTTTTTCTTGCAGAGGTGTTTTCCTCTGCACCAGCTGCAGGGGCTGTTTTTGTGTTGGCTGCCTGAGAGTGTGGGCAGCTTGGCATCCCCTGGGCTGAAAAACAGAACCTTGGGTTGGTGACATGCAGAAAGCAAGCACAGGTAATTTTCTCATTCTAGAGTCACCAGCTACCCCTCTCCACCAACACTGGGGTCCTGTGGCAAGGTTGTTTTGGTGCAGGCTCTGCTGAGCAAAGTGCCCCAGAGCTTTCCTATGTTCCAATGAGGCCAAGGCTCCTCCTGTCATCCCCTGCTTCAGTCTGCAGCATCTCAGCTGCCCAGCTAAGAACAGAGTTGCACTGCATGACCTTCACACATGCCTTCCACTATAAATTATTCTGTGATTCTGTAATGGTGCAGTAATTCTGCATTTCAGGCATGTTCAGATATTCATGCTATTTGATGGCACAAGAAGTGATGTCCATGTCCGGTTTTCATTAAATATTAAAATGCCACATCTGTGGTTAAAATAAAGCTTAAGAGGCACTATTTTTCTTCTTTATTGACTCTTTCAGTGCCTTATTAAAACTCATCTGCTGAGTACATTGCAGAAGATGTCTGAGTTGGAAACTATACCAGAGAAAGATTGGAGTGTGGACACAGGTTCTGCCACACAGGATTTATGGGGATGTCAGGTGTTGCTGAAAAGTAGCTGATGAACATGGAAGGATAAAATAACAAAAGACACAGTTAACCAACTGCTGAGAAAAGCATCTCTGAACAGAAGAAAAATGTCTCTGAAATGGCTGTCTAACATTTCCCAGGAAGAGACAAACGTTATCAGTCAGAATCACAACACACCAATCGTTCTTAGATGACATTATGATGAGAGGCATCCTACTCACTGAAGGAGTTTGTCTTGATGAAACAGTGTGGCGCTTTCATGTAAAACAGCTTCCAAGTGGTATAAACACAAATTTTGTTTATACCAAAATTCATAAGAAATTGTGTTTGTACCAAAATTCATAAGAACAAGAAACTTCCTGTAGTAAACTGTAAAGTCTATCAAAGCCTTTAGTTATGTCACTCATAAAAGGGAAGAAAATGAAGGTAGTCAAAGCTTTTGGCCCACTGGAAACTCATTGTGTGCTTTACAACAGCCTGAGGAGGAATAGCAGGACTGGTTACTTGAGGAGAGGAAATGAGACAATATTGCTCATCAGATAGTGTCTCAACTATTTGTTATTGATTTGACAAAGAATAAATAAATCTCAGCCTCTGGGCTAAAGCATTAGGGAACATGACTGTTACCAAAATGATAGTGAGAGTTTTACAGACAAGACAGAAAGAACTCTGGATGATGCAATTGAGAGGAGGATGAAAAGCCAAAGAGAAGAGATCACTGAAAGGGATGAAAATTTGATTTTGTAAATGAAAAGAATTATGTACTGGTGGTCAAGCAGGTGTATAAGCCAACAGTTTGTTGGTGGTGAGGCTGTATGGAGTGAATAAATCAAGATACTCACTGAAGGAGCAGTGGCAGGGAGTCTGTCTGCCCATTCTCCCTTCCCCATGTCCTGCAGGAGTCCTGGCGAGGACAGCAGGAAAAGCCACCAGGTGTGGTCGGGCTGGGGACAGCAGCAGGGGCAGCTATGGCACAGCATCTCCCTGAATTATCCCTCAGGTCTGTCTTAATTAAGCACCCCAGGAAGACAAACAACTAAGAATGATTGCTAGTAAAGTCAAGAACAGTTTTGTTTGTTACCTGAGGAGCAGAGTAGACCCAGCAATGTTCTGTGTGTGAAACAGATCTGTCCAACATCAGCCCTGCTCGGGTATGTAGAAATTAGCTATTGCTGATGGGTTTTGCTATAGCTGTTGCTTTGATTTTAACTTTGACAGCTTCCTAACATGAAAAGGAGTTATTAATAAGTCATTCAGAGATTCTGTTTAATGGGAAAAGGGGATTGAGAGGCTGTTTGTGCCCCTGTGGTTGACAAAATTGGGCATCAGAACCGATCAAGAATTATCCAAGGAGAAAAGTGAGGGTCTATATTTAGATAAAAATACACAGGGCATTAGGAAGACAGAAAAGGAAGCACAAGTGAGGTCTCTCTAAGACTGTTTTCAGTCTAAATTAAGTAAACAGTGATCACACAAACATCAATGATCCTTCTACCAGTGAGAGACATTTCCAGCCCTCTCAGAGCCTGCAGCACATGCTGGGCAAACCTTTCAACCCTCCCAACAGCTACACATCTTCTTTGCTTTCTGCAGACAGGAAGATAAATCCCAGAGATTTGGATCAAAATTAGAGAGACACTGAGGAAAAACAAGGTAGAAAAATCCTCAAACTTTACCACATAAAATAACAGAGCTTAGGCTGTTAGGGTTTTGGGGAAATTTTTTGTTTTCAGGATATGAATCCGTGTAGATGGAAGAAAATCAGGATGTTTTTCAGTAGCTATTTGTAGGGAAATACCTATGTTAATAAAAATCTGAGCTCCCTGAAAACTTTACTCTACTTGGTCTATGTCAAATTAAACACCATTAAGAACTTATCCAAACTGATTAAATTTACAACAGTGTGTCTGTCAAAACATGAAGCCTTGGTTCCTAACCTGTATTCTTGGTAAATGGGTGCTTATCAGATGGCAGTCTTAATAAAAGAATAATAGGTACTCATTTTTAACTGTCCAGCTACTACACAGAAAAGTAAAAATACAATTTTCCCAGGAAAGCATTTGCATTACAGTTGTTTGCTGTCACCTAGAACTGCTTGCTTGACCAGCTATTCATGTGCAAAAAGAAAAAGAAAAAAAAAGCTTTTTCAGCTAGAAAACAGGATTAAATTTTCTTTCTGGTCAGTACTATAAAACAGAACAACTTACATTAGTTCCCATTTTCCCTTATCACACCATAGTTTCAGATACTCCATAGTGTAAAAACATTGGGTTTCCTATCTCAGTGTGAAAGCCTGTCATTAACAAGTGATTATTCAATTTATTGCTTCTTTTTTTCCCCTAAAATACAGCATGAGCCTTCTAATCTTTCAGTCATATAAAGCAAACTAATTATAATTTATTTAGAAGCATTGCTGAAGGTATTTTGTCCTGTTTGATAGGCTAGGGGTGATTGACATTAGGAGGTTTGGGATTTTTTTTAGAAGTTGGATGTATTTATGGATTTTTGGTAACTTTCCACTGTGTGCTTTGATAATACAGGCTAAACACAGGAAGGTTTTATCCCTGCTAGGACTAAAAATGTAAAACAGAATTTTTCTTTTTATTAGAGTTTGTCTCCTAAGCCAGAGGCTACAGTAATAACAATAAGTGAGATAATTTTGTAAGCATTATCTGTAGGAAATGTAATAAAATAGCTACAAGAGGAAATGTGTTTGGAATTATCTTGTTGAAAATATTATTCAATATGTTAGAGATTAGAAACAATAACATCATGTTTCCTGTGGTAAAAATGTGCTAATAAGAATGGTTATATTAATAGCATTGTTGCAGGCAGCCTGTATTGTTGGAGTGTGACATCCACTAAAAAAAATTGGGTTTTTTAGACTACTTATATTTAGATTTTAACATTGGAAGAAATAATCAAGATCTCTTCCCTTTTATCCTAAGTTTTCATTGCAGCTGGTTTTGAGAGCCATAAAGTTTGAGATTTCACTTTGCAGACTGCATCTGTAGCTGGAATTCCTTCGTTTTAAAGGCAGTGTTGGTTGATGTGTTTGATCCCACCCAAAGGCTTCAGGCTGTTGTCACTGCTCTGGAGTACACAGCAGACTGGGTGGGTGTGGGTGGGGGTCCTCTAACACCAAAATAATTCATTGCATCAGGTACCAACTCGGGTTTCTGAGTGCATGGTTGAGGCTGTGGCTTATAAAAGAGAAAGATGAGCTCAGGATAAAACAACAAGCCCTGCTTGGCGGAAAGAATGTAAAAGCCAAAGAAATAAAATAATTGGAAGAATCAAAGAGATAAAAATAGTCGACTGCATCTAGAATACTGTAAAAATATGAAGCATTCAACAAATAATTCAGGTTTAACATACTGACTTCCCAGATCTCTTTGTCAGATTTCTGCTGCTTTCTTTGATCTATCATTCCATATTTCCTTCCCTATTAGATTTCCTATTTTCTATTTCAGACTTCTTTCAAACTTATCTGCAAAAAGGCAATATATGCCTTTATTTTTTGTTTTGTGGCTTCTGGCAATCAGCTTCTCAGACATTTCCTGCAGTTTTCTCTTCCTACATGTGCTGCCTTATTGCATCAGAGGGAGCCTGGAGTGGGAGCTCGCTTGGCTGGCATAGCAAAGTTAGAGTGTGTCTGTCCTTGCTCCAAACCATTGACAGAAGGAGTAGGCAAAATGATTTTAGAGAAAGGGTATAGGGTGTATGCAATGTAAGCTAAAGGATTTCTGCATTTATTAAATTTATGCCATAACTTGAAAAGGAGTTATGAGTAAGTCAGATAAATTATATTAAATAGAAAGTGGGGGAAAAAAGGAACTGCTAAAGGAGGCAGATAATAGAAAACCTTTTTACCACTTTTAACTGTTGTAGAACTTAAAGTCTTTCAGACAGCAAGGCATTCAGAGACTTTGAGGCTGAGTATGGTACTTGTGGAAATGTTTGGGTAGAAGAAGGATATTTCATCAGAAAAGACAAATGGAAGGAAATGAAAACTGCAAACCTCCTTAATGCTTTCCACATAGTATTCACTAAGGCAGAATTCTGTGTTTTCTGAACAGAAGGACACAGGTAGACAGAGGCACTGGTAGGTTTCTGTCTCTGATCTGAAATAAGTTTGTAATAAATAATGAGAACAAGCTTGGGGTGTGTGGAGTCAAAATTTTAAGGTGCTCTCAACTCAGGTAGTTATTGGCAGTGTCACAATGATTACAGTACAAGCACATTAAACTGAGCAATCCAAGACCCATTTGACCATAATAGAGAATTTCTATGGGTAAAGTACCTATTGGAAAGTGAGGAATGGAACTCACCTGCTTTTTCTGTTTTGCCATGTAGCTCTAAGTTCTACATCTCCCCTGTATTAAAAATGCAGGACTTCCTATTTGTCTGGAATCAAACTCAGAACTCCTCAGCTCATGTGTGGTAGGTATGAAAACAGATGCAGTCTAAGCATTCTAATCCATTAGATCACACCCCCCTGAGTTTGCTTAAGCTATAATTGAAGCTGCTCCTGGTTTAACCACACAGGCTGGCATCCAGTACTGCAGGTGCAGGTAGTGGTACAAGAAAGCAGGTAGCAAGAGTGACAGCAAAACTGGTCTTGTTGCTAAATGGTGCTGTAGATGTAAAGCAAATGAGTGGCATATTAAGAAGTCTGTTAGATATTCTGTTTGTGAAGACCTAAATTTAAAAATAACTTGTCTGAGCATCAGCTTGTTTCTTAGGCTGAGTGACATGTTTTGAAATTTCCTCTGTACACAGAAAATGGAAAAAGCTGACTAAAGAGTTCCTATTGACCTATAATGCAGAGATGTTTCAGGCACTAAATGGCTTGCTTATGTGCAAATTCAAAATATCTTCTACTGCATGAATTGTTGAGCTTGTCCTAGAAGGCAGAAAGTAGCAACATGTTCAGAAGTATAAAGTTTAAAAGGTCCCAGAGACTGAGTGCCATGCCATGTGTAACAAATGTGCAGTTCCTTTTTCCAGGGCAGGAGGGGCATTGTGGACTTCAGGGTGATCCAAGCCACAGATGTTTATCCAGCCTTTATGTGCATGGTTTTATGCATACAAATTGCCTTTCATCCTGAATTTCCTGTTGGGTTTTAGTTTCCTCCAAGGAAGGAGAGCTAAGGCTATTAATTTTAAATAGTGTGCATTGCTCCTTCTGATTATTCACTGAAGGGCCAGGTGATTATTGGAAAAGAACCTCTTTCTAATTCCCTTCCTAATACGAGCAGGCTTTGGTATCCAGACACCTCCAGAATTCAAAAAGACTCTGTTTAGTAGCATTAATCCTTATTTTTGTTACAACAGTTATTTACATGAATTGCAGTCTTCTCCTAACATGACTACACACAGAGATGTGTGAAAAATGCACCAGAAATCACTGCACTGTTTCACCTTTTATTGCACACTTCTCTCCACCTTGCTTGCAGAGCCACTATTATTCACAGCCAATGGATTTTTGTCTAAGCATGTGCCAGAAGCAAGCAGCAGTTCCCTGCTAGGCTCTTTATGCTTCCACTCCCAATTTTGACATCTCTCAGTTCAAAATTGTGCCTTGTGGGGGTGCTGTGCTACCTAAAATAAATTGCATTGCATTACACTCTGAAAGGCCTCTATAGATCAGAATAATATAGTGACACATATCTGAAGACATTTCCTTTCCTTCCTCCCAACCACCCTTCAGCATATTCTGTTCTTTTATTTCCCACAGGATTCTAAGAGCAACTCTACAACTGAGTTTCTCTTCTGCCAAAGAAATCTTCAAATAAAAAATAGATTTTTTTTCCAAATAAAGTAGTACCTTTCTACATGTAGGTGAAAAACTTCCCCAGGTGAAAAAAAGGAGAAACGTATACTTCAAGAAATGGACTTTTCTAAATTATACCAAAGTAAATAGTTTTAACAGATTTCAGAGAATTTAATAAAGATTTACATCTGCTTCTGTGATTAGCATCCAGCTCTACAGGATAGAAACCCAAAGCTAGCTTTGATGGTACCTATTTAGGACATTATTTGAAGGATTTTCTCATCTTTTTCCAATAATCTACAGACTTCTGTTCAAGTGATAATTCATAAGGAGTAAGTCACACTGAAAATTCCTAGGACACTTTTACTTCTTAAAGGCACCAAGAAGAATAATTGCAACTTACAGATTTTCCTCCATTATAAGGAAAAGATGCAAGTCTGCTATGGACCTTAAAAAAAAAGCAGATACTTCAATGACAGTATTTATCTGTTTTTAATGTCTGTGCCAGTCAAGAGTGTGCTCATGCTCAGAGCTGGAGTGCTCTATTGATTTGGGAACTGCATTTTTTGTCTTCAAGAAATTGCAATAAAGTCTTTGTCTATTCTTTCACTTGAACCCTTCTAGTTTTCTTAAAATCTTTCCATTTGAGGCTGAACTTTCAATGCCAGGGTGAATTAATTTGAAGTCTCAGCAAAGTAATTTAGATGCTTTGGAATAGCAGAACAGAGAGCAGGTTTTGTATTTAGTGGAAAATGAGGTTGTGTGAGGCTTTGTACAACTGTTACTCATTTTTTTGTTGTTTGCTGCTAACCTCAGACTGGCAGAAAAAAATATTCCGAGATTGATATGTAGTTAATAATTGGTTTTTGAACTTAGAAAGAGAAATCTATGTTTCATTCAAAGGGCTTCTGAAGAGTTTAAACAGAAGATAATATCTTGCTGCTTCTGTCATGTCACAAGGGCTTCCTTTACAGCATGAGAGAGAAAAGCTGCTGGTTTCAGGTTGCTGCTGTGAAGTGCAAAGACCTCACTCAAAGTAGTAAAGCAAGGTCCTGAAGAAATTCCTCAACTTCACTGAAAAAAACATGCAAATAGAAAGAATATGTTTTGCAATGAGAACTGTCATTTAGAAAAAATAGGAGTGAAGCAATTTAACTTTTTCAAATATATAATTTTTAAAATCCAGTATAAACATAAACTGAAAATGTTTTTCCATTCTCTAGGCAGAATTATTTACTGAATTTAACTGGAATTCATAAGTAATTTTGATCCCTCAAACCCCAGTGGCACAGGACCATAAGGTATTTCAGGCAGGAAGGGATCTCAGGAACTCATCTAAGCCAACCTCTTGCTGAAAGTGGGGTCAGTTGTTAGGTCAGACCACGCTGCTCAGAGCAAATCAAAACCAGATCACATTCCTCAATATCAACAGATTTCCTGTGTCTAACTAAATGAATCTGAATCCACCTGATACCACCGAGCTTTGGCTCTAAATTCCAGCATATCTCAGCTAAAGAGCATCTGTAGTTGGGGAGCTGTGTCACAGAGCAATTCTGAGGCAACACCCAGCATTTAACCCAACCTGTTTATTTAATGCCAGCTGTGCCCAACCTGTCAGGTGCCCTTTGTGCTGTGGGCTCCTCACTGCACACCAGGCTAGGCCATAGATTGGGTTAGACACAGCTAAACATTGCTCCTAGTGCTGGATGTGCAGCCATCAGCACCTGCTGAAAAGTTGTTACTTTCATAACCACCCAAATTTACTGAGACATTTTACACTTGTGAGTAATTTGCTACTTGTGAGTACACGTTCCCTTCATTTTTAATGGCAACAGACATTCAGACTAAAAATAAGGAATCATCTGCCCCAGCACAGTGTGAGTGCAATGGCCATGAGGAAGAGTACAGTGAGAACCAGCACCACTGCAGGGTGGAAACCAAGCAGGCACGAAGGAGGAGCAGGTTGTGGAGTCTGTGGTGCTTTACCTGGAGCTGATGAGTGGCAGCACAGCAGGTCCAGCCCCACTCTGAGCCTTGCCATGGCTGCTGCTGTGTGCAGGGCAGCTCTGGGAACAGCACAATACAAATCAGGTGTGCTCTTCTCCCAGCAGCTCAGGGGCAAAACGGGCAGCCAAACAAAGTTTCAACATGTAGGCTGAAAAGCAGATTTTGTTTAGGGAGCTATTACCTGTACTCTCTAAAATTCATTTCTCCTTCTCAGACTTTAAATTTACTGGATTTTGAGTGCTTGTTGTAAGTCTTTGTAATGTACGGTAATGGGAGAAAATTATTTCCTTGCTTTCTTAGATTCTCCAGGAATTAAATGTCCTACAAGACCTGCTTTTTTTTTCTTTTTCTCCCTGGACAATGTGTGCTACCTTTATTATCTCACAGCAAATTTGTTAAAAAGACATTACTAAAAGAAACACCACTGGAATGGTAAAAAGCTGGGGAATAGGAACAAAATCATTCCTGTAAGACAAACTACAATCTTTTAGGAACCAATTTTTCTACCTTGAAATTCAGTTTCTCAGTCTGCTGCAGCACTTTGCCCTGCCAAAACTTGACATTCCCTGGAAGCCCAGCTACCTGTGTCTGCCTAGCTGCAGGTGGCAACACCTCCACAAGTGCTGGCCCCACAGGCATTTTACTTTGAGAAGAGCTAATGAGCATCACCTCTGATCCTTCCTTTTCTCTTTTGTTATGTGAAAGAGCTAGTGATGGGCACATTCCAGAAAATCACCGTATGGGATTGCCCCTCATTAATGGAGCAGGTTCCATTTATGAAGAATATGAATGAATATAGATTCAGGCTCCTTGGAAGGATGAAATGAATTTTTTGTTTGTTATTCCTTCACTCAGTCCCTAACAGAGCTAGTTCATCTTATATAAATTAAAACAATGCATAATCAGTGGTGCAGCAGCAGCTCAGTGCAGGGATCAGCCCTGATGTACTTTGAAATTAGTACTATAGGAATTTGGCTGGTGCAGAACAGCACAGAGAAGCAGTTAAAAAGCTGAGTATACAAGATTATTAGAACAGGAATGAAGGATGGGGGAATCCAAATCTCTGATTTTACTTTAGGGCCTCAGTGTTCCTCCCACCAAAGTGAAAACCATTGTTGCATAGGATTCCAATAATGGTTGTGGAAGTAGGAAAAAGATACCCTGAAAGCAGAGTGAATGTAAATGAATGTTATTAGGTTTACATCTCTCAAAAAAAGCAGAAGAGTGAACATAAGTGTAAACAGTCACACACTAAATCACAGAAGCACCGATGAATTCCTGTGGAAGGGGATGTGGATTTTAACCTGAGAAAAATCAACAACCTTTTCGAGAAACACTGCTACAAATTAAAGATGCCTTTTTTTTTTTTCCTTAGAAATGAAAAATCTCCCTTTGCTCCATTGCAAGTTCATCAGTTCTGCAATAGAGCTGATAAAATCTGAGGAAAATATATCAGTGTTTCTTTGTGTCTCAAACAGCAACATTCACAAGCCTCTCAAATACAGTTATTCCTAAAACAATGCCTTGTGCTTCTTCCAAACATTGGTATAACCAGAAAAGACTCTGCATTTAGTGTTTTTAAAACAGCCCATAGAAAATACATATCACTGAAAGCCCTCAGATGCTTATCTTAGTCTGCAAAAGCTCAACATGGGAATTTCATTATTTACTTCCTTCATTCCTTATCTTCTTTTTCTTAATCCACTCTCTTTCATCGGAATATCATTTTTTTGTGGAGTACCTGCAGAGAATGAGAAATATTTTGCACTTTAAGTGATCCAACCATTGCTTCTCTTCAGAGGCAGGTTTTGTTAACAGAAACCCACAACTTCTCCCAGCTGCCCTGTACACTACTGAGCAGCCTCTCCTTTGCCTGTGGAAGTTTGGTTTGGGGATGAGTTGTTCAGTGTTTTATTCCTTTCTTGTTAGGAACAGTGTTAATTGTGCTGAGATAATTACTGCATTCAGTACCTCTCCTTCAGCAGTGATGGATGCAGACCTGAGCCCCCTAAGCCCTGAGGTGTCATGGGGAGGCAGAGGAAGGATGTCTCTGGGTATTTCCGCCTCCCTGTGTGACCAGCCTGTATCTGGAGCACCTAGAAGAGATTTCAGAGTGAGTTTTGTTAGCATGATTCCCCAGGTTTCTAAAGGATTGTGGCACTCCTACAAAAAGGGACGAGGTTAGCTGAGATCCCTCTGAGGGCAAGGCAGTGCTCCATGGCCCTGGAGAGAGATCAGTTAGCACAGTGCAGGCTCAGAACCACAGAGGAGCAGTGCTGGATATCACTGCTGCTACTTATTACCTGACCAACTGAAGCCACATAAATTGCCTGAATGAGTTCTTAAACCATGAATTCTGCTTTTAAGCAGTTTAAAGCAAACAGCCTGGTGTAGCCTTTTATGGCAGTAAACCTTTGAAAGTTTCCAAACACAGGTAACCAACTGTTAAATCAGAAATGGCAGACACACTTTCTTTCTCACAATAACCATTCCTCAGGGCTTCCTAAAAGATGGACTAATATATTTGTTCACTTTCCCCGTGACCACCGGCTCAGATTCCTGAGATGTGTAGATGTATCAAAGTTGGAATGCTCTCAGATCAAGAGATTTGACTTGTTTAGCTCTGTTGAAGGTCACCACTCCAGCATAAGGACAAAGTAGAAAAGCAGGAGAGATCCTGTAAGTAGCAGCTATTCATATGGAAGGTGTCTCAGACTGAGAAGTTATTTTTGGCCAAAGAAACAAAGTTCAATACAGCACTTATAATGTAAGTGCCCTATATTATATCAAGCGTTCATGATTTCTGAGTAGTTTCATGGGTAAAAAGATCAGGCTTCATTTCTTTCTCTCCTGCCAATGCATTGTTGAGCTTCAGTACTGCAAACACATCTTCAACTTTACAACCCCAAGCAGTCTCAAAATATTGGTTTCTGAAACTATTGTCTCTTGCTCAGCATACATCAGCTGCACTTGGTCAGGTCAGACAATTCTTGCCTTCCTACAAATGCTGAGTGTCTGTGTCAGCCAGGCTTCTCTCTGGGACTAAATCACATTTCCCTGTCCCACCCTTGTGCCCTGGCTCAGTTCATGTGCACATCACAGTCCTCAGTGTTTTCATCAGTGAGGGGCACTGAGCTCATGATACTCCAACCTCTCATTCCAGCAGCAAGTTGTTTCCCTGTAAATGAGTAAATACCAGAGCACATAAATGGCCTGTAAGGAGGAAGGAAATACACTTGAAAGAGTTTTGGATGAAAATATTGAAATGGCATAAGTGAATCTTAGTCAGCATTTCTGGAGTTCTCAGGTTGCTCCACAAATCCTATTTGATTAAACTGGTGCAGAAGGTCAGATCAATAAAGTTTTGGGATTTGTGTCTTGTTTAAAAAAAGTTGATTCATACATGAATGTTTAAGGAAGTGTTAAATCTCTCCAAATGAAGGTCTGTCAAGTCATACAGTTAATTTAATTTACCCAGAACCTTCTTCTTCATGCCCCAGGTCAGTTATTTGCATAGATCCGATTTCTTTATTTACGTAGATTTGTATTCTTACAGCTCCTTCAGATTCTGTGTTATCTCAATTATATACATTATATAAATAAAAACCCCTGGAGTTTATCTTCGTCTTGTCTGGCTTTATTTAACCAGCAATTTAGGGATGGCTCAGTATTGAGATACAATCAAGCTAACAGCCCCTGCTCATGCAAATAGTTCCTAATCTCTGGAGAAGAACTTGCTGACATGAAATCTGCATTTCTCTGTTTATATATTTAGTCTTCATAGGGAAAATCTTTTACAGTGAAGCAGATGGTAGGACATACTGTGAAATTTACCATTGAACAAAGTGCATGAACATTTTATCATCAAAACTTTGGAGAGAAAATAGCTTTTAATAAGGTGGAAAGTTTATAAAAAAAACCCTCAATGTCTGGGGTAGAGGCTGACAAACAAGACAGAACAATTTTTCCCTTGTCTTTGGCAATAGAGTTTTTGTGGGTTTTTTGACTGCTGAAGGCACAAGATAATTTGTTTTCTAGTAACTTGATAAAAACCCCCAAACATACTGGGAAGAGCTCAAATAACAAAAAAAAAAAAAAAAAAAAAAAAAAAAAAAAGGAGAAAAAAAAGAGGCAAACCTGGTTTGTTTTCAGAGCAAAAATCCATCCGGACTTTTCTAAATCAGTGCAACCCTATGTGTTAGGCTGTCCTTCCTTGGGAGAGCAGCTCTCAGTGCTTGGGACAGCTCTGAGGGTGCAGTGTGCTCTCTCTCTTCTGTTCCTGGGGTTTGCCCTAGGAGGTGCTTGGCAAATACCCCACATGGACCCTGGTGCAGGCAGCATCAAAGCCCTGTTGTAGAGCTGGCTGTGACTAATCACAGCAAACTGCAGGATGGACATAATAGGCTCCCCTTGGCTTGTCCTACCTCATAACTGTCTGCCATCTCTCATCCCCATCAAAGCTGCTGTGACTGAGCCTCTTACCCTGGCAGAAATAGAGAATAATCCAGGCGAGAGCTGTCACAGGCCTGGATGGCTGCAGCCAGCTCTCTGCAGGACAGCAAAGGGCAGATTTACCAGGCACTGATTCATGGGTTTTCTTTTCTTACAATTAGTTCACCACCCTAAAGAGGGAGATAAGAAGCTGATGATGTTGGATGCCCTTTTTGTCCCCAAATTAGTGCTTCATCTGCACTCCCAGCTTGCACTCTGAGCTGAAAAAAGCTGGGATTTTGTGCAGAAGGTACAATATCCACCCCTCCCAAATGGGGGGGCAAAACTTAACTATGAATTATCATGGGAAGGAAAGCTAAACATCAGTCTTTTACTGACATCAAACAGAACCTGAATTTGATATGCTTAATCTGTTCTTTAGTAGGAATATTTGATCAGTTTTGTGTCACACCTCTATGTTACATTCCATCAGCCTTAATAACCAGAGCTGGACCATAAGCAGCCCAAGCAGGCCAGTTCCCACTGTTCTTTGGTGCACAGAACAGTGCACCAAAAGACATCTACCTTCTGAACCTCCCTCCCTGCTGCCAGGGGGTTTGAGAGATGGGAAAAGAGGCTGAAGAGGGAAAGGGCACAGTTTAGTGCCAGGGAAGCGATGAGACAGAGTCCTACCGAAGAAGGGGGATGTAGGAAAAGGAGAAATGGCATAAATGAATCTTAGTCAGCATTTCTGGAGTTCTCAGGCTGCTTCACAAATCCTACTTAATTAGCACAGCAGTGAGGTACTTACTAGAACTATGTGAATACCTCATTTTGCTTTGGTGACTTCACAGAAAAATTAGCAGTAATTTTCAGAACAGTGAACTGACCCAAAACAAAATACATTCCTTTAGACTAACCAAAACAAATTTTTTTTTATTTACACAAAAAAAAAAAAAAAAACCCAAAAAAAAACAAAACAAAAAACTTGGTGTCCACTACTTGCAATGAAGGAAAACAAGCCAGAGATTTAAAAGAAGAGGCAAATAAGTGTTATCACTATATTGCAAGAGTTCCATTACCATTACACTGCAAAGGTTCCATATGGCTAAAGTTTTGTACCTCCTTGATGTTTCTCATAGACAGCTCCTCTGGGCACTGACTCCTCCTCATCCTCACAGCAGCCAATTTACTCCAGTTCCCCTCAACCAACCAATCCACTCTTTTATAACACTCTTCTTATTGGCTGCAACTGTGGCCTGTTAAATCAGGCCCGCTCCTAATCTTTAATAATTAACCCAGCTGCAACTCCTTAGGGGGTAAGATTACTTCCTATACTACCTTTATTTACCTATATTCTATCCTCCTACAGATAAGTTTTCTAACTAGATGTGGTTACAGCATTTCAGCAGACATGGGCATGTTACTGCTTAACATTGTAACCTGTAATCCACACTGAGAGAGTTCACAAACATGGATTAAATCAGAAAGATATTGACAGTAATTGAGAATGGGTGAAAAGGCATGTTGTCTTTCTATAAGTTCATTAAAAAGCTACATTTTATCAGCCCTTTAAAGGTAACCAATGATATAAGTTTCTCTAATTCCCTTTTCATGGTGTTTCTAGCAGCACCACCAATTAATTTGCACAGAAGATCTTGTGCACCTCGATTCCTTGTGGTGGTAGATTCATGCAGGCAAAGAAGGAAGAGAATGGGAAGCTCCCATCTGTTGGAGATGTCAGGATCAGCCAATGCAAGAGTGCTCAGCAGGGTGAAACCAGCTGGGAGTTGTGCTGATTCTGCTGGTGACAATGCCTGCAGGATCCAAGCAGCATCTCCAAGTCTCCTCCTACCTGGGACTGAATCCTTTCTCCTGTGCAGCAGCCCCTGACCTGCAGAGAAATGTGAATTTTACAATTCTGCACCCCTCCTCATAGATATGGCCCAGAACACAAGTTTGGAAAAACACAACTGAAACCCCTTAGTGTTAGTGATAAAAGCTTCTTACCCCACTGAAAGTCAGAAGACATGCCAAAAAGTTGCAACATAACATAATTCATGGGTAGCAAAACTGTTCAACATTAATGCAAAATGTTCTGGCATGCCAGAACAATTAGAGCAGCTCAGTTGCTGAAGGTGGACTGGCAGAGCAGACTCCTCTCGGGTGGTGTTCATGCTGTTAAACAAAAGCACTGTTATATGAAGAGATGACATGAGATATCAAGTTTGACTGTATATTTGTCATTGTACTTTAAAATTGTTAGAGGACCAACAAGAAACATTTATAAAAAGTAGTTATATCATGCAAGCTTAATAATTCACAGTGAACTATTAAATTTACAGAGGTACTTTAAACAGCATCAAGGAACCATTCCTGAAATACAAGAGAGTAAGAATTGCATGTAAAAAAACCACTATTATGATATTAGAGTAAATTGTGAGGGTTTAAAGGTATTTTTAGTTGCATTTTAATATTCTTAGCTGTGTTATTATTAGTGTAAAACTTGCATGAAAATATAGTATTTTTAAACACAGCATAAAAGAGGTGCTGGGGGAGTGAAGAAACAGAATGTTGATGCTGGTCTGAACATCCCATTTAACTTTGTGACTTTCAGTAGCTCTTTTAGAAATAAGATTTTATTATTGGTCAAAATACTCTGTGTGTGGGTATGTGTGTGTGAGTAGTCATAAATTCCCAGTGAGTGATGCAGAATTTCTTCATTTGAAATTGCTAAAGCAGGATGCTTCAATGGAAGTGTGAGAACTCCCCTTTAAGCCAGAAAGAACACAGCATTTTACATTGTCATTTTATCCATGTTCCCTAGCTTCAGGTTTGAAACCAGCCTTCTTGCTCCCCTCAATGTACACACAGAGCTTTATTCACAGTGCTCTCCTCAGCCAGAAATGAACCTCACACAGCACACGTGGGACTGCTGGGCTCACTGGCCAGGTATGAACTGCTGAGATGGGAAAAGAGGCTGAAGAGGGAAAGGGCACAGTGGCACAGGCTATCGGCATTTTCTTTTATAAGACCCATGTCCTCACATTCCAGTTAAGCAGAGCAGGAGCTTGCTGCTTACCACTCAGCAGGTGATTTTGCCCATTGCACTGTGGCACAGGGTGTTTGCTGTGTGTGCTGAGTGCAGGAGTGACAGGGGTAGGACGGTCAGGATGGACAAAGAGCAGAGATCTCTGAAGCCAGGTCGTGGGGTTTATTGCAGAGGGCCTGGGTGCAGGGCCCTGCTGGGAGCTGCCAGGCACAGCTCGGAGCAGGACTGAGAGAGGGAAAGAGAATGGGAGAGAGAGGGAAGGCAAGAGTGTGGTAAAGAGGATGAGAGAATAAAAGAGGTAAAGAGTAAAAGAGGATAAGAAAGCAAGGTTCCCCTTACAATACAATAAATCTTCTTCTGTGTTGAATATTCTAATTCTCACTAACCAATCTAATACAAGATACAAATCCTTTAGCATTTGCCTACATCCTATAAGAATCATTACATTACCACACTGTGTTACATTTTAAACCCTAAAAACTCCTCTTTGAACCCCTTCTGCCAAGCTGTAGGGTCTGCTCTGACCCTTGGGCCTGTCTGCAAGCAGAGGGTGTTGTTCCATCAAAAGGGGATTACCTTCAGCTGGTCACACCATTGTTTTCCAGTTGTTCAGTAACTGAGGTATCTCAAAGCTTGCTTTCATTTCAATCTCGCTTATAGTTTCTATATTCTCAAAATCTTTTGCCAGGCAATCATATGCATAAAGCTTTCCTGTTTCACCTTCCCCAGCAGCTGAGGCTGCCCTGTGAGCCCTGCAGAGGTGGCAGAGGTGCCAGGCTGGCTGTGAGCTGTGCTGCCAGAGCTGCACTCACAGCTCTCCGCATTCAGGGCACGTGCCTGTGTTATGCCTCCCTCCTGCCAGGGCACTTTGGTTTCCGTGAGTAAAGCAGTACATTCAGCTATCAAAGGGAAAGGGTGAAGGCAGAGAAAAGGCCAGGAAGTTCCCATGTTTAATGAAGCTTTCATTCAGTACATACAGCTTCTCACGTAAACCCAGAATGTGCAGAGATCCCATGGAATTCAGACCAGGCAGCGTGTGGGCCAAATCCTTGAACAGGAAAGTAAGAAAAGAGTGTAAAAGGCTTATTTAGTTATCAAATTCAGCCCTTGTTATTTTGGGCAATCCTGTTCTCTAATCCAATTCATAAAATGATGTACAATTCATGACAATTTTGTTGTAAAAAAGAGAATGAGGGTAAATTAACCTGTTCTAATTTTCTGTATGACCTTAGCACTTGGCATGAAGGATGAAAAAGAGGATGATGAACACCATTCTTCTTTCCCCCACCATAAAGTTGCATGAAGCTAGATGCAATTGCTCATCAGTGCAGACATCTAAAAGCATGAAGGATAATGATGGTCACTATGAAATAGTGAATTACTTATCTTGGTTCTTCATTTCTCTCATATGTTGGCTAGAAGAATATAAGAGACATCTATCTTCTGAACCTCACTGGGCTTTGAACTGTGTAAGAATCTTTGGTTACATAAAACTGAAATACCATTTTTCTGTATTTTTCCTTAAATCCAAGTTTGACAATCAGAAAAAAAAAAAAAAGTTTGGTCCCTTTGCAGTATAAGAGTTACTGAGAACTCAGTCACGATGTTATTTATGTACTCTGTGTTTTCTCTGAGGATACAGCTGTGAGATGGTACCTAGATTACAGAAATTGTAATTCTGGTATTATTCATTCTGTGCTGGATCATGGAACAGAAGCTCCTGCCACGAGTGGGTGATCTCATTCAGAGTGAGGGTGCTGAGGGCCAGTGCTGTGCTTCTTGCTGTCTCATCATGGCTCTGAAAATGAGCTGGTTCCCATGCCTGGGTAGAGCCATGGAATATCCCATGTCCAGGACAAGGACAGAGCACATTGGCAGAAGAGACACAGGCAGAGGCAGAATTGCAGCTGTGTGTGTGTGCCTGTGCAGGCAGGCAGGTGAGAGCCAACATCACAGCTCCAATATCTGACAGGGCTGCCAGAATGAGGAGCCTGTGCTGATCTGCCTCGTCCAGCTGGCACAGGAGCCACTGTTTCCATGACTTCATTGTCATGGGTGGGCACTGAGGGGGAGGAGAGGATGCTCAATGTGCCTGTCCCGGCTGCAGCAAGTGCTCTGTGCTGCACACACACATCTACAGCTACTCTCACCCTCAGCAGAGGCTCACTATGACACCCACTCCCCCTAACTTTTAATTCCTGAAACTAGGTTCTACACAGGATTTGAGCAGCCCACACAAGGTTTTGCTGGTCTCCTTCTTAAGGAGCATTTTGCTCATACTGAATATATATTTAGGAAAGTTATTGACCCTGTTATTACTAATGTAAAACACTTTCCAAACTCAATTTGGTCTTTATAAATATTCAACAGGAGATTTGCTTATGATTGATAGTTTTACTTTTACATATGACATATGTAGGTGTTTTTACTTTATGTTTTATAACAGCACAAACAGAGCACTGCATGTACTGCATGTTCTGTGTGAGTATGTAAGTAGTGCAGCAAGCTCTGAGCAGGAGCCAAAAGCCATGCAGAGATGAGACGTGACGTACATTTATCAGAACCAGGAGAGAAAAAGCAAATTTCAGCATGTTGGACAAACTGCACTTGCCTAGAATGTGAGCTTTTCTATCCCACACTGTCATAGTTCCTTAATAACCTGCTGCAATGAGAGCTAATAATGAGGCACATTATAATTAAATTAGCTCTGCTGAACAAATGAAAATGTGGAATTGCTATGAAATCCAAAGAGTAAATTCAGGTGTGCATTTTGGCAGTTGACACCCCTTGGACTGTGAGCGGGTACTTGATCATCAGATCTGGGCAGCAGGCTGGCCTCGTGCCACTGCTCAGAACTGCAGTGCCTGGGCAAGAGTGTGATTCAAACAAGGCCATCACAGAACCTCAGAAAATTAGTGTGCCAGGGTGTTTCATCCTATAGCCTGAAGGCTTAGATTAACAACCTGTGTCGAAGTGACAGACTTTGGATCTTCAAAGGCTGTGGAATCCTCCCCATAGGAGGCTCCAGAGCTCCACTGTTTTTATCAGTCTGATAAAATCAACCTGCTTAGACTGTGGGTGAGATTGAATTTAAAACCAGAAATGAACTGATTCGATCTGTAACATTTAAAATGAATGATGAAAGTATCTCCTTGGTTGAACAGAAAAGCAGTGGGTTTTGTTTCTCAAAAATGCTGATCATTAGCTTCATCCTTCTCTAAGGTGCCAGCTTTGTGACAAGAGATCCACAAGAATGCCTAATTACTTGCAGATGATTTTGTGGCTGTTGTTTCAAGCATATGTCAATGAAATACAAGGTCTGTTTTATAATACCAAGGCACTAATCCTACTCTCTTTGCTAATTAAATGGAATTATACAAGTCAAAAAGTAAGCAATATTTTGCTGCTGTAAGGAAGTTTTCTTTTTACCTACATAGAAAGGCCCATATTCTTATTACACAGGACCCATATTCTACTTTCCTTTCAGCTACAGTGTTGGACTCACTTCTGTTGTAAAACTGTTCTCTGCCTGTGTGAGGAGTGCTTTCCCAGGCTGGTGGAAGGTCTCACTTCTGGTTACTGACCCAATATCTTGGATGTTCTGTGTGAGGTAACACCAAAGTAAATTAAGTAAATTGATGGAAGAACTTAACATGCTGTCCTTTGACAAGCTTTGTCCATGCTGTTATGAATTCCTGCTAAAGACTTCTTGAAGGAGGCATCAATTCATTGTAGGAGTACGTGCAGTCACCACAAAGGTCAGTAATGGCTTTGTTAAGGCTTGACAGGGAAGAGGATCCAATCTGTAGGGGGATAGAATATGAGAAAATAAAGATGGTGTAGAAAGTAATCTTACCCCTAAGGAGTTGCAGCTGGGCCAATTATCAAAGATTGGGAGCAGGCCTGACTTTAACAGGGCACAGCTGTAACCAGTGAGAAGCAGAGTGCTATAAAAGAGTGGGGTGGCTGGGTGAGAAGGGACCTGGACTCAGTGACTGCTTTGTGAAGGAGAGTCAGTGCTCTGAGGAGATAACCATGAGAAACACCAAGAAGGTGTGGAACTTTTGTGATAAGGAGATAACAGTAGGGAACCTCTGTGATAAGATGACAATAACAATCCTTGACTTGAACCTTTGCAAAAAATACTGCCTGGGGAAATCAGTGCAAATCAGTGGGTAGTTCTTGTGGTGATGGGGTGTGATGAGAGACACACGTGCTCAGAGGGAGGTGCAAATCTCCCTTTTTACAGGATCGTGTAAAACCCCAGCCCAGTTTGTTTGCTTCCACACACTCTAATGTACATGCCCAGCATTCCTCACCCGAATCCCCTCTGTGGCTGTGCTCAGGGCTGTGAGCAAGCTGGGAACAGCTACAAGCCATGAGAAAGTGCAGCACGAGTGTTCCTGGTGTCCAGATGTTCCTTCCCCAGGCTGAAGAATTAGGGAATGGGTGAGCTATACATAAGTTATAATAAGATTTCTCAGTTTTAGATTTGACAGCTTGCAGTGTTTCTTTCTCTCTTATATTTGCTTGTAGCATTTAAACTAAGCAGCGTTTTCAGGTAATTGAGACACTTGGGAAAACTGGTATTAACAAAAGCTATTTTTCTGTGTAAAGTGTTTGGCAGAAAATGACAAGCTTTCAAGTGTTTTTTCCTTTTTAAAATGCTTTTGGCTGTTATTAGTGAGGGTTAAAAAACCCTCCAGTGTGAGCAATTGGCTGTTCAACCAGCACAGAAGGACTATAGCTGTGTTAGCCTCTGCCCCTGGGGACAGCTGCAGAGCCTTGGTGACAATACCACAGGAGTTTCGGCAAGTAAAAATAAAGGAAAAGGCAAAAATTGTAAAGAAGGCTTCTGCTAAAGATAAGCTTGAAGCTACTTTAGGTGCTGTGGCAGGAGCTGCTGCTGGGTAGCTGACAGGACAGACATGGAATCACTGAGTCTATGCTGTGGCTCTGCTGTCAGTCAGGGGACAGTCCAGCAAAGTTTCGCTTCCAGCTAAGTGCAATCTGAAAATTTTCTATTCTGTTTAGGAAGTGTTTCTCTTGGGATGGACCAAAGAAAACCGAAAGGATAAATTGTTTGGAAATAAACAGATCCTCTAAGTGAAGGGAGGGTGTGTGCCTGGAGGACTGAAAAGGATCTGGAGGAGTTCTAGCAGAGCTGACCAGATTCCAGCCTGGCTTCTGCCACATTTCCCTACAGAGCCTGTGTTATTTCCCAGTGATCTGGATCCCAAACAAAAAGGCATTTGTGCCTTTTAGCACTGCCCTCCCCACACTGTGTGCCCTGCTCCACTGGGGAGGTCACAGTGCTAATTTAGCTGACTCTCATCTCCAGCCTGGGGGTGGAGGCTGTTCCCCACAGGGCTTCACAGCAGATGGAGTAGATCTCAGGGGATAGGAAGTGTCAGAGAGAGAGGGAGATGTAGGGAAAAGTCTGTATTTAGCTTCCATGTCTATTTAGAGCTGCACCAGAGCTCAAAAGCTGAACTTTGTGTGTAGGCAATTATTTTGTTTGAATGTGGTAATTTGGTGGGAGGCTGCTATCTCAGGGGTTCCTCAGGTTAAGCGTGTCTGCAGTGGCAGCTTCTACATCCAGGAGAGTGTCCTTCCTACAGGGTGTTGTTCTGGGTGAAAGCCTCCATTCTTACTGAAATGAGGCTAGAAGAGGGAATTACAGCTCAAAATAAGAAAACCCAAACCAACAAAACTCAACTCCAAAATTACCCAGAGGGAGCCAGGTTCCCTGCTGTTCCTGGTGTGTCCCTGGACTGTCCCTTGGAAGACCAAACATGGAGATGTCCCAATGATGAGAGAGCAAAGCCCAAACCTTTCTTTTTTAAGTTCTTGAATGGCTCTCTTGTTCCCTGAGCTACCTTCAATTCTGCCTCTCATCCTGCAAGTGCTCTCAGACTGCACAGAGCAGCTGTGGGACTCAGCAGCCACTGCTCTACTTCCATGGCTTAGAGGTCTTGTCCAATGGAGGCTTTCTAAGGGAAGCCACATAAAAAAAAAAGAAAAACCACGACTCATATCCTTACCTTTTTTGGATATCTATAAGATTCAGTAGATTTTGGGAACCCAGCATGACATCAAACCCCTGTCTGTTAAAAGTGATTTTCAAGTCTTTGATCTTTTCCAGCTGAGCACATATATTGCTTTCTTGATGTTCCATCCTGCCCTTCCCTTAAGGAGCAGCACTTATGGATGGCCCATCAGATACTGGTAGAGGAACCTTTTCACCCATCTTAGATGTTTCATTGTGTATTTTAACAACTGGATGCATTTTTTTAGCATTGTGAGATATTTCATTAATATAAGCAAAATAGAAGCATCAGCTGCCATTTACTGAAGGCACTTTGTGGCATGGTTTATGAATCTCTCATGGATCTGACTTAAAATGTAGCAGGGATTAGGTGAAGCTGTCCAGCTTCTTTCAAGGACTCCTTCATAGCACTCCTTGATTATATATTCATTTTTTTGCTCAGCATTGTCAAACATTTCTAAGACACCTGAAAACATGAGTCAGTGCTGACTCAGTTTAGCAAGATGAATGGAATAAAAACTGTCTAGTGGGTTAACCCACCCAGTAGACAGCTCAGCCCCACACAGCTGCTCACTCATTCCCCTCCTTCAGCCTGGTGGAGAGAACTGAAAGGGAAAAGTGAGAAAACTTGTGGGTGAAAATAACAGAAAAGGCCTCTGTGCTGTTCAGTAATAGCCAAAACATTGGTGTGTTATCAACACTTTTTTGGTCACAATTACAAACCATGGCACTCTACAAGCTGCTATGAAGAAAATTAACTCCATCCCAGCCTCAACTGTTACACTGGTGAAAAGTTTTTGTTACTAATTCAATTGCTAATTCAGAAAGAAAAAAGTTTCTCAACTTGCAGAGTTATTTATGTGCATGGTTAATTTCTAATATGTTGCTTATAGGATGTTTTCATAACTATATGACAGCTGTTCAAAGCCAATTGCAACAGGAGAGGGAAATCATCCTACATTACCTCAAGATTATTTGGTAGCTTAATATGTTTTAAAAATGACAGCTGTGAATAGCTGCTGTATTTCACTGCAGGAAGCAGTGACCCAGGCAGCCTGGCATAGGCTGATGCTCCCTTTGTGCTGTTTCCAGTTGGCAAATGGTTCCTGCTCTGTACTCCTTACTGTATTTTCCCTTCATTATTCTAGATTCCCTCTCTTTAAAAGCTACAGTTGAGTTTCAAGGGACACATGTTCTGAACGTATTTCACCAACTGCTCTCCTGTTTGGGAAGGTGCTCTGGAACATTGCCTGCACTTGTAAGGTTTTAGAGGAGTTCATTACCATGCTTCAAGCACTGAGACCCATTCCCAGGGCACACTGGTTGACATCAGTCTGTTATATCACCAGTTCTAAAGCTGATCTTCAGGGGGAAGGAAGACTTAAGCAATTAGACCATCTGTATATCTGTTTGTGTTTCCTCTCCCTCACAGTGATATTTTTAACCCATGAGTAAATTTCAGCTATATTTGTCAGAGTGATACAGGTCCATGTAATCATAATGCCACTGGTTCTGCCAGAGCAGAGGGCTAAACAGAGCAGATGGGTCACAGAAGTGACCAAACAAAGATAAAGTCTGCAGGATGACTATTATTAGCCAGCAGAGAATCAACATAAGCAGCTGCTAATGCCTCCATTGCATGGAAATATTTCAAAACAAACATTGGTGATGGTGTCTAAAAAGCTGTGCTCGAGCTAGGATAGTGTATGTCCACATGACACCACATCTCATTCTTTAAAATATTTGTTTTGTAAATAAATAACAGACCGGAAGTAAAGAAGACTTGTCTGACTTAATGACCTGTCTGCATGGCTGTAATGTTCTGAAGGATATGGAGGCAATAATGTGGCTACCCACAAATCCCAATTCTGTAACTGACACTGAGCAAGTCAAAACTGGAGAGATATCAAATGGGTTTTATTTCTGACTCATTGGGTATTTGCATTTTGTGGGATTAAATATGGATAAGATCTCAATGTTTTGTTTTCAGCTCCCAATGAATCAGAAAATCTTCAAAGAATTTTTTTTTAAACCCTGACACCAGGTGTTTTGAAAAGGACACGCAGTTCCTGTGTCTTGAACTTTCTGGCAGTTTTCCTGCTGGTTTTGCTAGTGGCCACATTTGGAATTTGGGAATCCTCAGTAGCAGAGATCCCAGCAGCCCCACAGGGCTGGGTGGTCAGTCCTGGAGCCACATTTCAGCTCTGAGATGGAGCTTACAGCAGGAGCATGGGCAGAGCAGCTGTGGGGCCAGGGGAGCACCTGTCCCTGCAGAGGTGCAGCCTCTGGGGTGGGTGTAATCCGCAGAACACTGGAACTCGGGAGTTGGTGCAGGCACTGAATGTGTTGGCAGAGCTATAAAGAGCTTCAGAATCAATTCTGGGGTTTATTGCAGTCACTATCCACAGTTTTCTAATACCTGAGCTAAAGCCCTGAATGCTGGCAGCTGGACCAGGTCTTGCAAAGTCAAGTATCAGAAACAAAAGCTTGATTAACACTGGAGCATGACTAATTCAACAGAAAACCTCACCCAATTTTGTTACCCACTGGCTTTCTGCCTACATGCTTACTGCCAATGTTGCCACTAATAAAATTCCTGTTAGCGTTGTAAATCTGTTTTGCTCTCTGCTGCATATGCTTTGGGAATATCTAGTAATGCAGAGCATCAAGGAAAAATGTTAATTATTGAGTACAAACTATTTGAGGTGCTACACTGCCACAAGACCTCCTATCCCAGATTTCTCTGTTTATTATAGGCCCTTTATATCCATAAGTGAGCAATGAGGAGGTGGGTGGGTAATTTGCAGCTTGCTCTTGGCCAAGATGCTCATCCTTAAGTACAGAAATAATTTTGTTTTCTCCTAATCTCTAATTGGTGAAGCTGGGAGGAAGTACACCTTTTTCAGAGCTTTTTTTTAAAAAAATAACATATAGTCTAGCAAAGTCCACAAAGCTTTTGTAGACTACAGAAGGATTGCCAAACCCAGCAGTGGGGTCTTAATTGTCTGAATTTCAGCACATGATCCAGTACTTTGCTGGATGAGTGTCTGGAATTCTGACCCAGGGCTGTTCTGGGCAGAGGTTCTGGGGCAATTCCTCCTTCTGTACTGACTTTATTGGTCTGAATGTAATAAAGAAATCTATTACACAAGCAAGACCACCAAGTTTAAATCCTTTATGATTTATGTGAGCTTAGAACATTGCATAAAATTTGCAGGAAATAAGAATTGTTTTGGCTTGAAAGTGTTCATGGGTGAATCTCTTCCAAAGATGCTCTGTGCACAGGTTAGGATGGACCCTTCTGTGTACATGTATGTATATATATAATGATTATACCTATAGTTACACAGGGATTCTATTTTCATTCACATCATTCTAACTTTGCCCATGGCTAGTCTTCACTTGGAGAAATTATATTGTGAAAGAACTTCCATCTGTCTCTGAGCTCTGTGATTTTGTCATCACTATAAAATACCAATTTGCTATCGAATTTGGAGTCTTGCTTTTGGAAAAGAAATCTCAATGTGCAATCAGGTAGTTGAGAAAGCACTGCTGTTCAGAAGCACCTGACAAAGGACCAGGGGAGACTTCTTAATCTGTGCTGTCACAGCCATATACTGCCCACTTCACAGTCTCACTTCTCACAGGGTTTCTCATTATCTCTGATGTTCCCATTCATGTAGAATCATGTTTCAGTCCAGTCAGCCAGAAACATCACTGTTGGAAGCAAACCAATGATCTGTAAGAAGGAATTAATAATTGGCAATTGCTTCTCTAGAATATGATTGTTAATGCTTGTGGACAGCAGTTATAAGGTGTATTATTAAAACAGATTAAGAAATCAAAAAATTGAAAATCCTGATCAGGGGTTCCAATAACACGCTTAACTGCAGAAATTCTGTTTTCCTGTTGCGTAGTTGTGTGCTTTTTATTATATTTAGTGTGTTTATATGTACATAAGCAAACTTTTAGCACCCCAGAAATCGCATGTAAGTCCTGTCACATAGCATTTGATGCTTCAGATGAAAAGTTGAGCCAGAAGTGACATGTTACTCATTGAAATGAAGGACATGTCATACACAATTTCCTCTTTGTGTCAGGTTGAGTCACTTTGCCCCACTGTCTGGCATGCGAGATGTGTCAATGGCCATGGCTCCTGTTTCATGCACAACATCTGTCTGTAGCTGGCTGGTTAGATGAGCAAGTCCCTGCCAGCTGTCTTCTGTGCTGCTTCAAACTGCTATGAATCATGAGGTTAGCTGTAATATGGGATGTGTCATGGGCTCTGCTCATTTGGTTTTGCTCAGCTGAACCTTTGACATTGCCTGGAGTTTCTCATCATGGCTTGCCCTGGGTCTGCTCTGGGTCAGGCTGTGTCTCAGGCAGGTGATTTCTGAATAAGGGAGGGATGTGCTACCATTGCCTTGTGAAGCAGGGAGAACAGGGACTGGACAGAGCTAAAGAATAAAGTAGGGATTTATTAAAAGGCCTCAATGGATCCACCTTGGGCAGCACAAGAGCCCAGCCAGGGCTACACCCTAAATGAACCAAAATGGTCACAAAATGGACAACCAGTCACAGGGTCTCTAATTTTTATCAGTTCTGGTCCATTTGCATCTTGGAGTCAATTGTCCAATTACAGCTTTACCCCATCCTTCTTGTTTTTCTCTCTTCAGTCCATGTAGTTTGTGCTCTTGGGCCTGAGATTTGGATCATTTGTCCTTGGTCCCCAGCTGGAGCAGGAATTGTTTTGTCTCCCTACTCTGTGCACAGAGCTCACCATCCCTGAATATGAAGCTCAGACCCACACACTAAAGCAGTACAGAATCTGGAAAATAGAAAAGCTAAAACCTGAGGCATCACTACCAATCTTGCTTTCTTAGCATGAACAGATGTGAAAATTGGCAAGATGCTGAAATGGGGCTTATAAAAATGAAATAGAAATTTGCATCAAACTTTGGCTCGGCAATAATTTTGGGAGTGTAATTTTAATCTAGTCTAATTAGACTAATTTCTGTGACTACTGAGTTTTCAGCACATGTGTCTAAAGAACCATATTTGGGAAAACAGTAGCAAAACTTGCAGTTGTGAGAGCAGATGCAGAGCCAGTCTCTTTAAATAGAGAAAATGGTAGATTCTCAATTTGATTTCACTTTTGGAGATAAAAGATTAAGGGATAAACAGCAAATATACTGACATAAACCCTTGCATTATGTTTGTCCTTTATGAGGTGAAGCCAAGGATTATTCTCAGATGTAAGCAGGATATAAGCTGGGTGTCTGCCTGAAGCTCAGCATCTTTTCAGAGTCATTTTGGATGGGAATTAATTACCTGTGTTATTTCATAGCCTAAGAGGTCCAAAATGATATAATGTTCCAGCTAGAGTAGAAATCTCATCCTGCTCTTCTTCACTGCTAGAAAGATCCTTAGGGAAATGTAATTCAAGAGACTGAAGTTTTTTGAGTCCTGGGTAAGAGATCCATGAGAGCTCTTATGTAGAAAATTTTATTTCCCTGCTCCCAGGTAGGTTCTGAATGTTGTGATTTCACAAGGGCACTACATGGCATTCCTGGGACAGATTAGGAAGGATTTGGTGTTCAGGCACATCAGTTCACCTCAAGTTCCTTGTGATATGAGTTTTGTAGAATCATCCAGAGAGGATGTTTGGCATATTAAATAAACCCTGAAATATATAAATAAATAAAAATTATCATCAGAACTTCCTGAAATATTAAAGGACATTGATAAATAAATTACAACATTTTTCAACTTGGGCCCCTTTATGAAACATGTTTTTAAAATAGCTGTAAAGCTGCAACTCTATTCTGACCCAAGGATTGGTTGATGGATTTAATCTACAATTTAATTTGCCTCAGAAAAATGTAACAGCAATGAGAAAGAATTGGTTGATCAACTGGTGACATGATATTGTATCAATGCTCGTGATCAATCCAATTCTTCACAGGCACATACATCACTGTAAAACTGGTGAATTCCTTAACTTCATTTACATTACTCCTGGCTTGCACAGTCACAAGTGAAAGAATATTAGACCTTCTAATGTCTCCTCCTGCCCTTGCTCAAAACACTTGCACCTTTCATTCAAGGTTTTGTCGTGCAAGGATTGAAAAGAACCCCCCAGGATTCAGCCAAGGGAATAAATAACTCTGTCATCTGTGAATATAAGTGAGAAGACAAGATAAAATGTCACCTGGGAATTATTATGCAAAATAGGAAGAATGCAGAAGGCAAAACAATGTTAAAATTTAATTTCTGTGTTTTAATATTGTCTTTTTATGTTTTAAAGACACAATATAAAAATAAATATGACAAAAGGATAGATGAATGTAGCATAATTAGCATGAAAATTGCACCTAATTTGTTTTCTGGATATTGCTTTGTCTGTGTTATAAATGGCATGTGGATACAGTAGAAAGTGAAATAACTCAGAATATTAAATTCTTTTAAGATTGTGCCATAGGGGCCTTGATGCCTTGCTCCATTCCTGTCTCTAATTTACTGTTCTTGTGTTGTCAGCAATAACCCTTGCACAAAGAAGCCTCAGAGCCCCAGCTCTGGGCTCTGCTGGTTTCTGGAGCAGGGTCTGCAGTGCAGGCTGATGGTTTGCAGTGCCAGCCAGGCTCCCTCTGTGCCTGTTCCCAGGCAGGAGCTGGGACTGAGCCCACTCCCCTCCTTTCTGAGGGGCAGCAGACATTCCCACTCTGGGAGCTGTGACACTCCCGTGCTTTCCAACCAGCTGGGCTGGAGCTCATGGTTTAGTGACCTCTGATAAAAGCCTGAAAAGAAAATGTGGTCAGCACTGTGATATTTGGGTATTATCCAGTGGTCCCAAATTGGTAGCTGGGCATTACTGAGGACAGGGTTTCCTGGTCCAAGGTAGAGGCATGTTTTCATAAACATCAATTTAACACCAAAAATGATGATTCACTAGCAGCTCTCTGATACAGGTCAAAATCCAGGGGTCTTTTTTTCTCTTAGGACTGCTCTGCCCAAATCTATGTGTTGGAGAGACTGGCAGACAGAGATAGATTTGGTAGTGAGATGCATCAGTTCAGCTCAAGTTCCTTGTGGTACCAGTTTTGTGGAATCACATGGAGAGGATGATGGACACAAAACTCTCCTAGAGACTTTGAGAAATGACTGAGTCCATCTCTTCCCCCTTAGGCAGAATGAACTACACCTAAAGAATTGTCAAGAGTAATTTATCATTCTAAGCTGTTCTTAAAAACCTAAGATGATGGCAAGGCTCTACAGTCCAGTCCCATTCTTGATATTCTTAGCGTTACAACTTTTTTCTTATGTTCAAATTAAACTTTCTCCATAGCTTTCTAATTCTGTTGTTCTTGTCCTATGCACAGTGGGCAAGAATACAATTTCCATCCTCTTTCTCTCTCTCCATCTCTTTCCCATCTTCTGTCTGAGGGTGCTCGAGCTGTCTGCAAACTTCCATGAACTCTAAAATAATTTTATTCAACATATGCTGATCTCATAGTGCTAGATTTTTAACATGGTGTCTAGACACTCTAGATAATTACTGTTTTTACTTATTGATAGGAATCAAGGAGCCACACAGACATGAGAAGATATTTTATTTTTTTAAGCCTTCAGATGAAGAATAGCTTGTCTGTGGAAATGGTGTTGGGTTAGCTGATATGGATTTCCATGTTTTCTATAATATGGCACTAACCGTGCTGCAGGGACTTCCTGTGAACTCTCGGGGGCTTCCAACAAGGAATCATTTGAAGTGGCTGAAAATCTTGTCTTTTCTCTTTCTCCATCTATGACTGGGTATATGGGAACAAGCCAGGGGACACCATTTAGGATTTACAGTGAATTTCACCAGCTGGCATTGACTCCATGAAGTAGGAACTAAGTAATGTGATGGAAATGGATTTGAAATATCAGGAAGACTGTAGCTTTAGCACAGTATCCCTCCTTCACTTTCTTTAATGGTTTCCCTTTTGTTAATTGTGACTAACATATCTGCTCAGTTCATAGAAGTGAGGCCTCAGAACTCATTTGTTACAAAAATTCAAACTCATTATTTTTAAGAAATTAAGCTGGATAATGAAATGATAATGTCGATGTTATTATCCTGCAACATCATAATTTTAGAACTGAACATAAAGTCTACTCCAATTAAAATTGTTGCATGGAACATAAAGCCAGGATGCTGTGATACTAGAAATATTCAGACAAGCACATAAGCATTTAAAAAAGTTCCCAGGCACAAGAGCAAAGCTTTTCTTCATTCCAAGGATAAGTCAGCTGAAGTGATCTTTGTACATTAAAATTACTGGTTTCACGTTGTGCTGGAGAGGAGACACTCATCACAGGAGGCTGAGCACAATAAACCAGAGAATGATCAGGCTCGAAAGAAAATGTAGTAGCATTTTAATAAGAAACACAGTTTCTTTATGAGGCCAAAATGCTAAATAAGTTAGCAATGGGCTTTCATGCAAATGTTAAATCAAGAACAAAGACTGAGATGAGAAGCATCTATATATTAATATTGCATACAAATTTCATTCTGTTCTCTGAAGTCTTACTTGTTGTGGCATAGTAAAGACCAACATCATCCCTAAATTACAAACATGAAAGACTGAATTTCCCACTGGAACTTGCTCTCACTAAGAATAAAGTTTTGTAGAATAATCCTGCTCCAGTCTTACATTTTTAAAGGGAAACAATGAGTAATCCTTGTCCAAATAATACAACCTTTAATTTCCATGGGAAGAGCATTTTACGGAATAGAACATGTGGTTTTGTCTCCCTTTAAAATAAATCCTTCATTTACATCTTATCCACTGGAAAGCCAATCCTCAGGATGACATCAGGTTATTCAGACACTTTTATTTGAAGTTGGAATGAGAACTTCACTCACCTGCTGGTGAGAGAGAAAGGTGGGAGTGAAAAATCAACTGAATGCTCAACCCTTTGGGTGTGTTCAAGGACAGGGTCTGTCTGTTTCTACTTCTCATTCCGCTTCTGTCTGGCACTTAGCAGGATCAAACCCTCTCAGTGCCTTTGCCAAGCAGGAATGTTCTGGGAGCAGCTGAGGGAAGGTGGCTGCCAGCACAGAAACCTCTGCTCTGCTCAGCAGCTCTCTGCTCTCCCAGCTCCTTGATGTGTTAAAAGAAAGCAGATCAAATAATAATTGGACACTGAACTTTATATTAGAAGGAGAGGGAATTTATCTCGTGTAGTCACTTTGGAATATCAGATTTCTTGGTTTCCTGACTGTTGGTGGTCAGATTTAGGTGCCTCCCAGGAGCCCCAGGCAGGTACAGAGGCCAGCACCAGCCACAGGAAAGCACCAGCTCTCCAGGGAGAATTCCCCTTCAGAATGCTGGAGCACCCCTCAGAGAGCACATGAGAGCACTGAGGGGCTTTTTGCAGCCCACCTCTGCTCTAAGCCATGCTCCACTTATGAGCTGCCTCACCCCTCACCATGCTCAGTGAGTGCCAGACAAGGTATCAGGGCACAAGTGCTCAGTTCCTCCCTAACTGATTTTTTTTTTTTTTCCCAAACAGAAGCTCTGAGTGAAATTTGAGATGCCTTCTTGCAGAACCCCCGTGGCAGTGGTTGAAGCATTGGTTGGCAGATTTTCCAAGTATTTTTGTTTTCTAAAAAAGTCCCACTTTTTGAGCATTGTTTGCAAACCTAATGCTAGCATTCTTTCTGTCAGTAAAGATCACTGCTGTAGTCCATCCTAGGCAAAGAGAACTGTGTCAGGGAACCCATATTTAAGCAGGTTTTTGCTGTGTTTCAAGTTGCACACTGAGTTGGGGAGCTGGTTGCAGTATGTAAACAAAAGCTAGAGCAGGATGTTTTGACTTCACTCACTATGACAGCAGCCAGATGCAAAATCTGCCTTCAGATGTTGTAGCCCGCAGTAAATAATGAGACTCACCAAGAACCTGACATCTATTTTTTTAAGAACTCTTTTCAAAGACAATCACTCAGACATGTGAGGGTCTATTTCACCCAATGTTTTGCATAAATTGGCAGCAGAAGCCGATGGCTTTGACAATTGTTTGTCACAGAGGTGTGAACTGCAGCAGTATTTGTAACAATAAAGCTTTAGATTTCAAAACATCTGAGCATCTGCAAAGGAAATCCCATTAAAAAGAAGGACAGGTAAACTCCTGACTGGATCTTCAGTGAAAATATCCCTTCTGCCCAGTTCCCCATACCTGGTTACTTTGGGTTGCCAGGAAATCCTTGGCATTTTGCAGAATGCCGAAACTCCTTGGTTGGCATTATTGATGCTGACTTGTTTGGCACGTAAATCCATTGGGAAATATGGTTGAAAAATATAATGGACCCCTAAAATCAAGAGACTCAGAGAAGGAATGGTCTCCTTTTGTGCTTTGGGAAAACAGTGTTTGGCAGCATGCAGAGCAGTTAGTGGAAGGTGCTACTGCTTATTTGCTGCCTACCATTTGCTTCTCTAAAGGAGCTTTAGCTGTGTGCTCTCCCTCACTGTTTTTGTCATAGTGAAGCTTCTGTACAGTGCATGAAATCTGTACAAGAGCTTAGCTCCCCATGACCACAAGAGCAGGAGCAAGCTGATTAATTCTGCTTATGCAAAATATTCTTTCAGATAGAATCTTTTATTCAGCAAAATGTGTGAGTGGCTGGGTGAGACATGGCCATTTCCCCAAATCCACTCTGCCCAGAAAGGTAATTATTCAAAGAACAGATGTGAGGGAACCAGTCCCACTATCTTTGCTCCTGAAGCCAGAGATATGGAGAGGATAAGGAAGGAACACACATAGGCAGTGAGAAAGTGTTTTCAGCTGTTATCAATAGTACAGCAAACTGAAAGCCTTTGGCAGAATAGGGGCTGCTATTTCCAGCTCTCAAGCTCTGTGTCTCGGGTGCTGTCTGGGCACACAGAGAGACTCCTGCCCTTGCCCCAGGAGTGCTCCCTGGGCCAGGGGGGCACTGGCTGCTGATGGACAGCCAGGGCACAGAGGAGCAGCAAGGATAAACAGGAGCTGCAGCTTTGCAGCCAGCTGAGAATTCCCTCAGATCTGGTATGAACTGAAAATTCACAGGCAAAGCAGAGGGGCAAGAGCTCCTTTGGCTGCAGCTCTGCCTGAGTGAGAGAGGAATTTGGGATTTCTGCAGATACAGTGCTGAGGAGTTCTCTCTAGTTCAGGGCAGAGATTAAATTCTTCTCTTCCTCCTGCAAACCTTGGGGGTTTGTGTTTATGGCAAGTTAAATATGAGTTAACATTGTGCCGTGGCAGCCAGAAGAATCATAGTTCTATGATTCTATGCCATTTCCCTGCAGGAAGACAGGATAGCTAACTTCCCTAGACTCTGATGAGACACCCCATAGCCCTGTGGTCCTTTGTGCCTGCCTCTTCTTTTATGACTCTCTGCTTGTGCATCACTTTTCCTTTCATTTGACTCATTATTCCTTTCATTATCCAAAAACCATTAACCTCTCATGCTATAGAAACTCAATCCTGCCAAACCACCAGGAAAGGTAGCTGTGCAGCAGACAGACAGCCCACAAGCAAATCACCTACATAATCTTAAAAATAAGCTACCTCTCCCTCCAAAAGCAATATAGGGAATGAAAATGAAACCTGCAAAATGTAGACAGGAATAGAGGGATGAAAGCAGCTTGTATTCACTTGAAATAATTTCATATTAATACGAAGGGGATCATATATTTTTAGATTTCTTCAGATTGCGGTTTTTTTATTAGATAGAATAAAACAGGATCTGCTGCATGGAAATATCACAGAAACATCTTGGAAGTCTAGTGAATAAAAAATTTCTGCAATAGCAATAGCAAAGAAAAACCCTTAACTGAATCTTTTTAAAGCCTAACTCCCCTCCTTTTCTTTGGGTTTTGCCAGTTGTAAGAAGGGAGTTTTCCACGGTGTGCTACTCTCAGTCTATAAAGGAACTCATACATAAATACCTAGAAAAAAACATAGAAAGTGGATATTGATCAGTTAAAATGCAATTTAAGTTTAATTTTCATATAGCTACCAAGCTTTCAGCTGCAACTCTTTTAATAACAAATAGCCTCACTCCTACTGAGCACTACTTTCTTGTAAAGGCAGCTGGACATATTTAGGGACCAAAGCTGAAGTTAAAGATGCAGGATTGTTTCTTTGTGGAAATAATTTATTGCATATTTTTTCACCTCTCCAAGCAACAGAATGAAATTTCACTCTCCTCTGGAAGTGGTAGAGACAAAATACTTAAAAATGATTGAAGTGGCCACAGTGTGTTCATACGTTACTTCTTGGTGGTGAGCTTTCCTGGAAATTGGAGCTGTTGCCTCAGGCTGTGTTTCTGATCCCCCCATGGACACTGCAGGACTGGGGTGTGGGAGGGAGGCTGGGTGCTGCCAGAGCCTGCCAGGGACAGCCCCAAGCACTGACCTGTGCTGTGCTGTGTGTGCAGATCTCTCTGAATTTCTTCATGTGAAAAGGTGCAGGCAGCTCTACACAGCCAGAGTGAATGACATTGAGACATTTCCTTTTCAGCAGAGAGGTGTTTTCCACTTTCCAGCATAAGGGCACCAGCTGGAGAAAGCATTGACTCCCTTTATGGGCCCTCTGGACGCCTGTGGGATGAGTTCACAGGAGGGAGAGTTCAATGCCATAACAAAGAATTACATGCCCATGCCCATGGAAAAACCATTTTGATAGAGCTGAAATAGGGAAATAAAATCAATATATTGAGATCCTTATGTAGGGCTCCCACCTGCAGACTTGTCTGGTGCCAGCCTGTGAGTCTGAATGAGGAGAATTCAGATTCCTCCTACCCTTACCCTTTGCAAAACATATAGGGAAGAACCTATGTAAGATGTATAAGAAAGACCACTGTTCATGCTGAGAAAGGACTGGAGTTTTCTTTAAAAGCCCCTGCCATGTTGGGTTGTGAATCCAGATTAAGGATCCTGACACCTATGCCAATTGTCATGGATGAATGGAATGCAACCCACTTAAAAAAGAGAAGCAGCAATCTCTTTTATTGAGGTAAAATAGTAATTTGTCAGAGTTCAGTAAGCTAGATGGACTTTAACACAGTTTAACAGTGGTTTGACAAGATTTAATAAGTGCAGTGGTAAGGGGCACTTTATTAATTACTGCATGGAAATTGGTTAGAATGGTTCAATAGAGACCAGAGATGCAAAGAATAATGAAGACCCTCACAATGAGTCATGAATTTCAGACAGGACCCCCTAAAACTTCTAAAATCCTTATGGATTTTAAAATCAGCTGTGGGTGCAGCTGGATCCAATCTTAGTGTCAGACTTGGAAAATGGCTAATGTCTGATGTAGTTGTCTGTACAAAGTATATAATAATATTGATGAAGTCCAAGAATAGCTAAAATAGGCTGAAATGGAATTTATTTTGGTAAAAAAATCTGAGAAGTTGAGGCATAAGAGTGGCTTTTGGGCTGCCAACACCTGATTCATACCTGAGCAATGACCAGAGGCAGGAAAGGGGGGACACCTGGGTCCTTCCCTCTCTGGTGGAGCCTCACTTCTGTGAAACAGACATTTCTGAGAGGGAGAGACTCTGTCTGGATCCACAATCAATGAGAGCTATAGCACTCTGATATGGAGCTTTGGGATATGGCCTCCTTCCTCCACCAGAAACATAAAACTCGTTGGAAAAAAGAAAAAGGAAAGGCAATATTTTAAGGCTGATGGAAGAAATTAAAGTTCATGTTTGTTAGAATCCTGTGACAGATATGGTAAAAAAAATGTCTACTTGTGGTACACCTGAGTCTGACTGTGCTTAACTCAGCTTGAACAGAAATTTGGGAATGGGCTCTCATCTCTCCTGCACCTTTTAAAGAGGCAGGCATAAGACCTCTAAAATGGGGAAAAAACCAGGAAAGTATTATGTAAATCCAATGTCATGTAGCTCCCTATCCCCCTGGGAAATTTTAGCTATATTCCCTAAGTAAAATCATCACTTATTTAGCACAGCTCACTGCATTTCCTCAAGAGGTAGAGGGCTGAAAACCTCAGAGCCTGAAGTCTGTGCTGGTCCTCTGCAGTAGTTCAGTGTGTGGCAGAAAAATTTTCATAACGTCTGCTCAGAGTAAATTACTCCCCTGGCCTTGTATTCCTCATCTAAACTGAGCATTAAATTCAGACTGATTTCATCAGCAAATGAAGGAACAAAACAAGAACAAAAATGTCAGAAATGCTACAACATGCTTAATTTAATTGGATTTTCTGTTCTGAATCAGGAGAATGAAAGAAACATTAGACAGAACATGCCCAAATGTTAAGGCAGCATGAGCAGCACCATCTGTCACAATATTTCTCTAGTTATTTTTAATCTCTTACATAGTTAAAATTATGTTTTCTTAGTGAGAGGCACTATTGTAGAACATTTATCTATTATAAACAGACACTAAAGTATTCATTATCCCCAGGATCCATTAGAAAGAATAAATGACTGGAAGAGAGGTAGTTGCACACTTTTCATGCTCTGCACCACTCAAAATTTGATAAAAATGTTGGGATTGTCATATTAGGTCATTCTTGAAGGTCTAGTGAGTTTGTAATCCCTCCTTCAGAGGTTGCCACCCCCATGTATGTCAGGGAGCCTCATGATAAAATATCTTACAGAATAAACTGGCTTGGAGGAAAAGATTCTTTTTAAGCTTAAAGTGGTTACCAGTGACTGAGCTCAAAGAGAACAAGCTGTTTTACCCCTCTTTTGTTTCTCTAAGTGTGTAAACCTGTTTAAATCCCATGGAATTTTTGGCTAGAAGATCATGAATGGTCTGACCATCATCACCCTCATGAAAGGGCTCAATTGAGTCCACAGGTACCTCAGTGGGACTGACTCCTGCCCTGGGAGGCCATCCCTGGGCAGCTGGCCACAAGGCATTTGTGGCCAAACAGTGCAAAGCAGCCCTCTCACATGAGTGGTCTGCAGATATATTAGTGCAGACATCGAGCTGGGGTGTACCAGCAGAGCTCCACTGATGTCAGGGATTTGTACCAGCTGAGCATCTGATCTGCTCTGTGCACATGCACAGCTTCAAATCTTGCATTTCTCTACTGTGGAAATTATCAAAGAATAAAAAGCAAATAAAAAGGTCTCTTGAGAGAAGCACTTTTCCAACACACATAAAAAAAAGTTTCTGATAGTACAGCTTGGTATATTTCAGTCTCCCTAGCTCCTAACTTTTCTCTGGATTTTTTGTCAAATTCCTCATTTCTATAGACTGTAGTTTTGCTTTTAGATCGCCTAATGAAGGTGTCTTTTGACAAACACACAAACCAGGAAGTCAAATATTTTAAACAATTTTATTTATGCTGTGCTTTAGTGAGTCTATCCCTCCAAGCAGCCACTGTAGGAATCCTGGGCTGTTAATCCATGTGAAGCAGAGTGAGCAGCTCTGCCTTGAGCTGACACGTGCTGGCCAGTGTGGGCAGTGGCAGTGCTGGCACAGCTCTGTCCAAGGCAGTTCATTCCTGCTCCCCCCTCTTTGTGCCCTGCTGGAGGAATGTGACCTGTCCTGGTGGGCTCTGGGTGCCACAGGGGAAGAGCTCAGGCCCTGGGGCTGGGATGGTTGGGAATGACAAATGCTGATTATAAAATGCTACAACTTAATGGGCTGCCACACTTCCATCATGCCAAGTCTTGTGTTTTTTATAATGACTCTCACAATATTTGATGTTGTACTCCAAGCTACAGCATCTGAATATTTGGGGGTTATAGTTATTTACAATTCCACACTTTTTTTTTTTTTGAGGTTATTTTGTAACTCCTTAGTTTAGAAGAAAAGCTCAGATTTGTGACCCTAAAGATACTGTTATCATATCCAGGGAAAGGTTTTGTAAATACTTGCTACAGCCTATATATAATTCTTGCATGAACTGGAGATGCTGTGAGGGATAAAACCCTTCCTCTGGAGGTGATTGCTGTATTTCTGTGGACAGCAATGGCAGCTTACATGCCAGTTGGTTTGTGCTATGCTGAGTCATGCACCAGGGCTGGCAGGAAAAATTTCAAGTGTCCCAATCCTTTATAAATTTGCTCAATAGAAATTGGGCACAGGCTCAGACACCTGCTGTTTTAAATGGACAATGCTACAGAGATGGAAATAAAAGCATTGGGAGCTTGATCTAACATGTCCAGAGGCAAACCTCTCTTCCTTTCTGTGTTTGATACTCAGTTCCCATGTTTGTCCCAGTGGGAAGGAGAGTGCACAGCTGAGACAGCCTCGTGTGCATGGTAGGAACCCCCTGCTCAAACCAGCCCCCAGACTCTCCTCAGCTGTCCCAGGAAAGGCAGAGTTTACCTAAAGCCAGATTTACTCAGCTCTTGTGATTTGGGTTACAGTTTCTGCCTACTATAAACCTGAGGGTAAATAAACACTAAATTTTTTTTTTTGTTAAAATTATCTTTCATCTCTTCAAACAGCTGCTGCTGAATCTGGGCAGACACAAGTGTGTTTTAAGTTCTGTAGATACATGTGCCATGGCATTGGCAGAGCTGGGAAACAGCTGAAATTCTGGGAAACACAGGAGCCCAATACTGAACCTGGGGTCTAAGGGAAAATACATAACCCACAATGTGTTACTGAAGGTGTTTACTTCATCTTACTTGTTCTGTTTGCAGAGATGATGAGATTCATCTGTGAAGTTTTCTCATAGTGAAAGCTGCAGTAAAAACTTTCATGACTTTAATACATTAAATAATTTTTTTCTTATGATTTTAAACAAAATTTATGTTAAGTACTTCAATGTGCAACTGTGTGGAAAGACATTTGGTAACATGCCATCAGTTTGAGAAATAGAAGGGCAAAGAAAAGAGACCAGAAGGAATGTCCTACCCATCAAGAAAGGCAAAGCAGAAACCAGTTGCAAAATAGCTGCTTTAAAATCCCTTCTTTGGACATCAGGGAATTTAAAGAATCAGTCAAAAAATGCCCCATAAGAAGCTCTGTATGCATGACATCAGTCCCTAAATGTAAATAACTAGCAAAGAAAAACCTGCTGGGAAGGGGATTTTCTGAATCGTGTTCTTTGCTTCTTTTTCACAAACAGGTTATTTTTTGTTGACACCATGTCTCTTTTATAAGAATTAATATGGATTGCAAACATAACTAATGTGGTTAATGCTTATCCAATGTGGATGCTTATCCAATTACTGCCTGCAAAACAGTTATGTCACAAATAATCTGGAGAGCAAGCCTGAAACCTTGGCCATGCTGGAGTCAATGTAATTTTTCTGTGTGCTGAGTGAGGTCAGGATTTGCTTGGAAGCACTTTACAGTTGCAAAAATGTCTGCAGTCAGGAAAAGGGATGGGTTTCTCATTTCAGGTAAGGGAAAACCACCAAATCCTCTTGGCAAACAAGTGGTCTTAAAATACAAAATAACATTCCTTTGTAGAAGCATCCTTTTAAAGTAAACAACCAGCACTAAAAGACACCAGTTTCACTTCCACATTAATGAGCTAGGCAGGGATTTGTGGGGGAAACAGCACTGGGGAAAGTGTCAGTCAACAGATGTTGAATGCTGTAAGAGGCTTATATGGAGATTATATTCACAATGTATTTCAGGAACACATGTAGATTCTCTCTTCAAATTCTATTAGCTGATGAGTGTCCATCAGCTTATGGACACTGAGACTCATCTTTGAGGCTCAGACCACAGGCCCTGCAGAGAAACACAGCCAGGAAATGAGGAGGCTCCTGTACCTCCAATACCACTGGTGCCCAGGGAGAAAAAGCTTCGTTTAAAACACTTGAAGAAGGAGAGGAACATGTCACCTCCCTGCCTGCTGCTGGCACACCACAAGAATCTGTAAGTGCTGGCTGAAGACGTGGAAAACTTTCAGTGGCAAATAGATCAATTTAATACAGGCTCTTAACTACTGTGGAAGGTCACCATGGGAAATGTGAATTTTGAGCAGTGTCAGGTTTCAAAAAAGGGCAGCAGGAGCGTGGCCCAGCAGCCACTGATGAAGTCCCAGTGCAAGACAGAAGAGCAGATCAACCATTCTGAATATTAATAGCCTTGAAAATACAAGAAATAGGAAAAAAGGGAAGAAGCCAGTTCATGATTTAGATAAAGAAGTTTAAAAGGAGAAAAACAAGGGATGAAGAATAAACTAGTGTCCACTGTCTCACAATAAAAGTGCTGTTTTCCCTCTGCTGTGACTTGTTTACATGTTGAAGCCATCACTTTGAAAAGCAGACCAAACCAGGACTTGTGTTAATTTATTATGCTTTCTCTGCAGAAAGAAAACAATTTGTCCAGTCATACTCTCTCTACTTTATCATGGTTTGTATATATATACATTTCACATATATATATATATATATATATATATATATACATACATTTCACAGTTGATGCTGGAGTTTCATTAGGATGTGGACCCTGACAAAAAAAAAAAAAAAAAAAACAACAAAAAAACCAACAAGAAATCTTCCTTCCTTATGAAGATTGGGCATGGTTCATTTAGATATATTCATCTATGCATTGATATAATGTGTTATCATTATATAAGCATTATCTTTCAGTTCCACTGCTCCTCTGTGGCCAGAATGGTCAATGTCTATAGAGGGACTTTATGATGTCTTATAAGGGCTATTAATTGTAATAGAATAATATTTAGCACCTTGTGAAAGGTACTATTTAATAAAAAATGCTTCGATTTTATGATTGACTTGTTATTCATGGTGGTAAATTGCAGACAGCTGCTGAAATAATAAATAGATCTGATTCATGTGATTTTCCTTTTTGAATCTCTTTTTTTCTTGTATCTTCTACTCAGCTTCTTATTCAGCTTTGGCTGATTTCTGTCTTGTTATCTTGAACTACTAAAATTAGACTTTATTCTTGGATCCCATCAACACAATAGACAGATGCAGACCTCTGTTCATCAGCAGCAAAAATATCTTGGGACAAAAGCTCATGAAAACTTTTGTTGAAGTACTGAATACACAGAAGAAGGATACCTAGACCTAGGTGGTGCTAAATCATGGGGTTAGGTCTGACTACTTGGGCCCCACTGAATTCAGTCAGGCTCATTACACAGTGAGTACTTTATAAAACACCCCAGCTTGCAGAAAGCACTGAAAACACAGGAGCAAAGCAAGATACTACAATTGGAAAGATATAGCTTACTGGAAATAATGAGCAGAGCAAGGAAATTCAAGGTTGTTATATGTATTTATCTGCATAATTTTAGAAGTTCTGTAGTGCTTTTTGAGGATAAAGCAAAATATTTCAATGCTTACTGAAAGATAATGCAGAGCACTTGCTATGAGTAGCTAGTAGTCAGAGAGACAGGGCCCCCAGCAACAATCAGAGTTGTAAGAGCAAGGTGAAATCTGTGAGGGGACTGACATAATCTGCTGAGGAACATGGAAAGGAGGAGGACAGAGTCACTGAGTTAGCTGTAATAGTGAGGGAGCTGGTGCATTCAGGGTGTCCTTAAAATGTGCATCCTCTCTGTGATTTGTGTCCAAGTGCTGTTGAAAAAGCACTGGAAGGAGCTCATGGGTTACTTTGCAACAGGCCAGGCATTGCTGCATTTTACAAAGTGATGTTTAGGGAGCCCTTCTTACATGTACCTCGCCATTTTCTGAGTGAAAGATTTCTTCTCTTTCTTTATGACATTTAAAAACCTCCTTACTGAAGAAGTGTCTGCAGAAGAACAGCTGCTGTTTTTCCTTTGTGGAAAACAAAGTTGTTGCTAGTTGCACACACAGTTCCATTAACCCATACTTATCGAGGCAGTCAGCTTCCACCGGATTCCATTTCTGCTGAAGCAGAATGGCAACATCCTTTCAGGCTTTGTGTTTAATGTGCTTTCTGAATTTCCTGTTTATGCCATGCTTCAGCTGAGGCTTTTTCAGATTATACTAAATTCATGAGGTAGAATGACAATGCTTAAGATTGCCCTGAAGTCCCTGGAAAAAACATCCATTAATTTCAATTGCTCTTGATATAAACCTTAATGACAAAGGAAACCCACATCAAGAATAGAGAAGGCACTGCTCTTTTGATGTGTTTTCAAGCTTTCTGTGTACTTAGTGCTGTGTCTCTTATTGCTCTGTACAACATAGGAATGTGCTGCTGCATTTAACAAGAGCTCCTGACCTGATTGCACTTAGCACAGGGCGCCTTTCTCTTTGTAAGATCCCACAGCACTTAGTGAGATATTGATAGGTTGAATTATCTGGAGTGAATACCCCCTTTGGGCTCAGGAGCCATAACCCTTCTCCAGCTGGGTGCCTGCCCCAGTGCAGGCTCTGGGGCACTCAGCAGGGTGAGGTTTGCCCCCATGCACACACAGCAGCTCTCCTGGCCCCAGGTTACCTCTCCCACCCCAGCAACCCTCAGCTGCTCACAGCAACTGTGCAGCAATAAAATAGCTCGGTGCAGCAAGTGGGTGGACATTATTCCATGTGAAGCTGCAAAGGGAACATAATTACTGTAGGCAGAATGTAATTACTCAGAGTGGGATCTGGCTTGAGCTTTATGGGCTAAAGCTTTCCTTTGGAGACAAGTACTACTGAGAGTAAAAAACATAATCAGCCTGTGCTTTTGTTTTAGATTTCAGATGGAAGATGGTTAGTTCATGAGCTCTGAGCACCATGATGGGACATTAGTTCATTCATCTGTCACCTGCAGGAGTGCTATTTCATGTTGCACTTTCTTGAACAGAGATACTCAGTATTCTCTATAAAGCTTTGCCTGTGAGAGCTGTTCAGCCAGCCCCTGCACCCTGTTTACTACAGTTCACCCTCATCTTCTGCTGTCCACCTCCCAGAAAGCAGGAGTCTTCACAGATACATTATCCCAGGGTTTTCTGTTGTTTTTTAAAATTTACATACTATTTTGTATTACCTTGCTCAACTGGTAGACAATATGTTTTATGCTGGTCATTTAGTAAGATACATCATTTGAAAATTGTGAAATAAATATTTTATTTAAATCTATTGAAAGGTTGTATAACTCCAGTTTAAAGGTCTAGTATACTGATAATGTGGCATATTTTCTTCTGATTGCACTGCACTGAGAGTCATTTAGGTCACAAACACAGAGCCAATTTCCATGTGAAAATTTTGTAAGGAGCTATTGAAGCTGCACCCTTGTTTTATGCATAGTACTGAAGCTTTCAATTATTCTTCTCATGTTTGGGTTTTGGTACACCAACTATACACATTGTTAGTATAAGGGATGAAAAAAAAATTCAGAAAAAGACAGGTTTTGTGGTACTAAAGTACACAGAGAATACATGAAAGCTGGACTTGATGAAAAAGTATGGGTATGCAAAACACATGTGAAGCCTTTATGTTGGCCTTTGGTAATGCTGAGTGACTGATTTCACAATCTTGATATTTCTCTGATGTAGAATTTTTAATGAAACTCTGTGTATATATGTTTCTGAAATGTAGTAAATATTTTGAAGATTAAAAGGTAATCCCCTGGCTCCAAAATCTTGTTTTCTAATTTGAGGCATGATTAAATACAAGTAGTGGACAAGAGAGATTTGGAAACCCAAAAGATGGCATTGGCTCTGGGAGATTGATGGTGGCTGGTGTGGATTTAGGGCTGCCAGTTGCAATGGGGAAACTGATGCACAGAGAGGGAGGCAGGACACAGCAGTGGCATTAACTACAGACCTGCTCTAGTGCCTCTGTAATCCCACTGCAGTGCTCTATTCCCTTTTTCTCTTTTCTTGCTTAAAACAGTTCATTTTCATTAGCCAAAGTAGCACAAGAAAGGGATTTTTCTAGTGAGATAGATAATATTTCTTGTAATGAAGCAGTCTTTACAAGAAATGTATTAATTGTCAGTGCAGTTGTCCATTAAACAACAGTTTCCTTGTCAGTACTGATTGGAGTTTCTTGGTATTGTGGGAAAAGAAGTGGCTTTAGGCCTGGAATTTTATGTTGGGCAGGAGGAAAGAAGGAAGAGAGAGTGTGATATCATGATTTATATGATTTATGGCACTGTTTTCCCACATCATCATTTAATTACTGTGACATTCAGTCCGTGAAAAAATTGTGTGGGTTTTAACACCTGAAGTCATAAACAGAAATGTGCCTTGGTTTGGTTCTTTTTTAAATTTTATTTTAGAGCAAGAGAAAGGTCAAGGCTGGCAGCACCTGGGAAATACAATCCTTTTCTTAACCCCACAAAATATATTACATAGGAAGCAGTTGTAGAAACATTCTTGGAAAAGGCCAAAAACATGATGGAGGGGACTTTATCAGGGAAAAGAAAGAAATTCACTCCTCTGCTGTCCATGTTCCTGATCTCTCTGTTCAGATTGCTAACAGGGGTGTTGAATGACTAAGGCCTGCACATTTCTGCCCATCTGTCTGCTAAAGTATATTAACTCATATTGCATGAACCACCACACACTCAACAGATGGCCTCAACATGGCTGAGAGCAGAGCAGCTCATGAAGTGAAACCCAAACTTCCAAACTGCAGCCACACTGCTGTGTCTTGCCAGGTGTAATTTTGGTGTCCACACTGACACAGGGCACTGTCACTGGCAAATACCTGGCTTATGCACTGACCCCAGTCCTTGGGAAAGGTTTACGCAGGCCATATTTCATACAAGAAACACACACCAAGAAGCTTGTGGCAGCCCAAAAGGGCAGATTTGTGTAGAATAGCACAATTTGGTATCCATACACCAGCTCTGGTCCCAGGACTGGGTCAATGATGTTCTTGTTTTGGATCCAGTCTCACATGTTACAATATATTGGAGACCTCCAAAGATGATCGCTGGGAATGAATTTGATAGCCTTGGTAGAAATCCAGGTATTTAAGTGAAGTTGCCTATGGGTTTTTTTGTGGTAAACAAGATAAGAATTAAGTCTCTAAGATTAATATCCATTATGTCTATGATGTACTGAAACCATGAAGAGGAGAAAGCAGCCATTCCTCTTAATTGCCTAAATTTCAGACTGTTTAATCTCCTTCTTAAGGAAAAAACTACTGTATTGCAGTGAGCAATATCATCTTCACATTAGTTCAAGGATCCTTTGGTGAATTTCTATGGTGTATTTATGGGAGGAGCACAGAGACCTGGAACCTTTGAGAAAGCATTGCAGCATCATCATGGTTACCCCTGCTTGTCAGCTTGGGCCATGGTTTTGGTTGTGAATTAAAGATTGTCTGAGTTTATCATCTGCTTTGACCTCCATGACAATGTTTGATAATGAATAGGAGAAAAGATTTCTCTAGACCTATTAGCTGGATCTATATTTTATGAAAATAGCACCCCACTTCAAAACACTTTTATCCCTCCAAGAGCTTCTGCATTAATAACATGCCAAGTATAAAGATCATTCAAATGCCTCAAGCAGCCCTTGATAATAAAAAGCCCCATTAACAGACTATTTAAAAAAGAAAAAAAAAGTTTCCAGAACTTATGGGCAATCTTAGCACTTCTGGTTTTCTTTAACAGTGAGTTTCAGGGCACCTACTTGAACTTTTGGAGATGCTGCCCTGAGTTCAGACATGGTGTTATTCTGTTTAATGGTAATTTTTGTTCTATGTAATTTTTGTTCTTTTACCTTCATTTTAACCAGGCAGGACCCAAAAGCACTGAATTCTTCACATAACTGGATGGAAGCTAATATTTCCCATTGCTCAAAGGGGGTGGAAGATTAGTTGTACAGATTTTTCATTACATTTACAGGAAACCACAGTTTGATGTACACATGACTTTACTTACTATTGCTGTGAGAAGTGGAGGGATGTTAATACTCACCATCTGCTGTGACATGTGCATGGCAAAAGGAACTTGTTCATAGTATCTTGCCTCAAAAAAAAAGAAAGAAACAGCATTTGTTTGCTATTTATAAATATATATATCTCTCAAAAGTATTAATGAATAAGTACAATTACAATTTTTAAAAAAGTTTAATTCTATACATAAAGATCTTTAACTGTAAAACTGATGCTCCTAGTTCTCCTGCTATAATTTTCAGATATCCACCATGGGGATAATAGAAGAAGTCTTCTAAATGCCTCAATCCACCATCTTTTGCATGCCTTCAAGTGGTGTAAAAGCACAGAAACCTACTGTGAGTGAGAAGTTGTAGGATCAGGCCTTAATATGATTTGGACAGTTTAGCTGAAGTAATTACTTTAATCTCTTTTGATTCTGGTTTTTTTTCCACTTAACTTTTTTTCATAATCACCTTGTCTCTGCAGAAATCCTTGCTTCATCAAGCTTTATTAATCTTCTTTTTTTGTCCCAGTTCAAATGGGCTGAGACAAGTTAGTCTAAAAGAGAAAGAAAATTAAAAGAGTGAAATATATATCTTTAAAAGTATTCTTTCTTTTCCATTTGTTAAAGTACAACATTCTTAGTAAGTAACAAATGCTTAGAGCTCTCAGATGCTTTTATTATTATGTTTTGGAATATAATATCTTAGCTTTCTTGAGTGTTCTATCCACCCTGATATGCTGAGGTCAATAATTCTGGAAAATTCCTATTGTTTAATGTATGAAGTTTTGGGTAGATGTCATTGATAGGAGAATGAGTAGTAGATAATTTTTGGTTTGAAAGTCAGGCTACGCGATCACAGTGGTTTCTGATTACCAGATCTGTAAAGAAGATAAAATGCATGTCTCCCTGATCTGGATCTCAGCTGGAGCTATATTTGAAGCATCTCTGATTGTAAGAGAGGATTCTATGAAATCATTTTTATCTTTCATCACTGATTGTAAGAGATGGTTCAGTGAAATAATTAAAAAAACATCTGTTCTGTTCCCTTGAAATTTCAGTGCTGCTGAGAGTCCCAGCCTCAGGCCCATGGGATGTTTTGTGAGGCACTGAGAAGGCAGGCAGTACAAGAAACCCATTTGCTATCAGAGAAGTGCTGGGCAGGTCCCTGCTCCCTTCTTCATCTCCATTCATTTCTGCTCCTAGGCCCTAAAGGGCAAGTGACAGGGCTTCAGGTTATGAGAGAAATGCTTTTCTAGGCTGAGTAGTAAATAAAATAATTTTACGTGAATGTGAGAGAAGAAAACATCCAGACCTTAACTAACTGAAATGTGAACCTTGTATAAATTATTGACCAAAGCAAATGCTGATTTTCTTCCCACTGCACAGCCCCTATTTGATATTCTCTTTACCTAGCTTGATGTGGGTTAGGGCAGAGTGTGAGAGCCCCCCATCTCTGGGTGCTTTTGCAATCTCTGCCCAATTAGTTGTGTCTCTTTCTAGACCAGACTTCACCACAGTGCCCTGGGGAATTCTGGTAGATGTGAGAGGTGTCTGTGCTTTGGAAATCATTATAAAATATCCAGCAAGACAGTGCTGGCATCCTGGGTCCTGCTTTAATGATTTGGCTGCTGCACCATGTAAGTCCTCTGAAAGCAGCCAACAGTGACAAATGAGTGCCAATTGCTCAGCTTTTGCTCCCATGTACAAAACTTCCCTGTACCTGAAAATCAGGAAAAAAATTTCCATTAAATGGTAATTTCAGTTGGGCTGGAAGGACAATTTGCACTGTAGAACTAATTCTGCAGTTCCTCCTCTGAAATAAATCTTCATCTCTCAAGTGACTTGAATGCAAATACATAAATTTATCTTGTTTAATTTTAAACCTACTGCTTTTGGCTATCTCTTTGGGAAGTATGACTGCACAGATTTTGATGACAGTTGTAGTTTGAGATGCAAGCACATCACAATAAGAAAGAAAAGGTTCATATTCAGGTTAATAAAATTCATGCCTTTTTTTAAATTTTACTCCTTAAGGAAAAAAACATGTTTCCTGATGGGCTGTTTCTAAATAAAACAGGAAGAAGCGGAATAACTTTTTTTTTTAATACTTGTTATTAATGGGCTTGCCAAGTGGTGAATCATTTGCAGAGTGGAAGGTTAAATGTACATAATGTAAAACAGCATCTCTAAAATGTTAGGAATAGCAAGATTTAAATACTGAGTAATGTTTCTGGTTGTAGCTGAAGCTCAGAAGCGCTAAACAACTGCTGAAACTGTTTGACCTCACTAAGCCTCTAAACAATATGCATTTTATGCTTGAAAATGTCACCACTTCAACCACTGGCATTAGGAAAGTTTGGCAAGGTGCCTGTAAATGTGAATGTATTGAGTTTGGCCTTTGCCTCCTTGGGAGTCCCTGTTACAATTAATTCCAACTAAGAATGAAGCAGAAGAGCTGATAATTTTGGAAATAATTCTTTGTTCATGTCACTCACCCTTTCTGAGCCTCCTGTTTTGATGATCCTTTTTTAGATTAGTACATCCTTATTGCACCGACTGTTGTCTTACGCTATATACATAAATTTTAAATTAAATATTTTGGCTATTAGCAGTAGTTCAAAGTTGAAATCCCAGTGTCACCTGGACTAATCCATTAAATCTCCAAGGCTTTTGTATGAATCTTGTCATTCTTGTAGGTTAGTACAGACACACTCAAAGAGTTGGTATTTCAAACCCTCTTTCCTGGGGTAGCTCAGTGTGGTGATTGTGTGCAATGATTGTCCTTTTGCTTAAGAAAGAAGGGACCACCAGAGCAAAAAGAGTAATTTTCCAGAGTTTTCCTTGCATCAAGGCTATTTGAGCCTGAGCTGGAATGATTTGCACCTATTGTGGGTGATCATAAAGGGATATTTCCTGTTACTTACCAGTACATTTCACATGCATATTGCATCAGCCTATGTGAACTAGAAGGATGTGAAAAAACCTCACTAAAAATAATGTTTCAAAGACATCATTGTGTATCCTTTTATGATTGCACAGAAATTTCATTATCTGACTTAAACCCTTTTAAAACCTTTTACTTTTCTTGAATCTTGAATTATGGAGTGCAAATTTCATAGTTTATCTTACACAGAGAGTTGGGGTGTTGGGAGAGGCCAGAGCTCGGGGCTCCCTGGGCATGTGCAGCAGCAGCCCTATGAGCTGCCCTGCATTGTCTCTCTCCCAGGCAAGGAGCCCACCAGCCATGCTGTAACATTGTCCCTTCACAGGAAGAAACACCATGGCTCTTATTGCCACCAAATGGAGACAAATCACCGCTGCTTTATTTAATGGTGAAAAACTCAGGTGTGAGTGAGTTTTGTGACAGTAGAACAAAGAAAGCTTCAAAGAGATGGGAAACAATGAATGAAATGATAAATTAACCCAGTGTAGGAGGACTGACCTTTCTTGATAGGAAAACAAAATCAAAAAATCCCCAAAAGCCCATCCAGGAAATTCTCCAGGACACAGTTTGCTGAACAGCATATAAAAAGGTCATAGCATCATCTGGGAAGGATTTTCCCCTTAGACTTTGTGAAGAGGTTTCAGGTATAACCTGCCAGATGAGGCTCACTGGGCACTGCAGGAGCAGTCCATGTTTGCTCTGGCCTGTGCAGTGTTCAGTAGGGAAATAGATAGGTGAGGCCTGGAGTCAGCTTGCATAAAATAGTGTGGCGGCCTTGAGATCAGTGGAGATCAGTCTGTTCCAGCAGCTGAGGTTGGTTCATTATTTCCAAGACTGTCAAATCTCAAAACCTGTTTAAAAAGTATGCAAAAAGAGGAAATATTTGCATCCCTTTCTCAGCTCTTTTTATAAACACTTAACAAACTTGCATTCTATGAAAAATAATAGTAGTGAAATTACAGACATTACAAACAAAACTATGACCCGTGGGATCTGCCTATCATGGTCTGTAAGGTGATCAAAGAATACTGAAATTGGAAAAGACATTGGTGACTTGCAAGTGTTACAAAACATTGCTTTTCTTTCTAGAGTACCAGCTGATTTCAAAGCAGCCAGAGCTCTGCAGGTGGATCCCCACTGTACAAGAGGACTGCCAAAAGGATTGCTAGCTAAACTGGGAAATTGGGCAGCAGTAACACAGGCAGGGATGAGTGACCTTGGTTATATTCCAGATTGGACTGGACTCACTTGGGTCTTGCCCCAGTGCCAGTGATTGCAGATTGCCTCCCACAGAAGTCATCAGCTCTGTGCCTTCTGTACAGCCTGGCTTTGTAAATGCATCCTGTCCCTGTGCTCTGCCTGCCTGCTTGTTCTGTTTCAGGCAAAGTATCAAAGAACAGAATTCTGCACACAACTGCCTCTGTATGGGCTTCCCTGGGACTCAGCATTTGTGGCAGGTCTATTTTAGAGATTATAGATTTTGGCACAGACTTGTGGCACTGCTGGAATGCCAGTCCAGGGTCAGAGGAAAGGATGTGACAGAGATGATGTCTATCTGCAGAGGGAGGGGGGGGAAAAAAAAAGAAGAGGAATTGGTAAAGTGGAAGGCTTGGGGTACCTACAAATTTTGGATTCCAGACAGAGGTAAACCTCCTACCAATTCCAAGTCCTCAGTGTTTTGGAACATTTATGCCATCATCTGTTCAAGAGATTCTGGTTAGATCAGCTTGAATTTAGAATTTGTGTGAATTTAGAATATTTTCCCTCCATAAAGGTTCTGCATGCTGAAGGGAATTCACTCCCTTAACCAAAGTGCAGTTATTCAGGAATATAACAACACACAGAGGGGGGAAAACCAGCTATGTGACACTAATGACCTTACTTTTAGCATGCAAAATGTCCAAATAAATGAAGGCATTGGGGGTGGTGACAGGGAAGATGACTACTGGGAGATTTGACACAGAGGTGACCTGTTTGCTCCTCTGACTACTGTGGAGCTAATTAAACACAGCATCCCTAGAAATAAAGTGCTGGAGAGAGGGTGAGTAGTCAGTTGCTCTCACTGCATATGTCACTTGGGATTATGATTATACCGATTGCTAAAAGGCAGTTGAATAAGCAAATGTTGTTTTGCAGGAAGTAGGAAAAAAAAAATCCATCTATTCCACAGCGAGACATAAAATGTATCATTCCAGTAATGAGCCCTGGAAGTATGAGCTATGTTTTAAGCCATTTGAGTTATATTTTAATCCTTCCTTCCCCTCTTATGCTTAAAGAGAAGGAAAAATGATTTTATGTAACAAATCCATTTTGTTGCTATAACAGTGAATATCTGGGTCTTTATGTTGAAAACTGTCTTAGTGCTTTAAGGCTTTGGGGCTTTGTTAATTTTGTTTCCAAACTGCTCCATTACTGGCCAAGCTACCTCAGCCCCACACTCTGAGGAGTGGAGATCACCCAGCTGAGGATTCCTGCAGGGAATGTATTTAAATCTCAGCAGATTTTGATACATTTTTGCTTTTTTTTTTTTCTCCACTACTCATGTTTTCTCCTGGATCTGCTACAAACCCCCAAACTTTGAAAACCCTGTGCCCATAACCATGGCTGTAAGCTGTCTGCTGTTGGTGTCACCACTGGTCTGTGAGGTGCCACTCGTGTGCCTTCAAATCTGAGATGTCCCAAGGGCTTCAGTCCAGTGTGAATGTTCCAGCTGTGGACACATTGCTTGGATACCAGAGCTGCCATTCCTCATGAGGGATGTTTTCAGTGTTTGCCTTGAGCTAACTCATTGGGATTAAATTGAAGCCTGTTTTCTGCTTCTAAATGCGTTCTTTTTCTGCAACTGCAGCACTCTCCTGTGTGCTCTTCCAACACCTATCTAAACCAAACAATCTCTTACCTGTTTGTTGTTCCCTCCTTTGGCAGTGTTTCTGCTGTGTGGCTCTCCCAGTGCAGCTCCGTGCCTGCCCTGTGTGTTATCACAAGTGGGCACAGCTCCAAGAGCATCAGGGAAAGCCCTGTGAGGCTGAAGAAGAAGTGGGAAAGCAGATCAAGAGCCCAGTGACAGCAACAGATCATCTGATTTTAACTGTTATTCATATTGTTTTACCCCTTTTCTTCTTTTGATGAAAAGAAGCAGAGAAGAAAAGGCCACTTCTTGCCACATCTTTGGGGCAGTTGGTGGTATTCTCACTGTGCAGATTACAGCTGAGTTAGAGCTGCTACTCGAAGATTATCCAGAGCACTCTATGCTGCTGCCATAGGCACCTTCTGCAGTGGATGTTCAGCCAAGCCCTTGCCAGACAAACTCCATATGCTGAAATGTTTTTCCAGAGGCTGTTTCAGCCATGTGTGTCTGCTCTTTTAGCTGCTGTAGTGCAATCCAGTCAGTCTGTGGCTGAAGTCTGAGGTCAGCAGTGCCACCTCTTCTTGTTTCAGTCAGTGCTGGGAGCTGATGTGTGCACAATTTTTAAGAAAGGAATCTATTCTTTTGCATTTCATACAAAGGAATAGAATCATAATTTATGCCAATTAATATCTTAATTTTTACAGGAATCTTCTTGGAGTACATTTTCACAGACTGTTCTGTTAAATCTTTCTCACTTTCACAAATTCACATCAACGGTGGTATGAGTTAATTTGTACTACTGTGCTATATGTAGACACTCAAAAGGTGCTTAATTTACATGGCAAATATTCATATGCAAATATTCCATATTTTTGAAGTGGTTGCAGTTCTGCTGAAGAGGTAGATCCGCCTCTATTATACCACACAACAGATCTCTTTTATATTTAGATTTTTACTCTGAGAAGAGAGCAATGCACTCACTGAAAACTGGTTGAATACCAAAATGAAGTGCTAGCTTTGGATTGTCAAAATTAGATATTTTAAAATAAGGAATTAATAGCTGCCACTTTCTGTCTCATTGGTGTTGGCATGAGGCAGGGATGCTGTCAGGCCTGAGGCTGCAGGCTCTGCCAGTTGTCTGTGCTTGTTGCTTGCCTGGCCCTGCTCTTTCTGTGTACCTTGGTGAGGTGCTGTATTCTGTATTTCTGTATTTCTATCATGTGTTTCAATGAGGAAAAGCACCTCTGCATCATGTGGCTCAGTGCTGCTGGTCCTGTGGCAATGGAGAGGTCTGTTTAGGAGAATAATCCTCTTGCTTTATGAAAAGGAAAAAAAAAATAGTACTTTCAAATATCTCTGGAGAACTAGTTTGGTTTGGGATTCTTTTTTTGTTTGTTTTTTCTTAAACTACTGTAAATTATAGAAAGATTTTTGTATTCTTGAAGTTCTCTTTAATGTTTGCAGGATAAATGTAATTCAGTGGGAGGCATTGATTTTAAAGAGTATAAATTCTGGTCTGTTGCAAGACTGGAAGTATAATTTTAGTTTTATTACTTACATTGAGCCATTCCCTCTTTGTCGAGGGCTGGCATTGCTGAGTCAGAGTAGTGCTTTGAGCTACTCCTAAACTGGTGGCAGAACCTGCATGATTTCACACAGCTTGTAATCTTTAAGGGTCTCTTGTTTTCCATCTAGACGGTTTGACATATGTAGTATTTTTTCAGTTTTTTGCATCCATAGATTCACTTTGCTTTTAAACTGAGTAATTTTCAGGGAGAAAAATATTTCCAAGATGGCAAAGAGTTAATATTGCTGCAAGAGGAAACTCTGGAAGTGTCTTTATACTGTAAATGGATGGACAGACATTCATTAATTTGGACTGAAATCCTCCATCTGATGGAAAAAACCCTTGTCATGGGTCAGGTTTACAAGCTGCTGAAAGAATGAAAATCAGAATGATTGGAAGCAAAGCTATCAATGTAAGGAGATGTGTCAGCTCTTGCAGGGGATGGGATTGCAGATGTTCATAGGAAGAACACTAAATCCTTGTCCTGACATGAATTTTTATAAACCTTTCTGCAAGCAAGATGAAACAAATAAGATAATACACTTGTTTCAGTATTCATCACATTTGGCTCAGCTAAAAGTAGTGATTAGGTATTATAATACATCACAGTATTGGATTTTTTGGGTGGGAAAATAACTTTCCCATCCTATGGAATATGAGCTCTGAGAAATTTTCCTGCCCAACAACAGAATGACACTGGAGCCATTCATAGTCAGAGTGCTTTTTCTTTGTGTTTTGTTTGTTTTAAACTGCAATATTGATGGGGAGCACAGAAACAGCAGCAAAAACTCCCAGCAGCTGGGGCTTATAGAGTTGGGATACTGAGTGTTCAGATTTTAAATTCCTATGTGAATCATGAACAACATGGGGATTTTGGAGTACGCCAGGCAATTGGAATGGCAGCCTGACTGCTAGATTGGAAAGGTTTGCTTCAAAGTGTGATTTTAATTTTTTTTTTTAATTTTTGAGATTTTTTGTAGTCTCTCTGTATAGAATACTGCTCTTTGTGAGACAAACAGCTCATATTTGTGAGTGATGTACTTGCAGCAATGTATGTGTCCATCCATAATGAATGCCTGCAGTAGGACACAAACACAAAATAATCAGGAAATAGAACATTTTACTGTAAGTACTGTAATGATTTCATGTGCAAATAATTCTTCAAGCCCTCCATCAGTCAATCTCTGGTCAGAACATGTTTACCACAATGCCCAGTGTAGCTGTGAATCATAGTCTGAAGAGAGGTACTGGAAATGAGTTCCACTATGAGCTGTTGTCCTTGCTCTGATTTAGGGAGGTCTAATTAATCAGATTGGCTCTTTTGGATAACCATAAAACTCTGTTTTGCTGCCATGGAATGTTAGACCCAGTTGTTGCTGCCATGAGCTTTTAGTTAGGCTGGGAGCAAAGATTGGAAAGGAGCAGCCTGAGAAGGGGATGTAGGACTAGGAAAGAGCAATACTGGAGCATCAATAAGGGAAAAAAAAAATCCAGCATGTAGGAGCAGTTGTTCTGTTTATAGTGGAAGGATTATAGCAAGCAAGGCACAGGTGCTGCATGAGTGGAGATCAATATGAATTCCATCCCCTTACAGGCAAATTGATCTCGGGCACGTCCATCACTCGTAATCTCCCTGCTGTAACTGGCAAACTAAAGTGTGAAAAATGAGGATGGCAGGGCTGAGCTAGGAGATTAAAGAAGAAAAATGTTAAGAAGTATGCACTTTTGATCCTTGGGATGTGAAAAGCACAAGGTCATCTGCTGTTGTGACTAGGTTGACTATAAAATCTAAGTGACTCATTGATTTCAAACACCTATCCCATAAAATATTTTGGTTTATATGATATAATCTTCCTTTCCATTAACCTGCACCGAGTCACTTTATAAGCAGCTTGAGTTTAGCATATCAGTCAAAGATTGATTGTGCCTAGGAACTGTGTCTAGATTTGGGAGGACTGCCTATGAGTTTTTCAGAGTTTTTAGAGTTGAGTAAGAAAAAAATTATAGGGATATCTGTGAATTCTCAGTCTCTTTTTCTCAGTTGCTTGGGGTTTTTTTGTTTGCTTTGTTTTTTGAAAGCAACATTCAGTAAAGAGCAAAGGTCTGACATTCCTTTTAGTCTTTCCACTTCAAAGAAGTCAGTAATACCAGCAGGAAGAATTGGCCTTGTTTATATCAATGCTATTCCATAAATAAAACTAAATGACATCTCTGAGTTGATGATGATCTTTGAGTTGGTTGTGACTAATTGTGCAGTCTGCATGGATGAATATGGGCAGGCAAGTCCTTGTGATGCAAACACAAGTACTTAATCTTTGGCAGAAAGTAAGGAGATTTATTAGAGAATGCAAACCCCTTTCTTTTCCAGAGTAAGCAAATCTTGCTCCAAAAATAACTTTTCAAGACAAACCCCAGGGATGTTCACTGACTGTGTTGAGTGTACAGGTAAAAACTAGGGGTGGGCTGTTGGGTGCAGGTTCTAGTGCAGGACTTGAGCAGCCTGATTTATTTGTATGCTGCATTGTCCCCATTTCACAGAAAAGAGTCAGATGATGGGGTTATGTCAGTGTGAGATTCAAAAAGGATGTGTCAGAGATGTATGCAATGACTGGCACATGGATGGAATTCAGGAAATCACTTTGAATAAAAAGTTAAGTGGTATTTCATATTGATGTGGGGTCATGTACGAGATCCCCATTAAGCAGCATGAGCATAACTGTGGTTCCTTCCCCCTCCCTCTCTATTTCCTTGGTGGTCTCTGTACTGGTTTCTGGAAAGATTGTATTTCTGTGCCTCCTGGGAGGCAGGGCCCAGGTGAAGTAGGCAATGGGGTCAGGCTGATCTGTTCCTCTAGGGTTTCTGGTGCCCTTGCACACCTGTTGAGCTATTCCTGTGTTTGTGTTCTAAATTGTCCAAGGAAGGGCCTTTATGATTGATTATGTATCTCTCTCCACTGGCTGCCATCCTGAGCATGCAGTCTGGCAGCTTTTCAGGATTTCTGCCTGGACCATGGCTGTAGGTGCCCTGAGCCTTGAGTCTTGTACAAACTGCTGCTCTTCACAGGCTTTGAAAGCTCCATGTGAGTGATTCACTGAAAAAAGGCTGTTTAGTGATTCTGCCAAGTGCAAAAGGGAAGTTGAGAAAACAGAGAAAAATGAGAGATGTCAGCAAGTATAACTCTTCCCTCAGTTCTGTAATGTGGTTTTTTCTCTAACTCTATGGAGATGAAGATGTCTTTTGTTCATGTCTCAGCATTTATTCCCAAGCCAGTGTCTAAGGAGATTACTGAACTCACTCTGGAGTGCCAGTTTATCCATAGTCATTGTGTACCTTAACTCTCTCTATCCAGAGCTCACAATATTTACTATTTATCTGTTTACCTTTGTAAAACAGCATTTAAACATAATTTTTTAGGTACCTATGTTAAGCTTCTGACTTTTGTTGCTGCTATACAGATCTCATTGTACTGTCATTACTCATGTTGCAGCATGACACTTTGCTGGTAACTGATCAGCATTGAGATTGTGTTAACTTCTGGGGATGGAGAGAAGGACAATTAGTTTTAATACACAGGGCTATTTGGGATTGAAGTTTTCAAGTCTGACACAGATGGCAAGAGACTATCAGTGTGTTTCACTACAAATTAATCTTTCCAAGCTATGCTGCAACAAGATATTTTTAAATGAACTTTAAAATGCATTGCAATCTGCTGTTCTGTGGGAGCCCTAGTCAAGTATCTCATCACCTGAAAATTGTCACTATATGAATGGGGCATCAGAGACATGGCATTACCCTTGCTTTGATTTATCATGATTAAGGACATAGCTAAATTAATTTGCAGTGCTTTACTGCATGCATGGCTGTACAAAATGCAGAGATGTTCAAATGGATGAGTGAAACTAATACTTCACTTTTGTATCAAGCCCTCCACACAATCTTTTGATTAATGAATAATGTACTACATGCAAAAAAAAAAGGTATTCAAAGCATGACTCATTTTACAGTGAAAAAATTGCTTGGAAAATTCATAGGGGGCATTTTTGGGGAATATTATTTCATCTGAAAATCTGAGCTGCTTCAGAAGTGCCTTGGCCATCACACCACAACTGCTTCTGGCCAGAACAGTACTTTCTAAAAGGTTTAAAAATGTTAGGCTGGCACACTTGCACACAACTAAAGCAAATTCCCATCTGTGAAACCACATGCCACCTCACCTGAGAGGAGAGGAGTCCCTTTTTTAATAGCTAGAATTTTTGAATTCTTTCTGTAGAGGCAGTTGCAGCAGAAGGACGATTAACCAAATACAAATAGTTTTGGAAGAAGCTTTTTTTTTTTTCTTGTTGACAACCCTGTGATCAGAATGATGCCATCCATGCAAAAGGAAGAAGCAGGAGGCATTTCCTAATTGGCTTATTGGTAACTGGAGGAGAAACCAATTAAACACAGACAGGTATAATAACAGCCATCCATCAAAATAAATGATTCTGTAAGTCTGAGAGCTCTGGGTGTCTTGTTAGCTCCTTATCTGAATTTAAACAAGGGCCGCTGAGGCCAGCTCTCTCAAGGCAGAGACTACTCCTGACATTCCTTAGGAAGATGACAGTGATCTCCAGGCTTCTCCTCACTTGGACTGTGAGCAGATAAAAGCCCAGGGGGCCCTTCTTTGGAGTCACTTCTTGGAGATACCAGTTTGAGCTATTTTATTATTTAGTTGTTGCACAGAGAATAACTTACTTTAAGGACCTAGATGGCTGAAGCTGTGCAGTGAGAAGCCAGGGGCTGAGCCCCTGAAAGCTGCTGTGACTGTGGGGTGGCCTCAGTCCCAGCTCGGGTGGGTGCCAGTGGCTCCTGATGCCCAGACAGGGATGTTTCCTCAGGAATGGGGCTGAAGGAGGCAGGGTCATGCAGCCTTGGCCAGGTTTTGGGGAATGCCCAGCTGGCTGTCACTGCTCTGGATAGCACAGTCCTGTTCAGCAGAGCCTGCCCGGGCTCCCAGGCAGCTCCCAGCCACAGGCTACCTTAAAAAGCTTAGGTGATATCAGCTTTTCATGATTATCAGCTCATTTTGTGATTTCAACTCTTTGCTTGCTAAGTGCTTTGGGCAGACTCAGGGACAGAGAGGAGAAGGCTGTGTGAGGTTCCACAGGGATGTATTTATTGGCCTTCTGCAAAGGTTCTCAGGGACAGCTCTTCTGCCGAGCTGGGCAAAAATAGGTTTTTTTTTATAGGGTACAGGAGTTTTAGGAGTTGTCCAATAGCAGGGGTCAAAAGGAAAGTGACCTATGGTCTTAGAGAGAGATAAGCAAGGGTCCAAAGGCCGAAAAAGAGGCTTCTTAGGTGCGGTCACCATGACTCAGCAGTTCCAGTCTTAGGCCGCTGACCGCCAGGGAGGCCTTGCAGGCCGCGCCTGCTGTGGCAGTGGGGCATAGGGACACCATGAGCAGCACGAGGCAATGCTGGGCTGTGCTGCATCAGGAAACAAAGAGAGGAGATGGGGCTGAAGGAGGCAGTGGGTCATGGTCACCCCCAGAGCAGCAGGAGGCAATGCTGGGCTGTGCTGCACCAGGAAACACAGACAGGAGATGGGGCTGAAGGAGGCAGTGGGTCATGGTGACCCCCAAGAGCAGCAGAAGCAATGCTGGGGTGTGCTGCACCAGCAAACACAGACAGGAGATGGGGCTGATGGAGCAGCATGGAGAAGAGGAAGGGACAGAGGAGAGAGCCTGGGATGTGGCAGGAACTTCACTTGGGTAAGGGAACAAATCCTGGGTAAGGGAACAAAACCTTATCTGATGCCTGTGCCTCTCTGAAGTGATTGGTGCAAGGACAGGAATCTTGCTGGTTGCTAGCAGCAAACCAATTCCTAGTTCCTGAAATATGTGCTTCCCACTGGGAAGTTCATTTATTAGAATGCAGCAAAATAAGGTCAATTGCTCAAAAACTGAGCAATGAGATTTGCTTGTTGGTTTGCTTTTGTATTTGTCAGTAAAATTAAAACATCTTTCAGAACTAGACAGAATCAAAGTATATTAACTTAATTGGCATGTTATGTAGATTAATAAAGTTTAATGCTTGAAGGTTGTGAGTATACTTAGAGTTTATTATGACTGTTAATCAGAATTAAAAAGCTCCAAGGAAATTTCAAAGCCATAAGGACTTTCCTACTCATATAAGCCCTTTGGTATTAACTTACTGCCGATACATCAGCTTGTCATAAAAATGTAAATGAGGAGGGTATTGGTACTGCAATATCCTTTTAGCATTAATTTCTTATATGTTTTTACTGAGAGAGTCTGATTTGCACACAGACTATGCCAGCAGTAGAGTGCTTTCATGGTTATCTGAGGTTGTTTTCTGAGATCCTGACGTCGTCCCTGGGTGTCTGAGAGCACAGAGAACAGGTCCTTGGATTGTTCTTTGGTTTATTTTCTTTCTTAATTCACACCATATTTTTTAGAAGATTCAGATAGACTGTGATTGTTTTGAATTTGGCACAGGTACAAGTTGTGGCTTGATGGTTAATAGTGGAGTTCAGTTATGGGATGAGAAAATGTTAAAACTTTTAAGGCCATGGGGAAGATGTTTGTTTGTTTTTCTAAATCTGCTACATGGAGCATCAGGTTTTGTGGTATTGAGAAGTTCTACTCATGTCTAAATGCAGAATAAAGAAAATATTTTGCTTTGCTCTTTGAGTACCCTGTTAGAAACCCATATTGAGGGCACAGGAGTCAAAAGCAGTTTTAGAAGTTTTGATTATAAATATTTCAAAATATCGAACCTTTTTTTCAATTCCTTCTTTGATCTCCTAGCTTATAAATTCGGATCAACTTAGTGACTAGTTCCACAAACCTTGGTGGAATTTTGTCCAAAGATAAATTATCTCAGGATGTTGAATTACATAATTTCTAAACAGAGGTGCTTTCTTAGCAAACCTATAAACTCTGTTACAAGCAGTGCAGAAGTAAGGGAACCCTGTTGTTTTGTGCTGAAAATGCAAAAGTAATCTCCAGAGTTCCTCATCCCTTGCCAGTTTTGTTCCTACTGTGTGTACAGTAAATTTCATAAAATATTAACCTATAGTAAATATTTAATACATAATTTATTTGCATTATATAAGTTCACTCACCAATATATGAAGTGCTGAATAGATAGTTATATAAATATTTTAAAGTGACAAATATATAAATATTTAAATGGCCAATATAAATATTTTAAATGGAGGAACAAGGGCCATATTCTCCCTTTTTTCCCTCAGAGTTGAGTAGGTATAATTGCTTTACTCTGCAATTCTAAAGTAAAAGCCTAAGACAAAGAAATGCGAGTTTTCATTTATGTCTTGGACTAGGTCAGTAAATTAAATACAGTGAATTTCAGTACTTCATAAGGACAAAAATTTTATTATGGTTTTATACATTGAATAGAATTTGAGGAATATTACAAAGAGACAGGGCAAGTATTAGCTTAAATTGAAAATGAAAAAATGATTATAAATGTATTGGTTTTAGCTGGTTTCATAGAATTTTTAGGATAATAAAAATGAGAAGACTTGGGTGAGAGAATCAGTTTTTGACTAATAGGAAGTGAAAAGAAAGTTCTTTGAAAGTTCTTTTCTTTAACATCTTTCAGCATAAGAACAGGAAAAATGGATGTCCAGATCAATCTTCCAGCTTGTATTTTTCTATGTAAATAACCCTGCAGGCTCTCAGGGAAGGTGAGTAGCATTATAAATTACAAAATTTAAAAGGAGACATTAAATTGCCAAACTAATTAAAAATTAGTGTATGTAAAGGGATAGTGCACTAAAAAAGAAATTGATTAATTTCTTTTGGTCAACCTGATGTTGTTTGGTACTTTATGTGCCTACATGGAACTTGTCCCAGTGAGGAGAAGCCCAGCAGACATGGTGGGACACCCAAGAGTGTGAACACTTTAGCAGTTGCACCTAAAGTAGTCATATTGTCTACAGAGGAGGAAGTGATTCATGCATTTGTGAATGAGACAGGACAGCTAATCCATCATTTCCTGGAGGAAGCAACAAATTCACTTAAGAGACTTGAGAAGCTTGCTGAACAATATAGTTGTTTATAACCATTGGTGGTGATTGTATTATTTTTCTTTCCTATTTATTCCCCATTTTAATGAAAGTTTCTTTTTCAAATAGTGTAATAGAGAAAGAATCATTATTTGTTTGGGACTAATTAAAGCCACAATTATATAAGCTGTCAAACAGTTGAAAATTAGGAAGTTTCTGCTTGACTTCTTTAAAGATATCTCTTATTAACAAGTCTAAATGCCTGTGCACTGTCCAAGAACAAAACCAATCAGCTCTGAATAACTTATTATTTCTACATTAATTAAGCTTAATCATCCTGCTAAAAAAACCCACACAGATGCTAAAGTTTATCATCAGATCAGCCGACATTTGTTGGCTCTTGTGGCATGAAAAACTTAAATACTTGATGCTGAGCTGTGCTTTCTTTTATTTAAGCAGAAGCAAAACCACACAAAAAGTCAAACTTTTGTACTTTGAACTGCACTAGACAGCTTTTGTGAGCATCACAACATTTGCAGAAAGAAAACTTTGTGTGAGAATTTATTGCAAAATAGGAATGGCTTGTTTAGTGAAGAAGATGCTTCTGTCAAACTTGTGCTGATTTGACAGAAGCATCTTCTGGTTACTTCTGGTTACTTTCTTGGTGCAAATGAGAGGTAAAGTGTGTTTTGGGGGGAGTGCTGCTGTGGGGATGGGGAGAGGTGTAGAGTCAGGGAGGGCTTGTGCAGCCAGGCAGTCTCAGATCTGCCAGGAGGGCACTCTGGACTGCCAGCTGCAGTCAAGGCACTTGGCCAGCTTTGATGCCTTCCTTGGTGCTAAAAAGATCAGCTGAGCTTCCTTCAGGTCAGACCGAGCAGTACTTTTGTGTTGGAACATCTCCTGATGTTTGGCTGCGTCCCCTGCAGAGTACTGTGTGCTGGTGAATTGCACTAAGGAGGAACTAAATGCCAAAATCTCCTCACAGCTCCTCAGAATTGACAGCTGCCAGGTTTTGAGCAGCCCAATCCCAGCCTACAGCTTGATTGTCTCAGGACCAAGACAGGTGCACCTAAAGGTAATAATGAGCTGGTTTGAAGCACTCATGATGGGGATGCACAAAGGTCACATGGACCAGATATGAATGTTATTGATTTCTAACTTCATGTGGACACTTTATGATGGACTTAAGAAGTCAGAAGAATTGTTTTTTTTATATTCCAGAATAGAATCAGAAAGGGAGAATATTTATTTACCTCCTGAAATGCAGCATGATTGAGTCAAGCTGAATCCAACTTACTGCACAAATTAACACTCTTCTGTTTGCAAATAATAGACAAGCCATGTAGCAAATGCTTGAATGTGAATCAGTGGAAACGACCTGCTCACTGCACTAGTAAATAAAAATGGCTATAATAGTTCATTGCAAGCATCCAGAAATTAAAGAATGCTTGCTTAATTTTGGTAAATACATTCCCAGATGCCTTAGTTTTGTCTCTCTTATCTGTAAGAATTACATGATAATATCACAGTAACAACTTCAGGAGCTCCTCTTAGAAACAGAAATTTATAATGGATGGGAATTTGAGTAAAGTTTACATATTAACAATGTATTGTGCAGTGTTGGCTTGAATTTGCTGGCTCTATTATGTTTGAACTCCTTTCAATCAAAGGCATGATAGAAATACCTTTATCTTCCTAGACCCTGTACTTTCTAGTTGCTAGTGTTTGATTATGCAGATGTTAATTCTATGGTAAAGATAACTGGGCTGGCACAGGTTGTTACTCTATCATGCAGGAAAGCAAAGAATATAATCTACTGTTGAGGAGGAAGGGAAGTAAGATAAGGAAGATAATAGATGTTGATGTAATTCTTCAGATCTGGAGAGATGCCTTTTAATTACAGCTTGCTTGATTGGAGTTTGGCAAAGCTGATTACATTTTTCCTCGTGAGTATTAGTGTTCTTTTGAAGTTAAATGGACTGCACCTTCACATTTTGAACTTGCCCCAATGGTAGCAGATCCCACAAAGGAAATGTAATAGGTCTCAGTGAGATGGTGCCAACTACAGGTGGTGCAGAAGCCTTCCTGAGGATTATGCAGCTGCTTAAACGCTAAAACATGACTTAATATCAAATTGAGCCCATGTAGAACTAGGCTTCAAATTAGCCTGAGAGTGAATCAGTGGAAAAAAACTGCTTTCCTTAGCCAGGGAAGTATTTCAAGTTCAAATGGATGCAGTTTCACAAGAGCTGATAAATATTTCTTGGGTTACTATTAGAACTACCAAGATCTGTCTTTTGATTGAAGATGCACTTTTAAAATCCAGATTCCACACATGGTTTCATTACTTAGCATAATTGTAAAGTGGGTACTCACAGGTTTGTATTACAAGGACATGCTCATATTTGGGAATGTTTGTGAGACCTTGTTTGTTTTGGTAGAGACAGAGTTTAGTACTGTTTAGATTCCTACAAGACAAACAAAACCACTTTCTTAGTCCTCTAGTGAAAGACCAGATAGTTGAGCAGCATGAAATACAAATGAAATCTGTACTTTCAGTGCAGACTTAGAAATACTTTAAATGGGAAAACCAGTAAAATTGAAAAAAGTAAAGTAGAAATGAGGGAGTCTCTTTGCTGCAGTGGAGCTCCCTGTTTTTTAGCCAATGGAAAATGTCTGTCAAATAACATACCCAAGTCAAATTACTGTCATTGTTAGATTGCTGCTCTACAGAAGCTTATGTTCTTAGGTTTGAGTTGTTATCATTTAGGAAAAAAATGGTATTTCAGAAGTCCAATTTATTGCCAAGTGCTTCAGGGTCCTTTGAGAGCAGGTCTTCATTGTACCAAAGTTCTGTATGTATGTACTTTAGGGAGAGGTGTTGTGATGTTGATAGTAAGGCAATAAAAACTGCTTGAGGGAATCAAGCCACAGAAAAATTAAGCTCCCTTGAAAACATATAGTTGAGATAACTTCAGATTTCTCTTTAGCCCCTTCCTACATAAACTGGTTATTCTTCCACTTCAGGGAAAAATAACAACAAATCTTTGCAGCAAAATGAAAAGATGGAGAGAGCACTGCCTGCAGTCAGCCCTACCACCATGGAGCTTCAGCAAGCAGAGCAGTGCAGCAGAGCAATGTTCCAGTGCTGCAGAGATGTCTCTGCACTTCTCACAGATCAGAGCACTGCCAGCACTTCTGAAGGGGAAGCAATTTGTAAGCACAGTGTAAAAGGGAGAGCAGCAAGCCTTTCTTTATAAATCTATGTAGCATTTTGTTGGATTTCTATGTTATGTACTTGGCTTAAAGGGAAGGAGTGAAGTACATTTTTATAACTATTTCTCTGATAAGGAGACAGATAATACGATAATAAGTCTGATAATAAGACAAAGTATTCTCTCCACAAATGCCTGCTCAAGTTGCTCCTTGCAACTCCTGTGTAATGACTGATATCTGAAGGCTCTTGGGAGAATAAAGGCTATCAGCAAAAGCTGAGTTCCTCCCCAAAAAACCTCTTTTTCTCAGCAAAAGAGAGCCAGTCAGTTGTACAAATGCCTTCTGGCTTTTTTTGATGCCTGATATATCTCTGAATGTCTGTTATTAACACATGAGAGACCTGAATAAAGTTCACTGGAATGGGTAAGAAGACTCCAAGTGAGGTCAGACACAGCAGCTCCTTTGGCCACTATTTGCATGTTCTCCTTTCTAGTGGGTTGTAGTTTGTTCAGATTTTGCCCCCAGATGAACTGAAGGCTGATACCACATGCTGTGGCTCAAGGCAAATGAGAAATACACACTTTTCCAGTGGTTTCATGAGACTGACTGGACCTGACTGCAGTACAGAAAGAAAGGAGGGAGGAAATGCATCAGCTTTGCAGGGCATCCTTAGAGGGAGTGTGATATCTATTTGTGTTAAAAGAACAGCTCTGCTCTCATAAATCCTCAAGGGATTTCTCCCACTCCTGTGCTGAGGAGAAAGCAGGATGCAGTAGTGCAGTGCAGGGGGAGCAGAACTGTACTGGCTTAGTGTAACATGCACCTTGTGCCAACATGAACACTGGGCTAATTACCAGTCCCTTTAGGGTCCTATTAGTCCTGGAATTGCTGCTGCGTATATTAATATTGAATTTAGTTAACTCCCTTTGCTTTGTAGAGATAGGCACAGAAAGGAAACATTTTAATGTCAGTAGCAAAAGATAAAACAGTTTTATTGATCATGGGATAGTCCAAATAATCTCTGCTGGAACAGTAAAACTTTAAGTGGAAAAGATGCTCTGAATAACAATCACACCTGGGAGTTTTTCCTCTTTTAAGATAAGAGGTGGGGGCTTAGGAAGAAATTATTGCATTTTACCACTGAGTGCAGTCCTAGTAGGATGAAATTCAACAAAAACCCCATAACCCTGGATAAAATCTAGATAATCCAAGCTGTAGCCTTTTGACAGTCGGGAGTATCTCTGTGTAGATAAAGAAACTTGTGCTTTATGAAGGTGAGCTCAGTATGTGCCTGGAAATACCTTTTTCTGCTATACCAGCAGGTGTGTGGGACAGGAGCTGTCAGTACAGACACACTGACACAATTCACAGTTCTCATACTCTGTATTCACAGGGTATTGGCAAAAAGAATTTTTTTTTTTTTTTTTTTTTTTTTTTTTTTTTGCTTAGCAGTTTAATCTCTTCAGAAATTTAAAGTGAAATCAAAGCCTTGTGGTGAGGTTGTGTCTGTGTTCACGGTTTTTCCAGTAGGGCTGCCAGCACCCCCGGGATTGCCTACCTGGATACTTCACTTCCCCTACTCCTCTTAGCTCATCTTCTACAAAGGAATTTTGGCAGAGATTTCTAGTCTAGGTCATTTATAACTGAGTTTTACCTTCCTACTGCTTTTATTTCTATCACAGGCAGAAATTAGTGAGGAGAAATGCCATGGGAACAGCAGTAGATACCTGACTGTCTCATGCCACTGACATGCAATACCTCAAAGTAAAACTTGCTTTCCATCAAGAAGAAATTGTCTGGATTATTGCTCTTTCATGAAAAGTTATTAATTTGATATGACTTGTCTTTCTTATGCTCTTTATTGGTTGCTATACAGTTTAGAATCAGTGGGGCTAAGTGCTGTGTAGAATGGGAATAGATTTAAAACCAACAACCAAAACTTAATGAAAAGAAAATGGGTTTTGGTATATTTAGGTTCTCAAGAATTTTTGGAGCTCGATGCTCCAAAAATGGTGTTTATTTTTATTGCGTTTCAGAAATCTTTGGGATTTTATTTTTGCTGTGAGATTTAGGATTCAGTAGGACTCAGACCTTAAGAGAACTTTTACACTCTTTATAATAGTGGTGCATAGCAAAAGCTGGCAATATTTTTAAGGCCTATTGAATGTTTTAGGATCTCTGGCTTATTTTGTTTTCAACACTTGGTTGGCAGCTTTGGACCCAGTATGAAGTGAACATGGTTGACCTTTGCCACGACCTTTTAAGATCACGGGATGGTAACACCTTTAGTTCAGCATAGTGACAGCCTCTTAAAGAGGGGAAGAGAGATGTGGAGATCTCTCTATTAGAGATATACACTATTGACAGAGTTATGCTATTGGCAGAGGGTTAAAGGAATGGGTACCTCACAATTCGTTGCTTTTTAGGTTATATTTTTGGATAGCTACTTAGAGAAACAGAAAGAAAAAAAAGGTGAAGGATTTCAACTTTTAACCTCAGTTAATTGAAAAATTATTATTTTTCTCCCTGCAGCAAATTTTTACTAGTATTTAAAAGCTGCAAGGTTAATATTGCACATTCACAAGTTAAGCCAGTTCATATTTCCCTTCAGATTCCCAGAAGGTCAGAGAACTAACTGTGTGAAAATTTTGCCTTTTTTTTTTTTTACTCCAGAACTTTTCTATAGGGGTTTGCAAGCTTGACTTGTACAAAAGTCTGGGAAGGGTCTTTTTATTTGACAACAGCTGAATAAGTTCAGAAGTATAAACTCCAGAGATGATAACTTATTGTGCTTGCATTTTATTTAGCAAGATTTGTTTTTACAGCAACTGACGTGAGACCTGATGAGAAATGAGGTACCTTCAGAGCCTGTGCTTCCCACCAGCTCAGATGCCAAATGCTTCACAAAACTACAAGTTGTATTCAGTGACTATCAGTGACTCACTGTCATTTTGATAGTACCACTTCATTCTGATGTTTCACTCTTTTAAAAGTGAAAGGTACTTTTTTAAAAGAGAAGGCATCCTATAAAATGTGAGAGCTGGGCAGTGGGAAATTTGGGGCTCTTCATGTTCTTGGGCTGTGCTGTAAATCATTATTTATACTGCTTTTTAGTGCCCTTTGACAGGCATGTTTTTATTTGCTAACTTGCTTTAACTAACTCTGTGGGCCTCTAGTTGAGCTGTTACAGAGTTTCTGACAAGTTTCAAGTATTTCTGAAGATGAAGTTAGGAAAATTTATTAGGTTAATAACCTATCAAAAAACTTTTTAACATAATATAATACACTTTTACTTTGTGAGAGAAAGAAAATAGTTGATGAAGGTTTGGATGCACATTTGGAAACTGTCTGAAACATGGTCTTGAAGCCAAAAGCAAAGGATTCTTCAAGGAAAAGTATTGTTGTGTAATTACACAGTCTCTCATAGTGGATGCTCCTCCATTTGTCATTATAATAACAATATTCATAGAATGAAGGGGACAATAATGTACATAAGGAAGATGAAAAGAAGATTCATAGTTTCTATGCAGATTACACAGCTTGCAGTTGAAAAGCTGGTCTAAGAGCCTGAAGGTATTTCTTCTGCTTAGCAAAGATAAAAATTGGAAGGTTATCCATAAAATGGAATTACTGGCTTCTCACATATTTCTCAATTTCTGTCTTTTTATGTTAAGAACTAAAAGAGAAACTAAGAATGGAAGAGAAAGAAGATGTAAAAACTTAAAATGGAAACAGGAAGAAAAAACCAGCTTGCTCTCTCTCAAAATCTGATTCTGTAATCCTTTTCAGTTTGTCTGAATATTATCTACAGTTTTCAGTCACCTGGGTTTCTTGATTATTTTCACCAGGAATTTTTGAGTTGGAGAACACCACGTGTTTAAAAAGGATTGGGCTCTAAGGCTCTATTCCATATAGTTTCCATTAATCTGTGAGTAAGTAATTACTGAATTGTCCCAGGTATCAGCATGACAACAGCTGCTCAGTGTCTTGCTTTATGCACTGTTATTGGGAAATACTTCTGAAATGAAAGTCTTTCCTGAGCACTACCTAGTTACTGTGATAAATTTCCATTTCCAGCACTGTTTGTAGCATTGTAAGTGCAGCAGTGATTTACATCATCAGTGTCAGAAATGCTGATGGATGGGGAAGTGGGTGCCTCATCCAAAAAAGCAATTGCTGACAGTTACTGTTTCTTTAATTATCCATGATGATTTAGGTGGGTCAGCCAGCATGCTGCAGGGATTTAGGTATTTAAGCAAAGATGTAAATTAAGCAGTGGAAGGTTTTTCTGAGGTATTTAGAGTCCATACTTCAAATCCTATTTATTTCAGGTAGGCTGATATAAAAATATAATTATAATAAATATTTACAACCACTTGGGTATATTTTGAAACCCTCCTTTAAGAAGCTGTTGTTTTGGTTTCCTGATGTTTATTTGTTGTGATGCTGGGAAAGATTTTTTTTTTTTAGTGCATAAACCTATTCCTTTTAACAGACCCTGCATAGGCCAGGACTTTCTGCCTTATCTTTGTAACTTTGGTGGCCCTTTGGGCTGCTTTATCAGAAACACCTCTGGATTAATTATACAAATTACTCTCCCCACTGAGCAGGTGCAAAGTTTTAAGTTCATTAGAAAAAGCTGATTTAAGTGGAAGGTGAGAAGACTCACTATTATGTATTCTTGGAATGCATGTGGGGTTTTTTGCTATAATATTTATTGCTTCCACTTCAGGTAATGGTTTTTAATTGTGTTTTGTGTCAAAGAACATAATGGAAGTTAGGGCTCTTTGTTGACTCTCTACAGCTTAAAAATTAGTTACTTTTCACTGGTGATTATCCAATGTGCCGCAGAAATAATATATTTTTAATACTATCTGCAACTTTCTTGCATGTGCTATACTTTTCAGTACCTCATAAGTAGTGAGGAATAGTAAAAACCCTTTGCAAGTTCTTCATGGTTGTTTTTATTTACACTGAAACACCTCATTTCAGTAGGATTATACATGTACAACAATAGTTTGTGTAAGTTTTGAGGATTCTGTGGACTGTGAGGGTTGAACTAATGCAGTTTTGTTGAAGGCTTTTATTTTGTGACCCACTTCAAAGGGAAGCACAATGCTTCCATATTGATTGGGTGACCCCCAACAAATAAAAAATAGAATCAGATGCTAAAATGTAAATTTATGTAACATGCCTGCACAACCTGAAATAACCAAGACTAACTGCCAGTGTCTGCTGCATTATCCATGAACAAAAATAGATGGTACTGGCCTAAGTTATTCTACACATACACTTAAAAGGCTTTACTTGACAAGAGCATGCTGTAGAAGGGAAGCAGTAATCTTTTTTGTAATGACCCTGTCAGTATGGATGATGGAATTGCTGCGCTGCCTTTCAATCAGGGATATCTAAGAGAGTGTGAGGGCACATAAATACAGACTCAAATTCTCCTGTCAGACAAAAGCCCAGAATGTCAGGGTAGGTGAGGCCAAAGTTGGTGCTGCTACTCTAATGGATGGCTGGGTTTGCACGTGGATTCCCTTTGGAACTGCCAGTGAGGTGGTGTGAGGTAACTGCAAAACCCAAGCCTGATATTTCCTTGTTTATACGAACCTTCAATGGCTGCTGCAAAAGATTGAATGAATCCTCATCTTGTGTGGGCTTTAGCAAGTTATTCTGTGGAAACTTGTTTTCTTGAATCTGTGTTACCATCAAAACTCAGTGGTCTCAGAATCCACAGTAGCCCATGTGAACAGCCTTATGAGTAAATTAAATTCCTTGGCCTATTGGTGTAAACTATCTTCAAATAATGTGTGGTGGAATTTAGCTAAAGACAAATATTGCGAGTATTTTCTGTTTGAAGAGGGACAAAGTCTTTAAAGTGAAACAAATTCTCTTAGAATCAGGGCTTAGACCTTGGTTTCACTGGGACTGGTTATTTGCTATTTAGCAGTGATATATTGTTCACTCTTCTAAACTTTTTGTAAAATGCCACTTAGAAATGGGAGAATATTTTAAAAAGTGATGCAGACATGGAGAAATGGAGTTCTTTTACGTGGCACTTGGAAGTTCTGCTTTTGCAATATGTAATGATGACAAAAATAAAGCCATGATTGACATTATTGATTCTTTAAACATTGACATCTTCAAATCAAGTTTCTTTGTCATGTGAGAAATGAATCCACTGATGGACCAAATGATTTGTTAATAGATCCTTTGACATTTTATGTAGGAAATGTGCTTGACTCATATATGTTACGTACCTGGGATGGCCTCTCTATGCTGCCTTTGTTTTGTCCTAGTCTGTTGGAGAATGAAGGGGAGACGACCATCCTTTAATGCATCGAACTCCAACTTTATTGATTAATCAATCACCTTATATAACAGTACTAACGAACTTCATGCATATTCTGTAATCCAATGTCATGATAGGCTAACAGAGAAATTTCTAACCACTCCCTTTGTTTTAGAATACCTACAATTGTTTATTAAAAACAGAAACCAAAACAGAAACCAGAAACTAAAACAGAAACCAGTGTTCCCAAAACTTTGACATCTGTTCTCAGGATGGCAGGCCTTCCCAGAGACGGTGTTCTACTTGTTATGGGAAGACAATCTGAGAACTCCATTGTTTATAGAATGATGCCTGAGAGAGTCTAATTGTTTATACAAATCAGAAGGCTGAGAGCTGTTAGAAACTGCTTTTACTTTTCCCTCTTACTTTTCTCTCAATTGTATGTCTCATGGCCTTTTCCTTTAAGCCATTCTTGAACTAACCTCTCCACACTAGTCCTTTTAAGATAAGAAGGAAACAGCTTTTAACAGATCCTGTTATTTTTGTCTTAATGTTGTGTAGTTAGGTGAAAAATATGAAATCATGGGGCCAGATTGCAGGAGCATATCATTAAGAGGTATTCATACTAAATTAATTAAACTTTCCTTGGAAAAAGTGGATGTGACAGCTGTGAGTAGCTGCTAATTATATCCAGCCCCCAGTAGATGGAAATATTGCTACAATGTTGGTGATTTCAATATCAAGAAGTTTATCTCTTTCAGGGACCTCAGGATTCTTTCCTTCTGTCTTAGACTTGTTGACAACCATAAATCATCTAAGCTGGTGTCATAAATATTATTGCAGAGTGCCAATCTGGTGCCTTTTTTGGCTCTTATTCATGATTCATGTTTGTTGAAGTTATACAAATATATTGGTTAACATGAAAATAGGCATTTCTAAATATGTTCAGACTAGAATTAATCTATCTGTAACTGTGCTGGTCATCTGATAATGACTAATACACAAGGAAGGAGGAAAAACTTCATTTGGTTTCTAGTTTTGATTTATACCTCAGTTGAATGACAAATTATTTAGTATGAGGGGACACAACAGTAGAAATTAGAGGTCATCAAATAATTTAGTTTGTATTATGTGTTGTTAAGTGTTAAACTAAAGATGTTGCTGTTTAAATGAAGAAAAATGGAGGCTTAGAATTGTTTGCCTGTGGTGACTCTTACTAAAGAAAGTTAATAAAGAATATAATATGGGTATGTCTGAATATATGTATATAAACATATATATATAATATAAACAGAATAAATAGAAAAAAAGATGGATAGGTATGAAAAACTAAACAGAAAAATAGATTCAAAGAAATACACACACACTTCCTGATATATGCTAGTACACTAATAGACATATTAGTAAATAAAAGTGGACACTGGAATAATATAGGGCAGTTGTAAAAATTAGGACTCGATGTTCTCTACTTGGTTTGCCCACATGCAATTCAACTTGCACTTATTCCTGACAAAGCTTTGTCTAAACTATTTCTGAAAATATCCAGTGATAGTCCATGGGTTCCTTCCTGCTCCAGAGTTGACTTGGTCATTGTGGTAATTATCTTGGTTCATAACCTTAGTCTTTGCTGTTTAACTTCAGCCTGTCTTGCACCCTCCTAAGTCCAGCTAATAGAGAGAAGGATGTGTTCCCATCTTGGTATCTGCTTTGACATTGAGACCCACTCCTAAGTCAGTACAATATGTTTTAGTGGCAAAGTAATAACTAAAATGTTGAACAGTTGATGTTCTTTGCATGCTTGCCCACATGTATAGGTTAAAATGGCATGGGGAGAATAAAATTTTAATTCTGCTGATGCAAAATAAATCCTACAGGAGCCCAGTAGTTTTAAATGGATACCAGCTCAGGAGGGGGAAAGCCCTTTCAATAAAAGATCTCTCTCAAATGCCCAGTTTGAGATTATGAATTCTCCTGTTTTGTTTCACTTTAAAATTTTGTTCTTCAGATTGGTAATGAAGGTGCTTTCATGCTACATATGATAAGCCTTCCTGAGCATAACAATAAATACATTTGCAGTAAGCTGTTTGTAGACCAGGGGGGAGGATGAGAGGAGAGGCCAGGGGAGCTGTGGAAGAGATTTACTTGCTGATGAAATATTCCACGAACAAAATAAAGGATAAATCTGAATAAATTATTTGCAGCAGTGGCTTGGTTTCCAGCTGCACTGGCAATGAGATAATATGTTTCAATATCATTTATGAATTAATTTAGAAAGACCTACAGTATTTAAAAAGCTGATGAGAAAGTCACCCCTGTAAAGCTGCTTTGAAAAACCCAGCATGAATTTTTTCACAGAGAACATCAGATTCCAACATGCTTTTCAAATGCTGTGGTTTTGTGAACACTATTCTTATGTTAAATTGTTAATAATTTTGCTAAAACTTTATGTGGTTAGAACAGAAAAGTATGCTAATTCTAATGAATATTTTAAAGCATGGAAATGGTTTCTATTCCAGTTTTTAAGCCAAAAGAAAAGAGTAATGAAATACTGCAAAAAGTCTGTACATTAAAATGTTATTTTTGAATTTTTGAAATAATCTGAACAGATGCATAAAATTCACACATCAAAGCCTTCTATGCATTTGTACATAAAGCTCTGCTTTGAGAACTGCTCAAAGTTTCTTTCCTCTCCCAGTTGAATCAGGGTTGTGGATTCCCAACAAAGTAAACTTTAGGGTCTGCTTCTCAAGCCATTGTGGGCTGCTCCATTTTCTGATGGTTTAAGGTTAGGAGCAGTTCAACAGTAAGACAGATGTAGTTCCTTCAGAAAAACAGGTGTGCTTTCCTCTGAGGTGTACAGTAAACCAGGCATCCCCTGACCAGGGAATGATTGGCATCTGACTCCATTGATTCAGAAGTGCTGAACAATTGCTTTATTAAACTATATTATATTACATTATACTATGCTATATTAAATATACATACTATATGTCACAATGATATTTACTGAAAAATAGTCCTTGCCTAGGATTTTCTCCTGGGAAGCTGAGAACCCTCAGAGAGGAGTGAAAACAAGAATTATCTGATTGCTGCTCCTGTGTTTGCTGCTTTGGAATGTGGTCTGGACACTCTTTATCGACAGGTGAATGTTTGATTGGTTCCATGTGAATTGTTTTTAATTAATGACCAATCAAAGCCAGCTGTGTTGGACTCTGAGGAGTTAGTCACGAGTTATCATTCTTGCTAAGCTTTTGGATGTATCCTTTCTCTTTCTTTAGTATAGCTTTAGGATAGTATTCTTTAATATAATATCGTAAGATAATAAATCAGCTTTCTGAGAACTTGGAGTCAGATGCTCACCTCTCACTTCGTTCTGGGGGCCCTCACAAGCACCACAACTATATTACAAATCATACTAAAGAATACTAAAGAAAACTCATGACTGTCTCCAGGCAGCCAGGACACAGCCTTTCCCAACTGGCTGAGGAAACAAAACAATCCTCAACAGAATCCAATTAAGAACTCCCTTCAGGTAAACAACCTTCCTAACACATTCCACATGTGCAAAACAACAGGAGCAGAGAATAGATGTAAGAATTGTTTTCTCTTCCTCTGAGGTTCCTTGCTGGGATTCCCAGGAAATGTTCTTGGGAAGTTGAGCCTGCCTGCTGTCCATGGAGAGAGCTGTGGCTACAAAGGTGTGTTTGCCTTCAGACTTAGAGCCCAAGGTCTCTTTCTGTCTTTTGATGTTCAGTTCTGTGGATGCAACTGGGCTTCTATAGCTTAGCCACAAAATGAGTATCTTGATTCCTCCAGAAAATGAAAAAGCTTGATCTGCCTTGAGCCAGGGGTATTCAGGCTCATTTAAACTGTTGCCTTTTTTCTTGTTTCTTTTTCCCTGATGCATTTTCACTCTATGCAATCAGACCATATGTCTGATTTTTGGGAGTAAGGGGTGGTATCAGGCATATGAGTGTGCAGTTTCTTATAATGGTATCTAGTTCTTGGATTATTGAAGGACACAGGAGAAACAGGACTTTTGTTATTTATCTTGTTTTCAGTTATATGTAGATTCATTTTACACTTTTCAGTAGAGTTTACTTAGAGGTATTGGAAGCCTCTAGGAAAAAAGTAAAATCTTTGCATACAATACTGTATGCAAAGAAGGTTTTGTCAAGGGCTTGACTTTATTATGCTGCATCTTGTCAAAATCAAAGCTTTCTGAGGAAGAAGGGAAAAAACCTGGTTGCGTCTCTAGGCCACAGTTATTTGAGGGAAGTAGAATGGCAAGTGATTGGACAAAACAGTGGTGCAAACTCAGGAGAAAAACATATGCATGTCTTAAGAAAAAGCAGAAAATTATGCATGCTTCCTCTGTTGGCTTTATGTGTTATCAAGAGGCCCCTTAAACAAGGTGAAATTTGTCCTTTCTTGTGGACTACAACCAAGGGGAACTAATTATCAGGAAAAGTTTTCTCCTGTGGACTCACAATCAGTCTTTAGGTCAGAATAAACGATAATGGAAAAGTGTGTTATTAAGTTTAATGCATGGTTTCTAGAGAATAAATCTGAGAGGTCATTCAGTAGGGTATTATCATACAGAAGCTTTCAAGCCTGCAGATTGTGATTTGGTTAATAAAATATGCTGAATGTTTAACAAATTTGCATCATATATGCTCCCTTTATTGCTGTTGAATCACTAAATGAGAAAATGTAACTCCCAAGAAACTTTAAGATGAGGATAGAAGTGAAACTCTTCCTTCCACAAAGTCAATCTATTGCTGTGAAAAACAAAATGACAACAAATAAGAACACAAAAAATCCTCAAAGCCTAATTAAGTAATTTTGCATGCAGGGACTGCTGCTAAAGCATTTTGCCTGCAGGATTTGGGAGCAGAGAGAGCACAGACGTGGCTGAGCCTGGAGAACAGCCTGGGGTGGTGTAGGCTCTGCCGCAGGAGGATCCTGGCTTTTGTTTTCTGTGCCTCCTACTAAACCTGTGTGCCTGAAGTCACTAAGGGCTGGCAGAGGCTGTGGAGAAAATTCATCCTCTGCCAGATCAACGGCAAAAGTAACAGAGGAGATGGGTTTGAGGGATGGGGGTGTCGAGGGGTAAAGAAGAGTGATGTGAGCAAGGAAAAGCCTTAGCCAATCTCTGCTCTTCAAGACTGGCCATGGATTGCTTTTGTTGTTGGTTTTTTGTTTTGTTTCTTTAAAAAAGGTTGATAAACTTTTGTCTCAAATGTTTGGACCTTTTTTTGTTGTTTTTTTTTTTTCTTTTTTGTTTTCCAAGAAACCTGGGGTGAGCTTGCACAAGCTTCATAAGCAAGCCATTGAATTTCTTTCTAACATTAATGTTAGATGCTTACTTTTAAACCTACTTGCTGCATAAATAAATGCATTGCATCTGACCCTGAAAATCAGTTCACCACCTCACTTACAGAATTTTAGAACAGGGTATTCTTCATTCCTTGTGTCCTTCCTTGCATGCCAGCAAGTATTCCTTGTCTAATGATTCTTCCTGTTCCCCTGTGGGCAGTTTCCTACGTATTTTTGGAAGGGCCCTTTGAAGGGAATATCTTGAATTGAAATTAGGTTTCAAAGAGATTGAAGGCTTTTATTAAATTTCAGTCATAGGCTCTTGAATGCTTTTGAAAGTTTGAGTCCAATGGCACACAGAATCCAGAACATCTCCTCTACCATGCTGCCTGGTGTAAGTTATTTTAATGGGCTTCAGGATGTAGGTAGAGTGGAAAAGAATGTCACCTGTGACTCACTAATACAATTTTTCTTATTTTTTTAAATTTATGGATTAATGCTTAAGTATCTATATTAAAAAATTCTTGTCCTGTTTCCTTTCCTTCTTTGACAAACAGTGAATGTGTCACAACTCCCTCTGATCTTACAGAGGTGTTGGAAGGAGAAACATTCTTCTTTGCTGAAGGGAAGGAGTGTTAGAACATTTTTTAAAAATTGTTTTAAATAGAAAAGTTAAAGAAAAAAGACTATATTTAAACCACAGTTTTTCTTTTAGCAAAGGATTAATTGCGAAACAACCTAGGCATTAATTTAAAATTAAGGTGCTTCACTTAAATTTGTAAAAATTAGAGGTTTTATTCTTGAGCTTTTCTAAGAACTGTGGTGTGATTTGAGGGGTGAGTTTTTATGCCTCTTTTCTCACTGTGAAAATGGCCATATTCCTGTAAACTGAATTATTTTATAAAAATGTTCAGCTTCTTTTGCAATGAACTTTTGATTTGAAGTATATTCTTAGAGCAGCTCTTTTCATAAAAATCTGTTCACAAAGAACAAAAATGAACTAAAGAACATAACATTGGCTGCGTTCTCCTTGACTGTGGCATGCAACTCATGTTTTTTGTTATTTGTCAAATAATTCTTCTGGTGCCCTGAAGTAAGTAAAAGGAAGGATTGATGTATTCCTGGGGAATCCTAGCTGGTTTGAAGGGAAGTTTTTTAGCTATTTTGTTTTAATGATTGTGGGAAAGTGAATCTTGGTGAGTGTTGTCTTTTGAGCTGTAAAGGGAGGCCTCAAACTTGGCCAAAAGTTCGGAAGATGAACAATCGCTGTAGGTACGCTGAGAGCAGTCAGAGCTGTGCTACCCAGCCAGCTGAAACATTTCCATGGCTTTGTCTGCTACAGTCTGTGCTGGAACAATGAAAATCATGTTCAAGTATTATGTATAGAGTGCAGACTTCTTGCTGTAGGCCATATCAGATGAGAGTTCATTCATGGTTCAGTTCTTGATCTAGTTCTGTTTGATGTCAATGTTTAATTTTGTCAAGGGAATATGAGAATATGCCACTGCCAAATTCAGGGATGCTGTTGATATTTCATTTGATCTCTAGCATCTTGCTGTAAATGCAAATCCTTGGCAGATATGACTGGCATTGAATTAGTTTAATACATCCTATTTTTATTTTGGGATGCTTTGGTGATAAGAAAATGGCAATGTAGAAGCCTGATTTGGTCAAGAGGTTTGTACTGCCTTTAAAGGGATGGTGCTAGGTCTCTCTGGAAATTTAGTTAATTTCCCCAGTGTTGTATTGCCAGCTGGGGGAGAACTTCCATGAGTGTCAGTGCTCCACATTGTGTAAAACAAAATGTGGTGTTCAGTGCATCTTTTAGGTGGGAAGCTGGTCTAACACAGATTTTGCTGGTAGTAGCATTGCTAGTGAGTTTTCCTATCTTTTCCCTCCAATTCATTTTCTTAAAAGCATTTTGGAGCTTGAACTATTTGGAGCGCAGTTTGAAGACCACAGAAATTCCAGTGATTGTGTTAAGACACACACACACACCCAGATTAGTTGACCTACCACATTAAATCTGGGGTTTGAGGATGTCTAATACCAGGGTTCAGTGAGGATCACAAAGGAATGGGGAGGAGGCAAAGGGAGCTCTGAGCTTCATCCCTGTCTGTGTCCCCCGTGTGTCCCCAGCCCTGCCTCTGCCCCAGGGTGTGCAGAGCAGGAGAGGGAGCTGCAGGCAGGCTCACAGGCTGGGGCAGCCTGGCCTCAATGCTGGCCTCCTTCCATCCACAGGTGGATTTTTGTAAGCTTTACTTTCAGCAATTTTGGGGCACTTGTGATTATTGATGCCTTTAATATTAAAAAAACCCAAAACTTAAAGCTACAATAAATATCTATCTCCATAATGTATTTTCAATAGGTGATATATCCTTAAATAATTAGATTTTTTTAGGCAGATGTTATAGTTTTGTGATAGAAACCATGTTTTGAATAAAAATCATGGCTGCCCTGGACTAAATTTCTTAAAATGAATATACCTATATATAGGTGTGTATATATATAAATATATATATATATATATAAATATATATATATAAAAGTTGGGTTCAATGTGTATTTTTAGATGTACTTTGCATAAAGCTATTGAACAAGATGCCAGTTGTATGAAGTTCAACAAGGTAAAATGCACTCAGAATCTAACAAATCTATGTCCTCATAAATTAAGATACATGAGAAGACACAACAAGTCAAAAATGTGCAGAAATAGATTAAGATAAAATTCCTGACAAAAAGGCTTTTTAAGCTTTAAATTACAATTTAAATTACATTTTAATTCATTAATTACAATTAAATTAAAATTCTTAAATAAATCGTGGAGTTTTTGCAAGATTTATTTTTTTGCTGTTGAGAAGAAATATTCTAAAAAGCAGTAAAGGTGCTCTTGTGCACCAGAGCAGAGGTTCTTGCATTTCAGTGTTTGAGAGTTGTTAGAAGTGTTATTTATTAGTTGTCTGAGATACAAATAGAAACCATTAGAGCAAATGAGCTCCTAATTAAAAGAAGGCAAATTGTTGTTGTTGGATATTGAAAGAGGAGAAACATAACATACAACTAGAATCTTTTTTTCTGTACAGTTTTATTGGATGTGCTAAAAGAAAGTGGTTATTGGCTTTAGAAACCCTGAGAATAAGGCCACAAGTTTTAATTAACAAGCCCTAATCGGTTGTTAACTTCTTGCTGTTATAAATACTAAAGATTGACTTCTGAAGTTCTAGAAAATTAACCAGAGAATTTTTATGGTTTGGTTTTAAGGAGAACATTCTGGACATCTAAGCAAACTTTTCACACCAAGTTTGAGATTAGAGCAGGCTCATTCCAAGAAGTGGGAAGTGTACAACTGGAAGGATCATATGTCATTACATAAAAAATTTATGTGTACAGGTAATTGTGTAGTAGATAACTGGCTCAGAATTCAGATAGTTTGTGTGCCTATGCCTCATAACCAGGAGAGTTTTCCTTGTGCCTTATTAAAAATTTAAGTGGAATGAATGAATGAAGTCTGCTAAACCACCTCCCCAAGCCCCAAAATGTGAATGTCCTAAGCTCCTGTGATAGCAAGAGATTTAAGTGAAACTATTCAAAAATTCATTTTTTGTTTTTTCTTCTACTCTGAAATAGTTTGAGGCATGTTTGATTTACTTTAAAATTATTAAAAGGGATTAATAGAAACATTTCAATTAACTAATTGCCTTGTTGACATCTGTCATGTTATCATGGCAGTAAACTTTGGTTTTGTGCCAGATAAGTAAAAAAAAAATCACTTTGATTTGTGGTGACCAGGGTTTTGCCACCTTCAGGCCTATTCTGCACAGGTAGAAGCTGATGTACAACACAAATTTGTTGTCACTACTTTACACTGACTCTCCTTGTGTGTGCTCACTTTTACAAGGTAATATTTAGTTTCAGAGGAGTTAGAGCACTGTAATGTTAATTTAAACCATAGCCTATTGTTATGGTAACTCTTTCATATGGGCAAATGATAGGACGGATTGTAAATTGAGGCTTGTTTTAATTTAGATAATAAAATTTGAATGTGTAAAAGTACTCTGCAGCATTTTAGCACCTTGTTCTTGTCCACAAACTGGAATTTTTAAAATCAAGTGTTCACAGTTGGGCTTTAGGAATTACTGTTAAACTGCTTGTGTTTCTTCAAGGTCCCTGTGCCTGCTGTAATGAGCTGCAGTCTGGCACATGCAGTTGGATCCAAGTCTGGCCAGCCTTGTTAAGGGATGCTGTGCTGTGCACACAGGGCTGGGCAGGTTTAGGAGGCAGCTTTGCATGAATCTGCCTTGCATGCTGTAAGTATATGGAGATCTGCTTCAGCAGAATAGGTTTTCATCATATTATCATTATTTATTCAAGGGATGAATAATGGACCCTCATTTATTACACAGCATAATGAGAGAAAAAGCAGACTGCTATTTAAACATTTATTGAAAATGATGTAGGTGTTTTTATTTCTACTATTACATCATACTGATTGTTTCAGAAACTTTTTCCTTTTGTTAGTTTTTTTTTTTTCCTCAGTTTGTTTTCAGCTTTTGCTTATGTTTCCTCAAACTTGAAGCTACAATAAGAACAGTTCTCCTCAACAGTAAAAGGTATCTGCTGGGGCCTCACTGCATCCATCTGTCAGGGAATGGGAGGAGAATTTTTGCTCATAGGCTTGACAAGCTGCTAATGAGGGCTTTAAAATATGGGTGCCTGTGAAGGGGAATCTCAGTCCACCCCACTCCTGCCAGTTTGAGTCCAGTCCCAGCAAGAGGTGCCTGGAGAAAGGGGGGAATGCAACTCTCATTTTGAAAAAAGGGAGGAAAAGGAAGACTCAAGGAACAGGGTCAGTCAGTCTCACCTGTGTGCCTGGCAAAATGATGGAGCAGATCCTCCTGGAAGCTACAGACACATAGAAAATGAGGAGTTGATTAGTGATAGCCAGTGTGGCTTCACTGAGGCCAAATGGTGCCTGACAAACTTGGTGGCCTTTTATGATGAGATTACAGCACTGGTGAATAATGGAAGAGTAACTGACCCCCTCTGTCTGGGCTGGTGCAGAGCAGGTCCTGCTCCACATCCCGGCCTCCAAACTGGAGAGATGTGGCCTTGCTGGATGGAGGGGGTCTGGGATGACCTCAGAGCCGCTTCCAGTGCCTAAGGGGCTCCAGAAGAGCTGGAGAGGGACTTTTGGCAGGGGCATGGTGTGACACAAGGGGGAATGGCTTCAAAATGGAAAAAGGCAGGTTTAGATTAGACATTAGGAAAAATTTCTTCCCCTTGAGAGTGACAAGGCAGTGGAACAGTTTGGCAGAAAGGTTCTGGCCTTCCCCTCCCTGGAAATGTTCAAGGCCAGGTTGGATGAGGCTTTGAGACACCTCATCTAGTGGAAGGTGTCCCCACCTCTTTGGCAGGAGGATGGAAGTAGGTGATCTTTAAGGTCCCTTCCAACCCAAACCATTCTGTGATTGTATGATTTGCTATTTCCAGACTGAAATCTCTTTGATATTACAGATGCTAAAATAATCATTACATAAAAAGGTCTTTCATTTTCTTGCAGGTAATACACTTTCTATTTTGTAGACAAAGGAACACTTTGCTAAGGTAGGCAAAAGTGTCTTGAAGAGGAGAAATAATTTTGAGGCAAAGTATACCAGTGTTAGACACAGATGATGTAGATATTTATGCTAATGATGGTTGAGTCTTGGGGTATGTGTACTGTGGTTGTCATTGGCAACATAACGTTAGGTTCTGTGGGAAATTGTAGCTGGTACCATGTCTGACTGGTAAAAGCAGTATCATGGTTCTGTAGTTAGAAGAAATGACTAATAGTAGGGTTTTTAATGCCTCCCACTGCAAAACAGTGTGTCATTACAGCACTTTCTAAATATATCTCATCATGCATTTATCTTTTTACTGTGCTGATTGGCTCCTATTCTCCTGAGATGTATTTAAATGTCATTTTATCTTTCAGTGGCAGAAATGTTGATAATTTATCCTAGAAAGAAGATGAAATTGAGCAATATTTTGAAAAGAAAAGGCAGAAGAATTTCAAGTCAGTTTTGCTTGTGTTGACAAGTGCTACTTCTAGTGTTATCTGTAACTTTTAGTAAAAGGAAATGACATTGATTTGAGGGGACATTTGGAGAATATTGGCAGGTTGTCCTGTGAATATGTTTTCAATTGTCAAGGTAATGCATTATTGCACTCCAAATGGTTGCTTTGCCATTTTTTTCTTTTCTATAGCTGCAGAAAATATTTAATATGTTTGGAAAGGAAAAAGCTGAGCGCACCATTATGCCTTAACAACAGATACGTTCAATGACAGATGGCTATGCATGTTGAGTGTTGTTTTTAAGCTATAATTGGATGCTTATGTAAGTATGCTTAGTCAAATATGTGTAATTAAGCTATTTGTTAGGCAGGCTAACTTACAGGGCAGGTCAGGTCTCAAAGATGTCAAAAGTGATGGTTACACTGGACTTATTCTATTGAAATGCTTACCTAAACAAAACCCAAACAGAAGCATCTGCTGTTTTCAGTTATTGCTGTTTACTGCAAGGCCTTCAAAATCAGATGAAGATGAAAATTAAATGACATAAAATGCCATGGGAGGTTTTGTCTGCTCTATTTTTAAACCTCAGACTATGGTATGTGTCTGAGAGAGGGAATGAGGCAGTCACAAAAGACATTTATTCTTAACACAGCTGGTAGCTTCCTTATTGTAATGAGGTGTAATAGAAGTGCAGAAATCTCTAGCTGAAGCCAGTAAGTTGGTGGATACTAAACAAAGCCTTAAAAATTGATGTGGTTGTCTGAAATCCATTCTTAGTGAGAAACATCCTGAATTCACTGAGAACTTTAGGAAAACTAGATAGTCAATGGGCACAAGGTGTTCCTGCTTCTTGGTGACCAGTAACCTCAAGCTGCAGAAATACCAATGTGCTGTGCTCAGCTGCGCTTGCTGTGATGTGGAAAGAATGTTTTTCCCCTGAGATAAAATGTGTTTGATGTCCAGAGCTGACAGGAGTACGGGGGCATTTTTTGTTTGGTCACCTATGAGATGGCCTGACTTATAACTATTTAGTATCAGGATTTTTTTTCTTGTAATTATTCTGTTCAATCTACCACTGCTTCCATGCTTGTGGAGAAAGCCTTCATTCTCCTCTCATATTATGAAAATAGAGAAAAGCAGAAATTTTGGAAAAGCTCCTCATGCTCAAACCAAGTTTAATTAGTTGCTATATTAACATGAAACTTGGCTTAGGTCTTTAAATTACTCCAAAGTGCTGAACTTGTCAAAATCAAGAAAAATGTGTTCTGTACTTATATTTCTATTACAATCACTTCAAAATGTGGCAGTTAGTTAGTTAGAAAATTAACATATTCTTTATGGACTTGCCCAGAAAGCAACATTTGCACACATAGGCCAAAGTGTTTTCTGCCATACAGTTAAGAATTAACACCTCTTTTACCATCAATGTGATATTAGGAGAAGTATAAAACAAGACCTGTATTTCAGGTTTAAACTAGGAAGATTATTGTTTTGAATGCTTGCATGTTTTCTATGCACAAATCATACAAAGTTCAAACAGAAGCCCTCTTCTGGCAGAATGTTGTTAATAATGCCAATATTTGATCTTCACACACTTTCCTTCAGTGGATGGGTTTGCAGGAGGTACACCTCCTGGCTGACCGCTCTTTTTCTCCTGGTTGTGATATCTAAAAGAGCATTTGCTGGTCCCCTACCCATGGGTGGATTCTCTACTTTAGGTACCCAACAGAATCTTTGCTTTTGGCTATATATCTTCTCCCCAGAGAAATGAAGGATCACATGTAGCTCCTATGTTTTTGTCTCCTTGGAAGGTTTTGCTGTCTGTTTAGAACTTTGTGGCCTGACATTTCTGTGTTGTTTTCCCCAGGAATTGCATAAGGAGAAACTGTATTTCTGAATTACTTCTGAGAGGGAGATGCTTCCTAATTAAGTGCTTTAAGCTCAGACTTTCCAAGTATCTTGCTGAATCTAATTTGGAGTCTTGAGCAGTCACAAGGTGATTTCAAGTTGCTGGGCTACCAAGAAATGCAGTAAATATGGAAAATATCAGTATTTTCCCTCATAACTATTCCCACGTCTTTATAAGTTCTGACATATGCATTACTCTTGTTTTCTGTGCATCATCAGTAAGTTTAAAATGTCAGGACATTTTTAAAATTAATTTGAGTTCCCTTCAAATGAAAAGACAACATATGTACCATTTTAATTGTTGTCATATTTAGATTACAGAACGGAGTTTCTTAGAAAATAATTTGGAGCTTTAACCCTTGTTCTTAGTAATTTCAGATACCTCACCTTCCATATCTATCAATTTTCAAGGAATATTGTTTGATGCAAATGTTAAGCTGTAACTAGAATTGTTTCTCTATTTATAAGGTGAATTTTTCATGTTACCTTATCTCTGGCTAGGTGTAAAGAAAAATGAAGTCCTGCAGTGTTGCTTATAATTGAGTGTTTATACTTGTTAATAGTAATGACTTCAGTCCATTCAGATAATTCCTTCTTTTAGAAGTTTATCTGTGTATTTTAAGCAAGAAGACCAAGTTCCAATATTTTCCTGTTACTTACGCAATATCTTGAGTTGTAAGGGACCCACGAGCATCATGGAAGCCCAACTCCTGGCCCTGTAAACATGACTCCTTCAATCTCACCATGTGGCTGGGAGCATTGTCCAAACACTCCTTGCGCTGTCAGGCTTGGGACTGGTTGGCTGGACTCTGTTCAATGTCCAAGCACCCTCTGTGGGAAGAACTTTTGCCTAATATCCAACTTAAACATCTCCTGCCTCAACTTGATTCTTCTCTCTTGAGTCCTGTCACTGGCCATGAGAGCGAAGAGATCTGTGCCTGCCCTCAGCTCCTCCTCTGGAGGCTTCTCTGGATATTCCAAAGGAGACTGCAAAGATAAGAGAATCTGATCTTTGCAGCCTCCTTTGGATGCTCTCTCACAGCTTTATACCTTTGTGTACAATCCCAAAGCCCTCAGCTGCCCCTCACAGGCACAGCCTCAAAGCCCTTGATGCAGAGCAGAGGAGCCCTGGAGATCCAGCAGCACCTCCAGCCTGGTGCCAGCAGCCCCTTTTCCAGTGGTGTACTCAGATTGTTGGGAAATGTGTGAAAGCAAAGCTTGGGTCAGTTTGATCTGACTGGGAAGCACAATTGTCTTCTGTGAGCACACAGGTTGTTGCTGAGAACTTTGCTTTTAAATTTGCACTTGTTACCAGATGAGACCTTCAAGAAACCCTTGGCTTCATTAAGGTATAAGGCACTGGGAAAGATTTTCAGTCTTTGCTTTCCCTGCTGGTTTGAACAATGGTATGTTCTGTTGAAGGAAATTCAGATGTTTTATTTTTTTTTGGTAGTAGTTCTATCAATTAAACATGTTCCTGGATATGAACTTTTCATCATTAAGAATAGAGTATTGGAAGGAAACAAATGCTGCTTCTTGTCTGCTCCTACTTTCCTAGACAGAAGAGGGATAAAGCATTTTTGGAACTGCTTTCCTTGCATCTTCAGACAATTTTTTGTTCTACTGTTGTCTATAGTTTTCAAACAGTTAGAAATGTCTGCATTAGTTTTGACATGGTCAAAGCTCCTTTATTTTTTTCTTACTTTCAGTAAATAAAAAAAAGAAAACCTTACATCTTTGATGTTGCTGTCTGGTTGCTATTAATGTGAGGGAGAAAAGTGTCCTGTTTGTATTTCCTAGCACAGTTCCTCTCGATTTGAAAAGAAAAACAGTATCACACTTCCTTAAAAAAACCCCAAAACCCTGAAACCTCCCTGCTCCAGAACAAATACACATCCTAAATAAAGGAAATGCTTCTCTGGGTGTTATGCTAAATTATCTTGGGCAGTGAGGAGGCACTAAAGTTTGAGTTCATTTTTCTGGGATTTGGGATTGTTATAATGATTGTTTAAAAACAAAACCCCCTAACAAACCAAATAACAACCAATAAAAACCCACCTCAAAGACTATTAAAAACTTATTTTAGTGTTTAAACATTTACTGGGTTCTAAGTAAATGGTAGCCTTAACTTTGTTGAGAATAATAAACACCTTTGTTGTCACAGTCCTCATTTTCAGTCTTTTGGTGCATGTGCTTGTGCTGCAGGTTGTGGAGTTTTAAGGTACAGCAGAAATATTATATCTATTGCCCAGAGAGGAATTTATAGTAAAAAAAAAGCACAGAATTCTGAACAAATTTGGATTTGGTCTTCACAAATTTCCCACTGTTTATCTTTCTACAAGGTTATGGAAACCCTTGCAGCTGGCTTGCTGCAGTTCTTTTCATTGCTTTGTTCTTAATAAATGCTTTTACAGGAGGAATTCATCTATTTCCTCTCAAAGTCATTGTGGGGATGCAGTCATTTTTCACATCAAAGCCTACTTTAGAAATGTTTGGAAATGTAGGCACCATCTTTTAATCTTTTTTTTTTCTTTGTGAATATTTTCTTCTAGTTTGAAAGCCTTAATTCTACTGCGACAGCTCTGCACTCCTCTTTCTTCAATTGTTTATTGCTCTTTCTTCACATCCATGTTGTTGTTCTTAAGCACACCTGCGCAAGTGAAAGCATCTCTAAATATTATATCCAGTGGCAGTATAAAACACTTTTTTTTCTCTCTCAAAACATAAATTTGTGGTTTATAAAGTGCATAAAAAATTTGCCTGTGTTTTAGGATTTCTACTCATCTGGCCTGGAAAGTAATTGTGACTTTAGAAATAAGAATATGTGAATATATATGTATCTTTTTATAAATAAACCTACATACTTATGTTTTCAAGTTAGGTGAGGATGCAAAATTGATAGAATTTTTCCTATTAGATCAAAGTAATGACACGGTTTTCTCCCCTCTTCAAAAATAGATTTAAAACCAAAAATCGCTTTTTATTAATCACATTTTATAAAACTAAAATCTGTGTTGTAGCATCTGTGTGCTTTGGTATGAAGATTTATTTTGTTTTTGTGGGGATATATCTCTATAAATATCTAGCAATGAGTGCTTTAGATGTGGGTAATTGGTGGTTGCCTGGTGAATTCAACCATTATATTTATCATAATTTTCTGTGCAGTCAAAATTACTTATTTAGATATAAATTCATTTGAAGGCAACTTCTGTCAGGCAAAGTACTTCAAAAAATAATTCTCATCTTTTATTCTTTCAAGTTGGCATGAATATCCATATCTAGATACAGATGTATGGATATAAAAATATATATAGAATAAAAGCATTTATGAGCACTTTCTTATAAATTAATCTAAAGCTGCCAGCTACAGAAAACAAAATAGAAAGTTCAACTTTATTGTATTTCAAATTAGTTTGGAATATTATTGGAATCAACTCTATTTAAAATTTCCAGCAGTAAATTCCAGGTACTGCTGACTTAAAACATTGCATGATCTATAAGTGCAGAAGCCTGGCAGCTGCTCAGCAGAGTTTCTTTAGTCAATGGTCTATGTGGGAATGTGGCAGTGTTCATTTCAAGGTTAGATGGATTTTCTTGCACCTAATGTTACATGAATTTATGTGTTGTAAAAGATTCTGGGAATTTAAGAGCTGCTAAATGTAAGTTTTGCAAATTATGTCTGTAAAGCTTGGTATTTCTGGTGGAGAAGACAGTGGGACCTTGCTGCTTTTTATTTTGCTGATAATTGTACCTGTATTGTGTATAAACAAGGAGAATGAGAACCTCACAAAATGTCTAAGACTTTTTAGATATATGTTCAGCACAAGACAATTTCATGCAGACTCATGCAATTATAGTCTCAAAAAGTCACTGATGTGTGCAAAGTTCTTATTTCATATTTCATGTCTAATTGGGAAGCTGCAGCTACTATACTTTTAAAATTTAATGAAACATTGAGCCTATTTAAAGAAAAGCTGATTTTATCTTAATGTGTGAGATGGTGTAAAATTTGTGCTTAGTTTCCCATATCTCCAATACTTTTGTCAAAATTAAACCAGAATTTATCAGCAAATGCACATATCCAGTGGTCTCTTGAGCCTTGTCCTTCATCCTGAAATTTTTTCCTCTGTTTTATTGTTAATTTTCTTCAAAATGTGAGCTAGATTCTTTAAAAAGCCAAGCTTAAAAAGCTCCTCTGTTAAACAGGAGTGCTTAATAAGGATGCAAAATTTTGTGAGAAACATGTTTTAGTGTTTAGTGTGTTTAGTAGTTTAGTCTACAGATGGAAGCTGTTGGAGGGTGACAATTTAGAAGCTGTTTAACCCTCAGTGGAGAAGCTAAAACATTGTCAGAGTGAAAAGGAATATTTGTATGTTAATCATGTAAAGGTTATTTTTGGAAGAGAAGAGAGGGTCTTCTTCAATCCAGTTCCTTAAAATAAAATGGGAATTCTAGGACCAGAGATGAGATATTTACTGTGCCTTGTGTGATAAATTGTGGTAAAGGTGGGTTTTCAGCATTCCATTTTCTTTAGAAGGTTTGTGTGCCATGTAAAAGAGACTTTTAAAATCATATCAGAGGAAACTCAGGTGAAGTTATTTCCATGTGAAGTAAAAATGTTGTCAAAAAAAAGTATAATATTCTACTTATAAATGCCATGCTGGAAGAATGCCTAATCTTTCTGAATTAAAATGAAAGAGAAACAAAATCATCATAAATAGGTAGTGATCCATAGTTAGATCCCCACCCTTAGTTTTTGTGGAAGTTATATAGTTCAGACTATGAGAATGTTTCTGAAACATAAAATATGAGAGTATTTTAGAAATATTTTTCAGATAACACCTTTGGAACAAACCCTGAAAGGTCTTTTGGCATTTGTCTAATGTCTTGGAAGGGTAGGAAAAATTGCGGAGATGGAATATCTGACTTGTAAAATAAGAATATGCATTTGAACTTCTAAGCTCATTTCTTCCTAAGCTGACAAAAATCAAACTCTTATACATCTACAAGTCTTATTAAACATATTATCAAATAGTTAAGAACTATTTAATTTTTTTTTTATTTTTTGTGCAATAAAGCTTCTCTTCATTGCTGGATGTCAAGGTGATTTATAAAGGAATTAAATGTTGTTAGAGCAATTTGTCATGTTGGGATGCTGACATGTAGAAAATGAAATGGTTTGCCAAAGATTACTCAGCAGACTGATGGAAAAGCAAGAATAGGCTTTAATCTCTTAATTCTGAGTCACTCCAGTCCCATAATCACTGGGCCATGGAATGAAATGTGAAGGATTATAGAGGTTTTATTACGTGATGCTGCTCCTCTTTTCCTGTGTTCCTAATGTGGGTATATGTTGTTTGACAGCTGACTGACACATATACACATTTTTATTTCCTTACATAACATTAAACCTTGTGTATCCTTTGCTGGTAGCATTTTTCTTGTTTCATAAACCAAACAGGAATGCAGCTGTCATACTTTCTTTCTTCATATATAATTTACAGAACTTAATCAAGATTATTATCTAAAGGCCTGTGATTAATTCCCCAAATTTCACGTTCTTGAAATCCATGGAAATGAGAACTAAGCTCCAAATTCATCCCAAGATCCGAGATTTTCCTTTGAAATCTGAATGATTATCCTTCTTAAAGTTCAGAAGTATTAGAAATGTGGATTCACATTTGTGATTTACATAAACAGAACAATTAATTATGGATTCTAAACTCTTTGAAGAGTTTTTTTACTAGAATTTTGTCATAGGACTGTGAGGTTTTTTAAATTAAACTGGATTTTATGAACACTGAATAGTAATATCAGGGAAGTGGAGATGTGCAAATGTACTAATGTCTTCTCTACTATGACTGCATCATCGCAAACAACCCTTCTGCTTAAGTATTTAAGAGTCTATGTATATGCCTTTCAATGTGGAATTTTGATTTTTATATCTGGTTTATATATTGTGTTTATATCTAGTTCTTGGAAAAAGCTCTTTTAACGACACAATCTTCAGTGGTGTTTTGTGCAATTTATTAAAGAAAAAATAATTGAAAAAACCCTTTCATACTATGTTGTCCTTCCTAGATTAGAACTCTAAAATAGCAGCTGTTAAAGGAAAAGGAGCATACTCTGAGTGGACCTTCAGTGCCAGCTGCTGCTCCTGCAGTGGTGTGGTTTCTGTCTCACTGCCCCTGTGCTCCCTGTGTGACAGCGTGCAGGGCTGGGGGACAAAGGGAAATGGAGCCAGGCTGAGCAGGAGGCTTTTGATAACATTGGTGCAAGAGTTTTGGACCAGGGTCTGATGCAGTTTCTGATTATCTCCAAATGTTTTCAGTAGTGGTGTTTCAAATCTGACCTTACTTGCTCATGATTTTCACTTTGGTGCACATAAACCAGGGATATTAAATGTGAGCTGCTGAAACAAGTGCTGTGCTCAGGTCCTCAATGGTTGGACCTCTCTGCTATCCTGCAAAGTTACTCTGGGTAGCACACTGTATTGCTTCTTAGTATTGTCACCTGTGAAGTTCAGGAAGTTCTGCAAAAGATGGAGAAAGGCTTGTCCCAATGCTTTCTTATCTTGAAAATTATTTTTGTATAATTGAGGTGCTACTTGATTTTGTCAGACTTTTCCATAACTAGCACAAATACTCTGTGTAGCTGCAAAATTTAATTTCCTTCTTCTGTGGTACAGGTTCCAAGATGAAAACAGTGTGAAGCAGTTCCCCTGAAACACACATAGTATCTGAAAGTATTTAGAAGTCATTACGTCGTGTGTAAGGAGCCAGTATTCATGTCCTGTGGGGGGAGGGAGGAAGGCTCCTTCACTAAAATATTAATTCTGTTTGGAAAGTTTAGATGAAATAAAAGCTTTTCTAACTGCTCTTGGGCAAACTGATGTGTGGCAGGTGCTTAAATTCAGATGAAGAAAAACTGATACACTCTGATGACCTTAACAACCTCTCCTCTGGGTAGTTTTAGTTTCCTCTCCTGTATCCAAAATGCTTCATGTTTGTACATTGGAAATGAATTAGATGCTCACTGGTGACATTGGCTGTACTGAGAACATCTATTGAGTAACTGGGGCAAGATTGGGAGGGGAGAAACATCTATGACAATAGTGTGCAGTACCAGTTGACACCTTTTGCCATAGAAAACCATTGAGATTAGTATCTTTCTCCTTTTTAATCCTCATAAAAAGAGACGTGGCAGATGTGCAGCTCTCATCCATGTGGATATCCAATGTGAAAAAATCTTAGCTGTTAACCTTTAATTTTCCTTGGAGAGGGAGAAGGAACAATTTTGGAGCATAAGAGCCATGGTAAATTTGGTGATACCACTAGACATGGATAGTCTAAAAGATGAATTAAATAGTTAAGCTTGCTTTTAGTGTGAGCTGTTTTTGAAGCAGAAATGTGGAAATTCAGGGACTAAAAAATGACAAATTTAGCAACATAAGATCAAAGAGACATGAGAATAGGGGAAAAAGAAGTGAGTATCTTTAAAGTATATTCTTCAAATCTGACAACACCCTAAAGATTTCTCCTCAGCCTAGATAAATGTGAATTGTATATATCATAAGAAATTAAACAGGAATTTTTTTACAAAGTTGTTGCAGTGAGTTAGTAGCTTATTGTACAATATTTAAGAAAAAAACCTACCCCTTAATAATGTTTTGTAGTAACAATGGAAATCTCCTGTGCTAAATGAATCTCACTGAAACCACTTGGTTCTGTTTGCTTGTCATACCCAGTAGAAAGAATCAATACGAAAAAACCTGGCATAACTGGCATGTATTATAAATAAAGCTGTCTTGGGGGCTACATAATGATTTGTCAAAATAGACTTGTAAGTGTTCACCATCATCAATCATTTCACTTAATCTTGGTTTAGCAAAAATATATTAACATATTAGCACACAGTATTATGGATGAAAAAGGAACTTTAATACATCTTTGACTTAAACTTTGAAAAATGTAGAGGATCTCAGACTACAGAAAAATGATATCTGTAACTCAGAGCAATGCAGATTAATAATTTTGTAACTTTATTTATAGCTGTTGTTCCTTTTGTTTTGCTGATTAATTTGACCAAGTGAACTGCAGGTTTAATTTTCTTTTTTGTTTTATTCAGTCTTAATATGCTGGTGACATATTTATTTGACTATGTACTTTATATTTGATAGAATTGTTCAAGTTGGAAAAGACTTTTAAGATTGAGTCCAACTGCTGACCAAGCTACCAATCCAAACCCCAAGCACCCCATCTACACATCTTTTAAAGATCTCCAGGGATGGTGACTCAACCACTTCCTTGGACATCCTGTTCCAGTGCTTGACTTTCAGTGAAAGAATGTTTTCTAATATCCAGCCTGAACCTCCCCTGGCACAACTTGAGGGTGTTTCTGCAGGTCCTGTTGTTTGGGAGAAGAGCCTGACCCCCACCTGGTTACAGCCTCCTTTCCAGGAGTTCTGGAGAGTGCTGCCATCCCCCTGAGCCTGTGTTAGTCCAGGATTTCCCCCAGCTCCCTCAGCTGCTCCCAGCAGGCTCAGCCCCAAGCCCTGTGTCCTGTCCAGGTCCATCCCCTGCTGCCCTGTGAACTTGGGGGCTGCTGGGGGGCCCCGACCTCCTCTTGGGGTCCCCCTGCTTGGCAAAGCCCCCTGCGGGCTGTGCTTGAACTAGAAGGGAAAGACTCTGCTAAATTAGGCCCAGACTAGTGAAAAACAAAAGGATTGAAAAATAGCTATAAGGACCCTTCTGAACAGATGGTGTGATTCTGTAAGGGTAATTATATCATGATCCTAATTAATCACAACAGGAATGGCCTTTTACTGACTCACAAAATAATTTCATTTAGAGAATCTTCTGTCAAACTTTGATTTTTATTTTATTTTTGCCTCTTTTTTTTCCTTAGGTCAGATACCCATATGCTCTGTATGCAGTAGAGCAGTTTCAAGAGATAAAATTGTAATCATGTGCTGCAAAGTTGACACCAGTTATTGCATCAGGTGAGATCACAGGACTTAGAGGTGAACTTTTGAACTGGTGAGTCCAACCCTTTGTGTTCTCAACATTTATCCAGTGTCTGTGTTGTATTAACCTCCTAATGTCAATGAGTTTTGTTTCCCAACAATATATTCATTAATGCAGCAAGTCGGGTTTTTAGTAAGTTATTTATCTTCTGGTGTGCCATGAGGAAATTTGATCATTTTATCTGGAGTCTAGGTTAAGATATGTGCTTCTAATCATAAGTCCCAAATAATTTCTTTGACCATTTCTGTTAAGAGTATCACTGGGGTTTTTCTGTTTAATACTTCTCAAGACTGGTTGTACCCTTGTGGTTAGGACTTTATTTCTTCAAATATCAATGCACAAATGCTATCTGGTTATTCACTTTAGTGCATTTTTTGCTCTAATTATGCCTATTGGGAACTTCAACTGTTATATCTTAAATGTCAAAATACCACTTAAATTACTGCTTCCTATGGGAAAATGATTGTTTACTACTCTGAAAAGTCATGAGATGTGATGATCAAACTATGAACAGAGAAAACACAACTAAAGCAAATATTTAATGTGCATTTTCATTTAAATAAAAACCACTCTATAGCTCTGAGGGTTATTTTCCCCTGTTTTTTTCAGTTGTTTTTTTCCCTTTGTTCTTTTTACTTTGATCAAGTGTTCTCAAGGAAATGACATGAAGTGTATGTAGTTGTTGCTCTGACTCTGCTTTTTTGTTGTTTTTTTGTTGTCTATTGTCTGTTTTAGTCTGAAACTTCCCAAAGCTTTTAAACAGTGCAGCATAATGACCTGGTCAAATGAAGTGCTTCAATTCTTGATCCAGTAACAACCAATAATGAGACATTAAATGCTGTAAAAAATCAAACCCTTTGGGGAGACAAGCTGTTTTTGAAGAAAAGGGAGCACTGTGCCATTATGTGCTTCATAATCCTTCTGTCATTTCTAAAAGTGCCAATATAAAAATGAAACAGAAGGAAATGTGCTGAAGTACATTTTGTGCGTTCCAGGTGTTTCACTGAGTGACAGAGGAAAGCATTCAGCTGTGTGTGTTCTTGCATTTCTACATGGGTAACACTAAAATATTCTGAGAATCACAGCAGCCTCCCAAACAATGAGAAAAGAAAGTGTTTTCTACATGAACCCATTATGCAGACACATAGCATAAATAATTTTATTTCTTTGATCTTCCTTTAATTTTGGCTCTAGTGCACATTCTCCTCTGTCAGAGCAGCAGAATTCTGCTTGCTACTGTTTATATTTCTCTTGTCTCATGGGGGGGGTCTTTAGGAAGCAAACTTGCCATTTCTGAATTAGAGAAAAGAGGGCACAACAGCTGCTCCTGTTCGGTAGCTTTTGTCTTTTAGGGAGTATTGGAGTATTGTCCATTTTCTTTCCCAGATTTCCCAAAACCTCTCCTTGGTTTGATCCCTCACTTGTCTAGCATAGTAGAAATCTGATTTTTTTTTTTTTTTTTTTATTTGTAGGTGACATGACAATAGAATAAAGTTATTTGCTTTTAATTTCTGTTACCTTTTTATTTTTTCACTTTTTAAAAAAATTGCTTTGTTTTTAATTCAGTGCTTTCTATTATCTTTAGGGCTTTTTTGACTCAGAGGGGAATGCTTATACTTGAATAAATAGATGAAAAAAAATTTAATTTTTCAACATGTCAAAAAGGGGGACTAATTTCCCATTTAACGAAAAAAGAGCTTTTAAATTAGATGTCCATTTAAATAGATTTTTTTTCAAAATTTCTTTTTTGAGGAATGATAATTAACTATAGCTGGGAAATATAAAACTTGGGTCTTCATGTTGGTATTTATGCAAATGCCCTCCCTCAGATTAAGAACCTGGTAAAATCTCTTAAATAAAACTTGGAGATGTCCATGTATAATTTGTTAAAATCAAACAATGTTTCTATAATATGCATAGAAATTAAAGCTCTTTTTATCTTAGTGTTTTAAAATACTCTTGATTTTACTAAAGAACTTGGTTAAAACTGTGGATTGATTTGAATAGCTTTCATCTCTCTGTAATCTCTCTTGCCTATTTCCCTGAAACTGAAGCAAAGTTTTGTTCTGAGGTGCTGGAAATATTTAAGGCTGCTCAAATCCTGTGCGTGGATGCAATGTGAGTGCACCTGCACCTCATGGATGGTAATGGGGTTTGATTGTGCCTTTGCAGGATCAGTGGCTGCCCCCTGCAAATATTTATTTGCTGCTTGTTTTTGCAGTGGAAGGTTGTTGCATCAGTGCACTGTCATGTCATGTTCTCTGTGCTCTTTTCATACTCTCTGTCAAGGCAATAACATTAATTTGTGTCTATTTGAATAATACTCATTGTCACATGGAAAGAGATCTCGAGACAAGGGATTTGTTTAGCAAAAAACAATTTTAAGAAATGACAATTTTGAGAGGCTTCATTTTACAGGAAGGGATCAGAGTGGCTAAACAATTCAAATCCATGATTTTTTATTTCAGTGTGATCATTTGCTGACACACTGGGTGCAGGATAGATGAAATTCAGCTTCCATGGTGCAATCTAAGTGCTCCATTAATACAAACTTTGTCTCAATTTCTGATTGCTGATTCCAGCTTTTTTATTTGTTGAGTGATCCCGAGTTCTTCAATGCTGTTTGTGCTTGCTGCAGGAATACTGTTTGTGCCTGGGGCTTTGTCTTTGTGCTTGATGCCACTGGCACACAGAAATGAGCCTTTCAGTTACACCAAATACATCAGTCCAAAGCTGGAGATTCCACTTGTGAAGCTATTGCTGCAGGAATGTGATTCACAGCAATGAGGAAGGTTGGAAGAGGAGGAAATGAGATTTGACTGCTATGACTGAGGCTGCTGCTGGAGCTTCCCAGGCTGGAATTAGTGGTTTAGAGGTCAAAGCTATTTTTCTTAATTAGGCAAAAGATCAGAGTATGATGCAGGCAAAATTGGATAATTTTAAGAACTATTAGGGGAAAAAAACCCTTCTCTCCAAAATGAACCCCAGAAATCCATCACCAGACACTAAAGCCTCGATGACCCTGCACTTAAAAATTCATGAATTAAGCTGAAGTGATTAGACAGGGGAAAAAAGAGATACTTTTAAATTATTCAAGATCAGCTAGTTATGTACCCCTGAAAATGCAGATGCAGCACCAGGAGGTATCAGCCCTATAGGGTTTTTTTACATAAGTGTTGTGACATAAGCACTGAGTAGCCATTTTAAGGGCACCCTTTATAATGAAAAATGAGCATAAAGTAGAACTGAAAGGTGGGCAAGGATCATAACCAGTTTTATTTTACAGGGAGACCAATAGCTTTCCTTTCTAAAGTAGGAAAAACAAAGCAAGAAAGTGGATTTGATTAGTTTTTATATGTATCCATATTTAAGTATGACATAAAAAAACCCAGATCCTATTTATTTAACTAGGAACCAACACTGACACCAGTTTGTCATACATTATAAATATACTCAGAAGCTAACAGAAATTCTGCTAAAGCAGAGTTCACAGCTAGGAGATCCATGCTACAGCTTACAGGCAGTCTTCAAGCTGTATTTATTTCAGAGTGGCAGTGAGGCCAAAGAACCAAATATTAGCACATTATCAGGAAATATTACAGGGATGTCAGTCTGGTACCTAATTACCAAGGGATGTCAAACAGGAGGAAACTGCATAGCCCTAAACTCCATCCTTTTATATATAAAAGCAGTTCTAACTGGGAAGATGAAGAGCTTTGTGTACAGATTAAGGGCTATTCTGTTTTTTCTAAGCATATGAAAACATTTCTTGTGTTCTAGAACTGGAAGCCCCTGAGGAGAATTAGCCACTGTTGAATAAACCAGCCTGCAAAGTTTGATTAAAGTGTTTTGATCAAGACTATGACACTTCAGCTTTTCCTTTTCAATAGACAGTAATGTGTTAGGAGTTGTCCTAGCATTTCTGCCATCTTATTTCTGCCAAGGTTTTGTAAATATCAACTGCTCCAAACTGTGCACAAAAACCTGTCTATTCATCACTGTCTTCAGTTCTGATGACGAACAGTTTCTGCTTCTTGCAAGGGGTCGTGCTAAAGGAATATTCAGTCTTGTATGTGGTGAGGTGACCTTTTAAAGGCTCAAGTGTTTCATATTTTCCTCGGTTGTTGTAGCTATCCTTCTTCAGAAGTTTGAAGTCTTCAGTTTGAAGAGCTTTGATTTTTATAGAAACTACTCAGGAAGGCTTTAAAAGCATTCTGAACTATCAGGATATATGATATTGTGTCTTTTTTGCTGTTGTTGTTCATTTAGGTCCACTGAAGACTTATGAGTGTCTTATAAAGGGCTAAGGATAATCTGACTTTCCTGTAAAATAACTTTTATTATTTCTTACTGTAGTAAGCTTAGTAATTTGTCAGAGTGAGTTGTGTTTTTTTAGCTGATCTTTCTGTTCTGGCATCTTTATTGAGAATTTTCAGTGGACACTCAGAAGGATAAAAATGTTTATACATAGAATCAATTTCAGGATGCTTGAAGGAAATAGATGATGTATGTTAATTAACTAGGAATGTCAGAAAATTTTGATAAGGATTTAGTGGATTCAGGCCTCCTTGATGAATTTAAATTTCAATGGAAGTTTGATCAAACCAGGAGTAATTATAAAGCAGCAATAATTCAGCTAATGTTGATAGCAATTCATTTGGTGTAAAATCATTAGAGATCTCTGATTCTTTAAAACTGCAAAGATTTCACTGATAAATAGCAGTTATACAAAACAATTGCTATATTAATTTGTTATTATATCTGGAGTAAGACAAACTTAGTGGCATATAAACTTGTAGGAATTGCCCTAGTGAAGAGGAGCTAGACTGGGATACATTTCATTTTTTATTTGGTGAAAAGTGCGTCCAGTGGCCAAATTCTCTCCTGCTTTATCTACTGTGAAAGAAAGAAATACTTGAGATTTGGACAGTGAATATTGACTCAGGATTCCAATTAGATTTGTGGATCAATTACAGACTTTCTGTGCTGCTGCAGCAAGTAATTTAAGTGACACTTTCCTTCAGCTGCTCCTGTATATAATGCTTTGCTGAGGCATTGCAAAGATGAAATCCACTACTAATTTGTGAGCAGCATTGATTCTGCAGTGTGAGGGCATATTATCCCATAAATGAGTTGTTAGAAATCAAATTATATAAAATTATTTAAATGTAATTATGTATTATCTAATTATATTTTCCTGAAGAACTTCACAAAGACAAACTCTTAGTTCCAGAAATTAAACATGTGTGCTGGGTGAAGGAGAACTGAGACCGAGAGCCAGGAAAGTGTTAAGTTGGGGTAAAATAACTTTGAGTATTCCTTAGAGAAATGCAAGTTTCTTTTAATTCAAAAGAAATGTGAAACATAGCTTGCAAATTCAGTGTGTTTTATTCAGAAGTTCTTCTTTGAATATATGTTTTTATTTAAAAATTGAGAGAGTAATATATGCTTTAATGAAATATGCCTTCGGATGTTTTCTTGGCTTTTATTTTCTCAGGCATGAGTATTGATTGGCTGTTCTCCACCATGGCAGGAAGTGCTCTGAGTTGTGTCTCAGCCTCTGCATGTATAGAAATGGAGGAGAGAGCAGCCACATTTCTATAGATAAGGACAGGTGTTCAGGCCTTCCTAACACACTCACATTGCCAATATTAGTTTGTGCTTTCTGAGGGGTAGCTCTGCGAATTTCATGAGCCAAAGGGTTGTAGTAAAACACAGAAAAATCTATAACATTTTCCCTGTTACCATTCTTGTGTGAAAAATATTCTTTGCTCTTCTACTTTTTTCCTTCTTTTTCCATGTTGTGTTGTGTGGTCTTATTTTGTGGAGCCTTAGTATTTTCTCTGTTTTGCAGCTCGGTAGTTAAATGCTTAATCAAACTCTAAATCAAATTGTGATTTGTTTCTCAGTAAGAGTTACTGATAGTTTTAAGTTGCAAAGAAAATGTGTTGTAGGCTCATAAGGAATGATTGTATCAAATAATATCCTAATTAAGATGTTACAGAACATTTTGCTAATTACCTGTTTGTAGTCATAAAAAAATTTGAGTTGGACTGAGGAGTTGCCCTGAATTACTTTCAACTCCAGTGTTATATTTTACCAGCGCAATCAAGAACTCTGCCATAAGATGCATAGCTCTGTGCTGTAAATATTAAAAAGAATCATCTTCATTCATCCAGGGACACACTTAAAAAAGAATGATTAGTTCTTGCCGTGCTTAGGAAGGGACTTGGGTATTAGGCATTAGTTGGAGCTTTTTTCATTGCAAATAGCACCACTGGATGACATCTTTCAGCATACGAATAATCTTTTGATTTGGGGACGCAGAAAAATATGTCCCGTGTATGGAATACCCACTGCATGGAATAAATTCTGTAAAATCACTCTTTTTTAAACATGGTAAATGTTACAGAATGGCAGAGAACAGATTTTGAAGTCTGCTGTTTTCCTCTGTCATAAGGCAGAATAAATTGTCTTATTAATTTCTTCATTTGTTATTTCTGATACATTTGTCAAAAGTTTCATTTTCTTATGCTCATATCAACAGTGTAGAATCCACATAAATATTCTCCAGTAAGTTACAGGTACTCTCTCTTTTTGGGTGTTCAGTAGAGGTAGCATTAAACCCAAACCCCTCATTTAAGCATTTGCAGCCCAAAATGCCTAAAATGGCTTTAGAAAAGAAGCATAACAAGATAATTTAAGAAGGATTGGGGCCAAGTAAAGGTGCAGAGCTCAGTGCACATCTCTGGTAACCTCTCCGTGGCCGTTTTGCAGTGTTTCATTATAGGACATGTGGATGTGATAAGCTTGAATACAGATATTAAGCATAGAATCTGTATTTCTTATTTATGACTGCAATCTTGGCTTTAGGGGCAACAGCAGCTTCAGTGGCAAAGAAGGATAAAGAAAACTGGGAGGTGGTGTAATGAACACATTTCCCTATCGAGGTTGAAAGAACTGACTTAGAATGTGTAAAACTGTGCCCTTCCAGTCCAGAGCTGGGGGAATTGACAATTGCCAGGCAGAATCAGCTGAAGGTTGTTTTTTTAAATCCACCAGACTCTGTGCTAGCCTCAAAATACTTCTTTGGAAGCATGGTATGTGGTACCCTAACAGTGCTGACTCCAGTGAGATATAGATACCAGGGAGTCTTTCAGGGACAGACCTGTCAAAATATTTCATCTGTGCTTTACACATCTCTGCTTTCATCTTGAGCTGAGACTGACATCTGTCAGATTGTGTGCTATGGGAGAAATGTGATTTAAAGGTTGCAAGAGTGAATGGGATTCTAGATTTCAGATGTAGGTGAATGGGAAGGTCCTTAAACAAGTAAATTAATTAGGTTTTCTCTTCAGCCTTTTGAGAAATATTTATGAGGATTAACAGTTCTAAATGAAGAAGAAATAAATGGAGAAATATAGATTCATAATTTACAGCAGCAAATGGCTGATTAAATTGATGAATGCCACAGTCAGCGTTGCTCTGTTCTACTGATTACACATATCTGCTTAGTACTTGGAACTTTATTATAATTTGGTATCAATAATATTAACCATGGTTTCATAAAGGAGTAGTTGTACCAGTATCTAGTGGGGCAGAGAAAAATCAGTATTAATATTGCAATCAGTAGTTTTCAATGTTGTAATTGAAAATTTTTAAAAAAAGTATTAGCTGGTATTATTTGTAAAATAAACAGTTTCTGTGTGAGGTTTATCATATTTAGCACCAAACTTAATATCATCTTGTTTCACAAAACATAGGGATTGGATACTAAGACAGTAAATGCTTTTGGTTAAGTTTAAATTTAATTTGGTATTGTAGACATGAAAACCTTCGTTATAATACTAAGTTTACTGCTGATAATTGTTTATAGTAATGCATATTGAAAGATTGAAAATACAGTTACATTAGCAATGATGTATCTCTAAAATTAATGTCTCTGAACATTCATGGGCAAACCTGTATTACTCAGATTCAATGTAGGACCAGGTTATGATTATTTCAGATCTGGGGAATAATCTTTCTTTTGCACTTTCTTATTGAAAAATGTGTGTATGCATGCTGTGTATATGTAGCTCATATGCCTACAGTCCATATGTGCTTCCTGCAGATTAGGATTGCTCACATTCTTAAGATCCAAACTTTAAGAAACAAAAGTATTCACTACTTGTACACTTATACTTTATGGAAAACTTAGGAAAAGTTCATTGTTGGGCAAGGCTTCAGCCTAACTGAGCATTGTATATGGGCTGCTGTGTTCAGCACTACATGAGCTGTCTGCCTGGCTGACCTGCCACTTGCTATCAGCTGTCTGTCCTCTTGTGCTCACAGAAGATGAGAATTTGAGTGGTGTGTGACAAGCAGAAATGTTCTTCTGGTGTGTCTGATTTAAAAAAAATATTTTTCTCCTAATGAGGTTAATGTTCTAAACTACTTCCACATGAAAGCACACACACTGAGCCCAATACTGTAGGAAAGTACAGAACAGTGAGACTGAGATTCTGAGAAGTTACCAATAGAGAGACAGAAAGTATGAGAATTTTTTGAGTGTTTGCAGTGTTTATTGAACTGCTAGAATTAAGAAAAAGGTTGAGATGAAGAACTGTTACTGATATTACTTCAGAAAGTTGCAGAGGGGTTGGTGGGGGAAGTGTGGCAACATCTGAACTTTCTGAAATAGTGAGCAAAGTGCTGTTAAAAACCAATTCTGGGTGGATTAACTGTGCTTATTGTATTGCAATCCATGAGCTCAGGTGGGAGTGCATTGCCACATATTTGGTTAAAACCACCTCTGCTGACATTTTGCAATGAAAAGAATCATCATAGCAATCTAAGCTGGCTCCTGTTCCCCAGTTATGAACTTTGCAGCTGCCACCTCACTACTGTGGTTATTGAGCAGAAGATGTGTAACTTCAAGACTTTTCCTGGAGATTCTGTGGACTGGACACATTATTTCTTTCTGCTGTTGATGTGTTGTGCTCCATGCTTGTAAACACATGCAGACCTTGGGTATGGTCTGCTATATTGCTCTGGTTCTGCTTTTTGGGTTTTTTTCCTGTCTGCCTCTCTACTCTTTTTCTCTGAGTTATTTTGTAATGTAAAGACAGACCAAAACTTCAACAAGAAACAGCAGAGCTGCCGAACCTGAAAACATAAGACCAAGTGTGGAACTACAGAAATTTCTCAAACTATTTTTCAAGCAGCATAAAAGAAAATATGTTTGGTGACAGGGACTCTTTGTACACTTGGAAGAGGGTGTTTAATTTGGAAATACGTAAAGAATGCCCGGTGAGGGATAAATCTGTATTGTGCAGATAATGAGTTCATGCAGATTCAGCAAAATTTGCCTTCCAAACAAAAACTGCAATATAAGCTTTTAGTTTTCCTTTTGCAGAGGTAGTTTTGCTGGAATCTCATTTCTAACAAATCTTATGTTGTTTACACCTACAGTTTTTGATCTTGTGTCCATATACCAGCTGTCAGGAAAGCACCAAGCCCACAAATTACTGATTAGACATGAGGCACAAAGAACACAAGCTGCTACTGTTTGGAAAGCTCAGCACTCTTTGCAAAGACTTTGCCCCATTTGAACTGTACCAGTTTTACTTTCACTAATGATATATTGTATAGCTTGTTTGGCAGCGTGGGAGTTTATCATAAGTTTCTCTTTTGTTCAGCCCTGAAATCAGGCTAAAATATGTAATTACAGTTACTTGTCATCAGAGGTCGTGTTTTTCAATAGAGAAAGTGCTGCAATGCCTCTTAAATAGTTTCTTGATGATAATTTGTATCAGCTGCCCATAAGAAGCTACAGTGCGATCATGCTGCCTCAAAAAAGCTTTTTATCATAGGTTAGAAATAATCTTTACCATTCAAGAGACAGTGAATTTTCAATGAAGATGATCAGATCTTTGCAGTCCGTTTGCCAGTTTGCTCAGGTGTTGGGTAGGATTTGGTGGCAGAGTTTTTTGCCATTACTAGCCTCAGCTTTCAGGCAGCAGCATCTGCTTTATGAAAGGGGAAACAGAGCCCTGTGTCAGGAAATCCTTTGTAAATATTGGAATATATGATGCATTTTTCATACCATGCGAGCTCAGTTTGGTCTCTGCCAGCCAAAGCCTCAAAATGGGGAGCCTGCAGCAGATGGCCTTCCAAACCTATCATTTGGCACCTGCATGTGTAAGAGATCCCTAAATTCATAAGTTGCAAGATTAGATCATGGTCGGTTAGATTTGTGTGAGTGACTGTTGTGTTTAATCATTTTATAGATAAGTGAAAACCTGGGGAGGCAGGGGAGGACAATGCATTTATGCAATCCTGAATCTTTTCTTCACTTCTCTAAGTAAATAAAACAGTGATTAAACAGGAGAACACAGAGGGTTTGGGTATGTGGGTAAGCAGCAATTTCCATTACATAAGTAATTAACTTCGTTATGGAATATGCTTAGTTAGAGACCTGAGAATTTCTAATAATTAATGCAACAATTTCATTTATGTAGGCAAAAATATAGACCCTTTCTAAGACAAGCATTTTTCTCTTTGTTAGCATGATTATTTTTTCCTATGGAACAAGAAATACTTTCCTATCTTGTTTCTGACAATAAAAATATGCTATTTGAATCTGAAATTTTTCCATAGACAGTAAACTTACTTTGAACCTATACTTAAAATGTGTTGTTTTGTCCAATTTGCAGTACTCTTGAAATTTAAAAATCTATCCCTGCTCTTGAAGATTATTTATAGCAATTGATAAAACATTTAGTGCTGGCATTTAGATTAAAAGTACCTTGAGTTACATTTGTCTTAGCATTATTGTTTTGCAAAATTGCACTGGGAATGCAGGTTTTCAAGAGATATTGTCTGGCTATATAGGACCAGGAACTGAAAGGGAAAAATAGATGTTCTAGAATGATTTCTGCAGGTACCTGTCTGCAGTGGCAATGCATACAAACATAGTACAACAGCAGCACAGATACCAGTGGTGTGACTAATGTATCTTGATAGGTGTGAAGTAAATGAGGGATATACACAAATCCTGCCTCTGTGGATTAGAAATTGGTTCTGATTTTGATTATATTTTTGCCAACACTATTTTTTATCAAGATGTTTTATAATAAAGGAAAACACCAAGGTTGTTGTTCTTTTTCCCTTCTGTTCTGTCAGTGCTTTAACATTAGGAGAAAGTAGCTGGTAATTGACTTTCCAAATAGGGAAGGTCAGCATGCTGAGAAGCACTTGCTTGAGAGCTGAAAGAGGGAAAATCAATAAGGAAATGAGGAAGTTGCCATTTCTAGTACTCCATTAGCTGCTGTGTAATAAGATCTCATCAAATAAATCTTATCAGTAGAATAAATGCTTTTAAGAGCAGAAAATGTCACAAATTATGAGAGTTAAGACTGTGGTTTTCTGGTATCTCATGTACAAACAGTTTAACTACTGCTGAAGGAATTGGTCAATATGTGAAGCACCAGTGCATGTGACTGGATAGATTGCTATTGATTTTGGTAGGGTTTGGGTCAGGATTTAGTAACCAAAAAGATCAGAATCGCTCAGCTGAAAATGAATGATGATGTAGGCCATATTTTCTCATTCATTTTCCTATTGAATAGAGGGAGAGAGAAGAGAGGGAGAAGATTAAAAAAGTAGGCAGTGAAGCTTGGAATTTCTGGTATGCTGCTTTATTTTGATGTGACATCCAAATGAGGGTGATATTTTGTATTACTGTAGGATAAACAAAAGGATTGATTTATTTCACTCATTAATATAATCCATGTTTATTAGAAGAATATATAGTAAAAACATCAACAAAGGAGTGAGTTTAGTGGGGAGAATCATAAATCTATATATTTGATATTAATTCCATAGTGTTTAACTTTATTGTAGGAGCGGCATTTAGATGATAGTTACCACCTCAATTCCTGCTGCTTTTCCCTACAGAGACGCTTGTTTGTTGGTCAGCTGGAACTGGTGATTAAATAGTGTTTAAATGATGGTCAAATAGTGTTAATCTTTCCTAGATTGTAATTTTTATATATTTTTTAATTCCTTCCTAGTGGTACAGAAGAATTCTTATGTTCTTGGCTGAAATTTTTTTAAATACTTGTTTATAAACCTTCATAACTAATGCAAGGTTACTCTCATCTTCATCCTGCCTTTGTGATACAGGATGCACATTCCTTGCAGTAAAGATGATATAGTCAGCTGAGATTACTCTTGCTTCCACTGATCTCAGTGGGATTTTTCTATAAATATGTGTGGAATTGCTTATGAATTAAGAAACAATCTTCTTACACTGACAAATAATTTATTAGGTCAGTCTAAATCAAACTACTTGGGAGACTGACATTTGCCATGTTATGTCATTAATAAAATAATGGATATTAAATTGAGTACTGTTTTACTATAAGGATATTCACACTGTTTTTCTGTGTTGTTTTCTTCAGTTCATGAAGTGCTTCATAATTGAGTTTCTACTAATTTTATATTCATAAAATTTTAATTACATGGGCTTCCCTCCTGGCATGCATTAATGTGGTAGCACCTACAAAGCTAATGAAATATCTATTCTGATAATGAATTTCAGTCACTGATGGAATAAAAGTATTCTAGATCAGTCAGAATATCACTCCAACTCTCATGTTTTCTAGGCCATGGCAGTCTCAGGCTTTAGATTTAGTGTAAAATTTAATGCAAATTGAGCTGGGAATCAGCTCTGGGAGTAGAAATGCTAACTTAAGACTTGTTCCTCCCAACTTTTTATGCCCAGTGTTCAGGCTTACAGAGCTGGCTGTTGGCTCCAGTGGGAAAGATGGGGAATAGTTGTTCCCAGTTTCTGGACAATAGATGGTTGGCACTGCCCTCAGTGGTACTGATGAAAGTTTGGAAAGTGCACATAAAGGAAGATGCTGCAGTCAGGTCTGTTGCCTTGGCAGGCTCCTTCCTGGGCCAGTCCCAAGCACGTTGTGGCTGAGCCTTTGCTTCCTTTGGCAATGGTGCTAAGTGTGAGTTTTTCTGCAGCCCTGTGAACCACTCTGTCCCTGCCTGAGCCAGTGCTCTGTATCTCAGAGATGTCCTTCCTGCTGGGGCCAGCTGCCTGAGGCCAGCCACAAACCCAGAGGGTGTGTGAGCACCTTGGGGTGATGCAGGAGCTCAGTGTCAGCAAGGACAGGCATCCCCTGGGTCCAGCTGGGCCTCCTGGGAATGCACCAGCAGAGCTCAGGTTTGCCTTCTGAAAGGCTCCAGTTCTGAGGGAGGGCTGAGAACACACAATTCTTAAACCCAGCTCAGTTTTTGGTGTGCTGGACCTGGTCATGTGTCCTTCTGGACCTTGTGTCCATCTCCTGGCTGGGCTGAACTCACCTACCCCAGATGCTTTCCAGGCAGGACCTGGCCCAGGGCTCTGCCACCCCTTTTGGGTGCCATGGGACTGAAATAGTAATTATTACAGAACTTAACTTCCAAGACCTTAAGTCCTTTATTTATTCTGTAATGACCTAGCTTTTGCTTTCAATACAAGGAGGTGAAGAATACCAGGTACAATGGAGAAGGAAGAAAGGTGTTGGTGCAGGCAGAAGCTGGATGTCTCCAGCCATTAGGCACTGTCAAGAAGCCTGTGAGGTATCTTGCTTCAGGCTGCCATAGTCAGAATTTCTTTCTCTTGTATTGATAGTGTCTTTTTTTTTTTTTTTTTTTTAATATATAATCAAATCTTGACGTTTTATTTGAAGAAAGAATGTAGAGGAAAACTGGATCTATAAATTCACTTTGACTCTTTCTTGGTTTTGTCAGGGCATAACTTGCCATTCAGCTGAATGTTTAATGTGTCTTTCACTTGTAGGCTTTATTGAACTGCTATTTCTAGATGACTGACAAAAATGTATTTTACTTGCATTCAATTTGAAAAGGACAATTCTTATTTTCAAATTATATTGTCAGAATACTTTCACTCTCCATGCTCAGAGGAGAATGGGAAATGATTCTCCCACCCCCTTCCATTGTGGATGTAAATGTGTATATTTCTCTGTGTGTGCATATATATGCATACACCAAGAATGTAGAGAGCTGTTATGAGCCACTACTCTTCCAGCAGTGTAGAGAAATGTCTTTTAGTACTCTTTTCATGGTGGTTGTTACCCAACACCAGCAGGTGAATGTGTCCTTGAGGCTGAAGTCTGCCTTTTGCATCTCCTCGGTAGGAAACCTTTCTTTTATCTTCAGAAATGTAGATGGGTATATCACTGTAAGGAGACTTTGTACTGTGTTTGTGTGGTAAAATTTTGGCAGCAGGGGGCTGCAGGGGTGATTTCCAGAGGCTTTCCCCATGTCTGACAGAGCCAATTGCACCTGGTTCCAGCACAGTGCCACTGGCCAAGGCTGAGCCCAACAGTGATGCTGGGGGTGCCTCTGGGATTCTGTATTCAGGAAGGGGCAAATTTACTGTGTACAAACACCTTCAGCCCAAGAGAGGAGTGAGAATGAATGAGAGAAACACCCTGCAGACAGTGGCCAGTGCAGAAAGAGGGGAAGGAGGTGCCTCAGGGGCCAGAGGAGAGTCCCCTGGAGGGGAAACCATCTCTGCAGCCCATGGGGAACAGATAACAACCTGCAACCCCACCCTGGAGCACTCTGTTCCTGAGGGATTGTCTCCTGTGGGAGGGACCCACACCGGAGCAGGGGGGAGAGTCTGAGGAGTTCTCAGTGTGGGATGAACTGAGCACAACTCCCATTCCCTGTCCTGCTGTGCCACTGCAGGGGAGGAGGTAGAGAAATCAGGAGTGAAGTTGAGCCAGGAAGAACTGGGGAAAGGGGAAGGAAGATCTTTTTAGCATTTGACTGGTAATAACTAATTTCCCCAGGCTGGATCCATCTTACCTGTGATAGCTTCCCTGACTGTTTTTTGATCCACAAGCCTTTTCGTCTTTGTCTGCCCTGTGCAGCTGAGGAGAGGGGGGATAGAGCAGCTTTGGGTGGGCATATGGAGTCCAGCCAGGATTCAACACACAACAATGTCAAAAGCTGTATGAAGAGTAATACATTTATTTTGCGTTCCAGAATTAATATGGTTTGACTTTGAATTAATTGAATAGAAACTATTGTGTACACAGTAAGTTATACTTAATTTTTAAAACCACTTCAGCCTCTGGAATTGTGAGGTGTACTTCCAAATCTAGATTCATTAAAAACATTGCTCTACATCAGGAATCTCAAAGAAAACATGAGCAATGTGATATAGGCTTGAGAAGCAAATATTAAATAGTTATTCTTATTTTTCTAAATGGAAATATTTTCATGTGTGTGACCTATTTCTTTTAGACCTTTCAGTTAATAGTACAATTTTTCATGTGTTTCCATGACTGATGGACTGAAATTAATACAACATTAATATCAATAAAAAATCAAGATGGTAAATTATGAAAAGGTGGAAACCTTTTTCCTGTTTTTGTCAAACTAAAGTTATATGAAATGTATTCTATCTTTACTACTCTTCTGAGACTTTATTTTATTTGGGGAATACAGTTTACTGAGAAACAGAAGAATAAAGTTTTAATTTGTTTCTTCTTATAAGCAAAACTGCAGTTTGCTGTGCTAATTAGAGCAGCTGGATTACACAGCCTGCCTTAAATCCCCGAGGAAATCAGGAAAAGAGGCTGAATTTAAGTATTTTTTACTGTCTCCAAGGTTTTAAATTAAAACCTCTTTTGGTTAATGAGAAAAGCTTAGAGATTCAGCCTTCATTTGGGGAAGGAGTGATGGGGAATTCTTCCTTATTCATATTTGTCTCAAAGTATGGCCTTTTGGTTTAGAAAACTACCACAGTCAAATAGTGGCCAACAGTACTTTTAATTTTATTGGAGCAGGCTGAGGTCTCTGATAGTTACCTGAGAAGGGAATAGAATATGGAGAAGCTCATGGAGAAATAAAAGATATATTGGTGCTCTCAGGTCTTTTAACAGATGTATGACTTCCACCCAAGGTAATGAATATATTAAAAATCTCCACTTTGCGAGATGCATTTGGGTGTCCTATCAGATGCTGGTTATACTAAGCCTGGTCTTTATTTGCATGATTTTTCACTCTAAGTTCAAATCATAAGTGCTCTGATTTTTTTTCCTCCCTATCTTTTTAAGTCTGATTGTATAAGCCTGGTTAAGTGATTAAAAAATACACTGTCCCAGCTTCTGAGGTTTGATTTGAAACTTTTTATTATGAATGGCTTGACTGCAATGTAAATGTCTGGATACTAATGCTTGTCAACCTCAAACACTAGAAAACTTTAATGTGCTGAAAAAAACATGGGCTAGGAACAGCCTTTGAAATACTGTGAAAAGAATTTACTTAACTAGTGAAGAGAAAAATGTCAGTTTCTCTTGAATCATGAAAATGAAAATTAATGAGACTTGCTACATATGTAAATGTATTGCTTCAGAGAATTGTGGCAGAGATCTCTCTCCATCTGCAGCGAGGAGAAAAAATCCATAGAATTTGTTTTAGTGAATCATTAGGGAAGCATATCTAACAGCAATTAATGGATAGAACAGGAAGAGCAGTTTTATGTTAGGGCAATATTTTACCTTCATCAGCCAGGTTTTTCTAACTTCTAACCTTCTATTCAGAATACTAGGCTTAACTACATGAGTAAAAGAAACTTATGTAGCAGCAGTGCTATAAATAATCAGATTAGATGAGTGCATTAAGAATAAATAACTTGACAGTGTAAAGCCCTGTATCCCTCTGTTTGGATATCAATACCCATTCTTAGTAAAGGACATAGTAATACAATGTGTTAATCTTGTGTGAATCATAATGTTTTGTTGTAACTTACCTGATTTCTGATTGCTTGCAATCATTTGGCTGTGATTATTGAGGCTTAGATCATTTTTCAGTTGCAACAAAATGCCAAGTTAATGATAGATCACATGCAGCTTAAAAGTAGCTACAGAGCCGTGAAAAATCAAAATGTGCTAATTGCTTTAATCACCTACTGATTTTCTTAGAATTAATGACGGCTTAAGTCAGATGTAGTGTAAGGAAATCAAAGTGATTTTATGATGAACCCACTTTGTGCAGGATTAAAACTGCTTGTAGATGTGTGTTTATCAGATTGCAGACACAGGACAGGCTCTGAGTGAGGCTGCCCAGGACATCAGAGCAGGAGGGGAGAGGACAGAGCTGCTGCCTGGGTGGGTCACTCCAACCTTCACACACAGGGTGATAACCAGGGCTGCATCACGTTATTATCACTGTTATCTCCACACACAAGATGTATTCTGTTCTATTTCAGGTCTAAATCTCCAGAGTGGGAATCCTTCTAAAAGCTAAAATAAAATATATGAACTCATGAGGGCTTTCAGAGACATGTGGGGTGTGTTGGATTATTTAGGTGGAAGGAGGACCTCCCCCTCATGCTGTCCTTACCATGGGCTCTCTGCTAAATGGTTCTCTTTAATTAAATAATTTTATTCTATTGAGAGCAAGGGAGGACAAGTTGCACTTTTGACATGCCAGGAAAGCTGAAGGAACAGAAAATTCCTTATGCCCTTTCTGGGATCTCATTATGCAGTCTACCTGGTAATACATCTAGAAGTTTTCTTTTAAATACTTAGGTATTTGCAATGTTAATAAAGGCTGCTGCAGCAAATTCTACACATTGACATTTTACTGTAACTTCTGTAACTACTTGCTGTATTTGCCTTTCTTTAAATTAATATGTGGTTTCATTTTCTGCAAATGATTTTGTTTGGCAAAATTGGATAAGTTTTTGCACATTAATTGTCAATATCCAATACCCATTTGGAGAGAAGTTTTTCCTCAAAGAATTTTACTCAACTTTATCTGAAATTTATTTTATACTGTATTCTTTCTTTCAGTGTTCAGGCAGAAAGCAGGGTTACCCAGAGCAGGTTGCACAGGATTACATGCAGACAGAATTTGAATATCTCCAGAGAAGGAGAGTCCACATCTGGAATTTAAATTTGAAGTGGGAATTCCTTGCCTTAAAAAAAAAGTCTTTATGACCAATAGTTATAAACTGATGAATTGACAGAGCTCAATATGCAGAGAAGAGCATCTGAAATTAAAAACCACCACGGATTACTTCACCAGCAACCTAGCATTAAATGAAGGATGCCTTCAAAATTAAATACAAAATTAAGTTTTGCAATTCATTGATACCAAGTATTATTAGCATTAAAAAGTCATTACAATTAAGGGTATAGATCTATATAAAAATAAAGTTAACATTTATACTCATGTGTCTAGAATTCAGTGAAGTACTAAGTATTCATCTTATCTACAAACCAGCTAAGGTCCAGAGAAATTTTTTTTCATGTTATAGAATCCTAGTGATTTTATAGCCTCATTATATTAGAAATATTCAGTATAATTTTGTGTTAATGATGGAATTGTAACTAGAGAAGACATTGGGATAATGTGCAATTAAGATTCTTAATGTGTTAAAGATCCACACATGGACCAAAGGGATTAAAGAACACCAACCTTAGTTTGTCACAAATATCAAATTAAGGATCTTCATTACCCCAAACACACAGAACGGTAGAGTTTAACAACCACTGAGCCTCCATAAGCCCAGTGTGTGATGTGCAGGCCAGTGATGAATCAAATAGAAAATGCATTTGTGGCTGCTTCAGTCCCTAAATTAAGCCTGGTGTGAGGTTAATGCTCATCAGTCTCCAGTGCTGGTTGAAACCTTGCAAGGAATCAAAGACAAAGCTTTATACAAATTAACACTAGTTCAGAAACTTGTTTAACAGTTTTGTTAGTCATAAAAGGAAACAAAATTTTACCAGTACTTGTAAAGAAACTTATTATTGGCTGTCTGCCAGAGATAGGCTGGTGATCAGATAGAGCAGCAGCTTTGCCTTTCTGTCAAACATGCTAGAAGATTTTTAAATCATTAGAAAGTGATTACAGAAAAGCAATGAAAATAGGTAAAAATAACCATTACTCCAGCAGCTGAGGTTTCTGAAATTTGATAGTTCTTATTCCCAGAATATCTTGTACGCAGGGAAACCACTGCTGGTGGAACATGAGATTCTAAAGTGGAAGATACTATGGGAGTGCTTTGATTTATAATTAATACAGTGCAAGTGCAGTAGAATGCCAATTCTTTCAGACTGCTTTTACAGAGCTAGGGAACTACAGAGGATACTGAATTTCATCTTGGAAAAGGTGAATTCTTGTGCAAATTTACAGAAGTGCAACTTTTCATAGCACTGCAGACTAAAGCGTGTAGGTCACAATTTTTTTTTTTTAAATTTATCTTGTAATACAGAACTGTGCTTATATCAGCTGATGAGAGGAATCTCACATTGAAAAGCAATTTTACTAAAGGTTTGGTATAGAGAGTGTAGATGTTTTATAGCTGTAGAAGGAAGCATGCAGGCAATGTCACTTCCAGAAGGGTTTCTGATTTGAAGTATTTTGAAATTTCTCCTGGTGTGGCACTACTGTGCTAATGTCTATCCCCAGATAGACAGTGACAAAATAGAAATCTTGCAACTTTAAATGTTGGCACTTTCATGTTAAAATCAGAAATTACCAAGAAAATTTAGGAGTAAAAGTTCAAAAGGTTTAGGACTTGAACTGCAGAATTTGCCAGCCTGCAGCAATCTCACCAAAGTTGGTGCAAAATACAATATTGCAAAACTGCATCATGTAAAATTCATATCAGTTATTGAATTTGCCAGTATCTTACCAGGGAATAATCATTTAATCAAGAGTAGAACTTAAGGGTACTGTGAAACTTTTCTTTTTGTATCATTATAATGCTTAGGGTAAGTCATGAATTACCAATTATTAATTGCAATGCTGAAGACAGGTGACCTGTCTCAAAATAGGTGCACATGAATACTGGTTTCAAGCTTTGGCTAGTGAGAGCTGGTTCAGGTGTTGCAAATTCAGAGAAAGCAAGACTGAAGACAATTTGGAAAAATTCTGAATGTTCCTCATCATTGTGTTGTTTCTTAGGCTTTAAGAAAGCTACCAAAATTTCCTGTGTGCATTTCTCACTAGAGCCATATAAAAAAGACTCCAATGTCCAGGAAACTTGTGCATCATTTCATGTGTTTCCAAATGCTGGCATTCTACACTTACAAAAAGTAAATTTAGCATGCTACCCACATTTCCCTATTTTGTGATGCTATTCCATTTTATTCCACTCCCAGCCATGGATATCCCAGGGCTATTAAACACATAATAATTGGTTCAGTTTGCATCCTTAGTCCTGCTGAGTCCCCAGTCAATGTCTGTAAGGTAGAGGCCATCATATTCATGAAAATTATATCCAGGATCCTTTCAATATACTCAAGCTGAAAATATGTTCCTTTAAGGGCTGGAGTACAAAATACCTGAAGCTTGTGCAATGAGACACAATGGCTACCTTTTATACATTCCCTGTTTTCATTTTTCTAGTGCCATTTGTACTGGCTCTACAAAATGTGCACAGGCTCTGTACAAAATGTGCACAGGCCTATATGAGTATTGTCTAGTGGAAAGTTGACTTGGGTTCTGGCCTACTTTAAAGTTTAAAAAGGCAGGAGATAACCTACCTACTGAAAAAACTTGGAAAGGAATATTAAAAGGGCTGGTTTTAGGAATCTTACAGCATTCTGCTCAGAATTTCCTATGAGATGCCATTTACCTCTGTAACAAAGTCATTGAAGTGGATCAAGAGAGTAAACACATTATTTTTACTGATAATACTTAGTCTAGGATTATATTGAAAATGAGATACATGCTGCATGTTTAATATAGAAGATAAGATTTATCAGTACTCACTTGTTGTAGAGCTTCAGAGTTCCCAGGAAGGTTTTCTTACTTTCTTATCCGTGGTAATAACAAGAAGTTGTATTTTGGGGTGGGTAAAACAGACTTCTGGTGCTTGGTGAACTGTAGCATTTTTTCACTAAGGAACAATGGAGAACAATTTGTCTAAGTGGAGTAATGTCACCTATAATAGCATAGTATAGACATGTCCTTCTCTGGATAATAAATTGTATTATGATGGACTACAGGCTAATTTTGGTAGGAGTCATCAGGTAGTGAAAGGGTTGGAGGCACTGCACTTGTGCTGATTTACAAGGGTCAAGATTTTCCTAATCTCTATAATCAGTTTCTGAGGCTGTATTAAAGTAGTCCAGTACTACCACAGTATACCAATGAAAAATAAGCAGGGAATTTATTATCCATGTGGGAAAAGGAAGGTGTATTGAGTTTGTGTGGGAAGTTTTTGGCACTGAGTGGTGCTTCATGGCTGGCTTCTGTGAGAAGCTGCCAGAAGCTTCCCCCAGGTCTGACAAAGCCAATGAGAGCTCCAGGATGGACCTGCCACTGGTGCCAAGGCCAAGCCCATCAGGAATGATGATAATGCTTCTGTGGTAACATATGTAAGAATGGAAAAAAAACCTGAGTGGGGGTAATTGTGGCCAGAGAAGTGAGAATGTGTGAGAGGAGCAGCCCTGCAGACAGGCAGGGCAGTGCAGAAGGAGGGGCAGGAGGTGCTCCAGGTGCTGGAGCAGAGGTTCCCCTGCAGCCCCTGGTGCTGCCACGGAGAGGCAGCTGCGCCCTGCAGCACAGGGGGGGCCTGGCAGCAGGGATCCAGCCCGGGGAGGAGCCCAGGCCAGAGCAGGGGGATGCCCACAGGAGGCTGTGACCCAGGGGAAGGCTGTGCTGGAGCAGGTCTTTTGTCAGGACACATGACCCCAGGGAGAGAGCAGGGGAAGAGTGAAAAAGAGAGAGCTTTGACTTTTGGCTTTTCTCATTACTGAGTCTTTACTAAAACGGAACTGTTTGCCCTTTTAAATAGGCAGAAATACTGAGGTGCTCTGAAGTGGTGGAACTTATTTGGTGTGTGTCAAAAGCATGTTACAGTCCTCTGTATGCATCAAATCAGAATTATATCAAAGATATCTAAGTCTAAACTTTTACCAGGATTGCACATGTTTATCCAGACCTACTGTGATAATTTTAAACATTAAAAAAAGTTTGCTTATTCTGAGGTAAAAAAGTGTATTTCAGAGAAATTTTAGTTTTATTTACCTTCGTTCAGTATTACAAGCACACACACAAATATACTCATGAGGACGTGTATTCAAAATAATTATCCCTCACAAAAATGCAACTGGTACTGGATGTATTACTTGAAAGTCTGTTTGTGCTTTCAATTTTCAGTGCTTTGAAAATCAGGTGCTTTTCAAAGTATTATCTGTCAAATATAAATTGTGTAATTAGCACTTGCTGGTTACTGATTAGGCCTTCAAGTTTTGTATTCTAAAAAGAAACTCTTAATATATATGTTAATTATACAGATGTATGAAATCCTGTATAGAATTACATTTGATTATACTCTTGAGTGTTTAAAATATGGAATTAAAAGATGATAAATATTTAAAAATATAATGCTAGATTTTAAACATGGCATCCCTAGTCTCCTACTATTAAATGTAATCTTATACAATATTCTTAAACATGTAGTGCCATCCTCACAGCCAAAAATGTCAAATTTCTCAGCCCCCCCAATGACCTGTTTTAAACCAATTGTCCATTCCTCACATCTTACAGCAGTACAAGGTCAGGTAGTCCAGAAGCACTCTTGGAATTGAATGAGAGGAGACAGGAAGGACTGAGTCAGATGCACTTTTAGATAATTTCCTTCTTTTATTTTTGCTTGCTATGTTGATTTTGAAATTTTGAATTTTTAATGGTCAGTGTTGCCTCTGCAACACTAAATTGCCATAATTCTTGATACAGTGTTTCACACTTTTAAGCCTAAAAAAGTAAAGCAGCCATGGGAAACTGAAGGGGTTTTTCAGAGATATTTAACTCTTTGTGTATTTCTAATAGGCTTTTGTAACATTAAACATAAAAAGTATAATTTTTAATCTAAAACATCATTACTATAGTATGCAACCTCTGATTTATAACTTTTGTCAAGTTTTACCTCCAACATTTTTATTCTACAGTAGAATATTTATTAAGAAATAAATTTCAATATATTTTTGGTGAGGGAATTATATAACTTTGTAGTTGTTAAAGATATTTCTGTTGCACAGTGAATATGTTGAATTGTCTATGCAGCCTTTTGTATAATCCTACAAAATTTGTATCCTTTTTCAATACAAAGTAAAAGTTTTTCTTTGTATATATTCACATACTCTTTGGTTGGAGTAGTTGAATTTTGTATGAGCAAAAACTGAGAAGACTCATGCAGAAGTGGAATAAATAATCTCTGGATAACTGAACCCACTTTATTACTCATTGGTTCAAAAGCAGTTTACAAATTTTAAAAGCCAAATTATGTTGTGATCAATGCAGTGTAAGTAGTACAAATATAAAAATTTATGTAAAATCTTATCTGCCCAGAGCTGACCATCAGAAATATAATCAAAGACAGAAACAGAGTTGGAATAGCCCCTGATAGTGATAGGAAATGGGAGAGATGAATGGTTGTATCTGAAATGGACAAAGAACATCAGGTTCCTGATTGCAGAATAATAACGAGGTGGTCACATAGAGACTGGAGAGAAAATTGAATTTCATTTGAATCCTTACAGTGCTGCATTAGAAATTCTTCAGTGAGAATGGCAGCTTATGAAAGGAATTAAGAAAGGAAAAATAATGAGGAATCTGACCTGGGAAATGTTCCTTGAACTTCTCAACCGTGCCTAAATCTTTTTTAACACAGTGATTCATTCTGAAATTCAGAGAGAAATCTGAATGCAGGAATATCACACCAAAAGTTCCAGTATGAGAGAAGTTCCTCAGTGCAGACACTTCTGTCTGTAAGGGCATTTTGTGTATTTAAGGGGGCATTTTGTGTATTTAAGCCTTGCTCTTGCTGTGTCATTTTTCTGTCTGCCTCATCTGGCTTGCATCCCACAGCACAGGCAATGTTCCTAATGTACAAAAGTAATTATAAAATAAAGTCAAAAGCAAGTGTTTGACATTTTGTTTTATTTATTGTTCAGGTGGTTTAGCTGATTTGTTAATCAATTTTTATGTATGAATAGAAGGTTAATTAAGAACCTTTCATGGAAACCCATGATAGCTGGCCTTAAAGACTTTATTTATACTTTTGGAAAGCAAGGTAAAATCTGAACTTCTTAAAGGATCACATTGTCTTCTTTTAATAGTGTTTTTTTTCTTCAGTTATAGCTTGGGGGTTAGTATAAAAGGGGGTTTGGAGAGTCTTTCCATTCAGACTTACTATTACCAGAAATGTAAAAGTGCATTGCTGTGACATGTTTGTCAGTTCTGAATGGATTCAGTAACTCTGTGCAATGTACTGACCCTACAAGGCATGTTCAAGATTTTCTTAGTTTGGATAAACTGGTTACCCTTCACACATATGCTACCTTCATTTTGACTGCTTTGGATTTTCCACTGTGCTTTGACAAATATTTCTAATTTCATGTTAATTTTATTTTCTTAGGTGCACCTTAGAATCTCATTCTTTAGCACAACTTTTTTTGTTTTATGGTATCTCATTTTTAAATACCTATTCACTAGCTCTCTGGACCAGATAATCATGATGATGGTCTAAATTGGTGGTGATCTCTTGGAAATCCATTGGCTTTGCCAGAGCAAAATTACTGAGAGTGGGAGGAGAGTCAGAGTATGAGATTCTAAAACATTTAAATTAGCTATTCTTCAGGACAGAGGGCTTGCATTCATTTCCCCACTAAGTATTGCAATACATTAATTTGGGCTATTTCACTTGTAAGAATTCCTGCTTCATTGAGAGTGATAAACTACCAGCTGTAATTTACAAAGCAGAGTGATTTAAATGCTTCATCTTTATGGAATTCTGAATCTTATCATCTGCGGGCAAAGCATCTCTGATTAAAGTATTTTGTAGCATCATGTGACAGCAGAATTAGTGCTGAGGTCTTGCTCTGAGTTTTATTGATTGGGAAAGATGAGTGCTTCAGTAGTGAAAATATTGGAGGTTGGCTAAAAGCATACATGAAACAGTTCTGTTCCCCAGAAAAAGGAAAGAATTCAGCCTTTAGGACTGCTACAAAAGGGACAGTACATTCACACATTCAGAGTGTGTTGGAACCACTGTGGTTGTCATTAAGCCAGCATGTTTTGTGCTTTAGGCTTTGCTTTGAAGTCTAAAGAACTCACTGATAACAGCAATGATTATCTTTTCCACTTAGGCCACCAGTTTTGTCAGTCTCCAGATCCTGGATTAAGTAATAGAATGTTGAAACCTTCCCACTTGACCAAATTGTTGTCATTTTCAAAGAACACAGATGGGAAGGTAAAAATAAATAGGAACCTCCCTGCTTTGGCCTTGTGATCAAACTTTCCCAGGTAATAGGAGAAAAAGTAACTACAGCAGAAGAATGCTACCATAATCCCTCCAATTAACATAGTTTTAATTATGGTATAATTATCCCTCTCACATCTGTCTGATAACTGTTCTGTTCTTGTCTGATAATTGACACTGGCATAATCTGACTAAGCAAAGGATGCCACTTAGAGACAACTAAGAAAGTAAACTGTACTAGAGAAGGTTTTGAAACCACATCTGACAGATAACTCAAGTGTCCTTTCATAGTGCTGTGCTTGGTTTCTCTCCCTGCAGATCTACATCTCTATCCTGTGTCCATTCTATCCATGTTTTGTGTCAGCAATATGACCTTGTTTACCTCAAGAAGCAAAATGCTACTGCTTTTACTTCTAGTGACAGAGTGGAAGGAAACTTGCAAAACAGTCTTTCTTATGTCCTTGAGATCTGAGTCCTGTACTAACTTGGAAATGCATATTTATGACTTCTGAGAAATTCTCTATGACTCAAGCTCAAGGGTAGAAACAAAATAGAAAAACAGATGCACTCAAATTGTTACAAGATTGATTGAATGTCAATAAAAATCTAATAGAATAACATGGGGCTTTTGAAGAGAAAATGGGGAAAAGTATGAATTACTATAATAGTCCAAGGTGACATCTAATTTTTAATCTTTGAAATTATTTTCTTCAAAACGAGTAATATTTAATTTCTTTCATTTTGATACTCGCACTTTTCTGACTGCAAGGCATCAATGAAAACAGATCTGTGTGACTTTTCCTTAAGGTGCTGTCAGTAAAGCTGGCTATTGTGGAGTTATTAAATGTCTTCAGTAGTTGTCACCATGCAAGAAGTGTTATTGAAGTATTCTGAACTAGAATATCAAATTATACTGTGGAGCCTTTCATTAAAGAGATAATAGAGTTAATGATCCCCATTGATTCTATTTTATTTCAGATAAAGTACAATTAGTAGTTGGATAATAAACTTAAGAATACTGAAACTTAAAATTTTTGGCTTGTAATGAATTTAATGTTACATGCTCTTGTGTGTGCATGCAGACTGTGAGTGGCACTGTGTTCTGTGAATCAGATTTCTGTCTCATTGCAAGTTTTCAGGTGCTGGTGTTCTTGAAAATCAATATTAGCAATGTCTTCTGATAACAATCCCGAGAAAGACTAACACGAGTTCTTCAGTAATCCTTGTTATTTTCTGCTCAAATAGAATCTATTTCCTTTCTCACTGCATAGAAAAGGTGCCTCTCTTTAAGGGTTAAGGATGGGTGAAATGCCAGGGCATCTTTGAAGAGATTTTTCTTCCACATCTATCTTATGTGACTTCAGGACAAAATGATCTCCTACAATCTTTCTAATTTCAGTATCAAAATGAATGACAGATTATACTAATCTCTCACTAACCATGCAGAGTAGAAGAGTCAATATTAGCCATACCACATCTGTCCTTTAAAAGGAAGTGGTTGTGTTTAACTTCTTGGTCTTCTGTGGTCCTGCAATGAATAACCTTGCATTATTTTTAACTATGTCCTTAAGCAGAACCCACTGAAGCCAAGCACAACACTTTTTATGTTTTTAGAGTGCATTGGATCTATCCATTATCTAAATATGGCCTTTTTATTGTTGTAAATCAATAAATCTATTGCTCTGGCACATTTCCAAGTGCTACCCTTGAAATAGTTGCTTATTCACTGCATGGCCTCTTTTATAGCAAACCACAAAGTTGCCAAATTGCTTTGGATTTACTTTGCATTGATAAGTCCCAATTTTGTGAGTATAATAGGTCTTTAAAATGAACCATGTCTTGCTGGCAGGCTGGTCCCTCTCAGGGATGCAGTTGGTGGCTGGATGTCTGAGTGGGGAGCAGTGGCAGGAGGTGACCTCAGAAGTCAGTGCTGGGCTGGCCCTGTTTAACACTGACAGGGACATTGAGGGCACCCTCAGCAAGTTTGACAGCACTGAGGTGTGTGGAGTGACATTCTGGAGGGACAAGATTCCATCCCAGAGGGACCTTGATGGGCTTTGAGATGTGGAATCATGGAAGCTTCATAAGGTTCCACAAGGCAAAGTGCCAAATCCTGCAGCTGGGTCAGGGCAAGCCCAAGCACAAACACAGGCTGGGAAGAGAATGGATTGAGGGCAGCCCTGAGGAGAAGGACTTGGGGATGCTGAGGGATGAAAAGCTCACCTTGACCTGGCAATGTGCCCTTGCAGCCCAGAAAGCCCAAAGGTGCCCTGGGCTGCACCAAAAAGCAGCGTTGGCAACAGGTCCAAGGAAGTGATTCTGCTTCTCTTGTCACCAGGAAAACTCAGAACTGTGAAAGTGATGAAGATAATTACATGCTTCTTCCTGCTTCAGCTCTCAAAAGTAATTGCTGAAGAGCAGTGGTACTTTTGAGTTGGTTTTGAACTTTTCAAATTATCTTGTTTGGATTTTTAATGCCTTGTGTGCAGTTACAATGGCCTAAAGACTTGAAAAAAGAAAATATCTACTTTTTCACTAGACAGTGTATGACTTGTTCAGATAAGTGACATTCTGTCTGGATTTTAAACCATACAAAAGAACATTAATATGCTTTATGAGGAGTACTTGTTCTTGGTAGAAACAATATCTTGCTATATTTGAATTGAATGCTTACCAGGAGTTTTCTTTTGCCTTAGCTGTGAACTGGAACATCAGCTTAACTGAGAAAAATTGTGCCTCCATGGGCAAATAATGGGAAACTCAATAGTGCCTGTGACTGACTAGATGGGGATTTCTACTTTCCAGGAACATGTCTCTGAGTATTTCTAGATCTGTAGTAGTTTATACCTGAATGGAAAGTTTGTTTCATGGAAAGTTTGTTTCCTGGAAAACATTCGGCAGGTACAGTGATGGCAGCCCTTAATATTTAGGAAAGATTATTTTTGTAAGTTCTGAAGTGTTCAACTTATTAAAACAGATTTTCTTACTCTTGTATTTAAAATGTTTTGGACTGCATTCATATTTATGGGAGTATTTTATTCCGTGAGTAGATTTTGGGTTTGAGGAAAAGCTGCCTCTTCAGACAGTGAGCTCCTGTTCTGAACTGTGGGCAGGTAAAAAGTGACACATCGATCTGTGAAACTGTGCAGAACAGACCAAAAGGGAGAACTTGAACACGAGAAACAAAAACATCTCCTTTGGATATAACTTCTGTAGTATCAGTTCTTGTCCAGTCCAGCATTGCTCAGGCACTCTGTTTCTAAAGCAATCACTTTGTAAATAAAATTTAAAATGTAAGTTTATTAGTGATAATTTTGAAGTGAGTTAGTTTACTTCAGAATGTTTATGAATGTTGCACTTCATTATGGGTTTGAGCTTCTTTTTTCCTTGTATTTTTCTAGATGCACACATTAGACTAGAGGAAATGACCTCATGAAAAACTGGGTTGGAATTTGGGTCAATGTGTGAGGCTCTACTCTTGCAAAGGTTTGTTGTGATTCCTCTCAAATGTAAAACATAACTAGAGGATAGCAAACCAGAGGTGACAGTCATGAGCCATATAATTTCCTACTGCTGAAACTCCTGCTAATTACTACTATTTTACTGTCTTAGTGACATGATTTTATATGGAAAGCCCTTATATTTCTAACATAGCTTTTATTCATCCAGCAGTTGTTTTTTCCTTCTGTGCCAGATGGATTTGTAGTCTAAACAATATAATATGCTTTTTTTTTAATTTTAATCTATGAAGCTGAGCTTATTCTAGCAAATTTTAAAAATGTGAACCCCAAATATAAGTTCACCTGCAAAATGGTAATATATGGATTACTACCGTGTAATTAATGTACATGTGATTTTACTAAAATTAATGGGAACTTCTGCCATGTACTGCAAGCAAAATGTTACACTCTTGGAGTTTAAGTAAATGAGAGTTGCTGGCTGTTGTACTATAAACTGTGATTTGTGTTTTTGTGACTTCATCTTAAGTGCCAATTTCTCCATTTAAAGCAAAACAGCAAAAGTTACACAAACATCCAGCCCTTGGTCTGAAAACAGAGGTGACTTCCCTTGGACTGTTTACCTGAGAGAACATGGGGTGACAGTATTTCCAAACACTGATGGATGGGTTTAGGAGCAGATTTTGCAGGATTATCTGAAAGTGTATTTTGGCATTTCAGTTGCTGCAGCACATTTCCTTGTCTCTGGCAATTTCACTACAGAGGAGAAAGAATATTTGTGGTTAGAAAATCCAATCTTTACCTTATTTTCCCTTTTGTTGATACAGTAGTTTGTTAAAGCTAATCCAACCTGACACCACCTTGTGTCATATTTAATTAGTCTCAAGCTTAGCATCAATTTTGAGCAAAGTCCTCAGGTTAAAATCCAGAACAATTCATTTTTTTCATGTTGCAAATAAATGTTGAGAGATTCTACAAAAGACCCAAATGTGTTTGTTGTTGAGCACAACATGAGTTTGTGCACCTCCATGTACCCAGATTTTAGCTCTGCCTTAGATGTGAATGTGGCGTGGGCTGGAAGGAGAGGGAGCTGCATCCAAAGCAGCTGCCTGTGGAATTTCAGACCTGGGAGTCCTGCAGGAGACTGTGGCTCCAACTTGCTGTTGCATCACTGACATATCCTCAAGGAAATGTTAGCTCCAAAGCACTTTTCCCCATCTTTTTAACTGGCAGGATGAAAAAGGTTTTGTTTTAGAGTAAGTTTGGGCAATCTAGACACACTTACTGAAATTGTAGATCCACAAACTTGATTTTTGTGGATCAATTTCTGGGGAAGTCTCTGTTGACAGAGGTTCACCAGCCTTGGCTGTGGTGATTTTAGTAAAGACTGAGCTTAGGCTTTCTTCACGTGGCTGTTTCCCTTTCAAAAGCTGACCTGAGAAGTGTGGCTATGCAAGGTGATTATTTTGGGGCAATCAAGAGGTTGCTTTGCATTACTTCCAAGTAGTTAAAATTCTGACTTTTCAATATTTTAAATTATGAGATGATAAGCAGTTTAAATAATGTCCAGCCCCTTCCAGGGCTACAGCTTAAACAGAACATGTAAACAGAGGCCCAAACTGCTGTTGCTTATGTAGAAAATGTGCTTTGACATCCATTAGATTAAAAAAGGGAGAAGAAAGGCAGGCAGCTGTTACATATGAAATTAGGATGAATCCAATATAAGTAGCCAAATTAACTCTAGCATTAGAAATGTTAATGTGTTTTTGTTGGTTTTTACATTTTTCTTTAAGGGGAGATTTATGCTTTGATTGAAAAAGAACCCTAAGAACTGTGGGAACAAGTTTAATGGGGAAAAAGTAGTTTTGAATTTCCACAGGAATACCCAGAAATTTCCTGCTAGATGCCTCCTGATTCCTGTCTGTACATTGCTCTGTTTTTGCATTCATTAGTGGTGGTTTCTACAGAAATTACTGGCAGTAATGACAGAATGTGAAGTTTACAGCACGTAGGAAGATAAAACAGTGGTCTCACAGAAGGCAGCCTAATTAGAGTGGATCTTCTCAAGACAGGAAACCTTTTCACTACAACCAAATTTTTTTTAGCTTGGATTTTTTTTTACAAGTTGCTTGAGGCATCTTCACTCACGAATACAATAAATTTACACTATTGTTCAACCACATCAGGTTTTGAGACCTCTGCTACAGTTCAGTATAATAATATCTGTTGTCAATACACTATAACATAGAACTAAAAATATTTTAATTTACATTCCATTCTATTTAGTTTTTTGGTTCAATATTTCTCCTCATAGGCTTCCATATGAATACAGTTAAGGGATAGAACACCTGCTGCAGTAAGTGCATGAGGGAAATCTTTGGTGATGAATCATACAAGAGAAAAAGGAGGATAATGGGAGTCCCATCTGGACATGAAAAGGAAAGAACACTAGACACAAGACTAGAACATACTGTGAACTGTTCTTAAATCTTTCTTTTAACGGTGAACAATATGTTGTGTTCAAACTGCTATTGAGCAACTGTTCATGAATTCTGTACTATTTCCCAGAAATGCAAAGTATCCTTTGGAAGGATGTAAAGGAATAAGAAGACAATGGAGACAATACTGTAGAACAGTCTTGGAGCTGTGGACTATGTCAGAACTAGCAGTAATGTGAAGTTAGCACAAGATTCAGACACTTCTAGTTCTTTTGTACTCATGGTCCTGTGGCTAGACAGGGAAGAAGCTAATTCTAGAAAATATTATTTTGCTTTGTTTTAGTGATTTTTAATTTTTTTTTTTATCACTGCTTGGTTTAAAACACAATAGCCTTACAAAATCAAGATAATATTTTGGCCTTTTTACTTTTAAGCATTTTGAAAATAATAAACTAAATATTTCTTCCTCCTCATCAGAAATATTTATTAATAAGAAAACCCATTTCTGAGATGCATTGAAGTATACAGAAGAAATCATTTCTGTAGTAGGCCAAACTAGCTTTGCTTTGATGTAATATTTTCCTTTAAGGAAAATCATAAAAGACTAATGTATACATATTCATTAAAAGCTCTCTGAATATGTAGTTCCTTGGTGGATTGCTCATGCTTTAAGATAATGTAAAGCTCACAGCTTTGCATCAGACAAGCAGAAATTTTTCTCTGATTAACCCACATAATTTTCTTAAACTGCAGGTGAATATATCCTGTATTCAGGATTCAAAGTACCTGGCAGGTACTTTGCTGGATTGATGATTCTGTGTTGAACAGCATTTTAAAAAAAATCACATCTCAAAGCTGATTGCTGGTGTTGATCAGGACTGGTAGGGATGAACTATCAGACCAAGTTGATCCTGCAGAGCAAGCAAACCAGTCCCATTTTATTGACTTTTCCATCTTGGTATTGGTACAGTGAAAGTTAAGAAGAAAATTCAGCTCATTTTTTAAGTTTGTATATGTTGGAATATTTAGAATTTTATGTAATCCTAGGCAGAAGCAACTTGAAGTATTTCTTTGGCAAAATTTGAATAGCTTGATGTGTGTAACAAAGAGATGCTATGTTCAACTAGACATGGAAGTAGTATGCTTGAAATTGGTGGGTTTTCTTTGCTTTGGGCTTTTTTGTGGGGTTTTGTTTTCTTTTTTTTAGTTAAACCTCATCAAAGGCAGAAAAAACAGGCAGCAGTTATAGTTCACTCTAGTTCATGGCTACTGCTCCTGATTGAGATCACTTTTGTCTCAGATTATGTTTCTCAGTGACTTAGCCAGTATAACACATATGCTCAGATTTTTAACAGTAATCAGGCACTCAGTGCTTATAGGATCTGAGTACTTAATATGTTTTATAAGTTCCATATTCATCCTGTGTTTCAGATTCATTTTGTAAAGCTGAGATAATGTTATTCCTCTTCTTTACAAGGGTACTGTGAGATAAACGCATTAAATGCTGCAATGTACTTGGGACTTATGCTAATTTTAGGTGTCTAACACAGTCTAGTAAACTAAGTACCTAACGTGCCTAGATGGTCTCATCTTGCAGAAATTGCTTGGGTAAAACTTAGCATAATATGAATTATCTTTGTAAATAAGATGAAGGTTTAGGTACTGATGTAAATACCAACACCAAGGACTCCAAATGACTTGAATGAACTTTGGTTTTGGTCCATTAAAATTTGTCATGAGCAATTTTCAACACAGGTTCTGAAAGATTAATTTTTGTTCTGGTTGTGTCTTGTGTTATGAATAGTCTTGTGATTTTTTCATAGAACTGTTATGTGCTCAATAAGATTTGAGTGCTGTATTTATGTAGCTCTAATGACTGTGACCATTTCTGTTCAGGTCAAAGGAATTAGGTTTCTGAGGCAGTAAATATCACCACTATTAAAGGCAGTCATTCATCCATTTACAGGCTGTCAAGTGGCATAACAGATAACTTGCCTTTTCTGATAGAAGAATCAGCAAATGTTTATTCCCTCCAATGTTTATTACCTCCAGTGCTGCTCTGTTAACCCCTTTCACTTGTTCCCTCTGTCCAGTGCACCTTGCCCTGAGTGGAGTGATGCACTTCACTGGAGAGAGAGGCAGCAGTAAACCTTGTTAACATAAAATGATGAGTTAACAAAACCAAATGGTGAATGTGACAGTGTTTTAACAAGGTATACTTGACTATTTACTGCCTAAAGGACAAGGTCAGAAAAAACTGTCAGGGAGACTTTCCCACTGAGTCATGAGGTTCAGGAAGGACCCCTTGCATTCTAAACTCCTTCTCACGCTGCAGCTGGATCCAGTCCTTGTCTCAGACTTGGCCAGTGGTTTATGTCCAGAGGAGTTGATGTGCACAGTCAATCCTTGGTATCACTTGGTTAAGATTTCAAAGGTTGGGACGCTATTGATCACTCCCTGAGGATCTGTTGTGTCAAGCCTTGAGGGTAACCTTGAGAGCTGTCCCTGCTCAACAGGAGCTCTTGAAGTGCAGCCACTGCCAGTGGGAGAGCTCAGTGGGCCCTGGGCTGTCCAGTATTTATAATAAAATGATTGACTGATAGTGGTATTTGCATAGTGCCAAGACGTCTGGGTCACTGTTCCAGACAGCCCTTGGCTGCCCTGGAGCCATCTGTCCCCAGAGTCCCCAGGAAGCTGGATGGAGGCACCAGAGCCCTGCTGGTTGGCAGGGCAGGGAGGGGGCAGCACACACCACACAACCAGCAAATTAAATGTACAGCCTCTGGGGAAAATGTGATGATACTCCAGGAGACGGGAGTGCTGTCCTGGACACTCAATCAAACTGGTGTGTGCTGCATGCAAATTCTGCACAATTCCACCAAATCACACCCTTTTGTACCACCAACAAAGTTATTCACTGGAATTTTCTTTTTGTGGTTTGAAGTACTTCTACTGACTGTACAGAGACCATCATGGTCATGTTTATAGGTTTTATTTTGGAAACAGTATCTGTGTGAGCAAAATTATTAATTCTCATTGAACTGAAAACCCTTGCAGGAATTGGAAAGAAATCTTACAAAATTTCATTGTGAAGTTGAGTGTTGAAATATACTTCAATAAATATTATGCATGGTATTTCAAGGGATAGTACTGAGACTTTTTGACAAATTGTAACTTTCTGAACCTTATTTTTTGATGGAATGTCCACGATGGTTCATATGGCTCTGAGTGCTATAGCAAGCAGCATAAATTGAGGCAGGTTCTCCTTTAAGAATCCAACCCCTTCAAATGAGTTCAAGTGATTTTTAGATGGAGACAAAAATATTAATTCAATAGTTCATTATCAGCATTCCAGTAAGTACTAGAAATAATTTTATTTTCAAACTAAATTTATGGAAATGAACAAAGCTCATAAAATGAAGACATATTATTCATATTTAAAGTGAATTTCTTCAGTTATTCTAAGGGCAAGCAAGATAAAATGGCTGAGTGAGTTTAATCTTTGATTTATTGAGGCAAATAAAATTAAGATTCTTTACATTATAATGTTAATACAGCCAAAATTTAAATAGTTATCTTAAATATTTATTATGACTGCTGTATCTGTTAGATAAAAGCCATTAATTTAAGTGCCAATGATTTAAGATAAGAAAGTGTGGACACTTCTGGCTAAGGAAAAGATGATTCTAAAACTCACTTAATCACTTGTAATGTGTAGAGGAAAGTGCAAATTAAATTTTGATCTGAAACATTAGTGATTACAACAATCTCCATTTTCATTCCCCAGTGCTAGGTGTGTGGTATTGATTCCTCTTGAAATCTGAGGAGATAGAAGCTGAGGGAACTGAGGGGCAGCTGAGTTAACTGTGGTTGTTTAGGCTGGAGGAAAGGAGGCTTGGGGACCTCACCACTCTTGAAAGTGCCTGCAAGGAGGCTGCAGGCAGGGGGTTGGTGTTTTTCTTCAGGTACAAACAATGGGACCAAGAGGAAGGTGGTGCCAGTGTAGATTTAGGCTGGATGTCAGGAAAAAGTTCTTCACTGAAAGGGGGCTTCAGCACTGGCTGCCCAGGGCCATGGTGGAATCACCATCCCTGGAAGTTTTCAAAAATGCATTCATGATGTCCTTGGAGACATGGTTAGCGGTGGACCTGGCAGTGTTGATTTAATGGGTGAGCTTGAGACCTTAGAGGTCTTTTCCAGCCTTAGTAAATATATGATTCTATGATCTTTAGTTAAGGTAAACCCAGTGCCATTTGAACAGAATTATAGCAGGACACATTTTACCCCATTTACTGCATTCAACTGAATTATATTTTTAGTAAGCTTAGTTTGTTTTGTTGTGGCATTCCCCAGTACAGTTCATAGGTCCTCTTTCTCTAGAAGCTTTTTAGGACTTATAGATGTTTGTTTTCAATGGCATGTCCTGTCTTACTTAAAAGGACTGGAATAAAACTGAATTCCCAAGGAGACCAGAAATGCAAAATCCACCCTCTTTAGATGCATGTCAGGCTCTCTGTTATACAATTTACAAAACAGAGCAGCCCACATCTGTAATAAAATCACCTGGAAAGGTCTCTGGTAAGAGAGCTGTCCTGCCTTTTGATTTTGGCTGTGCACTCAGATGTATTTTGGCCACAGAACTGGAAATAAGAATGTGCCTGTACTGCCCAAGGAGCTGCTAGTACAGCAGGTAGAGGTGTCACACCTCTTAGTGGCACATCCCATGTGATTATTTCCAGTCATGTTTCCTCTTGTATCTGGTATCTGATAATGCAATAGTAAGTGGCAAAATTAAAATAGAATAAGAAAATTTTTTCCATGGCTTCCTTTTTTTTTAGTACCTTTTTTTTTAGTACTGTATTCTGGTCCCAGATTAAATCAATGAAAGCAAAATAACAATAAGCTATATTTTTAAGTTTTCTACTGAACTGCTATCTCAAAGGATTCATAAGCTCCTCTTTGTTTGTCCAAGTGTCCTTTTCAATGGCTGTGACTTCTAAACATGTGCCAGTGGAAATGTACCATGTTAATATTCTCCTGCCATGAGCAATGAGTGTTAATTAGAGCTGGATCTGACTTTGTCTCTCCTTGGATTATTTAGGATAGTAAGAGCTCTGCTGAATGGCTGTTTGTACAATCCATCTTTTAATCCACTCTCTGAGGCAGAAGACTACTCAGAATAGGGTTTGTAATTATTCCAGAGTGCATTTGAGTTCTTAGCATCAAAAATAATCTCACATTATTAAGCAAAAAGGTTTCTTTCCCTGGAATAGATTTGGTTCTCCACACTTACTAAATGGAAATAATAGTTTTAATTATGGTCAGTTTTTTTGATATTTGATGGCTTTGCCAATAGCAGTATTTTATATTTGAAATTTTAGCATAATATTTTAATGGGAACAGCAGATTTTCTGTGTAGAGTAATGGGTGAAATAATGGATAAACATAATTTTTGTCTTGTCAAATTTTATGTTAAAGTACTTTTTGACATTTTGCTGCTTTTCTGTAGCACTTTGACTTTCTCTTTATTTTATAGAGAGTTAAACATAGTAGCCTGACCCTTTCTAAGCAATAGTAAATGATGAGTAGGTCATCATTTGTGTGCACAACATCCTCAGGTGTTGGATGAATACCTTTGTAGGTCGATAACTGGTCAAATGTCTCTAGCCAAGCAGACCCATGAAATTATATTTGTTTTGCTTTACTTTTAGTGACAGGCAATTATTTGAGTACCAAAGAATTGAGTAATAAACCTCTCAAAGTCTCCACTGGGATTGGATTTTACCCACATGACATTTTTTGATGCTTTTCTGCAGGAAGTGGCTGGCCTGTAAATGTGTGCTTGCATAACTTAACCAGTTGAATCAATCCTGTGGGACCTAGAAGTAAATGTATTACACCAATGGGACAGGAGACTTGTCATTTTGCAGGCTTTTACCTTGCAGAGCTGTAATGCAAGTAAAATATTTAACATTATTTTTTGAGTTTTAGGCTAAACAACCATAGCATTGAAGGTATATGTTTTATTTCTTAATGTCTAAAATAATATTTCTTGTTATAGAAAAAGAAATTCATGTATGTCTTTGGCTGAGCCAATAAATTTCAGTTAAAAGGAAGCTGATATTTGAATGTGTGTTTTCTTAAATTTTCCTTCCTAATTAATGAAAACCCTTTCCCTTATTCCTTTTGACTTAAAACTTGTGTTATGGTACAACTGATTTGTAATCTTTGTTAATTTTTAACAATAGGGAAATGGTTTCCATTGCACATTTTTTTGTTAAAAGACTCAAAAGAGAAAATCAGATAAATTTTGATTCATAAGCAGTATGTCTAGGCAGATCCTAGAGTCTGAGTATTGAAATAGTTATAAATTGTTATAAAGTGCACCAGGTCTGATATTCAGATATATTAAAAAAATTGCATTGTTAAGTTTGAAATACATTCCTCCTTCAAATATTATATACAAAGTCCTCCTCTGCAGTTTGTTTACACGTTCTAAAACTTCCCTCCCTCATTATTTCTCCCGTGTTTCACAGTCTTGACTTTGGCAGGTTAAAGCTCCTCCTTCAAGAGCACTGTGCAGGAGCAGGGACATGACTGCCACATGGAATTTCAGACAAGATCTCTTTAATGTGAGTTTAAACTAATGCAGTTCACAGGTGAGGCCAACATTGTGGCCCTGTTAAAGGAAAGCATCCTTAAGAGAATCTGATTTCTTCCTCCACTCCTTACACTTACGCACAATGGGATTTTCCATCCTGGTTTTTTTGGGGCTTTTCTTGGCATTGGCTTTGGGGTCGTTTGGGAATCGCGGGCTGCGCGTGGGTTTTGGGTTCTGCAGCCAGGGATGTCTCAAAACTTCATCTATGCACAGCCTCTGGGACACATCCGGGTGGAGCAAGTGGACGATGAGGTTCTTGCAGTCTGTAGAGAGATTTTTTGCCTTTGTGAAGGGAATCTTCTGTTGTTTCTGAACCTGGAGCATTTCCCTGACGTTGGAACTGTCAAATGGCTGTGAAGCAAAAAGCATTGCATACAGGATAATGCCCAGGCTCCACATGTCCGAAATCCTGGGGTCACAAGGAATATGCTCGAGCAGCTCGGGGGCTGAGTACGCAAGAGACCCACAGAAGGTGCTGCTGAGAATGGTTTTTCCATTTCCATCTCGACACAGAGGTTTTGAAAAGCCAAAATCTGAGAGCTTGAAGTTAAGATCATCATCAAGAAGGATGTTGTCACATTTCAGGTCCCTGTGGGCAAAGTCCAAGTCATGGCAATGCTGGATGGCAGAAGCCAGCTGCTGGAACTTGGAGCGAGCGGCGCTCTCTTCCATCGCCCCCTGGTTGCTCAGGTAGTTCAGGAGGCTGCCCTTCTCCCCCAGCTCCATCACAATGTACACTTTCCCTGAGGAAGTCTCAAAAATCTCATAGGTTTCGATGATTGCTGGGTGGTGCAGTTTCATCAAAGCCTCCATTTCCCTGGGGAGAAATTTCTCCAGGACATTCTGAGAAATTTTCTTCTTGTCAATGATCTTGATGGCCACTTTGCATTTCAGGCGGTGGCTGTAGGCAGCTTTCACTTTGCCATAGGAGCCTTCTCCAAGAGTAGCACCGAGGCTGTAGCCCTTCTTTTTAAGCACCACAGCATCCATCGTGGGAGAGCTGCAGGGACCTGCCCCAGCGGGAGCTGCTCTGCATCCTGTGCTGCTGGGCTGTGCTCCACGCCTGATGGTGCTGCAGGAGAGCTCTGGGCCAGGTGTGTGGGCGGTTACAGGGTGATCTCATGAACAGTCACCCTGGAAGGAGCTCTCTGTCATTTCATGGAACTGCTCTGTGACATCACGGTGGCAAAACCCTACATGGAGGCGCCGGCTGCTCTGTGCTGTCACTGATGGTCACTCCTGTGCACTGCGCTCAGAAAACGGAGATAATTTCTCCAAGATATGTTTCTCCTTTTAACATGGTCAAAGTAGGAGGACTGTTTTTGTATAGTAGTTTTGTAATGTTGTTTTTCAGTTGTGCTGTTGCTGTACATCATTAATACAACATACTCTGCATTTTTTGTGGATTTTAGGAAAATAACAAAAACTACCTGAGGACTGAGACTTTGAGGAGCAGTGTACAGTGTATCCAAAACCCTTTCTTTTATTTTCTCCAGTTGTATGATAGATCCTGGTTTGTTAATAAATCCTGTTTTTTGACTTTGATTACATTAACAGCAGACCAACCTAAGTCTTCCAGGGAGTACTGGGAGTTCCACCAGTTCAGTGTTTCATGTCAGTATTGTTATGAGAGTTCTAGAAGTCTCCTTATTTCAGAAGAAAATAATTCTATGGAAATTCAAAATTGTCACTGTAAATAATTTCCCTCTGTATGCACATTACTTTCCTTGCTTTCAGCACTTAGTACTACTAAACTCCCCAAGAAATTGTAGAGAAAAGTTAATTTTTATTAGCCATGATGACATTGCAGGGTACATCCACATAACCAGATTAAAGAATTGAAAATCACAGAAAACTGCAATCACTTTCAATAATATTAATAATAATTTTGTAGTTCTGTTCTTTGATGTTAGTTAAAATATTCTGAGTTGCTTTCCAACTGATGGCATTCTTTTAAACTGAAGATTTTATTCTAGACTCTCTAAGATTACTATAAATGTGAACAAACCAAAAAGTTCAACTGTAAGTCTGGAATGATAGTAGCTCCCAAGGGATTAAACCTGTGGTTTTTTCCATGTTAAATGATGCATGTTCTTGTTGCATCAAGTCTTTTGTTTTGAGTTTAAGGAGGATTTGCAGTGGATATTTACACATGCTGCTCTGCATGTTTTTGTTTTAGTCTTTATCAGGCACATGGAAGGGAAAATTTTTGGGTAAGGGGAAATGAGCAATTCCCTGCTGTTATTCCAGAGCAAATGTTCTTAAGGGCATGGACAATTTCAAAGTATAGATCTTACTATTCAGCATCATCCTGAAGGTGCAGCCAATATCTAAACTGTGAGAGGGAAGGCAATAACCATTGTGCTGACATTGGAAAGAACAAAGAGTAGGAAAAGTCTTTAAAATACATGCAAGAATGCATAAAGATTTATGGTGGACTATTACATGAGGTTGTTTCCAGGACATTAATTTAATTGGTTCTTTTCAGGTGTAAATAAAAATTTGGCTTTGTTATTAAATGTTGGATAGCCTCATATCACCTACTCATGCTTAAAACCACTCCAGCTTATCTTCATGTCAGCCTATTAATTCTTTAGGAAATCTGTTTTGCATCTAGACATTTTTATATTTGGTGCAAGGTACCCAAAATGTATCAGGCATGCTCTGCTTGTTGTTTTTGTATCTTCTTATAGTCATTATTATGAAATTTATGTAAAAGAGATACAGAAAAGTATTAGTTATGGTGGAATAGTTAAGCAGTGATTTCCACCAGGGCTGTGTGGCAGTATTATCAGAACACTACTACAATCTTTTCTTCTCACAGTCATTTAAGGAAATGATCATGTTTTTCTGGGAATGCTCATATTTTTACTATTAATATAAATGAAGACAAAATTGAATGTCAAATCTGAGTGTATCAACTTATGCATAATTTTTTGAGTAATTGACTGCTGGTGTTGTCACAGGTAATGGATCTGGAGACCGGTAGATATTTGTTCCCTGCTCTGTAAGATCAGTCATCATGTCACCATGGAACCAATAGATTAAGAAAAAGGATCTATATTCAGGAAAGCAGTTAATTCCTTTGATGTTAATGTGGGTAAACTTCATCAAAATCTAAGTGAGAAGTCAGATCTATTATCAGTGAAATACACTTTTGTCTCTGTTGGGGTTAATGTAAGATTTTCTTTAGCTAAAACAGCTTATTGGTGTTTAATTAAAATTTTGAATAATACTTAGAATCATCAATATTAACAAATTTACCGAATTTATACTTTTTTTTTTTTTCTGGTGCCCATCTGTGTCAGTTGTAATAGACTCGGGGCTTTAATGATGCAAATTAATTTTTCCAGTGAGAGAATTGCCAGTATAGGCCAAGAATTAATTCTGAATCCAGAGGGGGAAGAGCAAACTATTAATTCATTACATCTGGCAGAAGCAATTCAGTAGCTTCCTCTCTAGTTACTTTAGTTGTACTTGTTCTGAAAAAACAAAGGAAACCACCCCTTACTGTACATATTGTGCACATGGAGTTGCTGGACTCATCTTCTCTCAGACTGACCTGGTTGTCTATTGCTTTCTTTATTTTTCTTGCTCTACTGTCATCCCCTTTCACAGACCCTCAAAGGTCAGGTGATGGAGAGAGCACTGAAATCCCCTCTGCATCAGTGCACCCCCAAGTGCACCAGCAGTGTCTCAAAAATCAAGTGCTTAACCCTGGATCAGGGATCAGCACAACAGGAACTGTGCCATGATGATAGTGGGGACAATAGCTGGAAGCTAGAAACATTTCAAGCCCTGGATAAGTATTTCCTTGAATGCTAAATCTTCTGGCAAATTATTTTTCTTATCGTTGTACAGCATCATTTTATAAAAATGGGGTACCTGGAGTATATTTTTTTCCAGGAATAAAATTCATGATGGAAGGCAAGGGTCCAAACTGCTAGGACTCACCTCCATACAATCTTAAGCCCCCTTTTTAAAAAAATGCTTCTATTTTCTTTTCCTTTTTTTTCTGAATCAGAAAACTCTCTTTGAAGTTAATTGATTATGCTGATAATGCATTTTTAAATAATATTTGTGCTGATTTTAGCTGGGATAGAGTAAATTTTCTTCATAGTAGCTGGTATGGGCCTATGTTTTGGATGTCTGTTGATAATTCAGGGCTGTTTTTGTTATCATGAGCAGCACTAACACAGAGCCAAGGGCTTTCCTGCTCCTTACCCACCCCAGCAGCAAGAGGCTCCCAAGGAGCTGGGAGGGGACACAGCCAGGACAGCTGACCCCAGCTGAGCCAGGGATATCCCATAATATGGCACCAGCTCAGCATGGAAATCTGGGCAGGAGGAGGAAGGGGGCACGTTTGCAGTGATGGTGTTTGCCTTCCCCAGTCACTGTCACAGGTGATGGAGCCCTGCTGTGCTGGGCATGGCTGAGCCCCTGCCTGCCATGGGGAGTGGGCAATGAGGCCCTTGGTTTGCCTCCCCTGTTAAACTGCCTTTATCCCAACCCAGGAGGTTTTGCTACTTTTATTCACTCCCCAACCAGAGTAAACCCACCCGAGTAAAGTGACTGAGAGGCTGTGTGGAGCTCAGTTACCATCTGGGCTTTAACCATGAGAGTGTTGAAAGCATTTTCCAGCCTTACCAGAATTAGGTATTGATTTTTTAGTATTTATGGTTTCTTTTCACAGAGATTTCACAACACATTTGTCCTGGTTTTCTAATATGAAAGAATTATCACACAATAAATGTAATGGATTTTTTAGAGTATTGTCATGGGAAGTACTCTGCTGGCATCAAATTCTTTCTTGGCAATTTCCTGGAATATTTTTCAATGTCTGAAGGAAATTCAAAATATGATTTATTTGTAGAAAATACCTCCGGAGATAAGAACTTCATATTGACTTTTAATTCCAACCTTGCACATGTGGGTTTTTGTTCCTAAAGTGCAAGATCTCATGTGCAAGACCTAATGTGGAATTACAATTTGTGGTCTGACTTCTCCATGGCTTTCTGTTCTCCTCTGTGGCTCTGTGTTGTAGCAGAGCTGGAGTTGCTGATATTCATGTGGAAATGTTAACATCCCGCTGATGGCAGCTCTGCCAAAGCCATTCATCATATCTTGCCTAAATCTGGCAAGAATGGGGAAAATGATAAGCAAATTGCCAATCTTAGAGGGGGAATGGGTTTTTCGGTGACATAAAGGTGAGTCTTGGGTCGGAATTAGGGATGAGTTGAAATCCTTATATTTTATGTCCTTCTCCAATATGCCGACGAGGATGTTGTGTATGTTTTTCTCTGGATTGACAAGAGTTTATATTCTAAGACCTACCAAAATAATTTTCCACAATAAAAGTTCCGTGCATTAAGATTTCAAAAAAAGCAATAGGAAAAAAAACCCAGAAAATTTCAAGCAATTATGAAACATATTTGTGGTTTAGGTTTGTCATTTATGGGTATATGAACACTAGAAAAGTCCATTTTTTAATTTCCCTAATAATTTGCTTATGAAAACAGTTCTTTGAATAAGTAAATGCTGTGAATATCAAGTGTGAAAATAGTCCAGGTTTCACAAAAATGTTGCATAAAAACAGAATGAGAACAGAATGTTTCTGGAAATAGTCACAGGTATTGATCACTACTTGGGGACCATTTCCTTCAATGTATGTAAGGGCATTTTTAGGAACTTAAATTGAAAAGAAACAGTTTAATTAGAAATAAATCCCACATGCTGGATGAAGTACATGGCTGATTGGGTGGTAATGCTTTTAGGCTTATATTCTATACAGAATTTTAGAAATCCCACCTTACCTGTCATGAAATCCTTTTGTGTCAGAGTCAACCTACATGAGGAGATAAACAGATGGTATAACTGAGAGCACACAAAATGCTAGCTTAGGTAAAATGCATGCTGCTGATAACCCACTAAGCCTTCCTGGGTATGCTAATCCTAATTTATGTTAAATCGTAATTAAGACAGTTTTGTTTATTGCTTGTAGCCATGAGCACCTGGAAGACTGACTAATCCCATCCATGTGTTGGGGACAATCCAGCTGCTATTGTTAGCTCAGAATGCAGAAAAATTTGTATTTGTGAGTTGTTTTCCTTGGTGTTTTTCAGGCATTTATATTGACCCTTTTCCCCATTGTATCAGGAACTGGAGCAGAAGAAGCATCCTAAACAAAATGGATAAAGGGATTTCTGGAGCAAGAGGCCAAAATCTAAATAGGCTTACTGTATTTGCAGCCAAACTTTAAATCAGAATATCTCTGATATACCCATGCAAAAATAGATTCACAATTTCTGTTGTAGCTGTGCCTGTTTGGTGTTGCACACATAATTTGGCAAAACTATCAGATTTTCAGGATTCTGGAGGGTTTTATTCAGGAGGCCATGGGTGGTACCATTAAAGTGAAATGATAAGTGATGGGCAAAAAAAAAGGGGCAGAATAAACTGAATCTCAGGAGAATAATGCCATAGGAATGGGGAACACCTAAGCCCACTTTGTGCAAAATTTCATGTTTTCAGTTGCATCCTTTTTCTTATTATAGGCCAAACAATATTCTCACAAATGTTGCTGTGTATGTATCAAGTACAGGTTTTTGACCTGATACATTTATTCACACAATTACATCTGTTATGGATTGTGCCATCAGTTGGCAAGAATTATTTTCTGTTTCTTGTATAGCATTTCTTCTTAAACTGTAGGTAGGAGAACCAAGGTCAATATAAATTATTACTGTGAAAGATTTTTCCCTTTAGAAGAATTCCTGTCCTGGAAGTGTATTCATTCTAATGACTTCAAATCATCTAATTTAAAAATCATGCAAGAGAGGTAATATTTTTCATCTTCTATTGTTAAATCTTTGAGCTGTTTTAACTTTCTTGTTCTTAAAAGTTTGATTTTCTGTCTTGTCGTGATGGAAAATATGCAAACTACTATTAAGTGAACAACTATATTCTCTGTACTGCTTTGAAGTCAGCCCATGCAGAGACCACTTGCAGGGTGCAAATTTGAATCTAATTATCCATTCAGTACATACTGAAAAGTATCCATTGAATGAATTTTTCATCAGGTGGTGGTAAAACAGAAATAAAGAATTAAGGACTAAAGGTGAGCATGTATCCATAGTTTGTACAAAATTCAAGTGTGAGTGCAACTGCTTTGCAAAACCCTCTGATTCTTCTCACATTTAACTCATGGTATTTGCAATTATTTGAATTTTATTTGTTTTTGTGTCTTGCAAGTTACAATTAGATTTGATTTTCATAAGAAAGCAAAATTAGAATTGAAAAATTTCCAGTGTACATGCATTTGGTATAGAGCCTAAAATGAATGCCTTATCTGTAATAATTTCATGTAGAATCTTCTTATGGACAGCAGAGAGCAGCAGTGTGATGGCCTGAATCAGAAGGAATGATGTTAAGGAATACTGAAACTAACTAACAAGTTAAATGCTTCCAAAATACCCAATTATTGCCTTGATACCTGTGCAATTCTTTTTTGAGAAACTTTTGCAGAAGAAATTAGAAGATTGTGGGGGAAGAAACGACATTTCCAATAAAATATCTATTATGAAAATAATTGCCAAAAGAGACGTTTACATAGAACAAAAAAAGTGATAGCAGAGGGTAACGTAGGGAAATGATTTGTGTCTGAGCTGTGTTTGGAACTGTCCAAAATGATGATGTAGAGCAACAGAGAAACATTAGCTCACGGACTACAGTTTAAAGAAAAAATTTACTTGAATGTGTAATTAATACTGTGAAAGTTGGTAAACTCAATAACATGAATTTTTGAAAATCATTAATAGTATCTGCAAGTAATTTGCAAGTCAGTATTTTTGTTTGTTTTAGGAGTTCATGGGTGCAGATCAAACCACATTAAATCATTCAGGGTAGAATTCATCATGTACAATAGGAAATATTGTTTCTAAGGACTTGAAAATACTTTTTTCATGTATCCTACTTCATCCAATACCTTAGCTCAAACCCCAGATTTGCAACTTTGGATTTTTTTTACCAATGACTGTGTTTTACCCTCCATTATTTTCTGTAGTAAAAACAGGATGCAGACTCTGGTGGGTAATGAGCAGATATAAATACCTATGAGTCAGATAAATTATGCTGGGTCCCTTCATTTCAGGGCTGCTGCTCCCCTGAAGGATGCAGGCAGCTGCTGTTGCCCTGGTGATTGCTCCTTGGAGCCTGGCTTGCACAGGGCTGAATTCCTCACCTCTCCTTAGGCCTTTGCATTTCTGTACACAGCTCCTGTGGACAAAGGCCACAAATTAAATGCAAAGAAATGAAGCAGCAAGCGCAGAGCATGAATGTGATGTGTTGAAAATGGCATATGGTGTATAAGGAGTAGCACAGTGTTGATCATCTTAATATAGAGCTAAGCATGGATGCACGAAATCTCCGCCAAGCTGATCTGAGGGCCTGAGTTTGCGTGTCCCATCTGAGTCAGAGGAGGCAGCAAGTGCAGTTTTCTGATGGTTGAATTATTGAGGTGGTTATGTGCAAACTTTTTTATCCATTTATATTTTTTTCCTGTCTCTCTTTGCTGCTTTAGGCCCCAAGATCTGGTCTGAACAGCACTGAAATAAAAATAAAAGCTGCTACATTTCACAAGTAGCAGAGTATTTCTTTTCAGAGCTCTGTTCTGTTAATCATGAAATTTTTATTCTTTGGTTTCTTTCAGTCTTTTTCCCTCATAATGAAACAGGCTTAATTTTGGAAACAGGTGGTTCTTTAGCAATTCAGAGATATTTATTTTCTCGAATTTTTGTTTTGCAAATGTTTCAATACTGCAGACTATTCTTAATGTGTTTGTGATCCTCATTTTTTGAGCTTTGTGTACTCCTCATAGGGTGTTTCTAAGATTCTTCCCTTCTTCAGAGAGCCTTAACATTTCTTGAGCCTGAAATCATGAGTGAAATTCTAGACTAAAGCTGTTGCAGCAAGTTGCTTTTCAAGCAGATCTGATCCTGAAACTTTTTACTTTACTATTATGTAATTTCATGCTCTCATGCCAATTGTTTGAGCTTCTCTCTCCCTCAAATTAGCTGATAATACAGAAAATTAAAACCATGTGTAGAAAATCAATAATTACATAATTTTGGCTCTGTCTTTTTCACTCTCAATTCCTGCAATCACTGCATCAGCAGAGAATATTGGGCATAATCCTTTTAATGCATTGACCACATATGTCAACACCTGCTGCTGTCAGAAGTCAGAATGGTTTTTCTGATAGAGCTTTTTATAAAATAAGAACTATTTACTCTTTTTTATCTATTTATTTTATTTATCTATAAAATGTGTCATTTTATCTATTTGTAGTCTGATTTGACTGATTGACTTCAGTGATTTAAGGTCCATAACAGTGTAGTTTCTGTGCAGTTTGGTGTATGACTCCTTTTCTTTGTTCAAATTCTTATTGACTGTATTAAGTGGAGAAAAAATTGCTAATTGGCTTTCAGTGATATAAATAACTCAATATTCCAAAAATCACAATACGATTTTATTGCCAAGTGAGGTTTGGGGGATATTGAACTTCCAAATAACATTAAAATAATGTGGATAGTGGACAGATTTTCTTATTTGTCGTTTCTCTAATTCCTACTTGGACTTCTGTGCAGTTTAGTTAATTGATAAATTATGTTTGTATGGAATAAAGGCCTATAGCTGCCAGTTTATTTCTAGAAAGTCACTGTTATAATTACTTATAATTGTTAGTATTATCATGTATATTTTCTCAGTGTCTTTTCTTAAGTTGTAGTCAAATGATTCCTGACAGTGCTACCACTCACAACTTTGACCTGTTTTGATTTTAGTTTCCAGAACTGCCATTTTTAACATTAAATCATAACCTTCCTTTTAAATCATGAGCTTTCAAATACCCAGAAGGAAGGAAGCATGACTAAATGTTACTTAAGAAAGTAATGGGGGAAAAAAAAGAACTTCCATTGTAACTGTAGTTTATTACCTGTATTTCTGTGTATCTTCTGTCTTTCAGGAGAGGGAAAAACAAGGTGTTGGTAAAATCCCAAAATGTTTGCAAGGGAGCTTGTACATTCTTAAGGTCTTTTGCCATGTTTTGAAGATCAGTGGAAAAGTACCCAAAAAGCAAAACCCCCAAATTAAATTTGCTAAATGGGAAATAAAATCTGCACCAAGGCAAAAGCCTCTCTTCCAGGGTATCCATCAAGTTTCTTATTATATGGGGGGATGTAGGGATGCTGTGAATGTTGGGTAACTTTGGGGATGACCATGTTACCTCACTGGCTGTTAGGAAGGCAACTGTCATCTCTTTGGGCAGGATTCAGCCGTGTCTCAGTACATCTAAAATCAGGGGAGAACACAGAATTAGTTCTACCTATTTGTCACAACTGTTGTTTCAGGGATTTTGCTACAGTAATTATTGCCTAATATCAGCATTCTTTCTCTAATACACTTTTTCTGTCACTTAACTCATGATTGCAGGATAATTATTCCAATGGAACCATCACTTGTACAGCATTATAGTAATAAAGAAATCAAAACAGACTTTTAAAGTACTCTAAATTCCCTTTGAATCATAGAAAATGCTCAAAGCAGTCTGTAGATTAATTTTTGGTGGGTATTTGTAGTTGTAATTTTTCTTCCTAAATCAGAAGCACAGAAAGAGTCTAAGAAATGAGAGACAAAAAGGACCAAAAATTTATTGGACATTATGTAGTAAAATTATCTTTTCTGTATTGTCGCTGGTGATTTCTTTCTGATCAATGGCATATTCCTGAACATCAAGTTCCCAAATTTTGTTTTATATTTTAACATACTGATTGATTTTTCTTCAAACTCATCTTTGTGGTAGGTGTTTGCTAATTGGTTTTTAGCTTTAGAAAGAGCAAAGCTCCTTTTCAGGAGACAGCTATTAATGTAGTTCTCTTTTTTTCCATTACAAAGCTGTGTGCTGGAATTAAAAGTGTGGCAGAGAGCTGAGGCTGGGTCTGGTGTGACAGTGACCTTATTCTGACTTTTTCCTTGCAAGACTAAACCAGACTTTATGATAAATTTTGCTACCAGGTTTTTGACACAGCAGTGTAAGTACCCCAAAATCACGTTGACATTTCCTAAAGATCAAACAGTCTAGTTTGTGAATAAGTGATGCTGTGGTTCCTTGGAGATATTCAAAATGTTGCATATAAATGATATAATAATTTTGTCAAAGACTGGATTAGTAGAAAAGCCTCTGTATTGCGCCTGAAATGCAAGAGCTTCCTCATTCTCGTTGAAATCTCACAGTGGAACTGCAATTTTGAGTAACCCTGAGAATACAGGGGAAGAACAATGACTTAAGACAGGAATTGTGAAAATAACATAATAGAAGCCAAGCCAAGCTAATGAGGTTTTTATTAAGAGGTAAAGCTTATTGAACTTCTCCTGCCAGTTGGCTTTTGGATGATGATATTAATTATTGTCTTTGGCCATTGAAGGACTGGTTTTCCTGGTGGACCCAGAAATAGCTCTGTTCCTTCAGAACTGACACTTTCCATTAAGTATTCTGCTTTTACCCTCTACCTGCCTGCATGAGACTGCTTTGTAAATGGAAAAGCTTATTAAGGACAATGGGAGCCTTGGCACCAGCATGGTTATTCCAACATTTATTGGTGCCATGCATTAGGAGAAGTAAGACATGCAGAATTCACAGAGCTAATTTAGGATCTATTCTTGCTTTTCTAATTGTGTCTGCATTTATGCACTTCTGAAAATCGCTACATTGAGAGATTTTAATCTAAATTCAGTGTGGTGTGAACCCTTTTCCCTATTTGTGCTAAGGCAGTCAAGTCTTACCATCACTTTATGATGTTTATTCTACTTTACTGCTAATGTGCTGCTGAACTGTAAACAAATATAAACAGGGTTATCAGGCAAAATACATTAACATAAACATCTTAGTTTCATGCTCTTTCTACATCTTCAAATGGACTGAGTGTTTAAATGAAACATTAACTCTTACAAGTAAAACAGTTTTACTGTGTTCTTTCAGTAGTACTATCCCACTATTAGACTTTACAGTGTGTATTTTGCTATGTTCAACCTTTGAAAAGTGAAAAGCCCCAGTGTTCATTAAAAGTTTTTGTGTTAAGCTAAGAATTTAAAAAGCAAGTTAAAAATTTTGGCTTGACCCACATGACTTGAAAACTAAAGCATCTTGTATAAATGAATTGACAACTTTGATTCTGTTGGGAGAGGGACAGAGATGAGTGGACATCTTGAATTTTTTGTGACAGGAATAACAAAAGGATCTGAGTTTCATTCTAGTTCACATGAAATTACATTTAGATGGAAAAATATTTATTAAGATTAGAAACTGGAATAAACAATCTACCTTAGGGGTGTTGTGCATACAAGAAAGGGATTCAGAAATGGCACAGATGTAATTTATTAATAATTTAAGGTGATGTTCAGGTTATGCAAAAAATAACCATTTGCACTTACTCCCAGAGAGTATCTCAGGGTGTTTTTAGTCTCTTTTATTTATCTTTTAGACAATGGGAATGCATGCAGTAGTGGTTGTGTTGCTGCTGTAGTGATTGTATTACAGATATTTTTTTCCCCTTATTTGATCTAAACAGTGTGTATCATGTCTCAGGTTACTGGAGTCTTTCTGTCTACAAGTAAATTAACAGGATTGTCCATTAGAAAGGAAATCTGTTCCCTGGCAGCAGAGAGGGTCCCTTGATAGCAGTAGAGGCTTGACCTTGCTCAGTCATCAGATTGGCTTAACCTGCATAACTGCTTATAACATCTGTCATTTTATAACAGCTCTGAAATGCAGAGTTCTGGAGATATTCTGGCCAGATATGTGAAACCTTAACCAAAAATTAGTAATTTCAGTAGGTAGAATTTTGTCGGTTTGACTTTTAGACTTGCAGCTATTTAGTCTTGAAGTTACAAGATCAGATGCAAAGTCTTGACAGCTTGTTCATCCTCAACATATTTGCAAAACTCATTTCTTTTTTCAGAAGTTGGAGCTAGGTTGCTGTAACCCACTAAATAGAATTGAATAAAATAGGAAAATCCCTCTGTTTTAGGGAGGACTGTTTTAGATTACAGGAATACTGTTGCCTGGAAGAAAAAGAACATTTTCAGTTGGATATTCTCCTGTCATACATGAGGATGACTTTGCTTTTTTTTGCAACTGATTTACTTCATATTTTTTATACCTCGTGAATTTTGGATATGAGTAAATGAACAAGCTTTGTTTTAAAAATTATTACAGGGTTCTGAAGGTAAGCTATTGATTCCATACTGCAAGCCATGTTCATCAATATAATATTTTTTTCAAACTTGTAGATTAACTGTTGGCTTACAATGGGCTTCTGCACCCACCTGTGTGCCTAACACCCTGTAATCACTGGGCTGTCTCAAGTCAGCTCTGATGAAAAGTTTCTGTGGAAAAAAGTGCACATAAGGAAACCTAACCATTAGGAGTTAGCATAAGCATATTAACAATTAACACAGGAACAGATGGACAGTTTTCAAAAGCTGAACCCTTGGCCACGGAGAGATACAGAAAACCCAAGCACAGACAAAGCAGATGAAAAGCTAGGAACAGTGGAGAGTTTTGTCTAGTTTTTGAAGCAGATTTCTAGAGCAAAAAAAAATTGTGTCTGAGATATGATTTTTATTGTCTTCTTTTTAACTCTTGAGTTTTTAATTGGAGAAATGTTTAAATTTTTTCATTTTTCTCGATTTTCAGCAAAGTAGGTGAGGTGATTGGATGTGACCATGGCAATATGTTTTTGAGTGAGTAGAAGGACTAAGCATATAAAAAACTTCCCTGGGATCCAGCCTCTTGAGGAACCCTAAAAAGTTTATATCAGGACTCTAATTACACATTCAGAGCATCTCCATAAGTATCCAAAGAGGCATTTCATTTTCTTTGTAGTTTCTACTCAAAACACTTCTGAAGCAGGCCAACAAAGTAATGTAGATGGGAGACAGTAAATGCAGTTAAAGCCAACTGTTGTTACCTGAAAGGTCTTGTTAGCTCCAATTAATTCTTAATTAATTACTATAATAATATGAGTTATTATACCAATAGATGTTTCCTGATGACAAGAGCAGATAAGAGGAGATTGGGCTATGAGAGTGTCACAAACTGCTGGGGCTCAGTCAGGCTGGGTGGGAGCTGCTCCTCCAGGTGAAGGGAAAGGTAGGAACAGGAGCCCAAAAGGTGAATAATCCTACAGGGTACAGCTCAGCCTGAGCCGGGGAAGGCACTGATGGAGGGAATCTCTCCCTGCCCTTGCCACTCACGTGCTTTTCAGAAACCCCAGAGTGGTGTCTACTTCATGCAACACTCACTGATTTTCTTAGGTACATGTGGAGTGGATTTTTCTGTAAATATATTTTAGAATGGCCTAAAAATTTTAATTGCCTTCTGGATTCTTTTTTGGTGTGTGTGTCAGAAATTATGCTGATTAATAGTGTTCATAAAGGGGCAAGATCAGAGGCACAGCTGTCTCTGAACATTACCAAAGTTATAAAGCTAATAATTTCTCAGTGGTACCATTAAAAGAAAAATATTTTATGCAAATGTATTTAACTTTACAGATAATTATTCAAATTGTGGGAGTTACATTAGTGTCTTTTTAAAGACATTTTCCCTTTCTATCATCCTGGGCATTTTCATTTGACTCTATCAGAATTGATAGCTCTGTTCCATGCTAAAAACTAGCATCTAGCTTTAAATTTTAGTTCCCTTAGCTGATTATATGACAGATCATGACCAGCAACTGAATTTTAAACAGACATTAAGATAAAATTAGCACAGTACTAAAGGTTTCAAGTGTTTGCTTATTTTCAGCTCACAAAGCTGTGCACTATTTAAATAAAAATAGAAAATAGGTAACAAAAAACAGCGTGAGCAAGACTATTGTCTTTTCCTGCCCATTGAGTTCCTATTGTCTTTTGTTCCATTGAGTAACCAATAACCAGTCTGATGCACTTCTGACCTTTGCATAACTCAAGGACAGTTGAGTTCTGTGTGGTTGTGTGCAATCCTAGTGATGTAACATTTCAAATCAGTAAATCGCTTCAATACAAGTATGTTAATTCAAATTTGGTCAGACCAGTAAAATTAGCCCCCTCTGTTATTCTTTTGGATAAAATGAATTGTATTGCAAACCAGATTTGGCTGAGTGTATGGAAACAGAGCCTGATAGACCCTATGGAATTATTTGACATCAATTAAAGTCTTTAGAGATTAAGAATATTTTCCTGTTCAATAGCATTTGTTATCTTAGTTTTCAAAGCTTAGGATACTTTCCTATTTCTAAAAATAATAAGGATATTCCTAGTGAAGCATGCTCACATAGCCTAAAACCCAATTTGTTTCAACAATTTTTCTTTGCCTTTTAACAACTTCTTAGTCATGTATTTGGCATATTTCATGGTAGTACAAAAAGCCATCTTTTCCTTCTTGCTGTCATCTATGTGCTCTTCATCTTAGAAGTATTAAAAGAGCCCTCTGGCTGGAACGTTAGGTGATCTTTATCCCCATTTCATTATATCAGTGAAAGAAAACAAACAGTATTTTTAAAATGTAATTGAACTCTAAAAAAAAAAAATCTAATTACCCCAGGCAGTAAATGAGAATGGGCTACTTAAGTTTTAGTTTGAATACATTAATTTTTTTAGTAGAAGTCTATTTCAGCTACAGTAGGCTACAAAACAGATGAAGTTTTCAAGGCATAATTTTTTTATCTATTGTAATAAGTTTTCACAGTGTTGCAGGTCAAAATGAGTTCTGTAGTTTTAAATTAGTTTTTTTGATATTAACAGCTTAATGGCTGTGGAATTTATATCAGGATCATGATAATTTTTTAAACTTTAAGCATGCTATATGGGCAATATAAAAAGCTGCTCGAATTATTAAAAATTAGTCTCTTTGCACTAACAGAGAAGCAACAGAATTAATGAGAAATCAGAACATTTGCACAAGGTACAAAAGATTCCAGAAAGCAGGTTGCATTCATTATGTTTTTCATCAGTAAGCACTGTTGGTTCTCTTCTGCATCTCAGTGCCAGCTGAAGTTCAATGCCAACACAAGGTCATAGGGGAATGAATGGATTCCAACAGTACTTTTACTTTATGAGCTATTGCTCATTTCACCACTTCAACACTGGGAGAGATAAATTTTCTAATCCTGAAGTTATTTGAATTAGCTGCTTAGAACCTTTTTGTAAATTATAATACTCAGAAGCACCTAATTTTTACATTTTTGTGCTAAGAACTTATTGAACAAAAACACTGTGTACTGTACATGTGCCAACGCAGCCCATAGGAGGTTTGAATATCTCTGAGTGGCTTGGTGCCAATGACATCTTGAGCTGACTGTGCTGTCTTAAAGTAAAAATCTAGAATCAGTTTTAAGCTTAAAAAAATAAAATTTCTACTGGATAAAGCTTTTGCTACTTAAAAGCAAATAAAGGGAAGATATTTGGGTTCAGTGGGCCCATAGGTTTGAGATGATGGGATTGCCTGCTTAACTTGTCTGAGCTACAACAGTGAAAGGATGAAATGGTTTGACAAAGATCCAATTGCATACACTTAGAACCTGCCTTCTCTGGGGTTAGTTCCATCTTCCCTAGGTGACTTTGTTTTGAAATAGGATTAATAGTCTTGCCCAGCAGGGAAGGCACATGGGGATTGCTGCTTATGGGGTATTATGTAGCTGAGAATTATAAACATAATTTATTTACTGAAAGTGAAGTTGGTACCATTGTAACTATGTCCATTTGCAGTCATTGTTTGTTTATAAGGTATCAATTAGGCTCAGTGGCACTAGTAATGAGTGAATACTGAAAGTTATAAGTGCAGGATTAACATTTCCAAGCAAAGAAAGAGAAAGTTTTTAAACTTGGAGCATTCAGACTTCAAGTGCAAAGTTGTGGACAGCACCAAACTTTATGAAAAATTTCTGTGGAAAATAAATAAGGCTTTGAGTTCTACTGGTTTCTCTCCAGTAAGTCAACCAGGGGTGATACAAAAATCAAAGAAGAGTTTCTAAGGCATTTTTCTCTTCCAAATTCAAACCCTATCTTATGTATTTCTAGGTGTTTTTGTTTTTATTCTAAAGCTGTGGAATGGTACCAAAGGGGCATGTACAGCTTAGCTTTGCTTTTCAGGCTTGGAGTTCCATGGGCTTTGTTTGCAGTGTCACAGGCTGATCCTCATGGAAATGTCACTCTGCATGCAGGGCAGGGTGTCCACTCAATGACAGAGACAAAGGGTGTGACAGATCCAGGTTAGGTACTGATTACCTGGGTTGCTAATTACCTGGGTTGCTAATTACCAGGACTGCTATTGATCCCAGACAAAGCTGCTCCTGGCAGATGGATGCAGCTCTCAGAGCCATCTCCCAGGTCTCTGTGATGAGCACCTGTCCAGGGCACACATTGGCCTCTTGTTGCATTTCAGAGGGAGAAAAGCCCTCTTTAGGGAGCTCAATGATTTATCTAAAGGCAAATATGCACATGCTAAAACCAAGCTGCCCTGTTGAGGCACTGCAAGAAAAAGACCACAGTCTCTGTGAAGGACAGTGCTGCTGATGGTAAGTGCAAAGCACACTTTTGTTTGGCAATGTCAAATTGAGACATTCAGAAGAAATCATGTGCAAAAAAATCCAACAAACTAATGACATTAAAAACATTACATTGGTAGAAATTTATCCTTGATTTTGGGTGTTGGATCATTGGTGTCTTTCAAGCTTTCCTCTATACTTTAAGAGTAGGGATGGGAATTTTTTTTCTTAATAAAAGCTTAAAACCAAAGGACATAACTTCATTGTAGCTACCAGCACTTTCAAATGAGAAGGGAATAACTGAAATCTTTATGGTAAAGTAGGATGGCCAGTCAGCACCAGACAACTAGAAGAAATTCTAGTGTGACACAGACAACTAAACTGTCATAAGCATGTGGATATTTTAATATTACAAGAACAGATTTAACACCTACTCCAACTCACAGGAGTCATAAAATGTAACTAAGACTAAAACTTTGTTCTTGGAGAATGGCAGCCTTCAGTTTTCTTTCAGTGGCTTCAGGGGAGTACTGAAACAAAAGGAATATATTCTGTAGTATAATTAAGGGAGATTTGCATGAAAAAAAGATGAAAAATAAGCATGTTAAATAGTTCTCAATAGATTATTTATTCAGTGCTTAGAATAATATTGATTACTCGTACATCCTCTAGATAGCAAAATAAGGGAAAAAACATCATGATTTTAAGGAAAGAAATGACCATCAAATATGAAAATAAAGATACTTCTGGCCCAACACTGTCAGATTTTTGATTTCAGAACACATGAAAAGACAAAACAAACTGACGGATGTGAAGAGGCATTTGCTAGTTTAATCTAACCAAAAAAACCCTCTATTTGTTTGTTCCCTGTAAAACCAAAGTAAGATTACTCTTCAGATGGCAAAGATTTTCCATGTCTTTCTGTAGAATTATCATTGCTAGATTTTTCTTTAAATTCAATGGCATCATGAAACAATTGCATTGGAACTGTGCATTCTGAATCTCAAAAAGAGCATTACATCTCCTTGAAACTTTAAGTACTTTCCCTCATCTCAGCACATCCTGGTTTAGAAACTTTCCATTCAGGTTTTTCTTTTCTTTCTCTACAATCCACTTATTTTTGTTTTATTTTGCTCATGGTTCATGCATTTATAAGAATCTGTAAATACCTGTTGGTAGCACAATAACTTCTGCATTTTCTGTATCTAGCCTTAAATACCTTACTGCATACTTTAGTCCTTTCCAAGGTAAAACCCATCAGTGTCAAATTAAAACAGATTGCAGAATTTTGCTCTTTATTCTCTGTCAGGTATTTCTTGACAGCCTGGAATTTGCACTAACCTCTGTTTGATCCTTGACACTTGACAACCTCAAACTGGAAGTTTGTTAAAGGGTGCCAATATATCTTGCACATTAACATCTGTATTAAACTGAGGTTTTAAAAAGAATTTTAATAACATTTGGCACCAGATAACCTTTAAATGGTGATAATTGTATGCTATTGTCATTGGATCTATAGTTCCTGATCATATCAATTGACACATCATTTGGCAATGGTTCTTGATTTCTCTCTGGAAAAAGCTGCTGGTTCAGTTATACTTGCACATTCTATTTCAGGAATAGTTAATGAAATTATTTCTCAGGAGGAATTTTTCGGCATATTCAGGTTGCATATCCATTTTATTGGGCTATAGCTGAACACTATGAAACGTGATGGACAGAATGATACAATTTCTGCAGTATATATTTCAGTGTGAGAAAGAACTCTTGGCTAACTTAGCCTGTCTGCTGTGAACTGTCATGTAGTACACAGGAGAGAAAAATTTCCTCTTGTTTATGAGCTAGTTTGATCTTGGTCAGCACAGGCTGGGTATGAAGGCCCCCTGCTCCACCTATTTAATCATAGATGTGTGTTTATGTCTCACTTCCTGGGTGCAAGGACAGTACAAATAAATAAATACAAAAGGTAGTTTTTTATGAACAGACTATCACCTACATCAGCCTCAGCAGCTGTTAGCAACAGCTCCATCCTGCCTTGGCAAAACACTCAGGCAGAGCCATGGACTCTCTGGGAGTCTGTTATCATGTTTGGAATGATAACAGTTTAACTGTGGCCACTTGGAAGGTTTAAGAATAGCTTCAGATAAAAGACCATCCTATGGTGCTGTTTTCTCTGGAGGGGTTGTCCTAGTCCTCAGATTCTTGCAAAATTTGAACTTGCTGTCTTTTTCTCAGACAAATTACCAGTGATTACAACTGAGGAAAGATTGCAAGCCATGACATGGTAATTATTCTAACAGATAATTAGGAAGGAGAAGAGAAAAATATTACTGAAGAATGAGGACAGCTGCATTGTAACTTAAAGCAAAATTGCTGAAATTCACAGTGATAAAGGAATAGTATTTTGTGTGTTGGTTGTGGAAAATGTAGTCAGCTCACCAGATATTCACCATTTGTTTTTTCCCCAGGAGGTGACAGGCATGAGAATTTGAGTTAGGAGTGGTGCTATTCCAACCATTCCATCATCTTTTCCGGAATCAGAAGGGACTGTATCTAAAGCTTTCTCTCTAAAGTTCTCCAAGGTGTTGTTGAAACCATACAATGATGGGTATCACAGTGTCCCTGGTGACTCCTATCAACTGCCCTAATTAGAAAATATGGCAAAATCCAATATAAATTCTCCTAGCTGTACTTTAATTTCCTTATGACTACTGTGAATATAATGGACACAGAGAAGAGCTTAGAGAGTTTTTCTTTGCGGTAGCAAATATGAAAAATCATTCTTGTTTTCCTTCTATCTGCTCCTTTATGAATTTAGTCCTTTAAAGAAGTGACCAACTCAAAGAGAAGTTAATTCAAAATGATGGGTGGTGTTAAGCCAGTTACCTTCAGGGCTTGATCTGATGCCGATTGAAGGGATAGGAAAGTGATCCTGAATCACAGGAACTGCGTTTTGGCCACAGAAAGTGCCAGTGCCCTCATTACTGCTGCAGCCAGACATGAAGATTTCTGGGCAGCCCCGAGCTGGCTGAGCCTCTCAGCTCCATTAGCAGTGTGAGCTGCACCATGTCCCAGCCCCTGCCAGCTGGACTGAGGGGAGGGAACCATCACACAATCCAGGATACCCAGATGGTGTTCTTTACTTTTAATTCCCTGTGCTTTTGCTCTCTGCTAATGTGCTTTCATGGCTATGTTTGCCATCTATTTATCCGTGTATGTAAAATGAAATTTCCTTGTTTTCTCCTCCCCTTTTATTTCCTCTGGTTGTTTTACATGGTGGCATCTGTGGAATGCTGTAACTTAATTATATGTTTAACCTGAAAATTGAGGACTAGGCAAACTTAAAAGTTCTACAGATTTTTAAAAAGTTCCTACAGTTTACTTTGGAGGTTGAAAATGTCCATTAATGTCTTCAGTATCTCTGCAAACACCTCTGCTTACACATAAAAACCAAGAAAACAGTTTGAATACATGGAAAAATACAAGGCAGTTAGTATTCACCCCTCATTAATTTGTAAGGTATATAATGCTACCTTAGAAGCTTTATATTGTAATATTGAAAGTAGTCATTCCAGATCAAAGGAGTGAAGCTGAAGTTATTTTGAAAATATTTAATACTTATTTTTAATTTTTAATAAAAATCTTATTTTGCAGTTGGAGTGGCATTTTATCATATGCCCTTCTTTGCCCTTTTTACTCTGGATTTGCCTGACTCTGGAATACCTTGTTTTAGCTTCCTTTTTCATGGTCTGCAAACTTCAGAGTTAAATTTTATGTGCACTGCAGGAAGCAGAAAGACAACAGCCTCTGAAGTTACCAGAAAGAAACTGCATCCTGCAAATGCACTTTGGGGTAACTCTGCTAGTCTTTATCTCCAGATAATCGTGGGTATTGAGGAAGCATGCACATCTATAAATACTCCATTTCTGATTTTCTGCTATTTATATTTGCATTCACAATTACTGGGCAACTTCAGATTTTTCCATGCTGGCACAGCCTAGATTGACTCGGGCACCTCCATCCAAAAGGAACAGAAATCCTCTATGCTGGCACACAGATAATGAAATGGTATGGCAGCAACATCGCTTGCATAATTTTGCTTCAGTTTATGCTGAAGAAAAAGCAGGCATTTCCAGCTTAATTGTTGCCCTTGTCTCTGAGAGGTCTGTTCCTTCCAAATTCTTTTTCTCTTAAGAAATTTATCTACAGTGTAATTAAGAACACAAAAAAAACCCCAAGCAATGGAAATGTGTGAATATGCAGGCAGCAAAAATACCTCATGAAGTGTGCAGCATGCAGGCATTATATTTCTCCTTCCCCTCATGTGATCAAAATTCATGACTTTACTAGTGGTTTAAATAAGTGTTTCTTGTATGCGATTAGAAGCTGAAATTTAGAGTATAAGGGAATGACTGGATTACAGGTTTCTATTAAACTGTGTTTAATATCTACATCTTCCCAGATGTAGATTTTAAATACAATGTGCTTCAGTACCAATAGAAAATGCCACTTTTACTGTTTTTTTTCAGACATGAGACTTTGTCCAAGCTTATGGCATTCAAAAGAACATTAAATCCTGTATAAGGCTAGAAATAAAATACAGTAAATATTTATTATTTGTTATTAAACCATTGGTAAATAATTTTAAGTGCAGTCCTTTATTCAGGCTCCTAGAGTGGTGTTGAAATCCTTAAAGCATTCAGATGGTGCAGTAATTGCACACATCTGATGCCAAGACTGCAAAACTTTGATGAAAGCTGTGTCTTTGTTTTTGCTGTAGATAGATCATGTTCTCTGCTGCAGTGAATTAAAACAAAAAACTTCAGTAATGTCTTCCCATGTTATATCAAAATGTAGCACTCAGAGTCCAACGAGTCATGACAGCAGCAGAGTTAGTAAGTGAATTTATATTTATGTCTGAATAACCATCCCTTTCAGTTTATAAATGGTTCTCCTTTTCAAGAGCTGCTAAGTATGCAGCAGTTGCCTGAGCTATATGGACTTCCTCATTAGGCTGATGAGCTTCAAAGCAATTGGAGTTCCTTCCAAGTATGAAGGGAGGACACACAATGCATTCCAACTGAAGTTAAAGATAAAATGTACATTTTTTTAAAAAACAAAATGTTCCAAATTATTAATTTCTTTTTCAACTAAAAGAATGTGTAATATTTTCTCCAGTAAGTCATTCTTTCCCCTTGCCATTTCTGATCTGCAAAATTAAATTTTGATTGAGTGAAGTCCTTTATTGACCTCATGTGTATCAGATTTTCCTTTGTGGAGTTCAGAATAGGTATATAACCTATGAATGAATTCTGGCCACATTTTACTTCAGACAAGTATTTAACAGTATTTCCTCAGTCCTTTAATTTTCAGGCTTCTAGATTTTATTTTGCTGTAGCTTAACCATAGTCTGCCCAAGTCCTACTGGTGTAATTTAGATTGGATATCTGTTTAGTTTTATTAGATTTAACATATAAAAATTTTCAGTAGAGAGCCTCTTATTTTCCATTTCAAAAAATCTCATTCTGGAGACAGATTATTTCATTGATTTTAGCATTAGGCAAAGAAAACGCAAATTCTAATTTGAGTCTGGAGTCTAGGAATGAAGCCTAATTCTTTGGCACAAGGTGAAATTCAATGGGCTGTAGTGCAGTTGTCTCAAAGTTATTTCAGGTTTCAGTCCAAATAAAGTGCAGGACCCAGCAGAGTTATTTCCACATGGTAAAATATCTGCACTGTGGTGAGCATAATCTAGTATTTTTTTAAGGACTAATAATCTATGAGAGTAAGACTTTAAGACAAAGATGGAAACAGTTCCATTTTTGAAGTTTAGCGCTCCTTTTCTCATGTATTAGGTCATGGAAAATATTGCAAAACAAGAAGAGGAGGGAACCACACTACAGTGGGTGCTTCTGAGAAGGAGTCTTGTAGAAGGTTCATAAAATAACAGAGACTTCTAGCATGTGTGTGTGGTTTTTCCTTCCATTTCTCTGTGTTCAATGTGAGATTTGTACTAATAAAGATAAAGGGTTGGACAGTAACCTGCTCTGTGGGGGCAGCTGCAGTTCTGCTGTGAAACAAGGAATGCCTGAGGGTGAGGATGGGTTCCCCAGGCCAGCTGCACACACCTGTACCTGTACAGGGCCCTGGGGATGCTCTGTGTCCCTCAGGGTCCAAGGCAAGGCATGACCTATTTACCAGGTCCAGTGCTTTCACAAGAGCTGGGGCACATGGACAGGCAGGAGAAGGCCTGCAAATAAATGTCACCACATGGGGTTTGTTGTGTATTGTAGTGAAAACTGTTTTCTTAGAGGGATTGTATTCTTATGGGGTTTTTCAGGTGCTAAAGATATTAAACATTCCTCTGTGTTTATGAATTAGGCTGTTAAATTCCTTATCTGGATTTACCACCAGAAAGAAATCCTACATCTTTTGTAGGGGTGTGAGATGACATTTACTTTTCCTTTCTGGGGGTTACGTGCTGCTGTGTGATGTGATGCACTCAGACAGGACTTACCCTGCATGAGAGGGGATCCTTATTCCAGGAACTGCAAAGATAACAAGAATTGAAGCTTAAAAAAGCAATTTTTGCAGGCTGCAGAAGCTGGCATTTTTTGTTAATTTACTTTTTTGCCCCCAAGAAGGGAGAAATGGGAAAAAATCTATTTCATAAGTGTGCTTGACTGCTTACATTTTTGGCATTGGAGCACAGAGCCTACTGCCTCTCAGGTAACGTAATTTGCTTTCTTACTGCCTATGGACATACTAAAAATGTAGCATTTTGCAAGAAGGCAGTGCAGCACACAATAAATGATCATTTTGTGATAGAAAATGCCATAGAAATCACCTGGTGTTGTATGACATGACTTTACAGAGCTTAATTGAGTATCAGCATTATGTATATATATATATATATGTGTGTATATATATGTATATATGTATGTATATATGCACAATAGTATGTCAGTGGCTTTAAGATGACTGAGAAGTCATCCTCCCTTGAAGTTGTAGCTATTTTAATCAAAACACCATGATTTTTGTAGAAGTCAAGTCTTAGATGTGCTTTTCTGGCATTTGGGAAGGCCAAAAGAAACGGCATTTAAATGAAGTACATGGGAGGACCAGCACTGTACAAGGAACTCATTTTTGTTACTACTTCTTCTTTTCCTCACTTTTAATTTTCCTTTTCTGTTGCTTGTGTTCCAGTTTTTGTGAGCTGCCCCAGACTGAACTTGATGTTTATCACAGATGTATTTGCTGTAACCCTGAAGAGCAGGAGTTACCTATGCCTTTCATGGGTACAGAGCCAAGAAACAATCATTTCACAAAGTCTGCTAGAAAGAAGTAGAGAGTGAAGAGAAGATGTGGATTGCCCAAATGTGCAATGTGGGCACTGGTGGAGATGTTGTTACTCAGATTTTCTGTGGCTGTTATTACTCAGATTTTCTGTGGGATTTTCATAGGCTTAGGCTGAATAGGTGATTCATTATCACTTAAACAGTTATTGCTGCTGTACAGCATATAGGAAACTACTGACAATTTGTCTCTTGTGCTGATCAAATTAATTGTCATTCCAAAGGAAGGATATATATTTTCTGCAGTTCCGCACTATGTGCTCTGCTCAAAAAAGAAAGCTGAGTTGAGGTATTTGCATCATCATCTTCCAGCTATTCCTAATTTTCTCAAATCAAGAATCTTTTATTGTTTTTATCTGATTTAATCTAGCAGATAAAAACAATAAAAGAATCAATGTCTGGACAAATTCAAGATGGAAATAGGGACCAAATTTTAACAGCAACTGTATGAACAATTTTCCAAAGTTCTTTATCACCTGAAATCTTTAGATTAAGGTGACATTTCTAAAGCAGACTTTACACTTCATCTATAAATCTCTTTTGTTGTATTATGTTGTTGATTCAATAACACAATTACAGAGGATCTATTTGGTTTCAGAGAATCCTTTGTCCTTGTGCTTTTTCCATTTGTGAGCAGAAACTGAAGTAGTTTGGGTCTTAATCTACACAAAGTTGGTTTGGCAATAGTTTGGGATTAGTAGTTCTAGTGAGAGTCCATGATTTATGGAATAAAATAACAGAATATATTATTTATTACTAGTTTCATTAATGATTTTGACTAACCTGTGGTGACTGGAACTCCCTTTAACCCCTCTGTATTGAGAAGTCTGATTTGCTAATTTTAGCCCATCTTTCCCACATTTTCTCATTCTATCCCAAACAATATTGCATTATGAAACATTGAAGAACTTAATTGCAGAAGTGTTTTTATGATGTTAACACAAGTTAGACTGAAATAATTTGCATGTAACAATGTTTTTACCCTGTTAATAATAGTTTTGAGTTACTGCTGTAGGAGATATTCAAGTCTGAGGGATATGTCAAATATTCAGACTGACTGAAGAGAAACCCAAGAAGTATCTGAAACCCCCCAGCTCTGCTAGTCCCGGCAATGGGAAGCCAGATTTTTCATAGAGGAAACGAAAGCTGAGTGTTTCCTTTATTAATTCCTTACAGTTTAAGGTGTAGAAAAATATGTGAAAGTCAGCACAGAAGGTCTGTGATTGAAATCCTCCCATGAATGTATTGCCACTTTGAAAATTCCTCCCTTCCATCTACTCTGATTCTGATATGCACGTGGTGGGAATCTTGAGTGTGTCTATAGACACCAGGAAGGTGGCAGTAATGCAAGACTGGTGATGGGGGAAATTGGAATAAAGTACCTGGACCAGTACAGTGTCCTATTTTATTCATTAAACACTACAATGTTCAATTTTTACTTTTTTTTTTTTTGTTAAGGTCTGACGTTAATTAACAAATTTGACAATTATATAAACTGAAATAATGCATGGAAATGAGAGAGCACCAATATTCTCAGTTCATGGGAGCATTCTCTGTATTACTTGCAGAGTTGGAGCTCATTATGTTGTTTACCTCCGGAAATTATCCTTTCTGTATTTCTTTTTCTCAAGCGGCAGCTTCTCTATGACTGTGTTGACTGGAGTATTAAGATATGAAAAGGTAATCCTGTAACAGTTGGGATTCAGTGGCTGTAGAGAAAAAGGAGAAAAAAACCATCCTACTATGCTCAGAGAAAAGCCTAGACCCTATAATTAAGATAACATTTCATTTGACAACTGAACAGGAGCCAGACCTTCAGTCATTTTGGAGCTGGTATATTGCCACCAATTATTTTAAATCTCTTTAGTTGCCAGATATTGTTGCTCTTCTGCTGCCTGGCAGGGCACCAATGATGCTGATCTATGATCCAACCAAGCAGGAAGAATAAATTAACAGCAGTGTAACTGGAACATTCTCAATCCACCAGAATAACCACAAGTGCAAGAGAGAGAGTCATAAGATAATGACTGCCTGCAGGGTAGACCATGTTTAAGATACTCTTTACTGAATAAGAGTGTGGAAAGGCTCCATGACAATGAGACTTAACTAATTGCCTCTCATATTTTAAAAAAACATTTTAAAAAGTTATAAATTCTATATTTTATTCATGCTAAGTGCACACCTTGAGTTTTCCAATTCAGAGAGCAAGATTTTTCTGACCAAATTCCCTATTTATGCTGAATTTTTACACATTACTGCCATTTATTATTGAACATGCAAGACCACATATATCCCACTTGGAAAACTGTTTGGAGTACAAATCCCCATATTTCTCTGCAACTGAAGTAGTATTCTTGTAACCTGGATTTGTGCTTGACAACTCTTGGTGGTTCTTCTGTAAACTTCTATATCAGGGTATCAGTTTTTCTCTAGCAGCTCTTAGATTTGCTGATAATGCTCAACCCTCTTAAAAATAATAAAACAAACAAACAAACAACAACAAAAAAAAGCAAACTACAAAACAAACCTTAATTTCTTCCCTCTTAATTGTAAGTAAATCTCCCAAGAACTAAAGCCCTGCTTGACACCAAGGTGGTACTGGTGCGAGAATCAAAGGGAGACTGAGACCGCTTAAAGTGATTCGGTGAATTTGTGTTGTATAGAACTTTCACTTCTATATACTCACACATTTTGTTTTTGTTATTTGCAGTTTAATTTAAAATTGTTTGTTTTGATACTTTTTTTAATTGATAAGGGGTTGTAATACATAATCATAGAATCATAGATAGGCTTGAGTAGGAAGTGACCTTAAAGATCACCTTGTTGCAACCCCCTGCCATGGACAGGGACACCTCCCACTGTCCCAGGTTGCTCTGAGCCCCAGTGTCCAGCCTGGCCTTGGACACTTCCAGAGATGAGGCATTCACAGGCGCTGTGTCAAACATTTCCTGTAATGCTTTGCAAACTGAGTTCATTGTCCACTGCTCTTTCTTTGCTCATAACTAATGTGCCCCATAAGCAGTGAGTTGCTTATTATTTTCTTTACTGTGAATCATAAATACAAAATCTGTGCCATAAGCCCATTTCATTCTAATTTGTAATGCTGTTTTCTAATGAAAAATGAAATGCAGATTTCTAAGTAACATGACAGTAAGAGGAGATGGAAATCTTATCTTCAGAGCTCAAAAGGGAGCCCTATGGAGGAGCCTAATTGAATTTCAGGTAAAAGGACAATGTTTTGGTTCTTTTATTTAAATGGAAGGGTTTGTATTCCCAGAAAAAAACCCCATTTCATTCTTGCTTTTTCCTTTGCTGCTAAATAGCTTATCTCATCTAGATTTTGTATATTTAGATATTTTTTTCCTATTGGTTTTGTACTCAGTGATTATTTTTGAGAAGAAACATTCTTAAAAAGAAAAAAAATGAAAGTAGTTTATCTGAAAACTTTATTTTTATGTATATGAATCATAATCTTTTTACTGGTGGATGATGAGAAAGTTGAGACTAAACAGAGAGTTAAATCATGTGCAGAAAGACTTCTTGCTTCCGTGTACGATCATGTTGTCCTTCCCTGCATGCTTATTTAGAATGGCACTGCCTTTCAAGCTAAATACATAAAGTAGCACTAACAAGTTTTCACAGCTCTGCTTTAGGGTACTTCAAGGTTTATTTATATGTTATATCTCAAAATCTTGCATCTGAAGCTGGAGTCCTGCCATCTGTGGTTAACTGTGCATTAAGGGGATTGCTGCCAATACAAGTGTACAGGATGACAAGGATGATCAGTTGGAAATTATCTGCTAGGAATAAGATAGAAGCACATCTAGGATATAGCTAGAGCCTTGGATTAATGGAGGGTGTTAATTTTCTGTGGCACATGTGGTTGTTCTTCTGTACTTCCCTACTTTTAACCCTCTGTAGCTCTCAAAGGATGTATTCCCACATTCCCTTCCCCCAGCTGCCAAATAAATAGAGCTCTGTCTATTTTGGAGAGTTAGTTCACTGATTAAGCAGTGAAAAAAAAAACCTTCTAACACTGGACATATCCTGGCATGCAGAGAAGGTAAAGAATATGGTTTTACATAATCCTGAAGGTCAGAAGCACTTACATTTGCTTCTGGAGGTTGTGGCTGAAAGACACTATGAAGACTGGAGCTGACAAAGGTGCCAACATGTTAGCAGTCTGTGGGAATCTTTGCCAACAGACAACTGTCTAATACAATTTTGTGTGAAAGCATATTTTTGGCTTTTTTTTTTTAATTTTTTTTTTTTTTATTTTTTAAATGAAAGAAGAAAGTATTTCATATGACTTTGTCCCTTGTAGTCAAATAATTAATCTCCTCTAGGTTTTGTGTGTTTAGATAGTGTACTCTGATATTTTTAACTCTACAAGAACATACAGGCCTCTCCTTTCAATGAGACTTTTCAGGGCTTGCTGCCACCTTAGCATCTGCCTGGAACTTGGATCATGATTTGTGTCTGAGCACTGTTTGCTGTGAAATTCTGATGTGACACTGATGGCTGATGAAGTTTGCAAAGGCAGTGGGGTTGGACGTTTGCCAGTGGAGGTCACAGCACTTCACTGGCTGCAGATTTGCTACACCTTGGTTTGTCTATATGGACCAGAATGGAATATGTTTGTTTTATATTCTTCCTCTAAATGTGAGATGCAGAAATGCTTTAAGATATTTAAATCCCTTCTGCATATTCTCCCCAACATGGTACCTATTTTTATGGCTTTTTTTCATAGTTGTTGTTTTTTTGGTTTTTTTGTTGTTGGGTTTTTTGTGTTTTTTTTTTTTTTTTTTTTTAGTATTTTCAGCACAACTTCTTTGGTTGCTGGTGGAAATATCTTAATTTAATAAAACTAATATAGGAAATAGGAAAAAAAAAGCCACTAGCTTGATCTGATAAAAGTTGTTTAAATATTACAAGTAGTTACCCCTCTTAGCCATATGAATTTTGTACTTAAATAAAACCTCAGTATAAACTTAATTTCATGTAGTCATAAAAGAAGGTGACCAGAGAAATCAAGAACATGATTTATGGTTTCCACCAGTGTTGGTGGTATTTTTAGTGTGCTTTCATTGTTTCTTGATTTCTTCCTCACAAGTGATAGAAATTGGCTACTGGAAAACAATAAGGTGGAAGTACTCTAATAACTGTAAAGAAAAATAAATCTCTTTTGAGCAATGGAAACTGTAGCGTAGAAGAATGAACAGTTCAAAAAAGTTCTACACATTGCAGTTAACTATAGCAACACATCAAACATCTAACAGTGGCATTGATGGAGAACTGTAAATGCACATACTGGGCAAGGAAAAAATGTTTTGAGCTTAAAGGAGCCCTTTGTATTTGAACCAAAATTACCAACATTTTCTGTGTGGGAGGGATATGGGAAAAGATGTCTTAATTGTGCCTGCAGATTATTTTTTCAATTGAGGAAGGGCAAGTTTCATTAGAAATTATCTCTCTGTGTTTACGAAGATGAGGTGAAGGAAAAGGCAATATCTGGTTGACATTCAGTTGGGTTTGCTTTTCTTAAATGCGCAGCAGTCATTTAAGCAGAGTTCTGGGAACGTGTATGGAAAATATATTCCTTTGTGACTCCCTTGCTTTGAATTTCTGCATGACCTCGCCTTTACTTTTCCTGCTCTGCTGCAAAAGATATTGAACTTCTGAGGATTTCTGCCCCCACACCCCCAAATTTACATGTCAATAAACCAGTATTATACACAGAGGAAGAATGAAGGAACACAGAAGTTAATTAATCTTAAGATTACACAGGACTGAAATGTAATTTTAGAAAGTTCTCTGAGTTTCCTGGGTAATTCTATTATCCTGGGAAGAACAAAGAAACCCTAGCACTCTTCTGCTTGAACATCTCATATCAGAGAGGAATAAGTTGTTTCCTGTCTTTGAGCAGCCAAATCCCAGCCATGCACTTGAGCTGGCTCCTGACAAAGGGCTTTGCTGCCTCTCTCCCCTCCTGCCTGCTCTTAGGGACAAGGCACAGAGCAGCAGGACTTATTTTCCCTCCTGCAAGGGGCACACCAAGGGTGAATATTTCTGTGCTAAACTAGAAGAGAGGCTGACATGCTCTGGGGTGTCTTCTCTGGCCCCTGATATGTTCCTGATGTGCCATGTATGGTTTGTCCCCAAAGGCAAGGACCATGGTGAGCCCTGCAAATGCCTCCTCTTCCCCATTTCAGACAGTGGAAGTTATTTCCATACCTTTGTGAACAAATAATTACTGCATTACCTGCTTAATCAAAGTGCACTCTACCATTGCTGAGTAGAGGAGCTTCTCTAGGGGGTGATTCAGAACAGAATTTTAATTTGTGCTGTCTCTCAGGTGTCTGCAGGAGGGACTGGACTCTAGGATTCAGTTCCTTAAACCTGCATGGTAGAAAATCCAAAGTTGCATATTTCCTCCCTAGGAACAGAATGTGGGAATCCCCAAATATAGTTGCTTGCTCTAAGAGGCACAGTCCTATCATGTCCATGGCAGTGGTTTAATTGGTAGTGAATATTAAGTGTGCAAAAAAAGGAATGCAAGGAACACAAAAGCTCACCAAGATTGGTGGAAAAAAAGGTCTACATTTTGTGTGTAGTAACAGATGCCCCCTAAGAAAAACAGTGGCCTGTGAAGAGCGCTCTGTTCATGATGGTAAACAGGGGAAGAAATGAAGAATTTTTTTACCAGCTTTTTAGAAGCAAGCACACTAACGATAAACTATGACATTTTCTTTTTTGGGACTACATCTTTTAAAGGAAGAAATATAACTAAAAGCACAGGATTGTCATAGGGGAGGAGGTGTTTGGTTTTAGCTGAGAACTCCTATTTCCAAGTCTGTACATCAAGGGAGTTTTCACTTCAAAGCTGTCTACACCAAGGAATAGGAACTTCTAATGAAACTGATAGTTAAACCCTCAGCTATCACATCATAAGTGAGTTGCTATAATAGTGCCTGCAACTATTGCACATCCTCTTTGATTTATTTCATTTTTGATCTTTACCACCTGCTGGACCAGCACAGCTTTGTTCACCCTGGCTGAGATTTTTTTTTTTAATTAACCAATATACCAACAAAAATACATTAACAATTCCTCATTATCTTTACATGATCATTATTTGGACTCAATAAGAAAGAACATGAATAATAACTGATCATCTACTCAGGAAAATCAAGTCTCACATAGGAGAAAGAGATCAAGGCTACATTTTTAGATAAAACAAATTTCTGTCTTTTAAATATTGCAATTAATTATGTGATATGCTGCCTGTGCTGCAAAGTTCCCTGTACTGTACTTAAATTGCTTAAAAAATGGAAATGCTATTTTTTTTTAGGTTTAAAACCAGATTTTAAAAGTTGTGATATGTTCTAAGGTTGCTGAAGACTGGGTCTGATTATACAAATTTTGAAGATCTATCATATTGGTACTTGTATTTCTTTAATGAAGTGTTATATTGGTTCAGTTCATTGTATCCAATAATATCTGGGAGTGGGGAGACACGTATGGATTTCCTAGTAATAAATAAGAGGAAAGTTACAAAGTCATCCTAATGATCTGAAGATTTTACTAGTTTATGTCACTACTTATTAAGGAAAAGAAAGTAGTTTTGTCTCTTTGAAATAAGTTATAAGGTTTTTCTAATCAACTCTTACAGAATGTTCTTCTAACTGATTTTTGCCACAAGAAGAGATTTGTCCTGTTGAGGAAAAGAAAGCTTGGATTAAATTCTTCAATACTGACTTCCAAAGAGATTAACATATATATTTTCAGTGTTTGTTAGCTTGAGAAGAGTAAGCCAATATTCTGTTAAAAAGCTGCAATGTGAGTCAGTAGTAGCAGGACAGCAGCCAGATAGTATTTTAATTGCAATTATTTGCATTAATCTTCCAAACACTGAATTTACTGTATTCCCAGAGAGTTTGAGGTACTTGTTTCCCTTCTTTCTTTCCCATGTTCTCATCCCTAATAAAATGCATTTGGAGTCTTAAAGAAAAAAATAAAAGAGGAACAGCGACTGGAACCAAAACCAACCAAACCCAGGGGAATGGTTTTGCAGAGCTTTAGAGCTGCATTGGTAGACTTTATGTAAATCAGGTTACCATTACTAGATTTACATAAAAATGCACAAATTCCTCCAGGGTAAAGTGTATTATGAACACATCTGCCATCAGAGACAAACAGTAGGTACAGAAAAGGGTTTGGCTTATGGAGTTACTGAAGTTTAGTAGAGTTCTACCAGCTGAACTCAAAGGGACTCAATTTTTCACTCCTTTTGCCTTTAGAAATCTTCAGATGTTAGGAATTGCTCACAGCCATGAGAGACCAGCCTGTTCTGTACTGGACTGCCTGTTGAGGGAGGTCACATTTGCAAAACTTCAGCTCAGGCAGGGGCTCAATCTATTCCCAGCTAGGAGGAAGACTTCTTTTTTAGGATACCAGCAAAGGGCTGCTAAGGTGATTAAGGGATGGGAGCACCTCACACGTGCAGAAAGGCTGGGACTGTTTATCTTGGTGCAGAAACCACTCAGCAGGATTGCTTGAATATATGAAAATATCTTGAAAGGAGGATGATTAGGAAATGGAGCAGTCCCTTTTCAGTGGTGTCTAGTGAGAGGGCAAGAGGCAATGTGCACAAGCTGAAACACAGGAATATAAAGAATTCCTTTCTTTTTTTCTTTTTTTTTTTTTGGTTTTTTTTTACTGGAGGTGACTGAATGCTGAAGACAACTTTCAGCAATATGTTTAAAATGCCACTGTGAATGTAAATCACCTTATCATTAAGGCATTGGTGCAGTGGTCCACTAGCAACATTTCTGATACTCCTGTGTTCCCATTATTCAGGGAATTCTGTTTTGATGCTGTGAATTATTCAGTGCATAGACACGATGAGATTTCCCAGCCTGAGTCAGGAACCATGGAGTCAGTAAATCACAGGGGGTCTGAGCTTCATCTGCCACTGACAAATAGATCTCTTGGCAGGGATGAGTAGACTGTGGAGAGAGCTTTGTTTGTGTATCTTCTCTGCAAGATTTGTATGAGATTTCCCTAATTTAAATACTGGGGAGCAGATACATAGAAGTTGCACTTGCAACAACATTCACTGGATTCAGCAATGTTGCTTTAATTTAGATTTAGATATGAACGCTCTGCTGTTGTTCACAGTAGGTCTGGTCCAAGACACTGAAAATGTATTAGAAAACCAGCTTCTCAACAGTATGGCAATTTGATCTGATAACACCTGCTCTCTGTACAAGACCCTGAGAAATGAGTTAGCAATTTGAGACCTAGTCAGTGCATAGTTAGAACAGGAATTGTTTACATTATATAGGAATGCATTTATTCAAGTAAAAGGATTTCTTTAGGAAGGCACTTCATCTGTTTCACTATAAATTTAATTTTAATTTGAAAAAACTTATGCTATTTTTCTGTAAGTACGTATTATTTCAGAAACAGATTAAAGGGAATCAGTTCATTGACTGTAAACACCTCATTTATTTGAAGTAATTATGTGAAAATTTTATTCCAGGAAGAATATTTGATATCAAATGAGTCCTAATGTTTCTGCATAAATGTGGCTTTGTCTCAATAAATTAAAGCCTGTAAAGCCATAATCTTAATAAATTTCCCAAATTACTTTGCTCGTGACTGTTAAACTGGAAGTGTTATCCACTCTGGAGGCAAATAATTGTTTTCATACTTGTTTATTTCTGACTATCACAGTAATTGTAAGGCATTCTCTTTGATGTAATCCCTTATATAGTTGTATATAAAAAGTGATATGAGCCATTTTGTGTTTTAATTGAATAACTTTGGCAACCAGATTTTCAATCTTCAAATATTGTTAAATTAATTCACTTGGAACCATTCAAATATTTTCTAGAAGAAAATGAAGTATAGAGTGGGTTTATTCTTGTTTTTTGAATGTTATTCCCTGCTAAACAAGGTTCTCAACTATTCCTGAGTGGGAACTTACTCTGTGCATGGCCTTTTTAAATAAATGAGCTGCCATTCTTATTCAGCAAATCACCCATGCATTAATGTAATATTAAGTTTATAAACAGGTCTTTTAAAAGACCATGATAAAGTGCAACTTTCATTCTTTTTAATTATGGGAGGCAGAGTACTGAAAAGCAGTTCTGAATCATGATTTGGTGGCTTTTGCCTTTTATTCCTCCCCAAAGCTTTCTACTTTTGTGTTACCTTAACTTATTCCCTACATCTGGATTGTAAAACCAGCTAGAAACTCTTCTCCTGTAGCAGCTCATGGAGATTTTAAGGAAGAAGTTTTGGAATTACATCACTGTTTAGGGTTTCAGTGTGGCAGCTTCAGGAAGAAAACAACCCTCTCATCCAGGCTTTTGCCCCTGCAGCCTCATTCTCCAAATTACTGGATGTTTTCTAGTCCTTTGTCTTGTTCTGTAATGGATCTTCAAAGTGAAGGAAGGCGAGATAATCAGTGGTGCCTCACCTATCACAGGGTCATTGGGCTGAAAATTACCTTTCAGTGGTGGGTCATTGTGCTCCTAGATGGAGAGGCTTTGTATTATAAAGGCAGTTAATTATTAATAATTCTGTGAGAGCATTGCCAGAGTAAATTTCTAAAATACCATGAGCTGTGATTGAACATTTTCAAATATCTAATATTTCTGGGTGAAAGGAGTCATTAATTCTCCATTTACAGAATAAGTGGACTGCTCAGGGCTGTGGAAAATTGAGAAGCGATCTGTGATGAGACATGATTTCAGGTTTTACCTCCAAGTTTGTCTTGCAGGTTCAAGGATTTGATATGTAGAGACATTGAAGATTCTTTGAGGTGCTGGTCTATGTCCAGAAAGTGACACTTAAGACTTGGAGTGGGTGATTTTGCATTAAATTCCTTGGATATGTGAAATAAAGCATTTGATCAGTGACTAGTGGGAGGGTGTGTAGCTACAATCTGTAAAGGGAGGATCAGTCTTGTGCTTATTTAGTTTTTCATGTGATTCAGACATATGAGATGACAATCTTTTAGAATTTTAAATAGCTGGATAGTATTTTAAGACCAAATTAGAACATTTTGCAAAGTTGCTATATCTTTTTATTGTGTGGTGCTGAACTTGTCTTCTTTTTCTGATTCTTTAAATCTGGAGTTCCAGAGTAAATATACACATGAGCTGTTGGAAATTGATGTTTTCTTCTTGTTATTAAAAATGTGGCATGCAAAATTGTAAATGAAAAAAAAAGTGAAAAAAAATCCTAATTTAAATTTTTTTTTCCAAAATTCCTCTTTTATAGTGTCTTCAAAACCCAGCTCAGAAGTAGATAAAATACATAATATTAGCTTTTAGAAGTTTTACCTAATAAAGACTGCAGGTAATGAATTGAGAAGGGAGGTTTTATTGTGAATGTAGAATGGAACTAGAAACAAGTGTAAAGCAGATATGATAAAATGTTGCATTAACTTATTATTCAGCTCCCAGCTGTCACAAAGAAGTTGTAGTCCTGCTGGTTAAAAACATTCTGTGTGACTATGGATTTGATATAAAAATGATTTAACTTCTGTGGGTTTTTTCTGCATCTCTTTTTTGCTGAACTCTTTTACTGGCTCAGATCAACTTTATCTATTGACTTTTGCTTTGCTCCAGCTATCTTTTAAAGTAATTAGGTATTTTTTTTGACACCTCAATCTATTAGCTTCCTTACTTTGAGAATTTTTATGGATTGTGGTCACGCCTGGTTTACAATTTTGAGACTTGTCTTAAAAGCAAAATGTCCTATATAAAGGTGTTCTGGATGAGAAACAGCAGGCATGGTCTCTGAATAGGCTGGGGAATGGAGGATTGCATGCAGGCCTGGCACTTTGCAAGATTTTTGGCATCATTTGAGAGTCAAGCTGAAGGCAGAGGGAATTCCATTGTTACTGTATTTTATTCTAAAGTAGTGTTTGCCTTCACAATGAAGAGTCAAGTGAAAGGCTGCAACTATGCCATTTATTTAAAAAAAATCACTATTTAATCACAATAATATTTATATAACTATATAAAAAAATCTTAAGACAATGCTGCATATGGGTGATTTCTCTTTTGGTAAAGAATAAGGCACCAAAAAAGAGATAGGAGAGCTTTAACAGTTTTGCATTTTTCATTTCTTAAGCACCATTGTGGACTCCAGAGCACAGACCAAGCTAACAGTTTATCAGTAAACTGTTGGCCAAGTTTTAATTTTTGTCCAGTTACTTTGGGTTTCACTAACTAAAAAACCCCAAACCTTCCAGCAAGATGTATCTTTTCACACAGCTCCTGTCTGTCTCCAAACTTGAGGAAGCTTGGGGATTTTTAAAATAGATTTTTTGCATGTAGATAATTTTTCCAGACCAACTATTTTGGTGATAAACTTTACTTATTTGGGTTCTTTTCAATATGAAAAGAAAGTCCTCCAAGAGCTGTGGCAAACCTACTAACAGGACAGATTGGTTTTTAGTGTTGAAGAGTGTGGTTGGACGCCAACTTTGCATTTATAGCCAATGAAAAAAGACTAACAATTCTCACTTACATCATATTTTTATAATATTCATTAGAAGAAATGAGACAGAGGCTTCCATGTTCTGCTAAATTTTGAAAGTAGGACTTAAAGGGCCCATTTAATTAGATGGTACTTTACCCCTTTACACTCTTTAAATCTTGTCCTTTATATTTATGACAGGTACAGACAAATTTATGGCTTTTAATTATTGGCAAAGAGATAATTTCCTGCCAAAGTCATAATATCACAGAACAGTTGATGTGGAAATTAATGACAATGAGAGATACTTAGTTTCTTGTTACTTTATTAGTAAAGGAATGTATTACTTCAAAGATTGTTCTGCACTTGAGAAATATTCAGTGCAAAATGCTGAAGCAGTCATGACATTCAAGTGAGAATGTGAAGATTTATCTGAGAATGTGAAGATTTATCTTGGCATATGGTGATAGAAAGAAGGCGATATGTTTTGACAAGAATCATAATTTGACAGTTAAAATAAATACACAGTCAAACAAAAATGGGATGGCTGATGAAAAGTATGTGCTGAGTACTTTTCCTATAGTTTCTCTGAATAACACAGAAGCTTTTATGACGTTGGTAATCTGGAACACCTGCAGACTCTGAGTGAGAACCAAGGGCATTGTATCTCATTGTATCTCACATTATAGCATTGCAGTTTTTGGATTTTATTTCCAGAAACAATACTGCAGCACTGCGCAGTGGGAATGTAGCAATGTGAGTATTACTCACAGATGAATCATGAAGGTTATCAAAAATTACTAAACAGGGAGAACCACAGGAAGATCTTCTGAGTCCAAGAACAGACAAATGTATTTGGTCCTTTCTTATTTGTTCCTTTGGTTGCTGGCAAAGCAGGAGCCCTGAAAGCACTCAAACCTTCAAAATAAGTTAATTTTATACTGAAAGGTGTCTCATAAGGGTCAAACCACCCTGACACTCAGGTCTTTGCATGAAGATCCAGCACTGTGATGGAAGCCCTGGGGCGCTGCGAGGGCAGGGCTGGGAGGCCCAGGCTGCTCCTGGGCTGGGGCAGGCACAGACCCTGCCAGTCCTCCTTTGGAACTTGCTTGGATTCTCCTTTGCTCAGCTCTCTGTACCAGTTTTGTCCTCCAGGAGCTTCATGGAGAACCATCTTTGATATAGAGACGTGATTATTAAGTGGTACAAATTATTCCTTGGCTTTACCCAATGTGTTGATTTATTCAAACTGAGGATCTGACTCATAACATCTGTTTTGTTCATCACTGTTTTTTCCTTGCATTACTACTCCTATTTATTCTGTTAAAAATTTTTGGAATAGTTTGAAAGGAAACATAGAAAGACAGACTTTTGTTAGTTGCAACAATTTTGTCCTTAGAGAAATTAGATACTGGTGCATACAGTCGCCAGCTGCTACTGTACTTTGATGGATAGTCTGCTTTTCTGCCAGGAAAAGTATCTGAATACATTAAACAATGTATTAAAAATAGCATAATACAGCTTCCTTTTATTTAGTTTATTGTTGTTGCATAGTTCTTACCAACTCAGAGGTATTTACTTCTTAAATCTGCATTGTTATAGAAATGAGATATTTATAAATCTGAAAATCTCAAATTTAGATTTGACCCAAGCTTGTCTCATTTTCTGTTACCAAATATATCTAAAGTTCAATATATTTTGAAAGTTTCAGGGGACTTTTATCAGTTGCTGCACCTTACTGCCCAGGATATGTCAGTGTATTTTTTTTCATTATATTAGATAATAATCCAGAAACTGAAATAATCATGGCTGTACCTTTTTCCTGACCTGGGTCTGACCTATTTAGTTTAATTTCTTTTTGTGAGGGAGCTCTTCCATAACTTTGATCATTCTTTCCTGTTCTTTGTAGTTTGTTGGTTTTTGTTTGGTTTTTTGGAGTTTTTTTCTGGTTTTTTTTTTTTTGTTCTGACATTTCTCTTCACCAAGGAATGAAGAGGGATAGAACCACCCACACTCTTTAGGTAGTGAGCTTATTATGGGTTTATTGAGTTGTACAGTAATGGTTTCATTACCAACTTCAGTGGCATCACTGTGTCAGAGAAAGCCTTAAGATGAAGTTTCTAGGAGATTTTAAAATTAATCTTGAGGGTTTCCCCCCCTTAATATTGTGTCTGATTTGTCCCTGTAGAAAAATTGGAATAGCTGTAGTTTTCCATGGAATAAAAGGTGTTAAAAGTCTCAAAAAAATAAATATGGCAAGGTTGCCAGAGTTTAGCAGTGCTTTCTGCTAATGAGCACCAATACTTTAAGATCTCAGGTTGCCTAATTTTTCTTTTCTTAATCACCAGACAATGAAGGCCATGTTCTTGAACTGAAATGGAGGGGGAAAATTATGGCTTGGAAAGTATCTGAATATTCCAAGCTCTCCAGTTTTCCTAGGTAAAATAGATGAAATTACTGCAGCAATCATGATTGCTCCTTTGAAGGTAATTTAAACTTATTTTTTTGTCAAAGCATTTTTAAGAAATCTGGACAGATCAGCACTGATACAGCACAGGTTTAGAGCTGTTCAGAATATTTCATTTCAGTTGTATAAAATTACTGTACATAATAATTTTAAAAAGTGCATGCTATAATTTTATGTACATGAGGCTACTGTGCTATGTAAAAATAATTCTCTGCATGACTATTCTATTCCATGAACTATTCCATAGAATGCTCATTTTAATAATGCCAATGCAATTTTGGCTAGGTTCATTGCAGTTATTTCTATTTGGTAATGTGTGTATAAGTTGATATTAGGAAAAAAAAAAACTCCACAAAAACAAAACCACCAAGAACACCCACAAAACCATGAAACAAAAAACAAAACAAGCAAACAACAACAACAAAAAAATCCAGACAAAAATAACACTGAACCAGAATCGGTCTAAAATTCCCATCCTGTGTTCTGTTAAGTGGAGGTGTTACCTCTGCTGGTGACATGCCTGTAGCACCTGGCCTAAGAAAAGTCAGTAAGCTCGTGTGCTTGCTCTGTCCAGCTGCTTTTGAGGCTGGAATTGCTTTTTGCTTGAATTTGTCTCCCTTTTCTGCAGCCCTGTGTTGTGCCATGGTTCAGCTTGCAAGCAGCCTTGGGGTTTGTCTGCATTTCCTTTGTTGTATCTGGGCCTTCTTGGAACAGGTCTGCAGCCACACATCTGCCAGCAGCTGGTTTGCTTGCTTATGGAAAGTGAGCAGAAAACTGAGATTCCTTGTACTATGTGCAGTGCTGGAATCTGAAATGTAGAGAATTCTCAGAACTTTGGACCTGTAAGCCAAAACTTATAATTAAACTCTCTCTGATTTGAGACCTTGGAAAAGGCTTCCAAACTTAGGTGATAGAAGTGAGAATGAGGATTTAGAGTTTCTAGCAGAGACACATTAAGAGGAAAGTTTAGAGTTTAAGACATAGAAGAAATAAAAGTAGTTACAAAGGTAAACAAGGAGTTTAGAATGCAGTACTGTAGGTTTGTGTGTCATAACATGATTGGCTAAGAAAGCTTACACTGTAGCACGAGTCCATAAGATTAAATATTTAAGGATGGGGTCAAAACCATAAATATCCTTATTGGCAGTGTTTTATTAGTCAATAAATCCTTAAAAGACCTTGTAACTGAAGGTCTTGTGACCTTCTGAACCATACAGTAAACACGTGAGCTGAACTCATCTTTCCTGCCTATGTAGAAGACAAGAAAAATAAACCATATTTTCTGAAAACTCAGAGGTCCCATCTCTAACTCATTCAAAATTCCTTCTAAAATCCCCATAGTGCAGGGCAAACAGTTTTCTGAGTGCATTCTTCTTGTGGACATAAATATATCCATATCTTTATAGGCACTTTTTTCCAGTGAGGTATATTTAGGCCCATGTACCTCAGCTGAAAGTAGGTGGCTTTTCTGAGCAAGCAGGAGACACAAAACCCTGTTGGGAGAAACAGCAGCAGTGCCCTGATTCTTTAAGATGTACAAGGTATCTCCTTGTCTGTGTCCAGGTACACAGAACACTGAGAGAAAACAAAGAGATATTCCCCAGATGTGTCACAAAAATAACTGTGGAACTCAAGAAAATGAATTGTCTCCTTCCAGTGGGAAGGAGCTTGCTACTTCTGTGTTTGGGTCTGTTTTACTGTTTTCTGTTTTTCATAAGCTTCTACCAGTGAGCTCCTGAAAACACAGCTTATCTGAAGCTGTGCCTTCCCAGCATTGTCACTTCAGGTGCTCTGCTGCTTGTAAACCCTTCCCTCCCCAGCAAGGCAGGAGGTGCTGGCTGTCCATGACCCAGGACAAGGTTCTGTTTGACAGAGAATAAAGTAGGCTGTCTCTGGAGGCCCCTTTCTGACATTTGCTCCTTCTGTGACTACAGGAGGAGAGTTAGCCCTGCTTTTGGCTTTCATCCTTGTGCAGCCTGCCAAGGACACTGTGATTCCCATGGGATAACATGGTCTGTCAGCACAAAATCCCTGGGTGTGCAGCATCCCTGCTCCTGTCCCGTGGGCTGCACAGGAGAAAAGTATTGGTCTTGGGCCAGGTGAAGAAGGAGGAATTGAGACAATTAGTGAGGTTCTTGATGGTGCTTTGTAGGTTGTATGTGGACCACAGGTTGCTCATGGAAGATCTCTTCTAATTTAGGGATCTTAAACTGCAGTTTCTGAATTATTAGGCAAAAGGATGAGACATTGCAGAACAACATTGGTTTTATATCATAGAAAACAGGGTGTGCAATCTCACTTTACTGGGAAACCAACCAAAAAGTATATTCTGCAGGCAAGAGAAAAAACTGATTGCTTTGGTGTGAAGGAGAGGATAAAACACCTTTACAGGGTTGAGGCTGGAGGACAGAGTGAGAGCCTAAATATTGGAATGGATGTCTTGGTAATAGAAATAGAGTGGAGTCTCTGTTTCTGGAGACTCTGTCCTTTTACAGCCTGTTAATTTTGTGGTCTCCTTGAGCTGCAGCTTCCTAACTGCAGCATTCTTGCTGTGTTCTCCTGAGCTAAGCCGGTGTCTTCTCTGACACACAGCTGCTGCTCCTCAGGGCACAGCAGGTGAGTCTGGATGGTAGTATTGAACTGACTTTTATTCCTATGGTTGTTTAACTGCATGTTTCTTAGAAACAGGACCTGTGTGTGGGAGGAAGTGCATTCTGGCAGGAACTCAAAAATTGGTCTCCTTTCAAAACACAGTTACAGAAAAATATGCTTTTGACCATTTAGGGAACTTCCTCATAAATTCTTTGTTGAATGTTTGGTGCAGAGTTTTGGTTTTGCTCACAACTTGTTTTGTGTTCTTAAAGAACTGCAGATCAAACATTTTGTGATTCATATATTCCAGATACTTCTGAAAATTATTTTCTGATTGATTGACACTCAGACCATGTCTTTTCTTCTGGTGTTTGCAATGTCTTAGCCTATGTCTCTTTTACTACATCAGCAAACGATCCCTTGCTGTGAACCCTGGATGTCAGGTCTCCACTGCACTGCTTGGACAGAGTAGAGGCCAAGCTTGTTTTTACAATTCTGAATCCACTGCACAGAAAATGTCCTTTTCTTACAGGAAGCTAAAATTGTATCTCTAATGCTGGAAGTGAACTTTGTGGGACTTTGACTTTGCAACCACTGCACTGTGCAAATGTAAGCAGCATTCTTAACTAGATCCATTTCGATATTGAAGTTTCTTGAGAGTCTGCTGAACAAGTAGCATCTCCTCAGAGTAAGGCTTGAAACTTGTTAACAGGCTGCCCAAATACGGGGGTTTCAGGCTTGTTATATAGATCATTCTTATTCTTAATATCTTAAACCACAAAAAATAGATCTGTAATAGGGGAGCTAAAGCCATGTGATAAAAGATGTGCTATTGGCCTTCTCCAAAACTCTGCAATTGCCGTTGAACTCAGCTGTGCAGATCTAGCTGAGACAAAATAATCTGCTGTAATCTGACAGTTTTATTTATGCAGGGAGCCAGCTTTGAGTGAAGCAGCATATGACTCTTGGGAGTGTGTTGGGGTGGAAGGTACTCAAAGGGCAATTTGCCAAAGCAAGTCTGTGTGTGAAAGGCTTCTTGTGGCACTCCTTTCTTTGAGGCTGGGCATTTGCCCTGATTTATCTGCAGTAAGCTATCCAGTCTGTCCCCTGCAGCTTCAGTAGCTCATCCTGGTGTCCCATCTCACATTTCTTTCCTTCTGTTAAGTGGAGAAACTCCTGCTTTTGGTGCTACCAGACCCATTTGGGGTTGTGACCGTGGTGCCAGAGTAAGAGATGTCCTGCTCTTGAGCAAAATACTGGGCTTGCTCCAGAGCCTCTGTCATCTGCTTTGACATTTGCCTGGCATTGGTACTGCTGCTGTGTTTATTGATCAATTAAAGGTGTGATCTGATTAAAGATAAGTCTGAAGATCCTGCTATGAGTCTACCTCTTCTCAAGGAGCTAAGGTTTTCACATAATCCAAATCCTCAGCAGTTCTCTGTGGCAAGAAGGTGGGTGCAGCGCTGGCTGCTCCAGGCTCCGAGCTGGGTGTGAGCTGTGGGTGGTGGTGTGCAGGGTTGGCCGAGAAGGAGGATGTGTACAAGTTTGGAAGACACAGAGCTGTGTGAACTGGCACGGCTCAATTAGGGGAATTGGTTGAAAAATAGCAAGCAATGAGAGCCATTGTCGTGCAGATCCTGCCGCAGCCATGGAGCTGGTTCCTGCAGCACAGCTCACTTTGTTGCTGTGGTAACCACTGTGCGATTTTTTGAATATTTATGCTGTGTAAAAGGAGCTTGGATTACCTAAAGATAGCATGGATGGTTCTTTAGCATGAGTCCCTTTGGTAGGAATAGACTTTGATTCCTTCAGAAAAACTTACCTGATGTCGTATTATTTTTCCCAAGGTTGGTGAAAAATGCTAATAAATTGGTACTTGGGTAGCCTGGGGAGTGGGGTGAGGTGGTGGCAGTGTTTGGGACTTGTCAGAAAAACTCAGTGCATAGTTCCACTTTGTTCTCTTCCCAAAGCCTTTTTTTGTTTGTGCATTAATTTAAGCTTTCAGTATCAATGCTCAGTCGTCATGGGATGACTCTTTTCGAGGCAGGGGGTGCTGCCTGCTTCTGTGAAATCAGATTAGGTAGGAGATGTGTAAAGAACCCTGATCATGCTGTGGGGAGTGGAACCTTGCTGGTTCCAAAATCTGACAGGACCTACAAAGCCCTACGGGCTTCAGTCCGTGTTCTGGCAATGTTGGTTCCTTTTGGTGTTTCTTACTTGGCCGGATTGCAGGATTTTTCACAAGATACGTTTTGTAAAGCTTTTGTGTTTTCCCAAGTGTAGTGAAACTACTTCAGCAATTACCTTGTACAGCTTCTTGTTCCCAGAAGCTCGAGGAGTGGGAAGGCATTTGAGCATTTGCTGTTCTATCCTGATCTCTCTGAAATGCTTCTCCTTCCTGCAGATCCCAGCTCCTCACTGAAGGAGTCTCATTCAGCACAGCATGGAGCAGCAAAGAGCAGCCCCTTGCCTCAGAGCAGGCTAATTTTCAGGTTGAACTTTGCAGCAGCTTTTCTGTTACAATTATCTGAAGTTTCCCAGCACAAGCTGTTGGTTTTAGTTGTGTTGCCCTTTTGCTGATTAGCTGAACTGCTGCTTTAGGAGTGTGTGTGAAAGTTTGTGGATCTCCAGGAAGAGGAATTTAGAAAATAGGAAGCTCTGTTGCATGGTTTTGGATGCTTTTTAAAACAAGACAAACCAAACCAACCCAACAAAAAACCTCCAAACAAAACCCCTGGTATCTCAAGATCAGCGACTTAAAATATAGAGGGGCTTAAAAATGGGGGAAAGAGTTTTCCTATTCCTGGAGAAATCCTCTCAAAACCAGTTATTTATGATTTGCAGTCATTTGCCCGAACACTTGGCCTGTACTGCACAGACTCAGGACTCAGAAGAGTTTCTCACTTCACTTTCAGACAAGAATCATAGAATTGTTCAGGTTGGAAAAAACCTAAGGTTATCAAGTTCACCCAAGGACACAGAGGCATACCTTTCAGTTGTGTATTTTCTTCAGGATGCTCTTGGCCATGACACAGATGCAGGCAGTTGGGGATTATGAGTTGCAGCTCTGTGTTTTGTTGACAGGTGTTAACTCTGGGGGTTTGCCAGCCCTCATTGAGTGAGACTTCCTTCTCCTGTGCTGAAAAGCTGGCAAGTGACAGGAGCTCCTCTCAGATTTTTTCAGGATGTTCAGGATCCCTCCTGAGCTCTGACTCACCCATTGCTGGGAGTCTGGTCGGGTCAGCTGGCAGATTATTGGTGTTATTTTTATAACTGCAGTCTGGAGGATTGTGGCCAGGAAGGTGGTGATGTACAGAAGAGAGATCCAAACAGTTTTGTGTGACACTTCTGTTTCCTCAGCATGGCTGGGAACAGTTTTGACCCATCACACTTACTGGGCCCCAAACCACAGCTGCTTGGACCCCTGGAAGTTCAAATTCAGCAGGTGTCCAATTCCAGGGGCTGCTTCTCGTTTAAAAGTATTAAATGTTTTCTTCTCTTTTAAAAGTATCCCCAGAGCAGCTGCAGCTAAAAATGGAGGTTCATGGACAAATCACCAGTGCTACTTCTGCCATTCAGATGTGTTTAAGTGGAATTCCCAGAACAAATTTCTTTCTAAGGTGTCTAATCATCAATTTCCCAATATTTGACTTTTTAGGTACCTTTTACTTAAAATACTCTTATTTTTTAAAAGACCTTGATGCACTGACAGATTAATTCTTTTATTTGCTGGCTGTATTCACCCCGATTCTGCTTCCACTGGAAAAATTTATTCCTTGGTGATAATAATGAAATAGAAGGGAGAGTATGGCATGGACAAAAGCTGTAAAATATGTAAATAAAACTAAGGTTTCTTCTCCCATCATCTGTCTGGGGATGGCAAATAACAAAAGAGTTATGAGGAATAATAATTTACTTCAGATTTAGCAGTAAACCAGAGATAACTTAGATACTCTGAGATCATTCAATACATTTATCTTCAACTATAGCAAAGAATATGACTCTCACACTAATTTTTCAATTTAAATAATTCCATTCTGCCTTTTCTACCTGAGGTGCTCTTGGTGTTCAGTTATTATTACAAGTTATGCTTATGTGATTACCTCTTCTCCAGGAGCTTTATTTTCCTGGTACGTGAAATGTGTCAGGTTTCTCTGCAGAAAATGTGAGTAAGAGATAAATGTATGGAATTGCAGGTTCAGTTTGGAAACAGTATCTCCATAACAAGTCAGAAGTTGTTAGAAGTTGTTATTGGGTTTAGAATAATGTCGCAATTGCTGTTATGGTGGGTGGGTGGGTTATGAAGGTTTTGAGTGAATTTCTCCTCTGAGTGAATGATTTCCTTTAAAACACAATCCTTTGAAGTGCACAAAAACCTGCGCCCACAATTTAGAAAAGTAACTGGTTTGTATTCAGTTTATGGTGCTCAGTGGTACACAGATGTGTTAACAATTCTACTTCTGGAAGTTCTGGGCGATATTCACACTAGGAAATGTACTTAATTTCCCGCTTCCTTTTGCTTAACTACAAAACAGCTAAAAAGTGAAGCAGTAGTGAAATATAATGTAGCCTAAAGGAATTGCAACCCTCATGTCCCTTATTACTGCAGTATTTATAAAATAATTTACCAGAGTTAAGTTTCCAATTCCAGCTTTATGGAGAAAACAAGGTTTATCATAGGCAAACAGATGGTTTCCTGAAATTATTATCTTTTTCTCTGTTCAAAAGAGCACAGTAATAGGATATCAGCAGTCCCTGGCGAGGTGAGTCTGTGACCATGGGGTTTAGACACAGGAAATTCACAGGCTTTGCTCCTCTCTACTAAAGAAGAGATTTCATCTCTGTGCTAGAAAAATAAATAAAGAATTAGAGGGGGGTAAGGAAATTGTTTCAAGCCTTTGGATTTTGGTTTGAAGATGGAAAGCACAAACTCAGTTTAAAAAACAAGACCACGTTTTTAATTAATAAATTTTGGAGAATGTTCATCTGCAGTTGAACTTCTCAGGTGAAACAAAATATACAATTTGAAATAGTTTCTTACCTGTAAATTAAAGCATTGATCTGTTATGGTACTTTTTATTATGACAAAATTTTTTTATTGGTGAAATGCCACCACTGATTATTTATACTCATCACAGAAATGAAATTGCAGGGTGTGATTGCAATAATGAACATTATTTACTCTTGTGGAATTGTAAAGATGATAACATAATCTGATTTAAATCCAGATTCAGTTGCTTTTGAAGTAGTCATTCTATTTCTTCATTCAGCATACTTTTGTAACTAAACTTTCTCACTAAAAATGTAGACTAATGACTGGGGAATGAAAACAGTCATCAAAATTTCATTAGGTATATGTATTTGAACTGTCATTTAACTGTGATTCTTTCTCCCAGGTGAATGTATGACAGGGACAACACTCATGGGATTCACCATGACTGACTTGAGATAAATGTAGCTGTAATTGCAGATAAATCTCAGATAGTTCTCTGAACTTCCTTCGTTTTCAGCAAAGGCACATTTTGACTTTCAATTCCTTTAGCCTGTTGCATTTCATACTACTTTGAATCATGCTTAGAATTTTCTGTCAGTTTACTAACTATGAAGATGTCTATGCTGGTAGCTGAGAAGGTGTTCTGCAAACATGTAAAATGTAAATGGTTTGAAGTTTTTGGTGAGGGATGGAACCTAACGCAAAAAAACAATCTCGGATATTTTTTAGATTTTCTTAGATCTACTCTGGATAATGTTCCCTTTTTCCACAACACTTCATTTATCATAATTTTTCTTCTGGTTCTTCTTTATGGAAGTCAGGGTAATATGTATACAAATTCTTTTTCTTCCTAATGCTTCCACTTTTCATACAATTTATTTGCAAGATTTCCTCAGGAAAGGAACCAAGAGAACATCTGTGTCATTGAACTGTGGCAGTAATTTTGTTTCTACTATGAATTGGAGAGAGCCTATATATTAAACACTACCAAGAAATGGTGTATGAGAATATATAAATTACAGAATGCTGCAATTACAGCATGTGAATAGGTGGGTGTTAAAGGTATCAGAGCTGATAATAAGGAATATTCTGGCTCATTGGAGTATTTCCCAGTCCATAAGGATCAAACAACTATGAATTAAAATGAGGGGTGCAGTAGTATCTGCAGAGGGATAGAAATAGCTTAATTATGTCATTGTGTGCCCAGCTTGGCCACTTTTCAAGGGGCTGTGGGGAGCCTGGAACCTCCCTCCCTTCCTCCCTTGCATTTGGGCTGTGTTTCAGTGCAGGTCCCTGCCTGAGCCCTGCTGTTAGCAGTGTCTCTTGTTTTATCCCATACCTTGCCCTTCCTGGTCTTTCTGGGTTTGTCTCACACCCAGGGAATGATGATTAGTGAGTTGATGAATTAGGAGCAGCCATGTAAAACCAGGACTCTCTCAGTTTTTCTTTCATTTACCTGCTTCTGTTCCTCAAATCTTGTCACCTTTTCTGTCCTTTGGTGCTCTTCTGGCTTGGGGTCTGACCCAGGAGGAGGGAGTGAATACTCCAGCATTTCAAATTCAAAATGTAAATCTCCAGAAGTTTACGCTTAGCAGCCATCTATTAATCCAAGCCAGCATGAAGCAAGTACTGGGTATTCATAGACATACCAGCCTTTTGATGGTGTTTATCAGCTGAATGCCCAGCTAATCTCCTACATTCCAGATGGGCTTGCCAGCTGAGTACAGGTTTTTGTTGGCATAGGTGTAGCCTGTGCATCAGATAACTCACAGATCCCTTGGTGCAGAGCCACTGATCAGATCTGACACTCAGCAGAGTGTGAGAGAAGCGCTCCCATTCAATTTTATTTGGATTAAAGACCCTTTGGTGATGGAACCATGGATAAAGGTAGAGATGGGTGTACAGGAAGATTCCCTAACCACTTAGCTGGAAGGATTCTTCAGTGGGAGCCTTCAAATCCTTCCTTGTGAAGCCTTTATCTTTCTTGGGGTAAATAAGAAATTTCTGATATTGAGAGAGAGTGCCTTTAGTTTATTGGTTAGAGATTCTTCTGGAGAGAGGGAAGACCTCAGTTTCTTTCAAAATATTTAAACATTTCTACAAATATGTGACTAGAGCCTGGAACTGATGTCTCTCTGGTAAGCACTCTAACCACCAGGGCATTCAGTGATTCTCACTGGTATAATAACTAGTATGTGTCCCACAGAGAATCACTTCAGGAAGAGAGATCAACAGATTCCTACTGTGTATTCCCAGCTGGCTGGTAGAGATGATTATTCCGTCAATAAGTTGACCTTTGTGAACACCAGTACCTACAGAAATATTTGAAATATTTGAATATTTGCACCCCAAGTTGCTGTTACTTTTTATCAGGGTGCCTAAAATCTTTTTGCTGAAAGAGAATTATTTCCCTAAGCTTGAATTTAATTCTCTTTTGGTTCTGCACTGGGCATTTAAAGTGAACAAACTTGTAGCTAATTATCTGCTGATGCTGTTTCCGTGAGACAAATCTGAAGTGAAAATGCTCTCAACAGAAAGTGTCTGACTGGAGGCTGAAAGGCCTGAAAATCCTACACGTATCTTAAGTAGCCCTTTCCCTGAGGTATTTTCCAGTGTGCTTGATGAAAGTGTTTGCTATCACAAACGAGAAGTATTGCTCTTCTAGTAGAAAGGCATTAGTAATAGACCTGTTATACAACCTGGATTTATATCTTCAGAACTCCAGATACTGGAGTAGTGAATGGTGTATGAAAAGAATATATGAGTACTTAAGAAACTGGAAAATGCACTCAGGATGAATGGTTGAAATATTTGTTTTTACTTGAAATTCATAATCATGTTGGGGTAAAAATTTGTTTAATATTTCACAGTTTTTATTAATTAGAGCCTTCTGCACTTTACTGTGAATCTCTCAGCTGTGGCTGAGCAATAATCATACATTTCCTTATCCAGCTTGACACTGCTGATAGCTCTTGTAATTCATTCTCTTGATTATGTTTGGCAACTCATAATTTGCTGGTAGCTGGTGTATCAGAATAAGAGTTCCTGGTGAGCATTCACACCATTTAGCTCTCATGACATGATTTAATTAGAGGAAATTACCTGAATGTTACCCCTACTTACTTTCCCTTTAAAGGGGATGAAAGGCAAACTGAGTGCCCATCCTATCAAAACAGGGAAAAGGACAATTAGCCTAAGCTTTGGTGAACAGGGAACTTGCAAAAACAAGGGACTCAGTCCTTTGGCTTTCATGCTGACCTGTCTCTTAACTAGATAGGATGTAAATTAAGCTTATTAAGATATGACAGGAGATTTTTTTTTAAACTTACCTATAATATGATAAATATTCTTGTAATCAGAGATTATCTACTTGCATTTGTTCACATGCATTTTTGCCTCTTCATAAAAGCCTTTGCTATTTCTTTGGTTCACGTTTGGTTTGACATGGGCCTGACAAAAATCTGTAACATAAATGAACCTGTGATGAATTACAACAGTTCATAATTTGAACTGTACAATCTCAGCCAGGGACTGAATGGTGCCACCTCTTCTGCCAGCTGGCAATCTCATGGGAGAAGCTCTTCACACTATAAACAGAACAAAACCAACAAAAGGATCCCAAACCCAACCAAAAAAGAAGGCACCCAAAGCCCAACCCAACACTTCATGCATAGTGTGGAGAACTGGAAAGGTGACCTTAGGTGGGATTTCTAACTGAAGAGTGCAAAAATGTGTTAATTTGCATTTGCACTGTAGATGCCATGTGTGGTAGAAAGCAAGAATGAGCTAAGAAGTGAACTAAATAAAGCTGTCCCCAGATTTCATTTGTATGAAGATATTTTTGCTAGACAATTTTTATCACACAGAATCTGTTTATTGCCAGCTTGAAAAGCATTGTGGGATTCTGTCCAAGATACTTCAATGTTAATTGACTTTCTGTATTTGCTATATTAATTGATTATAATCAAGAGAATTTTGGGAACAGGAAATGCAATTATGAGAAGTCTACAGAGAACTTTTAATATTAAAAAATTTTATAGTTGTGGGTAACTTTTGGGAAATATTTTTCTCAAGGGGTAGATACCTCTGTGTTGTGCTTAGGATTGCATATGTGTGTTCATATGATTATGGCCTGCTTTACAGACTTCTCCTCACAGAAAAGCCTGAAGTGAATAGATAACAGTGCTCCAGTGTGGTGTAGAAATCCCTAGCAAAGAATTGCCCTGTGAGGTGCTTTTGTGCTAGACAAAAGGCATAAGACCAATATCTTTGCTTCCTCATTTAAAATATCTTTAGGCCTCTGATCTGCCTTTTTGGGATAAGAGAAACAGAAGTGGATACAATGTGCTATAACCTTGTTGACATATTCCTGTTAGAAGCCATGAGTGAGAGCAGTTAATCTGAAAATCATTTAACCCTCACTCTGTTTTATTTCTTTATGCTTTTACACAAATTTTCATTTATAGTTCATCAGTTTCTAATGATTGAATGGAATGTGTTGTTTATTGACATCTGGCCCTCCTATTTAGATATGCAGGAATGTAGAAATAATTAATGAAACATTAATAGTAGAACTGAGAATAGCACTCTCAGCATGAACATTCTGTCAGGAGATGCAATGAAGATTTCTGTGTGGGTAACATAAAACCAAATACAAGAATCAAAAAGATCCTCATGAATAAACATCTCTTGGAAACATCATCATTTTCCCTGATCCTGTTGTTTCCTATTCCTTTTAAAATTTTTATTATTTTATTTTTAAAAACAGTGTTCAGATGTTCCTGGGATGGTAATGTTAGAGTTGCTAATGGCCCCTGGCATGTGTTACCATGATGTCAGGGTGTTTTAAAGGCTTTTACAGTCTTAGTGTTTTAAGTCCAATCTATTTTTTTTCTGACATTATCTGGCAGTGATGTAGCCCAAACAGATTGTTTGTAAGTCTTGGAAATGTTGATGCAAAGGGTGCACTTTCATTTAAGCCATAGATCTTTGCAACAGGAAAATGATTGCAGCACATGTTGTGGAAAAGGTAATTCATTTTTGACTAGACATTCAAATGAGCAGAGGCTGGAATTTTCAGCTTAAGTACTAAAGGTGGGGGAATCTGTAGTTATTTGTTTTAGTGATTAAAATACAAACCCACAAAGGACAAAAAATTCCCTGAGCAGGAGCAGAGTTGTGCTTCCCGTGTGGATTCCTGGTAGTCAATGAAACTACAGAAATTTTTTTTGGACATCCCCAAAATGTTATTGTGATATTTTTTGAATTTTATTTTTATTTTAACTTTTAATTATATAGCATATATTTGGTGAGGTATTTCAAATTAAAATAGAGAATGTTGATTTTTTTTTTCCAATCAGTTCTCATTTGGGAACAAAATCATCATTTTCAATGTTAGAATTACTTGCAGGAGTAAATTTGATTTTTCTGGTACACCATTTTAAATAGGCTGAAGCAGAACTTTTGGGACAAGCTACTTTTTCTTTATAATATGTAAAAATCTTTTGATTTCCCTTTCATTCGCTAAAGTATCTATTTTCAGTCTTTAATTGAACCCCCTCAATTATACATAACTCCTCCTCCTTTGGATCCTTTGGATCATTCCCATTTGTATATAACTCCTAATCAGAATGATTTCTTCCTCCTTTTTGATATAAATAGCTTCTCTTGATAGCTCTGACTTTCCTAGACAGGGCACTTTATGTCTGCAGTACATGATGAGCATGTTTCAAACTCTGTGTCTTGCACTGTATTGTTTGGTTGCTGGAGACAACTCTGGAAATTCTGTTAACTATCTGAATATTCCTTCTTGTACTGTCTTTAACTAGAAAGGTAAATTTGCAGCTGTTATTGATGGTGCAGTGTTAGTGACAAACTGTGCTCTGCCTAGCAGGTGGGGCAGACTCAGACTTGTGTGTGAGAGATTCAAATCACTTTGTTCTGAATTCTCTTACATTTGCAAAAGCAGAGGGGATCACTGAATCCTGGTAGAGGAAAACTTTGGTTGGCATTCTTGCCAGAGCTCCAGGATGAAAGTGCTGTGTCTGTTATCTAGCTGAAAATTACTTTTCTGGGATCAGGAGGAGAATTTATCAGGAACTTTGTGAGAAAACATGGTGATTTTTGTTAGATGTCAGAGATGTCATCTGAGACCAGGGAGTTTCAATTTTTAGCATAGAACTCTTGATGAGAAGAGTATTTTGAGGCAGGGATAAAATCCTGACAACTGTAAACCATGTAACTCAGTGCCTGTCAGTAATTCTGGTATTGAGGGGGTTTGCTAAGAAATTCCTTAAGCCTGTCAAGAAACATTCTTGGAAGGATCAATAGTTAACTATTGGGCTTCTTGTCAGCAATATCTGAAAAAAAGTGTGATGGTTTGAAAGCAAGGAAAAAAGAAAAACTACACAAACAAGAATTTGCAGTTGTTACTTCACTGGAGTATTCAACCACGTAATAGTCACAGTGATCTTTTTGCCTTTTATATTACTTAAAAGCCACCATGAAAGAAAGAAAAACAAACTCCCTCCAAAATCCTATACCAAGGGTAGGGTTGGGGGATTGCCTCTGTGAGATATTTTTCTTTCTGTATGAATGTGGTTTTCTGTAACATATAGCTCCAGAAATAAGTTCTATGTGTATAAAAAATAAATCCACAAAATTGCTAATATTTGCAACAAATCAAGTCATTTAGATAGAATAAAGTTAGACAATATCTGGAGTGAAGGACCTTTGGGATGTGGTTGGTCTCAGCTCTTGTTTGAAGCAGAGTCAACATTGAACATTCAAACTTACAATTTTGATGACGTTGCTTAGGGTCATGCAGAGATGTATTTTTATTATTTCCAGGGATGGAGATTGAAAGACACCTCTGTGAGACCAGTTCCACCACTGAAAGTTTTTTCCTAGTATCTAATCAAAATATTGCTGGTTTAACTTCTGTTTGTTCTCACCTTTTGTTAAGAACCGCATCTGTCTTTTAAACATATCCAGGGATGCTACCTCATCCTTTTCCCTGGGCAGTCAGTTTTAGTGCTTGATAATCCTTTCAGGGAAGAAATTTTTCCTAATATTCAATCTAAATGTTCCCTAGTAGCTGTGAACAACCAGCTTCTGCAGGAGAAACCTGTGGGAGATGCTGTTCCCAACACTGAAATCAGGCTCACAGATCTGAAGTTCCCCAAATTGTCCTTCTGGTTGTTCCTGTGGATTGGTGTCACATTTGCCAACTACTACTACTACTACTCCTACTACTAGTAATTATTATTACTACTACTATTATTGTTCTGAAATACCCAGATATGGCCCATTGCATTGTGCAGTTTTCCTCTGCAAATAAACTACTATAGTTGGTGTTTGTGTATATGTGTATGTACAAAAAGAAAAAAAATATACAAGAGTTTATTTAAGGTTTGAAAAAGTATATAAGCCTTGCATTTTGTTTTATTCATGAGTTAGAGGGTGATACTGTTGTTGTATGATCACATACTATATTTTATTACCATATTGTCATAATTAAAAATAAGCATATGGTTTACTATGTCAGCTGCATTTTCACTGCAATTTCCTTACACTTCTTTAGTTTTCTGACTATCAATTACTTCTAATGAGTATTACTATTAGTGAAAACCTAGTTATTCTTGGGATTTTTGAAATGCAAAATGCATATCTAGTGGAGTTTATGACCTAAGTTAACAAGATATGAAAATTATTGCATTTATATTCCCTTTAACAAACACTGACGTAGATTCATTAAGAAATTTTGTGCTAATGACTTTGTATTTAGTTTTTGACTAATAACCTGTAGATTCTGCCATTTCCTTTGGTTTTCCCTATTCCATAAATCATTCTCATCACAGATGAGGTTAATTGTTTTCTACTTGACATCTCTAATAAATAGGCACTCCATAGCTACAAGCAGATTGGATGTAAATGCACAGGTAAAACTCTGCTGAATAATTCCTTTTATTTGGATTAAAATATGAGACCTTTATAAGTTTCAGAACATATATTGAGCTATATAATCTTTTTCATTGCAGTTTTATCACATTTTGTAGTTAAACTAACAGATATTTAGGTAAAAAATGATTATATACAGAGGAAAAATATTTTTTTAGGATTAAATGGTATTTTTATTACCTTAGTTAGATAATCTCTAACCAAGTATAAAGGGAGTTTTCAGCTATGTTACTGAGGCAAAGCTCCATAACTTGAGTCTTATTTTTTCTTGATTGCTCCAAGCAAAAAAGATGCAAGTTCTTCTCAACACAAAACACTGAATCACAACAGATAAAAAGTGAAGCCCTGTCAAGTTGTATGGTAGAATGAGATGGGGAAATTCATGAAGAGAAGTCATTAAGACTGATTTCTGGAGAAATCAGAACCATTCCTTCGTTTCTGCTATATTTGAGCAGCCTATCCTGACCACTGCAACTGTTTAACTTTAAATTGCTAAAATATTTGAACAAGTTAATGCTCATCTGAGCTGTAATTAGCAGTTAATTGGCAGTGCTAATGTGAGTTTACCTTTTGCATCAGCCATGTTGATATGAATGGGTTGCGTCTGGAGCAGTGCAAGGATCCAGATCCTTTTGAGTTGATGCAGTGTGACTGGCACTCTGCTGAGGTTTATTTTGAGACCAGGTGTGATGCACTGCAATCATAGACTGCAAAACCTTCCTCACTGGTCATAATTTTTATATATTGCTTTCCAATAAAAATCTGTGTTCTGCAGCACTTCTGTGCAGTTGGCTGCCATAAAGAAGTGCTTCCAGTCCCTGACAATAGCAGAGCTACAAGTTCAGGTATCTTGGAAAATCAAACCTTCATTTCTGCTGATGGTTGTGCAGGATGTGTTGGATTCAGATCAGTAGCTGGTAGTTGGAATAATGCAGGCTGTGTACCAGGAGATAGATTGACTCATGGCAGTGCAATGGTCCTTAATTCCTCCCCACAGGAAGAAAACGTGATTCTGTGTTTTAATTATTTCCTGCAACATTGACTGCTGGTCTCCAGACCGATAATGTTAAAAGAACTTTTCTATCTGCCCATGAACATGAACTTCATTAAGAGATGACTTTCTAATAAAATATTTTACATAAAATATTATTAGGGAAACCTTTGACAGTTTAGCAAGGAAATGTGGGTATAAATGCCTTGTTTGTGGTGCAGACAGTCATGACTGACAGAAATGCACTGATACTTGACACAGTGTTCTTGTCACTGTTCCCCAGTGGCTTTGGGGATGCTTTATGGCCTCTGGATACCAGGCACGGAGCTTACATCACTAAATGTTAGAGATGAGGCACTTTTGATTACTTCCTAGTGGATCAGATTGCTAAAACAAATCTCTCTGGATCTGTACATAGGATCATAAATCTCATTCTGTCTCTGGGTTCTTAAAAGAGGCACTCTGTGGCCCACAAGCTGGACTAACTGAAATGGCTGCTGTAATTTCTGTAATGATTTAAAGTAGAACAAACCTTTCAAAATAGCATAGTAATTTTGCCAAAACATCATTATTTAAATCCTTTTCTGTGATACCCTTGACCACGTAACTATTTTTATACAGCACTGCAGTTAGGTTAAGTCACTGGTTTTGTGTAATAGGTAAAAATTGAGTCTGGTGCTTTTTTTGCTTATTTCTGTAATGTAACTAAAAGCCAGCTGCATGTTTAAATTAACCTTTTAACAAAAAATCATAGCAAATTTAAGGATTTCTAGATCTCTTATTTTAGAGAGATGACATCTGTACTATTCCATTAATTCTCAAATATTAGCACATACTTCCCTGTATTATGAAGTGGTTATAACTGTCCCTGTGACATTTTTAAATTTGAAAGTTAGGCATAATACAATAACATTTTAAATGTCTATGACATCTGAGACTTTGCATAGCAATTTGTGATATGTATAATTGAGCATATCCCCATAATGTTATTTAAGAATGATGTTATGTGCTTTTTTATTTTTCCTTGGTTGGAAAATTATCTTTTTTAGAGTCCATCCCTAAAGGTTGCATTCTCAGAGGTTTCAGGATGTTGCTCTGCATAGCAAAAATCTTACTCTGCTGCTGCTTCATGAAAAACTCTCCTGGATCCTGTGTTGCTCTGAAGAGAAGTAAAGCACTCTTAATCATAAAATGATAGAATGGTTTGAGTTGCAAAGGACTTTAAAGATCTCCTAGTAGACAGTGTCCCTGCCTGGGTAGGGAGGTTGGAACTAGAAGATCAAATGGGATTCTGAGCACTGTGCATGGGTATGGAAGGAACAGGATCTTGTGCTCTGGTTTGCAGGGATCCAAGGTACCAAATATCAACTGGGAATTAGCATAAAACCATGATGTTCTGTCACAGAACACAAAGATTGTCCTCCAAACCGGTCACCAAATCCAGTACAGGTATGTGGGCTAAATGTGACTTTTGCTGCAGTGTCTCCATGTTTAGGTCTTGCTCCTGAACAGTTACCTCATGGAATCTATTCCTGGCCCCAAAGCTCAACAAAAGCTGGCCAGAAAGATCATTGAGTGTGTGAATGATTATTTTGATTTGTGAATATTCAGGGACTTCTGTTCCAGGTTGTTGTATGGTTTGGTTTGTTTTTTCGTTTTTTTTTTCAAATTTACCATGGTGGGCATGCAAAATAGACTTTGGGAAAGAATAGATATTTTTGAAATTTAAATGAGCATCAATAGGGTGAGAAGGGGACCAAATTGAATAATAATGCTTACTCATGTGTCTTCAGGTTTGCTCAACCATAATTAAAAGATTCTAATTGGTTTGCATTAGTTTTGGATATAAAGCAGAAACTGCACATCTTTTCCACACTATTTGTTATGCAGTGATGCCAATAATATATGTATTTAATTCAGCTTTCAGTTGGATATAATCCAAGGCCGTGCTGGGGAACAATTAGAGGAAGGACTTGTATGAATAAACTTGATTGCTGTTAAGGTTTACATTATTACTTTCTGTAAGGGTTGCAATTACTTCATCTCCTTCATTCAAGCTATCTTTGTGAAGGTCAGGAAAAAAGTGGGTTTTGTGGGTGGGGGAAGGTTGTCCTTTGGGCTTTTTTGGAAAGGAATTTCATCTCAATTACAAATGGTTCTTTGCTGATAGGAAGGAAAAAAAAGAATTAAGTGGTTCAATTTGGGGTGAACAAATTCTAACAGGAAGAAGGTCAGAACTTTTCTAGTTTTGATGCTGTCTATTATCTGAGTAGAACTTAAATGATTGCTTCAGTGTTAATGCTGAATTCCATGATTAAGGCTCTTTAGACACCAGGGGAATATTTTGGCTGTACTGGCCTTCATTCAGCTTTAGTATTGCATTCTTTCTGTGCCTGTTGGTTTTTGGAGTTTTAGGCAATTTTCTAATGTTTTTAAGTCCATTAACACCAATCCAGAGTCCTGTGGAATTGATCTCATTTTGTTTGTGCTATTTCTTTTGTGAGGCAAAATATCTTCACAATCCAGTGTATTTGTCAATATAATATGGGAAATGCCAGTAAGATCTGGACATTTCCCTTTACTTTCCACACTGAACTATGCTGCCCATGATCTTCCACATAAAAAGTAACACCAGTTTTATACCTGTAGCTCTTTGTACAGACGTGACTTAGGTTGGATGAAGTACCAGACTGGGATGTCTCTCAACCTTTATTTTTGTCTCATTTTCGGTTTCTTTTTTTGAGGGGAGGTGTGAATTCCTGATAATGTAGAAGAGCCTATGCTATTATCCTCTCTTGACAATATAAAGAGGAAATTGAAAATAAGGGAATTTCTCACACTCAGAGTATTACCATATCCAGTCACAGTGGTAAGGCCAAAGAACCAGTAACCGCAAACATATGTAAATGAAAAGCAGTTTTGAATGTTTTACTCGAGTGTGAAGTTGGGTTTAAATTGGTCAATTGATTGAGTCATTGTGTAAAGTTGTGTAGTCCTTGGGAAGGTATTTTTTAGGCCAGGGTTTTCAAGCAATTTATGGTTTTCCCCATCATACAGAAAACTTCTGATGTGATTTATCTACTGTAGCTGTCAAAGTGTCTAATCCAGGCAAATTGCTTAGGCTTCCTTTCAGTCAGTAAAAAACTGTGAGGAATGATCAATTCTTTTTTATGGAAGGTGAAGTTTATTGTCTTTGGACATGGCCATTTGCCTTTGTGGATTGTGGAGAGGAACTGGGGGACTCTCTTTGAGTAGATCTTGAGGTCTTAAGGTAGAGTGGGTGCTCTGCCACGGGCTATGGGGCTGTGGCAAATTTGTCTGTAATAGTGAATGTTGTTTTGAATGTTTATCCTTTGCTTTACTCTTAGCACGACTCCAATGTTTTGACAAGTTCCATGATAATAAAATGCTGTATCAGTACGTGCTTTAGGAAGCAAATGTTAAATATTTTCAGATCATTTGCTCATGGGGCTTCATGCTCTTTCAATTCAATTCACAGTTCAGGACAAAGCTGCTAAAGATTAACAAGCAGAGAAGCTATCCTTATATTCCAGTGATCCTCAAAAGCTGAAAGAAAGACTTTCATAGTAAGTATACAGTTATTATTGGACGTGAGATTGTGAAATACCGTTTTGCTAAACAAAATTCTAGTGTGTAATATATTTTGCAGAATTGAAATTTGCATCAAGATAGAATGGAAGAATTCTATTTTCAAGTGGTGCTAAAATATGATATTTTTTGCTTGCTGTGAGTGCCTGTAAAATACCATACACTAAAAGTGTCAAGTCTGCTGAAAGATAGCTCTAAAGCACTTTTACTTTTAATCTTATAAATAGGCATGAACTCAGAAAAAGGTATTCATAATTTGTAGTGTAAACCAAAATGCTTTATTAAATAGCTTCTATTTATTATTATTTATTTGACTATAAAAACAGGAGCTACTTACCAAAATAACTTGCAAACTTAGTATTATGTAGACCTTTGCAATGTCCCATAACTCTCTAGGTTAAAAGTGCACAAAGATAAAATATGAAATTAAAAACATGCACTATGTATAACTTCCATGTCTTGTCTGGCTTTCAGAAATTTGAAAGCTCTCCAAGAATTTGCATGAATTTTTAGCCTCCTAAGCTGGAGAAGTCACCACTCTCAAATGGAAAAAAAACTTTACTATGGTGTAGATGTCCCCATGCTTCTGTATTCCACCAAAAATTACCAGACAAGATTGCCAGTGTGTTTGCTGTACTTGATGTTTGACAGTTTATGCTGAGAGCCTGACTTATGATGTAAAGCATTAGCCCAGAGTCCCACAAAATTGGGAGGCATCATATTTGATAGGGGTGTAACACTAAATCCTGTGAGAAGATGCCTTTAGCGCTCTTGCTTTGTGTTTGATCCCTTCCACCCTCATTAGAGAAAGAACTAAAGCTGGCACTGTGTGAGTGCATCCTCCAAGCTCCACTCTCATGGGCAGTGCAGAGAGCACCCACTGACCCAGAAAATACCTCTTTGTCTTTTTGGGACATCATAGGAAGCCAAAGTCTTCCCCACAGCTGAAATTTCTTACTTTTCTCTCCTTTGCATCCTCCAGAAAATGGAATCTCAATTCAAATTTCTCATGTATAAATATCAAGTCATATTCAGTGAGGATAAAGACCTTCCTGACATCATTTCAGTGTGGCTAGAGGCACCACATCATCATTTGTATTTAACCTAATTTAGTACTTCAGACAGACTTGAGAGTTTATCTAAGAGAATTAATCAGCTGGTAAGGCTTGGAGAGGCAGCTGAGTCATTTTGATGTGTTCCTACAGCAGCAAGACTGTTGCAACTTCATTTTCTGTGCAAAGGACACAGTTCTGAGGCTGCTTTATATCTGCGTATGGCTGTGGGAGTACTATTATGGATTTGTTAAGGATGCTGAGACTCTAGCTTAGGAACCTGCTCTGAGTTCTCACAAAGCTTAGCCTTTCTTGTCAGTCATCTGCAGACAGCTGTGAGGATTAACCACTTTATCTAATTAGGCTCCTTGATTAGTGGCTAAGCTTTGCAGTTGTTCCTCTCTGCTCGTGTTCTTGCAAGTTTGTTAATGGCATTCAGGTCATCCAGAGGAAATCCAGCTAGCACATCACATCTGCACACTGCAAACAGATCCATTTGCAAAAAACTGCCCTCAGTTAGGTCAGTGTCCTGCAGATCTTTGTGGACTATTCTGCTGCTCACAACATGAATTTTTCAAGCCTCTCACTCATTCAGTTGCTGTCTCTCCAGCTCGTTAGTGTGAGAGCAATTCAAAGCTGGAGGCCAACTTTCAATGTTTCAAATTATCCTTAGGGGAGCCTAGGGAGTTAGATTTCCCTAGGCTGAGGCTGACCTTCATGAACCTACTGTCAGTGCATAAAATTTGGTAAAACATAGTATCTACTTAAACTGCACTTACTTCTACAGGAGTGGCTGACTTATTTAATGCTCATACATGAGGCTGTACTTAGAAGGAGTTTATTTCAGCTTAAGAGACTCAGTCTTTCCAAGAATTCAGATGTCCTTCATTTCAAGTAGCAGATAGCTTATTACCTTCTAATAATCTATTACTTCCTAGTAGTTTTTTGGCCACATTTTTCATGGCAAAAAAATCTATCTCATTTTTCTGTACTTTTTTCACTAGGAACTTTTCAAAAAAAGGCCATTTTCTTTTATCCCTGAGCAGGAAAAGGAATTTTTAAAGCAATTTTCATATATCATTGAAGAGTTGAGATAGAGTTACTTAGGACACACACATTTTTACAGACTGTTCACTTGTGATAATTCTGGGACTGAAGAAGTAAAGTCACTTTGTAATTCAGTTACATGAAGAAGACATCCTCAACTGCTCAATATTGAGCCTTCCTCTCAGATTTGCTGTGCAAAATTCCTTACAATCTCTCCTGAACCAGGTTCTCACAAAGTGATTCAGGTTACTTATATGGCTGTCATTCTATCCCCCAAACGGAACCATTTTCTGAACCATAGTGGGGAGCAATTACCTGCATGTGGTGGTGGAGTCTGTGGGAGTGACCCCTGCTAATGGAAGCACTGTACCAAGATGAGGATAGAAACCTTCCTACCTGTGGTCTTTTGAAGGTAGAACAGCCCAGAGCTTCAATTTGCAAACACTTACATTTAAATGTCTGTATAATAGATATTTCTAAATGTATTTATTTATTATCCTTATATGTTCGGGAGCAATATTGGTTCTACCATATCCTCCTGTTTTATTAATGCTGGTATGTGTAACTATGGTTAGAAACATTGAATTATTCCCTTTTGAACTGAATTTTCTAAGTTTTGGGTTTTTTTTTTTATAAGGAGACATTATAAAAGTGTGTTTTGACAATTGTTGTGGAGGGAAAGAGTTGAATTTATGAATACTGGAAACTATTCTGCAGTCAAAAAAAAGCATTATTCCTGAGCTGAGACTGTGTGCTTGGCAGAAGAGCAGGTATCTAGGTGTCGTGGTTTGACCGGAAATGGGACATCTGGGATATGTTGTTTTGCTGTGATTACCAATGGGTAGTTGGAATTTAAGATGGGCACTTAGTTTGACCAGTGGGACATTTGGATCCGCCTCTTGAGACTACGAACCCAAGGGGTTAAAAGCAGGGCCCTTGCCCTTCGGAGCTCTCTTGGGATTTCCGGCGTGAAGAAGTCTCTCCCCCGGCCCAGTTGCTGGCTGGGCTGGGGGAGGGGAAAGCCACGTGGCCCATTTACGGTAGGCCCGGGTTCGGAGGAAGGGTGGCAGACCCTTGAGCGACCAGTTTATTCCCCCCCCAGAGAATGCAGCCCGTGCTCGAACTCTATATCTTGAAACTTGATATCATGTGCCGGCAGGCAGCACGGCTGGGAGGAGAAAGGGGGGGGGGGGCAGCGGGCAGTCCGGCCGCCTGGGAGACCTTTTAACCCTTTGGGGAATGAAGGCTTCGCAGAACATTGCCTTTCCTGGGAAAGGGACAGGAGTGGAAGATGAAGGAAGAAAATTAGGCCAGTAAGGAGGGTCTGGCAAAGGGAGAAGAGAGATGTTGAAGGAATGGAGGAAGATGGAGTGGCAGTTTTTGCTGGACTCTTTTTTGTTGTATTTCCATGGACTGTTTCCTGGTGATGCAGAGGCTGTATTGCAGGGGGAAGCGGAGGCTCGGCGTCAAGAGAGTTTGGTTTTGAGACCCCTCGGCCCCAGGGGGTATAGAAGACATGGGGGGGGGGGACAGAGGTCCCAGGATTGTGACTGTACTCTACTTGGAACGAGACGAGGCATTCTTAAAAGGCCCTGAAGGCAGGCCCCTGCCCCATCCCATGCCAGGTGGTGAGAGCACCTCGGCATGGAAAGGAGATGTCACGAGATAGCAAGATATCGGGCGGATTGCTGATTGTGACAAGAAGTCCGTGGCACAAGGAAGGACTCCGTCTATCCCTTATGAGCTGAAGATTTGATTTTTTTTTCCAAAGGGTGGTGCCAGACCGAGTGTGGATAATTTTTGGGAAATGTAAATGTGTTTGGGAATTTGGTGGGAGGAGGATAAGGAAGTGTTTCTGTGTAGTTTTCATTCTCCTTGTTTTTTTTCCCCTGTGTGTGTGTAGTTTAGTAATTGTGTGTGTAGTTTAGTTAATAAACTTCTCTTTATGTTTAAGTTGGAGCCTGCTTTGCTTATTTCCTGGCCACATCTCACAGCAGATATCAGGTAAAAGGTATATTTATGGGGGCCCTGGCTTTGCCAGGCCTAAACCATAACACTAGGTCAGGCTTCAGAGGATCAATATAGATGCACTGACTTCAGCTGGCTGCTGTCATCTGTTAGTCTGATGCCTTTTTCTCTTGTGCTGAGTGGACCCTGGCTAATTGCACATGATTTCCCCAACACCAAGGAGGATGCAGACACAAAAAAATCCAGAACTAAAATCTGTGCTGCCCAGATTCAAAAGGTGGTCTAAGAGAATCTCTTTTGACTGTAAAATGAGTTCCAGTGTTCATATCCTTGCACTGGGGTTTTTTAGTTTCACACCAGCTTTGGGGTAACCTGTTTTCAAACTCAGGATAGGAAAATTAAGTTTCCCCAAAAGTTTTCCCTTAATATGTAGGGAATAAAGAAAAAAAATCCTGGGTAATGTACTGCATATTAGCTTATGTTTTAACATCTTCAAACACTTGAAGGAGTAAAATCAGACTTAGATAAAACAAACCCCTGCTATTTAAAAGGAGTGAAGCCTAGCTGAAATAAATATCTTTAAATGATTGCATTCTTCTACCTGTTCTACTTTAAAATTATGACTAGTTCTCTGTTCTCCAGTTCTTTTTATTTACTCTTATATGGATTTATTTAGTCTCTTCTACTGCTAGAAATAATCTATTTTAGCCATTTGCTTTTGGTAGGGGGAATTGAAAATGATGAATGGAACAGGTAAGAAATAAGTATTGATTTAGCATTGTGCTTGCAGGCTGCTTGGCATTCTCTGGAAACATATTACATTATTCTGAGTTAATAATCAATTAGTAATAAGATTTCCATAATCCAGTAATAGCTGCAATAAAGGACAATTTACAGAGCTGGATATTGTTGGCTATAATAGAACATGTAGCATTGCTTTTGCCCACCATTGAATATTCCCTGGAATTTATCTTGTTGATAGAGTAATGAAAATGGTATTGACTATATTTAGTAAATATTACTGCATAAAAATCAGCAACCATCTTGCCTTAAAATAAACTAGAAATAAATTGAATGCAATTTTTCTTCTTTACTCTTGTTATTAGAAGCTTCAATAAAGTCTAATTGTGGGTAGGCTGAAAAACAGACTTTGGGGAGCTGTTCTGAGAATGGGACAACTTATGCTTGCAGGAGCAGAGTGGAAAATTCTGCACTCTGATGAGGTGGACTTTTATGATGCCAAAACATGGAAGGCAAAGGAAAATAAAGTTCTGCTCATTTTCAAGACTTTGCTAGTAAATTCCTGTCTCAGTCAAGATGATTTAGATATTCATCTCTCAGGCAAACACCCGAACCCACAGGCTTTCTTTTTCTATTCCTTTTGAAATGTTCAGAATAGAGAAGAGGATTCAATATCTGTTGAATATAAAAGTAGATATTTTGAAGCAGTTGCCATAAAATCCAGCAGTTACCATCTAGGTGCAACTAGATTGTAATTATTTTCTTTCTTCTGTAAGATTGATTTATTTTTATTTGCAAATAACCAGTCTATTTTTCTTCAAGTTAAATATAACTTTTTCACTCATTAAGCATTTATACACTGTGTGTAATTCTCAGAAATAAGAGACAGCTGAACAATCTAAGATTTGTAATGAAGTTGTTATGATTCTGTCATGTGAAAAGGGGAGATTTCTTTGACCCCCAGGGTTTGATTTGTCTGCCAGTGCCCCAGGATGGTCAAGACCTTTGTGCCTGACCAGCCTGTCCATGTCCCACCAGAGGGACCCCTCAGTGACCACTTCTACTGGATCACAGGTGGTTCAAATGACATTTTCAGGGACACACCAACAGCACAAGGGAGACCCCTCAGCGAGCCTTTATTCAGTATGTTCCCTGCTGCTGGCACCTGCCAGCTCTTGTGAAGGACTCACACTCACATTTATGGAAGAACAGCTTTTATTAATGTCAAATTGTGCCAGGTTAAGGCTTGAGGATTGCTGGTGATGGTATCTGACTGCAAAAACATATTCAAAGCAATGCACAGAGAGGCTCTAATCCCCAATAAAAGCATACACAGAGGGCAGGTTCAGCCTGGTGATTGATCCCAGTATTTACAATGGTGTCTTCCCTGACTTTTCTCCCTTTCTTGACTTTACTTTCTTCTTGACTTTACTATTTGTTTATGTTTAGGTGGAGCTTAGGTGACTAGTCATACATGCCTTTGTTGCTGATTGGTGTAAAATTCTCTCACTTTGGTTGTAAAGACAGAGTCAATAAAATCTAGAGCAGATGCCCAGTGAGGGTGGTCATACCTTGGGGTGTGTACTTTGGGAGGGGGTGTGTGCTGTAGTAACCCAATTTCCTCTGGGGAGAATGATTTCAGCACAGGTGTTCTTCAGCTGCAGGACATTTTCTCTCTCCCCTGGCTGACAGGTGGTTTAGGGTTTATCACCTGCAAAGTACCATCGAGTTCCGCTCCTGCAAGGATTTCAGAGCCTGGCCATGGTGTCACCACTCCTCTGTTCCCTCCCTCTCATCAGTGCTGCAGGTTTATGGGGAATCATCGTGGAACATCCAACCCCATTCCATCCAGGGAGAAGCAGCTGTATTTTATTCTATGCTTTCTGCACCACTGTAACTTCTGTTAGCATGAGAGTAACACTTCTCAGTTTCCTCCAGTTTTACCCCCAGCCATGTTTCCACAGATATCATACTGAAATACAGCTTTTCACATACTCAAAATTATAATAAATTTTATGTTCCTTAATTTTTTACATGCTAATAAGAGAAACTCTTGACTTTCTGACACTGATAGTTGTGGTAAGCATCCATAAAACTCTGTGCTGACAGTCTGAATTTTAGTAAGAGATACTTTACACTTCTCTGTACTGTTCTGGTAAATTGTAACCTGGTAATTGTAAAGATATTCTCTCTAGAAATCTTTTTCCCCTTTTTTTTCTACATAAGACATTTACTAGATCTGTATCTTGAACCTTTGTTCAGCCCCAGTGAGTTCTGTCATTATTCCTTCACTGAAGGAGGTCTTGAAACTAAAGCATTCTGACACAGTCCTGCTTTCCTGTACAGCTATTTCATGTCTTCACACAACATGTTTCAAACTACTGCACTGCAGCATGCTCAATGCTTTTTTCTTCCCACAAGAAGTTACCTTTTGTTGTTGAGGTGAAAATTTTGTACATGGTCAACTAAATGTGTGAAAGCTGTTTATAACTTTACAAGGATTTATTAGGGGATGGAACACAGTGAGACATGCTTGATTTTCCTCATGTAGCACAAGATCTTTGTCTAGCACATTTTATAAATATTTGGTGCTTCAGCTTAGCTGGAAACAAACACAATCTGTGTAAAGGACTGTGTTTCCTTCTACCCATTACTTATTTCTGGGAAAGTCTGAATAGATTGATAGCTAGGTAGAATTCTTGTGTTCAAGGTGATAATCAGTGAGGTCACCCACCGAAATATCTCTTCCTCCAGGAGATACAGATTATAAAGTTACCATTACTCTGGTTCTCTTTCCTGAGCTGAGGTGCTGCAATTAAACCATGCCTGGCCTTAGCCAAAATGCCAAGAAATGACCCTGAGCAAGTCAGTGCTCCTGAACTGAGTTAGTGCCACATAAAATGTGCTTTTCTGCGGGCATGCTCACTGGACATTCAGCCTGCTGTGGGTGCTGCTCCTGTAATTCTAAATAGCTGAGGAAAAGCTACAGCTCCTGTGTTCTGGGAACAGCGTTTGTCCTTCTCATCTTCTAGAAATGTTTTGTTTCACACAATTTAATGATGTGTCCCCTCTGAGTGTAGATATTATTTATAATGGATTATTATGTTAATCACCTTACTTCATGAATTCACATGTGTCATCAGAAGAGGAGAGAAGGTGGACTCTAGCATGTGGTGGGAAATGGTGACTGTGGACTGGATGGGATTTGTCAAAGTAAAGCTGTAGCACAGTGCTAAAAGGTTGAGCCCTGATGTCTTTAATAATAAGATTATTAACAATGTATTATTTTAAAATGACTGCCAAGCTAACCTCTTTGTTGTATCATTTCAGTGTTGGTAAATTTAGGTTGGGAGCACGAGGAATTAAAGGATTCTCACCAGATCTGTTCTCTTTAGGAAGGAAAATTCTTCCAGGTAAATTGAAAATACTTACCAATTTATTGGAAATTTTTGATTTTTAGTAATTATCTGATTAAAAAAAACCATTGCTTAGAAATTCTAGTTGCATATATGGTGATGTTCCTGAATGCACTTGCAATTGCTGGATATTCAGTTACCTGCCCAGGCTGTGCAGTCCCAGTGCATTCTCCCAACAGGGTGCTCCCAGCAATGCCTGAAGGCCCAGCAGAGGTTTGTGCATCCTCTCCTTGCTCAAAGGGAGGTTTTGCAGCAGCCAAATGCCCATTACTGCCTTTCCAAACTGTGTGTGCTTCTGGGAGGAGCAGAGGCTGCCCAGGTAAGGAGGAGCTGCAGGGAACCAAGAGCAATCCATTCCTGCAGCAGCACCTGAGGTAAGAGGTCAAAACAGTCACTTTGGGGATGTGACTGAAGCTCAAAGGACACAATTTCTGTATAAAAAAAGAGTCAGACTTAATTTTCTCAGTTTTGTTGACTTGCCTCTCAAACACAGTGTTTAGGATTTGGGAATTCGCAGTACAACCCCATAACTCAGAGCCCCTGCCCATCTCAGTGATGAGCTCTGTGAGCTGTGTCACCACCACAGAAGTCAGAAGCAAGGAATACAAAACAGCTGATACAGCACTTGCAAAAACTTGCTGTGAGTTGAGGGATCAGCTTTCTGTTCCTAGCATAAGGAACTGATTGGGCCTTGATTTTTCTTTTGTTGCCTTTTCCCTCTTTTCTGATTTGACACAATGGGTGGCTGAGGCCTTTAGTTATGTTGGGCTGTTTCAGAAAATTAATTTACATACTTAACATCCTTTGAATCTGCTTGAGATAAAGATCTAATTAATCTGAACACAGCAGGCAAATATAATGCTAAGGCAAATGGTAAATCTGTGTTTAGGAGTATTGGTTCCTTTGTTGTGATGCATTTTTAATTCACATTTAAAAATGTGAATTAATGCTTTAGGCCATTTGTATGCAAATCCATTCCAATTATTTTCTGATGATTTTCACTTAGAATTTGTGTGGGATATGTTATAAATGAAATTCAGTAGAACTATGTTTTTTCTTCATAAAATTAACTCCCCTATTTTCAGAGTGTTAAATGCTGTGACTGCTGTTCTTTTCATACCAGGCTGTGGATTGATAGTAAATAGAAGCCACACAATGTATTTAAAAATACAAAGAATATGGTTTCTAAGGAGAGTTTACTATATTAAAATGGTAGATGTTTTGTCTCTGCAGGCAAAACCCTCTAGCTTTCTGAAGAATTGTTAAGAGTACTCAAAAGACTATTATTTCAATTTATGGAACTGAAATGTCAGGAATTAATTTTTATAACAGTCTTTACTCTAGCTATGTTCTCTTAAATAAAACCTATTGAATAAGACACTAGAAGCTTTCAAAGTATTTTCTGTTCATCACACCATTGTAGCCCAGACTCAGCAAAGCATATTAATCTGTGAACAAAAATAAGTCTGTGTATGAGTCCTTTTCCAGATGCAAAACCACTTCAACATATGGACAGATTCTTCAGTAATATTACAGCTTTTATCAGTGGTTTAAAGGGCTGGCAAAGTGAAACATATTCTAAAGCATCTGGCTTGCAAGGGCCTGAATGTAAATGCTGTCTGTGCAATGCCAGAAAAACTTTGAGGATTTAGGAATCTGTACCCTTCTGAATTTCTTATCTGATTTTTAGTTTTATAAATGGAACATGCAAACATTTTCTGCCCACTGAGATGTTTGTAATCCCATTGCTAATAATCAGGGAAAAATGTAAGCTGCCTGTTTTGAATGCCCTGTTGATAAGCATTTCAACAGGATGATTCTAAACTTACACTGTGCTGGATTATCTGTGATAGATTTCTCTGTCAAAGAAGCATTTGCATATGCCAAGTTTGTCTGTGCTACTGTGCCATTGAATTTTTTTAAATAAATGTTTGTGTCTGACAGTGTACTTCTGCATATGCCATTGCATGCACAATGTAAACATGATTACTTTTTTCCATTTGTTTCTGCCTAACTTACAACAAGTTCAAAGCTGCACAGTTATAATACAATAGGAGAATAATTATTTTAGAACAAATTATCTTTTCAACAGTCCTCCATTTCACTACAATTTTTAGTTTATTGAATGGCTGATAAAAACGATATGCTACAAGTTTGAGAGAGGCAGAATGAAAAGGACATCCTTGATCCTTGTCAATACTTCCCCCTTTTACAAAAACTCTTTAGAGACTCAAGATGTATGATTATCTAAAATTGCCTTTTCTTTATGGCTCATTCAATAACATATTTCCATATTTATAAAAAACACATGGAATTTAAAACTGTGGTGGATGTGGCCTTATAGCTGAGTTCACTCACCAGCATTTAGAACTATATCTTTTGTGTTAGTTTCCATATAAATGTGATATAAAATTCAAAACATGGAAAATCAAATCCTTGAGGGGAGAAAAAAAACAACGTATTCTTCAGTTTGTGAGGGACATACTCATTACAACTGCTCATTTCATGAAATGGTAAAGCCTGATTTGGAAGCAGCTTTTCTAAATAACTGCGAAAACAAGCCTAATCCATGACATCTGAATTTTATCACGAACAAAATTAAATGTCTGTCTTCTAAACTGGCATACTGAAACTTTGGTGTCACAGACATCTTTTATGAAAAATCTTTTCCTTAGAATTTTTCCTCCTGAGAAGCTGAGAAGCCTCAGGAACAAAATGTAAACAATGATTATCTGCTGCTGTGGAATGCAACAGGTGGATTTGTGATTGGTCTCATGTGGTTGTTTCTAATTAATGACCAATCACAGTCAGCTGGCTCAGACTCTGTCTGACACACAAGATTTTGTTATTCATTCTTTCTTTCTCTATTCTTAGCTAGTTTTCTGATGAAATATTTTCTTCTATTCTTCTAGTATAGTTTTAATGTAATATATATCATAAAATAATAAATCAAGCCTTCTGAAACATGGAGTCAGATCCTCATCTCTTCCTTCATCCTAAGACCCCTGTGAACACGGTCACACTTTGGCTTGGCCTCTCTGGTGTCTGGAAAGAGGAGGATGCTTGACTGGGGCAAGGGTGGCTGAGCAGGTGCCTCCTGCCCCAGGGTGAGGAGCTCTGCCCTGCCCTGCCCTGCCCTGGCAGGAAGGGCTGTGGAAGGAGCTGGCAGCCGCAATCACAGCACAGATGGGTGATGTTTGTGGAGCCTGACCAAGGAGACTTTGACCCAGGAGACAGGAGAAGTACAGAACAGATTTGAAGGGAGACGGCTTTAGAAGAATGTCATTAATCTAAGGTGACAGAGAAGGAGAGAACTGTATGGGGCAAGCTGAGAAAACATCCTGAATGGATGATGATTTTTCTGGCTGTCTGGAGAGGAGGCAGTTTTTTCCAGAAAATGAATAAATTTCTGGAAAGGACCTGAAATGTCTGGAGTAAATTATATCTTGTTTTTCATCTCCTATACAGCTGTTCTTACCTATAGTGTCAACAGCTTGGAAACCTCCTTGTAAAGGGAGAAAACTCCCCTGAATCCTGTGTAATGTCAGCATTTTGTTTATATAGTCTTGCCTTTAAGAGGCACAGTTTTTTAAAAAGACTTACCCTATATGTATGATAATATAGTAATGTTCTTTATGACTTAAAATACGTGATTTGAAAAGATGTACCAACACATTTGTATATAATTTGATTAAATATTTTCCAGTATGGTGACTTACTATATAAAATCTAATACAAATTAAAAGTAAAAAACCCACCATTGTTGCTTTGAAAACTTAGTGTGTACATTTCTACTAGAAAGACTCACCCACACAACACAGGATTCTCAAGCCTTTAGGTGCCAATATAGACATTTCTATTGAGTTTCAATGTAGTTTAAAATAGTTTTGAGCAATTTCTGACTTCACAATTGAGAGAGTCATGCTTACCTAGTTTACATGCAGCAGTACACTCAAGCAGCAAATCTGAAGTATAAATAAATTATTCTGTGCCTAATGAAAAGAATTTACAGAAAGGAGATCTTTATTCCCTTTAACACTTATTTATTCATTAACAAGTCAAAGGTTTTAAATGTAATTAAATGAGGGTAAAAAAAGTTGCCAAGGAAAATATGTTGTATTACCTAGAATTGTAACAGTAAAATTATAGTAAAAAGTACACTAATGTCAATGAAATATCTCTTATGAGGTAGTTCTCACTTCTTTTGTCTTTTTCAGGTTTTCTGCAGTCATGTTTTTTTTTTTTCTTTTGACTTTTTTTTATGGCAATCCTACAAAGATGAAATGAAACCTTCTCTTTTCCTCCTGATACTAAGGACAAAGGCTCTCTCTAAACAAGACACAATACAATTTTAGTAGAAGAAAAAGAGTGCTGTGCTAAATAGAAGAAAGTACCCATAGGAGACTGCAATGAAAAGAGAGTATCAACTTGATCAGAAACAAATGAAAAAGCGACTGTGATTTAGTGGTGAGTTTTGCGAGTTTTCTCTCTCTCTCTCTTTTTTTTTTTTCTATTTTTAATAATTCAGGAACAAATTGCACTTTTAGCATCAGGAGCCAGCACTTCCCCTCCTGGAAAAGTTTCTTGGATAAAAAATTATTCAGTACTCCATTTCCAACAAAGAATGGAGGCAGCAGAAGATACAGAAAATTTACTCTACCTGGCATGTAACAGTGCTGATAAATGCAGCTCTCAAAGTTCAGTGCTTCTGTTTCCTTTGATGCCCAAAGAACTAAGAATTTGGTCTTTGATTCAATTGCTGCCATCAGCAGCTTGTGTGTTTTTGGTGCCCCTGAGAAGTTCCATGCAGGACATGAAAGTCAGAGAGACTCAGAGCAATCAACCCCAAGGCCAGCAGCCTGCAGAGTGATGCAGCTTTTGTCACTTAGGTAGACTGAAACACTGATATTCATTTAATCTAGACTAGGCTCTTCTTATGCCTTCTGCTCCTATTTTGCTGTCATATGTATTTCAATTCAGAAGCTGGAAACATTAGGCTCAATATTTGGCTGTTCCTATCAATGAAATACATTGAAAGAGCACAGGGCAGTGCAAGATTAGGGAGATAACAGAACTAAATACATATTGCTTTCATGATGGAAAACTTAAATTATTTCTTAAGTGTGACCAGGCATGAAAATATCTTTCCAAGGATATTACCTGATTTGCACCTAAGTAATAAACTCCTGATCTCAAAGAGATTTCATAATTTATTATTCTTTAATATGTTTTTAGGGGTGATGATTGGGATCTAAATTCACTCTGCTTTGTCTTGAAGTGGATATACAAAGCTTAAACTTGCAACCTGAGACGAAGGGCAGCTTGATCTGATGAAGGAGCATGACCCTGTGGCTAAAGAGTTTAGTACACTCTGCTTCTAGGGAATAATCTTGTTTTCCTTTTACTGAGATCCTCTATATGCATCGAGTGGGCTTATCCTGTTCCTGAGAATCTTCTTCCCTTTTGCTTTTCCTTGGGACTTGTGCCTTGCTGGCATCTGAGCTGCCCTTTGAGCAGGTGAACAATCACACCTCACTGCTGAGGAATATTGCTGGGCAGGGGGAGAGGGAGGGACCATGGCAGCACATCCCATGTGTGCAAGTGGGAGTGATAGTGAATCATAGCAAAACAGGATTGTTCTGCTGCTCTGTAAGTACTGCTGAAACAGGGAGGAATTTCATGATATATCAAATGCTGTGTCTCTGTCTAAGTTAAAGTCTGTTTGCTTAACCATTCAAAAAAAATTGCAACTCATTATAAGTTAGGAAAACTTTTTATTTCATGTCAGTATGTATCTTAAATCTTTGCCATGATATCTACTCTCTCTACTTGTCTAAGCTGATGTTTTTCAGGACTGAAGGAAATAGAATTAAATGATAAAACAAATATTTTGGTGTTCTATGCGTTGTTCTGTGCTGGATGTACAGGGTCTGACAGATGACAGTCCTGAAATCTATGTGTGCTTATCTAATCTCTTTCAGAAAGTTCAGTATAACCTTACTTTTGAAAAGAGTGCAACTGGCAGTATCTGTGCTAAACAGTTTTCTGAATTCTTAAAGTCTTTTATGGAAAACATTCCAAGTGTGTGTTATATTTCATATATATATATATATATATGTGTGTGTGTGTGTGTGTATATGTATAAAATGATTTCTGTTGGAAGAGATCTCTCAGATCATTGAGTCCAACCATTAATGTAACACTACCAAGCCTACCTCTAAATCAGCTCCTCAAGAGTTATGTCTGAATGTCTTGTAAACTCCTCCAGGGCTGGTGACTGAGCCCCTTCCCTGGGCATCCTGTTCCAGTGTTTGACAACCCTGTCTGTGAAGGAGTTTTTCCCAATATCCAATCTAAACATTCCCTGGTACAATCTGAGGCCATGTCCTCTTGCTCATTACTTGTGGAAAGAGACTGACCCCCACCTGGCTCCTTCCAGGCACTTGTAGAGAGTGATCATCTTTTTTTCCAGGATAAATAAACACCCCCAGCTCCCTCAGGTTTGTATGTGACAATTTTTAAAGTTGTCTCAATATTATGACATAACACAAGGAATCTGACTTAACTTACATAAATGTAGGAAGAAAATGACAAAACAATTATTTTTTCTTGAGGGCAAGGCATTATTAACAATAAACCACTTAGTCTTTGGAGGGGAGCAAAAATAGCATCAGGATTATTGCTGAATATTATTCATGTTTATGAATCATGTTATGCAAAGATTCCCATACAGAATTTTACACAGCCTACATTTTAAACAGGTTATGAAGCACAGAAACATGCCTAGTCTAAATATATTCTTCTTACAGGAAGATTCCTCATTTTTTTATTTTCTAGTGTAGCAGTTCACCAGAGCAGAACATCATGTAATTAAAATACATTAAATTTGGCTCTCTGAGCACTTAGTTTTGCAGTGGTGAAGAGCAGAGGAAAAGTGGTATATGATTAAAAATAAGAATATGAAAAATAATGTGAAGAAGAAAAATAATAGAGCGAGGAAGGAATGGGAGACTTAGGGAGTTGTGAGAAAAACTCATGTTGCATGACAAATTCTCCTTGCCAACTGTTCTAAACCCACAGCCTTTAGCTGTGCTGAGGGCCTGATAATTGACTTTATTACAAAATGAAGAGGTAAATTGGATGGTATTGTGACTAGGCTACACCACTTAAATTTGGACTCTTTTCTTTATGGGTAGCTACAGAAACAACAGGACCACCCCACTAACCAGCTTGGATAATGCACTGAAATTCAGAGTACAAAGGCTCAGACCTGAGAGCTGGGAACCCTTTGCTGCAGTGTGGGGAGAGCACAGCCACAGCTCCCTGATGGGATTCCTGGTTTATTGTATACTTGAACTCTGCTCATGTCCACCAAATGGCTTGACCTTTCCAAGGCATTAAATTCTTCCACTTTCAGAGGTGAAATCCAAAATTAAAAGCAAACTTTTGAGTCTCAGCCTTACTCTGCAGTCTTAAGGGTTGTTTTTAGCTCTATGCTGCCAAACAATAGGGCTGACACAACAAATGTGTCAAATCCTCAATTTATCACCTGTATCATTGTTGTGTAAAATTTATTAATCCCTGCAGGAAATAAAAATGCAGGGTTTTGGTTTGTATGCTCACTGTGTCTTGTAGCTGGAGTGAGCAGAGTTGGGGAGCTCAGTTGTGGACTTTCTCCCAGAGACTTTCAGGCACAGCACGTCAAAAAACCACTGTGCCACAGTCAGTGTTATAGATGCTTTCTCTAAATGTAAAAGATTCATTTTGACTCGGACATCCTGAGTCAATATAATGAAAATTAATTTCTTGTTTAGCACAAATTTTTATATTAATAGTGCCTTTGGTACTTGCAGCAAGATTGTGACAGGTGTTTAAAATGGTTGAGTAATTTCATACAAATATCTCTGACTATTGCCATTTAATTTCACTGCACAAATCTCGCAGATATGCCAAAAAGTATAATCCTCAAAAGAAGCTTGTTGCAGTCACAAGAAAAGATATTAATGTAATTGAGGTGCCACCTGGGATCACAGGAGGTCTGCTCTGTCTTTTTTCCTCAGCTCTGTGTCTGTTTTGAGAGTGACCTTTTGGGAATGCTCTGCAGTCCTTGTAGCACTGTTGTTCACTCAAGGCTGGATGTAGTGAGTGCCCTCTGAACAGCTGTAGAATTTATACAGCATCAAAAATGCAGCTCACACGGTCACAGGGTGCAGATCCAAGGCTTCACAATTGAAAATTAGGCTCAGAAGGCAGAGCAGCAGGATGGATCACAGGGAGCTGAGAGCAGCAATTCATTATTCCTGCCTCTTCTCCTTTCCCTCCACTGCTGTGGCCCAGTTCATTTTGCTCTGTCAGGCCATGGATGTCACTGTTTTACCACGCTCTTTTTTCAGGGCATGTTGACATTCCATCTCTAATAGAGTTGAACCTGATTGAAGAATCAAAAAATTCTCCCTGGTACTGCTTGTATCTCTGCAAATCAGCCTGTGTGTAATAGAGTCATACAACCAATGCTACTGCTGCTTCTGCTGCTTGTTTACAAGCTGCTTTCTCAGCTTTAGCAACTTTGCAATATCCAATTGAGAAGTTAATTACTGTTTTAAGACAGGGATAGTGGGATGTTAGGAAATTGCTGAAGTATGTAACAATTTGTATATGAAGATTATCAGATTTAGCGATTTTTGATTTATAAGTGTTGATACTGAAAAGCTGATACAGAAAGAGTAACAACTGGTTGTGTGCACAAGAATAATTTGTAATAGCCGTTTTATTTGTTGCCCTAACTTAGGATGCTTTGTAGTACAATATCTTGGATTCAAGATAGCACTGCTGATTCAGTAACATCCCATAATGTTCCTGCCCCATCTGAGTTCACCTGCACATCTTTTCAGACCTGAGGACTGGTGTGTTATTTCCCAAAAGGATGTGTGACCTCTATTCTGTCACAGGCTGGTGTTTTTACAGAAATGCATGTAGTAAAAAGGGGAACTGGAATGTTTTGTCATTCCCACAATATTGAGAACCCAAAGGCCCTGCCATTTAACACAGAATGGGCAGGGTGGAGACACAGCTGCCCATGGACAAAGCTCTGGATGGAGGGATGTGTTCAGGTAAAGCAAAATGTCACTTTGTGCCTGCTGAGCTCAGGGTGCAGCTCAGCACAGGGGCAGTGGCCGCTCCTGTGCAGGACCCAGGCAGAGACACTGTTTAGAGATATATAGGCCAGGTGTTATTCCTGGCAGAAATCATTGCACTTTTTGTGAGGATCCTTTCTTGCAGTCTTTGCTTTGTTAGTTTTACCTGATATTTAAAATGGGAGGAAGGGAGGAAGGAAGGAAGGAAGGCTGGCTTTCTTCTGCAAAAAAAAGCCCTGTATTTTTCTTATAGGGTGTCTTCTCAGCCAATTTTGAAGAAGATTGTTTGAGGCAGGAGGAGATAAGTTTGTTGAAAACTGGCCCTTTACTAAAAAGGTCCAAGTTAATGTTGTACTATTTTTTGTTTAAGGACAGTTAAGAAAATGGGAGGCATTATTTTATGGAATTCTAATCCTATTGCAACAAAACCTCCAAACTAAAAACAACAACAAAACCCTAAAAAGCCTTGCTGCATTAAAAAAAGATTGATTTAGTTTTCTGTTGTCCTTTGCAGCACAACCTTAACTGTGCTTTAGTAGCAAAGACCAGTGTAGTAGGCAGATTGCCATATTATCTGGCAGTGTCTCAATAATGACCTTTTCTGGTCTTCCAGTAGGAATCCTTAGGGTACAGACCTGAAAATGAGATTCATGCATACTATATTATTTAGACATTTTAAACACCTACATACTGAGGCCAAAGGCTTTTAGTTCCTATTGGAAAACTAAGACATATCACCAAAAAAAACCTCCAACAAATATTTAAGGGTTATATATAGAACCATTAGCTATAAAGATGGGGGTGGTGGAAGTCAATGTAGTTTTCTATTGTTGAATTTTTTTGCTCAGGACCTTAATAGAGGGATTTAAAACAAACTAAATATCTGCTATTATTAAAGTAATTTAATATCCTAAGAGCTCAAAGGTCTTTCACTGAATGTGACTCCCTCATAGCTTGGGCACTGACACAGTAAACTACCCCACTTTCCCCTAGGGTTGCTACAGCAAGTTATCTAGCTTTGCTTTGCTTTGCTTTTTTTTCCCTGTGCTTTTGTTTGGTTTTGTTTATTGGTTTTTGTTTTGTTTTGTTGGTTTTTCCCCTGTCCTTTTCCCAGGTGAGGCTCCATGCTTTGCTGCATGTCTTAAGTTCCAGCTTCTGCTGTTTCTACTACTGTGCTGGGCAAGTCGCCAGTGCACACAAATCAAAGTTATGGCTGTGATTGTTTCCTCATGTTGAACTCTAACAAAAGCCCTGCAATGCTAAAGCTATAAAATATTCTAATTCCATGACTTATTTTCCATAAACTGAAAAATAGGGGCTTTAATCTGTGTCTTTTCAGTTTAATATTGAAAGTGAAGCTGCTGGCATTGAAAAAATTAAACTGACTGGAGAATCCAGTCAGTTGTCTGTGAAGGGAAGAGAGAGGGAGAGATCTCTGATTCTGCCTTTGTTTTCCTTCAGTTCATCTCTTTTGGAAAGGAATCCTTGCAGAATGGTAATGGCAGTTTCAGAGATTTCCATGTCTTCCCTCATTTGCCCCGCTCATAAAGAAAAGGGCTGGAGCGGCCCTGGAATAGAAATGGGTGATCAATTATTCTACCCCCTTGCTATCATGAGTCATTTACTCCAGCACATGTGTGATTCCTATTATACCCTGAGGGGGGAAGATAAATGCTCTATTTGCCTGAGAAAACTAAAATTTAAAAAGTCACATTTCTATTTCCTCATTTGTTCTGTTTGTGGAAGAGGGAGTGAACAGAAACCTTAAGTTTCCTTATCAGTTTTAAGGAAAATGGCATTAAAAAGTCACTGAATAATTATGTATGACCAAAAGCAAATTTAGTGACCTTGCTAGGTGAGGCTGAAAGAGTCTGAACTGTTATAAATAAAGTGCTTGGTAGATCGACCATTTTCTGGAGCTTGCTTTCCTATGGCATTTTGAAAGTATCTATAACAATATTCTGTTTGTTTCTACCTTTCAATGTTTGCATTGCCTTCATTAAAAGAAAAGGCAAACAAAAAGTCTGACTCACATATTATCCCTAGTTGTAAGAAGTTAATTACTGAAATTGGTTCTGTCTTATTGAAATGTTCTTTCATTTCCAGAATTAAGACACCCTATCAATTCAGGAAGATTTTTTTCTTTAGAGAAAGAATTCTCTAAGCAGCATTTGGCTGTTGGCAAAGATGTTGCATTGTTATTACTACCTTTACCCACTGAGGTTTGCTGCATCCATTTTTACTAAAATCACATTTCTATAAATGGTCTTTCAGTTGTGCATCTTCCCTGCACTTGCAGAAATGGAAATATTATTTCAAGTAGTTTTGACTCTACAACGGCTGAACTTGTGGCTCTCTGCACTTTCAGCCCTGATTCTGGAGGAGAAAGATGGGAAGGCCTGCAAGAAGCAAATTTCATTTTCATCTTTAGAAAAACATGGAATTATAGAATAATCCCAGGACTAAAACCTTAAGGGTACTATCACTGAAGACAAAGTTGGTTCAGTGACAACTTGCAAAGGTGCTGCATTGGAAGGGACTGGTGGATTTTGACAAGGAAGTAGATAAGAACTCAGATTTATTCACTTTTTAGGTGTGTGCCTGATGTACTCAGAACTCAGAGAGCACAAACAGGCCTGTAACCTCTTGGTACTTATGACTTTGGAGGGATAAGAGAGGAAAAGAATGGCCTGTCTTCAGTAAAGCAGGAGTCAATATTGCTTGTGTCTGAATTATGCATGAGACCCTCTATTTTATGAAAGCTGCTGATACTATAAGCAGTCTGTTATCCCTTTTTCTGTTTCAGATATTTACATTCCACTATTAATGTGATCATTTCATATGTTGTGTACAGTGTAACTCATTCCCATTTACCAATGCTTCATCTACTTCATGAATGTAATTAAACAGCCTGATCTGGAGTGCTGAGCACAGAGCTGGATTTGAAATGCTCATGTATACTTCATTGTAGCTAATCTTTAGACATGAAAAGCTATTAGCACTGCTGAATAATAGCTCAGAAGTGTCTTTCACTTTATCTATATCCCTAATAGACTTTGCTGCCACGGAAAAAAAAAGAATTCTAATTTTACTAGGAGAGTCTTCTGCAAGTTAATTTTATAAAAATGCTAATAACTGTGGAAGTGCTTGAGAGAATTTAGAGAAATTCCCATTTTTTTGCAATGTATCTCTTTAGTGCTGTTTTAAAAATTGTGTTACTTGGTGTCTGTGGTTTGGTCTATTTTTTTATAACTTTCATGGCCACAGATATTTTCACTATTTAATGTTGTTTTAAAGCTCCTAATGAAGAGAAATTTTAGTAAATCTAGCTATTAATGATGCTGGAGATGTAAGCTAAGCAAACATTAAACTGTTTACATTTCAAAATGAATCCCAAAAGATAAAAAAAATCCTTTTGTGTAAATTATAAATTTTCAAAGGTAAAATGAGAAGTCCACAATTTTAATAGTTAAATATTCTCTGAAACAACCCTTGCAGTGGCATGTCAAATATTCTCATTATGTCACATATTGTAAAATATCAGATATATCCTTTTGTAGATCAACTACAGTATTTCAAACAATTTATCCTGCAGGTTTCCTCACAGGGGAAAAGGAAAGAAAGAATCAGAAATAAACTTGCATACTCATACTTTTATCAGGTTTAGAAAGTCTACCTTGGTAGAAAGGAAATATTATTATTCTTGCAGAAATCCTTATTGATTCTTAGTAACTACAACATGACAAAATTATGTGTTTCTAATTTAAAGGAAAAATCCAGATTATATTCTTAATATTTTCACATCCTTTTACCTCCCAGTAACATACAAACATGATGATTTGTAAATCTTTGAGGGATTTTCTGCTGCTCTCTTGGAAGAGTAAATCCAATACAGCTGTACAAAAAGAATAATTTTAATAAGTGCAAAATATTTTTATTAATACTCCAATTCTCTGCCATAGTGCCACAGTACCTTAAGGCCTGAGTTAGTACAAGCAGAGAAATTCACTGTAAACCACTGACTTAAAATACAGATTTAACCCTCAGTGTCCTCAGAATCCTCAGTGTTTGTGAGGATTCATTTTCCCAATTTGAAATGCACTTGGCTTCCATGCTAGGTATAACATAAATACTCAGCTTTGACTTGAAAACATATAATCTATTTCTTGCTAATGTTTTTCCTCTCCTTTCTCTTCCCCAGGCACAAAAAAATGGTCTGAGATCTGGATTTGTATTTTTGTTGCAGAGGAAATGGTTATGCTGGAGGGAACTGCAGAGACATGATAAATCTGAGCTCTCATAGCTGAGGCTTCTTGCTCTCACCTCGTGTCCTGTGTCTGTCGCAAACAGGTTTGGAAATCATGTAAAAGGTTCAGTGGGATGCTCCTGGAGGTTCTCCTGGCTGGGGCCATCAAATGTGACTTTTCTCTCTTATTTTATTGTGGTCGACATTTAAAAAAATTTTTTTTTCATTAATAAGGATTTATAAAGTTGAAATTCCATGCTTGGTAAGGAAGGACTAAAGAGATTACTAAATATTGTATTCTTTTTAAAAGTGGAATAAATAAAAAGCATATCTTTTAATTTTTCAGCTCTAGAATGAAGGATTGTCACCTTGATTCTATATGTTTTTTTAAAATTAAGATAGAAATTTCACTGTTAAATCATAAGAGAACATATTTTCATGAGATTTTTGCAAGACAGTTGTTATTAAGGTATGAGTGACGTCACTGAGCCCACAATAGCCAGGAATATCTGAAACTGGATTATGTCAAAGGACATGTTTTCCATGTCCTTATCCGATTGACAGCTGCCAGGTTATATTTCAGTGTTAGTTTTATAGATCATTGCATGGAACAATTGCTATGTCAGGATAATCTATTTCCAGTTCTATAAATCAATAGCTTGTCAAATACTGGAGGGAAATCTTGAGGCCATAGTGGATATCTTCTTCACAGTGACAATTGTTGAGGTCTTTGTCTAAGAGTTGTCTTTAATACAACAGGAGTTACATGGAGAGATTATTTGTTGGCAAGCAGGAACACAATGTGGGCTTTTTAGGAGAGAGGCTTTTGTGCTTTTTAGAAGAGGTGCTTCAAATTTATAGTGATGGTCCCAGTCAATATCTCTTCTGGGGAGTGTTTCTGTTGCCTTCAGTGGAGTTTGAAGTGAATTTTGGAACTCTTTTTGTTGACTAATATAAAGTATATTTTGGAATATATAAATATGAAACAAAACCTGGTTTTTTACACTATATATATGCCAACTACCACATCTGTTAAATATCATACAACAAAATATGCCAGCATGACTATTAGGTATGAGGAAACATCCTTCAGTTAAAGTATGAAGATGATGATTAATTATTTGACCAGGAAAATGGAGTCCTAAACTGCTCTGGCATACAGTAACCCTGCCAGTGGGCACTCTGTAGCAAAGTCATTTTTCTTAACTAGTCAAATTTCTGACACTCTTAAAGCATGTACTGACAGGAGACAATTTTTGTGTGTTAGATTTATTGTTTGGAATCACTCAGCTGAAATAAAAACAACCAAGTGTATCAAAGTATATGAGGAGCAACAAAGATTATAATTGATTGTTTTTGTTGTTTTTTTTTTTCCTGTGCCACTTAGTATATTCTTTAATGCTTATTTCTGGATTATTGTGATCTATTCAAGGCTTAGAGAACCAATATATGTTCAAAGCAGGACAGAAATTCTGTTACTTTTAGCAGTAGATGGAATTAAATGGGGGAAATGGTCAATAGTTAGCTATATTTTTAATTAAGCTTATGATTGTAGGACTGATGTTTGAAGCAGTCATAATGTGGAATTTGGGTTTAAAATACTATCAGAAAATAATTGCAATAGTAGTTCTTAGTATCTCTCACAGATCTTTGTGGTTTTGCTGACATGTATCCCTCCTGCCCTGGGCTTCAGAGCGCTGCAGGGTTGGGAAGAGCCTTTGGCTGAGGCAGGTGCTGCTGCTGCAGTCAATAGTGAATCACAGCTGCCTCTGATCAGGGGGGATTTTGGCAGGTTGGTCTGACAATTGAACAGTTGAAAGCTGCCTCAGCCCAGTGTTAGTCATCAGCTCAGCAAACACAGATCTTCATGATCTCAGCCCTCTGTGACCTCCCCACTGTGGCTTTTGGTTGAAGAAAGATTCAATTTAAGATCTCTGGCCATATGCTCACAGCTCTCCATGGGACTGGTATTAGCAGCAGATTAAATTGCTGTGTGCCAGACGTGTCCAGTGACAGCAGATTGTGGCTTGGACTTCTCAAAAGTATGGGATGGAAAGCTTTAATGGGAATTTGGTTTAGTTGGTAAATAATATCTTGTAAGACAAGTTCTCATGGGGCTCTCTATAGTTATTCCTTTTTGAAATCCTTGAAAAATCAACCTTAATTTAGCATTTTCCCAAATATTTTTTAAATCTCTTTCTGGAAGTATACACACTCTTGAAATTTCATCCTCTTTAATTTCCTTGAAGTGCTAAAATAGATTTTAAAAACTGGTTTTCAAATATTTCCATTTTATTATTCTAAGGGTGAAAAAAAGAAACCCTGAAACCAAAAAGTAAAAAGAAAGGTGTTCCATAAAGATTTTAAAATACTAAGGAGACATTTTTTGGGAAAGAGATATGAACCCACCTACATTTAGAATAAAATGTTCAGGGTTTTTTTTAAGATTGTCTTTGCCTCAAAACATAAAAAGGATATGGTGAGTGAAGCTTTCCTTTGAACCTGAATTAGGTAATAGATGTAATAAACCATGGATCAGGAAAGTGTTGCCAATAAGGAGAGACTTTATTCTGCTTCCTTAACAAAAGTTTGGGCTTGATTGTCCTTAATACAGGTAAAGTACTGGTAAAATTTAACAGGAAAGGAAAAACAAAATGGGGAAGGGGAAGTGTCCACAGCCAGCTTCATGTGCAGGTAGCCCTTGATGGACAGAGTCACAGTCCTGCCACAGCTTCTTCCTGGTGAAACATGACTGGTACCACTGAAAAATCACCTAAAATAGGAATAAAATAACAGGGCTAAATGCCAGACAAGCAGAACCTTACACATGTATCGAGAGTTCAGGAATCAATAGAATTGATCAAGAGATTTCTTCTCCTTGCAGATCTGTGGCAAACATGGAATTGGATTCTTCTGGGCACCTCAGCATGAGATTGCACTTTAGAAGCAATAGTTCCTGCAAATTTGCTACGGAAGCTTCTGTACAAGGTATGGCCAGTTCCTTCTCCTTTCCTTGTAAAGACAACACTGAAAATACTAAAATTTGCTGCCTTTGAATTCAAAGAGAAATTTTTGCATATGAAATCATGTCAGTAAATGAAGTATCCAGGTTTATTTTCATGTAGAATCCTACCCAGATTCCTGTTCCTCCACCTGAGTGTATTTTTTGTGCAGGGATGATTAATTTTTGCGCATGAATGTATATCTGTGGATCTTTGAATCATTTTGGTCATGAAAATCAGATTGAAGCACCAAGAAACGTCTATGAAATAATTTCTCTGATTTTTGAGGTGACAGTGTTTTGGCTGAAGAGTAGCAAGACTAAGAATAGTTGATGGGGTTCATGGTTTGCCTTTATTTAATTTAATGGAAAATGAGGTTGTGATGAGGTGACTGACACTTCTTATCTGTTGTACAGGGAAATGCAAGACTGCAGTCTTGACAAGCAGAGTTAAATGAAAAAGGCTTTCTTCAACATCATGCAAAAATGACTATGTATAAACAAAATAGGCCTCTATAAGGTGCTTAATCTGAGCAAGCCTTTAGGTTAAAAAGGGAAAGGATAAGAAACACTTCTTCTTTGTTAAAATATTTATAGAAATCTACAGCAAACTTCTAGAGGTTTTTGAAGTTCAAGAATGTTTCTTATCTGCCTCCTGAGACCAAAGGATCCAAACTTAACTTTTATATTAGTCTCTAAGAAAAGGAAGCTTTTCAGTGTGGGTCTGAAGAAAAGAAACCATTTCATCTGTATCATCTCCCTGACACACATCCACATCTGAAAATCACCTGCCTACAGCCCACAGAACTGAACTTTCTGAGGCTCAGGGGAGGGGAAATCCTGCTTCAACAGGAGGCCAGATCCTGTGACACTGGTGTAGCTGAGGCAGTGGCTGAGGGGTCTCAGTGTCACTAAAGTGCTGTAAACAGCCTCTGGAGTGCTGAAGTGATTGATTTACTGCTGCAATAATTAATTGTCTGTTCCTCTCATGTATCTGATACCATTACACAGAGCACCTCTGATGGGTGGCCTGGGAATCAGAGATCTGAATTGCCACACAACAGCTGGAGTCGTTGGAGAACATGGGCTCAAGTGACTGATTTGGCACAAACCCCATCAGGAAGCAGGAAGTCCTGTTGGTGGTTTCCTACTCTACCTCAACTTTACCTTTTTTTACATGTCAAAATATTTTCAGCCAAATTTGACAACAGTTTCAAATCTATCCTACAAATGAAGTGGATCTAAGTAATCTGGTAGAGTAGAAGAGTTTTTGACTCATGGGTTCATGTTATATCATATTCTAGAACATCAAGAGAAAGAGCAACCAGTTCAAGAAAGCATCATTCCATCTTGGTCTGTGTTAGACCCAGAAGAATCTGTGAAGTAAGAGTCCATGAGAAACCAGCTTCCTCTGGTCCTACTGCTGGTGAAACTGCTTTAATTATGCCACTGTAAGTACTCACTAAAGTAATTTGCTGGTTGTGCTGGATCTAGTAATATCTAACGGTATCTTTCAAAATAAATTAGCAGTTTAACAGTGTGTTTAGTGATACTCTGAATTAGGATGCTAAAGATTCATAGTAAAACTCATCTGAAGAAGAGTTCAGGGATTTTTTTCCCTCACATTAACACTATCACTTTAGACTTCTGTATAATGTTTGCACACTCTGTCACAAATTGCCATGGGCTACTGGATAAATAAATTATTTAAGGAGCTGTTAAATTATCTAGATGAGGAAAAAATACTATTTATTTACAGAAGAAAAAAATTGCTGCTAGTTAAACTCCAATAGCTTTAGTAAACTACAGGAATTAAGTATTGACAATTGTACTGACAATTAACTAATTAGATACTACCTTGTGGAGCATAAATATGCTTTCTTATTGTGAAACCTCAATTTCTTTTACTGTAAATTCCCAGTTTGTTATATTTGTTATGAATTTGTTTTGCTATAAATTGTTAGGTCTTTCAATGAGAGGGAACAAGCAGATTCTGTAATTTGCTCTGCCTAGAGGGTAATCTACTGATGAGTTTAAGAGTCACAATGCATTAAAAGCCTCAGGATTGACTGCCCAGAAATAAATAACCTTGCTAGCACTGGTCTGTTGAGCTGGATGAGTGACATTATTTATTGCTGCTCCTATGGTGACATGACTGTATAGGAATGTTAAGTAACTGTGTGCTTGCAAATACCCCAACTTTGTGCAAAGTGAATCAACCACAGGACAGCATTTGTTGAAACAAGACAAGACAAACTTTTATCAGTCACTCTTAGAGAAAATACCCAAGTTTGTGCTGCAGCCAGCTATATGATGCAGTTTACATAATCCTGGCTGCAATAGGCTTAATGCCTTCTGATCTTAAAATAAAGAAATAAATAAAGTAGAAAGAGGTAAATGTTGTCTCTTTAGGCATTAGTGGAGAATTTACTTGAGGGACTCAAAAGTTCCCCTTAAGCAATGTTATTTGTCAGGTAAATTTCCTTGAGATACAATAAGTTCAAGTTAAAATTACATTCTTGTATGTAAGTAACATGGCAGAGATAGGAAGTCGTATTGCTTTAGAAAACTACACATTCACCTCTTTTGACATCCTGCTTTTTCTTCCTTTCTGTAGAATCTGTAGGAACTACACTTAAGTAAAATCCCTCCGAATAATTTTGTGCTTTTAAGGCACAATTTGCTGGTGTCTTCTTTGTCTATTTTGTAAGCTTGTAACATTGCCACTGAGTTTATTCATATCTTTGGGCTAATCCAGAGCTGTTAATTCTGGTAGTCATTACTGCTTCAAAGCCATTTGACTTGGGGGAGAGAAAGGAGATGACAACTCACATTTGTCCTCCAGGGTTTCAAAACCAGACAATAGATTTGAATATATGTAAGACAGCTATTTTTATTCTCATGTGTCTATTACAGTCATGCATGTAGAAGAGACATCCACCAACTTCATAGCTAAATACACAGCCCAAAGCTGATCTGTCACCTTGCTTAATCAGACCTGTGTGAAATGGCAGGGCTTTATTCTGCAATAAACCAATGAAGAACACAGTTCTCTTGGTGGTGGCTATTGTCAAAACAATTGATGTGTCTCACAGTGCTTTCTGTTTATGTTATCAGCCAGGATTACATTCTGTCCTTGTCTTGTGATGTTTTCTTCTCTCCACACAGTGGTAAATGTATACATACCTGGATCTGAGCCTATGACTCATTTGATTTGCCTTCAAAAATGCTTAGAAAGGAGGCAAAACCAGGAACTTATTCTTGAGCAAAACCAGCTTTCATACAGTGAACTTATCACCTGGCTCAAACTGCAAACTGTGACCATTTAAGAATGGAGCTAGATGAAGTTTGTTCCTCCTTACACACTGCACCTGAAATTCATTACTTTTTCTTCCACTTACTGCCCCATAGAAGGGTCATGACCTCCAGTTTTACAAAGAGGAAAAGGAATCTTTGTATAGGTTCTGGTAGGGCAAGGAAAAGGGCTCCCACTTCCACTCCTTACTATGCACATCTTCTGTAAATCCTGAGTGGTAAATGTCAGCAAACTCTGTGCTCACAGAATCTGGTATTACATGGCAACTTTTAATAGCAGAGTCTTGGCATTATTCCACAACTGAGTGTCCTGGTTAATTTTGGCTGACAAAGCCAAATGCCTCTTTTTATATAGATGAAGCAAAAAATTCCTGTCTTGAAACTCAGAAATTCCTGTAGGCTCATAGTGGAGAGGTTTAGCTGCAGTAGTTTAACATCAATATGTTAATCTACAACAAAGGAGTCCAACAGCAGCTTTGGGTATCACTTTGCAATATACCTGCAGAGAAACTTTGCCCTTTTTGTCTCTGCCCATGGCAGGGGGGTTGGAATCTCATAATCTGCAAGGAAGGTCACTTCTGAGCAGAATCATTCTATGAAAATGCTTTTGATCCCAAAATAGAGCATAGGACTTTGTCATGTTAATTGTAATTTTATTTTTTCAAAATGTTCTCCAGTGTAATACAAATCTACAAATGAAAATGAGAAATTTAAATGATGATTTTTAGAGGGAAAAAGCCATGTACTCATACAAATTGTCTGCCTTTCCTCCTAGATACCATGTGGCAACAATAATACTGTTTTTCAAGTTGAGTTACTGAGCAGCAAAACTTGAGGGGAAATGTATGTAATTTACTTGTAAAAATAGGAACTGTTCTCTGGGAAGCCTGAAGTTTCAGTTTCAGTCTGTTGCAAGCTCTGCATTTTGATATCTTGAGGCTGAAATGTCTTTGGAAGGGGTGAAGTGATGCTTGTGGGTGGGTGACTTGGAGCTCATCTCTCCCAGTCTGTGGACTGACAGACCTGATCATATTTTTCATAACCATTATTTGCTGGATCCTGCCCCTACAGTGCTTCTGTGACTGATGAAAAGATTATGATTTCTCTGTAAATGTTGCCTTGCTACCAAAGGGTAAGAATCCAGCAATATGAAGCATTGAAAATGACATCTGCTAGAAGGTATCCTCTAGCCAACCAGCAAATCTATCAATATTAAACACTAGAACCCATAAGTTTTTTTTTACTGTAAACCAAATTCCTGTGGTTGAAGGAACTGACAAACGTAGAAGTTTCTGACCATCTTTTTTCCCCCTATTTTAGGATTTGTGGGAGGCAGTTTTTAATGTAAAATGCCAATTTGTACACACCCCCTCACCCAAAAAAAAAAAAGTCTGTAAAACATTTGGCATGCAAAACTAACTGAAAAATCTGGCCCAAATTTCTCCCAAATTTGTCATCAAAAAACTGTGTGGATTATTAAGAAGCATTCAACTCATGTATGGCAGGACTAGGAGGAACCATGCAGTCTCCAAATCCATCTGGGTTTCTCAGCCAGTGGTCTGTAATATAACAGAAGGCACCTACAAAACTAGTGGGAGAGAAAATATTATATTCCCATAAAATCACAGAAAATGAAACAAAACATTGTACTTTAAGGAATTTGTATAAAGATATTTGTGGATACAGGGAATCTATGGATGGCTTCTTACTTACCAACAATTTTTTTGTTAAAACCGAATTGTTACTCTCCATTAATGTGCTCTCCGGTAATAGGTCAAGTGCCACCCCTGTGGGTGACTTATTTCCATTTCCACCATGGATCTCAGGCTCACTGACACTCTAGGAGAGTTGATAGTAGCTGCCCAGTTGCCCAAAATAAACCTGTGCTCCTAATGCCGCTCACAATGTCACTTGTGTCACCACCACTGCTCTCTGCTGCAAAGGCCACGCTGTGACTGATGGTTTGTTGGCCCAAACTCTGGTGCCACACTGTTGGAAAATTAGAAACCAGAATTTATTACTGGAAGTTCTTTAGTGGTGAGAGAGAGCTGGTGATTCATGTGCTCAGCTGTGGCAGCCAGGCAGGCCAGAGGAACCCACGGTCTGCACAGATGCTGCTGCCAGCAGCACATCGTGCTTCCACCATCCCACTGCCTTCCTCTGCTTTGAAATGAAAAAAACCTCACTGCGGCTTGGGGCCAGTTTCTGCTCTGGCTCCTTCAATTCTTCGTGCATTTGCCTCTGCTTTTCCTTTTGCAAGAGTTTTTGATTTTGATCTGTAATTTTACAAAAGCCTGGCTCTCCCCACGCTGTTTGTTTGATGTGATGCTGCCAGACTCAGATGCAGAGCTGCTAGGATTTGTCTCAGTGCTTGACCTGCTGTAATAACAATGAGATCTCAGAGCACAAGATTATCTCCTTAATTTTCCTCACAGTTTCTTATGCATCCCTGTGTTTTACAGATTATTCCTGTGGATCTGGCTCATCACACCTTCAATGCAGGTCCCATTTTGGCTGATGGGTCAGTTCTTTAGCAATTTAGTGAGACTTTGCCCATCTTTTTTCAAGAAAGTCAGATCCTGTGAGCTCAAGGTCCTGTGTCTCTGATCTGATCACCACATATGTCCATCTGGTCCACAGAATCAGCAGCTTCAGTGAGGATTTGGGACAGTCTGTCTCATTTGGCAAAGTCTTGGCTGATCTTGTGAAGCTGTGGAAAATCAGTTGTTAATATATTATCATGTATGTGAGTGATAAAGTTTGCACATATTGAAGGTAGGGTGTAAAAGGTCATAGATGAGAAGTCCCAAAATTAAAAAATATAATTGAGTTTTCATCTCTACACATCCAGAACACATCACATCCTTCTATATTTTAAATTAATAGAGCCTATGCTATAATGTTGTGGGGGTTTTTAGGCTTGAAAACAATTCTTTAAGAATGTGAAGTTTTAAGTAAATGGTAACTTTTTAATACAGGGTCTCTGAGACATTATCTTCCCTTTTGTTCATACTCTGATTTTCTGATGTTAGTCTATGAGAGAATAATATTAGAAACTTATAAGCAAGTTTGCAGTGGAACTTTTCAAATTGTTTTGAATAGTTTGTCTGAGCCTGGTTTAGGTGAGTATGCCATGTAATTTTCCACATCCACTGTTACCCATATTTGTTTTCTATGCTTAAAAAAATTAGCAGGCAGGGATATGTGTGTGTTCTTATTTTTGTCTAAAAGAGAGGTTTAGTGTGAATGTCTGAAATGGAGCAGATCCTCTCAACTGTCAGTGATACACTGTCCTACCTACCTACTTAAGAGAGACACTTCTTACGATCTGATTCTTTTCTGGGTAAGAACATTGTAGGCTTAATGCAGCTCTCCCACGTACATCAACCAAATGGAGGTGGCATGTGAATTAATTAAAAATAAATCTTTTTCTATATTTTATTTTTAATCCTGTATTTTATCTTCAATTCATATCTATTTTAAAGTTCTCATCTTTTTGTCAGTCCTAGTGAGAGGATTATTAGAGATGTTATCTTGTTAAGCAGCATATGTTTTTTTTTTTAATTTTATGGAGCTGCAAAACAATGTAAATATCATTCTTTTATGGCTACTTTAACAAAGTAAAATGCTTGAGTCAGAATAAAACAGTCATGTAATGAAAAAATGAAACAATCCACTTCCCTCAGCATTTTGAATGCTATTTCTGTGGTATTCATTTAAAAATTTTAGCTTTATTAAAAAATTCACCTCATGTTGATTTATGCTCTGCACCCTTTCCCTCCCTCCCTCCCATCCCTGCACTCCAGCCCTTCAATAAGGCAGCTGGAGTTTAATCTAGGTATTATTCCTACTGTGTTCCTCTCTGAGGCATCAGGGGTGTCCTTCATGGCCTTTCTTGGACACTCTTCTGTAATTCTCTCCTCATTGCTCTTGCCAAGGCATTACAAGTTTTGTTCTACATTTTGCATTATTCTCCATTTCAAAATTGATGAATTGTGTCTACATGTTATAACTCATGAATGTGTTATTTCAGTTTTTCTCTCTGTTTCCCTGAGGTACACACCTTTCTTAATCTACTTTCTAATGGAAAGTTTTTGGGGTATAATTTGAAGCATCTCTTCTTTTTTCTGCTCAATATTTTGAGCACATGCAAAAGGGAATTAAAAAAGCCTGTGTTGTCAGTGTTCCTTTCTCTGTAGTGTTGTCCCTGTTATTTTTGTACTGAACTTTATTTCTATTTGTGATAGCTGGGTTTATATTTGGTGAGGCTTCAGCTGCGTTGTGTTGTTGTGACTGTGGATTTTTCTGTGATGAAGTGAATCTCCCACAATGAAATCTGCACTATTTGGCTTGTAATGATTTTATTGCCAGGTTTCTCCAGAAAGGAAAATATTGTCTCTTTATGACAAGAATGACTATTTTTAGATTCAGTTGTTGACAGTGGGGTTTTAGAGGATATTCTTGTGCACTTGGGAGGAAAATAGGTATAAATCAGCTTCAGAGGGGAAAGTTGAGGTCCAGATGCTCCCCCACCGAACCTGGTCAGAAAAGCAAAAACTTTCTGCATCTCTTCACTTATCTAGGTGGGAAGATTTGTGATTAAAAAAAACCCAATTTTACTTCAAAGCCAGCAGAGACACATAACTGTGTCAAAATTTACTAAATTTGGTACTTTAAGTTTATCTTATCAATCTAGTTTTGAGTCATGAGACTTGTATTAAATAGGAATTGATGCTCGGATGATTCTTTTTACAGAAGTTATGCTTAAAATAGATTTGAGTGGGTTTCCATTTTTTTATGGAGTATGATTTCTTCCTTTCTCCCTCCTCCTTTCCACCCTGTTCCACAAAAGTAAACCCATGGGACAACCTACATTCAAGTTTCTTCTTTTTTTTTTTTAATTATATAAAAAGCTAAAACTGATAAAATACCTATGGGAATGCCAAATAAGTGTGCTATGACATTATTTTACAAGACAAATTGTCAAACTTAAACTCAGGTAAGCTGCCATAGGTAAACTTTCATGCCTTCAACCAGGGAGTGGTGTTCTCTGTCACCTCCTCTGGGTGAAGACTCTACATCTCAGTGGTGTCATGAGGAAGAGTTCTCTTCAGCAAAGAATGATTTTTAGCTTCCATAGATTTTTTTTTTTTTTTTAACTGCATTGTTTACCTTGGTCCCTTTGCAAGAATAAAAGGAGTAAGAAGTCCTGGCTGCCAGAAGCATCTCAGTCCTTCATTGCCTCCATCCACGTTTTGAAAATTTCTTCAGAAGATTATTTCAAAAGGGTTCATTCCTTTCCAAAGGTTTAATTTTTGTGGGGTTTTTGCATTTTGATCTTGGCATAAATGTTTGATTCCTTTCCTCTGCTTTCTATACTATGGTTGTTTGAAACTGTTCAGTTGAACATCTGAAAATTCAGCTTTCATTGCCTTAAACTGAGAGTCCCACACACCTTGGCACTCTTGAAAATGTTCATACCTTCCTGTCACTCCTCATCAAAGTAACAAGGAAGAACAGCCATCATTTTCTTACTAGGGTGCTCCAAGGGTGATCATTTACTGCTTATAAATTTCTTGGAGGGTAAAAATCGTCCACCTTGTATTGTTCCTTCTGTTTTAAAGGTCTAAGATATAAAAGAATAGTGTGCCGTGAATGAATATATAACGTTATCTCTGGGATTTTTTCAGAAAGAAGTAAATATCCCCTTAAGGAAAATTACTCCTTTGAGTGCTCATGCACTGCTGAGTGGTACTAAAACAGCTTTTTGGGTTTAGATAAGTGTCACAAGTGTTGCCATTTATGAGGGGGAACAAATAGGGAAGTGTGTTGGGAGTAAACACTGGCAGATGCCTTTTCCACCAGGTCTGGTATGGTGAGAAGATGTGCAAAAAGAACAGAAGATGTGCAAAAAGATCCTCACTGTGCTCACTGTGTGCTCAGTGCTGTACCCACATTATTCATTTCTGCATTGCCTCCCCCTGAGCTGGGAAAGCACACAGGTCTAGGAACGCAGTGCTGCTCCTAAAAATCCTGCAGGAAAAACTTTCTTTGCTTCAGAAATGCATAAATTGTGTTTTTTAGTGTTTCAAGGTGTATCATAACAGTAAAGATTTAGATTGTTGCCAGTGAATGAGGGAAATGTCCTCTAAATGGTGAATGATTGTCTCAGGCTGGCTGGGGCACAACCATCTTGACTCATTTTAATTTTTCCTTTCTTTGTAAAGCAAGAAATTTTTTTATTATTATTTTTTCACTGTTGAAGACCTGCTTGTCCAAACGTGAAAGTATTTCACCATTTTTGTGCTATGACTGTACTTACATCTGGGAAGTCTGCCCTCCTGCTGCTAATCCTTCAAGACCAGATAAAGGCAATATTTAGTGCAGCTTTTGTTGACTCATGGTTTCTTTCAAGGTAAATAATGACTTTCATTGTATATATCTGAAAATAAAATAAGTGTTGTAAATGAAGCTTTGGTATTTTTAATATTAGCAGTTTGGCTAAATCACTGAAGCTATTGCTTCAAGGCTTTAGTAATTATTAGCTGCATGCCACAAATCATCCAGCAGTTCTTTTTCACCAGAATTTAAAATCTTAGAGATATCTCTAGACTCACAAGGCAGCACTTTAGCAGCCCATTTTCCTCTTCCTCCTGCTCCCTGCCTGATCACAGCAACACCACCCAAGTCCCAGGATGGTTTTGGAGCAATTTTCTCCAGTGTCTCCATTGTTGCAAAAGAAGAGTCTGCAAATTTTCCAGCCCCTTGATAGCACAGGACTCTAAATGGCAGCAGAAACTGGGAAGTGACTCCTTGGCAGCTGCTTCAGCCTTGGAAATTTAATCTCTTTCATTGGTACTTTTGTCTTTCATGTGGAGTCTAAATAAGAACCTGTCTGTCTGTCTGTCTGTCTGAATGAAGTTACAACCTACCTGAACTGCTGGGGTTTCCTGCATCTCCACAGTCACTGTGGCTAAAACATTTAAGGACCAAACATCTGAAATTATCAAAAGTTGGCATGTAGCAAGTACTTTCCATAGGATATCCTATTAAATCCTATTAATCCTACCAAGCCCTTAGAAGCCATCTCTTAATGATGTTTTTCTCCCTCTAAATAGCTTTTAAAGGCTGTCAGCTCTATCACAAGCTGTTGACTTCAGTGCATCACAGGGCTGTTTATTTCTATATTAACCACACGACTTTTGAAGGCCCAAAAGTTGGATGACAGAGAAAAGCCAGAAATGATCAGTCTCTACTTTATTCAGTGCAGAAAAATTGTAACATCTAAACTTTTTAAGTTTAACTTGAACTTGATTTATTATACAAAATTATGAAACAAATTTAGAGAAAACTATAGGCTTGGGGTAACCTAATCCCAGGTCTATGTTTCTTTTTGATGTTCAACTGGATAGAAAGTACATGGTTGTTCCCAATCAGAAAATGAATAGCAGAACTTTAACTTCACTTTGTCAGGAAGATAAAAAGGCATGGCAATAACTTGTTTGCAATGTCTGGCTATAGGAAAACTATTGGTAGAAGTGAGCTGGTTTTAACTGGGTCAAGTACCAGTGACAGCTAGAACAGTCTAAAAATCCCTGAAAGTTATTTCAGCATTAAAAAAACAAAGTAAACTTTTAAAAATCCTGGGTAAATTATAAATTTTGTATGCATCCCATTTTCAGTTTTAGGTCCCAGCTTTCTTGGATCTTATATTTTGCTGGCTCTATGAAGAAGGAATCTTCTCTCATAGACCAACCTCATGTTAATCCTTTATACTATGATTAATTTCCCCTACAGACTTAACCAATTAACTAAATCTCTTTCCCATGTAAAATTTCCATGTATTTGAACCTACTCTTTGCTGTTCCAAAGCCTTCCACTCTTGTAATATCAGTTTCACATCATGATTTTCTGTTTCAGGCATTGCTATAAAAAATGATTTTCAAAAACTCACTTAAAAGATTCAGCAAAAACGATATTTTAAGGAAAAATTTTGATTCACTGAAATGTCAGTGATTTGGAATTACTCAGGCAGGACTGCTCTCCTACTACCAATATTAGCAATATTGTCTTACCCAGCTTCTCTGTACTGGTTTCACTTTCCACCATTTTTTTTTTGGAGCAATGGTACTTCTCTGTGCTTCACTGAATTGTTTCACAGGTTAATTTGTAATTTTGTGAACATTTTCATGATGCTGCAAGTATAAGACATTCTATTAATTTTAGGAATTATGACTTTTATGATGACTTTCCTACTCTTAATTAGGGGATTTGGTGCATGAGCAAATAATTCCAGCATAGGCAGTGGTTTCTGTGATAGCAAGAGATTAAGCACCTTGCATTTAGCATGCAAACAGGCTTTCAGAGGAATGTTTCCAGTGCTGACATTTGAGCTAACTAAATTACTGTTACTGCTCCATAGCACAGAGAGAAAACTTAATTTAGAAACTGAGTTCCTGTGACTCCAGGTGAGACAGTTTGTAATTCACTAGTCCTTGAACAAGGAAAATGATCCCACTGTGGTAAAGAATTTAGCTGGTTATATGTAGCTGAACGTTTGTAATTGTTTGTCTTACAGCCCTTGAGGTTGGAATGGGGCTGAGTTAGTGCTGCTGCTGTATTTAGTGATTTTGTTCAGCAGTGGGGACAGCAGGACAATGTCTCTGCAGTGCACAGAACAGCTCAGGTAACAACAGCAGTGCAGTCCCCTGCCAACAGGCTCTGGGGTTGTGGCATGGCAGGCTCTGGAATACAGCAAGGAGTTTTAAAGCTTTAATTTCAGGGCAGTTAGTAGATGAATGAGGTTACATTATCTATTTACTTATATGCACAAGTAAATAAATATCTGTGCACTCTTCATGGCACTTAAACTGAAATGATGAATTAGCTCACTGAACACCCACTTGAATAACAGTGGTTGGGTGAGGAGAAAATAAACATTCACTTATTGCAACCTTCTTATTATTACCTTAATTATCATTCTGCGCCTTAAAATGCAGGAGGTTTATTTGAGGCTTCTACTGGAACAAAGGGAATGCCTCAGGAAAATTACAGACCGGTTGAGATATGTGCTTGTGCCTAAATATGCCGCTGGAGATGTGGAGCAGCTGATGTTGCTTCAGTTTCCAGATAAGTTGGATTTAGTTTAATCCTTGTATGAAGTTATGTATTGGCTTTTTCTCAAGACCACAATTGCAGTGATGCTTACAGAAGGCACAGCAGCTAATCTCCTGGCCTCCTGCAGACAAAAAGCAATCTGCTCTCTATCCTGCTCCTTGATCATTCAGCAGCAGCTGGGAATCTGGTGCTCAGAGCCAAGGGCCACTGCTCAAGGGAAAGTGCATCATCCCCTCCCTGTTTCCTGTGTTGCTGCATTTGCCTTTTTGTGAAGCTTTCTAATGCCTCCTTCTACAGACCTCGAACAAAGAGATGTCATAAGCTGGAATCCTGCGGAATAATAAAGAGATTCCCATCATCTCCCTTGAGGGTGCTAGTGTTAAAAGTTGAACCATCAGCTACAGGGAAGTGAGAGGAAATGTGCTGGCCATCGAGCTGTTCTCACTTTTCCACAGCCATCTCTTTAGGTTTGGAAAGGCAGGGGCTGATCTCTGGCACACAGAAGTGAATATAAACCATCAGCTGATAGGTCTGACCCCCTGGATAAGAGAAATACGTTTTGCCACTCAAGTGGCTCTAATAATCAGCTCCATGGCACACTTGGATGTGACTGCCATAGGCTAGATGAGATGCTCTCTTCCAATCTGCAGGGTGTTGACATTTCCATTCTAAAGTGAGAAGGAACTAAGACCTACATTTTTCATGAGACTGAGTGAAAAAGCTGTGCTTTAAGAAGTTGTGTAGGGAATTTACAATCTTTAAACAAGCAGAGATTTGAATCTGGTTTGCTTTTCCCCGTATTAATTATTTTAATAGTGGAGTTTTATTTTTGTTTGTTTGCTTTGGTTTAGCTTTTTTTCTCCCCTTTTTATCCTGCTGCCAGGGACATCCTTACCCCAACTTCATTAGAACTGGCACGTGTCTATGAGATGCATATTTCTTATAAATTTGTTGTCAAGGCCCCTTTTTCTTTATTAAGTATCCAAACTGTTCCACTCTTTTTTGCTTTACAAATGCAAGCATAATGAAAGTAACTCCTGGCCAATTGCTGACAAGATAAATGTTGCTGTCTTTTACTTTAAAAACTCAGTCATGGAGTTGCTTTCTTCTTTTGTCAAGATGATGGTCTTTTCATTTAATGATGTTGCTACATGTCATCCATTTAATCAGTTAATTGTGAAGGAGAGAAAGAGGGTTAGAGAGTGAATGAGTTAAAAGTAGAACTGCAGTGCCAAAAAGTGTCTGTTTTTCTCTCTTTTTTCTCCTATTCCTCCCTAAGCACACCTGATTTAGGACAGGAAAATGTCTGGTCCAGCTGTCATGGAAGTGTTATTTATAAGTACAATTTTGAAAATGAATATATTATGCTTTTTATAGCTACTGTCAACAACTACCAGGACAGAACAACTTGTGCATCTGGTGTGGGAAGCCAATGTAAAAATTAAATTTAAGAAAAGATTTTCCTTTCTTGGTCTGCTGTCAGAGGTAACAACTGAATTTGGCCTTGATTTGATCTTCCTTTCCACATTCACAGAGAACCAACTGTCTGGTTGGAACACAGGTGGAGAAAATAGATGGGGAAAAGTAAAGAAAAGAGTAGCAGCACTGTGAGTTCTGTTCATGATATCACCAATGAGAAAGTCCATGCTCTGCTGTGAGGTTTTTCAGCTGACATTTCATTTCAAGCCAGTTGAGAGGGTGGTTTGGTAGAAAATGTTTTTCTTGACTGTTGAGATTCTGGAGACTTCAAACACTTTTATTTGCTTTGAAAGGGAAGTATGAGACTTTTCAGCTCAAAAGAGCAAAACCAACCAAAGAGTAGACATGCAAATATACCCCAGTGACTGGGGCACTCAGATGATGTAGAAATGCATTTTACCATCTGTAACCACCTGTCAATATTTCAGCCAAATGTCTTAGACATTCTTTGTGGGAGAAAATAAAGTTAGTGTAGTAAAGTTTTAAGCTGAGGTAACTGTTTAATTAGAACAAATGTATTGTCTATACCTATAAAGTTTTTAGTTAATCTGGCAGAACCAATGACAGCCTGCACATTATGTTAATGGAAATATATACTTTTCTAGAGTAACTATGATTGGGATGGAATATGTGATCTTATTTTCAAAGAGGATTTTCCAGCTGAGAAAAGTGAGGAATGCTGGCCTTTGGGGTGGGCTGAGCCCCTGAGGAGCTGTGACATGGATTCTTTCCTTGGTGTAGCAGTGCTTGTGTATCATCAGCACAGCTTTCAAGTGAGTGTGGGTGTGACAATAGCCCTCAGCTTGAGGCACCATCTTTTTTACCGTAATAAATACATTTCAATTACTAATAATGGGCCCAAGAGGGAAAGAGAGAAAATTTTATTAAATATATCTCATAACAGAAAGCTTTTCATCTGTTAGCAGGCGAGCAAATTACTGTCATCAACGATGTGTGAGGAGATTGACAATGTAGCACTTTGGAGAGGGAAAGGCAGGAACACAGGCAAAATTAACATTACAGAGCAAAGTTGCTGTGTAGTCACATCATGCCGCTTCTTTGACCCACAGATTTTCAAAAAGAGAATCATTACTTTTATCATGGATTTTTCTGACCTACAGTTCATACTAGATAGGCACCTCATTAAATTGTTAGCAGCATGTGCTCAAAGCATGGGGAAAATATTGTCAAAACACTTCACCTGACTGCCCTTCCCTTTGAAAAGCATCAGCAACTTAACTTCCATTCTAGAAGTAATTATCTGTTTATTTTAGCATTCTTAAATAATAACTATGACCAAATAAAAGCTTTTCTATTAATTTCTCCCCTCTTTATACAGTGCCCATTTTTGGTAAAAAGATTTTGCATCAGTAGATGCTTGATATATTCTTAAGTAAGATTTAATCCAAATTTGTTCCTGAATCCAGTAATAAAAAGGTAGCTAATATTTCATTTTGATTTTGTCATGCTAATTTAAAATAGTGTTTGCACTGAAAACTCTTGCTTTGTTGAAAGGTGGGAACATCCAGAGTTTAGTGGATATTTCCATTAACTTCAGTTGTTCCAGTTTATTCAACCATCTGAACATGCACAGGCTTCAAAAGCCCTGATCATGAAGTGCCACACATGGCTTCTATGCCCAAGTGAGCAAATGAGTGAATTGAAACTTGTATCTTGATTACTTTAAAAAAAAAAAAAAACCCAAAACAAATAGGTGCATGTTTTGAAGCATGGAAAATAGATTTTGCATACCATTTGGTTGTAAAACTGATTTTTTTTTTCACAAAAGAGAGATACTGGGAAAAAACCCCTCACTTTTTGTACAACAAAGTGATTTTTTTTTTGACATAATACCCAATTGAGATAAAATGTAAATGTCAACATTTCAGAAGAAAATGTCTTAAAGTAGTTAAGATGAAACTGTCAACCTGTGTTTTGACATTCTGCCATGAAAACAGATATGATCCTATGAAACTTTTCTGTTGCATGCTTTCAGCCAACTCAAGAAAGTACCAAAATACATCTGGTTTCATTTCCTAAATTTAGAAATATCCCTTTTTTTTCCTTACTTGCATAAGGAGTAATCAGAAGCTGCTTGTCAAACCAATCACTGTGTGATTAGATTAGCTCTTACCACATATGTCTGAGTTTTTCCAATGATTTTGATTTACTGTGGGCACCTAGTAGTTACTGTAACCTTTATCACTCAACATTGGTTTTTGCTTACATTTTAATCCCTGGCCATCACTGTTGGATTGTCCTATCAGCAGTTGGTATATTTGTAAGGTTGTGGCCCCCATGCAAAGCTAATTAATTTCTTCATTGAGAAACATAATTAGCCTCATGAATTAAAAATTCTGTTGCTTAATGATTAAGACTGCCTTCAGCCTTGGATTTAGTCTTGGGTAAAGCTATTAACTATTAAACTGCCTGGGCATGGTGATCAGGCTGCCTATGGCTTTGTGGCCCCCTGATTATGGGCAGAAACTTGTGCTGCATAAAGAACTGAGATAATCCATGCCCCAAGGAGATGGGGGCATAGAAATGAGAGCTATCAGATGATTATTGGCAGGTGACAAGTGCAGAGAGGATTAGGGTGTTCCTGAAGCAGTGTAGACAGTGGGTTCGGTGTCTGAGGTCCCTCTCAGTTCTCTTTTAGCTTCATATTAAACATTTTACAATGGCCTGTAAAATAATGATCTACTAAAGACACATTCACCAGCAGTGTCTGTGCTAGCAGAAAAGTACATGGATTTGGTCCCAGGTCATTATTGCAATGTAAATAATAAATAAGGTAAGAATTAATCCATCCCTGTTCTCTGTGGGCACAGAGATGAAGCAGATCATCACTCACAATCATCAGCACTGTGCATTTCACATGGAGGCAGTCATGTGCAGCTCCCCTTTTTCATCACTGGGTATGTGTAGAAGCATCTGCATTAAACCTGGTAAGTAAAGTAATAATTCTAGTTCTATGTTGTCATACTGGCTTGCCACAGAGAGTGCTCTTGCCCCTGTAGTGTCCAACATGCTCAGCATTGTCCCAGCACTGCAGTTGCTGCATTCTGCAGGCAGAGGTGCCTTGGCTGCAGGCTACACGTGCCCAAGCCAAGCAGGTACCCAGGGGGAATTTGAATTCAGAAGTTTTTGCTGTTTCGTATTTTGCCCTGCAGTTTTGAATTGTATGACTCTTTTTTTCAGATGCAGCCTGGCAAGCTCATAAATTTGTTTTTGGGTTTCAGAGGGTCTTCATTGGCACCTTGGGGTTTTCTGGAGATGGATTGCAAACAAAAGGAAATGTTCTGCTGATTTATGAAGTATAGACACATTTTTCTAGATTTTGAAGAGATGTTTTGACTAAATCCTTGAAATATTTGCCTTACCCTATTTAGGTACTTTGGAATTGGAAATTGTGATGATTCGTGGTTTTGTTAAGCTTTTGTTCTGCCAGTTCTGCTTTTCATATTTACTATTCTTACAGTAGCAGCTACAAAATCCTCCCACAAGCAGACTCTCACTGTGTAAATATGACACTCCCTGCCCAAAGGAATTTACAATCAAAAGGCTTGAACAAACTGAGCTGAAAGAAAAGTACCCCCTGAATGGGAACAGCAGCTTGTTTAGATCAGGCAGGGCTGCAGCCATTAATTCAGTCTGGGACATTTGGGGTTCCAAACACGTGGCAGTTCCTGCAGCATCAGGTGGGATGTGAATTTTCAGAGCACTGCCTGCTCTGCACTGACCTCCCAGGCGGGCACTAACTCAGAAGGTTTTTATTCCCCTGGAGCAGGGAGTGAGCTGTAAATGACTCTCTGAAAGCTGCTTCTGGCATGGGTTACTGCAGCCTTGAGGCTGCTGCAGGATGACCTAATTCTGAGCCTGTCCCCCTGTGTGTGATCACCTGGGCACACTGCTTTAACCCGCTTTGCTCTGCAGCTCTGAGCCACAACACAAAGCTTCTCCTTTTTGGGGCAGAGGGAGGTTGTTGTTCCTGCAGTCTGCCATGACCCTGTTCACATGAACTGCACAGGTACTTCTGAGAGAGCTGCTCCCACACGGGGGGGTTTCAAAATATGAGCTTACCTCAGAGCCCTGGGCTGTGCTTTCTCTTCAGCTGAGGCTGGGTTGTATCTGGAGGCCATAATGCTATCAATCATCCTGACTGGGAACCTGAACACAAACTTGGCACTGGAATATTTTTCTCCAGTGATAGCCTTTTGCAAGTCTAATCTCCAGCAATCACTTCCAAGTAGCACAAAGCAATCGGAGCACTGGCATTTCAAATGGGACAAAGCAATTCCTTAGCAAAGAGAAGACACGTAATCTGCAATCAAATATACTTTTTAATTGTGATTTTTTTTTTAATAATGTCTTTTCCCATTTATCTGAGAGCTGTTTTCAGGAGCTTTGGCTATTTAGAGTATAGTGACATAATTAATTTCCTTTCTGAAGAGTATTGTAAGCATTTGGGAGGAGAACTAAGAGATGAAAATTTTGTGTATTTTTGAATGTGCACATTAAGAAGCAAAACCAAAAAAAATCCTCTGGGCCAATTCTGGGATAAGATACAAGACTCATGTAGTTGAGATCTGCCACTCAGCTGTGCAGAAGGACAAAACCTGCTGAGTTCCCTATGCCTCCCCTGTCCAGTGCCAAAAGTCTGCAGGACCTGCCTGCTGAAGGAAGGAGAGGGAAGCATTTGAGGATGCTGCAATTGCCAGCAAATGCTGAGCTGCTGGTTGTGCTGTGTCTGAAGGGTGGGTGGCTGCAAATCACTGCCCTCCTTTCCTCCCCTTGTTCCTGCTCCGACTGCCTGGCTGACCCTGGCATTGACTGCCAGACCTGTAATGACTGTGCATGGATTGAAGACTTTTTATTCTGGCCTTGATCCCTTTTGCTCTGTCCAGCTCTGTGATAATTTGTGTGGACCAGATGTTTGCTTGGTTATCTGTGCTTGACTTTGCAGTTAGATGTTCTTTATCTGTCATTATATATTGATTACATAAAAAACATCTCAACTTTCAGCACAACAAGCTGTGTCAGAATTGTTGCAAGTGGCAGTGATTGTACATTCTGCTGCCTGAGGAGGTGCTTGGAGTTCTTCCAGCTTTTATTTCCTGTATGTCCTGTTGGCATTTATCATCCTTTATGTGCTGTCTGGTGTACTACTTCTCCAGCCAGTGGCCAAACTTTCAGCTGGATGAATCAGCATAAACTTCAAACACAAGTGTTTTGGCACAATTCCTTTTGTAAATTCCAGTTCCAGGAGTGAATTGCTATTTTAAGATAAACACCATAACACTCTTACATTTTACTTTTGGACTCACCTTTATCAAACCAAAACCTTGGCAGGGAGAACTGCTAGTTATGATTTCAGAATAATTATGATGTGAGCAGCTAAAACAGTTGGGGGAAAGCTCTTTCTGAGCAGAATAATGCAGTCTGAGGTTTTCTCTCAGATTTGTTGTTTGGAGAGTGCACTCTGCCTGCCTGAGCTGCTTTCCTGCTCTCCATTCCAAGGCACAGCACACTGCCTGCATTCCTCATGCACTGTGTACCCAACAGTGGACATGGAATCTGAGCTGAGGTTTAAATTACAACAGTGCAGATAATCTCCATCCTAGGAATGGACAGCTGCTGCATCTCGTAGGATGAAACTTACACCAACCCAACATGGTGCACCTCCAGAGCACTGCAGAAGTCTCTGCAATGCCAAAAATGGCAGAGTTACACTCAGTTCTGTGAGTTCTGTGCCTCTTCTGGGCTCATGCATTCAGGCATCTCTGCAATGCACTAATGACTGCTTCTGTGCCCAGCTTGATGCGTATTTGTCTGGGTGTGCCTGTGCCCAGCAATGTTTACTCTCTAGAAGAGTTACTTAGAATTCCTGGAAGGCAACTAAGTACTGCTCAAATACTTATTACTTAATAAATAATAATAATTAAACTGAATACTATTTAAAATAGCAGTTAATAGCAGTTTACTGCAATTAAAAAGAGTAGCAACAGAAGAGTGTACTGTAGCCACAAGTACTTTAAAATTAATTTAGTTTTCAAGAGTGGTTACATTACTTTTCCATTGCACTCACCTCCTCTAAAAAAATCTGGAAATTAATTCTCCAGTGCACTTGTTCAGTCACTTCCTTGGAGATGTATATATATATATATGTGTGTGTGTGTGTGTGTGTAATTTCTTTCAAGCAAAGAAGACAGTGGGATTTTAGATTAACCAGCTACAGTCCCAATTTCTACTGGAATTCTTAATATTAGTCATCAGGTACGTTAATAGAATAACTAAGTCAAGTCATCAAATAAGTTAATAGCTTGAGTTTGTCATCCCCACACTTTAATACTTTCCTAACAAGACATGGAAGTATTAGTTAAATTACAGTGCATATAGTAAAAGCTTCCATTATTTCAAAAGGAAAAAAAAAAAAAACCCAAAACCCTGACTGCTTTTCTGAGATATTAGCTTCGTGATGGGATCAGCTTTTCACATGTTTGTCATTTTAAATGGGAATATGGGATGAAGACAGGTTCCGTAGAGCAGAGGAATGAGTTTGCCATAGCTCCAGCACACGTGTGAACTTCCAAGGATGAAATGAACTTGGCAGGGTTGTTTGTACCTTCACTGGAACCAGCCACCATGGTTCCCTCAGTGTTGCTGCTGTAGGGTATTAAACACTGGCTCTGGTGCCTGCTGGCATGGCTGAGCACCGTGAGCCTGAGCAGTGGCCAGGCTGTCACTGGGATCCTGCTTGCCAAGGTGTGTGCCTGCCTTGGAAGGATTTATCTGAAACCCACTTTGGATATGTCTCTGTGCTGTCTCACTTTACAAATCCAGGCAAACCTTGTTCCTTTGCATGAGGAAAAGACATAATTCTGTAAAATTCCTCAATTCAGAGAGAGAGCCCTGTCCATAGCATTTCTTTACTGAAGGCTGATTAAAACCTCTTCATTATTTTTTCAGTGCAACCATTCACTAAAGCCTCTGACATCAAGGCATCAGTAGTTGTTTGAGCTACTACCATCATCTAAGAACCTCCCAGGAGAATTTCAGGAAAACAGATTTTTACTAGAGGTTTGGTGCCTTTGTCTTATCTATCTCATGTTGTTTTTACTGAGAGTTTCAGTGGAATTGTAAGTGCTATGTCACATCCAAAATAATAGCACTTTATTTTTGTTTCACCCTACCATTCTGGATATTTAAGTCACAATTTTTATAGAGTTTCACCAGGTAGCTACTGAAGACAAGATTTGTTGCAGTGATTTTTTTGTTTGTTTGGGTTTGCTTGGGATTTTTTCCTAGAAAAACACACTTCCCATGGTGGTGAAAAAATGTACAGCTCAGATACACATTTAGAATTCTTATAGTAAATATGATCAGGTGAATTGTAAAATATTTATACACAGTGCTATGGGATGAATGTGAATAAGAGATGCTGGTCATTCTTCTGGTACTGAAAAACAGCTCTCTGACCTAATGTGTAAGTTGTGACCTTCAGGCTTTCCCTTATGGAGTGAATTTTAGTCCATTTCTTCTTCCTAGCACTTTGGTTTTGGTATAGTTTGGAACTTAGTATTTTTCAGGACTGTGTATTTCTGCAAAACTTTCATATAGGATTTTTTTTTAAAGGCCATGTAGTCAGATACCCACACAACCACACCACCTTAATTGCTAGTGGAAAGACATCAAAAATTTGCAGTGACACCACCCTATTGTACATGCAAGTTAAATAAGATTTATGCCATCTTCAACATAAAATTGTTCTCTTATTTTTCAGTTCAATTTAAAATATTTGACAACAATAGTTGTACTGTTCTTCTGTTAACATATCTTTTCCACTGGGACATTGAGATTTAATTTGACAAATGCTACGATGATCTTGGATCTGTTTCACCCACAATTCTTGTTGTCTACACCATTCTCATATTTGTAGACAGATATTGGGTTTTCAGGGATCTTGAAATACAAAGCAAAATTAAAAGAATGAAGGGGGTGATAATAGTTTGATTCAAATTTAAAAAAAAAAAAACAAAAACATATTAGCTGATTGGATTTTATGAGAAGGAATTTCCAGGGTGTGGAAAAAACTCCACAAACCACAAAACCAAAAAAAAACAACAAGACCAACAACACACACATGCACACAAATCCCAAAAGAACTCTCAAGAAAAGATAACGTGGACATAACTCATCTCAATTTCTGAGCTCCCTGTCTCTGGCAAATGTTTTTGAATCCTTCTTTTTTCCTGCAGAAGAAAAGGACCTGGTATCATTATGAATTTCTCAAAAGCGAGTGAATTATTTTGGGTAAAGTGAATTTTTCCTGTAAATCTCTATTTTGTGAAAAAGGCATTGCTGCAGGGAAGCATTTTAATGAGAAATTCTTGAGTCACTTTATTCAGCATCTAAGGAAGACAGGCCCACAATGATCCATAATTTGAACTGTGTCCTTAAAATTGTATCATCTGTATTCAGACCACTCAGAAGAGAAAGAATCAGCATTGCAACAATAATTCTCACTCCTCACTCCTGTGGGCTTGAGCTCCCCACGTGTGTTGTTGCAGTCACAGGCTGCATAGACACTCCAAAGAAAGAGACATATGTTGCCATAGAAATGTAAGGTTTTGCTGTTTAGCAAGTGACACAGAAGCTCCAGAAGCCTACATTCCGTCCCTGCTTCCTGCTCTGTATCTATATTGAAGCAAATATAGTAAATTTTAGGCTCATTTCCCACTTGCAAAATAATGTCTAATAATTTGCCTCAAAGAAAGAATGCAAAGGTAAATAATAAAAAATAATAATAATAAGAAGAAAATAATAAAAAGCCCCACAAGTCTCTTCTGGTAGTGGGAGCAGCTGGAATTTTTTAAGAAAGCAAACCATGTCAGGAGGATGGTCTTAGCAGCACAGTCTCTCCAACCTCTGTTTTACCTATTTCCAAGCTGAATCTAATTCTTTTTCTCAACCATGTTCTTTCCTGATCAACTCCTTTTGCTCTGAATATTTTTAAGATATATATTCTAATTTTTTCGACAGGCAAAACAAACGCAAACTGCCAAATGCTTCTCAGGCCATCTCCCTTCTGAATATGTGAAGTGGCCAAACAGATTTCTGTATTATCCCACACAGTTTTGTTTCTCCTTTGCTGCCCTTCACCAGCTTGTGTATTGCTGTTACTGCTCCTTGTTTGCTTCCCTTATCTGCTGCATTCAAGACAAGTCATCCTGGATTTATATTTCCAAGTAACATTTGGTGACAAGCTGTGGGTAGTGCTCCAGGAGTCCAGACACAATTGCATTCATTGCTTTGTCTATTATACTGAATTTTATTGCTCTTTTTAAGGGGGAAAAGGTCATTCTTCTGGTTATGACTTCCTGTCCATCAGCTGAACCTGTGAATTGGGTTTTGCATGTTACAACTTTCCTTTTTGCTGCTGCCTTGTGTTATCTTTATGGAAAAGATGCAGAAAGGGAGCAGGGCCCCCTGTGCATCACCATGGCTCTAAATGTCATTTAGTATTAATGGCTGTCAAATGCAGGCCACTTGTAACTATACATTGCTGTTACAACACCCTGTGGCACATGGAAAGCAGATGTTCTAGGAGGAGAAAACTTAACTAATTTAAAAGTTAAATCACAATCTGATATGTTTTTTTCTGCATGACAAATAGTGAACAGAGTCTAAGAGAATCCAAGCCTGCAGGAAATAGATAAATGAGGTCATGAATAGGACTGAGAAGGCTTTTCTGAGTTCAGCCCTGCAAGTCCTGTGCCTCAGAGCATCACAAGGATTTGGGAAACTTGGCCTGGCCTTTTGGCTCTCTCACCCTGGGGATTAATCCTGGATGTGCAGGGATTTAACCTTGTCAGTGCAAGGGCTGCTTGGCTGTCGAGGACTCCCCTGCACCTTTCGCTGTTCAGAGAGGGTAAAGGTAAGTGTGAAATCATTTTAATTTCTATCAGATTGTTTCCAAGGTTCCATGCTTTATGAAGAGACAAGTTCTTCAGCATCCTTCTTGTAGATCATGAAGTAGAGGAGAGATTTATATGCTCTGGAAGATAATTTCTTTACATATTTGAGGTGAAAATAGATGAGCCACTGGAATTGAATGCCTTTGGTTTTGTACTCTGGCTGCAGTGCATATTGTGGAATTAATTTTGATGAAGATATAAACCTTGTTACCCAAAAATGTTTTAACTATGGGAACTTAAAAATACTGTATCTTTGTAATTGAAACAGAACACAAGTATTGACTGACCCCAAATCAAGAGGCTTCTTGCGCCATTGATTGGTGTTGAGAAAGTTTTCCTCATTCAAAATAGAAAATGGTTCAGTTCCTCTAAAATGTTATAAGGAAGTATTGCATTAACCAGAATTAAGTGGTTTGGTCTAGTAAGGAGCTGAGGGAGCAGGGTTGATCTATATTTTTGATGTATCATAAGTGTGAATCCATGTCTGCAGTTATTGCTTCAAACAGCAAGGGTGAGGCAGAAGTAGCTGAGTACATGCTCAGATCTTAATTCCTTTGCCTAACATGAGAAAGCTTTGGGTTTTTGCCTCTGTCCATAATGAAATTAAATGCATGTGATTTTCCTCAGCCTGAATATGTCTGTCTGTATTCTAATAACTCCTTGACCTCTTGGCAGACTTCTTGTAAACTGTTGAATGCTCTTAAGATATTAAATACCCACATGCCATACAAATTAGACTAGAAGAGAATGAGTTCTGTATTCTAATTGAGTAACATGAGAGCCCATTTTCCAGAGGGGCTACAAATTGTCTTTGAGAGGAAGACTGCAATTGAGGTCACAGTATTTTTTAGAGACCAGAAAATCTAAGTCAGAGAGAGACAGAACATTTCCCTCAACTTCTGGAAAAGTCTTAGCAGAAGTTTATATGTTATATAATAACATAAAATTCTCAGGACCATCACAGTGTAGACTACACAGGTTCTACAAGACACCTATTTGAGTGCTCCATCTCTTCACCAGTTTTGAAGATAGATGCTACATTTACTCTTTTATGATCCTTTTACTCTATAAAACCCTTCACAAATTTTCAAAGCGAGTGTTGTCAGCTCTTTAAACACTTGGGGATGTTGTTTTCCAGACACAGGTGCTTTGAAAACTTTACAAAGAAAAAGACTGAGTAGAAATGTACTAAGACAGTTGTTTTAGATTACAACGCAACATTTGTTTCTGAAGAGGGGAGTTAGTATTAGTAGACATCTAATATTAAGAATTCTGACTCTTATAATATGGGGTCTCAATTGAAAATGATTCCTATGGGAATTGTCATGTTAAGATGAATAATTCTTGAGGCTTTAATATTTTTTTTTAAATGTGCTACTTGTTGTAACTGGTGATGTTTGGTGTAGCTTTTCTGTGATTAGACATTGGAATGGGCTGCCCAGGGAGGTGATGGAGTCACCTGGAGGTGCCTGGAGGTGTTTAAGGAAAGCCTGGACATGGATCTCAGTGCCATGGCCTGGCTGGCAGGGTGGTGTTAGGTCAGAGCTTGGGCTCAGGGGGCTTTTCCAGCCTTTCTGATTCTGTGACTCCAAGGATGCCCAAGACTTGTACTAGCTGCAGACTATGAAGATAAATCCAGTACTGTTGAAGTACAGAGGCATTCAAGGGTTGATGATGCCTGACAAGAAAAAGAAGTAAACTCCTGGAACTGTTCAAATCTCACCCAAAATTCTGGAGTTGCACAGATGTGAAGCATAGCACATGGAGCTCTCAAAACTCAGAGCAGTTAATTTTGCTCTTAGTGGAGCTATTTAGATTCTGCTGAAGCCTTAAGGGGGATAAATGACACTCATTGTGCTTGCCTTGTAGAGAGCTACTAACACTACTATGTTAAAATCTGCTTCATCCTCCAAATTTAAGTGAGATGTAGATGAATCTTGAAAACACTGGAGTGATGACATCATAATTAAAGAATTTTAAACCTTCTATTGGGTAGTTACTTGTGCTGACACAGACAAGTCAGACAGTATGCCACAGGACACAGCACATATTCTGAACTGGCAGAATGAAATATGCCTGCTGCTGCATGTGGTTATAAAGTGAGAATTTCAAATTTAAACTCAAATCAGGATGAAAAGGAAATGCTTAATTTAAAGTTCAGACTTTAGAAGCAAAATAATTCTGAATGAATTCCATATTTTGCATATGTGTAACTGGTGTTGTATATGGCAGACACTTTGCCATCAAAATATTTTTGCTTAAAACATAAAAAGACTTCTGTCAATACTCTGTCATGAGGGTTATTTTGATTTTCTACACCCAGGGAGCACAGAATGCAGTTTTATGGAACATGGGTTATAAGATATGCAAAGCATCCATATAAAAATGCATTTTCCTTTGCAAATCAAATTACATTATGGGGATACTAAGGTGATAATTTTTGAAAGCGTCCTCACAGGAGTGAAAATTATATTCTCAAATGCTCTTTACTTGTGTTTACACTGCGTTGAAATTCTATCCAGAGGCTGTCAGAGGAAGCATAACCAACCATGGAGGCAGTGATCACCTTGAAAACTGGAAATGGACTTTGCCTCCCTTGCAAAAGTGCCTGAGTGATGGGTAACATAAATATGAACAGATTTTGCTTCTTGGGAAGAACTTGCAGTTGCAATACCTGCTGTTACCATTAAGTCAGAAAAATGTGAGAATTATGGAAATGCAGCAGGTTACTAAAAAGTAAACATTCAGTAACTTTTTCAGAATTAAGCCTAGCTTTGTTTTTAAAGTGAAGTGGAAGAATCATTTGAGGAAGGGAGCTGGACTTCACAAAACCAAGATGGGAGTAGGCTCCTGGTGAGACAAATCATGATCTTGATCAGCAGTATTTAACATAAGAATATGAAAGTGTTAGGAATTTTCAAGACAGTGGCACATTGGAGATGTCAGCAGCAGACACTGGACTTAAATCTCATTGGAAGAGCTAGGAGGGTTTTAGGGGTCCCTTGTAAGTGTCTCCCATTGTCCCCTTGCCCACAGAGCTAGCAGGATCCTGGCTGCTGCCCACAGTGCTGCTCCTCTGGGGCTGCAGAGATGTGTGACACTGAGCAGCCCTCAGGCCAAGCCTGGGGATTTCCTTGGGCTTGGGGCAGGAGGGCAGGGAGGGCTGTCTGTGCTATCCCTGCTCTCCCAACACTGGGGCTGTGCCTGCTGGAGGGGAGCCAAGGAGCAGATGGGGTTTGGAAGCAATCTCTGGGAAGGAGATTGTTACAAATAGCTCTTAGTCTATAACGGGACTTAGAACTGCAAGATTTTGTGCAAAAAGTTTGGCTTTTGGCAGAAAGCAAAGCCAAAGAAAACACAAAAAGTGATTTTCCACTCGGCAGTTGTTTGGTTTGAGGTCTGTCAATAACTGCTGTAAAATCTTTGTGTTTCTAGTCTGAAGAAGATCCTTTATGCACAGACTCCTACAACATCCTTCACTCCCTGGTCCCTTGGGGATCTCCTGCCTGTGCCCTGAGTGTGTCAGCTCCAGTCAGGAATGGCCCACTGGGAGGAATGGCCCTGAGCTGTGAGATGTGGCTCAGCTCTCTGACATGTCACCAAGTGAACAGCAGTGCCTGCAGTTTGGCTAACGAGCAGCACAAGGCAGAGAGTACCCAGCCTTTCCTTAGAGATGCTCTGGGGCTTCCAGGAGAGCACAGAGCACTTCTTCCCAAGGGGTGAATTACCTAATTCCAGTAAATTGCCTACTTTCCAGGTTATACCAGCAACTTTCTTTTACAGCTCTACAAGGACATACTGCCATACATTGTGCAGAAAATACATTATTATACCAGTTGCTAAAGACTAAAAAATAACTCAATGTTTTTCTCTTTTTAAAATAAGTAATTTCATTAATATTTTTTCCAAGCCAGTGAGCAAGTAAAGAATATCTCCCTGCATACCATTTTCAGGCACAGCTCATCCTTGATAGTGACTTCACATTGAGACATTAACAGCAGCTTTTATTATTCATGGTTTTGATCTTATTTTTGGAGACAGAACAACACTAATCAGTTGATTTGACTTCTGAAGTAGCTTTGTAAAGCTTATATGGGAAGGAGATAATACAAGATGTTTTTACTCTGGTGATACTTTAGGTTTTAGCTTTTATATTTTTCAGATTATGTACTATTTTAGTGTGTAATTCTGAGCTTCATATGAGGGGATGGTGAGCTCTCTGCACAGAGTAGGGAGACAAAACAATTCCTGCTCCAGCTGGGGACCAAGGACAAATGATCCAAATCTCAGGCTCAAGAGCATAAACAACATGGATTGAAGAGAGAAAAACAAGAAGGATGGGACTACATGGGCTAAAGCTGGAGCTGGACAATTAACTCCAATAGGAAAATGGCCCAGAACTTATAAAAGTGACAGACCTCATGACTGGTTGTCCATTTTGTGACCATTTTGGTTCATCTTGGGTGTAGCTCTTGCTGGGCTCTTGTGCTGCCCAAGGTGGATCCATTGAGGCTTCTAATAAATCCCTACTTTATTCTTTAGCTCTGTCCATTCTCTGTTCTAGTCAGCTTTGATAAGGCATCACTGGAAAGGTAAACAAAAGGAAGGGTTGTATTGCCATAAAACACTAACAGTTTTCTGTAATCTCTTTTCTTTGGATGAGTTTTTCTTGTTAATTTGCTTGCTTGGCTATTTTTGGGGGGTTAGTATCAGTTAATAATAAGATAAAGGTAAGTAAGCCAAATGATTATTAATTTATTTATTCATGTGCAGAAAGCAGAGGGTGAATGATATCCTGTGCTCAAACCTAATGGTCTCATTGCTGTTAGATACATGTGATTGTTGCAAGTGTTGTATATACAAACAATGCTTTCAGCTAGAGGGGAGTCTTAGGAAAAAATAGGATTGCGTAATGTGGAGGGTAAGGCTGTGTAAGACAGCACTCTCTGGTCTGTGTCTTCTAAACACAATCTGCATAATTGCATCTCATCCTTCAACTCTGTTAAGTGCACAGTTATAAACACGAGAGTTTCAATGAAATGGTCATGGACTTCTGTAGGAGTCTGATCTGCACTCAAAGCTGTCGTAGCTTCTTAAGATACTAGCCACATAGCCTGTATTCAAATAATTGCATAGTTTTTACATTCATATGATATTCCTCTTTTACTGCACTTCTGTGATTTTCCACATTAGTTTGATGGGACAATTAAATGCTATTGCTTGTGAGATAAATAATTCATGGTTTCTGAAGCATAACTATGTGTCTAGTCATACTATGTCAAGGTAATATTTTATGCAGCTTTGTTTTAATTCATGCTTTGTTACCTTTATTATTACTAATTGCTGTTTAAAAAAAAAAAAAAAAAGCTATAGTTTGGAATCAGAATAGATATGTTTTAATTTAAGCTGACCTGGAGCCTGATACTACCAGTGTGTTTGTCCTTCCCAGAATTGCAGCCCTGGAAAAGGCTGCTGTAATATTTATTTATCTATTGATATGTTTGAATGGGACATATGTCACGTATTGTTTTGAAAGTATTAAATAAAATTGGTACCTGGAAGAACTGAGCAACTATTATTATGTACAGAAGGCTTCCCTATGAGTAAATAATATCTGCAGATCTCTGGAGATGATGCATTTTAATGCAGCTTGAATGTAATATTTCCATTTGTAAACAAATTTGATCAAATACAATAAACAGTGCTGGAGCCTTAATGTAATTCTATTACCTATAAGTCAGTACAGGAAACAGCAATGCAGATGCCTAACAAGAGGCAGAGTGGCTTCTTCAGCTTTGCTGATAAATATCTGTGTAAGTCATGTAAGCCTAATAATCAGGCAGAGAAGTAGGAGAAAGCAATAACCTTACTCTTGTCAAAGCATAAATGGAATACAGATGAAAGTTGATTCTTTGAGTAAAAATGCATGCCAGATTTAATGCAATGAATAATGATATAAAGCTGAAATTCAAAAACTAATAAAAATATCATTTGATATCCTGCTATACAGGGAAATACAAACTGCTCTGAAATAAAGACCAGAAAGGATAGACCTGCCATTTTTGGGGGGTTCTTTGACTGTCCATACCTTCATTTAAGCAAGCTAGGGGATGGAGGGTACCTGGGACTTTTAAGTACAAGCAGGTACTATATGACAACTTTTGAATTTTGAATTTAACAGGAGAATTCTGATTTTTTTCCCCTACTGATCTTTCACCTTGGGTTTAATCACGTAACTGTAAAACCTTTAATCTCTGAAATGGCAATGCTTTCAGATAGCTTGTAAAAGTGTTGGGGGAGAATTTTATCACAGCTTTAAAGTTACCACATGCTTTTATTTCTGCAGGGTGCAGCTGGTGACAGGGCTCGTCAGCTGGGGCAGAGCTGATGATTCTGAGGAGAAGCCAGGACAGCAAAGGTGAGGCTGTGGTACCAGCCCTGGGCTGTGCAAGAATATTGCAATGAATAAATAAATAAATATGTGTGTATGTGTGTGACATGCAGGTAAAAAGCCCACCCAAGCTGTAAAAAGACATTGAGTCTGTGGTGTCTGCTGTTTCAATGATGAGATTAGAATATTTCTGCATTTTCTTTGAAGAAAAGTAAATACTATTCCAGTCTGTCACCCACATGCTATTTTTGCACGCATGTCAATATGTACCGGTTGGAATCAGAGAGATTGGAGCTATGTTTTGGAAACACCTATTAAAAAAGCCCAACAAAACCCACTCTTAATTTTGTTTAACAGAAATGAGACACATCCCAGTGTAGAGGACTGCTCTCCAATGCAGAGGTTGACAGCCATTATTCTCTCAGTGGAAATTCCTGTTGTCTTTGCTGACAGGAGGATCCCACCCATTGTGAAATCAGAGGAGTAATCAAATCAAGAGTTTATGTTTCCACCAGATCATGTTGACAGAAGGGCTCCATCCTGCTTGATGTAAATATAAAAAAATGGAAACTTTTTCTCTTCTCCACCTCTCTTACCATGCCCAGCTTGTGAGCTTGGAGAGCTCTTGCTGGCTGCCAGGAAGAAACAGTGCAAAGTAATTTCATAACTGCATTCTTTCTGAAGGGAGTTTTAGAAATATTCTGGATCAAAAGGAAGCAGAACGAGTCTGGCAAGGCAGCAGCTTGAACTCATTGCACCTTAATGGCTGCTCTCTCTTATCTGCCTGATTTCAAACCTAGTCCAGCCACAGGTGTGACCTGGCAGTGATGTGCCCCAGCATGGTCATTGCCTTCTCTGAATGTGTATAAATAAATGTTTGTGTTTTGTTGGGCTTGAGCACAGGTATGTACAACTCTAGGAAATGGATCATAGGCTGCAGAAGTCCTATGTATTAAAATATTATTCATTTTATAGAAATTTTTCTTTCTTTTTGTTCTTTTTATTTTCTTTGAAAATTTTACCTGTTTAGGCTCAAAAAATACCTTCCTGTTGTCTAATCATCCTGGCTCTAGAAGAGAGCTCTCTTCTATGGAGAAGCTTCACAAGGCCAGTACATAATCTGGTACTATATCTCTCAAATATTTTCAGTTCAGTGCTGCATGGTAAAGTGCACGTGTTGCTTTCCAACTGAGATCTTGAGGAATGACTTCCTTTGTAAAACACATTTTCTTTCCTTGCTATTTCCAAAAGCAAAATATAATGTTACATAGAAACTTGAGAAAATGGAGGAGCACGCAAGTCCACATTTCAGAGATGCATGTTATTAAGGAATTTAATCTGAGAAGGCCAAACTTCTCAGGAAAATTGCATCTGACTTTGTAAGACTTGGCAAGCCTCCAAGTCAGAAAAATGTTTCTGCTTTTTCTATTAAAAGCAGAAATACTCTTCTACTTTTCCTGTTAGCTGAGAAAATTAATTTAATTTCCATTCCAAGAAAAAAGAAAGAATAGCCTAGCCTAAAATAATTGAGTTAGTATGTTATATTTTATATCAGTGCTATATTTTATATAAAAAAGAAAGACCTGAGAAGGTTTGTCTGTAACTCACCTTTTCCATTTTAGCCTTCACACTGACAAGTTTACATGAAAATCAATATTTTACATTGAAAAAAACCCATTCTGTGTCAGTAACACTCTCAAGCAATATAGATCTTAAAGAAACATGGCGAGATGTGGCAGGTAAATATTTGTAATGAATAATCTGCCTGAACCCCATGGAAACTGCAGATTTGGAAAAACAGGATGGCCATTTTCCACAGTGGTGCTCTGGAGCAGCAATTCTCCCCCTTCTCCTGGGGTACTTTTGCCACTGTTTTTACCACAGGGCTGCCTCCTTACTCTTCCTTTGGCAGCTGTGCCTCTTTTTCCTGAAAATGCCAACCCTCAGCAAAAAAGGATCTCATCTCGTAGGCAGCAATTGCACAGGCTGCCCTGCAGGAACAAGGCACTTAGCACAGTGAAAATCATGCCAGCGACTCTGGGAGCTTTCTGTGTGTCCCAGTTTTCCTCTTGTAAAGTGAAATAGGTGGAGGGTTTGGGCTGAGCAGGGCAGGCTCCATGGGGCCATGGGTGAGAGGCAGACAGTGGTCCCTCCTCCCTGCTCTGGCTAGGGGCCACCTCAGCTTTCTGTCACATGGAGGGGTTTACACTTACCTGTGTCTTGTAAAGCAATTCAGGATTTATAATCTTTAAAGAGTTCTTGAGCCTACATCCTGCAGGGAGACAGCAAGCTGATGGTTGGATTCTTTGTGCTCTTGAATAGGAAATTGTGGGATTTAAACTGTAGGAAAGTGGTGAATTCTTTTCACTAGGAACCTGGATTGTCTCTTCCAGGGAACTTCTATTGGAAGCAAATTCCTACAGAATACAATAATGTGGGGGGTTAAAATATAAGTAAATAAAAGTACTATCGAAAATAATCTTACCCCCCAAAGAATTGCAGCTGGGTTAATTATTAAAGATTAGGAGCAGGCCTGATTTTAACAGGCCACAGCTGTAGCCAATAAGAAGAGTGTTATAAAAGAGTGGATTGGTTGGTTGAGGAGAACTGGAGTCAGTTGGCTGCAGTGAGGACCAGGAAGAGTCTGTGCTAGAGGAGATGCCTATGAGAAACATCAAGGAGGTACAAAACTCTGGCAATATGGAACCTTTGCAACGTAATGACAATAGAACTCTTGCAATGTAATGACAACAGTATTCTATATCCATGTAGTTTAGGTCTGAAAATACCCTGTTACAGAAGAAATCTCTCCAGTATTAGACTGCCCAGCAGTTCCCAACATCTCAGCTCTGCATAAACCCAGATTGAGGTGAAAGTCACTGAAGTTATGATGAATACAATCTGGAGTGATTCTCTTCTGTTTTAACGGCAAATTGGAACGTGGAATATGTTTGTTTTTTTTTTTTAATTTCCATATCCTCCACTATGTAGTTAAAACCAAGTGCATTTTACTCTACATGTAAAGAAACACAGAAGGTTTAATGTGGAAAAGCAAGGACAGCTGTCCTTAGAGAACATAAGTGAGAATCTATGTTAGTAGGGAGCTTTGCTGCAGATGATTTGAGGTTACAGGCAGATTTTATAAAGAGGAATTATGTCTCATTCTGAAGAAAATGAAAAAAAGAAAGAACTCCAGCCTGTCTCATCAGAGCATGGAAAAGAATTCAGGTTACATATTGAATGTAAATGAAGTATTTTGATTATTTTTGCAATTTTATGGAGATTAGAGCTTTTCTGTGAAGAGTACAGCTTGAGACTTTTGCATCACAGTCTGAAAGCAAATGTTCAAACAGTAGGAACTTCAAAACAGATCCCCCCTACTTCATTTATATATATATGTGTATATATGCATATATAATTTTAAGGGAATCAAAAGGAGTACTCTTCCCCAGCCTCTTCCCCAGTTGCTCCTATCTGGGATATGGAGCAACTTTTATAAATTTGCAATTCCTATGCAGTACATCCTTTATTATGACTGGTGGCCATAGGACTACCTCAGCTTAGAGAATGATGATCAGGGGCATTTTGGAATATTTAAATAGCAGAAAGAATATATTTTTTTTCCTTTTTCATCCAGTTTTCTCACTGTGTTACACAATAATGAAATTATGAGATGCATCAATATGTTCTTTAATTCCCTACAACTCCTACATCTGTAACGAAAGCAAGGGAGGAGTTGTGGTTTTTTGTTTTAAAGTGGCTTGTGTCATGAGTGGCTTCTCCTTTATTACAAAGACAAAAGGAAGATAAAGAAGAGGATAGACACTGATGCACAGAGAGCATAACAAGAGTGTTACCTGAGAAAAACCCCTGGAATTCAGCAGTCTATGTGCCAGAAGGACTTTCAAAGTGATCCACAGCTGCATGGTTGAAACCTTCTCTCATGTCTCCAGCAGAGAAGGGAAAACACAGAATCCATCCTTCACATTTTAGAGTTCTGCAGCTCAAGGGGAAAGCTGCGAAATGCCTTATTCCAATTTTCCTCAACTTCATGGCAGCAATAAAAAGAGCACAAGTAGAAAAGAACTAGATATTTAACAGCTTAAAAAGACATATTGACATTGGCACATACTTATTTTGCTGCAGCATTTTCTGGGATTTCTGCTGAAATAAAAGCCTTTTAATAAAACAGTGGATATCTTGCCATAAAAAAGGTGTAAAGAAAAGCTGTGTCAAACTGTGTTCTGCACAATATGTATGTGAATGAAGGGAAGAGTAATGAAAAAGCTTGCCAAGTCAAAGAAGATAAAAGCAAAATAAAAAATGAAACCACAAAGCATGGCTAATAAGTAGCACAACAGGGCCTTTGTTTAGCTGTGTAATTCTTTTTTTGGTATAGATTTGAAAATATTTGTTTCAGCAGGAGTAAGAAGCCCCTGTGCTTGCTGTAGAAGCTTCACACAGGTAGTTTCCAATTACTGAAGCCGATGCTTGGCACTCTTCAAGAAAGGGATTGGGCACTTGTAGGAAGAGAAAAATAGAATTAGGCAGCTGTAAAAGCTGGATATTTTAATAAAAGATTATGTATCTCAAAGCTTAAAAGCCCTATAGCAAGTCAGCCTTTAACTAGTCTGTGTGAGAGAAGAGCTTACCTACAGACATCTGATTTTATTGTATCCATTTTACTCTGATTTTCTAAGTTTTATTATTGACCTCAGTGACTGATACTCAGTAAAATTATGCTTAGTAAAATTGGCCTAATCCAGTATTTCATATCCTATAATTCTGTCTTCTTAATTCTTCCGGTATAATAGGCATTAATTAAGTTAGCTGGAGTTCACAGAAAAGAACTCTTTTGGGTTGGATTGAAGGTGTTTTGTTTAGCTTTGACGGATGAATGGCTGTCTCTATCATCAGGCACAAGTAATAGAATATTTTATCATCTTCCTAGATAGGTTGTCAACATGTGGTGCATAGCAGCTGCTGTGAATTCATACTTTTTCCAATAGGAAATATGGTAAATGTAGAAACCAAAATAAAATTGCAGAGGAAATAACATTCTTATGTATTTCAGTAACCAAGGTGTGTAAAGTGGTGTCTGGATTTTGGTGGGGATTTTTTTTTTGTTGTTGCTGTTTTCTGTTTGTTTGTTTTCTTGGTTGGTTTGGTTTGTTGCTGTTTTGGTTTTTGTTTTTATTTTGTAACCATGTATGAGTTTAGCTGTAATACAGAAAATAAAGATTTCCTTTCTGGTCCAGAGCTGAAGACCAGACATTTTGCTCAAATTGAAAAAATGTCATTAAATTTAATATATTTTTATCTTCCTCTGGCACGGGAGGTTAGTAGAGAAATCCTTCTCAGGTGCAGACTGCAAATGGACTCCATCCAAAATCTCCTGAAGTCAATAGAGAAATGTTCATGCTCTTCATTTGATATTGGATCAAGTCTTCTTTTCATCTCTGAGCAAGATTACTTTCACAATTCTGGCCTGTTTCTGGGTAATACAGGTTTGTATGTAAAGCTCTACGTACTAAAGTGTTTTAAATCAGTTAATAAGTGGTAATGAGGAGAAGTTTCCCCCAAATGAAGTACAATCCCCACTGATTTTCACAAGGCAGATATTTCATTCTTGGTTTGTTCAGTTGTGGGCAGGGTGGGATGGGGTGTCATTTTAATTTTTTAAAATTTGTTCTTTTTCTCCTCATTAACCGAAAAAAAGAGCTACAGTTTTATTGCCATGTATAGGGAGTTTAGGCACAGAGTTTCCATTAAGAATGATCAGTTACCTCCAAAAAATGTTAATGTTCCTAATTTTGCTTTATTATTCTTCATTACATAGTTAATAAAAATGGAGGTACATGCCTAATTGCACCCTAATGAAAACTTGTCCTTTTATCTCTGGTTAGGAGCAGATCCATGGACACGGTGTGAGGAAGAAAAGAACTTCCAAATGAATGGTGGCATCTCCTTGAGAGAGCTCTAAGGAAAGAAAGCTGGAAAATTGAGTTGTTTATCACAGCTTTTCTTCACTATCCTTTTCTCTAGTGACTTACAGATCAAAGTTAAGTTTCACAGCTTGCATTTAATGACCTAATTTGGATTGTGGCTTGTATCAAAATGCTGAACAGAACATTTTCCATTTTCTATTTTTATTTTAGTCTTTCCCTATTGAAGCTATCCAGTAAACTTTAGATTGCTTGAATTGCATGCTGATTGCCAGCTCTGTATGCAGTGCAGGACTGCATGTTCTTCATCCACACTCACAGGACTGCCTGCCTTCTACTCCAATGCAATAACAAAAGAGCTCAGAGAGCTGTCCTTTATTTTACAGCAGCTTCAGATAATGGCCTCTCATGGTACTAAAGTATTGCAGGATGGAGAGATGAAGAAAGTTGCAATTTTAAGAGGAGAGATGAATATTTGCTCTTAGGCACCAGGAAACATAGGCAAGTTACCCTTCAAAATAAAAGATCCAGAGATTGGTTATGTCCAAGTGAAGCTGGAGAATCACTGGGATGTTAGGACCTTGTGCTGTGTCACACAAGGGATGCAGCTCACTAAAGGTGTTCATTTTGTATTTGCCAGGTTTCCTCTGTGTTATTCTATCAATTCCTGTGGACTTTTAAACAATATTTCTGCTAAGCACATTCAGACAGGTTCTAAATATTCTTCCATACAAGTAGCTGTAGAAAAACTGTGCATTTAAGTAGGATTGCAAAATGCTGTCCACACTGAATGCTTCTCTGCCCCTGAAAATTGATTATTCCACTCTGTGTATTTTCCTAAGCCATTTAAGTGGATCAGATAGTTATAGATATTTGACATGTTAAGTGATGGTCTGGCTAGAGTAGCACTTGTATGAGGTAAGTGAATTGCTTCCAGTAAACTTAGCCTATCTGTATTGTTAAAATGCTACCACCTGCCTTAAAAATGGTCAGTCGATTTGTTGCATGACATTTTTGGAGTAAGTGAGCTGTATGGATTAATTGAGTTAATTCTAAATATGTCATTGATTTTTTTTTTTCTATGTGACCTGCTCTACTATTTTTTTTTGTTTCTTCATAATTGACTTTCAGTGTATAAAGAACTTACTATTGAATGCTTATTGCAAAATAAAATGAGAAAAATCAATAGATAGTGAAGTTTTTTGCAGTCTGTCCTTTCTCATTACAGTTCTTGCAAACAGTTGTGTCTTGTCTGAAATAATGATTATTGCCAAACTATGTAGGAAGCCAGAAATAAGGACAAGTTGTATTCCCATGGTAAATGAATTAATTAGCATTTTCAAAGTGTTAGTGGTACATCAGCAAATCAACTGGTGAAGTCATATGAACCTCCTGATAAATAAGAATTTCCTTCTCAAAGTTGTTGGGAAATAGCAAAGAGGAGGAGTGGGTTTGACAGGAAATTTTGTTTAAGCTGCTGATTATATTGCTCCATTGCTCTTGTTCTCATTATAGTTCTGGTTGCAAAATATGCTGGAGACATATTGTCACTGCAACAGAGTGGTGAGAAAAGGGTGACTTAGAAAGCTTGAAGTTCTTCAGCCTATCTGTCAGTGGCCAAAGAAAGCTTGACAGAATTGTGTTTCTGCTTGGTCAGAGGGATAAGTTGCAATTTCAAATATCTCAGGAGCAGCCAGGACAAAGTACCAGGGTTTGATTTTCCTGATATCAGCCTAAAGCCTCTCAAGTCAGGTGGATGTTTCTGGTCCTTTGTTTAATAGCTAAGTGACAGGAGATGTGGGATAGCTTTTCAAATCCTGAGAGAATATCTGAGAGCTACAACTGTGTGTTCAGTCTGATAGTTAAAAAAAATAAAATGTTATATTTGAAGAGACCTGGTATTTCTTTTTAGTTTTATACTAGCTTTTACCTTTTGTCTTGTCTGTTTCTCTCCTCTATTTAGTCAGACTTGGGGTCACAAGAATAAAGGAGTGAGTAATCTCTTGATGACTTCCATGCAGGTTTTGCTGCTGGAAAGGCACTTAGGTTTGTGGGAGAACAGCTCCATGTTTCAGGGCTGAAATCATTAGTGCTGAAGTCTATTGATCTGGCAGCATGAGTTGCTGATGCAATATAGAAATAGGCAAAATATTTATGACCTGAGCTTTGGCATGCCCATCTGACTCATCCTGCTTTGCAGTGATATTTGAGAACAGAAAACTCCAATTTCTCGAACATGTAACATTTTGTCCTGCAGCTCCAGCCCTTTATAGAAGGGCTGAAGAGATGTTCTTAATTTATTCTGATAACGGGAAGTTGCCATATCTTATGACATCTTTAAAAAGACCAATCATACTTTTAATTGCTTAATTAATCACAGCATGAAAGGGGAAGAGTCTTCAAGGACATTTACTTCTTTTTTTTTTCTTTCCTATAAAGTTTAGTTGGCTGCTTTATCAAAGCTACTTTTTTGATAGTAGAGAATGTAGCTAAAATGGCTGATCAAACAAACACAAGATCATCCTTGGCACACTTTAGAGTAAGATGACTGACCTATAAAGCCCAGCTAGATATTTCTAGCCCACTGGTGTGGATGAAAGCCTATGATCTCTTCACTAAGAATAAGCCTTTCTGTTTCAGCCAAACATAGATTAAAAAATTCCCAAAAACCTAAATGTAACAGCCTAAAATCAGAGATGGGCACCTTGCCAAGTGGGGGAGAGCAGCTGAGATTCAGGTTCTCTGTGATGGTCAATGAACTCATTAGTTCTCACCACTGAGAAACATGCTGCTTTCTTTGTTGCACAACCTGTCTCATCTCATTAGCACAATGACTTGAACATGTTGACAGCATGTAATGGTTTTCTCTGCATATGCTAAGAAGAGGTTTTAAACCAATTTGCTGCTTTCTTTGTAGGCAGAGTGTGACTGCTGATTGCTGCTAAGGGCTCTGAAAAGTTATTGGTTTGCCACAATTCCTATAGGTAAAATATGAAGCTGTGGAGCATGATCCAGTGCAGCAGAGACCTCCTTTCTTCCTTCCTTCCCCTGGATGTTAATGAACTCCCACTCATTCCCAACTGGTCGCTGGGTGCAGGGAATGCATTCAGGATGAATCAACGTGCAGTGACTCAACAGACAGCGTCTGCATTGGCTCTTTGTTTCCCTGAAAGCTATGAAAGCATGGCTAATTCTCAGAGCTGAAAGTTTAACGTTTTCTGAGTGCATTTTCTGCATTTCAGAAACCTATTTAAATGTTAGACTTCATTCTCATCATTAAGTACCACCTACCTTATATGCTCATGTTTAAATTTTTTCCCATAGTACTAATGGACTGACAAAAGGTTTCAATTAATTTATTACCTGCCCATTCTATTTATTAATTATTATTAAAAGTAAGCTCACCATATAGCAACCTTAAATAATGAACTCTGTATTTAGTGGTGAAATAATGTTTGAATGTTAACCTACATTCAGGGAAAAATGTTAAAAAGGAAATGTAAAAACATTTTTAAAATTGTTTCATCTCTGACAGTGAATACCCTGTAAGAGCTGCTTTAAAGAACAGTGAGGTTTTTCACATTATTGCTACTAGATTTAACCTTTTATCCCTTTCTGGACTCTGTATCTAATGTAAGACTGGCACGTACTGGAAAGCTGTTAAAATTCTCAAGTCCTGTGGTAATACCTTGGCTCAGTGGTGCTGGATGATTTCTTTGCACTCTTGCTGTAGAAGAATTCACACGACCAAAGTTAAGCACAGTCCTGCATTGTTTTCAGGCAGGACTGTGAATACTTCAGTTCTACTTGACTTCATGCAATTGACAGGATTCCAGCTTGCCTTTCTTTTTCTCCACATAAACCTAAGGAAAGTCCTGTATCAGTGTCCTGATAACAGTGAGCATTTTGACTATTATTGATAACTACCATGAAAAGTTAAATCTTTATGTGTTCTCATGAAAGTTATCATGCAGTCAGAGGAATTTTTCAGGGGAAAGAAGAGACCAGTTGTAACTTTCTTGTACTCACTTCTGCTGAGAAAGGATTTATTTTTACAGTTCATAACAATTCATTTAGGCCAATGAATTCCACCTCAGTCATGTGGCTACAAGATACCACAGGTTATTGCTGTGGGCTTATTTGTGACAAAAAGATTGAAGTATTCCCCCAAATTCTATATTTGAATTGTTTTCATTATTACTCTGAAGTATCTGGAGACAGTCTAAATTTTACTTTCATTATGATATAAATATATTTTTGATAAATAAACCTCAGTGATTAACCTGCAAATAACAGGCAAGAATTACTACTTGAAAGATTAAATTTCCATTCTGAAAAGTGATTTAGCATTTTTTTATCTCTATATAATTTGTGTATAAAACTAGATATTTTATGTCTTTGATTTATTTTCTTTTGAGTTAATTTTTGGAATTACATTCTGATTGGAGGCTAGAAAAACTGCTAAGTTTGGAAAACTAATGTTTATTCACTTCCCTGGCAGATTGTCAATTTCTAAGGGCAGAAAACAAATATCCCATGTGGACAGACACATTCCCAGCTCTCTCCTGTTCACTGAACTTGCTGGAATGACAACCTGCACAGCACTGGGCCAGGTGAGTGGAGTCTCCTGGTAGCTCTGATTGCTTTGGATTGACGAATGTGCAGCCTTCAAACTTGCATTTCAGTCTCCTGCTTAGTGCTGCTTTGAAAGCTTTCAACCTTGGGTCACAAACAGGGTTTGTTATGTGCAGGGACTCTGACCTAGAGTGCCGCTGGCTGCATTTTATTCTGCTGCTTCAACGTTTTTGATTCAGCTTCCTCCTTTTATATGTAGCTCAGCTGGTAGCCTGTGGCTCCAAGCTGCTGTCATTTGATTTAACCACTCACAAATCAGCTCAGTCAAAATTAATTAATGAATTCCTGTTTCCTTCCTCCTGAGCTCTCCTAAATAATTCGTTTTTAATTTACTCAAAGTACTAAAAACATTTGGCTTGACATTATTTGTCCAAGGTGACTATGAAAATGAGAATGCTCAAAAAACCATTTGTACAAAAAAGCTACCTTGGAAATGCTTGCATAGTTGTTTTTAAATTCCTGGCTTTATTGCAGGCAAGGGGGAAAACATAGATCTTACTTTCAGAGCGGGTAGAAGGTGAATAAGAAATAAATGTGGCATAATATCTCTTTCCCCATGTGATGAAATTGCTCTTAAAAAAAATAGTCCATATTAAAAGCTGGTCTTTATTGAATCTCCTGGAATTAAAAACACACCCAGGCAGCAGAAACTCATCAAAGCTGAAGCCTCCCACCATCCTTTTTCTGTGACATACCATAGGTAGAGGATGCACTCACTACATCATCAAAAGAAGCTGGTAATTGTAGGGTCACTACAAATTTTATTTTGTTTTTATAGAATTGTATTTCTTTAAAGGAGAGCAGAAGAAATACATGCACAGCAGCAGGGGAGCCTGTAGCTGCTTGTATCTTTGGTTTTGTAAAATGAACTTGACCTTTCAGCAATGCCAGGATGATTCCTGTGATATGCCAGCAGCAGAAGAAAGAGCAGCTCAGGAAAAATAAAAGGAACTTTCAACAATGAGTAAATATGAGCTTAGAATTGCACTTGGCCCCAACTGATTTTTTGAAATTTATTTATGTAGCAGCTTAATTGTTTGTAACTGTAATTTTTCAAAGGCAATTAATAGCTGAACTTACTGAAAGATGAGTCAGGTTTCCTAGGCAATTTGACACCTGCAGATTTTTTAAGGCAAAGGTTCCTGATCCAAGTCAGGTCAGCACAGCCAAAGGCTGCTGGGCTCTGTGCAGGTTGTGTTCGGCTTTGATTCTTGTCTCATACTTTGCTTTTTGATCTACCTGGACATACTGTTCTGACTTTGTAATCCTCTCTATGGGCAGAAGGAAATTATCAGAAATATACTTAAATATGAATTTTATTTTGTAATACTTATGTTAAACCATATTTTCCTCACCTCTTCCTCAGTGCTTTAAACAGCTTTGCAAGAAGTTTCAGCCACACAGATGTTTGCAGCAGAGGTGTAAATGCTTGATCTGGGTTTTTCTAAAGCATCATTTCTGTGGCATAGCAGAGATGTGTCTTTTGCAGTGGCCATCTGATGGTGGTTGTAAAGAAAGGGTGATGAGGCTGTGTGTAAACAGAGTACAACTGCAGAGAGGCACTCACACCTGTTTCATTTTATTTTGTTTGTGTTACATGTACAAAAGGTAAAGATATTCACATAGATGTTCAGAAGAACTTCCACTTCTTCACAGCTACTCAATGACTCCTTCCCATTAAAAAGATCATTCTGTGTTTTTTCCAGATTTGAGCTCAGGCACTGTTAATGTCATTTTTGGTAAAGCAAAAGGGAGAAAGTTGAGCTGCTCCTAGTGCAGATTCCTACTGTGTGGTACTTATCTTCAATAAAGAGAGGCTTGTCTGACATCCCTGCTTTCTCACATGCTACTGCCCAGACTTTGAAGGAGCAGACTGGCACAGGGAAAATGAAGAGAAGCCAGGCCTGGGTAGAAATAGTTCATCCCTCTGTAGCCACTCTGATATCTGTATGATTTCACCCTGGAAAACAGAACATATGCTCATTTGAGAGGCTGTAACTCTGTAAACTGCCCTCTAACCAAAGATGTTCTAAATAGCAGTTGTTTTGTAGGGGAGATTTCAAAAGATTTATATCATTTAGCATGCTGGAAGAAGAAAATTATGACAAAGCAATGGATTTTTACCTTTTTTGCTCATTATGGGCATACAAATATTCTCTTCCTTGGACATTTTGCAAATAGTTTTGAACAAAAAATTATTCTTTTCTCTGTAGTTTTTCAATATCCTGAAAAATTTTTAAAAAATCAGATTTCTTTCTAACTAGTATTGAGAAAGAAGATGCCATCAATATTTTTAGTTCAATAGCCTAAAAAAATTATAAAGAACTTCTGACCAGTTATCTGCAACCATTTTCCTTTAATCGAAGCCAGTCTGAATCAATAATCATCTCCTCATGCCACAGAGACACAGCTCTCCTCACTTGTGGGTCTCCAAGGAGAGTGAGGTCCTCTTTCATCTCCTTGGTCCTTGCTTTTTTCCCTAAAGGAGACCTGGAATCACCCACTGGTTTTACTACCTGGAAAATAAGCTGTTTGGCTTTATTCAAGGGGTACTGTCTTAGTGAGCACTGCCATTATTTAGAGTGGTTGCAATGTTTAAAAACCACAATGGTGTTTAATTGCTTGTGTTATTTATATTTTTTGGAGTAAAAATAATTATAACTTTTAATAGGAGTAGTCCTTAAATAAATTTTGTATTAATAATTAATTACTCAAAGGGAACTAATTGCCTGTCACAGGGATGTGCAGCATGAGACACTGCTTGAATAATAAATAGCAGGCTGTTCCCATAAACATATGCTGAAATCAGTGGCACTGAGTAATGAAAATCGTGCATCATAAAGAGAACAGTATGGTAGAAGTTCTGCAAAAGAGCCTTCATGTGGCACAGATCCTGAGCTGACAATTACAAAACACAAATCTGCAGTGGAGCAGATTCCCAACTGGCATAACTTGCTGTAATGGCACCAAACTGAGAGCCACCAGCTCAGAATTGGGGTGAGGATTGTGCAGTTCCTGTCACATATGTCAAAGTGCTCTGAGGTGCACTCTCAGGATGCGCAGGTTTGGATGCCCAGCTCTTTCAGTGCTGCTGCTTTCAGTGCTCACCCTTGGGCTTTGCAGCATGGTTTGGGGTTTGTTTTTAAGCCCCTTTCTGTCGAGAGAAATAGCTCTTTGCTCAGCACATGGATCAAGACACCAGTGCGAATCCACCTGAAGTCCCAGAATGTGTTAGTAGAAGATTTCTGGGTTTGTTTCATAGTAGCTTCATTATTTGCTTTGTCTGCTTTGGAACAGATTTCTCATTTCTTGGTATCAGATATTCCTTCTGTTCTACATGGGACTAAGTAGAGTACTGATCTCAAAAGGATTGCCCTTCAGGGCTGTTTCTCTCAGCAGATCCTTCCTTCAATGGATGTCTGCAGAGTCAGCCTTGAATTTATACAGAATTCTGCCAAATGCCAAGAGGTGGAAGATGCAAAGAGAGGGAGGTAACACAAGCACTGTGAGAAGCCATTGAGGCAACTTGGGAATCTTCATAATTTCTCTCTTCTTAATCACAGTATACTGAGGGGTAGCATTTATATTGAGAATTGGTATGTTTAGAGTGAGGACCAAAATTTTCTGTGGGATGGGTCACAGGTGAGCAGCTGCTCCTGAAGCAGTGCTGGCTGCTTGCACTGCACGAGTGTCTGGAAGGGCAACACTGCTGGATCTAATGATTCAGAATTGAAAGCTCACACAGAAATGCAGAACCAGTGCTCCAGTGTCTCTGAGCCTTCCCATGAATGACCAAATTATGATTGGTTATTTTCCAGTCTCACAGAGTATTTTTCCAATCAACGATAGAGAATAAGAACTAAAAATGTTTGACCACTCCTTTCTGTCCCTGCTGAAATTCAATCCAAACAGATCCAGTTTTACACACAGCTGAGATGGAAAAAAGTTTTTCAAGGGTGTCTGCTAAGGAAGCCAGAATCTGAAATCTTCAACAAAACTGAATTTAATTAAAAGTTACAATTTTGCTAAAATATGTAAAATATTAGAATAAACCCACAGTAAGGATCTTTTCTTCCTGAGGAACCAGCAACTGTTTCCAATGAGCTTAAAGGAAGCACATGAGAACTCACCAGTGATTAACTGTCAAACTGACAGATCTGTTGTTTCATCATCCCATTTATGACCCCATACTGTTCTATAAATTCACAATTAAAAGAAAATCTTCCCTGTGGTAGCTAATTTTCTTATAACTGGCTCTTCAAAAAGAACTTAAACAGAGAATGTTAATAAACTTGAATCTTGAAACTTACACTGAGCACTACTCATTCAGAAAGAAACCCTTAATTACATGTAAAATTGAGGGACACATGGCTAATGGCACACTGTTCTGCCTAAACTAGAGTACCAATTTTTTAAATTATTACTTACACACCAAAGTCACAGATTGGAAATAATTCTTAATACTGAGCATATTCACTCTCCATTTCTAACTACTTTGTTCTCATGGCTGGAAAAAGAAAGGGGCACATTCTTCCCCAAGAGGTCAGGAAAAGAGTTGTACAAGTTGTTTAAATGCTCTAGAGAGGTAAGATGAGTCATGCAGGGAATGCTGCTTTGTCTCCTGCCAGGGGTCACAAATGCCAAGATGTGCAAACTGAGCCCACATGGTTTTTAATAACCTGGTAAAAGATTTAGTGTTGAGAAAGTATAGAACCTACCTTGCTGGAAAACAAGAATCAGGTGTAGGAGCCTGCCTCTGATGATGGCCTGCATTTACATTTTCAAATGATCAGGGGAGGGAAGAGAAGTTTATCCAGCCATTTGCACTGTGTTGCATAATACCTCTAATGCTTCTCAAGTGTTAGGATTGATAACCATTGTAATTTTGAAATTTGACACTAATACAAATACGCATCTGGTATTTAAAGAAAAAAAATTGCCTGATGGATGGTATAGGATGACCTATTTAAATGCTCTGTCAGATAACAGATCCTCAATCAAAGAGAAATCACCCTCCAGCGCAGTTTTCTAAACTACCTATGGATTAAATACTCTGCAAAATTGAGACTTTCCAGGACCATGTCCTTAATGATCCCATAGTCCTATATTTTCTGACTAATTCTGTAATTCTGCAAGATATTTTGATCACCTCTTGAAAAAATCCCATTGACAACAACAATCTCATTTTTTACATCAATGTATATTTTTTTTGGGCTTTCTCTTTTTCTAGCAGGGAAGCCTAAATAATAATGCTGCCCTACCTTACTTTAAAAACCCTGTATGTCTTCTGTGACAGCCAATGAGATTATAGACTTACAGAGCAGTAAATGTTGGCAGAATAATTGAAAGTCTGGTTAGGTTGATTTGTATTATGTTGTAAGATTGCAGAAGATTAAAGATATCTCCCATTCCTAGCGATATACCTGAGTTAAGATTTAAAGGCTAGCCAAAGAAATCACATTTTTTTCCCAGACAGGATGCTTGATCCAAGTAACAAAAGCATCACCACCCTTTTTATCTGCATTTTCAGCACTATGTCAATCACAGGAATGAAGTGCACTGATTGTAAAATACGCCATTATTGTATTGTGATTCTCCTGTAATCAGTTCTAGCATGGCCTTGATAATGCCACCCTATTAAAATCCTTCCTCCAGTTCCTAATAGTGCTGTGTGCATCAAATCCTATTTCTTTTACATTCAAACCCCTAACTCTATACATTTGACCTTGCATCAGATCCTCCACTGCTAAAAGTTTCCACAACTCCACTGAAATGAAAATACAAACAATAAATAGTTATAAGTATATAGAGAAAAAAAAAAATCTGACATCCCATCAAAAAACAACACCTTATTTTATTTCTCAGTTATATTCAGCAAGTAAATTTCCCAGTAATGCTAAGAGTAGTTTCCTTGCTTTGCTCTTTGATTGACTTGCATATAACTTTTCATGAAGATTCTCTGTGTAATAAATGATCTAGCATTTAAACCACAGGGTTGTTTTTTTATTTGATGCTTTTCACTGCAATTTTTATCACAGTTATTGACTGAATCTTTGGAATGGTCTTTCTGAAGTCAGTTGTAAAGTTGATAAAGTTGTGAGTACCACGAGCACTGATGGCAGACAGGATGGTAGTTTGTTAGTGGTGTTCACTCCTCAACCAGTGAGAGAGACTCAAGGCAGTGTTTGATGGTACATAATAACAGATGTGTAATCCAGAAATGAAATACTGTGAGCTCTGTGAATAACCATATAATGAGAAAGAGAGGGGTTCTCTGCCATTATCTCCACATTTGGTTATATAAATACTACACAAAGGCAGAAATATGATTAAATCCACTGGGCTTCCTGCCAGTCTATTTGCTATTTCACTTTATGTGGTCTTGTATACCTTATTGCTCTGCCAGAACTCCCACTGCCATATGTGTCACTGATACATGCTTGTGAAGGCAAAGAATATGCTATCAGGTAGCATAATTATGGTGATTACTCCATGGGTTTTGAGTATTACATTTTTAGTGCTCTTTCTCACAAGGTAAAACACAGTCCTATAAAATTTTTTTCACCCTTCATCACCTGAGCTTAGAAGCTGTTTAGGAAAGCTGTGTGGATTTGAACCATGGAACATAAAAATGGAGGTGAGCCTCTGTATTTTGGGTGATTGTCTATAATTTAGCATTTTTTGATCAATTTGTACAAGTAAAAAAATGTAATTGAATAGAATGGTAAAATTTTAAACATAGACGATGTACCACTAATGATATAAGATTGAAATGACAGAAATGTATAGTATTTTTCTATTCTTTTTCACTCCTGTTGGAGGAAAGTATTAGGAACTCTCAGAAACTGAGTATTTGTAAAGATACTGAATATTTGTAAAGATATTTGACACTTTCATATCAATAACTCTCAGAAACTGAACATTTGTAAAGATACAACTTTGACACTTTCATATCAATAACAGAGGCAGTCACTTCCTTTCTTCCAAAATCTGCAGACCATGACAAAGCTGGAAAGTTGCTGAGAAATACCTTGGGAGTGTAAAAGACAAGCTGTAGGAAGCTTTTTCCACTATATTCCAGACTGAAATAAAAAGAGTAACAGTCCTTTGAAGGATATTAGATACAGTATATTAGGCAAATCTTCAGTAATTTGGTTTTTTTGGAAGCACATTCAAAATAATAAAACACATACAATACAGCACCTAATTGCAGGAGGATTTGACTTGGTTCCCTAAAACATTGTTTTGACTGATTTACAAGGACTTAGATTTTCATTCAGATCTGCACTTGTTGTGTTGAAAGACTACTACTGATTTCTTTAGGGTTTGTAAGGAGAAACAAACAGAACTGACAGTTCTTTAGTCACAAACTACCACTTTATACAGGTGCCAGTATAAAGTCACTGTCCTTTATACCAGGAGAGGGGTGAAGGGAATCTCTAGAGAGCTGTTGATGATCTTCATTGTGAAATCATTCTTCTATCAGCCTGGAGGACATTGGTTAACAAATGTTCCCTTTCAGGTGTCAAAAAAACTTCATACAATTTATTTTGCATCATTCTTAGCAATAAGTTCATTTTACGGCAAAATGGTGCTGGACGAGATATCATTTCTGATAAATAATTTAGCTGACCACATTCCACCAGAGCTTAGACATCATGGCAGCTTCTGAGCCTACCTAGCCAGAATTCACACCAAAATAAATAAATAAATTTAAAAAAAAACACAACAAAAATCACTGCAAGTTTTCTTTATGGTAATGCATAGAAAGTCTAACTTAACATTACTTGTATGTGTTTCACACCCTGTTAAAGCAATTTCTTATCTGCGCTGTGAGTCGAATAGTTGATATAAAGCTGAGACTGGGAAAATAATCTGGAAGAAGAGAACTGTGTCAATTAGAAATCCTTGATGGCATATTGGATGTACAGAGGCTTGTAAATGGGTGGCAAGCTGCATTCTATAGCCCTGCATTATGAATAGCCCAATTGTGAGTAATCCAAATTTCAAAGCACAGGCTGGCCTGAGGAGGTGTATACAAGTGATTAGAATTTCAAAGACCTCAGAATAAACACCAGCTCTTTGATGGGATAATTTATGCATGGAATGGCAGGAAGAGCTGTCTGAGTTGTTCTTGGAAAGTTCACATGGAGCAGCATTAAGGTCTTGAAAATAAATTTTGATATTGGATTACTGGAATGTGAACACAGTATTGGAGTTCACTGAATTAAGGCATCGACAAAGGTTCCCCTATGAAATATAAGTTGGAAGCTGTCAATACTTTAAGAATTGAGCAAAAGGAAGATGACAAATGGTACCAAAGAAAAGAAAACATCATTAGTTCAGTAAAATTTAGGTATTATCATGCCCCTTGAGGAATACATTTTTTTGAGCAATACCAAAACATTAACTGCAAAAATTATTTTGTTTTTCTATTTGAGTAGGGAGGAGAAAAGGTGGGGGCACTCTGTTCACCAGTCTGCTTTAGAGATATCACACGATTTTCATTCATTTTCTGTTTGAATGTAGTTACACTTTCAGATCTGAGGATACAAAAGAATACACCTAGAACTATAAAGCTCCGTCTAACCCATTTTCTGCTGTTTGGTGTCTGTCTGGTCACACACATGATTTTATGATGTTGAACATCATATGGGAAAAGAAGTTTTCAGGAATCAAAGTGTTGTAGAAAATGTTGAACTTCAGTGACTTTGACCTCAAATTTCCAGTCAGTTTAGAACTATGTTGTGTAACCAAGAGGTGAATGAGTTTTAGACAGGCTGTGGTGTTTTTACAGGCTTTGAAATCAAATTTCATGCTTCCTCTCCCAAGAATATCAGTGATTGATACAGGTTTGAGTGATGTTCACATCATCCTTTTAAACTTTGGGGAGGAGTTTTTGTCAATGGTAATTCTATAAAAATAATGGCTTACTGTATCTTTCCAGGGCTAAGACAAAAAGCTGCTAATTTTTTTCTAGAAACACATGTACAAAAACAGTTTAAAATAATAATAGTAGAATTTATATTATTGATATATCTTCATTTATTGAGCATCATTTATGCAACTAATCTATCAAACCTAGCTAGTGATTAAAGCACAAAGTACTTGATCTTCTGTTATTTGTCACTTTAACAAAATTTTCTGAACTTTAAAATCTGTTATCACTATTCTGAACTTAAGTTTTCAACCCAGAAAAAAAGAAAAAGATGTTTTCTTTGGAGGAAGCTTGAGTCATCACAAGCATAAAGAAAGATTATAATTTTAGAAGGCAGACTCAAAAACATTACTGATATACTTGCCTAATGGTAATAACATTTTCTTATGTTTCACATGGCCAAAATTTGCCAGAATACAAAAAGGAGAGCATCCATAACAAACAAAATCTTTTCAGCTGTGGAGCTCACTGCTGCAGGATATTATCCAGCTGAACAAGTTAATACACACACATATATTAAACCCTAAATAATCAGAGCAAGAAAAATATTTTTTAAAAATTTTGGCAGGTTTGTTAATCTTCATAATTCAAGATTTGTGAGCATGTCGGACAGTAATTTTTTTGTGTACAATTCTTTCTCTTTCCCTTTATGTTTAAGAACAAAATAATGCCCAAATAATGGGATTATGGACAAGACAACTGATCTGATGCAAAAAACATCTGTGTTCCTACATCAGAAGTAGGAATTTCCCTTACAGGAAAGATCAAACCTTTGAAGGCAAATTTACCATGGATACTAATCAGTGAACCTGAGATGTGCTTGCTTATTTAGATAATTTGACCTTCAAATTTTGTGTTTAGATTATTTTGCTTTCAGGCCAGTGTGTAGGAGTATTAAATGCATAAAGCTGGAGATGACTAAGGCAGGTATCTTTGGGCTTTTCATTAATCAACATTTCAGTCTAAGCATTATGCACAGATAGCACAAACGTCAGAGGAATTCCAGGACACTCTTCTCCTCACAAAGCAAGCCCTGTGTCTTTGATGGAGATGAGCCAACATGTGTTTTTGTCCTAATGAAATTCTTTTTGTCAGCTCACTAACTGATGAATAATTTAGACCTTGAAGAATACAAGTCAAATGATTTGTGTGAACTGATTCAAAAAAGAGGAAACACAACCACCCCTTCAAAGACTGATCCTAAACAAGTGTGAGTTCAGGGGTGGCCGTTTCAAAGACAGAGGTTGACATGTTTTTAAACAAAAGGTCAGTGGGTTTTGAATGAAGGCAGGAATCATGCTGCATGTGGATTTTCAAACATCAGCTGGCGGGTTTTAAGTTTTCAGACGTGTTATTTCTGTCCTCCCTTGCATCCTGTCCTCTTGCAGAATGCCAGTTACTAGAAGGCTGTTCAGTGAGAGGACAGATGATTTTGTTTCATCAGCTTGAATTTGCACACTGAGAGTTTTTCTTCTTTCATAAGAGCCTCTGATTCTATCTGTTCCATTTATCTGTTCCTCCAGAGGCAGAATTCATCAACTCTGCAGCATAAGCATATGTGCCTTATATGCTATCCTGACACAACCTTTGCGTGTAGCTTTCTAAATTATAATGGGGCCTTAAGAAAGAGAGATGGGTATATGCACAAGGTTTTTCCCATGCAAAAAGAGTTCAGAACAAAGCTCATAATCTACTCAGTTCCTATTGAATTCTGTTTGGAGCAAATAAGTATTTCTGCTGCTCTGAAACTAAAACAATTTAAGGGACCTAAATGCATATACACAGATATGGAAATAAAGTCTGCAAGATTGAGTAGGAATGAAAGAATTTCCCCTGAAAATGTTATGAACAAGTTGAGAAGGAGAGACTAAAAAAATCACCTCCAAAACAAGGCAAGAGAAAGTCTAGAGCAGGGATGTGAAGCTTTGGATTAGTAGCTGGATATTTCCAGTTATTGCTGATGGATCTTACTTTTACAGTGACAGTAAGAGAAGAGAATAGCACTTTTGGGACTGGTACCTAAATGTTCAAAGGTTCGTTTAAGCATCTAGATGTCTCATTAATAGACTCCTGTTGCATACATTATAATTCTCTCACCAAGTACAATATTCCTCTGAGGCGTCCTGTGTGGCTGCTCTTTGTGTGAAGGTCTACTCACTATAAATGGTTCATCAAGCAAATGACTGCCTTGAAACTCTTGAGAGATTTAATAGGAATGGGAGAATAAAGGCCACGTTCAATGACTATTGAAAGTTACAGACCAAAAGTACTGTGAGGTGAAGGGGAAGGATGAAGATGTTCTGTCCCTGTTAAATATGTTGGATAACTTGGATCTGTGGCACTTTCCACAGTGAGGTCTGAAAGTGAGCTATAAACTCATCTTAAAAATCGAAGTGGCAGGGCCATTTCCTTTTGGGAGTGTGCCATTAACAGCTTGATTTGTTGTTTCTTTGGTTTGTTTTTTTTTTCCTTTTTGTATTAGGGCAACAAATCATTCATAAGTTCCTATTATGGAAGTACTTTCTGTATAGAAAGTATTTCTATGTGGAATTATTAAAATTGCATGTTAAAAGCAGGTCTTTAATCACCCACCTTTTAAAACCAAGTCCTGAAACTTATATGCATTAGGAATCATGTACTAAAGAGGAAATCCTGGGTATTGAAACCACTTCTATCTTTGCTTTTACAGCTGATCTTTAGAGAAAGAAATGTGACCCTGGTAAAGGCCATGTAATGACTGATTGTCACTGTGGTTCAAGGCTGTGAAAATTACTCACAGGTCAAAATCTGGAATGATGTAAGACATTACGGTAGAACACAGTAAGTAAAGCTTTGTTTTTATCTGGAAGTGGGCAAGAAAATTTAAAAGCTTTTGGTTTATTAAAACCAACAGCTTTTCTTGTGCTTCTGAATGAGGTGGAGTAAATAGTTACAGAAACATAAAAGCATTGAATACTTTTCTGTAGCCAAAATGGTGTTCAATAGAAAAGGAGTATAATTATCAGTTTACAATTTGACAGAAGAAAGGAGTTGTCCTACTTGTGGTGTCCAGTAGAATTTCATTTAATTGATCCCAGAGACTGTTTTACACATCTTGCAGACAACAAATAAGAATAACCATCTATGTAATTTACAAGGTCAGATTGTTGACACATTAATCTTATTTCATAATTTTTAATAGACTGTTCCCAATTTAATTTGACTTTTATATCCTCATACCTGCTGATACTTTTGCCCAAATGGCATCGCTGTCCCCCTACACCATCTGTATGTATTGCTAAATGCTAAATTAAAACCACAGCTTTTAAAATATTCTCTTTTCATCCTACCATTGCTTTCAATGCTAAAACTCATTTGAAAAGACAATAAAACATGAAACTGCAATGTTCAGCTACAATTTTATACTTAACACCACAGTATAATTGGGTTTTAGAATGTTGTGCAAAGTGTAATGACTGAAAAGGCCTATTGTACAGCAGCTAATCATGTTGATGTGATAAATCTGTTTCTCCTTGCAAGTAAACTCTTTTTGATTCCTTGATATTGCAGAAAAGAAAGCAATTAACAGCTTATTATTTTAATAAGCCGCAATTAAACCTGTGTCAAATTAATACTGTAAGCAACTGTCTTGATACATTGTATTTTTTATAAGAAAAGACAATAAACATTTGTTTTTCAGATAATTATCATTGTAATACTGAACTATAGCAAATGGATGCAGTAACCATTTGTACCAAACTAGATCCATGAACAGTAAAAGTGGATAACACCTTAAAAAAATTATTTTCTGTCATCAAGCTTCACCATAAAAGATGTTAGGATGACCTTCTCTCAAGGCAGAAAAGTACATGATGCCTAATGGCACTCCTGTGCATTGAGAACAACTGGTGTCAGTGTTATCTTAATGGTGATGTCTCTTTTCTAGTCTGTTCCAGTGAGGTGTTGCAAAATCTGAGAAACTTTGCCACAGGATGTAGGTGGTGTGAAGTGCTCATCTATCTCAAGAGTAGAGTTAAGAATCTCTGTAGGAGTGTAATGGAGGTGAGCTAGATCATATTCTGGCTGGAGTGAAATTTCCTGATAGCCTTGATTACCACATCCTCATGACAGAAAAGGTTCAAAGGGAGAATAATAATTTACATTTTTTGTAAGATTAGGGTGAATCCATACTTGTCCTACTCCCATGCTGTTATTAAAACATCAAAGTCAGGAATCAATACTTTCTGCCCAAGCCCTAAGGGTATGCAGAATACTTATCTTTTCCTGCCTGTGATGGTAAGGACACCTTGCACACTGCACATCCTCTGCTTGTCATAACAGCACTGTTAGATATTGATTTACAGTCTAGTCCTGGTGTCCACACAGGAACTGCCTTACCTCAAAGCAGTCTTAGAGAAATGCTTCAGCATTTGCAGCTCCAAAGAATGTACTTTATTTTATGGCTGGGCTGTGGGAGGACATCAGTTTCAGAATTTGATACAAAGTTTAGCTGAAAGTGTCTCAAAATTTGTACAAGAACTATTGGCATTTATTTAATAAGCTGTTTGGCATGTTCAAAAAGGAGAAACAAAATATTGACCCAATAATTATTCAGTTTCATAAATCCTTGGATTTATTTTCCTATTTAGAAAGACATTTTTAACATTAGAACCAGTAATTTTTCCAGAAAGTGTTCTTAAGAAAAGTAGGATTTGACAATGTTCAGACAAATAAAAGCATAAATCTTGCTCTTCACACCAACTAGCGTAAACTCTTCTATAAGGCATTGCAATATCCCTCTCTTCACAGAATATTATATACTTTCAGTTACTTTGAGCATTTTTTTAAGACAAAGGAATTGCTTTTTACTATTTTCCATTGGAAAATATAAAATGGCATAAACTGAGCAATATTTCTTGTTTTTTTTCAAAGTGTTAACTATGAAAAGCCCATTGCAGTACAAATTGAAATCAGTTAGTGGTTCTTCAAGGGTACAGTAAGCTAAAAACCTTACTTTAAATAATTATGGAATTGCTCAAATGAAGCCAGTTTCAGCACCAGAAATTCTAACCAGCAACTTTTTCCTAACCTTTTTATTCCCTTTTCAGTAGATTTTTTGCCTCTTATCTCAAAAAGTGTCATCTGCTCTTTTTCTGTGGGCTCACAGACATGCTCTGAATTTTGCCTGGCCAGTATTTCTCTCTCTCTAAGGATAATACAGCTAATAAGGCACTGAATTAAAGTTGTGGATTCACAACACATTTGGGAAGAAAATCTGGGTTAAAACAATAATTAAGTCTGATCAACCTATTTTTTTTTCATTGTAGATAATCACTTAAGTTATTCTGCCACCACTGCAGGTCTGCACAATTTGATGCACACAAAGCATTTTTTTTCCTTTATGTAGAGATGTTTCTACATAGGTCTAGTGAAATGGAAGGTTGAGAGGGCATAAGAGTATTTGATAAATAAAATACACATTTGAGCAACTGCTGTAGTGGAAAGGATTTGTAATTCAGAAGATGGTATTTCAGGCTTTAAGCAGGATAAAGAATAACATAAGAAGGAATATATTTTATCTCTTTGAGAATCACCACAGAAGATCAAATACAAAAATAATTGGCCTTCCAGAGTGTGCTGAAAGGCCTGACTTTATAAAATGCATTCATTCTTTTCTTAAAGATCTGTCTGCAAGACACAATTCTTATTTTTCTAGTTACAAAGAAAGCTCACCAACCCTGGAAATGGTAAGAATGTGAGATGCCTTCATGAAAAATGCTTTAGTTGTAAGATGGGGTATATGGATTAAAAGCAGCATATTCTTGAAGGAAATTCTATAAGGAAAAATAGGGAGACAAGCCTAAAAATCATCTGTTGAAATATCTAGAGAGTAAAGAAATTTCAGGTCCATAAAAGCTGAGTGCTCTAATATATCTGGTAACTCTTGCCTACATTGCAAATGGACTATCAAGGTCTGGGGCTTTTTTCATTTAACAGAAATACAAAAGAACTGAAGGCTAACTAAGGAACTCTTACTGAAGACTGATTTTATCCCCCTTTTAAATTCTGTGCAAAGACTGTGAATATGAGAACCATGATCCCCTTGGGGAGTTCATGCTCGACTTTCTTTATACCTATTTTTCAGAACAGATAATACAATATTCTCTTGTATTAAGACAATAATACCTTTCTCTCTAACTTTATCTAACATTTATAGAGATCAATAGTCACTGAACTGTTTGACCAGTGTTCTTCTAGGAAACAAAGGTAGTAGGTTTTTGGTATTGCAAAGGTCATAAGAAGAGGAGTCTTGAGTTTTTAAATTAATGAGAAATAAACTCCATTCTTTTATTGCACAGCAGGTAGTGCTGGGAGTCCATGTAACAAATAGCACAGCCAGAATTCTCATAAGTGAGTATGAAATTTTGCATGAGCATAATGTCCTCATTAGCATTTGGACCATCTAGCATACAGATGCTAATCCCAAAATATCTTTCACAGTGTTTGCCTCATTTGTGAGTTCTGGTAAACAGTAAATCCAGTGAATTCATTGTGTTTATGCGGTAGAGGTTTTTAGATTCAGTGTATCCAATTACCAAAGAGAATGCAGTTGGGAAAACATTTTATCAAGAAAATAAAAGGCTATTTATTATGTTATTTTATGTCTTGCCACCATCTGTAATATCACAGGATTCCATGCAAAGACACCCTTCTCCAATCACATTAGTATTTTGGCTTATCCATCTCCAGTGCTCAGAAAGCCAAGAACGTCTCTGATGAAGCTGCCTTATGTCTAATTAATTGTGGATAAAAAATCAGTTTCTAATACTGACATTTCTACACAAACTTGAGGAGAATTAGCAAGAGTGTTCAGATTATCTCAACAGAAAGAAAAAAAGGAATACATGGAACAAGATGCTCACTTAGCCAGCAAGTAGCCAAACTGGAAGCCTGTGTGATAAATGACATTTTGAAATACATCCAGAAAGAAAAAATGGAAGAGGATTGTGTGGGTAACACATATATCACAGATATATGATCTTTGCAGAAGATGCAATTTCTAAAACATATGTCTACATTGCCTTTTTAGCTGAAAAACTTCACTTTTTTTTCCTAAGGGTTGAATTTTAGGTAGCAGGATGAAGCAAACTGGGAGAGATTTTTAGTCAGATCTAATAATGCTGTTGTAATAAGACTGTTCTCCAACAACAACAATTATCATCATCTATCTCAAACAAAGGGAAAATTATCTTTGCTATAATTGTCACTTAGAATAAAAGAGCAGAGGCTAAATATGGAAGCAGACATATACAGGAATTGAAGACTCCAGGAATTGTTTGTACTAGAACATTTGTTGTAGTTTCTTCTTTTAGGTGAAAGTTTTACATCTAATTTACAGCTAATTACAAAGGTATGAGAAATATTGTGTTCTTAAGGAAGCTTTGTGTGATGTCTCTTAGGGGGTACTTTTGTACCTGGGGCACTCAGAGCTGATTAGAGGATTTTGTACCCATTGAAATTAAAAATTAGCTGTATTTTTAATAAAGATTAGGCAGCTGCAACCAGTGAGTGACAGCAGCATGATTTTACAGCCATGCTCAGCTATGTGACTGGATAGAGACAGCATCCCTTCCTCCACTCTGTAACTCTCTTTCCATAAGGTCTGGAAGCAGGAGAGAGCAGGGGATGGTAAACAGGGAGTTCCCACCTCTGCAGTCTGGGTAGGGAGAGGAAGAGAACTCAGTACCTGGATCTCCTTGGACCCTTTCCATAAATCCACCTCTGAATGTTGATTTTTTTATACCTCAAAATATCTACCTAGGAAAAGGAACAAGTATTTATTGCTGGTGTGCAATCTGGTTTTATTCAGGCATGAGAGCCTGGATTCTACTTTTTGGTGAATTAGGGATATTTCAGACAAAGGAAAAACTCCAAAACTCTCTCTCTCTTTTTATTTTTTTAAGCTTGTCATAGAAATTCTCAATCTTTTTAATCTGCGCTTTAGACCCAAGACAAGACTTTGGTAGTGCTAAAAAAATGAAATTGTGACTGTCATAAGACTCATTATCTCAATGCAGATTCTGCATCAGATGTTTACTATTTCTATGGGCCAAACAAATTAAATATAACTGGGAAGTCTGTAAGATATCTCTATCCTGCAATTTCTGGAAGATAAATAAAAAGGTTTATTTGAGGTTTAGCAAAAAAAGGACAGAAGGTCATGTAACTGGTAAAGATAATTTATGATGTAGGTTTTTCTTGCATAATAATCATAGTAATCAGGTGATTGCTGCAAAAAAAAAAAAAGACAGCTTTCAACTTTATTGTCTATTAGATTAAAAATATTTATCTTTTTCTCATTTATAGCTTCATTTTATTTTATCTAGAATTCAATGACTTTCAAACTACAGTGCCTTTCTCTGGTACTTTTATGAAATTGGAATGCTGCAATTGTTCTTTGTTGTGGCAGGTAATATTTCAAGTAATAAATTATTTTCTCTTTCAGCCTAGGTGCCATTCTCTCATGTGATCTCACATAATGACTAATCTAAGTAAGAGAGTATTTAAAGTGTTTCTTATCTTGAAACTGATAGTCAGAAAAAAATTTCTTATTTGGTTTCTCCCCTGTTGATAATTCTGTAGAATACTTCCATTCTGTAGCAACTGTTATTCCACTTTGATTATTTTGAAAGTATACAAATAATTTCTGCTTGAATTGAATTAAGCAGGTTGCAAATGCAAAGTTTCAGTTTATATTTCACTCACCTATTTATATTCACAAAGTAATCTTCTACTCTTTGCATAATTCTGCACAGTCAGTGAGTAAGATAACAATCCACATCAGGAAGTTTATGGGATTGTAGTTTAAGTGTATCAGAGATATTATTTAAATTTGAAATTTTATAAAAACTGTTCTCTTACACTATTTACATGCTACATTATAATTTCCAAGCATAAATGCATATATTTTTTCTTTCTTTTTTTTTTTCCTTGTAAAACCATTTGCAGTCTTTAGTTGGGATAAAGCTAAATATTTCTGCAGTAACTGATGTGGGGCTGTGGTTTGGATTTGTGCTGGAAACAGTAGGGATAATACAGAGATGTTTTTGTTGTTCCTGAGCAGCACAAACAGAAAGCCAAGGGCCTTCCTGCTCCTCACCCACCCCAGCAGCAAGAGGCTCCCAAGGAGCTGGGAGGGGACACAGCCAGGACAGCTGACCCCAGCTGAGCCAGGGATATCCCATAATATGGCACCAGCTCAGCATGGAAATCTGGGCAGGAGGAGGAAGGGGGCACGTTTGCAGTGATGGTGTTTGCCTTCCCCAGTCACTGTCACAGGTGATGGAGCCCTGCTGTGCTGGGCATGGCTGAGCCCCTGCCTGCCATGGGGAGTGGGCAATGAGGCCCTTGGTTTGCCTCCCCTGTTAAACTGCCTTTATCCCAACCCAGGAGGTTTCTCACTTTTACCCTTCCAGTGCTCTTCCCCATTGTGGGGGGAGTGAGGAAATGGCTGTGTGGGGCTGAGCTGCCAGCTGGGCTTTAACCACTACAGATCCACATTCATTTCCAAATAATAATATTATGAGGCAATATTTTTTGATGCATTCTCTTTTTTCAGGTATTATGAGGCAGCTAATCTTCTGATGTTAAAAATTTTTTGCAGGGATTTTTTTTTTATCGTAGTAAATATTCAAGAAATAGTAAACCCTTGGTGGAGGAAGACCTTGGAACAGCTCAGGGAGACCACTGCCAGGTGAAGGACTGGGAGGAAAGGAGGGAAAGACAGGTAGGCAGACCTGATAACATGTGGAAGAGTCGTCAGAGGGGGAAGAGATATTGTTTCACTACACAGATAACATATCTAGGAGATCAAACCTCTAGGACAGCTCCTTTATTATCAAAACCAGGCTTATAATTATAAAAAAAAAAGTAAAAGGGGAAAGTGCTGAAAGAAAAAGACCCATTACAGCTCATTAGAAAATGTTGTCTGGGCTTCCAATCTTTTTAGTGCCTTTATTGAACATAATGTTTTCTGAATTATAAAAATGTGAATGATTAGCTAAAAGCACTAATGCATTCATGTGGAAGTCTTGAATCTGAAAGATGAAAATGAGGCTCAGGAAAATCTGTTTCTAAAACTTTACTCATGCAAGTACACCTACTTCTGTGAAGGAATTTCATCAGGCTTTACACACTGTCAGATCTGGAGGAATGACCTCAGCCCTTCCCATATAAACTCCTTACAAAAGATTTTTAAATGAAGTGCATTCTGTCAGGAAAGCAAGGAAGGGTTTGGAGAACATTATAAACAGGTTCTGCAGTGCCTACATGATTGTTGAGACAGGTCCAAAACCATCTCCTATTCCACCTATCAGCACTAGGCAGGTGGGAGAGATTGTGGTGTTTGTTGTGGCATTTTTCAGCAGTATTTGCCACATTTCTGGGATAGAAGGTCCATGGCTATGATTCCTGTGTGTGTTCTTGTTCACAGAGGAAACGAATCCCCAAGAACTGGAAGAACCAGGGAATCAGCTTGTGTCTCTGAAGGCTGAGTTTCTGTGGTAGGGGGAGCACTGGGGACAGGATTCCTCTTTTCTTCCCTCTGGCAGGGAAGCTGAAGCATGAGCATGGTTAGCTGAGATGGACCAGCACCAGGGCCAGAGAGAAAAATCAGAGCACTGACCTTGCTAAATAAGCCATAGGAGGGCTGGAATAAGGAGCCACAATTCAGGAAGTGACTAATGTGCTTTTCCTCTGAATGTGACAGAATTGACTGTTCTGCCCTCTTGCTGTTTTGGTCTCTTTAAAAATTAACAACTATGAATAGAAATAGATGAAATACTGTAGCAAGGAGTATTCTGCTTTTAAACTGGCAGATTCATGGGTACGTTTTTATTTCTCAGAAGCTGAGGAAATACTGCTGATTCCCTTAAGACATAAAGTTCTTTAAGTTATATTTATGGGCCAAAAGGGGGCTTTTATTTATATTTAGTTTCCCAGATAATGTTTACTGTGTGTGTGGGTGTCAAAATAAATTTTGTGAAAAATCAAGGCCGTGGGGATCAGTACCTGGTTTTATTTGATCACTGAATGATAGATGACCTGGCAAAGAGGGAGTAGAAGGGTCTAGAGGAGCTCATGGAGACATGAAAATGTTGTGCAAATAAGACATTCTGGAGATTTGGTATAATATCAGGACCATGGTTTCTGCCATCTCTACTGGTGCAGTGGTCAAGTCCTCGTAAGTATTTTGGCCATGGAAATAGTGATAGTAAACAGAAAGCCTTGTTAGATCAGAGATGATGCCTCCTCTCTTCATTCCAGAAACGTTCTGAAAAAAGGGACAGCAGCTGTAGAATTTCACAGCTTCTTAGTGAGGTGGGACACAAGAAGACAAAAAAACACCTAAAGATCAGATGAACGCATTGGTGCAGTTCTTCTGCTTTGCCAGATGTTTTTCAGTTTTGCAGTTTAACAGACTTTAAATGCATTATGAAGATCCTGGAGGTCTTTCATTACATTCTTTTATGTAGTAATAATCAATAACTTAGATCCAAATTGGATCCTGAGAAAGCTATTTCACTTCTTTTATGTCCTTTAAAGGCTGTGAGGAGAAAGTTATCTAAATCTTTACTGTTTTATGCACTATCTTTCAAGGTTTCCCTGTCAAAACACACTGCTTTTTAAGTGCTTGTTCCCCCACAAAGGACATTATTCTTTTTACTATGATATGAACATAGTTAAAATACCCATATGCCCATTGATAGAATTCCTAACATACAATACACAAAACAGAGTTCCTTTGGAGAATGAAGACAGGAGTGTTTGTTTTCTCTTTATGTTTGCATATAAAGACTTTATTGACAGACTTTGATTTTTTTTCTTTAATTCAAATGTTTGTATTCAGCAGCTTGCTTTCTGGGTCTCTGCAGTGATGCAGTGAGAATTGTAATGAAGGAATTGCTAAACTGAATAACTCTTTGGGTCACAAGTACAAAAGTAATGACCTTTTGAGGTCACTGCATCCACTGCTTGAGTTGGGGGAAAAGAGTTAATGTGAGTGAGAAAGCAAATATTCCTGTCCTTTGAGCCCTCACCTTGGGCTCCTCAGCCAACAGGGCTGGTAGAGACCCAGACCATGATTGTGGCATTACTTAAATCTGACCTGAATTCAGTCCTGTCTTCCAATTGCCATGGCTACAGCATCTCCCTGACTCTGCTGTGCTCACAGCAGCACTGGTGCAGCCCCTAACTGAGCTGCCCCAGGCCTCTCATGGAGCAGGAGCGGGAGCCTGCTCTGCACGTCTGGATGGATGCTCCTCTCCAGCAGCATCCTGGGCTAATGCCAGATTAAAGTGGATATGTAACCATGGCTTCATGTTCTTAGGGCCAAGAATCTGTAAGTCAATTACCAAATAAGCCATTTCACAGTTAATTTTACTGTGTTCATTTGCAAACAGAGGAAAAATCTTCAGCCAAGGGGAATTTCCTGTTTTAGTCAGCTTTCCATGCAGCTGTACTCTTGAATGAATCTCTGTAGTAAGTTGATTGAAACACCAAAACCAGCTATTGTGACCATGGCAAAGCTGTGAAAACTGCTATTTATTGGAATAGATATCTTTTTCAAGATATTTGCAAATACTACTTAAATTCATTTGGTGGGCATGAGGATAAAAATATTTTGTCAGCTCAGCTGTTCAACTCCAGTTCTTCTGTTTGTCCTGGAAAGTTATTTAAATTATTCATAGCTTGATACATCTGAAAATCAGAAGGGACCCTTATAATCTCATAGTTTGACCCTGTGCATAGCACAGGCCAGCAGTTCCAATATTGACCCTATAACTCACACAGTGTAGGAAGATATTCTGATTTTGTTTGCTCTTGTATTCTCAGTATTTGAAGGGCATGTCTAAAGTCAAACTGTGCTGGATAAATGATTTCCTTCCTCATCCTTTTGAACTGCTGGCACTACATGTCTGTAACTTTAGTAACTGTGTTTGATTTTCACTTGTTGTTATTGTCATACACCTTATCTTTGAATGTTAAGGACAGATGCGCATGATTTTTGGTTTCTTGTTCCCATCAAATTTGAAGATTGGTGTCTACATGATACATTTGTAGGTCTGACCCTACTTATTTAATCCCTTAGAAACATACAGTTGCTAAATTATTTCTTAGTGTTTAGCCTAGAAAAAAGTATGTTCATGCTCAGTCTTACCTCTGACTTTGAGAGCCAGGTTGACACCACAGAATTCTACTCCAAGGAAGACTCAAAGGAAGAAACTACAGTCTCAGCTATTATCTCAGGAGTCAATAACTTCCCTTTACCTTGATTTCCTCAGTGGTTACAAATAAGCACAGGCTTTTAGATAATGTAGTTGTATCTGAGTGTCTTGGTTTGCAAGGGCTGTGGGATACAGATGTTGCTTTTATCAGTGATTTAAATCTATTAAATTTGCTCTTTAGGAAAAAAATAAAGCTGTTTTTTATGGAACTAAAATAATTTACACAGATGTGGTTTGGCCTTTTTTAATGACAAATCATAACTTGTGTTGTTAGCACTTCTTGGTGTATATATGTGCTAGAAATGGGGCAGGGATTTAGTGGGAGAACAGAAACCATAATTTTAGTTATGTAGATCATGTCATAGCCTGGAAGCCATTCAGTGGCATTGAAACTGGCATAGAAATTCAATGTCTCATCCTCAAACCGGATTATAATTCATTGGAGACAAAAATCCAGAGTTCAGGTGTTGCCATCAGTCAGGCACAGGGCGCTGCACTGGCAGAGCAGCCCATCAGTAATTCTGGGAGTGCTCCTGGCACAGGCCTGTCAGGACACTGCAGTGAAGGAACTCCTGTATTCAGCCTGAAAGGAGCTGAGAGGACACAGCACACTGACATGATGGAATAAATCCACACCTGAAATATTTTAGAGGGTGATAATTACGATAAAAACTGCAACTGGAATAAATCTTTGGTATATTGTTGTCTTGGGACTGTAACCTGAAGTCATGAAGAAGAATATAGAACTGACTTGGTTTTCTGATATGTGTATCTTCCTTGCGATATGTGGTGATAACATTTTTGTGATTGTTTATGCTCAAATCTCATTTATTGTTCTCCTTTTTTTGTTCCCCCACCCCCTCTTTCAGATATATCAGATCTTTAATTACTGCATATTTTATTTTATTTTATTTTATTTTATTTTATTTTATTTTATTTTATTTTATTTTATTTTATTTTATTTTAATTTTAATTTTATTTCTGAATGTGAGTCCAGCCTCTTTGTTTCCAAAGTAGAAAACGGATTCAGTAGTGCATTACACAGGTATTGATGCCAGTGATGAATCAGGTAATTAAAATTCCAAGTAGTACAAAACATAATTTCAACCTATTAACCTGGATTAGTGTGTGAGAGAGAATTTAAATCTCATTTACTAGAAAGCTTATAGGTAATAGAATTATTAGTGAAACTTTTGAAGGGTTTTTCATGAGGTGAAAACTGTCCGGTATTTTCTTTGGAGAACTGTAGCACAAAGTATAAAGTATTAAAGGTGCAGTGAGCACAAAGTTGGAAATCATGTGTAGAGATAGAATTATTGTTTTGTAAACTCCTGAACAACTTTGAAGGATGGAGTGATGAATGATATTAAAATTCAGTAATGTATCAGCATCATATTACATGGGAAAGTCATGGCTATTTCTTCTAGAGTCTATCAATGGTTCAAAGATCAAAGAGCAAGTTTTGATGACAGAATAGCCATAGTTGTCAGTATGGTTTAATTCTTGAAACACTACATACAATTTTGTCATAGAAAAGGAAGGTGTTTCCAGGTGAAATGGGAAAGTATCAATATTGGATCTTAAAGTACCTGCTAATGTTTTAATATTCAGTCTTCAAAAAAAACCAACTTGGGAATGGGTCCAGAGAAGATATGGAAGAGAAGGGAGGTAGAGCCTGAAAGAGAAAACTTCTAGAGGACTCATCTGTTCTGCATGAGATGGTTGAAGTTCAGAAGAGGGGCTGCTTGGTTTTGGAATTAGATGTCCAGAAATTCCAGGGACATGTAGGATCAACATGCCTAGGTAAAATTTGTAACTCATTCAATAGAAGTCTGCTGTGTTTTGATCCATCTGTGTGAAATAAAGGGCTGCTGATTTGACTGTTTGGCATATTTACATACACTGAGTGAAATTTGGACAGAAATGTGATAATCTTGCTTTTCCCCAAAGCAACCTCAGCTGATCTTACCAATGGAATTGCTTCTGGCCTTGGGGTTTTTCTTCCTCCCCCTTTCTATCAAAATGTCTATAAACTGTGTGAAAGAATAAATTATACCTTGATATAACTGCCAAGAAAAAGAAATGTAAAAAAAGAAACCTGATATAAATGAAAAAGGAACCTTTTCAAGACAACCTTAGAATTTCAGGGTTATTTTTCTGTATCATCAAAGTGAAAAAAAAAGTCTTTCTTTTTCTATTTTGTTTAACAGTAGAATAGCAAATTATGGATCTCTTTGAAAAGATATAAAGATATAATATAAGAGCATCTAATTTCAACAAGCTTTAAGACATACTTTTATTTTTCCTGATAGAGGTTAATGCCTTTTAGCATTTCATTAGTAAATATGTCATTTTATTATAAATTACTGTGCAATCACTGACATATGTGGTCTGCTGACAATAATTATAGTTTTTGTGATACTGTATCTTCATTCTATAACCCATACCTCCAGTAGCCTGTATCTCAGAAATTGGTTTGTGTGCAGATTTGTAGGTTCTTATTCATGAAGATCATTGTTCTTTCATAGGTGAAATTAATGTCTCATATCTTTGAAGCTACTCTCTTACAGGAGCTCGGTTAGGAGGAAAGAGCTCTGGCTTGTATTTTAATTAATATTGTGCAAAACACTTTACTGAAAACATTTTTATAACATGCAGAAAACAAGACGTCTTAAGAATAATGCTGCTCAAATTAACACCTCTACATGATCTGTTATTTATAAGCATTGAAAACAGTAATTTTAGTAAGCAAATATTAAATTTAATAGTAAATCTGAAGCAGTTTGGATATGATAGTCATCTAAGTTTAATGCAATTTCCATTGGTGATTCACTTGCTAAACTTAGAAATATTTACATTAATATGATTTTGCATAATCTGATGATTAATAGTAGATTTTCTATTTTAATATGGGAAAATTCTTTACAGTCTAAGTTAGTGTCAGAATTTATAGAGGCTAAACTAAATGCTTTTTACAACAGTGACTTGAGTTAATGCAATAAGCCCACAGAGGCAGTGCAGCATTAGGGCGCAAGATGCTCCTGAGAGGGCTTTTCATGAAAAAAAAAATTCTTATGACAGCTTTTCATGACTAAGTTTTATGGATATTTTTTTACCTCAAACACATCTGAAATATTTGAATGTGTAATGAAGTAACAGTTATAGGACATCTCTGTTGCATTCTTACTTGTCTGTAAAATGCACCAGTACCTCAGGCTGCTGAAATTGATCTCCTCTTGTAAAGGATGAAATATTAAATTTAGTGCATAATCTGAAAGTTGATGAATTGATGTACTATATGTTGTTCAGTCTCAGGAAAACTTGGCCACTGAGAGTATTTTTTTATTTTTCCTATTTATGTGTTTCTTCCCTATTGAAGATGACTCTTGCAGATTTCCTTAATTGTTTTTTTACATCTAGCTGAGTATATTTCTGTGTTATGGTAGATGTCATGTAGGAATTAATCATGATATATGCTGTCACAGCTCTTATCTTAATTTGGTTTTGAGGACTAAAAGTAAAATTTTGCTTGTTTCCTTTTAAATTGTAATGCCAAAGTCAGCACCTTTATATGTCCTTCCACAACGTAATTCATGTGAAACTTGCTTGTTGAGAATTGTGTATCTTCATTTACCAAGTCATTTTTCTTGATGATAACTGCAGTGCTCCTTCTCACTGTAGCCATACTGAAGCCTGTAATTTACATGTTAAGTGCTGTTCCTACTTCTTCCTTCCCTCCCTAGTGAAACTGGGATAGCAACACTACCCTACAGAGCTGACACATGATTTCTCATTATGTCTCCTGTGACCTTTATTCTTCCTGACTCTACCAGTGGACCTGTATCTGTCAGAGCCAAACAGAATATTCTATTTTAAATGAAAGCCTTGTTTTGTTGGTTAAAGGAGTAAGAGATACCAGTGGTGAAAAACAATATCATTAAGCAAGTGAAGCTAATGACAGAGAACATGAGGAAGTTATTTTTTAACAAGCTAATGGGTGAGTGTTTATCCCCAGTTCAGTTCCTATTTATGTCCCACTGTCCTTGGCTCTGGGCATTTTGCCTAACCTGCCTTTGCTGCAGTTTCTGGTGTGTGACAAGGGCACCACACTGTACTGCCAGACCTGATGTTTCTGTCTGCTCTTCCTGGGCATGCACAAGCCTTCTACCCAATGAGGTCACAACTGGGGTTAGGGCTGGGAGAGCCACTGAATTCAGGCTCTTCAAATATTTACAGAAACAGATTTGTGCTATGCCAGTACCTCCAAACAGAACAAACCCGGCTGTTTTTTCTTTGCAACTGCCTTAAGAGCTTCTTCACTGCTAAGTTAGCAAGCAAGCTATTAATTGATATATGCTCACATGTGCTGAGGTCAGTGGTGTTTTTACACACACACACACACGCACACACACACACACACACACACACACACACACACTCTCACTCACTCACACTCACTCACACTCACTCATGCACTCCCAGCCAAGGAAAGCACATATGTTCTGTCAGATCTTTGACACAGAGTGAAAGTAGCCTTGCATCTCACACATCTTACATCCTGAGTGGCAGGAAGTCTAAGCCCATAGCCTAGGTGGTCTGGATCATTCCTCCAGTGACCATTTAGGAGGAATTCTGACTCCCAGGCACCAAAATTAATAGCCAGAATTAACCCTTCCCTCCCCATGTCTTGATTTGTAATTCTGCTGAGCTTTACAGAACTATTTTCAAAAAATCATATTTGGAATGTCAGTGCATTGCTGGATACATAAATTAAGAGGAAATTGCCCATATTCAAATTCATTCATCAAGCAGAGACTGAATCATTCCAACTCCAGAGATCCCCAGGAAAAGATGCCTTTGGGTCAGGAATATACTGAGAATTAAATGTATTTGATGAGCATTAGCCATTATACACCTGCTGCTGTTAGTGCCTGGTGTCTCTCTCTTTGCTTTCTGCTGTACTCCTGCTGTCCTGCCTTGGGGATACTCTTTAACATAATCTGGCAGTTCCAGTTTTCTTCCTGTTCTGTGAGCAATTTCTTTTAAATCTTAACAGTCTCAATATACTCAGTATTTTTGGTTCAAGAGGATGAGCAATTTCTAGGGCATTAGTAAATGCCTCTTTTTTTTCCCCCTCTTTTTTATTAGTCATCTTCCAGATGCATTGAATAACTTTCAAAACAAGGCTTGTCTCCACTTAACAAAGTTAAATTCATTGAAGCACTTCCTGTTACTAGGAGAAATAGAATTACTGAAACTGAGCTAAATGCCTGACATCATTGTTTCCAGGGGTAAAATCCTTGTTGTAAATAGGTTTTACCCAGGATTTTACATTTTTTTTGTCCTTCAAAAATTGCTTGTTTGCTCTAAATATCATCACATCTATTATTATTATTATTATTAGTAGTAGTAGTAATGAAAATAACTAAAATTGCAGTCCAGAAGTGCCTTTTTCTTTTTCTTTTTTTTTTTAGTAAAAGTAAAAGCAAAATTCAAGGAAGGTGTTGTTTCTTGCAAAAATTATTATAACAAAAATGTTGCTGACTGAATTTCCCTGTATGGGCTCTTTATCCCACAGACTTTGCAGTTTGTAATGATAATATTTGTATTCTTTAAAAAAAATGTCTTCTACCTATAATCCAGTACTATTTTTTCTCTCCTTTAGGGATATTTTGAAACCTTCAATGGCTTGATAATGCTTTTCCTGGACTATTTAACTACTGTCACAAAATTTTAGCTTTTACTTGGAACCATTTTTGGTAAGAAAATCTTAAATAGCAAAGTAGAAATGTTCTTTGCCTGCTCTGTGTTCAGTTTCAGGAGCAGGGTGGTTGAGGAATTGATGTGCAAGTCCTTGGTTCTGCCCTGTCAGTTCAGTGCATAAGCCACAACTGCCAAAAAAGAGAGGCACAGGTGGAGATCAGACCATGGAACTGTTGCCTGAATGAAAATTCATCAGAGAACTTCAGTTAGGTATCTTAGCCCATCAAAATGGGGATTCTTCCACTCTTGGATAGCATTGCCATAGGGAAATTATGTGGATAAGGCCAAAATGCTGAGCACGTTTTTGTGGTTTAGTCCCTTTTTTAAAATCACAATTACTTCTATATGGAATTTGTCAATTGGACATCTGAATGGGTGTAGTCAGAAACCCAAAGTTGTTACAGAGTTAAAGGACACAAAATTACACTTGTCATCAATTTTGACCTGCAAATTACATCTACAGGCAGCACTTCTGAGTGAGAGCTAAAGATCAAATCCAATCTGATCATTGGAACAGTAATTTCTGTTTGTAGGGTTAAGATGGTGGGAATTAGCCTAAATCTGTCTTCATAAGGCAATTGTCCACAACCCTTGTTTAAAACTGGAGGATCTAGCTAGAGGAAGGAGTAATGGATGGTTATCTCATCTTCTGTGTGTGCTCCCCAGTGATACAAAACTGACTGTGTCTCTAAGATGACAGCAAGGTTATTGAAGCTATTGTACAGTATTTTCACACCAGTAAAGTTCTAAATATGTGTTGGCAATTTACACTATGCTCCTTCTGTAAAGGGCTGCATTTACAGGAGTTACTATACAGATTCATATACAAATGTTCAAATACTCTGGATTGAATGATTGATGGTTTTGTATGACTCCTGGTTGCTTTCTTCATTTGGCTTTCAGCCTCTCAAGTTATGTTTCAAGGCTGCTTTGTAATTGAGCATTTATGCGAGACATTGTTTCAAGAATGGGAAGGTGAAAGATGAGAGTGTTTCATGTTGCCAGTGATGGATCCTTGTGAAAAATAACAAACAGCACAATGTCTGTTGAGAAGTTCTAGATAGCACAGGCTTGTACAGCAGAGTTTGGTGCTGGCTGAGGAGTCAAACCTTACAGCTGGGGGCTGCTGCTTCCACCTGGCACAGAGGGGTGACCAACAGGGTCTAGCAGCTGCAAGCAGTTTGATAATTAGCACCTCACTCCTGCATTTATCCTGCAGCATACAGGGCTCACCTGTTTGTAGCCAGCTCAGAGCTCTCTGTGTTGGCCTGCACTGCACTGTAGATGTGTGAGGACAACTGCAGGTCCTAAGTCAAAAGCAGGGACAAAGCAAATACCTTTTCTGAGAGTGCTGCATGTGCCTTCAGGATCTGCTTGTCACTGGACTCAGTACATGGAAGGTCAGTTTGCTACAATTTATTTCTTTCCACTTCTGTTTTCCATGTTCATGGTGTAATTTTATGCTCTCTCTAGACTTACATTTTGAAAACGCTAACTGCTCTGTGATATCACTAAGCCACAGAGTTTTTGTTGGTGCGTTTTATTAAAGGTTGCTAGTAATATTCCAGGCTTTGTGCATCTGATTCACTGGAAATGCCTAGAAAGAGTAGGTGTATTCTGCTATTGCTGACTACATGTGGCTTGGCTCAATAGTCTGGAGTTAAATTTATGTTAATGGATGGGCTTGCACAAACAGAAAATTCTGTGGGTGAAGATTCAGGGTTTTGAATAGACTGGAGGCTTCATTTGGTTTTTGTTCTCTGAAAAATGACTTGATATTTGTCCACATATTCTGTAACAATATGAAAATGTTTTTGGAGATATAGAGGGATGATTGAAATGTAAATCTCTAGTTTATAGATGGAAAATTATATAGAAAGTGTAAGTAATTTCTATAAAAACCTAATGAACTTTGTATGTTATTTTCTATTTAAAAGTGCGCTGTGGCTCCATGTTCTGTCCCTTTCATCTTGCTGTAAACACAATCTTGAGCAATATAAATACTATTTTTCCCTCTTCAGATCTGTCAGTAAAGGGCTGCAAATGCATTTCATGCTAGAGACTCACTTAATCTTCACTTTCTTTGTTATCTTTAACTCTTTCCTCCTACTCTCTGCCAATCCTTGATTTCATTTATTTTTTTATTTATTTGGGGGAGGGTGGGGAGATGAATTTGCTCTGCTTTACACAGATGTGGTTGTTGCATAATGTTTCCTTTCATCTGTAAGTTTTAAGGTATTCTGCTTCTTTCTGAGGTCTGGTGAAAGCTTTACAATGTGGCCAAATATTCCTTGTCCATGTAAATGCTGACTCTGCCAAGCAGAGGATAAACCCACATAGATTTCATAACTCAGCAGTCATTTCCCTTTTGAGTGTGACATCCTTGTTGAGAAGGTGAATCTTTACAAGCAGCCAAGGCAGGCTGTGAGAGCCTGCACTGGGGGAAAAGAGGATATCAGTGTGACACTTGTGCAGAAACTAAATGCAGTTGGTGTAAGAATAATAATGAGGAAAAATAAACAGAGAAGTTGCCACCTCAGTCCTGCTGAATTGCCTCTTGTGAAGTGTGCTTTTTGCTCCCCACTGCTGAAGTGCCATGTGTTAGAGCAGGACATGAGGATGGTGACAAAAAGGTTAAGAGCTGAATGCAGAGAAGTATCTGCATTTTACTTAAACTCCCTGCCTTGATCTCCCCGGAAATACAACAGTGCTTACCTGCACAGATGAAAAGCAGAAAACTTCTTGAAAAGGTTAACACTTGTTTTGTAGTAGTCTAGGCAGTATCAGGTGTGATGGTTAAAGAGGTATGAAATGGCCTTTACTGTGGTAAAGTTTTGTGTTATCTGTTACTCTTGACATGGGAGGAAAAATTCTTTTGTAAAATTCCCTTTGATATGAGAGGGGAATTAACAGTTACTGGAAACAGGATTGGGTAAAATGTATTTTTTTTTATGTTGTATCTTTCTTGCGTTACTAATTGTTGCCAAGGAAACCAGCAGAACTCTAAAGTCTTCTGCTAGAAAGGCAGCTATGGTTATAAACAAGGTCATTTCAAACTGTGCCTGCAGATTATAAAAGTGCTGGTGGGGACCTGCCATGGGTTCTGTTCTGCGTACTGGTGCCTGTCACATGTTAAATTTCAATTAGATAAAAAATGTTTATCCTGTATTATGTTGATAATAGTAAGTGGGTTTTGTTTGGGGTTTTTGTTTGGTTGGTTATGTGGTGTTTTTGGTGGGTTTGTTTGTTTGTTTTTTACAGTAAGAAAAACCTCCAAATTAATCTGATTTACCTCAAGAGAAATTATTGTCCACTGAGTGTGAAGGTTGCCTGTCTGGATTGTCACATTGCTCTAGAGGCTTCTGTTAGAATCCAGGATCTGTCAATCTGCTGGGCTTTCTTTTCCTGGGGAAAGTGGTTTTACCAACATTTTAATCCAATAACAAAGTAAATTGTAGCTGTCTTTGTACATGAGCTGTAATTATTTTCCAAGAGCTTAAGCTTGGCTCTTTGCCTTTCATCTGAAAGGGCACTGTTTCTTATATTTTACATTGTCCACCCCTATTAGACACAGCTACAAACCTTGGTACATCCATCATCAGGCTTTCAGGGAAAAAACATTTGTAATAAATCTTTTTAAGAAACAAGTGCTTATGAACTTTCTCTCCTGTTGAATTTGCATGTCTGACGTCTATTACCTCACTGATTTCAGCTAAAGCCTAAGGAGGAAATTGATTTAGGATGAAAACAGGTAATAATAGTTTGATTAGAATAATTTTCAGCTTCAAAGGGCCCTCATGTCCTTCTGCATAAAATAATGATCATAAAATCAATTTGTGTATCTCTGATTCCTTTTTTGCCTTTTCTGAAGGTGATGTTCTTTGCAAAGGACACATTAGTCACGGTATTTTACTGCTTTGAATAGCACTTCCATTTCTGATTTGCTTAAATATTTTAGTTCCCAATCTCTAATACATTTGGGTTGTTAAGACAATCAGAAATGATTGACAACTATGAATATTTCTTCCAGAAAGTGTCACAAACAATACGCTAATTTTTGGTCCTTAAACAAGCTGTTTCTGGCTGTCACCAATCCCACACACTTTATAATTCACTGCTGGGTTTATTTTTTGGTTTTTTTGTGATGGAGAGGACAAGTCTGATGCTTAGAGGGATAGGAGTTGCAAGCTATCTGTGACTGCTCATGTTGTTCAGTGTGACCAAAGTGTGTGCAGATGTCTTGCTACCTCACTGTGGGTTCTCCCAGGTATTGTTGGCAGCATCTCCTGGCGTTTAGGGAGCTCTGTTGCCCACACTGAGCTCAAAGTCCTTCAGCCTCTGAGGCAGCTTGCTTAAAAAACTTGCTGTCTAGAAAAAAAGGTGATGTTGACACAGTTTGTGTTACATTTGTAATTCTCAGTGGAAAGAACTTCATTCAGGCAGTCATAGGTTTTATATTTTGAATAAAATGATTTTATTTGAAATTTGTATGTTTATTAGTACAATAAAAATAATTTTGAACTCTATTTCTGTTGGTGACACTCATCAGTGTTGTATCTCAGATATTTCCTCTTGGGAAATATCTTCAAAAGGCAGGTAAGTGGTGTTAGTTACCTATTTACAGGATGGTAAAAGTAGCTGCAGAAGATTCTGGTGTGACCAAAAACTTTAGGGAAAAGGTTAAAGGGACAAGCTGCAGTTTTCAGGTTCCCCAGTGTGAGTATTTGACCTTCTCCACCAGTGGAGCATTAGAAATTATTTCAGAGGAGAATAGTTGCTGGCAGTGGAAGAACTTTTCACACATCTGAAAGCAAACCACTCTCTCACATAAAGTTCAAAGGTTCAAAAGATCAGTTCTTTTGGAGTATAATATACCTTTTTCTGGACTTCTGATACTTTAATTTCTATTCATTTAATATTTAAAGTAATGCACCCTGAAGTTTTTGCCATTGTGTTTTGATTCTCAGGTGCATGTTCTGTGAATGAACTAGTGCAATTTCAAAGTTTTTCATATGCATTTGGCAGTGTGGGCAGATTACAGACTAAAAGTTACTGATTGTGATTAGGTGATTTTAACTCTCAATATTGTTCTTATCAATCAGTTTTCTTTTCAGCATCAGATATTCACATGTGTAGTAATTTTCTTTGCCATTGTTATTCTTTGATTATAAATGCCACATGAGTAAGGCATTATATTAGGGAAGTACAGCTTACTTTGAAGACTGACATTTTTTTTCCTCTACTTAGATTTTTTTGTTTTCATGTCTCAGTTTACTTTATCAATAGTTATGATTAGGAGAGAACTACTGTAATAGCCCAGTAGCTAAGACCTATCTTAATTTGCATGTTAATTTATCATTAAATAAAGTTTATAGATGTAAGCATTTACCCTTATGGGAAATCGTAGTAACTATTAATTATACCAATATTTGTCTACCAAGAATGTCTAAATGTCATGGAATTTGATGAGGAACCAAGACCAAAGGGTTTCACCTAAAATATAATTTTCCTTGCTATTTAAAAGACAAAACCGTAATGGGACAATTTAACTGTAATGGAAGGATATTTTCAAAATGAAAAGACATTTTGATATTTTGGGTTAAGAATTCAATAAATTTCATTCTGGTATAATCTCAGTCCTCTTTCTAATTCCGGAAAACCTTCACAAAACACAGAGTGGTTCTTGCACTCTTTGACTGTGAGAGAGAAGTGGTTTGTGATATTTTTGATAGACCCAAAAGATCTTAAAAAAAATATTGCTTTTTTTGATCAAAATTACTGTGCTTTTCTACCTTGCCTATAATATAGAATTTTTCTAGGAGGAGGAGCTGGTCTCTTGGGCTGCCACTATATCAGAACATAGGAAATTTCTGCCATCTGCCCTCTTGAGTAGCAAATATCTACATTGTTGACAATTTTTTTTTCTTTTTTGTCTGTTGGTATTGCAAATTCATGGTATTGTAATTCAAAAAGCTTTTCCCAGTTGTTGAGGCTGCCAGATTTTAAAGGGGTGACACACCCTATTTATACCCAGCTCTGATATGCGTTCCACTGGACACTACAAAAAAAAGTAAAAGAAATAGAAAAACATAAATGAGAGTCCTCAGATTGAAAAATAATTGAGTCCCTTTAAAGATAAAACTTTGATCTCAACGTTTTTGTAGGTTTTGCTGATACAGATTCTAGCACTTGGTCATCAAAAAGTACTTGTGTCAAGCTATTCCCCCTTGGAGACAGTGACCAACCAGTCCGTGGGGTCACCTGAGAACTGATGCTCCTCCCCGTCAGGGGTCTGTAAAATCCAGATTTCTGTGGTGTCCTCACTACAGGTGCCATATTGTAGTGCAGGATGTCACAACCACAATATGACAGATCAGATCATCTACCTGCAGGTAGCGTTTTAGTTAGGTCTGTATTTATGAAGTATGAGAGAGAGGCAGGAAGGGGAGGGTTTGGGGGATGCTACATGCCTGTTGTAACCTCAGGAAACCCATAATCCTATCCCCAATAATATTTTTTAGCTCCACATGCAATCAGTTGCTCAGACATACAACGATCATGCCCACACATAAAGACACTGTCACTGCCATGCTCTTCTCTGGACAAGCCCTACTGGCAAATCTCAAAGCTGTTTGGCCCTTTGGCCTGACACTGCACAGCAGCTCTTCTTATAACACCAAGATTAAAGTAATCTCATGTATAATTCAACTTCATGTCTGATTTAATTGTGTTGTTTTTCCTGTGACCTTTTGTGACTACCATATGTGCCAGGCTTGATTCTTTTCAAGGGTCCAGTTCCATCTCTTTTTGCATGTATGGAAAGGATCTCCAGCTGGCTAAATCTTTTTGTTAAGGGTTGCTCAGGGTGCACTGTCAGGAATTGATCAGGGATAATTTATTGAGACTGTTTTGCCTGGATCTTGATTCTTTCCAGTATAGATAAGTTTCAAGATTTAGTATGTACTGTTATTTTTAAAACTGCTGAGAACTGAAGAGGTACAGGATTAAATCCTTTACAATCTAGCAATCTAGAGTGAGGTTGGTTTTTTTTTTGTTTGTTTGTTTTTTTGGGGTTTTTTTGTTGGTTTTTTTTTTTTTTGTTGTTTTGGTGGGGTTTTTTTTGTTGTTGTTGTTTGTTTGCTAGCTTGTTTTCTTTCTTTCTTGAAGAAAAATGGGCGAATTTAAGTGCTTTGGGTATCAGGATCATTTTAGCTGGAAACCTCCTTATAATTTTATTTGTTCCACCAATTCCTTACAAAGCAGCCATTAACTGATTTACTAGAAGCTTTTGGAGGTTAAAAATGATGATGCTGTATTTATGGCATAATGACAGAAATGTTTTCTTTTTCTCATTAAGACGTCTTTACACCATTGTATTCTTTGTTACACACTAGAAAGCCAAGCTCTCTAAGGAGAACACTATGCTTTTATCATGATGTCAATTCTGTCCCTAATAGCTCTCAAAATGCAGTGTAGTCATATATTTCAAAAAGAATTATAATTATACAGTCTGCATCACAGTCCTTATTTTATCTCCTTGCAAGTACATACCAACATTTTTCCTAACTTAATGTCCATAAATGTAAGAAAAATTGTCCTTTGCATAAGCAGATGAATCTGTACCTTCTTTATTCACAGCCTTGTGAATTGCATTTCTATTTTTTTTTTCAGTCTATAATAATTAGTCTTCACAATGGTCAGATTTTATCATTAGAAGTATACCCTTGATCAGTCCCTAGGCACATGGTTTTACCCAAATATTTGATCCTTGGAAGTCTGCCAGGACTTTCAGACTAAAAGATTACTTGAAGTTTCTTTTACATAATGCATGCCAAATTGTTCTTCTCCTGGAATACTTACAGAACTATTTCTGCTGTTCCCAGAGCACCACTGAGTAATTCCTTACTGAATTTCGTATTGTACTGAATATTCATGAAAACTTATGAAATATGATTATGTTTCTTCTAGTGGTGTTTTTTACAGCATCTCACCCATAGAATTTTACTTTCTTATGGCTGGTTTGTTCCAACTACTACTTTTTCTTTCTTATGGTTGGATGATTCTATCAATGGATAAAATAAGACTGAAGAGCCATGATCATTGTTAAGTCTAGTCCTTTCCTAGCACAGATGGCAATATCTAATCCTTTTCCTAGTTTATCTGACCTTAGCTTAAGCTATTTAGATGCCTTTATTTGATATTCCTGTTAAAATATTGTCTCTGGACAGCATTATTATGACTTAAGAATTTTCAAACTTATTTTGCCAATGTCCAGTTCACACCTGGTGCTCTTGGTACACTAGGGCAAAGAATTGAATTCCAGAGTATGCTCAGACATGGAGTTACCACTTCCATTTCAGTAGAACAATAAAACAAGGATTTTTTTTTATTTTTAGTGATTTGCTTTATATTTTTTAATCACCGTTTTATAATTTCAGTATCTGGGTCAGTCTCATGAAGTAGTCTTGTGACCCAGGCTCCTCTAAGAACTCCCCTGGTTAGGAGGTGAGGAGAAATGAGCAATCAAATGCTGTTCAACAGTCAGACATAGTTATATTATTGCTCTGTATTTATTTCTGTTTTTAACAACTGTGTTTAATTAGAAAATTTCAAGTAATTGTGAAGAATATACCTCAAATATGTATTTTGGTGATAATGCATGAGACTCCTGCAGAAGAAGCCAGAATCACAGAGGACAATGTTTGCTCTTTGATTTATATCTGTTTCATTTTCCCCAAGCTTCAGAATAGCTCAGTATCAATCTGTTTCTCTTATCTCTTTGGCTAGCTTGAGTTAGATCAAAGAACTCTGTATTTTCAGAGAATCTACATGATAGTTATAAATATGCTGAGAAATTCCTATCTTGGTGATAGCTCCTGCCTTCCTGGAAAAATACTAAAATTATTTTGAAAATAAGCAATATTTAAAAGAAATAGAAGAAACAACAATAAAAAAAGATTAGCAAGTGGCACAAACACTGTCCTTTCACAGAGGACACTTGTACAGACCAAACATCTGACCAAGAGTCTAAAATAGCATTGCAGGAGTATCAGAGTTAAGGAGCTCCTCTGGAGAACATCCTATAAAAGGCACTCATTTTGTAAAATGCTTGGAATAGTTTTTGAGATTCTGTCCTCTTCAAAGCTCAAGCCAGAACTCGGGCTGCTTATGGGTTTAAGAGGAAAGTAGGACATGTACGTGTCCAAAAATGACAGGACTATATTTTGGTGTGATTCTGCAGGCATCTGACAGAGCAATGCTGTTTTGTGCCTAAAATTGCTCAATCATTTGCTTTTCTCAACCTGTAGCACTTTTCCAGTTCCTGTGTCCTTCCTGCAAGTAATCACAGAGACTCTGGTGAGCCATGAAAATTAGCTCAGTGCAGAGGTATTCAGGCCTGGTGAGATCCAGCCTTATAAAATCACATAAAACTGTGCTGCATGGTGTTTTCTGACCAGCACCAGATAAAATCAAGCCAAATTAACTTGGTACCCAGCCTAAATTAAGAAGTTTTGATTCTTGTCAGATGATTATTACCTTTGGGACCATTCCAAACCTTTGTGACTAGATTCTCTCTGGACCTGAGGTCTGATGCCTGTAGCCAGCATTTCTATCACAACTTGTGCCTTTCCAATTTCAGGACTAACATGAGTAAAACGAGGTGCTTCAGCATCTGTCAGTATAAAATTTCTAGTGGCTTCCTTGTGAAATTCATAAGCATGTGTTCTGTTTGCTGCCACAGATATATAGAACAGAAGTGATTCAGCATTTCCAACCTCATGATAAAAAATAAAGTATCCCAGAGTTGTTCTGGTTTCCTCAATTTCCCTTTTCTCCACAGAAAATCATGAATCTGAAAACCAACAAATTTGTTTCCCAACCTTCCCCTCCTTTTATGTTTTTTTGGTGGTGGGGGAGGAAGAGTTAATTTCAGCTACAGTTCTTGGATAATTACAGGAATTTTAAAACTCCATCTAATGTGCTATTTGACAGCAGTGAAACGTGATCAAGGTTATTAATTCCTCTAACCGTTGACCTCTAGATTCAATAAACATACAGCTGAAAAATGACCACATCAAGGAATTTGTCCAACTTGGCCAGAGAGCATGAATTTGAAGAAATAACTTGTACAAATCTCTGAAAAATTACTTTGTAAAAATGGCATTTTCTTACTGAAAACCAATCTGCTTTTATGTATTCAGACATGTTTCTTAGAAATGAAATATTGTTTTGGATTTGATTTTTGTTTAACCAGTGAGGAAGAAAAAGCTGTTGGCTTGGTTTTGGGCTTTTTATTTTTTTTACATTTGTGTATTCAACAACAGCAGTTTATATGACACTGAGGCACCTGTGCCAGTGATGGAGCTTCCATATATTTTGTAGATATGTTGATCCTACCCAGATGAAATTCAGTGATGCCTTACGCAGTGAAGGTGGGAAAAGAAAAGGGATGATAATGTATTGTCCTTTCACCTGAAATCAAATGGCTTGTTCAAACCCTACCTCTTTTTCACATCTCTAATGGGTTTCATGCATATATGAGGAACACTTTCTCCTCACATACAAGGAACTCTGAAGCATCTCTAATCCTTCAGATCCATGGAGCTTTTTGCTTCTTAGAACATGAAAGTCAAAAATGTTCTCTTACTGGTTTTGTAGACATGGGCCTATTATGTGTATAAAAAAGTGTGTCTGTTTTGGTGTTTTTTAATTTAATTTTTACATGAATCAGCAAACAATCAGTGATTTGCAGCTCACTGTTTATAGGCGCCCAAGACAGTTTCAGTCACAGTCATTTTCCATCTTGCGCTCAGTTGGGGTTGACAACTTTCCTTGGAAGTTCAATCACAATAATGTTGGTCATTGTGGGTTGTTACTTTGGGAAGGAAGATCATCTTCCAAGGCTGTTGATTAAAGGCCAGGAGCTCGTTAGGCAGCAGGAGCAGCCTGTGTTTGTGAGGGGTGCCCAGCCCAGGCACTGCCCCTCATGGCCAAGGCCTTACCAGGCTTTTTTGTAGGGGGGCCCCTAACAAGGCTTTTTTATGGGGAGCCCCTAATGAGGCTTTTTTTGGGGGGGCCCCTAATGAGGCCTGTGGGGACCCTAACCAGGCCTCTGAGGCCTAACGAGGCTGTGGAAGCCCAATGAGGCCTAACAAGGCTTTCTGAGCTCTTGGGCAGCCTGAGGTGTTTGAGGGGCTGGTGCCACCCCCTCACTTTAGTGTTGGGTGAATAAAATTATATGTATCTCCAAGTTCAAAAGCAAAGATGGTTCATTTTCCTGAGTGGGTTTGGAAAAGACAAAAGTCCAAAATGAGAGCTTTTTTGGTCAAAATGGAGACATCTGGAGCTTCTGTTTAATTAAAAATGTTTCCTGAGGTGTTTGTGTGGAATTCCAGTGAATTGCGTTTCTGTCCAGTCTTTACCTTTCACTGAGTCCCTTTTTAAGAATGGTTATGGCAGATGGTGGAAAGAAAATATACCAAAGAAAAACTGAACTAAAGCATAGCAAAAACCAGTTAATTCAAATTACTATGGTGTGTTATTGTTTTCAAAATTTGAGAAATATTTGCAAATGTACAAATACGTTTGATTAAAATATAGCAGTACTAATTTATGAAAAATTTAATAATTAAGGAACTGAATAAAAAGGAATATTATTTTTAATTAATAATTCTGTACTGATGTGTTTCTTTATTGGGTCCCTATGCCAACTCATCCTTTCCTAATTGATTTTAATACATTCTCTTCTCCAGAAAGAAATTGAACCAACTTTCCATATATATCACAGTTTTTTTATGCATATTTAATAAATCAAATCATATTTATTAAAGTCTGCAATTATGTTTGTCAGAAATGTTGACTAGATGTAAATAAAAGCCCTTGTTTGAATGTTGCTCTTAATTATGTGCTTTTGATTTTCATGACTTGCATTTTCAAAAATTGTAAAAAATGTAATTGCTAATGAATATCTGTGCTAGAGTTTGATTATAGTTCAGTGTCTCTTATACAACCATTTGATTCTGAATATAAAAAACATAAGTATTTTCCTGTTGCTCTTGCTTGAGCACTGGTACTAAAATTTCTAAGTAATGCTGATGTAGAGTTTAAATTTGTGTCTGAAGGATGTTGGCACTGAAATGAATTACACAAAAGACTTGACATAGTGCTATACAGGTTGAAAGGCAGCACTCCTGGTTTGGAGGGGATTTTAATTTTCTTTTCAAGCCCATCAAATCTTACTGACATTGAATGTTTGGCAGTGGTGAGTTCTTAGGCAGGGTGCTGTTGATCTTGTCCTGTGCACTCACTTCTGCAGAGAGCACACAGAGCCAAAATGTACATGAGGAAGGCGTGGAACAAAGGCTGAAAGGTGAATTTGCAGTTTCCATTGCCTGGCCACAGACACACAGACACATCTCTGAGATGAAACCCGAGTGAGTTATACTGCTAGCTGCTTGTCCACAGAGAGTTGAAGTCAAAGAAATTCTCCAGTACATCGTTAGCCAGAAGAGGCAGACTCCATATTAATCCTGCTTGCTCTTTAATTTTGGGAAGTCAGTTCTGAGCCTTATGGATATGTTCAGGCAGGAGCTCTGTGTGATCTCAGAGTAGCTGAAGGGCATCAGATGCCCTATTTCTGCCACTGAGATGTGCCTCAGAATCCAAGTAATAGATTATAAATCTCTGAAAGCATTTTTCAGTCATGCATTTTTACCATATCCCTTAACCAACCACAAGATTTCAAAGAGCATAAAAATCACTTGTAGCAGAGGATCTTGCAGCATAGGTAATATTGTAGAAACTCACTGTACTGTCATTTTGACACAAATAATTGGGCATGGAGCTGCACATACACAGGAAAAAAGGAAAAAAATCTTTATCACATGCAACCACACAGGATATGTACTATAGACTTAGAATGGTAATAATCCATCACTGTCTTTCTGTATTGAAATGGGAAACAAAAAAATATGGTGTTTAGACTGAAAAAAAAATTGATTACTTGTGGTGCAGTTACATTATTTGGTCGTATTTAGGCTGATATGTCTACAAAATTGAACTCTTTTATTGCACTTCAAATTTATGGCTGAGTAAATGAAAAGTCACTTTATGAAGATGAGGACCTACCATTTTGTAGGTAAAATGTTGTTTTATTTGGAACAAGTTGGGTGCGTATTTATCATTCCCTGTGATGCTACTTCTTACAAAATACAAAATATAGGCATTTCCTTTGCCTTGTTTAGTTTCCTTTTCACAAAGGGATAGCTGCATTGCTGATAGCTTGCAAAGAAATTGTCTTCATTGTTTGTACAGTGGAATGTGCCCATTTGTGCAATGGAGGCCAATGTGCAGATTGGGGATATGTGTGTGTTCCCACAGTTCCAGACCATCCCTAGCTGGGCTGCCACCAGAGGAGAGCAGGGTGGGAGCCATCAGCTGTGCCATGCTTGGAAGGTGATCCCAGTGGAGAGGAGTTTGCTGTAGGCACAGCAGTGGTACCTCACAGGGGAGGCAGATGCCAGCCCCTCTCTGAGGGGATAAAGGAAGTTTTGCTGTTGCTGATGTCATGGCCTGATGGAGTTTCCGCTTTACCCCCAGTGATCAGTCTCTTGCTGTGTTACACTCTTGTCACAGCCTGCTGAGGGCATGGGGTCATAAAGAGTCAATTAAGGGTCATAAAGACAAGTTGTTCCAAGATATTATTAAACAAAGTATTGCCACTTTCTCTATATTGGTGTTTTTGCTTCAGCAACTAAAAGTTAGAAAACCTGACTTGCTTTCTGATGAAGAGTAGTGATCATGTACTTTGCATAAGTTTGTTAAGAAATTAAATGAATGGGAAAAAAAGTGGCTGATGATTACTGCAATAAGTTTCCCAAGAAAATAGGATTATCTAAACCAGTAACCACACATTAATCAGATATGTCAGAGTTCTCATTTTTCTCTTCTATAACTTTGTTTACACTTTTAGTGCTTTCCAGAAAATTTGCTGCAGAATTGTCAGCCTTTTGCTCTTGAAAAAGTAGTGCAGTATTATTTCAATCGATTACTAAATATTTTTAATTTATTTTTTTGGCTGCTTCATCCTGAGTCCCTGAAATTTCTATGAGCATAAAATTAGTGAAATCTTTGCTAGTGATGCATCTTTTCCTTTTTGCTGCCTGATGTGGCAGCAAAATGATGAGCTGAAGTAGCAACATGCTTTAGTGCTTTTGGGAAGTCCTTTAAGTCGTGCACAAATACCACTTATTTTCCTCAGAATTTAATATCTTGAACATAATTAGTCCTTTGAGCCACTTGACAGATTCCACTCCATTTACTTTTGAGTTTGTGTTTACCCTGATGGGTACCTGTTTGCAAGATTCCTGTTATAGCAGCGTATTTTACAAATCTGATGGGACAGACTACTTTAGAATATTTCAGATACCCTTGGGCACTGATTTTGGCTTGGCAAAGAATTGAGTTTAGTTATATATATCAAGCCTTCAGAGATGTGTACCTTGAAAACAAAACAGTGATCATTTTTGGTGATGCTGGATGTTTGTTAGTGGTTTGGGATGACACTGAGCTAAGATTTTCATGTGACTTTTTGTGTTTCGTTGGTTGGGGTGTACACTTATTTTCACTTGCTTATTTTCTCACTCCAATATACCTTTTCTTATATATATTTTTTTGTCATGTCCCATTTTTCTAGGCACTTTACAGTGGCATTTTTGTTGGTAGGAATGCAACCACGGAACCTGTTTTATCTGTTATTGTAGTTTTACTTCCCAAATCCCAGCCCCAACAAAACCCACAGTGTGGGCCCTGCCCAAAATGCTGCCTTGTTTCATCGGAAGGTAGCTGCAGTCTGCAGTCTCCGTGCCAGATGAGCAGTAGTGTGGCAGATGTGGAAGGAAAGGCAGGAACGTTCTGTCTGTACTGAAAACATTACAGAAATGTTGCATTGATCTGCTGTCACCTCAGACCTTCCCTGGCCCAGAAAAGCCAAAATATTAAGGTTTTTGAGCTGTCCAAAGTTTGAAATAGAAGAGGCAGAAGTCAATAAGCAAACCAGACACTTTTAAAGAAAAATGCCAATTTCATAAAGATTTTACTTTAAGTAAGAAATTGGGAAGCAAGTCCTTTATACATACTCCACTTTTCCCAAATATTTGTTGTTCAGTGTAAAATCCTAAACAATTTATTGAAAATATCTGTTCCATGTCTGTGGCAAGGGATCAGATTCCATCAAAATATGACTGCAAATCAAGTGTCCACTGCAGATCTGGGAGGAAATTTTGAGTGTTCATCAAACTGCAGTTGTAGTGTTGTTCATCAAACAGCAGTGTTGTTCACTGAAGAGACTGAGTCATGCCAGAGAGCAATACATCTCTTCCTCTACCCTTGTACAACCTCAGATTATGTTTTGGTAAACAGGCACATAAATATGATATGTTTATTATTTGATCTTTTAAAAGATAAATTGTGTTCCTACTAGGAAATGTCAAATGCATTTGTGTCACTAAAAATATTTTCTTCCAAGCAAATAAGGCACTCTTTAATACCTAACCAGATACTTTTATTTTCAATTTGATTCTCCTGCAGACCTGGAGGAGTACTTAAGATCACTAATGCAGGTGTGTTGTTAATTCTCATTGAAAGCTCTTCAGAACTCAGCTAAGTGTATCACCTGTGAAGATTTTGTTTTCTTTTTGCATGAACCAGCATCCCAGTAACAGTACCTTTGCCCTGTTAGGACCAAAGTATGTGTTTTTTTGAGACTTTGCACACTATAATAGGTGAAATCAGTTGTTTGAAATGCATGTTTTTGACCCTAGGTTGTCCACTTGTTGGTGCTGTAGTTATCCCTGCCTCAGATGACAAGACCATGCAGAAAAAACTCCCTATATTGAATCATTATTGAGATGGTACTCAATAATACTGTGCAAACTTGTAGCTGGAATATATTACATTACCATGTTAAAAGGTTTGGGATATTAAACAGCACAGCCTCCACAAGGATATCCTTGGGCCGATCAAGATGATAACAGCAGCAGAGCAGAACAGACCAATTCAGCCACTATTAGGATGCAAACTCTGCAGCCCATCTCGGAGTTCTCAGGGCTGATTTGCAAATCAGGCAGCAGCTCTTTTAGGAAACATCATGCTGGCATGTGGCACCTGTGCTGGAGCTCTGCTGCTTTTAATCACAACAGCTAAAGGTTATAAATATAAACATTTTCCTGAAGGAGTGATAAGAAAAATAAACAGGTCTGATCCTGTATTGGTTGACAGAAGGTATCAAAAGTAAAGGTGATATGAGTTTGCCTGGTATTGAATCTCACCCTGGTAATGAAGAAAAAGTGCATTAGAGATGTGACCATAGGGCTGCACTGAACCTTCTGCAGCTTGATGCACTGAAAGATGCAAGAAAACAAACATTATTTGGAGCATGGAGGTTTGTGGTGTACAGGAGGCTGCTGGGAAATCATTAGGATGTTTCTGTTGCTTTTCTGGATTGTAAGGAAGCCACTACAAAGAGAGTCGTAGAATATATGGGAAGGTGAAGTAGCTACAGGTGGAGGTTCTAAGGATAAAGCAGTTGAGTAGGCACGTCTAAGAGCCCATAGCAACAGAGAGAGATGGAGGAATCTGGAGATCTGTGAAGAGGTGAGGAAGAACTTGAAATTGTCCTGAAGTGATCTCAGTTTCTACACTAAATTTCAGTACTATTCTTGTAATCATTTTGCTCTTGCTTAACTATCCATTCTATTCCTTACTTGGAATGAACAGGCTTTGGTTAAACAAGGTTTCTCTTCTGATATTTGATGTAAATATCAGAGGAATGGAGTGCTGACTCTCTGCATTGGCTTACTCTTATGATTTATGTTTCATGCATTCACTTCTCTGTCTCCAACAAGTTCTTGGAAGGTATGGGAAACAATTGTTTTCTTGTGGGAAGGAGTTTTATCACTCTTTTAAAAAGCCAGCTTCAAGGAGGTGGTCTGCTGAAACACCAGCTCCCTGTCCCTGATGATTTGTCTTTTATTACACAATGTTGTGCCAACAATACAAGGAGTGAATTCTTACTGATTCATAGAGGAATCAGAAATGTGCTGTCTTTTTGCCTTTTCTCCCCCTAAAAATTCATCAAGCCTTCAAGTGTCTTTCCATAAAAAGCCCAGAGAACCAGCCAATTAATTGTTAAAAACAAAGTGCCATAGTTGCCGAGTATTGTACCTGATGGAAGAGAAGGATATATTTAATTCTAATAACTCCAGTTTACATTTTTAACAAAATTTTTTCTCTTGATTGTGTCAGAGATCATAGTGCTTATGCTTGGTACTGTCTCACAGCAACACAAAATTTTGTTAGATTTAATTATTAAATATACAGCAAAGCTGGCAGAAATGTTGAAGAGTGAACTGAGCTGGGGTATATTTTTGCCTTGTTTTGCTTTGCTTTCATTCCAGTGTTGTTGTGGTGCTCACTACACCTGTAGATGTCGAGCACAGCAGCAGAGGTTTTTCGCCCCCATGTGTGGATCCTCTCATGCCTGCTGTTAATGAGCAAACAAGATGCAGGATGAACCTTGTGGGAAAATGCCCCAGGGCAAACAGACATGTCTGAAGGCAGAAAAAATTGAAAAATGAAACTAAAATAAAAAAATCCCTCCCAACAAGGTATTTCTGCAGTTATAGGGAATGTATTAGCTAGGTTCATTCACACAGAGAACTGAATACAATTTCATTTTACCTTTTCCCTGCTCTCTCTCTTAGTGGGATATTTACAATCAACACAATTTATGCTTGGAGATAAGGATTTTTGTGAGATAAATGGTGTTTATTTTTATTTCACTATTTAGAGAGAGCTGCATCACGGACTGATTATTATAGGAAAAAATATTGGAAAGAAGTTATAGAAATTATAATTATAGGAAAGCTTAAAAGTCAGTTTATCTAGATCAAACATCTTAACAGGTTTTATGAGATAATGGGTTTTTTTAAGGTCAGTCACCATTTTGTCCAGCATTCCTTGTTGCAGTGAAAATGCCTTTTCTGCAGCTATTAGAAACAAGCTGGACACACAAAGAAGAAACTTTTGTGTTATTCTGAGACCTCTCAGGAAGGTCTTCTGCAGGTGCAGCAGTGCCATGGAGCTGTGCCACATTGTCACTGCACACTGCAGAAAGGCTTTCTGGATGCTGCTGGGGCATCCTGTGAGATAAAGTCTCAAAAGTCTCACATGTCCCTTCAGTCAACACTGATCATCCTGGGCTGCTTTTATTCACGTAAAATATGATGTGCATAGTAAGATTCCATTTATGAAGAAGAAATATAGCAATTTATGACTAAAATGTAGATTTTATTTAAAGTCATGTACATGCCTCCATAGGTGCTAAACAGAAATGTTCCAAATTGTCAAGTGCTAAATTTTTAGTTCCATATTTTCAATAACTATGGTTGAGTTAATTCAGATGTGTGATTTGTATTTATTAGAAAAACAGGATTCTTGCTTAAGTGTTAAGGGATGCTGGGATCAGAGATGACGAAAATAATCAGCTTTAGACAGCAGTAAGAAACAAAATTAGGATAGAAAGACTAAACGGTACACAATCAGCAAGGAGTAATTTCAGATTCTATGTCAGAACTTCAGAATTGATATGAAATAACTTTAAAGTTTTATGACTAAAGGTTTGGTGTTTTTTGTTGGGTTTTTTTTTGTTTGTTTGTTTGTTTTTTGTTTGGTTTTTCTGTTTTTTTTTTTCTTTTTGACAATAGAAACCTGACAGTGCATGACAGAAGGCAGATTTCTTAGAAATATCCTTGGCTGGAATATTTGATTTTATTAGTTGAACACCTGTTGTTATATCGGTAAGCAGCTGAAAACAAATTGTCAGTTTCTCTCAATCTCACGAAAGTTACCAGGACACCTGTAACAACATAACACCATGCAATAAATTTTAATAGCTATCACAGATGGTCATCTTCTAAAAGGTCTGACTGTGCCCATTCTGCAATGTCATTTTGTGTGTGTTCATTCTCTGTGTTGATGCATGAGTATACGTGACCTGTATGTGAGCCCTCAGCACTTACCTTGCCAAGCAGTGTTCAGAGGCCACAAGTTTGTGCTGCTGTTTTTGCTTTAAAAATAAGAAGGGTTAGCTGGAGCTAGCCCTGGGCTTTTTGGTATCATCATGGTTTAGGTCTTCAGAAGCAATTTGTGATTGCATCACTCTTTGTTTGCCAGTAGTTCAGAGGATGTACATTTGTATTGCTGGTGCTGTCACTTGCTAACACCCAATCAGTGTTTGAGCCCTTAGAATAAAATGAGTGGAATGTAGAGTAAATTCAAAGGAAAAAAACACCCTGCATTTTTACCTTAAAGGTAGTGAACATATTAAGGATTGAAGAGTTTTCAGGGGTCAGTATGCAGTCTGATAAATCAGAGTCATGATGAATTTGAGATTTGAGCTATTTAGGAAAACAAAGCTGTAATCACCATGAGATTTTTGTCGTCCAGCACCTCAGGCATCTTCCAGAAGATGTTAAATCCAGGAAAAGAAAATTCCATCTATGACTCCTCCCTTGCTACTTTTAGCATACTTTAGGATCTTTACTAAATTAAAAGGACATTTTTTAAGTACACTTAGTTAAGAGAAAGCAGCGAGGGTTTTGAGATGCTGCAATCAAGAAAAAATAATTTCAGTCCTGTTAAGGATTTTTTTGTTGTTTCTTGGCAGTCAGCAGTTTGAGTTTGACAACTTCTCAAGAGAAAAATGATCTGTGTCAAGAAAAACAAGAAATAAGAGATGCTTGATATTTCCACATGTCCAAAGTGTCTCTTATATAAACCTAAATTTTTAAAAACTGGTTCTGGTGAAGAAGCTTGGCTTTTCACCTAGGCCAAATCATTATTATCTCTCAAGACCTTAGCAGCATCTTTTACACTGATTACACGTTGAAAAACAGCTTTGAAAAGAAATGAGACAGACTGCCTTTCAAAACTTGATTTTTATTGATGATAGATAAGCAATGATGGAGTGGAATTATTACATGTAAAGCATTTTTTTCTGTGCCTGATTTTTGAGATGTGTGAAGGTCTCACCTTATCTTTTTGTTACCTCATACAGAAGCTCCCAGTAGCACCTCATGCTCTAAGATGGAGCTCTGGTAATGATTAGAGATATTCTGGTCAAGAGCAGAGTTCAGAGTTCCCCTTTCCCTGCTGAGTGCTGGGTGGTTTGCACTCCCCTTGTCTCAGCCTGACTGCTCCCTTGGTTGCCTGAGGCTTTCCAAGTCGCCCTCAGGCCCTTCTTCCTAAAAGTAGCTCTCAGCCCCCTCACTCCTGTTTAGACAGTAAACTCCTAGGACATGGGATTTCTCTTTACTTGTGTCTGTACAGCCAGAGAGAACTTTGTGGACAGCAATCAGGAGCAGGGCCAGAGGCCTTGAGCCAAGGGAGAGAGAGCTGCTGGACCATTAGGCAGGGAGTGCATAATTCATGCTGCGCTTGGGAGGGAGGAACAGCGGCCCAGGCTCTACAAGCAGCCCTCTGTAGCTGAACTGGTTTGGTCTATTGCCAAAATAAAACCTAAAGTAGACCAAATTGGCTTATGCTGACTTGCTTTACAAGGTGCTGCAATGGTTAATAAAGGTGCAAATGGAACAATTGCATCAACTGCAAAATTGGATCTGAGAGATCAGGAGACTCTTAAACTGCACCTGTTTGACTCCTTGCTGTGGGCACTGTGTGGGATAACACCTGGGAAACCTTGTTTGTGAATGATGGAATTAGTCAAGTGCTAACATAGGATTTTTTTTTGTTTGCTTTAATATTTCATTTCCTGTATATCCTTTGCAGGAAAACCTGGCATTTGTGACAGAGAATTACAGCCCCAGTCCCACACATACAGACTTTTCTATTCTTCATTGATTGTCCCTGGTGGCACAGTCATTTCTGAATTTGGAGTTCTGCCTGGGGATGGAGGACAAGCCTCAGCCCCTGTGAATGCCAGGCAGCTCCCAGATGAGAAAGCTCCTCTGGCCTGCAGCAAACAGCAAAGGCACTGTCTGTGTTCAAGGTAGATAAAATCAGCTAAAGCTAGGAAGAGAAGGGAATTATGCATTAAAAGAACAGAATAAAGAGAAAACAAAGGCAGCATTCAGAGGGGTTGGATATAGTGGTTTTTAATTGAGAAGTAGGGTGTGGACCCTCTTCCTTTCAGAGGCAGTAATTAAATGTCAGATGCCTACATGCCAGGCAAATGATACCATAAAAAATAGAAACCTACAGCATCTATTCTTTTTGACTGGGTTTGGAAAAAACCCAGCACCAGAAAAACTGCTCTTCGGTCCCCTAAACTAAGTCCTAGGTGTCACACTCCTAACTGGATTTTTAGACATCTCTTAGGCTGGAGCAGTCATTACCCAGTAAAACCTTGTAAAGTGCATAAACACTATTATTGATATCTCATACACTCCTATCATTATCATGTTTCCTCTCTTGGGACCATTCCCAGACCTGATTCATGTATTTGTTTAACTTCTGTTGTAGATGGCTTTGCTTTTTTAAGTGAAAGCACAAGAATGAATGCTGCAGACCAATTAAAGCTCAGGAGGATAACACATATTTTAAAATCACATGTTTCAAGTCACCTGCAATACCTCTGTGATACATTTTTAGTAAAGTAAGAAACAACTCTAATCACTAAAATAAACTCATCAATGTCCTCGCTTCTGCTGGAACCAGGAATTTGGGCCACCATTCTCAGTGTGTAGGTGTAAAAATCTGTCATTCAATCTGGGAGCTGTAGGAATACATTCCTTCTCTCCATATGAATCCCCATTCTGGTTTGTGCCTGTCCAGAGTGGGGACAGCTTCCTTTAACAAGGGCAGAGGAACAGTCAGTCTCATTCACAGTCTCAAAAAGTCACAGGGTTTACAACACTGCTTACAGTGACACACTTGGCACTCTGAAGGATATTGCTATCTAGGTGGTACTTCAGCCCTCAGCTCCTTTTGCTAGGCTTTCCATTAAGAAATGCTTCAGGAGATTTATATCTATGACTTCAAATTTCCTTGATGCCTAAAGCAGAAATGCTAAAATCCTGTCAAAACTTTTGTAAGGAGTACAGAATTGGCAGCTTCCCAGTAAACATGAAACTTGGTTAGTGACTGAAAGGATTCAGAAATTGCATAGCTGACAATACTCAGATGGGTGTAAATAAATTGTCTACACCTCTTGAACTTGTTCTCCATGGGTGTGCTGAGAAGTGTGTTTTGTAGAAAAAGGGTAGCTGAAATGGCAAAAGTTTTAACTGTCAATTTGTTAAAAGCCAAAGTAAATTATCAGCTTGAGAAAACCATTCTGGAATATTTCATTTGCAATATCCAGCACCAGGTAGCAAAGTCTGGGGTTTTTTCATACTTATAATAGTATAGAACTGATGAGGAAAGAGTCTTAGGTAGAAGGTGAGGGACTAAAACTGAAGTCCTGAAACAGTTTTAATTGATTTTAAAATATCTGAAACTTAACTGAGCAGTTTTCATTTCCTCTGCAAGTTCTGTTCTGACCCTGAACCATCCACAGAAAATGCAGTGAAATAAAAAGGATTTTCTTATAAATGTTCATGCCAAGAAATGGCAAGATTATAGTAGATATTTCTTATTATTTGCAAAAACATTTCTGCTCAATTACTTGCATAATAATTACATCATTGCTTTAGCATCCCCTTGAAAGATTGCCTTTCAAAGTGTGTTTTATAGCAGTCCTTAAAGATAATGCAAGGTTGTATCTGCTTCTTTAAGTGAAAAGGCATTGTAAATGCAAGCTCTCGTTTCTCTTTTCACCTGACCTGAGTGTGCATTCAGTGCCTTTGAGAGTGTTTCAATGTTTATGTAATATATTCTGTAACTGCTTTAATTTCAGCAGGATCCATACTCCAGAAGGTCACCAAAAGGTTGGGATGTACCAGTTAGTAACTGTTATTATGATCTTCATGGCCTCTATCTGAAACTCTACTTAAAACTTGATGTGGATTTTTGAATACAAGCTGTGCTTCTAAAATTGCCTTTAGGAGGTCACTTTTTAGCTTCTGCTTTCTCAATGTATTCCCAGCAGCAATGGATCTTAGTTTTCCAGGACCCAATTACATTGCATGGGGCTATCTGGAGGACATGGATACAGGCTAGCAAACTGCATATTTGAATTAACTTTCCATATAGAGTTCTTTGACCTCTGAGTCTCCTTCCAGTTGCATGAAACACTGAATTCTGTGTCACTGTCTGTGTGCTGCTGAAAGCTGGCTCAGTCCTGACTGAGCAGATACAGACTCTGCACAGGCCCTACCAGGGGCAGCAAAACAAGGTTTCCTGTCACCTCTGCTCCTTGAGGACTCCAGTCTCTCAGACAGTGTAGGAGGAGCCTTTGTAGGGTTTGTTGTCTTACAGGTTTCACTGCTTTCTTCCAAGACTGACTGGCAGAAGAGCCAAGAGTTGTCACTTCCCTACAGTCTGGTGATCAGAGCCCTCTCTGGAGTGTAGAATAGCCATCTGTGTCTTGTACAGCAACCAAACTAGTCAGGCTTCCTTTTAGGCAACAACCCTGCTGTTTAGAAGGTGCTTGGGAATCCATTCTGAAGTAGCACTTCAGTGGAGCACAAGAAAGTTTCTGGTTTCTGGCCCTTAATAACAAGGATGATATTTTCCCCCCATAGTGTGCTGTTAAGGAGCTGTTAAATTGAAGTATTGATAAATAATTAAGTTCATAAATCCCAAAGTCAACAACTCCTCCAGCTGTCCTGGTAAAGAGAAAAAGACAAACCTTGAAGCACCTTCCCTGAGCTTGTCCTATGGAATCTCCTTCTTCCTTCTTAACACCATGGAAATCCTCAGTTCAGAAACAGTTTGATTTCTATTTTTCATTCACTTGAATGATTTTAGGAGTGAAATAAGGATGAATTGTGATGTGTTAAATAATTGTTTGTTGGTTTCAGGGAAGAGCCAATATTAGGATTACAGTTTCAGTGGGTCTTGACAGCAGAATACCTTTCCACTTGGGTGCCATCTTCTTGTGGAAATTAATATAAATCTCAATCTATGGCCTCCAGTTTATGTAAGGTCTTGTGGAGGTGGTTTACTGAGCCGCAAAATTTTGATTAATATTTTTCTATCCACATCTGATTGGATATGACATCTGGAGCACAGGATCAAGTTTTTCCAGTTTTTAAACAAAATATACTCTGAGATGAATGGAGAAAGGAAGGAAGGGAAAGAGGAAATTCCTCTCTTGTCAGTGCAGACCTGAGGAGCTGCATAGCTCTCTTTCACCCTATCAGTTTCTGTGAAAGGTATCTGTAGCTGGATAACTTGTTTGGTCTTTACATGATTCTGATTTCTTGAGCATGTTCTGTCTCTACAGAGTACTACTCACTGTGCAGGATGTTTTAGGGTGTAATTTTTTTTCAAGATAGCACCATTTAAATTTTCTCAGTAGAAAAGATCATTCTGTATCAATTTTAACTTGATGGAGGGACATTTTTTCTACCTGCAGCAAAGAGGCCATGGTAACTGTCAGGGCTCGTGCCTGTGTACATTTTCTGTGAGCCAACCAAAAACAAATAAATGCAGTACATTTTGAAAATTGATGCCTGTCCATTTTCAGGAGCGTTTGAAAGTTAATCTAAAAGGCAAAAAACGTCAGATAGAGTTTACTGCACTCACGATTTTTAGCTTAACTCTGCAGTAATTGGAGACTAAGAACTTTCTGTGTGCTCTTGGGGAAATGTCAATGTCTTCTGTTTTGTTATGACATTTGAAAGCTGTGGCAAACGAATAAGAAATATGTAACCCACTCACTAGCAGTCATTATGCCTGTGCTTTCCATTTTGCCCACTGTGTTGTAGATGGGAAATTGCTTTGTTTCTTGGTTATAGGTACAGCCTGTTCAGTTCAAACCATAATGGTTCATGCAATAATTTTGATCACTGTCAACAAGGATCAGTTGTGACAGTACCTGAAGCTGCTTTCAATTACAGTGCTGTGAAATTGGAGTCAGCACAGAGGAACTTCAGGGCTGTTGCAGTGTGGTGAGCAGGATCTCCCACACAGGGGTGTTTGATGCCAAGTTTTGCCGCTTGTTCATTTTATTGCTTGCCTGCAGAAGCACTGTGGCAGTAGCTAATGCAGCTGTCACCAGTGACCAAAGTCAGACGGTCCTCACAGTGGCACTCACTGCCAGGTGGATGGTCCATGATGTGTTGTGCTATCTGGAACACTCCCTTATGCTTGTGGGCAAAGTCATGCTCCTGTGATTACTCTGGACTTTGGGTTTTTGTTGTGATGTGAACAGGAATTTTTCAACAGCCTTTGAAGAAGCAAATTCTTCACATGTGCACAGTGCTCACACTGGGCAGTCATTAACTAATAGTAGGATTGGTTAGGAGAGATGTGTTTCCACGCTGGATAGAAAGGCTGACTGCTCTCTAGCCTGTCTTTCCTCTGCTTCTTTCAAAAATTTCACTCCTTCATCCTTGGGTTATTTGTGGATTAGATATGGATGATGTGTAAGTTATCAATTGTGTGGAAGACACTCCATGTGTCTGGTGTTTGTGCAGGGAGTGGAGCATGCTCTAGGACAGCTCCAGGCAGGGATGCAGCTGGAGCACAGAACCAGAGAATCTGAGTGCAAAGAGCTGCTTTAGCAGTGTGTTTAGTAGAGTGTGCAGCCTTTGTCAGGTGCTTCCAGCCCCCATACTCAGCCTGTGTTGGTAACTGAAGGCCTCTACCCTTAAAGGCAATAGGAACAGGAATGTGTAGGGCTCAGTTCCAGGTTTGACCAAGTCTATGTCATACAGTCACCAGAGACAAGTAACTCCATCTTGTGTCACAGGTAATCACCTCATTCCTGGGCAGGAAATACTTTGGTTTAGTGGCAGGCTCAGACTAAAGACCAAACCATGATACCATGGTCTTGAACAAACCAGAGTGGGTTAGAGCAGCATCTGGTCTGCAGGCTGTAGAGGGTGGAATGTTAGCACACCTGAGTGGGTCTTTATGTTTACTCACCTACTGAAAATCCAGAACCCAGTTCCTGTGTAGAATGCAAATGAGGATGAGATCTTAGCAGGAATTGTCTGTGGTTCCTCCTGATTTCCCTACATTACTACCTGCAATTTAACGAGGTTATTGGTGCTTGGCTAAAAGGCTCTGTCCAAGTTTTAATTTCCTCTGTCCCTGACACATTGCTATTTGCAAAGAGGTTATGCAGACGTTAAACCAGAGAAAAATTAAAATCGGTGTAATGAAAGTTTTGTACTGACATCTGAGAGAAAATTCAACCTTCTTAATTTTGAAGAAGCTGTAAAGAGCCTGGCTGTACAGTACATATGTCAGAGGTAAAGAAAAGCCTGTCAGATTTTGGCTTGGAGCCATTAGACATGATTTGCAGTATCCTTGCAGAGAGGAAGGCGAGGCAGCTGTGTGATGAGCATGGAACAGACAGAGATTTCAGATATCCACATACAAATTCATTCTTTCTCTTCAGTTCAGGAACTACCAATGTATCACATCCACAATGCCCCAAAGCATCCTCCCAGCCAGTTGGCTCTCAGCAAGAATAGAACCAATTTCTTAATCCTTACTACCACCTCCTGCCAACACACTATGGAAATAGAAGATGTATCTGCTTCAAAAAGCATTTGTCTGCTTTTCTGGCCAGGCATATGCTTCAGAGGTGACAGCTGGTGCAGGAAAGAAGCATTTATTTATACGTACATATATTTAGACATGTATCTATTTATATAAATATATACACACAAAGATATATATATATATGCCTACAGAAAATGCTTTATGTGCTCATGTGTGTATATGAAAAGGAAGGAACCAAGGAAACTGATGAGATGCCAGTTTTCCAGTTCAATTTTACAACTCAGTACTTTAGAAGAGCAGGAACAATGTCTGTATCCCTAATGAGCAGCAGGCAGAGTAGACGTTATCTTGGGATGATTTCTAGGCTGGGCAAAGTACATTTTTTGAAAATTCTTAATTTGACATCAAATAAATTCTTAAATATGCAGAAGATCAACTGTCTCGCTTCTCCTCTTCATAAAAGATAAGCCTGCACTCACCATTTACTGAGAGTGACTCAGTAAATTCTCAGTAATGACATCTCTAGTGAAGTATCAAGAGAAAGCTAAGGAAGGCACTTGAATTTAGTTTTTAAAGGCCTCAAAGAAAAAAGTAACTCAGAATCTTCCTGAAAGAGAATTCACCATGTTGCCACACTAGTAGCAGAGTTAACAGACACTACATGCCATAGCCTGAGTTCTATTCAAATGAAAACTGCAATGAAAAGAATTTTAAGAATATGGGTTTCTGTTTTTTAGAGAAAAAACCCTTTTCTTGCTATATTTTCTCAAATTCATACTAAACAACATGCTTGCCTTGGCACTGAATAGATGCAAAAATTGTCAATCTAAAAATTTTGTTCATCTGTAAGAGAACAAGCCTACATTGGGTGCCAAGTGTGGGTTTGAAATGCATTTATTCATTCCCGATTTAGCACCTACTCATAGCATAAAATGCAGTGAGATATAAAGGATACAGAAAAATAGTGCTCCCCCTCCCCAGTTTTAATGGCACATACTTATCACCATTCTTATGATAATGAAGTGTTTATACAGCTGCCACAGTGGGCACGGGAAGATTAAAATCTGCCTTCCCTCAGTGTAAAGAACCTAAGGGAGATCAGCACATCTGGTCTGGGGGGAAGATAAGTGTGTCAAAACCATTATTTCACATCTTTTCCAGCAGCTTAGAAGAAGGGTGTGAAGGAGAGAAGAAAATTTCTTAACTTTAGGGCAGCCATGTGTCTGTAGTTTTATCCTACCTGACAATTGATCACTTTGTTTAATAATCAGTACCCTTGGCACCCACATGTCATCTTCAGTATCCTGATAATATTTTGCTATTAACTGCTCTCTTTTTGCTGGGTTGGTTACAGCTCAGGTACTGGAAACCAAATGAGGTTCTGGTGAGTGTTTCCCAAACTCCAGTGGCAATGCTACAGAAAATGTGGATGTTTCTATGGATTGGTTGTTGTTTCCTAGATAAAATATTAGATATCATAAGGACACCTTTCAGAAGAAGCATGCATGGATGTGATGGAGAAAGGGATTTTAATGGTGATGCTGAGGAACTGCAGCTTTAGTCACATTGTCATTTGTGAAGCCAGTGTTCTTGTTTTAGCCCACAGCTCCTCCACAGAACAGTGACATTTCTCTTGGAGTTTTAGTCTCTATTAATGCAAGAAATATTATGAAAGGCAGAAATGTTTTGTCTGTTCCTGTTACTTGCTGAGAATAATGATCGGTGGTGGTTGGTTGGGTATGAGCTGATGGGGCAGATGGAGAAGGAAAGGTGCTTTTTGAAGCAGTTAGAACTATTTTAATCTACTTTGTTACAGTGACATTGCCTCTAATCCTTTCCTTATATATTATTGATAAACTTTTCACAATGTACATCATAGTAGGATTCATCAGACTTGACATTTTATCCTCCCAGTGCATTTGGAAGCTCAGAAGTCTTCTATTTCCCATTTTACATTTACATTTATTTCTCATTTTCATGACATTGAGAGAGAAGAGAGTGTAAGGCAAATTGTTTGAACTTCAGTTTCTGCAGTTAGGCAAGAAATGCTCATCTTGTTAAAAATCAGGCCAAAGATTTTGGTCTCTAAATATAGATTTAAAGATCTAATATTAGATACCTCATATGGGAGAGATTGACCTCAGTGATTGACCAGTACTGTGCAAAGGCCCTGCAGGGAATCTCAGAGGTGGATTTTTGATCTCCTAAAGCTTCATTGCTAAAAAGTTGTTTTTCCAAGAAATTTTCTGCAAATAAATCTTTAAACACTTGGTTATTTCTGCAAATAACACTTTAAACACTTGAAGCAATTGGTGATGTTGAAAAAATGGAATTTTTTTTTCAGAAACTGAACCAAAAACAAAGACAAAATAAGTTTTGATCAGTTCAAATGAAAATTATAACTGCTTATTTGGGGCTTTTCTTTTGAAACAACAAACTTTAGAAAAAAGAAAGTCTGTTGAGGCATGAAATGTTTTAAATGAGTGGAAAAATAGTTGATTTCTTTTTTGTGCTTGGGTATCTCTTTTATCTCTTAGAAAACCATTGAGTCTTGCTTTTCCAGATGAACTGATTTAAGATTTTTAAAAGATTGTAAAATTTTAAATTTAAAAATTTTTCCCCATGCCTTATTGTAAAGTAAGTACTGCTTCTGCTTAGGTCTAAGAATTTTTGTATAATGTTATGTTCCTAGATTGAGAATAAATAATCAGTATTTCATCATCTGTTCATCCTAAAACACTTCAGTAAGGCCCTTCATTATTTCTGGGGGGACATGTGCAAGGTCTGTGGGATCCCATCAGAAACGCTGCCCATAGCCTTGCTGTTCACTCTCGTGCCTTTGAGAAGAAACAGTTTGTCAAGCTTGATCAGGCCCACTCTTAGCAGCATCACTTTAGATTTACTCTGGAGTCCTCTTCAAAATACACTTTGTGCATCCAAGTCTGCCTTGATTTATGTTCAGTGATTTCCTTGGATCTTGACTTGTAGATCTGTTTCAAAACAGAGTTTGAAACATTCATCTTTGCCAACACGACTGATTTGAAGGAAAAGGCTATGTTGCTTTAAAAACATTTTTATCAAGGCCAAGAAACTATTAAAATTATATGATCTTCTGTGTTTAAGCATTGATTTGGTCATTCAAACAAAAGAAAAAACCCTAAGCCCCACAGATTCCTTCAAAGGCCAGATATTGATTTTCCACTGTTTTGGATAGACCAGATAGTAATTCTTAGCATAAAGTGAATTTTTTACTTGCTTTTGAAAATTACTTGCTCTCATTACTAGGCAATTGGTGATGTGTTGAGGATTTAGGAAAGCAGGGTGGAAAGCTTGCAGTTTTTGTGGTTGGTGCAACTTGCAGTTTGAGACAGTCCTGTCTCTTCTGTCTTCAAGGGGAATTCAACCCTTCTGCCCCAAACTGCTCTGGGCAGGACTGGTTCTTGTGTGAGATAAGGGGGAATGCAACCCATGTGGAGCAAAAATCAGAAAAATCCTACACCAGGCCTGGAAACCCAAAAGAGACAAACCAGCTCATTCTACTGAGAGAGTGTCAGCTACAGCATCACCACTAATACCATGTAATCCTACCTTTACAGATCTTTTTTATCAAAAGGGATGGATTAGTTGGGAAAAACCTGAGCAGAGATGCATATTTAAAATGATACATATTTGAAAGTCAGCTTCTGGCTGCTTCAGTTCTTGATGAATGTTGTCAGTTTGTTCTGCAAAGACTGATACCAGATGTTCCCTAACAGGCTGTATGTAAAGGGGTATTTATTTAATTTTAAGATGGAAGATGTGTTGAAAGGCTTTTTTTTTTTTTTTTTTTTCATAATCTATCTTTTCTATTTTCTAGATTTAAATGTGAATGACATGATGATCTTCAGTTTTTTCCCCAAAAAACACATGAAACATGCAGTGGTTAGTCAGGCATCTATCTCCAGATAACATGTAGTTCATTGCTTACTTTAGCACAATACATTGTACATCTTAAATATCTCTTTGTCATAAACTTAGGCCAGTACAGAAACTATAATTTAGTTTATCAAATAAGCTGATTAGTGTTTATTTAATTGGGTAACTGAGAAGGTAATAGCACACAAAGCTGAAGAGCCTTAGTAGCGGAGTCTGACAGGAAAAACAGATATGAAAACCACTAGCATGGGGAATCAGGTCTCATTTAAAAATTAAAGTATATAAATTTAATAAATTACCTCGAATTAATTCCTAAGTGTACACATGCACACATTGTGAAAAATCATTAAGATCCATCATAGTCATATTGATTTGAACTAATTCTCTGCAATAACAGAGATCCATATTCTAGTTTGTCAACTAAATCAGCTTTTCAAGGTCTCTGAACTCCAATAATTCAAAAGAAAAGCAGGGAAGACCAGGAAACAGTATCCAAAGTCAAACCTATTGTGGGATACAACTAGCTTAGGCCTTCTGAATCTCACCCCAGCAGCACCAAGTTTACCACAGACTGCATAAACCTGGCCAAAAGCTGGTTAATTTGACTTTCTTTTTTTCTTTTCTCTTTGTTTCTTTCTTTTTTGTTCTAGTATGTCTGAGAGCTTTTAGTGTCTGAACTGGTAAGATTTCAAGAAATCTTAATTTCTGTACAACCTAATTTCTGTACAAAGCCCTCTGTGATTTGTTTAGACTGCACAGTAGATACACTCAGAATGAATTCACACATCTCTCTCATAAAATCTTCTAATACTACAGGAAAACAATGTTCTTTGTGACTTGGAAAGGGTGTTGTGTGTCTGTGTTAAAAGGCAATTTTTCCTTTTGAAAATGCTAGCACAGAGCATCACTTCCAATCCTAAGAGTGACCTGATGCTACTTGTTGCCAAACTCTGATGCCTTAGACATATATGGCATGATCATTTTTCCTTGGAAGGGCAAACACTCAGAATTTTGGGCTGCATCTGTTCAAGGCCTTTATTCCTTTTGTTCAAGACATCACTTTGTCATTGCAGGCTCTGCTTAGCAAACCCAAAGCCCACTCTTGCTGTGATTGGAAAAGTCCATATAACATATTTTTCCTCCAAAATTATAAAGGCACCTTTCAGATAAATTTCAGTATTAGTAAGTTCAGTGAAACAAAACTGCACACTCAGTGTCATGGCTCTGTGTGGCTAAATACCCTCTTTTCTTGGCTGTGGCTCTCTGATCTGGTGGGGTTATGGAGAATGCTGTGGGTTGAATGATCCATCTGTATCAACTAAAGCAGTGCTGCACCTCAGTGTTGTGGTTACCTTTGACAGTGCCATGGAGCTGTTACCACTGACTTTTAGAGGTCTTTTAAGAGACATGTGTTATTCAGAGTATATTGGTGTAATAATGTGGGCCCACCACATTATTACACCAATATACTGCCCCTGCTCAAGGTAGGGCACTGCACTAAATTTTATTGTTTTGAGATGAATATGTTCATACTTAGAATATATCCACTCCTTACAAGTCAAATCTAAAAAATCAGGTGGAAATCTGGTGGACTGAGTGGATTTTTTTTTCCTTAAAGGAAACCCCAAATGTATATGTCCTTACTGTATAATATTGGAAATTCAGGCTTGTCACTGTGAAACATAGATCTCTAAATGTTTCTATCCTCGACATTTTTTTTCAAATGTCAAGATCCAAATTTACAAGGGTGAATTCTTATCTGTGTGAATATGAAGGGGAGAAAGCTCTTAACATATAGTTAAGCAAAGAAAACTCACTAGTCTATATGAAAAGAATTTATTGAAATCTTTCAGAATGTATTGAAAAGGATAATCTCATACTGTTAGGACAACTTGCAATTAGATTCAGGAAGGCTGTTAAATTGGCTTATTAAATTCAATCTGCAATCTGAATAGCACTGAGGGTTTGGAGGAAAAAATTGTGTCAGCTAGTTATGTCCACTGTTGCTGTGACAACAGGATTGGAGAACAGTCTGTTTAAAACAAAACAACCTCTCCCAAAAATAACCACCAAACCCAACAGAAGAACATTCTGCTGGCCCCACTAAACCCAAAAAACCAGACAATAACAACATGATGCCATTCCAACTTAATGAAAATGAATCATGTAAGTATTGAAATCGTGCCTGCTGCTGTCGTCTAGAATAATAGTAAGCTCAGAAATGGATAAGTAAAATTAAAGTCAGTGTTGTTGAGCATTTGCTAATTTAGATAAACTGTTTTGTGTAAACCTCAGTGTGTATTTTTACTGATATTTTGAAGGAGTGTGTTTGACCTCCTGTTCCATGATGCAGGGGGATCCTGAAAAGGGAACATTAGATGCTTGCAGACAAGCTTTGTGGTTTTAGCCATGGCTTGTGCTGAGCTCTGTTACAGTCTGAGCACTTCTGAAAAATCTCTTCTCCCTTTGGGAGTCCAAATGGAAATGGGCTCCCATATGTCACCCATAGCTGCTACTTGAGTTGCTGTTATTTGTGCTTTTCATATAAGATTTTGTCTCTGGTTTGTGGACCAAACTAGATAATTTGCCTGTTGTTCTGGTGCAGTCACCTCCCTACCTTTATGTCTGTACATGTAGCTGGATATTTCCAGTGCACAGTAACTTTATTTCCAACTGCAGGCTCACCGGCCATAGCATGGTCACAGCAGGCAAGGGTCATTGTTCTCTTAAAATTAATTTCATTTGGTTAGGACAAATTACAGTAGGTATCCTCAAGTTGTGAAGATAAGGGCAGAGATGGACAATTATTCTGATTTCAACTGAATGAATTTGCTGATTGAGGAAGTTCTGGTTGTTGGGGACAGAGACAAAAAAGGAGAGATAGAAAAAGGCTAAATTTTATACCTGCCACCTAAAATAAGTCTGCTGAGCTATAATTCAACTAAGTAGCAGCAAGTTAATCTAATTCATCTCTAATTAAGCCCATGAGTCTTGGCTAAGCGAGGTTTTGGTTTCTTAAAAATAATAACAAAAAAATCCACCACCACCAAAGACTGTGTTTCCAGACTTTTCTAGCCTTAATTGGAGTCCCACACACCTCAAGCAATTTTCTGGGCCAATTAAATCAGGGCAGTGGCTAGATTAACATATTGCAGTGCATTTGGTGTGCTTGCTTGCACATTTGGTGTGCTTGCTTGCTGGAGTTAAATGGTTTGAAAAGTGAGGAACAGCCTGGCCCCCAGACCTAGATCTTGCAGCTGGCATTGCTCTGCAATTACTATGGCCACTTCAGATCTTTATGGGTAATATTTTTTCTACTGGTGCTTCAGGAGATTTAGAAGTAGGAGAAACAGCAAAAGCAAAAAAAAAAAAAAAAAAAAAAGAGAGGCTGATGGGAAAAAATTGTGCCTTTTTTATTACCAGGAATTTTATGTGGTGAGAAAATATTCCAGCAAAGAAGAGTCCTTCCTTGTGTGTTCTGCAGTATATTCAGCATTGTTTATGTTGCCTATACAAAGGAATGAAGCTTTGCAGTGACAGTTTTTAATATACATCTACCCTAATGCTACTTTGGAGAATGATTCACTGTTTGGGAGCAGGCATCAATATTTAACACGAGGTGACATTTTCCCTGCATTTTTGGAAGAATTTATACAGCCTAAAAGACAGTGAAATTTGATAATGCTTTTCCCAGTGCAACCATGGAGGATCTGTAGAGTCCTCTTTGTGTGACCTATATCTGTAGAGCATGAGCTTTATGTGATGCATTTGTCTATTTTCTAAAGGGTTCATTAAGAGGAGACACTGGAATAAGCTAAATATGCTGTTTATGTGAGCTGCTCCATTTCATACAGTCTTGAAAAATATTGTTTTCCTGCTGGTTCTCTGTTGACCTTAGATTACTCATTTGCTACTGCATTTATATTTCATCCAATGGAAATTGAATCAAACAAGTTTCAATCTGCAATATAAAGGAAGAGGACACAGTAACATCAAACATGACAGATGAGAAACCAATTTCAGAAAATCTGGATGAAAATTATATTTTTGAAATTGGGGAGTACCTTTCACAGCAGTAGGTTGAAATGGAGGTCATAGGAACGCAAGAGTTCACATGGGGGAGGGAGCTTGCCAATTCTAGAGCACAGGTGGGTCGCATAGATGTGATGAAGGGCACAAGCCCCTTTCTGCTCATCTAAGTTCTATCTCAGAGGGTCTATACACCTGTAAAACCTTCTAGATGCCTACATTTGTGCAGAAGTGTAATTGTAGGGACCCTAGATTTTGACAGCTTAGCATCTCCACCTTACCCATATGGCCTGGTGAGGATTCACAGGCTGGATGTTTCCATGCATCCTTCTTCACACAGTAAATATGGCCTTGCATGTGTGCTCACACCTTCAGGATTGTTTTTAATGAAAGCTGAGAAAATTTAAGTAATTTTTTAAGACAGAGCACTTGGTGATAATTCAAATGATTCTTTAGAATTTTAAAGAAATATGGATTTGTTTCCTTGTTTTAAAGCAATTGTACTAACTGGAAGAAACTGAGGTAATTTAAGAGTAGAAAGAACCTGACTGATGACATTTGCCAAGATGGGAAACTGACACTCCAATGTCAGAATATTTTAAATAAGGAATGTCTGTTGAAGCATGAGCTAGCAGAGGTTTAACTGTCTTTCTAGTATTATTAATGCAAATTCCTTTTGAGCTGCAAGATTATAAACTTTGTGTCACTAAATCAAACAATTACACATGAAAGGTGTGAAATATAGACCATGCCAGAGTAGTGTGACCCTTTTGGATAGTGGCAGATTTTAAATGTTTGATCTCCTACCTTTGTTCTCCTAAATAATTCTGGATTTCCTTGTCAGTTAAGCATTTAAGCAAATTGTGTATTCTTATCAGAGTTTGTGGCAGTGAACTGTAGCAGCATTAAAATGGCATTTAGAGGAAGAGAAGAGTATCCTTTCATGGCTGTCCTGATGAAAAGGACTGTCAAATCCATCTGGTATTATTTCCCTTTTTTTTCCTGCAGTTGTTGCCAATATTGAGAAGCACAAACTGGCTATAACAGAGCCTGCAGTGCTTCTTGCTGTGGTTTCTGCTGGTGATTTCCTTGACCAGGAGAGTCAGTGATGTCCTGGAAGAGGAGATGTTTTGATGAGGCACAGGACAAACAATTCTGCTGAGTGCATGTGGGTGGCTGCCTTAGGGAGGGCGGAACATCGTGGAGTCCACTGGAGGGCTGGGAAGGCTGATTGTAGTTGTAGCACATGTGAGCACAGCTTTTTCCAGCTTTAAAAGAAATTCATGTTTGTTTGAGATTTTCATACTTTGAATGTGTGTCTTGGCCTTTTTCACATGAACTGCTGATAATACCACTGTGGTATGCAAGCTGTTCAGGTATTGGACTATGCTAGAATTGCACAATCAGTTGATTTGATTGCATTTAGAAATGTCTTCATCAGATTCTAGCTCTGTAAAAACTTTACTGATCTTAGAACAGTTTAGCAGAAGAGAATTTTCCATTCTGGGGTATCCTGAAATATGTTATCCCTTAACTAGCTTGAATTTTAGGTGAACTTAAAGATTAAAATGAGCTGACACCAAGTTCTACTTGATTAAAGGGGTCAAAAAAAATCATATCTCTCGTACTGCAAGTGTCTATTTCTAATTTATTCTGATTTCATGTAAATAGTGGCACAAGTATTCCTAACATCAGACTGACTATTATGTGTGGAATGAAGCCTGAGGCTGGTAGAAATTTCTATGAGCTTGTGTTGGAAGCATTTCCAACCCAGAAAGGGCTTAGTGTAGCAAATCTAGAGTCAGACAGTAGCTCAGAGCTGCATACCAGATGAGATATGTAAAGAATAGAAATTATTTATTCTAAATGGGCATGAAGAAACACAATCTGGAAAGTAAAAGAATAAAGTTTTTGCTCAAACATTTGGCACCACCAACAAAAACCAAATTAGATTCATGTCCATGCTCTGCTCTGGCCTTGCAACGTCCTTAGCAAATTCCATAAAATATCCATCTGTGTGAAAGGCAAAGTGCTGCAATGGAAAATTGAGCATGATGGCAAAGCACAAAAGAACAATGCACATGAGGTACTTGCTCAGAATCCGCTCTGCTTCACGATGCTGCCTCTGCAAAAAGAGTTTGCCTTTCATGGTTTTTCATCCTTTGCTGAATGTGAGGTGCTTGAACAATGCATCACTGTGAGCCAGTGCAATCAGTCTACAGAAATGTGTAGCCATAATCCCTCAGTTCAGCACAGCCTTGTGTTTTTTCCCAGTTAATAGGATACCTCACATTTCTAGTATAATAAGACAATCACTTGGAAAACTGGTAAGAAAAAAAATAGTAGGGCTGTTTCCTATGCCATTTTAATCAAAGTCTTGAGTTTTAAATATGGAAAATTTAATTTGGGATAATGGTCTGACTTAACAACCAGGATCTGTTTTTTAAAAAAACTTGTGACTGTTATAATGATGATTAAGTGTTTAAAGTTCAAATTTTGAGATAAATCACATTGGCTCTATGTGCGTGAAGCTCTAAAACTAAAAGGTACCATAATGTATTGGACATTTTCACAGAAATGTCTCTCCTTAACTTAGTTTGATTTTATTTTTTTTCCGGTTTTGACCTCCTGGGAATTTTGGATTGGATTGTGACTTAAAACTTGACTGCTGGTATTTCACATCCCGGCTTCTGGTTCTTGGACATTTTAATGCCTTTTGCCGTGTTTTCATCATCTGCTTGCAATCCAGCTCCATCATAAATGATTATTCCAGGAATTTTAAGGATCAATTCTGAGAAATGGTTTAGTTCTCTTTCAGTAGTCCTAATCCAACTAATTTTGACATCTGTTTAATACACTCTTCATGGAAGTACTGAAATTACACTGTCTCCTTCCTAATGCTATCTTCTCATCCAAAATGACCCACTAAGAACCTTGAGTTTTGGTGAGGTGAATGATTCTAATCTCTGGTACTAATGTGGAGGGTTCCTGGCACACAAAAATAAATGATAGGATCTTAATACTCTATATAGATATACATTATCATGTCCACTTAAATCTGAAAAACAAAAAGTACAAAGAAGCTTTTATAGTAAGAGTGTGAGCATTTCCTAGGGCCAATTAGCAGGCCAGATTCAGAACTTGGCTTCTACTTGGCTCCTACATGGCTCCTTAACTACTCATTAACCTGCTCTTCCTCTCTAAAATTCATTGCAGAAATGAAATGTTTTTCAAAGCCTCTTCTTCAGCTACTTTTGCCACGTTAAAAAATCTTGAGCTATACTATATTTAAACTATTAAACTATACTGTGGCATTAGAATGGCAAGAATATGCTTTTCCCCAGGAAAGCTGTAGAAAGTAAGCAGTAAATCTGTAATGACAAGTGAACAGTGCATAACTGTTATAATCTTCAGTGACAAAATCATATCTTGGTTTAGGCAAGATTAGACTTCAAAGCATGGTTGTTCTTTGTGCTACGCTAAATTCCGCATCTTTGCTTCGAAGGTGAATTTAATTACGGAACAGAAATTCATCAACGTCTTGTTGGTCAGCTACAAGGATTGTGTGAAGGTTCATGATTTGCAGTGGAACCTCAAAATCAATAATTCACCTCAGGGAGCAGGGTGGTGCCTGAGTGTGCTGCTCATGCTGTGCTTTTAGCACCTGGTTTGGACAGTAAAAGAGCTCCAGACGTGTTGGTGTTTGTGTTCTCAGCTGAGACTAATGCACATTTTGGAAAGAAAGGTCTGCTTGAAAGATTTCTTTTAAATATAGGTGCCCTGCAGTTTTACACCAACTGGAGCTTTGGCCCAAAGTGTTTGATCTGTCTTTGATGAGGTGAGGGCAAGATTTCTGTGCCTGAGTGATGGCAGGAATGCTATGTAGGTTAGAACCCTTGGGCAGAGCTGCACTTGAAAGGTTCTAATGAGTGACAGGGTAAGCTGTTTAAAAATGCAATGACAAAACAGAAAACCCAGTACTATTTCCTCCTGTAAGTACTATTTGAATAGTACTTACAGGAGGAAAAAGTAGATATAGAATATGAAATAATATAAAATAAGTAGTTTCATGCAAATGGATGTCCATTGTTCTCAGCTGGGTCAATGGGTATATTGGTGTTATTTAGGAAAAGAAGCATGATATGATTGGTAAATATCAAATAATTTTTTAGGATGGTTTTAATGAGTGTTAACAAGTGGAGTTCTGTTATTTAAAACAAACAAATGAACCAAAAAAAAATCCCTCAACTCCCAGAAGGTATCTACAGCAGTAGTTTGAACAGCTTCAACCTAAAATGGAATGTCATTTGTCTCAGTGCAAAATCCTCAGTATCTTTTGTGGGAAACTTGAAATGCCTAGTCCCTTCAGCTGCTGAAATTGTACAATTCTACATCAAGCTTCCTCTTTGCCTAATGCCCACATTAATTTTCTTCAGCTAGAAAAATGAAGACATTGTAATTAACAGTAAACCAACCCCCTGTCACACATGCAGTGTTAGGAGCAGAACCTGTCCAGTTTAAAGGGGTGTGAAGACTTTGTTGGCTTGCGAAGACTGAGAGCACTGCAGAGATGACACGTTTGATTTCTGTAGGGAAGGGGAAAACTGACTGCTCTAACTGATGACATTCCCTGTTGGCCAGAGGTAGTGTAGGGAAAATGGCAAGGCTGATACTGCAGTAGGAAATGTTAAGGCGATGAAATTGAGATAAAAGAAATACTGTAGTGAAAAGCACTTCTCTCTTTTAGGTTTTACCTTGTTAGACTTTGAGATGTTCCAAACAAGCAAGAAAGCACATCTGAGTGATGGGTGCTACAAGAAACAAGTTAAACAAACAAATTTATGGAGAGAGGAACACCTAACAATAGGTTAGTTCATTTTCTGCTGAAGCAGGTCTGAGCTTTATAGCTACAGTTAAGCAAAAGGGCCAGTTGTGCTCAGCACTTTTGCAAATTGCATCACTCAGTGATGTGTTTGAGCAAGAACTAATTTGTTCTTAATGCACCTGTTTTTAGGGTTGTCAACCTGATTTAACATATTTTTACAGATAGATAGATAAATCTTTTAATCAAGCCAGTAAGAATCAGGGCTTTCAATTTTAGTGCTATATTAGCATTGGATCAAACCTTAAAGCTGTGTGGTTTTTGACACAGTGGTGAAAGGTAAATGTGTTGCTTCTTAGTTGATGTCAGGCTGGGGCTCAGCAGCAGTGATCCATCTAATTATTGGAATTCAACAGATTTTGGAGTGAAATTATGCTCATTTTTCAGAATGGTTCAAATAAAGAAAGGTGTGGAATTTCACATCATGCACCACAGAAGATCTGTCATAAGAAAACAGCAGAAACTGCTGTTTGGAATAATTATTCTGGCCCATGGATTCTTGTGTAGACACAGAACATTTCCTCCACACTGTGATACAAATCAGAGGGGAGACTGAGCATGGCTGGGTCACAGGAAAAAAACCATAAAATATACTCAAAACTCCTGGGAAAATTGAAACTACTTTGAATTAAAGTTTATGGCTGCTGTATGTGTTGCTTGCACATCTGCTGCAGAAGGAGAGGCAAAGTTAAAGGTGACAGGTTGATCCCTGAAGTAGCATCTGCTTCTGCCTCTGCTATTAGTGCTGAGCAGAAAGCTGATTCTCTTTCTGCCCTTCCCTTCATTCTCCTTACTTTTAAATTGTGAGGACAAAGTGAAGTGGACAGTAAACAAAGAAGCAGATAAGGAAATCTTTTATTGTTGCTACACAATTTGTTGCTGGGTTTTGATTGAATAATTCACTTTATGCAGTTGACTCTGTGAATTAGCTTGTTGAAGTGGTTTAGTTTTTATAAGTCCTTGAGGATTTTCCTGCCTGGTCTGAGATTCTCTTCTCAGCTGTTCCCATTCCTTGTTTTTTTCTATTCCTTGTTCATTTCACTATTTTTATTTGCACTGCTGCATATATTAAAAGACAAAGAGATTTGATTTTACTAATCTCCTTGTGCTTATGTGTGTAGTGCACCAAGTGTGGAATGAAGAGTGATTAAAGTATCTTTATAAAGGATAACAGAGTGAAGGACATACAGCTTGACTTTGCTGTTAAACTTCCACAAGCATATGAGGAAGGAGCTGATTATTAGGATGTCAAGTAACTGAATTGTTGTTATTCCTTGGAAAATACCTGAAGTATTTTTGAGAGTGTACTTTTTTTCTGATAGGGTTGAAGTTCTATGATATTGTTTCCTTTTTTTAATTTGTTTGTGTATATTTCTTGGTGTATATCCTTTGTGTTTAGTGGCTCAGTGAGGAATGTCCAAGGTCTCCCCAGGTTGCTGTTGATGGAAGATGAACATGAAAATACATTTAAATCCAGCAGTGTCTCCTAGTTTGCATGAAACCTAGCTTTTGTGCTGATTTTTTTTACTGATGGGAGGAAGATGGACAGACTCCACTTTTACCACTTTCCAAAGCAATTCTGAGCTTAATTGGTGCAACTCTTTGGGGTGGAACAAGGCAGCAGCCTGTGTATTGCTCATTCTTCTTGCCTCAGATCATGTGCAGGACTTTAGAGAGGCATTACACAGCTGCTCTGTGTCAGGGATTGTGAGAACTCCTCGTGCTGCAAATGCCAAGAAAGTCCAGAAGGTATTTAGGAGCACCAAAACAGAACCAAAAGAATTGGTTCTGTTCTGGACAGTTTGTGATGTGTTGGATGAACTGAGGAAAGCCATCGCCCTTGGTTGTTCTTTGTTTGTTTTATTTAGATTAACAAAAGGCACATGTGATGTTGCCTCTGTGGGCCAAGTATTGTAACCTGATAATTGCATATTATAAATTATAATTTTTATATTATATATTATATTAAATACTTGATATAAATAGTGCATGTCAAAAGTAGCTGGTGCTGGGCACTAGTCCTCCAGCAGTAAAGATGGTGTTCATAAGGACTCAGAACCACTCTGGAGGTGTTAGAACTGGAAACATGCAGTGCTCATAAATAATTTCATTACAGGCTCACAAACAGATCCATAAAAAGGATTGTTTCTTGTTATATGTTGGCCTGATACCAAATGAAAACCCTGCTCTGACTCACAGACCTTTGGAAAAGTTTCGCTCCTGAGAAAGGACTCACCACAACACAGTGAACATCAAAGTAATTAGAATTCAGCAGAAGAGATTTAAAATAGATTTAACTGTTCCATTTTGGATAAATTGGCAATAAGAAGGAGACAACTTCCTTAGGAGAAAATAGTGGGAATGAGTGCTCTGTGAGGCCAAGTTTTAGGAGGCTGCTGGTGATGGCTCATGATGCCAATAGCAGAATTGTCCCTTGTATTGTGTATAATCATGGTACCTGTGAGCAGTATGGGATTGAGGATTAGGAGAACTGTGCTATACAAATATATGTGTGGTTTTATGCATTCTTCCTATGCATCTAGTGTCATTCCACCTCCCTTTTTTTTCCCTTTACAGGTCACTACATAGGCGTTATAGTAAAAGTCATGTGGGTTTTTATTTTTTTCCTCTATGGATATGTAATGAATTCTGGTAACATAATTTCTTGCACAGTTAAAGATAATAGTTGTTCATGACCATTAAAGTTAATAGGTTTTCATTACAATTTCCCCTGATGTCAGCATTTTAGTGTCATATATTTTTATTTACATTTTCAGCACACAAATACACCCAGCTTTTCTATGTACCATCTGTTGCAATGGTGTGAGCTGGAGGATTGATGGTGTGATCACACACTTGGAATCTGCTGTTGCTGGAGAAGGGGCAGCAAGCTCTGCAGCCATAGGCTCCAGTGTAGCACAAATATCAGGAGTGGCAAAGAAGGGAAATCAGAGAGTCATCACAGCATGTCCTGTGGGCATTTTTTGGTACAAAGGACAACCTGAGTTTCCCAATTAGGTTTCTGCATGTGCTTTGTGCTCCCTAACTCTACCTGTTGACGGAGAGTACTGGTCCCTGTGCCCTGATGTTCCAAAGCTCTGTGGAACCTGGTGTTCCAAAGCTGTGGGGAAATTAAATGAGCAATTTCCACGCTGTGTGGGTGGATATAAATAGAACAAAAATGCTCTTAGTAAAGTACTGTTCCGTAAGTGGCTCCAATGTCTGTTCTACAAAGGTCAATTTGAAGAAATCTGGTTAAACCTGTAATAGCAACTGTGGAAATCTAAGTAGATGTTTCAAACACCATCCACTTTTTTCTGTCTACAAAGTCTGCAAAGTCTAATCCAGTGATCCTGCACACTGCAAAAAAGGAGGAATAGAGTAACCAAATGTACCTTATATGGGGGGAAAAAGGTGTCTTTTTATCTCTATTTATATTTATAGGTGGAAAAGGATGCAAAATTTAATTAGGAGAAATTATCTTTTCTTATGTACTTTGAACACAAGAATTCCTTCCGATAGATCTTTGAAAATCTGGTGAATGTTTTACAATAGATCAACTGCAAAAAGAATCTGAGCTTCATATTGCTGCAGGAAATTTTGGGTTTTAGCAAACTATTTAAAGAAACATCCCTCAAGGCCTGTAAGCACAGTTTTAATGAATCAAGAACATATTTAATAGCTTTATTTTTTCTTTAAAAATTTATTGTATACAAAAGGCTGAAAAAGCAGTTATGAAATCTAAATTAATTGTAACTCTTCGAAATACAAAACCAGACCATCAGATCTACATTTGCAATTTAAAATCAGGATGGTGTTTGGGAAGATCAAGCTTATTTTCTGCTTTTGAAAGAAGGGATAGGGAGAATTGCAGTCCTTTGATTGCATAGCTCTGATTGCAGACAGTGATATGCTAACAATGATTACTGGAACTTTCAGAAAACTTCATAGTGATAATTCATTTACAGTTAGACATTTGATTGCATAGTCCATGTCTTTTTAACAGTGCCTTTAATGTGGGTACAAATCCTTAGCTTTGTGTCTTCAACAGAAGAAAATGAGCTAGGTTCTTAGGAAGACACTGTCCAAAAGTCCCATGTCACACATAACAGAAATTATTTAGAAACTTTAATGCCATCCCTGTATTATCAAACCTCTGTTAAGCTGTTGTGATGGCACCACTTTCTTCCATCCTTCACTTTTTATTCTTTATACAGTCACAGAATTTCCTTAGATTTTTCTTTTTCTCTTATTTTTTCAGCAGAAGTTGGTGACACCAAGTTGGGTGGCTTGGTCATTTGCACTGCACATGACCCAGGCAGGTCCTGGGCTGTGCTTCCCAGCTGCAAAACAGGCAAATGCAGCAGATACATGAAACATATAAAAGCGTTCAAAGATTACTTGGCTTCTTTCCAAACAAATTGGGATTTCTCAGCCTGGAAAAGGGAAGGCTTTGGGGTGATATAATTATGCTTTTCAGTACCTTGGTGGGATCCGACAAGAAAGATGGAGAGAGACAATTTGTAAGGAGAGGTAGTGACAGGACAAGGGGGAATGGGTTCAAATTCAAAGAGAATAGGTTTGGGTCAGATATTAGGAAGGAATTCTGCCCCTGTGAGGGTGGTGAGGCCCTGGAACAGGGTGCCCAGCGGAGCTGTGGCTGCCTCATCCCTGGAAGTGTCCAAGGCCTGGTTGGACAGGGATTGGAGAAATCTGGAGTAGCAGAAGTGTCCCTGCCCATGGCATGGTGTTGGAACAAGATGGTTTTAAAGATCCTTTTCATTCCAGGCCATTCTGTAATTCTATGATTCCCTGAGTGGAATGCTTGGTTAGGTGTTTAACAGGAGGTTGTGTGCATTTCTGCTCTGAATTTTTTTTTGAGGTAGAGCACTGTGTCTTGCTTAATTTTTTATTTTTTTTTTTATTGGAAGTTTAGGTACGAAGCAGGAGCCTGTAAGGAATTTGGGGCCAAAACTTCCCCACTGTATATATTTGAAGAGCATTCAGCACCCAGTGCCTTGAATAATACTATAATAAATATAGCATAGAAATGCAACAGCAGTGATGATCCTGCTTAGATCAGGGATATTTCACCCAGACATCTTTTCTTTCTCTTTATTCACATGACAGAAGCTAATTTTAAAGAGGAAAGCCTTATATAATTCCAGGTGAGTATATAAACTGAAAAATGTTGGTATTATTTTCTGGTACTACTAAGCAGTATCAAACAGTAAGTATCAGCTGGAATGAATCTCAGTAGAAGTTGTTTTTAAAAGTGCAATAAAATTCTAATATCCTCTGAAAGGTTATTATCCAAGTAAAGAAGGCATTTATGCATAAAGCTATGCCAATTTGTCTCGTCAAGATGGGGCTTTTCATGACACCAAATGTGAACTAATTCTTTTTTCACTTACCTTGTAAGTAGCTTTATTCCAATACTGCTGAAGTCAATGACAGATCTGCCATTAAATTCTTTTCATATAATAGCACGGAACTAATAGTAAAAAGGCCATGAGGTGGCAATTCCAGCTGGCAGCACTTACAAAGGAGGCTTTATGAGGAAGTTGGATAAATTCAAAGCCAAAGCGCAGTAGAAGGTGACAAATTGTCAATCACCAGACTGGATTTGCAGAGAAATGTTTGTGACAAATTAAAGAACTGACAGAAGTTTGTATTAGTGCTGTTGCGTTTAATTGGTGGAATGTAGCAGAATTATGGAGTTATGAGCTGGTAAAGAGGTTTATAGGAAGCAATTAAAGTATAAACATTAAGAATGGCTGTTTGAGTGGCTGGAAACAATTGCTAGGCATTTCCTGAGGTTGTGCTCTTCACAGAGATGTTTTAATTGCCAAGGATAATGCTCTGAAAAGCAAATAGCTTATTTTATCACTCTCTGTTATTTCTGTAGCTATCCACTTATCTCACTTGATTTGGCTATGTTTCCTTTTCTGAAGTTATTCAGGGTTATTTAATTTCCTTGTATATTCTTTTCATGGAGAATATGGACATTCACCTGTCACCAGAAATTCAGTGTTTTACTGTGGCAAGCTCATAAAGAAGTAGAATCATCCACAGAAGATGCTTGTAGAGCAGTTCAGGGCCAATCTGCTCCCAGGAGCCAGAGATATGCATTTGAAGAGAAGATAAAGCTGATCCTTGTGTTAGTATCTAGAAAATCCAGCATTGCTGTCACTGAGTTCCACATTACATCACAGTAGGGAGGTGAGAACTGGGTGATCTTTAAGGTCCATCCTAACCCAAACCATTCTATGATTCCCTGAAATTAGTATCTCCTGGGGATTCAAATATTTTATACATGGACCTCTTATACATGGACCTTATACAGTATCCTTGTACTTCAGCTCCTAAGTTGTAAAGCAGGAATAATAAGAATGTTCCTCTTCACAAGCATGTAACTTGATCTCAAAAACATACATAGAGGACAAATACTTCAAAGATGGGACTCCTTTATATGACCCACATGTCTAGCTAGAGTGGGTAAATATTGCCAAAATTTATTTTCAGGCCTGAAGATCCCGAGGAAACAGCTCCTGTTCAGTACTAAGAATTCTGATTTCCTAGACTGCAAAAAAGACAGGTGACTCACCATAAATATATTTAACTGATACAATTCTAGATTTTAAGAAAGGTGCAAAAATTAATAAAAGCTATACATAACCTCTTCAAATTAAAAATTGTACTCTTTCCTCCTCAAAATAATGATATCCAACAAAGAACTAAACAAATTTGTCAAAGTTTCTGTAGGATCTGTTTGTACTCATCGTTTCCTGAGTAGTTATTTCTCCCTGTGATTTTATGTTATATATATATAATTTTGAGTTCCACCTCACAATCCTCATTCTTCTGTGTGAATGTTGGAAAAATTTCCTGATCCTGCTGCTCTGGCTGTGCTGGCATTTTCATTCCTTATTCAAGCTTCTCCCTAATCTAGGGAGAAAGAACTATTCTAGGTCTGCCTCCAGGTAAATAAGTCTTTTTTTGCAGTCTCCCTTATGCATGAGAATTTTCCCATGCCCTTAATCAGATTTAACTAAGCCTTTAATTGCCTCATTCTATTTGGTCAGATTCTCTAATACGATCACTTAGATGACAGAGAGTGGTCATAATCTGGCTGCAAATTCCCTGTGGCTTAGAGGAGCTGATGGCTGGGCAGAACCTGACAGCTCAGAGTTTTCCCCTTCTTGCCAGAGTGGTTGATTTACCACTGATTTACTGGAGGGGAATGACAGAATCTGGGAGGGGGTGCAGGAGACCAGCTGTGCTGCATCAGTCCAAGGCTGGGAAGGAGGGTGGCCCTGTGGGCTTCAGCCACTTGTAGGATAAAGTGTGGCACGAGCACCTCAGTGGTCGTGTGTCTTTGTGGCACTGAATGCAGTAAAATTTGACCACAGAAGTTTGGGTAATAATTTATGTGCCCCAAGTGGGTGAGATATTTAAGTGTCACACTCTGCAAATCCCAATGGCTGTGCTATTTATGGCAAGTTCTGTTTTTATCAATAGATCATTTATGACATGTGGCAAAAAAAAGGGAGAGAGCCTGAGGCAAGATGGATTTTAGTTAGGTCTGAATTAGATTTTATAGGTCGGGTACTCTCAGTTAATTCAATACCATCTGATTGCTAAAAAGGTACTTAATGAGGCCTAATTAGAAGGGATGTCTTTTATTGTAATTTAATGCAGTTGCATTTACATGAGTTCAGGGTTTGGCAGCAGGTTTTTCTCAGCAATTCTTGGGTCTCAATCTAACAAAAGGTAATAAATGATCCCATCTGCTCCCAGGCTTTCTATCTGATGCTTGTAGTGTAAGCAGCATAAGGACCAGCTTTAGAGAATATGTGACCACTGCACAGAAAAGGCCTCAACCTTGAATTGCTCACTAGCTTGATAAAAAGTGAAAAAAGCAATAAATGCCAGAGTAAGTTGAAACTTGAATTTTGTGTTTCAAGAGAATAGGGATTTTATGGGAAATCTTACTTTTTAACAATTATTCCCTGTCTTCTATCTCGTTCTAATGATCATAATGTGGCATGACAGGAGAAAAAAATACCCTATTACTTTTCAAAAGATGTTTTAAGCATAATTGCTTCTTGGAATTGACTCTTTCATCAAACATTTTGTAAAGACTTTTCCTGTTTATCATAACAAGTTTCCATCTGTATATTATTGTGCTGTAGTTCCTAAAAATGCTGTAGATATGAAAACAGAAATGGATTTAAAAAAAAAAGTAGATGAGGATGTAATATTTAAAGCTAAATCAGAACATTCTAAATTAATTTGAAAGTATTTAAGATATATTAATCCCTGATAATTTGTAAAAAAGTTTTTTGGAACAAAGGCAATACCATCAAATGAAAAAAACTTTTTAAAATATCATTTTATAAAAAAATTCTCTAGCACTTGTATAAAGACTAATGTTTTTTAAAAAAAGCAAAACTGTTTGAAGCTTACAGAATGTTTTCTACCAACCAGATGGAACAAGTTTTGTGATCAGACTCTTAAGAGGCTGCTGCATTTTCTCTGAGGTACAGCCAGTTTTGCACACCAACCCTCTGTGATCTCTCAGGTGGTGTATACATATAACCAGCCACAGTGCAAGCCTTAAATAACCAATGCACATAAATGGTTGGACTGAACTGATATTGAAAATAATGAGGGGCAACAGATTTAACTGAAAAAGGAAAAATATAGTGAAGATGTTGACATGACAATAAATTAACTGGGCTTGAATTATAGTAAATGTATCTTCATCAAGCTCACAGATGTGCTTCTCTCACAGTTGAATGATGTTCAATTCTATACAACAGCCTTGTTAAATTTAAATTAAATGCTAATTTAACACATCTAAAGGCATTATCACATTTTGTTCTGAACTGTGTTTCTAATGACTTCAAATCGTGTGTGGTGTATTTATGGCAAACTTCTTTAGCTGTTGTGCTGGAGAATTTGTGAGGTTTTATTAAATAAATCACAATCTGCTCCCTGTAAACCATTTACAAGAAGAAAAAAGTCAAGAGAGTCAGTGAAGCACAGGGTGAAGGCACAACCCAGGAAGTGGCTCATACAAAATACATGGAAATCTAATAACCAAATGAGGGGGAGATAAGATAGTAATGTGGAAGATGCAATTAAGAAGAGAAACTTCAAGTTACACTTTCAGCTGTCATAATCTTGCCAATTGAAATGCTAGATGGGTCCTGTTGTACTAATAGATTATTTAGAAGGAAAGGTGCCTTTTTAGTTTAATGAAATTAGTATATCTTTCTTTTCAATACACCATGCTGCTTGAACAACTAACCTTTAACTAATGTGCTACTGCCACTTCCAATTGATGTACCTATTTAAAATGAACAATGCTAGTGACAGAATAATGAAAACAATTAAGCTGAACTTGTCAAAATTAATAGAAGAGATTGCATCTTCATCTTAGGCAGCAAAGGCTATTAGAATCAGATGGTTTCTATAAGAAGGTTTAGCACTGGTTGTGTGTGGTTTCAAAAAGATGCACACTTGACATTGTTATCTTTCAAAAGCTGGGTGATCTGAGTAGATCCCAAAATCCCAGAAATTCTTTCTGGTGACTGGTTTTCTCTAAGTTTTTCCTTTCTTTGGTGTTCCTAGTAGCAGGTGCTCCCAGTAGCCCTCGGGAAGTCATCAGTCCTCCTTTGGATGCCAGGAGTTACATGGATTCAGTTAAGGAGGTCTGGGCTTTCAGCTGCTGATGGACTTTGTAAGTGCATTCTCAGATTTGTTCAATACTCCATGAAAAATCCCTGTTCACGAGGAAAATGAAAGGACAATGTAATATGCAACATACTGTTCCACAAACAACAGCGTTCTGTAAGTTTAGCTTCCTGTAGAATTTTCTCACATGTTCTTATATCCAGCTTCACAATTAGCACCCTCTTTGATCTTACTCATTACCACCATCTCTTAAATCCCATGTTACTTGAGACCTTCTGCCTCATCCTTGCTCTGGACCTCTCCTATGGACATTCTTACATTATTCTATAAAAGACAGTCCCTTGTGCAGCTTGGCAAATAAACCAGGCATCCTGGATTGTACCTACAATCAGCAGCATCTTCTCCCCATGTTTGTATCATTATTTTATGGCAGGACAAAAACTACCATTGTAATTAGGGTCTTTTTTTTTTTTTTCCCTTATAAAAATCTGGAGTCATTATGCTAATATTTGCTTTAAGAACAAAAACTGTAATATATATTTTAAGGGTAAATTGAGTTGTTGTGTTTTGCGGAGTGCTTGCACAAATCTTCTGGATTTAGTCAATAGCTTATCTATATTTTGCAAAAAAAACTTAGATTTGCTATGTCTCTCCCATACACTGAATTAAAAAGAAGATGCTAATCTCAGTAATTAATCTTGAGATCTTCCTGTCTTCCATGTGCTCTGCCTAAGCCTCTGCAGTATTACAAGTAAGTCTTTGGAGTGCATTTTAGCAGTGATAGTACATTGCTATTATTTTTGGAACTATATTTGATGCTACATAATTACTACTGTGAGCTCTGTGTTACCAGAAGCCTTCATTAATCACAAATATTTTGCTCCTCTAGTTATGGCTCTTCCTACCCTTGTTCCACTGACTTCCGTCTTCTTTCTTATTTTATTTAAATCTCTGGCCCAGAGCAGCTATAAAGGGTAGACATTTATGGCAAAAACAAAGAACAGGAAATTCTGTGCTGGGCAATGGAGGCAGTCATTTGTTTGTTTGCATGCTGAGAAACCTGCCAAAAGTACCAGAACTTCTCTCCTGTGAATAATGTAATAAATTAGATTTCATCTCCCTGTAATCACAGGTCTATGAGAACTGGGTATAAAAATCTTTCTTCAAATATTTCCTCAATGAAGCCCATCATGATATACACACAGGCTCTGTTTGAAAATGTGCTTCCTTGTTACAAGGCTGTGTTTGCTCTTCAAAGAAACCCAATCTTTTCTACCTCAAAAACTGCATGGAGGCTCTGTGTGTTACTAGCTAATAAAAATGTGTAAAGAGTTGACTGTAGAAGTAGGGCATATTTGTAAGCATCTGCTACATTTATATTTTCTAAATATGTCCATTTGAGTAGGCAGAGCCACAATTTAGCTGAAATAAAACAAGACCAAAAAAGGACTTTACAAATATTCTGATTTTCTTTTGAAAGTTTCATCTTTTTAAGGCATTAAAATGTAAATATATAAATGAGGAGGAATGAAGCTGATATGGTTTGTAAACCTGACTTCTGTTGTGTTTATGGGCATGATTTCATCTTTAAGTGCACAAACCAGCTGCTTGAGTGCCAGAGGTGCTGGGATGGGTCAGTTGGTTAAAGGACATCAGTCCAACCCTGCTGAGGAGCCTGGGCAAGCCACTGCAAACAGGGGCTGTGGCCACCAGGTTTTGAGCTGATCTCCTGATCTCAAGAGCTGTGCCAAAACTGTTTAGCAGGGTTTGGAAATGCTCAACAAAGGAAGGCACCTGTGCATTCACTGGTGTCCTGCCCCACTCCATGGGAGACTTGAGGTCTTGGAGTGAGATCATCAAGTGATGATTTCTAAGTGGTTTTCAATACAAAATGCTAGGTCCATATTTTATTTTGGTGATAACCAAGAGCTGTCAGGAATGCAAGGAAATGGGTAAATTCACAGGAAGGTGCCTGTAGACATCCTGTCCTAGAAAATGTTCTGCTTGGCAGGAGGCTCCCATACTGTAGCCTTTCCTTCTGTGGCATCAGCCAGCACAAACTGCAGCCCCATGTTTACATCTCAGGGATCTATGGGCACTGTGGTTTCTTTGGTGGGTTCCTTTACATTCCAGAACTAGAGTTGGTTTGGTGTTTGGGAGTTTTTTTGAATTGTGGTGGTGCTTATTTTTATATGTAGACTGCCTGCTAAGCCTCAGAACCCTGCTTTATTGTTTTAAATATATTCTTATGCCCTTAGCATTCTTTCCCCTCTTTAATTAAGTGATAACTACAGCTTTGTTCTAAAGGCTTTCTACTTCTAATAGGGTCTTTTATTCACAGTTTAAAAACAACATATTTTTCCCCCTTCCTTGGATATAGTCTTGAAAATTTTTTATACACTTACCATGAGCTTCACAATAATAGTGTCTTTTAATAGTCTTTCTATCATGAACAGCTTTTTAGCTGTTCCTTTTTGTTTGCTCTCTGAAGGTTGCTTCTTTTTCATATAATTCTCTCCTTTGAACTGAGTATTAATTTGGTTGGTTTGTGTGTGTGTGGCTTCCTCATACTTCCAAAGACACTGAAATCAATTTTGAATTGAAGAGTTGTTCTTATTTTGAAAATGGGTCTTCAGTAACTGCAGCTTCTGCTGTGTCCAATATACTGCTTAGGGAGTAATGAAGAATTGCTTTTGCCCTTCTGCATTGTCCTTTTTATCACAAAAATGAAGTGCCTGTTGAATTTCGGTCGCTTCCTCTCTGCCCCTATCGCCAGCCTGTTGGGCTCCCTCTGAAGGGCTGCACAGCCCTCTGGGGTTGTGTTGCAGAGATCTTTTATGGAAAATCCTTTCTTTAGGATTTTTCCTCCTGAGAAGCTGGGAGGCCTCAGGAACAAAATGTAAACAATGGTTATCTGCTGCTGTGGAATGCAACAGGTGCATCTGTGATTGGTCTCATGTTCTTGTTTGTAATTAATGGCCAATCACAGTCAGCTGGCTAGGACAGAGAGCCCAAGCCACAAACCTTTGTTATCATTCCTTCCTATTCTATTTTTAGCTAGCCTTCTGATGAAATTCTTTCTTCTATTCTTTTAGTATAGTTTTAATGTAATATATATCATAAAATAATAAATCAAGCCTTCTGAAACATGGAGTCAGATCCTCGTCTCTTCCCTCATCCAAAAACCCCTGTGAACACCATCACAGGGTGGCAGTCACTTCTCCCAGCTTTGTGGCATCAGCACATTTGCTGAGGAGGCATCTGCCCCCTCATCCAAGTCATTGATGGATAAGTTAAACGATGGTGGACCTACTTTAATATTAAAAATCTGAGTAAAATCGAGTTAAATTTTTTTTCTTGAGTCTGAAAATTTTGCCTCCAGTCTTTAATTTTGGATAGCAAAGAACATGTAGAAAAACTCTTAATTTGATGCAAGATTTAGAAATCACTAATAATGCTGAAAATCTGTGTTTTCTTCAGAAAATAATCCAGGAATTTCCTTTTAAATTAGGGAGTTAATATTTTATGTGATTAGAATTAACTTTGGGAACATTTGTCTCATCATGTTTGAATATTCAAGTCTATGATGTATTTTGAGCTAATTTTGGGTAGGCTCATTAGGGTAAAAAGGTGTTGTTATTAATAGTAATTTGCAAGAACTTTTGTTGAAGATTAAATTCCCTTTCAGACTAGATTTCTTAGAAGTCAGTGACAAATATAGTAACAGATTGACAAAGAGAAGGTGTAAAATCTCAGGCTTGACTCAGTAAGAAGCTGTATCATTATTAACTTCTCATCTTAGAATATTCATTAACATTTTTATCCCAATACAATCAACTTTGATGACACTGCTTTCCTTCTTTCCTTTTTAGTGCATTTTCAAAAGAGATCAGGTGAAAAAAAAGTTTTAGTATGCAATTAAAATATTCTGTACTCTCTTTCCAAGACCTCTCTGGTCTAACACTGAACATCCAGCAGAATCCATTTTTCAGAAAGAGATATGGCTTTGATATCAGTGCGGAACACTTTTGGTTGGAAATAGGAGCTTTAGTTTTCCAGTCCCACTTTTGGGCTGTGCTGGAGCAGAGTTTTCAGTGAGGGAAATTGTTTGGCTGAGCCTCTTGTGCAGCTGAGCGCTTTTGTTTCACTGCAGTCATCTTTTTTACACTCTCTGTGGAGAAATGGGAACTCAGTTTAGAATGTTCTCTTTTACCAAAGGACACCAGCTTTGACCAACATTTCATACATGTTAATGATGGAAATGATGAATGTTTGAGAGCAGGTTGGGAATACTAAAAAATGTACTACGATTTTTCTTTTATTTTAAAAATCCAATGTTTTCAAAATTAATTTGAACATATTTTGCTTGACATAGAATGTGATTATGTTTACATTGCTCATTTTAGAAAGTATGAATTTCAGTTTAAAGTAATGGAGAATTACCATGTAATTTTTCTCCAGCTATTTCTAATAACTAATGCAGTTAATATTACCTTGCATACTATTCATCATTTTAGGATGGATGCTATTAACTGAAAAGGATTTTTTTTAACATAATACAATATAAATAAGAATTAATTAGTAATTTGCATAGTAAATAGCGAAAAATAAGTGCATCCAAATTAATGAGATGTGAATTTGTACACATACTAAAGGAAATTACACTGCTTAAAGAAAAGGGAATGTGATGTACTCCACCTATTCTGTATTCAGAACTCCTTGGAGTTAGGTCTGATATTAAGTCAAAAACCTTCTCTTAAAATAGACTCAGCTGCTTTGATTAGACAAATGATGGTACAGTAAGAAGAGCTCAAAGCCTATAAAAATCTTCTTTTTTGATAACTGGTTATAAGTGCATTATCTAATACAGGGACAGTAAAGAAAACAGGTAAATGAGGACCTTAAGAGAAGCTCCATGCAGATCATTATTTTAGCCATTTCTTTTGTCTTATTTTCATCATCAATTGCAAGATTTCATTTTTTAATTGAGACATTGCATTTGAATAAAGTATAATTTGCTCTAATAGATAGCTAATTGCGCTAATTGTCTACTGTAATTAGCTAGAAGTCTAGTACATCTTTATTTTAAATGTTGAAGGTCTCATTAAAATTCCTTTATGTGAATGGGGGAAGAAGGATTTACCATAAAACTTATTGTTTATGCAAAGTGAAAATGTTCTGCTCTTTTAAGTGACATCAAAATTTGGGCACTTAGGAATGGAGCTTGGGTACCCTTATCCATCTGGAAAAATTTGCCTTGGGATGTGTTATGAGGTTACCAAGTTTCTCCAAATCCTGTCCTTGAACACATCCAGAGATGGGGCAAACAACTTCTCTGGGCAGCTTATTCCAGGGCCTCACCACCCTGGCAGGGGAAAATTTCTTCCTAAAATGTAATCTAAGCCTGTCTTTTTTCAGCTTAAAGCAATGTCCCCTTGTCCTATCACTCCATGCCTTTACAACACTCCCTCCCCAGCTCTGTTGTAGCCCCTTCCCATCCCATGAGGGACTCTAAGGCCTGCCCAGAGCCCTCTCTTCTCCACCCTGAATGGCCCCAGCTGCCAGCCTGTCTCCCCAGGAGAGATGTTCCAGCCCTCTGAACATCTTTGTGGCCTCCAGCAAGGTCCCATCTTGTGCTGGAGCCTAGAGCTGGATGCAGTGCTCCAGGTGGGCTCTCACCAGAGCACGGTAAAGAGGGAGAGAATTCCCTCCCTCAGAATTCTGGCCATGCTGCTCTGGGTGTAGCTCAGGCTATGATTGTCCTTCTGGGCTGCAAGTGCACATTGCAGGGTCAGGAAAAGCTTCACCACCACCCCCAAGTCCTTCTCCTCAGGGCTGCTCTCAATTTCTTGCACTTTGTTTCCTTTAGAGGCTGGCAAATTGAGCTAACACTCCTGTGTATTTCTCATGTCTTTTTCAGAGGTAGATAGAGCCAAAATTTCATCAGAATAGTAATCACATCAGTCTTTACTGAAGAGAATATTGCCAGGCTTTATGGGGCTGATTAGAGACAACAGCTCTGAAACACATCCTGCACATATTTAAGACTTTATGAACAATGAATATCATTTTGCATTACACTCACAGCATGGTATTATTGCAGGATAGGGTCACAAAGTAGGGATTATCTTAAAAGTGAAGGTTTGATCATTTCTTTTTCAGCATTTAAGAGATTTTGACATGTAAACCAGCAGTGTGGCTGCTGGGACATATTGGGAATGTTGCTGCACAGCTGGCACATCATGCAGAGTTTCTCAGGAAGAAATAGGGACTTCATTTCCATCAGCTTTTGGCAGCACAGTTTACAACTATCCTTTTCTTTAGGGGCCACTATAATTTTTATCATGAGCAGAAATAATTCCTGCATTGTAGCAGTGGATCTGCAGGAGTCTCACTGTGAATGCTAATCCTCTCCTGAGGCTGGCTCCCACAGAGCAACAAAGAAGAGCAAGTATTTGCTGAAGTGCTCATAATTCAGCTGGGTGCTGTGCAAGCTCTCAGATTATTTCTATTTTCCAATTTTTGTATTTCTAAATGCTCAGAAAGCAACAATCTGGCAAAGAAAAGCCAATTTAACCATGCTCCTCTTGCCTTAAGATGTCTTCATCCCAGAATAGACCATAGGAAAGCTGGTTTTTTTTTTTCCTCTAGGGAGCAGGGTGGTGTTTTTGTTTCCTGAAGCATCTCTGCCTTTAGTCTTTTCTGAGCAAACCACATGGAGCACCAAGACATGGATTCGAACCATCCACTAATCCACCAAGATCCTGCATTGAAGTTTATTGAAGTGATTATTTGGTAGAGAAAAAGAGTGATTCAGTCGTTCAAAGATTGCTGTTGGGCAATGGAAAATGCATGTTCTCTCTCAGCTGTTTGATGACCACATGCAGATTGATTATTAAAACTCCTAAAAATACAGATTGTGAAATTACAATAAGTTGAGAATGTTATTTTGTCAGTCATTTTTCATACTTACATCTGGCTGGTGTTTGTGTTGGCTTATGATACTTTTAACTTGAAAACTCATTTTATTGTAACCAAAATCTTTTAGAAAAGCATTTTTTAGGCTTGATGAGCTAATTAGGTTGATATAAAATTACTGGCTTATATGTCATATACTTGAAAATTTGTACGCTTAATATATATGTTTAAATGGAGAGTACTTGTATGGGTTTTCTTATAGCTAAAAGATTGTTAGCTTAATCCTGGAATCTTAGTAACTCTCAGGTGGCAATTTAAGTTTGGGCTCATGCATAATAGGGCAAAAATAAATGCCTATGTGACATGACAAGTTTATGCAGGAAAATTTTATTTTGCTGACATTTTATGATTCCTTCTCTTGTCACAAGTATCTTAAATAAGGTCTGTTTGGAACAGGTTTAATTTGGGAGTTTTCACATTCTGCTTCAATATCTTGTAACTATAGTACAAATTTACACCGATCCATTCATTCTTTCTCTCTCCTATGCAGTCTGACCTCAAATAAACTGATGTAAACAGAGAAATTACTTGTGCCAGCAAACCTACTGTAATTTGAGGCTATTAAAATAGAGGTTAGAACCTGGCCATGAGTATAAATAGACTGTAATCTAATTTCTTGAGGTCTGCAGATTCCGTAAGTTTTGATATTTATGAATTCAAGCTCTAGCAATGTTTTATGCTGACATGCACCTGCTTGATGCAGTTTAAAAATGGGTGAAGCAAAATTTTTGAGAGGAATGTATGTCCAGCTCAAGACTGAGTCTTGAGCTATGGCTGTGAAAGTCATTCCTTTGGTTTTAATACACTCCATCCCATCCCTTGCATACCTACCTCTGCCCCTATTTGTGTGCATATAGTCTAGATTAATTTTTTTTCATCTTGAAAAAACCTGTGAAATTTAATTTCTTAAAGAACACTTTTGCCTTTTGAAAAGGAAGCAATCAAAACCATAATGTCTACCAAAATACTTCTCACCATTGATTTCCAGTGCATTGTCCTGCAGGAATGGCTTTAGTTAATTATACAATGGCATTGGCTGAGCTGTACATTTTTGCTTTCTCAGATTCTTCACTGCTGCAGTGATCACAAAAGTAATCACAGTGATCACAAAGACATTTGTGTGGGAGAAAGCAGCTAAGACCAGGTAGAAGAGGAGATTGTGATTTTCCTCTCTTTGTCCCTGGATGTTATGACTTTGCTCTAAACATAGCAAGAGTCATGATGGACAGTCAGCACTAAAATTTGCATCAAAACAGACTTCACTGGAGCTGAACTAATACAAATGTAATGGTGAGAGAGTGAAAGAAAGATAAAGAAGTCCATGGTTTGGACTTCAGGGTGAAACAGCAGCTATGTCATCTGGTCACTGTAGTCCTTCCATCAAATCATTGGCAGCCTGAATGATCTTTGACTAGCCAAATACCCTGCAGACATTTCTATTTGATAAATCAGCCATGGAAAACATACACAAAAAATCTGTTATAGAGACTTCATTATAGGCAATTAGGCCAGAATGTCTCTGCTGTCAGTTAATGATAATAATGTTAAAAAAAGTAACCATTGCCATTGTATTCATGATTGCATTTTGTGCCCTAACCTCATATTCAAAGTAAATGCAAGTTTAATCTGTTCTATATATGCGTTGTTCTGTACATTTTCTGCTGTGGTTGCATGCAGTCATCAGGTTTGCCATTGCAGAGCTGCATTGTGGTGGTTCTCATTCCAAGTGAAAAGAGCACAGATCGCTGACTTGAGCAATGCAGTGCTCCTGCCGTTTGAAGTAAATCTCACTCGTGTAATTATCTTTCACCGTAGTAGGACCAAGTAAATCATGACTCTGCCATACTCAGCATGATGTATGAGATAGCTTTCATTTTGCCTGATGGTGGGGAAAGACTAAAAGTTTCTCCAGCTGGTGCTGTGGAGCTCAGCCCTCTGTCTAGGTGTCATAACTCACACCCTTCAAGATCAGAGTGAGTGTGGAGAATGCACACATTCACCCCTCTCCAGAAATACTGGAATGCCTCCCTGCACATGACCTAAACTTTCTCAGTCCATAGTGGCTGAAACAGCAAAAAAATCCCATGTGCTGACAGAAGCCAGCCTGGGTGAAACAGCAAATGTGGAACCAGGTACATTGGAGTTAACATCAGTAATTTCCAGCATCAGCTGAAACATGGTCAAAGAGACTGTCATTGCCTTTAATTAAGGCTAGATAGGATATGTGGGTGGGTTAAATATGTGTCTATTGGGAGACTCTGCATGCAAAAAATAACTGGTGTTTCTAGGAGACAAGGTAGATGTATAAATTATGAGAAATAAATGCCATTACCATTTGTAGATGTGAACTGAGTTACAGAAAAATGGCTTGCATGAAAAAATAACACCATCCAAGGTTTGCAGAGAACCAGTACCAGCAGTTCTGAGTCCTGTGCCTTGCCATATGTCCATATTTAAGTATTGCAATAAATGGACTGTGGAATGGATAGTTCTAAAGAATTTATTAATTAAATAGTTATAATTAGTATTTTAATTAATTATTTAATTAGCTGTTAGTAATGGTTTGGGAGGCAATGATCACTTTGGATTAAAACAGGGGATAGGACAACTTCTGGCAGAACTGGCCCACCTAGTCATGTCCTTGATTGCTGTTCAGTGATTGTACATTTCATTAGATTGTGGACAGGTGAGTTGTCACTGAACATGAATGCTTTCCATAGCAGAGAAATATCTCATTACTGAGTTCCAAGATTGCCTGATGAGTTCATTTTGCCTTTCATTTAAGAGGTTTCCTGTGGGGTATAAAAAAATCATAGAGTTAATACTGTAATAAACAGAGGAGAACTACAGAACTGTTCAGTTAAAATTGTGGTCGCTTTTGGAGGATTTACCTGCTTTACAGTGGTTTGCTTAAGGGCACAATTGATCTTATGAGTGTTGTAATTGCTCTTAATATAACCATATGAAGTCAAGTTGCACATGGATTTTATACACATATTTCCTATATTTAAGACATTTATTAGCTTTGTCCTGAAACACTAGTGATGGTTGAAGAAGAAGATGCTCTTCCCTCTTCCTGCTTTTATAATCAAAGCTGGAGTTTTGGACAAATCACAAGACAAGACAAATCATACTAAGGGTCAGGCACTTGGGATTCAGAGGTAGCCTTGTCTCTGTGCCCAGTCACCTTGGGGAAAATAATACTTAATAACATGAAAAGAAAGTAAATGTAGGACTGAAACAGTCCTTTCTTTACCTTTCTATCCCCATGAGATAGACAGTTAGATAGTATTTTAATTCATTCCTTTAAATGCAAAAGAGTTTTAATTTTAATTTTAAGAGGGTGGTGCTGCTCCTCTCAGTCACTATCTGAGTCACGTTCTGCGTGACAAGGGAACAAAATCCAAAGTACCTAATATGTGAAAATAGCAGCTGTGCCTTAAATTAGAGTCAAGGACTGGGATGGGAGTTGCTTTTTTGGAAGAATGTATTAATAGATAAAGCTGAGATGTATGACTACCACTAGTGTAGAGATAAAGTTACAGTTTAGATCTCTTTAGAAATTAAATGCGGCATTTATGCATGTATGAATCAGAAGGCACATCTGAATGTGTCAAACTTCCATCAACTATCATTAGGCTTTTACAACTTCTTTTTTCTTTTTTTTCCTCTCAAGTTTTCTGGCTTTTGTTCATGTTTGCTCAGCGTAGGAGCTGTGGGCCCTTAACAGCAAGTGTTGGCTTCATTTCTGCTCAGTTTTCAGCCTCCTGAGCAGGGAGCCTTTTATAGACTGTGACACAATTGTTAATTATGAGTGTTGCTCTGCTCATGCTTTGGAATACTAGTGGGAAGATAAAGGTATTCAGAGAGACATAAAATTGGCCCACCTTGCGTCAACGTGGCATATAAAGATCTGATTTGGGAAGGCAAACTCTTGACCTCGGTGACATTTGGAGGAGTCCAAGTTTGTATTTCTGGCTCATGTATAATTAAGTAGCAAACACAGGCTTGATTTTGGAAGGTACTTTTCAAAGGTACTATCCTGAAATTTCTGACAAGTGAGATTTTGTTTCCACAAATTGTATTTTATACCTCTCTTATATCAGGGAAACTTTACAGATTCATATTGGAAAAGGTTTGGTGAGTCTGTTCCCAAAGGCCTCCCTGGGGATGGATTGCAATGAAATGACAAAGACACACAATGGCTGGAAATGAGAAGGGTCGCACAGATGGTACACCCAGAGCTGGTGAGAGGCACAGGGAAGTGCCCAAGAGCAGGAGCAGGAGCAGCCTGGCCAGTGCAGCTCTGTATTCAGAGGGAACCAAGGGGCTGAGTACAATCCACGCTTGTTGTATAAAACACCCACACCCTGGGGAGAGCTGCATTGTTTAGTTCTTCATCACAAAACTGCCACCCCCTGTGGGTAACTTTCAAGCAAAATCAGGTGTCCTGCCATTTATTTTTTTAATGCAATACCTACTGAGAGGCACAAAATAAATGAATAAGCAGATATTGTTTGTTGTGTGCAGTGTAAGGAAAACAATCAGGACACCATGTTAGTCCAGTTCTGTCTTGGATTTCAGCTCCCAGATAAACACAGCTTTGCATTCAAAGACAGTATTTAGCACAGCTTGAAAAGTGGGCTTGTTTATTTTTAGTGTTTTGAAGGATCAGCTCTCAGACAAATCATTTTTCACATAAACCAACTCATAAATTCCTAGGATGCTTTCTCAGTCATCCCAAATATGCCAAAGAAGTGAAGGTCATACGGTGTAAATTGAAGTTGTACAAGTTTGCCTACTAGTTTTTTTGTTTGTTTGCAATGGAAAGAAAAGAGCCATATACATTTTGTTTTTTATGTTTTTTTCTAATTTGCTTTTTCAGTCCACCTGCAACCTTTAAATCACTGAGGGAATACAGTTTCTTTAATGAATAACTGGTGTTGGTGGGTAATGGCAATTCATTTTCAATTAGGAGGAGAGTCAGTTCCTTCTGGAGAAAAATGTTGTAAGAAATGCAAAATGGGTTTTCCTCATCCAAAAAAAAAAACCAAACAAACCCAGACAACAAAACTACCCCTTGGTGTCCAGTTGTTTTACTTATGTCAGGAAATTTAAGGGAAAAAAAGCCAAAAAGCAACACAACAACAAAGCTTCAAACAGACAAAAAAATCCCCCACAATTTTCCCAAATCAGTGACTGGAAATCCACAGTAGTTTTGGGAGAATGACAATGTATATTTTCTTTTTCTGACGAAAATTAGTCTGTATCATTGCAACCATAAATTCAGCTACTAATGACAGCTTTGGGTAGCTTATTCAAATTTCTAAACCCTTTAAGTGATAAGAATGTCTTGTATTGTCTGCTTAAGACGTGCAGTAACTCTTAAAAGAGTTTATGTAATCAAGCACATCAGAAATTTCTTGCCATGAATTAACATACACCAAAATTAATTGACATCCTAAACTGCACACTTTCTAAGCAGCTAAACTGCAGACAGAATGAAAATTTTAATTTGGCAAAACCTCTCTTTGCTGAGCACTGGAGTGCTGGAGAGAGGGGAGCTGCTGCAGTCAGTGCTCTGAGGGGCTCTGAGGGTGATGAAGAGATTGGCGCATCTCCTGTGAGGAAGGGCTGGGAGAGGTGGGGTTCTAGCCAAGGCTAGAGAAGAGAAGGCTCAGGCAGAGAACTCATGAGCATGGACAAATATCTGATAGGGAGTGAAGAGAAGACAGAACCAGGTTCTTTCCAGTTTTGTCCAGTGAGAGACCAGAGTTAGAGGGCATGAACTGAAACACAGGATGCTGAAGTTTCACAGAGTTTGATCAAGACTTTACTGCTTTGGAAGTAATGGATTATTGCAAACAATAGTATTTCTTTTTTGGTTGTTTAAAGATTTCTCAGTCTCTAAAATGACACCTTGATTTATGCCCCTACATTCTTGTGGCTTACTGCAAAATATTTATCTGATCAATTGTGAGACTGTCACAGAGGAAAAGTCAAGTGCCTATTTAGAATGCAAATTGGTATAAACTAAAGGCTGTAGTGTTTCTGTGTCTGCTGCAGCATTCTGACCCCTTTTGTGTAACTAACATTCAATGATGCTGAATATTTAATTACATACTGTGCTAAGAGACTGATTATAGTGATTGAGGCCTTTTGCTATTGCACATTAATAGCATGGGGTGAAATTCTAATGTTTGACCCCAGGTACATGCAGGAGTCAATGATCTGAAGTTTAGAACTGATCTTCTTATAATTGCAAGTGTGCTGGGGTTTTTATTTTGTTTGTTTGTTTTTGGTTTTTGTTTGGTTTGTTTGTTTGTTTTGGTTTTTTTTAACTCTTTGAAGCATTTTGGGGCAATTTAAAGTGTAGGAACATGTATTTGTATTAGACAGTTCCAAGTATGCCTTTCCAATATTTAGGCTCTTGCAAGTAGAGAAAGTTGTGATTTCTTTTCTGATTACTTTAGTATTGTGATCTCTCTGTGATTGCTAGCTGTCCTGATTCTATAGCTGATAACCACAGCTATAAGGGAATGGAATGCATCCCTTAACATGTCTCCCTGAGAAAGCACCAGCCATTCTCTTCCAGTTCACAAAATTTTCAGTCATGAGGCAAGATTAGCACTTTTCAGAATCCCCAGGTCTGAAGACAACTGGAAGAATTCAGACATATTTTCACATCCTTGATAAGACTAAATTGTACTTTATTGGAGACCAAAAAGTGAAGCCATAGGAAACCCTTGTAGTCATTTTAAAACTGTCGTTTATGCTGTTTTCCTCTATAATTGCGCAAGTTCTTTTTGTCAAGCATTGGAAGAAAAAAAAAAATCCGTCTTTTGCTATGGCAACACAGAGGACTTAGAAAATGATCTCTCAGCATGGAAGAATGATGATTCCTAAAATAGTGTAAGAGCACTGAAAAAGAGCGAGATTCTCTCTTGTGCCAAGGTCTTTTCAGCTCTGGAATGGGGGTTCTCCCGCAGAGCTGGCTGTCATTCTCCCATCATTAAACTTATTTAAATGTACAGTAATTTAGAGCAACCTATACCCTGCTGTAATTTATGACTGTCTGGCTATTGTCTGCAAGGACCCCTGGATATATTGGGAGCTGTCAGAGTGAGACAACGCTTTCCCCAACTTTAATGCATCTCCAGCCCTCAAGTGAGGGGGAGGGATAAATAGCAGAGGATGAGGATCCTCTCACTTTGCACTACTGGTTAGCTCCAAATAGCTGAGAAAACTCTTATGCAAATTAATCTTTTCAGCCGGATTTAGGTACTTTACTTTTCAAAGAACTTTCTGTGCAGGTAGCAAATTGATCACGAACTGCTTTAGGAGGTGGCTGCTTTGCTTCATTAATCCAAACAGCCAATAATTTGTGAACAAAAAATGTCACAAGTCTGTGAGGTGATGTTTAGTAATACAGCATTGGGGTTGCCTGAAGTTGAATAAATCTAGAGGAAAGAAGATCTGGCAGTGGCAGTAAGGTTCTGCAAAGTTCAAACTGATTACTTCAATGATTTTAAAAATGGCTGTGAAAGAACTCTTAGTGATATTTCCAGTTAATGAGAATGAATAAAATCCTTGTGCCATAATTTTTTTTTTTTTTTGCTGACATGTATTCCTTCAACAAAAAAATAGAATAAAAATAAACAAATATCCAAAGAGTTTCTTTTCATGCAGAACACAAGTACCAAGGAGTTTTTTGTAAGGATTAGTGTGTCCTCTGCTACCTTCTGTGAGCATCATACAGGAATTTCAACATTTGGAACCAAAATCATGAAGCAGCCACTTGCAGGTCCCTAAACTAGTTGTTCCCTTCATTTTTCTACACAGCACCTCTTGCACAACAAAGTGGTCACACATGGGAGGCAATAAAAGCTAACATACTGAGACCTTGTGGTCTCTCTCTCATATGCCCCTTGTGGTCATTGGTTCTGACCTTGGCCTTCTGCAATCTCATGTTGGGCAATACTGTCTCAGAGCCTTCTCAGTCTGCTAGCCAAATATAGAGTGCTCTTCACCAAAACTCACATCACTGCCTGACATAGGTTTCAAGGCAATAATTTCTGCTGCCATTCATGAACTTGTGTTTCTAGCCCAACATGCCTAAGTGAAGAACGTCACAGAGCCACATTCATTCTAGGGGTACTGTGAGTGTTCCTTATTGGGAATATTTCTTGTTATTTGTTTCTGAGATCAGAGACACATCATCTGTCTGCCTAGAACCCCACACACTGCTGGAAATGAAAACCACTTGTGTGTCTTGCTTCTTAAAGAGCTGCTTATCAACCTCATAGGCAAATGCACATATTTAAAGGAGTCCACTGACCCATTCATTTGCATGATACACTGAGGTTTTTGTGTTCACAGTGATGTTACTCTGATGTACATGAGTAAACATCCTTTGCCTGCCAGAAAGGTTACTCAAGATGTTTTTGGAGCTGTTAGGTTCTGCTCTGCCTTTGCTCTGTGCCTGTGCCAATATTATTTGTGGTTACTCAGACCTACACCCACTGTACATATAACTCACCTAACAGTTGACTTAACCCACAGAATTATCATTATTCAGACCCAGGGTCTCAATCAATGGCTTTCAGCCTCCATTTTTAAATGAATGAATGCTTCATTCTGTGCTAAGAGTCTCCCTCTGAACAAATCTCTCCAAATACACATATCCCATGTGGAGCTTACAAGTCCTTCTGTTCTTACACAGATCAGCTAGATGAGCTTTCTGTGTTAACAGCTTTCTGTGCTCTGCAAACAGTTATATTAAGTGCACTTGAGAGGGTTAGGATGGGTCTCCCAGTTTTGTGCTTTGATGAGGTTTTACTGCTGTAATTGTGTTAGGACAGTCCCTTGAATGGTTGCAACTATTTTGCCATCAAAGGGGCCAAAGTATTTTATTTACTTTTTAGTAAAGATATATAATCTCTCCACACATAAATTCCTTTATGCAATTATCACTAAAATGCTCATGTTGGGGGGGAGTTTTGTTGTTCTATTTCATTGCAGGTAAGAAGACAATTTTGTTTGTATGTAAGATTGTGGCTATCAGTAAAAGTCAGCATTTTGAAAAACTGCTGACTTTTGGGGATGTGTGTGTGCTGTAAATTTCTTCTCCATCTCTTCACAATTTGCCTGTCTATTTGTATTTTATAGTGTGTGGATGTGAAATGCCTCCCTTGCTATGAACACAGGGTCAGTTCTTCCTCTGCAGTCTCTCCTAATCCAGAATCTATTAAAATCTATTAATCCATTTATCCTTTGTCTTTGGGGTGGTTCTTGCACTATCAGCCTTAACTGAAGCTCCAGTCTACCATAGGATTCTCTTTATGTGTGTGTGTATATATATATATATATTTATTTATTTATATTAAAAAAATTTCCTTTCCCTGTCTTGCTCTCTTACCCCTTCTTTGTATGTAAATGGGACACTTATGATCTCATACCCTTTGGAACTGGGATTAAATCTGCTTCATTTTATGTGCCAAAACTGCCTTTCCTTGTTGCTTATCACCAGCCACGTTCTATTCTTGCACTGACATTGCTTATCCATGGGGAGGTAATTTATGGCATGCAAACTGCATTGTTGTGCTAACTTTTAATGGTGGCAGCTGTACTTAGCTCTAAGGACATTTAGATCTGCCTTCACATATAAATGGTTGATTTTGTAGACATGGGAATATTTACACCCTTGACACTCCAAGATCTTATCTCTGTGCCTCACATGCTGCACCCAGAATGTATGAAATTTTGAACAGGAGACACAACACAAATCTTGTAACTAATTCAGTAAACTGAATGAAAGTCACCTGTGTGACTGACTGCAAAACAGAAAAGCCTCAGCAGTCCAAAGAGCTCACTAAGCATGTTCCATAGGAGTGGAGTGCAATGACTCTGTTACATCAGGAGTTAATGGAAAACAGCATTTTGCAAATATGAGTATCTGAAAGAGCAAGTATTTGAGCATTTATACTGTGGATAGTCCTCGTGTAGGTGGTTCTGGGAGAAAATTCTTCATATGTGAAAGCATGGGCTATGGGGGAAAGGGAATATGTCAACATCTTGGAATGCAAATGTATTATTTTCATCTCCAGGTGATGGCTGCTCACAAAGGTCCCGGTCCTCAGCCCTTCTCTCTGCATGTAAGGCTGTGATGATTTTCTTCTGGTGGTCAATCCAAGAGCATTTCCAATCCTTTATGCTGGAGAATCAAGGTTGTAATTTGCAACACCTCTTACAATGCTGATGGAGGTACACTGTTGGGGCCTTCTTGGGAACAAATTTCTTTAAAGATAAAGGAGAATGCAACCATGCCTGTGTAGAGTTTTACTGGGACTTTGTTGCCACAGAGGAGGGGTACAAGGGGTAGTCAGGAGTTCTGAGTTTTGTTGTGCTTAGATCCTGCCCTTCCTCCTTCCAGAAGGGCTCTTGGTGTAGTGGGATGTGATCATCCCTGGACTGAGTGTCACGCTCCTATGGGCACTGCTGTCAATTATGGCTTCTAATATTAACCAATTGCAGTGCCCTCCACACCATACATTTATTCAAAACCTTTTTCCACATGTGAAATGTGTAGCTGCTTTAAAAAAGAACTCCTCACTCTCACACTAAGCATTTGGACATTTTATGTAGGAACCTTCTTTGATGTACTGTTAGCTCTGCTTGGTGACATGAGGTAATCTCAGCCTGTTATGGAAGCAGGAATCATCTCAGACTCCCACAGAGAAGAAGCTGAGTGAAGGTGCAGAAAAATGAAATGAGCTCTTTCCAGCTTTGAATCCATCCTAAACCCAGAGATTTAGGGCTAATAAGATCTGGAAAGACCCAAAAGTTGTACCTCTCAGCTGAACTATTAGGAATATCTGCAATTAGGGAAAGAAAAAGAATATGTATTTTTATTCATACAAATGTCTATTATACATTTTGAGTAGGAATATGAGCACTAGCAATATGTTTCCTGTACAAGGAAAAAGCTCTGTCAGAACTCAGGCACTTGAACTTTAAAGAAGTACTAAATGACTGTGTGACCACCATCTGTGTTCACAACTTGCATCTTTATTCTCAAAGATGTAATAAATTTCTTTCTGGTATAAAATAATTAAGAAATAAAAAAATGAGATATGCACATAATTCACTGCTGACAGGAGAGACACAAATTAACACAATTGCATAAGCATAATTTCATTAGAAAATAAGTCTCATGATCAGCTTTTAGAACAGACTGTTGCTGGATGCTTTTATTAAAACACCACATTTTCTGTCATAGGTTTTGTGCCTTTATGACTAGATAGAGCTTAACAGAAAACTGCTGCTTATTTATAGAAACCCTAAATCATTCTGGAGAATTAAGGGCTAACCATTCCTGATGGTTGGAGACCGGGTTATCCATTACAAAATAGGTTAAGAAATATAGAATGATGACTCTAAATGTTGGTTTTCCACCCCTGGAGTTTTCACATGGTATGTGGTTACTTTTTCCCCATTCTGTAGGCACTTGGAAACTCTGACTTATATATTGTTCAGTGCTGAAGTTCATAAATGGGATTTATGGAAGTTTGGTGATACTGGTTTGTCCTGGCTCTTGGATCAGGTCTGTGGCTGGATCTTTAGAGATCAAGAGAGTGAAATGGTAGCTAATTTTTACTGGATCAAGAAAATATCTTCAAGCCCTCATCCCTGCTCTAGGAAGGACTTTTTTTTGTTTAACTGTTGACATGTTATCATATTTACCTTTTGAGCTTACGCTTTAGAAAAACATCTTTTGGGCCAAACCTATAAACAAACTAATAAAGAAAGGCCTCAGTAAAGCAATCAAAAAAACATTTAGAAGGAACTTGGTGGTACTTTGGGAAGATTGGTTTCCTTGGTACATCCACTGAATGTCAAATTCTTACATCCAGGAAAGGTACTGACAAAGAAAGCACAAAGGCAATTTTTTTTTTTCAATGAGACATCGACACCTCAGAAATGGAGAGAACAGGAGAAAATTCTAACTTACAGTTAATGGTAGACTTCTCTCTTACCTGTTAACACTCAGTGTTTTTACTTGAAAAAAATATAATGAAAGATAGGAAATGAGCTATGATTTGAAAAGTTCCTCATGCTATTAAAAAAGAAAGGACAATGGTATTTATATGATCTTTAAAAACTAAGTAATAATGACACATGAAAGGCTCGAATGAATGGAACAAAGGGTGATCTGCTGAAGTGTTTCATAGAAATCTTTTTCCCTAGAAGCATCACTAAATTGATTAAGTTATTAGGAAAGGATACATTTTCACTGAAGGAGAGGATTTTTTTATCCTTATTTCTGTCACCTATGTGTTCTGGTTGTTGTCAACACATTTTAATCAAAAATTGTTTAATAGATTGCCTACACAAAATAAAATATCTTCTTGCACTCCAGGTCAATTAACAAATACAAATTGGGCTGGCCATCTTTAATTAGACTGGTTTGGGTTTTTAAATTTCTCCTGTCAGGCTGCAAGGAATCTATCCCTATAGTCAAAGTGCTTGGGGGAATAAAAAGAAATCTGAACCATGGAAATTTAAATAAAAATGAAAGAAGTGAAATGGGATGAGCACTGCCATTCGAAATAAAGTGCTAATAAAGCACTCAGGTATTAGCTTCTGAAGAAGATTTTTATAGAAATCCCTTGAAGGCTGAGAAGACTGGAATAATATTGTAATTGGCATCCCTGACCTGTTTTATGTATACTGCAAAAAGTTTTTGTCTCTGGCTTGAAAAGTTCATGATAAAACAAAGCTCCCAGAATTCCCCGGTCTTTAGCTTTGAAGGTCTAAAGTATGGATTTTTTCATTATAGTATAGTGAAAAATAAACCGGTTTAGCCATGAAACAGAGAGCATAATCATCAGGTGTTCTTTGCTGCACAATCTTGGATAATGTTTTTTGCAATAGCTTTGATGAGGATTCTACTTAGCAGACTGTGAAAACGTGACCTTCAAAGCTCTGCTATGTTATAATCATGTGTACAGTGCCCTGTAACCAAATCTAAAGCTCATGCAGTGTGTGTTTGGGTGTCATTCTTCAGAACACTTTTATTGCTCATCTAGGCCTGGAAACTCTGTTAAAACCAAATCAAGCATTAATTCCTGCAAAAGAGGCAAAAATACACTCCTGTGTATTTTTGTATTTTTGTAGCTGTGACAAAATCAGGAGCAGCTCTGGTATGAGAGGGAGTACCAAAGGCAAAACAAACAAAGAAAAGTATTCAGGAGCTGAAATATGTGATTGAGATATTGAAAGTGCTTTGAAATTCTTAGGAATTCTTTGCAGGCTGGCATAATGCAGCCTTCTCACATCTCCTTGGGTAATTACAGTGATGAGGAAAAGATTTTCAGGTCAGGTCCTTAATTTAGATAATTCTGTCTTAATATTCAAGTATAATACACCAAATGATTAGCATTCTGAGTGCTGAAGGGATTCTTGTGCCTTGTAGCCAGCTTTATTTGTGATATGTCTTATATCTTTCTTGCTTTATAACACAGATTCTGCTCTGCAGAAATGGATCTAATATTTTGCTTATTTTCTTTCCTTCCTAACCATCACTCTCAAGGTGGCACCTTTGTTAGCTGCAAATCATTATTTCTGCACCCTGCATGGGTGGGAGCTCACAAGAGTGACTGATGGTGTGGGCACAGTGTTCCAGCCATCCCTTTTCTGCAGGAAGCTGCAAACATGTGCCCACCCATGTGCCACACTTGTGTTGACATTGCAAGCCTGTCCCATTGCAGGAGAAAAAACAGGTACAAAAATGGCAATGACTGAGACATTTCCAAACTTAAAATATACTTTCCTCTTTGTGAAATAACTGTTATTGAACAGTAAAAGCACAGGCTTTGTTTGACTGCCATTCATCTAAATCTCTTCCCTTTTCCCAGAAATTTGCTCTGACTTGATGAAATGTATGGGTTTTTTTTGAGTAACAGCCCCTATTAACAAACACAAAGGGTAATAGAATTTGAGCATCTTGAAGTGTGATTTAATTTGGAAGAACGTAGTCTGTGAATATTAACTACTAACAAATTAAATTATTCAATGACAAATCACATCAGACAGGCACCTATGTAATATTAATTGGTTTTGTCATTATAACAATTCTTCCAAACAGTAGGATGCAGGCAAACTCTGCATTAATGTTTTGGCTCAAGGTGTTCATTTGTAAATTAACAATTCATCATGTGAAGGAAAAGGGAAATAGCTCCAGGTTTGTGCCAGACTGCCCTGGTGTTAACTGCTGCTCTTTGATGTGACATTGTCTAGACCTATAACCAGTGGGAGTAATAGAGGGGCAGAGTGGCCATTCCATTATTTTGGATGAATTAAACTCTTGGCTGCCACTACCCAAGTATAATGTTTCTAGTGATCCATATCCATAACTTGTATTAATAAAAACATTTATATGTTTGGTGTTTGCTTCCAAACTTTAAAAATATAGCCTTTAAATCCATATGCCATTTAAAATAAGAACCTAGGCAATATCCTAAAGTATTTCTGTTTTTTTTCTATTTGAAAACAGAGACAGGGTCTGCTGGATCAACAGGAGTCATTCTTTAGTTTCTATTGACTTTATATTAGCTTTTATAGGAACACATTACTGAACTGCCATGAGGGATATAATTTATGTTGGCAACTACAGAAGGAAATTAACAGTTGGAGGGTTATTCCATAGCGCACCATAAAGGAAAGAGGTGCACCCTTAGACCCAAATAATAGTATACACCAACATTTATGCAGACAGAATCTAGAGAATACCAGGGCAGAAATTTGCTCACAAAAATGAGGGCAACAGACTTCAGACTTGCTATTTCTGTTGTAAAGCACTGGATTTTAAGATACATTACTGTTTGTTTGAAGTATTTTGTAATTGACTCTTCAATAGAAGAAAACCTTATTATAAAATGTATTTTGTGTGTATTTGGTTAGAGATTAAACATATTATGATTGTAAAGAACATTCAGTTTCTTCCCCAGAATACACTGTGTATGCAGAATATGATGCTTTAACATCCAGCAAAGTCAAAGACATATTTTGAATGTCTCTGAATTCAATCAATACTTTGATTCTGTTAAAAATAGTATTTCTTAATGTTATTAAATTCATGTTTATTGCTAGGCTACATGCCAGGAAATATACTTTGTTCATTTTATTTTGAAAATAATGCTGTATCCTTTGGAAACAAGGTACATAGCTGCTTTCTTTGACATTTTTATGCTTTTAATAAGTGTTCTCTTCTCAGTCAGTCTCTTCAGAGGTACTTTATCCCTTTTACAGATATTAGCAGTCTTGATACAAGAAAACAAAATCCAGCCAGAAACCTCTGCAAGGCCCTGAAGGTTTGTCTTGTCCATGTCATAAATTTAGGAGTAGTCTGTCTCAGCTGGAAACACACAACACAGGCTGGTCCAGTTACAAGGCATCTCACAATAATATCTTCAGTGCTCTGAGAGAATATTGATGTTCTGTGGAGCAGACATGCCAGGTTGCCATGACCTGCCAATATGAGATTACAGCTATATCAGTATATTGGACTTTGCCTAGCCTCAAATGATCAAAGAGACTTTTGTTTCTTCTCCCAAGAGGCATCTGCACAGCACAATAGACTAAGGTTAGGCTTTCTTCACACTTATTGCTCAATCCTTTGAGAACAGCAATTATTTGGAACCATCATAAATAACACTTCTTCCTCCTTAGTGTTCATTGTCCTGTCTTATGCCTCTGTTTTCTGTTTTAGGTTGGTTAAACACATTTAGCTATTTTTTACAGTCTCCTCACTCTGGCCAGAACAATGTGGAAAGTCAGAGAAAAATTCAGCTTCTGCTTTCTCTGTTTTCTCAGTCGTGCTGTTAGTCAGTCTAAAGCAGAGTCATGTCAATGAGAAACTCTTCACATTGTAGTCCTGTGACACAAACCTGGAGCTGTTTCCTCTCTGTCTCATAAGATGAATTGCTCATTTGTAAATGAGCACCTAGAGCCAAAATATGAGTCCTGACTTTGACTACACTGCAAGGTACAGAAAACTTTTGTGCTTTCCAATTCACTGTAAACTTGGAAACTCCTACAGAGTTTACAGGCAGGTTAATAAAGCCTTTCTGGTCAACAAGGACATGGTTTACAGAAATGCACAGAATCACTGGGGAAACTGAAGCTTACCCTAATGCTCAGACAAAGGCAAATGAAATAATTCACCTGCCCTTTGTTTGAAGGTGTGGGATATTGTTTAGCACAAATGTAGGTCAAAACTTAAATTTTTTGGAAGTGTAAAGGCCTACAGTGTCTGTCAGTGGCCTGTAGTGAATATGGGATGGCAATGGGTACATAGGGATGGGAATTACAGTGGACACATGCAGAGTGATGCTTTCCTTCTTCCTGCAGTCACAAAGAGCTCAGGAGCAGAATGAGGCTCTCATTGATTACAGATCTCTGAATTTAGTTTGTTCTTAAATATTGAGTAGAAACCTGTTGCTGTGACCTTCACAACAGTAGTTGTGACACTCTGAAATCCTACATTTAAATTTGCTGCCTCCTCATTTATACAGATAGGAACTACTTGTAACATGCAAACTAACAAGTCCCCATCTTTCAGGATTTTATTTTGGTCTGTAATATATCATCTCTTTCTAAATCGTAAGTCATAGTGTGTTTATTCTCTCAAAGTAAAGGCTGTTCCATACTTCTGATCATCTTTCTAATTATTTTTCTGTATCTTTCCTCATTCTGTTGTGTTCTTCTTCAAGTTGTTATCAGAATTTCATGCAAAAATCAAAACAGATGGAACACCAGTCATCTACTATGTTTTCTGATTTGTTCTCAGTTTTTTCTCTAGTATTCAACATTGTTTGCTTGTCTGGACTTATAACAGGGATCTTCAGAGAACTTCCTAAAATTTCTCAATTTTTCCTCCTGGTAAAAAAATTCAAATAATATACTTTTAAATGCTGAGGTTATTATTTTTGATTGCAGCAATCAACACTGCATTTCATCTGATCCCAGATAATTTGTATCACCTGGAAATGTTTTATCTCCCTTATTTAATTCATAAATATGTTGAATAGCATGTGCTTACTAAATGGATGCCATTGGGCCTCTGACAACCATCCTCAGCTGTGAATGCTGTCTCTTTATATTTGTTAGTTTGCAATGAATTACTGACCTGCAATAGAACTGTTCTCTTTCATTGTGTTCTCTTTCCTTTTTCAAGAACACTGTCACAAGCTCTTTCAAACATCCAAGGACAATGAACTGACCACACCACAGCTGCCCAAATGCTTGTTGACTTCTTCAAAGAACTGCAAGAAGCTTTAAAGGAAATATCTTCCACCTCCAAAAGCTGCAGTAGTTTTCCCCTAATGGTTATCCAAACGTGCTGTTCTTGTTCAGATCTTTAGCTATTTACCTGGAAGTGACAATTCCTTGCCTACAGTTCTTGCCTGCCTGGTAGAGCCCCTCTCAAAGGCTGAGGCTGCATTTGCTGATTTCCATTGCTCAGCTGCTGATAAGGTTTGAGTGACAGGGTTTTTGACACCACAGTTAGCACAGGTTTTGCTTCCTGTTTATGTAGAGTGAACTTTTCTGTAAGGACTCGAGTGCACAGGAGAGTACAAAACAGCTGTTTAAAAACTGTGTTTTATTCACCTACTTCACTGAGATAAGAGACACTAATTTTTCATTACAGTGTAAATCAAATGCATTATTCAGCCAATGTGACCTTGCCAGCAGATCCTGAATATCTTCCAGTCCTTGAGATTTTGTTTAGTACAAATGGATCATATTCAGTATTAGCTGGAGGAAGATCAAATGTAAATGCTGACTTACCGGTTATTAAAAAATGAACAATTTATCAGATATCAATAGGGTATTTAACTATCATTGTGTTCACAACAGATAACTAAAACCATACAATAATTAATGCAAGAAGAAAGTCATATTTTATTCTTTATTTTCATCTGATATCATCAAGAAAAGGATAAGAGGGCTTTATAAATGTTCCATTAACATTTTTTCAGAGTAAGCTACTGTCCACAGGGGCCTCCACTTTTACCTTGTAACACACAGGTGGTATGAATTTTACTAGAAGTACAATTCTCTTTAGCAAAAATTTCTTCTTTGTCTGGGAATAATTCTCAGTTCATTTTAGGCTGCTCTCACATGACCCTTGTTACTTCAGCGATTTGAAGCCCAGAGGAATTTCAGACCATTTATTTACTCCTTCTAAGTTACACCTGTTTTCCTTTTAAATTTTATGCATATTAGTGATTGCTAGATGATTTTATTACACTCATACTGTACTGACCCATCCATTAAAAATCCACTGCAAGAGATTAGGAGAATTTTTTTTCCTATTTTTAATCAGCCAGGTCAAGGTGCAGTTGAAATGACTCAACCATTTTCCTGAAGAGAAATAAGGCTATGCTAAAATGAGTTTGCTTTCAGTGGAATGTCTCATGGAGCCAGAACCACAGCATGGGAGGCAGCAGGAAAACTCAGCCTGAGCTTTCTTGTCTCTGTAGCTGGATACTAACACTTTTCAGTAAAAACTTCACACCACCAGTTATTTGACATCTTGCATTATTTCTTTTACCAAGGACCTAGCTAAGTGTTGTGCATTTATTTCCAGCAAGGCTGAGCTGATGAGGAAACAGAACAAGTCTTTTACTTGGTGTCACTTGGCTATGTCTTTTGCTGGAAAGAACACACTATTTGAATTCTGTTAAATCACACTTAATTTAAGAGAAATCAGGATAACCTGCCTCTAAAACTGCCTGCTGCCAGGAACTATTTTTAATGTCAGTATTAAATATACACAATAGACAGTAGTTTTAGAAAGTGTCTACTATATTGTTTGGGATCATTGTGAAGTTGCCAAATCAGGAAATATTCAAATTGTTCTGGACTATATGCTCAGCTTTTTGAAAATATCTTAGACTTTACAATGCACATATTTCACTCCTTCAATATTCTGGAAATAGGTTTCAGTGCATTCCTGCAGGAGACCTGCATGGATGAGCAAGGAGCTTCTGGCAAAACTCAGACTGAAAAATAAAGTTTACAGAAGGTGGGAAAAAAAGGCCACTTGGAAGGAATGTAGGAATGTTTTCAGAGTATGCAGGGATGCACACAGGAAGGCTAAGGTCCACTTGGAATTACATCTGGCAAGAGATTTCAGGGACAGGAAGACGGATTTCTTCATGTATATCAGTAGCAAGGGGAAGATTAGGGGAAGTGGGCTCAGTGCTGACTGAGGCGGATGTCCTGGAGGATACAGAGAGGGTGAAGTTACTGAATGTCATCTGTGCTCCACTCTAGTGCTAAAGCCAGCCCTCAGGAATCCTAGGCCATGCAGGCAAGAGAGAAAGTCTGGAGAAGGGATTGGGTAAGAGATCAATCAGCAGTGTAGAGAGGAAATGTTAAACTTTCATTAAGAAAGCAAATGCAAACAGAGCCATTCCCTGGAAAAGCATCCCTGTGTAAGCGCAGGAGAGGAAAGCTGTTGCAGTTTATGGTGTGAATGCTCAGACAGCACTGAGTCCAGCTGACAGCAACTGAGAGGAGCTGATCCTTGTTTCTGGAGACAGCAATGAAAACAGAAACCCTGCTCCTTATGGATGGTGTGAAATTGGAAACTCTAAAAACTCACATTGGATCTTCAGTGGATTCTTCTCTCAGACATTTAATAATTAATAAAGGAAAATCACACTTAAGGTGTGATAATCAAAAAATCATCCATAAGGTTTTCCCATAAAGTTATACACATCAATTTGGTGCCAGAGCTGGATGCACAATGACTGCCAGGTCTTGTCCACATATACAAAGCTTATACAACAATGGGAAAATGTAGCACCTCTGGCTCTTTGCAGGAGTATTTGAATATGTGTTTCTTTACACACCTAAGACGCTGTAATTAGTAGTTAATAGTATTCCTGTAGTATGAAAATGATGGCTTTTTGCTGCATGGCACTCTCCCCAGCACATTTAGCTGCTCTTTCCAACCTGACTTCTGCCATTTTTGCAGCATTGACATTCACTGTTTTGTTGTGCTTAAATAACATTGCTTGTTACTCTGTGATTCCTTTTGCTCATTCCTGCTGACCTCAATGTTTCAGTTGATATTATTGCCTGTAGCATTCTGGCACAACCTATGGGAGTCAGTGATTTTTTTGTTTCTATTTTCTACAACCTACTCAGTAACAAATCCACTGCCACTACATTTATATTAATGACCCTCTGTTAAATCATGAGGGTGTCTTGCTCCTTATTTCTTATCAGACCTAGTGCTGGAAGTCAACACCTTTCTGTATTTGTGGCTTAGGAAGGCTCAGTGATTTGAATTTTTGGAGGCTGAGCAAATATTCTGAGGAAGAATCACACTATTAACTTGTTCATATGATCCTTTAGATATCTGTTTGTGGCATTTGAGGGACGGGGTGCAAAGATACTTGTTCTGATAAATAAGGCCATTTTTTATTTTCAACCAGTGATGCTCATAACTTTTAGGCAGATACTGCAGAGATACACAACCTTCATGCTTACCAATATCTTTTTTCTCCATGAATTCCTTCAATTCTTGTTAATAAGAGGATTCAGTCTGTGCCTGTGCCATTCAAGAGGGATAGCAATATCCCCTTGAGTGACCCAGGTATCAAATGGTAAGGTAATTTCAACTAAATGTGGTTGAGGTTTGTTGTACTAGAGTCAGCTTGAGTGCTCCTTTTTAACTTATTTCTTTTTTACTAGCATGAAGGGAAAATAAGTGAATAACGCAGCTCTTAATTGGCTGTAAATAGATAGAAATATGTGTTAACATATGGTGACTGTTAATGGTGGTTTACTTTGTATAAAATAATTCTATCATCTGTCTGTCCAAATGATCTCACCACAGAAGCATGGCAACATTTAGCGTAGTACATGTTTCCCTGAGTGTTTTTTACATGATAGCTAGAGTTTAATATTAACCAATTTTATTTTCTGTGGCTTGGCAGCAAATCTGATCTTTGATCATGTATCTCATTTATATCTCACTTTTCTTTTCTTTTAATAACTTAGTGTAGTTTAGCTTAAATGTGCCACATAAACATGGTTTGCTGGCTACTAAACCAAAATAAATATATTTTTCCCACTTAAAAACCTTCACATTTGCAGTTAGCCATGTGCATAACAAAACAGAGATTGTGGAGCATATGTAAGGACTCAGCATTACTGGCAGAAGGAAAGCTTTTTAAATGTGAAGGACACCCACTGGGCAGTTCAGAATCTAGGGCAAAAATTGCTATTTCACTTGCTCATTCCCCATATTTACAAATCTTTTCTATAAAAAACAGCACCATTTATTCAAAAGCAATTCTGTAGCTGGCTGGTTTTGGCAGGTAGGCAAAGTGTTTTAACATTTTCAACCTTAAGAAAACGATTGACACTTGATAATGGATAGTAGCAAATGGTTCAGTACAAATAGGAAAAGCTGTGAATGATCACTTGCCTCCAAAGGATGAATTAATTTACTTACAGGTAGTTTGATTTTGTGCTGTTCCTCTCCACCACTCTGAATTTTGCAGACCGAAGCAAATCTTACACCTCAACAAAATCATGTGTACACAAGCACAGTTTTACAGATTTCAATTCATTAACAAAGACATTTCACTTTGCAAATGTGCCATAAATCTCCTTTGTCATCTTATATAAAGCTTATTTGAATTATCCTCCTAGCACAAATTAGGGAAGGTTATAGCCTTTATATGGATTATTTTATCTGCAAGCACCACCACTGTGCAATTTCCTTGGACTGTGTCTGACCCAGACCTACCTGGAGGTCAGGGAAGAGTGAGGGTGTTTTAAACTCCACACTATGAAGGCTCAATTTTAAAAAATGTCTGCAAAGTTCGTGTTCAGCTGCAAAGCACCTGTGATCCAAGCAGGGCCTGGTGGTGCCCCTGGCAATAACTCTGGACAGTTCTTTGTGAGAGGCCTCTTGAGCCCCAGGTAGGCCCTGCTCAAGATGTGAGTGCTGCAGGGTGGGAGGAGGGTCTGGGGCACAGCCTAGCCCTGGGCCCTTGGTCAGTGGAAAGCATGGCTTAATATCAAACAAAAAGAATGTTTTTAGTGTTCCCAGAGCTCTGCTGATTATTTACATCCCATGAACTCAACAAGCTGTAAATAGCAGACAATCATGCATTATTTGTGAATGGTCTCCCTGCAGTTCTGCTTAGTCCTGCAATACACACAGTTAAGAAGGAAACCTGTGAATGATTCCCAGGGAAGCATCATCATGCTCTTCAGACACCTGGATTAAACCTTTTCTTACATGCTTTTACAGATGCATTCTTTACTTTTTAGTGTAAACCAGATAAGAAATCTTCATCAAATACTATAAATTGTTTAAATCTCTGTAAATTGAATCAATTTTATTTCCTGGGTTGTCAAATACAGGAAGGGAAATCTTATCTTTTTGTTGTTTACTTTTTTACTATAAAAATATTGGTGTTCCTGTACCAAATGCCATTCCATCTGTGGGAGTTGCACACAGAAGCTGTAGGAAGTTTCCTAGTTTCTATCTGCATGTTTAGTGAGATGCTAGAATTTTGATATATTGTGAAGGTTTCCAGACCTCTCATCAGATTTTAAACTCAATTTACTAAGGTTTTCTATTATTTCTCTCATATTTGAGGTAGCCTGGTTGATTCCTCTCCCCATTTCCATGATGCATTTGTCTTCTCCTTGTAGCAATGTTGGTCAAGGGATCTTGGAGGCTGTAAAGATCAGGAACAACCACTTTATTATCTTCTGTAATGCAGGAAGGGCCTGGGAGTTTATTCACCCTGCTCTGCTTGATTCTGGTTATGATGGCCAAAAAGGCCTTAATAATTAAAGCTCATATCTGAAGATTGCATTCTCTCTTTACTACCTGTAACAACAATTTAACCTTTTTTTTTTCCTCTTAAGATAGAAAAATGTAAAACCAGTGGAAAGTTAAGTTCAGAGCAAAGTGAACCAGTGATTTCTCAGTACCTTGATACTGCGCTGTAACCTCTGCTGTCTATTTCTAAAGCACTTTAATTGTTCCATAATGCATCTCAGTGCATTTTTTAGTACCTTAGTCTAAAATCAGTCTTTATCAGAACATATTCTGTTACTGGGGGGAAAAAAAATAATTAAAAAATAATAAATTCATCATGAATACTGATTCATATTTTATGGGAAAAAATTAAAAAATATATAAAAATTCTAGAACACATTTTCCTTGACTTTAATTGTATTTATATTTTCACAGAGTGTCTTCCAGGTTATGTAAATATTAAGCTTGGCATTTTATATGTAAGGAGCCAGAAAATTAAGATATTTTTTTCCTGACAAGTTAAATATAAAGCCAAGAATTTTACTTGGTGTATTAGGTGCAAAATTTCTTAATATACTTAAACAATTCCTGAAAAAGATGAAGAATAGGAAGGCAGAAAAATTTGCTGAGTAGGGGTATATGGGTCAGTTATCACAAAGGAAGACTGATTTATGTGTGAGGGATGGAGAGATGTTCACACTGGTTTTCTGGTTTAACATCAATTATGTGGTGAAGAGCTCCCAGACTCAGTGGCCCCGTGGTCCTGTTTGATACCATGGGCTGATGGATGAGCTCCACCAGGGCCATGACAGCAAACCAGACTCACCATCAGCCCAGGCAAAGCATAAAACATCTGTGAAACTGCAAAGGATTCAGAATGAATTATTCAGTTCAGGAAAGAGATTTGGATGTTGGTACAGACAACTTAATGAAGTCTTTACTGATGGCCAGAAGTCCAAAAAGACATTAGCAACCATAAGGAATGGGATGGAGAATAACATGTAAAACACTATAATTAGATACCTGACTGGGAAATGTTCCCTCAGCAATGAGTAATTTGAGAACTCTGAACAAACCCCACACCTTTATTTGTAAAAAAAAAACCCAGCCATTTGGAGCAAAAAATTCAAAAGGAGTCTAGTCAATTAATAATGCATAAAATAAGAAGGATGTTCAAAATTGTTTTTGGAAGAGGTAATAAGCTGTGTTTCATTTTCATGCCTATCCCAGTAAGGAAATACTTAGTGGGGAAGACTGATTACAGCAGAGATTTTAAAGAACTGTTGTGCTAGCCACTGATAGGAAATGAGAAAGGATTATAAGGTTAAGTGAACTACAGGATTAAGCCACTGTAGTGTTCCTATATTCTTGCACTCTGCCTCTGCTCCCTGAAAATTAATCCATGGCAGTATTTCAACATCAGCTCTTTGGTGGAGCTATGGTCTGGACAATGTGCATTAAAAGATGCCTCATAGATCAAAGCAAAATTATACCAAAATTTAAGAAAAACACAAACTAGAGTATTATTCAACTAGGGGAAATTTGGTCTTAAATGAGCGACATTGCTGTTTTTGACATTTAGTGTAAAAAGCAAAGGTAGATTGATGTTAATTGTTAATGTGAAGCAATATAAAACCTGATTCACATAACTGCACTCCATTGGTCTCAGCACAGACAATATTCTCACTTCAATGAAGTTATGTCACTTTTAATTGTAATAGTTAATCAGGTATCTGCTTTAGGCTGTACTTAAACAGAGTCCTAATTCCCCACTGGTGTAAATTACTGCAGTTCCATAGGGATCTTAATAATTTTAGCAGTAATGATCTGATCCAGGATAGCCTGAACATCAAATTTTCCCTTGACCTTGTGACAATTTTTAATTAATTTTATAAGGAGAGTAAATACAACTGAGCAAAGAGTAGATCCAACCTCATTTGCAGCAGCATTTCCACAGAGGCAGAAGCAGGAAGATCACAACCTCTGTCAATAAGTAAAGGATACTTTAAAATGCTTAAATGGAATGGAATTAATCACTACTTAGCTAGCAGGGCAAAATCTATGCATTGATGTTTGTCTTATCCCCCAGCTAGAGACAACTAAATACTCAGTACTTTGTCTTCCCTCTGCTAGTCCCAGTAAATTCTCATTTTCTTTTCTCGTTAATCAGGAATGTTTGTTTTCCCCTACCATCTTTTGGCATCTTCCCCAACCTCCATTATTTAATTTTCTTTTAAATCCTAGCAATACTTATTCTTTACAGATCTTATTCCCCATCTCCAGATACTTTTTATTTCCTTTGCCTTTGTTTTAGGCTTTTCTTCACTTTTTCCTCCCTTATCTTTTTCTTCCTTCTCTCTTCAGAAAGTTCAGTGTGCAAGTTAATCTAACAGCATGAAGCCCACTGATATGATCAAGAGTTGTGAAATAGAAACTAAGTCCTGACTGATTTTAGAGCCTTCTGGTGGCAAATCTCACATGAACAAATGGGTTCTTGACATTTGATCAGGTCTGCTTGCTTCTTAAAACATGCTTTAAAATTAACCTGTAGGCCTGATTCTCCTTTTATTCTGGAAATATTATACATTTGTTTCACAAAACTTTCTTCTCCATAGAGTAATTCTTGATTTGGTAAGTATAATCCAAATCAGTTGTAGGAAATTCACACTTGGCTTGCTTCATTATAGTCCTATATATTAATGAAAAGTTTTAGTCTCCTTCTGTGTGTCTATAAAGATTCAAGCTTCACAGAAAAAATAATGACTCCTTTACATTGCTGATACTGTAGAAAGAATTGTATTAAACACACCATATATATCTATACAATACTCATGTGGAGTTACAGAATGGTTTGGTTTGGAAGGACCCTTAAAGGCCATCTAGTTCCAACCCCTTGCCATGGGCAGGGACAGCTTCCACTCAGACCAGGGTGTCCAGGGCCCCATCCACACTGGCCTTGAAGGGGACAGAGATCTGAACACCCCCAGCCCTTCCACAGCTTCTCTGGGCAACCTGTGCCAGGGTCTCACCGCCCTCATAGTGAGTAATTCTTCCTAATATTGAATATAAACCTTCTCTCTTTCAGTTTGAAGTAATTACTCCTTGTCCTACTCCTTGTCCTTAATGGAGCCACTGCTGCTGCTGTGTCATTTTCATTTTCACTTTCTTTATGTCTTTGGACTAAGACAAACCAACTCTTCTGCTATGCTGGTGACCCTAAAAAACCCTGTTAACTGGTTATCTGGAAAAAATAATTAAATAGCTGTTGCCCCTTTAAGGACATAGAATAGGCTTTATCAAATGTATCGTAATAATTAGGTTCTTACTGAAAAGAACTAATTATTTTGAAAGTTATTCTATTGAGAAACAGATGCAGCAAAAAAAGGAAGATCATTGTAAGCTAACCTCTGTAACCCACTGTAGGACACAGGATTACAGCTCTTACATCCATGCCTGACCCTGACACATCCAACATCCTCTTTAGTCCTGTTCTAGGCATCAGATGTGACACAGAGAGTCTTTTCTCAGTGACTTGGCTCAACATTTCTAGTCTCTCTTTTGAGCAGAGGTTCGGAGACAGCAGCCAGGTCTAAAGTCCATTCCAATCAGTGCACAGGTACTCAGGAAAGCTGGATGAGTCCCTGAGATGAGCAGAAGGTCTCATGCTCCTCCAAGGAGGCTGGGGCTGCCACTCCAGCCATGTCAGAGTGTGTTAAAGTGGCTCTGGCCCTGCAGCTGCACAGCCCCTGCTCTGTGAGAGGCGCTGGGCAGCACCAACTCTGTGAGCACAAGGAGGTTGGAAGGCTGGATTTTCACCACAGCAGGTTGGGATTCTGAATTATCCATGGGTTTCCTTATTTCATACTCAACTAACAAGTGATTTCTGCCCTTTCCTCTCTTACTTAGAGAATGGTATTAACTGTGTGCATTTCAAGAGACTGCAGCAATCCTACTAAATTTACCCTGAGTTTCAAATATATGTAGGGTATCACAACCATAATGCCCTCATTCTGTCATATTTGCTTGAAATGTTTATATTTGTGTATTAGGTAGCTTTACCCTGCCTAGAAAACAATACAAAAAGCAGGATAAACTGTTTTTCTGTTTTCAAACATCTTCATTCTATCAGTAATTAAAAAACAGAAATAATTGCTTAGAGATCAGAGATAATTATCTCAGGGGCCTATTGATATTGTTTTCCTTATTTTGTTTAATACAACTTTTGTTGTATTGGCTCAGCAGTAGTTTTTAAATCTTCTAGTCTCATGGAAATCTTGTAAGAAGTGTAATAAATTTAATAGAAGATTAAGTAAATGGGAAGTAACTAAACAAACTTGCTAAATACAAAACATCATATACCTATTTTGCCATGATAAAGTCAGTCAGTGGCAAAAAGGGTTTGTCTATTTTTCAGGAATACAAACTGAAGATATTGAATTGGTGCCATAAATACCAAAAGGCAGATTCTTGTCTAGCCATGGCATAAAATGGGATGGTTATGGCTTCAGTTTCAGAGGGAAATTATTCAAGACCACAAACTAGTTGTTTGGAACATACTGTATGTTTAAAATTCTCTTTTCAGCAATAAACTCAGTGGTTTTTTACAGTTTTGTTGCTGGGAGGATATTCAGTTAAATTAAAACTTCCTATAATAAACTCCTGTTGCTCAAAGTCTCTGCTCCTGCTCCTACTGAATTTACATGGACTTTAGTGATACAGAATTGTAACAGAATGGTGCAACTGACTTATACTAACTTTGATGGGTGCATTCACCCTTTTGTGATAAGGAAACAATTCTGTAATTAGTATGACCCATTTGTATGAATGCCAAAGAACTGGTTTAAGTTACTTGGTTTCTCAGGTTTTGATTCTCGCTATGGAAGGAAGAGAATGACATGCACTGCTGTGCATTTGCCACATTTACATTCTGCTTGTGTATAACTTTCCCATGGGGAAATCCTTATCTTCCTTAGAGTTCTTCTGGATAAAACTCACAATTATGCAATTATTGCATGGATGAACTGCCCCATTTGATCAGTTGATATCTGAAAGTGTTCTGTTAGTGGAGCCAACATAAATGAGGAATAGAGGTAGTTATTATTGGTTCATTTATTTTATAAAGCAGAGAAGTGTGAGTGTGTATGCAGCAGGAGACAAGAAGGGCTCACCTACAGCAAGAATACAGGCTGCAGTGTCTGTCTGTCTTCAGGCTGTTTGCTTAGCACAAAACAGAAAAGTAAAATATGCATCTTTATTATTGCAGAGAGCAAGTAATGAAAAAGAATTATTATGTACTTGCTATAGAGAATATATCCACTGCTCTCTAAATGAAGACTAATGGTGTTGATTGTGTGATTAAGAACACAGCCCATCCAAGAAAGCTCTTGTTTTATGCATTGTATTACACATTTTGTCAGCACCAGTCACAAAGGGTGAAAGGAGAAAGGTCTGTGTGGGGAGGGGGTCCAGACATCCCCAGTTGATTGATCATTGATCTTTACTTGACTTTTGCAATAGGAGTGAGGAGAAGTCGTACTGTACAGAGTGGGGTGGCTGCAGAGGAACATTTTCCCCAATGTGAGCACATTGGAAATCCTGCTAGCACTGAGTCTGCTGCTCAGACTTGGGGTCATTCTGGGAGCTGGGATGGAGCCCCCAGGGGATCAGGAGGATGGTCTGTCCTCCTGGAACAGTGCGTTCCTTAACTGACTGAGGCACTGCTTGTCTGGACAAATAAGGATTGGTGTCAAAGTGCTGACAAGGGAGATAAATCCCCCAAGTTTGTAAACTCACATGACTTGTCTAGGTAACAGTAGCCCTTCATGTCTGTGCTTCTGAAGTGACCATTTAGGCACCTTCTAGAACTGCTCAGAGCTTTGAAAATAAATGAGCATTAGGTGCTTAAAAAAAATACATGTATTTCTTTCATGATCAGATGTCACAGAGATAATTTATGGTGTGATTCAACACTCATACCAGTAAGATTTTTGAAAATGCCACCTTTTGCTCCCGGGCATTTTTATTTATAAAAGGACATGTTGAAAAGATGGAGTGATTTGTCTTGGTGAGTAAGAGCAAAGTGAGGTCACTCTCTGTAAGCAGCAACTGTTATGATAAACAGCACATCATAAAGCCATGGTTGGCTAAGCAGAATAATTTCAAATACTTTGCTGGATACTCACAACAACTGCACATGGCTGGTGCGGCCTCAGAGTGATCAACACAGAGACTCAGCTCTTGGAGGAATCTCTTGCTTGCTCACCATTCAGTACAAACCCACTCTGAGCCCCCTCATGGGAGGAACTTCTTGGCATCTTCCAAATCTTTCTCTCTCCTGTACTTCTCTTAAGTTGAATACATGAGATGCACAAGCATCTTTGCTACTCTAAAGACTGCTGGATCTTTCTCTCTGTAAATATATCCAAACGAGGCCTTTAATAGCTGCAGAGGATGTGATTTTTCTGCTGGTGTGATGTGGGGTGCCATTGACAATTAGTCTGCTACAAAATCTCATTTGTGGCTCCTCTGTTTTAACTGTGACTACAAATCTGAAAAAGCCCAATTGCCTGAAAGGAGATAGGAAAGGACATGAGGATCTGTATCTTAGGAATCTATGTGGGATCCCAGGATTAGCTAAACCTTGCTAAAATTATAGTTTTCAAAGGAGGAATCTGGACATAAACAGAAAATTTGGTACAGCATTATATGAGCTGAATATTTTCAAGCATAGGGGTGGGTGGAGGAGATTTAAGGCTCAGGAAACACTGAGAATTTGTGGCAGTAGACATAAAGGAAGGAGGTGTAGGGGGCTGAACAACACTAAAAATATGTCCTCATGAAAAAAAAAATTCTTCTATATTTTTGTTTTTTTCTCTTGACAAGAGTTTAACTTTGGCATTAAAGCATAGGAAATTCATGTTTCCACAAGAAATTAGAAGATCCATATCAATGTAACTCAAAAAAAGAAAAACCTGCTTTAGTGTTTTCATCTATTTCCTGTTCAGTAGGATTTTAGCTATTAATTTACCTTGGAGACTGCTCTAACTCATAAAGGCATACACAGTGAGCAGACAATGGCAATTTGCTGGGGTGGGTGAGATGAATCAACTCATGATGGGACCGATTTCTTCTGCTAACTATAAAAACTACACTGATAATTAAACTAGGAAACATACCTCATGCTTAGGTAGCTACTGTTAAAATGGCATGAATCCCACATGAATGACAAAATCAAGCAGCAAAAAAGGCAACATTTATTATAGAGAATCATCTGTGGAGGCATCAATGCTTACAGGGCATCTCTCAAAGGACCCTCTCCTTTTGTCACTGGAATTTAAATCTCTTCCTGCACTGGACTAGAGAGCACAGTACTGCCATGTTTGGTAAAGTGATAATAATTCCTCTGCATTAAAAGGGTAGAGCAGTGCACAATTTTTAAGAGCAATCACCGATTCTAAGGGAGTAACTTTGTTTAAAAATTGATGGTGGTGCTGTGTGACCCACTTTTTTCTCAGGGCAGAGAGGGTCCAGTGATTTTTCTGACATCTGTGCTATCAAAAAGCACTTGGGGCCAGGGTCAGTTAATAAGGAAGACAGGGCTCATTTGTTCTTTCACTTTTTGAGATCATCAGGGAGTCTCATCTCCCTTTCTCTTTTTCAGGATGGTCCTGTTCATATATTTGGAAGAGTTTAGTTTATCTCAGTCTAGAAATGTAATGCTTTTATTAAACGCCCCAAACTCACACCCACCCCCCATTTAAAAGCAGATTGATTTCTGAACATTGCTACTTATAGAGGAGGCAAAATGTACTGGAATACAGTACCATGTGCTGGAATATTAACAGAGTAGAGCTAAATTATTTTAAGCAATTGTTCCCCATGTTTTCCATGCCATGGGAAACAGTTCTTAGTTAATAACAGGGTATTAGGAATATGGAACTGTGGGGACTACATAATGTTTGTTCACCCAGTAGAGCTTCACCACTTCTGAAAATCTTGTAGAATTTCAATTCAGATGAGTAAGGATGTAAGAAAGCCAACCTTTGGAAACTGTGGGAGACCTCTGCTCTGTGCTTTTCTGGCAGCAGCAGTGTTGGTGTCACAGACAGAGCAGCAGCACACAGGGCTGCACTCAGGGATGTCAGTCCCTCTTCCAGCAGCTCCACCACTGGAGCCCTCTTTGACCTCCAACACCAAGTACTTCCTCTTATATAACCATTTTAATATTTATCTTCCTCTGTGCCCTTGTTGAGACATTTTACTTATCTTTTCCTTAACGATAGTGACATCTTATTGAGTGCAATGAGATGAGGAGTGTCAGGCAGGCTCCCAGGACTCTCTCGAGGAAAGCTGATTGTTCCCTTCCCACTTTCCCAGTCAGCTGAAGCACAGAGCTCTCCAGACCCAATTCCCAAGCCCTTAGAATGGGATTTCTACCAGACCATTAGATTCCTCACCATATTAGCCAAGCTTAAGAGAGGGCAGACAGCTTTGGATGGATAGACCTCAATCCAGGACAACTGCCCTGCAAGCAGGTCCAGGGGAAGCAGACAGGCTGGGCGTCTGGTTTGCTTGTGCTGAAACCCACCAAAACCTGACTGTGGAATGTGGGATGGAATGTCATGCTGTAGGAACCTGTCTCTATGTGTGAGTGTGGGGAACACTGCTAGGAGGGCAGAGTTCTCATTTTTGTGGCCTCAACACCTCTTCAAGACTTTGCTTCTGTGTCTGCCTTCTGTTCCTTCTTGCGTCCCCACAGCTCCTCTTCTGTCCCTTCCTTCCCCTTTGCAGAAGCAGCCTAGCAGTTACTCAGCCTGACTACTCAGCCCAGAGGCTGCAAAATTCAATTTATCTGTTCAATTAATTCAGTTAATAAGCAAAATTCAACAGATCAGAGAGCTGGCATTGCAATCAACATCACAATCCATGTTGCTAAACGGAGTTCCTTCGGTGAAGGGGATGTGCCATTGTTATTTCCATGCTCATATTTTATTAATATGGAAGAAACTGTTAAGGGTATTATTAAATTGGAATCTCATATAATGGGAAGTGTTCTGGAAAGATGCTGGCAAGACTTACAAAGTTTTGCTCATTTCCCTCAAAGCTTTCACAGCTTTCAGTGTGGCTTTTTCACAAAGCTAAACTTAGAGGATTAACGCCGCTCTCCTCATGGCACTCTGTTTACCAAGGGAACTTTGGTCAAAGGGAGAAAAGTGGACAACTTCAGACTTTTCATGTCAGTGCTACTTACAGAACAAATATCCATTGGCAGGGTAAGAGCCAGAAGAAGAAGAAAAGCAGCTTTCTACCTATTGTGCAATAAATCAAAAGGTTCCAGTGAATTTCTTTGAATGTTAGCAAAATTGCTTAATCGAGGATTTCAAAGGGTGATCAAAACTGTTTTCAGTTATTCCTGACTTGCACTTGTATCATTCCAGACTGAGCTGAGTCTTTTTCCCTAGTACATTCCTTTATTTAAAGGCAATAGAAAGAAGAGAAAGCAGTGAATTTCAATTATCAGAATCTTAATGTGTGGGAAATATGACTTCAATTCTTCCTCTGGAACATCTGAATAAGAGCAAATAATTGCAAGTTCTTCACTAATAAAAAGCAAAGGAAAAAAGAAACAATAAGAGAACATTTTCAGAAATTGGATTTTCATTATCTGCAGTAACACAGGAAGCTTATCTATGGCAAAGAAAGCCTGTCTGATTCTAATGTGGCATAAATATTTGCATGATAATAAGGTAATGTATTTTAGATTAAGTCAATGTATTGCTCACAAAGAAAAAGAGACAGCTGTGGCCTTCCTTGGTAAAATGTGACTTTCTGGATGTGACTTTGTGCATCTCAGGACTCTGCTGCTGGTTTTCTTTGAAAAAGGACATTTACGGTTACAGTGCAATTACAATTGGCTACAGACTCATCCAAATTCTGAGGGTGGCAGAATAGGGATGCAAGAGCTGCTAAAAAGCTTTTATCTTTAGGAATAAGTGAAAAGTCCCAAAAGAGAACACAAAATATGCCTGGCTGCCTAACTGTGTTGTATTACTAACTCTTAAGGTCTGAAAATTAAAAGGGTTTGTGAAGCACCAAGGGTATAAATATATCAGCCAAAGAGTTTTAGTACAGAAATTATTCATTTAGATCCCAAAATGAACTAGGTGCTGAACTTTCAAAGATCTCTTTCTTTTCAAATGTGACTAAAAATTCCAAGGCAGTGGCAAACTGCACTGGTTCTACAGCAGTGGAATCAAAAAGAACAACAGAGTGCACTGACAGCACCAGTCCATTATTGGAATAAATGCTGATTGCTCAAGTGAAGGGGTTAACAAAACAAAACAGCTGATCCTCAGCTACTGTAAACCAGTTCTGTGATGTTTATGGAAGGAAACACTGTTTACAGCAGGTGAGGCTCTGGATATCCTTCCTTAAATAATAAACTCTGTTTTCTAAGGAGAGAAAATAATCTCCTAGAGTGCTGAAGATGAACATGTTAAAAGGATCACTGAATATTTATTTTCCTTGATTCAGATTTCTCTCAGAATTTAAGAAAACCAAGTATTTTTAAGGACTACTTTGAATTACCTCTTTAGATGTATTTCTGATGGTCCAGGACAGATGGTTTACCTTGCACAGCCAGAAATAATGTGGGTGTACCAAGTATCTTATGTTCTACATAAATAGCCTCTAAACAATTGCCAATAATCTAGAAGTGTGAAAGTATGAAATTGGATCAGAGCACTTGGATCAGCACTTGCATAGGATCAGAGCACTTGCCCCATCCAGACAAAAAACCCCAAGTCATTTGCAGAGTAGAAACCAGGAAAACCTTTGTTGATGTTGATATGAACATTGTTCACATCCCACTTTATAGATCAGCAAGAAAAGGAGAGCATCATTCTTAGCACTCTCAAAATTTAAATGGGCATAGTATCCAAACATAAGGAAGAACAAAAGGCCTAGCCAGTGAATGAATTTTAGCAGGTTAATCAAAAGCAAATTTAAAAGCTGAGGTGAAGTTATATTCTCTGTTGTGTTGAATGGATGTGGTGCCACAGATTCTTTAGTCCTACATTTAGAAATCAGCTCTCTTTCATGGAAGCATCGTGCCATGGAAGATTAGCTGTGGAAAATGCTGGGCTTTCCTACACATGGCTGGATTTTACAGTATGTGGTTGGGCTATATATGGAAAAATATGCCCACAGTCTGCATTCAGTGGACAAGAGAATTATTATGGTAACTATAGAGTAGAAAGAAAGAAGTTAAAGAGGAAGGGAAGAGGCTGACAAGGAAAGTTGAATGAATTTCTTTGTTTCCCCAGAGTGCCAGGCTCTTATTTCAGCAGCTGTCTGCCACTCAGAGCCTCTCTTGGCTCGCTTGCCAGCATAAAAACTGTCAGCAATAGCCCAACTGACTTCACACAGAAAAAGGTGAATAAAAAAAATGACTGGTATGCTGAGAACTATTTTTGAAGGGATTCTATAGGGCAGAAACAAGCAAGGTGATTCAACTCAGCCAGAGAGGGAAAACTGAGGAGATGGGGAGCTATGTATTTTCAAAGGTTTAAAAACAAACTGTAGCTTTTGCCTCCCCATTTTATTCCATATATCTCATATTATTTTACAAGGAGACAGTATCTTTTCCCTGTACAAGGTAATCTTCATGGTCTGTTTTTAACTGCAAAGACAGAAAACAAAAGTAAATCTGACATGTCGACACCACATTCTTAGATCAGAAAAACATATGCCAAGGAAAAAAAGCTGTACACTGTTACTGCATTTAGATGAAGCTATAAAGACTTTGAAAAACAATTATACTTAACATTTCTCATCAGTAAATCCCACCAGACTAAAGCAGAAAGTATCCTCCTCCTTATTTAATGATGCAGAAATTAAAGCATGGGGACACAGGTATGCCTTGTGCAAGGTCACTGGTAGAACTGAAAAGAGAACATTATTTTCAGTTCCCAGCAAATGAGCTTTTAACAAGGGCCACTGCTTCAATACCTACAAAACAAAATAAAACAAAACAAAACAAACAAAAAAAAAAATAACATAAACAAAGTCCTTGGTAGCTCAATTTTAGGCTTTCACTATGAAATATCCATTAGGACTCTACTGTTAGGAATTATCCCCAAGCATTATTTGGAGAGCAAAAAGAAGCCATGGCAAACTTAAGCCACCATCAAACAAATTTGTAAACATTGCATTACAGAAAGGAAGGCCACATCAATAAATATAAGAATTATCTACTCAGCTCTGGTAAGTAGCTTATGAGTTGGATGTGATGGTAAATATGGTTACAGAAAATACAGGCTACAAACCATGCTACTAATTAAGGAGTGAACTGCAGCATGAAGCATTTTCCCCACTTCCATTATCTCTTCACATAAGCCATGCTTATATCTGAATGACAGTAAATCTGCTCTAACTTTAAGGCTGGGATTTCTCAGCTCTCCAAGGAAGCCTGTCTAGTTCCCTCAGCCCTCAGGAAAGCAGCCTGTGAACCATTTCCCTTCAGATGTTCCACAGAAAAGTAGGCATTTTTGTAAGCTCTTTGAGTCATAAACTCTGAACTCCTTAGTTTTCTGGTAGTCTCCTGTTAACATCTTGACAGTTAAAACAACTATAATCTACCTTTTTCTCCCTCATTCCCCCACCTCCACTATCTTACACAAAAAGCACAAAAAAACCCCCCTACACAACACTGTTGTTAGAATTCCTTTTGATTCCCTAGTAATCATAATAAATCCCTCTGAAACCTTCAGGAAAAAACCCCAGAATTTTGAAAGGCTTTTCCCAACCTCTAACTCCCTCTCTTTTTTCTATTATAAGCTGAATATTATAGGGTTTTACACAGATACTTATTAGTGTGTATGTGTTTCAAATTGGAATTCATCTGAATAAAATCAGCAGCTTAGCAGAACACAGCAGATGTGATGGGAGCAGTAAGGCTTTGGTGGGTAAAGCTTTGCTCACTTGAGTGGATCAATGAGCTTCTGAAACTTCTGACTTGTTCAAGTCTCAGCTGCCTGATACATGAGGAACTTGGCTACTTGTGAATAAGATAAAGAAAAACCAAATACTTTGCTGATTCTATTTGACTTCCATAGAAAGAACACAGTCAGGAATAATTAAGAATTAAAATTTAGAAGCGACAGAATAAACCAAAGGTTCTAAGTAAAGCCTCACCCAGGAGTAAGAGATGTGATAGCCAAAAGGTTGCATCACTCAAACATTACTGAAAATATAATCTTGAAACACAAACTTGGAGTGTGCTGACTTCAGATTTATGGGAATGAGTATTGAGTCTGGAAAACTCCCAAATGGCATTTTAAGTGATGGCAAGAAGGACATAGGCATTTTTCTCTCCCCTCTGCCACTCACAGCTGGGCAGCTCAATGGGATTATTCTTATTTAGTGAGATTCCTGTCACTCTGCCAATCCCAGGGCATCCCACAGAAGGCACTCAGGTGTAAAACAATAAATGTACTCTGCAGCTACACCTGAATTCCTCAGATTTGACTGTACCCTGGAATCTTTAAAAGCCTCTCTGACAGCTTTGCTTCCTCATCATGTTTTATGTTCTTCTGTTATTAGAAGAAAATTTATGTAGTCATTACATTTTCACAGTTCTCCAAAAAAATTTGTGTTCATTTCAGCTCTCTGGCTAAGATGCTGGCATGCATCAAATCTGTAACAAATCCCCCGGGAAAAGGACAAAACTTCATAGCATGGCAAAAAAATGCCTTAACTCCAACTCTCAGATGAGAGGCTTTCAGAACTAGAATCAAGATGTTCTAAAATAGACTCTGTCACATAATCAGCAATCTCAAGGGGATTTTTTTCCAGGCTTTTGTATGGAAATATGTCTTATCTCAAGAGGAGATAACTGCAACAGGTCTATATACATTAGCTGTGCTTTTTCCAATGCAGAGTTCATTTTTAGAAAGGCTGTTCTACCTCCTTCTCTCAAGATAACCGGTGATTAACAGTTCTGGCTCTGGTGAGCAATGCACAAGCAGGGCAAGAAGACACAACCTGTGTTTTCAAGACACAAATCTACACTTGCTCTGTCACCATAAATAATCCTGATGTTATTATATTGCATAACTTTGTAATGCTGATGTAATTTGTTATACTGCTAATATGTATTTACATTACCTTGACTACTTCCTTCTTAAGATCATCCACAATCTCTTGTGTTGTTCACTTGCAAGTAGCTACATTCACTGACCCAAAAAGTTTGCTGGGAACTTAGTTTACAAAGGACTTGAGAATTTAAAAGTCTCATGGCATTAAATGCACCAATGGTTAATTAATTTCATTTTAAAGGCCAGAAATAAGAGCCATTCAGAAATACTGCAAATAGTTCTGCCCCTCCAAACTTCACCTTGTTTACTTTCTCAAAGTAATGCAGAAGCAGTGCTAATATAGGTGGGTGCACACAGGGTACCAGCCAGGGATGAGAACAAATCCTGAACACTTCCTCAAGGATAATGGAGGTGCATCTGGCCTCTAATTTCATCCCTCCAAATGGTTAAGAGCATGTACCAGGATCTGCTGCTGTATTCACAGCGGTGTCCTCTGTGTTTATGATCTCAGGAAGAAAGCCACTTTTATGATGTCCTGTTTTTCAAACTTCACTCATACTCTTGAGCCTATTTGGTCTTGAGAATGACTGCATCTCTGACTGCCACTCCAACATTTCTTTCATTCAAAACGATCTATTCATCTGTATTCATAAACATGTCAATCTACTGGTTCAAGAAATCCAACCAATCCTTCAAGAACAAAAGAACAACAACAAAAACCTTCTCCTTAATCCACCTCCCTCATTAGCTAGGATTAAAAACCTTAGTCAAAATGATTGGCCTTGTGCCCAGAAAAGCTATGAGATCAATAATCCAAACAGACTTAATGATCCTCTTAGAAAAGAATAACTTTTGTACTTTGGAACACTTAGAGAAAGTGATGGGAAATGCACAAGAAGTGTCACATCATCTGCATAAGTTAATTTATGTTATTTTGAAGTTCTACAGTTATGGGAGGTCTTTGGGAAATAGTTTTTTTTCTTCTTCTTCTCTGTTAAATGACGTTTATTGTCTGCAAAAACAGTAATATGAAAAATCACAAACTGTATCAGTGATTAGCCTGTAAGAGCCTAAGAAGCTTCATTAACATTTCCAGTATCTCATTTCACTCATGAGCAGTTTAAAATTATTGTATTCCTATACAAGCTCAGTATTCTATAAGACTTTTTGTAGGCAATTTAACTTGTTGGTATCCTTATTTTGACATTACTAATTACACCTTCAAACTTTTAATAAGTGCGACTTTTATTTTACAAATTCAAGTGGTGGTGGGAAGAAAAAGAAACCCAAACTAATCCCTACTGTATAGCACAAGGTGGTGTTATAAAAAGTCAGTGCATTTGACCAAAGCAGGGTTTAAACTCCACAGGGAATGATTCTCTCATGGACAGGAAAAAAATGTCTTGGAGTAGAGACAGGCAGATACTCAGCAGGGCATGGATGTTGTATGTGGGTGTGCTAGCTGCAGGCAGCCTAGCCTGACCATTTTCTATGTGGGAATTAGCTGTTATCAGCACTCATTATCTATCCTCTCTACACTTCCTGGAAGAAAGCAGGCATATCTGTAGCCCAATTCACACCTTGTGTTGTGAGCAGGAATAAATCCCCTTTGAATGGCCTGGTATCTTTGCTATTTACTCTAGAGACACCACACAACCAGTTTGAGTTTAAAATTTTAGTAGCTAATTTTGGCAAGATTAACTCATGCTGAAGACAGCTCACCAAAATGCCAGCCAAGAGTGATGTGATGGCAGTGGTTTCAGCAAGCTCATCCCTTTGCTCTTGCTTGGACACAGGTTATGGCACCTTCCCGAGGCTGGCACACGGGGAATCCTGAGTGGAAACCGAAACCCTCTGTGATTTTCGGCTTCTGTTCTCTGTTCAGTGAGGGGAAGAGGGAACAGCTAAGCAGAGTTTCCTCCAGCACAGCTCCCAGGAAAACCACTGTGACCAGGTGTCTCATTTGACACAGGGCAACTCAGCAATGGCAAGGCAGGAGGCGAGGACTGACCTCAGGGGGGAGCAGGGACAGCAGCTCCCTTCAGAGCTGAAATGGGTCCTGCAGAGCTTGCTAGGGAAGGAATGGAGAACCTACAGGGACAGAGGCAAGCGGAAAGATTGGGGCATGGTGAGGGCTTTGGAAGCAGGTAACAGAGGTGGGGTAGGAGCTGATAATGCTGGAGCCCAAAAAGGTGAAATCTGGTGGAAGACAGACTGCAGAATGGAGGACCCACCAGGAGGGCACTGTGGCAGGCCTGAGGACACAAAGAACACTTTTTCCAAAAAGTGACATTTTTTGTCACTGAGGAGAAAAAGGGAAATAAACTTTATCTAATAAAGATAAACTTTAGATAAACTTTATCTAATACTTACCCAGAAAGGTCTCAAAAAAAAAAAAAGTATTCATGCTTTGGAAGTGTAGAACTCCTCATTTTCACTACATATAATTGCATAGTTTGAACAGTGCTTCAGTCTGCACTGTTACTGTTTCTGTAAAGGTCATTAAGTTCACTTTCACAACAAAAAACTTATGAAGAAAGAAAACTATTTGCACCCCATTTTCCTGAGGGAATAAAAACAACTTTGCTAACCTGGTTACATAATTTTCACAGTTCAACTTTTCAAACTGTGAAAGAAATTTTTTTTCAGACTCATTATCAAGCCACGACTCAGGCAAGCAGCTCTCCCCTAACAAGCAGCAGCTTCCAGGGCAGCACAGCTGAAGAAATGTGGAGACCTTCTATCCAGCAGCTGCCGACACACTTTCCCTGTTAAACAAATCTCTTTAAGTGTAACTGAAAAAAATCTCTTTCACCTAGACACTCTATGAAAAGAATTGCCTAAAAGATGTCAGCTGAAGGGTATAAAAACAAACCTAAAAGATCTACAGCAATAATAATTTTTTAGCTTGCACTGGTGATGTAGAATAAAATCTAGTCATTAAATAAATTCCACTAGGAAACCTAAGGAAATGTAAAGCAACAGCAAGCTCTGTAAAGTATGGCTGAGCCACCAAAGCAAACATCAAAGAACTGAGACTAAAGAACTAAACCCAAACAATGTAATGTTACTAACAGAATCAATTCCCTATCTTTGTTGTTTGCCAGCACTAGAACACTGAAAACACTTCTGTTGAAAAAATTAGCTTTTTTTTCTGAGGGAATAAACCTTTGTAAGTGGTTCTTGCTTACTGGAGTATAATTAATAACATTATCCTAGCTGCTGCCAGATGTAACATGGTACTTGTTCTGCAGGCAATACTAAATTTGTACCTGGAAAGAGTTAATAACTTTAAAATAATACTTATACTTTTCTCAGTGTTTCAGTAATAAATGCTTTTAATTACCCAAGAGAAGGAGCCATAATAAGACAATCAGTACTGGAAGCTTTCAAGCAAGTACCTTGCTCAAAGATGGATGCAATTCCAGTCAAATGTTCCAGGTTCAACTAAAGTGATACCATTTCACCTCCCTCTTGATGTGAAACCATTTTGGAGACTGATTCTTCAGTAGTTCAGTGTAGCACTTCAATTTTAAACCTGATCTAATGAACAGCCATAGATGCTATGGATTCTAAACATAAAGAATTGACATGTTAGCATATTAATGTACCCAGATGTCACATAAATCATTAGAAGGCATTTTACTAAGTGACTCAGATATCTAGCAATACACATGCAAAGCTTCTTTAGCTCTTAAATATAAAGCAACTTCCTTTTGGCAAAGTCCTGATTAGAACAACATTGATTGTAGTTATTTATAGCTTAAATGCTATTGCTGACAATTTCTCCAAGTTGTAGATACTGTATTATTAACTATAGCAAAGCTCTAAAAATCAGTCAGCAGAGGCCACTTCAATCTCTGCATGATAATAAAGGATTATTATGTGCAGTAACCTATTTATGAAAAGGAAACAGTGTGCTTCTTTCAGACCCCATCAATTGCTTTAATAAGGAATTGAAAAGCCTGGCCTACTTTATATGCAGATCACCATCCCAGTTGCATAAGGATTTAGAACAGACAAAACAAAACTGTTTTTGTTGTAAATAAGGGCTGTTTGTTTAAATTGCACAATAATGTTTGCATCTAAAAATTATTTAGAAGCTAATAAGGTTTAATAAAGTTTGACTGTATACTTGTTAATAAAAATGGTTTCAATATTTTCCATGAAGGAAAAGCAAATTGAAGGTGATAACATAAAGCTTGAAGCAAAACAGGCCTGAGTTAATGGGAAAGGAGAAGACTCATTGCATTTGTTCACTGATGGGCTAAAGAAAACCAGTGCTGAGAATGGAATTCAATTAACTTCAAACATTTTATAACATTTAAGACACTGAACTTAAAGGTGATTTTCTCTAACAGATTAGAATTATTGCGGTATTACTTCAGCTTTAGAGACAAAAAGCACAGACAATGACACAATTCAGACTACCAAAAGTTAGTGGGATGCACGCACTGATTTCAGTTGGAGGACTCTGGAGTCCTGGGTTCAAATTTTACCTTTGGCATTGGTTCATTTGCCTGTATGTTAATAAATTTAATGAGGTGTGGGATGACCCCTGCTGGTGTCCCTGCTTATGAAAAAAATATGTATCTGGCAAGAAGAGGACATGTTAATTTCAGTCCAAAAAGTTACAAATATAAACTCTGTCCTAAAATGTATAAAAATACCTAATCCAATGCATAAAATATTATGAGTAATGTTCTGTTAAGTATGAAAATAATCTTAAGCCATTGAACATTACTGTGTTAGAGCTGCAATGCAATGTATTAAGAAGGACATTAATTGTTCAGTTCACTATGACATTGTGTTAAACATCTTTTATTAATGAGCTGTTATTCCCGGCTGAGGCATTTGATAACCTCTAGTCCATTGCTAAATCCTCTCAGTTGATTTCTGTGAGTCACTCTAAACAAACCTAGAGGGAAAAAACACCCCAATAATTTACATTTGAGTCTGTAAGGTCCTAGAACTAGAGTCATTTAAAGAAGGGCAGCTTTCCTATAAATCAAACCTTCTGATTTAATGCAGCTGACATATAGATCTATTTTACAATTTTTTTTTTAATTTCAAAAATACAACACATTAAAATAGGTTCAATTTATCAAAGCTAAGAGCAACAATTAAGTAATAATGTACTTAAAGTGCAAAGGCACTTTAACACAAAAAAGTGACGCCCAGTGGCTATAGTTGGTAATTGAAACAGCAGTACTGTATATTATTATTTACAAAAGAAAGTCATAGTCCAGGAAAAAAAGATCTTTGGAGATCTTCTACATAATACATTAAATTTCCATTTTGAAATGAAAAGAAAAAAAAAAAACAGAAATCCCAAAGACCCCTTCCTCATTTCCTTCAAAATCAAAAAAAATTATGCAAGATCTATTTCAGAAAGATACATTTGCAATGACAGTTCCTAGAGAAGGGTCAAAAGGAGAGAGATATAGAAATAACTTAAAGGGAACGTTGTAAAAGCAACACCACATCCCTGCTATGCTGCAAGGGTTCCTTTTCTCTCTCATTCCTTCTCTGATTTTAAAAAAGTGGAGATGTTGGGAATGCGACAGATGACATCAGTACTGAGTTCAGACTCAAAGAAATATGATGCTGAGCTCATTTAAAAAATTTTCTTTTGTCTCCCACCTCCCCCCTCACAGCTGACTGATTGCAGTTTGTTTTTCCAGAACTTCGAGGTAGTCTGGTTCTGTTTGTAGCTTTCCTTGGAGTAAAGGATGCTCAGGTTTAGACTGTTCTGCAAAATATTTCCTGGGAGTTCCATATAAAACAGTTTTATTTATCCTGTCCTGGTTTTGGCGTCTGGATTCATATGAAGGGGCAAACTGCCTTTTGGGTAAGGTACAAAAGTTATAATGAACTAATCCTCCGGTGGGGAGTTCCTTGACCCTTTCTGCAATATTTTGATACAGGAGCTCTGGTTCCCTTGGTGAGGACTGCTTTTCCAGCAATTCAGCTGCACTGATGGTAAATGCAAGACTGGTAGGGTCTTCTTTTTTGTGGTCAAGACTGCTATAGCTAAACTCATGGAGATTCCTGTAATAGGCAACTGGATCCCCTTCCTTTTGCATGTAGATTGGGTTTTGGCACATCTGTCCAACGGGAGGGGGAATGTAGTTATAAACATGTCCTTCAGTTTTATCGTGGGTCTCAGTGTTGTAAGACCCATACTGGAGCTGAAATGAACTTATATCTACATTGTTGGCACTGGTGGGCATGCTCTGCACCCCCTTCCGGCGCTTAAGGACAAAGACAAACAGACCTGCTCCAAAACAAACTGACAGGATAAACACAACCAGCAAGCCTAAAATTAGGACAGACAGCGGAACTTCGGTGTGTAACTCTGGGTAGGAGCTGGGTGAGGCACCGACATGGGGGGTATCAGTGTTCTGGTTCATGGAGAGGACAGAAGAATCTGACAAGTTGGGGTTCTCTGGGCAGATGGCTTCTTTGCTCAGGAATTTCAGATGCTCTCCAGAGTGCTTGGTGGGAGATTCGCAGATTACTTCATTGATAACTACAGGGGGATTTGACTGCTGGTTGTTCTGGTCAGTGACTTTCTCTATCCAGTTCCTCAGCCCCAGGATGTCACACGTGCAGTCCCAAGGGTTCTCTTGGAGGTCTATCTGAATCAGAGCCGAGAGCTGGTCCAAGACTCCTCTCACAGGCAGGTATGAGAAATGGTTGTTCCTAAGGTTGAGCCTGGTGAGGGAAGTGCCTCCAAAGACATTATCAGGCAAGGATCTGAGCAGGTTGTTATTGAGAAACAACAGATGAAGATTGCTCAGAGCATCAAATGTGCGTGGCAGGATCTCCTTGATGACATTGTACTCTAGGTAGAGATATTGCAGGCTGTGCAGCCCTTCAAACATGGATCGGTACAGAACCTCAAGGTAGTTGCCATTAAGGTAAAGTCTGCGTAAACTTGTGAGGTTTGTAAAGGCACCTTCTTGTATCACTGCAATTCTGTTATTTCCTAGATGCAGCAAATCCAGCGAGCTGTACTCTGTGAGATCGGTTCTATAAATGACTTGCAGATAGTTACTGGTAAGGTAAAGTTTCTTTGGACTGGTTGGCCTGGGGTGCAGATCAGAGATGTTACTTATCTTCTTCTCTTGGCAGTTAACATTTAGGCCATTGTCTGAGCTCTGGGACGTACAGATGCAGCCAGCTGGGCAGGTGATGGGCACAGGAGACTTTGTCTGGTAAACCATGATAGGTCCAAATATTTGCCTGTCTTTTGACACAGAGACACGGGGGGTGGGGCGGTTCCTAGTTTTGGGTGGCCGGCTGGCTTTTGGGGCCCTGGTGGGATTGATGGCAGAGTTGGCTGTGGGCGATAGCCTCGAGACGTGTGGGTCTGAGAGGACAGGGTGTTTTTCCCTCTGGTTTGAATCGCTGGAGCTTTTCCTAGGGCAGAGATCTTGCCTGGTGAGCTGGGTCACATCTTTCCCATGAAGCCTGAAGGGGGTTTCACAGACTATCTCGCCCACAAACACGGTGATGGTGTCTAGCCAGGCCTTGAGTGGCAGCAAGTCGCAGGTGCAGTTCCAAGGGTTTTCCTCCAGCTGGATTTCCATGATGCCTCCAATGTGCTCCAGCACACCGGCAAAAGGCATCATCTTCAGCCGGTTGCCCCGCAGGTCGAGGTGAGTGAGGAGCACAAAGCGGAAGACATTGCTGGGCAGGGACAGCAGGAGGTTGTCATTGAGGATCAGCACCTTGAGCTTGTTCAGCTTGCTGAATGCCCCCGCTTCAATGGCACTGATGTAATTGTAATCAGCCTGCAGGTACTCCAGACTCTCCAAGCCCAGGAAGGTGTCTTCCTTCAGCACTTCCAGCTTGTTGTTGTTGAGGTGCAGCCTCTTGAGGGTGCGGAGGCCGCTGAAGGCCCCCGTGCGGATCTCCTGCATGTCGTTGTTGCCCAGGTGCAGGGTCACGGCGTTGGAATAGTTGACGAACTCATTGGGGAACAGGCGGGTCAGTGCGTTCCCATTGAGAAACAGCTGGTAGATCTTGGACGGGGGCGGCAGGAGGAGGCTGACGGTTGTAAATCCCTTGTTTTCACAATTAATGTTCAGCACGTTCTCCTTCTCCTCGCAAGGGCAGCGGCTCTTGCTGCAAATGTCTTTGGCAGGTTTGCGACTCTCTGTCCACGAGATCCCAGCCACTGTTAACAAACTGAGCAACCAAGCACCCTTCAGCATCTTTATGCGCCGTCGATCCCCGCTTTGGTACCTACAGTCAAACCTTTTGAGACAGGTAAAGAGAGAAAGAAGAAATCCCCAGTGAACACTGCCGGGAGCAGGGGCTGCACGGGGAGAGCGAAGGCAGGTCGGAAGGCTTGGGGGGAAGGGGAGCTGCAAGGCAGCGACTTCCCAACTCCTCTGGAATCCCCCCCTACTCCTCCCTTCTTTTCCTCTCGGAAAGCGCCTGCGGAGCCGCTGCGGGGGAAGCCCCGTCGGGGAGCTCCCCAAACCCGGGTCCCTAGCGCTGGGCTCTCCGCCCGATCCCCCGCCCGTCGCGGCCGCCGCCTCCGCCCCGGCGGCCGCCGGCAGCACGATCTCGATCCCGTCCCCGCTGCCCGTCCCACGGTCACGGCGCGCCCGGCTGCTGCCAGCATCTTAAACCGGGGAACACACGGACTGCCAGCATCTTAACCCGGGGAACACACGGACTGCCAGCGTCTTAACCCGGGGTTCACACGGACTGCCAGCACACCCTCCCCGCCGCAGCGGCGCCCCCAGCCCGCGCTCCCCGCGCCGCCCCCGCGCCCGTACCTGCTCTCGGGGCGCCCGAGGGGGCAGTGGGGGCAGCGCCCGCCGCCGAGAGCCGCCGCGCCCCGGGAGCCAGGCGCCCGGCGGCGAGCGGCATCGCCCGCTCACGCCTCAGCAGGAGCCCAGCGGGGCGCCGCCGTCCCGTCCCGGCCGGGCCCGTCCCGGCCGCCGCTGTGCGGGAAGTTGGGCCGGGCGCGGGCCGAGAGCGGCGGCGCTGCGGGAGCGCGGGCAGTGCGCGGGGCGCGGCGCGGCGCGGCGCTTTTGCCGGGTGCCCCGCGCGGAGCCGCGCTGACGTCAGCCGGGGGCGGGGGGGACACGTTTTTCCCAGCCCCCCTGTCCCAGTCGCCGTCCCCCCTTCCCTTGGTGGCTCTCGCAGCCGGCTCCGCTCCCGGCTCGGCCGCTCTTCGCGGGAGCGCTCTGACAGCACCTGCAGGACAGCGCGGGCACTCGGAGCCGGGAAGGGGAATAAGGTAACGAGCGGATTTACCTGGGTCCGGAGAATTCTTGGCCCCGAGTCCCTGAATCCGCGCCCTCAAAACAGAGAGCAAGTCAAGCAGCTCCTTTGGCAAAAGCCAGCCGGCACCGCGCACGCACCGCACACTCACGCACACCGCACAGGGACACACGCACAGCCCGCACACATCCTCCGCACACGCCGCACAGACGCGCACATCGCACATCGCACAGAACACATCGCACATCACACACATGCACAATCTGGCTCTCCGAGCAGCGGTGCTGCAAATCCTGATCTGGCATCAGCATCGATCCCCCGCTCCGGCTGGAGCAGCCAGCCCCCTTCCCAAACTGCCGTGCCGAGCTCTGCCCTGCACATTAGTGCTCTACACGTTCAGGGAAGTTCAACACCTTCCACCAAACCGGGCTGCCAGGCAGCGGCAGTCCCAAGCCTGAACCCCTGCACCCTCTGGAACGCTGCCCCGAGTACTGAGCAGCCAGATTTAACCACATCTAACACCATCATTCCCACTGGCTGGATTAGCCCCACTGCCCCATTGAAATGTTGTGGTGTAGCGTTTGGCTGCCTTTAAAAAGAGCAAGATGTTGGATCTGGGTTATTGTGACTTTGCTTAAGCTCCATGTCCTGGGCTCCTATGTGATGGGAAAGGATGGCTGCTCTTGGTCTCTATCTAAAGGTAAAACTTTGGGTTCACACTGCGGGGAGGGGACAAAAAGGCACTCTACAGGGAATTTTTACAGTGCTAGCAGGGCAGGGTGCATTATTGCCAGATTCTTATAGGGTATTATATGCACTTAGTCTCTAGAATGTAAAGGTTTGCTGCCAAAAGAGTTCTGAAATTGGCAAAAGTGATACTGTCATCTCGTGGTATTCTTTAGCCATTATGTATCAGAGCCCACATTTTAGGAGCAGCAGAAATGTACTCTCTATTTTTATCTCTCTTCTTGAGGCTGGAAAAGGTAACATCCTGCAGCAGCCAGCACAGATGCCTTTGCAGTGCTCCTGGACAGGAATAGTGCTGGAGTTTGCATTTGGGATTGAAACAGTTGCAGTTTTCCTATCTAAAATTTGGAGAGGTTGTGACAAGAGCAGGAGCATCCCACACTGGAGCACACTTTTGGTGCGGTGCTATGTAAATTTCAACAAGATTGGGATTCTGAAATGAACTCAGAGCTGCTCCATTCTGACTCTTTATCCAGCTGAATTCAGGAACGAAAATTGCTACGATCAGGAAAGATCTGTGTGGCAGATCTGCTGCTTTACAACACTAATACACCAGCAGCCAGATTATTATTCTGTGAGATTTTTTGCTTATTTTCTGCTCTAAACATGAGGATATGGTGTTTGGGGAGCAAAATTGGACTAGTTACAGGCTGTAGCAAATCCTGTTTTCAGCTCTTTCTAACATAGTCTGGGGGCATGAGCCTAAAAAGAGAAGGTAAAAGGAGACCCAGGTTGATTTTTTTTTTTGTTTTGTTTTCAGAAAGGAGCATATTCATACACACCTGGCCCACACAGGGGCACATAGAGGCTCCTGTAACCTCCCTCCATCACATCTCACCTGAGCAGCCCAGCACAGGGCTCACTCCAACACGGCAAAAATGAAGGCACAAGTAACTCCAGTGCAATTTTCCCTTGTCTCAGAGTGTACATTTGTTTAATGTCCATGAGTTTCAGCCAGGTGCATCTTTCTGGTGAGCAAGGACCATGTCCTGGAACTGGCTTATGAGGCAACATGCACTATCCCACTTGCTTGTGTTTACTGATAGGTGGGAAATGTGTTTGTGGCACTGCTGATGCTGCCTGGGAAGGGAGAGCGTACACATGGCATGCCTCAGCAGTAATTACCAGATTCATGTGGGATGGAAGGAACAGCATGTTAGGGGATTGCAACAGTAATAAGACACAGAGATGATACTGATTCTATTACACTGCAAATGCATGCATATAATAACCATGGTTGTAGGAGGAGGAACAAGGATTAAAAAAAAAATAATAGCTTCAGCTTTTTATTTAGGAACAAAGTCCTGATTTCTCAGCATGCCTGAAGTGTTTTATAATCCCTTCAATTAAAAACAGAGTGTAAAAGAACAGCTTTTTTCCTCCACCTGTTTTAAGGCCTTTTTATTTTATATGTTGAATGGAGGAACATTTCTAGTTTGTGACTATCTGGGAGCCTCCAGGGATAAAAGGCCAGGAGGCAGGTTGGTACAGCAGCCCATGAGGGCTTGGGGAAACTCAAGGTTATGCCTGATTTGTAAGCATTGTGGAGGTCCCAAATATTTAGCTGTGTTCCCTCAATGCTCCTTTTTGTGCAGAGTCATGAAGACTCAGTACAGTTGCATAGATTATGAGACTTAATAGAACCATTGTGACTTTTGAATCTTGCATAACCCAGGCCATCAGCTAAATTTGAATTAATTCCTGTTCAAACTAGATCACACTTCATAGGAAAAAGAAAAAAAATGAAACCCAATAACATAGCCAGGCATATTTTAGCAATTGCCTATGGTGAAAATCTGCCATCGTGTTCAGTAAATTGTTCCAATAGGTTTCATCCCCCACAGGTAAAAGACTGGGCTTTCTCTACAACTCTGCATCTAACTGTCTTCAGTTGGAAATGTTTATCCTTGTAATATCCTTGTCTGCTGGCTTAAGAGCCCTTAATTATCCCCTACCTGTTTCCCATGGGGACACTCCCAGACAGCTGCAGAGCAAGTATGAACTGAATACTTGCCTGGTGCCAGCCTTACCCTGCTTCAAACAGTCTGTCAGTCCTGTGCTCTTCCATACACCAGTGCAGCTCTTGGCTCCTGCACAGTCCTGAAGCCACCACTTTATCTGTCTGCTGGCAGGGGAAAAAAAAGCCAGACCACAGCATGAAGCATAAGCACATAAAATTTGGCACAGATCATTACCCTTCCTGCCTAGTGCACATCATGCTGTTGTCCTTCTGGGAGAGTAAATATCAAAGAGAAGAAAAAGTCTGGAAAAATGTGGAGATAATTTTCTTTCTTCACATTGTATCTGCAGGTGGATGCTAAACACTACTTATACATCTTTACCTATCAGTTTTTCTGGGTTTGCTTCTCTGTATATAAATGAAGGAACAAACATATCCACCAAGTCTTATGGAATAAAGAAATGAAGGCAACAAGAAACAAAGCAAAAACTCTGTGAGCTGGATGGAGGGTAGGATATAAGTCTTACTGGTCATTAGAATCTATTAAGGTAGCCTAGATGCTGCTGGCAAGTAAAGAAGTGTTTATTCACATAGTATAAGTAGAAGCCAATATTGATTTCTATGGACACAACATGATGGGTCATGCAGTAAGACAATGGGAATTTGTGAATGTAGGTGTTTGCTGATCTCATATGTTCCTCATCCTGTAATCCTGAACTGCACATGAGATGCCTACTCCATGTAAGCTTTTAGGGTTCTGAGATAATCATCACCAGTCTTCAACAATATCTTGTATTCTGGCTTTCTCTGTGCATGTGTGTATCTCCATGTAGCTGGAGATATTCTACTTCCATAACTATGTACATTTTTGTGGTCTTTCCTATACTGTAAAGTGAATTTTTGACCATCACTTAAAAGGAATTCTTAAGGAATTCTTAAGTTCCCAGATTTAGTAGTGAACAATATGCAAAATAATTGTTACTTGTAATCCACAGTTTCATCTCATCCAGCAGCACTGGGAAGTGCTGTAAAGGACAGGATGAAAGAGGAGTCTCTGGCTTCCCCTTTCTTTGGGCAAGGAATGAGCAGGGGAGGGTGAAGGAGGGTGAGCAGGAGAGGCAGGGACGAAGGAGAGGCAGGGAGGGCAGCCTGTGCCCTCCTGGCCCTGTGTCCATCCCGGGCTGCCCAGCCACCGCCCCATGTGCCAAGAGAGGCAGAGGAGGGAGACCCTTGGGGTGAAGCCTTGGTGGAAGGAGAGCTGCTGGATGAGGCAGTGTGGGGGCAGAGGGACACTCCAGACTGGGTCTGCTGAGTTGCCTTTTGCTGGCAATCAGTGGCTGCCTGTGCCATCAGCTGTAAGGAATTTCTCTGGTTTCCAGATGTGCTTTTTAGCTCCATTTCTCCCAACCATGCAAACATATGGAGGGCTGGCCTACTTCAGAGTACTGTTCACTGACACTTCATGACTACCTATTGTAAAAATGAAAGAATTTAATGAACTATGACTTAAAATTAATGTGCTTTCTAACTCTTCCCTCAGTTTTTGCTTCCTGCAAGGACTCAGACCCTGGCCAAGGTTAGGCATTTTTGAGACCCGTTATCTAACTCCAACATGATTTTTTTTTGCAAGGAGAATACATCATTATTTGTTTCAATAGATCTGGGGTAATCTGTTTCATAACAGCACAGTGTGATTCTACCCTGGTGGTAAAAACTGCAACAGCAGAACTACCAGCTTCTGATTTTTTGTATCATTAATCCTGACTGTCTTAAGAAGAGAATTTAGTGTGTTATAATGGCAGAAACATCGGTTTCAGCAGGAAATGCGATAAAGAAGCTGTCTTTCAGAAGGCATCCCTGGTAGCCTGTGCTTTGGGGATACTGACAGACTCACCACTGTGCAATTAAGAATTGATCATTAGTTTAGATTTAGCCCAGATTTTTTCTCTCTTGCCTAGAAAAACAAATATCCACTCGCACCTTTTATCAAAGGACCCAGCAGAGCACTGTGAGACAATTAATATTTATGGGTGTCTTCATCCTACTCAGGAAAGTAGGATGTCTGATCCAAAGCCCTTTGGTGTCAGTGGAAGGACTCCGACTGATTTCAGTGGGATTTGGATCAGATCTTTGAACAAATACTTAGCTTCAAAGTCAGCACTTAGGTTTTATTGAGTGCTTTAAATATTTTTGGAAGTGCTTTGTTTCATCATGTCAATGGCTCTTTTCCTCTGATAGGAACAATGAGATGAATCTTCCTGATGATAGATATTCTGTGCTGGCATTGCTAAGCTACAAGAACAAAAAAAAAAAAAAAAAAAAAAAAGAAAAGAGAAGTGTGGGGTTTTATTTTCCCATCCTTAAAACAACAATGGATGTATTATTTATTGTGTTTCAAATGTGTGTCCACAGTAATTTCTACCATTACCATTTACAAGTACATTTTTTCAGCTTTCCTCAGAGTCATAATCTATGTGTTGCATACTGTGAATGTTTTTGACTGGAAATGTCCCATCATGTAAGCACAAGTGCACACAAGTGTTTTTAATGATTTGGAGAGTCTTGTTTAAATTATTGTGTCTTCTTGCCTTACTTCAGTGGACAGGGGGCTCATATTTGCATAATGCAGTTGATGTATGGGTATGATGAACTTTCACTGTTGAAAGTCTGGTGAGGAGATGTGAGAAGTTTTTTCTCTTTAGTTTTTAGTAGTAAAAGGAACATAAAGAAATCTCTCCATATCATCATTTTTATGGCAATGAAGTTGAAAGAATACAGATTCCACTGTGCTAATGACATATCTAGAAATATGTGAGGAGCAGGAGCAATGGGTGAAATTCAATCCTGGGCAGAGGGCCAGCCTGGAGTGATTCATCATGAAAGCCCCCAATTAAGACCTCAAAACAGGGCTTAAGTGAGACTTCAGTGCCCTGTGCCTTGAGCTGGCTTTCTGCAATAGTGGGAGAAAGTTCCTCCAAATGAATTATTCATCATAAATAATGCATTCTATTAGTTTAGCCTATTTTTCTTGATTCCTTGAATTTATTTAATTGAAATTACTCACCAAATAATTTCTATGAATAATCATGGCCTGAGGATTATTTTTGAGCAGTTCATAGTGAGCATTTCTTATTCCACATTCAGAATGAGAGCTGTGTCATTGAGTTGTCATTATGCACAGAGGTCACGTAGTTCTGGTTTTGCTTCAGAAAAAAATGAGATGAGTAGAAAAGAAACAGCATTTTTTTCTGACTCCATGTGTTCCCAAAAGTTCCTTCCATTAAATTAATTCCATGAGATGTTTGTGAATAGCTGCCCACTGAAGAAAGAATTGGGTAATCATTGGCTTTTGTTTTTTCACCTGGTTTCTAAGATGAGTGTAATTCTGCATGTGCACAGGGCGTGTGCATGCCTGGCTGTCAGTCAAGGTCCTCCCCCTTCACAAAAGTTTGGAACCAAATCTGCTGAAAGGTGCTGCTCTGAGCAATTTTAGTTCCCCACTCGTCAGTGGAGAAGTGAGTGAGGATTGCCCCAGGTGGGTGGGAGATTTCAGCCGGGTATGGCTGAGCTGGGGCTCATTTCCCCTGCAGCGCTGGGCTGGGCACTGGCAGCCAGGGGAGTGAATAATTCACCAGAGCTTTGGCTGCTGCTGAGCAGTGTTCCCACAGCCTCGGGGCTGTCTCTCCAACATTCTGCCCTCACTGGGCTGGGCAGGAGGAGGGTTCTGGGGAGAGCACACAGCCAGGGCAGCTGGCCCCAGCTGGACATGGCACTCGGTGCTATAGTCTAGTTGAGTTGTTAGGGCATAGGTTGGGCTCGATGATCTTAGAGGTCTCTTCCAACCTCATTATTCTGTGATTCTGTGACCTGGCCAAAGGGATATTCCACACAACGTGATGTCTGCTCCGCACTAAAAGCTAAGAGAGGGAGGAGATGACATTTGTTACAAGGATGTTTGTTTTCTAGAGCAGCCACTAATGAAGACCTACATCCTAGCAAGTGGCTGGACCGCACCACTGTACTGAGAAGAAATCTTTTGTTTTCTTTTTTTTCCACATGCAGCCTGTCGCTTTGCTTTAGTAAACCACTTTTCTATTATCTTGACCCACAAGTTTTTACAATGATAAAAAATGTAATTCTCTGAGAATTAAATACTTCAATTTTAAAGTAAAGCAAAACATTCTCTGCTTTTCCGCAGTCTTTTCCACATCACTCTAGCCAGTAACTTCACTGTCTCTGAGCAGTAATCATTTACCTGAAAAATACCCTATAATATTTGTCTTGTGGAGGCTGGTTGTACACATGCTGACTTTGAAGCATGATGTATAACTGCAAGTGGCATGAAAAGAAATTGATGAGACAATTAGAACTTGTGAGAATGGTGGCTGCATTAATTTTTCGGGGAGAATCACTTATAAAGTATTTCAAATTCCACAGAAACCTCAAAATTTATTTGGCATCTGAAGTAGCTCCCTGAGTTGTTATTGCACAAAGCACAAAATAAACATACATAAAATCCTGACCCAGACTTCAGCCACAGACAAATCTCCCTTTGGCTTCATGGGGCCAGGGTTCCAGCTGGCTTCTGCCCTGGGGATTACACAGACACACAAATCCTGAGTATCTAGTAGGATGTGTTATGATGAGATGTAGGTGCTTGGGTAGAAAATAGGCATACTCAGATTCTCCTCAGCTACTGACAGTGGTCAAACTCTGATGGTGTTTAAAACTGCTTGATGTCAAAATTTCTAATATTGCTGTTTACCTGGCCTTGGAGTTGCTTTCCTGCGGTCCTCAGAATCATCTCTACTTTGATGGATTAATTCCAAAACAAATCAGAAATATGCCAAATGTGCACATTAACTGAAAGGACGATAGGAAGGGAAGGAGTTAGGATAATATCTCTGCTTTATTGCAGTCATTGGAATCTGGATGCTGAAGATATTTAGTCAGCTGCTTTCCAGCCTAAATGCCAGGGGGTGGTGGGGGACACCTGAGTCGGTGGGATATTCCATGGATGAGTGTGTGCCCCAATGCTGCACAGCATGGACCTGGTTCTTTGTGTGGTGCCTTTCCAGCCCCTGAGATTCCATGTGAAGTGGAGCAGTTTTGGCCTCAATATGAAGTGTGTGTATGCATTCCATAGCTCTTATGGCATTTCTTTCCATTCCAAAGCATATAATTCTTGAACAACTGCCCATCCTTTATATGGCCTCTGTTTTATCATCTATTAGTCTTTTTCCTGTAAAGCAATAAAATCCTTTGCACAGCAGGAGATTTTTATGTCCAGTGTGTGCCTGAGCAGCAAGTAAAGCTGGGAGAGAAGAGGACAGCTCAGTTAGCCTTGGTAATCAACTGCACCTTGGAATCTGGAAAATTCATTTGCACGCATATTTGCTCAGAGTGTTTTTGCTTTACAACCATTACACTGGTTAGCATTTGAGCTTTCTGATTAGAAATATTCTTGCTTTTGCACACAGAAGTGTTTGGCTTTATTATTTCTAGCAGGTGTTACTGATGCACTTAGAATTCTATTGGTCTGAGGTCCCTCCTTTGCATATATTTACTTATGACCTGTCCAGTGGTCCAGATCATCTCAGGTATAAGCACTTCAATACCTTCCTTTTTAGAGATGTGTCTTTCAGAAGCCTCTCTTGCCTTTGTCTTTTGACATTTTTTTTTGTACTAATACAAATATCTTAAACATCTTTTCTTTTGGCAGAATACTTAAACCTCAACAGCTAACAGGTGTCATTCGGCAAATCACAGCTAACATGCTACCTGTAGCAGAATTGGGCTCATGTCAGATGCATTGCACCTACGAGTTTCTCACCCCAAAAATTCTTGTTGTTATTTTTTATCTTTTCTGGCATTAAAATTTGTATTCAGCATTAGTATTTTGATACTGCGGGAACATCTGATAACATGAGTCATGAACCAGCCCTCATTGTTGTATTGTTAGCTGTTTTGCTTATCTCTTTCTTTCTCCTCTAGAGAGCAAGTATAACTGTGAGGAGAGGTCATATCATTTTTGTTCCATACCTTAAGAGCTTTTGTAATATGAAGGCTTAGATCTAGAATTATAATTGTGTGGGATGTTGTATGCACAAGCAGAATGACAGCGCTTGCCAGGTAGCTTACAATGATGTAGTAAGAATTTTGCTATTTTTTAAACTGAATGTGGACATGAAAGATGCACCTATCTCTGAAAGATAAGTACAATTAGATTGACAACTTGTATGTCAGGCTTCTTGTTGGTGTCATTTAAAATTGCTGAAACGCAGAGTTGCCACTCCCTCCCTTCTTCCATTCCCTGAAATGAGGCTTATACTGGAAATGCTGACAAGACCCTTATCATTTGAGATGGCACCATGCACAGCTTTAAATACTGGTTATAAATGTTAATGCGTTATCTGAATGATATTTTTTCCACATGTAGGCAGCTCAGGATAGAGTCTCAGTAATAAATTTAACGAGTTCAGGGGGAAGACGCAGTATGCTTATGTGAGTATTATAATGATTGGCATTTTTGCAAACAGCATATGATAAGTGGTGCAATTTTATTTTCAAAGTTTAATCAATAGAGAGCTCTTTGATATTGCCATGTACTTTGCAAATAGATGCTTACTTGGGGTGACAGCAAAACAACTTCTGTTTCATGGTGTGTTTACGCTTAGGGTTTAATCAGTCTGCTTTAGTGATTGTCATAAATTTTGATATTCCAAAAATTAAATAGGGGCTATAAAATAATTATGCTTCATGGTGATCCTCTTGCTGCTAACTTGGGTTATCTGGCTTCTCAAATGTTGAAAAGGGCTCCAAGTCCATCACTGTGCCAATTACAAGAGCATGGGCTGTGTACCAGTTTATTCTCATTTATTGTAAACTCACACCAGCTGTTGTAGAGGAAATTGAGGTGGATCTTCAAGAGCTTAAGAAGGACTTTATGAATGTCTTGTGTTAGCTTTGGGAATGAATTTCCTGTCAGATAAGAGGAAGCAGAAATGACCCTGCATTACACTGCAGCCTCCCCTGTAATTTTGATGCACATGGGCTGCAGAAGGGGCTGAAGTTCCTTCAGTGTGAGCACAATAGTCCAAATCCCCCAGAGAGCCTCCTTCAGTGAGCCCCAGGGAGGCTGGGAGGAGCAGAGCATCCCTGGCCTTTCTCTGGGACATTTCAAACCAGCACAGAGGATTTGGGGGGATTCCCACTGCTCTGGGTGAGCTTTGTTCTTGCTGAGCAGAGCCCGATGGGCTGTGTCTCTTTAGTTCTTGGAAACAACAGCAGCTCTGGAAAGCTGGAGTTGGAAGATCATTTCACAGCCATTTGAAGGCTGACCGTGTCCACATGGAGCTGTGGTGGCAGCCCAGCTTGTCCTCCCTGTTGCAGCAGAAATTCCTGCTGGCCCCACAGGAGCAGTCCCAGGGAAGAATGCCTGGAACAGTGTTAATGCTTGATTGGATGTGGCAGCAGAAGGACACACACCATGAACTCAGAGATAACCTTTGGCAGGGGATTTCTCTGTCACTCTCATCCTCTCTGATAAAAATACAGTAAGTAGTAGGCATTGGGAAGAGAGGAAGCTGGAGCTTTCAGGTGATTTAAGCTGAATGCAGCAGAGTGCCATGAGCACTGAGGCAGAACCTCCAGAGAGGGCAGTGGGAGATGTGTGCCAGGCACCACTGCAGGGAATGACCCTGTGGGATCCCGATCTCAGCACAGAAATTCCTCCAGAGCCATGAGGGGTTTTGGCAGGCTGACAGCAGTGTAAGATCAGGGTGTATGTGTGCTGTGCATACCTGATGAGTTGTTGTAGCTGCCTGTGAAAAAAAATTGGTCTTTGAATATTTCTTTTTAACACTTTTTACTTGCAGCAAGAAGACACTATTTCAACATCAAGATACAGCAGCTTCAGCTGGAGTTCCACTACTGTTCATACAAAGATTCAAGAGAATATCCTAGAGAAAGCAAAGTGATTTTACTTCTTTTTATACATTTTTTTTTGTGATATATATATATATATATATATATCTGTGTTAGCTCTGTATGAGCAAATATATACATGTAAGTATGTACATCTGTTTGTTTAAATAACAGGTGTTGTGCTTTGCTGTCCCCTAACCAACACCAATTGCTGTGCTGCCTTTGTGAATATGCTGCCCTGGCTGATTCTTTTGCATTCTTTGTGCTATCCTTGCTTATGCTGAATAGCATCTGACACTTTAATTGGGATGGCTGAGCTCAGTGCATTTGTCTTTGGAATTGGACACTTTTCAGTGCAAAGAGAGGGTACCATAGGCTGACTCTTCTGCCTTTATCCTCAATCAAAACTCCATTAAATCGGACCTATAGTTTGTGGCATTCTCCCTGGGACATTCTCCCTTGCATTGAAATCCATGGGAAAGGCTGGAGACTTCGTTTTTAAGGTTAATTAGGTCCCGAAAAGGATTAACTGGATTTATTTTATGTATATTTTTTTATCCTATTTTTAAAAAGCTTTTAAATTACCTTCATCTTTGTTGGCATATTCAGATACACTTTTCCCTTTACAGGAAAAATTTTATGTACTTTTGAGTTTATTAAAGCCATTTTGATAGACAGACTCTAATTCTAATTTTAAACAAGAATGAGCATAGTGCTTGACATTGTGTTAAAATTTAGGCATATAAAATATATTACTATATATTAATGTGAGTTGTACAGTTAATCTTTATTTTTGTTTGAACGACTGCTAACATTATTCACTGTTTAAGCACTAAATGAGAATTTGATTTTCAGTTGGCTACACTGTGTTTGGAGAGTAAAGGAAAAAATAGTTTAGGGCATAATCATTTAAAAATTTTTTGGTGGAAGTGGCAATTTCAGAAGCCAATTTTTTTTTTTTTTAATTTTATTTTCAGGTTTCCATAATGAATCTGCTGTGGACCCTACTGCTGATCCAGAAAGGTAAATTCTCTCCTTTGGCTTTTGGCTACAGGAAAACATTTCTGTATAGATATGATAACAATAGTTAAGTGACCTGCCTGTGGGCCAGCAAAAAAATCCCCTCTGTGCCCCTAAAGAGGTCCCTAAAACCTGCCTAACACTGCCAGCAGAAACAGTCTCCTTGTAGAAGAGCATGCAAGGTTTGAGGCTGGAGTCAGTCTCATAACTTTCTTCTTTTTGTTACTGAAAATAGAGCTATTTATCATGCTTACCCTTCAATGTCAATATACATGAAGAATAGAATGTGTTGTAGGAGGGAGGAGGGAGATATCATCTTGTTCTTTTACTCAATTTTAGATGAATTGATTTTGCAGGGGAGTAAATTTGTATTTGTAGTCCTCCTCCCCATTCCAGGTTTCCTTGTGTTGCGTTCACTTCCAGCCCTTTCTCCCACATCTCTTCAGAAATAACTGAGTTTTCAGTTATTTTTAGTAGAATTCAATTCTCTTAACCCTTAGCAATAATCCAGGCAGGAGGGGTTTTGAGCAAGTGCAAGAAAGGCCCTACAATGTCAGCATAATAACATGGCTCTTCTCATTCTAATGGCATTCCTTGCTCCTTGTTAGATTAAAGAAGTTTTCTGTGACTTTTTTACTGTTGCTGTACAACACACTTCAGTCACGAAATGGCAATGTTCTCCATGGACTGCAGGATTTTCTTCTTGATTCTTTTCTTCTTATGATCCCTTTCTTCTCATCTTAGCTCTGGCTCTTGGTTTTGTATCTGTTGTACTGAATGTAAAATGCTTGGAAAGAGCAAGAATGAACAGAGACTGAACAAGGTAGACTTCTGATCAATCATGTCACACCAAAAATATTAATAAAAATAGCAGTCAGACTGGAAGAAGCACAGAGGAGGGACTGCTGCAGGAATGCTGAAGAAAAGTGGGGTAAACTCCAGTTTTAGAGCGTGGTTTGAAGATCCCACTCTTCTGTCATGTCTGATACCCACAAACTCTCTTGTTACAGACCCTCAAAGCCACAGTGTGGTGATTCCCAATGGGGAAAAGGCAGGCAAGCAGAAGCTGCTGTTAGAACACAGGTCCTTGCATTTTTCTTTCAGTGCTCTGTTTACATGAGCACCCACTGGGTTCAGCCCTAATGACCCGCTGGAGGTGCTGAGTCAATGAAGCCACACAGTCAGTCAAGCTTAGCTTCAGAAATTATTGGGACCATTACTAGATCTTGTAGCTTTCCTTGTCCATCCAGCTGTGTTTCACTCCTGTGAAATACACTGAGGCATTTCATACTTGCTGTCACCTTAGAGTTCTTCAATACAGCTTCATTTGATGCTGTTTCAGGCATCCAAGCACATCTGGATAGTCACTGATTTCAGCCAGCCTTCAGAACATCTTCAAATCCTGCCATTCCTGCTCTCATAGCTTTGGGGTGCTGCAGGAGTCAGTTGACACAAACAGACACAAACAGATTAACTGGAGGTGCAAAGCACTGAGGTATGATTGTTCACATATAGTGAATTTTAATGGCAGCTGAGTCATGGATTGCCCCTGTGCCTTTGAAATTGTTGACGAAACAAAGTGGTGGGTTTATTTGACATTCAATGCAGAACTAAATTTGGTATTTATGCTCAGGAACCTTGACAATGGCTCAGAAGCCCCTTCCCTCTGAGCAGGGGAAAACACAGAATAAGGTGCTCATTGCTCCAAGTGTAACTATTGAGTGAAAGTTTCCTTGATGACATTGGCAGCATAACACAAGGGCACAAATCCAACCTCTTTTGAAAGATAATTTGTTTTTGCCGGTATTGGAAAACAAGCTGGTTATTTGTTATTTTGATTCCATACAAGGGAGTGTCTGATAAGGAGCTGCTTTTATGCTAAGAAAGTCAAGGTGTTTAATGTGATTGCTTAGAGTCAGAAGAAAGCTGTATTAACAGACTTAGCAAGTTATGGACCTAAAGCCATCCTTTTCTGGCACCTCCCAAAAACAGATTTTACCTTGCTAACTGGCAAAATGCCACCTGAGCAGGCCAGCTGTGGCTGGGTTCATCTCATGTGTTTGTTGAGGTCAAATCTCCTGGAAGGCAGTGGAACAGAGGTGCTGTGTCCTGAGTTTCTGAGACTTCATCTGCTAATTGGATAGACTGCCTCTGCCTTAGTGCTGATCAGAGTTAATGCCCAAGATCAAAAGATAGCTCAATGAAGATAAATTTGCACCATGAGAGAATTTGTCATATATTTAAGTTACTGAAATACAGAACAAGCAGAACACTGGTATTATGTAGGTGTGTGCAAGAGTATTGTGATGAAAGATCCTGAGGCACTCATGGACTCTGAACAGTTGGACATAGGGTTTAAAGAAAATTAAGTGTCCTAATTTGAGTTTGAAGTTATAAGCTCTTCCCAATATATTGAAGTTCCTCCCTGAAATTCTCTAGAAATCATCCCACATCCCTAGAACATAGCATAGGACTTTCTGATTGCTGTGGAATCTTTCCACCACATAAGATATTGTAAAACTGTTTATAAACTGAGACAAGATGGGTTCTGCAGGCCACATTCTGTGATACAGGGAATTCTGACTGAACAAAATCAGAGGAACTCCTGCTACACAGGTGTAGGAATGGGGAAGCACAAGCTTTGGGATACTATTCCTCTTTTTACAGTAGTCAGCAAAGTTTTTCCAAACCGCTATATCACTTTGGGATATATGGAAGGTGAAGGCTTTTGAAATAGAGTGAAATCTAACCTGGAATCATAGAGGAGCTTTATTTATGTAAACACAACTTCCTACACCAACAATCTCCTCTTTGCCCACATGAAAAGAAATGTTTTCTTTAAATTTGCAGCTAATACACCCTGTTTGCATCTGTTACATTTTCAGGGCATCAAAGAGTGATCAGCAGGCTTAGGCTGGAGGGAACTGAAACTTTCCTTTTGCCGCAGAACATTCAGGTGGGGTGTAAGACAACGAGAAAATATGGAAACTGCTGAGGAGGTCTGTACAGGGAGTGCTCACCATCCTCTGAAGGGCACAGGAGTGGTTATTCAGGGGATGAGAGCCCCTGTTTAAGGCAGCTAGAGCCAAGCTAGGGTCCAGCAGCAGCATATTGTGGAGGGTGTGTGTGTTCTGCTGCTTCATTAACAGCACTCGGTGTGCCTCCACTGCTCTGACCTTTGCTATCCTGTGAGCATGAGGATGCTTTCAGTTTTTTGCCTCATCTACTTCTTCCTGATCAGGTGGCCTGTAGCAGACACTGACCACAGTGTCACCCACCATGGGCTGCCCTCTGCTCCTGGCTGCCAGCTGTCAGCTGGCTCATCACCTGCCCCAAGGCACAGACAAGCTCCGTGTGCCCCAGCTGCTCTCTCACATCAGGGGATCTCTTCAGCTTTAATGTCCTGTCCTGTGCTTCCTAAAGATCCATCCCTGGCAGCCCTCCATGACAGCTGACCACTCCCCTTCCTTTCTTACACAACTTTGCTGTGATGCCAGCGAGATCACAGCCCATCCCAGAACCTTTGTGGCTGCTGTTTGTCCCCTGTAGTGTACAGGGAATTACTGGGGATCATTGTGAACCACGATGAACCAGCACCAGGCTTGGCACCCTGCCCAGACACACCTGTCCAGGAGCAGGGCAGGTACAACAGAGGCCAACCAGCCCCAGAAGGACTTCTTGACTTGCACAGCTCCACTGAAGCACTGACATCGAGGGGCAGACACTTTCCCAGTGGCTCAAACACCTGCCCCAGCTCTCGGGCAGGTGTGTGAGCCCCACTGCCTGTTGGTGTGGTGTTTCCAGGTGTACCAAGAGCCCAGGATTTAGCAAAACCATGACCTGATCCCTCAGTGCAGCACTCGTTAGCAGCAGGCTCAGCCCTTGGCTCTGCCTGGCGCATACTAACGACTTGTTTTGATCCTTCCAGGCCATGGGAATTGTCCTCACACGCTGCGTCCTCAGCCACTCCTCCCGTGGGCTGCCCCAGGGCACCTCGGAGGTTTTGGTGGGTTACAGGTGATCCCATGTACAACAGGAAAAAAAGGAAACTGTCACTTGTTCCGAAGACTGTGCACAGGATTTATGATAAGTAAGATTTTGCTGTTTTTTCCTCTTGGTGTGCAGGCCCTTTTTCATAAGTTCTCTGCTGCCTCGAGTTGAGACAGGATGCCCTTTATGCTGGCAATATGATGCCATGGAGCTGGCAGCCTTCCTTTTTCACAGCCCCACACTAAATGCAGGGCAAGCAGGCCGGGGAAAATAAATCTGAAATGGGAGAAGGTTGTGTTGTTCTAGCTTCCCGTCCCCTCTTTCCTGCCTGCTCTTTTCCTCAGGTCTTTCGCCCCACTATAAATGCAGGTAAAAGCCTCCAGTCACAACGAGCAAAATGAAGAGAGCCACGGGCTCCGGCAGTGCGTATCTACTCTAATTTCTCTTTTCTTTCTTCTAGTAATCCAGACAAGACTTGCATGTTTTCTGCTCCATTCTTTGGGTCAAGAACACACTGGTTAATAGCCAATTATTTCATGCCCTAAGGAAATTTTGGCAAAGAAGTTCCTGGGAAGAGTCAACTTGTTTTGGGAAATGAGACTAATATTCAGTAAGTGAGATATTTCCCTTTGCTCTCTTTTGCAATACTGTCCCATCTCAGCACAAGGCTGAATTTATTGCTGTAATAGCTGCAATTCAGACAAAGCATAATCATTTCCCAGAGTTGGTTTTTGGGTTTTTTTCTTGTTTTTCACAAAAAGTGAAGTTTTAGCCCAGTCACTATGGCAAAAATTTCAGTTAGGTAATAAAATTCTGCTTATTAAAAATTTCCCTTTTAAAATCTGTCCCAAACTAATGGTTGCTTTTCCTTTGAGCACTTTTAAAGGGATAATTCACTTTAAATTCACAGCTTTCCAAATTCTGAAGCCGTCTGAAATTTTCCTGGACTGCCTAAACCAGAATGTGCAGTTCCAGCTAAGATATCTAAAGGTACATTTTTGCTTGTTTAATTGTTGTTGTTTGTATTCTTGTGTCTGTATGAGACACAACTCATGTAGACTCAACTGATGACTAGCAGAATTAAACAAAATTATTTGCATAGGAAAAACAAGCCTTATTTAAAATTGTTTTTTAGTAGGAGTAGCATTGAGTATTAATAAATTCAATTTGTGTATCAAGGGCTGTTTTACATGTACAAAAATCCAATAGTGAAAAAATAGGCCGAAAGATAATCTGAGGCGAACAGTCTGGAGCAGCAACCCAGAACAGATGATCCACTGTATAAATTACTGCAATTTATTTTTTTAATTTACTTGTGCTACTTTATTATTGTTTATTCATTTGATAGATGGCATTTAATTTCAGTTGGAGAGCTTCAGGATGAGTGTTTGATGCTAATGGTTGGAATTTACTCCTGGGCAGCAAGCCAACGTGCCACAGCCATGTTCCAGTGGTGCCCTCCAAGCTGTGTTTAAGTGGCCTTCTGTTGCCCTTGGGGTATGTTTTACACAGGAAGCTAAAAGCCTAATGCAGGCCTGCAGCTCACTTGCTGGAGCAAGAGAAAGATGGTTTTCCCTCTCTCCTGGTCTCTGCAGCAAGAAAATCAAATTATTGGATTACTGGCCCTTCGATTGCGCTCAGCGCAAATAGTTCAAAATCCCATTGTACTGGAGACCTTTGAGATGAAATGTAAATGGATAAAGAAAACAAATGTATTAAATTGGTCTAATATGTCAATAGTGTGCTATTACCTGATTAAGTGGAATGGCTAGGACTGTTCTTCTAAACAGCCTGATGGAGGTAAGGCATCTGCTGCTAGACTGGCCACACAAAAAAAACCCCAACAAACCAATAAACCAAAAAAGGCATCCACAGGAGCCTACGAGAGGCATAAATTAATGCAGATTCTCTTTCCTTGCTTATTTTTATTTCTGGAAAAGAAAATCAAAGCAAGCAGATCGATCTTGTGCAGGGTTAAAATTGCAATTACATAGGGATCTATGCAGCACATGAAATATTTGGGCTGATAGATCAGAACCTGACTGCTTTGTTCTACATATATCTCTGTATGCGTTAGCTTGAACTTGGAATTTCCTGCTTTCTGCCCTTTTTTTTTTACTTGCACATGTATTTTATATATTTTTTAGGGCTAATTCCTTTTTGTTATCATGTATTTTTAAGACATAATATCAGCTAAGATTGGGAGAAGCATCTAATGGATTTTAAACTCCCTTATTGCTGTAATTTTTGTGCATATTCACACATAATATCACGATTCGAATGTCACTCCATTGTGCAGAATAAATAGGTCCACAGGAAAGTATAAGTGAGGTAAATTATTGTACTTTTCAAAGTGGAGAAAACTTCTTTAACAACCAAGGATTCAATTATTTCATTTTATATTAGGCTGGTTGGTTTCTCTACAAGTTTCTTGTTAAAATTATCTTACTGTCCTTTTGTATTTATGTGTCCACAGAGCAATAAATAGCTATTGAAACACAGTTGTTACTGTCAGTGTCACTGTCACTGTGTTTGAATTCCTTTCACTCCACAGTTTTGATGAAATCTGGGTAGCTCTTGTGTGCAAGTGCCAAATATGTGAGCACGTATTCTAATGGCTTGGGTTTCAAATAGAGCCTCCAAAACTGACTAATAAAATGCACATTAAACTAGAGGCTGAGATATATTTTTGTAGCTTGCTGAGATTCTAGCACGTACTGGTATTCATAAGATAATAAATGTGAAATGGGTTTGATGCTTATCCACCTGAACATTTCTGAGTTAAAAAAAATAAAAGAGATTGATAGACAACGCTTTCTCTCTTTTACAACTAATAAGCTTCTAGTTCATTAAGTTATTACATGCCATTCCTTGTCTGACAAATAGAATCCATAATTCAGTTTTTCCCAGAGTTGCACATTCTTTAAGTCTACAGACCAAATCACCAGAGCACATTTTGTCAATAAAGCTTCTGTTTGGTGGGGGAAGGAGGGGGCAGTTAAGTAAAGTAATATGAAATGCAATCCGTTCTTGGTGTCAGAGGTCATTTATTTGCTTCAATATTGCTTTTATTCTTTTTATACATTCACTAAATGATGATAGTTACGGAAAGTCCGTGGTTATTCACTGCATTATATTTAAAATGAGCAACATTTTGTTTCAGGCTCTTACACTTGGGAATCTTTAGCATTATCTTGAGAAGTAAACTGTGCTTTTGCAAGGAATCCTTGACAATGTATTAGTTCAGCTCTGCATTTACTGAGGGATAAAGGCTTTCTTCTGTGAGCAGTGGGAAAGCCACAGAGGCAAACAAAAAACCAGCCATGTTCTGCAGCCCTGAACCAAAAGACTTGTCACTTCTTGAGCCAGAAGTGCCCAGCACAGTTGCAGGCAGCCAGTGACACCTTCAGCATGGAAAGTTATATGGGAATAATTTGTGTCCTAGACCAAGGTTCCAGCACTGCTCTTCTCACCAGGGCTTGAAGAGGAATTGCTGTGCCCTGTGTTGAGTATAATATATGGTATCTATTTGTAAAAAATACAGCCTGGTGATAAAATGCTTGCCTAGGGAGTGGGAGAGAGTGGTCCAGGCTCATCGCAGCTTGCAGTGATTTAAACCCATTTTGCTGTCCAGAGAAACAGGCAATCATGACAGGGGGAGAAAAAAGCAGTGTGCCCTGCCCTCCAGCCGTGGCATTTGGGTGGATGCTCTGCCAAGGGTCCCCAAGGTTGCAGCTGATGAGAGCAGTGAGACAGCACTCCCGAAGGAGGGGTGAGGCTGAGAGCTGGCAGGGGCAGCAGGGCACAGCGGCTGCCCTGCAGCCCTTTCAGTCCTGTTTTGGGGTGGGCTGGGGTAACCATTGCATTACCTTCCCTGGGGAGGTGTTGCTTTAGCCCTGGGGAGGCTCAGAACTTCTTCCTTTGTCTGCCCTATTCTGATTAAAGCCTGCCTTTTTCCTTGCAGTGGAAATTAGGAGCAGTGAGCAGTTGCCATTTTCAGCAGACGGACAAGCAGCCATTCCCTGGCCCAAAGTGTCCCAGGGGTATATGGTTCAATTTCTGCAGGCATCCAGGAATTAGTGTCACCTCTACACGTGAATGAAAGTCAGGGTTTGTCTGAGTAAGGAAGGGAATGAAGGAGGGTGGCATTAAGCAGGAATATTCAAGCCTGCACACTGCTGGGAGGAGGTGTAGAGTAACATTTCAACCAGTCCAGGTCTGTCCAAAATGCTCTGACACTGTACTATTGTACTTTAATATGGGATAATACTTCTCATTATATTTTTAGTTAACAAATACACAGGTGATTGTTGCAACTGAAGGATAATGGTGTCCTTGGAAAGCACTATTTTAAAATGGAATGTTGTAACATGGTACTAAGACAACAGCCTAATGGGGTTACTGCTCATCACAATTACTGACTGTGAATTATAAATGAGAGAACAATGGGAAACATTATTTCAATAGAAAATGAAATAAATGAAGAGAAGCCAAAGTATCTAATTGATCCTTTCTCCAGAGATCGCTCAGAGCTGCTCTGATGCTGAAAAATCCACCTTTGAAGAAGATGCAGTTCCTGTGTGTCCAGTCTCTGCAGTGGTCCCTGACAGCAGAGCAGAGCAGGCACCTCTAGACCCACACTGGTGCTCACTCTTGGGCTTGAAACCCTGCTCAGGATATAGCCTGACTTCCCAAAATGGGAATTATTCTGCTGAGGATGTATTAGTGCCCTGAGCTAACCTCTGTAAGGAAGGCTCACTAGATCGTCATGGAAATGAGTGAGTCAACAATGCTTTTGCCTTGTCAAAGCATTTATAACATCTGATTTTTCTAGATACCTAGGTAATGAAATATTCAGTATTCTGATGGAGTTTCCTAACCCACTGTCACTCTTGTCTGTGACTGTAGCCTGTGTAATTTAATTAGCCATTTATTGTTTTTGTACATAATATATAAAAAATAGCAATGAGCTGAAAACACTGAAAATATTCACAAGAACCAGAAAAGCAGACTGGTAGCTGTGGATCTTCTGTAACTGCTGATATCTCCTGAGAGGCCCTTACACTGAATTTATCCAGGACTTTTGCTTTATGTTTAAATAAATAAATAAATCTATTATCTTTAAGCTTTTTGCTTTTTTATCAGGGAAAACTTTAATGAGAAAGTTTAGCTCATCAGTGTTAAGTTTTCTACTAATTAGGTGAAAGTGATTTTTCTTCTGCATGCAGTTTCTGTTATCTGGCACTCCTGAGCTAGTGAGTAGCATCCACAAATAGTCCTGCCCTGCTTTAGTATTTTCAAAAAACAAAAGAGAAGGTCTAAGAAGTTTTTGACTACTGTAGCATTTACATTCTATGGAAACAAGTAAAATGACATTTAAGAGCTGCATGTTGTTTCTGTAATTCCAGAACTGGGATAGATATGCTAAGCCTTTCTGCTTTAGTGTACAATCTTTCAGTAACAAGACAATTTATGATAAAAAATAATATATTTGACAGCATAAATGAGTGATCTGGTCACATCCACCAACTTAAGCATGTGGTTTTGGTCATTGTTATGAAAAACCAAACCAAATTTTCATTCCTTGCCAAACCAACACTCATTCCTGGCCCAGTGGCTATTTTTTCATGCTGGTTGTTTTTTATTTTACAGGCCTATAAAGTGCTGCTATGGAAGTCACTTTTTTCCCTACTGAGTGAATAAATTACAAGTCCTGGAGCAGTGCTCAGTGTGCTGTAATTCTTGGCTATAACATCTATGAGATATGTTTAAACTGAATGATCCACTGCTCAGAGGAGTGACGGCTTCTTTTATGGCCCTCTTGTTCTTGCAGACAGTAAACCATTGAAATAGACCATGAAGACAAGGGCAAGTTCACCATATTCTCATCTTTCCTGGAGTTGCATGTACTTTTGTCTGCGCTGTGGGACGCCTCACACCTCACACATTCAGGACTAGCTAAGTCTTGGCATTAATAGTGTTTTGTGGGGTTTTTTTCCTCCAGTCTATATTTTGAATTATGAAACTTTGATAATTTCTAGAAAAGGTTATATTTCTTTCTAAAGCAGATACAAGCTTCAAACTCGTATGTAACCTGTATGTATAAAACCACCGTGAAAGATGTTATTGTTCCTTCCAGTAGTTTTTTCTCCATCTGCACATAAAATGTTTTTCCACTGTCAGGCAGACTCTTATGTTCTTATCTCTTATGTACTCAGTCACCTTGTAAATGCAGAGCATTATTGTACAGAAGAAGCTTTTTCACAGACTCCATGACTTTGACAATTACTTATTGTAATTTTTCCATCTCTCCTGTCCTTTTTGACAGATCCTGCAAGATTATGTTATCCATTATGTGACCTTCTTACTTGACATTCCTTTGTCATTGTTCTGAATGCAGGCACAAAGAGCTGAGGAAGGCTGGGATGCAGAGGAGGGGAGAGGCCAGGATTGTCACCCAGAGCTGCCAGAGCAGGTGTGCCTGGCCAGGTCTGGGCTCCCACACTGCAGCCAAGGTAATTGCATTGCATATCCATTTAAATGCTAAAGAATAACACACGTGTTCGCAGCCTCCTCATGGCTTAAACTGTCTTTTATCCATAGGAGCAAGGTGACATATAACCCATTTTTATACTCAAGCTGGAAGTTGTGGTTGAAAATCCCCACTCTCAATACCCCCAGCTCCCATTCCAGACTTTACTGGGTTTCTACTAGTGAGCAGTATGCTTTACAATTTTACTGTTTTCATGTATTTAAATATAATGTCTCTCTAGCTACTAATTTTATTTTCCTGTTTAATTTATTCTCCAGATTCTCTGGCCTTCAGTCAATGCACTGAGTGATTAAATTATTATCCCAGTAATGAGATTTGACACAATCTATGCCAGTTACCTGTGTGACCTGCTAAGTAGGTTAATTGGCAACCCTGAATAATTATCCCCCACCTCATCTTGCTGACTGAGAGTCTGACAAATAAATGAAACATAAAAATGCTGAAAATGACACACCATTTTTAATTTCAACTGCTGAATTGTTTCAAAGAAACCTTTTACTTAGTAGCTTATTAATAAAATTGAAAAAATACCTTGTGAACATACTGGTTTTATTATTATGTAGATGTTTGCTCCTGTGTATAAGCAAAGCTTCCTAGAGGAAAATGAACTCTGAGACATGTTAGATGAGCAGGTCTCTCTATTCTACAAATTACTAATATAAGTCAGTTGTTGCATCCTCAGAGGCTACTCAAAAGTGAGGAAAATTCAAGAAGTCAAAGTGAAATTTGTGGTGACATTACAATAATTATGTTTTAATGCTTTTCTGTGAAATCTTGAGAATTATAAATTAATTTTATTGTTTAATGAAAGCTATGATCTTTCTATTTCCATTTCCCAGGAAAGAGAGTTAAGAAAAATAAATATGGTACCTGGTGATGCTGACTTGTGTATCTAATCTTTTCTGCTTTGTTCATTTCTGAAAAGCCAGGATGCTATTTCTTTCTGCCCTAGAAAATGTAACATTGGAGCTTAGAGAGGAAAAAGAATGAACTCCTACAGATGAGAAGATGGGTTAAAAATTTAAACTTGTGGTCTTTTCATGATATAATCAGCTCAAATTAATGGTTCAGAGCCAGGGATTTAGTAAGACTGCTTCCAAAAAGAATTCCTCTGCCCTGGCCAGAAATCTCACCAAAACTTAGGGTAGAGAGAACAATCAAAGAATGAATTTCTTGTTATCAGCAGTTAATGACTGCAGCATAAAGTATCTTCAGAGAGGCACTGTGGAGAGGGGAGCTGCTCTGCCCTGTCCTGGGGCACTCCTGTGGCACAGGTGGTGGTCCTGCAAGCACAGGCACCACTGATGGAACCACACAAATAAGTGTGGTTGGTAAAGGCATGGTAATTTTGGGCCATTTACATCAGCTTATCCTGTGCCACATCTCAAAATTTCAGCATGGTTTTCCATTAAATAAAAGCTTGCAAAATCCTGATGTCCCATCCCCTGTGGCTGCAATTGACATTCCTCTTTTTCTGCCTCTCTGTTTGCAAAAATAGGTTTCCATTTCTAAGCTCGTTCCATTACAGAAAGCAGTGTGCAGTTTGCTGTGTCCAGAATGGATTCTTCAGGTGGATAACCCATCCAAAGCCATTCCATCTTTCAGTTTGTTGTCTTACAGGCTTTCAAGGGGGGTGACACAATTCAAGAGAGGATGCTGATGAAATCACACTCAAACCTGAGTCTGAAAAGTCAGCAGAGCGCAGCTTTTGGGAGTGAGTCATGTTAAAACCAAGCATATGCTCAAGTGTTTTGCTGGATCATGGCCATATTGAACTATAATGACCTAAATGGATTTACTCCCCAGACAAATTTACCCTTTGCTTTCCTCCTGCCCACACATACATTTGCACCTCAATCAATCACTTATGTCTCCTTCTATTTCCTGCATCCTACTTTTATGAAAAACTTTATGACTTGTTTCATCTCTTCTAAGCATGGCTTTATTTCCTCTATCGGTTTCCTTGATATTTCATCATCAAGGCTTTTTTGCCCCTACCTAAAGGTTTTCAATTTTAGTGTAGAAATTTAATAGAAACAAATTTGTTAAGGCTTGTTAAAGGAGCTGTACTGTCTCTTTGTGGTCTTTCATCTAAACCCCTTCCTCCCCATATAAAGACAAAGGTGTTGAAGATGCACATCAGGTAAACTATTGCCTACAAATGGAAAAAATAACATCTTGAAGCTCTCTTTCTGTGGGTGTTTTTTTTTTTTTTTCTGACATGTGGTCTTTATATCTAGAATTATAGACATTTAGATGTCAGGTAGCTAGAGAGAAAAAAAATAAAATAGAAGAGATATTGTAGCAAAATATCAAAGAACTGATGCATTGGTGGTAGTTACAAAGTGTTTTATTTCTCAAGAAGTGCCCAACTTTATAAAGTTTTTATCATACCTGATAGAAAATTAAGGGCTGCTGATATTTTGCAATTCATTACCCATTGCTTGTTGATTACATAATTGTTTTTGAATGAAGGAGCACTGTGGGGTCCTGTGAGAAGCTAAGCTGACATGACTTCTGTCTTTCCTTTTTATTAAGATAGTCAATAGCGTAGTTGTAAGGAACAGAATTGCTCTTTGTGACTGTATTAGACATTCTTCTGGGAGAGCTAGCTAAAATTTGAGAGCAGAAAAGCATTTCTGGAAAAAAAAAAAAAAACAAACCAGCATGCCAGACAAATCAATAAGTGGATGGAGCCGAGTCTGAGACTTTGGGGTTGGGTTAGAACCTAAATCAAGACACTATTGACTCTGCAAAGCCTGTATCTTCAGGGGTGCCTATATCAAAATCAATATTGCTTTCCTGCTTTATTTGATAACTTCTATGCCTTTGTGCAAGCAAATCCATTTTACAGTTGTATTTCTTTTCTTGAGCAAAAGTCTTCTCTTTGGTATGTGTGACCTGTGTACTATGGCTCTGTGTAAATTAACAAAAGGTGGATTGTGTGTGATATCTGTCACCAGTGTTCTCCAATGATGACATTTGCAAAGGAAATGAAATATCTGTAAATTCTTTGCTGCATAATTTATACACAACTCCTATATGTGAGTTCTCTACAAGCTGTTCACTGTTACCTCAGGAATAAATATTTTATTTTATGGAAAAAGGATATAGGCATACATTGATCATCAGAATCTGAGAGCATAAACAGTGGGCTTTAATGATTTAATGCTTTGCATTTATGAAGTTTCCCATCCAAGATTTTAATATTGTATCCAATGTATCCAATATCACATAATTTAAATGCATCCCAGATTTGTGAAAGGTAGATTTTGAAATCCTGTTTTTCAGATAAAGCTGCAAGGACAATTGAAATTTTACCTGTCTGTGCTTTAAGTTAGACAAGTATCTTGTGCTTGTGCACTTGGCTGAAGTGTTTGGACTGGTCCTGACTGTTTGGTAAGCTCAGCCAGACTTAATATTTTAAGAAAAGTTATATTGTTCATGAATGATTTGTGATCTTGAATGATTGCTCTGGACTGTCGTTCAGAACCAGTTTGTGGTGGCCATCTCAAAGTGAACCCAGTGAAAGCCTCCTTGTGCACCTGCCTACATAGACTTGCCCTAAATAAATCTGAAAATTAGACCTATGTATCTTTGAACATTTAGAGTGGAGTTGGTGCAGTATTAGGTTGCTATAAAGCCACTGAAAATTCTGAACCTGGTCTCTGAAGTTAAACCATCAATCACACCGTACCCAGACCCCTGCATTCTGCAGGTTTTGGAATTAAAAAGCATTGCTAAAATTTTACTTAACTGGTTTTTGAGGCAAAACCTCTGCATTCCCAGTGAGCTCCTTGTGGTAGAAAAATGCATCTATCACAGGTAACATTTCTTCTCATTTTTGCTTGTGCTACCAGCCTTGCCTTATCTGTCTCATAAGTACTCTGTGTGTGGTATTTATGAAATATTATCCAGGTATAGTACTTAATCTCTTTACAAGAGAGAAAAAACCACAATGCACTTACTCAGCAATTCCATCTGAATTGTGCTTCCGTGATTCGATTTTCTGCCTCTTGATACCACCAAATTATTACTTCAGCAAAACTGTCTGCAGTGCCAACACACGCACAGATGAAGTCATAATAGCAGTTCATTTTACACATGCATATGCACAATCCTCCAAATGGTGTTCCTAAGAATAGAGGTTTGAAAAGCTCCTTGATAACATGAGTGTGAAAAGGGTTTTTGTACAATCAATACTCACATTCTGCTTGCTGCTTGGTATTGATTGCATCTGCTTCTGCAGGGTATAATGTATGTTTAACTGTATAAAATAAGTATATTAATTACTGGACCTGTGCTTCCAATAAAATGAAAATTCTGAATTAATAGCTGTACTTTCCTTTTCTTTTTTTTGATACTTTTAATATCTCAGAGTTAACATCAAAATTCTTCCTGAGTTAGAAGAAATAAATTCAGTCTTCTGGGTAAAACAATTTCTATAGGACTGGTGAAATTCAAGCTTTAAAATTTTGTTCACTGTAAAATATGGTTCACTGCAGAATGATAAAATGCTTAAGAAAAGATAGGTAAAATATAAGAGTATATGAGGGACTGGAAATTGCCTAAAAATATGTGTTTGTAATTGTGGTTTAGGTAAGTTGTAAAGGTAGGAAAAATTAAGTGGTTTATAGCTATATAACAATGATATTTGATAATGAAGTATTCATTGCAGGTAGAGACGAGAAGTGTAATGAGCACACCTTTTCCTGATGGATTCCTTTATAAACCTTTTGGGGAAGATGTCACATCATGGTGTGTTTCCATAGGGTACTGAAAGTGCAGAAATTCTCTTCACAAAGGAAAACCTGCATGGGCAGCCACCCTGCTTTCCTACAGCTTCCCCCTGGGACAGAATTTGCTCAAGGAAAGTTTCAGTAAGAAGGCAGAGTTGATTCCAGTCCCACATAACAAGGGGATGGGTAAAAAAATCACTTCAGGTTCCTCTGCCCCACACTGGATTCCAGTTATTGCCACATCTGTGCCACCTCTGCATTTTGTGGGGCCGCTTCTGTGAGGCAGATCAATGGATTGATCCCTGTTAAGAGTAAGCAGGCAAAAAGATCAATTAGCACACTGAAAGTCATTTCATAAAATAAATCAATTTGCACCAATAAAGGAGCAATTAAAAACTAGTGGGCAATCTCACCCTTTGGGCTTGAAAAAAATAGATCTGTGCTGATGTGAAACAGCATGATTTTAATAAATATCTGTCAGTTGTTCTTTTGTTTGCAGTTTAGGAATCCCTTTGGTTCCTGAGAATACAAAAGAAACCCAAAAGCAAGCAAGATACCTTTATTGTGCCTTTCATATAAGAAAACAATCAGGACTCAACAGGGCACTGTCCAGCTTTATTTAAAAACCGCTAAGAGTAAAAAATAGCTGTAACTCTAATGAACACCTTTTAACTACAATCAATTCCATCTTCTGAGGTCTTCATGACAGATAAAGAGCAAATTACTGGTACACATTAACAACTTGAGAAGTAAATAGTCCCATTAAAATATTTTGCCAGTGTTCATAAACCATTGCTTCCCAGAACTCCATCCCTGTCAAATAAATAACTTTTTGTTCCCTATTAAATACAGAGAGCACAGGTTACTATGGTGATCAACAGAACACAAAATAAACTCTGCTTCTTCATAGCAGCCACATTCTAGAGGAAAAAAAATCTGAACATCAGCTTGCAGTTTCAAGCTGAATCTCTGAAAAATATTTTGAGAAAACAAAATTATTTTTATGATGTCCAAGTAACACTGGGTGATGTACCACAAAAATGGAAGTGTTGCATCAGAGTTCCCCTTCAAATAAGAGTGTTTCTAGTCTGAAACATTTCAAAATTCAGGATCACAAGGCTTACGATTTTTGTCTTTTTATTCTAATCAATGAAACATATAGAACTGTGCTGGAATGCTATGGGCCACACTGCTGTGCACATACACCTCCATCTGGGTCAGGGACACCCTGGCTTTTGCCTGTTGTGTTCTTTGTGTGCCAGTTGTTTACAATCCCATTTACTCTGTGTTTTATGTTCAAAGGCTGAATCCTTGACATTGGGGACCCACTGAGCAGGGACTGCTTTGATGCCAATTTTGGAGGCTTCACTCTTTTGATAAGTATGACTCCCAATTTTAATTGCACTTGTATTAGTTGTTGACTCTTCACTACCAAGGCTTAAGAAAGCAATGAAGTAGCATTTGCATCTGCTTTCTTAGTAATCTCTCTTTCATATTTGTTATCAAGAATATTTTTTCAAATATCTGCAATGAATTCCACACCGCAATGTGAAATGATGGAGTTATTTCTAGTCATTCCCAGGTTTAGTTTAATGAAACACAACTTTGATTGATGCAGTCATGTTGCACTGATAGTCAGACCTTTCTGTTGGTCTGCACAGTGGCATTGAAATGGTTTAGGAGCAAGGAAGGCAGTGGAGAGCTAACAAAACTGGGTGGACCTTGGAAACAGCTGCTTGTTGCATGGCTTTAGATTATATGCCATTTATCTTTACATATTTCAGCTTCTTCTAGCCTCAGTACAAAATCAGATCTGCAAAATATCCAAGTGAATTAAACAGAAAGGTCACCCAGTAGCTTGCATGCTGACCTTCAGAACAAAACACTGCCAAGTCCCCAAAATCTCCATTCACATTCATTGAGACCTGAAGAGCAGCATTGAGATGGGTTTCTCTTTTATCCTACTCTACCCATTCCCTCTGCTATATAACAGTATCCCTTCCTGCTACCTCTGATATGTTTTTGAGAGGGATAATAACCTACTTTTTAATTGTAGGGCTGCACAAGGGACAAAGTGAAAGTGATTAAAAAAAAATTGTGGTCCATTGTAAGATGCTTCTAAGCACACTCTGTGGGTTTGAAGTCCTACACAGTTATTATCTAGCTGGACTCTCGGCATCAGTTTTATTTCTAGTCCCAAGCATTCACTTCCCAGGCATTCATGGTAGTGAATTTAAGTCACACAAAACTTGTGCAGCATGAAAATCATCTACAACCTTTACAGCTCCAAAGGACATGCCTGTGGGGTCACAAATACACGAAGCCTTTCCCTCAAAAGGGTTGAAAGCAGGAGATTCAAAGGCTGGTACAATCCAGAGCCACAGCTTTCATCATTTGATGATGGCACAGAGGATGTTTCCTCCCAGCTGAATCATGCTCAGCACTCCTGCTCTCAGATGGGGGAGCTCCCCTTTGATACCTGGCAGAGAATTGCAGACTCTTGGACCTTCCACATATCTGAGCTGGGGAGGGGGAGGGAGAGAGAGACAGAGGAAAAGAGGTAATATCTTTCACATTTCACATTACTGGCAGCCTTTTCTGGATTTCTTAAGGACTTTAGGATTTTTTAAAGTTTTTTTTTTTTTTTTCTTAGAGGCATGCTGTAATGCGAGCAAAATTCAACTCAGCAAAACCATCTAATGCTTTAGATTAAGCCTTATAAACCTTATAATTTGTAGACTCTATGAACCCAGTAATTCAGAAGGTAACAAGCATCCCTGTTATTCTGCATGAATGTGTCACAAAGTAGCTTTTATTTTTTAACATTTAACTAATGGTGTCACTCTGGTGTCCTTCTCCTAACCCATTACTTTGGCGCAGCATGGCTGCCTTTTGTCTTTAAAATGTCATATTAAATATCATCAGCCTTTGTAATCTTCTGGACAGAGCATTTAAAGTTGAAATAGTTGATGTCAATGTATATAGACACTGAAATGGAGCTTATTCAATGAAAATCTATATGGACAATTGGTGCAGTACCAGCTCTTCTCTAACCCAAATGTCATTCTGCATTATGGCCTGGCTGGTAGGACTGCACACAGCTAAGCCATAACTTCTAAAAGTACCAGGCATTTCAAATTCACCTGGATTTAAAAGATAAAAATTTAAAAATCTACAAAACTTAATTTCCCACTAACAGGTTTTAATAAAGGGCTCTATATCTTATGTGTATGACTAATATCTCTGTATGCCTGATAAATTCTGTGACCACAGTATAACCACTCCTGCTAACTGTGGGTGTGGGGCTGAAGAAACACCCGGATAATGGAGACCTGAAGAATTGCAGAGACCAAATCTCCTCTTTTATCTCACAAGCAGCAGCCTTTCATGGGATGAGTGTGCCCTGAACTTGTGTTGATACAAATGCTTGTGTAATGCTCTGGCTGTGCCTCCTTTAGCAATATTCTGCATAAATATTTATGCATTCTTATTTTTACCTGGCATGATCTTGGAAAGCAAGTACAGTAAGTACAGTATGAGCATGCCCACAAGTGACTCAGTTTGCATCCCAGAAAGCAATCCAGTAATTTTACCCATGTTACTCCAACATTAGTAAAACTTCAAGTAATCAACAACTACTATCTTTACCAAACTCTAGACAGAACATATGCTTAAAACCCTGGATTAAATTTTACATCCAGTTCTTAGTTTTGCTGCTGTTCTGTTTTTGAATTTGAGCAGATGTGTCCTTCCAACTCTGCCACTCTGAACAAATCTGAAATTTCCCATCTGGACAGGCAGCAGAGGGTGCATGTGAGAATGACAGGATCATGTACAATGGTAAATCAGATGAGAGGGCCATTAACAAAAATCTGGATCAGTTTGACCACACGATCTACAGGGGCTGCTGTTGTTAATTTTTGCTCTGAATTATGTTCCCCAGCATAAATTATAGGATGATGGAAGTTCCAATTTTACTCTGCCAATTTTAGAATACTTAAATGAAAAAATAAGTGAGTGAAAAGTCTGTACCAAAATAAATTACATTTTAAGAGTGAAACTAATAATATATCTATTTAGTTTTAAACATTAATTCATTAAGGATGAGTTTCACCATGAGTTTAACATTCTGCGATCATGGTATTTTATATTAAACTCCGGTGAATGTCTCCTTCCTACTTTGTAGAACTCATGTTGATACAGAAGGAGGAAAAAAAGAAACAGTTTCTGGAGTGATCTGTCTATATGGAGAGCTAAATTTAATTAATTGGAAGCTCACTTATTACCGAGCAATAACATTTCTGATAGGTTTGTAGGGAACATTCCAATAAACACTCTATTGCTCTTGAAGCAGGAAATAATTAGCTTTCAGTTCTGACCAAAATAAAGAAAAGAATTCTTGGCAGAAGGAGAATCTGAACTTCTGCTTCCAAACACCATTACACACTTAGCAAAAACTTTTTTAAAAAAAGAGAGGTGAATGGAGTTAGATATTGAGAGCTCCTCCAATGGTGCATTTTTGAGGTTGTTTCCTTGCAGTTTCTTGAGCAGAGGGTCCAACCAGGATGCCCAGAGCTCAGCTGTGCTGCTGAGGGGCTCCTGCATGGTCCTGTAAAGGTGGGGCCTCGATGCTGGAGCCCTGGGACAGGGAAGCACCATCCCAACCTCCCCTCCTGTCCTGGCTGGCACAGAATGAGATCTATTTCACTCTGCTTCCCACATTCCTTGACAAATAGCCCAGAGGTCATCCCTAGCAGCACAGACGTGCCGGTTCTATTAAGTCCTGCCTAATCCTAAAGGCATGTCTTGGACTCTGGGTCCCAAATTAGTTTCAGCCTTGCTCTGCTTCTGATGTAGGCAAGATGGTAGAATAATATTCAGGATTATTTTTTATGAAGGTTAGGTAGGAGATGAATGGTCTACAATAAAGATTATGAATTATGTGATATCAAGGAAAGTAATCTATATGAAGATGTTGATTGTATATTAAATTGTCACATACCTGTCACTTATTTATCCAGGGCCTGTAAGAGCCAGACAAGAGCCTACATAAAAGTGCATATCCATAGAGAAATAGTCAATACCCTTCATTAAAGAGAAAAATGGTAATTTTTTTAATTGCTGCTTATATCCCTTCTAGTTTTGACACATTTTCCATTTGGTAAGGAACTAAAGAAGTTCCAAAAGAAGTCCTGACATCTTTCCTAAGAGCCATTTTTCTTCAGTACCTGCCTTGGTTTTATGATGTGCTACATCATTGCAGGACAGCTGGGCACAGCAGTGCAATTCCTCAGCGCTGTGCTGGGTCTGGCTGCTGTGTGGCACACACTGGGCTGTAGCTCACAGCTCTGACACTCTGACACAGCCCCACAGGATTTAGGGCTTGCAGGACCCTGTCAGAGAAGGGGTATTTATGCCCAGAGGAGAGGAAGGGTTGTAGATGAGCAGGTTTCTAATGCATGGCTTTCACTCCCAAGCCCAAACCATTTGCATTTAGAGTCTCTGTATGGAAATGTTCCAGTGAAGGCACCTTCTTTCCCCCGAGGGCAGATGCATGTGTTATAGCAGTGCTGGAATTAATATGAGCAGCTAGAAGGTCAGGAGGGGGCTCTTCACTTCAGAAAGGGAAATATCATTAAACTCCTCCTTGGACAAGTGCTTTGATTCCTTCCCAGGAGCTGTGGGAGCTCCCTGGTGCCAGGATCCTTCAGAGGCCCTGGTCTCAGTGATGTCACTTAGATGGCACTTTCAAGGCAACTTGAAAGTAACAATTGCTCCTTTGACCTGAGCATTCAGCCACACTTTCAGGACTTTGCAGGGTTTTCAGCTTAGAAGAAATATGTGTGCAACACCAGAAGCTCTTTGAAGCAGACCTGTTGTTATTTTCAGAGAACACAGACCTATTTCCCTGAATGCTGAAGGAATCAAACAATAAGAAGTATTGTCTTTGCTCTCAGACTCTGCCTCTTTATGCTGGCCTGCCAGGCTGCAAAGTGTTCTCATGCGTTTCTATTTTTCTCTCAAGTCAGCATTGCAGAGAGGCAAAGCTGTGGGTTCCCTGTCTCATTTGCCTGCAGGTTTACAAGCACATTGCCTACACAATCACATTATCCTTTGTCTCTGTTAACAGGGGTCAAGTGTGGCCCCCATGAGGCTTTGTTTTGTCAGGAAATGTGCTGACATGTTATTCCACCTCCTTTCATCACTGCTGGTGGTTTTGCCCTCCAGTTTCCACTCAAAGCCGTTGTAAGAGTTATTACAAGAACTGTGCTGGACCACCCTTCACAAACCTGTTGAAAATAAATCCCCAAACTGTGAAATTGAGGAGGTCCAGCATTCTGACCATGGCTGTTTGCAGACTGACAATTTCCCTCAACTAGCAGGGTTTTCTTCAAAGACATTCAGTTTCTTCACACAATTGTTTTCATTGCTGACACCCAGACATTTAGCAACATTTCTTCATGAAGAAAAAATGAAAAAGCCAGCTGGGTCATATCCTTCACATTGAACTACCTTATCTCTTGATTTTCCAACTGTGAGAAAATGTGAGGTTTGGGTTTTTTTAAGTGAAAAACTGAAGTTATTCACATTCTGATCTGACTTTGGTATAGTAATAATCATGGCAACTTGAGGCTTTGCTGGATCACTGAAATAATTTTGGAGGCAAACATATTTCTATTAATACACAGCTGCTGGTTTGTGCAGTATTTCTAGGCTACACAGGGTTATTATTACTCTGTGCCCAGCTTTACAGATTTAAGCAGCACACTTTCATGGTGGTGGTGTTGCAGAATGTTTTCTATTTCTAAATTTATATTTGAAGGGAACACTACAAACACTACAAAGAGGTGCATCAGTTCATGGCAAGGCATAGACAGTTTTGTTAGGAACAAAAGCCTCTTTACGTTTGCAATTTCTGAGCTATTTGAAGTTAGTATCTGTTACAATAATCCCCTCAACTCCATCTTCTAATTTATCTAATTTTTTATATGTGTTCTTTTTGATAAAAGAGAAAGAAGATGAACATGTTTATATCACTGCTGCCCTCCCAACAGGTTGTAGCAGTCTATGAGACAGGTATTTATAGGTTTTCCTCTGAGGAAAATAGTGAAAAAAGCTAAAACTTCCTGTGGAAATCCCAGCTGATTTGCTTTCCCAGCTTTCTCTAAGGCAGTGGAGTTCTGCTGGGGTTACAGCTCCATGTGTGCCTCCTGTGCATCTGGGATTTGGAGAGACGCTGTTTATTACAGGATAACTCAGCACCTCCAGGCATCTAACACTGAATGGACAAGACAAAATCCCAATTTGAAGGGGAAATGTTGACTTTTTCTTCAACTTTTTAAGTAAGAAGTACTTGATTTAGCAATAAATCTGCTAACTACTCTTTTTACTTCACTTTAACTGTTAATAATTCTGACCCCAGACTATCCTGAGCAGTCTTTGCATGACTGGTAGTGTAGAAGGAATTGATTTGGCATAGGTTGGTAGTTCAAATTTTTTTTTTCCCTCTTTTTTTTTTTTATCAAGAAAACTCAATTTTAGCAGAAGTCTGCCTCTTCCCAGCCTGGAAAATTCTGGGCAAACTCAAAAGCTGATGAAATTTACTTTGAACTCAGAGGTCTATTGGACCCCATCTGATGAAAGAAACTGAGCAGCAGAACCAGGGGGTGGCTGTAAATAGCTCAGAAATCTTTACACCTGCCACAGGCGCTTGGCTGGAAATGCCACTTTCCAATTTTTTTCCAGTTCTCACTTAATTTCCCCTGAAAACTCAGTGCAGTTGTACTTTAACTCATTTCTAGTGCTGAGATTGTGAAATTAATGGGAAATTGTTCATTCTGGATGGAAGAAAGTTGTGCCTTAAAAATTCTCACACTATCAAGGTTTTGAGACCTTTCTCCTTTTCCTTCCCAGGAATTTCCTACCATGGCTCCTCTTCCTCAGGCTACCAAGCCACTGCCCAGGCTTGGCCATGTCCAGTGGTCTCTGTTTGGGTCATCCCAGCTCTGCTCCCTCTGCTCTGCCCTTTCTGCACCTCTGGATTTCAGAGGTGAGGTTTTAGTGGTGACAGCTGTTTCTCCCACAGCTCATCCATTCACAGGAAATGCAGGCAGCCAGATGCCAGTGTTTCCATGTGATTTAGCATGCATGTCAGAGGAATAGTTCCCTTTGTAGCTGGCAGAGTGGAAGAGAGAGGTAGGATTAGTATTCTTGACCTGCACTAGTGTAGAGATGGAAAAATTCTTCACAAAATATAAGGGATGGGATTTAGTGGACAGTGGAGGGTATATCTTAATTAATCTCTTCACCAATTAAAAGATGGAAGTTCTAATTAAGATGACCCCAAAGCAATTATTCAGAGTTGTGCATTTACATTAATTAGACTACCAAAGCATTAAGATTATGACTTGCAGATGGCAAAAAGTCCATTTTCCATGTCGAAGCACCTCACTACCTAATTTGTAAGGAGGGGAGATGTCCCAGTTCTTCACCATTCCTACCACACCAGTTATTTTGTTTCCCAGTATTTCAGGTTTAAAATATAATTAAGAGGAGGATGTTTGTGTTGAGGTGCTGTGTCACAACCCTCTTTCTGATAATGGGGGAAGATTGATGTAGAAATATCCATTTGTTGTGTGAAGTAGAAATCTTCTCCAAGGAGAAAACTCCTTTTCACTCCCACTTATATATTCACCAACACAATCAACTATAATATCATTACTGATATTTAGCACATGCATTTGTAGTCTGTTCTTTCCTAGAGCAAATTTCTTGATCCATTTTCAGTGCAGGCACTTGCCTCCTTTGGAGCCTCTACCGAACCACACTGCTGTGGAGAAGGAGTCACCTCATCCATCACATTCCCAAAGTTCACTCACAAAAATAATCAGGCACCAGGTATTTCCACATCATTCCTCATCAGTAAATTAAAAATATTATGCTACTTTTATGTGGATGAATGTTTCTAAACTGTCAAACACCTTCAAAATCTTTCAAAGTGTTTGGATTTGGTGTCTGTAATTGAAAATGACATTGTGTGATGCAGCATAGGCAAACCATATGCTTTTAAACTGTTTTTACCTGTCAAATTTATATTTTACCTGCTACAATGCTCTCTGTGTTTTAGCAAAAAGACAGCCAAAACAATCTGTACCTGAATTATTTTGGGAATGGAAAAATATTGTAAATAATATTTTCTACAGAGCCACCTGAGACAACACCATCTGACATTCAAACAATTCTAAGGAATGTATTATTGTTCTTGCAAAAAGAACTGGATAAAATCAGGAAGGACTTGGAGTTCTGGATAGGTCCACCAGAGTTTTTGTCATTGTGAATGCCCAGTTGATGCCTGGGAAGGAAGTGGGTAAGGAATCATAGAAATATTTCCCCTTAAAACAGTGGAATTTACCTTAGCTGCAGGCTCCACACAAATACCCATCTGCTTTTGTTTCACACACCTCTTAAAGTCTCTGCTGTTTATATTTTCCTCTAAAATTTTCATCAATTAATAGAAAACCATTCTCTTTTTCATCTTCTAGTCACTCCAAAAACTAACATACATTTTCTTTTCTGTTTATCTCCTGGCCTGACCTAAAAAGTTGTTTTGGAATAAGGTAAAATAATAGTAGATGGAGATTGGAGCAGACTTACTGGTTAATCTTTGTGTGGTTCACTATAAACTGCTCTGAAAACCAAAATGTAAATCTGGTCACATTTAAAATATCAAAATTTGACTATGTTCAAGATAGCATTAGACTGGGGGTATTATATCAACAGCAGAGCAGGAGGAGAAGATAATATTTTAGCTGGAGAATGCCTGGGAGGATATGAACTCTAGGATCTCTTTTGACCCAAGTAGCAGAATCAATATTTAATGGTTTTGGGATATTCTGATTCAGCTGGGGGGAAAAAAAGCAGTAGAACTGTTGCATTTCTGCTTATTTATTAAAAATGTACAAAATTCCATCCTTTTGAGCAGAGAATCCAGAGGGGTTGATTTTTCTGTTTACAGCTCCAAACTTGATGCAGCTGCCACATTAACTCAAAAACCAACTTCTTTAATGTGCTGTCAAGGTGAAAGCCAGGTGCTGCTCAGGCAGTGCAGAACAGCTGCTGCCTCTTTCTGCCACCCACACAGGCACATTGATGCACAGCCTGCCCCAAAACACTGCAGTACCCCCCAAAAAATCCCAAAATACAGAATACTGGATTTTTGTGATAACCTACAGTTGTCTTTGGCCATGGAAAGGGCCTTAAATGAAAATTAAACTCAAACATTTTGAAAGCTTTAATCCAACCTGTAGACATAACCAAGAACAGGAGGAGGAAATTTCCTATGGAAGCCACTAAGTTATTTGCCAAAAACAAAAGCCATAATTAAATTTTCTCTTAAAAATTTGCATTGTCAGTTGGATACCAAATTCAGTCTGAATTCATTGGAGTGTGAAGAAAATTGATTTTAGTACTCCTTTATCTTTATATTTAAACCAACCATCTTTAACTGTGGCATCTCTTCTGACATCTCCATAATGTGTGAGCATGTGCATAAGTGTAAATACAAACTAGGCCTCTTATTGAGTTTTATTGGATAAAAATTTTCTGTCATGAAATTCTCAGTGGCATTATGGAAAATTCCTCAAAGAGCTGGGATTTACTCTCCAGAAATATCCCACACTCTATTGAAAGACATTTAGTCCGTTTTCAAAGATAATTTTTCAGGTTTTTTATCCCACACTTTTCTAAGATAGATGAATATCTTTGGTTTTTAACTCCTGCCTCTGATTATAAAGTTCTGGTGCTTCATTCAACTTCCCACCCTCTTTTCCTGGAGCTGATGCTTCCACCCTGGGCATCTATGAGTAATGCCAAACAGAGAATTACCAGGGTTGCATAATACTGGGACAAGCTATTTCACAGTTGAATAGATCTAAGCTCTCCAGGCAAGAAGATAATAGAAGTTATGGCTATGAAGTGACTGAGTTCCTCCTTGGGGGGCAAAAAAATTTATTTTTACCCAAAGGTGAATTAAAATATAGCAAATCATAGCAGAATGCAATTGTATATATAATCATCTTGTGAAATTTTAACTCCTAGTGATGAAAGGAGGAGAGGAGGAGAGAGAAAGAGAGAGATGATAAATCAGGTTTACTATATCATCTGTTATTTGACCTGCTATGCTGATCTTCTAAGAAGTGAAAAATCACATTTATAGTAATTCACTATAAAATAGAATATTGCCTTTATCTCATTGACAATTTACTTACCAAAATTGAGGCACAGACACTCTCATTTTATAGCCTGGAATACCTTAGATCACCTTGAAACCTGGTGAAAAAATGTACCAGTACATTCAAAGACTGCCAATGGCCTTATGAAAAAAGTGCATTAGAACACTGCATCCTGCACGGGGAATCCTGGGCCTGTAAAGCAAGAGTACAAAATATAATCACAGACAGGAGACTGAAAACAAGTCAAGAGTCAGACAAAAGGCTTGGCACAATTGTGACTTCCATTTCAAAGAGGTTAGGGAGCCACTAGGGGCTTTGGCTAGACATAGTTGCCTTAATCAGAGTTCTTTGACCAAGGGTAAGACACCCCCAAGCCTGGCCTTGCAGCCCCTGGACAGAACTCACCTGTTCCTCATGTCCCAGTGACCAGTGCCAAGGTCCCTTCAATGCTCTGGCCCATCATGCCAGCCATGGGCTCTGACACAAACAGCTTACTTGCCCAGATGATGCCTCATATTGTGCCATTTTCAGCTTTGCATAAAAACAAAAAGAATGAAATATTGAACATACACTCCTTTTCCCCCTCCCTAGCCCCTCAGGGCTTGTTTTTAGCAAGCAAAAAGCATCCAAACCTGTATGTTCCACTCATAGCTAATCATCTTAACAGGAACTACAGTGCATTTGTCATTTTTCTTGGAGCTTTAAGCACTTAAGCACCATTTATATCTCTGGTCTTTCACACACCAGCTCTCCAACAACCACTCACCAGCGAGATATTCCATTAGTGTCATGCTGGGAAGGGAATCTGTTGCTGGCTTTTGCAGCTTGACTTTGCACCAGAGCCTGGTAGCTGCTCTTACCCTCAGGATCAGGGTTCCCCTGCAGTCAGGCGAGGTGGATGGGATGCAGCCCAGCACTTCCCTGCCCCTGCAGTCAAAGCTGCTGGACAAATTGTGACTCAGTCAGTGTTTTCTCCTTCTCCTTGCTTGCTTAAGGTGTAATTCACACCTGCTCATTAAATAGCTCACTCCCTGTTATGAGTGCAAAGAAGGAATTATCCAGATTTTTGCTTCTTTGACCTGCCTCCTCTCTGAACCCATGATGGGCTCAGTGACAGCACACCAGAGCAGCAGGGAAAGGGAAAGGCACTTTGTCTCTCATAAATACCTGTTTGTTCAGCCAAATATGTGATAACGACACAAAATTAATATCAAGTGTCTGAAATAATCATCATCTGAATCTTTCTCTGTTCTAATTTGAGGGTGAAGATGCGTTTTGCAAATACTCAATGCAGAGAGGGGCAGGATTGAAAACTGTGTCAGCCCTAAAGTGCTCTACTTCCATTTGAGACCTCATCTGGCATTTTCAGAAGCTTTAGTGAAGTGTTAAACTACTAATCTCAGATCAAAAGGATCAGAGTCATATCAGAACCCAGATTTCAGACTTATTTTATAATTTTAAGAGTGGAAGACGTTGCATTGTTCTGTGCATTTATTGTTCTATGGTCAATCTCACAGGAGAATGAAAAACTTACATATTTTGATTAGTACCCCAGTCGTTTACCACTCACAGATCAGCATTGATCTGCATTCCCTTTGACCACTGAATCACACAGATTAAATTTCTAGAACTTGGTGGATTTTTTTTTCTCATTCTCAGTAGAATATTCTTTCTTTTCTCCCTCCCAGCCCCAGGAGTGGGGTAATTAACTGGAAAGGGAATGGCTCCGGAAGGCAGTGGCTGACTGTTCAGGAAAGGGATGATGCAGCTCCTGTGGGAACAGGGAGATCAGTGGGGCCATGGGACTCTGATGTAGGCAGGAGGGATGAACTGGCTGCTGATAACAGGAGGGAGGAACAGATGCTCACTAAAACACTTTGTACTGTGCTGATGGCCTGGGTAAGATGCAACAACGTCTTTATCAACACTTTTCTTTTTCTACCATGCACCTCATTTGCTCTTATTCTCACACCAGTAAAGTGGAGCAGAAGTGCCAGGACTAAAGGAAAAGCAGTAGCCCACAGGCTTTCTTTAGCTGCATTGTTTCCAAAGGATTGTGTATTTTCTGGTGAGCAGCAGAGCGAGCTGCCTGCCATCAGGAGTGGCTTTCTGAATAGGGGACAACTCAGAAATCCTCAGTCATATCAGATAACATTCTGTAAGAGCTTTGCTGACCTTATGCCAGAGGAAGGTGTAATTCTAGGGTTAGTGTTAGCAGAATGTTGCCCAGAGTAAATCAGAAGGCAGTCTAGCCTTATTAATAATAATGGGTAAAGACATGTCTTGAGGTTTGTGACCATGTTCACAGGGGTCTGAGGATGAGGGAAGAGACGAGGATCTGACTCCATGTTTCAGAAGTCTTGATTTATTATTTTATGATATATATTACATTAAAACTATACTAAAAGAATAGAAGAAAGGATTTCATCAGAAAGCCAGCTAAGAATAGAATAGGAAAGAATGATAACAAAGGCTTGTGGCTCAGCTCTCTGTCTGGGCTGTGATTGGCCATTAATTAGAAACAACCAACATGGGCCAATCACAGATGCACCTGTTGCATTCCACAGCAGCAGATAACCATTGTTTATATTTTGTTCCTGAGGCCTCTCAGCTTCTCAAGAGGAAAAATCCTAAGGAAAGGATTTTCCATAAAAGATGTCTGCGACAGAGGCTGTGCCCAGTTTAGCTGGAGTGAGGTGAGCCCAGCCTCAGAACAGTATTCCTGCCATGTTACTGCAGAGGAACTGCTCTGAGACCCATCTCCCATCCCCTCCCCTTTCCCTGCCTACCCAAGTGGGAGTAAAAAGCTGTGAAATCCAAAATGCAGCACTCTATAACCCCTTTACCTTACTGGAAATCATTATACAGAATAAAAGCAAGGTTGAGTTGGGTCCAAATTAACAAAGAAAGCATTGTCAAAATATATTCTGCATTAATAAGGACAGAGAAAGAAAAAAAGGACTTTTTGTTAGTTCCTATTTATTTAATGATAACATAAAGTCTAAGCTGGCTATTTCGTGTGTCAGAAAGTAATCGTGCATGAACAATTTTTGCGCTTGTTAGAATTTTACCTTGTGGCTACATTCTGTTTGAGATTATTTCAAGGAATACTTTCATCATGTACATGCTTTTCAAAGGTTTGCTCACTTAATGAAGAAGTGAGAGAAGAAGGGGGCTTTGTTTATCTAAAATAACTTTCCAAGGAAATCAGGGTTCTATACAGAACATTTAAGGCCCTGTAGGCCTTTTCAGTGACTGTGATGGCATCTCATTCTTCCCAGTAATCTGCTGAAGAGCTCCCACACTCCTGAAAGGAATTTCTGCCTCATAGACCCTCCAATTATTAGTTTTCAAATCATCTCATGCAGTTATAGCAATGCTGCTACCCTTTACATACCCCAGGAAATGGGCTGGAGTGGCCCAGCCATGTTACATGGACTATCAAACAGGAAAGGATTAAAAGTCTGGTCTTGGGGGTTCTTTAGAATCATCCTCAGCTCAGCCAGGCTAAGACCCAATAGTGGTGGTTTCTAACAGCTTCTGTTGAATTAATATTGTTATTTTCTTACATCTGTTAGACATTTGTATTTACTCCTCAATTCTGAAAAGATGGTGTATATGGGGAAAGGTGATATAACTTAAAAAGAATGAAAACCATAGATTTCTCTTTTCTCTCCACCAAAATATACAAGGGTATATTTTGGAAACCACTTATAAAGGCTAAGAAATTGAGTTCATATGAAGATGTAAGCAAGGAATAAATTTTCTTATAGCAGGTTCTAATGATTTTTGTAGTTGTGAGTGGAGAGTAAAAGAGCTGAGGAATTATAGAGAAAGGGGTGCTGTGGGTTTCTGAGTCCTGCTGCTGAGTGCAGCACAGGCTCTTGCCTTTCCCTTTTCTCTATCCACATCTCCATGAATCTTCAGGCTGCCATTAATTTTTTTTAAACCAGGAGAACTGACTGTAATTTCTGTTTCATCTCAACTTCAGCCTCTGCCAAGGGGAAACAGGAATAGAGCAAATCCCCTCCATTCTAATATAAAATAAATAATATATGTAATGAAAATTGAACTCTTAACATATCAAAAACCTTTCTCTGTCAACATATTCTCACACCTTGTACCAACTGACATCACATCTGACAAAAGCCAACTAGTAAGAAAGGCTTTAGAAACCCCTCTGAATAATAATTCTCACAAATCTCCAGTAAAATGGTACAAAATAAACTGAAACAGAGTTCAGGTGAGCAGGGCACATACCACCAGTATATTTTTTCATCTGGCTGTAGAAATGCTCTGGAGCTGGCTGCTGGGGGGCGTTTGTTTCAGCCATTTGGAGCACTTGTCAGGGGACATACCATTCCAGCTTTTTAGCTGCTATTTTGCTACAAGACCCAAGAAATTGCTCTGAGGTGTTTCCTTTCCCACAGGCAAATGGAAATTTAATATTTTATATGAAGATGAGCACAGTCCTCCAATGCAGCTTAATATATTTTTTACAATTTAAATGTCATTGCATTACCAGCACAATGGGTCAAATTTGCCCAAGGGTATTTCTGTTGACAAAGTGATAGGAGAGCTAGGACAGGCTCAGAACAAGGCAAACATGCTGAACATATTTACCTTGGGAATGGCTCCTCCAGAGGAACTGAGCACAGCCAGAGCCTGCTTTAACATTTTTATGTGTAATCAAGGTAAACAAGTGCTGAAATCAGATGTTAATTGTATGACACACATTTAGTGTGGGGACAAGGAAAAGTGAAACTTGCAGCATCTGAGCCTGGCTGACTACACAAGAAACCTCCTTTCCCTCTGTGGTCCTTGCCTGCAAATGTAGACAGCGTTTCTGTACCTTCTATATTTGCATCCATTTGGACCAGGCCAGCAAGTGAATGAGACACCAAGAAAATTCACAGAGGAAGTGAAAATACAAAGGACAAGCACAAAATATTTTCTGTCTTCCAGAACCAAACCATAAAAACCCCCAAGGCTTTCTGGAGTGAGTGGATAGGTAGTGACAAGGAGTTTTGGGGGCATAATTGCCATGGAAAATGAGGGAGGCCTCTTGGGTGCTTGATGACTGGAAGTTATGAGGAAGGCTCAGATCAGCCCCTTTTGGCCCTGTGGTTTCAATATGGTGATTCCAGACCCAAGTAACAAAGAGGAGCAAAACTTGGTATAACTCAGGCTGGCTGAATCTGGATGCAGCTCTTCTCCAGTATCTAAAATACATTGCTTTATTCTGCTGTCAAGAGACAGCTTCTGTCTCTGCTGCTGATGGAGTAAATTGCCCTTCAACCTCCCTCAGCACACCCAAGCCTGCACACTTTCCAGGTGAGAAAAGGGTGGAGGAAGGAGCTGTTCTTGCTCTGCTTGCTCATTAGAACATAACAGATGTGCTGGGGAGCTGGATCATCAGCTGCCTCATGATTCGTGCTGCAGTCAGGAAAAGCAGATGTAAAATGCCATCTTGTTCAGCTGGGACAGTGTAAACTGTGTATCCACACACTTTGCTGAAGGTATGTGAATAGGCAAGGGGCTAAGCTACCGTAAATTCTTCCTGAAATCTTTAATCTGCACACTTATAGTATTTAGGTTCTATAGAAGGCAAATTACATCTGGGTGCAGACTGAAATTCACCATCTCACCAAATTCTGATTTCTCTGTGGCTGACTCTTTCTAATCTAGCCCCTGTGAGAGGATAGTACCTCATTATGACTTTAAAGCCTGATTTTTTCAGCAAGGCTGTGTGTTTTAAATGAGAATTTATTTCATGTCAGGGAATTTCATTATTTGATAGCCACAACAAAAAATTGTAAAAATTGTTTTTGGGTTGAATGGACATGGCTTTAAAATAATCACTGCACCTTTTTCCTCAGTAATGTATGTAGATTAGTAGATACATACAATTGAGTTGTGGAGGTGGGAAAAACAATGTTCTTGCCTAGGGGAAATAAGTGTGGTATAAACACTTTCCTCATGAATACACCTATTCCTGTCATATTTATCCTTTAAATGTATGCATCCTTTAGAAACTTCAGTAAATGCTACACTTCAGTTGTCTGAGGGAAATATTAACTTCTTAGTATTCTATTTGTATTTTGAAATCTGGAGAGAAGGGAGTGCTGTGCTAGTACACTGGTATTTAAAAGTCATTTTACAAGCAGCTTGTCATTCAATCTAAACAATGAACATTAAAAAAAAAAACAAAAAACAAGTAAAACTTTTAAATTTTAGTTTTATAATTCATAACCAGACGGATATGCAGGGGAGGAAGAATAAAATTTCTGGTCCGGACAATGAAATGTCTGAGGAGCCCTGGACATTTGTGGCCAAGGGCCATTTCTGTGCCCTGTTGCAATTGCTGGTGATTTCATGGCAGCCACACTCCTGCCCTGTGGCCCCATGAGTGGCCCTGGTGCAGCAGCCAGATGTGGGGGAAGCATCCAGCCTCTGCCCATTAACTGCCCAGATAATGAGGGGAAGATGTTCTGTTTGTCTAAGTCAGTTCTCGCTCTGTGGCAGTGGGAATAAGGCAGCTCAGCCTCAGAGGAGCTGTGAGGCAGCAGAGGATCTCAGAGGAATGTCTATGTACTTAACTAGATGAATAGTGAGTCAGTGGGGCATGGGAAAACAGCTGTCACATTTATCTTCCTCACACTAGCAACTGAGAGTCATTACCAGGATCTAATACACCAAAGGATGCTCTGAACAGAGATCATCCTCATTTATTTGTCTACACAAACTTAAAATGTTGCTTTGTGGTCTAAGTTACTGGCACAGAAGGAAGAGTTTGGGCTATAATTATTTTAGGGACTATTTAAGTGGGGGAGATTAAAGCTGATCTGTTCTTTTCCAGTATCCTCTTTCTCATTGTACCGTGGGGAACCTGCTTTTGTGAGCCAATCATCATTTTTCTTAAACATATAGAGAAATTATAAAGGATAATTATATCTCAGGGGCACCTTAATTGTCCCAATTACTTGGCCAGTTTTGACAGCCAGACCTGATGAAGAGAGATCTATAGGCATAAGACAACATTTCATGTGGTACTTGGAGAATACTCATGGTACAGCTATAATAATCAAAGTATCTGTGTTTAAAAGGATGTGCAAAATAAAACTGGAGGAGAAAAAGAGCTTTGGTGAATTATAACAAATTCTTTACCCAGTCAGACTTCTGCATGAGATATACAGCATTAGCACTAAATCAATTATAATTAAGTTGCACGTAACTAAAATTGGCAAATTCAATTTCCTCAGCCTTTCATTATAGCTTAGCTGCAGTAATGATCGATGGAATTATGCCACCTTCTACAAGACCTTCCAGGTATAGCCATTATCAAACACAATTTTACTTTTTACTTCTTTTTAATTTTTTAATTAAAAATATTTATTTGCCCTGTATCAATGATGAGGTTACTATCTCTAGTATAACAGGCAATATAAAACCCCTGACTTCATATTGGGGTGCACAGTTGCTAAAGAGCCTTTTCAGGGCTTTTTAGGCATAATGGGCATGTTTTGGCTAAAGGATGAAAGCCAAATATTTGAACTCATATGGCTAATGGTATTTTGAATTAAAAAAAAAAAAAATTAAAAAATTAATGAAAGTGCAGACACTTCCACTCTGTAACTTCTAAAAATGAAACAATGCCTTCCCTTGGAAGGCTTTGGTGCTAGTATGATTTCAAGGACAGGGTTAATGTTGAGCACAGCCTTATATCCTGTCTTGTAGAGGTGCTTTCTTGAGCTGAGATCATGGTAAAGGGTAGAAAAATAAACAGAAGCCTTCCTCTTTTTCTGTCTGAAATTCACCCAGTCTGAAATACACCCACAACAGGGTTTTACATCTTGTCCAAATGAGCAAAATGTTATTCTCATCATTAAACTGGAAGTTGCACAAAGGCAACTGGATGAGATAAAAAACCAAAGCTCTTTCACAAGGTTATTCCTTTGGGTAATCAGGGAGCAGGCAACCATAAATTAAAGCAAAACTTTATTCCCTGCTTCCTGAATCTCCAAATAAGTTTTTTCAAAAAATAATCTTTTAACAAGAAAGGTAGAGGAGAAGCTAGTAAAAATACATGTAAAATGCAAATATTTTATATAGCTCTGTAAGATAGAAGAATTGAGATTTTTCAGCTCAGAGTTTTCAGTAAAAAATAGCAAGAAAAACCCAACCAGGTTATATTTGATAAAAAATAAGGAGTGGTTTTCAGAGATTCTGAAATCATGAGGGACACATCTATGCCCACTTGTAATGCAGCACAAGACACATCTCCATGATGAACACAAGCATTAGGCATAATCCATAGCCCCTGTCCCTGATAAAAAATTATTAATCCTGTGAAATAAACATGGAAATACAGTCAAAATCTCAGTACTGAACCATCCTTGCCCGTGCACATATCATCTGTCACACTGAGACCCACTGGCAGATTGGCTCTTGAAGAAAAGAGCATTTTAATGCAAAACCTTCTATTACTATGAGACACTCTGAGCAACCAGTGGGGGACCTGTCCAATCCTTTGCTATCAAATCTATTTTACTGGAAAACAAAAGTTATTTAAAGCAAGAAACATAGCAATCATCTTCAGGGTCCAGCTCACCTCTGTTTACTGCTCTGATTCTGGAGATTAGCCTCCATTTCCTACAGAGAGATCAGCAATCAAAGCTCAATTACATTTTCATTGGATAAATCATTTACAAGTAGTCTGAGGTTCTGGTCTGAAAGCTTCAGCATGACTAAAAAAGCTCTTCTCTCATTTCAAGAGTATTCAAGTGGAATCTATGTGTAAACTGGCCCTACCACCTAGAACTTCCACGCCATTGGAAGCTATCACAAACAGATATAAAACATGTTATCAGCCAGAGCTCTGATTGAATATAATCCTTAGGGACAATGACATATTTTATTATTTCTTTGGACTTAGGTTACATGGCTACTACATGGGAGACTGTATCACAAAAAAATTTACAGTTGGTAAATGCAAAGATGTCAAATAGTCTTTATCCTACATGCTTGATATAGCTAAACCTCATTTTGTATATATGACACACCAACAGCATGAACAAACTGGAAAATCATAGGCAAAGCTTGAGAGCAACAATTCATAGAATCATAGACTATGAGATTGGAAAGGGACCTGAGTTCATAAATTTGTGACACATATATGCTGTGAGAGCCAAAAGTTAGTCATTACTTTGCAAATAAATAGAAAATCAGGTCCTCCTGCCTACAAGACTCAAGCACCTTTCATAGTTTGTGCTAACTGAGCTTCAGTATCAAGGCTGCTGTCACCTAGAAGTGCCAACAGTACATTCTGCCCAAAACCAGCTTGCAGTCATTTAGCAGCATTAATCTTATTTCCTGTGTGTCATTAGGATTCATGTCCATCATACTCTTGGTGGAGGACAGTAGATCAAAGGGAGAACATATGTGCTTGTGCCAGGGCACAAATCCTTCCATTTTAACTTTTTTCCCAAGACTGAAACCTGCACTGTTTAAATCCTGTAGATGTGAGGCAAGCATGCACCTTTTAGAGGATGAAATAATAGTTCCCAGACACTAATTCTGCTCTCCTACTTGCTCAGGCATTTTAAAATCTCCAAGTACAATATTTCTTTTCCAATATAAAAATTTCCTGCCAACAAATATAAATAACAAGTGCCCCTGGACTCTACCACAACTATGGAAGTGGCAGAAAGCACCTGGACTCCTGCTCCTCCATTTGTGCCCTTCTCACCAGCATCCTGTGCCATCAGGAGTGGCTCCTGGAGCTCTGCAGGGCTCACCCTGGCACCTCTCTGGGCATTGCCCCTGCATGGCTCAGCCTGGCACCTCCCTGGGTATTGCCCCTGCACATCTCACCCTGGCACCTCCCTGGGTATTGCCCCTGCACATCTCACCCTGGCACCTCTCTGGGCACTGCCCCTACAGGGCTCACCCTGGCACCTCCCTGGGCATTGCCCCTGCAGAGCTCAGCCTGGCACCTCCCTGGGCACTGCCCCTGCAGAGCTCACCCTGGCACCTCCCTGGGCATTGCCCCTGCACATCTCACCCTGGCACCTCTCTGGACATTGCCCCTGCATGGCTCAGCCTGGCACCTCCCTGGGTATTGCCCCTGCACATCTCACCCTGGCACCTCTCTGGACATTGCCCCTGCATGGCTCAGCCTGGCACCTCTCTGGGCATTGCCCCTACAGGGCTCACCCTGGCACCTCTCTGGGCATTGCCCCTGCAGAGCTCAGCCTGGCACCTCCCTGGGCACTGCCCCTGCAGGCACAGAGTTTGGCTGGGGCTGGCACTGGCTGCCTGCTGCAGAGAGCCCCTGGAAAGGGGCAGCTCCTGCTCATGAGCTCAGTGCTGCTGTCCCCCAGGGGAGCTGGGTCTGATTTGAGCGTGCTGAACATTTCAGACACTGAACAGCACACAGTGCCCCTGCCTCAAGTGCTCAGCTACCCTGGCCATCAGTTTTCTAATTCACATTAGCCAGCACTTAATGCCAATGACAGTGATTTAAGTATCAACTCCCACTCACAGATAGTGTTTAATTTTTGGTGGTAGCCAGGACGTGTCAGATAGGAGGTGGCATAATTTAGTTCTCTATCAAATTGATGAGAATGTTGCTGCTTTCATTGATATGTAGTAGAGGACAATTGATCAAGTATCCCTATTAAACTCTGCCAACAGGATTGAAAATCCCAATGATAATTTCCATGTAATGCTTGCCTTGCATTGGCAAAGTACACACAGAAATTTCATAGCCTACCTGATTTTTAATCACTGTGAGCAAAATTAATCCATCTCCAGGGAGCCTAAAAGAAATGTCAGCCAGTCAAGTTAAAAAAGGACTTAAAGAGGGCTGATCAATAAGGCTGGATTTCACCTCAGGTTGCTGAGATTTCACATACCTCTGTAGAAGTCAAATAAGCCATACAAGTGTCAAATGCCCACTTTTTAGTATGTGCTTTAACATGTGCTGTGGATGTCTGAATAGATTATTGAAGGTAAATGATGCTGAGTCCAGAAAAAAACCTCTGCTATTAAAATGAGGATAGTTTATAAAGCAAAACTTATGCACTGCCATTGTTAAACATATATAATTTTATGTTCTCTATATAACCTACTTCATATATTAACTCTATTATAACTGAACTTTTCTTACCCTTTCCTCCTTTCTTTTTCCCTCCTCACCCATCCCATCAGGTAGCAAAAAAGAGAAGCTACTCTTTTTACTCTAGATTACATGTGGCAGTTGTGCACATTTGCTGATCATGCTGCAATATCAGAGCAATCCAAGCTCACAGTCTGCTTCAAAATGTCCCATTTTCCCCTTGAGTCTGCATGTCTGAGCAGGAACGACTGACACACGCTTGGAAGGACTATTTTTGTCTTCAGCCAGTTTGTATGGATTTTTCTAAGAGAGTAGGGGTAAGGTGACCTCCCATTGTCCCAAGGACAGATTATATTCATGTAATACACAGGCAGGGAAAGAAATGTTGCAGAAAAAACCAAGGAATTACATAGAGGTCAGGCTAGCAAAGAAAAGAGCAAAGGAAAACTGAAAAGTTCTGCAGGAACAAGAGGAGCTGTTTCTTCTCTCCTATGAATTAGAAAAATGAGCACTTACTCCTATTTCTAAGGTCCTTCACAAATAAAAATTTATAGCTTATGTTAATAAGAGTTTAGAAATAATTACTTAGGTTGATATGCATCGGAATCTGCAATAAGCACAGGAACATACAACATGACAGCAAATGGGACAGGTAAAACTACTTACCTGCAAAAACTCTGGCAAATAAATGTCAGCATTTTGGAAAATTTACTTGTTCAGCATCAACTTCTCCAGTATTACTACTGTTAACTTTCTCTCTGAAGGCAGGTAAGGGTGATTGGCTTCTTCTCAATAGACACTGGATGAGCATATACCAAAGAAAGTTAGATTCAGACTTTATCCTGTAAAGTGAGGGAAAATAGATAAATACAGTGCAAAAAGCAGAAAACCATCCCATGGGCAGGCTAAAAGTTATCAACCACAAATATTCTCAGAGGAAATTTAAGTGTTTGAAAAACAGGGTTTTTTAAACAAATAGTACATTTTTATTAGAAAACAATTGCATTTGAAATTGACCTAAAATAAAAGAGGTCAGAAGCATGCTTAGCTCCAGCTTCCCAGAAGCATTATCTGAAAGTAAACAAAATCTACCATCCTTTTGTCAATCTTGTGATAACTTTGCCATAGTAGTATTTCTAGGAGGTGGACCAGAAAAACCTTGTGTGGGACCAATAAGGTTTTAGGAGTGATTTCCCAACTCATGCAAATACAGCTGTAGCAAAATGGAACAGCTTAGATCATTGATAAAACAATGCTGTGAAAGTAATTGATTTTAAACAAATGAGTGAGCTCAGAGAATCACAGAGTGGTCGGCTGAGACCCAGCCCAATCCCAGCTCAGAGCCAGGAGCAGCTGGAACAGCCTTCCTGGGAACATCACCAGTTTAAATGCTTAGGGTCTCCAAGGATGGAGGCTCCACAGCCCCTCTGGGCACCTCGTTCCAGTGTGTGAGTATCCTCACAGTGAGGAAGTGTTTTCTCACGGTTAGATGGAATTTCCTGCATTTCAGTTTGTGCCCACTGCCTCTCCTCTCACTGTACAACACTGAAAGTCTGGTGCCACCTTCTTTTCTCCCCTCCTAAAGTTATTCTTACTCAAGGGGAAGACCTCTGTATCTCTGCGGCTGTCCTCTTCTGCAGGCTGAGCAGTCCCAGCTCGCCCAGCCTCTTCTTCTATGACAGCTGCACCAATCCCTTAATCACCTTAAAGACTCTTTTATACTCTGTGATATCCACTGTTAATTTAAAGTCAATCCATTTTCTCCACCATGCTTATCAGGTTTTTAAAGTTCAGTTATTCCAAGAGTAAATAAAGGCTGTCCCTATTGTCACTGCCTAAAAAACGATGGAGAAAGGATCATTCCCTCCCTTTAACATCAATCAAATTTAGACTGCACCTTTGTAATATTTTGGGGATATTAAATGTGGCTGAGCTGCTGTCTTAGAGTGATTGCTCATGGTGTTTGATCACATGAAGATGTTGTCTTTTGCTTTTCTATGTTGACAATCTTAGAACATGAATCCCATTGAGCATAATGGTGGACTGAAAACTATGCAATCAATTAGGTAAAAAGTATTGAAGGAAAAGAATTCATTAATAAGACTCTTGAGATTTAATGCCCATATGGGCCTGTAGACTTTTTTTAGAATAAATACTTTGATGAGCTGGTCATGTCTGTTCTTTATTTTAATGTCTTTATATTTAATTCTATCATTGAAATTCAATTGTTATCTCCTGGGCTTGCAGGAGCTCTGATACCCTGAAAATTACACAATCCCCTGGGAACTTTCTTTATTTATACTTTTGCATATGGATAGCTTGAGCGAGGATGTCTTTCCTTCTAAGTTATTATCTTAAGTTTTGAGATCTGTTCATTCAAGTGGGTGCACTTTTGGTCTTTCCTTCAGGAGTATTATTATTCTTTATCTGCCTTTTGATCTTCTCTTGAACAGGGAAAGCTACTCTAGATATGCTCCATAGATTGGGGAGTAGACTACTGGTGACTGGGCAGTATTGGAGAAATGTTTTTTGCCTTCTATTTTAGCAGAACATTTTACTGTGAGCAACCAAGCCCAGAGAGTTTCTTCCCTGAAAATATCTGCGCTATGCCAAAGCAGTAGATTACACAGAAATTACTCAGTGACTCAAATTCTGTCTCATCAGATATAATACAGAAAGATGAAGTGAATTGAACTGCAGGTTGCAAAACAGAAATGATAAAAATTAAACAAAAAATAGAAAAAACACTATGTACAAATTAAATGTAAATTTCCTGATACATTAGCTCTTTCTCTCACCAGTCAGCGTTCTGCTTTCTTGCAGAGAGGGAAAAATACATGCCAGTGTAATAAAGGTCAGCCTTTTCCAATCAAATATAAACATTAATTTTAAAAATGCTTATTTTCTGATTGTCTCTTTGCCATGTTCTTTGCAAGGGCAAATGTTTTTGTCTGTCTTACTCCCAACTCTCATTTTTCTCTTGCTTTGCAGACAAATGAGGATAACATTCACATTGTTACTGGGATATGAAAGTCAACACAACCTGATACAAAATGGGGATGATAATGAAAGACCAGGTGACATTTCAAGCTGACATTTCAGGCCAGCATTTTAGTGATGTTTATAAAAATATTAGCTTAACAATATGTTGAACAAGGATTTTGCAGAATTGGGCCCGAGTCTGGGACTGTTTATAGTGGATTTAGCCAAGTATATCTCACCTTAGTTTCTAGAGTAAATCATCAGAGATGAGTTCCTGGACAGTGTTTCTCAGGCTGTGTTTTACAGCTCTTTAGTGGTCATAAATGAGTCCCAAAACCCACACTGCCTTAGACTTGCTGGGAACAGCTCTGTCCTCCAACACTGGCCTCAGCAATTTCAATTAGCTTTCCTCCCTCTGCCCCAGCTGAGCAGAGCTGCTGCCAGGAATGAAAAGTGCAGGTGCTGCAAGGGTTATGAGAGTGGGAAGAAGGGAGAGGAAAAGGGAGTTGTGATAAGAGACTGGAGTCCTGCATTCCTATTCAAGAAATACTGCTGCAAATAAATGAAAATACTTTAGTTTTTGCTGCATTAGTGCAAGGATTAATTGAAAATGTCCGAGTTACAGCAGCTATTACACTGCAAGAAAGCAGAATAACACTGGAACCCGAGGTCAGAAACGAAACAGAACAATATCTTGCACTCAGCCATTGCACTGAACCACCATGGAACAAACCAGGCTGCTCTGCTTCAGCTACAGGAAAATTCTGACCATGTGGTTTAACCCCAAATAAACACCACAAAGCTGCCCACTGATTCTTCTCCCAGTGGGATGAGGGAAAGAATTGGAAGGATAAAAGTGAGAAAACTTGTGGGTTGAAGTGGGAACATTTTAATAATTGCAGTAAAATATTATAAGAATTAATAATTAAAACAAAAATTGCAATTTAAAAGAATTTTTTGAAAGGGACAGAAATTAAACTCAACAAGTGATGCACAGTGCAATTGGTTATCACCAAGGGCTTATTTTCAGATTCAGAGCTCAGGAAAATACTGAGGATAACTATAAAGAGACTATATGAATAATCTTTTATAGGCAGCTGTATTTTTCTTTTTTTTCTCCCCAGTGTTTCAAAAGTGACTCTCTGTAGGTTCCAGATAGCAGAAGTCTGAAGAGAAAGCAATCCCAATGTCACCCCCACCCTCTCTAATCTACTTTTATTACAATTGAAGTATAAATCACACAAGTTAATCTTCCACAAAAGCCTCTATTGTTTTACATTTACTTCTATTTTTATTCTGAAATTGCAGAGATTTTGTTTTCTCATTTATCATCAGGGATGTTGTTGAAATGTGAGAAGTGACAGAACAGGGTGAATGTAGGAAGGAGTGAAACCCCAATCTTTTGGCTGGCTCATATTAGTCACTATAATCTGATATTTTTCCTGCAATAGATACATGTAAGAGAGGGCACAGTTTAGAAAAGTGTTAAATATCATGCTCCATGCTGCATACAAAATATTTGTTGACAATTATGGTGAAAGAAATTATACCCATGGAGAGGTGCCATTGGAAAATTGCAATCATTTCTGTTAACATGTTATAAATACAGTGCTTCAACCTTCAATTTTAGAAAAATTTAAATTAGAATATGAAAATATTTCAATTACAAACTGGGTAAAAAAACCCCCTCAAAACCAATAAATGGGAGCTTCAATTTGTTTTTGAGAAAAAATATTTACAGAGGGAACCCTTCCAAAGCATTTTTCTCATAGTTTTTTGGATCAGACACTGAACTGAAAAATTCGTAAATAACACAATGTTGTTCTTTAATTATAATCACTGTGTTGTAACACTGAAGTTGTTACTAAGTCTATTTTTCATGCTTTATGCAACTAGCATTTATTTCAGAAAATGATTTTTACTTGTGTGTTTTCAGAAGACTGCATACCTGACCCCTGCCCATATCTTGAATGATTACATTACAGAATCAACAAATTAACTAATCAATAAAAGTCTTGAGTTCCTAACTGCTGTTCAAACGTTTTTTAAAAGGTTTCTGAGACATACTGTTAAACTGTAGGAGGAAATATTTACCTGTCAAATGGCCATTTCCAAACAACAAACCACTTCCTCTTGTATATTTTATATAAAAGAGGAGTTAAAAAATAATACTGAGAGCCTGCACCACAGCATGTTCATGTCTGCTAGAACCTGTCAAAATTATTCCTTCCAAATTAGGTAATTAATTGGTGTAATACCACTCTCTGCACTTTATTGGTGTTACAGCATTCCCAGTTGCACCTCACAGTTTGTTTCTTTTGTGAAACATGGGAACTTTTTAATTTGTCTTCTCTCAGACAGAAGTACAACATGCATGAAGCAGAAGAGATGAATTTTTCATGATTATTACAGTAACAAGATAAGAGATCCTCAGAAGGGAATTTTCTTTCCCAGATGTATAAATATTACAGCATGATTGAGGTTGGAAATTAGGGTCATCTTGCCCAATCCCCTATTTAAAATAGCTAAAAATCATTCTATTGTTTTTAAAGGAAACAGATTCTTTCTGTGCTCTGATTTAAGATGCTATGAAAGTTTATGTCTTGTCAGATTTATATTCAGGAGACAAAAACCCCTTTTAAACCTAACCACTGAAGTTTGGTCTTCAGAGACTCCATTCAAAGTTCCTAATTAGCTCTTTTACCTATATATCCACTTTCTGCATATTACCATGGAATAGAAATTGGCCATGAGGGAGAAGGCTGCTGATAGAGAACAGAAAATTCAAGGAGATGTGCTGAGATACCAACTGACAACCAGGCAAAAGGTGAAAATAGACCGGAGAACAATGCAGGGAAGGACAAAGAGCAGCCTGGGCTAGTGGTCATGCATGAAGTGATGGATTGGCGTGAGGACTGCTGGGCTGATGAAACCAAGGTGCAGAGTGGGCAGACCAGGACCAGTGGCTGCTCCTAGAATGTGGCATTTGTGGCCATTTGTGTACAAATTGCTCCTAAACCTGTGCTGATTTACACACATGCACTTGGCCACTGACCCATGCCTTGGGAGGTGCTCTCTCTCACACCTCAGTGATCTGTTTTCCCTTTCTGTTTGACAGCTTGTATATCTGCCTTTGAAAAAGTGTTTTTGCTCCTCAGTGAGAGAAGCAAAGAGAGAGGGTTTGAAACAGGCTATCTGCACTGCCATGGCAATCTCCTGGAAGTATAGCACGGAGGCTCAGCCACCCTGGCTCTGTCATGCGGCCAAGTCACTTTTCAAACAGCTTGTCCAGACCCAGGAGCTTTTCCAGCAGCCTGCCTGCTGCAAAAAGCCACAGGATTATTCTGCTAGAGAGGGGGAACCTGCCAAGCCAGAACTCTGTCACCTTATTAAGGCAGAGTTTGTGAGAAAGCTGTGTGAATTAATCAGGGAGTCAGACAGCAGCTTGACTAAATCACTGAGGAAGAGTCCTGCAGCAGTAATGAGTTATTGTGTCCCCTGCCCAGGGGGGAAGGAACACGTGTCAGGAGCTGTGCTGGCTGTGGAAAATGACCTGGACAAACTGCTTGGGGATTTTTCTCAGAACAGGGAAAAAAAGTGTGTGTGACTCTATTTCCCCAGGGAACCATTTTCTCATAACAATTCTTGGGTGTTTGTTTCCTCCTCAGCTGACAATGCAAGGATAAAGCAGGATATTTCAATTGCTTCTATCCATTACACAGAGAGAAATAGGATTAGGCAAAAAGGAAACTATTCCCTTTTAAAAAAATCACACCTTTGGTAGAGAAAACTGATTTGGAATTGTGAAAAGTTCAAGCTGTTTTATTCTGTGTCAGACCTGTGCTGTCAATGGAGATTGCACAATGCCTGGAGACCCAGCCATGTAACAAGAAAAATAGGAAAAAGGATTTACTCAAGCTTGGGTACTGAATGGTTATTAGTGGGTAATCCATGGCAGAGCATGTTGCTTGTCAACAGAGGTACCATATTCTCACATTACACATCCATAAGAGCAGCACACCCCTCTCCCTAACATGCAGGATGGCCACAGTTGGTTATTAAGAAGAGTAATACCTACAAAAGCCCCCAAGAAAACTTAATAAAAGAGACATCAGCAGAAATAATTAGAAAATTTGAGTCAAAATCTTTAGAGGATTTGCCTAATTACTTTCACTTTTGTAAATACAAGTATTCTAATTTTTAGGTACCTTAATACTTCTATGGGTTTGGCTCAAGATAATTAGTACTGTGCTGAGTGCTCCAGAAGACAAAATTTGGAGTGGGGAGGGATGATGGGAGTTGGACTGGGAGCGGGGAGGGATGAGCTAAAGGAGCCACGTTCCTGTAACACACATTCATTTTCACACACACAATGACCAACCTTTCACTGAGGCTGCATCTGTCAGGGCTGTGAAGCATGAGGTGAATTGCTGGAGGTGTCACCACTTTATGGGGATGAAAAATCACAGGGGAAGGGTTGTATGACCTGTAGTAAAATGACAAGTCTCACTTTGCAAAATGTGGGTAGGTACAAATATGGTTAAAAATCATGCTCTTTCTCATCTTCTGCTTCTGTCTTTACAAAGAAGAGGCTGTTGTAAGATTTCTCCCAAAAATAAACAGCATACAGATTGTGATCTCTGACACAAACATCTAAATCTGCATTTGACGAGAACAAAATACTCTGGGGGAAAAAAAATCTCTTTCAAAAGATGCTCAAGAGTATTTGCTTTCTCATTGTTCCACAGAATCTCAGATTTATCTTCAATTATCACACAACTACCAGCAGCTCCAAGGGTGAATCATTGTGTCTATAAACCCTAAGAAATTTGAGAATACTGCTGCATTCTCTATTCATCAGATATGGGGAGGGAGAGCTGTAGCTTTAACCTACAAGTACTTCAGGGAGAACTGAAGCTTTATTTTTGTTTTGTTACAGATGTCACCAGAAAGACAACTCCAGAGGAGAAACTTCCAGTAATCTTCCTAAGAGAATTAGAAAGTTTATGAAACTGCAATCTTATGCTTCTTTATCAGTGATATAGAGGACTGTAGGGCTTCAGGGTTTTTTAAATCTTTGCTCATCTGATATTTCTTCCTTGTTTGTCTGATCTGTGATATGTTCCTCACAACATCTCTGAGTAAGTTCCTGTGAATGAGATGGTTTTAACCCTTTCTGGCAAAAGGGCCATTGAGACACTGGGGAAATTGCCTGTGTTTCATAGCAACTTCCCAGAGGCTTGATGTGCAGAGAGCTAAAAGGACAATCTGTGGCAAAGAGTGGGGTTTGCCTGTTCTGCTTCCCTCTAAAATTCACATGGGGCTATGACCATATCCAGGCAGACACCTGGGACAATATAAAGCACCTCCAGTGACTATTTCTAGAACAGAGGGCTGCTATTAGCAAGGCTATTTCCATCTCCCAGCCTTTGGTTCAAGCCTATGGTCCCTGAGGGATCCAGCTGTGGTTCCCAAGATAGTCCATATTTCACATTGAACATAGCACCCCAGTTCATGGAGCTGAATTAGGTCCTGCCACATGCTCTGGTGCTTTAACTTCCTATAAACCTTATTCTGCACTAGCTGACTCATTCCAGCACACAGTTGAAGCTAAAGCACATAACTTGCATAAATTTATATTTTAAATAGCATTGTGTTCTTCATTTGTGTGGGGCAGCAGTTGTCCCCTTAGCACAGTAGATAACTATTTAAGGAATGTGGCAGCCTTTAGCAGTTATTTGCCTTCCCAGTCTTGCAGCAAAATATCAGGAAAAAAACCCAATAATCATCCATCACCAATCATTTTTCCCACCAAAATCTCTTCCCTCAGAATGCGTCAAATGAAAAAAATCCCTCAACTCTCATTAGGGGGTTATTGTCTGTACTTGAGGATGTAAAAAGGAAAATACAAACCCCTATTGCTAGACTAAGAAAATATTCCCTTCCTGAGAGTATAAATGTTAATTGGATAAAATAAAAGGCAGTGCTAATGGCTGATTTAAACCCAAAAGCCCAGAGACATTTGCATTCAGTGCATCCACCCAGCTAAGCTTCTCTGCTGAAGTACAGAGATGAGGCAGCTTTCAGCAACAAACATGGAGGCTAACACAACTGTCTAAGTTTACTGCAAGGAGGAAGTCCAGCTTGCCTTTCTAGTTTTTAATAGTCTTTAATCTTACCTAATGATGCTGTTTGTGCTTTAATACAATCTCCCTCTGGGTGGTTGTGGTTTCTACAGCAGCAATGGAACCACACACAGGAGGAGCTCTCTCCTTAGAGTCAGTCTGACCTGAGTGGAAGGGAGGAAGTTTACTGGGTTGTAAAAATAGAGTAATAATCTTCATTATACTGCATTTCTGTCACATGGAAATCAAGGCTCATTTGGCAGTCCTGGCCTTAAAGAATTCATCAGCTACAGTCAGGTATGAATGTTGATCAGAGGTACACAGTAGGTATACACTCTCTTGAACAGAGAGTCTGCACCCAGTATATTTTATCACTGCTCCTTTTCTGATTTAACCCCACCTCCCAGAGAGCTTCATGCTTGCAGGGGTTCAGCAAACAGGACAGACAGGACAGAAGGCTGATCGGAGTTTTGACTTCTATTTTTTGGCATATTACCTTGAGATCTGGTATATTTTTTCATTACTGCTCTGTTTGTACTGACAAGTGACGAGTGCATGGAATAACCCAAACAAGACATAATCTATTTAATGGAAAAACAGAGGTTTCCTTTGCAGACAGTGATAAATAAAAGTTTAATTTTCATTCCAGCTGGCGTGCAGACAGCCCAGGTGGGGTTTAGCTGACAGGGCATCTGAGCTATGTTCCTCCATATAATTTGCCATTCTGAATTTTAACCAAGAAAAGTGTATTGAAAAGGGAATTTGTTAAGAACTTTTCTTTATCTTGTGCTATTGCCACATCTTCAAATTCATTGAAAATGATAGGCAGCATAGCAAACCTGAATAGTATAATTTACCTTTATTTCCATGTGCTTTGAGCCAGGGCTTCCCAGATGTTCCCAAAGGTCCCACACAGTCTGCAAAAGGTTTGCAAAGAAAGTCCTTGTTTGAGAGGCTGCATTTCATTTAGGCATTGCATTGAAGATGAATTTTGTTGTACAGCATTCCTAACCCAATTTCTCATGTTTAAGCAGCCATTTGTGAACAAAGCTTGCAAACCCCTGCTCAAGATTTTCAAAACATCAACTCCTTTCCTTTTAAATAAAAAAATGTATATTTCTGTGGAAAAACAACATTTTTGGCAAAGTTTGAACAAAGCACCCCCAGGTCTTTGATTTATAGCAGAATATTAAAAACACATATTCTGGTCTCCATTTCAATAAATGAGGGTCTCTTACTGTTTAGCAATCAGCATCACCACGACAGTGCTCTTTATGATTACAAAGATAAAAACCTCTGCCCAATGGCATTAGTGAGATATAAAGGCTGACAGACCCTGGGGTCATGTTTTACAGCTAAGGAGGAGAGATGTCTGTGAATATACATGAGAAAAACTACACAGAACTGATATTGGAGAGTGGTCCAGTTGTGTGTATGCTGTGTGAATTAACATGCTACTTTTCAAGACATTTTACAGTCCCCAAATTACTCACCTTTTGATCAAAATTTACAACATTATTAGTAACACCTTGTACTATAGAAAACAAAATAAAATACCACATAGGCTTAAATCTGTAGAAGGGGAAAGAGTGTCAAGCAATAGCCAGCAACAAGGAAAGCATATCCAAATCAGAAAATGTAGTTTTTACATTATAATTTCACCTGAAATTTGTTTTAATCCCTGTATAATCCTCAAGTGATGAAGTGCATGTTAAAAGTATAAGTCTAGAAGTCTTATCAGTGCACAAATATTTTTGGTAATAATTCCATCTTGGAGAAAGTGAACCATGGCAGGGCCAATAAATTTTAAAATTGTGTAAGTGTGGTGGAAATTTTTAAAATGCAAAGCTGCCATCAGACCTGGGCACAAACTGTACCTTCTATCACAGGTATTGCTTTCAAAGAAACCCCTGGCTTGTCCAAATGAAATAAGATCAAATGGCATACTGATAGTACAAAAATCCTGCAGCTGGTTCAGGAACTGCCTGTTTGTTTAGAAAGAATGATTATAAAGAACAGGTTTTGGTTTTTTTTGATCCCCTTCCCAAGATTCCCAGTTTCTCCTGCTAAATTCTCAGCCCCTTGCTCCTTTCTCTGGTTACCATGAGGGAATTGCACCTTGCAGCATGAAAGCAGCCCAGCGTGTTCCTCCTCACAGCGCTTGCCAGAGGAGTTCTTGGACTTCACAGGAGAGGAAATGAATTTCTTTGATGCCTCTCTGCCATCCCCCAGTGCTGCAGCCCAGCAGGACGGGCTGGGGAAGCCCTGCAGATCCTGCACAGAGCTCTGATTCCCCAATGGAGAGCGACTGCTGAATTCCCACACAAGCCCAGTGCCAGTGATGGTGCCAACGCTCTGTGGAGGTTCGATATCACCCTTGTAGCTGCCAGGGGGGCTCCAGGGGCTTTTATATCATCTGTGAATGCTGAGCTTGAACAACCTGGGTGTAATCACTGCGAGCTTCTTCTCTGAGAGATTAAATATGCAATATTTTATAACCCAGTTTAAACATGTCCCATGCAAAATTCAGGATTGGATTTCAATATGTAATTTTCTTTTAATTTTTAAACAAGTCCTTGCAATGATTTTTTATTTTATTATCTGTATCTGTGGAATGACGAACAAATCAAAATACTGAAATCTGCAGATAATTTGATATTTAATCATCAATCTAGTCTCGTGAAATGAAATTTTAACAAATCATAAATTTAGATATAATCAGAAACTATATCTGTCATTATTTCATTAGATTGCTGAGTTGTCAAATAACTGAAATCCATTATCCTTACATAAACTTCTAGTTTCCAAGGCAATTTAGTCTCTAAGCTCTGAAGAGCTGCCAGTTAAATAAGTACAGTTTTCTTTTAAGCACAAGGTAGAGAAAATGAAAATTCAACATGAAAGACAAAAAGAGAATTATAGAACAGTAACAACATGAAATTAAATCAAAGCTTTTTTTAATATAAACACAAATTCTGGCCAGAAAAAACTTTTTTAAAAGGAATATTTGGAAGAAATCTTATTAATAAACTCTACTGATTAGGAGACTTACATCCAATGCCTTTTATCATTCATGAATGGACTTCATTAAATAAATCTCCAGGCATTTTATTTCACTTTTTGCAAATCTACTCACAAGCAGGTTTAGAAATAATGCAAAAAGAAGCCTACATGAAAATAAAATCAAAATAGCAGCAGATTTTGGAGGAAGGGAAATGGACAACTCTCATTTGCTCTCAAAGAAAATCTATCCCATTGATCTAGCTTTTTGAGCTTGGCAAAAAGATTGAAAATATCTGCATTATAGACCTGCAAATGGAAGTTTCATTTTGAGCTGCATTCACTTTCAATTTGTGGAATAGGTTGTGAATAAAACCAAAAACCCAAACAACCCCCTTCCCAAAAAAAACCCCAAACAAAACAGAACAGGAAAAAGCAACTCAGAGAGCTTCCACTCAGAAAAGATCCAGCATAAAAGAACAGAAGTCAGGAGGTGTCTGTGTAGTGCAGACACTGATGTGAGCACTGCTGAGCAAATGTCTGTGCTCCTGATGCTGCACATTACCTGCTCCCCAAAAGTGAAGTCATTGCAAGCAGGATTCCATCAGGCTGGGTTTGACATCCTGTATCCATCCCCTTCTGTGTCACGGGTCTCAGACTAAGAATTATTCATGTGGCAAACATCTGGATTTCCATAGGAGCCAGCAGAGCTAATCTGCTCTGGCACAGAGAAAGGGCATGTGAAGAATAGAGCAAACAACCCTAAATCAGAGCCTGGTAAGGGGCAGCCAGCACCACAACCCTGTCCATCCAGCTGGAAAAGTACAATCTAGGAAGAGGATTACAAAGAATTACAAAGATTTTAGCAGAAGGATTAGTTTTTCTGCCCAATGCCACATGGACAGTACCAATCACCTCCACTGAAGCTTATTTTCTAAAGCCATAATGATGTGTGTTGTGTTCCTCGGCCTGATTTATCAGGAAGGGAACAAAATGAATCAATACAAACTCCAAAACAAAAGAACAACATCTGACAGGGCTGACAGGGAAGCAAACAAGAAGATTAGAACACTGCAAACATCCACTATTAACACTTAGATTAGGGCCAGCTCTAGCAGGAATTGTCTGTCACCATCCAGAGGCAGCAACAAAAAATTGTATTTAAGCCTGTGGGAAACCATAGTTAGAATTCATCCAACACAAGCAACGGTTAGACCAAAGGAACTTTTAATCTAGTACTAGAAGGGTGTAAAATTGTAAGATAAAATCTAAGAGAGCTCAGATTCTGCCAGGAATGTACATGGAGTTGACAAGAAATAGCTTTTCCACAAAGGTGCTCAGTAAGGAAGAGGGATGGCTCTTTGCAAGCACCTGGCAGCACCCCTTTCCCCATGATACCATGCTTAGAAGAATATGCTTAAAAATATCTGCAATCGTGCCTCAAAATCTTGCTTCTTTCAGGATACAAAACTGCTTTCTGAATATTAAATTTGCTTTTAGATTCACTGGAGGAACCAGAGACTGGCAAAGGATGTTGTACAAAAGAGCTATCAAGCCATTTGAAAGCCAAAGTCTTATGAAGGCAAGTGAGCAAGCTGAAGGCATGGAATCAACTCCATTTGGGTTTGTGGATCCAATATCTGTGTGGACCTGTGAGATGAAATCCTGATGCTACCTCCAGCTGAGGAAACATTTGTTCATGTGCAGTGATCATCAGCCTTCTTACTCCCTTCAAACAACTCTTCCTCTGATATTTTCAGCATCAGATACACTGATTTTTCACTTTTTTTTTCTTTTTCCTGGGAACAATCTTTCAGTCACTCAGCAAATGGTGGTTTCCCCATGGATTACACGGATCTGAGTTTTGACATCATTAGCTCAGAAGAGATCAGGCTCCTTCTTTTACTACTTAAAATAGATGTGAAAGGGAAAACAGCTGGAAAACAAACATTAGAGAAATGATGAAAGCAGGAGTGAGGATTCAAACACGTCTTTGCCCATGCTAGATGTTGATTAGATGGAGAGTGCCTGCTGAGGTTGAACAAATCACAGCCATTCCTGGCTTTTATTTTCTGAAGCTGGAAAAAATTGATAGCTAGAAAATAACAACATGTCATAAAATATTTTCCAGTTTCAGTAGTACCTTCATTTTACTTCAGCCCTGAAAATATTCATATAAAATGCTGAAGGGTCTAATGAGACTGTGGTACTTCAGTGTTTCTCCCGCTGATGTCACAGAATGGTTTATTGATTCTGTTTAACTTCTAATTGGCTCACATTATTAAATTACCATAATTCAGGATAGAAATTAGTTTAAATGATCAATCAACACAAAATAAGGTCAAGATTATTAGTGACAGACTGGATAAGCAGATAAATAGATCAATAGAAAGAAATAAAGATGGATCAATTAGAAGTTTAGACTAAATGGAAAAAGTAGGTCGACCTTTTTTCTCTTTCTTAATTACATACCCACTGGCTTTTTCTGTGGGGACTTGAAATATTGAAGTCTTTTTCTTCATTGCATAATTAGAGTTCTAAGATCTGACTGATCATGTCAAATTTTGAAGCAGAACAAATAATGAAAACTAGGCACACTGAGATGTTGAACCATCAAATTACATTAGCAAAGTCGTGGCTTAATAGAATCCTCCCCTAATTCCACCAAGATATGGAGAACACTGAAATACTTTAAAAAAGCCCTCCACATTAATTAAACAAACTTACTATAAATCTGTCTAGACTGGTGCATAACCTTAAGTTTGAAAGGTTAGATTAGGACAATTATAAACTGACTGCATTTTTTTTTTCCTAATAGATCCCAATTGCTACTTATTGAAAGCAATGCATGCTTCTAATTTAACTAATCTCCTCCAATCAGGGATTTCTTTACTTTATTCTGTCACAGCACTGATTCAGGAACATGGTATGATATCTAGTGAGCTTTTCCTTTTTACAAAGTGTGTCTGATCTCTTCTCAGGCACATCCAGAACAACATATTTTGTCCTCATTAGCCAAGAATAGGCTGGATCCTTCTTAATGATCACTAGGGAGCGCTCAGATTTCTGTACAAACTAGGACAAGCTATTTCACTTTTTTGTGCCACGGCTTTCCCATTTGAAAATGACAATGTTGATTTCTGCCCTCTTTTCTTTAAAGGGATTGAGATGTGTAGAATGCAATTTAATGGTAAAAAGAATAATCAAAACATCACCTCAGAATTGGACGTTAAGAACCTGCTAATAATGATAAAAGGTATTTGCCAGTTGTCTGTTTTAGGAAGAGTCTGGTTGTACTGCTAACTACTCAGATTAAAATCTATGCCTTGAATTATGACTTTTTTCTTTCTTGTAGGGTTTCCCAAAGCTCCCTCCAGGGAAGAGCTGGGCACAGGGACACCTCTGTGTCTCTGTGTGCCTCCAGGGGCTCCCACAGCTACAGCCTAAAGTTTGGTAAAATCCTTCTAGATTCAAACTTCTCCTTCCTTACCAATCCCAATTCCTGGCCACTGTGCCAGAATTTGCGACACTGGAATAAGATGAGCAGCAGAAAATGTGCTCACTGGTGATCTCAGCCTTCAGGTGGATAAAGAAGTCCAGTCCTTGGCTGTGACAAGGCTGGGAACAGCCCTGATGAGAAGGACTTGGGATAGGACAAGGGGTACAAGTTTTAAATAAAAAGAGGGCTGGTTTAGATTATTGAAGAAAGAAATTATTGAAAAGTTTGCACAACCATTTCATGTCTCCAGAAAGTTCAAAAGAGTCTGGGAAAAAAAAAAAAAACACAAATAACAAACAAGTGGGGAAAAAAAGTAAGAATTTCAAGTAATTCTTCCTGACAGCTAGTAAAAACAAATGCTTCCTAATATTTCTGCAGTACATTTTCAACTCCCATTTGCTCACCTCTCTGACCAAAGTAGTTTCTCTTGTTTCTCCTCAACTTCAGTGTCTGCTGCAGTTATTTTACTCGCTTTTCTACAGTGCATACTCGCTTTACATTTTAAAGTCTGCAGAATTCTTCTACCTACCAAAACAAATCCATGTCTATATCCTTAGAGCCGGTAAGGGCAGCAATGGCCCTTCAAGAACCTTCTGATGCTGTGTGCTGTTGGGCTCAGAGCCTGTTCTGTGTTCTGAATAGAGCAGGGCAGTGCAGAGCAGTGTTTCTCCAGACAGATTCCTCACCAGCCTTCCCCTGTCCCCCAGGACAGGCTGTGTTCACTCTCTCCTCACCCCACATTCCCCGCCCTCAGCAGATGCTGGGGAACTCCCCTGATGCTGATGCACAGCTCACATCTGCATTAACCACAGTGATATGGAGCTGCAGCCAGGGGGAAAATTCACCCTCCTGTGAATTTGGATGCTCCAAGAGCATCTAAAAGTACCTGCTGGCTTTTCCTTGAGTGTGGTAATAGAAATTAAATAAAGGGTCTCCAACACACATCATCAGTTCAAGATGCACAACTTGCACTGAAGGCAAGTTCATTTTTTTCTTTGTTGTTGCTTCCTTGGTCTTTTTCAAAAAACAAGCAAACAATAAACAACTGCAAGGCACTCTGGAGAATATTTCAACCCTGCTGTGCTAAAAAAATAAAATAAATATAGCATACAATGACTTCAAAACTTTTCTCAAATGGTCATAAATCACACTTGTCACATTCATTTGCATTAGCTGCTGAATATTGAAATGACTTGACAGTGTACCTAGGCAAATAACAAACTAAATAAAGAGAAAATAAGAAAATAAGATTTCTTCATTTAACTGCTATTACACACTGCAGAGGTTACCAAAAAAGTGACAATAAAGTGATGGTACATTTTTTTACTTACTTTTCCAGAAAAAAACAATTAGTAGAAGAAAATAAAAGACAACATTTAAAAAAATTGCATCATAAACAAAAATTTTAGGCTGAGAAAATCAGAACAGAACAGATTACCTCATCTTGTTTTAAAGAGTTACATTTCCAGGAGCAGACATCTGGCTGTACAAATATCTTTCTCACAGACATTTAGTCAGTGATTTGAGATTTGGCAGAAAAATAAAGCCAAATTTACCACACTCAGACATATTCAGTGGTTTGTCTCAGGGTGTCCATCAGGTCTGAGCTCCCCTCCATGGATCTCTCTTGTGTTTTACTGTGCCTTCCCAACTCTAGTCAATGCTATTATCATCAGAAACAACGCACCAGAAGTGCAAGTTCACAGCATCCAGTTATATCAGCTCATATAAAAAAAGAAAAAAAAAAGATTTAAACAGAAATATGAGAAATATGTTCTGGGAAACCACTGACAGCTTGGGCTATTGATGTTTGGAAAGGACAAAAAATGAGAATTGGGAGAAAAAGGGAACCCAATTCATCACATAAAGAAAATGTCTTACTGCAATGAAGTTATATCTGTCATCTTTTAGGAGGCTTCTTGCATGTAAATACAGGAGCTGTGCACATGATGATCTTCATCTCTGTACTGAGGACACTGACAGATTACAGCACTGACAAGGACTTTCCAGGACTTAGACATGTTTAAAATATTTCTCCTGTACCTGCAAATAAATCAGAAGAGAATTTGCAGTGTGAGGCAGGTGTGTCCTTCCCCAGCCCCATTTGTTGATGTTTTTTGATGCTGCTCTCTGCATCCCAGTGATTTGTACTCCACTCACCAGCTTGATGGAAACACGAGACAATTCCAGATGTTGGCTGAAACAAATGTTTGCTCTGGGGATGTTTTCAGTGGCAGGAATTATCTGCCATGCAGCTTCGAGGGTATATTATGTTCAAGAAAAAGGTCTCAAACTAGAAAATGACAAAAGTTAATGGCAAATTTTGTTTCAATGTTTTTGGAAGTTTTTATTTATTTAATTGGCAATGTGGTCTTAACTTATTTTCACACATTCCCTCTAGAAATTCATATTAAATGACTGTAAATGTTCCCAAGCCACAAAAAAGGGTACAGGAGACATTACCATCATGTCTACACCCGGCATTAAGAATGGAAATAATTTTTAGGGAATGATTAATATCCAGAGATAAATGATGGATGGATAAAACTTTTACCAGTCTGAAAAAAGTTATTTTATAAAGATGGAACTGTTCTTTCCCCTCATGTTTTTTTGTATCTACATCTTATTTATCAGTAATCAATAGAGAGACAAAAAGATTGCAACACATGAAGAAATTTGGAAAGAAAATACAATATTCTAATTCCACTCCATTGAATGAAATCATTTTAACTGGATGGAGATGGAAGGAAAGCTTGAAGCAGCAAGTCTGAAGAAGCTCACATGCATAATTATCGGCAGTACTGCCATATGTTTGACATTGTTTTCAGCTGTTAAAATGTATGGCTTTATCCCAGGAAATCCTCCAGAATTCATTACAGAATGTAAAAACAAACAAACAAAAAAAAAAATGCACAGATCCTTATTACTCAAATATAGAGTTTCTAATGGGCTTCTTCTTAAAAAAAAAAAAAAAAAAAAAAAAGAAAAAAAACCCCAAAAACCAAAACCAGAGCAATAAATAAAACCCCAACAGCTGAATTTTGGCTTTAAAACAAAATGTCAGAAAAGACACCTACCATTCACACTGGAAATTTGTAAAGAAATTTATAAGGAAGTCCATCTATTTATTTATACATTGAAAAAATTCTTTTAATTTACACATTGAAAAAGCCCTAAGTCGACAGATTGGATTCCTTTTCACTTTCAAGACCCTGAGCTAATCCTCTCATGAAAAGTAAAAGAGGAATTAGCATCAAAGCAACTTTCTGCAGTAAGTAGGGGGAGGTTTTTTCCTTGACAGATTTAGATTTATTATAATATTCCAGAATGCAGAGCTCTGTAGTAAGACTGAGGGTTTTCTAACTTGGCAAATTACAACTGAACCAGATTTGCAGGCCTACTATTTATTTATTATTGTGTTTACTCTATTATACTGCATTTTGTACTGACAGGGCATGGAACACTGAGGATATTTTGTATAGAGTACAAGGTATGGAAAGCATGTTCAGCACCAGCAATCCTGTAATAATAGCAAAATCACAGAAAATAGGTCTTCCTCTCTGAATTTATACTCCAGAGACTCTTTATAAATATGGAATCTCAGATCACTACAAGGATTTGAGTAAGGATGAATCAAAGGTGTGCTATTAAAATTGATTTAGAGGATAACATGCAAAAGAAATGACCATGTAAGCTGATAAGGAATATTGTAAGGACAGAATATGGCAAAAAAATCTAAAGAACTTAGAATCTAACTTCAGAAAGAAAGATCTACCACTTCCCTACAGAAGGGATTAGAAAGGATTTCCTTTAGAAAGGAAAACATCCAGGTATTGTGTGACCTCTTTTCATTGCTGATCACCACAGAGAGAAAAGTTAAACAAAACTGAATGGCCTGACCAAAGAAAAATCCCATTCTGTCTGGCTAAGCTAAAAGCAACCCCAGCCAAATTCTGAACTGAATTTGAAGCGCAGTGCAATAAAGGATGTCTATGTTGGCCTCTGCGGAGAAAAAGGAGGGAAAAAATGTTTATGGTACATGCTAAAGATACAAGAAACTGGATGCAGAGATTGCATTGTGAACATCCAAGCAGGACAAGAATCCAGCTGGACCCCTGCTTAGTTTTCAGCTGGTACCAGCAAGTTTCACCTACTCAAGATCAACAGATTCAGTGGTGCAGCTAAGGTAACTTTCTGTGAAATGGGATTTTTCTATTTATTTATATTTTTTAAATTTACTTTCTTTCCTGACCTATTTTTTTGCGTCTTTCACAACTTGCATTGACGCTAATTAATCTTGTCATCAGCTCTTATTCATGACACATCTTCACAGACAACTTATCCAAAGTTAATTTTTAGCATCATATTCATGCGTTCATAATTCAAAATTCACATATCCCAACACAGTTTTGAGGCAGGTATAAGCAGTAAGAAGATTAGTGTTGAATATTCAGATGCGGGTAAAAGGAGGACATCACTGTGTGAACAGACTCAGCTGCAATTGTTTACAGAATAAGTGTTAAGATTTTTCTCTTTTTTTGTGCTTTTTTTGGTTTTATGTATAACTCTCTGAAGTCCATGAAAAACACATTGGCTCCAACAAACTTTAGATGTGTGTAAAGCCAGAACCTGGTACCTTATGGTCACCAATGTCACTGGCAGCCCCTCTGAGCCCAATGCCATCTATCACCAGTTCCAAATGGCTCAAACTGCAGTCTGAAGCCTGTTGGAGAGGTTAAAAAGAATCACATTTCTAGAACTCACACTTCTGCAGTGAGAAAATTACAGAAGTTTACCTTGATCCCCTTCATTAGGAATTCACTCCCAGCTGGCAATGCTGTCAGCATGTCCACAGGGGCAGTTTTACAGGGAAATGTGAATTTCACCTGCTGGAGTGGATTAAGCCAGGCAGGGACCAGAGCTGCTCTAAGGGACTCAAGAGCATCCACTGGGAACGTGGAGAGTCCTTGGGTCAGTCTCAAGGCACCATCCAGAAGCTGCACAATATTTAGTTCAAAAGTCATTGTAAAGAGAAGGGGCAGGACTGAACTTGTGTCTTCTATTTAGTAGAGTATTAGCTTTTGGGTAAAAATATTGTCATGGTTCTACTTCTGTACAGAGCTTTAGGCATTCAAGCATTGGTGCTCTCAGTTAAAGTGAATTACCACTTTAAAAATAAACCAAGGCACACAGCAATGAGAGACAGATTAGGAGATACAAGTGGCTTAATTTTGCTCTTGTCTGGTCTCAGAATTATGAACAAGTATCCTGGTTAGCTGTAAATGTTATTTTTTCCCCCAAAATAGATCAGACTTTTATATCTGCTCAATGCAACTCAAGCCTGGGTGCCCCAAATAATTTATCTTTGTACTGGCTTCAAACTCTCCAAAGATTTCAGAAAAAAGGAAAGATAAACTACTAAAAAGAAATCCATAAAGAAACTTTTGATAGCATCAAATATGGCAGCAGCATTTATATTTGAAACTGATCTGATAAGAGGAAAAAAGGGAAACACCTGTAGCAGCTGAATTAAAACTCTGAGGAGTTAAGAAAATTAGAATAGAAAGAAGATGGCACTATTGAAGCTGAACTGAAAGCTGAGAGAAAATATCTAATCTGCAACAGAGTCTTGTTTAGTTTTCCCACAACGCGGGACTCTTCAGCAATAAGTGCAGACAGAAGTCAGGGAGAAATTGGAAATATCAGTGAGAAGCTCACAAAGGAAAACTCCAGCTGAGTTCATGACTCTGTGGATCAGGGAAGAGTCAGCAAAGGTGGTGGCACACTGTCCCTTGATATCCTGATTTTCTGCAATAGATATTGGAGAAATTGTATGGAAAATAACAAAATTCTCTAGTCACATATTTAAAATCATCTTGCATGGTTGAATATTTCTGACAATTTCAAATATATTTTGTTTTCATAAAAAACTTCATTTCATGACAAGAAAATTCTCCCCTACACCCTTTCTGTTCTCCCAAAATTATGGAAACAAATATAAATTAAAAGAAGTGATTTTAATTCTGCAAGACTTTTCATTCTCTCCATCCACAACAACAAGTTTTAATTCATATTCAGTGCTCCTGATGTGATTAAAAAAAACCAAAAAAACAAAAAACAAACCAAAATGTTTCATGTCTGTCATATCTTCTGGAGCCTTTCTTTGTAACAGCATTCATTATTGCTCAAGTCAGTGTAAGGAACAGATAATACGTGTTTTGTTCTTTTGACAACTATTAATTTCATTGAAAGCATGGATGTGTATTCCTGTGTAGACACATGATTTAAGGAAGCAGTTTTTAAATCAAATCTCCTTTTAAAAATGTTGATTGACATGGCAGTATGCCATGTGACTGTTTTGCAAATTATAAGTTGTATCTAACTAGAAGAAAAAAGTAGAAATAGTTTGTGTTTTCTTTGAGGCACTTCAGGCAAAAGAGTTTCCTCCTTTGAAGAGATTTGTTGTAAATGCCAGAGTTAGGACAAATATGTATTGGGAAAAAATGAATGTAACATATCACTTGTCAGATCCAGAGTGTTTTCTGCTCTCCCTTGAAGAGTGGCTGCACTTGATCCTCACACAGCTGCCAGTGAACAGAACAACAACAGCTCATCCATTGATGGGGCAGGATCTGGAGAGATCTGCAGTAAAATATCAATTACCGGTTACATCCATGGGAGCACCAAGCTTCTCTGTGTGACAACCAAACTCCCTCTGGCTGCAGACTGGGTGGAAGGTTCTCCTCAAAATGTGGTTTTGCCATTAGTTTTCCAAATTTTTGCTTACTTGGTACCTATATTAACCCTGCAATATATTTTTCAGATTTAAGCCCCTGAAGGCAAAAAGCAAAAGGTCAAACAAAAAGATTTACAAACGAGTGAGGCATCCCAGATTTCAGCTTGGCCAGAAGAATCAGAACAGGAGCAGTTTTATTCCTCTGGTAATGGTATCATACTCTTCCAGTAGAGGAGTTAGATTTTTCAGATCACTGAACCCATCTCTCACCCCAGGTACCTGTCTCTCACCCCTGGGATGAAGTAAGAGCTGGAGTATCCCAGTGCACAGCTCCTCCCCAGCCTCTCTTCTTGAGGAATGCAGCTTTGACCTTTCCTTGCACCTCAGGGAAGGCAATCACCTCTGCTGCCTCCCAAAACATTTCAGCATCTACCACAGCTGGTTTTGTGTCATCTATCTACTGCAGGGTGTGAACCAGCAGCTTGTTTCAAGTATTTTTTAATAAAGTGTTTCTGCTTTCTCCCAGCCAAACTAAATGATGCCATTACATGGTGCCTTGTTATTTTTTATGGGCACTGTTGACAACAGAAACCTTTCACTCTCCAGTAATTTCAATATCATAAACCTAGTACTATTCTGTTATGGCAGCTTTAATTCTATAGCTCTTCATAGCCAGATCCAACATTTAGAAATATCCTTTCCACCAAAATCCAAATGCAGCGGCTGCATTAAACTCCTGCTCCTGCTCAAACCTGACAAACTTCAAATCACACTGTGAGACTCAACCTTGTACTCACACAGAGCAGCAGAAGCCCTTTCTGGGCAGGCTGTGGGTTCACCTCTGCCTGCAGCCATCCCAAAATCCCATTTCACTCTCACAGAATCATTAGAGGCAAAAAGATCTGTAATGTCATTGAGTCCAGCCATTAACTCAGCACCACCTTGTTCACCACTAAACTGACCTTCAAATGCCACATCTGCACTGCTTTTGGACATTTCCAGGAGGGTGATGCCACCACCACCCTGGGCTGCCTGTTCCAACACCTGACCACACTTCCAGTGAAGGAATTTTCCTTACATCCAGTGCAAACCCTCCCTGGTGCCCCTTGAGGCTGTTTCCTCTGGTCCTGGCACTTGTTACTCAGGAGAGAAGACTGCTCCACACCTGGCTCCTTCCTTTCAGGGAATTTTAGAGAGTGTTGAGGTCCTTTACACTTGCCAAGCTCACAAATTTCCCTGATATTTACAGTATTTAGCATGTATCTCTGACAAGGGATTGTGGAGAAAGAGATTCTGTGTATTTTGACTCATGCACTACATTTAGGAAAGGGATTTTTCCACATCACAACCACTCCCAAAACAAGATTGAAAATCAACCCAATTATATCATAAACCTGCAGAGAATCAGTCACACAAAGTCAAGGATATGCCTAATTAAAGGCTTTTACTTGTGCTTTTTTGCCCCTGTGTCAGACTCAATCATGAATGCCTTAATAACCAGTTATTTTCTTCCAGCTGACATTGAAAAGTGACTGTACTTATAGAAGAAAATAGAAGTAAAAAAGTAGAGATTTACAATCTACACAGAGAAACATCACTAAGGAGAACAGGAGAGTTCTACTATTCAACCAGGTGATGTAACAGGGCTGGTACACAGAAAATGCTGCCAGAGTAGAAATGTGGCTCATTTGAATTCATATTTTATGCTATTTTCCTGATTTTGTGTATGTAAACAGCCAAGTTCATAATAGAAACTGCTAGACTAAACCAGAAATTACCTGAAGGATTTATTTATATAACTAAATAAATTAAAAAAACCCTTTATTTGATCATGTAGCTAAGTTTTTACCTTAGAAAACGATGTTTTCTACTGTCATGATTATGTTTATTTTTATGCAATTAATTCAACATATGTTTTACTGTAGAGTGGTTCAATAAGAGCTGTTGCTTGCTGCAACTCAGGTTTGTAGCCAGATGCCTTTAAAATATTGTTCTTCATTAAAAGTATCCTAAGTATTCACATTTACAGGTGTCACTGCTTTTACCATAATTTACTTCCTTTTAAACCTAGGCTGTTAAAACCTTTTCCAGACAGGCAATCCACAATACTACAAAAAATGCCTGCTTTAAAAGTTTTTTTTTTCCCCCCACATCTAATTTAGAGACAATTAAACAACTTTACAACTCACTCCAGGGTTTGTTTATTTTTTTTATAGTAGCCATCCTATAAACAGCCTGATTACTATGTGGATCCCTAACCATTACACATTATTAATTAGAAGAGCCCAGTTTATGGGTCAGTGTAGCAGTGAATGAATGGTAAACATAAACTCAACCACTCTTTGTTGCCCAGTTTAATAATGGCTAATCTGTGTTTACCTGGATTCCTTTCCATACCACAAGCAAAGTTTTGACAAGGAAATGCTTTACAAATTTCTCTTACCTGGGAGTTTTTAAGGCAAATTCCCCAAAACTTATGTGTATATATCATAGCATGTAAAAATGCCTTAACAGCTCAATTTAAGCAGAAAAATAGGTATATATTTATTTCCCATTGGAATGAGAATTGATCTTAGCAGTTTATCAAAAATGGTATTTACCAGAACTCTCTTCTTACCCCAATATCTTAAAAGAATTAGGATTATTAGTGTTCTTCACGTAATTTGGCTGATAATCTACAGGTGGGGCTGGAGGCTCACTGGAGCAGTCTCTGCACCATGACAATTACCACAAGTACTTGAGAATGTTCTTGCTTCAAACACTTTTAACCCCCAGTCTGCAAAACAAGCAGCAGTGACTTTTTAAGCTTTTTCTTCAAAGCTACATCCAACTCCATCTTTAGAAGAAAAAAAAGCAAAGCTTCTTCACCTGCCAGTCACACGAGGCTCTTACGACTTTAATGCTCTCTAACATTTCTCACCCTGATTATATTCTGATTTCTTCAGACACTGAAAGTTTCCATCCATTCTCCATCCTCTCGTTCCCAGCTGGATTCCCTAAGCTCAGCTCCACATTCTGTCCTCCCAGACCCCTTTTCCCCATGGTGGCTCTGCCTCCTGTCCCTGCCTCACTTCCCACAGCTCCTCTCCTGCACTGTGAGTCCTCTCCCACTCCATCCCCAAAAATTTTTCAAACATTTTTCCAACAAGTAGTCCTGGAACTAAAACCAGATGATTCCCAAGGGTTTTGTCTCTCATGGCTGAATGGATTTTAAACTGAATTTACTATGGTTGAAGTGTGAGTGTACCCCTTGTGAGACACTAGAAACTCTATCCAGAGAGAAATATCACCTGAGTCGTATTGAGATAAATAGAAAGGACATAGTTTTGCTCTTTTAGAATAAAATATAGCCAGCACACACTGCAATTCCTTAATAATTATACAGCATTTAAAATGTTTGTATATCACAAATATTTTCAAGTTCATGATAAATAGGTCCAATAAAGTTTAAACAAAGAGAAAAGTGAGACATTGGAAAATGTTTGTCTATTTCTCCTAATTAAATAACACTGTTGAAGGCTTGAGTTCAAAATGTATTTCAGCAAAGATGCGTGAAGGTGAAGCATAAAAATCAGTCTTTTTATTTATATATATATATATATATATATATATATATATATATATATATACTTAATAATAGCAAGGGGATTTTTTTTCCTTTTTAAGTGCCAGGTCAGTTACCTTGTTTGCTAAAAAAAAAAAAAAGGTATTCTTCTGATAATGAAGACCATACTCTCAAAATGGCAAGTAAATGGGTTTTAAAAGTGTCAAATGTGTTTTGCCTTATTTTTCAGGGGTATAAATATTCTGCCTGGGAATTATGAAACCAAAAAGTAAGAGTTTTCCAGAAGAAATGTATATGCAGGCAATTTATCAGTTCCCACAGGAAATTAGTCATACTATTAGTTGCATTTTTCTTGTGTATGTTAATAATCATGTATGTTAAAACATATACTTCATAATTCATGAGACTTGAACATTGAAGGCATTCTGAAATTGGACACACCATTTTAGAAACTCATAAATATGCATGACTTTAAAAGCCATAAATAGCAATATGTCAATCCAGCTAAGAAATGTGCTGGTTTTGTGTTTTTATAATCATGCATTGAAATAAGATGAGCCAACTACTGGTGGCTGATGGAAAATGGGATCTAGAGACACACCCTTGAGTACCAGAGATGATGGCTAATGTGCAATGTCAACCTGTGGTCTGATTCATTGCCTCTCAAAATCAGAATAATAATCCAGGTTCTATATAAAAGTTCAAACTTGGTCTTCTGTGATGTTTTTTTCAGGAAAAAAAAAGCACAAATGGAAAAAGCAAGGTTTAGAGTATTATTCTTTTGAAGCTCTTCCTGATGAGACGCAACACTAGAGCTTGTAGCAAAATCAGTTTTGCTCCTTGCAGAAAAGTGTTGAAGCTAGAAGTGGGGCTATGTAAAGACCTTGAAAGAATCCTGAACACCAAGGAATGTTCTGAGCTGTCTGACATTGAGGTTGTGCATCCAGCATCCTGGAAGGCTTCAGTTCCAGCCTTTCCTCTAAATTAGGGACAGGGGAAGCTGTGCTGTGCTTCCCATGCCAGGTCAGAGCCCTGACCCCATGTCCTGGCTGTGCCTGGGAGGAGGATGGACACTGCTGTCCTTTTCACTGCTCCTCACTGTGCAACTCCTGATAAAGCTAATATACTGCCACAAGAGCTTTTCAGTTTAAATGGATCTTAGCTTTTAGATGAAAAGTCATGCAGGGTAAAAAAAAAAAATAAATAAAAAAGGAATACCTTGTTGTTCTAACAAACAGGAGATGCTGTCTATTGCTCAGGCTTTACAATGCCTGACTTATATGCAGGCTGGAAAAATGAACACCTGGAGCATTTTAGTGTTTCCATATTTCACAGGGAAAGAGAAGTTTATTCTCCTCAGCAGCAGCATCTTCTACTCCATTTAGGCTGCAGTTAAGGGGGGGAAAAAAAAGGCAAATGGTGCAGAGAGACAAGAAAGAACTCTTATTATTCTTCTTCTGCCACAGATCCAGGAAACTTGTGAGGGACCAGCTCATCAGAAAGAAAGATTTCCACCCACACTGCTGCACAGAGGTCAGCCCAGGGAGTGCACAGCACAGTCTGTGTGATGGAAAATGGCACAGGGATAGAGCTGGGGCAGGGAGGGGGGCACTGGAGAGGAGCTGCTCAGTGTGGGGCAGGTGGGTGACACATGGGGCACTGAGACTGTAGGAGAGGCTCCCATGGCCACAGTAAGCCTGGGGGATTTGATTCTGGCCACTGCTGACCCTTGCCATGATGCTGGAGCCACTTTGGCTACTGCCCCTCCAGCAGAGCTCCCAAAGCCCTTGGGAAGGAGAACTTCTCTGAGGCCTGGGCTTCTTGTAACTCCGTGGTGCAACCCAAAATCTTAGGGGTGCTTTTCCTGAATGGCTAAAGCAACAGGGATATCCCATTTACCAATTCCTGAATGGCTAAAGCAACAGGGATATCACATTTAACATCCTGGGAAAGTGCTTCATGCTTTCCTGAGCATCTGAGATTGAGGATGTTGATATCTAAACAGTATCTGCAGGCTGGCTGCCTTTTCTGAAGGAGTGTCAGACAGGGAGGGAACACACAGTTGAATTTCTGAGACTTAGTTGGAGAAAAAAAAAAGAAATAGTAGCAGGAACTGTTATCACATGGCATTTGGAAGTGAATCTTCAAATCAACAGTCTGACTAATGCATGAGTCATTATTCATATTTAAAATAATTGCTTAAAAAAACCCAAAACAAAACAAACAAGTCATGTGGAATTTTAGTATAATACACGCATACAAGTTTTCTGCATGCACTAAAAATCCCCTAATTCTTAAGCCTTATAAACTAACTTTTGATCAAAAAGCAGGCAATAAATTACCCATCTCTGTAATTCAACCATCATTTTATAGCTTGTGCCCAAATTTAGATCTTGGTATAGATTTATGCTTCTGCTACTGCATCCTAATATCACAACAAATCCCTCAGAAAAGACAGCTCATAGACTTCTGCTAATAGCCAGCTGAATTAAACCTTAGCAGCTCTAACCTCAAAACTTAATTGATTACAGGGAAGATTAAAGCAGACACATTCCAACTCCAAGATTTATTGGCTACTGTACCAGCAATAGCTTTCTATCCCACCAGGGTCAATATAGACTTTTTATACTTGCAAACAGGAAATACAATATAATTGCACCTCAGAGTTAGATGGATATCAGCAAAGGAAGGACTATGGATGTGCATGGCTAGCAGAAAATACTATAGGTTCAAAAATTGAACAATGAATTGAAAGCATTACAGAAAAATTATCTGAGATCCATTAATTGCTTTGTATTTAGAGCAAGCACACCAATGGGTGAGAAATAACAACAGAGAATTGAAATTGCTTTGTTGTTCAGAAACTGCCTAAAATAGCATCCATTTAAATATTAAAGAAAGTAATAATTTGTCACATTAGAAGTAATTATGATGGCTTTAAGAAACCAGAGAATTGTTTAGAAGCTTTATGGTACCTGAACCGTCCAACAATGCTTTGACAACCAAAAATAACCTTACCAGCTGAGAAAATTCTTTCTGGAAAAACCTACCTGAAAGCAGTTTTGCAGAAGCAGATTACTAAATTATTTTTGCCAGTCTGTCGTAGGTTCACAGTTCCTTCATCTGCTTCCTGAGTCTTTGCAGTAAGTGACTGCAGAAAATATCTGTGCAAAATTAAAGATGTATTGGTTATGTTTTGAATACATCAATGTGGACATGTTAAAGCTCTGTCAGCAGGGTCAAGTTGGTTATTTACCACAGTAGAAGCAGCAGAGGAGGAAAAAAACCCTTAAGTGCCATCTGAAAACACATTATTATGATAAGATGGATGGAATTCGAAGATGTCAGACTGTCTGAAACTACAAAAAAAAAAGAAAGAAAAAAGAAAAAAAAGATGGGTTGGGAGTGAAGTATAAAAAAATCTGTAGAACCTAGTCTTTTAAAGCAGACATGGGGTGAAAGATTGATATGAACTCAGAGAATGATAGCAGAAAATGAAAATGGTTTCAGAACACAGCAGACGTGGCTACAGACGTAGGTGGATGATGTTCCTAACCCAGAACAGTCACACTCAGGACAGGAATATTCTGTCCAAAGTACATTTCAATGATGAGAAGACTCATTCTGAAAATTGTATGCAAGTCTGTTTAAAGTGTTTCATTCATCTCTCTATTTCTCTTTAGCTAATTAGTACATAGAACAGTCAATTTTCTTTCTATTTTCATTTCATTTTATCCTCGCGTCTGTGTTATTGCATTTTCCAGATGGTAAGAGACAAATTGTCAGCACCCATGGAAGTATGGGGTCTGTGGGACTGAAAGTCCCCCAGGGAACCTGTATCAGGTCAGAATTCTATGCCAAAAGTGTGAATGAGGAGCCATGAGTAATGGAATAGTCTCACACAGGAAAAAACCTGAAATTAAAGAAGTTGAGTACTCTGAGCCCTAAACCCTGCATGTTCCTAGGTGTGCAGCTTCCATTCTACATTTTATTGCAATATTAGAGATGAGGGCACAATCTGAGCTTGCCAACACTAAGCCCAGGTGTTTCTGGGGGAAGGGAGCAGGGTGACCTGGTTTACACCAGGTGTCCCTGCAGAGGGGAGCAGGGGAGCCTCACTGCTCACAGGGAAACCTGGAGGTCACACTGGGACCAGGGGTTTGTGTCTCCTCAGGGCTCTCGTGCAGGAAGGAGAAGAGCTCCTCCTGAACTCTGAGATTTTGCTGCTCCTGCAGACCAAACCCAGTGTGAGAAACCCTTCAGGTAGCACAGAAAGTGATGAAATTAGGGACAACTACTGAACAGGCCTTTTTTTTTTTTTTTTTAAAGTTTGTAAGACATTTAAATTCTAATGTGTGGTATTTAGTGATTCTTAAATTTTCTTATTTCTTATTATTCTCGAATATTTCTGAAATAATGTCTTAAAATTTCTTAATATTCTTAAAATTCAAACATCCTTTTCCCCCGCCTTTTTTTTTTTGTTTTCTGGGTAGCTTTTTTTGCTTGTTTGTTTGGATTTCGTTTATTTTTTTCAATTTTAAAGACCTATTTTGAGGATGGGAAACTTTTTTTTACTGTTTTCCCACTAAAGCTTTTCCTTTCATTGCTGTTGCATACACGTGGTACAAAACCAAAGGTAATAAACTCTGATTACATTATTTACAGTACCAGAATCCCCACAAAACAAATCCAGCCCCTACCCAGAGACATTATAAGTTCAGTGAATGATAGCAACCTAAATATAAACAAGGCTTCCATAATGATTGCTAATGTTTTCTAAATTAGATTTACTCAGGCATACACTTCCTTGTAGGTAGTTTTCAGCTAAAACTCTCTCCTAGGAGTGTGTCCACCAGGAAACTGAATGGTTCAGAAGAGGTGAATGATTCAGATGCATCATCAGGAACAACAAGATCCCAATGCATTTAGTCATATTTCACTGCCTCCTACATAAGTAATTTAATTTGTTTGCTATGCTCTCAATCCACTTCCCCATTATTAGCAAAAGAACTGAGGCTTTAAAATCATCTAAGTATCCATGGATATAGAAATATATTAAGACAGGTGGCTGTGAAGGAGATATGGGGTGAGGTTTATTCCAGCCTGCTGTGACAACACACTCATTTATAGCAGCTCCCCCATCTCCTTCTTTAGCCAGTGATTCTCTCCTCTGAGAGCAAGAAATGCCCTCTGGCATTGATTGTACATTGGGTTTGGATAGATTAAGTCACTCTCATTCCCCTTGGCCAAGATGTTGAATGTAAGTCACACCAGGCACAGAGCCCTTCGTAAAATCCAGTCCAGGTCCAAAGGCTTTAAATGATTACATTCATTCTTAGGGACCAGAAATCGTGTGCCTTGGGTAAACAAACCTCTCTATATTCCTGGAATTGAAGACAATCAAATTTCATTTTCTTTTGGACAGTTTATTTGCTATTAGTGTCACAAATTGAGTATATTATCAGATATTCCTGTGGGACAAGAAGACTGGGCCTTTGCATGTACAGCAAATTAACCTGGGAGCTCTCTGCTTTCCATTGCTCCAGGCTACATGCAACTGGAAATCTTAGGGGGATTTGAGGGTCCTGAATGAAAGAATATTTCTCAGTTTAGAATGGGTGTTGCTGACCATCTGAATGTGCTATTGCCAAAAGAATAATGATTTCTCCTATATTTTTGGATTTTTTTCCTTTTTAATGACTACAATAAATTACTTTGACATATACTTTAATTATAAAAAGCATTACCAAAGTGCAGGGTGGCATTGAAAGTACAGCTCTTAAAATCACAAGTGACTCTAAGCACAGAAGGGTCTCAAGAATGTTGGAGGACAGGGCTACAATTCAAAATGATTTTGACAAACTGAGAGAATATTCCTGACAAAAAATAAGATGCCATTCAATGAAGACAGCTGTAAAGTTTAACACTTGGGCAGGAAGAATAAATTGCAAAAGTACTGGATAGGGAACAATTCACTAGGCAACAGTGATGTTAAAAGGAAAATAGGAACTGGAATAGCTCTCCAACCCCAAGGTACCAACAAAAAAAAGGTTAAAGGAGGATTCATAAGTGGTCATATTCTCTATTGAATACAGGACAATGGCCTCTTCCACTCACAGACCAGAGCATCAGCTGTGCTTCCTGTTGAGAGCTGCACTTGAAGAAAGATGAGAATAATGGTCCCCAGTGTAATTTTCTGATTTCTCAGCAGAGATATTGTCTTTAAAAAAAAAATCCAGAATGTGCACATTTTTCTACAAAATGCCATTGCTACCTGTATTTGAGACTATAAGAAATAATTCACCTTCTGAGCTATTGTTTCACATTTAATACCAAGGTGATAAAAAAAAATCTTTTACATCAGCCAGAAATTTTTGGTTTTAATAACACATAAACAACTGGAAATGCAGTACTCAACCTATGCACAAATTAAAAATCATAAAAAATGCATGTCAAAATTCTGTTTGTTTTTTTTTTTCTGACCTGAAGTGAAATATTTAATTTTAGCTGGCCATTAGCTGAGTTGGCCAATCTCAGTCCCTTTGCTGCCCAGTGGGAACAGCAAAATCATGTCCCTCCTTGGCCAGGTTTCAGTTCCCCTTCCTTACTGTTGGCTCAAGCACGCAAGAACTTGGGTTGGTCAGAAGCAAATGATTTTCTGACAGAGTTTTACTGACACAGACTTTTCCTTTGCAGAAAGGCTGGAGTTAAAGGAAAGCCCATTTAGTAGTGAGAATGGATTTGGAATGCAACCAAAAATCCTCAAATTTTTACCTTTGAGAGAAGAAATATTATTCTTGCATCATGACTAAAGTTACTTATCTCCCAGAGGTCTATCTTTAAATCCTTGTGCACGCAGAGCATCCCTTAGGAAACTCGGATAACCCAAACTGCTCAACACCCCTTTGTAGAGAAAGATCCTGTTGCACATCCTCTCTCCACCAGTTGCTGACTCATTAAAACACAAAAGGTCACACTTGGAGTGTACAACACCACAGGTTTTTGGGATTTCCAATATTTTTCCTGTGAGATTTCCATTTTTGCAGCCTGAAAGTGAAAGAGAGCTCTGCCGTTGACTTTCAGAAGTACATTTGCAGATCAGCTAATTGTAATTTGCACTGAATTATTGATGCTGAGCTGATGAATTCAGAGTGTGTGTGCTGAGCATCCTGTGCTCCACAGAGCAAAGGAAAGCACAGCAGATTGGGAGGGGCAGAACTTGAGCAGCTTCTTTGCTGACCCCTGCAGGCATGAGCTCCTCCTGTCAGCTCTCACCTCGGACTCCATCTATTTTGTACACTGCCTGCACAACACAGAGCTCAGGAGGAAGTTAAATATGGCCTGAATCTACATTCTAATGCAATTCTAATGCAGCACATTATTTCTAGTAATAATCTCCCCCACAGAAAGAACTGATGCATATTATCAGGCATGAATATGTTTAATGATTTAAAAGAGAAATGAGTTCATTAAAACACTCATTCATCTCAACATAGGGCGAAGTCAGAGGAACAGGTGAGGAAATAATTTTGCTAGGTTTTTCAAACACTAAAAAAAGAAATTGGAGCATTTGATAGAAATCATTATATTCACATTTCAGTTTTCAAAGATTAAAAAATATTAGACTTTGACCAATCTATCCTTTCGAGGTGCACCTGTATCATACATACATACATGCTGTCACTGAGGTTTATTGTCGTAGACATCTTTTGTGAAAATCCTTTTCTTTAGGATTTTGCCTGCTGAGAAGCTGAGAAGCTATAGTAACAAAATGTAAACAATGGTTATCTGCTGCTGCTGCTGGAATGCATCAGGTGTGTCTGTGATTGGCCCATCTTGAATGTTTACAATTAATGGCCAACCACAGACCAGACAGCTTGGACTCTCTGTCCAAGTCACAGATCTTTGTTATTCATTCCTTTCTATTCTTAGCCAGCCTTCTGAGAGGAAACCTTTCCTTCTATTCTTTTTAGTTAGTTATAATGTAATATATATATCATAAAATAATAAATCAAACCAAACCTTCTGAACATAGAGTCAACATTCTTGTCTCTTCCCTCACCTGAAGACCCGTGTAACCACAGTCACAGTTTATGATTTCCAAATTTTCCAATGCTTGGTTTCCTTTCCTGGCATCTGCCTCCTCCTTGATTTGCTGCCTTCTCCAGCCCCTCTGGGCTTCCCCCAGGCTCCCCAGCCCTGGGACATTTGCTGTTGCTCCCCCTCTCTCACTCCTGAGCCAGCTCATTCTCTTCTCCATATCTGTGCCCCCATTTCGTATTCCAGACCTCTGCTGTTGTTTCCATGATCAGATGGGAATCTGATCTTTTCTGCAGCTGCTGCTGTTCCACTTGTCCCCACCTCCACTTTGCTTTTCCTTCCTCCTCCTCCCTCTCAGTGATTTTGGCTCTGTCTCAGCTCCTCGCACCGTGCTGGGCTCTCAGTGACACCAGCAGTGTCCCCTTCCCAGGGAGCAGCTCCCATCTCCTGGGGTCCTTGGCTGACACACCCCAAGGGCATCCTCGGCTGCATCCACCCCATCCCTGCTGCTCTCTGCCTGGGCAGGGGATCAAAGTGAAAACATGGAACTTCTGACAACTGTCTGAGCTGTAAAAGATCAAGAGTTTCTATTCATGAGAACGCCAGACTGTGTTTTCACCTGTTGCTCTAAATAAACAACCAACAAACACAAAAAGCCCTAATGCACTCGGCTTGTTTTGGAAATCAGAGAGATCCACCAGAGAAAAGAACTGCTGTGAACTCCTAATGATATATAAATATTCCTTCTGGGAAAATAAACAAAATAATGCCCTTTTTGTAATGGTAAATATGAAATATCACAGTGTAAAAAAACCCCACCGTGATTGTTTTTAAGCTTATCTGTGTTTCTTGAAGCTGTTTACATCATGAAGAATTCCTGAAGCAGGTGAATATTAAAAGATAATGAATCATAGTTCCTTACCTGAGTGGTCAGAGAACATTGCATGCAGACCCCAAAGAAGTTGGATTTGAGGAGCATTCGTCCCATATAGATAAAACCAGATTTCTAAGACAGGTGTTTGTTACTTAAAATGGACAATGTCTCACCAGCTAATTAAAACTTCAGCTGCTGCTTCTCAGACACTTATTCTTTCAATATAAAAATATTATGAGTGTTTAGTGAGTCTATTGATATCTTTCAGCAAAATTTTAGTTGTCACATGAACATAAACTAAGGATAATGAAGGGGAGAGGAATCCATATAAACTATCTAAAACACCATTACATTGCAGAACAAAATAAATCTATTTGTCTTACTGAAGCAGGTGATGAATACAAATACCAGACAAAAATATTCTAATGTTAATCAGACATGGGGTTAGAATCAGATTTTACTGCAGTTATTAAAGAAGATAAAGCCTTTAAGAAAATAAATCACAACACATAAGAAAAATTAGGTTTCCATACTTCCTCCAGGTGAGATTCTCAGGCAGAGGAGGACCAGTCATTTCCCAGACATCAGCTGGCATTTTATGTCTAGTTATTCTATTTCTACATATTTCACATAATAGTGAAATAAATATAACATTCCAGACCTGAAAAGGAAAATTTCAGTGACGATATTTATATCCATCTTCATGTGAAGAAAGGCTGACAATTCTCAACTTCTGCAAGTCAATCTGTGCCTATGTATAAGATTTATTGATCTGTGCAGTCTAAAACAAAGGAGAATAATTTAATGGCTAACTGGAAGACCAAAAGGTTATCATTAGTTCTGAATTAAAGCTATGAAAAGGAAAATTAATTCTGAATACTAAATTTTTTTAAATTATTTGTCCTGTTAAACAACAAAGGCACGTACACTCATGAAAGCAGCATTATGAGTGGGAAAACTAATTTTATAATTGAGTGGGAAAACTAATTTTAAGCATCCTTCAGGGCATAATTTTTCACTGGATAAAATAGAGGAATGGTATTTTATTTTCAACTGTTTCTATAATTCTAAGGTGAACTGGAAAATTACCTGTCTTTAACCACTGCCTTTTCTATTACCTTTTCAATCAAGTTTTTCTTTGTTAAATCTCCCCTTTGATCAGGTGTTTCTGATAAGACAGCACTTCCTCTGGGTTTTCACATTGGCAGCAGCCAGCAGGAAGACATGCAGACAGCTGAAAGTGCATTTTAGAACCATTAGATACCTCACAGCACCATTAACTTCCTGAAGTCCCAAAAATACAAATCGAATTTCCTACTCCAAACTTCCTAGCGCCATTTACAGAACCGTAAAGCTCCCTTATACAGAAACGTCTTTTCCTAAAAAGTGTTGCCCTTCCCAGATTTATTATTTGCTGGGCATGAAAATACAGATGAAATAAACTTAGAATAAAAAGCAAACACCACAGACTTCAGGTGAGTCCCACTTGCCCATGATCCTCTGTCCTGTTCAAGGACCATGGCTTGGCCTACGAGGATGAATCAACACATAAATGTTTTCAGAACCTTGGTTTAATGTGTTCTCTGGGAGCATTTCTATTGCATTTTCTCTTTACACATGTGTTTTTCTTCCACTCCAATTGTTCAGATTTAATTTGTCCTCTCTGAGCATATTTCATCCATTACTACATTGTTCTTTTTTCTCGAGGTGAAGATGAAGGCCTCAGTCAAGACTCATGAAAACAGATGAAAGCAATAAAATTACAATAGGCAATAAGATAATGATAAGAAAAAAACCCTATAATTTTAGGAGGAAAAATCTATATATTCTTTATCCCTATAAACAGCTGCAATATCCTTAGGATATTTCCCCTTGTGCCTATTCACTCATACAGATGCAATATCTTCAGTTTCTCTAAACAGAGATTTTTATCAAACTACCCAATTAAAGTAGTCTGAAAATAGGGGGAGAAAATGCCTTGTATAGCTCACTGGTTTTGCCCAGAGGGCAGCTAAAAACCTTTTTTTTTTTTTCTGTATGTAGGCAAGTAATATAAATGAGAAAGAATAAATAGGGTCCCTGTCTATATTTGTATCAAAATTGCTATAGTTTCCCATTTCAGATTCATTATTTTTCATTATTTTGGTTATTTTTATTGAATTGTGTCCTATCCTTGCTAATTCAAATACTACAATACTTTTACTGGAGCTTGTTTGTTTTAAACACCTGTAAAATCTTCCTTGATATTGATAGAAGCAGACAAAGTCAATAATGAGAGTTTCAGAAAAAACCTGTCTCAAGAGCTATTCATTACTGGAGAGAACTAGTACAATTTAATGTTGTGCTCCTTCAATTCAGAATAAATTATGCAGAATAATAGAGGAAATCCAGAAAAAAAATCATTGCAGCTTTTCAGAGTTATGAAATATTAAAAAATTAAAAACCATTAAATAACAATGGCTCAGGGCTGGAAACCTTCATTCCACAAAAATTAAGAAAATAACTTTAATGAGAAAAATATACAACTGCTCATGTAAGCATACCCAAAATAAGAGTATGAATGCCTATCCAACTGAAAAAATCCTCTAACTAAACAATTCCTCTTAGAAATCCACCTGGAGCATGTTATCATGAACAATTAATGACTTTGGCTCAGAAATTCAGTGGTTCACTCCTACTATGCCATACAAATCTCTTGCAAAAAATGTATCAGAGGTTCAGAAACTGGCAAACTTAGCACATTATTTGGCTTGATTACATTGCCCTAATGTAGGCACAGTAAATTAATTGAATGATTATGTGTCAGTCACACCACTAAATTTTGACAGCTGCATTAAAATTATAGACTGGATTAAGAAGAATAAAGTGTTTCAATGCTTGTGGCCACCATGCCAGAGGCAGTGGAGCTGTGATACCTCAAGTGAGATGCATCTTCCTCTGGGCTTTCCAATAATTCAGGATTCTGAATGAGTTAAAGCAGACAGGCTGCTGGGGATGATGAAGAGGTGCTGTGAGCACTCCTGCACTGACTAAAGCAGCTTTTCTGGCTTTGAAATGAGCTGATCCAATATACAGGAGATTTTCCTATTCCAATTCAACCCGAATTTTAAAGCCACCCTCAAGCATTCTGAATCAAAGGTAACATAAAAACTGCTCTTAGCAAAACTGAGGAAAAAGAGCATCAAAACTTCAAACCTCTGCCAAACAAAGCAAATGAACAAACAGAAATCCCAGAGCAGAATTATACTCAATGAAATCCTGCATTAATGTTTAATCTGTTGAGCCATAGGGTACCTTGTAGGCAAGCTGGTTAATTTTTTTCTGCACTGCAATTTCCCCACATATAAAATAGGACAGCAACATTTGCTTAGCTGCAGTGCTTGTGAGAATTTAAACCCTGCACACATCCCTGCTTTGCAGGCAGTAACAGCCATTTGCACAGAGCTGGGCTAGGGGAGGCATCATTCATCATGAAGAACATTAATCATAAAGAAGAGATCAAGCATTTTTCTGAATTGTTCTGACAAAGGTAATTAATGTTAAAATCCAGGCAAGAACTTCAGTTGACTTGCACTTCCTCCTGCTCTGGGCATCTCGCTGACCTGCCTAAATCAGAGACCTCATCACCCTCTGCTCCCTCTGCAGCTTTTGGGTGGGAGTGATGCTCCAGAGTGAATTCCAGATCCTGCCTGGTGCACACCCCTCTGCAGCTGCCTCCTCTCCTCACACAGCCTGAGCTGAACACTTCAGCTGCTGCAGCTGGAAAAAACAACTTAAAATTCTTCTTAAGGAAGAATTCAGGTGAAAAATCCAAAAATTATGGTACTTACCCTAATGTAATTGGGAACCATCCAATTCAAAACTCAGGTTTCATTTATAACAGCACAAATGTAAGCTCTTGCACTAAGAATATCTTACAAGCACCCCCAGATTTCTGTGTAACACTCCATTAAACTCCAGTGTAAAGGTGGATTTACACCCCAGTCTCACCCATACTGCAGGTGCATCTTTCAAAGCACTGACATTCACATTCACACTGATTTACATTTACACTGATCTGCGATACATTCATAAACAAGTGTGCTTTACTCCATTTCTTCATTTCATGTAAAATTTGTTCTGGGGACTTGGAGCTGCTGTGCTGGGACACCTGCAGCAGAGGTTGGAATTTTCACTGTTTGCAAGAACACAATTTAGTGACCCTGAGTATGAGCTGTAAGAGGCCATGCCATGCCAAGTGAAGGTGCTTTCCTGCAAAAGCCAATTACTTCAGGCTACAAGGATAATCTATTTCATAGGAATTGAGCAGGGTCACAGAAAGATTTCAGTCTTTTATAATTATCTTTAGGAAACAAGTGAAGGGAAATACAAAAAGTGTGAAAACACAAAGCACCGGGAAAAATAAACCAAAAACAAACCATGGATGAAGCTCCTCTAAGAGGAATTTGTTGCTAGGAGGAGGATGACTTCACTATTAAAAAATTCTCTTCTGAAGACAGAAAAGGAGAAAGTAAAATTTTGTCTTCAGAAAAACAATTAAAATATCTTTGAAATATTTTTCTCTGTTTCAAGCAGTGAGGTTTCCCCTCCACCCACCACCTCTTTATTTTTTTTTTAATTGGTTGACTCTTTCACTCTCAAAATTTGTTCTAAGAACATTTTCAAAAAAAAAAAAAAAAACAAACAACCAAAAAACAAACAAAGAAGTGTTCTCTTCTTTGCTGAACGAACAGTGGTACTGAGAAAATCACACATATTTTCCAACCAGTAGAGGCCAGTTACATCCACTGACCCATTGATTTTTCAGCTGCAAGGTAATTATGAAGCCTCTGGGTTCTTAGCAGCACATGGAAGAAGAAAAAGGAGTTTAAATCATATTCTTCTCCAGTGAAGTATTCTACTTGGAAATAGATTTTTATGTAAAGGAATACTATGAGGAAAAAAAAATATATACCTCACTTCAGTCAGTTCTCTTCCTGTCAACTGTTGTTGAGGCAGCTTCAATGTTTCCCCAGGGCGGTGGATTGACTCTCCCAGATTCTACAGCTCCCTGTAACAGCTCTAGAAAACAAAAGGAACTTTTTGGAGAAATACATTTATGAAGCTACAAAGTGCCACAGGTTAGAGTTTATCTGCCTGTGCTGTGAGTTGTACCAGGTGTGTCTTGGAACTATCCCCCTAATGCAAAAACAATAATCTGAAATATTCAATGGCTGCCCTGAGATGTTCCCATTGAAATGCAGCACAGTAATGGATCATGCAGAAGTTGCATATTTCAAATAACAACCAAACAAACGAAAAAACCACCATATTTTTTACAAAATAGAACTCATGTCTAAATGGCAGAATCATTTTACAGAGGGACAAAAGCAACTTTATGTCCTAATATTCACTTTTTCTCTAAGCTTCATATTCAATTATTGCTTAATCAGGAAATGCCTTTCTCTTTCCTATAAAGTATTGGTTCATTTCCTAGCTTAGATATCTCTGTGTGCTGGCACAAGGCCCAATGACATTAGTGTGGCTTCTCCCTGTACTTCAGAAATGTCACAACAGCCTGCTGGATGTTTAAGGTGTGATGGTTTAATTATGAATAGGAGTAACAGGGTTGCCTGGGGATTCTTGTTTTTTCTTTTGCTTAATCGGAGAAAACTTGGCATGGAAACAAAGATATCAGAGGAATATGATTTGCTTCAATTAAAAAGAAGAGAAAAAAGGCAAATTTGACTACATAGAACCAGCTTTTCAGACCAATATTCAATGCATAGATGTACATTAAATGGGGAGCAAAAACATGACAGTGCTTAACAGGTACTGCTGTCAATACTGAGCAGATTTTAAATCCCTTTCACAAATGATGCTGCAGTGGCTTCAGGATGAAAATCAGACTGTATTTCAGAGCCAGGTGAGAGCACCCAGGGACAAGAGAACTCTGCACCCTCCATCTGCTGGCATGGGCAGCACTGGACAGGGCATGGCCCAGCTCCTGGGTTGCTGTTGATATTTGCTGCCCCGAGATGTGCAGGATGTCTCTGCTTCGGCCCTGCAACTGAAGAACGAGTCTGGACTCTTCACTTTTCAGTCAGGAGGTTGTTTATTAATTCTTATCTATAAAATTTTTTTTCTGCCCAGCCGAGATCTGCTCAGCAGGGCAGCCACAGGCACTCTGTGTTGTCCTTTTATACTACAAACTACATATAACATATTTACACTTAATTCGCAATACCTATCACCTATGTTAGACAGTGCACTTCTATTCTAAACCAATCCCAAAGTGCCAACATCACTGCAGAAAATGGAGAACAAGAAGAAGAAGAAGAAGAAAGGCTGGACAAGCCCAAGTTCCTCATCTTGTCCCCATAACCCCCATACCAAAAATCCTAAAATCCACATTTTCAACCTGTGATCATGTTGTTATTACACCATTCAAACCTCTGTGACTTTCAGGTCCTCATACAAAGCTGGCAACTTTCTCCAGGGGTCACAATCAAATCCCCAGGTGTTCTGGGCTGTGTGGCAGGGTCTTCGAGCCCCCCCGTAGGGTCCTCAGCAACTCTGGACACCCGGAGGGATGCACTGAGTTCTGACACCCAGCCAATTTATATTAGTGCCAACCCCTGCCCCATCCCACCCACTGCTGTGCACCTGTGTGTGGGGAAAGCACAGCCCTTGCATTTCCTCATTTTCTCATTTTCAGCTGCTTTGCCAGCAGCAGAAAAGAAAAACTCAAAAGACAGTAAAAGCAGAATCTTCTCTCCAGCCCAAGAAGTTAACTATCAGTTATTCTCTTTTAGCCAGCAGCCTGTGTTCTGTGTTAGGAAGACAGATCTAATAAATCTGGTTGGTGTGCATGCAGGGGAAGTTATTTTCCAGTTTGGGAAAGTGGTAGAGGCCTCTTCCCTTAGATTTTTTTCAAAAGTAATTTCCAGTAATACATTAAACTGAAATTCAATTACAAAGCAAATACATCTCAGCTAATGTGAATACTGGCTGGGCTAGCAAGAAGAAAGGAAGGGAAGATAGAATTACTGAACACCAAAAATATGGTCTGTTGTTAAAAAGATTATTTCTAGGTTTATTCCCTTATAGTTGAAAGTCCAGGTAGCACTTCAGTGGACCAAGAAGCACTGAAAATTATTTCTAAATTCTTCAGCATAAACTCAGAACTAAGAGAACAACTTTGAGTGGATTTCTGTGGTATTTAATGAGAGATATAAATAAAATTTAAATACCTCTTCATAACCTCATTAATATCTGATAAAGCAATTCTTTGCTTTCATTGTAAAACCAGAAAAGGTCTTTCAGGTGTGATCTTCAGTTGTGAAAAGCAGAGTGTACCTGAAACACTGCATGTTTAAAGGAACACACATACTGTGATTTAGAAAAAAGGGCAGTTTATTTTTAGTTAAATGGTTTTGAAAATAAAACCCGTTGTTGAAAAAAATAAATCCCAATATATTGCTTTGGTGAAATGATAGACGGAAAATATGAATGTTTACCAGAAGTGAGAAAAGTAAAAAGGATTTCTAGGTCCTCACAGAAGCTATAGTGTGATTTTTCTGGCATCCTATCCTCCTCTGTGAATGAAGAACTTCAGCAGAACAATTCTCCACAAAGCACCACAGTCCTGATTGCTCCCAAAGACACCGACACAGAGTATGAGAAATCCAGAAGAAAATAACAGATATTTTCTAACAAGTTCCCAAATTCTAATCCTTCAAATTATCACATCACATGTAAACAACATGAAATGTTTAACTCCCCTGTCATACCCTAGTCTCACACCCCATAGAAACTGAAATAATGGCAGGGAAAATAAATTATCACTGTCCAAACAGCAAGAGCTTTGGGTTCCCAGCTTTGCAAGGCAACTCCTTCTTATCACTGATTTGTCTATTCCATGTAATAGCCACACTCCATGACAACTGACTCATAAAACTTAGATATTTGGATGCAAATCAGTACCAAATATTATGATAACAGCTCCTTTAAAACTGTTCTTTTGGGTTCCAAAGTGTTTTATCCTCTTCTGAAACAATTTATCTGCTGTTATTCTGACACAATCAGCATATTGTCCTCCAGTTTCTGATTTACACATTTTTTGAAGATCTGTTTTCTCTAATGCCCAGCATTTCAGTCAACACCCTGTTGTTCAGTATTAAGGATGCCTGAATTTCCAGCAAAGAGATTCCATGGAATTCACAGTGAAATACATTTACCAGTCATCTGGCATACACAGCTGAGGTTCAGCCAAATTCACTTTGTGCAAATTTAAACTTGTGTTAAGCCAACCAAAATGAATTATTTTCACAGAACAACTTACAGATGACTAAAAGGTGGAAATAAACATGAGGTTAATTAAATCTTTTGCTGGTAATAGAATGGATAATACACTTTTCTTTTGGCCATGCTGTCCTTAGGAGAATAGGAGAAGCATTCAAGATGTTCTGTTTCCCAAAGAAGAACAGAGGCCATAAATTTTAAGAGAGTTACGGAGCAGTTCTAGAAACAGCTGGCAGAACATACCAGCACCTAAGTACCATGAGTTGGGAGAAAAATCATAATGATTTTCTGACACAAAACTCCATTTCTGAAGGAAAAAAAAATCTCTGAGAAGATGCTAAGTGTCTGCCAGAAATTAATAAAAGTATAGTATTTTACCGGGAGTCTACTTGACTCAGATATTTTGAGTACCTAACTACCTCAAAACACCTTGCTTTGGTCAGATTAAAGAATATCAATATTTGTTGTGTTAGCTCTCCTGATATGAATAATCCTACATCCCTTTTTAGTCCTGTCAAAGTACTCAGAGAGTAATTTTATGAACCATTTTCCACCTGAAGTTGCCAGCATTAAAGTACCTGGTCTGTACTTTAATGGAGGAGTGGCAGTATCATCCTTCTGGAGGATTCTTTTCTTTTTCTCTCTCCTTCTCTCTCTTCCCACCATAAGAGAGCATCTCTGGGGCCACTCCACAAAACAACTGATATTTCTTGACACATCCTGGGCTGCATCTAAAGCAGTGGGACTGTGACCAGTAGGTGAAGGGAGGTAATTCTGTCCCATCACTCCAGTTGGGACACCCCATCCAGAGTGCTGCATCCAGCTCTGGGACCCCCAACAATAAAATGAGCTCCTCAAGAGATTCCTGAGGAGGACCACAAAGATGATCAGAGGGCTGGAGTGTGTCCTCTATAAGGACAAGCTGAGAGAACTGAGATTGTTCAACCTGGGAAAGAGAAGAAAAGGCTCTCAGGAGACCTTAGGGCAAACTTGTAGTTCCTACAAGAGAGCTGCTGAGGGAGATTTTACAAGGGCATGGGGTGACAGGACAAAGGGAAATAGCTTTAAACTGAAAGGAAGCAGATAACTAGATATGTGGAAGATATATAATAGATATATCTAATAAATTAGATACATGGAATAAATTCTTCACAATCAGCTTGGTGAGGCCCTGGCATAGGTTGTGCAGAGAGTTTGTGGATGCCCCATCTCTGGAAGTGTTCAAAGTGAGGCTAGGTGTAGCTTTGAGCAACCTGGTCTAATGGAAGCTGTCCCTGCCCATGTCAGGGGAAAAAATCTAAATAATCCTTAACATCCTTACCAACCCAAACCATTCTGGGATTCTATGAAATTAAGTCTAAGCAATTTCTGAAAAAGCACTTAGGCACTTGGGAAAATACTGCCCTTTATACCTTCAGTGAAAATAACTTTCTTCCTGTCAAACCTAAAAAGCAGATGAAAATGGAAAGAGCCCTGTTAGGAAGCTAACACAGTCAGCACCACAGTGACTTAGACTGAAATTCCTGTTTTAATCTTCCCAGAGTAACTTTCTTGAACTGTCTCTTTCTGTTGTTCTCCTCACTTTGAATTTAATAGCAGTTCCCCCTGAATGACAACCAAATGTTGTGTCCTATAGAGCTGGCTGTTTCCACTCATGCAATTGCCAAGGCACCTACCACTGAGAGATCCAATTACCCCACCTCCTCCTTCATGCTCCTGCCTCACTCCAATCTGCAGCTGCACTTCTGCTCAAGTTCTCTCTTGTTTCTTTCACACTTTCCTTCTCCTTTCCCTGATGGCTATATTTATCTCTGACCTTCATGCTATTTGCCAGATTTATTATTTTGTTGTCAAATTTCACTCCTCAGTTTCTTTTTTTTTTTTTTTTTTTTTTTTTTTGTCAGATGGTGCTTGTTGAGCAATGCTATGGAACAGCAGCTTTCTTTTCTGTCTCTCAGAAGCTCTGCTCTTGCTTCTTTACTGGGAGGACAGCCTGGCTCCCCTTTCTGGTTTAATATCTGAATCCATGTAATCAGGGGTAAATATATTGATTTTCTATTTACCATATTGTATCTTCATGTGAAAAGAAGAATCCAGTAAGACAAAAAACCATTTCCAAAGACCCATTTCAGAACCTTAATGGAAATTTTCCTGAAACTTGTCTTACTCTGTGTCTTTCATTCTGTCAATTTAAGCAATATGTCTGAGATTATGTGTGTCAGGGATCTCATGCCTTTCCATCCCTGGCATTGAAGGAAGTAAATCAGTCAGTAAAGACTATAAAAAGTTCTGGGGTTTAATTATGAGTAAAACTCAAATATCACTGAACTTGCTAAAACCCCAGGGGAAGCCACATAATAAAACCTGTCAAAGCCTCAGTCTGATCAAAAAAAATTACACCAAAGTTAATTAGTTGGAAAAGGCAAATTCTCATGTATTCTGACTCCCTTTTTAAATCATTCTATTTTATAATCATAGGGAGAATTTATCTGATTTTTAAATGTTTAAGATTGCTAGCATGAAATACAACTAGCTACAGATGCTCTGGGAAAGCAAAAGCAAGCTTTAGCTGCTTCCAGTCGATTTTTTTCCCAACAATTATATGCTGAAAACGATGTAATTTCAGTCAAGACAGAATCTACTGATTGTGCTGCTAGTGTCTTTTGTTAAAAAATAACAGCAGCCTTTCTCTTCTCTATCCCTCCTCCCTGCTTTTCTTGCATGAATCAGATTTTTGGCAAATGGGCCGCACTCTCCTTTTATCTGAAATTCCCCCCCATATGCAGAACAAGATTTAACCTTTTGCACCCATTTATTACATCACCAGGCCCACATCCACTGCTGTACACTGGGAAAGCAGAGCACTGAACAGAATGGTAATTACAGCCCTGGCTCCCACCCCAAGCCTTTCCACAAATGGGTGAGTGTGCACACACAGTGAGAAAGGAGGGAGAAACACAGATCCTGACAAGCTGATCCATGGGGTTCACTTTCCTGGGCACTCTTCTCTTTAGAGGGTCTCCAGATCTTTGACTGGCTCTAGGGTGCCCTTGGTGAGAGCTCACAAGCTGCTGAGACTGAGTCTCACACACGAGCACCTTTTCTCATGAGCATGGCTTGTCCCCATGACCCACTGAAGATGCTGCTCCCTTGTAACCAAAACAGACAAATTCCTTTGCATGAAATCAAATCAAACATCACCTGTTCTTCACAGGAGTGAACTGCTACACTATGAACCAGGGCATAAATCAGCCAGAGATTCACTCAAAGAATTCCTAAGGTTGGGAACTGCTCGACCCCTGAAACCCCAGCAGACAACATTGAGAAATTTTAAAAAGTAAATGCAGTAAAGAGCCGCAGCATGTTTCAGTTCTCTGCGTGACAGCCAAGAATGTGGATATCACTATAACTTGAACCTAGCACTGAGTCACCAGAGTTGTGAATTTGTGTCTTTAATAAACTGGAAATACATAACACGCTGTCTGTCCCAACACACACATCCTTTTTGTAAAAGATTCTAGAAATATACTGCCTTCAGATAAACAGGTTACTTAAAGGTTTGATACAAAGTCTGCTCTCCCTGCCCATGACTGCAATCTTGCAAAAATGATCATATATGAATGTCTTGAGACTGCTGTGGTAACTGCTTAGAAAATTAGGGTTAACCTGTTCCTAAAAAATGCTTTGCATATGTTTTTCAGTGCAAACCAGTAGGTGATGAAGGTGATTAGTCATCTAGCAAAGAACGGAGAACTCAAATACCCAACAGGCTCTCTCTTTGGGAGGGAGATAACTGTCCTAAACAGAATACTTGATGATTTAAAAAAAATCAAATATAAAATAAACCATATTAATTTTGTAATTTGCAAACTGAATATGATGAATTCCTGGGAATGCATTTATTTCAGGAAAGAACAGTTGAAAAGTTAAAACTTCATAATGGACATTTTGATTTTTCTAACACATGTATGTCTAGCTTGGATAACAGTATCTGCAAAGAATCCTTAAGGAACCAAAAGGATTTTAGCCCCAACCTTTTGTCTTAACCCTAAGTGTGATCTGGAGTATGGAACTAGGAAGCTTTCCAAAATTTAATTGACTGCCTTTTGCCTATTACTGCTCACTGACAGTTACATTTTTCTATATTTTGATGTAAGGTAAATTAATAAGCCATGAGCAAAAAAGACAGCTGTGAATAACCTAAACCACCACTGTCTGTCATTGTTCTTCCAGTAAGAGAAGAAAAAAATAGACTTTAGGGAAAATTTCAATAATACATTTTGACAAAATCTGAAATTGCATCTAACTCTTCAGAAAAATAAAACAAAAACACAAAGTAAAAGAAAGTAAAATCAGGTTACCCTGGCTAAGCAAATCAGTGCAAGTTTCACACAGGTATGTGTGTACACCAGCACACATATAAATAAATTCTTAAATTAATTTGAGGCCTACTGTTGCTAGATAACTGCTGCTTCTATACAGAGAAAACAGTTGGGAATACTTTAATATAATTAGGGACATAATTTAAAGATTCAAATCCATATGATAGCATTAATTATACATTTTCAACAAGAAACAGAATTCTTGCTGTTATTTAAGAATTATGCCTTAAAAAGCCGTGCAAAACATGACTTTTCAAAGATGAGATAAAGGCACATTTGGCTTTCTGGGCTGCAAGTTCACATTTCCAGGTCAGGCTGAGCTTCTCATCCACAAACACCTCCAGGCCCTTCTCCCAGAGCTGCTCCCAATTCCCTCCCAGTTCCCCAGCCTGGGTTTGTGCTTGGGGCTGACCCAGCCCTGCTGCCCTTGGCCTTGCTGCCCTCCATGAACTCACACAGACCCAGCTCTGCAGCCTGGCCTGGTCCCTCAGGATGGCATCCCTTCCCTGCAGCCTGGCCTGGTCCCTCAGGATGGTGTCCCTTCCCTGCAGCCTGGCCTGGTCCCTCAGGATGGCATCCCTTCCCTGCAGCCTGGCCTGGTCCCTCAGGATGGTGTCCCTTCCCTGCAGCCTGTGCCTGACTGGCACAGCTTGGCACCATCAGCAAACCCTCAGGGCTGCCCTGGATGCCCCTGCCAGCTGAAGATGTGACACAGCACTGGTGCCCCCATAACGACCCCTGAGGAACCTCTCTGCTCCCCAACAAGCCATGAGCAGCAGCTTTGGGTGTGAGCACCCAGCCAACTCCTCTTCCACCCAGCTGCCCATCTGCCAAATCCGCATCCCTCCAGTTCCACAGCGGCATTCTTTTAAAAAGAGGAAGTACGTTTGAATTTCTCAGATTGCATTTCTCAAATTACATGAGAGAGATCTTATGCAAATGAGTTAGGTCTTGATTAATGAGACAAGGTATTGATGCCTTGTGAAGGCTGACCTAGAACAGAGACTAGATGGAGCCAAAGAATAAAGTAGGGATTTATTAAGAGGCCTCAATGGATCGACCTTGGGCAGCACAACCCAAAATGGTCACAAAATGCCCAACTGCTCATGGGATCTCTCAGTTTTATAAGTTCTGCTCTATTTGCATATTGGAGTTAATTGTCCAATTACAGCTTTACCCCAAGAAGTCCCATCCTTCTTTTTTTTTCTCTCTTCAGTCCATGTTGTTTATGCTCTTAGGACTGAGATTTGGATCATCTGTCCTTGGTCCTCAGCTAGAGAAGGAATTGTTTTGTCTCCCTACTCTGCGAGAAGAGCACATCATCCCCTCATATGAAGCCTACACTGACACACTGAAGCAGCACAGAATCTGAAAAAATATAAAAGCTAAACCTGAGGCATCAGTATTAATTATTAAAGTGTTTTCTTTATTGTGGGAGAAATATTAAATCACAGCATCAAACATCCAGCATTACATAAATAAATTTAGTTAGGAGCATGTGAAGGTTAATTAAATTATTACTTAAACTATGATACTATTTAATACATTATGAAAACACTTCACAGTTTAATTTTGGCTACCACAATAAATTAGCCATGGGTGCTACTTGCAAAGTCCTTCTTTACTATCAATCTCCCCTAAAAGCCTGGATATTTTGATTTCTCGGACTGTGGATTTCATGAGAATTTAGTGTGACATTCTGGGCCAGAGAAATCAACAGGAAGAATAGTATTGATCACAAGGCCAAGATTTTGCTTCCTTAAAAGATGAGACCATTTAAGATACGTTTTGCAAGGATTAATGACTCTTTCATCAAAATCAATACTTGAAGATCATTCCAGCAGTCTGTGAGGCTGCCACAAGTTATTTATCTGCTTATCTTTATTCAATATGTTAATAGCCTCCTGGATTTCTGATAATACATCTTGGGAACTGTTATCTTCCTTCTTCTCTAATCAGTGACATACTAGGCTACCTTATCAGTGTCCACTAAATAATTTCTTTTGAGACTGTGAGAGGTGAGTAAAAGAAGGAAATGTCAAAAAAGTGATGAAGTGCTTTTCCAGTGTGGAGGTTTAGCTTAGATCTTGTCAAAAGTAGGATTCCCTTGTCTTAACTGGGATTACTTCTACATGTTTGTCAGAAATAGAAGTGAAGAAAAATGCTGCTTTAATTAGTTCAATACTAATTAAAATCTAGAAGGAAAAACCCAATGGCTCCTAGCACTGCACCCAACAGAGGAATTTACAACAAGCACTGACATCTATGCAGACTTCAATTTCAGTCAGTAATTTCCCATTCCCACTGACACCACAGGCTGTGCAGTTCCCAACAGTATTTAGATCTTGAGATCATTTGGTCAGGTATGACATTTTTATAAATATTATAGGACAACATCCTGGACTACAGAAAAGTTAATTTCATCCTGCAATTAAAAAAGGAAAAAATCCCAACACCTTTCTGTCCTTATAGCAGCTGACACCAGCAGTGACTAATGAACCTGTTAATTTGCTAATACTGACTAATGAAAATGATTATTATTTGCAGGCCATCTGGGTCACTGAAGAGTTGATTTATATCATATTTAGAATGAGAACTCAGAAAACAAAAGGCCTATACCTATCTTAGTCTCCAGAATCAAAAGTTAAATCTGACCTTGGGATGTGGGTTTGTTTTGTGGTTTTTTTCTTTGTTTGTTTTTGGGGTTTTTTTTGGTTCGTTGTTTTTTTTCTTGGGGTTTTTTTCTTTACCTAAAGTACTTGAGGCTCTTTATGGTAACCGAGAATGCCATGGAGAAGTCCAGTTCCACTTAAAAGAGGAATTTTCTAAAGTAAACATGAAGGAAAACAAAGGAGCATTTTAATCCCTTAGTGAAGCTCCTGTTTCACTCTGTCCTATTGAAAGGGAGGTGTCTCAGCTGATCTCCATGTAGTGCATGTTCCCTTCACTTGTCTTGTTCAAGAAACAGAATGTTAATTGTGTTCCTATTTTCACGACACTGAAATAAGATGAATAAAACCTCTGCAACTTTACACATCAAAAACCGCCCTCTTTCAGTTACGTCATCCTAATTCCTACTTTGATTTTGCAATAGGCTGAAAATCTTTATTCTATATCTTGTATAGAATTTAAAATTGTTTGTTTGGATAGTCCAATAGTTGCAAATTGTTTATTTCATCTTATTACATTGGAAGTTGATGGCATTAAACCAAACTTATTTAAAGATCAATGAATTATTAAACTTTTAAAGGGAGACTAAATGGAAAAACAATGGTATTCATCTTCATTTACTGATTAGAAACAAGACTTCATCTAGTTATTTTGGAGACAAAAACTAATAATGAAACTAATTTTAATTCTCAGAAGACTTTCTCTTTCAAGAATGGGAAAAAACTAGGAACAATTTTCTGGAGAACTGAAAATATTAAAGGTAAGTAATACAACTGCAAAGATGTTTGACTCACATATTTTGAAATTCCATTGAATTGAAGTAAATTCTGGTTTTCATTATTTTTCTACAGACAAGTCTGAAAAATCTGTAGGAGATTCTTGAGAAAAATGGCAATAGTAGGAATGGGAAAGCCCAAAGTACATGACATTTTTCCAGTTTCTCCCTCTGAAGTGAATTAACAAACACTTTTTCCCCAGTGTTCCACATGCTAATAAAATGCAAGAAGCCAGCACCTCTTTCTCTCTCAGTGAAATTAAACCCATCTATAATTATCATTCTTCATCGGTAGAGTCAGAACAGGAGCTCTGTTAATTCAAAATTGAAAACAAACTTCATGGAGAATGATGAGATATTAAGTTGAAATATTTTGCATCTTTCAAGATGCAGGATCTTGTTTTTACTTCTTCCCAATATGTTCTGCTCCTATATTAGGTTTGTTCATTAATGCAGTTTCCAAACATCGTGCAGAGGATACACAAGGCAAGGATGCACAAGGCAGGGATGTAATCTGCTGATTTAGTATGGAAAATAGAAGGAAGACAGGTTTTAACTCTGATATAACTGCAGCAGTAAAAAAATAAACAGGCCTACCTGACTAAATTATCTACCTAATTTCACATGTCCAATAACAATTCTGCTGAGGTATTTTCAGACCAGTTCTGCTGAGCACCTGATCATTTTCAGCCTGGAAGGATATAAAGGGGCAGAGAGTCCTATTTTGGTGTTTCAGGGCAGATGCAAGTCCAGATTCTGTCCTAAGAACATTACATCCTTGTCTGTGCTTCTCCTCAATCTTTACTGTGGTTATTTCATTCCTCTGAAACTAGGTCACCTATTTATTTGCCCAAGATTTTGGCTGGGAACAGAAATTCTGTCACACTTGAGTGAGGCAAGGCCTTCCTGCCTCATCCTCTCCATCAGCACCCACCACAAGAGAAAAGAAAGGAAGAACCAGTCCTGAAACAATCATGGTCCTTCATTTATCAATTTTCAAAAGTCTCTAAAGGTTGATGGCTCTACATTTAACAATATTTCTATATTTTTCTTAGTGCTCAGTTCACACATATTTCTCATTTACATTTTTGATTTTATTTTTTTGCCCTTAACAGCTTCAAATTTCAGAGTTTTACACTAATTGCACACTGTGTGGTTTAAGAGAAATCTGGTTTCCTTTTTCCAGTTTTATCTCCTTTTTACCCAATATGAAATTTAATTTTTTCATGTCTTCTTGACCACCTAGAGCGGGCAAGTGTGAAAATAGAAGCACAGGTGTGTAAAAAACAACATTTACAATACTGAATGAGAATGCCTTGTCTACTTCATATTTTCATAATTAATAACCTCTATAGGTATTCACAGACATAATACACTGGAAAGTCCAGTTTCACTTCACTGAATTCACCAAAATGAAATGCAGGTTTCTATGAAATGCTTGGAAGTTTAAAATCTAACATTGAACTCAACTATAAATAAGAAACATCTAATTTTTTTTTTAAAGAGAAAAGGAATTCCATATATTAAATTGATTCCTGTTATTAAAAAATTTAAAAAAAAAATCAAAATGGCAAAAAGTTAATTCCTACCTTCCAATTGAGACGACAATGCCATTAGTACACAAGATAAGGTCTGGGACTTAATAAAATATTATTTTTGCTTCAAATCAAATACAAGCATAGATATTGACACACTCTTATTAACATTGTTAAAACTAAAGACTGTTAGTAGTGTTCCAGCCCTTTCCAAAAATCTGAGTCTCAAGAATGGAATAATCACATAAAAAGAAAACAACCTTCCATCTGTCTCTGTGGTTGAGTAGAAAGATGAAAAAATGGATCAATTAAGAGGAATAAAGAAAACATCTAGCAGCATTATTGGAGAAGTGGCACTATTATCATGAAGATAATCAAATATTACCTCCTGACTGTCTTCAAAGAGAATGTTCTTGTCCACAGATATTTTAAAATAACTAAATGCACTATGAAACCACAAAACCATTTAAAGAATGCTGAATAAGCCCTTTGGGGTTCTATGGCAGTGGCAGAGCATTTTAAGTTATGCTCATAATATTTTTTCCTTGGGAAATTTATGCAGTGAACCTTAATGGAGTGAAGATTGGCATGCCCAGTACAGAGTCTGATGAACTGAAGACCACTGAAACATTTTTTTGCGTATTACCAGCAAAAGAACTATACACCTGCATGCAGCTTCATCTACTGATGAACACATGTTCCTATGGAAATTCCTATTAAATGCGCATCATAACAATTGGAGAGAAAGGGTATGACATGCCACAAGCTTTGTAAGCTACTTCCAAGGCTGTGAAACCTCCCCCTGTATCAGAATGTAAAATATTACAATAAAATTAAGAAGAAAGTGCCTTGAAAATAACTTTTACTGGAGAAAAGATACCATTTCATTGAGAACAAGTCTGATTGAAACTGTTATATTGTGAATTCTGAGATAACAAGAGCAAAATAGAAAATAAAAGAGGAAAGAAAATTAAAAACCTATTAGGAAAAAAAACCCCAAAACACACTTCCACTCCCTTAACAAAGTTTCTAATGCTCTTGGGTGCTCACAAGTGCAGTGCACAGATCAGGTCTAGGCATATTCACACTGACCTCAGCTCTGCAATTGTTATGTTCACTGTATCTTTGTTGTCTACTCCATAAGAACATGTTGGGAAAGAATTGGGCAATCTCTGTTAGAAATAGAGATATTTTTCTTTCAAAAATCATCATGTATTGCAGAATTGTGGAACAATTCAAATTTAAATGTATCTCTGGAGATCACCTAGCCAGCCTCTCCTTCTCTAAGCCTAGTTCAGATGATACAGTTTAGGACTTTCTCCCATGTGTGTTAAAGAATTCTCTGTAATGCTTTAATCCAGAATGAGACAGGGAAAAACATTTCTGTGTATGTGTCAGACAGAGTCAGCTAGACACTGAGCCTATGGAGTTATCTAAAATTTAGCAAACTCATAAAAGTATAATTTTAATCTGTTCCTCACCATTTTTCTCCTGAAGCAAATCACAGAGCAGAAATCTTAAGAAATTATGTTCCCACTTACATTTCTGACTAAGCTGTAGGACAAAAATATCTCCCTTGGACTTTTGCACAAAACCTAGTTGGAGGTTACACTGAGCAATTTATGCAATTAATTGCAATCATTATGGAATCAATGTCAGTGCTTTGCCTTAGAGTGATGTGCACACACAAACAAACTAAACACTGGTTTGTAAAAAGGAATATTGAGATTAGCAACAACTAAATAAGAAATTCTTGTTCCTAAAAAAATTTTTCAGGAAACAAAATAATCTCAAGCAGGGATATTTTCATCTTTTCGCCCAGAGTAACTCTGCTACTCTCGCACTGCTCTGCTACTCTCAAACAGCTCAATCTGTAAAGCACATTCAAAAGCTCTTCATCATAACTGTGTGTATTTATTTATGTCTGCCACCATCCTAATGAAGTGTCATGGAAAACTCCAGCAATAAGCAATAATCTCAGACAAGAAAGTTAAGTGCTCATGTTATAGCTTTCAGGTGACACTTTCCATACTGCTTATTAATCTGTCAAATGCCTAAAGTTGTTTAGTGAATTAAAATAATTTCTCATTCATGACAGTAATTATGTCAGAAGAAATATTTGTATTTGAACTCTTGATTGATTTTGTGCTAAGAGCACCACCTATTAATATATTTATTCTGAAAAATTACACCACCAGCAGCAATGAAAATGACCTTGCAGGGGAAAAAAGTGAAATCAACTACCTTCTCTCTTCTATATATAACATACATTATCACAACAGAAGTTAAATATAATTTCCTTAATGGAAAAAGGATGTCCTTAATTGCTTTATAAAAAAATCAATTTAAATAGCAGAAGATGGAAAATGTCAAACCCTTAAAACTTACTAATTATATTACCAAATATGATTTACCATTTACAGTTCTGTTATTGACAGATTTAGAAAGTAGAGATAATTTTGTGAGTCCAGGAGGAACATTAGTAATACTTGTTACAAAACATATAAATGGTATCTAACAGCATTATATTTTAAGAGATACCACAGTCCAATGTCTGAACTAAGGCATTTGCCAATGCTCCATAAAACTTTTCCCACTTAAAGATACTTTGGGGCTAAATGAAGCACCAGATCTGTGCAGTGAGCTACTCACAGATGCTAAAGACCAGATCAGAGTATAAGATTATCTGGTTTAGCTATACAGTTTTGTGGGTTATAATATATACATGCATATTTGGAAAAAAAAACGCACATCACTATTAATGCTCGCAGATTGATAGAGGATGTCATGCAGCTTTGAAACCCTAGCACAGAAATACTGAGCAGCTGTGGTAGCAGAGCTTCCTTTCACTATCATTTTAGTAATCTCCACATTTAAATAAATCAATGTTTGATATTTAACTGTGGATGCCACTGGTAAGGTATATGTCTCTTTCAAAAGGAAAATACATCATTCTGCCTATTTCTATTGAAATTACCTCTTGTTTTCCCGTAGCTTTTCCAACAGCTTCCATAACAAAGTCAATCTCCCTAAAACATAGGGGCATAAAATCACTTTACAGCAACATTAAATTCACAGATCAAATATCCTGCTTTTATCGGCAAAGGTAAAGAAATGAGATGAGATAAAGTTTGAATTCAGGCAAATTTAGAACAAATTATATGTGAGGTTAAATTCAGTCAGACCATCTTGATTTCCTGGCAAGAGCTGGAATAGGGCTTCAAATTTGGCCTTTTCCTATGTAAAAGTATACATATGGCATGATGAATTTAAATAATGTGAATTTGGATCAGGCATGGCCAAAACAGAACTTAACACTGAAGAAAAAGTGTTCTCTGTTGTCTAGTTCTCTGGCTGCTGGGAGTTCCTTCCACAATTACCTCCCCAAAACAGCCCACACATCATCCCCATCCATCCTCTATGCTTGACAAACTCAGGCTATGGGCTGAAGAAATGCAATGTAAAGAGCACAGGGATTTAGCCTGTTTCCCATCAGAGAGCAATTCCAGTGGGAAATTCAAAAGAGTTAAGAATACAATGCATCTAAGAGTAAAATAAAAATGTATTTCACACAGAAGAGCAGGAATTCCACTCTGCTCTTGATCAGAGCTCTGAGGGAGCTCATTCACCTGAACAGGTTGTTGAAATAACAATTGACTCTCAAATTTCCTGTTAGAACAGACATTCAGCATGAGTCCTAAGAGGTTTGGATTTTGCTTTTCATACTCAGCTGCCCTTCTACCTTCCACTCCAAGTGGATTTTGCCTCTTCTGAAGCATGCTAAGGATGTCTACTGACCCTCATGTGTGACTCTACAGAACTCTTCCTCCCTAAACTTGATTGAAGTGTGCTCACTTTTGTTCTCAATACTCAGTCTGAAGCTAAAGCAGTGTTACCAGTGGTCTCCTTTTAAACCTTTTTCAGAACCAGGGGGCAAATACTATTGCTCAATGATGGAGGAAGAAGAGGAACATCAAGTTTCAATTAGAAAGTCCTGATGTACTCAACTTTTCTCTTACCTAATCCCTGCTGACTAAAAGAGTTTTCTGTGACTTACAGAAGGGGAGACGAGCCTTACAATATATTTCATGAGAATGACTAAGCAAGGAGGCTGAAATCAGCTGTAAATCTTTTCTGGAACAAAAGTGAGAGCAGGCCCAGGGTACCAGGGCTGAAACATTATTCTTTTAACCTGATTGGTTTTGTGCTTTAAAAGCTTTTGGGTGAGGGTTGTTGTACTCTTGCTTTACTAGATGCTCTTCTATAACCCAGACATGTCATTACATTCTTTGTTCCCTCCAGCCATTTTACACAGTGATTCAGTGCAAACACAAAAATACTTCCCTTCCTCCCCATTGATTATGTTCTGTGCAGCTGTTGATGGAAAGGGCTGTCCACCCAGTGATACCCTGAGGGTGCCAAGGCACTTCATAACCCTGCCAGTCATCCTGGCACACCCTGTATTAGAAAAACTCCTTCCACTTCTGCCACTAACTGCTTTCCACTTAACTTCTTGCCACAGTGATTTTTCCTCAGGTCATTCTTGTTAAATTCAGTTCCACAACTGGTGAATTTAAGGTCTAAGGACTCTTTACTTTAGTCAAAAACACTCAAGTTTTCACATTCACATGAAATCGCTGATGAGATATTTTATTTTATAGGGATTGGAAATAAATATGCCAAAAGAAGGTACCAGACCCAGAACAAAGGAAAACATGGGAAACATTCATTCTAAGAAAGTTCTGTTCCCTGCCACATATGGACTGATTTAAACACAGAAACATGAGAATTTGATGTGAACTCTGGTTATTATTTTCATCTAATTTACTGATGAGTTCCTCTCAGATGAGATCCACTTTGAATCAGCTTCTATGAATTTCTAGAGGAACATGAAGATATTCACTGAATATTGAATTGACAAGAAATGAACCTTCTTAAAATAATATATTTGCCTACATCTCCATTTTATCATCATTTTCAGCCTTCCTTATTAGCCATTTTTTGGTTGAAACATAGTCAAGAAATGTCCCTTTGAAATTAATAAGGTTGAATGAAAAAGCAACAGCAGGGTAGCAAATCATGGCACTTTACTCCTAAACTTATATGAAAACTGTCATACTGTGCCTTGAAATGTCAGACTTATTGCTCAAGATAAAACTCTCTCCAAGAGGAGTGCTCTATAAGAGCTATATCTGTTTTCCAGGCTATTCTTTTTCTGGCTTGTTAGAAATGAAAATGAAATTTCTTGTGGCCGTGTAAAATAAACTTCTAAACCCTGCTATATAAAAATTAATGTTTGCTTAGAATTGCAAAATAGCAAAGTGAATTTATAAAAAAATTGGACTATGTGAAGCTCACACAGACTTATTTTACACTATCATTTTGCCAGACAATAGTATTTGAACATAAATAAAATCACAGATAGAATTATACAGCAAAGAGTTACCAAAAAAATCACCAAACCAAAGGAAATTAAAATATGATAAATTACATAACATGAAAACAGCAGAGCTGATATTTATGAAGAAAACCTGTCATCTTGGAGAACCAATAGTGTAACCAATGTTTTTAAAGCAAAGCAGCACATTACACTGAAGAATGTCACATGTCAAGAAAGACCAGTTAAAATCAAAGCAATTACGACTAAATAATATTTTTAATTACTTTGATGGAAATAGGTGAGTGATTAGATTGCAACATGAACCTAAACATCTAAAAATGAACTGTTCTTGTTTTCCCTTTTTCAATATTTTTTTTATCTCCAGGAGGAACAGACTTGAAAAACATTCAAGTACAGACAAAAAAATATACTGGCACTTCTAACATGAGTGCTGAAGTGCATTGGATGAAGTCAGTGTGGAGCTTTGAGTAACAGGAAGAGGTTCATTTAGGCTCTTAGTGGAACTCTCCAGAATGTTTTGGGTACAGCCCTGGCAGCAGTGCCCATGGCTCTGGGACTGGCACTTGTAACCCTTTGTGGGTGCCTGGGCAGTGGGATCGAGGGCACATCTGCCACCAGGCTGAGTGGGGCAGTGGCACAGGGAGGGAAGGGGTGACACCCAGAGGGACTGGACAGGCCTGGCAGGTGGCAGCTCTTAATCAGCAAGCCCTGCCTTTCAGCACGGTTCTTATTTCTGTGCTCTTTCACTACAGGAAGTTCAGTGGAAGAAGGATGCACATTAAATCCACCTCCTTAGCAAGCTCCTGTGCAGAAGAAGTTTATGCAGGCTCTGCTGATATGGACAGCAGAATTTTTAGTTAATCTCACACTAGCTTTACCAATTTTCTGTGGAGAAATCCAAAGCACAGAAAACTGAAAGCATATTGTTTGTGAAAGCCTCCATATGCTGAGAGTAACTTATTTCTTAGAGCAAATGGCAAAACAGTTGGACCATTTTTCTTAAAGATGTGACAGCCAAATGCTGAGACTGAACAAAGACAGCAATTAAAAAAATGACACAGTGAATGGGGATGGGTATGGTCTATCATTACAAATTAGATTCACACTGAGATTGGCAGGTGACAGATCAGGTTCTCTGTACTTTAAATTATTTTGGAAAAGTGCATGCTAATTAATGTACTTTTCATACTACTGATGCAATTAAAGCTGCAGCATTGTAACCAAGTGTTGAAATTAAAACATAGCTATTTCTCTTTACTGCAACTAGACTGTGCCTTTGCTATTTGGACATGTGCAGAATCAGGAAAAAGGCTTCCTTTTCTTATTCCTCCTTCTTCCCCTGCACCTTCCCACCCCATGGTTTCAAACTCTGGATTTGTGCTTTATAACAGAAAATCACAATCTCTATTGACAGTAGCAGGCAGGATCTGTTAGCATCTCCTATGATGATTACAATGTGTGATTGCAGTCAGTGTTCTGACTTGCTGTATCACTACACAAAAGTTCAGAGGGTTAGTGGCACTAAAGAAAAATACTAATTTCAGCTCTGACTCAGTTAATATTTCCTCTCCAAGTTAATTGCAATTTTCTTCTTGGTCAAAATTAAAACTTATATAAAGCTATTTGACATTAAAATAATGAAGAAATTAAAAGCATAGAAGCTGAAATAGTAAAGTGCAAGAAGTCAGGGCAGGTTCTCAAAACTGAAAGCCACAGCTCACTGTGATACTGACCAATGATCTGTCTTGATGCCTTATCTCAAATTCAAAAATTGCAAAATAAACACAACACAAACATTAATTGAACATATTTACTACCATGCAAACAGCACTTCTTGTCTTGTCTTTAGTAAGCTTTGCAAACACTAATTAGTCTTCAAAACATCTGGGGAGACAGCAAACCCCTGCATCTCTGAGTATCTCAGTCAAAGCAATGAAACAACTGAGGAAGGTTATTACATTTCTAATAGTAGCTGTAGCCAGTACAGAATTTGCTCTGAAACAGTAAAGTGAACTGCATCACACCACTATACATACACAACAGGCCAGGCTTGAAAACTTCCATCTGAAGTACATAAGGTAATATTTGGAAAAACTTCTGGGCACTGGAATAAAAATTGATTTATATTTTGATTTGTAGTATAGTTATACTTCTAAATAGTATAGTTATATAATAATAATATAGTATAGGTTTATATAATATATTATATACATAGTGTATATATGCACTAATATAGTATAGTTATACTTCTAAAGTGCTGCCTCACTTTGATATCCAACACAAACATTCGATTACTTGCCTTAATTTAACTACATATTTTCAAATGCAATTTATTATAGCACCCCAATAATTTGGCTTTCTCAGGATTAAAAAATCGTGCTGGTGGTGCTACATGGCCTAGTGGTGGACATGGCAGTGCTGGGTTAGAGGCTGGACTTGATGAACTCAAAGGCCTTTTTCAACTTAAATATTTTCAAGTCTATGAGTCTATGAATAGTAGAGAAATAGCATGGAAATATATACACTTAAAAGCACAACTGTGCTGGAAGATGAAAATTTTACTTAAGTTTTGTGTCTAACACTGTCAGTTCAGGAAGACTCAAAAGATGCATGAGTAAAGTGGTCCTTAATTTCAGATGATGTCTCAGCTGACAAATTTTAGGGACATCTGCTACTGGAGGTTTTACCTGGTCTAACTTAGTTTGTAGTTTCTCCACTCATCTGTCTCATCTCTTGCTTTGAAATTGTAATTTTGGCTTCTAAGGCTTCCCATGGCAATGCTTTCCATATGAAAGTGAAGAGTTATGTAAAGAAGTATCTCCTGTCTGAAAATTTTAGAGGCAAGCAGTTAAATTACTGTATGTGACAAGCCTGTTCCCCATTCTCTTTCCTTGCAGAATTCATTGAAGTCTCTGCATCTCCCTGCTGCATCTTTAATGCAGCCCTGGCTTGAAGCACAGGCAGCGATAACACTTCACAGGAGAGCACAGAAGACAATTTTAAGTCCTAGATCATTCCTAATATAATTTCAGTACTGTTTACCACTGCCTTGGGAGTCTTTCCAGCCTTTCCCAGCAGAGCAGACTATGTTAGTTCCTCAAAGAAGAGGAAGCTGATTTGCATAATGCCATGTATTGATATGAAAGGGTTTGCAGTTCATTGGAAATTTACTATTATCACAAAAGCTGTTTGGGGTTTTTGGATCTGTGTGTTGGTGATCAATGTCTCCTTCCTGTGCATGCAGCTGAGGTGCTTTTCATCCCTCCCACCCTATTTCTCCCAAACAGAACCCTAGAACACTTCCATAGACAATTTAATGAAATTGTCATTTTCTAACACACACACAAAGAAATGCACAGCTCTAAAACTTTTTGACTCAAGATTTGTGTTTATGCAGCAGTGATGAGAATGAACAAACTAACAAAAAACCCATTCTGCTTCCATCAGTTGAGCAAAAGAGTTTTTAGTTTATTCTCCATTTAATCTCACTTTTATAGACCTTGTGAAATTCTATTTAAGAACACTAATTCTGAAGTCAGACCAGGCAGGAAATTCAGTGCTTCAGTTTTGGAAGAAGGGCCAGAAAAACATAAGATTTTATGAAGTAATTTCCAGTTCCTAGAAAGCCATAACTCTGTGTCCAGGAAGTTGGTGCTAAGGAAATGAAAAATGCCCTTTCCAAATGAAAATTATTACTTGTTGGCAGGGAGAACAGTGCAGCATTATTACAAATTTCAAAAAAAGGAATGAAATGACAGGAAAAATCACTCAGGATTTTTCAGTGCAGGATCACAGAATTCAGTGTAATTACACCAGGAAAAAGAAATTTTAATTAATAATATTTCCTGTGAAGTTTGCAGTGCTGTGGATAACAGGGAGAAAATGTATCATGGCTCAGTCAATTTCTTAATATTTTTTTTTCTTTTCTGCTTTCACAGAAGGTGTGAAACAAATTTACTTTAAATAATTATTTTGAACTGATAGTAGTACATAAAGAGGTACATTGACAACTCTGAAGGAAGCCTCATGCTAAGGACTAATTTTTTTCTCCTTTCTAGGCTTCATAGGAGGTAAGAATATCATCATAAATTGAAAGCACTTACTGTTTGCTGAAAAATACTAACATCAGTTAGTCAGTATTCTTCCCAGGTCAGGAATCATGATAATTATAGAGCAGCTTGAGAAATTAATTCTTATTGCTACTAACAAAATATTTAAAAACTGAGCATACCATGGCAAATAGAGAGACTTTACCTGCAAAAGTTCATTTTTATGACTGTGATCAGTCTCATAAAAATGTGTTTGTCAGGGACACAGCACACAAAGTATAGCTTTGAAAAGGCATTTTTACTGACAGTGTGGCTAACAGGGGGCAGTGTTTGCACCTTTATTTATCAATGAACATCTGATCTCTTTAATTAAATGTTTGGAAGCCAGTTACATTTACAAATTAAATAAATTTTAATTAAACTTCACATTTTGACGTTCATATCAAGTTTGGTTTTAAAATGTTACTCTGTTCCTAAACAGAGGTATGTGGCACCCCAAGAACTGCTTGTTTATAATGTTCTGATTCAGGCAGAAAAACTCAAAAGCAGCTCCATGAAAGTTCAAGTGAAGTGTTTGTCAGCTGTAACAGCTGCAGCTGGATCTGATCTCCACAACAGTGAGTGGGGAATACATTAAGTTTAGCACAGAACCAAAACTTGGGGTCATAAAAAGCTCCAGATCACTGATTCCTCCTCCTCTTTCTACCCAAGTGAACCATTCTGCCTCATATCGGATAAGCAAGGTCAACACTGCACTCACCCATCAGACAAGAGTTTTCTCTAATAATGCCTCTAATAAGAGCTGCAGTATAATTTCCATTACTCTTCCTATGTATGCAGCAATAGTCTAAAAGCATGGAACAATATAAAGAGGTCTTTTTTTAAAAAATTATGAACTGCTTTTACGCAATCCAAAGTGCTAAAGTTAGATGAACTCCCCCTGAAAAAGCCCAAAAAAGTACATAGGCCAGGTCCAGCAATGTTTTGAGTCAACAGTAGGTTAAAAACCTCCTGAGTGCATGCAGAGTAATTCAATCCATTTGATAGTTTGATATGAAAAAATTTTGAAAATATGCCTGCTCCTGTGGTAAATGACACTAACAAAACATTTTTATGTGAAATGCAACACTGGTATAAGTTTCCCCACAATCTTATTTTTTATTATATAAAATAAATAAATAGTTATTTATAAATAAATAAATATAAACATTATTTTAATATATTTATAGAATATAAATATTATTTTAATAAATCGTAGTAGTATAATATGTATAGCATACATAATAATAGTTATATAGATTATATTTATTTATAAGTAAATATTTATTTTATGTGGAAATAAAATAAAATGTTTCTCAAATGAAAAAATACCCTGACAACACAAATAAGTTTTCCTTTATTTGGCTTAGCAGGTGAGACTTGGCTTACTGTCTCAGTGCTTCTTCCAGTGGTCAGTCTGGTCAATGCATACCAAGAACTTTTAACAAAATCTCCCACCTTTGGGCCCATTTTATGTCATTATACTGTTGCTGTGTGTCCATCTGCATTACACAGTCAAAACACAGTTATTAATTTACTTTGTTTTAATTATTAGAACACCATTAACTCATTGAGCAGTACTTTGTTGTAAAATCTGTAAGGATGCTTATGCCGTGTTTTCCTTGGCCACGCTACAAAAACTCGTTAAATTACAATTCTGGTCCCTAATGGCTTGCTTCTTATCGGAGTCATGCCAGGAATTTAGTGTGCTCAAAAGTCTCTTTGTATCTCTATTTATACTGCTTCTCAAGACCCTAATTTATATATTTTGTTTTGCCTTTTTTAATAAATGTTGTGCTCAGAAGTGCTGGGGTAGATGAATAACCAGATTTCACCCAGATGCTTGTTCCCAATTCAGAGCGCAGTATATGAGAGGCACATGCACTCAGAAACAAAACTGACTGCAAGTGTTTCCCCAAAGCAGGCCCTTAAAATCTACTCCAAAAATCTGCACACTCCCCCAGCAGGATGTCCCTACCAAAGCCAACATTATTCCAATTTCATTTTCATCCCTCATGTCATCTCTTTTTTTTTTTTCCAACTTCCTATCTCACTGCTGACCCTCATGGATCAGTTAGAGAACACAGACAACTATTTTTATCCAGAAAATATATACTGTCAGAATTTTACACAAATATTTATAAGGACACGTTGCAATCAACTGAAATGTAGCAACTCAGCCTGCAAATCTAGATTTGGGAGAACAGTTTTGCAAAGTTAGCTGCTTTTACTGCTTAATCAGCCTTGTGAGCCAGCTCAGAGCACTGGTCTTTATGTGGAAGCATGAACATGGATATTAACAAAGAGGCAATACAGGAAGTGATTACATATATATATATACACATATGCATACACACACACAGATTCTTACAAGAGCAAATTAAAGCAAGCCAGCCAATTTTCCTCTTCAGAACTGAATTCCTAGCATACAGAAACTTATGGCAAGGAATATCCAGCAATGAAGAAAACATATATGAGCTTTGATATGCTAGTTATGTAGCAATTTTAGATGTTATCTGAGGGATTAATTTGCAGGTAACCTTACAATGTTAATTCTGAATCTAAGAACTCTTCTCAGATTTTTAATCAATCTGAAAATATGTTGTGCTTTTCAATTTAAAGAAGTTTCTCATTGCATGAGTTGGAGCATATTTCTTCAGTAAGGTTACTAATTAATGCATAATTACTGAGAGTCAGATTCCAAACTTCATAAAACAAAGCTAATTTTAAAGGAGATTTCTGAGTGTTCTACAGAGCTTTGGAAAATTACATGAGGAAGCCAATTTTTCTTATAGATGTTTGTATTTTGTCTTATATCCACACTTAGATCCTACAACAAGCCTGCACATTTACCAATTGCCAGAAATGAAAACAGATCTAATTGCAGAAGTAGGACAGTAATCAGCAGCTTACAGTGTCCTGAAATTAGGAGTTGGAAGCACAGACATAAAGCTGTATGTACTTTCCTCCAAAGAACTAATCTTGAAAATTTTTTTCCTCTTACCCACTATCACACAAATCAATTTATTCCTCATAATTTCAATTTTAAAAAAATTACAAACAGCTACTTTTGGTTCTGAAATCCTTATCCTAAGTCTCATAATATTGCTCTTTACCACTGATTGCTATAAGTGATCAATAGAGTTTTTATCCATTTAAAGCCAGGATGTTGTCATCAGAGAAAGCTGCAGTTTAAGGCAACACATTCAAATCCAATACAGTGACTCAAAGGAACAAATCTAAGCAAGTGAATACATGCTCACAGGATTAAGTTCTATTCACTTTTACACTAGGGGGCCAAAAATTCACTAGAAAATTGGTATTGATAGAACTTTCTTCATAGTTGTATGTTTAAGTCTAATTTTTTCCCTATGTGAATAATTTTACTACATATTTTTACCCCTCAAAATGGTGCTTATTTCTGTAAACATCTTGAACCACAGCTGCACATTATCATTCAGAAAAAGTCTGGAGGAGAATCGTAAATGTTAATCTTATTACAAAGTCATTCAGCCAAAAAGCGTTTTTTTAGTAGGCCTATAAAGCTTTTCTAAAATTCAATATTCTACTATGCTATTTCCTGTAGAATCATCTTCATTTCCCTTCAGATTTCAGAGAGCTCTCTCTGAGCAATAATCCTAGAAGTTGTCCCCAGTTAAGTCACTCTGCCTCAATGGATCCACCCAGAGAGAAGCAGCTGCATAAGCAAATAATTCCAAACTTTGTGGTAAATACAGGAGGTAGCTTTGCCTTGTCTGAAGCACAGCAAGGTCTTTCCCATTCATTTTTATTTTCTATCACTTCTTAACATAATTTCTGGCATAGCTGCATGGAATTTTCAATCTAATTTTCTTTTTCCATTGGTGCATTTGGAGGATGTTAAGGAGCAAGCCAGATGCACAGTACCAGTTGCAGTTTAAGAGTTAAGGGCATGTGTGTCTTGCTGAATATTCCTACTGGGAAAGCAACTCAGCTCCTGGGATTCACCCTGAAGCTGGCAGTGAAAGCCAGATGGAAGGAGGAGTTTGCTGTTTGCATCAGAGAGAAACTTTTGCCCTCTAGAGCACCCTTGTTGGTGAGTTTATTCAAAGTCCCAGTGCCTCAGTGCCCCTTCTCGTGGGACCTGCCCTTCACCAGGCACTCAAGCTGAATAACAGGAATATGAAGAAAGGATGAAAGTAGCAGGAATAAAATCCTGTTCCCTTGGAAATGACTGGTTGCATTCTCAGCTACTGCCATGAGGCTATGGCCTTTCTTTTTCTATTTTCATGGTTAGCATAACATAAACAACATTGTAAACCTGCAGAAAAAGACATGACTTGATATCAAATAATTGTTTATAATAATGGAAGATGATCTATCCCCCTGTCTCTGGCAGCTGTGAAAAGGAGTGTTTGAACAGGCTCCAAACAGAAAATACCCCCATAAAAGAGTGTTTAGGCGGGGTTCTACAATCCTATTTGCTGGCCATTGGCTTGACTGGTTTTATCTATGATTTGGTGACTTGGCCTTTAGGAATTTTGTCTTGCAAGTCTTTCTCACTATTCAACTCCCTTTGCTTTTCTTGAAAGAGAAGCTGAGATTCTCCTCCAAAAGCCTTAAAATTGGTACTTAAAAATACCAGCAGCTTTTAAGGGGCTTGAAACAGCTAAAATTGTACTCACTACTTTGAGTATTGTCAATTTGTAATTTGGTGAGGATGTGAAAGATACTTATTATTGCCATAATGGGGCTCTTGAAGTCATGGGCTTCTTCACTTAATAAAAAGAACCAAGTCAAGAAATCAATACGTGATTCATACTGGTAACAAACTATTTAATAAAATGATACTGAATGCTATCAAAACATGGCTATATGATGTGAAATACTAAAGGTGATGAATAAAATCTGTATTTTATTGTATACAAGAAATTCTTGTACTTGTTTATAATGGCTGTTGGTTGAATAAAGACCAGTCAGAAATCAGTGGGCAGCTGCTTTGTTACCAAATCACAAAAACCTGCCAGGGGAACTTCTAAAAATTGAGTTAATGTACTCCCAGTTTTGCTTAACATGTGAGTATTTTTGGCTCCCTACAAAACGATTTTGTTTAAATTCGGGCACCTTCCAGTAAGACTGGAAATTTTGTAGTCACTTATGATTACATACTGCATATTTCTATAGCAATTCAGAGATGCAAGCATAAACATTTTTGACACCAGCACAGAAATGTGATGTTTTGTGGTAATGTAAAATGAACAGTAAAAGATTGCACTGGCAGTCCTTCCAATGGAAATAATTGGCATGATGGCATGGCCCACCTGGTATCTGGCCTTAGCAGGCTGGGGAAGGACTGGAACAGGCAAAGAGTACAGAGGGGAAACCAGACAGGCACATCCATTACTGCCCCATAACCATGCAATATTAAAAGGAAAGGTAAGTAACACTTTAAAAGTGTCAGAAAGGTCTATTCTCCAGTAATATCTCTACAGAGCCAGCACAGTATAGTGTTAGCCTCACATAAGCATATATACATACCTTTCTAAATATGCCACCTCTGCTCTAACTCAATTTTAAAAATCTTACAAGCATGAAGATGCTCTAAAACATATTGGGCTAGGTTAGGGAAGAGCAATTGATCAGGACTTTCTCCTTGTTTGTGTCACAGGACTCAGCACGGGCAAGACAGAATGTGTACAATTGCAAACTACTTAAATATTCCCCACAGATCTATTTTAAGCACTCATATTTCAATCAATGGTTCAGAAGGAAGCTGCAGTATAAACACATTCCATTCAACCAGATTTGCATATTGATGTCAGTAGTTTGAATCAAACCAATTAGACCGTGTAGTTATCTATGGAAAACATATGGCAGACTGATAAAACCCCAGTTCTGTGTTTAAAATCTACAGTGTTTCATTAGCATAGCAAAAAAGCAGCTGAAGGAGGATGCTATTCTTCATGGACTAGACAAACTGATACAAGAAGAATTTGGGCTGGGTCCTCAGCTGGTAAAAAACCACTCTGAATACAGTGGTGAATTGAAATGGAGCTAGTCAGTCCGAAAGCAAACACATGCTCATGTAGGCACTGAATCAAGCACTGATTTCTCTTTGTTCTCAGTTCCTTATCTCTGAAAGGGGGCTATCCCATTTTCTCACCCATTCTTATTTCAATTAAAGAAGAAGTTCTTCAGAAAGTGCACTATCTCTTACTTTGCTTTAAAAAAACCCACAAAATTGCAAAAGGCCCATCTATGTGAGCTACTGCCCTAACATGAATAACGGCAGTGGCACCTCAACCTTTTTATCTATAAGTTTTCTCTTTCATGATGGCCTAAAAGCTTTTCTTAGATCATGTTTATCTTCAGCAATAAATCACGTTTTCATTGCATCTCTGCCTCATTGAGGTGCAAATAACAGAACAAGACAAATTAAACTGTAAAACGGTGGCTGAGGAAAGAAATAAAAATAAAGAAGGATAGATAAATTAATTTATGTAGGAAGGACAACATTGATTCTAAACACCATCTTCTATTGGTGCTGCTTCTTGTATTAAAAAAAAAAAAAATCAACTCCTTTGAACAGGCAGTGATTTAGCTATAAAAATATCTGGTCTGCAAAACATGACTAATCATCTCATCAGCGCCCTGCTCATCTCTGTATATTCTCCTGGCAATAACTATATGCTAAGCATTTAAGCCCATCCTAATAATGTGTCCATGGCTCCTAGACTGCTCTTTTACCGAATGAAGCACCCACATGATTTGTTAGGTGACATCATTTACAAACAATGGCACTACTGTCTAGCACGAATATCAATTTAGGGGAAAGAAAATTAATACACTATCATCTATTTGAAATTCAGGCTTAGCACTGTATAAAGTAACAATACATGCTAATTTCTCCCCCCTCCTACACATTCTTAAGCAAGTAAGTCACATTCTTCAGCAAGTAAGTCAGTTCACTGCAGATAATTTATTCTACAACTACTGAATGATGAAATGCCAGGAGACATGACCATGGATCAGGATAACAAAGTAATTTTTTTATTATTATTTTCACACATTCCCCATACATATGTATGTATTAAAAAAGGAAGATCCTGGTATCAAAATAATCGACATCCAGACAGCAGTCAGAGTTCAAGGAGAAAGGAAAATGTTGTCCTTTTCTCATTGGTATTCATATAGCAAATGCTGAGGCAAGAAAATTCTGCTAAATGTTGTCCTGTCTGTGAACCCTGAAATAGCTTCAGTCCCTCGTGAAGATTTTACTAAGTTTATATGAATTACATTCAGAAGCAAGGTTAGTAATAAATATAAGTTTTGGAAGTATTAAAACACTTCAGTTAAATTAAAACCTACCACTTAAATGCTGAAGTTAATTAAGAATCACAGAAATCTCTGCTGATACCCCAGAAAAGAATGTCTCCTTCTGCATATTCAATCAAATAATTTTCCAGACCAGGCAGTTCAAAATCAGAATAAATTTAGAAATAGAATAATTTCTGTTGGAAAAGTCCCTTCAAGAACATTGAGTTCAACCATTAACCAAGCCCTGTCAAGTCACTACTAAACCACCTCCCCAGATACCACATCCACATGTTATTTCAGTATATCTCCAGAGATCGTGACTCAACCACTTCCCCAGACAGCATATGCAATGCTTGAGAGTTCTTTCAATGAAGATGTTTTCCCTAATATGCAACCTAAACCTCCCCTGCCACAGCCTGAGGCCATTTGCTCTCTCTGATGGATGGACTGGACGCCTTAACCTAAGCTGAAGTAGTGTGATAGAGTTTCCAAAGGATGGAAACACCTGAGCTGGGCCAAGAACTCCTCTAGTTCCAGTTTGTTCTCTGGAAACCACAAGGGAGCAAAGTGACCCATTGGGCTGAAAACATAATGGACTGAAAGTACCGCACACAGAGGAGTAAAAATCCTGTAAGGAACTCACCATGTGGCTCAAGTGTAGGTGTCTGCTTAACAGCTCCCCAAAAAACAAACCAGGATGTTTTTTCCAGGTTGTCTCAGCCTCTTGAATCTCAAGCAATTGATGCTCAGCAAGAATAAGTGCTAAATCCTATGCCTCTGAGAAAAAATAAAATAGCAGATTTTGTCCCAGGTGCTTGTTGTTCCCATAGATTGAATATTTACACAATTGTTTTGGTTTGGTGTTGGTGTATAGCGTCTATTGAATTTAAAATTCACTTAATAGTGAATGAACTGAAAGAGCAGAATAAGTTACCTAACAAGAAATCAGCAGTGATTGAGGATGGGTATATTGGGGTACTGAGAGTGACCCACATCTCTTTTGTTCTATTAAATATCTTTCAAAGTAGCAGAGTGGTAAAGAACAGAACAAAAGAGCTGCAAAAACTGGCTTGGATCAGTGGTTAGGCTATGACCATTTTAATTTGGCTAGGTGGAATTGAATACAGGTGGGAAAAAGGGAAGGCAGTCCATGTAATGTAGACTGAATTTTGAAAACAGTAAATCCAGATGTGAGATTTGGAAGTTGAATCTTGATAAATTTAAGTTGGATTAGAAATTTAAGTTGGAATAGAAGAAGTTCAAATGGGTTGTGTCTTCAAATTTGAAACTGTCTTCTAGTAAAAGCTGTAAATTGGGCACTTTAAAATCGAGATGGGCTCTATTTGGTATTTGTGCTTTAGTCCTATACAAAGTAATAAGCCCAGTAAAGGAACAACCAGTGATTCAGACATGAGTTTTGCCCCAGCTAAATGTGTTTTTCTACAGTGGGTGAAGGACTGCATCCCCTATGTCTGACTATCCCTGCAACCTCAGACACACATGGCTTTAGAAGTTCAAGAGTCTGTCAGAACTCCATCTCATCAAATTATCAAAACCAGTGCTCAGTAATAACACAGATTCCTACTTCATAATCTCTCCCGTACTTGAAGGCAGCACCTTTGTATCCTTATATTAAAAAGCAAAGTTAGAATTTTATTGCTTCCACTGGGGAAGCAAAGAGAAAACAAAATTATATTTAAACATATAAGCAGGCAACAATTCACAAGGAATTATTTTAAATGTGTACATAGAACAAAGAGAGGCACCAGTTTGGTATTTTTTTTCTGGAATAAAGTAAATATATCAAGATCAAATACAATTGTTAATATTAAATCCTTCTTTCATAATATTTCACCAAGAAAAAAAAAGGAAAAAGAAATCAAATAAGTTTTTTATTTTTTTCACTGCACACTTTATCAGATACACCTTCCTAAAATCTTGTAAACCTCAAAGCAATAGCACTTGTTAACTCTGAGTGTTAGTATATAAAAACTTGCAGCAAAGGTGAATTTATTTGAGACTAATATTTACAAGGCCATGTACTGTCCTTGTTCTCTGGAAGAATTTGATGTCAATAGAAGTTAAATTGAAGGTCACTTACATCGCAAATTGCTGCTGAGGTTACATTTCAGTGATTTACTTCTACACGTTGACCTTTGCTTTCAAAGTCTTACTTTTTCACCATTAAAAAAAGAGTGTGTATATATATATATATATATACACCCATATAATTCAAGACTATTACTTCAAAAGGTGATGTACAAGGTGTTAAGCAACAGAAGTTATTCTTCATTAATGAAAGGGGGAAGGAGAGGGAGAAGGAAACAAACAAAAACCTCTGAATGCCTGAAACCATTAAGCAAGTCTCAAATGTGATTGACTTGTATAAAAAAGGCGATGGCTTTAATTTTGTGTTCAGACACAGATAATGAGTAAGGGCATTCTCTAAATTTACACAAAAGGTCATAATTTGTCTCAGTTATAGCAAAGTATGTCATACTGAAGCACTCCTTACCTCGCATTTCATGGATTCTTGGTCACAGTGCAATATCACTGCTCAGGGCACCCTGTGCAACTGTCCAGGAGCCACTCTGGCACCAGCCTGTCACCACTGGGACCAAAGCCCCTTCACAGAGGCACCTCCAGCGACCTGACCAGTCCCCACCTGGCTCCCTGCACACCCCACACTCAGCCAGACCAGGTTCCCTTACCAGGTTTCCTGTAGCAGGGTCTCAGATGTCCAGGTTCCTCAATAAATTTGATTCTGGTACAATAACCTAAGCTTTTGCCTCTGAGGAGGGACTTGGACCTCCTGGGCTTTTATCCTCTCACTGTCCTGGCTCCAGGAGATCTGTGGTGCTCAGCTCCTGAGTGTCCCTCACCTGGCTCAGCCACAGGTGCCCCTTGTTAGACAAAGAGTGGCAATTCCCAGCCTCCTTTCTCAGCCCCTCCCAGTGGCTCCCCAGCCACCTGCACTGAATGGGTTCCTCAAGAACCACGATGTGTTCTGCAAATGAGAATGTGTTCTGTGTCACCTGTGTCTGTGACACAGGGCTGTCCAGGGTGATGCTTTCGAAGGATCTGAGGCACGCAGCAGTTGCTGCAGGTCAGACACAGGATTCAGATTCTTGGAGGGAATTGGGAGGACGAGATTCCCAGTGGTGTGGAATGCTGAGTCTGAGCACTGCTGTAGTACAGGCTCTGTTTCATGGAAATACCTTTGGGTATCTGTGGCAGCTTCTGCCTTTAAGTACTTTTTGCACTCCTCTTTTCTTGCAGGTTCCCTCCCCATCCTCTCTGTGGAGCAGCTGCTGAATGGCAGAATTTATAGCTAAGGACATCAAGTAAAATCAGAATTTAATTGAGATATCATCCTGTTCTATGCTGCAAGTGGTGGCAGCTCAGACATGTTCGGGAAGGGATATGATCCAACTCACAAAGGGCTGCCCTCAATAGGACTACAGGAGACAGCAGCTCCCACACATAGTTTCCCACACATAAGGGTAAACATTAAAAAGATGGGTATAGTCCACCTTCAATGCATCAATAACAGTTTAGTCTCAGCTGTGATGGGTAAAGCTTATTTTTATTCTTCATTACAATATCTAGGAGTAGCTAAACATGATTTAGAATTGAATTTATAGATCTGTAGCCCTTTGCCCTTTTCTATTTTGCACATAACTGCCTTGAGTCTTAGATTTTTTTTTTTTTAATTTGCCCATTAATACTTATTGGGGTGTTTTGTTTTGTTGTTTTTAGTTGCCTTTTTTTTTTTTAAAGGCAAGCATATATGAAAAAATTACAAAGTTCAGTCTTATCTTCATGGACCCAAGTGCTCAATACAAATGGGAACACAAGGTGTGTCAGGGGCAATGATCTCTGACAGGGGCCTTGAGATGAGCTATGAAAGCTGAGTCAGCAAGTCCTCCTGCTTCTGCCCTAATTGCATGGAAAGTTCATCAGCAAAGAGCATCAGCATCTGCTGGCTTTGGAGATCATTTTCCCAGAGAGAAGAAAGCAGTAAACTTCTATTTATATTCTCAGACAAAACCAGTAGACAGCTCAAAATCAAAGATACCATCACTTTAACTCTTGTTCTACCTATAGTTTCAGAAAAGTTAGGAAATCTGCCTGTAACATTCCTATTTACATCAAGCAGAGACAAGGCTATTGTGTTGCCCTATTAACCTGATGAAATGATATCAATCAATGCATTGAAATGAAAACAGACTTACAATTAGGTTCTTGTTGCATAGTGTGTGCCACAGTTTAAACCATCTGCTGCATTCAAACACCTGTGGCAGAATTTAAAACTGAAACCACCAGCTAATGGTTGTAGGACATATTTTCCAAGATGTCTGATATCTATGTTGCAACAAGATTAGACAGACATAAGGCAGAAGTTGCTTTTCCCCCCATCATGGGAAAATTCAGTTGTAGCAAACATTAGAAAACTTCCTAGAAACATTTTGTTTTTAACATGAATATACATGTGCATTTTGTTTTTAGCATAAATATACATGTGCATGAATTCCCCCCTGCCCTGGATGCATGTGAGAAAACAGTGGATATATGTTGAGTGTGATACAGAGATAACTAAAAGCCATTGAGTCCTCATGTCTTCGTTCACTTTTTAAGCATCTGGGCCTTTAAAACTGGCAGAAACATATATTTTCCATCTTGATGTTTTATTTTGGAACTGGCAAGAGATGAAAACAGTGAAAACAGCTGTGGCTCAAGCTAATGAATATTAATTTTCCAATACAATCACTTGTCCATGCAACCATTCATGCTTTTGGTTGCTCTGCTTTATGCACTGTTCTAAAATTGCTTGAATAAGACAACGTCTAAAGCAGCATATGCAGACAGAATGGGAATTATCTCCTAAATCCCAGACTGTGAGATACAGGACAGAGACACAGCAAGGAAATCAAAGAAAACCCCTCAATGGGAACCTCTGTTGTGCAGGTATTTGCTAATCGCTCAGCACAGTAATGGCACTCCCAGAAGAGCAGGGCTGCTCAGTTCATCATCCACCAGCTCTGCTGCTCCACAGCCCTGCTCGCCTGGCACAGAGCAGCACAGCACAACCAAACGTGACCATTCACAAAACTGTCTCTGGGCAGACAGAGTGAGAAAGCAGCTCTACCCAAAAGGCACTTCTTACCCTAAGGTGTCTGAGGTTACAAACAGTGACATCTCACCTGGCATTTTGGGAGAATGTAAATGTATGTGAGCACGTGTGAGAAGAACCAGTTCCAGGCCAGGTGCTGGACTTCAAAAATTTGCAGTTAAGTTTACCTCAGATTTAAAGCAATGTATTTACAGACAGACACTTAGCATAACTAAAAGGAAGCTGACTGCAAATGTTGGCTCTGACTTAAAGGAAATAAGTACATAAAAAAAAAATAGTGCCAACTGACATGCATAAAGATCACGTCTAATGAAAATAAAATACATTTAAAAGGGAATTTTCTATGCATCTAACAGACTCATAGACATACTTTTTCATTGCTTATCTTAGTTGTGCAGTTTCCCACAACCATTTTAAAATTGGCCAGATCCCTAAAACTCTAGTAATTTAGAAGCAATTCCTATTTATTTTTAAATCAAATCAATGTAACTGCCCTGTCCTTCACATTTTAATTAGAGAATCCCAGCTGAGGAGCAAGTTTTACATACATAGGAAATATAAATAATTTAGCTATAAGTCAACATTGTCTTTGTATGAGGTTTTTATCTTTGCTTGCTTTTATGTTTTCCTCTGTGATAGTCTGTGCTCTCACTGGAGAGGAAAAGCTTTGTGTTTAATGCACTAGCATGAATAAAAATTGAAACATCTGGTGAAAGAACACCTGACTGAGCACATGCAGCAAGAGTGAAGTCTTGCCTGAGGAAACTGCTCTGTGAAGAGGGGTTCTCTCCCCACTGCATCCCTATCAAATAGTACTGATAGTGCCAAATTGTTTTGCAATATTTGTGGTAGCTTTGTTCTTTGCTGAATGATGGGTCCTCAAAGAACTAAATACAGCTGACATTATGCTGTTGGCTAAATTTCCACTTTGCTTCTTGCATTTACCCCCTGAATGCATAGGATGCCAGTGGTCAAAGAGGCAAGGTTGTATTCTATCCTATTTAAAAGAGGGGGGAAATCCGGTCTCTGCACCAGTAAGTTCTTGACATGCTTCTCTCTTTTTTTTTCGCCTGGATTTCTCTTTATGTTACCCATTTCTCAATTAAGCTGCATTGTTTCCCAGATATATTTATAAAACTGTCTCAACAGTTCATTGAAGTCCATGTTAGGCTGCTGTTCTACCTCTTTTACAATTTATTGATGAAAATATTAACTAATACAGAAAGCATTTACAGATCATTTGATACCCACTTTCTGGAGCCTGTATGTCAGATTTTCTTAAAGTATATCAGGAGTATGTCCTGGGAAAAATTTTTTTCTGCCTTGGTAACATCAATAGTTGGAGGTTTTCATTTAGTAGGAATATGCCACAGCATATGTTCAGTTTGATCATCACTGCTTTGACCTTATTATGCTGTATCTCATTATTAACTTAAAATGCAGTATCCTTCAGCATATGGTTCACGAAGGCTTGCAGCAGAGAGGGAGAATTCAGGATTATCTCACCTTTATATGGCAGCACATTTGTAATAACTGAAGGCACAGCAATGAATCACATTCGCTTTCAACAGCAGTGCAACGTGGACCTGTCATCAGTGCACGACAATGGACTTGAATGCAGACATTTCCATCTGGAACCAGCTGCAGGAGTCGTGGCCGGGCTGGGAGTCTGTGGGCACTGCTGCAGCTGTGTGGGACACAGCATGGACATTGGGCACTGCTACGGGGATAATGCATCTCTTGTCTTTAACTAATTTTCTGTCTATTGATGACAATAGGAATAAAAGGAAAAAAAAATCCCCCAAAATAAACAAATACCCCCCAGCCACCCCTTCCACTCAGCTCCAAAAATAACACATGCAATGAATAGAGGCATTTGTTCATTAACTTCCTTTTCATCTGGTACAGTCTTCTCCCTTTGATATTGAAATGTGGATGAATTTATCATTGCTAACATAGTTTTAAAGAACAGAATAAATAGTAAAAAATATTCTGATGGTTATCCTGATATAAATACAATGATCACTAAGGTGTCACTGATGCCTTTTCACCATTTCATGTTTTGAGAGAAGACCCTCTAGAGCAGAAAGGTAATTAATTTCCAAGCTCTTTCAGTCCTCACTTTCTTCTTGAATTTCCACAGAGACAATACACTGTGGTGCTGGTTTTTATGGCATGAATCTCTTCCATTGTAACTATGCTGAGAGAACAAACTTATTTCACACAGGCCATCAATCAGTCTTTAGAGAGCAAAACCTCACAGTTACTGCTTTGCCAGTTTGGCCTGTAAGCAGTGATTTAAGGAAAAGATGTGAAATAACATTACCAGCTCCCTGGGCCAGCCAAACTTTTGTTCAAAACAAGCAGAAAATATTTCCAATGAAAAAGCATCGAGCAAGGATTCATCAGAGCTAGTTTTCTCATGTCTGTCAGTTGGCCACACAGTAATTCTTATTTATCTTATCCATTAACAGGAGCAGTCATTCACACATTTCTATCAGCAACAGCACTACAAGATGTAAGTACACTAAGCCTGACATTTTCCAGAGGATGTGGGGAACAGAAGGCTGTTTACTAGACTTTGCTATTGATAAAGACATATTCCCAATATTCTATTTTAGTCTTATGGGATGCTTAACCATCTGCCGAAGCACAAGCTGATGCAACACAAGTCATTAAAAAAAAAATCCTATTTGCAGCATCAGAAGCTTTAACAATGTTTTGGATCACTGCATTTCCATCACACTGTAAATCCTGTGTTTCTGTAATGAAGAAGGCCATTGGCAGGGCTGAACAATATTTGATCCATGCAAACAGATGGGGTGCAGCTGAAGGTCCCAAAGAAGCAGAATTTCATAGGGTGTGCTGCTCAGGGACTTCTCTATGGGTGCAGAAAGGCATAAAACCCATTTTTAAGAAAAAGGAGGAAGTTATAGGAAACATCAATCTGTGAGAAAATTATGCAGCAAGTCTTCCTCAAAGCTATTTCTAATCACAAGAAAAACAAGAAAAGTGATGGTGAAAAGCCAAAGTCCAGCTAGTGGCCAATTGTTGGTGGGACCTCTCAGGGACTGATGTTTCAATACCAGGCCAAATATTTCTCAATTTTTTTATTAACAATCTGCATGGTGAGCAAGGGAACACCCAGTTTGCAGATGGTGCAGAAATGGGAGAAGTGGCTGATGTATTGAGGGGTTTTACCTCGTTTGGCACTTGTGAGACTTCAGCTGGAATATTTGTCCAGAGCTGAGCTTGTCAGAGAGTCACACAATGGAATGAGTGCAGCACAGGGGTCTGAAGCACAGAATATGGGTTTATTTAACCTTAAGAAAACATGAGCATGGAAACACTTGCACCTGGCAGCACTTGTCCCAGTGCTTCAGCTTTCAAAGTGTGTTTTCCTTATTAAACCTGCAGGGTCTTGTCTGGCTATGAGCTATTTTAGTATCCACAGCAGCCTTCTGCTCATCAAGAGAAATGTCACATCAAGGAGGAAGAGCAGCAGTTACATTCTGAGGACAAGTACTCAAAACAGTAAGAAATGGTCATCCTTATACTAACTGCATCAAGAATATACCTCTTATTATAATTAATAATGGAGGAATATCCTCTGAATACGCTATATCTTAAATTGCAATGAATTAGTAAAATGCTCTTCAGCAAACCAAGCATGTTGCATGTCAGTCTTCACAGTTTCTAGTAAAAGTGGGCATTATCAGGAACAGAAATTATTGCTTTTTCAGTAGAATTGTGCATGACATTAACAGACACAGGATGATGATTATTATATGTTAGGCTAAGCTAAATCTCAGTTCCTGCTGCTTCCATGCCAATTTCCTTTAGACCTCTTATTGCAAGGGCTTGAACAGGAACAACACCACACAATCAGCAAGTGTCCCCTCTGTTATGCCCACAGAGGTCCAGGTGCAGGTACTGAAGCACAAAGATGGTGCAAGTGCACGTTTTGGCCCTTCCACAGAGGTAAAGCTGTATAAATAGAAGGGACACATTCCTGTAACATACAGGATATTTGCACACTTCATCTTACTGGGGACAGAAGCCTAAATAGATAACAAAGCCCATTGTGTAAAATTAGCCCTTAAAGTATTCTATATTTGAGATTTCTTCTTAAAAATGTACCTTAAAAAAAACCTTGGATACTTGGATATTTAAGCTCTAATTTTAAACTTCATATGATCCCAAATACAGACTGCCCCAAAATGTCTTATTACTTATAAATTGGGCCACTGCCATAGTAACATAGTACTCTCCTGTAGATAAAATGGAGAACAGGAAAGATATTTCCCATTTCTAGCAGAACTTTTTACCAAAAATAGGTCTTTGCTTCTGAATTACCTCAGAAAACAAATATTCATCCAACAAAACACATTAATTCTGTAGGAAAACAGAAATCACCCATATCTAATATATGCAGCTGATTTTGGATATTGTAAATCAATTTTCATTGAAAAAGGGAGCAAAAAAGACATTGTGGTCTCATATGATTTTCATCTACATACATTGGCTTCAAATTTGGGAATTGGAAAGAAAGCTGAATACCACACATATTATTTAACCTGCTATCTGTGGCTTAAATTGCTCTGCCATGATCTGCTTACTGGACACTACACAGTCACATTCATTGTAAATTATTTTGGTTAATTTTCCATTTATCTTTTTTTTTTTTAATTCAAATTATTGTCTTGGAGAAATGAACAGCCTTTATCTTCTGTTGGAAGAGTAGTTCAGTGAAGTCACACATACAAACTTGAGGGCAATGAAAAGTTTATTCCAATAGCTTTGTCCCACCTCTTTGATAAAATAATAGTTCGCAGTTCCTAGTCTGCCAGACAATCAAGATGAGAATAATTCTTATTGAAATGTCTTTCTCTGGGTTTAAAAATCCTACTTTTTTTGTAAGTGTATTTTTGATTTACACTTTAACTTTTGCTATTATAAGAAAATATAAGTCTTATTTTTAATTTCAAGTACTTTAGCTGCATTATCTTGGCTGATCAGTAAGCCTTTAGAAATCTGGATATCTGATCATTCAATCTGTTCTGTTAAGTGCCTTATTGCATAATCCTTGGCTGAATATTGTGTGGTAACTATAACACTACCAAAGCAGATCATATAACTTTGCAAAAACATAATTTTCTAATCACTCTTCACGTCACTGTGAAGTCTTAAGATCAAGCCCAGATGGTTAAATCTGCAAAACTACAAAAAGAGCACATGACAGGGCAGAGAGAGTTAATTCACATCAGGGTGTTCCCAGCTCTCTGCTGCCAGGTGCTCCACAAACACCACACCTGAGCTACCAAGGGCAGCAAGGCCAGAGCCCTTTGTCCCTTTCGGCAAGGGCACCATCAGCACTGGGCTCCCTGCTCCTCTGCACTGCACTGGTCCAGGCAGAGGAGCTGCCCCACGGAGCACAGAAGTTCACACAACACCCATTACCTCCTCTCATAACAAGAGAACAGTTTGCTTCCCACCCTGAGGGTCATAATTCCCAGTTATTGCCACATTGAGATTTCTGCTGCAAGTGTTTGGAAATATAGCTGACATATAATGGGGTCTGATACCTTTGTGAGGCTCCTCTGGGACTCCCCAACAGTACAGTGTGCCCTCCAGCAATTCCCAACAGCTTCCCAGAGCTACAGATCCTACAGAGTACAGGGTTTTATTCTCACCTCACCTTTGTGTGCCTGAAATCAGTGCAGTGGTGCAGGGGGACCTGGCAGATCCAACTGAAAGGAATCATAGAAAAACAGAAATGTTGAGTTTGGAAAAGACCTCCAAGTTCATCCCACTTCAACCAAATGCCGCCATGCCCACTAAACCATATTGTCAAGTCCCACTGCTACTGGTTTCTTCAAACACTTCCAAGGATGTGGATTCCACTTTCCTGGCAGCCCATTCCAATTCTTCACTCTCTCACTGGATAAATTTTTCCTAATATCTAAGCTGAACATCCCCTGGTACAACTTGAGGCCATTTCCTCTGGTTTCCTGAGAGAAAAGATTCCACCTTGCCACAATCTTTCAGGTATTTGTAGAGAGGAATAAGGTCTCCCCTGAGCCTTCTTTTCTTGGTACTAAACAACAACTGTACCCTCAGCCCTATGCTGCAAGTGAGGGCAGCTTTTCCTGGGGCTTGCTCACACCTGGGGAGGGAGCAATGCAATGGTGCAGTCCCCTCCCTGGTGTCACCTCTGACCAGGACACCTCGTCACTTCTGCCCTCAGCTACACCCTGCACAAGAGCAGGGCTGACACCTCTTTTCTGCCAGAGTGTCCTCAGACTGCTGGGAATGACCATTCGGCTGGAATTTGAACACAGCACTAAATGCCATCATTACTGCCTGAACTCATTGGAGCTGAAGGGAAATCCTCTCCTCCCTCTTCTAGGGATCACATCAGCACTACAGGAGACAGGAGAGAGAAAGATGAGGAGAGAATATCCCCATGAATTTGATTTCTGTTCCATCTCCAAGATAAGAGCCGGTGCTGCATGAGTTGTGGGGGAGCACAGCAGGGAAGAAAGCAAGCACACCCTGAAATTCAGTTGAAAGGCACTGGCACAAAAAGGATAGTATTTTATTGACACTGGAGTTCTGCCCTGATCTCATTTTTCTTTTACTTTGAGGAGTTGCTCTTGCATATTGGAAAGTGAACATGGTGCGAACATTTGCTTTCCTGCCCTCCCAATACACAAAGAATTCTTGCATCTCTTCCTTTTTGGAAAACATTTTAAAGCAGGAATTCTATAGCATGGCAAGCCTCTTCCCAAGAGGCACAGCTCTCCTTTGTTAGAATACATGCTGGGTATTTTTTCCAAGGGTAGTGAATGGAATGTAACCTACAATATCTGCTAATGGCTGGAAACCTGCAGTGCCTCTGAATTACTTTCCTATTACAGATGAGATGTGCCTGCCAGGAAAGAGGCTCTTAAAATGGTCCAGCTATTTTTTTTTTTTTTTTTTTAATTTACAGCGGTAGCATACACAGTTCTACTGTTAATTTGTTTCTGGAAAGAGGTGAGACAGGAGCAGAGAGGATGAAAGCACAGGGAAGGGGTGCTCATGACTATTCAGTATCTACTTTCACTGTCACACCCTGGCAGGATCTACAACAAGGATCTGCTTGTACAACAAGGCATCTGCTCAAAGGCAGCTCAGTCCCTGGCCCTTGGACACCTCTATCTCCTTTGGTGGGCACAGAATGCTGAATTTCTCTGCTCAGTCTTCAAGGTTACTCCCAAATTTCAGACCCATTCAATCGGCAATGTAGAAAAAATTAAAGTAATTTTGTCCAATTGAAATAGGAGCCCAGTTGCAGGGCTTCTAGAAGTCCCCCAGTCTGCTTTGGTTTATAGTGCAGGCAGAAGATTGTTGTGCTTTGAAAATGTTTATAGCCCCATTTTTTATGCCGCAAGAATTATATACTAGGGAATTTTTTGCAAAAAAACCCCAAACCTCCATAAACCCCTCTTAAAACTTGAATTCTAAACAAACTAGAGCCCCATAACATGCACACTGTACAGTGCATTTTTGAGGAAGGCAGTAGAATTTGCTGAGATTTTAAAAAAAAACAACCAACCAACAAACAAACACCAGAAACCCCACAGAAACAGAGTTCCTCTGTGCCCCTCCACAAACAAATAAATTCCTAAAGTTTGATATCATACCCCCATCGACTTCAGTCATAAATAAAAACTGAGTGAGGGACAAACACAACCATTACAAAAAAATTATCCACATTCCAAAAATGTTGGCATAAGAGATCACTAGATGCCCTACACTTTGATACTGTGGATTTAAGACTGATTTTCTAGGACTTTTGTCTTTAATTTAGAGAAACTCTCAGAGCCATGCACTACTTCAAATCTTCCTGAATTTTCAGCCTCATCCCCGCCCAGGCTCAGTCCTCTCTGGTAGAGATGCTTGTGCCAAGGTGTAGCAATCAGATGTTCTGCAAACACAAAGAGATGAACCCTGTTCTCATTTTCATTCCCAGCTCCCCAGTTTGTACCAGCAGAAGTGTGTCTGCAATTTCCACTAGTTCCATTAATTTAGATTTCTAAAATAAGCAGAAGATAAGGCATATAAATTAAGTATTTGAAACTATGGGTTCCAAAGTTTGATTTTTTCAGCTGAAGTAAGCATTTCCATGCACAGCTGTTTGGCCTCCAAACATCTTAATTAAAACCTTTTGGGAGGATAATAACATTTGCCATTCAATCAAACATTGGAGAATTTTACAGCTGATACCAAATGTTATATGATAAACTTGGAGCTGAGTTTCAAAGCATCACAGACAGTAATGACAATTAGAGACAGAGTTATCTAAAAGTCTCAAGCAATAAGTTTCTCTTGCACCCATTACTGAGGAGGAAATATTTTTATAAACCAGTGTGGGGCTTTTTCTAGTGTCAGTATAAAAGCTAATTCATGTGCAGTCTAGCTGAAATTTAGTGAGACCTAGGCATTAAACTCTGCATGAGCAAGTCTATGCACCTGCTATGGAAAACATTTTTTTAATTGCATTCTGAATTCAATCAAACCTTACTACCTTTAAAACAAACCCAAAACAACCAGCTAACACCAACAAAATCCCCCTAGCACCCCCAACCAACCAACCACCAAACCCGAAACTTCCCAAAAACCACTGCCAATCACCCCCACCCACCCCAGAAAAAAGAAAAAACCCAACAAAACATAAAAGAAAACCACCAATCAGAGGGTAATTTAAAAAGAAACTCAAGCTCTCTGCTATGCCCAGATAACATAACAATTCAAGGATAAAATCCTCCATTAGGATGCTTACTTTACAATACACCCTGAAAAAATGAAACAACCTTTTAAGCATTTTACAACTTGCATAACACCTATCAAAGCTTTTTAAAACTCAAACACCATAAAGCTTAAGAGGCGAACCAGTGAAATTAAAACTTTGTTTTCCAAATGTTCTTTGGGAGCCTGCAGGCTCTGGGATGTTTGTTTCAAAGGGCTGCACCCTCCCAGAGAGGTTCTCACCACCTTCAGCCAGCCCCATTAGAGGGGGAAGTAAAGGATCACCCAGCAGGGCTGACCCACTGTAAGACAGACCTTGGGAAAGAACCTCTTGCTGTGGACAGAGAGAAATGCTGAATTCAGAAATGCTGAATTCCCGGTGTGCTGTCTTTCCCCATATCAAGGCAAAGTAACAGTCTGGTAGCCCTGTGTTCACCAAATTATAGAAGGCATTCAGAGGCATTGTTCCTAAATATCCTTCAGTCCTTTTTTTCTAGAGATGAAATGATTTACTTCTGCATCTTTAGAGCAACTTTACTGACAGTAATCTCCATTTTAGCTGCAAAGCTGTTGGATCCAGAGATGGGGTGACCACAAAATGGAAGTCAAGCTAAATCAAGGCTGCAATTTTGAGCTCTTGCATCTTTTCTTATATGTGTTAATGGTATGTAATTAATCTCCTACATGAAACGTAATAAAAGTGTGCCAAGCTAGAAGTTATTGGTATTTTTTAAAACCTTCTGACATTTTTGTCAAAGGCTCCGAGCAATGTTTTTGGATTCTTTGAAATCCCTCTGCACCAGGCTGGTGGTGCAGAAATCTCTTAACTCCTGGGCTGGTGTTTCAGTTGTAACCCCAGCAGTGAGGGAGTTTATTTGTTTGGTTTTGGGGTTTTTATTTGAGGGGTTTTTTTGGTCCTTTCCATATTTTACTATCTATTCTGTATTATTATGCTTAGCTCTTTCATACTCCCTTTTATTTCTGGTGGTAGGTATTTAGTCATCAAGCACAAAAGAGAAATTAGCTTTCAATGCAAAGAAGAAAGACTATTTTATTTTTGGTTGGTTGGCTTTTTTTTTGTTGTTGTTGTTGTTGTTAATGATTGCAGATGATTTAAAACCTAGATTAAATTGCTATCTAGTGCAACAGAAAAACAGTTGATGTAAAACTACAGCCCTTAATTATTTCTGTAAATAAATGAATGACTCAATACTTCAAAGTCTTACGAGTAACTTTCCTTTCGCCCAGTTCTTATTGGCAAGAAATAAAGAGAAATAAACTGTTGCTGCTTTGGAAAATGAGATCACAGGGAAATTCATTAGATGGACAGAAATCCTCAAGCCCTGGATTCTGCAATTAGATGCAGGACATTGGAGGGCTGTGTCTCTGGAGAATCCTGTTACTTTGAAATAGAGTTTCAATTGACTGCCACAGGATACCAGAATAGCATGGAGGGTCTGCCTCCATCAGAACTGATGAACAAGACACGTTTGAATCACTATAATTTGCAAAATTTTGTATCCAGTTAAAGTCAAGTAAACAGACTCTCTTTGAATATCTGCCATAAAGAAGTGTTGGGGAATTTTTAATGAATAGGAGAAATGAAAATGTATGCTCTGCAGTAAGAAGGTTTTTTTCACCTTTTGCATACTAATTTTTTTACCTTTGTAAATTAAATTATTCTTTCCTAGAAGAAAAACAAAACAGAGCACAGCCAGTGCTTTGTACTTTTCGTTCCCTCTATACAGCATATCCTTTGAGCACTATCACCTTGGAAAGCCCAGGGAGGGTCTGTTCCTTCCCAGAGTGAAGCTACTCAGCCTTACTGCTCAGGGTCATGAGTTCAAGGACCAGGGGTGAATTTCCAGATGTTGAAATCTGTCATGAATCAAAGAGAATCAAAGCTGGAAGGGACCCATAAGGATCACTGGCTTCGAGTCTCTGGTGCCTGCAGGACTCCCTAAATCTAAACTGCTAAACCCACATCGCTGGGGAACGTGTTCCAGTGACCAGCCACTCTCTGGGTGAAGAACCTTTTCCTAATATGCAATCTGACCCTCTCCTGACACAACCTCAGTCCATTTTCTTGTGTCCTATCATTGGTCACCACAAGGTCAGAACAAGGTCCAGCTAGTGTAAATAATTACCAGCTATTTTCTGAGTTTTTTTCAAGATCTCCCCTTTGCCCGTGGTGTAGCCACAGAACTTACTTCAATGCTGAGGAGAGCCTCTGGGTTTCTCAAGGATGAAAATCTCCCTTCCCCTTTTTAATTTCACACGTTGGAAAGATAAAGGGTGATGCTACTTGCACATTTTAGGGATGCAAGACCGAGGTAAGGAGTGTTAAGTGTTTATTGGCTTTGAAATAATCAATAGCTTGAGCTACAAAAGATATCTTTGCCGGAAAAAAAAAAAAAAAAAAAAAAAGAGAAAGATGGGCTTTTTATCCTGTTTTTTAGGCAAATGCAGAGAGAGCCAGGGTCATCTGGCAGGCAAAAGCTTTGGTGTCTGTCAGCAGCCCTGGTGCAGCAGTGTGCCCGTGCTAAGAGATGGCACATCTCCCTTCTTCTTCAAGGGAGATGCTTTAGCAGGCGCAGCACAGTGTTAATGTGTTCTGAAAATAAGAGTTATAGAGAGCCTACACACAGGACTGCTCCTAACAAGGCCATCTAGCATAAAAAGGAAATCTGCAGAGGAAAGAAAAAGAAAAATCTCTATATAATTTTATTATCTTAATCATAGCATTCCCTTTTCTTCCTTCTACAGTCCCTACTGTGTGCACAATCTATCTTCTACTTTCTGCAAGAGAGATGGCAGAATATGAAAAAAACCTACCCTAAAACCCTAAAACCCAAGGCCTTGCAACAAAACATAAACTAAGCAAAAATAAATGCTAAGAGAGGAAAAATCTTGCAGAGTTGTTTTGGGGTTTTTTGGTTTTGTTTTGTTTTTTTTTACAAAGATTAGCTACCTGAAAAATGCAATTAATCTTTCCCTAATTGTTTTGTTTTGACATTCATAGCTGCTCTTTTTTAAGTGAAACCCAGCATGTATATGTCCTCTATGGAACAACAACAGGTTGCTTTGCAGGCATTTTCTTAGAAAAACAATGCCATCTAGGAAGCTAACATAAAAAGGCAAGAATTTTGCACTCTTCCATCTCCCAGATGATTGGAAGGAGATCTCAAACATATTAATTGCTGGCTAGGGGAATAAAGTATTATCTTTAATTTAAAAGCAAATTATTCTGGACTTTCACAAATCAGCTTCATAAGGAGGTTTAAATTAAAATAAAGTAAAAAGGAGGCTTCAAACAGCATTTTTTTGAGAGAGAGATGGATGTTGAATTTGAAGAGATTAAATTCAGATTACTATAGGTCCATATACTAATTATGAAGGTCAGATTAATTATAAAATCCCAAAACAACCAGGCTTCTTTATTTCAAAGTCTTGTCCCCTAAATTGTCTGATTCAGGTTTTATAAATAAGCTCACCTTGCTAATTCTAGCAAATGAAAAGAGTTTTATCAGCTCCACTGGAAGAAATGAAGGGATCAGTCCATGACTGGCAATATCACAGCAATCAGCCTTGAAGGGAGCAAAGAAAACAGCATGAAAAGAAGATTTTGGTTCTTCAGAATCTCATGCATCAAGCCAGAAGGATGCTCTGCTTCTAGGACTCTCTCAGGCAAAACACAAACCTGTACAAGGAAGGCTCCCCTTGAAATCTGACCTAGGGAACCCCACTACTACTTCTGAACCAAGGGGTGCATGTGACTAAAAGTTAATTTCTTCACAGAGGTTAATTTTCCCACTAAAATAATGCTTGAGATAGAATGTTTGTAAAATAAATACTATTAAATATAGACATAAAGTTAAGACATGCTGAATTATAGTAAAACAATTAAATTTTATACTTCTGCTTACAGGCCTTGAAGTCTTGCTTTATTCTAGTTAATACAGAAACTTACTGGGAGTCTTATTCATTTAGAACCATCAAGAAACTCCCCTAAATAACATGAAAGGGGTAAAAAAGATTTTTGTCCTTCAAAAGATAACCAGGGAAAGCTGGCAGCATACTGGGTCACTAGAGAACAGCAGATGAATATACAGTACTCTCAGAGCTCAAGGGAATACCCAAGGCAGGAGACCTTGAGAGCAGAATATTTCTATCCAATTTAGATTCCACTTAGCAGCCATCAGGTGAGCTTCTGTCTCTTCAGAGGAATGCCACCCTCTCCCCCACTATTCTCCAATTACAGGTCGTACACAAGCTCTTGGTTTTTTCCCAAGATTATGATTTACTTCACCACAAGCTCTTATACTTCCCCCTCTCCTCTATCCATCATAGACATTAATTTTATTTACCTCTTTGAGAATTAATTTTTGACCCTCTACTTAGTTATGTTCAACTACAAAAGAATTCAAACAACAGCAGTTTCCCTCTATGACAGCGGATTTCAGAAGTTCTTAATGAAAGCAGTCAGGTAGACCTTGTGCAGTTCAGTGCCTTCTTGAAATATAAGTTTTCTTCTTTATTTTTCTTTGATTTCTGGACAAATTCACAAAACTGTAGGGGTTTTTCTTCCCCCATCTAAACTTCTTGTAAAATACTGAGTTTTTAAAAAGTTTCTTTCCATAAAAGAGGCATTACAAAAGTCTAGGGGTGCTTCGGAACTTCTGTCACTGGGCATTGCTGTGGTTCCAGTTTTATTTTGTCTTCCAGAAACTGGAAGGGATACCCATTGCCCATTGGCTTTGCCCTGCAAGCCTAAGCTCCTCCTTGGTTAGACTCACTCTAAGAGTGAGTCTAACCAAGTAATCCAGAGTAGCAAAGAAGGAAAGAAATATTCCATAACTTACACAAATCCTGAGTTTACAATGAGTTACTTCACACGGGAGATACGGAGCGCCGGAGGGTCCCATTTACAAAGGAAACAAGATAACTAGGAAATTCTCATCTTCTTTCACAAGCAATTTCATTTTAAGGTACTCCTAGACTCACTAAAAAACCCCTTCTTAAAGTACCAGGAAAATTTGATGCTGCCAATAGGGGCCACAATCCAATGAAATTACTGCCTTATTCCCAAACCAGCCATACCAGCTTAAAGAGCTGAGCACAGTGATCTTTGCAAGGGTAGGAGGAACAAACACAAACATTCATACAGTACTTTAAGAGAGGAACTAGGGTAGAAAAACAAAGAATTTAAACAAGAAATAAATTGGAATATTTAACATAAGTAATATTCCACTGTATTGAACTAGTGATCCCACCAGGGGTTGTGGTTTTGCTGTGTTGAAGCAGGACACCATAGCTAACAGTGGTAATTTTGTAATGCCTTGTGAAGAAACTATTGATAGACAATGTAGAATTGTCCTTCTGTATTTATTTAGCCACTAAAATGCTGTGACTTTTTCAGTTTATGACTATTTAAAAAAATACCAGCAGGAGCAAGACAAGCATATTAGCAGCAGAGATTCCCTGCAAAATGAAGCATTATATTTAGTATTTGGGCCTTCTTTTGGCCCCTTGTTATGGAACATGCACACCATCCTCTGCCTGTAATCACTCTGTAATCACATACCAGGGTGGCAAAAATCCAAAGCAACAGGAACATGCTGAGAGAGAATGATTTCTCCAAACAAAAATAGCATGAATATATGCAGCCATCTTCACTCCGCCTGCAGTAAAATACTTTTATGGACCACAAACTTGACTTGTACTACTGCATGCTTTGAACTGGGGCAATAAGTTCAATTAGTAACTAACAGATTGCTGCAAATTCCAGGAATTCAGTACCAGTCAGGAAAATGTTGAATAGATTTGGCTTGGTGTTTGTTAACCTGATGTAACAAATGAGTCAGATGCAGGGAAAACATCTCCTGAGCTGCAGTTCAGCTTCAGAGAGTGCCATGCCCAGCTGAGCAGCTTGCCCACCTCCTCCTCTCCCAGGCCACAGCTCTCCTTTGGAGCTCTTCTGAGGGAAACCATTTCCCAGACTGAGCCTACAAATTGCTTTCAAGCTGTCTGTCCTCCCTCTGGAGTAATTAACTGCTAATTAGTACTTGGTCCATTTATCATCTTGTCCCTTCTTCCCCCAAATAATCTATTTCTTCCATAAGGCAGTGTCCTAGCACAGGACGGCAAACCCTGCCCCTCAGCCATGCTCCACTTCAGGATGTGCAGCCTTAATGGCCTCGGTGTCAGTAGATGTCATTTAACAACAAATACTCTTGAAACTGCAGGAATTTGGATCTGCAAACAGAAAATGTGCAGCTCAGTGTCAGGAACAGCCAGCCTCTTCCCAGCTTTGCTGCTACGAATTTTAGATCCATCAGCTTGCAGATGGGACCCACAGAGACACCTTTTAAATAGTTTAATATAGAAAAGAGGTGAATTATTATCAGCACTCCTTCGCAAGTGTAAAAAATAAAATTTTAAATTGAATTGTTGACAGAATCTTTTTTCTCTGATGTCACAGCAGTATTATCAGACAGTAGCTGAAATGCTGATACTGAAAAGGGGAATATGAAATATGAGTAGGGAAAATCCTCCCTGTCCTAAGGTAATGCCAGGGGTTAACCCCTGTAGGTTACACACCTCCTGCAGTGGGATGGGGAACAGAACCAGAAGGGTGAAGTGACAAAACCCATGGGGTGAGACAAAGCCAGTTTAACAAGTAAAGCAAGAACCTTGTGCACAAGCAAAGCAAAACAAGGAATCCCTTCCCCATTTCCTATGAGGGGACAGGTGCTCAGCCATCCTCCAGGAGAGCTGGGCTCCATCCTGCCCAGTGGTGATTTGGGAAATGCCAAAAACAATCACTCCAAATGCCCTCCCTTCACTCCTTATTGCCCAGGCTTCTTTCTTGTTAAACATGATACCATAAGGTCTGGGAAGTCCCCTGTGTCACCTGGGGCCAGCTGTGTCCCCTTCCCCAGCTCCTTGCGCACCTCCAGCCTGCTCCCCAGTGTGTGGGGTGAGGAGCAGAAAAGGCTTTGTCTCTGTGTAAATGCTGCTCAGATATTGCAGAAACATCCCTTTAATAATAAAGTGATTTTCAGCACAAATCCAAACTATATCCCCATACCAGCATTTCTAGCCTGAACTTCTGCAGCAGCAGATGTTAAAGGAAACGAGAAGTACTATTGTCCATTAGCAGACAGACACCCTTTATATCATCCTTACTTTGTCACTTCTCCTCCTTTCTGTACCCTGCCTCTTCCTCAACTGTGCAGGTTGAAGAGTAAAATGGTGTTCCTTAAAGGCAGAACAGAAAGCTTTTGTCTGGTCTATTATGCTGTACTGTACTTTAATTCAGGCTTTTGAGGCACTGCATGACTGAGAAAGCAGTGTGGGAAAGGCTTTGGAGCCAATGGCTCTGGAGTTATAGTGACAGGGCTGCCAGCAAGGATATCTGTGAATTGATGGCTTCACTCTGGCTGCCCCTAGAAATTAACTTATATTTATGTGAGTGCAGCAAATGAGATACAGCTGTACACAACGCTGACATGCTAGGAAAGCAAATGATTGGGCAATCCAGTTATTAAGCTGACTAATCATGTTCAACTGAACCACTTGCACAATGAATTTGGAAAGTGCTCCCTAGTCTATCATGTTGCAAGACTGGTTCAAGGTACTCCAGTTAGTCCCAGAAAGATTTAATATTTTGAAAAAATATTTTCTTAATATATTATATATAGTTAGTATATTATATATAATATATATATTATATATATATATTCTATAACAAATTAATATAGTATTTTCTACAGTGTAGCTGAAATCCCTTCAAGTTTGAACTCTGCAATTCAGCACAGGCTTTTCTCTTCAAATAGCTATTGGAGACCTAGACAGGGCTCACTAACAGAAGCAGATGTCAGCTTGCAGCTATTAGCAACAAGGGCAGTTTCAAGATGAACATATGTTTGCATATTAAAGATGTTACAGCACACTTTTTATTGGCAGTAAGATTCTGCTTTCGCAAATACCACTGACAGAAGAAACATCTACTGACCCAGTAAGAGTCCTATGAACAATATTCCATATGCCAGCAGAATGACATCCAAATTGAGGGAAAATTTACATATTGCCATTAAGGCAAAATTGGCAACAACCAAAGGTTAATGAAATAACACAATCACTTCATTCTGCAGCTTCTCCTTAGAGTTAAAAAGGTATTATTTCAGAAGGAAAAGAGAAAGAAACATTAATGTTCCTCCTTCTGCCTCTCACTGTAAATTTTAGTTTGGAAACATTGAACAATACTTACAATTATGAGGTTTTATTAAACGCTGTTTGAGAGAACTTGAAGCATCAGTAACAAAATTTATGTCCTTTCTATCTTCCTCTTCTCTTTTTAAAGTAGAATAATGGGCAAAATGAGTCACTTGGAGACATATTTCATGTAAACTAGCCTATGCTTTACATTGAGGAATAATCTGAATAGCTCCAGAAGAGAACTTCATTATTTGTCTGATAGACATGGGCAGAGCCTAAACCAAGATCATATCATGCTATGATCTGTACTATCATAGAGTGAGATAAAAATGGCTTTGGCCAGAGAGTTTATTGGCTAAATTTGGGCAATAATCTGGCACATCTTTGGATATTTTAAAAAGGGAAACAGTCTAACTGGCTGCAGTGGAACTTCTCTGTCACACTTGGTATTACCCCTAATATCCTCATGCTCTGTAAAGAGTGGGTGAACCTTTCTTATACAGAACTTAACTCAAGCTGGTGAGCCAGCTTTGCTGTGTTTTTCTGAGGCTAGCTGGTGTTCCCAGGCTGTCATGTCACCTTCCTGGCCTTGTTTTTGAGCAGAGATTGTGTGGATGCTGCTCAATGCTCTCATGTGATCCAAGACAGTCAAAGTCCCCCCGAGTGCTCCAGCAAGAGGCCAAACGTGCATCTTTTTCTTGGAAGGAAAAAAAAAAACAGGAAGAAACAAACATTTCTCAATAACAGAGTTCCCAGAATGTTGTTTTCTGATGACCTGATTACATATCAGATGAAACTTGTATTTTGGGAAAAATCAATGACATCCTGTGGCTGTATCAAAACTGAACACACCAAATGATTATTGTACTGCATTATTTCAATTTTGGAATGACTGTCTCACAGGACCCAAGATGGCAGAGAACATACATACAATACACACCACAGCAGATTCAAGTACTATCTGCAGTGATTGTTAGTGCCCACTAACTACACAGATAAAACATAATGCTCTTTGACATATTTCTTTTTTTTTTTTTACTCTAAAGTGTAAAAAGTTGAATAGTAAATAGCAATACCTACACCACAAAAATAAAACCCAAGGAGTATTATTTTCATTAGGACTACCTAATTTCTGAGTCTTTTCTCTTCTGCTAATAAAATAAGATACTACAGCTCACTACATCCAGTGCTAAACTCCATGGTTTTAGGAGGCATTAAAGTTAGCCTTAATATTACTTGCAGTTATTTCAGCCTTAAAAAAAACAATTATTTAAATTATAAATTATTTCAATGGCACCAGAACTTTGCAAGGCTATATGCTGCACCACTTGCTAGAAGCCATTCTTCTTCAGTGCCCACAGAAGTCTGATGTGGTCAAGGAAATACTCAGACTGATTAAAAGCAACCTGCTGAAAATGAGCTTCTCACAGATGTCTCCTGCAAATCTGATTGACTTAGATTTGTGCGCCAAAACAGAAATTTCTGGCAAGGCTCATGTGAAATATTTCTGGTGTCATCCGCTTGAAACTTTAAATAGTTATATTTATTACTTAAAATAGAGACTGAGCGCAGTTATTACCCAGTGACTGAACACACTATAAACATTTAACTAATCCCCAACTTTTTTCAGTCTACAACATAAAAATTAAAAAGCAGCATGAACAAAAGAGTAAACCCCAAAAAATCTAATCAGAGAAAGGTCGTATTTTTTTTCCAATTCTGGCCAAGATTGAAAAGTACATCCATTTTTGGTATGTTATTAAAGACAGTACTGCACTGCATGAAAATAGGGATTCCAAAGAGGACTCTTGCCCTCTGGGGAGCTGACACTATTTAATGACTGAGAGACTTCTCAGTCTTTTGCATTTAACCCACCTCATTTACTAACCTGTACTGTATCCCCTTGCAGAGGTACAGCTTCACCTTGATTTTTTTTTTTTTTTAAGACAGGCATTCCTATACCTCAGCCTTCACAAACAATTTTTAGAAACTTCCTCATCAGAAAATCCTTAGGATTTTCAAATTCAAACACACAGTGCATAAAATGTTCTTCATTATCCGTTAAAATAGAGTGAAACAGTTTTTGTGATTATTGACAGGTGCCTTTTTATTTTTAATAGGGTCCCACTGCTCTGGAGAAGCAGACTTGCAAAGAGCTGTAAGGACCACAATGTTAACAGATGAATATACATGAACAGCTCAGCGAATTGAACTCATTTTCACTAATGCAGCTACAGCCAATAAGGCAAGGGTGTGACACACATTGCTGATGTCAGGAGTTCACAGCAGCCTGACCACCCTAAGGAACCTGTGACCCCCTTCCATGCGAGCCCCTGCATTCTCCATCCTCATCCATCCCACCCCAGACCAGCAGCACAAAGCCTGCTCCAGAACAGTTGCGTCAGCTCAGCTCAGCTCAGCTGAGTGCAATTGTCAGAGCAAAAAGAAGCACAAAGCTCCCTGCAGCACCTCAGGAACCCCCCTCTCCTCAGCCATGCCCTCATCATGCTCAGGGGGAGACAACTCCCTGCCTCTCTTTGGCTCCTTGGCCTGGATCCAGGTGGACTTGCTCAGTTGTTTTGGCTCTGCCAGCTGCATCCCTGTGGGCTGATGGCTCTGCTCTGCCTGTCTGGGTGCTGCCCTCGGCTCCTGGCTCACCTTCCTTTGCAGATTCTCTGTTGCTGCTGCCTGACACCTTGTCCATGGAGAGAACGTACATGGTTCCTCACTTCCCTTGCCAACAGGATCTCTCATTTCATTAGAAAGAGTTCATTAAAACCTAAAGAGAAATCTACTCCTTTTTTCTTGCTCAAAACATCCCTCAACATTCTACTGAACACCCCAGAAACAGGGCAATTGCTGGATTAATATTTTCAAACTGAACTTAGAAGTACAGCAAACTCCATTTCACACACAGAAAACTACGGTCACAGAATAAATACATCTGATGTGATGGCAAATTATCCCAGACTCCATCTCAGAGGCTGGAGATTGCCACTTTGCACAGCCTCCAGGAGGAGGGACCTCTGTTCACTGCTGTGCCATATGGGGCTGGCAGCAGCTTTGCCCATTTCAGTGCATTCCCCACCTGTTCTCAGACTCCTCTCAGCTGAGACGCACCAACAGGACAGGGCTAAGAGGTTACCAGAGCTTGCAAGTGAAGGAACATGTCTTTTAATTCCAAGTAAAAGATATTTTTGTAAAATTACCTCTAAATGAACTTGAGATAACATTTTGGTCCTCATTAAAAACAGCTACAGATTTCTGGCACCTTGGATGGAAAGAGAACTTCAGCCACAGTGAAATCTATTACAATTCCTCCAGAACAGATGCTTTAGTAGAAGAAATTTTTAAAACTCTATCATGAGGTCTACTCTCAGTTCCATATAACAGCTTCCTCACATTGCTCTGAGCAGAGCTCCTGAAATATAAATTGATAACATTTTAAAAACGTGATTCTTTGTTAAGGAGTAGCAAATTATTAAAACAAATTTGAGTGTTATAAAAGTTATTTAAGCCCCAGTATATTTTGCAGAACATTTTCACCCATAATTCAGAATTCAAACCTCATTTTCAATATTCATGAATGAAACTGTTGATTTTTTTTTTTTTTTAATTGATCATGGCTGCTGGTGTTTGGGATAGCCCAGTGTTGTGATACTTATATTTGCTGAGCACAGACTGGAACAGCTCATGCAGACACAGATATAATTTGCCTTGTGTTCTGAACAGCTCCACTACATATATGTGCTTATTTTAAAATAGGATATGATCCCCATTGAGATTTTAGGGAGCTCTGCATATTTCTGATTTTTGCTGGCAAGGTTAGTATCTCCCTCTCTCTCTCTCTATATATATATATTATTAGGAATATTTTAAAAGCAGATTAGTCATTATCAGTCACTCCAAATCCATCTAGCATCAAGACCTTCTAAAAAATTCTAACTATGAGTAATTTAATAATTGTATGACATTTTTCAGCAGCTTGCTTATCCAGGTGAAAAGATCCAAAACAGGTAATCAAAGGCAAGTTATAAAATGTGTTCCCATGTGCCTTTTGAGCATAAGACAATTAGAATAAGTGACAGGAAAATGCTTGCCTCATTTATCACTGAGAGCATTCTGTTGCTGCAATAAACATGAAACCATTTAGAAGATTATGTGAGACAAAGTCCTGTAAACTTGGTACAATAAAAAATATTGAAAAGTCATACATGAGAATGCTTTACCTTGAAAAAGCAGTCTCCTGAGACCTTATTAAGGCTGGAAAATCCAGGTATCTGCATGAAGTCAGTAAGCACATCCTGTTATATTTTATCACAATCACACTGCTAAGAGTTACAGCTGAAATTTTATACAACTGCAAAATAATTTATGGGTCTTTAAGGGTCCAAGGGACAAATCAAAATATAATTAGTTTGGAAGATTGTCACTGTATTTTGTTCTTTTTCTTGATGGAAAGTGTCTTACATAAATAATGTTCCCAGCATTTCTCTCCCATTTATGTTCCTAAATAATAAAAGAAATTAGTTTTTTAAGATATTAAAATAAAAAGTTTCAGCTCTTCTGGAAATTTATCCTTTCCCCAATTGATATCTTTACCATTTGCCCATTCATCACAAAAAACCCAATAAACTAAAACTTGAAATGTGATTAAACAAATGGTAACAATAGACAGCTTCAACAATGGAAGTGTGGCTGGCAGCACGTCTTAGACACATTACATTCATGCAGGAATTTTAGACTTATTTTCTTTTCTCCTTGATATTCACCTGGGAGCTGATAATCAAATGTCTAAGGGAGTTCAGTTTCCCAAAGAAAGCTGTGGAAGCACAATGTGTTTTCTTTAGAGAATACGAGGGGCTGGGGTTGGGGCTCAGTGAATGGGAAAGAATATTCATGGCACAATTTGTGCACTACAGAGCTGGGGCTGGTTCTTTCTTCTAAAGCATTCAGAGCTCTGCCTGGCTTGAGAAGGGGCAGCCAACATGATTGAACTTCAAAGAACTTTCACTTTTATTCTATATCAGGCCCTTTGACCTTGTGGCTACATTGGGTCCAGCCTAAGACTTCCTGTGTCTCAGACTGAGAACAGTCTCTATAAACAGAATTAGGTTCTGAAGTCCCTCCAACCCACAACATTTCTTTTCCCCTCACAGAAAAGTATTTTTTCACTGAATAGCACAAAAAATAAAACCAACCAAAACCAAAAAAACACCAAAACTAATCAAACAAACAAAATACCAAACAAAAAAACCCCGCCAAGCTCCTGAAAGCAATCATCCCACTTCTCTCAGCTGTGCACATCCCAGTACAAGCAGCTGACACATTTTCTTTTGTATGTGTAACTGCATCTCTAGTTGTTTAAATACTTCCTGGAAATTTGCCCTTAATTACCATTCCCCCTTTTGTTTTCAAAATTATTTCTTCTCAACTTTTCTATCTCTTGCATCAAATTAAAGTTTCTTGGGACTAAAAGGAAAAAAAAAATACTGTAGTGCCTCCTGAAGGACATTTTTTTTTGGGTGGGAAATAAAAAGAGAACAACAAATAAACAAGTCCCTGGAGATCATGGCTAAATTTATTCAAATTAACAGCTGGACCCTGGAACTGTGTGTTTCTCTCTTGTCATACAGCTCCCTCTGCATACCTGTCTTCAGAACTGCCATATTTCAGGGGAGGCACTGATGTTCATCTTTGAATATGGTTACTGGTGGGTCAGTTGTCCCACTTGTAAGTCAGCAGAACAAGCTATTCAGTGTGAAGAGAGTCAAACACCTCATTTTGGTCTGTTCAAATAGTTGTTCACCTCTACCACGTATTACCAACTTATCTGAAGCAATGGCAAAAAAACCCAAAAAAACAAAAAAAAACCCCAAAACCAACCAACAAAAACCAAACAAAAAACCAACCAAAAAAAACCCAAAAAAACCAAAAAAAAAAAACAAAAAAACAAACCAAAAAACAAAACCAAAAACTGAACTGGCAGAATTATTTTGCTCACAAATGCTCAACTATGCTTGATGGGTTTTTTTAAGCAAAACCAAAACCTACATGGGAGTGGGAACTCCTGCCAGAATGTGCTGCATTAAGTCTATTGAAATGAGACATCAGGGGGTTTTTATTAGCAAAATTACTCTTATCTCAAAGATTCACCTTCAGAATAGAGAAGAATATTTTTAGTTCTAATTCTCAGTCAGTGGCTGTCACTCACTTTTATTGTGTTCAGAAGACATTCAGTTTATTCTTCCACTCTTTTGTCTTGCTCCTTGCAAAACACTGACAAGCTGTGTAGGAAGCAGAAGAGAGAAAACGAGGGGAAAAAAGCCTACAACAAAAACCCTCCACAAAAAGCCAAACTCACAAAAAACCCCACAAGGTAGGCAACATTTTGGACTAGGCTTGAAATCTTGAGGGCAACAGAACAGGTCTGCCTTGGTGAAACTCCCTGTGAGATCTTAGCCAAACAAACAAAGCAGTTAGTAGAGTTTCATGTCAAGATTTAATTCCAGCAGAGTTTCTGCAGTTGTTTCATTGGAAGGGAAATAGTTCTGCTCACAAAGAGCAATAAAAGCTCTGGTTCACACATTAATGTGCTGTCCCAGGTACAGAGGCTCCGCAGCAGTCAGGACTCATCTTTGCCCAAACTCATACCCAACAGGCAGAGCACAATTTGGTTTCTATTGCCCTGCCAGAGCCTCAGGGAGTGAAAAAGGCTCTTTCAAAGTGTATTACTGCCAGCTTCAGAGGAGCAATAAAAGAAAGAATAAATCTGAGTTATCATCATCAGTTCTGGTGGAGATAGTGCCATTCTCATCTGCAGCACTTGAGTCACAGCCTATCACATGCTCTCCATCTCCTGAAGAAGCAGGAGATGATTCTCTTGACAAAGCACTGGTGCATTTCTCTCCACTGCCCGTGTCCTGAGACCAAAGTGATCAGCCAGGGTAACAGACCACAGCCAGAAAGAAGGGGGTTCTAAACACAGAAAACAGGTTGACAGGCTAATAAATAAAATAACTATATTCTAAACCTCTATCAACCAGAAGGATATAAAGACCCTTCTTACTTTGGTTTTCCTTGCCCTATTTTTTTTTCTAAATCTTTCAGCAACAGAAAAAAAAAATATCAGCATCAATATAACCACAGCAGAAAATCTTTGTGGGGAAGCAAAGACAAGGAGACCCCAGACTCTTGCAAGCTCCTTGCTAGTTACTTGCACTGCAACTTTTGCAGTTTTAAATTCCCACAAGTGCAGTAATATATTTGTATACTGTTCCCTATAAACCAGATGCAGAGGTCTGATGTAGCTGGTACTGTCCCTGATGTGCCTCAACTTTTCCTCAAGCACTGTGACATCCACTGTGCCTAAAACAGGCTCCTTATTGACTGCTTAAACATCATTCAGACTGAAAAAAAAACCCCAAAAAACTAAGGAATAGCAATCTATAAATTTCAATCTATAATCCATTTCAGAGTGACACCTGGTGTGGGAGAGAGTCTGTTTTAGGATATAGCTGAACTCTGCAGCATTTTATGCTCAACTTCTGTCTGTAAATAACACATTATGAGGATCACGGAAAGGCAGCCTAGCAATTTTAGGAAAAAAAAAAACCAAACAAATAAGCATAATGAAAAGTCTTAAAACTCACTCTCAGAAAAAAAAAAAAGGTGTATTTTGGGAAAAGGACAGTAATATTCAAAAATTCAAGACAACAAACAAACACATTAAAACACATTTCAAAAAATTATTATTAAACCTGCAGCATTTACCAGCAGCTACCACACTGTGGCATCCTATGACTATTTGACTATGTATTCAAAAGAAATTAACATCCAAAAGAACAGAAACACACCTGATAATCTACTGCAAGATGTGAGGAGAAATTCTGACCTTCTAATAGGAAAAAACCTAAGATGCTAGATCTTACCTCCCTCAGAAGGCTGTTCACATTTTTTTTTTAATTAGGAACATTTAATCTGCAACCTTTGCAGCTATCTAGAGAATGTTTCAAAGTTGTAAAAAATAAAATAAAAAAGAAAAACAGCACAGGGTATTGAAAATGAAAAAATTCCTAGTTAGAAGGAAATGGAAAATTACTATCCGTATAAAGTTCATTTGACTGTACTGAGTTATTCCAATCTTTCAGTGGTATATTACTCATGCTTCTGGCTATAGTTTTATCCTAAAATAATAAGCAGCATATTGTTTTATCTTTGTAAAAATATAGCTTATTTTATAATCAAAGCAGAAATATTACTGAATCTTCTGTGTACAGAAGTCACTAACATTAACTGAGATACTTTATGGTGGATGTTGAATGTTAGAAAAAATTGAAAATCTTTCAAAATTATGCAGGACAGCTCTATAATACATAAAGATTTTAGCATGATTAATAGTCTAATGCATACTCAAGGAATGAAAAATAATCTGTCTCACAAAATGGGTTACCACCTTGCCAGTTCAGGAGACTCAATTTTGCAGTGACCATCCAATAAATGCAAGTGAGTCACAGGTTCATTAGCCACGTTCCTCGTATAACCTAGAAAAATACAATGGAACTCCAATTTTCAAGTCCATCACTGGTCTGTTACAAAACCTTTTTCAATTTCTGGGCTGAATACAACCATGGAATGAATATATAGTGGAACAGGGGGCTGATCAGCAAGAACCACCCAGTTCAGTTTTCTGGCTTTTCAGTCGTGTACCAGAACAACAGTTGTTCCAGGCCATTCATTTTGAAGCACATTATTCTTCACAAAGACATAGGTATGTACACATCCATTTTTTTTTTTCATTTTTAATGGAATGCTCTTTACTGTAAGCCAGCTGACAAAGTGCTCTTCCTGTGATGCTTTCAGAGGAGTTGGGCAGTGTAGAATCCCCTTGCACCTCAACACAGCAGGTCTAAAAAAGCCACAACCTGAGTTTTTTGTTACAGGTAAAGGTTTGAAGGCTGGATAATTTGTTCAGGTGGGGGGTATTGTTATCTCAAGTGCTGTAGATGGTTACCACAGACCCACAAATTTGTTATCGCAGCTGGAAGAAAATTACTTTTTGTGAAATGGCTCGTCAGGGCTATCATACCTAATGCAGTGTGGATTCAGACAAGGAGGGCTGACTGGACTGCAGGAGGAGCACAGCTAGATCTGCCACCCAGAGTTTGGAAATGTGACGTGCCACATTGTACATGTGCTGCAAAGTGGCACGATGGCAAGTTGGTTAGCCTGGAAAATAGAAGGCTTTTTCCCTGAGGCCTGCTTGACATCACATCATGAATAGCTATTAAATTGCTTTTAGGTTTATTCAGTGCACTCAGCAGGTATGCAACAGAAAGGATAAAAGATTATGTGCCAAATGAGACACAATGATCCTTCTCCCAGTGTTCAAATGATTGCTGAAACTTGCTCTCTGATGAAATACGAGGTCACTGAAAACCACCCCAGCCAGCTTTGAACATGAAATTAGGTTCAAAACAGTGCCTCTGAAATGATGAGATGCTCTGCCCAGACCAATAAAATACATGTGCTCAGGATCACTTCAGTGTCTTCCATACAGTCCCAGTGATTCACACCTCACCCTCAGGGGATGCCAATTTCCTCAGGAATCCTGATTTCAGTACATCCCTTTGATAAGCCAGAGGCAAAAAACATACCCAAACACCCCACACCCAGCCCTCAGGAAAAAAAAAAAAAAAAAAAAAAAGGGATTTGACTGTATGAGAAAGACCTTTTTGATAGGCACAAAAAATGCCCCAAAACCCTGCTGAGCACTGGGGAAAGTTAACTCAAATATCTGCCTTCATCATTAGCTGCTATGTGATTTTGGGGTTTTTTGCCAGCTGGGATAACCAGAGCCATAAAGATGGAGAAACCTGGGAGCAGATCTTACATTGACAATCTGGACAGCTGCTTCAGTATCTTGATCTACTCAGATTACTAAAGATCATGCAAGCCAAAATCCCTCTCTGTTCTCCATATGGTCAATGAGGGATCTCAAGGCAGGACACACACATTGGCACCTTTGCCTATATACAGACAAAGTGGCTCCTGGCAAGTGTTTCCCCCCCTTGATTACTGTCTTCAATATTCCTCAGTCAGTGAAGGCTGGGTTTTTCAAAGACATTCAAAGATCTATAAAACCTAGAAAAGATTTTAAAGAAATCCTCTAAGTGAGATGTCTTCCTAAACTTGGATCGTTTTTCTGTGAGGTCTTATTTTTCCTCCTCCTTTCCTTCTCTTATTCCTTTACTTACTTTCTTTATGTTTCAAAAGTTTGATACACTCACTTAACAGCTGTATAGTCTCTAAATGCAACCCAGAGTCTTAAAATTCAAAAGGGGAAAAAGAATTGTCACCCCAAATCTTTACCTTAGGAAAAACCTCAGAGATCTAAAAAACAAAAAAGCTCGAGAGAAGACTTTCTGCCTTCAGGTCACTTGGCCACATTTTCCTACTCATGCTCAGTGAAAACTGCCTTTAAATGATCTGATATTAAAAAAAAATCTAAAATACCATCAAGAATAAATATATTCAGGCAGCAGCAGATGCTTCTGAATTCAGACACTTTGCCCCAAAACTAGGCCATTTCTTTTTTTAACTTGACTAATCTTGGTTTTGGTTTGTTTTTTGAACAGCAATCATCTTGGTTTATAAGTCTGAATTTTAGTCCATGCATAAAAATATTAACCATAGTCAGAGAAACAGGAACTTTATTTCTATGTGCTCCCTATTTATTTATTACATGTTTTTAAAAATCCACAATAGCATAACCCCACATAATATGGTTACACCAGCTCTGTCAATGTTGAGAAATTCAGGAAAAAAAATTTAAAAAAAAGGCCAAACAGGTTCAAGATATGATTTCTCTATCAGGAGGAGGGATCTGAAAAGAATCAAAAATGCATTAGGAAGGGTGACATGTTCGGTAAATTGGAGGCAAGACAATTCCTGTAAATCTTGTTATATTAAATTTAAAGCTATCCAGGATATAGACAACAAAGTGCTCTAGCTGGGCTCTTTAGATGGACATCAATTAAGGCTGTGTATTTGTTTTTTCCTCTTGCTCCTAGAATATGTCATGTCTTTCAACTTTCAAGTTACTTTTTCCAGTTGGGGAGAGAGAAATAATAATTATATCAAGAAAAAGCATTCTACCTTGGTCAGAAGTGCACTTCTAAGAGAGTAGTTCTTCAGGTAGCTCCAAAAATTCTCTCTTTTACTGACTTTATATCACAGGAAGTAAATAAAATTTAACAAACCATTAGACAACAGGAAGTTTTTTTAGAATATTCCTAAATTTTCATTTTAGTGAAAATTTTAAGCTAAGCTGTTACTTTAAGAAATTTGGTGGAGAAGAAAGGACAATTGTGCCATAGAACAAAGTAACCTCCCAGTGTTTATTGTCAGCGAAAATTAGGTATCCATCAAAGGATATCTAAATACCTAAAAGACTGCCTTGTGGCTGAGGTGAAACAAGCTGGTTCTAAAGCAGTCACAGCAATGTGTCTTCTCCTTGGGTTAAAGTAGCCTATTCCACTGCAGCATGGAGGGAACACAGATGTACCAGATGATGTTTTGTGTCATTTGAGGGAGCTGGAGGTTGGTACAGCACAGGGACACTGTCTAAAAGTTCATTTTGTTTGAAGGGGTTTTAATCCCCTTCGCCAAGTCAGTAATAATTTTTGTCAGGAGCTGATGAATAATAGACAAAATAAAGTGTTAGCACTTGATAAAATTCTTAGTGCAGTCCAAGTGGCACAACAGCAAGAGATCACTGCTCAGGCATTTTATTAGGGGGAAATGGGGATAGGATTAGCCAACGACCCTTGCACTGCCTTCCTCAATCATTCAAGAACAGGCATGATTTTACCTGACTGAGACAGAGTTTTGCAGCTTCTCCTGAGCCAGCCCTAGGCACTAGAAAGTACTCAGTGACATAAGCAGAGCACAGGAAATTCTCTAAACAATGCCAACCTACCTGGAAACAAGGTAAGAAAGGCAGGAACGCCGCTGGGCTTCCCTGAAAGGCCTAAAGGGTGTTTAGGGTAAGAGCACAGGATGTTGACAAAGTGACAAACCCTGCAGGGTCTCCAACCCTCTGTGGTTTCCCCACTGCAGTGGTCTTGCCCTGCCAGCCCTGGATCTCATTGAGGGGACACCCAGCATCCCCATCCCATAACCCAGCAGCGCCTTATTTGTAACCTGTGACAGACTGGATGAGCAAAGCAGAGATTAGTGATTGTAGCAGACCACAGAAGACTACTTGGAAACTTAAAAAGATTATTGAGAGAAAAGAAAAGCTTTTTAATTCAATCTAGGAGTCCTTTCTTTCTTGCTTTAGTCAAATTATGGCTTCATTCAACAAATCCCATCCCTGGGTTTCCAGCCCAGTCACCTAACTCCACTCCATCTGGGAAAGTTTTTTAAAATATTATTATTCTTTTAATACTCCTACCCTTTATTTCTGACATTGTGGCTATTTTCACTTGTTCTTTGGTTGCCTCCTGCATTAACACATTTCTTGATATATGCAACTTAAAAATTTATAAAGGAGTATAGTAATAGCCACACTCACATTTTCAATTATTTAAAAATGAGTTACAATAGTAAAGTGTGAGCAACAAATCCAGATTCTACTGCATCATCTTGGGACAGTCATAGTAAATTTTACTTCAAAGTCATTGCCTGCAGAGAATACAAGCCTTTTGTTCACATCAGGTATGATATAATTAAATGAAGAAAAAAAAATAAAATTACCAAGATTTGTGCTAGTATTATTTAATCACTTTAATATTAAAGTATTATTGGAAAGACAAAAGGAAAATTAAGAGACATCTCTGCATGAATGTCACTGATTTTCCTATTGACAACAAGAAGCCTTTTTTCAATATTCCTAAAAGAGAACAATACTCAAGTCTTCATCTGAAAGAATGATAGACAGATGCAAAGTTCAGAAGCCAGAACAGAATTTCATTATATCCTGGCTCATTTTGGATCTCCTCATACTAATAACTAAAACTGACATGAGAAAGAAAAAGTTAAGATAGTTCAACAAGAAGACATGAGCCAAATATTTGCAAGTTCAAGTCTTCAAACTAAAGGATAAAATTCTGGAAAATGTACTCCCTATTTCGTAAAAAAAGAACCAAAAAAAGACCAAACCAACTAAGTTCATCTTGTGGTTAAGGTTCAGTTCTATGGAATATAATAAAAGATCTTTGTGGTCAAGGTATAATCCTCTGAAGATATTGTTTAATAATCATACATCTTTAACTGCATTAGTGTTCGCTTGTACATCGATGGATGCCTGTTGCTACTTAATTTTAAAAGGTTTGTAATCTTATAATGAAACTGTACTTTTGACCAGCCACAAAGTAGAATCTGATTTGAGCGTTATAATGTAATTAATCATGGATTTTAGTGTCTCATTTGAAATAATTTATTCAGATTTGAAAAATACACTGCATGGCTATGATTGCATTACATAAAAAGCAAATAAACTACATAATTGAAAATTAACCACATGGACTTTTTGTCATAAAATGGAATTACTTGGAGGTCAGAGATTGGTCCCTAACTGGTTGCAGTTTGACTTCTGTTTAGTCACTTGCAACTGTGCCACAAGACACAAACTCTGTTGCTTGATTTTTATTCACTTTAACAGTGCTGGAAGTGGGATTGGAATATTTGGGTCCATGGTGCTTGGACTCAAAATAGACATCACATTTGGTGGGTAAACACTAATATTACAGTGCAACCTGTAATTATAAGAACCTTCATAGCCTAAATGAACAGAAAAAAACAGAAAAAAGAAATTGTATGGCCTTTGGAGATGCACAGCACAGAATATAATTGTTCTGATTTCCACTCACAGGTTTTGCATTTTCAGCTATCACCCCAAACCTGAAGGATATCTGGAGCAGTAATGTTTTGGTGCATTGTTTCTGAAAGCGCTCTCCATGTTATCCACCCAGTCACCGCTCATGTCTGTAACAGCACCTGGTAATTAGGAGATGTAATAGACAGTTTTCAAATTATGACCCAGAATGCTCAAAGGAAAACTGAAAATTCATGTGTGTTACCTGGCTGCTTTGGTACCTGCAGTGAGTAGAGCTCCTTGGTGTTCACCTGATGCTACATCTGAGGAAAGGTGAACAAGCACACCTTGTGGGTGTATAAAGCACACAATGGAGCTAAATGAGAGTGGTAGAAAAGCAAGACATCAGGCTCTGGATAAAGGAAAACATAGCTCAGTGTAAGGAGGAATCTGACATCAAGCTGAAAGTAAGAGCTCACACTTCATTACCTCTGTGGTGGAGCTTCTGACTAAAAAAGGAAACAGCTCTTCTGCTTCCTCTCTTGCCTTTGTTTACACAGAAAAACAAGAGAAAAACAGAGCCCATGGCAACAGATCCATGTCCTTCTAGTGCTGGGGACGCCCAGGCTGAGGCAGCACTGCAGGTGGTGCCCCAGCAGAGCAGAGGACAGGGCAGAATCCCCTCTCAGGACCCTCTCAAGCCCCTGCTCTGGATGCAGCCCAGGAAAGGCTGCTTCCCTGAGTTACCAGCACTCACTGATGGCTCGTGTCCAGCCCCCTGTCCAGCAGCACCCCCAGCTCCTGTTCATGCTGCTCCCAATTAATTCCTCCCCCAGACTGTGTTTGTGTCTATGCTCCAGTACAAAACCTTGCTACATATGCACAATATAAGGACAAAACCAAACACCTTTCAGCAAATTTTCTCTCCTCTGCTCAGTTGAGGAAGAGAGACACAGTAGTTTGGTGTTCAGCCATGGTCAACCCACCACAGTCCTTTTTATTGCCCACTTCCTCTGCCTCCTGCTTTAATGGATATATCCCCTTTCTTACTTCCCTGCTTTCCATGACCTTCAAATTTGTCAATCAGCATAACCTTCCCTGACACATATCTTGACCTTTAAAATTCATAGATAAAATAACATTTTTTAATTCAAAATAATTCACTTTAAAACCTTGCTCTATTTATGAGGAAGGAGCTAGGCTATCCACATCAATATTTTATAGTGTGTTCTGCCAAATTAGTCAGAGACAAATTAGTCATGACACTCCACAGAAAAAGCCTATTTGGTTTCTATGAAACCATTTATCAGGCATGGTATTATGATGAACAATACATCAAAATGTGGTGCCAGAGGACCAACTGTAGCAAAAGTTCTATCCTTTCATTTTCTCTGTAACTCCACACTGCATAAAGATAATTTCACCCTTAAGAGAACAGCATATTCATTCAAACTTGAGCACTGCAATCATATTGCCAGATTTTTGCCTAATACTAGAACTAGGCAGATTTGATGTATTACTAGTTTGCTTTCAAGTCCCATTAACTTTTTCCACCATTGTGTCAGTCAGCACAAAACCACAGAACTTATTGGATACATTAGATTCTAATAGAGAGCGCTCTCCCATGCTACCTGTTCCTGGCCCACTGCATCTGCTCTCTGCTTGAATTCATCTTCTGCCTATGAGCTTATAAATTTGTACCCCCTCCAAGTGTACAGAACAACTCATTGTCTTAGTTTACACCTGTAGAATCTGCAGCTTGCTAAATGAAGAAAAATGATTAAAATGTGCATACTGCAGCTGTCTTTGTCTGTACAACAAAGATAAGTCTGTGACTGGCATAATTTTTTAACAACTGTCCCACTGGTTTGTGTGTCTCTGTGTGCCCATTTTAAAGCATTATTAAAGATTTGATTGCATGCTACTTGAAACCTCTGGGAGAATTATTGTCCAGCATCTCATCGCTCACCTAAAGAAAGGCTTCTAAAGAAATTCAATGCAACTGCCCTCCTTAGCTGATATGGACAATTACATATTTCCATGTAGACCAAATTCTGTTCTTAGAGCCCTATGAAATGCAAGGCAGAATAAACAAAAATATGCTTCAAGAAAAGTTTGAAAAATATGAAAGATTAAAAACCTATTCTTTCAGTCAAATGCCCAAAATGAAGGTCTCGTAAAGGTAAATCATAAACAATACCTTACAAAACTCTGTAAAAGTTACAAGAGGATAAAAGAAAAAACGTAAGAATATAAGCACTAAAGTAGAAACTAAAACTCAGTTTTAACAATAGTGGATCATTTTCCATGTGAAAAAAACTGACCAGCCCAGGTTCCTGATATCAGTTTGCATGAGGGGCTAAGCACAGTGAAAGCAGCCAGAGCTGGCAGTGATGGCAGTTCTGTCTGGGAAGGATCCTTTTTAGTCTTCCCCTTGTCATGCCTTTTGCAGCTGCAGTGTGCCTGGTGCTCTCTGGGCTTTGTGGTTTTAAAAACCCTAACCCTAGGCGTAGCCATAACCCCAACCCTAGGCGTAGCCATAACCTAAACCCAGGCAGCAAATGCAGCCTTGGGCCAAGGCTGGTTCCAAGGAAAGGCTCTGGAGGAAGCAATGTTGTGGCAGTCTCTGTTCCCATTCCATGCCTTTTGCAGTAGCACTGCAGCTGAAGCTCTGGGCTTTCAAGTTTTCGGAGCCCTAGCAGGTCCTTATTTACTTTATGTTTTGACTAGATAATTTTCCAGAAGGATATAAACCAGACAAATTCATTTGTCCTTCAGGCTGATTGTAAGAGAAGGTAAGGGGCCCTTGTTCTAATGCATCTAGATAAAATACTGTCACACCCAAAGCTGCCATTAATCACCATCCTTCCACACCTTAAGCAAGCCACAAAGACTACACTCTATGAACAGCTGGTCCTCCTCATATGTGCAAACATTTTAAAATTTCATATATTGACAAAAAATTTCAACATGACAAATCAAAAATTGACGATAGTTCCCCACCAGTGACTTGATAATTTGGATAAACAGTATTTTGAAATACTGTCAGAATTATTCTTACAAGATGAACCCTTGGCAAGTCTTCAACATTTGTCAAATGTTAATTTAATTATTTTTTGTTCATGTACGTTATTAACATTTCAATAAGCTAAAATGTGGCCATTTCAAAATAAGCACAGTAAGTCGTTTACAATTCAAATAGATTTGGTTAATTTCATTTAAGAATTAAAATGAGGCTTTTAGCGCCCCACAAGTCATAAGCATATTTTTACTTACAAAGTAAGTTAGAAGAATTAGAACATTAAATGTTCCTGAGCACAATTAATTTACAACTTTAGTGGAGGGCATTTGAAGTGATCATTTACAAGACAATAAAATGAACAGAAACAAAAAACATTTTTATTCAATTCCAAATTATCAATTTCCTACCATTACGATTTCACATTGACATAATACTTGCCTTCTGGCTCTTTTCTGAGCCCATTATGTAATCTGCATTTGACAGAAATAAGATTTGACTTAGATATTGAAATTTCATCAACATAAAGATGCAATTATATCTTAGAGAAAACAAAAGCAACTAGGGTTGTTAAGACAACTTAAGTTTTGCAATTACTTGTCTCTTGTGCTTCTTTCCCTTCCCAGTACACTGATTACCTTCCCAATGTTTGATTATCTAATACACTGCTGTAGTTAAGGCCTTTTCTACTGTCTCATCTCCCTTTATTACACAGCTAATGGAATATATTGCTTACAAATATTTAATGAAGTTTTTCCTAATCAGTTCCACCTTAGGTGCCTTAGTTCATATTCAGCCGCAAGTCAGTGAGAAAATGTTCTTCCACTCCTCTGTAGAAGAAAAAAATAAATTTTTCACTACTTTTTCTAGTGTCTTACCAAAAGAAATTAAAAAAAATGCCACTGCTTTTTCTTATTAATGGTGTTTCTTAACAGTGACTTCATAGATGAAAAGCTGTCTAGTCATGGAAGAACAGACTCCTCAGATCACAGAATGCAAAAATATGCCAACATCCAATCAAGAGTAAATGATCTTGTAGAGAAAAATAGGAGCTGCTTTCTTTGGTATTTGCTTTCCCTTTAACATCTTGAAAATTCTCTAAACACACAAATAACAGTTTCAGACACAAGGGCACTTTTAAGTCACCAGCACAAATAAAAGAATAAACCAGAAAAGACTGCCCTGACAGAGAATCTGCCTCAGTGGGAAGCCAGAGAGGCCTGCAGCAGCTAAATAGTATTAATGATTTGAAAATTCCAACTCAGACTCTCAAGGAGAATACATTCTTTGGACCACCTAACAGTGATACCTAATGGATTGATTAATAATCAAGAAGCATTAGGAACTCCTTATGACAGGAATCATTCTTTATATAGCAGCAATTACAATTAATATGATTGAAAAAATATTAGGAAAAACTGTTTTGTGGTACTATCTGCTTCTTAAATTTTAAGCAATTGCTTCCCATCAGAAAATTTTTGCCTATTACATGCTTCAGTAATTCCCTCTGCTCCATAGCATTGTCCAACTCTTTTCACTAAGGTTCAAAATCCTACCCCTCAAAAATTCTCATTTGTTTCCCCAAAATAAGCCTACAGACTCTGTCTCAATTTAAAATGGCTATGAGTTACGTGACAAATAAGCACAATGAAACCCTAAGAGATTTCCTTTTCTCCTAATTAAAAGAACATCCAAGACAGACTTTGTTAGTTGTAGTGTCACAAAAGATCACAATACTGCTCAAATATTTTTGTGTATTTCTTTTGCCTTCAACTTGACTTTGAAAGTGTTTAAATTGCTGAAATAAAAGACCAAGTTGGGTGCAAAGAATGGAAGTAGGTGCAATAACAACCTGGTAACAGAAGAAGCAAGAAAAGCAAGAATTGGTCACCTATTTAAAAAATGACATTTCAGTACTTGACAAATAAAATTCCATCACTTAAAAAATATCTTTAAGGGTAATAACTTAAAACATGAATGCTGAATATTGTCAAAGCATGATGGACTTGCCCTATCTCAAAATCTGTACTTTTAGGGGTTTTGATGCTTTTTTGCCTAAAGTAGATTTGAACCATAACTGGAGAGTCTGAATCAGAAGTAGGACACAAAGGAGAAGTTTAAATAATGCTAAACTGCATACTTAAGGTCACTTTTTAAATGCAGACAAGCCATGCACAGGACTCAGCTTTTTTCACAGCTAATTCATCTCAGAGCAGACACTTTAAAGTGAGAAAACAGACCCCATAAATTCTAGTAAAGTCAAGTTTTTGGAATTGTTTTGTGTCATGTATTTAAGATTTTACAAGGCATGTATCCATGAGAAGTTACTTTTTTAGCATATTTCTTTGGAACACACATTAAACCTAAGAGAAGAAACAGCTTCTGTAGACTGTGCTAAAAAGAGCTTAGAAAATATCAGCAATGTAAAACAACCTAAAAAGGCAAGCCTAGAAATTTACTTTGCAAGTGTTATCTTGTATTACCTAACGTATCAATCATCATATGATGCTTTAAACAGGCAGTGTCAAAACACATCAAATAATATCATGTAAGTCATTTATATTTTACTTACCAGGAGGGAGTCCTTTGAAGACTGAGGACTGTGAGGATGCACACAAATTACCATCTTTAACCTGCAATAAAGTAGGCCTGAGATGGTTTATCTCTTCTGCATATCCTATTTCCAGCAGACAGGTTTAGTGTTTGAAATACTGACTCATTCTGAGAGAACTGCATCCAGGGGCAACAAAAAGCACTATACACAGATACAGGGGGGAAAAGAAACTAAATGAAAAGGGGCAATGTAGGCAACCTGCCTACTGAAACTGCCTTCAGAAATATAGCAAGGAATAGTCTCTTTTAAGGAACTTAATTGGAGACCTCCCCCAAACACAGGTGAATTACTTTGCTCCCACACCTAACCAATAATTGATAGCACCTGATCTTGCACAGTTGTCTGTCAAATATTCATTTAAGACTACTTTAGCAGACATGCAGAAATTAAACCTGAAAGTTCACAGGCTTTATTTCAGTAAGCTTACTGTCAAATATAAAAATCATATATTAGTTTTGTAAAATGATATTTCAGGACAATGCATTTCATCATGTTATGTCTGAATACAATATTCAAAACTGAAATAAAGCCTAACCCTAACCACCTGAGTACAGTGTTCGAATAAAAATATTCAAAACCCGGAAATTGGAAATAATATTTAATTATTCATTTCTTTCACACTGATTTTTCCCATTTCATGGAAAATTCAAAATATAATTTTGTGCTTAAACAAACATATGTCAAAAATTTCCATGGGTAATCTTTAAAATTTTAAAAACTGAGGCAAAGAAAAGCACTTGGAAGCTGAGGACTCCTAAATCCTTTAGGCAGCAAAGCATTATAAAGCACATAAGAAAATAATAGTGATAATGATCCCTTTGGATTAGAATCTTCTAGGTCTGTTCTCTACAATTATATTCTCAGTTCCAATTCAAATGTCCTACTTGCTTTTCCTCTCATCTGTCTTTTAGACTCAAGCAATGTCATCACCTTCAGAAATTCATTTCCTTCAGACATTGTCAATAAGGATAAAAATTATGTATCTCTACTATTTTATCAACCTAGGGAAAATAACCCCAAGCATTGTACAAATTTGTTATCTTGGAAGTTTTAAAATGACAATAATGAAAAAAAAATTAAAAGCTGGTATTCTTACATCACAATGCCCTTCACTAGCAAAGGAAGACTATCACTCAGGAAGCCTACATTTCCATTAGATCTACCCACTGAAAACTGCAACTTTGATTTTAAACTTTAAATTTAATCGAATTTGCTGCTGCAACAGCATGAAGCATCTCCACATTATTCCTTATTTAATTTACTCTAATTACGATTTGAGTCCCTGAGTCCTACACCAGTCCCTGCAAAGCTTGACTTGGTCAACAAAAGATATCCTTATTTACTATATCACTTTGCTCATCACTCCCTCCTAACATGAAGTGTGCAATGTTACTGATTTGAAAATGTTACCAGTTAACTGTCTGTCTACCCCTTGCCAATATAAAAGACAATTTTTCCAGTGAAAAGTATCTGAATTGAATTGAATCTTGGGCCACTTTCATTCTTCTTGCCTGTATTATCCAGCTTCAACTAGGCTTCTGCATGTTCTCTGTTGTCATTCTATTGCAGGGGTTCCATGCTGTTATCTCCTATCACAAAAGTTCCACACCTTCTTGGTGTTTCTCATGGCCATCTCCTCAGAGCACTGCCTCTTTCTTCTTCACAAAGCAGTCACTGACTCCAGGTCCCTTCTCACCCAACCACCCCACTCTTTTACAGCACTCTGCTTCTCACTGGTTACAGCTGTGGCCTGTTAAAGTCAGGCCTGTTCCTAATCCTTGGAAATTAACCCAGCTGCAACTCCTTAGGGGTAAGATTACTTTCAACACTATCTTTATTCCCTTATATTCTATCCCACTACAATTTTCAATCTAAATTTTTCTTAACACTTCAATATGCAAAACAGAGATTATAAAGTCTGCATATTATTTTAGGAAATAAAAATTTCATTGTTAAAATTAATGTTTATTCTGTATGAAGTAAAAGGACATTCCTAAAATGATACTCAAATTTTTATATGTTGGCCATGCTGCTTGTATTAAGCTACAAAAACCTCAGAACTTCTGAGAAGAAAATGGATAAATGGGGCAGAGGCAATCAAACACTTTCTCTGTCTGTTTAAATGAAATAGTTGTGGCATACTAATCACAGGAGTGAGGAACAGAAAGATGCTGAGGTACTGGGGGGCTGCATCCATGTGACTTTGTAGATGTGGCACTCAAGGGATCCTGGAGTTCCCTTTCCATTTGTCCCTTTCATTTGTCCAGTGTTATTAACAGTACAAGTCATTACTGTGAGGTTGATATGCCCATAGCAAGAAGTCCTCAGTCTTACTAAAATATGAGGATATTCAAGAGCCAGATTTTCATCCAATATTGTTGAGTCTTGGTTACTTTGAAATTTGAATTAAGAAGGAGGAAGTAGCTTCACTTTTGTCATGTTTTTTTTTTCTATTCAAGAATTTAAGATTCTATATAAGGTGAGCTTCTATTAATGTTAGGGAAGTTAAATTACGTGAATTGCAACCATCGAACTATTTGATTCTCACAAATATAACTTTAAAACAAAATATCACTCTGAGGACTGGGAGAAAGAATTCTATTTTAACATATTCTATTTATGAACCAATTTCCCCAAACTGTGCAGAAGGACAGTGATAGATTTAAGTACCTCCACCAGGCCTGGTGTTAAGGTGATAGTGGACAGCCTTGTGTCCTTTGATGTTTATCAGCAGAACAATTTTATGAAGTACCTAACTGCAGTGTTTGCATGGACATTTTCATCCACTTTGGAAATCAAAAAAGCACATTAAATAAAATGGATTTTAGCTGCCTCGTCATCTGATCGTTAAATGCAGAATTTGACCCATAATAAGAATATTTTTAATTTAATCTATTGTCAGGTTTTGGAACTGGAATATTGTTCAGCAATGTAAACACATGCACTTATTTTCATTGCCTAAATTAATGCTGAAAATCCTCACTTCGGGCTTCAGTACCTATAAATAGATTTGCTGTAAGGATGATAAACGGTGGTGAAGCCTCATGGTAAAGTCATTACATTGAATGATTATTCCTTAGGTCATGCATCATTGACCTTCCCAGAGCCACTGATAGAAGCCTGCACAGTCTGCATATGCAGCTGCCTGTGGTTTTAAAGCGGGAGCACACATGTAAGCAGGCACAACACTTTAAAAGCCCAACAAATTTATATGAATATGATATCAGTGTTAATGTGTTTAACCCAGCAGTGTTCCACACTGCCCAAGTGGACCTCAGTAAGCTCAAACATGTCCTACACAAGAGTAAGCCTGAGGAATATTCGCAGTTCAAGGAAAGAACAATTGCATTCCATTAGAAAACATGGCTTCACCCCTTAAGTGAAAGAAAAAGGAGCAAATGGCTTAGCAAGACAACTCCATTCATCTTCACTAACCCTTTAAGGCCCTGGGGCTGGAAAACTGAAGCAAGTTATATCCTGTCTTCTGCCCATGAATTGCTGCAGATCAGCAGGATCACACAGCATCTCTCCAGGGCTGGCACAGCTGCAGATACTACATCCTCAGAGCTCCAATTAAAAACAACAATTATTTAATATTAGCCAGAGAACTCCCCAGAGCAGATACTAATACAGAGATGGGGAAACAAACCATGGAAAAATTTACATTGTCAAGGAGAGATGATGAAGCAAACCTATGCAGGAAAAGGCATCAAAGCTGTTCCTGTCTGGCTGCCACTGGGGTAATGTGTAACCACTGAGATCTCCTTTTCTTCCAAAGCAAAATATCATCCCTCCCCAACAAGTACCAGAGCCCCTAACATGCCCTGTCATCACCATTCCTGGAAATGGGAGGAGGGGACAGGAGATGCAGCCTGCTTAGGTATCCTGGTTTTAATGGGGATTATGAGGTCATGGACCTGCTGTGCTGTGATTTGGTGCAATATAAATAGACTCACAGTTTATGAAACAAAATGGTGAACTATATAATCACACAGATACATTTAAATATCCCTTAAATAAATAAATGAATAAATAAATACCAAACAAAAAAAACCTATAGGAGAAACCCAAATCCCAAAACCTGTCGCCATGAGTTTAGAAAGATCATGAGTTTAGAAAACTCCACATTCAACATAAACTGATTTAATAGTTCTGGATTGTACTGGTAAACACAAATCAAATCTTTCATGCTTGCTTAAAGACTGAGAGCTGATCTAGTCATAAAAATAATTCTGAAAGGCATTTTTAAAAAATGTGTAAAAATGATACCTTGAAAAAAATTCATCAAAATTCATATCATGTTTTTTAAATCAACTTAAATAAGCCATTCTTGACTTACTCCCAAGCTGAGACTCTGTGATCCATTTGTTTTGCCTGCAGGATTTTTTCAATGAAGTCACAGGCTCTTGAAAATAAAGTATTATAACGAAAATTCTGTGAGAACCTGAAATATAGCAGCAGGAATAGTGCTCTTGAGTACTAAGAAAAAGTTAATTTAGCTACTTTAAAGGCAGAGCAATAGCCAAACCACATAGGATGACATCAAACCTAAAAACCAGCCTCATTTTAACAGAAGAGAATAAATTCATCGTCTTGGCAGTCAGTAATTTTATAAAAGCTCCTGTTCTCATTATGCCTGTTAGTGTTTTAACTACAGATGAAAAATAGAAACAATTTCAGGCTATTCCTGGCAGACTGACGTAGGTCTAAGGGTAGCTAACCAGATGGAAGAGGTTTACTTTTAAAGCACTATATTTTACCTTCCGTTTCCCCTGGCACTGAAAAGAGAGGAGAGCACTTCTGAAAATTTGAGGCTCTGCTTGTAGAAGCAGTAATATATGTTTAGCTAAAATTATTTTAAATAGGCTGCAGTTACTGCTGAATTTACTACAATAAAAACAATTGGAACATGTTTCATGTAGCACAAGAAATGGCTGGGAAAAAGGGAATCTTTCAGGAATATGAGTTCAGGTTTGTGCAGGGAAAGCATCCCTGGAGAACACGCATGGGTTCTGTACTGAAGCCTGAGGCCGAAGGTCAGGGAGGGTTATATGGAGCATGAGCAATAGTTATTTAAATCCACTGTCAGGAAAAACCCCACTTGTGGAGTAGAGGTGAAATTGTTCCCTTGGGCTGTGGTTTGAATCCTCCCTCAGGTACTTGAAAATAAATCTTGTTTTCTGAGCATCCAGTGCAGAGCTGTTATTCTCACTCAGCACATGCTGAGCCATTCATTAACAATGTGCAGTATAGGGTGGGAAACATTCATTCAGCAAAAATCTCTGTCCATTTAACAGGCCACAGTCAATAGGACTAGGCTGACCCTTCCTACTCCATCCCTCTGATGAAATACCTCTGACGTTGTTAATTGGGATCCAGTTCTGACCATACTGACACCAGTATAAATTCAATGACTATGAGAAAAGCAGAATGTTCCCCATCCAAACAATTTTCATCACACAACTGCAGATTTGTCAATCACTATATTTTGAAACAGTCACTCAATAAAACCACTTTCAGGCATTTAGCAATAAAATAATACTTAAGAGAATGCAAATATTTTACCATGTTAAAAAAGTTTAACTATATTTAGATTTTTATATTGTTTTGTGGATCCTAACATGAGATATTTTGCAAGAAAAAGTGGTTTTAGCTTGATTGTTATGGACCTAATAATAAGTTTCTAAATTTGCCACCAAACTTATGCAAAGTGCTGTGTCTAAAATAAATTTCAATAAAACCTAAGAGAAGACATCGAGGAAATCTGGCAAAGAAGTTATGATTGTCCAATAAATCATAAGTTTATTGCCCAGCATGGTAAAGGATGCAGTCATTAGCATTCTGCAATTGAAACTTGCAGAAATTACATACTTGAGCCCATAGCTTGTTCTCTTTTTGTACTTGCACTGCCTTGGTTTATAGAAGCTCAGTGAAATCCATGGAGGAAGATTTTCTTTCAGATATCCTGCCCACCACCAGGAGCTGGGCTCTGATAGCTTGCTGATATGACCACTTGCCTGGAAGGCATCTTGGTCTTTTTTATATATATCAAACTGAATAGAAGTTCCTTTGATATCCAAGTCTTTAAGGGATAAAGATCAAACTTACACCTTTAGAGTAAAAAAAAAAATAAGTAAAGCTAGACGAAGGTTTTAGGAAGAAAAAACTGAACAAGAAACTGAAATTGGGAATGAAGATTCTGGAAAAGAAAACTCAGAAATATCCAAACATGCACAAACCTGTAGGTGGGTTTGACAGAGCCAAGGTGTGCAGATAAGCAGCAGAAAATTGGTCAGAAACCTTCCTTGTCTTACACAAATTTATTTTAGGCTAATAGTTATAATAGTTTTCCTACCATACAGACAGAAACACTGGCTTAGTACAATTCACAGTTCACTGACTATGATGCTCTGCCATTACACAGTTTTAGAATTTTATGATTTTTATCTTATTTTTAGGTAGTTGCTTTGTATGACACAGTGACTATCAGAGTGCTTTCCCATTTCTGCTACTTATAGCTGTAGAAATGTATCTGCATTTTACTGCATAAAGTGTCCAGCATGAATAAACAGGGAGGCTAAGCAGATATTCTGATTTTATTTTCATTGCACAATCTTAGCAATAATGCTCTTGGGACTTGTTCATCTACTGCAGGGACTGTATCACCTACTTATACTTGTTTTGAACAATGGTCTCATATATATCTGCACATTTGTATGCACATGTGGTTCAGTCTGCAGGGCACACAAGAATGAGGGGTAAATATCAGGGCAGGGCTCAATAGCTGAGACTGAAGAGGTGTAAAAGGAATCTAACTTGTAGTCCTTCCCACACATCTTATTAAAAAAAAACACAAACAAGCAAGCCAACAAACAAACAAACAAAGCCCCAAACAAACAAAAACATCACCACCAAACCCCATAATAATAAATTCAACAACTTTATTGACCACTTGTTGGCTTTCATGAGTGCTGATTGTACTGAAGGTTTACATGGAGTCATTAACAGTATTTCATCCTTGCCATGTAAACTGTTGTTGTGTAATCCAGCTAACTAGAATGGAGGGCAGATGATGTTCCACTCAGCAGTAAATTATGCTCCTGAATCCAGTGTTTCATCCCTAGTTATGATTTTAAAATACTCACCCCAGTTATTAGCATTTCCACACACAATACTTATCATCTAATAATACCCACTCATCTTGGGCATTGTGCATTTAGATTTTACAGCATTCAAGTAATAGTTGTCAGGTCATATTCATCTCAAGGCAACTCAGTTCTCTGGGTAAGACAAAGTTTTCCTTCTCCAAAGATAAAAGGAGACAGACTAAGAAATTAATCTAGTAGCTGTAAAAGGAAGCCAGGGGAACAGTGATGGAGCCAGGGAGAGATCCTTGAAGATGCGAGTGGTAATTGCTGCTGACACCAGGTACTCCCAGTAATTACAGATAGTCCTGCTAATTACAGCTGCTGCAGCCCCCCGCAGACTCATTTTTCCATCAGAGATGATGTGGCCACAGTCAGCTCACTGTCCAGTGCCCTGAGGTGTGCAAAGTACTCAGAGTTTGGGCCATTTGTTTGTCCCATGGCAGTGCAACTTCTACAACACAAAATCTAGTATCACATAATTGGAATTCAGAACCCCTAAACTGGGGAGCTCTACAGGTTTGTCTAAGGCAGGAAGATGGGATTTTGTTTATGTTCCTCGAGAATTTTGACCTCCTTAGTTTTCAATTCCAGGAAAACGTTTTGTTTTTGATATACCAGCTCAGCACAAGGTTTAAATACACACTTCATGAAAAGATATTTAGGCAGATGCACACAAACCAGAGTGCTGACAGACCTTCTTGAAACTGGCCTATCCAAATACTCACTTTTTGTCCAGAATACTGCTTGCATAAGAATAACTGTTTCCTTTGTGTCCCCAGCCACTCATTCTTAGTTTTGCAGTCAGGGCTGCACTTTCAGAGAAGTCATGCATCCTCAGAAGCAATTAGATGCACAAAGGAAGAGTCTGACCATAATAATTTTTGCCCTGTAACCTTGTATCTATAGGTCAAGAGGAATTTTTGGAGTGAAGGCGATCTTTGCAGCTGCTGAAGGCCATGCAGTGGATGCTTTTCACAGCACCAGCAGCACAGCCAGAGCAAAGTGAACTCTGCCCATGAAGCTGCATTGATTCTTGCATGGACTCCTTGGGAACTTTAGCCCTGAGGACTTGTCATGACCCAAATCCAAGTTTATTAAGGCAGTGATCAGAGATCAGCACATCACAATCATGGGGTTGCAGGTGCTCAGCCATGGAAGTCACGTTCTCAAGCTCACTGTGTGCATATTGATTAGAGCTTGGCCTCAACAGTTTGTCATCCAACTTCCCATACCCATTTTTTATGGAGTCTATCATTAAGTAACTGTTCATAATCTCATTATCAACTCTATTTCTTCCTAGTGAACTCTTAAAAATTGATGACAAGTCAGAAATTGGCTAGACTTCCTGGGAAATAGGCAAAATTTAAATGTGAAATAGAGTGGAATTTTTTTTTTTTAATGTAATGTGATTGACCTATTACTGTATAGAGAGTATTAGATAATTATTAAATTTGGACTGGAAAATATCCTCCTGTCTTCAACTATACCTGTGCATTTTTTTAACAAAATTTAAATATTTCATCAGTATACCCAACATCTTTCCCATTAATGTGAATAAGAATTGAAAACACCTGCCTAAAGCTATACAAATCTAGAGTGAATTGATAATATAAAGTACAACATTGTGAAGAAGATGCTGCCCAGCTCTGTCAGCTGAACAGCTGTCACAGTACACATGATGCCTGTGTGTATATTAAAAATATACCACAGCTTTCAGGCCCTTGTGTGCAGGAACTCTGCAGTCAAACCTCACACCATGAAATCTGTGCAACAAATGTAATCCAGGGACATGCACAGCCCAAACTGACTTTCTTCATTGAATGGCACATAAAACTTAGAAATACTGGCAACTAAGAATGACCTTTCTTGTTATGTGTTATTGATTGTACTTTTTACTGCTTAAAGGATGCCTTTATGGTGGGACTGTGCTACAGAAGATCAATTTTAAGGGTTAACCTTGGCTCTGGCAATTTTTTTGGCTATGAAGCAAGATTAGGTGTTACTCTGATACTTCTGTGTGATGAGTTGATATATGGTTGAATTTTTTTTCATACTCTTAAAGAAAAAATCTAGTGGAAATAAGTGTAAATTATAATGAAATGCATGGAATAGGTTTTTCTAAAAAGCACTGAACTCCAATTAAAAAAAATTTCTATTTATTTTTAATTTACCCTTTAATTATTCCCATCTTTATAATTTTAAAGATTCTTCTAAATTATCATCCTTATGTATAATGCTATGTTCTGTATTCTATAGTTCTACAGCTTTTCTTGAGACAATGAAATTAAATGTATCTTAACAGAAAACTGTGCTCTTATCAAACTTTTTGAGGTTTTTTGCAGTACAAGTTCATGTAAAATTACAATACAATTTTAAACTTCAAAACATTTAAAGGTGCAAAAACAACTACCCCTGAAATCAAATCTAGATAAAAATAGCCATATATATTTTTAATGCTGAAATGTTTCATTATAATATGAACAGTTGTCATTTATTTATGTATGCTTCTCAGTTCAACATAGAAGATAATTTCAAATAAAAAAAAATGGGCCTTGCCTTTTCAACTGTCTAAAAATAAAATATTTTTATATCTTTAAATATTTTGCATTTAAATACATTAACAAATAATATATTTTCAAGATTTTTAGGAGTTAACTTTCCTCCTGAAGACAAATTTATGAACTATTATTTCTGGTAATTTAATTTCTGAGATCATATTTTAATGCTATTTTTCACTTGCAGGTTTCATTAAAAACATCCAAAGAGTTTAGTGCAGTAATGTTGCTTTTAAAACCTATTTGTTTGGTATCCAGGAGAAAAATACCTCTCTTGGTAAGACAAATGACCTGCAAATCCATGTAAATTTGACCAAGATATATAACAAGGTGACATTTATCAGTAATGCTTTATCCTGCAAATGACTGAGCACGCTGGCCTCAGACCAGCCAAACAAGTAATGGGCTATTCACTGTACAGTGATTAATTCATTCATGAATTCTTTAGGTTGTTAGACAGAGCTCCAGCAGATAGATTTTATAAGAAGCATGTTAGGAAATGAACAGTGGACTTACAACTTTGGCCTGAAGTGTGAATAAATACAGTACTGAGATGAAATTCATGCATTCATGAATTAATTGATTCAGGAAACAGACAAGATGTCAGCATGGCTCAGTGAAGTATCACAGAAACACTCAGCTGTACCCTGAGCACATGCAGTGTCTTACCTGAACTCCTCCTGCAGTGTCTCTCAGGACATCCTGGGATGTGTTTCACTGCGTAGTGCATACATATCTGAGATTTAAACACACAAACTCACACTTGGTGAAGCTTCAAGAGGGTAATGAGCAAGGGACAGGATAATCAAAACAAACAAGCCAAGAAACATTATTGATTATGTGGGTTTCATTAGTAAGGGCTGTATTTCTTTCAAAGGGCCTTTTCCCAGCTCAGCATATTGACCTCCACAAATGAATATGCACAGAGTCCATGGCATGGAGCAGATTGCAGCAATAACCCCCTTCACCCCCTCAGTTATCTGTCTGTGACTCTTGGCTAATTTATAAGGCATAAATTCAAAGGCTACAGTTAACTTTGCTACCAGGAAACATAGAATAAATACATTGTGGTCAGAGGGTTTTATTCCTTGAAAAACAATTAAGAGAAAGGGAAATTTGACCCAAAGTATCTTGACAGAATGAGCGTCAAAGTGCCTTTCTAAGTCTCTGTGGATTTGAACCATGTGCTGTATACAGGTAAGGGGATCTCAGATATACAAGAATTTCTGTTCACTCTCTTTTTTTATTTTGCCAAGTCTGCTGAGTTATCTTCTATTTTATAATTTTCTGCCACCAACAATGCAGAATGAGCATTGGCTTGGATATGGGGTCCCAATGTCCTTCATTATATCTGTGCACGTGCTGACCAACCTAAACACCAGTGCTCTGTGGAGAAGATGTAATGTTTTACCCTGGAAAACAGAAAATCTTTCAAATGAGACTCCATTATCCTCAGACAAACCTATAGAGCTGCCCAGATTGTATATATATGTGTATATATATGTAGAACAGCATATGAAGCTTGGATGTGATACAGTTTAGACATGAGGAGGACCAAACATTTAAAACACAGGCTTTAAGTTTTATCAATTTCCTATTTTTCCTTATTGTATTCACTATTTCACAATAGTACTGAAGCCTAACAAAAGCCCCCAAAACATGAGCTACTCACAAAAAAAGTGACTTTTGAACTACAGCAAACCAGTGCTTCTTACAACAGAAAATCATTAGCAACTCAAAATTTTCCAGAGGTTTACTGTTAAAAATACAGGGAGGCTGTCTGCAAGCCAGTCACTTAGAATCGAATGAAAAACTCGAAAATAACTGGACGTTTCTATTCTTTACATAACAGCCTTAACCCAAGAGGGCAGCGCTGCACAGGAATGGGCTGTGATGGGCTCACACCGAGTTTTTCTGTGTTCCTGCTCTGCCCTCTGGTGGGGCAGGCAGCTCACTGCTGAGCCAGCCCCAGCAGGGCACGGATGGACAGACAGCCCGGGACAAACGGACTGCAGGACTGCAAACCCGCTGCCCATCACTGCATCTTTCTGAATAGCCAGTAGAAAAATCAACGAGCTAAAAAAACAAAACAATTTGGGCACAGGTCTGCTGTTTACTGCCATGTCGTAATTAAAACATTTAGAAGAAAAGTGCAATGTTTTTTTCTCAGATGAAAATAAAAAATTAATAGTAACTAGTACTATGCTATACTATAACACAGTAATTTAATTTCATTTTTTTTATTATATTTCCTCTGTATTTTCTTTTAAATTTGAACTTAATTAAATAAATGGAAACTATTTGGTTTGTATTTATGTGGATTTGTAAACAGGTTTTTTTTCTTTTTAAAGCCAAAACTGTCTGCTGGTTATATGGGTTTGTTTTAAACGGCATTTTTTAAACTTAATTTTCGATGTAAAGGGGTATTTCTATGTAATTTTGGAGTGCTGGCCCTCATTACATGTAATAGCTCAAGAACTCTAATAATAAGCTTTTAAAGTGAACATGTTTAAAACAAAGCCTGAAATACACTTTGGGAACCTGAAATAATCCTTTGTTTCCCAAGCTGATTAATTTTTCCATTTTGTTTGGAGTAAAAAAATCCTAAACTACTTCAAATTCCCATGCCACCAGAGCTAGAACATTTCAAAAAATGGGGCAGCCACAGCTCTGGGCAACCTGTGCCAGTGCCTCCCCACCCTCATAGTAAAGAATTTCTCCCAACATCCCATCTAAACCTGCCCTCTGTCAGTCTGAAGCCATTGCCCCGGTCCTGTCACTACATACCCATGTAAAAAGTCTCTCTCCATCTTTCCTCTAGGCTCCCTTTAGGCACTGAAAAGCCTTTTCTTCTCCAGGCTGAGCAATTCCAGCTCCCTCAGTCTTTCCTTGAAGCAGAGGAGCTCCAACACTCCAATCACCTTTGTGGCCTGAAGGTGCCCTAATTGGATATTGTCAGTTCACCAGCATTTGTGAAAACTTTTAACCAATTGAGAAGTAAGGTTGGGAGGTCACACAAATCCAGTTTATTTTTTTAACAGTGACAGCCTTTTTTCTGATAGCTGCTCTCTGATGGGGCAGCCAGCCTTTCGATCTGTTCTTTGCACAAGTTAAAAAGTATACTTTTCATAATGCTTGGCTGAGTTACTGTCACTTTACAGCAGCAAATATCCATCAGACAAAACATGCACATCTACTTCAATTACAGGCACACAGGAATAAAAGTTGCAAAAAAAAAAAATCATTTGTGAGAAAAGATGCCATTTTCATTTACACAATCTTTGTTATAGACTTTACACTCCCCAGGTGAGGCAGATCTCTTGTCTTTGTGAGTTTTGATCTACACTGTTTATAAAGTTGAGGCCAAAAACTTAGACAAAAACTCATCAGCATTTCACCCATGCACATATAAATGCTCTTCATGAATTGTTCCTCTGCCATTCAGTTAATGCAGTGACCTGTTGTTCTGAGGATAAGTTATTAAGTAATGAAATAGGATGATTGGATTAAGTTAATTACTTGCTTTGAAATGACATTTGTACACAGATTCTTTGGCCTTGCCAGAATGAATTATATAATCTAAATGGTGGGGGTTTTGCATTCCATTTCACAGCTTTCAAAGCCACATTTTACCTGATAGATGGGATCACTAAAACTGTGATTAAAATAATAGGTCACATAATACATTAGTGCTGTGAAACAGACTCTGTATCTGGAATCACATGCTAATCAGTCTAAGGTACATATTAATAAGTATAATTATTATAATAGGTCTGATCAGACTGTTTAACAGAACTAATATTCTGTGCAGAGGGATACAGAACATAGGACTGCAGAGTTTTATGTAAGAAATCCTACTGCCAAAAAAGTTGAAGTATGGATAAGATTTTTTTACTTCTGTTTGATTTTACTGGTAAAAACAAAGTTCAGAAAGTAAAAGAAGGCTTTCCTACAATCTGTCTGTTGGGGACTCTTGGTGAACAGGCTAGAAATTTTCACTGATCATGCTCCTCATCTGCTCCTTTTACTTTGTTCGCATGAGGAGAACAATTGATGGCTTTCTGGGTAGGAGAATACAAACCTGGCAGGTGTTTCAGATTTAATTCCATAGCAGACTCAACAAAATGAGAAAATATTTCTGTGGTACCTCTTTGCCTGTAGTGTAATAATCCACCCTGACTTTATCTTAATCCACTGCTTCAGACAGGAATTCTGACAAGAATAAAGAAGATATGATCCACAATCAGTGTTCGGCTCTATCACTGCAGCCTCTGGCACAAAAGACAGACTGGCATCAGGGTCAAGAGGGGCAGAACACGTTGAAAGGGTGAAAAAAAAGGGGAGGAGAAGAGATCTCACAGTGCAGAGGAAGAGAAAGGAATAAAACAAATGGAAAGAGCTGAAAAAAAAAGAACCAGGATGTGTCAGGAGCAGCAGATCCTTGCCATGTGTCATGAATGGAATGACTCTTCACTCGTAGGAGAGAAGCAGCAATGCACTTATCCTAGGGTGAGATTTGAGCCTGTGTGCATCCACCAGGCAGCTAAGGGATACCGTTTCTTGTATCAAAACCTTGGCCTCTTTTCCTCTTCAAAGATAAAGTAATTTAAGTTTTATCTATTTTATTTTCATCCATTTCAGTTTGTAGTTATTTCCTGAAAAAGAACTCAGTTCTTATAGAATGGCTTGTTCTTCCCTTTGGTGTTGACTGCAAATTTCATGTCACATCAAACGTTTATCTTGTTCTACACAAAGATTTGCACTGCATTTTCGCTCTGATCTATCTGTTCTGGAAAGACCCCTACAAGAAATCTAGTGTTCTGCTTCTCCTGTAAGATGTTTGGCTATATCCTAGCTAATGTGAAAGCAATTGATCAAATCTGGCAGAGGGCTTTCTGCTATACCCAGGCAAGAATCAGTCTTCAATGAAATTGTGATCTAGTAGTGTTAAGCATATAAACTCTGTGAAAATGGCTATAAAGTAGGATCCTGCAGAGCTCTGTTAGAAAGGTGGAAATAGCAAAGCAATGAAGTTTGACAGAGATAAAACAGAGAAGAATTTTGAGTTGCTGGAGTGAATTTCACCTAACAGAAAAAGGCCTCTCTTCTGTAAATATTATCTTTGCAATCCAAGTGAAATCTTGAACTGCAAATAAGAAGTGAGCATGTTTTTTTCTCACTGTTCCTAATTATTTTTTATAGCACAGTACCACCTAGAGGCTCTCTTGCCCTCTGTGCTTGTTTCTGTGAGAAGTGGGAAGCAAAACTTCTGCAGCTTTTTACCACTTCCACAGATAAGACAGATATAACATGAGAAAAAATGGTAGAAAGGATGGAGTTCCTGCAGAATAAATAAAGGCCCTCAAAGAGAATAGGAGCCAAATTTTCTTCATCAAAATTAATAGCTACTCAAATTGATGCAAAGGAGATCTAAAGCAGATTTGACTTGCAGCCTTTTTTGTGTGTCTCACAGTTTGTGCAACTATTTCCTACCCCTACCTATTGTGGAGTAGGTGCAGATTTATCCCTCTGGCAGGGTTGTATCCTCCCTTACTCTCATTCTCACAATCACTTTCAACCCAGAAATAATAGGTGTGATAACTTCTACAACAAAATTTCCATTTCATTTTGCCAGATAGAATTTTCCTTTCTGAATCACTTATTGTAACTATTGACATCTGCCATACAGAATGCTCAGTCTAAAGATAATCAATGAGAGTCTAATTCTTTTTATAGGCACCAAAATTTAGCAGATTAAAAAAGGATCTTTTGTATCATAGTATTCTGTGTTTCATACATAACATATAGCACACTGCCTGATGGTTTGGGATATCTGCAGCCTGTGAATTTCCTGGAAATTACAGAAAAAGGTAAATAGGCCTGGAGTGATGCTGTTTAGCAGTCACTGCAGATAATCCAGGAGGAAGGGCCTCAGAGCACTGATGCCTCCAGTAAAAGGAAGTAGGGCCAGTGTTTCTTGCCTTCTTCTTGCAAGATTACCACCCATGCCCTTTGTCTTCCCTCTGTAATGAGAAAGAACATTATTCATGTTAACAGAAGTTTCAAATGCATCCTTTCAGAGAGAAAAATATCTCAATGGAATTAAGCATAATCCTTTTACCCCTTTAAAAGAGTACAGACCAAGTAAAACACTCAGTAATCCTTCCCATGATTATGTATTTTATGATGGTATATGATGAATGCATTACAGATAATTTCTAACGTGATACGAAATTCCTCCCATGAATTTCGAATGAGGAGGGATGTGTCTTTCAAATTGTTTTGTAATAACCAGAAGCCAGATTTGTATTTATTGGTAATTGGTAATTAGTTAACAGGTTGCCAGGAACATAGAATATTTACTTAACATTATATTTTCCTATTTTTTTGTTAAAACTCCTGATTTCATTTCAGCAGTCTGTACATCAGGCTCTTTTCAACATTTTCCAGAGAGAAAATCATGTGCATATAGCAATTTCCATGAACAGGAGACTGCATAAGTAGGTCTTTAATTTAGACAAATAGAGTTCTTGTGATTGCAGATTGCTTCAAGGCTGGGATTTTCAAAACCAGTCATTAACTCTCCTCCTCCTACCCAGTCTCATCTGGGGCTTGACTCTCTGCATTTTTCCTATCTGAATAGCTCTTACACTACAGCAGAGACTCTATTTGTAGGAATTCCACAAGGAATTCTGGATCCCTACCCTCCAAACTGCAAAGGGGTTTTAAGGGAGGATGATTATCCCACTCAGTGATTGTCACTTATGGGACATTTTCTGTGATTCAATGGTGCCTGTTTTAGAGTGATGCTGGTGTCAAATTCATAGCTCACCCACTGAAAGTCTCATAAATGGACGGTATAAGAAAGAAAGAAAGACAAAGAAAGAGAGAGAAAGAGAGAGAAAGAGAGAGAAAGAAAGAGAGAAAGAGAGAGAGAAAGAGAGAGAGAACGAGAGAAAGAGAGGGAGAAAGAAAGAGAAAGAAAGGGAGAAAGAAAAGGAGAAAAAAAGAAAGAGAAAAATAGAAAAGAAAGAGAAAGAAAGAGAGAAAGAGAGAAAGAGAGAAAGAGAGAAAGAGAGAAAGAGAGAAAGAGAGAAAGAGAGAAAGAGAGAAAGAGAGAAGCAACTCTTTGATGTCATTTCATCATACTTTTAGCTCACTGAAAACAAAATACTTTCTTTGGGTCTTCATCAGGTTTATAAAAGTGAGTTTCTACATATGTGAGCATCTGTGAGTGTCCACATTCTTTTGCTTAATTTACTACTTTATATTCATACAATAGGAATATACAACAAGAATTTTAAATTTGTCTCAATGATAAATTTTCGTGCATGAAAATTTTCCCTGTCAAGTTTTATTTATTTGTTTTCTATTCTCCTTGATGTTAGAATAAAATGTTGATGGATATTGGTTTGCATAGATTTCATGAGAAGTTGAAGACATGATTTAATATTTTCTATTGTGATGCAGGAAAAGGTTTTAAGAAACCTGGCAGCATTCAAGCTGCCTTGCCATTGCTATACTGAAAATCATTAGTCTTATATGTTGCTTTGGTTTTATTTCTTTATTTTCAAGTTTTACTTTTTTCTATGAGCAGGCTTAAATTTAAAAAGAGAAAAAATTAAGCTAAAACCTCATTAACCTAGACAACATGGTTTTTCGGAAAGTAACTTTTAAATCAGTGAAAACTGAAATGGTGCTGGTCTGCAGTACAGTCACATGTTCTCCCCTTCCACACTCGGGTTGTTGCCATCACCCAGTTTATCTGTAGGGGGCAATCCCTAACAAGAAATCCTCAATCTGTTTTCTCCAAGTGCTTTCAGAAAAGCTGCAATGAAAAGAACTGATTTAACAAAATCAACTAGAAGTCCAGCACTTGAATTATAGCCCTTTGTAGTGTATTTTTAGTGTTTAAGCTGAGAATTATCTGCTATAATCTAAAAATCAGAGTAGATGGCTGTCCTGACTTTTCAGGCATTCAGATCTCCCCAGATGAACATCCTCCTTCTGTGCTTTGGGGGCTGCACTATTTTCTGCCTCACCTAACACAGGCACACACACAGACCCTCAGAACACCAAAAGAAGAAAGTTAGGGGCACACCAACCCCTCCATGGAGGGAGCATGGAATAAGGGGTAAAAAATCAGTTGTTATTTTATTTCCCAGTCAGAAAACTCTATCTAAAATGAGCACATTTATTTCAAAAGAAACAGGCCCTAAGATAAGCAGTTTGTGTGCAGTTGTTGGCTGTGCTAAGTATTATGCAAGGACTGGCTCACCAGTGTGTGCCTCAGAGAAGGAAACCTTGTGAATGAGAGGAAAGGGATGACAAAGAGGAAATTGCTTTAGGATAAGATGTCAGAATAATGCTTGCACCTCACCTTGGCTTTGTCACAGCTGGTGAAACTAATGGAATTTGCTGAAGAGAGCTCAAATGAAGTAATAGCAGCAGGCATCATGTTGAATAAGAGCAGAATGGACGCATATTCAGGAAGGGTAGAGCAGGGAAATCTTCATTTTCTCCACAATGATTTTGTTGAGTATTCTGCTATTCAAATATAATATCAGAGACCTTAAGAAACTTAATACCTGTGTTCCTAATACAGGTATTCTGACAGATAACTGTCACCAGAATCATTAACATATTTAGACCAGAAATATAGAAAAACCTCCATGATAATATACCCGAGAGAGTTCACTGCTACTGCCTGGCTCAGTAAAAGAGCTGCAAAATCTCTTTGATAAGGCTTTGAAGCAGTCAGAGCTTTGCAGTGGATCTGCCCAGACCTTCTCCTCTAAGTCTAGGCAGAGGAGCTCCCCAGAGGCCAGAAAGCTTTTGCATTAGAAAGAAAACACCAACAGTTTTTATTCAAATATAAAACCGAATAATTAACTTCTTAATCAGACAACAGACAATTACTGGGGAAGACAGAACATAAATTAAAAAATAGTTATATAAAAATGCTTTTCTGCCTGCACATCTGTGCAATGCAGATGCTTCAGCCAGCTCAATGACTGCAGCTCTGGGCTGCCGCAAACTGGATCATCCCTTTGGCCACCCCTGCCACCCCTCCTGGCTGCTCCCTCCTCCTGCCTTGGCTGAGGCGCTGCCTCCTGCTTTACCCAAGTGCCAACATTATTTTCCTAACCGTGGAACTCACTAAATAGCTCTTCTGCTCCTTGCAGTCCTGTCTGGTTTTCCCCTTGATAAGCAGGATTGCCAGTAACCCACCTTTTTTTTTTTTAATTAGCAGCAGCAGTATGGAGGCATTTTTGTATTGGAATAGTGTTTGACACAATTTAAATCAGACTTCCTGCCAGAAAGCCACGCTGCTGCCTTCTTAACTTTGCCCTTCTGTATGACCCAAGCAGAATCCCATGAAGCGAATCTTCCTTGATCTTTCTTTAAGTCTCACTGCACGTAGCCAAGAGGATTTTCTCTTTAATGCTCATGCATGGCATGAAACATGAATATTAATAGGCGAGAAGAGGAAATTAAATTCAGATACAAGATTTTTCTTATTGCTTTTGATTGTTTGAAGTGAAAATACAAAATGCAAATATGAAGCTACTACAAACAATAACCAATAAAAGATAAAAGGCTATTACTAGATTGTGGTAGTGAAAAAGATAGCAGCAGCATACATGAACTGAAGCTTTAGAAGTGACTTCAATTCCCATTCAAGCACAATCATGTCCTCTAGCACAGAAAAAAAAAAAAACAAAAACAAAACCCCAAAACTAAATTTACAGATTGAAGTAGTTGTGCATTGGTGTCAAGAATATATTTAGAATGCAGTATTCCTTAGAGGCTACTTTTTGTGTCATACAGTATCAGATCCCAGTGTGTTAGAGGGGAAACAACATTTCTCTGTAGGGTTTCTGATGCTGGGATGCTCCTCAGTGGTCTATTAACATAATTTCTTGGTCTTCCTTAAATTCAGTCTTTAGCAGTTGTTCTAAGGGATTCTTTGTCACCACCCATGTTGCCTCCAATGTCCTTTTTGAAACATATTCCTGTTTGAATGAGATGTGATCATTAAATTCTACATAATCAAACACCCTCACTTTAAGTCACCAGAAGGCAAATGTATTCAATGCTCTGTACTGTAAATTTCTTGAAGTAAAAGAAAGCTATTCCACAGATATTTATCTTCTTTAAGAAACAGTTATGATATGTTTTGAGCTACTACTCAAAGATGTTTTGAATCACAAATGAGCGGGTGCTCTTTGAAGAATCCTGGAAGTCTTTAGACAATTTAATTGCACCTTGCAACAAACCAAGCACATTGTTATTTGAAGTAAGACTAACTAGTACTTAAAGGCTAACCCTGGGCACTGGGACATTTCTTGATGTGTTGCAGATGCTTTGTTCAGCTTTGTTCACCTTTGCTTTCCAGTATCTGATAAATCTGTGACCTGTGCAGGTGTCTGGAGGAGATACCTCACGGACAGCTGTACTTGGGAACTTCAGCAGTAAGGCCCACACAAGCATCTAACAGATTTATACTCAGCAACAGGCTGGCTGAATTCAGAGGCAACATATTCCTAACATCCCAGCAGGTTTGGATCACACTTAAAATTGCTTTTAAGTGTAAGTGCTTTTAAGTGCAAATTAGAAATGATTAGGAGCAATTGATTTTCAGCACTGTCAAAACAGCAAAAGCAGGAGGAGATTTTTCCATATATTTAATTTGGAAAATAATTCATGGAAGTCATAAAAAGCTTTGGTGATTGCTGAAAGGGCTCACATTTTTCCTCAAATTGCTTTAAACCTGTTATTGATAAACAAGTTTTTGAGGAATACATTATTTAAAAACACTTTAGAAAAAGAAGATGAAGGGGCAGGCAGTTTCTTAATCACTACACAAGAAACTTTTTAAGCTCCTATGTGACAGCCAGTGGATCTATTTGGGTCACTCTATCACTAATGAAATGCACTTGCCTCCAGAAAGCAGAACTGCAGCTGTTTTGCCATATCTGTAACAAAATCAGAAGAGTTTAGCATAAAATCTCAACTAATACCCTGTGAAGTTTAAACAAGAGGAGAAGAGCATGAAATTTGGAAGACAGAATGATGGCCTAGAAATTCAGCCCTCCCTCTTTTGTAAATGGGACACAAATTCTTCAAGTATCTCACCTGAGGAATGGCTTTCAGGCCAGCAGGATGGCCAGTGGAATCCTGCTGCATTATTGATCCATTACAGATAAAAAGGGATAGAAGCACAAACAAGAATCACCACAGCTGCTTCCCAGGGAAGAGATCAAAGCACATTTTTGCTGCTATTTTGGACAGACTACCTTTCTTAGAGATGAAATAATGCCTTTTTGTTGCTGTGTAGCCTGTGTGACTTTTAGTGCAGTTGTTCCATCATGACTCTATTAGCCTGCCACGAGCTCCCCCATCATGAAACCTCCCACTTCATGCACAACTGCTCCTACCTCCCATTTAGGTTCACAGCCAGGTGGCTAAATTTGGAATTATGGTGTGGAACCTGGGAATGAGCAAGTTTTCAGCCTTGATGGAAGAGCAGCAGGGCTGTGAGGTCAAGGCAAACAGCAGACTCTGCAGTGGCCTGCCATGATCAGTCAAAAGCCTGAGCTGCACAAAATTGTTCCTTGCAATTTCCCCTCTTGACTGCAATCCCATGAGGGATCGTGTGGACACTTCTAATATTGCTCAAGTTTCATGAAATCAAAGGATTACATTGTGTTTAGATCAACTGTGTCATCCTGCACTTCTCAGAGCAAAAAGAATGCGTTGTCAGAAGCAGAAAGAAGTACAGGCCTAGAGGTTTAACCTGGAGGGGATGTGATCTTTAAAACAATGTGTTTTTAAAGAACATAAGACCTTGAAATGTGATTGCAATGGAATATGAAGAGGCACAAAGCAGTGACAGACCAGCATCTGGCAAAGAACTGCTCGCTGCAAGTGCTGTGAGAGGGAGGCCTGAAAAAGCACAACTGTGAATTTCCAAAGAACCCCAGAGCAGGTGCATCAGGGTTACTGTGCCTTTAGGACAGATTACATCTTCTGGCTCTCAGGTCCTGCCAAGCAGCAAACTCAATGAAAAGTAAGGAATAGAGACCTTAGAAATCAAATGCTATCACTGGCTTCCCTCTCTTTCATACAGCTCCCTCTCACAGATGAAAGCTCACATCCTCTCTTCCACTCCTCTGACTTCAAGAACTGATTTTGAGTTCCTGCTTCAGGAACATGCGCTGAAATGTTACCCAGAACACTGCTCAGGAGACTCCAGACCCTGTTGCTCATCTTTCCTGTGAGAACAGTGGTGGCCTAGTTAAACCACTTTTTTCCATTCCTAATTTAAAAGCATTATCAGCAAAATAGCCCAGAATGTACCCAAATCTCCCCATCCCTTTTTATTGCATTAAATAAGGATGTCTTGCTCTCTTCCTCTTGTTTCTGTGATTTTGTTTTTTGACATGTGCAGCAGGTATGAAACATTTGTTCTATTTTGATTGAGGATGAAGGTTAATTGGAAGCCAGTGATGAAGCACCTTCACTGCCATCCCCAGCAGCACAGCAAGAACAGCACTGCTGGCATGTCACTGCACACTGCCTAAACAGGGCTTAAACAGCCTCCTGTGCTCAGTAATATCCTTCACATTTCCTCCATGCCTTCTGCACAATTTCCCCAAGAAAGCCTTCCTTCATCAGGAATAATTTTTAGTCCTTGACATCCATCAGTAAACATCAAAATTGGAAAGGATGTATTGTTCATCTTAAAACAAAGAAAATATATCAGAAAATTATATTTTATATCACTGAATATTAGAGAATACTTTATCTCAGAATTCTGAAGTGATAATATTTTAATGAAATGCATTGTTAATTCCCCATTGGGATTCCTACTGTTTTAATAAAGTGTAATTGCAAATGAGATAGACAATAACTTCTGTTCTGTTTTCATCTGTTATCTCCACTAGGCAAGTTTTAAAAAATGTGAAAGCCCAGATTTTTAAGGAGCAGTGACTAATAATCCTAAAAATCATTCTTGCTTTAACTTGTGCTCCACTTAATTTAGGGATTTTAGGGTTACCATATATGTGGGCTTTTAACTCCACTTTTCTCTTCAGAAATGGTGCCAGATGGAATTAGAAGACTTTGGTCATTTGCCCAAGTTTCCCGAGTTGTCAAGAGTATACTGAGAGCAGGAACGAGTTCTGATGGGTCTGCAGAAACCCCAGAAAAATGGTCAATGATCACAGGAAGAGCAAAACCATATTGCATTAATTAAAAATATTCCCATGACATTTATATACTATGCTACACCACACACAGTCCTTTTTTATTCTGATCTTAAAAATTAAAAAAAAAAAAATAAACCAACACACACCCTGTGAAATAGAAAAACACCCAAAAGACAAGAACCTGGCAGTAAAAAAGACTTTTCTACCAAGGATCACCATACTATGGGCCTGGCTGTTCACTCACATTTTATTCCATCTCAATGAAAAATCCTAGCTATGAGGTACTGATAATAAATATTTATAGAATATCTCATAATTTCCTATAGTATTTTGCAAAAATTGTGATCAATTTAATTTTGCTGTTGTCTGTTATGAATAAACAGAGATAATTCAGATATTAATAACTTACTATCAAACAGCTTGTACAGGCTTGGCAATTCTCTTTTGGACTAAAAAGTGAATGTATTAGCCTAAAAAGGAACAAGCCAAATACACTCATTGTTGTTGAAAGCACTTCCCATTTGCTTTCCTCTAGTAAAAATGACCTCTGATTTTCCTGTAACCCCCTAAATTCTCTTACCTGGATTCTCAGCTCATGTAGAGTACATGAAAGCAATTATAAAGTGGCTTCTCTCAGCAGGTTATCTGCCTATCAGACTGCCAAGGTCAGAGGTAATTTCCAAGGACATACTGATTTTCCCACACTTGAGTGTGCCCTTTTTTAGGCTAGTGATATGATGGGTGGGTGCACGGCAGATTAATTGCCCAGTGACAGCCTAAGTGGCTGCAGCTCAGTGATGTGTGAAGGGATCCTGCTAGAAAACCTGCTCCAGCAGCACAGAGGAACTCAGGTGACCTGAGGGGTCATTCCCATTTCTAGAACTGAGTTACACTGCTGGTAAATCAAAGCAGTATCCCTCTACAAGGGAAATTTTCTAGGTGTAAGTGCTATTATTTATGTGGAAGTCTGCAATTTATTTGTAGAACTTAAGACAGTATTACTGCCTGCTACTAGATGTGTCTAAATGCCAGTATTTTCATTTGCTGCAAAGTGTAATCTGAATTGCTAATCCAATGGCTTTCAAATGAATTTATTAGTTATTTAACTGGAGATGTAGAAGACAGTGGTAGGGGCTGAGGGTCATAATTTCATCACCCTTTATTAAGTGGTTCAGATGATGGTCTGTTATGCACTGGAGGTGTATCTAAAGTATATCATCATGCTTTTATTTCCCTGGGCTCTGGCATAGTGCATTTCTGTGTCCACTTCTGAAGAGCCATTTCCCTTCTTGTTACTCAGAGGACCATCACAGAACATGATGCCTTGCCCTTTATAAAATGAGAGGACCAGGCACTTGTAGCCCAATTGCCAGGGGCAAAGGAAGTTCAAAAACTTGTTTCCACTCTGTTCTTCTGTGTATTACAGCGTGGTAGTGCAAGAGACAATGACAGAAATCTCATCTCTTCCATTTGTTATGTTCCCATAAGAAACTAATCACTACCAAAATCCCAAAATCAAACTCCTAAGAAAACCACTGTTTTCTGTTTTGAAATGTAAGAAGCAATCAGAACAATCAGTCACACGAACCATCAGAACATGATGGTTGTGGCTGGCATATATTTATGGAAGAAGGATAATGAGGATATTCCATAAAAAGAGCTGCTACTGCTCTGAAGCTGTGGGTCAGTCACACACCAAGTTGTTGCCTTGTGCATGTGATAAAAATTGTTTGCTATTTTCATGTGCAGCTGAAGGAAGTGGCAAATGCAACTAATCCTCACCCTGCAATGAAGGAGCATAAATAAAACAGGAAAGTGGCATGAGTTTTCAGCTTTAGCCAAAGCACTCCAACGTGATTTTCTGCATCTCCTTGGTAATAAGCCACTGCAGCCACCCCAAGTGCCTCCAGGGTGCAGATGGTGACAGCAAGGGCCATGTTTAGAAAATTCATTAACATAATCTAGCCAGAGGAAGAAAAATGACCCATCTCCACAATAAAGAGCCAAGTCATGGGAGATGTGAATGTCACTCTCTGTCACAATAACAGAAAAGTTTTGGGAAGTGACCAGAGGGTGTTTCAGCACACAGAAAGCCCTCACAAATAGAAATTAATTCTTGGATCAGAGTAAGTACTAGATTGGTTTGAAGGAGTTATTAACTCTCCTGTACCATCACCCTGCCATCTGCTTGCCAAGAATACAAAGGAATGCAACAGCTGTCTTCAATAGAGAGAGCTCCAATTGGTCACATGGGGTCACTGGAGGGAGAAATTAATCTCTGAACCTCACGAGATAGGACCAAGATAGCATCCAAAGATTCAGGAGTTTAGGAAGATAGTACACAGGAAAGCTTTGTGTAAATTTGTATGATTTCACTGTGTGTTAATTTCCAGCAATACACAAAACACTCCCACTACAGCCAGCAGAGTCCAGCAGGGGTTTCCTGATCCCCCAAGTAAGAAACTAATTCAGCAACAATCCATCTTTACAATATAATACAAGTGCAGTGGGCAATCCTTCCCAGAAGGGCACATTTCCCACTGTGGTGACAACAGAGGACTTTAGGTGAACTCATTGAATTTTTAGTGCTCAAAACTACACTGAAATCTAAAATTGCAGCAATGAGTTTATAAATTGTAGTGATTTGGGAGTTGGTAATACTCCTTGAAGGACACTGAGAGGGAATACGTTACAAAACTCCCTCTGACATTTACTGCAACCACGTGGCTGTTCATCTCCTCAGGGAGAGAAGAGGGAAGGAAGTCTCTGTGAAATATCCTCTTCAGTGCTGCTCTTGGCTTTGTGAAATATCCATAGCAGGCCTTGATTAAAACTATTGGGAAAATACAAACACATATAAATGTTCATAGGAGTATTGACTCACTATTAAATGGCAGAAAATCCCAAACTTTTTCAAGTCATGATTATTATTTCACAATGGCTCTTATCCTACATTAACTAAATTAGGTAGTAAATAAAGGATAACTTTAATTATGACTTGGTAGCAGGCAGATAGAATCTCAGTGCTGGTCTGTTACAAAATATGAACAGCAAATCACATTTGTTTAAAAAATCACGCGCATTTTGATTCATCCCAGTAATATCAAATACTTGCTTTAGGAATTGCCTTTTGAAGAGATCTGACTTTTCAAACTCAGGCAGTTGCCTATAAATGCAACCAAGCATCTATTCTGGCAATTAAGGGAGGGTAAACTTTAGCCATTTAGAGCCTCTGTCTCTCCCTCAGATACAGGACAAACTACTTACACTATTCCACAAAGGTCTACATTGTAACCTCAATAGCAGAAATTACAATTTCCCACACCTATCACATCAACATAACTTTGTCAAGAACCAGGTCTTTAATCCTAGGTTACAGAATCCTGTTATTTAATTATTTTCTAACATTCTTCATGGGTTGCCAAAACTATATTCCTCTTTAGAACTCTTTGAACCCTGAAATGAGAGGAAAATTTCTGTGAGGAGTGTGCTGTGATTTTCTGTTTTATACCACATTTTACTACCTCATTACTCCTCCTTGTAGATCGTGTTGTGGGAAAATATTTCTGGCCTCTTCAGTAGAAACATTTGTCTGCTTGACAGGTATTCCCAACAGTTATTTTTATCAACTGGAGCGATTTTCTTGAGTTTAAATTTCCTGTATGGTTAGATGAACAGATAGGTACATAGATTCATATATACAAATGAACTCACTTCCCCATTGAAAGCAATTATAAATATGCATTCTTTGAAATTAAAAATGCTCATTGATTTCATCACTTATAGGTGATATATATTATATATATTCACTAAATTAATATATTATCACTTCTCTTTAAATCACTAATCACTTTTCAAATTTAGTCTTATGAGTCAATTGCTGTGTCCCTTCACTCTTGCCTGATCTCAATATATATTTTATTTTTATAAGAATTCTTGTGTTTTTCAATCTGTATAAATCTTTATTACAGGAGGTACAGAACTCTTCTTTTGCTAAACAGGAACTGCATAAACTCAGAAAATTCATATTGAATACATTTCATTTCCACTCACCACACTTTACATTATTGTTACAATATTGGTCTTCCAATCATTGCTATTTTTCATTTCTTTCTTTGCCTATAACTTCTCTCTCACAGTGAGTGGAATTTCATTTTCAAATCCAGTTTTGCTAATCCCATCATGCACCATGCTTTTCAATTCACCCACTGAAGACTGATTAAAAGTAAAATGAACTTATTACTCATAGCAACTACATCAAAGTTTCTATAATTCTTTACTATCCAACTCTGAAGAATGTGACATTCTGAAAGTAATTTTTACTTCCCATGGGATATTTATCTGTATTTTCTTCCCATTACAGTTCAAATTCTCTGTCTTCCAAAGCACAACAGCAAGACTGTAGCAGAATGAGGAGTTAAATTATTTCTTAGAAACATGTTGGTTCAGAAACAATATTTTTTCCCTACAGCAAGCTGCTTTGGTACAATGATGATTGTAGGATAAATAAGAGTTACTGTATAGAGATCCTGTACAGACACATGTAATTATTGTTTCCCAGCTCCTAATCCTTTAAAATTCTATTTACCCTTGTTTCTATTTATTTTGTTTATTGCTCATACTGCATGCTCTCCCAAGCAGAGATTAGTTCATGTAGCTATGCACAGCCTCCAGCATAAAGGATGCCATCCCCAATCAGAGCCTCCAGGCCCTCCTGTAATACAAATAATAAACATTACCAGAAATTTCTATCCCTTTGACTTGCTGCCATACTCAAGCACGGGCTTGCTGTCAGTTGAACAAATTTGTGGCATTGGCTGCATCCTGGCACTTTATAAATCTGTCAACCCTTCAAATTCCTTAGGACAAAATAAAAAAATTTCCAAATGAGCTGTTTTAAGCTTAATGGACACCCTGCCTTAGCTGCTACAGTTTGAAGGCAATTATTATTTTCTTGGGGAAACACCCAAGCAGCTCTTCAGTCTTGTGTTTAACACAGCCCTTGGTGTTGTGTTTCTGTATGGACTGAGAAGAAGCATGAATTTATATTGTGGATCACTTGTACATCCAGCACACAGACAAAAAAGTCTTATCTCTGCAAAACTGTAGGAATATAAAAACTGAGTCCTTCCATTTTGTACAAATTTGAGAAATCACAAAAAATCAACAGTACCAGAACTCCTTGTAGTCTGAAAATAGACTCAGAAAAAGACTTGTTAAGGGTTTTTCCACAATACTTATTAACCATAATTTGAAAGACCCCTAAGGATTGAAACTGTACTTGCATGGCAGTATTTTGCTAGTTGGCTGCAATAAGATTTTGTTGTGTGTGTGTTGACCACATTGAGAAAAGATTAGAAGCAATTATATAAAATTAATCTTAGTGTTGTGTCTCAATCACAGCTGGGGGTCCAAATTCTGGCCTGTAATTAGGACAAAACTGTCTTAGCCAGAAGAAGCACAGAAGAAAATTGCATTACTTTAGGGATGCAAACTACCAAAACACCAGGCGAAAATATCAAAGAGCTGAGATGTTTTTGTCTGTCATCTCATTTCAGAGTTTGGTTTTATCACTAATGTGGTCAGAGTGCTCCACATTTCACATGTCCCAAGGAGCTTGATCCCTCAGAATTCCACTCTTGTAACTGGATTGTAGTTAGGCCATGTGAATTTCAGCCTATGCACACACAAACACACACAGAAATGCACTTCTAAAAAATTGTTTTCAATGAGTGAGAAAATAACTTCCACACAGTACAGCTTTACTTTTGTTTCGGTAATGCTATCACCTATTGCTTTATACATCCTGAAACTGTGCCACATGGATCAAACACACAGCTGCCCTTAAACTCATCTGAAAGGCTGCTCAACATAAAGATGATAAAACAACATTAAAGGAACACGAGTAGGCAACAATACCAATGAAAGCTAATTTTTGAGGTTGTATATATAATTAGTTCTACACTTTAATAAATAAAACTAAAACCCTCAAATATAGCATGGTTTTGAGGAACCAAAAATTTATGTGTGAGGTACATGTGGAATCACAGTAGGGAGTTCTTTGTCCCTTTCAAACTACAATTTCACTAAGTGTCCAGATTTTGATAATAAAAGAAATGCACTGCATTGCGAAGGTTTTCTGAGAGTTTTTTTTCTGAGTTTTTGTGGAGTTTTTGTTTTGTTTGGTTGGTTGTTTTTAGCTTTTTTTCCTGAGTTTTTATTTTCTGGCCAATGTAAGAAACGTTGATTCAAAAAAGTTTTTCCACTCTTATTAAAAATATTTTTGAAGGTGTAGAAGAAAAAAAAAGTTGGTTTGTTTTTTTTTTTAAGGTGTTTTTAAGGACAATTTGTGATACTGCCTTTATATCTCAATATGGATTTTTTCCTTTTTTTTTTTTCTTTTCAAAATCAAAAGTGAAACCCTTAAAGGAACTTGCCTGGCTGTTATGTCATTCCTGGTTCACAATAATCAAGTTGCCAATGTTCCTTGGGAAGAAAGATTCTGCCATACTCCCCATTCAGTGATGGCACAGTGATATCAATAACCAGTGGTTTCTGCATCATGACAAGTGTTTCAGAAGAGCATCCCTGTGAAACTAAGCCCTCAGGGCAGTGTCTGCACAGAACCCAATGGAAATCCAATGCCCAGGGATTGGAATCCAGCTCACCATGGTGAGAATGCTGATCCCACACCTGTGCCAAGCCCTGCACACCACGTGGACCTGAGTGCACCTTAACTGTCTCAGGCAATTGAAGCTATCAATTACAGTGGTAATTAGTTTATTCCACAGAAGAGCTACTTGTTAGGCAATTTGATTTCCCTATGCAGGCTATTATTCTGGAAAGTGAGAACAAGAGATAAGCAAGCTTTCCCAGAATAAAAGGCAAACCAATAATTAATAAGATGTTACTAGGTACCACTATTGCAAATGGCTAACCTTTATCAGCAATTTTCAGGACACCTCCACTCAGCAGGTATGGAACCATCCTGAATCAGGAATTCAGCTCCTCTGCTGCTTCACAGCTGAGCCTGAAACTGGTTTATACAAAACCCAAACAGCAAACCTCATAAAACTTGGAGAAACAGAGAAAAACTTTCAAAAATACATCATCTCACAGTATCTAAGTGCCTGCTTACTCTGCAGCATTTGCAAAAGTGGAAACGCATTCAAACTTCACAGAGATCCCCAACAGCTGTGCCAGGACACCAGGGACTCCTGCAAGGTAAATATTTGCTGAGATAGCAGGAGCAAAATGCTTCAGCAAATTAATCAGAAAGGTTTTGGCAAGTTCTCACGGGCACAAGGTGCTTTAAGATTTGCAGTTCCAACATGCCATTTGGCAAATACTTTTCCTGTGATTGCTTTTCAGAACATGCTCAGCATCAAAAACAGCACAGCATTCCAACCTGCAAATGTAAGAAAGCTCTTCCAGGAGCAAAATCACACTTTGAAGTCTTTAACATCTATGACAGCAATGCTAGCATGCAGTAGAAATGGTTGTTAAAAAAAAAAGTAATAAAAAGGAGTAAAGGAAATAAAATGGAATATAAGTAACTAATCCCAAGCTCAACAAAGGAAACAGTTTAAAAGAGCAGAGTGACTGAGACTCTTGAATAGATTCTGTTCTATTAATCTCTTGAGACTCTATGAAAATATCCAAATAAATTATTAGGATTTCAGCAAAACAAAGATGAAGTTTTTAAAGCTTCAGAAGACTTTCCAAGTCAGTAAGGTGTATTGTGATAAATAAATAAACACAATTGTTACTCTGCAACAAATTAGATTGTCCCCTATTGAATATATTTTTAAAAACTCCATGAAAACCACCTCAAGAAGAAGCAATTCAGTGTGTGAATTTGTATGTTAGTCAAATTCCAAAAGAACTGTCTCATATTCTGATTTATACCTTGAGGAAACATGGTTGCAAATTTTAAGAGGTATAAGAAGGACAAATTGCTTACAGAAGGAAATAACACCCAAGCAAATATCATAAATAAACCTCAGTCAATAAGAATAGCCAAGACTGCTGCTGTTTCATACTGTCACTAAGCAAGAATATACCTAAAAAGTGATTCAAAATATTACAATTTTTTGTTAGTGTTTATTTGCTTAAAAAGTGTTGGCATTATCCTCAAAAAAAAAAAAAAAAAAAAATTCAATTCTATGTATGTACCAGACCTAGAATGGCAAAAATATATGGCATCCTTTTCAGATCTTTGTCTTCCTTTTTTTATTTAATGACAAATTACATCACCTAAGAGGAAATGTGATGTTTGTGGGAAAATGAAGAGTCAGCACTTTAAACATATTGAATTTTTATGGTAGATAAAACCCCAATAATTCATTCTGCCACTGTTTTACCTGAACCAGATGCATGGAGGTATGTGCAACTCTATTAATAATTTTGACATAGCTGCAGCTTTGTTTTTTTCCACATAGTCAACTGATCAACTTGACACTGTAAACTTTATTTTCTGTTCTGAAATACTGCAAGACAACATTTTCCTGATGGCAATAATTAATGTGGGATGTGTCACTCAGTATTCAGATTGATGAACCCCAAAACCAGTCCTGGATTGAAGACAAAATTCACTTTTTCAGACACCATCTTTGTTCATAAGCTTCAGAATGTAAAACTAAGCCAGAAACTGTTGCTGATTTGGGTTTTGTTTAATGAAAATTCTTTCTAATGGCGCTCTAAAAGTCACTTGAAAGGTCCGATTTGCCAAAGTGATAGCATTCTCTAAAATGCATTTACAGATGTCATCAGTGGAACTGTTAAAAAGACAGATTTCTGAAAATCTCTGAACACTCATCTCCTAAAATACAACAGAGCTTGTGCCATGGGAGCACAGAGTCAGCAAACACTGGTGCCAATCCTGCAGTCTCCTCTTTCATAAGACTTCAAATAAAAGAGATTCTGCACTTAAAGTGACCTACACTAAGAAAAAAATAAAGAACTGGTATCCAAGAATTCCTTAGTTTCCCAATATCATGAAATAAACTCTCACATTAACAAGAAACCTATTAGCAGGCTATAGCAAAACTTGGTAAATAACAATTAGAACATGATTTTTCTTGATTTGTCTGTAAATTCTCTTTATTGATTATTACCATTTTAACCACATACTGCTATGTCTAATAAAATTTCAGATTAATTTGTTCCTATTTTGCAGCCAAAACCAGCAAAATTTTGATTCAGAAATTCCAAGTTTCCCCCCTGTTGGTATTCTCCTTTGTATGAACCAGAATTTAACACAAATGGAATCCTCCTCTGCTGCAGCCTCACAGAATCACAGAATCAGCTGAGCCGGAAGGGACCCACAAGGACCACAGAGCCCAACCCTTAGCCCTGCTCAGGACATCCCCCAGAGTCATTGAGAGTCTTGTCCAAAGGCTTCTTGAACTCAGATCATTAAAGAATAAAACAAGGATTTATATCTGTATTCCATTGGATCACTGGACCTACAAAACACAGATGAATGAGTGGCAGAATCTCTGAGGCAAGGAATGACCATCTCTGGGAGATGGAGCATGTTCCAGCAGGCACCTACAACTCCTTTGAGGGAGCAGTGGACAGTGGGACACATTCTCATCGTCCCTGTGCAGCTGGCATAAGCGACAAGTGACAAATTCTTTCCAAAATGTCTACAAGAGCAAATATCCCTCATGAATTTACAACTTTGCAAGACATCCCAAATCCAGGTGTGCTTTCCTGTCAGCACCTCTGACTACAAACTAGATCTGATCTAGCTGTCTCTATTAGAACCTTTCCTAATGGACTCTGCAGAACATGCAATTTTTAAGTCACTAAGAAAGTTACTTATTATTTACCTTCTGTCCCAGCAATTAATATGACCAATTTAGTTCTTGTTTCTTGAAATATTTTAAAAATCCTGGGTACATTCTGCAAAATTAAGAAATAAACAGCATTGCACAGAGTAAAAGCCACAGAGAATGAGGGCTCTGGCAGAGCAAAGGAAACTACCCAGTCTCAGCCCAGCTCTGACACCAGATGTTTGCTAATGTTTGTGGTCTTTCACCTAAGCAATCCATTTCAGAGGTCGTATAAAACCATATCTAGCTTGTTCAGATAGTCATAAGATAAAGTGAACTCACTGTTAAAACAATAATGTCATTTATATTGCATTGCTCTCAGGAAAGTTATCTTAAATCAAGGTGTTTGAAAACAATTACAGTAACTCATGGCCAGCACTGAGCCTACTTTAAATTCAGCTAGTTTAACTTTTTTATCATCAAAGAGAGGCTGCAGTTCTCCACATGAAAGATCACAAGAAGGATGGTGTTTAAATGTCATCAATCCTGGTCATGAAAATATTTAAAAAAGTTTTGAGGAGAATGTTAAGTGGGGGAATGATAGCCTTGTCTTTGTTGTAGTTGTAGCAAGTAACCAATTCAGCTTTTTTAAGACAGGGACTTAAATGAAAATTAAATATAAATAAATGCTTTGACAAAGATGGCAGAGGAAAGACAATGGAGTTATTTTTAAAAAATAGAAAAATAGGTCTGTCACTAAAGCGAACTTCTGTTGACATTGTTTTTATCTGAAAAATTTATTCTGCCACAAATTTCAGAAAAAAAAAGAAAATTATAAAGCTAATAATGAAGTAGTAATAGATATTTCTAGAAAAGATACATTATGTGAAACTTTAGAAATCAATGTAGATATTTGTAAATACAGAGTTTTTCTCTGTTACCTCTATCATATTGGATTTGGGAGGCATTAAATAGCAAACAATGCACATTTCAGCCACTGCAACTCAGCTCATAGTGTCCTAAAAGAGAATCTGTTTATCCATTTCTCCATGGAAAGTATCACTCCCTTATCTGAAGAGCGCATCAAAATTCACATGAGTTGTCCACAACAGCAAGGAAATAATTGTTTCTCTTTAGAATTGACTTCTATTTCTGTGGGATCAATAGATCACACAGGCACCCAGATGTGTGCTAGGTGAGGAGAGGGAGAGCTAGGTGAGCTTGCTTTTGGCAAGGTTCTGGATGTTTGGATGGCTTGAAAAATTGACATTTTCCATAGTATTTCAGGGATGGTGGAAGATGCCAACAACCACCATGTAGAAGTGATCTTCACAGGGCACAAGAATTAGCAAGAAATATTTGGTAAGGAAGAGTATTTCCTAAGACAGTTTAGAGAAGCTGTAGAAATGCCAACAAAAGCATCTCTCAGGCAGAGACAATGGCCAGTTGTTACCTGACTGTTACTTACATTGGGGATTATCTCACAATGTTTTGTGAAGTCCTTAATTCATGTATTTCTTCTTAGCTGGGTACAAAGTCTGGAGTACCCCATGGCTGTAGAGTCATAGCACTGGTTCTGGCAGACTGCTTTTCACCCTTTTTGTGTGTTTTGGTGTTTGTGTATTTAATCCCCTGCATAATATAATCTACTGTTTGTACTGTGCGTGTTTTCAGGCACCTAAGCATTCCTTACATGCACAGAACTTTCAGAAGTTTAATAAAAACAAACTGAGTTTTCCCAGCTGGTTGTATAGCAGTAATTAAGTAAAAACTGCAATTCCCAAGGTGTACTCATTTCTGCTAATGCCATCAGCACTGCTGCTGCATGCTCAAGCAGGTTAACAAACACAATCACATTAGCTTTTGCTCTTCCACAACAGCAGGGCTGAATCTTCATTAGGCATAAAATAATGAGGAAACATGGAAGAAGAATAGAATGTGATAGGTTTATGTCAGCTGAACACCTGGTCTCTATAATTATTTGAAAAATAAATAAAGAAAAAGAAAAAAAGATGGGATTGGCTAAGAAATTTTAAGAAGCCAATCCATCTTCTAGCTTTGCAGTCAGTTGTATATAAGAGCTACTGGTTTGACATCAAAGGATTGTGTGATATTTGTAAAGGTAAGAGCAGAATTAATTCTCTGGTTGTAAACCAAATGTATTTCCCGAGATGGGAGAAGAAATAAAAGGAACAGATGTTCCACATCTAGAATGTAAAGAAGTTAATTGGAAAACATCAGGAACCAGAGAATTGTGACATTTTTAAAGGGGGGGGGGGGGGGGGAGGAACAAAAGGATGACTACTTATGTCTAGTCTAGAGTGGGAAAGTTTCTTGAAAGAATTATATTTACTGGGTCAATATTTTTTTTTTACTTTTAAAAGCAATGTCAGATCAACATCATTTCTGAATGCCATTAAACCACAGAAAGGACATTTCAAATCTGCATAATGATTTTTTACTTCATGCACACAGATAAGAACACCTACATCAGGCAGCATAGCTTGTAAGCAAGGGACACTAAGATGCTGCAACCTTCTAATCATCACAGAATCTAATTCTTAAAGAAACAGGGTATTAGTGAAGACCTAACACAGTTCTGCCCCAGCTTTATGCACAGTGATTTCTTCTGACACACTCACTTGTCAAAAGGCATTACCTGTCATCCAGCTTGCTTCCTTGGTACCTAATCATGTATTTGTCTGCTCTCAGCAAATGTCTCTGCAGTGATGCATTCAGAATAAGATTTTGGAAAGAGCTCCAACTCCTGTATCGAAATGTCCAAGCTTTAAAATAGAACATTTTCCCCTAAATTGTAGCTGTCTATCTGTAAAAGTCCTACTCAATGCATCTTGGCCATCTTTCCCTTTTGGCACAAAATATTCTCCTGATACATCTCCTGTAGGGACCTTCTCAGTTTGTGGTTTACACCTAAGCGTCTCAAAATATGGCCATAAGTCCTTTGGGGATCTTTACATAGAATTTTGCTTATTAGAAGTTATTTTATTTGCATTTAATAACACATAAAAATGCTAATTTCCTCCCACGACAGTTTTCCTTTTCAAGTCTCTGAAACCACTTCCCTGAGACCTGTCTGGAGCATATTTCCAACTACATCTTACCAGTAAAGCTTTGTGGAACAGACTGTCTTGCTGGCCTCTAGAGGAACAGTTTTACCACTGCTGCCCTACCTTGCTGGCCTCAGGAGAGACATTTTTTTCCACTGTTGCCAGCACTGCCTGTGTTTTATGGGAGGAGATGCACACAAACACTCAACAATGAAGCATCTTGACAAACAGCCCTTGCACTGCTGCAATTACCATATCTCTTGATTGTCAGGAAATGGGCTCTTGATAAACATGTGATTTCATTGTTTACCCACCTTTGTTTTCAATTAAAGTCAGAAACCTATAGTTTGCATTAGAACACTGCTCAGCTTGGTTTGAAATAGGCAGGTAATTAATGATTAGACTATTAATTTAAGACAATCTCTGGAGACTTCAGGGGCAGGGTAATCCAAGATAACAAGGCTTGTTAGAAGGCTAGAGGAAGAGCAGTTTCTTCAGGTATTTTTCCTCCTGTCCAATTCTTGCACTTTAGTTATCTTTTATTTTATTTTGGCTGGACATCCTAGAGATGTCCAATGTCCACAGCCCTTCCCTGCACTCTGTATCATGAGACACAGAGCTGAGCAAAGGATTATCTCTAAACTGTTCCACTGCAATCGTTTTTGCTAAGCTTCTAGGCTGATCACTCTTGAATTTTGCCAGGTAATCATTTGGTAGTTCCTTTCAACCCACAACAAGTTTTCTTCATGGTGTATTTGATTCAGTTACAAAGTTGTACAGACATGAGTATGACAGATACACATGCCCACCATGCACATAATGTGTGTGCACAAATGCACACACATATAAAATGTACATATATTTGAAAATAAGCTATAATTTTCATATTAGTACATGGCTAAGCTCTCATGTTTCCTGTATACAAAACAAAGCCAATCAGTTACTGACATCATTCAAAGATCAAAGTCACATTTCCAAGATATTTTGTGTGTCTCTGTGCATTATAACTACACCATGTTCCTTTTTTAGGCTAATGTGACTCATTTTTGTTTTGAAGTTGCTCATTCATTTGCATAACTGGAAGTTGTGCCTATGTGACTGAGGAAGAGCAGTTCTTTATATAAAAAGTATTTCATGTTTTCATATTAGAAAACACATGGTCATTATTCCTAATAGACAAAAATTGCTTATTAAAGAGGCCAAAAAATAACAGCCTTTAAAACATCCTAATTGCAGCCTAGATTGCTTCCTTTATTGAAATAATAAAGACAAAATCACAACATGTATGTAATTTAATAGAGTGATTCACTGAAGTTCTAGAATCATATGGCTATAAGACAGTAACATAATGTTGCTCAGCCACATCTGTTGTCATTAATTTCCCTCCCCCTGAATTCTGTGGAAAGACAACCCCCTCAACTGCACTGTCTGAGCTCATTCCTGCTGGTTTCAGTAGGAGTTGAGCTTTGTCCTTAGCAACATGCACAGTGGAATTTGAGACCAGGAATTGCTTTGAAAGTTTAAGAATGGGAACTTTTCTCCTACTTGGCCATAATTATCATGCAGGGGATGAAATTCTGTTTAAATCATGCTTTTCTCCAAAAGAACATGAAATGCAAGTGGCTGATTTCATGATTTGCAATAGCTCACTGGTGTCATTCTTACACTGTTGCCTGTACATTCCTTGATAAAGTTGGCCTTAATGAGGAAAATATTTTCTCTCAAATCACATTTGTATTGAAAATGTTAATCTGAAATATTTTTTCATGTGAGATGATATTTTGATGAGAATTTAGGAAATGTTCTTTAAGTAAATGTGCATCCAGGGACTTTTTTTGTTTGTTTCAACACAGATATTTCTTGTTGGAGTGTGCACTTATTTATTATGAAAACTTCATCTTACCTACTAAGATCATACTAGAAAGTTTTGGCAAACACCACTTGTTTTCAAAAGCAATGTGGCAGCTGGCGTGCAATAACATGACAATTCTTAGTGGGAATTTTCCTAAACTTTTGTGGCACACAAAAAATTAAAAGCATTAAAACCTCAGAGGAAGAGGTCAGTGGTTTAGGGGCCCAAACACAGTGATGGATTCAAATGCTCACAGGTAGGAGTTTTACCTCCTGAGGTTTCCTGACCTTTAATGCAACTTCAGCTTCTCTGGGGCATGCACTGCTGAAAGTTTGCCAATTTTCAGGTAAGGACACAAGTGCATTTTGTGCTGTGTGGCAGCTGCACCTCCCCACAGGGATGTACCCATAGGATGACAGACGCACAAATTTTCTGTTTAATCAGAAAGAAATAGGACAGTCAGTCACTTACTGAGCTTCTGCATTTAAGTCAATGCTTGTAATTTCACTTTGGACTGTAAACTGCTGTATCAGATGGACAGAAAAACTTTCCACTACAAATGCAGTGTTGAATTCTCTACATTTTTGTTACAATCATGTGTAACTATCACAGCTATTATCTAACAACAAAAAAAATTATAGTCAATTACATGAAGTTGCCTTGAATTTGCTTGAAATTGCTCTCCACAAGGCACACTCTCTTTCAAATATAGCCTGCATTTTTCCAGTCAGTGTGCATTTAATTTTTAAATGGTATTTCACAGAGAGATGAACTTGTGATATTCTAAAATCACAACCCTAACACCTTTCATTAGAACAGCATTATTTTGTGCAAATATTCGGTCAGAAATCCTGCACAGCTGTCTAAAAAAAGCCTGTTTTTTAGATTCAGTTTTATATTTCTATTTCCAGACATGCCCAATTTCATCAGCAAAGCAGGAAAGCAGATAATTGTGGACAGCTCTGCATGTACTTTTAAAATGAGATAAACATAAATTTAAAGCAAAAGGAAGAAAAATGATGTTAAAAGAAGATGTTGAGTAGCAAAATAATAAATAAACACACATGCACAATTGTACTGGTAAAGACAGAGGAAATAAGGGAACTATTCCAACTTCAGCTGAATTACAGGTACAAAACTACAGCTGAAAAAGAGGGCAATTTTCCCTCTACTTTTTGAGAGGTGAGGAAATCCTAATTCTTTCCACTAACTCCTCCTTGCTCAAGTTCCCACCAGTGGGAACCCAAAATTAGAAAGATTTCACAATTCTGAGATTCAGATTTGGCTCATGAGGGACAGAAGGGATGGGATCATAGGAAAAAAAAAACACGCACTACCAAGCACATTTGTAATGTCAGAGCATCAGTTAGAGAAATGACCCATTTAGCTTTCCCCACCCTCAGCCAATTCCCCATTTTTTTATAACGGCATGCTACACCTTTTGGCAAACCCCTCCTGCAGTGCTAAAGTGCACAGCCATGGTTACCACAGAAATTTTAAGCAGATCATAGAATATATTCCCATAAAGACGGCAATAAAATGAACAATTGGCAGAAGTTGTGCCCGAAAGTTCTATTCTAACAGTTACATGTATTGATCCACATAACAGAATATCAGTGTTTAATCTGGTTGAAACGAAACCATTTTATATAAAATCCACTTGTAGAAAATGCCTAGCTAGCAGAAAATGGACCAGGAAATATTTTCATTTCAAAATACCATACACAGATGAATTATCATTAGTTCATGTTAAATATAAAATTGAGAAATAACATTTATCCATTATAAGGTATAGGAATTATTTACATTCTGCTATTTACACCCTTTGGAAAGCTATATTCAGAAAGAGTTTGGGGGCATAGTTCAGGAAAAACAGAAATAGATTGGTCATTATTGGCCATCCCATCTACTTCTACCTATCCTGCAAGATTTTATTTTAAAATTATATCTCTGTGAATACCCATTATAGCTACACATAACTCTTAATCATCTACTGCTTAACCACTCAGGTGCTGATTAAATAATAAATAAGGAAATTTTTACAGCTAACACTCCATCACAATATCTTTCAAAAGTCAGCATGTTCCAGTCCCACTGCCTGGTGTGGATAAATGGGACATACATTTCAGTTTCTCCAAGCATTGGAGTAAATCAGGAAGTATCTGAAGTCTTTTTTTTCACAATAGTTGTTCATTACATTCAGTTTTGTTTATTTTCTTAGTTATTTCTTTTCTCTGAGACATCACTGATTTAGGAACTTTCATGGAAGGGAGAGTTTTGAAAATAAATAAATGAAACATTTTCTGGAAACAGATATTTAAGATATTATGGATTTCTTCACTCCTCAGAAATACTGCATCCTGATTCTGCCAGTTTTATATCATCCAGTGTTTTAGAATTTGGAATAGGAGTTTTGTTGTCAATTGTGCCGCAGGAAATAGATTTCCTCCCTATTTTGAAAAGGCAATTTTGTCTTAAGTATTGGGTAAACCTGCCCCCTTTGCCTTTGCCTAAAGAAAAATGTAATTATTTTCTTCTAAAAGTATTGGCTTGGTAAATACCCTGCTCCTGCAGTGCATGGATTGACTCTTCATTATTACCTAGCTTTCTTATTTTTCTCACTGTAAAAAAATAATCAAACAAAACCAATGCAAAACACCTGGTGACTTAATTTCACTACTTTCCAGTTCTGGGAGACAATAAACCTTTACAAATATAACCAAATATGTATAATTTAGAGTTAGAACACCAGAAAACAATGAGGCAAATGAATAAATAGGTTACCAGGTATTTAAATTTACTGGAATTTAATAGAGACTATTTAAATAAGCAAATATATTTGCCTGTAGGATTGTGGGATTAGGACATGCATCTTTAATTGGATAGATTTTCTGTAGTTTTAAATATTTACCCAGATAGTTTCACTCAGTTCAATTTTGTAGATTTTCATAAATGAGACCCGTGGTTAGTAACTTGCAGAATTTTTCTTGACAAATAAATTTTTGATCTAATTTCAAGTCTCCGTCCATTTAGCAGGAGATGTTTTTATTATTAAGAACAGGGCCCCGGACTTTTCATATCTTTAATAAAGGCAGAGGAATAATTATATAAGAAGGTACCATTCAATATAAAAATCCAATATCTTTGATCTACTTCTAAGTTCAGTGGAAGACTGGACTGGAAATAAAGTTTTGTAAATCCAGTTTAAGTGCTAACATCCTGTGCATATCTTTATGAATAACTGCAAAGTAATGCTGTCATCTTATTACAAAAGTTCCATACCTTCTTGGTGATTTCTCATGGACAACTCCTCACAGCACTGACTCCTTCTTCTTCACAGCACAACCAACAAACTCCAACTCTCTTCTCCACCAGCTTTTATAGCACTCATCCTCACTGGACACAGCTGTGGCCTGTTAAGGGCAGGCCTGTTCCTAATCTTTGGGGATTAGCACAGCTGCAGCTCCTCAGGGTAAGATTGCCTTCTGCACTATCTTTATTTTCTTACAATCTATCCCCTGACAAAGAAACACATAATTAAAAAGTTTTTCCTGTAAGCAGGCATCTTTTCTGAAATGTATTAATGATTAATTCAATTTGTGTTACAATTTTAATATGAAACAAATAAGGAGTTATTCCTAAGTAGATACCAGTTGATATTTAAAACATACATATTTCTCTTTTCTCTGATTTGCCAGGTAAGGAACATGCCATGGTTGTATCAGCTTGCTTGCTGGCAAATTACACAGATGTGCTTTGCCATATTTGAAGCTTGTAATTTAGAAATTATTTTTTCACAAACACCAGTGCCACTATAGATCTATTGTATACTCTTGCTACAAAATTAAAAGGAATGAATCTTGTCAGAAGAAAATACCACATGGAAAATATTCTCAGAAACACATTAGTGATACTTACTTGGAATCAGTTTGATATAATGAACTCATTATACGTCCATATCTGAAACCTTAGACAGATCAATAAAGTGAACACAGGCTTTATGCTCTTGTTATGAAAAAAACATTACCATTAGGGGCAACAGCATGTTTTGCAAGTTAGAAAAGTGGAATATATTCAACAAACTGACAGGAAAGGCAGAAAAATTATTCCCACTTGTTTTCTTATCTTTCCTTGTCCCATGATGTGCTACAAGGATTCTTTTAATGAATGAGCTTCAAAGGCCTTCCACTGGTTTTTGAATGGGTGGACATTACTGCAAATCCAGGTAATATTTGGGTGAGATTTGGATTAAAAAAACAGAACACACTTTTGGTTTAGCTGAAATTCCAAAGGGTAGCTTGAAGTTTTTGGTCTTTGACTCTACCCTGGTGTTATTGTATTCTCAGAGACTGGACAAAGAAAAAAAATCTTCTGTTTATATAAAAACAAAAGTACAAAAGTAACTATGGTGCAACATCATCCATTAACCATCTCTTCTCCCAGTGAAAATTAACTATGAGAAGCCCGTGAAATGTCACAACTACAGTCTCATTGTAGGCTTGAAAATACATGATACAAAGTACATTTTTCCTAATATATCACTGCTTCTTTCTCTTCTATCAATTTCTGCATGGCAAAAGAAACTTCTTTTTTTATTTTTTCTTTTTTTTTTTTTTTTCAAAAGTTTCACTGGTTTGTGCAAAACGTATACAGGATATGTTTAATTTCTATCTTCTTAGCCAGTCAATTCTTTCAGAGTGCTTTAATACATATTTGTATTGTGGGGTTAAGTACTGGACTGGGAACCAGTGATTCCCAACATTTACAGACACTATTCCAACTTCAAACACAAATTCAGTGACAAAACTATTCAGAACAATCTCTGACAACTTGTCATGCAAAACCAAGACCAAATAAAACCAAAATCAATCCCTACCCCATTTATTTTTTATATCTTCCCCAACACTTGTCTATATACCACATTTAAATTTTTGATTGCATACAGATCTCAGTGGTGTTTAGTTTGACTTTCAGATGTCTGGAGCTTCACATTTTGAGGATTTATACCTCTTTGTTTTCCTGATTTAGTTATGAAGAGCATGAGGTGTTTCCTTCTTTCCTGTAGACCTGAGAGCTATATATGTGTCTTTTCAAACTATCAAGTTGTGCAGTGATTGAGTAATAAGCAAATTATTACATCAAAGCTATTTTCAATTTTGCTTGCAGCAATCATTCAGAGACTGTCATTTAAGCTTTTCCTTTTAAAGAGCTTCCATTCTTCTACAGATATCAAAAGTAAATGATCAATAAATAAAAAGGGGTTTCCATCCTGCTTTCTCTTAATTTGACCCTAACTGAGGCAGTGACGTGTGTAATGTTGAGAAAAAATTAATGACATTAACAGCAGTCTGGCACCAGCAAGAATGACTTTGATCACTTTCTCTTTGTCTATACAGTGTCTGGCAGGAAATATAAATAGCCATTATATTGGAAAGGTTGTAAGAATTGACTTATTAATTTAGCTTTCAGATTATTTTAGAGCATGCCTTTCTCCAAAAACCATTTCTGTAGCCTCTGTTCAGCAAAATCTCAGCTAAGCTTCCCAAAGTGAAAACACCATCCTGGTTTTCTTTGCTTCCGGTGCTAGTGATGTTGGACAGAGGGAGACATTAAAAAGCCACCTTAATGCCCTACATGACTTGGGTGCATTTTTACTATTTTGGATTACAGCGTTAAGGAGAGAGAGAAAGAACCCCTCACAACTAGTGAGATTTACTGTGTTGCTGAAAAAGCAAAAAACTCAACACCTTTTGACTCAGCTATTTAAACAAAGCTCTCATGACAAGTACTTTCAGTATTTGTTGCGCTGGTCTGGATCAGCCAATTTTTGAAGAGGGCCCCCTCCTCGACCTCTTTTCAGGGGATTCAGTAATTAATCAAAGACAAATAGGAAAAACCTCCCAATTCTGAGCATGAGCTTAAAGGACTCCCTAAGCCTCAAATTTGTGAAGATATTAAATAGTAACAAGTCACGAAGAAATCCAAATGTTTCAGCTGCTTCCAACTTTTAAATTATTTTTGAAAGGGAAGAAATCCCAATCACAAAGGAAGTGTTGAAAGCATTAATATGACAATAATTTCCAGATTATGCTTAGTCAAGCTTTATCTTCCACCGTGTGCATCATCCAAATCATTGGCTTCTGTTCAAGCCTTAGCACAACAGAAGCTTTGCAGAAGAAAAATGGTTCCAGGTTGTAAGAACTGACTCCATAGCAGGGATTGCAATCCTCTGGCTATCCGCTCTGGGCTGGAAGTTTCAGTTTGCAGGTTCAGTTTCCAGCTCCTCTAGAGAGTTAGAGCCCTCTGGGGCAGTGATGAGAGTCTGCAGTGCTTGATTCCTCAGATATGAATTTCTGTAACTCAGATCCTGCTCGAAGGGAGACAGGAATGTGCTAGGAGAATATATTAAGACTGTGAAGAATTCAGACATTACAGTAGCAAAATAAGTAAAAATATCTTCAACTGCAGAAGGCTGTTGGCCTTCTCATTGGCCAAGAATATTGCAGTTTACTCTTTATGCTACAATATTTCTTTAATGATACTGCAGTGGAGAAAATTAGTATGGGGAGTTGATTATACCGTATGGTGTTTTGTTTCTAAATGAAGATGTTTGGATTGCCAGCTCAAAGCACTGCAGTGCTGCTGAAATTCAACAGACAGCCACAAAGGAGCATATGGGGAGGTCTTTTTACAAACTGAGAACAATGTTGATTATTTATATTTCCTTGGAGAACAACTGACAGGTCAGAGCCCTAATCAAAGGGGTGGGGCAGAAATACCATATGTCTTCCAAAATGACACCAGTTCCAGGGAGTACATTCCAGCAGTGGGAATCAAAAGGATGGAAAGCAAGAATGATCATGAATTAGGTATCAAACCCCAGGTATCAATGCTAATAATGAAGGCAGCATTCTGAATTACAAATACCATACTGTACTGAGTAGTTTTGAATCAAGTCCTCATTGTCAGGTCATCTAAGCCCTTTTTAGTTGTGTATTAAATAATATAACTAACATCCACAAAAACCAAACAATTAAAAGCAACATATAATTAATTTCCTCTAATTTGTCATAGGTACAACATTTGAAAACCAGAAAATAACTGTGGAACCAAACAAGAAATATTCCTCTTCCTGCACTGGTCCCCTCAAATGTCATTCAAAATTAGGGGACTTGAATTTGTATGAAACCTCTGCAGAAGGGTACAAGATGTATTCATCTGTAGGTTTCATTTTTTTGAAGCACTAAAAAGAACCATGAACCAATTTCTTCAGTATTATGTGCAGATAACTTCGTTGCAAAAGCAGTCTACTGCTTTCCAGAAAATTTCTATATTTGTAGTGTTATATTTTATTAATGAATACAGGGTCCTTAAAGAATTAGGCCAGAAAGCCTCCCTAAAACAAAAGCTATCATCAGTTTGGCAAATGCAGTTTTGATTTATTCAATTTAATGTATTAATAATGCCCAAATAGATATATGTTTTCTATTTAATTCAAATACGCTATCATAATTATCTTGGTTTATTTGTGAACCAATATAAAATAAATAGACAAAAGAGAAGACACAGCAAGTTTGTGGGAAATGTAATCATTCCACAAGGTAATTGGATTTGGATGTCCTCTTTCCACAGATTTTTAATATTAGAATGGGAACTGCTGGGCTAAGTGCAGAAACAGAAAGGAGCCAAAGTCTATTGACTCTGTAGGATCAAGACTACTAAAAAGACAGAAATGTCACCCCTCCAAGATAACAAATCAGACTTATCCTGAACTGTCTCTCAGAAGATTAGATTGATCAATTCTGGTAAAGACATTTATTTAAACTTTGTAAATACCACACAGCCGTTTCTATTTTATTGACTACAAAATTTCGGTTTGATGGTACAGTTTGATTTCTTGAACTTCAACCTTTATTTAAGTTTTCCCAAAACAGTAATTTCAGGAGGAACTGCAGTACAAATCTTCCAATAAGTTTGTAAATACCCAAAGTTTTAAGCAAGTAATAGTTTCTCTTTCCTTGCATTTTGCACCAGCTTATCCATAATTCTCACTAAGGGCATATTTCCTCATTTCAAACCCTCACAGCAAAAGTATGAAAGATCTATGTTATTGATTCTGACAAGACTGGGAAGAGACTCCAAGTTGGTTTTTAACATGATGAGATATCAGGGCAGAATTTCAGAAGGCTGAAAAACAAATGTACATGCCATGAACTCCTACTCGAGGAAGGAGCTTACTAGGTGTTGGTAGACGGAGGTTTTCAGTTTTGGTGGTACAAGAGACATGGGCACCTATTTTGATATTTGGAGAGCCCATTAGGTGAAGAGCCAAAAGTCAAATATGATGGGATTTAAGAATATAAATCCATTGAAAGAGTTAATAATCTTTTATGTCCAGAGTTCCTGAAGGGAAGCCTGTACACCTAAAAGGGCATTTTAATCTTGAGGCAGATAAAGTGCAAGTTTAGACCTGTATGACTGAGATGCATATTCCCATGTAGTTACAGCCACCAAGGACAGCTTACAGCAGAGTACCAAGAGCTGCTGTGAATCCCACTCTGCTCTGAGCTTTTGTCACTACATTACTATCAGTACATGCCCCAGTGGTTTTAAATGCTCCTATCATGATTTGTAGCACAGACTTGTGAGTCATTTTTAAAAAAAAACAGAGCTTCAACCTACATAGATCTTATCATATGGTTTGTTTTAAGAAGTTTCTTATTGCAACAACAAAGTCTCTGATAGCACATTCATAGCAAACAATCTGCTTTCATGTAACTATTCCCAGTTCTGCCACTTCGCTGCAGAACGATCTGAAGCATGATTGTGCTTTGGATTTTTTCAGCATAAAACTGGACTGGAATATTATTTCTTATGCCCCAGAAGGACTCTAAGACCTATGAAAACTTTGCAAGTGTACACAAATGAATGTGTACAAAAATAGGTGATGGCAGCTTCTTTAATGTCCCTTTTAGTCCTTGGTCACGACAGAACCTGTTCTCACACACTCGTACCAGCGTGACACACACACAGATTTCTGTGGTGACAGATTTCATGAGGATGCTTTTATCCTCATATTTAGCTGATGATCTACAAATATAAACCACTAAAAATGACAGAAGAGAAATATTTTTAATCCAGGTGCTGATGGGAGTGGGTGGAAAGGAGAGTAGAGCTGGGATGGAAGCAATATAAAAACCATGTGCATTAAAGGAACATTTTACTGGTTGTTCACTAGAGAAACTGTGTTGAAATCTCTCACCATGTGGTGCAGAGTATATCAATGTGATGTTGGATATTGAAGCTCCTTTAGTCCTTCAGATGAATTCATGTTTCTAATTTCATGGAGGGAATGAAAATTGATCAGCAAAGATGAATTATGTACACTGAAGCTACAGCATAATTCAACATTTGTTATCATCTGTTATTTCAGGATTCCAATATGCATTTCTATGGAAAGAGCTCCTTGTTACTACAGAGAGTCTTTGAACAGATGCAGAGTGATATTCAATATAAATACTAAATATATTTGAACCTCCAAGCATACATTCCTGCTAATTGCAGTTCCTGATAATAAGTTTATAATATTTAACTCTAGTTTAGCACATTTCGTTAGGAAGTATATAAACTTAGCACAACAAATGGCAAAATTCTTGCTCTAACTTCAGCAGATTGAGGCATTAAGAAGTGACATTCACTGAGCTGCAAACAAGCTTCTTGAGCCCACTTGGGTCCCCTGTCACCCAGGCCCCCCAGTAATGCTTCAAAGGTAAAACCAAGTGTCAGAATGGAGTAAGATCCACTCAAATCTGGCATTTATAGAGTACTAAAAATCAAGAGAATTAAGAGAACAGTGAGAAAAAACATTATAAGGAGAGAGTTACTTAGATGTGGTAAAGCAGATTAAAGAGTGAATGATAATAATTAATCTTGAATATGATAAGGCTTAGGAAACAATTCACAAAAACCTAACTGTGCCACTAATCCATGCTAATGGTAATGATACCCAAAAACCATGCTATATATTGCTTATTAAATATTTTCTGGACATGCTGAGTTAGAGAGTCCCTGCCATATACATAAAATCCCACATAAATGAGATGAAAAATGACAATGTGACAATGTATGTGTCAATACGACACTGCATGCACCAAGAATTCTACATTCATTCTAAGAGAAGTTATAGTCTCCTCCTGCAGATTTGGGTTCTATTTTATTTTTTTATGTTTTTTGTTTGTTGTTTGTTTGTCTACATAGGAAAACAAAAACCAAGCTTTTAGACTAGGGATGATTTTGTTCAAACATTAATTTAGCTGGCACACTGTGGGAAAGGCATATAGGAAACTTGTTGTTTTTAACATAGCTTTGGGTCAGTAAGCTTCTTTGATTAGAAAATGGGAAATATTCCAGAACGGCAACAGCAAATCTGCCACTGTCATCATTTTTCCGCAGCTCACACTAGCAATTATATTTTGGCATATATGAGTTCAATTCTAATTGATGACAATATGGGTGCCCCAGGAAAACAGAGGTGAGGATATTGTCTCAGGAAATTGTAGCTTCCACGGTAAATTTTAGAAGTGCTTATGACAGCAGGCTGAATTATGCCTATGTCCTTCACTTCAGGTGATATTTGTCAGATTTTCCCTTCTGACTGCTCAACCAGCCCATTTTAGGGATGTTTTACCTCATGTGACGCTTATTCCTTACTCTGATATTTATGCAGGATCTTTCATGAGTTCAAGTTCCATTTCCACATCAACATTATGATTCAACATAGCTGGCTGTGTCCAAGGAACCATGCCAAGGCACATAAATCCAAAACCCTTTGGAAAGTACATGGACAGACAAGGAAAAATAAAAATTCCAGCTGCTCAGTGAGAATGTATTCTGACAGCTATTGCATGTCCTTCAGTACAAGGACTGGTAGTAAGCACCACTTTCCTGTCTCATTTCAACACCTCAGTGGAGACATCTGAGACCTCACAAAGAGATAAATGGAGCATTAACTAATGTCCCCATTGAGCAGACATTATTTGACTTAACTGTAAATTTACTTGCTAAAGAAGAGCTTTAAAAATAAAAATGCATGGTGGCATGGTTTCTATGTACAGGTCAAAGCTCTTCCCAAGAAATGCAGTTTAGAGAGGACCATAAAGGGAAAATCTCACTCCCCTTGTGCCCAGGCACCCAAGTACCACGGTCATTTTAAAGAACAATACTAATTTCAAGAGAGATGCAGGATTACCTCAGGGAGGGGACCAAGAATGGTCCATAAAGGGATTTTTGTATGAGCAGCCCCACAGTTGTTGGCTGAACATTGCCAATGTCTTGCTCCATCACGTGTTTTTTGGTCTTGAAACAGATATTTTTCATTAATACCTTTTCTATACTTTTATATTATATTGATCTCTCTGCCTGATCTACTTAAAACACTGTGTGCTGTCCTGCCTGAGGTTTGATTGTGACAGATCATTTTAGATTGTATGAGCATTCCAATGTTTATTTTCATCAAGTTTTTTTTAAATCCACCAAGAACCTAAACTCCCATGCTATTTGCAGCACAACAGTTGGGCATTTTCTTGGATTTCCCAAAACTATTGCTCATCCAAGTTGCTTTTAGGTGTCTATTACCAACGTTCACTTTTTCAAATGGCTGCAATTTTAAAGTTTTCTTACCAAGAAAGGACCTGTTGTTGTCATACAACCCAAAAAACCCCAACCAAACAAAAATTCTGCACTAAAAAAAATGAAACAAAATTTATAAAGAAAATGAGATATGAAAAAAAAAATCCAATATGAAGAATATGAAAAATTTCATTTACTTCTCATTTTCATTTTTTTCTCTTTTAATTCATCAGAACAGAATCACATTTGAACATGTTTACTTTTATGTCTGTACAATGTAGGTTGTGGGGTTTTTTTCTATGTTGTCTGCTCTTTTAGTAATATTTATAAAACATATTTTGACTAGGCATATCAATGCAGGCATTTGATTTCTGGTACTGTTTATAAAAAGCCAAAGACCACCACAACCAACAAGCATATGCTGATTTCCATGCAAATCAGATCAGTTTGCAGCACCCATCTGAGTTGTGTCCTTGAGGAATGGTTCTGATCCAGAGCAAAATTATATTTACTGAAACCTGTCTTTCATGTGCACTACCCAAGAAAATATCTTTTCAGTGGGGAACTATTTTTTGCAGTCACTCTGAATGTTAACGTGCAGAAACTTTTTAAATCACCTGAGAACATGGTCCTTCCCTCTCACCCCAAATTTTTTTCCCCAGAAACTATTTGGTGTAAGTTTATTTAATTTTAAGTCATCTTTCAAAGTAATCTCATATCCATTATTCACTTTTCACACAACAATCACTTGTACCTTCAAATCCTCATGCATCAGTCCATGGTCTGGGATTTGGCTGTCAGCAAGTGACCTCTAGGTACAATGAAAGAAAAATAAAAAAGGAAAAGAAAGACTTTGGGTTAGTTCTGCATCCTGGGGTAAATTTCTGGCCCCATTGAGCAAAGTGCTCCTAAACTCAGAGGCTTTTAAAATGTCTAAGACCTAGCTCAAAGTCAGAGAATATGTGACAGAAGGGAAAGGAAAGGAAGGAAGGGAGGAGAGAGAGAGGCAGGAATAAAAGGCAGGAAGAAAATAAGAGAAGTTGTGCTATAGGTGAAAATGAAAAAGCAGAAGTTGGCCCAAAGCCTGTCTGTAATTTAGACCCAAGTGTCTGTGTCCAGAGAAGGGATCTTGGTCTGCAGGGCCTCAAAGCACAGCCTGAAATCAGAATGCAGCAAAATCTTTGGAAGTTACTGCCAGAGTGTTTGCAGGGAGAAGAGGAAAAGGCAGCTTTAGAGCAATAGCCAAGAAATTACCTGCCCTTAGGACATGGGGAAATTCAGGTAACTGAGCGACTCAGACCATCCCAGGTGCCAGTGGAGGAGGGAGCAGTGCTGGGCCCTCTCAGCAGCCCTAGGATGGAGGCTGCTCCTTCAGCCACTTCAGGGAGGCCAAAATAAATTGCTGCTTTTCCTAAATGGAGCAGAATAAGAGAAAGGAACCAATAACTATGAGCAGCAAGAGAGAGGTGTAGCTTTTAAAATCAAATTTGAATGAATTAGGCCCTTTGAGCGCCTTTTTTTTTTAAACTGTGCTGCACCAATTCCGTAACCTCATGGCTTGGAAACTGGGATTTCAATACTGTTGGGTATTTCAGGCTCAATACACTAGAAATTAATATACTTTGTTTCTGCATCATGCTGAAGCAAAACTGCTCCTACAACATCCTTCAACAGAGCAACAATTCTTGACAGAAAACTATTCTAAGTGTAAGCCTTCTTAAATATTTTCCTGTACAACCATTCCTCTTTCAGTGTAAGAACTGTTGCTCTGAATAAGGCTGACAAGGCTCCTGTTGAATTTAATAAGTGTTTTCCTAGACTACAACAAGTTCTCTTTTTGACATTTGCATAATCCTTGCTTTGCTCCTACACATTTGCTAAATAGAGCCAAGCCATAGTCCTTTTCAGGCATATTTTAGAAACACAGATCTATGTTAAAAACCAGCTAGCATGCTAGCTGGAAACTAGAAAGTTATATCATGTATTACAATAAAGGAAGGCAAAAAGTAGTGTTTGGTAATGTAAATCTCCATCTTGAACCCTTGTATTCAATATCAAGAGAAAAGCATAGGTCTAAGACACTGATTATACAAATTATTCCCTATAGAAGACTTCAGAGGTCTCAATAAATCTCTGTGGCACTGACCACATATATTAGGTTGACTTGGACAGTGGAATTTGACTTATTATTCCCAAATGAATGAAATAAGATGCAGATTTCTTTTTCTTTTTTTTCTTACTTTTCTGAAAATAAATCCAAGCTCTATAATTATTTATCTTAAAGCAAAACCAAACCAATCGTCCTCAGATTGCTTCCACTCTTCCACTGCTTTTCCCTCTAATATTAAGATGTGACCAAGACACTGATATACCCTTCACTTCAATCTGTGTTACTTAACAAATATACATCAGCAAAAATGTATTGCTCTTTCCTCTTATCTCCACATATCATCATTTAATTTTTTCATACATACAAAAAAATCCTTTACATTTACAGCAACACAAATGACATGAGCTGCTGCTGAGGGTTGGCCAAGCTCAGTCTCAGAAGTTAGATACAATCCAGTTGTTTTCCCAGTGCTGCTGCTGAGATAAAAGAGGTTGATGTTTGATATTTTCTGACTTTAAAACCCACACTCCTAGCAACATAATTCATGTCAGATGGTGCTGGAAGACTACTAGCAACATGTGAAAAAAATGAAATAAATTCTTTTTGGGCTACTTTTGAATAAGATAAATGAGAACTCCTTTTCCAGTATTATTTGCTAATTGGAATTATATTTTATGCAAAAAGTCCATGCAATCCTTAAAAAGCATAAGAGATTCTCCTGGTGCTGCCCTCACCTATAATTGATGAAACATCTGCAATATCAGAGAAAATCAGAATATCTGGAATATTTGTTTCTTTACAATATATAAACAACATTTTCACAACTGCCATTTCTTTAAAATTCAGGGATTGATTCACAGATAAGAGAAGTTTGTGGGAGGAAAAAGCCCTTTTCTTCATGAGGACATAAAGCAACTCAAAGAAGCCCCTCATGGTTATGAAACAAGAGGTTGCTGCTTGTTCCTCTAATTTTAATGAAACATACCTGCCTGTATTTGTTATGCAACTGTTTGAATAATCCCTACAAAAGAAAAAGGAGAGACTTTAAAGTGCAAAACAGCAGCCAGCTGCACTTGCACCAGCCTGCTGAAGCTCCTACTAATGCATTTGGGGTCCATAAAAATACAAAGCTAGCGTGGCAAATACCAATATCCTTACAAGAACTTTTGCAATATTTATCTTCTTTTTCCTCATGGCCTTTAGTGGCATTTGCAGAAAAAAAATATTAGGCAACCAATTTCTTTAAAATGAAATCAAACTGAAGAGGCAGAAATTTCCAGTCTTCATAAAACTGGAAAAACCTTGAAAATTCTATACAAACATAACATGAAGGTTCAGTGAATTTCCTAATATCTCAGGACATATTGACAAATCAAGATTTCTTTTCCTTCTGTTTATCACTAATAAAATTTTTCTTTAACTCAAAAATTTCTACATACTGCTGTGCAGATAAAAAAAATGGTGCTATCAATATTAATGCCATTAACCAGGAAACCTTTTATCTGGCAGTGAACTTCAGTAATTTAAATCATTAAAGATGGAAGACATTGCAATCACTCACTTAGATTTCTGATTTGGTTTGCTTTTATATAATTTCATTCAGAAGGAGGCACAAATCTTTCAAAAAATATCCCAACAAGGATGATCTGTGTAGACAGAAGACAAAAAAACCTGGAATTTTGCTGAAGGAGACTGAAACGAGGTGAGATGCTTTGACCCAAACCTCTATAACTGAGTTCAGGCTTTTGGAATCTAAAAGGCAACTCTGGGGTGAAAGGGCCAAGTGTATTTTCTCTCCCAGCTAATCAAATATAGATTCTATCAAAATTGTATCTCCATAACACAGATTCTACACACACACACATGTACTTTCTGAAGCAGCCTAGAATTTAATGAGCCAGTAATTAGAAGCCAAACTGAGTGATCTTTCATCTCCTGCTTTTAGTACTGTTTGCTTCCTTTTAGCAATGTTGTTCATTATCTTCTTTTGAATATCAAGTGGGTTTTATTTTTATTTTTTAATTCTCTCAGATAAATTACATGTGTCTAATCCACTTAGATAATTCAGAGCTAAGATTTTTCCAGTGTTGACCTTTGCAAAGGTCTCTTTGCCATCTGTTTTTTTTTTATATTTAATTAGTGTTTCTTTCCTTCTTGCAGCAATCTTTCAAAGAATGAAATAAATGACTATAATTATCACTATCAGTTTGTCCTTATTTGATCTCCTGATCACAGAATCATATTCTGGTGATTACACAGTATTTCCACTGTGGCCCAGACATCATAGTTGTTATGTCTATTATTCTTGATAAAAAAAAAAATATAAGATAGATTTTCCTCCTCCCCCCCAGGTAAACTCTTCATCCATATCAGGAAAAAAAAAGTTAATTTATTCTCTTTTTCTTGTTCTTATGGTACTTTCCTCACCTCTTCCTGTTAATCCAAAAACAAGAATGGGAGTGTTTGTATATTGTTCTATTCAGGTCCACTGCTGGTGACACATCATTTCTGATATCTAAATGTGATCTAAAGTAATACAAACACAAACTTAATATCAGAGATTAGATTGGGCATTTCAGGCTTCAGCAGCTGACTGACAAAATGGAAATCTGCTCCTGGGAGATATGTCCCCTTTAAGGCAACTCTCTGCACAGCAGTCTAAGCAAAATATATTCATTCTAAACAAAAAACCCTGGGCCTAAATTCCTCTCACTAGTTAATAACATTATTTCATGTATGTCAGGCTATGGGGGTTTTTTGGTGGGTTTTTTTTGGGTGATTTTTTTTTTCTTCTGTTAATATATGTTCCATTCAGGACAAATCTGTCCAGGATTTCCAGGGCATCACTTCAGCATGAGATAATTTGCGCAGTATAAGGCTGGATAACAGAGTAAAACTGGGGTAGAGCTGTCTGCCATGATAGAAATCATTCCCTTGTTACAGGAACAAAATGAACAGAGTGGAGGAAGGACCAAAGGAAGGAGTTTGTGCATCTGCACCCCTTGGGCAGCCCGTGCTCACTCAGCTGCCATCAGGAACATCTCAGCTGCAGTTTGTGCAGGATGCTCCCTCTCTTCCACACTGTCCAAGAAACCAATGAAAACTGGATCTCATTCCATCCCTTTTTTATAGAAATCCCTGCATTAAGCCTGATTATTTGCTCATTGTTAAGCAACAGGATGAATTTAACCTTTTAGCACAAATCTCAAACAATAACATATTATTTTAACAAAGTATTTAATTTGCGTCCTAATTTTTTCAGAAGATAATGCATACACAATTAATATTTCTCTAATTAAACAAGAATATGAAATCCTGCCTCCTGAAACAAGATTTCAAAGCTTCATAGCAAATATTACCAACCCATAAGCTGAGATTCTCCATATTTTAATTTCCAGTGGATGCCTTTAGTCTCCATGGAAACTGATCCAAGGAGGTTTGAAATGTTACATATTATTTAATATATCTTATATTCACATAAATGTTGCCAGAAGATCTGTCATATCTGCTCAAGTGTAAAGTACCAAGAGAGTTAAGTAAAGGAATACATTAAATTGAAACTCATTGTAGCCCATCACTGCTAACACTACTGGCCTTGAAAGATTTTCAATGAGGCCCCTGAGAACAATCTTGAAAAATCAATAATCTCATCAGAAAATACACCAATTATTATCCTCAACAAGCTCATAATAAATCATCACATTCTATAGTCATGCCATTGAAGTTTGGATAGACTTTAAACAATTGATGCTTTAGTTGTCAGTCAAAATTAAAAAGTTTTCTGGGATTAATGAGGCTATTCTTTGATTTCTAACACAAGTAATACACTTAAAATCTATAAAGATACTTTGGTGATCAAGGAAATGAAGGTACATGACAGTTAGCTGATACTCATTGATTCAGTTTTCACAAAATAGAGCATTTCATAACCAAATTCCTAGTCACAAGTTGGTTTAAAGGAAAAATAACATTATACAGCAACATTTAAAATTATGCTAAAGATAATAATTGAAACTGTTCAAAACATTTCACCATTTCTTTTTCCTGAATTTAAAACTACTTCTAGTGAAAACTCTGTAATTGTGGCACCAATTGTTACATGAGCATTGGCTTCTTTGACAAAAGACAGGAATTTTATCATGAGAATTAGCTAAGGGAATATGTGCAATGCAGTGTTTGTGGATGGCTGTGCCTTTGGGCCCGCTCCCAGTCTCTGTCCCCTGTGGGAAGTGACCCTGGACACATCCAGGGACCAGTGAGAGCAGCCCCGGCCAGTGGCTGACCTGCCCTGCCAGCTCCTCTCCAAACCTCCCCAGGCCTCTGTCAGCCCTGAAGCTTAAAAACGTGAAAATAAGGGTTCTGTCATTGAATAACTCACTCCTTTCCTCAGCTGAGCTATATTGCGTCAAGCAAATTGTCAGGGAAAAGTCCCACCCTGCTGTCACCAGGAGACTCTAAAGGAGGTCCTGTCAAGCCCTTTAATGAAAGCTGTCAAGCCCTTTAATGAAAGGCTGAGGAAATAAAAAGCATCTTGCTTTCACTGCAGCACAAAGAATGGCACAAACTGATTTTCTTTTCATGGGAATGAGAAATGGCAAGTAAAGTGTTTTACCTGCCTCATTTTTAAATATTGACATCAAAAATAATTTTAAAGATTCAACAAACTCATTTCAAGATTGCCTTTGAGAACATTTCTTTCCAAAGAACCAGAGATTTTATGAACATATTGCAACTGAAATTGGTAGTTTAGTGGGGAGAGAGAGATGAAAGAATGTCCCAAAGAAATAGAGGAGTGGTTTAAAGTAATGCATGGTCAGGAAAGCTGCAGTGTGCACAAGCTCAGTTACAGCTAGCACTGAAAACAGCAGAGGAGATACAGTTCTCTGAACTCTAGATGTTCATGGAAAATCCTTGGCAGGTAATTGTGCTGAAGCTGCCTCCTCTTTTCTCCCTTTCTGCTACATAAGTCTTGTCCTTAACAATAAAACTCTGCCTGAAACCTCATCCAAAATGAGAGCTTGCCTGCTGTGCCTCATCATCTGGAACTTTCTAGTCCTGACTCAGAAACAGAGGTGTGGGTGTCTGTCCAGATGTCTGAGAAGTGCATGTGGCACTCTGGCCCCCTCTCCTCAAGCTGGGAAGTCCTGCTGCTGCAAAGGTTGTGGCCCAGAGCATCTTGTCAGAGACACCTGCCTTCCATACCTGTAGAGCAGGGTAGAGAATAAATTCCTTGTGCTGGCAGGAAGAGAGAGCTGTGAGGCAAGAGAGCATTCCTGACAGGGAAATGCTTTGCAGACAAAGAACCTCTTTGGTACTTTGCCCAAGCCCCCGTCTTTGGGGAGAGACACTCATTTGATGTACCTTTCTTTAGAGCATGGGGACTGCAGATATTCCTCATATTATGATTTAACACTTAGAAAACATTTCTTTCCCTCCTTTACTGGATAGCACTAGTGCTGCAGTGAGAAGAAGATAATATTCACCTCAATTACAGCAAGCACTACAATAACAGCAGCACCCACTAAGGAGTCAATATACCTGTGAGATGGATTCTTTGCTCTGCACCGTGCTTAAAACATTAACAGCAGAAGTTCAGCATAGAAGACTTCTCTGGGATTAATGACTGACTGGGTTAATGGCCTGCAACTCAGTTGTTATTGCTTAATAATGATGCTTAACATTCATGTAGTTCTTTTCGTTAAAGCATCTTAAATATTAATTATCAGTTTTCATTCAGTGCATTTATATTCCAAGTATCCCAAAGTGGCAGTAGAAAGCTCTGGGCAAGGGCAATACCTATTATGTGCTTAGCAATAGTGCAGAGGTTTGGAAATGAGTTTAGTAGCCCTGATGAGAGATGCACTATCTGCACAAGAACTACTGCATGGATTAACAAACCCACAATTTTATTTTACCAGTCCACTCAGAAGGGAGGACAAAGTAAACAACAGCCCTAGCAAACTCCTGAAGATTCTTTTTCAGTATTTCACTGCCCTTGCAAGCACCTTCATATAAAACTATGATTGTCTTAAGCAAGCTACTGCAGGGATGGCCAGATCCTCACCAACTAGAATGCAGTCATCTTTTTGGCTGGGTGATAGATATTTTCAACCTCAGACTCACAATAAAGGGTTCTCCAAGAATTGTGCAAAATCATCTATTCACATCTTTTTAACCTTTGTAGAAATAAATGTGTTATCAGCAAAGACCAAATATTAATTATTCCACATCTTACATCATCTGTGGAATTAGAGATACTACACCAAAGATGATATGTCCTAGAAAGGTGTGCTGAGTTTACAGTAAACCCTGATTGTGCAGGTCACAGCCAGATGCCCTACAGATAAACTGTGAAATGAGGGAACTCTGTACTATAATGAGGAAACAATCATTTGGATGAAGAGAGTGATTTTGGTCATGGCCTAGGTCAAGTTTTTTTACTTTGTCTTTATACTTCACAATAGATTATATTACATTTGCATTATTTTCACACAGGACCAGCATACAACACATATTTAATACAGTTGTATTGTCAACCTCCATCACTCAAATTTTCTGAAAACACTATTATGGCATTTTATCTTGGATTCAACTTGACACAAAAAAACTTTCAAAATTCAGAAAAAGTTTCTGGTGACTTCAGTGAGGACCTTAGCACAGCCAAAGTTATCTGTTTACACTCAACACTTCAGGCTAAGAATACATTTAGAGTTTCAGTATTGCTTGGAAAAGAGATTTGAATCTTCAGGTCTTCCCAATATCAGGTTAGGAAAGAGAGCAGAGAAGAAAATCCCTTCTGCATGAAAAGCAATGTTGGTAATAGGAATATTCTTGAAAGAAAATTTCAATGATCTGATTTTTAGGAGTGGGCTTCAGAATGTTTTTCTCAGCAGGAAGTCTGTATGAACCCAAACAGCATGAAGCTGTATCAGGGAGGTTCAGGTTGGATATTGGGAAAAGGTTTCTCACCCAGAGCATGGTTGTGGATGGGAACCCAAGAGTTCAAGGAGCCTTTGGACGATGCTCAGGCACAGGCTGGGGTTCTGGGGCTGGTCCAGAGCAGGGCCAGGAGCTGGAATTTGATGGTCCTTGTGGGTCCCTTCCTGCTCAGGATATTCTGTGATTCTACAGACAAAACAGAAGAGGTTTTGCCAGTCTAAAGGCAGATAAATTCCATAAAACACACAGGACAGAAACTGCAGTAGCTGTGTAGAGAGGGGTTGCTCTGGGCTCTATAACAGAAGCACAAAACCACTGAGAAATTGATATTTTCTTTCCAGACCTGGACTTGCCATACAGAGAAGTACAACAGCAGCTTGGGCTCCGTGCAGCTGTTGCAAGTAGATGAGCACTGCTGCTCCATCCCACTCTTGGTTCTGTTTTCATTTACAGATTGGTCAGTTAAAAGCTGAAGTTCCTCATTTTTTCACGCTATCACTTTTACCAACATCATGCAGATAAAAAACAAAAAAGCATTAAAAAGCATTTTCTGAATTCTACTGGAAGACATTTTCCAATGTCTTTACTGCAGAATGTTTCAGAAAGGTTTTGAAAAGGGAAAAATACTTGATATTTCAAAAACATTTTAAAAACTCAAAACATTCTGCCTTTAAACATGTACTCTTGAAGGTAATAACTCCTGAGTGCAGCTTTTTTATATATAGAAAGATAACAAAGTTTTAAATAATCAATTGTAGAAATCTTCAGGGAAGATCTGATTTCAAAATGTAATTCTCCTAGCCTAGACTCTGTAACTCACTATATATCACCATGGATCCCATACTTATTGACTGAGATGGGAGGCCTGCAGGGCTAGTTAAAAAATCTATAAAATCTATTTAAGAGTTTTAGCTTTGGCATTTGGTAGAAGCAACCTAACACCAGCTAACCTGAAGAATTTCATCTATGCAAATAAAAGAATTCAATGAAGGTCCAGAATTTAAGACAGGAACTCTTTTTTTTTTTTTTAATCTTCTTGGCCACAGCACAAAATGCACCATATCAACACATTGTCAGCATGTGTTTTTTTCCCTGAAAGTTTACTCCATAATATTGTTTCTTCAGTGGGGTAATTTTGTGAGTGAATAATCTTCAATCTTGCCAAAAACTTCTACCCTTAACCGTGCCAAAAGGTTCACATTAGCAGGAACAGCTGCACTACCTTTCTAAGACAGGTTAGTAACAGCTGCATCATGGTTTCCATTAATTACTAGTACTACACAGAGTAAAAACAGTTTTATATTTTTGGGGCCTGATTCAACATTTAAAAGTAACACACAAAATACTGCTCAGTAAACACTCCCTTCAAGATACGCTTAGATTACTTTGTTTCTGGTGTTTATACATTTATTTATACCAAATATTGACAGAGTTTAGCATAGCTTGAGATGCCATATTTTTTATCTATTCCAGAATACTTAGGCATAATGAAATCTAAGCAATCCAGTCTTTAGTCTCAAATCCAAAAACCCCTTCTGTAAACATTAAAAATGTGCAGGTCTCAAGAGTCTACCAAGGATTCCCCTGGTAAGCAGATAACATATTACAAGAGCTGCTTGGGCTCAGTCTGGGATATCCTGGGATTTTACTTATTCCAAAGGATAGAATCAGGGTCAGAATCAAGCACTTGGCCATGTCAACAAGAAGGACCTTCCCTTCTCATTGTTATTAACTATCATAAGCTTTTAAACATTGCTATCCATATTGTTCCCTACTAACTCCTTGGAAGACTGCTACATAATTTTTACCCATTCTGTTTCCCACCCCTCCTGCCCTACTCCACTGAGCTCAAGGTCAAAGATATAAAACCTGTGTCAGAATTAGGAGTTTGAAACAGAAAATCTGTCCTTATGACTTTTCTTCTCAAAATCAGTTGATTCAAAGGGTAATCAAGATAGAGATGCTATGCAGTTCATTGGATTTTTTACTATGAAATTTTTAGAGAACACCTTTACTTTTTACCAATTGACAGATGAAATGTTGTGTATTGTAAAGCAAAGGCTATATCACATGCTAGCATTTACTTCAGAACAGTGACATTTTAATTAAATGTATATGGAGATGTATGATAGAGGAAAACCCATCTAGGCATTTTAGTCATGTCAGTTCAGATGCTTTCATTGTGTAATGTTAGCAAAAAGGTTGCAGGGCTAAGAATCCACTTTTGATCTAACAGCACTGTGCTACTGAGAGACCAGAGAGGCTCAGAGCAATGCCTTTTCTCTCCTGTGTGAGCATATGCAAAGGACAAACTCACAGCTACTTTTTGCATGCTCAATAAAGCACTTCAAGACCATCATTCTTCCCCTGGTAGAGTGATCTTACTGAGGAAGCAAGTGTTTGTTACTTTTTACAAAGAATATGTCAAAAAAACAGCCAAGCACCACATCACAGACATTTGTAAACAAACATTATGCAGAGTAAGCTGATGATGTTCCCATCTATGATTTGTGGATGTGAATTCAGCTGTTGGTACCTCAATAGAACTCTAAGAAAAAGGTGGATTCAAAGGCTTTGCCTTCAGACTTCATTCTCAGGCTGCTACCAACTCTTTGGGCATCTTTGGACAAAAATCTTCCGAACCTTCAGTTAAAAGGATTTTGGCACAACCACATTAATGTGGGGGCTAATGGCCTTCATCTTTCTTGGAAGATATGTCCCTCCATTAAATTGAATCACTTTTTCCTTCCCTTCAGGCTGATTTAGCCAAGTGTCATTTTGCAGAATCAAAAGTGTATCAGAAAAAAAAACAAACCCAACCAAGCTTAAGAGATAACGATGCATTACAAAAATCCTATTCAACAATTACATGCTACTGATGGCACTGAGTGTTCCCCAGTAAAATACATTCCTTAAAAAATGGTTGTTCTATTAACTAAAGGTAAGTTGTTCTAATAAAAATCACATTTTTTCCATTAACAGCAACCAGCAATTACTTCTGCTTAATTGATGTTATCTGAGTTCAGTGTTTTTCAAAGTTTTCACTTCCTTCTCCTTTAAAGCTAGCATGTTCCACCAATTTGCAAAAGAGAATGAAACATGAACTGTGAACTCATAGAAAGAGCAAACCACAAATATACATGGGCAAAACACCCTATTGAGACTGAATTCTAGCAGCTGTATTTGTAATACACATATGACACAAAACCAGCCTTATTTTCTGGCATCAAGACAAAGGATTTCACCTAAGAGAACATCTGAAGAAGCACCGCTGCCATTTTTCACTCTAGTTTGTCAGAAATACAACTAAACCTAAAAATAATAGGTTCAAAGTCCTCCAATGACAAAAGATGATGAAAATTTTCATTCATTTCTCTTTGCTACTAATTATTTCTTTATCCCCTCATCTCCATTCCTCCCTATGTGTGTGAGATCAAGAAAAGGAGAACAATCACTTATGACCAATAGGTGAAGTTTAACCATGAAAGTGAATTGACCCCAAAGTTTATGGAGAGCAATTTTTTGGAATCTGAGAAATCCCACAGAACAATGTAAACACCAGCACTGCCCAAAGCACATGCTGACAGGAGCTACCTGGGGCAACAGGGAATGGAGCCAGAACAAACAGCAGCAGATTTTGGTCTCACTCACTGATCAGGGGTGGCTAGAGTAAGATTATTGTTAGGGAAGAGGAATGAGAAAAGCATCATAGGACTAAAAATAATGGCTTCATGTATCTAGGAAGTTGATTAATGTTCCTGAACCAGCCCCTTTCACAGCACCAGAAGAAATAATGAAAAATGTAAGAATATTTTTAGGAACAGTGGAGTGATAATATATGCAGGGGAGAATGGCTCTGATGTTCACACCAAATAGCTGCCTGACTATGCACACAGCTCTGAGGGTGCAGAACAGCTATTGGCAGCACATGCTTTATTTTTCAAATTGAATTTCAGTAGAGACACTAAAGCTTTTTTCCCTTCCTCCTCTCCTGCTTCCAGAAAGGCAGCCTGAGTGAAATGTAATTTAGCATGCAGGAGTTCTGGACCCTTGTAATTATTTGGGGAGAAGGTGTTGAATGGCTGGGGGTTTGGAGTCTAAACAGAAGCCAGGAAAGAAAATAAGAAATACTAGGAAAAGCAGCATAGCAAATAGACTGAAATCCTATTAAATACTCAGACTTGAGGAGGAAATAAGCATGAGAAATACACAGCTGGAACAGAGTAGAAAAACAGTTTCTTGCATATATTTCTCACAACTACTACTCCAATAGATTTCATGGGGTTTATGTCAGGCTTCCAAGAATGGAAGATATGAATGAGAAGTCAAATAAGAAGGAACTGGGGAAAGAAATCTAGTAAAGAAGGAATAAACTCCCCATTTCATAAATTTTCATATTTAGGGAATAGTTAATTCATCTTAAACTCAATGTATATTGTATAATATTTTCTTGCAAAAACATATTTGAAGCTGTGACTAGCCTGTGAGAATATATAAAAAAATATATTTCAGTTAAATTCTAGGTAAATATAAAGTTTACTTGAATGGCAAATAAAATTAATTTTTAAAATTATATAAAAATAACCTTGAAAAGTCAGTGCTGACAGTAATTTATTTGTTGATACTTAAACCCCCAACAAACTAAATAAAACAAACACTGAAAAACCCCACCAACAAATGACAAACTAAATCTCAAAATCCAAAGCAAAGAAAAAAATCCTCCCCCATTGTTTTACCTCCAAATATATCCTGTCATGAAAATACATCACAATGGGGGCATTTTGCCTTTGCTAAGCTCCCTCCTGGAAGACAGGTCTTCCAAATGAAGGAGAAATCTGATTTGCCTCAAAAGTTTCTTCTTGTCTCTACACAGAATACCTTATCCAAGCAGACTTCTCTCTTTCTTATTGACCTTTTGTGCATTCTTGTCTTCTCCTTGCCTTTCCCTGATTTTACCTCTGTTTCACCCTTTGGATTTTGTAACTACCAACACAAAAATAAACTGTTTTCTTTTCTTCCATTTACTTCTCAGCCCATCTCTCAAAGCAGTGTAAATTGGGAGCTCCATGGAAAAAAAGAAGGCTCAATAGTTGAGTGTGCTGGAACATTATGAGATTACTGATGATGACTGTGGCTGATGATACAGGCTAAAAGATTGTTTTCAAAAAGTGTCCTGTTAAAAGTTGTTGGTACACAATTTTACTGGTGAGGTGGAAAATAAAAAATACTGGTATTCCTCATACTGCTGGCATAAATGAAAGGAAAGAAACATAGCTGTCCCACTAAGATTTGTTCTGATAAACATATTTGACTAAACCCCAGGCAGAGTAGTAGAGGCAACTGCTTTTAACATTGTATCCCCTCTGACCCTTAGATTAATAAATTTCATCTCTGGCTACTCATTTGGGGGGAAAAATATTGTTACATAAAATAAAATGTTGTCATCTCCTGAATTTATGCAGCTGCATTCTCAATTTTAACACAGGTAATTTTAATGTCTTCCCCTTCATCTGAACACTCCTGGGAACGAAACCTGTTCTATTCTACTTGATCACTTAGTGTTTAACCAGACAGATTTATTAATAACTTGCTCTTTCTATTCCTTGGACAGGAACTTGGTTTAGATTCATGTTTTCTGACAAATCTATTAAAATGTATTTTTACTCTGAGCTGCTTTCTACTGAAGCTTTATAAAAATGGAATTATTTTTAAATGCTTCAATATATCAGAGACTTTAAACTACTTGCTTTAAATTTTAAATAGCAAATTTAATGCTTGCAAACGTGCTGAATTTTGTGAAACTCAGTGCCATTGTTTAAATTTTTGCTGAGGGGCTATAAAAAATACTCAGCTTTTACTAGGATGTGCAGATAGTATAAGAAGATTTCTGGTTAATATGCATTAAAAGTGGTATTGGCTCCAGGTTTGTAAATCTTCTGAGATAGTTACATTTCTACACAAGCATTTCTTTTGACCAAGGCTTATTATAGTCCTTTGAAAAGCAGAAGTATGGAAAAATATTACATTTGTTTGATGCTTTAACAAAAAAAAAAAAAACCACACTATTAACCATTGCAATTAAAAAAGTGTTAAAGCTCATAAACCCCTAAGGACAAATAAATGTAATTGGAATTAATGGTATTACTCATATATTGAATACAATTACTATGTTTGAGCAGTTTGCATGTTTGGGGCTTTTTAATCTGATATTAACGTACACAAGTCTGTAACAGAGCTGAGTCAAAGAATCTGATTCCCTAGCTCATGCCATAAGGATTTACACTCATCATGCCTCCAATTTAATAAAAAAATCATGTCAGCCAACATGGCAGCAAATGTCTATTGAGCACCCAGGATGGACACACTGACTCCTTCACGCTTTTGTCATTGCCAAAAAATAATTTTGAGGGAAAAAAGACGATGGCAGAAATATGTAATTCAACTTTGTCCCTCCTTGTCAGAACTCTGTTTCTGCACCTGGGAAGATCCAAAAGAACCTAAGTACAGTTTTGATTAGAGGAATTGTTGAATTCATGTTGCTAAAAGGGTCTTCAAAAGAAAGAGGTACCATTTGTGAGAAAATCTGACCAGGAAAAAGATGTAAAATTAGCAAACTGTACAGAGACCAATATATTTAATAAAATATAGTTTAAAAAAAAAAAAGAGAAATTGAATATAACACACACACATAAAATCATAGACAAACACTTGCTCCTGAAGGTACTCAGGGCAGAGCTGTTATGGCCAGCTCAGCTTTATGTTCAGCTAAGCAAGAACTCAGAAGGTGACCTTCATTGTACAAATTGGTGTCTGAAAATGTTTCCTGTAGGAGAGACCTTTTCACCCACAGTTAGAAGAAGCCAAACCATTTTTAAGATGATGTGATTCCTTATTCTGTTGGCTCCACGCAGGGAACTCTGAGGCTCACTGGGAGATTTATGTTCTCTGACAGAGTTTTAAGTGGTCAGAAGGAAGCCATCAGGTTCATGCATATTATTTTCAGCTGATAGTTGAGAGCATTTACAAATCCAGTTATTTATGAAGCACTTTTGTGGAACAACTTTTCTAGGGTAAAGTTTCTGTGCAATAGAAACTTACCCACTGTGAAATTGCAGAAGATATCTCTCTAAAAGTGAAGGCATCTAAATACATCAATAACAGGTATTAGAAGGATAATCAATATATGCTGCCGTTTCCCTAATCATATCTTCTCTCTCCTTACCAAGAGATTTTTGTATTCTTTATTGCTAATAAGCAATATACGCAGTCTCAAAGATGAAGCTGAAAGCTTCATTATGTGCTACCAGATTTCAGAATCAATTCTACTATTTTATGGTGATTCTTATTACTATGCTACTAACTACATTTAATAAAACCATAAAACAGAAGCACAGAAATTTTACTAAGAAATCCAGTTTGCAATGCATAAAGAAAGATCTTTTTCATATACCTACACATATTGATAGTAAATGAAGTTCTAAGAGCAACATCATAATTTTTCCTAGCCATGAAGAGCCATGGTAGCAGCTGCAGAAAAAAGAATTTAAACATTTTTATTTATAAAATAATAAGATAGAAGCTTCTTAAGTATTTGAATATGCAAATAGAAGTGTCTTTGGGATGAACTTGAAAAATCATTTCGCACATTTGGATCAAATTATCTTTCTCATCTGTCCCTCCCTACCCCTCAGGCTTATTATGGTCCTTCTTGGAAAACCTGACCAGGATCTCCAGTATTTTAATGCTGCAATTGCATCGAGTTTCTGTTGTTAATGTGGATTCAAGTTCTATTAAAGTAGTTAGCACTTCCTTTGGTGAAAAAAGGCAGGGCTCCTGCTTGGGCGTTTGCATTGAGTCAACTGAAAGATGTTAAAACCATTTTGGTAGCAGTAATAACAGGGTATTTCTGCAATACTGCACAGATAACAAGTAACTTGGTCTGAAAAAGCATTTCTAAAGACTTTCTGAATATATTTAGCTAAACTTTATGCCTCAAGCTGTTTTGGATTTAGCACCCAGTATATGCTTGGCATTTGCTGACCCAAACACAAATTGAAAGTCGAGAGAAGTTAAAGAATTCCACCCCGAAGTAACTTGGTTTTAAAATTTCTGCAGAAAAATAGTAGCCATAAGACAAAAAAACATAAAATGATGTGTAATTATAGTTTTATAAAATATGAAATATTTTCAGTTAGACTGAAAAGAATCTTCATATAATCTGTCTGCTGAAGAGATCAAAACCCACTTAGAGATGATCAATTTATCAAAGGAAATTCTAAGGCTCAGATGCTCAGACTGAGAAGGGTTTCCCTGCAGGAAGGCACATCAGTGTGGACTGAGCTCAGCACCAGAGGAACACCTTTTGTCATCTGGTCTCTCATGTTTAAGTACACTGCAGCAAATGAAGGGCATGGCTGGCTGAACAAGGACCTTGTCCAGCATAGAGAATACACCTGGTTATGTACAACCTGCTCCAGGTGACCCCTGGGGTTTGATGGAGAGCCCCTAAGCATGGGAGACAAAATTAAATACCCTGAAGGGAAATAAAACAGCAGAGAATGATGGTTCCACTGTCAGAACAGTGCAGCAGCTGGAAGCTTCGAGAGGCGGAATAGAGCAGGTTTTTGAACAGCCTTAAAAATGAAGTGTGTAATCTACTTCTAGTGCACTGCAAAGCTGGGAGTCAGCACCTGACCTGTGCCACCTTCCAGACAGTGCCAAGCCTTGAGCCAGGTCTAAATGCATTTCTTTCTCATGAGGCTGAGCAGTAGAAACCTTTTCTGAGGATAATAAAAAATATTTTAGGAGAATGTTCAAAGAAGTAGTAGTGAATGCCTAGTTCCTTGCAATTTTGAGTTCAGATATGCAAGATCTCCTCTGGGAAGAACAGAGATGTCTTCAGAATCATCAGCCATCACGCTCCATCCCAACTCCATCACTCATGTCTCCCATAAAGCTTAGGGGAATTGTGAAGTACCTGGTGCTGGCAGCAGAGGATTTGATTTGAGTGTTCTTGGCCAGAGTTATAATTTCTTTAATGGAACAATCTGTGATTTTCTGCCTTGTACCTGTTTGACATTTAGCTATTGCACAAGGATTGAGCACAATTCTGCAAGTATGCACAACTTTTCTTCTGGCAGAGAACCTATATGCATCCTAATCTTCCTACCTATTTTCTTATGTACTTCTATGAAGAGTCTGGCACCTCTTTTTCAATTTAGAGGAGAAAAAAAGATGTTTTTGTGTCTGGAGACACAAAAGGATTTCAGCACTCATGAGCGTTTGATGTTTGTGTTAATGACTTAATTCTGTGCCCTTCAATTAAGTAATAACCTTAATATATTTACACATCAAAGAGAAGAAAACAGAAGGTGATAAGCAGTGTATGAATCCCAATCTCACAGCTTTATGTTTTTTCTTTTCCCCATATAATACATTCTTAAGTGGATTTGAGAGTTGCTCAATTGCAAACTGAGGAAAAAAATTACAGTAGTTAAGCATAATTTATACCACAAAGTCAAGAGTCCACTGCATTGCAGCACTTATCCCAGAAGTCTTTGGGGAAAAAATGAGATTTTAGTCTTTACAGCTCAAACTTTGTGTCAGTGATCCTGAAGATGTTAATAGCATGCTATACCAGCAAAGTACTCTAAAGTACTATTGAGGAATCAATGCAGGATTCCTAAAAACTGTCTAGTTTTAACATAGAGGAAATTCTAAATTTCTTTAAAATTATTCTTAAAGAGCAGCTATAAATTTAAGTTAAAATATCTATACAAATAAAAAAAAGTTGGCCATTTTGTAGGCATTTTGTAATATGTAGGTGTTTCCTCCATAAAAATATTAAAAAATATGTTATTCACAAGAATTTTTTTTTTCAATGTCAACAGGATTAACAAGATCAACAAGTCTGCTCCTAAAGGGGTTTTGGCAGGCTATCATGTTTAGCAGACACCTTCAATCTTCACAACTACAATAAAATGTGAGTTATTTTCTCCACATTTTGCTAAATGCACTCAATTTCTACGAAACTGTACATTGGTTCAATGTGTCATGATACATTTAAAAAAATGTTCTTTCAAGAATGTTAATTACAATGCAAAAAGAAAGAGTGATACTTCTGTAAAATCAGTCCTTGCAAGTCAAACAAAAATATACAAAACAGAGGAAAATATGACTTCTTCAGAATGTTTGGACCCTGCAACCATCAGGGTCCAAACTTCCCAGAACATACACACTTGTCACTAAAGAGATCATTAACTGAACCAGGACTAGCTACAATTGCACATTAGTAAATATTTCCTGTCACATATTCAATGACATTATTTTGACATTCATCAAACAAGTGGGTCATCTTGCCAATCCAAAAAAACCCCTTTATTTTCCCTTTCCAGAGCCACATATTTTCCTTTCTCCTTCCTCTCCCCAATGGCACTATTTGCGTTTTATAACTTGCAAATATTTCTTGCTCGAATGCTTTAATGTAACCAAAGGTCATTCTTAAGACTTCTAAAAGCCTCATTAATTCTGTGAAAAAAATGGCAAGGAACTGTTCCAGGTTCAAAGGTCATACTTGTGTTTTGCCATGCCAAAACTTGTTCTACTTATCTTTGGGCACCTCTTTGGGCAGCAATTTTTTTTCCTCTTATGTTTAAGTGGATTCCTGTCTTGTCCTGTCACTGGCTATCACTGAGGGAAACCCTCTCTGTGACACCTAAGTTGAACCACACTGAATTTTCTAAGCATGCTGTCAGATGTTTTTCTGACTTCCCTCTTTTGGTACTTGGAGAATATTGCCATCTTTGCCACTGTCACAGAAGTGTTTAATAAATATTCCATTCATCTTTGAATCAGGCTTTTGAACCCTAAAGTACCCAGACTTCAAGGAATGAAACCTGCTGGATACAAAGGTGTTCATATACTGCAGCCATGGCTGGTTTCTACTCAGAATATTTATATTTCTTCTCCATTTCCCAAATCCCATTTTATTTGTTAACAAGCAATCCATCACCCATAATCTTTTTTTGTGCACGTAGTTCTTCAACTATAAAACCCTGGATATTGTACTAACTAAATTTTCATAAGGGATTTTGGTAGTAATCAATTTATTATACAAATGGAGTCTTTGCATACAGTTTTTACCTGTCCTAGTATTATTTCATTGAAAGTGTCCTGCTGTTGCCTACAAAATTTCAGCATTTCAGAGCCAAAAAATTCACAGCCAGCAATTTCATAGAAAATTAGTGTACCATCTCTTGCAGCTCTCACCACTGAAGATATTGTCAGTAGATAATCAGAAACCTGATCTTAGGAAAGTAATACAGAAACAAAACAGAAAATGTAAAACTGCGCAATAGACTGACCACAGGCAGTGGTCCTCTTCCCCTGTGCACCCTGGGGGGAAGAGATAGAGAAATTAGAAGTAAAGTCAAAGCTAGGAAGAAGGGAGGGGTGTGGGGAAGGTGTTTTTAATATTGGAGTTTATTTCTCATTATTTTACTCTGATTTGATTGGTAATAAATTCAATTCATTTACCCAAGTCAAACCTACTCTTCCCATGACAATAACCTTAAAATGCTCTCCCCCTGTCTTTACCTCAAACCATGGGTTTTTCATTGTATTTTCTCTCCCTTGTCCAGTTGAAGAGGGGAGAAAAAGAGCAGCTTTGGTGGGCACCTGGTCTCCAGTGAAGCTCAACCCACCACAAATCCAAAATAATCCTATTTTCTGTTAAGGATCTAACACACATTTCCATTTAGCACTAATAGAGCATTTAATTCAGAGAGGTTATCTACTGTAATTGCTCCATTACACTGCAACACAGTCTATTGAAATACTATATATTTTTACATCTTTATAACATCTATATACTCTTGCGTAGCCTGTGTGGTGAGAAGGTTAGCACTGTTAACTCCCAAAGCTGCAAGGCCTTGTACCAGTGGAGCAGGGAGAGGGTACTGTGTTTGTAGAGGGTTCTTTCTCCCTGCTCCTGCCCCTCATCAATGCACAATCTGAACAGGCCATGACTGGGAACATCTAAAGGAGGTTAAATTATGTCTGAGCAGCCTTGTGGATTTCCCTTCCAATTTTGTCATCAAAACCCTGGCATTGCACACAAGAACCAGAGAGTGAGGGCTCTCTGATGATTTGCTGTCCCAGAAATCTGTTACAGGCCAGCATTGAGAGAGCTCACTCTACCCTGCCATCAAACCCTCAGAGCAGAGCTGGCTGTGGCTTCGACAGCCTCCCGGATCACTTGGAGAGGAACAGAAGGGTTTTTAACAATGTTGAGCGTTGTCATCTTATTGCAAAAGTTCCCATACCTTCCTGGTGTTTCTTTCATGGGCAGTCCCTCACAGCACTGACTCCATCTTCTCCACAGCACAAACAACAAACTCTAGCACTCTTCTCCACCAGCTACCCCCACTCTTTTATAGCACTCATCCTCATTGGACACAGCTGTGGCCTGTTAAGGGCAGGCCTGTTCCTAATCTTTGGTGATTAGCACAGCTGCAGCTCCTCAGGGGTGAGATTGCCTTCTGCACTGTTCTCTTACATTCTATCCCCCCACAGTTGAATACTCAGACACCCCTATTGTCCCATCATACTCTTTTATAAGAGTTAAATGCTGTCTGTCCACTGTTCTTGTGTTCCTGAGCTTTTTCTGAATGTGAGACAGGGCAAATAGTTCTCTCTTTTGATAATAGCTTTGTGTAAGATGATCACTAAAATGCTTTAAACCTTTTAGGTATTAATATTAAGTGGATTTATATTGAATAGGTCTGTCTAATGAATCAGCTTATTGTATTCACTGACAGAGTCATCGGATGAAGGAAATGCTATTATCTGTGCAGCATTCTCTCACTTCTGTGCAGAGGAGCCCTTCTTAGCAGCTTTCTATTCTCTTGATGTAGATTATAAATCATGAGTATTCTGACCTCTGCTGCATATTAGCACTAAGAACTTTCTAATGGTTAGCTCATAATTATGCTGCTTCTTTGTTTTCCTTTTATTCTTGGTTAAAAGATAAGTTTATTTCAGATCTTTTAATTCCCCAGGTAGTCTATGAAGACTTTCATGTGGGAAAATTAATTTAGGGGGAAAAAAAAAAGGAAATTACATCTTTCTGGAGAGTCTTTCTCCTTCTAAACACTGCCATCTCCACTGAAGTACCTTTCAATGTGTATTATCTAACTGATTTTATACTGTCTCATTTAATTTGCACTGACTAAAAAAAGTAAAAATAATTGATGTTATAATAACTTGATATTGTCTGACTTACTCTGTCTGATTTCTAGAAGCCAGTAGGTGCAGCTGAGGCCAGGCTCCTTTATTGGCAGGCCTGTCTCAAAGGCCATAAAGCCAATGAAAGTTTTACCCCCAGCACTGTTGGTATCAGGATTTCAACAGGCTGTATATTTCAAGAGTTTGGGATGTCCCCAAAGCCACTCCAAATGATCATGTATTCAAGAAGGCTGATAATTTAATTTTGCTTTCTTCAAATATTATATCTTTCTCTGGAGTATCCACCACTGTTCCTATGCTCAGGAAGAACATTATTATATACAAATAAAATATCCCTGGTTACCTTGGGTACAGACATTATCAAAACTGAAAAGGTATTGAATTTAGAGAACCTAACATCCCTCAGATGGGTTAATTAAATTTTCTTTATCAGAGCTCAGATCAGCCCAACAGATCTGCCCCCTTTAACCCATGAACCTGCTGGTAATTTATTTTGAAAATTAAACCAGAACCACTGCTTATTCAGACCTATATTTGCACTGTGAACTGGGCTAGTAGAAAGATCTCTATTAAAGAGAAATCCTAAATTAAATAGGAAAAATGCAGTGTCGGTTCAGTTTGTGTACAAGGCTGAGGAACACAGGGATAAGTTTCAGGGATGGTTCCTGGGGTAAGGGGAGAACAGGCAATTTTTGTGCACAGTCTGTCAAATGGAGCTGGCATACACATCCTGCCCTGCTGCCTCTCTTTCTGTGGCACAAATTATGCAGAAATAGTTTGGAACTGTATCCTAAAAAAGACCTGAATAAGGAGCCCATGTACCTCCATCAGATTTGATTCCCATTTTGAGAGAACATTTCCAGTTGACCTGTGAAGCTGAAAATCAACAGAATTCTTCATGTGCAAGAAATGACTGCATAAGGAAGCCAACAACTACTTGATGTAAAATGTGGAAATAATCTGCAGGAAAATGTTTTGTTTAAAACATTCAGGCTCCAGTTCCATATTTTCTCTTGCCATATAGAGATATGTCTAAACATCCAGTCACAAAAAACTTCCAGACCTCTAAGTCAGATCTTTTTCATGCATAAAGAGAAAGATGGAGAGATGGTGATTAGAACTGTGCTGAAATGGAATATTTATATTGGGGTTTTTTATTAAAAAATGGAAGTAGGAAATCCATCTCCTGCTCAGGTTTAAAACCAGCCCTTAAAAAGATTTAAATCCTTGCAATCTCTTAAAAATCTATCTTTGTTTGTAGGAACACAGATCCTTCTGAAATGTTTTAATGAAAACTTCAGACAGAAAGTAATACTTGACAAAATGTCCCCAAACCTGCTGCTGATTGCATGTTCTTTCAGAGCAGAAAAAAATTGGCAGAGGTTCCACACCTAGCACAAATCAAGCACAGATATTCAACCAAAAATTTCTCATACTGCAGTGAGTCACTTTACCTCAAGAAGTGACTTTTTCATCTTGGCAAAATGAGAGAAATCAGTCCCCATTTGAGACTGAGAAATCTTTTCCCATTAAATTTTCATCAAACAAGGCAGATACTGCCAAAAAGTTTCACTTTTGACAGCTCAGCTTTTACTGTCCCTCTGATCTTCTCTCCTAATGCCACCCCCCACAAGAAAATCCAACAAAGCATATTCTCCATCATCTCTGTTGACTGTAATTTCCGAGTAGCTTCACATGAACTCCTGCAGTAATGAACAGTAATTAACCCATTCTCTTAACTCATCCTAGAATTTAATGTTGAACTCAGGCAAGCAGCAAGGACTATTAACTTTTATGAGTGTATAATGACAGAACAAAACCTCCAAGTGTAAGTGACCTCCAAGACTTGTTTTGATTCCCAGACACTGAGAAATAAATAACTTGTGCATTATATCATGCAAGATATTTATTGGGGCAAATAAATCAGGTATGTTAATTAAAAGTAACATCCCAACTTCTATAAAATTTGGCCTCAGCTATTAACCAGTTTGTATACTCTCAAGCTGATGGAAAAAAACTTCTGACCTCCCCAAGTCAGAATCTATCTCTTGGACTAATACCTTCCAACTTTGATGTACACCTAGTGTGATTTAATTTTTCTAGTATTAAAAAGAAATAGATTATCTTAGGACAGAAAAACTATTTAAACTTTTGCCTTCTCGCAATGAAGACACCAGAAATGCCATTGTAAACTCCACCTTATAGAGAGCAATCATAGAAAAAATCACTTAATCTTGAAATAGGGAGAAAATTATTTCTCTTATCAGTTGAGGGTTAGTTTTGTGCTGTCCCAGATCTCTGAATCAGTGAGATGGGCTGACCTTGGCTGGATGTCAGGTGCCCACCAAAGCCACTCTATCACTCCCCTTCTTCAATGGACAGGAGGAGAAAAATGCCATGAGAACCTCGTGGGCTGAGCCAAGGACAGGGAGATCGCTCCTCAATTATCATCACAGAAAAAACATGGAGCTGACTCAGTGATATTAATTTAATTTATTACCAGCTAAATCAGCATATGATAATAAGAAATTAAAAGCACAAATCTTAAAACACCTCACTCCCACCCCTCTCCTCTTTCTGGGCTTTACTCCCAATTCCTCTCCAGTCCTGTAGAGCTGTTGGTTTCTCAGGTGCTGAGTCTGAGTGAAGCTGCTCCCCACAGTAGGGGCTGTCACTGAGATTTTCACCCTTGGTGGCTTATGGGCTGACTTTATCACATGAAAAAAACCTAAAAATTTCTATTTAATTTTCTTTAATTTTGTTTGTTTGTTTGTTGGGGTTGGGGGCTTATTTCTCTTTTGCTTTATTGGTTTTTGCCTTTTTTTCCCCCCCATGTTAATTTTAGTTCATTCTATTGCTTTCCTTAATGTGATTTTTCCATCTCATGCTAAGTGTCTCTGATGACATAACATTCATGGGTTTTCTTCTGATAATTCCATTTAGAGTTATTATTTTTACATTATAGATAAATAAAATTGATCTTTCTAGACATTTTGTGCTTTGACTGCTTATATCTGCTTGAGAGTTTATTGTGGAAAGGAAATTCCTGCCCCTTCTTTTATGCCTTACCCCACAATTTTAGACACTATCTCTGAAAGAACAGCTGATCTGATTGAAAGGTATTTTGTGCACTGTGGATTTTTAAATCCTTCACTTCTATGGCTACTTCCCACACAGCAATGTATCACACATTTTGCCAGATGGGATAAAAAAGTCTCTGACCAGCACTTGTTACTGGTTTTGCTCCAGTTCAGGTGAAATCCCTTGAAGTTGGTGGGAAATTTGCATGAGTAAGGACTGACTAAAATTAGTCAAGAGCCTGAGAGATTGACCTGTACTGAGACTGAAATAACTGTTCTTTAGCTTTTTCACTACCTTTATATAGTTCCTACTTTTTGCTGCACTGCTTCCCAGCCATGACAATACTCTGGTATTACTGCTGGATACTCACACATAACCTGTGCAGCTCCAAAACAATCTCATACCAAACCCACATTATATCTTCTTCAATGTATTCCAGTCTACTTCTGAGTAAGCAAAATCTCCTATTTGTATTTAGCAAGGGTCCTCCTATGTTTTATATTTTGTTTTCTCACCCATGTAGCAGTGTAATTATTTCTTGCTTGGACGCATCTATGAATATTGAAATAATTACTTTATTCCTTGTAATTTTACCAGGTAAAGTGCAGTCAGTAACAATCACATCATATCTGTTTCTCTAAAGTCCACTTATAATGTGACAAACCTTCTGTAAGAACAGTTTCCCTTGCCAACCCACATGCAAATGTCCTTGGCTATAATTACTAGAGCAGTGTAAAATGGCTAATAGAAAGAAATTACTGAATGAAGCATAATTATTTTTAACAAACTAACTTGAAGATTTAGTTTTCTCATTCAGAAATGCATTGAAATTCACTTGTACTCCACCTTCTTAGGGTTTTCTGGAAAATATCAAGTAGGATCTTATGAAATGACATGAGGAATGGTATTTTTTTTCCCTACGCAGAAATGAATTTTGGCCCCCAAACCATTTCATGGTTTTTGACGTCAAATGACTGTCCTGAACATGGAATTTTCCCATTAACTCTTTGACTGCAAATGGAAATATCACTCCCTTGCTGTCAGGCTGTTATTGCCAAGCCCTGTATCCTGGCTAGGGCTGCACGTAGGCAGCCACCGGTGAGGGGGAATTTGCAAGTCTAATTCTGTTTTGTCACCACTCAAAGCACTGAACACAATCCATCTAAGCAAAAAGAACTCTTGGGAAAGAGAGGAGAAGTGAAAAACATCTATGGAGCAGTGTGAGGAGCCCTCCCCCTGAGGAGGATGCAGCAGCACAACCTGTACAGGACAGATTGTCCAGATTGTCACTCCATTGCCTGTTCCCTGCACCTCACAGGGGGAAGGAAGGCAGGTGGAGAAACTGGGAACAGTTTAAGCCCCTGGAGAAGGGAAGGGTGGCTGTAAGGCCTTTTAGGATTTGGTTTTATTTCTCATTCCCTATCCTCATTTGACTGCTATTAAATTAGTATAATTTCCCCAAACTGAGTCTGCTCTGCCTGTGACAGTAATTGATAAGTGATCTCTTCCTGCCCTTATCTCAGTGTTCCTTTCATTATATTTTCTCTCCCTGGTGCAGCTGAGGAGGGGAGTGATAGAGAAGCTTTGGTGGGCACCTGGCATCCAGCCTGGGTCAACCCCCCTCACCAGGTTTTTTCAACAGTGTGCTTTACAGCCCAATTCCAAAGAACCAAGATAAATAGTGAAAATCCTGTAATTTGATAAGGCTTTTTGTTGATTTGGCATGGTTAAAAATAGTTTATAAAATATCCATAAAGCACAGCCCCTCAGAAATATTTGAGGAGAATTATTTTGTCTGCTACAATCATTATCACCATGTTCCATGAGTCAACACTGATGTTGTACCACTGGGAAATATTCTTTATGCCTCTATTCCAGCTGGGGATAGAGCCCGTGCCCTGGGGCAGGGCTGTGCCTCTCTGCTGCCTTGGCCACACTTTGGTGTTCAGCATTTATACACAGGCTTCTGGAGAGATTTGTCACCTCCTTCAGGCCCAGGGTGTCTGCAGGTGCAGGAATTCACTCACACATCAGGATTGGAGCTGTGCCTCTCTGCAGGACGTGTGTTTGGAGTTTCCAGATTCCAAATTTCTACAAGCAGATGGGCACTTGACAGTGGGTAATCTTGGCAGTGTGGTGCCAAAATCATTAATAAATTCCTTCCTGCTGGTAGGACCTGGAATGGTGGTGATTCCCTCAAGCTTCCTGCTCTCTCGTGGCACCTGTGTGTTTTGGACATTCATTTTTCAGTTTCTTCCAAGATGTTGAAAATATTTTCTGCCTGGCATTATGCAAGAACATGTAGATATTGATCCTGCTAGATTATTGTTTACTTTAAGGGATTGGAAAAGGACCTGGCTCCAAGTGCCTGCTTCCAACTGCCCATTCCTAATGGTGCACATAGAATAAGCAGGAGAGCTGACTGTGTAATTATGGATGTAAATTCTGAAATGGCTGCAAGTGACACATTTTTTTCAATCTTGTACTCTAAAACCTCCAGTTCAATTTTGTCAGCAAAATGGCTTCAGAAAAACTGAGGGGAAAAATATCATATCCTTGGAACTGCATATTTTTTGCTCAAGAAAACGATATTCCATCTTTGAACAGTGGTGTTGAAAGAATTCTCAAAGGGATTTGTGAGCAATTGTACATTACAGGAGACAGGCTACATTTTGAAAAGTGCATAAGGATTCACACCAAGCAGCCTTGGCCCATATGCTGATGCTCAGAGTGTGGCACAGGCAGCTTTAGGGGTTGGAGACAGGATGCAGGGATCCTTTTCCCACAGTATCACGGTGTCACCTCATCCTCCTGTACAGCTATTCCTCTTTCCCTCCTGCTCTGTCAGTCTGCAGATTGTACAGGAGACCAGCTTTAACTCACAAAGAATCTTTTTGCCCCAAATTACTCTGTGGCTGTCATGCAAGTTGTTGGTTTCAAGGACAACCAGAGAGGAAACAAAATTAACTCAAAAACATTTATTAATAAAAAAAAAAAGAAAGGAAAAAACCCCTTTTTTAATGTAATCTCACACTCTGGATTGTCTTTTCTCTCTCCAAAGTAATAGTTTTCAGCAGCAGGAAGGAAATTCATAATGATTTGAGCTTGGGACTTAAATAGAGAACGTCTGGTTCCATGGATTGCTGCAAAAAATTGCCCCTTCTTTGTCATTATTACAAACCAGTAGATGCCAATGTCTTAGCAGTAATAATGGCTCACAAGTGAGAGACTGAGCTCTTGGCAATCCTAAAAGTGTCTATCATATTTCCAGCCATGACCCTGATATAATAGTAAAATGTTAATAGTGTTAGGAATAATTAAATCCTTACCTTATTACATATGGGCTCCTTTGAAAGCTCATTATTTATTTGGCAAGTACTTAGCATAACAAATTAATCTGAAGTGACACATCAGAATAAAGTAGGTAACTAAAAATGAAAACCAAAATCAAGATTAAAGAGGTAAGATCACGTGCATTTATATTAAACACTGGTAAAATATTTTGATAAATGAAGGAGCTTCAAATGGCTGTAGAGAACTATTGCAAGGAGAGAAGGTCACAGACAAGGATGGAGTTCATTGAGATTTTTGGTGGGAGAAGGGTACAATATCCAGGGAGTCTGGAGAACAGTTTGTGGATGGCTGTTTGTTTAGGAAAGCTATGTGGGTACTTTTCTTTACCTGGCCAGATGTCCTAATTAGAGCATTACAGCAACATTTTCCTGTGTGGGGATTATCTCCTCTGGAGCGTGGCAGGAGGGCCAGGATGTCGTGGTGGCTCCTCCAGCACAGTGCTCAGGAGCTTCAGGGGGAGCAGGGAATGAAGCACAGGCGTCTCACACAGACAGATGTGAGTGTGATGGACACAGAAGCACAACCTTGGGGAAGAGAGGGAAGGGAAATCTGATTTGTGTGCCCAGCTTCGCTATCAGCACGAGCAATTATGAGAGCTCCTGCAGCCAGGGGTGGTGGCAGCTTCTTGAAATGGGCTTGGGAATATTTACTGCATAAGGAAATTTTATGCTTCCTTTTTTTCATTGCTTTTTCACTTTGTTTGGGTCATAATTCAAGAAAGCGTTTAAGCATTTCAACCAGATGAATGCTCCCACTGAATTAAAAATTAGGCATGTCCTTAAGAACTTTGCTAGTTCAAGGCCTTAATCATAAAATGGCATAAATAAGGCACTGCAGAGTTTGTGTGAATCAGCAAGATTTACCTCTTTGAATCCTCTGAACATCAGGGCACGGCTTCCTTTCAAGGCCTTTACATTTATTATGAGATATAGTTCATTTCAGGGAAGTGCAGAAACATAACTTCCTGCTCTGTAGATCAAATTCTATAGATCCATAAAGTGGAGCTGCACCTAAAAATGTAAAACCAAGTAACTGTACACATGCAAAATAATTTAGGAGGATGAAGAATCCTTAATTACTGTTAGGATTTTTAGATACTAAAAAAAATTTCTATTTTTAGCTGAAGCATCAGAAATTGAGAGTACAAATAAGGAAACTTGCAATTCAAACTAAGTAAAAATAGAATGTGGGAACATATAAACACAGAATAAAAAACTTGAAGGAGTCATTTTAAACACCTCAGCTAAAGGAATGTTATTTAATAAGTACTAATTAGTTGTAGTAGACATGAGCCATTGTATTAATAAAGAAAATGAACAAAGGAGCACAACTTTATCTGATGACTCAAAGCAAACCCTCTCAACAGAACAGCCACTTTCCTGTGAAATACAATTCATAATTACAGGTATTTTATTTTTAAATAAAATAATTCAGCCACAAGTAATTTTGGAGAGAATTTTATTCTTTAGGAAGAAAGTGAGAAAAAAATCCACATAATACTCAGTTCCAACCCTTCAAATGGACTTTGGGTTTGCAGTAGTTGAAAGGGTAAATTAGTGATGCTGGCATTCTAAAATGCAGAATTTCAGACTTGTACTTCAAAGTTTAAGCTGTCTACTGTCAAAATCAAGAAGCACGAGAATTTTCTTGTCCCTGCCAGAATGCAGAATGATACAGCTGCAAAGAGCACTGCATATGGAAGCAACAGATTTTTTTGTTTTCCATCAGCGTAGTGTGTGATGTTCTGAGGTATTTTCAAGGCATGTGTTACTATGCAAATCTGATACTTTTAAAGTAAAATTAATACAAAATACCCAAATTACCAGTAACTCAATAGTTAAATAGAAAAAAAAAAAAAAGCCAACCCCCCCACCCCCCAAAAAAACCCCAAAAACACCTTGTGGATCAAATTAAATGTTATGATAAATTGTGACAATGAATTTTAAAGAATAAGAATAGAATAGTTGTAGCAGTGAGAGGCGCATACACTTCATGGAGTTTTGGAGTTTTGTTTTACTTTCCCTTTGAGCAGCCCATGACAAAATTCAGTGTGAGATTGTGAGCAGAATGACAAAACATTGAGAATATGACTGAATCCATAAGAAGAATATTTGATGGAACCCAGTTAATGTATCCTTTATTGGCCACTGAGAAGCTGGAAGCAATCTAATGAATATCCCGACCCTATTCCAGACTAATGTGGGGCTGGATTAAATGCACATATTCTACAGCAGATTTTAAAATATGTTTTGTTTAGTCCGTAATTCCTTTCCTTTATGTCAGAGTCAGGTAATAAACTACCTCTGCTGGAGCTCTGGGAACCCAGTTTTCTGGCCCTGTTATTTTTCAAGACACCAACATCCATCACCAGCTCTAACTGTAAAATGTAATGGACGTGCTCAGTAGCCAGCATGGGTTTCTGCTATTTGCTATAGCCTAAGTTAGGCAAGCTGAAAAGTTAATCCTGCTTCCTGCTTGTTGCATGCAATCACTATATTTCATCCTGCAGGGACAGAGGAAGCTCCTGCAGTTGGAGGGATCTCTGCTTCATCATTTCTATGAGTGCTGTTTTCATAAGTTATATGGCTGATATGATAGTTACTAGAGAAATTAAATGCTATAAACTACTTTCAGTATGGGACCTTAGGGTGGAATTAAAGAAATAATTGTAGTAGCCAGTTTTGAAATCCATAGTCATAATAATTGAAATTTTTCTTTTAATGTTTGTAATATTTTAGGAGTTTCAAATGCAGAACCATTGCAAAGTACACGTGTTTTGCATATTTAGTTAATAAGGCATAACTTTCCTTTAACATTTAAAAAAACCAACATGGGAAAGACATGGTTAGAAAATCCTATAAAATCCTGCCATTACATCTTTATTTAGTATGCAATCACATAAAGAATAACCTCACTGGGAATGATCATGTCCCACACAGACAATGAGAGAATAGTGAAATCGCAGTAATGGTGTACCTGGCTCCATGTTAATGAAGTCAATCAGTTAGGCTGAGAATTCAAGGAGTCAAGGGAAAAGTAAAAAGAAACAAAAAAATGGAATTATAAAGAAAAAAATAAGATAGCAAAAGGAAGAGATGCAGCCAAGGAGGGATAAGTGAGGCTTCAGATAAGTCAGTTTTTATCTTGGCAATTAGGAAGAGCTGCATTTCTCCATTGATCTTTGTGCAATCCATTTCCTGACATCTGTGAAGATTCTTTATGGAAAGTGTGTAATTTTAGTTTGTGTCATTCTGTGGGACTGCTGCCTGTGACCTGAAGAGGGGCATTCTGTATTTCTTCCTCAATTCTGACTTTCTCATCCCCACATCCTCATTGCAATAAAACTTACTTGGGATTTGCTTGTGTTCCAGTCAGAGCTGTGCCATCACTGCAGCCCATTTGGATTCTCCTGGAGATGCCAATCCTCTGAAATCTCTTGGCAGACAGCGCTGGTTGGAATTTGGCTAGATTTGATTTCATGTTAATTTAACAAAGACAAATGGTCCCCCTTTTAGCAGACTCTAGGATGTGTTTCCAGCAAACTGCAGCCCCTTTTCAAGGGCAGGTTGCAGAGGGAAACAGCACAGTACATTCTGTAAAAAATGCCACGTTGGCTGGAATCCTCTGTGTCTCTGAGGAACGAGTCGCACAACAATAAAAGCATTTCCAAACTGCTTCAATACCATGCCTTTATTGGGAGCTTCTGGAAGAGATGGAAGCATCCTGGCCACAGGGTGGGAACACTGCTGTCCCCAGCCATGAGGGGACAGGCTGCTCCAAGCTCAGCTGGAACCAGCAGCAATAGTGAATGCATCCAGACAGTCTGCTGTAAAATGAGATTTCACATATTTTACCACTAAGTACTGTGTCCCATAGAAAACACATGCAAAATGTCATTTATGCTGCATTTTTTATAGCTTTTGGTGGCTTTTCCTGGTACTTGGAAGTCTGGACTGTCAGGTGTCCATGGAATGCCCAGCAGTCACAGGCAGTAAATCACACAGCGTCAGGATGCATCAGACATCAGGCACAGCAAACTGGACTTTTGTAAAGTAACTCTGTTCATGTATAATTTCTCTTGCTGGAGCCACAGAGGGTAAAATTTTCCAAATCCTTACCTAATACAGAGTGGAAAGCTGCACCTTTCCTCACTGTGGAAAGTTTAATGATGTTTTTTTGCAGCTGTTTGGAATTGCTCAGTGGGTAGGACAGACAGGCCACAGAACAGTTCTGTTTTGAATTCAGTTCTGTTTTGAAATGTTTAATTTTAATGTCAAGAAACTGCAGAAATGTGTGTGCTCTGTTGACAGATGCCATAGAGGAATTAGGAACCACTTTTGTCGAGGTGTAATTCATAACATTTAAACAAATTGACATGTTTTTAGGACTTTGCCATATGTTCCATTCATCCCAGAAAGGGTCCTGTCAGTCCCTCAGAGGTGTGGCATACACATTTTGGGATGATTTTGGCTATCTTTCCTATTTAGGCCCTGCCACTGATGGTCATATATTGGAGACAGAGATACCTGAAAAATTAAACACACATACACTATTTTAAAATCTGTGTTTAAAAATATGTGACTTGCCCAACAGGTTTCTGAGAGGAGTGCAGGAAAACTTGCCATCTTTAACATGTCCCAGCTTCTATGTTATGATGAGAATTCCTTTCATTCAAGGCTGATAATGTGAAATAAAGACACCACTGATATAATATATGTGAGGCCTCTCTATCAAGCTTCTGTAACTAGAATCTGTTCAACCTAAAATGTATTACTTAGCCAGGAGAGGTAAGATTTAATCACTTGTAACAGCATTGTCTGTTTTTCTTCATAAATTCCCTCCTATAAAGATATAAGCTGATTTAGAACATAATATGCTTCCTTCACATGTGACATTTTCTTGCCTGATGTAAAAATTCATTTTGTTTCTTGTCTTTAACACAATTATTTCCTGATGGAAATGTAGAATCATTTTCATGTCTTTCTTGAGAATATTGGGGATTCTAAATTAAATTTTCTTGTAATTGTCAGACTTGTAAGATGCTTTGCTTTGGTCGCATGCAAAAGTATTTTGCTATTACCAGCCACTGCTGCCTTCCTGACTTCTGAACTTTTAAGTAAGTCTTGGAGCAATAGCAGCAAATGGGATGTAAATGTGTCAATCTGGAAGTTCTGTACTGCATGTTGGAGAGCATCCAGGGCCCCAGTGCCAGCTGTGGTGCTCCAGACAACACATTTATTACCTGTGCTTGCAGAGGTGCTTTGGATTCTTGGCCTCTGGGTGATAGATGAAGGGGAGTATCCATACAGATATACACCTGTTTTCTATGAAGAGCAGATAAAATTTCTCAGAATTATGGTTTCCTGTCTTGGTTTGTTCTATTGTTTGGGGTTTATTTTGGTTTTATTTTTTCCCTCTTATCAATTGCCCTCTCTCCCCAGGAAAAGTAATAATCATTAAAAATAGACAGGAGAAATGCAGCAGAAAGGATAAATGAATTATGCAATTTAAAGAAAGTGAAATCATACCAACATGTCAAGAAGATGGTCAGCTCTGCACCCTCCCTGTTTTGGAGACAGACATAAGATCTCTGCATGTGCTGTTGACTTCAACAGTGGTAGAAGATACTCTTCAGCTTTTAAAATGAGGGAGGATGGGGTAATTTCTTAGTAAGCAGGGATGATATTTCACACTCTGCTTACAGCACATTAATCACATTGGTCTGAGTTTTCAGATATGTGATTTTAATACTAAATTTGAGTGGTTGTAAGGCTAAATGCAGAGTGTTCAATGGCAATATACAATTGCTCTTTTGTTCCTAATTGTGTCTTATTTGCATCATTTTAAACTAGCTGTACATGGCAATCATTTCTCACAGATAAAGGATTTTACTCTTGACTATTCTGAAGGGTTTGTGTGAAACTAAAAACCCTCTTCAAACAAGAGGGGAGTATAAAAAGCTCTTAGAAAGTAGTTAATAACATATCCCAGATAATGTGTGGTTTGGTATCAGACGACAGTGAATGTATATAACAATAAATTGAAAAAAATATGTGAATAACAGTGCTTTTCACTGTGCATTTGCTGAGCTGTGTTAGACTCTGTGTCCTGTCTATTCCTCCTACTCTTCCTTCCTTCAGCTCTCCTGATTGGCTAGGTTTATTGTGATTTTTTTTTTTTTCTAGTGAAGAATAAAATAATGGCTTAGAAGCCCTAATTAATACTTTGTCAGTCACTTGCCCCAGTGCTCACTCAGAGAAGGAGGAATTTTCAGGTAATTGTTTAACATCTGAGTCTGAGGGTCATCTGAACTGTAGTTTAGTACAGACCAGCATTAGACCTTGCTGATGTCTAATTGATTAGTAAATTACTTCATTGATGCTCTTAATGGCTGAGTGAACTCAAGGTCTGCACTTCCTTAATGAATGAAGGCATGGGCTTTATCCCATGGCGCATTTAACTTCTGACTGATACCACAACTGAAAATCTAAGCCAGACAGTGTTATAAAGCATTTCTTTAGCAAAGTATAGGAATAAATAAGCATTTTTAAAGCGTGTTCTTTTATTTTAAGCTGCCTATCATTTTCCCCTTTATGTCCCTTGGTGGAAGATATGAGTCATCAGGGGGAGTAATGGGAGCAAAAACTTGATTAGGAATTTTGCAAAGGTGATGCGTGACAGAAGGAGCTGCATCAAACCATCCAGGGCTTAGGAAGGGCAGGAAATAGGAAATATAAGTATATATAGGCAATGAAACTTGTCAGAAATATGGGTTAAGGCTTAATGGTGGAGGATTCATTTGTCAGGAAAAAAATGTAGGCAGCAATCAGAGCAAATGAAATCTGTGCACCTGTATATTTGCAGGTTTTAGTTGGTATGCTTAAAGCATGCAGCTTAGTGGATAATTACAGTGATGAAGTCTGTGATTCTGTGAGTTCAGGTGAGTAAAGCAACTGGCAAGAAGGATTTTTTAGTATTTACTGGAATGGTCAATAATAATGTCTGTGAAAACAGTTCTCAGACTAAGTTTTAATAGTCAGGAACTTCTCTCTGATATCTAAATAGACTTTTTCTTACTGTGAGCTTGTGCTTAATTACAGAGTGCAATCTGACCACTAATCTAATCAGTTTAGCATGATCAGCAGCTTTATTCCTGGCACAAGGAGACAGAACTATTCCTGGCAAATTTTTTTCACCAAACCACCTAAAGTTCCATAAAGCTCATCTTGCATCATGGATCCTTCCAGCTGTGAATCTCAGCTGTTCTGGAAGCTGTCACTGATGGACAGCTCCCCATGAAATAAGCAGGCTTCAGAATTAGCAGCTGCAGGCAAGGTAAATGAAAATGACAGAGTGAACACCACAAAGGTCTTTTTGAAGTGTTTATTCAGTTATTTTCTCAACAGATCTTCCAGCTTTTATTCGCAGGTCAGTTCATCTCCCTAGAAGTGAGCAGCCCTGTCAAACAGAGCTGGGATGTCACCTGTTAGCCTGGGTTTATTATAGTTTCTGTGGCAATAACCATTACAGCTGGGGTTGTAAAACTTCCTGCTATATCTCCTCTCATCCACATACTCATAAATTCCATTTTGAGCTGATAATTTACGTACGTGCTCTCTGTCCTTTTCAGAGCACATTTTGAGCACAATGCTCATGGTGGTCACTGAGATGTGCATGATATATTTTTCCTTAGAAGGAAGTGGAAGCATGACAGTAACTTAATCTTTGACATGATAAACTTTGCATGAAGATGAAAACTAGTGGACACGGGTCAGGACTCTGGAGCATGAAAGATTTCTGTGTATGGACTATGACAACCTGGAGAAACACATCTAGGAGGTGAGGAATTGCCCCTTGTCATCTTTGTGAAACACTCAGTTAAAATAAAGTCTTCCTTGCTTTTCTTTTGCCCTCATTGTTTATGGTACACTGCAAAATGCGTGGAAAATTCAGCTTCCCACAGCTGGAATTTTGATTTGCTTAATTACAAAATCACAATTAATATGGTTGACTAACAAAATATTCAAGACATTATATCTTGTGAGGCAAAATGATTTTGCTTTTCACTAGTACAGATGCAAAACTGTGGGGGTTTTTTATTAACACCTCATTCTATTTAAAATGTGTAATTTGAAACACTAAACCGAGTTTGCTTCTCAGATGCTTGGCATGGCAATTTACATCTTAAAAAGTACACACATTGCCTTTTAAAAAACAAGGCTCTAGAAACAAGGTTCTATGCTAAAGTTAGTATGTCTGAAAAAATGGACTAGCTCTTCTGGTTGAAAATTAGAAGGTTCACTATGGAAAACTTGCCTGGAAAATGTTACCAGATTCTATCAATTAAACTGATATCGTTTATTCCTTTATTGTATTTTTTAATGCTCCTTTTTTAAAAGAAATTTAGGCAGGGATGTGAGTGTCAGGCAGGCTTCCCCAGAATGAGGAAGAACATTCTCAGAGACCCTCACCAACCCCAGGGACAGCAAAATCCCTCCTGCTGGTGTGTTATGAGCCACCAAGGCAGGCACAGGAAGAGTTGGTCCTGTCACAGACTGTGGCAGGCAGGGACAGGGCTGAGCAATTGGAACCCCTGGACATCCTTGATTGCATCATTTGCTGCACCTGAAAACAATTCACTCCCCACTGGGCTCCAATCTGGCCCAGCTGACAGCTGTTCCCAGGGTCTATAAGGCAGTTTTACCAGTTTCACAATTAAATGTACTGGCATTTTCTTCTCCTTCCTCCAGAGGCTCCCTGACTAGTTCAGGTTAGTACATGATCCCTGGGACTGTTTTTATGTAGCAGTTCCCTGATATTGTACCACAAAGAGAGGGGGCCTGGGTCTATGTGTTTAACTGATGGGGGCTGTCTTTGAGTGACTGAAAAATTTGCAGCAGCAGCAAAAAATCCTGAAACAAAGTAGTTTTGCTGGAGCTCTCCTAAAATAGCATATACCAGATTAAACATTCCAGTCCATTGCCATTAAAATGTATGTGTTGTGCGGGACAACAACCCTGATAGTTCTGTAAGGTAAAATTATTACTTTATTGAAATGCTTTGAGGTTTGTACTTATAAACTACAAACCTGAGAGTTCATTGTTTTTCCTAAATATGCTGGGATGATGTTTTAATTAGTGAAATTCCATAAGTAAGGTTGGTGCTGCATGCACCCAGATGAGTGTGCAGTTGTTGCTGGCTGGTGCACATGGTTTATCTGTATAATTTTCCCTGAAGCTGAATAACTGAGCCTTGGTACTTCAGAGACAAACTCGGATAGTTTAAACACATGTATTACATAGCTGTGAAAACAGAAAAGGGCTCTGTGATGAATGCTCATTTTTGCAACGTGCGGTTACCGTGCGTGTTGGCAAAGTACTCGTTGATGATTTCACACCACATTGCAAGGCCATTGCTGCTGCAAATTATTGTGTCAGGATTGTTTTAAACTTCAGCACCTGAATCATGCTCCCTTTATTCTTGAGGCTATAACTACTCTTATGTCTGACTACCATTTCTAATGAATGGATTTGGCATGCTCTGCTCTTTAATCCTGATGCTTTTTCATAGAATTTTGGTTTAGAGTAATTAAGTAGTGATTTGAAAGAAACAAATTTAATTATTGCGTTATAGTTTTGTTTTCTTCTCATGTAGTACATACTGTAAGTACTGTATCTAAAAAGCCTTTGTAAAAGAGGAATTGCTCCTATTTGATATCCATGGACTCTTCAAACTCTTGATTAAGTAGCTTCCTCTAATTACAGTGGCACATGAGTATATTTTGCATTTTTGTCATATTTTCTGCAGGAATTAATTTCTGTAGAACATGTGTTTGGGCTACTTGATATATTACTTTACAAATAATAACAAAAAATTAAGAGTCAAAGGACCACATAAAAATTTACATAATTAGGGGGTTTTTGTTAAAATAGCAAGGTGGGAAGCAGGGGTTGGAAAACTGTGAATAAAAGTAGTGAAATAAATGGTTTGTGGACTGAAGTACTAAAAAAACATAATTTAAGACTAAATAATTTCATTGTGTTACTTCTGTAATTGAAGTTTTATATGAGCAAATAACTGTACTGAGCTTACAAAAATTGAGGTTGTGGGAATGAATGGATTGTCCTGTAGAGAGTGTTTATTGAAATTAATTTGTTTGTATTCTTCCTGCTGTAAAGAAGTTAGTGTGAATGGAACTGTTAAATTTCTGCACATGTGCTTTTGAACAAAAAGTGGTCCTTTTCTCTACTGAAGTTGTAGCTATATAGTGAATTTTCAACAGAAGGTGATGGATAAGAAGCCAAATGTGTTTGCAACTCTATTATTTTGTTTTTTCTAGAAGTAATTGTTACACCAATAATCATCAACATTGTGAATGACTTCGGATTTATTTAAAAAGATATTTTGAGAGCTTTCAAAAATGAGGAAATGTTACCTCATTTGTAGTTCCTGTCCTAGGTTTTGAAGAGATGAAGGATAATTTGTCTCAGAATTAGTTGAACATAGTGGACAGAAGTTAAGAATCAATGCCAGTTGCATTCCTCAGCTGAAGTTGATGGGAGCTGGCTTACACTTAAAGGTATGAACTGGAGAGAGGGAGGAAGGAGCAGTTTTGGAGTACAAGTGGGGAATTGGTTGGGCACTCTGACCCTGGGCTGGTTCAGAATCTGCCCAGTGAACCTCAGCAGGATTCTTATGGATGTGCTAACTGTGAGATGCCGGGGTTGTGTGGAGGATAATAGGCCTGCACACAGGGGTATTTGATTTTAATTTATACCTATATGGTATAAAATTGATTATATTTTATGGCTCTCAACTGAGGACCATCAGGCTTCCCAAATTCTGGTTGTATTTAACAAATACGTTAAAACATCTTTTCCCTGGTCTGAGTTAACACGCCTGACTTTGTTTCCTGGTCAATTCTCTTCCTCATTTGCACAGAGTACAGCAAATTTGAGTTCTTTATGAACTTTAGCACAGTGTTTTCTAAAACTACTTCCTTTGCAAAAGATGGTTTTCGTGGGCTGTGCACCTGCTGGTGTGCAAAGGGGCTGGAAGTGCTGCAGAGCTCTGTAACCAGGAGAGGCTTTGCTATTGAGGAGGTGAGCACATCATCTTCCTGAGCTGGGCTGAACCTGTCCTGCATGGCTGGGAATGAGCTGCACAGCTCTGCTCTCTGCAAGGTGAGTGCATCTCCTTCCCAGGCTGTGCTGGACCCATCCTGCTATTCCAGCTGGCTGGGAAAGAGCTGCACAGCTCTGCTCATCAGCCTTCCAGCCTTTGCAAGGCAGAGATGAGGAGAGGGGGAAGGCAGCTTATCCCCCACAGCTGCCAGCTCCATTCAAAGGGAAATGCTGTAACAAGGCTTTGTTGATGGCTGTGCCATGGATCCAGTGTTCCCCAGTGGTTTCCCTCTGCTTTGTGTTAGTTGTTATTCAGACAGCCAGGCTGAACACTTCCCTAGATAAAAAAGTTGTTGTTCCACGCATGTAGTATTTTGAAAATGGGGTTTTGCATTGTAGTTATACTTTTAAGTGATGCTGTTTGCAGGTTGAATTTGTATTTGTTTAAAGGTTTGAATCTGAAGAACCATCTGCTCACAAAAAATAACAGCCAATGAAATTACGTTTTTCCTTTGTATCCTATCAATCAGCTATCTAAACACACGAGTGGATGAAGGGGGAGAAAACTACTTTGAACACATTTTGTGTACTTGTGTATTAGGAGTGTTAACATTGCAAAAATCTATTTGGAGCACAGTCTCAGATATATTTAGTATATATGGTATTTTAGTATGATTTGTCCCCAAACTGACGACAAATTAATTGGTAGGAAAAAAATCAAAACAAAATCTGACCCTAATTTTGTCTTTATCTTAGAAATGGAAGAATATTGGGTGGGTTTTGGTTTTTTTGTTGACTATATTTTGAAAGAAAAAAGTATATATTAATTTCTTCCTCTCAGTCCTCCCTTTCCAAGTCCTCATTTACATAGTTACAAGTTCTGAATAAGCTTCACTCTAGACTCCTATATTCCAAGGACATAAATGCAAGGACACAGGCAAAGAGTGATAAAATTATATAAAGCCTGAGTATTCAAAAGATTAAGCATAAACAGGCATTCAGCATTACAGGTTAGCTCCATATTAATGTTTCCACTAAATGCTTCTTTGAAAATGAAATGAGAAATTTAAGAATACATGTATTGCCTGTTTGCTCTCTCTTGCAATAGCAGCTTAAATAATTGCTGCTTGAAAACTTTAAAAAATGTCTTTTGGATATTTATAATATTGTCTCCTCCACCCACCCTTGAGAGTATAAGACTGAAACCTGTAGGCAAAGAGTTTGTGGCGATTGGGATGGGGCCCAGCATCACTTCTAATGAGCTACAGCTGTGAGCAGCATTGAGAGCAATGAGTGCCCAGTGCACTGACCAACCACCAAAGGGAGCAGAGAGCACACAGGTGCAATGCATTAATAGGAGGGGATAAAAGGCTGGGCAAAGAATGAGAAGGGAAGTTTGCAGCCCTCTGAGGTGAGATGGTGTTACTCTGTATGGGCAGATGCCTGAGGCCTTCTGAAGAGGTATGGTGTTATCTGGATGGGATATTGTATTCATATTTCACCATATGAAATTGTATGGTGACACTTTGTGTTGTGTCTGTCTCAACTGTGCCACATGCCGTGACATACAATACCAGAGAAACCATTTAAATGGTTTTAGGGGGCTTTTTTACTCCTTTTCATTGAATCTCACCTTCAGAGTGTTTGGAAACTTTGGACAGGAAAATGCAAGGTGTTTGTTTTTAAAGCAATTTTTTCCTTTTTTTTTTTTTTTTTTTAATGTTAAATTTCTACTAGCTCTTGCTACATCATTCTGTTAGATTCTGCTCCAAGCAGTTTGGGTTTAAGCTGTACTGTAAATCCAAGTTGCTGTTGTGCTATCCTATTGTTGATGATTTGATAATGGGTATAATGGATTATTCAGTGTGTGTATACAAAAAAGGAGTGGAAATGAGATAAGGAATGTGTTGCCTCTAACTGTTTTGAGGCGTTTTTTTTCCTCCTTTTGTGCTGATGTGTGGGTTGATGGAGTGCTAAGCTGTGCACAGATTAAGGTTTCACAAGCAGAATTCATCTCTATTAGAAATCTGTTCTGATCTCACCTCAATGTCTTCTCAGAGAGGATTTGCCTTAAACCCAAGTATCAAGAAATGAAACTCAAGGGAACTGGCCTTTGTGGGCAGAGGCACAAAGTGTATGGAGAGCAGCCCTAAAGTGCAGGATTTTAGGATGTTTCTGGATGAGAGGCTGGACATGGCCCAGCCATGTGCCCTGGCAGCCCAGAAAGACAAATGTATCCCAAGCTGCCTCAAAAAAAGTGAGAAAAAGGTCAAGGGAGGGGATTTTTCCCCCCAACTCTGCTCTTGAGACACCTGGGTCCCAACATAAGGATGTGGCCTTGTTGCAGCAATTCCAGAGGAAGCCATGAAGATGATCTGTGGGCCAGGGAACAAATTGAGTGAAGACAGACTGAGAGAGCTGGGGTTGCTCTGCCTTGAGAAGGCTCTAGAGAGACTTTAGAGCATCTTCCAGTGCCTAAAGGGGCACCAAGAGAGCTGGGGAGGGACATTTTACATGGGCAGGGAGTGATAAACAAGGGGGAATGGCTTCAAACTGAAAGAAGGTAGGTTTAGTTTGGCCATTGGGAAAAAATGCTTTATTGTAAGGGTGGGGAGGCACTGGAACAGTTTGCCTGGAGAAGTTGTGGAGACAGATCATCTGTCTCTACCATATGTCTTGCACTGGTAAAGCTGAGCAGCCCACCAATAAGGTGAGCTAAGCTGGAATAGGGAAAGGAAGGCATTCTTTAGAAAAGGTTCACAATAAAGGGAAGTGTCTTCATTCCAGTTTCCTTATTTAAAGAAGGGTATGCTAGCTCAAATTACGTGTCTGAGGCCTCATCAGAACTAAAGAAAAATCAGGTTCCCTGCAATATATGTTCAAGGCTCATTTAGGACGATCAGACACTCATTTTTTGTGTTATATGAGGAACCAGGAGTTTTAATGCATATCTCTACAATATAATTGTAAGGCTTTTACAGTTTTGATTGGAGAAGAATGGATTCAGAGACTAAATTTGCAAGTGTAACATGATGCTCTTGGGCAGAAACAAATCAATCTCTCTGTGGCAATATAGTCACCAGACAAAATTGTAATTTTTTTCCTTCCACTTATTCATATTTAAATTAATCATAGTAGTTGAAAATATTAGATAATGCTATAATTTTAATGCCCCACCTGACTTTCCACCCTTCCTGAGACAGGACAGCCATTTGATTTTTTTTTAATGAATACTTTGAAGGAATAGCACCTTGGGATTACCAACTTGTCGGACATATAGAGGGAAGTGTAGGGTAGACAGAATGGTGTTTGTTGTCCAAAATAATGTTAAGTGATGCAAGAAGAAATCCAATTCAAATTGCAATTAAACTGAATTAATTGGAATTGGTTATTTATCTGTCAGATATCCCACTGAACATTTGGAAGTGTGATAAATGTGACCCATTATGAGCCACACATAAACATGATTTAACACAGTTGGATGTTTGTCTGCTAGCTGACATATTTCTTTTGGGAATGGACTCTATGCAATGGAATTTGTTTCTCAGGTCTCATCTGTTAACTTGGGAAGTTCTAACAGTGTCATTACCTCAAAACCAAAAAAAAAATGTCAATATGAGTGTGATTGCCAGTGGCTCCTGGGTGCTCAGAAATGGAAATCCCCTTAATAGTATCACAATCCTGTTGTGATTTAACTTGCTTCTATTTTTTGATAGTGGTTTTCCTCAATAAAGTTAAAGCCTTTGATCCACTGTATAGAGTAAAATATCTCCTGGAGAGGAGTTTAATTATGCTCACATAAAATGCAGTAAAACAGCTGTGGTGAACCTTGTTAGCACTGCCACACATTGATGTTTCCAGGCCTCCTCCTCATATGGAGCAGCCAAATTTCAGTTGGAGTTATTATATTCCAAATTCTTACTTAGCATAAATTCCATCCATGTGAAGGATTGCTTGGGTGTGACAGATGTCATACTCTGTAATATGTGAAAGCAGTTTGGGGCAGAATTGTTAATTTTTTTTAAAACACACCTTTTAATCTTTTAAGTGATTGGCTGATTGTCTGCTTTTTTCGTCTTTCAAGTTTTAAGGTTTTAACACCGTTCTCTGTATTTTTTCTTCTTCTATTGCCATTTGATGGGGTTTTTTCTCCTGTTGTTGAGGGCAGTTGTGTTTGGTTTTTATTTTAACTTAGATTGTGGACAGTCGAAAGAATTTCTTGGGCTGTAACTAACTTCTGCATCAGATTAAACATGGGACTGGAGAGTATAGGCACAAAACTTTGACTCTAAATGAAAAATGAGGACTGGTTTTGGTTTGACTGGTTCATGTATCTAGTTAAACTAGCTGAGTACAGACTATGGAGCAAAAGGGCCACTTCAGTGTGGAAAGGTTTTTCAAGGTGCTCTCCTTCTCTAATGGGAATGGAAGGAAAAGTAATTTATTGCTTGTGGAACATGGAAAGACTTAGTGTGAGATACAGATGCACAGATGCCTATTGCAGATCTAGGAATAGAATGACTGAGATCACTTTTTGGAGAGTTTTGCTGTTACTTTTGGGTTTTTTTGGTAACTTGTTCTTATTTACTATGGATTAAATTGTGGTTAAACTCAGCATTCATATTTTGAGCTTTAATTTCCAAGTTTATATTATATGTGAAAGAGTTGAGATTCAGTGATATTTTTCAAAATAAGCAGTTAGTCTAAGCAAATAAGACAGACAAGATTAGAAACTAGAACTTGTACTTTATTAGACTATCACAGCTATAGTAACACTGTCTTTGAAAGTATTCAGACTTTTGTCTCTGAAGATGTATTTTATTTTCTTGTGGAACCAACACTTACTTTGAAGAAAGTAAGAACTTATCCAGTGAGTTTTTATTGGTGATACATAATCCTGGACAATGTCACATAAAAGTTCAGCTCTCTTTTTTTTTTTTTTTTTTTTTTTTAAATTTTTGACACTTGCAAAACACACCTCCTGCAAAGCTTTGTGCCATACTGAGGCCTCTGGTCACAAAGTATGTCAAGCACATTCTTCCATAATGTAAAAATCTGGTTTTAGGCTTGGGTTTGCCCAGTTACTCTGTAAGGCACTGGGGATATTTCAGTGTATTATTTGTAGCTGCTCTGTTGCTGAACTGTGGGTTGCCAAATCTCAGTAAATAATTGTGAGTGTTCAATGGTATTGCAGTTCCAACATTAGACTCTTAAGCAGGCATATATATCTGCCATACCTTATAATAAGGTGCTTTTTGAAGTGTTTAATCTGTGATTAGGAGATATTAATAATATATAGTATCTCCCAATAGGGTATACAGGCCATTAATTACATATGCTGTGGCTGTAGCTTATTCTCATAAATCACTATCTTCTACAGCTTTTCTTTTGAATGTATATGCAGTGTGCTATTCATAAAAGAAAGAATACTTAAAACATGTGTTAATCATCTAACCACTTATAAATGAACATTTTAATCCAAAGAAGCCTGATAAATCTTCCTTCAATGTGTTGTTCATTATACCATTAAGATTTCTTGTTTTCTGTAACACCTCCTGCTGAAAGTTGTAGAGAAGTGTTGCATGATTTGACTCGGCCTATTGCAGACCTGGGAATAGAATAAGATCATTCTTGGGACAGTTTTGCTGATTTTTTTTTTTTTTTTTTTTTTCTTTTTTAAGCGTTTTGTTGTAATTTGTAAATCTGCCCTATACCATTCTGGGCCTTGTTTTTCACTGGAATGGTCAAAAAATTCCATCTCTTTATCATTGCTGAGTACTATTGTACATTTAAATCCTAACCCCAGAATCTGCCCATGTTCATAAATTCATATTTAGCAGAGCACTGTCCTTGAGAGACTGTACAACAGTGTTAGCCATGTTCAAGATGATGCAAAGTTCTATCTCCAGTGCAGAGCAGAGATAATGAAGCAGATTCTGTTTCTGCCCTGGAGTGGTTCTCTAGCCTGAGTTCAGAGGTTGTGGTGGGGCAGGTTAAAGGGATGATTCCAAGCCAGCAAGGGGCAATCCCAATTACTTTTAGTACTTGAGATTAAAGCACTTGTTTCAGTGCTCAGTAAACTGAGGAAAGCAACTTTCTGCCTAAGGACTCTGAGCTGAGGTCCTACTCTGCTTTTGAAGGTGCTTCTTATAGATTGCCTTAAGTGCAAAGTATTAGGTATGAGAGCTCTGTTCTGAGCATTTATGAAATTCCTCTGCTGTATATTGCTATCATCTCCATCCCAAAATAATCTCATTAGTATATAATGTACCATGTGCATGAATGATATTTCAGTATCCTGTCTTTTTTAGAGTATAATGTGTGCACATCACTGGATTTGTGCACACTCTACAGTGATATACTCATTTCTGAACAGCCTTTTTTGAATGATGCTCCCAGCAGACCCTGCATAAACAGTGAGCTCAAGAGTGGCCCTAGGGCAAAGTGCTGTGATATAATATCAGGGTGCCCATGTTCAGACATTTAGCCAGTGAGTGATGAGAGATTTAAAGGCTTTTTGTATTTCCCTGCTGAAATGTTGGAGTAGAGGATGGGGGGGAAGTTAAAGCAATCCAAATTATGTTGCCCTGATCTCTGGAGAGCAGGGGAGGGGAAACCTGCTCATAGTAAAGCTTTACTAGGAAAGGCTCAGCTTCCTTTGCCAGACCAACTATTTTATTGAGATATTAATTAAAAAATCACTTTACTACTTTCTGCTCATATTCATCTTTGGAAATAAAGGACTCTGAGCCTTTGAGTACTGAAGGAGTGAGTCACTCCCTTGAACAAAGCAAACAGATCTCATCATGCATTTTGTTATTGCAAAGACTATCCTCCCAAAGACTCCCCATCCCAGGAAGCACATCAGGGAATGCATCTCTTGTTTCTGTCTACCAGTGATGAACTGGATTTTGTTTTGCTCAGGTTAAATGGTAGCAGACAGGGTTATTCTGGGCTGGCTCCCTGCTGTTTGTGCAGGCCCCAGGTAGTGGTACATGAGAAAGGAAAGATGTGTGCCCCTCTGTCAGCATTTTGCCAATGCTGCTGCAGTAAAATGAATTACTTGTCTCCTCTTTCCAGAAAGGTCATGCAATAGTTTTTCTTTATTGAGGTGATCTGATCTGCATTGTATGCGCTCTGTTGAGGAAGCTTGGTCAGACTGAACAATATGACACGGTCGCAAGTGCTTTTAGGTTGAAATCACCATCTCTCTCATAATAAGAAAAAAAAAACAAGCAAAAAACATTTCACTTTGTCATGATGACAATGACCAGCAGCTCTGCTGGTTTTCACTGTCATTTCAAGCCTTTATTCTCTTTGTAGCTCCTGACTATAAATCATCTTCAATGTTTGCTGTACGCAGCACTTGTCAGGACATATAAACTGCTGATTATTAAGCAGTTTTCCCCAGTCCCATTCTCCATGGAAGGCTGCTGTCTGATGCCTCTGGTTTAGTGAAACATTTTCCTGTCAACAGGAAATTATTCCCCCTTTTGTATAGGGAGATGATGAGATTACTTTGTCATATTCACGTAACACTGAATTCTTCTGGGGCATTCTATAGCTCATTGAACTTTGTACAGCACAATAATATTTGATCCAAAGAAAATGAATCAGCTTCAGGCTATTGGTCTAAGATAGTGATAAGAAGGAAGAGGGAATTTCCAGCATCATAAAAGGTGTTGCTGTGATGAGGATTAGAAGCAAAAAACAATGAAGAGCTCAGCAGCAGGATCCCTGTCTTCCTCCTCTTGCTTTCCATCCAGGAAATGTTCTTCAGCTATGGGGTGATGAAATGCAGATACTGGACAGGAACTGGATTGAAACAACAAACTCTTCCATTTTCCCACACTTTTTAGTTTTAATTTTCCCTTTTTTGCTCTTCTCTACCCTACTCCTCATTACCTACTTCTTTCCCTCCTTATTTGCTCCAGTCAAGAGTATTCACCTACACAGATTCACTGTCTCAGCCATGCTGTCCACATGGACTCTTGCTTGTATTTTATGAGAATATTGGCAGAATATGGTGTGAATCACCTCTTACAATTACTGTAGATATTTTTATTTTGCTGTTGGGTCTCTCTGCTTGCTTTTTGGACATTAGATCAGTTACATTCATTTACTATTGATAATGCCTCAAAAATTTCAGCAGTGTGCTTGTTGCTTTTTTCGAGTAGGAGGAGCTTCAGGATCAAGAGGCACATATTTATGTTCTGTCTGCCCCATGTGCCCCCTGTGCTGCCAATAAAGCCAATGAGGTCCACTATGTATGTGCTGCACTTTGAAATCTTGAAGTAGGAATTTCTATTATTGAGTCTTTTCTATCAATATTGATGTTGTGTCTGCAGTGTTCTGCTTTTTGCAGCAACTGACAAATCCAAGTTCAGTGCAGAGCTCTGAAGGTGTTAATGAATTATTCTTGGAGGTATTTATCTGCCCTGGGTTTGATTTATCTCATTTGGACCATTCTGACTGAGAACAACACTGACAGAGTGAGACAAGAATCAGGCCAGAAGATGCTAATTTACATTTTCAGCTTCAGAGCAAAGCATGGATGTACTCTTCCAGGCAAATGTTAATAAGCTTTTGGTCTTTAAAAATGTAAATAATTTATTGAACTTTTACTGCATTTGCCATGTTTCAGAAGAGCAAACATTAACAAGTCTGCACTACAAAATAATTCCAAAGCAGTGGAAATGGATGTAACTGAATAAAATGAGAGCTTTGACCATAAAATTTCATAATTAATACTGTATTAATTACTCTATTACATTGTAATAATGTATTATTAATTAATACTATATAATATAATTAATTACTAATTATTGAATGCAGATCAAAATATTTCACTTTAAATTTAATTTTAAAAAGAAATCTTAAGATGATAGACTTTGCTTACGTTTAATGTTCTGCTAAATCATGCCTTTATTTGCCCATCTTATTGAAAGATACAGTGGCTGGCAGAACTGGGTCTGTTGTTATTTCTAGTGAAATGTCCTTGAACACAACTCTACAACTGCTATCTGAAATAATGAACCTCTGTGGTGTTCCTGTGTTATTATAGCACTATTGGGTCTCTAAGTGTGATCCTATTTAAAAGGGTGGAAGAAAGCAGAGGAAGCCAATCTCATTTCACTAATGCAGAAGTAAAATTTGTCTCTTTAGCCCTATGAAATCTGACTTGCACCTGCTGCTGTGTGCCAAGATGAGTAAGGGTGTGTGGAGCTCTGAGCTGTCTTTTCCAGCTCTCTCTAAAATGAAATTGAGTGCACCAAATGTTACAACATTAAATCTCCCTCAAGTTTGGCTTTTGTTACCATTATATCCAGAACAGTTAGTGCATTATTTATAAGTAACTTCTCATTTCAAAAATTCATTACAGAACTGACACTTTACTCATGTGAGTTCATGTGCTGTTTTATTATGAAGATTTTCAACACTTCTTTCTAGTATCACATTTATGTAATATAAATTTCATGTTGCAGAGTGCAACTGGTAATTTTTCATCTCTTTTCAGCAGAATTGTTTGGCCTTTCTCCTTTCTCATGCCCATCTTTTTGGCTTTCTAGTAGTAGTCATCTGTGATACTCATTGTGTGGTGTGTGATGCAGTAGTACAGAAGCACAGGAATGCAAAATGCCAGATTCCTAAAGGAATCTTGGATAAAAATGAAAAAACCCTGACTTCAGGCTCATTTGGAAAACATGGGTTATTGTCCAGCTATAGACTGTAAGTTCTGCATTACTCCCATTTTAATTAAGGCTCTCATGGTTTAGTTCTGTGTAACCAGGTCTGTAGGGTTTTATGTGCTGGAGATTTCTCCCTTTTATCACTCATATCTGCTGATGGTCACAAAGGAAGAGGCAGAGGGAGGACACCCAGCAGAGTAAGAGACATAAGCAGCTTAATTGGGTGTTGCTAAAAGTCCTGCTTTAGCCTATCTTTAAAATTTACTCACAGCTGGGGCTTATTACAGTTTAATCATTCCATACTAGCTATTTCTGAATATAATATTTCTGAAGAAAAATTATAATAAAAATTTTAGTGCATAGAAAACATTTTAAATGTAGTTGGGACTGACAGACTATAAATGTAAAAGTTAGGAAAATTTTCTATTGTATCGAAACATTCCAATTCTCCAGAATTGTGAGTTTAATGTAATTTTCTTCCTCTTTGATGTTCTCTGGCAAGCTGCCACATCTGGAAAATATCAATCTTATAAATCATCATTTACCTGAGAAAGGTGATCTGACCTTAAATTAGGCACCTGGGCCTTAAAGGATTTAAACTTAATGGTTTTACTTTTGAGACTGCAAGACTTTCTTTCCAGTTGGAAGATATTTTTCTCTATAAATTAGTGTTTAACTTAATATGCTTGCAGAAAACTCTTGTTAGCAAATATTATTTTTATGAGTGTAGATGGGATGTAGATTTGGGTTTTTGCAGTCAGATGTTGTTAAATTATTCAGAGTGATATCTTCAAATAGATGTAAAGTTTCTCATTCACATCTCTTCACTAACAAGACTGATATGTTTCTCAGTCAGGTATTTACTTGTGTTTACTGCATTTGATGCAATTGGTTTAATCTAAAAGTGATATAATATTGATTGTCTGTAAACAGGTCCAGGAAAGAAAATGGGCATGTTCAGCAAGAGTTATCTTCCATAAGACTGTGATGGAGGAAATTAACTATATTCCAACTGAGAAATAATTCTAACTATATTCTAAACCTTTTTAAAAGCCACCTTTTTTTTCTTTCATAGAATAAGTTTGCACCTTTTTTGCTTTTTTGGGAAATACCTATACTCCTAAACATAGTAAATTTTTGTGTGTGTGAATAAATATGCTTTATGGTATTTTTTTCTTGTTTCTAAAGCCGATTCCTCTGTTAGTAACTTACCCTTTGGGAAGAACTTATGAGAGAAATAGTAAAGTATTATTTTACAAATGGAACACCTAGAGATGATATTTCATCTAAACTCTGACTGCTGTAACTTAGCTTTGATCCTAATGTGCTACTGTTAGCGTAAATTTATTCCTAAAGAGAACTTATTTTAACTGTTAGTAAAGTTATGAATATAGTTTTCTGAACTGTACTGAATATAATGCAGACAATAAATTAGTTTAAAATGGTAGTTTAAGAGTTTTTTTCTTGAGAGACTGAAAATGTAGTCCCCATGTAGTTTGATTTAAAAATTTTATTCTACAACAGGAGATTAATATTTATGTATGTGTTTTTTGAAACTAGGGACCATATTTAAGCTGGATGTTGAATCACAGAATCTCTGTAGGTTGAGCACAAAAACTTTTGTGCTGGGAGAGGGTGCAGGTCTGTGCGATCAATGCTGGGGGTGTCTGCAGGTTTGGGATGCTGCTGTTCCTGGAGATGCACCTGCCCACAGCTGCTGACAGCATCCTCTTCCTCAGCAGCTGAGTGGGGCAGGCGTGTCTGCAGTACAAACCAGCAGTGACAGCAGAGCAATCCCTTTCAAAGAGGCCCGATTCCTCGTTTTAGGGCTTTTCTTATCCACTTCCTGAATAGTCTGCATAATACCTTTCAAGGGAGGATTTTGTCTCTGCAGTGTGGAGTGAGCAGCCAACATGAATATTTTAAAAATACCTCTGCTGATCCAGTGCCCTTCTGAAATATTTTAGAAAAGGTGACAACCTTATTGAATTCTTGTTCTTATGCATATCCCAAGTGAGATTCATACATTATTCCTTTTGTTCTTTTGGTCTAGCAATTTTCCTCTCTCCCCATCTGCAAACATTTACTGAAACAGGCATAGCTGATCAAAGTTATTTAGGATTCAGTTACTTCTGAGTATTATCAACTTCCCAACTTCTTGTGGATGCAGAATTGTGTTCTCATCTAACAACAGCAACAAGAAAATTGTGTCCCTGGGGATGATTAGTTCAGAGATCTGAAAGAAATATTGTAGATATGGGATTGAACAGCTTTTGGGGAGTGGACATTAATCAAGCTCATATTAGATAAAACCTGTTTGGGACAAGAAAATTAAAAGATTCAAGGCTGTTTTATCAGGGCTCCCCCCTCCCACTCTGCTGCCTCTGTAATGATTGCATTGAGTGCAATAGAAACATGATTAAGTAATTGAGATCTTTGGGGGGTTGGAAGAATCTGAGATAAGTAAAATCTGCCATCTTTATTCAATTCTGGAGCTTGGTTTATTTATGTCTACTTATAGTCATGTTAGTAAACAGTTATCCAGGGAAAGACTGCTTCAATGTTCAATTCACATTTAAAATGGATTTTTTGGTTATTTTTATCTTGAATGCCTACAAGAAAGTTTGAGGGGTTTCTTAATTCTGACTTTGGTATAGACTGGTAAAATAAAGTTTTATGAATAGTGATATCAAGCTAATAGAAATAAATTAAGTTTTCATGTGGAGAGGATAAATGATATGCCTGATTCCTGACATCTCAGAGGAAGATTATGCAAACTTCATCTTGGTGAAATGCAAGACATTAATTCTGCCTAGGATCTGTTATGTTTATAAAAGCAATGCAGCAAAATTTGGCTTCAAGGCCAAATTTCCTTTTACAAAAAAAAAAAGGTAGTCCTGACACTTAAAAATAAGCATCTCTTCTCAGAAAGTGATATCCATTTCATGTAACTTTTCGAGTGTTAGTCTTCCTCATGCTTTCAAGTAAAACCAGTTGAATTTGTCTTTTGAAATACATATTCAAACATGTTGATTCTTTGTGTTTTTGAACCAAAAGAAAAGAATGATATCATGAAGATTAATAGCACAGTATCTCTAAAAACTTCCTGGGGTATAGATACTTCTTAAATAGTGCTCTTGAGTTGTTGTGATGGCAGGAGTGATTAGAAATTATTCATATTAATAATAGATTTTAGACAATGGGGTTGATCTCAGTACCTCTGTGCTTTTCTGCATAAAGTATTTTGTTATTTGACTTGTGATTCTTATCTTCCTTAGTAACTCCTCTTTGGAGGCCTTTTGGGTCATTCAATCTTGTAGCTTCACTCCAGATAAAAGGTGTAAATAGTTGGGGGGAGAGAAAGTGATCTGGTGCCTAAGCATGCATGAAAAAAGCACAGAGACCTGCTTGCCACCAGGTGTTTAATTCAATTTAAATGCTCTCTCTCAGCATGGCAATGATCTAAGAGGTCCATTCTTATTCTGATGTGAAATACTGAGGGTGCAGAGGAATCCAGATGCCTGGTTTTCTTCCATTTCTTGTCACTTAGCGTGTTGCTGCCTTTGGGCAAAAATAGTCATATCCCCATCACTGGTAAGTCACTGTGGAATGGGTTTTGATCTCTCTCCACCTGTCAACTAAGAATTAGAGACAATGTATGTTTCTCTGTTTTTTCTTTGAAAATAAATGTTCTTTATGAAGAAATACAATATTAACACTAGAAAATAAACTGATAAATAAAAAAATATAGTATATTTGTATGAAAGTAAATAGTATATTTGCAGCAAAGCAGGAAAAGATTTTAAAAAAAACCTAGATTTTGAGAAGGAAGGAATATTACACCTATTAAACCTCACTGTCCTAACACCAGAAATAATCTTGTGTAGGAAGAGACCAATTTCAAGAAGTTTTCTATATCCTTACTTATATGTGAGCACTTGTTCTGGATTTATCTTTGGCAGACTCTGTGCCCATGAACTCCACACCCAGTGCATGGGACAGCCATGAATGGGGGGCAGCTCTTTGAAGGTGGAAAGCAGCAAAGAATGAATCTCTGGTGTTTTCATCCTGCAGATACTTCTTTGAACAAGATTCTTCACATGCTAAGCGTTGATCTGAGCAAAATAAAATTTGACTAACTTTTATATGCTCATAGCTAAATATACCTTACCTCTGCCCAAAAAAGCAGTAGTCACTCCTATTTATGTGAGCTGCCTTTTGCTGAGGTGCAGGTTGTTGTGGGTGAGCTGGTGCAGAGTTGTTTTCAGATGGAGCTGACACTATTTTATGAGGAACAGGGTCCTGCTTTCCAGTGCCTCCTGCCTCTTTGCTGTCTCTTAAGCCATTTAATGCTTTTAAAGAGTTGCTCTGTAATGCTGCCAAAGGCAGTGCCTGCGTGGATTGTCTGCATTATAATTGCCAGTCACAGAAAGCTAAAGTTGTTTGGGCTACTGTTCTCTGGCACTTTACGTTTTAATTCCATTTTTTAACTGCTTTGTCGCATTCGTGAATAGTAATGAGACAAACGAATTTCTAAACATTGGAGTGCTTTTGTGGCCCATGGCTTCTGCTGGTAGTGATGGGCTGGGTTCCAGTTAGTGTCTCACTGGAGTGGAACAATGTATGAGTTCTGTGATAACACAAGATGTAGGAATTTTATGGCTCAGGGGGCAGAACAAGAAATGAGTATGTTTGAATATTTTAAGGGTTTTGGTTGCAGTTTGAAAGATCTTTCTGAAGACTGTAAAATATGCCAGCTAGGTGGAGTCTGATTTTGGCATACATCTGAAAATACATTACCTGGCAGTCATAAGAATATTGTTTGTTCCAGCAAATAAATGGGTTTTCTGGTAGAGTCTTGATTTGTAACCTTTATGTAAAGACTTATTTCCCCATCTCCATGGGCTGTTGCCCTTTTCATTAAACAGTCTGCCATCTTTGTAAATGTAGTGTTTAAACAGTGAATACATATTGTAATATCAGAACTGAGAAGAAATTATTTTGAAGCATTTTAGGGACTGCAGAATTTTACATTTTGCACCATTCAATATTTCTGCTGAAATTTAAATATCCTTGTGATTTGAAAGTAAATTCAGGCTGGAAAGTAAAGGAAAACCAGAAGGCCTATTCCTTTTTTGTTCAGTTTTTGTACAAGCAACAAGATTTACCTAGAGTTCTGGGGGCTGCAGTGAAGTTATTTCACCTTTGTCTCATACTCAACTTTTTATTGCTTTTATTTTATTGTTATTTTTGCCTTTATCTCTTAACTATTAATGTGTGTAATTATAAATACAGTTCCAGTTTTTGGTTCACATGTGGATGGTTAGTGATAATGTATATATGGAGACAGGTGCTGGTTAACTCAAGATGTGTGGTTCAGAGAAATAACATTTTTTTCCATTAAATTCACTCATTTAAGTATGTAGCTGCTCTTGTGGGTTGATGTTGCTATTTAGATGAAAGCATTGGTGCAGCATTCACATTCCTTACTGTAAATAAAGAATTCCTTGGTTTCAAATTCCTCTTTAATTTAGATCAGGCTTGACCAGCTGTTGAAAGCAGGAAGAGCCGCCTACCCCAACTTGGTTGTTGCCTGCAGAGACAAGTCAGTGAACTTCATGGTCTTTTCCAAGGTTAAATGTAGGTTTTATTTTTTTATTTCATTAACTCTGTGCAGCCAGTAGATATTGTAATGCAGTAGTAATGGTGAAATAATAAACCATGTTTGTTACATAGACTTATTCACTTACACATCCTTCCTGATCTCTTATACTAATAATTTTTGAACAAGTAGAGCAGCTGTACAAGGTTAACTGGATTCATTTAATGACTGAGTGATTTCTGCCCCCACAGTCTAGTCTTGGCTAAAAATATTTATCAAAAATGTTCCTTCTATTGTCAACATTTGGTTGTGCAAAGCTTGATAAAAACCCAGAATGATTCAATGTAATAGATGTCTGTCAAAAATAGACTTCAGGAAAAATGCATGCATCAGTAACATTTAATTTTACTGGGAGCAGAAGATCTATTTTTTATGCAGCCTATCTAAATAAGGAATCCTCTGCTATAACAAAGCAAGCATAAATGAGTGTGACATTCCATACATTCTTTGATTACTTAGATGCATGCTTTTGCATCTAAATGCCCTGTAATTCTGAGCTTAAAACTTCGTCCTCTTTAATTCCATTATAAAATTTTTATCAGATTGAAGGGAAAAAATCCAGAAATATAAATATGCTCTTTATCATTGCAGAGATATGAAAGGTAAGAGTTGTTTCTGAAAGCTGTTTTCCAATTGCTTTTGAGGAATTCAGTGCAGGGAGGTTAAACTAGAATATCTAGAAGCCATTTTTTAGAGGAGGTTGTTGTCCTGGCTCCTTTGTAGTTTGTTGCAGGAGCTGAAGGTCCAATTCAATACATGCTAGCAGGGAGCTGAGGAATGGCACCTTCTTTAGAACAGATTCTCCATGGAATTTGGTGTGTGACCAGAGTTTGGGTGTTGCTTTGAGCATTTTGTTCTGCTGCTCTGAGAGAAAACTGTAGATCTCCATCATTGTCAGGTGCTGGTTGTTCTCAGTCACAGAGCTAATTTACTGAGATGGTTCCTCTTGTGTGCCTTGATTTCTTTCATTCACTGTTTGAATGGCTAAACATCTATTGTGCTAGAGAGCAGCAGAGAAGCACTGATTTTCAGTTCGGTGGTTGTAGTCTTCATTTGGGCCATAGAAAAACTCTGTTGGCTGCAATTAATATTTATTAAAATGAAGCCAAGTCACTCAGTGGAAGAGTTAGAGAGGAAATATTCCCAGAGCAAACAATGGCTCATGGGGTGAAACCTGCCTGATGAGTGCAAGGTTAACCTGGGCTGGGATCTGAACGTGGCTCTCCTCAGTAAAATTGCTGAAAGGAGCCAAAGGTCTGAGACTCTGCTGTGGGAAACCTGGGGTGGCCAGACAGGACAGTTGCCTTAACATATGTGAACCCTTTCATCAGTAGTTTAGAGATGATTGCAGGACTATTAGAAATTAACTTGAGATTTCTTTTCACTTTTCTTATTTCTTTTCCATATGATAATTTCTTTTACAATTAAATTTAACTGAAAGGAGGGGACTTTCAGGCTCTTCTGATTTTAGCAGCCACAACCTTGAAAGCAATAGAGTCATTATTTAAAGGGTTACAGGAAAAGAAACCAAACACATGCATATTAAGGAATCAATGTTTGGGAAAGTTTATTTTCTTGCTAATTATAAATAAAGATGGTAAAGGAGCACTTCTCCAGTATATTAAATAATCAGCTGTGTTAGACTTTGCCCTGATGGACACTCAAGGGATTCTTTGTCTTCTTGGATGGCTTACCATGAATAGTGCCAATATTACCTTGTCCTAATAAGATGATCAAATATTTGATGGAATCAGAATTTTTTTTGTTTGCTCTAAATTTGGCTGTTATTCCATTTCCAAATTGTGTTCCATGTTCCTTTTCCTTGTGTCTTAACACTAACAATGAAATTATGAGCACAGAACAATGTTACTTTCTCAATGTGAACATATTTATGGAAGTGATTAGTTTTAGTCACAAACGTGCACCTATTCTTTTTCAATGGGACTGTTTTAACAAGCAAAGTTTAATATAGATATTTATTTATCACTTTATTAACACTATATTTATGAGACTTGGAGCTTCAGCAGTGTGGGTCTCTTTCCCTGTTATTTTTCTTCAGGATCTGAATTCTGTGATGATGGAGCATTTTAACACAGCCCCAAATAAGGACTTTGGGAAGGTACTGCTTTGGTGGTGTAAATAATAAGCTCTTGGATAATTAGATGATAATTTAAGGAAACTATGGAAATGTAGTAATTCTCACATTCTTGTTTATGGTTTGGGACATGATAAATATTGAGTCTTTTTTTCTTTGTAAAGCTGAGAAATGTGAAATCAGCTTCAAAAGCTGGCTATTATTTCTTTTCAGTTTCTCCCTACGGACCTATACTTTAAGTTCGAAGTTGTAGCTCGTACAGAAAAAATGCCACAGCAGACAGAGTCTTAGGCTATTTATGTATTCAGGGTCTTTGCTTCAGGGGTTTGTTTCAGGGCTTCTTTGGTGCACGGAGTAATGCACAGTTTTGACTACTCAAATGTGACTGCAAAACGCATCAATGTACTTTTCACCCTTACCACAAGGAATTGGACCAACACCATCATTCTGTTTTCTGCTTGTATGTGCCTGAAATCAGCTGTTCAGATAAAGCCATTGTATTGATTATCTGGAAAAACATCTGTTCATAGAGTGTGGCACTGCACTCAGAGTACAGTAATATTTCATATCAATGCAGGTTGAAATGTTTATCTTGGAATAAGGGTGATGGTACCAATATACCACTGCCCCTTGTGCAATTTTCACTCTTTGGTTTTGTTACCTTAGCAGTGCTTTGGTCCTTTGCACAATGGATTTACTGAAACAATAGATGCAGCCATTTGACATATAAAAGTACAAGATTTTAAAGCTTGTTCTGAGTTGGAATATTTTTATTTACTTTGTAGGAGGATGATTGTCATTTTTGCTTAGAAAACTCTTGTGTTGTCTGTTCACTTTGGCTGCTCTTGTCCACCTATCACCATAAGAATTAGTCATTTTTACTTTGATGATTAGATGGAAGTAATTAACATCCAGACAGTACACAGGAATTGGCTATAGGCCATCCTTTCATGAGTTTTATGGTTTTATTGGGAATTTTCTGTACCCAACAGAACAACCTTTTCTGGTTGCTGTCCTTCATTAAACACAACCCTAGGTGTCCCCCTTTCTTCACTTCAGTAATGATTTCTGGCAGAGAGTTGAAAGACAGCCATAGGTGACCATTGTAGCTTTTGGCCATCAGGGAAGATTCTGAAGTAGTGTTTTAAATTAAGAGAAATAAAGTACTGATTTGATCCCTGATGATTCCAGCTGAAGCTGTGCTCATGTGTGTGACTTGTTTTGGACTTATTTTATTGTGCTGACACTTTCTCACACAAGGCTCTGAACAAGGCTTTTAAGTATTTTGTCCCACATATATTCCAAAACTTGAGCTTGACTAGTTTCAATTCTGCTTCTTCCCATTAGATTCTGTGCTGGTAATTCTGATGGTCTTGATGCATCACAAATGGAGGTGGAGCTTTGCTGCCTTTAGGGCTCACAAATTTTGATCCACATGATCAGGGCTGAGGTTCCATCAAGCCATTTACCAAAGCATTTAATATGTTTTAGGAGTGTATAGTAATTTCATAGGCGATTCTTGGACTACCAAGGCATAGTTTTGGAAGTGGTATCAAAGTAGAGACATCTTCGAAGCATCAGGAGCAAAAATGTAGATCTTTGTAGCCTGTTCTATAAAAAGAAAGAACAAATTGTATTCCATAATTCCTGCTTTAAAAAAACAAAGCCCACAGAAAAGACAATCAAAGAAAAACATAGAGCTGACTGATAAAACCACCCAAAAGACCCCAAATTCCACTACAGTTATTTGTACCAAGAAATATTTGAAAGATTAAAACTTAGTTTTAGCTGGATCAGGCCTTGAATTTCCTGTCCTGCTTAATAATTTTCCACTGAAATCTATTTGAGGCCTTTTATTTCTTTTAATCCTAGGCATTGACTTCTATTTGGACTGGTAAATACAGGAACAATCTGGTTACTATTAGGTCATTAAATATATAAAATGGGTGCCCATTCTGTGGGACTGAATGATTGACTGATGCATTTCTTCATAAAAGGTTGGCACCGTTCCTGGAACTGCTCAGTGATTGGATTGGATTCATTTGTGGAGTCGAGCACAATGAGACAGTATAAAGAGTGTCCCCTTGGAAATGATCTTGGTCTGGACTGTTCAGTGTACAGCCAGGCAAAACATCTCAGAGAGCTGAGCTATGTTTTGTTGTCTTCCATATGTCGAAAGTGGATAACACTTCTACAAATGTCCTGTCTCTACTGGCGCCTCGTGCTCCCACACTGTATTTTTTATTTGTCTTTCCCCAAATGCTGCAGTCTTGTTTTACAGAATTATCCAAAATAAAAAAAATCACAAAAGAAAAAACACTGCTGCAGTACATTTGCTACACTTTAGACCACATAGCCTGTATCATGTTATAAGGAGAACAGATTTCTACAGCTGTTGTTACAGTTGTTAATACAAACACACTTCTCATCCTTGCTTCTGTTCAGAACACTTCCATGGAAACAAGGAAGAAGTTTCTGCACTGGGACAGGGATGCCTCATTCAGTGTATAGTATCTGTGTCAAGTCGTTCTGCATGAGTGTATTTGGATGGACCTATGTACATATTTGAGTTTCCTTCAGAATTGACTCATACTGAACTTGTTTTATGTTGAAGTCATTGGCTTTTTTCTTTATAGCAAAAACATAATTTTGCTTCAATAAATATTTTTAAAATAAAATTTAGGCTGTGATAAAGGAGCTTTTCCTTTACAGGAACATCTCCTAACTGTTTTTAACTGAATAGTGAAATTTCAAAAATAAATGTGCATTTTTTCACTGCATGGCAAGCAGCTGTACCAAGGAGCTAGTGTAAGGTTGGAAAATTACAGTGCATTTCAGTGTTTGTTTAGGTAAATACAACAGTACAAAGCTTAAATGTTGTTAGAATTGGGCATGATCATGGCCAAGTACACACACAAAAAAGAACTGAGACTAAAGTTAGTGTACAGGTAATTTCTGGATTAAGCTGTTTGCCTCAGTTTTGCTTTCTGTTTGCAACAGAAAAGATTTCAAAAACTCAGTAAGAAAGAATAAGGAGATTATAGTTAAACTTCAGAGAAGTCATACTGACTGTTCACATGTCTCATCCTTTAATGACTGTATCTTCAAAGCAGCTGCAGCATCTTGGTCTTAGGAGAGGTTTTGTGAAGTCACTTTTAAAGGAGTGCTCACTGGGTTTTGATATGCTGGTCAAGCAGTGATTCTAAATGCAGTCATTTAAGATTACAAGCCTCATATCAAGCCACTTTCAAAGTCTTTGCATTGTCCTCAATGAGTTTCGGATTAAACCATTTATCAGAAATTCTTCATTCATCCTTAAATCATATTCCTGCCTCCGAGGCTTTGCACTGTTATGTTCCTGCTTCTTTATCTTTCTCTGTCTGTCTGTTCCTCACATGTTTGTGTCTATCCTTCTGCCAGCCTCCTGCCACTGCAGGCACTTCCAGGGACCAGCTCAAAGGAGATTCCTTTTTCCAGCATTCCTCCCTCTCATTTCACAGAGCTCTGCCAGGCTGTTAACTTTCAGAGAGCTTGCCATCCAACTTTGGATCTGCCCTTTCAGAAGTTGAAAAGCTGTCATGTTGCTTGTTGCTGGATGTCTTTGTATTGAACTGGTGGCTCAGGTTTTGATCACACAAAAAGGGACCACACAATTCCAATGCCTGCAACATATCTTCAGAATAGAACTTTGGGTATCAAATTCTTTTGCTTTCCCTCCTCTTTCTGAGACCTCTGTTCTGTGCTTTCAACAGATAGTGAAAAAAAATAACTGCTGTTTCCCTAGTGTGGAATGTTTTACAGGAAATCGATGTCATTAAGTGATTGCTGTCTTGGCACAGTGGTGCTTTTCTGGCACTTTTCAAGACACTGAATGTCTGCAGTTATGAACATATGTGCTCACTGTCTCTCAAGCACTTTAATGCAGACAGATAACACTGAACTATAAGAAAAATGAGACCTGTGCAACTACTGGCTTATAAGAGTAAAATTTCTTACTAATTTTTTTTAACCTTAAAGCTAATTCAATGGGATACTCTCTGCCTTACCAAAGAGGCATTGCCGCATTCCTGGATGTGCTCAAGACCAGCTTGGATGGGCCCTGAGCAGCCTGAATTCGTGAATGGCAGACCTGGCCAGCTTGGTTTTGCTTTCTAGGTGATTAAGTTCCCCTCCAACCCTAGCAATTTTGTGTTTCCATGACAAAATGAACTATTTTATATGGTCTTAGAAGTGTTTATTAGCATGGTTCCTGCTCTTGCAGCCACATGATCTATTAAATGGTCTTACACATCTCATACATTTGGTTTGTGCATTGTTTCCTTTTTGTTACTGTGGTTTTTTTTCCTAGTGCACTTACAATTCAAACACAAAGAAGCGGAATGCCCTAAGTTAAATAAGGCCTAATTGTCCTTACTGTAATTGATTAAAAGGATTTTTTTTTTTTTTAAATAAAAATTCAAACAATTGTTGTGGTGGATTATGAAGAGGAAGAGCCTGTAATTTCTGCTCACAATTGAATCTGTAGTACTGTAATAGGCAATATTACAGATACATACAGATTCAAGTTGTCTTGAATGCAGCCACTAGAAAAATAGGTTCCAAAAACTGAATTTGCTGTTGATTAATTTATTATTACCTCTGATTAAAAGTTTGATATGGCTTATATGCAGTTAAGAGTAATTGAAACAGTCTTGAGATTTTTGAGTCAGGCTCTTGAGCAAGGAAAATAATCTCAAACATTGTGTGGAAATAAAATTTCTTTAAAATTCCTTTAAATGTTGGACATTAATAAAAAAGGATTATATTTTTTTCTACTTCTTACAAACCTGTTCTGCTTGACAGCTTGTTTTTGTGGTTTCTTGATGATTTTAGTTATTTGGATGACATTTACAGGCTGAAGACTTTGAGATGTATATCTGGGAAGGGGTTTTATTAGATATCACACAGAACTAAAAAAAAGGGCTTATTCATAAATTGATTTATTTGTGAAAATAGCAAATATATTCAAGAATTATAGTCTCCTAAAATATTCAGCCTTGGAACATTAGTGCAGGTAAACATCATAAATTATTATTTTAAATTGGTTACCAAGACAGTGTAGCAGTATTAAGTTACCATGGGAATGCTTGCTTCCTGCTCAGAGATGCCAGCACAGTTAATGCAATCTCCTCTAGTTACATCACTTCAGCCAGATAAAAATCAAGAGGGGGAAGTAGCATAAGGGATATATGTGGGACAGAAATCAGGATTCTTGGAAAAGGGGAGGTATAAACCATGAAACTGATGTGTTTCGAGTTGTCTCAAATGTCCATACCTCATGTCCAGCGCATTTCACAGAAAGGAGGAATGTTTTTTATCTTGACAATTAGAAAGATGAGTCATATCAAGATGTGCATAGATTTTTTCCTGTCCAAGCTGCCATGAATCAGCTCACCTTGTGTCATATTTAGAAAAACTCCAGCTATTTTTTTCATGTAGTGCTGTTGGGAATTATATAACTCTCTCTAGTAGAAGTTGTTTGGGATTATTGTCTGAAATACAGTTACATGGTATTGAATAGTAAATAAGACAGCAAAAGATGGTGTGCTATGGCAGCCTGAGACATGATATTTGCACTCGAGTTTCATAATGGAATTTCAATATCATATGTTAAAAAAACAAAGGAGGTATTGACAGTATGACAACCTTGGTTCCCACAAGTAGCGTAAAAAGTTTGTAATCTGATTTGCAGAATACTGTACTACTGAAGTGCTTATTTTGAAGCAGAAGGGCCCATTCTTACTGCCTGTTCAACTCTCCCATCAGAATGAATTGGTAAAAGTTTCCACACTGCTCTGTGCACTCAAACTTGTAGCAGATGTTATTTGTTGAGACAGTGAGTATTTTATTGTCTTCTTGCATAAAGAAGAAATTAAGGCTTTGAAGCAGATGTTGGGTTTAGAAATGGTGACTATTACATAGCTCATTCCCATTTCATTGGAAACAATTGTCTGCAGCTTCAAAGAGTGAGAGTACTTTCTTAATTAGAGATTTGTCATTAGCTCTAAGTGTCTGTAGCTTTGACAACAGACTAGTACTAGAAAACTTATTTCTTCTATACTTGAATGCTTACCTTGTATAAAAAGGTAAGTTTTCTATACCTTACTTCCAAAAACAAAATTAGCATGTGTTTTGCTTTTTTTTTTTTTTAGTCACAGGTAGTGAGTTAGTAGTGGTGGCCAGATGAAGCAGTATTTTGATGACCAATATTCTTGAAAGGTGGATCAGGACCTGGAGATCATAAGGAAATGGTTGAGTAACACATATAGTAGTGGAGAAAATGTACTGTTATTCAAGAGTATTTTTTAGTAATTTAACTGTTAAAATCTTGGCTTTATCAGATTTTCAGAGATTTGGCTTTGGAGCTCATGTATGTTACTTCAGGGCATCAAAGGAGATTTCATTAAGTGCATTATGAGTGTCTGTAAAGTCCCCTCTGTTACTTCATGATTATAAGTTTATACTAGAAGTATCAATACTGAACTCAAAACTTCTATTCATCAGTGTTTCTCATAATGAAGTAGGCCTTAATTTCTCACTATATGATGTCATCCTCGGTGTCTCAATTTACTTTTTCCCAGTATCCATAGCCTTTTCCAGACATCCTGATGATCTTCAGGTGTCACTCATGCTCTTTGACTACCTACTGCAGTTTTCTTAGGGAAGCAAAACAAGCATGAAGTGTTTGCTTGAAATTTGCATAACGAGTGCAAGATTTACATAATAATGAAAACAGGCTGGAGGAATCACTTGGATCACAAGGACAGGGATATGCCCTGCTGGATCATGTGGTGGAGCCCTACTGGGGACTGGGAGCAGTGTTTATCCAAGTGGATGAGTTAAGGCAGCAGAGGATTCTGTCTCACTAAATAAATATGCTATTAAACTGCTGCTGGAATAGAATCATAGCACAGGTTGGGTTGGAAGGGACCTTAAAGATCAATGAGTACCCACCCCCATGCCCTGTACAGGGACACCTTCTGCTAGGCCAGGCTGCTCAGGGCCCCATCCAGCCTGGCCCTGAACACTGCCAGGAATGGAACATCCACAGCTTTTCCACATAACCTGTGCCAGGGCCTCTCCACCCTCAGAGTAAAGAGTTTCTTTATTATATCTAATAGAACTAATATAACCCTATCTTTTTTAAATTTAAAGTCATTTTCCTAAGTTACTCCATGCCTTGTGAAGTGTTTCTCACCAGGTCTCTTTGAGCCCCTTTGGATACTGGAATTGCTCTGAGGTCTCCTTGGAATATTTTCTTCCCCAGGATGAGCACCCACATCTCTCAGCCTGTCTGCACAGCAGAGGTGCTCCAGCCCTCTGAGCATCTTGGTGGCCCCCTCTGGGCTTTGTTCCAGCAGGTCTGTGTCCTTCCTGTGCTGAGAGCCCAGAGCTGGGTGCAGCACTGCAGGTGGGGGACCATGAGAGCACAGGGGCAGAATCCCCTCCTTGGCCCTGCAGCTCTTGAAGCAGCAGGGGATGCAGTTGGCTGTTCTGGCTGAGAACTCATCATTGACTCATGTCCAGCCTCTCAGCCACTGGAATCCCCGAGTGTTTCATCTCAGGGCTGCTCTAAATCCATTCTCCACCCAGCCTGTGCTTGAATTAGAATTTCCTGTTCTGTTCCATGACTGACTTCTGAGTCTTTTGATCGCAATTCAATTTTTAGAATCCTGCATCTGAGGGGAATAATATTCATCTGAATTATGGGTAGATATTCACTCACAGTATTTCTTTGGGTCCATGGTAGATCCAAATAGCCATGGACATTTGGCAAAACTTGCAGACTTCATGAGAGAACTTTTTCTGTTGGAAACACTGGCCTGTATTGTTGCAGATAATCATCTGTGGACTGTTTTGAAGATTATACACACAATTTTTGCAAAGCATAGTGAAAATATGAATGAGTAATACTATACCAAACTGTTGAGGTCTTCTAAATCCAAGTGTCAGGATCCTAGCTATTTCTGCAAGCTGGGATCCCATAGAAAATAAAATCTAAAGAGGTTTGTTATAAATATCTTTATATAGAAAAATATAAGGACATTCCTGAAACAACATTGTAATTTTTCAGCAGGGAAAAAAAATGGATTTCGAATCTAGATATGCTGCAAACTAAGCTTAAAAGATATTTCCTTCACCTCCCCTTAAGGAATTGAATTGCACTGGGAGCAAAACCACCACAGGTTTTGTCAGAAAAGGGAAATAGCATATGCAAAGTTTAAGCAGTATTCAAATGTAACTTTACTTTTTTGTAACTTGAAAAACTTTCTGCTACTTAATCATGGACTTGCTAAGAACTGTGATAGTGATTTAAAAAAAAAAAGACAATGAAACTACTCCTTCCATGGTGCCATGATATGTTTCAGTGCTGTTTATTGCCTTGAAGTTGAGATTATTTGTTGAGGGGAAAGAGGAACGTAATAGGAAAGTTTCTTTCTGTTCCTTAAACATCCAGAAGACTTGAAAGGAACTTCTGTTTCAGTGGATTGATGACACTTGGCCAGGGATATTCAGCTAGAGCTAAAAGTGCTCATTCTGTTCTCAGTCAGAAAAGGAGACTGGATGCCAGCACTGAAAAGCCATTTTTCTTACTTGGTCTGAAGTAGTAGGTATGTAGCAATCTGTCAAGTGGAAATCAAGGAGCCTGGCTGACAGATACTATCAGGAAAGTTGTTGCTTAATAAAAGAAATGCACAAAGATGTAAGATTGAAGAATTATCACAGCCTTATTGGTGTTGGCAGATGGTGTAAAACAGCCTGTGTGGTATCTGAGGCTGTATTAACAGAGAGAGTTTTTATTTCCACTCTTCAGTAGTAAATAGTCTTTAAAGTCGAGCAATGCTGGTGGTTTTTGTTGGCTGCTCTTTGAACCAAATGTAAAGAGGAAGGCACTGGGAGGTTGCAAGAAGCAAACATTTTGTTCCCAGCAAGGTTTCCTGAAGCAGCTCAGAATAGGATGAAGATCCATCAGATCTGTGGAAAGCTGATAGATGTGCTGACATGGCAAAGAGATGGCTCTATCAGGAGAATTTGAGGCTGAAACTTGGAAAGGACCAAGGAAATCTCTATGACAAGTGTGTTTGTGCAGAAAATTCTCTATATTTTACCTTCCTTTTTTCTCAGCTGTTGCACCACACAAATTTTGGAGTGTAACTAAGAAAAAATACTTGTTCATATGAACTCAACACCATCTTATGTTTCTGTGGGAAAATGGACTGAGAAAATGGAATATTCTGTCACCATGAGCCAAGTGAGAGCAGCATGGGTAGCAATGGGAAGGGATAAATAAGTGGAGAAAGCTCAAGGTGCAACAGGGTGTACCTTTACATAATCCAACTCATCCTACAACTCCATTGCCTGGTACCTGCTGCTCCTGTACCTGTAATTCCAAAGGGATGACAAAAAAAGGATGTTTTAAAGCTGTTATGTGGGAGACTTTTAAAGACTGTGGCAGAAATACAAAGAAAGAAGAAAAAATGAGAAACAACTTGACCCTAAAGTTGCCAGCCTGTTACAGAGGAACTGGGAAACATTTTGATCTTGAAAATAAGTCATAAGTAGCAGATATTGTGCACTTACAAGTAAATGCAGAAGATAAGCTGTTTCCAGAGCTACTTTGACTTCCTTATTTTTGTTAATACTAACAATTTTTATTTCTGAAAGCTGATGAGATCAGGTCAAACTTGTAAAAAAACATTGATTTTAAGAAAATATTTTGAAAGCAGAAATGTTTAAATATCATTTTTAAGGAAAGGAATACTTTTATTCCTGCCTTCTCCCCCAGTCTGCTGACTTCCAATGAATAAGGAAAGCAAATTTAAAAAAGAAAACTAATTGTTTCAGAAAATTCATCTGTTTATTAAAAAAGTCTTTTGTTTCTGGTGTAAGGCCAGCAAGTCTTGCATCCTCTGTGGGTTACTTAACTCTCTAATGCCTGGAATTAATATAACACTGCAAAGTATGCACTTAGAAGAACAGATGGGGGTGATTAAAGGGTGGCTTATTATTCAGTCCTTTAACACCAAATACTGTTGTTTGGTTTCCATTTAGTAATGTTGGAGTTTGTATGTGTTCAAATTTTAATTAGAATCGTTTCCCCTGTCTGATATTTTCTTTCAGTTTTAATACAGCTGATTAGAGCTCAGGGCCTCCTACCTCACTTTCACCATATAAATGAGATTTAAAATTTTCAGGGGTTACATTATTCCTTTCTGGACTGCTCAGGGACTCAGTTCCTTAGCATTGTGTTTATTAGATTTTATTAGTCTAAATCTTCTTTAGCAAAGATTCCTCTTTAAGGTAGTGAAAGTTGTGTGTGCTCAAAGCCTGTCCAGGATCACACATCACCTTCTCCAGAGCTTTGCTTTGGAAAATGCATCACTTTCAGTATCTGATTTGCTGACTCACAGGCAAATACTTGACTCATGTCTGATTTCTAAAGGTTGCTATTCTGGGTTCTTCCCTTGAGATACTAAATTTATGCTGCATTGTAAGGTATATTGATTTTTTTCAAGTCTGTGACCTTTGAAAATCAAGCTGTGAGGTTATAATCTTAAAGAGGGATGTTTTGGAGTTCCATTTCCATAGGCTGATGTGTTAGGGGACATCAATCATTAATTAAATTCTAATGGAGTCAGTATGTGGTGGCATCACTGTCATGGCTTGGGGAGGACATGTTACAGCTCTGCAGCTTCCTACAAAGCCTTTAGCTGAGGGACAAATGAACTGTCCAGAGGTTAATCGTCACAGTTTGTATTTGAGCTGCATGAGTAAGCTGGGGCAATTTGGCTTCCCACAAATTATTTGTCACTAATCATTGCAGAAAATCTTGGAGACATTGCTGGGCAGGGGACCTTGTGGTTAACACTGCCAGGAGAATCTGAGAGTTTGGGTAACCAAGTTTTCTCACTCATTCTTGATGTTCTGCACATTTCCCAGCATTGCTCTGCATGGGTGGGGAGGATTCCTGGTCCTGGTGCTTTAGGTCTTTGCAAAGTGTACAGCTGATCTCTAGGCTTTCCAAAATAGAGCTCTTGAAATGTTGTTCTGTCTCATCCAACCAAAATCTGAGGACCAAAGATATCCTTCAGCTACATCATGTACATTGATGCACTTACTTGATAAAAACCTTCTGGTTAAGTATCAAATGAGATTTTTTTTTTCAATTGAAAGCATTTAGAACTAAGTGAACTCATGGTATCAAATTTGGAAGTTTTAATTAAGGCCCATTTTTAATTGTTCCAGTAAGGAGAAGTTGAGAAACTAAAAGCAGCAGCAACTGGTGAAATGGGCCATGTTTTGTAAATGAGCTTCATTTGAGCAATGCTACTTGTAGTATATTTAGTACCAAAATTACAGAACAATGATAATGAAATAAGGGTTGCTATGTTTGTATCCATGCAATTTGCATTTAATAAAATATTAAAATACTACTGTGTTGTTATGCCTGCATAGTTCTGTTTGTTTATACCTTTACATGATTATTTCTGTAATGAGCAATCATTAGTTTAATACAGTTTTTGAATGTGAGCAAGTGTAATCTCCAGGCTACTTGACAATGCATATTTTAACTTAAGTATGATCAAAGTTTATTTCATTATCAGTTATAACCATTTCTAGAGAGAAAAGATTTAGAACAATTTGAATAAAGTTGTTGAAAGGGAAACAGGTTTGCTTTTTCATCAGTAATGCTTGTGAACTTCTTCCTCCCCTCTGTGGCCCTGTGTCCCATTATATAAATAGTAGCCATCTGTTAATAAAATAGGTAATGAAAAGCACTGTTCAGGAATGGTTTACTCTAGAAAGCCAGAAAACCATTCCTACAGTTCTCCTTGTGGAAGCTGTCAGTTGCCATTGAATCAGGGAGATATATCATGGCCTGAACAAAGTCCTCTGGCACATATCTTATGAACTGAACTGGGGACAAACAAATGCCCTCTCTATGCCACCTCTCACTGCAGAGCATGTCAGCAGCTGCAAAAGTGCCAAGTTGGGGCAGAAATCCCAAACCCAAAGAATCCAATGTGGCAATAAAAAGCCATGTGCTCAGTCTATTATTATAAAGCAGGAGTGTACAGTAGAGGGAGATGGAAGGAAAGAGGAAGCTTGACCAAATTATGGCATTTTAGTTCCCTATTCTAATGTCCCATTCTTCAGCAACCTGAATTACATAAATCCCTATTCTCTTCATCTTGGTCCCTCTCCTGTTTTAAAAGCTTCTTTTCCATAGCCAAAGATTTTCATTGTTCAATGTTTTTTGTTATGCTGCTATACCTTTTTTTTTTTTTTAATTAAGAAGAATGCTGAATTATATGCCACACCATAAATTGTTTGCAGTTGCTACTGGCCAGAATTTCTATTAGCATTTTTAACATTTTCTGCTGCTTTTTTCTATGCTTCTGTGTGTAGGGATCCCCTCAGAATAGATCCCTTGCACTGGGAGAGAATGGTGGGAAAGCATAAAACCCCTTTCTGAGGCAGCAGAACTTGGCCTGCTGCAGGCAGTGTACTGGATGATGGCTGTCCTGGATGGCCTAAATAGAGGGATGCCTGTAAAGCCCAAGCCTTGAAGTGAGAAAGGTGCATTGTAGGCACAATCATAATGCCCAGGCCTAGGGTAGCTACTGTAATATAACCAGAAAAAGTCAGCTTAGTGTGGTCTCTGTTCCATTTTCTGTAAGTGTGGGGTTCTTGACATTCTTTTTCTTAAGGGTGAGATGTTTTAGGACCCTAATGCTTAATGATTTAATTAAGTGGCACCTTGTTGGAATCAGAATTCCAATGTTCTTTGGAGACAAAATTAAAGGGTCAAACTGTGTTCAAGACACTTGTGCTGTGTCTCTTTCCCACTCTGAAAATGTTTAATGACAACAACCTGAGCCTACACAATAATCTGCTGATTTATTTAATAGCTAAAATGAGAGTTAAACTACTTTGAAAATCTGGCCCTGATACCAGCACTGTGAGAGCTACTTATGTATTTAAAAATTCTTAAAAGTTTAAGAATAGAGAGTTGCAAATGCTTTTGAAGGAAAGTTATGGAACCCATGGTATTTGCCTTGTTGAATAATGTGCTTAGCTTAGTTTCAAAGTAGGAAAATGGGTTAGGGCACTCCAGGGCCTATATTGTATCTGTGCAATGTAGAGTTTCTTCCTTGACTTCTCTTCAGTGAATGGTTGAGAATTTCCTACTTTTGGAATGATTTCTGGGCTACAGGAACAATGTACTTGTGCTCTGTGCTTTGCAGAACACAGCACTGGGACATGAGTTATTTGCCTGTTGGCCTTGACACAATTGTCCGGGTTGCTCAATGCTGCTCAGCAATGAATGTCTTATTGATCACACCTGCATTTCTCTTAGGGTAATTGGGCTTTAACTTAACCTGGCAGAAATTGGAAAGGAATTATACAAAAACTTATTAGGAAAATATATTTTAAGCGAGAAGTTGATCTGAGGCCTTTAGCTGTCAAATATTTAGGCATACACCATTTTATCTAAAGAACCTAATTTGGAAATTTGGAACCTTTCATCCAGCTACTTTTTTTTTTTTAATACATGTTTCTGTTGGTTAGCTCTGCTCATTTGAGCATATTTGCTTCTAATTTGCAATGCTCTGAGAGGCAAATATAGCCTAGTAACTGCTGTAGCAGTATCTTCTACACCTGCAGAAACATTGAGTGCCTTCTGAATTGGCATATGTTTAGTATGCCTCAAAATGCCTCTGGAGAAACCTGTAATTTAGTTAATATGTTATTCATGTTTATTAAGCACATGCCACAGCAAGGTAAAATAACTACTGGTTTGTAATCCCAGACAAATATGCTCTCCTTTACAGGGACAGCACTTCAAATGTGAATTTGTTGTGGTACCTTTTCAAACTTAGTGTGCATTGAATAGGAAAAAGCAAACTCAGTTCTGAAATCTTGAATGAATTCTTATTAAAATTAAAAAAGAAATACTAGGCAGATTTGCCTGAAGAAAAGTAATTATCTTTTGTGGAAGGCTCTGTTTCCAAATGTATTTTCTTTGAGACACCCAAATGTTTTGAAACTCTTTGGGAAAGAAAATTGTTTTGGTTTGAAGTTGCTCACCTGGAGGACTGCCTGGGAGCTGTTGATGTCAGGAGCTCCTGCTCAGTGTTCCAGGTCATCCCCAGGCTTCCAGCCCACCAGGTGAGCTGCCAGCAGCTAAACAAGCTAGATACCAAGAGGAAAGGAAAAAGCTTTCCCACAGAAGCATGGTTTGGCATGTGAATCTGGAAACGTTGCTTTGAATCTATTAAGCGCTGTCAAAATTAAATTATTTCATGTGACATTTCTATTTAAATAAGTCAGCAAATGCCATAGACTAATATTTTCTTTTTTTCTAGTCATCTCTCATTTCAGTTTCATCTTGGACTGGCTATAAAAGTGATACAGTAATTAGAGCATTGATGCAGCTTAGGACAGAGTAGTTTTTGATTTGTGGATTAGCTCTACTTTAGAGGTGGTCCAGGGAGAGTGCCTGCCATTTACACACTATTTTTACAGAATGTACATAGAGGCATGGAAGCAAAATGAAGCCCTCATTTGTGTTTTAGCAAAGCAATTGGTTCAGATACAGGGAGATTGAATACAGGGAGGATCACCACTGTTCTTGTTAGTGATGCCCAATGTTTTCTAATTTGTCAGTGGAGGGAAAGCTAAAAGTTGGCATTGAGTTTGTGGAAGGCTGAAATTAAGCTTTTATCTCTGTATGACAGTTTCTTCTGGATGAATTAAGAAACTTCCTCCTATCCTCTACCTAACAGACACACTGATTGGGTGATGGAGAAAATGAGTACCAAAGATGAGAGGAGAGCAAAAGGAAACCAACTATACTGATGGTAATACTGACAATTAATGAGACACTGACAGTACTGGGAATCTGCTCTTTTAAAACAGTCACTTTGTTTAAGACTTGGAGAGCAAAGAAGAAATAGAGTCAGAGGGAATAAAATCAGTGACTCAGTGTGATATACAGCTGAGCAAGGAAGTAGCTGATAAAGTTAAAATGTTTCCTCCCTAGCCCCTGTGATTAATCACTGCACACACGTGTGTATTTTGCATTGAAATAGCTCATTAAGGAGTAGCCAGTTGACACAATGTGCATTTAGAGAGGTCAAAGGGACATTAACCATTTGCAATAAAACTGTAAATCCAGAAGGACTTCTCTGGAATTAAAACCATTTGATTTATACTGCTGGGCAAACATTAAAACTGCAGGCCATGAAAAGACTCTGTGGTTAAGTATTGTTCTGAAAAATAGAATACCAAGAAATAGAGACTGAGTTTTTTGGGTTTTGCTTCTGCTTTTTTGTTCATCACAAAGAAAATTTGGAAGGTTATAAAGCATTGGTGGGGTTGAGTTGATGGTGTTTACATTCAGTTAAAAACCCCTCAGCTGTAATTTCAAGACCTTCTGGTAATACTAGAATATATTTACACATTTTAGGAAGATGAAAGCTTTAACAAGGAAGTTAATCAGTTTGTATTAATCATAGTCAGAGAAACTCCATTGACAATTGTAAGACTGAAAATATGCATCACCAGCCATAACTGGTGTGGTTTAACTTACTTTGCAGAGTTGGCCTTTGAATTAATGTACCATTAATTAGGTAAAATAATTACAGTTTTGTGTTAAATAGATACTCTAGGCATATGGTAGATGTTAATGGGAAAATATGGAGATGAGTAACCATACTGCCAGCAGTTCTTCTGCTCAGTGCTGATATGAGATATAATGTTAGCCAGTTAATTTACTGGACCCCAAAGTATTGTCATTACTTTTTTTTTTTTCCTTTGAAGCATGTAGAAGTTTGGCCTCATCAAGTATGGCAGGTTAATACAATGCACTCTAAAAATGAGTGTGTGACAACTAAGCTATAGCCACGTGTACAAAAGCAAATTTTTGTTGGTCTTAATAATGTTAGTTCATTAAAGAGAAGGGAACTCTGGAAAAAAAGGCAGATACATTAATATCACCACATGGTAAGTGTGTTAGGATTCTGCTGGAAGGGAATAGAACTGAAAACACCTCCTGCCTTTGGGCAACTCACTTTGGAAAGCACAAAATTGGGCAATCTCATGCCTTCAAGATATAGGGTATTTTGACTTTCGAAAGGAATATGTCTACTTTGACACCACTAATCATGGTGTCAATATTCTGTGCTATGTCAAAAAGAAAAGCTACAACTCCTTTTAATGCTTTCTTTATTGCTTGCCTAAGCTTCATTAAACAATCAGCTATTTGGATCTAATTTTCTCAGAAAAAGTTCCTGGCTCTGTTGGTTTTAATTTACAAGACAATCGTCCTTTAAAAGTACCAGTTGCTCCTCCCTAAATATCCAGTAACATTAAGATTAATGCTTGATTTCTACAGCACTTGTAAAGCCATTTCAATACCAGAAACTTTGGCTTCTGATCTTTGCACGAATAACACACAGAGTCAGCACAACCTTCAAAGGAAGCATAATTTGCAGGGGTAGCTGCTTAGCAAGGTGTGAAATCTCCACTAATTAATCTTTTTTCTTGTGTGGGACATGTTTCCCTTGTTGATCCTTTTCAATCTTACCCGAGTTTCTCATCTCCTGTCTCAGGGCAGAGATTTTTGAATAAGTTATTGCTGGTGGTTTTCTTCAGGGATGTTTTATTACCATAAAGGAATAAAACCAGAGGAAGGGGAGCTCTGTTTGGATGAAACAGTTTTTAATGCCTTAGTACTGGAAAAAAACTGTATGACCTGGTTTTGTATGAAATTGATTTTGGTGAAGAGAAAGAAATGGAGCCTGTGTGAATTTGGCATGCCTGGTAACTGTGCAAAACACTTCCTGTGAGAAGTGAATGATCACACTTATAGCTGTTGGACTCTTGTGACTCTCACAGTTTATTTTGTCACTGCATGCTGGGGGTCATATATTTGGCAAGCTCTAGTTTGAAAGTTTTTGTGGTTTTTTTTCTGATAAGAAACAGTATGTGCAAAGAGTATTAGGATTAATTCTGTCTGTCAAAGCATTGTATTTTCAAATTCTGCAGATCTTACGGGCTCCCAGCCTGTCAAGTTCTTTGCAAGCACTTTGAATTTAAATCTGATAAGCACAGAATATAGCTCTGGGTCTTAAGTACAGCTCCAGGTGTTTATTTCAACAGGAGAATATACAGCTACAGTGGCTTGTACTAATAGTTTTAGACATGTAGGCACACTGTATAGATTCACCAGCCCAGAGGTCAAGAGAATGGAGCTCTCAGGTGTGTTCAGGTGTCTAATGGAATAATCTTTACATTTCTGCACAGATGTGTTTGGCATAGAACAGAAGGTCACTTCTTTTACTATATTAAGACAGGTAAATGGAAATTATATTCTTGTTCAGTTAAGAAAAAAGGCACATTTCCCTAAGAATGTCCTGTAAGGTGGCAATAAAAATTATTTATTTCAATGAAGATGGTTCATGAAATAGCTCAATATCTTAAAAGGGTTTTAGAGTATTGGAAATAATTTGAAGTGAAGCCAGGAAATGCCTGCCTTATTTCAGACATATCATCTCAAAGGAAGGAAGAAAACAAATCAATAACTGTCATAGGATAAAGGAGGTTGGAGAATTTTATTTAAAGATAGGCATCATACATGTTCTATCAAAAGAGGAGGATTTTCTCTATTGTCAGTACATCATAAGGTTTCTTTTTGACTGGAGTTCTTTTCAATCCCTTCATCAGTGTAAGCTAAAAAATACTTAAAATTACTTTTTAAAAAAAGTTTTTCTTTGTTGTGCAGTAATATAATTAGTGGTTAACTGCTTCATATAAAGGTGATAACTGATGTGAAAATCAAGATCAACTTGTAAAAATTATTTTATTTTAAACATAATAGTTTGCATTCCCAAGATTTTTGTTCATGATGGAACTTTTTAAAAATAGAAGAAAGAAATGGCATTCTGCTATGGTGAAGGGATTTTAAGATTGAGAGTTTAAAAGAACATCAATTAAAAAAAACCTCAGTTTTCAGCTCAGATTTTTATCTGGGTTGAATCCTTGTTTCTTCTCCAATTAAACTGGGTTTTTTCACATTACCTAATTCACATTAGGTAATGTGAAAAATATCAACAAGATTGATGGAGCAGTCTTACACATGAAACCTTATCTTCATCACTGATAATTAAGCACTGGTACCTTAAATGTGTTTTTAACCTTAAATTGTGATGCATTATATGATCATGGTATTGAAAGAATTATCAGTATATTTTTAAATTGCTCTTCCCCTAATGGAAAGTGTGGCCACACAAGGGTAAAACTTGAAATTCCTTGTTTTCCCTTTTGATGAGATGCAAACAAACATTTGTTGTAGGGGTTGGGGCTTGAGCATTTTTTTTTAGTTTTTTTTCAGATTTTTTTCAGGGCTTTTAACAGATATTTTTAGGGGTTTTTGTGAGAGTTTTTAGGACTTTTCTGGGAATGTTTAGGATACTTTTAGGGTGCTTTCAGGGCTTTTTAAGGGTATCCTAAAGGCTTTCTTAGTACTATTTAGATTTTTCCAGGAGTTTTTTGAGTGTTTTGGGGGCTTTTTTAGGACTATTGAGGGTATATTGAGAACCTTTTTAGGACCAGGGTATTTTTAGGGTTTTTGAGGGAATTTTTAGGTGTTTTTAGGGTCTTATCAGGGCATTTTAAGGATTGTTGGGGTTAGGATGGGTAAGAGTTAGGGTTAGGGGTTAGGAAATTAAATATTGATCTCACAATTTTTTAAAATCTTCCTTTAAGCTCTGCAGCATGAGTTAGAAAATAATAGTAAATTAATTTCACAGGAGGACATAGTAAATTTCACAGGTGCACGAAGTGTCTTGTTTGAGATATGTTTTATTATTTTAGTTTGTGAATATTTCTTTTCTGCTTCACAATCTACCATTGAAAAATATATCTTTTCTCTCATCCAGGGAGTCTGTTACACAGTTCTGCTTCCATTGTATTAAAACACTTTGTGGTGATCTTTATTAACAAAACTGAAGTAGAACTTGGACCATTTTGCCTGCTCCCAAAGAGAGGTCTGGCATGGCTGCATGTATTTATGAAAGTATTCCTCAACTAGATAAGGTGCAGGTGGAATTTCTTTCCTTCAAGTGGAGTGCTTTCTCATAAAATGGTATCTTTTCCATTTTTTTCCAAGATATGCAAATATTTTCCTTTTCTGATTTTTTTTTCCCCCAAAATCTCATGTGTAAGATCACTTAGTTTGTCATACAGAAGACAGAGTCCCTTGCTGCAAACAGCTCTGGAGCAGGGATGTTACCCAGCAGACAGAGAGGGATCCTTGGGCACAGTACACATAAAAGGATAAAACTTTGCATTTAATGTTCTCCATCTGGCAGCTTCTACTTGAGTCTTGTAGGACTGAGCATCTTCTTAAACATAGTAATACCAAAAAAAACCCAAAAAACACTACCTCCATTCCTATGATTCCTTCTGGACCTGGAAGAAAATCTTTTGTGGTTCTCAGCATTTTGCAGGACTTGGCCTTGAATGCAGCATGTGGCCCTGTGATGTCTTACTGAAATAATGTAAAGTGGGTGTTTGATAAATATGCTGAACTGGACTGTGTACCTACTGAGGCATATTTTAAATATTCCTCCCCAAAATGTCATGTATAAATAGAAGTGCTTTAACATATTGCAGGCATTTGGTTTTGTAGAAGATCTTTGTGCCTCTCTGTTTTCTTGTATGTTAAAATTTCAATTATTGCACACTCTCTCTGTATTTTTTTGATCATTTTGATCCTTTTATCCCTAAGCAGAAATATCCTTGCTCAGAGATTGCATAGTGTATAATCTGGTTACTCAAAATTTGCAATGCTTTAATGACATTTGAAGTATCGGTTACTGTATTATTAATTGCTGTTATTATGTCATAAATTTATTTCTACAGACTATATCCCTATTTCTGTGTGAATAGGATTGATTTGCTCTCTAGAATAAGAGCAGCTTTAATATCTGGTAAATATAATAATGAGGCTTTATCAGGATTTTACTGAAGAGGTCACTGAATCTCTATTGTATAGAGTTTTTAGGATATTCAGAAAATCAAGTGGTGATAGGAGACTTCAGGTAGAATGAAAGTGTTTTCTGAGATCATTATGGTTTGAGACTTTACAGAGAAGTTCAGTGATACAGCAAAATTTTCTCACAGTGCTGAGAGTTTTCCCTTGATCATTGCAAGATGGTCTCCTTGCAAGTGAAGTACAATGATGTGCTCAAAAATATACCTGTTCTTTTGGGGGGAAAAAAAGGTTTGTTTCCTCCTCTAGAGAACTGAGGCAATTTCATAAACATGTTTCAGGATTTCATTTAGAAAAAGTTTGTTCTCCTGGCCATGTAACCCTCAGAACAGCTGCTGTCAGATCAAACGAGCTTATTGAGAAGGATGGATTGTGAACTGAAGAGATTTCCACTGCAGGTGATGTTCTAGGAGTGTGCCTTCAAAAGAGTTGGCAGTATTTGTAATTGTATAAACACAAATAGGGATTACTCATTTAATAAATAAAACATAAATGTTACAAGCAATGCCAGCAAATATGTTTTGGTTGCAAAGTTGTCTTGCAGAAGACATTTCTCTCAGATGTATTGATATTACATTGCAGCTCCTAAATCAGCTTTGTAATACATTGATGTCTCAAATTGCCTCCTTAAACATCTGCTACCTCATATTACAGCTGGTGAACAATGCAATAAATTCTTTTTTTTGGTTTCTGTTTGATTTGTCAGACATTTTCCCCCCATTTTTCAGCAGTTTATAAATGTGTTGATATTCCTTTGACTAATGTTTCCTATTTATTCCTAAGTTTTGATTTCCACCTTTTGAAGTGCTACCATTAGTGAGACATAGACGCACATCTTAGGGGTAGCTCACAGGGAAATAGGCTCCTTTTTCTGTTTGTCCATCTTAATTTCTGTATCTCAGTTTATCTTTTGACCAAATGGAAGTAAAATACATATTTTGGTTCTCAAATACTTTATGAAACACTGATGACCACTATTAGTGATTAGAATTGACAATTATGAAGAGGAGTGAAGCATGTCAAAAATAGTTTTAGTATTTCTTTCCATACTTAGTACTGAAGGCTGAATTAAGAAATTTTCTAAAATGAGCACTCAGCTTAAAGATTTCTAGAAGCTGTTTCTTCACCTAAAAGTTATTTGGTTTAAAGTGACTACTTTTTCCAATTCTATTCCCTCTAGCAATTTATAGTAGATATTAATTCTCAATTTTGGAGCTCCCTTCAGTCACCCACTTACTTCTGATATCTGCCCGCTGCTAATGAATATGAATGAAATGAAAAGCAATACCTCATAACTTTAAATTATTATTGTAGAGTCTGATAGGAATGGGCAGGTTTATATAAAATACTCTGAAGTATATTTTTTAAGAACCATCCCTATAATTCTTTGAAGAACAGATGTCAAAATGTACTGTGATTAATTTCTCCGAGAAAGAAAATTATATTAAATTAGCGCAAAAAAGTCACACAAGAGGCAAATACTTAAATTCCTAAATTAAATTTTATACAGTACTGTGCATATGAATAGAGCTGTTTGCATTATTACTTGTGAATAACTGATTGGCCAGATTTAAGCCTTTTATGTTAAGGCACATGGTGATTTTGATAGCTTCATTTTTTTAATTATTTATAGCACTTCAATGAGTTCTTGGTAAGAATAAATATATAGTGCATGTTGAACAGAAAATCGCTTGTCTATAATGATGATATATAAATCTGATGTGTTTTAAAGATCCATTATTAATCCTCTTTCTTACAATTGAAAAAAATATTTTAAAAATCATTATGTACATCCTAATCAGTGATGGAAAAATTTGTATAATGACCAAGAGCAAACCTAAATCTGCTCTTGGTTTAAACATTTACGTGCAAGTGAATGAAAAGTGTAGATTTCAGGGCAAGCTGAAATGACCAGCACATACCAACAGTATGATTACCTGGTGTTGCAGAGGATAAGATGACTGAATTATCAACAGCTGAAATTAGCAATAGGCTAATTTTGATGCCTTCTTTTCAAATTTCCCTCTTCTGCCTAGGAAAATGACTGGAGAACAATGAAGCAGACTCTGGTAGTATGTAGGAATGTGTAAGGCCAATGTGAATGTAAAAAGGAAATCTTAATTTTAAATGCCATCAACAATGTGAGAATCAGGGAGAATTAATGATTTAACTCTCTCTGGTGAAGGCAGATGGAAAATTCCAATTAATTCCCTCTGATAGTAGCTATGTACCTATAAGTGGAAATAATAAGTAAAATAATGAAAAGCGTCTTACTGGAGGTGCCTTCAAATGTCATATATGAAAAACCCTGCTGAATTATTTTCTAAGTCTGGTAACTTTATTTGGGTTAATGACCTTGTGTACTGAGATATAATATTAATTAGATTAACCTTCCGAGTTGCGGTCTCTAACATTCAAACTTAATATTTAGAGTGAAGGAGAAAACGAACATTCCAAAGGGTTCAGAAACACAATAGTGAGGAGCTAAGCCATAAATGAAAATTCTGGCACTCTATTTCCAGACACAATATGTGGAGGTCCTGCTGAGTTCTACAAGATGGTTCCTGTGCACTGTAACTGTATCAGAACAGAATGTGGATAGAGGACTTTTTATAGCACTTGAACTTTTTCATTGTGATGGCATTCATTGCTGTGCAGGAGTTAATGCTCTGATACCAGTGTGCCACCCTTGCAAAAGTTATCCACCTTATTAGCAATTATTTTGTGGCTGCTAAAATATGAAACAGACTTTGAGTTTGTTCTTTGAGAGATGCTAAACTCAGTTTTTATAGCAGAAGTGAAAGTCAATTGTCTACTTTGTCACACTGAAATAAGTGAGGTGAGTTGTTCTGATGGTGATCTGTCCCCAGGACAGAAGGAATGCACTCAAGATCAGTGTAATTAATCCCTGTTCAGTGAGGCTGGAGCCAGGATTGTACTCACAGCTCTCTGGTGATAGCCATGGAGCTGCCTTTGGTTCCTGCTGGAGAGTCAGCACTGCAGCAGCTCTGCTGACTGGCTGAGAAATGCAATTTTCTGCTAAGCACAGAACTCCCTCAACAGGAACAGGGGCTGTAGGTGAGCATTACTGATATGTTCTTAGGCAGCAGGTGTGTACAGCTCTGGGTAAGACCTGATAACTCCAAACAGCATTTAATGCAGCAAGCTCTGAAAGAAAGGAATTGTGTTGTGTGTCTGTCTTCAGTGTGTGCAGCATTGGCTCATCCTAAACAAAGTACTCCTGGAGCTCAAACAGCTGTTAGACTGGTTGTTCTTGTAAGCACAAGTGAATGTAAGCCCGTTTCCTCACAGAGGAAAGAGCATGTGTTCCATCCTGCTGTTAAACATAGACCTTGTTCATCTCTAGTGAGATCCTGTGGGTTTATGCCACCAGTGTAAGTGGACAAGCAGTGCAATCAGTGTTTTTTTGTTTTCCTTTTGCTGTTGTGGTTGGTGATCCTTCTTAGAGACCAAATAAATCTACTTTTATAAAGGGCGAACAGAAGCTGTTGTTGAGGGAGGCTGTGCCTTGGCTGTTTGCAGTGACTGGCATCCCAGTCTCAGGACTAAATTGTTTTTGCAGGTATGAATAAGGGTTGCTACCTGAGGGACTTAAATCTACATGCCTTAAACAGGCAGTTGTACCTTTATTTGTATTACAATCAGATCTTTGCCAGCTCCACAACCTTTTTCTCCTTCCCAGTCTCCCGGAGGATTTGCAGTAGGCTTTTTTTTCCTACAGGTGTGGAGTGCTTTAGGTTTGGCCCATTGCCTGGAAGCTGCAGCTTATCATTTCTGGTTTGTCTAAGTCTGATTTTTTTTCTACTTTTCTGCATCAGTTTTGAGATCCCAGTTCTTTTTCTTGCTCCCTTGCCTCTTCTACTCCCCATGCTTTGTTTACTCTTGAGCTTTTGCTGGCTTTTTCCCTTCCCTAATTGTGCAAGCTTAGATCCCCAAGATGCTTTAATCTAAACTATTATTTTATTTAAGTAAGGCTGGCCTGAATCAAGCAGCTGCTGTGCTGCTGACCAGCCTAGGCCATGCCAATCAATTGCTGCTTGGAGCTCATGTCAATCTCCAATTTTAACAAATTCTGGAGCTGGCTCAACACAAAGTTTGGTTCCCTTCTTGTCTCTTGAAGTTCCAGAAATTCCGTTGTTCTCCTGTCTATTGGTAGAAAAAAAATTAACTTTGGCTTTACAAATAATCAAGTTTCCCATCAGTACATTGCGAGTTGCAGTCTGAAGTGACTCTGACTCGTGAATCCAAGCCACACCAGCAAGTTTAGTGGCACCTTGGCTTTGTTTTTTGTGTAAAAAAGATGCCACAGCCTTGAGAAACCACTGTCATCCTCTGATTCTGGAAAGCTGAGCCAGGAAGTGAAAAAATTGGGTTTTGCTTTTTTTTTCCTTCAGTTAAAAAAGAAATAGTACTTGCCAGTTTTGCATTGCATGTTTAGACCTCATAAGGTGAAAAATGTTCCTATAAAAATAACTTATTTAACCTTCTCTATGCCAAAGTACCTTGAACATGTCTGTTTTTATGGGCTTAAAGAAGCAACAAGTTTGTAGGAGATGATTTACATTTAGTGAGGACATGAGTGAAACCCTTCAAATGGGAATGGAAAATTATTTTGTAAATTAACTCTTCTTGGTGTTAAAGGTCATGTTAGTTAAGAACATTCTTAGCAACTTCAAGGTGGCAAAATTAAAAATGGGAATTCATAAGTAGGACTATTCCATGGAACAAAACATTTGATTCAGCAATTGGCTTATATGCTAAGGTATGTCTCAAACTAAGTGTTGCTGGTGTTAATCTTATTTGAAAATGGTAACTTCTGCTAAAAATATTCTTAAACCAAACAGAAAAGCAGGACTTTAGGGAGTATGTCTTTGCAGTTTTCAATATGGTAGCTTGTTTGCATTTTGTCCTATTTTTTAGTGATTAATTTTATTATAAATACATGTTGGTTTTGAGGGATGTTCTGATGTTATTAAATACAGTCTTTAATTGGTATTTAATATTACAGTTAAATCAAGCTAGTTACTGTGTAGTTTATTAGCATGGAATTACTGCACTGTTAAATCCAGGATAAATAATTTCCATATTTTAAAATAAGTACAGGATTAATTATTTTACACTGTAGTTTGTTATTTTACACTTAAGAGTAAATTAATTTGGTTCAGCTAATGCATATTAAATCTGGATCCTTGAGAAATATTGCTTTAAAACTTGTTTCAGTATTTCAGAGAATATATTGCTGGGAAACATAATTAGGTTATGTAACTGAATTAGAACCCACCCAAAGAATATGCAGAGCTCTCCTTTTCATCTGGAAAGAGACTCCATCAGGAAGTAGAAATGGAAATTTTGTTTTTTCCCATGAAAGACTGTTTAAATTTTTTTTTAAATTTACAACCTTAACTGGATTCTTCTTTCAGATAATGTAGGCTATATGACTAGAAAAGGAAGAAATGTTTGTCTGCAGTTTGGACAGGCAGGTTTGCTCTGTGGAATGGTGCAGGATTGAGAGGAGCATGTCTGGAATGTGAAATTCCACAGAGAATGCAAGAGCAGGTGCATTTGTGAGAGTGTGAAAATGGTTTTACTCAGCTTTGTGCATTTTGGAATGTTGGCCTGAGTTCTTCTCAGTGACCTCATTCTCCTATTTTTTTTTTTTAATAGTCTGTTGTTCAGGGCGTTCTAAGGAAATCTCCTCCCTGCCTTTCCCTCACTGTTTTCTTCAGCTAAGCCAGTGGAATCTGGCACTATTAATTGAATGACTGCCACTGCCTTTTAGAGTGGCAGATGCTGTGTGCTTTTTATTCTAGATCAAAGTTTTTATGTTCCAGAAAAGTCAGGGTTGGTGCACTACCTTTAATGGTTCTCTCTGTTCCTGCAAGAGAAATAAACTTCCAGATGATTGCATGCCCCTGTTAATGAAAATGCAATAAATGATGTAGTCTTTTGTTTGTCCTTTGGCATCATGAGCCATTTTTCTTTTCAGTTTGTGATTTGAGATGTCTTCAAAGACACCTAACATAAAATAGCTAATAAAAGATCTTGGAAGAAAAATTGTAAAGGAAACTACCCAAAACTTTAAATGGGTAGCATCCTGTCTTCCAGGAGTGTTCAAGAACTACCAGGAAAAACCTCTTTCTTTTCATCAAGTAAACTTACCTGATGAAGAGACTTACTCAAAACCAAATCCTAATTTTATTTTTTATATTTTTTGGGTTTTTTCCTCTTGTTAATAACAGGAAATAAACTATGTAGAATTCAAATAAATTATTTTTTAATCAATGATAGCTGTTTTCCAGTTCCAAGTGATGCTTTAAAATGAAAAACAAATGTTGGGGATGATGATGTTTTTGGTGAGTCACTCTGGATGGTCAGCTAGAAATGCTTCCTAGCTATTTCTAGATTCTTGGCATGATTTGGGATATCAATATTCTCAATCCCTCCTGTTTCCCATCTGTGTCGCATTCTGGCTCTTGTTGCTCCACTGTATCTGAAGCTTTGAATGGGTAACAGAGGAGTTTTTGGGCTTTGGTGGGAAGACAAAGATCTTTTCAAACCTGGAGTAGTTGCACCTGCATGAAGGTATAGAGGGCTACATGGTGCTCACTCCCAGTCCACTAGGATTATGGATGAAATACTGGGGTTTACTTCTATCTGAAGATATTGTATCTCAGCTTCTGCCTCCCCTTGCATCCCAGCAAGCATTCAGAACCACATCCAACAAGCTCCTGGCCTGGAAGATAATATGTGAGGCTTGTAACTTTCACTCCTTGTTGCAAGAACAAACCCTTTAAAATAAGACAAAATTTAGACATATTCAGTTTATAAAGGCTTCAATCACTGTAGATGTGAGGTCAGGTGAAGTTCAGTTTGAGACAAATTAAGAAAGAAGATAAAATCAGCCTTGAGGAAGAGTCAGAGACTAAACAGTTATTTGACAAACAAGCACTTATCTGTAGAATAGCAGAGCTAATTCAGTTACCCAAGTGGGGAGGAGGGGAAAGGCAGGGCGTGGGAGTGAGGGAAGATGTCTGTACATTGATATATCCTCGTGGACAGAGTGGGACTGGTGCAATTGTTCCATTAAGTGCAGGTATTTGTCTGTCTTAAGCCTCTGAAATCAATACCAATAATCTCATAAACAAAGCAAAATTTGACTTTGAGAGAATTAATGCAGCCCAAATAAGGCTGCATATAGATATAATGAAGACATAAATTTATATTACCTATCTAAAAAGATTTTACAAACTAGTCTAAAAATAATAACATTCCAACCCGGAACAGGAGAAACTGGATTAATGTTAACAGGCTTTATTGAACCTCAATGAAATCCACAAGAGAGGTTTTGTTTTGTCAGGATTATCACATGCAACAGGAAGCAGTATAAAACTCCAAGATTTTTGAGACAAAGCCTTTAACTAAGGCAAAGATGGTGTAAAGGGAAACATACCAATTTAGTTCTGTAAATGAGTGTTCTTGCAACTGGAGCAGAAGTGTTACTGTGAGAGGCAATTGTATGAATGAGTTTCCAAGTCCTTGTTGTCCTATATTTACATCATAAGTTTTCTAAAGAGAGTCTTTAGTCCCCTGCTGTGTATTGTAAAACTTGATGTTCTGTTCTTTGGGAGCAGGAGCAATTAGGATGTAGATCATGCAAAGCATTTCTGGTTGTACAGTCATTGAAAATTCTCTCTCTGGCCCTGTCATGGCACTGCTGGGAATGTTCAAGGACTGCTGCAGCAACACCAGAAAAACTTAATGCTGCCCATCTCAGCCACTCCTTAAAGGGTTGCAGAGTAGTACTGGTCTTTCCAAATTTTTTCCTCCTTTTAGAGAAGATAAATATTCAATCTACTCTGTTTATAATTGTACAGAAAATCTTTTATTTGAATTTTACTATATTTCATCTTTTTGTTTCAGAAAATGAAGACATTTCAGTATGAAAATTGTGGGGGTTCTTTGTCCTATTGTTTTAAAACATAATGTAGACCAAGTGGTTTTAATGCAGTCTGGCACATATTTCACATGACTTAAAGAGAAGCCTACAGTCCTTTTCTCTACAAATACAACTCAAAGTGTTTTACTTGGTGTTTTTGAACAAAAGCTAATCCTTCATTTCATTTTGTTGTTTACTCATAGATTTGAGGCTCTATATAGAGCCTTTCCTTGCACTAGAAGTGGTCACTAAGAAAAATATAAATGAAAGCTGCCCTGCAACTGAAGTTGTTTCCCACATGAATCTGGGGAACAAGAGAGATCATGAAAACTCAGATTAATGTTTTCCAAGGGATTTACAGAAGAAGTGCTTGTTGTCATCTTGCTTCCCTCAGCATCCCCAACTGATAGAGGATCCTGTCACAGTAGAGTGGGTGGTCACACGAGCAGATCTGAGGCATCTATCATCTCCTAGCTCCTGTGACTACAGCAAAGATTTGTGTGTCAGATGATTGTGCCAGGAAATATGTCCCTAGTTCATGTACCCAGATTAGAATTAGTGTGCATAACCAGACTGTCCTGTTTAATTTATATTATTGGGTTCTATATAAATGAAAATTTTAATTTATGTTAAGAGATATTCAAAGGCTCCCAGAAGAGAGGTAATTGTATTTCATTTGATGCTGATGAAATAAAAAAAGACAGAATTTACATAGTTATATTTAACATGCAGTTGTGCTAGCTTAAAAATTACATTGCTATCTATGAAGTCAACAGCAAATTCCACCTTCTAAAAGGCAACTCATGGAAGGGTTCTAGGATCAGTTCATTCAGCTTTAGCTTTCCTGAAGGTTGTTACCAACATTTTTCATCTGCAGTTTGTAGTCACAATAGCAGGTTATGTCATTACCCCCCTTAAAAAGACTTTATTCATTCCCTTCTGTGTTATTGTCAGGTTTAGTTACCTGGATATAAAATCCTTTCTTCCCTACAGAGGGCCTGCCATGCTATGAGCACTGTGCTATACATTTCTTCCTAGAAGTGTTCTGGATGTAAAACACAAGATTGTCTGTGCATCAAACAATTGAGTGAGGATTAGCCTTCAGTTATAGCCCACTGTGATTCCTACAGGAGCTGACAGCCCTCTGGGACACAGCCTGCCTCAGGCATGGAGAAACATGGTCTGGTATTTGCTTATTGGTGTATTAGAGGTACTACAAGTAGTGTTTTATCTGGCTCATGTTTCTCTCCTTGCTGGTTTCTATTTGATTCCCTTCTCCAGTTTCCACTCCTCATAGTCAGCTGCATTTTCCACAGGCATTCTGGGCCACAGTACACTATTGTCTTCTTTCCATCAATCAAATTATCTTAACTGCTGTAAAAGTTTCAAATCAGCAATTCCTCCTTCCTTTTCTTTGAGTCCTCAGCATGTCCAACCATCACAGCTGTTTTTTCTATAACTTTTTGTTCAGATGCTCTTTCATCTTCAGTTTGGATACTGATGCTTTTTTAACAATGTCAACTTTCTTGAAAACATCATCCCTCTCTGTTTCTCTCAAATTCTCCTTAAAAACTCTAATTCTGTCCAACACATTCATCAAGGTCATCTTATCAACTTCTATTTTCCTGTGCTGTGTTCATGCATCTTAACATCACAAATGTCATACTTCATTGATCTCTGTCAGCACAAATATTACCAGTTTCTCTTTCTTCCTCTCACACCCATTTTCAAATGATTTTATGAAGTGCAGAATCATTTTCTTAGCCCAGCTTGGCTAATCATGTTCAGTCCTTCCTTTGTCTTGCACTAGAAATGAGAGAATTATGACAGCAGGAAATCAAGACAATTGCTAAAATGAACCACATGATGTAGTCTCAGAAAATTGTAGATAGCTTTTCCCTATGGAATAATATTTCCCTATTGCCCCCTGGAATTCCCAACATTGTGTACTTATTGTGTGTATCTTTTGGGGATTTTGGTGTTTTTTTTGTTGTTTGTGGGGTTTTTTTTGGTGGTGGTGGTTTGGATTTGGGAGTTTTTCATTTTGTTTTGCTGGCACTCCAGGAAATTTTTTGTACTAGGAGTGTTGGAATGATCCAGGGACCTTCTTGTACTTGTAAAGAGTGGGATTAGTGAGTGCTTGGTGGGATTCAGTGGGACTGTTCCCAAAGCTCATGCACAAACTTCGGTGGCTTTGTTTCTTGGCATATTTCTGATAGCTTGTATACCCAGAGATCTGAAAACATCCCATAATGCTGCAAAAGAGTGTAGTAAATGCTAATTTGCCACTGTGCCCATTGTTTTTCAACCAAGATCTGTACTTGAAATCCATCTGTTAGTGAGCAGGGCCCCTTTGTGTTGAGTTCATATTCCTTCCACATCCATCACTGATTTTGTTAAGTGCCTAGTTATTTTGCAACAACACCATCAGAAATGCACTAAATGGGCTTCCTGTTCATTGTTATTAGGGGCTGGATGAATAAGAGTTTCCTTCCCTACAGAAATGTGTACCAGTGGTCAAATAACCTGCAACCACAGCCTGACTCTCATTAGGGTTAATGGGAATCAGGTCTCAGACTTGTCTGACAATTGACAGCATGCTGCTTAGTAAGGAAGTTGGCTTAGGGAGGAAGAAAGTTGCTACCAACTCTAAGATGCCTCAGATATTTTTCCCTTGTTTGCCTTGTCTCTGTTTTTCCAAAAATAATTTTAAGAAGTTCTCCTAAGTATAACATTTGAAGTGTTTCCCTTTCCCACTTTTTTTTTGCTGCCTTTCTCAATCCACAGAAACCAAGATGTGTTTTTGCTAGGTAACATTCTGAAGCTCTTGATTATTTTTCAGATTAAAAAAAAAAAGCCTATCAATTTTAGGTGCAATATTGCCTAAAATGGAAGGCTAAATTTTCTTTTTGTTACTATAACATGATACTGCTCTTTACTGTTGTGGCACAGAAAATATTGAAATACTTTTCACTTTTTTCTCTTTTTTTCCAGCTTGTTTATTGTTCATTAGCTTGGTTATGTCCAGTTCAACACTTGGTAGGCAACACTATTAAATTCTAATCACTTGGTTGAACAAAAGCTTGCTTCATAAATCATTCTTTAATAGCCTGTCCAAAATTTCTTTAGGGTGTTGAAGCTGCATTGCAACGTTGCTTAGCTGATCAGACTCTAATTATAGAAATTATACATCCAGCAGTTAAACCAGTAAACAAACCTCCCCTGACTGGGGCAGTAATCCTGTGTCAGTCAGGATCTTTCCTGTTGATTCTGGATTTCTGTCACTCTAATCCTGCTATGCCCTGAAATATCTACTGCTGCATATCACCCCTGTGTTCCTTGGGCTTCTCCTAGACCTGTCTTAATTGCTGTTTATAGCCTACCTGCCTATGTTTCTTAGATAGAAGCAAAAATAAGTGGTTTAACAACTCAAAAACCATAAAATTATTAAAATTATTCTGTGGTATGATGCAGTACTACTGAATGCAATAGACAAGAATGCAAAAATCACATAATACTTTCAGGATCGTTATTTTAGTCTGCAGGTTGTGTTACAATAGAAGCTAAATGATTCAAGAAATATTGCTAGCACTGTTGTTTTACGGTAGGGAGTAAAATTAAAGGATTTATAAGGTTGCTTTCTGGACCGTGCATCACTTAACTATGCTTTCACAAATTATTTCTTTCACAAACTTTGGCAATATTTACAGCTGCACCTCAGAAAGAGTGGGTTGAAATGTGAAGGGAATAATGTAGGTTGAAAAATATGAAGTGTTAATTATTTTTCAATTTGTTGTTGTTTGTAACAAAATTTCATTTTAGCAAGAGATGACATACACTAAGAAAACATTAGGAAAGAGTTGCAGGAGGAGGGAGATGTGAAAGACAGCAAGAAGGTTTAACCAAGTATTTGCAGTATAAAATTACAATAATTGAACTTTATTTGGTTTTTAATTATTCTTGTAATAAATCTTTCTGTGACGTTGTGCTGTGAACTGAGTTCAAGGTCAAAACTTCAGCTTACTGCTTACCTACAATAAATCTAATAAAACTGTTATTAGTTTTATTACATGCAAAAATTCTAATAGAATGAGTGGATGCCTGCCATAGCTAAGTCTTACTTCAGTAGAAACTTTATACCTTAGTCTTAGATATATATGGTCCCATATATATAAGAATACTTAAGGATTGCTGCTATTCTCAGTGCATTTAATTTGAATAATCTGACTCAGGAGATGTACCAGGCAGGCTGGCACATGGGAAAGCTCTATCTGCTGCATTCCCAAAAACTCTGAAGCAAAAACGTGGGCAAGCTGCTTCTTCAGAGTTTTGTTGAGCAACAGAAGAGCTTTCCATCTATCCTTATGGACTGTTACTGAGCTGGGTTCTGTAGGATCAAGAACCTTCATGGGGTTTTTTATTTGTGGTTTTTTAAACTGTTCTCTGTGTGCTCCTTTACCTAAAAGGCAGTAATGAAGTTTGTCTCAGATTGACACCTATGTCTATGCAGAATTTCCTAAATTGTCATGTTTATAGATTAACAGTCCTGAAACTGGATGGGTGGAAGAGCAGGCAGTCAGCACTTGGTAGAACAAGGAAATGTTTCCCAGGGACAACCCGTGATCACCATTGGTTTCAGACATCGCATTAACACAGAACCAGTTTTCCTCAGCCATGGGCCTAAACTGAAGTTTTTTATTTGATATTGATGCATAAAAAGACCAAAGGAGGGCCAATATTTTAATTTAAGCCACTGAGTGGGAGAGAAGCATTTTCTGAGCCTCATTTTTGCCCCAAGCACTTCCATTCACTGATCTCCCCAACCACAGAGAGAAGGGCAATATTGGGAATGTTGAGATATTCTCCTGTCTCTTTGGAGAGACAATCCCTGGAGTTAAAGGGGTAGATGCAATGAGATCACACAGATTTGCTCCACTTGCTGCTCTTCCTGATTAAAATCCCGGCAGAGGGGAAATCACTACCAGCTTACCTTTGTCAGCATAATCAAATAAAAGCTCTTTGAAGGGTAATAGCTGGAAACATAGTTAGGAAATTGTCACACAAGCACTTCAAGAAAGATAAAGGTAATATTAATTATTTTACAAGTAATTTCACTGAACATGGTGTCATGAAAAAGAATCATGGCTAGCAGTCATCTAATTCCACAGAAAATTTGAGCCAGTCCAGTTCAGGCTCATCTGTGAATTTGCTTGCTATGAATTTCTTCAATGTCTGATGGTTTGTTTGTTCAGAATTTTGCAGACAATTTTTCAGGAATTTTTTAAATGTTTCTGAAAACTCATATACTGGGTAATTTTTATCCCTTGCAGAATTGTGGCAACAATTATAAAAGGATGATACCCCAAGCTGCTTTTTAGCAACCCAAGTTTTTCAGATGGAGGAGTTCTTATTCCTTGCAGAAAAATGATAACACAACTTGATATTCCTTACTGCAGCTCAGGTAAAACAGGTACTGAGAGACAGTGAATTCATTTCTGTGAGCTCTGAATCCATTCCTGAATGTGCACTCTTTGCAAGGAGTGAATACATGGTTTACAGAATTCCGCCCAGGTTGCATAATTCAAGCCAAAGCACAAAAGAGTCGAGTGTTCAGCAGTTTCTCATTGCTTACAGAATCTTTTTTCATAATATCTGCTATGCTGTCTGTTGTGAGATCAGCTTAGTCACTCCTCCCTGCTGACTCCTGCCACAGGCTGGCAGGGAAAGAGACCCCTACCACCACTTTGATGAACCTGCCTGATCACTAAGAAAACAAACATTTAGACAGGAAAAAGAAAAAAATTATCTCAGTGACTCCTGTCTTTGCTCTGACAGGCTTTACATTGCTTTGCTGGTGACTTGCAAGCTGTGAATTCATTGGCTGTACTGACACAAATGCAAATTTTTGTGTTTGTGTTCATTGTAAATACTTATATAAGTGGCTACCTTGTGCTACAAATTTCTACTTGGACTGACTTTGTGACAAGTTTGTAGTAAGTTAAGAACTGCATCTGGTGAGTATAAGACTCTGGAATAACTTTAAATAATGTAACATCAAACCAGTATTTAATCTTTGTTATGGGTAAACTGAAAGAGATACTTTGTGAAGCCTAATGCATTCCAGTCCAGTGAGCATTTGCTTCTTATTATGCATTTTAGCAAATGGTGTGTTACTAAATTTTTGTTGAAACATGACCTTGGGCGGAATAGGCACCACTGCATAAAATCCTAGAAGTCTACTCTAGGTGTACAGAAATCAGCTTTTTTTTCTTTTTTCTTTCAACTTGGGTTATCTGGCAACCACAGTTAATACTATAAGTATTGCATCTATTTTTTTTTAATGATAAATCACTGGTAAAACCATGTTTTGTTCAGAGAGTTGTGGGAACATCAGCCACCACGTGTAGATTATGCGAATGTCTCCATCACACATTTCTGTGTACAGCACCTGCCCCACCATGTCTGCTCAGGGGTCTTTGCTGCAAATGTTTCTGTTCCCCACACAGCCACCAGGGCTGTTTTCTTTTGAGAAAACACATCAGTGGCATTCTGTTGTGTTGTCACTCAGCAGTGAGTCATCTTTGTGTCTTTTCTGAAGATAAAGTTTAATTCAGGTCTCCTGACCTCATGCTTCCCCTTGCTCCCTTCTTCCTTTTCTGCTCCACATTCCTGGGGAGAAACTGCCAGCACAGTACGGCACAGGCTGCAACCAGCAGTGATCAAACCCTTCAAGAGCTTCCCATTAATTACCCATTTTGGGAGATTTTCCTGCTCGGTGACTCATTTCCTGTCAGAAGTTCTGTGCTGATGTGATTGACACCTTCACTTTATACCAAGAATTATAATTTCTCTTATGGTTCAGTTTTGTGGGAATATGAGAGGGATTTTTTTCCGCTCAGTGGTCACTGATCAGCTTATTAATTAGCAAGATCTGCGTGGTGGGTGGATGTAAGTTCAGGACATCAAAAACAGGCTGTTCCTGCTACTGCTCCACAAAGCAGCTCAGTCCTGCAGGAACAACACTCCTGCTCTCTCATGTGAACTAGAGCAACCCACCTAATGCAAGTAATTGGCTGCCTAAAAGCCTGGCCAAGTGCATTTCCTCAGTGCAGATATATTTATTGGCCAGTTTTCTAAGACCTTCTGCAGCATTTTTGCTTGTCTCCACCAGGGCTGGTTTCACTATGGTATTTCAGTATTTGAGGTGTTTGTGTATTCAAGTTAAAAGGAAAATGAGGGGGAAACCAAACACTATTGATTTGCCTAATAACAAGGCAGTTACACTTATAATATGTTCTTTCCCAGGTAAGCTAAAAAGGATAATAAATCCTAATTTAAAAGACAGTGATTAATTCAATCTTGTCCCATGCTGTCATTTTTTGTACGTAATCAATTATGAAGTGATCTAATAGCAATTTACACCCACTTCTTCCATGCTCCAAATGCTACTGCTAGCTGTGTTGAGCCCTCCTTATTTGAAAATATCTAATTTTTACTTAATAAAACTACTTTTAAGCAAAGTAACTCTTATTCTTGCCATTTCTTGTATAGACTTTCAAAGGCCTGCAAACATCTTGTTTGTACATGGAGAGTGGTGTCTCTGCTTTGTATCCACAGTTGTGTGAATTTACCAATCCACTTGACAAGGAGTGGAAGTTAAATTAAGATTTCACAGTGATATTCAGAATAACGTGTGTGAAATTATAAGAAGTAAAATTATGAACACTTAGGTAATTAGAGACACACTGGGAATGCATAAATGCCTTGCCATCACTTCTATTTATTTTTCTAGTGCGTTGGAAAATGTTGATTAACCAATGTGAAAGACTCAGTATTTTTAGTGGAGAAAAATTTGGGTTTCAACAAAAGCAGGTGATTCATTCTTGTATATACCTTTAGATTGGCTTCTTTAGTTTGTGTTGTGTGTGGTGGTTTTTTTTTTGTTTGTTTGCTTGTATTTTTTTTTCCTTGCTTCAACAGAAATCTGACTTCCAAAATAACTTTTACCAATTTCTTTGTGTCGGTATTTATTAAAATATATCAAATGCATCCCAGCATTTTTAGACTTTCTTCATTAACAAAGACTGGGCTGAGAATCTGTGTCTGATCAAAATTAACATCTAGGTTTTTATTTATATCTTTTACGTGTGGCATTAGAGCCATCTAAAAAGCCTCCAGTATATTTTCTGCCTTTCTTTCAAGAAGTGGCAAAGACACATGCTTTCTGTTTGATTTCCTGCTGCACATGGAAACTTTGTTCATTATAGTTTCCCTTCTGGTAAAGAGCCTCCAAGGGACTGCTCTCCAAACATGGAACATTATTTTTGGGTTCAGTGACTTCATTTGTTGCACTGGAGAAGAAAATGGGTAGGAGAAAGAAGTTAAGTGGTGAAATCCTTCCAGCATCTGTGGGAAATTAGTCTTGACCAGCTGCTGGCCTGAGACAGTTATGAGATATAAGAAGAAATTTGCTGTGTTGTAGAAGATATTAAAATTTATTGGAATATACATTTAATAGGGATTCTTTAGTGAGGATGAGGGGAACAGGTTTTGTTGGGCTTTCCAGAGTTCTAAGACAATTGTGTTCTCATCCCAAGTGAGGAAAAGTAGAAGAGAGAATTTACAAAGTATCTTCCATTATTCCTTCCTACTTCTAGTTTTAAACCTTTGTTTTTTGCCCTCTTCCATTCTCTGGATGCTGATGCTCTTTTTTTTATTATTCTTATTTTAATTCAATTTTCAATTCCTCTATGTTCTGTTATTTGTTCTTTCCTTCTCCTTTATACTCTTTGTGCTACAGTTCCCCCAATGCTCCTTTTCCTCTTGTGATATTCCCTGTGCTGCTCCTCATCCCTCTTTTTCCTGTTCTGTCTCTCCAGTGCCTTTCTCCAATCCATCTTTTTACCTGTCATGCTCACCTTCCTAAGGTGCTTCTCTGGATCCTCAGATGACATTTTTTTAAAGAAAAAACTACTGGGTTTTCAATATTTTTCAAATATTCAGGAAAAATTATTCCAGGTATAACACATGCTGCACAAACCAGCAGTTCCTCTAATTAGCACCCTGAATAAACTTCCCTTGTTTTTCAGCAGCACAACTGTTGTCTCATAAATGGGGCATGTTGGGGCATGAAACACATCCCAAGATATTGTTATGATAATAGTTTATTCCTTTCAGCAAGGACAAAAGAAACATTCTGACATTTAAATGTTTTTGTTTAGTTGCTTTCTGCTTTTTCTTTTTTCAAAATTAATATTAAATTTTGGGGGTTGGCACAGATTGCAAAAAAATTCAGTGTGAAGGAGTGCACATTCCCAGAAAGAAGCTAGAGGGTTTTTTTGTAGATTCGAGCAGTTCTGGTGGTAGTTCAACAGTTCTTGTCATCAGAGTTAATTAAAAATAGTGTAATTGAGGTAATTAGAAATAATTGAATATCTTGTTTACTAGAATGGAAAATAACATTTTGTTTTAAAACCTAAAATTAATTTGTTTGTCAAAGTTAAAATTTTCCTTGTAGGACAACTTTTATTTTCGGTTTGGGGTTTTTTTGGGTAGGCTTTTTGTTTGTTATTTATAAGAAAAAAACCCTCCAAAACTTGACTGCTGCTGTGATAGTTTTTATATTCTGGAAGGAACTGAAGTGATGACCCCAAGACATTTGAAGTCCTTGAAACATTTTAGCAGTTATTATGGTGTACTCAGCAGAGGAAGCCTCTTCTGCTCCTGCCACAGGAACAAACAGTAACGACCTGAGTTATGAAATATGATTGTGATTTCCCCTCATCCTGCTCTTTCTGAACTCTGGAGCTGGTGAGCTATTTCTGAGGCTGCACAGGAAAGTGAAAGGATTCTGGCAGAATGTAAATCATGAGATCATTAACATTTCAGCCCAATTTCTCTCCAGCAATGTGTAATCATAGCAGAGATGATTGATGGGATTGGTGACCCGCAAGATAGATACTATGGGTCATTCCCCCATATTTCCTCATTTTCTTTCCCCTTTTGCTAATCCTGTTTTCAGATAACATCACTCAATCAATTTCACTGCTGGTCTGGAGCTGTGTTCTTCCAATATCAGATATTATATCAGATATAACTCTAGGTAGATATATGCTCTGCTTTCCTGGTTATTGTGCCTGACTTAATTTTGTTTATGCCTCATTAAAATATATGGCAGAAATATTTACATTAATATAACTGATTCAGTCTTTGAAACGGTAAGGTCTTTTTTTTGTTGTTATTGTTTCCTTGATATAAAATACCTCTTCAGTAGATGCAGCATTTAAACAAAAGAGTATCTATCTGCATTATGTGGAAAATGAAGGATGAAAATTACGTGATTTTTCTTTCCCTCCCTTTTAGGGATCTCGTGACATGAAAGAAATACATTCAATTGCAAAATGCTTTTGACAGTTTTTGTTTTTAAGGCACAGGAAACAGAGGGAATGAGGGACATGGGACATTGGTGTCTCATATCTTTCTTCTATGTATACCCAATTCTTAAGAAATTAAAACAAAACACAGCTTTTATTTTTTTTCAGTTGGAAACATAATTTGGAAGCAAGCAGATATTTAACAATTAAATTAAATCTCCAAAGGTTTTGTTTGACAGAGGAAAATTGGTGATGTGGCTGTGGTGCTATAAGGATGGCACTGCTGACTTCCAAGTCTGTCATGGCTTCATGAACAAAGTCCTGCACTTATTCTAGATGCCAGATGCTGTAAAAGAAATAAAATGCTGCAAAACTGCAGGGATTTCTTAATGAACTTGACCTTCTGGAATTTCAATCCCACTTCATTCAACAAAGCAGTTTGCAAAAGCTGAAATCTCAGGTCAAAATATTTTACTGTACTGGGACCAGCATATTCCATCAAAGCTGCTGCATATGGAGATAGGGGCAGTTTGATAGGGACAGTAATATTTCCCTTATTAAGAAATTGTTAATTTTAATCATGCTATTAAAAAGAACAATAATGTGTAGCCCTGTTGAAGGTATATATTTGTGTCATAACGCTCTGACACTAAATTCCCACTTTAGCTTGTTTTAGGTTCATCTTCAGAGGCACTTCAAGGTTTAATCCTGAAACCAAACAGCCAAACATAACAAATACGAACAATCATGAAGAGGGATGAGGCAAACACTTTCCAGCACTGGAGTTTTTCTGATGCCACAGAGTTTGGTATCATTGATCTGCCTGCTTTAGAGACGCTTTCCTTTATGTGAATATGCAATGAGTGTTTGATGAAGTGAATTCCTGGCTCTGCCTTCTCCTTTTCCAGGTGGTCTCACAGGAACTGTAGCAGCACATGTAGGAGTTTCCTTTTTGATTGGCTTTTTGGGTTTGTTTTTCTGGTAGTGCGGTGACTCTGACTGTTTTTAGCTAGAATATGAGTGACTACTGATTTCAGGTATTTCGGTGATCCTGCTGAGATAATGCAGCCTGCTTGGAACACTGTGGTATTAAAAATATTAAAAACGAACAACAACAAAGCCTTTCTTTCAGCATTCCTCTTTGCTGTTTTTTAGAAAGCCTGGATATATTTATCAGGACAGTTTTCATTATCCTCCAGGGGATGGCAGGCTGCTGTCTCACCCTCTCAGCCAGGTACAGCTCACAGCATGCTGTCACACTGGGCTGTGCTGGCAGCCTTGCCAGGGTGAGCAGCAGGAGCAGGGCAGCCTTTTTGTGCCCACGGAAGAAACCAGGCTTTTTCTTTCATTAACGAACCATTCTGTGCCTTTGTTCCTTTCTCCAGCTTAAAATTTATAGGTACAGTTTGAGAAAAATAAATTATTAATAAATGCAAATTAAATCCCAAGTACTGTTGTTAAGGCAGAAATATATTACAAAAATCTTGCAGGCCATTGGAGGTTTCAACTAAAGAAAGAATATTACTGAAATTTATTATCAAATATAAATACATAGGCCTGAAGATTGGCCATTTCCCATCTAGGTTTAATTTTCCAGAGTATTTGTTCATTGTGGTCCATATTAAGTTGACTTTATAGACTGGCAAGTGGTTAATTGCTGATTTCCCAGATGGATTTAGTTCAAGCTACTTTAACCATGTCTGTTTGGAATTGTGAATTTTACAGGCATTTCTTCCTGATGTGTAATCAATTTAAATTACTTCAGCCTTAAAAAACAGAGTTTTTACCTTGTGTGTGTTTGTTTTCTTTCCTTCCTTCCTTTCTTTCATCCTTTCTTTCTGCCTCTCTCTGTCCTCTCCATGGGATGCACTATCTGAGGAGCTCTCAGCAGCACACAAGCAAGGAGCTCCCTGCAGTCCCGAGCATCTGCGCTGGGATTTGACCCAAGGGGCTCAATTCTGTGAAACAGGAGGTTAGGATAAGAACTGAGTGTTCGACTAGGAGTATTATCAGTTTTTTTGGGTTTTTTTCCAAAGGTCTGTGGCTGCCAGAATAACCAAAAAAGCATCAGGGTCTCTTCAGAATTTTCTGCAGTGATTATCTGAAAACACATGATTCCTGCCTGGGTGGTTGTGTTTGAAGGCTGAAAACAGAACAGGATATTGCATCCAGTAGCTCACTATGTAAAGAGTCTTTCAATATTTTTAATTGATATGTAGGGAGGTTTTTTGGTAGTGGAATAATCACTAGCCGTAAGAGCTAATCTGTTATTGGGTATTTCCCAGCATGCTGTAGTTTCATTATCAAAAAGACAAAGTAATATGGTCTGGTAACCTGATGACATTTATAAATGATTCTACTGAAAAGGATGCAAGAAAATACAGTGTGAATTCTTCAAAACATAATGATAGCTTAAAAAGAAGCCACCAGCTCCTTCCCAAACATGCCTTTAGGTTTTTCCATTCATCTAGCTCTGTATAATTCCTGCATCTAATCTAGTTTATAACTGCAATGTGCAGGACATGAAAAAATTATATTCAAATACTAATTTTTTAGGTTTTGAAAATGCATATTTTATTGGGTATTTTCTTTATTTTTTTATCTATCTATCTAACCACTACCACTAAATTTTAATATCCAAGACATGGTGCTCAGGTGCTGTCAATCAGCATAACTGCCTTGCCTCTGCTTCTGCCAATTTAAGCCAGCTGAGATCATATTTTTTACAGCATTCTTTAAAAAGCAATAGCAAAACATTTCCTTTGTGTTACCTTGAAAGGTTGTACTGCATTTTATTTTTCTGAAGGTGTTTGTAATGGAGCATGTGTCACCCAAAACTAATTATATCTCCAGTTTGAGTTTTTGAGCTGGTGCTATAGATCATATTGGGAAAAGATTTCAAAACTGCCTGTGAGAGTCAGGAACCTGATCTCCATTTCAAATTGATGCCAGACTTTTAGTTTCACCTGACATAACCACGGTACAATGTTATTTTGAAAACTTGCTCTGCACTCACATTCCACCTCTCATTTAAGATTTCAGCAGGAATTTTGTGAAACAGCCAAAGGACCACACATCCTTGGTGAATCCCAAATTTGAAACAAACCTACGACTTATACCCAACACACACTTTGTCCAAATATGTTGGATTTCTCATTATTTTTCTTTATTCTTTTTTCCTTCCAAAGAAGGAGTGGAGAATCTCGTGGTTCATTTCTCTTCCTGCCCTGCTTTTTGCAGTTTCACAGAGCCATGGGAGCTCTGGAAGTGAACCCAGACAAGAAGAGGTCAGGGCTGGAGGAACAAACTACACCTGGGACTGCTTTTCTTTTCAGCAGATGGTAGCCATGCGCTGCTCAAGCTGACAGAGCTGTCTTGCTGCATCCACGTGCAAATGGAATGATTTAGGGCACTCTTTGGGCAGTGAGGAGAGGAAGATGTGGATTCCTTCAAGCTGAGGAGGAAAAGAGGCCTCAGTTCCCCAGTTCCCACCTCCTGACTCGGTGCTCTGTCCAGAATGACGCATCTTGTAAGAAAATCACAGTCATTGGTACTGATTCTATCTCTGCTTGAGAATAGAAGAACTGATCCTTCTGCTTCTTAAACTAAGGGCAGCTTTAGGAAGATTTTTATTCTGGAGAGCATTTTGGAGTCAGGATCCTGAGCAGTGGCCCCACGCAGCCCAAGGTAGGCTGTTATGTTTTGGAGAGAGGATTTATCTACATATCTTTGGTTGAGAAATTCACTGTTAGCAAATCCAGACTATGGATTTGTTTTGTTTTTTTTTTTTAGAAGGAAATGTCCTAAAATCTGAGTTATGGCACCACCTGATTACAGGCAATGGTCCTGCTTCTTGTGTCTGACCTGTATTATTTCCTTGCATTGGAAAAAATGCCAAAATTTTCAGTAGTTATTTATCAAGTTAATAAAGCAAAGCAGCCAGCCTAAACTGCCTGAAACATGAAGAAAAGGAAGATTTTTAGAGTTGGCTGAAAAGACCAATTTTTTTAGGGCTAGGGATAGTTGCCCTTTTTTAAAGAATGATAGAAATGTAATTAGCCAAGAGTCCAGTCTTCAAAAGTTAAGTTATTCCTCATCTGGGAGTAATTCGGGTTAGACTATCAGAGATTATGAAGGACCCTATTGATCCACACCTCTTTTTTTCTTTTGCCTAATTTTTTCATACTGCATCATAAACAAAAAAAGATGCAAATAAAATTGCCTGCCTGATTTCTGACATGCCCCAAGTAGATGTGATTCACCAAGGTCTTATTCTATCTAATCTGACAAGAGTCCAGACTGATCTATGCATAATAAATAAAGGCATTTGTGATATAACACAACCTGTGTTTGCATGCCCCGTGCTGCTTTTCTGGGACACATGGAATGTTGATGCCTTTTGGACTTTTATATTGTTTTGGATTTTTTTTTCCCTGAGATAATTGTGCTCAGGTGGCTGAAGAAAAATACAATTATCTGACATGACAAGCAGAAGCTCGTTTGAATCCTAAATGAAATGTCAGTCAAAATAAATGACAGTGTTATGGAGAGATAGTACCCTCATTATGGCTGAGATTTGAACTGAATTTTTATTATGAAATGTTCATGATGGATACAAGACTTTTAGAACCCAAAAGAGAACCTTTATAATCCTGGTAGTCAGATATGTGGGCAAAAGCCTCTTGCAGGTAGTGAGGGTGAACCCTCTGGTGCTACCAGGACGAAGGAAGCACAAGGGCTTAATGAAATTTTCAGATTCTGCTTAGATCAAAGATAATTCTTGATGTAGTGCAATCCTTATTCTTGCAATTCTTATTCTTCTGGATGTGATAAAATGCTTATTCAGCAGCCACATAATGTTATATAGGTATGTGTTTTGTTAGAACATTGTTTAAATGTTTGATGTTGTGGAGGATTTTTGTGTTGGCTCATCCAAAATAGATACTTGACTCAGTGCAACTCTTTTTATGCTGCTTGAACTTGCAATATTTTCACTGTTACCATAATCACAGCAACCTTTCAGTGTTAAACATAGCATCATAAATCCACAGGGTTTTTTAAAAATGTTTTTTAGTAAGTTTTTATTATTTTCTGATTGAACATCAATGAGTTCCTTTACATCTGTTATGCAAATGTAGAACAGATCTGAAGCAGATATTGATATTTGTTGTGTCTTACCTGCCATCCATAAAAGTGAGTGACTGAGCATCAGAGAATCAGGACTGATGGCTTTTCCCATCAGGCTTGGGAACCCCAAGTCTCTGGGTCTTATAATTACTATCTACAACCTAAGCATGTAATAAATCCTCACATAACTTCCAGAGCTGGTCACTATTGTAATCAGGAAGAAATCTTCCTCTAGCATAGCCGTAGTGTTTTCTGTCATTGCTGGAATTTAAACTGCATTTTCATTGCTGCTAGAAAAAGGACACCAGCTCTAACATGCAGCAGGGTGAGGCACTAACAATGAGCTCTGTGGTGTGGGCTGGAAGTGATTCCAGACAAGGTGTTCATGAGAGTGTTAGCCATCATAAGGTGCTCAAAGACTGCACAGGTTGAGAGGTATTCAGGGTGAATAAATGAGATTAATAAGCTGACAATTGACAAAAGATGTTTTGGGTTCAGCTATGCAGTGCAATAGGATTTAGGGAGTAGGTTTTTGATTCGTACTGGGGGATCACAGTGGTATTTATAGAAGTTGTGTTCTGTTGGAAACTTTCCCTGCCTGTGTACTATCCTAAAATTTCTTAATGGAAAATTCAGTTTTTCAGGCTAGAGCTATCCAGGAACCTCTTTGGAATTACTAGCTGCATGTGTTTTGGAGCCAAACACTTCCAATACTTTTTCCCTCTTAAACAGCTTAGCATCAATTTCCATACTGGCTGGCCACAGCCACTCCCTCCTTTTCTTTTTTACCTCTTTACCCAAAACATCACTGTTGAAAGGCACATGCAGCCTTCATATTCCACCTAATCAGGACTGATTCCAGCTGCTTTTGACAGTATTGTCACCATTAGCAGTGGTGATGACTTTTCTGTGTGTGTGCCCTGTGATCAGGCCCATTTGGACTCATTATTAAGGTTTAAGGATTTTACAGCCTACTTCCCTTCTTAGATTCCCTTGCTACACATTATCCATCTGGCCTCCTAGAACCGCCTCCCAACAGTTCTCATAACTATGCCAAATTTCTGTTCCCATGGAAACTGTTTTAAGAGTGCTTTAAAATTTGAGAGGTGTATCATTTGCTATCTAGAATGGGTCATATTTCCATTTGCTTCGGTCTTTATATTTTCTTTCTTTTTATTACTGGTTAGTGTTGCCACTTGTCCTGAACAAGAGGAAAGTCATGAGTTTTGGACACCAGTCTTGTATCTCAATTTCTGCATTTTATGTTGTGAAGAATAACCCTTAAAGGGTTTACAGGTTTTTTTTATTGCATCTTTTAAGACACAGCAAGGAAATCACACCCATTAATAGAAGGTAGAAGAGTAACATCTTCAGAAATGTGTAGTTTTACAGTCTTTAAAGTAGATTTTGGAAACCATTAAAAATACTTTTACCACCCATGATTAGATAGGTTTATTAAATGTGAAAGGAATTGTTCTGATGGTATTTCAAAGTCTGTGCAGTGTCTATGCATGTACAGAGCTTGCAGGCCCATTTCACAAAAAGGTTTCCAAAGTTATTCAGCTTTGAAAAATCTTACCCACCAATTCCATGGAAGAAATAAATCTTTGTTTTCCATTCACAGGAAAGCAATCTGCTGCCTTTGGTAAATATTTTCCAGAAAGAGATTAAATGCCACAGTAGCTGAGGTCTCCTCAACCATTGCACTACACCAATAAAATCCCATCCCCAATTCCTCTCACGTAGCCACAGGCTTGGGACTGAAGAGGGAAAAAATACAAATTTCAAAGATGTTGTTCACTCCTCAAGAGAGCAAAGGTGTTGACTATTTCTGCACTTATATGTTGCCATAAGATGCTATTTGTAGCATGCCATAAAAATGTCATGTGTCTTCTACTGTCTGCTGAAACCTCTTCTGTGAATTATTTACATATATGCAGGGTTCAGAGAATGTTCTCTGAGGATTAAGAGGGCAGAGGTAACCTGTCATAACAGTATCTCTATTTGGACTTATTATTAAAGGGATTTAAGATGTGAACTATTTCCTAGCAAACATAAAAATGCTGCTCACTGCTAGAACAAAGGTTTGCTCAATGTGCTTAGTGGGCAGAATACTAATTTTTAGACCATTGCTGTTTCCAGAACCTCAGTTCTTCCCATAGAATCTTTCTTTCAGAACAGCACTTAATCAAGGAGTTGGATTAGAGCCCAATTAAAAGGTGCTATGGGGCTTATGTATGTGTTTAACTATTTTCCTGAGCAGTGATGGAATCAGGAATAAAGGTTTGCTAAAGCTCCAATTGTTGTTCTATGTACGGTTTTCATTAAGGATGCAACATGGGAAATCATAGGCATATTGGATTTGCAAAGGTTTCAAAAGCTGATTTACTCTTTGCTTTAGCTAGAAAAAGTCAGACAAAACAAAGTACTTTTCTTTTTTTCTTTTTTTTTTTTTTTGCCTTTAGCATCTTTTACTAAGAGCTGAGATTTTCCTTTCCTTCTTTCTGCTATAGTTTCTTTTACAGTCAAATTTCTGCTCTCCTCTCTTCTGGTCTTCTGCCATAAAAAGGCTGAGGAACCTTCCTATTGTAAAGCTCATTTTATGGAGAGATTCAGAGACCAGCCTCACTGTAGTTACATTTCCCCTCAAGCCAGTTGTGTTTTAGTCCTTCTTCTAAAAGATCAGAATTTAAATATGCTTTTCCCTTGGCTCTTTCTTGACAGTCTCAGCCCTGAAATAAACTATAATAAAAATTGAGAGATATTCTATTGTTTAGCATGAGGTACCAGTAGAAAGGTAGAAGACAGTGAAGATGCAAACTCAAAATGGAGTTTGCATACTGAAGCAGAGACTCTCTCATCTCAAACAAAAATAAGTTGTACCAGGATTTCTCAAGTCTTCAAATTGGTGCATCAAACTAAAGGTCAACAACTATTTAATCTGTCAGGAGCTCAGGGCCTGATAGAAATCTGAGGGGCAACACAATACATATAATTCTTAACCTTTAAAAAAATTGTGTAAACTGAGAAAAATAATGATTCCAACAACACCTGAGTAAAATTAGGGGTTTTCATACCCACCACAAAATGTTAAATCTGAGAAGAAGGTAAAATCAAACATTTTCCCCCATATTTGGAAACAGGGAACAAAATTATAGGAACTGCTTATTGGACAAATGCTTTAAATCCTTTGGGGGAAAAAAAAACCAACACAAAAACCACTAACTTCATGGAGCTTTAAATATATCTAATTAACAGAATGAGGCAGGAACTCTTAAATAACAGGTGCAAACAATTAAGTAATCACCCAGGCTGTTGTGAAGGATAAGATTTAAATAAGATCCAGCCTGACTCTTTGCAGTATTGTTGAGGAAAAGAGCAAGAAAGAGATGGATCCTTAGAAATGCAATATATGCCCTTTTTAAGTGGGACAAGGGAACATATGCACTTGTTATCTAAAGGAATGGGTGATGGGTAGGAGAGGATTTGGGGTCCAAGGGGAGTCCCAGAGGCACAGATTGCATTTCTGCATCCTGCCCCACAGTGCCTTCTAAACATTTCAAGCATGTCCTACATGCCTGTCCAAGTTTGGGAGGAATAACTGAAAAATAATTTCTTAATAAAAAGACAGGAAGAGCAGGTGTGGGAGGAAAAGTGCAGTTGGTGAACCCCAGTCATGAGTCAAGATTAGTTACAGAGCCTGGTGGGCATTGCTGGGGGAAATCATCTCTGAGCTGTCCGTGTGGGAAGTGCCCAGGAGCAGGGAGCAGCATCTAAATGGAAAAGTTAATTGATGGACTTGCCGTAAGCCAAAACCCCACAGTATGCATTTGAAAAGAGCTGAAAACCTTTCATTCTACATTTAAATTGCAGTTTACAGACTTTAAAGTCCCTTTCCTATGCTGCAGCTGTATCTGCTTTAAAAAAAATATTAAAAGACGCAGAAGTGTAATAAAACCAGTTCATATGAGAATAGTTGGGAAATTCTTGGTAATATACAAATGCACAGGGAGATCACCCAAGTGTGAAAATTAAATTAGGAATAAAAGTTGGGGGAAGGAGGAATAGTTCCAGCTAGGGTTAAGCTAGAAAATAGAGTAAAATGTGAGAATGCATTGTGTTCACTGAGACTTGGTTGGGCACCTTGCTGGGGGAGTTGAAAACTAAAACTACAGTAAATTTTTAGTAAAAAAAAACTATCTTCAGGAACCTTCCTTTCAGAAATGACTGGTGTCCTCATGAAGTTGTGTCTTCATGAGCTATTTTGATGCAGTATTCAGCGGCCATCATTTGTGCTAATTCATGTTGCACAGCAAATGCCCTTTGTGTATGAATACACATTCCTGGAGGCCTTTTTGTTCCTGCTCTCAAGAAGCAAAATTGAACAAATAAAACCAGCATGGATGTATAGGGCTCATGGGTGGGTCAGTCTTGTAGAAGGGGTGTTCTGAGCTTCCCCCATGAGAAATGCCTCTCAGTGGTGCATGATCAATGTAATTCCCTGACTGTGTTCCAGGTTTGGTGGCAATCCTGAGATTTTCCAGGCAAGACAAGTCTCTGACCTGATTCAGGCCCTGCTTGTAGGAGTCAATGGGGCTCCTGAGTTATCAGTACATGAGCAGGGATGACACTTCAGATGTGTCTGGTTTCTTACCATTTTTTAGCAGAAGCACAAAAGAAAAAGTTTTGTTTTCCCAAAATTGATCAGTTGTTCCATCTCAGCTGAGTGCTATATTATGGAAGGGGAAGATGATACTGGGAAATGAAAACCTCTCCCCTGCCCATGGGTACTGTACAAACCAGTTCTCTTCTGGTTTTCTGCAGTGCTGCAGATGTGTAATGTGAATTTCTGTGATGAATGGCTGTTCCTGAGCCCTCTTCCCTGACTTATGGAAGGTTAGGGCTGATTTCCTCTCAGCCTCCTCCTTTCTCTATCAGCCCTAGCAGCACTCTGATGCCAAAGCAGCCCCTGCACTGGAGCTGCAGTGCTGGTTGTGGCTGTGGAGGGGAAGGTGGAGGGTTGGTGGAACCTGTCAGGATGCTCTGTGCCAAGAGAATAAATCACTAAAGCCAGCACTGCTGGGCAGGTTGAGTATTTATTGTAGGGTTCGCACCCTGATATTAAATACTACTGCAAAACCCCTGCAAAGGTTTCACTTTGCAGACCACCTTATTCTGCCTTAGGACAGAGTGGCCATTTAAATACATTTAATTCTTTAAAGGATCAGAGCCTGAATTCCCAACAGCTCCAACCACTGCCAGAGGAAACAACTGTGCAGTAGTCAGAGATTAAGATTGAGAAGGTGGCATGCCAGCAAGGGAAGAAAAATAAAGGGATTCAGAGCTACTTAAAATGGCTTCTCCTTCCATTTGAAACATGTTTATCCTGTTTGTGTTTGGATCTATTTTACAGAAATGCAAATCTGGCCAGAGATTTGGATTGCAATATGTATAAGTTATGAATCAGAGCTTTAACCCATTCCTGGAGTAAAACTGCTGTAAATATGGCAGCATATTTACCTCCCAAACACTTTTTTTCTTCATTTAGACAGATTTAATACAATTATCATAGTTGCAATTAAAGAATAGTAGGTTTTCTCATTTAAAATACTGCTTCCCTTTTAGTGATGGTCATAAGCATGATTTAGGAGCAAATGCTGGGAAACATTGTTAGTCTATAGAACAAGATTGCATTATCATACTGCAATTACATAAGCATGAGTGCAAGTGTATGACAAATGGCTTGGAATAAATTGTGGGTAGAAACCTCTTCCAAATAAGAAATAACCACTCATAAGTAGCACAGCTAATTGCTTCTATGACCTACCATTCCCTATGGAATTAATGCATAGGAAAGAATTTAGTAGTTGCATCAGCTGCTCCGAATTCAGAAAATAAAAAGGAAAGCTGAAAATGAGATAGAAGATAAAAACTGAAGTGCCATGAAACCACAAGTATGTATGGCCACAGTATATTGCTTTGTTGACTTGATTGTGGCATAGCTGCCCCCTTAGGGTGCTGGTGGATTCAGCATAGTTGTAGCTATATAGCAGTTATGTTATAGGAAAGAGATTTTTTTTAAAAAAAAAAGGTATGGCATTTCAAGAAATAAAGTAGCATCTCATTTTTTTTTCTGCCAAAGTAGGACTTTCAGGAATTGTTTTTCAGTGGGCCACAACAAGGTTTTCCAAATACGGGTTTCAGTTTTTTGTTCAGAGACGTTTAGTTACCAAAACTCCCAAAGCAACATGCCCTACTTGTCACTCCTGCCTCAGGCTGAGGAAGTTAAGAGAGCACAAGGAGCCTTTTCCCTTTGCTATTCCATGTACCTGGTCAGACAGCTTTTCCTTGGGATTGTGGCTGATGGCAGGCAGATGACTCTGTAGGACAGGGCAATAGGATCTTTGGATATGGAAACATTTATGATATTTAATTTCCAGATATCAGCTACATACACTGCTTGAGCAGGGAGGTCTGATTGCAATGATGGGGATGGAGGAAACATCAGATTGCTGTCCAGAGCAAAATACTGATCCCAGGTGAGTGTCCAGCCAGTGGAGTCTCCTGTGCCAACTGGACAATGCCAGTAATGGTCATTTCCCAAAAAACAAGACAGACACATGCCAAGATTCAGCCTTTAGCTGTCTCCCTGTGGGGCCAGCCAATTTTTCCACCTGGTCACCACATGGCAATATTGGAACTGATAGAAGCAGCTTAAAGGAGTCAGCCACCCACAGAAGACCGTCATGTGTGTTTGTGATATTCAGCTTTTAAACCCATAAGCCTCCCATAATACTATCTAGGAACTGGGAGGTGTTTGACTGGCTTCCTTGCATATCATTTGTCCAAACTGAAAGAATCACACATGAATACAAGCAAACAAAAGCAAAAAATTATCCACTCTTTCTTTTCTTTTCCTTTTTGTAATATTGGCTAAAGGAATTTTTTGTACAACATTGAAACTTGCAGCTTGCTCGGGTCTATAAAAAAGGAAATTCCAAGGAAAGAGCTGTGCAAGACTCCAAGGTGATTCTGAATTACCCCCAACTTTCATTTCAGCAAAATAAATTTCAAGGACACTGAGTTCTGACAAGTTTGGAGATTGCATGAACATAAAATCACATGCAAAACAAATTTGACTACTTGAGTCTCACCTGGATTGTTTTAAAAACCTTATGAAATGGCAAATTTAGCATGTTTTGACACCAGAGTTGTAAAATGAGTAAGATTTAATTGTAGCAGGATATTAGGTTGAAATTCCTGTAAAACCAAGACTGAACAGGGGGTGTCTTTATGTGGTTTTGTATTTTGTTTCCCACATGGTGGATTTTTATGACTCATGTCAGAATACTTTAGGACACTTCATGTTTTTAAATGAGATCAATAAACAGAACATCCTGGCACAGTCTAGGAATGGTGGTTTCAAAGTAAATGTCCTGATTAATATTGTTTTAGCTGAAAGATGGAGCAACACTAAAGTTAGATATTGCATCCTTCTATTCTTTGGTATTTTGAAGGCTGAGAAGAGGCTGGAAGAGAATAAGTTGGAGGCAGTGGTGGCCTTTTAGCCTTGTTTTCTTGATGTTTATTGACTTCAGAGGTGTTGTTCAAGGGAATGTTTGTGTTTCCAAATGAGATGGGCTGTGACATCATTGCCACTGAAAGCAAGTCAGTTATACAACACCTTTGTAAATGCCCTTAAAGAAAAAATTCTCTGTCAGAAATTTAACTGAGAGTTTGATTTATACATCAGAGAGCAAAAAAAAATGTTAACCTTTCAGTGTCTTTATTCTGCCCCAAGCTGTATTTGGTTTAATTGATTGCCTCATTGTGTGTTCTGTGAGTAGTTGGCAGTCTCCTGCTCCTGTACCCAGCTGAAGGAAAGAATTTAAGCCTACATTTGTCAGACAAGCCTACCAGTGCCTGTTTGAGCCTCTTGTGTACAGCTCACATCAGCTAAGATAATCTCTCTAATGTGATGGAAATTACTTCACCTGACAAAATCTGCTTTTGGCAAGGTTACCAGAATGAAAAGTGACTGACTGTGAAAATATGAATAGGAGCTGAGGCCATATGTCTCCAAATAGTTTAAGGAACTCACACTGCAAAGAACAAAAAGGATGGACTGCATGAGGGGCCAGGGAGATGAAGCCAGGCAATTTTAGGTCAGCACTGTGCTCATTCCAGGGGTAGGCTCATCCCAAAGTGATCAGCTGGAAGCAATACCTGGCAGATCCCAAGCACTGTGCTTTCCCCAGCACTCAGGAGTCCAGAACTCAATGGCAGTGTGTCTTTCCTTGATGCAGCAGCACCAACAGGGCTGGTGAAAACCAGTGCCATTGTGGAAAGCTGTCTCTAGCTGCTTTCATAAAAATAGTTTGTGAATTCTGGCTAGCCTCACAATTAAAAAATAAAAAATGGAAAGAACAAGAATAAAAATGGCTTAATGCTTCAGACTTAAATATACAAAATTATATCTAAATGCCAAGTGCATCCCTCTTGAGGTGCAAGCACTAGACCTGGGCAAAATGAGGAATTTTCTGCTTTCTTCAAGGACTGCACAAACCACTTTAGTTCCTAATGCTGGCTGGAAAAGCTTTGATAATAACAAGAATCATGGGATTAAACACTGGTTTTGGTTGGAAAGGACTTTTAAAGGTCATCCAGACTAACTCCTCAGTGATGAACACATGATGGTATAATGGTATAATATGTCTGTTGTTTGCTGTTGAAGCCCTGAAAGGTACAAGTTATTCTTGTTCATACTACCTTATGGCTGTCCAGAATATGCAATTATTCCATGTAGCAAGAGAAAAGAACTGGGGAATTATTTGTCCCCCTTTGGAATGATTGGGAAAAGCTCCAGGACTTATTTAATTCATTTTGTTCTGCAATGGGGGTGGACACCAATCAAGTTCCATAAGATAATTAATGCATGCATTTGTTGGGCTATTTTATTTCCATTTATACCTGAGAAGTCAGCGTATGTAATGATGGTTTAATGGTTTGATGAATGGGGAAATGCATAGCTCAATACTTGGCTCTACAAATCCCATTTGTTTAATCTCTTAATGAGTAATCATTTCATGATTTAACTCCTGAGTGTGCGAATCAGGAGAATCACAGGTTGTATTTGATATCTATGTAGTATTTTTGGAGGTAGATGTATAAACTTCTGAAATTCTGAGAATTCTTGTGACCTCCTCAAATGTGGCAGCAGGCCCAGCTCAGCCACCACTCTCCCAGCAGAGCTTGGCCTCAAAAGCACTAACAGCTCCTGGCTGGTTCAAGTCACAAGCAAATTTCCTGCTGCAAACTCTCTTCTGCATTCTGGATTGACATCCCAATAGAAGCAGCGTGCAGTACATGGCAACAATTGAGAGAGTTTTGCTGGATGTGCCTAAATATTTGGATTATAGAATTAGATATTAGTTCATTTGAGTTAATCACCCCCTACCCCCTTTTTGAGTGTGTGGCTAAGAAAGGCAGACAGGAGTGTGATTTTCATCTAAACTGCAAATGCTGAAGTGCGTCTCTTAAGGAAGCCTTTACAAGAAATGCTCTATTAGTCCAGCACTGATGTCCATCTTGTCCAAAATCCTCCCAATACCTCCAAGGAGGGACAGTAAAACAGGTAATACCATAAATATATTATGTAAGGAGTGATTCTTCTCTGCTTCCTTTCCTCCTGCCAGTGGTTTGCGGATGGGGAAAGAGAGATGATGTTTTTGACACTTCTGATGGAAATGTGATGTTGACCTGCTTCTTCTAATAAGAACTTTGTATTTTCAGCTTGCTTGTAGTTTTGTTGAAAAGTTCAAAGGTTAAAAGTGTATAGAACATTGAAGGTTAGAACACTGACCTTGAAAAAAGAGAAAGGAATCCTGCATCCTTACTGATTGCTAATGTAATAGTGCCATGCTTCCTGTTGGTATTGTCAAAAACAAAGCGAACAAACTCTCTCATCTCCAAAAGCACAGAGTGCATAATTCCTAGTGTTTATATTTTATATCTGATACCTTGAAGTTCCCTTATTAATATGCTGAAATAAGTGAATAATAGATTTTTTTTTAAGTCTTCTATAGCTATGAGTCACCTACACAGGTGAGTTTTGGATCTTGTTTAGCAGACAATTTTTATACAGTTCAACCATAATCACCTGCTTACTGTCCAATTTTCTGGACTTGTTTCTGTAACACTTGCATGACTTTTCCAATATGAAGCTGAAAACTCCCCGATTCTCTGAGTGAATTTGAATGTAGCATAAATTGGTTGCACTTATCACATATTAGGGATTGCATAGTGTTTTGTAGACCTAGGACAATAACTGCGCTAATATTATCTATTAATCATTCTGCAGTAGCTCCAAGGTACATCCACAGAAGACCAGAGCTTTTTTCCTGCTACATGCTGTAAAAATGTAGGGAAAACTGTGCAAATTTGATTTTTTAAAGCACAAACAGTATTTAGCATTTGCCTTCTTTGTGGCTGCATCATGTTTTAAACTGCAAAGAAATACATTTTCATGTATTTTAATGCTGTCTTATTATTTCCTATTTCTAGATCTCTTTCTTCGGGGCTTTTTCATCTTTTTGCTGTCTGACACAATAACTACTGTTTCATTTTAAAGATGAAGCTAGTGGGATCATAAGTATCAGTACTTTTTCTGGAGTAGTGCTATTGGATGCTAATTTTTGTTTGCTTACCAAATAGATCCAGACTGGCACATTTTGTGCATTCAACCTCTGTTTTTACTTTGATCCTGAGACTGAGTCCTGCTCAGCAATCTTATCTTTGCTACTCTGTTGTTTCTTGCACTGAATGGATTTTCAGGCTGCAGAAACAGAGGCATGGAAAGATGTTGTTGAACATGTGTGATTTAGAGCACCTGTCATTCTGTTCAGTTCTTCTTCTGTCCTCTTTTATAAAGTAAAGGCATATAATCAACACACAATGTCAGTAAAAAAAGCACACATGTAAAAATACCTATTTTTGTTGCTTTTCAAATATGAAGTACCAATGAAGCTGATGTGACACAATGATCTGAATTTCAGTCTGGGTAATCAACAATTTGTCAGATGCTTACACTGGATTGAAATTGAAGTATCATCTGCCCTACAAAAGCATGAAAGAATGCATATTTTTGTAAAGGATCTGTAAAGTAGGTGTGAATCAGAGGGACTTCATAGCCTTATATTTCTGTCTGATAGTGCTACAGCAGCAAACAGTAAAACCAGCAGATGGACATAACTATCAGTCTGATTTTCTGAGGTTGTAATCCTGAAAAATTAAACCATCAAACAAAGAGAAATTTTACATGAGATTTTTGTATATCTATAAAGGGCTCTTAACACAATTAATAGTTCAGATCAGGGATTTAATGCAACAAATATCCAGATCAAAGTAATTCACTATAGTCTAGATTAAACACCTGAATGACAGTGGGGAGCTGTCCATGCTTCTGCAGATCCTTGTCTGTTGTCTTGTTTAACAAATTTCAATTCAGATTTCTTATGGTGTACTTGGACTAGCAGGAAAGTGGGTTTTATTTCTTTATCTTTATGTTAAGACTATTACAAAGCTGCAAATGTTTTTTTAGCATGCAGAAAACGGCTCTATCACCTTTGCAACTTTAAAAGGTCCAGCCCCATTCACTGTGAGGGAATAAGCTCTTGAGGTGTGCACAAAACAATGATGCAGCCTTGTGAGCTGTTAGGGAGGGAAGGAGGGAACCAAGCCATGGTGCTTTGCTAGGCATTTCTTTTTTCCCAGCTGCAGCATCCATCCCTCAGAGCAGAGGCTGCTCTCTCTGGGGTGAGGGAGGAAAGGTGACCTGGCCACCTGCCTGAGCTGACACAGCACAATTAGCCCAGGTAATGAACTGTCACAGGATGACAAACTCGATATGTAATGGCCACAGCAATTTCCAGCAGGTTCATTGCTGAAAGATCCTGGCTTTTGGCATGTTCCTTGGCCACGACACCGATTATTCCTGTCCTGTGTAATGTGTCTGTCAGCACTCCTACCCTGGTGAAAGCAGCACCCTCCTGGCAGGGCCAGGTTAGAGCAGAGCATCTCAGCATTCTCTGGGTGCTGCTGTCAGCTCCCTGCTGCCCTTGACACCAGAGGCCAAAGGGGAGCAGTGCCCGGCACCGCTCTGCAGCTGCCAGCAGCGCCCTGACGTGACCATGGCTGAGCAAACCCAGGGCCAGGAGGGCTCCCAGGGATGATGTGCAGCCTCACTTGATGGGACTGAGCAGCCCGTGGATGTGTCTTACAGATTTCTGAGAGAAATGTGATGCCCTAATGTTGTGCTGGGATGTAGGAAAGCATTCTTGCTCGTGTCGCAGGGATCTCACACTCAGCTGCTTGGAAAGGATTTTGAGAAAAAAGTATCTCTGATGGTGAGATGAAAATGCAAAGCATTCTTCCAGCTGGAATTTCTATTAATCAAAGTAAAAGTTGTACTGGAAAAAAAAAAAAAGCATCAATATACTCCATTTTAACCACATACTAAGCAAATGTTAGGTAGTGACTTGCTTTGAATATGGAATTCTGAACTAAGTTATCTTTTCTCTAATGAAAATAATAGCATGTTTTGCCAGAATAAAATAATATAAATATATATATAAAAAGCATGTTTTGCCAGAGGTTTAGGGGTTTTGACCTCCTCTTTTGGGGTAGCCATTTTTAAGCAAATTGACTTAATCTAAGTGATGACAAAAAACGGCATATGCAGGCATTTTAAAGAAATAAAAATCAAATCCTCCTTTGAAAATTGCACAGTGAAATCAGTGGAGATTAGTTAATAAGAATCAATCTGGACCAGTGATTCTTCAGGGAATAAGTATTCAAAAAGAATATCCCAATAACCTTAAGTTAAATAGATCTTGGCACAAAAATAAATTTTAATTTCATAATAAATGTTATTATATTCTTGGTCCTGAATTGAAATGAACAATTAAAAATATTTTTTATAAAATAAATTTTAACTATTGAAGGGGACCAATTAAAATATTTTTGCATGATAAGAACAAAATATTTAATTATATTTTTTTTCTTTTCAGGACTTTTATTCTTTTAAGAAAGTAAGTTGCTTGTTTATATGTAAATAATTAAAAAGAAAAAATGAAAATGTAGGTTTTTAAAGTATTCCTTTTATCTTCTGAATACAATTTCAACAGGATTAGCATTAAATTTTTAATATTTATTTTGTTAAAATAACAACCTTTTTGATCAGGTTTTTAAGCTTCTAGAGGTTTCATGCCTGTATTTTATTATTTAAACCACTCAGGTCTGAGCTCTATTTTAGGGCTTTTATTTTTATTTATAGAATCTATCAAAAAAAATTGCCTGTAAATTCACTGTTTTTGAAACATGACAATTATTTCAGGAACGTTGACCTCAGAGATCACAGGCCAAGTTTTCTGCTGATGTCAACTGATGTCACTTCACCAAAGACAAAGCCTCTGACCCAGAGCTGATTAGGGCTCTGTATCCTGGAATTTCAAATAAATGTTAGCGGGTTTCCTGATGAAACCTCTTTGTTCCTTGAGAGCTGGTTGCAATTCACATAAATATATGCTCAAGTCAGAGAAATGCGGGGACAGATGAGGCACAGGGGGGCTGTTACAGCAGGAAATGTCCCAGGCTCTGCTCTCTGTGCAGAAGGAGCAGCACAGTCCCTGCTGCTGCCGAGGGTCCCAGCCTGTCCACGGAGCCCTTGGTCTGGGGAGAGCCAGCAGGGCACAGGGAGCTCCCTCTCCTCTTTCAGCAGGGCAAAAGACATTAAAACATAAATAAAATCCTCCCCTCTTGCCTCTGAGCAGTTGCTGCAGTTGTCACAGGCTTATTATGCATGAAATGTCCATAAGCTTCTGTGCCAGCTGTGCTGGCTGGAAAATCTGAGCAGTTCTGTACTTTCAGGACACCTTTGTTTATGCTGATGAGATTTCACTTTCTAACACTGGAATCCCACCCTGACATTGCTGTGTATTGCTGTTAGGTAACTCAGACTTCTTAATGAAAATTAAGATCCATTAAATCCCCTGATTTCATCTTGCAATGAGGCTGCAAGAGGCTTCATTTATAAGTGACCGTTTTTTTTCTCCCTGTCGAAGACTTTGTCAGCAGTTTTAAGGGTGCCTATAAACACAAAATGGATCTTTACCTAATGAGTTACCTTCCTCCTTGTCCTTTGTTTTCTGCATTGACTATCTAACTTTTAAATAAGCTGTTCCTACCACTGGGTGAGCATTTGTCATATCAGATTGGTAAGCCATCCAGCAGTTGAGATTTGTTATTGCTAAAGCTGATGTTACCAATAATTTTTTTTAACTTTTGAGAGTTTTTGCCCCAGTTTGCCTGCCTGAGTGATGCCAGGAAAATAAAAGGGTAGATTGGGTGAAGAAAATAAAATCTTTAATAGAGAATATGATTATTCATGGTTCTTGCATCACCAGTATCAGTATCTAGAAAAGATGGGTGTTCAAATGTACAGTTTTGAGGTTCCAGTGGACCCTAAATAAAGATTATCACCAGTGGAGCTCTGTTCTCAACATGTGCAATTTCCATACACAGATGTGGGCAGAGCCAATTGTTTCTGTTATATCCATTTCCACTGTATTGAGGAACTTGACATTATCTCCTGCATTTGCATCTTCCCTGCTGTTGTTAGCAGGGTTCTGTGGGCACTGGATGCTGTGAATCATTAGCTGACCTACTTTTTATCAGCTTTTATCTGGTGCCTTCTGGCTCCTTTAGAATATGAGCTTTCCTCTCTGTGTGCCTCCCTCACGCTTTCTCAGTGCTTGGTTTTCAAAGATGTTTTCGTCCAAAATATTAGTGGGAACCAGAGGGACAACAACATCAAAGTCAGCATATATTTATTTCTTTGTTTTTTCCACTTGTACTTGCCCTTAGGTAGTATTTAAAAATGAGGAGTTGATAATTATAAAAGATGTTATGAGGAGAATATCATAAGGTGTTTTACTGGGAAATTGAAGTATTTTGTGGTTTTATTGCTGCCTTCATGGAAAGAATCACTAGTACAGACCTGGGGCTCAGGTTATGTTGGCTCTGAAGTCTCAGGGCTGGTGGATACTTAGGCAGAGGCCAGTCTTTGTAAGTTGCTGATATTTGAAAAAACTTCTGCTCTGCAATAAATAGTTCTGTTGGTGTAATCTGTTAATATTGTTAGCAAAGCTCATATGTGTCTCTGTCTAACACACCCCATCACAAGAGCTTGCTATCAGCATTTCTTACCTTTTTTAAACTTGTCACTCTGTGAAAATTGCATTGTTAGGTATCTGCCCAAGGCTGTATTTTTTCTGTGTCAGCCAGAATGATTCAGCTATTTCAGGGAATGAATTTAGTAGAAAAAAATATGTTTTCTCCTTCTTGGATATATAGATTGAGACCAGCTAGGACCTATATATTTAAGTAGGTGCTAGAAACTTAGCTAAAGTGTTCCTCTGATGGCCAAGAAGTACCTTCTCCTGATTTCATTAGAGAAAAAATTGTTTAATTTTGTTGAATTATGACTCGAGTGGGGTAAATAAAATTGGTGCATTCTAGTGTTCAAGCAGACTACACAGAGCTTGTTCCAGCCCAAGGCACCAGGAGCAGGGAACGTGGTTCCCCTGCTTTATGTAATGTGAAATGAGGTGTCAGTGGGAGAAAATAATGAAAGGAGACTTGGCTATGTGGAAGATAATAAAACTGGAAGCTGGTGAGAGAGAATATTTGTACCTAGAAACCACAGATCAGAGACTCAGCCAATAGCTGGATGGAGAAACTAGAATGGAATGAGGCAGGAAGCTGAGAATGGAGAAAAGGGAAGTAGAAAACAGAGTTTAAGCAAGCATGAATTATGAGGAATCTGATCAAAAGCTCCAGGATAATCCACATTGAGTGGTTTTGATGCTTGATCAAGGTCCTGGCACTCAGCTGTGTCTTGTGTCACACTCCACATCCCCAGTGTAACAACTTCCATTCTTGGTTGCTCCTTGGCCATCTTTCCCAGCAGCAGCCTCTGCCAAAGGCAATCTCCTGTGCCATCCGTGCCTGGCAGGAGCTGGGCTGGCACAGCTGAGCCCCTCCTGGGGGGCCAGCCTGGCCCAGTGGCCCTGAGTGCTGGGAGGGCAGTGCCTGGCAGCTGCAGCCTGTCCTGTCCTTGTCTGTCTGTCTGCAGCCTGTCCTCCTCTGCAGCCTGTCCGGTCCTTGTCTGTCTGTCTGTCTGCAGCCTGTCCTGTCCCTGCCTGTCTGTCTGCAGCCTGTCCCCTTCTGCAGCCTCTCCCTGTCTGTCTGCAGCCTGTCCTCTTCTGCAGCCTGTCCTGCCCCCGTCTGTCTATAGTCTGTCCCCTTCCACAGCCTGTCCTCTTCTGCACCTGTCCTGCCCCTGTATTACTGCAGCCAGTCCTTTCCCTGTTCCCTCCTGCAGCCTGTCCCCATCTGCAGCCTGTCTTGTCCCTGTCTCTGTCCTCTTCTGCAGCCTGTCCTGCCCCCATCTGTGGTGTCCCCGGAGCCCCAGCCAGGCTGAGCCCTGGCAGAGCAGGAGCCTTTGTGCTGATCCAGCAGTGCTCACTCCCGAGCATTCCCTGTGCTCTGGGGACCAGTCCTGGCAGCAGCCTGCAGCAGGCTGCATGGGGTGACCTCAGCCAGGTCTCTCTGGACTTTATTTATTGTGTTTGGCCAAGCCTTAGAGCGAGTCCAGGCTCCTCCAGGTCTTCATGGGCTTTTCCATGGCCCTCAGCACTGCTGGTTTGAGTACCCAAGCAAAAGGAAGCCAAGATTAGGTTATGCTCTGGCCACCTCGGGGATGGCATTTCCTAACCCGTGTGTGCTTGACTCTATAACCCCAAAGCCCTTGCAGCATAGAGGGATTTCCCCTGCTCTCTGCCTAGAGCTAAATTTGGGCTCATATCGATAAATTTCCATAAAACAGGGAACTGAGTTTGTGGAAGTCCTCTTGGGGCCTGTTTTTATAGTACAAATGCTGCTTACAAGGAGACACTGTTGACTGAACAAAAAGTTGCAGCAAGTATATGATTATCTTGGGTGCATAATTAATATGACTGGAAACTACTGCACTGTAATGAACAGTTATAGTTCCCACACTGCAAATATTTTTGAAGTGAATTTTTGTACTTTATCCACAAGCAGGATACTATGGTAAAAAATAAGCAACTAACTCTAAATTTGTGTAAATTTAAATGTGAATGAACCAAAGATTGGCACATCATAACCAAAATATATTTAAATTTTTCCCCCTAGGAAGGTTGAAAATACATTTTTGTAAAGGGTGTTTTATTAGGGTTTTGGAGGGTTTTTATTATTATTTATATTTCTGGCTAAAGATTTCAGTGGAGATCTGTTACAGTTTGGGCTACTCTGGAGACAAGTAGTGTTCTAAGAAACCAACCAACTATTTAGAAATTAGCAGCTCTCTGCATCTTCATCTCAAAACTATGACTGTCTACAAAGCAGTGGTTTATTATTAATTAAAATTTGATGATGTTAAAAAATACCACTAAGTGCCACAGAAACTTAATTCCTCCTCAGAAAGACTGATTCTGTTAGAGGAGATAAGATGAAGAACTCGGGGGCAGGCATTCTCCCAAGCAAACATGCTCTTGACAATTCAGTAACAAGATTTCTTCTCTGTTAAAAGAAGGAAAAAAGAACAAGGCAGACAGGAGGGAAAGGGGCATAGGAGCTGTGTAAATAAACTAAGATTGGGTGTTTATTTGCATACTGCAAAGGTTTGTAAGAAGCATTGATCAGCTCTCCTGGAAAAATAAAAGGCATAAAATGTAAAGTAGTCTTTCTAGGGGAATATGCTTTCACAAAACACCTGGAATTAAGCTCAAGATGAAAAATAATCTTCAAAATGCTGCAGTTAACAGTTATGGAAATGGCACAGGGAGAAGATTTTTGTGCTGTAAAAGAGGAAAGTCTTGAATGGCTCTTACTTTAGCCTAAATTAATTTATTAAAAGTTTTCCTTTGGTTATATTTTTATTTTAATTATACTTTTCATTTTTTAAAATATGTTTTATCACTGAATCTCAGGGCATTTGCCTGCATTAATGGAGTCTCAAGACAGCCTTAAAGCTGATATTTTCTCTTTCAGCAGGAATCCCTGTTGCTGTGTTTGTGCATGTTACAGCATAACTGAGCTCTCATTTTTGGACCCCACACCAACAGTACTGTACTGCAAATCATTGTCATCAGTAGCATCCAGAACAATGCTTTGTAAATCACTCTGAAATAAATATTTTAGATTACCATTTTGGCACAGATAAAATGAATTACCTTCCTCTCAGACAAAGAAAGATATAAAACTTAGACCAGGTTTTATCATGTAGAAATTGATGCTGACAGAGAGATAAGTAGGAGATGTGTTGATGTGGCAGAAATTTGGGAAATTCCAGAAAATAGATGCTTAAATACCCTTAATCCATAGATCTGGGAAATTTCATCAGCCAAATTTCCAAATTTCATCCAATTTCTTCATTGATGAAGCTTCTACCAATCTGAAATGCAGATGAAGTAAATCATGGCTCTGACACTGAATGTCACCAAAAATTGGGAGCTTAGGAGCTGTTCATTGTTCTCATGAAGGTCAGACTTCCCTCTTCCTTTATCTTCTATTTCATTCTGTTGTCTTGTATCATCTTTGTTTTGAGACTTTATTCTTCTTCTAAAAAACAGAGCATTTTATAGCATGTTGATCAAATATTTGTATCAAAATCTAACTTTTAGTCATACTAAGGTCTTCATTCTTTATGTTCCTAGGGGAAAAAATAGTAAGAAATCAGGTGGGGAAAAAAATTTCAGTTGTTAGTTCTGAAATGTCTCTCCTCTTCCTGCATGAGTCTTCTTTTTATGACCATTCATAACTTCATCTGCTGTCACCATGTTCTATTTTCTATCTTCCTGGAACAGTTCAATTCATCTAAACAGCTCATTTTATCTCTGCCTCCCTTCCCTTAGCCAGTGCAGTACATTTACAATGCATTTTTGACATATACTGATACATGTTGGTGTCCCATTTTTTACCATAATTGTCAGTCAAAGGGATGTCAAAGGGATATTAAAATCACTGAAGAAATACTCCCAAACTTAACTGAGAGGCTTTTAGGAATGCCCTGAGAGTGGCCAGAATAAGTGACCAGTTCTGGTTTTTCAGCTGTGTGAGCATGGAGTTGTCCTCCAGGGATTTCAGATTAAATATTTACATGGGAAAAATTAAATTGTCACAAACTACCTTGATGTGTCAGAGCAGAAGGCAATTAAGGGGTAAGCAAGGTATGGGATGCTCGTGTGAAGGAGAAAGGAAATGTCTCTGCTGAGCTGCTCCTTTGAGAGCCTTAGCAATTGCTGTGATTCCCATAAATACCTATTTTCTACCTGAAATCTCATTCTATGTTCCTATCTGATCTTACATCAGCTACTGTGTTAAAAGTTTCAATCAAATATGAAATCTTTAAGTATAAAAGTAATTTATTGAATGATCTTCTCACTTTGTTGCTTGAGGCAAAAACATACTTAAACTTAGAGCGTGTTTTGGCTATTCTGATAAAATTAAAAATGTTTGATTCTTTTCAAAAGAGACTTTTCCTTTAATCTTAGTTGTGTGCAGTAGAATTAGGTGAATATCTTTAATACATATTTTGGAAATATTAGAAATTATGGAGTCTGGCACTCTGAGTTTCATTCTGTATGAAAAACACAATGAGTTATTTTTAATCTCTGTGAAAAAAAACTGTTATTTATTAGCCAAATGTTAAATAAATATCAAAGTTGTTAAAGCTCTTTTTCTAAAATTGCTGTTCCTTAAAAAAACAACACTTGAGAAATATCAAACTGTGAGGCTCTGCATTTCAGCTCACCTGTAGACATGATTTCCTGCATAATTTTAGAGTGGATACCACAGAATGCCTAGAATAAAGAAAATTTTAGTTTGTGGTGTTTTCTAAAGCTCTCAGGGTGGTTGGTGGTGGTACCTGGGATGAAGGTTCTGCTGTGCTGCTTTGCCTGTTCAGGGAAGGGAAAGGTGGTCAGGATCAGTCCCTGACCCTCATCCATGGCATTGAAAATTAGGCAGTTGAACATATTATAGGTGGAAAGAAAATTGAATATGTCAGCAAGGAGGGCATAATTATCTTGTGGGGGGGTCATTATGAGAAGGAAAGCAATGATTTTTGGGAAATGACAGCCCAGAAGAAATGCCAGGTTCATCTTCCCCCCAGTTCTATGAGCATTCTTGATCAATGGTTGTGCTTTCCTAATACTGCACATGGGCACACTGTGCATGCTCACAGCTTGTTCTCTTGTAAAATTAACATTAAATGAACCTTTCTTTTTCCTTACTCTACTTTTGCTTAGAAAACAACCCAGCAATTACATGTAGTAGTTGTGGTGATTTTTTTAAAGGCTGCATCCAATGCAAGATATCTATTGTTACAAGGAAAAAAATATCTACTATAAGAAAAGCTGACATGGAAACAAAGGTTGAAATAATGTCACTTGGAATTACAAGTGTGAGTTACTTGTAAGGCCTTACAGTCTGACATTGTCCATTTTTGTCATCCAGCTTCTTTAGAGCCTATTGTGCAGAGCACACCACCATGGATTTTTACCCCTTGTGCTTGAAACAAACAAACCTTTAAAATGATCATATTACCAGTTCTATTAAGCTAGCTTGAGTGGCTTAACATAACATTGAACTGTTTTACTTTGTGCTTTTTGTAAAATTAATGTATTTTTTATGCTAAAAAAATAGAGATGATCATTATGAAACAAATACTTAAAAGGTAAGGTAAAATGAGAAATACTGAAAAAGTAAAATTGGAAAACTTTCATTCATGAAAGTAACAAGCTCATCTAATTTCAAACAGCTGAAATGCTTGCAGAAGAGTAACCTTCCAATTTGGGCACCTGTGCTAGAAATAATGCAATAAATGAACCTTAAGATTATTGATAATCAATGTGACTTTGAGCAGCATGGCTCAGAAATGATCAGGCCACTTATTTTCAATTAGATGTAATATGGAAAATAAGATGAAAGAAGAGGGAAGATTTAATTAGGCAGCCTGGGATGCTTTGTTCATCTGTCATATTTTCAAACAGAATTATTGTAGAATTACTTGCTTTTGTCTAGCATGTGCTTTGAAGTCTATTATTTTGAGTGAGAAAATAATTTTTCTGGGTGGAGATAAGCTTCAGAGAGCTGTCCATGCCAGTGTGGGTTGGGCAGGGGAGATGCACTGATAGACAGCACCCTTTTGGGAGCTGTCTTTGGTTCACAGAATTGGGTTTGGCTGGGTGATGGATCCCACCTCAGCCAGCAGGGTTAGGCTGGTACCAGAAACGCAGGAATATTCACTCTGTGCCTGCATAACTTACCCTAGGAGCCCTAAAGGGTAATCTAATCTCGGGTCGGCTGTTGATATTTGCTGCCCCAAGATGTGCAGGGTGTTTCTGTTTCAGCCCGTGCAACTGAAGAACGAGTCTGGACTCTTCACTTTTCGGTCTTGAGGTTGTTTATTAATTCTTATCTATAAAATTTTCTTTCTACCCAGACGAGATCTGCTCAGCAGGGCAGCCACAGGCACTCTGACCGCCCCTGAGGCGGTGTCATCTTTTTATACTACAAACTACCTATAACATATTTACTTTAAATTCCCAATACCTATCACCTATGTTAGACAGTGCACTTCTACTCTAAACCAACCCCAAAGTGCTAACATCCCTGCAGCAAATGGAGAACAAGAAGGAGAAAGAAGAAGGGCTAGACACGCTCAGATTCCTCCATCTTGTCCCCATAACACCCATACGAAAAATAGCTACGTGCTTCCTCTGGAGCAAACGCATGTGCCTTGAGTTGAATGGAAAAGATTTAAAGATATAGAGGTAAACATGAAGAGCATGGTGGAGCTTTGGAGGGCTGAAATCCTCCCAGGGGATGAAGCTGAGAGTTATTCTCTCCTCTGTCTTAAAAATCAGAAGTAAACTATAAATGAGCTCTTTGGCTATTTGGGCACTCATGGAGTTACATGATGGAGTTACAGTGTTGTAACACTGGGACCTGGGATGATTTGAGGATGTTTGGGTTTCTCCAGGTCAGGAATAATTGTCAAGTTCCAGCGGATTCCAAAGCAAAGCTCAGAGTCCTGCAGTTGTAGAGAGACAAACATTGAGGACAAGCAATACACGATTTTATTAAGTAGTGCTGCTCTTGAGAGCTGACTTAATTCCAGGTGCATTTGATCTTGCCACCAACATCTTCATAGACAGTTGACCTTTCTTGACTTCTTACAGAGGAGAAAAGCCTCTGGATTCAGTTGGGCAGGTTAGCTGATGACATTTTAAAAGGACTCTATTTCAAAACCTAGAGTGTTTAAAAAAAAAATCCAAAGATCTAGTAGCAGCAACATTTTTGGGTTTTTTTGCTAAAAATACAAACTCACTGCAAAAGAAGTTTTCAAAGAAAACTTCCTCTTGGTGCTTTCAGAGCAAGGTTGGACTAATGAGGTGTGGATAGTAGGGGGCCAATGTTTTTGAATGGATAAACACTATAAAGTTTGGATATTTATTGGTAAGTTCTCACATATCACCCAAACAAATGTGGCCCATTTCTGCAGTCTCTAATCCACTGGAACCAACAGCAGTTTCTCAAAAGTAAGGTTGGAATATAAAATCTTTCCAATACAAACCCAAGCCTTTCCTGGCTCAAAAGGGTTCGATTCCAGCATTCCAAGCTAAAAAATCTGAATTTGTCCAGTGGAGTGGTTGTGCAATGAAATTCAAGGTATTCAAGGAATGAAAGAGGTTGGCAGACTCTGGCTGGTACTCAATGGTACATGGTTATTGAAACCATGGAATCTCCTAGGAAATATTGAGATCATCTGTTAGTACCATTCTGCCATTAACCTAAAAAAAACCCCAAAAACCCAACAGAATAAAAGTAATGCCTTATTGACATTTCATTTTCAAGATAAAAAATAGAGACAGACAGTGTGTGGGTGTTTGCATGTGTGAGGGATTGATCTTTCAGATGCTCTGAAGTTCATATAATTTCCACCAAAATGTTACTCAGTGGCCTGTAGCCACTGCTGGAGCTTCAGACAGCAGAAGGCCATTGACACAGTAATCACAGTCTGTTTTCTGCCTCATGCCCAAGTCATTGGTAAGTTGTAAGCCCAGTGATTGTGTGACTGAAACATGGGTCAGCATGCAGGAATTAAAAACCCATGTTTTTCCCATTTATATCCAGGGCCAACAGAGTGTTATGTTCTAAAGTCAGAAATAAACCACATTTGTAATGCACGGAAATATCACACTGTGACAGTTCTGCTGTTGTTTGGTATATTTGTGTGAGTCCTACAGACAGCAATTTTTTAGTATTCAGGAAATCCTCTTCTATTAATACACTAAACAGAGAAATGGGGAACACATTATTTATACAATGGTTTTAGACTAATTTGTAAGGAAACTTTCAAAATGAAGCTTATAAACTGTCACCACCTCCTCCAAAGAAGAGTTGCTCTATATTTATATCCTCATAAATGAGAACAGACTTTGACACAGGGAATCTGTGTCATTGAAGTGCTGAGAAATTGTCAGAATATTTTTGCTGATTCAGGTCCTTTTTAAAATGGTTTGCTGTCCCTATGCAAAGCATAATGCATAAAATATTAGAGCTCAAGATTTTAATGTTTTCTAAACTCTCTTTTAAGCTGAAAAAATTTGCTTTAAATTCTCTTTACTTCCCTGTGTGTGGGTAGAATACACAGATCTCCCAGAGGATACTGTTCTTTTGTGTGTGTGTATATTTTATGCCACTTTCAGTGATGCACAGGATCCCAACCACCCCTTTCAGCTGCCTTACTCTGGCAATCAGAAGCAGCACAGCTTTACAATCTGCACCTCTTTTACAGAAATTATCTTTTTCCTGTGTTCTCATTTTTCTCCTTGCATAGTTTGCTCTTGTAGCATTCCCTACCCTCAGTGGAATTTTCATGAGACTAAGCTGAATTTTTATCTTTGCTGTGCAAGTGATTTCACTGGGTATCCTCCTGATTTCTATTTCTGGACTAACAGAGCTGTAAGCTACTTAGATAACTGTTGGAGAGCTAAGGATTCAGGTCTTGTGGCAGTGCTGGATAGGGCTGAAAGTGATGTTTCCTCTTTCATAGCATCCAGTCTGTCAGCTCACTGTGAAAGTTTCAAGTATTTTCCTACAGCAAGGCTGAAAGAAAAATAAATGTGGTGGGACAGGGAGTAGTGGTGGAGAAAAGGAAATGGGAAATCAGATAACTTCTTATATGTCACTTAATTAAAACAAAAGAAAAATCCTTCTAATGTTTTTATTGCACCCGAAAAAAAATCACTGTATTCAACAGAACATTTTGCAGATTGAGAAAAGAGACTTTTGGTTTTGGTTGTGCAACACTGACTTTTGTAAAGAAAAATAATTTTATTCAGTGTTATACTCCAAAAGCTAAGAAATCAATATCCAGTGATTCAGTTACTTCCTGTCCATCTGGAACCAAGCAGATATACAACAGCTGAATTTTTATGACTAAAGAAAAAGAGATTTGACAGTCCTCAGGAATATAAACTTGTATATAGAAATATCTAGGGAGTATAAAATGGCCTCTGATATTATTTATAGTGCACTTTGCTGTGTGAAGTGAGTATTGAAGAGTTGTTTTTCATAATCTAATCTAAGGAATTATGAAAATAAAAACCCAGAACGTGAACCAACATAAATAAGGTAACTGGCTGTGAATTCATGATTTAAACTCACTAGTCTCATCTAAGACATTTACCCCTGCTGAGTGTTGCTTTGAATTTAAATGTCACTGATAACTAAGCAGCTTTCTTATTTCAAATAAATGGACAAGGGATCTTGAGATCTATACTACAAAAATGCAGTCACAATTACATTTATTCATGTACATTTTTCTGTCTGGCTTCTCTGCATGTTCATGAGTAGTAAATCATATGCCAGCTCTTGGCAGAAACAGCTTTACCTACTCTCTTCTCAGCTAATCTCTTGATGCTTTTTTTCGTTTCTCCTCCCACCAAATCTTTGCTTTAAATATTATCCTACATGCAGATGAAGGATGTAGATAACTGTGTTATAAGGGGCGTGTACAAGGTAGGATGCATCAGGAGGAGGGTGTAAGTGGGCTCTTGTTCAAGGCTAAAAAATGGCAGTGTGCTTTTCTCTTTAGACCTGCTGTTAAGATTTCAAGATATTGTTGACATATTGTCAGCCTGATTTCTGAATTTGGTTGAAAATACATCAGAAGAACTTACTTGCTTCATATGGTAGATCCTGAATTGCAGTTAGTCTGGAATGATTCAATTTCCTTACAGACTTAGAGCTGAGATGAACGTAAACCCTGTAAACTACCGAGTTTTATAAAATGAAACAGAGTTTAGTTTACAGAGTTTATAAAAATATAAATATCAAAAAATATAAATAAAGATCTTTATCTGTTGATCATCCTGTATTTCTGCTGCTCCATTTGGTATCTTGTAACTAGCACCCAACAGCTGGTTAAAAGGTGATGGTCAACATCAGGCCAAAGAGTTACATCACAAGAAGCTGATAATCGAAATATTAGGTAGCTGTACATGTGTGCATGATGCACCTATTCCTAGCAAACTATGGAAGAATTTTCTTTTTCCAGACCCTGGAGCTATGTGAAAGATGTTAAATTAAATGCTGTAGGCTGTACCACTCCCTTTTGCATGTGAGTGGTTTTGTTCTCAAAGCTGTGCAATCTGGTATTTCAGCTCTGTTTATCTCCAAAATTAATAGCAGGTAAATTTGTTCCCTTGGGGGCAGATGGTTACATAGCATAATTGCCTTTTTTATTATAATTAGTTGCTTCTCACAAAATTTGCTTTTTCCTAGTCTCAATCTATTTGGTCTTTAAATATTAGTATGGAGATCTTATAATATTGTTCTGTCCAGCAAAGTGTTTTGCTTTCCTTTGCCACATACCAGGATGCTTCCATTTATAGAAAGAGAAAATTGCTTTCATGTTTCCTGTTTTATTTTGTAGGTTTCTCAATTACTTAAATATATCCTAAAATGAAATGTCACTGTATATCTGTGCTGTGTCTTATCTGCATTCAGGAAGGCTGAAATTATTTATGGTGAAAGGCGTCTGTGCTAAGCTATGTTGAGAGCAAGCAGTGAGTGGAAGCAAAATATTGTAAAATATGAGTGGCAGCACACTTAAGTGGCATGGGTTGGTCTGGCTGTAGTGAAAATCACCTGTTGAATACTGGGATGAGCCGATTTCCTTTTTTTTTTTTTTGTTATAAACTTGGACTTTCAGACGGGAATTGCTATTAAACCTCAACGTGATCTTCAGCATTTCAAGCAAATTGACTTCTGGGGGAAATGCATATGAGCAAGTACTTATGTATGCAAAAATATTAAAATTAATCTATGCAGGAAAGGGGCTTTGCAGTGAAACTTTGTTCTGGCTGAAGTCATTCTCTTATTCCTTGTGCAGAGCCCAGCCCTTCCCTTCCCTTTGATGAAACTCTCTTTAGCTACAGGGCCCAGAACGTCCTGGATCTGAGTGGGGAGATGGGCAGGCAGCCAGCTCCTGCCTCTCTGAGCCCACTGAGACCACAGCAGAGCACTGCTTCTGATGTAATGTAAACACATAAAGTTAACAGAAATTTATGTCTGATGTTTGGATTTTAATCATTCATGATTTATTATAATCAGATATACGCTATGTTAATTAAATCAGATTCCAGATGTTTGCATCCCTAAAGAGAAACAAGGACATGAGAAAGTATTAGGAATGTTTACCAAACAGTTTTTTGCATTTCAGAGTGAAATCTATGTGATTTTGGAGGCAAAAAATCCACTAACAAAACTGACAACAAGTTAATGTCAAGCAACATCTGCATTATACAAAATACAAACCCAACAAAGAGCCTTGAGTATTGATTATGCAGTGTACTCAAAACAAGGTGAGAAACACACTGGTTTATTTCTAGATACCAATGTTTTAATGAGACACCACAAATCTGTTAAAATTATTTTGAATTTTATTTATTTTATAGTTAAGTTTAGTGTAGAGTACCAAGAAATTCTGATTCCTCTAAGGCTAGAACAAACAGGATGTAAAAATCTGCAGACAGGCTACTGTCACCAAGACAATGTTGGTTGTCTCTAGAACTCTTTCCCTCTTTTTCACCTGTGTTTAAAAGAAGCAATTCTCTAATAAGCAAGAAGGAACAAATTAAAAACATAATTAGCACCTCTGCAAGTTGCTTTCTGTGTCCCAAAGCAGGCAGGCAGTGGTCCAGCTCTGGAGTGTTGTCATTTGTAGCTCACTGTGTGATACAGTATGTAAAACATCACATGATGGTTTAAATTGCATCATTTAAATGGATCATACCTATGAAATGAGAAAGTGTTGTTCTTCCCTTGAAGTATCTCCACAGTGACAACTGAAGAATGTTGTCCTTAAGGGCATCAAAGTAAAATTTAATTACTTTTTAAATGAATAGGTTTATTGCTTGTGCACCTGGATAGTAAACCAGCCCTCTGTATCCATGTCACTATAATCCATTTTTCTCTCCACATCTCAGAATTCTGCTTTTTCTTGGATTTTATTAAGTGCTCTTAAAATACCTAGCTTGCTTCCAGCTAAACCAAATACTGACTGATCCCAATCCTCCACTTAATCTTCATTTAAATTTAACATGTCTCTTTGGTCCTGCTTGGGTTAAAGTTTCTATTCTTTAGCTCAACCTTGGCTATTAAAATGTGTCTAAATAGCAGAGTCCTGCTGCTTTGCTATAGAATATGCCAGATCTAAGATCTAATGGACTTGTCTTATAAAAACATAATCTAATGCATTCAGATACTGGGGATAAGTTTGTAGACAATTTTCTTTCTTTTGCCATCTTCATATGAAAAGAAAAAAACCATTAATGCAGCAGCTCTGAGTGGGCTAGTCACTACAGAGGTGAGATTTTTGCATTCTTCTGCAAAGTCAGTCTGTTACTGGGAAAAAGGCATCAATGACAGCACTTAGCATTGAGATTCATGATGTTGCTTGAGACCACAATCTTGGCTATGATGAAGTCAACAGCAAAACTACTGTTGATGGGATCTGAACTTGGATTTGGTGACTGAGATGCTAAGGAAAATCTTGACGCTGACTGTGGGTGAGGGAATTAGCTAATAGAACAAATAAATGTAGTATAAATTGAGTTTTGAAGAATAAGAGCTTTGCTTCTCATAGTTAATAGTGTCCCAGAGTAGGAGAATAAGAGGAAGGTCTTAGTATAAACATTCTGAGAAAATTCTGAAATTAATTTTGTTTGTGTATTCAGTAGATGAAGGTTTGAAAAATTAAGCTATTTTAATTAGCTAGATGTTAAGGCTGAGTTCTGATGTGTTTCCTGTCCCCATGAATTTCCAAAATAAACATCCCGTTGATTTTTAAAATAAATCTGATTTACAAATTATAAGCTGCTATTAGATGACCAGGAGTTCCATTGACTTCATCAGTATGAATGTATTGCTTACTTCTAACATAACATACCCAAATGTACCTATACTGGTTGGATTTTATTACCATTTTTTTTAATTAACAGGCCTGGTTTTGCTGGGATGCAATTAATTTTTTTTGTGTATTGTACAGTGCTGAGATTTGGATTGAGCATGATGACAATGTTGATAACACACGGATGTTTAGTCATTGCTTGCTCTCAGTCAGGGACTGTTGATTTCCCAAGTTGTGGCAGGGGAGCCAGGGGAGAGCATGGCCAGGACAGCTGACCCAGACCCCAAAGGGACATCCCAGACCATGGAACATCATTCCCAGTCTGTAAACTGGGGATCTGGCTGGGGCCAGTGACAGCTGCTGGGCACAGACTGGGCTTCATTCAGTGCTGAGCAGTTGTGTCACACCTAAATTATTCCTCCTGGGATTTGTTCCTCTCCCTCCTTTTCATTATTAACAGTAATATTAGCATATATTATTTTGTTTCAGTTATTAAATTGTTCATTCCTCAGCCCATGAGACCTTTACCTTTTCTCTCTGGTTCCCTCCCCACGGAGCAGCAGAGGTGCAGTGAGTTCAGCACTTTGCTGCTGCCACCTGGGATTAACCCCTGACAATGGCACGTTAATTAGCTGGAAAGTCACTTTATTTTCTCTAATCTAGATATCAAATTCCTCTCCCCCACAACTACTCTTGAAATGCCAACTTTCTGCCAAGCTGTTTCTTGTGCTTGTTGTATTTCTGGCATTCTGTCTTCCACGTAGGAGGAAAAATATTGTCCTAATCAGCACACTTCATAGATCCTGTAAATAATATTAGAGCAAAGCCTGCAGTCTGATCAGACTTAGATATTTTTGGGTTTTTTTTTTTTTTTTCTCATTGAATTTCTGCTATTTTGTTACTTTCAATTTTAGGAAGGAGGCAAGGGGGATCAATTTCACCCTAAAATTTTACTATGCATGTTTCTAAAACATATCACCCATATGACAGCACTCTTTCAAATACCTCTATGAATCAGAACTGGTCTAGCATTCTTCCAGTTCCAGTAATGTAGTGGTCAGAGCAGGAATTTCATGGAATTTTTAAAGGATTTGTACCTTTTAAAAGATTCAAAGAAGAAATGATTTTGCCTTTATTGAAGTTCTAATATTGAATGCTTTACCATGGTTTCTTTGGCTTCAAATTTAGCAGAGAATACACAATGTAAGAATTAAGAACATATTTATAAATATATTATGAGCTCATGTTCTGGACACTGGCAGGACAGAAAATCAGAGATATTCAGTGTAAACCTAATTTAATTGAATTTAACTAGAAGTGCTATCAGTGCATATTTTTATAATGCAAAAGATGAATTAAAATAAAATAAAAAGTTGTAGTAACCTATGAAAATGAAAAAAATATCTGTAGGTCCCAGTTTGATAAAAGTAATGGGAAACATAGCAAAATTATAGCTTTTTACAATTAATTAAGATCTATAGGTTATAATGGAGAAACTAAAGGAAATACTTCCATTCCTTAAATTGCAGTGCATAGTCTCTGTTTTCTGCAAGAGGAATTAAATCTAAATCATAAATTCAAAGTGGGAGTACTAGTCTATATGTCTTTCTTCTGGGAGTGAGCAGAAATTAGAGGCAGTATTTTAATTTTTTTTTTCCCTTTCTCCAGGGGAAAGAATTCTGCAATAATAAAGATTTTGAAGCCTTCCAAGTGGGCTGCATGGCTATATTCTTGTGACTAAAATGCAATTAGTTAGAGCTAAAGTTAGTTCTCTTCCCTCTAGTAGCAGAAAAGGAGTTCAGCTCTATCTGCAGAGGGAGAGGCAGCAGCTGCTGTGCTCACACCATTGCCAAGGCAGGCAGACGTGTGCCATTATTTTTTAATGTCTGCTATCAAGAGCTTTGCTTTCCTGGCCAGAAATACAAGTGCTTTACTATTAAAGCCAGTCTGATAAATGTGATAATTCTTTAGAAAATTTCAACTTTGGGAGGATACCATTGAGAAAAAGAAAGCTGTCTCCTGAAATCCATGAGTAAACTGCAGAGCACTGGGTCAGTGTGCCCAAGTTTTGTCAGACTGGTTCCTTCTGTGCAGTCAGGGTCTCCCAGAATTGTTCTGGCTTCTCTTGCTGACCTGTGCTGTGGTTTTGCCCTGGCTCTGATGCCCAGGGAAGCTGCAGAGCAGATGAGGAATGTAGGAAAGGGGAGGGAGCAGCAGGCATTTTAACTCTATTCCCATACAGCACATCTAGAGATGCTTAAATTGATTGTTTGGCATAACAGGGGAATTCAAAGGGGAGGAAAATGAAGGGTTAGGAGCTTAAAATAGTTTGTCTGCAGTAAAAATTACCTTTTTTGTAATGCACACTTATTTGATGAAAAGCATTCACCAGTTATGGAAAAAAATTAGTGGAAACCCATATTTTCCATTAAAATCAGTTTCAATGAAAAATTTCTCATCACATTTTTTACCCTGTACTCTTTGATTTGGCTTACAATGGCACATGAAGCTGTTACTGACTAGACTTTTGAAATGGTGAATTTTTGGTGGTTTTGTTTTTGTTTTTGGGGTTTTTTTGTTTGTTTGTTTTTTTTAAAGCATTCATTTACTTAGCTACTGGCACTCTCTTCAAAGAAAATCTTTCTGGGGATTTTGCCATCATTTTCCAAGTAAAATTAATAATAAATAAATAAAGCATGTAAAATAAAATAACCAAACTGAACCCAAAAGACATCCAAATTGAAGATGTCAGAACCTGTTTGCTTTTAACCAGATCCCTGAAGTCTGCAGAAGATAAATTTTGCAATTCTGTTAAAATCATGTAGCCAAATCTTCTGCTTGAAACTTGCATTGGCTGTCTCGCTTCTGCACAATTACGAAGTACAAGAAGAAATTTAAGAAAACAAAATACAAATGCAAATCAATATCTATTTTCCACTGCAGATTACACTGTCAAAAAACCCTGCACTGCTGCAAAACACTGCCATCATAAAAAATTAAAAAAAAAAAAAAAGGCAAACACATTCCAAAAACAATTTTCATGTTTGGAAAGTAATGATTTATCTCCTATGATCACTGAGCCACCTTTTTGAAATTAATTAAACAGTACGCTTATATAAAAACCAGGTATTAAGAGTGGTGCAAACGTTCCTTGAGAAATGGTGGTTTTGCTTTGTACCCACTAAACATCAGTCAGGTGGGTGATTAAGTATGTGTCAATGAAAAAAAAAAAAGAAACTATGGTTGGAGTTTAAAATTATGGCAATCTCTGGAATGTGAATGCTATTCCCTCCTCTCTGAATATTGTAACTGAAGTGCACAATACCTTTGAACTCTTGGGGAGTCAGGGGAAGAGCAGCATTTGTCCAATATGCTTCCAAATTACAGTTAATTAATACACTGATTCCTGAAAATCCACATGATAGAGGAGCTTTAACTTTATCTCTTGGAATTTTGCTATTTGTTAATTTATGCAGAAATTTCATACTTTGAGGTAATATCCACTAGAAACTGGACTTTTTCTTTGCTCATAAATGCTCTGGGTAATTAGTGCAGGTGCTTAATGGAGGACTACACAAGCAAAGTGAGAAAGGACGTCTGAGACTGATAAAAAAGCCTGGAAACCTCATATATTTAGAGAAAAATAATATTCTGGCTGCTTCCTGAGAGGCCTGGAGCCTTCAGGACTTTGGAGTGAAGCTGGGGCTGTGAGTGGGCACAATGGGGAAACATCTGTAGAGAAAGGGATTTCTGGGAACAACCAACACATTTATGTCCTCAACATGTTGGTAGCACATTTATGTCCTCAATGTGCTGTGAGATCTGTGCTCCCAAATACTTTTTGCAAATGAGCACGTTCATAGTTTAACCTCACAAGAGTTTCCTCCTCCCCTCTCTCCTCTCTGCCCCCAAAATCCATAAAATGCTACAACTTTAGGCTTTCGTGCAAAGAGTTTTGGTACAAATTTTGTGTTTAGTGTTTCACTCTCTACCTTTCAAATCCAGCTGCAGACAGCTCATCCAGCAGCTCTGTAAAATATATCCACTCTGTTTGTGTGATTCTGCCAATCTCTGGGTCCCTTAGACAATGGCACAGAAATTAAACACCTTCCTTCAATTATCCACTCATGGGGAGGACCAACAGTGACAACAGTAAATGCCCATTTTACAAAGGTTTGGAGTGACAAACACCTCTAGAAGGACATTTCCTAACGTGTTTCTCAGGGGACATTATTGCCTGCATGAAAACATGTTTCTGGTTCATTACTGATATTTATGCTCAATACCAAATTAAACAACCTTTTATTTTAATTCACTGCATTTCTGGTTTCTTCAAGTTAGCTCTGTGATTCACTGAAGCCATAAAACATTAATAGGCATCTAATTAAACATATAATTCATTGAGATTAATTGTGGGAATTAATCTCAGTAAAACTCTAAGTCCCGAAGTAGGATCTTTTCCTGCTGAAGATATACACCATGAAAAATGGTGTACAATATATCTTCTTTTATCATAAAATCAGATAAAGGTAAAACATGGTAATTGTTGTTTGTTATAACAAGACATAGTAGAGAAATGGGAGAATTAAGGACAAAAAAGAACATATATTATCTTAACAACTGTTTGAACTCATGGCTGGTTAACATTAGACTCTGGGATTAAAAAAATAAATCTAACCATGTCCCATCTACACACTCCAGAAAAAACTTTTGCACTATATAAAATCCTTAACCTGGAGAAAGGGAAGGTTTGTTGAAGAGCAAGTGAGTGTAAATGGAATGGAGCAGAGCTGTCTTCTGAGAGGTTTTGAGTGTCCTGGCCAAATATGTCATTGACCACACTCCTGCTGAAGCTGGCAGGGCTTTGATTAGCCAGCAAAAGCTGATCCATGCCACTGGATGTATTTATGTTTCTCAATTTTTGCTGCCTCTATTTTTGTCAGTACTTTTGTTCCTTTTTGATACAGGAGTTCTTTGTAGATGAAAAATGTTTCTGCGGTAACAGCCCATGGTGTGACCTGAAGGGGCTTTTAAAGTATTTTACTGCGTTCCTAAAAGGATATTCCTGGTTAGAAACTGTTTAGACTGGCCATAGGTCAGCTTGTACTTGGAACCCATTTACACAAGTCCAGGGCAGTGGTTTTCATGCAAGGTGTAGAGATAATTTCATCCCACACCTTGTGCACTGGGGCTGAGGTGGTAATTCTGTCGAAATGCACAATAGCACTCCAGAAAAGGTGACTGAAAGGTGCAATAATTACTTGAAGTAGCAGTGGGACATTTAAAAACTCAGAGTGCAACTGCTGGCACTGGAATTTGTCAGGAAGTTTAACCATGCCTTTATCCTGTGTGTCTGATAACCTTGGCTGCTGCAGATCTTTTGTGCTTCACCCCAAGCCTTAAGAGCAGCTCATCAAATGCAGCATTTCCCTGCTCTTTATGCTGATGGCTGTACAGCTCTGAGGTCAAGCATTTTCCAGTTGAATTTGGTCACAGCTTTTCAAATGTCAGCACTTTGAAAGTATTTTTTCCTCTCTTCCTTCTCTATATAATAAGAGGAAAATGGCAGATTTACTCATAAGGTCATGTGAGAAGCTGGACGAGGTTGTATTTAGTTTTTGACTTACTCATCCCTTGGTAACAATGGTTCTAAAGCTTAGATATGAGTTCTCAGGAAAAAAAAATTGTTGTCTAATTTTTACCTAGTAAAATTATCTTGAGTTCTACTTAAAGAATTTGCTTGGAAAATGCTGCAGAGATTTTAGATCATAGATCAAATGTATATAGACATAAAAATTCCTAAAGTGATTTCAATTTTTTTTTATTTATAAATGACATATTACACTGAGTTCTGCATCATTGCAAAGCAAAGGAATTGTGATAGGTTTGCCTGGAAAAAAGAAGGTGGATTTGGAGATGGCATCCTGAGAAGGAATTTTAGAAAGTGTTTTGAAACTAAATAATGTGATCTTGTAAGGAGGATCAAGGCAAAAGTTAGGAGCAGTAATCAATTAATTACAAGATTGGCAGAGGCTTTTTCTGACTAAAAATGCTATGAGTAAGTCTTTGGCTTTCTAAGAAAATAGAAGGCTGAATACAGTAGAGACAAGAAAGTCTGTATGGAACTCACTTATGAACTGTGCAGGAAAAGGTGGCGTCACCATAGAATAAGTTTTTTTGATTATGAAAAAAGAGTATAAATTAGACAGTTAATATTGAGGGGAGATTGAGCCTGAGCTATCTTGGGTATTTGACTAAAGAGTGAGCGTTGGGTGAACAATGGAGTCACAAAGGGGTGGAACTGTTTGTTTCAAGCTGATTTGCAAGCTGATATAAAAATGTAGAAACTGCTGTGCTGTGCCCAGAGGAGCAGTTGATGTGTCTGGCACAGCCCCTGGCATTTACAGGGGTGGGCACCCAGTTTTGCAGTTCCCTGGTCACTTCAGCATGTCCCCTCATCCTGGTTATTCATGTGCTCAGGATTGTGAGGCTCCAACACCCTGTTTGATGCCTTACCCAAAAGAGCAGCCTTACTGGGGTATTTTCTGAGGTTTTATAACATATCTATGTTAATGATATTCTTAACTGTCACACATTAAAACAGTGAGGCACTTGTGCAAATGAATTATTCCTTCCTGAAAGCAGCATACAGCCTTCCTCAAACAAGGTAATAAAGTTCTGTTGAGATGTAATTCTCCTCTATAAGACATTGCTTGCACATTCTGGAATCATTAAAAATCAACCACCAAATCAATGAGTCTCATTAGAAATCTGTCTTTTTGCTTAATGCTATTGATTTAATCTGTTTTAGAAATCCCTATTAACCATTAGTTAATTAAACACATGACAGTTATATAGATCAGGTAAACCTTACTGCTGTCTCAGGAAGCTGAGAATAGATTAAGTGATTATCTGTAAGTTTATTTTAATTAAAAGACACAGTTTAGATATCTTGCACCCTCTAAAGCTTATAAAATAAAGTCTTCAACCAACAGTAATTATCTGCTGGTAATACATATATTGATAAAACCTAACTAAAAACAAAAAAACTAAAGAAGTGCCTGATAAGCTAGAAATCAGTTTGTGCAGTTGTTATGCTGTCTGAAGTGCATAAAAGTGAAAGGCAATGAAATGTATTTCTGTGGAACAAATACTCAATTCCTAAGGCTTGAAATCAGGTTCCAAGAGGTCGATAGTGTGCAGGAGTAAGTGATGGAGCCAATGCAGCCTTGGACTCCTCTGAACCCTACAACATCTGCCCAAATTGTCTGTAGAGATCCTGGTACCCAGAGCCTCTTGTCTTGACTCAGTCTCCAATGTTTAAATGCTGAGTTATGAGATTGTCTCTCAGAAAGTTAGGCATGAACTGAGGAAAACCTGCTGCTTCTTCTTCTTCTTCTTGCCTCTCCCTTTCTGACACTTTTGTCATTTAATAGTTGCAAATGGCTCCTTGTATAAAAAGAAAAACAAGGATTAGGACCAGGCTTTCTATAAATCTCATTCTTTGCCTATTCTGAGATGAGGGAAAATTTCTATTAAAAAATAGCTGTATTTCATTGAGTTCTCAGGAATTCACTGCAAATTCCTGAGAATTTGCATTAAGAGAATTTGCAGAGAGTTGTACCAAACCTGGAACAGAATAGATTTTCTCTGGGATATCACCTGAGTCTTCTAAACGAAGTTTTGAAAATTTAGTAATGCTTCTTAAAAACTTGCTTATTCCCAGATTTTTATGTCTTTTTAAGAGGGGATCTGAATTTTGTCTTTTATCATTCAAAGATTAAAAAGAAGCCCTTTCTAAACCATTGTCCCATTGTTTAATTTGTATTTGAAGAGATTGCAAAACAGAGGAACAAAGATGACAGTTCTGGCTTATTTGTGTTTTGCCACATAGTTTTGTTGATGGTTCCCTGTGAAATCCAGCTGAATGAAATGCCCTGAAATAGTAGTGTTTGTTCTAAATACGTTTAATTTTTGTTTCTTGTTCACGAATAATTTGAAAAGAAGACACTTTCCTTGTGTGGTAGGCTTCCTTAGCTCTAAACAATCTTTCTCTTCTTTTTTGAGTTCTTTTCAAATGGAACAGCCTGTGCTTCCATTGCAGAACACAGTGTACTGCGAATCACTGCTGGAAATTAATTAATTGAATAATTTTTAAATCCACAGTTTAGGCTCAGGCTATGAAAAGACTTGGATGCTGTAATGCTCAGCACCTAAACTGATATTTAAATGTTTTTTTTTAAATCCAGTTCCCCTTCAGCCAAATTAGGCTGAAAAGCTTTCACTCTTCCCTCATGAACTGCTTCTAGTGACACTCTTTTCAAGGTTTTCTTCCTTCACATCACAATTGTTCTAAGTGTAATTATACTATACTACTATTATACTGAAATTAAAAATGTTCTTTTATTGTTGTTCCATATGCTTTGCTGAAACATCTCATTTCTTTCACTGTTAGAAGGACCATCTGACATGTATATATTGCTGTGAGAATGGCAGATGCAGGGGTTTATGACTTGTGTAACTTGCAAAAAATGCTGCCAAGAGAGCTTCAAACATGTTCACTCCCTCCCCGTCTCTGCCTATATAAACACAGGCATACCTGTATGGATATATATACATAAAAAAAATATATATATATATATATGTGTGTGTGTGTGTTCTATTGCTAGTTTGCAGGTTTGTGAGTTCTTTAAAATGGAATAATGGAAAAGGCCAGGGTCTCTGCAATCATTGCTGTAATTGTATAAACACTGCCAGGATCTGTTCTAGCTGCTGCTGTTATTTCAGTGAATAATTACTGTTGTGCTATAGCCAAAATTTTGTACTGGCCTTTCCTGGATAAAAGGGTTTATGCTGAATTTTAAATATCCATGTTCACATGCCTACATCTAAGGCAGACATCACAGCTCCTGTCAGAGGGGTAAAGCAGAATTGGGCACTTCCAGGGATGTTTTATCTCATCTAAAGATGGATTACTAAAGTAGTTCAGAAAAAATACATTTTAAAAGTGCTTTTTCTTTCCATTATCTCAAAAGGGAGGCTATAATTAGATCAGACATAGATGGTTACATCACAGAAGTCTAAAGTTAGGTGATTTGAATCCCATGCTAAAATTTGGAGTCTGCAAATTTTTAGGTCTCATTTTAAGAAGTTCTTTTTATAATGAACACTTTGAAGTGGACTGGAGCACAGATACCTATATAGCTTTTACTTTTTTGCTGGGAATTACCAACAGATTTGATTCCCCAGCCTGACTCTTGCCCACACAAGGAACTTACCAGCAGCCATGAAAAAATGAAAAGTACTTTTTTGTGCCTATTAATATAAGAGTTAACTAGAAAACAAGGTTTTAGAAATAAAAACAAGATATATAGTCTGCAGTAAGGAATGATATCTGAAAATTGGCATAATTTCAGTGCCTGTATGATATGAAAATCTATTTCTAATCATAACCTTACAAGGTGGTTAATCCTTTGAGGCTACATAAGGTGTAGAGAACCTCTTCATATAATAAAAAACGTCAAAGAAAAAAATATTTCTGATTGGCAGGAATATCACATCATTAAGATATTTATTAGAGGCTTTCAAAATTCACTCTCTTGCATGGCTCTATTCCAAACTATATATTTTTCCTTCCCCTAAAACTAACCAAGATAATGTCCTGGCTCTACTGAAATATCTGAGCCTCAGTGAGGTTTTTATCTGCCTGAAGTGGCACAAAAGCACGAAGGGCTGGTGCCCTAATTTGAGTTATGCTTACCAGGAGGCTCAAAAGCAGACTGGTGTTGTAGTCTTTCTAGATCCGTCAGTGCCAATTTGTGAAATATTTCAAGAAATTCTGTCCCTCCCATTCAGACCCTATGGCTTGTTGCAGAAACTGAGCATTTGGAGATACAGAAGTTATTCCAGATAGTTTAGTTTCTCATGATTTGTTAACTGGCATCTAGGAAATGTAAAAAAAAAAAAAAAACCAGCTGGGAGTCTTTGCCCTGTCTTGCTCACTAGGAAATCGAAGCACAGATTGAAGTTATATTCAATGTTTGCTCAAAGATCTCGAGATGAGCGTCCTTTTGATTCTGAGAATAAAACTAATGCCTTAGAAAACCAGACCATGACCTTTAGGTGTCTCCTCCATTATTGAGCCTGTCAAGTGAGGCTTAGCAGAGAGTAAACTTGATTATGGAGAAAATTTCTTTTTCAATATACAAACAGTAACGTGCTAACTGCTGTTGGATAAAGCTTTGCCTCAGATGGGAGGGCTTGGTGTCCCTATGACAGACCTGATGCTGAATGATCTTTGTTTTATTTTCTTTTATATATATTCTCTGTATTCTTTAAATAGATATTTGTAGATAAGTGTGGAATTTAGTGCATTGGACTTTGGTCTGACACAAGTGGGATACAAGCACTCAGTTTCTGGAGAGTTACTGAGAGGCACTGGGCACCAGTCTTGGGCTTCAGCATTATGAGAGAGACTCTGAAAAATTTTAGATATTACTGAATTAAATTTAAGGCCACAGGTTATGTATTTTACATTCACGGAGTCTTTGGGCTCACATAAATCAGGTGCCCGCTTCTCTTTCTTCCAGATGGGACCGTAAGTGCAGGGCTAATAAATCCTGTATTTCAGGAGAGGTGTAGATGTGGTACTAGTAAAAGATCCCTCATTGAAAGGATGGCCAAGCATTGGAACAGGCTGCCCAGGGAAGTAGTGATGTCACCATGTTTGGAAGCATTCAAAAATCTGTAAATGTCATGCTTAGGAACATGGTTTAGTGCTGGACCTCACAGCGTTGGGTTAATGGTTGGATTTGATCATCTTAGAGGACTTTTCCAACCTTGACGTTTCAATAATTCTATATTCTCTCATTCTGAGTTACTTAAAATTGAATTCCTCTCACCCCTACCTGACAGTAGGAAAATTGGTACAGGAAGATGAAAGGTGCACCCACTTGAACTTTGTTGTCTTTTTTTTTTTTTTAACTGGTGGGAAATATGAGCACCCCTGAGTATATAAAATACTCCAGAGTATTACTTTTGTAGATTTCAAGCACATGATCCCTTATCTCATATGACTGCTTCAGCTTCAAGACTTGTATCAACTTCCCTGTGGTGGGGAGAGGAATATCTCAGACTGTAAGAAATGTAACTGTGAGAATGGAAGGCATTTAAATTTAATTTAAATGCTGGCCCATTTTTATTACAGTGATAAATGTCATTGACATTGTTCCAAGCTAAAAAAAGTGGTTTTGTGAGAGTTCTGTATTTTAAATATTTCTATTAAGATTATATATTTTGTTTGCACTCAGACATACAGTAAAGTTACAGATCTTGTTCATACATGACTATGAAATAGAGCATGGCAATTGTTCAATTTAAAATAGTGGGTTTAATAGAAACAGATTATTCATAGGTGTGTCTCAAACTGCACTAGATCAATTTAATAAATTTTCCAGTGTATTTATTCATAAAGTCTGAAGTTCTTAGCAAGAAATGAAGCAAAAATATAGAAATACAGCACATTCTTCATTTTGACATATCCATGGATTATGCTTGTCAAAGCATTTATCTTTTATCGATGTTTGAAAGAGACCAGTTCATTAAACACAAGATTTGGAGAAGCAGCTGTGGTTAATTAGGAAAATGTGACTTGTTTATGGATTATAAAAAGCATTTGAGTGTCCTACTTATTAAAGATGTTGAGAAATTAATTGTTAACGTGAAATACTTTGTTATTTCTTGTGATTCAGAAGTTAAAACTGTAGTTCAAAATTCTTAAATGCATTTCAACATGCAATTTCCACTGATCTCAGTAGGATCTTTTTTCCAACTAATTAATTTCTTGGAATTTGCCTTTCTCTCCACTGATATTGCACAGACTTAGGGACAGTGCACAGAGTCCTAGCTCCTTCAGAGTAGCTGTCTTATTAGGATCAATTACTTATCAGTGATAGATTATAAAGTTAATTTAGGCTGTTCTTGGTGCTTTTTCTTTTCATGTGCTTTGTTTATCCCTAATCTGACATCATTTGCTGAGGGAGACACCCTGCTTTGGAAGTGATGGGATCTGATAAGCACCAGAGGCAGAGTGACTCAGTGAATATTTCCTGATCAATCCACAGCCCAGATAAACAGCCTGTGGATGATAAAACCCGTGCTCTGGGCTGCACACCAGGGTTACACACTGAAAATATCCTTCTTATTTAAAGACTTGAATCCTAATGGGTCTGGTGCTCAGCCTGAGATCTCTGGCCAGCGTCCAAATTTCACACTGCTCTGGTACAAACAACTCTTTTGCTGGATAGCAGAGAATTACTTAGGATGTAATTGAACATTTAGATCTTTCAACTCAGTCATGATTAGGCTTTGTATATCTTAAGAACCAACATTAGGCTGAAGTGTTGATGTCTTTCATTGCAGTCGATAAGAGTTCTTCTACAGAGAAAGATCAGAAGGGAATGGGATCCTTGGAGAACCTACAAGGAGATGGATGAAAATGTATATATTACAAAAAAAATGTAATACATAGTGTCAAACTGAGATTAGTGCTCTGAAATCAAAGGAAAATTATCATGAGGCTGGAGAAACCAGGAAAGCCATGAAGTATATTCACTGCAAACAACACAGTTCATGTCATTTTGAGAGAAAATAAAGTAAATCAGAGTTCCACTGAATAAGAAGAATGTTGGTTGACACAGAAAAATATCCTCCAGTGATTAAGTTGTACGATATTCATAAAGGAAATTAGCCTTGTGGTAGTCTGGTTATTTAAAATTTGAGTTATAGTATGGGGAAAAAAGTCAAGCTTCGAGATTGTTAGCAAAATACAATACCAGAATGTTTTAATTTCCTTCTTGCCTTTGGCAGAAATGGAGATGTCTGAAGTTGCAAAAAACAAAAAAGAAAAATAATTTTACATTGCACTGCAGACCACAATTAGAAAAAAGACCCAAACTGAGCTGATTTAATACCTGTGCTGGTTTTGGCTCGGATGGAGCTGATTTTCACCACAGTGGCTTGTACAGGGCTGTTTTGGATTTTTGCTGAACACAGTAATGCAATTACTGCTATTAATGTTTATGTCATTGCCCAGGTTTATGTCTTTGCCCACTGTCCCAGCCTGCTGGAAAGGTTTGGTGGCTCATTGGCCTCCTGTTGTCTTCTCCCTGTAAGTCTGCTTAGAATTTGGGTTTTTTTCAGTGAGAGCCAGACAGATGCCAGCCTTGGCTCTGAGGAGAATAGAGAACATAGCAAAGACAGGATCTTGGTTCATCTCAGTTACCCAAAGAGTTGTTTCTTGCAGAAATTAGCACTATTCTCTTCTTTTATGTCTGTTTATGAAACTGAATTTATATACTGTTGTATTTATACTATTTACTGTTTTTACTGTTTACCTTAACAGTTCCATGATTATATGAAACTGTTGTGATAATTTTCCATATAAGGTTATCTCCTTTTTGCACTTGTGGAAACTGAGTCACAGAGGACAATGTATGTTTTGCATAGCCATTGCAAATAGCCAATGGAATAAACATTTATAGCAAATAAGAGTTAGTGACTGTTTTTCTACCCCCCCCCCCCCCCTTCCCCCCGAAATGCATTTATTTCAGTGCTGTGAACTATTTAAGCATTCAGGTGATTAAATAAATTAAAGGATTTACACTGGAATAGTTTTCAACAATTCATGAACCTCAACTTTCTAAATAAAAGCAGCCTAAACAGCATTATGACCAATGGACAGAGTTTCTAATATTCTTTACCTCTGTGTCCCCTGAGTGGTTCTGGTTTGCTTTTAGAATGAAGGGCTGGGAGAAATACAGTTTTTCCCTTAACCCCATACCCTGTGTTATCCACAACCACAGTAGCAGGACAGGAGAATGCACACAAGGGTCTTTCTGAGCTTGCTGAGGCACGGACAGCACTCCTGCTTTTCCCTTGCAAGGATTGGTGCCTCTAGAAGAGCAATACGTTTAAAAAAAAATTGTAATAAAAACAGTCTGTGCAAAGCTCATCTTAAAGGTCAGAAAATGGAACACTTAGCAGGAGGCACCTTTATTGCAGTGCTTTGGGAACAGCTGTTGGCATGTAGCTTAACATGCCAGTGCTGAGTTTCTAAATGCTTATGCCCATGTTTTTACACACTAATTCCGGGATGGTGACAAATTAAATTCCGAAGGTAGTTCTATCTCTTCCTCTTACTACTAGCTGTCTTCACATCACTTTCTGAATCAGCTGTAGCAGAACTGTGTTATATCTTTTTTTACCTCATTTTCTTTGCATTCCAAAAATTTTATTTAAGAGCCATTTTGGAAGCCTGCATTAGAGTTTTCTTTGCAAGTTTGGAAGAATATTGGCTATATATTCTATATAATTCTGCTTCTCCTGCTGATATTTCATTCTTCCAAAGATTTTCTATTCAGCATTGAATATTAAAGATTCAAGCTTAGAAAAGAGTTATGGTGCATTGTTTAAAGTGACACATCAAACTTTCTTAGTTAACTTTGGATTCTGAGTTCATAATGCGGACTGTGGAATCTCATTCATTTGGAAAAGCCAGAGTAAATGGAACAGTGAACAAGCATGACATGGGGACAGGTCCCTTTGCTCCCTGTGCTTCTCCAAGGCCAGTGGGGTCTGTTCTCAGCTGCTGACACTCACTGGGCTCAGTGCTGTGTAAACACTCCAGAGACTTCCACTGAAAAGTTTGGATTTGAACTTTATGGCAGCAGGAAATGAAGGAACATAAATAAACCGGCAAAATTTGGAACAGCTGGAAAGGGGAAAAGGGTGAGGGGATTAAACATGTGGCTGCTAGGTAGGTGTCCCAAATGGGAAAGAAACTATGTAAATGTTAGAAATAATAAAACAAAACAAAAACAACCAAACCCCCACCCAATCCACAGCCTGTCATCAATACCTGTTCAGTTCTGCAGTAACTCCTTTTATCATTTTTCTTTCCTCAGAACACCTGTAGCGTTTGGATTCTAGGACAAAATGGTAAATTGCTTTGTTTTGCAGAGTGCTTGCAGGGCTTATTTATCTTCCCTCTGAACAGAAGCTCTGCCACGTATTCCTCATTCCATTTTTCCCGAGCTGATGCTTTGGCTGATGCTCTTCCAGAGCCCTGTGTAGGTGCTTCTCCAGATAAAATTTAGGTCTGGGAGGTGGAAATAGTGGGAAGTATGCTCTGAAAAATATTTTCCTCACTTGTTTTTAATATTTAGACCCTTGCATTTAAGGATTAGGCAAAATATTTCAATTTATTTTGTGGTAGTTTTTTATGGCCTTCATCTTCTTCTTCATCGTCCAAAGTCTGGACAAATGGTTCAATAATTTTGGGTTTGGTTTTGTGTGTCTGTGAATGTTGTTTTCTTGTTGTTGTTTTTTGGGTGGTTTGGTTTGTTTATTTTGGACTTTTTTTGTTGTTGTTGTTAAATGTGTAAGTAAAGATTACAGAAATACTTATCACAATTTTTTTTGCAAAGCTTTTAGGAAAAAAATTAGTGATGGCATACCTAAATTTGTGAATAGTAATTTTCCCCTAGTAAACAGCTCTGGGAAGCCTGAGGAGCTTGAACGACTTGTTGTGGGTTCCTGGGTTTATCTAAGAAAGGGTGAGAAATGATGGAGGAAACCTTACTGCTGTTCTTATCTGCCCAGCCACAGAGCTTCCATTCTTTGACATTAATTAAACCTCAGCTCATCTCCACCTCTGCACGCATTTGCTACAACAGAGACCCACTGCACAGGTTCAGGAAGGCAGTTTCACTATTTCTCCTGTTTTCATACAGAAATACCTGCCAATTTTTGAAACTTCAGTGCTCTGGCTGTGTTGTTTTACAAATTTCAATGTCCATGTTGGAACACACCACCAGTTACATTCCCCTACACAGATGTAATTTCCTCTGAACATGTTCCAGCCATTGCCTCTGCTAAGAGAGAGGGAGAAAATATGTATTTCTATGAAAAGTAGAATTACATTGCATATGTAATGATGCTGCTGCACAGGTAACTTTAATCTGGTGCTCTCTAGCATCTGACAGCTTGCCTTTGCAACAGGTTAATAATATTCAGAATTGCATATAAATCTTGCTATAGAGGACTAAAATTCACATGGCATGATTACCAGTCAAAAATATATTCCCTTTTCCAGATAGCAAAAAAACTTTATTAGCAAGCATGGATTTTTTTTTAATAGATTACTGTATACTGACACACACATGCATTTTCGTTACCTGGCTTTTTTAAAGACAAGATTTTAAATTACTGCCTTCTAGAGTAGAAAATGAAAACAAGTTTTTTGGCAATTGTACATTTTAGCCATCAGCTGGATGGCTGTAAATCACAGTGAGCTGAGCTCTGCAGCTTTCTCCATTAATGGGTCCATGAATTGTTTGATACAATTTCAGCCATCACATTCCAGTTGGAATAATGTGAAAACTAGAAGAATGGAACACATAAAACTGGTCAAAAACTTTCTGATCAAACCTTTTGTGCAAGCAGACAAATTAGACTTTGCTAACTTAGTGCTTGAGAAACGCACTTTGACAACAGCAACAACAAAGAAAGAAGCCAGTGTTCTGGTTCAACATTGCAGAACAAAGTATTTTTTTCTGTTTTAATTAGAAAACCAAATAGTTTTAAATTTATAAATATCAAATTAAATATGTTAATTTAAAGAAAACTCAAAATATTGTTATTTATCTGGAAACACTCCAGATCTTTTTCTCTATGGGGGATTTTTAAGATCAGTTTTTAAAAGGTTTTCTGAAATCCAAGAGTTCATTTCCCTCCAGCTGATGCTGCTCATTCACAGAGGTGCACTGTCTTTTGGCAAATCCTGTTTGAGGTGAGCCTCTTACACCCCTGACTGCCATAACTTGTTTATTTTTCTAGCAGGAACACTTAAATCTGCTTACTGAAATTTTATTCTGGCTGGCTTTTAGCATCTTGAACCTCCTGGAGCAGAGCAGAGCTGCAGGGAGAGCTGGTCCTGTCCCAGTGTGGCAGCAATGCCTGGGGCTGTGTCACCACTGCTTTCAGCCAGGGGAACAAAAATGTTCAAATGTTCCCGTTCTGCACACCTGGAGACAAAGCTGAGGCTCAGTTCTGCAGCCAAAGGTGCTGCAGGAAGTGGCAGGAGGTTCAAACCCTTCCCAGGGAAATGTTCCTGGACCTGTGTCTGTGCAGGGCTTCTCTTTTTTTACAGAGCAGTTCAGAGATTTGGAGCTAATTAAGAAAACATCTTGTTTTGATCCCACAAGGTGTCAGAATAAAGGACTTTGTGGCTCAGCATCTTGTCTCTGGCAAAAGCTTTGAGGAGATGCCTCAGGAAGAGTGACAGAACAGAGCTGGCATATGTCACCTCCCAATGCTTCTCATTTCCAGCAATTTGGTGTTAACAGAATTCCTGAGCCTGATGTGGTTTCTGTTTATTCATTATCCATCAGTGAACCACCTACAAAGAAGGGGAACAGCTGCTATTTGTTGTGTGCTTCAATGTTCGCTGGCTTTTCTCCTACCCTGTGGCTCTGGGGGAGGCAGGGAACGATCAGTCCCACGTCCCCTTCTGTCACATCCCCTCCAGACACCCCTTTGCAGACCAAAGATTGTCATTGTGTGGGTGCAGTTACATCAGAGGCTGTGGTGGGTATGTGCTGGATAAACACAGCGCCTTTACAGTCATGGAATAAAATCAAATTGCATTTGTTCTAAAAAAATGACAATGTGCATTGAGATGGCAGTTACTTGTCTTCAAGAATGAAACAGGCAAGTTCTAGATGTAAAATTGTTCAGATATGGATTAAAATTACAGATGTGGCAGCTTAATGGTGCTCTTAGCGTTCTGCTCAATGTGGGTATTTCATCCAAATATAGCCATGTTAAGCTGTGCCAGTGAGGAAAGCTGTTTGCCTTGCTCATATTCATGGGGGGAAAATACAAAGTAATCTGTGTTTTTTAAATTGTCTCCAGGATCTTCTGTGTGCCTTCCTTGCTTCACAGTGCAGGAAAATTGTGTCTGCTCAGTTGCAGCTATATTGAAATAACTTTTTCATCTCTCAGGTCTGTTCATCATCTTTGATGGCTTTTCTCAAATCTCTTCTCTCAGGCTCTTTTTGTTATGAGACAATCTCAATTTTCATTAAAACAAAAACAAAACTCTACAGCTTTCTTGATGGCAGAGGGAAGCTGTAAATGTGCACACAGCACTTTAAAACATTTAAAATAAAAGACTGATGAAAAGTCCAGTTAAAGCAAACATCATGACTCCTTGAGTTCTGGCCAAACAAATTTTGGAACAGTAGCAATTTTTCAGAAGTCCTAGGTAAACTTAAGATACTGCTGTGAATACTGGCATAAAAGGATCTTGCAATTTCACAGCTGGAAATTTGAGTAGACTCTAAATGAAACACTTTACAATTAAATCATCCTTCAAGCATCCTTCTTCAGCTTGCAGCTTCTTCCATCTTCACTGAGAAGCAAAATCCTGCATTACTCTTGAAAGAGAAATAAAGATGGGGGAGGAGGAAAAATTAAGATTCAGCTGTGCAAAGGACTTTAGATAAGTAAATGTGTGGCCTCTTTCCTAATCTTAGTACAAATGCTATTTAATAGGATACCAACAACATTTAATTAACATTGATTTATGCAAGATGCTACAGAGCTATTTATGTGAGGTCACACTAATTTAAAATATTAGAGGTGTAACTACAGATGGGTGTTACTAAACTAAGTGGAACAATACATTTAACTCAGATACATTTAGAAAAACATCAAGAAAATGTTCCCATCTTCTGTATGAACAGACTAATTTTACTTTACATCAGCTCTCTTATTAGAACAATCAGTTTGGGTAAGAGAGAGACACCTTCATAAACGCTGCTGGCTTTGGTTTGCAGCACACACACCCTGGGCTGAGAAACAGAAATGAGTTCCAAGCAAACACTGCCCTGCTCTTTGGGGGATTCGCACTTGAACTATTTAGTTGTTTCATGGACTTTTAGTGAGGGTGATTGATCCAGCAGCAGAAACTGAATAAGAAAATCACTACCAAGCAGGTTGGAAATTTGTGACATTTAATGTGTGGGTGACTTGATGAGAAAAGTGGATAGGACTTCTGGTCTTGAGGAATAATGTAATTTAGTGAAGTGTAGAAATAAGTACTGGGTTCTAAGACTCTTTGAATCTATTTACTCCATATTGATGTAACCTTACTAAATTAAATGCAGCGGTATTTACATTTTATACAAAAATAAGATGAAAAACAGTATCTCTTCCAGCACTGAAAAAAACCTCTGTTCTGAGACTTTTCCATGAGACCAGTTGTGGCATAACTTCAAATTCTAGAAATATTTGAAGCTCTGCAGAGCTTTAGTGGAGACAAATTAAAGATGTTTTTAATTCATGTCCATAATGAATCTATAAAGGAATTTTATTCCAACCTCTGTTATTAATACACCAGCTTATTGTCTCTGAGAAAAATTGATATTGAGAGACTTTTACTATATCTGAGACCTTTGATATTGTGATATTGACCAGTTTAATCCATTAGTTCCTCTGTAATTAATCATTATGGCATGTTTTCCTCTAATTACCTATTTTATATATATATATATATATATATATATATATATATATATATAAAATGGGACAGCTGCTACATGCAGCTGTTTGCTGGCCCAAGATGGGGAGAGGGGATTCCCTTCTACATCACATATTTGATTATGGAATGAGCAGGATCAAGTTTTCTGGATTATGATCTGCCATTTGGTTTTGCCTATGGCCAGCCTGATCTCCATACTGCCAACAGTAGCTTATTCTTTTAATGCTTTTAGAAATTGAGGAGCTTTCCATACTCCCAAATTCTGCTGTGCAATGAGCACATCTGCTTGCCACAGGATGCAGCAACTTCTGAATGCATGGACATCCAGAGTTCATAAAATTCACAAAATAACCCTGTGTTCATATCTGCCCCTCCCAATTTATGCACTAGAGAAGGAAATTTAATAGTGGCCTCTTCTATCTGCTGCATAATAAACCTTCTTCTTCTTTCTCTCCACTAAACTTCTTGTACATTACTTGATCATCAGCTCAATTAATTATTTATAAGAAGGAGCCTATAACCTTTTTCTCTTGGCCTCTATATCTCCAGGGTATTTGATCTAGTCACAGAAAGTCACTTCACTTCCTGAATTCCTCTTTTTGGAAATCAAAGTTCAAGAAGAACCTGTGCACTTCTCTGTCTTAAAGCATATCTCATTCCTTCTCCTTTTTTGTGTATTTTTTTCCTCTTCTAATTTTACTCTTTTTTGTCTTGTATTCACTGGACTTTGAATTCCTACAAGAGATCCACATTTTGTTAAGTATGGATAATGTCCACATGTGAGATTATTGGTTACCAGGCTATCAGTTGCATTGCAGGAGTAGCTAAATGGGTATTATTCTATCTGGGGACATGTATTATATTGACTAGGAATTTAAGCCAAATGGCTTCAATCCCACTTGACAGTACTTTAACAATGTGGAATTTAAAAACTCCTTTAACAAAAAATATGATGCTTGGGGGATGATGGGAAAAAAAAGGATTAAAAAAAAAAATAGACAATGTTAAAGTTTTATAGAATTTTCTCTACAGACTCCAACTTCCCAAAATCTGCTTGTGGGAATTTCCACTGGGAATGTTTCCTCCCACAAGCATGGAATTCTAACAGCAAGACCCCACCACATTTGGGCTCTGACTGTAAGAACAGTTTGGCTCCAACACTGGACAAATCTGGAAACCTAAAAAGTCAGAACAAGCTTCATAAGTAACAGGTTTTGAACTGACATGGGTGGGGAGTATCAAAAAGACATTTAGGGAGATGATACATCTGTGAACAACACCATAAAGACCAATTATCCTTGATGGAGTGTGTTGTTTTCACAGTGCATGTTGTGTTGAATGGGGAGCCCTTTCATTAAACCTGAGGTGAGAACCATATAAAAATATAAAAAGGAGACATTATTCATGTAACACAGTTCTTTAGCTGAGATACATGTTACATAAAATCATTTCAATTACACATTTCCACCAGGACACAGTGAATAGTGATGTTTTTTTCTCCCTAATTTCATAGGTGGAAATAGAGAAATTTCAGCTTCCTACTAGAGACAGTTGTCAGTAAAATAAAACAGAAAGGAAATTGCTCAGCAGCACTGGGCTAATGGGCTGTGCTGTTCACAGGACCCTGTGTTCTAAGGGGAGGGTGGAAGAGGGGCTGTTCTTCCTGTACCTGCTTCATCTGTGCAAAACAAGTTTCTGACTGAATTTCATGGTTGGTAGATTGGTAAATTAAACCTCAGTAAATTAATTTCCTGCTCTTTGTCTTAAATATCCTTTTCTGCAGTGATCAGTAGTGGCACTGAAGTGGCATCAATTTGGTGCTCCCTTCTTGAAAAGTTCTATTAGAAAGTTACAAATAATAGCCCCCAGACTTAGAAACCTATAGGCTTGGGGACAATGTTTGGAGTCTTGTTAGTGCTGATAGAACAAGAAATAAAAAAGGGAAAATTACAAGCCATCTGCTTCTTTATCAAATTTCTCTGCATATTCTGCACAGATATCTGCAGTTAAGCTTTTTTATTCCAGTTGGGCAAATCACTGATACCCCATTTATATTAATTTCTGTAAATAGCAGGCACAGATGCCTGAGGCAGAAAGTAAAATATGAATTTGTAATTATTTTAGGTCTCAAGTAGTCATAACTGTGAAGTGCTCTGTCCAGCAGAACAGATAGAATAGGAAAGAAATATTCTGAATGCTTGTTGTCTTCTTTTTATTCCTCTTCCTCCAGCTGTGATATTTGATATCCAGCTGCTATGCACACAGCTTCTTCCTTTGTCAGTGATCTGCAGCTTATGTCTACAATTTCAAAGGAAAAGTGTGAAAAAATGTGTGATTGTTATTCGAAGCAGCATAGTTAGAAATAAATATTATACTTTTCACAGCTCTTCAGGAAGGTTTTGTACACAGAGTCCCCAAATATCCATTTGTAAGTAATCCCAATTTGATTTTTTCTGTCTAGAGTGCAAAATGGAAGAGGAGGTTAATCACCCCATAGGTAAAACTCTGCTTTGGTAGTTCAGCAGCACCAATTGCAAAAACCCCAGTATTTTAGGTACTTCAAAAACATATAGTGAAATGGGCAAAGGTCAAAATAGGTAGTTTTTATTCTCATATTTCTATTAAATAGAAACCTGGCTTGTTTTCAGCTGTATGTAGAACAGTTCTTTACTTGAGTGGATCTTTCTTGTCAAGCATTGCTGTGTTTCTATACAAGTACACCCATCAAAGACAAGCATTGCAGACCTAAAAGATAATAGATAAGGGTAAGGAGGACGAGGGGGAAACCTATATTGGATGTGCATTTAGTATCCATATCTGCAAATAGAAGTTCATCTCATATTTCTTGTCAGTTATGGCTTCTTATTTGAAGCCATCTCCTATTTTCTATTGAAAGAGGGCATCCGAAGTGGGAAAGGATGATACAAAAAGTGGAGGGTATAAGAAGGTCTCCACAATCAAAATGGCAAAGTAGCATGGGTGAAATAAACCAGCCAGGGCTGCAATTAATACACAAATAGCTGTTCCTCTAATCTTTTGAAGGCTCTCACTGATTATGAGTCCCTATTATACCCTAAAATTAAATATCTCCCTATTTGACTTGCCTCCCTTTGTCTACTGCCATCTCAGAGGTTTCAGTCATTGGACAACTTCTTTTCATTTTTATATGAAATTAAGCTGAGAGTTATGACCTTTTCATTTAAACTTCCTATTTAATTTGGTGCCTTTTTGTGAGCTGACAGAAAGCACTATAATAATTTCCTAGCATCTTGATCACACTTGGGGACCTTCTTTCATTGCAAAATAACTTCGAAACTCCCTGAAGCATAAAGGAAAAGAATATTTCTTCAAAATATTTAATACAGCTCTTAGATGTTTACTCCTTTCTCAACTGAACAACACTTCCATTTGTATTCCAAAAATAACTTTCAGGGCCCATAACTGCATCACAGTATTTTTGAACTTGACAATCCATCATTCTTTGTGCTTTATCTGACTTGCATTGTTTTACCTGCATGTTCTTTGACATGGCCAGCATGTGAGGACCAGCTATGACAATTCATGCTGACATTTACCTTATCAGTTGTGATGTTTTTAGTAGATGTCTTTAAAGTGTTTCAGATAAGATCTTGAGCTCAAATAAAATGAAATAGTTTCTTCAACCTATATTTTCTTATCAGTTTACAGATTAATGTACAGAAAATGAAACATTCACATTAAAGCATGTCAACCAACAGCCTATATCAAAATATTAAAATTAACAAAGAATTTGCCGTTTCCCAATCTCACTAAATGTGTTAATTTGTTTTGCTCACCTGGTTTTGTTTGCTTCAGCAACATATGCTCACTGTCTGAAAACTATTGGGGGGAAAAAAAACCCAACAAACAAACAAAAAGCCTCCAATCCTTCCACAGTTATCATGAAGTCTTCCCCAGCATGACCCTAATGATGCCAATTTACAGCAAAGGCTGCAATGAAAGTGCCGCAGCAAGGTAAAAGTGCCCTACATGATGCTGCCAAGCACTTTACATAGAATATTTTTGGAAGATGCCATAATGCTCAGCTCCCTGCAAAGTGGTGAGACCCCAGCAGAGGCTGCTGACAGGAGCTCACAGGCCACAACCTCCTCAGCTTTAGTTATTGGGTTACAGACCATGCAGAAATGCTCATTTATTGCAGCCATTTCCTTGGGGAAAAACCCTGTCTATAACAAGTAGAAATAGAGAAAAGAATACTGCAGACAAATAAATGGACTGTAGGCAGTTGGGGTCACACAAATTGAGTGTCACTCGTTTTCTGTGTGTCCCTTGGGCTCCTGCAGTCGTGTGGCACTATGGGGACAGGCAATAAGGGGATTTAGTGCTCCTCCAGCTTGATCAATGAAGTAGAATGGAAAACAATCTTCTTTGAGCTATTCAATTGTTTCTAGGTTCTGTATCTTCAGCAGAGTTAGGTCTGGTCTCTTGATGGGGAATAGAGCAGATCCCACAGGTAAAATAATCATTCAGTGTGTGGGGGAATCCCCATGATGCCAATGCTGGCAGAAATGTTTCCACTTCTGGTGACCTATTTTTCACTTCAGCACTGTGACTAATGTAGCTTTGGGCCTGGAAATGCTTACATACTTTATGGGTAGAAATATGTGCAGTGATTTCACTGATTTCCTTGGGACTATACTTAGGAGTGAAGTTATTCATGCCATTTATTGCAAGCTTACAATTTGGGGGTCTGATTTCACACTATAATGAAATCTAACCTTATTATTTCACCTTCTTCTTCCCTAAAATGTTTCTGGAGTTGTGATGTTGTGTCAGGTATGAGCTGTTTAAATCATGCCTGTGTGCTAATGAAGACTTGATGTTTGCTATTTATACACAATAATTCCATTTAGCATATTTATTATGGCAGACTATTCCTGTTCAATGTGCTTCAATTGGGATTCCCACGCATCAGCAGCTTTATAGGTCACTGAAAATAAGGACCAAGAGGAAACTTACAGTCTACCACACCTACACTCATCTCCCTACGTGGCAATAAGCATTTTTAAGCTGTACAGAACATCATTGCCCACCCTGAATCTATTCCATGATGTTAAAGCCCAGAATATCACTCTGAGAGCCGTGTCAGAACATTGAAACTTCAGTCTGAAAAAAGAAACTTCCAACCATTAACTACATAAGCTTACAGAATGTTGTCAGAATACAGGATAATTTTTGAATCCAGAAAGCAACAAAGAAAATTCCCATTTTTATTTGATCTGTTTTTGGGGTCTCCCCAGGACCCCAAGCCCCTCTCAGAGGACCCCAAGTCCTCTTTCCACGAGGTTTTTTGAGTGGAGATCAGTCTATAAACAGAGGATTTCACATTTAGAAATAGAGACCTTTCCTTCCAATGCTTTGTTTGAATGTTGAAGGGGTTATGTACAGATTTGAAAATAGCATTAGGGAATATAGTTGATCAAGAAATGAAAAAGCTTATTATGTTTTGGAGACATGTTAGAAATTGGTAGAGCATATTGTTTGTCACCTTTTTATACTACCTTCTCTTTTAGAGTCTTCTGCTCTAAAAAGCATCTTCTCTAAATTTAAGCAGTTTATAATCGTGGAAGTTTGGCTTGCTGCACTGCTTTGAACTGGGACACAATTTGATTTTTTGTTTGCAAAATGGAACCTGTGAAGTTCTGTCTTGGCCATTCAAATGCATGTTTAAAGTGTCAGTGCTGGTTAGAAGCTGCACATAAATTGTTTTAGTCCTTTCCCGGACTGCAGACACAGTTCAGTTGTCATCACAAACTTTTTCATTATTTAGTAATAAAAAGGGGTCCCTTCAACTTGCAAATTAGGTTGCAAGGAGTTTTATCACACAGTATCACAAGGTATGAAGCTCTTGCTATAAACTTTAGATTATTTTCTTACTCAAAACATATGTTTGTGTTTCCCAGAGACCCCTCTCATCTGGGGACAGAAGTAATTTTTGACAGCTACTTTTCTTTTAATAAATATCTATTTTCCTATCAGGCCTTAGGTAAAATCATTCTTGGGTGTGGCAAAGGCTTTCCACAAAATCTGATCTTGACAGGTGATTTGTGGTGAGTTTATTTGAGCTGCTTTTTCAGTTGGACTTCTCTCCATGGCCTTTCTCTTAAATATAGTGGCCTCCAAAGTCTTTGTGAATACCCAACACAACTTGCAAAAGATTTTGACATGTTCTCTGAGTGGCCAGCAGCCTGGAAAAGCCACCTAGGATGGGGAAATATGCCGTTTGGGTCATTCCTCTGTTTCAGACATTACTGCTTCAGCCTGTGGAATGTCTTCTCCATCTCTTGACTTTTCACAGGAATCTTGATGCAGTTTTGCTTTTATCCTGGGTGAGAGTGATGTGGAAATATCACCACTCTGCACTTCACAGTCTGGAATGAATAAGGGACTTAATTGGTAAACAAATTCCTAACAGAATACAGGGCTGCACATAAACCTTCATTTCAATAGGTTTGGACTCAGGCTCTTGCAGATGGGTTAGTGTGCATTATTCCCCAGTCATTCATTCCTAAAAATGCCCAGTTTTACAGAACAAAGACCTCATTCTTTCAAAAAGGGCACTTCACCTGCATTTTACCAACATTTGAGAGAAAAGCAGATTGGGAATCTGAAAACTAGACAACTCAACATCTATTAATAATGCTACAGGACTATTTATATCTAACCTGAATGCTGCACTTGTGTAGCAATTTATTTGGATTTGAATTCAGCTTGCTGCACTTAGCAAGTTTCTGTGAGTTTTCAACACACACACACAAATATGGATACAAATATCTATGTTGGAGCAGGAAATGATACTGGCCACATGAGATGAAAATTTTTCTTTAAGCCAGGTAAGAATTAGTGCAAATTGTAGCCCTGGAAAAGACTACACAGGAGCTGGATTTTATGGTGATTTTTTTCCCAGAAGAAGAGATTGTTATTAAATTTTGCTAATCAGAGCTAGCAGTGTGCTACAGATCAGGTTATGAGCATTTATGTTTTTATGGCCCAATACAGCTCAGAAGTTAAACACTCCATTAAGTTACAGGGCAAGGAGCTCACATGGTGAAATAAGGTGAGTGCATTAGTTTGCATCCATTTAGGGAAATTAGGTGTCTGAATCCCTGATCTAACTTCAGATCAGGGACTTAAAATAAGCTATTCCAACACCTTCAGATTCTAAGCTAATTTCCAGCACTCCAGCAAACCTAGCTGCCTTTAAAATTAATTCTGAGGTAAAAATCATAAAAAGAAATTTCACTATTTTGAATTTTTTCAGCTAAAATCTGACTCACAATTTCTTTTTTCTGAAACTCAGTTTCCTACCTGACACTCACATCCTGCTGGACTCTGGATTTGCTTTTAGAAGGCTCTGGCTAAGTCATGACTTTCAACTCTTGTTTCCCTTGCCTGGATTCTGTGAAGGGTATTTCAGCAGTGAAATGGAGATTTATTTTTTTCTTCCCCAGAGCATAGAAACCATATCTTGGGACTGCTGATATTGAGAATCTGTGCTGTCTAAAGCCTCTCTATGACATGAACTGCTGAAAGGGGAAGTCAAACATCCATTTGGGCTTCTTGAGGGGACTGTGAAATCATGAAGGGATAACAACTCCAGGAGTATTGAGAAATTCTGTGCACCATGGAAACAATGAGAATTTTGCTTTTCCAGGGCAGAAAAATGACTGAAATATTTCCATTTGGTTTAACAGATCTTGCCATGTGTCTCCCAGGATACTGTAGCCAAAACTACCATAAAAATACCTACAACTCTAGACAGTGAGGGCTAGAAAATGTGTTTTGTACAAAATATATTAGGTAACATGCTGCAATTCAGCATTAGCAAACACAACAAGATCCTGAGGGGTTGCAGGAAACACTGATGTTCTTTACTCTGGCCCTCCACAATTATTTGGATAATTACCTTAAGCCTTAAAGATCCCATGTTTTCGTCTTTCCAGGGACTAAGGCAATCCTGCAGGATTCTTAGCAGCCCGAAACTCAGCAGTTTTGTCTGCTGTAATCTCTAACCATACAATAACATTATATAGGGAAGTATAATTTTTTTCAGTATAGAATAAAATTTGGCTGTTTTCTTTTGAATTACCTCTTTCCTTACACCCAAAGCATCTTCTAAAATGTCCTCTTGGAAATAACTATGAGCATTGTAAATTCTGATGCTTTTTTTACATATATAGTCTATTTTCTTATTTTTAATGGGAAAGGACAGTATGAAGATTCTATCTTGTCTGATCATTCAAAGACCAAAACTACTGCATTTTACCATGAAAATAAATTTTTCCTCCTTTGGGATGGACTGACAGCAACTGCCATGATCTGCAGCAAGCTACCATGATGAAATGTTGCATTGACAGGTTGATAATTGAGCAATGAAAAATCTGATAATCAAATTACTCTGGAAATTGCCACAAAGATATCATGTGTTTTTCCTCAAAATCTAATGAAAAGGAAAAATAAAAAGAAAAAAAGGGAAAAAAAAGACATTTGATTCTTGATACGCTTATTTCAGACAGTAAAAATTTCTAATATGATGTTTTTTAAAAAGTTTCCACCCATGCTTGAAAGCACAGCGCAAAATTTGATATTCAAATGTTTGCTTCCTATGGGTAAATGAAGCTAGTAATTGAAATGTAAGCCTTTTGTCATGTAGGCCTTTCCAGGTTTTTAGGCAAGAGGCTTTTCCATTATTCCAGCATAATAACCCTGAGGAGAAAACCACAACAGTGTGTCTGAAAATTTGCAACTTCCTTAATGCTCTAAAATGTACCAGGTACTTGAGACTGCCACTACATTTCTCAGGGCTAATTTTTCCTAATAAAAATAAGTCTCTCTTAATGTTAGTAGGGTTTAAAATACAATAACATGTGGAGGGAATGTTTAGGATTTTAGACCTGTGGTACTGCTACCTCTGTAAGTGAATAATGACATTCTCACATATGAAGGCTTTAGGGTAAGAAGGCTCTTTACAATGTTTTTTTCCTGCAATTTCTTTGGGGGTTTGGGCTATTCACTCCTTGCTGATGATTATTTCTGCAATTTTCTTTGTACTCGGCAATTGGATCCATAAACTGTTATTGAATCAAACTCCTAAATAGATAATTCTGATGGTGCCAGGTGGTCTGAGCTTATGGGGGCAGTGGAACTGCAGCATCCATGACAGCAGCACTCAGTCCTGCAGGGAAGGTTCCCTCTGTGTCACCCCTTGCCAGCAGCTTGATAGGTGTTGAGGCACCAGGACATGTCATTGTGACTTTGGTACATTTATTCTTCATCCGACTTGTCTGTGATTCGTGGGTGGACATTTTCATCATTAGCAGAAATGTTCTTTAGTGGGACTTTACTGATGTAATCCTAAAAGAAAAAAAAAAAAAGTTATTTTTGTAATATTCACCCAAAAATATTATCCTTAACATTTTGGGGGAGGAAAGCTCATACACACTTATTAGAATCTCTCAATGATAAAACTTGCCTTTGTATAATGAGGAATACTGTTTTAAAGTAGTTCAAAGAGATTAAACATGTTTAGCAAAAGGGTCCTTCTCTGGCTATTCCTATTACATGTGCAAGGAATTGGTTTAATCATAGGTAAGACTCAGAAAAGATGTTTTTTTCTATAAAAGGATCCCTTTATAAAACACCTGACAGCATCACATTTCTTTGATTATTATTGACAAGTTAGATTTTAAATATTACTATATAATAAATATTCATGTCACATACCCTCTCTTATATCCTTAGGTACTTTTTTAAATCCCTAAGGATCACTGCAAATATATTGCCCCTTTATTATTCCCTCTTTCCTTTTCCTAATTTCATTCAACACCTGACATTTATTCTATCCTTACCCTAAGAATTTTTATTTCATTACTGGCTGAATTATACTATAGTCATATTCATATGCCTGACATGTGTTCTAATACAAAATAACTAATAAAATAATAAAAGAATTCTAATAATAATAAATAAATTCTGCTAAAAGAAGTGCCCAGTTCTCATGGTCTGTGTATCATCTTGCACACCCCATGTGAAGCCCTGCACAGATGCTGTGTTCAGGCCTTGTAAAACAAATCATTTCATGAATAATCAAAAGAAAATGGATGCCAGGAAGAAATAGGTATCTGGACTTGAAATGGGGAGTGTAAGCATTACCAATATGAGAAAAACTTCTGGACAGGATTTTAGTGCCTGTACATGGTGATGAACAGACTGCATCTCCTCTTGGAGCAGATTGTGAATTCCCTCCCATGCGTGCAGCCCCCAGGGTGTGAGATGCTCATACCTATAGGAAGAGAAAATGGAAATAAAGCTCAAACTGCAGCCAGAGTGGGGATCTTGTGATAATTCCTGAACTTACTTTGCTATAGCTTTTCAAAGACTTTGCCTTTTTTTGTTCAGTTTTGGAGAGGTTTAATTTTGGTTTGTGGGATTTAATTTTTTTTTGCAGTGAAGATTTCAGGCTAAAGAAAGACTGATGAGCAGAGATTAGGCTCAGGGCCATGTTGGCCAGGATCATCAGGCTTCTGGATACTGGCTTATGTTTCCAACTGTAGAACTGGTCTGGGAATTGTGCATGAGAAATTCTGCCAAAAATTTTCTGAATCTTTACTCATTTTTGTAAGCTGTGCACTGAAAATGAAAAGAAGCACAAAACTCACCCACTTAAAAAAAAATGTATTTTGATGAAATTTCTCCTGGAACAAAAGAAAAAAATGTTTTTTCTTAGTTATATTTAAAAAAAAAAACTGCATGTGTGATGATATAGATGTCCGTAAATTATAAAAATATTGTGATCCATGTAATTCACATCTAAGTACAATAGAATGGATTTTTCAATGCTGTTCCTAGACATAGGCACAACTTATTCCTTTCCATTTCTGTCATGCACAGGCTCTTCATGACCCTCCTCAGCCACAACTCTACAATATCTCTTTTAGCCAGAAACTTTTTCTTATACCAAATTGTCATTACAAAAAAAAAAAAAAAAACCACATATTAACCATTCTATTAATAAGAAAATATTTATTAAAACCAGCCAGTTTAAAATTACTAGCTTATTTTCACAAAGATTAAGTTTCAAAGAGAAGCTGCCCTCACTTTACCATTTCCAGTGCCATTTTTCCCACCCTTTTCTTCCTCCATATTTTCCATACACCAGAACATTTTGTGGTTGAAATTCTAGTCCAGTTGGGGGCAGAAAGGACATCGAACAACAATGTCAGCTCAAACACCTCCAAGCCCTCAGTAATTCATATATATTGACAACATATGTGATGTTCCACAGAACCAAAAGTAATGGAAAAACCTCATGGGAGTTGGTAAAGAGACCTTGGAGTTATTGAGGTTATAAAGAAACCTGTGTGAATTGTTTTTCTCAGTCTCTCATTGGTTTGTTTTTTGGGGTTTTTTTTCAGTAAAAAAGACAGTTCTAATGGACTGGAAGAGACCAAATAAGAGGACCAAGGGAAATATTTGTTGCAGACATCTGTAGAACAGAGTGAAAGTATTGACAGGAAATAGGCAGGTAAGACTGAAAAAGATGTAGCAATAAAATCTCCTGATTTATGACCCTCTGATTTACAGAAATTTATAACAAACTAACAGGCAAAAAAAAAAAAAAGTGGAGTAGGTATTTAGGGACACTCTACAGAATTATTTTCTTTTCCCTGTTCCATATTATGTCTTCCAAATTGCAGCCAATATTTTTCTGTGTTCTCTTAAAGGTAAAGATAGGTAAAGGTATCCCTTTTTAACAAGACCATATTTTCTCCCTTTCTCTTTTTCTGCTGTCCTGCAAATGGGAGGTATGGGCCAGCTGTGAGAAACATAATATTCTGAAATTAGGAAAAAAAGCCCTTACAACAATTCCCCCAGCTTTTGTGAAAGGTATATAGAAATCCTTCAATTTACTTTCTGCAACATTAAAAACAATTAATATTAACTTTTAGATGTTGAATATTAGCTGCTCTTCTGGCAGACTGGACTGCAACTGTATTTTCTAGGAATGCAATTTTCCTTCCAATAGACAGATCTAATTTCTTTGAAAACCACCACAGCGTTTTCAAGACACTAAGTGCAGACAGTACTCTAATATATTCCTGTACAAAGCAAACAGCCACCAGGGCAGGCAGTGAAGCCGGGATGGGGTGGATCACAGATCTCAGCCACTCAATGACCTGGCAGCGGCACAGAATTCCAGGGCTCCGTTGATGCCTTGTGAAGGCTGACCGAGAACAGAGACTGGACGGAGCTGAAGAATAAAGCAGGGATTTATTCAAAGGCCTCAATGGATGCACCTTGGGCGGCACAAGAGCCCAGCCAGGGCTGCACTCATGCTGAACCAAAATGGTCACAAAATGCACCACTGGTCACAGGGTCTCTCATTTTCATAAGTTCTTCTCCATTTGCATATTGGAGTTAATTGTCCAATTACAGCTTTAGGTTATGAAGTCCCATCCTTCTTGTTTTTCTCTCTTCAGTCCACATTGTTTATGCTCTTGGGCCTGAGATTTGGATCAGAGCACAGGTACACAGGTCCTTGCTGCTTTCTTGGCAGCTCACAGGACTTTGTGGCACATCCAGTGTTTAAGAGATCCGAGTGAGGCATTCTGGGGGGAGGCTGCAGCCCCCAGGTTATGTGAAGGAAAGAATTTGCATGATGGTGCATTAAAATGTAAGCAGTATCACAGTATTTTTAACAATAATAATAATCTGTTTAATGTGCAGTCAGTATTTCCTCCTGCTGCTGCAGAACCACTGACCCTGAAACCATGCCAAAGCAGCAAGGCTGTCCTTTGGATATAAAGACTTCTTTTCAAAATAGAGAGGGAAATCTCTCTGAGACATGCAGTGCTTTAGCAAACTAAACTCTGCTCCCTGCAGTTACAGCTCAGCCTTTCTTGTTGCTGTGTCGGTTCTGTCAACCCCTTGACCTCAATAACTGCTCCTGTGCACCTCAAAGCATGAGGAGACCATGCTAACACTTTATTTGTTTTCCAATATTAAAAATTTCCCAAAGTCTGTAAGTGAACAAAAGAATTGTTTACACACAGATTCTGAAGAGTTTAGTCTTTGTAAACAGCATCCAAAGAACCTTAGAACATATTATTTGCTCAACTAGTATATTTGGGGTTTGCCCAGGAAAATGCAGTGATAGATGGAGTGAAACTGCCAGTAGAATGTATGTGGGTATGCACAAACAAGATTCAAAATTGATATAAGGTATTTATATGTGAGGTAATTAATTTTATTATCTTTATTTTATTTTGATTATCTTTAATTATGGCAGTTCTAGATTGCTTATCCAAAGAGCAAGAACTCAGTGATATTTGACCTGTTATTTTGTATGCCTTGAACAATTGTGGTCTTTATTTACCTAATTGCATGAGCAATGAAGGGTGCAACCTAGTTGTCATACAGTGATGTTGATAATTTTCAACATCTGTGTTTCTCTTGTAAAATTTTGGTGTAAAATATGTCAAAATGTATTTATAGGAGCTCTAATCAAAATTTATAATTTATGCTACTTTTCTATGAGGTACATTTATTTTGAAGTCTTTAAATAATATTTGTGCCATTAGGAATTATTAAGGTAATGGACATCAGTTTTATTTAAACTGTTGTATTTTCCTCTGCTGTGTCTCAGTGGGAATGTTGAGTGCCACACAAGAGCTATAATTGAGAAATCCCTTGCTCTCTGTGACTCTGATTGCTATTATGGTTGGAATAATTTGCATTTTTATGAAGATGCTATTCTGTCTTCAGGCACCCATGACTGTGCTTGATGTTTTGAAGATCATTTGAAAAAGCACATAGAAATTATTTGCTTTTAGTAAAATGGCTATTTACTTGCAAGCAAAAACAAATTATTTGGTTCAAAGGAAATAAAAAAAGGCTCATAAGTATCTGTAGAAGGAGCTGTTGGTAAACAATATCTCTAGAAAATTATTCTTCCTCAAAGGCCTGCAAAGAGGAGTGTGCCTTCCCTTGCAGACACACTAAGACCTTTGCAGCCTTACCAAGCAATAAAATTACTGGTAGGGTTAGAACCTTCCATGGCAGTAGGTCACTTCATCTCTCTGCTCTCCCTGGAAGTGCCTAATAAAGAACTTGTGCATTTTTTCACTCTGGAAGCCTGAGGCTCTGACCATGCGGCCTCCCCCTGGTTCAAACACAGGTTTAGTCTCTGGCTTAATGAAAGCAATGAATTAGTGGCACCATCCTGTAACTGTCGTTCTCTGTTGTCAAGAAAACCACTTTTTAAGAAGGCAAACAGAAATTATGCAGCTGAGGCTGTGGTACCCCTTTCACCCCACTAAATTCACAGTGAGCAATGTTTTGGTCTGCACTTAGGCTGTGTTGAAAAGAGAGTGATTAAACTTGAGAGGAGTTTTATCATTAGTCTGTGAGTTTTATCGTTGTCTGTGACTAAGTTGCTAAAATGAGGGTATTTATGTACTGCAATCACAGGTGCCCATGCAGAGGAAATGCACCTGTCAGTGGAAATTACACAGGTCTGACTAATGGTAAACGTTATTAACAGAATTTTTCAATTTCGTAATGGAGGGAATTGAACACCTTGGAGCCTGCAGAGTAACAGGGTCAAAACAGCCAATGTAGAGCAGCTGGAAATTTAAAGTGTTGTCTTTAAAGATAATATTAGAGACCTAAACATTCCCAGGTATTCAATGTGATCTGTGAATTTCATGTACAACCCTAAACATTTCTGTTGGGTCTTTCTTTTCACAGAGTTAAAAATTATGACCTCATCTACGTAGAAAGAACTCCTCTAATACTACCTCAGAACATTCTTAACGTAATATGTGTCCCAAGTGAATGTCTTAATATTGCTCTGACCAAGTTAATTCAAGTTAACAGGTTATTAGTTAATTACAGATAATTAGTTAATTACAGATTGCAGATAACTACAGATTACAGAGAATTAATTCTGCAGTGTCCAAATACAGTGGCCATTCTAGGCCCTGATTTCATCAGGCTCACAAAAACAAACTGCATAGTTGTGAATTGGCAATGTCCACTACCTTTACCCCTCTCACAGAGGCACACCAAATCAGGATTAATCAAAATTCATGGTTGAATTTAAGGCACAAAGCACTCTTGGCATTAAAGGCTCTAAGACAACTAATTTCTGAGCAGCTATAACCAAGCACATTGGTTCATCCATAGTGAAATCTTCAGACACATAATAGACTAAATGACATTTTTTTCCCCCTACTAATTTTATTACAGCATTGTTCTTCCTGCCCTGTATAATTAAAATTCTTCCATCATCTCCATTATGAACCTCCATTTTTGCTGGTTTATAACCTTGTCCATAATTTGCTCTGAAAGGGAGGCTCTGGGATGGGATTTTGTCACAATCAGGGGTTCTTCTTACGCTGACTAAAAATAAACGCTGAGAATTTCAGAAGCGATTAATCAATTGCACCCATCTGGTTTAAACTGGTAGAAGGGTTATGAATCTCCAAGGGTGAGCAGAAGAATCTGTATTTTCTGCAAAACAAACCTCGCTGGGCACCCATTTGAAAATTGTTGCTCTTGTTTAATGAACAGAGTAAGCTTGTTCCTTTTTTTGGAAGTCAAGCGTCAGCAGAAATACATTATTTGGTGTCAGATACACACTGCAATATTCTTATAGAAAGGACCCTTCTCTTTCCAAGTAAAATTTTCCATCATTGGCTTCTTGTCTTCTTGTATTTAAAAGCAAGCATAATGCCTGAGTGAAAATATATCACAGGCAGTGAATTGCAGCTAATTTAAATGTGAAATGCTAGTATTTCATATTTCTTCTGCACATGTAGGTATACTGATTAAAGATTTCCTAAATGAATACTGACACAAACAGATAGAAATGTTACAAAGATGCAGTCTGGCTATTTTATGATTGTTTCTTGCACAACTACTGATTTTTTAATGGTGTATTGCAAAGTCTTATAATGGCTTGATGGAACTGCAGTTGGTCCTTGTAGGACTGATTTTACAATTTTCTTAGGCAATGAAGTCTGAAACTACTAAGCTAAGGACACAATCCACTGTCTCTCATGACAAAGCTATAAAATGTCCATTCTTTAGCAGACCATGACATTTTAAAATGCTTCTGGTTTTCTGTTACTCTGTTTACCCGCCCATATCTCAATAACACTAAATGGTGCCATTATTTTAAATCACAGCTCCAAGTCATCCCTTTTCTAGAGGGAATGCAGTGAAGATAACAGTATTCCTATTCCTCAGAGAGATTGATGGGGTCAGTTCAACTTTATACCCTTTTTAAGGTATAAAAAGTTGTTTTACTTGCTTTACTACCCTTCAGCCTCAAATCAGAAGTTTTCCTGAACTCTGGGCCACAGTGGACCACAAATAATCATTATGGCCAGAACTATTTTCTGTGAAGCTAACAGAGAGGAAACAGTGAGAACTGGGAGGAAAAGATGGAAGAGGAAGGGAAATTGTCCTGCTCTGTAGTCTCACCTGCCTTTGGGTGGAGGAAATCCATACCCTTTTGGATGTCCCCACTGCACTGCCTGCTGCTGCTTTAATCTGCTTTGCTGCATCTCATGGAGAGCTGCAAGAAGGGCAGGTACACCAGGCAAAGCAGTACCAGTTAAGGAGAGTCGTATTTAGAATAGAACTTTATGCTTTTAATTCAGCTGAGGACTGGAGGATGTGTCTGGGTCACCCAGTTTTGAGAAGTAGGTGTGCATCTGTTCAACATTTGGAACATATTTCCTTTTACAAGTATTTTGAGCATTTTTGGCTTAAGAGTTGCCTAAATGCTTTTTTTTTTTTTTTCTTTTGAGTTGGCACTGGAATGAAAAGCAGTCATAGAGAAAGTGTGAATTAAAATAAAATACTTGCCTTGTTGAAAGGGAGTCCTTGAGTTGTCAGGGCTGTGCTCACCTGGGATGTGCACTGTCCACTCTGACAGCAGCAGGGGAAAGGCTCCCAGGGATGTCGCCACAATAGGGGAGCAGTAGGACACTGTTCTGTGTGCCTGGCAATAGAGGAGTGGCTGCTTTGGAGAGATGGAGCAGCACCTACAGAGGGTTTAAGGGTAGGTACATTTGGTCACCTGCCTCTGGCTGCCACTCCAAAGGGATCCTAAACATGGCAGGCATTGATTTCAGTCTGTGGCTGCTGCAGATGAGAAAGTCTCAGGCACATTTTTAGCAGAAACACAAAAATGCTGACATCTTTTTTTCTTTCTTGACTGCTCCATATATTATGTCGCTAATAGATGCCTCTCTTGAATTCCAGACAGTAAAAATAATTACCACAATTTCTCTTTTGCCTCTCCCCCTTCCCTTCTGATGGTTTCTCAGTCTCTTTGAATGAAGGCTTGGCTGCATAAGCAGACCTGCATAAATCACATCAGGCCCTGTGTCTGTGTGTGGAACAGCAGCACATGCAGGACTCCCACGCACAAGAGAGGATTAAGAACAGATTAAGCACATTGATTCTGCCATTCCCCCAGTGTGTGCTTCATCTAACTATTCCACTCTACACTTGGCACATTTGTGATTAAAGCCTGTGGAACAGATGAATGTATTGTAAGCAGATACAAAGAAAGCAGCTATTAAAATTGGTTTGAATTGCTTCTCTTGCTTGCAAAAAAAACCCAACAAATTCCTCTCCAAACCAGATCTTTTATCTTGAATTCTAGAAGCAATCAGAAGTATTTCTAAATATCATGTCTTCCCAAACAAGGAATTTGAAGGAAAGTGCCCTGTTAGAAGCTCAAAGAAGACAAAATGAGAAAGGGAAATTGTTCCTTCTGGGACTAAAAACTCAAATTTGATGATCAAAGGCAGGTCTTCCAATGTTTTTATTCTGTAGTTCTTCAGTCTGTGGGAGTAGAGGGAGCTCAGTATCCCACAGGGTGTTTCAAATTGGTCAGGATTAGCCCTCTGGGTCTAGAAGAGTGATTGTAGTTACTATTATTGTACGAAGATGGTCTAGAATTACAAAATTTGAATTTTCATTGTTGCCATTCCTACATTGAACAGACAATACTAATATTTTCCTTCCATGTACATCACCAGCTTGAAAATTTGTCCTTGGGTAGTGAGCTGGCCTAAATTCCAGATCCTAACACTACTGTGGATAATGGTAAAATTAAATTTTCATTTTACTGCGTATCCTCCAATATAATCCTGACATTATGAGCAGCATGCTTCTGTGGCATGAAGGTTAACTGCATTTTGGCTCCATTTATAAAAGTGCAGTGAGGGAAGTGCAGCAAGGGCTGATTCTCCTCTATTCGGCACTTGGGAGCCTGCAGCTGATGCAGTGCCTGGGTTGGGCTTCCCAAGGAATTGGTGGCCAAATGGGACAAGTCCAACAGGGGCCAGGATAGTCTGGAATGGCTGGGCTTGTTCAGTTTGAAATCATCTGAGTCCATCTGCCCGAGGAGTGGTGGCAGAGGGGCTGGAGCCAGGGATGCCCAGGGAGGACAGAGAGAGCAGGCACGGGCTGCAGCATGGGAAGCTCCAATGCAGCAGGGACATGCAGCTCCTAGAGGGGCTGTGCCATGCCATCCCATGCCATCCCATGCCATGCCATCCCATCCAATCCCACACCATGCCATCCCATGCCATCCCATGCCATCCCATGCCATGCCATCCCATGCCATCCCATGCCATGCCATCCCATGCCATCCCATGCCATGCCAGCCCATGCCATCCCATGCCATGCCATGCCATGTCATGCCATGCCATCAAATGTCCCTCATTCAGGTCATTACAACCTCACTGCATTCCAACAGCAATCATCTGCAGGTTCCTCAGGTTTGAGTGGTCAGGCCAGACAAACAGCAGAGATCATTTCCTACCCAAATTATGTGTGAAACTTTTGTTCTCATTTACACTGCCAGATACCCACAAACTCTGGCCATTTAATCTTTTGAAAAATTAAAGGAAAAAAGTCTTCATACTTTGATCTAGGATTTTTTTCTCGTCATTTTTTTCCCATGCCAACCCTGATTTTGTGGTCTCTCTACAAAGTGTTGAATACACAAGGACAATTAATCAGCTATTAATGGCAGAATGTTTTCATTGGGTTTTCTTCAGGAAGAGAGGAGTTACAGATTGTTTTCATATTTCTAATTGTGTTACTAGAGTTCAAATAGAAGGTCATAGGATCTTTATTTGATGGTTTAGAGGTTGTTTGGTTTGGGGCTTTTTCCTTTTGATTTTTTTTCCTGCCAAATGCTATCTTCTGACATTAAAGAAAAGTACTAGGAAAATCACATTTCTGTCATTTCAATTGTTTGTTACTTCTTCAACATCACTGCCACTTTTTTGCTTCAAGTGCCAGCTAATAAGTATACTTGCAAAGGGACTGTAAATTCTGTCTGTGGAAACCCCTTCCCAGACAAATATGCTATACAGGTGCAACACAAATTTATTATTCAGTGCAAATTATGAAAAACAGAAAGTTGCTTTATTACTTTGACAGTCTTGCATTTGAGGCTGTTAACACCCAGAAAAAAAATGCAATAGAGATTTAAAATGGAGTTATGTGGTAGAAACTAAATTCTGAACCTGACCAGATGGGATATTTGGGAGGTAACCATTTTAAATCCCCTTTTCCCTGTTGTTTTAAGAGCTTAATGGGCTGCAGAAGATAGCTGAAGTGATTGACAGATGCATCAACATCAGAGAATATATCCACATCCTCCTCTGTTACATCAATCCTACAGAATTAGCAATGGTAATTCAGTTTTTAATAGTGATACCTAGAAGACTGTAGCAAAAGACTTTAGTGAGTGTTGTGCATATGAGAAACAGAAGAAAATAAAATTATTTAGATTGCTTTAAGCACTATGTGTATTGTGTAAGCATTAGTTGCCTCCCAAAACCCAGGAAAACTGCAGTCAATTTGAACAGCTACATTTAAATCTGATTTTTGGCCCGTTTTTAACAGATAAGAGAGTTCTAGTATTAAATAAAAATGAACCTTGTCTCTCCATCTGAACTGAGACTCAGAATAACAATAAAAAGCCCACATGAATTCATTAGGAAGGAGGCTGAGTAAAATTTCTTGACAAAATAGACACTCTTCACCTTGTATCTTTCAAATATATACCATGAACAGTTGCAACTAAAAGAGAAGCTTAAGCTTATCCCAAATTGTGTTTTTAATTGTGATTCTCCTCTTTTCTCATACCTTAGTGCTCCCTTTTTTATTGCCTCCTTACTGTGTTGATCACATAAACAGGAACCAAGAAATGAAGACACCCACCTTCTTCAGCTGTATTGTGCCAAACCATGCTCTTTCTTCCTGGAAAAAAGCATTTATTCAGAAAAACATCTTGTTTTTCTTCACCTTAGCTCATAAAACCTGTGTGCACTTGGTTAAGATGACCTTTGGTGAAGTGACTAAAGAGAGGGGAGTGGTGGGGATGAGGACTAGGAGGAAATAGCAAGAAATGTAGCTAAGGACTGCAGCTATGTGTGAAGCCTCCAGGTCCTTTATATTTTATTCTATTTAAGAAATGCTCACTCCTTCTATTAAAGTTCTTATGTGCACCACAGCACTGAAATGGTTGTGGTACTTTGAAGTTTGACTTAATTAATATGACTATAATTTGCTTCCAAGCAAATACCAGCATTGACAGCTGAGGCTACCACAGAGAGCAATATCTAGGAGATGCTTGGAGACATCTTTTTTGTTACTCTTTTAATCCTTCTGAAAAGAATCTTCTGTTCTACCTCCAAATTACAGCCTTCAGAAAGTGAAATTGCTTAATTTCTTGATGGCTAATCTCTTTCCTGGGCTTTCAAACTATCATAAGGCTTTATTTATAAATTACTATATCTTGTATGTATGGTAAGAGCAGAAAAAGTGCCCTTTGTGCATTCTGCAGCACACCCAACCAAGGCATCATTGCTTGCACACTCTTTCCTATAAAAGCTTATCTTACAGCTCCAATTTATAGGACCAGCACTTAAAAAAAAAAAATGAAACATTCAAATTACACTGATTAAGCTGAAAAGCTGGATTTTTCAATTGTTTTGACAAGATTTCTTTTTATTTAAAGAGTCCTGTGAGGCAGCACCTGCTGGGGAGCAGGCAGGATGAGCCAGGATGCTGCTATGAGAGCACAGGGCTGGGCTAAATGCTCAGCACAGCAAAGGAGCTGTGAGTCAGCCCCAGCTCCTGCCCTGCTATTTCAGCTCAGGGGAAGGGTGTAAATTAGTTCCTCTTACTGTCCTTCCTGAGCTGATTTCTGTCCCACTTGGTAAGCAGGCTGGGGTGGCAGTTTATTGCTGCCATAAACAAGTGATTCTCAGCTGACAAAAAAAAAAAAAATACTCCTTCACTGTGCACAAAGTCAGCCCACTTCTGATGTAAGTTTCCATTAAAAAGTAATTTTTTAAAAGGATTCGTATTTAATTTCCCTTGGCTGTTTTACTAATAATGCCATTTGATTGAGTAAATAGACTCCTTCAGGTTTTTCATTGAAACAGAGGAAACTTTCCTTCTCCAGCATGTATTTAATAACTGTTCTGCCCCCTTAAGATGTCATTTAGTGTCATTTACAGTCTGCTGCTCAAATCCCCTGGAAACAGTAAAGCAGGGGTTGGATATTTACTTTTCACTGGTTTTAAATAAAGCCTTGTTTAATCCCTAAGTGAAAGACTCAGCCTTCTCCTTGAGGAGAAGGAGCTGATAATAACTGTGAATGTGTAACTTCTGTGTCACTGGAAAAGATCCTCAGCACTCGCCTTGGCACCTCCACTGCTCCTCTTGCTGTAGGTGTGTAACGGGTGTGGAAAAACATTTGCCAGTCAGCCAGACTGCTGCATGACTTGGCTGCAAGTAATCTAAACCAAAGATATTTAATTTTTGTGGCAGCAGATAGCAACCACCGTAAACTAGCAGCTCTGTGATGTGTGTGTGTTTTGAGTTAAGTCTCGCACCCAGGGAAGATCAGAACACAGGCAGTGGCCCAGGCTGATTGAGCGCGTTTTATTTGGAAAAGGTGTCACAGGGCCCCTCCTTTCCCAGCCCAGCAGAACATTTAGAGCCTCTCAGTGACATAAAGAGCTCTTCTGAAACCCACACACCCACATGAGCTCCCAACATCTTTGATTTAAAGGAATCATGTTATAAAAGAGAATAGGATGCACATGGTTTAATAATATTTCCCCTTTGATTCCTCTTGCTCCAAATCAATTCCATCTGCAAATACATTTTGATAACTAACACATTTTCATATTACCTCAAGCAGAGGGGAACCAGCATTCTTTTTGACCTTGGATTTGCTTTTTGGCACTTAGATTACTGAGGAAATGCTCATTAGAACTCCAGTCAACTCATCCCACTCTTCCCCAGCCTAAAGTCATTAAACTTTAACACAGGGGCACATTTTCCAGAAACAGTATTATGACCAAATATCTAATTTAAAATGAAAATAGAAAAGCTGCATTCAAGAATTCATGTTAAAGAAACCTCAGCATGATAGCTAATAAGAAAAGAATTTTACTAAAATTAGCCAAGACCCTGTATGCATTCATGTTCATGGCTGATTTTACATGTACCAAAATGCTCACAGAAAGGGAGCCATAGCTACAATGCAAAATAACCTGTCCCATGGAGACTGAGTCAAAGCAGGAGGATTTGTTTGTGTGTGTGGGCCCAAAATCATCATTTAGGGACAGCTCCAGCTGGCTTCAAAGTGTTTCACATCCAAGCAGTGGAAGGCATGCCTATATTTATTACATTATTTATTTTTATGTAGCTGTGTCCTGGAGTGCTCCACAGAGAGGCTATAAAGAGTAAATTGGTAGAGTTAAAAAAATTAATATTAGTGGAACAAAGAGAAATAAGAACTGTAGACAGGGGAGAAGGCAAGGACATGTTTAGGAATGGGTTAGAGAGTCAATGAGGTGGAAAGATAAAGGGAGGCTGCTTTCACTAGTACATGTCAAGAAGGAATGAATTAACAGCCCTAAGAGATCTTATGTGGCAAAGCAGATAAAATGATGCATAAAATACAGAATAAAAGGGAGGATATAGATAGAGGCAGACAGGACAATCAGATGGAGAAACAGAACAATTACCTCAGAGGATTTTGGAAACAAAATCTTAGAACAGAGTTCTAAGGGGGTTAGAGGGGTTAGTTAGTTCTAAGGGGTTTGGTATTTCTCTTAAAAGAACTGCTTTTAAGAAGCCCCTTCTTTAAATAGGCCAAGGACACATCCTGATCTAATTTTCACTTCTTCTCATGTGTAATTTCCACTGAAACTCACAGAATCCTATGTTTAAAAATATCAAAAATTGATCTGAAGCCTCTATGAAACCACTAGAAATATGTTGGATTTATAATACCGAGACTGCAATTATCTGTTCACTGGTTTCTCAAGGAAAAGGAAAGAAAACATCTAAAAACTTCATTGATATTCTAAAAGAAAGTAGAAAAAAAGACAAAAGTAAAGAAATCTCTTTAATTTCTTTCAATGAATTATGTTCGTGTCTGAAGCCCCCATTCTCTGTCACTCTCTGATGATTTTTGGAAGCATTTCTGTATGAAAATAACATTGAGTAGAAACCCCAGTGCCTGTATTACTAAGCAAATGATTCAGGGCCCAGCTAAAAGCAAACTTTTCCCAAGTTTTTCTTTCAAGTCTCTTCAGGTTTGCAGCCTTAGGAGGGAGCTGAGGCCAGGGTGGCTGGAGGAACCCAGGTGCTGAGAACTGTGGTGCCACTGTCACTGTCACAAACTTGCCAGCAAACTGCCAGGTCAGTTCAGGGCTTGCATCAACCTTCTTGCTCAAAATAAAATATGGGTCTTGATATCCTAGCCAGTTCCTCCCATCAGTGCAAATATAACCTTTAAACCCATCTATTAACTGTGTGGCAATACGCTTTACAATTTTCTTCTAAGCATTATAATTAAAACGGTTCAGCACTTGTTTAATCTGGCATAACACATTCAGCAAAGTACAACAGTATAGGCGCATCTGTATATTTGCATACCAAAAAAAATCCAAAAATACTTGTGTAAAAGACAAAAGGTAGCTTTTGAATACATGACCCAGCCCTAGCTTCAATTATAGGTTTCAGCATGGGGTATTATGGTCTTGTTTTTAGCTACATGCGTGTGACTACCTAATTACAAAGCAATGCTTTTAAACAAACGGCCTGATTCTAGCACTCACAAAAGGCCACATGAGGATTACCACTGTTAAACAGAATGGAACTGAGCTGGTGCAAAAGCTTCTTGGAATGAGAGCCTTGCTCAAACTTTATTTTGTCTCTTTCTCTCTGTCTGGAAGAGAGATGTGGTAAAATCCAGGCTGGCAATCTCAAAATTGGCTTTTGAAATATATACTATTAATTTAATGATCAAAATATAACTCTTGATGGCAAGGAGCAAATGATGATAGTGTAGTTAGGCCTCAGTCTGGTACTCGGAATGTCTAAGAAATGGATTTTTTGCAGTATAAACAGGGTGATACCGTAAATTTGCACAATCTGATGTTTGCAGAACTGATTAATGTGTATTAAATGATTTATTATTTTAAAATATGGAAAACAATCATATCATTCTGTCAGTGTCTGCTAACCTAGACATCTGTATGCCAGGTTTTCTCTGAGCCTCTGAACTAAGGAATATCTGTGCCTATTGCAATGTATTCTTGAGATGGACATCTACTTATCTAACCCAGGAGAGGACCTCAGCATAGCTACAAATGCAAATCACCCTCTTTCCTGAGAGCCTGCCCAAATCAAGCACATTGCAAATATTTAAATAGTTTGGGGTTTTTTTTCCCCCCTGTGTTTTATCTTTTCACTTTCATCTGTAAGGTATCCACTTTTGACTGCAGCATATCTGAAGTTCCTTTATTATTTATGAATATCAGTGAGTTGAGAGCATCTCTGGGGAGGGAGGGGGAGAATCAATAGCCCAACATTTGAAGTACATCTTTCACATTTGAGATTACAGCGCTGACTCACAGCGGGTGAGGCTCATGGATAACGTCTGGCAGCCGAGAGCATCTTTTATTACCTGAGCTCTCAGGAGAGAGTGGGAGGCAGCATTATGCACCAGGGCCACCGGCAACATGCATCCAGCCTTCAGACCATGATTTTTCCTTTATGAGGACTAAACCTGGGTGCCTCATGGAATCCCAGGGCTGTCCCAGTTCTGCTGCGAGAGGTTTATGGCAAGCAGAAATCTGAAGACTCTCCCAGGGACACCTGGATCCTTTCAGTTTACCTGTCTGTCATTTCTGAAGCATCACTGGGCTTATTCTTATGATTATCACCCTAAATTGGCTGTGTTAAAGATCTACTTAGATGTTACTTGGAGATTTCAAGATAAAAAGCATGGGCTTACTGTAAGGCCTGCTAAAGTCAGCATGAATCCTATGTTGACTTTAGCATCAACAGACTTCAGATCAGTACATAAAAATATTATATCTGTTTACTTTTTCTGTTTATTAAAGGGTTTTTTCAAGAAAAACGCTTTGACTTGTGCTTAACTTCAAGTACGCGTGTGTGTATATATGTATATATGTATATATGTATATATGTATATATGTATATATGTATATGTGTGTATATATATATAAAATAGATAGATTCTATGTTATATATAACATATATTATATATATTCTGTATATTATATATATAATATATATTCTATATATACTATATATTATATATTATATATATAATATAAAATATAATACATCAATATAATATAATATAATATATATTTACATATGTATAAATAGATATAAATATATATGAAAATATATGAATATATAGAGATATATCTATATAACAAGATAGATATATAGATATATAAAAATATTCAGTTTAAAGACATATATATATATATATATATATACATATATATGTCTTTAAACTCCTGCAGCTGGAGCTCATTGTGCTTTTATGGCATTCACTCCTTTGTGTTTCATGATTTGGTGAATCACAGGGCCCATGCTGGAAAGAAATGGTTTGAAGCAGCTCCCTGTACACAAGCACGCATTTGTGCATACACTAATGGACTTACAGATCAGGCACTGCTTTTTGAGCTTCTTAGGAATTTCCTCGGCACCAGGATTATCAAAGGGTTGACTCTTGAGATTATTGGCAGAAAAGGGAGATAAAGTTCAAAAATCATTTTAAGAGATTTAAATATAAATGTCCATAGAGGAGTATTTTATTTGTCATTGAAAAGAAGTAAAAATAGGTTTTATTTTAAGTAAAAAATAAAGCTATAATGGGTATTCTTTGCAGTAGATTTTATTCTTAATAACTGCAAATTACATTTTGATGATTTAGCTTTTTTTTCCTTATGATGGCTGTGATCAATGAAGCTGATTTTTAAATAAGATATGCTTAGTGAAAGCTTCTTGTCATGAATGAGCTGATGCTAATGGCATTGGTGTCATTGTTTTTCTACATGATCAAAACTTTCTGACAGATGAAAAATGTTTACAAGGTTTCAGTAGGAACTCAAGTTTAGAGTTTTTCACAGTGTAGACAGATTTAAATGCTGAATATATAATGAAGCAAGTTGTGATTATAGGCTCTTCTTTAATGGCTGTTCAACTTTAAAAATTAACACTTAGATTTATTCAGTTAATCCAGTGCTTTAATAGAGTATATATTAGTGAAGACAAGTGAATATGAAGTTTCCACATTGAAAGTGGTACACAGGATTATTACATTGCCAGTATTTCTAATTAAAATAGTGGATTATTAAGCAGTCACTGGAAAATAAGTATATTCTTATCTCTGCATGGCAAATCTCATGATACCTCTCCAACAGACAGGAAAATTAATGCAAGTATTTGTAATGTTTCCAGAGAAAATCAGAGGCAGAGCTCTCAACAGCCACCAGAAATATTTCCAGAATGTATTTTTATATATTCTAACAGGAATAGAACAATACCTTCCCAGTTTATACCCATAGTTAAAACATGTAAGAGAGACGTATAGAACCAATTTTCCAAAAAACGTCAGTCATAATTGAGCCAAAAATTGTTTTCTGATTTAAATAGATGTGCTCATGTACTACCAGAGGGCATTCTTTACACTGAGTGCCCATGAAATTGTCAAATGTTTTGAGTAACTTCTTTGAACATAAATCCTCTGTCACTGCTCTAACTGGCTTCCCTTGTACCTCAAGCTAATAGCACTCTTGCCCACAAATGGACTGGATGAAAAATATATTAAAGAACATTATAAAGTCCAACTTTTAATTTAGTTTCTTTGGATGACTCATGATGATTTGAAGTCTTTAAATCAAAAGTAGATAGCGTTCTAAAAGACATTATAGCTTGACAATTATGAGCACAAAGTAAGAACTCCTGGGTGATGTTCTTTGGCCTGTGGGAGGCATGAAGTTGGAGTAGATGATGGTAATTGCTCCTTTAGCTGCCACATCTATGAATCTAAAGTACCTTTTCCACAATCCTGAGGGGAAGGAAGAATAGATGGTCATCAAGGAGCAGTGGTTTCTGTTAATGCAGCCTTCCAGCTACCATTTCTGACAGCAGCTCTCTGTACACAGCTCACCATTCTGCTCTTTCCCATCAAGCATGGAAGTGATTAAAAACTTTTAGAAATACTTGTATAAGGTGATATTCCAGATATTGACTTTAGCTAAATGATAGTTAAGGTAGGTTACACCCCAATATCACTCAATCTTTTCATTTTATAGCTCATCCTAAAAGTCATTTTGCTATAGGAAGCAGGCTTTATAGTGCTGATGATTTATTCAAAGGAGCTCATTCTCAGTCCCTTGGGGCTGTCCTCAAGCATATTTCCCTAACCAATTTCATGTTTCATGTTTTCCATTCCATTTCAAATCTTTCTCCCTCTTCACATCTCCTATCAGGAAAGGATCAAATTTGCTCACCTTGAAACAAGCTTGTTCTCCTCTTTGGAGCGATCATGGGAGATAGAGATGCATCATTTAGGTATTCTTACAGGTAATCAGGAAGGTAATTGCCAGATCAGCTGCTGCTGCAGATTTCTCTGCAAATTCAATCTTAATTCAAAAAGAGACTCCCTGACCTCTGCAAAATTAATAATGTCCAAAATCCACTTAGAAACCCCTCGGTCTTCATGTAGGGGTTTCTCAGATTTCAGCCTTTCTAGAAAAACAGGTAAAATTCAATTTCCTTCCTCCCACTCATTCTTAAATCTTTGGAGATGAATGTGAAGGCATCTTGCAATAATTCTATTTCAGTCCTATCTGAATTTCTGCCTCTGGTTTCTACATTGCAGTGCACTTCTTAAAGTCCACTTCTTTAATTTCTCACTTTACTGTGAATCAAAAAAAAATAATTGCCATTTAAAAGCATCGTTCATTCAGTTGACAGAGCTGTGGCTTTTGCAATCACATGAAGCTCTAGACAGTATCCCTGCTGTAGAGCTTCACTGCCATGGAATTCATCTTTTATGAAACTTGAATATACTGATGGGGTGTATAGACGCATTTCTAACTCTTCCTTGTGAGTTTAAGTTTTATTTAAGGGTATTTAACTTTTTATTATAAATGTATCCATTCTGGCTTAATTTCTTCCTTTCTTCTTCTGTGTCCCTTAGTCAAAACATTCTGAAGGAAATTTTGTACAAACCCCTGCTTCTCTCTGCTCCATTGAAAACTTTTCCCCACCATCCCACAGTAAATTCTACATCCCTTTAGGCAGTAATCCCTTTCCATTTTCCTGATGTTCTGGAGAGAGTTTCATCCTTTGTGGTGGGTTCCACCCTGGGATAATCATTCTGCTCAGCGTTTGATTTGTGGCCCATGCAGGTGTTCATTCCCCAGCTCCCTTGGTTTCCCCTCCTGTGCTCAGTTCCAGCACCTGTGCAGTGCCTTTTTGTTTAATATGATTAAAGCCTGTAGCTGGATAACCCAACATCAAGCAAATTTAATTGAGTATTCCAGGCAAAGCTGGGGGGAGGATGGAGATGTGGCATTAGCAATGATAATGAAGGAGGAAGGGAGGAAGCAGTGGGAGAGGTTTATTGTGTAGGTGGGAAGGAGTAGTGATGTTTTTTCTCATCCTGTAACAACAGGAACTGAGGCAAGTGCCAAGAGGCACCTAATGCCCTGTTCTGGCAGCCCAAGCAGAAAGACAAGAGGTTCACAGCTTGATTCCTTGCTTTTGGCAGCTCAAAAATGATAAATGAAACAGAAGTGCTCTGGAAAACAGCAAAGGCATAATTAGGCATCATTTACCCATGGCAGAGAGGAGAGGTATGTACTTGTAGGCTTACAGTACTTTCCACACTGCATTTCTTTATTAACCCCTTGTTCCTGCTGAAAAGTTTAAATTGCTTTTATTCTGCTTGGGTACCACAGTGAGGAGACAGTTTTATTTTGTGAGTGACTCAAGTGGGTTTGAATAACTGCTCAGTTAATAGTTTGGAAATATGCTGGCAGCTTTTGAACAGTTTATTGTTTTCTCTCTTTTGGTGATGCACAAATAGCTTGAATTCTTTGGGGAAGTATGATGAACCCATCAGCTGTGGAAGCAAAATACTGGAGACTCAGTCCTTGCCTTGCTCCTTCATCTGGGGAGATAAGAAAAATCTCTTTTGCCAGGAGATAAGTGCAGGGATGCAGATGGGTGAGTGCCCAGCTGACAGGTGAAATTCAGTGGAGGATCTGCTCTGCCACAGCTGAGGAAATGGCTGTGGCACTTTTGCCTTCTCAGTGATTTGTGGCTGCCCTCCACTGCACCCTGGCCAGCACAGCAGCACCAGCACTCCCTGCTGCAGTCAGAGGCAAGGCAAACCTTGCCTTCAGCTGTCAAGGAAAGCTGCTTAAAATAGCCCTGCTGGTTGTACACTGAGGAGCATCAGGCTGAGCCTTCCCCTGACTCAGCTGAATGCAGCTGGGGACAAGGTTGGAGCTTTTCACATCATCTGACACCCCACAGGCCAGGGGAAAACAAACACCCTTCCCTCAGATTTGTCTCACCTGCAGATAACAGCCTTTCTGAGCTTTTTTCCTCTGGAAGAATAATAGGATTTACACTCTTGTCTTATGTAATATGACTTGTAGCATTTAATAATCATAGTTGAGATTTATTTATTGAAAATATAGTTTATTAATCTGAAAAATTAGAAACAAATCGAACTACAGAAAAAAATATTTAGAACTTTTTTTTTGTTTGTAATCTTAATATAGATTTGAGAATTAGTTTTTGCTCCTTAGCCACTTCATTATCCTAGATATGCTGGAAGGAAAAAAAGAAAACAACAACAGCATAGCTGCACCTTTTTCTGACCTCCCAGTAGTAAAATGGCAGTCTCCCAATAACTGTCAATTTGCAAACAAAGGTGAACAAGTAGTCCTTTAGCTGCCAGGCGGCTGATTTCAGGATGCTAAATAAGCTTGGAGAGATCCTGGAGTGTCACCCTGCCTGTGACAGCCTCATTTGGGAATGGAGGCAGGCAGCAGCACTAGAGACAGCAAAAAGCCTCTCTGAGGGTTACACCTTGTTTTTAGGGGCTCTATTTCCTGCAACACTCCCTGTAAGAATTGTGTTCAGCAGTAAAGTCCTAAGGACCATCTAGGGCAGGGAAATCAGCATCTCTCCAAGGACACTCTAGGATGGGAAGCTGGTTTGTGTCCTATTTCTGACCTTTTTCTGGGATTTTAGTTTCAATGTCACCCAGTTTCAGACTAGTGTGATTTTCCTCAGTATCACCCAAGTTCCAGGTGTTGGGGTTTGAGGAGCCAACAGACACAGGCATTAACTCTGTATAGTTTCTGTACAAGAAATATTCATATTTCTTGATTGACATCTTGCTGGTTTGTGCTTAGCTTGACTCTGCAGTAGCTGACTCAATGTCCTGGTGAGCCAAATAAGGCACTGAAATTCAGCTGCTCTGGAGGTTTGGCTGCAGGAGGTTCCCACTGTGCTGCACATTCACGTATCAGTACCCAGAGCATGCAGCTGGAGCCCTGCCCAGCCCCACAGCCAGAGCTGAGCAGTGCCAGGGCCAAATGGCTCCAGCCACACCGGAGGAATGCACAGGAGGATCAGTGGGGGCTCATGCTCTGCCCCTTCTCACAGGAAACATGCTGGAGAGCTTTTCTGGACAGGACATCAGTGTCACAGACATCTTTTAAGGAAAATCCTTTCCTTAAAGGCTTTTTCCTCCTGAGAAGCTGAGAAGCCTCAGGAACAAAATGTAAACAATGGTTATCTGCTGCTGTGGAATGCAACAGGTGCATCTGTGATTGGTCTCATGTGGTTGTTTCTAATTAATGGCCAATCACAGTCAGCTGGCTCGGACAGAGAGCTAAGCCACAAACCTTTATTATTCCTTCTTATTCTATTCTTAGCCAGCCTTCTGATGAAATCCTTTCTTCTATTCTCTTAGTATAGTTTTAATGTATATCATAAAATGATAAATCAGCCTTCTGAAACATGGAGTCAGATCCTCGTCTCTTCCCTCATCCTCAGACCCCTGTGAACACGGTCACACATCAGTAGTGATAAACTCATGAACATTGCAATAAAAATCCCAGGATCTCTTGTAAAATCTCCTCAGGTTACCAAATACTGATTTTATCTCCTTTGTATCTCCTTAGGATGTGTCCTCACTTTTCTCACTTATGCAAAAAGAGCAATGGCCACAGCACTGACACCCAGTTGCAGTAAATTACTATTGATTTTATCAAATCACTCAGCTGCATTTCAGTGCCCAGGCAGCATTTATTGCTTCCAATCATGCATTGTGCATTGATGAGCATTGTGTGCTCCAAATGGTGCATTGTGGAAGAAAATGACTCTGAGTCCTGAAAATATAGTCAGTTTGTTAATTGGTAAAATGCATTCCTTATTGGCAATTGGTTCATTCCTCTCTCCATATGCCAATGCCAGCATTTACTGAAAGGCTCTTCAGACAAAGAAAGAGGGGGAAAATAGCTATGAAAATAATAGATATGTTGCACTATAAAAAAGCAAATCAATATTTTAAGATATTATGCAATAACTTAGTTCATTTACTCATCTCTAGAATATGTCTCTGAACTATCAGCATATTCTACTTCCAAATTTATAGCCTGATCTAAAGTTACTCTTCAGTTTTTCTCTTTATGCATTAAAAGGGATGCTGTGTGTGTGAGTTCAATATAGTACTTGGGTTGCACTTATGCACTCAGAAGTGATTTAATTCCAATAATCTGAAATGACAAGTACTGTATGGGTTTTCTCTTGGCATTAATAGGATTATATCATAAGTGAGATATATACTGGCAGAGAGGCAGGAATTAAGGATCATAAAAATAACATTTGAAATGGTTCTTAAATTGATAGAAAGCTGAAAAAAATGTGCAAGGAAATTCAAGCAATGGGAACAAAGGAAATGTATTGCTCATTACAAGAAGTAAGGGTATGAGCAGGTGAAATAAAAATGGCAATGGACAGGTTTATGACATCTGTTAATAGAGGAGAGAAATGCCCCAGAGATTAGAACGAGGCCACAGCAGTTCTAACATGCAAGAGAGAAAAGCAACAAACACAAGAGAAAGTTGGTGATCTATTAGTTTAACTTCAGTTTTGGGGTAAGCTTGGTAATTCTTCTTAAAGACCAGGCATAGCACCAAGAAAAGCACAGAAGTACTTCAGGTTTCCTTCTCTTTCTCCTCTTTTTTGAGTTTTTCAGCTAAAATCTTCTATAAAAACATTGCAAATCAGATTTTTTCCAATCCCTTACTAGCAGGGAAATTTGTATAGAGTTAAGGAGGTGAATCTATATTTGAGACCAATACTTAGTGAAATATTTGCATTGCAAATAATCAATAATATTTCACTAAGGAAAGAAAACTGAAGGCCAAAAAGAACCCATAACTCCTAAATATGAAGGGACTCCATGCTACTGAATATTAAAGTTATGTAAGGAACTGTCCTTTCATTTACAAGCATGAACTGAAATCATGACATCCAGGTGAACAGAGTCCACAGCAGCAAATTAAGGATGGGTAAATAAGAAAATATCCCCTTATGTGCAGGAAAAAATGAATAAATTCCTCATCTAACATTGCTGCAAAATACGTCTTGATAAACACAGAATTTTTATTGTAGGGAGGGATAATAATAGGGTAGAGATACATGAGGTTCAGCAGAGAGTGCGAGCAGTTCACCTTGGTGGGAAAGGATGTTGTTTGAACCAGGAAATTCAAGTCTCTAATGTTGGAAGATTGCTTTTCAAGGTCTGGTGTTTGCACAAATTTGGCATCTTTCAAGATAAGGCAGTAAATGCTGCTGCATCCTGTGGCTGCTTTACAGGTTTTGAGCACCCAGTCTGTGCTTCCTCTGTACCATTTCTGCACTGGCAGCTGAACAAAATCTTATTCACCAGTGCAAAAAGGAGAAGTTTGAAAACAAGTTGTGAGATTGTGCAGGTTTTTACTCTGTTTTAAAAAAGCTTTATTGGTTTAGCAATATTATGGAAGAACGTGGTTTCAGTGATTTAGGTTTTACATATTTTTTTTATTCCATAGACCATAACTAAGACTTCAATTTATATGTGGTCAGACAAGGGGGTTGATTGCCATTTATAATTTTTCAACAAGCTGTAATCCTTATTAAATGTTCATTTTCATAGAAATTCTACATAAAAAATGTATTTACTCCTAAGCATTCTTTAGGAAAATAAAAAGATTTCCTTTAAGATTTTGCTCCACCCCATGGAATTTTATTTTTCTGCTATAGGCTTTTACTATCTATATCAAGAAAATAGCTACTAAAATTAATTTATTTAATTAGCAGTTGTATAAAACCATGTTGCACAGGTAGTGCTTTTGCCTCCTCCTGTTGGAGTAAATTACACAATGTGAAAATTCTACACTAAAACTTTACCATGATGTTTGTGAAACACAGATACTTTTTTGTCTTCACAAGAAAAATCTGTCTAAATCAGTGGAGATGGAATGAGCTTACATAGCAGCAGCATTATACCTTCATTCATACAGAGACATTACAGAGGGCTGTAGGATGAAAGAGATGTAAAAGACATATAGACAGATGCAGATTAAATTTGGAGCACGATAGATTGATCTTTTATGTTAGAACATTTAATATCCTGTCCTGTAGTTCGGATGTAGCACCTGACAGCAGACATAATGCAAATCCCTCGTAATGAAAGGAAAATGCTCCAGTTGTGTTGTTTGCTGTGAATTATTGCATCCTGTTTGCTGCACCTTGCCTCTTCCTAGTTCAGCAAAGTCATTTCCAATTGCTAAATACTTATAGCTAAACTTTACTGAGGCTCAGAAGTACTTCTGGATAATTTTGAAAGTGGCATTGTTTCATCTCTTGGTCATTCTAGACCTGTTCCAACAGCAAAGGAGAAAAAACTCTTATGGGCATTGAAAGGTGGCTACCTGAGAATTCCCTCAGTCCCTGCAGCTCTCTCAGCCAGGTTAATTTTCTGTCATTATAGAAAGATCAATTAGTATATTAATGTAGAAAATATCAGCTTTAAAACCCCAATTGCTGCATTTCAGTGCCTGCAGAATAACAGGCATGGAGCTGCTCCCTCTCCAGTGCCTGCATTCCCTCTGGATTTTGTCAGCACTTCTTGTGCTGTCTTCATGGAAAAAGATTTTCTTCAGGCCTGGGAAGAACAAAGACATATTAGGAAGAACCTGTGTCTCTACTTCTCTAATAATGCAAAAATCCTTTCCCAACTATTCTTTGCTGATTTTTGGATCTTTTCTTTTTCTAGATCACTTTTAATAAGTGCATACAGCACTCTGCATTTCAATCCACTGACTTTTTGGAGAAACCTTAAGCCCCATTACTGGATAATATGCAGCCCAGAACTAAAATTAATTAAAAATATTAACATGCTCTTTCAATCTAGATCATAAAATTAATCTTGTTCCGTTCTTTCATTAATTGAGACCTGCAGCAATGTGGTACAATGGATTCATATAAAAAGCCCCAAACAACACAAAACAGGTCATTATTAAAAAACAGAAAAAAATTCATATTAACTAGCAGTGTAAAATGGAACTACTCTGAACAATTTCCCTTTGAGGTGGCAGTGAAAATGTATTTTTCTTGCAAATGTAAATGTAACTATTGCAAGCACTCAAACCCTCCTGGTTATAGTCCCACCAAGTCACACCTGACTCCCAGAACTGGAACAGGAGTTACAGGAGTTCCCCCTGTACCAGTCACTGTGCATATGCAGAACTCAAACAGCGTTAAAGCAGAACAGCTTTATCCAGAGTTAGTGAGGTTTTTGTTAATCTTGGCTTAAAAAAAAAAAAAAGTATTTTCTTCAATCCTTCTAGTTAAAAAATCCACTTTAAATTTGACAAAATGGGATTTACATGACATTGTTGGATGTGAGAACCCTTGAGAGAGCATTACAGTATTATTTGAATCGTGTGGACTTTTATGTTCTATATTTGGTTACTTCATCTGACACCCAATGTCACAAAGTTGTTGACTGCTCTTACACACAGGACACCAATACTCCAGAGGGGGATCTCTTCCTGGCCCTGACACCTCTGAGTTAAGTCACAGTGCCAATTATTCAAGTTTCCTGATACTGAAATGAGAGATACAAATTATCAAACTAGTATTTCTCTCATTTTAATTTTCCATTTTGTTCCATTCCATATTTTTTAAAAATCCAGAAAAATACAACCTGTGAAAAGAAAGGCCAAAGTGTGGATTTACTTCTGTTTAAAAGCTGTACTATTGATTTTAGTGTGAATCTAGATGCCTCTGTTCTTTACCTGCACAAGATTGTTATTGGGTTGAGCTTCTTAGGTAACTGTGTCTAGTTAAAAGAAAAAAAAATGCTTCTTTCTGGAAAATGTCAGTGCTAACAAAATGTTCTGCAATGATTCAACCTAAATGGAAATGATTCATTATATCAAAATGGCACAGGACACTTTCTAAGTGAATCAAAACAAATGTATGCTGCGTTTTCTTAGCTTATGCATTATGATGGTTGTAGCCTGGGATGCCACCGGGGTTTGGGATAGAAAAGAGGGATTGTTTTAAATGTGTCATAAAAGATATGGTCTCACTAAAAAGCCTAGCCTATGGAGCACAATGGGATGTCATGCTCACTATCTGGAAATGCATCAAAGTCTACAAAAGGTATTTTTTTTCCACAGACACTTCTAATGTCAAATTTTCTCTAATTGTAGAGTGAAACCACTTTTTATAGTGTAAGCAGTAGGGCAAAGTTCAAAACTTATTAATTCCTATCCCAGTTCAAATAGAAAAGCTCATGAAAATGAGAGAACATGGGCAGCACAGTGGGCTGGCTCACCTTTGTGGCTTCACTCGCTCACTTCAGAACAGGAAATATTTCCCAGCTCCCATTTCCCCCTGGTGTGGATTCTGGGTGCAGCACCCCTTTCTTTACTGCCTTCAGCACTCCTCCCACTGAGGCCACACACTGGGGCACATCACTTCCTACACAGACAAGATGTGGTGGTAATAGATTAATTAAATATTTTAACAAATGTCCTTGGCAAAAAGTGCAGTTTCTTCCTCATACCAAAGAAATAACAAGAGGAAAGGGGATGGAATTTGAAACTAGATACCAATGCCTATTATTCCTGAATCCCTGAAACACAAAAAGTAGTCCACAATAAGCAGACAATGTATTAGCAGCAGATTTCTGATTTGACTGTAGACTTCAGACATGGAGCAAGTGATTATCTGTTACTGTCATTCTTAAGGATAAAAATTATACTCAATAATTTTGAAACCTAGATGAAAACTCATACACAGTGTGGCTCAGGATTGTATAAACACTGTGGAAATAGCAGAATGGAAGGAAAGGGACTCATCATTAAATACAGCCCACAAGGTCTCAGGAAAGATAAATCACACTTAAGCAGACTTTGGGGGCAATCTGAGGAGAAGGTGACCGTGCACATTGGATTTTTACATGTAGATTAAGAACCAGCAAAGCCACAAGGCTCTACCCCAACCATATGCTTTGGATTAGGCTCTGGATAATGAGAGTGAGATGAAGTATTGCCAAAACCTCAAACTGTATGAGGGGTAAAATAAATGGGTTAGGAGGTAAACACATACATTTGGCTGCCTATGCATCCCAGAGCTGTGGGGCAGAAAGTGAGCAGAGATATTGAGTAAGAGAAATGATGGTGTGATGTTTGCCATGTCTGCACATGCCTGGCCAGAAAGAAGCATTCAGAATTTGAGTGCAGCATGAGATACATTACCTGTCCCACAGCCACCCCACCCCAGGGCATTGAACAAGGCCTTCATTAGCAGTGTTCATGCCCATTAAGACCATCATGCAGCTGATAGCTCATCTTATCATTTGCTGCTGCTCTCTGAACTGGTGGGGTTGCACAGTTTAGCCCTGTTTCTGGGCTGGGTTTTACTCAGCACAGTTGGGGTGACCATCACTTCTTGGTATTGTGGCCTGTGACTTACAAACAGATGTAAATCTCTTTGTTATACATGCCAGTGTGTGACAGATCCAGGCAAGATCCCAGGGTGATTCCAGTGTATTTAAGGAGAGAACGTACTTGGATTTCCTGGATTTTGATTTTCAGGATGATAATGACTGTTGATTTTATCACATCACTTGGTGTTGAGTTGTACCTCTAGATATTTACAGAATTTGTGCAAGTGGCTGCAAATTCTTACTTGAGGACCCCCAGAGAATGTTGATGTGTTAAGGCCAGTCCAGAGTGCCAGGAAAGTGCATTAACAATGAGACTGCAGGCAGGCTGTTAGAGGGGCAGGAAAGTTGTTGGTCACTACAAGAGCTCTGATCCAGCAGCTCCATGAGGATGCTCTCTTACAGAGCTTGCAAGGGTTTTCAGGGTGAAGAGAGACGAGAATGTTGACTTTATGTTCAGAAGGCTTGATTTATTAGTTTATTATCTATATTACATTATGACTATACTAAAAAGAATAGAAAGAAAGTTTTCAGAAGCTAGCTAAGCTAAAAATAGAAAAAGAATGAAAATAACAAAAGTCTGTGTCCAAGCAGAAAGCAAGAACAGCTCTGCCGTGAGTAGTCAGTAAATCCAAACATCCACAGGAAACCAATCACGGATCTACCTGTTACATTCCACAGCAGCAGATAACCATTGTTTACAATTTTTGCTGAGACCACAGCTTCTCAAAAGAGAGAAAAATCCTAAAGAAAGGATTTTTCACAAAAGATGTCTGTGACAATGCTCCATTGGAGCTGCTCTCCAATCTGTGGAGAAGCCTATGAGGTCAAGCTGGGCTGCTTCAGCCTGCCCTGAGCGGCAGAGCTCTGCTTAAAGCTCTGACTGAGCAAAGGACCTGTGCCCACTGCCAGCCAGCATTCCCTGTGCAGCAAACACCAACCTGCCCTCTGCCACACAGTCCCCCTGTGGCCCATCCAACGTGTGCTGCAAGGGCAATGCTTTGTAAGGGAGGAGGAGGAGAGTGAAAACAGAGGGAAGCAAATGTCAACCTGCAAACAGAAGTGGAAACAGCTGTTTGGCACTGAGGAACAGCTGTACACATGCAGCTGCTGCTCCCTCCCTCCACGAGCAGCACATGCTTGCTGCTTTGCTCAAGGCTGACCAGGTTCTCAGTGGGGCTGCAGGATTTAGGTGATGCTATTTAGAAAAGGAAGCTTCTGTACCCTGTGGATTTACTCAGCTTTAATCAGAATTTCTATGGTAAATAGCAGACCTGTAAAAGTTGTATCTGTTTTTTAATTTTGTTTCTAGACAAGAGTTTTGAAAGGAACGTTTTCTTACTACTTATCCCTAAAATAAACTGCAGATGACTTTTAGAGAATAATATGAGGAGTAGATTCTTTTTTCCCTTCTACCTCCAATTACCTTTTAAAAGACCCTACAAGCAATCTCATTTATGGAGGATTTACTTAAAGTGATTGTGCTTGTTGGAATCTAAATATGATCTTCATTTCTGGAATTTTTTCTCTTTTTTTTAATAAGAATTTTTTTCTCTTAGTAGAAGCAGTTCCACTGCAACCTAAATGCATTCTAGGGCATTTCCATAACCACTTTGATTAAAATAGTTTATTTGAAATTAAGCATACATCTTCCTACATGCAGGAAAGGTCCCATTCCTCAATCATATGTAGGCAATTAATTCCTGCTGGAGAGCATCCAGCTTAGAGTATAATTATAAGCAATAGCTAAGAACCATCAAACTCTATTGCATTGAAGCATGAAGGATAGAAAGTATGAGAACACAGGTTTTGTAGAGATAGGAAAGCTGAAAATAATTGGCCTGCAAGCTGAGTGCAGATGCCTAAACATGTCATAAACTGTGCAGAGTAGCCCAGTCAAAAAGGAATTAACTGCTGAACTCCAGGCACAACTGCTGATTGTAATAACCAATTCAGAGTCAGCCTGACTGTCCCTGCATTTCTTCTTGTTTCTTTCTTCCTTGTAGTGCAAATTTATTGTATGCCAGCAGTAAGAAATTAACTTCAAGATAAGTAAGTTGGTAAAATTCAGAAAGTTGAAACCTATAGGAATGAATTAATTCTGCCATAATGTGCACAAAGTTAATTAAAAGTTGGGAACATATGGAATAGAGACATTAGGGCATTTAGTTCATATGAAAATAAGCACTGATACAATCTTCTCCAGAAAAGGTAAAAAATTAAATGCAGGAAGCATTTTAAAAAAATAAAAAATAAAGGTCAATCCTGTATTCCAATGATAAAGAACAGAGTGATCTTTGGTAAAATATATAAATATATTGTTGGCAGTGACTTCTTCCCTTTTTGTTTGCCAAGTCTTCTGACAGTGTACATAAAACCAACTGTAAAAAAAATCTTATAATTAGAGTACCCATTGTGTTGCATTAAAAGTTGGTACAAAAAATAAATGCCTTTAGTGGATAGCACTTAACTCCAGCTGCCAGTGGGCTCAAGCCCACATGTTTTACTCATGGCTTTAGTGCTGGTGACCTCAGGGACTTTTGTACAAGGCCAGCAGGGTTTGCCCTGAGTCGAGTTTGCTCAGAGGGAATAGATATAAAACCTCTACCTATGAGGATATTCACAGTACAATCCAAGTAAAATCTCTGAAATTCCTGTTGAAGAAAGGAATTGTCTTTCCTATGAAGGAATCATGTTCAAAGACCCTTTTATATCTGTGTGCTGCAATAGACCCAAGTGTAACCTCCTGTGTTCATTGTGCATACCCTGTGTAAAGCTCTGCTGTATTGGAGTTCCTTGGGCTGGCACATCCCCAGGGAAGGGCAGGCTCTGACAGCACCCCCAGCTCAGGAGGAAACACACTCTGCATTGCACTGCAGTGATTTGTCACAAGAAAATGCCTCTTTCTGAAATCCTGCAACCACTAACTGGGCACGGGGTGTGCTTTTCTGAGCGTGGTCACTGCCAAGAAAATCCTACACTGCCCCATGGTCCCTGCTGGGAAATAACCAGAGAAAGGCAAGAAAGGGAAAAAAAAAACCCCACATGATCTTGCTTTGTCTTACTGACTTAACTTGGGAATAGCTCTGTTCAGAGACCCCTTTTGTTGCCCATAGTATATCAAAAAGTAAAAGACCTGCTTGTAGAAACCTCTGCCTGTTAACAGGTTAGAATGGGCACCTCAGGGGGCTGCTGGAGTTTGTGAGCTGCAGTTTGCTCTGCTTCACCACACACCTGCAGCTCCCCAGTGCAGGCAGCTCCTGGAATGATGCTCAGCCACCTTCCAGCTGGCTCTGTGCCACCCAGCCCTGTGTGCAGAGCTGCCTGCCTTAAAATGCTTTGCAGACAGATTTCAGACCCTCTTTCCTTTTTTTACCTTGCTGTAAAAGTCAACAGAAGGATCTGCTCTCAGCCTTCAAGCATCAGCATCAAGCTTTGCAACAGTTTCTCTTTTGAGAATATGTCTTTATTCACTTCTCCTCTTGATTGTCTCTAATTATTCCAGGCTTACCTTAAAAATACTTTGCATTCACTAGCACATTTTCAGTGTCACTTATTTACTGCTTTTTTACCATTTAAATAAAAGCAGGAGAAACAACCATGGCAATTAACAGCAAGTATTGTTTCTCTAAGAAAATCCTTGTAATTAGTATGCTAATTTCCCACAAATATGACCAAAGCTATATTAGCAACCAGTATTACCATATGCTTCTGGAAAGAAAATAATCATCAAATTGTTTAAGAGGCTCCTGGGAAAGGAGAATAGAAGATCTGATTTAAGACAATATCATGTCTTGAGAAAATTACACTGTGTCCCTGTCATATTTTTATCTATTATGGTGCTGTCTGCTGATGCATTTCCATTTGAAGAGTGTTATAATTTATCATGGAAGTAGAGGTCTACTGAATTGAGGCTAGTTAAGTGCCAGGAAACAGAACATCAGAATTTGCTGAATGTGGGACAGAAAGCTGACCCCTAGATAAAGATGGAGTCAGTCCTGTCAGAACTATTTGTATGTTGTTATCAACCCTCGACAGAAGTTATGGAGCTTTTCTCTCTTTTTGGCAAGCGAATTGGGACAGTAATTATTTGATAAGGTTTTTTAAAAAGCATCACTGCAGTATGTTCTTTCTCTACTTTTCTATATTGCAATGCAGCCCAATTTTGCTTGTCATTGCTGCATGTTAAAAATCCAGGCTCTGTCCAAAGGAGATATCATCAGAGTTGGCACAAACATCCTTCTGGGCTTCTGTAGCCTGGATAATCTTAGATATTTTCTGCTGATTCAGGTTCTCATGATGATAATTTCATCTTTTCACACTGTGGAAATACACACATTTGTCATCTAATGTATGGAGTGTAAAGACAAGCAATGTAGTGATGCCATATGCTTAGGAATCAATGTGACAGGAATTTGGAAAATTGTAGCTTGATTTAAGAAGAGGATATCCTTTCCAGGCACTTGGGCCCTCCAAAGTCCAGGTATTTCCCATCAAATGGGTGGGCTGGGAGAGGTTATCCTGTTTGATGAGTACTGGTTTTTCAGATTTCATAGGAATTCTCTGCTGATCCAAGTTTTTTCAGTTTCTCTGCTTTACTGTTTAGAGCAAGTTGCTCCCTTAGTGGCATTAACAAGGAACAAGTTAGGCAGGATCTAAATATATGAAATATCCTTTGGTTGTGTCAGCAACTTCATCTCTTCTTTTTTTAAAGGTAAATAAGACTTTCTTGCAGAGACCAACCAAAGAAACAGCATAGAACATAAACTTCAGAGAAAAAGCTCATAAAACCAGTCTGCAATCCTGTTCTTTGTGTGGCTACTCAAGCAGAATATTTTCTAGCCCTTTGTTCCTCTGAAACTCCATTACCCATGCTGAAAACCTGGAAATTCCCTCTGGATTGGGGTGGGGAGTATTCTTTCATATTATTTGATTTATCTGTAGTAAGAACTTAAAAGAGAAATAGAAAGTACTGCAGGCCCCTAAGAGACAAAACAAAAAAAAAAAAAAAAAAAAAAAGCTGTATTAAAGCTGCATGAACATTTGTATGAAAAATATCCCTTCACTATAGTAGGATAGAAAAGGTTTATTAATTCTGGTATATTTTGTGGGATTGTGCACTTTGAATCTTAATGTTCCCCAAAGTTCTGCAAGATCAGATTTTTCTATTTTCCTAATGAAGCAGTTTGACATTTTACATGAAGCCCATGGTGTTTAGTATTTGAATGTCTTAAGCAGTAATACTAAAATGTTAAAAATCACATGAACAAAGTTTTCTCCCAAGCAATGCTTATATTTTAAAAATAATATACTTGGTCTGATTTTTTTTCATGAAAATTGTGTTTATCCAGTTAATTAATTGCATTTATCAGATACACATCTTTCTAAAAATTCATGTGTTAAGTCCATAGACTAAAGGAAACAGCTACAAAGATAAAGTTATCAGTTTTATTAGCAGTTACTTGATTTTAAAAAAAGGCAGAATTAGGCAACATTTTCTTGCATTAATATGGTCTAAAGATTTGGGTTAAATAGGAATTCAACACCCATGTTACGTTGGTGAAGGTCTGCCATCAGCCACAGCTATTTCTGGACAGTTCCCTGTGGTAGCTCATCTCTGACTCATTTAAGAGTTCTTTCACTTGTGTGACACAGGGTTGTGTGTAATTATGTCTTTCTTTTTCCTATTTGAGGAGCTTTTGACACTTGTATTTTAAGCCAATGACATTTCCATGAGCTCCAGCTCTCTGATACCACACTGACTTCCAGTCACTGTGGATCAGCTGAGCTGACTATGGGGAATATGTGAGAAATCATCCCATGAAGTTTTCCCAAATCACAGGTTCAGGGCATTGTCTTCTGGGTAAAAGAACATATTGTTAAATATTGCTTTCCAAATTCTGGTGTTGTTGTTGATTTTAATTGCTAAAACAGCCAATTTTCAGTTTCTCCCCTCAAAAAGCTAATATCATAAAATTCCTTTTACTCCATAATAAATACAAAAAGAAAACTGCATTCTCTATAAATAGAATCTACAAAGAAAGATTTTGAATCTTTTAATTACAAAGGTATTATGGGAGGCAATTCCATTGGATTAAGGCAGTGGCTGTACGATGGTTTGCTCAATTTTACTGATTTGGTGCCATAAAATAACACCCTCCTTCTTGAATTGAAGTGTGATTGTGCTGAAAATAGTTTGTAACAAATAAAACAAGCCTCAATTTCCTCTCTGAGAGTTTGTGGTGAATATGAGCACACCAACAACAGTCCAAACTTTTAACTTGACTCCACAAACTGCTTTTGGATATGAGCAAAGTGTGCAAAACTGGTGTGCTGCATTTTCCTGAACAGTTAAACTTCATTTTGGAAAATGAATTTATGATAATATAGCAGAAAACCATTATGCATTTGACCTTATTAAGCTGGAGTAGAATCAAATTGTATACTATTGACCTTCACCTTGGCTCACTGTGTAGATGAATGAAAATAATTGCACTAGTGAAAATAATCAAATGGCTGCACAGAGCTTGCAGATTGAATGGACTTTGGCTCAGTGCTATTAGAAATGCTTTAGCCTATAGAAATAGAGTTTTGTAATTAATGAAGAACAAGGACTGGGATAATAATAATACTCTGCCAGCTGCCTTTAAGCAAAAGTTGATGGCTGCAGTTGTATTAATGTGTAGCTATAACTACTGAGATTGCTTTTAAAGGCTGAAACAGAAGAAATGCATGGCAGGGTGGTGATGGAAATTATGGCTAGAGACCTAGAATGAGGTGTGTTTGTAACCCAAATTAGACAAGTAACTAAGGAATCCCTAACTATCGCTCCAATTAAGAAAATTGAACTACTGAGACTTGCAGCTTATGTGACTTTCATGGAAATTTGTCTCAGGCATTGTAACGAAAACCCAAAAAGCTGGAAAGATGCCTTTTTCTGAGGTCAATGAAAATATCCCAATCTTCATTTTGGACAAAAAATATATTTGCAATTGATGCTGCTGGGCAGTGGAACAGTTTGTGGTCACATAGGTGGAAGGACATACAGTTCCTCTTGTTCCAGAGCCACTAAACCAGCAGCTCCAAGTCCCAGAAACTCAATTTCAGGGACTGGCATTTAAGTGGCACAGTCTCCTGAGGCCAACTGAGGCTTGATTTTAAACTTCTTATTTAACAAAAATAATATGTTGAATGCTTGTAGGGTTTTTTCCTCCTCCAAGTTTTTTTTTTTTCTTCCAGTAGGGATAAAGAGTTAAGTCCTGCTTTGTCCTATTAATTTAATTAGTATTGGATTGATGTAATTGAGAACAGAATTTGTCCTGTGCTGCTTAAATTAAATGAGAGCTCCATCAGGCTGATTCTTTCATATTACAGTGGATCTTCATTACAACATCATTTAATTCCCTCAGAGACTTCAACCCTGTATTTCTTTTCTCATACAGAGCATCACTGATACCTCCAGTCAGGTAGGGCGTTTCACTCCTTCCTTCACAGAATTTGGCTACTCAAAAAAAAAAAAAATAGAAAAAAGGGGTCAACCTTGATGGAGATTTCACATTGTGGTTTTAATATTAATGCTACAAGAGTTCATTGACAAGTTTTCATGACTAAAAGAAGCATGCTGGAGATACTTTGTGCGCCATTCTGTGTTTAGTGCCCAGCTGTTAGCATGAAAGGGGCACACACAGCTCTACAGCCAAGGCACAGCTGGCCTCCTCTGCTCAAGTGGTTTCATGCCAAACACATGAAGTTTTAATTATAAGCAGTCTGAAATATTTATGCTGTTTGAATTTCTTCATTCTTGTACAGAAACAAGACAAAAGTTCTTTTGAAATTTGATGGTAGAAAGTATTTGACACCAACACCGCGCAGTGGAGGCGCCTAATTAATTAGTCTGAGTTAGTAATTATGCTGTTGGGTTTTCTATTATTGTATTCTGTGCTTGGTGATACCTTAATCCAAGAAGGGTAATTGCTCAGACATGGAAGCAATGATCCTCCCCTGCTCCTTCCATACATCTCTTCTTCATTCAAAGAGACAGCTGGGTCCAGTGTGGACATGGGCACCACTGCAGGTGGGTGCTTCTGGGAAAGAGACCCACAGGTCTGAGTGCATCACCTCAGCATCCCTCCCAGTGCTCCTGGTTGATGACTCATTTACCATCAAAGATCCTGCTATGCACTTAAACACTCACAGTTTACAGACTTGCAGACTTAGCTAAGCTCCCAGCTTTTTAATATTACAGCTGGCACCACAATGCTGTGGTTACCTTGGTAAAAAGTCTTTGTGCTTAGCAGAGACACACAGCAAGAGACAGGACCTGGGGTTATGCCCTGTTGGAGCTCTCCTGTTTGCCAAAACAGCTGAGTCTCATTGGCTAGAAGGGGTGAAAAGAGAAGATGATACCCTGGAGCTGACCAGGAGACAAGACATGCATTCTGCACCAACACACACTTTGTGGCTTGGGGACCAATATGAAGGTTTGGGGATGGCAATATGAAGGTTAGAAACACCTTCTCTAGAAATATTTCCTACTTATAGAGAAATAACTAATCATTTGAGTGATGTGTATGTGTCCATGTGCACATGCATACTTCTGTACACATGTGTACACGTAAATTCTCTTTTCCTGGTTTGCTTTGAATGAGCCACTTGTGAAGCCTCATTCTCTTAAGGGCTGAGGGCTTTAAGTCTGTCTGGATCAGACCCTGCATAGAAACTAAATGAAAGAAAATCTTAGGTGCACAGATCATTGTGAATTCAGCAGGACTCCTGAGAAGTGTCATTGAAGTTATGCACTCAGCTTCTTTCATGTGTTTGAACTCTCATCTTTACAGTTGCTCTGATTTTCAGAACAGGTACCATCAGCTGAAAAGTGATTTTTCCTCACTTTTTCCCTCTTATGGCATGCTCTTAGTCTGAGAGAATGAATCAGTGCTTCCTGATGCAAGGCAAAAATATGATGAGGAACAGGAGATTGTTGGAAAGAACAGATTAGCTTAGAGATGGATTTCAAAAATAAGAAATAAATAAATAAACAAATCCAGGAACATGGATACATGTGTAAACTAACACTGACTTGTCCAATTCTGAACTGCAGCTTCTGCAAAATGGAGAATCTGCCACTCTGCAATTAACCAAGTTCAATAACAATTCTATTTTCTGCCCTTCATTAAAGTAACATCAGAAAAAGTGTCTACACTGCAGACTTAAGTGTGCTGTAGCCATATCTGGGTTTTAAATGAGCTGCCTTGGATACTGGGAGTCCTTGCCAAGGTCAGGTTAAATTAATCTTCCTGATCTCCACTTTGTCATGGCCATGCAGCTCTCATTACCCAGACTGGCTCACAGAGTATTAACTTGGGTATCTTCTAACTACACTGCTTTCCACACTGCATATATTTATATGTAAAATCAGTGTGCTTTTTTCAGTCAGCCAAGAACAATCCAGTTGCTCACAGAACAGTCCAGTCAAAATTCCTGTCCTTGCAAGTTCCACAACACCTCTTACCCACTTTAGACCCAAGCTGCATGCAGCAGTAAAAATACCTGCATTTTTATCAGGTCTCCTCAGAAGTTCCTGCCTTAGAAGCAGAGGTGTGCTGCAGGGCTTTTTGTGGGTTTTTTGATTGTTTGTTTGTTTTTCAGGGGCTTTTTTCTTGTTTTTTTTGTTTGTTTGTGTTTTGTTTTTCTGATCACTATTTCAGGACTGCCTGCCCCTCACAGCAGAACATCTCCTTCATTACCTGGTACTCCAGGTCTTCTGTAGATTGCAGGATTTGATAATCTCCCTCCCATCCTGCCCCATGACTTGCACAAGCTCTGAGCTTGGATGTCCTTGGATGTCCAGTGACACAAATGGAATAGACAGACTGCTTGATTAGGGTGGATGTGAGCATTTTAATTTGGAAAGGGAAAGAAGAACAGTGTTTGGAAGTTCTCTTCTAGATACTGTTCACTGACTGTTTGAAAGGCAAAAATATTGAGCAGTGAAATGGTGAAATACAAAGTGAATATTTCAGTGAGCATGAAACAATAGGATCAGGGAGGAAAATACCAACAAAAACCAGTAAATATGGTTCATCATTAACATGTGTTAAAAAAATACAGTTTTACCCTCATAAGAAAGATTGCCAGAGCCCTCAACCAACAGCAACGTCTCAGTCTAAAGAATCATTTCTGCACTGTAGTTTTTCTTGCAGTAACACTGCCTGTATAACTATCTGTGCAACTGGATGATCAATTCCACTTGTGATCATTTGATGATTTCTTTGTTTCACAAGGCCTTCATTTCTTAGGCTCTGTCTCCCAAGAAAGAAGTGTTTTTTTCGGTGTTAATTAAGTAATTTTTCTTTTATTACTGTCAAACATTTTATTCTTTCTAGTCAAACAGAAATAGCAGCATCATTGGAAAAAGCTTTAAAATTGCCATCATCTCTTCTGCACCAAAGAGATTCAGAGGACCAATTAATGATACACTTCTCTCTAATAAAAAATTGCTTTATGGTTTCATAGAAAACTTACCCAATCCAAAGCTGTGAAGCCCAATTGACTGGGGGAGGATGAAAATTAATCAGAGAACATGAATAAACATCTATAAGGTCTATAAGTAATGTCATACACATAACATTGCATGGGTTGAGCATCTGACTGAAAGAAGCTTTAAACCTCTTGGATGAATAATCACTGAAAGAAGCCTTAAACCTCTTGGATGAATAATCAGAATGTTCTTATTTCCGGATGCAGGTCTTGATGCAACTTTCCTCCTTATTTTAGTTAGTTTTCTTTATGAGTTCCAGACTTTTTATTTAGCTCCCAAATAATAATTTAAAGCCTTGTGGAGCTTGATAAGTGTGATTCTCTGTGGCTAGAAGTCCATTCTTGATGACTTTGCCTGCAAGTTATGGTCGAGAGGTAGAGCCTTGCAGGTAGGAAGCCCAATTAGAGGGTTTCCTAAAGGGCTTGATGTGCTCAAGTGCCCCACAGTGTGAAAAGTCTGGTCCTTCCTGTGCTGCTCAATCCTTCAGAGTGTTCTTTAGGGCAAGGAAGAGCACCACATCAAGGAAATGATGCTGACCTTCTGCCCTGCAGGCAGCCTCAGAGACAGCAGGCTCAGTAGGAGAGTGGATCCTCAAGGTGCAGGAACACATCCCTTAACAAGGCTTAAGGCTTTAAGTGCCCCCTCACAGTCATTATCTATGCCCAGATTTTTTTCAGTCTCTTTTTAAATTAAAACTCCATTTGCTACATGTAGCTGTTTAGGTCTTGCAGACTGCAATGTTTTGTCAAACTCGCAGATTTGTAGCACAAAGATATGTTTGATAATGCCTTTCATTCAGTTTTTTTACATTCCATAAAGCTGCCACAATAAGACACAGTAAAACATGATACATTGCTTGTTCCTGTACATTGATGTGAAAGCAGAATGCAATGAATATAAAAGACACTGAAAGCAAGATCATTGCAAAAAAGCTAATAATTTATTATAGTAGGCTTTCTTTTTCTGTAAAGATACATAGAATTTTCACTTTTAATATCTAAATAACTCAAAGACTTTCTACCCTCCATATTTTTTTATTTCAAATTTTTGAGAGCTCTTCTGTTTGAACAATGCCTGATGATCTGTGCTGCTTCAGGTCATCAGCTGTGGGTGTAGTGCCTTACACTTTTCCAGTGGGATCACTGGGGGACATTTCTCACACTTCAATCTGTGCTGCTGCATTAGTATAGCAGACCTATAGTGCCAGCAAGCAGAAGTTTTTTAAATGAACACCCAATATAAAATACTTTTAGATCATAGTGCATTTGGGTCGCGGTCTGCAAAGCTGCACTTGATTTGAAATGGTCACCTTCTGATAAAAGCCTCCTTATCCTGCTCATTATATTTCCACTTGCAATGCAGGGCTGCACAGAATATAACCTCAGGCTGTGCAGTTTTGGAGAGGGCTACCTCTTACTTTGCCATCTGCACTTATTCCTTTTTATGGAGGGCAGTGCCACAGAAAGAACCTCTGTGTGTTTTGGGTTGTGGTTTCCTAACAATATTTCAGAACAGTCTTGATTCTGACACTTATAAATGAAATCTAATATATATTCAATTCAAAATACTACTTCTTTCTGCTCTCTTAATGCTCATGGAGATCTGCTTATGGGGAGAAGTATCTCACCCCTAGAAAAGCCATACTGATCTCAGGAGAAGAAGCTGAGAAGTGAGATATTCACAGAACAGCTGCAGAGGAATTTGAGAGGTCTCCCCATTTTGGTTTCATGCAGTACTGACATCTTTCAGATGTAGTAGAGAAATCATTCTATAACAAACACACTGATCAATCAAACTCTCAGGAGAAGCAGTGTGGTTATATATGGTTTCATCCATTACCCAAAATCTGGAATGTAGATTTCTATGTTCCTTGTAAGGAAATCTTTTATTTCTAGAAGATCAATCACATACATTTTATGACCCCTATGGTGACTTAGAGATGTTTTGTTTTATTTAAACAACAGCCCTCCTCCAATACTAGAAAAATGGCACCCTGATTCTCTGTGGTCACACAGGATCAATATTCACCAGGCATTGCATCAGAATTTAGCAAATTTTTTCAAATGCTGCATGTAAACTGAATGTGCCAGCAGAATTGATTTAAGGCCACCTATCAGCACATAAACAGTTTACTTTTATATTCATGTGTAAGACATATCACACAGTCTCATATCTGATACATCACAAACTGGGGTTTTTTTCTATGGCTTGTTTTCCAGTCACAAAGGAGCACAGCTGTCAAACCAACTAAAATTAAACTCCCCCTGGCATTTTAATTTCTCAGCTTTGTAACTTGGCAATTAAGTGTTAACCTGCCTGGTTTAGGATTGTGTTACATCACTCACAAAAGCCTGAAACATGTTAGATTTACTCATTTCTACAACCAATTACCTGGCATCTCATTCACACACAGCTTCTATTCTCAGCCATTACATGGTTCATTTCATAGAAGACTGCATTTGTGTTGCTGTGTTTATACTTTGTTTTGCCTATGGATAGGGAGAAATGTTGTTCTGCTGAGTGCTTTCTCATCCTGTCCTTAGCAGATTGCATATGCCTCCATAATTTATTTGAAATAAACAAACAAAGGTAACAAAACAAACAAACAAACAAACAAAAGCCCCCAAACCCCCAAACCACAAAATAAAGTTACTGGTGCTTTCAGAATGCCTTGAGGAGTTGTTATCTCCAGCAGCAGAAGCTGTGCTATCCAGTGTCTGCTATTAATATGTATATGCCAAAACTAAAAGGGAAGAAATACAAATGTTTGTCAAAGCTGTGAATTATTTCAAGATACTATCCCATCCTACCACTTGGAATACAGAATTTGGATCTTCTCATCACCACAAGAACACCTTAAAACATCTTCCCTGGTCAGGGACCTCCTCTGGAAGGATGGCTGTAGCACGGATCTTCTTTCTGCAAGACCTGGACTTTGCATGGCAGACTTTGATGGGAGGGAAATACCTTTTGTAGTGGTTTATTTGGATATTACTAATATTTGGGATTCCTAAAAATCCCTCACCATTACCATGTGAGATGACACTCACAAAGACATCTGTACATTTATTATCTCAGCCCTCTGATGGATGCAGAGGATGCAAGAGATGGGCCCAAATCAAAGCAGTACCAGGAACAAGATGTGTGTGCTCCCAGTGGAATACCACAGCCAGGGCTGGAAAATGAGTTCAGAGCCTTCACTATCACAGAAATGAAAATGTGAGGACTTTTACTTCATTTTAGAAATGGTCATGGATGTCTGGTGAGATACTAGGAATAGGAATAGGAATAGGATAGGAAAACTTCTGGATGCTTAAGTGGCAAGATGAAGATTTATTGGTCCTATTGCTGACATTTGGCTTTTGAACATCTGAGGAGCTTAGACTAAACTTAAAGAATGAAGCCTTGACTATTTTGGCTTCACCACTCCAGATCTCAGTGCTGCATTCCACTGCCAAGCTTCTCCTGAGATTTTCTTGGGCATAAAGAATGCAAGACCAAGTCAAAAAGAAATATTTGAACAGAATCACTGTGAGACTTTTATAAAATATTTTTTCTTTTTTTCAACCTAATGCTTGAATTCTCTACTTCCTTGATCTTCACTACTTATGAAAAATGAATCAGATTCATTTGCAGTGTTGAGCACTTTCCAAGGGATTTTATTACACATTTTTATGTGCAAGGGCCATTTTGAAGAATATATGTGCTCTCATGTTTAGTGCCCACTTTAGTTTCTCTTCCTGGCAGTTACAACAATTATTTACCATAGTTTTCCAGACTGTGCTTAGAAAAGAGGCAATAAAAGCACAAGGTGAGATCCTGGCTGCAATAAAATAGAAAAGAACTCTGCTACAGATTTCTGCACAGCCTCTGTCTTCACAGCACACTTTGCTTTGATTCTTGCTAGTGAGAAGTGCTTTGTGTGCAGTCAACTCATTCAAAAGCCCAATTCTCTTGTGAGGTCCTCTTCATGAGAAGTTACAGGTCCTTAAAAAAATCAGATCTTAGAAGCAACACAAAGCACGCCCCAAAGTATGGCAGAAAAATCTTATTTGTGTTAAACAGTTTTTGAAATACTTTAAATACTGCACTTTTCAAGGCAGCAGGAATTCAATACTCACTCCTAAGGGAGCTTGACTCATGCAGCCTTGGTGAGATTATTTATCTGCAAATTCTTTGTGGCTACTCCATTGTCAGGGAAGTTTTTGACTTTGCTGCACATCATATAAAGCTGCATTGTACCTCCAAATCACTGGCATAATACCACAGGTGTTCCCAAAGAATGGGCACAATCCCAAAGGATGTCAATCCCAACAGACATCACCAGCACATGCAATCCCTATGAAGCAGCAAACAGCAAAGCATATTTTATATGAGCAGAGAGAAGCCTGGCCCTCAAGAAATTAGGATCATTAACCCAGATTAAAAAATATATGAGAAATTATGGTACCATGAGAAGGCACAGATCCAGAATTTTTGGTTCTGCACAAGAAATTTAAATATTTCAATGCAATTATTCCAAAACCACACCCCCCTAGTCTTGCTTTTCAAGCAGTTCCTAATTAATTTGCTATTTTTAATATTATTATCTCATGAAAACATAGAAAAAAATTAGGTGGAAAGTCACCACTAAGTCTTAGGACATCTGACTCTGTAAATTGACCCACTTGACTTAACAGAACTATCCAGTAAAGCCCCCCTGTTTAATTCAGTGCAGCCACTCCTTCACTTCTCTGTCTATGAGGGCTCAGATGCAGCCTACTCTCATCTGTGAGATTTCATGTTGCTAAATTTAAGTCATAAACATTATTACTTTGTATTTTAATAACCTTTTGCAGGCAGACTTATATAAGGACAGTTTCAGACATCACCATACAGGATGTGCATTAGATTTCTTGCCTTTTCTCAGTGATCACCAAGCTGCTGGCAGGCAATAGTTTCAGATAATTCCCATCTAATGGTTTGATATCATATAAAGAACAAAGAAAAGTTGTAATGAATCACAAAAGACATTTTCATTATCCCAGAATAAACTGGATGCAGTTATTGAATGAGACAATTCAGTGTTATTGTATTCTGGAAAATTTCACTGAATCATAGTTAACAGTATCCTATGCCCACAACAAAGCACAAGTAGGAAAGAGATTTACGAAGCCAAAGCAATAATAAAAACTCTGAACTTGCCAGATTTAAAAAATGCATTAGGATCAACATTGGACTCTGCTATCTAAAATAATTGCAGCCCTAGTCCATTTGATAGCATCTTATCTCTTATACAGAGGAGAAAAAAGATAGAAATGAGACTAAAACTAACTGTATGGTTTGTCACTGGTGACCAAATATATGATTTCTATGCTGGCATTAAAAGTGAATCCAGAGCTGTGACATGTGGATTCCCTCTAATCTAAAAGCACTAACTTCTATAGCAGAAAGCACATTGTTAAATTTGGTATTTTATGATACCTCCCATTTCCATTTTTTCAATTCTAATCCAAAGGCTCATTGATTGTGCTTGTCTGTGGTAGGGACACTCCAATAAACAATGAGGAAAAAAATGCGCTCCTAAAAAAAGAAGTAATCAGCCAGTGCAGTGCAGTGAGATGAATGCTTAAAATGTTAAGACCATCAGTTTTCCAAGGGAGCAATTCTGTAAATATTACTTGGTCACTGAAGTCACCAGTACCATTCTAATGAGTAAAATTTTTGATCAAATCCCAGCTTTGAGCTTCCTATCAAAGGAATTTTCTCCCAGTTACTCAGTAACACTCATTATATTTGTCACATTATTGTACAAGAACACAGATATCAACACTCTCTGCTCAGATGAGCTCATGGTTATTGGATTGAATGAGGCTTTTTGGTAAGGAAAAAATACTGATTTAGGAGAAACAATAGGGAGAAATTTGGGCAATATTTTTGCTAGGAAGGTGATGTTTTGTATGCTGTTGTTGGCCTTTGTTTTCTTATTACACTGAAACTTCCAAAACCTATACCTCAAATTCTCCAAGTATTTCACTCAACCCTGATTTCCAAAAACATCCTTTGACCTTATCTGTGCTGCTTTTAACCCTTTCATGGCTGCAAACAGAGGGTTCTTCACTGCAGGCACAGGTGGTATGAAAAGGGATTGTTTCATGGCTTATGTCTGCTTTTCATCTTCCCTTGAGGTACCTCCTCCATGAGACCAAACTGGTCATGGAAAACTTGCAGGAAGATGCCATCACATTCCTTCCATCCACACTGCTATAAAGCCTTTATAGGTGCTGTAAAGTCACATCACTCTTCATTCCATTTTAAGCCTTGAATATTATTATCTAGCCTGAGAAAAAAAAAATTATTCAGATTTTTCTTCTTCTGGAAAGATGAGATGGATCTCAAACACTTTACAACCTTTTAAGTGCTTATAAAAGCATAACTACAAAATAATATTTTATGATATGCTCAGCATTATTTTCCTTCCTATATACTGCTCTTGCTGACTTGGGCAAAACAGTTATGCAGGCCATAACTGTTGAGTGGAAATGATCTTTTACATGTGAGAAGAGTGAAGGATTGGTTCTTGCTGCATCATACACCTGGTTTCTCAGGCCCAGCTGTCCCCCAGAAGTTATTAAGTTTGTTGTGGTAGGAGTGTTCAGTCCCATCTTAGCAGCTCAGGAAGCATGGCCAGAAAGGTTTACATTGAAGGCATTGTAAAATTATCTCAGAGGCACAACACTGGCATCAGATGGATAACAGGTCTTGCCCAGTGTAATAATTTTTATCTTTCTTTGCTCTGTTGCACAAAATATCTGGGAAAAAAACCAATCAAAAAACATCCATAGAGGTATTTTTATTGACTGATAAAGTGCTATCCACACAAATGAGACTAAAATTACTGAAATGGCTCACCAGTAAACAGGAAACCTAATTTTCAAACCATTTTTAAAAACCACAACCATACAAAAAATAGAACAATATCATTCTTGCAAAAAAATGAGGAAGAAAAATCACTGTACATAGAGCTGTTTAGAATTACAGGCTGTTGTTTGACATGGAAGGTACTGTACTTACTCTGAAGAAAATATCTTCTTTAATTCATGGGCATCTAGTAGGAAAACTGAAGGGTCTGAAAGAATGTGGTAAAAACTTTATCTCTCTCTTTCTGAAGCCTGTATTGATTTGGATTAGATTCTGTGTATATCGCATGATAAGCAGATTTGTATTTATTCTTTTGTGTACTATGCAAAGCATCAGAATACAAAATCAGGTGTGCTTAAGCTTTATGGGTATGGACTTTTAGGAATGCAGCAGCCACACTAAGCCATTTAGTGGAGAGAATTGTTACAGGGAGAAGATCCATTACATTTTTATAGAGAGAAATCATAAGCCCATACTTCACACTTCTCTTCAGGCATTAACAATAAACTAGATAGGAAATCATTCAAAATGACATGAAGGAAAATAATTTTATGATCACTAGAGGACCTTGAAGAGACTGAGAGTTACACTTGTAAAAATTACAATGAGAATACATCTTTTACAAATGTCTTGTAAAAGGAAAAATTTATTATCATTGTTATATTTTGAGGATCTCGTTTTCCTGTGATTTTTAGCAGCTCTGCTCCTAGTGGCAGCTCTTTTTTTATTATTTTTTTTGATCTTTGACAAAATGATAGATCATTTTCACATTTTTGGCAAACACATAGGAATGAATGGGATAATAAAAATTGGGAAATTGCTGTTTATTGATAAAAAATCTGATATTTACGTCCCAATTTCAGTAACCAATGAAAGGGAGGACATATTTACATACACAGCTATCATCCATTCTTTACAAAACTCCACAGCTGTTCAGTACTACACAGCTACTGCACTTTTAGTCAGGGCCAGGAAATGAGTGCTTTGATTGGAACTGCCAAATATCTTTATTTAATCCAAATATGTATATCTGAGATTTAATATTGTGAGAATTCTGACTTCTTTTTGTGCTAAAAATTAAAAAAATATTTTTCAGAACTTCAGGAGGATAGAACTATGACCCTATATCAGTTACAATGAAACAGAGTTTTGGGACTGGGTCATGGACAGCTTCCATTTTACTCTTTGACCTGTGTTGGCCCTTTTTTATGGGATACTCACAGAACAAAAGAGAAAAGAATAGTCATCTTCGTACTAATTTATTTATAGGAATATACATCAATATGTTTCTCTATTTGAGTGCATGTTGCCCTTTATTGTCAAAGAGAACTCTACAGGAGAATTTGCCCTTTGGTGTCTGTTGTGCTTGTCCAATCACAAACCAGCATGAGCATAAAAAATTTAGGTATAGGATTCGAAGTTCTTTTAATTTCCAATGAGTACTCATAAAATTTATTTTCATTTCTACATGTCTCTTGCCTGCCTAGTTTAGTTATTTTGGGCAATAAATTGTGGGAAATTCTAACTTTGGGGTTGGCTGAGAACCTAACAGCCTGTGCTTGGAAACATGAAGGGAATTTGCACATGGCAGCCAAAGCTCCTATGTAAATATCTATAGTATCCACTTCAGAGTTGAGTTAAAAACAGTGGGATCCAGGGGTTCTGCTCTCTCACAGAACAGCAAATCTGCCCTCACTTTAACCTCCCCACACTCTAAACTGGGCCTGCTGAAGTCAATGGCACCAAAGTCAATAGCTGCAATGAACTGCACTGAGGTCAGCAGCAGTGTGCTTCTCTAAAATTGGCAAATAATCTCGAGAAGAATCTGTCCCAGCATCTCTGACTGTCAGCTGTCTCTTTTCTTCTGCCTCCTTCCAGTGACAGTGACTATGGGAGACTGGCACTCCAGGGAAAAGTCATCCAACACAGACAGGGGGAAAGGAAACCTCAAGGACAAACCTTACATTCAGGCTTATAAATCTCTGCTGAGACAGGTAAATAAGAAGATGTTCTACCAGAGAGGTGACCTTAAGTGAGTAATGAAACTTCTTTGAGGCTAAGGAGGCAGTGTGTATCAGTTAATTAATGTATAATAGAATTTCCAGTTGGGGTTTTATAAATATGCATGGTTCTTGCTTCCACTCCTTATACCCAGATACCCTTTGGAGCAACTTCTTTCCTTAAATTACAGTGATTTGAGTCTGAAAAAAATAAAAGAACAAAAATACAGAAAATAGGAACACACAAATCTCAAGACAGATTCTTATGCAAGCAATATTCTGACAGAGTTTATCCATCTTGAGATTTGGAAATTCCTCTCCTTCTCCTCCCCTAACTCTGACATCCTCAACACATTTCTCCAGATATTGGGGATATGCTGGCACTGTTTTTAAGGTGTGCTAAACTTAAAGGGGGCAAATTTTTCTTGTGAGGTTTTTGATGGTGATCCAGGTGATGCTGTGAGCAAACCCCAGTGCTGGCAAATGGATAAATCCACATTCCTTCATTGGAGTCAGAGGTAAGCAGCTGATGGTCTGAGCTTATCTAACAACAAAAACCTCAACAAGGATCAAACCCTGTCTGTTATCCCAACCTTTAATAGACTTTCCCATTGTGAGCATTAGCAATTTTTGTTGTCTATTACCAAATTATAAATTACAGTTAAGCAGGATAAATTTCAACCATGAAAAGTATTAAGACGAAAATTGCTCTACTTTTACAATAATTTCCATCATATAAAGAGAAGTATGTATGAAACTTTCAGAAAGTCTATTCTCTGTGTGCAATTAAATTATTTATATGGTGTATAATTAATATGTTCGGTGATTTTGGTAAAGAGGCTTAGCTTTTAATCCTTCTCTAAAGATAAGAGATCACAGGAATGAAATGCAAATTTGAGGTCTTATTTTATGTTTGTATAATAATATCAAGCACTTTTCACTGTGGATGATTCTCAAGGAAAAAACAAGAAATCCAGAAATCCCCACAGGCTAATGATTACATTATCAATGCAAGCAAATTCCTCAGCACAATGCTGAAAGGCTTAGGCACACCAGCAGTTCAGTGCTGTCTGAATCCACACTGTAGCAGATCAGCTGTCAAAACACCTTTGTTTCCCACAGGTAATTTGGATATCTAGTAGCTGTACCACCTAAATGCTCTAAATCCATTTATTTGAGGAAAAATCTTCCTGGTTTTAGAGGCCACAGAGGCCTCAAATAGTGCTGAAGTGCCAGTTTCATTATAAGAAGCTGGACAGACAGACAGACTGCAGATGTCTCATGGCCTTTGGCTTCACAAGCTGCAGGCAAAGAAGAAATGTCATGACTGATCTGCAAAGTGTGTGAAGCTATTGCTGTGAACTCTGCAAAGGGATTGGAAAGGGCCAGTGACAGAGCAAAGCCTGGGATCACAGGAGATGAGTTCTGAGTGATTCCTGCATCCCACTGATGGATGCACTGGAGCTGCAGGGTGTGTGAGAATGTCCAGCAGTGCTGCACATGCACATCCCTGTGAGGTACCTGCTGCCCCTCACTCCTGCTGCAGCTCACAGCTTGCTTCAGAGAGAAAAACAGTGCAGAAACAGGCAAGCCTCCTGGTGAGCTAACAAAATCTGAGCTCTTACTGATTCACTTACTGCTTTCTCTCATCATAGTAAAGCAGCTCTCTTCCAGGCTCCCTTTCACCACATCCTTTTCAAGCTTTTTTTCCCTTGACAAGCACTTTCCCTAAGCCAAACCTCCCTGCCCACCCTCTCCTGTGCAGGGAGCCTGCTGCTCACAGGCCAGGCTGGGGCTCAGAAGCTCCCTGCTAACTCCAGGCAGCCTGGGCAAGGCAAAAAAGCTAAAAAAAATAACTTATCCTGACTGCAGGGTGGTGCTGAGTCCTACTGCTCCTGTGAGCTGCAATTTCCATGCAGAGGTTTAAGGCAGGAGATCTCTGTCAGATCTAGATGAGGTTGGAGGAGGGATGTAAGGTTTGTGTTGCAGGCTCACACTAATATGCAGATGGGCACCTACCCTGTGTAAGTCTCACTTCATTAGGAAAAAGATCTTAAAATATCCTCAGGTTTCCACTATCTTTAAAAACAAGTCTAATTCTCCCCATGAAAAATATGGTTTAGTCTTGAGCATGAAACAGGAGGAAAGCTGTCAGGGGACACAGTATGGGTAATGTAGAATGTAATCTTATCCCCCAAAGAGTTGCAGCTGGACCCTATTACTAAAGATTAGGAGCAGGCTGGATGATAACGGGCCACACCTGTAGCCAATAAGAACTAGTGGTACAAAAGAGTGGATTGGTGGGAAGGGGAGTCAGTTGGCTGCTGGCTGCTGCAAGGACCAAGATTAGTCAGTTCATAGAGGAACATCAAGGAGGTATGAGACTTTGGCACTATGGAATCCTTGTACTGATAAGAGAAGTGTTGTAATATATAAGACAACATAATGATAATAGAACTGTTGTGATATATGAGACAACAGAAAGCCATAGGAGAAGTGTCTATTCTGTGAAAATTCCAATGTTCTCCAAACTCAAGACATTTTGTTGCACACCCCCAGGTTATTTGGCCATCCCTAGGTGAACACTGGAACTTCCAACAAATTTGAATGTTGCCAGTGTTTGAAGTATTTCCTGTTATTAATGAAAGTGAGAGTCAATAGTCTTTCTATACAAACCCTCTATGGGTTTGAGTTTGTAAATAGTTCATTTTCCCCATGATAATTCTAGTCTGAGGAAGGCCGAGCAAGACATTTTGCATCTATTTGGTAACTACAGATCCAAACCAACAATCCAGATTTTCCCCTTAACTTCTGTACACACTAAAAAACATCATGTAGTCTATTCTGTGTGACTGTGAGAATGTTCAATATTAGCAAATATGTTTGATGTTAAGTTTCTGGGAAAGCCAGCCAGGCATATTAGCACAGCAGCCAGGTTCTGAATGGCCCTGCTGAGCTTACATCTCATGTGTTAACATCCCCTTCATTTGATTTGACTGTTTCAACCCTTATTCTATCAATCTGTGATTAGTCACTTGGTGGCTGTAAGCCACTAATTAAGACACAGTGGAATAAAGCAAGGAGTTTGATAGCTGGAGGTAGGGCAAACAAGATTCAGCCACATGATAGAAAGTTTATTCAGTTTGCATTAAGCTGTAAATTATTAATTTTTCTACTGCCTAAAATATAAAACTGCAGTACTAAATGTATCTACGTGAAACCAGAAAATCTCAACAAAGCAGCATAAAATTGTTGGGACAAATAAAGGCGTGAGTTATATGCAAAGAATTCACACTAACTACTATTCCATTACCTGAAAATAATCTGTGCCAAAGAAGGATATTGTTCTATGATACGTAGGTGAAAAATTGCTATATTTTGTCATTTAGAAAACACACTTTCCCTAAGAACTTGAATGAGAAAAAAAAATAAATTAAAGGGGACCTGTCAACATTTTTCCAATTGGTCTGAAAGAGGTTGAAATCTTTTTTAGATTCATTTCAAAAGTTTCCATCCCCTCTATTTATTTTGAGGTTGACACTCAAAGTTCAGAAAACAAAGGAAATCTACATATTGGACTGGAAATATTTATTCATTTCAGACCAACACACAGCAGATTTTACTCAGCGTTTTTTGCTCATGCTTGTTGATACTATTCTTCAGGGTCTAGCAAATCCATAACCTTCTACAAAATGAATTTCACTCAATTGTGAAAAAGTCTTGTTAAGTGAGTAACTGCATTAAATTAACTTTGGAGAATGTCCCAGCCATGTCATTTTCATTCATTACTTCTGTCTCTATAAAAAACTCCAGCATGATACTCTGAAAAACTATTGTGAAATAAAGTTTTGTCAATAATTCTGAAAATCACAGGGACAGAGATTATAAACTCAGCCTTGCCAGTGCCATTACTGTAGTACAGTAAATCCTGTTTCAAACACAGTGAGAGATTTTGTTCTGACAAATTATATTTTATTTTGCCCATTCACCTGTTGCAAATAACTGCACATCTTTCACAAGTGCACAGCAGTAAACAGCTGCATATTTCTGTTGATTTTGTGGTACCCTCTCTTCACCTCCCCACTTGGGCAAGGCTGCCAGATTCGTAGTTCAATCCAAGTGGAAGAAAACAAGAATCTGCTGTTTGAGGTGACAGTGACTTCTGTCTGGTGCATTATCACATCTCAAAGTGTGATTTCCTCAGGATGCCAGGAGAAAGCCAATCATTGTGAGAGCTGTTTTATTGCCATTACCTTAGACAGCTGATGTAAAAAACAAGTCTCACTTTTTTATGTAAGAATAATTCTGGACAGCAAAAACCCACAGTAAATTAATGTAAGGAGTTCTTTTTATAGCATATGTCACTCAAATCTTAACACAAAGGAGCATTTTAAAAATTTATAGCCTTCAGACCAAGTGAGTTGTGATTGATAGTAGATTTTTAATATAGATTTTTAAATAAATATGTGTAGCTGTGGTGAGTAGGGAGATGTTTTAGTGAAGGACTGAGCAGTGCTGGGTTAATGGTTGGATTTGATCACCTTAAATGCTTTTTCCAGTCTAAACAATTTTTTCTTTGCCTTGTACACTTACAGAATGGTAATTTCACCCAAATACATTCCCTACTATTTAAGATATCACTAATGAAAAAAAGGCAATTTTTATTACTTCTTTCTTCTTATCCACTACACTGCATATTGGTTACAGTGTCAAGAAGCACAAGATTTGTTTAACATAATTAGTTCTTCACATAGCTCAGCTGTTGTTATCACCCAATTATCCCCCAGCTCCTTTGAAATCAATTGTTAAGAAACTAGGCTTCCCAGACAGCAAGGATTTTTAATTTTATTAAGGAAGTTTTACCAGATCTTTATATAAGAGCACATAGGGGAAAATTATGGAAAATGTACATTGCATTACATGATTCAGCCTTTTGGAAAGATTGTCTCTCTTAAAATTTGCATTATGCATCAATGTGTACAAAGAACATTGATAAGACAGTCAATTGTTGAGGCAATGTAATGTGGGTTGTATTTTTATTTTTTATTTTTAGAACTCCTGTTAGTACATTTGCTTTTAACAGGTGTTAATGCACCAGGCTTTCAGCAAAACAAATTAGAGAGGAAATTTTGTTTCCTTTATGGGATTGCTAAAGACTTTTTTCCCATTTAATATGTTACGTATTTTAGTCAATTAAAATTATCATCAGTTTGTTACAAAGCAATTCTCAACTGTGATGTCAAGCCAAAGGTTTGGTGAACACATGAGAATTGAATGTGAGGCATTTCCTTAACAAAAAAACCCCTGTTCATTGAATTGAGAATTTTATTCCCTGTGTTTGGGAGGACTCAGCCTTGCTCTCCCTGGACTCTCTCTGAAATTCCCATTGAGTTCCCAGGCAGCAGGAGTGGGGCCTCGGTGTGTCAGGGCAGAGAGACAAGTTTCTCATTTCAATTCTAGCAGGGAACATGTTCCTCCCACAACATTTTGATCATTTATGAATATTCCAGCAGAGATGTCCTCACAATTTATTTATTGTGGCAGCACAATAAAGACCACAAATAGTGGTCAAAATTTCTTTAAACGTGTAGTATTGTATTTTCTTCACTCACTGTACACCTTTAAAAAAGTTTTTGCTTACTGCAGGGAAATAATTCAGTGTTCACCAAGTCCTGCATCTCCTGTCATCTGCACACTTATTGATGTGCCTCTATTTAGGCTCAAGGACATTTTCACACTGTGTCCAAATGCCTTTCTGGAGGCTGATTACATTGGCATTTTCCTCCTCCATTTCTGGCATGGTTTCAGAGTATGTTTTGCAAGTATAAGTGAAGTGTCAATGAAGTTAAATGAAAAGAAACACAAGAAAGTAATTGTCCAGCTTTGGCTTCATGGTCACCCAGTTAAGCATTAAGATGCATATGTCGTCTGGAATATTACAGAACAGCTGAACTAAAGTGATACAAACAAGTCTTGTGGTTTCTCAGGTACAGCATTGAATTATTTTTATCTTCTGTTTCTAATTTTGCAACAGTTCTACATTTCTTTTATGGCAACCTATATCAGCAAAACAAGACACAGAGAAGGTACAGAAATGAGTTGGGAGCACATGATTGCTTAAATTCTCTCACCAAGTTAGAATGATCTTTTTGACTAAATTCAATTGCCAAGTCATAATTATTTCATTTGATCTTTCTTTGGTTGAATTAAATCTCTCCTCCCTGGTATCCAGTGGGAATGGGAATGGTTCAAAGCTGTGCCAGGGGAGGTTCAGACTGGACATTGGGAAGTATTTATTTATATATATAAATATATATATATACACACACACAGAGGGTGGTGTTTGAACACTGGAACAGCTTCCTAGAGAGGTGGTTGATGTCCCAAGGCTGTCAGAGTTTGAGAGGCATTTGGACAATGCCCTCAACAACATGAATTAGGATTTAGCTGCAGGTCAGCCCCAAACTGGTCAGGCAGCTGCACTAGATGGTTGTTGCAAGTCCCTTCCAATTGAAATAGTCTTTCCAATTCTATTCTAATGACCTTTTTAATTCACTCACAAAATTTCTCGGTTCCTGTTTTTAGATAAAAAATTCCAAATCTGGAAATATAGAACAGCCCTTCTGTATTTAGGTTTTTGCTCTTGCTAAAAATAGTTGGTTTTGTGTAATGTGGTATTTTTGCTCTTTATAATCTCATTTTACTATTAACACTGACGACTCCTTTCAAGGGTTCTTCTTAAGAAGAGATTTGAACATCCAAATGATGCGTCTGATTTTAGGCAAGCAGACCATTATCCCATTTCTTTTGAATCATGACTGACAAAATGTCAGCCTGGATCAAGCACTAAACTCATATAATAGTCAACCCATCTATATTCAGACAAATCCTGTGGGTTTTCAAGCACTTTTGAAGAGGATATGAAAATCATTACATTAGGAAAGTGGTAGTTATTGCTGCTACTCTCACTCTGGATTTATGCCTTCATAGCAATTCTGTGCAACTTTTTTCATTGTTTAAATCCTAGAGGAAAAGCTGTTTACATTTCTTTCTCTAACATGAAGATGGACAAATGATAATGTGCTTTGCTGGTTTCAGCCATAGCAACTGAAGATTCATGGCTGTATACATCCAGCATAAGTACTAAACTAAAACTACATAAATAAAAGAAAATGGAAATTACTTTCCACAGAAATTAAATCCAGCCCCAGAATACATCCATGGCTGAGGGGGAAAAATACGTATTGATATTTTACAATACAAATAATAACAGAAAAGCAGTAACACGTTGGGTTTTTTTAAGTACATGAAAAAGCTGGTTCCATGAGAACAAACCATTTTTGGTTTGTTTTAGTTTAGTTTGTGATTTTTAATCAAGAATGTGCATAGCTAGGTAACTCAATTCTTGTAAGAGAAATAGAGAAATAGGCCATTATGGCTTGGAAAGGGTTGCACTTTTGTGTATCCCAAACAATATCACAGGTGGCTTTTGTACCAATCCAAACCTTGTATCCAGGGACTGCACTGCTGCACAGGTTTTTCCTCCTTTTCTCATCCATTCCTAATCCATCAGTATGGTTGTTTGCTACCTCACAGTGCAAAGTGAATTTTCTGCAGAGGAGCTCCTGGGTTTTATCTGTGATTGCTGTCTGCACATACCAGCATTGCCTGTTACATAATTGCTCCAATTGTTGGCATTGTCTTTGAAAAGAGATGTGTTTTTATTTTCAAATGTGAGCTATTTTATGGAGTTAGTTTAGCCTAAGCAAGATTCCTTGCTTTAAAAAAATTATATTTGGGAATTATGTGAATACTAGATAAAGAAATTGAAAATATGGGATCAAGCAAGCATTCAAAATTAAGTCAAATCAACACAGACAGAGCGAGTCTATCAAAGGCTGCATAAGGGAATGCCATTAATTTTCACATTTGTGTGAAGTTCTCCATTATTTTCCTATTTAAAATGAGCACATCCATTTTTCCAAGTATGAGGAGCTCTATCTGATGGGTCTCGTTCCCTATGAAGACTGTTTATGCCTTTATTAATGTAAAAATTGCAACAGGGTGGTGATTCTAAGAATCAGGAATGGGGTGATTAGGAAATATGTGATGTTTCAGCTGTAAAGCCATAATTTACCTTGGATACTGCAAATACCACCTGAAAACCACCTACTAACTTGTCAGAACAGTAGCATTTGCTCAGGAGAGCTGAAAAGGAACAAAATGGTTCATTCTTTCCACATTAAATGCCATTTTCCCTTCTCTCCTGTTGCAACCCATGGTTGTTCTCCATGGTTCATTTCATGACACTGGGTTCAGGGGCAAGGGGAAATAATTGATGCAGCAACTTGATGCAGCAGCAATTATAAATATTTTAATTATATCTGAGGTTGAGATATGATATCTGACCTACAAAACTTCTTTAGCAAGATTAATGCTGGGAAAAGACACAAAGGTAAGATAATATGGATACAAGATTTAAGAGAAAAATACTTCCTAAGCATCCTGGGGAAAGAATAAATTTACATCAGGGATTTGAACAATGCATAATGCTTGCCTTGAATGAGAAATCCTTGTGCTGTATGTGTTTATAGCTCCTCACATTTTGTACTTCCTCTTCCCAGCTCAAGGTATCAAAAATCCAGAGCTCCCCCAGGTAAAGACCCCTGAGTGCTGCTGCAGTGGGTGGGACCCAGAGCAGATAAAGTTTGACTCCCTGTGAAAAGCCAACACCTTGGGTAGCATTAAAAAGAAAAAGCTCTTCTAAATGGAATAAGGAATCTAAATGCAATAAGGAATCTAAATGGAATAAGATCACTCAGATGGTCAAGTTGCTCAGGCTAAAATTTTAATCCAACAATATGAAGCCTGTCTCTCCGAGGACCTCAAAAGCATCATGAGTTTCCTTCAGCCTGTGATGTTTTCTTTCAGAATGAAAAGAAATAAAAATACATCCAGATCTACTTTGGGTGCTTTGTTGACAGAGTCTTTAGCCAGGACTGAAGGCAGCCTAGGCCAGGTCACCCTCTGCAGCCCCTTTGAGCTTGTGACCATAATTCTTCCCAAGGTGGGAACTGGGGTGACAATGTCACATCAAATAATTCAGGCCTTGTGGATATTGTCAGACAGATAAATGCTCCAGGAAATCTTCACAATTAGCAAGCTCCAAATGCCACATCCTAAATAAGAAGAGCCAGATTTAGGCAGGACGTGTGTAGCTCTCAAATAACTTCCCATTACCCCTCCTGAGTCAGTATTGCCTACAAGGTAATTTAACTTACTGTCTTGTCTTCCTGTTGATAAAAAAAATAATCTCTTCCTCTGAGACACCTAACAGATGATCTGCTGAAATACATGCCTAAATAATTATCTGTCTAGGAGACTCTTTTATATGGTGAGTCATCACTCACTGTCACTATAAAGGGCTTGTTCTAATTTTGAGACCCTCATTAGAATTAAAATATCAAACAAAGTATATGCCTCTGACAGCTAGTCCAGCAGAATTGCAGCAGGAATTCTGTACAGCAAGAAGCAAACAAGGAGTGCTCTGAAGCCACAAGTCCAGAATATACAACATTTTCAGCACAGAGTGAAATCAGAGTTCAAGGCAGAGAACATTTGAATTCAACCTGCTTGGGGGAATTTTCTCTTACTAATTGTCTGTAAGCAGAAGAGAAAAGCCTTGAGAAAAGCTAAGCTGCAAAATATTGTACTCCAGTGCAAACTTCAATGGTACCTCCAGGGAGGGAATAGAATGTAACCTACTAGATGTAAAAAAGCAATATTTTTTTTCTTTTTTATTATTATTGTGGAAGAGAGGGTAGGTTTGGGATTGCAGGGGCTCCTATAGGATGCTTTATCTTTACCTATGCAGACTAGCATGGAAGAAGAAATTTGGAAAAAATCTATCAAGAATGCTGAGTGATTTCCAGCTCCCAGCTGAAGTCAGGTCCTCATATTCTTTCTTCCAAATACTTTTGTATTTCATTTCTTTTAGGAGACACAAATGTAGCAGGCTAAAATTAAAAAAAAAAATCCCTTGCCAGAAGCTAAACCAGATCTCAGTGTGACATTGTAGTCCAGAAGTCAAAGTTGGAGCAGAGTGGGAGGAAGCAAACTACAAAGTCTCAAGGAATTGGAATCTCCACAAACAATAAACCTGCTCTTTGTGCCTAATCTCAGCCATTAGGGAGCAGTGCTTGGTTAGTAGGGTTTGTTTCAACCATACATCAGAACAGTTCTTTGAAAGAAAATTTGACTTTTGACTCAAAAAAACCATTGAACTGGAAATGGATGCTGAAAAGCTTTCAGAGCACAAACCTCAGTCTGTGGATGAGAACAGCTCTGATGTAATAGACTTAGGCAAGCCAGGGCTTTTCCTCAGAATATTTGGGGGAAATGCAGAGGAAGTTTAGGGTAAAACTGAAGGTGTTAAATGTATGGGTTACCTCCTTTTACAGCAATTGTGAAAAAGGAATTACGTCAGCATAATTCAGAAAGTCAGTTTATACTAAATACAGGTCAGCTGCATAACCTAGTTTATATTTGTTTATATTTATGCTGCTGTTCCCACTGATGTGGTACAGCTGCTCCTGCCACAGAGAACTGCTGGGACCTCCCTGCCCCTGTGGGGACAAAAGCCACTGGTTCTTCTTTTTCAGAGGGTCTCGGCCTCAGGCTCAGCTGTGACTCAGATGACATGGGGGTGATTTTCTCCCCAGCTCCCACTGTTTAATTTCAGTGTGAGAAACCCTCCTGCTTCACATCCATTGAACCAATCTGGCCGCTGCTTGACAGGCGTTTACCCAAATTCCATCACCTGCCAAGAGCTGACCAAGAAAAGAAAAGAACAGAAGAGAAGAAGGACAATCCCTAGCCCCAAGATCCTCACACTTATGTTCCTGTCCCATGGGTCTTGGCAATGCTTTGATGAAAGCCCCAGGTCCCACACCTGAAATTTCCCCTCCACATTATTTCTCTGCTTATCCCCATATCCCTTCCCTCAGCTGTAAAAATACCTTATTTCTATCTCCAGAATAGGTTCATGTGGATCAATTGCCAGTTAAATAGATAAAGAAGCAATTGATAAGAGATTGGTTTCTGGAAAAAAAGGGAATATTTCTGTCTTTATTGTCTTTACACCTGCTTCTAATGTCTCCCTGCTTCCTCTTTGTTTTTAAGCCTCATGTGGGTGACCTCCATACACACAGACACCAAAATATCCCTACAAACAAACAAAAAACCCACAGGAATGGCTTAAATTAGTTAAGAAGTGTGGGCAACCCAAGGATATTTAGCATTGCAGTGAATGCTTCTCTCCTCTATATCACACTGCAGATATTCAAATAGGTCTACCATGGCTCTGCTCAGAGAAGGAACTGTGATGTTTAGGGTGCCTCTTGTCTGAACTGGGATGTTTAGGGTGCCTCCTTTCTGAACTCTGATATTTAGGGTGCATCCATGTTTTTCACAGTCTGTTCCTGCTCCCAGATCATGCTCAGCAGCAGCAGCACCTCAGATGTTTCTGATCTGCTGCCTGAACAATAACTCGCAGTTTCTGGCTATTTTCTTCCCCTTGAGAAACTTCTCCACTTTTAGTCAAGGTACAGGCAGAGATGTGCCCATCATAACAGTGCTGTAAATGGTGAGCTGTGGTACAGAGAGCTCCAGGGCTTGGGCATCCACCCAGGGGTGATGAGCTGGCTCTGCTTTGACATCCTGCCTGGGCCAAAGCCTCGAGAGATGCCCTGGCAGCTGCTCAGCCAGCAGTGAGAGGTCAGTGTGAAGGGCTTGGCTGGTTTTGGTGTCTCTCTCCATCCCAGTCCTCATCCCCCATTCCTCTCCAAGCCCCTGCCCCAGAGCTGCCATTTCAGAGCCCCACTGAGCCCCTCAATACCACCCTGTGGCAGCACCCCATCTCTGCTCTGACCGTGTTCACAGGGGTTTTCAGATGAGGGAAGAGACAGAGATCTGGCTCCATGTTTCAGAAGGCTTGATTTATTATTTTATGATATATATTGCATTAAAACTATACTAAAAGAATAGAAGAAAAGGTTTTCATCAGAAGGCTTAGCTAAGAATAGAATAGAAAGAACGATGACAAAGGCAGCTGTCTCGGACTCTGAGCCGGCTGACCTGTGATTGGCCATTAATTATAAATATCTAAGATGGACCAATCACAGATGCACCTGGTGCATTCCACAGCAGCAGATAATCAATGTTTACATTTTGTTCTTGAAGCCTCTCAGCTTCTCAAGAGGAAAAATCTTAAAAAAAAGATTTTTCATTAAAAGATGTCTGCGACACTCTGCCCCCTGTCCAGCCAGGTCTGTGGGGCTGAGCTGCTGAGCCCCCCATGGGCAAACTGTGGGGTCTATGGGGTCTGGGGCTTCCTCCCCACCCCTGGGCACAGGCTGCACCATGAGCAGCTCTGGGTGAGGCACCTCATCCGGGAGCCCTTGATGTGGCATTTTACCCCAGCAACAGTTGTCACTCCTGACAGAGCTGGGTTTGACCTGCTCAGATAATTATTTAGGCATGTATTTCAGCAGATCATCTGTTAGGTGTCTCAGAGGAAGAGATTATTTTTTTTATCAACAGGAAGACAAGACAGTAAGTTAAATTACCTTGTAGGCAATACTTGGAACCTGCCAAGAACACCCCAGGCCTAGGGATCACAGCTTTTTGAGTTTTCTTTTAATAAGAGCCCTACATCTTTTTTTATCTAGCTCTACAGTGGCTGATCTTTTGTGTCAACTGTCCCAAATGTAGCAGAAAATACTTTCTTTTATAAATATACACACATGTATATTGTATTTACCTCCTGTATTATAAAGCAGTCAGGATTAGATACTTTTTCATTGCTCCTTGTTGCAAAAATTAGGCTTAAAATTATCAATTAGTATGGTCCATCACATTCTGGATTACTCCTTTAAAGAAAACTGCTGTAGCAATGGTTCTAAGTCTGTCTTGTGCAGCATTTCATTCACTGGGCACATATTGTCACCAGAGTCTTTGAGTCATTTTATGACATTTCTTTTGCTGGGTCCTGAGTAGACTTCTGTAATATCTATAACTTATATTAAAAAATAAGAAATTCCCAAATATTTTTCTTCCAACTCAGACTAATGTGACATCCAGCTACCTCTGATTGTTATTAAACTGTGCAAGTTGCCAGCTCTGCTGAAAGTTTTGTGAATTTTCAGAAACTTTTGAGTTAGCCTGCAACATTTGTGGCTTTATGTGGAAATTTTGCCCAATCAACAATGAATGTGAATGCACAGCTTTGGGAAAAACGTGGATATACAAATGTATCTGCATTGACACTGAAGAAAAATGTCCCCTGTAGTTCCTTATAAGGTGGGTCTTATACAGCTTAAATACAGAGCTATGAAAGTGATGAGAAATTAGGTTTTATTTGAAGAAATGAAGGATGAACATGAACATTTTTCTGTGTTCTCCAGCTGGGCTCCTGTGCTAGCTCAGTCCTGTCTAGCCCTGCAGTGGCAAGCAGAGTGCCATCTCGTGGATAAACACCTGCACTCACAATACATAAAACACGGACCTGTCTTTTCCCCACTGGTTGGCAGAAAATCAATTATGGTCCGCAAACATGACCCAGGACAGGAAGATTCATGCAGAACCATGCAGTTTTTGACACTTCTCCCTCCTGATACAGAGCAACAACCCTACTGGGAGTGTGCCAGACAGCACCAGTGGAATCCAAGCATATCTTTCTCTGGAGTGCATTATTTTGAATGATGCTGGTGGTAATATGTAGTAGATATTCACTTGGTTGGCTTATTAATAGAGAACAATTTCCCACAGTGGAAAATGTACCATTTTTATCATGGTATGTTAATTATAATATTTCACATGCCAGTAAAGATCAGTCTCAACTTATATTTAGAGAAAGTCTGAATGATTAAGAACATTCCTGTAGCTTATGTTTTAATCCAGTTTTGGAATAGAGACAAAACCAGTATTGCCTGACTATTAATAGATGGTAACAATTTTAAGGCATATTCCTGTGCAATCTGTCCATAAATTAAGTTTTAAAAAAAGATATGAATTTCCATACCATAGCACTCAATACTCTCACTGCAGTATCACAAGCGCACACATGGATTTCTCTGCTCCCTCTAAATGCTGGCCAGCTCCATTAAATAGCTAAACCATAAATTGAAATCTGATCACTGCTTATATCTTATCTGTGGTTGCATCCATGCCTCAGCCTTCTGCACCCCATTCCTGCACATCCAGAAATTGTCCCCACACTCTTCCCTGGCTGCTCCTCCTGTGCCTCTTTCCCTGCCTGTGCATTTCTTCCTTCCCTTTAGTCTGACCAGCAGTTTCCTATCAGCCATGTCAGTCTCTTCCTTCCTTGCCTGATTTCTTGTGCCTGGGGATTGAGAGCTCTTGTGCTCTAAGGAAAGTGTCCTTCAAAACCTGGAGCAGGGAGAAAATTGCTCCTTTTGCAGTCTACTGGCCCAGCTATGTCATCTAACAGAGCTCTGAGGTGCCAAACAGACCCAGCGAGTGCATCTGGTCTTCCCTTGGCTTATACTGTTGTTGAATGAAGGACATACCCATTGGCCTGTGAGAAATAAGGGCACTGCAGTTTTAGTCACTGAAATTCTCAGGTTCCTAATGAAACATATCGAATTAATCCCACTACAAAGCAAATTGCAGTGTAAACAAAGCAGAGTAGCCTAATTTGCTAAACTGATATGGGTGATTTGCTCCTAATTCAGAAGAATTTCAAGTGAAAACTGAAGAGGTGCTGTGCAGCTTCATGTTGTATGCCTTTTGCATGACTTTAGGCTGTAAAACATTCACCTGATTCACTGAGGACAGAAACAAGAGCCAGGCCAGCCCTGCCCTTGGCCAGCAGCAAGGGGAGCTGTGCCAGCCAGCTCATGGGCACTGCTGTCTTCACACTTACAGGGAGGGTGGAATGTTTTCTGTGTTCTCCTATTCCACAGTAAAGACAAGGACTTGGATTCAAGCAAACCTGTAAAAACTGAAATCCCTGTGCTGGATCTCCAAGCTCATTCAAGGGCAAGTGTCCAGCTCACAGCAAGCACTGTGAGGCCAAGGACTGCTTGGTTTAGGTTGCAGAACCAGAGAGTTCCTTCATAAAACTTGACTTGAGCAAAGCCTGCTTTGCCCTGCTGAGCCACCATTCTCAGCTCTGTCCCTGCTCTGGCCTGTTAGTTATCTCTTAGGGCCTTCTAATTGCAAAAGGGCCTTGCAATTTGAAGTCCATGAGTTGCAGGGCCATCAATCTGTGACAGAAGTATGTTGTTTTCTGTCCTAGAGCCCAGTTCTTGACTGAAGACACTCTGCAAGATCTGAGCAAACTGAAGATAAGTAGGTTCTTATCAGATCCACAGAAAGTTACCTAACCCTGAATAATATCTAAAGGCTGTACTCTTGAGAAATAGGTTGTTTATTGTGTTCATGAAAAATTACAGATGGAGTAAGTTGCTTTTCTCCCTTCTTATTAATAGGGGTAATTCCTACTTCCATTTATATCATGTGTGCTGCATTGTTTCAGATGATCATTAATTTGGTTTTGCTGAGAGCCAAGTTTGAACAAATACTCTTAAATCAAATTAGGAGCTCTTCTAACCATTCCATACAGCAGTACCAGGGAGCTCTTTAGCAGATTACTGGGGTTTCCAGACCTGTTAACTTTTGATTCTATGGAAGGGACAATACTGATAGCTCTGTGGTGGATTTCAGAAACTGAGTACATACAAAATGATAGAGAAGTTTGTGAAACCTCTTAGACATATGCTGTGTCTAGTCTCACTGATGCAGTTCTGTGAAAAGCAGTGAAGCAGACAGGATCTGTCAACAATTATTCATCAAATGCCTGATTTGTTAAATATTGCATACAGATTGCCTGCTGAATAACAAGAAGCCAATTCTGGAACTTGCTGCAGTGTAATTCAGAGCTCCTCCCAAACAGCTATTAACATCTAGACTTTCAAGTGTCTGAGACCAAGCTACCAAGCTATTATTTTAATTTCATTGCTGCCTTCTTACAAGTTCCTATCTAATGAACTATAATAGTGCTTTTTGAAAAGCTCTCAATTTATTTAGAGCAGCTTAGAAGCAGTGCTAGCTGTCTTGGCAAATCAGTAATTTGTTTTGGTAACTTAAGTGATTAATACATTGAAATGTCACCACCTTATTCTGGACTCCGAATTCTTGAAACTTGATGCACAATGCATAGAAAAGCTCTTTGGAAAATACTGATGCTTTAAGCATTCCTCAGTTTGCCAGCTCCAGGAGAATAAACAATGAAAATAGCCAAGGAATGCTCCTCCTTAGTGAATCTACAGAAGGTGGCCCTTTTCAACAATGAATAAATTCCCTTTCCTTGAAGAAACAAAGTATGGGTTTGATCCAGCTGCTACTCCATCAGAGAAAATGAAGTGGAGATTTCCACAGTAAATGGTGGGAATTAATGCAGAAGTAAAATAGACAATAATCAAATCACTGAGGGTGCATTTTCAAAAGAGGCACTTTGAAGAGTAAAAATCTTGCTAGAGCATTTTGGGTCAGAGGTTAATGCCCATAAACACTTTTCACATATTTATGCCGGCAGTTTATCCTGTTCCTGCACTCCACACAAGGTTTTAGGATAGATCTGTGATGATCTCTGACTCACTCAGTGTTTGAGCCCAGCTGCCCATGAGTGCTGGCATGTTGTTCAAGGCCTTCCAGGAATTGCAGAGCATGGACTGCTGAAAAGGGCGAGGATCCCAAATAGAGGTGACTGCTAAAAGCAGATTTACTCCTGTAATTGTGACATGAGCAAGTTCACTTTCTGACTCCAACATGAAAGGTGTGATTGGAATCTTAGAATGGGAAACAACTTGTGTCCCAAATTCACAACATCTCTTCCAGAGATTTTACAGACCTTCAAGTCCAGTTTCTATACAAAGCAGAGAATTATAGCATTAGGCTAATGACAGTCAAACCTGGAACAGCACTGAAGGCTCTTCAGAAAGGACAGATATTTGCATTCACTTCATTTGACTTCCAGAACAATTCCTCCATTTCTCAGAAGTGACAGGATAAAGTACTTGCAGATAATGCTTTTCCCTGACCCTTGGCAGTCTGGTATGTTCTGTTCCATTTTTGCAGGCAATGAGAAGGTGTTTGCAAATAGCACAGTGTTGCATTAGTTGAACCTGAGATCCTCACTAGTACTGTAGATTCTGATTTTAACCAAAAGATTTTTGGTTTCTCAGACTGGTTCTTACACATAGAGTTCTCTTCTCTTAAACAAGCCCATAAGCAAACAAACATAAACCCCATATCTGAATACATAACACCAAGACTTAAGCAATGATTTAAAGTGGAACTGGAGGGAGATGGGCAATGGGCTGCTAATATTAAGCACCTCCTGTTGTCAGCAGGAGCTTAAGGCATATTAGGACACAATCCCAGGCCATGTATCTGTGTTGACTGATCCTGTACAGGAATGAGGAGCAAACACAAGCTGCTGGAAGCAGAGACAGAGCTTTCACTGCCTCAGATCTAAGAGCTCAGGTTGGGTTCCTCTGCTGTGGTGTTCGAGCGTCAGGGTAAGGGATTCAGCAGATGTAAAACTGGAACAGCTCTGCCTGTTCCAGGAGCAAAATGTACCAGGAGCTTCCTCTGCCCATCACCTCCTGCCCACCTGGGTGCCCTGCACAGGCACTGTGCTCCCTGTGTGAGCTGGCTCTGTACTCTGGCAAGGCACATCCAGTGCCCCCTTTGGGTCACAGGGCCACCCCTGGGTGCTGACACAGACACCCACCCTGGCTTGCAGGCAAGTGCAACACTGCAGGGCATTTTCCAGACTGCTGTGATATTAATTCACTATAAAGTACAAGGGCAGGCTAATTTTTGCAGTGTGAAAAACTTAGCACTTTTAAGGAGCCATTAAGGAAACAATAACTCACAAAAAAAATCACTGCTTGCCCTTTCTCAGACCCTGATTTGCTACCATCCATTGCAGGGAAAATAATTATGTCAAAGGATGCATAACTAGTCTTGGTGTATATCAACATGGGCTTCTGCTGTGCATCCAAATAGATCTCTGCCAGCTTCACTGGGGCTCTGTAATTATCTTTGATTAACCTAGACATAATGATAGGAAGCTGCAAGATTGTAATGGAGATGAGAATTTCACTTAACAAATGGCCTTGCCAGGTGCTCTTCTGTATATCTGTATTTGCTGCCTCACTCTTGAGAGGCTAGAGAGAATATGAGAGGTGTTGAAATGAAATCATAGGACATGTGAGCTCAAAGCACTTCAGGGATGCAGTGAACCACAGTGTCCTCAAAACCACAGGCTGCACTCTCTCTCTGCACGTGTGTTTTGATGGCTCTGATTTACAAATTGTTTGGAAAAAGAAGGATTAAAGTTCCTGTTCTTTGTCATTTGAAACCCTCAAAGTAGTTCACAGGAGAAAGTGGTGTGATATTTCCAGTCAGACAGACCAGCACAAAGGCAGACACTGCAGGAATTATGGCTAAAACAAAGCACTGACAGGAATTTGAGAGCTGAAATCCTTGATCAGATTACACCACCATATGCATGTTTATTTACACAAATAAGGCAATTAAGGCAAAAAAAAAACCCCATGTAACTAACTTTTATTACTTGAATAAAAGTTAAGCAACTAGAGACCCTCATAGATGTCTGCTCCAAACACCATTGCATTAAGGAGGCTCTTACTCCTGATTTTAAAAAAATAGGCTCATTCTCAGTTCCTCAGTTTTTCCTTCCAACAAGTGATGGGGTGTTAAAAACAGAGAAGTGTGATGATTCATAAAATGTGTTATAGGGAACATTATCAGCTGAGATTAATGTTATATCATGTGTAATATTTATTGTCAGAGCAAGTGGAAATGTTTTCTAAAATTTAAATTCCAGCTATGAACTTTGGCTAACTTTCAAATTTTAATGATTTTTTGCAAATGCATATTCAAAACTGTCAAAGTTTTCTGAATTTGGTTTCCTAGCTTGTTCCAACTTATGCTTATCCATTTGCTTTCTCAATTCCTTTTAGATGCAGGAAGTTTTACAATTTATAAAGCCAGCAAAAGGTTAGAATTTACATTCATATGTGGTAGCTTTGTTATGCCTTAGTCTGGAGAATGAATCTAAAAACCACATCTTTAATGTTCTTTTTCAGAGAACTGTCTAGTGATGCCACTCCAATGTAATAGTCCCAGGATAAATAGTTTGGGGTAGATTTTATGACTGTGTTCTCCTGGACTTCATATCTGACATTTTAACTTCAGGATTATCAGCTCTGCTTGACATTAAGTATTGTTGAGAATTAGCTTTTCAAAAATAACAATTCTTTTAAATATGCTTTTTAAATTAAAAATTAAGTCATCGGGGAAATACAACAAAATGATTAAATGTTGGGTAGGGATTTTTCATAGAATAGAGATGTCACTTCTTGAAAGAAATCCAGAGCTGACAGAAGTTGACAGAATAAAGGCCACAAAATTCAGCTATTTGCCTCTATGATGCCCTTGGGGAATACTGATTCTCAACTCTCCCTGCAATAATAAAACTGGGTCTGGAAGGTTCAAGAATGTCCCCATTCTAACACCTGCCCAGTGAATCTCTAGAACTGAAATATTCTTTTTTCATGACTTTAGAAAACAAGCATGAGAACACAAACATGAAGAGATTTTAATGGAGATGGACTCAAGGCGTGCACTAGGCAGAAAAATAATGTGAGTGACTAATTCCCAAAACTGGATAATAAATAGTCTGAGTAGAATGAGATTGTTCATTGCTTTGTAGACTGGCTCCCAAACTGCACTTTTGGATGCCCAACCATGTTTGGGTGCAGGTAGAGAAATGCCATCAAAATGAGTAAGCAGTTCCAAAAAATGTAGATGCTAAACCAGAACCTGACTGGCAACCCCAATGCCACTGACCACTGACCTCAGCTGAAGCTTGGCCCATTATCCAATGGCCATGAAGCCATATCCAACCCCATGCCAGCCATAAATCAGATTTAAAGAGCCAAAAGGACACAGATAAAGACCTTTTCAGCTTCTGTGATGTGTCACTGTGCACCTGTCAACCCTAACAGGTTACAACTTGGGAAGGGAAACAGTGTTTGAATAGCATTTTGTGGTGTTAGATAATTGGCTTTTGAACCTGCAGCGTGAGCTAATGCTGATCTGCACATGGAAGTTATTTTTGAAAGACATTACGTACTGAAATAATTTACATACTGAAACAGGAAAGCATCAAAATCCTTTATTTCAAAGGAAGCTTAGTCTGACTGGTTTCACTAAAAGATGCATTACATTTTGACTTTGTCCAAAAATTACTTCACAACCTCAATGAAAACTGCAGGGTTACTAGCAGGATTGCTTTCAAGAAAATACAGTTGCATCCACTGAAATGTCAATGAAAGTTTCTTTCAATACAAGCAATGATCTTAGAGATAAACACACACACAGAAAAAAAAAAGAAAAAAAAAAGAAGAAAAAAAAAAAACAAACACCAGAAACACCAGAAAAAGGCACAAAGTCAATACAGCATGTTTTCAGAACAAATTGAAAAGGGAAAAAAATGGGATGTCTTAGATCCCTTGGCATCTGTAAACATCTAGAAGACATCACACCTGAGCTAATCTCAAGGCAAACCAGCCTTATAAAGTAAATCTACAGGCTATCTAAATAAATCTATGGGTTTTCTTGGCCTTCTAAGGTATGGAAGATAATAGAAGAATAAGAAGATAAAAGGAAGTCCTCTTTCTTTTTTGTTTAAAAAAAAGGTTACTTTAAAGTAGGGTGAACTTTTTTCCCCTCACTTTGTAGGATCTATTTTAAATGACCTATTTAAATGTTCTGCAATTATGGTGCTTTTGTATATTTTCCATGCAAAGCTAACAGAAAGGGAATCCCTTGAAGTCATGGTATTTTAACCAACCAAAGAATAATCTTTTTCTTTCTTGCTGAATTCCTCATACAAGGTGTCTTAAAATAGATAAGACAGGTTCATTACCATTGTCATAATTGTCAGCTTCTGTCAGTTCCATTAGTGGATAAAGGTGTCTCTGGATATTACTCATGCACTCCTAGCCAGCTCCCCAAACTCTGTAAAGCCTCCTAAAACCTTCTGCAGTCCCTCAAACCTGCTCTTCAGCCATTTACCGTGTTCCCTGCAAGTCTCCCCTTGTTGCAGCATTTCACTTTTTTCCACCTTCTGTGCTGCTTCTGGATTACTTTATTGATATATGAATATCGGAATATCTTTATTGATTTATCAAGCACTCTTTTAATAGAATTCATTTCCCTTTATGTTTCAAGCAGGCTGGTTTCAGATTTGTCTGGAAGGTAGGTAAAACTTCACACCTTGGAGAAGACCTGAAATGTGTGTCAGGACAGTTTCAGGTCATAGATATTGAGATAAGGCAAGGCATTTGGTTTTTTTATCTTTTTTGTTATGCTCAATGTGTCTACAAGCATATCCTCCTCTTGGCTTAAGAGGATTCCAATAATGCTAGAATTTGCCTTTAGACTACAAGGTTTCAATCATTCAGGCACCAGTTTAGACTTTTCACATTAATCTGTCTTTGATTCTTTCACTATTTAGTAAATATGCATAAATGTTTCTTCTGAAAATGAGATTTCATGGGCATGTGGGAAGAACTGATATTTTCCCTTTTTAAATGTTAAAAGGCACAAGTGTGAGAAAATACAGACTTTTTTTTCTGGTGAAGTGAGGAAACTCTACAGAAATATATTTTTCTTCTTTACTTTTCCACCTAAACTTTGATCAAAATTAAATTTACAAGACTGTGAGCTACAATAGGGATTTTAAAACATTTAACATATGCTGTTGTTGTTGTTGAGTCCAGCTCATCCTCCTCTCAGAACTTGTTCCATCTCTCTGTGTCCCCATAAGTGTCTGGGTGCTCACACCACTGATCACACACCAGCTCTAACACATGCTGGAGCACTTTACAAAACAGCTCAGGTCACTAATTTGAAAATTAGCCTGCTCCAGAGAAGTAAAAAGGGTTATTTGGGCCTGGTGGGCTGGTTCAAAGAGGGTCCAATAAGTGCCAGAGATGGTATGAGAGCTTGACAAGACTCCTGGGATTCTCATTTGGAAAACTTCACTGCTCTGAAAAATTATTTTACACACCATGAAATCTAGCTTTAGATTTTTTTAAGATATTTCTGGGTTTTTTCTGTCTTCCTTCTGATGGTCCACCTCCTGTTCCCTGGTGTGCCCATCCAGCAGAATGCAGCAGAGCTGCCTGTACATATTGCTGTGCTTAAGCCTTTGCTCACGTGAGCAATATTCCATTTTCCTGCTTTTGGGACAGTCTGGACTGGCTGCTCTCACCTCAGAGACAATTTCATGAGGCAGACAGGTAATGAGAGGACATTCCTCCCTTCACCCATATGGGGCTGGAATTCACAGCGGGTGAGACACCATCTCAAATACAATCTTTCCTGGCAAAAGGGAAGACTTAGATTGGATATTAGGAGAAGATTCTTCATCCAGACTTAGGTTGGATATTAGGAGAAGGTTCTTCATCCAGACTTAGGTTGGATATTAAGAAAAGGTTATTCATCCACACTTAGGTTGGATATTAGGAGAAGGTTCTTCATCCAGAGGGTGTTTGGATATTGGAACAAGCTCACCAGGAAAAGGGACAGAGCACCAGCCTGCCAGAGCTCAAGAAGCATTTGGAAAACACATGGTGTGACTCTTGGGGTTCTCATGTGAAGGGCCATGAGTTGGTCTCTGATGGTCCTTGTGGGTCCCTTACAATGCAGGATATTCTATTATTCCACGATCATTTTGATACAGTGTCAAAATGTTTGTTGTTTAAAGCAAACACCTCTTTTTCAACTACAGGTTCAGCATGCCTTCCCTGAAGACACTTTACATCAGACCAGCAGTGGTCTTTAATCATTAGGTTAAAAAAAAGAGTCACAACTTGGTTACTGAAGTAGCTGCAGTTTCTTGAAACATCATGCTCCTACATTCCTTTGCAATAGTCTAGAGGCAACAGGAAAGGCAGTATTGACCTGCTTTTTAAAAAACAACAATAAAAAATCTGTTAGTTCATGAGCCTATGGAGGCTTTAATTGAAATTAATATAAAATGCAAAAGAAGAGGAAATTAGGACAGCTGCGAAAGAAACCCCAGAAGCAAAAGCAGATTAAAGTAGAGCAATGAGCAAACCCATGCAAACACTTAATGTTGCTTCAGATGTTTCCCCCTTGGTGAAACTTTTTCCCCAAATCAAGCAACAAGTCTAAAGCACATGGTTTCTGCTGCAGATGCCTCTGAGTTCCACCCAGGGCTCCTTCAGCTGATGAGCACAGGCACTGCAGGAGCTGGGCAGGGAATGAGGGAGGGAGTGAATCTCAGTGTGCTGAGACAGGGGCAGCTGGCACACTGCTCTGTGCCCACTCCCCATTCCACAGGGTCACAGCTTGGAGCTCTTCTTTCAGGAGACAGCACCAGCCTAAACTTCAGCAAAAACAGAACATTTATTCTTCATTCTAAAGATTGGATGACAACTGTTTGATTTTCTTTCCTGCAAGCTTTATTCTTCAACTATCTTTTACTCTTCAACTATCAGAGACCTTTCTGCTGGCACGTAGCTTTATGAAGGAGTTATTCCATCAACCTTTTCACACGTGAGAAGCCCCATTTAGGTCTGTGGAATTCCAGGAGGTGACAGGAAACAGCCTCATGTGTGAGAAAAACATGGAGGAGTGAGGATTTAAATTAGAATGTTCTAAATTCATATTCTGTTAATGTCAAGTGATCTCAACCCACCCAATTCTGACTGCAAGCACAGCAGGCATGATATTCATGGCATAAAAGATTTCCCTTGCTCCACTGCTGAAGACAAAGTTATCAGCAGCAAAGAAAGAAACAAGTCTTGCAACACCATACATTTTCTCCCCTTCTTATCCTCTAACATCTCCAACCACAGTCAGGGTTCTTTAAATTTTCTCTGCAGTTCTTTTATTTGGTTAATAGGCTGTCTGCTCAGGGAGAATGAACTGTTATTTCATGATTTGGTGTATTCAATAATGTCAGAGCTTTCTAGCACAGGATCCTTATTTTAAATATATCTCTCATCTTGAGAAATCATTTAGTGAGCAGTTTCCACATGAGGTGGGTGGGAAAAGAGCAGTTGCTTGTAGGTTTTGCATTTAACCTTATATCATAAAACCTTATAGAAAAATATTCCCCATAAGTTCTTTACCAATTATTTTCCTAAATTTTCTCTGTCTCCTGATTTCACAATTTTGGCTGTTCCAAAAGGAGTCAAGAGAATAGGCCAAGCTTGGTTTTAGATTCTGACAGTGAGCTGGAGGGTGAACAACCCCTGGGTAGATGATCACAGAGAAGGAAAAATAAGTAAGGCACAGGACATTTTGGAACTTAGTGAAATTAAATGCCCACTGTGCTCTGACAGCTCTGCAGTTATGGAAATATGGCAAGCATAGGGTTATGGAGCTGGACAGCCCCAAGGGCTGAGTTTACAAAGAGAACTGGTGAGAAAACCCATTACCAGCACCATGACCTTGATCAAGCACTCAAACTTATTGCAAATGAATAGCAAATGATGGAATTAAAACCCCCAGCAATCCCTGTGGAAGGCACTGCAGTGACTCCTCAGGTTTCCTGGATGCAGGTGATGGGTTACTTGTTGCATATTGAGGAGGGGTCCTGGATAAAATGGAGGAAGTGAGGTGGAAATAATACAGAGACAGGCAGAGACATAATTCTGAAAGTTTTTTCCACTTTATTTAGCACAGTGCTCTCTCACAGTGCTTCTGCCTTGGTCTGCTGCAGATTTGCACTGTCTCCTATCCCACTGTGTCTTTAAAAGGATGTTCATGCTGGGACTCACTCCAGGACATACAGAGTTCTCAAGGATGCCCTTCCTCCCTGCTTTTAACTGACATTCTGGCAAAATACAGACAAGGTGTGGACATTGGGTGGAGTTATTGGTTGATTTTGGGGATTTCTCTCCTCCTTAAAAGGCTATGACCTGTTAGTTGAAGCCTCATTAGAAGACTGCACAGTCATTTCTGTACTCTGCTTTGTTGGATGTTGTTGGCTGAGTATGGCTGTTGTTACTGATCTATATGAAAGCAGAAACTTGTTGTAGACCTGTTAAACTGAAATTGCTTAACCACAGAAACCCCAGCAACAGACAGAGCCCATACAAACCTTTGCTTTCCTATTCAAAGAATTGTTAACCAGCTTCCCATATGTTCAAACAAAACAGTTTATTCTTTACATGGGCACTGTGTGAAGGGCCAAAATATTAACTCTTGGGCTATTTTTACCATTCTTCGGGAAAAGGAAGTTGTAGCATGTAGTGTTAACATAACATTAGAGTCTGATCCAAATGGATCCACATTAATTTCCGGAGATCTTTTATAAGAATTTCTACTCCTGGCATGAATCTTTTCAAGCAGAACAACCCAAATATATATGTGTGCCCACTGCTTCTCTCCCAGGTGTGTTTTTGCCATCTGGATACACAACGCTTGCTCACTGCTGGCCAGTGGACATGACCAAGGAAAGAGTGTTCCTCTGCTGCTCACATCAATTGCAATTCCTTGTTTTGGCCTTCTGATTTCAAGAGCCAGGGGTGTGTGGGTCATAGGCATCTTTGGTTAGTTCTCACTGCTGACAACTAATCCTTATTTGATTTTCAGGATGACAACAGACAGACTGGAGAGATAGCAGAAAAGTGCAAGGCAGTGCCTGTGGAGAAAGTGTTTAGGATGCACACAAATCCATAGGTAACGTAGGAGTAGGATGATGGCAGATGTATGGAAGGCACCTCTTCTCTGCCACTTCTGTGCACACACACAGCCTGATTGCAGGTACTGCATCTTAAATTGTACTTGTAAGTGCTCAGGAATGAGTAGGATGTTCAGCTCCTGTTTCCTGTCACTTCATTCCTCACTCAGAAAATGACTGTGGATGAGAAAACAAAGCAAGTTATTGCACAGAACTGTCCTCGCCTTCAGCTGCAGCCCCATTTGCATGTGTGCCAAGCAGCTTGAGGAAAATGCTCTCCAAGGTTTCCTGCTGTGAGCAGTAGTCTCAGCATCTCAACTGGCCTCTGCATTTTGATGACTCTGTTACAAGAAGCTTTTTCTCCTGACAGACTTTGGACGCACATAAAGCTCAGTTTCAGTCTCAAGTTCCTGCATCAGCCCAGAATTAAACTGGGAGAGGTAGGTGACCAAGCATGTCTGTGTGTTTAAAAGAAAAGTGTTGCTTAGGTCTCACAAAAATGTGAAAGGAAACAAAATATAAACAGGCTTCTGTAATTTCTGAACAGATTTAATGATGAATGCCAGTAGCCAGGAGTAAAATAGTATCTTTCTCTCCCAAGACCTTCTGCTTAGGCATTATCAACAAGCTAATTGTTGATATGATACTGAATGCTGCCCTGAGTGTGTCTGTTTGGGTGGGAAGTAGTATTTGTCACATTTCTACCTTTTCTTCAGCTACTTCTCTCTGCAGAAAACCTTGTTATGAATCTGTCTGCCCGTTAGCTTTTGCTCTCCTCTTGCTAAGCTGAAGAAGGAAAAAAATACATGCTGCTGTGGCAAACAACAGACAGGAGGAAAAATCAAAGGAGATGAATGAGGTTCCATCACAGTAGAAAATTTTAGAAAAGGTTAGAGATGACATTAAATGGGCATGGTGGGTAGCCTGAAGTAATCTTGTAAACTTCAGGGAACCAGGCCAGGTACTCCAACGTGCCCTGTCTGGCTCTGCTGTCTTCCAATTACTATCTCCCATCAGCCTAAACAGAAAATGTCTCCTGATAGTGATAGAACCTCAAACTGGATCTCAGAAAATGGGTGCAACCAAGTGATTCTAGGATGTAACCCTTTAAAGTGTTTTATTCCTGAAGCACATCATCAGCTTGGATCCCAGTCTTGACCTTAGCTTGTGCTTATGTCATACTTTAAAATTCCCCTCAGTTTGCTTTGGACTGGGGTCCTGACATGTAAGCCTAAATATTAGTGAGTTTGACATGATGTAGGCTAGGGCAAGTAGCTTAGAAATCACTTAAGATTTGGAGAAGTTCTACAGCACCATAAACATACACCATTGGTAATAGCCACTCATAACAGAAACATCAAGAATTATTTACTTAGAGTGTAATTTCAGTTCTCAAATACTTATTCATTTCACAGTTTACTTGGTTAAAATACAGTATTTTATTATGCTTCTTGTTTGATGTTTAATTCAGTCTCTGAGTAGTTGTTTGAATGTGGTGGGAGCAGTGATCTCTTTGAAACTGCCAATATGCTCTTTCACCTACTAAATAAGCAAGGAATTAGTTTAGCATCCAGATAAGGTTGCTGATTAAACAAAACTGGCATCTTGATCTTTACACCTGCATTTCTGTGCCTGCTGCTAAAATAGTTATAAACCAGCTATCTTCCTAAATGAATTTTATTCTAGACCTTTGCTCTCCAATTCATTAGTTTATTTTAAAAGTGTTTGAAAAATTCAGCTTAAACTATATGCAAATCCCTCTAAACTGGGCCCTTTATATACACACATCCCCTTTTATGTGAACAGTACTTTGTTAATGGCTCAATAATTAAGAGAGTTTACATTTTAAAGACTTCAGTTTTTAATTGGCTGAATATTAATCACAGATCGCTTTCAGTTCTGTTGTGATATGCAAATTATTGATGTCTCAGCTGCATTTGTTTTCAGGTATCAGTCTAACCGCATAATGCAAAATAACATTCTGCAATTATTTCAATTAGATGCAGTCAGCCTTTGGAGCAAGCTATTTATTTCATTTCAGTAAATGAAGAAAGCAGTTGCTGTTTTCCATTCCCTGGCGTTTATTGCCCAGAACTAGCACTCACAGCCGGTATGTGTACAGCACATAAACAGTTTTCTAACTGGATCATGTTAGCATTCGTGGTAAAGGACAAGCAGTTGAACTCCCCTTGCAAGATTTCATTTAACTGACTCTTCTGCTTCGGAATGCGATGTCACCTTGTTCGAGGGTATTCATTACCATTTTAAAGTGTATTATGAAAGCTAGAGTCAATAAGAGTTGTTAATTAGAAGAATCTGTTTAGCACCGGTGCATAACATTTGAGGATTTTTTCCATCAGACTGCAGCTGTTACCTACGCAGAGAAGGAATTTCACCTAACCACAAAGAATGAGATAGACAAATAGCTGCGTTGTCGTAAGAATGGCTCGGGTATGTCTCCTCGCAGCGATTTCGCTCCATAATTGCAATTCACATTAAATGCAGCAAATGTTACCATGCTGCCCACTCAGTTTCCACCTCTACTTTTGTTTCAAGCCGGGAGGGGAGATCACCAGAAAAGAGAGGGGGGAGTCCTTCCTTGCCTCCTCTCTCTCCTTCCCCCGCTCGGCTCTCGCAGCCGCGCTGCCCTGCGGCTCCGCCGGCCCCGTCCCGGCCGCGGGCCGCACTTGTGGCTGCCTCGCCCGCCCATGGCAGCCCCGCCGCGGCCCCGCCTGGGCTCCCGCCGCCCCGGGGGGCTCCTCCCGCCCCGCACGCCCCGCCCGGGCTCCGCGGGGGCGCAGCGCGACGGCTCCGCGGGAAAGGCACCGGCGGCAGGGCGCCTCCGGGCTGCGGGAGAGCCTCCGGCCGCGGCGATGCGCCGGGATCGCTGCCCCGGAGCGGCGTCTCCCTCCCCGGCGGAGCAGCGCTCGGTGCGTGCGTGCATGTGTGTGTTTGTCAGTGTGTGCGTGTGTGTGTCTGTGTGTGTGTGCGTGTGTGTGCGGGTGTGCGTGTGGCGAGGGGAGGGGGCTCGCTGCGTGCAGGGGGTGGGCGAGAGCAGTGCGATGGGAGCGGGCGCCCGTGTGCAGAGGGATCCTCTCCCCGCATGTGTGCGGGGGACCGCGGCGGCGGCGGGGCAGGGCTCAGCCGGGCGGCTGCTGCTGCATGCGGCGGAGCCCGCGGGGTTCCGCAGCGCCGGGCTTGCCCTCGCTCCGCGCGGCCGGGGGTGCTGGCCCCGGCGGGCGCCCCGGCTGCCCCCGCCGCCCGCGGAGCCGCCGGAGCCCGGAGCTGGCGGGGAGAGCGGCGGAGCGCAGCCCAGCGGAGCCGCGGCGACCCCGGGCGCCGAGGTAGGGACGGTGCCGGGCTGGCCGCGGAGAGCCGGGAGCATCGCCGAGGGCGGCGGGCGCCCGCCGGGCGTGTGAGTGCGGGCGGGGGTGGGGGCACGGCGGGGCCGCCCGTACGTTGGCGTTTTCATTTCTTTTAATTATTCCGAAGGTTCTGTTTTCATTGCTATAAGAATTAGCGGTGCTGGTTTAAAGACGGCGAGGGGTGGGGTGGGGGGAGGCGGGGGTGCACACGACGAGGCGACAGTGGCTTCCTGCCGGAGCCTCTCTGCCATCGCGCTCGCCTCTCCCGGAGCCCCGGCCGGCGGCACCAGGCGCAGCGCTGCCCTCTCCCATCCTTCCCGGGAGAGCGGGCGAGCGGAGGCACCGGGGCCGGGGGGCCCGGAAAAGCCGGAGGAGGTGTGGGAGGGACGGGGGGACAGGATCTGCGCAGTGGGGCTGGGGAAGGGGGTGTGTGTGGATCCGCTGCGGGCTGGACTTTGCAAAGGTACCGGGGCGGGGGGGCCGGTGCGTTCCGCGGCGGGGAGCGCGACCGTGCCTCGGAGGTTGCGAAGGGACGGCGGAGGGGATGCGGGGCTGCTCCGCCGCGCTCTGCCCGCGCCCGGCCGGGATGTGCGAGCGCGCCCGTGCCCCTGCCGCCCTCCCCCGCCGGGAGACGGAGGGCGACGGGGCGCCCACGGCAGAGGGGAGCCGGCACCGGCCGAGCCGGATGCGGCAAAAAATTGCGGTAGTGCCGGCAGTGCTGGCCGGGCTCGCCGCCCCGCCGCCAGCCCCGCGCAGCGCCCGCAGCCCGCCCGCTCCGCGCCGGCCGGGGCCCCGGGACTGAGGAAGAAGAGGGACTCGAGCGTGGGCGAGGCAGGGACACGGGAGCACGGCGGCTCCAGGGGAGGGAGACGGAGCGGCGGGGGCGCGGGGACACCGGTCCGCCCCTGGGGGCGCGCTCGCCGCGGCCGGGGTCGGCAGCCTGCGGGCATCGGCAGCGCTGCTCCGCTTCCCCTTCTCCCGGCGAGCGGCCTCCTTGACCCCTTCCTTCGGCCATCCGTTCCTCTCATCCTATCCTCTCTCCTCTGTGCTTTTCCTCTCCCTCTTGTCCTTCTGTCCTGCGGTTTCTCCTCATCCCTCCTCTCCCCTCCCTTCCAGGACCCCCGGCGCATCCTCCCCTTGTGTCTCCCTCCAGCCTGGTTCTCCTCCCTCCAGCTGGCTCCTGCTTTCTCCACTTTTCATTCTGGCTCTCTCCTGCCAACTCAGTGGCTTCCTACAGCACGAAATGAAAGGGACAAGTTGGGAAATGGGGGTAATGGGAAGATGGAATGTGTGTGTGTGCAATGTATTGATTATTGACTGATTTATTAGAAAAAAACGGGGGGGGGGGGGATCCCTACCTTATAACTCAGAGGAAATGCTGTGGCTCGAGTTCTTCTGCGTAAAAAATGGCAGTTCAGCTGGCTGGACTATATGCAAAGGGTTCTTATCAATGCAGGAATAAGAGCAAATTACATAATGTTTTAGCTGGAAAAATAGTTCTCAGATTTCAATAGTTTCAGACTGGCAAATTGTGACTTAGTTTTTCCCTGCAAGTCAGTGTATTGTTATTCCTGGGGATGGGGCTGTGTGCTTGTGCATGCTTCTTCCATGTCTGAGTGCTTCCATTGGTCACCCAGAGCTGATCTTGTTTTGTGAATAGTTGTATTTCTGCAGTCAGTTTATCACCTACTTATTTAAACTAGATATCAGAAGTGACAGAAACAATGTGTTTGCATGCCTGTGTAGCCCTTGAGTGAATATCTTTATCATAGTGATACATTTGTATGTGCTGTTGCTTTATATACATATACTGAGCATTGGCATTGCTTTTTGTGTCAGCATCTCCATCCTTTCTGTATTGTGCTATCCCATCCCAGATGTTTGGGCATGCATAACATCAGCATTTGTGTTTAATATCCCTGAAATGCACAGCAACATATGAGCAGTGCACAATTGAGGGGAGTAAATATGCATAAAATTGGAATCTCCTTTGGTTATTTTACTTTATTAGTTATGCATGCTTGGCATGTACAAGAGAGAGAAATACATTTGACAGACCTGAGAGTTATTTTTGTTTCTCTACAGAAATTTACATTCTGTGTTTGAAATCATCCCAGCTCCTGTGCACTTGTTTTTTTGTTAAAGTCTTTCATGTTATTTTAAATGCAGTTCTTGTAGTTTATCTATAATACTTGGCAGGTACAGTAGCTCAGTGGTATACAATTTCTAACCCAAGTGACGTTTTGGAACAATGTCAACTGAAAAAAATTTTCTTTTTCTTTCCTTCTTTCTTCTTTAGATTCTTTATCTTTGTTCAGGAGCCTAAGGTTGCTTGTTGATCATAAGAAGATGATTCTGTGGCTCTTTCTGGTTCTGTCATCTCCAGTTTCTTCTACAACTGCAGATGCTGATATATCTGTGGAAATTTGCAATGTTTGCTCCTGTGTATCAGTTGAGAATGTACTTTATGTCAACTGTGAGAAGGTTGCAGTCTACAGACCAAATCAGCTTAAACCACCATGGTCTAATTTTTACCACCTCAACTTTCAAAACAACCTGCTAATTATTCTATATCCAAATTCCTTTCTTAATTTTACACATGCAGTGTCCTTGCAACTGGGTAATAATAAGTTGCAGAACATTGAGGGAGGGGCCTTTATGGGTCTTAGTGCATTAAAACAGTTGCACTTGAACAACAACGAATTAAAGATTCTCCGGGCTGACACTTTCCTTGGCATAGAGAACTTGGAATATCTCCAAGCTGACTACAATTTAATCAAGTTTATTGAACGGGGAGCCTTCAATAAGCTTCACAAGCTGAAAGTCCTGATACTTAATGACAATCTGATTTCATTCCTTCCCGATAATATTTTTCGATTTGCTTCTCTAACCCATCTGGATATACGGGGGAATCGAATACAGAAGCTGCCATACATTGGAGTTCTGGAACACATCGGGCGAATTGTTGAACTGCAGCTGGAAGACAACCCCTGGAATTGTACTTGTGATTTGTTGCCTTTGAAAGCGTGGCTGGAGAACATGCCCTACAACATCTACATTGGAGAGGCTATCTGTGAAACACCCAGCGACTTGTACGGAAGGCTGCTGAAAGAGACCAATAAGCAGGAGCTGTGCTCCATGGGGACGGGGAGTGATTTTGACGTGCGCATCCTGCCTCCCTCGCAGCTGGAGCCCGGCTACAGCACGCCCAACGGCCACACCACTCAAACATCAGTGCACAGATTAGTCACAAAGGCACCAAAGACTACAAATCCTTCCAAGATCTCGGGGATAGTAGCAGGCAAAGCTCTGTCCAGTCGCAATCTCAGTCAGATCGTATCTTACCAGACCAGGGTGCCTCCTTTAACTCCTTGTCCGCTCCCTTGTGTTTGCAAAACTCATCCTTCAGACTTGGGATTAAGCGTAAATTGCCAAGAAAGAAATATAGAATCGATGGCTGAACTCGTACCCAAACCTTTAAATGCCAAGAAACTGCATGTAAATGGCAATTATATTAAGGATGTGGATACTACAGATTTTGCTGAGTTTGAGGGGCTGGATTTGCTACATTTGGGCAGCAATCGGATTTCAGTGATCAAAGGAGATGTTTTCCGCAACCTTACAAATTTACGGAGATTGTACCTCAATGGCAATCAGATAGAGCGTCTGAGCCCAGAGATGTTTGCTGGCCTCCACAATTTGCAATATCTGTATTTGGAATACAATGTTATCAAAGAAATCCTAGCAGGCACCTTTGACTTAATGCCAAATTTGCAGTTGCTCTACCTGAACAACAATCTTCTACGAAGTTTGCCAGCCTATATTTTTGCTGGTGCACCACTTGCTAGACTGAATCTGAGGAACAATCACTTCATGTATTTACCTGTAAGTGGTGTTCTTGATCAGCTAAAGTCTCTTACACAAATAGATTTGGAAGGTAATCCGTGGGACTGCACTTGTGATTTAGTTGCTTTAAAACTCTGGCTTGAGAAGCTAAATGACGGTATTGTGGTGAAGGAATTGAAATGTGAGACACCTGTGCAGTTTGCTAACATAGAACTTAAGTCTCTGAAAAATGAGATTCTCTGTCCTAAACTTTTAAACAAGCCATCTGCTCTGTTCACTAGTCCCATGCCTGCTGTTATTTTTACAACACCCCCGGGACCAGTCCGGAGCCCTCCTGGTGGCCCAGTTCCATTGTCCATCCTAATCCTGAGCATATTGGTTGTGCTGATTTTAACGGTGTTTGTTGCTTTTTGTCTTCTTGTTTTTGTGCTTCGGCGCAACAAAAAACCAACCATAAAGCATGAAGGGATTGGAAACCAAGAGTGCAGTTCTATGCAACTGCAGCTAAGAAAGCACGATCACAAGTCAAACAAAAAAGATGGACTGGGTGCAGAGGCCTTCATTCCTCAGACCATTGAGCAGATGAGCAAAACTCATACCTGTGGCTTGAAAGAGTCTGAAACAGGCTTCACGTTTGCTGACCCACCAGGGCAAAAAGTCATTCTGAGAAATATGAACGACAAGGAGAAAGATTTATTGCATGTGGATTCCAGAAAAAGACTTAGCACAATCGATGAACTGGATGAGTTATTCCCTGGAAGGGATTCCAATGTATTTATTCAAAATTTTCTTGAAAGTAAAAAGGAATACAACAGCATAGGGGTCAGTGGCTTTGAAATACGTTACCCAGAGAAACTGCAAGACAAAAAAGCCAAGAAATCTCTAATAGGTGGTAATCATAGTAAAATTGTAGTAGAACAAAGAAAAAGTGAATATTTTGAACTAAAAGCTAAACTTCAAGGTTCACCTGACTACCTACAAGTCCTTGAAGAACAAACAGCTTTGAATAAAATATAGGTCATACAATCTTATTGCCTACAGAGGACATTTATTTAATGATGAAAGTGCCTTTTGTTGACTTTTAACTTCCAAATACTATATTATATTGATAGGCATAGAGGCAGGTGTATCCAAGGGTGTCTGATTAACTGTAGCTGCGTATGATTTGTCAAGTAAGGAGAATTTCCTTAGTAGATTTTATTCCATAAAGCTCATGCCCTGTGGAATCCTGTAGGGATACTGCAAACTCTATTGCCAAAGGGATGCTTTATACACGTTACACTGAATTTAACCTCAAGAGGCATATATGTTTTGTATCTCAAATGCAAACCATCGTCTCCTTGTGATTTGTTAGTACAAACACAAGAAACCTGGTACTGATATTTGTACTTCAGTTGGGTCCTTCATCCTGCACGTGGATTTAAGTTGGTGGAACTGGAGTAATCCTTTGATTTGTGGTGTTCTAATGGCACTGTTTAAAGCTTACCTGGAAAGTAACAAGCATGCAAAGAGAGAACATTCAATAGTATGTGTAAATTGGTTACATTTATGGGCTGCATCTTGAAACCACTGGAATTATAATGATAAATTGTGTTTAAAATATACCATGCATTACATACCTATGAAATAAATCTGACCACTTGAAGCATACATGTCTATACAGAAAATTTAAAAAAAAAAAAGAAAGAAAGAAAATAGTTCAACCTGACTTCTGCAGTATTCGTGACATCTGAAGAAAATATTTGATATTTATGCAGAATCTGTTCTAAGACTCATCTCCAATTAAAACTAGAGTTCCTTCTCAGTTATGTGAAACTCTTGCAACCCCAACAGGTTGTCCAAAATTGTCAAAGTGCTTACTGTGTGAGCGTAGCAGAAATTATTTTTGTAATATAATTCATATTTATGAAATACTTTGTATACTACATAGGAAAAAAATATGTACTCCTTAATATGTATTTAATATGCCTGACTTGTTTTCCTGATCACAATGCATTAATCATTCAGTATAAATAAAACCAGAACAATATACCAAACAGCAACGGGGGATGTAATGTATAGCATCATCCAGAATTAAGTGATCAGATAATAATGATGATAATAATAATAATAATGATAATAATAATAAAATTGTTCTGTACTATTCTCGTGAGATTAGCATATTACCTTATTTCAGATCTGTTACCAATGGTGCATTTTGAAATAGATTGATTAGTTTTTTAGTATTGTGTCCCAGGCTGTTACTTGCCATCAATTTTCTTGCTTTTCAGGTCTCTACAGCTTAATCTGAATACTTTTCACAAGCATTTACAGGAATTCATGCGAAGGGGAATATTTTTATTGCACATGCAGAAATTTTCTGTTCTTATCTCTCTGGCTGCTTTTAGTCAGCAAAACGTGATCAAAGCAGTGAACAATATGGCAAATCCTGTTCAAAACCACAGTGCAAAATGGATATAGTGGTCTCAGTTCAGAGGACTGTGTAGCTCACTAGAGAGTAAAAGCTTGCCTTTGTGAAAGCTGAATCTGAATAGCCAGGAAAAAAGGTAGGAGAATGGAAAATCCCCATTGTATCTCACTGATAGATGGTACTTTGACATGAGAATGGGGATATATTGGTAAAACATCCTAGAAAAAAGGTAGGAGAATGGAAAATCCCTGTTGTATCTCACTGATAGATGGTACTTTGACATGAGAATGGAGATACATTGGCAAAGCGTCCTAGAGCAAATCTATATGACGAGATTAACAAAATTTTGTTAACTCGATGGGCTTTGGATAAGACCCTCTTATCTCCTTTGCTTTCAGAACCTTTACCCCTCCTTACCTTTTATAATCAATACATTAGTCAATTAAGATAGTAGGATATAAACATCAATGTTTTTCATGAATTTGAAGCTAGCAAAAATTAGAGCAAGACTCAATAATAATACTGTGAAGAAGGCTGTGTCAGCTATTTCCAATATAAACCTCTAATTTCAGGGCTTTGTGACACTGAGTTGAAATTTTTATTCTGGAATGATACTTGGCAAACAGCCTGCAGTATATTTTTATCAAAATAGACCAAAAAAAAAAAAAAAAAAAAAGCACTGCTTCTTTATTTAAGGGAAAAGCAAACAAAACATTTCTCTACTTCTCTACTTTCAGACATTTGTTTCTGCTCTTTCGTCTTAGAAAGAGACTGGTTTTATTATTTTTCTCCATAATGCATAGTATATACATGACTTCAGATAATAAAATTGCAAGAGATGAATTAATGGCTGAGTTTCTTTAAAAAGCTGCCTCTATCCATGCACAATAATTAACTTGATTCAGAATGTCATGGGGATTTTGAGGACATGGATACTGCGTACACATGCAGCTCTGGCATAAAAAGCTCCTGGTTGGCCAATGATGCAATAGTGCATGGTTTGGATGGGAACATGTGAGTTTATTGATTGTCTGTGGATTAAGGGGTGTCCATGGTGCACTGACCAGGTGGACTCTGCTGTCTCCTTCAGTAGGCTGAGGGTGGCAGGTCCTGGTCTGCTCTCCACAGAGCTCTGTGGCCTCGAGGATGGGTCCAAGTTCACTGGGGTTTGCCAAAGCAGAAGGTGTCTGACACACTGGCATGTCCTGTATGATCCTCCTGAGAGCAATGTGCTAAAAATATTAAAAATTGCAAGTAAGGAATTACTTCTAAGGGATGGTAAAACTGATGTGCTTGTGACTTGTGTTGCCCTGAGTCAGAAGAATAGAGATAAATGATCATACCTTCTTAAGCTAAAAAAAATGAGGCTTTTTTTGTTTCATTTTGTGCTGTGAGGTTTTCTGGGGGTGTTCTTTCTGGGTTTTTGGTTTGGTTTGTTGTTGTTTTTTTTTTTAATTTGTTTGAGGTTTTTTGGTTTTTAGAGTGGCGTCTTCTGTTTGCTGATCAAAAGAACTGAACCGTTATGCTGTACCATTACACTGGGTCAGAGTTTTCTGATCACTGAGGCCCCAATTCCAGTAAAGCATTTCACCTCAACCTAAATCATGTGCAGAGGTACTATTCATGAGATAATAATTAGATACCTGCCCAAGAGTGGGGCTTAGCTAGAGTTTTGTCATTGACTTCAGAACAAGCCAGCTCAGAACCATTGTATATAATCCATAGAGCCCAGAGACTCGTCTGGGGTTATGCAGTTGAGTGTAGGTTCACCAGCATCAGTAAAGGTTGCACAATCTGGACCCTCCTGTAGAAATTGTCCCTAAGTGTTTTACAATGTATGGTGCAATATGTAGGCATAATAGTGTGAGTGGAGAATGCAGAAGCTGGCAAAACACTATTTTTCTGTGAAATTGTTACTTTGAATGGCAACCTTAGTGTCAGTTTACTTTCTCCATGTTTGGAAACGGTGTATGTGTCTGCACAGCAGTTTCAGTGTGATGTCCATTCAAATCTCTGGTCAGTCTTTCTGAGAAGGTGACTCTTGGGTGTGGCTTAACGGGTCTGTCTGTTCATTATATTGGTTTGAGTGGCCATGCTTGTAAAATGGCTGTTAAGACCCATAGACATAAACTAAATCAGTGAAGGTGTTGGCATAATCTGTTGTCTCCATTGTATTATAAAGAAGTTTCCATTTTTAAATGAAATCAATAAAGTGTACTCGTTTCCTTGAAAAAGAAAAACAATTGTGCAATTTTATCAGACAGCAAATACCGCGGTGCAAGAACACAAGAACAGGTGATTTATGTTTTGCATTTAGTGTTCAAGATTGACAATAATGCAACAATCTAGTATAAATATATTTTTAAATGCTTTTTTTTTAAAGCCATAATGATGATATAAATTATAAAGGCATGGCCTTGTGAATAATGTTAACAAATGTCTCAGAATCAAGAAAAAACATCCAGAACTTGATGGTGGTATAATATCTATAATATCTTTTGCATGATTTGTATGTTGATATTGTATGAAATGAGCACAGTGAGACTTTTTTTTTTGGTTGCATCCAAAGAGTTAGGAAGGAAATATGACAAGAATGTATTTATAATCACTCTATTTTGAAATAAAGTAAAGAAAACAAAATGTATTGGCTTTACCCTGTTTTGATCATTACTATTTTAGGTTAGTTTATAATTTAGGCAGTTACTTATGACATCCAGTCCAATGTAAAACACAGAAACCTATTGTTTATTAATCTTCTTTGCCTTCATCAATATCAAAATACTAGTCAGTGTTGACTTCAAAATTTGTATGAAATATTAATAAAATTGTTTGGTACTATTGTATTTCTGAAACTAGACTTTGTTAAGTGCCTGTGATATTCTCTTATGGATTATTTGTGTATGGATGAGAGAGAATCTGTAATGCAGTTATGCAGTAATGTTTTCTAACCGCATCAAAAATTTGTTCTGTTTTAGAAAGTTTTTCTCATCTTCTGTTGTCCAACAAAATCTTCCTTCCCCCTGTTATGCAAATAATCCCTCCAAAATCAGTGACTTTTTTTTCCATTACTACCACAAGCAGAATTTAGTTTTCAGTTGGATTCTCAGTTCTTCAACCCAGAGTGCTTAGAGGAACAATTACATAATGTTAGGGGCATTTGCGTTGATTCTGCTGTCTTCTTATTAGTCATTTTCAACAACAATTTTTCAGAGGAAAGAAAAGTTAATTTTTCCTTAGAAGAAGCAAAGCCACCAATCCATCTACCATTTCATTTGGTTAGGTTAGTTTTATAACTGAAAGTTGCAAAGATATCTTTAGGTAGTTTAACTTCCAAATTTATATTTTGTAGTTAAAATGGTTTACAAAGCCTCATAAAAATCTTCATGGCAAAGGAGAAGAGCAGGAACAGGATTGCATTTAGATTAAACATTCCCTGTTGTGCAGGGTTTAACATGCATTATAATGGCAGTGAATGTGAATCAGAATGGGATATGGAGTGGAAAATCAGGACTTGATACAGATTTTTTTCACTTCTTGTTGAAGTGTAACATTAGGAACAAACCCACAGCATTAGTTGAGAAAGGCCTACATATAATATTCCATATAATTTCTTTCTAAAGAAGAACTCGAGAACCAGGAATTAATTATTCATGTTTTGATAATAAGTGTGCACTGCTTTTCTGAATGCAGAGGAACTTGAGAGTTTTCTGTTAATATGTTTTGTCATTATTAGTTTTTATTTCCGATTTTGATTCACTCATCCTTATGTATTATGGTTGATGCTGTGTTGGAAAACAAAAATAAGAATGTTGTTGCTCAGGGACAAACTCTTCTCAAAAATTTACCAATGTAAATCCAGACCGGCTGAACAGACTTCAATGGAGTCAAATCTGCTGTTACCCTAGTGAACAAAAAAAGAGCAGAAAGTACAAGATCTATCCATCATTGAAATAAAAATAAGTAATTTTTGACTGGAAATGTAATATAATCTTGCTTTATGCTCTGTTGATTTGTGTGGTAAAGCTGTTGCTGTTTTCAAACGACTATAGGGAGAGCACAGACCGAGTGCAGCCCTGTGTCTGTTTGATGTCAGTGGAACTCTGCAGTGATTCAAGAGCTACGAGCATCCCAGAGCAGTACTATGGGTACAAAACTATATAAATTTGCTGGTTTATACATACACTTGGGGTAGATCTCACATAAAATAGAAACGCTTTCTTAACAATACAATTTACTTTCTCCCTGTAATGGAGCAAAGTTACTCCGCTCTTGTTTTCCATTAAGTAGGGAGTTCATTGCAAATATCTTTGTTTCACTGCTAATTTTATTTGTATTCACTAGCAATACTTGAGATAACTGATTCATTGTCTGAAAGCAGTACATTTCAGTCTGATATTTTTAAAATACCAGTCACTGGTAACAGATAGATACTGAGTTGTATTGAATTTCCATTCCCTCAGTAATAATTCCATAAATAATTCTTCAAAAGCACAAAGAAAAATTGGATAAGGAAAAAGAGTCCTAGCTTTTACTAAATCTGAATTTCTTGAGTGCATGCATGGAAAAGCTTAATACAGTGTAGTACAACTCTGATGGGTAACAAATGGTACCTCACTTCTTTTTGGTCTTTGTTTAACCAGAAAACAGAAAGTGATCTCTAAATGGTTCAGTTGTCATTTTGTAACAGTAGAACAACAAAGAATATTCCTAAATTTCCCTCATCCAGGAGGATTTCATTTCTTGGTATAATTTCATGTGGTTTCCTGGACATGTGTGCACTATGACCTTGCAGAGCATCCTCCCACTCCATGCTCTCATTTCTCCTCCAGTGAGCCAGTCCTTTACAGCTGAAGGTTTTTCTGGGCTTGGGTTGATGGCAGCTTCCAAAAGGCACAAGAGTGGGATTTGTCAGTTCCTAGAAAACAGCTAAAAAGGGAAATTAAGAGCCTGTCCTGGATGGTTTCTGAGTCACCTCAGATGGTGTATGATCCAAAACAGAAATGTAGGAAATGGTTTAAGCTTCTGTTAGGAATTTTGTGCTGAGCTTTTGAAGCTGGACAGTTGTGGCTCTCCATGACTTTAAGTTGTGGACTGTAAAGAAATGTGGTTCAGTCAATTGAATTCTGACTGTGGCTAAATCCTGCAGACATCTGCACCCACTTACCTGAGCCAGGCTTTGGGGTCACTGTTCACTGAAAAGTCTTGCAGAAATCACTCAGGTTAAACCAGCTGTGATACAGATTTCTCAGGGGTGCTTTTATTTAGGATGTGGATGCATTTTTGTGCACACTGGGAGCTCTTTGGGTGTGGGGTCAGTCTGTGCCCAGTGTTTGCTGAGCAGTGGCTTTGGTAGGGGCTCCCTTCATGTGCTACGTTAGTGCTCACATCTGAGTATGAGACACTGTGCAGGATGCACATCTCAATGAGCACAGTCACAAAGGGCAGCGTGTTTTGACAGATTTTGAGCTCTTCACTGCAAGAAACTGCAGGAAAGGATATACCATACAGCAGATTTTCTTGCTCCCTGGCAGGATTTCATAGACCCTGTTAGTCCTTCTCAGCAGGGTATTCTTGTCTATACACTGCAAATAAGGCTCCAGGTCAGCAGTCTCGTGTATGTGCAGTCTGTGTTTGCTTATACCCAAAAATAGTTTTGTGGAGAAGGGTAGGAGAATAATTTCCTCTTTTTTCTTTTTCTTTCCTTTCCTTTTTTTTTTTTTTTTCTGAAAAGCAAAATGGGCTGAATTTGAATTTTTCCAGATTGAAAAAGAAAAATGCAGGTATTTTAAAGAACGGTCACATTGTTGGTTAATATCAGTACTATTAAAGTATTTCACTAAGAGAGAGAGGAGGAAAGCAGTTGTGTTTATATTTTTAGCGTGCAACATTTCAACTTCCATTCTTGGGTTAGAACGAACATGCCCCTAGGTGCCAAGGCACTTAGATGTGCAGCTCAGGGCACACTGCAAAGATTCATCCTCTATATCTTTCTGCCTTTTGTGTGGTAGGAATGAAATGCAAAGTTTTGAATGTTCCCTCTTTGTTTGCTTTAATGGAAGTTACATCAGCAGGCATCCCTCACCTTGCAGCTCCTGTTGAGTTGTGCCTGCAGTTTGGTGAGGTTGGTTAGCAACAAGAACACAAATCTCATACAAGGGGTGATCTTTTGGATGAAGTTAGCTCTTGGAAATAATTGGGGTTCATATGGCTTCCTTCTGAAATATCACCATAACATTGCACTGTTTTATACTTAGGGAGATCTTTGCTTCTATGATCAGTTCAATACATCAGTGATTTTACAAATATGATCAGGTAATTGGGTCCAAAGGTCTAGAAAAATTTCGCTTTTAATTCTCATTATTTTTTTGAGAAAATAAAGCGCAAAAACATCGTGAATAACCTAGACTTAAGATTTCTTTTTGTTCAATGAAAATTACTTTTGCCTCAATGAAGTGAAATATTCAGAAAGTACAATTGAAATATTTAGGAGTTAATTTGGGAAAATTTGGTTTGTGCCAACAAACAAGGCCCCAATTTTGTAAATCTTTCTCAAGAATATAAGCTGTGGATGCCATAAGAGGCTTTATCTTTTAAGTAGCTTCTCCTAGTATCTGGAGTTTCATTCATCTGTTGGAGCTATGCCATGAGCATGATTTTATGATTTTGCTGTATTGGTCAACAAAACAACACTGTGATGCATTTTCTCTGTGTAGCTTTGTCAAGTCATTTATACCACTTAGGACAGCAAAGATAGTAAGGATTATAGATTGTAAAGTGTGTTGGTAAGGATTCCTATACATTTGTAATGTGCTTTCAAAATGAAAGCAGCATGCAAATGATGAGTATTATCAGCATACAATCCATTTCAAAAGGAAAGTAGCACTGTACTCGGCACAGAGCTCTATTGTTCAGATTGAGGAATATCATTGAGAGTGGATAAGCTGTGTTTTCCTCTTTGTAGACTTTTCTTCTTCAGCTATTAAATAGACCTGTTTACTCTGTACAGAGCGATGCAACTCTGAGCCATCTGCAAGAAAACACATAAGCCTGAAGAAGACAAGCAAATACATTCCCTCCCAAAAGAGCATCTGCATTATAGTAATAAAATCAGTCATATTTTTCAGTGTCATTGGCACCTTTGGCATTTTTGCTATGCTGACAAGCTGTGGGACTGAGATGTGGGGTTGGCCTCAGCTCCTGTTTCCTTTCTCCACACCAGAATTCCCTGTGACATCACACATGGCCAAGGTCAGTTTGCCCAGGTGCCTTTCAGTGCCAAATGGGGCTGAGGCAGCACCATGAATTCACACCCACTCTGCAGGCATCAGCAATGAGCTAGAACTAGGGTTATCATGGGCTAGATACACTCAGAGAAGCATGGCAGAGACCTTTGCCAAAATCCCTTCTCCTTTACCCTCTGGAGCACACCTGTGCCATGGCCCACAGCATCCTTGGGCCAAGGAGCAAGGCTCTACCAGGGCTCAGTAACATCCTTCTTTTAGCATTGCAGGGAGGAAAAGTAACACAAGAGCTCTGCAATCACGAATGTAGGACTCTCCTTGGCTGGCTGCTATTCAATATGTGGGCTAGTTCCTTTTGCAAGAGGAGGAGTAGTCTTCACTGCTGGGTCCAGTCTGAACTCTGGGGTCCAGGTAGGAAGAACTTATTTGAGCAAATGAGATTTCCCCCACAGTACAGCTAGCCCAGGTTCTCTGTCAGATGTGTGGAGACGCATCTTTTTCCCTGTCTGTAAATAGTATACCCTCAAACTTGTATTAACAGTTCTAATGGTTTGGTTATATTCTACATATAATGCATGTGCTTATGTAAAATTGCATTTCCATGTGGTATTGCTGAGTGTCACTGGCAGTAAATGAGCAGAACCATTTTTTACCTCAAAACCTATTGTGGAGGCCAGCTTCAGATTGCTTTGCCTAATAATTACACGTGCTTCTTGTATAATAGTTTATTTTCTTAATAACAACACTCTCTTTCTTTTTAACAGAGAGAGAAGGCTTTCACCTTTTTCTTTCTTACTCATTCTTCTGCAGTTGGAGTTCTATTAATCCATTTCCAACCCATAAAGAACAAAGAAAAAATACTCTACAGGAAAACTCCACTTTATGTAACGCACTGAAGATGGCACTGTAGTAACAACTTCATACTGTGAATGATAAGATATGCTTGTGTTTGTTACTGGGAAATTGAGATTTTTTTATTTATTTAGCACAACTAACATAAAGCCAAAGGTCAGTTTAATGCAGCACAACCCAACACTGCTACTGTAATTAAGGGTGAAGAAGGGTTTCTGTTACTTGGACTTATCACAAGGAGACTCCAACTCAACCCAAACCGTGTGGAATAGTTTATAACTGATCTTCACAATGAGAGGAGTTTTTTTGTAAAAAAGAAAAAATCCAAGGAAAACAAAGAAAATCCTTTCTGTAAAGGATAACTTGCCATGTCTGTAACCTTTACAGGCCATGTTAAGGCATATTAACACCACAGCAGGTCTCTAAAGACCCAATGAACTTTGGGACCTTTATGGCTTTAGTTGTGCTACACAAATATTCCAAAATTCAGTTTCCTATAGAGATTGGAGGCTTTAATTCATCTGAAACGGGAGTTTCAAGTTAAAAGAAAAACAACCAACCAACCACACACTAAGAGCACCGGTCACAGCTAACAGTCACATTTAGGTTAATGATAATTTGTAGTAAGACTTAAAAAAACCCAAACTTAAACCGACACATGTAGCTCTGAAATGATGCTTCTATCTGTTTCATAACCCACACTTTTAAAGCCCTTCACTCATAGCAGGTGGGAGTTTTGGGTTGTTTTGAAGTGTGTGAGTAATTGGGCCACTGTGCAGCAATTACCTCTCCCAGCTACTTCCATCATGCATGCCTGCGCTATTTTGAAGGGGATTAAAAAGGGAAATTTTATATTCTTTTGCTTTGTCTTGCTCAAGAGAAGTCAGTGGAAGAATTTGTGTGAACTGCCACACTGGGGATCTTTCTCAGGTGTTGAGAAAAAATTGCAGGATTTAAAGCCCCACTGATTTCCATGAGAGACAGCCTCTGTCCCAGATGACCTAATGCTCTTTGTCAGCAAACTAATTCTGGGGAGGAAAATTTTGACTTTTTCCAAACTCCCCTCCCAAGCTGCCAAAGTACTTTTCCAGCTGTCTGTGTGTGTGCAGCTTTTCAAAGATAGGGGAGTTAAATAAGTTTAGGGCCTTGATCTTGGAATAAATCTGGTAGGAGCTCTCTGATTGCCCCAGCAGGATGCTCTGCTCTTTACACAGCCCCTTCCAGCTGCCTGAGCAGCCTCCTCAGCCTCCCCTCCTTTGCCAGCTCCAAACTCCCCACAGAACCTCTGCAGATTCCCCAGCAGAGGAATGCTGGGTTTGTTCTTGAGTGAATGAAAGCAGGGGTAAATTATTTCTGTTTGCCACCACGACCTCCAGCTACAGTAAAAAACTCAGTGTGGGTGATGGAGACAGACACAGGCAAGCCAAGAAACCCAGAAGCCCATGGTGAGACAGGGGTATATATTTAAGGGATGCAGAAGGAGTAATTGAAACAACTTGAGTTTGAACTTCTGGAGCTGGAATTTTTGCCTAGAGGTGATTTTGGGGCCATGGAATTGCTTAGAGGCCTATGAAGTAGTGAACAGACAAGATAGGTGAGAACAGACTGAGCTGTTACAAAAATAAGCACTAACTTATATACTCATGTAAACATTTGGAGATGTCTGTGATGCATTGGACATTAATATTTAATTTATCATTAGTTAAATATTTTATTTTGTATCATTCTTTACTGGAAAGGTGATGGATTGCGTCATCCACAAGGACCTATATATAAAGATCTGGCAGATTTCTCAGTCTTTTGAAAAATAATTACATTTATAAGCAGTTTGCAGGAGGTAAAGTGCATTATGAAGAGATTAGTCATGTGCAAACGTGTTGTCTCATTTTAGCTTGCAGAAAGGCAGCAGTAAACACCTGCAGGCAGTATTTGTATTGCAAAGGGAGAGTTATTTTGAACCTGTAGAGAAGCTGCCACCTGGATCTTCACTATCCCAATCATCACAGAAAATTAGAGCTGTTGGCTTCTACCTCCCATGGCTGAGGTGACAGCACAGGGCACTGCCCCTATTCTTGTACCCCCTTCACCCATGTGTAGGGGGACACAGTATGAAGGTGGTGTAGAATGTAATCTTATCCCCCAAAGAGTTGCAGCTGAACTAATTGCTAAAGATTAGGAGCAGGCCTGATCTTAACAGGCCACACCTGTAGCCAATAAGAACAGTGGTATACAAGAGTTGATTGGTGAGATCTGGAGTTGGATGGTTGCTGCAAGGACCAGGAAGAGTCAGTGCTTAGAGGAGTTGCCTACAAGAAACATTGAGGAGGTATGGAGCTCTGGTGATATGGAGTCCTTGCACTATAATGATAATAGAACTCTTGATGTATAAGACAACACCTATGGGCAGCACAGCTGTCCCTGCACACCTGGGATTCAGGTCTTTGCCTCTATGCTTCCCTGTGCCCCTCTAATATCTGGAGGGTGAGATGGCCCAAGACAAAAGCCAGTAGATCTTAAACACTGGCAAAAAGCAGTTCTGTGCAATTCCTATTTTTATTTTGTCATGAACATGGCATGTGAAAGCTCCATGCCACAATCTGTGTCCTGTTCTGTGGTCACACATGGCCACTATCTCCCCTGACTGCTCCATCCCACACACAGAGACCTTGGCAAACCCTGAAAGCAGTTCCCTCTCTCTGTTGTCAGGCCTCTGACTGTGCTGCGGACAATGAATTTCTCCTCCATTTTTCAGTCGTTCTTGTTCTTAATCCAGGAAAGCATTTCCTTGGGTCTTTAATAGCAAGCTTAAGGTTAAGCATTTATTTAAGCACTTTGCTAGACTGTGCCTTGCTGAATGCCTGCCAGATGAAAACAGATGAGCTAATTTACCCTGGTGTTCTTCCATGACTTCAGGAGAGCTGCAAGAGCAGGAATCCCTGTGAAAGGTGGACTCCAAAGCAAGCGAGGGGCAGAGTTAGATTCTTCCAGGCCACAAGATGTTTCTGAGTTCCCTGGGAATCTGTAGATTTGGAGATTGACCAGGGGAGAGTGCAAGCCTCTCTGCAAGGAGCATCACCCCAACTATTCATCCCTGGTGCTATCTCATTACCTACAAGGAACAGAACTGAGGAATATCAGCTTTTCCTCATTTGTCACCAAAACCAGCTGTGTCTGGGTTGTGTGCAGTGAGCAGGGCTCTTTTCCTTGCTTATCACCCCGTCTGTGCTGCAGGGCTTTTGAAACAGAAAGCTCCTCTCCTGTTGGCATTTCTGATGAGCCAGTGGAGGCACAAACTGTTCATGGATCCTTAAAACCACTCCCCTTTATTGAAGAGCAGCCAGACGTGCTGTGGGATTGAAAGATTGCTAAAGCTCTTGTGAATATGTTAGAATTTGGTATAAAATTATGACCACTGTCAGTCACACATGAGACAATGTGGTAAGTTTAAGGTTTTGCAATATGTCATATGCTTTTAAAAAATATTAAATAGCGGCTTATAAAATATATTAATGAAACAAATTGCTAACTTAGGAACACAGATTGGTGGAGATGCATTTTTACAATAAATTGTTTTTGTTCACAAATGAGAAAGTTGCTAATGCTGGCAGTGACATTTAAATGCTGTTCTGTAAGGTCCCAGGTCTATGACTTAATGTAATATGGTCTTAAGGAAAAAGAGTGAGAGAGCATGGAATTAAAAGCTTTACATATTGCAAGAGTACACTGAATCAATACTGTCTTAGCAATATTTATTGCTCCAGTGTTATATTTAAGGGCTGGGTTTTTTTCTGTGTGCGGTTGTGCTTCTCCAAATGATTATACTCCTGCCATCCACGGGCAGTCTAGCTTGTTACCAAAATGTGCCTGTTTATAATAGCTTTAATGCCAAATGAAAAAGTAGGAGTAAGAAAGGAAGGGTGGAATTTGGGCTTTAAAATGTCTTTCTCATGAATTATTCATATTATTTATTTCACAAGATCAAATGCTGGTTTTGAAAAATAGTATGACAGGGCGTGCACAAGAGATTTCAGAGGTTGGATATGAGCAACAAACCTTTTCTAGGAGAGAAAAAATAATAAAACAATCTCCAAACCTCAAACAGAAATCTTGCCTAAGAAATATCAAAGTTCAGTGTTGTGGGACTGTAAAATGCAGACCCAAATCTATCACTTTATTTTTACAGCAAGGTGTCATCAAGCTCTTCTGTGATCCAAGACTAAACAGTGATTTTCAAACTGTGGTGCCAGAACACAAGATCACCTTCATTTTTAGAACATCATAGCTTGGAATGAGCCACTGCATGTATTAACCTCTGTAAAAACAGTGAATTTCAGCTTCTTGAACAGCACTTTATTCTCTTTGGGTAATTAACTCTGGTATGTGAATGGTGAAGTTCCTTTATTTAACCCAGAGAGCAGAAAAGGGAATCCATGGAGTGCCAGTCTCACCCTCCTCCTTTCTTTGTACCCACTTAAAGGGCACCAGTGGACATCTTCCTGAATTTCACTGGATGTATATTGGGGAATGTTGCAGTAATAAGCAGACAGGACTCAGTTTCTTCAGGCAGTAAAAGCCAAACTTTAATGTCACAGCCCATTTTTACACCATTTTCAAGACCTCTTGTATAACTCCATAACACTAATTGGTTTGTAGCTTTCTTGCCATTCAATTCATTGGTTAGTAAATGGCATTATACCTGTTCATCAAATCTTTCTATTCCTGGATAGTTTACATGTTTTTTTCACAGATTCCCATGGGACAGATTTCTTGTTTTTCACAGGTGCAAACGGTTCTCTTACCAGAATAGTTTGTTGTGCTAACTGCTTTCATTCTTATGATTTTTCACATGGGAAGTTACAAGCTAACTGTTAGCTTAGCTAGACTAGAAGGACCTAAACCACCTTTTATAAGGCCTTTCTTTTATAATATCGCTACCTGTATGCAACAGGGGAATGGCCCTGGCAAAGAAGCTGAGGATGTTCCTGGCCCTGCTTCACTGTGGGGATGGGAAAGGCCTTATTTATAAGAAAGAGGTTCTCCAAGCTTGGAATGGGGAACCTCTGAGAGCCTCTCCTGCATCTGGTGGGGCCAGCAGAGCTCCACTGACCTGAGTAGCCCCAGGATTACCTTTACAGAGGGTCCAGGCTCTGCAGTGTCACTGGTGTCCATGGAAGTGCAATGTGCTGGAGAATAAGTAACAGGTTTATCCACTTGATACCATGGAAAGATATGGAAAGATGATTTGGGCTTGGAAAATCCTTTGTAGTCCCTAATGCCTTCTTCTCTCCTCTTTCCTTGCTTACTCTATATATAAATTAAAACCAACTGGGGTTGTACCAGCTGCCTAATTTATTCAGATATTCAGGTTTGTATTTAATGTCATCTCCTTGTCAGCCTTGGTAGACTCTGGTTCAGACCCACGGTTTTTGCTGCTGCCACAACCCTCAGAGGCACAGAAGCTGGAAAATAAGTAGGATGTAATTCAAGAGCTCTTTACATCTTTGTAACCACGGATACCTAAGTGATGCATATGACCAGTGTTTACAAAGTAAAGTGCCTTGTTTCCAGAAATGGGAAGCACAGACTGTGAATTCTCCCTGGGACGTATGTGCAGGAGATAAAAAGTAAAAGTAATGTTCTTCCACCTTTATGAAATAATGTTCAGTGGTAAGTTCTACTTTCTGTTGTTGGGACTATAGTAAAGGTGGATGGCTTTGTGTGGGGGATAGAATGTAAGAAAATAGTGCAGAAGGCAATCTCACCCCTGAGGAGTTACAGCTGTACTAATTAGCAAAGATTAGGAATAGGCCACAACTGTGTCCAATAAGAAAAGTGCTACAAACGAGTGGGTTAGCTGGGTGAGGAGAGAGATGGAGTTTGTTGGCTGTGCTGTGAAGAACTGCCCATGAGAAATCACCAAGAAGGTATGGAACTTTTGCAATAAGATGTCAACAGCTGTGGGTTTGTGGCTTGAATGGCCATGGTAGACTTTGGCCCAATTTCATATTTAAAGTCAGGTGTGAAGTGGGCAGCAAATTGCTGAAAGAAGCTTGTTCTTCACAGAGAATATTGTTTGAGGTAATGAGTTAATTAGCCTTATAAAAGTTTTCATATTGGTACTAAATAATACAAGGAGTTCCTCATTGTAAGTGTAAATAGTCAGCTGTCCCACAGAAATGTGATGTCTAAAGCAAATGTTAATGTGTACATATCATACCTTTTATCTTTTATTTGTATCATGTGTCCTTATTTATGCTATCTCTTAGCACAATTCCCTACATAAGTCAGTTTTATAAAGGTATCTTTCATTTAGCACTAATTTATTAAGATTTTGTTTCTTCTAAGACACAATGAGGAGTTCTAGGACTCTACTGGCATCTATTTCTTTCCATACTGCTTCAGAGCACACATGCTCAGCCTCAGTTTCTACTTCCTAGGTTAAAATCTTATTCATTCATTCATTTTAACCATTTAGTTTCAAGATAGGTTTAGAAATTCTGACCAACCTAACACCATAAAATATCTCAGCAATAAGTAAAGATATACAAACTAAAAAGCCCAGATCTCTCATGAAAAAAGTCACAACAAGCAACTTTCATTTTCCTGATGCTTTCCCAAAGAGCATGTGGGTATCATCATGACCTGTTGGCTTTTTTCTAGAACATAGTATGGAAAGCCATACTATGGGGGCAGGGAAGAAATAAAAAAAAATATTTTTCAGGAAGAAAGTGTTCTTCCAACTGCACTAAACATTGAAGTGTTTTGCTTTGTGATAAGCTTAAAATAATTTCTAAGTGTTTATTGCTAAACCACTGGGAAGAATCTCATTTTTCAGTGCTGGAAAACAGATAATCTGTTTCAGGTTGATATGTATGTAAGAGCCTGTAGGGAAAATTTTTATGAAATTGAAGATTGCCCGCAATTTTTCCAGAGCTGGAATAAAAAAAACAGACAACAAAAACTTAAAAATTCCGATGCTTCAGTACGTTGCTGATTTCTGTAAGTACATGTGACAGTTTTTCATCTTACATAGCAGATCCCTTTAGGTAAGGCCAGCAGAAGCTGATGTGGTGGATGCTCTAATATGGGGGACTTGAGGGCTGTTCTTGCTTTTGTGGCACATTCATTATTTCTTTGCTCATGTTCACAACTTTCTGTTGGTGCTTTCCTCTGTATCTGATTTGATGTGGAAACGCACATCAGCAGCAGCTGCAGGACATTTGTTCAAAGCTGGAGCTGCAGTAGCTGCAGGGGCAGTGCTGGCAGTGTCTGCAGGAGATGATCCTTGCCCCTGGTGCAGTCCTGGGCACGCTGTTTTACAATCTGATTAATGGACACATGAGTAATCTCTGGTCTGAGAAGGAAGAAAAAGATGAGGTGTTGTTGGACAGTTTCTCTTCATTAAAAGCATGACATTACCTTAGAAAAAGTGTTTTAAAGTAAGGCACCAGGAAGCAGAAATTCCCCTTTTCCTCCAAAGCCCAGCCACAAACTTCTTTCAAAGCCTGAGGGAGTAAGAAGCTTTCCTTTACCAACCTTTGTGAAAGTCCTTGTTTGGTAAAATTTAAACATCCTATGGTCAGTAGCTGTCTTTGATTTGGGATTGCATGGATGTCTAAGGGAATTTGGGAGCTCCCTGCTGGCTGATTGCAGTAGGGGGGGTGAGATTGCACATGTGCACACATGCCTGCAAACTCATTACAGAGGGGAGGCCTTTTTGTACAAAATCTCTCTACCATACAAGCATGACAAGTGTAAAGATGAAGAAAGCATTAACTTCAGAGCTGGTTTCTGTTAATCTGTGCCATGTAGCCAGTCCAGCATTATGTAATGGATGGCTACTGCTGCTCAGAGGCAAAGCAAACTCCCCAAAATAAACAGAGCTGTGAATCTGGTGGAAAAACCGACCATGAGGAGCAGCCAGCATCTGATCCTTGCTGCTGCAACAGGCTTATTTGCTGGCAAAGTTAGTAACCACACTGCTGATGAACCTTTCCCACACTACTTTTGTTTCTGTCAGTTCTGCTTCTGTGACCAGGAAGCCAGCTTGGCATCTTTATATTTGTTTTTTAGTGATGATTTCAGTTTTGCAGTTACACCCACCAACTAGAAGCCCATGATGTAAGGCACTATTTAGGGGCTTTAGCCTGTACATAGCAGAGGGGGAAATCTGCAGTACAAGTATGTTCCTCTGCAGCACTTACTTTTAGCAGGTCATTGATTCAGATTTCAATAAGTAGCATCCCTTTGACAATTCTGTTTTCTTTCCTTTTTAAAACCAGTGTCACAGGACAGCTGCAATATGCCAAATTTATAGCATGCCACTATAAATATTATATCATAATGATTGTTTGTTTTGATTCTTTTTCTCCTGGGTCTGACTTTTGTAAGCAGCTTACATTTTGTTAATTTAAACCAGCACCACCAAAAAATACCTGTCTAACTTTTAAGCCAACTTAACTGTGAGAAGACTTAAGTTTTATAATCAGGAAGTCAAATTAAATGTCATGTAAAGATACTCCTTAGTCAAGTATCGAGATTGTATTTTAATAAGTAAGATTTATTTATATAAAATTTTTGAATGCTTGAGGCTAACAAACTTGGCTTGTCAGAAAATCCTGTGAGCCCTGAAGCCAGCAGTTGTCTACAGAGCCCCTGCACTGGAGCGCGTGAGGGACATTCACTGCCCAAACGGGGCTGGATTCCCCGGAAGCGCCGTGGGGAGTGTGAAGAAGGAAACCTGTGTGGTCAGATGGAGGGGGGAGGGATGGGGTGGAGATGAAGTTTGGCTCACAGCTCCTGCATGATCCCTGTTGCTGTGGAAACGAGGCCCTTTGCAGTGCCTATCACATCTCTATACATCCTTGAGAGCCATCTCTTGTGTGTGTGCTGAGGAGGAGCCTGACACGGAGCCCATCAATTGGGGCCTGTGCTGCAAGGGGGAAATGGAGACAATAACTCCAACTATGTGCTGAGAGAGAAGTAATGAATCACCCTTTTATGCAGGGACATATAGTTACATCCAAATGCCATGCTGTGCTTCTTAGGGAGAAGAAAGGGAGAGAATGATAAAAATGGAGCTGAGCTTTTATGTTCATTTGCTCACAACCTTTCCTAAGTCTTCCTTATCCTCTGGAGTGAGCCAATCACTGTAATATCCCTCCTCCATTCATCCAGTGCCTTGTGAATAAGATCATTTTATATATGATTATTTCTTCAACTAACGAGGCTCAAGCTCAGGGAAGTAGGTGCTTCCAGTTAGAGCGCATTTCCTTCTGCTGTTTGCAGTTTGTTTGTAGGAGCAACTGTCTGATTGTTACCCCGGCAACCAAGGCAGGCGTGAATTTGATTAGATATAGTTTCACAGATGTGGGCAGCGTTTCAAGCATTGTTTGGTGTTTCTGTCAAATAGAAAATTCAGTTTGTTAACTTTTAAGAGATTTTTTTTTTGAAGGACAGAGAGGAAAAAGTCAAGGATCTTATAATAATAATTTTTCAATGGGGTTATCTCAGCTTGTTAGTTGCTATTTGTGTTTGGTAGATGGTTATTCATCCCACATAAAGAAAAAAATGTGGAAAAAATCCAGTATTGACAGCAGGGAGATGTGCAAAAGTACACGACTTTTTATTATCTCCACTGAAGCAGGTTAAATTGTTATCATCCCACTAGAAGATAACATCATTAAAATGTGAGGACTCTGTCATATCATAATAATAACAGTACAGGGAACATATTTTGATGCTTAGCTATGCACGGCCTGCCTTGTGAAGAGGCAGCTTGGTATTTAACTGATGGCAATGTTGTGCTCAGTGTGTTTATTTCTCCAGTGGAACTTGCAGATGGAAACAGCAGCTGAATGTGCAGCTAGAGGACAATGGTCTGACATTCTGCATGAGCTCTCTTGGTGAACAAGGCTCACTTTCTTTTGATGCAAAAGGCAAAGGGGGAAGTAAACTTTGTGGATAAAATAAAATGAAAATTACTCCCCCTAAAGCTGAGCATTTCAAATTTCAGAGTGCAGTTCAGTCTTACAAAGACATAAGCCTACATGTGATGTTCAGTTTCCAGGTAGAAACTCAAGGGTAGTTGAGATTTTCTCTTCTGTTTCAAGCTTAACTCTAGAATAAACAGGATTAGCAGTTTAACTGTGATCACTTGTTTGGGATTGCCATGACCTGCAGGCTGGGAGCTGGAAACAAGTGTTCCCTCACTGCAGCCTCAGTAACCTTGAGAGCTTTACACACTGCTGCAAATGCACATCAGAATTACTTCTCTTGAGCAAACGAACTCTTCTTTTATGACCCTGCTCTTGGAAATGGATGATTTGGCTGCCAGTGCACTATCATTCATACCTGGCCTGTGATTTTATAAGACTGCTACCTTCTTCTGGGAACATTTAGTCTGGCTTTTTAAAGAAACACAACTCGTGATGACATTGTCCATCTGTGAGTCATTTACTTCCTAGCAGCTTTTGATTTATTTTTTTTTTTTTAGCAAACTCCAACCAAATTTGGAAATATCCACTACTTTCACAGCACAGAGAGATCTGGAAGGTGTTAAGCTCCTAAATATTCTGTTAGAATTGACAGCTAGCTACATGGCAAAGAGCCTTTAGTGAGAGATAAACAGGGAGCGCTCCCTTGCTCTCAGCTGAGTTTATAGCAGCCATAGAGCCAAGAGCCCTTCAGCCAACTCCTCTCCTGTACAGGGCAGAGCAATCAGCATGGCAGGAGGGATGTTCTGATGTAAAATGTGGCAGGAAAAGGGCCTGGGGACCAGAGAGAAGGACAATAATAGCAGGAGGTCTGGGAATGTGCAGGGCAGAACCACTGTGACAGAGCTGTGGGGAAATGGGAATTACCCAGGGGGATGGGATGGGGGTGGAAATGGGACAGGAGTAATCTGGAAGCCAGACTTTGCACTGTTCATGAGCCAATTTGTTCTACCACATCATTCAGCTATTTGATCCTGATAGTCTGCAGTGCAAATGAAAGAAGCTGTTACAGATCAAAACTTCATTAATAGAATGACTCCTGCTGAGTTGAATGGCTGTGGGATTGGGATGGTGTTTGGCAAAAACAAGTAATAAGGGATGAAAAAAGAGAAGGAGTAATTGAGAGTAATTAAAAATCCATAACCAGAAGGCTAGAATTGTAGTGTAGCTTAACCATCTTGATTGCTGGTCATTTAAAAGTGCAGCCAGTGAGCAAAAGATTCTTGCAGATTGAGATGAGATTTTTGATGAAAGAGTTGGGAGAGAGGCTGAATAACATAGTTCAAAACTGTAATGCTTCTTTTGTGGGTTGCTGAAAATCACATGGCTACTTACAGCTGTTTGCTCTAATAAAATTATCTCTTTTCCTGAACATCATCAATACAGGCTTTGATTTTCTGCGGATGTATTTCTCACTGATGTGAACTGAGAAAATGAGAATGAATTCTATCCTCCCAGCTGATTGCCAATAAATGTTAATCCTCTGTTCTTTGTAATCAGATAATATTGTTTCTGCATTGCAAATTCATTCTTTGTGAGACAACTGCTGGAAATGCACACTTTTTGGGTGTGCAAAAAAAAATCTGGTTTTTTTTCCGTGTATGACTGGGAAATTTGCATGTTCCTATTTCCACATTGATCTTTTCTTTGGCAAGTTTATATTTGCACAGGAATAGACATTTTTCAGTGCAAGTTTTTTCCAAACTTTTTACATGTTTGTTAAGAGGGGCAATAATCAAAACCTCTGCTCCAGACAGTTTTCAACATCCCATGCTCACTCACTTTGCTACCCTCCATTTGCTCAGTACTGAGTGCCAGTTCTGGCTGTTTGACACTACTTTACCCTTTTAAAACAGAACATATTATTTCAAATGAAGAGAGAGAAGAGGAATTGACATAATTCAATACAATTTCATCACCTAATAAATGGAATGGGAATGGATTTTTCTTTCTCATTTGAATTCCAGGTACTAAATCCTCTGCATACAAAGGCAATTATTCTGGTTTAAATATTCATTTATACCAAGAAATACAACACACCCACAGCACACACACCCTGTGTTGTATAAATGCAAGAACATGGATCAATATTTTGGTTTTTAATTTTCCTCATGCTCTGGATTGCCAATGCACAGGAGCCTAAAGCCCCTCTGTCTGTGTGGCTGGGTGCATTTTATGCAGGGTGACTTCCCAGGAGTGGACTCAGATAAAGAATGTTAAATCATCACTAAGGTGTGACTTATGTCCTCTAATAAATGAGCAAAGCAGCCCTGTTAGGGCTGTATATCTGGTAAGTGCTAATCACACTGGGCAACAGATCACATTATTGTAAATATAATAAGGACTGGACAAAAGCTTTCCAGTCCTTATAAATTTTTAAGCCACATTCAGGGAAGCTGTATTTTTCTTGTGCATTAAATTCTCCTCAGGGAAGAAATTATAACTCATACTTTTCAACAGTAGCAATAGTGGAACTGGTTTATATGGCACCTTTTTAATAGGGATAATTTTAATAATTGCTTGACACAAAATCATATGCCGATGTGGAAATATTAAAAGTGCTAGCAAATAAAACAGCTGGAGGTTGGAAGCTGTGCCTGGACTGGTTCAGATGCTGAGGCTGTGTTATGATTTCAGGGGAATGAGAGCTCACTAATATCTTGCATTTAAGTAGTCACAGAAATTATCCAGTATTTAGCCCTCAGCCTAAACTTTTACACCCTCAGCTCTGCCCAGCTCAGCCCGGTGTCCTGAGCAGGGGCAATGCCACAGCTGCAGTCTGGCAACTCCACACAGGTTCAGCAGCTCTATGAAACCCTTGGTGTTGCTTGGAGGGGAAATCTTCATCAGAAAAATGCTGCACTATAACTTGAGCGTGGTTTACTGTTGTCACCAGTAAATCTACTTTTGCTCATATGGTGTAACAGCTCTGTGAGAAGGCAAAAGCTAAAGAAACAGTGTAAGGGTAATAGGATACTGATTGTAGCCCTCAAGATTTTTTCTGCTTCTGACTTAAAAAAAGGCAACAACCAAAATCAAACAGTAAGGCATTTAAAGTGGAAGGGAGTAAATTCTATACCAAACCACAGAAGAATTCAAGATTCTATGTAAATATGTTGCATTCTGGGGAAAAAAAAAAACAACCAACAAAACATCAGAAAACACAAAATTAACTGCTGCTTTCAACATGGTTGAATAGTTTTTCACTAGCTAAAAATACCCTCAAAGAACTGATGCAGAACCAGAATGTTTATCTGGATGTACCCCCATTATTTCCACTGTTGTGTTCACATTCCTGCATTAAGATGAGGCTGTGTTACTTCAGAGCACAGAGAAAGTGCTCAGGCTTTCTGGAAGGAGCTGGGCAGACAGGCAGGAGGATGTACTTGTACTATGCGTGTACTTTGTACTTTTTTTTTTTATTCTGCTTGTTTGCCAATAGAGCTTCCTTACAGGCAAGACCAGTTTTTTATCTGGCACCAAATTTTTAAAAGAACTTGTGTCTCACCAGGGATCCAGAGAGCTCAGCATCAGTTTGTCCACTTTTCAAAGAGCTCTGTGGATCTGCACTGAGAATCCAATCCTCAAAGTGCTTTAAGTGCTTGCAGATATCAAGCAGCTACCTTTAAAGATAGTGGCAGCACACCTTTGAAAATAGGGCTGCATTATCTAATTTTTGTGGTTGTTATTAATCTACTGTGTGTTACAGCAACCTGAAGACACGTGTGTGTGACAGTGTTCACAGGGGTCTGAGGATGAGGGAAGAGACGAGGATCTGACTCCATGTTTCAGAAGCTGATTTATTATTTTATGATATATATTATATTAAAACTCTACTAAAGGAATAGAAGAAAGGATTTCATCAGAAGGCTAGCTAAGAATAGAAAAAGAAGGAATGAATAACAAAGGTTTGTGTCTCGGACAGAGAGTCCAAGCCAGCTGACTGTGACTGCCATTAATTAGAAACAACCACATGAGCCAATCACAGATGCACCTGTTGCATTCCACAGCAGCAGATAATCATTGTTTACATTTTGTTGCTGAGGCCTCTCAGCTTCTCAGGAGGCAAAATCCTAAGGAAAGGATTTTTCCTCCTGAGAAGCTGAGAGGATATTATGAAAAATCCTAAGGAAAGGATTTTTCATAAAATATCATGGCTACACATGTGGATGTCAGTTTTTTCTTAAATGGGCAGGTCTGCATAGTGAGCCCTTGTAATGTGCAGTGCCCCTGTAATGTCCTCTGTAATGTCAGCGGTAATGTCCCCATGCATCCCTGGGAGCTGGGAGACATTTCTGCCACTGAGCTGTTGCAGGGGTTTGGCAGCTGAGCAAACAGCAGGAGAAGTTTCCTTCTCTCTCAGTTCCTGATTAAACCACAGCCCTGAGGTGGGATTGGCTTTGCTGGTACCAGACTCCTGTGCTGGCCTGGGGTTTCTGGGAGTGAATTACCTGTGTCTGTCAGACCCCTGCTTTGGGATTTGCCTCTATGGGAACCACTAATTTACTACAGTAAAAATGAACCCAAACTGACAAAAATAAAAACCAGTGCTAAAAACCAGTGTCCAAAAATAAACCCAGTGCTGACAGCTCCCTTACTGGATGACACGGCATTTGGACACCATAATATCCAGAGTGATGACAATGCTGCACCTAGAAGAGCAGAAAATGCTGCCTCAGGTTATAGAAAGGATAATTTCTGACTCATTGGAAGAAAAACAAAAAAAAAATCACATTTGAGCGGCTCTTAGTGGAGTAGAGAAAGTCTCTCAGAAAGTCACAGTGAGTAGTCATTCAGCTGTATTTTGCTTGAGGCTTTTTCATAAAGGTAAAACAATTTCAAGCATGAAAGTTTAAGGTTTTTAACCTTGCAATGTATTTTTCCTCATTTATGTGTTAAACTCAATCCTAGCAGATCACACTTTGGACTCTGTGATAAACTGGAAATTCTGAGCACTTCCAAAAATGGAAAGTAAATGATGTATTGTTTCAGGATGGCTGATATCAATAGCCCATCCCACTTCTGAACTTAGATTTCTGCATCTCTCTGCTGCTTCACTGAAGCCTCAACACACTATCTTCCCTCCAATGCGTTGCATTTCTAACTTGATTGGGGGGAAAAAAACCTAATGACAAAAGAACACCAAACCAAATCTGATTAGATAGAACTTCAAGCTGTTTATTTCAGTTATAAAAGATGTAGTGCTCTGCAGTGCCCACAGGAAGGAATTTTTTATAGCTTTGAATTAAGAAATCTTAAGTACTTTAATTTGTGATAGCAAAACTACTTGAGTGACTTTCTTGCTTCTGCTCCAAACACAGATCTGTATCACACATTCCATTTTCAATTTATTCAGCACCGTAAGTATTTTGATGCATGGATTAAATTGCTCTGAGGTTTCTATGTGTCTGACCATTTCCCCTTACAATAAATTCACTAGATATTCACTTGCAGGGATATTAATATGGTTTTTGCTGAGAGAAGAAGTAACTCTGGGAATCAGCCATGACTCTGTGTCAGAAAGTGAAATACAAAGCAATGAATTCTATGATTTAGATATAAATGTATTTGGTGGTATGAGAGAAACAGGATTGCATTGTGTTAGCGGAAAGTCAGGGGATTCCTCTTATATTGCCATTCATATTGCTGCTGTGAATGGCAATATAAGAGAGAAATGCACATCTGCACACATTTCTTAGATTGTTGGTGTCACTGGAGTCACGTTCTCTTTCAGCAGCTATAAATCTTGCCTAATTTGTGTGATTAGTTTTTACCAGTTTTATTATTGCTGCCACCCAGTTTTATTATTGCTTTCTCAGATGCCTGCTTTTATTCCTTTGCCTCTCAATTTCGTAAAGCTCTTCAAAACTTTCAAAAAATAATGAAAAAAAAAAATCCTGGATAGAATAGATAAATTACCTGGAGGGGAAAGTGATACGTTTATAAAGGATGGATGATAGAATTTGGTTTCATTTATGGCGCAGGGAAAGACAAGGTGGAAGAAAGGATAAAAGTTCATTTGGTCAGCATTTGTTTTGATGAGGTCCATCTAATGATCATTGGATGCTAAAAAGTTCAGCGAAACAGGGATCCTGTAGGCAATGATTGTACACAACAGAAGTTTAAGGGAAGGCAGGTTTAATGCCTTCAGGCTGCAACTTGTCTCTATTTTAGTAGCGTTATCTCTGAATGTTGTTGTCTGTTCCTGTTTGTTGTGGTTTTGCACTTTCTTTTCCACAGAGGAAAGCACATTGCATATTTATTGCTTTACTGTCCCACCTCTCAAACACAGAAATCAAGCAAGCCTTTTGTTATGGCTGCAGGCTACCATTTGCAAACTGCAGGTTATCACAGCCTATTGAAACCTCCAGATACCTAGAGGAGTTTCAATGGAATTGTGTTTTAAGCCTTTAAATGTAGGTGTTGCTGAGAAACTCCTTTATGAATCTACTGTAAAGATACAGGTGTGAATACACAGGTAAGTATTTTATCTAGCACTACTTAGACCAGAGCACATAAACAGCAATGGAGATTAGAGAGCAACTTTGGTTCTTCCTAAAGCTGTTAGTAAAGGTCATCTATTTCCCAAAGAGTCAAAAAAGGGAGGGTTATTATCTGCATTTGCTAAGGCCCTGTGATCTAGGCCACAAGAAAAGATCCATATTGATCTCATTAACTGAAATATATATATGAAAAAATCAGTTTCTTTGGAAATACCTTTTGATGTAGTTGCATGCTATTCTTATCCTGTCTTCCTTTAGCCTGCTTTTGATGAATATTTCTGTTATAACAGACTTTAAGCTGGAAAACTTAATATGTGGCCACAGAAAAGGAGCTAGGTGGATCTTTATGGTGTTCCTGGCCCAGGGTATCAGCAGACAAGAACTGCTACACATCCATCAGAACTGATAATGATCCCCCCTTCCTGCTCATTAACCTGTTAATTTTTGTAATGAGCTGTGTTTGTTGGTGTGGTGAGGAGACAAGGTTTATTGTATGGAGATTGATGCAAATATGTGATAGAGCCTATAAAAATGTGACATATTTCTGGCTGCTTAAGGAGGGGCTGAGGTCTGCAAGCTTTTGATTGTCTCTACAGAAATCTGCTTGCAAATGGCACTGGGTGTTTAATTTAAGAAGACAAATGCACTTGCAGTCAGCTTTCCTGGAAAATACTTGTCAGAGCCTGAAAGATGCTTCCAAAAGTCGAAGGAAAAACTCTCTGGAATCTCAAAAAAATGGTGATGTACTGCAGCAAACCTGGAATGAAGGGTTTATTTAAAAAAAGAACAGCTGGTTGAGCAGTCAAAATATGACATAATGAGATATCTATCAAAAAATTCCTGGCTTCTTTTAGGGACTTCTCAGTTCTCCTTTATTAGTTACCAACTGCAGTTCCCATTCAATTCTTAGAGTAAAATTTATGAACTGTGAGAGCAGAAGAGAAAAATGGTATTTCTGTTCATTGTATGGTACGGCTGACACAGAGTCTTAGGTAGGCAAAGCTTCTGATTCCCTCATGCAATTAAAGAAAGTTGTTTCCCAGAGTTTCATTCCAAAATGGATTGGCTTGGAAGGGACCTTAAAGATCACCTTGTTCCACCCCCTCTGCCAAGGGCAGGGACACCTGCACTGGACCAGGCTGCTCCAAACCCCATCCAGCCTGGCCTTGGACACTTCCAAGGGCATCCACAGCTTCTCTGGGCAGGCTGTGCCACAGCCCCACCATCCTCACAGTAAAGAACTTCTCCTAATCCAATCTAGTCAAATCAAATGCAGGGAAATGAATCTCTGCAGTGCTCTGATGGAAGTCAGAATCAGACCCACTTTGATTCATTTTCCATTTCCCTTTCTGCCTCAGGGCAGTTGGGTTAGATTAGATCTGCCCAGGGTGGGGAATGCTTTTGCTGTGCCCGAGCTGCCTGCTGAAAACTCCAGGCTGGGACTTGCCATGGCTGCTGCCACAAGATGAATTATTCCAAAGGCTGAGCATCCTGAAGGAGTCATCACCTTCTCTGTCACTTGTTCTGGCTTTGTTAGTAAACACTTCTCACCTGTGACAGTCGCTGATAAATCTCAGACAGGAGTTTCTGATCTATTGTAAACAGCTTTCACTTGCTCCCCTGAGGGAGGTGTTTTTCAGAATTTGGCATGTCTTATTGCTCACATGGCAGCATTAGCAGCATAGTGCTTTTCCAGTGTCCTTCGTGCACTTGTCAGGAATGTTAACAAGATGATAGTGGGGTGGTTCCCTCCCTTTCTTGCTCCTCTAGCTGGTATCAAGGATACCAAGGGTACCAAAGCCTTCACACTCAGAATATTTCATTTGTAATATCCACAACTGCAGCATTGCCAACAGGCAAACTTCCATCCTAAGAGACTACTTTAGAATACCCACTGTGTGCAGTGCAATTTCATTTCCTTTCTGTCTGAAATCAGTTTCTGCAGTAAGTTGATTTATGGTGACCTTCTGGTAGGATATTGAGGACAGGTGCCACCACAAGCTCCTTTTATGTGGTTCCTAAACCTCCCACATCCCATAGAGTCCCATTCTGTTCTCTGCCTGGCTTCTGGCTAGGTCTCAGTGAAGGCAACGAGAATAGGCACAAATTAAAAGTTGGGCCTGAGCGTCAGTGCCTTGTTGGACTGACAAAAATTATGACATAAACAGAGCATGAAAACTAAATTATATGTTTAAATAAACTTGTGAAAAATTTGCTAGGTTCCAAAGTTTTCCCATCATTTTTTCTCTCAAAACACATGCAAATCCACAGTGGTGTTTATATTTAAAAAGGTTTATTGCCACTTATGGATGTACAAATGCAATGCAGTAATTTTAAGACCCCAGGAAGTGGGGAAGATGAAAAGGAAATATGAATAGCTATAGCTCTAATCAATGTGTAAGAGGGGTTTTTTTTTTAGCTGGAGACGAGGTTTTAAAAATGCAAGATACATATTAATGAGCGCTGTGCTCATGAAAGGTGCTGGATTAACCTTCCCAAAGAGGAGAATATTCAATTTATTCATTAGAAAAGTGCTTTGTTAGCAGCAGTGTTGGTGCTGCTGTGTCAGGAGCTCTCTGTCCCAGTTGGGTCCCTACTGTGGCAAAACCTGGGGTCAAGGAGAGACCCCTGAAATCCATGGGCCTGGTTCTTTATTTAGCAGGTGTCTAATGGGGTTTGCCACACCCTCAGTTTGTAGAAGCATTGGTTGGGGATGAAAGACTGCTAGAGCTGTGCTCTGGACCTAGACCTAACCCTAGACCTGTTTATTAGGTAGGGCTTGGGAAAATGCCTCCATGAAATACAATTGTAATATCAATTATTTCCCAAAAGCAATCATCCCAAGACAAGCTTAATCTTCATTAAGAAAGGTTTTTTCCACAAAATATTTTGTTTTTTATATCGTCTGATACATTTTATATTTCTATCAATAGTCATGAAAGTGAGGAAACATAACATTACAACTTTAAATTTACTACCAGTAAAATTGGAGCTCTACAGCAGTGAAATGTAAAAAAAATTGAACAAGCTTCAGTAATACTCTTAAAATGAAAAAAACGCCAATAGTAAATCATTAAACATGAAGCAAAATATGGAAATACATCAGCAAAACAAAATTCACAACTCTAAATAAAATATATAGGCTACTGCAGAAATGTTTTTTTAAAAATATTTCTGATAAATAGTCTAAGCACAATTAATTATAATTCATAGTTCCATTACATTTTTATTGTTGGGGAATTGCATAATATTCAAAGGTAGCAGAAAAATTTATAAATGTTCTTGAATAATATATTTTAAACATAACACTTTAATGTTAAGAAAAATAAAATTAAACATAGTTACTTCTAGATATATGTGCTTCATGTTTATAAAAAGGAAACCAAAAAACTACTGACAGACAAAATCAGGCAACTCCAAACAGGTTATGCATAAATATGAGAACATATTTGGATCCCTTTGGATAACACATTTATGTGATTGAAGGCAGACATCCTTTGGATGCATCAATAAAAGCATTGGAAGTCACCTCCAGCAGCAGCTCCCTTGGCCAGCAATTCTGGTTCCACACTTGAAATCCCCACGGGACTGTGTCTGCAGTGCTCATTGCTTCCTCCTCTGAGCCACCTAAATCAGATCAAAGTCACCTCCAGGGCAGGCAGAGATAACAGGACTCTCTTAAATAAACAGAGGGTTTTTCTGGTTGGGTTTGTTGGGTTTTGTCCCAGCACTGAGGTAATAACAAATACCTAGCAGGTAATTGCTTTGGTCATTCTAACTATGTATGCAAAAGAATGTTTGATGATGTCTAAAGAACAGGAAAGTAAGTCCAGGGGTTTATTTTCTGCAAATCCAAATTTTGATCATTGTTCCATGCTAAACACAACAACTGGATGGATTAAAGTTTCAGTATTCAAAAGCCTGTTTCAAATTTTATTATATATATATGTTTTTATCAACTAGTTAGACAGAATGTATATATAATAGACATATTTACAAATGTATATATGATATACAATAAATAAATCAAATATAATAAATCAATAATATAAAATAAATATACAATAATATACAATAAATACAATAATATACAATAAATTAATCAGCTGTATTTTGGAATCAAGGCTATTGGGTGATTCTGGTCCCCTACAAAGTTAAGGAAGCAGGTGAGCTTTGACATCATTGCTAAGCAGGTGTCTGTCTGCAGCAAATCCCCCAAAGAAGGTTTTTATGGGGCACCATGATGCCACAGATGTTCATTGCTTCCCTCCATTATGTAACCTTTAGAGTCTAGTTTATTTTTTTAAATTAACTCATAAGTCTTTTTGCCATGACATATTTATAAATAAATAAATCAGAACAACAACTTAAATTGGACTTTTCAGGAAATCCTATCAGGTGATTTAATTGAGAGTGATAAAAAAGAAAAAAGGAAACAAAACAGCCTTAGAAGGTTTTTGCTGTTAAAATTCCCTGCACTCTGTCTCTTGATTTTACCAAAACCTGGCATTCTTCACATTTATTTGCTCAGTTTTTTATTGTTCCTGTCTCATCATTAGGACCACTCCTGCTTTGTTTTCAACTTGTCAGTAAATCCCCAGGAACAGTGAAATAGAAGAATGGGCATAATGAATTCTCTTTGCACTGAAGGTGCGAGAGGACTGAGATGTGTTTCCTGGTAAGGTCAAATTTAGCAAAATAATAAATGTCTGCATTTACAAACAAAACAAAAGGAAAAGCCAACCCCCCCTTCCATGCAGGTTTTCTGTCTCTGGCTGTGATCACTGTGGTTTGTCACTGACAGGGAGGCTGTGATGGCTGCAAGGGTGAGTGAGGATGGGCAGGATTTATGCCCCAAACTCAGAGGGGCTGTGTGAGGCTCAGCAGTGGGGGCTGCTCCCTTGATTTCTCCATGTGCCTTTGGTCTGTGCCTTTCTCCAGGGCTGGGCCTGCCTGCTCCTGCCTGGACAAGAGGGCACAGAATTTTATTTCCCAGATCTTTAATACCCTGCAGCAGCAAAGCAGAAACGAGGCAAAGGGTAGTTCCAAGGCTGGTTTTGTCTCCTCCTGGGGTAATTCTGAAACAGCACAGGAGTTTTTTGTTGTTGTGTTTTCTTTCCTGTTTGTTTGGAGGGTATTTTATTACTGTTTCTGTGAGTAGACATTGTATTTCAGCCAGGAAAAGGAGGACCAGTGCTCCTCTGATCTTCCTGTTGTCCAATGGTGGTTTTGTGGTTGGTTACTTCATGATGCAGAGGTACAAGATGCAGAAGCTGGCAAGGTTCCTAACACAGAAACCCAGAAACTCCGCAAACACTGACCCTCATGGAGGGAGAGAGAGCACTACATCAAGTAATGCCAAGGTAAAGCACAAAATCATCCTCCCAGCAGCAGGGTGAGGTAACACTAACCCTGCCTTCTGTCACAACAAATCACAGCACAGCCGAGAGAAACTGCCACAGGCAGGTGGCCCCTACCCCAATTCAGGTTATTATAAATGCTCGAGCCTGGCTGTTTCTACAGCTGCATCCACCAGACCCAGCTGTCCTTGCCTTTGATTCACCTGGGCCAGCTCAAGCCACCTGCTCTGCTCTAAAACCTCATGCAGGCCCCACCACCCAAAAGCACCATTTTACTCCATGTATAAGGGAGAAAACAAAATAAAAGTCAAAACCTGAAGCATCCCTGTCCCATTGCTGAATGGGAATGCTGAGAAGTCAGACAGAGTCAAAAATAACAGAGGGGGTGATTAATTAATCACCTTATCCTAACTTATCCTTCTTAGGGCCTGCTCTTAAGGACAATGGCATCCAGGATCTCATAAAGCACAGCAATGCTGCTGTGTCACTCTCCAGGGGTGCTTTTGACAAAATTCCTATTGGGCAAACAGTTCATTAGAGATCCAGAGCTGTGGATAAGTTGATTTCATCAGGGTGCTTTGCCAGCTGAAGTGGCTCATGCATTTGACAGTCCAGCACCTGCTGGTGAAACATGTTGTTTGGTTGGGAGAACACACAGCTCCTCCTGTCCTCCTCACAAATGGAATGTCTTTCAGAATCATCTGGCAATCTGGGACTTTTTTTATCTTTGTGCTTCTGTTACTGCTGCTTGTCATTATCCATCCATCTTCAGGAGATACGTTTAAATTTCCTGGTGAACCCTGACCTCATGGTGAGCTCTGTGTCACCATCACTGCCTGAAAGGCCTTATCTGAAGTCATCTGTTTAGAATTATGCAATAATTGGAAAGTTATGCTGCTGCCAATTGAAAGAACAGAGGGAGATGTTCTGGCAAAAAACCTTCAGCAGATCTGGTGATGATTTTGATGATGATGCTTATATAAACGCCCCCAAGCTGTTCAATATTTTCCAATTCTGGAGGAAATATTCCTGAGCACAGCGCAATATAACCTGCCCTAATATTTCATACTTTAATATTTTGTAAACTTCCTTGAACACTATATTTTCTGAAGACTTTAACTTTTTAATCTATTTTTTGCAGCTCAAACAAGCAGTCTGTTTTCTGCAGATCCTTGATGAAAATGGACTCATTCTGGTTCTGAGCATTTCTTGAGTGCACTGAAACCCCACTCAACTAAGCACATGCAATAGAAGTGGCATCTAAGGTTTGTCAGCAGTGTGGCTGTCATGGTTTAACCCCAAAACACAGCTGCCCTCTCATACACCTACCTCCATCCCCACCCTGGCTGGGTGGGGAGGAGAGCTGGAAAACAAAATACATCTCATGGGTAGAAATAAGAACAGTTTAATAACTGGAATATGATGAAGATGATGATAGTAATAGATATAAGGGCATACAATCAGACTGTAGTTTGGAATGTGCCTTCTCCAAAACCCCAAAATATCTAAGAGAGCTTTCTTTCTTACTAGTTAGTGGAGAAATTGCTGTTAGATCATAACTTCCTAGCAAAAGCCTTATTCCCTCTGAAATACTCCAGTAGCTCTTTATGGGATGATATTTGGTCCCAAGTTGGGACCTTTATTGCCATTGCTGTGGGAACATTAATTCCATTCCATCAGAAATGGGTGCACTGTAAGGAATAGAATAGAATAGAATAGAATAGAATAGAATAGAATAGAATAGAATACAGAAGAATTTGAGTGAAATCTCTCACTTCTACCTGGCATGACCAGACAAGTCTTTGAGGATGACAGTGAGTATTAAACTGATCACATTAGGCACTGGTGCAAAAACATGTTTATATGGTGATGGTACCATTTTGTTTAAGACAATGCATTTTATGTTTATGATAAAAAAGCTGGAAATTGTCCATATAGAAAGTCTACTGCAAACATAAGCATGACCACAGTCTGGTTTTAATTTTTATGGTCTCTCGAATTTGCACATACAGAACAGATAAAACAGAGCAAACAGGAATACCCCATCTAATCAGAAACCCCAAATAAAAAATGGAAATAATCTCACTTTCATCCAGTGTATTTGTAGCTTTAACAGAGAAAAATGTTTTCCTTAGAAACTAGGGTATCTTTACAATATACTGTTGAAAATTTATTTATTCTGTCCTGAAGCTGAAGAAATAGTTTTCTGCATTCAGTAATATGGAGGTGATTGTTAATGATACATCTGAGGTCTGCACCATGCTAAGAAGCAGTACTGGGATGTTAAATGCATGAATGGCTTTTTACATATAATGCAATCTGTTTGTGTATTTAAGCAGGAAATAAAGCAGGTTGGACAAAAGTGTTAAGAGGAAGAGAAACTGAAAAGCATGTGTGTTTGGTCACTCTGCATTAACAGAAGTAGTTTAGGCATTGTTGTCAGAAAGCAAGGGAAACACAGCTTTCCCTTATTGCCTTTGACTAGAACAGAACCCATTGCATCAAAAAAGATCAAGGATAAAGTTCTCAAAATCTGCCTCTGGGCACTGCAAACAGCATTCCCATTCATTTCAGAAGGAATTGGGTGTCTCTTCAGTTCAAATAGTTGTTGCAGAAAATTCAATGTGAATTTTCATTACTTACCAAGTTAGAAAATATTATCAATTGCAGAATTCAGATTCAATTTATAATATATTTTCATCTACTTTTTCCTTGGCTCCAGTGCTGGAGTAATTTCATAGGCACAGTTCTTTGTCTGTACTGAAATTATCACTTTTTTCTTCTGCAGCACTAAATAGCGTGTGCCACTGCTTAATTCAAAATAGGTAATTAAGAATCTTGCTAATGATGCTTAACACATTTATTGTGCTGACAAGACAACAGATTTCTCCCAGGGAGATAGTGTGCAGTGTCTTGGCTGTTTGCCTGCTTGGGATCACCCAGAGATGTGCAGCAGACCTTTGGAATTATGTGGTGCATCTGTCAGCCAGAGCTCATCACCACTGCCTCTGCCTGTGCTGGGACTCAGCACCTCATCAGATGCCATGAGAGATCTGCATTGCTGCAACTGTAATTTCATTTTCCTCTCCTTTCTGGAGGAATCAGAACCTGTTGTGTCACTGTATATTCAGAATATCCATGCTTGAAGGTATGAAGACAACGTTCAGGAGCAATTTGGTATCATTATTTTGGGATGTAGAACCCCATAAACTCCCAGCTAGTGAAAAAAAGTCCAACAATCACTCACCCAGCCTGTTGTTTTTTGGGGTAGGTTGAGGAAAGTTCATGACAGATTTTTTTCTGTATTTACTTGTAAAGCTATATCCTAGATCTGAGAATAAAATCCCAACAGGAAGCCTGGTTCAAAGCAGGTAGGAGAATTTCCATCAACTTCAGCAGAGTGCAGGGGAGGCCAAAGTCTGGCTCAATGTTTGTTTAATGTTTCATTCCTGATCAAATGTAGTGGCCAGATTTTAGAGAGCTTATCATACTGCATCACCAAGAGCTTTAATGGAGTTAAACAGGTTTACATCAGCTAAAAGTGTGGTTCTGAGCTTTCATCTGACTGGAATGTACTGAACAACTAATGCTGCTAATAAGTAAAACTTCAAACCAAGAGAGTAACATGCTGTAAGTCTTGAAATTTTATCCAAACAAATGCTGTTCTCTTAAATGTGTTGTATATTCTACAGAAGGAGAGGTTGTTCACCTTAATTATTTATGATTGACTGATTTATGGATTTTAGTTTGTGGTTCACTTTTGGGTTTTTTCCATGTTTGTTGTTTTCCCTGGTCTCAATTTAACAATCTCTTTAATATTGATCTGGATATGGCAAGCGTTGCAAATTTTTAATGTTCTGCATCATGTGGCATACTGCACTTATTGGGATTTACTGTCATGAATAATTTATAGCTGTGTTCTTTAATATGTTATTGATTGTTGCCTCTTTTAATAAGGAATGGAGGTCTCAGTTTTGCTGGATTGACAGGCATGGGTGGGTGTGTCCTGTTCAATTGCTCACAGTACAAATAAAACAGGGGTAGTTAAGAACTAACAGAGTCAAGAAAAGTTGTCTTGAACTGAGAACAAATCAGAAAAATAAATAGTGTTCCCTTTCACACAGAAATAACAATAATGATTCTTTCTAGTTGTGTTCTGAATTCAGGACACTACTGCAAAAAGTTTACAACCACAGGAAAAATAAAAGCATGTGATAGAATCTTTAATCTTTTGCACTGTAGCAATCTCAAAACTGATTTCCTGATGATAATTATTTGTAGATGGAATCGCTTATTAATAGGAACTTATTTCAAAATCAGGTGATGGCATAGATTGCCTAGCAGAAGGATGTACGTTGTTCAAATTACTGAAGGAATTTGTTGCTCAAGTTTCTGACTCCTCTGCAAATGATAAAAAAAAATATCCAGACAAGGTCACTGCAAGCACATTTTCCATCTGTCAGCTGGGGAAAAAAATGGCATCAGTAGGGAATAGAATCTTAGAAACAATTGGTACTTTCTGAGGGCCTATGACCTATCTGAACTAATTAAGCACTCTTTGAAGTACCAGCATTTCAGCCTTCATAATGCATCATGCATAGTCATTGCCTCTTTTTCTGGAGCAGCAAACTGCAATGCAGCAGATGGGATTTCCAAGAGCGCTGCCCTGTCCTCCCTTGTGCTGGAGTCAATGAGAGTTTTCACATGGATATTTATGGGCAAGAATCATGATAACACTAACTCATTGACCTCAGCAGCAGCAGAGAGAAATCAACGGTGATGGCCTTTCAAACAGCTTTTCCTCAGTGACTTCAGCCAGCTTGGCATAAAAGACATAATCAGAGGCGGGCAGGTCACCTGGGTCACCCTCCCAGCCACCACACTGCTCTGCCTTTGTAGGCAAGATTTCAGGTGCTCGTTCCCCTGCTGAGAACCAAGTGTGCAGGGCTTATGAGAACTCTGTGGGTGCAATCTCTGTTTTCCTTCCCACTGAGCAGGAAAAGAGAGAGAGTGGTGGCATGAATTTTGTGTCTCGAAATAATGAATATTTTTGTAGCTCTGTGTGACTAGGAGGACATTTTCTTTGCACTGCCACATGTAGAACGAAAATATCAAAACTTTTAAGTACATTTGGGATCACAGAATCCAAGTTAAATATTACAACTCATTATGTGGTCACAAACCATTAGTTGCAGATCCAAATTGGCAAGAAAGTAGTAGTTCAGGACTCATATGCATGTGGGAAAAAATGTACTCAGAGAACTCTAAAAATTAATCAGAAAAAAATGTGTTTCATAGCAATTCCCTTTTTTCATTTTAACACCCTATTGCTTATGATGATGGCCCATTAGCTTCTGTCAAATATTTCATCATTTAATCCTCAGCCTTACTTGAGAATGGCTACATTACATTTCTATTCTGGCTCGAAGGAGGTTTATATTTGTTAGTCTTGATTTCAAATTTATTTAATGCTAATCCACTTCACCAATTCATAGTACTTCAACTACATGTTTATTCATTTGTCATTCTTCTCCAAGACTAAATCTGTGCTTCAGTAATAAATTGTGCAAAATAGTTCTTCACAGTGGTAATTATTCTAAGTCACTGCTCAAAATTACTTTCATGTTACATAGAGAAATCCACAACAAGATATGGTCTGAACAATTAATGACTTCCTACACAAGTGCAGTCCATTCTCACCCTCTGTTCCAACAGCCTGTTAAAATAATCCTGTTGGCAGCTAGCAAAAATTCTGAGTGCTCATTAAAGGAAAATGACATTTTTTTTCCCTTGGACAGTATATGATGGTAAATGTCTGAAAATTACAAATGCCAAAGACTTAACTGCAGCTGTGTGCTACCTACTAAAACAAATGGGAAATATTTTTTCTTGGTTCAACTCTTCTTTTGTATTGGAAAAGCTCAGAGAGTTTATCATATTGCTGCTTTTGCTGAAGACTTAAAATGACCGTCTGTTGTCTGTAGGAAACAGAATCCCGTGGAACACATGGAGCCCCTCAGCCAGGATGTGTAAATTGTCTTTGTGCAAACCTGTGCTGCACGGTTTGCCTGCTGATGATTTTAAAACAGGGTGGAATATGACACAGTGCTGGTGGATGTTCCCTGGAGCTGTGTTTGGATCCCATCAGGATTGAACCCCTGTTAGTGTGAGTGCTCTGTCAGACCCCAAACAGTTTCCTGTGACTTTTGAAAAGGCTGATTACTTTATTAGTTTATTATTTTAAAATAGGGTGCAATATGACACAGTGCTGGTGGCTGTTCCCTGGAGCCCTATCAGGTCTGGATCCTATCAGGATTGAACCTCTGTTAGTGTGAGTGCTCTGTCAGACCCCATATGGTTTCCTGTGACCTCTGAAAAGGCTGATTAGTTTATTCATATGTGTGTGACCACAAGAACACCTTTAAAATGGCACAAAGCCGTGCACCATTGTGACTCCAGGTAGGAAGGATTGCATGCACAGACACTTTGCACAGATCTCACCAGCCTGGAATCCTGCAGTGAGGTTTCATCTGTGACCAGATTCCTTTGGAATGGTGAGACTGGAATGGGGTGGATGGTGCATCTCTGCCCAAGACAGATGTCTGACACCACGGAGAAGAATCACACTCTGGAGGTGCTAGACTCTCTGTCGGCTTTCAAATGAATCCAGATGAGCAGCTGGAACAAGATATTTCATTCTGGATAGCTGAAATGTGGTGATATATATCTATACCTCTTACCTACAAACTCCTGCTGCCAGCAGGGCTTACAAGGACTGGTTTAGATTGTGTGTGCTTGTCAGAAAGCAACGAGTGAAATTTGTTGTGACATTGTTTCACTCTAATGCAGCAGAAGATGGTAAGAATATGCATGCACAGGGTCCTTCTGCATAATTTGTATAATGATGATGATTATGGTGCTGGAAACATTTGGGAGAGCAAGAGCAATTGACAGAGGATGGGAAGAAGCACAAGCAAATAAACTAACACAATAATCTAATCTCACCAGAAAAAAAACAGAGCCAAATTTGACCCAAGGACTGCAATTGCAAATAGGCATTAATAGGATTCCTCAGTGAATGTAGCAGAACATAATTTAATCTGAAGTGCACTTGAGAAATTAGAAATGCCTCCCTTTTGTTGTTTTTTGTCATGGCAGAGGTCTGGATAAGTGTTAGGTTTTACTGTAAATTAACAAGATGAGCATGTCTGCAATTTGTCTACAAATAGTCTTCATCTGTTTAATTTCCCTCAGTGCTGTCACCCTCCATTTTATCCTCTTGAGATCCTTCAAGGGGAAAAGAATTGTCAGGGCAAAAAAATTATTTAAATTTCATTTTAAAATGCTGTCTTGGTTTCTTAGGATGTCTTCTAATCAGGCTAACCATCTTGAAGAGTAAATACAGAATTAATCAAGCTTGTGCTTTCATGTTCACAAAATTCCTGAAACTCGTGGCATACACTGCAAAGAGGTTAAACTCATAATATTACAGAACTTTGTTAAAATGACCTATGCCTTGTATTCTGGAGAAAGGTTGAATAAGTGAACAGGGTACATAAGCAATCGTTTTGTCAAGTACTTCTCTAAGAGCAGCTAATTAGATCCACTTCTATTCAAAGATAACAGGAATTACATAGAAAAAAGGGTTGAAAATAAATGAAACTTTCTCTTCAGTTAAAGAATATTGAAATTATCTTTAGTGTAATTTTGAAAAGTCCTTTCATTGCTGTTAATCAGAAATTAAAGTGAAATCTGTTCTAAACCACTCTTTCCACTTAGCTTCCCCAAAATGATTTTCACTTTCAACACTTTCAGATCCATTTTGCAGTTAATAAAAAAAACAAAATGAGGAGGTTGAGTGGAAACCTCCAACCTTTGCAGGGCCTAACCTCAACTTCTGCTTCCTTGGGGGTCAAATAGCATTTCTTCCTCTCCACAGACAAAAATATCATATAGTGAACACAAAATGCGTTTCACCATATCATTAATCCCAAAGGGCTCATATGGACTCCCCATGTTTGATGCCATTCAGCACAAAGGGAGAGGAGGGGATGCACAGCAGATGGTTATTACATATGTGGCTCCACTGTATGTGGCTCCACTTTCATTTGCAGATGCTGCTCTTGCACATGAACCCTTTCAACTCTCAAACTGTACAGCACAAGGGCTTACACAATATCAAGTAATTTTTGGCAGCTGCTGCTCAGTCTTACATTGCTGCCAGATCTCTGGCAGAATGAGCTGAATCCCTGTCTGGTGTACAATCAGCACAAGGTCCTCATTATACTGGAATTTAATACTCAGGGCCAGAAGGCTCCACACACAATGCAAACCCAGATTCACTCCCTTGCCTTTTGAGTGAACAACTGTTTGATACGTGGTGCCTCACAAAGTTGCCATAATTAAATGGATAACTATTTATATACACATTCTGGTCCAATGTAAATAAATAAGAATGAAGGAATTATTAGGATAAATATCAGAAGTTAAATGCATGCATTTATGCCACCAATGAATAGTGACAACTGGCACAGAAGTCTGTGCAGGACAATTATGACATGGAGAATGTCAAAGGCTGAATGGGATCTGCAGTACATGCCAATATTGGGGAAAGTGTGTATAAATATGTACTAGTTTTAAAGCAAGTGGGAGATTCCAAGTCAGAACTACAATTTATAGGAAAATTAAGATAAAGGCAATAATACAGAATCACTGGCTTAAACTGACAGTCAGGAAATGGTCTGACACCCTGTGGGTCAGGGTGGCGGCAGCAGAACAATCAAAGGGTGGCTGCAGTCCTTTTGGAATGATGGATGTGATTCTGTCCAAGGGGTCATCCTGTAGGAAAGTCTGATCCTCTTCTGGAGGTCCAGTGGTGATTATGGAGCTCTCCTCCTCTGGGAATCCAGTGGGCTGTGCTGCTCATGGTGTTCCAAACCTCAGATTGGCAGAGGTCGGGTCCATATAGGATCCAGATCCAGGTAGGAGTGCTTGGTTCCTCCTCCTGGGCAGAGCATCTCACAGTGGGGTGATGTGATTTTATCAGTCATACAGTGAGATTTGAGGGCCCATTAGCAGAAGATTAAAGATTGTCCTCAGAGGGAGTTATCAGGGGTGTGTCATGGAAGAGATAAAGAACACTGCCCCACTGTTTTAACAGCTTATGGAGATGGTGATAGAATACATACTTTTGGTAGCATCTTACATTGTAACCTAAGATAACACAAATATACAAAAATTGTGTGTGTTCTGCACACACAATGCAAGTCCTTTTCTGCTGATTCTCCAGGACATTATTTTAAACATTACAGATTAGAACAACCACAAAACGTTTTTATCATGGTCTTTTAAGTTTCAGGGTCCACCCATTCTCCAAGTGGGAAAGGAGGAATATCTTACTGAAGTTCTTAGCAATATGTTATTGTGAATATAAATGGTCCCAAAAATATCAGCTCAGTGCTATGTTTATACTGCCAACATGCACACCCAAACAATTTGTTACACACAAAGCACCTCCTTCAAGGACTTGTCTTGTGCATCCAGAGCCTTAGAAGCTCTGGGGCCCAACACAGGAAGGACTTGGACCTGCTGGAGCAGGACCACAGGAGAGCCGTGAGGATGCTCAGAGACTGGAGCACCTCTCCTGTGAGGAGGCTGAGGGAGATGGGTCGTTCAGCCTGGAGATGAGAGGGCTCTGGGGAAACCTCAGAGCAGACTTTCAGCACCCAAAGAGGCTCCAGGAGATCTGGAGAGGGACAGCTCACGAGGGCATGGAGTGATAGGAAAAGGGGCAATGGCTTGAAGTGGAAAGATTGGTGCCTCAGCTGGAAACCGTGAGGAGCTTTGTGTGGAAGGGAAATACTGAGGCAGCACTGCTGGACATGCACAGCAGCAGAAGGCTGAGAGTCTGGGGAACTTTTCATCTTGTCTAAGCAGAATTTTTTACTCATTTTACTCATCCTGCCTGCAAAGGTGACAATCTAAATGCCTAGGTGCTATTCAATATTTTATCCTAAATGAATAGATAATCAGAGTAACTCTAATAATATGGCTAAGCAGGGAGGAACAGGGAATTATTTTGAATGACCTAGTCAAAATCAATGATCAAGGCTGTAAACAGAAATATTTTCCTTTTAATTAATTCACCTTCAGTGTTCTTTTTCATTAAAATTTAAATGAGGCACTGTAATTCAGAAGGAGATAACTGCAGAGTGTGGAGATATACTGGGCTTTAAATCAGTTCATGGATGTTTGGGGTTATTTCATTGTGTGTTGATTTTGAAGCAATTTCACAAAATCAAGTGTTAGTGCTATGAGGCTGTTTGGCACAAGAACCCTTAAGGACCTTGAGGTTAAATAAAAATTGAGGTAAACTGTTCATGTTTCTATTTATAGTAGAATTACTATGACCTTGTGAGCATTTCTATAAAACAGATTAAAATTTTGCCACTGAATTCCCTCTACAGGCTGATATTTATCACAACAAGGCTTCAGTATTTTAATAGCTCCTCAAAATTGGACTCTGATGCTGGAAAAGGCTTTACTGTTTAGATCAAAACTGGCTGAAATTCAATTTTGTTTCATGGGAATTGAGCATATTTTGAAGAAATTTTTATTTCAGGATAAAAGTAGTGCTTTCAATTTCCCATGGAAGCAAATATTTTTTTAAAAAATTATAGTTTAATATTTTTTTGAGAAATAGTATGAATTTAAACAGGCCTTCCTAAAATGAAAATTAATCAATATGACATAATTACCAGTTTTGCAGAGCTTCCAGGTTTGCAGAAGACATTGCCATGGATTAGAAATAGTGAGTTGAGAAGTGGAGGACTCGTAGCCAGGTTTGCCAGAGCTTTGATGAACTTCTGCTTCATGATGAGGTTGGATATTTTGGTCCACTGAGACCCCATTGGAGCATCTCCTCCCAGTTCCATGTGCATTTGGCATTCCACATGCCCTATGAAATGAAGAAATGGTCTTCTCATTTTGAAAATGGGTACAAAGAGAGACAGAAGACAATGCCAAGAGCTCCTCTTTGCATAGCTTAACCTTGGAAAGTCTGCAACTGAGAGCAACCAGGAGCTAAAGCCAAAGTAGTTGAGAAGAGATATGTTGCATGGACCTGTAGTTTGGACTGGAGGGTGGTGCCTCCATCCAGGCAGGAGTCACAGTGAAGTTCTTCTTTCAGGGCAGGAAACTCACTCTGCTTTGTATCTTCTACTGGAAAATTCCGGAAAAAGGCCTGACCAATGTGCCTGTACATCAAGGCAGGAGATATTTCAAACGAGATTCCCCTTTTTTCACTCCCAAAACTGTTCCACTCTCTATGCCAAAATAATCCTTTGCTCACAGGGCCTAGGAGAGCCAATGGCTTTGTGACCTTTGGGAGTCTCTCGTGCCTGCAGGAATTATATTAATCCAAAGCAAGATGACAAGTGGTAGGTTTGAAAGTCAATATTTTACTTTTAGCTACTCAGATCTTTCATGGGTCCAAGATTATGTGTTTATCTGTCCAAAGGCTCAAAAGAAAAGCTGTAGTTGAGCCAGCAGCTTAACTCTCTTGGCAGAAAATTCCTAGATGCTGTCAATGCTGAACAGTCAGTGTTTATCATCAAAAGGCATCATCTCCACTGATTTTCTTTGGTTTAAAACACAAAATTGCAACACACATTTTCAGAACTTTACAATTAAATAATTATTTTTTTAAAAATAATAGCAACAGTATAGTTGAGATCTGTAAAAATTAAAGGTGTGGTTTACTGTGAAATATATTTTTCTAGGAAACTCACTATGACTTCTTCTAGCTTTATATCACTCTATGAACAATCTATACTGCATTAAAAATCTATAATATGGAGCACACATTGGTTTCTCTATCTCCCTAGCAGAATCCCAGGGGAGCTATTAAAATAAAGGTAGTGAACAAACATTAAGTTAAAGTCAGAAGTCTTGTCAGATCTAAATATGGCTATTGTTAGAATATGAACTCAAATTTAATCTCCTATTCCTTTGTGTTTAATAGCACTTTGAAAATGCATATACTTTAATTTTGCCAAAACAGAATAGAAATAAAAAGGAATTAAATTACTGCAGAGCATCATAAAAGTATTTAAGCCATCATGTAAATGTGGAAAACCTCTACATTATTCTAAATCGTTATGGCTATTGCTATAAGAATTTATACTGTCTTAGGTGATCACAGCAGCAAATACCAGCTTAGGAATGATCATACCTGAAATAAATACAATATTTTACTGCAAGCCATGGAGGAAACTAAATTAGAGCAAAAAAAGCTGTAAGGAGAGCGAGACATAAAGTCAAGGCTTGTGATTTTACACCTTATTGTGCTAAATCTGCAATTTTGGCACAATTTCCAACTGATGCATCCTACTCAATATCAGCTGTCAGTATTTGTGTGTGTGTGCGTGTGTCTGCCATCTCATAGACTTTACTGTAAGAAAGGTTTGGCACAGGACTCATTTCTACACACCAAATTAATGAATCTCAATCAGAAATAATTTGTGCCATTTCCTCAGAACAACAGTTCATACAAGAAAATCACCAGTGAATTGGATTCATGACTAAAGTGCGTCATGGAGGTGTAGATGGGTACATGCAAATTTATTTCCTAAATTTTAGGAGTTGGATAGGAAATATCTATATCCTACCTCTTTTGATTACCAGATCTATCAGATTCTCTACATGCACATTTCTGAAAACTTTTCATGAAGGTTCATTCCTGTAAGAGAGTTGTGACATAAGAAAAGTCAGCACTGTGAACAGGAGAATAATTTCTGAGTCTCTAAACTCAATTCATAACCAAGTCTAAATATGAATGTTGCTAACCCAGCAGACACAGAGCTCAGTTTGCTTCCTTGACTCATTCTAAATCCTAATTGAATGCAAATAATGGCACAAGAATAGTAAGAATAGTTTACAAGATGGGGCAGTGCTAGATGAAAGCAGTAGAAAGTGTTCAGCAGCTGATCATGTATTTTTCTTTTTCCAAATTTAGCATTTTTAGTCATAGAAAATTAAGCTGAAATTCAGAACTAGGGAAAAATCCCCAAACACGTCTAAATAACAGTCTTTTGACTCCAACAGCAACAGTTTCTTCTGAAAAAACACTTTGAAAATTATGAGCTCTCTTTGAGCTAGCATATGCCAAAAGAAGGGTTGAATTGCAGCTGTTCCCAGTGCTCAGCATATACTTTCAACCTGTTCTTGGTTTTGTTTTCTATTAAAAATGTAAGAGTCTCCTTTTTTTGTGCTGAAAAACTGAAAAAAAAAAGTGCAGTAGCTTCTAAAAATTCTGCAAGGTTTAAAAGATCTCTTTAGTAAAGCATTTGATTTTTAAAGTTAAGGCTAGGCTGCTTCCACAAGAAGCATATAATGGAATATAATCTTGTTCAGGTTAAAAAAAAAATAAATCTCTTGCTAGTAATGACTCTGGCTTTCAGTAGGATTTCTTGATGGTCCCTGCAGGATGAAGTTGTGTGTCTCCGGCCCCAGCTGAGTGAGGATGCTGGGGATGTGCTGGGGCTGAGCAGAGCCAGGAGCATCGCTCCAGCCCCTGCCAGCACAGCACAGGCAGGGCTCTCCTTCAGTCTCAGAAATGATGGGATTTCCTTGGGATGCAAATGGAATTGCAGTGGAGAAGTACCCTCTCTAGGCTGACAAATGCCACTGCACAGTAGGATTAATATTTCACAGGCTAAGTGGAGGGAGGCAGCAGAAGTCAAAGCAACACTTCTGGAGATGGCACTGGTGACAGAGAGGTGGAGGTTTTTATCTGTGTTATAAAACATTTAATATCAAATTAATATGCAAAATTATTAATAGCTATGAGCTATATTAATGATGAGGTTATATACATAAACTAACTAGTGTTGATGAAACTTTATGACCTGAGCAAACGTGATCAGGAGATATTCTCCTGGGTGGGTTTGTTGTTTTGTTTATTAATAATAAATGAATAAATATTAGCCTGGCTGTTGCATAATAAAAACGGAAAAAAAGAAACTGCAAACCCCTTCCCTTTGATGTAGGGCCTGAATAAGTGCGCAGAGAGGCAGGCATGGGGGAGCTGGGGATCAGCACTCTGGCATCCCTGCTTGCAGTGAGCGCTGCTCTGCTGGGCCCGGCGATGGGAGCTGAGAGAGGCTCAGTGATTCATCCGTAGGTGGCTGCCTGTCACAGGTGGGTGAAGTGCTTCCTATATATAGCCTCTGTATGGGTTCACAGCACACTTGAGGATGGCCTGGAATGAAAGGTGCTCTCAAAAAGCCCTGGGTAAGTCATTATTTCATTATTACAGGAAGGCGCTAGCAGCTGTCAGTCTCAATAATTGGATCAACGCTCACATTGCAAATGCCAGCAGGTTTGACTCAGCTGTTTATAGTTCTCTAGCAGATAAATTATATTCTGTGGAACTGATTTCATTTCAGGTGAGATTTCTGGGAGATGGCACAAACAAAGGCCAGGCTGTTCCTTGCAGCTGTTGGAGATGCCAGGGCTGGTGGCCCAAAGGATTTTCCCTCTGTTGTGTTGTGACAGGGACTGGCAGGCCCTGCACTGGCTGTGGCATGGACATTAGCACTGCTGTGTAAATGAAATCCCAGGTTCTGGTCCCTGTTCCACAGTGCAGCTGTGTGAATCCAAATAGATACAGGGATGCTCTCACTGCTGACTTGAGCTGTCTGGGCCTTGCAGTGAAATCTAATTCTAAAGGCATTTAGCAGAAGTAGACTGGCTTACCTAGATAACCGGGAATTGCTGCTACTCTTCTCTGGTGAGAGAAGTTAATCAGAGTCTCAGGAAGTCATCACCTGCAGGGCTGCATGGTTGGAATGTCCTCCTGGATGAAAAGGCCTTGTCTCCTTTCTAAAATTTGGCACAAACCTCATGTCAGGAGGACAATCCTCTTACGTGGTAACCTTGAGTTTAGAGCTCCTATCCAAAACCATGCAGTGCAGGTTCAGTTTCCTCCTCTGTTTGAACATACTCAGCTTTCTTTCTTTTGAAATCCCTTAATATCAGAGCAAATTGGGTCATTAATTCCTGTTAACCCTCATCTAAACTCACATATGACAAAAATTGTGTACTGAAGTAATAACATTTTGCTTTTCCTCTCTGAATCATAATTATATCAATGGCACTGTGCATTTGAAGCAGTGTTTCCCAAGATGATCTACAATTTATGCTTTGGAAAAGTCTTTAGAGGGAATGCCATGAACTTCAGAAGCTGAGGTTTAGGTCCAAACACAGGAAACTTCCCCTTGATGTTTGTTTACTTTTCCCATCACTGCCTCTTTCTTTCCCTGGCATGAATAATGTATCAATGCTTTTTTGGTTGGGTTGTTTTGTTTTGGAGTGATTGTGTTTGGGTTTTTTTTGTTGTTTTTTTGGTTTTTTTCATTTCTTCTCTTAGCACCTCGAGAAAATGGAGATGTTAATTTCTTACAGTGGCAGCTTAGACAGGCACAATTAAGCAGTTTACTTTCTAGGGATTGCACAGTGAATTCTTCAAGAAGTTTCTGTGCAGGTGAGGGCCAGGCTATCGATTCCTGGCTGGCAGCAGACAGATGGGCTGTCAGCAGAGCTGCTCATACTTTTACTGGGGTACCTCATTAATGAAGCCAACTACGAGCTCAGGTTTTCAGCTCCCTGGTATTTGGAAAGTGGTGCAGCACACTGCAAAAGGAGTTTATTGGATCCCATGTGTCAGTCAAGGGAATCAGCTATGTGTGTTACTGGTGCCCTGCATTCTGTCTGACAAATTTGATTTTTCCACAGGTAACTGCTAAAATATTGCTTTGCATCTATACTAGCAGTTGCTTATCTTTGCATTCCCTGATATACTGAGTGTCAAAGGATACAGAAAAACCTGGGACAGCCAGAAATGCCAATTGTAGATCTTTTTAGCTTTGTATCACCATTTTTATTTTTGCTTCACCTAGAAAAGACTAATTGTGTGTTGTGTGTAAAAATTCAGATTTCAAAACCCCTGGCTGCAATTTCACATGCTTTACATTTCAAATGAAACAGTGACAGTTAAATGATCAAATTCCCACTCACTTGGCTCTCACACAGTCCCACTGAAACCAAGCCAGCCCTGTAAAATGTACACTCTTGCTCCTTGCTTGTTTCCTGGAACTGAATTTCCCCAGGGCAGTGACCTGTGTGATCCTGTTCACCAGTACAAAAACATTCATTGCTTCATAGTCACTACTTGTGTACATGGCAAAACAGCAATAAGCTGGTCCAAAACCTAAACAGTGAAAGATGATTTTACAATAAAGATAAATAGATTAATAACTACTGTGAGGCTTAATCACAAGAGGTAAATCTGCAATGATGCCGACAGCACTGTGGGCAATCTTCTTAAATGCTGTGTTACTGTTCACAGAGTCTGTTGTTCTTCAGATATTTTTTCTATATAATCTATGTACTTTCAGAGGAAATTTCCTCACATTCCTGTAGTCATCTTTGTCAATTTAATAAATGCTTGATAGTTTTGTTCAGTAAAATTTTGGAAAGGTTTCTTTTGTGCTGTCACCTTTTATTAGTCAAGTTCTCTACAGGAAGAATGGTGATGTCTGAAGGTTGGAGTGGTTGCATTTAAGGTTTTACTCAAGAAGTTGTATTTTTTAATCAATGACTCATTTAAGAAAACTCAAAGAGTATGGAAAAGTATTGTTCCTGGGGTGTTTTATTGTACCATTTTTGGCTTTTTTTCATGTTCACCATTTGTAATTCTTCTATTCTTCTCCCTCAATTACTATTGACGTTCAGGATGACTGTCAGCTGATGGCTTTTTATAAGCTGTTCTGCAAGCTGAACACAAATAACATGACAGCTTGCAGGCTACTTGTTGTCATGGTGTTCTTACTTTGCTCTAGGCAATGCCATATAAAGAATATTACATCTCGACTCCTATTTGCATCAACCAAATATTTTAACATTAACATGATAATATCTGAATGCCAGGATGTTTATGACATTGCCAGCACCAAGAAAAACAGAATAAAATTCTGTTCTGTTTCCACCTACACATTTTCACCCACTCCCAGGTTCTGTACTACTGTGGTTACAGGATTGTTGATTTCTGTGGAGGTAAGTTGATTTCAGGTTCTAAGTCAAATTATGAAATCTAATTTAAAAGGTCTTTCTGATAGCATTTGCAAGCTTCATTAAGTGAGATGTAACACAGGGAGTGTCACCCTACATGCTGCTCTTTGAACTGTCTTCCACCAATTTACTCTGAGCTTGTCTTAGCTTTAGAAGTTCTCTGCAACATCCACAGCTTAAAAGGCTCCAAGGAATTACAGCACTGACCGATAAAAATGAAAAAAAATAAATTGTGTAAAATAATTTGTGTAAGAATATTACCAAAATTATGGATTACAGAAATTTCCTGCACCAGAAATATCTCTATATGTGAATAGCCTTTCTGTATTTAGGTTTGACTTTAGTTCATTATATTTGGTTTGGTATATTATGTTTTGCATTATTACTATAAGTTTGACTTTGGTTTCTGTTTGGTTCATTAAGCTGTCTAGCCTGAAGGATAAAATGCTTTTTAAGCAATAATATGTATTTGAAGTTCTTGTATACATTAACTGTAGGTACAATTCTCACCATACAGCTGGTTCCAAGTTTCCAATGAATCATTTTGAATAAAACAGCTCTCAGTGCTGTGCTGCTGGTTGTTAGATTCACTGTGTGAACATCCCTGATATGTTCCTGTATTACCTTCTGCAGCTTTGCAAACCAACTCCTGTCACTAAATGCAAATGCTTTTGTCTGCAAAGCAGGGTCATCTGCAGTTTTCTCTTTTCCTCTGTATTATGAATGTTTGGGAACATGAAGAACAGCAGGCAGAGCCTTGCTGGAAGCCCTGAGGTTGTCAGGAAATACCTGCTTCAATACAATAGGCTTTATCCTAAAAAGCTGGAATAATGCAGTGCAGGAAGGGCTGTCAGAGACAGTTTGGACCCTTGGGGCAGCTGCTCTGGTGGTGCCTCCCCAGCGGCAGAGAAAAGGCTGCTCTGTCTGCCTGAGATGTTTCTGACCTGGCACCTCCTGCCTCTGCAGCTTCCATCCCAACATCAGCACCCCTGCCCGTGATAAAATGGGCAGAGAAGCACCTCAGTGTTTTTTCCTGTGTCTCCCCTGTGCTTGGGAGAAGGACCTTGCAAAACACCTTGGTCATCCTGATTTTTTAATATTTTCTAAGCCTTCTGATGTTCACATTCTTGTAACAAACTTTCTCACACACTTTCTGTAAATAACTCATTGTTCTGCATTCTTTTATGGAGGAAGAGAAATTCGATGGACTGTTGGTTTGCCCAATGTCATTGGAGAGGTGGCACTGTCACCCTCCTATCCACTGTCACTTTTGGAAATCTATAAATGTTGGAGTTAGAAAGATAAAAGTCCCTTTTTTTCCTTGGAAATAGCAGTGATTTCATGTTGTTTCATGTCCCATAGTGACACAGTTGTGCAGCTGAAGAGCTTTTTGTGCCCCCAGAGCCTCTCCCAGGCCCTCCTGAGCCCCAAATGCTGCCAGGGCTGACCCTGGGGCTGGGAGAGGAGCTCTCCATGGTGCTGGAAGGTGCCAGCACCGCCTTTACAAAACAGGCATTAATATTCCTATTGTTTTCTACTACAGAGAACATTTCTAGATAAGACCAAGATGCCAAGAAAATAAAATCAGAGAATAAATATCTCATTTTGGTGTGTCTTTATCCATGTTAGGCTGCAACAGCCTTTCAATTTTCCAGCAGCCAGCCCCTGAGGTACAGAAATCCACCCTTCTCTCCCAGCAAAAGAGAAGAGTTGCCTTTCCTGCATTAGCAAATATTAAGGACAGACAAACCCACTAGATCCTCCAAGTTTAACACAAACAGGGGTATACACCTGGGCTTTACACCTGAAAAATACAATTATTTTGTTGAAAAGAACTATTTAAATGAAAGAAAACAAACAGAGAAGCAAAAGACACCACTCAAATACAAATTTTCTTTCACTGAGATTTTATTTCCATTTAAAACAAGCAGAATCCATATACTAATATATTCTTTGTGCTTCTCCTATGCTTTATGCATTCATTGGGTGTAGTTATTTTTTGCACACTCTTTCTCACTTTTCCAGGATGACCTCTTATCTTATGTGTTTCAGCATTGTTCTTTCTTGTAGAAAGAAATTAAAGGTTTAAGGATGAAATTTGCTTCACTTAAGTTGCCAAAAAAAATTCCATTCCCAAGTACTTATTGATTACTTATCACTATGCTATGAATATGGAGAGCATTTTTTTCTTCTGAAGATCTGATGATCTGAATTCCTAGAAACATAAAAGAAAGTGGAAATTAATAAATAAAGCATAAATCACTTGCTCAAGACCAGATCAATTGCCAGGCACAATCCATAGACACAAAACATATTAAAACATTAAAGTTCACCAGACTAAGTAGATCAGGCTTTATTCTTTTCTTCATTTGCATTCATTTTTTGGCTTGTTTTACTCCCAAGAATTGTCACATTTTATCCTTCCCTCCCCCTGCCCTTCATAACAAATATTAGAATACACACGACCCCATCTTGCTGGTATTATGTATAAACCCCTTTATCAAACCTTTTATCTTTTTTTCGTCTGAATCTTTCTGGACATTTTGGACAACTTCAAAAGGAAAGATAAATTAGAAATAATTTTAACTTTTATGTTGAATATGGTTTTACCTTTCCTGGTAAATGGGAAAGAGCTTCACCAGAGAAATATTTTGGTACAGAAGAATATACAGTGTCATTCTCAAATACCCTGGAGACTGGAAATGCACCTTTAAGCATCTGTGTGCATGAGCCAGCTTTTTAGGGGATATTGCTTGGAAAGGCAAGAGAATGAAATACTATTCAATTATCCATGTTTGGATTTTGTTTTTTTTTTTTTTTTTAACAGGATATAATGTAAGGTCAAATGCTTATAGATTTTTTTGACACTGAATTATGCCATCTATATTGTTATAGCTCTGCAGACAACCAAAAGATAAATGGTTAGACTACTGGCTGTCTTCAGGCTTTTAAACAGAAGAAGATATAGAAAATAACTGGTTTCCAGAGACACCTAAGGACATGCTATTGCAGGTTACCCTGGTGGCAGCTGAGCCCCTCTCAGCCACTCACTCCCCCACAGTGGGATGGGGAAGCAAATCAGAGCTGCACAAGTGAGAAAACTGGTGGGTTGAGGTACAGACAGTTTAATAGGTAAAGCAAAAGCTGCATGTGTCAGCGAGGCAAAAGAGGAGCTCATTCACTGCTTCCCATGGGTAAATGGGTCTTCAGGCATTTTTGGTACAGCAGGGCTCCATCACGCAGAGCAGTGACTTGGGAAGACAAACACCATCACTCTGAATGTTCCTCCTTCCTCTCGCCAAATTTAAATGCTGAGCATGGTCTGGGATATGCCCTGGGTCAGTTGGGGTCAGCTGTCCTGGCTGTGTCCCCTCCCAGCTCCTTGGGCACCCCCAGCCCCTCTCTGGTGGGATGGGAGAGCAGCAGGAAAGCCTTGGCTCTGGGTAAGCTCTGCCCAGGTACAGATAAAACCAAGGTTGTGTCAGTCCCACTGAAACTCCAGCACTGAAACTACACTGAAACATCATGCAAGCTACTGGGAAGTAAATTAACTCAATGCCAGCCAAAGCCAGAACATGTGGATAAAGCTGCTGTGAAAGAGCATTGTAATTGCTTTCATCAAAATCCTTTACTTCTAAGTGTTCTAAAATCAAGTGCCATACCTTGGGAATGTCAGCAGAGACAGTTCATAGTCAAAATTCATTCATTTAGCAAAGAAATCATAAAATACTTTAATATTGGAGCCTGTGAAATATGGGAGTTTTGAACATTTTAGCTGGAAAATGTTAAGCAAGACTGAGTATTGTATACAGTGCTAGAGCAAGGAATCTGTCAGGGAGAGGAAAGGGAAAAGAGCAGTGAAGAAAGGAAAGGCTCCTTTTTCAGGAGGCTGCTCTAATGCAAGAGCAATTGTGTTGTGATGCTGGGACAGAGCCTGGAGCAGCAGCAGAGTGACCTTAAACTGACCTGACTGACCCGACTGAACATTGATTTCCCACAGTTCTTACCCAGAGGGCAGGAATCACCACACTGACAGAAAATTACAGGGAATTAAGGACTTTGTCTGGAAATAAAGGATGAGGCAGGCAGCTGATTTTGCTCTGTTTGAAATGACCTCTTTGGGCAGTGCCCATCATTACAGAAGTGTGACTGCACCAAAACACAACACAGGGATGGCTGCACTTCACACTCTCAGAATTCAAAACATTTCCACAGAGTTATGAGCGCAAAATTAAGTATGAACAACAACAAAACCAGATGAGAATCTCAACAAAACACATCACTTAATAAGTGCTTGGTCAGCTCAATACATAAACCAGCAAGCTTCAGTTGACTGAACTAGGCCTTATCACCATGCCAGGAACACCCTTTGAACCCCACAGCTCTGGAAATAAATCTGGTTTACATAACAAAACAGTAAAGAGATGATCTTTCTAGAAGCTCCTTTATAGAAGCTTACCTTAAAATTAAAGATAGCTATTTTGATTGAGAAAATTTTTAATTTGTGTTCAGAATTTCCAGAATCTGACAGCTCTGAATATCCAGTACCAGAAATTTAAAGAGCCAAGAGGGATTCAAGGTGTCTCTTGTGTCAGATTTATTGTGTGGGCAAAGATGATTTTTCAGGATACCCGGTGCACGTCCCAGATTTTGAAGACAGCAGGGCCAAGAGTAATGACCAGAACAATTTATTTTTCTCCTGTTGTGTAAAGAATCTTTGGACCCTCAGACGAGTTTATGAATGCAAGCCTTCCTATCGAATGGCAGATAGAGCTGATGGAAGGCAATTAAAAATTCAAATGGAAATAATAATTAATTGTATACACTTATATAAGTTCTCTTTATTTCAATTTCTTTATTTTGATTTTGCTAGCTCCAAGTCCCAGACATTAGTTTCCTCTATGCTTATATTAAATAGATTAAAGAATGTTTTTTTTGTAGAAATATTAATCATTTAATAAGATTGATTCATTATTTACCCAAAAGCTGCTTTTTTTTCAAATGAACTCACATTCTACTTAGTTCTGTGATGCATTTGATCTCTTCTAAAGCCTTCCAATCTTGCATTTAAATAACTATTGATGATGACTAATCTTTTCTATTTTACACAAAGCTCAATCTGGAGATTTTTCCCTGAGTCCAAATGATCACCAGGGTTACCCTGCTCTGCAGTTTCAAATACTTTTTAATTGTCTTTTTTTATTTCCTTAAGAACTAAACACGCCTCCAAAGGAAACTTTCCTAGTATAAACTCAGAGCAGGCCCATCAGTTTTGTGCTTACATAAGTTGGTTCATTTCCTATTCCTCTGTACTTTGCCAAAACCATTTTAAAAATGCATAATACCATTCAGCTAATTAAATTTCCGCTGTATTTGTTTCCTCTATCTCTTCCTGAAATAAAAATTCATCACATATTTAACCTCTTGCTTAACAGCCTCACAAATTTCCATGCATCATGCCAGTGAGTGATAAATACTTAAGCAGGTAGGATCCCAGATGTCCTTTAATACATTAATGTATTGATTGGTTGCATTTCTTTCAGTAATAGGTGAACCTGAACCTGCAAATTTGGTCTAAAATGGTCCTTCTTTTCCCTGTTACACTTTTAAATAAATGATTTGCAGAGCAGAGTCCAGAAAGGTGGGTTGGTACACTGAATTAAGCTGATAGAAATCAGCTGATGCCCATCAAGGTGTTTATAATGCTGAACATCAAGGTTATCTTTCATTTCTGGACTCAGTCTGGACATATCTCTGAGAGCTGGAGGCACATTTAATGTCAAAATCTGAGATGAGTATTCAAGGAAAACATTTTCACAGGAATGCAAATATAAAAATATTCTGACATTTATTCCTGGGTTTGAGAGTTTATGACAAAAAATAATCAACCCAGAGATTAAGGATTAAGCAGCTCAGAGCTGCTATGGAATAAATAGCAACGTTTTGCACAGTGCTGTCCTCAGCAAAGAGTGAGCACAGTGCTGACGTCAAGGGACAAGAAAGCTGACCCTTTTGCTCTTTTTCTGGTATCTACATAAGCTACAGGCTCCCTGGTTTATGGATGCCTTTGCACCTTCCCAAAATTAGCAGAAATGCAGTGCCCCATATTGGCCACCTCTCTGTAGTTGCAAAAATGCATTATATCCCTAGCAGCTGTAAAATTTCAGAAAGCTGTAGTGTCAGCATGGTCTCCTAAGCCATCTGTGTCTCTAATCTATTTTTCCATATGAAATCATCAATATTCTGATCTACACAGCCACTGCTGGGTTTTGTTTGTACTACAAATACAATCAGTTACACATTACTCAAGATCTAATTATGCTGCACTGTAAATGATGTTGAACTAGGTAATTTCTTTGGAAAGATAAAGTAAATTTATCAAACCCCTTTTTGCCACCCAAACAGAAATTTCCCTAAGAGGATTCCTTTGGTTCATATTGGTTTGCTTTCAAATTTATTGCTGTTTCCCAAGAAATTGCTGATACAGCTTAAGCGGTGCTCAGTACCAAACATTTGTGAGGAAATGATTAAATGGCTTTTTTCAGTTTCAATAAAAATTTATCTGAAACATCACCCTGGTACAACTTTCCAGAAATATATATTCATAATTACTTGTAATGCTCTTCATTCATATTACCATGGTCTGATTATTTAAAAGGATGTAAATGTCCTGGTTTGCATGATTTACATGAGAATATAAAAATATTTTTAGACTTTCAATATTTTGGAACAAAGATTAATAAAATAGTAAAATAAAAAATCTGAATATTATCTTTCTTTATAGCAAATAAAATCTGCTTAAATACTGTTTAAAGCTTAAAGAATTTTCAATTATGAGAACATTTTATAGGAGACAAATATGAGAAATTTGATTTGGCCAGAAAGATTCAAAATTCCCCAAACATACAGTTTTCAGTTTTTAGCAAACTGAAAATGAAATTCTTCTGGGACAAAGTTCTGGTCAAAATAAATAGAAAAAAGCTCCTCTTTTATATTATTCAGTGTAAAGTGCTATGAATCTGTTTCAATCTGCATCTTAGTGACATAATCCTGTATCAAGATGTGAAAGATAAAATTTGAAAGGATTACAGATACATTTTTTAAGTATTGAGAAAACATAAGAGTGTCTGTACTGCACATGCAAACAGACAGTGGAGCTGTGGATTGGTTCCATAATAGAATTGGTTCAGAAATGATCAATTTTCTAATATTAACAGATCTGAGAAACCCAATTGTTCATGTTCAGGCCCTTCTGTTTTTTGGTCAATATTGACACTGCCAACCCTCCAAGGTCTGTTCCACATTCATAAGGAACAGGAACAGTTCCATTCTAGTCAGCCCAAAAGGTTTCCTTCCTCTTGTCTGCATTGTGCCATGAGAATTACCAGGCCAGGCCAGTTCTCAGAACACTGAACACTTCTCCCCCGCAAGTAAATAACAAAAGTGGAACAAATTAACTACTTTAGAAGAAAACTGGATCCCACAAACTCATTCAAGTTTCCCATTAACAGAGCTCTGCTGACCTAAATCCATCCTGTACTCTAGACACCAAGGTTCATTATTGATGATTTAGATGGCAGGATGGAAAGCACTTAATTATGAAGGTGATAACAATTAGAGAAGGATGGCAAGCACTTTAGAGGACAGGAATAGGAAGGGAACATGAAAGGATGTAATAGAATCAGTAAAATAATGAGTAATTCAATGTGTACCACAAGGTGACACCTACCTACAAGATAGAAATGGTTCTACAGAGGGTGACCTGAGAATTAATGGCCCAAGAATGGAACAATGTCCACAGGGCCATAACCCACCAGGAGATGTGTGTAGGAATGTTGTATGTACAATACCTCAAGTTTGCAACATCAGTGGGCTCAGCTGGAGTACTACATCAGATTTGGGCACAACATTAGGGCTGGAAAATTTGCCAACTGAAGAACAAAAAAAAGCAAAACCCAAAACATTACAAAAAAAAATCTATGAAGAAAGCTGGAAGATAATGCTTTTAGCTGTAAGAAGATCAAGGGAGGTAATGAGTATTTATTTCAAATGACTGATGTCACCAGGAGATTGACAAAGAGAAGAAAGTACCAATGTGTTCTCCAGGACAAAAAGTAATGGATTTAAGTTACCACAATGGAGGTTTATCCTATACATTATAAACATGCTGAATGGCAAGAGAATCAAGAGCTAAAACAGCTGTTAAGAGAAGATGGGGATTCTGCATCACCAGGCTATTTTAAAATCAGGCTGGACAAGTGGCTGTCAAATATTATTCAGGTAAAGCTGGATCTGTCTGGGATTAGTAAAGGAAACCAGTGATTTCCTGAGATCACATCAATCCTGTTCTTAAGATTCTGTGTCTAGCTTCAGATTTTTTTATCAGCTCTAAAACACAGACTACTCTGCATGTATTGGGCTGAACTCAGAGCAAATCTCACTGATTTGTGATCAAACACAGCCTGATGGAACACTAACACCAACCATCACCAAGTCAATAATGAGACAAAGCCTTCAATATAATGTCTGAGTTTTATTCAGAGGGTAAAAGCCTTGGTCAAGAGACAGTTACCCTTATTTTTATTTAAGAAATGCACAAGGTCTATGGTAATTGTTGAAATTTAGTTCAGTAGCTTTAAATAGAAGAAATTTGTAGTCTTCTTTTGCCTTTCACTACATTTAAGAGATAGTAAACGACTGCTAAAAATAATGAGTTTGCCTCATAAAAGTTAAGCATTAAAATAATAAGTTAGAGGCCATAAAAACAAATGTCCCTTAGGGATTTTATCCATCTGGACTAGACAGAATATATAGCTCCTGCAGTTATTTTGCAAACATTGTTAACAACATTATTCTAAAGCTTTCACATTGAATCTTAAAGCCCACAACACATATCTGTTCTGTCCCAAAGACTCACAAGCTTCAGATTTACATCTAAAAGTCACAGATGGCCTTACATGGTAATGGACCAACACAAATCATTGACTCAGGGAAATATCTAAGCAACAGTTAAATCCATCTTTATTCAATAAAATGTTAATACGTGATTAACTTTAATAATGTCCACATTTAAAACAGAATCTATTCTGCTCCCATGGACTTTCACATATGTTCAGTAATGCATTTAAATTTTTGTCATTAGTGTGAAAGAGGCGCCTAGAAGGGACCAAACTTTAAATATCCTAAAATATAAGACTGCTGGGGAGCTGGAACACAAAGCTAGATACAAGTGTCAAGGTCAAGCTCTGACATGAAATACTCTGTTGGCCATTAACATCTTCAAGCAGTTGCTGTGTCCATGCCTAATTTGAGTGGAAATTCATTACAGAGCATTTCAAGGAAAGAAAGCCTGGCTGATCAATATGAAAATGGCAATTTTAGATTAGTGTATCTTTTTTTTTGGTTGCTCAGCACAAAATACTCAGTTTACTTTGAAATTGCTTTGTTCTACTTTAATGAGGCTGATCTAATTCCTAAAGCCTTAGACCAAAATTGTAATTGACAGGCATCATATAACATTTACAGGAGAAAATTAAAAATCCATACAGCATCTATAAGTGATGAAGCTTTCTCAATGAATAAGAAGTGTTTGAAATGAGCAGCTATTATGGATAAATAATAAATAAATTTATTATTAAGAAAGACCGAACATTTCATAATTATCTTTTTAAACACCTTGGTACTCTGCAATAATCAGCAGAGATCTGGAATGACAAGCTTTTCCCAGAGCTGGGGAGGTTGGCAGCATCCTGTGCAGTATTCCCAGAGCAGCTGGGAAAGTGGAATACCTCCAGAGCTGCTGGTAGGAATGACACTGACCCCAGCTCTGTGGCCACTAATGCATATGCTCAGCTTGAAACGGGGTTCAGCTAAAACAGGAACAGCACTTGTAGCAAATGACATCAAAATCTGTCATCAAAGGATGCTATATACTGGAGATAAGCAAGCATGTTCATTTAAAATAAAATATGTTCCTATCTTTAATTGGCTAAGTCATAAGTAAATTTAAATTTGATTGCAATTTCTCATACCTTTTATTCCTTAGGCTCTGATTAGGGTCAGAAGTCAGAAATTAAAAAATACCTGAGCAAAACATAACTGAATATTTCTAAATCAGAGGCAAAGAGAAGAAAATCCTATTCCTTAGCATCCTGCCTCACTGTGTAGATAATAAAGCTACAATTTATTCAAAGCAATTTAGATAAATATGATTGTCTGAATTTAGTGATTACTTATTTATTAATTATAGAGCCTCAGCTAAGTGAATAATCTGACAATTTAAAACATTGGTTTTTCAAGGCTTTTAAACGTATTTGCTACTGATTTTACTTGCTGCAAAATCTACCACGATCCTGTTTATGAATCATTCATAAAATGTTCCTAAATTCAACAAATGCATTTCCTATCAATAAGTGTTTGCCAGATAGTCTGGGTATATAATTTTCCTTCTCTTTCCTTTTCTTTGATCACTGACTATAGGACCAGTCATTTTTCACAATTTCTGACATATTTGGTTGGGTAAATCACAGAGAGTTATTTCTCCTCCTTGACAGTGTGACTGAGGCTGGGGAAAAAAAGCAAAAAAGAAATATATGAGAATTGCAAATTAGAAAAATCCTCTAGGATCATAGGATCTGCCATCCTGGTATAAACTATCTTGCATATAGTCCAATACTTTGCATCTGACAGTTTTCAGCGCTGGCTCCTTCAAAAGAAGGCAGAAAAAAATCTGTAACAGCAAAAGGAAACTAATCAAGACAACTCACACGGTTCTTTGCCTGAACTCTGACAGTTTAAAGTTGGTTAACATCTGCAAGTAGAAGTCAAAATGCTTTCAAATTCTGTCATCATTATTAATTCTATCTATGAATATCCCTGATACTTTTATACATGCCAATTTTCTTTCCATTTGAATTTTTTTGCTTCAAAATAGCAAAGGACAAATATAGCTTTGATGGCACAAATGCTTAGTCAAACAGCCACTTGCAAAACTTTCAGAATCAATACATTCAGCAACATGGAAAAGCTGTCAAAATACGTGTCTAAAGGACTAAGAAAACAGGTTTCATATTTCTAGTCATGAAATAGAAATTTTAAACTCTTAACTAGCAGCCTTAATAAAAGTCTGTGGGATAACAGAATAATCCCTGAAAATTCAATGGTGTTTTACATTTTTTATGATCATGTGTGTGTTTATGAAGTTTATATTGTATTCCTTCTGGGAAGATCAAATACACAGACAAGGTTTGATTACTTGTAACTGAACCTTCAGAACGTGGTCTTTTACCAAGGAAATCCTGCAGCAGTCTGGGGCTCAGATTACCATTAATCAGAGTAAAAGTGTTTTCACTAAAATGAGCTGTGATTCTTATTCTCTCCTAATTTCAGTAATGAAAAAATGAGGCCTTTAGTCAAAACACATTTATTTAGACAACATTTTGTGCAGAGATGGGCTGGTTTTAGAGTCCACCTGAAAACAACTGCTTAAGACTGGGATGAACCACTCACTCCTCTTTCAGACATCTTAATCTCCCTTCCTCTTCTCTCTGCTCATGAGCCAAATTCTGTGAATTGCTAAGCACCCTCAGCTTCCTATACAGACAATAGCACTTCAGAGAACACAACTCTGCCCAGGAGCAGCTCAATTCCTCTCAGACTAAAGCTTTAAGGAAGAGAATTCTCTTTTAGTAATAATCTGGCAACAGTTTAATGAAAAGTGGAAACACTGGGAGATAGGTGTGCCTATATTTCCATTAGAATCACTGATCAAAGATTTAGAAAAGGCAGCATTTAATTCTTTTGAAATCTCACTCCCAGGAGCACAGTTCAGAACAATTCCACTCCATCTTATCAGTGGGTTTTACAATAAGACCTATATTAGATTGCAATTGATTCACAGTAATCTATTCATTTTTAGTCAAATTAAAACAACTTTGCTTGTAGTGCCACAATTCATGCTGATACAATTAATGTGGTGTGAGGCATTTCTATTATGAAAATCCTTTATTCCCTTCCTTGGTTTATAGCTCAAGCATAAAGAACTTGAGTGGCACTGAAACTTGTCAGACAAAGTCTCAGCCCAGGCAAGAATGAATTCTTTGAAATATATAATAGTATGAAAAGAACTGGACTGCTTTCCCCTTGCAGTAATATAATGAGGTGAGAGAAATTGGAAATGTGCCACTGGAGCTGACCACTTGCCCCATCAGATTAGCATTCTTTAATTGTAGATGACTAATAATTGTGAGAACCAGGAAAACAGGTTCATCTATTCACTATCTTCATTGTATGTGACACAAGGATGCAAACTGAAGACATGATTCCAAATAGCTCCCATCCCTTTAAATGTATCCCTAATTTCAAGGAGTGAACAAATAGTCCCAGGGAGATGCAGGAACTGCAGACACATCCCAACACACAGACTGTGCTCTCAGCACAGGCAGGGACAGGCTAACCCAGAGGGAACATCAGTGGATAAAGCACAAAAAGAATCTGTGTGTGATATAAAGCCAGGTTAACACAAACAAGCTGGGAAAGAGTCAGGGAACTGCAGATGTCCAGATGAAAGATAGACTGAAGCACATCTTTTACTCTCTGCATCTGGTATTTATCCTGGATTCATGCTTTGGGCTGTATTTTTAACTCAGTTAATGGAAGCAGCACAAAACTCAGTGCTTGGCAGAGAGAACACACTCCTATATCTTCTTTGTGGGCTGGTGATGCATGCACTAATCTCTGTAGCGCTGATTTACAAATGCAAGACATATAGCGAGACCAAATTTCAGGCTAAGGTAAACTTTTCTCCTTTTGCTTCCTAGTGCTAAAGCAAGCTGCCAGTCTTTCCATGAGAAGTGCATTCACAGTTCCCTGAGCACTGAAAGCTGCTCTAAGCCAATGGTGCTGCTCAAAGCCCCCCATATCCTCACAAAACCATCCCTTCAGCCAGAAAAAGTGCTCAGGTAGCTGCTCAGGGAGCTGATCCCAGTTACAACTCACCTAGCAAAATAAATACACACATTGGTTTCCAGACTCTGGGGTTTTAAAATTGTTACATGGATCACACTTGTGTAAACAAAAAGTGGTGGCTGGAATGAGCAAGTGGGGATGGGATTTCCTCTTCTGGCACTGTTGAACGACTTGGCTAACTTAAACTGCTCTTCTGTGTTAAAGAGAGTTTCCAGAACCTGCTTCTTATGCAGCTTCAATTTACCCTTTCCCAATGGAGCACAGCCATGTAAAATGAGACCAAGGCACTCTAGACTACAGCAGGCACCTTCACTTGTAATATGTGCAGCTACTCTTTGTCCGCTGGAGCTGACACAGGAAAGCCTGATTTGCTTAAAAATCCTTCAAAATGGAAAATGGATACCAATGTAATAAGCAAAGGGGGGGGGGGGGGGGGGGGAAGCAAAATTCAATGTGGTCATTTATCCTGAGTTCTTTTGTTTCAATACATGCAGTTCCCCTTCCCTACATCCTTAAATACCAATTCTTACCTCTATTCCACCTCCTGTTTGTTTGTCCTGGGGACAACAGAAATAAAAAAATATTAAAAAAAGGTGGGTCATTACAAACTCAGGTCTAACCTCAGCAACAGGTTCCATATGTTATCCCAGCTGAGGGATCACTGGAAAGGTGCTGAAGCCAGAGGACATTTTTAACCAGAGCTGAAACCAAGAAAATGTGTGGGAACTTCATTCCCTAAGGTATCACCTTTCTGTGAACTTTTCTTTACAGCTCTTTGCTGCCCTAATTCTATTCAAACCGATTACTCAAGTTTTATATAATACTGTAAAACTTACTCTTCCATGGGAAATATTCTTCTGAAATACCAGAATTACCATTAGGACTATAAAAAAATTCCTAATATAATTGTATAAAGATACTAATATAATATTAAAAGTCAGGATTGTATCAGGATTTTTCTGGAATTGTTCTACTGTCCTTCATTTTTACTGCAAAATCATTTCCTGAGTACAAAGCCAAACACAGCAAGCCAAAAGCATTTAAACAGAGCAGACTAATTTAAGCATTAAACATTAGAATAGTTTGAGGAGCAAATTTCAATGTCATGGAGTATGTACAAAAGAACAGCAATTGATTTAATGCAGGAATAGTGACCATGATCAAAAGGAAAGCAGATAACTTGAGTGTGTTCTCCAGTCAAGCAATAGCAGAAGAAAACCCAATATTGCAACAAGTTTTATATTTATTTTTTATCCCCACTGGGCTGATCTTTCACACAAAGGTTGACATCACCTGTCCAAGTATGGATTTTTCTAGTAAAAGGGTTCTCTGTAGAACTTTAGATGAGCACACTTGGAAACAGTTTAGGGTCCAATCCAGAAATAATTAATGGTGATGGAATGCTTGCTATCCATTCTGACAGGAGCTAGATTGTTCTCTTAGGACAAGATCTTCATGCACACCTGAGGGAAATCTTGTATCAGGTCTGTTGACATGTGTTCAAACCTTTGTCTTGATTATTAAAATAGAAAAAAAAAATAAAGTAATGGAGTAGAGATTAGAGCTCTTTTCAAGTTCTGGACCAGTTCCACATTTCTTCCAATTTAACATCTAGCAGAGTGCCCAAACATCAGCCCCAGTGAGATACAGTCAATTATATTATGGCAAATACTCACATAATTTCAACCACATCGATTTATAGAAATACACAAAAGTGTACACATTGTTCAGTCTTGAAAGGAAAAAACAAAGCAATGTGAAGAGCCATTAGTGCTGTCATATAACCTTGAAAAGATTTCACTTTGTGAGTATCTTATATTTATTTACAGTCATAACAGCTCAGATAAAGTATTTGAAGAGGATATTCAGGTTTTATCCATCATTTTATCTCTCATCAATTGGGAACAATTATCAGTATATTTCATATGTTTCTATACAGGTTTCAGTATTGACCAGAGATAGAACACTGTTCCTTTTCCATTATTAAAGTAAAATCTAGTGGGTTTTTCCAATACAGAATTCATTCAACTGAGAGCTTCTATTCTATGATTCATGGACACAATCCTGGCTGCTACCAGTCACTTAAACATGCCCCTCACAGTGGCAGAACCACAACTGTGCACAGAAACTGGCAGAAATGCTAGAAGGTTTCCAATTACCTGCAGACATTAGCACTAAATGTGCAATGTGGACTTTTGGGAGCAACCCCTTTCTGCTGATCTTTGTTTAACCTTGTGTGTGATGGTTGTGAGGAGCTCTCTGTATCCAAGGGCAGTTTCCACTGCCCACCCTCAGCCCCTCATTGCCATTCAGAGTGGGCACAGACGAGCAGGGGATGACTGATGAGAACACATGTTGCCATATGCTGGAGGAGGAGGGAGCTGTCCCCAGCTCCAGCAGCAGTGCCACACTCTGACACCAGCACTGTCACTCTCCTGCACAGCAGCAGATGTTCAGAGCCCCAGACCTTGGCTTCCCATGGAGGGAGAAAGCAATGACACAGAACCTGACTGAACTCTTAGCTCCTGCTCAATTTGCACATGCACAGAGATTCTGAACTTAGGCACAGAGCACACGGGACAAGCAGCCCCAAAAAAGGCGCCTCTTGACACCTGCACCATTTTATTGCAATATTATATTTTATTACACTAAAATAGCTACAGTATTTTATTACTGGTTTTTTTTAGACAATAATATATTGAGTTTTTTCAGAAAATAAGCTTCTAATTCAGAAAAGTTGTCAAATTTAAAAAAACAACCAACCAACCAACCAACCAGACCCAAACATATCAATAAGTGCTGACATTTTTGATTTAAAAAGAAAGAAATTATAAGCACAACTCCCAGTGAATTCTCAGGTGCCTGGTACTTATTTACAGCAGTCCTCTGCAATAAAATCAGCCTGAAACAAATCATGCAGCTGGAGACAACTCAGAGAAAAATTAAGGAAAAAAGGGGTGAAAAGTTTTCTTCTGCTGCAAAAGGCAGATGTATCCTCCTAGTTTATCATATTCTGGGCTCTTTTCATCATCCTGCTGTCTTCACACATAATAAATTATCTAACTGGTTTATGTTTAATCTGCTTAAGACAATTTAGGTTAATTAAGAATAAACATACTGCCTGAAGCTAAAATACAAAAACCACAGCTAAGTAAGAATATCTCAAGGTAAATATTTTCTCTGTCACTATTAAGGATATGTTTACACAAACTATTGGACAGATGTAATTTTAAGTGGGTACTTTATGAGTCTTCAGGCCTGAGCACTAACCTGTTCTCCAGAAGAAAAATGTCATCTTTGCCTCCTCTATTCAAAGAGAATGCTCTTAACATCTGAAAATCAGTCATAGAATATGCCAGACTGTGGATAAGTGAGTCTCAGTCTGAACAGACAACCACACTTTTTTTGGCATTTGTGTTTCCATTCCTTTCTGCTGTAATTGATCTCTATTATTTTATTTATTTTTAGTATCTCATCGTGTACAAGCAAGTCCAAACTGCGTACAGCAGTACCTTGGGTAAATTGTGTTGTAAGCCTTATTTCTCATCCCTAAAAAGAAAATCCACCAACAGGGGTGTTTCACAACTGATTGCTGCCGTTTGTGGTGTAGTCTCTCTGGATGTTGTACAAAATGCCAACATTTGATATACCATGTTGCCACTGATCCTTTTTTTCACCTTTGGAATGTAATGAAGAGCCTGTGCAGTGGATATTCCAGTTTATTTCCATCTCATCGCATACACCTGTAGGCTTTTCTTCTTGTGCCTTCCCCTTTTATATTGCTCACTTATATTTTACTGTAAACAACAGAGAATATATGAACTATTAAACTGCCATGTGTCACAAAATTATGTGATTTTACAGTAATGGTCTACCAAAGCTAATTCAAGCCATTAAATCATTTTATACAAACTAAATGAGAAACCCACAACTTACACCATAAATGAAATCATCATATTTATTAATTATCAGATTCCTTCCAGAAGAGCACAACCATCCCAGATGTTTATAATTTACTTATGTTTTATTTAAGGAACAGTAATGAAGTTTGATCTAAAAGGCAATAACAAAAAGCAGTGCAGACTAACATCCACTACAGTTAATTTCTCATATGCAATTTAAAGAATATTTTATGTAAAACCAGTATGCTGATATTCCATATAATTTTATCAAATATTTTCCTATAAATGTTTTTTAAGTTAGAATTTTTTAAGGTTTTGCTCTGAAAGCCATAACAATATTTTGATTATCATTTTACTGAAAGATAAAACCAGCATGAAAATGTTGAAATTTCTCTTGGGACAGAAATTTCACTTTCTCAGCAGCTCTAGATTTCATACATATAATATCCATACACTTCCAATTTGTATAAATAAGGCATACAGAATATTTTAAATTGCTTATCTCTTTCCTCTTCAAACTTTTTTCTTTTTTTCTGCTAAACAAACCATTTTTTAAAAGCTTATATATCCCATGTATAACACCAAAAGCATGAAAGCCAAATTGATTTAGAAAATATGGAAAAGTATCACTTAACTATAAAAATGTGAAAGTCTTCTGAGCTGAAGATATGAAGCAAGTAGGACCTAAATCCAGGAGCAGGTGTGCACCAGCTGTTTGTGCATTTTAATTTACTTTGAAGGCTAAAAGAAATGACAGAAGAATTGACCTCTCTCCTGCAAACTGTGTGCTCAGTATTTCACCCTGTCTTCACAGAAATTCCTTCTCCTACACAGGGAATCCCAGAAGTGAAGCATCAGTCCCTAGTGTGGCAATACAGCACTGGACAGCACGTGATGATGACAAGGAATTCAGACCATTGTTTATGGGGGATCCTCTGAGACATCCTCTATAAAAAATCCGGCTGGTAAGGATGGGCAGTCAAACACAACTGTGGGAACCCAGGAAATCCCTCTGGCTGACCTGGATGGCTCCAGCCCCTGCCCAGGGGGCTCAGAGACCTTGGCACAGAGCCCAAGACCCCAGTGCCTTTGATTTAGCCTTGGAAAAAACAATTACCAACCTTTATATGAAGGATTACAAGCCACAAAGTTTAGGTAGAATGATAGTAAATTTATCACAGGGTCAAAAAAATTGATTTTTGGGGTTTTTAGTGTGGGGGTTCAGGGGGCAAGATGGACGGATCTGGGCATGCCCAGCCTTTCTCCTTCTTGGTCTCCATCTTCTGCTGATGGTGGCACTTTTAGATTGGTTTAGAGTAGAAGCTCACTGTCTAACATAGGTGATAGGTATTGGAAAGTAATTGTAAATATTGTACATGTAATTTTCAATATAAAAAGAAAACACCACCCCGGGGGAGGCAGAGTGCCTCTGACTGTCCTGTGGAGTGGACCTCAGCTGGAGAGGAGAAAGAATTTTATAGATAAGATACAATAAACAACATTGAGACTGAGAAATGAAGAGCTCTGACTCCTTCTTCGAGCGCCGGGCTGGGAAAAGAGACCTCTAAACATTTCTTGGGGTCGCTGTGAGCAGCTAGAGACCCCGAGACACAGCCACTCACTGAATTCCTTTGCTACCATTTCTAAAAGAAATGTAAAAGATTCTGCCATGGACACCACCCTAAAGCCAACACAGTGGGGATAGACCCCTCTGCCAGAATCTGATTGATCCTTCTGGCCTGGAAACCAGCTCATTACTCCCCTGCAAAAGGCTTCAGCAACCTTCTCTTTAAAGAAATCCTTCTCTCCCTTCATTGACTACTGTTATTATTAATGACTTATACTGAGAACTGGATTGTGAATATTATACAAGACTTACCAGTGCTCTGTTCTTACACATCAGTGACATTCCTCTGTCTCATGCTAGTCTGGTTGTTGCCTTAGGGTTAGATATATTGTGCTTTTATAGAAATGGTAAAGTACAAATCTCCTGTTGCCTTTTCCACATTAGGAATTTTACCATAAGAGCTCAGGCTATTTTGGGAATACCAGAATAAGCAAGGTCTGTAATATCCTCTTCAAAGATGACAATCTTTGTGCAACAAAGAATGAAATTTCCTCTATTAATTATACTTTTCTGCTGCTCTGCATCCTCAGATCCAGCCCTGTATCCTCAAAGGTATTTCATTATCTCTTCAGCCAAGAAAGGTTCAGTATCCATTACCCAGCTTCCTGCTGACAAAAGATCTTCCACTAATTACAAAGAGACTTTCCGTGGGTAAAGGTTACTGCAAAATTTGAGTTCTTGCTACAGACAATGACTCTTCATTTCTGTGATGATCGTTTTACCACTCCACACAGCTTCTTAACTCACTCCAGTGAGTTTCTCCAGTGAAGCTCTTCAAAAATGCAGCTGGTGATGGTTTCACATCTCAGGGTTAAGAGCTTGGTTCTGCCCATGGACCTCTTCCATGTCAGTGCAGTTACAGGGGGAGTTAATCCTGAGTTTCAAATCACAGAGTTCCCTGCAGGTTCTCTGTGGTTGTTTCCAAACCACAAGCCTTGAAACAGTGAGTTATGGTTGCTCCACTCCAGCTAACAGAAAGATGCACTCTGACATTTGGTGTGCTCTCTGGAGAGATCTCCAGCTCCAGCCAGATGGCTCTGAGGCTCCTGCTAGGCCTGATCCATGCTCACCAATTTATAAGAATTGGAGACCATAATACTACACATTCCACAGTCTCTGCTGTTAAAATTTGATGTGAAAAATGTAACTGAATCAGCTAGTGAGAGCATCCTTTTATATTTTATTGCATTGTGGTTCTAATATCATTAGAAGATATTGCACTCAATTACTCAAAAGTGAGAAAATTCCAGTATGAACTCTTTCATGCACAAACAGAAAGCATTTGGAGTAGCTAAGGGGTATTAATGTGAAGGAAATCTGAGTTGAATACACTTTGTAAGCTGCTGTGGAAAAGGAGTTCTTTTTTTCTTCCCTGCTTCTAGGGACAAACATGATTATTTTACTGAGAATAGGGGAAAAAATGGAAACAAAGCAAACAACTGCAGTTCCAGAAATTCTGCTTCATAAATTATGCCGATAAGGAAAATGTAGCTGGGTGATTTTACAATGCTTGAGTTTCAAATTGAATTAAGCAAAAGTGCTTTATGTGCATTGCCAAGCACTTTCAAGAGGCTGTTTCTTGTCTTTCATGATGCAGTTATCTTTTAATGAACTAGGTGTTTGGGTTTTTCACTAATGTGATGCATTTCATCTGAAAGATCTTACACTACACGGGAATAAAATATTCATAATTGAGCATCATGGTCCTTTTAGTTACTTATCCTCACAGTGAGATTTTTAAAAGAGCATTACTTTACAATCATTTAGATTTTATTTTCTTTCCAATTTTCCTTCTCTGCAACACTTCCCAAGGTGTCCAAGGTTGTTATAAATCACAAATGCACACACAAAAGATTCTGCCTGAACTCAGCACGCCTTAGATCCTTTTAACGGCAGAGCACAATGAGAAAAGCTGGCCAGAAGAGATTCCACTGAGAATTCATTCAGATCTGCATGGAAATGTAGAAATTTCCTGTCTCTCTTTTTTCTGACTAATTACCATACACATCCTATTTCTTAATTTAAATCTGAATTGTTTGCTTCTTTCTATGACAAAGGTACTACATACCTTGGGAACATGTATCATGCTGTAAATATCTTTGAGGTCATAACTTGACCTTTTGATGATCAAAAATTTATCCATTCTTAAAGACAGGTATTCATTCTTAGAAATGGGCCTAAGAATGTGTGCCTAAACCAAAGCAAAATCTTCAGAGGGTTTTTTTATTAAACATCCAGATAGGAATGCTGCATTCTGCTGCCTTCACACACCCAAACCTGTGGTGATTATTTAACCAACAAGTTGCTCTTTTTGGCTTCTACACACAGAATACTTTTTCTTCCTTTCTTGTATGAAAAATGCCCCTCTTAATCTCTACTTCTTTGCCTGCTTTCTCCATATACAAGTAACCTGCAGGACACCACTTGTTTAACAAATGATATTTCATCTTTTGCTCCTTTATCAGCAGAACTTCTCTGTCTTGTAAGATACTGCCATACATAAGAATTACATGCCAAAAATGCCATTCTTAGTCACACAATGACTCTTTTACAGAAAACCACTTGACATAATTCAATGCTGCTATACTAGTTTCAGATTTTTCAATTTGGAGCCTAGTCATAGGAAAGAATCAACAGTATTATAAAATTCCTTGCTACAATAACAGTAATAGACTCTGCCTCTTAAAAATTTTGTGCTAGCCTTTCTGTAGGTTAAACATTTATAACACTGTGATTTTCACTCTAATATGTCTTTAACATCAAAGGAAAAGCTCAAAGATCAAAAAATTTGAGTTGCTGATGATTGAACAAAAATAAATTGAATATATTTTAGACTTCAAATCATGTTAATAATTTAGAAAATAAATTTCCTGCACTTGATATTTCGGGGACAACCCCTTCTTACTGAACTTAAGAAACTAGAGATTTGTCTTTCAGAGTTCATAATGTTTTGTTAAGATTTCACACAACTGTATCTGGTTATGGTCACAGTTTGAAATTTATTCACTGAATATATTTATCTTGAAGTCTTCTAGTACTTTCATTGGTCCAGAAGGAAAACTCTAAATCCAACACAGGAAGTCCAATGCTTTCCTTCTTGGTACTTCTCCCCACACTGAGCCTCATTAATTTTCTATAGCACGAGAGTTTTAGAATCCTGGCTTTAAGTCTGATTCAAAGGCTTCCAAAAGTCCACCTAAGGGAGGATATTTATTGATTCAGTCAAAGGGTATCAAATTCTCAGAAACTAAGCACACTTTTTGTATACATTTCACAAACATATTATCTTTTGGATGTCTGTAAGGAAAAATTCCATTTAAATGTAACATTATAATAAAGAACTGAAGTTATAATAAGAAGAATAATGAGTTAATATTGTACTGAATTAAGGCTCTCGAGACACACATCTCACTTTCATTACAGTTTACCATTACTATTAATTTTATTTAAGGCTCAACTTGAAGCATTCAATTCCCATTCTAATTCTATTCTATTTTTTTTTACTTATGTTCAACAAAAATATGCAGAATACCCTCATTCATTGTGATAAAGAAAGGATTTTCCTTTGAAATACATTGAATTTGCTCAATTTTCCAGTCAAAACTACAGCAAATCTACAATAGAGATGGTGTTGAAACACAGCTGATAAAAGCTCCACAAGACTGCTGCCCATGGAGAGGCTTGACGCCAAATGGATGAGAGATCAGCACCAATGCCAGGAATTATTGTGAGGCAGGGATGGGGATTTGACTCCTGGGAGGGAGAGATAAACCCCTCCTAAGGGAGGGATTGAGCATCACATCCGTGCTGCTGCAGCAATGCCCAGTGGGACACCTCAGGAAATGTCAGTGGGAGAGATCCTTGCCTGAGACTCTGTGAGTGGAGACAAGTTCAGGATTTTTTTTTTGGGTCAGGAAAGGAATGAGGGGTATTATTTTAAAAGTACATTTTGCCTTCCTTCCCAGCATCAAGAGGCCTCCACAGAAATGACTCAGTGTGGTATTTTCTGGGGTCACCATGGCAGGAAGGAAAGATGAATCTGACTCCATGTTCTTAGAAGGCGAAGGTTTAACAAGATAATAATGAAAACTCATGACTGACTCCTCAGAGTCCAACACAGCCTGACAGTGATTGGCCATTAAGTAAAAACAATTCACATGTTGGATAAACAATCTCCAGACCACATTCCAAAGCAGCAAAAGAGGGAGAAATAAACGAGATAATAATGTTTTCATTTTTCTCTGAGGCTTCTCAGCTTCCCAGAAGAAGAAATCCTGGTGAAAGGATTTTTCAGAGAATATGGCAGTGACATCAGAGGGCAGGGACTGCTGCTCTCACTGCAGCTTCAGCACCATGACCTGATGAGAGATAAGTGAGATGGATTGCACCTCTACCATTTCTAACCTGCCCTTAGTTCAGAGAATGGTTTTCAGCTGAGAGGAGGAGTGAACCACAGAGACATACAGAAGTATTTGCAGTAATACAGAAGTATTTACATCAGAGACAACTTTATCACCAATGATTGTTCAGGTTTACCCAAATAAACACAGATAATGCCTCTGTATCATTTCTCAGCATCACAGGTGGAACATTTATTTACTCATTCTAATTAAACTTGTTTTAATAACTCATTCAATGCTCATCAGAACAATGCAAGAAACAGCCATAATGGATTTTCTAAGGAAAGACTCTAAAACATATTTTGAATGTAGGAAGTGGCCAAACAGCATAAGGAAATTGGGATACTCAACAATGGAAACAGTCTTCCTTTTCTGTAAAAGTGAAAAAAGCTCATTCTGATGATCTGAAGAAAGAAACACAAAATTTTCTTTACTTTGAAGGAATATCTTTGCTAAGTTATATTGAATCAGGTGTCCATGGCTCCAGATAGACTAATGGCAGAATATGGCTCATTTTGCTTAACCCTTTAGATATGTTTAACATATGCATGTAAATGACTTTAACTTGAAGTGGAAATAAATAATTCAAGTTGGTTTTAACGAGATCTAAATTACTCACTGCAGTATACATTGTTCTCCGTAGACTGAGCACAGCAGAGTAAATTTTAATTGTAATGCTTAGAGATTTTTATCAGCAGTGAAACCCCTTGTGCACTGAAATGACAGTGTTCCCCAGAGAGTGCAGAGGCAGGCAGAGAGAATATGTAATGAACTGAGCTCAACAGAATGAAGGTCAGAGCCAACATTCATGCAGAAAAGAGGTCACCCTAGGAAGCTGTGTTATTAAATACAACCTCGGATGTCTACACCTTGACAAGAAGCAGGAGGAAATCGCTTCTTATTCCAGATATAATCAAATGATAACATGTAGGTGAATTTGCAGTGGATTTGCAAGCCAAGATACATCTTAAGGAACAGGAATTTAGTGATTTTCAAAATAGAACACAACTTTATTGGCCATGTTCTTGGCCAAGAACATACTCATCCTTGTTCAAAACTGACACAAGGAATTTTTAAGAAATACCGATGTGTAAATTATTTTGTCTCACCAATCAAAAGGAATTTAGCAGAGCTACAGCTACAGAATTTGCAGAAGGGAGAATTACAGCTTCATGTTGTAATCAAGCAAGAAACAGAGAACGTAAAATTTAAGTGAAATTATTTTGGTGAATGAATTAATAGACATCAGGAGAAAAAAACTTCTCTACACAAATAATTATGTGGTGGACAGAAACCAACTGGATGATAAAAGAACAATCAGCACCACACAGGTTACCCTTGGGAAAGACAAAACACAGTAAATATAAAAATGCAGTAAGAACTCTGAACATCTGAGGAGTGACTGACAGAGAGCTCTGTGTTATCCAGTTCAGCTTACAAGTCGAGCAGGATGATGAAAGTTTGCTAATTTCCTGAGCACTCGTGAAGCAGCAAAGAGACCACAAGGACTCTCACAGGTATTTGATGTTTGACAGGACAGCTATTCTGCTTCTGGATGTCCAGGCCCAAGGGATCGTGGGGAATGGACTTAGATCCAGCTGGGGCTGATCACAAGTGATGTGCTGCAGGCCAGCTCTGCTTAAAGCCTTTATCAGTGATCTGGAAGAGGGGATCAAGTGTGCCCTCAGTAAGTTTGCAGTCAATACTAAGTTGATCTGCTGCAGGGCAGGAAGGCTCTGCACAGGGATCTGGCCAGGCTGGCTCCATGGGCTGAGGCCCAGCCAGGCCCTGTCCTGGGTCACACCAAGCCCTGCAGCTCCAGGCTGGGCAGAGGGGCTGGAAAGGGCCTGGTGGGAAAGGCCCTGGGGGTGCTGCTCACCAGCAGCTCAACAGGAGCCAGGTGTGCCCAGGTGGGCAAGAGGCCAAGGGCACCTGGCCTGTCCCAGCCATGGTGGGGCCAGCAGGACCAGCACAGTGACTGTCCCCTGCCTGGGCACTGCTGAGGCCACTCCTCAAATCCTGTGTCCAGCTCTGGGCCCCTCACAACAAAACAGACACTGAGGGGCTGGAGCGTGTCCAGAGAAGGGAACGGAGCTGGGGAAGGGTTTGGAACACCAGGAGCAGCTGAGGGAGCTGGGCTTGGGCTGGCCTGGTGGAAAGGAGGCTCAGGCAGTTCTCCACAACTCCCTGACAGGAGGGTGCAGCCCAGTGGGGATCAGTCTCTTCTCCCAAGTCACAAGCAAAAGAACGAGAGGCAATGGCCTCAAGTTGCACCAGACTGGATATTAGGAAAATTTCTTCATGGAAATTGTTGTCAGGTATGGGAACAGTCTGCCAGGAAAGTGAGTCACCATCCCTGGAGGAATTTAAAAGACAGGTAGATGGGGCTCTTGGGGACACAGCTCAGCAGAGACTTGGAAGAGTCACATTTTCAATTGTATTTGGCAGTCTTAAAGACCTTTCCCAATCTAGAGGATTCTGTGATTTGGAGATTCTAATTTGGGACGTCCACAAGTGAAGGATTTATCTTAGGGTTATTCTCTTTCCTAGAACTCCTTAAAAGAAGAATTGTCAGTGATGGCTATTTGAATTCTGCGTTTTTTCAACCTGTACATCATCTTAAAGATATTTGTCTCCTCAGATATTGGATTTGACTTCTACAGTCTGTGGACTAAGTAGCCTGATGAAAGGAATTATGGTCCTTCAATCAGTTTTTAATAGCATTGTGCTCCCTTTTTGTTCTGAAAGCAATTTACATAGTACAGCACTTGCAACTACTCATTGGAGAGATTTATCAAGTTTTCACTAACAGTAAAGATCATAGCATGGCTTTTTAGTATTGAAAGAAACAACTTCCAAAGCTGTTAAACTTTCAAACTTAATTGTGTGTCTGTGACTTTTGGAATCTTTTTCTTTTTTTTTTTTGGTATGGTTTTTTCCCAAAGTGTATGAATACAAAAAAAAAAAAAAAAAAACAAACAAACAAACAAACAAAAACCCAGAAACAAGTGCTGAAGGTAAATATGTGATTTTGAAATTCAGTTAAATGGAATAATTCAATTATCCTCAGCTTTGCCTGTATTCACCCACATATGCATCAAAGTAACACGACTAACACCAGGAGAGCTGCTCTGCCTTTAGTGGGGAGAAACCAAACAGAACATGGCTCACTACTCACTCAGCATCCCTGACTGATGGGGAGATGTCATGCCTAACAACTACAACACATGGCTTTGGACTGGCATGCAACCAAAACCCATTGCAAGAGGAGAGGAATGCCAAGACAGAAAATAGCTCCTCCTCGATGACAAGCGTAACAGACTTCACTGCTATGTTAATAGACAGATGAATGTGTTTAGCATATTTCAAACTATTTTTAAAAAAACCCTAAGAATTAAAGTCCTTGCTACCATGTCTGCAAGTTTCCCAAAGATATTAAATACATGGTGCTTTCATCCAACCCTGAGTGTACTCTCAGTGCACAATGAGCAGATGTGCTCCGCCATGCCTTCGGCTGACCAGCAGCAGGCTTGTGGCAAGGCTCTGAACCCCATTTAACCTCCTGCTGCCCAGCTAAGCTGGCTGTCCTGGGCTGAGTGTCTCATTAACCTGGGCAATGTGGGTCCCAGCTGGGGCAGAGGTCCCACAGCCCCTCAGAGCTACCTGCAAAAGGCTGTTGGAATTGCACTGCATGTCCCTAAACCCACCAGCATAGAGATTCTAACAGGATTTGGGGCACTGCTTGTAGGGCTGCCTGCCTTTAAATTGTTCCAGTACAGCCAGATTTTACATTTTAAAAGGGGTTCAATAATCCAATAATGATGCTTAACACAAGTCTGTTGAAATACACGACCTAATGCATTTTTTAACACTGTTTCCCAGCTCTACTCATGTCTCAACTAAAGGTTGGGACTAAGGTTTTGGAGGCTTGCATTCTATTCAGGGAAGTGGGAAAAAAGAACTGATTGGGCCAGAAAAAAAATTCTAATGGCAATTTTATTCTATTTGGCAAATTATTTTTTCTGTTTGGCACATTAATGCCAAATGAATGGAATTATGAACTGAATGGATGGAAGGGTATAAAGCAGAAACCTTTTTGAGCAGATCTGGGGAGAAGATAATGACAAATGTACCAGAGGAAGAACTAAACAGCCTTTTCCTTTTGCTGATGGTCACAAAGGAACAGCAAAGTAGGAGAGTGTATCACCTTCTGTAAAGTGTGCTTAGATGGGATAAAAGGTTTCTTGACTTTTAAAAAGGTACTTGTTAATTTCATACATACAACCTGCATCCTGCTGCAGAAATCAAGATTGTTCTGAATCAAATGGACACACATCATGACATGATGACAGCTGTAAAGTGTTCAAGAGCTCTGCATAAGCCAGCTGTAAAGCCCTGGCAGGGGACAAAAGAAAAATCTCAGCTAAGAATGATTTGATGAAAAATATAATTGCATAAAGAATCTCTGAAAAGGGCTCTAAGACTTATTTATGTGAGTTTCAATGGAATAGTTATTCATTTCATAAATTGAGCCTCATTTTTCCCACTTCCCTCTTTCTTTGTACCTTTACCATTTCTGTTTCTTTGCCAAACAGGTTAAATCAATTAAAAATGTATTATTATACTTCTATAAAGTTCACAGCATTTACAGATATATTGACAAGCACTGCCTACTGTGCTTCCTTTCAGAGGAGAACAGCTTAACAAAATGCCCACTAGCAGAAAATAGACATGTCTGCTTCTAAATTTCAGAAACTTACAGGAAACCTGGCAACAAGACAGCATGAAGAAAACTCCAAAGCTTCTCTATTTATGATACCTGCTTAGGTTTAGTGTGGACTGCTACTAAAGGAGGGAACATTCTTTTCACAGGGGCACAACAAAAAAATATTAGCCTTCAAAAAAAAAAAAACAGAAAATATTGCAATCTCAGAATTGTTTGAGATCTCAGCAAACCTCAGTGGTCCTGAGACCATCCAGGTCTCTGCAATAATTTCTCCAAAGCAATCAGAATCCTTTTTTTGAAGCTTCTTTGCCTCCTGCAGCTGGCAGATATTTGCCACTGCTAATGATCACAGTGGGTATTGAAAGCCAGCAGCCGCTATTAACCTTCAGTGTTCTAGAGAGGCAGGGTGGTCTGTCTCATCTCCTTGACATAACAAGAAACATTTTTCCACTGCAGGAATTAACAGTAATTGGCTCTTATTCTGATTGTGCCATGCACGCTCAATGATAATTTGCAGGTGCAAAGGCAGGCGAGTTTCTCAATGTACATTAATCTCTAGGCTCTGAAAAGACACTTTTTATTTTTATAAAACTTTTTATGGAAGTTTTTGTTACCAAAAGAAATTTCTTCAGTCCCACATAGAATCCCAACTTCTTTCCTTTTTGCATGTTAAAAATCAGGAACTGAAGCCTGTAAACAAGACCCTTCAAATAAAGGAAATATATAATTAGATCTTAATTGTAGAGGAAGGAACTGATAATTGTGTGATTACTCTTCAGCTATGGGAACATCTTGCTCCAGTAATGGTCCTATTGAATTACATAAGGCCACTTTTGAAACAAGATAATATTCTATCCAAATATTAGTTGAGAGTCTTAAACACTAAACTAAATTATTTCAACAGTCCTACACAACATGCACTTGATCTGAAGTATCCAGACCATCACATTTTCCTGTTAAATATTGTCAAGTCAATGCTAGCAGTACTGCCAAGTTAAAACTCAGACACCCTTAAAATGCAAATTCTTTTATACATGTTTATTTTATATATGAAAACTTGAAACTTCTGCTTTTAAAAAATTTAATTATATTGTCATTTTATCTTTTCTAGATATTTCCCCATTCAACTTTTTTTTGTTTCCACGTCTCACTTGGAAATGGAAAAAATCCTCAGTGACTTTCAACATATAGGTAACTGCTTACGTATTGGGATGCCAGGGTATTAATAACCACAAAATGTTGCAATGACTAGACTAAAAGTAACAATATAACATGTTAAATTCCAAAGTATCAACACCTTTCCTTGGAATTATAAAAGGCCATAAAAAACAGCTGAATACATTCTATGGTTTTTGCAAAATCTGTATCTACAGACTAAACCAAAATGAGTGGTTTCACCTTTAAAATTGAAAAAAACCCCACCATTTATAGTTCCATATGAGCAGGTTTTAAATACTAAATTTGAAAGGGTAACAAACAAACACAACACCTAAAAGTCTGAAATACATCAAGCATCCTGGGACAGAAAGAATACATGGAGATGTCTTTATTGATATATCATGTTTTCTTTATAAAAAGTAGCAGCTAAACATATGGTTGTATATCCCTCTGTTTCTCTAGATAAAAACTGTCTATTAAATAAATTTGAAGACTGAAATATTATAGTCTGTCAAAGTGATTTGGAAGTGCATATATACGTACATATAAGAGCCTGGAATTTTACCACTTAGAGCAATGAAACTGCAGTAAAAGTTGCACAGCTGAGCTGATTTTTGTTATTTAAGATATGGCCTTAATGTCCCTTATGTGATATTTGGGTGTATGCAAACTGTTCAAGTATTTTGTCCCGCTCTATTTTTCAGCCCTTCAAGACAAAGTTCAGCAATTATAAATCCTACTTGAAAGCAGTTTCAAGAGAAAGACAACAAATTTGCAAATTAGTTACCTTCCCTCACCTGCCTGCCAAAAAAGCACCCTTTACTCCCCTCTTGCATTGACTGACTCAGCTGGAAGAGCCCCCTGATCAGATGAGACACAGTTAATTTGTGCCTGCATTGCCTGCTGGCAGATCAGAAGCCATCCCAAGTCTCCCAGAGCTCTCCCTCCATTATGTGCAGTGACATTAGCAGGGATGTGTCATGTTCAGCAAGCACCATCCCTTTAATTGCCTGTCATTACAAAACACTCCTGCTTTAAATAACAACAGACCACAGCCACTTTCTTTCCCTGGCTGATTTTTTACAGTTCCACGTTGAATCATAGACAAAAGGAAGGAGAACAGGTCAGTGCCTACAAAGGAAAGCAGTCAAATGACTCCGCTGAGCAGAGCAGAAACGGTCACATCATCCTCAGTCATCTGTCCTCCAGAAACATCATCATCCTTGGAGAGCCCTTCAGAAGGGCTCTTGAAAAATTCTCTTTTATGGTAAGATAGGTTTATTTGTGATGGACCTTGGTGCTCTTCTGCACATCTCTGAGCTGGCTGTACCTCTGCAAATCTCAATGAGAGTGAGGTGACCTTGGCAGAGCAATGACCTTTTGGGCTAAATTACAAAGCATTTTGGAGCAGGCTTAGAGCCAGGTGGTTTTGTAGCTTCTGGGGCTCCTCAGGCAGCGTATAGAGGAAAGAACTCTTGTGAGGTTGGTTATGCCTGATTCCTCCCTGTTTGAGTGAACACATGGCAGTGCCTCTCTCTGCCTTTGTGCTGCTGGACACACATGCTGACCTGGCTCTGGGCTCCCACTCAGCTCCTGGGAAAACTGAGCACAGTCAAGTCTGTCTTATACACATGGGTGTTTGGGCATGATTTGCTATGTGCCCATCTGTGGAAACAAACAAGGAACTAGTCTGGAATGTGAATAGGGTAGTCCTAACACAGGTAGTAAAATGAAACTGAAGGTATAAATTAGATTTAGAACATTTTTCAGCAAAATCTGCTACCCTCCATAATTAGAGACTACAGGGATTAAGGATATTTTCTTGGGCTGCCACTGTTTGTAGGTTACTTGTGTCAAAGTCTCATTTTTGTTTTCATTTTTCATGCATATCATAAGAAATAAGAGTCTCCCCTTCCTCAAACCTCAACATTCCAAATGTGTAAAATTCCATGGTGTGAAAGAGGTGAACAGAGTGAACCTCTGCAGAGATCCAGAGGAAAAGTTGCACTCCTTCCTGCAGAGACCTTCTGTAGGATCAACAGGAGAAAAGGACAGGGGCAAAACACCTATATTACAATATCTTTGCATTAGACAACTTTTGCTCTCACCACCAAATTTACAATCATTAAAAACCATTTTCCATGTTGTCACCTTATTGCAAAGTTCCCATACCTTCCTGGTGATTTCTCATGGGCAACTTCTCACAGCACTGACCCCTTCTTCTCCACTACACAACCAACAAACTCCCACTCTTTTGTAACACTTGTCTTCTTATTGGACACAGCTGTGGCCTGTTAAGGGCAGGCCTGTTCCTAATCTTTGGTGATTAGCACAGCTGCATCTCCTCAGGGGTGAGATTGCCCTCTGCACTATTCTCTTACATTCTATCCCTCCACAATTTCTCAGCTGCAAGAAAAGTGACCAGGCACTAATGCACTGCTGCAACTGCGGAGCCCTCATCCAGCATTTCAGCCTTGAAGACCACGGTTCAAATTGAGCATGTGACACCACATAAAAGAATTTGATACCATCACCCTCATCTGTAAGGCCTGTTTATTTCACATGTTGAAAGCAACAAACAGCTTGCTGCAGTTGGCAACCATAGCTAAAAAAAAAATAAAAAAGAGAGGACATAGCATTGCATTACAGTAGCATTAAAAACATCCAAGTACAAAATCTTCCACTGATGGGTCTGGCAGGGGAAGTGCAGGGGAGAGGCTGTTTGAAAAACAGCAGCTGTACAGCCAATATGTCTCAGTCTTGTCTGTAGCCGCTCCAAAACTTCAGCCAAATCCATCCAAAGTTAACTATGAAACAGGTTCTTCCCCTTTTTAATGTAAACTTTTGGGCTTAATTCTATTTTTCTAATGTATTTTGAGCCTCCTTATTTTAGATCATCACTGGCACACCTGCTAGGGGCACTGTATAGATGAGATTTTATTTTTAATCAAAAAATCCAACTAGCCATAAAAAATCCAAAGGCACTGACTCAATTCTAGAAGTTTCTGATAATCTAGAAAATTTTAACTGAAGACAGCAGGAATCATAGAATCTTGCACTGGACACATGTTCCACAAAATTCATATAAGAAAAAAAATCTCTTTTTCTCACTCTGGAGAATGAGCTGAATTTTTCTAAGAGGTAAAGCCTTATTCAACTTGCTATTGCAGCCAGTTCTGTTGACTTTGACAACATGAAGTTATGTTAGAACAAGAGTTCTGGAAAATCCCAGCAGGAAGAATCTCTTGCTCTTATATAAACTGAGTTCTCTGACTGAAAACTAAACAAGGCTTTTTCGTTGTTTTTTTTCTATTTTATAAGACTTAGGATTTGTGGATAGCCATTTAGCTGGTAGTGATATCTGTCACAAACAGACTGGCTCATCAGGGATTTAACATAAGCCAGGTTCATTTTATACCAATATTCAGCTTTGGTACTTCTGATAAGCTTCCATGACAATAGAACAATCACAAGACTTGAAAATAAATAATGCTTTAGTCAATTGCACCTTATTTTAAAAAGGATTCATGACAATTCAATGGAAGTAATTTGCTTTTCTCTCTCCTTCAGTAATTATTCTGACATATTCCTTGCAGCTAAGCTACAACATTTCACAGGTTAAGGAGAATAGATGTGATTTCTTGGTCAGCTACTTTTCTTGAGAGTTAATAATTTAACAAAGCCCAGATCACACATTTTTCACAACTATTTGTAGCTAGAAAAGATCTGGATATCTGATTTCACAACAGATGAAGGGGAAGGTGGGAAAGAAACAACCAATGATATAACCCTTTATATCATTGTACACATATGTGACAGCTTATGGAAGGTTGTAACTAGATTAGGGACATTTTTAATAGTCCAGGCTTTGCATGAAAAACAATATGGTGGGATATTTTTGCTACCTATACATTGATACTGCCCAAGCAGCTCAGAATTTACACACCTTTTTTGATTTTATGTTTTTTTCAGCAGATGCAGGTATGAATACTAAACTCTGAGGAGCTCTAATTTTATTACTTGGGAAATAATTAAATACCGATATGATGTTAACCTCTACCAAGAGCCAGATACCCAGGAAATATCACCTTGTACTTGTTACTCTGTTCATAAAAACTAAACTTGCTGGTTTTTCAGTATCCAAGGAATCTGCTCAGTTACTGTGTTCTCTATTTTCCATGCAATCAAATCAGACCATGAAAGATGTTCCAGGCAGTAGAGAGCTGCTGTCTCTCACTACAAACTGCGTATTAGAATTTTCAGAGATTGAAAGGACTAAAAAGGAAAATGGTAAGTCAGAATATGAAAAACTGCATACTAATGCTTTTTTGAATTCTTTATTTTAAAAGTTATATTTATGGACTAAATGAGATTCCAATATCATTACAATCTTGCAGTTCTTTGAGCTTAATATTCCCTGTAATGCAACTTAATTTATTTTACAGATAATAGAATAGACACCAAAATTACTAAAATCTGCAGAAGCAGAATTCTTAGATGATGCTTCTGGTTTTGTTCCCGATTTTCTGTTTTAAGAGACAGAAAAATCACTTGAGTTATAGATAAACTGAAAAATATAAAGATGTATCAATTCAACTGCAAAAAGTTTGGGAGTCTTGCTTTACATTAATCTAAACCCTTGCAGTAGGGAGTTGATAATATCATGGTGGGCGAGGTTGATAATGGATCAATAAGAGAATGCAACCCTTGGGATTGTGTAACTCTGGCAAACAGATATTTCTATTCCATGCAGTGACAAAGGGAAAGGTTTGGTGAATACATTTCAGCCCTCCTGAGGAGTTCCAAACTGTTCTCTTTGACTACCTGCTAGCTGTTATTCACTGTGATTTGTGATCTGAGCCAAGCAACTCCTCTCTTTTCTGCTGTCCAAACAGATGCCTGAAACATCCTCAGCAGGAACACTGAGAGCACCAAATAACAAACCCTGCACAGCAGATGTGAGTGTTAGAGCATGACTGCCTTTGTCCCAATTCAAATTCAGGTACTCACCCAGATATTCTCTAAAAATGGTGCATCATGTGAGCATTCATGCTTGGCAAACTAGATATTTCATGATGGTTGAATGTAACAAATTTCAGGGGACTCACACCAGTGTTGTTAACTTTGTTTATTTGTATTTATCTGTCTTCAGGTGTTAGGAGAATCTTGTATGAGAAGCTGTAAATATCCACAAAGTACAACAATATTTTCCTGGATATCTAATTTTTTTTCAGCTAAAATGGCAATCACATATCTACAGAAACACTCAGAGAAGTGCTTTCTGTGTATTTGACATTTATTTTTAATTTACACCTATCACAAGATACACATGCTTAATCATTCCCTGCACGATCTGTAAATTGAAGAATTACAACTTCCTGCCTTTGGGGCAAGGAGTAGATAGATTTTTATAAGCATACACTGTAAAACCCATTCCCAGAATAGATACACTTGAGAGTGGGCTTCTGAATCCATTTTCTTCAGTTTTAGCTGAACTTTAATCCATGACAAGGATCTTTATATAAAATGTGCTACAGCTCCTAACCAAAGCCAAGAAACACTGCCAGCAAAACTACCTAGATTCTGATTTTATACTCCTTTTCTTGTCATTCTAATGATTATGTCCTGCATTTATTTTGGTGACAGAAGAAAAAAGAGGATAATAATCCACTTGCATTATCAGAATTACTCCTTGAAACTTTGGCATTTCTAGATGATAGACCACCATGCAGACAAGTCAAGCTAGTACAAAATCAGAACTTAAAGCTGTTTTATTTTTCACAACTCACCTGATGTGGCTGTATCATTTTTTTTGTTTCAGCCTGAGCTCATTCTAAGTCTGTTTGAGCATCTATTCCCCTGTGATGTGCAAGTCTAAATACTAACAACACATCCAGGCATTTACTGGGAATTACAATGCCAAGCCCTGGTACAAACATCCAGCTTCCCTGACCTTCAGTGACCTTCTCAGAGGACTCTGTAGGTCCATTACCTATAAATGTGTATCATGCTCAGCTGCATGTGATCCCTAAGTCAATGGGATAGAAAATATTTTGACAGAGCAGTTTTGCATCCACATTCTCTGCCCTGTCAGAAAGAGTAAATTTCTCTCTCAACAGATCAGTGAAGTCAAAATGCATCATTCATGTGCTGCTTTAACCTCCTGTAATACAGATTATAACATGCAGTTTATGATGTGTTAAAACATAAAAACTTTTTGTAACTTTTTTTTTGTTATTTATTTACTTATGTGTTTTATGAGGTATCTACTTTTCAATTTCAAGACAAACCCAGCACTTGTTAGCAGAGAGCAGAGGAAAGCCAGCTCTCTCTAAATACACCCTTGAGAGGTCACAAAACACAGCAGAAATCCAGGGAATTTTTCTCTGGGACAGGTTTTCTCCCTTCCACCTCCTGCAACAGATGTTTGTATATCCCCAACTTCCAGACTGTGAACTGCAGTGAGAGCACTTTCTACACTCTGTCCTTCATCACCCAAACACCTTTGGACAGCTCACCTGTTGTGAATGAAGTTTTGAAAATACGTCAAGAACAGAACTGCAGTGATCTCCAGGCTCTCAGTTAGTCCCCAAATAATTTATAATTTCCCATTAAAATTTATATACTTTCTTGAACTGACACCTTTATGTAGAGCTGGGAAGAGTGGTGAGCAATATTAATGTTTTTCAGAAAATGCCTCATCTGAAGAGTTCATTTTACACAGTTACACCATTTCACATAATAATAATTCAACAGTACTGAAGCCAGGCAAATAAATTAATCTGTTTTGTTGTTATAAATGAATCGTGCAGTAGATTTTGATAAATCATCTCTTCAACTATATAGCATGGAATTACTGAACACTGACAGTTTTCAAGTTACTAACTAACACACCTAAATATATTTCATATGTTAATGCTGATTTTGACCCCAGAATAATTTTTTACACCTACCTATATCTATCTATACAGTATAATTTACTGTTAAAGCAAACCAATTAAATGACAGCATAATACTTTTTCTGAAACTGACCAAAAATATCATACGAATTCAGAAACTAATTTAACTAACAGTTCACAGCTAATCAAATACAAATTTAAAAAATTAATTACCATTTTAAAAATAAAAAAAAATTGCTGAATATTTGTGTCACTCTATGGTAACTATCAAATTTAGTTGGAGAGCAGCAAAGGGATTCCTGTGATAATGAATAACTGCATTCATGAATGCCATCATTTCCACTGAAATCCTGCATTTCCAAAGAGATCAAGCAGCTCAAGGTAAAAATGCTTCAGCAGAGGAAAGCTGGGGGAGGTGGAGCCACCCCAGACACTTTTCGGTGATTGGACAATACTGCACATCATTCATGAAAATGTGATTCCTTAAAGCATCAAAGCAATTAAGAAGGAAAAAACTGAAACTAATGGAAATTGAGGTCATCCCACTGCTGCCGAAAACATTATCCTTATTCTTCCGAGGGCTTTGTAAAGGTAACTGACACCAGGGAAAGGTTTTCACAGATCTCAGAGGACAAAGAAGTGCCCAGCTCCCATTAAAAAGTTTTTGACTGAAATAAATCCACTAGAAACAAATATAGAGCATTAATTTATGGTGCAATGGGAAACAAACTGTTTTCCTCAAAGCATTTGAGATATTTAGATTTAGATAATCTCAAATTTAGATAACCTTGTCACTCAGCAGAAAAGAAGTCATTTTTTTGCATTGAACAAGTGAGTGATGGCAATGAGAAAGGTATTGAAATGACAGTAGAGAGACATTCATTGAGATAAACCTACCCATAAGGAAGGCACCCACAACACCATGATGATGATTTTTCAGCTAGTTCATGACATACAAGTATTTGACATCCTTCATGAAGAAATTCCCTAGAGCAGCACTGAGCACTTAGCAGCACTGAGTACTTTGTCTGAATCCAACAAAGCACAGAAAATACATGGAACAATGATTTTAAGAACATTCTTAAGGACAAGAAAGTGCTGTTTGATTTGCTAGACAGTGGACAATTGTGTCTGTGCCTGTGCAGATTCCACTAAAGGTGAACTTCAAACATTAATATAATTTTAATCTAAATTTTCTGCCTGACAGCAAAGTGTCTGGAATACATAAAGGCAGATCCAAAATATCACAGACATGTTTAAGAACTTTTTATTCAAGGTCAAAGTATTGGTTTGCCCTAGTCTGGCAACAACAGGATCTAAATCAAAAGACCTTAATTCCCCTTCCCTGTCACAAATCTTGAGAATGGCTGCAGTCCTGGGTATATGAAGAGTTGAATAATAAAAAAAAACAAACATGGAAACTTTTTTAGCTCTCTACAAAACAGAAAATACATTATACGGCAGTTTCATGCAAACATGTTTACAGGAATGTGTTTTTATTCTAAGTAGAAAGGCATTTCCCAGTGTGGCCCAGCTTGGTAACTCCTTGAAGTTAGGCCTCTGTAAGTATGATGATCAAATTACATATATATATATATACATATATATATATATACACATATATATATACACATACACACACACACAGACATATATATACATACACACACACACATATATATATATTCTTATTCATATTAATAAATACACTTATTTCTATATTTTATATATTATATTATTTATATTTTTATATATATGCGTGTGTATATATGTATACGCAGTCTAGGAGAAAGCTCACTAAGCTCTGGAATTCTTTGGAGGGGGGGAGGGCACAGAGGAACAAAAAGAGGCAACAAAAATATGGATTAAAATCTGAAATGTCTTTTTGTTTCACTGCTTTTTCACTTCAGAGGTGCAGTAAAATCTGTTTTCAGCTAACTGATAGTTCTAAGGTGATTTAATATCTTCAGGCAAAAGTAGCCATATAAAAAGGAAGAGACAATAGATTGGTATTTTTTATTTCCTGGCATACACACAACTTTTTTCTCATTTATGTGGCAGCAAGAGGAAGAAATCTCAGTGTGGTTTATAGGTGGGGAAGGCAGAAATCATTTCCTAAGTGCCATTTATAGAGGAAGGACACGTTAAACTGAAAGGATTGCAGTAGTTAAGGGAGGAGAGAGCAGAAGTGTGTGAAGAGCAGCGAGTAACTCTTCACAGGAAAATACCAAAGTGCATTTCTTCTGGGTTTAGAGCTGGCTGAGCCCCTCAGGGTGATGGAGAGCAGCTGGAGCTGCATGCCCCAGGTGTGGAGAGCCATTGGTGCCAGGAGGGCATGGAGGGGACAAGGCTGGAGGGGCAGGAGCTGGAGCAGGACCCGCTGTGCCCCTGCTGGGCAGTGCCTTGGCTGGGGACATCGCCCTCCCAGAGCTCTGCAGCCACACTCAGGCCTGTTTGGGCTACTTAAAAACCAGGGCTAAACAAAATTATGAGAAAAAAAAGAGGTTATATTTATTGAAGGGCCCTCAGGTGTATTTTGAGGTCAAGGGCTATACCTAAAAATGGGCAACAGGTCATGGGTTTTCATACTTTTATAAGTTCGGTCTATTTGCATATTCAGGGTTAATTTTCCAATTACAGCTTCAGGTAATGAAGTCATTTACTCCAAGTTTGCTCCCCCCCAACTCACTTTTGTTTTTCATCTCTCAGGGCCTGAGACAGTCAGGTGTCCTTGATTCCCAGGAGAGGAATTGTGTCTGACCAAAACAGGAAAGCAGCAGCTCACACTGTGTATGGAGTTTAGAGTTATACAAGAATTATTATACAAGAGTTATTAAGAATTGCAGGATCACAAATAAATGAAAAATTTAAAAGCTAAAATCCTAAGGCATCAAGAGCACACCCTGCCATTTGCCCAGCTCACACACAGCTCCTGCTGCCCTGCCCAGCTTTAAGCCTCCCTCATTGCATCCTGTTGCACTTCATTTTCAATCAACATGGACTGCCCAGAGCTCTCCTGATGAGGTCAAGGTCAACCTTTTTGTCACCTTAATGGTGCAGGATGTTTTGGGGGAGAATAAGGATTCACATACTCACCCTTGTGGCACTGAGTGGGTGTTTTATCATCCACCTGAGGCTGGACACAATTTTTATCAGCATGCCTTGAGTGGAAATCACAGGCAGTGGAGCCACAAGAGCAGCAGAAATAACAACAAAGCAGTGGGATCACTGGTTACCTGACAGGGCTGTTCACTCTCACCAGTGAAAATCACAGCTGAATTGGCAATATAAAACCACAGAGCAAACGAGCACACAGTTACTCCTGGCCAAAATGTTTACTTCATCTTTCCCCAGTTTTCCCTTAGAAGACTACTGGTTGATCTTAACCAAATTTGAAGAGTTATTTCAGAGAATTTAACACAAGTTTCATGGATATCAGTGACCAGGTAGAGGATAGGTGCCATAGAAGAAAAGGATCAGATCAGACCCGGTAGGATTAGCTCCTAGAGAATCCAACTAAAAGTCTTGCATGCCAAGAAAAACATTTGACTTCAAAAGTTTCATTGCCCAAAGCACCAAATCTTCCACAATCAATATTTTTCTGTTGTACCATGAAGCAGCAATTAAACAAATAATGATTATCAGCAGCAACTCCACAGTAATAATTTACAGTTGTTCAGAAGCCATTAACTTGTGTCTCTATGGACTGAATTATTCTACAGGATAAAAATGCCCCACATTTTATCCTTCATATGGATAATTAACAAGCAAGCAGCTCACAGTGCTCAACACTAGTAAGGAATGATTGGGAACAATTATCTGTAAAATTGTAAAATTGAAAGAGAGTTTAGGAGAGTTTAAATTTCTCTTAATCCTGCCAGAAGCAGCTTCAGAAAACTTGTCCTACTACTTCAGCCTGACTACACACATCAATTAGAAAATATAGAACTGATTACTTGATCAAGTCAAGAAATTTCCTAGATCCTCCACACTGCTTTTATGAGAGAAGGTACTCCAGGAGTAGGATCAACGGACAGGACCAAGTTCTTTTTCTAGAGGAACAGCCTTGACATTTCTTGTGTCCCAAGAGCAGAAGAGAAACCTGGGTTTAGATGTTTACCACTGAACCTATAACAAAGAAAGGAAGGAGATTCTCCCTGTATGCTGCTCACACTCCTCCCTTAGGTGCACCTCCGTTCACAGTGAAATTTGTCTTGACTTTCCTTCCCACTGACATGACAAAGATCCTTGGCTCAAAGTGATCCTTCAAACCTTGTATGTGCAGACAGTGGCACTAGAGGACGGTGTCCTGCTGCAGGAAATTGCCTAATGGGCTGCATCAGCCTTTAGCATTATATCTCATAGGGTGATCTCTACATAAAGCTGCTTGAGCAGATGCCTCTGTCTGCTGCAAAGCCACATTGAGCCATGGTGAATAAAAAATGGGTGAGAATGCAGTAAAATATTTCAAGAAGATGGAGAAAAATTATCTGACCACATATGAATTGGACACTTGCTTTCACTACATTACCCTTTCTGCCATCCTGGCCTTATTAATTTGTTCATCTCCTATGCCCTGACCTTTTGTCTATAAGTTTTTTTGAATTTGGAAATATCATTAAGTACAAATGTGTACAATTTAACTGCATGAAAATACAGCATAAACTTGTAGGCCTGCAAGAGCTTCCCTGAAATAAATTTCTTAATAAAGCCAGCATGGAAGTCCAGGTAAGAGAAAAAGTGCCTAGAACTGATGTACAATATGAAGATTTTCCAGTATTCCCTCACCCTAAATCTGGTTCAAGATTCAGAAGGCTAAAACGATTTTCTTTATGATGTAAATTGCATCCTACATAACAGGAAACCAAGTGAGATTTAATTCAGTTAATTTATAACAAAATTACTATTTTGATAGGGCAGATAACATATTTCTCTATTCCTTATGATTTAGAAGAATTTAAATAGTGGAATTATTCATATACATGCATAATGTAGATGTTCAATAGATTTATCTTTTACTTAATTATTATGCTTCAGATTGTTCCCCATCCCTAAAGATTATTCTTGATTTTATAGGCCCAGGAATACATATTGGACTCTTTAAGTGGGAATAAATTTAAAATTCACATAAACTTTCTCAACAACTGTTTTGCAGATTATATTTTCTGTCATGTCAGAAACATTCATTGACGTTTCAGAATCAGAATATTACAACACTGGCCTATGTTTCATCTGAGGTCAACTGTAACGTGTTTACTGGAAGCAGAATTAGGAAATACTTTTGAAATTTAAAAAAGTAAAAAGCTCTGTGGAATCAGTCTGTCCAGCTACAAATACCAGATCCTGAGCTGGTGAAGAGGTTTTGCAGACTGGGGCCAACTTCCTTAAAAAGCTTTACAGGAAGTAGATATTTCTTGTAAAATGGAATTATTTTTAGGATTTTATTATTTAGGATTCGCAGGCTTTGGTTTCTATTTCCAATTATAATTAATTCAAACCCTTTCCCTTGTTTCAAGCACTGGGTTTTTTCTCAGATGGAAGTTTTCTCCTATAATTTTCATTCCCCTCTGGAGGAGGAAGATTGAGCTCCAGCACAGAAGGTTCATCGGCAGTCCACTAACCCCTCTCTTCTGTAAACCCTAAAATATCAAACTCCATGAATTGATTTCCTTTCATTCTCTGCTTCAGGCGTAACTGTTAATGAAGTTGCCAGGTCTGTTGAGATCCTAAAGATTTATTTGTTGTACTGAATATAATGTCAAGACAGAGAGTTATTGGCTGCTTTCTCTGACAGTTTTATTCATGAAGCAGAATCCTAGAACTTACAGAAGCTTGGCCAACTCAATAGATCATTCCTGAAACTCACTTAAATGCTTAATGCAAACTTAGTTTAAAGGAGAACAATTGCCTTTAACATGCAAATACTTTATAAATAAATTGCCTTAAAGCATCTAAGTGAATTACTCTGCTATGTAATCACTCTTGGTGTAGTTGTGGACTGAATTCCTTCTATTAACCCTTAATCAATCCTAACCACAGCAGTCAGTATTAGAAATGAGCCTTTAAATATTCTATCCTGTTCAATTTGTCTCCCTATCCCCTCTCATACTCACATTTGCTACATCAAGACAACTTTAAAAAACCCAACCTAACCCAAAAATCTTGAACCTTAAGGTTGAAACATACAAGAAATCAGTATGACTACCTTTTGCCTGTATGACATGTCATGTCATAGTTTAGAAAAAAATTGCTTCACTCTGAAATAGGCAGGAGAAAAATTATTGAGGTAGATAAGAAATCTTTTAGAAACTGAAAGGTCACTATAATGTTTTCAAATCAAAGGCAACACAATTTAAAATTTTGAGGAAAGACAAAAGAAAGTCCTGAAATAAATGCAAAATTCTCTTTCTAGGTGGTGGTTTTTCTTTTTTGGAAGATCCTGTAGAAAAAGTAACTTGTTCACTCCTGCAGAGGCTGATTTATGCACATCGTTGGGGCAGGTAAAAAAAGTAAATTTCATTTCCTGAGTCTTTTAATGAAAAGCATTTATTTCTTCAAAATCTGAATTTATCAATCAAAACCATGACATTCTGAACACCAGAAACATTTGAGATTTATTGGAGCTGAGCTTCTAGCCTGAATTGAAGCAAGGATCTTTACATCTTCAAGCAGAACTTGGCTTTTCTATGGTGATTCCATGCTGCTACAAGCCCAGTGCAGTTGGTACAACCACCTGCCCAGAACAGACTTTGGGTCTTTGGTCTCACAGGTAGCACTGGTGACACATAATAAATACCAGACAAGCTCTCAAATCAATTTGATTTTTTATTTTCCTCCTCAGTCCCCCAAGATGGTCAAGTGCTCCTGTTTGAAAATATTTGCCTGTGAACCTTAAAATATAAAAATTAGAGCAGAACCTACAAAACACGTGAGTTTAATGGTACAGTCTTGCCAGAATATAAAGGTAGGAAAGTCAGCATTTATGGTCTCAGGAGTGGAAGATTCATGGCAGTGCTGAGAGGCAGGAAGGCTTTTACAGCTTTGGGATTGTGGCATTACTCAGGGAAGGAGAACTAAATTCCCATAAAATCCTTCACACCCCTCCATATTGCTGTGTGTTCTGTATATACCTTCTCTTGCAGCAAATAACAACTTAGGGTGTTTCTAAAAGACCTACTGGTTCTTGCCTTTCTCTTATAAAACAAAAACCTCTAACAAGTCAAACACAGAAGGAAAAATATGATAAGGACTATATTTAGGACAGAGAATAAGAATAGATTTAATGAAAACATTGTGCTGCTCTGTCAGTGCTCTGTGTGTAATTGTTACTTCCCCAATCATTCCTTTGCTTAAAAAAGGGAGATCTTGATCCCTTTTATAATTATAAAATATTCCTTCCACACACCTAGCCCCACCTGGCCTTACACAGGAGCTGGTTCAGTAAGAATGTGGTGTTAATCCAGTTTCCAATAACTGCATTTGCTCACTGCTCCCCAATTATACTTTTGTTGTCATTTTCTTTGATGCTTGGGACATTTCAATCCCAATCCTAAATTATCAAATTGCATTCATGCTTTTCCAGTTTTGTTAAAAAAATCCCTGTTCAAAATCTTTTGCTTCCTATGCATCATTCACAAAATAAAGTGTCTCAAAACAAAAAGCCATTTTAAGACCATATTCTCCCTCTACCTTCCCAAGAAAGAACTTTCCCAAGAAAAGCAAAAGCCCACACATGAAGAACAATTCACTTCCAGACAACTTGGTTGGTTTTGGTTTTCCTTTCCCTGCTCCTTTGTTCAGTTACAAAATGGAATATTGCAGCTAACCCTGGCCAAAGTACTGTGCAAAAACATCACCTGATCCTAAATATTTTCCCAGGGATATCACCTACAAACACATAACACACATCCTTTTCTGTGAAAGGTCTTCTCTCAGTAGTCTATAATATCTGAATTTGTCATCTGACAGGAAAAGCTGAAGATAGGATAAAAATTCTTATTTTTTAATTAGACAATGCTTCAAATTCTCTCAGCCAAACCCAGTGCAGTGACAGAGTTATTATAAACATGCAAAACTTGCATCAGTAACATAACTGCAAGGACTCACAGAATACCTCACACATATCTCCTGTGACAGTGACTACTTATATTAGAAAATACAAGATGAACAGGAAGTCAACAAAATACAGCAGAGTTCACAAACCAGGGAAAAACCCTGAATTTTCTATTCAAGGTCGTGGACCCAGCCTGAGCTGCTGTTAAATTAAAGCTACCCTTTTGAGATGCTTAAATTATCTGTGCCACGTGGATTGGGACCATTGACAGCTGATGAGAAAATTACTTCTGTAGCACCTCAGGGGAATTCCCACACCTATTAGACCTCAGTGGAAATGAGATAAGTTTGCTTTAAGCTCCTTCTGGGCTGTATGCCAGAGTTTGGCAGAATCCATAAAGGAAGCAGAGCTCCCAGGCCAGCAGTCACTTAGGCTTGGATTTGGTGTTTGACAAAGAATGCCTAAATGAGGCACAGGAGGAAAAATAAGTGCCTTTCTTTGCTTAGATGAATCAGAGAGTACACTGTCTTTCAAAAAAGTAATTTTAGGAGACAAACTTCTCCTTATTTCCAAAGAATTGGTGAGTAAAATGATGGGATGGGGTGTGCAAGAAAAGCTGAGTCAGTAAGAAGCCCAAGGTTATCAATTTAGCAGTCACAGGTTATGAAATATTCTGTAAGACTATTATGAATCCTGATGTGTAATTTCTCTAGTGCACATGACACATGCATCATAAATAATAAACCAATGCATAAATGTAGCTTATATCTTGGGGGATAATGTCACATTCTTTTCACTCATAGGTCATTAGCTGTCATTTTAATTCCTAGGATTAGGGTCTTCAATATTCCTCAACACTGGCAGTCCACTTCTACATAAATAATGCGGCACTCCTGTAATTGCAGGGTTTTCCAGGCAACAGAGTGTAACAGAGCAGAGTAGCTGTCCTTAATTGTCATACAAGAGCAGGGAAATTGTAACTTTACTCTGACATTATGTGAGCGTGGTGGTCCTTCACCCCACTCCATCCTTGGGCCTGGCTGCAATGTTAGAAGCTCCTGATAAACCTTGACTAAAGCACCTGAGAGGTGAAGTGTCCCTGGGCCACACCAGTCAAGCCACGAGGCACTCCTGGATCTTACCAGGAGCTCTTATCTGGCCCTAATTTTTTAAGATTTTCTAAACCTTCTGATGCTTACATTCTTGTAACAAACGTCCTCATGCACTTTCTGTAAATAACTCATTGTTTTGCATTCTTTTATGGAGGAGGAGAAATTTGATGGACTGTTGGTTTGTCCAGTGTCATTGGAGAGGTGGCACTGTCACCCTCCAATCCACTGTCACTTTTGGCAATCTATAAATGCTGGAGTCAGAAATTAAAGGCCCTGTTTTCTATCTTGGAGAGTTGTGTGTCTGCATCATTTTATTTCATAACCTATAGTGACACTCTTGAGTGGTGCAGATGGGAACAGCCAGGAGCAGCAGCTGCCCAGACAAGGCCAGCATTGAGAATTATCCTTTGCAGCTCTGGTGAAGCATTTCCCGGAGTCACAGCCTGAGAGGAGCAGTGCCACTGTTACAGCCCAGCTACTGACACAGGTTATGGCCAGGATGGAAACTTGCTGATGACCAAAGTCAAGCATCCTGTGACCCCATAAATAGTGGTCCTCAGTGAGGCCCTATGAGCTCTGCTGGGCCTCAGTGGCTCCTCCAGCACCTCCCTCTGAGTGAAAGACCTCTCAGAGATTGTGATCCCCCAAGCTCCACAATACTCAAAGGACTGTTACTATGATATTTTTTGAAAAATCCCTTCACCAGGACTTTTCTCCTAAGAAGCTGAGACGCCTCAGGAAAGAAATGTAAACAATAATTATCTGATTGCTTGGAGTGTGGTCTGAAGGTTGCTTACCAACAGGTGCATCTTGGATTGGTTCCATGTGAATTGTTTTTAATTAATGACCAATCCTAGTCCAGCTGTGTCATACTCTCTGGTCAGTCATGGGTTTTTATTATCATTCCTTTCTAGCTTTCTGATGTATCCTTTCTCTTTCTTTAGTATAGTTTTAGTATATAATTTCTTTTAATATAATATAATGTCATGAAATAATAAATCAGCCTTCTGAGAACTTGTAGTCGAATTCTCATCTCTCACCTTGTCTTAGAGACCCAGCACCACCACAACAACCAACAGTGGTAATGAAGCCAAGGCTGATACCACCAAAACCACCCCCTGACCCCACCAACTTCATGTTCCTACAAGAGTAATACGCCTCCTGAAGCTATTCTGTCTCTACCTTCTTTGCAGCAGATCTTCCTTTTAATAACCCCTGAAGAGAATCTGGATTTTCTTGTCTCTTTCAGCTGTCACAGAGCACATCACTACGAGAAAATCCTGCAGCCAAATCCCTACTTGTTTTAAACCTCTTCAAATTGGACTCAACACAGATGTGTGGGTATTCCAAGCACTCAAACTGTCTTTTCTCTGAGCATTCTGGCTACAGGGTCTAGTTTAAAATTCCTCAAGTCTGTTCATTTTGTCATGCTTGCTAACTTTTTTTGTCCTGACAAGGATGGCTTGCCTTCAGGAAAAGGAATTCACAAGGTATTCCTAAAGTCCCTTGAATGATCCTGGTCTTTCTTCACCTTTTTTCCACATCCTCCTGGCTAAGTAGGCTTTCCATGGTGCCTTCCTCACTTGTGTTCATAGCCTTTAACTCTACTTGCACAGAGATCAGTGGGCTCTGCACTCTGTCATTAGCTCTACTAGGGTCCTGAAAACTGGATGATAAAAAGTAAAAATTCCTTTTTGAATCTCCGTTGCTCATTCCCCACAGGACGTGGAGTATGTACTCCACAGGACTGTTGTGATCATAAAATGACACAAATATTGTTTTGCTTGTGCCTTATATTCTCCTGGAGAAACACAAGGCACCAGATCTCCAATTAAATGTGAGTGATGTCAGTCACATCGTTCTGCCAAGACACCTCAAGCTACCCAGCTAAATCTTACTACTTATTAGAGCAACTATAACAATCATTATCCTCATCATCAATATATTTATATTCTTTTTTTAGTTTGTTTTCCTCAAGGCAGAGTTTGAGATCTTCCTTCAGAGTCTTCTGTTAAGCCTGGGTTTACTAAGGCTCTGCAGAAACATTTTCGTTTCAGGTAAGGGCATTAAAGGTTTACATGTGGCTTTTCTTTTTGCCTTTAATTTATCTTTTATTTAAAAGCCACAAGAAGAAAGCAGTGGAAGAACTCTACAAAAATGCTACAAATGCTTGCCTCGTGGGGTCTCAGCTGTCATCTGACTATGGATTTTCAAATGACAAACAACAACTTGCAAGTGAAAATAGCATGTCATTTCTCCTCTCACCTACCTCTGGGTAAGTGGAATTGCCATTAAAAAATAAAAAAGTCAAGGTTATTTGTTTTCACTTGACAGTAGGAACTAAAAGCACATCGATGCTGCTGTCATGAGGGGTGTTTTGGACTGCCCCATAGTGCTGTTTCTGCCTGATTGAAGGGGAAACTTGCAGAGCTACAGACAGGGAAAGTCAAGCTCCGAGAGCAAACATCAACAGATGTTTCACATTTGATCTTAAACTTAGGGAAAGGATAAAGGAAATTAAATCTATTCCCAGGTGTTGCAGATGACATTCATCAAATGATCACTAAAGTTACACGTTTTCCCCATCAGCCAACTATAAACATGCAAGGGCCACATCTTCTCATGGAACAGATTTCCTTATGTAAAACACACTGATAATTGTACAACTGATAATCCCAGAGATCAAAAATGTCCCTACATCCTCCTGGTTGAAGGGAGTTAATTTCCACCTGTGAGACATCTGTCATCAGATGCCAGGGCAGCAGACAGTGTGAAAGAGAAGAGAGCTTCTAAAAGGCTCAGTTGTGTCATAATGGTCCTTGGCTGTGTCCATATATTCATCAGTCATCTGCTGAGCTGTGTCTTCTCACTGCCTCCCTCAATGTTCACCTCCAAGTGCTTAAGTACAAGGCAGGATCAAGATGTAAATGAGCCAAACATAATTTCAACTTGAATCTTCTACAGCTCAACCAAAAGCAGAGAAAAGACTTTAATATTTCAATATTACTGGTTGTCCTTCTGCCCATGATCAGTCAGACTTCCCACAAATGAAGAGCCCTTGTCTCCTTGCCTTCCAGGCCAAGCTGGAATCCATTAGGGTGCTCTAAATTGTGTCAGCTGCCATCTCCTTTGCCATTACTTGTACTAGAAACTCCACAGGAAAAGATATAAAGAACCATCTCTCCTGCTTCTGGTCTCCTTGAATTTCTCCACGCTAAGAGAATACTTAGTTGAAATCAGCAAAAGGGAAAAAATCTTCCCACAAGACCTGCAAGAGTAGCAGGCATAAAAAACTCTGCTATAGTGGCAAGCATTACTTTAGTTTCTTCTGTATACAACTGATGAAACAGAAAAAAAATGAATCTCTGCAGAGAGCCTGCAGAATACATTTTAAAATGTCATGTGAATATCAATTTGCTTTGCTCATATTCCTTTTTGTTTGCATTTCCCAAATACTCCAGTGAAAAAGCTTTCCTACCACAAGTCTTTGCAAAGATTTAATATGGTCTGCTCAAATTGGAAATGAGGAATAGTACACTCAAATATGGGGTTCACTTTGCTTTTGGTTATAAGTCATTTGAAGTGAGGGCAGGAAAGCTGCCACATGCATTCTTCAAATGAAAATTCTTAATTGAGCTTTTTTGAATGGCAGAAAAATACTGACTTTTAAAGCTAAATTGGAATGCATACAAATAATTGAGTAATGCATAAAGCAGAGAAGAGTGGATTGAAGAGAATTAGACAAATGGATACACTTCAGAATGAAAAGTACAATTTTTTGAGTGAGATGGCTAAAACCCTGATTCCTTTGTTTTGCATGATGTTTACCAAAAACTGAACTGTCTATGCTGGCTGCCCTTACCTAGTAAAACCTTTCTTGGAGAGGAGCATAAGGGTATCCTCAGAGCTGTGGCTGTGAGAACCTCAGGTTTCTTTTCCTTATTTAGGGTGCTAAATAGGATAAAGGACTTACACTTGTGGCAGTGGTCATTTCCTGACCCTCAGCTTGATGTCATACCAGGCAAGAGCAAGAAATAAATCACAGGCAGGCATCCCATGCTTTAACTCTTCCCAGAGTCCCCAATTAATTAACCTAAAGTGAAAGAGTCCACAGAGCCTCTTGTCAGTCTAACTTGCATGAGAAATTCTTCCCTAGCCTCCCAAACTTCCAAAGAAAAATACCAATAGGATTTTGTAAGAACAAGCTCAAGAGAGCATGCTCTTTCATCACCATAAAAAAAAATCATTCCTCTTTGCCATAAGGGATTGCCTACAGGGGAGTGCAAGGGGTTATCAAGACCCATCACCCACTGTCATGGTTTGGAAAGCCAGGAGTCTGCTAAGGAAGGCAGGAACCTCCCCTGAAATGGAGAATGCAAACCCTCCTCACCCCTCCAAATTGCTATGAATTTTAAATTAAGGGGCTCTCAGGCAAAAATATGGGAGCTGGAAATAACAGTTCTTTAATAGGGAAAAGGAAAAAAAAAGGATAAAATAAAGAATGCAGTACACTAGAACACTGACAGAGTCACAACCCAACCTGACACCCTGTGGGTCAGGGTGTTGGTGGCAGTCCCATTGGAATTGTGGCTGCAGCCCTCCTGCAGTGTCAGGATCCCGTGTGAAGTGGAGAATCTCATGGAGAAAGCCATGCTGGTGTCTCAAAAACCTCTGGATTATATCCAGGTAGGAATGCTTGGCTCCTCCCTCTGGGCTCACATCTCCCGATGGGATGCTGTAGTTCTTATCAGCCATGCAGTGACATTCAATAGCTGTTATCAGCAAATGTCCCCTCCTAAGGGAGGAGCGATTGTTGTCACTCAAAGAGAGAGATAAAGCAAACTGCCCACTTGACAAAGGTAATCTGCCTTACAGATGGTAATGGAAAACACCTTGCATTGCAATCTTCAACACCCACAAAGCAAAATCTGACTCCTTTGTGCTTAAATCCCCCAAGAAGGAAGGTGACTATCACTGAGAGCATCTCCAGCCCAAAGGACAGCGAGGGAAGAGCAAAAGTGGCTGCTGAAGCAGTGCCTGGGTGGGACCTGCCTTGCTCAGCTATCCAGGGACAGGGGAACACCTGGAAGGATAATCAGAAGCTCTGAGAGAGACCTGATCATAAACACCCCTGAGTTAAAGGCTGTGCTGGAAGTGAGCACCACTGCAAGCCAGGTTGCCCTGGAGAACCTGCAGGAAATTCTCTGTGTGTGCAAGTTATCATGGACATGGAGACAAAGCTTCCTGCCTGAGTCACGGCTGGGACATGCAAACTGTTCTTTCCATCCATCCACTGCCTGCCATCCATCCATGCACAGCTCAGGCAGCCATGGATGGTGACTCACATTTCACTTTTCTTGCCCTTGAGCACCAGCATTTTTGGATGCTTCGTGTTGCTCTGTGTGCTCCTGAGCCTAAAGGGACAAATTTGGGGATATTTTAATCAGGAAACACATCTGCTGCAGTCTGTTAGAGCCAAACATTTACAACTGAGAGATTGTTTTGACTTCAGAAGAGTGATTGAGAGACAGAAAAATGAATTGTGACTTTAAATTTAGCCTGGAGAAAAAAAACCAAGCAAGGCAAAAATGTTGATTTTTTGGGGGAAATCTCCTTTCACTGGAGACTTAAGGCTTAATGGGGTCTGGAACCTTGGCTTTCCCCACAGAAAGGAATATGTCCAATGGAACAGAGTTGTCCTCAGTGTACATGGGGCCTTTGTGAGTGGAAACTTCAGAGCCTGCATTGATTTCCTACAAGAGACTGCAGTATTCCCACATGCTAAAGTTAATTCTGCTTGATACTGTTTATCTGGCTAAGACACATTGACATGGAACATTTCTCAATATAAGGAGACTTAGAGTGCTATTTGTGACCGCTTTCAGAGAGGATTCCTGCATCACTTGGCTGAGAAAAGGCAGGCAGAGGAGGCAGCCCTGTGAGATTTGCCTACCATTAATAACACTCTGCATTTCCAGGTGTTGTCACTGAATGTCACTCTGACATATTCCCTCAAGAAACCTCCCTGTCTGACTGACACCAGCACAGATGAGATGTGTAATGTGTAACAATGTGCTCAGGAGGCTTTTCCCACTCAGCTTCCCAGTGCTGCATCTGCTTCCACAAAGACAGGTCTGCTCACAGAGCTGGCACAAAAATGGCTTGCATCTTTCATATTTTTAACAGAAGTTTTTCCTTTCTTGCTGTAGTAGGCTCAACTATCCCCACCCACCACTGCTGCTATTTCAAGGAGCTGTTTTATAACTAACTCCTCTTCAAGGGGGTGCTGAAATAGAGATCAGATGGTGAGACTTAAAGACAAGGACCACAAGCCTTGGCAAGCAGAGAATGAACCCCTAAACATTTCTGTGCTTAAATTCAACACAGAGTACAGGGATGAAAGGCAAAAAGTGCTGCATCTTGCCATCCTCCTTTTCCTCACTCCACTTGTGTTTCCTTCTGTTCTATAAAATTACACTTGAAAACCTTCTGGACAGAAAAAGAAGAAGTCATAATTATGAATCCTGTTAACAGAACCTGAATATCCATTCACACAAATGCTACCCTTCATTATATGCATGTGCTTCTTACTTTTGTTTTTGGTTTTTGGTAAGTGGTACCAAATAGTGTGAATTTCTATCCTACATTTTAATGCTATTTGCAAGCACTCAGCTATCCTGCAAGAATAGGAAAACAATACATTTATTACAAACCTATACTTTAAAGGTAAAATATAGAGTTTATATTTGAACACTTTGCCAAAAAAAGAAAAAATCTATATTTTTTTTCAATGTTATTTTAATAAGTAAAAGAAGTTTGGGCTCTTCAGTCCCTCAGAATAGAGATTTATCAGGTGGCTGTCAGCCCTGTTTTTGTAATCAACAGCTGAAGGACCAGTGGAACTGTCACAAAGCTTAATTGACTTCCTGGCCTGAGACATTCATCTGTTGGGAAGTTAAAGAGGAATGCCTGGAGCAAGGCCTGAATTTGTTTTTGTGAGTCTAAAACGAAATGTCTCCTGCTACGACACCAGGCAGGACTCACTCCATAAACAAACCCCTAATATCATATCAGTATGTGCATGCCACACCACATCCCAACACAAGTCCTAGTGGAACTGAGGCTAATAATCAAAAACCCCATAAATGACGTTCACTCAGCAGTTTTAATTCATACCGGGTCCTCAGAACACTCCAAAATTTAAATGCTTTAATCACAAGTTGCACTGTAGCTCTCTAATTAGCAAGTGTTCGTGGAATGAGCTGCTCTGCAACAGGACCCATCCCACAATGGCTCATAATTTGAGTGGGAAGGTAACAGACACATTTAATAGCACAAATTAACTTGATGGTAATAAGGAAGCCTCTCTGTCAGCAATATCACAAATTAAATTATCTGCTACCTCACTAGTGATGAGGAATAATTAAGAAAGCTGCACAATTGCTTACAAAGAAACCAGCAGCAGATCAGCTGAAAGATGCCTGTCCTGGAATCTCTTTGGCATAGCAACGTTCATTCCCTTAACTCTGATACCATTTGTTTGTAGGTAAACCAGATCTTCAGCATTATCTTAATTAAGCTTTTAAAATTTAATTTCCTTTTTCAAAGCAGAGTGTCTTGGGCACTACAGAGTGAGTTTTCATTAACAATGCAGCAGCTTCAACAGAGCATTTCCAAGCTGAGCAGGAAACAACAACAAAAAGGGCTGATGGCCCTGGGGGGCTGAGGGACAGAGGAGCACCTTGCAACACACATCTCTCAACAGCCACCCTAAAACACATTCTGATTCCCCAGAGGAACTCAGGTGCTAGGCAAGTAAGCTGCAAATTATGTTTTAATGTTGCATTTTTTTTTAATTAAACTTCTGATTTGTAGGCAAGTATTAAATACTGGAAATACTTAAATCAAGAGTTCTTTTCAGATTGTTTTTTGGTTTACTGGGGGGTTTTGACATTTTAAGATTTAACTGAAATTAGACACTGTTGCCTTTCTTTTTTTTTTTTACTTTCAAAACAACTGATGAGACTAGCAGATTATTTTCCTGTAATTAATTAAAGCAGAGGAGGATTATCAACTCTTGTAGCTCATTCACAGAGATTCCAGGATCACTCTTGGCAGCTCAGTAATTATTCATATTAACTACAGATGCAATACCCTTATTTGGCTCTTGCTAGAACTGCATATTGAAAAAGAAGCAAGACAATGAGCAATGTAAATAGGTAAAGTATGATGGACTTTTAAAATTTTTATAAAGTGCAATGAATCTTTGGTCTCAATCAAGACTGAAAAATAAGAAATATCAGTCCTCTCTCCTCACCCTGTGAGTGTGATTTTACATTTTTTACTTAACTGCAGAAAGTATAATATCCAATGCTTCACATCTGGGAGATAAACCAGCAGCAACTGAGCTTAAAATGTCACAGCTCACAAAACACAGCAATGATGCATTTTGAGCAATGGCAGATAAGGTTTGTGTGCATCACGTGTTGGTGCTTTAATTTCTGCACTTGAGATATTAGGCAATCTTTTGCAGTTCACATATTGGAACCAAGCAGGCAAGTGAAAAGCAGCTGGGCCAGCAATCTTTTGGAAAGCAAATAACAAAAATGCTGCTGGTGATCTTCCAACCCTCTGTTAATCCAAGTGATGTTAAAATAGAGATACAAAATAATGCAAGTCTGAGCAGTTTCAGTCAACAGGGTAAGCCTAACAATGATAGAAGTCTCAGAGTAGTAATACACCCTTTTCAATTTGGGTTTTCAGGATTTACTGGAGAAATAATGTTTTAGCAGTCCTAGTCACCTGGAATATAAAAATACATACTTATAAATGTATCCAGTCAGGGCAAACACGCTGGCATTACATTTTTTACAAGGTGAAAAACTCAATAAATAGGGAAAGGATGTGGCTCTCAACACCACCTGAGATAACAAGGAAAGGTAATGACCATGGAAGACATAAGTAATTTCACCCAGTGGTGCTGGACAAACTGCCTGGCCATAATTTAGGGAAGATTACTGCTTGGTTAGATGCACTAAAGTTGAAATAACACCTACAAATAATCCATACTTTCCCTTTCCCTGCTTAGTATGGAGATTCCTGCAATAGTCCTGATTTTATGGAACTATATTTCTTTCTATGTGAACAGCAAGAGATATCATCTTAAATATTGGAGTACTTTTGAGAAAGTTCTTTCCTGTTCACAAATAATTCACAGATTACTTCTGCTGAAAAGAAAAGCTATTCTGCAATAACTACTTTGCAAAGTAATGAAACTAGGCAGACACTGGAAGAATATGACAAAATATATTTGGTTGAATCATGTCTGGAAAATTTCAAAGATCTTGAATAAAAATGAGATCACTCAAATAGCAACATTTAAATGAAAGACAAATCATATTCAAATATTCTATATTAAAACTGAATTATAATTTTCCAATCAGGGAATATATTAAAATATTACATTCTGTAGAAAAATTTCCTAAAGCTTGAAAAACATATACAGAAAGCAAGATGGAAGAGAAAATGCACATTTATCTAAATTATTTGAGGTTTCTAAAGTATCCCAAATATCACAGGTAGAAACAAAAAAACTTCCAAATGTCCAGATAATTCTGAAAGTCGTTTTAAATTCAGTAAAAAAGCAGTTGCTATGTTTTGGCATATGTAATTGAGTTTATAGTCAAACACACAAAAAACCACCCAATGATGAACCTAGGTCAGTAAGCTTATAAGGCCATTAGTCTGCCAACAGATAATTTGTTTACTTTACAACATTGCTGGCTGCAAGTAATTTTTCTGTGTTTGTATTTTTTAAAGATAAAAAAATTTCCAAAATACCTGTCCATGCTCTTAATCAAACAAGACTTCCATATTCTGCAATCCCACTTTGATGGGGGAAAATGCCACATCAAATTCACTGTTCTGTGCAACCACAGGTCTGTAGTTGATCCTGATTTCTTCCAGCCTTGGTTTGAGACTTTTCCCAGGTGAAAAAAAGACAACGAAGTCAAAAGTACTAAAGGTGTTGTTCTTTTGCACACAATGAAGCTTTGATTAACTGCTTGCCGATGCTGCAAGCAAAGACAGGCCACAGGATACAAAACAATTTCTTCCACAGCTGCCCACCTTCTCCTCTCCTGATCTACACACATGGAGTTTACAGCCATTATTGTTTATTTCCCTAAGAAAGGATCTGATATGGCAAAATGTCCATGATCTTGGTGACCACTGTTACTCAAACACAGGCTGATAAAATGACTTTGTGTCAGTAGCACTTCTTTCTAACAAATAGTTATAATTTGCCAGAAACCTTTAACATCTACACAGTTCCAATGAAATTGAGTCTGTAACTTCCTTTTTACATTTCTTAGGCAAATCATCACGCTATAACCCCCTGCTGTTACACTGAAGAACAGCTAAGTACAGGCCACGAACAAAGCAATTGTGTTCCCAAGGCTGTGCACAGTCCCCTCTGTGCACTGATTGCTGCAGCCTGTCACCTCCTGGTGATATGAGAAACACAGCAAAGAAAACCACACAAACACAGCTCTAATGCACGGGCTTTGGCTAAAAGGTTGTGATATTCTACTTAAACTGCAATAGGCCCTAACAATGAGAATGTTTAAACAGCTGGTAACGTCCACACATGTTGGTGGTCACTGAATAAGCATCAACATCTCAGAAAACTACACACTCATAATGGTTGACTGGCAGGTCAGATCTTATAACTTAAATTGTACATGTAAAACAGCTTAATTTTAAGAGTCTTCTTCATATTAAAAGGACTTTTCATTCCAAACCATTTTTTAAAATATAAACTAGTACTTAATAACAAACTTGTAGTCCTATGTTACCACAAGAAAAACTTCAATATTTTACAGTGTTGTCAGATTTTCAATACACAAAATTGAAAGCTGACTGCATCCCCTAAGAAACCCTCTACACCTTCTGAATTGTGTTGCCATAATTCAGATCACACTGAACTCGAGATTCACCCCAAATTCTTTTCCAAGTAACAAAGAAAGCTCTCCTCCCCATTAGCCCCCAGTGACCAACCAAAGGATTTCTCACCAGTTAGCAATATGAATTCCAGATGAGTGTATTTAGGTGCATGGTGAGATCATTAACCTGATTATGCCACACTGTCTTGTTTTCAAGCTTCCCACTAATCTGTTGCTAATAGATACAGGTGCCAGAATTATTGCCTGCGAAAGCTTTTCCTTGCGTTGGAAATAATTTGTGGTGCTGCCATTTATCCCTCACGTTTCTGGGGTGCCTTTTATGCTAACATGTGGAAGCCACGGCAAACAATTTGTAGCTCCATGGAAGGCAGTGCCAGTGCCTCTGGTTGCCTGCCTGCTCCCATCTGTGGAGCTGGCTCATTCCAGAGCCCTGTGGTTTAGGTAATACCTCCTGGCACAGTAGAGGAACTGTATTTTAAGCTGTGGGTCCTATGGTCTCCTCCAGAGGAAATCCTTTCCCATGCACAAAGCTGACAGTGCTGTTTGAACACAGAATTTACACCCAGTGTGAAAAGCTTTGGTGTGCAGCCCTGCCTGGAGGGACCTGCTGGCAACAGCAATAAAACATAGCTGCAGTAAGGACTAGTCTGTAGCTGAGTGAAAATGCTCCTTTATTTTTCCATGTTATGCTAGAGGGATGCTGTGAGGACATGGACCTTGGGTGATCTGGCTCCGAGTGCCAGCAGGGAGAGCTCAGCAAAGCTCTCGGAGCTGGTGCTCTCTGCAGGCAGCACAAACCAGAGTCCTGCAGAGTCCCACCACACAAAGCTGCTTCCAAAACTTCTCCCCTCTCACAGGCATCCTCCCAGGGCATCTCTCCCAGAGCCTCACCACTCTCCTGCCCCAAAGCACAATCCAATATTATCTAATTAAGACTGGACACTTCATGTGGCCCCACGACTCACCATAAACCAGTTTGACTGATTTGTTATTTGCACTTCCTCGATGGTTGCAGTACAAGCAGGCAGTGTTCTCTGGACACTTTATTTTCTTCAAGTCCTGCCACACATGTCTGTTAGCTATTTCTTTGTATTACTAATGATTCTAAGCAACACCTTGAGGCAAATCTTGATTAGCATGTTAATTAGGAAATTCCTAGCAGGCACTTTGGGTGACAGCTTACTCCCAATCACCAAGAATAAAAAACGTGTTCAGATTGAGACATCAGGTTGAATTATAGAGATGGACGCACTGGAAATGCTGTCAAACAAATAAAACTCCCAGTTCCTTTCCCTGGGTTGCAGAATGCCAGCGTTTAAAAAGCAAATGTTGTACAAAGCAGCCAGGCCCTGGCTCCCCAGGCTGCCTCCTGTGCTGGACTCCCTTCCATTTCTGTGCAGACACAGCACGGGGGGCTTGGAGGAGCCAGGTTAGCCCAGAGCTCTGAGCACTCCTTGCCAGCTCACACCTGATCCAGGCTCAGCTCAGGGAAGGCTGTGGGAATATTTCCAGGGAGTGTTGCAGGATTTCAGTAATGTCCAAAAGGTCAGAATATGAAACAAGCACTCTCTGCTCCTCTGGCAATTACCTCTCACAGAAAAATATTTCTCTCCTATACTTCCCCCCTTATTCTTCCAAAACAAACACAGGGCTGAAAATTAAACCAGTCCCATAATGGTTTAAGTACTGTTTATGTAGCCTTAAATATATATATATATATATATATATATATATATATATGCCTTTACAATTTTCCACTCTGTTGTTGTGGAGCTAAGCTTCATTCAGTACAAATCCACTACACTAGCACCAGTGATGAAACACGCTTGCCACAAGAATCAATCTCCATCTGAGTGAAGAATGCTGATTTTTTAATTCTACATTGGTTAGTGAGAAAGGGAAAGTACCCATCATTGGTCTCAGTTGATTTATTTTTCTTTTCAATAAGATTTTCTAAATATGAATGAATTCCTAAAGTGCCTTTCTCACATAATTTCCTACTGAACAGTGCTTTAATTTGGAATTAGTTTCAGTATTTTCTATGGGCTACACAAAGTGCAAGGACATTCACTGATAACTAAGCAGAAAGATTGGGCAAAATCTGAACAATGCCAGGTAACTCCCCTAAGACATGGGGGCAAGTTTCTACCTTGGAAACAATGCCCTGTTTGTCAGTGCCGCATCTCCAAAGAATTTAGCTTAACTAGGGCTGAAAGTTGTTTTCATGACTCACTGGAAGGTGAAAAGAGATACAGCACCCATCTCACCATTCCACCCCATTGGGGTTCTATCACTGTTCTACTGCTTATGTCACCAATTTAAATCCCCTGGTAAGTAAAATCATTGGGTGAGAGCAAACACAGAATTTAGATTCCCTTGATTTTTTTCTTGTGCTTGGAGAAAACTTAAAAGAGACATTCAGGAGACTTATTCATAAGTTTGGAGACTCAGTGGAAAAATGAGAGGCATCAATAAAAGAGGCACAATAAGGCAACAAAGGTGGGAAGCAGAAAGAGGGAAATTAAGCACACAGTTATTTCACTCCAGCCAGTATGGAATATTGGAATATAAAATATGGAGCAGTGAAAAAGTAAGATACATAATAGCCACTTTGCCAAGAATGTTCCATTAAGAAAATTAAAGGTGAAAAGATATCAAAGTTGGTCCTGAAGCCAACAGCAAAATTCCCAGCCCCAAAATTCCCAGCTTTTCCCCATAAAGTAAAAGCAGGTCATTCAAATACACTGTTTAAGAAATTCTTCTACTACTGCTAATTACATGTAGGTGTGGTATTCCTCACATAGATGCAATGAGATGTAAAGCTGTAAAGTTAATGGAAATTCCAAGTCTACGAAAAAAGAAAAGCCATAAAGAAAAATGCAAAATCTCCAGTCCTATTTGATTAAGAGAAAGGAAACAGAATTATAATTTTATCTACATTAGTTATTTTCTTCTTTGAAAGTAGTATTTAATTACCTTTTCAAGAGTGAAAAATGTATTATGCATAATTTATTTATGAAACAGAAAATACTACTGGGCAGGTCTGTGTAATAAATGCCTGTATGTTGTTTATATTAGAATAATGACAAATATAGGCAATATTTGAGACAGAGCTGTTCTGCATGTTAAGGTATTTACATTTACTGTTTGCCTGTAAACATTTCTAAAGTAGGAAAAACTAACACAGCAGAATTACAAAACATCAATATTATTGACTTTTTACCAGAAAGGTATTTACATACAGTTTCTGATGTGTACCCACTATAAAAACCACATCTCTTTAATGCAGATGCAAAGGAAAAGTGTGTTTTGTAGAGGTAAGAAGTGGAAAATGCATGCAACATTCTACATATTCATTGAAACATAGCTCCAGGGGATATAGAAATACATAGAATATAGGCATTGAACCTGTACACTGATAGAAATTTGAAATAACATAATTTGAAATCCAAATTAATTTTAGACTGCATCTGAAAGAACTGAAATGCAGCAGTAATATAATTTTCAACACTGAGGATTCAGTCATTACTTATTCAAAATATTGCCCAAAACATCATTTTTTGTCCCTCTGCAGCTCCCCAGGTTTTCAGATTTTCCTTATTTTTCCTCAGGGTAGAGAATAAAACAAATGACAGCAAAAGAGCAGACATTTCCTCCTCTACCACCAAAGCCTGAGAAACCTACATTAGAAAAGGAGAAATATGGTTTTGCCCTTAAGAGTTTGCTACTGTTTTCTTGATCTCAGATCTCTCTCTGATATGTGGAAAATGGAAGGGTGCTTTATTTCAGATTACTAATTTCTTGTCTTTGATAAACTCGATGTGAAACTACAAGAAACAGGCAGGTGGAATAATGCTTTTTTTAAAGAAAAGGGGAAAGAGTGGAACCTAAATTTCACCCAGGCTATTCATTCATTTATATGTCACAATTCTTAACAAAGTGGGATTTTTCCAAGTTGTGCTTCACATGCTCTTTGTAAGAGCAGCCTATTAGTGTCAAACTGTAATAGCATCAAATTAGGTGATGTGAGCACTCAGGCCCTTAAGCCAAGTATTTTTATTTTTTGTGGCAAGAATGAGTGTGTGGGATGAATCATGCAGCCCCAAAGCACGTTGGTAATCTTGGCTTTATCTGTTCTGTTGCACTGCTGTACTGAGGAGGGAAAGGCAAGATAAAATCCTTGATATGGTGGCCCAGAAGCACAGAACACGCAGGTGACTCCACACCTGCCAGGGAGATGGGGGCTCCAAATGTGCTGGGAGCATCAAAGAGCCAAAGTGAGGCAACTGCCAGGGACCAGCTTGATTTTACAGAGAGCATACACCATGCTTTGTTTCCAAAAGCTGCTTGGGTCTGACCCAAACCCCACAGGAACAGGTGGAAATCTCCCACTGCCTTCAACAGGCTTTGGTAAACACAAACAGCATTGCCTCAGCCTGGTTTCCTGTTGAGAGCAGAGTGGATTATCCAGTAGTTTAGGAGTCCTGAAGATTTCACCTTGTTTCAGTATTAGATTTACATAGAAACATGTGGATGAGAACACTGCCATCATCCCCTCAGACTGGGGATTATTTTTCCCTATATTTTAAGACTCTCAAGAGCAGCCTCCTTTCACCAGCAAGGTTAATAAGTACCCATGTTCCACAAATTTTGTACTTAAAAGATTCCAGTGAGGGAATGATGGTAACACTTTATACAGACAGTAGCACAGGGCTGCAGCATATTTAGCCAGAATCCTCATTCGGTTTTAATTAGTAGAGGGAGAAAGGAAAATTCCTGATTCCCTGACAGCACTAGATCATACATAAAGACAATCATGTTTATCAAGTCACATTTTAATTTATAGCCAGTGACTTGCAGGTATTTGAATACACTGCTAATTAGTATACATCATGAAATAACTGTCAGTGTGAGTGAGACTGTATGATTGCTAAGACTGGATCAATAAAATGCACCTACTTAAATTTTAGGAAAGTACTTGCTTTAACTGACCATGTGCATGTACAACAACCTTGATGAAATTCTGTAATAAAGAATATTCTTTAATTGTCACTATAGCCATTAGAGGTCCTATAGAATTAAATATTGGTAATGTCCTTGATTTTGTTCTGCAGAAAATTTAAGAATTATCCTTTAAGTTGCTGCAAACCAGCTCCAGAAACCTCCTAAAGTTCTCTTCCTTGTTGGCATATGTTCCTTGATCTGTTTTCTATAATTACCATGCCTTAGTATACACTCAAATACACTAGAGACAAGAGCAGAAAACATAAAATATTTAATACTAAACCTTCAAGGTGAGTACACACACAGGGATATGCATAAATCCCCTGCTTCTTATTAAAAACCTGTACCTACATTGTTATTTTAGACTGAGCACCTACAGAAGAACCTTTCCTTACATCTTAGCAATGCTTCAGGGGCCATAAGCAAAAAAACCCAACAACAACAAAACAAATAAACATGAAAGTTACCTTCTAATTTCAACCTTACCTAGAGCAAATGCAGCAAAATTCATATTTCCTAGCCAGGGGTTGCATGCCTGTCATTAAAAGGCAGCACAATATTCCAGCAACAGATAACATTTGTTTCTCAGGATATTGTAAGATATTAACAGTGATTAAGGACCCCCAACTAGGTACAATCTATGCCAGAGTTGACAGAAAAGCAGCTGCCCATTCAGAGCCAGCAGTGCTGGGTTTGAGGACCTGGTGTTTGCACTGTCCAGCAGATACTGAATGAACAGCATTAATTAATTAATTACAGCACTTATTTATGCCCATGTTCTTCCCAGTTGGAATACAGCTCAGTGCACTTCTCTTTGCAGAGAGCACAATGGATTTTAATAGATTAAAGGGAAAGATAGAGCAAGAAATTTGATCTAGTTACACTTCTCTTCCTTCTGCCCTTTCATTTGAAAACACGTTCTGCAGGAAAAAACTTGTAGAGTGCATAAATTTCAGCAGACTCATGATGGACTCTTCAATCTTACCAAAACAAAGGAAAAAGAAACTGTTGTGTCACAATACCTACAAAAATTGAGGACCTTGAAATGTCATACTCCACATTTCAATCCCTAATTTTTTTTCCAGTCTGTCCCTTTCTCATTCATTTGGACAATAAACCACCCATCAACTACCACAATATGAACACTAATAAAACATCATTAAACCCCAAATATTCAAATGATACTTTGCTCTATATTGCCATTTTATAGGAATGCATGTTCAATCTGATTCCAAGCCATATAACACCTTGTATTTCAGTGTTTTCAAACTTCTCCCCCTGTAAGCAGAGCCCTGCTATGCTTGTTTTATGAGGAGAGCAGACCCTTCCTCCCAGGCAGAGATCAGGTCCCAATCTCCAGCTGTCACTCTGCAGCTCATGGCTGCTGTCACTGCAGCCTGGCTCTGCTCCTCTGACCCCGGCAAGAACAGCGGCAGGGTTCCTCAGCACAGCACATTAACCTGCTCCCCCTGCCCCTCTCAGCCTCTGCCTGCAGCTGCCTTCTCCCCTGCGCTGCGAATCAGTAAATCTGTGCTCACTGCAAACCCAGGTCAGGCTGAGTGGGATTCCCTCCCCCTCCTCCCCAGAAGGGAAGTGCTTTGGAGCTGGGCTCATTTTCACCTGGATTACTGAAATCAAAGGGGACAAGCCTGGATATCCAACTTCATTTCCACTTAGGCATTCATTGCAACAAGCTCAACTCCTAAATCAATGATCTTGGCACTCCTGGGGAATGAAATGAAGTTCCCACATTGTCTGTGCTGGGATGCAGTGGCAATCCTCCCACACTGGGGGTCCATCTTGGCAGAAAATTGGGATGCTCTTCCCAAGTTATCAGCAATATTGCAATGAAAATGCCAATAGATCTGTTTTCTAAGTTACAGCTGCCTGAAGTAGCAGGGAAGTGGTGGTAGAGAAAAAGCTAATTAAGCAAGTAGTGGAGGCATCTTTTACTGCCTCCTACATTAATGCTTCATTAAGGATCTGGAACTGCACTTAGCAGGGAATGATAACAGCATTCACATATTCAATAGACCATAAATGAGAATATAAAGTGCAGGACAATACAGAACACAGCTTTAAAGGATAATCGCCTTTAACAGAATCTAAAATTTTTACTTTGATTTCAAAATATAAACACCAGGAAGGGCAAACCCATATTTTCTTTATTAAAACAACCTATAGCCTTGAGTGAGGAGTTTCTTTCCTCAAACCATCCAGAGGCAGGTCAAATGGAGAAAGACATGTGTGAAAAACAGTTTTGCTTCCTTATGATTTTCACACAGAGGATCTGGCAGGATGACTATACACACATTTGACATGCTGCCAGTGCTTTTCATTTTCACCTGTAACAGTTCTTTGGCAAACAGCAGCCAAAGCAGCAGTGTTTTTACAGAAGATGACTTGGTTATCATGCTTCCATGACAGTTTTCCATAGAAATGAAGCTTGAGTAAAGACATGCTTGGGCTGTACCAGCCCAGGAGACCTTCTCCATGGAACTGTTCTCCTTCTCATTTGTCAGCTGGGAAGGCTTGTGTGCCATTTGTTCACAGCCCACTAAACATTTTAAATTTTTTCATGGTAAGGTGACTGCTTTGAATATAGAGGCTGCTATGGTTGGGTAAGGCAGACTGCACAGATCTCTGGTAGATGGACAGCTTTAACCTGTCATCAGATTCTGGAATTTCTTGCATAAGGAATAAGTGCTTTCTTGCACCTTTAGGCCTGATATACACTTGATGTGAAGCCCCAGGCACACTCAAATAAAAAAATGGCTTTCATTTGTTTTGTGGAGACTTGCACACCAACCTAGACTGCATGGAAATATTTGTTGCAAACTCCTGAGCAAAACTGAATCCACAAGTTTCACTGACATTCCAAATTCCCCATAGTGAATATTTCCTTCTTTTTAATTCTCTACCATGAAGAAAATCATTAATCTATCACCTATGACCTAAATATTTTGATTAGATTCGGAAAGTCAGTAAATTCTCATATAAGAACACCAAAAGACCACAAAAAAAGATCTGCATGTTCCATAGAGAGCAGATAATGAAGGCTGTGAAAAGGAAAGCTTTGAAGCTCTGGCATTTTTCATACTCATTAAAATCTATATAGGCTCTTGCCTGCTACACCCCACTCCAAAGGAACATAACATGATCTTCTAGTGAGCAAGATTAGCATTCAAATCACAAGGAATTCTGACACAAGAAATATCTCAGAGCAAAAATTAAAATGCTGATCGATCCTCTATTAATATAGGACAGATCATTTCTAAGCTGTCCTACCACTTCTGTCTCATGTAGTTTCCATTTTCTTCCTCACAGGAGCAAATGGTTTCCAATGCAGAATCACAACAGAATAAATTTATACATTTGATGAACATATGTGAATGTTAGAATCTCTGCAAAACGTTAGTATCTCTGGAAAACATTGAAATGAATGACAGGTATGTATTCATGTACACATCCTGTTCAGGGATGCTTATGGCAGGAAGGGGCTCTGCCAAATCCAAACCTCGGCAATCAGGGCTTGGCGCCTTGCACGGTGCAAGGACGAGCTCTGTCTGCAGGGACAGCTGCCTTCTGCCCTTCCTGTGTTCCAGAGAGGATGCCATCAGGCCACACCTCCTCTGGTACATTTCAGACCAGAGGAGGTGGCCTGGAAGCTTTTACTAAATGCAAATGTAAAGCTCAGAAGCTTGGATTGCACCAGCATGAGTGCCAATAAAAATGCAAGGGAGAAAAAGGCCTTTTTTATTCTCCTTTGATTACAAGGTACATGTTTATCTCTCCCTTTTTTCTCTTAGGTCTCAGCTAAGCACTAAGCTAACCATCATCATCCAACACTGCACACACTGGGCAATGTGTCAGTGTAAAGGCTCTCAGTTCCACCAAGGCTGGTTGCACTTTTGAGAGAGCAGCCTAAGCAGATCTTGCTGTTCATGCTGTGCTGAGGCCACATGCCCCTCAACAAGGCAACTGGAAACTTCATGCATGACAATGTTATTTCTATTATTTAATACACCAGGTAGTATTTCTACTGCTTTTTATCCAAATTATAGCTGGGTAAAAAGAACTGGATTCACTGAGAACATTTATGTTCCTGTTTCACTGTGTTACCCCTGTCCACATGACAAAATTGGGCCTGTTCACACATGGAGAAGCAGGGTTGAAACTCCTTTCAGGCACTGCTTGGGGGATTTTTTAAATGCAGAACACAGACATTAATGTGTAGATAACTCACAATTTAGCCTTTCCTAATGATAATAAAATTGGTGTTACTGAATCCATTTAGTGTGAAGAGAACACATGAAAACAGAATGTTCAGGGTGGCTTTCCTTTACCTATTTGAGAACATCAATAAGAAACTTTTCTGAATTAGCAATATCCACTCCCTCTGGCACTACATGGCAGAGAAAAAAGTCCTTAAAACTTGCTGGCTGTGATTGATTTCCTTAAATCATGTGGAGCCAAAAGTGACAAAGAGAGAATCGCTTTCCAGCCAATGTGCCATGGCTTGAGGAACTGGAACCAGCAGGAATGCTGCAAGGACAGGAGGGGCTGCAGCCTCATCCCTCCAAGCCTGCTCCCTTACAGACAGGGAGATGGATATCACTTTTTTTCTTCTCTCTGTGAAAAGAAATTAGTGTTCTCCAGGGCCAAACTTGCTAGAAAAATGAAGGCTACTCAGTAAGTGACACACAGGATCTGAATCACCTGCTGATGCTAGGTGGGGTGGAAGCTGACAAAGAAAGGTATGAATCCCTGCTCTACTGTTTTCTGAGAACATAAATTGAACAATCTTCCAACACAGCAAAAACTCTGACCCGCTCAAAGAGCAAACAGTGAAACCAGACCCTGTGCTCACATCCTCACTGGGCAAACCTCTCCAGGGCTGCTCAAGCATCTTCGTGTGACACCACAGCTTCTCTGTAAAAGCATCTTTCCTACTGCACCCAGGGGTCTGACAGCAGGTCTCATTCTGACTCAGCAGCATCCTGGCTTGCCCTCCTGCTCAGGCCCTGTGCTGAGGGAATCTCTCTGCCACGAGGTCTGTTAAAGCACCAGGGTATTTCCCATGAGGAATGCACAGCTGGGATCACCTTGGAGACACAGCCTGAACAAGAGTGATGATCAGCCCAGGTGGGGCACACACAGAACATTTTCCCTGCCCCTCTCTGCTTTAAAAGCAAGAGAACAAACACCAGGAGCCCTCATGCAAGAGAACAAACACCAGGAGCCCTCATGCCAGAAACAAAGAGAATGGGAGGTGTCTGCCAGAGCCCCTCACACCAATGCTGATGGCCAGCCAGGACCTCCAGGGTTTTGGTGCTCTGCATTCTAGTCTGGGCTCTTCTCTTGCCAGCCCAGGGAGTTTAACTGCACACAATTGCCTGCCAGGAGCCATGCTGCCAATCCCCAAGGATGTAGCAAAGGTATTACAGCTCAGCTTTAGCACCACAAGCAGCAGCTTTTAAACACTGGAGGATCTACAGCCAGCATTGCCTGAGTAAGGCTCATTCCTCACAGCACAGCTCTGCTGCAGACATCCTCTGAGCACAGCCAGGTACGTCCAGAGCAGAGCAGGACTTAGGACAGACAGCACAAGGACAGGCCTTTAACTCTGGGCAGGAACATTACCCAGTTGTCTCTAATCACTGCTATGAAATTCATCTGTGAAGACAGAGGCCCCTGTGGTTGTGGGAATCATGCCACACAGATGCTGCTCTCTGCTGTTTCAATCCTTTTGTTGGTCTATAATGTGCCTTTGTTTCTCCACATGCTCCAGAATGGAAATGAACAGCTGGTGATTGTCTCCAAGTTTATATCTAGCTTTTATTTAAAAACTTCACAGTCCCTCCAACCTTCCTAGCAGACTGAAGCACAGAATGAGATCTCTTATTTACAATATGCATTCCTCCTTTGCTTCCCTACAGGGCATTCTGAGTCCAGGTTGCTCAGGCTCTCTCCAAATTTATTCCCCGGTGTCCTTGTTTCCTTGCTGGATGTACTTAGAAAGCATCCAACTGGACCACTAACAGATGGCCTGCTCTGACTTCAGACACTTGTAGAGCCAGGTGTTGCCATATTGAAGCTATTACAGATAATTCAATCCGTGCCATAATGCTTTTTGAGATGCTAATGCTCACTGTGATTTAAAATACAGCAACATGAATTTTTTAAAAACCATATGCTTTCACTGTTCTATAGATAAGGCCAACTATTCAATTTGGTTGGTTCTAAATAGGCATAACCTCAAAGGAAACCCACAGAAAAAGATGATTTGCATTAGTATGAGCCATGGTCTGCAGGTAGATCTTTTACACTGAAATTTATTGCTGATGAGTTGAAAATTCCTAACCTGGGGACGTGACTGATCTTATGTCCTGAGATTTCATTTGACTGCAAGAGAGACCCTCCATCTGTCAGACAGCTCTTCATAAAATCTGCTATGAGCAGTTTGTAATACTGGATACACTGGAAGGTCTCACAACACATGGTACAGACAGTCCAAGAGACCACTGCAACAAAAATCAGCTTATTCAGTGTGCCTTGTGTGATAATACAATAATTGCAGTGCAGGGAAAGCAACACTGTGCTGGTGTTCACAGGGATCCCAGGATGAGGGAAGAGATGAGGATCTGACTCCATGTTTCAGAAGGGTGATTTATTATTTTATGATATATATTATATTAAAACTATACTAAAAGAATAGAAGAAAGGATTTCATCAGAAGGCTGGGTAAGAAGAGAAAAAGAACGATAACAAAGGCTTGTGACTGAGACAGTCTGAGCCAGCTGGGCTGTGATTGGCCATTAATTAGAAACAATCACATGAGACCAATCACAGATGCACCTGTTGCATTCCACAGCAGCAGATAACCATTGTTTACATTTTTGTTCCTGAGGCCTCTCAGCTTCTCAGGAGGAAAAGTCCTAAGGAAAGGATTTTTCAGAAAATATAATGGCTACAGAACACAGCTTTTCCCAATGTATGAATGGGGAGTAACCCTCCCATTAGGAGCCTCTAATAAGCTAACTTCAGCATTCAGATTCCCTGGGATAAAAGGAGATTGAAAAAGAGAACCTGGTGCCTTTTCCTTCAGTCCTTCTTTGTCCACTTCCCTGGAAAGTTCCTGGAATTTACCATCCCCAAGATTCTGCAAGGTCATTGGGAAGCAAAAAGTTCATCCATGTTTAGTTCAGACCTCAGCAAGTGCAGGTGGTGCTCCAGAACCCAACAGGACAGAGGAGAAAACAGGGCATTCACCATAATTTCCTTTGCCATTCAGACACAGGCATGTTCGCTACAACCTGCAATTTCTGCCCCAAGGTTTGACAGCCTCAAGGTCTGACAGGAGGAGTTACATGAGAAGCTGTGTCAGGAAGACAGGGATGTGCTGCGCTGCACACTGTGCTGCTTGCTTTTCAGTGCTCTGAACAAAATACCCAGCATTTAGATTTTCATTTGGGAGAGGATTTGAAAGCCAGCAGAGATGCCTGGGCCAGCAGCATCTCCAGCAGGAGGTTTCAGCTGCAGCCAGGGCTCCTAACGATGCCATATTTGCTCTGCAGCATTCAATGGCTCTGTGTCAATGTATCAAACTGCTTCATTACAAGGCAATTACTGGCTGAGAAAACAAGGTGCTTCACATCCTACTTCCTAGGCCCTGTCCCTGATGTTAATAAATACAGAAAAAAATTATTATTATGCCACAATGTGGAAGGCTAGAAGTAGAAAAAGAAAAAATGAATTATGAAAGCAAGAATTTATTAAATTAATCAAACAAAATATTCAGATTCCAGAGGGTCAGTGGGATTCACATCTGTTTGCTTTGCTTTTGCTGTGGGATTTTTGTTCATGGGTCCTGCCCCTCTCCCACATGTGCAGGATGTGATGGAGGAGCTTTTCCCAAGCAGGGACCCCTTTACGTGCAGGATGTGATGAGGAGCTTTTCCCTTTATTCTGGCAGCCACAGGTGTGGCACCAGGGAGGCCAGCAGGGCTGGAAGGAGCAGGACCTCAGCTCTCTCCACCAGTTTGCTCCACAGTGACACAAACTGAGAGCCTCTGTTCTCCCTCCCAAGCCTCTGCTTCTGTTCCTCACCCTGCTGCTGTTTGCCTTCAGCCTTCTCTACACACTGCAGGTTTGGCCCTGGCACTCTCCAGCTTCCCACACTGTGCAGGCAGAAAATAAACTGAATATACAACAACTTCTCCCATCCACGTCCCATTCATCCCCATTATGAGAATCCTGAGCAGTCCCTTCAGGCAGCCTTCAGCCCATTTCCCCATCCTGAAATCACATCAAGCAAGCTGCAAAAATTTGGCCCTTTAAAAATAATAATTCCGTTAGAGATAGGCAATATTACAGAAAAATATTCCCACTTGTTAATTTTTGCTCTGGCTCTGTTATGTTAGCTCACTGAAATTTAATTGCTAAAGGGTTATAAGAGCCTAGAAACAGACCTAGCATCTGTCTTTTTTTAATGTCTCAATTATCACCACGGTAATTTAATGGCACCGTGTAAGAGAATCACCATTGACATGCTAATGAATGGCACCATGTTCACGTACATTAGCTCTATTTTTAAGAGGCTATATGTTGAAGATAGACATTTTGTGCTTCAGATATCACTAAGGCAAGCAGAGTCACATTTATCTCATTTTGCTTTTACGACTCAAATTGCTTATCTTAAAAATACTCATTGAACAGTGAACTGCAAATGGGTTAAACTGTGGTCAATTACAATTATGCACTTCTTTCTTTAGACCAAGCAAAGTAACAAAAATCTTTTCAACCCATTTGTTACTTAATTTCTATGTCAACATCTACTGTTGAAATTTTCTTCAATTTATTTTGTGGGTTTTTTGGGATTTTCCCCATAAACATCTTTATATTTTAATTGAACAGCCTTGCTTTACTAGGTTTTACACTAGTCTTCTCATTTTGCTGAACCAAATTTACCTATCAATATTTTTCTTTCATTTATTCTTCAGAAACTGTGATGCTAATTAGAGTCCCAAATCTATTTCATCTAAATGATCACAGCAATTTCCATAATAAGACATGCAATGATGTACACTGAGATATTTATCTGCAAACGTTTCAGCATATTGTGTATGAATTGCTACAGACAAGCAATGAGGGGCTGACTTCACAAACACAATGGAACAGCCTTTTGAGATCAGCTAAATGCTAGTGTTAGCATCAGAATTGATTTTGCGTGGAAAGCTGACAATAACCTGAAAGGATTTCTCACTTCAGCAAACATACCACAGGACTGGAGAATAACCCCGTGATATTTATTATCAGCATCTATTTAAGAAACTTTTAAAATCAGTTCATTCCATCACCATAAGCACTGCCAACAGTTTCAGTGCACAGCTCTGAAGAAGGAGGGAGGCCAGGCCGCCAAACACCTTTAGGCGTGAGAGCTCGCTGATGTTCTGATGAGCTCCGGGCTTTTAGAGCAGAGGTACAAGAGGATGCTTCAAGCTGTATTATATAAAAAATTAAGTTTTTTAAGTGCGTTGTTGGCACCACAATCGTTACAGAGGTTTCCCTTGCGAGGCAGCTGGCGGGATGCCTGCGCTCCCCGGAATTCCATGGAAAAGGTGGAACCGCATCCCGAATTCCCGCAGCCTCAGCCGGGGCCGCTCCGCCCCCTGCTGTCCGCACGCCCGAAAACCTCCGCTCTCACCCCTCCACCTCCCTAATTCTGGGTCAAAAACATAACTAATTCATCATCACGGAAACCTCTAATTCCCCGAACGCTTTTCAGGTTTCTTTTTCCCCATGTGATGTTTAATTCTGTCGCGTTGGGATTGTTGCTTCCACCCCTGCGGGGAGAAGGAGAGAATCCAAACCTGGGACTCTCAGCAGGGGCAAGTCGAAGGGGTCTGTGACAGGCAGCCAAAAGATGCTCTCAATTTCTCTGCCTCCCGTCATCTCTCGCAGGAAAATATGACAATGTGCGGGTCTATTCTTCTCCTGCCTGAAATATTCCTCTGGCCAAGTGCCAGGCTGTCCCTCTGTGGCTGGGCTGCTGCCTTGTAGGAAAGCTGCCACTAATTAGCTTTGTAATCACTGTGAGGGAAGCAATGAAGGTGGAAGGGGAAAAAAAATGGTCATTCCATGGAAAGAGTGGTCATTCCATTAACTCTTCCTTACCTGCGATCACAGAAGCTTATAAATTGTCTCACAGTTACAAGTATCTGTTCTAAGGCAGATTTAATTCTGTCAGGCAACTTGGAGCATCTATCTCAGTGCAAATCCTGCAGATGCCGAGTTTATCTCCCCATTTGCAGAAGAGCCTGTGCTCTGTGTGCACTCTGCCATCCTGACAAGCACATCCAAGAAGGGATCACAAGGGAATCGTGGCAGACAATTCCCCTCCTCTCTCACTCTGCTTTCTGTTAGCCAAAGGACATAATTTGGAGAATAAATTACAACTGTAAAATAAGGAAAAGGCTGCCTAGATCAGCTTAGGGCACAGCCTAGTGAATATTTTCTCCTTAGTGCCCTGTTGATTGCTTGAAGGTGAGCTTGTAATACACTCAGTGTTTATAACTATGGCTTATGTGTTCTCATGTTACTCTTTATTAACCCACTGCAACTGTGAGGAGCTTGATATCAATCATTAGAGAGATTGCAGCCATCCTCATGCAATTTAAACCTCAAGAGCAATACATGGCCCTTAAAAGAAAAACTAATTCTCGCAGGAGGAGCGCAATCTAACTGTACGTATCTGTAACTGGAGACTTTGAGAAATAGGAGAGCAAATAGCAATGAATTTGACTGTTATCAATGCAATGTTGATTTGAAAAAATATGGATGACACGGCCGACTGCAACTTCTTTAAGGGTCTTCCCACTCACATTTTTGAAGGTTGGACTGAATATTCATTACATTCACCTTCACAGTGGTCTGGTTAAAGGTCCTCATCCTGCTTAATTGATGTCAACATGCAGTTCTAACTAGAAAAGGAACTTTTCCCCTCTGGGTGGCTGATTGAGATTTTACACAGGTGAAGAAGAAATAAAAATCCACGTAAACAATTCAAATCTCAACAAGAATCTCACATTCTAGAAGAAATAAATCACTTACCAGTGTCTGGTTAAATTAAGTTCAAGGTCCTATTTTCTGCACACCAAGGTCTTCTACTTAATTTACTGATGTTTTATAAAGAAGTAAGACTTGCACAAGCCTTTGTATATCACAAAACAAGCACATATTTCTTACTGTTGCCTCTCTGGTGTGTTGAAACTTACAAAGGAATTTAGACCATGTAAAAAGCAGAATGCTACAAGAGGTAATGAAGAGCACTACAAAGGAAAAAACAATCATGCATGATAAACACTCTCATGTTTTGAGAACAAGTTCCAGGGACTTAAAAAGATTAGATTAAATTCAGCTCATTTAGTCCAATAACTTAAACATTGTCAAATTTAATCATAAGAATAGGTATGCGGTTTTCTGCACTTGTTTTGCGTACTGTTGAATACATTTGAAGGTTAGTGAGTTTCAGTTTAAACACTTCAATTAAAACAATTTTGTTATAAATCCACCTCAAGAAGAAGTGGGAGTAGTTTTTACAGTGTTCTTTTGGACAGAGATTTGACTCATGAGAAAAGCTCTTAGACTGCCTTGAAGAAGACTTCAGTCAGACTCTACTCTTTGTCCAGAGAGCTTTGGAAGAGAAAATAAAGATTGAGGGATGTCAACTTGATATCTGAGAAATTCAAATTTAATTGACAGCGACATTAGTCACAGAGGAAGAACAAAACAAAACAAAAAACTGAGCCAGCCTACTTCACTGGTTAATTTTCTTTTCCCCTCTGCTGCAAGTGCTCTATTAATGAAGTTCTCCCTATGCTTTCCAAAGCAGTGAGCTTTGGAAAAAAGAAAGTGCAGAAACAGAAATATATCAGGAAGGATTTCTGCACAAGTGGATGCAGAATAAGGGAAGTACACATGTTCAGTTCACATAAATGATGTGCCTTGTCTCTATCAAGGGTGGGTGAAAATGCAGGTGCTTGTGTTTAATTTTTTTCTTGAAAACTTCTATAAAACACAATATTTCTGTGAGGAATCCAGTCAATAGAAAGTTGAAAATAAAAGAATTCATAAGAACACAGTTAAACCCAGCTGATGCTAATTGGAATACCACCAGATTCAAGACAGAAGTGCTCACCTAAACCTGCACAACATGTCATTATCTACAGATCAAAATGGAACTGGTTTATCTGTCACCAGACACTAGGAGAAAGAGGCAAAATTTCTGTGGGTTATGCTTAACTCATTGTGCAATTCAAATTAACAAATTCCATCCTAGTACTCAAAATGTACTTGTTTGGCTTAGCCTTGAAGTCTAATACCTCAGCCAGCTGTAACCAAGTTGAAGCAAGCTGTCATTATGTCTGTGAAGACAAGCTTATTCTGCACTAAAAGTTTTGAATATTCTTGTACTGTGATTTCATCTTGGACCAGATGATATTACTACAGAAACACAGACATTTTCAGACACAAAAGTTATCAGCAAATCTGAAAAAGAAGCAGCTCTTCAAACTGATAAAGGGTTTATGTGCCAAAACATGCCCATCATTTTTCAACCATATTGCATTTTAATTTGTATCTTTATTTTTAATCCCATTTATTCCCTTAGATCATAATAAGCAACTCTTCTCCTATAACAATTTATCTGATCTGGCATATCAGATGTCTCACGTATACTTCATGTATTTACATGAGTTTTTAGAATTAAGCAGAATCTCTTTTTTTTGTTTGCTTTTTTTTAATTTTGAGAGGGAGGAGATGGAGGAAATAAGAATTTCCCATGCATCATTTTCAGAAAAGGCACCTTCCAAATGCACACCAAACACTGTTGATCCATCAGTGTCTTCCCCTGCCAAAAGACAAGCAATGCAGATGAAAGGGTGCAGGCAGTCTAAAGTTAGTCTGCCTGGTGGATCACAACCCAGCTTCAGCCTGGGAGCTGTACAGGAGCCAGAGATGCTCCCTGCCCACCAAACTGGGCACAGCCTGTGAGCTCAGGCACAGTCACAGCCGCACACGGGGCTGGGGGTTCCCAGAGCAGGGGAGAGGGGCAGCACCAGCACTGGGCTCTGTAGGGTTTGCAGGGTCCCTCAATGAAGGAAGGAAAGATGAGGAGCACTCCATATTATCAGAAGGCTGATTAATTACTTTATTTTACTATATTTTTCTATACTATGTTACACTATATTACATTGTAGCCATGATATTTTATGAAAAGTCCTTTCCTGAGGATTTTTCCTCCTGAGAAGCTGGGAGGCCTCAAGAACAAAATGTAAACAATGATTATCTGCTGCTGTGGAATGCAACAGGTGCATCTGTGATTGGTCTCATGTGGTTGTTTCTAATTAATGGCCAATCACAGTCAGCTGGCTTGGACTCTCTGTCCGAGACACCACCCTTTGTTATCATTCTCTCTTTTTCTATTCTTAGCTAGCCTTCTGATGAAATCCTCTCTTCTATTCTTTTAGTATAGTTTTAATGTAATATATATAATAAAATAATAAATCAGCCTTCTGAAACATGGAGTCAGATCCTTGTCTCTTCCCTCATCCTCGGACCCCTGTAAATACGGTCACATTACATGACATCTAAACTGAATCTGCCAAGCACTCAACTCTGTGCACACTGCCCAGAATCTGGTGAGTGTCAGCCTACAGTCCTGACACACCCACACACAAAACAAAACACCATCACTCTGGGTGAACAATCTCCACATTGCATTCTGCTTTTGCGCAACACAGGCACAGCAAACGAGATAAGATTTGTTTTTCCTTTCTCTGAGGTTCAGAGAATGTGAAACCCAGAAATATTCTTGTGAAGAATTGGGCCTTTCTTTTCTCTGTGAAGAGAAACGTGGTGACAGGGCTCTCTGCAGCCACCCCTCACTCAGAGCTGGAGAGCAAAACCTCACTGCATTATCCAGCTCTCTGAGACTGCAGCAAAAGAAGACAAGAATGGGACAAACACATGGAATAAAAGCCATGGAATCCCTAAGGCTGGAAACTATTTTCATGTTAAGATCTTCAAGTCCATCCTTTGACTGAAGAGCTGCACCCACTAAAGCAGAACTTGAGCTGCCCTGTCCCAGAGCAGGCTCACAGCTGAACCACTCCCCCAGTGAAGAACTTTCCTTTGCAGCTCTCACACCTGCAAGGACACGAGCTCCTGAACACCCACTAACCCACCCACTGGTGACATTTCAGATGACTGATTTATTGTTGCTCAGCTGGGAAGAAGCAGCAGGTACAAAGTGGCACCACTGAGGAGCACGGAATGTTCTCCAGCTCTTGTAAATGCATTAAGGCACTACATGTACTAAAGGCAAGGGACATCATGGGTTTTTTCTGACAAAGCAACAAAGCTTGAAATAATTACTCCTAAACCATGCTTCCTAGCTGTATAGTGGGTTCAGACTTTCTCATGCAGGATTTTGTCTGTGGGGAAGAAAAGGTCTTTATATCATGTCCTTGCATCCTGATCTTTTATTAATACAGTACACACTCTTTCTAAAGGGCAGGGCACATGTGAGGAATCCAAATAATTAAATCACTTTGCTCTGAGAAAGGCCTTCTCTTTAAGTTCTGTCCCTAATTAAACTAGGTCACTCCAACTTATAGAAGGAAAATTAAAATCTTCTAAGATAGGAGCTATACATAATGAAAAAATACTATCATTGTTAAGATGATACTAAGCTGAAGTTTAAAAAGATTGCATTTTTAGATGCTAGTTATCAGAAATTAAAAAAAAAAACCAAAAACAAATTACAAGAAAAAAACAAAAATCCCCAAGCAAACCCAAACAAAACTAGAAACAAACAAACAAAAAAAAATGCCAGCAACCAAATTCATAGTTTCTGGAAATGAAGATAGAAAGTCCATACCTCAAATTGTATAAAGCATCATGTGTTTGCCATATTCCAATATAAAAAATATCCATTCCTTATGCAGTTAAGTGCTTCTCTAAGCTCTTCAAAAGCAAAAGTTGGCATGTGTAAACTGAGACAGATGGGGGACATGATCTCTTGCCTAGGGTTCACCACATATATTGGAGACAGAACTTTGGCCTGCATCCGGATTTGTCCCATCACCCAATTCAGTGTTCTTTCCACAAAGCTACATTATTCACTGCCCATTACAAATATTGCATCAGTTCCTGGGAATTCATCAACGTGCCTGTCCAATAAATGCATGTTCCACAAAAGCAGGTGTTGTGCACAGAGCAGCTACCTTTGACTTGCACATGGCTGCAGCTGGGAGATGCTTTCAGCTCCACGTGAACCCCTTGTAGCATTGCTTAAATGGAATAGACTGCTCTGTGAACAACAGCAAGATCAGGCTCCTGTAGCTCTCTAATTAGTGTTAATTTCTGCATACTAATTGGGTGAATGCCAGCAAAGAATCAGTAGGCCTCATCTGGTACAGAGTCAGTAAAATGCTTCAGAGGAAAACTGGATCTGTGCCTTTTTGAAATCAGTTTAAATTTGTTGCTAGGCTTTTCACTTTGCTCAGTAGTGAGTAGTAAAGTGGTAAATGATATCTTAATACAAATTCACAGAAGTTTTCATGCTCTGAAATACTCTCTGATCCCGCTGCAATGGAGGAGCCTTTCCCAGGGTCTAGGCTCTGGTGATCAGACACACAGATGTACATCGGTCTCATCTCAGCTCTGTTCAAGGGCAGCTTGCTGGAGCCACTGATCTATCCTGGTTGTAAAACAAGTAACTAGAGAAAATTACTGTGTGGCTTTTAAGGACACTGATTATCCAAAATCTAAACTAAGCCATGTTAATTGCCAGAGACTGGGGAAATACAACAGAGGAGTAGACTAAACTTAGATTAACAGAGTAAAACTGGGCTGGGAGAGGAACAGACCAAGAGCAGCTCTGCAGAAAAGGGCTTGGGGGATGCTGGTGGACAAGAGGCTGGACAGGACCCAGCCATGGGCACTCAAAGCCCTGAAAGCCCCAAATATGTCCTGGGCTGGAGCAAAACAGCACGAAGGGAGGGGATTCTGCCCCTCCAGCCTCATGAGACCCCACCTGCAGTGCTGCCTCCAACAGCACAGAAAGCACATGGAGCTGCTGGAGCAAGTCCAGGTGTGAGAGCTGCAAAGGAAAGTTCTTCACTGGGGGAGTGGTTCAGCTTTGAGCCTGCTCTGGGAGGAGGAAATGGAGGGGATCAGGGGGTTTCTAAGTGTAGCCTTCACTACCTGCAGGAAAGATGGACAGAAACTATTTACAAGAAGATGTAGTGAGAGGTGGAATGGTTAAAAACCCTCAGAGGGCAGGCTTAGATTAGATATTAGGAGGAAATTATTTCCTGAGAGCGTGGTGAGGACCTTGCATAGGTTTCCCTCAGAAGTTGGGGCTGCTCCATCCCTGGAAGTGTTCAAGGACAGGATGAGGCTTGGAGCAACCTGGTCTCATGGAAGTTGTCCCTGTACATAGCAGAGGGATTGGATGTTCTCTGAGATCCCTACCAACCAAAGCCATTCTCTGATTCCATTTCCTACTCATTCCATACTGGTCAGGTTTCAGCTTTAATCTGATCTCAGTGCACTAGGATGGAAACAAGGATCTCATGCCAATGTTCACATAGGCAGATAACAAACATCCAACACTTTCAGGTGTCTTTTTCCAAAGGATGAAGCTGACCTACCCCTGATGAATGCCTCTGCTTTTTCCTGAGAAAAGCAGCTGAGAAAATGGTGATTTTATTAATTGTCTTATTGCCAGTGGCAGAGACAGAGCCAAGGTGCCTGCCCATTCCTTCCCCCATTCTCCTCTGCCTCTGTGCCACTGCTTATGCTCCAGGAAGCAAATTCAGAGGAATTCCTTGTTCCATTACATAAATTCAGAGTAACATAAGTTCTGTGTGAAAGGTAACAGCTGTTTTTTCTTGCCTCCTCCACAAGAATGGCTTTCAGATAGCCCCAACAATGTTCTTCATTCTCGTTGTGTTGGAGCTCACACTGCACAAACACCAGTTGTACTGATGGGACCTGACATAACCATTCAAGTCAAACTACAACAGCAAATCTTTCAGTGCTGCTGGGTTCAGCAATTGGCAAGCATAAATCTAAGCTTTTGGTGCAAATCTCTTTTAGTCATCTGTCAGGGCATTCTCAAATTTATGGAGACATGCAAAGTACTTGCTGGGAAAACAAGGAAGTGAAAGCATGACTTCATAAACATTCATAAATATTTCTCCCTTTTGAATTTTGTACTTTATATGTTTTTGAGCTCAGATGAAAAACTTTTGACTACATCTCTGTTGGCTGCTTTTTTGATTTGGTTGTCTTTATCAAACTTTGAAATTGAAAATAAACCGAATATGCTTATCTTGTTGACATTTAGTCCACATCAGAGAAAATCGTATGTGATAGCAAGCTCACCAACCCTATAGATATTGTCTATATCTATCTGCAGGCTTAGCAGAAATAGTCTGAAGTTACAAAGACAACCAGCAGTCACAGTAGCACTGGACAGTTACTCCACAGTGAATGCTTAATTCAATGCATCTTTTACAGTTTATATTTTCTGTTTCTATTTGTGTCCAGGAAACATTTTTCCTCCAACTCTGTAGCATTTGTCCCTTCTGTGAGTATCAATTTCCATGGCTGGCAGCATTTCTGTCAGAATGCCTTTGTGAAGGTTTGAACCCAAAAGGGGGTCACATGCATTCCCCTTTACAAGCAACCTCTTTTGACTCAGCTTTACCTGCCACACACAATTTGTTTGAAGTAACTCTTGGCTAAAGGATTATTCCCAATTTCATACACTTCTGATCCTGTGAGCAATGCATCTTCTATGCACTTATCTTCTCTTGTTTTGATCATAAAAGATCAAAGCTAAAGAATAAAAAGAAAGGAAAAAAGCTTTGGCTGATCATACACAAAATCACGTGGAGAACCAAGTGGTAAAGTGATCATGTTTGGCTGCATTAATCCTGGTGCAAAGTCAAAGCAGGAAGCTGCTACACAAGAAACAAATAAAAGTATTTTTATTCTTTCCTCACCTCTTTTTCACCCACTGTATATCCATGAAAGCCATTAGAATATTCAAAGTACTGCATAAGCCACACTTTGCTCAAGGAGGCCAAGCTCATAGCCTGGGTACTTGAGGTACATTCTGCACCTCAGATACAGAAATTCCCTTCTTTTTCACCATGGGGAATGTCCCAGAGCTATCTTTTATCTTGGTACCTTCACAACCTACACGTGCTCTTGCAGTGTCACAGTGCCACTTAAATTCTGAGATTTTAAAGTGATTTCAGTTTGTCAAAGACATGAAGATATCTGCTCTGCTCAGATCCTGCTCACTGCAAAAAGCACTGGCTCCTTCAACATGGATCCTCCAAAATGTGAAAAACACCAAACCAAACACACAAACACATATATTCTGTGCAAATAATTGGAAAACAGAAAGGTAGTTTTGCCAAAGAATCACTTTCTTCCTTTCAGGATTCCTGTTAAATGAAATTTGTTTTATTGAAGTGGTTTGTAGTGAGGGAACAGAACTCAGCAATGTGAAACAGCTCTCATGTGGCTAGAAAAGTCTCTCTATTTCCTAAGCTATGTGTTCAATGCCTTTTTATTTCTTAGCCTTCATTTTGTAATAAGAACAACAGCAATCTTAACAATCTTTCCATGTTCCTACAAAAATAATAATAATTAAAAATTCTCTTATTCTATTATAAAATGTCATGAACTTTTCACTTTAATTTTTAAAATTACCCCAGAGCACCAAACGACAGTTACAACTACATTAAATCAATGAACACATCAAAATGGCAGATCAGCTTTTCTTTTTTTTTTTTTACAGGCCGAACAAGCACATTGTGTGTGTTTATGGGGGTAGAGAGAGGCAGAGAGAGGGGATTTATGTACATGCAAGCACACACCAAGGCAGATAAACATGCACAGCATACTAAAGGTTAAAGTGATGTCTCCATTTTACTTGGAGATATTCACATGCAGCAGTACATAAAAAAGTAGAAATAACTCATCCATTTTGAAATAGAAGTAAGTTTTGAGGTTACAAGTCTGGAAAGCATCTATTGTACATGCAAAGAAGTTTTGTGTAAGGTTTAGTGGGATGCATCTATCTGAAAATTACCTTTTGTATTCAGCCCCTCAGCACAATAGCTTAGATTTCTGCAGAGGACAGCTGGAGGACATCACAGTACAAAATTATTCTATCATGTCTGCTGCTAAAACAAATGGAAGCACTGAATTACAGTATACAGTATCAAAAAGGACTATTTTACTAGCATATATTTCTCTGAGAACTTTGTGAATGTCAATAAGGACACAGAAAACAGAGGAATTTAACAGCTGTTTTACAGGCTGAGCAGCAAGGCACAGCAATGCTACATCCTTATCTGCTCAAGTGAAATACCTTTCCTACATGGTTCTTTCATCGTGCCAGCTCCTGTTTCACATTGTCCCCAACACGTGGGCTGTACCTGTAAGGCTGAGCAGGTCAGCTCACCCAGCTGGGCATGCCAAGAGTGCTCCTGGCACTGTGGGACTGACAGCACACAAAGGGCACAAGTGTCTGTGGAGTGAACCAGAGCAGCCATCCCTGTACTCTGGAAATGACTTTCAACCTTTCCGTGCCTCCCTCCACAGGCAGTGACTTCATCCTGCAGTCCTCACCTGAGGAAAACCTCCCACCAGGTTTTGCAGTGCTGGCTGCCTTTATTGGTTCAGGTGAAAATGCCATAGTAAACTTAATGACTTAGTAAATTTAACAGCTTCTTTCCCTTGCCTCCACCTGCATGTGGCATCACACTTCTGCACCCTGACCTCGCAATGCTTTCCAGTTTTGTTGCACTTTCCTGCACAGATTTCCAGCAGTTTTTAATTTCTTTCCACTTCATCACGAACACCCCAGGGTACCTCTGTGTCAGAATCTTGGCAGTGCCATTGGATGTATAAGATGCAAGACTTAAAGAAGACACAGAAGAGGAAAGAGAGAATATATTTGTGATATTAAAAAAAATCCTCTTCGAATAATTTTGTTTTATGTGATGTAAAGATAAAAAGGGGATATTAAGCAAGATTTCAAAATTCCTGTGTTTTAATGAATCACAAATTGATATATAACAGCCTTTTTGCAGACCTAAATTATCCCCTGAGTTCTGCAGGAGTTTGACTATTAGGAGATCCTGTCTAATTAGTCAGATTAGGTACATGTAAGTGGAGCCTAACAAAATTAAACCCTGATGAAAGGGAAATATGTATGGTAGAATATCTTAAATTATCAGAAAATTGGATGATTTCACTGGCTGACAGGAAACAGATCATTGAAGGGTGTGTTACAGAGTTATTTTCTACAAAGTTATTAAAGAGTTATTAACATAAACCAATACATAGATAAGTCAAAAGGTGTTTTATTCAGTGGAGGATGGTTAACCACAAGAAAAATCTGTCTGGACAGTACACTTCAGCCAGACAACAGCAAATGCTTTCCAGGCTTCAAAAAGCTCATAGTTCCACTAAGCTAACACTGAGATATAGTACGTGTTTCCTCTCAGCAGGAATGTAATGACCTGAGGTTAAGTACCTGCATGTAAAATCCAAGCATTTCTCAGGGGAATTAAAATTTAGGCAAAGAAAAATCTGACTTCTTGTTACCCATCCATTTTCCTATTGGAATCCCAAAAGTGGTTTCCCAATCTGCTTTATTTTTCATTATTGTCTCAGGCACACTGAATCTTTCAATCAAAGAGGCTCCCATGCTCATGATACTATTAAAAAAAGCAAAGTAACTCCTGGTGCATTGGTTTTACTGCACACAGATTACAGCTTGCAAGAGCTTCATGCATCCTCCCTGCTGAAGTCAGCAGTGCAGTCCAGTTATAAATCTCTGGCCTTGCTGAGCTTTTGTTGAGACAACAGTTAGTAAAGACTCATCCTGTGAGATGGAGATTCTCTGGGTGTGCATTCCCCCTTGTCACATAAAACAGGCTGTGCCTCTGGGATGGACAGATGGAATGCTGCCACCCCTGCATGGCCAAGGTCAGCTGGCTCTGGGGTCACAGAAGGGACAGACACAGGGCAGGAGCAGAGATTTGTTCTGCATTTCCAGCACACAGTGCAAAATCACCACGGGGAGCTGGGGCTTCTCAGTGACAGGACAACCCCTGTGCCAGGGAGAAATGATGGACCTGACTCCATTGATATCAGAAGGCTAATTAATTGCTTTATTATATGTGATGTTTGCAAGGGTCCTCAGGATGAGGGAAGAGATAAGAATCTGACTTCATGTTCTCAGAAGGCTGATATATTATATTATTATATATTATTAAATATATGATATGATATATGTAATGTATATCATCATATCTCATATCATATATCATATTTATTATAAGAACGCTATACTAAAATTATACTAAAGAGAAAGGAGACATCAGAAGGCTTAACAAGAATGAATAATAAAAACTCGTGACTCAGAGTCCAACACAGCTGGCTGTGATTGGTCATTGACTTAATTCACATGGCTCCAATCAAAGATGCACCTGTTGATAAACCATCTCCAGACCACATTCCAAAGCAGTCAGATAATTGTTTTAATTTCTCAGCTTCCCAGGATAAGAAATCCTGGCAAAGGGATTTTTCAGAAAATATGACAGTGACAATCATACTATATTATTCTATATTACATTACACTGTATTACATTACATCTGCACTAGCACCCAACTCAACTCAGCTGCCCAGAATCTCCTGACTGTCTGCTGACCGACACCCTGAACACGCACTTGGCCCTGACAGGCCAAGGAAACAAAACACCATCACTCTGGGAAAACAATCTCCATATTGCATTCTGCTTTGGCACAGCACAGGAGCAGCCAATGAGATAAGAATTGTTTTGATCATTCTTTTCTCTGCTTCTCTCACAGTCAGAGAATGTAAATCCCACAGGGGCTAGAATCATCAGAAGTCTGGCATGCTCAGTTCATCTTAGCTCCTGTAATCAATCATCAGGACACTCATTATGTACACAGAAATCTGACCTTTGCTGAGAAACCCCCTCCTTTACTAATTGCTGCAAATCTACTAATTGCAGATCTAGTAATGGATTCGAGTCACCTGAGCCAGTTGCAGTTTTATTTCTGTTGTAGGGGCTTAGACTAAGGTGTGGTAAATCCTGTTAGGCACTGAGGTGAGAGTTAAACTCCTTGAGCAACCTCCAAAATCCAAGAGCTGGATATTGCTGCATTCTAGCAAATCAACAAGAACTTTTGACAGAGGTGATTGCATAGAGGGTAAGAGGCAGGAGAGGGAAACCTTTACTCAGTGCTGTGAGAAATTACATCTTCTCCTTGGAAACTCTTCCTTTTCTGCCCTATGGACAGAAACACACATTTTTCTCTCAAAATATCACACAAACTGTACTTAATATAGCTCTGTCCTGAGAAGCCATGACTTTAAATCCTTTTGGCAGACAAGGAAAACCAATTCAGATCTCCCCTTTCCTGCACAAATCCTCTGGCCACTACATTAGTACATGGAAGGAGGGTAGGAAGTCTTCCTTAGGGTGCAAATTAAAGAATCAGCAGCTGGAACTTGTCTGTGATCCTTTACTAGGTGCACCCTGAGAGTGTCCACCAGGAAATCTGCACATTGGTTTAAACAGGATTGCACTGACTGGATTTGCATCTAATTGCCCCAAGGGATGTGAGGTAATTCTTAATGTGTGAAGAAGCTAATGGGGAGATGTCTGCAGGGTCAGTTATGTCACAGGGTGCAGGATCACATCTCTGAAATTAAGTGGATTGATTCTGCCATGTCTGGTGGCTCTGGCTTGGATCAGAGTGCCTCTGCCATGGAATAGGGTATGTGCTCCCATACTGGCCACACTACTGCAGTGCAACTTCAACAAACAATCTTACTCAGAAAACTAACTTTTGATGATAATGAATGAGAAAACTGAATTTTAAAATGTATGTAATTAATCTCATTGGGTTCAATGTAACTATTAAGATAATTAGCATATAATTTGTCAAGACTGATTATAAACTTAACGACTTTCCACAATCCGTATCAGTGTTTCAGTTGCTCATAAGACACAGTCAGGTAGGCTAATTTGACACCACCTTTGCTGTTTTGTTTCACTCACAGTAATTAACCTCTCAACATCTGTAGCTGCTTCCTCCTGTGTGGTCAATGCACATCTAAAGTGTCCAACATGCACTATTTCCCTAAAGTGCTATATTATTTCAGCTTGGCCTCCAGCCAACCTTTTAATACCCATCCTTACATTTCATTCAGCTTTTCCAGTTGCTGCTGAAAGAGAGAAAAGATAGTAAGCAGCTCCACCTGGGAGAAAATAAAAAAAGACCCTGCCTAGTCCCCTTATGGATATTTGCAAATGTGTTGAAAATTGTCCAGAGAAAATGTGGCCCAGCATAACCTCTAAATACCTTCACCCTTGATGATCTTTAGGAATCACTATTAAATTATTTCAATTCTTATGTTCAATACTACAAAAAACACTGTCTGTTCATTCAGATGAATACTTTATTTCTCCAAAAAGGGTCTAATCCAAAACCCATGTCAAGGCTAAGGGAAGTGATTTTAATTATTTCACCATTCTTTGGATCAAGTTCACTTGCTTTCAGGAGGATTTTGAAACTGAAATGGATTATTTCTTTTTGCCCAGGGGTTAGGTTACATGAGGATGAAACATGGTATGATAAGTAATTACTAGAACAGTCTAGAGTGAAGTATGAAGTGTTAGCTGGATTAGTTGATGAGCTCTTTATTGCTCCTTTTTTATGTGAAGGAAAAAAAAAAATCTCTGGGAAATTATATCCAGTTAGATTTGACAAATGGTAATGATGACAAAAGTTTTCAGTGATCTGGGATGCCTTAATCATCTCATGATTAGTCAGGGAATATTTATGTTAAATAAAATGATCTAACAACAAAAGAACAGTCTTTCATTCCCCTCACAATCTCTACTTGCTACTGCACCAGCTCTGCTTCCATCTGCAAAATCAGGGTAGAGAAACAAAGTCTGCTGGTTCCCCTAAAAGCTGAAGGACTTTCCTATTCCAAAGTTTGAGAACTCATGGAATTGCTACTGAAGCCACTAGAATTTAAACATTTGCCCTGAGATTTAGCATTCTGCTCAGAGGTTTCACTGCACAGAATCTCTCACATCCCCAGCGCATCACAGCATGGATCCCTCATCCCTGGGGGATGGAATCTGACAGGCAGCTCTGGGGGCCTTTCCTGCACCAGCCAGTCTTGGTGCACAGTGACACAGAAGGGGAAGAAAACAGTCAGAAAACAGGATCTGAATTCATCTACACTGACTCTTAGACATCTACATGTCTAAGAGTCAGTGTAGATGAATAGCAGCAAGGATGCACACAGGAGAGCTGAGCTTGCAAACCCAACATGCACAAGTAGCACACCTTGCTTATGGAGCCTGCACCATTTCCAGAATGACGCCTGTTCTCTTCACCAGCAAAAACAGTAACTCTGGAAAGAAACTCAGGCACAAACTCCTTAGACTTCCAGTGTCAGCCCCACTGGCACCGAGTGCAAAGTTTGCATAAATTTAATTAGCATAGGTCCATGGCAGATGAGATAGCCACTATCAAACATGAGCCAGTGAACAAGAGGCAAGTCCTATCAATAAAGTACAGGTTTGAGGCATGAAGTGCATAAACTCTCAGAAGCTGCTCCCATTTAAGGAATTGGCAGTCTAGAGAAAAACAAATGGGTTTGACTAAAGACCTACAAGAGCTAGAATACCACCAGCTGGGCAACTTTCCCCTCCATTGTGCACAAATTTGTCAATGGATTCACTTCCAGGGGCAGTGAGCATGGTAAATATTCATCAAAGCCTACACTGAGCTATAGATTTTAAGGAAATCATAAACTTAAGGCCACAGGCGACTACTGTTGTTAGTATTTGACTTCTCACTTAATAGACCATTTAATAGCACCTAGCCATGCCTGCACTGAGGAAAATTCTCTGCAATATAGAGCTGAAGACCTTATAATCTAAACCCAAGCCTCTCGTGTTGAGATTTTTACATTGCCAAACCTGAACATTCTTCATTTTTCAGCATTTAGTTTCATTTTCCATGCAAGAATAGATTAAATATGAGAGGGAAGTCGGCAAACTTACCCCTAGAGCAACAATTAAGAACAGCCTTATGTTCTATTACATGGTAAAGGACAGAGATATCAAAAATTCATTCCACAGCAAAATACAGTAGGGGGTTGTTGCCAATAAGAATTCTCAGAATCAATTTTAGATGAATCTAGGCCTTTTAAGGCTTAGGTAATGGACTTATTTTGCATTAGTTGTAATTGCTATGAAAAAGCCACCCCAAGGTTACTTTCTCTCCTCATTCTCATTTCTCTTCCCAAAGAGAATTTTAGGTAGTTTTAAGGCAAAAACAGTAGCTCCCACCAGATCTGTCATCCTGTTATGGCCCCACAAGAACACAGCTATGTATCCTTCCATTTGTCACTAAACATTAATCTGAGTAGCTGAAGATGGAATTGCTTTGACAGAAAGCACTGAAGGGGGCATTTGTTGGTGGTGTTAGTGTGCATTTATACACATAAATATATACATATGGGTAAAAGTACACACATATATAGAGAGGTATGATCAAAGATAGTTTTAGATACAAAATATTCATCCTCTGAGAAGGAATAAATTTGAGTATGACCTTTCATTTTCATCTGACCTTTCAAAAGACATGATTAAACTCTATCTCCTGGCAGTGCAATTGATTTTCCCCAAAGGGCCATTTATCAGAGAATAAACTGGGTTTATAACTTGAAGTGTATATTTTGTGGCTTTTACATATCAATTGGTATTTTAAAAGAAGCTCTCCGTTTTGAAAGCACTTCTGAGAATACCAGGAAAAAAAATTAAAAACAACTCAGGCAGAGCCCCTGACTTTTTATCAATGTATCACTCCAGTAAATCTTGTCAGTTAAAAGACTAACTTTTGAGAAGGTCTGTATTGAAGTCACAAACAGAATTAGATGTGACTAGCAAGTTTTTCAGCAAAAAGGGGCCTAAGAAAAACTTGCTTAAACCAACATGGAAGGACATGCCAATTCATGTAAAGTTTGGGCATTAAAAACAAAGGTACAAAACCCCTTCCACCTCTGTCAGGGATGGTGGAACAGAAACAAGGAATTCATTTTCCCATGGCAGGCAGGGGCTCAGCCATCCCCAGCACAGCAGGGCTCCATCACCTCTAACAGTGACTTGGGAAGGCAAACACCATCACTGCAAATATCCCCCTTCCTCCTCCTCCCCAGGAAGTAAAGAGCCAAAATATCCAAATAATAAATAAATAAATATTCTGAATAGTTTAAATAATAATTTATATTAATATATATTAATAATTTATATTAATAAATATTCTGAAAGGAAGGGAGTAAAATATTCTGAGGAGCAGGAAAGGCCTTGGCTCTGGGTAAGAACTGCTCAGAATCACAAACATCTCTGTATCAACAACACTGTTTTCAACAAAAATCCAAACCACAGCCCCATACCAGGTACTGTGAAGAAAATGAACTGCATCCCAGTCACAATCAACACATACCATAAAGATCAAGTGTTGGATTTTAACTGATATTTTACCTGGGGGTTAAGATGCTCAATAACCTGGACATGCAGACATCCAAATTCATAGCCCAGTGTCAGTAACACCCCAAAACTGCTGGGAGAATCCTTGTGTTTGGAGTTATAGATATCTCAAGGAGGAACAGGCAAAAATGTTCAGAGACTCCAATCTTGAGTCATAATTCCTTAACTCTGAGTGTTTTAATCCATGCTTTTTGACACTGTTTTTAAATAGAGCATTTATAGTAGTGGGAATCAAACCATTTTCATGAGCAGTTCAGTGCTGGAATGTACAGAATCAGACACAGGATTTACTTGTTCTACAAATGAGACTCAGTGCTCCAGGTGAATTAAAAATAATATTATCACTGCAGCTACAAAGAAATTTAGGTTAACCAGAAAGTAATTACCTGTGTGGTGCAGCAGAGGTAAAGTGATATCTAGATTTAACATTATTGTTAATTGAATTATACATCTGCTGTGGGAGAAAAATAACTTGCTTAAACTCAAATTATGTTCTCCCAAATGTGATTATACATAACACATTTGCTATTCTCAGACAATCATAAAGCAAATATTATTTCATCAGAAGGCAGAGTTACGAGGAATATTTACTCTAATGAAATATAAGAACAAACAGATAAACAAGATATTAAGGGACAAATATTAACCCTCTGTACTGAGATTTACTTGAGTTCAAGTCTTACAAGAGGACTTGGGAATTAAGCCAGCACAGCATTTGAGCACACCCTTGGCCCTGAGCTTTGTCAGTCAGGCATTATACAAATTGCAGATTCTCCGGGAGAAAAGTTGGTTTCAGCTTGCTAAACAGTGTAATAATCTCTCAGGGTAATAACAAATACACCTTGGGTATGTGATCCTCTGGTTTGGAGGATTGCTCAAGTCCATGACTTGTGTCATGGATCAGCACTGCTGGCTGCCTGTCAGGATCTGCCCAGAGCTCTTTGCCATCCTCTCATATTCACTGCCATGCACACAGAAACACAAAAGCAGGGTGGAGAAGGAAAGATACAACACAGATGGATTGGAGGAGATGTGAAGCATTCAGCTGTTGAATAAAACTCCAGTTTTGTGCAGGAGATCTTGCAGCTTTGTACTCTCACTGACAGAGGGGAAAGGCAGCTTGCTGGAGCACAAGTGACCTGCTCAGGGTTACCCTGCACGCTTGGGACAAACACTGGGGCAGGGCCTGGGGAACTGCAATAAACTCAATCTCTGACAAGCACATTAAAGGGGGAAGGTTAAAATCCGAGGAGAAAATCCCAGAAGAGCCCACTTACAGAACAGCATTAGTTTGAGGGAGATTAGTTTTTAAACCACACAGCAACTGAGATGAAAAACACACTTTAAAACTCGCCTTGCTTTCCAAATGAATGATGGGCATAATTTCCTGTTCAAATGCACACGGGAAGGGATTTCTTTATTGGGTACAGTGCCTGCCACCGTCTGCATTTCACTGCAGGAGCCCTGAGGCACCTGCAGAGCTGGGAGCTCTGATTTAGCAGCCCCCAACAGGCAGCAGGGACAGCTGCACCAGAGGCCTTGCTCAAGCACAAGTGTTTGCTGAGCTAATCAAGGTTCACTTCTTCTAACTCAATATGCAAAAAGGCTTACCTGGCTTCAGCCAGGGGATATCATGACAACAGCCATATATATATAAAATATATAATTTATATATATATATATATATATATATATATGAATATTTAATTTATATAAATTATATCTATCAATATTATATATAAAATATATATTCTATCATATATAAATTATATATTATATACATCATAATATTACTGAATATTATCATCTGTATGATTATAAATATATATTATAACATATATAATATATGTTTAATATATGTACATATCATATATGTAAATACATATTATAACATATTATATATAATATTAATACATGAACATATAAATATATAATATCACACATAAATTAATATCTATTTTTTTATATATATATATATGTATATTATATATCTTTTTTCAGCCCAGCACTGAAATCAAGGAACAGAACTGAATTGGGTGGAAGATGGGATGACAAAATGATTTGATCCCTAGAGATGTACAAATAAGTTTGAAAGAATGTTAAAAAAGATGTTGATTTTAAGGGAATGTGTTTAAGGATCCCCTTGTTATAATAACCTCCAACCTGAACTCTGTTCCTTTGTCTGGCACAGTAATTTACAGGGTGATTTAAGAATTAATGTGCTGAATTTAGACCATTTAGAAAAGTCAACATTTTGACATCAACTAACTGTAGAATTGAATTTCTAGTACAATTTAATGTGTTTGACCAAAATAAGACAAAGTGAAAATTCAAAAGTCACAGTGATAAGAGGTTATCAGTAATACCCTCTACATTTTTCTGTTTTGAGTAAGAGCAGCAATTTTGTCTGCATACTCTATATCATAAAACAATCTGGCACCAACTATTTGTCCAAACATAGTGCTCTTTAAATCACTATTTTGAGTTTTCACTATTCACACCCACCAAAAGAGAATTTGAAATCATTTCCAGAAAATGAAAAATTACCATAGAGCTTTGATGAAGGCACTGGCAAGACACAACACTGTGAATCTCTCATTTGGTGTGAAGGAACCTAGAAGTAAAAGGAGATATTCAGTAGCAATTCTGTATTGATATTCATTACAAAGGATTTGGGGTTGCTCATTCTAAGAAGAGTGCTAAATTCAATGAGTAACAGTGTGCAAAACTGGAACTTGTTCTTAGAGAAGAAAAATTAACAAATTCTACAACTGCTGGGACAGAGTAATACCTGAAAAGAGACCACATATTCTGCATATTCAGGGGAACAGAAACCTTGGAAATGCAAGGCACAGGATGAAAGCAAAGCCTCCAGCATCTCCATTCAAACAGTCAATTACTGCAGGAATGTTACCTTGAGAGTTTGCTACAACTGGCATTAGGGCAGAGCAAAGAGAAAAAAGAGGAGGTGTCATAAGTAAAATCACTTACATTGTAGAAACACAAAGGCGATAGCAAGAAGGTATAAATGTAACAACCCTCATAGGAACAGAAATATTGCAGCATCACCCCCACAGCTTTGGTGGTGAAACTGCTGCCTTTTGTTTTTTCAATCATCATATTTTCCTACTTCAGTTTTTCACATGCCATGTATTATATTTATTAAGTTATTGGGTAAAGCAAATTAGAATTTCAGAGAGCAGTATGTATATAGATACATGTGTTTTCTGCTCTAACCTTATCACATGACAGTGTGATTAATATCAGCACACCAAGTCAGAATAAACCTTATAAATATTTAATCTTTTCCCTTATAAAGGCATTAATAAAGTAGCAGTAATAGGTGCAAGAATGCTGCAACACCATACCGCTCTGCTATTTTTATTTTTGATTTCTTGTTGTAAAATCATGTATTGCATACAATATTTTTCAGTTTTAAAGACAGCAAATAACGCTTGATAAATTCTGGGAAGATTTAGAGCAACTAGCAGCAAACTCATCTTCTTGTAGTATTCCCCTGCACCAAAGGGCAGCAATCTGAACTCACTTATTTGTGAAGTTCTGGATATGCAGGTAATCTTTCATAAAGTTAGAATTCCAGTTTAAACTCCCCTTTTATAACCCTTCACAGCTTTTATTTTGACTCTTAGATGCTGTTTGACAAGTGAGCAAGGATTTTTAACCACTGTGCTGAGGTGAGAAATCACTGCCACCAACAAAAGAACCCTGGACCACAGAGAGACAAATTGGGGTCCAGTAATTTAAGTGCAAAGATGTACAGCCAACATCTCCAGCAGCATTTTGACTGGTACCTCCTTGTAGCTGGCTCCAAATACATTTGTGCTTCTAGATCCCTCATCCCAAAGACAAACTGACAAAAAAAATCCTTTTTTTCACTTTGCTTCTAAGTGGCTCACGAGCAAACCTGTCCTTTCAAACTTAAAAACACACTAATTTTTACTACCTTATTATAATTTGGCATTGTCATACCTCACTGCAATGGTTTGGTCTTACAGAGGCTAATGGGACACAGGGAGCCTGTGGGTTACACTACCAGCAGGTGGATGACAGCACTACAGGCATGATAAATATCCCAAAAAGTTTTCTGGGGCTTGTTCTAGACATTAACAAGTAGAGCAAGTTAGATGTTCACTGAAATAATTCAGCATCTGACTTAAAATAAAAGAATATACTCTTGTTCTGCATGAGACACTCTTCTCAGGAGAAACACACAGGGGAAAAACCCTGCACACTTTGATATGAAGCAGGAGGAGAGAATTCAGCTTTTCTCACTGCTCCCTTGGCTTCACACTCCTTTCCCTCCAAAGAGAAAGAGATTCCTCTGTGCTGGAGGATTTAGTAGGTGGTTCTGCACTGCTGCTCTCAGGATGGGAGGGAATGCTTTAAAACCATCAGCTAATGTCCAGAGGCAGCTGGGGAGCCATCCTTCCCTTTACAGAGTCCTTGCACACAGATCCCATTTGGAGAAGATGTGTGGCACAACCCTCCAGGCTGCCAGTGTGCAGAACCCTCCTGTGAGGTGTAATCAGAGCATCAGTGTCCCTCAGCAAGTATTACACCCTGCCTGAGTGTTCCAGGCTCCAAAATTCAGCTTTAACTGTGACATCCACTCTCCCCTGAGCTGCCTTGATACAGCACTTGGGTCACACAGAGGCAGACAGAATGACTTTGTGAGTAAAAATCTGTTATGCAAACTTTCTGCTTAGGAAATCTCCACTGCCACTTGCCTCCCAACCCAAATATTGCTCCATGATTTCCCATTGTGGCTGAACATGCACTCAGAGCTCTTTCCCAGGAGGCAGATTGGGCTGCACAGAATTAGTAGGGCAGGGAAGGGAGCTGCCTTCATGTGCTTTTGGCTCCTCTGGCACCATAAAGCAGCAGAAGAGGAGATTCTTATTCTGACCTTAAGAATTTTGTTCCTTGCCCTTATCCTACCTTTATTCTATTTGCCATAAAATGGCCATCCTCATGATTTGCTGAATCAAACAATTTCAGTAGGCATTGTGACTATATTGTCCTTCTGCAAAATAAGAGTTAAATGCAATTCTTAAGATGTGAAAAGCAGGAAGGCAGGAGATAGTCAAAGATTTAGACACAACAAATGGTGCATTTTTAGAGGATTAAGTCTATTCTTCAAGTGTGTGTCACATGGGACTGAAGGTCAAGTGCATACAGCCACCTGAGCAGTGAAATAATCCTCCAGAAGTACCTTGCCTGCAGAGACTTATTATTCTGAAACAGAAATTATTAAGGCAAAAAGAGGAAAAAAATTCAGAAGCCCAACATTTTTAGGGATTAGTTCTATAAATATAGCATCATTCAAAACCCATTAAAAACATAAAATATTTCAGCTATTCTGAACCTATTCTATTTTTGAAATTCAGGTATTATTCATATCACTAGGGTAGCACTGTGGATTGGTTTTAGCTGATTATATTAAATCAATATTGTTCAAAAATTAAAAAGACTACAAAAGCCTGCATGTGCCTAGAGCCTGTTTGAAGAGGTTTGTAGTCATGAGAGTGGAATGATGCTGAAGTTGACAGGAAACTGAAGATGCTGTGCCATGGCCTGCCTTTCACATCCTTGAGGGATCCTGGGCAAAGTGCACTTGATGCAAGTTAAGGAAACAAAGGATCATTTTATGCATGTGAATCTCCTTCTTGCAAGATCCCTTCTGTATGTGTAAGTTGAAAATCCTGCTTAACTGCCCTTCTGGGGCACTGCAGCTGCACATATGATGGAATGGTCCTTCAGGGCAGCTCCCTGTCAGGAGTAACCCCAGCTGTCCTACAACACCCAGACTTGGCAGAGAAACAATTTAGCTTCTAATCAGATTCACTGTGCAAGCATCAGGCAAATCAAAGGGGAGGCATTTCTCAATGCCTGATACAAAAATTTCAACATAATTGCTGTCAGAGCCCCATCACTTGCTATCACATTGCTGAACCCCCACCAAGATCAAAAGCATCTGAAAAATTGTGAAGGATGCAACATCCATCTGATACATTTCTTACAGTTCTTATAAGGCTTTTTTTCTCTCAGATCACAAATCAAATAAAAGGGGCACTGAAGCTTGAGAACACTCACTTCATTTTCTGATTTCCTAAAAACAACACTTGACAAGTAAAGTGGTTGCATCACCCTCTTTGAAGCAGGGCAATGAAAAACTCTGATTCATATTCACTGAGTTTGTCCTGAACTTACAGGTGGCCCAGGATGGAGAAGAGAAAGCAAACAAAGAATCTGTATATTTGAGTAGTTGTTGCCAACATATCCTCATTGCATTTTTGGAAGAAACTCTTGGCATTACTAGGAGCACAAGTACATCAGAAGATGTGGCAATATCTATATAAAATGACATGTTGCAAAGTATAAACAAGGTGCTTCAGCTTGAATGGGTTTACATTAACAAACAACTGGTGCCAGCTGATAATCAAATTTAAAATCTTAACACAGAGTCAGTAAAGCAATCAGAATGGAAATTACCATAATTTTATGAACCCTATTAAACACCACATCAAGCCTGCCAAACAGCAATCCAACTTCCAGAAATGTTATTTTTCATGTCTATGCATTCAGGAACATCACACAGGCAATGCCTGCCATCTCAAATGGAAACCACTTCAGTGAGAGACTCTGCCACCACTGCAAACCAAACCACTCCCAGCTCAGGCAGGTGTGACCTTTTCAAAGGGTACCTGCACATCACCTCACCATTAAGCACTGTATCCATAATCTGCCCACCACTCTGCAATCTAAAAAATACTGCCTGAGGCCTTTGTTTCCTTTTCTAGTCTCATAATTGCATCAGCTTCTGCAGCAGATTCTGACATTCTCTTCTGTGCTGGCTGAACTCATTCTGTCATGAAAGGTCAGAATGTAAACAGCTTCAGAATGTCAATAGGTGTTTAAAGTATTCCATCTCAGCCCCAATTGCTTATGTGCTCAACCATCAAGTGTTGATTCAGAGGTCATTAACTTTAAGGTAGGCAACTTGAGCTCATAAAGGGAAAATTTGCTCTTTACCCACCTTCTTCAATAAAAATTTGAGTCCAGGTCACATTGACCATTAGCAGTTATTCAGAGTAAGATGAAGATTACTCCACTTCCTTAATCCTCCTTAGCAGTTCCATGATGTGTATTTAATGAGAGTGACATTTAATGTATTTACATTTTGGGAGCTTGGCTTTCTTAAGAAAAGAGGACGTGGTGCTACAGATCCATTTAATCAGACTTGCTCTGATTTACCACAGTCCTGCAGAGAAACTCTATTACAAGCCAAAATAAATCATACCTAATGCTATATAACATTTTTTCATATGTGAATTTTCAAAGGCACTTTACAAAAACAGTTTAGGTTCATTATTTCTAGTGAAAAGAAAAACTTGCCAAGCTGGCCACTTTGTTAGTGTCAAGCCAGGAGTACAATGCAGGTTCCCTGCAGGGACTTAAACAGACTCAGCTGCCCAAGACCAGACTAATACAGGCAAAACAACTGAAGAATTGCAGCATGGTAGAAAAGCGGTGGATTTGTGAGAAAATCACAAGACAAGGAAGTATTTGTGATTCTCAAGTCCATAACCATTTTTTGAATAAAAGATGTCTGCAAATCACTCTTTTCATTATTTGATATGCTAAAATTTAAGAGGAAAATTGATGTTAAATTTAGACCAGAACTTAAATATATTTAATAAACTATAACCCTGCATTCTCCAAATTTAAATTTTTGTTGATCAAGAGTTTTGTTTGCATTTTCCATTAGGATTCCTTTTTTATTTCTTCAGAAAGAGAAGAAAGACGAGAACTATTTTCCCATAATTCTATAGCAGTTTAATACAGTCTCTAATGCTTCTTTGAATTTCAATAATATTTGATGAAGCTGAGCTTTAAGTGCTCATTTTGAATCCACTCTATTCATCAAAATAGTTCCAAAAGACTTATTCCATGTACAAGATCACCTACAAACAACATACATTTCAAAATTCAGTTTGGAAAAAGAAGCCTACCAGAAAAATCCCACTGAGAGTATCATGAGAAAGTGGAAGAACTGAATACATATTATTTTAAAGCTTGTGATCTTATTTGCTCTAAAAATAGCAATATCTCTACATTCTTTCTTTTCCTTTTTTTTTCAGTATAAAAGAATAAAAGAAAAATTATTTTCATGTTGTTAATCAGTTAGCGCATGCTTGTTTTTAAACACTACCTTCAAAAAGGTTGAAGAAGACCCAGATTTGCAGAAACAAACAAGCACCAAAATGTTATGATCAAATGCAGGGCATTTCAAGTCTTTCTTGTTTGCAAAGTGAGGAGCAACTGGAAATGGAGTTTATAGTAAGGCTGCATTTCCAGCCCACTTTCTGTTAGATAGATAAATGATAGATCTCTCAATGTACACTACAGCAGTTTAATTGAAAACAAACAAAAAGCCAGCTAACCCCTGAAAAAGAAATCAGAGATGGAATAATGAAATGATTCCTGCACTCTGCCCCAGTTTGCCAGGCAGTGTCTATTGCTTTTATCCAGAACATGCAATTTAAACATTTTTACTTATTTCTTATTTTTTTCTTTGCAAGAACAGACAGAACTGACTAGAAGTCTCCTCTATTAATATGCCATATGCATGCTGTACTCCAGCTGCCATGTTAAAAATACATAAGGCTAAATTAAAAACTGCTGCAAAGCCTTTTGGTGGCAATCAGATAACTCTCTATGTAAAATATGATTTAAAATGATAATATTTTCCACACATTTCATATCAGCAATATAGATAAAGGATAAAAGAAGACTACATTTTGATAATTATCCTTTATGGACATTCTGTGTCAATGCTATAAATAAAACGTATTTCTAAATAGCATTTAAAAGTACAAGTATTGAGTCATAGCTTCAGCTGGTACAAACAGTAGTGAGTCCAGCAATTTTCACCAGTTTTAGTGTCATGATCAAATGAACAGCTTTTCTCTTTGGGAGGAAAATAAACCCTTGCAAAGTAGCTATCATTACTACTCAATAAAGGCAGTGAGCTGAACTGTGGTGTTCAGCCAAAATCAGAGCAAGTAGAAACAGTGAAATAAACCCCAGTTTGTGGGAGACAATGGTGCCAGGATATGGTGGTTTTTTGGACAAAAGAAGAGAGAGCAGAAGGAAAGAGAAGCTGGCAAATTCTCAAATATGTGCATTGTCCTTGTTAATGGCCACAAACTGCAGAAACCCTGTGTGAAAGTGAGAGGGTTTGGGGAGGCTGCCTGCCCTCAGGGGGAGGATGAATCTCAGAGTGAGCTGGTATAACAAGATCCTCCTAAAGGGTCTTGGTTCCCTGTTACACTTCAGGGAAATGCATTTTAACTGCCTCAGCCACAGCTTTGCCCAGCTATGCCCTCAGCAGGATGACAGTGAAAGAATCTTATCCTGCTTTCTGGACTCCTGTTTCCAGATCTCCCAAAAGTCCTGGGGAGGGCACCTGTGGCTGAACAGCCCCAAAGCTGCTTTCAGCTCCCTGGGGCAGCAACCTTCCCCAACCCCTCTGCAGCACACACAGCTGGGGCACAAAGAGTTAACCCAGCCTGGAAGGGGTTAACCTCAACAAGGGGACACCTAAGTCACAAATCAACATCTTAATGTGGAGAGCAGATGTGGGAAGAGATAAAGGAAGTATTCTTGACTGAGAGACACTGCTTTACAGACTATGAAAGCACACACAGTTACCACAAAGGCAGAAGCACACACACACCCCAAAAGCATGAGAACTTTTCCTCATGTTTGGACACAAATCTGTGGTTACACAATTCCTGGGAATTAGGGGAAAGGATTTCGGCTGTTAACCGAAAGGTTGGTGGTTCGAGCCCACCCAGGGACGCCAGTTGTCGGATTTTGGGGCTGTTTAGATGGTCTGGGAAAAGCCCAAGATGGCCTTGGGCCCCCGGGTTCGAAAGGACGAGAGGAAACTTCAGATTTTTTCTCGGTCTCGGTGTTTATTAATTGCTTATCTAAAAGATTTTCTCTTGGCCTGACAGAGTTCTGCTCAGCAGTCAGCCATGGGCACACACTCCAATTAACTTATCCCTTCACCATTCACCCCGGTGAAATCCTCCTGTCCTCATACTGATGTCATCTCCCCTGTGGGATCAAAGTCCAGCCACCAGACATTTCTGGCAACATTCCAGGACTCCCGAGCCCCCCAGGGGTGGTCTCGTTCACCCTGCACCCCAGTTCTGAGAGACTGAGATCCCACACTTGTGTGCTACATCAACAACTGGACAGTAACATACATTGAATCCTAAGCTTTTACTACTTCTTCACTAGCTGTAACTCAAAGGGTACCTTATCACGCACTGTAGGTCAACCTCTCTAGTAGTCCTTTTTTCTTTATTTTTTCCTTATTCCTTTATAGTATATGGTCTGTGTTAAGTCTTATGTCTGTTATTTTTGTGTCTATTAAATAAGTAATTCATCCATAACTGACCCAATCAGCCATTATTAAAGAATTTGTGAACCAGAGCGGGTATTGGGGTGCTGGCCTCAATAAAGCTGCTGCCTGGGCAAAAGGCAAGGACTTATCTAAAACCTCCCATCCATTCCCAGCACCTCCCTGGGATGCTGTTGGGAATGTGCAGCCAGCAGTGTCAGGGACACAGGATTGTCCTTCCCAGCAGCAGAACTGCTGGAGCTCCATCCCTCTCCCACAGCCTGCAGTGCCATTCCCCAAGCACCCCAAGCCCTGCTGCTGCTGCCAAAGCAGGGAAGAAGAACCTGAGGCTCAGCCTCTGTGCACCCAGCCCAGCCCCAAACCCAATCCCCAAACCCCAGAACTCTGCAGAGCTGTGCTCCCCTGGCTGCACAGAGCTTGGCCCTCAGTGATCTGCAGCCACACAGCTCCAAACCCAATAATTCTACCACTGAGTCCCCAAAGTCCAGTTCTGGGCTGGGGACAGCAGATCTCATAAAACAATGCTCTGTGTGAGGGGTTTAAAAAATCCTTCCTTTGCAGATAAGGAGACTATAACCTAATCCATCATCCCAGGCTTTCTTTGGCTTTGTTTTCACACAAGGGAAAGAAACCCATCAAAACTACTGCTCAGCTGCACAGATCTATATTTCTAAAGCAAAAAAATTATTGTTATGGACCATCAGTATGTCTGTACAAAGGTTAATAATTGTCAAGGCAGAAAATAATGAGTATATCTAGACAATAATTTTAATAAAAAAGAATATTGGTCTAACTGCATAGTAAAGTCTACCAATTCTTCACTACAGCTGCAGGAAGTAAATTTCTAAATAAATGGTCATTTCTTATTATGAGAAAAGTATTGGGAATGAAGCAGCTATCAGAAATTACTTAGAATAATGAAATTACTGTGCCATACGTCATGAAAAATGACTATTTAATTTTTAAAAGACATATGAAATTATTTTTATTGTATATTGGGGTAGCTTCATCATCATATTAAAATATCTGGCTCATTTTCAAGCTGTAGTTTCAGGCTCAAGAAAATAGTTTGCATCATTCTGAGAACCACACATATATAATAACACAAACAGAAACTAAACATAGGTGTTATAAACATGAGACTGTAAAGCAGGGCTGGAATATGAATCTCTTCCAAGATGCAAATGCACTGATAATGCAAAATTTCTCTCCATCACTGGAGCTGTTCACACCACAAAACTCCACCAAGTCAGATTACACCAATACAAGAAAAAATGTCATTGGACCTTCCCTGACAATTAAAATTTCTTCCATTTCAACAACACCAGAGCTATTTTCTATTGTCCTGGCAGATCTAACCCATGGTACTGGTGCAATGGACTGAACTGAACAATGCACTGCCAAGAAAAATCTATAAAATACCTTTATTGCACATAACACAGTGAGAATGAGGTTATTGCTGTGCAATGCTGCCATAGACAGGGTAAGCCCCAAACACATCCAGTTTAAAACAAGGGATTTTCTTCTGCCTGTCCACCCTTCTCAGACAAGGCCATACAGACTCACATGAGCTTCCTCAGGATCTGCTTTTCCTTTTAGTACTGAGCACTACAATCAGAAATGAAATTTTAAACCCTTTTTCTGAAATGCACTGATGCCAGACATGGTGATAAACTCCTCAGGTCTGGAGTTTAGCCCTCAGTGCCAGTGCAGATTGAGCAGCAGTGTGTGGAGGGGTGCATGGCAAACCTGAGCAATGCAGCAAATGCACTGTGAAATTGCACAGCAAATGCAGATATGAACAACAAAGAGACTCAGTGGTCATTTAGCAAAGCCTTCAAGATTCCTCAAAACTCACTGGCTCAGCACTGAAAGGTATAGGTTACCGCTCTATTGTTACATCATTAAACATGGTGGACTAATGGATCTGTAACGAAATGGAAGACCAGCATTTTATAAGTATAAAACATTAAAATTTGCCTTGAAAGCAACACAGAGGAGTATGTGGCCCAGAAATTCAGTACTTCACAGTAACTTTAACCCAAGTAATTGATCTGGACAAACAGAACTCCAACATTCAGACTTGAAAAAATTCAGATTGGTTTTGACTCTTTTAGTAAACTAACCCTGCTAAGTATTTGAAGGAAATATTATTTATTTTACAGGGAAAATTTGCTTCTAAATTATACTAAAAACACATATGTAATTTCCTTGACAAAATTGACTTTGGCAGCTTTTTTTTAGGGGAAAATACCAATTCAGAGAAGTCTCCTGAGTGAGGGAGCACAGCTGCTTTGTGCAAAAGGAGTTCAGGTGGAATGGGAACATGGCATCAATCTTTCAGGCAAACCTGTCCCTTTCACATCACTGACTGACATGACAGTGTCTAGGTCTTGAGGGAACGTATAATTTGCTTCCCTGTAGTCTGGCGGCTGTTTTTATTTTAGTTTTGGGTGGTTTATTTCTCCTTGGTTTGAGGTTTCTTTAGGTAATTTCAATTTACTAGAAAATCAAATCAACCACTGCAATAAAATGCTTCTCTTTTCCTTTTCACTGGGTACACACCTGTTTCTCTCTGCAATATGTCCTAGAATCATCCTCTTATTGCATTTCTAAGGGAAGTTTTGCTGTTTTAGCCCCCTACATAATAAAACACAGAGTAGAACATAACCATCTCCCTTGTACATCTCTGACAGCTCCCAGGGGACAGCTCTGAGATGTTCTAGCCCAGGAAAATTCGCCCAGCTCCTCTGGCAGATGCTGCACTGTGTGCAGGCAGTCAGCTCATTGCTCACCTGGGAATGAAGATCAAACCTCTTCTTTCAGATCCATCAAAATTTCATTATTTTTCACTGCACAGAAGGAAAAAAAAAAAAAAAAAAAAGGGAATTCTAGGAAGAGTGTTTCCTTTTCCTCCTCACCCAGGAATCCACATTTGGCAGGATGACAAGAAGGAGCTGGCAGCTGCTGAGCTCTTGGTGGTGAGTCAAGGCATCTGCATCACCACAAAAGGGAGTTCCTAAACCCCAAACTGCCTTTCCTGATGGGGAATAAGGAGGAATTATCTCAAAGCAAATTATCAGCAGCAAAAAGAAAAAACTTCAGGATGAATCAATACAATGAACTTTAACAAATTGCTTTTACTGGTTCAGCAGTTCTATTTCCTGAACTCTCCTGAATTCACTGAAGTTGCTACATGTGGTGGGCACCTTTCACTCCAGCTCCTTTTTACACCCAGGAACTCTTCTTTCTAAGACAAGCATCAAACCTTTTTCCTTATTCCTATCATCCTCTCTGACACTTAGTAAATGAATTCATTCTTCGAAACTACTAGGTATTTTCAGCCTTCAATTTATTATATAAATAGTAGCTGCAACTACTTTATTTGTTTTGCTTGAAAAGACAAATAGTGGAATATAATGATGCTGATTTATCTTTTTTAATTAAAAATAAGACGCTTGCTAGGCACTGCAGGATTGAAAAATGTAAGTAATTTAATTTTTCCTACTTTTTTTTTGACTGCTGTTGCAGAGGTACTTTTTCCAGCCATCAGCTCTCATTCTAAATTTCAATATCAGTGGCACAATTTGAAGTCACAGAAATGCAGAAAAATTACTTCATCTCTAGGAAAAAACAAGCAATGTGATTGCATTGTATCTGTGTATGATTATTAAGCAAATGCTTGAATGGTGTAAGATCGAGAACCAGAAAATTACCCAAAGTATCTCATTATACAGTATAATTTCTCCAGATGCCCAATTCAAAGACCATAAAATGTTCATTTTCTAAGTCTTAGAATATGTTTCATATTCATATTTCTATTAATTGAATAAACAAGATTAGCTGTGTTGCATTTTCAGTGTCTTTGCAATTTTATCTGCAGACTTATTAATATACTCCCTTTCACTTCTAATACTTGTGATTTGTAGAATGAAGATCACTTTGCAGATTTTCATTACATCTTTTTTTTTCCAATATGTCATAGGATTGCAATTAACCTGCAACTCTCCTGCTTTTTTAAAAGATTGGGCAACACTCAAATAACATATTTGCTCTTCAACAGAACTTCATGAAGATTTCTAAGAGATCTTACAAACTTTTGTGCAAGAACCTCACACAAAATTATGTATGGGTGGCACAAGCAATAGGAAATATAGGGAATCTTCATATAGGTTGGAAAAAAATATATTCAGCATAGTTTAAAAGGGAAACTGAGAAATAAATACTTGGAGTTTCACAGACTTCATCGTAAAATACAAATGACAAATTGAAATTAAGAGGACATTACATATTTTGATTGGGGGAACAGCAAATACCATGGCAAATAACAAACTGAAAAGTATATTTTTAAATTATTATCAAACATCAGAAATTAAACAAAATGTTTGATTTTGAGATTCTATTTTATAGGTTTCTTCATAGTGGCAAAAATATAGACAGACTGTAAAATATTCACAGAGTGCTTAAGTTTCTCAATGCCAAAAGGATGCTGTGAAACTGAACAGTCTCACATCAAAAATCATTGTTTCTATGAGATACTGGTGAGGGTATCTAGTGCTAAAGGTTATGTGCTTAAAAATTGCTGGTAGTAAATTATTTACATTTCTCCTAACTAATGTATCTTGTTAATTCATAGTTATGGCAAAGATTTCTTTAGTAAACTTGTAAATTTTGCTGTTCTGGCATAAACATAACTCAAGCAAAATACAGGAAGAAAATTATTTATGTGATTCAGTTTGGTTATGATTGGAGGAAAATTTTCATCCTTTTCCAGCATGCTTGAGTTACATGTTTGGTGCTCAGCATGTAATATTGAAATATGAAATTTAACAATTCACAGAGATAAAAGAGCAATTCACATTTCCTGCAGTTACCTCCATTATAAAACACCACCACCCCACTTATTTCTGAACATAATCTCTTGTTAAGGTTTGCTACCAACATGAGAGGCATTTATGTCTTTCTGTAGATAAATAATGCTTAGCTGAAAAATGCATGAACTATTGCTGAGAGTTTCCCCATAAACAGTTATAATTCTGGTAAATGGCTCTTGTGGAAAGCCCAGTAATTCTAATAATTTTCTTATTACTAGATGCTCTTTGCCTTCACACTACCTGAATCACTAAAACTCATTTTCAGTCTTCAGAAGTGACAGAGATGAAAGTTTCTACTGACAACTCATAGAAAAGGACATGATAATAAAGGGAAATTAATGTATAATCTAAAATAAGAGCACTGCTGTTATTGATACAATACACTTTGTTACTTTAAATAACAAGTCAGATATCATCCTGAGAGCACTGTGAGCATCCAGGACATTAATAAGTACAGACAGAAAGTTGCAGAGTTCTGACATTTTCATTTATAACTGTATTTTATGGACTGACATTAGGGTTTTGTTACAGTCATTCACAATCTTATTTGAAAACAGTCATTTTCTAGAGAACCTACCTAGAAGTGGAAAATACTAAAGTTTATTTAGGCCATAAATATGTAGAGTCAATGAGTGTACAGACAGAATTCCAACACAGAAAAAGAAAACAAGAAAAGCTTAGCACCACCTTAAAGAGGTATGCTGGCAATTAGTGAGTACAGTGGTAAATAAAAATGAGTCACTAGATGAGGAGTTGTTCCATACAGGCAGGAATTTTAGATGGGATGTATTGAAAACACAGCTAAGATGGAAATCGGGCCGGGAAGCCACCCCCAGTATGCTGAAAGACAACAGTAAAATCAGCTCTCTTAGTGATTGCTGATATCACCATGGGACCCTTGCTCAAGGTAGTCTGTGTGTCTCTTAAATAAACAGACAGAAGATATTTTCTGGCAGCCACAACCATGTCATGCCAACAGAAAATTTCCTGTTAACTTAAGATTCAGATGCAGCCCTGTCTATAGAGTTCTCCAAAACACATTGAGACTCACTGTGATTATTCTTCATTTTGTCAAGACTTCATTTTCCCTATAATGGGCTCAAGAAGGCCTTAAAGTTAACAGGCCAAATCCCCTTTCCATTGGGGACAGTGAGGAAAAAAAAGCATGAGCTGGTTTGCACCTCTCATCCCATCAACAGCAACAATTGCAAGAGCTCAGGGATCTTTCCTTCATGTCACGCTGCTGCTTAGAGCACATGCATAATGTTTTCTTTTATTTTGGTTAATGCTTATTACTAATGTATGTAACATGTGGTAGCCTGTTATAAATTCAATTAAATGTTAATGTAAACATCTGCTTGACTTCATCTGTATACTGATACATCAGGCCAAGAACTAAAAGTTTTACCCTGTGAGCTGCTTTTACATTATGTGCCCATCCAAGGAGAAAGAGACAAGGGAAAGGAACCTGCTAAATTGACACTGGGCAGCTACAAACTCCTCTAAGTCATTGACACTATAAAAGATACCTGTATCAAAGCAATTGAGATTAAAGGAACAGCAGCTAAAACATTTCTCCCAGGGCTCAGGAGTACCAGTGACTATTAAAGCATAAATAATAACCTCAAAGAGAGTGCAATGGGAAATATCACAGGGTTTGGAAACAGCAGAGTGAAGCCACTTGTACAGGCAGGGATAGCTACACTCACTGGACATGTTCAACTTGTCAAAAAATGACACAATTCTCAGACACAATCACAGGTCACTCACAGAAGAGTCATCGTGAGGAAGCAGCTCCTGAGACAGGCACATAAATAATAGTTTCAACTGTTACAGCTCATATAAAAAGAAATGGCCAAACAAGCAACAGCAACTTTGGAATGTGAATCATTACTTCAATACATCCCTGAATCTGAGAAAAGCTAGGAATCATTAGAGAAAATTTGCTCTGCTCTATCATGCAACAAAGCAATTATCACCTTCCTCTTAATGTAATTTCAAAGCTTGATTTTAGACAAACCATCTCAAAATTAAACAGCTTTAGAAAGCAGAAAAATATTCATTTGGACTTGTCACAGAGGGAAGATGAGGATACCATTACTCACATCAAACACAAGAGCCACCCACAAATTCCTGGCATGCTGGAGAGCAAGAAGAGTTTCCCCTACATGGTGTAGTCTGCCAAAGAAACCAGCTGAAAATTCAGATGAACATGTGTGTTGTGACTCACATGGAAACACCTACATGACTCTGTGAGGAGTCACTGATGCGCCCCAGCAACTTTACATCCATTGGGACTCTAAAGCTCCAAAAGTTTCAATATCAAAAAGTCATCTGTGTGAGGTTTGTTTGTCCTCTCCACCTTAGCACGTGGCTGGAAGATCTGGCAATAAGTCAGCTCAAGGCCCAATCCTGCTTTATCCCCTTTCTCCAGCACTGTGCCTTTGCTTGGCAGCCTCAATTAGAAGTGATGCCATGCAATCCTACTAATTATTGTCCTGCCTAATTCTTGTTAGGTCTGAAAGAATTTACATTTGTAAAGTTGGTGAATGAGAAGAACCTGTGGGTTGTTAACACCAAAGCATGTAGACTAATAAGATAAAACAGGTCAGGATGGATAATAAAATAATGCTAATGGATCACACTAGAAGAAACTTTTTAAGTTTTGTGTTTGATAACATTTAGAACACTATTTTAACTGTTCTAATTTTCTCACCCTTGGGAAGCAAAAATGGAGCATCAGTGGTCTCTCATGTGAGTGCTATGGAGGTTGGTGAAAATGTTGGTGGAATGTCTTGAGGACTTTGAAACTAATTGGATTAGTGCTTATATAATTAATAGGATTACTCTGACTCTGCACATTAATAGGATTTTTCCTTATCAATTCCAGGCTTAAATGTTATGAAACTGCATGTGTCAGTACACCTCCCCCAAGAAGTCTGTGAATCACAACAGCTCCCAGTCTCATAACTGCACAGCAGTTCCTCTGGAAGCTCCCCTCTGAATATATTTGTCTGGGCTTTGCAGCTCTTCTGAATAAAAATATAAGCTCAACTACATAAATGTTCTCCAATGCCTTCTGTACACCTTTATCTGTTCTAAACTGAACTTTCCAAGCACATACCCACTTTACTGAAACAAGGTTTTCACTGAACACATAATACCAAGTTCTCTCCAAGGCTGCATTCAAGATTACTTCTTTTTCCCCCTACAACCAATTTCCAATCCATTAAGCTGCTCTACTTTCCTCTTTTCAGCAGCTATTTAACTTGGACATTAACCTTTGTGGCTGGCCACAATCTCTTGAACACTTTGCTTTGCAATAGACTTTCCTAAGCTGTCAATTACATTTTTCGTAGAAAAATATGATGGGGAAACCATTCAGCCTTAGTGTGGTGTTTTTGCTGCCACTTTTAGCTTTTAACTTCCCAAGAAGCTTTCATATGAAACCTCTGAGAAACAAAATATTTTGGACAAAGTACAGTATTAAATCAGTGGAAATGAAGCCGCTTCAGTGCATGACTGTTTACATCACCTATTTAGTTGGCAAATTGCACAGACCAAACAGATCAATGCACACATCCTGGACTTGGCACAGCAACTAATTCTGCCCCCATTTCCTCAGCACAGCCATCATCTTCATAAGAAATGTTCATGACTTTCTCTGGGAGTTTGAAACTTGAGACTGAATTAACTCACAGACTATACAAAACCTGTAAAAGCTAAGAAAGGATTAAGAGTTTGCTGCCACTCTTTCTGGTTAAAGGGAGGAATAGAAGTTATTTCTTAAAAGCTGCTTGACTTCAGCAATAAGACCACCATAGAAATTGAAGTTAACTTGCTGGCAGAAGACATTATTTGCTAAGCACAGGGTGTTTATATGCCTTGCACTGAGCAGATACCCTGTAATTAAAAAAAAAAAAATTGTATCTGGGCGAGTCACAAGAACTCCTAGTTAGAAAAAACACACTCTCCACAAAAGAGGATAAAGGAAAAAAAGGAATTCTTTATTCCTCCCCAAGATAATGGCCCAAAATTTCAGAAAGAAAAAAAAAAAATCAGAATCAATCTCCAGAACATATTTCTCTGCAGATGAGCAGGATCACAGCGTACAGCCAAGACAAAGAAAACCCCTGAATTGCCTCTCCTGCAACTTAAGAGAGGCATATCTGACATCCCTAAAGGACCTGGGTGGGAAGGTAACCTGTACCCCTTAGCGGCAGAGCAAAACCCTTTTTGGAGGCTGCTACTTGTTTTCAGCCATGCTCCATTTCTCATGAGTGAAGAAGCAAGTTCCAGCAAGGAAAAAGAGCTTGCAAGTGTGGTAGAGTATAAATTAAAGTGCCTGAGGAAGATGCTCAGCCTATCCCTACAATTAACTTCTTATCTCAAATCTTTTCATTTTACCTGATTTACCTCATTTTACAGTCAAGGTAAAGGTAATTTTTTTTCAGGAAAAAGAGTGTATCATTGAGAGGATGCATTCAGAGAGAGTCATAAAGAACATACCCCCATGTACAAGAGAAGACAAGGAAAGCCCCATGTGACTTCCACCTATCTGCCCCTTAATTTTTTTTATTTTCTCAATCTGTATTTCAATCCTTCTCTCCAGCCACAGATAGAACATACCCTGCTTGTACATGCTTGGCAAAAAAAAAAAAAAAAAAAAAAGCAAAAGCCTCTTGGCACTTCATTTTTTTTAATGTATATTCTATTGCATTTCTGTAAATAAAGTTGTTTTAAAATTCATTTATTGTTCTTCTCATGTGTTTCTGATTGAAAAATCTGACTTGAAAATTGAGTTTTCCAGTTTATGTTTCAGTAGATCCAAAGTAACTCAGTATTGCTTCATGCATTTTGTCTGCTGAGAAATTGAATTGACTTGAGCAGAACCACATCAAAAAAAAACATGAGAATATTCAGGAAAAGAGGAAAAAATGGTGTGATAATTACCACAGATATAGACTTACTCTAATATCAATCATTGATGTTACTCACAAGACTGGGTTACAATCTCATTAGAAAAACCTAACCTGATTTTTGTTTGTAGCAATTATCTTGCAATTGTTTGCAACAAAGGCATGACAAAGTAACGTGGGTTTTGTAGATCTGTGTCATGGTTTATCTGATTAAATCTGGAGAGGCACCAAACACAGAGAGATTACAAACAGTTATAAAAATAAATATTGGATCTTGTATTAAAATGAAGGCTCTAAAATTTGAACCTCAAGTGCTAGCTACATATTTCATCCCTATGCAGGCTGGAAACAAATCATGGTGTCATCTGAAAAAAGTCCATGGCTTGTAAGTTTGCATAAAATTCTTGTTTCATTTTTATTACTTCTGGTGCTGTTTCATAGTTTTTTACCAAAGACTTTACTGCTATTACAATAAAATATATTTATCTATCCCCACAACCATAGCTCAACTCATTGCCTTGTTCAGATTCCATTAACAAGGAAAACAATACTCCAAAGTCAATAGAGAAATTTCTTGTTCCAAACTACCTATTTTTAAAAGTTTCTTGGACAGCATCTAAGGCAAATTCAGTGGGCAGTTTAAACATCTCCCTGCTGGTTTTTATACAGATTACAGCATACATCTTGTAAGTACCACAGGTCACTGGTGTGGTCACAGTTCCTATTTTAAATAATCATATTAACCCTACTGCTTAGATTAATTGGTTTGGCTAATTTGTGCTATCTCCAGCTATAAAAGATTCACAGATCTATAATTCTATGTAATTATGCTGAAAATTAAGTGTGAAAACATTGCAACTGAATCACTTGCAAAAAAATGTCTCTTTTTAATTGACAGCTACTTATTTAAGGAGAGCATGTAGAAAGTGAACTGTTTCTCCTGGATTGAAGATCCAGGAATATCACCCAGTGGTGTGCTTGAGGTGAAAAGAGATTTTATACATTAATCAATTTTAAAATCTATATATTCAAAGGGAGTAATCTTCTAAAATTTAAATAAACATATCCTTCAGGGTTCCTAATTCTAGATCTGTGCAGGAAACAATGGTGTTGTGTTACTGGGAACCATTTTGTAGAGGTTTGATGCAAATTGCCATGAGAAGGAGAGATCAGCAGTATTGTAGAAATAAATAAATGTAATAAAAATTAAAAATGCATAAATATATGCATTATATCACCTTCATTTCCCATGTATTGATCAAATTCAGACATATTTACATGGCAGTGTGGGATATCTGAATAAAAACCAGAAGTGGAAACATTTTTAAAGCTATAGTTGTTGAAAACAGAGATCATCCACAACATGCAGGTTTAATTTTTCTCCCTCAGTCCCTACAATACAGCGTGTTCTTGCCACCACTTAAAATGAAATATGTGATGTGCAGCCTCAACAGCTCTGACAACATTTCTAAAGGAGCACAAATGAAAAGATTCCACACCTGGTGTTCTGCACAAAGGACAGGACTGCACAGCACAGAGGGGCAGGGTTAAAAGCAGCACAAGGACATTGCTGGAACAATAAGTAACAATAAATAACAATAAGATGTGCAGAAGCAGAGCCATCATGGAAACAAAATGTTTACATAGGACAGAAAGAAAGGAAAGCTGACAGAAAAAAAATCCTTTCAATATTCCTTGGTACTTTTCTTAACCATTTGTATCCTCAGCATGGAGTAGCAAATGATAATTTGAAACTCTGCCATATTATTTGCCATAATAAAAACCTAATTATTCTATTTTAGTTTTTAATTGTCAAATTTGCCCCTCAGGGCTCCAGGATTGCACGTTACTCTAAACTTCATAATAGTCCTCAAAACAGAGTTTCATATTAGTTTTTTCCTTCAGCTAAATTCAACAGCATTTTAATTAACTTCTTAGAACATAACTTTTTTTTTTTTTAAATGCTACTTACTTTCCTAGCTGGTCATTGATACATTAATAATGAACACATTTCAGGTGTTAAGTTGTTAACAGTAATAAGCAATATACTTTCTAAAAAAAGTTTTAACTTTAATATACTTTTGTTGAGTTCTATTATTTCAGTCTTTCCTTCAATAACTAAAAATCAAAACATGTTAATCATAAAACATCTTTTTGTCCTAGAATTCTCATTGTAAAGGCCAACACTCAAGCATTTGCAATTTAGCGGGCATGGTGGAAAAACAAAATAGCATAAGGTACTCAATATTTCTTACATTCAGGGTGTTAAATACTTTGGAATATCCCCAGGAATGCATCAGCAGAGAAGGTGAGATGTGATGTAGGAGTGAGGCTGGACAAAAAACCCTGAACTGCCCCAAGCTGTCAGAGCTGAGAGGCCACGAGCATCACTGCCAGCCAGAGCAGAGGGAAAGGGGCAGCTGCTGTGGGCACATCCCCACCTCCTTATGAGCCAAATCAGTATACCAACTGAGATCAAAAAAATCCCCAGGTTTCCATTTCTATAACCTGTGAACTAAAAATGTGATTAAATCTTTTCATTTGTGGCTATTTACTGTGTCAATCACATCATTTTTTTCTTGCAATGATTATGAGATTTTGAGCAGGTTACTGAGAAATCCAGGTCTGTTTTAGATGAAATTTTGCTGCTTCATGAACTCCAGGACACATAAGCCAGTCGTATGCCTTGGGATTTTTTATTTACAGAACCAAACTTTCTTACTTTCCATAAAATGTATTTTAACCTATCATTCTTCAAACTATATATGAACACCTGTGTTTACAAGTGCAGAACTGTTGCCTGAGGGTTTCTGGTATATTTACCTCATCACAAAACATGGCTGCCAAGTCAAGTCAGTATATTCAGTGCAATCTGTTCAAGGAGAACGACCAATCTGAGCAGTGTTTTTCATCAAGCAAAAACCAGTATTCATCATTAAAAATAGAATATGTGTTTAGTCTGGACAAAACCACCTCCATGCACACCTACACCAGCTCAGTTCCCTTTCCTTGTCACAATAAACATCTCCTGGGTGCTGCAGTCTCTGGAACTATCTGCCTCCTCCTCCTGGCTGTTGGACACCCACTATCTTTAAGAGTGTGCAATTATTATGAAATTCAGAGTTATAATTTATGGAGGCTTGCTGCTGTTGGCTTTAAGTGCTGTGTTTTTGCTGCAGATGGGAGTGTTGCTATGGCAGCACCAGAGTCAATGCAGGCCACAAACCCTGCCCAGGTTCAGGGGCCTGGTGTCCACTCCACTCCTGGTTGCCATGGCTGCACTGCTCTAAGTGCCAGCTAATTTAACAAGTTATCATCTGCCTCTGTGCATTGCCATCTTTGTTTTAAATTGCTCTGTAAGGATGGTTCTGGGACTGCCAGGACAAATTCCAGGAAATGGTTCTGCCTATTACTCCCCACTCTTCCCAAATGGCAGTGAAACAAGAATAAGGTGGCATGACCTCCAAGAAGCATTTTTTAAGTCATTCTTACAAATAAAAGCCTTACATTTTAGAATATTCCTTAATAAAAGTGCCATCTGCCAATACACAGAAGAAACCACTGCTGTTTATTTCCCTCCATCCCCATTTCCTCTAGGTTCACACACACACCATGACAAGTGGTGCACTGTGTCTTCTGACCAGTGTCCAAAAATCAGATGATTTTGGTGAAGTGAAATTAAATAATTAATTTTATAGGACATTTATTTCCTTTAAACACCCAAATAACTCTATAGTGAAGTCAAGAACAAGTTATGCCACATTCTGCAGGATATAAGAGGGAAACAAGGTTAAAGTCTGAAAATTATTTTTTTGTTTGTTTGGGTTTAGTCCTAAAACCTCCAACTCAACATGTCACCTAATACATGGAATTTGTCATCACATTTCAGTGTGTTATCAAAACGTCCAAACCGATATAAATCAGACATTTTCTGTAGCTTTTCAGACTGTAGACAGCAGGAAAGAAAAGGGAAAATTAGAAGAATATCAACCTTCTTCCCTACCAGGGTATGATGATGATACTCTCCAGATAAGATTCAATTGTATTGCAGGATGTAAGAGCATCAAATTCAATTAAGTTCCCCCAGTTTTCACTTCCCAAATGTTCCCAGCACTGCTGTCACTGTCAGCATGAGTCACTCCCAAGTGTGCTGAGCATCTTGGTTTTTCAGGACAGGAATGGGATTTTCTCTGGTACTTTCTAACAAAGTTTAGGATGCATCACACTCTGCTTTAACAGTCCTGTATCTGTTTAGGGATTTAAACGATGGCTCTGCTGCTGGAAACATCATCATGAATAATGGGAGTCTCAGACTTTCTGATTCTGAGATTAAATTTCTCTCCTTAATTATCAGAAATTACTTCACTAAAAATAGTTTGTAAGCAAATTTTTAGTCCTTTTTTATGCTCTTTCCGTTGTCTCCCTAAAGGACCATAGTTCAATATCTGAGGAAAATTGTTCCTTCTATAAATCTCTACAAAATATTTCTTTTAAATAATGTGTGAAGGTTTTTAAACATATTCCACAAATACCAGAGTAACCAACTTTAAAATACCTTTCTCCCTAGCATTCCCTATGAGATAGAGAATACAAACTCCTCATACATTTTCTCTTCTTGCTAAAGTTCAGTCAAAAAAAATCTGCATGACAAATCACTGCAAAGCTGTCACTTCCATTTCTAAGTAAAACCACAGTGTACAGGGAAAATCAGGTTAATCCTTTTAGTAGAAAGCTGGCCAGTATTTGCTGTTTATGCCACAAATGTGCCTGTTTCCATTAATTATCCTCCTCCCTTGCTTAGGCATCATATTTAACAAGCTTGCAGTGTCCTTGCAGGGCAGCACAAAGGTCTCTGCCCCACCTGCACAGTTCTCTGAGCACTGAGATGTGACACAGGAACTTCTGAAGGCACAATTTTCTGAGAAAGGGAAAATCCTCACATTTGACCCAGAATCCCTCTTTGCATTTGGGGTAAATATTCCTTCCCTTCTCCAATGCCTCACTCATTTACAGGACAATATATCATGGCAGAAGTTCATTTGTGTGGCTCTTGTTGAGCAAGAAAAAAAACTGTTTCCTTTTCCTAACACTGGAGCTCCAAGTCAAGAAAATGTATTAATTGTTGTCTACATTTATAACAGAATTCTGCAAACTGTCACCCTCAAACACTGAAACAAATGAAGCATTGAGAAACATATCTGTTGATTATTTCCACTAAATAATATGAGATTTCCTTTTTTTTTTTTTTTTAACCAACACTGGCAGGTCAAAAATTTACTTTGCCAAAGTATTCTTGGGTGTAATCATGGAAGCCAAAGAAATCAGGTACTTTTCACTAAACTTAAAATCGTTACAATAAAATAGATCAGTGTTTTAAAATAACAGATCTAAAGGGGATATTCCTTCAAGTTTGAGGCAGAAAAATTTAGAGGCTTCTGCAAGAGAAATTTACAATAAAGACATTCATATCTTGTTTTCAGCTACTGCTTGAAAAATCATAAGAGAAGGCTGATTTTCATGTATTTCTCTAAATTCCTGTATGTAATTCTCTTTGATTTCAAAGCTATACCAAAGACACTGACTTCCTTGACTAAGCCTCAGGCTATCCAATAATAAAAATGTAGCATTAAAACAAGTTTTTATCATTAAGAATTTCCTAGAATGACAACAGAGAGCTCCCATGTAAGTGTGTGCTGGAGCCAATGTGAGTGCTCCAGATCTAAGTGTAACACACAGACACTGAGCCTGGCTGCTAATGAAGAACATTCGCTAAAGGGGTCTCATTTTGAAGCAGAAAGGTTTATTCTAGAGAAAAATGAGGCAGTGGGACAGTAAATGCAAAGGTGAACTGTAACTCAGAAACAACATTCACCCTATTAATATGATTTCTGTTCAGAAACAGAGTTACTTAAATTATTTTCAGAGTTCATTATGAGCTTATACTGCACACACAGGAGTGCTGGATGGAATTAATTTAGCGTAAGGCTATATATACACAGGCTGAGAATGAGAAAGACTTTTTGTTTTGTTTTGAAGAACTCACAGTGCTTATCAGGTTACATCAAAATTTCTATTCAAAACTACAGATTTCACCTTAAATATTCCTATCTTGTATCCTCAAGATACATCATTGTCTTGCTTTGGGATCCAGAACAAAAGCTACTAAAGGTAAGTGGAAAGGCTGCCACCAATGTCAATGTGTGTAATAGGCCATTGGCAAGGCCACCTTTGTGGGAAAATAGAAGAAAAGGCAGGAAAGCGAAGGAACAGATGGATGTGAAAATTATCCTTTGGGAACAATAATATCTGCTCCTATCCCAGGAGCTGAGGCATTTTGTAGATTGTGTTTAAATTCAATTGAAGAAAGAAATGCTAATGGTGATGGATGGTGATGTTTGTTCACATAATCTACCAGAAAGCAAGAATTTTTTTTTTTAAATACAATAAAAAAAATTAGTTTTGAAGGGAGGGATCAATACAGTAAAAGAATCGGAATTACAAACCCATTGCGCCCAATGCAATGGTGCACAGGAGTCCAAACCTTGATGGTACATTCAGCTAAGCAGGGATAAACTCTGGTCTTCAGAAGAGCTTAGCAAAAGTACCTCTCTTCGGGAAGAAATTCTTGAGGGTTCTAACAATACAAACAATGGTGGGAAAGGAAAGCAGCAGGAACAGCCACCACTCGCCCTTCCACACACTCTAGCAGATTCTGGGAGATTTGTGCCCAGCAGCAGTGGAGCAGCAGCAGTGGAGTTTGGCCAGCCCAGGAACCAAAAAACCCTAAAGGAACCAAAGAGGGCTCCCAGTGCATCCCCTGTCCCTGCCTGAGGAGCCCCTGGCTGGTGTCACCCTGGTCCCTCTGCCAGGGAGGCACACAGGTTGCACACAATCCTGTGAGAATGACCTGCTCAGGTGCTGTGCTATCACTCCTTATCACTCCCTCCTGAAAGGGAAAATCAAACCAAAGGAGAGTCTTGTGCTTCAAAAAAGGGGCAGGCAGGTATTTCTAGGCAATCTCTTCAGAATTAAAAACCTATCTGAATAGCATATTTTTCACCACTTTATTGATGATGATGTCTCCTCTTTTGCATTTTCAGATAATAATACTTCAGGATTAAAGCTATCATGCAGAAAGATGTCAGTTCCAGTTGCTGTTTCTTTTTTTTAATTATCATTCCAATTTTCATTAGCTGGCATGTGGCCTGCAAATTAGTATCTCAACTTTTGCCAGAAAACAACAAAGGGCTCGTCACCAATGCCTTTTGCTTCCATTAGTGTTTCTTTCCTGGTAGGCAGCCTCTTGTTAGACCTGGGTGAAAAGCCACCTTTATATAAAAAAATCTACAGGTAAAGGCCTATTTAAACCAAACTTAATTACACTAAATGCTACAATTCATTACCTGAAAAACAAAACATCAAATAGAGTGGATGAACTGATGCTCAGTATTATTTATTTCAGGCAAAGCAAAAAGTAGGTTTTTTTATGAAAATACTGGTGTTTTTATAACTATTTAAAAAAAATGAGATATCACATTTTCAAACAGTATCAAGCAGGCTACTTTTATTTATTTGGTTTATCTTCTAAAGATTAATTCCTTTAGGGTTTTTTCCAAGTATATGGGCTAGGATCCTTATCTGAACTATCTAAAGAGCACCTTCATTAAAAGAAAATACATAACCCCCAGAAAATACCAGCAATAAAATCTATGTATAAAAAATTATTTTAAAATATTCAATCAACAATATGATCGGCTTTTCAGCAGTAACACCTCTGACTTAATTTCCTCCCTCTGGGGCAGGTTCTCAGGTTGTGTAGGATATCTTCAACACCTGCCAGGCAGCAATAGCAACCATTAGGCAAATGAAAAGCTTTTCTGAGAGTGTCAGCCCTTAAAAAAGACCATTCATTTCTCTTTGCTCTCTATTTCCCCATCACTCACTCCTATGGCAGTTATCATACACCACCCTGCCCTGCTCAGCTGCAATTTCATATTTCCATTTTATTGCATATGCCTTGCAAAAGCCTCTCCTCGTGACACCTTTGACTTCTATTAACAGCAAAATAAAGACTGAAAAACACTGTAGTGCTTTCTGGACTTCATCATATTATCATAGAGGATGTCTGCATTTTTCTTTAGAACAACATGCATTTCAAAAGCCTCTATAAGTGTGTGTATATATAGATATATGTATTTATTAGCATCTTCTGCTTCCTGTAAGAAAACTATTTGTCTACAAGGGCATCTGGTGACAGCACATTTTCTTTTCAGGTGTATTTCCACAATTTCTTTTATACATTCTACACCATTACCAAGGAATAGCTCAAAGTTCAGTGCATCAGGAACACAAGAAGATGGGGGTTTTTATTTATAGGTGTGCAACTGTATACTTTAATATCAGATATGATCAATCTCCCTCTAAAGGAAGTACACTATGTTTTATTAAAAACTTCTGGAGAACATAACTCTCACAGTAAGTGAAAGTGTAAATAAATATTCTTGCAAGAGATATATGAATTATTCTAAGTCAGCAGCACCATGTCAGTCAGGACTGATTAGATTCTTTACAACACCACCTCATGAAAAGGAAAAATGTTATATTTGGGCCAAATAGGGACTTTTTAATGAGTGATATTTGTGGAACTTTTGGGATCAATGGACCTTCTGTCATAAACTGAAGCAAAACCTTTACTGCAGGACTGTGAACATTTTTTTGGAAATTCAGGTTTGCACATGTTATAAATCTGAATGATATGAACACCCAGAGAGCTCAGCTGAAATCAGTCCTCACTGTAACAGGTATGACTATATATAGTGAGAGAGGCAAAACCCCATTATCTTACTGTCAAAATTGCCTAAGTGCAAGAGAGAGGACAAAAGGTAAATGCAGTCAAGGTCCTGTGTTCCTCCAGGCTCTGATGCCAACTTGGCACCTGGTTAACAACATTTCCTAAACTGTCCTCCAGCCTCTGGCAGCTAAATCCATTTTAAGAGAAATGGCACCACAAAGAAAATTTATGCAAGTGTGTAATCTTCCAGGGAACTCTTCAAGGATGCAGAAAAAAAAAATCCCCTAACACATTACCCTAGAGGCAAACTCAATAATATATGGTCTGCAAAGCATAAAATAGTAAAGAAACATGGTGTTTCCAACTTCCATCCAGATACATTTAAAAGTATATACAGAGTATCTATCTGAAACACACCAGTGAAGGATATTCGAATACTGCAAGGAAATTACCTCAATTTATTCTCCTTTCTTCTCAAACCTGTAAAAGAATCACTTAAAGAAATCTCTAACAGAAACAATGCTGCCTCTTATTGCCAGTGAAAGTAATGAGTCTACACTTTCAAAAAGATTTTCAGATAAAGTTTCTTTGCAGCTATAACAACTTACACCTAGAGTTACTCCAATGGTATCTGCAGACCTGTTCAAATTTGCAGTTATCAATGAGAAGAATTTGGTTCTGTGTTTCACATACCCAGGTTTAACAGTTGCCCTCTCTAAAATGCAGTTTAGGTGATTACAGGTATTTCACAGACACCCTGGTATGTTCTCCTGCATGGCAATTCTATCTAACTTGAGTAAATATGGTCTAATATGTTGCTGTAAAGTAGATTTCTACCTTGTTATGAGTAGACCTGCATTTATAAAGATGAGTGTTCCTTCCTAGGAATGGATCATTTCAAGATTAATTGGTAAATTGCTGTTCCTTGGAAATTAGCACAGCTTGGTCTACTTCTAAAACAACATAAACATTCTCAAATGAAATGGAAATTATTTTATCTTTTCCCATTTTATTTCTGCTTGGGTGGGAAAAAGAGTAGAGGGAAAAAAAGAAAAGGAATGAACAAATTCTGTTGCAATGCTGGGGAAGAGTAACTATAATAAGATTACTATGTGATGATGTAAACACCAATATTAACTGTGTCCAAAAAATATGAGATATCACATTTTCAACAAATAGTATCAAGCAGGCTACTTTTATTTATTTGGTTTACCTTCTAAAGATTAATTCCTTTAGGGTTTTTTCCAAGCATATGGGCTAGGATCCTTAAAGAAAACTGATGTTTCCACATAATCACAGAGTGGAACCATGACAAAAACTGAGATACTGCAAGAATTTTGACAGCAGCTTAAAGCGGTGTCTTGAGAGCTGGTTCTGACCTTAAGTTAGTTGCTGGCCTTTTCATCAATCATGGCCATTATTCAGGTGGAGTTTAGTTTCACTGCCTCTCCCTCACTCCTCTGAAATATGTTTTGATACCTTGACAGGAAAACTGCTCCCTAAGTTGGTCCCAAAGTTTTCTCTAATATTAACAGTACTGAGTAGAGAGGCAGGTCTTATCCAGATCTGCTCACAATTCTTAAACACTTTTGTTTTATACAGTTTAACAGAAGTAAAGATTGTTTATTCAGACAGTAAAATCTGTTTCTCATCAGCTAGTAAAAGACAATTCCTTCCTTAAATATCTTTTTCTTCTTTTACTTAGATTTGCTAAGAAGTGCCATGGAAACTAGACATCCGTGTGGTGTGATATTTGCAAGCATCTACAGGTTTAACAGAAAAATGTGACAATTAAAATGAATCTGAAAATTGCTGTGTTTCTCTGATAGATGGGTTTTATTAAATTAAAATTTCTTGATCATTAAGCAATTAACTTATTCTGTTGTAAGTGAGAAAATGACTGATGATTTATCCAGTTTTGTAAGCCAGAAGGGAGAGAAAAGAAAGTTTATTTTTAATGTTACTTAAGAAATATGACAGACAGGAGGAAATGACAAAAAGCTCCACGGACCCTGGTATCTCACAGGGCAGTGTGAAAGACCTTGTTTGGATTTACAGCCAGCAATCTCCATGGTCAGCACTCACTTGGATAGAGATGGAATGGAAAATAGCACAAGCCTCAAGCAAAACTTAAATCAGTGCTTGTGGACCTGAGTGGCCCTAAAGAATCTGATGTTCACTATTAACTAACAAACAATTTATCTCTGTGATTATTTTACCAAGAGACACAGTTAAACTGCTCTCCCCTCCTAATTTCCTATATTATTAAGCAATTGCCTTGTCATCCGACCTTTCAGTGTAGACAGATACTATTTAAATTGAGGTAACACTATTACAGTATTTTCATTTTTCATAAAATAGAAAAATCATGAAAAACTCATACAAATTAAAGAGTGCCAACAAAGGTGCTCTACTTTGCTTTAGTAAAAAGTCCTTTGGAGCACAATATACCTAATGAGATATTGCTGTGAAATGTTATTTATTTTACCATGTAGATTGATTTTTCTGCAACTTCTTACTAACTGCAAAATGCCTACTAATTAAAGCAAGCTCAGTCTTGCCCTCCAGCACAGTTCTCCTGTTCTGAGAACCAACACAACTCAGTGTTTTTCTGCAACCAAAATGTAAGGAAAATATTTGAACCAGACTTAATATTGATTAAATGAATGCATGAAGGCTGGAATTCAATATCTCTTTTTTGGGGTGACAATTACAAAATATACAGGCTATATAACAAATTTAGAATTTTCAGGATAGAAGGATGGTATGAAATTTGTGGAACAAGAACGTATTTGCTTCAATTTTTGCTTTTGATGAGCAACATGCTTACACTGATATAGCTTTTTCAAGGTCATATGCAATGAATTGTTGTGACTCTAACACGCAGGAAATGAAAATTGAAAAAATAGAATTCCCCTTAAGAATTTTCTTCCCTCTCTTCTCAAACTTAAGACTGATGAGTGTTCTAAATATTGTGCATAAAAATCAACCAACATGTAGGCCTTTAGTGGTCTGCCCTGCAACACAACATCCCAGAAGAAAAGAAATATTCCATGAGAAATTAAGATATTATTTTTCTGAATAATGATATTACAATACTGCCTGAGAATATATGCACTTCCTTTCATTTGTAAAACACTGAATTTGGGTCACAGTAACCAAATCCTGTGAAGGCAAATCCTTCTCTAACTGACTAGCTTACACACTAATTTTAGGAAAATGGTATTAAAAAGGAACCAAATTTGTGGCCTTCCTTCACTGACTCTTTTACAGACATTTGAGATTAGCCCTGCTGCTTCTGAATTTTGCCTGTAACTCCAAATTAGTTTTCAGACAGTTCTCCTCAAAGAAGGAAATATCTATACAACCATACCCAGTGCTTCTACTCACCACCTTCTCCCCCTTGCCTGGCTACACCCATGAAGACTTTCAATTCCATCCCCCAATTTAGACCAAATAGTAGAAAAGGTAAATGTTTCAGATATGTTACATCCCAGAAAATTCCGCCCTCATCCTCTAAAAAAAAACCTGAAACAATTCAGTATCACAATGAGCTTTGATTTAACGTCCCCATAAGCAAAAAGGTGCAGCATCCTTTGGTCTATATTGCACCCAGAGAATCAAAACAGGACAGACGTTTTATTAATAGTTACAGTTCAGGAAAAGCACCAATAGATTAGTACAAGAAAAGCAGGAAATGGTCAAGGAAAAAAAGAGTGTATTTTGTTTCTCTCACTCACAAATGCAATGATAGAATCAGTTCAGTTGGAAAATGTGGGATCTCAGTCTCTCAGAACTGGGGCGCAGGGTGAACCAGACCGCCCCTGGGGGGCTCGGGAGTCCTGGAATGTTGCCAGAAATGTCTGGTGGCTGGACTTTGATCCCACATGGGAGATGACATCAGTATGAGGACGGGAGGATTTCACTGGGGTGAATGGTGAAGGGACAAGTTAATTGGAGTGTGAGATACAGGGTTTAAGATCCCTGTACAGGGGGGTCTAGAGAGGTAAGATGGAGGAATTGGGGCGTGCCCTTCTCCTTCTTCTTCTTCCTCTAGGCCTCCATCTTCTGTGGTGGAGTTGGCACTCCAGGATTGGACCTTACTAAAAGTACACTGGTTAATAAGGGTAGAGGGTATTGGAGAAAAATGATAAATATTGTATACGTAACTCCGGGTATAAAGATAGGTGGCCGCCCCAGGGGCTCTCAGTGTGTGCCCATGGCTGACTGCTGAGCAGAACTCCGTCAGGCCAAGAGAAAATCTTTTAGATAAGCAATTAATAAACACCGAGACCGAGAACAATTCTGAGGCTTCCTCTCGTCCTTTCGAACCCCGGGGGCCCAAGGCCATCTTTGGGCTTTTCCCAGACCATCTAGACAGCACCAAAATCCGACAGGAAAAGACCTCTGAGATCGAGTCCAGCCACTACCCCAGCACTGCCAAGGCCACCACCAAACCATGTAATGAAGGGACACAGCCAAAAATCTTTTAAATAACTCTGGGGATGGTGACTACAACAGTGCCCTGGGCAGCCCGTTCCAGTGCTTGACCCCCCCCTCCAGTGAAATTTTCCTGATATCAAATCTAAACATTCCATGATGCTATTTGAAGCCCCTTCCTCTTGTCCCATAGCTTTTCCTAAGGAGAAAAGACTGACCCCCACCTGGCCACAGCCTCATTTCAGGCAGCTGTAGAGAGTAAGAAACACCCCCTCTGAGCCTCCTTTTCTCCAGGCTGGAGAATCTGAGCTGCCCCCCAGACCTTCTCTGGACACACTCCATGGCTCACAGGGAGTGACCCACAAATTGCCAGGCTTTTGCTTACTTGTTTGTGGCATTCAGTTTGTTTCCTATTTCTGTTCCTGGGTACCTTTCTGTATTTCCAAAAGGTTTGTAGAACTGTTCTACAATTTTAGGAGACACATTGTTTTTCAAAGCGAGAGAAAACCCTTGTGGTAAATATGCTACTAATTTAGCTCAGAACTTATAAGTTTTTATGTAGAAATTTTTATATAAAGATTTGTTTTAAATAAAAGCTCTCTTTCAATGCTCATTATATGAGAAATACAAAGCAGAGAGTGTCATCCTTTACTACTCCCTGTCCTGATATAAAACAACATTTACACTGCAGCTCCTCAAAAAAAGGCAAAATTTTCCCGATCTTGCAACTTATAACACAGGTCAGTGTTTCCTGAAGCCTTGACCAAAAGCAAATCTAACTCCAGACATCTTTATTTAGGTCATCTATCCAGGCCCTGTAGAAACCTGCCCTGTGCAATGAAAGATGCACTGAACCTTTGACATTTCCACAGATATACATCAGTGCCTTAGAGATTTATGTGAACATTTCCATTCCACCAGAGTAAACACATCACTCTTATTGATTTTAACTTATGGAAACGAAGATGGAGAACACTAACTTTATAATGTCTTGTTTAATGGCTGGCTGGGAGATCTCATGAACCATACTTACAGTCCCAGCCATAAATTCAAGCCTCTAAAATGCAGGGAAATTTTAGGACATAAAATGAAAATTAATAACACTTCCGAAATAAACAGAACTTGTCCCAGAAAATTTTTGGAAGTGCAGATTGCAGGAAAGAAAACAAACTAAACTACAAAAGAAAGTACTCAAGAGAATGGTGGTTTCTTTTAATTAATCCCTTGAATTCACATGCTAAAAAAAAAAATTAAAAAGTAGTGAACCATAGGAATCACAAATGAATGAAATATCAAAGCTCACAAAGGCAAAGCCTGAACATTTCACGTTAAAGAAAAAAATTGTTGTCAACTTATTTCAAAAGTTCCATACCTTCTTGGTGGTTTCTCATGGACATCTCCTCATAGCACTGACTCCTTCCTCTTCGTAGCTCAGCCAACAAAGTCTAACATCTCTTCTCACCCAGCTAACCCACTCTTTTGTAGCACTCATCTCATTGGACCCAGCTGTGGCCTGTTAAGGGCAGGCCTGTTCCTAATCTTTGGGGATTAGCACAGCTGCAACTCCTCAGGGTCAGATTGCCTTCTGCACTATTTTCTTACATTCTATTCCTCCACAAAAAGAGGATATATTCTTAAAATTTACCACAATCCAAGTTGCAATTTTTTAAGTGGTTATTTTTAGTAGATTTTAGTGCTTTGTTGTTTGTTTTGTTTTTTTTTTTTTAAGGTATGGATTGCCCTGACAGAAGGTTAACTTTAAAGTAATACTCAGTGAGGAAAAAAAGTCAATATAAATTAGTGCTTTCCCATCTAGTTCTGCTCCCAGTGCAATGCATGCAAAACAGCAGCAACAAACAAATCACCCTAATAAACTTTGGGTGAGAAGGATGTTGGATAGCTTTTTTAGAAGCTTGGACTTCAATTAAGGCTTTCAGGCAAATCTCCTCTGTGGGTGTCCTGTGATGCCTGAAGCACAAGGTCAGGATGAGTTGCTCCAGTATTTCAGTCCAAAAGAACTACACACACTTTAATTCTACTGATTTTTTTTGCATCTTCTAGAATGCCTAAATAAAATACAGTTTTCCTTCAGTCCTCATTTAATCAGGGGAGAGAAACAAATAACTATGAAAAGCAATTCAATTTTTCTTATTCAGTCACTTTTTGGAGTGTTTTTCTGGTTTGTTTCTATGTCAGTACTTTTAGCCTGACATTATAAGCACTTTGCATAAGCACACCTTGGTCTCACAGAGATGGAAATGACTGAAAGTCGCTTAATAAATTTTAGATGACTGTTTGAAAATCTTTCCCCTTTTCAAACATATTGTCAAAACTGAAATTAAACATCTAGAAAGCTCAGTGTTGCTGCTGTGCCAGGAGCAGTACCTGAATTTCTTTAGAAGTATATGCAAAGACCTTTCTATTAAGCCCTAAAGTCTCATTTCACTGCATTACCTATTTACTTTGAGACTAGGCTTAAGCATTGCCTTAAAAATCCTAAACTATGCACTCAGCTACAAAATTACCAGCCTTGTTCACACTGAGGAGAGTGATAACAGCTACACACATGATTCATGAGCCCAAGTGACAACACTGCCTTGTGGGGGCTCTTGTACAGGAGAGAGTTTTCAGCAGCAGTCAGGAAAGATCAGGCATGGTGATGGGCAAGGACATGATCCAGCTCCCACTGAAATCTCTCTGAATGTTCCCATTTGCTTCAGCAACTTGGAAAACACAGAATATTCTGCTGGAGTGATGCTAACAGAAAACATTCAGCTGGTGCTGATGACTGCATGACTGGAGAGCCTGCCAAAGATATCTCTTAGTAAGGGTGGAAAGTGTTGTGAATTGACTCAAATTCTAGCAGACTGACTCCTTATCTGGGTTATGAGGCAAAAAGAAGAAAAGTTTAAATACTTTTCATCTCCAGCACCTTAGTCATCATCCTTCCTATGCGAGAGGAGTGTGAAAAATGAGAGTTTCCTCTATAGAGAGTGGGTGGTGGTAGGATTGCCACTGTTTTTATAGAATTTTCCTTACAGAGGCCAAAACCCAGCAAGTATATTGCACACAGCTTCTTTAGCAGTGCAACAGAATGTTTCATAAACTGAGCTGCTATTGCTCCTGCCAGCACTTTAAAGGAATCTCAGTCTGCAGTGGAGAGGCAGCGACTCCAATGGTCTGGTCCAACTGCAGCTCCATGGGGTCTTAAATGAGATGAATATTCAAATTAGGTAGTCCTCTGTCTGCTGGAGAATCTGATATGCAAAAATATAATTTCAGGAATTGGCAGGTTCCCCTTGGCTTGCAGTTTTGCCTGTTTTGCTCTCTCATATTTCACAGAAGGAGAAATTCCGAAACTTGGCAGCCAGGAATGCATGAATAGGAGGACAATAATTCAGTAATTACTTCAGAAACAAAACAGGGAGGATTCCTGCTCTGATCTGTCTTCACTCTCTACTCAGAAAGCTTAGGATATAGAAATAATACCCTCTGTTTAGAAGCTGAAATAGGGTACAAAGAAGTAACTGAATTAGAAAGGTAACTGCAGGTCCTAGAGAAACTAATAACAGCAAATGTGTTATTTATATTATAATGCAAGGCAATTCTATGTTATACAGAATAAAATGTCCATTATCCAAGGAAACACACCATAAATTGAAATGTCCATAATTTTTACAAAACCCCTAATAGTCTGTTCTACACTCACATGAATACAAAATTTTCCCAAATACCTAATAAAAATGTTTGCTGCAATTAACTTGGTTTCTTGGTCTTCCTTCATGAATCATATTTACTTTTTTATTCTTTGATTCCAAGCAAAGTTGGACCCAGACCAGCAGGGGGAGACTTCTATATTTTTAGTGTCCTAATGAACTGAGTCAAAAATTGGTAGTAGATATTTTCCTTGAAGAAAAATTAGTATTTTTTGGCCATGAAATTCACAGGATTCATTTCTACTGCATTTATTCTTTATTTACTCTCAATAAATGCACCAGAGAGCATGATTTCAATAGTCTGGAAATTTTGAAGTTCTTATTTCCTGACCATTCCATATGAAATACTGGCTTATGTCATTAGTATAGACAAGAGTATGGTCTTTTAGTAGTTAATATTCTTTTGGAGTGAATATCTTATTATTTTAATTGGAAAGCACTGATGTCTATTAATGAATGAGTTAGAGAATGGCTATCCAATGTCTGCACATCTTAAAAAAAATAATTCCTATTTATATGTACATACATATTTATTCTGAGGGGTAAGATTCATTGCTGATAAGATGGATGAAGGAAATCACCTTGCCTTAATTTCAGAAAGACATTTAAATTTCTTTAATTACTCAAAATTCTTTGTTAAACTGATAGCAATTAAGGACAATGCTGTAGTAAGATAACAGGTGTGATATATTTGACGAAGAGCAATATTTCATTTGAATACAATAAACAGGGACAACATATTTTAGTCTTCTTATAATTTAGACAAATGCAAGGTAAATTGGTAAATTAGAAATAATTGCCCTTAAGTTACTATGATGATTTTCTAATCAAAATGTAACTAGATTCTTTTCAAATTTAGAATATGGCTATCCCTAATGTGAGAGGAGAACACTGCATTATGGAAAGGAGAATGTTACACCTATTGCAATACAAAAGCTAAAGAACCTCCTTCATCTTATTTACTGCATCTACAGCAGTGCTTTTATACCACCTTAATTGAGTGCTAATTGACTGCCTACTTTGCATCCTATGAAGAGTGGTTTTCTTCATCACAGCCAGCCACATGGAGGGTTTTATTCCAGCAACTGCAAACTTCTAATTGATCCTCACCAAAATTTCCCAAGCTTTTCCCCTCTGATATTCCTGTCAGCTATTAGCTCCTTCATTCTATTTCAAACAAGCACACACAGCTTCGCTTCCTCTCACTTAATGTAAAGTCAGGCACAAGAATGCTTACATAAATTCACTTGGCAAATCCAGCAAGAAAAGGCAGAATAGCAGCAATGAGCATGTAATTACCACATTCAGTGTGTGCCAAATCTTAAAAAGCAGGTAAGGTGTTACAGAGAGCAAATATCTGGGATTTTCAGTGCAGCCAACCACTACACTTAGTGCATTTTGTGGTCCTCTCCTTGCAATGTTACACTGAAAGATCTCATTGAAAATCCTTGAGATGAACAGAACTTTTCAATTATCTTTATTTCTTTTTCATCCTCAGTCTTCTGGAAGCCTTTTCAAAGTCAGAGAATATTTGTAGCTGAAGAAATGGGCAATTTGTTGAGCACTGCTGGTGATGGACACCATCCCTTACACCTTTTCATTGTATTGTGAATTCTGTGCAAACCCAGGCTGTGCCTTGCTTGTCTTAATGTCAGCAGCTGTTCAAGGCTGCCCTGCACCTTCAGAATAAAGCTCCTTCCTGGCCCTGACTCCTCAGCTGCACTCATTTATCACGCCCTCGTGGGGATTTCCTTTAGAGCTCCTGCAGGATGTGTTTGGCATGGGAAGCAGAGCGCGCCCTGCTCTGCTGTGCAAACCCCACATCCCAGGGCTGCTTCTCACTGGAACCTTGCACTGGGGCAGCTGGCACAGGAGCCGAAGCAAAAGGGATAAAATCATTCCCATCCCACATTTCAGAGCAGTTGGATTCTTTTCTTTTTAGGCAATCTGCTGAAAAAGAATCATCGTGCTGCCACTGGTTCCTTAGGATGCCCCATGAGATGTGGATGTACAGAAACTTGATGGACAGAATGCTCTGCACAGCAGAACTCACTGTGCAACAAGGGATTTACCCTGCACCAAATTATGTTATTAATTATATTACAATTAAAAACTGTGCTGCTGTTTAAATGTTGCCTAAAATCTCCACAAGATGCAGATACTCCAGACTTCCATTAACTGCTTTAAGGATTCTTACATCAGGATTTAAAGACTAAAAATGTCTACTAGATGTTATTTAGTTTATAATAATAGCTAGAGACATTAATATAATTATTTCTCCTAACTGCACAACATAAAACCACTCCCTTTGACAAAGATGTCTTTAACTAGAGAAGACAAATGGCTGGGACAGTAGCAGAGAGAGACAAAGAAAAGAAATTTTTGAGTTTACAAGGTAGACAGTGCAAAAATCTCAAAACATTATTTGAGCCACCTGAATCCCTTCCCACTGCTCCATTCACTCAGCACACATCAGTCATGTTCATAGTACCACAGATTTTTGTCTTTTATTCTTTTCCTTTTCTTCAGACAATTCAGATATTATATGAATACAATTTTACTTCTTTACACTGGCATAGGTTCCTAGAGAGATGTTCAAAGCCCCAAGCTAGTCACTGTTTGAGAGGCATTTGGATAATTCAAATTAACATTGCTCTAATTTAGTCATCCCTGGATTGGTCAAAGAGTTGGATATGATGATTCTTTTAAATCTCTTCCAACTGAAACATTCTATTCTATTTCCACTGCACATTTGCAAGTAATGTGACATCACTGAGGAAGGAAATGAAACACTTACCTTGATTTTCATCCTATACTCTACGGGGTACACATTTTCTACACCCACCCTTCTCCCTTTGTTTCCCTATCAGAGTTCTTCAGTGCTTCACAGGAAGCTCTGTACCCTCAACTGAAACTGAGTAAAAAAATTCTGAAGGAGGAAAAAAACCTCTGCCATAGTTGTGACCTAACCAAAGAACATTTCAACCTCTCTTTTACAAGAGCACAAAAGACTGGAAAAAGGGGAGATCAACAAAGCTGCTGCTAGGAGCTGACAGGATGATCATCTGTGTACTCAGAGCCACTGGCAGAGCTGGCTGACAGAATTTCCTGCAGCTCTCATCTCCCTGTAGGAGCAGAGATCAGAGGAAGCTCTGTCCCAGCTCAGCCTTGGTGAATGCTGGTGAAGCAATGATGCACATCTTGGCAGGGTGGATATGGTGCTGCAAGGAACTTGGATTCATCCTTGTGTAGCAAGAAATGAAGGTACAGATCCACTCATCACACAGGGTTTATGAGCAAATAATTAATTTTTCCTACAAGATAAAATCCCTAAGAATACCTCCTCCTGCAGAATGCTGTAAATTCCTATCACCTATTTCATATTTTCTGTGTATTCTTTTGCATGATTCTAGGAATCATCTCTTGTTCTCACTGCCTACTCCCTTTGTCCTCTCTTTGGGAAAAAAATACTTTTTTCCTCTCCTCTTCTCTCAGTTCAGTTAAGTAATCAACTGTCCTGAGGTTAAACAAGAGTAGGGCATGAATGCATTTTAATGGTGCAAATTATCTTGGGTCTGACATGACAAAAGCTAATCTGACAGTCTTTTATGAATTGTTAGTCAGATATACAGACAGCAATTTTCATAATACCAAAGATTATTCAAAAGCTATATAGATAAATTATACAGATAGCAGCTTCCATTATTAAAAATATATACTTCCATTTTCTTCTCCTAGTACAGCCTATTAAGATATTTAAACCTACAGAATTACATTTTATTTTGCAGATAAAGAATATGTTCAGGGAATAAATTTGTGGACCTGTTAGTCCACACTTTTCACTGACCTGCCACATTGACAACCATTTCAAGTAAACATGATATGGACAACATTTAATCTATATTTTACCTATATTGACAAGCAGGATTATTCATCAGCCTAAAATTAAGCACCAGTGGAAGAATGGAAGAATTATATGTTTGCTTAATCTCTTCTAAAAATCAATAAAATTAAAGTGCCTAGGGAAATAATAAGTTTACTCTCACTGAACTTCCCAGCTACAGTACCAAGACTGCTAGGAAAGGAAATTAACAAAACACCAAAACTTACAACTGAGTAAAGATGTGTGAAGTTGTCTCAGCTGAGGATAAATATCTATTAGAAAATAAAGCTTTCCTAAAAAGACAAGTTAAACATCAAGAATTGCTAAAAGCAAAGGACAGACAGTCAGCATCAGCCAAAGTAACATAGAAAATGCAGAATCTGCCCAGCAAGGCCCATTTGAGAGCTAATTGGTGAGCACAGTCTTCATCAAGAAAACAGTTTTAGGCCAAAAGGAGAGTTACTGCCACATCTCTTTGCAATCATGCTTTTCTGTAAAACAATCCAAAATTATTTTTGCTCATTTTCCATTTTGCTGTCTCTGCAAGCAAAGAAAATGTGCTATTACCCCAAATACATTCTTTGGTTTTAGATGAGCAGAAAGAAATGATGAGGTCTAACAATGAGCTTGGCAAGAGGGCAAGAGCTACCTGAGATCTAAAACAAGCAGGGTTTGGGCAGAAACATTTCCTTCCTGCAGCAAGGCAAGAGTGGAGTGTCCCCTGGGGCTGATGTGCAGCACTCTGGGATCACATTTGTCCCACCACCATCTGCTCTCTGGCTGCCCGTGCTGAATTTCATGGATCTGCTGTGCATTCTCTGTTAACTCTTTCATCTCTAGCTCATGGCCAAAAGCTTTCCTGAGCTCTGCAGCAGGCAGATATCTTTCATTTCCTCTAAACTAATTTGTCTCAACCTGCCATAAAGTGGCTGAACTCTGTGGATAACCCACTTTTTTTGCTGTCCCATCACTGAGGAGACAAATCCATCATGACATTTCCAGGTGCTTTTGAGTTCCACACTGGAATGCTATCAGATGTAGATAAGGTTGTTTTCTAAAACAACCAAAGTCCCAGATGTGGCCAGAGCCATGATTCAGATGGGAAAAGCTGCTCTGTGTATGGATTTTACAGGGTCAAGGCATACTGGGCTTATGGCAAACACTTCAGCTTAGAAAAATCTGGAAATGAAGCAACAGCACAACATCAGCTGCTCTGATCATGTCTGAGATCAAAAGCAGCCATTTCAGCAATCTTTTCTGCTGCCATTATGAGGGAAGTGAGCTCTTACTCTCTCTGCTGCTTGAAGACATAAAAGTCCATTAAGGCAATTTTGTCACATAGAGAAGAAAACCTAAAATTTTGACACAGTCTTAACTCTGTTATGAAGCCAAATCCCACTAAATCCCCAACATATTAATCAAATAAAACAAAAGTAAGATCAACAGGTGGGGAAAAACACAAACTTCTTCATATTTTTGATAATAACTTTCAATTGATTAAAATTAGGTTGTTTTTTTTTTCTTTTTAACTGCTATTGATATTTCACATGCATGGAATATTTTAGCAAGGATTTTATTATGAAGTGAAGTATTTGCCTACCTGCTACACACATGTGTAGCAGGTAGGCAAATATTTCACTCCATAATAAAATCATTCAGCCCATTCAGTAATCATTCAACCCTAAATTAATTTACAATTTAAGAGAAAAGGAACCAAAATCTACCAACAGAAAAATAGGGAGGATTTCTCACCATTGTCTCTTTCAAATAGCTGAATCTTTGGGGGGTTTTTTGACCATAAAGAAAACAGTAGAAAATGTGTTGTCATGTTGGATTTAAACCTGTGAAAGGGGAACTTAGACTCAATTTATTACATAGTGCACTTACTTTATTGTACAGGCGCAGTCAATAAATTAAAATGCTTGTTATGTTGAATGGAACTTGTGGCACAACCTAGATTCAGGCTGTTGGCCAAATCCTTCCCTCTTTAAAATTTCCTATGGAACTTCAGCTTCAGGGTGTTTGGATGGTTCAAACAGGGCACAGATGTGCCCAACATGCTATCAATGTCTGTTCTTTATCTCATGGATACATGATTCTGGGTGTGGTTTCATGAAATATTTATCAGATAGGATGATTTCAACCTTGTATTTGAACCTAAGAAACTCTTTCTGTTCTCTTTATTACAGTAGCTTTCAATGAGGATTATAAAAAGATAATTATTATAATTATATATATGTTTATATATAATATATAAAATTATATATATTATATATAATTATATATAATATAAATTATATATATAATTATATATAATATATAAAATTTTATATTATATATATTTTATATATAATATATATATAAAATATATATAACTATTTCTTTCTAAACACCAGCAAACCTCACTCTGGTGGTGTATAGTTTATTATGGGGCCTCACTAAACTATATGTATAGTGAGGCCCCTCACTATACTATGGTGTATAGTTTATTATGGATAGTCCGTGCTCCATGGCCAGGAGCTGGGACAGGAGTGCTCTTATTCCTGAATCAGATTTAGAGCAAGAGCCTGGGTTTGCAGAGGAAACTCAATGACTCTACCACTTAAATCATGACTATGACCAGCATGAACTACAGATTCTTTGTGGGCCAGACAACTTTTCATTTTAGAGCTCTTATTAGACCTCTGGGGTATCCAGAGCCGTGGCAGGAGAGGGGAGATGGGAGGATGTATGAAAGGAAGTAAAGGAACATCCAGGTCCCACTTTCTTGCAGCGTTCTGAATTTGTTTCCCCCTGAAGATTTTGCAAGCAATCGCCCTTTTGGTGCCTCACCTGAACTTCCTAGGCTTAGGCTCCCTGCAGGCTCTGCAGTTCACCTGAGGACAGCAAGAAATATCCTGGAGCTGCTTCTTGTGTTGCTTTTTCAGATGGTAACACAGAGGCAATTTAACAGTTACAGAGCGCAGCAAGAAACATACCACAGCTCATACAAAGAATTGTGAACATGGCTGTAGCTCAGTTTGGCTGTAGCCAAAAAGTTGCTTAGTTAAACCACTTAAAGAACACAAACCTGTAGCAAGCAACCATTTCTTCAAAAGATTCTAGATCATTACTCCCTGCTTCTGCCCCCAGCTGCAGCTGCTATTACCTTCTGCAATGTCATCTATATTTATTCCTTCACATCTTCCTCCACTCTCACATCTTGTCCTTCTAGTAATTGCATGAGAGAACCTGTGGAACCAGTGATTTATCCTGCTAGCTTTGATATCACTTTCAAATTCTGTCTCACAGCATAGGGAAATCTGACATTTTAATGATGCAGCTACCTTAAACTGCCCAGCAACTTTCCTCTAAAGTTGCTCTGTTTTCTACACTTGTGACTCTTTATGTAAGGCAAGACATTAGAGTACATTTTCAAGCATTTCCCAGTTTGGTTCTAACTAGTCCTGCTTTTCTCTAAAGCCAAAAATAGAGAGAGTTCTCGTGCAAGTCACTGGAAGAGAACTATGTAATTTTAGGAAGCCACAGATCTACCTGCAGCCAAACTAAATTTATCTCCCAGAAAGGGCATATCCCCAAGTCCTTTCACTAAGACAGGAAAGCCAAGCTTTTAAAAAGTTTATTTCTTTCTTGTACCTTTCTTTTGGCTCAATTATCTGATTGCTAAATTGATTTTGTAACAGACCCAAAGTACTACATGTTTCTTTTGCATCTGAATATCTCTTTTCCTCTTTGGACCGTCAATCTATGTAGGAGCATGCTGCGATCACAAATGATTTTTTCCTTCACTCATACAACTATTATTGTTAATGGTTTTCAGTTATTAACCTTGGGATTGCATCAACTTCAGAAGACTGATGGAAAAATTTTGCTCCAGAAGTCAAAATATAAACCAAGATAAGATCCAACTCAAATATTGTTATTGGAGACTGGCATGTTTATTTCACTGTCTACTTACATTTAAAAAGACAAGAACTCAAAAAGCATTAAAAAATCCAAAACCAAAAATTAAACTGCTTTTTTTCTGTTCTAAAAACTTTCAAGATTTCTAGTGTTTTCAAAATCCAGACTCAAATTTTCACACCAATATAGGCCTTTCCAAAGGTTTAGTTGCATCCAATCTATATCCTAAACCTCCATATTAAGGTGCTTACATATGCACTAATATTTTATTTTCTAGATAGTAGATATTACAAAACATTGTAATTAATGATGTACTTTAATACTTGCTGCCATGCATTGAATCTTTCCTTTCAATCTTGATATCAAGGGCTTAATTACCTGATATGCCAGGCACTGGTTTTGTTTGGTTTTGGGTTTTTTTGAGGGTGGGTGTTTTCCTGTAATTAAACATCCATTGTGTTTTGATGTATTGGAATTTCACAAGTTTTTAAAACACTCTTTCATGAATGAGTCTGTATTAGCTACCACTACTATTTAGATGTCAAAAAGTTGGCTTTTGCAATTGGTAATAAAAATACTTCAGTGCATAAAATAACGCTGATTTTAAATGTTTTTAGTTTATTTTAATGTTATCATCAAGGCACATTTTCAGTTCACATCTTCTTCTTTTTAAATTACACCAATGTTTGTATGGCATTAAATCTCCATTTCCATTACAAAAATTTTCTGTTGATTTTGACTACCATATGGATAAATGTACTGCAATAATAAAAGCCAGCTGTTTGTGCTTCCACACTTTCATCATTTTAATGAATATCCCAAAAAATATGGGAGTGCCAAGCACCTCCTGCAAACTGACATCAGCAAACTGGGGTAGTGAGATTTGTTTCTCATGGAAAATGGCTTCCATATTATTTAAATTTACATTAAACATATCAATCTTATTTGAAGCCTAGTCTTATACTCAAAAATTATTCAGCTGCATAGAAGAATTCCTCTTATAGCCTGATTACAGCAGTGGCTGTACTCATTTACATTTGTGAAAAATCCTTCTCCAAAACCCTTTTATTCAAAAGCACTCTGACCAAAACTAAGCTGGTTCAAGAAGTTTTGCAATCTCCATTTGTAGTGTACTGAACTTCTGTTTTCAGTCCTCAAATAGCTGGAAACTCTTCAACAATGGTGTCATTTCCTCTTTGCTCAAATATTACAGTGAGATCCCTTTGGAAAAGTACAGGAGAACCAGTAACTCACATGGAAGTGCATTCACATGATCCAGATGGTGATGGAGGAAGATTTACGAGGATATAAAGTACCAGCAACCTCCATACAAAATAGAGGTGAGGAAAATTTACAACTTCATTCTGAAATATTTTGACTTGCTGTTGTTGATAGATAAAGAACATCTGCCTGCACTGGCAAAAAAAAGGTAAAGTTTTCCTCTATCTGAAAAAAGCCATTACTTTTTATCCATGAAAGGCAAAAAAAAAAAGTCAGCTAGGTAACTAAATTTTGTAGTTATATGGGCATTTTGTAGTTATATGGACATTTGTATCTCAAAAAACCCAAGGCTTTTTTGCTCAAATAACATGGTCTACAGGATGCAACATTTATAGTTCTCTGAGAACACAACATTTTACTCTGAATTGCATAAACAATAGTTATCCTTCCTTAGCTGGAGATGCTACTGAAAAAGTAATTCCCAAAAATATCACAATCTGATACCTGAAGTGCAGCTAAAACCTACAGGGTGCTTCTGATAAGTCTGGAAACCAGAATGTTGTTTAACTTATTCATGAGAATCCCCACACAACCAGGAGAAGATTGATGAACACTAATACATAAGAAACATGAACTTAGAGCCATCAGCCAAATTGGCTCTAAATTTTGGTGGCTTTGTTTGTACTCCACTACATATATTTATTAAGTTATATTTTCTTCACTGTAAGTCACATCAGGGTTTCTGCAGGAACATAGGCTGCCCACTGTTATATTGACATTTATTGTCAGTTTTATTTGCAGTTTTATGTGTGCCATTTCAGATACTTGCTCTATTCCTAATTATTATCCAACACAATATTTGTGTCATGGTGCCCTTGCCAAAACAATTCTTATTCTGAAAATGGGAATTTATTCTATTTGATTTATGCCATCTCAGATGTGACTGATGGAAGCTGTAATGGTGGGTAATACCTCACATCATGTGGTGCATCTCTTACAAGCACAGCACACATTGCTCACATATTATGTACTGTAAATACTGCCAAATAAACTTTGCTGGACTTGTCAGCAAAGAATGAAATAAAATTCCTCAGTGATGGCAGTTCAAATATTCCATTTAGGTAGTCAGCACCACTTATCTGGCAGCTATTTAACTACATTTGCTTGCAAATCAAGCAGAAATCAAGAAACTTTGAAGTTATTTGTTAACTTCACTGTAACAGACACAAAGAACATCCAGGAGGAGTAAAAACAGCAAAGCCTTGTTGGAGGCAAAGAGCTCAGCCTCTTCCAGCACCCAGGCTGCAGTGTTCCCATTCTCACCAAGCAGTAATTATCCTCCAAGCCCAGCAGCAGTTAAAAATTGGCAACAACTAGCACTACATTTATAAATGCTTGAATTTTTTTTCATTGTGTAGTTACTGAACTGAGTGAGAGATGGAAGTCTTGAAAACATGAGGTTAAATACTTGATACAGCCCTCAGAAAAGGTTCTCCAGCTTTATATAACCATGATATATACACTTGAACAAGAGAGGGCTTTGGCCTTGACAGGACTGGTTTTGTTGCAGAAACTCGAGTGCTGATGTTTGTTTTCTAAAGTTAAAAATTCCTACTGTTTAAACAAAAATGTATTTGCCATGGAAAAAGAATCAAAAAATGCAGAAATACAGGTAAATAAAGGTGTAAGAGTTTTCACTGATGATACTGAAGTATTTCAGAGTGCTAAAAAAGGCGAGCTGGCTGAAAAAATACTGCAAGAAGACCCCAAAATACTGAGCAATCAGTGACAAAACAGCAGGAAAACATGGATGGTGATAAATATTAAAAGCAAAAAACAGAAATGCGCTGAAAGGCAAGAGAACCCTAACTGTACAAAGGCAGTGAAAGACTCATGAAAGAGCAAATAGCTGAAAGTCCAAAATTACCCAGTAGTGCTCAAAGCCCCAATTTAAGGAAAGGATTAAAAAAAAAAAAAAAATTGCTGTGTATGGACCAGCAAACTGCCTGAAATCAAGCTGCTGGAAAATTAAAACAGATTATGACTTTCTAAAATCTAAAAGAAATGACTGCAGAGGGGTGGTAGATGTCTTCATAAGTTATAATGTGCAATTGCTAATCTTAGATGGAAGGTTTAAAGTAGAGAAATAGCAGAACTTAATCACACCTACTGTAGTTAAATGCTATTACTAATTGCCTCAAGATTGGTGCAGGTAGCAACACTTTACCTAAGTTCAAAAAGTGTCTAGATAAACTCACAGAAGGAAAACATCCCCTAGTGCTTATTAAACTCAAATGTGACAGTTCTGACTGAGCCTCTCATTAGCCTGAGGAAAGACAGAGTATTTGATGATACCTGGGAAATAAAGTTTAAAAAGTTATGCAAAATAATACGATAACTACCAACTTAATGGGAATACAGTGCTAAGAAATTTAAGTAAAAAATGGAGACATTAACACCAGAAGACGATGTGATGTAACTCATGTCAACAAAACATAAAATATATTAAAGACATTACAAATGAGTTATAGACAAACTCTGTATCTATTTTCAAGATGATCAACTCTTGAAGTTGTTTGAAAGTTTTCTTTCTTAAAGAAGCTTTCAGTAGAATTTAGTTAGTGAGATAAGATCTACTTTACCTTAATTTGCTCTGGTTTTAAACTGCAGAAACAACATAATGAAGCATAGATTATATCCTCTAATTTCCTAAAATGGGTAAACAATGGTTACAGCTGAATGTCAGGAATTTTGGAGAAAGCTGTTTGAAGTACAGATTGTTTCATCAGTTCCCACTCCAATTTAAGCCATTAGGATCCTTAGGAGCAGCTACCAGATGTGCTCATCCATCCATGAAGGTCATCACAGCACCCTCTCAGATGAGCACCTGAAACAGTCAATGAAATCCAAACATCACCTCCTTAAACCCCAATCCTCAGCCTGTTAAAGCCATATGCCAGAATTTAAGGTATGGAGAGCTGGTACCCAAATAATTTTGGGTTGGTATTTTCCTTCCTTTCACTTGACATTCCTTCTATTAGCTGCTGTCCCAGAGACAGGACACAAAATCCAGCTGATCTTTGGTGAGATGCAGCACAGGTGCTCCCATACTCAGCAGTTTTCAGTTTTATATTACCTTATTGCACAGTCTTTATATTAAAAAGCAAAAAAAACATCAGCCCCATTCCCCACATTTTTAATGATATTGCTTAGCAAGGAGAACATTTCACCACTTAGGATAAAGAAATGGAGAAGAGAGGAATACAGGCTTTATTTTCCTTAAAACCACATAATAGTTGAAATGTTGCCAAGTACCCCTTTCATTTCTTTTACTATTAACATTTTGTTCCCTCCTTCTTGTTCCTTTGTCTTTAAATCTTTAAAATCCTGCTTTGGATGTCCCAGTCATAGGGATATCTCTGAGAGCAGGGTCTCTGTACCTGCTGTGGGCACTGAAGCTGTACCAGGTAACCCATGCAGGGAACTTTAATTTGGGTTTCCTATCTGAGGGGAGGGTCAGGCTGCTAAAGCCAGTGTTAAAGCCATTTTTCCTGTATAAAATATGAAAGTAGACAGAGATTAATCAGTGCCATGTCACAAGTGCTGACAAACCTTCATTAATAAAATCAGCAAACACTTTAGAAACATTATGTATTCTAAATGGAGCACAGCAGAGTGGATCCAAAGGATACCAAGAGGCCAAGGGACTGCCACTCAATTGTCCTGCATGCAGTAGTTTGCACTTACTAGTAAAGAATTGCACTCAAAATCCCCAGCTCTGTATTGGAATTCAATATATTCATCCCACCATTTTATACACAGGCATGTGTGAGTATTGTAAACAGAGAATCAAAGAGAACTCTCAGATTGCTTTCCCTAATGGGGAAGGCAGGGCAGCAAAATTTTCCAGTGGTAGAGATGATATTTTCAAAAATAATACAGTTATGTATTGTGGTGTTCTGCAACAGGTCCAAATACACACACTTATTGAAATTAAAGTAATTCATCACATTGATCTAAATGACAGTGATGAATCAAAGAAAAAAGAAATCTTTACATCTTCCTGGAAATAGCAACAAAGCAAAATAGAAACTACTTCTACATATAAAGCATTGATCAATATGATTTGTGGGAGGCTAATATACCTGACTGCCTAGTCTAGATTTCCATTTGTATTAAAGAGGAAACTTTTCTGGCCTGCAGACGCACAAACTGCAATTATAGGCTAGAGGCTCCCATTATAATTTTTAGAGCATAGAATGCTATCATTCAGATATCTCTCTCAGTGCCAGCAGTAAGACTACTGACATATGGTTAGAGAACAGAAGCCTACTTTTTAAACTCAAGGTATTGTCTGGTCAAATGGTTTTAGTTATAAATGATTTACAGGGCTGTTACCATCAGCAGATTACTCTGCAACATCTTCCTAAGAATACCCTGCACACCTTGTGAGCTCCACAAGGATGCTGTGCCATAACCCTGCTGCTGTGAACAGTGCAGGGGATTTATTGGCTCTGTGTGAATCCCCAGGTGAATTGTAGGCCAGTGACCTGTGAGGAGATCATCGCCCTGTGCCTCTCAGTTCCTTTAGAGCAGAAACTGTCAAAAGGACTCTTCCTCTTACAGAATGCTACGTCTGACACCAAGGAAATGCTGAGGGCATTAGGTTTCCCCTGACTTGCTGATCCATTAAAAAATTATCATCTATCACAATTCTCTTCCTTGTAGTGTTTTTTCTCTTTCAAAGAACCCCTGCAAAGAAGCTTGGGTTTTCAAATCCCTGTGCTGTGCTTGCTGGAGAATAGAAAAGGCCCTTTCTACCCTTGTACTGTGGCAAAGGAGGAGATGATCACATTGTCCTTCCAGAGACAACAGTGAAGCTATTAATAGCAATGTTTGACAACCCATGCTCCAAAACACCCCCTCCAAAGCAAAGGTTCAAGCATGACCTTTAATTCTCCCTTTATCAGGAGCAAAAGACCTTTCCAGAAATATTTAGCCCAGTGGCACTCATTTTGTATTAGCCCTTGCTCATTCAAGCTTCTTGAATACATCTGGAGGGTCCTTCAACAAGTTTTTGACACTATTTATGGAACCCTTCCGACAGCTCATTAGGGGAATTCATGAGCTTTCCCAAACATGCCTGGAGACTCGTGTTCACTGAGGGTTCAGAGTTAGCTAACAGATTGCTGCAGCTCTAATTAAAATGTAAAGTCATTCAAAGCACACAACCTTTGGCAAATCAAATGCGCCAACTGATTTTAAAAAAAATAAAAATCGTTTCGATTGTAAGAATAGTTTGCCAAAATATTATGTTTGCTCCTAATGGAAATGAGCAGCAAATTTATATCACACAGCAGCAAAAAGCTGAGTGGGAAAAAGGCAGTTTTAGCAAGTGACAGCATATGAAAGAGACTCCTTGTTGTGGTGAAGAGATTATTAAAACACATTTTTAACACAAACTGCCATGATCTCTGGATGGAATTTCTAATGAAGCACACATTTTAGCTTTCTGATAATATTATTGCTGTTAAAAGTGTTTCAATGAAATCCCAAAGCACAGCAATAATTGCAATGCTTCACAGGGAAGTGATTTCCAAACCCAAAATTGAGGTCAAAGGCCAACAGCATTCCCACTAATACCAAACATTTCTCTCCATATGATTTCAACATAACTTATAGCTGTACATCTCATATCCAGTCTAAGCAGGGGGAGTAATTTCACTATATATTAGATTCAATTGGAATGGCAGTTTCTACAAATATTTGTTGCTCTAAAGAAGTGGAAAGAAACAAAGAAAATAGAGACAAAGAGTTTTCAGGAAAGGTTTAAGCATTGTAGAACAGAGCTGTGTGGTTCTTGTTATTGAGAGCCAGCTCATGTTCATTCCTTGAATACCAAGCTCACTTTTATTTCCAAATATACTGGGAGACACATGGCAAAAATACATCATTGTGTAGAATTCTGTACTTCCCTATTACAGAAAAATATCAAGTGCATTTACATTAAAAAAATAAGCTTTATAAAAATGTACAAGAAATAGGCATAACAGAAAGGAAAATATGAGCAACAAACAAAAATAATGGAAGATTCTCTTCAGACTCTCTATAAAAATCCACAGAAACTCACCTGTCGCATGGGCTACCTTTAAAATAGCATGAACCTAAAATCTGTCTCATGCACTGATTTAGCTGTTGAGGAAATACATGCACATGACTGATTCATTCTTGCAAAGTGCAAGTCCTGTTTAGAAAGAGGATACATCACTGCAAACTTCCACATTTGTTAGAAAAAGTGCAAAAAACATGCCACAAATTTTAGAACACCCAACATTTTATTTCTAGCATAAGGATAATTTGTAGTTTATGGTCTTCCTTCACTGTTTGTCTGCTTCTTTTCACTTTCTCTAGCAACAGAAGAGACAAATGAGATTCATGCTGTCAGAAAGCAGCAGAATTGAGTCACTTTCTCACCACTGGCTCCCTCTCTTGAGGACTCTCTGATGAGACCCTAATATATAAAATAAATATGAGGATGCAGAGGTGACCAGTGATGCATCACCCAAGGCCTGCAGCAGCTGATGTGAAGAACAGTTTTGCCTTGTTCCAGCAGTAAAGAAATCTATGGGATTAGACTTGTGTGTGTCTCACTTGCAAAGCTTCACAGCCAAAGTTCTCTCTCTCTTATGTGTCAATGAATACAATGCAAAGCACATTTTCCCTTCCAAAAGCTCATGCTACAGCAACTTCCAGATGAGAGCTGCTCTCACACAGCTAATGCATGACACAAACACCAGCTGCTTAGCAGCACATGCTGCAAATAACTCATGAAATCCATATTCTTGGTCTTACAGCCAGTGAACAAGCTGACAAAGGAATTTTCTCTGATTTAAGGGTTTCACTCTCTCTTAATTGATGGCTTGAAACACATTGATCCTCAGACTTTTAAGCAGATGCTTAAATTTCAGTGTTGCACTAAAATACATCGACTTCAATGGGACATAACTGAGGCTGAAGTGAGGAAAAGGGCTCTGAGTGAGCAGGGAGAAGCAGTCCTGGAAAAATTACTGCAACATTCACCAGCATGAGCACAACACAAACTGCATCTCTATCTGCACTCTCAAGCTGGTGACTCCTTTGCTATCTGACTTGTTAAAATAAGACGAGGGAGAAGTTACTTTTCCCATGAAAAAATTTGTAAATCAGAATTTTTGCATGGAGAAAAAAATGTTTGAGAGGCTTCATGACTGATTCTCAGCAGGTAAATGAGTTACTGGTGGCCTGGCCCAGCTCTAACTACTGTCAGTGCCCTTCACAGATAGATTTTACTCTGCTGTTTGTGTTATATTGTACAAGAAACAAATAAATTCTTCACTTGAAAACTAAACAAAAAATAAAACTCATTAAATTTCTGGTTGATAGGGTTATCATTCCTTTGCCTGCCTTCCGTCCTCTTTAAGATCTCCTATGAAAATGCAAATTTATGTGTAACTGTGTATTGTGAAAATGTGCTCCACTGGGTGTTTAACCACCCTGCCTCTGCAGCCCTGACACTCTGTGACTCGTCAGCATATTCCTTCAGCATTGAAGTCCATGATGTTCCTCAGTTCAGCAAATATTTTATTTTTCTCCAGTGCCAGAAAATAGGTAAGCATAACAATAAGTTTAAAATATTTTCAGTACAAGTGGCCTTTTATCTCCCACCTCTTTTCCTGTATTCTTTTACATGTGTTATATAATCAGGAGACAAAGTCATTTCTCCTGTAAATAAACATTTCTGCATTTATTTTTCTAAAGGTGCTTTTCAGGGTCTCACATTGGCTTTTCTTTAACTGCATTTCAATCAATCTATATGAACAGTAGGGAAAATGAAACTTGGGTTTGAGATTTGATTTCTTTTCGTCCCTGTCCTTCCCTTCCTGAGGGCTGCCATGCATTCACACAGAATGGAGAGGGGCCACAAGGATAAAATTCCATCCAGGCAGATGCTGATGAGCTGACTGACAATGAAATTGCTGAACCCTCCCTGCACACCTCTCAAAGGCTCTTCTTGCATTGCTCTTACACAATGCATGTCTTTCTTTTCTGAAATATTTGACTTGGATTCTACTTCTGGTGAACCACAGGGGTGGGAGGGCAGCAAGGACTCTGATTCAGATTTGTTTAACCTACCATGGGAGACAATTCTCCATTATTGTCAAAAAGGCTTTGTTCAGATCCCGGGTGTGTAAGACAAGAGGGAAACAGAACCTCAGTGCATGTCACTGTGAATGAGCATTCAGTGCTGGGAGGAGCTGGATGGGTTTGAGGGAAAGGTTGGATAATCCTTGGAAGGACCATGGTTAACCCCAATCCATGACTGCTCCCAGCTGAGAATTTGGATATCCTCACCCATTCAAAACACTTGGGACCACAGACCTTCCTGAAGCTACTTCATCCCAGATTCAGAAGCAGCAGAGTTCCTTAGGATGTCTGTTTCTTGTCTTTACAAGCAGAAAAGCCTGGTCCCATGCTCCAAGTGCCTGAACCCCTGGCTGTGGCACCAGCCCCAGGATTTGCTGATTCACCAGAATGGACAAGCCCTTTCAAATCCTTCACTTTGCCTGGGAGGGAGGACTGATGAAAACTCTGCCTGCCCTCTGGATCCTCTGCTCTTCAGAGCAGTCCCTGGGCATGTCTAACCCCACTTTATGGGGAGAGCTGGGCCAGGGAATCTGATAAATTACATCTAATAGGGTACCTGACCCTTGGAGCTGCAAATGCTCTCCTTCCTTTTCCCTCTTTCTTTTATTTTTAAAAGTTCATAGGAACATTTATTCCAGCCTCTGAACATAATCACTGAGTTTCATAAAGAACAAGATTCCCACAAGGCCTCATAAAAGTTATTCTCAGTATTACAGTTCTACTTCAAACAGGAAAAAAAAGCCATTTTACAATAACCTTGTTGTCACAAAGTGCTTACAGCCAGGGTGTTCACTGGGAATAATCCATAATAAAAAGGAACCCTTAGGGACTGTCTGTCCAATTGCCACATATAAAACAAAGCAGAAAATAAAGTGTTCCATGTTTAACTGCACCTCCAGCTACTGACACCCGCAGTGTCAAAAATAAGGGAAGGAATAAAAAGATAGTCTAATTAGACAGCACTATCTGAAGTACTGCTCTTAGTGGGTTTTATTTGCTTTGCATCACATATTTTAGTTCCAATTTCTCTTTCTTTTTTTGTGCCTTTTTTTTTTTTTTGGTTTTGTGGGCTTTTCTGTTTGTTTGTTTGTTTGTTTGGGTTTTGTCTCAAGTTATCCCTACTTCCAATACACTCTGAACAACTTTGCACTAATACAGATCCTTTGTAATCCATGTGGAATTTAGCATGTGTGAATGCTGGGCAGGTGGTGGGGAGTAGGGGAGAGGGACCTTGAACACCAAAGTGAAAGAGCCCAAATTAACCCCCACAGTTCTAATCCTCTCAAAATTTGTGGCTATGGTACCCCTGAAAAGAAACATCATTTTACTTCAATTCTGTGCCTTTTAAAAACAGGCATATTTGTAATGACATGGGCAGCTAAGACACGAATCTCCAATAGCCAAATCCATAGAGGATACAAATGAAAAAAATCCATAAAGCAATATTAGGGTATTTTCATATCAGCTGGCAGCTTCATCTTAGGTCCACCTCATTCTGACACTACTTTTTGCTCTTAAAAACAGGTGTTTTTCTTAATTTGCATAATGGGAAGGCTCCTTTCTGTCTGCCCTGCCTTATTCCTCTCCTGAAGTGCAAAATCCTATGTACCAATGACCATCATCAAAAGGCCATGAATTTGCTAGAGACCTTTCATTCTTTGACAATTCCCAGGTTCTGTAGTAGGTCTTCCTTTAGCTGCTGTCAGTATCTCTGCTGGACACACCCACATTTTAACACAGTCAGCTTGAAGTTGGTGCCTGAGAGTTACTGTACCAAGTAGAAAAATAGAAATCACAGATATTTCCCACACTTATTTTCCAGGTTTTTCCTGGAGTTTCCTGAGTTAACATCTATTTCAAACAGGAAGAATCTTTGCTTCCTTGGAATCATTTGGAAATGTTTTGAACCTTTCAACAAAGCAGATGCATGGCAGACACACTACTACTTAAAGCAGAGGGAAGATGATTGAATTTTTATCCATCTCTAGGGCAGAAGTATCCAGATCAGGATGCAGAAAAAAGCAAGAAGGAAGAATTTGTTTTATTGTCCTTGGGCCTATCTACTTGTTCCTACTAATGAGACTCCTCTAAAATTTAAAAATTATATCTTGCAAGTTCTAATTTTTGGTCAAATTCTGAATCTTTCTCTCTCACATTCATTCTGTTAGAAATAGCTGGACAAATCTTGTCTAAATGGAAAATAACCATGAGAGATGATGACTTCCAGAAATTCCCCAACCACTGTGTAATTTAATCTTCAGAATAAAATTACCTTTATTTCCATATTGCAAGAGAGTGTAATGGAATGCATATTTCCATGTGCTTATGCTTTAAAAAGAAACTAAGTACATTGATGAATATGCTTTTTATTCTTTTTAATAATCAGATTATGATCACACAAGCAGCTTCAGAGTTTGGATGACGATGTAATAATTCATCCATGGCACTGTCATTGACACTTGGCTTTTGGCCTCATGCTGAAACCATGTTAGCTATAAATTACCATTTTATAATTCATGCCTTGTTGCTTAAGAATGAAATTATTGGAGCATAATAACTGTAAAATTGTATTCAAATACTGGTTTTATTCACTCAGTTAAGTATTTTCAGCACCCAATTAATGCTTGGATCAAAAAATGAAGTAAGGGGATAATCAGCAAAAAGATGATATTTAGCAGTCTGTTACAGCTTTCTATAGAAAGATTTTCCTTCTGCTTGAGAAACAAAGGCTGTCAGAAAACTGCTAACTGCAATATGTCTGACCATATCAAGTAAGAAAACAAAAAATCAAACTTTCTGTGAAAACATTTACAATAGAGCAGCATTGTAAAGTAACTTGGGTTGCCTAATTTGAGTAAGCTATTTCAAATCATTATCAGCAGTGATTTATACCTGTAGGACCTGCTGTCCTAGGGAGCCATATCTGCCACTGGGAGAAGCAACGTTCCACAGACAAATGTGGAATGGCTAAACATGAGCAGAAAGAGCTTAAAATCATTACAGATAGACAAGGAACAAGAAATTACACCTGACCCCATTTTTAAAGGATATGCCTTCAAAAGTGATGCTGTGAAGTTCAGAGTATGAGGCTGATGTGGAACCAGCTTTCTGCAAGTACCTGCTCAGTACTCAAAAACTCTTTAGCTAAGGAGCCCAGAATAGAGAGGATCTTTTCCAGACATGGGTGATCAGAGTGTTCTGCTCTTCTTGGCCTCTCACTTCAGGAATTCAGCAGAAGAGACCAGCAGACTGCCTTCAAACTTTAGTGAATTTTTCCTCTTGGAAGCCATAATGCTGCTTATAGATTTTTTGCTTTGCATAGCATGCCAGTGTTCCTTTCTCTTTCAGCAGGAGCTAAATGTTTCCTATTATTTCAAGCTATCTGACTCTTTCTTCCTCAATTATGTTATTAAAGAATTGCAGCTATCAGCAAAGAAACTTGAAATAAAAATATCTGGTTTGTCCTGCACACAGTGTTTTCAAAAGACAGTTTGCAGCAGTATCTCTATCATATTTTGCATCTCTGCCTAGGAAATCTTGCTAATGCAGGTGACAGTGACATATTAAACCTGAGAATTCACTAAGATCAGAATGAAAATGAAGAGGAAAACATGGCAGAGCTGCAATTGCAAGCAAACAGAAATCACTTGTCCAGTGTTTGACAAAGTCTTCCTGCTCTCTGACCATAGTAAGATGATTTAGCAATGCAGAATCCACACTGAGGTGGAGATTCTGCAGAGCAAGGCACCATCCTTTACATTCAGAGTGTTTGGAATAATGAACATCCTTCTCCAAAGCTGAACTGGAATCAATCCTAAGCAAAATTAAGTGATTCTGGATAAAAACATGTTGTGTTGTTCAGGCAGCAAAGGAGAATTTCAAGTCTGAATAATAAGTTATTTACCAGAGTATTGGAATTTGACAACAATTAAACAAAGATAGAAGAACAGTACAGATAGAAGGAGTAGAACCATCTTTCTCTGTGTGAGGCTGATCGTAAATTCATCCTAAAAAATTCCTTCATATTACATTCCAAACCTTTTACATGTTTGGTCACACCTCTGCAGATATTCATCTTTACTCCTTTCAGTGTTGATATACTATCAAACAGAAGACATAGAAAAATAGAAATCCATTTTTAAAATCTTTTCCAGCTAGCATTTAAGCAAAAAGAATCTGCCTCCCCAAGACACCCCAAACCAAGCAAAATAAAACAAGCAACCTCTCCCCACATGAAACAGAACACCCTCATAAAAAACAACCAAACAACAACAAATCAAAAATAACTCCACAAATTTTGTATCCTAGAGAATAAAAAAGGCCTTCTCTTACAACAATTTATATTTTGTCTTGGAAAATTTGATAAATGCTCTTTAAGTAAAATTTTCTTTCAAGCTAGGTTAAAGGATTTAGGTAGAAAATATCCATATAGAAGCTACGTAGTTCTATAATTAATGGAACTAGACTCATGGCATCATTGCATATCTCAGATGATAATATGTCAAGTAAGCTCCTATTATTCCAGCATCACCTCTTATTCTGCAGAATTCTGGGGTTTCATTAATCATGCTGAAGTGCAGCAATTATTTTTGAAATGTCTCCTGTGCAGTAAAATTGTTTTTTACTCTATCTCGCTATTTTTTACTCTCATGCTTAAACTATTTTCTATTTTCACACCTGGAGCTTTTGCCTTCATTTTCATGGCCTTTGCCAGTCTTTGTTCACAGTGGCAAAGCATTTCCCCTGTTACAGCTCTGACACAGAGCAATCATTCATGTCACAGCATATTGAGTTTATTTATACACAATTGTACCACATCAAGCTTTCCATTATCCTACAGCAGTGATCTCAGCACAAGCACACGCAGCTGATAATGATGATATCCAGAGAGTTTCCCCCTCTATTTCAGAGCACAAACTTCCTTTTGGCAGCTTATTGTGATCATTCAGGGCAATATCAAGGTTTCTGCCTCACACATAAGATTTCTCTTCTCCAAAAGCATGACAGGAAATTCTGTCTATGCCACCTATCACCCATGGGGTGTTTGTAGCTGACTTATAAGTGATACCTCTGGAATGTGAATATGACAAATATCAGACAACCCCCAGGGAATGACCTGCATTATAACCCAGGGATATCAGAGTCCTACATCTGCAGCCAGACCACTGATTTCACTGAGGGTCCTTTTTCTCTTTTTGCTCTATTCATTCAATTCCCCTAACAGTGCGATGAGAGCTGCCTCACAAAACAGCTTTTGGGAGAATTGGAAGCCTGAATGGAACAGCACTCCCACATCAGAAGAGATCAAGGTTTTGCTGGCTGTAGAGGGCCGTGCAGGTTATGTAGAAATGCAGCAAAGGTTTTGAAGTGGAACAGGCAGGAGGAGAAGAACCCCAGCTCCTGAGTTTGCAGATCAAGGTCATTGTGGCACAGCAAAATGTAGCATAGAAAACATGTCAAAATTCAAATTCAACTCAATTGGTTTATAGATCTTCTCAGGGGTGATCTTTGCCATTACATCTACTCCCTCTGGACTGTCAGAATTCAGGGTCACAGAGAATCTTTTGAATTTTGTAAATTTAAGGGAGCTTGAATGATCATACCATGAATGATCACCAACCTCTCCAACACCAGCATCACCTAAGCAATCTGATTAAGCAAACACACTGCAATAATCCATGGAAGAGAGCATCACACGACAATAGCATCAGGAGTATCTAAGGAATACCTGGTCCTTTGAAGCCTTAAAATGCCAGTAGCAGAGTGAAAAATACACAAAAAGTGAAAAAAAAATTGCCTGTGTCACTGTAAGCTTATTGAAACTCTGTGTACCTCCTGAACACTGAACCAGCAATTATCTTTTGATTATTGTTATTTTTATTTTGTATATATACATATCTTATTACCATTTTTGACTACTTAATGAATTATCTTATTAACATATTCCAGAATTTTTCAAACACAAGGAACTGTCCTTCCCTTGCACAAGAACCAAACCCAGTCACAGTTTCTGCCTGGGACAGGAATCTTTGGTTTGTGTTTTACATTGAGATGCAACAAATGAGATGGTAATCAGAATATCATCTCACTAAATACATCCAGAATTACTGCTTGGTGATTTGCTGCATCATTCTTCTGCCCAGTGTCTTGTGCTTTCCAAATAACACGTAATTTGACAATTACAGGAATTACATCCAAGTCCTTTTTGCCTTTCTAAAAGTTATTAGGCATAAAGACTGCAATTTAAAAAAAAATTTATGCAGATATTAAACTGCAGATACATTCACTATTCCAAACACACAAGAAAAAATACAAATCTGAGAAACCAGAAGTCAATAACGAATAAAAGTAAGGATTGATCCTTGACGTAGAGAGTGTGAGGATGCAATGTTTGCTTCATGTTCCTCAGGTAAAAATGTGTCTGAGGAAACAGGAATGTGAGTTGAGGGGTAAAAGAAAAGGCTACTAACTTGTATTAGTGCAATTAATTATATTAGCTGAAAAGAGTGGTTGTGTTGGAGAATGTAGAGATATTTACTCAGTAAGATGAAAAGGAAGTTAATGGGGATAAGGGGTAAGGGTATTTTGGTGTTGCTCAGCACTGGTGGCAGCCCAGCAGCTCTGCTGCAGCAGCAGCATTTTGCAGCCAGCCCTCCATCCCTGCACCACCTGCTCCTGAATCCTGGAGCAAAACACACCAAATTCACTCAAACCCCCCTGCATACATTCTTGTCCTTTTGTAAAATACCAAATACATTTTTTCATTTTACTTGTTAATTTTCTAACAATGTACTATAACTAAAAGGCCAAAAATTACTTAAAGATGTTAAACAAATCTTAAAAAGTATGTCAAAAAGGGAAGTAATCCTCATTTTACTCTTTTTCCAGTGCATCACAATTCCCTCCTCCTCTGATAATTCCATTGCCTTTTTAAAAAATAATACATTGCCAAAAAAATCAAAATGCACCATTGCAGACTGACTTAGTTATAGAAGACTTTTTGCAGCATTGTATTGATGTCATTATTCCCAAAATCATTGACCCAGGAATTCTCTGCTCCCTCTTTTTTTTTTTTGCCTTATCTACATTCCAGAGTGCAGATTAAGCCAAGCTCTCAGTCTTCTGTGACCAAAGTGCAATAAAAAGCAACAACTGAATTTGAAATATTTATTAGAAGTGTAGAGAATGAGAAGAGAAAAGCAACCGAGGGAAAAGAAGCAGCAAAAGAGCATTGGACAAGGTTACTTAAACTGCCAATTAATGTTCAAAAATAACCTCAGCAATAAGCACAAACATGACAGGCCTGGCAAAGAGTAAGGCTGCAGCCCTAATGAATACTTGATATCAAGTGCAGCAGGCAGCAAGTAGCTTTTCCCTCCCCCCCCCCCCCCCCCCAGGATTTCCTCTATGGAACAATGAATTTTTCCTCACTTTTCCTGGGCAGGCACTAAATATGCCAGGCAAAGTCTCAGAGTTCAGAGGAGGGAGCAGTTTTGGGTGGGCACTGGGAGCCAGGATGGATTTGGAGGGTGGAATGGGGCAGACAGGGCTGTGCATCCCCCTTGCTGACACAGGGACAGGAGATTCTCTGCAGCCCCCATTTACAGCTCTGCCCTTGCTCTGCTGCATCCCTTGGCCCCTTCTGTCCCTTCAACACCTTCATCTGCTTAGACAAGAAGTACTTTTGTAGGTATTTTACAAACATGCAATAAAAAGTTCCTAGCCCAACAGAGATGCTATGGGTGTTGAGGCAGAAAATGCAGAAAAATGGTAAAAATGCAGAAAATAGAAAAACTGCAGCAAAATCATCAACCCTTTGTGAGACTATTTCTTTGCACTGCTGTGGGGAACTGTTGTGAAATAAATGGCTGGTGCATCCTGTGGTTTTCACACACTCCTCTCCAGCTGGAAAAGGAAGGAGCCACTGCTTCCAGTGACAAACTCTTACACAGCCAGAAGGGCAAAAGCTCTCTTGATCTTGATTTTCAGTACAAATACAGAACACCCAGTGCAAACAACTAAATAACTATTTAGTGCAATACAACAGCAGCTTTAGATCTGGCTTTTCTCTTAATTGTCTGTCTGATTAATTACATGCCTTTTTCCCCACCAGCATCATGTGTTTGAACACTGGGTTGAACTGTGGCTTTATCTAACGAGCCATAAATTCTGTCTTTTATAATATATCAGTTTCTGCCTCTGGGCTTCTGTTACCTGACACAAATTTGTCCTATTATTATTTCTGTGAAATCCTTCACAGTTTATAGTTCACTTTCAACAACATTTCACTAACTGTCTTCTATTTGAAATGGCTGTCTTCCCTAACAGTATCATTCATAATTTAAAGTCTGTTTTTTAAAGAAATTCAATTACCTCTCGGTTGAAATATTTTCTATACAAAAAGAGAAAATACTTAATAAACAAAAAGAGCTAATTAGAAGAGAGTTGTACTTCATTTTAGAAAAGTAACAAGTGATTTTTGGATCTCTGCATTAACTTTTAAAAAGAGACTTAAATTAATGTTTCCCAAGTTCTTTTTCACCTGAAGATATAGCAAGAATTTCAAAAAGCTCAGAGACTTGTCTCTCTTTGAAATCAAAACAGGAAAATTCTTGCCCTGGGGCTCCTAAGTCACTTTTGAAATGCAACAGTGTTGAAAAGAATACAAATTGCTTCTTAAAGAGCTTGAAGCTGTTGATGGATAAAGAGTTGGAACTAAAGACAAAGAGGTTAATGACACTTTATTATTATTTATTAATTTGTTGCTTGGCAAAAAGAAAATTTCTTGGTTAAAGATCTTTCTAAAAGTACTCAAGTAAATGGATGGAGGGGACAGGAACAACTGAAGAGCACACTTCATTTGAAACATAATTTCATGTATTTGAGCCTCTCTCCTATTCAGAAAATCACTTTGATAATGCTTGAACTTCCACAATGGAGTTTGGGCAATAATTCTAATTCTTGCTCTTCACATAAATAACCCTTCCAGGATGTTTATATAGGAAAGATCTGCTGAAAAACCCATGGATCCTCAAAAGCTGCTCCCCTTTGCTTTCTGCCCAGATGAAAATAACTTTCTAATTTTCAGGAAGAGCTGGGAACTTTCCAGAGTTACATGTCCTTGAAACTTTGTTCAAAGGGAAACTAAAACTGTTAAATATCCATTATGTGGCATATAATTGATAGGTATTAGGTATGTTAAAATAAATATATTAGGTATATTAAAAACATTAAATTTTGTGTTCGTTGCTTATGAATAAGAAAACACATTTTTTTTCCCTGGGCTCACATCTATCCCAAGTTGCATATAAATTAAATCAAAAGTCATTTCCACATTTTTGTGTCACTCCTGGATGGTTCTAAGACTTGTCTGTCCCAACAACACAATAATGCAATGCAGTGAGGTGTGCAAAAAGAGAGCTCCTCCAGGCTATCACACTCTAATCCTTTTTGGATACTTTGTGAATAAAAAGGATTGTTAAATATAGGCATTTCAATTTTTAAAATGTAAAATAAAAAATAAATATTGTTTTAAAAAATATTTGTAAAATGGAGCAGTCACAATATCTAAACTTGAAATTATATTCTGCATAAAGCTATCTTACTATAATATTTACTCTCCATTATCCCTTACAAAAAGGCACAGCAGCCCTGTCTCCTGACATCTTATCCAACAACATTCCTCATAATCAGTGTGGCAGAATGAGTGCAATACTTACAGTCACTCATGTTCCATATTCAAGAACAAACTTTTAATTATTTGAGAAAAGTGAACATGCCTCTTTATCTAATCAAAATTACCATAAACTGAACTTTATTCTTTCTCTGCCATTTTTTTTAAGAAATCACTCTAATTTTATAAAAGACAACAGTAAGGGCAAGATAAGGGAATATATAATTTGATCTAATAGCACAAATTCTCATACTGCAGTAAAAGCTGGTTTTAAAAAGGAAAATAACATTAAAAACAAAAAGAAAGGAGGAAAGGGTCAATCTTGATGGATGGGCTGATGAGAAGAGTTCTATTTTCTCTGTCTATGTTTTCCTAAGCTCTAGGTTTATAGCAGCCACCCATTATATTTTTCAGGGAAAACATTCCTAAACGTGATGGACAGGCTGCTGTATGAACAAACACCAAATGCCTGCCATTGGTCTCACAGTATTAATATTTATTTCTACTCCATCTGATTTGCAGAAGATAAAGGTCAAAGCAGAACTGATAAGGAGATTATGTCAACAAGAATTTAATCTAATTTAGTTTTCTAAGTATGTAATGTTAAACAAAAGTCTCAACCTTGCACATGACACAATGATAACACAAAATGGGGCTCCTCCAAGTTTCAAGGATAAAAAAATAAGTAAGTAATAAAAACAGAGGAGATCCATTAAAAAAAAAAAAAAATTTAGGCAATTCTGTTTCTATCATTCTAAACTTTATTCTTGTATTCTTTATATCCCAATTAACAAATCCCTTCACATATTCTGGCTCCTGAATACTCCTCTTAACACTCATGAAATCCTTGATATTTCACATGGATTTGATACACAACTTATATTTTGCATATAAAAGGCAAGGTAAACCTGTAATTTTGGCCTCTGCTACACTGGAAATGAACAGCACAGCAATTGTGGGGAAAAGTGAATTCTCTAATGGACTACAGAGTGATAACTGGTTATTGAAGAAACTTTCTGCTCATTCTTCAGAGAGTAAGTGGATGAATGGGAAGGGCTCTACCTCCAGAAAGAATAACTTCAACAAACTGCAAGCAGATAATGACACAATGAGAGGCAAGGCTACAATTTTCAGAAGCACATTGAACCAAAAGCAAGGTGAAAATATCCTATATTTAGAGCTGCCATGCTGTAGGTTGGATCTGCATTCCCACTATTCAGAACATAAGTGAATTGATCTTTACAATTACACAGACATTAAAAGGAATGCCAGAATATTTTTCCATGGACAGCCACTTTCCCCATCTGGAAAAGGGAAGGAAACCCCTGCATGTGAAATTTAAAATGCCCTTAGTGATATGTCACTTAAGACAACTGCACCACTTATCAGCTTGCAAGTGCAGCTTACCTTTTAAGTAGAATATGAAATAAAAAATTTAAATATCAGCATTTACATGAAAAACGTTTTAGCTTACCATACTATTATTTCAACAAGAGTTCAGATACTCACTATCCCCCTCTGTTAGCAAACACATCCTAAAGTTCTGGGATTCTCAAAATTTTGGAGGTCTCTATCTCACTCCTTAAGCATTCAAAACTGACTGAGACTTGTGAATTTGTAAAACAGGCTGCAGCCATAGTCTGACACAGGCTGCAGGATCCCATCAGTTGTTCAGAACTACAGCTGGGATCTCCAACAGAAAGAAGGATTGCTGTCAAGTAAGGAGAAACACTGACAGAACCATTTCTGCCATGGGGACAGTTCACCGGAGCTGCAATATTTCTGTTTCAGTAGCACACATTGATTGCCAGGCAAAAATGTGTGAAAAACGCTGTAAAAGATACAACATACCCTAGACTGGGTGAAAGCCAAGCTCAGGTTCCTTATTTAGGATAATTTAGAGTGGATTAAATACCCTGCTGTATCTCAGCCAGAATTTCACATTCCAGATCTTTCTGGAATCTGCATCTCACATGCACAGGCACTCAGGACCCACAGCTTTCTCCACTTGCAGCCACCACCTGCAGACCAAAACATTCAGTTTTTCTCTAGTTTTATCTAATGAAAACAAAACTACAAAGTTCCAGACTATGGTGCCAAGCAGAACAACCCAGCTGTCCCAGGAAGGCCCCATCCTGACATATTCAGCTAGAAATACAAAAGCTGAATAGAGGTATCAGATGAGCAGAGTTGTTTCCTGGCACAGAGAGCTCAGGCTAAGCAAAAGCCTTTGCTGAGTCAATTTACAGCACACAAAGCATGTGTAGCAAGTGGCAAAATGAGTATTGACAGTCAGGTATGATTCCAGAAAAATATACAGAACTTTAATGCAGAAATGTTTTAAAGGTACTGAGGTGTGATGGTTCATCCTCTATTTTAATCTAAATAGATGTTAAACACTAAAGAGTCCTTCAAAATGCTTGGGAGAATTTTCTTTCTAACACGTTTTTGCTAAAACTGGCGATATTATCATTATTCTTCCTGAAGCTTAGGCAATGTGCTGCTGTTGGGTTTTTTACCAGTGAAAGACAAAATGCAAAAGGGGAGAATAGACATTTCTCCCCTTTCTCTTCACAGGGGTCTTCCTGGGCCACAATAAACAGATATTTTTTAAACAAATTACACTGCACAGGTACTCCAGAGTAAATTCAGAGCAAGTACCTTTCACCTATGAACACAGAAGTAATGAAACATTAGTTTTAGATCTGTTCCCAGAGTCATGAGGTTTAAATTCACACATGAATTCTGCATTCCAGACTATGTTACTATCAAAGCCATAGACATTCTCTCCAAATTACATTGCCTTTGGAAACCATTGTGCTCAAAATAAACAGTGATTACACATAGTTTTAAAAGGTGCCTTGAACTCTGCTGAGTCAGTGTTGGCCACACACAAATTGTCCTTGAGGATTTTGGTTGTTCCATAAAGTGTCCCTGGGACTCTTAGGAAAGCTGCACACTCTCCTTGCCACCATTAGGAGAAATGATGCATTTCATACTGGATGAGAAGTGCTGAAAAACTTGGGTTGGACAGGGGGATCCTTGCACAAGCCTGGAAAATTGAGCAATTTTGAAAATCCAGAGTAACAAATGTTTTGTCTAAATTGAGCAATAGAGAATGCATCTGAATTGGAGACCCACACAAGAGATAAAAAATCCCTTCTGCATATAGAAAAAAAATCTTAACAATCCCACAAGACAGCACTTTACAAGACCCTTTCCAGTATTTTCTCTTCAAAAGCAAAAACTGTCCCAAAATTCTAAAATCACTGTAAAGACTGCTTGGATTTTTGTTTTCCAAAAATACACACAATAAAGATACAGCTAAATTTTAAATTCAAACAGTCAACATTTTGCTTAACTTCAATAAGAATCCATCTTTACAACTGACTGAGTCAAACGTTGAAAATAAATTAGGTTTTGATGAGAAAAAACACATGCTCAGAATTAAACTTACATTCCACTTACTCCTAGAAAGGATGGAGGATTTATCCTCTCTTCACTTGCACCTCTGCTTAAAATATATTGTCACCTGCTATTAGATCAGAGACAAATTTCAGTAACTGTGATTTCCCCAGTAATGCAATTTCCTTGTTCCTGTGTGTAACTGTATAATTTGAAAATAATTCAGATGCCTTGTAAAGCTCATCTTGAGGTTTTAAATGGGATGAACATTAATAAAATGAATAAAAGGGGTTGTACATGTACAGTGGGATGTTTATAATACATGCATGTAAACCTCTAAAGGAGTATATCACACATTAGTTTAAGAAATCCTGTGCATTAGAGCAGAACTGATGATGAATAGGCCACGGGAAGCTGTGAAAAATATTTGGATAAATTAAATGCATCCAAGTTGACAAGATTCAGTTCACCCAAGGGTACACAGGAAACCAGCCAATGCAATCTGTGAGTCATTAAAGCTTATTTTCAAGAGTTTTTTTAAAGATATAAAGGGAAGTTTCTAAAGGACTGATGAAGGGCAAACTTCATGGGTATTTCCAAAAAGAGGGAAAGGGCCTAGAAAATTATAGATCAGCCAGTCAAACTTCAATTTTCAGAGAGATACCAGAACAAATCATTTAAGAGTCAATTTAAAAGCACCTACAGGATAGTAAATGTGATAAAAAGCAGCTAACATGGATCTGTCAAGAACAAATCTCATCAAAACGATCCAATTTCCTTTCATGACAGGATAATGGGTCTGGCAGATAAGGGGGAGGCATTAGAGACAATCTGTCTTGACTTCAGCTCTGCACTTGATGCCATCCCTCAGGACACTCTCATGAGTAAACTGGGAAATTTGGGGTTGATGAAGACAAAAGATGGGCACATAACTTCATATATGTGCAGTAACCAACAGTTTGTTGTCAACCAGAAAAGCATTTTAAACAGAATTCTAGTTGAGTTGGTCCTGGCCCACTTCTACACATATTTTCAATTTCAGTGGTAGACTGGAGCAAATACAATGTTCACTCAGAAACCAAGAGACTACATCTAATGGATTAAGTGGATAGAGTCCAAAGTGGATTTAAGAAAAAAATAAAAATCAGGTTTAGTAATTACACAAACTACTACATTTAGAAATATGCCCAGAACATTATTTTGCAGCAAAATAGTTGTGTAGAATAATTTTCCACAACCTTTGAAGAATTCAGGGCTGCTCTGGGGATCCCAGGTACTGCTTTATGCCTTCAGGCAAAAGTCTGCATAAAACCTTGCATTTTTTCTTACATATTCATGTAAAATTAATCAATTTTGTTTACAGTTCATTAAATGTTTTACTGTCCTGAAATAGCAGCAAAAGAAACACAGAGGGAAAATAACTTGCTTTATTTTAGAACCCTTTGTAATAAGTTTCTTTTCCTTCACTGTTTCTTTCAGCAATGCCCTAGACTGAAATGTAGTTAGAGTTTTCTGAACTGTATTTTTTTTATAGTGGTTGTGTCATATCGAATCATAAAGATGATAATTTTCAACCCAACCAAAGCAAAAACTAGACTCAATCAATTTTTATGTTGTTAATTATACAACAGCCTATATTGGCATAACCTAAACTTCCTTCATATCAAAGTGAATCCAGTCTATCCAGTAATTTTTGCGTTATGTGTTCACAGGCGTAATTACAGAAAACGTTCATGCTTCATAGGTGCTTTGCTAAAACATCACTGATGTTGTAATGACAAATACATTGATTAAGACTACCTTGATATAGTAAACTGCTAAAATACACTGAAAAGCATTATAAGCTGATTTCTCAAAAAACAAAAGTCGCAAGAACTTTACCTACTGTTACACCAATTCATTGTAGAACTTGAGCAAGTCACTTCATTTATTTTATTAAAAAAACAAATGATAATTCTTCCTTAATTTACCCCCTGTGCTGAATAATTATTTAATCCCTGTGTAATTATTTCAAATTGTATAAATGTGCTCAATGTTGCTATTAGCATAACCCAAGCTGGGTAAGATACAGAAAAAACACCACTGTAACTATTCTATCATATTGAGTTGTTAGGCCCTGCAGTAAACAAAATAATAGCTGGCTTCAAGTGAGATGGAACAGGGAAAGGAGAAGCTGAATTAAGTTCTAAAAAAGGAAACCAGAGAGCATCTAAATAGAGAAATAGAAATATCAGCCCAGAGCTGACAGATTGTCAGGGCAGAGGGGAAAAGTAGGAACAACCCAGCGAGCAACACAACCACACCTCCAAGGCAAAGGCAGCTCATCTGGAAAGAGATCAAAACTCAGAACAAGGGCTCAGAGTGATCTCAGTCACTCATTGAAACAGGGAACCCCTAAATTCACAAGTTTGCACCAAGTAAGAAACATTAAAAAAAAATTGGAATTTGCAGAACTGCAGAGATTCCTTCAGAGCTGCTGCAGAGGGCATTCTGAGTGCACAGAGTATGAAACATGAAAGCAAAATCCAGTGCAGCACAATGTAAGGGTAAAATAAACATCATATTTCTGCCTCTCATATCACTCTTGGTGAGCCTCTCAGGTCACTGCCTTGGCCATTCTTCCCTTTTCACTGCCAAAGATGAACAGAAAGAAGGGAGAAAGATAAAAGCAAATTAAACATCCAATATTTCTGAAAGTGGAAAATGCTACAGATTTGGGTGCAGCTTTAAAATCCCTTTCCACTAAAATGTTGTGACAAAAATCTGCTACTGGAGTGCACTGGAGGGTGAATGGTGATGGGTAAATCATATATGCCCTCCCCATGTTTGCTGTCATAGATTATCTTTTTCTGTAAAGGCCCTTATAAACCTGGGTCTCTTGTGTTCAGGAAGCAAGGTAGCACAGATTTTGATTTACAGAGGCATGGCAATGAGTTCTGCCACAGCCCCAGATGCAGCAAGGAAGCATCCTGCTGACCAAATAAAAAAGATCAGTAATTGTTCAGCCAGCCATGGGATGAAGAATGATCAATCACCTGAGGAGGATAGGGATTTGGAGATTGCATTGCAATACAGCAAATTAGTTTTTTAACCATTAGTGAAAATTTCCTGTTCAGCATTGCCAAAGGTGTTTTTTTTTCATTTTGCAATCAATAAAATGCTAGTGCTTGTTGTCTTTTTTAGCACCTTAAGTAAACTTCTTTTAACGTATTTGTTAATAATAAACAGTTAGAACTTCTATAGAGATTTTGTGGATTTTTTGCTTCTTGATTCATCCCTTTTACAACTTGTGCAGGGAGAATCACTATGAGCAAAGTTAAAAAATCCTGTTCTCCAAGGGCATGAATGACTGACATCAGCAGAGGTTTATAAAAACATCAGCTGAAAGGGGCCTGTGGGTGACTCAAGAATAGATCAACCATCAGTCAGCTTATCCAACTCTATGGGCACTGCATTCACCCCAGGCCAGGGCTCCAAAAGACACCAGCAGGCCAAGATAATGTGAGTTTAAACAGGTTTAGGTTTTGAACATCCATGGAGAGTCTATTAGGGCTTCTTTCTGCATTCCTGCTTTTCCCTCCCCTGGTAGCTTTGCCCTTTCCACCTGTCCACCCCATTAGGAGCACTTGAACAGAACCATAATCTAAGCTGTTTATCTGCAGCTCATTGCACCTCAAGTGAACAACCAGTCTGCAGGAAGAGAAAAATCTGTGTACAAAAATATAAAAAACAGTCTACAGATGGACTTTGTGTCTTTTTTGTCCTCATAGCATAAGTTACACAGTCAAGTCTACAGCAGCCTCCAAAATTGAAAACAAATGGTTTTTTTCTTGCTACCTGGTTAATCACTGAAATCACTTTCACCCACTCACTTCTGCTGCCCTGAAGATGTTTTTTAGGTGTGACTATCATGACCATAACTCTCTTCAAAACCAATTTCATCTAATTTCTAATTCCTGGGCGAAACAACCAGACTTCAGAAAGCAAAGCCCCCATGAACAAACCCCTAATCCTTTCCTGCACCAGACCTGTGAGGTTTCATTTCCCTGGGCACAGCCCTGTCTGGGAAGGCACTCCTGCAGTCTGTACGGTATTAGAGGCTAATGAATAAAACAATGTTTGTTTCTTAAATAGAGCACAGCACTTTCTGTTGCTGTGAATTTAGGTGAAATCTGTGTTAGTCTCTCCATAATGCTCCTTAAAACTCCTGAGGAGAAATCTTCCCAAGAAACAAGACATTAATTCAGACAACATCCAAGCAAAGAAAGAATTCAAATCTTTTGCCACTTTTTCTTTGCCATGGGTGTGTTCTGCACTGATTTGTCCTGCTCAGCTGCCCAGAGCTGGTGGCCCCTGCCTGAGCTGGGGCTTGTTCTCCACTCCAGGCACCAAAACACCACCACACAATTCAAATTGCAAACTAGGAAACTTCCCAAAGCCCTGTCTGTGTTCCACTGCCCTGATTCTGTTCCCTCCTTTACCCATGGCTTTCTCTTCTCTCTGCCTTCTGCTTCTCAGGTATCATTTTTTAATAACTATTTCTTCCCTTGGGAGGATAAGATTGGGTTCTCTTTCTGTTCTGCTTTTGTTTCTTCCATGACATGGGGAAAGCAACAGTGTAGAAGTGATGAGGGTTTGAGGGGTTTCATGGGGATGATAGATGGAATTTTTTGGTTGGTTTTTGTTTGCTTATGGTCTTTTTAAAGCTTTTGGGGGTTTTTTTTGTTTGTTTTTTGTTTTTTGGATTTTTTTAAATAATTGGATTTAATTGTGTCATTGTCTTCATCCACAGGAAATCTCTTTTCTCACCTGGTGCTGCTCTCATCCCCTCACAGTGTTAACACTAAAATCCCTGCACAATCAAAAATGAGAGACAGCAAGCAAGCCCCAGATCTTATCGTGCAAGGCATTACTCCCAGGAGCTAAGAACAGAACTCAGATTATCTCAGGCTGGTTCAGGGTGTGATTGACACAGCTTGAGTGTCTCCTCAAGTGAAGCAAATCAAGAGACTTCCAAAATAAAAGTGGAGTAGGAAACAAAGATCTTTACAGGCACTATGCCCTAATCTTAATTATTTTAATTAATATTTTATGGGTTGCAAATGCAAGGGGTTTTATGCTTTGCCACTTTTGTGTAATCAAGTTTCTTTCACTATGAGCTGATTAATCTCTGTTTTCTCTTTTAGATGATTGCATTTGTTCAGAGTTTAGCTCAAAATGACACATTGTAAGAATAACCTACTGAAAAAGCTAATCCTTGTTGGTAATTAGCTGTAATGACTTCTAAAGGGAAAAGGAAAAGCAAATGCAGGGGAAAAAAGGTTCTTTTTTTCCCCTCCTCAGTACTTATGTCTTAAAGATATCCTGCACTAACCCCAGACATTGCTGGCTCATTTGTTAAATCACAGGTGGTTTGGTGTCAATTTGAGACTTAAAATATTGAACATTTTATCACTTGTGACATCTGAATTCCTGAAATGATGAAACTGTAAACTGCTTATATTTAAATTTTCTAAGCTTAATGATTGCTGCTCTGCCCATCAAATTTATTTGACAGATCTTCACACAAAAACTGACATTCACAGATACATATTTGTATACACACATACCTACAAACTTTCTTCCACTTTACTTTGAACTAAATGCAAACAGGACTGTGGAGTAGGAGGAGAAAAAAAAATAATGCAACACTGCCATTATCTCACATCTCTTTGTTAATTTTTGTGTGAGACTCTCTCCCCAAGGATGAAAGATCTTCTGAGGAATAAGAAGAGTTTCCTCAGAAAGAGAAGTACCAAACACATCATTGGGATGGAGGAAGAAAAACTGGGATTCCAGAGTAAAAAGGGCACAGAGATGATTTTTAATCCTTCCTGCAGTCCTTGGGAAACTTTGTGTAACCAAAAGTAAAGTCCTTGCTGTAACCACACCACATCCTCAGAACAATAAATGAGCAACATTTTGGAAAAACAGAGAAACAGCAGATAAGGGGAAAGAGATTCTTCATCCATTTGACAGAGAGGAAAAAAGGAGGAGGGAAACAAAGATCATTGCTATGTGAGATCAGAAGAAAACTGTAAAGAACAGTAAAAGAGGTTTGTTTGAAGCTCTCAGATCTCCTATCAGTAAGTTTTTAAAACTGAAAGGAAGCCTCTCTTTATTCTCCTCCCACCCCTCTGGATCAAAATGAGGGCCCTTTGAACAAGTAAAACAGAACTCATAGACACAGAAGTGTAACAAAGTGATAAAAGGGCTGGGGCCAGAATGAAACCATGAAGGGGACCAGAGGATAAAGGAAGAGTCATTTGAAAAGTATCAGGGGAAAAATAAAAAAAGCAAAGATGATCAAATAAGATGGATAAAGTCTAATATTAAAACCAGACCTTTTGTATCTATTCCTGGAATGGTTGTTGCTTAAAATATCAAGGAACATAGTTAGTCCTGATTCTGCTGTTATTAGTCTCTGTAATAAAAAACCTTCCAGCATTCCTGTACTCAGATAGAAAATAGTTGTTTTCAGAAGATTTTAGCATGTATTTAGTGCCTTTTTGTATTTCCAACTCTGTGCAACCATATGCTGCCTTTTGGTACCATGATAAACATCTGCAAAATTGGCTTACCTTTAAGTGAAATGCTCAATATATTTTTATGCACCTATATGGGTAAACAGTTCCTGACTGAAAGTCAACACAAATAAATAGAACAGTTCCTGTCACATCTTCCTTTTCTCAATATTTTTCAGTTAATTAACAAGGTTAAAATTGCAAGGCACTGTTGTTGCATCATTACAAATTATTTTTGGGTTTGTTTGGTTGGGTATTTTTAGCATTTCCAGATATAGATATTTCCAAAGTATTTCACTACAGAAGATAGCTGTGCTAATCAAGTAAGAAATGAGAAAGGGAGCTACTCAGAATTTGTTGTCTAATAGACAATGACACCTATGAGAAAGGGAGAAAGAAAATATACATACAGATACCCAGAAAACAAAAAGATCACTTAAGGAAATTGATGATAAGTGCTGAGCATGGGGGAGAAAGAAGAATCAGGGGTCTCTCTGTTATTCATCTAGCTCAATGCTGAAGGAAATCCTAAACCCTAACAAAGCCCTTTCCTCTCTCAAATATTTCAGTCAGGGCAGAAAAGTCACCCATTTTACCCTTTTATTTAAATCCCCCAAAAATTCCAGCCTGCATTGTTAACTTCTACTCATGCAAATCTCTGCAAAAGATTCACATCCTTTGTGATTGTCTCCTTTCACACAGAAATCTCATTGCTCCCTAAAAGAATACATCAAGATCAGGTACTTTTTAACTTCTGAAGAAAAATTGCTTTTAAATGCAGCAGGGGGTAGCCTGGCCAGTTCAGTTCTAGAGGTTCACCATGACAAACCAACAGTTGTTAGATAACTAATACCTGCTATCTCGTGCCAGAAAAAAGGAGGTAATTTTTAATGTTGTCCTGGTTTCAGCTGGGATAGAATTAATTTTCTTGCTAGTAGGTGGTACAGTGTTGGGTTGTGGATTCAGAATGAGACTAATGTTGAAAACACAGTGATGTTTAGTTGTTGATAAACAGTTCTTGCTCTCAATCAAGGACTTTTGGGTTCCCCTGCTCTGGGAGGGGGAAGGTGCACCAGAAACCAGGAGGGAGCATGGCCAGGACAGCTGACCTGGGCTGGCCAAAGGGATTTTCCACACCATGGCACATCACACTCAGTATATAAACTGGCCAGGGACAGGCTGGGCTTTGGTCAGTGGATGCTGAATAATCAGCACTTGCCTTTCGTAGGCTTTACCCTTTTCTCTCTCTTTTTGTTGTCTCCCTTTTCATCACAATTAACATTATTAATTGGATTATTTCAGCTATTAAACTGTTCTTATCTCAACCCAAGGACTTCACCCATTTTCCCAACTCTCCTCCAGGTGTCCCTGGGGTTTCAGGAGCTCCTGGGTGCCACTGAGTTGTCACCTGGGTTTGAACCATGACAGCTGCCAGTGCTCACAGCCAAGGAACATCTAAATATACAACAGAAACATGGGGGGGAAAGAGGACTGTGCCATAAAAATCATTAATTTTACATTGCCCATATAAATAGCCTTCCAGGAAGCTTTCCTAATGAAGTCTCAACTTACACTTGAAATTCAATTATACCTCAGGTGATTTGACAACAGGAAATGAATACATTTAACTCTTCAGACATTTGGTGTTCAAGATCACCTGTTTAAATCAAGTCTTTCCTGTCTGTAGAAGAACAAAGTGAGAGGACAGAATATGAGTTACACTGAGCATATTAATGAATCACCAATTATTTCAATAGTTGATAAAATTATTTCCAAATATGTAAACAACAGCATATAAAACTAGACATTTAGAAATTTGGTTTCACTATTTCTTAAATGACATGTTCTCTCCTGATATATAATATGCCTTCTAAAAAATCATGTAAGTGGAAGACAAAATATTTTGTTTGGTTTTGGTGAAGTTTTTTTCGTCTCGGTTTGGTTTTGTTCTTTTAAACTGGGATTAACAAATACCAAGACAAACACTTTGGTGTTTTTCATGGTCAATGTTATAGAAAGGTACTTGAATTCTATCTAAGATGTGTTAAGAATGAAACCTGAATGGTTGCTTTTTCACCAAACATGAAAAGAACAGACAAAAAATTGTTAAATAATTAGGGAAGGAAACAGAGGTAGTACAAGTACCAGAGGACTCCATGAACATTTGCTCGAGGTCCATTGTGCCTCAAAGAGCAGATGCTGTAAGGTAAGAGCCAGAATCAAAAGCCTCAAACATTCATGTTTCAGTGAGTTTTATTCCTATTTCAGAAAGCTTTTATCCAAACTTTCAGCTTTCTGCAATCAACAGGCAGCAAGAAATCCCTCCATAAATATTCCATTTTAAATACTTTACCCATTCAGACTTCTAGCAGTGTACACAAAGCATCTGGCATGGATCAAATGGACTCCTAGAGCCTCTGTCTCACCCCCTCAACACCAAAATTGAGCTTTCAGAGTGCTCAGAAACGGCTTTACTACAAAAGTTATCACTTCCACACTGATTTCTATCAGGAACCTACTTTAGAAGTCATCAGGGCCTCCAGTTTTATCAGAACTAGATTTCAGATATGTCCAGCTTTGGTGTGGTTTTTGTCCTGAATGTGTATTGTTAGAGGGCATATGGGTCTAGTGGGAAAAAAGGGATTTTTCTTGCTTTAGATCACAGAAAGAAATATATTTAATAGATTGGTTTTTTAAAACAAATTATTGTATTTCAGAGATCTCTCATTTTAATGTATAAAGACTATCCTCTTTCAAATAATCAACTATGGTCAAATATTATAAACAAGGAGATAATGTAAAAGGGAAAAAAATATTTCTCCTTTTTAACAGCCACTGAATCTCTTGCTGTAGTATTTTTAATTAAGTTTTACACTATATTGCCATCTATAGGTTTGCACTTAAATAAAACTTCCAAAAATTAAGCTATGATAATTTTCTTTATAGCTCTTCCTTGCAATTTGCAGACAGCAAAAAAAAAGGTGGTGAGGTTCTGTGATTCTGTGTAAATAACTGATGGCTATTTCATCATTCCAGCACAGCCACTGCACAAACTGCAAAAGTCTGGTTAGGTAACCACTGGTAGATAGAAATAATCCCATTTGTTGAGACCAGAGGAGACAGCACACACACACCAGCACAACCCCCAGAGGTCTTTGAAGTAAAGACCTTATAATGCAATCTTATAATGAGATATTATCTGCTCAGCAATAGTTAGAGTATCTTTTGCTTGGCACTCAAGCAGATTTCATCTTTGGAGCTGGTTGCACTACATGCTCCACCTGGAGGACCTGCTGGATCCAGATTATCTTGAAAACATGATTGAGAATAATCCTCATGTGGTATTTTCTCCCCTGCTGGATTTATTCTCCATCTAGTGCAGAATGCATTAATAAATCATATCTGGTACTGATGATGAATAATCAAAATTAAAGCCATTCTTTTCATGTTTCCTACTCTAAGCTTCTTTGTTGTTCATCTTTTGGTTTTTTCTTTGCCTCAGGGTTTTCAGCTTTTTAGTTATTCTGACTGGGTTATTCTGTGAATTATTGAATTTCCCATTTTACCAGGAATCATTCATCTTTCTTTGCAGTCAGATTTGCCTAGATGGGCAATTGTTCACAGTCCAGACATGCTGTTCCTTGAGTGCTTGTGCCCCAATTCCATTTCTGTTCACCATGATGGAAGCATAGCACAGAAAGCAGAAATTATACACATTTGCCTTAACTCTTATTGTAGTAATGCTAGCTGAATCTGTAAAACTCTGTTGTAAATTCCAGTCTTTCTCAGTAGCTCTTTTTTTATGCCTTTCTTCCTATTGCCATTTAAAAAAATAACTTGTGTTGTTCAAAATCTTGTTGTGAAGCAAAAGAAGATATTACAGCAAGCAAAGAGTAACACATTGGGGCAGTCTCTGCACAACTACCTCTGCCCACTTTCAATACATTTAGCGCTGCGCATTGCTTGAAAAAGAATAAAAGCTGAATGTGGCACTAAATTTAACCTAGCAGGCATTTTTATGTCTCTGTAGTAAGAACTCAGATTTCTCTGTATTCAGAGAGAGGGAAGTCAGAAAAAAAAAAAAGCAAAAAAAGCTGGGAAACCAAGTTTTATGGCAACTAGAAGGAGCTTCTGCTCTTGTTTCACTGCAAAAACAGAATAATTTGCAGAAGGTCTTTATGATTTTTCTATTTATGACACTAAAGTTCACTTTTTTTTTTTTTTGCATCTTGCTCTTGCTGATCCAGCTCCACAGGTTTGAACTTCTAGAAATACAAGCCTTAGAAAGCACTAGAAAGAGAAATTCAGGCAGTGCCAGATAATATAACACTATTAATAGTACCAGAGAATCTGTCTTAGGAAGCTAAATTTTTAGTAGAAAACACACTTTTAGGAATAACACAACAAAAACTGAAAAGATCCATGGTTCTTACCCTGCTAAAATTCACAACAAGACTAAGATTGGTCAGGCAATATTATGCAGTTATCTCCCAGCATTAATGGTTTTGCTTCTTGCCTTGAAGTCTGGCAGACACAATTTTAGCTCTGTAAGCAGATGCCTTGTCCTGTGCATTCAGGTATTTGCCAATAATGTAAGGTTCCTCAGCAAGTGCCTCATCAGAACTTCAAAATGCTTGAGTTCCCCATCCCTGAGAGATCCAAATGGCAACTTCTAAGTGAAAGTAAACAGGAGAAAAACCTCTACTTTTATACACTATTAGAAGTGAGTGTTGTTCAATAGCTACTTTATAATTAAAGATTTAGTAATGGATGCTAAGAATATTCCCTAATGATGGCCGGTCAATGTCCAGCAACATTTTCTAGTTATTCCATGGCTGAATGTGACTCAGCAAAGAATTATCTGCAAGTCCACAATGGTGAGCCAATCTTTTGGGTTTATCCTGCAGTTCCTGCCAAGGCTCGGCTGATTTTTCAAAATGTGTAAAAGGGAATTATATGGGATGAGATGTTATAGAGCTCCTACTGACCTACTTCTTTTTTCCAGCAACGTTCAGAAATATTTAGAGGGATATCTTTCCCCTTCTACTGAACAAGGAAGATATTACCTCTCCTTATCAGGTCTTGTTTCACTGAATTCACAGCAGTTTCCAATGAAAGAATTATTACATGAATGCAGGTGGTTAACAGATACATAACTTCTACCCACATTAACATATTTTCAGTACTCCTACTTGTGAAGCCACTCAAAATCAGGCTGAGAAATTCACTGCCTGTAGTGCTTGTTACATCATCTCATCATTCTCTAGCTCTGAGGTAGACTAAATTCAATTATTAAATATGAAAATATTTAAATTTCTATACATAATTTTAAGCAGACAGTATGGAAGAGGAGTTTATATTAGATAAAATGGTCAATAATCCCATAAAGAAAAAGATTTCAGTTTCTCTCCAGCACTTAAGAAAAATTCACAGCATTTTTGTGCTTCTCTCTCTGATGTCAAGTAAATCAACATATTGCCAGACTCCCACAAACAGGTATTGTCAGGTTTGCTTGGCTTTGTTATTTCAAAACCAATTGCCTCAAACAAGGCAAAGTGAAGATTACTCATACCCCTGCCTCCTGCTGAGCCTGATGCTTTGAGAGAGGCTTTTAGTTTTATGTAACACAAAAAAAGTGCCAACATATTCTGAAGAGCAGAAAATACACTTTTCCTCACATTCTTATGCAGTAAGTCATGGAGTTAGCTGGATGCTCAGAAGCCACAAATCCTTATCTTTCCTCGTTGAAGCCATGTTTTACTTGGCATGCCATGGTGGAAGAGCAGCACCTTGTTAACTGAGAATTGTGGCAGTGCAGCAGCACAGAGCCTGGGTCTGCTTTGCCATCCAAATCCTGCTCTTTGGGCAGAATCTCCATTACTAAACAGAAACATCTGGTCCATTTACAGCAGGGCACTGTCCTAACCCATCTGAAAGGCAGAGGAAGGGTCAAGTCACGCCTCCCAAAGGCAAAAATCTGTTACATGCAGAGTCCAGGGTGTTCTCACCGGTCACAGAAATTTTAAATGGCTGAGGGAGGTTTGTCAAGCCAGGCAGGAAATCAAAAGCAGAATAATAAAGGAGGATTTCTTGCTCAGCACAGGTAAAAATTTGCACACCAGAACTTCTAGTGCAAACAATTCTTAGGAGTGCAGGCAATTTTCTCTGTTATTTCTATAACTAAACGCATGAAAATGAAGCTTCTGCACATGCAGGGGGGATGTTGGGCTGAAAACATTGAAAATTTCCCATAAGAAACACTGCACAAGAGGCTGGGCTTCTTACACTGCCAGGGAAAAGCTGTAATGTACCGCATGAATCTTTAGTTTTGGGTTCAGTATAAGTCTCTTAGTGAGCTCATTTTGCAGGTTTTATGGGGTTCAAACAACGGTTTGCCAGTAATTCCCATCTCAGTCACAATGGTAACAGTGTGGTGATCTGCTTAAGAGACAGAAATTAAAACAATTTATTGTATTAATTAGCATCTCCTCTTCTACACTGAGATACTTGCTTCAAGTAATCTGACAACTTAATTGAGGACATCATTGATTTTAATTAACATTTTTCTTAGGAGAAAGGCTGTTACTGTTGGATGGTGCTGGAAATTAACAGTAGGGGGGAAAAAAAGAACCCTAGTCAAAGAACAGTTATTTCTGGCCCCACTGCAGAATTCTGAAATTCACTGCCTTTAGATACATCAAAAATACAGGTGGAGAAGTACTAATAAGTCGTAACATCCCAGATTATTTCAGCGACAGGACTTGATCAAAATAGAGTCAGCTTGCATATTATCCCTTGAATTGGTCTGTACTCAGATCCAGAACAACTGCTGGCTCCTTGCAATAGTCACAAGTTTGCTTTTCTTTCATTGACTAGCTTTTCATAGTTTTTTAAATCCTGATATCAAACTTAACCTTCAGATTGAAATGATTGCTTACTCCAACCCATCTGCTAATGTAATCAAAGCTTGCACCTTAAGACTATTTAAAATAACATGTTCAATTTTTATTTATAAAACCATCCAAAATTTGTTGGACAGTACAATTATCTCTGGAAAAAAAAGAAATATTTGTATTTAAAAATTGAAGATAAAACTCATATTCGGAAGGGCAGGCAATTCTTTCCTGTCTTTCAGGTTTTGTAACACAACAATATATTGACCAAATCCAAGATGTCAAGGGCAGGGTCAGATCCCTTTATAGGAACTAAAATATTTTAAAAATTCAGAGCAGGATAATTCAATTGCTGTTTATCATGTGTAGAGGGCCCTGTCCCTTCAAAGGAGTTCAGTACCAGATGAATCAGAACCTGTTCATGAAACACTTCATAGAGAAAGAATTTTTCCCCCTATTCATTACACAACAAGAGGGAAGGGTTAAGAAGCACCCAAAGGACTCAATCTGAACCTTTATTTTTGTAGTTTTTGCAAAAATATCTAAATTCAGGAAAAAAAACTTTCTTTATTTCCATTTAACCACACTCTGAATATAATCTCCCTTTTTGAACCTAGTTCATGGCTATTTTGCCACTTTAGACTTTCATTCTACATAATTGAAGTCAATGAGAGATTTGGTACTAAATTTATTCCAAGCACAAATTGTCCCAATTCGTGGGCAGAGCCCCACAGTTCCAATTATCTGTAGCCAGCAGATGTAAATATTCAGCACTTATTCACATCCAAAGTTGACTGCTCTACCTTTTCTTTTATTATTTGAAGTAATAATTACTGACAGCAGGTTCCCCTGTATATCACCCAAAGCAAGCTCACTGCCCTTCAGCTATTTTCATCTGTCTTTGTGAATGAGAGACATCAAGACAGAGTTTGCTTTTAAAGGTGAGGATGAAAAGCCTTTTGGGCATTTGAGATTGCAGGTGGAATGCAGAGGAACAGTCTCAGGTGTCTCATGCAGACACTGTGCAGAAAATGACAAACCAAAGCCAAATGCCTTCAAATTCTACTCCCCCTCCACCTTGTCCCCCATTTTCTCCTTCTATCAAACACTGTAAAATCATTAGAAAAGTATGAAGGATTTTTCTTTCACTTCCGATCTTTCCACAGCGAGAGATTTTAAACATTTGTTTCTTGCTTTTAAAACATCAGATGCAAGGCAAGAACTCCACAATGCTTCACAGCAGGTACCTGCTGACTTATTGTCATAACAACCTTGATTATTTTGCTGTTGACTCAGGTTATTGTTCTCCTTAAAGGGCATTTTCAAAGAACCCAACCTAAGGCTAATTTCATCTTAATTACACATGAAATTAAGAGCATGAAAAACCTCTCCAGACTACTTGACTGCTTGAAGTTAAAAACCAGTTTAAGTGCTTCTCTGGACAGGTGCATACCTGAAGATACAGGAAATTACTCTGCCATTAAGAAGCTAAAAATACCTAAGGATTGTCCCATAGCTTTTATTATAGACTGTTGTTGTTCTGAACAAAAAATACAGCATGGGCCCACATTGAAATTTTCATTAAAGTCTTAATGTGTGATCTTACACATCCACAAATTCTTTATCTGAATTAATGGTGTGGGGAGGCTGCAGAATACTGGCAACACCACTCATAATTATAACAACTTCAGGATTTCAGAGAGGGGATGTGGGCACAACAAAAATTGTCTTGAAACACAAACCAGAACAATCATTTTGTTCAAGAAATGTGTTTGACCATATCTATTGTTCTTCTTGGTAAATTTAGCCAGAGAAAAAAATCTCTCAGAATGTTTGTATGAAGAAACATAATTAGGTTCTTTATTGTGCAGTAAAATGATGCCTTTTACTTCTAGAATCCATTAATAACTTTTAAAAGGCACTGGAGGAGAGTACAAGCAGTAAGATATTGTTTCCATCTCTACTTCCTGCAGCTTTGAAAATAAATAACTCTTGTTGGGGTTTTCTTAAGTTTGGGTGGTCTTTTTAGTTTTAGGTCACACATTACTCCTTTACACAAACTGTCACATACTAGAATTCCACACAACCTGTGGAAGAAACAAATCCAGGATTTTGCATTACCTGTGCCAGAGCACAAATTATATATATATATGTATAAATTATATATTATATATTTATATATATATATATAAAAATATATAAATATCTATTACATATACTAATATATAAATTATATAGTATATATATTATATATATATTCCACACATTACACAGTGGAACTATCCCACATTTATAAACAGTGTTTAAAGAAACTCTTTATTGAGTCTGAAATGAGAAATATACCTGAGATGCAAAAGACTTGATCTTGGAGAAATCAGTTAAAGTCCTAGAGCATTTAATCACAAGAGACAGTAACACTTGTAGACCCTGGAAGCCTAAGTTAGATTTAAACTAGTCCAAATGAGAATATCCACTTACAAGTCAACCCATTCTGTAAAATCCCTGCATTACCTGCACATAGTACAAACAGGCTCGTTGATTTTTAATTATTTTTAAGTATTAAATATAACCAAATAGGAAATCTTTCCACAGACAAAAACCCAAAAAAATCCACATTTAATTTACACAGGAAGAATAAACTCCTGCCTTCCCCAAGGCAGATAAAAGCCAACTCCATTGAAAGGCATGAGTCAGCAGCAATCTCTGGTAGGATTCAGCAAAGGCAGAGACATCCCAAACTCCAAAAGAGTGCAGCAGAATTTCACATGTTTCAGTGATGCCAACAGCTTATGAGTCAGCCTCCTCCTTCTCCCTGGAGTCCCCCATCTCTCCTGTCACAGAGCTGCCATGGCAAGCTGCCACCTGTGCCCTCCCTGAGCACATTCCTGAGGCTGGGACACCCTCAGAGAGGTTTTGTGGAGAATTTATGAAAAAAGCATCCACACAAAGTTCAGCAGTCTGCACATCTGATTCCATGATGCACCACAGGAATGCTTCAGCCCTTCTGACAAACCTTGAAAGTCACTGCAAGAAAATGTGACATTCAAAAACCCACATCCTGCAGGTGACACTCACTGGGATTAAGAGGTGAAGCATTTAAACTTATGATTAATTCTAATGAGCTTTAATATCACCACTACACCAGACAAGAAAAATGTTATATCCTGTAGAAAAAAAGCTTTGGTGCGTCTTTCTGAAGGAATCTGGAAATTCTCATGGCCTAGTCCCACAATGTCTGGGATAAAGAAGCTGGATCTCAAGTTTGATTTGGCTCTCAACAGGACTCTCAGCATTCTGTGTATTTCTAAACAAGCTCTGCAAGCTTCATAACTTCACCTCTAAAATGGAGACACCCTCAATATTTTACCCATCCTTTTTGCTTTGTTTGTAATCATTTTTAACAGGTGTTTTTTCTCATTCTTTGACCAGTGCCCTCACACTTGGCATGCAAGTATTTTTAAGAATGTTTCAGAGTATTACACGTGTTCTATCATCACCCTGCCAGGATAAATCTCACTGCAGGTTCTTTATTAAGAGTAGTGGATGATATTAACCTAAAACCTGACCCAGACCAAGGAAGCCTATTGTCAGTGAGACAGGCACAGTGTGTGCTGAGCTGAGTCACCAGTTCATCCATTGCAGGTTTCATTAAATTCTTCTTGAGAAGAAACCATCAGGGAAAAGCTGCATTCAGGGCAGTGCTCAGATGGCCAAGGGACCCTCCTGGGCACATCCAACTGTCTGGAACAGGAATACATGAACACCAATCATGATGATTTGGGCCAGTAGGGTTTGACCAGAAATGAACTGACAGCAGTGACCAAATTTTCAGAGCAGTCTCATCCCAAACTGAAACCCTGCACAGTGTTTCTTGTACCTGAAGGAGTACAGTATCAGAGGATCTCAAGCGCTATACAGTTTATTTAAAAATGATTTTTTTTCCTAACTGAATCTTGAGTGAGTCATCAATCACTCAGCTATTCTGTGCTGGTTTTTCCTCTACTGCAATCTCACATTAAACTTTGTCTAACCACTTCTGACAGTTTTTCAAACATTTTTGAAATGCAGCCCCTTTTGCCTCATCTGTCTTCCTGCCACCCTTCCATTGCCTCCAGCTGTCCTCCTCTCCTGGCATCACCACTTCCATTTCTCCTCCACAGGGGAACAAAACCAGGCTGTAATTACTGTCTGCAAGTATTTACTCACTCCCACATCTAAATGGAACCAAATTGCTCAACTCTCCACAACCCTAAAATAGGTCTCAATCCTCAGGTGAAAAAAAACATACTTATTAAACCTTGCCAGTGGTATCCCACACTACTTATCTCTGTACCAACAACTTTAAAATATTTCAAAACTTACCACCTCTAATACCATTATAGCTTTTTTTTGGTGTTCCCTCAATCATACCACTTATTTCACATCCCATTATATATTACTTATGAATTAGGCCCTCCACAAGTAACCATGTTCAAGACAACTTAAGGAAATGCTTATTAGACACTCATTTTGAAGAAAAATATACTATAAAATATAAAACATCAAAATTGCCAACAGAAGTGAGAACTACAGGAAAGTTTGCAGATAGATATCCTCTTCCAGATCTAGGTAATTTGCTGGAAGTTGTAATAGTCATCTACAATATTTTCCAGTGGACAGGACACTCAACTAATCTGGCAGATTCTGCTGGTGAAAGTGCTCTCAGATTCACCTAATGCAGGCAAGAAACTAATGAGCTAAATCAGCTCACCAATTGCAACAGTTAAACCTTCACATTTAAGGAGTTTTAGAGAATATTCGTGTGAATGGCTCCTTCAGCAAACACCCACAGAGAGGTGATGACAGATCAGGGTAACTTCTTCCTATGACCTGATTTACCTAGGGATTAAAGTATCTTAATTTGCATCTACAGTAGGAATTTACTTCATTAGACCAATTTAATTTATGCAATTTTCAACTGATTTAGAAATTAACCCATATTTTCATTCAAAATAAGCCTGCCAGAATGGTCACTTATAAATGAAAACAAACATAAAAGAACTGATTATTTTCCTGTAAATTTTCCTTAAACAAAACCAAACTAACCACAGCACCCTTTCACCTGAGCAGGGCACATAACTAGATAACCAAGTACTTCATGTGTAAGACAAAATATCTTCTGTACTGGTGGATTATACAAGCATTTGTACCAATACACTGCTCACAGAGAGGAAGAAATCACACATCCTTAAAGAATTCACTTTTGTAAGAACAGCAGCTGCACAGATGGTGGAGTCAGTACAAAAAAGCCTCTCCCAGCACCTCCCAAGTGATGTTTGGGCCACACTCACTTCTAAAATTTCTCTGGATCTTTTAGTAGTGAGTGAATTTACAAATACAGAACAAACTCTGCAGAGTTTTTCTCTTCCCAGGAAGTTGTTGTTTTGCTAAAATTGCAGGCAGGCTTACTCCAAAGTAAGACTACAATTGAGAGACAGACAGTTCTAAAGAGTTATTATAAGTGTATTTAATATGCACAAGATGAACATTTATTTCAAGCATTTATTTTCTTGCCCTTGCACAGAATGGGTAGTTTTTTGAGTTTTGTGGGGTTTTTGGTCTGTTTTTTCTTTTTTTTTCTACTTTAGCATATGCCTCTATTAATCTCATTTTAACATTTTCATCTTCTCTGGTACCAATTCCTACATCACTGCAAGACTGCATCTCATCACACACATCTAATGCATCATTTTAGTTTGAGTCATTAATCTTTGCTTTCCATTCAAAAGATAAGGCATGTTTAATAGCTAGATCATGTAATCTGCAGCAAGGTTCTGGAAGAACAATTTGCAAACTTCAGAAAAATATTGTATCTATACCAAATCTAATTACACATCCAAATATCATTTTTAAGAGGCCAAAAGTTCTCACTGCAACAACAAGAGCTGGGAATACATTTTAAACAATTTCTGCTTGAGTCTTGGGAGAAATAAAAGAGCACAATCAGCTCCCTCATGTCCCTCTCCCCCAGGCTAGTTAATGTTATCTTCATACAATAAAGATAAGGATACACTTTTAAAAAGACATTAGCATTGATAAATATTTAGTAACCCGAAAGCACCCACCCTGAAGAGCAGAACATTTATAGAAGATTAGATTGCCAAGAGAATAAATGGTTCCTGTGCTGATATTGCACACCTTGAGGCAGGCTTTAACCTGTGACAAGGACCCTACTTCAAACATTTCTCCAGCTGTCTGCCCCACTTGCCCATTCCACAATTAGTGACAGCACAGCCCAAGCACTACACAGCTCATAAAGGACACTAAGGCACAATGATCAAAATCAGGTGACTTTTATACATTGACATATTTGATAACTTTGTGTTAAAGCTTCATAAATATCTTCTAAGGTGCTCCAACAGCATTAGGTCTCTTCCAATGTTTGAGCTCATCAACACCACATCACCAACCACATTCCAGATTTCTCCAAACAGAATTAAAGCACAGGAAGTGACACAGAGCTCTTCGCTGCTCATCCTGACTCACAAGACATTTGTGATGTAACTGGTGACTAAATTGAGGTTGTAGAGCCTGAAGATTTCGTCAGAGTCACTGCAATAAGGTATTTGTGGCACTGCATCCCTGCTTGATCTTTTCCCCCATGAGAAGGAGGAGGTGGCACTCTTTATAATGGTCATCCAGCCTTTCAGCAAAGATATGTCACACACTGGAGTTAAATAAGGGCAACAGGACAAGATTAAAGGAATGAACCAACTGGTCAAGCAGTCCTTATCTGAGGGAACACATCTAATTATATTCAAAAGACTTCATTAAATTTTTAAAGGAACTCTTTGCTTCTTAATTTTAGTGGAATCAGAACTATAAATAGAATCATTCACTAAATTAATAGTGCAGGCTCCTTTCAAGAAGAAGATAATGTGAGAGCTCATCATAGCACTTCACAACCAGGGTTTCAGATAAAGAGTAGATTGCAAAATTGCCTCATTTCCTGAAGTAAAAAGGCCTATTTTTTAGGGGAACTGGTGGTTCTAGCTAGCTGTGAATGACCTTTCAGGCCTCTTAGGGCAGTACCATTTCAAGGAACTGTTAAACATTCTGTATGAACAGAAGAAATATATATAAATCAAAACTATATATAAATCTATCTATATATAGAGAGAGAATATATATAAATCAAAATATATATCTTTTATATATGTATTTATATATTTTATACATATATAAATCAAAACTAAGAAACACAGCTCTTCAAAGGTTCATTGGGACTCCCATAAGTATATACAAGTTATCAACTTTAGGAAATCATTATGATAAATAAAGTCACATTCCAGGCCATGTAGCTGACTCTCTGATTCCTAAAATCATATGCCCAAGATGTTTTCACAGCTTTTATTTAATGAATGTTTCTCAACATATAGTTAGACCTAAGGCTCAAAAATAAGAAGGCAAATAAAAAAGCAGTAAAAATTCTTTGCTTTTTTAAAAATCTCATTATGTTTTAAGCCAATTTTATGAGCTGGAGAAGTAAGTAGTGAGTTTTGACCTCCTGAGGGTCCTAAAACCAAAACAGCTTCTAGGAAGAAAACTGGAAACACAATAATACACAAATGTATTTAGATGGTCTGCTCCTTTAGTCTTTTCCACTGGCAGGAAATTTAATAAACATGTTTATTGTCAGCAGCTGAAACACATCAATTCAGGAAGACCTCAATTCCACCCTTTCATGCCTTTCCTTTACTGTATCTAATCAGGCAATAGATAAACATTATTGCATTCTCCAGAGCCAGGTGGGTCCCTGCTTTTGATTTCTCCTTAGGATTGGATTCACAGTTCCTCTGAACACTATTTTTTGAATATATTTTTGTTCCTAAGTTCCTTTCTCAATTTTTCATCATCTCGCAATGCCAACAGTACATGGTCTCAAAATCTTCTCCCAGGAAATATCTGCAAAATTTCCATGTGAAAACAGTGACATCTTTTCCCCTTAAAAAGCTGTATTTTCAACAAACCCCATCATCCCTCCTCATGATTTGACCAGTCCATTAAAGTCAGATTGAGACTGGTTGATTTTAACTCTAAAACCTTCGAGCTCCAGACAGTGATGGCATCCCCAAAACTCCAGATCAGCTCCTGCTGCAAACCCACCCACATTATTTACCTCAGTGTATTCTGCACACAGCAGAGCATTCAGCAGCTCAGAAGAGTTAGACCATGTCAATTCTAGAATTACTTGGCAAAGCAGGGATTTCATAGATAACAGCAGGCATGCCTTTGGTGCTAGGTGTGGATGAGCATGGGTGCTACAATCAGGGGTAGAAAACTCTTGTTGATTTGAATTTCAAGATTGGATTGAAATTTCCAACACTCACACTCTGCTCTGTGCTTACAGAGTAGAGTAGTAACAGAGATCAAGTTTCTTGGAATATTTTAATTGACCTTTTCCTTATTACTGAAGGGTTCTCATAGTATCAAAGATGACTAATAATTAGTTGGCTGTTTGTTTTTTTTTTTTTTTGTTTCTGTAATTTAAAAACATTTTATCAAATTCTATACATACCATTTATACGCCCGGGTGCACTTTTCCCCATTTTGTAGTAGTTGACAAACCAGAACCAAATGCTACAATTCAGAATGAAAATGCTACTGCATTTAGCATTTCCAGCTGCAGTAAATATTTCATTAGAGTGACAAAACACTCCTCTTGTTCTGTAATATAAGGGATATGGTTTGTAAAATGAACATTCCTATCTTGTATGCATACCTTTCTGTAATATATATATATATATATTTATATATGGCTCTAAAACATATCTCTAATAATTAACGATCAAATTAAAACACATCCACAATTGGTCTAACTACTGATTTTGGTCTTAATACTTTAAACATTCATTGTTTAAAGTATTAAGACCAATAATATACAATTCAACAGCATTGGAGCTTATGGGAAGCACAAGTGTCAGAGTCCTGGCTTCTTTGAGCACTGCTCTGTGTCCCCTCACCCTCCCAGGGACACCCTGAGTGACCCCTTAATGCAAAATCCCACTTACAGAGGAGCTCTGAACTTCTGAGGAAATGTGATGAAACACATCCATACAATGGATTAGGTGATCCAAGAGAGGGAAAGGAAAACAAGGGGTCTCATTAATGCCCTGCACAGAGGTGCTGTGTGTGTTCCACTGGGGTTTAATACAGTGAGGAGCACTTAATGCATTATGCTAAAGAGCCTCAGGCCTTGGGAAGATTCAGTCCGTGAAACAAACAAAATCCTATTAAATGCATTTCTACTGGTAATCTCCCTGTATTATAGTAAAATAATCTGTGGAGAAATCAGAGTGCTGATTATGAGCAAGGGATCCAAAATGAGCTATGGGACAAAACAAAAAGCTGGAATTTTGGAATTTAAAGAGTTCTATATCAAGGACCTCTGCTTTATCAGCAGGTACCACCAAAAAAAAAACCTTGCAAATTTATACAGATCTTATGAGACACTGAAGTTGTCTAAGAGAACTTAGCTTATTTCCTCTAAATTCATTTATCCCAAATTACTGGAGTGCATTGAACCAATGCAGGCATTATCCCATTCTGTTCTGACACCTCCTGCCAGCAGATGACTTTCCATTTAGTAAAAGCCTTAGTCTACTTGGTAAAAACACAGCTAGGATCAATCTCAAGTATCTCTATCCTGCTACAAATCTGGCTTCTTTTAGAATTACAATGTGCAGCTTTCCAGCTCTTATTCACAATGAATAACTTTCCTCAGTCATTAAAAAATACTTTTTCTAAGCCATTTCAATGTGAAACACTGGAGAAGATTTTATTTTATGCCTTGGGATAAAGCTTTCACTAGTCAGGCATTACAACAACCCCTTAATAATTTCATGCCGATCTTGAAAATTCCAAAGCTATTCCCTCTGTTACTGAAGAATTGTTTAGAAGTACAGCTAAGATTCACTTGATCCCAGTTACAGAGATGCTGCAAACACATTACTCTATAACTACAAGACAACACAATTCCTTTCCCTCTCTGTTTTCTTCCCCCCACAATCTCATGCTTAAAAATATTATTTGATACCAAATAACTCTTAACACCTGTGAATGGAATGCTTGAAATCTGCAGAAAATTGTGTGTTTATAGCTAACCATCCCTCAGCTGAAAGAGCTTCTCCCATATCCTTTGTGCTGTGTGTTTACCTTGCAATAACTTGGCTCACATACAGCTGGGAATTAGTGTTTTATTAATGGTAGTTCCAATGTGAATTTGCTAAAATTCCACACAAAGCTAAATTATAATTTGTTACAAAGAACATGTTGGGTTTTCCATTCATTTTTACTGCAGCTACTACAAGTCTGCTAATTTCTAGTGAGATAAATCCTGATAGCCTCAATGAGGGAAAGAAAACTCCCTGTACCAATTGCCAAAACAAATTCACACATCACAAGGATCCCAGCAGCTCCTTCCAGGACTACAAACTATAAAACAACACAACCAACCAAAGGCCAAAATTGGGCTGCTGGAACTTGATTACTTCAGGGTACTTCAATCTCAACATGCAAGTCATGTCGATCGAGGTCACACTTTTTACATAGGAAAATATTAACTCTGATATCAGCTGGATCTGTGGCACAGACACACTGTTATTGAGCAACAGCAGAATTCTGTACATACACCCAATTACTCTGAAAACCATGGCTGGTTTTTTGCATGATACACAAAATTTCCGTTGATTTTAATAAGGTGGGGTTGTCACTGGAGACCAAGAAAGCCCAAACGGAGTTGCCCACTGGTTGCTGCAGCTTCAAATCTCCTTGTGATTTATTCCCAGAATGTGTTTAAACATGTCCCAACATTTTATTTTTAGCACTGCCAAGCGCAAAGCTTAAAAAAAAACCTACTTCAGTGCCCTGCAAAAATCATAGTAACTGCCTTAAAAGCCATGAAACTTTGTTTGAAGAAAAGCTGTAAAGTTTCTTCCCTGCCTCTTATTTTTCTGATGCTCTTAGGTGTCCTTGCTTCAGATTTTCAAGGCTTTCTACAAACAATGGTCAGAAACAATTCCACTGAAAATGAAAGCCAAGATTCTCATGAACTCTGTTGACCACAGAAAACAAAGTGAGAAGTATCAGAGACCCATGACAAAGACTGGCAGCTTTTCAGCTCGGTTTTTCTTCTAATTTCTGATACATTTCAGTGGTAAGCAGCAAATACTTTTGTCCTGGAAATGCATCTGTTTTGTTTGTGTGTTCACCTGAGCCTTCCTGATGGATTTGAACATAATATACTTCTAGGTTAACTCTCTCTACAAAGATCAGGGTTTTTTTTCAGGAAAACAAGGTCACCTGTCAATGTGTAAGACAAGGACAGAAAGGATACAAAGCCTTTATGTGAAATAACAACACTTCAATATAGGACATTATTAACTTAAAACATTCCTCACCTGCCCATTCCAGCAACAACTATAAACACCATTACTTAATTTCAGAAAAAAAATAAACAGAGTATTTTGGTCTTAGTAAGTATGCAACTCTAGGATGCAGGAACAAAGACATATTCTGAAATAATTTATGCTTTAAAAATCAAACCATGATAATTTAACCTGCATGAGAGATGGAAGGAGCTGCCAGTGACTTCAGATTCATTATCCTCCTTTGCTATAAATCACATAAGACAGAGACAATCACAGAATCAGCACTGACTTACCTCCCAAACAGGTGATTTTAAGAATGACATGACAACTGAAAAATAAGCCCCTTGCTTTCAGGTTCTCTTCACATTTCTAAAAGCCATATGGCATAAAAGCAACACACCAGATGCATTCTACATTGTTTCCAGTTTTTTTCTCAAATGATGTTTTTATACTAGAAAAATTAAAAGAACAAAATGTACCTGCACACTTTGGAAATATTCCCTTAAACTCTCAAGGCTAGAGGATTAAATACTACAATATGTTTAAAGAATATTCTCAAAGCACCTAAATACCTGGGTTTCACTCATTTGTACTAATATAAATCTTCTTGCTAAGGAGAGCACTGAAGCATGACAAAAAATCCAAAATCCCTGACAGGTAACACACCAGGGTGGAGGGACACTACCAATAAAAGTTGAATGTTTCAGAAAGATTCCTAAACCATTTTCACCAATAACTCAAGAGTGAAATAAAATATACATTAGGTGGTGACTGCACTACTTGAAATTTTTTTCTGTATATATACAGAAATTATGTGTTGTGTTATGTTACGTTATGTTATATATAAAAATATGTGTATATATTCTGTGTTTCTGTATATATATCTTTGTTTATAATCTTGTATTGAAAGAATCACCATACTGCCCTGGATTCCACGTGTACTGCTATGGACATGAGATGAGAGAGAGGAAAAATTATTAAATTCTTGTCAACTTGTCAGAAATGGTTCCCAACTGTTGTTAGTTACCTTCTGAACCTAAGGAATGCCTTGTATTAATACAGAGCACAGCTGATTCTTCAATTGATAAGTAATCTGTTATTTCCTACAATAGATTACAAAGCACAATATTTATGACATCTGTGTGATGTAAAGGCATTTAATATATCTGAAAAAATCCATCACAAAAGCATAGTAAATGCATAACAGAACATACAATTTTTACAGGGAATGGAATAAGCAGCTAAGGTAGGAAAAATCTGTAGTAACTCACCCATTTCCAAAGAGAAAAAAGGAAAAAAAAGAAAAACTGCAGATGATTGGATTTTCAGAGTTGTACGTGAGTATTTTATTCTCAAACACCAATATATAGAGAACTAAGTACTGCTTCTTTTTTTCCTTCAGTTTTTTCCCTCAGAGTCAAATGTGAGTCAAGAAAATCTTACATGTCCTCATTGGTATAAAACAATGGCCAAGGAACCCCATGGCAGAGTGCTTTATATGTTCCTAAAATACAAGAGAAGGCATCTTTCTCTGGCTGTATCTCTTAAAGAGGGGTTAATGTGCAAAACGTAACTTTTCACTGGATGAGCACTTCTTGCCTAGCTGCTGAAATACCATTATGCACTTAACAGAAATAAGAAAACACTTTCTTTCTCATTAAGTGAGTCCTGAAGAACTTGCCTGCAGAAATCCCAGAGTGCACAGTGATATGAAGACAGCACCAAACAGAAACCCTCAAACCTGGAGTTGTACCCAGCTTTGGCACCAAGAGAAGCTCCCCACACGAGGGATGTGACAAGCACCAGGACCCAGCATGCAGCTCCTTGGTTTAACACTTTCTCATGTTATTCCTTCCCAGCTACCTTTGCTATCACACTAGAGTTAATACACTGCCTTCCAGAGATTTTTTTTTCACTGCATTTTATGTTCTGCACTGCTGTCACTTCCTTATAAAGAGTCAGATTGTGCAGAGAGCAGAAAAAAATTTTATTTTATGACTGAGCCCAAAAGCCAATTATCAGAAGATAATATAGTCATGCAGTCAGGGCAGAAACATCATTTCCTTTCTCTCCATGGGACCGAACAGGTCTTAAGAATTTTACATTTCATTGATTTGTTTAAAGCTTAAGAATGAATCATCAGGCACAGAACCTCTCTGCAGCACCAAAAGTCTCCTGCTGCAGTCAGTGGTGCAGGGCTGGTCCAGAACACAGCTGGGATCTCCAAGAGAATGGGAAGCCCTTGACTCAGGGCAAGACCCAGGGCTTTGCCCCAAGGATTTATTTTATTGTGCTTGCTTAAGTTCCTGTACAAGAGGTCCTCAGATGTCCAGATTTGGCTTTGATACATATTTAAAAAATGTTAGAATTTCATTATTTTTGTCTCTCAATAGAACACAGTTAAAAATTAACTCACATTTTGGGCTTAAGGGGCACCAAATCAGCCAAATTAGGGCTCTTCCAAAAGGAGTTCTGATGATGTAACCATTTAAAGAACAAGATGGTGTTCAATCTCAGTTTGTAAAAATACATGTAAATAATGTATGCAGTTAGGTAAATAATTACATGTATTTACATGTAATGTATGTAATTATGTAAATAATAATTTACATAAACACAAATCCATTCTTTACAAAGAAATATCTGAAAGCTGTTGCAAAACAAGACCTCTCAACTCAGTTATAAATGATCAGATTTAAATAAAACAAACAAACAAAGTTTATGACTCTCCTTTAAATATATCTCCAAAATATACAAATGCATTTTATTTTTTGAAGCTGCCATCTCTATGACAACTTAGAAACAGTTTTCACCTTTTCCAATAATTTGGCAAGAAATGTAGACATTCTTTTATTACCTTTTTTAAAAATATATTTTCCTCCTCTATTGAGACTACAATGTTTGTAGCATTGATGAGCCTTATGGCAACTGTAAATCACATTGAACTCTATCTATTCATGAAATGAATCCAACACTACTGTAGAACATAAACAAGCCTTTGTTTCAAAAGTGGAAACAATATTTCACCAGGCCTGGAAAGGGAGAACTTAACAACCACTTTGGCTTTGTGTATTGCAACAATCATTTCTATTCTAGACTGAACACAGGAAGAACGGTTTAGTGGCAAATTTTTTACTTTCCCAGTATGTAAACTACATTACCAGATGAAGTAGAAATAACACCATTTACTAAGGGATTCTGGATTTTTTCAAAACTAGATTCAGCATGGCATTTAAAAGCAGAATGAACACTCAGCTGTGTAACATTGTATTCTCATTTACACTACTCCGATTGACTTAAATGGGTTTTTACTGTCATGAATTCAGAAATCAGTTTCTAACAGCATTTATAAACTTAGGGTTGTTATATAAGTGTATACAACACTGGCACATGTCTGTGAAACACTGAAAGAAGAAACAGCCATCTCCTTACCAGACCTCTCCTCCCCTGGATTTGTGCTACAAGTGCTCTCTTGATGCTGCAGAAATAAAAGAGAGGGAATAAATTCAGAAGGAAAAACAACCATTGTACTCTTATCCACTTGTACCCTTATTCACTATATTTCCATTATAACAATCCATTAGTGGTGTTATCTGAGAAGTATTGGCAGCAGACATGACCTTAAACTTTTAATTCTGAGGCAATATCTCCAGAGCAATTCAATGGAAATGACATCTATACACACACAAAAAACTGTGCAGTCTTCTCTTTGTTTCCATGGCTGTTTACAAATTTTTTACTCTTTAAGAGAACAAAACTTGTTCTCCCCAGCTGTATTAATTCAATGCCATACGTAGAAATCACACTAAACATGCAGATGACATCTGACTTCAGCACTTCCCTGGGATTTACATTCTTGATTAGAATTTATAAATTACATCATGTGCACATTTAAGCATGCAGAAAATAGTGTACAAAGTACAAATTAATACTTCTGAGTATTATCAGATATATTTTAGCTCTGTAAAAATACAGCAAAAATGCACAAATGTGAGAGGCAAAAAGAGAGTTAATTTAAAATCCCAAAAACCCAAGAGGGCAGGAGGGGTTGTTTTCTGTGTTGCTGTTTCCATCAGCTGTCTGATCATTTTGCTAACAATCACCCTTCCCATCACTTTGAGCACTCAGAGGAGGTCATCTCCCCTCCTCTGAGGTGCTGGGTCCTTGAATTTTTCAGCAAACTCCAGCTGATTGTCTACATGGCATCAGCTACTTTTTATACTGCTACACACACCTTCAGTTTTCTAATCATAGCACTTGTCTGAATGACAAGACATCAGAAACAGGAAAAGCAACATTCCAAAACACAGACTTCATCATTAAATGAGAACAGAGAGGAGAAATATTGTACTCAGACCCAGGAAAGAATTTTATGGGATCAGACAATCTCTTTCCACTGCCGGTCCATAATTTTTACATGACTCTCACTGTTTCATGTGTGCCCTCAGGGACCCACAGCTGGCCACAAGATCTACTCCCTGCCTCCCCTCAGTCCTGACCAGCTGTGAATCACATCTCCTCACACTGTGAGCTCTTAAATCTGCCAGCATTATCCACTTTATCCTGCAGCCTATTCTGCAGCCACAGATTGTTAATCTCTTGCTATCAAGACAGAAAACATGCTGTCATTTGCTGTGTCCAGCTTTCAGATTTGAATTCTTTTACTGCTTGCAAAAGCTGTCTGCCCTATGCTGTTGATTGCAGTAATTGATTCAAATATCTCATTTAAACACACAGGTCTGGTCTAATTGGCTGATTTGTTCCATCCTTGAGCAACCTGGCCCAGTGGAAGGCACCCTGCCCATTACAGGGGGTTGGAACTAGAGGAGCTTTAAGGTCTCTTCCAACTCAAATTCCTCTACAATTCTATGACTTGGAGCTCTGAAAGGCACCTGTGCCTTTCTTTGCTAGTGTTTTTCTTGGAACATAGAGAGAGCCACTCTTACATCAACAAAGGCCTTAGTTCTCAAGTTTTACATTCAACAAAATATGGCACTGCCAGCAAGAGGGGTCTTAGTTGGGTACAGCAGTCCTGATCCAATCTTGGCTTATGTCCCCCCACAAAATGAGAATATTGTTAGCTAGAACAACCCATCCTCCTAAGAAAATAACTGCATATTGAAGACAACCAAACACAAAACCACTCTAAATTAGAGGTGTTAACAGTTTGCATCTGAAGTTTGTAATAAAAAGGCAAGGTAGGTTCTACCAGGTATTGCTTTACAACTTAGAGCAGGGGAGGCAGAAGAGAAACAGAAGTTAGAATTCTGTTGATAATTGGGAAAGATCATTGGGCTCCCCTTACATCCTTAACCAACTGCAATGTAAATTCCTTAGCTGCTCTCCTAGCAGAGTTCTGAGTGTGTTTTCCTTTACAAATAAAAACTCTGAGGGCTAAAATCCCCCTGCTGTTCTTCAGCTGTCAACTCCCCCTTTCTGTACTGTTTGGCTCTAAAAATATTTAAACAATAGCCTGATTCTCAACAGGGCTTTGTTTGGCTAATTGAGCACAATAATGTACATGAGCAGCTTTTTTGTTCACAGCATTCCCAGGTGAACTGGGTCAGCTCTAATTACCAGCTAAACCATTTCCATAAGCACAGAATTAAAATGGAATCAGGGCAAGCTTGATCTGCTTTTCCTGTTATTCCTGCAGACATGGGCAGGAATGAACATCTATGGTGGAAATATCTATATCTAATTAAGGAATCCAGACTTCACAGCCAGCACAGGGGAACAGGCAGTGCTGGAGCCTGAGTGGGTCCCTTTTCCAGTGTGCACCTTCAGCTGAGATGGTTTGAATGACAGAAACCCCTTCCTCTGCTGGCTGGGAACTGGGTGCCCACAGGCAGCTTTTAGGGCACATTCCTGCCATCCTCAGTCACACAAAACCTGCCCCACCACAGCTTCAGGCTGGGTTTCACAAAGCTCAGTGACAGCTCTACACAGGACATTTTATTTAACTAATAACTGGCAAATTCATTTCAAAAATGAATTTGTCACTCATCAGTTAAATAAAATAAAACTCTTTATTTTATTTAACTAAAAACTGTTAACTGTTTTGGATTGCTTGGCTTAGGAGAAGCTTCCCTCAGAGACTGGTGGATATGAGCTGAGCAAATCTCACTGTTTCCTTAGCACCACCACCCTGGTGCTCCTAAATAGCAAAGGCCAATCCCAAAGAAGATGTGATTCATGTCTTTATAAAGCTCTAGGCCTGGGGCTGTACTTAAGTGGAACTGGAAGAGAATGGTGAGACAAGAACAGAAACCCAGCAAGCTTCTGGCAAAAATATGTACCAGCAAAGAGGGAATATTCTTTCTAAAAGCCCAAGCAAAACATAGGTTCTTGTGAATCCTGGTAGCAAAGAGAGATAGTAAAAAAAATTTAAAATTGTATTCTTGCTTTTTCCTGACAGATTTCCTTCATACTGATATGAGTGATACATGAGTTCCCAAATATCAAGGGCTGCTTTATACCTTCTTCCTTTCACCCTGATTAACTAATAGAAACAAACCCACCTGAATCAAACTTTTTTCTTCATTTTAGCTTCTCAAAGCAAACTGTCATTTCTTCATGAGGACAGAAAGAAGGTATAATGAAAGACAAATAAAAAACACGCACAACAATGGATGGAGGCATAGGAAAGGCAGTTGCCCTGCAATAAATATTCCATAATGTACATGTTTGATTGTGGCTGCAATTTGCAATCCTACCATGGTATTGCATGCTCCTGTACAATTTAACAACACATGAGTGATCAAAGAAGTCTTTAAAATGAAATTTATGTATTTAACGGAGTGAAATAAGGGATGATAGAATGAGTCCCTTTTAAATTCCTAACATGACAGTCTGTTTTGTCATTTTTTATCAGCCTGCTCTGTGCAGTACCATAGCTGATTATATGTTTTGAATCCACAGAAGCTATACCAAAACTGCATTTCTCAAACTTTTAATAAACAACTGGAAGTAGCACAAGAGCCACAGTGCAGGTCCCTGTGAGCTCCTGCAGTGCTTGGGGGTGCTGGTGTGTTTTAAAATAAAATGTTCTGCTTCAAGCAAGAACGTTCCAAGTCATTAAATGCCAGATCTTCCATGCACAAATAAAAGCCTTCTGAATTCTCCTCCTTAGGATAATGGTATTGATATCCCTTCACGACTGTTTAGAGTAATAGATGCTAAAGAGTAAAATCACTCAGTAATTCCATGCTTTACTCCACAGTGCTGTGGGTGCAGCAGCTTGGGTATGTGCTGAGACACCTCATTGGCTCCTGTTTGTTCTGCTGACTTTTGGATCAGATTTGTAGGTCCATATTCCACAAACTGCTTGCAGGTTCAGATCAGACTGGATCTCTGTTCAATCCTCACACCAGCCAGGGCAGGGACATCAAATCTGACTGCATTGAGGGGTTCAACCAGAGAAACTTGTGGAGGTCTCTTCATTCCCTAGCAATAAAAGCTCTTTTCTCTTAGATCCTTTTACACGGTTCCCTTTGTGTGAAAAGATCGTTAAAACAAGTAAAAAGCTCCAGCCTTATCAATTGAGTTGTAAAAGTTGCTTACACAGGCATGTCCCCAAGCCTCTGTCTGAGCTCATCAATTCTAAGGCTACTGATGAATCCCAGAAAAACTGTTATCCTTCAGGAATTCTTACAGATGGACTTTCATTCCTAAGTAAATTCATAAATGTTTTCTGGGATTTGTGTTTGCTTTCTGTTGCTTCCATCAGTCTCTGATCATCATTAGTGCTAAATCAATAGATATCACATTTCTAGGCCAATTACTATCTAAAACAAATTAAATGAAATTTGTATACATTTCCCACAAGATCCTTGTTCCCTTCTCTCAGCTTACTGATTCCATTAGCTGTGCCTGCTCAGCTTTCAAACTTTTATCTAAATCACTCTGCCCATTATTGAACTGAGATACTAATTCAATATTCCCTGCGCCTTTCACAGGATTTTTTATTTGCACATAATTTAAATTATGACCATGACATTTTTCTCAGAATAATTAAGAGGTTCCAAGCCAGCATCCATCCTCACTATCACCTAGACAGCTCTAGTTAGTAATTCCTGGAAAAATATATGGGATTTTTGTTGCAGTCTGGAGATCTATTGCCCAAAGTGCCAGGAGACAAAAAAAATAAATAAATAAAATAAAAAGAAGTGACACAAAATCAATGTCATCATTATGTGAGCCTATTTTTGATAAACAAATAAAAACACAAACTCACTTAAGTCAGAGCTGCCATTGACTCTCCTACCCCTGAAAAAGATTATTTTCTTTCAACTTCCTCCCAGGATCTTTCCACAGCCACTGCCTGCAGTAGAAGGTTATCTGCAGGAAAGCCTTTGAAGCTCAGCTCCTCGGGCAAGGCTTCTGCTGTGGGAGGGAGATGAGCTCTAGCTCACATCACCCTTCCTCCTCAGAAGTCTTCCTCTCCTCTCCAGGGGAGCTCGTGCAGCTCCTCACTCAGCACGTTCGCTTGGCCATGAATTTCCCTTCAGACTGAGGCAGTTTTCATGCTAAAATCTCTGAGATTTCAGCATGTCCTTGTTCTGTGCTGGATGGAATCCAAAACCTTTGATGTTTCTTCAGCTAATTAAAAGACAGACAGCCTGCCCCAGAATAACTATCTTTGGTAAAAATATAAATTGATCAAAAGAGATTTCTGTCTGGTGAAGAACAGACTATTTCACAGATAGATTTCTTAGATAAGAGACCTAAAATCATAGAAGAGAGCAGCTCTATTACCATCATTATTACAGAGAAGTAAGAAAGAATACTCATTTTGTGACTCTCTTTGTGACAGGATCACCAGACCCCCAGCACCCCTTGGCCACCACCAGTTCTCATCCTAATTCCTCCTCATCTTCAATTAACTGAGTTAGAAAGAGATTATATGTCCCAAGAGCAAGAAAGAGTTGGAGGTCAGGATCCTTGTTAACAGAGCTGAACAAATATCATGAGTTTTTGTGCTGCTGGCCTGGCTGCACAGACCCAGCCCATCTTCAGTGAGATCCCTGTCTGAGGCATTTCCCTGCCCTAAGGACGCTGATGGAATCCTGCTTGTAGACAGATCATAAAACACAAAGTTAAATCCAGGGAAGCCTAGAAGGAAACGCCAACATTTAATAAAAATTCAGAGGGATAAAGCAAAAAATCTGAGTTAGCTGGGTAGCTGGATCCATAGAATATATGTGATGTGGCAGACTTGAGAAAAGCAAATGAAGCCTTGCTGCTACACACATCTACCAACCAGCCAGGGGCAATGGTGTGAATCATGCTTGGGAACTGCCACATTAGTGTGCTAATAAAGCAAAATGTAACAATGTCTGATTCCACTATCAGCTGTAAAATAGCTACAGATAAAAATAATGAACATATCTGGGGCAGGTCCCAACAAAGACAGAGGTAGAGAGCTCAATGCTCCTGTGTTTTACTAAGGAGAGGGAACTGTTTAATTGTCTAGGAATATCGAAAATTATTTTTATTTAGATGGCAAACTGTGCAATTTCAGAAATAGCAATAGTGGATCAATCAAGTCAATGATGAGGAGAATGGCTTCTAAAAAGCCAAGCCAAATAACATTTCAAGATGCCATTTCTCCATGAGCACTTGCTCACTGCTGCTCAGAAAGACTAAAGGAGTTGGGAAGAGGAATGCCAGCATCTGACCACATCACAAAACCCTCTCCAAAAGCACCTGTTGGAAGCTGAGTGCAGTAAAACTGTCTGAATCTGCCTTACTCTTCACTGTCCTGTGCCTCTGACAGCTGATTATGGGCTGGGGTTTTCCCCTGGTGTCTGGGAAATGTGCACAAATATCACAGCTGCAGGAGGGCTGCAGTGAAGATTTGGGATCTGGGAACCATTCTAATCCCTGCTGGGAGCAGAACTTGGTAACTTGGTGTTAGCTGGTTCAAGTGATTGAAGGAGAAAGAAGTTAAAGCAGCAATGAAAGTGCATTCAAGGACACCTCATTTTGCCAGAAAAAGAAGGATATTGGCAGCCAATTTTCAAGCTTGCTTTAAAAAAAAAATAGAAAGTTCCCTCTGTTTTATCTGTGGACACCAAGAAAAGCATCACAGCTAAAAACTACAACTGTAGGAAAAAACCAAATTTGTCTTTTCTGATTTAGGATGATATACTTTGATCATAACTGGATCTCACAATATTGTCTCTAATCCAGGTCTTTAATCCAGGCTGTTTGAAATGGGGGCAGTGGAACTTGATTTCTGAAGTGTCTACAGACATATAAACCAAATTTCAATATATCATTGTACAGAGCCTTATTTCAGCAAAGTTTGCATCCATACCAATTTCTTTCTTTTTTCCCTTCTGTCTTCTCTTGCCTCCATCTTCCTCTACCACATGCATTTCTTTAAAACTCTTTTAATTCCAGGTTTTGTAGATATTTATCAGGAGCTCTGGGGGACAGGACATGTTAATTTCTGTCCTTATGTTAAGGATAGAGGTACAGCTACAAATACACTGTGCTCTGTTTGTATTGCATTCCATGCTTACATAATGTAATTGTTTTCTAACAGAGAATTTTCATTGAGCAGGTAAGAGATCTGGCCACAATTTTTGCTGTGACCCCTACCTAAATATCTCTCTCTGGGCTGGTTATTAGACAATGAAAGATTTGTGAGGGTCTCATTAGGCATGTAATATTTACATTTGTCAATCTTCTTTTCATTCTCAATACCAATACAATTAAGTTAACCTAAATACACAACAAACATAAGGCTTAAAAAGTTATCAAGGTATTTATTTTTTAACTTTTCAATTTATAAATTAACTAAATCATTCAACAATCTTTATTATTTAGTTCTCTGTAGTCAAATCACAGGTTATGCACATTAATCTGTGCAGACTCTGATTTTCAATTTCATCATTCCCAGGAGTATGTCCAGGCAGGACACTTTATGCCTGGCACTCTTAATGCCATTATTCCTGTCCTCAGACACCAGGCCAGAATGAAAGGTTAATTTTGTTTCTCCATTTTTGCCATGAGAGAAAAGTATTTCTCAACCTGTCCCGCTTCCAAATATATTTCAGCTATGAAAAACCTTTGATATTAAAGACAAAATAGCCTCTCTTAAAATTAGTAACTCCAATGGCTCACAAAGGTATTCTTCTATGAATGAAAACTACTTGCATAAGGACGTGCAAGATCTGTCCCTTGAACTTTATATAAGAACCTGCCACAAGAAGGTGGAAAATGAAAAGTCACATTGATTTCTTCTTTTCTGATCCTGTACAGGATTTCCAGACACTGCCAGCAGGTGAGCTTTGCCTCACTCTGAAAAGTACTTTTATAAAAAGGACATACTGACAGTATTTTTCTTATAATTTAGTGATCTTTTTATTAAAGCATTCAACCATGCTGTTTCATTCTGAAGATCTTCAATTAGTGTGTCTAAATCCTCAGGATTTTTAAAGTGAAAATTGTGGATTAGGAAAGTACCTTGGACAGAGCCTCCAAAAACCATATTCCTCTTCAAACACATAAAGTACATTCATTGCATACTTCAAGAAGGTTTCGTTTCCGTCAAAGAAAAAATATGCAAAATTAAAAATATGTTTTAAAGGTCCATCAAAACTGATGCATTATCTTGATATTTGACAAGTATTGGCCTATTAAATCTCTTAAGATATTACATTTTTGTCTTTATTTTGGTTAATAAAGCCATGGTATGATTATCTCAAGTTTGGTTTGGATGTATTTATATAGTTTGAGTATAAGACAGCATTACTTGTTGCTATATATTAACTCAGTGCATACTTTGGCTGTAGCTCAATACTGGGAGCGTAACCATGGAAAAATGGTGAATGCCCTAACTCCAGTAATACACATGGTTTATACTTTTAGGATTTGGAAAATACTATCAGATTTGAAGAGCAACAGCAATGAACACCACAGCAGCTGTTTTCCAGCTGAGTTAGAGAGATTTCTGTAGTGTTGTGCATGAAAGGATCTCATGATGGCCGAGGTTACTGATGCATCAGAGCTGAATCCAAACTCCTCATTCTTTTACTGAGGAGAACAGAAGGTTCACTGTGATTGACTTTGAACACAAACAGTGATTTTAGTGTTATATTCAATAAGCTAATGAACAATAAAGTTATTAATTGATTCCTTAGATTTTGTTGAAGAAGAAAACAAAATACAGGGCACCTGACTGGTCACATTTTGCAGTTTGCAAGGCACAGTCAAGGTCACTTGTAATTGTCTGCAATTTCCTTGCAACAGGCTGAGCACACTGGGACTCTAAAGCATTTCCCAGATATCAGAATCCATTTTCTAATTTTTTTCCCAACTATAAATTAGAAAATCGTTTCATCAGATAACTAAAATAATTTTAGGAGGTCATACATCAAGTCACCTTAGGCAATTTAAGTCAACTGGATGAAATGACACTAAAACAAATTTTTCTAGATTAAGAAGCCAATGGAAAACCCTTTTAGAAAGTGAAAATAATCTATATCAAAACAATTAATTAATCTAATCTAAATCAAATTAATCCAGTCAATGGATTGTTTCTGTGTGAAAAGAAGCATCAGCTTAGAAGCTGAATACTCAAAATTCTCTTTCCAACAGTCAGGCTGGTTTAAAAAGGAGTAAGTGGAATTTACAGAGGCATGAAAGAGCATCTTGGACTTGTCATTAGTTGTTTTTCTCTTTTATTACCTGTTTCTGCTTTTAAGATTGAGTCACAGTTGTCACTTTGCTTTCTTGATGAACAATCTATTAAGAATGTTTTTTCATGTGCAATGTAATAAGCATCCCCTTAGTTTGACTCATGGGTTGTCAATGTGCATTTCATTTTTACAATTGTAAGCTCACAGTGCATGTTCTCAAGAGGAAAATGGGAAGAAAAGGTAAAAATAAAGTTAAATTCTAACTTTGTTTGAACATTAAGATGACTTTGTATCAGTAACTGTGAATTATCTTACCTATTGTATTATTTTCTACTGTATTCTAATATCTAACATATTCTACGTGTACTGAGTAATTTTCTGTTAGGTTAGATGCCACACCGAACTCCTAATGTGGCCTTAGCAGCATAAACTATTTCAGACTGGTAAAATATGTCTGAATTAGAGATTCTCTCCCCTAAGTGTGGTTGGGGTGGAGGAGCTGCACTTAAATGGGTCATGTTAAAAATTCTTCTCTTTATCAGTTTCTACTGATTGGCTCCAGAGCAACTGCCTCTGAACTAATTACAAAATTATAAATATTTATAGGATGACCCTAGGAACAAGATACTGCTGCCTCAGTGCTTAAGTGACTGCTGAACTTATTCCATCCCTGAGGGGAAGAGTCCTGCAATTTATCAGCATCACCTGCTTGATCTACTGCCCAGGAGTGCACAGAGGCCTTCAAGCAAAACATTGCAAAGTTCACTTACATACAAGAACAGTTGTGCTTTATGCAAAAGGAGGAACTTCCTCCTTCCATCACACTGATATTGCAGCTATCAAGCCTGTCCGACATGAATTCTTATGTTTTCACTTGCTTTGATCCATCTCTCTCCTAATTTGCACAGTGCCCTGACTCATTACCTTACAGGATAAATATTTCTCTCTCCACCCCTCCCTAAGAAAAGTGTGTCTGAAAAGGCATAATTTTAAGGTAATAGAAAACCTTCTGTAGAGTCAAATTGGATTCTGTAAATTATTAGGCCTAGTGAAAGAATAAGATAGTGCAGAATGATCAAATGATCATTTTGCCATGGAGGCTCTCTGAGCAGATATAAAAAGCACCACAGACACTCAGGGTGTGTGGCTCTTCATGGGGTGACAACACTTCTATTTCATAATGCTCTTGTGTCCTCAAGACAGAGCCACCCTTGTTCAGCTCCATTTACCACTTCCAGACTGAGACACAAAGGAATTTTTCTGATTCTCAAAACCTCAGTCACTGCAGACATTTATGCTTTAATATCTCCAGAACATCTTGGGGATTCTTTCATCCCTCCTAACTTTTAAAAATACTTCACTTTAACTTTTGTCTGCACCAACAGAAAACCAGGCATTTGTGAGCAGGATCAAGGCACAACAGGAAACCACCGTAACCCAACTTCAAGTCACACTTTTGCAGAGAACTCTTAGAAGCTTAATGCTGAGAATTTCCATCCTTTTGTGAGCTTGAGTCGCACCAGGAAAATTTAATGTAGCTTTTGACTGGAAAACTAGGCAGGTATTCACCTTACACACACCCCATACAAAGAGCCTGAACCCATACCACTAAGGCAGTAGGACCTTGAACTGCATGAATGCAGAATCAGACCCATATTTTATTTTATTTGTGGTATTAAGAAGACTGGCCTATGTCTATGAAATCTGGCTAAAAGAATATATACTCCAGACTCTAAATTCCTAGAATATTTAACAGTTATTAAATATTAACAGTATTAGGATAATCAAATTAATGTGATGGAACTAGTCCCTAAAAAGAAAAAACAACATTTTTTTGTCCCTTAGTCATGTGGAAAATTACCTATCAAACATAAGTCTTGCTTTTACCTGAAAATTTTCCCAAATGTAGACTGTTTCAGACTGCTAAGACTGAAGTTTCAGCAATTCAACTGTCAATGATTACTAAAGCAAGAAATTGTCAGGTAAAAAGTGGCCAAAATTACATCTCATCTTCACAGAAAATTATTCTGATGGATTGTGACTTGAGTCCAAGTCACTCTGAAGACTAACATGGATAATAAATATTATGATTCAAGAAAATAATTTCTACCCATTGTTAATTTTGCAGCTATTGTATCTTCGTGGGGATTGGCACACACTTTCAGCTGTGCTCCCTCCTTTCCAAGAGGTGACAACAGCCCTGATCAGCATCACAGGGGTGAGCACAGTCAGTGCATCCTTTGGGAAGGACCTGGTATGAAAGGAGTCACTGAATTCCTGCGGGAAAGTGTCTGATCTCTGTCTGGTTTGGCTTGGAAAGGACCTTGGAGCTCATCCTGTTCCACCCCTGCCTTGGCAGGGACACCTCCCACTGTCCCAGGGTGCTCCAAGCCCTGTCCAGCCTGGCCTTGGACACTGCCTTACACCCTCCCAGGGAACAATTCCTAACATCTAATATCAATCTCCTGGTTTTGGTTTAAAACCATTCCTCCTTGCCCTGTCACTACCTGCCTGTGTAAAAGGTCACTCTCTGTATTTTTTATGACCCCTTTATGAGCTGGAAGGTCCTGTAAGGTCCCCCCAGAGCCTTCTCTTCTCCAGGCTAAACAACTCTCAGTCATCTGTGCAGGAGAGGAGCTCCAGCCCTCTGAGCAGGAGCACCTTCCTCAGCCTATAAAAAGACTAGACTTATAATGCATAAAATTAATATATTACCATGTTATTTTATTAAAGGAAGTTTATGACCCTATCACAAAAACTGATTATTTAGAAAAAAACTTTTCTGATAAGAAAGGGATCTGTTTGCTTGTGGTAAAATAGATCATGAAGCCAATCCATGACCTATTCACTACCTGAAAATAAGGCTGAGGGATTTAACATATTCACAATACCTAAATCTATGTCATACTTGATAGAAAAGAAGTATATCCTCAGATATTTAGACCCTGCAGAGTATGCATCTGTATTCAACTTTATTGAATGAATAAACTGAAGGGTGTATTTGATCTACATGCATTTGGTATTCTTTTAATTTATAAGAGCTTATTCATAAAGTCATTACTTAATTGTTATTTCTTCACCACACAAAAGCAAAACTGAAGCTAATATCAGAACAAAAGTGCACTGCATGTAACAGAATAATTATTTCAGTGCCAGTATATAATGATGATTGTGTCTCATTTCATGTTTGATTGAACAGCGATGGAAGAATAAAATCTGAAGGTTGCATTCAGTCTAAAACACAGCCTAGCCCTGGCTGAAGTGTTTGTGCTTTGACAGAAGATCTTCATCCATTGCATGTGGTCAAGAAATTTCCATTTCTAAATAACTGTGGAAAGGATATATATAAAAGTGTTCTGACTCCATTGTGGGACTAGCACTCTCTACTTAAACTACAGTCATCCTTACTTTGCATTCAAATACTCAAATTCTTTATGTTCCAAGTATTCCCTGTTCCATACAAGCAGCAGCATGAGTCTCCTCAAGGTCAGCCCCTTGGTCACCTTTGTCACAATCTTTCTTTTTCAGAAAAATTAAAGTGACAGAACAAGCTTTAAGGATCAGGCTGCACTGTAGGTAAAGGAAGTGGTTCCTAGATCCAAATATTTGCTGAAGTAAACAAAAGTTTACTTTTGTTTCCATGTGGGAAACAAAAATCAGGAGTACACTTTGTAGTTTTCTGGTTCTACTTTATCAAATTTGATTTTCATACAAAGGCAACTCAGATATTTAAGCCAGAGGGAACTTGTGGATGATGAAAGCATGAAAGATATGAAATAATTTGCAGAGTTCAGCTGCTCCATAGCATAATCAGGGCCTGCATGAATATGAATGACAGCTATTCAACATGAAATCAGTAAATTCAAAAAAATTTAAACCCATGTGGTATGGCTAAATAATTTCTATAGACATATTCCCTGAATGATGAATGAGGGAGAGATATTAATTTCCTTCAATTATTATGTCATCAAAAATCATAACTCTAAAGGCTGAACCCATCACCCGGCTAATTCATATATTCTATCAATTGGGATATTATTGTTATGTTATTATTGTTTCATTTCAAGTCATTTCCCACACTAACAATCTGCATTATTAGCCAGCTCTTCCTTTTCTAACACAGGCCTATCTACATAAAAATGTAAAGTTGGGGAGAACAATACATTTGGAACTAACATCAGAAGCTACTTGCAAAAAATACTTCAATAAACCTTAAGTGGTGGGGGAATAAAGGAGCTTTCTAAAGAATGAGATGACAACTTTGTCAAGACTATCAGGTAAGCACAGGTCATTGTATTGCTTCATAAATAAATAATATTAGTGCCTAATTAATATTAGTACCACCAGAATTAATTGTTAAACATTAAAATCTTCCAGGACCCTCACACAACCCAGGCTGCAGGTTGCTGTGCCCGAGGGCTGAAACTCTTTTGTCCTGGGTTCCCATGGTGAGTGTTTGATGCTTGCTGGCTGAACTCATTCTGTCAGCAGAGCAGTTGGTATTTCACACTGGAATTCTAACTGTACTTCAAGGACAAGTCATCTGATCAAAGGGTGCCACAAATCTTCACTGGGGATGACAGATAGGAAATGGTAAAGTATTATTTATGTGAATGACCATTATGAATTTGAGATGCTTTTTTAAGCCATTTCATCATTACCCATTCACATTTTAAATAACCCCCAATTCCTGGCATTGCAGTTATCCTTCAACTGCACAATGTTATAGCTGAACAGTCTGTGAGAGCAGCATGAGCTCCACATACACCCAGACATGTGTTTGAAGTATTTTTTTAGCTGAATGAAGGAAAGAGTAATGAGAGAGAACAATCAGGGAGGAAAATAAATCCTTTGCTAAGGTCTGTTTTTGGGAGAGAACATGAACCTGATCAAGAGCTCCATGGTTGATGTGTGCCCTCCAGGTGAACAAGCACTGCTTCATTCAGCTCTGCATATCAGCATGCATGTAAATCAGTAATGTTCTTTCATTAAGAGGAAAATCATATGTGAAACCTGACTGATTGAAACCCCCACCAGAATCACAGTAAATGAGCTCAAGAAAACGAGCATGAAAAGTCAGAGGTAATACTGTACAAATAAATTTATCTGGGAAATATTTTTCTTTGACAAGGTTTCTTTACACTCCTGAAATTTGTTTAACCACTCAATATTGTCTGAGGAAAATTTCATGAACACCTGAAAATGGCATTTATACAAACTAAGTAAAACAAAGTAATGGCTTAGAGATCATGACACAAGTTTTTGTGTGCACATTACCAGAGCAGCATTTCCATGCTTCAAAAACAGATCAATAGTTATGAAAGTGTTGAGGGCTTAAGAACTTCTGCCGAGAATGTCATTTACTGAACCATTCAATACAGCAATGAGAAATGCATTTTCTACCACTCTGGTAGCCCCATCCAGTTAACTAAACTGAAGGAGTTTGAACAGAGTTCTTCACAGTGGAGGAAACAATAATCTTTACCTAAGATAACATATGCACCAGTGTAAACTGGCAATTTAGACTATTAGCTGTCATTTAAAAAATGTGCTCAAATGCAGAGGAATTATGAAGATACTCTGAGTTCTGGTCCAGAAAACTTCTGAATGTCAGAGTTTTTACAGCTAGATCAGACTGGCAGAGGTAAATAAAGAAAATACCCTGCCAAACATGCCTGGTTTTAGAGAGAGCACATCTTTACTTGGTGACATCCCAGTGGCACAGCAGTTGGGCAGTATCCCCTTGATTTGTGCTCCTTGTCTTTGCTCTCATATCAGTGAGGCTGCACCTCAGAATTTGGCAGGGACTAGGCAGAGCCAGAGCAAAATGGCAACAGCTCCAGAGGAAATTTCTAAAAGATCCCACTAGATTATATCTCTGCCACCATTCTGCAAATTGATAACCACTAGGAATCAGCAGTAGATCTGTTTACATTGACTCTTCAGAATTAAGGATTTTTAAAAATCCAATCTAATGCTAATACAAGGGACAAATGCCTCCAATGAAAAAACTCAAATGGCATTGCTATAAGTGGATGGAACAACAATAACCGATCCTTCAGTTTTCACGTCTTTCAGATTAACTCCAGTCTGGAAGAGATATTATAACTCATTTCCATCTACAAAACTTTGGAAGTGGTAAAGAACCTGTGTGTTTTAATCTTGCTGTTAGGATGTTTGAGAGCATGGGATCACATTGACTGGTATCAACATTAAGTTTCTGGTTCAAAACAGGCCCAAACTGAAGGTGAAACAAGTTAAAGATACACACAGACTGACTGAAAAACAATTGCAATAAACCACATCTAATTGACTGAATTGGGCTTTCATTAGACCATTTTTCCATTGAATCTTTCTGGTTTTAAACTTAGATTATTATGCTTCAGAAAATGTCGGAAATTATCAATACAATTTTACAATAGAGAAATTCACATCAAGTGTAAAAAATGTTAACGAATCCAAATGGAAAGGAATAATATCTTAGACTCTGAGCAGCCAGGGTGAGGAATATGTTCATACATCAAAGTCAAGGGAAAAAAAGATACTGAGATACTGAGGCTATGGAGAAGAATTAATGGGAAAAGGCAGCTCTGTGGAAGAGCTGCAGCTTAGTCTTAAAACCTGCAGGTTGCTTTCTAACTATCATATCCAATCCCTGAGCCAGATTTGCAGAGCTATAAACAACTGCTGATTAATTTCCATTTCTGAATACATTATAAGGCAGGCAGGTTGAGAAGGGTACCTTTCAAGTTTACCCTACAAATAAGACACCATGTTTTTGTGCCATTCTCACATCTTCCTTTTCATCTTTGTTGTTCCTCATGTTTCTGTAGTTATTTTCATCTTTCTCCCATTATAGCTGTTTAATGCTAATGAGACAACACTTGATCCCCCCCTAAGTACATCAATGTGCTTTTTTTGTGTGTGAATATCAAATGCCTGCACTCACATTACAGAAATACATGGCCCAGGTAACCATGAAAAGACACATAATTCTTTGATAGTAAAGGTGACTTACATTTTTGTTGTTTGTCACCCCAGAAAAGAACAATGAGAAAGGAGAAAGACAGTCGAGGAGAAAATTCTTTTCTTCTAGAATGACTAAGCTAGGTGGCAAGGATATAAATACTGAATGGAAGAGAATCACTATCAGAGTATCACTACAGGGACTCATAAGCAGACCACTGCATGTCTTTATATGGGGCATAACTGTCTGCATTAATTCAGAGTAATTTGAGGTCAATGGGAAAAGTCTTGATGAATTTTCCAGCATTCAGAGAAAGCTGTGATTCTGGAAGGAGCCATTGTTTGCACTTTTTCCATGATAGGTCCATGGGAGGTGTGCACATGTTATGTAGAACAGCTGTCAAAGCCAACAGCTAAAGTCATATCAGCACATGGCAGAGCCTGAGCCAATTCACAGAGAAACCAACAATCAAACTCACACTGGAGCTGGGACACTTCCAGTGAGACTGTTTAGGCCCCTGAATTTACTCTGTAACTTACAGGGACAGGGACTCTTCTGAGCAAGAGTGGAACACCTTGATGTGAAGATGAATTCACAAGATTCACTTATGTTAAAAATTCAAAGAGGATTTAAGTCCATGAAATAATCTTGATTCATGGCAGAAGCTCTCAATGTCTGACTTCTTAAAGTTTGGTATTTCAATTATAGCTGTACAAAATGCTTATCTCCAGCCTCAGCCAGTTCAAAAGTAGAATTGCTCTCAACTCGACTTCTTGAATTAGTAGTGGGCTGCTTGATATACTTTTAATATCTGCAGACTATTCACTTGCACTGGAGAGGAACAGTCCTGGTCTACTGGCTTATCCTGAAATGTTCTGAACCTGCCATGCATTTAGAGTTCAAATTAAGGTCATTCGAGAGGCTCATATGCTATTTTGGCCCTCACTCAGTTAACTCAATGTCTGGACACAGGAAACAGAGCTTAATGATCTGTTTCTCTAGGTGTTTCTTATACTGGTATACCAAATGATGCTTAAAAAGAGAGTGCAAACAATTTATAAATGTATTACAAATGAAAAGTTTTATCTGGCAGGTCAAAGCACTAAACTCAGGCCAAATAAATCTGTTCTGTAGAGTTGTGAACAGGGAGGAATGTTCCTCCAGGATGCAGAGATGTTAAGAAATTGACTGAACCTGTTTTCTGAATTGTTTTCATTATTTTGCCCTTAGTGAGAGTCACAAAGAGGTCAGTCTTTTTACAGCATGCAAAGGAACAAAAAGTATTGTCCACAGCAGGCAGAAGAGATTGCCAGAAATATAAACTGAGGCTTGCTGAAAACTCTCTATCAGAAATGCTTCACTTCATCAATAGGACATTAAGACCAGAAACCCTGAGGAGGCAACCAGCACCAAACACTCTGCAGTACACAGCAATATTCCTCTGGCCCCAAGGACCTCACCTCTTCCCCAGCTGTTTGGAGCCATCATTCTGGCTGCTACTGAGGACTGCAAGCACTTCCAGAAGAACACTGTCAAATCTGACTCATGAGTCAGAGGGCAGTGAATTAAATGCAAAAATATCACATCACACCACGAGCATTAAATCATAATCAATTAAGTTTGGCTTCACATTATTATTTGCTTAATCCTGAAATATGACACGCAGGCTGAGCACAAATGGATCCTCTGTCATCTCTGCTTCAAAAAGCCAAACACAGAAAAGCCTCACTCTGCTTTCTGTCAACAGAGCTTTATGATCTAACTTCCAAATTATTTCAAATTTATCAAGTTAATTTAGTTGGAAAAATTCTACCTCACAGAACCCTATAGAGCATGGAGCTTGGAAAGCTTTCACTTCCAAATTATAGACCACCATGCAAATGAGAAAAATGACTAATGTTTTACTCAGATTCTTGTGAAATACTCATCTCCTTGAAATGTCATACCAAGGATGAGAAAGAGTGATCACACTTCCCCCCCTCCATGTCTATTACAAGTATCATCTTGATCATGACTTCTCAGAAATAAATTAAATCTACCTCCCATAGTAACGTGTTCAAGAAGCCCAGCTGGTCAGAATCACAGCTTTTACAGGTGTACAAGCTGTCAGGTTCTCAGCAAGCCAGAAGAGTGAGTAAGAAGAAAATCACACAGGCCAGGTCACTGGGACAAAAATCCATGAAAGTTTTTGTCATCATTTGCTATCACCTTTCAGTCAGGCTCTGCTCTGAGCTGCCTTGAGAGGAATCTCTCTGGTTCACCCATCTTTTGGGTCTATCATAACCCCAGGGAGATCTGTCTCATGATGTAAGACATTAAATTTGGCAGTGTGTGTTCTTCATGCCTCCCCTAATTTTTCACAGCTCTACTGACAGCTCATTTATTAGATCTTTTGACTTATTTAGAGATTTTCATTGTGATTTTACTTATCTCTCAACATCGAGCAAATAAACTTTCACTGGCACCTGCTGGGTGAGCAGGAAGGGAATGAAATATGGTTGTTTTTGTTGCCTTACATAAATTTTACTGGTACTAATCAATAAACCTCTTACTTGCAGCACTCAGGAGTACACAGTTTAACTATAACAAGTGGCAAAAGGAACACAGAGAAGTGGCATTATTTCTGAAGTTGAAGGTAAGATCACATGAGATTGTTTTCTTTGGACTATTTGTGCCAAGTACCACATACAGGGGATACAACTCTCAGTCATGAAAGACATGTATAAGTGATTATAATTGAACTGCTCTGTGCTTTTTAAGCCAATTCACAAGTTTAAGAAATCCCAACAGAAATAATTGCCTTTCCAAAGCAGCCTTCCTGCAGGAGAAATGACAAGGTAAAGAATGTCAAAAAAAAGGAAAGCTGCTAAATAGCCACATTTCAGCTCTTTCAGAATTCAACTCCACAACCACAAAATAATCCAACTGGAGCCCACAGTGAAAATACACAAAATTTTCAAAAGAGGATATAGCGTGTAGGTGTGGCACCCATTCCCCACTGTAATGATAGCAGAGGCACAGCTTTTGTAATTTTTTTCATCTGTTGAATTTAAGTATAAATTTCAAAAATGGAAGCATTTTAACATTTTAAAAAGGGAAAAGTGAGATGATGGTATTATACTCTTTAAGTTAAAGAGATCATGTGTGAAGGTCATTGGAGCAAATAGGAACAGCAAATGTGAAGCCATTAATCATTGTACCAGTATAAAATTTCTTTAGAAGCTGAATTTCACCTGTATCTCTGGATAAGATAGGGAAACCTTCCTTTCCTACACCCCCTTAAAAGCCTGTGCTGGAACAAAGTTGAAGAGAAAATGAATTATATAGATCTTTAATTGCAATATGGGACATCATAAACTGAGCCCAATGAAGTTTTCATTATGCCAGAAAAAATAGATAATACCATTAGTTCTTTTGCAGAAGTATCAGCAGAACACAGCATGAAATACTCTTCAGACATCACAAAAAAGGCCCCACAGAATTTCTGCTGAGTGCACTGAATGCTATAAAGGCAAGGACTGTGATGCAGAGACATTATGGCAATTCATGAGTTCAGTTGTGAGAGCTGCCTAAAACAGGCTGAAGCATTAAATACCAGTACAGGAAAGGGGCAGGGAAGGTTGGGGTACTCATTGTTATGTGATCTGGAGCACTGATAACCAGAGTGAGATGTTGTCCCCAACAACTTTTTGGTGTTTGACCCCAAATAATGCTTTATCTATCAGATTCCTAACAGCTCTGACAACAAAACAGGATGAAAAAATTGAATACCAGAGACAGACTAGAACACAGGAGAAATCTCAAAGGGTAAAAATGCTACTCTAACATATCTTTTCTTCTTTTGTTAAAACAGCCATGAAAGGTATCACTGCAGTTGCAGAAGAGACCTGCACTGGTAAAAAGATAAAAACAGTCACCCAGTCAAATCCAGAGTCTGGAATGGGACTGTAAAACATCACTCTTACTAGAAATCGAAGATTTTGTGCAGTCAAATTTAGATCATCTGTCCCTCAGGAACAGATAGGATCTCTAATTTGATCCCAGAGTAACATGCTGGCTTATCACCCTTCCATCAGAGAGGAAAAAAACTAAATTTGTTCACTGCAGTGAAAAGGGCAGAGGAACCCAACTATGCAGTGTTTATTTGGCTGGGCAGCAAACAAAATAAATGCAACTTTGATATTTTGACACAAACCTCAGCTTACTACTTACGGCCAAACCAAATGCTGTATTTAAAGAGATAATTAAATTAAATTCATCTCTCTCCAATTGCAAGCCAGATTAGTATCACCCTGCCATAATCAAAGGCTGAGAGGATACTTAGTTTGCAAAAATCTCTGCTTTGTTGTGTTTTGGGATGGGGTATTATTACTATTAAATTATGCTGAATTTAATTTATTAACAGCTCTACTTTCTGTACATTTTGGTTTTAGTGGAAAAAGTACTAAAGTATACTGCATTAAACTGCAGGACAAATTATTAACACATGAACTCCTGATTATTTATATTCCAGGTGCTATTTAGAAGGCATTTGTCCAACTTCACTTCTTTTTATGTTATGTTTAGGACATGGCTCAATTTCTGAGGGTCAGCCTCATTTTCAGAGTAAGCAGTTTACAATCATTTTCCCACTGTGAGGGACTGAGATGTATAATGGGAGACACAGCTTTGGCTTCTATTATTCATGCTTATTTTTCTTACATTAATATCCAAGATAAATATCAAGATTTATCCACTATACCAAGGATTACAGAGAAGCTGCACAGACAGAAATCCATCCTCAAAGTGGAATTTACAGTCTAAATACAGTTTGTATCCTCTTAACCTTTGCAGTATCTCTACCATCTTGCAGGCATGAGGAACAATCTGCAAGACCCACATTAATCTGTTAAGTACCTCTTGAAGCAATTGTTATCTTTGCTAGACCTGTCTGGACCTGGTGGGATTGCTAAGAGGGCTCTGAAAAACACTTTTCTCCTGGTTCCATATTTGAAAGAGTCACTCAGGCCAAATCATTTCCTCTTTTGTTTGATGGACATAAGACCAAAATGCTTTTGTACATCACAGCAGCTTAATTCTACTGAACTGCTTTCAAGCTATATTTAAATCACTAAGTATTCTCTACCTAAGCCTAATCCCTCAGCTTTCTGAAAAAACTTGATTCTTGGCAAATAGATATAATTATTTCATGAGCTTTTCTCTATGACAACCTAAGTCCACAATTAGCTCACATGAGCAGGCACAGATCAGAAGAACTTTGAAGTGTGGTTTTCTTACAAATCTTTAGAGTAAAAGTTATCACATGTTGCCAAAATTTCCTGGTAATTTTGGAAAGAAACTGATGTCAAAGTCAGATCCCCTCACTGGGTCACAGCCTATTTGGTTTTCTTGAGAGCACAGTGCAAGAGTCCATGTGCCAGATATTGGTGATCCAGGAATTTCCTGTCCCACCTCACTCCCTGGCACAGGGTCCTCTCATTTTCAGAAATGAAAAAAGGTTTTGGTAGATATTCCTTGTCCAATCCATAGATGGATACATCAGTGCCATCAGAAACAAGGGAGTCTTTACCCCAGAGAGAAGAATAGTAAAGCATGAATTAGAGCAGGTTTGATTTAAAACCAATCCTCTTCATTATTAGAAGTATTTCGTTTATATGGCATCCTACAGGGATCTCTGAGATTGAGCAGCTGCTGCTTGGTTTACTCTTGTACAGCTGTTATTGCTCAGCTCTTCTCTGGTGCCCTGGTTCAACACAAAAGCATGCATGGTTACTTATCCAGATCATCCCACTATCAAAAAGAGTAAAACATGGCTATCTAAAGTTTATCCTGTGTCTGAATTGCTGCTTGTATATGCTTGAAAGACTACCATCCTTTCAGAAACTTTTTCCTCTTGCATTTTTCTTGCAGAATTTCAGAAATAGCTTGCCAAGATCACACACAAGCTGCCATGAAGTTCACAATATGAAAATACGGTGATTTTTTTCTTTGATTGATGTCCAAAGTGCTCTCTCAAGATGTGACTAATGCAGCTACAGAGCAGTGGGGGAAGGCCATTAAGGCTTGTATTGATTTCCTCTGAATTCTGGATAATATATCAACAATCTTTGCTACTTCTACTTCAAATTTTTAATTTAAATAACTGGAACAAAGCAGTCAATCACTGGCTTCCCTTAGAGCTGTGGCCATTTTGCATTGATATTTCAGATGGAATAGAAACCATAAAGCTGCATTGTGTTATGCATGCTATTAATAACATTTAGACTGTGATGACACAGCAAATGTAAACAAGCAAAAGATACCATGGAAATGAAACCATGGAAGGATTTTGAGCCTTTGACAATGCTCTGGGGCACAGGGTGGGACTGTGGGGTGTCCTGTGCAGGGCCAGGAGTTGAACTTCAATAATCCCCCATGCATCCTTTCCAATTCAGGATATTCTATGGTTCTAGATCTAGAAACAAGGTACCAAAAATGCAATGAATCTGCAAGAATGAATATATTGTGGAGGCAGTTTTACATAAATGTTGGGAAAGATTAAGTTCACTCTACTGAGTATTGTACTTTCTTTTAAACACTGACTTGCACATAAAGACCAAAAAAGAAAAGCAATATTGTACCCATTTATAAGAATGTCTCCAGGACACAGAATTTCTAAATCTAAGTGCTCCTTCTTTCTCTGTGCTACTTTCAAAGCTGATATGTTTGTTGTCCCAGCTGTACCAAAACAGAAAATGAAATTATATCTTTTAAAATAATAAAACTGAACAAATATATTTGTTATTCAAACATGGTATGAGGATGTGCACAAGTCCTTGACATTTATTTTGGCGTGATAATCTGCCATTTGCACTAATATCATACTCAGTCACACATAATGCTCAGGCAGAAGGATGGGTGCTCTGATTAACCTCAAAGTCCTTATAAATTATAGCTGTTTTCTTTATTAATTTGTTCAAATCCACTTGAGAAGGCTGCTGAAGGATGTCCTACAGAAAAACAGCCAGCAACCTTTGAGGCACTGATGGTTTCTTGCCTGTTACACTCTCCTCCCCTGATTTGCATTGAATGCATCCAAACACTCCTGACTTTCTTGTCTCCTTCCTAATAAGTCAACTACTAATTAATCAAATGCTGATTTTAATTGGAAACATTTTCTCATTAATTTGAAAGATTATTGAAAAAGACTTAATTCAAGCATCACCTTCTGTTCTTCCTAAAAAGGCCAAACTCCTCTTTCAAAAAAAGAATCATATCAAGCTCACAGATCTGCTCACGTAGGGGGAAAAAAAAATAAAAAAAAAAAACCCTCAAGAGTAGTACTTTTGTAATACTTCACTAAATCAACAAAAATGCAATAAAATTGCAACTTGAAGAGCATTCAATGTTAAGAATTGCTTGCCAAATGTAATTCACTGTGTTGTGCTGCCTTTCTCACAAGTCTGACACAAGCATACGCTCACTGGCAACGTTTCCAAAGACGCAATGAAGAACAACCCCAGGGTTACTGCAGTGTGCTGCTGGGTGCAGAAAAAACTGCATTGTGAAGTGGATTCGTCTGACACTCATGGAATGCATAGTCTTTCTTTCATTTTAAGCATAAATTCAAGATTTAGTTTTTTTCCAATTCCCCAAGCTCTAATCTAGGTAAGGGCTCTTTGTCAAGGCACACCAAGCATCAGTAAGGGTTTTAAGGACTGGCAGTGAAAATTACAGTAATTCCCCGTACCTGCAAAGAAAAGGCATTAAAACCAATCTGAAGCAAATAAAATGTTGGGCTTCTTTGTAATAAACAAACAAACTCAAAAATCCCAGCTGAAAATTAATGGAACTTATGAAAATATTGAACTTGTTGAGGCCAAAAGATAAGATCTATACTTAAGATCATTCAAGTAATTATTAAAATCAGGCCAATTAGTTTAGACACAAAACAGCCACACTCTTTTTCCTGTCTTTCCGCAGTACCAGACAAAACACAAAAAAATCTCACGCTTGCTGAACATAATCTCACACTTTAAAGTGATGATTTACAAAACACCGGCAAATGTTGAGTGCAGCAGACTCCCTCTGACCTCCCTTGAGATTTACATCATCTAAGTTTTAGAACCTACACATGTTCAACACCTAAAATATTACCAGTGTGAGCCACACAGATGTTAAATAAAAACTCACTAAACAGCCACTCTTTAAAAAAAAAAATTCAGATGAAAACACATTAAAAGGAGTCTCTTAGCTTCATGAGAACATAGAAATTTTGCAGTTTCTCAGCCTATGCAAATCATCTACATAATTAAAAGGACTAATTGACGTTCTGATGTATGGGAATATGCTTTTTGGTGGAACAGATGTTAAGAGCTTTGTTTCATAATTTGTCAATTTTACTAAATGTCACCGAGTTTGCCTTAAAACTGAGTTTTCTTATTGTGATCCAGACTCTATTCCCTGGGAAAAACCTATTTATTTGTAAAACCTATCCCAGGTCTTAAAGTCTATCTCCTTCTGTAATTGAAAAAATTAAAATATCTGGAGTAATTGACATGCTCAGACTACAATAAATGCAACAAGGTGGTGTTGTGGGTTTTGTATTTTCCTCTTTCAATGGTCATAAGTCAGGATTTGTTTCAGCACTGGAAATACTCAGGCAGAGTAGAGCAATGACATCATTTTGAGAGCAGACTGGGCCTTGGGAATTTAAATAGAAAACTACTAAAGCTTTCAGTAACATAATTACAAATTTATATTCAAATTAGATCTTTTAAACTACATCATTCTTCTGATCACTGGATTCAAGGTAAAAGACATTAAAAATATAATCTTCATTATTTTCCCTTTATGGCTGGTTGTTTTCTACACAAACACACTGACTGCAGCATAAAGCCAAATTTCTTTAGTAAAATATCACATGCTATTCTTTCTTAAATTTCTCTGAACTACAAAGAAGAAATACCTGACCATCAATTGGATTTCCAATCATTAAATAAGCAAATTGATGAAAAAGTGAGCTGAAGAGGAATTCTGTGCTGCATTGCAGTTCTCATTCCCTTTCCTAAAACTAATGGTTATTCAGTGGTCATAAAATAGCATCCACAGACAAAAAGGCACCAATTCCATATAATGCATTTATTGAAATAATAAAATTATCTGAACCAAAGGCTATATTGTTATTAAAATGAGACAATACACAGTTCTAATAGCTTCATAACTTTGTGCAGTACTTTACCAAGCCTAAAACAGAACAGGCACCCATTCCACAACTAAAATTCAAGTAATGAAACATGATTAAATTCAACATAAAAGATAGGTGAAAATATAAAAAACTAGGAAAAAAAATAATAAAATGAATTACTGAAATCATAGTTCTATCAGCATTCATATAAAAGCCTCCCAGCACAGTAAATGAGGCTGTGATATTTGCCTTCATAAACTGTCAGTAGCTTTTTGTTGTTGTTGTTTGCTTCATTATAAAATTTATTTTCCTGACTGAATAGAAAAGACAGGGCCAGGCAGGACATGCCCAGCAGGCAGAGCTGTGCCCTGCAGAGATCCTGGTTCTCCTCTCCATGCTGTGCACAGTGAACCCTTCCCCTGCAATGAGATTTGTCCCCCAAGAGAGGCTGCCAGGCTGCTCCCACAGCATGAGAACACGGGGAACACCATGGGGAAAGAAATTACCCAGGTCTCTCTCAATTGCCATGAGAACACAGAGGTACAAGGAAAAGGAAATTACTGTGTTTGCACCTAAACTCTGACCATTTCCTCTATCAAATGCATTTTTATTTCAGAAGTTATGTCAATGTGTATCACCACAGGGCTTCCTAGAGAAGCATGTCCTTCCACCACAGCTGGATGTCATTGCAGAGATAAAGCCTTACAGAGCACAGGTGAAGGATCTGCCTCTCATCTGAATGCAGGAGGATGAGCTACACTTCACCACTGACCTTTACTTGCCAAAAAATTATAGATGAAGACCAATAAAATGAATATTTTAAAGGATCTAATTTTTTTTTTAAGAAATGTCAATGTGTTCTGTTGAAAGGATCCAACTTTTATCAACAAAAAAGCTGCCCATCCGGTTAGAATTTCAATTTTTTCCTACAAATGCCAGTATCCTCATTTCTTACTAATCAATTAGAAAAAAATACACCAAAAAACCACCAAAACCCCATAGGTGTTAGAATTTTCTTTTCAGAAGTAGTGATAGAACAAAATGGATTCATTAACATTCATATTTTCCTTAACTGAAGTGATAAGGGACCATCTAGCTTGTCAATCTGGTGTGCAATATTTTTTAACTGACTACCCCAAATTAATTTATGCTGAGAATGGAGCTCAATGCACATCATTATAACAGTCTGTGCCATGCAATTCAAAGATAAATACACACATTTTTATCTCTGAGTAGGATAAACCTGGAATAAGCCTCCTAAAATTAATTGGGGTTATTGCAGTCTTACTCTGATGTCACTCAGATCTGTGTGTGGTCTAGAATTAATACAGAATATTTGCACAAGGGTAGATGGATTCTGCTGCAGAAAGGGATTCAGATGTTTGTGAGCAGCATGAAAAGTTCCTCACCCTAAGAAATTAAGCAATCACCACCCAAGAAGTGAGGCCATCATTTGGCTGTGTGCAGATATTTAATTGTCCCTGCAGAGGAGTCATTCTTGGCTGAGTGTTGGTCTCCAGTTTCCATTATGCTCTAGAATAATAAGACTGACTTTAACAGCATTTCGGTCTTCCTAGAAAGGTCATAACTGGACATTCCAGACCCTGAACTTACGAAAACAAAACACCCAGTTACCCCAGTCTTGCACATTAGCCCACAGAGGGCTGCGTTCTTCCCTTTTTCAGCCATATCAACCATGAAATCTTTCAAATGCAAAGATTTAAATCTTACCTATACTGCAGGCTACATCTGAAGAGAAAGCAGTTGCTCTATTTTACAAAAAAAAATTAATTTACTATGAGTTAAAACAAACCAAAATGGCTGATTAGAAACAAAGAAAGAGAGATAATAACACAGTATGTATTCTATGCAAATGCTAGACTAATTGTTTGTCTTTTCCTGTTCTGTTTAGATGACTGCTATGTAAAACTCAATTATGGCCCTGGCAGGAGGAGTCTCTCTTAGTATTTCAGGAATGTGTGACTTTCTGCAGAGCCTGCTCAGCAATATGTGTGATACACCAGAGGAGCACATACATAACAAGCAGCTGGGGCCAGTACAGGTCCCATTGATGCTGATGGTTCCCTTTTCATATGGTTGACAATTTTAATAAAAAAGATTAAATCCCAGAGTGGTTTTAACTTTTTCATTCAATATAACTGACACTGCAGGAAGTGCAATATGCAGTTAGAAGGAAAATTAACTGTGTTCTAGATAGCGTATCCATCATGCATGAGCAGCGTAACAACTTGGGGTAATCACTACTGCTTTTTTCATTTAGCTAAAAATAAATATTGAAAACAGAAGTTAATCATTATACTGTGGAAAACAAAAATATTCTTTCCATCTTAAATCATACTGATGTCCATCTAACTATCAAGATGCTCATGGGCAAGTCTCCCTAGTAATGGATGAAAGTAGAAGACTGCTGCTACTCCGAATGACCAAGTCATTATAGGAAGGGCTCTTTTTGAGAGGTTCTCCGTCTGTGAGAGCCTCCAGCAGCCGGGGCAGGATTGCTCACAGGGAACATTTCCTGCTGATCAGCCCAGCAGCTGCAGCTCTCAGTGCTGCCCCACACAAAGCTGCGCTCCTGCACTGCCACAGCATCATCCCCCAGCCCAGCTGGCACAGGGAATCACTCACATTGGATCATGGAATCACCCAGGACATGTCCCAAGCCATCACCCACAGGACTCAGCACAGAACCAGGAAAATAAGCTGCAAAAATACTTACATTTCTAAACATATCAGTTATTGTGCTTCAGTTTCCCATCTAATATTATGGCTTCTGGCATTCACTTTCCCATACTTGGACAATTGGAAAATATATTTTTCATTCAATTGCCACACTAATATGTTGAAATTCTTTGCTTGCACATAACTAGAAACAACTCTCTCATTTCAAAAGCCTCAAAAATTACAATCTAGAGACAGCACCCAAAAGCCTCAACAATTACAATCTAGAGACAGCACCCACTGAGTGTTGCAGTAACCTGACAGATCCTTGGACAGAGGATTCACATTAAATGAATGTTTGATATATAAAGGAGGAGCTCACCACAAGATCTGATAAAAACAGCTTAAGACTTTCAAGTGAACTAAGATTAGAATTACAGGTTACCCTGGTTACAGCTGCTGGTGAATTTCAAAAGCAGTTTGAATTAGCCTGAATCATTCATTGCATGCCTTAGCTAACATATGAATGAAAAAAACTGACACAAAGAATTATCACTTGGGAAGGCAATTCTGATCTGTTGTTACTAAATGTAAACAATTTTTTAATTAGTTTTGCTCAATGACTTCAGGTTCTCCTATTATTGGTAGTACCTCAATTGTTATTTGCAAATAAGCAGAGACTCTGCTAAATAAGTTATAGAAGACTTTGTAATTAATTTTGATATGATCTACACCTCTTGATAAATCCTCTGGGAAATTAACTCAGCTGGATACTACCACAATTATTTGTATTGAACTCTTTCTAATCTTCTACAGAAAAAAATACTGTAATAAAATATATGGACTAGGAAGAATTCACAAAGCTGTATTTCAACTAAACATTAAAAATTCAGTGAAATACCATGAAAACTACTAAAAAAAGTAAGTATTAATACTTAAGAAATTGTGAAGGAATGTAGCAATTGTTCAAAAGAGATCAAAGGGAGGGGAATGGTCATTTTCTCAGCAGACAGAGCAAAGATTATCCCTCTTTTGAAATATGCTAGATATTTGTCCAGATAATAAATGTGTTTTCTTCTAGAGCTAACTCATCTCCAGTGATACTGTTTTATGGGAGAGGTCCTGACAGAGAGATTTAATGGTGGGGGGAAAAAAATTTAAGAGAGACAGTTAAATAGTCTAGAAAAATTGCATAGCAAAGTTACCTAATGTCAATGTTCAGTGTGCCCTGAGCTTAAAACACTCTGAGAATGAAGCTCTCTGAGCTTCTCAATCTATTTTGGCCATTATTCATGTGGTAATGTTATAAATGACCTTCCTTGGCAAAAAAATGGAACCCAACACAGTGTCCTTTCTATGTGGAAGCCTCATAATGAAAGCAATCTAAAGATCAATCACTGACAATTCTAGCTCCTACTAAAAGCCAACAATTTTATGAATAGCAACATTTTCTCAGCCAGGACCTAACAAGGCAACCAACTCCTATCCTGCAGTCCTGCAAACATCTGTTATCAATAACAATTTTGCCTGCTGTTTATATCATCCTCCAAGAAGAAAAGAAACATCCATGGGTTCACTGACAATTGAGGTTTGGATGCATTTGAATTTTCCTCTAGTTGTCAATAGCTCATTAAATGTAACAGCTTCACAACCAAGACATAGAAATGAAATATGTAAATTAAGGCATTTTAATACTGAGGCATGTATTAAAAGCCTGAGTTTTCTAAATGCCAGATTAACAACAAAGGTCAATGATTATCAGCCCAGTTGCTCAAAGTGACACAGCAGGTTCAGTATCTGTGTGCAGAACACAATGCTGAAATTCCTTCAGAGTTCCATGAGAGCCCAGGACTCTTAACTCAGTGAGCTTTTCACTTGTGCCTGTGGCTCCTTTTAAAGATATTTGATGTTTTCTAAAGCTTCTTTAAGTCCATATTTCTCACTCTCCTAGATATCCCACAGTCAGAAACTAAGTTAGATGAATTTACACCCTTTCTGTTGTAGCAGAGCAAATATGAATTTAGTGTAAGATTCTGAGTTAGTGAAACTAAGGTTAAATGGCTAAAGTTTGTACAACAGTTTCTAGAATAGGGACTTCTTGAGTGTCTGTTTCCAGCTCAAAGAATTATCACATTCCATTAACCAATTAACCATTAATTAATTGTCCAACATCTCCTCATGATAACCGCATTTGCTCCCACTCCAACACTTCCATTTCAACAACCCTGTCCTCCTGCTGCTCAGTCTTCACTTTGTAGAGTTTTCTGGACTGTAGTTGTAGGATTTGCTTTCCATCTCTCTCCCTCATTTAGTCCCTCCCAACTTCAACATATCTACACAAATCCCCTTCTTCTCCCCTCCATTCTGGTAATGAGAGTTTGGAATTTCCTGCTAGGGAAACATCTCAGTCTGACCATTCACAAGACTGGCAGCCACACTCACACCACCCCAGACTGTCACCGAATCCCCTTTGTAGGGGCCTGACAGGTCCCTGTTGTCTCCCCAAACCCCACACTCACCCCAGGTTTCCCATAGCTGACTCACAGTTATCTTGTTCTATGAAGCAATTTATTCCTGGTGCAGTAACACAGAAACAGCCCAACCTGGTACCTCTGGTGCCCCAAACACTGCAAACCCTGAACTTCTATCCCCTCACAGGCTGAAGTTTCACTCCTGCCTGTCCCTGAGTGCCTGCACCTGGCAGAGCCACAGGTGCCCTTGGTTATCCTGAGGGTCAGCAATTCACAGCCTCTCCCACCTGCACAGTATGGATTCCTCTGCACCAACCTGCTGGACTCCCCAAACGTCCATTCTTCCCACTCAGGTGGGCTGGGTGAAAACAATCTATGTAGCTTCACTCCAAACAAACAAATAAACAGAAACAAAGTCAACAGAGCTGCCTGTACTTTTCAGAAGTAATATAACTGCTCAATAACCTAAAGTTTAGTAGCAAACATCCTCTAGCAAATGGAAAGCTCATTTTAAGTGATAAACAGCAAAGAGACTCAGCCAGTGCCCTCACACAAGTGTGACAGACCCACTTGCACCTGATATGCACTTTGCAGTTCAAAGATAACACTTTATGCTCAGCAAGGGTTGTGAGACTTTTATCTTTTTCCCACTGGAAATGCAATTGGGAAGCAGCTAATGGACATATCAGGGAGCAGCAGAAACAGTTGTTCCACAAGGAAAGACAGACCAGGAGCTGAGGCTGACCAAGCCAATCTTACTTGTCTGGGGCAGTGCCAACCCAGGCAGAGCTGGGCTGTGGATGCTCAGGTGATGCATCCAGTGATCCTCTGACAAGATGCAATAACAAAATCAGTCCAAGGTAAATTCTAAATCCCTATTTGGTAAGCTGGGACAGGAGGAAACAGGGAGCAGGGGAAGCTGCTACCAGGCAGCTTGAAGAAGGAGTAGGAAACACAGCTCCAGCTCCTGAAGAGGAGAAAAGCAGAGGGAGAGTGGGTGGTGATCCCAGCTAAGGCTTCTCCAGACAGTCAAGGCTTGTTAATGTCCTCAGGGCCCTGGAAAACCACTCCTGCAGAGAGCAGTGTCCTGCACTGATGTAGGCACAGTTTGGGGTCACTGGGATGGGGCTGCAGGCACAGTTTGGCGTCACTGGGATGGGGCTGCAGGCACAGTTTGGGGTCACTGGGATGGGGCTGTGCTGTAGGCACAGTTTGGGGTCACTGGGATGGGCTGGCCCAGCCCCATCCCCAGTGGGCACAGCTGTGAGCAGCAGGTGAGCAGCACTGACAGCAATGAGCCATGGAGTGCCCAGGTGTGCTGAGCAACCACCAAAGGGAGCAGAGGGCACACAGGGGCAGGGCATGTAAGATGAAGAGTGTAAAATGTTGTACTGTAGGCCAATAAAGGGCTGCAGGTGTTTGAAGCCTTCTTTAGTGTTGGTTCCTGCCTCCACTGTCATCCTGACACTGCCCCAGCAAACGGTGTCAGCTCCATCTGAGCAGGAGCCTTTGGAGGGGGTGAGGATGGTTCCTGCCTTGGAAGCTGTGCCTGTTCCATGCACTCACGTCAGGGGCTCCTCGGGTGTCTGAATCCCACGAGAAACAAGAGCTGCTGCTGCCACCAGGAGCTCAAGGAGCTGCCAGCACCTTCCCAAAGGTGCTTAAAAAGTGGCACTTTGATCCTGCTGATCCTGTCTGAACATTCCCTGCACAGCTTTACATCGCTAGCAAACCTTATTGATCCTTTAACAGAGTAACCTTCCCATGAACTAATGGGCGAGGATGGACAGCTCCCAGACAAATAACTGATACATACAGAATTATGTGCTGGCAACTGTTCATCTTTCTTTTCCTCATATAAAATATTCTTTGCCTGGTACCTCGTTGAAATAACCTAACCTTTCACTTTTGTGCAGCTAAAAAAGATTTATAGCTGCTGAAATCTGCCTGTAGTCTACATTTTATCTCCCAAAACAATTTCAGTACTTTGCTATAGTGAAAGTTTTTCATCTAGAGACAGAACATCTTTAAAAGAAAATAAAATCTGACAAAAATAAAGGTTCTAACCAATACAGTCTGGCCTGATAAATATAGGGAATGAAAGGAATTTGATAATATTCTGCATCATAGTTAAGTGAATTTCGAGGCAGAAGAAAATATTATTTTCCACTAAGAGTTTAAACTGAATCTCATTTTGTTCCTGGGTGAAAAAGAAAGGCCAAAAGAAAATAGAAGTGGTGAACCTGGACATATAATTTTGATAGAAGAATATAACAATTTTCATCAGAAATATATTTATAGTAAAATGAAAATTTTTAGACGTTATTATTTCTGCCTGAGATGCAATCTTGATACTGTATGTCTAATGTTTTCCAATTTCTGAGCAAGTATGTTAAAATTTATTAGATGAAATGAAAAGCAAATCACAGACCACTGTAAAGTATTCTCTGAATCAGTTTTTCAAAGTAAAGAGCATTGAAAACTGTAATTTAGTTCTGGGCCTTTAGAATTTCCTAACAAAAGTACCATTATCATGATTTTTTAAATCAACCAGCAATAACAAATAAATAGTTCACTTGATTTATGCCAGTGAATCGCCAAAAGAGTGAACAAATTGCAAAGATAAATTTCTCTAAATAAACTTTTCACATACAGTTTTAAAGCCTCAGAATGTATTGCTGCAAAATTATAGACACAGAGGGTTTAATGAGCAAATTCACATTCTTAAATCTGTGACTGGGGGAGAGAAAATCAAAGGTGCTTAGAATGTTTCTGAGACCTTTTCCTCACCTAAAAATCACAGAAAGGGTCCAGTGCTGTGCAGCCCCTGATCAACTTTGATGTCCCAAAGTGAATCCAAACACACATCAAACACAGGTGCTGGGAATTTCCAGTGCCTCCAACTTTAAGTGGCAAATACCAGAATTGCAAACATCTAAAATTCCTTTGGTACTTGATGTCCAGATCCAGTTTTGTTAGCTAAGTTCAATTAATGATTCAGCTTTTATTACCCCATTATTACAGCATGAAAAGTATATTATTTCATTTCTGTATTTTAATAATTATTTTAATAATTTTAATTTCTGTCTTTATTACTTTTTTCTCTTTTTTAATTCCTTTAGCTACACTTACTCCTACTACCAAAAAGAATTCACCAACTTTCATCAAAATTCCAGCCTTGAAAGGCAACTTGATGCATCAACAAAGCTGTATTGTTATTATTTTCTGGAAAGAGGGAAAACACTGCCCTCTAATAGAAACAAAGAAGGAAAGAAAATTATTTGAACCATTAAAATGTGTCTGCAGTGAACCATTTAAATAACAATAGCAAGAAGGGAGGATAATGAGAAAATCACTTAGCAGTTGGTACAAAGAGTGTTTATATGTGAGGACTCTCCCTTGTAGCTTTGTGGTTTCCAAAAAACAAGAAACACTTGGGGGATACAGACAGGGAAAAGCAACTCAGCTGAGGAACTCTTTACAATTAAAGGTGTAATTGGCCATGCCTCCCCATGCCCTGGTGTAAAGCAGAATGTGTTAACATTTGTCTGAAGAGTTTTCTTTCCCACAGAACTTGAGCTAAATCCAGGCACAGGCACTGGTAATGCAAACCCTCTGTTGATAACCAGCATTTTTAACTGCTGTGAATATCTGCTTCGCTTACCCTGCAACCATCAGCATCATACTGTGGATATGAGTTGGTTTGAAAATGTTTCTAGTCACATTTTGCCAAGGTTTTCCTCATTTAGCTTGTTCTTTGTTTTGCTGAGTACAGTTCAGAGGATGCAGGATCTGATTTGGAAAGGATTTAAGGGGGCCTTCTACGTAATTTTCTGCAAACTGTATTGATAATAATAAAATCTAATAAAGAGTGAGATTAAAGGGAATAAACTTGGTGCAAGTACTTTTAATAATGGAAGAAATAAGCTCCTCTTCAGCCTTAAGTATTTCCCTGTTATGATTACTTTTTCAGTCTTTTTAAAGTAAGGAAATGCCATTTTCATAGAGAGAAAAAGCCCCACAACATGGGAAGATTATCTCGATGCATCAGCATCACTCTGGACCACTTACTTGAACCTGTGACTCCCACATTACACTAAATTATAAAAATAAATATCATAGTTAGTTTCCTTTCAGCTTCCTTTCTGGTTGGTGAATAATTGGAAAGATTGAATTCCCTGCCCTATAGACAAGAGTCCCCTCTCCTCACAGTAATATTCCTTTGTCTTTTCCTAAGGACAGACAAGATGTGGGAGCTGCATGAAAAATTTACTTATGAAGTTAGTCCAACAGAGCAGAAGTAGCAAAAACACTTTTTGTGTGACTACAGTGAAATAACAGAGCATGTGAGTTTATAGAACCATCACCTGAACATTGTCATTGCCATTATATTTACATCTCAAATAGAAAAGAATTTCAATGGGGTAAAATGTCCTCTATTGACTAACATTTTCATTATAGGGAACCACAGAGCTCAGAATGGAATTGTCTGTTCTGCTGGTTTCTAATGGGTGTTTATTATCCCCAGGCCTGCTGCAGTGGGAGAATACTGCAGGTGATTAATGACTTTACCTGCTGCAAAGAGCAATTGCAGAAATGTCCATCTCATTTTTTTTATTGGAGATACACCACTAAAGTGTAAATATCCAAGTATTTGTAGAGAAGGACACTTTGGAATCAATAAGGAATAGACTCAGTCACCTTAAGAGCCATATAATTTGGAGTTTAGAAGTTATACCTTTTATGAACTGACTTTTCCCTACTGGTAATCTGAGTTACAGAATAGCTTCATCTTTCAGATGAATTGGTTTGGAAAGATCTTGTCACAGAGATAGAGAGAACTATAGAGAGAACTATTCTATCTGTGCTGAAAACAGGCCACCAGTCTGGGCTCAGTGTGCCACGTGCATTACAAACTATGGCTCATCTAGTCCTGCAGTAACTCCAGCTTTAGAATCACACTGATTTTAAATTGTTTTGGCTCAGGTCTATGTAATTCAATGCATTTTTGGTGAGGCCACTTTTCTGCAGGTGAGGTCCAACTTTCTTCTTCAGCTCTGCTAGTGTTTCTGTACCTGCAAAGAGACCTGCTGATACCTAGGAGTTTCCATGCTGTTAACAAAATCACGTGTGTCAAAGATAAAATTCTCATTTCCAATGAAAGAGGGAAGGAATAACTACAAACCCTAGAGCTCAGACACCATGGCATTCATCTTGCACATTAAAAGTACAGGTTCATCTGGAGCAGCAATTAAAATGTGAGCCTCCCCTATGAGGAAATCTAAGTATTTTAAGTGTTGGGTGCCTGGCAGTTCTCAGGCAGACAATTTTCTGTCTCATTTTCTTTGTTGATAATGGCCATTTTGTGAATGTCTTTTTCTATCTCTCATTTTGACCAGGTCTTCCATTCCACATCTGTCCAAAGTCTGGGATAAGGAAAGATTCAGTTTAGGGGATTCAGCAATTTTCAAACAGAAAACCTCTAAATCTTTCACAGAACATTCCCAGGTGATTCTACTTGTGAACATTTATTACCCTGAAGGCTTCCACTTCACTGAATTTCAAAAGTCTTTTGCAAGCAGATGAGGTGCTGAAAACATTCAGATAAAGGTTACAAGAACCCTCTATAATATGAAGTGGCAGACAGCCTAAGAATAAGAATTGCTACTACTTCTTTTAACAAATTCTACCTAGGATAGCGCTGTAATAATGATGGCATTAGAGAACACTAATGTCTGCAATTCCCAGATGGACTGTTGTCCTGTAACCTACAGATTTGTCTGGGATAATTCCCGCTTTTGCTGTATCCAAGTGCCCTAGCAGCCATCCTTTCAGCCCCAAGAATATCAGAAACAGCAGCTCCAGCTCTACAGAGAGGCTCCCTGACCCAGCTGCTGCTTTGTCACAAATCACAATCTAATCTCAGTCAAACCAGCACAACTCCTAAAGCATAACCTCATTAATTACCAATGCTGCATAACGGCTTCATGCAGGTTTCAGGTCATCATCACAATAATCTGGAAAAGAATATTGTATAGCCAGTCCTGAGGCATCCACAGTACTATTTCCAAGTGTGAGTCATCATTCCTCTTTAAATTCAGTTCCAGGGGTTCACATTTCAGGCAGGACATTTCTTTTCAACAAGGAGTCAAAAGTCCTGAACCCCCCACCAGTTTCAAGCTGTGAAATTCCTCTGACTCCTGTGGAGCAGTGTCTGCCATTAAATGATGTGAACGATATCAGAATTAGGCACCACCTCTGTGAACACACAGAGCTGCTTCTCTCCTGTATCTCTGCTGCTTGTGCCCTCCCAGTGCCTTCAGGTCCTGCCTGAGCTTCCCTCAAGCATTTCAGCTGCAGTAGGCACTGCAAAAGCATGCTGCTCTGCCATCACATTGCTTTCCCCCTATTTTGTGCCTCTTTAATGGAATCATTAATTTTCCTGAGATTACTTTTTCAGTAATAAAAAATGAACATAAAACCCCCTGCATAATTACTTTCAACCCTCCTCCCTCATTTCACCAGAGATTTTTCAGAGCCACATTTTCTTAAGCAGCTCATGTAAACCAAACCATCACTATGTGTCTCCTTTCTCTCAAAAATCTTGTAGTATAACCCCCATAATACTACCTATCTCATTTCTTTCTTCCATATTTCCATCTTGATAAAGCAATAAATGAAACAAAGTTCCTAGCAAGTAAAGACAACAATGTATTCTCAGCCTCTGATAGCTTTGTCACTGTTTTCTCAAACAACATCTCTTAAACTGCCAACTGGATCTTTCTCTTTTTAAATTCTGGATATCTACTTGTTCCCTCCCAGGCTTGACCTTCCATCTAACATTTGGTCTATGAAAACATGCAGGAGCAAATGGGAAAAAAAAACCTGGAATTTTATCTCTGGCTCCTGTGGTGTTTCAGCAAAAGCAAAGTCAGTTACCTCCAGCAAAAACTGACAAATCCACAACATTCTGTGAGTACATTTCCTACATGTTTCTAAAATACTGCAATGCAATATTTTGCTTTGCACTTTTGCTTGGTGAGAGAAACTATTTGTACAGCTTTTCCTTTCATCTCAACCAAAGAAAATCATGTGTCTAGTACCTGTCATATGTACATGGCCATACTGGCAAGAAACTTGCATAAAACACATTTGCTTGTTTTATCTAAATAATCCCATTACCTGCCAGCAAATAGTGTAAACAATGCAATGCACAGAAACAGATATCAAACTGGATTTGAGTCAGTAAGCTTGGGAGGAAAGCACTAACTTATGTCTCAGAGTATGGGAAATATAATCCTAGCAGGTATGTTTAAGTCTTATTTTGTTCACATCAAAGCCTGGTTTGCAGGAACAGCTCCTTTCATTTCCCTGGGAACCAATCTGAGGATGGGATATTCACAGAAAAACAGGTGGCTGGAGACAGCTGGCAGAGAATAAACACCCAGCTTTAAGGCAACTCAAGCATAATGACATGAATCCTCCAATTTCTAATTTTGTAGCTTGCTTTTCAACACACACTTTAAAATTTAGGATTTTAAAGAGAGGCAGGTTAGAAGGGTCAAGTTCCTCTGAACCAGTCTCACCTTCTCACCTGAAGGAAAGTGTTGCTATAGGACACGAAAGAACACAAGAGAACACTGCTGTTCTCAAGGTGAACTAAAGGGCAGTTTATTTTCTGACTCCAACATTAATAGTTTTCCAAAAGTGACAGTGGATTGGAAGGTGACAGTGCCACCTCTCCAATGACACTGGACAAACCAACAGTCCATCAAATTTCTCTTCCTCCATAAAAGAACACAAAACAATCAGTTATTTACAGAAAATGTGTGGAAAAGTTCATTACAAGAATGAAAACATCAAAAAGATTTAAAAATCTTAAAAAATCAAAGCAACAGGAAAGCACACAGTAGCTTTCCAGTCTTGTCCAAATCTGTCTAGATTTGGCTTCTCAACCCATTCTACAAGCTAAATATGCTTTCTCCTTCCCCCAACCCAGTCTTGGGAGGAAATCACAGAACCATAGAACATGCTGGACTGGAAGAGACCCTTCAGGATCCCTGAATCCAGCTGCTGGCCTGGACAGGACAATCCCCCCGTGCCTGAAATCCTTTTCCAGTTACAAACAGCAGCAGGGCTGCCCTGTGCCCTGGCATTGCTCTTGTCAGACCCAGCTGGTGATCTCAGCCCTCTCTGCACTTAAGGGAGTCAGCAGATTCTCCCAGTTCAGTCTTGTCACAAACTTGGGGTTCCTTCAAGTCCTGCGTCAATGACATTGAGGAAAAGATTGCTGACTTCAAAGCACAGGGAGGCAAAGAGGAGCTGGGGATCTGTGGGCACTTCACAGTGAGAGGTAGTGGGAGAGGTTTTGCTGTAACATCTGTGAGCCAGAGACAAGTTTGGTAAGAGGATCCACGTTTACCCCTGAAAGAAGTCCTTCCTACCAAGGTCATTGACATACAAACCAAGAAAAAAGGATAAATAAGAGAAACCTGCAACTCTCTATTCCAATGAGCGCTTTGTTTGTCTTTCATGACCAATGTGTAAAGTGTAACTTTACTGAGTTTTAAAGAATGTATAGGGTTTGAAACCTTCTGCAAATGAAGTGTGTTATTTTGTACTGTCTCCAACTCAACTATGACAAGAGGTGATGTCAAAGGACGAGAAACAAGAGGATAAAAAAAGGTGTAAAGAACAAAGGGAAGAGAATGTGGAAGGGAGAACCAATAGAACTCTTCAATAACTGAATAAAAACTGGGCTGTGTAGACTGGAAGGTAGATTAGTCTGCTGAAAATTAACCTAAATATATGTGCCACTTCCTACCTATACTGCTTATTACCTAGCCAGGTTTTGTTCCAGACTAGAATTAGTGACAACAGATTTAGGAGACAAACCTGCACAGTTACAGGAGACACACAGCTACACATGAGACAAATTGAAATGGCAGCACTGCACTCCTATGGAAGGATGTAACATGTGGCAGTGAAAAAAATCCCTCTGGCCAAACAGCTTTCACTGAAACTCTGCTAAAAAAGCTTTGTGCTTCTTTAGGGTTTGATTTATAAAAAAGAAATTATATGTAAGCTGCAGGCAACATTCAACGTCCCTTACTCTGAGCCCAGAATTCAGTAACAAAGATGGTTAAGTAGCTCAAAATGTGAGCCAATTTTTAATGGTATTTAAATTCTCAACATTATTTAAAGAAAAATAACATAATGAGTACATCACAGAGCAGAGATAAAAACTGTAGTCCCCAAATAACCAAAAGCCTAAGCATGGGGCTGGGATAGTCATAGGAGCAACTCATACTTAGCAAAAAAACCTGTTATGGGTTTCACACCTCAAACACTTTCACGGATCCCATTAGACTACTATGAATGGAGACAAACATTAAAATGTATTCACTGTCCTTCTGTAGTTTTAATTCAATCCAGGCATGAGTTGAATATGAATTTGTGAAAATCAGTTTTCACCTTGTGTTATAAGAGTGAATTGAGAAAAAGGTCTTTTTGTGAGAAACCCCATCCTTGCAGAAAAACTGTGAAATGGAGGGTGAACACAAAGGTGAATGGATAATAGAAATGCCTTTGAGACAGCAAAGAATGAACAATAGGGGCTAATATTCTGTAAATAGTGTCTTTGAGTTTTGCACAGCATTTCAAATTACAGGAGGAAAAAACCATACGTAGTGTAGTCCTAGCTATCATTCTATCATTCCCTGTTCTTTTCTACCTCTCAAGTCACATCACTGCAGGCACAAACAAACAAACCCAGAGTTGTTTTCCATGCCAGGAACACCTCCTAAAGTCACTTTAGAGAGGATGCTGGGGTTCTTACTGGTGGTCTTAACCAGCAGTGTGTTAAAATTTCAGTGCTTCTGTAGCTGCCCACTGACTTAATGATGCTTCTCCCTGGGAGCAGAGTGCAGCTCTGGTTTGTCACCTGTGCGTGTTCCCCAGGCACTTGGCACACTCTAAATTTTACCATCAAATGGTTTGAAACCCTCTCACCTGGCCAGGAATGTGAAACTCCAAGAGAAACCAGAATCAGTCTCCCTGAATTGTGATGATTTTTCTTAAACAGGAGTGAGAACAGCTACAGGACATTCTGCCAGATGAGCCAAATTCCCTTGAGAAGAGGGAATTTTAGGGCTCCAGGACCTGTCAGAGGTGGAAAGCCAGTCCTGTTCTGTGGTTAAGGGTGGACAAAAAGGGGTAAACAGGGAGGAGCTGACTGACATTATTATTATTTAAGGATGGCATTCTTTAAAGAAGTCTGTGGTAGGTGGGAGATTTGAGTTCCAAAGGAAACAGACCCTCACCTTTTCCCATATCCTAAAGCAAGAATCATCAAGCTTTTCATCGTATATCACCCAAACTTCACAACACAGTTTGAAAAACATTTCAGCATCTCAAACAATGAGGAGGACGAAGATGCTAATAGAAAGGGAGATGTCAGGAAGAAATCCCTGGGCATTTTGGCAATGTGAAGGGATTTTATCAGTTCATCTGGTTAATCCAATTTAGCTGGTTATTGCTGCAAAAGTAATCCAATTTCTCTGCTTGTTCCTGACAAAAAATATAAAGGAAACAGGAAAAAACTCTTCCAATTGATAAAACATATTCAATAATACTGTAAGTTTCCTGCAAAGTCCCAGAGTAAGGTGTTTTTTAAGACTGACTCAGAAACTTCTGAGATAAATTGAGATAAATTACATTTTTTTTAATATACATGTAAACTGTGACTTCCCATTAGGGGAGACAGTAAATGCTGCAGGGAAAGGTAGTATCAGAATTTTTATTATGTTACAGGAATTTATTTTCTGCTCACACCTCCAACTGACCCTGAGAGTAGATTAATGGCCTAGACTTCTGACCAAAACAAATCAGGGAGTCCTTTTTTTCGTTTTCTCTCAATATATACCACAGCTTTAGAACAGATTTTGTCAACAACAACACCAACAAAGTTTTTTATCTGCTAGCTTATTTTTCACACCAAAAAGCAAATTTTGCAAAGCAATTCCTGAGCTCTCAGAGTGCCATTTAGTTTTAAAAAGTGCAGAGTAAAATTTTTAGAGCCAGTGCAGACAGAAAGGATTTTCTCCCCCTTCCCATCTCTGCTGGTTCATTAAAAGCCCACATTGTGTGTTGGGCTCTACACCTGTGCAGCACAGCATTGCTGCCATAGAGATGCTTACAGAGAGGATGTGGAGAGAGGCTGTTAAATGAATTTACATGGATGTTGGAGGTCAGCCCTGCCCCGTGTCCCAGCCCAGGAGCTGGAAATCACCCCAGGCAGGGGATGCTGCACTGGCTCTGCAGCCTCCCAGGGCTGGGGCTGCCGGATCTTTTCCTGATCAAGACAGATTTTCCCTCCTGTTTAAATAAACCCAAGCAGTGGGTGTGTTTAAACACATCTGGTTTAGTGCAGAAGAGAAGCAAACACCAGTAGCTGTTTCTTCCTTATTTTCATTGCTGTGGTTGTAACTCTTAATTCTGGAAAGGAGATAATATCTTCCAGATAATTCCTCCTGGCCTTTCCCCACTCCTTCCCCCTTGAAAGTCTGTTCTTAAAATACACATATATAGAAAGAGACAGGCAGGTAGGAAAGGAGCAAAATAGTATCTGGAAAACATGAACATTCTGTCTTTATATCTTTGGGGAAAAAAGGATGGCATGGTTCCAGTCACAAGCCCCTTGTACAGAACACTACAAATATACAGCCAACAGTTTTATTGCAAATCTTCAAAACATCCTGGTTTTTTCTCATGAAAAATTTATTTTTGAGGCTCATAAGGACTGTGAAAAAAACTTCGACTTTAAGAGAAAAATGCTGAATTCTTGCAAGACAGTGTTTGAAAACTTAAATCCTCACTGTTCAAACACCTATCTTCTAATCCACTCAAGTTCAAAACAGAACATTTGAAACTGTCATAAATTGTGAGAGACAGCAGTTAACAGTAGAATAATAAAATCACAATGATTTTACCTTTAAGAATCTGAGTTCAATTTGTTGTCAAATCTGGAACACCCAGAGGAAGAAGACTGAAGACTTCTCAGAATGAGAGAAAATTTCTGAAGATTCTTAGCATCCTCTCAGCTAAGAATATTTGTTAAGGTATTTGCACAGATCTTAAGGAAAGAAAACACTTGGTAAGATAAACTTCATTTTGCTTCTCATTACTGGCAACTGTAACAAATTATATCTTTTAAGACACCAAAAATGAGGTTGGGCCTCATTTATTGTCTGTTTTCTAAAAGCTAGGGCCAAATTCAGCCCTTGAATTATTTCCATCTTTTATTTACAAGCAGCTGAAATCATCCTTACACAGTCTCTCCCTTACCATCAGAAATTACTCTGAAGACCTTCCAGCAGTTTTTCACTCAAGCTCAGTGTTATCTTACCTAAAGTTTAGTGTGCAACTTTTGCAGTCCCTATCCACCAAATCTCCAGAAATTAATCTGTATGAGCATGGACCACTTTTGGCTTGTGAAATGGACACCTAAATGTAAGTATTGTGAGGCGTCTGAAATCTGGTTTGAGATTGTGAAAATTAAACCAAAACACATAAAATATATTTCTACATGTTCTCCTGACACATTTATACATTACTCCATCTCCTCTGTAGGGACAAACCTCTGCCCTTCTGATCAGGATGGAAATTACTGAATATTTCTGACAGACCACATACATGTGAGCCATGCTGCTCCTCCAGCATTTGCAATAATCCAGTCTTGAACAAGCACTCCAGGCAGGGCAGCAGTGTCTGGTTGTGCTGGCTGCAGCACCAGCATCCAGGCTGATGCCACTGTGCTTTTCTGGGAGGAAGTCTGCAGCTGATGGTGCCCTGCTATTCTCTGATTGCTGACCTGTGAAATCACAGCAATCTCCTCCTCTCTCTCTATGGCACAAGGGACAGTAAAACCAGGCACTCCACCATGTACAATTCACACCATGATGCAGGCTAAGGAATATCCAGGCAAAAGTTTATGAAATTTTTTTCCCTCTACTTTCATGTCTTTATTCTTTTATTACTTTATCATGACTCCATTACTCCAGTACTTTAGTTGGACTCCATTAAAATTCAGTGGCAGGCTGCAGAGGGCTGAAATGTGAATTTGCATACTAACAACACCAAGTTCTACAATCAGAAATATCAAAGACATATTGAGCTAATCTCTGAAGGGAAGAACTTCTGATTCTACTTGATATTTGCTAAAATATATGAACAAACCACCAATTATAATGGATTCCTGACTGACAGATAAAATCAGCCTGCTTGTAAGTCATTTAAGCATGTCTAAGCTAAGGGAGTAAGTTGTATGACATTACATTTCATTGCATCAGCTAAATGAAGACAAACTTTTTAAATTGTCAAACCTGATTCTCTGCTGAAAAGAATGATGAAATTGAGGCAGAACTTACGTACACCTGTCCCCTCCACCAGCTAGACCATCATGTGTGGAGGTTTTCTGAATGTGGAACAAAAACAATCTCCTTTCCTTTCAACTGGCAACGTGCAAGACTCTCATCTCAAGAGGCAGCTGGCCTGTCTCCTGTTTTGATAGCTCACATAGATCATGGGCACAGTGTTTGTCACCAGTTCTGAGTTTTATCCAGACTAAATTTTTCCTTTCTCCTTTTATCCATTCCCTTTCCACTCTTTATTAATATATTTAAATATTACATTTACCACTTTAATTAGACAGCCTGTTTTGTCCAACATTTTGCTCTTGTAGTTGCTGTATCATTAAAACCTTTCAGGTGCTTTGAACCAGGTGCCATCATCCACTGGGCACCAGTAACAGCACAAGCAGTCCCAGAAATGCACTTGTTAGGCAGACACTGAGCAGTTCCCTTTATGCTCCCATGAAAAGCTGACAGGATATGCAATGTGCAGTGAAACAGGAGCTGAGTTTTGTGTCTAAATTCCCAATTACAGCCATGTGGAGAGACCCTTACCAAACAGTTTGTGCAATGTGCTCAGCCCATGGAGAGCCCTTGGTGGTGCCAATCCCATTGTCCCAGGTGCTCAGCAGAGGGATCCAGCCAGCTCAGCACTTGGAGAGCACTGGGGGAGGACCACTGGCACCTCCCTGCTCTCCTCCACTGCTCTGCATTGTGCAGGTTTAGCCCAAGTTCCCCCAGAAGGACAAATCTGTGCTGCCGTGCCACCCAAGTGTGGCAGGTCCAAAACCAACTGCTTGAAAATGGGGAGATGGAAACAAGAATATTCTTTTGAAAGAACAGACCTTGCTGGCCAGAGAGAAGAAAAAGATTTAAGAGAGGAAACCTCACAGGCTGTTTTACAAAGTTTGGAGGGGCAGGGAAAAGCTAAGGGTGCTGGAATAAAAAGCCCCAATCTCAGAAATTAAGGTGCTGCTCTGCAGTCAGTTATGGCTTTTCATCCCTCAGTAAGATGTGAAGCCTGCCTGCCACTGCATGAGAATGCTCTGCCAGCTCAAAGCTTAACAGACACACATGGTGGCACAAAGTCACACTCAATAATGTCAAATGAAAGAAAGAAAAACAATATTAGCATCAACACCTCCATCGAAACAGCAACACCAAAATTCAGCATCATTTATACATGTGGATATTTTAAACTCTATTTGTTCATGAATTAGTTTTCCCTCCTGTTCATATTAGGCTTTTATCTGGTAGTGTAAAGTCACAAGTAATATCCCTTACATTTGGCATTTTGTTTTATTTCCTCTTGTCTGAGCATTGCACCTTCAGGTATTTCAATTATATGTGAAAGATGGGTCTCTTCCTTTTGCTTCACTGTAGATGTTTCTCATTTGCCATTTGAACTCTGTAAATGTATGTTGTCAGCTTTACTTAACTTCAAAATCTATGTCTGTCTTACCAGACCTTTTGGGTTTTAACCAGATAAATTTTTTTAATCTGTGTGCCTAGTATTTGTTATTCCACTTGAGATATATAATTTAGGATTTCATGAACCTCAGTTAAAAGCTCACGTTCCATCCATGGAGTGTGATTTAAAACACTCAATGGCATGCCAAAAGTAAGAATTATGTTTCTCTTCAGAGATTTTTGTCCCTCCCTTCATCATCTGTGATAAACAGCACATTGTTAAAAAGCTCTAAGGTTTATTTCTTACATATCCTTAAACAATTCTCTGAGAAATGCATCTCTAGTTTCACCTCAGCTAAACCTCTGCTCACTGAGAAAATTCCGTGTTTCTTCGCAACTCGTCAAATTTTTCTTTGGTTTCAATGTAAAGAGTTTGCAATTCTTTATGCTTCTCCTGAATTTATTCCTCTTTTGAAATTTTGTCACAAATTTTTTTGCCTCAGTATCTTTGTTACTAATTTTTCCCTGCTGTATGCTGTCCCCCAGATTATTCTAAAAATGACTCTGCACCCTTTCTGGGCATGCATTTTGCAGAATTCTCCTCTCCATGCACACTGATAAGCAGGAGCACAGAGTGCCTCTCTTTTCAGCAAGAGGAGAGTTAAGAGCCCACTAGCAATCATGATCACTCAGCTCCATACAGCTGAGGCATTAAGAGGTTCATCTCTATTTGGCCTGTCAGAGTGTTCCTCCTGTCACAACAGTGACTGCCTTACTCTTTTTTTGAGGTGTAAGCCCTGCATTTCACTCCTTTCATTACCCTTTGAGTTCCTGCTCTGCCCTTTACTGTCTCATTATCACAGTGCCTATCACAAGAGGGTGATGGCGTCTGAAACTGAGCAGCAAAGCCTGATACAAAGGTGAGTTTGGAGACAATTCACTGCAGCAGGTGACAATTACAATGAACCTGACTGAAAATTGGCCTGATGTCCAGGGGCATGGCAGTGGCTGACAGCCCAGGGTGAGTGATGCCATGTGGTGAGGTGTGAAACAGAATGGAAACAAACAAACAGAATGGAACCAAACACACCCAAACAGAATCAAACAGAATAGAACCAAACAGAATGGAACCAAAGGAAAGGCAGGCACAGGACTTGCTGCTGCTCCAACCCTCCCCAACAAAAGGTTCTTTGTAAAACTGTCTTCTCCTGGGTATCTGCTCCTATGAATAAGCAAAGTGAAAGCTCAGCTATGAAAAGTACCTTATCCAGCCCTGAGGCATGCTGAACCTGGAATGGGCACAGTAGTCCTGCTGTGTCTCAGCTTTCAGACAGATAAGGTTATTTCTGTTCCATGCACTGCCCATACACCTACAGCTACTTTGGGCTTGATTTTTCCCAGTGGAGTTCATTCTTTTTCTGAGGGATTGTAATCCTGCCATATGAACAGGCTAAAACAGAATTCCAGATTTTCTGAAACCACCCCATGGGCCTTCACAAATCCTCCTTTACCAGATTCCTTTGCCCTGTGCATTTTTCTAGACACTGTGGGGTAGCACCAGCATGATGGAAAGCTCCAGCACTGTGCTCCTTTCAGCCCCCACAGCTGCACAGCCACAGGGGTGTGCTCTAAGTCAGGATCACAGGGTAATTCACAACCTTGAGAACTTCTTTAGATACCAAGGTGTTGAATGGCTGTACATTCTACATCACAGCATTCAGGTGTCTTTATGGCTACAGCTGTAAAAAATATTTTGGGGCTGAGTCCATTCTCCTCCTGACATGTCAGAGGTCACCTAAAGAGGCAACTGAGCACAACCTGGACAGGATGGGTCTCTTTGAAACCTCTCCAGAGGAAACTACACCTCCTCCTACCCATGCTACAGCTCTTAGCTTTTCATTGAATAAACAGAGATAAGTTAGTATTTTCACCACACTTTCCAAAGTACAGTAATAAAAATAGGTGATGATGAAATGCTGAATAAAAAACAAATTCTGTTTGATAAGAAAAATGTTCCCTTGAGAGCAAATGTAATCCTCTGATCATAAATCTGCAGCTGCAGCTGAGTGAAAATAAGCAACCTTAGGTCAGGGAACTGCACAGAGGTGGAGGTGGTGTAGATCATCTTATAATTTAGAGGCAATGGTTGCAAAGTGCTGAGCTCTGATGGGGAGAATTATTTACAGCAAGTGCAGAGAATAATCTAGTGATATGTGAGGCTCTGCAGTTACATAAAAGAGAGAGATTACCCTTTGATCCAAGTATCTGTGCTCTCTTATAGCCCTCATTACAGACGTTGATCAAGCAAGCCTGCTGCATCGCAGCCAGATGAAAGGAGATGAGAGTGATACTCCCTGGCCTCCCCAGCAGTTTATCCGTGGGAGCTGTGGAGTTATTTGAATGATGGAATGCAGGGCTGTGCAAAAAAATGGAGGTGGTAGTGATCACTGCTCCTTGATTCCTCCTTGGAGAATAAATTCAGGGAGTTCTGCTGTGGGAAACCACAACCACTGTACGGCAATTTCTCATCCTGAAGCAAGAAACCTCTCACATAAGCATGAATATGCAGATGTACTTTTCAGTTATTGAATTATGCTTATTTTGTTCACAAATCATTGTTAGTCAAATGCTTTTCTTAAATAGATCACTTTCCTATCACAAGTATAACCAGAGCCATGTACAGGTGTCTGTGGAACAAGATCTCCATTGACTCACTATTCTCAGTCTCAATAAATACACATTCACATAACTGAGACCTAAACACTAAGCCTGAGGATACACCATGAGAAGGAAGATGAAAAAGAGAAATGAAATGAAACCACATCAAAATCTGAGATGTGACTCTGCAGAATATATTCTATCAGAGGAGCAGGTTGTATCCACATCCTGCCCTGACTATTCTGTGGTGCTAAAAGCAGCTTTCTTGTAGAGTTTAGCCAGTGCCATTCCATCATTTGGGGTTTGAATTCTCCCTTGCATGACCTTGTTTCTCTTTGCCATCAAGTGAGGTGGAGTTTCCAGTGCAGTTTCCCTCCCCAGCCAATGGCATCAGCTCCCCTGAAGTCTCCCTTGTGCCCCTGAGCACACCAACCTCCCCTGCTATGGCTGATACTCTGAGATTTATGGGCTTTTACTCATCATTAAAAAGCTTTTCTGAAACTTGCTATTACTGCAATAATGTGATTTTTATGATGGCAGGAAAACAATTCAGAATAACTAAACAGTAAAGGGATGGATAAGGACAGCTTTCCCCTGGAACACTCTGGATTTCCTAATTTGTGTTGATTCACATACTGCTCATACACAAAAAAGAGGAACCTTCTGAATTCTCAGTATAAAGGTGGAGAGCTACTGATCTCTTTTTTACAGGAACTGCAGCTGCAGAGAAAATTGCCATCGATAAAATGATATATGATCATTTATGCAGCAGAAATAACTAATAGAGCTGAGACTGCACAAAAGTGCAATATTCATCTTACAGAAAGCATTTTTCAGTGAGACTATATGCAAATCAGGTTTTATGCTGCTGAAGATTCTGATTAAACTTATAATTTAGGTTTTAATTGAACTTTTTATTGGATTTTTCACAATAATTTTGCCTCATTTATATAAATAATTAACTGCTGTAAAACAACTTGCCAAAATAAATTCATAAATTCTATGGCAATTTTTTTTTTTTAATTGTGGTGAATTTCTGCAGCACACAAACACTGAGCACCCTATGCCTGGGTTTTCCTGTGTTCCACACAGGTAATCCTAACAAATCTGTACACAAAGAAAGGATTTAAAATGTATCTGTAAACAGTGAAAATTATTTCTAATTTTTTTTTAAGAAATGAAAAGATACAGACACTAAAAATATTGCAGACCAATAGAGCCATAAAGATGATTGTTGTCCTGCAGAATAGGAAGCTTTGACAGTGGGGCACATGTGACTGCTTTACTGACCAGTCCTGATGTATAAAGTGAGTGCCACTTTACACTAGGCTTTGGAAAAAATAAAGGCAGCACTGCTGTACAAAATTAAGATTCAGACTTCTTTTGGTTTTTCTTTTTAAGTTGGCTCCAAGTTAACTGCTTACCTAGAAATACTGAATTTATTTACAGTACTTTAATTCTAGAAAATCCCATCAGCTTCAATGAAATAATTCTACTTTTATGCTGGTGTGATTTAGGTCAAATTCTGAATTACTGACTTTTAAATTCCAACTTTAAGGAATTTAATATTTCTCTACATCCAGCAAAATCCTGCTTTACTACCAACTGTAAACAGTATTTTCACAGATCTGGGTTTTAAGAACTCTTTTAATTATGTTCCCTGACATTCCTAATGCTGTATATCCTTTCTGCAGTAAGACAGAAATTCAGCTGCTTGTTCATAACTTATTTACATTACCAAAATTAAAATACAGTCCATAAACTGCTACATGAAATTTTCAGTGAAGCTGAGCTACAAAGTGCTGTGGTTCAGCAAGTGAGGGACACAGCAGAATACAGGGAAGAGTCAGTGGGGTTAATATTGCAAAAATGTCCCTGATTTCCAGAAAATTCAGTGTTTTCTAGGAGGAAACAACACAACAAACAACTGAGCTGTTACTCTGCACAGACAAAAGAGGGGGGAAACTCCCCAAACCCAAAAAGAAGCTTTTCTTTCCCATTAACTGTTTCAAGCCTCCTGGGTGGAATCACCACAGCAAGTTTTGAATAATGTAGGAAGTGAAAAGCTCCTGCCCTGGCAGCTGGGAGAGAATTTCACACAGTGCTTTGTTCACATGCATTGTTTATCTGCTCTGCTGTTTGATGTAGTATTTAGCCAAGTTAGAAGCACAAAAGCCTGGCAGCTTTTTATAGATGGGGAATGAGAATTTCTGAGAACTGGAAGTGTAAAAGCAAAGTCTGTTCTGCAGTCTATGGAGGAAGTGCAGAACTTAAATTTTTAATCTGCATTTGTACAAAACAAAACTGAGAAGCGAGCAAAATATGTTTAATCTAAAACTAGACAAAATATTCAGATTATTCAAGTAAACTAAAAATTAATAAATAGCCCGTATTTCATGAATATAATAATTTTAGAATAATTTTTAGAATCTGATTGTATTACAATTATTTTTGTCAATGGAAACAAATGCAGTCTTTCAGATATAGAAAATGGAGACAGACACAGTACTTTAAGAACATGAAAGAATTCATTATTTACAAAAGAGAGTGTGCATTTTCCTTGATTTCTTAATCTTTTATCCATACAAGTGCTGTTCAATAAGCACAGAACTGACCTAATTTTGACTTAGAAACTTTTAATTTAAAACATATTTCAAGCCTACTTCAAAGTTTTCTCATTGAACTGTTTCAGAAGTTCTAAGGATCAGAAACCTGTTATCCAACCCTAACAATTTCAAGCAAATCTTTTTATTCTTTTGATTTTTAACTGTGATTCCAAAAGTTTTAAAAAATAGGTTTAGCAAATAACAATATAGTTCCAAAAATACTAATAAAGGATGTGTGAAAGAGATACTATGCCTGTGCAATATTATAAATACTTAACCACAATATTATTTTCACAGAAAATATCATTATCTAGCTCATCAGACAATAAGAAAACTTCCACAGAGACATTCCACTAATGACCAAAATCACGACAGGACCCAGACATGCTCACTCCCAGCAGTGGCTCCCTTCACTCACTGGACAAAATGCAGGGTGAGGTTTTGCTTTCATTGACAGATTTTCCACCAAATTCACTATGATCATGTACAAAGACAAACCCAGGAATTAATAAGTGAAATATCATGATCTACTGTCCAAGATATACAGCAAATATCAGAATTAAAACTGCACAAATTGGCCAGCCCTCAGTTTGCTCCCTCTATGGCAGAAAAAATAATTTCTACACAAGAATTATTTCTGAAGAATATTTTAAATTAATAATAAAGGTATTGTTTGCTTCTTTCTTTTTTCCTAAATAAATCATAAAGAATTATTTCAATTTATTTCCCAGAAACTTGGAAATTTGAAATTAAAGTTTTTGCCCATGAGATTTGAAGTCAATCTATGTAGGTTCCTCTTTAAAAAAAAAAATACATCTCCCACTCCCACTGGAAGAAATTAAATCATCTCTAGACTATTCAGACAGCATTTTTATTTAGCAGGTCATAACTGAGATGAACTGAAAGGGCAGCTACTGTTAAACTGGTACTTATATAAACTTCCAAAAAAAGTCTATTATTTCAATTGATATTTCTGTTATGGAATGATTTCATCTTCTCCTCTCTTGACCTCCTACATGTTCAGGTGCAATAGTCTTGCAAATAGCTGTAGTGACACATTTAAAAAGGCAGAGCTGCCCAACATTATTAGAACTCAGTGGAGTACATAAATATAGTTTCAGAGGCTTTTATTTCACACTCTCACAGTCATCAGAAATGCTTAGAAATAATAATTTAGAAGTGCTTTATCAATGTTTCAGTTGTCTGGGACCCAGTGAAATGGAGATATATTTGAAATGACAGTGGATTGCAGCAAGGTGAGCAAAATATTTGGAAAAAGGTTCCATAGGAAATTCACTGCAGTCCATGTGGCTTAAACATGACTGTCAGTTATTGAAAATGTCATCTGTACACCCAGAGTGCCTCAAGCCCTGGATTAGCAGCTGATTCATTCATTGTAATTTCTATAAATGCCAGAAGCCATTCATGATCTTTGTTGTCCAAATGCATTTTGTCATAGCAAATCCCAGCAAATAGCTAATATTTTATGTTCTCTTTGATGGAGCTTTACTTTCATGTTAGAGTACCTCATTTTACCCTCTATTAATTGCTCTGCTGCCATTTTTTCCGTTATTGAAAGGTGCCATATTACAAAAGTATACTTATAAAAATTTCTTTCCTCATTCCTTTCAAGCCCCTTGGAGATAATTCCTCTGGACCTCTGCAAAAGACCTTTTTTGTGCAGGTCAGCACCAAATGACGAGGGATCCATGCGTCATGTAATGAAACTGCTATTGCTGAGAGGTAATGGCATTTAAATGCATTCTGCATTTATGCCACATCTTTGTGATGAGCTCAGAATGATTAAAAAATGCTTGAAAGCTGCTGTGTGCTGGTGGGATGGAGATGAGGTCCAGAGTGGATTTGTTTTCTGCTCCGTGGAGCGTTCCCAGGCACTGCAGGGCCCAGGCAGCCGTGAACTGATGGGGCCCAGGGCTGCTGGGCTGGGCTGGGGGAAGAGAACCCATCCTCTCAGCAAGATTCACATTGCTGCAGCATGGAAAAGTACAAGATACCCCTCTGCAGAGATGGCACTTAGGGGAGATGGGGTGGGGCAACCTCTGTTCAAGATGGTAACTTTCAACAATAATGATAATGCTATGAAAATTAGGAAAAAAAAATTATACAACAAGTATTTACCTGCCAGTCATCCTGTGAGTAAAGGATCTCAGGCCCAGGTGTGACAAAAGGAATTAAATCTGCTGGCACTTGTGTTGTGACACTGCAGATCTTAAAATACAGACCAGATTAAGCACCAGGGATTCAGAATCTAAGCTTTGCTCCAGTTGTGTTTCTCAGTAACATCAACACAGCCTATGAACTACTCATCATTCAGCTGAACAAAACCAAGGAAAGGATGCCAAGCTAGCATTCCGTTTTTAAATATCAAATAATTACAACAAATCTCTGCTTCTTCTGATTTTTAAAAAAATTAGTCTCAGATGCCTCAAAAAATTATATATATATATATATCTCCTAAGATATCTACAGTGAAAAGAGTTTATTGACTAGGAAGAGGTGCCTGCATAGAAATGAGAGGTACCCTGACATAAAAATCAACAGCAGAACCTTAAAACACAACATCCATGCTGGAAATTACAAAACTGTCTAATTCTGCCCATTAATTTACACCAACTTCCAATTAGGCCAGGTGCACGAGGGGCTGTACACTGCAACCATAAAATCTCCATTTGTCCTCAATCTGAGGACAGTCACATGCAAATATGATTTAAGACAGAGTGGTTTTGTTCCTTTCTGCAGAACTTTCTCCTCTGATTATCATCTGAAACTGATTCTAATGTTTCCAAGAATACAAATACACATAGATTTACTTAGGAGCTATCACAGACATCCTGAAAATATGAAGGAAAGCTTAAATCAAAAGGGAGAACTAGAACTGGAAAATATCACTTAGTCAAAAGCTGTTTTTCCAGCAATTTAACAGAATCTGCTGTTGTTCAGAGGGTGCAGCACCAAAACACAAATTACCTCTTCTGAAGGCAGCTGGCAGAAATGCTCAATTGTCTGTAACTCAAGAAATGGAAGTACAAGCATCAAAAAAGCAAGACAAGTGTTCAAAGATATGTGGGCTTCTAAGGAACAACCCATGCCTCATGTTGGATTTCTAATTCTTCTGTTCTTTCCAATAAATTGAGACCCAAATGCTCTTGTTTATCTTTTATATAAGAACAAACAGTACCTCTACCTGCATGAATCAACTCAGAGAAAACTTCAGGAAAGCATTCCAGTTCATTTCAGCACTGTCACCCACCTGCACAGGCTAGGTCTTAAGCAGAAACTTTTCAAATCAATGTGCAGGATTATACCAAAGACATTCCTGAAGCAATTCCAGTGAGAATATGCACTTAATATCTGTTCATCAAAGAATGATTATTCTTAGTGAGCTCTAGGCACAGTACATTCCTTTCCTGGAATGTATTATGAAAACATATATAAATATTACATCACTGTGTGAATCAAAATCTCTACATCTGAAAAATATAAGAAAAGCCACCTAACAGTTCCAGGAAACACCACGTATTGCAAGCATTCTCAAAAGAAAGAGAATTATATTTGAAATTTTCCAGAATCTAGGACAAATGAATTCACTCACCCAGCTGCTGCCTGTTCTCTCAAATTTCTCAATGAAATAATTTATTTGGTAATGATTACACAAAGAGAACTGGTAAAAATATGACCCCTACCAGTTTGTCCCTACACTTCATGTATGACAAGCCTGCATTAGCTCTGTTAAATTCAGTGCAGCAACACCAACATCTGCTCCTTTCCTGTTTTGGGAATCACCACATGGAGACACCTGCTGGAGAGGCACAGATTATTAAACTGAGGCTAAGTGAGACAAAGGTGCTTCCAAATGACTCCTCCTGATGTGAACAGTTTCATTTTCATCCCATACAGTGTTCTCCAATTCAAAAGGCTGGCTAATTGTCTTACAAGGACTGAGTTTTATACAGCTCCTCAGAAGAAATGCAAAATTACAGGCTAGTTTAATGCACTCTCTCCATCACTCTTCTCCTTGTACTGTCTTCAAGCATCAAAATACCCAACCAAGCTGTGGGACAGGATGGAAAATCCTTGAGAGCAGGTGGAGAACTTCTGGAGACAAACACCCTGACATCAACCCTTCTGAGAAGTGCATGTGAACATAGGATTTGTATCATACAATTTGTACCTTTGATTTTTTTTTACTTGGTACTCAATTTATTGGTTCAAAGAATGGTAAGGATAAAGGCAACAAGATCAGAAACATAGGAGTAAGCAAAATTCATCCCTGGGAACTATTTTCACTGAGATCCGTTCCGTCTTACACAAGGATGATACAACAAAACAATAGTGGGAATCTCTTTTCAAATAGAGATAATTAAAGATAATGCAACAATTCCAGGTCTCATTCCTGTTCTCCTTTGTGTAACCTTAATCCCTGTGTCCCAGGTCTCAAGGAAATGCAGGGAGAGGAACCAGCCTGGCATTTATAAAGTCTCATTTTGTTCCTACTCTTGTGTTGCTGCAGCTCCCTGGGCCTGTTTGGCTCTTGCAGCAACACAGGCAGAGAATTCTCAGTATGGTTGTGCAAGTTTTGTTTGGCATACTGTAATTTTTAATCAGAGACAGTTTTTTAGTCCTCAGAAAATTAATTAAATTAAAAATGTCATGCTTGAATGTGTCATGTATCAATTTTGAAGACTTAATTATAAGAGGGAATTAAGCTTTGATTAAGCTTTTCTTCTGAGAGCAGTAGCTGTCATTCTCCTTTGTCTTAAAATAAGGGAATCTTTTTGGCTCAGTCTACAAAAATGTCACTCTATTATTTATTCCTGACAACACTGCCTAGAAGTCAGCCTGGTCTGAAGGCAAACACTGCAGGTACCATGGTCATTTTCTGCATTCTGCATCCTCAGAGAGCCATGGCATTACAGTCTCCTTGTAAAAACTGGGAGAAAAACAGCACCAGGCGGCAATAACAAAACTTTTAGAATCACATAGTATGGATCAATTTGCTGAGGGAAGGTGACATTTAAAAAAGAAATCTTTTGTTGTGTTACCAGAAAATTCCTATTGGATTTTTGAGCTTTCAGGCGTGATAAAAGTGTGGGCAAGTTGTGGAGACTCTTGTACCTAAATTGATAGAGAAAAATCTAATAAAACTGACCTTATGAAATTATTAATCAGGAAATTTCAAAATCAGAACTCTTAAAAACAAAGCACTAACTCTAGCTAGAATGGGGGGGCAGGGGGGAATGTGTATTTCTGAACTCCACGCTTAACCTGCTTCACTGATTTGATGTATTTCCATGAAAGCAAAGCAGGAAATAAGTTCTTAGGAAGTTCTGCAAGCCCTCAACACTCAGCACTCAGTAACAAGAATTAAAATGCAGCAGCAATAGAGGCTTAGTTTGAATAGTGACTGAAGGCTGCTTAGCAGGGAGGGAAGCAACACCCATAGAACAGGACCATTTCCATGGAATACACATGCCAATCATCCTCCTGGACAGATTCCTATCACTCAGAGTCCTGCCAGGGGTATACATTCATTTTAATCTGGAAATAAGTTGCTACATTTAATTCCAAAATCATTAACGGCAGCCCCTGTGTTAATGTAAATTAGATAGCCCCATAGTTTGGCAGAGGAAATGAAATCTGACTGATGCAATGCAGAAACAGGGAGAGCTTCTGTTATTATTTGTATTATTACAGCAAAGAAAGGGCTCAAATACTGAATTTAGAAAATGGAAATCAAGGCTGCATTTGAACAGACCTGTATTGTTGCAGACAATACTTGTCTGAGAGAATAACTAGAATGAGAAAAGAGGAGAAAAAGCAAGCACTCTACATTTTATAGATAGCAGCAAAAGCAAAGAATTCAGTGGTTTTATCCCACACAAGTACAGACAAACTAACTGAAACACCTTAGCTGAGAAAACAGAAGCTTGAATATTTTTCTTTAGTCAGGAGGAAAACCAATGTACAGCAACGTAGAAATGCCACACATTTGTCCATTAACTATTCAGGAAGCCTGAGGCAGCAGCATGACTACGTTGTGTCTCATTAAATATCAGAATTCGGGTGGGATAAATCCAACCCAGAGAGGTTTTTAGATTTGCCCAGGGTCAGACAGGGTGATTCAGCAAAGTAAAGAACTGAATCAAAAACTGTGAGTCCCATGCCATTTCCAAGGCATGGTCCAAAGGCATTTCCAACACCATTAGTGAGATACATGAAACTGAATTCTGAAATGCCCTTGCCTAAATGAAGCCTCAGACAGTTTGGTGAGACCTGGACATGCTGAGAATTCCAAACACACCTTTTCAGCACCTTTCTGAAAAACTCCCACAGGGAGCAATTGCAATAGAACTGGTCTTGTAGCCCCCAGGTAATTGCAAAGTGCCTCAGAGCACAGACACAGCTTGCATTCATTTTTCCATTTGTGTATTTCCATGTACAAACCCTCAGGGCTCAGCTTGCCACAGACAGGCTGCTCACCATGGAGGCAGGTCAGGCCCTCAGGAAGGGGGCAAATGCCCATTTGGACTCTGATTTCTGCCTGGACTTGTTTAACCAGGGGAAACTCCACAGAAAGTGAAGAAAATAATGAAGTGTTACTGCTCACCCAAGGCCTGCTGTCTCTGAGGTACTTGGAAGGGATGATTGATGCCTGAAAGAAGGAGCTGACACTGTCATTGATGCCTGTCTTATTTCTCCTGCTTTACTTTTCCATGGAGTGAGCATAGGAAAAATAACTGCAATTGCACAGAGATTATGGAAACACAGGAGGAGGAAGTGATAAACAAAAATAAACCCATCATAAGCAGCAAAAAATTATCTGAATGTAATCTACCTAAACGCTGACTTATTTACCTCAGTGTCCAACCTGTTTGGATTGTCACCTTCTCAGAACAATGGACAAACTCCCACACTGAACCTGCTCAGGACCTACCACCACATGACATTCACTATCTCATTGGTCCACTCATTTGAACATTTCAAGTTCACACTGAACCCCTAATTCTAGGAATCACTAAAATTAGAAGATGCTTCCTCTAAAGCCACCAAATGCAAGATGAAAACAATTTCACTTTGTAATCCAACTCTTTAGTACTTCAGAGAAAGGTGACAGACAATTCTCATTAATCTCCACAAGTGTTTGCTTGCGGCTGAAGGAGGGAATTAAGCAGATGAAGGTCAGGTCTGTATCTGAACAGCCACTGCAAATGACCTACAATACTTCCAGCCAAATACTTAATATTCCAGTCAAGCAGAGGAAATGATCACAGTATAGAAAGCTTATGACAGAAATGGCTTTGCAATATTTATATTTAACAACCCCAAATAAAAAATAACATACAAAGTACAATGCCTCATTTGCCATTCTGTGCATGCCCTCCCCAGAGCAGCCCACAATAACACAGAAATGCAGGATGCACCATATCAGAGCAGAAGATTGTTCTGTCAAGAGCAGCATCCTGCCTGCATTTCAATGATGGGGAAAGTATGCCTTGGTGTGGTTTGTATTATAATTTTTCAAGGTTATTGAGTACCTCTGGATGCTTCTGAATGAGAAGTGCTATGCAAACACTGATAAATAATTTTATTATATATATGCAGTTGTAATTTAGTACTACAGGGAGATAGGCCATGGAGTCCAGTTAAAACTCTTGGAACTCAGAAGAATTTTTTTTTTCTTTCAGCAAATAAGCCAAGTGGGAGAGCCATGAAATCATTAAATCATTCTTATTTTTTTTTATTCAGAAATACATTATTCCTGAATGAAGGCTTTGAGAAAAACTGATTTAAATACAGTGATTTGTGTTGCCTTTTAAAATAAATAAATAAGCACAAAATTTAAAATAATCCATTATATCAGTGTTTATTCGATCTTATTAGGTAACTTACAGATTATTTTGATATGTGCACATTCTCAAGCAACTTTTGGGTTTCCCAATGTGCTGTCACACACAGAGCACAGCTCAGATTCTCCACACTGAAATCAATTCTGAGCTGAGGGGCACAGCCTACATGGCAGAAAGAAATATGAATTATGTACCTGCTTAGCCTCACTTCTGCTTTTGGCTTTATGTCTGTAAATCTGTACTAAACACATTAAATGAAATGTGTTTCAAAATGCCAGGTGGAACCAGATGGAGCAATACCTTGGGCAGGCTTTGGAAATATTTATTCAATAGAAAATGAGAATAAGTATATTGGTTTACCTTCTTTATACTATTATTCTAGCATGCTGGCAACAGAAGCCATCACTATATGCCCCAGAATAAAGTAAAAAAAAAAACCAAACAACTGTGTCAAATATCTAACTAGAACTTCAGGATCCCTAGCAAGCAGGCAAAAGCCAAGGCAAGCAATGGTGCCCAGACTCTCTATATTTTCTCTTATCTTTTCAGGGGTAATGGGCAAATTTCCTGCTCTGTGACTGTTCCCCCATCCATTCAAAAAGGTCATAGAGAGCTTTATTTAGGACTTTGTTGAAAATACCTTTTTAATCAACCCAAATCTAGTTCCATACAAATATTTTAATATTCCAACAAACACTTGCTGAACATCATTGCTGTAGTTTCAAACCCTGTTTTCCCCAGTCTTGAAAGAAATACGACACCACCATTCCCTTTTGAGAGACATTTCATATATTTTTCTCATTTTCTTGGCTTCTTCAAGGTATTACATTATTCATTTCAGTATTTATCTATTTTGCTTCCTTATTTTCACACTGTCCTTCACGCCCTCCAGTCACATGAGACTCACATTTATCAGGTTCTCACATACACACTTAAATCTTAATCAAACAGACCTCGGATGCATAATGCCCTAAAAACATCCAAATTCCTCCTACAAGCACAGTTTTAACACAAAGTTTATGTGAAATCTTATTGTAGCACTGGGGGTACCACTGCTCTTATTTTAACCATCAACATTTGTGTTCTCCAATCCAGTCATCCTGGGCAATCATAATGCCTCCCCTCACCTTCCCAACTTTGTTTAGATGTGATGAGACACCATTTTGCAGGCAGGCATTATGTATTCCACCGGCTCCAGTATTAATTTTTCTTGCTGTCAATGAGACTCTACAAATTAAAGAGCTATGCAGAAATGAAGCCATAACAGCAGACGCTGGCATGACTTTGAGATACCACAAAGAAAATAAATGAAACCATCTAGCAGTTCTGACAACTTGATAACACAACATATCTACCTCGACCAAGGTATGGAACTTGAAATTACTTTATCCAGCAGTGACCTCAGTGCTTTTTTATGCAAAGTCAGGCACATCACACCTATACTGCAGATGACAAGTTATTGCTAATTAAGCCATAACCCATTAGTAGTCATAAACACAATAGCAATAGATCTGGAGTTCAGTGACACTAGCTGGAATATACAACATACTTCCAAATGTGGAGCCCATCACAAATTAAATTTTTAAGCCACATAAGCAGAAAACACCTATTTGTTCGATACAAAAAAAACCAAACTCCACAAAAACCAAACAAAAAAAAAAAAAAAACCCCAACCAACCAAAAAAAATCAAAAACCAAAAAAAAATCCCCACAACTTTGCCCTACAATATTCAAACAATGAAATTACATCTTTCTCTGTAAGGAGACACTCTGAAAAGTAAGGGCCTTTGTGAGGACTTTTTGTCACTGCATTGGCACTGTGGCTCACTCAGAGAAGCAGAGGTGGTTCTAGAGACCTTGGCCAGTTCTGGTTTTTCTCTGTGGCCATCTGCAGTACTAGCATGATGACTTCCTGATGTCAGAGCAGGGGACATTCATGGCTCTGACAGCTTTTTAATTTAAAAAGAATAATGAAATAAAAATCAACTTAATTTTTATTATGGAATGCCAGCTCATGATAATGCCCATCCCTTGAGATCTGAACTCTGCTCTTTCCCAAGGGATTTGCTTTAAGCATGCTCATAGCTTTTTCCAGTTAAAGGAAACATTATGGTACACAAGAAAAGCATATGTAATGTGTGTCTGCCCTTTACCTTGACCTTTCTGAGCTCTGCTTTCCTCAATGTTTTTCATTCTGACTCTGCAGCACTTCAGCTCACACCATCCCTGAGTTTTTCCTCTTTACCTTGTAGGTTTGAGTTTAAATAAAAAATTTAAACATTTGAAATGAGATATAGCAACCTTATTCAGGCTTTCTGTAAAAATGGCAGATTTATCACACAAAAAACATGACACTGGATGCCAGAAAGCCTCAGCTACATTCAGACAGAGAACAACTTCTTGGTATTTGGCAACAGAAAAAAGTAATGGTTCTGTAACATGGAAGCTGAGCATCCTGGTACTATGCAACAATATATTAATCATCTGTTATGGAGTAGAGAATGAGAACTGGATTTGATTTTTCAATACCTAAATATGACAAGTTCTCTTTTCAGTCAAGCACATAAAAAAACCCACCCTATCTAGAGCTCAGAAAGGAGATGGGTCTTCAAGTAAATGCTTTTCATTTTGTTATATCTCTATCAAACTCTGCCAAACCCAAAGAAAGATGTTTTAAATGCTTCTATATGACAATACATGACATTATAATAGAATACATCCTTCATTTCAGTGTTGTTTCATTGTTCTAGAAAAGAAGATTTTTATTATTGAGGGAAAGAACCAACAAATCCCATCCCTTGCTTAAGAGGTCAAAACTTCTTACTGAATATATTTGTATATTTTTAAGCTATGAAGTAGGCAATGGCCCCAGCTGCCTCTCATCTTCATTTGCTAATCATATCAAAAGAAATTTAACTGGCTTTTAAGATGCACCCTTTTCTGCTCCAGTAGGTAAGGGTGTGCAATCCAGTTTAGGAATGCAGAATAAACACATAGAGGAGACTTGTCTATTTATCCAGGACAGCAATGAAAATCTCAGCTACCTATTACCAGCTGTGGTTCACAGATATGCCACCTTAATTTGGGAATATTTACAAAAAAACTTTTCTTATTTCAGTGTCCCTGTAGGATGCCATTAATAATTAGTTTTACCAGCAGTACTCCAAACTACACTCATTTTTCATTTTTACTATGAGTAATACTCACCGAACACCAATTTTCAGAGTTTTCATTAGGTCTGGGAACTGTAGGACAGTGGTATTCCAGCAGAAGATAATTTTTGTAACACAGAATTGCAGTGGCACCAACAATCTTGCTGGGGATCTGGTTTCATGTAGGCTTGGAAAAGCTCACACACACTCAGTGTCAAACAGGCTTTGCTATAGAACAAATCCTCTTTGCAAAATAGAGAGGGACTGTTGTGGTTTTTGAGTCCCCAGGACAAGGTGAGAGATGAGAATCTGACTCCAAGTTCTCAGAAGGCTGATTTGTTATATTATGATATTACATTATATTGAACTAAATTATATACTTAAACTATACTAAAGAAAGAGAAAGGAGACAACAGAAGGCTAAAACAAGGACAATAATAAAAACCCATGACTGACTAGTCTGACACATCTGGACTGGGATTGGTCATTGAGTAAAAACAATTCACATGGAACCAATCAAAGATGCACCTGTTGGTAAGCAACCTCCAGACCACACTCCAAGCAATCAGATAATTATTGTTTACATTTCTTTTCTGAGGCTTCTCAGGAGAAAATCCTGCAAAGAGATTTTTCAGAAAATATGGTGACAAGGGACTAGGAAGAAAACTGCAGAAAATCAGAAAACTTACTCGTGCTGCTAGGAGAGAGGGGAATGAAAGCCAGAGCTGTTGTCTGACAGTCCAGTGCCTTTTCCAGAGCTCTGTTGATTTAATTCACATGTGCTGCACACCACCTCTCCTGTCCCTGATCCTGTGTTTGGCTGGGGCTTTCTGACCTGTCCTTTCCCCATGTGCAGCACATGAAATGACTGATGGCTCTGAACACCATGCTTCCATATGGCTGAACACAGCTTAAACATTTAGGGTGCTGTTTTAAATAAAAATAATTATTTAGTCTTACTGATTAACAGATTAAGGCTGCTGTTGTACAAGGGTCTGAAAACAGATTGCATTTTCCATGGAATAAATCTGTTTGAGTTCTTGGCCTTTAGGGACCTTTTCTTTTTTTTCTTTTTTTTTTTTTTTAATCAGCATCATTTAACATTTTCTCAGCTTTTAAAGCTGAGTTGTTTAGCCATGCATGACATGCTTCCAATGGTAAGTTAGCATAACAGCACATGTTTTTCCTGCTCATTTGGATTGTAAATATTTGTACTGCTTGCTATCAACAGCTTTGCAATTCTGTACCAGGCTGCATATATATTTTTTTAAAGACATTATAAACAGAACTAGATTCCACATTTATACATAAATATATTTAAATAAAATGGCAAAACAATCCAAGTATAATAAGGAATAGTTTAATTTTCAGGCATGGGTAAGTCTTCAAATTGAAAGATTTAGGATGTTTGTGGTTCAGGTGCCCACATTAAAACATTAACTTTCATTGACAGTGGCAGAAGCTGGCAGATGTTATTTTGCTTGTGCTAACTCAATAAACGCAGGTCAAACCCAGTTAATAAATCAGCCATCACTAAGTGTCAAGCACTTCTGTTACTCAGAGAGAAGACAGGTGAGGAACTTGGCTTGTGCTTATCTGTCACTCAGACACATCTCCACCTGCCATCTTCAGAACACAGAGGAAAAAAAGAGTTTCTTTCCTCTTTTGGTCTCACCCAGGAAGAGACATTCCAGTTGCTCACATCACAACAGGATTGATTCAGCCCATTTTTAGGGGAGCTTGTCAGAAAGCTGGCACCCAGGGCCTGCTCTGACAGCAAAACTCCTTGGGCAGCAGGGGGGAATCTCACCCTCACAGGAGGGCTCCCATCAGCATTTAAATGACAACTGGCAATTATTGCATGCTGGATGACCCCAATGCGGCAAATAATGTGCTCTGACTCCATGATTCAGGAGGCTAAACAAATGCCTTATTCAGCTATTCTATACTATGTCACAGACATCTTTTATGAAAAATCCTTTCCTTAGGATTTTTCCTCCTGAGAAGCTGAGAGACCTCAAGAACAAAATGTAAACAATGATTATCTGCTGCTGTGGAATGCAACAGGTGCATCTGGCATTGGTCTCATGTGGTTGTTTCTAATTAATGGCCAATCACAGTCAGCTGGCTTGGACAGAGAGCCCAAGCCACAAACCTTTGTTATCATTCCTTCTTTTTCTATTCTTAGCCAGCCTTCTGATGAAATCCTTTCTTTTAGTATAGTTTTAATATAATATATATCATAAAATAATAAATCAGCCCTCTGAAACATGGAGTCAGATCCTCATCTCTTCCCTCATCCTAATACCCCTGTGAACACGGTCACAATATTACAGTAATACAATACTATAGCTGTACTAAAGAGATACTACACTAAAAAGATACTAAAGAAAAACCTGTGACTGTCTGAGACAGTCAGGACACAGCTTTGACCCAACTGACCAACCAATCCAAACAATCATCCTCTTGGGTAAACAATTCCCATAACACATTCCACATGTGCCAAACAACACGAGCAGCAAGCAGAGGTAAGAATTGTTTTCTCTTCTTCTGTGAGCTTCTCACTGCCTTCCCCAGGAAAAATCATGGGAGAGAGAATTATGTCTCTCTCTGTTCAGAGAATGTGAATACACAGGCAAGAACAATAATTTTAACCAAAATGGCTTCTTAAAACATGTACTTACACAAATCTTTATATTAACAACTAATAACATCTTGATATTAACAACACTTACTCACCTCTCTCATGTTCAGTAGACATTTCCTGTGATGGACAATTGACAGCACTGATACAGAGCCTAATTCACCTGCTCAAAGGCACATTTCCTCTGTGTGACAGTGCTGACTTCTGGGAGTACTGACTGGTGTAGAATTTATGAATCCTTTTGCTGACTTCTCAATTATCCCTGCTCATTACTCATGTTTGGTTTTCCTCAACCACAGTGAGGCATGATGGATTTCTCCTTAGTTAAATATGGAAACTGTGTGGTCCTGACCTCACAGATTCACATCTGGCCCTTTTTTCTCATGATTTACTGGGAGTGGAATCAGGCTGGGTGACTGCTGATCACCACCCCACTGATGGCTAATCACTATGGTAAAAGTGTGTGCTGACTTTTAAAATTGAATAAATGTTTTGGCAAGAAATCACAGAATGCTCTGATCACTGACCTGCATCACTTCTGCCATGAGCTCTACTGATCACACAGGTTCTGTCATGTGTCTAGATTTCTATCTAATAATGCTTATAATGGACAGATTTGGAGGGCATAAACACAGCTACAGTAACTGGGATTGCTGAGGCTGGGGCATAGAAAACAAAGGCATCCTCTGGGCAACAAAATGAGGGTGGTTAAGGAAAAGGGCACAAAAATATTAAATCAGTGTTACTTTACAGGTTCAGAAATTATTTCCCAGTGGAGATGAGTGGGTAGTTAATCCCTCCCAAGCTGTTTGGGTTTTTTTGATAATCATCAGCTGTATAAAATGTCACTTTATTAGCTATGTGCTTCCCTCAGGTTTCACGAGTCTTTTTCATTAAAAGCCAACTTTACATTGCTGTTATTTGACTGAAACTTTAAACAGTACCAAAGTTCACTGTTGGACATAACAATAAAGAGCTCACAGCAAAATAAGTGTGAGGGAAAAAATCCCCAGAAGCATCATGATGATCTCTAAATTTGTATTTAGTCTCTCAAATAGCAAGAATTATTTTTAACAGGTTTTAACAGCTCTTAGCAGAATTGCACATTTCCATTAACAACTCTTCCAGCACCAGGGACCAACACTGCTGCCGGATGGAACTTTGCAGTGTACTGCAGCAGCCACAGGGTTAGATTCCAGAATTGCCATTTTTAAGCTACAAATCACTTTTTTTCTGTTGCCTGAAGTCATAGATGGACTATTAAACAGGTGCTGCAATGTGTGCTGTGCTCTACAAACCAAACCACAGAAGCTGAGGTGTCACCTCTGCCCACAGACCTGGGAGCCTCCCCATTAAATGATGAGCATAGCAAAGAGGGAATGCAGCAGGAGGGGCTGGAATCACACCCAAGCATGGCACAGAAAATTGGGAATTACACCCAAGCTTGGCACAGAAAATCACCTGCACAGCCACAGACAAAGAGCTCCACCAAAGCATTTCTGCTTCTAGACATTCTACAGTAAACCATGTCCCTCTGCTCCCTTTCTTCTTAGGACCAAGTTTGTATCTGCAGGAGGGTTGCAAATGCAGCATCCCAAATGCAGCAGAGAGATGCTCTGATGCTCTGCAGGGTGGGTTCAGCAAGGAGCAGCAGTGGTTTGACATGATGGGCATTAAACAGCTTTCACATGGCTCAAAATGCTAGTTCAGCTCTCGCCCTAAGTACTCAAAAAAAAAGACCCAAACATATCTGACTACTCTTTGAAAGTATCTGGAGGTCCAAGCCCAAATATATGCATTTGTTTACTACATAATAAAGGCTGTGGTTTACTACAGGTTATACTAATTCATCCCCACACAGAGTCACAGCTCTGGCCAGGACCACAGAGGCACCCAGGGTGTGAGGACATGGGGATCCCACGGAGACAGACCCAAGCAGGGTGCAGCCTGTGAGAACAGCCCATTCCCCACTGCTGCAGGAGCCCAGGGCTGCACTGTGGGGTCCCAGTCTGGGGCAGCTCCCCAGAGCCAAGGGAGGGAAAACTGCCCAGGGCCACACTGCCAGGATGGCTCTGCTCCAAATAGCCTGGGAGCTGCCCAGCGCCACGCTTCCAGGATTGTCCTACTCTAAACAGGAGCAGCAGCTGCCCAGTGCCACACTGCCAGGATTGCTCTGCTCCAAACAGCCTGGGAGCTGCCTGGCTCACACACCAGCTGAGGCAATGAAATCTGAGGTAATTATAAAACAAATATTTTCAAAAAGTTTAAAAGAATAGTTTCAGGCAATTTTGCTTGTTTGTTTTTCTGCAGTAGATTTTTAGCATGGCAGCACTGTCCTTCACCTCAGCCTCCTTTCCTGCACCATTCCCTGGAAGCTTCACTACTCCCTAAGGATGGCATGGCAGGTCCTCAAACCCCACAAACGTTGTTTATGACTGCCAAATGGGACTTGCTCTGTCACAGAATAAGTCTCCGAGGCTCTTTTTGAAGTCTGCAATGCTTTGAGTTCATTTTTAAATGCAGTCATCCCAGAGGAAAATGTTCAAATTGTTGTCAGGACAGTGATGGTCCTTTGTGATGCTACAAAGCCCTAAACTGCCTGGCAGGGATAAGATGCTTCATATGTGTATGCACTGTATCTGCCATCCCAGTCTCATTCTGCATCAATGGAGAGTGAATACACAGCTAACAGTAAGAAAATATTTTTTCACTTCCTTCTTTCATCATTTTTCAAGCAAAAGTTAAGCCCAGTGCTTCTTTTCCAAGTTAAGGTGCCTTTAAAAGTTAGTAACAATAAATTACTGAAGGAAATGCATAACATGCCCAAGGAAAAAAGCAAGTTACCACTGCTGTGTGTTCCTCATTCAGTAACAACACAGGTTTTACAAAATGCTTCAGGAAACAACAAGAGCCTTTCACCTTCCTTATAGCCTGAAACAGTTTACTGCAAATATAGTGTAGGAATATGCTAAATATAAGAAGAGAAGATGTCATCATATGGTTGTTTTAATTAGGACCTTGAAATCCCAAGTAGTGGAATTTTAAGACTACATACAGACATTTTAAGCCTATGCATAATGAATATTTAAACAATCCTGTGAATTACCTGCCTAGAATGAGAATTACAGCCTTTATTATGACCAGTGATATTCCTATTAGCATGGGTTTAGACAGGGAAATTTTCAACAGCTTTGTGCTATAAAAGGCTGCTCTGTCAGGTGTGAGCCCCAATTTCACATGAAGAATCACAGACATTTAAGAAATTATCTCATATCAGTTATCACCTCATGTGAGAGTGCAACAATACATTTCCTCTGCACTCCTAAAGACACCAGAGAGGCAAAATCTGCTCAAAAATCACACCTTAAAGATGGATAGATGCAAAGAGAAAATACACTAAAAGGGGGATTACTGTACATACAACATTCAAATGGTCCCTTGACAATAGCCAGGGCAAATAAATACCTGTAATGAACAAATAAATACCTGTAATGAATCATGCACAGCCCACATCCCTCTCCCTGTGTGAGGAATGGCAATTGAGGCCCTGAAGTAGAAAAGCGAGCAGTGCACTCTTACTGCACTAATTATTATTTAGCCAGCTACATTTTGCTATCCATCTTTCAGCCTGTGAAGTTCCTGTCCTTGTTCCCCAGGACATCCTGGACTACAGGGATGGATTAATACACTGGGAAATGTTTGCTAGAGGTAATTGTAGTATTCAGTAATAGTTTGGAGCCCAGCCTTGATTGCTGATAGTGTTTCTGCTGGGTACAGAGGCTCAAATTCTCTGGAAAGTTGGTTTATGGCCTCTAAAGTCCACTAAAAAGATAGAATTCAGAAGAAGTTCCAAGACAAGAGATAGCAGTTGCTATGCAGATTTACACTGTAAGAGAAATTAATCTTGCAGATAAATATATCAGTTAAAGAAGAATAATTTTTACTCCCAGCATTCTCTAAGAATACTGCTGTCTTTTCCTTTCTGCTCTTTAATGAATCTATTGAAGTTGAGATTTACTGCTTTAGACCCAGAAAATGCAAAGGCAGGAGAATACTTTTTATTTCTGTGTCTTAAATTCAAGTTTCATATATAATTCCGGGCAGTGACAGCAACTCTTGAGCTTTAGCCTTAAGATTTTGGCAGTACTTTTATTAGTAAAATTGCTGCTTCCTCTTCTGAATATAGACTTCTGCTAGTGTAATTTCTTACTAGTAAAGCAGTAACTTTTCTCTGAGTACATATTTACAAAGCTGTGACTAAGTTTGTCCAAGTCTATCCATCTACATACAGTCTCCACAGCACAGTCCCTCACCTTAGTCTTAAGGATTTTAAAATATGTTTAATATCACTTTTTATCACCTCATTCTGCAAGCTTTAACACAATGACTGAGGAAGGGCAATTCTCAGAACAAAATGAACCCGAATCATCCATTTATGAAAAGCAAAATGATGCCAGCCATACTTCATCACTGGCAATTAAGCATAATTTCTGGTGCCAGAAATAGGAGCAAACAGATTTAAAGACAGACAAGAGAAGTGGCTTCATCTCCTAGGCACTTTGAAAAATTTACTTTTAGAATTACAAGCTCTTTGCCTGGATAGTTACCTGAGTCCAGAAACACAAATCCAGTCACGCTTTAAAATAATGTCCTTAACTTCTCCTTTGCTTTAAAGGTTGTGGCTTCTGTCCAACACATGTAAAATTGAGTAGGTATCTTGTGGGGGGAAAAAAGTTACTTTTTCCCATAATTTACTCTAAAATCCTTTTTCCTGTTACTGAATCTTGCTTGCCATCTATTCTTGTCCATTAAACACTTCTGCAGAAAGGCACAGTCCTCACTGTGGACTACCTAAAAGCAGTAGCTCAGACTGCTCTGAAACACCCCAGTCCTAATGGCTAAGAACCTTTTAGCACCAAAAATAAAACAAAACAAAATAAATGCAGGTTTAGCACATTTCCTATCACTTGCAATCAAGCAGCTCAAGTAATGTTCTCTGTGCTGGAGAGCACGGAGAATTTAAATGAAATCTTCCTTAGCAGATTCTCTCATCTCCATCAGCACCCAAGCAGCACTGAGGGCACTCTGAGCGAGCTCCTAATGGTGAAACCTTGAGGCATGAAATGGAAGTCACAGGCTGTGGCTGTCCTGCTAAGTGTGTTTCACTGGAGTATGATCCTTTGGGAAAGTGGCAGCAACTTTGGGAGCTGCTGAAGCAGAGAATCTCTAAGGCTGCAACCTCTATCACCTGAAAAATCTGTACTTCCAATTGCACTCTAAGGGCAGAGTGGGAGTTACCAGATGAAGTCCATTACTATCTTAACACCGTATGAATATGCCCCTAAATTCTACATGTTTATGCTTCAAAACCTGCATTGGGCATCGATAAGCGTTGTCATTATATTGCAAGAGTTCCATTGTCATTATAATACAAAGGTTCCATACTGCTAGAGTTTTGTACCTCCTTGATGTTTCTTGCAGTCAGCTCCTCTAGGCACTGACTCTTCCTCATCCTCACAGCAGCCAACTGACTCCAGTTCCCACCAATCCACTCTTCTATAACACTCTTCTTATTGGCTACAGTTGTGGCCTGTTAAAATCAGGCCTGCTCCTAATCTTTAACAATTAACCCAGGTGCAACTCTTTAGGGGGTAAGATTACTCCCTACACTACCTTTATTTACTTATACTCTATCCCCCTATAGATAAGCATAAAGCGAATGAAGCAAAGGTGCCAAAAAGAAAGGAAGAAACAGCAGGAAAACAAGAATATTCCTATTCCTACTCGTTGCATTTCAGTGTTGCCAGTCTCTGAGAAGCTTGGAAATGGAGTCTAAGAAATAATCACACTCTTGGCCATGCTGTGCCAACAACAATACATTTGAAATATTAGGGAAGGTCAATTTGCAGTAAATTCCAAGGAATGTAATTATGTGCCAAGAAGAGCTGCTAGTTTTAACCTTCATACTTGTAGCTTTACCCCTCTGGTAAAGCCAGAGATGGTAGAAGGATGGGAAATATCACTCCAAACTGACATAAGCCCTACTTGGCCTTGAGAAATTACAATAATTAGTGTGCATACACATACAGATATGTCAGCATAAGCTTTACATGTCTATGTTTGAAATATAAATAGTGAAAAATTAACATACCAGTCTCAGAAACCCGTATGTGCCTTCTGCTTAACTGTGACAACATGGAACATAAAGATCCACAAATTTAGAGCACCATCTGGAAAAGTCCCATTAAAAATATTCTTAGATGTTAATTCCTTAGCAAGCAATGAAAGTACTAATAAAAAGTACAAAATTATTATTGTATATAAGAAAACAGAGCATATTCAGAAAGACTTGTTAAAGGACCTTGACTGGGACAGAATAATTAATACGAATTACTAGTTTGTAATCTCTTTGTGTCATAGTCATGGTTCTAACTTACAGCATTTCTGCTTCTTTAGGCAGCACATAACTTATGATCTGATTTGTTCCAAATTCTTTGTCTATTGCTCTTTTCCTGACATCTTCTGGACTTCAGTTATTTATTAATTAATTGAGTTCTTTCATTTAATAATACCTTAACAGTTGTCCATATCCTGTTCCAGGGCTGAAATACATTCATCATGGATAAGAAGTCTGCAAAATAAAAGAACATACTGTGGCTATGTACTTTTTTGAAATCTGTGGTGAAATAACACCTTTATGGTTGCCTGTCAGGACACATACAACCACTTCTAGATAAAGATAGAATTTTTTTTTCCTGAAAATGGAATTTCATTGTCAAGGGCATACAACGACTCCTGACTCCATAGGAAATATTAATACATTTGATACATCCAGGGCTTGTTTTCAAGGACACTTGTTTTAGGCTCCTGAGGATTTGTTTTGATTCCAAACAAATTTTTAAATCCAGCTGGTTTTTTCTATTATTCAGTTAATATTGAGACATTGAGGTCACTGAATCTTCTTTTAAATACCTGTGTGATTGGTTTCTTATTTGAATTTTTAATATCGTTGGGGTTTGGTTTTTTTTTTTTATGATATGCTTTTATATTTGATGCTTAATATTCTCCATTTGGTGAATTATTTTTAAAAGGCTTTCTGTTAAAATTGGGGTCATCCAAGGTAAAGGACTGGTAAGGTTGTTTTGTAACTTAGATGACAATCATAAACCTTTAACAGAATATATTAAAAAACAAAGTAGGTGAAATGAAAGGTGTTTAACCAGCCCAAGCAGTGAGATTTCTTTAAAATACTTGGCATAAATCTATAAAAAATGAGTACAGCACCAGAAATTAATATCAACTAAGAACAGACAAAAGGGATCCATTCATCAACTAATCCAGCCTCCAAGATTAATCTAGCTACCTCTCATCTCCTCTGACTTCAATTAAATCCTCCTGTCTAGTTTCTTGAGTTGGTAAATCTTTTAAAATTAATTCCACACTCCTGTTTGCAAGGCTGTTTTACTTCCAGCCCTGGCTAGAATGGCTGAGAGCCTGCACCTAGTATATCTCCTCATTTGCTTCCATATTTAAACAGGCTGTTAAAAATGTTCTCCATGGCCAAGAACAGAGTTTAAATATATTTCTCAATCCAGTAATAGAGGACTGCAGTCAGACCAGTCACTCTGAAAAGACCATGTCCTGTAAGCTGTTTAATTATCCTATAAGAACACAAATTATTTATAACGTTCCCACCCCAAAACAATCCTGTAAATCATTTCACAGTGCTTCATCACATTTAAGTACTCTCCAATTTTCCTCCAAGCATGTAAACCTTTTCCATCCATTATTCTTCTGCTTTATGGGACTCTGTAATTTCTTTTAAAGAAGTTGGTTGAATTTTAAATTGGAGCCAACATAAATCTATCAGGTGTTTATATTAGTGGGGAAAGCATAGGAAATTCCCAACGCAGTGGTTGTCCTCTGGCCACAGTAAATGTCAGTTCTGCCTCTACACTTTGGTTTATTCCTCCTTTCGTGTGTTTCCTTCTGTACAACACAAGAGGGAAGTTCTTATAAGCTGGGCTGCCCTTGGCACTTTTTTCCTGACATGCAGCAGAGTTGCTTATCACCAGTAAGGAGCTATGTACAAATCACAAATGGGACAGGACTGCTGGAATGTGCCTTGAGCTGTTTTATTTTCCAGCATCAGCCTCATTACATGGTTATGACAATGGGAAGATGCCAGCAGTTCCCATCCCAGGCAGCAGACAAATAATGTTACAACTTACTTTATAACTTTTTTGACCAATCACACAAAGCAAAAGCACATTGTCAGTAGTTCTATCCAACCACTATAAGCACAGATACCTTTTTTTAAAGCAATACTTGCTTATTTTGGATACAGTACCTGCTTGTAAGCCTTAAAACAATGCCCAGAGCTCCATTATTAAGATTAAAACTTCCTAATATCTCACTAGATAAACTTCTCTGCAGCTTAGGGGGTTATTCTATATAAGCATTAATACACAGACCATTGTTCTATTTGTCCTTGCTTTTCTACTTCCTACATAATTTCTCAGCTGACCAATCTCATGGCTACTGCTTAGATCCAATCACAGTTCTGCTGTCTCTGAGGCCTGCCTCTTGCAGCTTTCCGAAAACCCTCTGATTTTTTGGATTCCCACACTGCTGACCTCATGTCAAAATCACTGAGTCCAGACAGGTGTAACTGAATCTCTCTCCACAGGTCTGACCATCAAACCTGCACAAACAATGGGAACAACCAGCAGCTTTGCAGGCAGCAGCAGCCCCATTGCAGCTGCATCCCCACAGCCAGGTGCAGGCAATGCCAACCTGCCTCTGCCACCAGAGCTTGGAGACACTGCACAGAAGTCTGAAGTGCTGTGATCAACCTCCTTCTGTGATCAAGCTCCTTCTGAGCACTGAGCAGAAGGCAGAATTGTGCAAACATGGTTAGGAGATTGCCTTGCTTGCAGAGCAAAATCACCTCTCACTGTGAGTGCCCTGCTCCTTCTCACCCTGCAGAACAGAATCACCTCTCACTGTGAGTGCCCTGCTCCTGCTCACCCTGCAGAACAGAATCACCTCTCACTGTGAGTGCCCTGGTCATCCTATGGAACAGAATTACCTCTCACTGTGAGTGCCCTGCTCCTGCTCACCCTGCAGAACAGAATCACCTCTCACTGTGAGTGCCCTGCTCCTGCTCACCCTCCTCTGCCTCCCTCGATGTGTCAGGAGCAGGCACGGACTGTGAGCTCTCCAAAGCTATTGATTCTGACATGCCTGCCATTTCCTTAGCAAAATAACTCCCCTCTTTGCTACATAGAACCCTGGCAAGGCAACATTCACCATCTGGCTCTTAAACAAGGGGCAAGGAGCAATGCCAAGACATATTGTTCTGCTCAAATATGTCAGCGATCCTTTTATCTGCGGATGGCATTTGGGAAGTTGCCTTGACTGGCAGAACAGCATCTCTGCTGTTTTGCTCTCTGCCTTTAAAACAGCAAAACTGAAAGCCCTGTGTCCTATATTGCACCCTCTTAAGTCAGTCAAGGTAAATAAATATCCTGCCATCTGCACCTTCCACAGCAAAATAAAAAATTAAAAAAAAATAAGCTAACACAGCCTGGCATATTTCCAGGCAGATAAAACATTGATGGCCTTGGTGAAAGGGGAGAGGACACAGATTTCAGTGGGCAAGGTTGCAAGATTAACCAACAGTGAATGAGCAGCTTTCGATTCACTTCCGTCAAGTTCAAGGAAAAGCATCATGCTCCAACTCTAGATAGGGTGGTGGCATAGAATGAGTTTTTGCATTGTTTTCTGCTAAGGAGATAATGGTGAAAAGCAATTCTCCCTTGAGGGAAGGCTCTAACATCCCTGGGGTGTCTCAGGAGCTGCAGGACAGCCCCTCACCCTGCCCAAAGCATGCTGCCCCTCTCATCCACTTCTGTAGAAATGCACAACACTGGAAACCTCCCAAATGTTCCAGTTCTGTCCTTCCTGGGGCACTGCCCTACATAAATGTAGGATCTCCACAGACAGCAGGTGGTGCTTGCCACAAGTACCCACACATTTACCTGGCACACGTCAGGTCCTGGGTCAATCACCCAGAAATGGCAGCTTCTGATGGAACCAGAAACTGATCAACAAAAAGGAGGGGGGATTTTCCAAAGCTCTTCCCATGGAGACAAAAATCAGCCTGCCCACACCTGCTCATGATCACAGCTGAATTCACATCTCACCAGCAGCTATTTTGTGTCAGTGTCATGCTGATGTCAGAAAAGAACCCATTAGTAAAAGAGGAGGTGTTGGAATAACTTAAAAGGGTTGGCATATGGCTTAACATGGTAGAAAATAAAAGGCCAAAGGAGGTGATGCTTGAAAAGGGACATGAGAAATTGTGTGGTGATGATAATTAAAGCTAAGTTAATTATTGAGATACAATAAATATTTGTTTATTAATTTACTTTTAAGATTGATGCCTCAGGCAAAGAAGAGTGTGTATCTTCTGAAAGGATCCCTGCTGAATAGCACTGCAAGATGTGAAGTGAGGATGCTCTTTCATACTACTTCTTCAAAATTATAGCAGCTATCCCCTGCTATGAAGAACAAATTATATGAGCTGAATTAAAACCAGCAAAATCACTTCCTCACAGGTTGTACAATAAAGAGTTCCACAGGGAAAACATCTTAAATGAAAGGCTACCAGAAATGTCAGTTTCTTGCAGAACTGTATTCATAGAAGAATAAAGTTTAAATTATTTAAGCAGTAACTCCTCATTTTCTACACTTCTATCAAACTTTAAAATTCTAAAGGAAGATTTGCTCAGTTTGACTTTACAGTTGGCTGGAGGACAGTAGAGGCACTTCTATCAGGAAACAACATGTTTACATATTAAGACTGAAAATAGTCTTTCATCAAATCTAAGTTAGAAATATCAGAGCCAGAAATAACTAAAGCTCTAAATATGACACAAATACTCACTACTGAGACTTTGGTACCATTTAGCTTCACCAGGACAGGTAAGTGTATACAAACACTTTTGCTTTCCAAATTTTCACTAACATATCAAAGTGGGGGAAGATGAAAGGTTTAGGACTCAACTGGTACCATGAAAAAGAAAAATCAACTTTAAATTGTGGCTGAGACTGAGAATGGTGTGCTAGTTCTGAAGATGGAAAATGTGGAAACCATTTGAATGAGAGCATACACTTGAAATGCAATTCCCTCTGTTTTGTTAGGGAGCTGGAGGAACCAAGTGGAACAAGTCTGATCACATCTTCTAAGCCACAAAATGGTTAGAAGAGAGAAATAATTTTATTTCAGGTAAAGGTTTGGGACATGCCCATCCTGAATAAAGGTCAGTTTGGAGTATTCCTCAGTCAGAATTCGACTCCCATTTGTTTCCTACACACATCCTTTGTGACCACCTGGTACCACATGGAACACTGTGTGCATTTGTTCCAAGAGGTGCACAAACCCAGCACTGACCCAGCAGCTCTGCAGCACAACAGGAATTCCTAAAAGAGGAGGAAGTGCTCAAGTCTCATGCTGAGAATATAACAACCACATCTTTTTTCCAAGGAGAGGAACAAGCTCTAATGGCAGAGAACTTAGTTAAAGCAAGAAGGAAAAAAGATTTAAAAAAAAAAAAAGAAACACAGACGTTCCATCTGGTTTCCCAGCTGCTTCTGTAAAGAAAAATCTCTCCCTGTTGAAAATTACAAAATTGTTGTTATAGTGCAGCTCTTTCAGAAAACAAAGCACAAGAATTCTTGACTGACAAGGCCTTTCAATAATAGCAGAAGTCAAGTTTTGTCTTGCACTTGTTACATTATTTGCATATGAGAGATTTTCCTAAATTACACATGAGAGATTAAATAAGACTGAAGGAATTGCAGGAATATGCAATAAGCAAAATCATAACCTAAAGTCAAGTAAAAGAATAAAAGAAACACAGGCAAAAGAGCTGTTTCTGTAAAGAAAATATTTTTTTTATTTCCTTGAGTTTAAAATCTATGAAGAAATTTCAGCTTCCCACAAGCCTGAAGCAGGGAAAGATCAGGACACATAACAATTTTGACTGGTCAAAAACCAAATTTTTTGGAAGATCTTTTCTTAATAAAGATATTGAATATTTTGGCTTTATTCAGCAGTCAGAGGAAAGCTGAGGAAAGTTTCTTTCCTCCATAGTCCTCCTCACAGAGGGGGACAAAGCAGGCTGTGAGGGTGCTTCCCATAGGCTGCTCCTTCCAAACCTTCCAAGCCCTACCTGGGTCACTCTAGGACATGAAATAAAACAACATGGACAGTGGAATTTCCAAGCTAAATAGAAGGGTAGTTTAATTTTTGACTTCAACATTTATAGATTTTCAAAAGTGACAGTGGATTGGAGGGTGACAGTGCCACCTCTTCAACGATACTGGACTAACCAAGAGTCTATCAAATTTCTCCTCTTCTAGAAAAGAATGTAAACCAATAATTATTTACATAAAACTGTGTGAGAAAGTCCATTACCAGAATGTAAACATCAGAAGGCTTAGAAGAACTTAGAAGAACAGGGGGACACACCTGCCCTGGACCCTCGCGTCCCAGGCTCCAGAGCCCAGGAGTTTGCAGAGGTTCTCTTTGCTCACTGCTGTGTCCATCCCAGCCCAGGCAGAGCCTGCCCTGCCTGAGAAAGCACATCCCCAGCCCCACAGATCCCTCCTGTCCAGGCTCCCTTAGTGCCACAGTGCCTCTGGAAATGCCCTGCGACAGGCTGTTCCTGTTTTCCTGCCTCTGGAAATGCCCTGTGACAGGCTGTTCCTCCCTTTGCAGAGAGAGCTCTGTGTACTGACTGGCAAATGCTGGGATTAGCTCATCTGTACATTCCACAGCACATCCCTTATTTCCAAAAGCTCATTCCTATCTAAGTGGAGGCTGCTTTGACTATTTTTGTTTCCCTTTTCTCTCCTCTCAGGCCTTTGGGAGCTGCTTGTTGCACCACAGCTCTGGGGAGGTGGTTACTGAGAGCAAAGATCAATTATTTGAAGATGGACAAAAGAAATGCTGACAGACCCCAGACATCCATAAAACCAAAGTACAGAAACTCTCCACAGGGTATTCTGAGTATTTGCACTTCTCAAATTCTTTGCTGTGACAATAGTCTCAAGGCTGATGACTTTTCACAAAGAACTGAAATTAATGAAGTACTGCTTAATAGTCCCTCAACTTCATAAGAAATGTAAAGTAGTTCCTCCTAATTCTACTCAGCCAGCTCCTTGAAATTCAAATGTAATTTGGGATTGTTTTGATTAAAGAAGCAAGCTCTGTACGAGCAAATCAAACTAAGTCAGTCCTGAAGACGAAGCCTTGCTAAAACAGTATCTTCTATCTGATATTTTACTGCCTTGGATATTTTTTACAAATGTAATAAAAAGTTTTTGCAATATTATGTCTTGTTAATAAAATATTTTTATGTTAAAAAGTAGGAGAAATGGAGAAAAACAGTCAAGGAATCATAAAACAGAAATGCAAAATACAAAATATACAAAAAGAGAAGACACAGAAAAATGGAAATTATAGGAAAAAATAAAATTGATATGTTTGCTTTTATGCTTTGTGAAAATGTGTGAGACTAATGCTGACTAGCAAAATGCCACTTAGCAACACTGGCATCAAAGGTTCTACAAAGAATTTATGTTAACTAACCCCATGTAAATGCATTTTAAACACATTGTAACAGCTCTTGATGTGCCAGAAATGACAGGTAAAATGAAATTTCTCTTTTCTCTGTAGAAGTCTGATTGCAAATGCTGCTCTTCTGTAGAGCATAAGAATCCTTTAATTTTTTTTGGTTTGGCAATTTCAGAAAGCACATGAAAAACAGGTTCCTGAATTAATAAACCCTCATTTTATATATTGAAAAAGATAAATAAACAAACAAGGGCCACCAAAATTCCCCAGACTAAACCCTGCAAACTTTGAAAGAGATTTAACTTGCAAGAATCAATAGGAAACTTCATATAAGATTCTCTAAAGGCAGCAATACGTCCTTCCTATAGGTCTTTAGAATCATTATGTTAGACTCTAAGTGCAGGACTGTAATTTTCTATTAACTTTTATGGGATGTTGAAAAAAAAATCCAGGGAAAATTAATTTCTTATTAAGTTCCATGATTATTTCTTGAGGCATATTGTAGTAGTATTATAAATAATGTATCATTTGTATAGCACATTTACCCTTCAAAGAACTTTACAACTATTAGGCAATATTTAATCTTCTCTGACTGAATAGAAACATCAGTGCTTTCCAGAGAAACAATATGAGTTCTATCATCACCTCAGAAGTGCATTTAGGATAATGTCTGGCCTTTCTGAATTCCAGCATTTCAGTTTCCTGGGGCTAAAAAGATGGCAGGAATCTAAACTTTGTCCAAAATTCACAACTTTCAGACATGGACCATTAAAGGCATCCAACTACATATGAGCTACTGAGCACAGATGATGTTTCCAAGAGATGGAGAGAGGCAGAAAAGTTACAGGGCTTGCTCAAAGCCCTTGATCCAAGTGCTGCAAGCTCAGAGTTGTGAGCATGAAGCAAGGAAATGTGAAAAAGTGTTGACTAAAGTTGTCCATGCCCCATAGAGCTCTCATTTAAACCAAAGGCAAAACTGATGTCAAAGGAAGAGGGAGCACACAAGCAATACATAAACATACATAAACAATGTATGTGAAAAACAAGGAACATTTCTCTCATGAAGGCTGCTGATGCTTTATAACTGTGACTGTTGTGCCTGAAGCTCATTTCTCCCTGCAGAAATAATGTATTCCCCAATATTTATATCCATTTATGTTTACAAGGATTAAGAACAGTGGAGCTGCCTCAACCAGCTGGTGAAATCTCCCATGCAAAAGCTGTAATCCTGAACATTACTGAATTGCAGATCTCAGCCCCCAAAATGTGCAGAGAGCAGCTCCCCAAAGGCACCACCACAGAGCCAACCTGGAGTAAGCCTTTTCCAAAGGGAAACCACTTCCAAGTAAAAATACAAACCAGGATGGTCCAACTCAGAAACTGGCTTATAATTCCATTTTGTCTAAATTAATTTGCTCTTATGTTTGAGGTTACATGTTTTTATGTATGCTTTTATGGAATTCCACATACAACCTTCACTAATCAAAAAAACCCTTAAAATACAGCATACTGAGAGGAGTCCAAGCTCAAAATTCTTTCTGGTTTTTAAATAACCTCAAATCATAAGCAAAATATCTAAATAACCAGACTTAAAGCATATTTTACATTTACTTCTATATAGATCAACACCTGTTTTGCTAATAGTTTACTGTTCAGATATACTAATTCCTGGAAGATAATTGCATGAAAAATTGTCAGACTACATAACAGACATGATTTAAAACCAGTTGTGACATGAACACAAGGAAAATGAAGTTTCATTAATCTTAATGAAATTTGATTAGAAATTTTGAGATAAAAATACCAGACTCTCCTTTTTAACATTATTATATAATGTCATGGGTTTGGTATTTGTGCTCACACATTTGTAAATATGTTAGTAAATTCAGGGTACTGCCATAGCTGGTTGATCTGAGCCTAGGGAGAGGACTTTCCTTTTGAAATCAGTAGGAGTTCTGCTATAGACTTCTTTGGAAACAGGTATCCTTCCTATATTATTCATAACAATTGATACACTAATGCCCAGAAAAAGCAAGAGGGATCTGACATGATGTGCAAGTATTACCTTTGTACTCCAGAAGGTGATACAAGGCTTTGAAAGGAAAATATATCTTTGTTGCTTCAAAACCTATTTGAAGCCTTTTTAGTGTTCAACCATAAATCTGAGCAAAATTTCTCTGTGTCAGCTGCAGAACAATTTGGCACCACTAAATCTGCTGAACTGTCAGAGTGGTCAATTGGGCCCCTACTTTCAGCATAATGTTGTGAGGAAAGGAAATTTTTGTGATTCTATTGTGTCCATTTGTCAGACAGTGAGTGCTTAAGAGCCCATTACTAAGATGTTAGGAAATCCAAGCAAGCACTATATCAGATAGGAAAGCAGGTTCCAGTTTTCTGCTGTTTTGAAACTACCTGGTTCAGCTGGACAAGGCTCTGCCACTGCTGGGTGACAGGGCACAATTGTCAGGAACAGACCATTCATGGGTGGTTTCCTTTTAAGCATTACAGCCTGCTGATGGCAGGAGAAAATTGGGTCATCCTGTTACTGTTTTCAACTTGATGAATGCCAGGTTCTGACTTGTAGCCACAATTCAAAGGAAAAGCAGAAGAAAATAAAATTTCTGGTACCAAGATGTTTTCAAAGAAATTTTCTAAGTGACCTTTGTCATCAAAAACACTCTTGAGAAATGCCATGGGGGTGCCACTCAAAGGCCTCTTCACCGTTCAGGAGAGCCTTGGTGAAAACAGTCCCAGCAAGGCAGCATTTCAGAGCACTGTACACTGAGAAGCAGAGCTTTTGTGAAAGCGCTTTTCACAGGAAAGGAAATATTTCATAGAACAGGAGAGGGATTGGCAATGTTTACCTTCCTTCAGGGGGGCAATTCAAACACCAGAATGCCTCTGCTCTGCATTGACATCAGTTAATTGGTTTCTCTTGAATTACCACACGTGCACATAATGCAGTGCAATCCTGTATTTCCAGTGTGTGCATTTCCCATGGCTGCTCACCAGAGCTGCCCAATGACATATGGAAATATGCAAGAGACAAATGTGTTCTAGTGCTGGCCTTTTTCCTGGGGTGAGATTCCCTCTGCAGGCAGTGGAGTCAGCAAAGACATCAGGATGAGTGTTGGGGAAGATGAAACAGGAAAGCCTTATAAATATGATTGTCTGGCGAAAGATTTTGAGAATATGGAAACTATAAGCGAGATTGAAATGAAAGCAAGGCTTGAGATACCTCAGTTACTGAACAACTGGAAAACAATGGTGTGACCAGCTGAAGGTAATCCCCTTTTGATGGAGCAACACCCTCTGCTTGCAGGCAGGCCCAAGGGTCAGAGCAGACCCTGCCAGCTTGGCAGAAGGGGCCCAAAGAGGAGTTTTTAGGGTTTAAAATGTAACAGAGTATGGTAATGTAGTGATTCTTACAGACTGTATGGAATGCTATAGAATTTGTATATTGTACTAGATTGGTTAGTGAGAATTAGAATATAGAGCGCAGAAGATGATTTATTGTATTGTAACGGGAACTTTGCTCTCTTAGCTCTTGCCTCTTACTCCTTGACCCCTTTTGCTCTCTTACCCTTTTACTCTCTTACCCTCTCATCCTCTCTCCCCCTCTCTTCTCTCTTTGCTGCTCTGAGCTGCGTTTGGCAGCTCCCAGCAGGGCCCTGCACCCAGGCCCTCTGCAATAAACCCCAACTCCCAGCAGGGCCCTGCACCCAGGCCCTCTGCAATAAACCCCAACTCCCAGCAGGGCCCTGCACCCAGGCCCTCTGCAATAAACCCCAACTCCCAGCAGGGCCCTGCACCCAGGCCCTCTGCAATAAACCCCAACTCCCAGCAGGGCCCTGCACCCAGGCCCTCTGCAATAAACCCCAAGTTCCAGAGATCCTGGCTGCAGAGATCTCTCGTCTCTGTCCATCCCGACCATGCTACCCCTCAATGCTCCTACAGATGAGCTCTGTGATTGAGCTGAGCTAAAACACAGGCTCCCAGGGCAGTCACAGCACCAAGCCTAGCACAGCTCAAGCAGCATTTGGACAGTCCTCTCAGGCACAGGGTGAGAGTCTTGGGGCTGTCCTGTGCAGGGCCAGGCCTTGGACTCAATGATCCTCGTGGGTCCCTTCCAGCTCAGCTGATTCTGTGGTTCTGTGACCTATCTCTGCCACATCACCTCCATTGCAATGCTGCAAATTAAAGCAGAGGAGTACACAGGATTCATGGCAACGCATGGACATGAAGAATTAGGGGATCAAAGAGCAGAAAAATTTGTGTTTTCTTCTCTTTGTGGCAACTTAATGCAGCCTACACAAAGCACTTCTGAAGGCTCCAAGTGTTCTGGAGCAGTGTCTGCTGACAAGAGTCAGAAAGTGTTTAATGCAGAGATTCTTCTCTAGTGCAAGATAAAGGCCAAGTTAGGAGTTCATGTTCATAAAGAACATTAATATCACAGGCCTTTATTGCATTATGAACTAATTCAGTTTCACTCTGAGGCTATTTGAGTAAATCTAGCTTTCTATTTTCATCAACTGCTGTTTAATAAGAGTTTATAGCAGAAAATGATGGCAAATCATTTTTTAATTTTTTAATTTAACTCTAAGATTGTTCTGATAACCATATTGGTTTGGACATAAGCAACAATAAATGCAGATTGGCATCCACAAAAAGGATAGACAGTTCTCTAACCACTGTAATTAATATTGCTAGGCTGCATTCTTTAAGGTTCCTGTGTTTTTCAGAGTTGTGGTGTGCTAGCTAAAATCTGTTCAGTCAGGCTGATTTTGGCTTTCATCCACATATATTAATTTTGCCCAGAAGCTTTCCAGAAACTTAATTAAGCTGGCAGGTTGCATTCTCTTATGGTCCATCTTGAGCACAGTCTCATTTTTAAGACTTGAATTAGAGAACATATTCATTTGGGCTGCCTACTTAAAATTCTTAAAGAAAAAAATAAAGGGAAAAAAATTAAAGAAGCCATCTTCCCTCAAAGCATGATTATTTAATTTTCCATGAAAAAGCCGGGCTGTTTGTACTGAAGGGTTTTAAATGCACTCCTTTTTCTGGAAGGGAAGGTGCAGGCTCTGCAGTAAATAACTGGCCAGCTCCTCAGAGAGTGCACACACTCTGCTGCTGGTTCCATCCTTCAGAAATACAGTTCATTCTCTGACATTCAGTGATATACTCAGACCTTGGCTGTTTAACTACAGGCTCAGGCCTCCTAACTGTTTCAATAACTCATGAAAACTTTTTTTATTTCCTTCTAAGCACAGTGAGAAGATGGACCTGAACCAGGATTTCAGGTTCAGACACTCTGCACAGTGAGGACTCCGAGCTGACTTGTAATTCCATGCAGGAAAAGAAGGAAATTCTAAAACATCTGAACATCTGTTTAATTCCATCTCTAAACCTGTGCACATGCTTTAATTCAGTGACTATGGACTTTCAATTATGTAAGTTCCTAAGCTTCTACTCTGGGTTTCCTGAATAAAGTTCTCTTTTACCCTAAAAGATGGTTAATACAGAGCTGGTTAATTTTCATAACCATTTAAGACAGTGACAGAACCAGTGCAAAGATCCAGGGGTCTGTGTGACCTGCTGGGCCATGGGCTGTGGCAGAACAGGGTCCTTTAAGGAACTGTAATGAAATTCCTGCAAAAGAAAATTGATGTCCTGAGAAGGCCTACTAGCCAACAGGAAAATCTCAGACCTAAACAAGATAGAAATAATTTACTTTTTACCCAGAAAAATTAACAAAAATATTGGGAATCTTTGAATTCATGAAGTTTCACCTTGTATTGTCCCAAAGAGGGTGAAAAAGGGCCAGAAATGGCCAAAGCACAAGTGCTACACTAATAACCAAGTGGCCACTGAGTTCCATGTCAGTAAGAGTTAATTGATCAGCCTCTGCAAATCTTTAGCTTATGTCTGAATCCCCATATGTGCAGAATTGTCTGAAGGAGCATGTCCTTGCATGGCTCTGGTAAATGGAAACTCCTGTTGTGAAACTGAGCACAAACGTTGCTTCACCTACGAGTCTGCTGTTAGCAGCTGCAAGATAAATTACTGGAAAAGATTTCAAACAAGCTAATTCAGTGAGTAGTTGATGGCAATTATGCAGCTTCCCCACACTGAACACAAGCCATCAAACAGAGAATAGATCAAAACAAGGAAGCTCTGGTTTTCTTTCCCATGAAGTCCCAAGCCACCTATGTGCAAATGACATATTCTCTATTCTGCCTACAGAGGGCTTAACTGAAAGAAACTTATTCCCTACCCCAAGATCAAAGTCCATTCAGGAAACAAAGTTAGAAACTGAATTTCAAATAATTTAATTACACTATGTAATTACTTTACAGAATCCATAAAGTATTCATTAAACAATAGTAATTCTTACCTGATTCCCACCATGACACACATCACGCCTTTGAAACATAAAAATCCTTAAATTCTTTCTTTTACTGAGCTAATGAAAATGTTAAATTACACTAGCAAGAGCCAGCTGAGCAATTGAAACAACCATATCAAGCAGATGATTTGGGATGATATAGTAAGTTTCAAGGTGGGAAAACATTATTAAATAAATTGCTAGGGCATGAATGCAACACCCAATGGTTAAACTCAGTGGGTCATAAAGGATCCTAACCACAATTTCAGTGTTATTAATGTGTTCATCTAGCTCTCAAAAACAATCAGTGAAATCATGAGTGAATTTTTGTAGACAACTGTTCTGCAACAGAAGGAATTCTCACGTTGTCATTCAGTTATCACATGGCCTTGGAGAATTGCAGCTCCTATCTGTCATTTAGATAGCTAAACAAAAAAAAAAAGAGAATAAATCTGCATCATCTTCAGTTGCTATTTTGTTGTTCCAGTTCACGGGGCATTTAATTAATAATTGGAAACCCAGGCTGCATTCTGCCATCCCAGAAGACACACAGCTTGGACATCAAGGGCTGTCCCTCTAGGCCACCAAAGGGGGGCTGATGGCCATGGGGATGGTGCAGATGGGTTTCTTCACTGAGAGGGCTTAAATTTTGAACTCCATGGACTTTCTCACCTCCTATTGGCCAGGTTTATATATAAAATCAGGCCCTTAGTTTGGGATCCTAAAGCATTTCACATCTGTGCTGCTTGAACTTCACCCTCAAATGACAATGTCATCCCCTCCTGGGGTCCCAAGTGCCCCTCTCTTGTGACCATTTGTACATTGATACTGAAAATTGGGCTGATGGGTAGGAAAGATGGGCAATCCCAGCTGGCATTGGAGAACTTTTCTCTCTGCTGTGCACACAAGAGAAGGTGCCATTTTTAACTAGCTTAATTTAATTGCAAATGGATTTCCACAGTGCCTGAGCTCTGCCTGGCACAGTGTGCCCTGTCAGACTGTGACCCTCTGGGCACTGCTGCAGCACAAATTATAAAAGTTATTACCAGTAAAACAGACCAAGCTCTCCAGTAAAAACCCCTGGTTGGCACAGGAGCTGCACACAGCCCCAGGGAGCCCCCAGCCAAATGGATGCCGTGCATGAGAGCTCACCAGTGCACCTCCTCTGGTGTCTGTGGGACAACAGCACAGACTCAAAGCAGGTGCTTTTACAAGGGCAAAATTCCTCCTGTGGCCTGAGAAATTTGTGCCAGAAATGTCAGTACCCAGAGTGTGACTGTTGCAGAGACTCCACAGCATTTTAGGCATCCTCTCCGACAGGACACTGTGACTGAGAGAGAGTAGAGAGGAAAGTGCTCTTCTGAGAGCCACATGAGAGATGAATCACAGAATCACTGAATGAGCTAGGTTGGAAAAGACCTTTAAGATTATCTAGTCCAACCTATGACCTAACACCTCCTTATCAACTAAACCATGGCACTGAGAGCCACATTCAGCCTTTTTTTAAACATCCAGAGATAGTGACTCCACCACCTCCCTGGACAGATGATTTCAGTGCCCTATCACTCTTTCTGTGAAGAATTTCTTTCTGACATCTAACCTAAACTACCCTGAGTGCAGCTTAAGACTCTCCTCTTTTCTGTCAGTGCTGCCTGGAGAAGGAGCCCAACCCCACCTGAGCACAGCCACCTTTCAGGGAGATGTAGAGAGCAATAAGGTCAGCTCTGAGTCTCCTTTTATCCAGGCTGAGCACCCCCAGCTCCCTCAGGGGTTCCTCACAGGGTTTGTGCTCCCAGCCCCTCCCCAGCCTCATTGTCCCCTCTGGACACATTCAGGAGTCTCATTGTCCTTCCCAAGCTGAGGGGCCAGAGCTGGGCACAGCACTCAGGGTGTGCCCTCACAGTGCCAAGGACAGGGACAGAATGACCTCCCTGCTCCTGCTGGCCACACCATTCTTGACACAGGCCAGGAGCCCTCGGTCTTTTTGGCTCATGTCCAGCCTGGTGTCCATCAGCACACCCAGGTCCATTTCTGCCTGGGCACTCTCCAGCCACACCATCCCCAGCCTATAACACTGCAGGGGTTATTGTGGCCAAAGTGCAGGACTGGGCACTTGGACTTATTGAACTTCAACTTCAACTGCTATTTTTACATAGCCTGGACAGCAGGAATGACTGACTCAATGACACTCATATAAATCTTTGGAGTCCAAGCCCAGAGAAAACAACAAGAAATAATTGAACAAACATTCAAACTCAACTAAACCAGACATGTCTCACTGTGGGGTAAACCAAGACTGCTACTGATTATCAAAGATGTTGAGCTGCCCAAGGAGAACTTTTTGGAGGCAGCCTGCCTCAACAGAGGCTGGTCTGCATCCTTCCTGCAAGCTGAAAACCATTTGGTTTGTTTTCCAAAGAAAGAGGGCAGGTGATAAGTAAAAATAAATGTTTGCAAAACCTCATTTTTCACAAAACACCTCAATTTTCATAAAATTCTATTTAGATTCTATATTTTTGTTAGAGGGTGGACTTGAAACATTTCCTGCATCTGTATCAAAGGGCAGGCAATAGATGTTATTGCAATATAAATGATAAATAACAGTAACAGGAAAGATGTCAGTGCTGCAGCCTATTCTTAAATATTTCTGCATACTGCAGGACAGGAATACACAAACATTTAGCAAATCCCAGAAGAAAAAAATTCTATTACATAAGAAATCAGTATAATATGTTGATCATGTAATTTTCCTCAGTAAATTAGCCAAACTATGAGAAAAAATTATTATTTAAATCAAGACTATTGCTTTTCCATTTGTGTCTCTTCACCTAATTTATTTTGGTTATTTCATATCTTTGCAAATCTCTTCCTAATTATGCAGACTCACAATCTGATGAAAATCACAAAACACAGAAAGTGTCTATTACTAATGATGTGAAAGATTGCATTCTTTCTATATTTGTTGTCCAATTCCCTATGCAAATTCCCTTCAGCATGCCTGGGAAGATGCATTTGTCCAAGTGGTTGTGCCATTACTTGCTCTGCAGACAGATTTGTATTGCAGCAGCAAAGTGCTGCAATCTACAGACGTTATCTGTTCTGTTTTGTAGGATCAGTTTGGAAAATATAGTTTATGGACTGCTTAACTCTAAGATATTCTGAATTAAATAATTCACCAGAAATTCAATTACAAGCAGAGCACAACCTTCTCTTGGCATAAAACTTTCATAGGGACTTCAGAAAAGGGGAAAACACAACAATTTCCAAATTAATGAAGCCGGCATTGATTTCTTACATGTGAGACCAGGAGGTCAGCAGCAACGTTTTATGGGTGTGAAGCTGAAATATATTTTACTTTCTGGTTTGTTTCAGGACTAACAATGAACTTCTCACAAGTAAGTGGGCACTTGCTACTGATCACAGAATCAATTTACTGAGGCCAACATTGCTGGGACAGCGTGATCTGTGGCCCAACAGCCCAGAGCCCATGCAAGGGAAGGAGATGTGGCTGAATCTTCCGAGAGAAAGGTGAGGCTAAAGCACAGTTACTGAAATTCCTGACTGATAGCAAATTCAGGGTTAATTAAGATGACTGACATTGCAGTTTTTTAAATCAGTGCATCTTGTTGCACGTAAAAGCCTAAGGAGAATTTTCACCCTGTGCTGCATCATGTCAGCAACAACAAAAACTCTTATCGGAGTGTTTCAAAACTCCCAGAAGGACAAGAAAACTATCAAGAGTTTGGCCCTGAAATTTAGCAGTTGTTGCATTTTGCTGCCATCTACCATTATAACACAAATTGAACAACTTATCTGTACAAACTGCTAAAATGTGCTTTTACACACTGTATCAAAAACCTCAGCTTTCCACAGCACTGCCTCAGCCAAAAATTCTGCAGTCTCCTTCCTTCCCTCACCACTCTCCCAAATGCCTCCCCAGTAAGTCAAGACACCAGGCACAAAAGGATTTCTCCAGGCCTCCATTCCCTTTTTTTGCGTGAGGCAGAACTTCCAGCAGCACCTCAAAAGCTGCCTCAGAGCAGCAGGCAAAGCTGACGTGGCCGATCCTGCTCCCTGATGCGCAGGGATTCAAGCAGCTCGTTGGGCAGCAGATCCCACAGAGAGGGAACATAACCATCCATCACCATTGGCTGATTCCTACAGACATGACTGAGATCTCCAGCAGGCGTGCAATCATGAGCTGATTGCCTGTTCCAGGATTTATTTTAGCTGCCGTGTGTCTGGATCAAAAATCCATGGTCTGAGTAAAGGTATATTCAGCTGCAGCTCTCAGGCTTTAACTCCTGCCCCCAGCTGAGGTTCAGAAGCTTTCAGTCTCCCTGCCCCAGCCGTGTTCAGGCTGTCTCTGTTTATTGAGGGTTCTTAGTTCAGAGACTTTCTCCTGCCACCAGCAGCCAATAATCTGTCTGCCAGAGTTTTAGTCATGCTCCGCTTCCCCTGGACCGTGTTCCCAGGCTGCAAGCTCTGCTGTGACAAGAAATCCTTAATTCGAGCATTGGATGGCTAAACACAGCTACAAAACACTAATGAATGCAGAGAAGTTTCTGACTTCAGTTTGGGTGAAAAACTCTCGAGGTTAGATGTTTATTTAATCTTTAGAAACATCCCCTAGCATTGTGTTGTTTCAGAAAGGTACCTGCTGGCCCTGAGACCTCTTTAAAAAGTCTCAAGGCCATCTTCTACCCAGCTGGAAATCTTTAAACATTCACATCAACTGCATGCCATCTTCTAAAAAGAGTGAACTAATTGAGCAATTCAAAATTATTAATGATGGGTTTGCTCTCCATCATTCAGTAGAGAACCTGGTCAAGGTGCCTGACTTACACACAGCAATTTGCATGTGCATCCTCCCCACACTGACTGATTTTCTCTGTTATCTCCCCTGTTTGAACATACTTGTGGTTATAACACCTCTACAAGGGTAGGAGCAGAACTATTTCTAGAATAGCCTCCTGTTATTCTGATTTACTGAACAAAAAATAATTAAAAAAAAAAGAAAAAGAAAAAGATGTTTCCAAGAATCTGCATCTTGCATGCATAAACTCCAGTGTTAGCAAAAAATAGACTCACATATATTTAAGGGTCTGACCCAAAGGCATTTTGAAAGGAGCCCAGAGGTGACCAGAAAAACTCAGTTTTCCTAATCCTAATGCAGTGCACTAACCACGAGATTTTATCTTTTAAATTCACCTTGCACAGTCAAGGATTTGATTTTCAGAAGGGAGCCTTTCCTAGCTGTACTTTTCCACTGGAAATTTGGTTCCATCAGGTTAGATCAGTGACTTGGAGGTTTAACAGAGCAAGAAAGACAATATCTCAGGGAAAACTTAAAGGGATCTGCCTGACATGAGTAAGGAGAATAAACCCTTTACCCATCCTATTACACAGAGCCTGGCAAGGAGATGTTGAGATAGCAATACAGGGGAAAGAGCAGCGAAGTCTGATTCCTCCCTAAACCTTTTGTAATTTCCATTGCAGAAATCATTGATCAAGGTCCCTGAGATTAGCAAGAGGAGCATTCACAGGAATGGGGCTGTCTGTCCACATCAGGGCACACGACCCTCAATAAATGAATTTAAATAGGAGTAACTGTGAGATTGCACTGTCACATTTTACTAATACCTCATAAACTTCAATCATCCAGACAAAACACAAGTTTACAGAAACCACTGTAGAAGCAGCACTTCCCTGAAGCATTTTAAACAGCAGGATTTAGGCAGGTTTGTTTATGGAGACCTTGAATTAGGGGGTTTACTGACCCTGAAACTGCACGTGAAAGATCAATACTGATCACACAGGGCAAAATTCAAAGTGATAAGGGGCTGGCATACCCTCCATTCAACAGTAAATGTCCAAGAAGCCTAACTCCTCAGATATGCAGACATGTAGATGTATTTTATAGTATTTTATTATATAATTTATATATAGAAAAATATAAATATTATATATATAAATTATAGTATAATTTATATATGCATGTGTGTGTAATAAAGTATATAAATTACATTAGTATAGTGAATATATAGTGTATATATGTACATACAAATATATACATATATACTATATATAAAATATATATGTACAGTACAGATATACACATATATACTATGTATTACTATATATGTGTAATATCTTATGCCCCTAAAATTAGAATAATATTACCAAAAGAAAACAGAAAAATCACACCCAAATAAACAAAAAGGAGCATTTCACAATAAATTGAATTTTTTCAGCACCTGACCTTGAGGTAGAGTGGTTGCTTAACAGTGAAATCTTCAAGTATAATAGATTTTAAATTAATGTTTTTCTATGGTAACAATACTATGCAGCAAATGGCACGGGTACATTACATAGGTTTACTCATTTTCACCACTGCTGTTTGCAGGGGATTTAGATCCAGCAGCTGTGGGCATATGCTGGGTATGAGAATGACTGCCAGCCTATAAATTACCTCAGGAAGTAGATGGCACCTCTAATTAACAAGTGAGCTGTGTGAAACTTTTGCTCAGACTTCAGGGAGAGAGGTGGAAAATTCTCAGGGTCTAAAATGTGGCTATTACAGAACAAATAAATCAGTCTGCATAAAAACTTCCAATGCTGCTAATTATACACTGAGAAATTTAATGTGTACATACAACATGTGCAATATGTACATAAATACCTAATTGAATATACAAAAACATATGTTCTAAATAACACACACATGTACATGTGCCTATGTATGTGTATCTATATCTATAAATAAAAATGTAATGAACATACTCAGAGAATTATAACATACTGGGACACTGGTTGGTTAAAGCAAGAGGTCAGACATTTTGATGATGAACTTAAAATGGGCATTTTGGAATTTTTTACTACTATATGCCATCCATCAAATATTTCCTTTCTTCCACAACCAACACATGAACCTGCTGAAGATGATTATTCATAAATTCTGCTTCAAACAACCCCATATTCCAGGAAATATTTTCCTTTACACTTTTCCTGGTACTATGTGTTTTTAAACACAAGGTTCTGGGATGATTGCTTCCAAATTCAGAAATTCAAGGAGCTCATTATGCAAATAAAGAATCATCTGATAACTAATCCTGCTGCACCTTATTATAAGACACAATTAAAATAGAGTATAATATTAAATAGAAATCACTGTTAGAATAGTATGAATGCTAAGAAATAACTTCCATGTAGATTTAAAGTTGTATAATACTAGAGGAGCCGTTATCAGGCCTCACAAATACTCAGTTATAGATATTTTGCAGAATTTGCATTATGTTATCAGCACATTATAACGTAGCAATTGGGATCCAACATTTACAGGTGTATTATAAAAGGGGTTCCTCCTACCTGATAATGGACAGAAGAACTGGGTAAGAACACCGTGGCAAAGTTTAATTGAAATCTTGTTAATACTTCAATGCATCATGGTTTGATTCATTCAATTCTGAGCAGATAAAATTTAAGACATTATAATTTTTAAATTAATAAAATAATCTTCAATCTCCACTGCAAGCTGCCTCTTTATCTGCTACTTTTCATTTTATAAAGCTGCAGTCTCCATGGGTATGGAGATGCTGTAGAAAAGTTAACAATCAGGACTCATCTCTCTCTAGAGATACTTATCTGGTCTGTTTGTGGAGTTTTTACAAATTTTAAACTATGTATAGATAAAATAGGCTCACAGCAAAATCATCATAATCACAGCGCCCTTTTGAAAAGTTCTCTAACTTGTTTATTGACAGGGAACTGGTTGGCCTAATTATAAATTATTATCCCCAGGGTAGGAGGTTAGCAGCAGGCATATGTACAAATGGCCACTTTCCTGCTGCATCAATTAACACAAAAACCCAGAATTTCATTATCTCTGAGGGCCAGCTTCCTGCAGCTTTTCATATCGCGGTTGTATCTGGATTTAAAAGGCTTTGCCTTTGGGAGACATATAGTTGTTGAAATATATATAATATTCTTTTTCATTCTATAAAGAAAGACCTAAAACTCAGTGTAGGGATGGACTTTGACTATTGCCTGGTCTGAGGTGTCAGAGGAGCTCCACAGAGGGTGGGAATAAATGGGCTCAGAGCTGGGCCAGCACAGGGAGGGAGGTGCAGCACAGGAGCCCATTGGGTCCATGCTGGCTCAGCTGCTGCCACAGCTCTGGGTTCATGGGCTGTGCTCCAACCCAAAACTCAGAGCAGCAGAAACATGCGGCATTCACATTGTCTGAAAACTCCCTTCGCCCAGGATTTTTCTCCTGGGAAGCTGAGGAGCCTCAGAGAAAAGGAAAACAATTCTTATCTCATTTGCTTCTCCTGTGTTGGGCTCCTTTGGAATGTGTTTGGAGATTGTTTACCCACAGGTGATTGCTCCATTGGACACTGCTGTGAGTTGTTTTCACTCATTGGCCAATCAGGGCCAAGCTGTGTCAGGGCTCTGGAAAGAGTCACAAGTTTTCATTATTATCTTTTTAGCATTCTGTAAGTATCCTTTCTGTATTCTTTAGTATAGTATAGTATTCTTTAATATAATATAGTATCATAAAATAATAAATTAGCCTTCTGAGAACATGGAGTCAGATTCATCATTCCTTCATCTGGAGGCAATGCAAATGCAATAGAAACACACCCTGGAATAGTGGGGAGAGATCTCTGCCCCAGCAACTCCTTTCAGGGATCTCAAGAACTTTGCCAACATGATCCTAATAGACAGTGATGAAAGCCAGAAGATAACAAGTGACTGAAGGAGGTAAAAAGCAAATCCAATATCTGCCCCTCCCAATGCCAGCAGATTTACATGTATTTTCAACACCCAGTCAGAATCAGAGTGCAGCAGAGAATGCCTCATCCCAGTTAAACTTACAACCTTTTCTACCCTACCAGCCTTTAACCTGAAGCCATCAGTAATTCTGAAGCTGAAATTTGAAAATCTCACTTTTGTAAGATTTGATAGCTTCCTGGCTTTCAAATGAAATTCTTTGGATGACTTTTATACTGCAGTAGATAGCAGCCACCCCAGGAGGAAAGCAGAAAGAACTGGAATGCTTTCTAGCGGTAACTCTCTGTACCCTTTCAAATGGGAGTGAAGCATCAACAAGGAAAAACAAAGCCAGAGCCATAGGAAATGTATATCAGAGTGGGACACACATTGTTCCCTGATCCTGCACAGTTCAAGGTCATCATTTAAACCACCTCACCCAGCAGTGTTAATTAACCAACCAGACTCTGAAGTGTGAACAGGACCCATCCAACCACTCCATGGTTGTACACAATCTGCAGAGACAGGAGCTGCTGATAGAAGGGTGGAGGATGTAAAATCTGCTCCAGCCATTGGCAATGAGCAATAGGAATTGTCCTTCAAATGTCTACTGAAAATTCAACCTAGCTTCAAATGGTAAAAAAATAAAAAATAAAGCACCTTGGAAAATTTCACGTGAAGCTTGGACAGCACTGAAAATCCCTAAATACAACAGCTTTAACTATCAAATATACATGAAACTAAAGAACCTTGAAAAATGAGTTCATTCCACTTTTTTTTATACTCTGAATCTGTCATGTCAGGGCCTAAAAAGTTTTATTAGGGTATCCTTCAGCTGGTAACTCATCATGAGAGCCTCAGTCCACTGAGGATCCACTAGACTGAGGTCCAGAGTGTCAATGCCCATGGAGAGAATGGATTTCACAGCCCATTGAGTCAATGGATGGAGCAGTTTCAGTCTGCTGGGTTAATGTGGGTCCTGCTGACACACAGGGAGTGCTTTTACAGCATTAAAGAGCCTTACAAAACTTTTTGTGAAAAAAGCCCTTTATATTCAGGATAATATGTTTTCCAATTATGACAATTAAGTTTTGTTTTCAGAAAAGGAAAAGCAATTCATTCATACTGTAAATTATTTGCTAGATTTACCACCTAAATTAAAAGGGAAAACATTTATTTTCTTCAGTTATGATAGCCAAGAGAACCTGTTTTAAAGGTCAGTCTTGCATACTTCTACTTATATGAGCTATAATTACACACACAAACAGCCTTACTTTGACACTGTTTGTGTCAGAAAAGTTTTGCAAGATCAAGTTTTTGGCTGAGACAGAACAAGCTTAAATATCAAAAGAAGCAAGCAAGTTATGCAGCCAAAAGGGAAGTCAGAGCCATCCCCTGTTCAAAGGCAGTCACACCATTAAATGAGATTTTGGGAATGAGACTGACACACCCATTTCCAGCACTGGTGGCACAAATGGTGCAGCTTTAATTTCAGCCCTCCTTAGAGCCCTGGAAACTCAGTGCTCACCCCACTGACCTCAGGGGCAGCTGAGAGCTAAGGAGGGCTGGCAGCCCCCAGGAGACACTGCATTTTTAACAAATTAACATTTGTTATCTGCTCCTTCACTGACTCTTCCTTCAGAAAGCTTCAGAGCAATACACTGGCACAAGTTTCACTGACTTTCCCTGTGGCAGATGGAAAGCCAAGGAGCAGCTCTCTAGGACTGCATCAAGAAAAGGAATATGAAGGAAGATTTACGCTTTTTCCAGGTTAAGGAACAACTTAGGAGAAATATCTACTTGTGAAAGCCTCACGTGGTGGTTGTTGATAATTTAAGCATAACAAATTGGAAATATACTAAAACTTTGTCCAATGGTGGCATTACTTCTGTGTGACATTGCTCAAAGCAAGACTCAATCATCTGGGAATAAAAATTAAAATCATCACATTTTAGGGTAACTTTCTTTCATTTCAATAAGCAATCCTTTCATTCTCACACTTAAGGAAAGCTTTATAATAAAATAAATCTTTCTAAGAAACACATTAAAAATCCTGTAGTATTTCTAACTGTTTATTAATATTTTTGATCCAAGTACACACCTAATTGTTAATTAAGAATGCAGAAGATATCTCTTGCTGCATAATCAAGGTTAATATCCCAAAAGAGTCAAAGCTTGCTTTGCAAAGGAGCAAAAAGAAATGCAGATAAGAAAGATGAACAAGGGTAATGAAATTAGCCCCTTTTAATTTCACAATCCTATTAAAAGTTGAAAAGGAGAGTTGACCTGTTTCGTGATGAGGCACTGCTCTTCCCCAGGATTAAGATATTTTCTTGAATTTTGATTTTCTTTGCTCCTGGTCTCAAAAATACTTAGAAAATAGCATGGCCATATTTTATTTTTCATTTCCAAGTTGCAACAATATACTCTACTGTTTATAAATTCACCATCTGTCATGATTAGTATTATAGCAATACCTAGGGCACAAGAACATGGAACAGAACCTTAACTGAGCTTCAAACACAGAGTTTAAGCCTTTCACCCTCTGATACACAATTCTTTCCAAAATTATGGGTGCTAAGTATTGAATCAAATATCCATAAACACTATTTGAAATAAAAATATTTGGGTCAGTGGTGGTTGTAGCCCACCACCTGTCGTAACTCAGAAATTTGATGATTTGGCATTTATAGAAAAAAATCATTAGTTATGAATTTTCTGCTTGCAACAGGAACAACAGCAAGGGATACACCACATTTCTGTATATTCATTAATTATTCCATCCCTTAACAATACTTCAGAACATTTTGGTTTTTTTGCTACTGTCTTTTTGCTATTGGGGGACGAGAAGGGGGACCAATCGTGAAGTGAAACTTAGAATGTAAAAGCAATTCAGGACCTAAAATAAAAAACAACTGCAGATGCCTTGGCTATCTGATTTCAGAACATGAAAATGTCCTAAAGTGAAATTAAAAGCTGATCTTCAGGCTAAAAATATTCAGAACAAAATGTAGCTGTGTTCAAAATGTGCAAATTTCTTTTTATTCACTTAAACTGGTTTAAATCTATAATAATGCAGTGACTAATTGGGCCCTGAGTAGGCACAAGTGTGCCTGACTGAAAAGATTGAAAATGGCAGTTAAATAATTAATGTAAAAATATGTTGATGAGCCTAACTAAGAAAATGTGAGATATTGGAAATTAAATAGCTGGCATTAGGTAATCTACTTACTGCATAAAAGGCATTAGAAATATCCATTAACTGCATCTGCCATAAATAAACAAACGTAGGAAGGAGACCAAAAGATAATATTTTTCCACTTTTGCTTAAGAGGAATATATTCAATTAATTTTTCAACAATTAAATAAAGAACCCCATACTAAATTAATCTAGAAACCTCACAGTTTACTTGGGAGTAAAATTAAAATATAATGTACTAATTTGTTTTTGGGAGGTGGGAACAAGGGTGCTGGAAGAACCACGTTATACACACTAATTTGATACAAATGACTGGTATTAATGATATATGTGCATATTAAGTTAAATCAAGAGTTATATTCAAATAGAAAGTCAAAACAGGAAGAATAAATTCCAGCCTGGAGCTGCAAAGTTACTGTAGGTGTCTTCTGAAGGTCTTTGAGACCAGGATAAACAAACACCTGCCTGGTGCATAGAAAAATGACTTCCCCGAAGCACAGGGTGGGGGGAGAATAAAATAAAATAAAAAATTTAAAAAAATTAAATTAAATTAAATCATAAATAAAATAAAAATTTAATTTGAATTATTCTCAAGGCTGATCTTCACAGCAGTGTGGAGCTGTGTTTCCTCAGTGGCAGACGAGCAGCATTGCTCAGAACAGTCAGAGGAACAGAGCTGAGACACCTGAGCCAAACAACACAACAGGGCAACTTCACCAGAGTCAGCAATGAGCCTGAGAAACAGCAGCTGGGAGAGCCCTGCCTTGCAGAGCTAATGAGCCATTGAAGTAAGTAACACTTTCTAAATCACTGAAAAAAGAAATCATTCAGCTTCCTCTGCCTGAATATTCTCCACTCTCTGTTTCTTTTTTAGCAAATAGGGTAGAGCTGAGGCTTTTATTGTTGTTGCTCCTGAATTTTATTATTGATTCCAGCAATATATTTATAATTTTGGATATATTCCTGAAAGCCAGCCTCCTTTTGCAGTGCAACTCAGGCCAGCAAACCTTGTACTCATGCTTCAATGTGAACTCTTGGGGCTGAGCTTGCAGCAGCCTGTCAGAGGGGTGAGAGCTCTAAATGATGCCATTCATCTCCTGGCCATGCACTTTGCAGATGAAAAGAAGGATAAATGATTTTAGCCTAATGCAGTACCTGCCTAGTTAGGCTTTAACATTACTCTTATCACCATGGTAACCCTGAAGGAGAAACACACAACTAACAAAGTGTTGGGAATAAAGAAAACCGTTTTCGTCCTTTCCTTGTTCTCCTCACCCCCCCCCCCCCCCCAAAAGGTAAATAAAGCAAAAGCTTCAACAACAAATACTCCTAATTTACTCTCCAGACTCTGAGAAGTGAATCTGTGCACTCCTCTTACTTTTGTAAATTTACAATGTGTTTCAGCAGAGCAATTGTCTTGACAAAATTACAAATCACAGTAACTAGAAATGTAGCCTGATGTAAAACTCACATAAGTAGCTGTATAATCCAGTTTGTGTGACTTTGGCACCCTCTTGGTGAATAATACAGTTTTTTACCGTGTGCAGTTTAGCACTCAGATTAAAAACTATGCTAAGGACCCTAATTAGAAAATCATGTGCATACAGCCACATATAAAACAAGAGAAAACCCTGGCCATCCTAAAATAAACCCTATAAGACTAAAATAAGAAAATATCTGCCTTGAAAAACCATCTCATTGCAGGTGATGGAAACATCAGCTTTCACATAGATTATGTGCAAATCCTCAGGTTGAGGGTTTTCAGAAAACTCTGAGCCCAGGCACAGTCAGCATTTGTGAAAAGTGGCTTGCAACACCACCAGAGAGCCTATTATCATAATTCCCTTCTCTGTACCATCTAATGTTTCTAACAGCAAATCAAACAACAGATGTATGGCATCTAGAGTCAAACAACGTGTTGTGTTCCAAACAGATTTGCTCTGCAAATATTGGAAGATGTCCTCAATAGCTAATATTATCATTTCTCCATTTTTCTTATGAAGCAACAAGGAAATTACAGGAAAATCTCTATATATTTTATAAAAATAAATGTCTGTTTAGGAAAAAAAGGCAATATATGCCACAGAACATGCATCTGTTCTGTTCTGTTTTATATCTGAACAATCAAGATTGCTTTTTCTGCATTTATTTGCAAATGCAGGCATTTTTTCTAACACATATTCATTTAGGAGGAGAGATTTTACCACATTTACATAGACTTAAGGTGATGGCAATACATGATGACAGTGTCTAAAATTATTATTTTCCCTTGTGAGTTTCCTTTTATGTTAAATTTTCAATTTTCTAATTTTGGGTTTGTCTACTAGTCCTACAGGAATACTTTAATTCTTTTAAATTCTTTCATCCTGTAGAATTGGTTAGAAGAAGTGCTAGAATAGAAACTACCTATTAAGCTTACTCACCACAATTTGAAAAGCAAAAATTCCATTTAAATTGTTGGCTCTCCTAATATGTAACACAAAAGGACAAATCTAGAGAAAGTAGGGATCAGAAGTCTGATTTTATTAACAAAATACCACTCAGAAATGAAGGTGTTGTCACACTTGGTCACTCAACTTCACAATAAATGATTTATGCCAGGCAAACACTTCACATTTTGAAAAGCAGAACAGTTATCAATCAAATTTTAGCCCAAACCAGTTGTGGCATGTGGATGGTTCCTGGTGGTTGATAAATGTTTAACAAACACTCATTAAATGGTTTAACACAGAAGTTTCAAATGCACTTTAAAACTTGTACTCTGCCAGGTCAAGGGTTTAACAAAAGCACAAACATAACCTCTCCTTCCAGCCTGCTGCTTGGTGGTTTCATTAGGAAATGCAATTTAGCTAATGATTCAGTTAATCTTTTTATAACCACTCACATAAATCTTGAATAAATGTTATGCAAGCTCCAACACTAATTTAAATTACTCCTATTAAGAGTCATGTCCAAATAAAAACATGACTGTTGGCAATAAGAGCCTTACAAGGGTATATCCATATGGTACAAGATTCAAAATTGCAGAATTCCTCACATTCCTATCCATCCTCTGCTGCCATTTTAAAGCTGTTGCATTTCTTATTTCCCTTTCCCCTCACTTTTCTACCTTTTCTTCTGCAAAAGTGATCTCCAAAAGATAAAAATGGGCAGTAAACCTTCAGATGTTTTGTAGTTAAACTCCATCTATTTGTGTTTTATGGTAAGCAATGCAAATTTTGGCTTGTAGAAATAACCTTATTAGGTATGCAGGCATTTCTCTGGAAACACTATCATAAAAACCACAGCTAAGTCATTAATCTTTTCAAAAAGCTTGTTGAGATCCCCATAGGCATTTAAATGGATCATAACAGCCTCACATATGAAATATAGAGCTGCAGCCAAGAGTCTGACAGAAGTGCAAATTTGGACAAATAAGACCATCAAAGCTTCAGCTGAAGAGATTTCTCTTCTCTCCACAGGACAGGGGGTTGATAAGACCAATCATGGAGGATGAAACTATAAATGAAATAGAAATGCCAAACTCATGCCAACCACCCATGGACTGTTAAAAGCCTACCTGCCTGAAGAGAGCAGCTATTAAATGATTGTATCACTGCAGAGGGACTGGCACCGTGGGATGGATAAATGATGGAGCATTTGCCCAGAGGTGAGCATCCCTGTTTGTCTTGCTGGATTATTATATCACACCCAGGGCAGTGAGCTGAACTCTTGGTGTGTTAAATCAATGAAATTATGACCTCCTCTTGCACAAATAGAGGGGAAAAAAAAACACCAAACCACCCATTTTTTGGGATAAGCCCCACAAATTGGTGGTTATCATATCCATAGCCTATCAAAATTGCACCAATGATCTTACAAACAAAGCAGTCCTCAGAAAGAGCAGGCCCAGATTTCAGTGTTTGCCTCTGGATTGGCTCCAAGCTGCTTTCCAAGTTGGGTGTGTTTGCTGCAGGTTATTTTACTGTACCAGGATAAAGTATGACACCCAAATCTACCCAACTCTAAAGCTGAAATTATCAGATTCCCTTACAAAATTTATTCAGAGAGGACTATGGGCCTAATCAGAGATGCTGAGACCTTCATCACAGAAGCTGCTTAAAGACACAAAAAGTTTTGCCAGATCCTGGGGAAAATATGGATTTGGCCAGAAACACTTTGTTTTCTGGGGAGAAGTGGGATAATGCTTGTTTGTTTTTTGTTTTTTTTTTTTTTAATAGGAAGCACAGAGTAAAAAGAATTACTGTCTGTGTCAAAGAGTCAGAAGGCATGAGGAAAGTTAAAATAAAGTTTGCAAAATGAACCTACAACAAAATCAGTGACTGAAATTTTATCATCTCCAGGAAGGACTTTATAAACACCCATGCTAACACTATTTGTTTCCATAAACCATTTCAAATTTGTCATCTTGGTATCAGCCAGGTAAACATTCAGGACTTTTATAATTTAGTGCTAAATTAATCTACAAAGTAGCACTGTTTTTCCTGCTTGCCCAGCTCTAATGGAAATGCTTAATGCTATGTTGGAAAAGAAACAACACATTATCTGGCATTTTAAAACCTATACAGCAATGACACAGAAGAACATGAATGTGTGTTTGCATTCAAGGAGAAGAAATATGCAGCCTTTGTGATAAGTTACACTTTCTCACACAGGCATCTTTTCTGAGATTTCTGCAACTTCAGTAGTCAATAATCTTCTTTTTCTTTTTTTAAACGGGGTGGAAAACAACTTGGGATTGTTGAGCCAGCCACATGGAGAATTATTTCCATTTTCAGTCAGTTTAGCATGTAAATGAGGCACTGTGGTATACAAGGTCTGAGAGCTCATCTGCTTTAAGCACATGCAGTGTTTTGGAGAAATACTTTAGGATATGCACAGAAGTTTCAGTAAGCTTATAAGTACCCAGGATTAATAGGCAAAAACCCAACTGTAGAACAATTATGCTGCAGATCAGCTAAGAAATCTCCTGACAGTGAAATGGCCCAGGCTCCTCATTCCCACAGCAAGTTCAGCTCTGCCTTGATGTCTCCTCCCTGCCAGTTTGGTACCACAGAGCTTGGACTTGAAAGCGCTGCCTCCATCCCCACTGCTGTGTCTGGCTGGGCAAGAGGGGAAGGACAGCCTGCCCCAGCCCCTTTCCAACCTCAAACACTCCAGCAAGGCTGCAAATCTGTGCTTGGGATCCCAAAACACACTCTCTAAGTACTTCAAATGGCCAATTGGTTCAAAGTTACAGACATGAACTCTGGGCTGCTCCCACTGCTGAATTAATCAGCAAATAAGGAGCTCTCACTCTTCTGAAATAGGCTGAAAATTATTAGAAAGTTTCAAGTTTCTGTGAAACTTTGGAAAGTTTTAAGTTCCTTGTCCCCTTCACCTCCCCAATCCAAGAGGGGAAAAAAACTCATTAAAAATTAAAAATATTTCCTAGCTGAAATCAGGAAAATAAAAATCTGTGATGACTCATGTGGATGGTTTCATTTCAATATTTTATGTTCATTTAATAATATTCCTTTGTAATTTTTAACTAAGAATTACCTTGACTTCCTAGATGAAAACCAATTTCAAGCAAAATCCTAAAACTCTTCAATTTTCAAGATATCAAAACAGAAGAGAGCAACAGATGTAAAACTATTTGCAAAATGGAAAATTAATCAGACTTACTTTTCCCCACAATAAATGGGTGTTTTTCAAGGAGTAAATTGCAGAATATCCCCAAAGATCCCTCTATTGCTGCTGAGTCAGGATGCTCTGGGAGCGCTCAGCACCCTCCTGCTCAGAAATGGAGCCTAGGCTGGGATTTCTGGATTTCCCTCTCTGGACAAAACCTCCTGCTCCCTGCAAAACCCAGCACTGCAGAACAGCTGGCACTTTTTGGAACATAACTAGAAAATAATAAAGCAAAAATCCAAGCAAAAGGCATCAAAACAGATTAGTTTGATTAAAGCAATTTGTTTAAAGGAAATAATTTCTACTGCATTTTTACTAGAATTCTGTTTTCTCATTTCCCCTTTCTTCAAGCTGTCAGCTACCAAAAACAGACAAAAGAATTTGCTTAAAGACCATAAAAGGGCCACAAATTATTCCTCCAATATTGCTCCTCAGCTGCCTCCCTTCTCAGTGGGTTTTCATGTATTTTGCTGCTCCTCAAACTGCCTCTCCTTGATTTTGTAAATTTACATCAGGACTGCAGAACCCTGAAAACAAAGTTACAGGTGCTTTGCAGTTGATCAGAAATTAATTACAAATACTGTTTTGCTCTTGTTTTATTAGTTCCTGGAGTTTTTTTACAGATTTCATATAGGTTTCAATTTATATTTAGGTAATCAGACTGCTTTCTAATCCAACAGAAAGCTTCCTACTTGGAATACATTTTCTAGACAAGAAAATGTGGGTTTATTCACACCAAACTGCTTGGCTGTGGCTGCCTGCCTCTGCTCTAATTAATATTTAATTATTTATTTGAATTAGAGCAGCTTCTATGAGCGTGTGCCAGACCAGAATAGCCAAGGAGCTGCAGAACAAAATCAGCATTTGCAGGAGCCCAAAGTTCAAATCCCTATCCTGATTTAATTTTTGGCTTTGGGAGGCAGGACAGCAGCTGCCTCCCCTGTGGTGGGAAGCATCACTCAGGATCTGACTTCAATTCCTGCTGAGCAGCTCAGAGTCGGGATCTGAGCAGGGTCTGTTGCCTCTGCTGTAAATTGGGATCGGTGCTAAACTGCTTCCCAGAGATGTGCTGAATAATTAGCTGTTGCAGAGGGCTTTGAGATGGAATATTTCTTAACTGGGAGGGGGAATGGAACAATACTCTTGTGCTCAGAGCTCTGTAACAACTGCTCCTAAGAGCTACTCATGGCAAATCTTAAATCAGAATATGGATGAGGAAGAAGCGGAGTAAGTTTCCAGTTTTATAAAGCTGCAACTAATGAAAAACATCACACTTCCACATTATTGATCAATGTGATGGGTGATTCCCAAGTCTGATTTTAACAAACGCACACAGAGCTACAGAGAAATGATCCATTTGTACCTGTCTCCACTTATTTATATTTTTCTATTGTTCTTATATTCAGGATTTGCTATACTTGCAATTGAATCAATGTTCAGTAAAACTGGTTTTTGAACAGAGGTAGGAATTACAAATACAAAATTTCAGGGTTTTTTCCATATAAATACTTTATATAATGTCCACTTTATGAACTGCCCATAGAAACCTATGTTGAGGAATTTATTTAGTCTAGACAACCCCAGAACAAAATCTTCCTTGGCTGCCACTAGAAGTACCCACCACTCACCCAAATAATGTCCTAAACAACAAAACTTTGTTAGCTGCTCTATGATTACTAAGGCAGGCTGAAAAGTAGAAAAAGTCACATTAAGTGCCACATCTGTAGGAGAACCAGGAGATGACATGACCTTTTTTCCCCAGTAGTCATTTCCTAATCAAAGCCCAGAAGCTGCTGAGCTCAGGCAATGTCACCTGCAATCAGCTGGAGATGCTTTTAATTGCCTGTGTGCCACCGTGCATGCTTCAGGGTTTGCTCTGCTGCTGCAGGAAATCAGGAAATCTGGTTTTGCTCCCAAGTTCAGGACCATGGATAACCTGAGATAACCATGGGAAGGATGAGAGGAGCAGGAGCTGTGAGGCTGTGGGGAATCTGCCCCTGCCCAGCATTCCCTGAACACACCCAGGCTCCAGCACAACAAATAAAAGCTGCTCAATGGCTGTCCTGTGCCAAAGGAGTTAATTAATTGCTAATTGCTCACCTGGAGGTGTAACACCACTGACAGAAACAGGCCTGATGCACTGAGTTAGGGAGGGACCCATCCAAGAGTTACCAAGGGCTCAACAGGGATTCCTCTCCCTTGCACTCAGAAAAATGCATTTTTGGCAGTATTAACATCTTTCAGGCATTCCAGTCAAATTCACAAAGTTTAGAAGCAAAAGGAACATTTTCCCATACTTCAAAAAGAAAATACTTGTTTTATGAAATGAAGCAAGACTTTCATATCTGAATTTCCTTCAAGTGTTCTTGTAGAATAAATAAACCTTAAAATATTCAGAATAGAAAGGAAATATTTTTATTTTACTAAACAGAGCAAAGCCAGATATTCTCCTTCTTTAAAATATTCAAATTATTGCAACTACTTTTTAAAAATACAAAATAACAAAAAGAAAAGCTGTTGTTGGAGGAGTTGTATATGTTAGAGGGACATGGCTCACTCACACACAGCTTTTCAGGATTTGAAGGTATCACTTACATTTTGATGAGTACTCTCAAGCCCAGTTCATACCCCCATGCTTCAATTTATTGAAGCACCAGCTAGTAGAAAATACTTAGCTTGCCCAATTAATTCCAATTTACTATGAACTGAGCATCTCTTTCATATTTTATTTATTTACATGCCTTTCCCAAACCAAATTATAAAGCTTATTAGAGCTTTATGAGAGTGATCAGAGTAGTTCAGTATTTTTTCAACTTGAAAAAATGATATTTCAGGAAAAAGGTGTGTCAGCCCCATTCCAACAGGGTTGGAATGAGATGGTTATTTACAGTCCTTTATTATCATAGAATGCTTTTGGTTGAAAGGTTAATTTACCCAGCAATTGAAATGTCTGTCTCAAAGTGACAATAATACTTGAGACTCCATTTCCTAAATCCTATGCTGCTGACCTATTAATGTAAGAAAAAAAATTTAACTATGTTTCCAAAAATGACTAATAAATATTTACTATTTTTATAGGGAAAGGAATTTGCAGATGAATAGCATGACATTTATCAATACAAGTTGCTCACAAGATGATCCCACAAGTAATTCCCTTTCATTTTGTCAATAATAAATGAAACAAAAGGTATAAATTTTTGCTCTTATGGAGGTTAAAAAAAATAGAAATGACCCAATGAGCTACAGGCTCTGTTGAGCATCACAAAAGGTTTAACCCAACATTAGCACTAATGAATTATCAGGGCACCTCACAAGCCCTTCAGAAGGGCTGGATGCAGAAATAATTATTTATTAGGACAGTACCTGACAAGATTGTTTTGATGAATTGGCACATTTGGAACTCAGAGCTGATGAATTGCACTGATGTCAATGCTATTAAAAGTTGTTCAACATGCACATGATTTGATTTATGATTTTTTCAAAATAGAAGAGCACTCTCATCTCATATGAATTAACACACTCACATTCCTAAAACATAGCAGGAACACAGGTAATGGGTATTGAATAAATTCTTCTACCGTAGCTCCTTCCATTCTCTGCACATTTAATTGTGGAATATGACAATTAATACATGTATCTACATTCTTAGAAAGTCAGAACTGACTTTATCACTGGAGGGAGAATGGTGAAAATCCCTGGTAGTTCTACACAGTCATCAATACCTGGCTAAATTTCCTACCTCCTAAATAAAAATGTCCATGAGGTGTTTCTATTTTCATACATGGTGATACACCCTTTTTAGGTACTTTTAGTCATGCACTTCTGTGGTTCTCTCATCTGTAATTTTCCTAACAAAACTAAGCACAATGGAATAGAATAATTCATAAAAACTAAAATGCTATTTTATACATATTTTATTTGTATCCCTCTTCAGTGTCTTGTACTAGCACAGCAGACATACCAGGTCACATAAATGTCTCTTCCTACAAATCTAGCTCTAAAGCCTTACACAATAACAGTTTTACTACTGAAAAATAACAAGGAAAAAAATACTCCTCATAAAGAGAAAAATATGGGGTTTCCCCTTCTTCAAGGATAGCCCTGGCCTTGAATGTGAGGCTAACACCAGAACAAGCTGAAAATCACCTGGGGAAAAAAGAACTTCCAAGATGTGCTAAATATCACAGATGTCAGACTATTTGCTCTTAAGGACTCATCAGAAACTAGAGCAAAATGCTTTAAAATGCAGACAAAGTACACAGCAGAAGGAGTTCTGTTCCAGCCAAAACCACTAACAAATCAAAGCAGAAAACACTCAGCTGAATGTGTGTATGCACTAATTCTCCCTGCCTTGTGCAGGTTCACAAGACCAAATACTTATCTTCTAAGAATGTTTGAGAATCCCATGGAACTGACCTAAATCCATACAAGTTTGAGTAAATTTGTAGCACTATAAAAACTGGCCTATATTTAGGCAATATTTTGGAGCATGTTCTTTTGACTCCTTTATTTTCCTTTATAACTGTGAAGGGGATAGAGGACAACAGGGGGGAGAGATCATACTTGAAAATTACCCCTGACTAGGGAAATTTCCAATAAAAATATGGTGGGGAGGACACATTAAGCCTTCCTGCCAGCTGTCCAGAGCCACATCTCTCCATGAGAGCAGCTCAGGGGGTTTCCCTCGCCAGCCCTGAGGATTCAGCAGAACCTCAAGCCCAGCCCAAAGTGACAATACCAGAGGTCACAGGTGTGCTCAAGCAAAAATGGATGGCTCAACCTCAAGTTCAGAGAAAAGTAACATAAACAATTCTTAGAAGATTATTTATGTTTCCTTTCAAAGGTCAAGAAGGATTTATGTAGTGGAAAAAGAGCTGCTTGGCCTGCTTTGTCCATGTGTAGGTGTTTAAATGCTTTTCAGTTTCTATCCAAACTCCAAAAATTATGCAGAAAATTCACTGTTCTTTTTCTCCCTAGCAATCCATCAACCTTAATTATAATGGTGCTGGAAAAACATAGCACTCTTTATGGAACCTTTTAAAGCCTGAGTTGTTCTGCTGCCATTATAAAAAAGCTAAATTGCTGAGCAATTTAATTTAATTTCTCCAGTACTACCTCATGTTTTCTAAACAAGAACCATCACTCTCTTAAGTTTGAAACATCTGAAATATTGATTACAGCACACTTTCTTTTGAGAGTAAAACATATTAAATGAGTTATCTTTCCATTCAACAAAAGCCATAATAAAGTAGAAGTGCTTGGAATGTGTTGCCTATATATTTTTTCTGTCCTATTAAAACTGAAGTAAAATAGAATTTTGGGCTGAGTAAGTGTGGGGTTGAATGTTTCTACTGGCAAAAAGAAAGTTGTTTGCCCACAGAAAAGCTGTGCTTGTGGCTGCACACTCCCTCAATACTGTGACTGGTAGGAGGGGTTTGATGAAGAGGAGCTGGTTCTGTGTGCTGCAGTAGAGTTCTCAGTTTCAAGGCGGCTTTTCTAGATGCCTGAGGATTTTTCTGTCTTTTTGTCAGATCAAAGCCTATTTTTTTTTTTTTTTGCATATTGTCAATGAGTCTTTTTCTTCCATGTAGACTAAAAGTGAGTTCTCAGCCCTTTCCACACTGGAATATTCTTTTTTTCTTATCTCAGCACAAGAAAACGAGAGAAAAAAAGAGATAGCCAAACAGCAAGAATAAAAGCTCTGTCTTGGCTTCATTCTCTTAGGGCAGGACACAAGAAGCAGTTAAGAAAGAAATTACAGAATGCCCCTGTCTGTCAGCAGTCTGCAGCTCCTGCACCCTTTGGGGGCGGGAGAGGGGCTGGATTTCAGCTCCAGGGTCAGAGGGATTGACCTGGATCAGACCAGACAAGGACGAATTGCCAAGGATGGCACATCTTTGGGGCATTTGTGCCCCTTCACCTCCCAGCTCTATCCCCTCTGCCCAGGTCTATCCAGTTTTACGGGCACACCATCAAACATCTCAGCCAGAAAACACTGAGCATGAAAGAGCAGTGAATTATAGCAAACTTGCTCAGAAGTTTGCATTTCCAGAGAGAATCAAAGGGAGGCATCCATGAGGGTCAAGACATCTCAAACCAGGCGAACAAGAGCAGGAAAAAGGGAGGCACTTGATTTAAAGTCTTCTGGTGGAGGATGAGTAGAGACACAAAGACAGGAGCAGCTCGCCACACACAGTCCTGAGAGGCCCCTTCATCTTGAATAAAGCAGTAAAACAGCTGAGGGTGTTTTCCTCAAAATCATTTTCTTTTAAACAGACAATTTGGCAATCATTGGACCAAGAAGATAAGACAGGGTGTCCTTATTGTTCCTTCTATGGCTTGCTAGGGGATCATAACAAACCTTAAGAGCAATGTGAGGTCAAAAGACATCATTGGGTCTGTGTAACTCGGTCATCCATGCCATCAGTCCTGCCTGTATCAGTCTCTTTTCTCATTTACTGGGATTTATCTGCACTTGCCAACTGGAAAAATGTCTGCATTTCATGGTATGAACAACTTCTGCACCTTAAGCATCCTTATTTTGGCATTTGTCAATATGAAGGATTATTTTCACTGATAAAATAGCTCAATTTAATTCATGGTAAAAACAACAATGGATTTTTAGCATGCAACTAAAACTTTAGGGCTTTGTATTTGTTCTTTCAAAATTTAACAAGTAAATTAACAATTTTCTCTTAACATTCTGAGGAGCATGTTAATTTACATTAACATATAAATGAATATATAGCACCATTTTTTGTCATTCCGTCATTTTTTCCCATATTAATTGTATTCCACTGGAGAAGACTACTTAGAAGTATAGAAATCTATCATATTTACCTATGAAATGCACAAATAATGATAAAATCCCCTGCAATGCACCAACACACCTGAAGAATTACAGAAACAGCTACAATAAAAGACAGATCAAAGAGACACTTTCTCCTATGATCTGAGCAGAAATCAAGCAAACAAGTGAGTTTGAAATATCAGTGATTTAATGAACAAACTAAAACAATCAGAAAGAACTCACCATCCAACTTTTTTGAAATATTAATGACAAAGAATTTTCAAATTGGTCCCTCTGCAATGGAACACCACATGAGAAGCCCTGGAGACAGGGATACCCTTGTTAACAGTGCCAGACCTCATGATCTCAATTTTCTCAAGGCTTCTCCATTTTCAGGTCTGAATTAATTCTGGATGCAGTTGAGCAACAGATGGGATGTTACTGAAATGCCCTAACATATCTCATAATTAACTGCCCAAATTTCATCAACTACTTTATTGTTCTTTCCCATCTCCTCCAGAGATAAGTGCATGGAGAAACTTGAATTGATACAATTTATGCCATCATATTTTACAGACAGGAAAAGTCTGACAGCCTAGAGAAGGCTGACAAGGCATATTTTCTTCCTCTTAAGAAAAAGATCTATATTTATATATGCACACACATAGAGAGAGACTTCTCAATTGTGGCAGCAAATTATAAATGATGCATGAAATGAAAAATTCCTGTTGGGTGCACTAAGAAGTGTACAGACAGTGCCACCATGGAATCAACATTTGCAATGTCATTCACTTACTGAGAGACACTGACTCAAAAGTCGACAGAAAAAACATCAGCAGTTACACATTTCAACCTGCACAGTATTTGTACATTTCCCATTTGTTTGCCAAGTCTATTCAAAATTATCTATTGCCAATATTCAATGACATCAGGCCAGGTTTCTGTGTTAAAAATAGGCAGAGATGGTCACTAAATCCAGATTTTTATAAAGGAACCTCAAGGATCAGTGCATTGCAAAATTGAGGTTTTATTCTGCAATTTAAAAGAAATTAAATCTTAGCTTACTCTGAGTTATTATTTGAAACTAATTACCTATATTTGTTTGATTTTTGTCATCATATCCATTCTGAGACAAACTTTGAAGGAATTTATAATTGTATAAGGATTTAATTTGTGACCATCAAAGTCACTCAGGCAGCCAAGAATTTTCATTCTAGTGTCCATGGAAGAACTGCTCCTCACATCACAGCTTGAGCATCCTCTGTGTAAAAGACTGTGGAAGGTCCTGCATGTAACATAAGCTGAAAACATTATACCAAGATTTAAAACAAAGTCAAAATAGTGACAGAAAAGCTAAAGGACAGACCCATTATATTAATGAAAAAGGAGAGCTTTTGGACCATGAGACCACAGAGGAGCATTCATGGGCTGACCTGATCTTCTGTAGAACATCTGGATTCTGTGCTTGTGCAGGCTGAACATGTGCAAAGGGGAACATAACAGCAGCTGGAGACAAGGCACTGCTGCATGTCCTGCTCTACACAAAAATAAAAGTGTAAGTGTTGCTCAAATTTTCTAAAGGACAAGGATCCATTCAGGATCTTAATCCAGTTTGAAGCACACAAAACTCATAAATGTAAAATATTTTGCTTTGAGAACTGGGAACAGCAATCCAAACATCCTCCAGATATCATCACTATCTATGCCTCAGAGCTCAAATGCTGTAATTTCACCAGTTTTTGAAATTTTGCCTCCTCTTCTGCAGGCAAACACGTATCTGCATCTGTAATTCACACACAGGTGCAGTTCCAGACACTCATGCCTCTAATTAAACAGCATTGAGCTGCAGGTGGAAATCAGTCACAAGTTGAGTCACATTTCAGTTGCTCTTCATTACTGTGTACAATTTTAATCTTGGTAAAATGTCACTCTTAAATTTGTTCTCTTGCTGCAAAAGTCCAGAATCCAAAGTAAGTCCCCATTCCATTATTTGCAATAAAAAGAACAATCCTGACAGACTAAGTAGAAAACCAAGAGATAAATTACTGTTGAAAGATGTAACAATGCTATGAAGAACAATGAAGGAAATGATAAAATGATCATCTGACCACAATCAGCTCCTTTCAGCATTTCATTTCATTTGCTCTTAAGGGAATGTTTCAATAACTGTGGTGGAAAATGATGTTGAAGACTTTGCATGAGGGATCAGAGAGGGAGCTCTGTATCACAATATATGTTCAGAATGCAGCTCAGGATATCTCATGCTTTTGTCTCCTCCAGCACGTGGTGTTTACTCAGACCTTCTTTTGTCTTGGTAAATAATAGAGAATCTAAAACCTCTCAACACTCAGAGCCAAGCTGGATCTTGAGCCAGTGGGTTTCCAGTCACAACACACTATTTGCAAAATCCTGAAGCATATTTAATCACCCTATCCAGGTGGAAAACAATTTCCAAAAGGAAAAGAGTCTGGAAGCCCCATTTTAAGTTCTCCTCTCCCATATTGCTTACCCATTTTCAGGGTGACTCAAAAACAGGGAAAGGCCTACTCTCTATTCACAGTGGTGTTACAATCCTAACTGTTGATTTTCACATATAAAATATTTAGAGGCAGAGGATAAATTCAATTTGATAATATCCCTCTAAAAAGGAGACTTTCCTTTTCTCACTGGGAAAAATTAATCTCATAGGCTCTATTTATCCTACTTAGCAAATATTATTCCCAGGGAAAAAAAAAAGTAGAAGCCAAATTTATTTTGACTACTTAAGAAAAAAACAAAAGTGGGAGTTCAGATGCTCTTGATAGCTGGAAGATTCACATAGCTTTTATTAAGTACTTTGAAATAAGATATGACTTCTGCCTGTATTGCTTAGTTTTCATTGATTAAAGCACAGCAAAACCAACTCAGGTAGCAAAAGTGAAACCCCTCTTAGAGGCAGCATCATTACAAATCACACTGGTAAAGGAAACAAGTGAAATCCTCTTCAATAATTCATGCACACAGCTCATTCACATCAAAAGCCTCCTCTCAAACGGCTCCACAGCAAAGTATAACTGCTTGATTAATCTAGAAAAACACTAATTATACACTGAGAAAACAGTTCTAGGGAAGAGAAGGCAGCAGAAAAGACAAAATAATGGCTAATATTATAGGAAGTGCAGTAGTACCTCAGTTTAGTCAACTTGATTGGTAACAGGAGAACAGGCACCCTGCTTCACAGGAAGGAAAAATACATTTACAAAGGACAGCAGACAAACAGAAATGGATGTGCCGTGGAAATAAAAGACTGGCACATTCTGAAAGTGCTTGTTATCAGTCAAATACACCATTGTGCACAGCAAGGGTTTGCATCAATCTCTGTGCTCTAGACTGAGGTCTGAACAGGACATGAGACTGATCAGGAGGGTTTCTGGTTTCTGGCTGCTTTCCCTTGTCAGGCAGAACCTGCAGCTCTTACACAGCTCAGCAGGATTTTAACCCTTGCAGTTTTGCTTTCTCAGCCAGCTAAAATAGTGAGACCTCTGAAATTTTGTGCTTCTTCTCAGATCTCTGTGAAGTTAAAACAATCTCCCTGTTAGGCTTCCTTAACAGTGTCACAAAAGGTGTAATTCACTGGGCCCTTAATCTTCATATTACATATATTAACCTTTCTACAGGCTGGGAGGAGCAGGCACTGACATGCAGAGGTGTCCCAGAGCTGTTGAGCAGTTCCTGCTGTGTAGAAATTTCTCTGCTGGGTCTTGACCAAGCACTGCACAGACCCTTACACCTGGATTCTATCAAAGCATTGTAAGGTACACATCAGCACACTGATAACAGCATAAGAACACCAGATCTGGTTCATGATAAGAGGAGCAAAACATCCAGAATAATCCAATCCTTCTAATCTAGTTTAAAAAATCTGCTTCTTGAAATATCCTTATATTTGTTTTACTTTGAATAATGCTCTAATACAAAAGGTCATACATTAGGTGGTAAAAATAACCACTTAATGAATCCATTTTTCCTCACAAAGTTAAAAAGATTTTCAGATATGTCAATGATATGGAAACAAAAACACCAACAGCTCTCCCTCTGCTTCTCATTTTCTGTGTTTAGGACATCAGTTCAAATCCACTCATAGGGACCACTGCACAAAATACATATCAGATAAAAACAATCCCCACCAACTGGCACAAAACTAATCTCATTAGGTCAATTACCAATTTTACAGCATCTTTCCAACCACTGTTGGAAGAGCCTATAGTAATTGAATATATCACTGTTTACCAAATACAAGAATGAGCCCCTACCACACAGTGATCATCCATACCTGTTTAAGGAAATTCAGAGCAAGCTGTGACCTGCACTATCACAGGGATGCAGGAATTCCTACAAATTCTGTGGGAATCTCGTATCCAATGTGATATTTTTCAAGAAAGAGCCAAAAGAAGGAAAAATTATGGTAGAATCACATGGTCATATAAAGACCTTAGAGTGAATATATGCAAAAACTCATCTTTAAGCCCAAATTAAAGCTCATATATGAGACTATGAGAAGATTATGAAACAAAGCTGATTTGGGGGAATTCAAGAGTGAAATGATCTTCCACAAAATTTGTGCCTGCACCCAACATCCATCTTTTTGAAGGCCATAGAATTATACTGAGTCAAAAATAGATTTATGAAAACAGAGTAGCTTTGTAGGTCATTTCACTGCCAGTGCAGATTTTGTTTGGGATACATGGGAATACCACGCTGACAGGATGAAGCCTAAAACTTTAATGCAGACAAGAAGAGATTTGATTCAAATCCACTGCTCACTGCAAAGGTGTTTCTAGGGACCTCAATGGGATTTGGACCAAGTCCTTTACTTAATCCTTATCTTGGGTTTTTTGGTTTTTTTTCCTCAAAGCAGATAAAACTCAAAGTTCATGAGTTTTTACAGGCTTGGAGCACTGATGTTTCTCTCTTTTTGCCAAGGGCTTCTTGTTTAAAATATTGTTAATGAGAAGAAAGGAAAAAAGAAATCTTTAATTGTTAATTATCTGAATATGTATTTCAGAAATTTTCACTTACAACTATGAATGCAAAAGGATTTATTTATGAAGCAAAACAACATGCAATATGCAGTAGTATTTCATCAAAGCTAGCTAACGTTTCACTTTCATTAAAGTTGAATAATTTCTTACTAAGTAGTCACTGTATATCTAATTTTCCTGTAACTGTGGTGAACTTCAGTATAAAAAAAATAAGTAGATCTTGCAATCAGATAACTACTAAGATCAAAGTAACTCCTAGTAGCTATTACACTGTTAAAAAGAGGTAACATTGTGAATAAATAAACAAATAAGCTCATAATTTATTTTAAAAAGCAGAAGAGTTGCTTTTCCAAGACAGAATTTCAATCAGAGTTTCTAAGATCTGAGCAATTCTAGTACTTCCTGGCATTGGGCTGGCTGGACCTTACATATCCACAGAATGAGGGTCAAGCAAGAAAAGTGATGCTTTCCTGAGTCTTTCCAAAGCTCTTGCTAAAGTACCTTGCACCATCTTCTATATCTGAGGAAATGTTTTGAGGAGCAAGGGACAGGAAGCTGTGCTGCCTCCCAAACTGGCTGATTTTGTATCTTTACAATAATGAAAAGAGGGGCGTAACTTTATGTGAAAGAGGAGCAAATGCTTCCTTATAAATTGCATCTAAGGCATCTTTTTCAAAGCTTCATTCCTATCCCAAAATGATATTTTTACATATTTAAATCCACAAAGCTGCATTCTCAAAAAATGGGATATTTCCAAATTCCACTCAGGTCTCAGGGATGAAACAATTCATGACATCAGGACAACCGAATTTTTTACATTAATGTTCAAATATTAATTTACTCCATATTTTCAGGCACACAGTGTTTGACATACTGATCCAAGAGGATTTGTGCCAGCTCAGCAATTTGCAATCTGTAGCATTTTTTGTTTATTTAGTGTGAAACGTTCATGAGTTTATTTATTCCCTAGGACAGGGAAGGACCCACAAGGATTATATCATAATCCCTCTGGATCTGGTAAATTTGCATATATTAGTGACTAAATACAAGAGGCAGCTTTGGGATGCACAGCACCAGTAAAACCAAGAAGGAGCAGTTTCTCATTTACAGCATAAAACAAGTCTGGTGACAAAAATATCCAAAAATGCATATTAATATTATAACCTGTGTGATTAGAGCCCTGCAGGGGTAGCTGTGCTGAGAGCAAACAGAAATTGGCTGATTGTTACATCTGCCCTCCAAAAATATTTGACCAGGGGAACAAAAAAACCCCCAGCTGCAACAACAACAATCCCAGAGTTGTCAAATTGTTTGCACAAGAGGCTCCTCTGTTCAGCATCAGGGACCACAGGGAGGAAAGAAAGGCAGCACTGCCTTCAGATGGGAAAAAGCAATAATAGATGATTTTAGAAAATCTGAAAGAATACTGTGCATTAACGTAAAATGAACTCAACGAGGCACCAAACTCATGTTCAAATTGCCACTATGCAGCCAGTTTCTGAAAAATAGGAGTTAGATCTGAAATGCCAGTGCTTTGAACAGAATGCTATTGCCCATCTAAACCAACTTCATTACCTTTGTTAGGTGTGAGCTGATGGAAAGGCACTTAAAGAGAATGAATAAATACACCAAATAAATTTAATGATCATTTTTCTGACTTTATGCTTACAGAAGCCAAGGTGCACTTAGTGGAAGGCAAAGCACTCAATAGAAACCAAATGGAAACAAAATTAAACAATTCTCATCACAGAATTACATAAGGGACACTGCAGTCAAGGTAGTAGTCAATAGCAACCACCCTGCAAAATTCCTTGAAAGACTAATTTAAAGGTAAATGTTTTGTTGTTAGCAATAAATGCTCATGTAAAAGCAAATCAGAAAAATTCATACATCCTCAGGTCACGATTCTCAGAACCTTTGCAATTTTATTTCAGTTGTCTAACTTGCTGCTGGTGTTTTGAATATCCAATCCCATTTCTTAGCAAACAAAATGGAATTAACCTATTAAGTCAGGAATGAGTAAATGCAGCTTGGACACTCTTATACTTTGCCCACATATTAGAGGGCATTTGGAACTGCCTTTCACTAAATCTTTTTGTGTTACTATTTTCTTCAGTGTCTCATGCATTTGCCCACACCTCCTCTCAGTTACGTTCTGTGCTATAACACACTGCTGAAGGAACAATGCCCAGGGATTACAGACATTATTGCTTAGTTACCATATTATAAAAACAGTTAAAACCCAAAGGAGGAATCTTCAGATATGTTAGAATGCTTTGCTAGAGCCATTACACAAACATCAGATGTGCAGTGCTGCAAGTTTCAGGAATCTAAAACAGACTTTGTGGACCTTTTACCAACCATTCAGTGCTAAAAATATCAGAGATGGCTGGGAAACCATAAGGAAATGGGTTTTGTTAATGAAAGACTCTGTAGATGCAACACATATGAAGGAAAATTACCTATTGAGAGAACTGTTCTGTGTCTCCTCCCTGGGCTCTTACAGACCGTGGCTTCTTCTCTACCAAATGTGGGATCTGATTTCCCAGTGTTTTGATGTGCAAGCAATAAGCTGAATTTAATGACAGAACAGAAAAACTGCAGGGGCAGCATGTTTCCTTTCAGTAATTCTGTGCAATTTTGAGAAGGAATATTTCACTCTTCCCCAGCTATTCCCTTCTCTTTTTAAGGAATCTCATAAAACAACGTTGGAATTGGGCACAGCAGCATCTGTGGCGCCCATGGCACTGCTGTGAGCCCAGCTGGGGCCACACTCAGGCATCATTCTGCTATTTCCCTGGTGCCACACGTCCAGGAGCAGGTCTAGGGCACTGAAACACCCTGGCAAGGTTTTGGAGGTGCTGATTCCCATCCTATATCCATGGCCTCCTAGCTGTGTGCACAGGCATCACACAGGGCTCTGAAAGCCTCCCAGCCACGTGCAGGGACCCCTTTGCTCTGTTTGCAATGTCTGATGTGCCATTCTGCACTGCTGCAGCCTCAGCAGGTCTCACAAGCACCATCACCTCTGCTACAGCCTCCAGAAAAAGGAAAATTGCTCAAAGTCTGCATTTCTTTCACCGGAGCAGCAGGGATGGGACACAAGGAGCAGCCAGGTACACTCCCAGCACCAGTTTGGCATTTATAAACACACACCTCCTCCTTACAGCACAGAGAGCAGAGTCCTTTAATCTTTTCTAAAGACTCTGAAGCAGAATCTCTTGAAACCACATTTCTCTTGAACGTTCTTTCACTGCACTTCATTTTTTATAAAACAATTTACTCTTGACTGGGAACTTGGAGCACAATGGTTTATTTCACTAATCCAGCTCCTCCACATCCTCAGTCCTCTGGCCAAAAATATGCAAGTGGTTTTGAAGTGTTGAGGATGTCTGTGCAGCTAAAATTCTTTTGCTGAAGCCATGAAAACAGTGCAGTCATTCTGGTCTTGCCTTTAATATATCTGAAGCATCACATCTGGTGTCAGGAACAAGCAGCCACCAGATTTTCAGTTTTGAAAATTGCGCACCAAAACATCATAAACTGTGTTTGAGCAAGAAGGGAATGCAGCAATTCATGCAGTGTCAGAAACACAAATACTACCTGAGGACCAATGTTTTCAAATTGTTTTTCATTTTAAAAGATGTTGAAAACATCACACTTGTAATAAAAATACCAAGGGATGCAGCTTGAAATACCTGCTAGTTTTTGATGGAGTTTTTAAGCAAATCTTGCTCTTACATTCCCTTAGATGTAGAAATATAGTCCTCTTTAAAAAAAGAGTAAGAATTTACTTTTAGAAACCATTATTTTAAGCAGTGTGATGTAAAACAAGTAAGTAAAGCATTTGACTGCATGCCAAGTTGGGGAAATTATTTTTAAAGTATATTCTACAGTGAAGCTGCATTCAGAGAAATTTGTAGCTCACTTTTACAATTTTAATCTCCCTGAAATGAATTCTGAAGTGCAAAGAAAGACTGTGTTGAAAATATACTGAGGCTGCACAGCCCTGAAAAACACAGGGATGATTTACTGATTAAAGATAATAATCTCTTGAATAAATGGGGCTTTTAACATATGGCTGCATGTACATCTAGACACCTATACACACAGATACAAAATTATCTTCAATGGCACAAAGAACATGGTTAATTCGAGATTTCTATGCTAGTTAGGAGCAAAATAGGATGTGGGGAAAACCATTGGTGGTGATCAAAACCAGTGAAAACTGTCACTCTCCTATTGTATAAATTATTTGCAAAGCACCCATTCCATCTTTAGCTGATATATTTTTTCTTACTCTGCATTGGCTTTGTAATAACAATAACTGTCACCATAAATTACTGAGAACATTATTCAATTTCAAGCAGCCCCATTTGTTTTCATGTTTCCAGCAAAACTATGACAATAGAAATAGATTATTGTAATTGCTTCTTCAAGCAAGGACTACAGGTGGTTTTATTTTTCCATGACTAATAACTCCCATTTTCCTATTCATTCAGCCACTGAGATGTTCAGACTGTGGGCAGGAGGAAGTGAAATGGACCTTATTGTGGCAAGAAAAAAAATAGAAAAAATGATTGAGCCTTAAAAAGATCATTACATTATACACTGTGGTGATGGTGATGAGAGACAGAGATCACTAAAGCTACTGCAATTTACATCAAGAGCACCTTCCATAAATAATAAAAAAAATAATATATGCACAGTTTTTTTATTTTCCTTATTTTCAAACAAGGCACAGTGAAAAATCTTATCACCAAACTACCCTGACATCATTAAAAACATGAATGTACTCCCAGCTGTGCTCTGGTATTTTAAGCCTTTTTCAACTTTATTCACAAAGTTCTTATTCTAAACTGACCAATCTAACTGTCACACACAAAGCCTGTACAGGGTCTGCCTGTTTTGCTCCATATTTGCCCTAGTCCAAATGACTTTAGAGCCAACTTTAATACCTTAGAGCCATATTAGCTACAAACACAAGATGCCTGCACACAAACACGTACCTGAATTAAAGCCACTTGGTAGCTGGGAGATTGCCTGCAAAGGGAGTTCCAGTATTTTAGGAGAGGCTGGTGAATTCTGGTGGGATTTAGCAAAAACTGACATGGAAGTGCCAAGTCAAGGGGTAAAGAAATGATCAGAACAAACTGACAAGACAGAAACGGGGACCAGTGTTGGAATTCCTCAATCACATGTTAAAGAACTGCAAGCTCTGTGGCTGTGCCCAGAACTCCCTTCTGCACCTGGATCCTTCCCATAATCAAACCAGATGATTTCCACCTGTTGCATTTCTGAACTTTTGCTACATACAGGTGAAATTAATTTGTGTTTGACAAAGGCACTACCAAAGGAAGGTCAGCCACCAGGACACAAAGTACAATTGCCATGCTCTTGAATTTTTCATAAGGTGCCCAAATTTGATGTGATCAGAATTTGTAATAACTGCAGGACTAGCTAATTTTAAATTAGTAAAACATTTCCGGGTTTTGCAAGTGATTTCATTTGAACAAGAGCCCAAACACATATTATACCAGAGGTTTAAAACATAAGGATTGTGATTGCAAATTAACATCTTTAATAGAATACAGTATGAACTTAGAGGACAAAGTTAAGGAATTGATTGACCTCATAGTAAACCATAAATAGTAAGAAGTAAAATTATTAATCACTCTCCTAGAAAAATCAAATTCACTCTACCAAGGCTAGCAACATAAGCCAGCTTATGATGAATTATGGTTTCAGAAACTTTTATTAAAAGCAGCCAGGTTACTGCAGAAAATTAGAAAGAATGAGTAATATGTTTTCCTTTAAGTTCTGTAAGCTTTTTTCCTTCACTTAGTTCATTTTCACCTTAAAGGAAATTTCTCTTAATCAACTATCAGGAGAGATTCTTCTCCAGGGGAAGAAAATCTGCACAATTCACCTACTTCTTACAATTTTGAGAAAATCTTCCATAACCAAGGTGCTGGTTTGGGTTAGACCACCCTGTAGAAGCCTCTGTGCTTAACTGCACAGAAACAGAATGTCAGGAGGGTGACCAAACTACTGCTTGGGTGCCCACATTTCTTCAGCGCTTTAGGGGTGAAGATGCTGACAGGCTGTCTATGAGGGCACAAACCCATTCCTGGCCCAGGAGAGAGGAATGCAAAGGTGTTTAAAGCTGTTCCACAGACAGAGGTTGTGTGAACACCCTCAGCAGGAGCTGGAATGACAAATCCAGTGCTTGGCACAGGAGCTGCTTCTAATGCAGCCTACCCCCAAGAGACAATTTCTCACATTGAGGAATCAATTACCTGGGAGCTCCCCCTTTAATAGAAAGGGTCACAGGCTCCCTGCACCCTCCATCTCCCTAAAAGGCACAAAATTAAATCTCCACCTCCCTGCACAAGTATTTTTGTTGAGGTCTGATCCCAGCCCTGCTGACTGAAAGGGATGCTGCAGTGCAGGCAGCACAGCCAATACATTGCAGTGGCATTTGAAATCCTCTGCAGCAGCAGGGCTCCTCATCCATGCATCCTGCCCTGCAGATCTGCTGCCTCCCCCTCGGCTTCCTTGGGGTAATCAGAATAAATGAATGCACTGGAGAACGACTGAAGGCATCACACACTGGCATCTCTTTCTTGGTCTCTGCAGTAAAAGTTATTCATATACCAAACAGTTTCACAACTTATGGCTTTATTTCAAGCCTAGGGCTTGTAGCATTCTAGAGAATTCTTAGAGTCCCTTATCTTACTAATGTAATATTTACAGCGCCCTATGCCAAACTAAAGGCTATATTTACTGAGGCAGTCTCAAGTTTCTTTTTCTCTTCTGTCTCCTCTCTGTGCTTCCAGCAAGAGGCACTCAGGGAGAAGCCAAATGACATGCTAATGATATTTTTTGTTAAGCTTTTAAATTCACAAGCACTTGCTATGTCAGTTTACCTAGTGTGGATATAATTTGGAATGAAAAAATCAAGCTTTGATTCCATTTTAATAAGAAATTTTGTGTGGTTTCACAAAAAGGCTGGAACAAATTAGAGGCCTTGTGGATGCCAGTTCAGAAGTTTTATACATATATAAGAAAAATCTATAAAAATTTTAAGTGGATATTCCATTTCCTGGTATTTCTAAAATTCATTTCATCTCAGAACTCTATTGAAAGAGAAGGCACATCTTTCCAGTCTGTTTGTTGTGATCACCACAGAAATTCTTGCTTCTGAGAAATTACAATATGTTTAGCCACATCTGTGCAGGAGTCAGATAAAAAGTTACCAAAATGCTGCAATTTCCAAGATCAGGACCATACCCTCTGTAGGAGGGGATTTCCACCACAGAGTGTGCCTGATCTAAAGCAGTCCCTGTAGCCTTTATGAGGATTAATGTCTACATACAATGAGCCATCAGGGAACCACAGATCTGAGAGGGAATGTCATCCTTTGTGCATGTTCCCACAAAACTGATTTACATCTTGAACACTTTGGGTGTAATTTGTATTTAATGAAAAATATTTATTTTAAATAGAAGGCAAAATATTATCTGCACTGATTTTCTGATACATATAATTATACCAAGCATGATACTAAAATCATGGCTGATGTAATGGTTGGCCCTTTGATACAAAGGATTCTTTCATATCAGCAACACTGATTACTCACCTTAAAGCCACAGCTCTTCACACCTGCTGGACAAGTAACAGAAAACATAAATAATAAACAGTGTTATTTTCAGCTTAGACTCCCTTAATGATATATTGGGTGAAATGTGCATATATTGTAAAGTGTATAATAAATAAATAGTGTCTTTTCAAGCCTGGATCCAATGAAATCTGGAGTTTAGGATGCACAGGCCAGAACTGCAGCACAGTACTAAAAGTCTCAGAAATTAGTAAGATCGGTGTGGATGCTCTATGTTTTCCTTATCTGCTCAACCTCAGGTGAGTGCCACACCTTGGCATCCTTAAAGGAATCTATTCACAGTGCAGTAACACAAAACCATCTCAAGCTGGTGCCTCCAGGAAGGGACACTGAATCCTTGGGCTCTTACACCCCCAGAATCCATTTCCCAGAGAGTCTGGGCTTTTCTGCTGAGCTCTGCGGTCCTGCCCTGTTAATGTCCCTCACCTGGCCAGCACCACAGGTGTCCCTTGTTATGCCAAGTGTCAGCAGTTCCCTGTGCCCATCTGGGGTTCCTTTCCCAATCCCAGAGCTCAGTCAGGAGCTCTCCCTGCAGCTGCTCACCTGCACCAGGTGTGTTCCTCAACAGAGCTACCAGGAGAGATATTCTCTTTTTTCCATTTCCACAGTGACTATCAGTTGAGTTACTGGCTTTAGGCAACTGCAAAATATGGAGTTTTTACTTTGATTTACAGTAAACCTTTCATCTGATACATTTGTAGCTGTGGGGTCAACTGCCTGTGAGATTTACTGTCAGTCCTCAAACAGAAAGAGTGATCTGTAAATCTACTACATTAATCCATTGGTGTTTAGGATTTTATCATGGCAGCTCAGCCCCACAAAGCCATTCTCTAACACACTCAGCAGCAAGATAGGGGAGAGGACTGAAAGGGTAAAAGTAGGAAAACTTGAGATGAAGACACTTTAATAGGTAAAACATGCAATTAATTCATTACTTCCCAGTGCAAGCAGGTGTTCAGCAGGGCTCCATCACTTCTAAGAGTGACTCAGGACGGCAAATGCCATCACTCCAATCCTCATCCACCCCACCTCCCTTCCATTTCCCCACTTTTATATGCTGAGCATGAGGCCATGTGGTCTGGGGTGTCCCTCTGATCAGCTGTCCTGGCTATTTTCATCTCTGAACCTTCTGTGCCCCCAGCCTCCTCCACGGAGGTGCACGGAGAGAGGCAGGAAGGCTATTTCTTTGCTCAGCAGTGAATAAAACATCCCTCTGTTATCAACACAAACTCAAACCAGCCCCCTACCAAAAGTCAACTCCATGCCAGCCAAAACCAGCACAGCCTTTTGTACTTCTGCCTACCCCCAGCAACATCTAATTAATGTAGGTGATAAATGTCCTTGGAATAATGGGCTTGTACATATTTGCAGGGTTTGGGCTGAATAATTGTATCATTATTACATCATGTACCAAGTGATAAAGCCCCACAGAAGCTCCAGCTGGAGAATGCTCAGCAGACTCTCTGCTTTGCAACACAGGTCTGTGGTTCTGTGCTCTTCTGGATTTTGCAGCAGCTCTCACGCAAAGAGGGTTTTTCTCAGGACCTAACCCTGGAGTTTACAAAACCATTTTCCAGCTGCAAATACATCCTTCCACCAGCTCCACCTGTGCAGAGCCAGGCTCATCCAAACCAGGCTCAACACGGGCACATGGGCTCTGACCTTGATCTCAGGAAAGATAAACACACTCAGAGATCATCCAAAACAGCAGTGATGGTGATAAAGAGGGAATACTATGTGGGGAAGGTAGGGACTTCTCAAATCTTTGCAGATTTACTATAGGATATTGCATAATTAATTTAGCTTCAACAATGGAGAGGAGCCCTAAAGAGAAGCAAGGGAGCCCTACAACAGGTCAACAAGGAAAAAACAAACTGAGTAACATTATTTAGGTCTCTCTGGCTCAAAAAGTTTCTGCAGTAATTGAAGATCAAGGCCATCAGCATTTCTTTTCAGAGGCAGGGTAGAATTTACACACTAATTACCATGAGATACACTTCATAAAGCATTCAAGCATCCTTGGACAAGGGCAATTCTAGTCCTACAGAAACACTAGAGAAGATCACATTGTGTTTTCTGGGAAATGAGAGGAGGCTATTTATGTAGCCTTTTCAGATCTACTTGAAAAACTCAGTATCTACCTACAACCTTTGCTTCCCAGAAGCCTTTGAAAAACAACTCTTATGCCTAAATCTCCTCCCCTTTCATCATGCAGACAGTCCTTGCACACAGGTGGTGAAATCATGGGGTTTTATACTCCTGTCAAGACCCTGCATGAGTTATGTGCCACAGGTGAGCACAGATGAATGCAATACTCATTTTGGAGCTGGTTGATGCCAGTCTGATGTATGCACCTTCTGCTGCTGCAATGTACCACAAGGATAATCTATTACAAATAAAAGTTAATGAAGATTATATATTCAGTCTGAATCTGTTGTCCACACATTTTGTCTCTGGACAAAAATGACTCACACATAAAACGTGGTGCTGCCCACTCGCTGCCGTAACTCCACAGCAGCATATTCTTTATATAATGCAGCACAGAAAACAAACACTTGCACAGTAAAACTCCAGCTGGGAGGAATAATGAAGCATTTAGCAAACCAGACAAAGACCACACGGCTGCATCTCCCTCAACACAGCAGAACCTGTTACTGGATATCATAATTAATAAGCTAATGATGGACTCCTAACCATCCAACAAGTCTTTATGAAAGATATAAATTGCTTTTAATTTTCTTTTCAGGGATTAAATCAGTCAAATATCTGATTTATCTGGTATATTTACAGTCAAAGAACTGTAAATATTGTTGGTATGTGCCAAATTCACTGCAGCCCTGAAGCAGCAGAACTTGTGCACAGCCCCAGTACTGCTTGTGCAGCAACTTGGAGGAACATGAGAGCTTACCTAACTTCATACACCTCACTGATGCTGACTAAAACAGGACACTGGAACTCCTACACATGGTCAGCAGACAGGAACACAAGGTAACTGGAAAAAAGAAAAAAAAGAAAGAAACTGGTATTTCATTTCTCTTACAGCAGCACACCAGTTTCTCCCACCATGGTGCCTGAGGAGAAAACAGAATAAATTAACTCTGGGAAGACCTAAAGGATTTTCTGCATGACTTCTGGAATCCCTTCTCCTTCCCAAGTCCTGTCCTTCACATGTTTTCACTGCTATTTGTGGATGAGTTTCTGCAAAGGAATTTGGTGGCAAGCACTGCAAGAACTTTGGTTTTCAGTCCTTTGTGAAAGGACCCACAGGCTGCTAACACAAAGCCAAGCCATCTTTATAAAATAATAGTGGTTTCTTAATGCTGAGAAAGGACTTTCAGCATTTAAAGGAAAAACCAAGATCAGTCATTAGCCCACTAGTTAATTTTTCCCCCATATTTACTCTCTGACCACTGCAAAACTCTGGCAGGAAAGAAAGTCAGATGTGTTTGAGAGCTTGGTACTGAACGAATTAAATAATCCTCCATGCGCTGAAAGTAAAAATACACACTGTAAAAAGCCATGACAAGCAACTTGCTGGTTTGTGATGAACCTTGAGAGAAGCTGTGATCACCCACTGAAGTGTGAGTGGCAGGAAAGTGAGTCTGGAAAAAAAGGTCTGTTCAAGCTTCAGGGCAATCTTTGCACCAGAACAAAAGGCAAATGAACTCACCATGAGTAACTGTGTGCTGGAAAGCAGTTTCTAACAGAAATGAGGTCTAGAAGTGTCTTCAGACATGACAGTGGAGAAAAATTTAACTGCTTTTAAATTCTGAATAGACTTTTATATAAAGTAGATGTCTGTGAGACAGAAGCTTTGGATTTTGCTTCCATTCTTCTACACCTCTCCTGGGCAGAGCTACACAAATAAATGGCAATTTTAAAAGAAAGTCTTAAAATACAAACCAGAGCATGAGGCAGAATGTGCGGATACATATTTTCAAGAAAAGACAGGCTTCTTCTCCCCACTCCGCCATTGGGCCACCTTCAAAATTCTCTCGAGTAGTTTTCCATCTGTGAAGAAAACATTGTAGAGGATCCAATTCAGAGTGGGATTGTGTATCGTTACTGTGCTCCGAGAGTGCAAAACACAAAGTCCTATCAGTCTGCTCCTAAATTTTAGTAGACAATGCTCAGTGATAAAGAGCACATGAAATATTATTCTATTTTCCACTGAGAGACAATACAGAGCAGCTCAGATTTTCACACTTCATTACATTATTATCTATTAATAACCTATGAATACCCCAAAGCATGATACCAAGTCACTGCACAAACACCAGATGAAGTAAAAAATAATCTCAAAAGTCTTGGGCATCCAAAGCCTAATTTCTGTAACAGATTTTGAGACATTCTTCCAGTCAACTGGTACTGTCCTACTGTAACTTATCAGGTCTCCCAGCTTTGTCTCACTCTGGCCCACTTATTCCAATGAGAATGTTCTTTGCCACATCTTATTTAAATGCTATAAATGCTTTCCTTGGCCACACATTCACCTTCCTGCGAACACACAGGAAACATTAACTGGGAGCCCTCCTGCTTGCACAGACAGGGAACACTTCTGGCTGGGCACGTTTTTCTTATCCTCATACTGTGGGGAGTTGACCTGGCTGGACTGCAGGTGCCCACCAAGCCATTCTATCACTCCTCTTCTGGACAGACAAGAGAAAATTGTGAGGAAAGGCTCAAGGGTTGAGATAAGGTCAGGGAGAGCAATCACCAGCTACTGTCATGAGAACCAACTTGGGGAAAAAGTAATTTAATTTATTACCAACCTAATCACAGCAGCATACTAAGAAATGAAAACAAATCTTAATACACCTCCCCTTCGCTCCTGCATTCCTCCCAGGCTCAATTTCACTCCCAGTTTTCCCTCACTCCTTTCCCTCAGTGGGACAGGGAATGGGGATGTGACCAGCTTGTTACACATTGTGTGACATCTGCTGCCCCTTCCTCTGCACTGGGGACTCCTCACACTCCTCCTGTGGCCCAGCATGGGGTCACTCTGATGGGGGACAGCCTTCCATGAGCTTCTCCAGAGCCCTTCCCATGGGCTAAAGCTCTTCGCAAGACTTCATTCACAAAGGGCTTCACACTTTTGGGCACAAGTCACAGGTCCAGCAAAGCTGCTCCAGAGCGGGCTCCTCTCTGTTATCATCTTATTGCAAAGTTCCATACCTTCTTGGTGATTTCTCACGGCCAACTCCTCACAGCACAGCCAACAAACCCCAACTCTCTTCTCCACCAGCTCACCCACTCATTTGTAGCACTCATCCTTATTGGACACAGCTGTGGCCTGTTAAGGGCAGGCCTGTTCCTAATCTTTGGTGATTAGCACAGCTGCATCTCCTCAGAGTGAGATTGCCCTCTGCACTATTCTCTTACATTCTATCCCCCCACACCTCTGTGCTCGGCCCTGCCAAGACCCTGCTCCAAGAGGGTTCCCATGGGGTCAGAGCCCCTCTGGGCACATCCCTGCCCCTCCGCAGGCTGGATCCCTGCTGCCAGGCCCCCCCTGTGCTGCAGGGCGCAGCTGCCTCTCCATGGCAGCACCAGGGGCTGCAGGGGAACCTCTGCTCCAGCACCTGGAGCACCTCCTGCCCCTCCTTCTGCACTGCCCTGCCTGTCTGCAGGGCTGCTCCTCTCACACATTCTCACTCCTCTCTTCTGTGCTGCAATTGTTTTTGTGCAGTGGCTGCTCCTCCTCCCTAACCACTGTCTCTCAGTGCTGCCAGCTCTGCTGGGCTCAGCCTTGGCCAGGGCAGGTCCATCCTGGAGCTCTGCTGGACATGGGGATCATCTCTGGCACCTCCTCACAGAAACCACCCCTGGGAGCTCCCCTAAGTAACCAAAATCTGACCACACAAACCCAATAAAACACACATCAAGTTTCAGTGCTGCGATGTATTAAATTATCACAATTACTGCTACACCGACGCAGCAATTGCAATAATTGCTGCAGTGGATCTCCAGGTCTGCAGAAATTGAGTCTGACTTTTGATATATGAAGTGTTTGATACTGCAACATCTGCCTGATCAGCATACATTGTTTTTCAACAGAGAGCCCTCACAGAAGAGTTTGTAAACAACATTTATAAAATACAGATGCTCTTGGTTGCAGATGCATTGAAGGAAGCTTAATAGCAGTTTGGATAAGTGGTTGTGAACATCCAAGATGATTTATCACCAGTAAAAAACAACCCATTTTTGTTAAACTTATATCCTATTAAAGAAGCATTAAATGAAAAGCAGAGCTAGAGAAATTGTCTTCTCTAGAGTCCTGTGGGGATTCTTTCTTTCTTTCTTTGTTATTATCAGCAACACAAACTTGGACAACAAAATAGCTTTTTTCGACGATGAATTTCGTGTTTATTTTGAAAAGCAGCATGGATAGGTAAATAAATTCTTTTAAAAAACCCAAGACTGGAATTCATAGCTATGCAGAGTTTAAAAAATCAAGCAGAAGAATATTCTTTTAAGTCAGGATGAATGCATACATTTGTATTCCCTTCTGCACAATTGACTGAACTTCACTTTCAAAATGTCAAGGATAAATATCCTTGAAATGGTTCTATTAAAACTGTGATAACCATAGTAACTGTATGTCGTTTGCTTATACCTTTTTTCTTTTTTTTTTTTTCATTTTGGTGCATATTCTTTGCAACAATGCTGCTAAGAGAGGTAAAGAAAAGCAAGCCCTACCTAACTAATGATTTGAATGTGGGTGTTGATAGCCTTCCTATGTTGTGAGATTTTGTTTGGTAATTTAAAGATCTGGTTTTGGATATGAAACCTGAACAGGCCATTATGAAAATACAGTACCACCTGCTGCACGCATCAGTTTAGAGAGGCTGTTATCTATTGTTTATTACTTCTTTTCCCCAAGTAATTATTTGCATCAGAAGAGGCGAGAGTAAGGTCCCCTCCAGCTCTGGATATTCTATGATTCTATGCTTAAATTAAGTCAAAGATAATTAAGAGATCCAGCAACACAGCTTCCAATTACTATCAATACTAATGGATTTTATACAGCTAAATCCCACACACATTTGGCAAAAGAAAAAAAAATCTCAGTGCTTAAACCAACACAAAGTGTTGTGGTAATATTATTAACTGCTAAGCAGGGAACATAGATTTAGGTCTTTTTCAACAATATCAAGTACAATCCAAGGGAAAAGGCAGCTTTTCTAGGGAATGCTGGGGCCAGGACAGAACCTTGCTGTCATCATCCCATTGGCAAAATTCAGGGCCTGGACACCACCTCACCCCTAAAGGGGCTCTGACTTTAACGCCTGATAACACCTGATAAAGTCTGATAATCCCATCTCTCTCTGTCTTTAGTAACAATTATATCCATTGTGACACTTCATTCAGCTCCAAGTTAACTATAAATTCCTAATTGGGATAATCTGGTAAAGCATACCCCCATATTCCACCTCTCTCCTCATAAGAAGCAGCTTATGGTGCTCATGAACAGGTCAGCTGCAAAATAAAGTGGAGTGGTACAGCCTTCACTTGGTGAAAGTTAAAAAGTTTTTACTGAAAGTTAAAAAGCTCCTGATGAATTTGAGATCAAGTTCTAAAGTTCTTTTTCCAGACTGCTGATAGTTCAATTCAATGTAATTCACACCTTTCAAATCATTCACTCTGTGTGGGTAGAAATGAGACAATAGTTCAGTGGTACTTCTGGATTTGGCACAGGTTTCAGTCCAAGATGTCTCTGCCCTTCAGTGCCTGAAGTTCTAGAAACAGAATTTTCCATGTGTGCAACCATAAGAAAATCATGTGGATGAAATAGAATAAAAAACACCTTACATAAACAATAGGGGGGTTTAACCTAAATTTGGGGCTAAATTTACTCATATCCTCTGCCTTCTGTGAACCTATTTATTGTGAATGCAAATGGGCAATATGGAATCTTTGGCAAAGAATTCCTCCTTCATTCATTTGCAGCATTTCCATTACAAGAAAAACAAATGAATTTTTAAAAAAATCTCAGTGAAGAAACTCAGCCTGGATCAAAATGATCTTCCTGAGCCTGTGTCAAGATGGGGAGCTTGTATATTTTTCTACATATTCTGTTTTAAGGCACCATATTGGGATGTTACAGAGAGTTAATGATTTCAGGGAAGGATTAAGGGAATGGTCAGGGAAATTCATAAGCTGCTTTTGTACTGTCAAAAGGAAAAATGGCAATATTATCTGTTCAAGGGCTTTCTTGATTCATGTGACAGATTATCCTTAAAGGCTGAACAATGCTTTGCTGACTGCCTTCTTGAGTTTGAAATGTAAAATCTGCCAATTTGCAAGCTTTGGGAAACATAGTTAAATCAACTAAATGCTTTTATATATATATAAATTCCTTCCATTCTACTGCAGAGCACTTGCAAATGGTGCACCATCCTTCCCATACTTATCTAGCATTTAGTACCACATTCTCCATCCTACCAGAAATAGAGATGTTATGGATATTTTAATCCTTTAAACATTATTCTTGTGGCTAATAATGCATTTTTCTCATTTACTTGTCCTCAGAAAATAAAGAAAGAATGATCCAACATCTCCACTTTTTAACAGTGCTATGTGAACAAATTTTCATTGATTTCTGAGAAGGGAAAATAATTTGCAGTAAACTCTCATGAAATCTTATCCACTTAGATGACAGATTTCAGGTTTTGTTATCTGTCATTAAATAAAAAAAAAGTTGCTTTTACTTTCAGTATTGAAGTAGAAAGGTTCTCCCATGGAAATATTTTTGGTAAATATTTACACATTGGTCTCACCATGTTTCTGATTTTTTTCAGCACATAAATTATAGATTGTAATGAATCTGAGCTTATAGGGAGTTTATTCACATCTTACAGGCTCTAAATTAATGATATTTTATTATGTCACTGGATTAAATATTCCAGTGACTACGAAGAATTTCTATTCACTTAAATAAGTGGTTTGTTGGCTGTGGCATTTTTTTTACTGATTTTAATTTCTCTGAGTGTCCCTTGATGTCAGCTCTTCTTTGCTGCACTGCTGGTTTCAAATGGTAAGTTTCACTATCAAGTTGGAGTTTTTTCAGTTTTGCCATCTTCATTCTTCACATGCAGGTCAGAAATCCTCCTTATAATAAATGTCTCAAGCATTTGAATTGAACTCTTCTTTCATTAAAGTTTGTTTAGTGAGGAGTTTTTTTATGCTTCCTCCCCCTCTGATTTTATTTTACACAATGTATAAAGGCCAATCAATTCTCTGTGAACTTTTCAAGGAATCTTCTACCACTCATGCTCTAATAGCATATTTGCAGGCATAAAAATTAATCAAATTTCTCTGTAATTAATTCAGGCAAAAAAAAACTTCATTTTTTCCTGTTACCAAGCTCTCTCTACCTAAATAAAGGTTCCAGGGTAGACTGGCACTTAAACACTCACCACCTTTAAATAGGAACATGGACATTTTTTCCTGAGTTTGACTACAAGAGAGGCAGGAGGGGCTTCATGTCAGGTGCAAAGCAGTAATTTAATTCCATGGGTTTTTAGGACTTTAAGGGGCTGAGCTCCTTATCTGAAGAAAAAAAATGAGACTTGTTTGGTGGTTGCTGCACTCTGTGTGCCTTCCAGCAGATTCCTGCAGAGGCTGCACAGCAAGAGGCCCTGGATCCTTATTTCATGATGGTTAGCACACAGTGTTGAGAATTTTTATTTCGTTTAATGCTTTACCTAATTTTAAGTTCCCGAATGATCACAAGAGTCTTTCTTTATGCATACAGATCCTCTGTAGGCAAATCAGCTTTATTCCACCTTCTATTTGTGACTTGGGCTGACAATTCTGAGCCTAATCCTCAAAGAAAACTGTCAGAGGCATTATAAATTAACAAGTACATGCTCCTTCCACTTCCAAGCACATCATCCTAAAGGAAGGGTCTTGAATTTTCAAATCAATATGCACCTTTAGTTACCAAAAAGTTCCATTTTCCTAACAATTCTGTAAATATATCAAGCCATGGTGAGTGCAATTACAAAAATTTTTGTTGTGTACACACATCCATACAGAGGTGGGAGTTGGAGCCTGGCTCTCTGACAAGGGGAAAGGTTGTGCTAAGGATACATGAAATATCCTCTGTTTAACAGAAAACAGAGAGAATTAAGACCTAGGAAAGCAGAATTTGCTTCTTATTAAATACAAAGCTCTGTTACCACTGCAATGTTAATTAGTGGAAATAAGAGAGATCCTTTGATGTAAGCATTTTAACTCAAATTACTTCGGTATGTTCCAAAATCAGCCTTAAGAGATGTTGGGAAAATATAAAGACAAGTGTGCAAAACAAACTGTGGCTGCAATTTGCTACTTAGTATTTTGATGTATCTACACCTGGGCAGCATTTGGCAGCCCATTTTATTTTGCAGACTTTCTGAGTCCATCTTTGTAGGAGTGGGTTCTAATGAGCCAGGCCATTAACAGCAAATCTCAGGCAGCCACAACAAGGCGGCACCAGCATTTGTACTCATTGCTCAAACCCTTCTGGGTGTTACACTGAGAGCTAACAAAGACAGACAAGGTCAGATCTAAACATAAACCCCTTTGTGAAACGTTATTTGTGCACAGTACGTTCCTCATTAATCTATTTCAAATGCCTACCATATTCACATATTAATGCATCATCTCATGTATGTTGTCCAACCATTTTTCTCTTTTTTTGCTGCTACAAAACTAAAAAAGTAACAGCAGTGAGAAAAAGGTCAGATTCATACATAAATTTTATTCCCCAAAGGAAATCAAAATGTTTTTTTGTTGATATACTAACAATATTTATTAATATACCAGTAAACTTTACCAATATTTCATTAACTATTCAGTAGTGACTCATAAGAACAGCACAAGGTCTTCCTTTCCCCTCCTGTTCTTCATTCAATCTCCCACAGAATGCTTTTGTAGCTTAAATCTCACACTTTGGTTGAGCCTTCGTTGCCTTGTTTACATTTTCTAAAAACCTATTTGAATTCTCCAAAACTTTATTCCATTTTCATGAAAATCAAAAAATCTTACCACAGGAAGGGATGAGGAGAAGATTACAGCTGTAAATTCCACATGATTCCACCCACAGACACTCTAAAGGAAAAAGCTTCTCCTGGGTAACACCACCTGTCAAACACCAAGATGTGAGCTGCAGGCAACTTTTCCCCTATTACCAAAAGAGTTATTTTCAATTGCTAGTTTCTCCATTTAAATTGTCCACATGTTTGCACCAGCAATTCTTTACTATTTCACACCCCTTGCAAATTCACATCTATAGAGCTAAACAAAAAAAAACAAAACAAAAAAAAAATCCAAACCACATAAAAACCCCCATCTATCCAAATCAAGACTTAGCCTTTGGTGTTCTGTTATAAATTATTTGGTTTCATCCTGCCATGTGCTTCAGGATATCAGTATATTTCTGGAAATCCATATTTTGAAAGTATTTTCTCTCATGTTTTTTTAATTAATAGGAAAAGTTATGTAGTTACTAACATTTTTTGTATTAGGAATGGGAAGTTGCCAGACAAGGCATTACCGACCAAGGTCTCTGGGCATCCTCCAACATTCATCTCCACAAATCTCTCAGATTTCCAGGATCCTCCCCCACTTCCAAGATATTTTCTCTAGTCCAGACCTTCACCTTCCTTCCCTAGCTCCAAGTCCTGAGCGTCCCAACCAGTCCAAAAGCAGAACACAAGTGATCAGCTTCTCACTGCCAGTTTTGTGGTTCACCTCTTGCTTACCTGGAGCTTTCAGGACTTGGCATTTTGTTTAGCCCAGGTGTCATCCAGACCTGCACGTGGCTTTCACCAACTGCAGCCTGCAAGTAGCACCTCTTTGAAAGGTGAAAAGCTCAGTTTCAGACATTCACCCACATAACACAATTATGTGCCACACAGTTTAAGTTATTTCCACCCACACCAGCCCTGAGGGGAGGTTTCTACCTTGGCTCCTTCTATTCAGACTTCCAACAGAATGAACTTCAATTAGTAAAAAAAAGAGCATTTCAAGTTGTTTGGATTTGTGAGAACTTTGCTTCTAGTTCACAAACTTCAGGCAATATTTCAGAATTTATCCACTTCAGCCATTGGTAATTTTGTGTTCCCATTCCAGTGCTTGCTCTGGCACTGGTCATTTGGAAGACTCTTTCTAGCCTTGAAAACTTTTATGAGTAACTGCTTAAATCAGTGTTTAGAAGAATAAAGCAAACCAATATAATTTATGTCTGCTTTATCTTCACCAGTTGTTTCACTGCTTGTTTCTCAGAGAATAGGAAGTGTCCATCCTTATATAAGAGCCACACTCTCTTCTAAGAAATCTCAGTGTAAACCTTCAGCTTACCCTGACTGCACTCACTGAGGATATTAGCTGTTATATCCATTACATTTCAATTTATTTTATGAAACTTTAGACTCAAACCCTTCCTTCTCTGTATAAGTCTGTGGGAAGCATCAGCACTGCACCCATTCCCAACAAGTCCCTGGGCACATTCCTCTCAGTCTCTGCTCCTCCCAGGACATTGCAATAACTGTTCAACTTCACATTCTGTAGAGCTTATGAGAAGTCTGATAAATGCTCCTTTTCTTCTGAAGACAATTAGGGAAAGCTGAACATTTAGCTAGTGTCTTTTTAATCTCATTTTCATGAGCTGGACTCCTAGTCAAAGAACCGTACCTGGATTTATTTTTTTTCATCCATTTCAAGTGTTGTTTTTACTGAACTTCCACCTTGGAGTACCCAGGATATTGAAACATCAAGCTTCCTCCACTTCAAAATTAAATAATAAAAAATCTGTCCTTCATGATATTCTGGAACAGGGAGCAGATTGAGCCTGCAAGTCATTCCTCTTTTAATGTCAGCTCAAGCTTCACCTTGAGTTTCCCAGGACCTCTCTCCTGCTGGCTGTGTCACCTCCCCACTTTGCTGACAGATTAACACATGCTGCAAAAATCATGCTCCAGGTTTTAACAGTTTCTGCAATTAATCTTGAATGAATTCTCATGGGCTTCCCTTTTTCCTCTTTGCCAGTCTCAATCACATTTGAGTTTGCCTTTTTTTTTTTTTTACTTTCTCACTTTTCTTCCTCTTCTTTCACCGCATTTCATCTGAGCTGTTTTTCATCCTCCTTCACTTACATTTCTCAGCCTCATTCAGATCTCAAAAACTCTTCACATGGAGTTCTCACAGATGTCACTTTTATCGAGCTGAAATGCAGTGAAGGTAGGTGAATTTCCACTTACAAACTCTCTGCAGTGGGGAATTTGTTTTGAGTAAATAAAAAATAAGCTTCTGCTATGAATCACTAAACCTAAGTGAATATTGTGGCTTTATTGCTATAATGCAAACACCATACACATTAAGCATTTGCCAGAAGAAAAGTTAAGCTGAGAGGAAATTTACTTGGCTTAGCTTCCAGTCTAATAGTCCATTATGGGTAAGTAGCAGGAACTGCCAAAACTCAGAGCCTGCCCATGTATTTTGGAACTGTTATGGTTTGGGAGGTGACCAGACAGTAACAGACTATTTGTTTTAGCTACAAGAAATCACTCTTGTTAATAAACAGCTGCTTTCAGACACATAAGAAAGAACCAAAAAGAACTTCCATGTTAAGGCAACATCTCTATCCAAAACCAGACAAGTTTTGCCTACTTATGTTAAATTAATTGGTAAAAAATAAATTTAACTAAGAAAAAAAAGTAATTTATGTACAAAGGGAATTTAATTTTTTTTTAATTTCATGAGGAAATGGTAAAATAGATGCATAGAGAGAAGGTCTGAAAAGTATGGGCAAGACTTTGAGGCATTGGTAGAAAGGCAGAACAAGAGGTGGAAGGACTGGATTTTGGACAATCTGTGTAATTAGCTGTCTAGAAGGACAGCCTTATCTATAATGCTGTATTGTTATTTCTCTGTTATTTATGATAAAACACATTTTCTAACAAGCTTAGGAATAGGACCTTAAAATCAACAAGAATGGGCATAATCAATGGAAGAGTTTCCACAGAGAAGAAGAAAAAGATAAAGGAATTGAGGGTCACCACAAGTGCAGATAACATAAATGAGCAGGAAGGAATCAATAACTACTCCTAATAGGGTAACTTGTAATATTGGACATGTGGTGAGAAAAGAGAAGGGGGCAATACTTCTGCAGAAAATGAGGTGTCCCCACATCTGCTGAGTTAGACTTGTCATGGCATAAATAAACCTGTAAAAAATGTGAGAGTGGAAGTCAGCAATAAGAATATGAGTGAAAAACAAGATATTACAGGAGAGAGCAATTAGTGTCTCAGTAAGGCAGCACAGGAGCTGTGGCCAAGGGCAGAGCTGCTGGGGAGCTCAACAAGGCAGAACAAACCCGGGACATGGCAGAGATAACAAAGTCTGCTGGAGAGGGAGAAAGGCTACAGAATGTTCTATGTTTTGTTTTTTATTATTTAACACCCAAACAGGGAGAAATTTCTGAGAGAAAGCTTTGCAACTTTGATTAATGCTGTTGTTTAAAGTGAAGCTGTCGGTTGTTTCACAAACCATCTGCAAAACAGTGGAAACATGAACAGAATCCTTAAAGTAGATCTTCCAATATTAGTCACTTTATCTGCCATCTGTGGGGAACTGCAACTGCCAGTTCATTTAGTTTTTTTAAAAGCTGACCCTAAAATAACTCACTGTAAAATTGCAATATTTTTCTCACTTCCTGTAAGGAAAAGACATCCTAACTTCTTTGAACTAAGACATGAAATGGCTTGTAAAATATCAAGATGGCCTTAATAAGTATGTACTAGCTCATCCAACTGATGTGCCATGAAGCTGGAGGAACCTTTAATATTCCATTAATTTTCCTGCAAAAAGCAGTTCCATGAACAGAAATAAGTTCCCAGACAATGAAGGAATCTTCATGCTCATTATTTTTTTTATTGAAGTGGACAGAGGCTTGACAAAGAGCTGCACTGCTTGCAGCCAGGAGATAAATTCACTGGACATCCAATATAGCATCACACCAGGTACAAATGTATCTACTAGCTGAGCTTTCAGTGGATTATATTACAGCAACAACCACACGTCAGGATAAATTAACATGCAACATCAGGATATTCATGTTGCTTGGACAAAAGTAAAAGGACAAAAGGAGTTACTGGGTACATTTTAAATGAAGAAAAGGACAATGGAAAAATAAATAAAATTTCAAATTCCATAGGTATGCTTTGTATCTACAAAAGAGTGGAAAATCCTGCTATCTTTTGTGTCTGCTGGAGAAGACATGCAAGGCTGTACCCACTTGCTCAAGCAATATGAACAAAGAGAAAACAGAATGGTGAGGGAAGAGCTCAGCAAGGGGTTTCCAGTTCTATTTGCAGTGTACATAACTATTATTTGAGAAAGGTCCAGCCAACAGAAGCACATTTAGAGATCAGAGAAATGAGTGGCATCAGCAGAGTGCCCTGGTGCTGCAGAGGGGCACAGATGGGGCATCTTCCCTCACGTGAACCCTGGTAACGAACTCTGCCTGTTTCTCATGGGGTGTGCTCCTGAAAACATGAATTACTTCCAGGAAGAAAGGGACTGTATTCTCATTTTAGTAGGGATGAATCTCTCCCACAGATTTGCTCAAGGTTATGAAGAATGAAAACCCTCCTCCATAATAAAACTTTCATTTTATCCTAGAAGTAGGAATTTAAGAGGAATTACACAAATTTAAGAAAAAGTTGAGCTCTATCAAAAGGCATTGAAAAATATCTCCATAAACAAGGTGAAGTATTAAATACATGTACAGTAAATAAAGTAACTTGCCAATAAAAATATTGACTGGGAATCACTGGGAAGCCAAAGAGAAATCCACTTGAATTAAGATAATGTCTCTGGCTGCTAACAGCAAATATTTCAGTTCTGTCTGTGTCAGCATCCAGGGCAGGTCAGACACATTGCCAGAACCATCAATTGTCCTTAATGAACTGAAATACTGCAGAAAACAGAAAATCCTACTGTCTCCATTGACCCAGGCTGCCTGGACAGGTATGATTGTGCATTTTAGTTATGCATCCTCAGTTATCCATCTTTTGGTTTGGAGACAAACCAAAAGTTTGGAAAAGATGCCAGGTTGTCCACTTTGTGACACTGGTTTTGCAATAAGATGTTTAAGGTAGTTATATTGGTACAAAGCCAGTGAACTCAAATCTGTGGCCCTGTAATTAAAAACAAAGATAAGTGAATTTTTCACAGACATAGACTTCCTTTCCATAAACTGATTTTCAGTCCCAATTCTGTTTGGGACACATCTCAGGAAATCAAGGAGGTCATTCTCCCACTAAAAAAGCCAAGTGGGTTGGCCAAGGCTGGATGCCAAAGCTGAGCCTCTCCTTCTCTCCTCAGAGCAAACACAATTAAAGGTTTGTGGGTTGAGATAAGGACAGGGAGAGATCACTCAGCCATCACCACCATGGGTAAAACTGGTTTCTTTGGGGGAAATTAGCTTATTACCAATCAAATCAGAGCAGGATAATAAATAAAACCAAATGTTAAAACAGCTTCTGTCCATCCCTTCTTTCTTCCCAGGCTAAGAAAGTAAAAAAAAAAAACTTGGAAGCAGCAAGCATTAATGGATGTCCTGGAAAGAGCAGCACATTTTCCCCATGTCTGTGGGTGTGTGGCCCTGGAGGGGTCTCAGCAACAGCCACCAGTGCTCCCCTGCATCTGCAGGCTCTCAGCAAAGTGCTCCTGCAGCAGCAGCAACACAAGCCCTTCTGCAGCCTGCTCTCCTCCTCCCACTTGGCACACAGATATAATTTTCTTTTCACATTCAAAAGGAAGAAAGCAACTTTGAACACTGCCTCTCTCTCACTTTCTCCAGCTGTGACGTGGGGATAGAGCTCTTCCCAGCCACCAGAAACTCAAACATAAAGACAGCAGATGTGAAGGAAAATGCAGTTCTTAAAAACAGAAGCCACATCCCCAGCTGAAACAGAACACAAGTCCCCAGCTCCCCAATGACGTAAGATGAACTCCCCTGTGTACAAAGATTTTGGGCAAAAATTCAAACAAAAAAAAGTAGAAATATTTGCCATTTGCTTCCACATTATGGTGACAAGAGACATTACCCATAATAATACAGAATATCCAGTTTTGCATTTATTACAGTGTCTGTTTTGTTCCTAGGCTGGATTCTCTACCACTGCAATCTGCTCTGATGCCCTGCAGCACAAAAGTTGAAATTGTCCCAAGATGAAAATCTGTCATAATGCTTTTATTTTTATTATCCTAGACAAATTTGCTTCTCTGTAAACCTATCTAGTCTTGTCAGTACCTATATGAAGTATGTCAGTATTATTTATAAAACTGATTTAAGTCAAGGATGGTTTTGTGATGCCCTCAGGCTGATTACTTTCCACCATGACAATATTCTCTTCCTATAGAGTTGCTTTAACTTTCAGAATTTGCATTTTGCCATTATTGCCTGTCTGGTTTATTGTTTTTGATTGTGACAAGACAAATCCTATGCTTCTCCACTCAGTGTCTTCTCCCACTTGAGTTTTATTTTCAAGAATTTTCTTTGTTCCTGTTTTATGCATTATGTTGGTTACCTTTGTGCTTGTTTACCTGCACTGGCTTTGAAAAGAAAAATTACTGTGAAAATCCCTGCACCACTTGTTTTTCTGGTTTTCTTTTATTTATCTCAACCTGGTTTATAGTGTTCATTTTTGTCTTTCAGAGAGTGTTTGGATTATGTTTCAGTGGAAATGCTTTTCATGGGAAGTGTCTCCCTTTGAAAATGAATCAGCATGTACAAATTCATATGTTTTTACTCTTTAGGAACAGATGTTAAGGGAATGTAGGTTAAGCTTCAGATCCAAACTAGTCTCTGCAGGACTATAATTTGCTGAGATAAACAGAAAGAAGGAAAGACAAACCAACAGGGGCATCCCAGATTTAACATCCCTTCTGTTCTGGCTGAGATACATTTGACTCTGTCACTTGCAGATACGCTTTGCTGCCACAGTAATCAAAACCAACACAGAAATCTCTCTTAATCACTACAACATTGTCAGTCTTGTCTAAAGCTATAAACATGCAGTTCACCAGAGACTGAAATTTGTAAATATTCCAGACAAATGTGCATTGTACAATTCTGTAATCTGTCTTCTATGAAATATATTTATAAAAGTACATGTTTACAAGAACATTTGAGGAACTCATAAATGTCACACAAAGACAAAAATGATGAAAATCTTTTATAAATGTTTCATGAAGACTAACAAAACCTTTAGTTACAAAGAGAATGGTAACAATTTTTTCCTTGCCTTTGAAAATGGCCCCAAAATTAATGGATTTGTTCTTACCTGCAGTCACTACTCAGGTGAGTACTGCTTGGTACCTCCAGCAGATTTCTGGAGTATGTTGGACTGGGACCACCAGCCAGCCTTGAAAATCTCTCTCATTCACTTGCATTTGTTTTTAGGCTAATAAGTTATGATTAGCTTTTCGTCATCATAATTAATGTAGTATGGATTCATTAGTTGATTTAGGCACCTGCGAGGCAATGTTTCATTTGACTGTGGCAGGATATGCACAGCAAATCTCACCTCCAGAGACCTTTTGTCTTTAATACCCATCTTGGTTTCTGTACATTTTTTCAACATCTCTTTCAAGCAAATCTTACAGGAAAAAGTCATTTCAGTAGAGAGAAGAAAGAGCATGAGCCTCCTTCATTGCAAAAGCAACCTGAACAGAAATATGCAGAAAAGGAGGGCACCAACCTGCGCATTCTGCACTAGCTTCCAGCAAGATTTGGCAACCCCAAAACACAGTTTGATACCAGGACAGAAACTGAAGCCTCTCCTGCCAACTCATTCCAGTGCTTGACTTCCCTCACAATAAAATAATTATTTTCCAGGTTCACAAAGAATTTTATGTGTTTCAGGCTGTGCCCATTGCTTCTTGTTCTGTCAGGTTCCTCTGAGAGGCACCTGAGCCCTCCTTCCCTACAGCCTCCATGAGATCAAATCAACATTGATAAAATCCACACTGAGACTTGTCCAGGCAAACAACCCCAGGTCTCAGCCCTGTGCTGAGATGCTCTATGGCCAAAACTATCTACAATTAATAAAATGAAAATGAATTTTCAGTCTAATCAAGCCTACTTTTAAATACTTGTGAAATAAGGCACAAGGACTCCCTAAATACAAACTGCTTTCAGAGAGGAGGGTGTTCCCAAAGACGAAGCAAACTACCCAAAAAATGCCATTATCCCAAAGACAATATAAATCACAATGATAAATAAGCAAATCTATTTCAAAGAAATTCTGCTTCTAAGATTACTTTGTGATTGTTTCCCTCAGATTTAACAGAAATATGTTTTCCTTTGGAATGCCCTCCAGAAAGGAATGAGATTTTAGGAGTCACCAGCATAGAGTCTCACTTCATACCTCACATCCAGAGAGGTCAGGAGGTTCCATAGCACAACTGGGAAAATTTACTTCACAGGTAAATTTGGAAAATTTACTTTACAGGTAAATTTGGATCCAAACTTAGAAGTTAATGCAGATGAAGCCAGTGTTTATGAGGATTTTTTCTAACAAGCAAAGTGACAATTTACATGTTAGAAAAAGAAGGTACAGACCTTCTTACTCTTTGCTTACTGTATTATCCTTGCTCAAAAGAAGAAATTTCAAAGCAAAAGAGTGCATCCTCTGTGTGTCTCCAGAATTAGGTGTAAAAAGGGGTTTCTGCAGCACTGACAGAAGAGCTTTATACATAAAAGAACATGGTAGCTTACTTCAATAATTTATCACCCATAACCAAATACAGATGTTTCCATTTACCATGACTGCTTTTTTTTTATTTTTAAGAAATAATACAAAAGTAATGCCATTTTGAAAATACAATTGCATCTTGAAAGAAATTTGTGTAGTACTGTATTCATTCTCAGGCATAACCTACCTAGTAATTTCTTTGTGAATTTATGGCAATTATTCCTTTGCAACTTCTTTAACATTTAGAGTTTTTCCTTGACACAGGCAAAATAAATGCACTTTCTAAAAATGTACTTTCTGCAAAGTATAAACAGCCATGGAATTACTTTGCAAAAAGACTGCAATTATCATTTAATCATGCTTAATTATATGGGTAATGTACCTCGAGCAAGTGTTAGAGAAACTGAGAAGCAGATACTTGGTTACACTTACAAAAGTGGGATTTAATCTAAGAGAATATTGTCTGTCCCATAGCTTTGCACTGCCATCACACCAGAGGCATCTGACTGATTTCACTAATCCTGGCTTTTTCCTCCTGACACTCCTAGCTGGGACAATTCCTGTGGATTACCAATCTACAAGAAAACTAAAATATGGAAGCTGCATAAAAATGCAATTTGTATCTTCTGTTTCAAGAGTTCCAGTGTTGCTCATCTACATACAGCCTTTCCTTTTTTTGGTTGGCTTTTTCTTTTTTGGTTATTTTTTTTATTATTATTATCTACTAAATGAATAAAAATCCTCATAAAAGCATGCCCATGACTCCCTTAGGACCTCACACCACCTTTTTATGATATCATCAGCACCAAGCCTGCTGTATAACACACAGAAGGGTTGATGATAGATCTGTTCTCCCCTGTGAGGGCTTTACAAACCAGATCTGTGCTGCTGCTTTTTTGGAATATCTTCTCCACGGCACTCAGCCTTCTTCCCTAGGGGCAGGGATCTGGCAATCTGAGAATCAAGACTTGCATTTCACAGCAGTCAGGGTCTGAGCAGAGTTGATTTATGTCAGGCCAGAGCTCTGGGCAGGCCTGGCTGTGTTAAACAGGAGAGCAGATTCATTTCCTGAAGCTTGCTGAAAACAGTCTGCAGTGATTTATAGTGGCCTTACCAATCACTAAATCACTTATTTGATTTTGTAGAATAAACATTAGTACATTTTTTTCCTTTTATTTGCTTTTTTGCTTCTCATCTATAACATGCTAGCTAAGCCCTAGGGCTAAAACACTATCAATATTTGTAAAACATTTGCTACAGAAAAAGCAATTCCTGCAGTTGTTACCTAAGAAATCATCTGAATGTCTTGATAATACAAATGAGGAGCATCCTGTAGGTATGAGGTGGACAGTCTTTTATTTTAATGTGGGCAAGCAATGACTTATGTGAAGATCTTTGGCCTACTTAATACTGCCCATTTCAGATGTAAGCTGAAGAGCAAATGTGAAAAAATTACTTTAGATACTTCTTTTTTAAAAAAAAATCACCACATATTACTGAAAAGATCAAAAGCTATTGAACTGTTATTTATTCAGCTGTACACTAATAAGAGCCACTTTAAGTTTGCTCCTTATGAAGCCTGAGAAAAGATGACCAGTGGCCAAGGTTTCCTTTAATATTTTTGCACAGTCCTCTGGGCTGGATTTTCTCTGTCCACCCAAAGGCAGCCCTGTCTACAAAAGGGGTCAAGGATTCCCCCAGCAGGGCATTAGGCACAGCTCCAGTCCCTGTGTTTGCCAGTTACAACATTAAGGGAGAGAGAGAAAGTGAGATAAAACAGCAGGTGTCAAGGAAAAATTGCTTTCTGGGTCTAAGAATAGACAAGTTGATGGTTCCACTGAAGTAAATCAAAGTTTTTCACTGACCTCAGCACAAGTTCTGTTATTTAAATCTTGTTCAGCCCAGGACACCAGCCCCTTTGGCCTCAATATCACCAAAATAAATGGCAGAGTGATGCAAAACCAATCACATGAGAAGATCAAGAACACATTTTTAATTAAATGCTGTTTAGTGTCCTATGGTTCAAGAAATAGGTTTTTCTTTTCATGATTTATTTAAATTCTGTTTGATACTGTGCTTCATCTGCTTTTGTTTGCTTTTTTTGATCTTAAGCTATTATTTACCTTACAAACATTTCATGCCTGTCTAGCATTCTCCAGAGCTGTGAATCACACTGCTTTATCTTCCTCAGAGGCACTCATTCCTTCTTTTTTATTGATGTTCTCCCTCCTCGGGGTACCTGAACTTTGTCCCTTTACTGATGCCTCATTGCATGCCTTTTTCTCCATAGCCAAACAGGTTTCTTGAAGATGGTGCAGCACAAAGTCAAAGCAAAACATTTGAAGAACATGGGGACAGGGCAAAGCTAAAAGGATGCTGGCCCTGCTGAGACTGAGTGGCCTGGCAGCCTGATTAGTGTGTCAAGGGGAAACAATGAAAAGCAAAGAAGAATCATGTGTTAGGATTGAGTAAAATGTATAGGAAGAAAGAAAACCCCTGGAATAGTGAAAGCTGAAGCAGAACCAAACATATTTAAAGGAGATATTACTAAATGCCTGGTACTTACACGACAAAAATTATTGCTGAACATTGCCAATGGACCAAATTCTGTTTAGCTGAGGCTACTGATTTATTTAATTTATAGTAACACATTAAAATCATCTACTTGAGTGAAGAGACACCAGTCCTTTGGCAGGAGAAAGCCTTTGAGTTGATAGCAATTATTGTTCCACACTTTGGGTCACCACCCCATCCCAGCCTGCTGCCACCTCTCGGCTGCATGGCTTTGTTGAGGTCTGAGCTTTAATTGCCAAGAATTCTCTTGGGGAGTGTGGCAGGCAGGCAAAGCTGAGGGCCCTGTGATGCACCGAGAGCCACAGAGGGGTGGCAGCAGCCTGCTCTTGTCCCCTGGCCAGAGGGACTCTGGGGTGACCTTTGATGGAAGCAGCCCCATGGCAAAACCACATTTCCACTGCAGAGCTGCAACGCTGCCTTTTCTACTCTAGAGAGAAAAATTCTGTCTGTGACGAATCATTATGGAACCAGAATGAGACCAAATTCATTATTGAAAGGAAATGATATTCAGGAGAAACTTTTCTCTGTAACTTTTTTTGGGGAGTGGTTGTATTTGGTTTTGTGTTTGGTTTTGTTGGTGTTTTTTGGTTTTTGGTGGGTTTTTTTGGTTTTGTTTTTGGTTTTTTTTACCATAAAATATCCAGATTTTATGAACACTGAGAGAAATATTTAATAAATATTATCTGCTGTCTGCTTGTCCCATGCAAATAGCTATCACCACAAAAATAATAAATTTAACATATTTTCTCATTTTTTTTAAAAGGCGTGAAAACATTTGCCTAGATTCTCAGTTTAACTAATCTTGGCAATTGTCCTAATAAAATGGCATTTTGGTTGTCTATAAATTTAGTATGCATCATATGAAATTCCTTATTTTTTTTAATCACATGCATTAATAAATAGCATGGAGTAAATACAAATGGCTATGTACTCAAAAACTGAACATGTTCTTTTCACAAACTTAAGAATATAAAGACTTTGAAATGGCAGGGCAGTTTGCAGATCTCATTAGCAGCTCTGAATTTTAACTTCTGTTTTGTAACCGCTGCTGTACATTGTGGCTGATGGCTCTTTTACAAAAATAACCTATCATTTTTACTTAATGTAGTATAATTAGGGATCAAAATCAGATCTATCACAGTTCCCTGAGATGATAACTGACAGATTAACCCTGCATAAATTAGTTCAGTGTCATTTCATGTCACCCATTGCAAGGTATATACAGAGACTTGAACTGGCAGATTGTTGAAAACAGACCTTTTTTCCCTGAATCAATTTTTACTTCCAAATGTAAATGTAAATGTAAACAAATGTTACATGGACACAGTCCCAGGGAAAAAAATCTTGTAATTGGTAAATAGGGATGCTTGAAAAAAGTCATGGGGTATTACATTTCTCTCACAGGGGACTAGAAGTAGATTAAGGATTATGTTATTAGTGTTTTACTGATACTGGGAAGCAAGTTGACATAATTAATTGCATTTGAATATTTGAATATTGAATATTGACCAACTGTTTTTATTTTTCCACAACTAACTGAAAATCTGGCAAAAAAAAAAAATTAAATGACTTTTTAAAGTCTAGGTAATGCATGAATACATTTGACTGTCTTCATCTGGAATGACATTTAATGAAGGCAAGACAACAGAAATTGCATTACTGACATGCTCAATGCCTTGAGCTTCAGGTAGCCTGTCCGATGCTGGCCACATCAGGAGTCCATGGATCGCCCCTCTAAAACCTGAGGGCAGATTGGAGACTGGACTGAGATCTAAATATGTCAGAAGAGCACTGTGAGATGAACAGACAGCACTCCACCAGCTCTAGAGATGTGGAGAAATTAAAAATTACCAGCTCAGGCTCATTCTGTAATACTTTATGTTACACACAGTATGAATTCAGTGTTACTTCTCCTCTCCAGCCTCTCCACCTGACCTCTGTCCATGCCACTTGGTTTCAGCCCACTTGAGTCCTGATCACCTATTCTGGAAAATGCTCCTGAAGTTAGGGGATTTCTGAAAGGACACACTGATTTTGTTGGAATAAGTGATCTTAGGATGCTTAGAAGGCCTGAAGACAAAGAATGAGATTCATCTGACCCCAATGACAGCTCTAGAAGCTGTGTGCTCTGGCTCCCTGTCAGACCAGGTTCGGTTTTGGTTGGATTTGAAAATGTAAAAGCTTTGGAAGCAGTGGCTGAATGAAGAGCCCAGAATATGGAGCTGATCACATCAAGTTTCTGTAGGATGTAAGAAATCCCAAACCAAGATTCCCAGAAGTTTCCAGATCTTCAGCAGAATCTAAATCACTGTGATCCCTGAATTATAGCCAGGTTCTGAGAGTTTTCAAGGTAAAGAGCTGTAAAGCCAGGGTTTGTCAGAGATCCCTCCTGTCCTTAGCAGGGAGCCATCGTGCCCAGCAGGACTGAGTAACTCCATCAGCTGCAGGATTCTCAGCTGTGAGACAGAAAACAACCTGGCAAGCTTTTTAATCTTCATTTAACTTTGGTTTTGGAAGTTCACCAGAATAAAAGCACTTGGAGGAGGAAAAAGGGGGAAAAAAAATCAATCAATTCTGGCACTTCTCTGCAGCAATTTACACAGGTGACACCTGCAGATCAACCTATTTCCACGTGCAAGGTCACAGCTTCCAGACACGAGGCAGAAGAGAAACGAGGACCCCAGGCAGTGAGTCAGAGCTCTTAAATCATGTCACTAACATCTCTCTAAGTCTTTTCACTTGCTTTTCCCACCCTCCCCACCTCTGCCAAGGTTTTGAAAGACACTTCTTCAGGGATTACCAATATGATGAGATCTCATTCAAATGGACATTGCAGGTTTGCAGAGAGGTAGTAAACACTCTCATAATGCTAATAATAACAAATAACAAGCCAACAATGATGGGGTTTTGACCCTTGGTAGAATAGAAGTCAAAACCTGTTAGGGCACAATATACATTTATTAGTAAATGAAACTGGATGGCTTTAAGAGGGAAGCATCAATAAAACTGAGGGAAAAATGTCATGGGATAAGCCCCATGACAGTGCCATGGTAACACTTCTTGCTGCTCTGCAGCTGAGTGCTAGGATTAATTTGCAAGGGAAATAGCTTTCATATCCAGACCATTCAATCAAATATTAAGTTATATGGTCATTATAGGCAACAGGGGAATATAAATAATGGGAAATGCTTATTGTGCCTCTTCTGATATCCTTAGTTATTAAGCCACTGCTTCAGCAGCAGCAATAAGCAATATGTATGTTTTGATTCCTGGGTAACTTGTTGGAAATTAGGTTTCACAGTAGTGTTTGTGTATTATTCTGATCAAATGCTGCATTATCTTCCACGCTTCTTGGTGGTATTTATGTGTTAAGCTTCCTTTTATTAAGTTTCTTGCTGAAGTGTGATGTATTAAGTAAAGGCTCCCCATAGTAAATTATGTCAGTTTCTTGGTATTATCACTGCATTACCCTGCTCTGAATTATCTTATGTGCCTCATTAGCATAACATGAATTACAATAGGGAGTTTAATCTCCAGTCCTACACTTCTTTATGCACATCTTTTTCTCCCCATAACTTTTCATTACCACGGGCTGGGAGTTTAGGCTGATAACCAAACAGGAATGGGGAAAAATTCGTGTTCCAGGATGAATGAATGCAGCAGCCTAAGGGAACAGGGAGCAGCATGTGAGTGTTCTCTCAGTGATGGCAGCAAATAGGGGAATGGAATGAAATTTCAAGGCATACATGGATCATATTTACTGGCCCTGCATACCTAATGAGAGGAGAAATGAGCCAACATTTTGCCACAGTGCCATAAAAGAAAGGACTGGAAAAAACCAAATTCTCCCTATGGGTTTGTGCATCTCAGTAAGTCCCTGGAGTCAGGAACATTCTGTGCCTCATGTGAGGGAAACAGGCATTTGGAGGAAGCTGTCTAGATCCATTCACAAACCATTAGACTAGAGCCTTTCTCCCTATGCTACCTTCTACTCACACTTTTTAAGAATTATTTTCCTATTTATTTCTTGATATGGTTATATGATCAAATTAATTGAGACCCTATGCACCTATGCACAAAAGTTTTCAAAAACTAAAAATTCCAATGTTCTTCTCCTAGGTTCAGAGAAAAGAACATTGAAAGAGATTTTGTATAAAAAGATTCAGTTATATATTGCTCTGCTTCAAGGAAAAATTTATTTTATGTTTCAAAGTAAGTCTCAAATGAATGGCTCAGCCCAAATTTGAAGGACTGAGCAGATAGGTTAAATAAATAATGACTTAATTATGGACAGCTTTCATCTCCAACCCTAAGCCCTAAGATGTGATAGACTTGTACACCCACACTTCATGAAAAGCAGCTCTAGAAAGTACTTTGAGAGATCACACATCTACCTGAACAAGAGGAGACAGGCTCCCATGTGCAACAAAAAAAAAAATAGCAAAAGCAAAAATCTAGGCTCTTTTTATTCTAAACATGAATATATTATAAACATGAATATGTGAACATGTTTAATATTAGTTACTTCATATAGCCATGTTTTGGAAATAAATTATACTGAATTTATGCTATTTTATTAGAGACTTGAGTGATTAGAATTGAAGATTTATCATGGCTGAGCCTAAAGCACAGAACACAGGAGAACATTGAGAGTTCACCTGCCAGCTCTGTAACAGCATCTTGTTTCTTGAATGCAATTCATTTCAGAAAAATTTGGCATTTCCACATTGAATGTTAAATACAAAGACATTAGTCTTTTTTTTCTAATCTTGTGAAGGGTTAGTCTAAATAAATGAAAAAATTCTGAGTGTTTGATTTAAGGTATGATTTCCTCGAAATTCAAATATCAATCTTTAAATCAGAGTCTTCTACATACAGTGACTACAACTGGTATTTTACCAGAAAAGTGCAACTTCTGGCACTTTTTTATCATGTTACTGTGATTGCTGTAGTCACAGCGTTTGACTGTGGGTCTCTTTAGGGTGATAATGTTTCTGGTTATAAATGTTTTTATTTATGTAAACACTAGGACTGGAAAGGGAGCTGAGCCAGCAGAGAATCTTCTCTTACAGCCCCTGTGGGCACCAGCCTCTGCCTTCTGGCTGTCAGGCAACCTCTCTGAAAAAACTCCATGGATTTATGTATTTAAATGCTAGGCTTTATGGAGGAGCATATTCCAGAGAGTTTCAGATTCAACAGAATAAGATTTAAAGAGGGACCTGTCCTCTCTTACCTTTTCGAACAAAAACAGGTTATTACTTGAGTTATACCACAAACCTGAAAGGTGTAACCTGCTTCTGCTGCAGATTTATTCATGTTTATCTATAGGTGTTTGCAGTTACCTACAATTACATTTCAGCAAGGCCTCATATTCCACTTCAAAATTTACAGCTTTCTTGTCCTTTTAAAACAATTTCAAACAATGCTTTGGAAAATTGAAGTTTGCACTTCTTAGCAGTCTACAGAAGTTCTGTTATTGTTTTATAACACTTAAGTGTCTCATCCATCTTCCAATCACATGACAAAAATCAGCATTGTGGATGCAGCCCTGTCACAGACAGAGGGATCTGCTCCAGACCTGCTTCTGTCTTGTATTTGCACCATCAGTGCCAGTCATTCATGTCTGGATTGGTATCATACCAAATCCAGGCTGCTGTCAGGAGCACGTGAAATACCACCACAATTTAAATGCACTTTGTTAGAATAACAACCATTTTCAACAGAGCTGAGTTCAATTCAACACCTCAGAATCCATGGGTTAATTCTGATTTATGTAAAAAAAATCCTGATATTAAATCATTTGCTTATCAGCTGTACATTACAGAAAGTCAGAAGGGAGAAAAATCACTGGAAAGGAGAAGAAGAAAGTTTTCAGGGAAGTGGCAGAAACATTTATCAAGTCAGTGACACACAACCCCTTGTTGGATGACTTTGCAGCAGCAGTTGGACACTGTGCTAAGCAGACATTGCCTGGAGTTCATCCACTGTGGGAACTTGCAAAGCATGACTGAAAAAGATCACTTGGAATGTCTGAATGGATTTGGAAAAACCTAAGCAGTATATCAGCTCAGTCTGAAGCAGAAATACAGAAGCAAAAACCCATGAAAATATCACAGGAGATGGAAGGGAAGAGAAACAGAAATGTGTGCGCAATTTCACTGATTGCTTCCCCTGGGAATAAAGAGGTTCAGGTAAGAGCCTACATGAGCAAAGGCAGATAAGCTGTTTGTCAGGACAGTGGGAGGCAGATACTGATGCATGAAAGAGCAAAATCTATCATCATTCAGGAGCACTCAGCACCTCTTCATTTCTACATGTTAATACTTCTGCCACTGGCTTTTGTTCCTGTGAATTATTATTATTCATGACCCAAGACATCTCTCATATTTCATTTAAACAAAAAAGATGGCATCTTCTCATATACAAGTACTCTTGTGCAGGACTTGTCTTAGTCCTGCATAAAGTCTTTGATGCATCTTCTGGCTTTCTTTCAATAATATTAGCCATTAAAGTCAAGAAAAATACATCTTTTTGCCACTTATACTTTGCATTACACTGTACATCCTGCAATATTAAAACATGCTCTTCTCTGAGGAATTAATTCAAAATTATATTATTAAGCTGCCCTATTCCCAACAAACTTTCCACTCTTTTTTTTTTTTAACAGCTGTAGCAGCGCTATTAAGATGTCTAGAGCCAGAAAAAAGTCATAAACAAAAACATTTATGCTACAAACAATTCATGAGCAACGCTAATGCACTGCTACAGGAAAATCTACAGCAGTGTCACCCCAGGGAACAGTAGATCTCCAGTGGAACCACAGAGGCAGAGAGGCTACAAACAAGGCACAGGAAAGAAACTGCAACACCTGGAACTTGGTGTCAGTCAGCCATAACTTAAGTCAGGCTTAAATAAACGAGCACAGTTAAGGCTTGGCAGCTCTTGTGCAGAATCCAGGAGAGAGATCTGTTCCTCTCCTGTCTGCTCAGACACACACTTAGGTCCATCCCTGCTTGGATCAGCCCCAGCTGGGTTTTGCCATGTGTCTGAAACAATACAAATTCCTGCTGTGGTATCACCCATATCTTATTCTCGCTCTCATCAGCCATAACCAAAAGAAATCAACCCAACCTACAGTTTTTGTTGAGAGCAGGTTAAAAGCAGATGCAAATGCTTCACTCTTCTGGTTTTAAAAAGTTACTCCATTCTCTGAGAAAATGCTAAATAGAATGATAAACCCGTCATTAAAGGAAAGAGAAAGTTATAGGCTAATAAATTTAATTCTTTTTCATTTAAATGGAAAAATTGGCAGATTGAAAAATGCTTCTGCCAATTCAGGTCAACAGAACATTTGCTTTACAAATTATCCTTTTGATAGCAAACATAAACGAGATGAGAAACTATAAATTGAGAGGATCAAATGTCATTAAGCTGTGCACTCAACACAACAGCAGCAGGAAAAGCAGTATGTATAGGTGCTATCATTCCAACACATAAATCACTCAAATTAAACAATGCTGTGGTAACAGTTTCCCCCTTTTGGCACCTGCTCATTGCATGTACATTTATCTCCAAGCATGAACTGATCTGCACCATTAGATACCTCCTTTATGCATCCAAAGTCCCCAAGTTTGGTAAAACCAAACCCATTACATTAAAGAAAAAGAATCTTAAAGATCAAAGCAGTGTTTGGGGCAGGGATGTGGAGGACATTAGGATAAACAACAAGGGTGATTATCTTCAGCCTTCATTAATTGTGCTGAATAGCCTCCAAATATTAATTGGCATATTGTGATAAATGCTTCCATTGTTTGTTACTGCAGCAATTATTTGAAATGTCAGCTCCTCCTGTGCTACTGCAAACCGGCTGAAATAAGAAAGGAACAGGTCTTAAAAATGTAAATTTTCTAGGAAATTGTTATAGGCAAGAGCATTCATTCATTGCCAGAATGCTTTGACTGCATTTTATTATTATTATTATTACATTTTGCTGCTATTACAACTGAAATCCCATGTGCTACTGATGACAGTATCTGACAAGTTTATTGCTTATTTTAATCTTAATAAGACAGATATCAAGTTTAAGTATAATAAAAAATTTTTCTGTATTTATTAACTTCTCCATTTGGTCAAGCTCAGTCAGTACCTCATATTCTTCTATAAATCCAGTAAATAGAATACATAAAATAATTTATTCAAAGCTACATCAGAGCACCAAGGTCTACTGGTAATTCTGCAGAACAAAAAACAGTACATTAGGCTTTCTTAGGAATTTTTCATTCACTTTACAGCCCAGAGCAAGTTGCTTAATGTCTCTGTCCATCTCTGCACTCATCTTGTATAGGGGCTTGATTATAACTTTACACTGAGTCATTCTCAGCACTCTGAGAGGGCACAGATGGAAGTCATCATTCCATGCAAATCCTTGGTTTTGTTTTTCCATAAAATCTACAAAACAAAGTGTGCTATGATATTAGGAATGCTCTAGAGAACTGAAACTGCCAGTCAAACCACCTCAGGAAAGCTGAGTTCCTTCACCCAGTCCACAGCCCCACCCTAATCCTATTTTTTGGGAAGTTCCCTGATCATTTTAACCCAGTGTGCAAAATAGTTAATTCCAGTACAGTGGCCAGAGGGTATTTTTTAATAAAAGGCAAAACACCTGTAGGCTCTCAAAGGGCAGATCAGCCACTTGTGATCTGAGCCATGGTTTTAGGAGGAGTTGATTGATTTGGATGGACCATGCAACATGAATTACTAATAGGTGATAATTATATTGCACAAACTGCACAGGTACCACAGCCATCCAACTCCTAATTCTGTTCCAACACAAATATTAATCAAAACATCTCAAGTGGAACTTGATGTAAAAAATGAAAAGGTCTCATGTGTCTTTTCAACTATGAAGTCAGTATTAACAACCACTTGTGTGATTATATCATTGATTGAAGCTTAAAGCCTCTTATTTACAGTCTTGTCTCACATGTGAAGCCTTTGCAAATACGATGAACAAAGCAACCAAAACTGGATTCTCAGTGGTGTTATCCTAAGTATCCTTGGTGGTTCAGTATGTCCCACAATAAAAACAAAAGAAACCAGCTATGAGCCTGCCCCTGGCATAGTGATTCATAGCAGGCTCATCTCCAGCAACTGCAGAGCCAAAAAAAGGAACCCAATCTTAAATATAATCAGCCCAATTTAACAATTCATTTTTTTTGTCTTAAATCAGTGGAACTCAGTGTAGTACCACAAACTCAAGATATTTACATTTCTCTTTTTACATAAAAGGTACAGAATAATCTCAAACTACACATTTGAGGAGTATGCAGAATTAAGGCAACCTGTAAAAATGCACACTACCTGTCTCATCCTGCCATACTGATGAGAAACAGGACAGGAGGCACAGACCTCTCAAACTGACATGAAATCAGCACAAACTCTAGACAGCAGGGCCAAGTTCAATCAATGAATTCTAAAATTCTTCCTGTTGCAACCCATCTTTGTCTTATACCACAGATTAGTATGTTCAGAAACACAGGAGCATAATAAAGATAAACTACAAAATCTTACTTCTCCACTGCATTAAGAATTCCTGCTAGAAATGTATAGGAGCCAATTCTGAATTACCATCAATAATTCAGTGAAGCAGATGTGCCATTCTCCAGAGGCCACTGCACCAATCTTATCTTGCAGTGATATTTACAGACACAGCTCACTGCAGGCAGTGCCATCTCCTCTCTGCCAGCTGTGACAGCAGCAAGGCCTCGAGTTTATGGTTCCATGGGATGCAAGAAGGAATTTTTGAGATTTGTGCAGTTTCCATGTGAATGGAAAGCGCGGGTTAAGCCAGTCCAATAAAACGACAATCATCCTCTCTGAGCATAAAAAATTTAGAAACCCTGCCTTTTAAACCTCCATTTTATTAACCTTTATCAGCTGCTGAGAAACCAGCACATGACGAGATTTCTGAACTTTGCTGTCAGTAGCTAAAGGGTAATGCTTGTAGTGATTGCTGTTTTGCAAAATTATAATTCTCATATCCCAAAGGTCTCCTAATGGATTTATTCTCCAACGATTACCGAGTGCCACTGGAGACAATGAGCATGATTTGGTGGCTGCATCTCAGGGCAGTGTGGAGAGCCTGGCTGCAATTCCTGACTTCCAGCCCCTAAACCAGGGCAGCACAGTGCTGCAGGTGAGGGGGCTCCATTCTGAGCTGTGCCCCAGAGCAGGGCTGGGACTGTGTTGGGACAACAGTCCCCTGAGTGGGGAATAATGAGCATTGACATGATTGCAGAAGGCTGATCCATTGCTTTAGTATTACTGTACTAAACTATACTATCAAGAAAAACCCATCAGCCTTGCCAGACAGTCTGATACAGCTTTGACCTAATTGGTCAATCAATCCAAACACCATCACCAGAGTCCAATGAGGAAACCACCCTTTGCTAAACAATCTCCATAACACATTCCACATGTGCACAACAACAGGTGCAGCAAGTGGAGATAAACATTGTTTCCCATTCTCTTCTCTGAACTTTCTCACAGCTTCTCACCAGTTCCCAGGAAAATCCTGGGAGAGAGCTGTCTCTCTCTGTTCAGAGGATTTGTGATTAACACAGGAATATACTCCCTGGCCAAGGGAACAGCCCAGCAAAGAGCTGGGTCCAAACAAAGCCTCTGTGAAATAATTAAATTTGCAGTTACACAGAGAGCGCTGATCAGCACTGGGCTGAGCCAGACAAGGACACACCTGCAGCTTAACCCTTCCATGTTCTTGCAAAGCTTTGTAAAATCTCTCCTTTGGGGTGTAATGTGCCCCAGTAGTCCCAGAGGAACAATACTTCCTCACAGTGTCCTTTCAGAGTGATGAGTTAGGAAACCTCAAATATTTCAGCAGGTGTAGACTGCAGGATGGGGACAGACAAAATCCCTGCCCCATGGACAGAGTTATTGGGGCAAAATGCACCAACCATAACCTGTAACTCCAAGGGGTTTATCTGAATTGAGTCATTCCTCTAAAGACTTAAGAGAAGCTCCAAGGAAGGCATCCAAAAGAGAGAGTTATCCCAAACAGCTCTTGCCAGGATTCCTCCAAACAAAACTCACTCACAAGATCCAGGGCTCACTGAGGGAGCTGGGCTGATGCCTGGCAGATAAATAAAGGCAAGAAGCAGAAAGGTCAGACACAGTCAGGCTCACTGGTTGTTAATAAAAGATTAAAAAGGGAGCAACTGCCTGAGCAGCTCCTTATGGCTGAGACCAGGCAACTAAATGCTATCACAGAGCAAAGAGGCCCCAGATGCAGGGTCAGAGATCCTTAAATAAACCTTGACCTTCAGCTAGAGAGAAGACCTGAGAGACAGCAGCTGAAAGAATTTTCACTGGCAGCTGACCACTGAGAGTTCCCTCCTGCTGCACTGAGCTGTTTGAGAGAGACAGGTGGAACAAAACTCATTTCACAGAGCAGATTGGAAGTTTTCTAGCAGGCAAAAACCCCAGGACATTTCTTTTCATTTTTTTCCCCTAGGTAAAGTTTTCAATATATTCTTCTTCCTTAGAGAAATTCTTTATGTGGTTCTCTGATGGGAGCAGCCCAGGAAAAGTGTGCTCACCCATCTGCATCATCTGCTGGTACCTGCAAGGACTTAAAATCAATTACCTTCCACAAAGCAATAACTGCTAACAAAATACTCCAAAGTGGAAGGTAAGCAACCAACTGGGTAAGTGTGAAAGCAGGAAGCAGACTGTGGCAGAGCACAAACCCTCAACAAAAGGATTAGAACAGCCATAACACAGTCCTGAATATTTTCAGTCCACCCTTTAGTGAGCCTCAGCTCTGCAAAGCAGAGAGAGATGGTGCCACATCCCAGGCTAAGAGTGACACTAAGAAGCAACACCAATAACAGAACAAACAGGAGAAGTGGCAGCCCGTGCCATCTTCCAGCACAGCAATCCATAGAGAGAAGTCATTCATTAATATGGATTCTGGAAAGTATTTAATCAGTCTCACAGGCACAGCACTAAAGGATGCATTTTCCTGGATGTTTTACAAAGTGGAGCCTGTTTCCTTGCACTGTATATGTACATATGGCAAAAATGTAAAGCAGGCATTCTTTCCAAGAGGTGCTGAGAGTGGATGAGCTGCAAGTCAGCCCATTACACCCATTTACAAATTCCAAATGTGCGGAGCTCCTATTTTTTCCCCAACAAACCAGTTTTCATAGTCAGACCTACATGCAGGCACTTATATTGTCTATAGTGTACTTGATAGGGGAACACTGGAAGGAAATTATGACTACATAATGGCATCTACTGCAAAACATCAAATACAGGTCAAAATACAGGTCAAATACATCAAATACAAATCAAATACAGGTCCAGCATAGGACCTGTAAAATCAAATACAGGTCCACTCCATGTTGGAGCATACCTGGAGAGGAAAGTAGGTCTAAGAAACCTTGGACTTTGTTCCTTGGTTGATCATTTAGACAAAAGTTTCAGGCCTAATAATTTTCTTCTCTTGGTTACTATAACTTCCCACCAAAGGACAATATCAAATATCAGAAGTCTGTACTTTTGTCAAAATTTTAACAAGGAAGTCAGCAAAAAACTTTGAGAGCCATTTTAAAGGCAGTTTTTTTACAGACAGGGTGTGAGAGGGCTGTATTATAGTTAATATTGTAGTTAAATTAGAGTGAACTGAAGCTTGCATCAATATTCTGGAGCTCAATATTATCTTTCCAGTCAGTTGAAATGGACACAGATGACTTCATCAGAGTTATAAAAATTGATATCATCCAGGCTCTTGAATGTTAACTCTTTTGGTTCTTTGAAACAGCAGATTCCTGTTGGCTCCTAGGCCATTCCTACAGTCTCTCCAATGCCTTGTTTTCCTTATTGACAGAAGAGAAGTGATCATTTTAAAACACCCCTAGGAAATCTTTTCAAATCTATGCCAGTAAAAATTATCTTTATTCAACTGCAATTCTTGTTCCTTTTAAAAAAGTTAAATACCTGTGTAAAACTGCTCATGGCAGAATTTCCACCACAGTACACAAAAAACAGAAATGTAATTCCTATAGAAGTACCTGGATGACATTTGTGCACCTGTCTGGGAATTTTTCAGCGCACAAACTGAATATAAAAAGACACACTGCAGCAGCAAATGGTCATCACAGGCAAATGAAGCAGCATTGTGGATCAGGAACAGAGATCTAAGCAGAAAGGGGAGAATGTTTGGCTACCTGCACGTGTGTAGGAGAAACTCAGTGTAGTCAAGGAGCAGCTCACTGTGTGCTCCCATCTCACAGCACAGTCTCAGGCAGGAAGGAGCCCCAGCTGCTCCCCCAAAAGCACCAGCACAAGCAAGGTTAGGGGGACAGGACACCTGTTTGGTAAATCTGAATAAATTTAACAGCTGACCTCCTTGATTTTCTGTCATCTATTTTCTATCATATATTTCTATCATATATTTTTAAGGCTCTTCTCTGTACTCAAGCTTCTATGACCCTTTCCCAGACCCACATGCAGGGAGCAAATGCAGCCTGTCAATACAAACTTCAAATGGGGATCTCCCACCCCATTTCTCTCACTCAGTTCACAATTAATGCATAAAACAGGGCTCAACATGACAGAGTCATTCACCTTCCTCCAACCTAAATCATCACTGACACACAGTTGAATCAGTTGCCACCTTTAATTTCCTTTTCAGGAACACCATATCTAAAAATCACATTTCTTGAAGGATTTGGGGATTATTAGGAATAGTTCCCATACCAAATCACTCAACCCTCAGCTCCAAAAGTGTGTTTCTGCATAAAGTTCATTCACATCATTGATCTGCCTTTTGGAAGTTTACCGCCTCGTTCTTTCCCAGCCTACAGCAACTCCTTCCTCAGGAAGAGAGTCATGGGTCCATCTAAAATAACTAGGAGACTTAACAGAAGAAAATATATACATATACTTTAAATCCTATACAATAGCAATTGTTCTCAAATTCTTTCTTCAGTAAGAGCTCCTGAGACTTAAGAGAAGTCAAGGGAAAAAGCTGAATTCATTAAAATGGGCTTTGGATTTGATCCAGAGAGCCTTCCTTGGTCTGCTACTTTATTACAGGTGACACAGTCGGTGGGGGCTTTGGTTTTGTTGTTGGGTCTTTCTCATATAATGAAATCTTGTGGGAAGTTCTTTAAATTATTTTTGTCAAAGTCACCAGAAAGAAAATGTATGTGTGTGAAACAGCAGTGGATCTCTCTAGAGATGAAAAGCAGCCACTCTGTTCAATTAGCACCCACTCCAACCACTTCCATTCCTCTGCCAAGGCCTAACCAATATGAGATTTATTACCCAGGTTCAGCTCTGAAAAGCCACATGTCATTCTTCTCTCTGTCCAACACCGCCCTGGGATTTAGCAGAGCAGGGTTTTGCCATAATGTGACTGCATTTGTTGCAGTGGGAGGATTCTGCTTTAGACAAGGAAAGCAGAGAGCAGATTCATTTCCAGTGATGTTCTGTCAAACTTGAATCTGACTGCAAGGGCAAGTTACTGTGATTTAAATAAAGGGAGAGAAAGGGAAACAACCACAGCACCATTCTTTGCAGAGGAGTTGAGGGAAAGTTACTACCTATTGTAGCTTGAACATCTGTACCTGGTTGCAAATGGCATAATGAGTAATCTCTTAAAAACAACATTTTTTATCAAGTTCCCTTACAATTAAAAAAAAAAAATTCAATTTCCCTCCAGGAAAAGTAATCTGGGGACCTGAAACCATCTGTGGAGCAGAAGTGCAGTACCAGTGTCTACACACCCAGTCAGACTTAAGATTGATAGGTGACCACTCATCTTCTCAAAAATACCTCTTTATTCTATCCAACCCTTGCTCATCAAATGCTTTCCCATAGAAGAGGAATATCATGATAAAATTTAAAATTCACAGGACTGATGTATAATTGCTCTCTATGACCATCATACCATTGAATTCTGGGGGGTGGTGGATGTTTGGACCTGCTGAAGTTGGCTCAGATTATTTATCCTTGCTGTAAAGTAGACTTGGACCTCAGAATTTCAACCACTAAAGGTGAAAAAATGTTCCAAAAAATACATGCCAAAAAATAAACAACTGAAGGACAAGCAAGGCCCATGCTCGCAATCCCCAAATCTCTTCAGCAGTAGAAGCAAGTAACAAAAATACTGGTTAACTGCAGTGCCATTTTCTAACTTGAAAATGTAATGCATTCTCTTTCAAAATGCGTCATAAGAACTTGTTGGTTTTTATGACAGCTTCAGTGGGAAAAGTCTACATGAAATCTTGGCTCTTGTTACATTTTGGAAATGTCAAAATGCATTGTTTCAAAAAGGTTAAAGCAATTTTTCAGTTCAGTTTTTTCAGGGTGATTCATCTCGTTTAGGCATTTGTACTATGTTCTGGTACACTGGAAATATTGCATGAACACTAGAACTGCACTTAGCTATAAATTATTTGGGTTTTCTAACTAGATATTTTACTCTACTTGGATATTTTGACATTGTATGTAATTTTTGAACATAAAGAGCATTTGACAGTTGAAAAAATTTAAATTCAGATAAATTTACTGAGTTATTTCTTTGAACATACAGGGAAGGAAATTTGAGACATTTCAGATTGAACTTTACACTCTCCACTTCAAAACAGTATTTTAATTGAATAACATTAAAAGAGAGCAAAACTATCCCAAGATGCACCCTCTGCATATAGAACAAGGAGCTTCAAATTGAGTGAGCTTAAATTTATCATCTTTCTTATTTCAACAAAAGAACAAAAAGCAGAAACAAGAATAAAACATATTTGCAGCATTTCCCCCTGAATCTACTCTTTAATTTTATTTTCACTGCTTTCTTGGTCCATGTTTTCATCCCCTATCTCTCATTGGAGTTAAGCAACCTCTGACCAAGTTATTTACCTGAATTGTTTTCATTCCTTGTGCAGAACATTGACAAGCAACATGCACAGAGGATGCAGGCAATGTCTGAATAACAAAACACTCTGTTCATGTTTCCTCAGTGCCCCACACAATCTGCTCAGGTTTAGACAGCTAATTACTTGGAGGCAGGGCAGAAGAAGCCACTGCTGAAAGATAAGTGGAAGCTGTGCTGAAACCTGAGGGGTCATGCATTCAGCACCAAAGCAAATGGGAAAATTGCTGTAAGAAAAATGAGAAATGAATAATTTTGTGTGGTGTGAGGGAATAGAAGGTACCAGCCAAAGGGGAAGAATCAATAACTGCTTCTTAACAATCTGTCCCTGTTTATACTTGGCATTTGTGACATACATCTGCTTTTTGCCCATTTCTTTCTCACTTTTTCTGTCTGCCAGACTCTCTGGAATGACTGTGGAAAGCTGGATAAAATGATAAGATAATATGATAAAAACCATATTTCCTGGGTGTTAGTTTATTGGGTTTGTGGGCTTTTCTTAGTGGATGCACCCCAAACCACTCCCATTCCTATTTCATGGTCAAATACCTGGTGGGACTCATCAGGTCCTTTCTCTGCACCAGTTTTCAGTCTGGGCACAGCTTTTAATCCTTCCACACTGCCAGAGCCTGCACTGTCATTGCACTGGCCATGGACACTTCTCCCTGTGTCATGTGGAAAACAGGAGACTGATGCAGGCACATTATGGGGCCATCATGTGCTCTGCCAGAGCTGCAAGGGCTCATTTCCTTGGGAATTGTGCTCTGTCACCTGGGGCTGATGAGCACTCGAGCCCCTGGCATCAGTCAGGCTGCTCAGGTGAAGAAGGACTTAGCACAGCAGAGAGGGTTTATAGGATGTGGGTTAATACTCTGAGCCTTCCTCTCTGTTTGAACTCAAACACTGCAAGTGCAATTTGATTAAATTTCAATCCAAAACAAAGTTCTTTAAAAATGAAGGATTTACAGCACTCTATTTTTGCATGTTGTAATTAGATCCTTCTTATTTGTGCTTTCATTTCAATATTCTCTCAGGATGAAAATCATGGCTTTTAAGCTTTGCTTTTATTTTAAGGCACAATAAAATAGTGGCTGAAAATGTAAAAAATATAAAAGGTTAAAAAGAACTAAACTATTAAGTAATATATCAGAGAATGTTTCCTGAAAACTCAGCTATTGTGAGAACTTCAGTAGTGGAATTAAGATGAGTACAGTTAAGAAAGATTTAGTTACATATTCGTAAGAGGGGAAAAAAAATACTCAGAGTATCACAGCATAATAATGAAATATAAATTGAACTTCTGTCTGTTAAGTTGTGAACTTAACAGCAATTATAAAACTGGCAAGTTTGCTTGAAATATCTGTATCTGTGTTTCCAGTTTAAGACAGGGTAATTTCCAGCTCCATATGGTATCCACTCCCAAAGGTGACATCCAGGGACAGACTCTGGGGAATGAGAGGCTGGGCAGCAGCTGCAGAAAGGGGCCTGGGGCTCCTGGTCAGTGCAGAGCAGGACACAAAGTCACAGCAGAGCCCTGGCAGCCAGGGGGGACATCCCTGTGCTGGGGACACTGGGGACAGCACGGCCAAGGGAGGATTGTCAGGCTCTGATCCCGCTCGGGCCGCCTCACCTCGAGCCCTGGGGCCACAATAAAAGGATTTACAGCTGTTGGAGAGCATCCAAAGGAGGCTGCAAAGGTAGAGATGGGTCTAGAGGAGACCATATGAGGAAAGGGTGAGGTGACTCTGCTCATTCAGCCTGGAGGAGAGGAGACTGAAGAGACTGAGGACAGAGCTCCCCAGTCTGCAGCTTCCCCTTGAGGGGAATCAGAGCAGACACTGATCTCTTCTCTGTGGTGACAAAGACAGGACCCAAGGGAATGACAGAAGTTGTATCAGGGGAGGTTTACTTTGGATATTAAGAGGTTCTTCACCCAGAAGGTGGTTGGGCACTGGAACAAGCACCTCAGGGAAGAGGTCATGGCACAGAGCCACTTCTACATAATTGTTTTATTTTTTTAAGTTGTAAATACAAAGAGCATTATGATGCCAATAAGGTTTTATGTGGTAAATTGATCAGTAAATTGATAAGGTTTCAGGTAAATTGATCAGTTCATGAAAGTCACTGAAACTTGTAGTCTTAATAAGAAGTCCTAGGAAATCTAACAGTTCCCATCAGCAGTTTGGGGGGGGGGGGGCAAAAAATCAAACCTGCAACAGAGTCTGCCATGTCACTATATTAAAAACCCAGATCCCAAACACTCATAACAGCACGCTCAAAGACCATACTTAAGTTCAATTCCTTAATCAAATTATTCATGACCTTTCTGTACCTTCTGACATCACCCATCTTCCTTATGCAGGGAGTGGAAGGGAGCAGCAGAAATGCCTTTACTGCTCCCCAGAACACTGCAAAAATACAGGATCAATGTCATTCTGGAACTCCTTATCCCAGTTAAAAGACCAAGCATGAATATAAATATAGGCATTAGAAGAGACAAAAGAATGGAATGTAGGACATCCAAGTCTTGTTGGGCCATCATAATGCGCAAAGGAAGAAGTACTGGTAAGGTAGTCTGAAAATGAGATTCAGGGTAGCTCACTTTTATACTTAACCTTTATATTCTGCCCTTTAAAAAAAAACCACTTGGACTCCTCAAGATCATGTTCAGTCTATTAGAAAGTGTCTATAGTTTTGATTATCCTAGAAAAATCTTGTTAAGTTTCCTAAAAAGGAGAAGGGGACCTGGTACAGAAGCATTTTTTTTCTCATGAGGATCAAGCAAACTCTACAAAGCAACTGGGTGTAGAAATATTTTTGGCTGCTTTTATCTCATGTGCAGTGGGAACACATTAAAAGGTAAGGAAAAAAAAAACTTCAAAGTCCTTCCCTTTTTTTCTGCAATTTTACATTTTTCTATGTATTACATTATAATGATCAACGATCCAAGAGATGTGAAGTGAAATATACCAAAGTTGGCAGAATGTGAGAATACACAAAAATAGTCATGAGAAAAAGGGAAAGGGGAAGGGGAAGGGAAAGGGGAAGGGATAAGGATAAGGAAAAAAGGAAAAGGAAAAAAAAAGGAAAAGGGAAAAAAGTAAAAGGAAAAAGGAAAAGGAAAAAAGGAAAAGGAAAAAAAGAAAAGGAAAAAAGGAAAAGGAAAAAAAGAAAAGGAAAAAAGGAAAAGTGCTCAGGGGGTGCATTCACTGCTCTGTGTTTCACACCTGTTTGCACTGGTGCACACCAGCACTGGCTCTGAAATGCTTTTGCTGTTATTTACCAGTATTGCCAAGTGGAAATTACAGCTTTTGCTCTTTGTTCCAGAGATATTTGCTTTTGTAAACTGATATTTGTTTTTCTATAAAGTGCAGCAGCATAAGATGTGTAGGCACTGCCTCTATTTTGCTAACATTACATAATGCTCAGCACAGTGACAGGCTGGTTCTGCATAACAAAGTTACAAACAGACTTGGCTCTTTTTGCCTCTCTGTTGAAACACTCAAAGCAAATTGTTTCAAAGCAAAAGATTTATAGTGCTGCTGGTTTTATTGACATAATTACATCCTGATCAGAGAGGTAGAAGGCGCACAGGTAGAAAAATTTCAAAGTGATGATTAATAGCTTCTCTTAAATAGTTCTAGAGGTTTTTAAGTGTGTGTTAAGGCTGAGTATCATGTTTGGGGATGCACCAGAGACAGAGTGTGTCCAGGTAGGAAGAGCACTAAACCATTCCACAGACAGGGTAAGGTGTAATCAGAATAACCCAGAGCTTTGTCACCCATAATGCAGGGACTTCAGAGAAATTCTTCAGATCAACTATATTCTTTACAGCAGCTGCTGAAACTAGATTGCTGCAGGCTTTATTTTTTTTCCTGAGAGGAAAAGTCGTACTACTTAAAAAATTAAAGGTCATGTAAAGGGAAAAAAAAATTCATCAAACTGCCTTCAAAAATGCTAAACCCACTGGTTTTGCAGTGATTTTGATTAAAATCAGATCTTAGATCAGGGTTTCATTCTTCTATTTCCCTCTGAGACAAGTGTAATGGAACTATTTAAGTCTGCATTGAACTTCTGACAGGGTTTAGAGTAAGGTTTACATAATTTTGCTGTTTAACTTTCACAAATTCACAATCCATATATAGATTATGTTGGCTTATGAGCACTCAAACCTTTTTGTCCATCTCTGGAATAACAGATTTTTGACTCCAGATTGTTTTGTCCATAGCATAGTTTCTTTTTTTCCGCTTATGGGTGTGCAAGCTCCCAAGAGACCTGAGGGTGTTGGCCTCTAGAGGAAATACCCTCATACATTTCCTTCTTTTACTGTGTTAAACGTAATGTTCTTGCATTAAGCAATTCTATAGTTTCCTCCTCTTCATTTCTTATTTCCTATCTGTTACTTCCAGCTCAAACAGAGGTGGGACAGCAGTGTTCTCTGAAAAAACATTACACATTTCTGCTTGGAGGTACTTTGAAACCCATAGACTGAGGTTTAGCTCTTAGTGACACCAAACTGAAATAAATGTAATCAAACTCCCTGGAAAAAGTTGCAGAAGACACTCTAAAAACTACCAGGTGACATCATATCCAAACTTGTGGTATTTATTTTTGTTTTCCTACGTTCAGAGTCTTTACATTTGTAAGCACAAGTAATTTTCTCACTGCTGCTGACAAGGATAGATGATAATGTAATGAGCATGATCATTTTTCTACCCATGTGTCTAGCAGCCATATTATTCTGTCCTTTCTCATCTTTTCTAGTGACTCACCACGTCAGCTTCTCTCCCACACAGCCCTTCCTGCACACTAATAAGAGCTTTCTTACACTTTTAAAGACCCCTAATACTGCAACACAAGCAAATCTACATGATATATACATGATTTATTCATTTCTGATTACACCAGCCACCTGGGGATTAAATGCCCTGCAAGTAAGCTGTTATTTCAAAGGGATGCTTTGCTTTATTTGAGGTCAGCCAATAAGTGCTTACACAGGAAAAGCTCTAATGGGAAACAGCCTCAAAGACCAAATCTTCTGTTGATTAGTTATTCACTCTGCACCAAGCCACCTGTTCACACAAGGTCCCAGTTCCAACAGACAAATACTTTTCTTTCAGGTTTTGCTTTGTTACAACTCAATTGCCAGTTTGATTTTGGAGTTGCTGCTCCTGGATCCCTGTGAGTTGGAGTGAATTTCAACCAGTGATTCTTAACAATGTGTATCATCTGTTATGGGTTCTTTTTCAAACCCATAAACAGCTAAACAGCTACTGCCCTAAGGCAGCATCAGATAGCACTGACAGATGTTTCTTTTTATTATTATTATTATTATTTGAAACATTAAAAACATCTGAAATAAGAGTCTCATGAAACTTCCTAAACTCAGAGACTTCCTAATATTCTGAGAGCTCAGAGGAAAATCTTAAAGAGGTTCATACCCATTTCACTGACTCAGAAACACAGAATCATTGGCACATGAGACATGAGACTATGCAGTGTCAAAATCTGCAGCTCTGCCATTTGTATCAGATCCACAAGGAGCTACAGTCCTACAAACCTTGTTTGGACCAGTGTTTTGGGAACAATCAACATCCTGAAACACACACATCCTATGCAAAAATCAAAGCCTTTATCTACATGTGCTCAATTTAAAAATTCCCTCAGTTCATCCTTGTGCTTAGAACTGCAGAACTTTTACTGAGTCTCCTCTGGCAATCCATTTTCCTCCCTTGCCACACTACACTGTCAAACAAAACTCCAGAGTCCCGACACAGCTTGGCACTGATTGGCCATTGAGCCAAAACAATTCACAGAAAACCAATAAAACATACACCTGTTGATAAACAATCTCTAAACACATTCCATATAAGCAAAACACAGGAGAAGCAAAGCAGATAATTGTTGTTTTCCTTTTTCTCTGAGGCTTCTCAGCTTCCCAGGAGAAAAATCCTGGGCAAAGGGATTCTTCCAGAAAATATGAATGCCACACATGTCCCCTTCCCTGCCTGATTTGGGCCAAATCTTTGTAGTTTGTGGTGTTTATTTGGAGACCCAGGCTGCAGTGGCTCTGCTCCATCTCTCTAAGGGCTCTTTATTCCCTCTCTTCCCCAGTTTGAAATGGCTTGGCAGATTCCTCATGCAACAGTGACTCATCAAAAGCTCTCTGTTGGCACATCATTTATTCTCATTTTCATTAGTCTCCCCTGATGGATTCTCACCCAAAATAAGAGGGGTTTTCTTGTTGTTTCTACTGGCCCTGTTGGTATTTGGAGAGCACAGAGCCACTGCTGTGAAGAATATTTTACAGAAGCAGACAGTATTTCTGCCATAGGGAATTTCCAGTTGTACATTCCCTTATGTTAAATGTGCACAAAGCTTTCCAGCTTGTCTGCTGTTAGACAAGGTGAAGGACTGGGTGGAGATTCAAGCTGAAGCCTCCCCCAACATTGTACTGCACTTCCTCTTTGGAGTCATTATTTGTTTTCCATAAAGTAAATCAGCCAAACTTACCTGGTCTCTCCAAAACTAAAAATCAAATTAAATGTTCCATGAGAATAATTCTATTTATAATTGTACACTGTTTAAAATACACATTTTGGCTCAGATTTCACAAGGATTTCTTAGTCTTCCTTATGGATTTCTGCATATTCAGAAATCTTATTTTCAAAGTATTTCTTGCAACCAAGGTGACATTGTTCCAGAAGCTACACTCTACTGAACAACACACATCATGGAGTAGATGATGTGCTTAATGCCCTTTAATTCCAGAATACATCTCAAAACTACACAATTGCTACTAGTAATCAGGAAAAACTGCATCCCTGCCAAGAAAAGTCTGTCCTAAAGTTCAAGTTAAGCTAATCTTTTGGAAGATGAAAAAAAATCCATTCATCTAAAAAATCTCACAATAAGACGGTATTTTAAAAGGAAGTCTTGTATATTCAAAGCCCCTTGCACAGAGATACTAATTTACCTATCAAAACCTATTGAAAATACTTTTTCCTGAGTCAGAAAATATTTGGTTCCAGAAAATGAGGCTTACATTTGAGTATTTCAGTGTATGTGGCTATTTTACACACAGTAAGTACAGTAATAGCAACAAAGTTCCCTTTCTATCATCTTTAGGGGAATAATAAGAAGCAACAAATTATGTTCTAAGAGAACTTTAGGGGTAAATAACCATACTTGATACAAACTTATATTGAAAATGTTTACCTAGATGAAAGCATACAGAAATTATTCAGTCTTCCAAATAGTTTAAAGATATTACCTTTGCCACCTACAACAAAGATCAGAACACCAGGGTGTCCCCAGCAACATTAAACTAACCCAGCCTTAGCAGAGCTGAGACAGCTCAAGGGAATAAATGCGATGTTATTTAAACCAGTGTAAGTCTGACCATGTCCTTTTCTCCACATGCATCCTCCATTGCTCCCAGCAGCAGGGAAAGGCTGTGAGATAACATACAACAACCCAGACTGTGGGGAGCATGAGCTCTGATTTGTTTGACCATTACATTATTCTGACTCTCCTGTAAGCTGTGGCAATTATTTCCACACCTGTGTACAGCTACAGCACATGGTAGAAGGTCACCTGCCCAGCCCATGGGTTTCAATTCTCTGTTTAATTCTCTTTTCTTTCCTTCACACATCTTTAATCCAATTTTGTTGCAGCTTCATCTCTCCACTCCTAGTGTTATTTGCTTTACTAATTATCAGCTAAAGCTGACTGTTCCTCAGAGCCCCACAGCCAACAGACTGATCTCTGTGCACTGATCACATCTGCACAGAGAAATCCATTACTTGCACCCCAAAAATTTGCAGTTTAAAGTCAAGTGAAAGCAGCAAGCAGATAAAAACAAAAAGTAAAATCTGTTTAAAGAAAAAGTGTAGCATCCATTCTGGAAATCATTAAAGTATCTACAAGCCACAGTATACCTACAACTTGAATTCTTGAATTCTCTTCAGCAAGGTTTCAGATGAAAACATGAGATAACCATTACTCTTTCTTAGTTACATGAAAGAAATTGAAAATACTGCAACTCAAACACAAGATTCAGTGTTTAAGTGCAGACATATAGGGTGAACACAGAGCCCACAAAGACATCTCCCACCACCTTTCATCCCACTTCAACTTTTCCACCCGGCCAAAGACAGAAAGAAAATCCTTTTATCTCACTACTTCCACAATATACTGCAGTAGGAAAAAATCTGGTAGTGTATTATAATGTATATATATCTGTATACATTATATATATCTGTATATATCTATATATATCTATATATATATAGTATACCTGGTAGTAGATCTATGATGCATATATATAATCTATATATGTTATATATCCCTTTCTACTCTTCCTTTAGCTATGCATATAATTAGGTAAAAAGATTCTACAAACACATGATGGGCACTAATCTCTTCAGAGAGAAGCCTACATCTGCTGTCCTGTTTGCTGCTGTTGTCAGTGTGCTGTGCAGACAGGTTTTCCTGGGAACAGAAGCAGAAATGCTGTTCTAATAACCAGCTCAGACTGATCTTGGCAAATGGCTGTTAAAGCTTGGTAGGCAGAGAAAGGCTGCAATCTTTGCTAAGAAAAGGGACTGAGCCATGGAAGGGCCTTGTTAAAATTTGATTTAAGCCTACAGCATGATGCCAGTTATTGGCCACAGCCTCATGTGACATTTGACAGTCATCTGTCATGAAAGCTGGAAACCAACACAACAACAGAAATCTAAAAATTCTGAAGTTATCTTTAAAATACAGTAGGGCTTCCTTTGGAAGGAGAAGAAAAACCATGCCATACTTATATTTTCATCACTGTGCCACATCCCAGTTGCTGGCTCTATAAAGATTTGCTTTCTTGTGTGGGTTTTGCTGCTGTAAGTTAAAAAGGTCATGGTCTCAATTTACAAATTCCTAACACACAACAGATTTGAGCCTCGTGAATTTCTAATGCAGGGAGTTAAAAGAGGGATGTGAACACTGACGTGGCAGGATGTCTCTGGGAAGTTGATCTTCACAGAGTTGGGTCTGTTGCATCTCCTGTGTTGACTTATGAATCCCATTTGCATTTCACCAGGGAGGTTTCTGAGGCATTTCCTAATAAGTGCAGTGAATCTGGGCAAGTCTCTCTATGTTGTTCTCCCTGATGTAATCCTAAAAGTGGCTGAAACCCTTTCAAGCACTTCTGATTTGCATATGTATTGCATTTGAGAACCCACCAGATCATATTATTACAGTATAAAATACAGGTTTCCCTCCTGGTTTCCCTCCCCTACTCCAGTAAAACTGCTTGTAACTCCAAAGGAACAAAAAGGAAGCACCATGAAACACAAAAGCTGATTTATCTACTTCCCAGGCTACCCAATTAATAGATTTGAAAGAAGAGTTAACAATATTTTGAGGGTAATTTGGGAGAGTGGTTGTTTTTAGGAATTTATGATTCTTCAATTGTATTCAGGTGAAAAGAAACCATTGAATATTCATGTTTCAATGAGTTTATGGTGCTTTATTTGCCTTTTTACCCTCTAACAACACCCACCTAATGTTCAATAAATTAATATTGTACAGTATCGCTAAAGTAAACATGCAATCTTTAAAATCTCATTTTCACACTAGACATCTGACCTAGATACTAAAAATTATTTTTTTTTATGCCTCTGGGCAAATAGTTAACATATAATATCATATATACAAGAAAAATCAAGAAAAATTAAGAAAAAAAATTGAAATTTTACAAATTAAGAAAATTTAAAAAATAAAAAATTAAGAAAAATTGTTCATTTCTTTACTTTTGCTCAGACATGGACTTCTTACTCCACCTCCTCGGCTTCATATGGGGTCAGACACTCTGTAAGCAGAGATCACCACAGAGGTGCTGTAACCAGGCCCTAGGAGCTTCCCAGAAGGACCATATTGAAATTATACAGCATGATCTCCAAGGAAAAAAAAACAAAAAGCATTCTCTAACTCACTGTTTTAATGTGTTCAGACCTGTAAGAACTCCTCCAGAGACTTGCAGTGCATTTTGTGCACATCTCCATCAGGGAGGAATTAGGTTTTATTTGCAGTCTCACAGGCACAGTAATAAATGAAGACACAGTTGTCCTATTCTACCATAGTGCAATAAATGCTTGCTTATAATTAATTTCACACCAGCATAAGCAGAAGTGACACACCAGTGAATATGGTCCAGAAGCTCCAAAGTGGGCTTATTTGAAAGGCAGGAGTTTGATATTCTGCTGTCCCAGCAGTTTGATGCAGCACAGTTTTAGTCAGCAGTTTAAGTCAACCAACACCAGATATTATTTTATTGCTGTGGCCTGTTTGAAATACTTCTTACTTTAGCCAGTTCTCATACTTTCACAGCCCAGCCTGAGGCTTGCCTGCATTTGAGGTTACTTTAAAGAGAAAAATATATCTAAGGGTTGGGTTGCAGCGGCTCCCACATGGCCACAGTTTAACTGCTGAGCCTGTCCAGCACAGGCAGGTGAAAAACACAGGCAGAGCATGAACAGAGAGATTTCAGAAAGCACATTCAGCTGCCCCACGTACTTAATTAACAATAAAAACATAATTTGCAGCAGGTATTAGAAAATGTTTGCAGAGAAGAACACAACCATTAGTCACTGGTGAAGGCTTTCCAGACCTGTTAGGCTCATATTCCATGCCCAAGGCTGACAGACTGTGCTGAAAGTTTTCAGCTTTCTCTTTTCTCCCTTTCCAGCCTCATCTCCACAGCACTTTGCCTAAGGCTACCATCGTTCTCTTTGCTGATTCTTCATCTTAAATCTGGGGAGAAGAGGCAGTGGGGCAAAATAAGGAAGAAAGCTTCAACTTTTATGAATTTATTTATATATATTTCTATTCATTTTTGATGAATAATTCCACAAAAGACAGCAGTGAAGCCTGCTCAGGTTCAGATCCAGACCTTACAGAGGGTCTGGAGACCTTAATGCTTCCCCACTCTTAATTTTGAAATCACACATGGGCATGTTCATGCTCCCAGCAGAACTCTTGGAATGCTGAGGAGGAGGAAATGCAAAGGAAGAGAGAGGGAACTGTGACAAGAGGGCTTCAGCTGTGGCAGGAGCAGCAAGGGATCATAGTGCCCATCCCTGCCACAGGCTACTGCTAAATTTGACCGAAAATAGATCTTCTTGGAGCAGAAATTTTTAGATTTTGTGGCCAGCTGTTTTAAAAGCAAGGAGCAAAGGACTGTGACTGCAGTCCCTCCTCCATCACACCAAAGGCTCCTGCAGGTAAAACTGCCCATTTCCTACTACAAGAACAGAATTTCCAGGGAGACCTAAAGACAAGCTCTGCTTCCTCAAGAGGAAGGTGTATATAGCACAAGGCAAGATTCTGATTCCTCCTCTTTTAGCTATAATCCCAGAGCTGCATGTTAGTTTACCCAGTGTCAGAGAAAAGAGAGAATTTGTCCCTCCTGACAGCCCAAGGAACTGCTGGAGAGAGAGCAGACATCTCTGGGACAGCCTGTTCATGTCCAGCACACCTGGAACAGCTGGCAGAGCAGCCTGCTCACACCCAGCACACCTGGAACAGGAGCTGCTGACATCTGGCACACCCAGCACACCTGGAACAGCAGCCTGCTCACACCCAGCACACCTGGTAGATCAGCCTACTCACGCCAAGCACACCTGGCACAGGAGCTCCTGTGCTGCCTTTGGCACCCCAAGCATCACTGAAGCAACCCGGACTTCCCCAATGGGGCTCTGCACTGAAGGAATCCTCAGAAAGCTAAGCAGGCATATGTTTGATCCATATTTTTCACAAAGTTGGCAAAAAAAAAAATTGCATTTTGATGTTGTGGAGGGTGTCTTCCCCTCTAATGAGCAATCCAGGATGCCAGTCAGCCCCAGGAGAGCTCCCTGTCCTACAGGCTGTAGCAACACTAAACCAGAGATTTCACACAGGCTTCTTGCAAATGTTTTGCATCTGTTTCTAAGAATAGCAAGAAAATCTCTCTAAATGTACAGCTCAACCAGAACACACCCAAATATGGCTGAAGTAGAAAGCACATAATTTATTATTTAGTAATAAAAGATTTGGTTACTTGGTCTCACTCTACAGATGAGGATACCCTCTTCTTTAAGCAGATCAGTCAGTTTCTTTGAAGGAGAAGGGATAGCAGAATAAAATACTTTATCTCTAATTCAGATTTTTATATAGTCAGCCTAAATTCTCCTTTATCTCTGCACCTCCTTTGTGAGAGGTGAAACAAGTCACTCAGGGAATAGCATTTGAAGAAAAGCTCATTTATTTGTTTGTTTTTCATTTTGTCAAGTCCCGTGAGTCATAACAAAACCCTGAATGAGACTACTGGGGGGATTTAGCTAGCTCAGCTCTTTAGCACAGCAGAGTTTGATCTGCAGAGGAAGCTCAGAGAAGAAAGCAGGCAGGCAAACCCAGGGAAGGAAAATTTGGCTAATTGAGTTAGGCTGGGTTCAGAGCCAAGACAAAGTAACCAGTCAATAGCAGTGTAATCCTGACAGGAGGATCACTGATCAAACAGGGCAGATAAACACTCAGCCCTGCTTTCAAAGGGTGACAAACTCCCCAGCTGTTTTCCTGCTCTGAAGGAACTCTCAGCCTTCAGCAGCTTTGAAGGCAGTGCAGGGAAGCTTTTTCACTTCCCTGCACTGTCTAGGAAGATAGCTGGGGGCAAAGCACAAATCAAAAATCCCCCTAGGAATGATCTTAAAGCTAATTGGCATCATCTAGCCCAGTGGGAAGGGCCTAAAAAAACCTCAAAAAACAACTTGGAATTGGAGAAGGGAAAGAATATGAAGTGAAGGGGGATTGGGAGAGGGGATCAGTGAGTGCAATTCTTGCTAAATCTGCGTGTTAGAGAGGAACAAAACTCCCCCTCAAAACCAACATGTACCAGCTGCAGATTACTCTGCTCTTTGGGCAGTTAAAACACTGCAACTCTCTTGCAGCCTATGGATGCAGCTGGGAGCTCAAGAGGAATTACATCAAAATATTTTATCCTCTGTGTGCTGCAGGATTTTCTCTGTTGTCCAAAACCCTTCAAACTTCTCCTCCCAAGCCATGCACAGGTGCTGCAGATTCTGGGAATGCAGAGAATTCACACTGTCTGGTCTGGAATCAATTGGAGATCTCAAATGACAGTCTCAAAATTCAGAATCATTCTTCAGACACCTTGAAATATTTAAAAAAATCAGCAGAACTGTGTGAATAAGCCATTAATTATATCAAGAAGATAGAAGAAAAAGAGCCAAGTATGTATGAATAAACACATCAACAGTATGAATAACATTCAGCAGCAATAATAAACACATCAGCTGCAATATAAATTCCGGTCCCTTCACAACTTTAATTTCAGTGAAAAAGAACAATGGGATATATGCAAATTAAGAAGTTTCAAGAAGAAAATGAATCACCAAGTGCCTCACTGAAATGCTAATGTGTTATTCTGTCACTTAACTACCAAAGAAAACTCATTTGAAGCCCCTGGGCTGAGCATACCTGGGTTGTTCTTGCAGAAGCAGAACAAGCAGAGCAGGGAGCCATCACATTTTAGCCACAGCCTTGCTGTACCCATTTGGGAGAGCACCTCAAGCATGCCAGCTGCTGTCTGATGCAAGGGATATAATGGCAAAAGCTTTTGAACCTTATAGAGGGTGAAGCGAAATGGATGGACCACTAGAAAACCAAGGGGAAAACTTGACATTTACACTAAAAAGGAAAAAGAAAGACAAGAGATCATTGTTCTCTCCTTTGTGAAACAGGTGGAACAGCACCAGAAGACATCAGCATCCTCTATACACGACATTGGCTAAAACAAATATTTCACAGAAGGAAATGCATCAGCAGGAGATGTGTGGGCAGTCAATTTTTCAATAAAATTAAGTCTGAAAACATAAATTTAAAAGTATTCTTTTAGAAAAGAGTTAGAACAATGTAAAGGCATTTTTCCCCACACTATCACAAATATTGCAGTGCCTCTCCTGCCACACCTGTAACTGTGAGCTGTTACATGAATCACACTTCAATTGCACACAATGAGAGGAATTAGGAATAAACATAAATAGGTATTTGTTCTAAGATATAGTTCACATTCAAGTGCTGTTCTGTGTATCTGTTATGTGCAGATAGACTTGAAAGCAGAAAGACAAAATGGAGAAAATAAGATGAACAAATTCTTAAAAAAATACTAATGCATTAATTCTCTCTTATCTTTTGTGAATATGAAGTCATGGCTAAAATTAGCTCATTCTTCTTTGTAGCTCTAACTAATAATTTATTTCTGCCTTTTTACTGATAGGGAATCATTAAAAGTGACTAGGACTGAATATTACCAGAGATTACCCACACTTAAAAAAGACTTAATACCAAATTGTCAGTTCAACCTGTCTGGATGGAGTTTAAGGTACAATCCAGGTAGATGCACTGTCAGAAAAATTTACTTTAGACAAGACTGAACCTAGGTTGGATTTTGCTGTTAGCTATCATCTTATTAAGAAGCAGCAAATCATTGAAATAATGGCTTAAGTCTAACTTGGGGACCACATCCATCCTCAGTAGGTGAAATACATATAATCCTCATAAAGACATTCTCTCTCCTCTTGATTTCACTGAATCACTTGAACTTCATTAACAATTTGCCACTAAACCAACACATTCAAGTTAGGGAAAGCAGAAGCAGTTTAGCAGAGAAATAACTCAGATATATAGCAGAGAAATCAGATTGGAAAGAGATTTTTTAAAATGCCAACAGATATTTCTGTCATTATATTTCCAACAATGTTAATATTCAGAGAAGCACCAGTAAAAAAAGCATACATGGAAACAGTCACAAGAGCCAGATTCAATCTGGCTGTGAGAAAAAAGAATGGAGTACTCACCCCTGGGCAGTTTTTCTAATCTTGGCCTTTGAAAATGTATTTAAAACTGTGACTGGATGCTCCCATGGAACAGAACTCCATTTTCTATGGCTGAAGATGTGGAGGTACAACTGAAAACCTGGTTTTACCATAACCCACGGACCACCTGAGCACCCTTTCTAAAATCTGGGAATTCTTGAGTCCTTTGGGCAGCATCAATTCCATTTGACACCACGGATCTGCATTCTCATGGTGGTGGAGCTTTAATTGGTTTGACTGGCTGATAAAATAACTCTCATTTGAATACAGTATTTCTCTCAGTTTCATAATATTCTGCAAGAAGCAGATAACTAAAGCCACTACTAACTCTAGTTTTCTTTGTATCTCAGGTTTCTATTTCAGCTATTTTTCTTCTCCCTTGAGCCCTGCGTTGCTTTTTCTGTACATTTTTGTGTGAGCCAACATAAACCAGCAATTATTAGCTCATGGCTAAGTTTCTAAGTCAGAATGAAAAAGGACTTCAGAAGCATATAAAGTTTGATTTTATTCTCAGGAGTCACATTCATGTGCTATTTGTTGGGCCTGTGAAATATGGAATTAGGTTTTTTGCATGTATGGCACCATGAATAACTACCTTATTTCAGAATATCATTATTGAAACAGTGTTTGCTACCAGGAAAAGCAGAACCCTTTTTCTACAGTTATTGCAGAAGTGGGGACTCAAACTCTAAAGAGAAGAAAAAGTTCCTATTTTCTTACTTCTTATAAGCTCTAGTTCACAAGCCAAGGAACCTTACGGTGAACATTAAAAAAAAAAAAACTGTTTGAAAGGACCAAACAAATAAAGAAAAACTTTTTTTAAAAATCACAGCACTGTTTTTACTAAGTTTTTTATTCTTTTCAGTATCAATAAGGAAGTTTGGCACAGTTTTGTTAGAGAAAATGACACGTATGGAGACTATTCTAAATTTGCTTCAAGAACGGGATCCAGAAAAGTCAAAATTTTTGTTAACTTGGTAAGTCAACTCAGTTTTGAGCAACTGATTGGCCTCCAGACATCCACCTGTAACAAATAATTCCACAATTCTCTGACCAGAAAATTATGATAGCAAAACATGGGAATCAGATCAAATGAAGTCATCTAGCTATTCAAAGTAGGGAAAAGTATGGCCAAAACTTAAGAGTGACTTAAAAATTCAATATATTTTGAGTGCTTTGTGTCTTTTTTAGCATGATTTATTTTCTAATATTTATTTGCTTCTTGAGCTAATCCTGAAGCAGCCCCAGACAGACCAAATTTAATGGAGTGGCAAAAACAAATCATCCTAAAATTCAAGATGTTTAAACTACCAGCTCATCACTGTCTGCTGCAGCACTGTAGTGACAGGGATGCAGCTCTTTTCCCTGGATATCCTCACTCCATGGCTTTGCCCAGCCTAAAGCATCCCACAAGGGGAAAGATCTGCTTGAATTCCCCTTCTCACTAAAGCCAGGGAAAGAATCACATTCCAGGATATTCTCCTTAACAGGGGTTATGGTGAACACTCACCCACAATCACCCAGAAATTCCTAAAATAAAGGCTGTGACAATCCCATTACCTGGGACCTGTCACTGCTTGGTGAAGTGTGAACTATCAAAAAGCAGAATTAAGGTGTGATGTCCATGACTCATCTCCACTCTGCCTGTCTCCCCCACGGAAGAGCAAAGTTCCTTGATAGTTTTCTAATTTGATATATCCCCTCCTGATGTGATAAATCACACCAGATCAAAGGAATGATGAGCATCACCTTGCTGCTGACTGAAGAACCTATTTTATGCCACCTTACATTTGGTTATTTTTTGGGAGACAGCTGAATTTAAGAAACTATTTCTTTCTCAACCTGCAATACTTTGAGGCAATTGAGCAAGATGCTTGAATTGAAACTCATCACAAACTCAGAATATTTTCTGTTTAAGGGTAAACCTGGCTAATCTGACAGGCACACAAATTTCATATACTCCCCACCTACCCTGCTTTTTGAAATGGCAACAGGCAGGAGCTGAAAAGGCACCCAGTGATATTGCACAGGGCATGTCCTCCTGTAGGCTAGTTTGAAAATAAAACCAGCCAGCCTTGCCACAGAAAACTCATAGAAGAATGAATATTTCCAGCTCCAGGTGAGAAATCCAGAAGTGCCACTGTCATATTTTCTGGAAAAATCCCTTCACCAGGATTTCTTCTCCTGGGAAACTGAGAAGCCTCAGAGAAAAAGGAAAATAATATTATCTTATTTGCTTCTCCTGTGCTTTGCTGCTCTGAAATGTGGTTTGGAGATTGTTTATCCAACATGTGAATTATTTTGACTAAATGACCAATCACAGTCAGGCTGTGTTGGACTCTGAGGAGAGTCAGGAGTTTTTAATTAGTATTTTGTTAAGCCTTCTGTAAGTATCCTTTCTCTATTCTTTAGTATAGTTTTAGTATAGCATAATATAGTATAGCATGATATGATATGGCATGATTGATTATAAAATATGAGATTATATGATATTATATAGCATGATATATGATATATAATATAATATGTAATATAATATACAGTATATAATATCATGTAATTTATAGCATATAAGATGATATAATATATAATATATATTATTATATTATATATAATATATATCATAAAATATCATATCATATCATAAAATAATAAATTAACCTTCTAAGAACATGGAGTCAGATTCAATCATTTCCTTCCTGCCATGGGGAAATATCACGCTGAATTCCCTCAGAAAACTTGGGGCTGAAAAAGATAATTACAGAAAATGAAGAAAAAAAAATCACAGAAATTAAAAAAAAAAAATCACAGAAAATGAACATTAGGTATTCTCTACTTCAATCATTAATTATCTACCTGAAGTGGATAAAAGGGATTTATTTGGGTTTTCAGATGAGGACGATCCAGTGCAGTTTGTGCTGGTGGGATTGCCCTCTCAGCAAACATTTCAGCAGTTTCCTGGCAGAGCAGGGCTGGGTGTGGGATGTGCTCATGCAAACCCTGCTGCCTCCAGAGCCCCAGCCCCAGGTCAGCCCCTGGCACAGACACCCCAGAGCCATGGAGAGCTCAGCACCGGCAAGCTGGGGGTGTAAAAACCCCATTAGCACCAGCAGATACAGAAATGGGAAATAAATGGGGCAAATCAGCTGGTTCCACAAAACACACACGTGCAAACATCTGTGCCATGCAAATATACATCACTGAAAATGAGAGCAGACTGTACTCTTACAGAACTTTTGCAAGTGAAGCCCCTTGAAAAATTTAGTATTCCAAATTTAGAATTTGCTTAGAAGCCTGACTTAGAGGGTTTTTTAATAAAAACAACCTTGTTGCATATTACTTGCCAGGTTTCTCAGCTTCAAAGAGACAGGTATGCGCCTACCTGTAACTTTCACAAGTATGATCATGACCACTTATTTTGTTTTTCGTCTTCAAATCCATTTTTAAGCTTTACTAAATGCATGTTCTATGGCATTAAAATACGCAAAAATTAAAATTAATTAGTACTTTTTTCCTTTTATAATCTGTGCAGAAAATGCTTGGCAATAACCTGGGGACCAGTACAGAAAGCAGAACTCTGCATGCATGGTTTTTATTTCTTCTTCTCCAATTTACTGTTGAAGGGTAATCATAGTAAAGGCAGTAAATCCTGACACTAAAAGTGTGCTATTCACTTATCTGTGCTTACCTTATTTTCCAGCAACTTAGAAACTTAATAATTATTAACTTCAATGTTTATTTACATTGAAACACATCCTTTGCTTCCAAGTCCTTCAATGGTCCTATTTTAATGTCCTTAGAAGGACAAATCAAGCCAATTCGTCAAAATTGGAATTAAGAGCTGGTTGCACACAAAAATTTTGTCATGGAATACAAAGGCAGTTTCTCCACATTTTTATTCTAAGACCTCAGTGGATTCCTTTCAAATTGTATGTATAGCCAAATTCCACAAAGCCACAAGCAACTATAAATTCAAATTACTGTGCCTGAGACTAGTTAGATCTGAACCTTTCACTTTTAGGTGCTGAACAAAGACACCATGAAAGGCAGGCAGCACTGCTCTTATCTTCATAACAGCTTTTAATTGATTGATTTGTCCTTGCACTTCAAAAGCCGCTCTTCACATTTTTCCTACTGTAGAACACTTCTACAGCGCATATAAAAGTGAAAAGATGACAATTGCAGAGTGCCTGAAAAATGAGTTCTCCCTAGGAGTTCTCTTTGAGGCTGAGGACTTGCTGAGCTGGTTGAGAAGGAAAGCAAGCAGGTCCTGTTGGGAATGTCTCTGTCTCTGTTAGCCCAGCATGGGTAACCTCAAGTTCATTCAGCCAGCAGCTGTTTTGTTCTGCCTGCATTGCATTTGGCATGTGAAAAGGCAAGGGTTTTTCAGTCCAGTGTGGCATTCCTTGTTTTCTGCCATTTTTAAGATAAAATAGTTATATTTTAAAATTTAGTAGGGAACAAATTTCCTGAGCACTGGAACTAAAGAAGCCTCCTCTCCAGCAGATTCAAGTCTCTTGATTAATTGCCTTTTTAAACTGAATTATACTATTTTTTTCCTGACACTTCCTATAGCACTTTCATGGAAACATACAAGCTGCCAACCTCAGCTATATAAATAAGGTGACAGCATCAAAAAATATTAGGGGAAAAGCCTGAAAACATTCATAGTGTGCCTCTCTGCCAAAGATGTTTGAAATAGATCATGGAATCAAGCAGTCCAGATAGCTGCTTCCATCCAGACTCCTGAATTTTTAAAGCACGCCTTTCATGACAGCAGTAGAAGGAATATTCACATATTTTTTGCCAAGATACAGTACCCAGCTCAGAATAGTCTGAGTCCTCAGAGAGGCTGAGGAAAACAGCTGCACCCTGGGGGGAGTGTTGCCTTTCCTGCCTGCAGGAAAGCTCTTCCCTGCAGCCCTGGGGACATCCTCAGCCTGCCTGCAATTCCAGAGGGATTCCTGCGAGTTTTGCAGCTCCTCTGAGCTGCAGAATGAGCTCTCAGCTGAGCTCCCCTGTGAGCCCTGCTCAGCAGCCTGGGCTGCCTCAGATTTCCCTCCAGGTGCTCTCACCTGTGCAGGTTTGGGGGAATCCACTACAGCTCCACATGGGCTGGTTCTGAGGACAGGAGTCCCTGAGATGTCAGGAAGGTTATGTATTCCTCCTCTCTGGCCCCTTGCACGCTGCTCTATTTTTATTCTCCTTCCTCACATTCACTTTTGTCAAATAACGCTGTTTTAATAAACATGAAGATCAAATCACAGAAATGAAACCTTTTCTTCTGCCCTGCTGCACCAGGCACATTACACTCCATATTATCAGCTATCCAAGGCCATGTCTCCTCCCAGCACTGAACACTAATCTGGTTTTCCTGTCACTCATTTGTCAATTTTAGTATGTGCTCTTAATTCCTTTAAATTGCCTTAGATGTATCTAGTCTGGCTTCCAGCTTCAGTCCATCCATCCTCTCACTGCTGTTCGTGTTTTCCATCAACAGTTCTTTCCTACTGCATTTCTCTCTACTTCAGAGCACTCACCACAGGGGATTCATCAAAATAAAATTACAGGTGTCATCTCAAAACACTTCATATTGCTCTTCAAAAGCATCTAGGGACAGGAGTACTCAAGTCTTGGAAAACAGTTTCTTTTTCATATAGATTCATAAAATTTCAGTATAAAGTCTCATTTCCATTTGAAAAACTCCTTAATCTTTAAAAATCTCAAAATACTCTCCAAATTTTGGAGGATAGTTCAGTCTCTGGTTCTTGTGCCTCATGGTGGGCACAGAAATTGAGAGATCCTTTAGGCACAGACACCTCAACTGCCCAGTAACCAAGAAGCATCCAATCCTACAACAAATAACTTCATGTACTCTTGTGGGTAGATTTTGTGCTCTATTATATGGCTTCTCAGCCTGTCCATGGATAGCTGGTACTGGAAAGTGAATAGGTAGGACAGATTGAAAATATAATGTATTGTTTGTTTTGATGTCATTTTCTTTCTGTGTAGAAGTTATTCTGGACTAAGCTTGGAAATATCCAGGTGAAAGGCAATCTTCCAGGAGTGCAGAAAGTTCAACAACCATTTTTAAGAATTCTTAACATTCTTTAAGAATGTTCCTTTTTTTTTTTTTTTTTTTTTTGCCTCACAATGCTTTTTCAGTGATTTTAAGTGAAAAGGGATATGAAATCTTATTTTCTCTGACTCTACACTGAGAGAAATCTCTGCCAACAGAGACTCATTTCCAGGCTGATCCACAAGCAGAGGGCTGCCTTTCTCCTACACAGGCTATGCACAAAAATCTCAGTTCACCTTTCCCTTCCCCTACCCCCAGCAGCTGCACAACAACCTGTCCTGCATCTTGTGTCTTCAGGACACCCAGTTTTGAAAACCAAAAACCAAATGCACTTGTTTTCAAGCATTTTCTGGCAGTCTGGTTACTCTGCTCACCTGTCAACTTCTCTGTTCCTCTAGAGCTATTTTAGCAATGTTTTGTCAAGCTTTTATTTCTTCCATATTGCCTCAAGCTGCTCAGCTGCTTGAATAAACCCAGAAAGAGACACAAAGTTCCAATCCCACCCCCAGGATTTCTATTTCCCCACACACAATGCCTTGTCTCTGCTCCTTCTGGAGACCCTGATTTCTTCTTTATTTTTAAGGCCAAAGAAAGTGCATCTGACATGAACTCATATGTCAAATCTGACACCACCCTCACTGATTTACAACAGGAGAGAGCACTGCTTCCCCTGAACACCCTGCATGCCCTTTTTGAATTTCATTTCTACCTGATGGATAAGAGCTGCCATAGTGACTGTTTACTTCATATTTGCTGTGCAGTTAATACATCCTACCAAATAAAAGCACATTTTATTAATGGCTTTTATCTGATTGTACTTAGGTTCAAATTGTTACTGGTACATTCATCCTCTCAACTACATATTCCCTTTAAGGAACTGAGTCCTCTTTTTTAAAATCAAACAGCAAAAGTTCAAGACAAAAAACAATGGTTTAAAAAAAATGAGGCAAGCATGTCTTATTTTCTAAGCCAAACATTATCATGCTTCTCCAAGGAGGATGTAGGAAACATAAACACCTGTATTTCATTGCTATAAGCAAAGAAACTACTAAAAGCACCTCAATGCATTTAGAAGCAATTGTTCATGGAGCAGATTAAGTTGAGTTTGTGGCCAGAATCAGTGTGGGAGGAAAAAGGGCTCTTCTGTAGATATCCTGACAAAATCTCCTTACAAAACAGAAAACTACAAGAGTAGATAAGATGAAATGATATTTTGGAAATTATAATAAGTGTTAGGGTACAAGTTCAGACCTCAATAGATAAGTACCTGCCAGGTGGTTGATTCCTGAGGCTAACAGAGAAAATAGATAAGCTGCATTACAGAGAAAACTTAAATTTTCTTTAATGTTAACTTGTAATTAATTTACTTTGCTGTATGACATTACAACCTTAACCACATATTTGACATACATACAAATTATTTTGCTGAATGTGTGATCCATTACCTATAGGAGGCAGATCAAAGAAAAAAGCAAAATTCTCTTATTTGGCTTTAACATGAAGGAGCTCCCTAGAAAAACATGAATTTTTACATCATTTTATCCATGCCCACTAAAGCATCCTAGAATGCCAGAGCTGCTCTGCTGGTGCTCAGCAAATGCAGTAGAGTAGATCCCTTTGAGCTACTGCTCTGAACAAAACAGAAAATCCTGAAATCCACATTCAGAAAAGAGAAATAAGGCGCTCATTTCATGCCTTAATCCCTACATTGAGGCAGAGCCATGGCCAATCATGTGCAGAGAGAAAGCTACAAAAACCCTGTAGCCTTGATTCTAAAATTCATCATGTAATACAGGAATTGCAAAAGATTTGAATCACAGGACAAATGGAATTATAGTGACTTAGTTTTCCACCTTGCTCCTCTGGAGAGGAATTTTGGAAGAAAAATATAGGATTTCTCTGAATCTTTCCTATGATTTACCAAATTTTGGGCCCCTGCATTCTCACCAAGTTGTGTTTCAATAAGGAGAAGCAAAATGAGAAAAAAACATTTGTGCTTCTGAAGTTAACTCTAGCTCTGAGATGTTGGTTAAAAAAATAGGGCAGATGGAAGAATGGATTTTATTATCTCCAACCCTGAGTTCAGGAAAAATGACATTCTAGAGGTCTGGACTTTACTTCTTTCTCATTTCTCCAGCAGGTGCCTCATTAAATGGTTCCAGAAATTGAAATGAATACATCAGCAGTTTCCCAGTGTGTGCTTTAGCTCCCTGTGGACACCACCACTCCACAGCTTGTGACTCTAAGGTATTCAAGCTTGAACAGGACTGGTTTACTTAACATCTTAGAAAAGTTTCTTCCAAAATATCACAGCACCTTGCAAGGAATTAAGCTTCAGACAGTTTTTAATAAGAAAGTGCTGTTATCCTATTTTCTGGGCAGGCAAAGTAAATCACCAGGTTTAAGTATCTTTTTTTCCCCAAGGCTTAGCAATAAAGAAAAACCAAGTTATTCTCATTTCCAGTCATACATCTCCTCTACTGCAATCTCCCTACTTCATTGTGGGATTTTTCTGGTGCAGAAGAAGCAGAGTAGAAGAGCATCACTCTCACAAGAGTCCAAAAATCACTTCTCATGTCACACCTTCCACACCTCAACACAAACCAGACAAGGCACTGCCCTTCCTCCTGTGAGCCAGTTCTGAGCCAGAACTGATCTCCTGTGCAGGAGATCAATGCCCTGCCTGCCCTGCCCTCACTCCAGTGCGGCATCCACCACCATCCTCACTTCTTCTGGTCATTCAACCCCCACATATTATTTTATTAATAAAATATTTATTTATATTTATTCCAGTGTCCCACCCAACTTCCATTTGAGCTGGTTACATTCAGTCTGCCTAACGTGCCCCCTTGGTCTTCAGGTTGTTCTTCACTTTTCTGCCCAAATATTTATGCACCTGTCTTGTGCAAAACGGTATTTAAGGTTTTTAAAAGTGGAAGTCATTGCAGGTCAGACACAGACTTACTTAGAAATTAAGACCAACTGGCATCATTATACTTTCTGTTTGCATCCAAACCTTTTAACACAGTTCATCTTCAAAAAAGTCAGCATGGTAAGTGATGCAATCTCCTGATAAAGTAATAAAGAATAAATACCAACACAAGACCCGAAAGGGACATAATTTTCTGCTGGAGCAAAACCTCTGATCAGGAAGAAAAGTTTAACTAAATTTTGTTCTTACACTGCTAATAGATTAGTATTGACCAAATGTGGTCCTCCATTCAAAAAAGTGTCCTGAGGATGAACTGTGAAATATTCTATTAGAGCAGGCTCAAGCCAGAGCTATTACTAATTGAAACCTGCAAAATTGTACATAATTAAAACATTTTCAAGGTTCAGGTCCACTAGTCAGTGGTGACATGGCTGCATCCCTGCTGTCACACAGCCACAAGAGCTGAGACCACAGGTTCTTAGTGACCAGCTGCTTGTGTACAACTTGGTCACTCACCTGAGAAGGAAATTGTTCAGTCCTTGGCACAGATTCCAACGCTTCAGGAAGCTGCACAGGTGGCTTTGCCCCTGCAACCTGTCTGCTTCTGCTGAAATCAGATAAACTTGATAATGAACTTCATCCTCCAGCCCTGCATTGGAGGGGATTTTGCTGCTACAGGCTGCTTCAAACCCCATGGGAACTCCCTGTGATCCCTCAGGCTTGGTCCAGCACTGCTTTCTACTCTTTTCTGCACCCTGTGCACCAAGTTTGCCTCCTTTGGGTCATCAGGCTGATCACAGGTGAGAGAGATGATCAGGGCTTTCCCTAAGGTCATTGCTCAGTAAAGCTCTTCACTTCATGCTGCATCACGTTCTCATCAAAATCAGAGTTAAACACATACAAATGTGCTTGGGATAACACATAAAATGTGATAAAGAAAAAAAACACATTACATTTGAAACTATTTTCTTAAACTGAAGGGGACTACATGGAAAAAGGGGCAAGCATCTAACTCTGCACAAGGAATCCTTTACACCTTTGGCAGACTCTCATGTCTGCCATCAGATTGTATTTGGATATTTTCTGGTACCCACTGTTTATCAGAGCTCTGTCTCTCTAGATTACCAAATGAGGGGTCTCTCCTCCTAAAGTACTGGAGTGTAAATGTGTGATTTGCTGCCTCATTCTGTTTCAGGAGAACCCAGGAATTTGAGAACTGTTATGCTGATCATGGTAAAGTTCTGTATCACCTTAGGGTCAATGGGTTTCACCGCAGCAAAGGTGTGACACCTGAGCCCTGCCCTCACAGCAAACATCTATCTAAGGGTTCATCTCTTATTTTTTACTCTGATATCCCCTGGGTTTGCACACATTTTCCTCAACCCTTGGTACAAAACAATGCATGGCAAAATGCAGTGTTCCCTGGTAAGTTTATTACTTACTGGTAGTATCATGTTTACAGAAGTTAAATAAATTTATCGTCTGGTGGTCCTGTAATCAACTTGTGAACTACACTGAGATATGTTCTGGCCATGACAAAAAAATATCTCCATGTGTCACTGTTCAGCATCCTCAGCATCACCTGCCTTGCAGTTTCTGCAGCCTTGCTCCTCTACAGGCAGAGCAGACATCAGAAACTCCTACTAAAATTCAATGGTGTGCTTGCAAGAATGTAGCTCAGCACCACAAAGCCAAATAGCCACAGCAGAAAACAAGCCCAGAGCACCAAGGTCACATTGTTTAAAAATCCATGGTACCCTGACAGTCTGATTTGCAATATCCTGAGCAGTGGTAAGAAGGCAGACTCCCTCACTAACACAGGCTGCCCTGTGGAGCTGCACTCAAATCTGGAATGTGCAGGACAAGATTTGTTTCCTGCTGCTTCCCCCAGGGAAGGCAAACAGGTTCCTTTGCAGATGCCTGTGAACAAAACTGCAGGACGAAGCACGGAGCTGTGAGTCAGAGGGATGTGTTTCCAGTGAGCTGCTCAGCTTCTCTCAGACAATGCTGGCTGGCACAGAAATTAGGCATGACAGGAGCACACTCTTAAACACAGCATGGATGTTTTTTTCTTTTTTCATTAGGCTTAAACAACCCATGACTGTTTAATCTCTGGTTTAATTGCACTAAAACCACACTTCTGTCATATGAAGTGTTGCCTCATTTAAAAGCCAACTTTTTTTTTTTGTGATAAACACAAGTCATGAGGTTATTATGTCAACACTCAGTTTACTTCATTTTCTTTGACTGCTTTTAAACTCTACTGCCAGGTGGTCAACTAAAGCATTGTTTGTTCCTTGACAAGGTGTGAGGTTCTTTCAAAGCTACACTTCACAAAAATCATTCCCAGCACAAATTGCTTTCAAGTCAATTACTCAACATTTATTTCCCTTCATGAGTATCCAAAGAAATGCAGTGGGTTTGGGCAAAAGATGCTGCATGTCAAGATCAATTTGCCATCTACAATGCTTCCATGTCTATTCTCCTGTGACTCTGCTTTAGTTTAAACACTGAATTTCTCTTGACTTCCTTAAACAATCCCCCAGGATGCTCATTTGCACAGGGGACTGCAAACTTTGCAGTCTTTTATTTAACCCTCCTTACACTGCTATAGAAAACAGATGTAGCCCACTTCAGTCATGAGTAATTAAAAATCTTCATCTGGGCGTAATGTGTCTTTTTATTTCCCCCATGAAAATATTGAGTAAGGAGTTCTGCAGCTGCCCCATCATCTCTGGGGCACCTTCACAAGGATGTTTTGCAGCTTGGCTTGTTTTCAGAGAACTACTGCATTTAATAACAAAGGTGTCAGCAGACAAGAACGTGGCTGCTCTAATCACTCCAAATATAATCTGCTCCAGCTTTCTATAATAAACTCACTGAAGTGACTTTTTCTCATGTGTTATGGTTTAGGCCTGGCAAAGCCAAGGCCCCCATAAATATACCTTTTACCTGATATCTGCTGTGAGATGTGGCCAGGAAATAAGCAAAGCAGGCTCCAACTTAAACATAAAGAGAAGTTTATTAACTAAACTACACACACAATTACTAAACTACACACACAATTACTAACCTACACACACACAGGGAAAAAAACAAGGAGAATGAAAACTACACAGAAACACTTCCTTATCCTCCTCCCACCAAATTCCCAAACACATTTACATTTCCCAAAAAATTATCCACACTCGGTCTGGCACCACCCTTTGGAAAAAAAAATCAAATCTTCAGCTCATAAGGGATAGACGGAGTCCTTCCTTGTGCCACGGACTTCTTGTCACAATCAGCAATCCGCCCGGTATCTTGCTACCTCGTGACATCTCCTTTCCATGCCAAGGTGCTCTCACCACCTGGCATGGGATGGGGCAGGGGCCTGCCTTCAGGGCCTTTTAAGAATGCCTCGTCTCGTTCCAAGCAGAGTACAGTCACAATCCTGGGACCTCTGTCCCCCCCCCCATGTCTTCTATACCCCCTGGGGCCGAGGGGTCTCAAAACCAAACTCTCTTGACGCCGAGCCTCCGCTTCCCCCTGCAATACAGCCTCTGCCTCACCAGGAAACAGTCCATGGAAATACAACAAAAAAGAGTCCAGCAAAAACTGCCACTCCATCTTCCTCCATTCCTTCAACATCTCTCTTCTCCCTTTGCCAGACCCTCCTTACTGGCCTGATTTTCTTCCTTCATCTTCCACTCCTGTCCCTTTCCCAGGAAAGGCAATGTTCTGCGAAGCCTTCATTCCCCAAAGGGTTAAAAGTTCTCCCAGGCGGCCGGACTGCCCGCTGCCCCCCCCTTTCTCCTCCCAGCCGTGCTGCCTGCCGGCACATGATATCAAGTTTCAAGATATAGAGTTCGAGCACGGGCTGCATTCTCTGGGGGGGGGGGGAATAAACTGGTCGCTCAAGGGTCTGCCACCCTTCCTCCGAACCCGGGCCTACCGTAAATGGGCCACGTGGCTCTCCCCTCCCCCAGCCCAGCCAGCAACTGGGCCGGGGGAGAGACTTCTTCACGCCGGAAATCCCAAGAGGGCTCCGAAGGCCAAGAGCCCTGCTTTTAACCCCTTGGGTTCGTAGTCTCAAGAGGCGGATCCAAATGTCCCACTGGTCAAACTAAGTGCCCATCTTAAATTCCAATTACCCATTGGTAATCACAGCAAAACAAAATATCCCAGATGTCCCATTTCCGGTCAAACCACGACATCATGCCAGTCAGCCTTTCACATCTGGTAATGGTCTTTTTCACCACCACAGAGCTGATTTCTTTGGTGCTGTGCAGAACATTTTGTCAAAGGAGTGTCTCTATTCCCCACCCCAGCAGACAAGTGGTCTGTGACCCAATCTAAGAACTTCAAGAAGCAAATGGAGGGAGCTCCCCTCCTGGAAAATGTTCCTGTGGAATTCCAGTAAGGAGCTATTTCCCTCCTCTCCATGGGCAGTTCTATCCAGAAACTGTTCTCAGAGCTGTGGTGAGAAGCCAGATATCATTTTTTACAGTAGTGATTAGCAGGTACCATGCTGGGATATTTTACTCAGGGAAATGCATCTTAAGAATCTGTCTAGAATTCCTGTAAAGAGCTGGACACACAAGCATAATTCTCCTGGATATACAGATATCCATTACTGGAGTACCCAACTGCCTTTGGCCCCTGCATTCAGCACCATGGTTTGTGCCTCTTGTTATTTTCCCATCTGTTCCCCAAACAGAACAGCAAAGCAGTGCCAGCACCGAGTCAGTGACTCTTCTGCAACCCTATTGTCACTTGACACCTCCTAGAGCAGGTCTATAATAAATTAACTATAAAAAAATATCACCTGCTTAGAAAAATAAGAACCCACAATCAGGAAAGTACTCAAAAGATTATTATTATTATTATTATTATTATTATTATTATTATTACTAATCATCATCATCATCATCCAATTATTTACAAAGTCAGTTCTTTCAATAATAAGATTAAACAATATCTCTTGATTTTTATTTTGAAATTCAAAGGATAGTCTTCAAATGGGCAGCTGGATATAACAATACTAAAGAATATTTTTCCCTCTGGGGAAGTCCTAGCAATGTGCTGGATTCAGGAGTGACCCTGAGGGAAGCAAATAGGAGTGTGTTTAGGACATAAACCTGTTATCAGTCATGGGGAATCCCTGATGACTGTGTTTTTGTCTTTAGCCATAGTAGATAAATAGAGGTATAGCTGAAAATTGCAATACAAGCACCTAGGGAGTCTAAGATACATACAGGAATAAACAAAATTTTAAAAATTAATTTAAAAAATAAAATAAAAATAAAACAAGAACAATTACAGGGTGAAGGGGCAGCTTCTCCCTGTCCTTCAAAATACAGAAAAGAGTGAGCTTAAATAAGGACCCTGGGAAAACAGTGAGAGCAGGGTTAGAAGGGCTGGAGGGTCATCAGGCTCCAGGTGTGGCTCATTAGACCCTCAGTATCTTGTTAGCACCATCAGGGGTTGGAAATCCACCCAAAATCTCTGCAAAGTTGTGAGGTTGGTTCATTAATGGAAGTCTACATTCGTGAGAAACACACAGGAAATCTGTTTTGCTGCTGCCTGAGAGAATATTAGCTGGTTTTAAAGAGATTATATATAGGCAATAACTTCATTTTGTGCTAAATCTGGCCATTCATACCTTCCTGGTTTATAAGAACTGTATTCAGAGCAAACTGCTCTGTTCAGTGCTTCAGTTTACTGCCACAGCATTTCAGTGGTTCCTCAAAGCACTCACAGAATTCAAGCTGAGTTGCTCCAGATTGCCTGGGGGAGTCTCAGGGTGCCCTGCATTGACAGGAGTCCTGATACAAACTCTTGGTGCTGGGAAGGTTTGGTTACTGCCAGGAGTCTTGAGGCTGTTACTGATATCTCCTGTTCACACTCACTGCTTGCAAAGGCAAATGAAAAGCAGGAGTTACAGAACACTCAGTGGTTACCACTGAATGTGTTTGCCAAAAACTGCTATTCCATCAGTCAGGTTGTGCCCTTCCACATAACAGTCCTGTCTCCCTCAGTGGATTTTCAAGTTCTTTTTGGAAGGCTTCTCCTTCTCAGCACTGAGTGTTTCTAGATTAGTTTAAGGTCTTGGAAGAAAATGAAATTTAACCTGCTCAAAAGCTTCACACTTACATAGTTCCTCAAGAAAGAAAACTCAAATGTGTAAGCTCTTTAATGTGATTACTGCTTAGAATCTTTCCTTTATTTTTAAGTGTTGACATGATTTCCAAATAGTTCTAGGGAAAATTTTGTTGAAAAACTCTATTGTGTTGTATTTAAAATTCCTACCAAAATATTCAAAATTTCTGAGTTCAGTTTTTCCTTATGTTTCAGTAGCTCATCAAGAAGCAACAAAAAATTTTACAGAAAAGTGAACTGTGTGCTGAAATGTTTTGAAATATCTGTGGATATTTTCCAGCTAACTGCTGCTGACAGCATCAGAGCTTCCTCTGTTCTCCCTGTGTGCCAGAGCTCTCTGCTCTGGTTGAGAAATAAAACAGTCAAAGCAGCTGAGGAAAACTTCAGCACAACCTGAGATGGCTTTGCAAATTTTAATGGGCTGCTAAAGGCCTGTTATTCAGTGTGTTTCATACTGGAGAATATCTGATCCTGTCAATCACACTACATGAAAACAGGAGCACACATTACCTCTCTGAGCAGAGCTTCCCAATTCTTATAATTGAAATTTTCCAGCTGCTGATGGAGTATGCTCAGACTCTGTTATTTGAGGCAGCCTCCATACACACAGATTTTGATAGAGATTTCTGTGTTACAGAATTTAGTTAGGTTTTTTTCATGGCCTTTTAGTCTTCATTGCCAATAGCATTTTAGACAACTGCAGTATGAAATTTAATCATGTATCTATCCACCTTTGGTTTAACACATTGAGTACCTAATAAGCTCATTGCTGTCAGGCTCTTATCACTCATGATGCATTCCAGGTGTCTGAACGTACAAATTTCATATACAACAACTAGAGAAAATTCAGACCTTGATGAAACTATATTCTTTGCAGTTATAGTAACTTTAATAGCCAAAGACAACTGGTGATGCAGCTGAATGCATCATAAACCAAATAGCTCCCTTTTACAGTCAACCAAACAGCTCCTTCCTCCCCCTCCAGTAACTGAAGAACAAATTATCAATAATAGGCAGATGGCCATTAGCATAATCCATAAAGCCAGAAGACATCACAGTACTTTGTATCTATCAACACTGATTAGCAGCATAATGTTTAATTAGCCCCTCTGAAGAGAACAGTGAGTAACAGGGTAGGGGTATGACAAAGGAAATGGCTTTAATAATATACTGGATGTTTTTCAAAGTGAAATTATTTCCAGCTCATGGGCCCTTCAGCAAAGGGCGCTTTAGCAAGGATGGGTTCAGAATGTGCACATTGATCAAAACATGGAAAATTACAAGTTTTCACAGACATAAATTTATCTAAAGTATTACAATCTGAGCAGAAATAATCCTGTATTAGCTGATCCTACTCTAGGTTGCTAATAAAGAAGAAAAAAAAGGAAGAGAGAGAGGAATTTTGTGACTGCAGGAAGAACAGGTTGACTATTAAAGCCTGGTAGCATTGAAAATGTTTCCTTGGATTATGTCCAACAAGCCTTTGACAATTCCACTTTGGCCTTCATTAGACCAAATATAAATCTATATCTAACTATATAAATACCAACTCAAAGTCTAAAGATGGCAAAGAACAACAGCTTGAGACTCAAATGTGTATTACATAATACAGGGGGAAAAAAACCCAGTGGTTTAGCCTTAGCAGTGTCCTATTTCAAGTCTCTTTTAGTGACAAAAATAACAATAAATAAATAATATAGGTAAGTTGCTTTTCAGGTGAATGAATTGAATGACTATATAAACATTGAAGGACAGATGTTAGACTGCAAAATATTTTCAAAATATTTTGTGTGAGGGGGAAATCTGAGCCCTTTAGCATAAAGCACACAAAGAAGGCAATGACTTACATCTTCAAATTCAACAGGGAGAGTCTATGAATGAGAGAAGATAGAAGGGCATCCTTTTCTTATATATATATATATATACACATTTGAATACTTTATTTAGTATTTCAGTGTATTACCATTCTTTCCATCACAACCTCTTCCCCTCTCAGGTTATCTGAATGAGCAAACAAGCACCAGCAAGGCTGCTGAGAGCAGAGGTGAAGCTGCACCACACACCCTGGGACAGGCTGGACATGGGGACAGGGAGTGGCACCAAGGACAAACTGCAAATTCCTGCAGTGCAGAGCAGTGCAGTGATGTCAGCCTGCTGCCACTGGCTGTCCTGAGGACACAGCTGCAGAAAAACCTGCAGTGATGCCAATGACTGGAGAGCTGAGGAGTTTCTTTGCTCCTGTGTTGAAGATTGTTGTTAGCTGAGTGGAGAATGGGAGCAGCTGGGGCAGAAGTCACTCAGATTTGTGGGCAGAATGAGAGACAGAAGGAAGTTCCTGGAGCTGACAGTAACACTGACAGGTGCCTGAAAAGGAAAACCAGAGTGGAGTATTCCACCCTTTCATTCAGATCAGACAGCTCCTGGTGTAGGCAGCAGATCATGGGAGAACAAGAAAGTTTCCATGTGCAAATATCACCTCAAGGATCTGTTTTCTATTAAACATACAAGTGAAGGAGAGAAGCACCTGTACATAAAAGCAAAGACAAACACAGACACATCAGGGGACTGGAGCAAGGCAGATCAAAGCAGAAGGGAGAGACATTGTGGGGGCAGTTTCTGTACCTGCAGATGCTCCATGAATGCCACCACCTTCATCTGCTTAAACAGATCCTGCTACTGGAGCAAACAGCACCTGGGGACAAGGTGCATCAAATGGTGCAAATTGCTCCAACTAAAACATCTGGGAGGGAAACATTCCTGAAGTAGTTCAAAGAACAAATTTGATTTCATATCCCTACCCCTTTTTCACAACAAGGAGAGTCTTTGGACAAGTAGGTAATTTCAGTGTTCCAGATGAGAAGTGCAGGAGGACTTCCTTTTCTCCCTACTTAAAAAGACCTTAGGAAAATTGCAAGTCATAGTGTTTTTCAGCTTCATAAAGCTGTTTCATTAACTGTGCCCATCTCAGATGAGCCTCGGCTAAGCCTAAATTAACAGCTTTACCAGATTAAAAAATGTGCTTCACAAATGCATCTCTTACCTTTCCACCCCTAGAGGCCTCAGTGCAAAAGGAAAGGAAATGTTGCCTAGACACAGTAAGAAGGTCTTCTCTACCTCTCAGGTTTTTTATTAAAACACTGTGGTTGGATGTCATTCAAATCCTCCTTTTGGTGTAAAGATAATGGCCTTGAGGGGCTGTCTGCAAGGGTACTTCTTAATTGTTCATTTCTTTAGTAATGGATTATTTGAATACAGAAATAGATAAGTTTTACACATGTGCCTATTTTTGGCCATGTCTTTCCCTGTCTCAGCTCATCTTTCACCTTCTATGCTGATAAATGTGGGATCTTTCATGCCTAACTCAACAACTTTCCTTAGTTTGATTGAACAAAGTATACAAAGTAATGCAGAGTTCAAGTGTGCTACCTCATACATCCATCTTATACATGATTCCTGTGCTTGGCAAAACCACAGCTTGCACTTTCATTTTGCATATTAATATGCAAATATGTTTTCCAATTAGTCACAGCAAATTAACTGCCCTTGTCCTAGGCAAGGACAATTCCACTTGCCTTGCTGTAGCACTCCATCTTGTGAATCCTTAGCTGAGAGTTCAGGTCTAATTAAGAGAACCCCTTCCTGCAGCAGAGTCCCTTTGGATGGAAAGGTGCTCACCTGCAGGGTGCTTAGAGAACTCCTACTTCAAAATATTCACTTCAGAGAAAGCACAAGTAAATATGGACATAAACTTCCTCTACAAATCAAATCCTGCTTCAATCCAGATATCCCAGAACATTTTGCTGTTGCTGCACGCAAGGCATTGATTTCATACAGCATTCAATCCTGACTCCAAGATCAATATACAGCACAATAACTGCCCATTCAAAGCTCAGCATGATTGCAGAGACTCCAGTGCTCTGATGGGTATGGAAACATCACAAAATTTTACAGCTACTCTGATCAGGAAGACAGCTCATTTATTGTCATTGGAAGTCACTGAACCTCTTGGAATGGAACTGGCATAGTATTGTCAAGTGGTTTTAGTTACCAAAAAGCCTGGAATGAGAATGACTTTTTATAAGGTCACCAAGACCTCCTGATGATCAAGAAGTGACAGGAACCGTGCTGAACTACTTGTCCTCTCAACCATCTATTCAATGGTCTGTGAAATTTGACTGTATGAATATGTCTTAGTCAAATTAAGTATTAGAACCAAACTCAACATGTTGTCTGATGAATAAAATCACATTTTTTCCTTAAACCTGAGTTAAATTAATTCAGTTATTTCTTTTGCTTTAAATGTGCAATTAGCAGAGACATTTTTCTGTTGCTTAAATGACAACTTCAATCCTCACATTTGACACAAAAGTTGACATATTTTTATACAATAGAATTCACTAGAACATCTCAAGTGCTTTTGAGTGTGGTAACTGCAGATCTGATAGTGGTGCAAAATCAAATACAGAAATAGTAAATGTTGTACCTAAAAAATCTGAAGGAAACAATGTCTCATGTCTTTCTGCCTATGTCAGTTTTGAACTAGTGCTTGTCAGTAAAACACCTGCCTTATTAAAATCTGTGCTTGGATACATAGCCAGGCTGAGCTTTAGGTTTCCTGTGCAAATTATGCAAGTGATAACAAGAGTTTCAGTGCCCTAGAATGCCCTCTGCTCTTGGCATCTCAAGCAGTAGTTTTTCTCAGGTAGATTACTTTAGATTTGCCTTACCAAGGCCAAAAGAGATAAAATAACTGTAAGGAGCTGGAAAGCAACCTTAGCATATTTTGTATTCTCTGTGTCACCCCGAGCCTGTGTGGGTTTCTAAGCAGTGTGCAGCTCAGAGCAGATGAATCAGCCTGAAGATGGCAAGAGTTGTCTGAGAGCACAGCGAGAGCCGCCTGATGTGGCCTCTTTACTTCACCACAATGACTTTGTGAAGCTGCATCTTAGGGGAGAGGCAGGAATAACTTGACAGTGACCATAATACAAATGTCAAAATCCTCCCGCTGCACACTCAGAATTATTTCAGGACTGCAGAAGAGGCAGGCAAAGAGCAAGAAGTAGTGCTTATCAGCATTCTTATCAGCTTATTAACATGTTCTCAGTTTACTGCCATTTGCTGTCCTTCAGCCATGCCAAGAACCGCAGTGCTCTGACAGGTAAAATCCCATTTTGGGGGATGTGTTGATGCCTCTGTATTAACAACACCTAAACCAATATATATCTTTTTATATGAGCTATTTTTAACAAATGAGGCTGCCAATTTTCTTGTGCTGCAAGTCCTTAAGTTACAGTTGTGCCAATCCCAGGAAGAGCTGAGAGTTTCCAGCTTTGCTAAAATACACAAACAAATGCACTCTCATCTCTCTTAACCCAGCTGTGAGAAAATGAAACCCTTTTCTCTGAGTAAAGATAAAATACTTTACTGTTAACAAGGAGAGAATTAGAGCTGCTTCTCTCTTGATCTTGAGATGTCTCAGATACTGAAACAATTAATTGGGCAAAGGGTTCAGTAAAACTGAAGACTTGTCAAGGAACAACTTTCTGATGCCCATGTTCAGTTTATTTTAAAAATCTTGTTTCATTTTTCACATTTTAATCTCAGCTGGCCAGCAAAGAAAAAATAAACTATGGAACAGGAACCTTTGGAAGAAGAAACTATAAAGCTATTTACTGAACAGTTATGCTAAATTGCAGTTACTTTAAAAATAAAAAAGCAGATTAAAACCTGAGAACAATGAAATTAGGATTTTAATATGGACTAGAAACATATATTTAAATTCAATGGAAGCAGTCAAAATGCAGTGTTGTTAAAAGTTACTTAATATGCCCCCTGTATACAAATTATAGTAAGTTTTTTGTAAGGCAAGTGGGCATTCCTTATTTCAAAGCACCAAGAAAACCTTCAAGTATTATTTATTTTTCAGATAATGATATTCCACATAAGTTTCTGCTCTTGGCACAGTATTCAGGTTTGATTTTTCAGCACACCAAACAGTTGGAGATTGCTCTTTTGGCAGAATTCAGGAATAAAGTCTTAAAGATTTTCTTTTCCAACTTAACAGGAAAAAACATAGCAATGTAATATTGCAGGCCACAAGGAAGAGTGATCCATGAGTCATCCACAGATTTTAATCCTGCATATTACTAGGTAAACTGCGGATTTCCTTGACAGGAACTGAGCCTTCCATTTTATACAAAGAGAAGAAACCTAACAGAAAAAAAAACCATACAAATAGACAATCCTGAAATATTCTAAAATCTCTCCATAATTTAAAAATGTAAGGTTTTTAATGAAATCATTGCTACATATTTATGTCATGGCTATACTATATCTTCTTCTAGTGTGGTTGAAGAAACCGTTTTTCTATGTTTTCTTCCATGTTCTGAAATAAACATGTTTGCACTGGGATGTATTTTATTATGATAGCTGGCCATAAGTGAGGATTTTGCAAGAACAAAAGAACAAAAACTGAATAAAACTTGATTGGCATTTTGTCTGAGTTTCACTTTAATAAGGGGTTCTCCATATAGTTCTGTTTAGCATAATTTAGCATAACAAGCACAATTTGCTCTGCAGGGTAAACAAAGTTTATATTTAACATGGAGTTGCATGGCTCACAGAAAAGTACAATTCCAGTCAAAAAATTGGTTCACTAAGAGTTCATTTTATTCTCTACCACTACTTAGAGACCACAGTTCTGCATGCTCAGTAAAGGTGCCAGAAATTAACTACCACATCAAATGGCACCTAATATCAAGAAAGTCTGTTTTTCCAAACAGGCTATTGCTAAAACAGAGTCACCAAACCTGGCAGATGGACAAGTAGGAAGTGCAACCAGCAATGAAATGGGAAACCTTTCCAGCTGACTTCCAAAACAGAGCTAGTTAGGCACCAAATATTTAAAAATTCCACCAGCAAGGTGTGCATGTTTGTGGCCTATTAATAGTGAGCACCTGCAGGAATTATTGTTGTCACAGGACACAGTTAATGAGACAGAGAAAGAAAACTAAATTTTCAACACATCCAAACCTTTAGCACAATGGCAGACATGCTTTATGGTACTGATAACAAAAGGCCTCTGAAAAAGGTGGTGCCAAGGAACAGGACAAGAGACAACAGGAAGAAAATGATGCACAGGAAATTGCACCTAAACACGAGAGTTTATTTACTGTGCAGTGAACCAGCACTGGAACAGATTGCCCAGAGAGGGGGTGGAGAATCCTTCACTGGAGATATTCAGGAACTGTCTGGACACAATCCTGAGCCCTGTGCTCTGAGATGACCCTGCTGGAGCAGAGAGGTGGCACCAGGTGACACTCTGTGGTCCCACCTCACCCAGCCTGTCACTCCTCAGCACTTATAAATAGCCTGTGCAGGAGGAGACGGGCATCCCAAATATACATTTTCTCTTGCAAGAATTCAGACAGCTGATGTCTCTCCCATGGAGCCTGGCAAGGGACAGCAAAAATTTCCAATTTCATTTTGGCAGCTTGGCCCTTTGGTAACCTGAATGTCACTGGCCCCCAGCCAGAGCTCATTGGAGTCAGTGGGAATCTTTCCATTTGCTTCATGCCCTTTGGATCAGCTCCATATTAGCTTTCAGATTTGTTCATATGTTTCAGATATATCTGGCATTTCTTTTCAAGGGCACAGTGTGTGGACAATAGCCTGTTTGCTGACTGCAATTTCACATCATTTACTTTACCATGATAATAATTACAAAAATCTTTCCCTCCATGGTATATTGCTTATACTTGTATTAATCAAACAGTAAACTAATTTGGGTTGCCCATGTAATAAATTACTTGCCAAAGAAGAAGTAGCTGAATTCTTCATACATTTTTTTACCAAAATATTTAATTTGGAATGGTTTGGTTTTTTAGACATGAAGATGTGAGCTGAAAAACTGGTTTTATAGAACTGTAACATCCATTTACCCATGCAGAGACTATATTAAATTGCTGTAAAGAACACATAATATTTACTGTAATAATTTACTGTAATACTTCAGGAATGATCTGTCTTCCCAGCGTAGATGGCAATTGAATTTTTTTCCTAGAACAGTGTTAATTTCCTAAAATATGCTGTCACTATTTCATCATGTTACCCATAAAATTCACCCATTAATTTGTTTGGTGCTATTACCATGTGTAAGCATTTCTTTAAATAACTGACTTGGTAACAACTGACAATATTAGATGGAAGAACAGATGATAATGTTGCCTTGTCAAGTATTCCAGTGACCAAGAAATTCCTATACTAAAAGAAATTAATAATAAGTAAAACCAAAGCCACATTTAGTGAAAAGATGCATCTGTGCAGGAGGAGCCAATTTCTGAGCACTCAGCCCCAGCCCCTCCGTGGGCAGAGGATCCTGGAGCCCCTCTGGGCTCTGCCAGGAATTCTGGAGTCACTCTCCTCACCAGGGAAGGGCAGATGGCAGATCAGCTCACTTGGCCTCTGCCCCAGCCCTCCAGCTGAGCAGGCTCATTCTGCTTCACTTGGAAAAGGAAGGACCCCTAGAACAAGCTGTGAGGAGCTGAAAACCTTTAGCTGGAGAAGGGTGGTAAGCCACAGAGAAGAACAGGTATGAATCAATGAAAAATTATTTTTAAAAAGGAGGGGGAAAAAAATGCCTGACAAAAGAAAAAAAAGCACACAACCCTAAACAAACCCAGAATGGTCAAGCCTTTCCCACTTTAAATGCTTGATCCAGCTCTTAAACCACTCCTGCCTGTAACATGGTGGAGCTATTTATTTTAACTCAAATCAGCTCATTAGCCCTTTTTCAGGCAGGCTATGCCCTACTTGATCAACTATGTCAAAATACATTCCAGATTTAAGAGCATAATAAGATACAGCTTGTGCCAAGGTAGACAAAGGGTGAAGATCAGTGAAGAGGTAAAATTGCTTGTCCACACTAAATGAGTGGCAGAGCTGACATAGGAAATGCTGTTTTTCTAAGTCCAACTCTAGTGCCCTTCACAGACTGAATTCAGCAGCAGCACTATTACTGCAGGCAGCTCAGGATACAATTTGGCTTGTACAAAGCCAAGAATAATAATAATGTATTACATTATAAGCCACAGTAGACAGGAGAGATACATTTATTTACCAGCTGTTTAATTATTTATACAAAGCATAAGAAGTGGGTCACAAAAAGCCTGATAGTTGCCAAATTGCAGTCCCTCTCCCTATTTGTAAGTGGGAGCAATTTTGGCAAACTTTCATGTTAAGCAAAGCATCTCTACTTCAGAAAAAAATTGTATGGTAAAAAAAAATATATTCCAGAAGATAGCAAAAATCTACTAGACACCTCTGCCTCTCTAATTCACTGTTAACCCAACTGCCACTTCTCACTACACCACTATTAAATCATTATCAAGGCAATACACTTCTGGAGATGTTTCTTAAATAGTTGTATGCAGTCATCACAAGAAATATGTCATGGTCTGCATGCTGATGTATCCAACCATTGAGAAGTATTGAGTTCCATGACTCCAACGTAAACATCTGAAAACATTTTCCATTTTGAAAGGAAATATGATGGCATTAATTTGCATTCAAGTCCAATTCAAGCTAAAATACTGGGAAGCAGGTTGTGCAGAACCAAAGAGCCATTTAGAAAACAGGTTTTGGATCCTTTCCCAATGAAACAAATAACCTTTAGCTCTAGGAACATAAACTTTCTAAGCAATAACTTGTGGTTTGAAGAAACCATTGAAATAACAATATTAAAATGGCATTGGCACATTCAGCAACCACTATTCTCCTTCCTGCTCACATTTCAGTGAAGACTTCACTTGAATAAAAATCTCCTGTTCTTTTTTTTGATAGATACACCAAGTTCCCTACCTGCTATTGACATGCTTCTGAAAGCTCAATTTGATGAAGTCAAACACTAAGGAAAGGACTTAGAAACATATACAAAGAAAGAATAACCCAAGAAGTACATCCAGACAACCATAAAACTCCTCACAACACATGAAAAGAAAGGAAAAGTCCATTTTCTTTCACTAAAAGTTTTGTCGTTCCATCTTTTACACTGATTTGTACCAAGCTGCACATCTGGGATATGAAATTATTTCTGCCTTTCAGAAATTTAGCTGTTTCTCAAAGCTCAACTAATTCGGTTGGAGCAAAACAGAAAATTTTCAATAAAATTTATAAATCACAAAATATGTAATATGGTAATAAGAATTATTCTTTAGCTAGGTCTCACTATTCTCAGTTCTTTTTGATAAAATTCTAACAACACAAAATTCAAAATTTGAGGCTATTTAATCATCAGCTCTCAAAGATCAAAAGAATATCATCCACATTACTGAAATGTCTCCCTGGGTGTTTTCCTAAAGTTCACACTTCTGATGACTTTACACATAATTATATCACTGTGTTAAAACAGAGACTCACAAAACCCTATAATTTCTCCAGTTAATAATGATTTCCAACCTTTATTTAAAATAAAAGTTCCTGTTCCATGGAGGCATGTTGCACACCCACGAGGCCCCTGCTCCTGCCCAGCCATCTGACATTGGAGAACAGCAAAGTCAAGAGATGTGACTGATCTTCATCAAGGAGTGCCCAGAACTGGCAGCAGCTCAGCTCTCAGACCACAGTTCAATTTACAGTGTTGGCAACTATTTCCAGGGCATTCTCCAAATTATTGCTACTGTCTTTGAGACAAAGTGCCTCTTAGCAAAGAGTCAGTGAACCTGGACACCGGATTCCTCACTCCCTGAAGAAAAACAAATCACAAACCACTTTCAGTGCTCCACTAATGGTCACTGAAAAACAGTTCCTTCAAGGTAATGTTTTCACAAACTTCATTGACTGCACTAAAGGTGTCACTGCCTTGCATAATCCTTTTTGATGAACAGCACAGGGAACCATTGCTGTCAGTTAGCAGCCACTTTAATGCTCAGTGTGGAACACAGCAACCTTACAGAAACTTGTAGCCACTTACTTGCTGACGCCTTCAGAAACATGTGGGATACTGTCCTTGACGTTAAATCATCTAAGGCTTTTTTTTTTCCCCTATGGTGTACAATTTTCTGGCTGTCAGGGATGTCTTTTAAAAAGTTGCTACAAGTATTCAGCAATAACCTTGTTGATAAACTCACCACTCAAAAGAGAGTTACGCAGTTTTATAGGGCAGCATGGAAACTGGAATTTTCTCCTGTCTCTTGGCTTCAGTCTGCAGACAACTTGCAGCCCAATAAAATAACAAATTGCCCAAGTGTCTTTAGGAGGCTTCCTTTTGAGTGTCAAGCATAATCTAATCTAATTTTCCAAATGGAAGAGCTCCAGCAGCAGTGAAAAATCTTTAAATGACAAGTTTATGGTCACACATGCTGCGCTGGAGTATAAAATTCCAAGCCCAGCCCATTCTTCACTTATCTATAAAAATTTCCTCCATGAGGGGTCAATAATCCCCCAGTTTTCACAGCCAAGAGTGATCCCTCAAGCCATTCTTCCAAATATACCTGAATTACTAACAGAGCAACCAAGCAATTTAAAGTGTTTAAAGTAATCTGGGTTATTTTCATAGAATCAGATTCAGGTCTGAGCTATAAATTCATTTCTGCCTTCAGAGCTGAAGATGGGAGGCACAAGAGCAATCATTCCTCAGCACTGTTCCATGATCTATCCAAGGCAGTATTTGGAACAATCTCAGGCAACAGGGATGCAATTTTACATGCAAGTGCAAATGTTGCTGGACAGGAGCCTCAGATACCCACAGAATAAGTGAATAACAGTGAACAGCACAGGGCAAACATGAGAAGTTTATGGACAGCTCTAGTCCCTGTGAAGGCAAGGCAGTCAGCATTGAAAATCAATTTTACCTTTTTGTTTTCGTGTATTAGGAGGCATTTGAAAACTGCACATTTGAGAGTTCAAATGCATGTACATAAACTACCAAGAATAAAATTGAGGGGAAAAAAATAGGACACCATTAATCACAATGGAATATGAAATATTTCCAAATTAATAGAAACCCCATGAAAATCTGAAGACTTCGCTATATAAGAAACAAAAACAATAGCAAGAAACTTCCTATTCTTGCAAGTTATGTGTAATATCACAATAAAACAAACCAACAATCTGAAGAAGGCATGAAAACTAAACATAAAACTTCTTTAAAGTACATAATTAGGTAACCTGTGAGCAGCTATGCAGAAGGATCTGATGATCACAATACGAGACAAAAGCTCATGGAAGACACAGCCACGTTCACCATGGAGATCTGGGAGTTACTCATGCTGAGAAAGCTGCTTCAACACAACCCACTGAAGGATTTACCTCAAATAGAAATATTAATGTGAAGAGTTTTCAGAACAAGTGAACAGTAACAAATTGCCACAACCAGATGGTATTTACCCAGCAATCCAAACTAACTTAACAGAAATAAATATTCTGTAACTACAGGGTGTAGATACCACTTATATCTGCCTCTGTAGCAGAGGAATTGAGGATGGATAATGTGATGCAGCATCAAAAAGAAACCATAACAGAAAAAAATTCTTCCAATCAAGTACATTTAAGGCTGGAAAGGTTCTGCTGCACAATGCTGAGGAAGCTAAATGTCCACTTGACTCCAAGAACCAACTGAGAAAACTCATAGGAGAGAAATCCATCGTTTCTAAGCACACTGTTTCTGGGTCAGGCAGGCCTGAGGCAAACTCAGCAGCTGGAGAAGCAGTGTGGGAGAGCATCAGTCCATATCTGCACTTGTCCTTTCCCTGTGTATCACAGCCCTGACAGTGCCCAGGGTAATCCTGGGTTATTTGAACATTCTGCAGGATCTGTGAAATTCATCCTTATTTACTTACAGGAGGTTTTTCTCTAAACAGAGACCAATATGGCATTGAAAAATCCATAGTAATCTTTTTAAACAAAGCATTTTTCCCAAATTTCCTCATGAGGCTCCAAGCCACTGCACACATGCACAGAAAAAGTCTAGATACATCCAGAGGACTCCAAATTTATGGAAATTCATGCTGTGTGTCACAGCCAAAGAATTTAACACTGTGAGCTCAAGATTGCTGTATGTTCACCTGCCTTCCAATCCTTTTCCTGGACCTAGAAAAACAGGATTAAGGTGCTTTTCCATCAGGCACTTCATCCCCAGGGTCTCAGCTCGTGCTGTTGTGTGGTGATTTAACCCATAACCTGTGACCAAACATCTCAGAGCTCTGCACGGAGAGCAGCAGCCCCTCAGTGGGACAGAAACAGCACCAAAAGTATTTCAAACCTCATCTAGGGATTCACCAGAAGCTGTCTGGCAGATGATTTCTCTGTTACTGTTGATAGGCAACTTTCTCTATATTCTCTATATGCCAATTATACTGTAATATTATACCTTAATATTTCTCTATACTTCAATTTTCATTTCACAGAAGTTTCCAACAAGTAAATATATTTTACTGTTGAATCACTTTTTCGCTTTAACAAAGCGTATCAATAACATACTTTGACATCATAGGGAACTTTTTCAATTTCTTTGTAGCAATGGGAATGAAAAAAATTTAAGTACTACCCAAATATTAGCATTTTGAATTCTTTGGTAGGTTTGCAACTGTCATTCCCAGATTAGCCTTCAGCTAATCTGTTCTCTTAGATTCTTATGTTTTTCCTTTTTTTCGTAACCATACATGACAACAAAAAAAAAACAGCTTCTGCCCTGCTTTTCTTTCAACTGGGGGCAAAGGGATAAGAATTTCTAAAACCATTTTTGCAGTCTAATCGATGTGGACACCTACTGAACCATAGTTATGGGGGATAAAAAGTGCTCTGGTAATGGGGATCCAAATTGTCCTCCTTTGACTCATTTGGAATGTGAAAAATAAACAACGAGCATGTTTGAGCCGAAAAACTCAGGATTTCTTAAAACTTCAGCTGCAGAGTTTCTGTTGATTTTCCCAAACCCGTGTAAACTCTCTTGGCAGCACAGCAAGTTTTGTATCTGCAATGCTAATGGAATGGAGATGATGGGAATTGTATCATCCTGCATGTGGAATGAAAGGGTGTTTGCTGTATTTGCATACACCCATATGCTATTATTTATCATTACAGTTGGCAATTTTGCCTAACTACAAATTGCTAAGGATTTCTATATTAAGAACAAAAATGTGGAGTTTCAAAATAAACCAGTATGATTTCAAACGTGGAGCAGAGCAATGAGCAAACTCTATGTTTTTCTGCATGTCCTTAACCACTGCCACAGATCTGCGCTACATTTATCAAACCTTTATACCACCTGAAGTATCACTTTATGAAACAGCAAATAACTTTAAAATAATTCCACTATCTAGCCTAGAACAAAACCAAAGGGTTTTTTTTACTATGTCCCTACTACTATTGGAAAAACAAAGAAAAAAGAGATCAAGGATAGAGAGGTTTGTACTGGTGTAACATCATCCTTATATTTAATTTGTTTTATTAACTTGTGCTTTATTAATTTTCAGAAATACCTAGCAGGAGAGAAAAGTAAAAATATCACAGTCATACAAGGCTTCCAATTAAATACAACACAAAGATGCCACTGCATTGTTAAAACGACCCATTTCTGTTTTCTTTAAATTAAATTACCTTCATATTCTCGTGTCTAATGTGTATACAGCCCCAGGGAAGTTCCCTAGGTGGCAGGTACAGGTGTTATTGATCTATTGTTAAGGGAGAGTTAAAGCCAAGTTAATTACAAGCAGATTCTTGAAAAGTAGTTGAGCCTTTGTTTTAGTTCATAACCTCTGGGAAGAAAAAAAACCAGTCATAGCCCAGAGGATAATAAAAATGAGTAAAGTGAACAGCTTAAGGAGGAAAAGACATATGTACAGCTGAAAAACTCAAGAACACCTTCAATTAAATCAATGTCTCCCAACAGCATGGGAGAGAACAAAAGTGCTTTAGTGGTCAGGAGTTAATCTAGAAAATCTACCACCTAATCAATGTGAAGCTGCAGTCTGAGAAGCAAATGCTGGTTTAAGCTGCTGAAATAATCATTATGTGTGCTTTGCCATTTCCCAAACCTTCAAAAAGATCACGTATTCACCAGAAGGTGCTGGGGAATGGGCAAGAATTAAAGCCCTCATTTTCATACCAAATCTTCTAAGAAAACAAGGCATCATCCAGAAAACTGATACTGCAGAGGGAAAAATAGACTCATGATTTGATGGGGAAAGCAGAGTAACACATATTTTAGAATTTCAGAGAACCACAGTGGTTTGATGGCATCTGCAAGGAGAGGAATGGATGCAGATAGAAGACATTTCAGGAGCAGATAATTCACATTTTTTACATGCAAGCAGCAAAATGAGTTTGCTTACATAGATGGATGCCAGCAGATGTCAAACTAGGCTGTCACTGGGCAGTTGCACAACCATATCAATATTAACAGTTTGGACAAAATGAGAAGCCTTGCTGGGAGCTTCAGAGCATAAGAAGCAAAATAAGTAATGAGTGGGGAAAAATTCCATTGAGAAAAAAAGGGAAATTAGGCATTAGGGCATACAAAGCACTTCAGTAAGGTCAACAGCCAATCCTCCATTACACTGTGCACTTTTCTAAGGTAGTCTGTGTGTTCTGCTCTGCTGTGTAAACATTATAATTTACTTTCTGGATGAAATTCTGGCAAAAATGACACAATTGGTCGAGTACAAAACAATAATAATAGTGTTTGCTATGTGATCCTTCTTTCTCGTTTGACAGGAATTCTGGAGTTGGGAATATGTCCACCTGGGTTGGCAGATGTGTGCCATACCACAAACTATCTGCTGTTCAGACCATTTTTCTTTCTACCACCAACTTTATATTGTAGAAAGAAGCCTGTGGGAATGTCTGACGCTTTCAGAGGTAGCCAGAAATGTCAAATCAAACTTTCCTCTTGTGGGCTTTCACTTCCAGCTGCAGAGCACATCCTGATCAGAGCCTGTCCCCGCAAGGGCTGCAGACACACCTGGGTGGCTCAGACCTGCTGTGACAAACGTGGTACCACAGCCCAGCTTGCCTGTCCCCCACACCTTCCTTCCAACACGCACAGAACAAAGGAGTAAAGCTGCAAATCTCACTGCAGATGCTTCTCAAGCTCTGGTAGAATTCCCACATATTGCAGTGGGGAGGAGGAAGTGCATTCCTTAAATTAGCAACATTTCTTAATAATGTTCTGAGCTAAAACCAGTATTCTTGCCATTGCAACAGCTGACTGACTTTATTGGAGACTATTTTCATTTACTCTCACCTCAGATCCATGCAATAAACAAAACATTTTGGTGAAGGGAAAAGGCAACTTGAATTTTTGCGACAAATTTGTTTTGTGTGTCTTTGTTAAAGTTATAACAGTCAAGAGCACTGTATTGTCCCCTCAGGCATCATGTGACATTATAACTATTATTAGGGAAGGCTTCATTTCATCTTAATGAAAGGATGAGATTTATCAATTATGGGGTGAATAACACAGAGGTTATCCTTGATAAGTGGACTTGTAATTGAAGGCAATGGGCAATCGTCACAAAAAATATCGAACATAACTTGACAACCTATAAGAAATATGGTTTGTAACATTTACATTTCAAAAAGGATTGTGAAATATACATGCTGTGCTTTTTCATATTTATCTGATAGCTTTGTCCTTTGTAATTTAGAGAAACACTGGATCAAACAAGAGCCAATTACAGCCATGCATTGTTAGTGAGCAAAAACAAGCCTTAACAAGGTTTGTACACCATTTAATCACTGTATCATAGTAATAGAGAAGCTATTTATTAATATTAAAAATGTTACCTCATTTTAATTACAACTAGATACAGCATTACTTCTCTAAGCCAATTATGCCACATAAGACTAAAAATAAATAATTCAGACAGTTTCACTTCAAAGAAATCCATTAGGGTCTTGTTTGGGAGTACTTTGATCCTGTCTGTTTTATGCTTAGCAAAATTTAGCTGTGGAGAAATATTCTCCCCCAGCTGCAGTAAATAAATGTGACCAGCTGCACCCCCAGCAGCCTGTGCTCATCCTCACCCATAATTTTAATTTAAGCAGACTGGTGCCTGGGCAGAGGGAATCATGAAGGAAGACTGAATGCAAGAGCCACTCAGATGCTACTGGAAAACAGAAAGCCACAAGCAGCAAGAGGTGTCTTTAGAAGAACTGAACACTAAACAATTTCTTTCTCATTGTTACTAAAATAATGTGAAAAAAGGTGGACCAAAAAAGTTTAACTAATTTAAAAAAAAGTGAAAGAGACGTGCAGTGTAATTTGCCTCACACCATCAAAGGACATGAGTAATAACAGTAATTTCTCATGCTGAATTACAGGAGGCACAAGATTGAAATCAATACCCAAGTAAAGCACGATTACTTTGTTGGCTGCTCAGGAATGTGCATTTTGTCAGAACTTCATCAAATCCACTGATCTTTGCATTTCAAGCAAAGGCCACGCAAACAGGACCCCACTAATGCTGAGCACACTCTGGGAAGTGTAATTAGTTCAGCTGTAGAGGGAAAGGGATTCAGGACAGGAATCTGCTGCTGAACTTGCAGAGAAGTGCAGTGGAAATCCAGGGGGTGCTTCACTATCTCCTGTTCCACACACGTGGATTACCAGACCTTTCTCGGAGTATCTCTGTTCAACAGGCCACCCCAGAATCATTTCTCCTAACCACCTGCTAAATGGGATTATTTTCTCATGTTATTGGCTCCTGCTCACACTTATTTTTTGTATTTCTTGATTTCACTAAGCCTCTGTTTGAGATTTCAAAGCTATTTCTCTGGCAACTCTTATAAATGTATCATTAATTATTCCTCTCCAACTCTGTACCATGCACAATAACATTCTCATTTTGGCTTTATTTAAATACGTAATGAAAGTTTAGAAGAAAAAATACTGAAATCTTTATCAACATACACCTCTATTTATGTATAGCAAGTGAACCCCTCCTAAAATTGCATCAACACATTAAAGTTCCCCATGAAAATAAAGAGGAAGCAGGAAAAGTCTCATGGTAGAGCAGCTGCTGGCAGGATGTGCTAGAGAAAGCTGCAGTCATGTTCCTTTTGCAGATAATAAACAGAGTCCATGCAACTGGAGAGGCAGGGCATGGATTAATAACACCTTCTGCAACAGTAATAATGTGTCTGTATTACTTGTTTTTCAGAAGAGCAATTTTCTTCACACTAATAAATCTAACTGCAGAAATATGGCTTATGTCACAAAAGTGCATTGCAGCAGCGTAGTCTTTATCACTGAGGTGAGAAATACCTTTTATGTTTATTAATACCCTGTTTTTAAAACATATCTTAAAGATGTTAGCAGTGCCATTGCACATATTCAGTGAAGCCCAGATGCATTATTCATGATAGCGGTGATAAGCCACTTCTCCTGTAATGCTTTATCCACGCTCTGGCTCCTCAGTGATGACTTTCAAAGGTGGGGAGAGGAGCACTGAGGCATTAACAGCTCTCATTTCTGCAAGTGGGATCCTTCAGAGCAGAATCTGCCCTGAAATTCCCCACCTGTGACAGCCAGGAGTCTTTCCTGGGAGGGGCAATTGCTCCTCTGCATGGGGAAAGGGCCTTGAGTGCCAAAAACCAAAAATCACACAAACATCACACACTGCCCTTTCAAGGTTTTGGGTAGTGCGTACCAAATCTCCTTCAGGTATTTCATGTATTTGAGAATGATGCTTTTAATTTGGAGTGTTAGGGCTTGTAGAGCAGGCAAAAGAGCTTTTAGGATAATTTGTGCCTGGGAAGTTTCCAGGCACATTTCCCACTCAGAGGTGGAAGCTGACAGGTCGGTGTGCTCTTGTTTCTGGTCCAGCAATGAACACGAATGAAAAAGCTCTGAGTAAGATCATTTGATCTCATAAGAATTAAATGATTACATGGGGCCTGTGGTGCGTATCAGACACTCCACTGTGGCTACACATTTATTCCATGGAAATTATTTCTGAGGGCAATGACAAGCAGCACTTAGCACCTACTGAGTTCAAAATTGAGGCACTCATTTGAGAGCACTTTGACCCAATTCATGCCTGAAAATGGAAATTTTCATTAATTCCACTGAAATATCCTTCAATAGAACAGGAAAGATCCAAAATCACTCTTTTGCAATGGGCAGGGACATGAGAACTCTCTAATTGATTCTGGTCAAATTTCTATGAAGTCAAATTTATTTCATCCAAATAATTACTGTTATATTTTATTAGCTATGTGAAATGATCTTCTAAGTTGCCCTTTTTTCCTTTTTTTTTTATTTTTAGTACTTTAGGTAAAGGGGAAAATATAAAATGTTTAGAAAGGCTATGGATTTATTTTTGTTTGGGGTGTTTGTTGTTGTTTGGCTGGGTTTTTTAAAGCAACTCATTCATAAAGGACTATCAGTGAAGTTTCTTTGATTTTTCTCCACAGTACATCTTTAACTAACTTCACCAATAGAAAAGATGTTGCCAGCACATATTTTATTTTTAGCTCAGATAATCTAGAGAACACTTTGCTCTTAGTTACTTCACCATCAAATTCAGCCAAAGGGTAAACTCCACAGAAAAGTGCAGATACTATCAGAAAAATAGAGGGAACGAGATGAAAAGGAGAAAAATTTTAAAAGGAAAGCAAAAATGCTGAAAGGTATAAAAATAAAAAAGAAATGTGGAAAACCATCCACATTCACAACGTAGCTAACTCATGAAAGTATTTATCCAGATTCTGAATATCCAACTCTAGTCGTATCATGGTTTCTATATCTTTTGTTCTCCACAAGAATCTGCATTAATGTTCAAGAATCCTCCCTCACCAGCAAGTGCAGCACCACTGCCAGGCTTGGAAAGAGGAGCTGCTGTCCTGGGCCAGAGAAAAAGCCCAGGGATGCACAGACACCTTCAGGGAGCTGCAGATGCCATTTAGGTTCAGGCAGAACAGCCTCCACTCAGAAATGGGCTGAGAAGGGCTCTCAAAAGGCAACTACACAGACCCTGTCCTGTTATTGCTGAAACAAAACATTTTTCCTGTTTTTCTCACTAAAACCTTCTGTATCAGCATATGCAAAAGCAAAAAACTTGCGCCTTATCATTTTTCTCCAGCAAGGCAGGAAATGAGCAGTGCAGCTTCATCATCCAGTGGCTGCACAAGGCCTGGATGGATGAGCAGTAAAGTAGAAATTCTGCTGTTCCTTATTCTACCTAGAGCCACAGGAACTGTGCTGCCATCACATCTGAAAGGGCTGGTCCCCAAAGGGCACCCTGGCAAGATCACAAACTGCTCATCCAGAGGAAAGCATTTCTTAGTCTGGAACGTCATTCCAGATAAACTGTTCCGAAACTCAAGGGTAAGCAGCTTCTCTGACAGTAATGTGTATTTACCACCTGGCTTGTGCATGTAAAACTTGGACCATATTGGGTTTGCCTCCTCTGTTTCCCATCGAATGAAAAATAATTACATAAAAGAATATTTCTCTCTGAGCATCTCCATAAATTAACAGGAAAAGTTCTTGAAGTAATTGAGGTTGGAAGCCATAATCGAATTGAAAACATTTCTACCAATCTGTGATTCTTTATGAGACAAGTGATATTATCTCTTCAATGCTTACTGGATTCAGCACTCTGCCTCTCTAGTGCATTACTACATTCAGAAAAGCAGCTGGTGATAAACATGCAGCACTTCTTCAGTTTAATAATAAGTGTATAGAACCTAATGATTTTGGCAAGCTTTTAACGTTTTATTACTGGCAACGTGTTTGCAGTGCTCGTGTAACACAGCTATAACAAAGAAAACAAAACTGTCTGTTGCTCCAAATGTTTACAGAGTGCAGATGCACAAGCTCTTTGCATATCTGATAGAGGTAGGGCATAAATCAACCTCTTCCACTTACACTGCACAAGGTTTATCTTAAAAGCAAGTAATGAACTGAATATACTGTGGGAAAGATCTTTTCCACCAGCAAAAAAAAAAGTTTTATAGCCACACCAGACTCTTTCAAAGATGAGTTCTCCAAGCTAATGGCGAATAATCAGGAGATCCTGGGAAAATGATTCCAACTTTGAGGTTTAACTGGTTTCTCTCAGAGAACTTTGAAGCCTCACTCAGCTGAAAGACTGGTGCTGTTCTGTAAATGCACTGTGAGACTGAGAGGTCAACGTCCTTCTCAGGACTGCACTTCAGTTCCTTGCCTTATGCTCATGGTGATTTCTGCCTGAGTTCAGATGCTGAAGACAGCACGGTGACAGGAGGGACAGCTGCTCAAAAGATCAGACTTGCAGTTATTCCTGAAGGTTCACTCTTTGTCTACCACACCATCAATGTGTAATAGAAATATTCCCCAGGAACACAAAGCCACTGCTGGACATGATTAGCTGCACCACACAAAGGTGTAAAGTTAGCAGAAATTGCCACAGTATTTAAAGGTTTTCTAACATGTATTTAAACTCTTTGAGGAGTGATATGGCCCTGTATTTGCAAGTAACAGGTTTCTAATAATCAGTAAGTTCTCTGAGACATTGTAAATGGATAGATTAGAATGTTAACCAGATCCAGATGGATTCTGTATGTTAACCAGAAGATCACTCCATCTGACTGAACCCTGCCCTCCAAGAGGGGTTCTGAACATAGGCACTGGAGGAGCCAGAGGGCATAGGGTGTGTAACAAGCAGATGTAGGTCCTGGTGTTCACATCTTTTTGATCAACTAAAGTATTTAGTTCTCTTATCTACATTTTCTACACTTTTCTTCAATCTTAGATCAGCGAGGACAGACACTGCAACATCCACCTTAAATTCAAACAAAATTTCTGCTACATATCCCAGTAATGACTCTTTTCAGAAGAAGGTAAGGAGCCTGTAACTGTGGAGAGAATGGCAGTGCTTTGAAATAATTCTAATAGAGGATATTAAAGAACCATTCAAACATTTAATATTGTATTCATGGCAAAAAAATAGGGAAACAAACTAGTGGTCCAGTTTCTACGGAACTTCTCACATTTAAGAAGTATATTCTGCTAAAGACAAGCAGAACAAAATATTTTATCAATATCTTTTTCTCCTAAGCAAATTCACCCCAATCATTCACAGTTCTGTCATTTTGCGAATTTTTTCACTTTTACTGCATCCTTTCAAAATGGAAATAGGAGGAGTATGAAATTTGTCTAGATCATGATCATGCAGAAAGCAAAAAGGAACTTGGGTATGGCTACAGAAACCTTGCAGAACCATGAAAATATTTAGAGTTTCTATTAATGAATTTACAAATTGTACCAAAAAGAATTGTTTTCTGTTGGAAAATACACCACTAGAAGCAACAGGATCATATATTATTTCTCTTGTTTAAGTCACTCTGCTGTTACTGCTGGTGAAACACACAGGGAAGAACAATAATAAAAGGAATAAAAGCACCTCCTTGCCTAAAGAGACACAGGTGGCATCAGAAATGGGAGATTTCTGACATCCACACCCTATCTGATCCTAAGGAGCATTTTTACCACAGGGGGTGGTGTGGGATTTTTTTCAATACAAACCTCAACTTTCCTAAGAAGGCACTGGTTCCATAATTAGATAAACATGAGTTTTCACGGATTCCTGCAGGAATTTCTGATGGCAAACAAACTTAAGTGCAAAAATATCTGGTCTTAAATTCCTTTTTCCTGTGCTCATTTAGTCTGGCAAAGGCCCAGCCAGTGCAAGAGAACTCAGGAAGTGACACAAAGACACCTGAAATAGGCACATTTAACATTCTCATGAATATTTATGGAAGTGTTTTGCACTATTGACTCTGCTCTTGTCACTAAACATAATCAATTTATGTTAATCAGTAATAGTATACTTTTGGGCTGTGGAAGGTCAAAATATTGTTTTGTTATTATTGCTAATTAATAGTTCTCTGTGGCTGTAAAGAGTAGCTAATTTAATTCTGTTTTAAATATGAGTTCTGACAAAACACAGGGAGCAAACTTCCCCATTCTTAGGTCAAATTAGGAAAACAAGATTATGGGAAAGTTACCTTGTTGAAAAGAGCCCCATACATTTATACATGCATGCTTTTTCCCTCAATTAACATGTAGGGATAAGAAAAAAGAAGCAGGAAAGAAAAAAAGTGCCATTTATGAAACTCATAGTTTTCCAGTATATTTACATAAGGCATAAATATTTTTTTATCCTCAGAATTTGAATCCTGTAACATCAGGGAATACAGATACTTACTGTTTAAAATAAACCAAAACCTCAAAGGCAATACAGACTGATTTTTGCATTCAGTTAGAACATTCCTGCTGAACACTGAGGCCATTTTAAAATTAAACTCTTTCATTTTTTATTTGATATATGCACTAAGAAAACGGTATTTTGACTAGAGAATTATTTTAACTTCAGTTCAAATTTCATTGCCCATCCTAATATCCCTATAGTCAAATTTTCTCCAGGACATTTCAGTGAGTAAGCGAATCTGTAGTGAAAGCTCAGGATTCAAAATTCTTCCTTCACTTATGGTATAAAATGTCTAATAAAATGTTATTGCAGACTGAGAACAAAATTGCAGAGGTCCAAAACCATGTCTAGCCAACCCATATGTCAATAATGGACAACAAAGGATTCTTCCCAGTGTTTGCCAATCAATGCCCAGCAAAACAATTCAACAGCCTTTTAAAAATAAAAGCTTTTGTTAAAACCCATGAAAAAGCAGCTTGTTTTGTTCCATTTTTCATCATGCCCCAAAATTACTCAGCTTTAGTCATTACTTCTCTTTCCAATATAAGGAGGGAGGGTCTGAAGAAGCAAACAATGTTTGAAAGAGTAGTTAGAATGCCAGAGAGCTGCAAACTTAACTGCAGAACCTTGCCCCTTGCCTTGCCACTCCAAAAATATTATAATAAAACACTGAGAGACTTTTCAGGTAAATAATTGCCCTGATACCAGTGAATGCTCCCTAATTGAAGTGCTGATGTGCTCCAGCACTTTACTGAAGGAAGGCTTGAATTACCGTATGCAAAAATGTATAGATTAACCTCCTTAAACATGAATTGTAAGAAAACACACATCTGTGAAAAGCACTTGACATTTTACACCATTAGTAACTTCAAATTAATTTTTAGAAATCTTCCAAGCATTAAATTATATGTTATCTAATTATTGTCCTTTATTATTTGCATAAATGAGTTTTCATTTTCTTGATTACAATAGCTGAGATAGTCAAGGTCAGTGATGTGTTTTGTGTTCCCTGATAGAATACTAAATAATTATTGCACAGCCTACAGTGTCTGGTCTTCAGCAAAAATCTAATGTTCAGAGACACACACAAAATTATAATTGCTGTTAACCAGAAAGTCCCCGGCTTCCTCCCCTTTTCTTTTGTGTTCATAACTGCGCACTGTGAAAGTGGAAATGTGCTCAGGAGCTGATTGCACCAACTGCTTGCAACTCCCTTGTCCCTAAGGAGGGCAAAAACAATCACCTGCAATATTTAGGCGCGAGTATTGTCCCAACACATTTCTTTTAAACAAAGAGGTTTGCAGGAGTTCCAGATCTGGCTGAGAAACAGGAAGAAAATAGGATATAGAGGGGAAAACCAAACCAAACCACACACTGGAGTTCAATAGACATGTTCCTGCAGCTCTGGGGGCAGTGGATTCTCCAGGGTAATAATTTGACTCCATTTCACTGCCAGAAAATGTCAATAATATTGGCAACTTTAGGTTGAGGATACATGATGGAGAAGCATTGCCTACCTCCTTCTGGTTTTGCCTTTAACACCTACAAATCTGAAATTGCTTCAGGTAACTTCTCTAAAAGGTAGCAAATTCCCCTGAATAGTTGCTGTGAGGTTTGTGTGTGAATCTCGCAGGGTTAGGCTTTAAATCTATAAGAAGAAATTGCAGAATAGTTTCCATTTCCGATTACATGGTCCTGCAAACACTGGGCACCCTGCTTGGCTCCCCTTCCCTACAGCATCCACCACGTGGAACACCCCTGTTATCCAAGTATGTAAAAGACACAGGACCTTAGCCTGCAAAGCAATTTAAAACTAAATAATGACATTTTCATTTTCTATTCATTTACCACTGTTCTTTGGTCCTTACAAAATTCTTCTGCTTCACCTTTGATAGTCATGGTCTATTTGTGCTGTAACCCTTCTGTTATACCTATTTAAATTCACCGAATTTCATGCTAAATGACTGCTCTATAATGCTGCTTTCTTAACAGACATATATTTTACAGAATAAGTTAAACATTAATCATGGCCTAATCTTTTAATTCACTTCAAGTTCAAATTTAGTTTCCAAAATACAGTCATTTTATGGAACACCTACAATTTCTGCATATCAACCATCAACATAAAGTGGGAATTATTTGAAAATATGCATTTTTCCCAGGGTAATTTTCAAATTACATTAGCACATTTTTTCTACTACCCAAGAAGAAATAGCAGTATTGTACACATACATTTAGAAAAGAGGGAATGTAATCTAATGACTGTATTACTTCAGACCTCATTCATCAGCATTTCTGGCTATCAGCATTGAGATTATTACCTTGGCATTTTTTTGGCCAAGGACAAGAGTGCCAATTCTAAGTCCTTTGACAGGCAGGGTCTGAAAAATAGAAAGCAATAATACCTCCTGGTAGATTTGCTGATAAAATATCTGACATAATTACATTTTTACCTGGGAGGGGGAATCAAAATGTCTGGCATTCTAGGCCAGGATGATAGAATTTCACAAATAAGAGAAGAAATTTCCATCTTAAATCTGCCATAGATGATTACATTCCATGTAAACCTCACAAAGACATGAGAGCTGCGACTTATTTCACCCAGGTGAGCAGATCCTGAGCAGCTGCATCCCACAGCAAAGCAGGGGATGGCAGCACCAGGGGGGGTCCTGATCTGGGGGAAAACAGAGGAGCCCTGGGATCCACTCAGAGCCAGCAGATCCTACAGCCCATGGCCAGCAGCACACACACAAGGAAGGGGCCATGCTGGGAGAAATGGGCTGAAAGCAGGAGGCTGCTGAGGATTTTAAAGTGCTCAAGTGATTTGCAGCTGGGGATCACCCTCAATAAATACTTGAACAGTGATCCATGAGCATGGACCAGTCTCAATGGTGGCTTTGTCTCCACTCTGCTCCTCTGCCCAGGCATTCCTTCAGGAATCTACTGGGTATTGAGGTAAAGGAAATAAATTACCAACATTCCAAGGATGTCTTATGTCTAAACTTCACAACAAAATACCATTCTACAGCTATTTCTACTCTACTGTGGGTAGAGAACAGAAATTTTTGGTAAACAAAGTTAGCTGAGGAAAATATGACTGTGCCTTGTCATTGCCTGTGGCTTCCAGCTTTTGTTGATAATGAGCTGCAATCCCTGGAAGATTTCTGTGAGCTACCCATACCAGAAGGATGCTCTTAGCTCCTGCTTCAGCCATCTAACCTCTGGCTGCAGCAGCTTTGAGCCAGCACTTGGACATCAATGACACTGAGAGGGCCTGAGCTTTCCCTTTTTATGTACATGCACATTAAAATGCCAATAGTGTAAACAAACTGCTCATTAAAACCCAGGCACACCCACCACAGTAAGGTCACTACAAAGGAGCAGTCAAATATATTGACCTCACCTCTGAGCTCTCCAATACCCAACTTACAAAGCATGAACTTGGGAACAGAAACATTAATAGGAGCACAGGACAGTTTGATCTGCGTGGGTCAGGAGGAGGCTGCTCAGGTTTGCATACTCATGAGCCTTCCTGCTCTGTGGATGTGGAATGCTTGACTCTGAGTTTGCCTACAGAGACACATCTGCAAGATCACAGTCTGAAATAACTTCTGGCAAGGCTGTTGTTGCTCCAAGACCCAGAGCTGAGCCCAGCAGGCAGAGGTGCTGAGCAGCAGGGGCTGTGCAAAGGTGCTGTGAGCGATCTGTGAGCCTGCTCTGCTGCAAACAGCCTCTCCTGTAAACACAAACGCCCTCTCACCCCTGCAAGCTTTAGCATTCCGCAGCTTATTGGCCATAAAACTTTCTTTGGGTAGGTAATCTGCGCCCTACCAATACAGAAAAAGAATAGGACAACTTTTATAAATAAGCAGATGTTGTTCATTTTTTATTTCTCTCCTGCCAAGAACTGATTTACTGTAAATTCCCTCCATCTGGCAGGAAGCTAATCTGAATATGAATCAATCTACTCAAAAATAACTTCAAAAATTTCATGCATTCATAACAGGGCTTTTCCTGCACAATACCCTTTTCCAGTCATTCTACTCAGACAAGCAAGACTTTCAAAGCAAATCAAGACAAAATACTTTCAGAGAATTTTTCATCTTGAATTTTTTATTAATTCTATTGCTATAGTATGAACCTATTTTGATTTTTCTGCTGTCCATAAACAAATATTTTCAAGAAAGTAGAGTATTCAAAACATTTGGGGCAAGAGGGAAGTAATAACTGTCTATATTCAGTGCATATCAAAATAATGTGCAATAAGATTGTCTTAAAATCTAATTTTAAACATTAATTTTACAGTTTTGGCCCTTATTTTTCAAATACTCTTACATCACTGAAAGAGGTGAGTAAATATATATATACCATTTCTTTAAAAAGAGCAGTTCAGGAATAGCAGCCAACAACAAAATAATGCTATAACCAAGGTTTAGCTGCCAGCTCTGTATAAGTTACACTTTGTACAAAGTCAGCAGAAAAAAACTTGTCTACAGAAGCCAAGAATGATGAATAGATGCCTGTCTAATGAGAAAACAGAGAAGTGAGCTAGCAAAACACCCTCCCCTAATTATCTGTAAAAGTACTAGATCTTTTTTCCAGCCAGTAACTGCAGTTAATTAGAGAAACAAGAATGTTTCTTGTTGGGAAGAACTTCAAATCAGGGTAAAACGCCTATATATAGGAAAATACCAAATCAGGGTAAAATGCCTATACATAGGAAAGCACTTAAATACATATATATTATAGGTATGTGCTCAATATTCACTTAAGATTTAATTCAACTTATATTCATATTGAGGCTTTTAGCCTCCCATTCAGGAAAATGCTAAAGGTGTCATCCATTCTGAATTGGGAAAAGCATGTGTTAAAATTTTAATAGTTTAACTTCTTATTATTAAATCTGAGCAGCTGCTTAAGCACAATGAAGTACTGAGGCTAAAGCAATCCGCATCAAATTCTGAGCTTGGGGGGAATAATGGAGAATAGAGAGGAAATGTATTCCTGAGGACTGAGAAGTGCATCCCATTCTAAATAGAAAGAGCAATATAAAGAGAACTAAAAAAAAAAAAAAAAAAAAAAAAAAAAAAAAGGAAAAAAAAAAGGATTTAGAGGCAAGAAGAGTTTCAGAACCCAAATGGGCAACAAAAAGGAAATGCTGATGAAACGAGCAGCACTCAGAGATAGCTTTGGTGTCGCAGACATTTTTTCACAGAAATCCTTTCTTTCAGATTTCTGCATTTTCTGGGAAGCTGAGGGCCCCAGAAGAAGAATGTAAACAATTGTTATCAGCTGCTGTGGAATGTAACAGGGACACCTTGATTGGCTCATGTTTGTATGTTTATGGTTGAGGGCCAATCACAGGAGCAAGCCAGGGGACCGAGTCCCTGGGCACAACTTTGTTTTAGATTCTTTCTTTTCTATTCTTAGCTTAGCAAGCATCTGCAACTTCTCTCTTTATTCTATTTAGTATAGTCATAATGTATTTTATATCATATATCAATAAATCCAGCCTTCTGATCAAGACACAAGATTCATCGTCTCTCTCACCAGCAGTGACCCACTCAGGCGCTGTAACATCTGGTGACCCCTCGCGTCAGAGCAAAAATTAATTTGGTAAGACCAGAGGAGCAAAATTGCTGCACTGGGTAAAAATCCTGTATGTGTAGCATTTGATGGTTGCTTTGAAGTGACCACAAAGAGAACCTTCTTCTGGAAAACCTTCAGGAAAGATGATGGAAAAGAGCAGCAGACCTGTGGAGCTGGCCAGAGCAAGCTGGACTCTTTCAAAAGGTACTGTGGGCTTTTCTATCCCTGATGAACCAGCCCTTCGTAGCTTGTGGCTGTTTGTATGGCAGACACATGCCTTGCCAGAAGAGATTCAATTCTCCCCTTCAGAGGAGAAACTTATAGCCCTCTGGAACCATTGGTCTAGAGAAGATGGTTGCTTTTTGTCAGAAACAGATCTCTATAAATTTTTTAGATGGGCAAAGCTTTTTGGGTTCTTTACTGATGTCCTGTACGCTTTAGATGCTTTTGTCTGGGAGTGCATGGACTCCATTTTCCAGTTCGTCTGGAGCCAGGGACGTGTCCTGCCTTCTATCTACCCAGCATTTATACAGCTTTTCCCACTTCTCAAACGCAGAGCAGCTTGTTTCCAATGGATTTCTAATTGTTATGGCCAGGCACCGTTTCCCCCCTCCTTGGCAGAAGACCCGGTGGGTGATGAATTTGGGCTTTTCCCCCCGCCCTGCTTCGCGGCGGGGGGGGCTGAAACTTCGCTGGGCGAAGAAGTTTTTTTCACTCTTGCTCCGGAGCATGCTCAGATGGAGTTTTCTCCTTCCCCCCCTTCTCTCTCTCCGGGGGGATGGGAGTGGCCGCTCAAGCCAGCGCCGGCCTCTCAGACTCCGCCTTCAGACATGGGGGCGGCACCGGTCTCTGAGGTTTCTCCGGTCCTGCCAGAGCCGTCACTCCAGGAGATCCCGTCTCCGCCTCTCCAGGCTGTCCCGCCCGCGGTTTCACCGGCCTCCCCGCCCCCTGAGCTGTTGCTAGGCAACGACGAGGATGCGTCTCCAGCTTCCGGCTCAGCGTCGGAGAAGGCAGAAGAGACAGCACTTCCTGTGCTTGAGCTGTTGCTAAGCAACAGCGATGCTCCGCCGCTTCTCCCGGCTCCGCTGCTGCCTGTGCCGTGCCTGCCGCCGCTTTCAGAGCCAAGGGACGCAGCAACAGCGTGTTCCCGCGCATCCCCGCCGCCTCAAGGCGAGACAGTTCCTGTTCAGGATGGGGCTGAAAACGGCGCTGAACCTGCGGGACCCTCCGAGCAGCCCGCGGCTGATCCCACTCTCAGCGCGGTTCCCTCCCCAGTTCCGGCCCCCCCCTCGCCGCTCGGACTGGCCGCTCCAGCGGCTCTGGCGTTGTCGGAGGCTCTGTCCTCCGTGTCGGCGTCAGAGACTGCCATGGCACCGGCGGCTGGTTCGAGCCCGGACCGTCCCGGACCGGCTGCCCCAGCAGCTGCCCCGGCCGGGGGTCTCTCCTTCGGTGGAGCGGGGGCTGCCCGCCAGCTGACTCTTGTGGCAGCCCGGCTGCCGGCTTTCAAGCTCGGTGGTTTGGGGGGTGGTGTTTCGGTTGCTGTCCCATGGAGGCTGCCGCCTCTCCTGCGTCCTAGTGGCATGGGGGGGCAGGTGCATCCCGAGAGCCCTGCCTCTGATCCCCAGCCCGAAGGGGATGGGGATGGTGATGCCACGGGGCGGATGAGAGACAAACCCGATGCATTGCAGGGGAAGATGGCACAGCTGGAGGAGACCATAGCTGGTTTGCTGTGGGAAACAAACATCTCCAGACCCCAGATGGGATTGCTGGGGAAGGCTTCTATTTCCTCACTGCTGGCATGCCTCAGTGGTTTTGGGGAAAGGAAGCGTCTCACTACCCGTGCTGCCCTTGTGCTGGCAGCAGGGTTCAGGCCTGCGGGAATGCAGAGCCTCTGTCATGGGTTTGGCCTGGGCCATTGGGCTGAGAAAGTTTCTGGGCCAGGGCCAGCATTTGGCCTCCTGATGTTTCTGGGGGTTGTGGTCTATCCGACAGGCCCTGGTCCCCCTTTGTGAGCCAGTTTTGGGGTTCCTGGTCCAGCATGGGCCAGGGCCCCCAGGGCCTTTCCTTCTCTGGCACTGCTCTGCTCGGCTTCTGCTCTTTTGCTCTTCAATCAAAAAAAAAAAAAAAAAAAAAAAAAAAAAAAAAAAAAAAAAAAAAAAAATTTAAATTAAATAAAAAAGATTGAAAATAGCAGGCAGCAGCTCTGAAGCATTGAAGGGCCAGAAAGGACATTCCACAAACTGTTTAAAATTGTGTTATGACTGTCAATGGTTTTTTGATAACTATTGATGGGATTCCTTTTGCAGCAAGTTTGTTTTCAGGACCGAAAAGGACTCTCAGATGTCCAAAAGAAACAACTTTAGCTGATGGACTGTTCCTGAAACTCAGCTGCATGGACTTGAATTCTCTTTGCATTGTTTTTTGCATTTTCTTAGATTATAGGATTGTTTTAGTGATTTGTTAGTATTGTATATTTTACAGGTGAAGAAATTTCCTGTTCATTCCACATCAGCATTTTTTTTATTTTATACAATTTAGAAAGGTGAGATGTCGCAGACATTTTTTCACAGAAATCCTTTCTTTCAGATTTCTGCATTTTCTGGGAAGCTGAGGGCCCCAGAAGAAGAATGTAAACAATTGTTATCAGCTGCTGTGGAATGTAACAGGGACACCTTGATTGGCTCATGTTTGTATGTTTATGGTTGAGGGCCAATCACAGGAGCAAGCCAGGGGACCGAGTCCCTGGGCACAACTTTGTTTTAGATTCTTTCTTTTCTATTCTTAGCTTAGCAAGCATCTGCAACTTCTCTCTTTATTCTATTTAGTATAGTCATAATGTATTTTATATCATATATCAATAAATCCAGCCTTCTGATCAAGACACAAGATTCATCGTCTCTCTCACCAGCAGTGACCCACTCAGGCGCTGTAACAGCTTTGGTATTGTGTGGGAGGGATCTGCTCCCAGCAGGAATGGAGGCAGCAGAATGAGAGTGGATCCAGTGCAGGATGGGAGCAGGGGAGGTGATTGCCCTTCCATCATGCCCAGGCAGTGACAGGGGCTCCCAGCACAGGGCAGAGCAGAAAGCAGCACTGCAGTGGGGAGCAGAGGGACCAGGGACAGGGTGAGCACAGAGCTGCAAAGCATCACACAGTGTTTTTACAGATTTAAAGTCTGGAAATAAATTATTCACAGGACTCAGAAAAGACAGGGGTTAAAAAAATTAGATATAGAAAATAACCTCCCTGCTATGCAGCAGTGGGAACTGGGATGGGTTTGTACCTGCTCCTGTCCAGCAGAAGAAATCCTACAAGCAGCTGAGAGATTCTCCAGGTAATTGGGATGACCCTGCTTTGAACGGCACTTGAATTTTGTCTGCTGTAAAGGACAGCAGTGAAGCAAAATACTTTGCTCAGCTGGTTTTTGGCTCCAACTCAAAAAAAAGTCATTTTTACAGAGTTCAGAGAATATTTACTTAGTGCATCAAAAAAGCAAAAGAAAAAAAGACCAGAGTGCTCAGAAGACATAAACCATTGAGTTTATAAAATCCATCCCGTGACAATCCCTCCATGACTTTTGTTTCTCGCATGTATTTTGTGACATGTCTCAAAGGGCTCTACATTCATTTCTCCCAGACCACACTCACTCGATGAGACAGTTTATCATCCTCAGCCTGCAGAGAGGCATTTCCCCCCTGGAACAATCTCCCACTGTCCAAGAGAAGCAGCAGGGCAGGGAGGTGAAGCCACACAGCTCAACTCTGGCAGCTCTCAGCACAACCAGCCCTGAATGCGGCTTTAAAGTTTTGAGCTGGAATTTCCAGGCTATTGATTGGATTAAATACAGGAATATTTGCATTTTCTTTTTGTACAGGACAGTTGGCACCCTGAGCTCATCCTGATTTCCATGAGAAACAGTTTGCACTTTCTCACTCCACAGTTTCATCAGCTGTTCACCTCATCCCTGATTCACCTGTAGTTTTCAAATATTTTGTTCATTAAAATCTAAGAAAAGCAAAACAAAAAATCCACCCATAAAAAGTGGCAAAATGGAATGCCCTCTCCCATTAGTAACTATATGCAGCAAAAACAAGTCAAAATCTCTGATGAAATATGTAATGCAGATATTTTCATTTAATTATTTCATTAGTGCAATATAGGGTTTATTACAAGTACTTTACTGCATTTCACCTAGAGGCTTTATGTGTGCAAAATGGACTAATTACTTATTAGCTTTTTGTGTAATTGAAGACATTATATAACTTTAGAGGAAAATTCAGGGATAAACTAATCTAAATTGCAAACCATATCATTAAAAAAGCTCCTTAAAATACAGCATAAATTCTGATTGTTCAAATGAGAGCACTGTATAAAAGTCATGACCTTAACAGCCAGATAGGCTGTTCCTTTCAACATTTCATTTGCCTTACATGATACTCTGAAAAAAAAATTAAAATCTACTTGGATTATAATGAGAGTAGTCTAGATTAGGCAGCATTTTTCTCTTAAATAAATGTGAACAGACACCAACTAATGCAGCATTGTCTAGTTACACAAAGTTTCCAGAAGGAAAATACAAACTATATTTTAATATCAACTTTTATAGCAAAAGGATACTGTTATGTTTTATAAATCATAATAGTAATTTGGTAAAGTAATCCTAAATATCCCTAAAATCTGAAGCTGAAGATCAATTTTCCTTGTAAAACAGGGCAAGTACAATCAATCTGCTCATATACTTACTCAATTTAAAGATTGCTCTAGTCAGTTAAAAATAATATCAGAATTCTAAACATCTAGATGCAGCTGTGGCCACACTGAACTACACACATCATGAAGCAGATGTGGGTTATTTATTCTGGAATGCAATTCAGCAGAGTTATACTTATGTGGTGCAGCCCCATATGGCACCATTGTTTTCCCTGTACATTTCCTCTGCATTTTCAAGCAGACAGCCAAGGTCTCTTATCCTTGCTCTTCTCTTAGTCCTTGAACACCTTCAATTTCCCCAGTTGCCCTGCAAGACCTCTGAATCCCTGCCAACAACTTATAGAACAGTGAAATGATAAACCCTTGCTGATTTTGATTAAGTTTCTCGCTAGCAAGAGGAGCTCAGACATGGTAACCACACTCAAATGTGCCATGCTTGAAAAACCCATCATTCCAGGACAACACCTCTTCCCAAAACAACTGGAAAAGAGTTTGGCTGTGATAGTCAACACCTTCAGAAAGAAACAACAGGATTTGGGAGAAGCAGCTTTACTTCTATTCCTGTGGCTGCTGTGTAACCTGAATTTACACTTCCCACTCCAGCCAAGATCCCTCATCCCCTTCAGCTGGCAGAGCTGTTGATATTATCAGAGCCTCTCAAATTGTAACTCTTCTACAAGATACAAGCTACAATGTCAAGATAAGCATTTTTGGGTTTTAGCACATTCACACAAATTAAAAATAAAACCATAGAAAAGATTGTAAAATAGGGAGCTTTAATTAGTGCTCCAAAATTTTCCTTCCAGGCAGCAAATTAATCCAGCTCTTGCAGCAGCTCACATATCAATTGCCCTGTTGCTTTGCTGAACAGGAAAACTTGCACAACTTAATCTCCAGATATATCAGAGGGTAACACTTTGAATCCAAAGAAATTTTATGGTGTTTAACACTCACAGGTCATTCCTTCCTATTTAAATCAAGCATTTCCTGGTCATTCCTCCCTCATCATTTCACAGTGGGCATTTTACATTTACTGAATGGTGCTGAAAAACCCAAGTTCTGTTTCACTACCAGCCCTCAGGAGTTTGGAAGTTAATTTAAGGTGAGAAATGCAAGGAGTAGAGTGATGAATAAGAAGGGAATGAGAAGCACAGCGCGTTACAGGAGCAGGTTCTTACACAGACCAGCTGTGCATACAATTGAATATCAGCATTTTAAAAGACAAATTTAAACTAGGAACTTGTTGAAGTAATAAAATAAAAGCCTTAAGATCTGGTACTGTACAATCAATTTCAAAATGTTTAATCCCCTCCATTATTCATGTTAATTGCACAGTTCTGTGTGCTCTGGAAGAATCACTGTCCTTCAGAGTGGTGTTTCAGACAATGCAATTGATTCTCCTTCCCCAGGAACTCATTTCTGTATTCCTGACAATGCACTATAGGAGCACCACATTTTTTTCTGCCTCTCACTCTCCATAACTAACTCTTCACCCAGCCCACTAAAATACAGGGCAGGAATTTGGGTCTCATCAATACCTAAATAATAGATGAAGCTGATTGTGAGTAATACTTTTGTGAGCATCTCAACAATCAGGAACTTAAGTTTGCATCCAGGAAGAGATTCACAAGTCCAGAAGCCTTTTCTGATGTACTCTCTTATAAATTCTTCTGTGAGCAAGAAAATGTCTAAAGCTCTGGAGAAAAGCCTTTCTCCAAGGCAGGACTGAAGTGGCACAGGAAGGAGATCACACAGAATGGGGGTGTGACAGAAGTATATTTTACAAATTACTGCATTTCACCTAGAGGTTTTATGTGTGCAAAATGGACTAATTACTTATTAACTTTTTGTGTAATTGAAGACATTATATAACTTTAGAGGAAAATTCAGGGATAAACTAATCTAAATTGCAAACCATACCATTAAAAAAGCTCCTTAAAATACAGCATAAATTCTGATTGTTCAAATGAGAGCACAGCATAAAATTCATGACCTTAACAACCCAATAGGCTGTTCCTTTCATCATTTCATTTGCCTTACATGATACTCCTAAAAAAATTAAAATCTACTTGGATTATAATCAGAGCAGTTTAGATTAGGCAGCATTCTTCACTAAAAAAAATAAAAATAAGAAAAGTGTGGACAGAAACCAGCTATTGTAGTGTTGTCTAGTTACACTGAATTTCCAGAAGGAAAATAAAAAGTATATTTTAATATAAACTTTATAGCAAAAGGATATGGTTTTATAAATTATAATAGTAACTTGATAAAGTAATCTTAATGTATATTCCCAAAATTTAGGGATATTTCAGCTACCCTCCAATAGCTGGAACTATGGTTTGTTCATGTAACAGCAAGAGTGGCAAGAACTACTGTGATAAATCAATCAAATTCCTGATAGCTTTGCAAACAGATGTGTCAGGCAAACATAACAGGTTTGCTTCAGCTTATTATATATTCACCTTTTAATGAGACTGGAATTCTAGTGAAGTAGGCAGATGCATCTAGAGTAGGAAACTTAAAGATCAGGTTATTTAAATACTTGCAGTCCTAATTTTAAATTTCATTAGCTAAGCAGGTCTTTTTATGAAAACATGAAAAATAATGCTGCACCACCAAAGAATGCAACATATTGGCCTTTTATTTGGACAAATAGATAATTACATGGTCAGAGATTGTAAACATTGTTTTATCCCCTTGCAGAACTGCCATTGAGAGGCCTAAAGGAACATTTTACATAATTGTGGAAAAAAAAAGGCAAAGTGAAAATTATATGCACATGGAAAAGGGAAAGAACCAAAATAAAAAGCACTTCTTATAAATCAAGACAAGCACAGAAACACTTTCCATTTCAGTAATCTTCTATGTTATTTTCAATAACATTTGGTAAGCATATATCAGACCCAAGCCTGATGTTCCTATTATCAGTATCTAAGGGACAAAATTTAGGAGCAAATGCTCTCATATTGCCCAGACACTACAAGGGGTGTGATTTCTCTCTAGCTGTTGGGTACCTGTTCTATCTGGCTTTACAGAGGAAATCTCAATGCATGTATAATGGCACATTACCCATCAGAGCACCTCACAGCCACACTCCACCACAGCTCCAGTGCCAGTACTCCAATTAAAAATAAGTGGAATATCTTGCAATTAAGACTGTGTTTTCTTTGCAATCACGCCAAACATGCTTTGCAATGCATTTAAACAGACTGCATTGCAGTTGCTCTTGAAAATACAAATGCTTCCAAATACAAACTATCACTGAAAAACATACAAATAGGGAAAAATATCATAGAAATAAACACAAGGTTCAAAACCTAACAAAGAAAACAAGAATTTCTCTTGCAAATGCACGAAGAGGCAGGAAGTACAAGTATTTTTACATACAAGCAGGACAACTTTACCTTCTACTGACCTTAAAAGATAAAAGCAGACCAGTGAAAGTGTAGGGGGAAAAACACACCTTAATTAAATTCAGCCTTCATGAAGGGTGACTGAATTTAGCCAAAGTCATGGAAAGCACACCATGAGCATTCTTTATCCAAAATTATCTTTTCTTTCCCCATATCCATCCATAACATAGATGAAATCCTCATAGGATAAAATACCCCTTGGGCCTAAAGAAGCAAATGTCATCTCAAGTAATTTCCCTAACAGGGGACAGTTCCAGAATCTTCTCCTTACACAGAATCCTGGCTGTGTTTCTCAAGTGCCACCCTTTCCTCAGAGACGTCTGCGGGGGTTCATTAACACTTTCAGACAGTGTGAACCATTCACATTCAGAAAACTCAAAATGTATTTTCTGTGTATCTACCTGTCATTCCTTCTATGCACTTGATGTGTGCATTCATTCCTACTATGATGTTAATCCACCAGCATACAGCCCAAGTGAAATCTTGAACAGAATTCCAACAAAAAAATCAGCATTATTTCCCAAATAATACTGAATATTACAATTTTACAGCTCCAGGATTGCTCATACTTGTAAGAGTGTGTCTGTTTTGGGAATGGTGGAATTAAACAGAAAATGAATACTGAAATCTACAATTATTCACTATATGCAGATATTATTCACAAATATGCAGATATTTTAATTGGAAATATGTTTCTCTCATGAATAACAAGTGGTTTTCTTCCCCATCATAGTTTCTCCAAGCCTAGCACAGGAAGAGGGTTCACTTATAAGATCCTTAAATCTTCCAAATGAAGTAGTGTCCAAGAGTGTGTTTCAGTATGTCTGAAACAAAGAAATGCACAATTTTCAGGGCTGCATTGAAACAGAACATCTAATGCTGAGTTTAGAGAGAAACTGCAGGCAGGAATCTCAGAGGAGAATGAAGAAAATGACTGGACTGTGGAAGAGCAAAACTAATAACATTGAGCAACTTTACATATGCCTAGAGTTAGCTGAAGATTTATTTTAAAATGTGTGGTGGCCTTATTTCTCATGTGAGGCAGAATTATGAGCACTTTATTGTTTTGCTACATAAACCATCTCTGCAACTTTAATATTCAATGCTGAAATGCAGCATCAGTGAAGTGGCCCCTGGAGATAGAGGAACATCTATCTGCCCCTTTCCCACCAGAGAGGACAGAACACACAGATAAACTGAATCATTGATAGGAATAGAGAAGGCTGTGACTCCTCACCAGGTAAAGGCTTTCAGGAGACAGACACAAGCTCAGAGATCATGGGGTGAGCCAGGAAGGACCAGCACCTCAGAACTCTCTACACCAGCAGCCCTGGAACCACCACACATAAGCATAAAGCACCCAAGAGAGGCTTTAAGCTGTTAAAACCCATGAAATTACACCTGCTAAAAGAAAGAGATGCTGCTCATCCTTTCCTCCACGCGGGTCCCACAGTGAGGGCACATGGCCCAGGTGTGTTCAGAGCAGCAGGCAAACCTGCTCCTCACAGGGAACAAAATCTGCTCTGGTCCCCCTGTGCCAGGCACGCTGGGTTTGCTGCCAGACTCTGCTGGCAGGAGAGGGGCAGATATTCTGCTAGCATGGCAGGAACTCAGATCTCTGCCCACAGCACAGAAAATTGAGTAGCTTTGTGGGAAAGACACTGTTACATAGCAAATACCAGAAATGTGCTCCATGCAGGCAGCTGGCATTGTTAATTTATAGCCTTTTATGAGCTCTAGAAACACAGGGTACCAGGGTGAATTCAGCAGTGAAATGGCTGCCATCCAGGTAATTTTCATGCCCACAATTCCATACAAACTCCTGTGCTTTGGCCACCTCTTTCTTTTTTAATCATTTTGATGTCATCTCTTCTAGAGCACCATGTTCCACACCAGATCAGGTTTGTTCCCTTGCCTAATCAGGGCAGTGACGATGCAGGGATGTCTCTGCACAGATCATGTTATGGATATTTCTGACTGTGTGAGGGTGCACCATGCTGGGATAGCTCAGCTAACTCCACCAAAACCCTCATTCCAGAGCTGGAGGGATAAACTACCCTGGGGTAGCACACTGGGTGTGCTGGGTACACTGCACTGCTGCCAGGGCCTGAGCCAGCACCTCTGCCTGAGCCTGGGCACGGCTCCCTGCACCTGGCAAACATCCCAGGGCTATTTTAGGGATGATTCTGAGCAGGCACACAGCACAGAAATCCCCAAACTGATGGAGTGCCTGTCACCATCAAAAAGCTATGCTAAATCTTGGCGCTCTCTCATTACCAGCATTACCATAGGGGAGTTCTGTGAAAAAACTCCCCAAAGTCAGATGAACTCTCAGATAAAGTGGCAAATCCTGGCTAGTTGTTGTCATCTTATTGCAAAAGCTCCATACCTTCTTAGTGATTTCTCATGGGTAGCTTCTCACAGCACTGACTCCTTCAGAGCACAGCCAACAAACTCCAGCTCTCTGCTCACCCACTCTTTTGTAGCACTCATCCTCATTGGACACAGCTGTGGCCTGTTAAGGGCAGGCCTGTTCCTAATCTTTGGTGATTAGCACAGCTGCATCTCCTCAGGGTCAGATTGCCTTCTGCACTATTCTTTTGCATTCTATCCCTCCACAGCTAGCCAGGTGTGGTCAGTATGCAATGTGTAATAAATGTATAAAACTTCATGAACCTGGAAGTCGCCCTGATTTCAGACCTATTCGATTGAAATAAATTCTAGTTGTTGCAACACTTCTACACACAGAATAACAGAACAGTGTTTTTCCTTAAAGACAGCACATAAAAGACTTGCAGATAAAAATCAAGATTTTTTTGCATAGATCCTTGCTCATTTTAAAAGTGAATATCTTGTATCAAAAGATACTGCATGAATTAAGACTTTCCACTTCTTCACCATTCCTTTGCAAACTTTACAAAAAGTAGTTTGCTGCAGTCCACCCTTTGGTGTTTTGTGCACTCGCTTTATGACCTTGGGCTGCACAGTTGTTATACATGAACACCACTTTCATATTTTTCTCAGCTAGTGCTGTTCCTCGTATTATTGCTGTAGGCTGCTTTTATGGACAGGGTTGGGGACAAATACAGTGATAGGTGAAGTGATTTTCCACATTGACTTTACCGTGGAAAGGATTATCTGTAGCAATTAATTTTTTCTTCCAATAACACATGGATGTCCCAATGAGACAGGAAAAGTAGGTCGACTCATTATCCCAGCTGCACTGACTCAGCAGCACTCCAACCATTTTCCTAGAACTAAACCAGGCAGTGCACAGAGAAACACATACAAATTAGGGTAGAAATATCAACATTGCACAGGTCAGCAAAACCATGTGGTGTTTAGATTAAAGCCATGCATATTCAGAAATACTGGGATCTTCGAGCTGCATGTAAAAACTCAGAGCACAGCACAGCTTTGAAGCCCTTGCTTCCCTTTCTGTGTCCTGATCTCAGAGTCCATGAGCAGTTCTGTACTGACAGCTCTGGGAACCAAAGGATTCCAGCTACAGGCAGTGGCAGCCAGAGCTTCCCTGTGCTGGCTTGGAAATACCACCTGTCTGCATCACAAGGTATTTCAGTCTCCCTCACCAACCCACCAGCTCCTCAGCTGAGGCTGACAGCACAATGCTGCAGGGGAGGCCTTTGAGCTAACAGACAGTGGCAAATGTAATCATTCAAATTGCCTTCAGCTGGATTTCACACCAGATGTGAAAAAATGGCCCAATGGAAAGCACTAAAGAGCAATGAAATTTGAAACCCCTAGAAACTCTTTGCTTATTTTCTTGATGACTCTCTAAATTATTTTCTATGGAGTGCTATACTGCCTCTTAAATTCCTCAATTTAAAACAAATTTTATCATGAGGCTATCACTACTCACAAGCTGAAAGGAAAGCTGGTGCAGAGCCATAGAATCCTTAGGGTTGGAAAAGACCTCTCTGACCACCCAGTCCAACCATTAGCCCAGCAGTACCATGGTCACCATTAACCACATCCATACCACTGCCCTGGGCAGCTTCTTCCCATGACTGACCATCTTTTCAGAGAATAAATTTTTCTTAACCTCCAATCTAAACCTGCCCTGTGTTGAGTATCCAGGAGCCACATCAGCACTTGCTGAGCTGTGAAAGAGGTCACCCCGCATTCACAGCCACCCCAGGTTTCCTCACCAGCTCAAGTTCTGGCTTCCCACAGCAGAGTCTGAGCCATCCAGACCCCTAAAATTATTTGCTCTTGGTAAAATAATAAAGTAACAGCTCAAGCTGGTACTTCTAAGGAGGGATCCTGTTGTCATCATATTACAAGAGTTCTATTGTCATTACATTGCAAAGGTTCCGTATTGCTAAAGTTTCATACCTCCTTGATGTTTCTCGTGCCTTAGTCCTTTCTCAGTGCCTAGAGGAACTGCACTGACTCTTCCTTGTCCTCACAGCACCCAATTAACTCCAGTTCCCACCAATACACTCTTTTATAACACTCTTCTTATTGGCTACAGCTGTGGCCTGTTAAAATCAGGCCTGCTCCTAATCTTTAATAATTAACCCAGCTGCAACCCTTTAGGGGATAAGATTATTTTTTATACTACCTTTATGTACTTGTATTCTATCCCCCTACAGGATCCTGAATGAAGCAACCCCGGGGCTTTTATCTCCTCCCAGTCCAGCACGAGAGCCTCAGGTCACATGAGCCACAGGTGTCCCTTGTTAGCCAAAGGAGATAATTCCCAGCCTCTGCCCCGGGGCTCCACCCAGAGTCACCTGCACTGGGAGCATCCCTCAGCACCTGGTGCACACTCAGCCAGGGTTCTCTGCTCCTGGCACTCCTTACAAGGGAGAGGAACTCAACTCCAACCTGCCTGCAGCCCCCTCTGCGCATTGTACAAGCAAGAAGGTCCCCTCAAAACTCCTTTTCAACCACCCCAGCTCCCTCAGCTGCTCCAGACCCTTCCCCAGCTCTGTTCCCTTCCCTGGACAAGCTCCAGCCCCTCAAGGCTTTTCCTGAAGTGAGGGACCCAGAACTAAACCCACAAGATTTAGGGTGCAGCCTTCCAGATGAGTTCCTGGTCAGTCAGAGGCAGGTTAGTTCTTATTACTCTGCAACTCTGAAATCATCTTTATTGTTTTGTAGCATTCTAAGTTGTAGAAACACAAAAAAATTCCATGTATTCCCTCGAGTTCCTTCATTGTTCCTGTTTTCTATCAAATAGAAAACAAGATCTTCAACCTTTCTAAAAGGTAAAAATTAGGCTCTGGAAGAAATTCAAGTTTTGAATTTGAACCTCTGTGGCATGGTTACAAAGCTCTAGCATCAGGTGTGTTGGAGCACTGGGACAGATTTTGGAAAACATATGGCTCATTTCTTAATGTTGAACACTCAGTTCCCTAAGCTTTCCAAAGGAGCTCAGAGCATCAGTACCTAAATTCTTAAATTCCTCTGGAAGTCACACCTGAATTCCCAAAGGAATCTACTAATATGTTGCATAGACTACCAGATAACAGGAAAAGTAGCTACAGAGATGGAAGGTTTAATATGGTGTCTCTGAATCATGGAGGTGCTCCACTCTTTGCTCTGAAATTCCAGATGCAATTTCACTGTCTCAAATAAAAAAGAATGAGAAGCTGTAACTTTTCATTACTACATAAGCACATCATCCCTCAGAGCTATTAAAAAAGACATTCTACCACTTTTAATTTCCATTTGTTACTGTTTTACTTCTCCATCTCAGTATCTTTTAAGTACAGTGACTCACATTGAGTCTTCAGTGTTGATGAGCACAGTACTGTAAAACTGTTTTGAAGACCAAGGAGCAGTTTTTTCTTGTACAAATATCATTAACCACTGAATGCAAGAGATAAAAAAAGCTGTTATTGAAAGAGCTAAAGTGCAACAAACTAGCCCAGTGAGGACAGGGGATAATATCCAGTAACCATATTGCTCATCTGAATAGTGCATGATGACTTTTCAATCACACAGATCTTCTGATTTTGTCACCTTTTTTTCAAGAGAAAATATTAGAGTGGACAAAGTGAAGAAAGCACTGATACCAGAAGCTCCAGTATAGTTTATTCTTCCCTTTGATGTGCATTGCCTGGCACAGAGCTGCTGATGATGTGTAGTTGCACCCAGCAATGTGGGTGACATCTGCTGAGCACACAGCATCACTCTGGGCATGCAAAGCTGCTGCTCCCACTCTGTGGCACCCAAGGAAAAAGGGCAGAGGCAAGGAAGCAGCTTAGAGGGTTTTCAGTAGGTAAGAACTGACTCACCCCAAGTAGCATAAAACCTCATCATCATCCCTGCATCTTTGAATCAGGCTGTCAGGGGAAAGAGAGGCATCCTACAGCTCCTGGCATCAGCAGAATCCAGAAGAAACTGAACAAAGCAACTCAGGATTTTCTGAGTTTCTGCAGAGGAACAGCAACTCACAAAGGTTTGAACTATGAGCATTCATGGCAACTGAGAAAAAGAGCAGGGTCACGGCAGCTGGGGTTCCCTGTGGGCTGGAGTCTGCCAGAGCCTGAGATGTGGCTAACAGGAACAAACTGGGAGGAACGCTTGATCAGCTGGGTGACCTTGAGCAGCTGCAGCTACAGACTGACAGGAATCTCACGCTGAAACAAAGACAAATGCAGTGTCCTGTGCTGAGGATGGAAAATCCATCAGTACAGGCTGGGGGGCAAACAGCTGCTGAGCAATTCTGTAAAATCACAGAAGGTTTGGGAAGGGAAGGAACACCCTCCACGGGTGGTTTAACCCCCCACCATGGGCAAGGACACCTTCCACTAGAGCAGGCTGTTCAAAGCCTCAATCAGCCTGGTCTTGAACACAGGAATGGGGAGTCCACAACCCTTCTGGGCAACATCTTCCAGTGCCTCACCACCCTTGGAGGAAAAAATGTTGTGCTAATATTTAATCTAAATCCTCTTTTCTTCAGCTTAAGGCCATCTCCCTTTGTCCTTGTCAAAAGTCCAGCTCTGCTATGGCCCCTTTATGTACTGGAAGGGGTTCTAAGGTGTCCCCAGAGCTTTCTCCTCTCCTCTCCCCCTGACTCTCAGCCTCTTCACCACAGAGGTGCTTCAGCCCATCTGAGTGGCTCCTCTGGACTCAGGTTCATTTCCTGCATTGGGTGCCCCAGACCTGGAAATTTATCAACTTAAATGGCTCTTAAAAGTGATACATATAGCTGAGAGCTGAACATCCATAACATTCCATAAATAAGCAGATCTTAAGTGAAGCAAAACTGAACTTTTGAAGGGTGAAATCGTGGCACGCTCGTTGGTTTTAGCTACAGAAAATGGTTTGGCTTCAAACTTTCTGCTTAGAAAGCTGCTTCTGTAAAAATGGCAGAGGAAAAACCAATCAGTTCATACATTATAGATGGCCTGTCTGAGCAGTGGATGCACTACAAAGTAGGTTTGTTGCTTAAGAAAACTCTAATCCCACAAAGTATTTAGGAAAATTAAAGACTCTCTCTCTCTCTCTCTTTTTATGCTAGGGAAAATTAGGGCCAGCATCACAAAGTGCAGTGACTTTATCAGATGCTATTAGTGAAAATTCCCCACATCAAAAGAGAATTCCATGCTAAGTTTCAAGAAAATTTCAGGCATGCTTTAGCTAAGCACTCAGCCCACACAAGCTCACCTTCTTACAGGTTTTTATAAAAGCTCATGGGAATTTTAGGAATACTCTTTAGCGGGTTCTTTATCATTTCTCCTCTAAAGATATGTCAGGATTAAAGCATGTTCAGAGTTGGGTTTTATATGCCACTACACAAAGCATCTGCAATTTTGAACTTTGGGAAAATCATCCTTGAAAACAACCACACAGAAACAAATACTTGATTTTCTTTATCAGTATCATACTTTAGTACTTTGTGACACAGAGCTGCTCAGCTCCCATCAGTGCTGGCTGTTAGGTACGGAAAGAAAAACACTTGTGTTTCCTATTCTACTTTTACAGAAAGTCTAGTAAATAAAATTAATTTCCACATACTACCTGGACTTTTTTTTTTGTAATATGATTAACCATGTATTAAGACCAAGTTATTTATAGATTGACTCTATTCCCAGTAAAAAAGGGGATGCAAGAAGTGCAGTATTAGATTGGCTCATTTGGCAGGCCCCCATTCCTGCTAAGGGGTTTCAAAGGAAAGTGCAAGAGGTGCTGCTGTGGCAGACAGAGGGCAAAGCTGCAGCTCAGGGCTGAAATGAATGTGAGCAATGCTGGGGTGAAAAAGTCAACCAGCTTCTGTCCCAGTGAGCATTCCTCCAGCTTGCCTGTACTGTGTATGCACCTGGATTGTAGATATTGACCTGAATCACAGCAACAACACAAAAAAATAAAATTTCCTGTATTCTTTATGTGTGTTATATGTATTTATTGCATCTGAGTGTGTAGTTGTGATGCGGGGATGAAAATTTACATGAAAAATCCTTTTCAGTGTCAAATGAAGTAGAAAAGAAAGTGATAATAAAATGAAAGTATGAAAAGAACACTCCTGTAGTTTGGAGGAGGGTTGATGTTTTGCTTTCCTTTTCTTTGTGTTCTAATTACATCCTTCTCTGCTCTTAACATTGGTTAGCTCTACTGGTTTATTGATAATTTAACTATTTGTAGAGGCCTAAAGAATGTACATCAGAACATCTTCTTCCTGAATTTAGTATTTTCCTAGAAATAAAAGCTAACATTTTGATATTGAAAGATTCCTAACATTTTCAAAAATAAGGCTACCACACTGGCCAATTCACAAAAAGCCACGAAGATGCCAAGTTTATGACCAAACTTCAAAAAATTGAAATATTTTCCCAAGCGCAGAACCTATCAGCTGAAGCAGCTATTTCAAATGCCAGTAGCGTGCAAAGATTTATAATAAATATTAAGTCCCTGAAACAGAAGTTTATGGTGGAGGAGATGAAGAAACTCAGATTATTTTGTGACTGGTAAGAAAAATAAGAGTGAGAATAAATGTTCAGAAGTCTTAAAGCAGTTGCAGTGTGTGGTCATTTTGGGGTCCCCCATCGTGGGGAGGAAAGATGAATCTGACTCCATGTTCTTAGAAGGCTATTATATTATATTATATTATATTATATTATATTATATTATATTGATACAGACAGAAGGCTACAAAGAATGATAATGAAAACTCCTGACTCTCTCCAGAATCCTGACACAGCCTGGCTGTGATTGGTCATTAAATTAAAACAATTCACATGTTGGATAAACAATCTCCAGCCACATTCCAAAGCAGCAAAACACAGGAGAAGCAAATGGGATAATATTGTTTTCCTTTTTCTCTGAGGCTTCTCAGCTTCCCAGGAGAGAAATCCTGGGCAAAGAGGATTTTTCAGAAGATATGATGGTGACAGCAGTGCCTTGTGTGAGCCAAGAACCCCAAAGAGAACAGCACAACCAGCAGAGCGATTCCTTCCCCTTGGCCCCCACCATGCTGAACATGTGAGTAAATTAGTTAATTAGTGATGCAATCAGCTCCCAGCCAAACACTTAATTAGTGATGCAATCAGCTCCCAGCCAAAGAGACAAAAAGCCCAGCTCTGCAGAGTCTGTAGTGACCCTGTCCTTGGTACTTGCTAGGAGAGGAATTTCCCCTCTGTGAAATATAAAGGATCAGCTCCACCTCTCTGAAGTTGTGCAGCACTGTAAAATTGCAGAAGAATTCATGGCTAGTCCCTGCCATTGATATGCCAGTCCTGCTGTGCCTTTCAGAAGTTTTATGTATCCTATTAACCAAGTCTTAGATGTTATTTATAAGGGATATGTGAGTATGAAATATTCATTTTTAACCTGAAAACATTTAAAATATGCAAGCATATATTCAATTTAGAATTTCAATTTTATGCTGATTTGCATAATTCATTGAAAGGGAAAGCTTAGTTTATTACAAAGCTTCAGGATAAATTTCTTGCCTCGGGGTTGCTAAGTATATCCACAGCAGGTACATGACCATTCAGAGCATGAAGTGAATGCTTGAGGTTATTTAATTTAAACTAAAGGACTAAATGCTATATTCTGGCATCCTTCACTATTTAGACATGTGTCTTACCTGGCATTGCAAAGCATTAATGTAAAATTCTTTACCTCTTTTCATGTTTAAAAACTGCTCATATAAATTTCAAATCCCAGCAATCCTTAATACCATTTTTTCCAGCAAAACCTCTGCCTGCAAACCATCCTCAGGCCAGGCCAGACGTCAGGCCCTGTTTCCCATGGCTGTTCTGGGCTCTCCCTCTGGGCATTGCTCAGGTTTGTGGAGAGCTCCACACACCACACTCTGCCAGGCGGCTGCAGCCCTGCCAGCCCAGTGCCACCAGAACATTAACGTGCTTCAAAGTCTGTGAACCACGACCCAAGGCACGGATGCTGAGTGTCAAACTCACAATCACACATAGCATTTGCCCATTTGCAGATGATAATGCCTTCATGACTGCAAGCATATCAGATCAGGAACAAAACTGCATTTCTGTGCAGGCAGTACATCACAAATACATCTGTAAAACTATTCCCAGCAGAACCTTATGTTCATGCACTTGCACACCTATAATATATTTTCTAAAGTTGAACTAATGCCTCAACAATTCATTTTCAAATAAATCCTCCATGGTTATGTATCCATATGCTCACTTTAGATTTCCCACACTTTTCACATGTTAACAGACATGGTGCAGCACTTCTGGAAGAAAGTAGAGACCAAAGAAAAAGATACAATGTGTAAAAATCAATTAAATTATTTTCCCAGGAAGCATCCAGTCTTGTCTTCCAATATTCAACATCCATATAGAAAAAACATTTCTTTTCAAAAAAAGAAAAAAACATTTCTTTCAGCTTTATTCCAGTGAATCAGAATAAAAAGAAGTGGTATTTTTTTAAGATTCATAATGACATAACTGAGAAAAAAAATTGTCACCAAAAAAAATTTTAAAAATAAATTTAACCCTGCCTATGTAAATGTACCAAGCCACAAAACACATTCTTACCTGGAAGTGCATGACTTTATCTCTTTGCAATTTGAAACTATTATGCTGACAAATACAACCCAGTAGGGATCAGGCACCACTTGGAGATGAACATTTTTGAAACCTATATCTATCATAAAAAAATCCACACTACCAAATACAGTGGAACAGATGGATCCTGATCAGGGACCTGGAGAGGCTGAATGCAGCAAGTGCTGAAGATTGATACCTACTTACAAAGAAGCAATCTGGGCACAGTGAACAGCAGGTTGCTACAGACATTTGGCATATTTATTGAAGCATTAAGGGAGTTCCACAATTCCATTTACATATATACAGGGCTATGTAAAAAACATAGTGTATTAGGCTTCCCACACACATAGAAATCTTGAATTATAATGGCTAGGCTACACATAAAACTTAGTGAAACCTGCTTAATGTGGGATAATCCATTGTCAGCACTGCAATTTAACAGTACTTCCATTTTCAAAATGCCAATGATATTTACAGCTCAAAATGCCTGGCCCAGTTTTGTTCCCAATAGCAAAATCAATTACAATCTCGCATAAAGTTGGAGAGAAGCAAAATCAGGCACTGTTGTATCTATTAAAGCAAAGGTACCAAACTTCCCCATAAATATTCCCAGTTTAATTGCCCTTCTGCAGCACAAATAGCTGAGAGGCAAAACATCTCTGCTGCTTCTTTGGAAACTCTAATGCGTGGCATGAAAACACAACTGAAGAGTGTCTTGAGGTGAATTTGAAAAGTCAAGAAATAGTTGTAAAAAACTTGTATTCATCATCAAGTGCATTGAAAGACAGATTACATCCCTGCAGCTCACACCTGAGGACATACATTTGTCCTTCTAATGCCAATGGAGTTTAAAAGAATTTATCTCACCAAATTGAGAAGCTGCTGAATCACTTTACTCATTGACTTTTAGCTCTGAACTAATGTTTTTGGTCACAACCTGACCTCAACTTGCCCTTTCTTCTTTATTCTGAGGATAATGTACTGCTCTAACTTGAAAGCAGAAGAGAAGTTTGCTCAAGTCTCACTTCCTTTACTCTGAGTGTTTTAGTCTAGTTTGCTGCCATACACACCAGGCTAAAATACCTGTCATGAGTCTTGTTCTCTTTCTGTGGGAGGAGAACATTATACACAAATTTAAGGTCTGAGCTGTAAAGAAAACTAAAACAAATCTTGGAACAGCTATAAAAGTTTTGAGAATCATTTGGATTTAGTGGCTGTTTAACACTGCACTTTTTAACCAAACATTTCACCAGCAATGAAACAAAAAAACTGATATATTCAGCTGAAGTTTTAGCAGCTAAACGTGTGTCATCACCTAGGAAGCATGCAGAATCCACAGTCAATAAACCAGCTATCTCTAATCTCTGTTAGTCTTTCTGTGGCATCTTTGAGGTTGACTTTCTTCTTAAAAATGCAGATCACATTCCCCTGAGATACTCATCTTTTCCCGTGATGCAGCTGAGTGACAGAACAACAAGCTCAGTGCAAAGAAATGCCACTGGGGTTGACAAGCACATTCCATCAGTATGCAGTGTTTGCACAGTACAGTTTAGTACCAGCAGTTCACACAGTCCTTTGCTTTGGAGCAGAATTATAATTAAGCCTTAAATCTTCAGCTTTCTGATTAGTTCTTATCACACAGGTCTTATACATTTTCCTGTGTAAGTCTGAAAATGTGCTTGTCACTAAGGAAAACAGCCTATAATGGTTAACTAGCTTTGAGATGCTGTTGTCTGTAAGATGCCCAGGTACAATGTACCTAGGACAGGAATATTTAGTAATTTCCTCATTAATTGTAAGGTTTAAAAGCCTTGTCAGAACGTTAATGTTTTTCTGAAGAAACATTTCCCTCCTCTGACTTGTGAAAACAAAATAAGTGTGGTAAGTAAAAGCTGTAATAACTTGGGATGTGTCAGTTCAGTTTAGAAACATCCTCTCTGTTTTATGAAAAATTATTTTCTTAATATTTGCAAATTCACAGCAAACATAATCCAAACCCAAGAGCTGTATAGACCTACAAGCTTCTGAGGAATGCCTCAGAAAAGAAAACAGAGGCAAAATGCCAGCAGGACCCCTTTGAGGCTGCCACATTCAAGAAGGACTGTGCCATTCTCACAGAGGTCTAAAAGCCCATTGTAGCACCTTATCTAGCTCAGAACAACACCATGGTTTTGTCCTCTTCCCCTCTGTGTAGCCAAGACAGAGAATCACTTGGAAGAATTTCTCCCAAGCAGTCCCAGGCAAGGGCAGATGTATGGGCTTAACATGGAGAAGGATTCAAATCTTTCTCCTCAGAATTCTTCCCTATCTGTGGGGGAAATGACCTCCTGTCTCTCCTTCACGTCAGCAAAATAATTAACATTGTTTAAAGACTGCACAGCAGGTTGGGGGAAAAATCACCATATAAATCAGGACCCTTTACTGAACTCGCTCTTTCTCCTACTCCAAAACATAAGCTCAGAAAAACAGTGTTGTGTTACTTTACAACCCAAGATAGATTATAGCACTAACTCTCATCTGCAGCAATTACTTTCAGGGTTTTTTTCAGTGACATATGCATATCTTCCAAATGTGTGTGCATATTTTCCATAAAACATGAATTACACTTACTGCATAGCAAGTAAATAGATGAGACTTGATATTTGAAAAGAAATAAACATTTTGGTAACCCTCTCACTGATCTAACACAGATTAACTTCTCATGGATGCTTCTCTCAACTGTTATATTAAGATGATATATTAACAATATCATAGAATGGTTTGTGTTTGAAGGAATTTTTAAAGACTGTAGTCCAAAACCTCTTCAGTCCAACATCTTTGCCACAGACAGAACATCTTTCACCATCCCAGGTTGCTCAAAGCCCCTCTAACCTGGTCTTGAACACTTCCAATGATGGAGCTGTCACTGCTTCTCTGAGCCCATGTCTTCCCACCCTCATCATATGAAAATTCCATCCCTATATCCAAGTCAATCTACCCTCCTTCACCCCATTTTCCTGTCAGGCCCTGGTTAACTGCCTTTCTTTGTTATAAGCCCCTTTTCTACATTTAAAGGCCACAATAAACTCTCCCCAAAGCCTTCTCCTCTTCAGACTGAACAGAAAAGACTGCATGGCAAAGGGGGTTATGTTTACTCTGAGATCCATTTTATAAAGAATGACTGGGACCAGCTGAAAATAGGAAAAGGTCCCAGATACAACCAGTGGTGAGGGTATACAGCAGATCCTACAATCAGCAAACCTGATTCAGCAGGGTCTGTAGGGGTAGCTCTTGGACAAGCAATTCAGCACAACTAATCTGCAGATTGTTGAATCCCACAGGTTCCTGTGCTTTTGGTACAGATGGTGGTGAAAAGGGAAATCCTCTGGATGTCACGCAAACTGCAAGGAAAAGGCTAAGGGTGTCAAAGGGGATGGTAACTTGGATGACAGGTGAAAAGTAATAATAAAACACTGACAAAAAACCCAATACTGGGATAAAAACAATTTTCATTTTGGGAAGACAGTTCTCAGTAAGCGAGAACTGGAAACAAGCTGTCCCAGGATGCTGGAAGCTATTTAAAGAAACATTTTTAAAGGCCAAGTACAAAGAATTCAATCACAGAGTAAGAGATCATCTTGGCTATGTTGTAAGCTCTTCTCTGATCCTAATACAAGGAAGCATGCTGGAGATGAAAATAAGATCAGATTACTACAGAATTCAATGCTATTTTCTAGTTCCCCATATGAGCTTGTAGGGAGAAATCCAATCAGCAAAACAAAATAATTACAAGAAAAAGTAATTCAAACACATTGTGCCCTATAAAAATGTGATGGTAACTTATTCAGTCCTGCACTCAAGAAGTGACAAAGGGGATGGATGCTTTGCCCATCAGCTTCTTAATGAAAACTGAGTCAAAATATTATTTTTTCATTGTATTTTGAGCAGCATTTTTAGAAAAGCAGCATTAAAATAAAAAAAAAATTAAAAATTTAAAAAGAGAGAGAAAAAGAAAACATAAGAATGGTGAAATATAAGGTATTTCCCCTAATCATCAGTAGAGAAGGCATTACTACAGAGCACATACAGACACTGAAGCCCAGCTCCCCCCTTACAGACCCTCCGCCCATGCCCTGCCCCAGCTGAGGATGAGCTGGGGCCTCTCTCAGGCCGTGCCAGTGCTCAGTGCCAGCCCCCCCGGCTGTGCCAGCCCGTGCCACAGCGCTGCTGGCCCCAGGGAGGGCACAGGGAGTTTCTCAGCTCAGCTCTGCACTGAGGATGCTCGGCAGTGCCAGCTCAGCCTCCGCCGAGCCATCAGTGCCACCGTGTGGTGCCAACCCCTGCTCAGCCTGCCCTGCCAGCCCCTGGCTTCAGAACAGATTGACAACAAGCAAAAATATGTTCAAACCTCTGTTTTCTTTTTAAATCGACTAGCTACAGCGCTGGCATTTCAAACTCAGCATCACTCTGGAGCAGTGAGAATGAGCTGACAGCACAGGGATGACTGAAAAAGGCAGGGTTAGAGTTAAAAACATCACTTCTCTCACTCCCTGCATCCACAGCTGCAGCCCTGGGGCTTTCCATGATGATTCTTTTAGACAACCACTAAGGATAAAGTTCTCTGGGAGTTTTTCCTCTGTGGCATTCACATTCTCTGAACATGATCCCTTCGCCCAGGGTTTTTCTCCTGGGAAGCTGAAAGGCAGTGAGAGGCCTCAGAGAAAAGAAAACAGTCCTTTTCTCATTTGCTTCTCCTGTGTTGTGCTCATCTGAAATGTGTTTGGAGATTATTTACCCACAGGTGATTGTTTCATTGAACTCCGGTGTGAGTTGTTTTCACTCTTTGGCCAATCAGGGCCAAGTTGTGTCAGGACTCTGGTAAGAGTCACGAGTTTTCATTATTATCTTTTTAGCATTCTGTAAGTACCTTTTCTATATTCTTTAGTATAGTAGTCTTTAATATAATATAGTACAATAAAGTAATAAATTAGCCTTCTGATAAGATGAAGTCCTCCTCATTGTTCCTTCCTTCGTCAGTGGCCATGCAGTTACAATATTCCTCTTAAAGCAACTAAAATAAAAACACCTTGTGACCATGAGTGCAGCCTACCTGAGGCACAAGGAAGGTGTTTGCTGGCTGATCTCCTGTGCTGCCTCACCTCTGGCAGCCCTAGCTACCCTGATGAACCAGTTTTAGCTTCTGTGGATACCCAGGGCACTGGAAATATTTCTCTGCACTGACTTTGACCCTCATTCATGGAGAAAGTTTCCTGGACTTCAAGACAGACTGGAATCCAAAAAAGTGTGAAACAGTTTATAGAGAGTAGCATAGGTGTATCATTTAGTGAGAAATTTAGGTTTTGGGATTTTTAGTTTGTTGTGGATGGAAGCAAGATGGAGGGCACAGGGTGTCATCTTGGGTTCCTTCTTCATGCTTCTTCTTCCTTCTTCTCCATGGGTTTGGGTGGCATTTTGTAATTGGGCAAAAAAGTCACATTGCAGGCTCTTTGGGATCAGTTATTGGGTTAAAAGGGAAAATAATCCAGGTGTCAGCTCTTAATTGGATAGTTTAGTCTTAAAAGCCCTTGTACCAAGAGACTGTTGGCTATTTTGTGCCTTCTAATGAAAAGCTGCAGAACTCACAGTAGTGAAACTGTTTTACTGATAAGAAATAATAAACACCTGAGTCCAGCTTTCCCTAGTGATGCTGTAGAGGATTTCTGGCACATTCTGTGCCTCTCTGGGAGCTCCTGTAAATGGTTTTAACTCACTCTCACAGTGCAAGTTTTAGATGTTCTCCACTTTTTTAAAGCATGGGAAATTAAGCTGTTACACAGTGGATTATTCAGTCAACCCAAAACTAAACATGACACTTTTGAAATTGTCCCTCTTTACTCTCTGCACAGCCCTTTACTCCTAGCTCTGAGTATCTAGGTTTGATTAATATTTCAGCCATATTTTAACATTGAGTGAACAGGTCACTGGCAAGTTAAACAGCCTGGTTTGGCCCAGGCTGAACAGTTAGACAGGACAGCTCACATCTATATCCTCATTATGCAAATGACACATGCAGATAATTGCATGTTTCATCTTATTGTTTTGATGTCTTGGAGCAGATGGCAGAAAATGAACCACACTGGAAGCAACCAAGTGAAATTTCTGCAAACCATTGCTTTCAGTGACTTCTGCCATTGCTCACATGACAGCGCTGACATTCAGCCTGTCCTCCCTCTATCAGATGGAGCCTGTGCTGCCAGGCTCCTCTTATCACCAGCCAGCAGAAACTCCTCTCTGGCCTCAATAACCTGCCAGCTCTATTTGCAGCCAGATTTTTAAAGAAGCAACTCAAAGCCCCATAATTCATGGGGACAGATGAGTTTCTGCTCCTAAATCAAGATGCACAAAGCTGCTGTTCCTGTAGAATGCATTAAACTCACATCTCTTTGTTTGGCAGTGCTGTAATAAGCTCTGTCTGTAAAACCTACAACAGACAAATAATGATAGTAATCTTTAAATAAAGTATGTGTGCAATAACATTTCTGTTGGTTCTTTCATTTTGAGGGACTTTCTGCTTAATCTGGTTTGCTATTATGATTATTACCATTCAGTCAAATACTGTATGCTTTATTTGTACACCACACAAAGTTTTTCATGAGAATATCAAGTTTTCAACTAGAAGATTCAACCCAGCTTTCAGACCTACATTGTATCCTAAAGAGAAGTGCTTTGGTTTGGGGATGTGGTTCCTAATACTGCTTTTAAAGAATATCCAACAAATCTGATCAGTTCCTATACAGAGCTTTGTTTGCTTTATTCCACAAGAAAATGTAATTGGAGAATAATTTGCACCAGCCATAATCCACCAACACTTATCAGGCCAATTCCCATTTAATAGTCCCAGCTATGAGCCAGCCACGTGGATTTCAACTTGGTCTCCAAAGGATGTTATTTTACATGCAGAAAACCAAAGTAATAACACCACCTTACCATTGTTTGTGAACTTTCTGAAGTTGATACACTGCTAACAAGTTTCATTTGAATTTTCATTTATCTCCTTGACACCTAATGTCTTAGAATATGAAATATTTCCTTTGCTGCCTCTAGTTTCAATGCTTAGTTATCTCACCACTAGCAAAACCAGGCAACATTTCAGTTTATATCTCTGGAATAGGTTTCATTACTTTTTGTTCACCCAAGGAGTATATTTGTCAACTTCTTAAAAACACACAAATAAAATTTTACAATCGCCATGTGGGTAAACCTGGAAACAAAAGACTGCAGATTATTTTTCTCTTTCTTGAATGGTAATTTTCCTGCCTGTACCTTCACAAAGGCACATATACTCTTAAAGGTCATTACCTTAAAAGGCATATTTGTAAACATAAAACATAAATCTTAAATTTAAAAAAAATTATGCCACAGCTGAAGGGTAGATCACAGTCCACATTACCTCACTGGGGTCTAGGTACAAAACAAGGTTTAGGAGGTGCCGCACACTCTCTCTGTGGCCAGAGTTACTAATCAGGGAGCATGCCTTGGCAATGAGTTGCTGTAAACTTAATGTAATTAATTTCCTGAAAGCAAAAAATGTATGAAATAATTTGCACAGGGATAGGATTCAGAGACTGTATCATAAATGAGACGCTAAAGAATCACGAAATTCAAGTATTTCAGAAGCAGTTCTGGCTGCATCAGCTAAAACAGGTACTTGTAAAACTCTCTGTAAGGTGCTCAGCATGTCAATGCATAAAGAAGAAGACAAATGTACACAGAAAAATACTTCTAGGAAGATACAGACTTCCTCTCGATCATGTCTTGTGTTTTTAATAAAATGCCAAGTTTAATGCTAATGGCTGTTAATCAGAGCCTTCTTCAACATAATCTAAATATATTTCATTTCCTAATTTAAAGTTTGGTACTACACAATCTCTTAGACTCGGAACCCGTGTTCATCTTGGTATGACATATTCATTTTGTTAGCAGCATTAACAGCAAATTTCAGGGCTCCCTTGAAATATTACTAAGCTTGGGAAAGAGGCAGGCTCTGATAGAAAGAGGCAGTTTCCCCTTGTAGCCTGGGAAGGTGAGCAAAAAACTACACTTAATAGTCCTGACAAAAACAGAAATCAAGAGACAGCACAACCAAGATTCCCCAAAGTCTGGTTTAGCATCTCAAAAATGCAGATGGAACAACAAGGAGGTGACAGGGAAGCTTCAGGGAACAAAACTTTATCCAGACAGATACAAAACCACTGCCTTGCAATCAACTGAGTCAGAAATACTTGCTGAAATATCTGCCTATGTATATTAGCAAATTTCATCAAAGCACATCAAACCCATCCATGAAACCCAGAACCCCCATTCTGGAGCTCTCACAAGAACTTCAGCCCTCTCCTCGCACGTTATGGAGGAGGAAAACAAAAAGAAATAATGCTGCTGGAAAAATAAAACAGAGAGGGGATTTGTTGTTGTTTTGGTTTTTCTCACAATACCAATGCCAGACAAGCTCCACTTCTAACCTGACACAGTAGGAGTAATTGAAGAAGATTATGGGATTCAAAAGGTGATGCTGAAGTCGGGTATCAGTCAAGTCTATTTCCTTCAGCAGTGCAAGAGGGTTACTTGAAATATCAGAGACAAAGTATTGTTCCAAAAAAAAATCCTGAAACACTGAAATAAGCTGAAGAGTCATGGATCAAAATGCAAACTGGTACCTGACCTGCTATATTTTGAATTTTTCTACATTCTCACAGCTCATGAAACAGTTCTGTGGTTTGGTTTTTTTTAATCATGGTATCCAGCTTTTTAGCTTTCCAGTGAAATACCAACCTGTAGAGCTTTTAGTCAAATAAAAAAAAAAAAAAATTGCATATGACAAGCAGGGGAAGTGCTTTGTGTGGTGTCATTTACAAATGTAGAGGGGTACCTGAGTACACACACAGGTGCTTCCTTTTCTAGAGAAATCCTTCAGTGGGTAACACACACACTTTTTAAATCTGAAATTTGGTGCATTTAATATTTAAATTCATTTTTCAGCAAGTCCTATCCAAAAAGCATGCTACTCTTCAAAACACAATCCTGCAGTCTGAATTCCATCTCAGCCCTACCAGCACTACAGAGAGCACCTGAAAACATATTTACCTAAAAACTCAGGTTCTCCTTGTGGCACAGCTTTCATGTGTGATGCCTGGCTGCTTAAATTAAAAGTTTTATTTCTAATAGATGTGTATTTAGTTATTTTTTAAAATTTTCTCAGTCACAGGCAGAGGAGTTCCACAATTACAGAAATGCACAATTTCTGCAGACTTAAGCAGGACAACATGGCAAGTACCAGTACAAGTTAACTCTTAGAAAGTTCCTTCCTAACTTGTTAAAAAACCCAAACAAAACAGAACAAACAGCAAAATAAACCAGCCATGAGGAAGAAAATGCCCTTTTCTGTAATTAAAAGGCAGAAAACAAGGAGAATTCTGCAGGGAAAAGGTTTTCAATGCCATTTGATGTAGACATAGCACTTCCACCCCCAGCCTGTGACTCAGAAGTCCCACAGTGCATCAGCAGAATCAGTCTGGCTGGAAGGAAGCCCTCACTCTACAGTCTTCATAACCTGTTCTGTCAAAAATGTATGGAAAAGCATTTCTCCATAGTGTGTCCTTTCACAGATGCGATTACAAAATAATTAGCAGCAACGATTCTTAGACTAACAATATTTAGATGATGCTAAAACAAATACAGACGTGCCTAATGCTGTTGTTGGATTTATTTATCCACATCATTTCACTGGTAAATAAGATTAATTGGTTTCCATCGCTTATGCACTCCTATGAGACTGTTCTGGAAACAAATCCCAGGGTCTCCATCTCCTCAGAACCAGCCATCAGCCACATCAAAGGGCTCCAGCAGCCAGGCTTCTTCCCCAGCAGTGTATCAGATAATTAATCATTGTACCAAGAGCCTCACAAGCACTCTCACCCCCAGCTGCTCCCAGGCAGCTCTCAGCTCATTTTCTGGGACTGATCCTTCCCAGGGCAGCTGGGGGTTCCCTCTGCTCCCCACAGCTCCAGCTCCTCCTCACCTCTGGCTCCATCCCAGGAGCACAAAACTGACAGCAAAACATAAAAAAAAAAAATGGTATAAGAATTATAGCAACAGTAAATAGTAAAGGAGTGTTATTATGGGACACGTGGCTCGGTTGGGGAGTGAGGAATAGAGCATTCTAAGGTTTAATTGTGTTCTACTCAGGTGAATTTCTGAAGTACAAAATGAGATTTAGAACACCTGTTTCAGGACCAGCTCTGGTAGCATCGCTATTACCCCTGCATAACCTGTTGCTTTCATTCACTTTTAACCTAGTGTGAAACCTTCAAGTGAGGCCAAAATCAGATCATTAACTATTCCTCTGAAGGCTTTTAAATACTGAATTTTTGTATTTTGGAATATGTGTGCCTCTACATTTTCTGGGATCAGTGTATGCTCTTGAAACAGCCAAGTTGAATATTGCAACAAACAGTGTTCCTTAGGCTATTTCTTTTGTCATTCCTATTGAGACCTTAGAAAATATTGTACAAAATAATTTTGTCCATAAAATGTACAGACACACATTGGTTGTGCTCAATTTCTATTTGTTTGTATTTGGTTACTACTTGAAGTATTGAACTTTATTAGTACAAATGCTTTGGAAAGTGAATTTTCAGCTTATAAAAGCTGAACCATTTGCAAAAGCAAAACTTAAATTTACAAATATAAACACTTATCCAGGAAGCATTTCTCTGTATAATTGGCTTAAACCAACAATGTACATTGTCTGACTCATAAAAATGAGGCAAGAAACATACATTTCCAAAAGGTCCTTGGCAACAGATGGAGCTTCAAACTGATGTTTGTACAGGAAATGCAGCTATTACAGACAGAAATAAACCTGCTTCTGCATTTGAGACAATTAAGATAGAAGCCACATTTCAAGTTATTCCTGATGTGTGATTCACTCACATTCCTCTGTTATCTTAACCTTGAGGGGCTTTTATTGTGTTCTAGAGAAATTATTCCTGTGCTCTCTACAAACACATTAGGTCTTGGAAATGTTGCTACTCCTGCTTCATCTCTGAACTCTTCACTGACATTTCCATTTAAAGAGAATCTGTAGCAGATATTCAGGAGCACATTTACACTTATTTTACACAAAGCCAAAACTGCACAGTTTCCACATTAGTATGAGAACCACAGCCTTGGTACTTGCCGCGATTTTCTCTTTTTGAAGCCAGTAAAAATTGAAATTTAGAAAGCAGTCTCATGCACTGTGCCTTGAATAAAGTTAAACTGTATTTTTACACTGATTCATTGAAGTGTCTCTATTTTATGTTCTATTCACTTTGACCCTCCACCCACATTTTAATTCTAAGACAAGCCCTGCATGCATTGCATAATACATCACATAGGCAGGAGGTCTTCCATCTTAAACAGCTTCATGCAGTTGCTGCTTTCACTTTACAAACCAGGGCAAATATTCAGGAAAACGTTATATTGCTCTTTTAATTCCTCCTCAGCTAATATCAACTTTAGTTAAGGAGCAGCATTTTGCCAAATGGATTAGATCCCTTTGTTGATTCCCACTGCAGTCACTGCATGAACGAGGGTAAATTTCAGTTTGGCAGGCTGCTGGCACTCTCACTGCTTTTTTTTGTCAAAAAATATTTCCAGTTACAGAACAGATACCACCTCTGAAATATTTTGGCATCATATTCCACATATTCCAACAACCTTTCCTTTTTTTTTTTCATGTGTCCCAATCATTTCTAGTCCTAAGTGTTTATGAAATAATTGGTTTATTTCATTGTGCAACTAATTTAATGGATTGCTTTAAATTTGTTTAGTAAAAAACCTTTTCAGCACCGTGCAGGAAAAACACAAGACAGGTTTGTCTGGACAGATTCTGCTCTTGTCTTCCTCAGTAATTCCCACAGCTGTTACTGAGAACAAAATGTCCCCATCAGTTGGAAGTCTCATAACAGCAACATCATTGATGCATAGGAATAATTCTGAAATGTGTCTTTTTTGCATCAAACAGAAACAGAGTGTAGTGTTCTGCTATTATGATATTAGTAATTTACATTTTAAAAGTTATAATATAGGATTTGAGTGGTGAGTCTTAATTTATTCCTACCCAGCCTACAGCTGAAATGAACTCTGTGAAATATCCTGTATTAATTTATTGCTACTGTTTAAGCAGCAGGTGAGTTACAGCTGAACATTACCAGACAATTACTGATCTAATCTGAGATACTGTGTAAATTCCAATCACTCATGCTGAGTAATGATGAATAAAAGATGAAACAGAGTTTGTGAGATTTTCAGGAGTAAGAAAACTGTCCTGATTTAAAAAGGAGGAAAAAAGAAGTTGGTTTGTTTTGGCAAAAGACATAGTAATTCTTTAAGGGTAGAGGGGAATGGAGGAGAATTTAGGGAAAAATGCTGGCCCAAAATTTGACAAGTGTGACCTGGCTAGAAATTACCAGTCTGCACAACTGAGATTCACGGCAGGGCAGTGTTCTATCTGTTCTAAAGTAGGCTTGCTGAAAGTGTTGCTGCCTGTGACTGGCTATGACACAGCAAAACATCATTTAACTCTAACACAGAACCACATTTGAAATCCTTAGCAATGTTTTGTAGTGAGTGTTAACACAATATTTATGAGTAGGGCATTTGGAGCAGACTGAGGCCAGTTCTGGCCCCTCTGAATGAATTGCTGAGTTTTATTTTGTAGAGCTTAACACTACTTGACCCTCTTGTACCCCTGTTAACACACTGCCTGTTCCTAAAGCATAGGGAAATGTTGGAAAAGCTGAAACTGGTACAAGAAACTAATTAAAAGTAACAGCAGATGAGCTGAAATCTATCCTGTTCATGGACCATAATGTCACAGGTGGCTCAGTGCTGGCAGTAACTGCAGCAGAAATGGTGTTTTCCTCTCTGGGAAAAGGGCAGCATGACTGGGATGAGTGTGACTCCAGTGGCTCAGGGTTACATTGCTAATTTAACCCCTGGATGCCTCTGCCAGTGATAACACAGCCCCTTTATGGAACCCAGCAGCTCCCTTGGAACTCAAAGGGTTTCAGTTCCCCACATTTCTAATTCAGCCACCTTATGATGAGCTTTGTGTTCACATGTGATGTGCCTAAAGCTGCACTGGTTTATCCAGTTTGATATTATGAGGTTGTTAATAAAAAAAAACTGGAGGCACTTTTTTTAAAAAAGCCCTGAATTTCAAGGGAAACCCCCTTCCCCACAGCCAAGTGCAGAGCAGCAGCAAGGTCACTTAGAGCAACAAGTCCAGGTGGCCTTTTCTCTCTCACTGTTCAATCCTGGGTGAAATATATGCTGTCAGCCCCTGAGATTAATAGTTCTATTTGCTGTTCAGTATATTTGAAAAATCTCCTGTTATTAATGTAATTTGGGAAGGACTTACAGTTCTCAAGGCCTTTTTGAGAGTCTGTACACGTGCTGGTAAGGTTCTTTCTAACATCTTATAAAAGGCAACATAACATGGCAAATTTATCCCTGTATAATTGTGCTCAGAAATATATGACTGGCATATTTCTCATTCAATAATTATCCCTTATAGCTCTATTTGCTCTCACTTTACTTGCTTTAATTAAAAATAATTATCTGAAGATCAGAGATGCATTAAGTCTTGCTTTGGAATTTGTAATATATTCCCGTTATTCTGGATGCGTCATATATTATTTTGTTCATTAAGGAGAAATATGATCTTGTGTCACCAGCCGTTTTAAAGCAGTTTTTGCCTTACCTTTGGGTGCTCTGGTAGAGATTGTACAACTGTAAAATATCAGCAAAGTTTCTCATGTCTCTGTCTAAGAGGACAATGTTTAGATCAGTTAGTGCAATTTTTTACTTCAAGCAGTAGGCATGGATACTGAAATTGAAACTGTTTACATCCTTTTGTTATGCTGGTGTAACAGGCAATTGCATTATACTCCAAAAACTGTACCTTAGACTCCTGGTCACTGAACATGAGACAATATTTTAGCTGTCATTTAGCGAATTCCTTTTAGTTTGTAATGCATGCATTACTACAAGGTAGGCTGTAACATTAAAATCCCATTAACAACTACATTTCCTTATAGCCTTATGTTTTTCAGTACCCTGCATATAGCAGGTAACAAGGGCAGCTTGGATTTTCTGCACATGTAAACTGAATATATTCCTGCCTTCACCTTAACTCTGAGGCTTGGAAGGTTCTCTCACCAGCTGCCTCACTACTGTGGGATGGATCCCATCAGAGCCCACAGAGCCATGAGTATCCAACTGTGTTGTCATCTTATTGCAAAGTTCCATACCTTCTTGGTGATTCCTCATGGGTAGCTCCTCACAGCACTGACTCCTTCTTCTTCAGAGCACAGCCAACCAACTCCAGCTCTCTCCTCACCCAGCTCACCCACTCATTTGTAGCACTCATCCTCATTGGACACAGCTGTGGCCTGTTAAGGGCAGGCCTGTTCCTAATCTTTGGTGATTAGCACAGCTGCAACTCCTCAGGGGTGAGATTGCCTTCTGAACTCTTCTCTTACATTCTATCCCTCCACACAACTGGCCAAGCACATCAACAACCACCCCCTGGTTACAGGAGCTCCACTCAACTCCCCATCCCCATGGTCCAGCTCTGGGGGCTGGGTATCCTCAAGACAACTGGCCCTGACATTAAAGACTGAGAAAGGAATTCATTAAGCACCGCTGGATTTTCTTCCCCGTCCCCTGTCACTACACCACTCTCTGCTTTCAACAAATGAAGGCCTTGCCTTTCTCAGCAATCCCTTCCCTTCCCTAACCCTCCCTTGAACTGCCTTCCCTTGCCCAACCCTTCCTTGCATTTCCCAGCCTCCCCTGTCCCTTCCTTGCCTTCCCCTCTCCTTCCCTTCCTGCACCTCCAGGCCTTGCCAAGCCCAACCTTCCCATGCCCTGCCTCACCAGCACCTCCTTTGCCTTGTTTCCCCTTCCCTGCATACCTATCCCAGCCCCATAGTCATTTCAGCTCCATCCCACAAGCTTTATTTCCCTGCCAGCTCTGCCGTTTCAGCTCCAGCTCTGCATTTTCCAGCGCTGGCAGGTGAAGCTACTCCAGGTTCTCAGGGCAGGATCCTCAGTTTGGTTCCAGCAGCTCCACAACATTTCCTGCATTCGTGCTTGGTATCACTCTGGGGCCTGGAGGCCCCAAAGCCCCTCCTGCACCCCTTTCTCACAGGATTATTTCACCTCCACATCACTTTGGGGCTGGCTCCTGCCCCAGGATGAACACAATTGGTGTTTCAGCCTTACCACCTTTATTTAATGGGCATCATGGATCAAGTAACAGGAAAAAAAAAAAGTACTAAACATACAGTAATGCCATAGTATAATACATTAATAGAACAATAACTAGAACACTAAAACAACATAAGGTGGTAGGAGGAGAAAATAAAAGTAGAACAAAGTAATAATAAAGTGAAACGGTTTTATTGCCCTTACTTTTCATACTACTTTAACCTCTGCAGCCCCGCGGGGCCACCTCCCAGCCCTCTCCCTCAAGGAGCCTCCTCCCCCAGGCAGCGGCCGCTTCCCCCGCCGCCCTGAAGGCTCCGCACCAGCCGCCGCTGCTGCAGCACTGCCCCGCAAGGCGGAGCAGGCGGATCACGACCGTTCCTCCGCTGGGCACTCCGGGGACCGGGCCGGGTCAGCACCACGGCCCCGGGACAGCGCCCGCCCGAGCCCGCAGTCCCGGCTCACCGGCGCACCCGGGTGGCACAGGAGGCACATCGCCCACCACTACAGCCCCACAGCGTCAGCGAGACCAGCGCCCACACGCGCCCGTTTATAGCCCACGGCATGGCCAGCCCCGCCCCGCCAGCCCAGCCAATCCCAGCCCGAGGCCGAGCCCAGCCCCCGGCCCCGCCAATCGCGGCCCTCCTGCTCCTCTCCCCGAGCCCCGCTCCTCTCAGGCCTCGCCCCCAGGTCGCCGCCACTCCGGAGGGACGACCCTGCCCACTCCTACCCCCGGGAGAACTCCCGGCCGGGACGTGAACGGGAGTCCCCGCCGGCCCTTCCTGAGCCCCAACAGCACCTGCCGGGGCTGCGGCAGAGCGGCCCTGCCGGCTCCAGAAGCCGCGGCAGCCGGAGCGGGAGCCGCGCCTCAGGAGAGCCGGCTGAGGGGCGGGGCTGAGCGGGCAGGGCTTGGCGGGCCGGTTGAAAGGGAGGCTGTGATTGGGCGGAGTGGAGGAAGGCGGGCTGGGAAAGGCGGGGCCGCGGGGTGGGCGGGGCTTGGGGCTGAAGGGCGGCCTGGGGCCCGCAGTGCGAGCGGGACGGGCGGAATGGAGGCCGTGAGGGACCGAGGCTGAGCTGAGCTGGGCGAGGAGGGAGCTCTGCACTGTTCTGCATTTCTGCAGAGAGAAACAGTTCCCATTTCTGTTCCCAAAGCTGCTGTACCGCACTTCTGTTCCTCCCTTTTTACACATGATCCAACTCGCCCAGACAAACTCCACACAAAAAGCAGAACATATTCTATACACACGAATTTTGTAAATACATTATCTGCAGTTAGTTTTAAGATATGATGGGTTTGTCTAACTCCTGGACTTCTTTTACACTTTTGACATGACTTACTGAAGAGACTGGTTTGCTTTGGGGTTTGGAGTTTTTTTCAGAATATATGGAAGAAATTATTCATGTGGTAGCACATAAAATATTACATTTTGAATAAGGAGCAAACAAAACGTGGCAATCTTTCCTGAGAGAAGACCAGAGGTGTTGCTATGGAAATTATTCCAATTTATGATGCACTACAACAACAAACATTTAATTTCTGATGGTTTTTTTCTCTAGATCTCACTGGAATCTTGCAAATATAGTCAGGAGTACTGCATGATGCTTTCATAGACGTACTATTTGTGTCAAAGTCTTTAAAAATAGAATAGCTAAATTTAAATTTGAACTACTCTGAAGTTTGAGGTAGCTCATGTCACACGCTGAACTTTTAGTTAAAATCCTTGTTTTATTAAAAGAGGGGTTTGTGGGTTTGTACAGTCGTGGAAAAAGCAATATAATTCCATAACTATAGCTAATTTTCTGCTTTGTTGCCCTGCCATTTCATGCAATAGAAGAAATTTTGAGATGTATATTGACATTAAATACCCAATCTTTGAACCTATGCTTAAAAGATTTACCCATGCTTGAGAGCTCAGATTGTAGCCTAGAGCCACATTTCCTGTGCAGCCTTTGTACAACCTTCCATTATTCTGCTTAGAAAAAATTACTCAAAATTGAAGTTTCATGGCAGCAGCAATACTCTAGATTATTTCTAATGAATTACTTGCAACTTGCTTTTGTTTATTCACTATGCTATGATAGCAATTATCATTCCCACTTCTGCAACTCAGGGCTTTCAAAAATTTCAAGAATGCCCATTTTTGAAAGCCAACTTTTCACATTTCAATTGTGTTTTCTGGAGGAAGGTCAATTGAGAAGAATTTTAGTTGACAGTTTGGTTTGGGGTTTTTTTTAGCAAAATCTAAACTTCCATTACTGGTTAAATAGAAAGTTAATATTTCCAGTAAAGAAGAAATATTAGCAAGGAGGCATTCTGAGCATAGATTTTAATATAGATCAATTTCCTCCTCTGTTTGAGGCAATGAGAAGAATTGATTTTAAATAAGGATATTTAAGATGGGAAATTTTTCACCAGAAAACACAACATGTAGTTGGAACAATAATTGCAATATTTGCCTTAAAGTCCAATTATAAAGCTAATCCAAACATCAGCATTTCATTTTGTTATTTTCATTAGAAACTTACTTCATTTTAATGAAATATTTATTTTTTAAACATCTATTATGAGTTGTTCATTTCCACATTGAGTTTTTATATTTATTTGCATAATATTACCTATAGCAGCAATATAGATAATACTCCAGTGTTATGAAATTGGACATTAAGGAAAAATATGGGTATACACCACTTTTATACAGCATTAATTCAGCTTTGCTGTGGGTGGGCCTCATTAAAGTCTGGGATAGTGGCTTGCTAATGTTTGCAAAATGGCATAGATCAGCTGTAGGAACCTCTGGACCCTTGTTAATATAAATAGTGCTACTTTCCCAAAAAAACTCTTTGAATTCAGTGAATTTGTTATTCTAATAAGTATTTCTGCATCAGATAAATAAACTACTAGCATTGTACATGACTTATCTATTCATTCTTTTCTTATATATATGCAGTCTAAAAAGTCAAATCCCTGGGTTATTTTTTCAGTGATATTGATGGTTTACATTTTGAAAAACACCAATTGCATTGTAGTGCATTTTTTTAAAATATACATTTTTTAAAAGACTTTTCTTTTGAATAGAGTCTGCTGAAGTGTAATTTTCAAAACCTGTGCAGTTGGAATCTGCAATTTCAACAATAGCTGTAATTTTAATTGTAATTTGCTGTCTGAGGTAAATAAAAGATGTCTTACTCTTTAAAAGTCTAAGAGATTTCAAGACAAAGAAAGCAGTTCAACTGCTACAATATCATTGCAAAAATAAAGTTGGGGACACAAAATTCACCCAAAAACAGCAAGGGGAAGGCCAAGGGGTGCCCTTAAGAGTGATGCTGGGAGAAGAGAGCAGGACTAAAAGCACTCCAGGTATGGACTGTCTGCAATGAAAACCAGCACTGTAAAGATTTTGGTTTCTAGTCTTAATTAGGAGTCCACCACTCCTAATTTAAAAAACAACAACCAAAAAACACACCAAGCAACTAAAAAAAACCCCTACAATTTCTTACCTTTTCTTTATTATTCCACTTTTTTCATGAAGAGACTTTTTCAAATAATTAGCTGGGAGCTCTGGCACTTGGGCACTTGGATATACTTGTGTACATCCCCCGGATAAGTGATGTATAGAAACTGTGTAAGCATCAAAATTAGCTGGGGAGCAGAATGGCCCAAATATTCTGCAATGCTGCAAATATTCAAAGTAAGATTCTTTATTTTGTTGTTTTCAATATATTAGTCAGACTAAAAACTAGTTTTCTTCTAGGTGAGTTACTTAAAAGTTCTTTAGCTGTGGGATAAGTTTTGGGGAATTAGGCATGTGGCCATATCCAACTATGCCAGAAATAGAGTTCCACCTTTTGAATTAGTAAAGCCTTGGAGTATTCACTCTAAAAATCAAGAACTCACATTTCTTCACAGCAAGCTTTGGGTTGGCTTTCGTCACTGTTGAGGCAGAGATGACACAAAGTCAGAAGGCAAAGTGGCATAAGCCCCATATAGTCCATCCTCTCTTCTTTTATAACATAGTTCACTACAGCTGGACCTGATTGGTCATTTAATCAATACATTTCACCTGACTGACTAATTAACAAGGCACCCATTTATCAACAATCTGGTGGGAAGAACAGGAAAACAAATCAGAAAAACATCACCTGCAGGTTGTTTTTAATAATTGGCTTTCATTGTTTATCTCCAGCTCCCTACAGCTTCCCAGGCTGATTCTGGGAAAACTTATCCAGCTTTCTCTGTCTCTGACCACACTGTCACATCCCCAGGATTTGAATTGGTGACTGGAATAATTTTGGCTATTCTGGCCCTTGCTATTCTCTTCTGCCCATTGCTCAGTCCTAGTCAAAGCTTTGGGTATTTTAATGCTTTTGGTTTGCTCAGTAGTCAGTGCTGAGCCAGTGAGGCTCAGTGAGGCCTTCAAGTTGTAAATGAAGAGTAAGAACAACAGGCACTCTGCTGAATGTGTGTTTGGCTTCCTTCCCTCTCAGCCGGACAGGACAGAAAAGTTTACCAACCACTCAGGTTTTGATGCATTTACTGGCATACACAAGATGGCCATTAGTGTTGATCAGAGGCACTTTTTTTTTCTGGTTTTGTTCGATTTCTTTTTAAAATGTTGTCATTTACAAAGAGATAAACAGTCTGCAAATGTAAATTCATAGGGTTTTTTACAGTTCTGACAACAACTGTAAACAACTAAGGCTTCTCGAATCACTCATTAAAATTTAAAGTTCAGTGATCAGTGCATCCATTTAGTAAACATACCTTTTTGTACAAGCTTTTAGCCCTCATCTCATATTAGCATTCAGGTAGAATCATTACTGAAGTATTCTAAATATATATTTTAAATGAAGCTTTTAAAAGCTTCTTCTGGCTTTTAAGTTTATACCCTTCAAATTAATAAAAGGTCTTCCATTATGTGACATCATGTTTTGCAATGTTTGTTTTTAAAATGTTTTTCTTTCCTTGTATTTTTAACTTTTAATGCAGTTAAAAATAAGAATTGTTGAAGTTGTTTCCCAAATGGAAAGCTTTCTTTTGTTTGGCCACAATATCGAGAGGACCCTCAAGAAGAACAACTCAATTCCTTTTATTGCTTACATATTGTTAAAATTTCAGTCTAATTAAGCTAATTTTTTGCACAGCAGTATTTCCTTTAATTCTGTGTCTTGCTCCAGCAAGACCAATCTACCTTTAAACCCTGCTGTGCTACCCATGGCCTTGTTAAGCCTTGCTACATATACAGTCTTCAGCTTTCCTCATAAAGAGATTATCAGGGTTATTCCAGCCTGATGGATAGGTACCCTGAGATGGGTAGGTATTTTCTTCAACAGAGAATTGTAGCATGATATCGAAGGTGGAAATAATATATAACTGTCCATTTAAGTCTATCTTATCTATCTTTCTTTTTTAACTTAAACTGAAATAATATTTTTGCTCTAGGGCCAGCTTTAAAAGGGATTTTATGAGCAGGTCATTCCAATTTGCTGGATTCTGCAGAGCTGAGGTATCTCATCATTGCAGATCTGTTACTAAGAATGCACTTGTTCCAGAATTTGCTTACCCATAGTTTTGTCACTACTAAAACAAATGCTGTTCCAAGATCCTCCTGTGAACTTAAAACAAGTATCCATTACCTTGACAATCTATGATTTCTTTTTCACCCTTGTCTATGTATCTGAAAAACTGGTTTTACATGCAATGCTTACAGCTCTCCCTTTATCATTACCTGTCTTGATCTGGATGGTGATCTTGATTTGAACCTTAATAGGGAAGATTAAATACAAGAAATGAAGCTCAAAAAGAGCCTTGGCAGACACACAGCTGAACGTGCACACAGAGAGATAATTTTCCTCATCTCTTCACCTCCTCATCTCTTCACTGATGTTTTCAGGTGATGTTCACAGCCCAGGGCTGCAGCAACTGGCTGGGATTGGACTGAGAGCTGAGCCCAGAGCTCTGGTGTTCCATAAAGCCTCTCTGAGTAACTTTGTGTGTCTGAAAACCTTATCTATGGACAGAGAGACACACATATGCAAATGTATGTACACGTTTACAGGGTTTTTTTCCAAAATCTATCAAATTTTATGTATATTGATATCACTGCACAAGAATGTGTTTAAACATAATAAACATTCAGGGTTAAGTGCTTCAGCTTCTCATCATGCCTCCAGTTCTGACCATTAGAAATGGGTAGAATTTGGCAATTTGGGTTCACTGTAGAATCACTCAGCCATATTCACCATAATTGATAATGAATGTTGAACTGAAGGTGAAAATTAGGAACCAATGTTCAACATTTGGTCTTGAATTACTATGGTTTATCTCCTATTTTAAATTGATTTTTTCCTTTTTAATTAAAAAATCAAACTAGTTGTCACCATTTGAGAAAGCCAATAGGAATGTGGGGTTTAGCACTGAGATGAAATGATCCTTTTTCCTTCACTCAGCTGTGTTCCTCTGTTTGCAATGAGTAACAAAGCTTTTTTTAGCCTGTCTTATAAACATACACTTGTAGATGCACTTGCAGTTCTAATCCCTTATGAGAAATAAGCTCCTCAATTCTATCTGAGTTCAAATAATAGATGTTTTCAGACAGCAGGCTTGGGAAGTCAATTTGGCTAATCATGGCTATCCAGCCTGTCTGCCAGAGAGGTTAATCAGTAATTCTTGCTACACCTGAATGCTGCATGGTCAAGATTGTTTCTCAGCCAAAAGAACATAAACAAACAGGTTTTTGTCACCTTCTACATCAACTATGTACTGATGTTGTGGACAGGTAACAAACTTGGACAAACTTTAATTCACAACCAAATTCTGTGGTCAAAACTGACAAAAAAAGATGCATCCATGATGGTGCTCCAGTGAACTCCCAGGTTTCTGGTTGGCTGTGCCCAGGGTCTGGTTACTGCATGGGCAGGAACATGGCTCAAAGCTCCTCTCACACACGCATGGACGCCTCTCACTCAAGGGCAGCCAGCAGATTGAGCTGCTCCAGCCCAAGGGCTGAAGAATCCCTCAGGGAATCCAACAGAAAAACAATCATTCACCACAGAGTGATGAGTGAGGGCCTTGGCTCCTATCATTCCCTATGGGTGCTGCCCCCCTCCCCAGACGACACTTCCCTTCACAGCCCTGTGCTCCAGGGCAAACTGCACTGCTGGTACTCTAGGGATGTGCCCCCTGGTCACAGAGTGACAAAATTATCCTTTGTCTCCTAAAAAAGGAAAAAAGCTCTGAAGTTTGTCTCCTCAGTTAGGTAAAAACACACCTTATAGGACTTGGGGGACTGCACCTCAAACTTAAGGATAGCCAGCTGAACAGAAGCCAAAAAGTCCTGTAAGCAATTTGCTAGAAAAAGAAAAGAACAAAAGGAAATAATTGTTTTTGTGAGGTGTTTTACCAGGAGCAAGAGCCACTTGCCCTGCCTCGGTTTGTCTCTGTACAGAACTTGTTATTTTGCCTTTTATTAAAACTTTTCTGTTTCCATCACTTCCACAGAAGCCATCCTGCTGATTTTATGCCATCTGAGCTATCTCATGTGTGATATAGATCTCCAAGAGCTTACAGGACCTGGCTGGAGGAGACCCTTACATCAGTGCTCCTACACAGCTGCTCTGGGCAGTGTTCCCAGGAGGGAACACAGAACCATCTCCTGCTTGGCTTCCAGCAGCTCCTCTGCTTTGAAGGCTGAGCTCTGTCCAAGGTTAATGCATCTCAGTCCTGGTGATTGGATCAGGCTGTTATAAGCTCCATGATTCATCCCATCTTATGTTGCTGCCATGCTCTGTGGAGAAAATGTGCCAAGAATTTGCATGCTTTGCTGTCCATGCCCAGTGCACTGTGAGCTTTAGGGGTCCTTCTGCCATTTTGCTCCCTATGGGACCATGCACATGGACCATGTCCATGTAGGTCCTACAGGACCTGCTCAGCAGTTGGGAATGAGCCTCCTCTGTGGAGAATGTCCTGCTAAGAACAGTCACTGCAGAATGATCTGTCATGTTAGCAACACTTCCTTTAGTTTGTGCCCAGACTGCTGCAGGCACTTGTTTATTTTTTCTTCTTCTCCCTCTGATTTTTGTTTTAGAGTTTGCTTCTACTGAGATCTCATATTCTCTCAGCTGGGTTTTGTTTAGCAGCTCAAAATAGCAGGGCCAGCAATGCCTGGAGTTACCTGAGAGCAAGATTTCTCCTTCTAAGCTTTAGAAATAAGCAACACCTGTATTCTGTCCATTCACTTTCTTACATTGTTTCCTAGATCAAAATCTGTGCATCTAAAGGTCACTGAATTACTTGATATGTGAATGTGCAGTTGTTTCCTCTCACTCTGCTGCTGTTCTTGCTAAACAGGGCGCTCTTTCCTTGCTTGAATTTGGGAATCCACATTGCAGCTTTTCAACATGACCAGAATTGGATTCCCTCAGATGCAGCTTCACAGGGACAGGGCTGGAATCACTCACCCAATTCACCCAGGGTGTTCTGTCATGGGGAGTGCCTGAGGAATCCCATTCCTCTGTCTGGGTTTGTCATTATTACCTGTCTCCCTGGATAGAACCTTGCACTTGCAGAAAAAGCAGAATTTATCTTTTTCTAGAGTAACTGATGTACAGGCCCACACCTCACAGAACCAGCTTTGTACCAAAAGCTAAGAACTTCATTCTGAGGTATTTCACGCCTGAGGCTGCTTTGTGCTTCTGGGTAAGTGCCTGAAGAGCTGTTAAGCTGCACTTGTGGGGGAAGCAACAAGGAGAGGGAGAACTCAAGGGAGATGTGAGATATTGTCAAAATTCTATTTTTACACATCATTCTCTGGTCAGAACATTGTTGCACCATCAGAGCGCACCCTCGTGTTCCAGTCAACACTGGCATGTGATAGGTATCAACACCCTGAGACATATTTTTGAGTTTTCAAAAACCAATATTTCTGGTTTTTGTTGGATATGCTATTTCTCTTGAAGTAGCCAGAGATTTTGTGGTAGAAATGTTTTCTTCCAAGTCCTGTGTTGCTTTTAGGGCTGGTATGAAGATTGCCATTCATGATCTGTACAGTAACATTTATCATTAGCTCCAAATAAGTTTTTGCTAATTTTCTGGTTCATCTATCAAGAAAATATTAGTGTCATCAGTGTAGGGGGCTTAATATAGTAGATGTTTTCCAAGATGGATATAAGGCTCTCTATAAAATAAAAAATGTAAGCACAAATGAATAAAGGTGTTCAAAATTTGATGAATTTTACGAGTTCTGTTATATTCAGTATCCAGCTCTGCAGAAACTGTCCTGAAAATTGCAATTAGACACTGGGCCATGAGCTGTTTATTCCAGGGCTGTTTTCAGCATTTTCCCTCAAATTTTTTATAGTATTTTATAGACTCAGGAACCTGTTAGTAGTTAGTTTGATTTGGGCTTACCTCTGTTTTCATTGAATTAATACCTAAAAAAGGTGAAGTTTCTGTACCCACTTCAAACAGCAGCCCATAAAGGAAATGGAAGGAAAATTCAAACAGTTTTAGGCAGCTTATTATATCTGATAGTCCTTGGAAGAGGACTGAATAAATAACAGTAGACTGAATCAGTTTGTAAACTACATTCAAGAAACTTTAAAATGATGAAATAAATCTCATTCTCTCTGAGTTGATGGTTTGTTTTCCCTTTTTGCCCTTGCAGAGGATGCAAGTCATTTGCTAAGTACAGCAATAGAATTTTTCTGCAGATTACTTTACCCAAAACAAACAGCCTTTGTTCTTACCTTTCAAGTCTGCAATCTGGAAGGGTAGGTGTGCATGACAGATTCTTGATAAATAAATACATAATAAAATGTGGCTAGACTTTCTTTTTCCACAATGTATTGTAATATCAAAAAGAGCTTGGCAGATACTTTACCTTTCCTGTGGCAGGTATGCACATAATTATTCCTCATCCTTGCAAATGTAAAAGCAAAAAGCAAAAACAAAAACAAAACCACTTTGTTTCTGGCTGGGATTAAAATTGGAGCTTGCCTTTTGGTGGTGACATGAAGAAAGAATTAATTTTGGTGATATGAATTCCATTTCCTAGCTATTCTACACATTTCATTCACTCAAATTCTGTAACTGCTTTGAAAATAAAATGCAGGGAGGCAGGATTTTTTTGAAGCTTCCATAGCTCTAATTACTTTCTAGTGACCTTTTGCTCAAGAACTGTATTCCACTCTTCTTCTTACTTCTGTAATGGGGACTGTCACACACAGAAACAACCACATTTCTGTTTTCTTTAAAATTGTGCATAACTAAAATTTAAAAACTTATTTCAAGGACTGAATTAAAAACAGGAGAGGGTGAGATGGGAATTGCAAAGCCACTGGGTAAATTGGACTGGAAACTATTGGTGAGGAATTATCCATAAGAAAGGCAGGAGGACAGAAAGGAGAAATTATGATCAGGGAGGTGAAGTCAGAGAATGGAGGGGGAAAAATCCCAGCAGAGCCCCTACTGACACAAGGGCTGCATGAATGGGGAAATCCTTAGTGAGCAGCAGCCTTGACCAGGGTTAAGAATCAGGTGTAAACTAGCAGGAAAATTTTTTGTGATCTGTATGACTTACTGCACTATTAGTTCAATTCAGGTTACTTTACTTTTATTTGTCCTTCATTTTAATTCCCCATTTTACTCCCAGTTGCTCTCTGACCAGATGCTTTTCTTTCAGATCTTGCTTTATCCCAACACTTTCACTGACTCAGCTAGAATCCCCTTGTCTGTACTATCTTCGTTTGGTTTTTAACTCTAAAAAAAGCCTGGTGCCATTTTCTTCACGATTTCACTTTGTAATTTCTTGTAATTTTCACTTTTCTTTCTTTCTGCTACAGAAATAATTAGTTTTCATCCAGTAATAGTGAGAATAATTTGACTTTGTATATATCAAAGTAGGCCTATGATATAATAGATGAATACAGAAAATGCTGTTAGCAAATATGAAAATCCAGGGTTTAAACTAAGTAGTTTTTTTATTGTCAATAGTGAAACTCTTAACTTTTCATAAATTAAAGCTATCTTCTCTAATACAAGTGTCCTTTTCATAAGCAAATTAGTACTGATTTGCAGTTAATCTATTAAATGGTTTGCTTTAGTTCAGAGACTTCATATTTTATGGCAAATTATTTTTCTAAGAGACCAAAGCTACTTCATTAGCTTCCCAAAATATGAGGCAATTATTAATTAGATACATCTTTTTTTTCCTTACAATAAATAATCTAATGCACGTTTGGTTGCAGCAAAGTCTCCGCTATGCAGTAAAATCTTCTAGCCTTGATTTCAGAAATTAGTTTTCTGTACAGAAAAGCATTCCTGGGAACTGCTGAGCAATTGTGGCCTCTGCTGGAAGCCTTAAAATGGCTTCTGATAGATAGCAACCACTGGAAATCATCACTGCTGTTACTTTAGGCACTGATCTGCAGCGTGCTGGGCACTGTACACATGGATTAAGAGATTGCACCTAGGCTGAGGAGTTTACAGGAGAAATAGTAAAGGAACAACATCAACATAAATAGAAAATATAAATGAAATCAAAGAGGACATCAGTGGTAGTGGCTCTTAAACTGCATGTGCTCCATTTGAAATAGTATAAGATACAGATGAGTATTCACCATGCTTATGGACAGGGTTATAAGTATCCTGATAAGTCAAATACTCCAAATTCTTAGTTTGAAACAATATTCCTTACCATTATTTCTAAATACAACAGTGAAACTGGGCTAATTTTTTGTTTAGGAAGAAATTCAGTATTGAGTTTCTGCTGGAAAAAAAAATTACATCCACACATTTATGACAGAGGGAGGCTTTATTGGAAGTACAAAGAACTTTATTGGAAGTACAAAGAACTCTATATTCATTGCAAAGAACTATATATTCATTGATCTGGGATTTCCTCAAGCCACCATTCACGATTCCAGCCCAGAGTAAACCCCAAGGTGCTCACAACCCCAGTGCTTTAAGTGATGCAAGGCTGTGCATCAGCATGAAATGTGCAATAAAACACAAATTTCACTTGTGTTCTTGGAAAGAGGCTTTCCATTTGACAATTTAGAGTGAAGAATGAACTGATTGTGAAGTTTTGAAAAATGCAAATGAATTTATGGCTTTTCTTAGAGTGGAGCATTTGCCATCCTGAACATATGGTCCATAAAGGCTTCAGCAAGTGTTTGCTGTGGTTGAAAACAGGCTTGTGGGAATTCTAAAAAGCAATGCAGTAAGATCAGAGCTCTTTGATGTCAGAATGCCTTGGAGCCAAGGCTGCCTTGCTCTCCCCATGCATCCCTGCTTTCTGTGATGATCTGTACAACATGACTGTCCTTTTAAAATATCTTTATATTGTGACTGTGTCAAAATACAGGCATGTCCCTAAGAACCTCTGAGCTCCAAGTGTCCTGTAATGAAAAACAGACCTGCATGAAACTTGTTGGGAAATAGGATTAGTTTAGTACAAAGAGCCCATTTACTGGATGGTCAAACCTGATTGTCACACTTGAAGGAACCAGTTTGCCATCCCAATTAAACCTTCAGGCATTCTTTGAATAAATGGGAAAACTTCCATTGCTTTTGGTCAAGTGATAAGTTTAGCCATAAACAGCTTAGGGTGTATAAATAGCTCTTGAAGAGAAGGGGAGCAGATGCAGGGCAGAGCTGGGATGGGATTTCTGTCTACAACAGGGAAAGAGCACTATGAACCCTCTGCCTGTTCCTTATCCTTCCAGCAAAGCAACTGGGGAGGGTGTTGTCATTTCTTAAAATTCCTGCAGAGCAAGAATATTCAGAGAAGACTTTAAAAACTATTTACTGAGGGCAGAAACAAACTTGGGATGTTTCTGTTTTCCTCAAGAGAATAAGTCTTCAGGCTGTCCTTTTGAGGAACTTAAATATAACTGAAATATAAATAAAATACCAAAATAACAACATTCTTTATTTCCTATGGATTTTAACTTCTTATACATCCCTATTTATTTCAATATGTCTGTTTAATCCTTTTTGGCTTTTGCAGGGACCTTCAAGGTGCTTTTTTGTCCTAGCTTAGTTATCAGGCTTCAACAATATGCTTTGAATTATTCCAGATCTTTTCAGTGCAGGTGGAGAGCTAATATAAATCAGGTGATGAAACTGTGAATCAAGAGGAATGTTAGATGGTATTCTTGGCTTTTTCTTTGCAGATTCTAGAATATTATTTTGTTTTTAAAAGACTCTTAGATTTTCCCGGAGGGGGGAAGTAATATCCTTGAAGTCCTGGGGGAACAGCAGGAGCAGAATTCAGAGGAAAATGAAATACTTTTTCTTTACTTTTTCTGTGCTTTTAAACCAAGGAAAGTGTTTCATGTGTTAGTGTCTTACAGGGATGAAGACAAGGAATTTTATACCTTTACAGATTGCAATGAAGAACCAGCAAGAAATAAAAAATAGCAGAAGGAACAATGTAATTTCAAAGCACATGTTAAGGTAAAATACTGATCCTTTTGAAATTACATCAGCATTCTGCTAGGGAATGAATAGAGACGATATCAGTCCTCATTTCCTCACTGCCAAACAGACAAGTGGAACAAGATTGGCCCAGTATGATGAGATACCTAAAATGGAAAACTAATCATGTCATTGGAATTAGCAGGGATAAAAAAAAAATTCCAACTCAGTCTGTGGAGGAGCTCCTCTGTCAGTGAGCCTGATGTGACTCCATGCCCACCCAGAGGCCATTTAACAGATGTGCCTGAATTTCAGGGAATCTGACTCAAAGGTCACAGACAGTGCATGTTCCTGGAGATTTCAAGGCAGGACAGTGCCTATATTTTATTTGGACTGTGAATAACTAAAATGCTTGAAAATATGGGAAAATATTCTGATAAGTATAGTGTGCAGTGTCCAGAAGGGGTCATAGGCTAGATTTTGCCACAAACTGTAAAAATAAGCTTGCAACTGAAAATGTGATTATTCCCTAAAGATGCACTCTCAAATTGTGAACAGCTGTACTCATTTCAATCTGAGAAGCTGCAAAGTCTGTATAAAGTCTTTGTGAGGACCTAAATATTCAAAGTATATATTACCTAAATATTCAAATTATATATTGTGCACTGAGGTAACATTTTGAAATGGTGGGAGTGAAATATTCCTAATTGAGAGAGCTTTGCCTAATAAGAGAACAAGACAAATTATGGCTATCAATAACACAACTGGTATTTAAATCCTAAGCAGGTCAGAATGCAAGGTGGAAGGAAATGCATTTCTCAGCTTGTGGATGCCTTGCTCGAGTGTTGCAAGCAGCAGGTACAGCCTTACCTAGGTAATATTTTATACATGAAACTGCTGTCCTCAGTTCCTGTAGCCTCTTGATTACATTAGTATTCCAAGTCCTCTGCACTTCCTTTGTGGGGAAGTGCTAACTCTGGCAACTGCAGCTTCCCAGCTCCAACACTAATGAAAAGGGAGCGCAAGTGAAAAACCTTTCATTTGTTGTGTTTCTGCTGCTGAAGAGCCAGCAGAGGGAGCTTAAGTAACAAACCGTCCTCCCAGGGCTTATTAATAATGCAAAAATACATAAACAAATAAGCAAAAGTCTGCCATGATAGCCTATTCCCTGTAGGAAATGGGAGGAAAAAGAAAATCTGTAGCTCTTGAATGGAAAAGGGTAAACTCAGTAGGGAAAGGAAACTTTCCTAGTAAACAAGAATGCGCTAAAATTAGCATTAAAAAAATTAGTGTTTAAAAATCTGTAAATATCTGTCAGATTTACAGAGAAAAAATGGTATTGCTGTGTTCTTAAACTTTTATCCATACTCAAGAAATTTATTGTTAGTCTTGTTTACTTTTGCTTTTTAATGTATGCTCAGAGTTTTAAAAAGCAAAGTCTTGACTTTTTCCTTTACACAGCACTGTCTTACAGGTGCTGTGACTTTAGGAAAAATAGTTGGGATAGATTTGCACTGCACTTTCTAACGCAGCAGAATAACGTCCAAGAAATTCCCAAATCCTTTATCTCGTTACCTGTCTGAGCAGGACAATCAAGTTGGTAGAAAGTGAGCAATAAAGAAACAGGAAAATAATGTACATCTCCTCTTCAAGGAGCTACTTAACCTCAGTTGGCTTCTTCAGCTTAGACAAGCTCCAGGATCACTTGACAGAGCAGTGAGAGGGGAACTCTGGTTCCTGCTCAGCTGAGGAGCCTGGGGCACTTTGACTTTTAGAATGTCATCAGCACCTCATTTCAAGCGTATAAATTTGGCCTGTGCTGGCATCTTGGAGGAACATAATTTTGGGAAACTATAGCAAGGTCTGGAAAAGACATGAAGAAGAATCACAAGTGTGTTCTCAGGTGGTTTTTTCTTTCCTTGTTTTGGAATAGGTATATATTTGTGCTCAGTGTTTATGCCTCTATTAGTTATAGAAGGGTTGGGGTTTTAAGGAAATTATATCAAAGATTTCCTAGGAACTGGTGGCTGAAAAGATTGGTTAGTATTGAATAAGAGTTTTCTAATACCAACTTTGCTGTTAGAGCCCAATATTGATTGTGTAGCTTGTGGCAGAGCTGTCCACAGGGCACATTGTAAAATGATATCCTCTCACTTAGTTTCTTTCACTTGAGGCATATTGGAGAACAGCTGCTGAAACAAGTGTCAGTGATCTATAGACTTCTGAATGTGCAGTTGATTTCCTGCTACACACACATTTATTTCACGTTACCACTTCTACGTGCCAGGTTTGGGGGTGCTCTCCTGAAAATGCTAGACTTTCTTTCAAGTTATGCACACTGCTCTGATTTGCTTTGCATCTCCATGAATAAAACTGGTTTATGGCTTTGACAACAGGAAAGCAGAGCCCTCAATAAAAAATTCCTGAGTTCCTTTCTTCCTCTTGTGGGTCAATACAGCACTTGGCTGGCTGCCTCTTTGCAGCCAAGCAATCAATCCCCTTCAGAAAAGACCTAGACCAATTTCACACTTGCTGTGTACTTCATAATTGGCCCAGTTCATTCCAGTGTCAAAATTATTTATTTTGTCATGATGATAATCTCTTTCCAGTAGTCCTAAAGTGTCACCTTGTGGCTTGTGCTGGTTATAATTTTATATCTTCAAGAGAAAACATCCCTAAGCATCAAATACAGAAAATCTGTAAGTTCCTCTCCAGGTATTTGTAAAATTAATGTGGACAGTCAAGATTATTTTGTTTTAACTGAGATTGCATTATTGGGGTTTACTTTTGAAATAACTGGTGATAGGTAAGAGCAAAAAATTACTAAGCAGTTCATAATCTATTTAGAAGCTACTGGTTGATTTTTCTGTGGTTCAAAGACAAGATGAGTTTTTATGCAAATTAGACCAGATTTTTACTGGCCACTAATCAAGTGTTTACCTGTTTCCATTAAAACTACATTGAGTTTAATCAGCATGCCTTTTAATGCATGCATTTGTCCCCAAACAAGGAGCATATTTGTCATGAATATTTAAATTGGATTTTAAGTCCATGAAATTTTAATATAAATAAAAAGTGAGGTGGTTTTCTCAGGGTTGAAAGTCAGCATCCTCAGATCCTATTCAAAATTGTAAACAAATTTTCAAATTAATGGTCTCCAAAGACATCTTCTTAGCATTGGGGATTAAATGTCTTTAACTGCAAAAAGATTAAATGTAACTGCATTTAATGGAATGCTATCTGTACATGAATATAAAGATTTTGTTTCTTGTAACTAAAGAGAACTATTACTGAATAATTCAGAAATTATTCTGAGTATTTTAAATATAAAACATATAGATATGTGTTATAGATAAAGATATATTATAAAACATAAAGCATATAGATATAACTGCACCTTATTCAAATCTCTGTGGAAAAGGGCCTGTGGATGTTGATTTCTATGAATATATATTGTATGTACACAAACAGAAGTGAAGCATTTAATATAAATGTAAAGTAAATGTAAAGAGAAACCAGAATACAAGGAAGCAGGGAATTGACAAGTGATGAACAAGTAAATAATTTTATGTTCTCTAGCAATTTGGAGCGCAAACTCCCAATTTGTCCTGTCTTTTTACAGGAAATGAGACAGACCACCAACAGCTGAGCTTCCTGTGAGGAGCTGATGCTTGATGATGTTTGAAGTCAAGCCCTAATAAAACCCTGGTTCTGTTGGAGTTGATTCGACACTCATCATGGACTGGAAAAAAGGCAGACACCCCTTTTATTCCAAAAACAGAGGGTTTTTTGACCTTCACTGGAGGTTTTTGACCACCACTGGAGGTGCAGCATTGCTCATGATGCTCTTTGAACAAGCCCATGTGAGACAGGCTGTCAGCAGGCTGGGTGTCACTGCCCGTCACTGTCACAGGGCTTTGGCAGGGCTCTGCTCACTGAGCCACCCCAGTGGTGCTGGATATAAATGATGTAAATGTTCATGAGTGGATGCACTGTGCTGTGATACTGGCTGTCTCTCAGGCTCACAGAGTGCAGAGAATGTTATTCCGTGCTGGAGGAGCTGGGTCTCAGCAGTTTGAGGGGATTTCTGCTGTACACAATGAATCCTACCAGACAAGATGAACTGCAGAGACGTTTCCTGAGGAGAAAGGAGCAAACATGGGTAGGGATAAATGTTGACAGGGGTTGTTCACACTACATGCAAGTGAAAGCCATGGAAATTGAAGGCAGAAATCCCCGAGGCTTTATTGTAACCAGGGATTCTGTCTTGATTCCTAAGCTGGACACTTGCTACTTCCAAGTACTAAGAGCTGCTCCCCCCTGCCTTGCCTTTCAGCAGTTTTGGTTTGGTAAACAGCCTTGACATTGTTTGTTAAACTGACTTCAAGTGTTTTTTGATCAAGACTTGGCTTAACAAGGTGTAGAATGTAGCCCCCTTTCTGTTGAAATGTAAGCTTTATAAGATATGTAATAATTGCCTTAATTCAATAATTATATCACCTCACATTTTGATAAGTAATTTCTCTCAAAAAGAATTTTACCTATGAGTCATCGTTGGCCAAAACTGAACAGATTTCTTCCGCTGGAAATAATGATGGTGTAAGAATCAGACAGGAATGGCAATGGACAGGTAGGAATGTTCTTGTATTCCTACTCTTGAATACAATCACTGGATTCCAGCTTTTGACTCGTGTCTCCCACAAAAAGAAACAATAAACATAGGTTCATTACTTTTTACTTTAACAAGTAGTTCCCTAAATACTTAGCATATATTTAAGAAACAGAATCTCAGGGTTTGTTTCTCAATTTTTATTTTTGCTTTTTAAAACAAAGCAGAAAATACTGTGGAAAATAACCCTCGTGTGTCAGAGAACCCTAGCAAGTTAGAAGGCAGAAAATAGATTCAAAACTATTTTTAATCTTAAGAAAAGGAGCATTAAATTGGTTTTGTGAACGTTCCTTCCCCATCCCAGTGATGGTAGTTTGGCTTTTCCCGGTTACTCCCTCGCTGGAGTTGTGAGGTGAGTTTGAGGTGCCTAATGCGGGCACAACTTGCCATCTCGTGGCATGTTTGTGCACTACCGCGGTTAAAATACTTAAAATCGATTAAGGATTTTTACATCCAAGAACGTGTAGATCAGTGAGCGTAGGCCCCCATAAAGCATCTAACCTCTCATGAGATAGCCAAAAACCTAAGGGGGGCAGGTACCCACTGTCGATTTACCAATCACGGCCTCTTTAATTGGCCTCCAGTGATGCACGGACGAGCCTGGCGGGTCCCCCCAGCTCAGCGGCCCCGCGTGGCCTGCGCGGGCCCGGGGCTCGGCCGGTGGGGAACGGACACACGGACACAGGGACCAACGGACACACGGACCAACGGACACACGGACCAACGGGCACACGGACCAACGGACACAGGGACCAACGGGCACACGGACCAACGGACACTCGGACCAACGGACATTCGGACTAACGGACACACGGACCAACGGACACACGGACACAGGGACCAACGGACACAGGGACCAACGGGCACACGGACCAACGGACATTCGGACTAACGGACACACGGACCAACGGACACACGGTCTCGGCGCTCCGGCGGCCCCGCGGAGGCGGCAGGGGCGGCTCTCCCGTCCCTCTCCCGCTGTTTCTCTGCCCTTCCTCCTCCCGTCCCTCTGCCAGGGTCCCCGTCCCTCCCGCCGCTCCCTCCCGGCCCCGGTGCCGCCTCCGCCCGCTCTGGCTGCGGCGCTGCCGAGTGAGCACCCGTGGAGCCCGGAGCTCTGATGTCGTCCGGGGCTGTCCCACGTCTGTCTCCGCCTGCCCCGCCGTGGCTCCAGGGGGCACACTCGCTCTGCGGGCCCTGGAGCTGGGCCGGACGCTGACGGACGCGTCTGGCCCGCGGGGAAGGTGAAGGAGGCCCTGCAGGAGCAGTACGGGTGGGTTCCCTACTGGGGAGCGGCGGCTGCGGCAGCACCTGCTCCGGGATCCCCGGTGAGAGCAGGGACGGAGGGAGGAGGAGGGCAGAGGAGGACGGGACGGGCAGCGAGCTCACACCGATGCCTCTCTTGGCTCGCAGGTGCCACCAGATGTGTGTCCCGGGATCGCATCTCCTGCCCACAGCCTGCAGCACCCACGCAGTGACGGGATGGGCCCGGGCTGCTGGGAGCCAGCACGACAGAAACACCCGTGGGGCCAGGAAAGCCTGGACGGCACAGAACCGCACAAAGGACACTTTGGATTGCAGGGACGAGCGGCCTGAGCTCCTCCCCTGCCCTGTTTTGACTCGCCCTGGACTCAAGGTTTTGGCCCAAGTGGGAGGGGATAAAGGCATGGGTTGTCTCGGCCGCTGGCTGCGCTTTTCCCTTGCATGGAACAGTTGGGACTGCCCCAAACCCCTTGTGCCCTCCTCCAGCACCAGGGGCATTTTTCACCACCCAGAGATTGTAAACAAGAAATGGATGCACTCGAGAAGGCATCAAGGGCCTCCTTCCAGCCTGGCTCTGCAGATGCTGAGGCTGCTCCAGGCTCTGCCAGGGCTCAGCTCGGGGCATGGCTGAGCCCACTCTCCCCTCACATTGCTCAGGTCAGCTGAATCGCAGGGTGATAAGGAAGGGACACTTCAAGGGAGTTAAGGTTTAACAGAGTTTTTATTCAAAAAACACGAGGGTAAAATTTACAACCTGCATATACAACAAAAGAAAGTACAATTTACCAAAGTTGCCACCAACAACTTTGCTTTGACCAGCAAGGAGTGCAGTGCAGACAAACCCCAAAGGGTCCAAGGCAAAGTTGAGAACAGCAAACAAAATCAAAAGAGAGAGTACAACAACAATATGAAAGAGTACTCGAAGAGAAAGAGCAGAAGTGCAAGGATACTTACAGGCAGTTCATTTAAGAGGCTGTCTCTTCTGCACGGCATAAAAACAACACAGAAACAAGGCTCTGAGCATGAAGCCATTCCTGTTCTCACCATCTCTTTTGAAGGACCATCATGTCCAAGCCATGGGCAGCACAAACAGGAGCCCTCACCTCACAGCTGACAGCTGCCATCCCTCCTTCAGCCAGACATGTCTGTCTAACAACATCCTGTGAAGTTCCTCCATCCATGGACTCCATCACCAACCAGAGATCATCATCAACAGGTAGCTGAAAGAAGAAGACAATGGCATGGAGAAGAATGTGCACAGCTAAATTACCTTATGGAAAAGACTGCAGGGGAGTTTTGCTTCCAGGTCACTTGTAAATGAACACAGAGTAAAATGGAGAGACATTCCTGTAGCTGCACTGTCCTTGAAATCTGCACAGTCTAAAGGAGAAGGAGATGTGAAAAAGGAGATGCCTTTCATGGGAAGCACGTGAAAAACATGCTTAGGAAGACCCAAGATCAGTCTGGAACCCACAACACTTGGTGAACCAGCTGGTTCACCACCTTAACTCAGCAATTCCATCAGTAACTCCACAACTCTGAGTTATCCATGGGAGGAGGCCATGCACCACTTAGCACAAAAGTGGTCAACTGTCTGGAAAACCTTGCTTAAAGAACCTTCAGAAACAGGCAAGGCAGTTGAAAAATGGGCAAAATAGGTGTTTCTTGAAACAAGAATCTCATCTTCCTAGCATCCACAACAAGGGAAAAGAGTAGGGGAGAAGGTAGGCTGAGGCCAGGGCTGATGAGGGAGCAAGGGAGCAGTGGCAGGCCCCAGCAGCAGCAGCCCAGCCATGATGCAGTTAGGTTTTATAGTTTTTATACACTCCAACCCCTCCCAACGTCTGCCCATGGACAGGAGACCATTGGTCTGGTCCAGACTTTCTTGGCCACCCATTGTGGAGACCATCACCATGCATTTAGCTGATGCATTAACATTTTTAGAGACTAGGACCACGCCAGCATGTCCTGCTCTGAAAGATATCACTACCAAGAAGTCACTGACTTGAACTTACCCTTGGCCAGCTGGCTCAGCTTTAGTGTGTTTCTTGGCAGGCTCCCCCAGGCTCACAGTGTTCCCTGAAAAAAAACAACAGGAAAGGTGGTCACTCCAAGATGGAGACCCCACCTTGCAGGAGAGCCAAAATGCAGCTCCATGCTCTGGGTGGGCAGGAGCAATAAGGACTGTGTGACATTCAGCTGCAGAGGAACACTGAGCACAGCTGATGCTCAGACACACACACACCTCACACCCTGCTCTGGCAGACAGGACAGAGAGCAGATGTGCTCAGCTGCATGAGGCACCTCTCTCTCCTCTCCCCTGTGGCTGTGAGGCTGTGCTGCTGTCAGAATGCATGACAGCCCATGATACCTCAACAGAGAGAGGGTCACTGTCCTCTTCACAGACTAAGGGAGGTTCACTGTCCTCTTCCCAAAAAGATGGTGCTTCACCATCCTCTTTCCAAACAGTGGGATGTTCATGGTGCTCTTCCCACACAGGGAGGTATTGTCCTTCCCCTTCCCCCGTGGTGTGATGTTCACTGTGCTCTTCCCAGGCCACTGGATGTTTCCCATCCCAGTCCCACACCGCTGGCCGTCTGCCCTCTTCTTCCCACACTGTGAGATCTCTGCTCTCCTCCTTCCTGTGCCACAGGATGTTCCCACTCCTCATCCTACAGTGCGAAACATTCCCTGTCCTCAATCCACACTGCTGGAGCTTTGCTGGCATCTTCCAGAATGGTGGGAAATTCACCAGCATCTTCGAGAACCGTGGAAAGTTCACCATCATCTCCGAGAACAGAGGGAAGTTCACTTTGTTCCTCCTCTCCAGCCTTCTTGTCTTTCTGCTCTTTAGCCTTCTCTTTGGAGACAGACAGAGCTAGAGGAGCCCCTGATGCAGCTTCTGTGCTTTGTGGACAAACAGTAGCATGAAGGAGAGGAAGTTGTATCACATTTATGGCCTTATTTATCCTCAGCTGCACTAAGGAGAAATAGCATTCTGGGGTGTTCAAACTAACAGTGGGCTAAAGTAGACATTGCCACTTATGCTTGTGAATTAGATACTCCACCATGGCTAAAAGCAGCACGCAATCTTCTGTCTGCAAAATCGTTCCTGTAGCTGTTCAAAAGCTCTTCAACAAAAGAGGAGAAAACAGCCGGGGATCCTTTAGCTTCTGCTGCTGCAAAGGCACTGACAGTGCCAACTTTACCAGGCTAGCGCTCGGCTGCAACACACCTAAGGTTTCTTTCCACTCACCAAAGAAGGAGCTTTTCGGTAGCCATGCCTGAGATGCCCTGCAATGCAAGAGGGAAAATCAACCAGATACTATCAGGAAAATAAACTGTAGGTGCAGGAAAATCCACGCAACAAGGCAGCCCCGAGAGAGCGTTCTGCTTTCACAATATTCCTCCAGTCCTTTCATTGAAACCCAGGTGCCTGCACGGAGAGCCGCCAAACGCGGAGCCTCCCCGCTGTCCCCCAATGCCCGCACCCAGCGGGATCTCCGCTCCTCACCCACAGCGGCCGCTCCCGTGTCACCCCTCGGCTGCGCCCCCAGCCCTGCCCGGCCACCGCGGGGACCCCCCCGCTGCATCCCCGCTCCCGGGCCCCGCACCCGCCACCGCCCGGCCCCGGCGGCCGCCACAGCGGCTCCGCGCCCCCCGCCCTCCGCGCCGGCCGCGCTGGACGCCCGCAGCCCCGGCCCGGCCATGCCGGGGCCCCCCTCACCTGCTTGCGTGGTGTCGCTCAGGTCGCAGCCGCTGCCGGGGAAGTCGCGCAGCTTCCTCCCGCTCAGGCACAGGATGCCCGAGCTGCCCGCCTCCTCCAGGGCCCGCTCCAGGCTGCGCACCGTGTGCGACTGCGGCAGAGCTGCCGCGCCCCAGTGCGGCCCCGACGAGAAGGAGAGAGTCAGGTGCGCGGGGATGCCGAGCCCCGCCACTCCGCTCCCGGCCGCCGTCCCGCTGCCGCTGCCGTTGTTGCCGCTGCCGTTGTTGCCGCTGCCGTTGTTGCCGCTGCCGTTGTTGCCGCTGCCGTTGTTGCCGCTGCCGTTGTTGCCGCCGCCGCCCCCCTGCCCGGCCGCCATCTTGACCGGGGCCCAAAACAACAACGGCCGCGGCCGCTGCGCAGGCGTCGCGGGGCCCGCAGGGGGCGCCGCGGGACGGGGCGGGGCCTCGCGGCGCTCCTCGGCCTCGCCAGCCAATCCGCGGCGGGCGGCGGCGGCGAGGGGCGGGGCTTCGTGAGGGGGCGGGCGGGCGGCTGTGTGCCCGAGGGCTCGTGTGCCGCTAGGGGGCGCTGCCGGGGCTGAGGGAGCGGATCGGGATCGGGATCGGGATCGGAGCAGCACTGGGATCCTCCTGGCAACGGAGGCATCCCGGGAGCGGGGCGAGCCCGGGACCCTGGTGCTGTATATTTATTTCTTTTCCAAAAATGGCTCTGGAGCTGTGATTAGGAAATGCTAAATAAAGCCTCATAGACCCATTATTTTAAGGCAATCGTCATCTGTTTGATGAGCAGAATCTGCTTTTAAGCCTTGAACCTCAAAAAGATCCTTGAATTCTTGAATTGGTTTGGGTTGGTTTTTGTTTATTTTTGCATGCATATGTCATGCCTAATTGGGGGATCTAAGGGAAATTCCCTCTCCAGGGGCTATGGAAGAGACTGGCCTTCAGCCAGCAGCGTCACTGACAGACAGCTGAGCCATTATTGATCACTGAGGCCCAGAGCTGAAATCCGATGTGGCTGATGATGTCTGGGTGACACTCAGCAGAACCACTGAGGCAGGATCAGTGAGCAGGTCCTGAGCAGTGCAGGGTTCAGTGCAGAGCTCTGTGGGTGTGGGGATCTCCCTGTCCTGGCACACAGATTGCCCTTCCAGCCAAGAGCTCTGTGTGCAAAATGCAGCTGTGGGGGAAGAGGTCCCATTGTCACCTGCAAACAGTGTGGCTGTCTGCCTCCTCTGCCCTCAGCTCTGCCTACTCACCGGGGCTGTGGCATTTCAGATGGATACCTGCCCATCAGTCTGGCTGGGCCACAGCTTCTGCTCCTGCCCTGAAAAAAAAACAATTATTCCCTGGATTCCCAACAAGAAAATCAGGCCAACCTGTATAAACACTGCTGAGTGCTGCCCTTGGTTGAGGTTCCAGCCAGAGGGGGTGGAGGGTGAATAAACCCAGACTGGTGTTGGGCCAAGTGTGTAGGATGATTTTGTCAGCAGACATGGAGCAGGAGGCACAGTGGCTCTGCAGCTGGTGAGAGTGAAATAGTGTAGAGGCCCTTTAGAATTACAGATAAATAGAAAGCAAAAAGCAATACTTGAAGAATCCTTCACCAGGTGCTGTGAAATGCAATGATACAAGTGGCTAAAGACACAGGTCAATGGCACTGTGGTTTCAGTGCATTGACCAAGCAGGGCCACACGCCTGTGCTGGTGTCCTCCCTGCCCTGGGATACACTGTGGGGACTCTCTTGTAACCCTGAGCAGTTGCTTCTTCATTTTTACACTTCTCAGACACCGCAGGAGATGTTAGTCTGGAGGTGGTGTTGCCTGGCTGACAGAGAGCAGAGGTTTCCCAGGTCACAGAGCTGCCCTGGTCACAGAGCTGCCCTGGCCTGTGTGCAGCCACCCTGGCTGGGAGCTGCTGCCACCCCCAGGTGGGGAACTGCTGGGCCACCTGTCAGCACAGGAACTGAAATGTCAGATGAGCACAGGCCCCGTGTGCCCCAGCGAGGACTCAGGAGGCAGCTGAACTGTGTCACACAAACACCCCCTGTGCAGCAGCTCACCCTGTGCACAACAGCAGGGATAATTCTGTTAGAGACCATCATTCTGTGTGTTTAGAGACCATCCCACTGTGGCAGAATGGGGTATTTTATGCCTGTTGGGCTGAGCTCACACTGTGCCCTCTCCCAGTATGTTTTTTGTGTGATGCTTATGCATTTTGGCTGCTTGTGAATTCAGTGCAAAGCCTGTTTTATCTCCTGCTACATAAAAAGTCACGCAGCACTGCAAGGGAATCAAGCTAGGATAAAAAGCAGGTTTTATCACCTAAGCCCTGAATATAAATTTCAAGAGTGGTTAAAAGATTATAAGGTACAGATTGCCATAAAGCATTTCTTTGGAGAACAGAATCAGGGTGCGATCTGAACAGCAGAACAATGTTTCCCACTCAGCTTTCAGTTCTTTCAGGACTGAATGGCTCCATCCCTTTCCAACCTGACTGAAGAAGTGCTCAGGTTTTCCTAGTGAATCTGCCATCTTCTGTCCATAGTTATGGTCAGGAGGCAACTGAAATCAGGGCTACTGCCATTTGTGACTGTTTCTTGTTCAACTTTTGAACTTCCATGACATACAGATTATTTGCAGGAAGGGGTGATGTGTCCTCCAGAGTTCATTAACCTGAGTGTTGGGGTACATTTGTTTAATTTTGAACATACAATTTTGAGTAGCCAGGACTGCTCTGATAATTTTGCCAATAATATTCAAGGCATAAGAGATCACAGCAAAGATTTTACAAAATACCTATCGAAAACCTCACACTGCTTTGGAGGCAGATTTTAAAGCAGTGAACTGCCTGCATGTGGGCACCAATGGGGGCCAGTTTCCCCCAAAGCACCAGCTCAGGCAGGGTCACACAGAAGATGAACTTGCACCAAAGAGCTATTGAAGGAAAGGAAATAACCAGAGGTGACATTTGACAAGTTAAGAGTTTTATTCAGTGCACTGGACTCATACATCACTGCTTCATCAACAACATTTCACACAATCCTATAAAACCAATGCCAAGTCCAGTCTCTTAAAGATGCTTGGTGTAAAACATAAAGCAGTCTATCAAATATTTCCTGTTATAAGTATAGCTCAGAGCCCAGTAACAGGCTGTGTCCAGCATGCTCAGTGCTGGGTTCCACAGTGGATGGAGGATGGAGCAGTTACTCAGGGTTGATGCAGGGCTTCATTACAAATGTCTAAACCCAGCTCATTTACCTCTCACCCAATGTTTATCAGAGTGCTGCTGCTGGTTTGATTATGCTGCTGCTTTGAGTATGGGTGGAGCTGCAACTACAAAAACCCTAATGCAGAACTACTCAGCACTGGAAAGAAAATGTGATCTGGGCTGGGGCAGCCTGTCTGGCTCCGTGCTGAGGACAGTGACTCCAGCAGCACGGCAGGGCACGTCTCACCCCATCCCTGCAGCAGCAGTCAGGGCAGCACAGCAATCCACAGAGAAATGCAAGCCGCTCAGGCCTGACTGGCAGGGCAAAGCAACAGGTTTTCAGGGTGGAGGGGTCTTACACTGCAAACCTCTGGGCAGGGATGCCTAAAAACACAACTTGGGCAGCTGGGTGGATGCTGGTGACTGTGGGCAGCTGCAGCATCCCCACTTTGCTCTGTCTCCCATGTGGGCAGCACATGATGCTCAAAGCCTCCCACACTCAGACAGTGTAGGAAGGCTCCGTGGTACACCCTCCCACTATCAGCCATCACCCTGGTCAGCACAGGGTGCCCTGGCAGGGGGACAGGGCTGGTGCCAGCCCCACAGCTTCCCAGCAAATCCATCTCTGCTCATCCCCCTCCCTGCCCGTGTCCCACCTGCCCTGTGCTCTGGCCCAAACGCTCATCCTGCCTGATCCCTGCCCTCACTCACTCATTCACTCTGTGTGGAAGGAAGGAGACAGCACATTGCCAAATCAGCCATCTCAAAGGGAATCTAAGGACTTTTATTGAGGCCGTGTCAGGGAGCCTGGAGTGTCCCAGGCAGTCCCTGTGCCGAGCACGTGTCCTAAGGCATGGTGACCGTCCGCCGGGCGCTCCTGGCCGCTGTAAAGCGCCTCTTATTCCTCAGACCAGAGAACCTCTCATCCAGAGTCAGGCTGGTCTGCAGGGGAAAGCGAGAGCGAGTCAGTCCCCTGTCCTGTGGCAAAGCACAGCCAAACTCGTAGCAGGGGTATTGATTAGAGCCCATCAGTCAGGCTGGTGATTCACAGCTGGTTAGTCAATTAAACCACTCAGCACACAGACACAGGGAGCTCGACAGACTGTGTGTGGCTGGAAAACCTCCAAGCAGCTCCCAGCCCCAGGACACAGGGCATCCTCGGCAAGAACAGGAGCAAGCAGATGGCATTTGAGCACAAGGCACCAGGTAAAACCAAACCGTCCACACAAGAAACGCCGGCAATGAAGAAGGCGGAGCAGGATTTCTCAGCTGCCCCAGGGCTCCTGGACCATACTTCAGTGTAAAATGTGACACCAAGAAGGGCACCAAAGCAAAGAGCGAGCAAAGCCCAGAAGTGCCACGTGTCTCTGAGGAATGGGAAGCACTGACAGTGAAACAGTCCCCTCTGGCCAGGACTACTCATCAGCAGGACCTCCCTGCTCCAAGCAAGCACACGGACAGGCCAAGACAGGCCATCAGAGTGGGGAAAACTGGGCCGAGTCTGTAGTTGCTGAACAGTCTTCTCAAGTGCCTTCAGTTTTGTGAGCAACCTGGCCAGCACAGCTACGGGACTTTCCTCCCAGGTTGTGTTAGATAAACCCAGCTGGCAGCCCCAGAAACCTGAGTGTGATGTTAAGAGCTCAGTGGCAGGGCTGCTGCAGGGAGCCAGGTGCCTCCTGTGCCGTCGACAATCCTCTACCTGGTTGGCCATGGCGCGGAAGTTGAACCTCAGCAGCACCCCCCGGGGCTGGGGCTTGGCCACCTGTGCTGGGGCTCTCTGGCTTCGCAGGAATGGGCGCTTGGATCCAGGCCTGGGGAAAGCACAGAGCTGCTGTCACTCAGGATGCTCAGGCAGCACTTCCCATCCTCTCAAACCAGCACAGAGAAAAGGACACAGCCACACACTCCACCTGTCCCATAGCATGTCTCCCTGGCAGAGCAGCCGTGCAGGCAGAGTCCAGCACTGGGGACTGTCACATCCAGGCCATTGAGGGGTGCTCTCTGCACCCAGCACATGCACAGTGCCCTCACCCACCCTCTTCTCTGCCCCCAGCTGGGTGCCAGCTCCTGCAGCTGCCCCTTTCCAGCCTCTGAGCTCCTCGTACACAGGGAGCTCAGGGTGTCCCTTTGGGGCACACAGTTTCTCCCAACACCCCACAACCAGCACAACCAGCCTGCCACCTCTTCCCACAATAGTGCTTCCATTTCTCCTCACTCTGCATAACAAATGAGGGCACTGTAATTACAGATTACCATGTAATTACAGGTAAATAGAAGAGATTTCTATCTCCTTCTGATATGCTGGGAAAGGAACCAGACATCATTTGCCAACCATTTTGGGTCTGAACCATTCACTGCATACTCATTACAGAAGTGAAGCTGCAATAATGCTAAAGGGATTTGCAATGGCTTTTGTAGGGCTCCCACCCTAACAAATCACCTCATTTACTTACAGGCTGAGCTGGCCCGCCTGGGGATTAAGCACAGAAACCGTCAGAATTGCTCCCGGGCTGGGTTTCACTTGCCACCTGCCAAGACAGGGAGATTTATCCAGCTTCAAGCCTGAAAGAGCACTGTCTATTTGCATTGTGCCTTTGTTCACCAATTACCTTCTCATCCTTGGCGGTTTCCCTTCTCCTTGAGAATCCATCTGCTGTAAAATATATTTAAAAACAATTACTTCAAAGAATTAGCTCTCAGAAACAGTGACTCCTTTTCCAGGATTTTGTTTGGTGTATCTGAAGAGCTCCTTCCTTGTGAGTGCTAATCTGGGGTTTCCCACTAGCACAGTAATGTGTATAAGGTGCCTTTACCTTGCCCTGCTTGTGCTGCTCTATAAATTGCAAGGTTTATTTTTATCACCCTCCCAGGATTTATTTCCCAGCTGCCAGAATACCAAGCTGCATTAAAAACTGCCTGCAAATACTTTCCTATCAATGCATGCAGCATTCAGGTGTGCATAACAAATGAGGGCATCTCTCCCCCAGTTACTTTAGGAAGCAAAGCTACAACTGGGCTGGTAAAACGTGAAGGTTTGTCACTAGCAGCTGGCTGCAGAGGAAATGTCTCAAGCACTGACCCATCTCTGGAAGGGAGCTTTGTAGAACCACTGCTGCATCCGCTTCTGCTGGAATGCTGCTCCTCTGTTCAGCAGGAAAGGCCTGCTATAGGAGAGAGACAAAGAGGTCACCATCATACCAGGTACCTCTAACACTTAATGCCAAAATACCTAACCCAAGCTGGTCTAAAAAAGCAGTGTAAGAAGCAAATGAGGCTGTTTGTTACAGAGTTCAGCCCAACAGGTTTTTCTGCCAGCAAAGGGTTTCAGAGGAACTTGATTTCCTGCTCAAATGAGGCAACAGTTTGTGTGTTCTGAGCTGTGCTCATTAAAAGCAAAAAACATGGGAGGAAAATCATAGAAAAAAATCAGGTCAGAAAGGACCTCTCAATGTTATTCAGTCCCTGTTCTGCTCAGAGTAGATGAAGGATTGCAAGGAGCTTCCTTTGAGCTCAGAGAACATAATGATCTCGATGAGACAGTGCCCAGCACCTGGCACACTGCCTTCCCCACAGCTCCTGGGGCACAGTCTGCTCCTGCAGCCCCTCACTAGGACACACTCCCTGTCTGCCCATCCCTTATGGCTGGAATCTGTATTTCCTGCCTCTGAAAATAAATGCTATTTCACCCTTCAAAAGTTTCCCAAAGCGACTAAGTTTATTAAAAATACCAAGGTCACATTTTCTGTGCTTCCTGAAATAAAATCACAGATTAATATAGGCATTATTAACTATGAGCACAAGGTTGTTTCCTTTCCAAGTGCCTTCCTAACATACCCAGGGGTATTTTTCTGGTGCTGCACATTCACATGGCTGTAGCCACACCCAGCTGGCACATACAGAGAGAGAAACCCCATGAACTGCACAGGTAAAAAAAATCCCATGATTTGCACAGGTAAAAACCACTGAAAGCCAAAATAACCCAGAGTTACCAAAGATTTTACCTCCTCCCTGGGGCACGGATGCTGGCAGCATCTGCTCTGAATCTCTTGGGGCTTGCAGATGGCTGTGGCTGTTCCTCCTGCTGCCCACCACTGCTTTTGGCAAAAGCATTGCTCTTCTTGGTGCCCTGAAAGAGCAGGGAAACTTCAGCAGTTGTCACCTGCAGCACAATCTTGGTACAAGAGCAGGGGGTGAGGGCAGGGACAGCACACGAGGGGCTGCTCTCTGCTGACAACAATCAGTCGGGGGTGCCTTGCTTCCTGCACGTGGAACTGCAGGTGCCAGGGAGAATGTTGCATTCTAATTCTAATTAATTTAATTCTAATGCTGCAGGAACCAAAGAAGAAAACAAAGATCAGTCCATGCAGAGTGAATCTCACAGAAGCTGTGCATTACAGCCCTGCTCAGGTTTCCTTTTCCTTGTCTGGAAGGTGCATTGCCTGGACCATGCCCTGCTGCATGGAACACACCAGAAGAGCCTCAGCAGGGTCTGTCCTGCAGTTCCAACACACACTGCCCCAGGCTCCAGCCTGGTGACTTCTGTGGGACAGCTACCATCATGTTAGTACCAACTAACTGAGGTCTATTTCCATATTCTTCCCCCTTGGTTTATTCCTGCAAAGTGGAAGCTACTGTAGAATTCTGCCTCCTAGCAACTGCTTATTACTCTGTAAATACCAGCCACACTCAATATCTGAGTCATCCTGGTCTTTCTTTTCAGGAATAACCTCACTCCTTGCACATGCATGCTCAGTTCAGGGCTTTCTTATTTACACCCCTTACAACACATTCACTAAATGTGCCATCCTCTTCAGCACTTGCATTTTTTTGAAAAGCTCACTGAACATCTATGACCTCCTAACTGAGTGGATTTTCAACAGTGCAGGAAAACCCAGCTGCCTCTCACACTATCTGTCACAGCACTGGCAATCAGTGTCTCTGGTGGAAAATACATCTCTGAACCAGAATCACCTGACAAGTCACTAAGTCTGTCCTTTGACTTCACAGGAACTTGGAAAATGCTCTGGGTGGAGAACAAATAACAAAGAATCTTAACACACCTCCTCTAAATGATAATAGTAAGATGAAGTGTCATGGAATTAATTTTTATGGAAATATTTTTAAACCTTTTCATACTAATTTTAAAAAATCTTTTTTAGCAAAACCCATGGGAACTGATCAGTAAAATTATGCTAAGTCAGAAGCTTTATAAAACTAACTGTAAAATTGCTATTCCATATTCATGTATGTCTGTACTCACCTATGCATACAAATGCCGTGCACAGGCATTAAAAGATGGTGGTTTTTTATGCAGATTGTTCTTTGGGGGAATCCAGGATCATAAAATTGAGCAGATTTCCACATGACATTAGGGAAAAGCCAGACCCTCCTCATTGCCCTACCTCCTGGGCCGAGTCCTGGCGGTTCAAAGGGCTCACTCCTTGGAATGCAGCAGCTGCTCTTCTCTTGCCACCAGGCAGAGCATTCCTGAACTGCCTCCGATTGAGCTGCTGCTGTCCAAAGCCTCTTCTGAAACGCTGAGGTCCTAAAAACAAAGCCCTTTTACTTTAGCATCATTCAAAATTCAGTTTATGGCTACAGTTTTATAAATAGATTATAAGGTTAACTTAATGTGATACTTCAGAAGTAGTGGTGCAAAAGTCACGCTGATTCATATTAAATAATGAATTTTTCCAATGTCTCTCTAGCACTCTTATTGTATATAGGACTGCCATACACATTATTTGATGTGAAAGAATACAGAACAGAAAAGCCTTTCACAATTCTGATTCCTCATAAAGACAGGAACACCCACATCAGGAGACCTGTCAATCTCTTGTCAGAGCTCACACTGCTATGAATTAACTATGAAACAGAAAAAGCCTTTAGCTACAGATGTACACATGACTTGAGCATCCCAAAGCCAACCCCACAGCAGCTCTGAGGGCCTACATCATAGCACAATTTTTATTTATATATATATATATTTGTTTACTTTTAGCTTGACACACCATAGTTTCTCCTATTGTAGTAGACGCGTCCTGCTGTTCTGCCATGATACACACACACTCGCTGTATGTCCTGCATTTAGCCTTCTCCCCTAAGCCTGCTGATGATTCTGAAGAGTGCTGAAGTGTTGAGCGACAGGAAAGCCCTGTTACACTGAGGCACAGTGCTTCCAAACCTAATTACTGCACATAATAAAATTCTGTAGTCGTAATGAGACAGCAAGTCTCTGAGTCACTGTGCGAGCTGCCACAGGCACAACAACAACAATCACAAAGCCTCAGCTGGAATGCCAGGATGGAATTTCTTTCTGTTACCTCACAAACCAGCAGATCCCTGAAGCAACACCTAAGCAGAGCCACTTGGGCACAGTCAGCAGCACCATTCAGCTTGGCCCAGTGCTGGACAATCACCAGGCTGCCCTCAACACCAGTTTATCAAGGGTTTGCCTGCAGAGGGTCACCACCACGCTGTGCTCTGATCTCTGAACCAAGGCAGGGAGCTCAAGCATATCCAGAAGGGTGCCCCAAGTCTACCAAACACCTCCATTATCTATAACCAGATGTTATACTGCTCAGTGCACACAAGGGTAAACAGCAGATGTGTGTTTTCCTTCACTGCTGCTTCACACTTTGCCATCCCCAGCTGCAAGGTCACTGAAGCCCCTCCGTTTTCAGCCCATTCCCCCCAACAGCTGCTGTATCAGTGAGGTGTGCCCACACCTTGGGGTGAAAAAATCAGGCACAAAGCTGTGCAAGGCAGGGGCCAGTGGGAGTGCACTCAAACCCTGGATCTCACTGACACAAAGCACAGAGCAGTGAGGTGCATATATTGATCTTACATCAACTGCTACGTGACAGCAATTTATACTGCCTTGGAGCAACTGCAAATGATGTGTCCTGAGGCAGCAGTGGCAGGGCTGTGAGGGGCCACCACTGCCACAAAGAATGAAGGCTGCAGCCTCAGGGTGTCACACCAGCCAGCACCAGCCTGAGCTGCTTACACTGGAACATGCTTCAAGATGATTTGAGCTGCTCTGGCTCTAAAACAGACGGGCACCAGGACAGGCCCATGGGAAGCAGATCCCAAACACCATGGTGGGGTGCTTCGTGCCCCATGGCCAGAGGTGCTGCTTGGGAACATGCACAAAAACACAACACAGTTCAGAAGCTCTGGGGCCAGCTGTTATTTCCTTTGCAGACAATGCCCTCTCATTGCAGGAGTGCAGGTGTGTAAATGTTCCTTTTGTAACAAACATTCAATTTTGGCAAACTGTTTCTTTTTGACCACATGCAGACTTGATGTCATCAATGTCCCTTCGATTTTTTCTCCTGCTTCTATTCCCCCAGTCTGTTTTTGCCCTGCCTTGTTTCTCTTCAGCCCCCACCCTGGGTCTGTCCCTATCTCTTGCCTGTTGGCTGGGCCGCTCTGCTCCTGGACACCCAGCCTTGCTGCACAGCTCTCCTACCCCCTGTGGAGGACAAGAGGCTGAGCTCAGCTGCCTTTCCTGGATACTCTCAGGGCAATGGCAGGGACTGCTGCAGAAGGCAGCCCTGACTAGAAAATTGTGTCCCTGTCAGTCTGTTCCTATTAGAGAGCCTGTGCTCAGCAGGGCACTCAGGCACAGCTCACCCAACACAAATGACACATGACAGAGCCATCAGCCTCCAAGGGGGACCCCATCACACCAGCTGGGGACCAAGGCCTCGCTCTGTCATCTGTGTCCTGAAGTGTGTGACACATGGGAGGCTTCATGTCTGCAAAAGGTCTGGCAGATATTTAATAATGTAAGAACATTTCAATAAAACCCCACAGCATCAGCAGCTGGGGAGGAGCCCCCACACACACACATCTCCCATGTTTGGATGTGTGCTTAGAGCCTGTCCCTGAGCACACCTGGGATGGCCAAAAGGCACCTCTGCTCAGCCAGTCCAGTCTGGGCACAAGTTCCCATGTCTGACAGACTCTTTTTTCCAAGGAGATTTGAAATTCAAATTTCTTGTCATTAAAAATCATCTTTCCCCCACTAGGGAGGTTTAAGCCATATTCCAAGAGGGATTAACAGCACTTTGCTTGCTGGTTTAATCAGCATAATACCCTTCCCCCTCCTCTGTCATTACAGTGCTGGGCTCCTCAGATCATCATTTTGATAATGGTTATCACATCTCAGCCCAGAAGGGACTGCATTTCAGCAGGGACCAAAGTGAACTGAGCCCCTGATGAATTATGGGCTGAATTCCCAGTCATGCTGAGCTTCCCCAAATTGCTACTGACAATCAGCACCACACAGCATGGCAGGTCTCTGCACTTGGCAGGGCTGAATTCAGACTCCCTGAAAACCTATGAAATACTAAAACTAGCAGAAATAATTATATAAATTAACAGAAAAGCTCTCCCATCTAAGAAATAGGGAAAAAATATTTTATTGGATTTGCCTCTGGGTGCAGTAATTGCTTGAGTGCAGGAGAATATCAAAGCCTGTGGGTTCTGATAGAAAAATCAATTTGCTAAGGGCATTTATCACCTTTGTGATTTGAACTAGAACAATCCTCAGTAAGGCACTGTGTGATGGTCACCAAGAACACAAAGGTGGGAGGCAGAGCAGAGACAAGCAGGATTGCCCCCAGTGATCTCACTGTCCTGATGTGTGACTGGCACTCCAATATAAGACTGAAAAGATATTTCTGAAAAATATCACTAAAATCTTCAGGGAGCGACTTAGCACTAATTAAAACCAAAGAAGTTCATAGAGATGTCATTTCATGCAGCAGGCAACTTTGGTTTGTAGGTAAAAGCCAGTGGAACAAAACAAAGGTGTGATCACTCAGTATTACAAAAAAAACTTGCCCTAAAAATAGCATGCTTGGCAAAAGTGACAATTTAGCCTCAATAACTGAGCTATCAAATACAGTTACTGAGGGGGTAATTTTGATAATTTAAGTCTGCTCTGGGAAAATGAGGATTAGGAAGAGGCATAATTAAAATATGCAAAGCCAAGGGGAATACAGAATAGATATTAAGTCACTTTAAATCAGTAATTCATGAGAGTGGAAGGGAGAGAAATGGATGAATTATGCTCTGAAAGGGCCCTGATATTCCATTGTTATGGGGAGAAAAGCTAATCAGGGCCTGAGCGCATCTTATCCGCACACAGAAATTGGATAGGAGAAGGATTGAAGAGCTGGATTTTGCTAAAAATGCCTTTCCCAGCCTGGCCAGCCTCTGCTGCCTCAAGTGCCCATGTACCTTGCAGATTCCTCTGCTTCCAGGCTCGGTACCGGGGCCGTCCATAGCCAGGGGCTGAGCTCCTGCTCTTGACCTGCTGCCTTCTGCTGTCGCCCACGGCGCTGGCATCTGGCTGCTCCTTCCTGTGCCGCTTTATGATGTCATCTGGAATGAAATGAGGAGAAATCCATGGAAACTGCACTTTCCACCAACAGCCATTCCCTCTCTGGGTGCTCGGATTGTCCGTGGTAAACACAGAGCTCGCTGCTCTGTGAGCTCCGCTGGGCAGACAATGAAAGATTAAGCTCAGTTTAGAAAGTATAGGATCAATTTACTGGGCTCCTGCAGGCTGGAGATTAGAGTGCAGCAAATGATTTACAAATGTGCCACCATCCAGCACCTCCCCAGCACGGGTAGGACAGAGATTTCAGACCCCATCCATTGAGGGATCTGGTCCTGCAAGCTTCCCACAAGCCTAAGGGAAGATGTTCTGCAGGTGCACAGGAGCTCAGTGCTGGGCAGAGAACTTTTCTGAGAAGGTCTGACTTGAATTGCTGTAGGAAAGGTGGCCAAAGAGGGGAGGATGTGACAGCTGTTGAGCTACTTGGATCATGCACAAAGCAGTGCCAGGTGCAGAGCTCTATCAAGAAACACCTCAGGCCCCTCCATTCTCAATCAGCTGGTCTGCAATCAACGGGATCTTCTTAACTCAAGCTCTTCTGATGAAGAGGAATGGCAAAGGCAAAGGGATGTCTCTTCAATAATTCATATCTTCCAACATTTTCTTCTTTTAACCTCAAATCTTCCAGAAAATACTTTGCAAATAATAGAGGCACATCTGTGAAGCTGCAGGCAGAATGTTTTAACTTGAACGAATTAGCAAGAAATGAAGTGTCCAAAACAGGCCCTTTCCCAGGCAGTGGCTACTCCAGCTCCTTAATGTAGCTCTGGAGTCAAAGGACAGAAGTACCATCAGCTTTCAGTGGGTGCTTACCATGAATTATCAGACCTCCAGCACTGCTCCCTTGTCATCTCCTATCAAGAAGCTCCTATATCCAAATGAATACAAAGCCCAAGGAAAAGAAACTAGAGCATAGTAAGAATAGGCTGCTTTTGTGATTTCTCTTTCAAGTCTGCCAGGAAAAGAATAGGCTGGGAGATGCTGGGCCACGTTCTTGGGATGAATTTGCTAATGGTCTCAGCGAAATGTGCCTTTGGGGCACGTGTGATTTGGAGCACAGGATGCTTTGAAGCGTTTTTAAAGCATCCCTGCACGCTCTGCAGGGAGGTGACCACACTCATCCAAGGGTCCACAGCATGAGGAAATGAGAGGGGCTGAATGCTCAGGTGCCTGATCTGTCACCTTTCAGTGTCTTTTCTGTTTGGGTATGAGTTGCTACACTGCCTTTTGTGCCCAAAAACATGATGGGGTTAACAGAGCGATGTAATGGACTACTGCATAAGGCTGCAGGGGGATCCTGAGAGGTCATTTCTGGTACACCTATGCCCTCGAGGCAGAATGAGATCTATCAGGGCAGCTTTAAAGCAACTCCTGCAGTTTTTTGTGACTGCTAACTCATGTAAGGCACAAATGTATCTGAAAGCATAGAAAAACCACCTGATGGAAAAAGGTCTTCACCAGAGGCCTCTTGTTTTCCAATTCTCCCTTCTACCCTGAGTAAGGTACATTCTGGATGGAATATGGAGTTGGACCACAGGAGGTCTGACTCAGAGAATCACTAAGAGAGAGGAAAAGCAAAGGAGCATCACATATCAGCAAAAAGAAAAAGGGTGTGCAACATTATGTGAGAAAAATAAATCAAAAATGAGGGAGCCACTGTTGCTATAGCTCCTCATAGAGACATTAAAATAAGGGTGCATAAGCCAAGGGATCAGTTTGAGTTTGCAGTGGAAAATGTTCGTCGTTCCTAACAAATGACTCTTCGCTGGGAAGAAATGACACAAGGTTTCAGTTAGGAAGCTGACCCAGTAACAAAAGGCGCTGGTGGATTTCCTTTCACAGCAGAGACACCAACACGATAATCCACCAAGATCTCTCATCCATGCGTCAGAAGCCAGGCCTGGGGAGTTCATGGCAGGGCGGCTGTCGGTTGTTTATGCTCAGTGCACATTCCCGGTGCCAGAGGAATGGCGAGCATCGCAGCAAGCTGCTATAAATAGCACTGCGAGGCCACGGCCCCCGTCTCTGTCAGCGGGGCTGCTCTGCCCGAGCCCCCTGTGCCGCTGTCCCGTGAGCCCCGGGCTGCTGCCAGCCCAGCCCAGCGCAGCTCCGAGCCCGGGCCCGCACACGGCCCCTCCGCCCGAGCGGCACCGGGACAGGGACACACGCACGGCGGGGCCACCTGCGGCCCGAGCCCGGCCCGAGCCACCGCGCACAGCCACCCAGCTCCCCGCCCGCACGGAGGGCCCGGCAGCGCCCCGCACCTACCCAGGGACATGTCGATCTCCTCGGCGCCCGGCTGCGGCCCCGCCGCGGGGCCCGGTGCGGGCTGCGGCCCCGCCGCCTCCATGGGCCCGGAGCGCTGTGCGCTCACTGCGCCTGCCCGGAATGTGCCGGCCCCGGCCCGCCCCGGCCGCTCCTGCCCTCGCCCCGGCTGTCCCTACCCTCGTCCCGGCCCCGCCCGGCTGTCCCGGCCCCCGTGTCCGGCTGTCCCTGTCCCCGCCCGGCTGTCCCGGCCCCCGTGCCCCACTGCCCTGTCCCCGCAGCGAGCGGCACCGCCTGCCGCCAGCACTGCTCCCCGCCCGGCTCAGCCCTGCCCCGGCCGCCTGCCCTCCGCACCCTCCCCGCCGATCCCTTCCATCAGCATCTCCCCTCCATCTCTCTCTGCCTCAAGCGCCGTGCCCCAGCCTCTGGGCTGACACTTATCCGCTTCTCCCCCCGAATCTTCCTCCCCCGGGGTTCATGCCAGCGGCAGATGTATTTTAACAACCCGGCAGTCAGTTCTGAGCCGTGTGAACGATGGAATGACCTTGCTTCTTTCTGAAGACCAGAAAAACAAGCAACTCTATGAACAGAGATACTCGTGGCTCATATTCGTGCATGAAGTCTGTTCTCATTTGTGAGCACCCGGAGGAGGATGCACCCATTTGGGACTGGTCTCGGGCAGCATCCCCATCACACACAGAACTCAGATTCTTCAGGGATCTATCTTTCAGTCTCTGTAACATTGGTTATGGCACCAAAGCCATTCTACAGTTTGCATATAAAATGCGAGCTAAACCATCTTCCTCTATGTTAAAAGACAGGTGAAGAAATAAAAAAGAGATAGGATAACAATATCTTCCAAAGGGCTACCATACATCAAGTGAAGAGCATGCTTTTCTCTGAAGTTTCCATAAGACAAATGCTGTGAAATAAACTTTCTCACCACATACATAATAGGGGCCACATAAATAGTGAACAGTGTCTGCATGTTCTGCATTTTCAATACAGTGGTTTTTTTCCATCTTGCACCTCAAATGGGAGAGAAGTTTCTACAAGCAGATCAATCAGGGCAAGAATTACCTCCTGGTATGTGTACAGCTCTTTGAAAGATCAAGTGCTTCTGAAAGTGTTGGTTAAGGGAGTTGTTCCTTCATGAAAGAAAACAATGGAACAGTGCTGAGGGACAGCAAATAACCTTTGCTGTATTTTGCAGTGACACTGCAGAACGACCATGGAAGCAGACTGGTGTGAGATGTGAGGAGCTGGGGTTGATACCTTGTTTGCAATGTTCTGGGGTACACAAGATGTGCTGGAGGTTCTGCTGTTCTCTGGGGAACCTGGCTCTAATGCTGCCCTAGTCCAAGAGAATTCCTCCAAAGAGAACCCCTGAGATTTCCCAGCAATTTAGCCAGGGTATCCAGAGAAGCTGTGGCTGCTGGGAAAGAACTGGAAGTATCCATATAAGCCCAGCTTTTAGTGATGTACTGGGAGAGGAGGTTTAGAGCTGTATCATTTCCTAGCACCCAAGGAGGGTGCAGGACAGGGCTCTAGCAGTGTCCTGCAAAGCAGCAGCTGTCCAGAGACACGAGGGAAGGGCTGCAGCAGGGCTCTGGAGTCTCCTCAGGTACAGGCTGAATGACCCAGGTTTTCACACAGGGCAGCAGCTGGAGTTGGTCACTCTGCGAGGTCAGTGTCATGAAAGCTTTCCTGACTTTCTGTAAAGTCTTGGACATTTGTATCTTCAGAAACTCTGGAAACAACAGCTGAGAGATTTCCAGCAGTGTTTCTATTTGATCACATTTAGTGAAACAAACATTTGGGACCAAGGAAGACAACGGCAGAGTTTAGAAATGGCAACTTCTAAAATATTCAAAGGACATTTTTTCATGGAACTACAACACAGCTTTTGCAGCAAATTCCACTTCACCAGCTGAGAGGTTTAATTAGCTGCTTTCCTTCAAGTGCATAGCATTAAAGGCAGAGATAAAACCTTTCCAAGCCACATTTCTTCATCTGGGAAGTATGAGCTGATATGTGCTCTTATCTCTCAACTGCCAGTCTGTGACCTCTTAACATCTTGGCAAGTGTCCCATTTGCTTAGTGTGTCTGAGCACTGCCATCACCTCAGTCCTGAGCAATTTCTCACATCAACAGAGGAGGTGACACGTGCTGGAGCTGGTGAAAAGGCCTGAAGAGACAGAGCCTCCTCTGAAGCACAATCCCCCTGCCCTGGAGTGGACTGCAGGTGTCTGGCAGACAAACTTCACTCTGCATCCACAAAAAGTAATGTCAGGAATGTGACTTTCACAACTAAAAAGGGAGATAAATAAATGAACAATGAAAAAAGAAACAAAGAAGGGGGAAAGGGGGGAAGTATTTATGTTATGCTTTCTTCTAGAAGTGTTTTGTGTTGACTCACTGATACTGTGGCAACAAACCATCAAGCTGAGCCCTCAAAGAGCACTGGGGCACCTCTGCCAAGGGCACCAGGTATTCCTTCCCTTGTTAGGCACAGGCAGGACCAACTTGTTCCAAAAGAGCAAGTGTTACTTTGGGGCACTGGGCCTTTCAATTTATCAGATGCTCTGCTTGTCATACAATGAAACCTCAAGGAGCCCCAGAAGGCTTTTAGATAAAACTAAACAAAAATAAACTCAGTGGGAGAAAGGGAACGTACGCCAGGAGTCAAACACTTGTATTATCTGAAATGTGTTCTTGGTCTCTAAGTAGATTTAGGAATCTTCTGCATGTTAAATTACTTGTCATGATTTATTGTTGTAACAAATCTTATGCCATGATCTCAGAATTAACACTGGCCACTTTGTCTCTTACTCCCAGGGGCACCTCATATCACAGTTACTTAATACAAAATTGCAAAATATGTGACTGTTCACTTTCATGAAATTGACCTAAAACTACATGACTCAATTGCTAATAAATGTTTAAGTTTTTTTTTTCTTGGGAACTAAGCCCTGGTGGCTGTAGGAATACGTGTCAAGGTAAGGCTTGGAATCTGCACGCACACATTTTTTATCTGAGGGTATGGAAGCTTTCCAGCCTCTCCCAGAATTGCTCAAAGCACAAACAATCACTTAATTCAATGGGCCAAAACTCTGATCACTTTTGTGACACTGCATTTTGCCCACAAGGGGGATGCTTAGGCCTTTTAATTTATGAGAACCCCAGGACCATCACTCTCAGCACTTCACAAGGAACACTGGTAGCAGTACAGCTACAATAGCTTGCTCCAAAATTGGTGAAGCACCACTAGAAAGAGCTCATGTTCTATTGTTAGATGCTGAATGTGGCCTTTCAACCATATGTTACCACTTGAAAATCATCTTCTTGAGAAGATGGAAGAAAACAAAACACTTCTTCGGGCTCTTGGAAGAAAATTCCAGTGACACCAATATTTCTTTATTTTAGCCATACCCAGAATGAACTACATGGATGATGATAATTCAGTTTTTATGCAGAATCTATGCACTGTATGCCATAAAGTGGCTGAGGTACACACATCACTGAGCTCTGCTCAGGGAAACAAGATCACATATAATGACAAAACCCTTTGCTTCTTACAATTTAGCAGATGCAGCCTGCAGAGAGCAAAACTGAGTTTTTTAGAGAGGAGTTATTGGCTTTTTCTCTCCCTCTCTCTCTGTATGTGTATTAAAATTGTCATCTCAGCCTGGCACATGCAAAACCACTGCTACAACACCCATAAGCTGTACCTCTGGACTATGCAGAGTGTCCCATAGTGATCCCATAAAAAAGCACATGAACAGGATGACAGGGAGCTGGAAGCTTCAGTGCAATCTGGGACCAGCCAGGCAACATTCCAGTAAATGGAGATCCACAGGTACACCACCCTTGGCTCTGCTGCTTGTTGGCATGTAGGAGTAGTTTCAGTTTATCCTGCTTTTAGGGACCTCTCAATGTTAAAGTAAACCTTCACTGAAAGGGCAACATTTCTAATCTCTCCAAGGAACAAGCAAGACAAGTGTGCTACTGCACAGAAAACAAGTTATTCAAAATAGAATAAAAGGACAAATCTTGACTGAAATCACACCAAAATGCTCAGTGAAGGACAAAGGTCTCTGCAGCACCACAAGAAGAGATTTGCAGTGCAGGTAGCTGAAACAGGTGGGAATTGAAATGATGCCTGTAAGGAGAGATGCTCCCTCCCCACTGCCTTCAGAACTGTTTCCTGGTGCTCAATGAAGCATTGCTAGCTGTGCAATGAATCAGATGCTCCCAATGGGAAAGGTATCAGGAATATTCTCATTAATGGATCTGCTCTCTCATTGTGGTCTGTACAAAAAGACTTAAAGAACAGATATTGCTTGCCAAGGCAGCCAGACAGAATCCTGCTTGCTTCTTCTCTATTCAAGCATCTGATGTTGGAGTATTTTGAACTATTTCTAGCTCTTTAAAATGGCGTTTCGGACAAATGACTGCCCTTTAGCAGAGATAGAGTGGCATTTGCCTTTTGATCTAAGAAGGAATATATGTATCATTTGCTTACTTCACTTTCAAAATGGGCCAGATGGTACCACTTTAGTGTGAATCTTGAATCCAGGTATTTGAAGATTATTTTAAGTGCCTGTGGGAAGCTGTGCACACCTGCAGGTCTCAAAGTAGAAAAGCAATATCCATGACATATATAGCATGTGCTGATAAGATAAGTAAACACAAAGGATTTGAAAAAGCATCAAGGAGATGGCACCAGGATCCTGGGAGTGTTGAAGGAACAGTGATTGTGTTACCTCAGTGTCTCACCCATGGAGGAGCACTGAGTGCAGTTATAAAGAAGCACAGCAAGAACAGTAGGAAAGCTCTTGTTTAATTGCTTAAAGCAAAAGGAAGTCTCTAAAGGATGCAAAAAAGATCAGTGCTGACATTTCAGAAGGATTTAATCTCTCTAAGCAAATGGCAATCCAGACTGACAGAGCCTTGCTGTGTGTCCACCTCAAGGACTTTACTCAGGAGCACTGAAAGCTTCAGGGGTGTCCCTGCTGTTGACAATCCCTGTTCTCGGCCAGAGGTGGCAGAGCTTGTGGAGCTGCCAGCACTGTGGAGGTGTGGAGGGAGCATCACTCTGCACAAGGCCCTGGGCAGCACCTCAGCCTGTCACTGTGCTGTGATGTCCTCACCACAGCGCTGGCCCGCCCTGGGACTCAGCCTGCAGAGTGACAAAGGTGACCCAGGACCGCTCTCCTGCTGTCCCTGCTGCCACAATCAATTTCACAGCAACACTGCAGATAATCCTGTCTGGCTGTCTGCAGAAGGCAGTGCCCTGGGGAGCTCTGTGAGCCATGATGCTGAGCAGGGCTGAGAGCAGCAGCAGGCAGAGCAGCAGGACGGGCACACAGCTCTCACTGCCTGCTTCTGAGCTGTGCCAAGGGCTGCCTCACTGCAAGAGTTGTGAGCAACCACATCTTGCATTCCATGGTGAAAGTCAGATAGATCAAAGCCTGATCTAGATCTCATTCCTCCAGGCATTAACATTACATTTGTCGAAGTCATATCTTAATGAGGTTTCATCTCATCTGGGGCAGATGTGGGTAACCACAAAGACTTTCAAAGTGGAAGCTCTTCATGGCAGTGTGAGATTTTCAGAAATTTTCAAACTCCTGAAACTTGACTCTGTCTGGCATGGCTGCAAGAAAATATGCTTGTCTTGTGCAGTCTCATGACAACATCTGAGTGTTTCCACCTCTTCTTCTACTCAACTTCCATAATAAACAAGAAATGCAACAATCTCTCTTTTCCAGGAGAAACTGAGAGATGGCACAGCTGTGGCTCATTGTGCCAGGAAGGTTGGTTTGGGGAGCCTTCTGTCACTAAACTAGCAACTCTGGTTTTGCTTGTGAAATGACAAAGAAAGGAGGGCATGGGAAAAAAGAACTGTTGAAAGGCTGTGAAATTAGAAATAAAAGTAATTAGACCTTAGCATTCCAGACATCTGTTCTGGTTCTGCAGCTACTGGAGGTGATAAATGACCCCCACAGGTAAATCTGCTCTACCACAGGAATGTGCTGTCAGCTTTCAAGCTTTTGCCTGACTCAGCACCAATTTGCTGAAGACAATTTGCAGATTGGGAATTTTTGGTGAACAGTTAGGAAAAGCCTCAGACATTGCTTCCAGCCTACAGTATAGGAAACTTCAGTTCCTTTGAAGATGTGAGATGAGAGACCGAGCAAGCTTGGCTTGCTTTTTGTATGGGCACCTGCAGGCACAGTGATAAAAAGGCCACTAATATGTGAGAACTCTGGTGACAGAAAAATGCTTTAACTCTTTGGTAATTTGTCAGACCTATTTCATACAAAGAGAGGTGAACTTTTTCTTTATCTAAGTTGGGCTCTAAAGAGCAAGAGGCTGAGTGATGTGGCTGAGAGGGAGGACAACCAAACTGCGCCTCTGAGCTGGCCCTGTGCCGTGCCACACACTTTGGAAACTCAGAGCAACTCTGTCTAATGTTTAGTAAAATTTATGTGCTGGAGCTGGTCCTGGCTCCTGCTCTGCTTCACTCTCACCAGCTGCAGAGCCACTGTGCCTCCTGCTCCATGTCTGCTGACAAAATCATCCTACACACTTGGCCCAACACCAGTCTGGGTTTATTCACCCTCCACCCCCTCTGGCTGGAACCTCAACCAAGGGCAGCACTCAGCAGTGTTTATACAGGTTGGTCTGATTTTCTTGTTGGGAATCCAGGGAATGATTGGTTTTTTCAGGGCAGGAGCAGAAGCTGTGGCCCAGCCAGACTGATGGGCAGGTATCCATCTGAAATGCCACAGCCCCGGTGAGTAGGCAGAGCTGAGGGCAGAGGAGGCAGACAGCCACACTGTTTGCAGGTGACAATGGGACCTCTTCCCCCACAGCTGCATTTTGCACACAGAGCTCTTGGCTGGAAGGGCAATCTGTGTGCCAGGACAGGGAGATCCCCACACCCACAGAGCTCTGCACTGAACCCTGCACTGCTCAGGACCTGCTCACTGATCCTGCCTCAGTGGTTCTGCTGAATGTCACCCAGACATCATCAGCCACATCGGATTTCAGCTCTGGGCCTCAGTGATCAATAATGGCTCAGCTGTCTGTCAGTGACGCTGCTGGCTGAAGGCCAGTCTCTTCCATAGCCCCTGGAGAGGGAATTTCCCTTAGATCCCCCAATTAGGCATGACATATGCATGCAAAAATAAACAAAAACCAACCCAAACCAATTCCAGAATTCAAGGATCTTCTTGAGGTTCAAGGCTTAAAAGCAGATTCTGCTCATCAAACATATGACAATTGCATTAAAATGTGGGACAGTGAGGCTTTCTTTAGCATTTCCTAATCCACAGTTCCAGAGCCATTTTTGGAAGAGAAGTATGCAGCATCTAGCAAGGACCGATTACATGGTAGGAGAGGTAATTATCCATCCACCCAGTATGCCACCAGGTCTGTTTCATTTTATTCAGGTAACTGGGCCCTGAACCTTGCAAGGGGCTTCTGATTTATGTCTCCCCACTGCCCTTTCACGTTCTGAGCTCGGTGCATTCGTGTCTGTGGGGCTTTTGTGAGCGTTCCTTCACCCATTTCAAGGTGAGCCGCTCGCTCGTCTTGCCTTTGTTCTGCCACAGACAAGTCGTGGGTGATTTCTGCAGCCCGTGCCCGGCTCTGCCGGTGCCCGGCTTTGCGAGGCAGAGGCCACAGAGGCTCCGATGCTCCCGGCACAGGAGAGCTGCGGGCCTGAGGAGCGGCCGATTCTGTGCGGGGCCGGGGCAGCGGCGACGGCACCGGCGAGGAGGACGTGAGGGCAGCGGGCAGAGCCGAGCGGGACATGAAGGGAGCGGCCAGAGCCGAGCGGGGCGTGAGGGGAGCGGGCAGGGCTGCCCTCCCAGCGCGCCGAGGCTGCCGAGCCGATGATCGTCCCTCCTGGGCTACCCCCGCTCCCGGGATGCCTCCGTTGCCAGGAGGATCCCAGTGCTGCTCCGATCCCGATCCCGATCCCGATCCGCTCCCTCAGCCCCGGCAGCGCCCCCTAGCGGCACACGAGCCCTCGGGCACACAGCCGCCCGCCCCCTCACGAAGCCCCGCCCCTCGCCGCCGCCGCCCGCCGCGGATTGGCTGGCGCGGCCGAGGAGGGCCGCGAGGCCCCGCCCCGACCCGCGGCGCCCCCTGCGGGCCCCGCGGCGCCTGCGCAGCGGCCGCGGCCGTTGTTGTGGAGGGGCCGGTCAAGATGGCGGCCGGGCAGGGGGGCGGCGGCGGCAACAACGGCAGCGGCAGCGGGACGGCGGCCGGGAGCGGAGCGGCGGGGCTCGGCATCCCCGCGCACCTGACTCTCTCCTTCTCGTCGGGGCCGCACTGGGGCGCGGCAGCTCTGCCGCAGTCGCACACGGTGCGCAGCCTGGAGCGGGCCCTGGAGGAGGCGGGCAGCTCGGGCATCCTGTGCCTGAGCGGGAGGAAGCTGCGCGACTTCCCCGGCAGCGGCTGCGACCTGAGCGACACCACGCAAGCAGGTGAGGGGGGCCCCGGCATGGCCGGGCCGGGGCTGCGGGCGTCCAGCGCGGCCGGCGCGGAGGGCGGGGGGCGCGGAGCCGCTGTGGCGGCCGCCGGGGCCGGGCGGTGGCGGGTGCGGGGCCCGGGAGCGGGGATGCAGCGGGGGGGTCCCCGCGGTGGCCGGGCAGGGCTGGGGGCGCAGCCGAGGGGTGACACGGGAGCGGCCGCTGTGGGTGAGGAGCGGAGATCCCGCTGGGTGCGGGCACTGGGGGACAGCGGGGAGGCTCCGCGTTTGGCGGCTCTCCGTGCAGGCAGCGGCCGGGGTGTAGAGGATGTGGGGCTGCAGTGTCCGGGCCCCTCTGGGCGCACTGGGGTCGGTTCTGCTGTGTGAGTGTGGGGCGAGCCTCCGTGCAGGTGTGGCTGTGAGCGGGGCACGCTGAGCCTGCGGTGTGCGAGCGGAGCGGGGCACCCGGCGGTGCCTGGGCAGGCGGAGGGAGAGCGGCTCTGTGTGAGCGTGTGCGAGAGCACAGGGGCGTGTGTGAGTGTGGCAGGGCACAGCGCTCTGTGTGTGTGTTGTGTGTGCGGGGGCAGAGGGGCTCCCGGCACAGCCCGGCCTGCGTGGCCGAGCTCACCGTGCTCGGGGGTGGAAGTCGCTGTCCCCTGGGCGCTGGGAGCGGGGCCGGCGCTGTCGCTGTGCCCGGGCCCCGGGGCTGTGCGGGGCGGAGGGGAAGGTGCTGCGGTCTGTGTGCCTGCAGGGAAGAGGGGCGGTCTCAGGGAACCGGGCATTTGTCCCTGTGTCGGTGCATACGTGCCTTAAGGTGGGGAATTGCAGCTGGTGTGTCCGGAGCAGGGCGTGCAGGGTGACGGGAGCGCTGGAGTTCGCGCTCGGTGAATGAGAGCTCCGTGTTGTGGTTGTGCTGTACCTTCAAAGGTATCTGATTCCTTGCAGTAAAAACTGTGTAAAACCTGGGTTATCGCCCTCCCTGCTCAGCAGCAAGGTGGTTCCAAGTGCGGGTGCGAGGGATGTGTGAGCATCCAGCAGTGAGCGTGGAGAGCTTGGTGTGTGTTGATACCGTGAGTGTGGGCCTGCATTCACCCAGGCTTTCAGGTGCCGTAAATATGGAGGCATTTTTCTATACGGTTCCTGGAAAACAAAGCTACCTTTTCCACAGAGGTTCTCTCGTATTGTGGCTCATCTCCATTTGCTTGTAGGGTTTTTTGCTGCTGGGGTTGCTGAAAATAGATAATTTTAAACAATGTGCTAGACGAAAATATTACTGAGAGGCCCGGGATCTTTTGTTCACAAATAGTAGTGGCTTTTCAAAATGTTCTTTGAGTGAATTGATGCTGTGGGAGGGTTTGTTTTGGGGCCTTTCTTTCCCCGTGGGTTATGAATAGCTGGCATATTGTTTGGAATAGGAAACTGTCCATGGTGGCAGCTTGAAATAAAAAGAGGTTCTATGAAATAATGGAAGCTGGAGTTTTCCTTGCAGCAGCATAAAAATGTATTTAGCAATATTGTTGGTCGCTGCTTTGTGTAGATACTCAATAACCAAAGCACTAGGCGTGTGGGTAATCTGTTATTAAAAAGATTTTCTGTATCCTGAAGCTGGAGCATCAAGGCTCTGTACTTTTGTTGGCTTCTAATTATTGCTGTGTGCATTTTGGTAGGGTTTTTTTGTCCATTTATTTTGAATCTCAAGGTTTGAGTCAGAGCTGTTTACAGTGATCTTGTGTCTGTATTCTAGGATGTAGTAGAGCTCAGTCATTGCCATCAGGATTAAATTGTTATTGTGTATGGTGGTATGAAAATGTTTTAAGGGCTGTCTCTGGCGGAAATAGCTTTATTGCTTGCTGCTCTAAAATCCTGTACTGAAATAGTTAAACTGCATCTATGTAAGTCCCATCTTGGGAGAATCCTGATTTAGTGTAGTCCTGGTTTATGAATGAATCCTGGTGAAATACGAATTTTAGATGTGTTTCAAAAGATGCTTGTAAAAAAAGACCTGTAGTGTGTAGTTTGACTTGATCTGTAGAAATTTTTGTCAAGTGGGTAAACGGTGTTGTGCTGGTGAATCATGGACATCCTTGGCAGTGTCAGTGTGGCCTGGAGCTCCGTGGGGAATCAGCAGCTGCCTCGGAGGCAGCAGTCCTGCAGTGACTGGTGTTTCTGTAGCAGCTCTCCCTGTTTCACATGCAAATATCCCCTTGAACAAGGTTCTGGACTGAGGAACTGGGGGCTTGGGTCACAGATCTTCCCAGGGTTTCACTTTCTGTTTTCTGTCAGTGACTCTGAAATTCAATTCTGTGGTACTTGAAACAAATATTTTAAATAAATAGTCTCTGACCAGTGTGGATGTAAACAATTTCTTTTCCATATCACCAGCCCTTAGGCAGTAGATCTGCAGTGTTGCTGTAAACCCAGAATATTCTATCTTTATATCAGTAAAGTCAACAAGAGCTATGTTGAACCACAACTTCTGTTGATTTATCAAAAATAGCTTGGGATTTTATTTTGCATCTAACTTACATAATGGCTTGCCAATGCTTAATTTGCAAATACTGAGGCATAGTTTTTGTACTTTAAATGATGTGTCTAAAGCATAGTGACCATATCTGGCTGTTTAGCTCTTTTTGTTTGTTTGTTTTTTTAACTGTGAATTGTCCTTGCCACACTTTGGCCAGGAAATCTTTATTTTATTATTTATCTGAATTTGTCTTCTGCTGCCCAAACAGATCTTATGTTGCTTTTAATGAACTTCTGAAAACAAAAGAAAATCATAGTTCTTGAGATATCAAGAGAATATCTTGAATATTCCAGTAATTTTATGTGTATCTTTGCTTCTGTCTGCATGAACAGCATTAGGCCCCCTGGCAGTTAAGTAATTGAGTCTATCACATCAGTGTAATCACAGTCTGCTTAGCTGGAGAGTTCTGTTTGCTGCTTTGTTTTTTTAAAGATAGTTCAGTCTGACAGTATGGCACAGGAACCTAAGTCAACCTGTGCCTTTAGTGATTTTCCCCCTTTTTAGTGAGCACCTTTAAGAAATGATTTTAGTGAATAGGAAAAGTGTGTGATCAACAGCTCCAGAAAATGCAGTGGTGCCATCAGGCTTATTTGTTTATGGCTTTGTCACAGCAGCTTCAATTCCCACCTCTTAATTCTGAGGGAACTCCCAGGCAATTGGAAGTAGGTGAATGTAAATAGACAAATGTTGAAATTTCTCCTTTCTCGCTTCTGCTTTGCCTTCCCAGCATGGAGGAGTGACACCAGTGTATTCCAGTGTGACTGGGGAGTGAGCTCTGCTGTCCTGGCCAGTGCCAGGCTTGGCATGGCATTGTTCCAGAAACCATTGTCACCTTTACTTCCATGTCTTTGCCTTTTTTTACATCCCATTTCTGGCCCTTCTGAGGCACATTGTCATTCATGTGATTACAGATGAAACCCCCAAGGCTTAATATTGAGTGTGAAATGCATAAGAATGTTAATTTATAATGCAGTTCTGCCTCTACAGTATGCACTTCTAAACCAATTATATTTTCCTTTCTGAATAAAATGATTTCTGTTGATGGAGCTGATGTTGATTAAATTGAGGACAGTGGTGACTGAACAGCAACAACAAATCCAATATTCAGCTAAAAAAATAAGCATTCTTATAGGATGTATATCCTAAATCTTGATTGCATTCTGGAAATCAATAACATTGCAATATGTGGTTCTTCAGCAGCATTTTCTGCAGATTTGAACAAAAAAAGGAACTCTGATTCTATGGTTTTGGGGGAGAGGAGTCAGTGTTTATGCTCTGAAATGCATCAGATGCAAAAATGTGGAAGTGACGCAGTTTATAAACAATTCTGGAAGTTTTCTGCAGTGTTCTCACAGCCTGTCCTGTGTTTGGGCATGGCAGAAATGAGCTCTGTGTGCTTGAGGATTTCTTGCTGAGGGCCACTGTTAAGGATCCTGGTTAAAGATGCTTGGTGTGATGGGCAAGATCAGCTCAGTGACTTGTAGTTAAAGGAGCTGATTGTTACTATTTGCCCACCTAAAAGGATTGTATCGTGAAGAACACCACTTATATCTTAATGTTAAAAAAACAAATAAATTTAGTGTTACAGCCTTATCTGAAATACTGACCTACAAAAAACATGCAATGTGTAATTTTTTGAGTTTTTACCATCTCCATCCATCAAAATTAAATTTGACATTGCGCTGACTATTTTTGTGTTTTGTAATATCCAACATCTAAGGTCTGTAATATTTCTGTGTTTGATCAACTAAGGAACTTCTTTGGATATGTGTTTTTACTTGTTACTGATTATTTACAGAGGTGGCAAATAATTTAGATTGTATTTTGTATTGCAAAACCTTGTGTGATGAAAAATAATGGAGTAGCTTTTGCTTTTTGAGATACTCTTTTTGGTGAAGTGTTTTCCCAGTTAAGTTGTGCTGCTTGGTTGGAGCTGATTCAAAAGTACTTACTCATATTCCCAGCAGGGCTGGCATTTACTGCTGAAATCTGTCCTTAGCAGAAAGGTAACTAAATCAGGGCTGAGGGCTGGAGTTCCACAGAAAATGTGAAGTAATTTGATACATTTTTTGTGTATGATAAAATAATGGAATGGCTGTGGGAAGGGACTTCTGAGTTCTGTGCTTTTCTGTGGCTGTCCGACAGTCTGATGTTCATCGTTCTTCCAGCCTGGGATTCTTCATCGTTCTTCCAACCTCCTCTAGACCTGTGAGCACATTCTCCTACCACTTGCTAGGATAACGTGCTCACAGGTCTAGAGGAGGTTGCACACTTCAGGTGAAAATAAAAATGAAGTCTTTACCCTGGTATAGAACTAAAATAGTTCAGTGCTTGGCAGACATGAAATCACAAATCTGTTTCCAAGTGTCAATGAATGACTTCTGAAGAAGAGTTTGTGTAGTTAAAGGCTGAAGGAGCCTGAGCTCAGTGGCAGCTGAGCAGCAGGTGTGACTGCACAGGAGCAGATCCCTGAATCTGGGTGTTAAACCAAGCCCTCCTGCCATTTGTCACCTCAGCACCCTTCCCATAGGGGGAAGCAGGATGTAGTGACCAGAACTTCTTCTGTTGTAGACTGACCTAGAACTAAAAGGTTTCTGAGAGTGTTTGCTCCAGGTCGTTACATGCACTAATGAGAGGTGCTGTAGAATGATTTTGAGCTAATAGGAGAGGCTGTGGCCGTTCTTAGTCACTGCCATGGGGTCTGGCATGAGTAGGACAGAGCCAGTGGGAGGCACCAGCCAGTCAGAGCAGATGCTGAAGTTCCTACAGCAGGGGCCTCCAGTCTCAGGAGAACGTGCTGGAATAGTTACTAGACCCTGTTCACTCAGTGCTTATGGACTGCTTTCTTCAGTTTCCATTTCTTCAGTTTTTTTTCTGCTCTCCTCTTAGTGCAGTTGCCTTGTTCTCCAATGTTCTTTGTCTTCCAGCAGTTTAGCTTACTTCAAAAATGTTTCTGCTCAGTTTATCCAGCTACAAGGCATTTTAACTGCACAAAAGATAAGTCATGTAGTAAACACTGATTACTGCAGGTTGGTTGTAGCTTGTCTCATGTTATTTAGATTGTAAGCTTGTCAGGACAAAGGCTTGGATGTGTGTTACTGAGCATACAGAGGCTGGTGTAAGTCTTGGGAATTTTGTGTATATTTGAGATATTCCTTAGTAAACTCAGGCTTTGCTTCATTGCCAGATGAGGATTATTTTCCCTTATACTACTTGTCTGTGAGACAGAAATTTGGAATTAAACAATTTCAGAGCCAGAAAAGAAATTGTCAGTGTTAAACCAATAAATGATGATGAGTTTAAGTGGGAGGAAGATGCCCTGTGCTGTAATATGGCAGCTTAAGAAGTCTTGCTGACTTTTCAAGAAAATACTCTTCCTGGTGGTAAAGCATTTTAGCAGCTATACTCTAGACTAAATACTGAAGTGCCAAAACAAAAAAGCTTTTGATGGGATTTTCTGCTTTCCATTTCAAACTCTGAAAGATTTTTGGAGCAAAGACACCTTCAGTAATGGAGAGGAAGATAATCCTTGATGTGAGGTAATGGATTATGTCCTTTTGACATGATTTGTGAATTTACACCTTCACATGCCAGACTGAGGAGTGATCCTGGTTATGTGTTCTTTATTTTCCATTTAAATCATGCTGTGCTAAAATAGCTGAACACACTCCAGAGCTGGAGCACTGTGTTATCTTCTTTTGGAAATGTCCAGACCTTTCTAATGTTGCAATGTGCTGAAGAATTCATCTGTTCATCTGCTGAGTTCATCCTCATGTTGTAAAATGTGGAATATGTTAAAATTTTCTGGAGAAAGGATGTTCCTTGATCTTTGTGTACTTTCAAGCCTACTCAGCAAGGAGGGAAGTAGCAACTAATAGAGCTAAGTGATATCCAGGTGTTGAAAAAACAAATGAGTGGTTTATGAATTACCTTGTTAAGATTTAGGGCTTGACAGGCTTCAGTGATCTCAGATGTGGGGGCAGCTGACAAGGCTTGGGAAGAAGGATGTGACACTGATAGTGGGCACAGGGAGTGCAGGGCTTACAGACCACAAGGACAGTTGGCAGAACCCCCAAGATAGGGATGAAGCCTGTAAAGCCAGTTTAGCATCTCTGCTGGATCAGTTCTGAGTGGATCAGTTGTGGCAGGGGGAGATCACAGCAGTGACTGATGGACCCCCAAGCCAAGAAAGCCACTGAGCCAAAGGAAGAGAAACTGGGCACATGGAGTAATTAGTGTGAGCAACAAGAGGGGTCCTTAGCCCATGGAAGATGGAATACTGATTGTAAAGAGAACTATGTAACTTGGAGCCAGTGAACACTAATTCCTTTCTTTGCTAAAATGTATAAATAGTGAGAACTTTGGATAGTTGGTGTGATTGACTTGTGAAGTACCCCTGAGCACCCAGGCTTGCACAACTCTGAAATAAATAATCAGTGCCTGTCTCAAGTGTGCTTGTTGCACCTCAGGTAACAAATCTGGTTTGTGTGGACAGCACTGGCAGAGCTGTGCAGCAGCTCAGCACCAGCATGACCCCCCCTTGTTCCAGCCTTTAGATCAGAGCTTCTGGTTTAGTTTTCTGCTGGTAGAGATTTCAGGAAAAACCTCACATACCCGAACCAACATGTGAGCAGAGGCAGCTTACATGACAAACAAGAATTGCTTGAACCAAACTGCCAATTTAGTCATGTTCAGTGTGGGTGCACCCAGTGTAGACTGGGAGACTGGGTTTAGGGAGGGTGGGCTGGGATGGTGGTTTCCTGAGGCTGCTTTGATTTCACAGCCAGTGTGCTGGGTCTCAGTTCTTTCTCCCTGGGAGCAGAAGTGTGAGACACAACCATTGATGGGTCTGGCCAGTTACAGAAACATTTCTGTCATGTGGAACAACTGTTCAGTCTGACAGGCTGTTTTGTTTTTTATTGAAGTCTCAAAAGCAGTAAAAGTGTGTTTTAAAAAAGCATTTTGTTTTTTGTTCAGAAGTGCTGATTAGCATGAAAAGCCAAGAACTCAGGTCTGTCAAATGAAATTTCTTGTTGCCTGTAGAACCCTTCCTCTGTACTTGATAAGAAAACTCAATTATGTGGTTGTGCACAGTTTGTTTGTCATTTTAATTGCACAGATCAAGTCTGTAACTAAACTTGGGGCAAGGATAACTATAAAGCAGGTATTTCCTAGATCTTCATTTGTTGGATTTAGAATCCAAATACCATTTTGATACCTATTTGTAATACCTTTTCACAAAACCAGAAGCTATTCCATGCTGTCAAATGCCCAGTAGAAAAAAAGTAAAAGCTGCTTGTAGCCACCTCTAGTTCTGGGAGTGTTTTTTCTTTCTTTTAAACTGAAGGCAGACTGCTTCTACTTGACTTGAGTGTACACCACAGATAAAAATCAAGTTAAATATTGCTACATAAGCTTTTAAGAGCAGACTTCAAATGTACATAGCTTTCCTTGACAATTTGTAATCACTTTAGTTTCCTGAGAGCTACAGGGTTTTGGCATTCTCAGCTTCCTTACTGTGCATGAGCTGATGGGTGCTCAGATGGTTCTGTGTTGTCCTTGAGCATTGCTGTTGATGTTGGAGAGCAAATGTTGATTTCTGTGTGAAATTCACAGTTACATAGATTTATGGGGCTGTAATTGTTGAATATTTTTGCCAGTAAGTTCAACATTTTTGGTCTCCTTTGCAACTGAAATGGTTGCTGTTTATATCAGTATGGGATGGGAAATCAGTCTACATCTGGATGTATTTTAATTGTTCAACACTTCATTTTGCATCATAAGCAAGTCTGAAGAATTCTGGTTTTTATTATTTAATTATCCGGGTTTGTTTTTTTCTTTGAAGGGAAAATTTTAAAACATTTCTGTCACTCATCATGCATTAAGATTGGAACTGTGAAATTACAAGTAGATGTGTGGAGTTAGAGGGAAGTGCTAGAGGGACATCCCATTTGAGGTGAGCTTGGGAAGCTGAGGAGTTCCTTTCTCCTGAGGCTCCTTCTCCAGTTTGCTGAGAGAGTAACCAAGGCAGGAAGAGATCTGTCTGCTGTGCCGGGGCACAGGGATGGCACTGGAGATCTGTCTGCTGTGCCTGAGCACAGGGATGGCACTGGAGATCTGTCTGCTGTGCCTGGCCACAGAGATGGCACTGGAGATCTGTCTGCTGTGCCTGACCACAGGGATGGCACTGGAGATCTGTCTGCTGTGCCTGAGCACAGGGATGGCACTGAGCATGAGCAAACCCATTTCATTGCTTATGTAACAAAGCTTTCTGCAGTCAGTGCTTTGTGGACATTGACACTTGTGCTTCCTGCACAGACCACATGCAGGTGTCTCTGCAGTGTTTGAGGTTACTTTTTCCTTCTCCAGAACCATCCTGCATCTGACAGACAAATGGGTTTTACCCATATTCTGTGTGGCAATCTCAGATTCAGGTTTAGATTGACTAGAAGAGTATCTTTGGGATCAGGTGTGAATACTTGTTTTTAAGCATCTCTTGTCTTCTGTAGGATTTGTTTTACAGTTACAACTGTTCTTAGATTTTGGTTGGCTTCAGCTAAAGCATTGCTAGAAAAGCTGGCTGGGAAAATCTATCTGTGATGAATTAGGAGAGCAGTTCTGGGTTTTGTGGGGTGAGGAATGTGGGGATTTTATGATATTGTTTCTTAACACAGTTTTGGAGCAAAAGCCTAACACCAATATCCTGGATCAGCAAGATATTTTTATGAAAAATGATATAAAATATCAAGATGAGGTTCAGTGTAAATTTCCTAGCTGAGCCTTGTATTTCAAATTCAACATGTAGTGTATGTAATACCTGAATATAAAAGGAGCTGTTCTGGTTTAAATAAAAAACCAGCATGTTCCTCATGGGAAGCAGTACTGCATCCTTAGGGAAAAGTGCAAAACCAAGGCAAATGTGCTGGCAATACTACTTAAATACCTGGCTGCACACTGCTGTGACCTGACAGCTTGAGCTTTTTGCTTTCCCTCTTGATCATGGCTTAAATGATAGAAGGTAACCTCTCACTTCTTATAGCTTCCCTTCCAGGCTGATTTCCTAGAATTCTCTCCTTTTGATCTTTCTATATATTGTTTTTTAATCACCATCTTATAGTAACTGAAGACTTTACTTTTTCTGTCAAAAGAAAACTAAAGGGCAACCAACTTCTTCATATTTTTCTAGTTCCTCTTCCAAATGTAGCCTTAGTGATGGTTCACTTCTCACTTTCCTTGTTCCTGCAGAGATAAGGTATTGAAATACCCTGTGATTCATGAGCACCATGGGTAGTGTCTGCTGGTTAGTCCTCACATAACACTCCACTGAAGGTTCTCCAGTCTAAACTGGTTAAGCAAAGGATTCCCATCATCTCACCTCTAGAGGAGTTGCCAATCTAAATCATCTGTGGTTCTGCATTTAGCAGCTTCCCTTGCTCCTCCTCTATTAACCCTTACAAAGCCATTCTCAATGCTAGCAGCCTGCTTCCAGGTGAGATGGAAGCTGGCTTGTTTATAGAGGAGCACTCTGTTCCTAAAGTTCCTTCCTTTTTTCAGACTGGATTTGGTCATCTGTTGTATTATTAGTCTTCAAAAAGTACCTAAGTTGCACATGTTTCACATCTACATTTTATTTACCATAATAGGCAATACTATCTCATAAACTTCTTGCTTGTTATGAAAACGTTTTTGGAGTAGAAATCATCCTTTAGTTTGGATAAAAATAGCTTTGCTTGATTTTAAAAAGCTGCAAGTGCATTCAATATGAGAATATTGTGGAAAACTATAGATACTCAAATCTTTATCTTCATAAAATCTGGACCAACCCCTGGAGCTCTTCTAATGCTGTTTTGTGATGATGGAATGAAAAATTGCTTGGAATAGAAGTCATGCTATCTCCCACCTCTTTATTTACCTTATTTTATTTTATTTTTGAGAGATAGTGGGTGTCATTTCCTATTCTGATAGGATTTCTGGGTTTCATAGTAAGAAAGTGCAATCCTTGCCCCACAGTGCCTTCAAAGGCATTGTTTCCAGAGAAGTGGTTTCTGCAGTGATACATTAGTGCAGTGCCCTTGGTCTGTATTTTGATGTGCAGCTGTATAAGTTCTGTACCAGGGCACACTGAGGGGCTCCAGCCAGGCTGTGCTGCTGTGATTTGTGTCAGCCAGGCTGGAAACCACAGCTGCTTTGTGTTCCCTGTGGGTGTTACACCCCTGCTCCGCTCATCCAGAGCAGGCACTTGGTGCATCCTCTACTTCTTGTCTGCCCTTGCCTCTAGATTTTATTTCTGCAGAAGAAAGAGCAAAGCTGTTTTGACCTGGGACGTTCCAAGATGTGTGGTTGAGGTGTGACTGGAAGCAAATACAGCAGCAAAATTTTTGTGGTGCCCTTGAACCTCTAGTTCAGGTCTATAGTGCTGCCCCTGGGACAGTGGCAGTAGGGTGGGATTCTGCCTTTTGTTTTGTGGGCTGATCTTTGTACCAGCCTTCAATCACCTTTGCAGCTGCTGATAAAACCAAATCAGGAAGGGGCTTAAAGCTGGTTTTCGGGGTTTTTTTCACAATATTAAAGACTTCAGCATGTGCTGGAGGTTGTAGAAGTGGGCCAGCAATAAAACTGTGGGCATCTCTGTGCATGCAGGTGTCGCACTCTGCTGAATATTAGAGCAGGAGGGCATTTGTTTAAAAAGGGTTCTGCAGAAAACCTTTGTGTGGAAGCTGTCATTTTTCTGTAACATTTTGAAAACTGATGAAGTGGAAAACAGAAAATGAACTTCACTGGTTGTAAAAACTTTCTAATTTTTTAATAAGCTTCTTAGGTTTTGTTGAGATGTTCAGTTGTAGTTAACTTTATTCCATTTTTCTCACAGTTCATTAGGAATGCCACTCCTTCAACCTGGGAACATATTTTTCTGCTTTTTGCAGGTAGAGTTGGCAGAATTCTGCATCAGCAGTAGATACTCAAATTTTTAGAAAGACTTTGTGATACTTAAACTTGAGACTGTTTTTTAGAAATAATGGAATGACAGCCAGATAGCACACAAAATTTCACATATTCTAGACTTCTAGAGGTAAAGTTAAAGCTACTGCCAAAAATCACTTCCCAGGAAGATGGTGTTTCATGGTACCAGTCCATTTTGTTTGCTGGTCACCTGCAGCACAGTGTGGAGGCCATTCCCTCTGCACACCCTGGTGTCCTGCATTCTGTCCTCAGCCTGTTTGCCAGGCTGGTGAGGAAGAAGCTGAGCAATATTGATTCCAGTGCTGGCCCTGCTAAATGCTGCTCATAGCTGGTTTGCCAGTTAAACTTCGGGTTGCTGAGCTCTCTTTGACCCTGACAATGACTTGGAGCCAATTTTCCAACCCTTTTCAGACTTTTTGCAGAACTGTTCCTTCCAGTGATAATATGATGGGAGCTAAGCAGAAACAGTTATTCCATGTGAGTGTTGAAAACTGAGAACTAAAGCCTGAAATAGCAAGGGATCTGTATTACTTCTCTGTTAAAAGAGTTTGTTCAGCATTTCTGAGAAACCACATCCTTTTGAAATGTCCTGGGTTGGCAGCCAGAGTTCCTTTCAGACTAGGCAGTTGTTCTCAAGTAAATATCTCTTCCTTCCAAGGTAGTTTGGTGGACTTTTGATGGCACAGGTTTTGGTAGCTTAGCTGATAATTTCCAGGATTCTTGGGTCACTTTTCATTTGTATTTTCTGGTTCTTTCCAAGGTTTCATACAGTCAGAGGTGCTGTGCATTTTGGTAATGCTCTGTTTTGTCATAACTCCTGCATGCAGATTTGCATAATGCACTCATGCATTGTCAGAATAACTCTGGCTCAAGAATTGTGTTTCCATGGCCAAAGATCTCTCCTCTTTGTGCTTTTAGGCCAGGTTAAATTGCATCTTGACTTTTATCTATAAACACCTGTGGCATTGGTTTATGCAACTTTATCCCTTTTTTAGTTAAGTTACAAATGTGTAGCTGGAGAATGTCAGTTACTGTGTAAGGATGCTTTGGGAACTTGGCTTTAGCATTGCAGATACATTGTACAATGGCATTGGATTCTAATGTAGCTGTCAAACAGGAGAAATAACTTTGAATTTTTGCCTTGATTCACTGTTGTGCCTAGAGTTGGAGGGGAAGAAACCCAAGAATTGCACAGAACAAAGACTTGATAGAGGAGGGACAATCATAGTTGATATTCAGTGTCATTATAACTATAACTGTGTAGTAGGAAATGCATTTTTGAATTCCTGTCACTCTTCTACTTTCTGTTGTAATTGCATATTGAGCAATAATCTTTCAGTATTTTAAGGCTCTTTTGTGTATTAATTATATGCAGTAGCATCTGGTAAAACTGAATTATTTTACACTTCTTGCAACACCTTAATTTTTAGGAGCATGACAAGAATAACAGTGGGTACTTTTATCTCCTCTTACTGAAGGGAAAGTCTTGACTAAAAAAGGAAATTTTTTTTCCTGTTTGCTTCTAGATCTTTCAAAGAACAGATTTACTGAAATTCCTCCTGATGTCTGGCTGTTTGCACCACTGGAAACTTTAAATTTGTATCACAACTGCATCAAATCCATTCCAGAATCTATTAAAAACCTGCAAATGCTTACCTACCTTAACATTAGGTGAGTAATGGTGGCTGGTTTTGGTCTTTATTTAACATATCTCCTCAGATTTGGCATTTTGCTTCATCAGGTCATTGTGTTTGCAGAGTTTCCTTTGTTTCTGATGCTATGTAGACAGACAGTGTTCAGAAACCCAGCTATAGAAATTTGCTGCTGTCAAGAGGCTAAATTACTCTGGCCAGAAAGTCCTGCTCATTTTGCATATTATTTACATCCACTGCTCTACTGCTCTTTTTAAACTTGGAAAACATATGGTTGGATTTTCTCACTAGCACAGAAGATGGATATGAGCTCTGGAAGGTGAGGGAATCTAGAAAACTCTCCTGACCCTGTTTTCTACAATACTCCTTGTTTCTATATTAGCTGCATCAAATCCAAAACAGTTTTCTCAGTTAAGAGCTATTTAAATCCCCAGAACCTACTGTGTCTCAGAATCTGCAAATACCAGTTCTTACAGTATGAATTCATAACCAAGGTGCCCTGTCACAACTTTAAAGAGGATTAATATGATACAAAGCCACAGTATGTTTTCAGAGAAATAGGCCTAACTTTCTTCAGCAGAAGCCATTTCTCTTTTGATGGTGTTTGTGGTGCTGAATACACTTCTTCACACAGAAATGCTGTGTATTCTAACTCTTCTTTCAGGAGTCAGTTCTCCTGATGATCCTTTGCCAAACTGTGCTTTGTCCTCATTTCTGTGCTCCTGTCCAAGGGCTGATTTGCAGTGCAGGAACTTGTGGGCTGTAGCATTGGAGACCAGGCTAAAATCCTGCCTGACTAGCTCAGGGGCTTTATTACAGGAGAAAATCACATCCTAATCCGGGCTTCAGATGGTGGAAGAAGTGTATTGTGCATTTCATAGTAAAGCAGGCAGCTCCTAAAAACCCCAAAACCCTGGAAAAAACCAGAGGAAGTCTATGTGACATGAATGACTGCTTCATTGCCATGTTTTTATAGTCAGTTCAAAAAAGTTTACTTGCATATTTTTGCTTTTCATGCCTTCAACCAAAAAAGCCTGGCATATCTACCCAAAATGCAGCATAAAAACAGACTTAATGCGTATCTACATAAATAACTTCTCTGTATTGTTCACTTATAATTCAGCCTTTCTTGTCCCTTTTTCTTGCTTTCAAGTCGAAATCTTTTGTCAACATTGCCAAAATACCTGTTTGATCTTCCACTGAAAGTTCTGGTTGTCAGTAATAACAAGCTGGTCTCCATTCCAGAAGAAATTGGAAAGTTGAGAGATCTAATGGAGTTGGTAAGTACAACTGGGCATCTTTGTGGTCAGTACACTTAAAAGCACTACATATATATTTATAAGCACTATGTATATCATGTATTCATTATATATTCAGTACAATAAATTATTAATATTTATAAAATATAGAACTACAAAATTTAAATTCAGTTACTGTGTTTTATTGATATTTTTGGTTTATTTTTCGAGTTGTGAAACCCAGAATGCATGCTTGATGGTGATAAGGACATAGCAGAGAGTTTGATTCCAGTACCTGTGATGTACCTATTTAGAGCATAAGAAGGCTGGAAAGACTCTGTGATTGTTCAGTCACTTTGGTTTACATAAATTAATATTAAATTAGTGTCAGAAATAGCTGTAGTCTGTGTTCACTTGATGCAGCTTTGTCACCCTCTAGTGCTTGTATCCAAGAAGCTGGTGAGCCTGCTGTTGCTATTGCCTGCTCTTTTTTAGTTTCATGGGTTGGTTCAAGGTTTATTAAGGAAAAAGAATTTTTAGAAGAGGAGCAGAATGCCAGTCAGTTGCCAGCAATAGCACAAGAAGTTTTTGACAGATATGGGAACTGCACCAGGAACTCCTGATTCCTAGGCTGCAGTATTCATTTCAAAGCCAGTATTTCATCATTCATTGATTTAACTTCTTGAATTGAATTTTTGGAATCACTCAACATTTTAAAATCCAGCAAGATCTGTTTGGTACATCTCCATGGAAAATCCAAGATAGTTGGGTTTCTTTTCTTGGATTTCTTTTCTTTTAATAGTATGCTTTACAATAGTTTTGATCACAGTATTCCTCTGTGTAATTTCATTTAAGATGTTCAGTTGATTTATTAATTATATCTTTCTTAGGATATTAGCTGTAATGAACTTCAAGTTCTTCCCCAGCAAATAGGAAAATTGCAGTCACTTAGAGAATTGAACATAAGAAGAAATAATCTCCATATGTTGCCAGATGGTGAGCTACTCATCTTCTTTCCATTGATGTGGGCAAATTAGGCAAAGTGTTAAGAAGATAACTGATTCTTTTTTTTTGTTTGCTTTTTTTCCCTGAATGCAGAATTAGGAGACCTTCCCTTGGTAAAGCTGGATTTTTCTTGTAATAAAATTACAGAAATTCCCATTTGTTACAGAAAGTTACGTCACTTACAAGTTATAGTTTTGGATAACAATCCAATGCAGATTCCACCAGCACAGGTTAGTATTAAAGCACACAAGTACAGAAAATTTTTATTAGGATTTTAGAGGAAGCTGTTCTAAGTTATGCTAATCAAGTTTTCTCTTTTTTTAACTGTATTTCTTGTGTTTCTCCTTTTGGGGTGTTGTGGCTGTAAATGCAGTGCTGCAGATATTTTTTGGGATGTATTCTCAGCACACATGCTGTGTAATTAAGACTTTTTTTGTTCCTGTGTTTCTCCACAGATATGTTTAAAGGGCAAAGTGCATATATTTAAATTCCTCAGTATCCAGGCGTGCCTCAGAATAGACAAAAAACCAGATTCCTTGGATCTGCCATCATTAGGCAAACGAATCCCCTCCCAGCCCCTCACAGACAGGTGAGTAGTGGGAATTTTGAGTATAGAGAACATATTGTGAAAAGGATCTTTATTTTCTTATGGAAAGTAAAACTACTGTTTATTTCATTCTTGTGTGGATATTTTGTGTGTTATTTTTCTTAATGTAGCATGGAAGACTTTTATCCCAGTAAAAACCATGGACCAGACTCTGGCATTGGAAGTGATAATGGGGATAAAAGGTTGTCCACTACAGAAGTGAGTATTTTCTTCACTGTTGAATTTGTAATTTCTGATTTTTTAGAACTTTTTCCTTTGTATTTTATATCATTTGAGAAATACCTCAGTAAGTTGCAGTTAATATTCTTTCAGTATGTGTACAGTTGAGTTTAAACCCTTAGACTGCTGTATCAGACACAAATTATATATTTGTTTAACTTTTCTGGTTAAAGTTGATTCTAATTAATATGATATGATGGGAATGTAGGAAATCATATAATAATACCATTTCTATGTCAGTTCTGCACTAAATGTGAGTGTCTTTGCAGCCATCTGATGATGATACAATCAGCCTTCACTCCCAGGTGTCAGAATCAACAAGGGAACAGACATTAAGGAATGACAATCATGTAATGGGGAGTAAACTGGATCCACAGAAAGGTAATACCACTTGTGCATTTGTTGTTTTAGGTAGCAGAGATACTTTGCTTGGGTAATCTAACATAAGAAAATGGCACAAAATTACAGGATCATGTGTTGATATTGTATTTTCATCAGTTCAGAAAACAATGTAATAATCACAAGCAGAAAAGGCTTGAGAGAATGGAGAAAAAATTATTTCTAGCTGAGGAAGGCACAATTTCTATGTTTTATCTTTAGCTGACATTTTTCATAAGTACTTACTTCTCTCAGAAATAACATTTGATCAAGAGAACTGTTGTGATGTCTTTCCTATTCTTCATAAATCCTCCCTAGACCAAGAGGCGTTTGACTACATTGATCCCAACACAGAGGAGGGAGCTCTTCCTGAGCAGGGAGAGGCACAGATTGGCACCCTGCTCTCCTATGTCAAGGTACCAGAGATTGACAAAAGAAAAACTGTTCAATAGCCTGGATTTTTCTCTTTTTTTTCCTGCCTTAATTCAATTCTGACTTTTTTTTTCAATTTTGTTGAAGGAACGGGGAAAACATCCTGAGAAACCCCAGAAAATAGAACAAAATGAGGACTGGGGAGATGAAAAAAGGTAAATCTTCTTCATCTTTATTGAGTTGGTTTTACTAGTAGTGGCAGGGGTGATAGTGGGGTTTTTTTAAGCTCCTTGCATATGGAGGAAGGAGTTCTCATACTGAACAGAGTATTCCTCCTGGACAGAGCATAAGCTTACAGGAAGCACTGCTTAGTTACTGCCATAATGAGCCATTTCTGTGTCTTGCTTCCCTGAAGCCAAGCAAATCACTGATGTTTAATTTTTCAGACTTCAGAAAGAACAGCTGCTGGCTGAAGATGATGATGAGCTCAAAGAAGTGACTGACCTGAGAAAAATAGCAGCTCAGTTGTTGCAGCAAGAACAAAAACACAGGTAGAACAATATTAGTTAAAATAACTTCTGTTGCAGTAATTTATTCTTTAACGTCTCTTATACCCAAAAGCTTTTGACACCTTATTTTGAGAACAGTTTTGTCCAGCTGCTAAAGAGTGAAGTGACAGACTCTGTCAAGATACCTGTCCTGTGTTTCTTGCCTGAATTACACAACCTCCCTACAGTTTGTTTGTGACTGATTATTTTTATTCAGATACAAGTTAATCTAGGTTGTACTTCCATCAGTCAATATCCTGTGGACTGAAGGGGAAATTTGTTTTTACGTTATTGTGTGAAATTGCAATATCTATGGATAAAAATAAATAATTTCAACTGCCTGCCTTTCTCTGCTTCATTATGGGCATCTCAACAGAACAGTTCTTGAAAAGGAGCCATGGAACAAGAAGCAGATTAAAGGAATGTAATAGAACAAGTTAGCAACTGTGTAAAATGAAGAACAGGAAGGAATAGCTGGAGTCACATAGAAATGGCCAGGCTGGTGTAGGAACAGTTTCTGTTCTGTTCCTTTAACAAGCAGGCAAATGCTGTAAGGTACTTCTAGAGTAAACTCCTCTGAGAGGTGAAAGTTGTATTTAATAGCAGTTCATTAACTAAAATAGTTCATAATACTCATTCAGTATCCCACAGTAATGGATGTAAGTTCATACCTACTTAAACACTATGTTCTTTTCTTTCAAATTGCTGTGTAATTATGAGACTCTGCTGCTTTACTTTTAAGATGGTTGAAATACACATGAAGCCCTCAGAGAAACGGAGATCCCAATACTATGAATTGCAGGGTCTTAAAAATTCACCATCATTTTATAATACTGGTAAATATAGTAACAGTACTGTGTATGTGTGAAAGATAAAATGGGTTTTACTCACAACTCCAAGCCCTGCATTCAAGAATTGGTTGTTGTTCACACGGAGGGAAAAATAGGAATGAAATCTTAATGCCAGTGTATTCTCAGTACCTAAAGTATTTCAGATAAGGCCAAGAATGCATCATTTCCTCCTATGAAGGAAGAGAGAATGGGTGTGTTTGATGGTTTTTATGTTGCATGAGGCTCTTGTTTGATTACGTGTTTCCTGCTTATCTAATCATTTGAAATGCCAAGCCACTCCTCTTCTGAAGTAACTGCAGCTTGAATTTTACTCATTATATGTTGTTGTGTCTTAATGCAGTGGTCTTGCTAATTGCTCTGCTTTGTCTTGAATGATGCAGATGTGCAATCTTAATAGTTCTTAAGTTTTATTTCTTTGTTTAGCATTTATATTTTAAAGTTGGCTTATGTATCTTCAGGTACATGAACTCAAAATCTCCTCTAATATAAAATTTAGCCCTGATTTTGAATCTGTGGGGTTTTTTACCTGACAATAAGAATATTATTTAGCATTTACTCAAGATATTTCTATGCTTATTTGTGGAAAATATGGTCAATCAGTGAACAGGGAAATTGTGAAACAGTGATCAGTCCTCAGGGAAATTAGGCATCACAAAATAACTCCTCACTAATCATGTTTCTGTTTGTTCAGTGTATGTTTTTGTAATATTATGCAGTCTCCTCTCCGTTTGCTTGCTATGCTAATGACTTCCCTGTGCTCTCCCATCAACCTCTCCTGCTTCCTCCTTCCGTCTGTGGCTTTGGTGTGCATGAACTGTGAATTCAGACGAAGGCCACTGAGCTATAGAAGTTCATTCAGTGAAAAGCTCTTCCAGAGGACCAGGGCTGCAGGACGTGCATCAAGGTATAAAGAGTTAAAGTGTGGACAAAAGAAATGCTCTTGGCCATTTCCTGTACAAACACAGAGTTATGGATTGGCTGAGTTAGCCCAAGAGGTTTTGTTATCAAAAATAGTTTGTAATACATTCTTTGTTCTTTGGGATTGAATATTAATTGAGAAAAATATTTAATTAGGCAATTCTCCAAAGAGCACTTTGAGTCCAAACCTAAAAGCTTTTCTTTAAGTATACAGCCTCAGATACAGTACCTCATGCAATGTGGTGCTTTCAGTTTTTTGGGGTTTTGTTTGGTTGGTGTTTTTGTGTTGTTTGTTTGATACTTTGGTTTTAAAGTGATCATTTTCAGAGATAATTTGTTTTGCATTTGACCTATGGTGAAAGTATTTGTAATATACAAACCTCATCAGTAACATAAAATTGGAGTATGGTGTAGACTATACTCAAACTTAGGTGTTGAATGAAGTGATTTCAGACTTGATTGCCTTATAAATTGAAGCTCTGTAACTTAGTCTGGATGCTCCTTGTCTTTTTTCAAAAGACAGTAGAGTAGTTTAGATTAAATAATTTTCATTGGTTCCAAATGAGCCTGTTTGAATTTGCATCACAATCAAGTCTGGGTTCTTACCTGGCAGCAGTGATTTCCTAAAACTGTCTAAATCCAGAAGACACAGCTTCAGTCACAAAGCAGAGCCAGATATAAAGTCAATGAACTGCTCTGGAACAAGTTGAAAGTAAATAATTTTTGTCTCACTGCACAGGATTTCTAGTGTCTTTTTACACTTTAGAGATTCATGGTAGTGCTTGCTTGTCTAGATTTGAAGACAGCTAACCTTAAAATAACACTTCCATTTTCACTTCATTTGTGTCTGTTAATCATTGTTATGTTTGCATAAAATCTGATAGTGTAAGTGGCTGAGAAGAGATTCCACTCTTTAAATCCTGAAACTTGAGAAAATATTTTCCAATATCTTTGTTGCTCCTGCCATTGCCTTTCTCTCTCATCTGGTCAAGCACTTTGGAGTAGATGCTGTGCTTGCATAATGTAGAAGTAGAATATATAAATGTGTGGTGTTGAGTAATTTAGATTTTTAAAATTGTGTGAGTTTTAGAACCCTTTCGGAGGATTAGTTTGTGTTACCTCTCTAACAGCAGAATTGGTGGGATTTGTAATCATAAGTAGGAAATTAGTTGCAGTTCTAGCTCAATTATCCTATGCAAGTTCTTAGTTCATGAATCAGTCAGGGCATCAGTATTTGGCCTGATAATTGACCTATACAATAAAGATTTGGGTTTAATGAGTGATGGCATGAATGACAACAATTGCTAAAAATTTGGACCATCAACACCACACTTGAGTGTAACTTCTGAACTCAGACTACTTCTACTTTCATGTTACATACTCTGCTTTGCATTGTATTTCCTGGAAGACAGTAATTAATGTGCCTGCAGTTATTCCCATTTTGCCAGTTGTCTGCAATTTGGCAAATTCAGATTGATTTTCTTCACTATTTTCTTTTGTTAAAAGCTTTCAAGTTCATTATTCTGCAGGAAATTGAGATTTCTGTAACTGGGCTTGCAACATGTCAGCTGCTGAACTTGCTGTTACTTCCCCATCTATATTCTTCAGTTTTTAAACAGGAGCTTTCAAAAATTACTGGCTTTGTTTTAGGAAGTATAAGAATATACTTTGTTTAAATAATTACAGTTCATTATGAACTCAATCATTAATTATATACATGTTGCACAGAAATGGTGAAAAGCAGCTGAAAAGTGTATGTATATATGTTAGAATTAGCTTCAATAGTTTTTCCTTGCATTTTATATAATAAGTATAGAAAAGGAATAGCCTGTATTATATATAATCATTGCATTTACACCGCAATGTCAGTTTTGGTGCAAGTGTTGCATCAAACCGAGTCTAATTTTTTTCTTTACTTGTAATTGTTGTTTGCTACAAAGTCCCACTGAATTTCTCATTGCTGTCAGTTGAAGATAAAGCTAGTTTATATGGGGGTTCTCTGTAAAGAACAATGACTTTAAAATAGCATCTTTATGTTCTGGATTGATAACCCATGCACTGAATATATTTTTGGTTACATTTTTTTCAGGCTGTAGTATAAATTAATCCTGGAATGCCCTCTCAAAACTTAGTTTCTGAACACAGAATAGAGGAGGCAGATGCTACAGACTGAGTGCAGCAGGCATTTACAGGCTTAACTTTTACAGGCTTTAACTTTTACAGACATTTACAGGTTTACAGGCTTAACTTCTCATAATCCCATTAAAGCGAGGGTCACACAATGAGAGGTTTATACTGCAAATGAGATTACTGAGCTCAAAGTTATCACAGTAATCAGGGAAGTTTGATTGAAAAATCATCAGTCATTTAAAGTAAATGGCTGTGCTGCACTATGTAAAGTAATATAAAAAGGGGCTGCTGTTTTACTTTCTTCCATGGAATGGTTGAGTTCTGATTCTTAATACATTCTAGTTCTCAATATAATTCTGTATAAATACACTTCCATCACACTTCTGCCCATGAGTTCAGTGTCAAAGTGTAATTTTGCTACCTTCAAGAGTTCAGAATTTTTCACTTTAGTCAAGGTGATGCTTACTTGAACACATTTAGTTTTAAGTGTTACTGATAATTTTATTTTCAACACTTAAAACATCCATAATAGCTCATATAATTTTTCTGTGCACACACAAACATGTGGTATGTGTTTGCTCCAGATGAAAGCACCTTTCTGAATCTCTCTAAGTTCAGGCTTTTTTGGCTCTTTACCGTGTAGAAGAATGGAATTTCCATTAAATTCTGCATTAAAATTTTCATTTAGTTCTTAGCCCGTGTTTCTCAATTTCCACCTCACCTTTTTACGTTCATTTCCTTTGCATTCGTGATGTTTCTTTCTCAGCCACCTTCTCATCTGCCCCTTCTGACTGACTTTTTGTGCTCAGTCTGTCTCTATCCTTGCTGGTCTGCTTTAGGTTGACTATCTGTCTTTAATTTTAAGGAACAGTCGGGTCTTTTGTGTTTAGAGCAGCATCACTTTACACAGGTATGAGATCAGTTGAAATAGTATCTATTTAGGGAGAAAAATAAGAGGAGATTTCATTTTGGTTTGAACTATCACCAAGTTTTGCTTCCTTAAAATACAGAACTTGAAATACTTCAAGGGCTGGAAATTATACTCTTAATTCAAATGGAAGCAGGAATGGGCTTGGATTTCATGTGTATACACACACATTTTAGTTTTATGGAAGGTGCCACTTAATGTTCAGAACTTTTTTTATTTACAGGAAATGTGATGCAGTAAAAGTAACATATACTAAGAAAATTGTTTCAAATACCTTTGTTTTTTCCTAGGCTTCTTAATCATTCAGTTTCAGTAAACACAAGGAACAGGCCCAAGCAGCCAATGGAATCTGAAAAATGGTATTGATATACTTAAATATATCACAGCTTTCAGTCTTTTATTGCTTTCATTTTTGTTCATTGTGTTACTACTGCCATCTTCTGTCATAATGCTTTAAAAGCTCATGATGAAATTGAAGCTACAGGAATAATCTATTCTTGAGCTTCTTTCTTTCAGATCAAAAATAAAGTGTTCTTCTGAGCATTTAGGAAAGTAGATGTCATAAAGGAACAAATTTGTAGGTTTGATTATGGCAGCAATTAATTTATATTTCAGAGCTCCTATTCCAGTTGGAGGTTGTAGCTTCTCCTGCAGGTGATGGTGCTGTGCAGATGTCTTATCCTGTGTGACACAGGCTGGCACAGGAACTGTGCTTGGGCATCTACATTTTCCAGTTTTCCTCCTTGGCAATCCTATTGTGCTCTTCAGAGCTGTTGGAAAAGCATTGCTGGGAGCTCAGCCTACGACACCTTTATTGTTTGTGGAGGGTGTGTTACTGAGGAAATGCACTGTCTGCAGGAGCTGTACTTAAGCTTTCTCTTTGAATTTAAATAAAGAAAAATGCACAACACCCACACACAAAATAAAGCATAAAAACCCCAAAAAACAAACCAAACAACAACAAACCCAGAAATCATCAACAATCAGAAATACCCAAAGCCTTGTTTTCAGGGAATTGGGAAATGTCCAGACCCACATGGGGAGAAAAAAGCTGATGGTGCTGGGTAGCTGTGGGGTGGGAATGGCTCTGTGCAGTTCAGCTGCACCTCAGGGGAGCATCTTGAGCCAGTGCAGCTCCTTCAGTGTGACACATCCTTTGCTGTCTCCCCTCTCAGTGGTACCTGGGGTTTGCAGAGCTGCCTGCATCATGTGCTGTGCTTGTGTGACCCCTCCTGCAGCTGCTACCTGGAACCTTCCAGGCCTTGCTTGCTTAGCACAGCTTCTCTGTGAGCTGCTGTCACCTGTTTAAGTGTGCACCTCTGTTAGGCTTCTTTATTAGAGGGTAATCCAGGAAGAATTAAATTTGCTTTTCCTTTTTTTGTTAATGAAACAGGCAGTTCTGAGACTTAAAACCAAAACAAACTAAAAAAGTCAAAAGAAGTTTTATCTGAATTAAGTGCTGTAGTGTGGAAGACCCATTGTCAAATTATGTTAAAGGAGAGTGAAATATGATTTCAGATTTTAAATGATCATACTTTGAGGCCACATTGTAACATCTTATACAGATGGCAAAATATATTGTAGTGCTGTGGAGAAGCCACTTTTTAAGGGTTCACTTTTTTGTTATTTTCAAGTAACTTGTTTTAAAGTACACAAAAAAGTAGTGTGCTTCATAATGCCTTTCATCTTACTTTTTAGTGTTTCAACAAATGAAGTGAATTCCTCAGTGTCCCCATACAGCTGGCAGGTAAATATTCAAATGTAAATGTGGGGGCTTTATATTGGAGTGATTTTGTTGTTGTTGTTTCCTTGATTTTGTCTCTGTGGCAGAAAACAATGTATTTGTATGGTTGCTTATACACATAGTTCTTGAAGGTGTCTTAATTGTGATGGAAAATATGAACCCTTTGGAGATCTTATGCCTCAATTTGACTTGTTTGTAATGGAGGCCTTTTGTTTTAAAAGCATGTGGTACCAGCTTTAAGGTCTTGAAACTAATGAGGCATAAATTTTACTCTCTTGGGTTTAGTATGTCCTTCCATATAAAGGTATTGCCTCACGATAATGTTCAGTCTGGTTTTTAGATGCAGTTTCTAGATGGATTGAAGTGTGAAGTATTTCATTAAACTGTAGAGAGTACCTTACTATTTCAATTTGTTAGTTATCTAGAATTGCTTTAAATGCCCTCATAGTGTTGTAAGAAGAAACAGAAATGTGGTTCCCTTCAGAAATAGTCCATTCAGATTGTCTACTTTCAATTTTCATGTAGTAGGCACCTATTATTTAAGAATCAATCTACTTTAGCTGTCTCCTCAGTGTGTATTACATAATACAATACTTTGAAAGAGAGATCTCTCTTCCAGCTTGTTGGGGTGTATAATATTTTAGATAGAAATAGCCAACAACTACTCCAACTGTCTTCTTGTAGCCATCCTTTCTCTGTGTGATGAGTATTCACAGTGAGAAATTAGATGTGCTACTGGCTAACCACACTTGAAACTGATGTTTCTGGCAGCCTTTGGTGGTTTCCTTACCTACCTACAAAATTAGTCTCAATGCTGAAAAGTGTTACTTTCTGAAGAATTATTTCATAGGTTCTTTTTCTTCTGTGAAATATTTTTTTCAAAATCCAAAATATAAGTGGTTTCTACCAGAATCACCATTAAGAGTGTTCAACTTTCAGGTCATAAAGCTAGATTGAGGCAGGCAAGCAATTAACAATTGTAGTTCATAATAATTTGTGCTAATGCACAAGAGAGATGTTTAAATTTTACATAAAAGTATTTCTGACTATTACAGCCACTGGAAAACCAGAAGGATTTGGTGGATGAGCAGCACTGGCCAGAAACACAGCCAGTTATCTGGCAGAATGAAGAAAGAAGGAGAAGTAAACAAATTAGAAAAGAGTATTTCAAGGTAATGAGGGGAGTGAGGATGGGTGATAGGTTTTTTTGTTTTGGTTTGGTTTGGTTTTTTTTAAATAAGAATAGAAGAAGCTATAGAACTAAGTAAAGGTAGATCCTCAAAGGTTGTGATGCATTTAAATTTGCATATAACATATAATTTTTTTTTACTCTTTTGATTAATATAATATATGTATGTATCTAGGATAGTCTGGGAGTGCAGGAAAATCAAGAGGAAAAAAATTGATTGAAGATTTTGTTTATCCTTTAAAGAAAAGAAAGTAATTAATTATTGTTTTCTGCCAAAACCAAAAACTAATTTTGTCATTGGTCCTTCACCATCTATTTGGAGATTTGGAGGGATTTTTATTTAGCTATTTATGTACTTATTTTTAGTGCAAAGAAAAGATACATTGCCTTTTTTTTTTTTTTTGCAGCATGGTTCTAGGAATGATTTATGCCTTTTGGGCCCCATGGCATTAGTTTTAATTTCAGAAGGAATATTTTCAGTGTTCCCTTGCTGCTGTAGTGTGCACCCTCAGTCAGCAGGTGCCAGTGTCTGCTTTGTGCAGAGAGAGGGGAAGTTCTAGCAGCACTGGGAAACGTTTGTTTTGGGCTAAGTAGAGAAATAGGAGAGCTCTGAGCAGTGCTAGGTTGAATTAGAATTAAATTTGTCACTTATGAAATTAGTTTCTTGGGTCTTTGCCATCAGACATATTTGTGAAATGCCAGGGAACTTCAAAGAAATTAAATTCTTTATGAGAACAGAGCATGCCATCCATCTCAGATATATTGTTGTGCTTACAGAAGCTTTTTTTTTTCCTGAAGAGATTATGGAGTTGTATCCTTTTTCCAAGGTTTTCATCCTGAAATTAATTTTTTATGTGGCATTGGAGGAGAAAGAGAGAGAATCTTCTCAGTAAAGCAGAATTCAGTGGTTTGCCTGGTTAAAGAGCTGTGCTACCACTACAGAAGTGGCTGCTCATAACTCAGCAGTCAGTTGTGAGCTCTGTGATGGGAGCAGATGCCTGAAATCACATTACACACAGCTCTAGATGGTCTCCTAAGTGAATTAAACAGCCTGTAGCAGTAACAAACAACACTTTTCATGGTTTCATTTGCAAAACCAAGGCAATAAGCCACTGAAACAGAGCCTGTTTGCCATGGCAAACTGGGGAAAAAATAGACACCAGTGCTGTTTTGAAAAAGCAGTGACAATACAGTTGTCTCTTGCTTAGCCTGCATTTGTGTCACATCATGAGGAGTAGCCTGACCACATACACCCCACAAACTTGGACTTGTGTAGTGATGGTCTCTTTAATTCAATCTGCATGGGGCTTCTCTAATTTTTACTACACTTGATCTGTAGACAACGAAATACATTTATTTTTTTAAATACCACTTTTGTAAATTTTTTCCTTCAATTCCTCCTTCATTATCTCCACTTTCTGCATAGTCAGGGAAGTGGGACAGTGCTGAAGGCAACACACAACAAATCAGCCAGACCTGTGGGTAAAGCATTGTCTTAAATACATAAAAGGATGTGATCAGGCTTTGAAGTTTTAAAGGCAACCTTAATCTTTTTTAATTTAATTTTCTGCAATGTCAGGTCAATCTCCTGAAGTGTAAGCAATCTTAGTCACTTAAAACATATTACAAAAGCAGCTTTCACAGGTTGCATAATTTTTTCTAAGAAATAATGCTTCATGTTAGCAGTTGTTAAGATCTTTTCACTTGGATCAGCTGTCACATGCAGAGTTCACATTATGAAAGTGTTTAGTTTTAAAATGCACTTATCTCTAAAACTAATGAAGATCTTGTCTCGCCTAGAAATGTCATGTTCTTTTCTGGTTTGTTTCTTTTTGTTCCTTTGTTTCTGTAACATGGCCTTTTTTCTCAGCAGCTTCATTAGTAATAAATAACATCTGAGTGAAAGCAAAGCTTTTAGTTCAAATGGAAACCATGCTTTCATTTTAAAGTAATAATTGTGTGTGTTTTGCAGTATAAGTCTTCCAGAAAGAGTTCAAGTGGAAATGAAAATGATGAGGTGAGATGTAGTAATTGTTGGAATACTAAGAAATAAATTTATTATTCTGTCTTTTTTGAACAAATTAACTTTGCATTCCAAAGCCATAGCAGAAATAACTATTATACTCCTTTATTTGAAAAAAATGATCATGATTGCCTGCTGGGGAGCAGTAGGATGTTTGCTTGCTTTGGTAATAGCAAAATTAATTCACCTATCAAGCAGAGGTGATGTAAAACTAGTATTTTATATAAACAGCCAACAGTGGTTCCTTGCCTTACATATTTTAAATTTAGTTGCTGCCAGTTTGTAGCATACTTGATAAATGTTACATGTCTCATGGATTTCATAATTTCATGTTTCTTGTTAAATCATCATTTTCATTTTTATAATTTCATCTTTTTGATTTCTTTTAGCAAGACAGTGATAATACTAATGTGTCCCCACAGTCTCCTGTGTCGTCTGAGGTACAAGTTTGTGGGTTTGCTTTTCGTTCAACAAACATTTCTTTGTGTTCATTGCTGTCACCAGGTTTTCATGCAGATACAAAGCTGTTTGTTTCCTTTGAAATTACAATTAGAAGTATTTCATCATAATAAAAATTAAAAAAAGAGACAGAAACTAGAGACAGATATTGCAACTTGTTTTACCTTTGCAACTCTGGTCTCCACTAGAGTTGTTCTTTTTGACTGGTGTGAGGAAATGTGCATTGCTTTGTCTCCATTATCTTTCCTGATGAAAATACTAATGAAACAAAAACAAAATTTGCCATATTTGATAGGCCTTCTTAGGGAATACTGCTCCTTAGGGCACATAGTCACTGAGAGGATTTGCAGTTTATGGTTTAGTACTTTATACATCACCAAGAACCCAAAGGTGGTGACACTTCTTGAGGAGTTTGATCCTTCTCAGTCCTGGGTGTCACCTTTGTGGTGCAACAAAGGGGTGCCTGTGCATGGAGTGTCACTGGGAGAGCACTGCACTGCTTAGCTCAGAGTAAAGCAAGTATTATTGACATTTCTTCCTCATGTCTGTGAGGAGCCTGAGAGAGCAGAATTAAAACATCTCCCAGAATACACAGGAATGAAACAAGGTTATCTCTTGTACATAGCAAGGTACTGAGTGCATTCCCTTTTCAGATGGTGAAATGATAAAAACTTGGTCTTCATAGTTGGAAGTAGATATTTCTTAAGAAATGTTTTGATACTAAATATTGGGAGAATATTTGCATCTGCTTACAGCTGGCATAAACTCTGTTCACAGAATGATTTGCAGTAGTTTGAAATATTTTGAAATACATTTTAGATAATCTGGTGCTGCTTTCCTCTCATTATGACAGTTTTATGTATATGTAGTAAGGTTACATTCATTCCATTTATTTTATCTTGTCCTCTTTGAAAGACTTACAGTTAAGCAGGACTTACAGTTATCCTTAGGCAAGAATAATTTAAACAGTATCTTGATGGGAACAAAAGTTCTTTCTTTTAATGAGTGGAAGAAAACTGACTTCATCTCTTTTAACAGGATTATGAAAGGACAGATAGTAACACTCATGGTCCATTTGGTCTCAAACCAAGGTCAGGTAAGCTGCTGTTCTCTAGCACAGTGAATTTATTTCCCAGGCTGCAAGAGGCACTAAGCACAGCAGATGTCACAGTACAGCAGTTCACTCCATTTACTCATCACTGCAGAGTACTGGGAAAGCGCAGACAGCTGCTTTGGCAAACAAAGAATTGGAAGCTCCTCAAGTTGCAGAGTGATTTGTTTGGGATTTTTGGGGGATTGGTTTTTTTAAAGTTTTTTTTCCACTTCTTTATTTTGTGCATACTTAGTAATTGTCAAAGAACAGAGAAACAATACACAATTGTTCTTGAGGTTTGATGGCTTAAAGGCTTTATACTTGATTAAAAGTAAAACACAATGCAAATACTTCCAAAGCTAGATTGAGATTCTTGAAGTGCAGATGGAGTTGTATTGTCCCATACTGATACTTCAATATTGAAATCACTTCAGTCTCCATATTTTCTAATAATCCACTTACACTTAAGTCAGATGATCTCTCCATTTTATTTGAAAGATTTTTCATAGGCAGCATCTTTTCTAGCAGGATGCCTAAATATGTTTGTTCTTAGAAGTGCTGCAGATTTTTTCCTGTTTTTGTAGTTTTTGTCAGTTATAGATCTTTAGTTTTTGAATGTTTTCAATCTGAATTCTGACTGACTTCCCTCCTGTTTGACAGCTTTCAGCCGTGCCTCACGCCAGGACTACGGTGCAGTGGATCCTGGCTTTACTATGAGGAGGAAAATGGAACATTTAAGGGAAGAGAGGGAACAAATCAGGCAGCTTCGCAGTGTAGGTACCATCATTCACTCCATGGGTGGAGTGCATTTGCTGTGCTCTGTTCCACAATTTAAGCCTTCATTTTAAAGGCCTCCAATTTGTTGTAAAAGGGCATCTCTGTAGTGGTATTTCTTCCTAAGGAATTTCATGTAACAGGCTACACTGGTACTTGTTTGTGTCCAACCAAAATACCAACTGGGAATTAGTTGGGGTTGTTTTCTTTTTAAAAAACAAAGTGAAATTAATTTTTTTCTGAGGTTTTAAATTTTCTAGGGACACAATAAATCTGCTTGTGTTTGCTATTGTTTGACCTGAGATCTGAAGAAAAATTACTACTGTTTTCTAAATGACCAAATGCTTTTTGAGTGTAAAAAGTTGCTGCAAATTTCATAGTCCTGAATGGGATCTACATTTCGGATTTCTGGTAAATTATTTTTTGTTTTCAAGGCATTTAGCAGTTAGAGTTGACTAAATCATAGCTGCTTTGCTTTTCAAGGCAGTGCTGAATTGTGGTGTGACTTCTCTGAAGGATGTTTGTTTTCTGGTTCACTTCCTGAGCAGTGAAGTTGGGCTTGTTGTTGGGCTGGGAAAAACCATTTTTTGCCATCTCTGTTTTGCAACACAACTTTTCCCACAGTTGTGTTCCCTTCTTTTTTTATTCTCATAAAATCTTTTTTTCCCTTCTCATAAAATCCTGTTTGGTTTCAACTCACAGATTCTGCCCACTAAGCACTGATCACATATTCAGCATAACATTTCTGTCCTTAAGTTCTGTGCTTTCCTGTTATGAACAGTGGAATGTTGTATGGGCTTGAGAGCTGTGTATTCTGGTCATTGTTGGCAGAATGTCTTTCACAGTGTATGTTGTTGTGTCATTTAAAAAAACCCCACAAAATAACATAAAACACAAGAAAAACCCAACAATACAAACAAAAGGAACAGAGCCTGTAAGGAGAAAAGGATGTTTATACTGAGTAAAGCATAAATTTATTCTGTTTATTTCACTTTAGTATTAAAATGTTCCTTTTAAACATCTACATGCTTTAAAATACCCTGCTTTTAAACTGAAAAGCTGTCTGATGTTGAGAGTAACTTCCTTATGGCCTTTTTCCTAGAATCTTGAGTCCAGGTTGAAGGTGATCCTGCCAGATGACATTGGAGCAGCCTTGATGGATGGGGTGGTTCTTTGCCATTTAGCCAATCACATAAGGCCACGTTCTGTTGCCAGCATTCACGTCCCATCGCCAGCAGTGGTAAGGCATCAATCATTTATCTCATTCTTGGTGCATCTTACATGAAAAGAAGCTTTTGAATTTCAATATTAAACATTGTGACTCATGTTTACCACATTGATTTACTACATTACTCACTTTGGTTTTTCTTGGAAGAAGCATTAAGCGAGGCTCAGAAGTTTAGTTTAAGAGCTGTTTTCCTCATACTGAGTCTTCATAAAATGTGTCTTGTGTTTTAGTAACTGTAAGTGAATTTACATCAGAAATATGCACTCCTTCATGAATGTCTGATGAAGATTTAATATCCTGTCTCCACAGCCTAAACTCAGCATGGCAAAGTGTCGAAGAAATGTTGAAAACTTTCTTGATGCTTGTAAAAAATTGGGCGTTCCACAGGTACTCTAATTGCTTTCTTGATTTATTAATATCCACAGAAAATGTCAACAAATACTGAGTTTGGGGGGTTAGGGGAGCTTTGATTAGGGAGCAGTAGTGATTGTGACATTGACCAGAGAACTTGAAGATCTGAACAGAAATTCCATTCCAGGGTTATGGGGTGAAGTTGAGGAAGCTACTTTATGGGTTTCTAGTCGGTTCTTAATAGTAAAAATAACACTAACCTCCTTATAAAATATATTGTCATCTAAACAAAGAAATGGACTTGAGACTTGTTTTGTTATTGGAAAGTCTTGAGTTTAGCAACCATTTTGGCAGGAATTCAGTCTGCCTAGGAAATATCCTACACTTAAAGAAGTCTGTAGCCTGAATGATTGGCTCTCTTTTTTACCATGGCTGTAGTTGCAGGCCATTACTTGTGCTTCTGTTGCCCAAGTGTATCCTCTTACTTCCTTTTATGAAGAGAAAAAACCTAAAAAAGAAATAATTTCCTGCATATTATGAGACAAAAAGTTCCCTTGATATTCTTTAGTGCAAGAAGAAAATTAGTTGATGCATTTAAAAGCTGTTTTACTGCTCTGCCATAGCTTCTGTCTCATATGGAGCCACAGGCCATTCAGAAGCTAGAGGTGCTGAGATTTACCATTGAATTGCTTGTAACACCAGCTGGCAGTTGGGAACATTGTCCAGCTTGTGCTGAATTTTGGGACTGAATGATGATTTTCTTGGAGAATGGTTCATTATTGAGTCTATCAGCATTTCAAAGTTATCCCAAGAGAAAGATTGGTAATAAGTGTGCAAAACAGGGGAAGGGAGAAGGCCACTGAGCCAACAGCACCCACCAGCTTGTTTTTCTCTGCTTATGAAAAGAAAGTCCTTTACTTTAAGAATTTAGCAGTCTTTTATGTATCTTCTGACATTGTCATAGTTTAACCCTTCAAACAGATCCTAACTATGAAAAGTTTCTGCCCATTCTGTTGCTGGACAGAGCCACAGGGACATTTAAGGCCAAAGGTGTTTTCTCTGCAAGTTTCTTCCTGACATGTGTGTGGCTTCAGAGGATGTGTTTGTTACCTGCCCTGGGGACAAAGGACAGAACTGGTTAAATGTCCTGTGTTCTTTTGCAGGAGAGACTTTGCTTGCCTCATCACATTCTGGAGGAAAGGGGTCTGGTGAAGGTTGGCCTCACAGTCCAAGCTCTGCTTGAGTTGCCTGCATTGAAAGTATCTCAGCTTTCTGCCATGTGACACAACTTGGTGGCAGTTAGACAGCTTCCATTTAAAGCTCTGTTATGGATTGCTCTGAGGCACTGCAGCCTCCTACCCAGGAACACCCAAGCCATCAAAAACTAAAACCTGTCCAGATGCTGTAGAGAGCCTTACTTTGGAGCTGTGTGTGAAAACCTTGGAGTCAGTTCACAGTTAAAGGAACATAACTGTTCTTTTTTTTTCTTTTGTAATTGGATGTACTAAGAGAATGTGGTAGCATCAGGTTCTCTTTCTAGTTAAGTTAAAAGCTGCCATTTAACATCTCAGTGTTAGAGTTAAATGCTGGATTTCTTTTTTTACATTGAAAATGTTGTTTGAATTACTTTTGAAAGTACAAAGCACACCCCCTGTCACTTTATTTTTTTGAGTCAATCATTTGATTTTAAGATAAGTCAAAAATGTAGCGATGGTATGATGGTAAAATATGAGCAACTGATGACTTGTAATCCCCTTTCACTCTCTGAAAGCTTAATATTTGCGTTCTAATATTTGTTTTTTGCACTCCTGATTGTAACTTCGCACTTCTAACATTGCCAGTATTGAGTCTGAGTGTCTGGTGATTACACAGAACAGGATACAGTGAGAAAAGGACACAGTTTATTGAGTTTTTCCAGTCTTCTAGGTTGGTGCCAAATATTTTTTTTCAGTTGTACTGTAGATTGTTTACCTGTGAAGTGCCTGTGTAATTGATAACTCTTAATAGTCTTAAACATTTTTGAAGTTTCTTTGTTTAAAATAGATAAAATGGAAATTTTTTAATATTTTAATAGTTTTTTTGTAAAATCAGTATGTGAAGATTTAAGTAATACTTCACATTTTTGATGTTGGGTGTTTTAAGTTTGTTGCACAATTTAATTGTTGTCTAATAATTAGAAAATACTGTAAATACTTTTTATTTATGCTATTTAATTTGATAATACCTAATTACTTTTGTTTTATTGTATTGTTGGACAAAAACAAAGTTGTTCTTTCTTTGGGAGAAACAAATACATGTGATGAATAAGACATGAGGACTAGTGATTCATACAGAGTAATTTAGGACATTTTGATAAAACTGCCAAAATCTCAGGTTTACGCTGTGATGTTCAGGATTTTGTGTAATATTGCTCCTGATCTCACATGACATTTTTACAACAGGTATATCCATAATTTAGCTGGGAAGTATCAGTGTTTATCTTTTTAGCAGGGTTTATTGTGTAATTTCCATGAGTGTGGTATTAGCACACAGGTCAGTTTGTACAAATGTCACTGTGCTGAGACATTGGATCCATGGATAAATGTGAAAATGAAACATTTCCACCGTGGTGTTCTTTTGAGACTTCTGAGTTCATGTATCTGTTTGCTTCTGAACAAATTCTTGGTGTGTTGAACCATACACTGTTGAGTTCTCCAAACAAGTTACAAATAATTTCATCATTTTTGTAGTAGATCTGTTTGTATTAGTTTGTTCTTCATTAATAGGTAGCTCAATTAAAAAAGTGTTTTGACTGCCACAGATTTCATATTTCAGGCTAAATTATTTTCAGTTGAGGGATATGTCTGCCAGGCATGTGACAAGATTTGATTCTGTTCTTTCCAATTGACCAAGACCCTGTGTAAGATAATTCATTAAAAAATGAGAGAGGAGTATTGACTATTGTACTCTAGTCTTATAGGCAATAGCTGACAGGAAAAATAACCTTTTTCTGATCATAAGTTTAAAATACCACTTATTTTTAAATCTATTGAAACAAGTTTGTGTACATGTAATAGCTAAAATCCACTATATAGTGTTGTCTTAAAACACAGCTTATGGAGAGGCTGGTGTATAAATTAATTTGCAAAGTCCTAGATATAAATCTTAGGTTAGATAAATGTGTTGAAAGAAACTGGATTGCTTTGACATTTGAAATATTGTATTTCAAATCTATCTCTGATTGGTTCTTGCATCTCTTCTAATGGTTGTTTTAACAACTTCAGTCTCTATTTTCATTAATGTCACTATCTGAAAAGTCATGCAAAAACTAAAGGAAAAGTTATAATTCACTAAGCAAAATGCTTGCCTGCTACATTTAAAAAACCAGCCACTCAAAAAGAATTAATCCTTGTCTTTCATTTCACTGTTGTTGCTGCTACCAGAGCAAAGTTCTAGTTCAGTGTTGGCCATGGAAGTGCTAACTAAAAATTGTCACTTTGTTATCTGAAAAGTGATCTCCACTGCTATTTCATTGTCATATTTAAAAACATTTTCTGATCTTAAGGTAACATTTTTCCTTCTTGAACTAATTTTATTAAATTGTATCACAGTGTAAACATTAAGAATTCCCTTGATGTAGCATGGCAGCTGCTTACTTCTTGGGGTTTCCAAACTCCTTAGTAAGTTGAAAACTGGATATGAAACTGATGTACTCATTTTAAACTGAAATCTACTAAAACAATTTTTGTTTTAGTACTCTGCAGTTCTTCCCCACAGACTTGCTACCAACAGTCTTGCTTTGCCATTCCTTGGAAATTATTGTGGCTGCCTTCTTCCTTATGGGGAAGGACAATCATGATTCTTCCAAGGCTTCTCTTTTAGCACGGCAAGGATTAAAGCCTTCAAGTACCCTTAGGAGCAGTCTGAGAAAAGATCCACTGTGCTTGGATGAATCTTTTTCTCATCTCTAGCTGCTTTTACTACTACTAATAATAATCTACAGCCTTGCTAACATTGGCTTGTACCACTGTGATTTCTTTAACAGCAATTTCAAAAGTGATGCTAAAAAGATTGGAATTTGAAGTTTTCATTTCCAGGAAGCCTGTGGAGATAGTTGTGTCTTATCTGTACAAGAATTTCAATATGCTCTACTCCTTTTTCCCCTTCCTTTTGATTCCCATCATCTTTCTTACTTTTGTTCATTCTCAGATCTAGTGCATTCAGGCTGTTGGTTACTCTGGGCCACTTCCCTTCTTCCTCTTGAATATTTTTAAGAATTTGTACCAGTGATTCCAGAATCCATGCTCCAAACATTTCCTGTGTTTGAGATACCCATTTTCAGTTTTGTTTAGGATATGATGCCATTACTCAGTACTTTATACAGCTGACAGGGGTAGGTAAAAACAGAGCCTGCTCAGTTCTTGTTGCACTCTTCCTTTTTTCACTTAGAACATGAAGAAAAGTCAACATTAAAAGCTTTAGGAAGGTGCATTAAGTTTTCCTAATAAACTTGGCAATAATGTGGCATGAACTGTAAATTACAGAGTGGATCAGCATAGTGACAGGGCTTCTGGCCTTGTGTATGTTCTGTGTTTTATGTCACTGCATGCAGTATGTCACATGTGGCTGATCTTTCACTTGAGCAATAATGTCCCACATATGGTGAGGTCTTACAGCAGTGACAGTGAAAAAATTGTTGTGGAGTGTGGTGTCTTCCCAGAGAGTCTCAGAAATGCTTTTAATCTGTTTTCCAGCACTGCTAATCCGCTGTGCTCACTGGGGCACTGCTGGGGATGCAGAAACCATCCAGACCCCTGATCTGGAGTTAGATTCCAAAATATAACCAAGAACTGTGAGCATAAAATAGGGAGGAATGGATTTGAAACAATAAATAACTGACATTAATTTTTTATTTTTTTTTTTTTTTAATCCTAGGCTTTACTGAAGTCAAGGCAGGTTTTACCCTTGACTTCAGTAGATTCTCACCTTTTTGATTTGTGGAACACCTGAGCTGGAGACCACAGCAAACATGGCTTAAACTTGTTTGACACTAGCAAACTTTAGTGTCAGATTATTGACTAAAATAGTGATCCCTGGTAAGTCAAATGAAGGTGTAGAATGTTATGTGGATTCATTTAATAAAAAATTTCTGATAAGCCAGACAGTATTTAGATGGTAGGAGAAATTACATTGAAGTGAGATGGGAAGGTGGTGTTACCTCAATAAAATTGTAGGTGAGGACAACCATTGGGTTTTTACTGCACTAAAAACTTCATTTCAAATACCATATCATTTAGTGGCAGTCTCATCAGCTTTTGACATAAATCTGTAGCTAAATCCAAACAAAACTGAAGACATTTATTTTCACTAAAATGGAATTTTATATGTCATGTTGGTACTGAAGAGAAAGACAAAGGTCTGGCTCTTCCTCCCTTTGCTGATTCCTTAAATGTTTATTTGAAAGGCTGATTCCACTGATTTCAACTGACAACAACCTGTGGGAGTTTTTAGCATTTCTGCAGATAAGAGATGTGGTTTGGTATTGGCAAATCAAATGTCATTTTTCCCTCACCAAATCAAGCTAATGTCTGTGTTTCTGTTAGAGGATCTCTACTTGAAAAGCAAAAGTAAATAAGCACACTCCAACACACACAATTTGGAATTAAGAGAATGCCATTAAGACCAGCAATGGGAAAGGCAAACTAGAGTTGTCCAAGCAGAGTGCTCTGAATTGATTTCACAGTGAATCATCCAGGAAAAGCCTTCAGTCTCAGTAAAGAGGGATGTGTTCTGTGGCTGAGGATCCTGGAGTGTGTGGAGCTTTCAGTAGAGCTCAGAACAAGGGATTTGCCAGCTTTGTGTTCCCAGAGCCATTTGGTGTGGCCAGCTGTGTCCCAGCTGCATCAGTGGCTGATGCTGCAGGGGGCACTGCCCATGGGCAGGGGACCTGGCTGGTGCCACTCGTGCTCCCCTGCCTGTGTGCCAGAGAGGCTGTGCAGGACAGCTGCTGACAAAAACACCTCCCTGCTCCTAAAGAGATGCTGCAACCTGAGCAAAACCACCAGGGCATAATTTGAGAGTAATCACTAATAGTTAGCAATATTTAACTTGCCCCAGCAGTGGGTGATGCAGTTTTTGCTCTGGGATGCTTTTGCTCTGGGAACTGCAGACCTTTTCTGACTGCACATGGCACTGTGGCTGTGAAGGGGTTAATGTGGCCCTTGTGCACTTCCAGGAGGAATTGCAAACAGAACTGCTGGGTTTGTTCCATATGCCACACACTGGGTCATCTGTCATTCATTTACAGGCAGAAGGACAGGTAGACTGACTGTTCTTAATGAGCTCTGTTATGGTACAGGTTTGTTTTGGAAAATATGAAGATTAATTTCTCTTTTCCTGTGAAGAAAAATTCTCCTGATCTTCACTGCTTAAATAGAGACTATATGTGATTAATTGAATTTTAGTTTAAACTTCCACTGCACAGAAGCAGTTCTGGCTCCTGTGTTTGTTACATAAAAAAATGACCTTTGCTTTTGCTAACATACTGTCTTAAAATTGTGGTTATATGAAGTCTTTGTTCCCTCATTAGGTTTGACCATTAGTTTTTCAGCATGAGAGGCAAAGGGCAGCAAGATTTCTGCAACTGCTTGGTCAGTTTTAGGGAAGGCACACCAGTTATCATAAAATGACATCTAATCTATCATCTTTAGTTTAAATTATATATAGCCAATTGCATTTTCAAAAAAGAATTTTCCGAGTGTTTTTTACATTTTAGAATCTTAATCTTAAAACAAGCAAAAACCAAAAACTTTTTCCATGGCTACTCAAGTATCTTAGGAAATTCTAAAGCAGAAGAACAGCTTGGACTGATAGCAATTAAATTGTTTTGGAAAAGTTTTGATTTTGGCAGTGTTATATTTACAGTTGAACTTGATCCATTTCAAGTCTCTTCCATAGTAAATATCTATGATTGTAAGGCTTCAATGAGACCAGAATTTCCCTCCAGAGTTTTGTAACTCAGTTACTGCACAAAGTCAGTCATTTAAATTAAATTCTTGGCACTAAGGAGGGTTTTCTCAGTTCATTCAAAGTTAAGTGAAATAAGGCAAACATAACTTTTTCCATCACAGTTTTATGAAGGCAAACTGTAAAATAGAGAATATTTGGAAATGCCACAAGGATACCTTTTCACTTTGTTTCATTTTAAAATGAGTGAACCAGTGAAATATTTCCAAAATGACTATATTTGTGTAGGGTTTGGTTGTGCCATGACTGGCACAGGAATTTGCAGTAGCTGTTCAGTATTAATTTGTATTCTGAAGCTGTGCAGGACTGTGCTCTTCACATGGAGCTGCTGATGCAGTTGTGTTTTCTGAAGGGATGTGATACCTGGAGCAAATCCTGAGAGTTCCTGCCAAGGCTGACATTCCCAGGAGGAATACACAGGTGTAGTGAGAAAGGGTGGGTTGGTGGAATACATTGGGAATAATGTGAATACTTTTTACTATTGTGGAATGTCTAGAACAATGAAAATGTGATTGCTTTACAGTTATCATTCAGTTGGTATTCAGTTATTTTATTTTGTAATTTGTGGTTATGAAACTCAGAAGATGCCATGTAACCAAATGGTCAACATGTAAATGTGTGCAGGATGTGGCAAAAGTAGTTCTGAGGGCACAGCAGGAGAGTGATTCTTAAAAATAGATGCTCAAATTGTGTATATACTTGCAAAGTTTTTGATAGTGCATTTCAATTGATTTTGCATTTCATGTTCTTGTAAAGTGCATCTTTCATACTTTTGAAGATTGTCTACTTGTACTATACTGTATTAAGCCTTTTTTCAGGATTTCCATTATTGCTGGAGCTTCCAACATACATGTTTCTTTTAAAAAATGTTCTTACTGTTATTTGTTTTTGTAAATAGTGTTTTGTATTAAATTTGCATGGATAAACCCCACATTTCCAAAACCAGTGTACATACGCTCTGTATAAAATACAAACTGTTTCATAATTTTCATGTAGTCAAGTTATTCAGTTTGATTTCATTTCAGTTTATATATTTGTAGTAAATAATGAGAATTTGTTGTATGTTCTCTCAAATGTCTGTGTTTTCATTTTGATAGATAAGTGACCTGCTTTATTATGTCAGGAAATACATCCTCTGACAAACAGAAAGAAAGCTAATTCCTGGTTCAGGGAAGTAGAACACATCCACATATGTATAAGTATGTTGGGATTTTGGTTTTCATCAACAGTGGTGAGAATACACAAGGATCAAGCTGCCCTCATTTGTAGCAATCTTTATACATTTACACACTTTGCTGTGAGAACCACCCAATGTCTTCTCACATTTATATTTGGAACTACACAGATTTTTGAGTCTTGCTAATGACAACCTTAAAGCAGCACAGAAATTCCTCCTGACAGAGGTGATCTGCTTCACTTCTGTTCCCTGGGCTGGCTCTGGCACTAGCACAGATAATCTGTGTGGTTTGCAGTCATCAATTGCTTGATCCAGCCCTAGGGAAACTGAACTGCCAGGTTTTGGAGCTGCAGTTGAGTTGGGTTATTCAAATGTAGGTTAACAGAGTGTTTTATAGGACCAAATTTATTTTACCTTTATTTCTTTTAGATTATTTAAAGATGTAGTCAATTTTATTATTAGACCTGAATATTGAAAATAAATACTCTGTTTTGAGAGATGTTTTTCCCTATGAGACCTTATTCTGCACCTGCACACACCCAGCTGCTCTTTGTTTCCTGATGAGGCACACTGGGGACAGTAAAGCAGAAACTGAGGAGCAGCATTCCAAAGAAAGTGAGCACCATTCCTTGACAAAAGCATCTCAGCAGCTGGAACATTTTTTTTGCAGTTACCAATGATGGATTTATAGTTGAAATACTCTGAGTCTGTTGTTTAGTTTTCAGCTCTGAAGAAAACTTTCCTCTTATAAAAAGGACATTCAAGGGCAATGATGCCAGGTTCAAAAGCCTCCGTTCCAAGCTGAACTCCACGGAGTTCAGGTCTGAGGAGGAGCAGCTGAGGGAGCTGGAGGGGCTCAGCCTGGAGGAGACGAGGCTCAAGGGGAACATTGCCACTCTCTATAGCCCCTTAAGCGAGGTGGAGCCAGCTGGGGGTTGGTCTCTTCCCCCAGGTAACAAGTGACAGGATGAGAGGAAACGGCCTCAAGCTGTGTCAGGGGAGGGTTCGATTGAATATTGGGAAAAATTTCTTCTCTGAAAGGTGGTCAGGCTTTGGAACAGTGCCCAGTGGAATCACCATACCTGGAAGTGGGCAAGAGCTCTGTGGATGTGGCACTGGGAAAAGGGTTTGATGGTGGGCTCAGTGGTGCTGGGCTAATGGTTGAGCTCAAGGGTCTCAGGAGTCTTTTCCAACCTTTGTGCTTGTGCCATTCTAAGATGAAAGTTAACTCTGTCCCTGTTGAAACCAAGACAATGACATACAAAGACATTTTTATCTTCCATGAAACTAAACTTCCTACTCCTCAGCAGCCCAATGATGCTTGCTACTTTCTCTCCTAATGCAATTCCAGATATTTCTCCTCTCCACAGTTAGTGGAGGCTGAAATCCTTTTGCAGCTTGAGTGAGAAGTACTGATATCTTCAGTGTAAATGTTTATTTGTATTAATAAGAATATGACATTCCAGACAGACAGGTATAAATTCATGAGCTGATGCTGTGTTGTTCATTTCATCCTCTTCCTTTTGATTTCCAAAATCTCCAGCTTTCAGAAAGAGATGAAGGCAAAGCAACAGCCAACACAGGCTTTCCTAGCAGAAGCGTCCAAGTGCATGAACTTCTGAAGAATACTTAATTAGATAAATCATCCCACACTCCCTGTATTCTCCAAGCCCGAAGAAACAGAACCAAAAGAAGGATTATCTCTGAAAACTCTCAGGGGTATAATTTAGAAATAGACAAGTACTACTGGATTCAGTTCCAAATAATGTTTATGTGAAAGCTGTTCTCCTCCACAAACCTCTGGGTGATGTGTCTAGCTTGCACTTTTCACTGTGTACTGAAATAGTAAGTGCATTCTGTTCTTTCTCCAGTAAGGACAGTGATCATCTTGTAATTTTTGGCTCAAGCAACATAAACTTCTATTTCCCAGGAATATTAGTTTAAATGACAGTGATACTTTTTTTTTTTCTGATGAAATCATAGGGGAATTCCCAAAGTTTTCTTCCTCCTGTATATGCAACAGGATTACAAAAGAGAGGTATCAGATAGACCACCCAGTGAATGAGCCATGAGTTATTATTCAGTGTTACTGCTCTGATTATCAGTTTTTGTGTACTGCCTGTATATGGCATCATTGAGCCTTATTTGTGTATTTGGGGACTTTGGAACTCCCATTCCCAATTTTCACTTTTGCTACTGGCTTAGAAACAGCTTTATCACACAGGCTGCTTCTGATGTGTGCTCTTTTTGATAACTTGCATTAGCATTTTATTCAAAGAGCTTTCATGTCAAATTCAGGGGTTTTGTTTGATGCATAAATTGAAATGACAAACATTTTATTTAGGAAAAATACTTGATTCTTTCAGGACTTATGTGTCCCCAGATGGGTATGTTCATTTGTTGGGTTTTTTTTTTTTTTGGCAAAATTATTTGCCCTTTCAGATATCAACAAATTACAAGGAGTTCTGTTTTGACAAAAAACAAACTCAGAATTGCTATAATATGCTTTGAAGCCATCTATAAAACAGAGCAGATCTTATCACTTCTGTTCCCACAGGTGCAGATGGGGAAAGAAACCTCACCACCATCTGTCTTTTCTCACTTGGACTTTCCCATAAACCAAGAAAGCCTTATGCATAGAAGAGTAAATTTAGTTTCTGTAAATACAAATTTTTAAAACTAAATTTATTATTGTCTTTAAAAAAAACCACAACAAATTCATGTCTAAATTGACAGTTTACTCAACAATGGTAAAAACATGAGGTATTTTTCACTTTCTGACAGATTGCATCTGCTTGACAACATTGCAACTTGAATTAACCCCATGTTTCCTTGTGAGTGCAGGTTGTGCTCTGCCTGCAGACAGTGCAGCCCCTTTTCTTTGCCCTGATCTCCAGAACCAGAGCATTCTGCTCTTTGCCACTTCTGCAGCCTGTTCATACAAATAAACACTTGATGCCACTGAAGCTGTTACCCTTCCCAGCTCATAAACATGAGAAACCCAAGCCAAGGATGTGGCAGTCCAACACACACACCTGGGTGCTGCTCAGGGCTGCCCAAAGGACTCTCAGCTCTCCATCACCTTCCAGCAGTGTCTCTGAGCCTTGGCATCCCTTCACCCTCCCACCAGGTCAGGTGAGCTCCTCCCTGGCTGCCCTGCAGGGCTGAAACGCATTTTGCTCAGAATTTACTCACTGCTGCACGTTCTGCTCAGGTTTTACCCCCTGCTGCTGCGTTTGAGGCACCTCTGCCAGGACTGGGGTGGGATGGACAATCTCCTGCAGCCTCCTCCAGGCTCAGCTGCAGTGCCCTGCTGGCTCTGGGCCCCCAGGATGCTGCCTCAGGCTGTCCCTGTTGGCCAGCAGGCCCTAAACAGCTGTAAATGCTGGTTTGTGACAAATCCCACAGGTTTTTTAGGAAAATGGCTGGGGAGCACACAGGTACTCCTGTCAGCTGGCAGAACAGAGGGTGGGATGTTCCTTCCTTCACAAGCATCCTGTGCTCTGGTGTGGTCAAACTGCACAGCTGGATTGACATGAAATGTGTCCCAGTTGCTGGGTAACTTGTCAGGCATGCTGTGATTCTGGTGGACCAAAGGAGGAATCCAAAGGTGTTTTTACCCTGCCCCACATTGCACTTTAGTTGGGCTCAGTTTTGAGTGAACGGTTCACACACTGTGGTGCCATGAAAGTGCTGCTGCAGACCAGAACTTTTTTAGACAGTGTAGGAGACAAACTGGAAGTCGAAATGAGGCATTTAAAATCAGGCTGTCAGAACTGATTAAGGCTGGGGAGTTTATTTACTTGTCTCCCACCCAGCAGGAAGAAGACAGTGGTTAACTTGTTTTGTTGACCAGTCCTTCTCACAGGGGATGAACTTCTGACCTCTGATGATTTTTTTCTGCACCAGACATTCACAGAAACAAAACCTACAGGCACAGGAATATTTGCTTTATGCCTGATCCTCCCAAAGTGGGAAAGAGGAAACCAATGAGGGGCAGATGCTGTGGGCTGGAGGATGAGCCAAGGCTGTGGCTCCTTAGCTCCAGCTGCAGCAGGGTCCCTCTTGTTCTGGGCAGTGCCCTCCCCTGTGCCCAGCACAGGACCCCCAGTGCTCACCCCTGTGCCCAGCTGAGCTGCAGCTCCTGCCCCAGCACACACAGCAGCTCCAGCTCTCCTTTGCTCCCTGCAATCCCAGCCTGTGGAATTAAAGGTGATGCCCTGCAGCATCAGGACACTGCATCAGAACCACTGGAGCAGACCCACTTCAATGGCTCAGTGTCTGTAGAGACTTTCTCTGTGAACACAGTCACACCTGCTTATCCTTTTCCTGACATTATATGGGTTCATTTAAATATATTTTGTGTATATAAAAATATATTTTGTGTAATGAGCCATATAATTGTTTTGGGCTGAGGCAATGCATGGAGCAAGGGAGTTCAGGCCTCCAGGGGTTTAGTGTGCTGTAGGACCTCACAAAGGAAGCATCACAGGGTGCCTCTGCCCCCATGGCATCTTCCCAGGGGCTTCCTGCAGGGACTGATGGTGTAGGACTGGGAGGTGCTTCAGAAGAAGGCAACTCTTCAAGTTTCAAGGCTCATAGTGGGATTAAAAAAGTCACTGCTGAGTCACCTTGTGGGGAATTAAGGTAATTAACTCAATTAAGGAATTAACTCAATTTTAGAAAAGTGCAGATTGCTGCACCCACAGGGTAAAGGAATGTCACAAAGCAGGCAAGCTACTGAGATCCTTTCATTAAAATAAATATTTTTATTTTCTCTATTAAGACAAATCTTCCCCCACCAGCCAGAATCCATCTTGCAAGTGGCAGTTGATAATTACACTGGTGAAGGATTTATTGGTATATTTCTTAAAACTTGTTGAAATCTTTGTTTTTGCTGTTGTAAATCTTTTGAGTAGTATTACTCAAATCCATGAAGTCATCTCTAATGCAGGGCAAGCCCCAAGAACAGAGCATAACACCAGGGAAATTCAGAAAAGGGAACAACTAGGAAATAACAGGATGATCTTTGGGCTTAATCCTGCACACCCACAAGAGCCTGTACCCATGGGACCTCTAATTTCTCAAGAATTTAATGTCAGAATTAGGTGTTAGGCAATATTTTTGTTTGCAAAAGCAGTTTTTAAACTGTCTGAGCCCTACCTTCAAGGTGAAACTGGAACATTCATTCTTTCTTTCCAGCAACAGATCTGCAATGAAACCATCCCAGCATGGGTTTGTTTTGTAAGTGTTGGTTCCCAGCAGAGATGAAAATCCTCAGATTCTTTTAACCCAGCTAAAGTGCAGTGGTTGGTGCAAATACTGCTTGGTGAATCCCTCTGAAATGAAAACCCAAGACAGCCTCTACTGAAAAGGATCCTCAGGACACTGACATGGGAATGGCCCTCTCAGGGCTCTGGCTTTGGAAATTTGCTGTGATTTTGTAGAGGTCTGAACAGTGTTAACTTCAGGTCTGGTCGCACTGATAAAGGCTTGGGTCAGTGTGACCAGACCCAATGAATTGTTGGTAAATTATCTGGCAAAAGCATCCCAGGCACATCTCTGGCCAGAGCTTATCTCTCCCAGCACCCAATGCTGTCTTGTCCAAGCCCACAAGTGGGATGAGCCTGACACCCCCTCAGCAGGGTCAGGGTGTCCCCCCCTCGCTCCCTGCTGACCACAGGGTCAGGATGAAGGATCCTGCCAGCAGCACCTTCCAGAGATCACAGCAGCTCCTGCGGCCCCTCTGCCTCCCTTCCACTGTGCCCTGGTGTGTGAGTGCTCCTGGGCTGGTTATAGGAATGTGCTCACAGAGTGACAAAATTATCCTTTGTCCCCTTAAAAAGGAAATAAGCCCAGAAGTTCCTCTCCTTGATTAAATGAAAAGACACCTCATAGGCCTGGGGGACTTCACCTCAAACTTAAGGATAGCCAGTTGGACAAGAACCAAAAAGTCCCGCCTGAGCAATTTACCAGAAAAAGAAGAGAACAAAGAAACTAATTGCTTTTGTGAGGTGTTTTACCAGGGGCAGGAGGGCCTCTTGCACCTGAATCTGTTTTTCTCTGTAAAGAGTTTGTTATTTTGCCTTTTAATAAAACCTTTTTGTTTCCAACACTACCACAGAAGCCATCCTGCTGATTTTATGCCTCCTAAGGCAGCTGAGCTATCTTGGGTGTGAAACAGATCTCCAAGAGCTTCTGACACCTGGCTAGAGGAGACCCCTATTTTAGCTGGTCTACCCTTTTCCCCTAATCATATTTCGCAATCATATTTCCTGCAGCAGAGCAAAGCTATGTAAGAGCATCCACAAGCCAGGGGAGATCAAAGCTGTGCCTGATTTCACTGGAGTCAGTGCTGGGAAGAGCAGCCAGCTGTGCCTTGGGGAGCAGCCCCGTGAGCACATCCTTAGCACAAGGATTTGTGGCTGCAGAGCTGCTGAGCTGCTGTCTGAAAGCTGCAATCATCTGGGCAGGACCTTGCTCACAGCCCATATCACAGGAAATAACAATGGAGCAAGATCTTTCCCTGATGAAGGAGCCCCACCCAATTTCAAAGGACCCAGTGGAAGCCAAGAACAAAATTTCTCATTGGATAAAAAGTGTTTTACTTTCTGACACTTGTGTTTGTTTTTTGGGAGGTTTTCCGCATAAATGAAGAAGTCCAGCAGTCTGTGGACGCCTGTGCCCAGCTGAGGTGCTGATGTTGGTCCAGGCTGTGCAGAGCCGCAGCAGCCACAGGTGATGAAGCCGGGATTGCCAAGGATTGCTTTCCCATCTGCTGGGCCCTGCCTGTGGCACTGTTCCCACAGTGTCCCAAAGCCAGGCAGGGCTCTTCAGGTCACACTAATCAAGGTTTCCCCAACGATACTGCATCCTGTTTTTAGGAAAATTAATCCACAAACACCAGAGGTCTATGTCCAAAAAGGAGACAGAGGAGTCCTTTTACTTTATTCCAATAAAGAGAGAGGCCATGGGGCATTGCCCTGGGGTCTCTCAGATTTTTGGACGATGCAGCCTCCTTTTTATCCCAATTTCCTGGGTACATTTCCCTTCTCTCTTTCCCCCTTGGCTGAGGTACTTGAGAGGTTCAGACTCCCCAGTACACCTGATACCACAGATTTCCCTCTGATGTATAATCCTCCCTTTTAATTTTTAATTCTTACAGAATTTAGGGGTTTTTCTTCCCCATTGTATCTTTCATCTCTCAATGTCTAATTTCATTTATCAGCAAACCTAAAGTTTATTTGTAAAAGCAAATATCTTTTTCCATTCATCAATCAGTGGAATCCTGTGACGGTGTTCACAGGGGTCCGAGGATGAGGGAAGAGACGAGGATCTGACTCCATGTTTCAGAAGGCTGATTTATTATTTTATGATATATTAAAACTATACTAAAAGAATAGAAGAAAGGATTTCATCAGAAGGCTAGCTAAGAATAGAAAAGGAAGGAATGATAACAAAGGCCTGTGGCTCAGACAGAGAGTCCGAGCCAGCTGACTGTGATTGGCCATTAATTACGAACAACTCTATGAGACCAATCACAGATGCACCTGTTGCATTCCACAGCAGCAGGTAATCAATGTTTACATTTTGTTCCTAAGGCCTCTCAGCTTCTCAGGCGGAAAAATCCTAAGGAAATGATTTTTCATCAAAGATGTCTATGACAGAATCCTTCCCATTGTTTCTTTTACCTCCCAGTGCTGATTTTATCTCCCAGCCGACCCACAGCTTGTTTGGAAAGACAAATGCATTGTTCCTCTGACTGAGAAGGGAAAGTCCCTCACCCTGGGGAGGCTGTGGGGCCGCTGCGAGCTGGGAGGGGATGCTGAGCCTGTCGTCTGCCAGCTCTCCCTGCCTGCCCTATTTCCTCATGTGCATCCTACACACAGAGCACTCCCAGCCTGCCCTGTCAGATGCAGCTGATCAAAGCTCACTCTCTAGAAACAGGAACCTACACAGCACTTTTGTTTTTCATTTCACTCTTCCAGCTTTCTTTTTTTTTTTAAGAGCTAATAAATGTTCTGTCTAACACGTTACCTGGCTTAAAGGAAAATCCCAAAGTGTGATGGTAAGTTGTAGTTACTTTATATTATGACTTTATTTTGTGTGTCTGTGTGTGTTTGAAACTCTCCAAAGCTGTTCAGTTGTAGTGCAGAATATGGATTTGTGCATACCATAATTTCTGTATAAATTTGAAAGAATTTCTATAGAAATTTGAAAGAATTTCTGTAGAAGTTTGAAAAAAAAATTCTGTTCAAATTTGTAAGAGTTTCCAGCACCTCTTTATTTTTAAGTGGCACTGATGTTTGTGTTCTTGAAATAACTTTGGTTGTATCTGCTTAGAGTGCAGGGTGATGTTTAAATTGCAGAATTTCAGACAGTTGTGTGTGTGTATGTGTCTGTGTGTCTGTGTGTGTGTGTGTATGTGTATGTGTGTGTGTGTTTACACCGTTTTTGCACCAATGTCTCATCCCTTTCAAGCCACATTCTGGCCGGTCTGAAATCCTTCCAGTGATCATTCCTTAAGTATCTTCCTATATTTTTTCTTTTATGGGAAGATTTAACAGCTTTTCATATCAGTGACAGCCTTTAGGCATGTCCTAATCCAGCCCTGGCTTGCTGATAAGAGCTGTCAGCTGATATCATGCAAGGGCTGTCTGGCCAAGCAGTTATTCTGGGCTAGCACTCCTCTCCTGGGGGAGGTGTCAAAGATCTGCCTCTGAAAAGGGCAAACCCATTCAGCATTTTTGGACTGTCTTTTCCTTTTTCTTTTTAAAAGAATTTCTCCTCAGTCTGCTCACTCTCAGACCAAACTGCACATCTAACATTTCACAAAGCAGCTTTCAACACCAGCAGTTGTTGATGTGAGCAATAAAGGCTCGGGCTGCTGTTTGCATTTCTGGAATGCACTGCTGCCCCTCAGACTCCAGGAAAACCACCTGCCCACAGGGAAAATGTGGTTTTATCTGCCCAGGGCTGAGCTCAGGGCTCAAGGACCAGTCTGTGAGGCTGCCTGGAGCTTGCCCTTTTCCCTGTGTGTGCCAGCTCCCTGCCCAGGCACTGGCCCTGTGCCCATCCCTCTGGAGGATCCCACACCCTGCCCTCAGCAGCAAAGGCAGCATTGGATTGTGGCTGCCTGTCTGACCATTCTCCCAGCCAGCCTGGCTGTCCTGGTGTCCCTGTGCAGGTCCTTTCCCTGCAAGTGGCCCCAGCAGTGACTGTGGTGCTGTTCCACCCTGGCAGATCCTGCCCTGCCCACGGCACCACTGGAGACAAAGGCAGGAAGCAAAAATGAAGAGATTGGGAATTGCCAGCTCTCAGGTCAGGGTGTTCAGCTGTATGAAGAACTGCATGAATAAAACCCAGAATATATGCTCTTTCACTTGTTGGTCCCATTGCACAGTGGCTGCACCAGAACACCTCTGCCAACACCTCCAAAATCTCTCTGGTGCATGAAGTTTAAAGGAGAAGGAAAGGGAAATTTATTTTCCTTATTTCAAGGGCTTACAGGCTTGTGGAGGACAAATCAGCTTTAAAAGACAAGGCAGAGAAGAAGAAACCAGGCGGTTTTTCTCACTTTAGGATGGCCTGAACAGAGCATTGGCTCCCTTTGCTGCCTGTGCCAGAGCCACCAGAGGCAGCTGATCCCTGCCTGCCTGGATCCTGCTTTGCCTCCCCCATTGTCACTCTGCCCTGCTGTCACACTTACTGGGACAGCACCTCGTGTGAAATATTTCTGCCTTAATAACAACTCTCAACCTGGTTTTTTGGATGTCTCCCTAATTCTGGAGCAACCTGAAAAGGAGATTGGAAGTGCTTACCACTGGGAATCATTCCTTTAATTACTTTTACCACAGTTGTAATTACTTTTGGGGGCAAATGCTGCTGGGATAGGATTGGTACAAGGGAGGCAAGTGCCAGTGGAGATGGTGATGGCCTGGCAGCAGGGAGGAGGCTGGGCTGGCACCTGGGCACCCATCACAGCAAAAAGGCTGAGCAGGAGGGTCCCAGTGGGATACGTCAGCCCCTCCCAGGATTCAGCTCTGAGGAAGGGATTGAACCCCTGGCTGCCATCACCCACATCACTCTGGGGACAAAACTGCTCTGTGGAAAGGCAGCAGGCTCTGGGCTGCACTCAGGTGTTCAGCAGCAGGATGGCAGAAAACCATCCAGCCAGCCTGGGAGCTTGTTCTGCCCTCTCCAGTAATTCCTCTCAAGTAAATTTTGCTGCAGTCCTGAACTCCACTAACTGGGTTCAGGATTGCAGCAAGATTCAGGACATTCCAGATAAACTCCGCCTTCAAGCCAGGCTGACAGCCGTGTGGTGGGAAGATTTTAAGGCAGCCTCTGGGCCAGGTAGGGAACAGTTGTGCTCACCTGTCCCCTCACAGGCTGAGGGATTCGGTGGGAGGAAGAAAGAGGAGGGTGATGTCTAACTCTGAATGAACAGGTGCGCAGTCAGAGCCTGGGGCCCAGGAGGCTCCTGCCCACCCTGCAGGAGAGCAGGGGAGATGCTGTGGGTGACACCATTTATCTTTGGGTGTCTCCATTTTCTGTGCTCCAGCAGGGCTCAGTCTGTTGGATACAGGGTGTTCTTTCTGCCTGCTCTCACCTGAAAGCAGAGAGTGGTCCAGGAGCAGCCTTGGGCTTCTGCATGGGGTCAGCACTGCCCCTGGCTCTGGGCAGCAGAGATCCCAGTCTGCAGGCAGGGGGGAGCAGGAGCAACAGGGGAAATCCCTTTCTCAGAACAGGGATACACAAATCTTCCCTGTGAGCCCCACATCCCTGGCAGAGCCTGGCAGGACCCGCTGCACCCAGTGCTGAGGGTGCTGGGAGCAGCCAGGAGCAGCTGCCTGCACAAATAGGTACAGTGGCTTCTTGTCCCCCTAATCCTTCTGTGGCGGAGCCTTTCTGTTCTGGAGAGAATTTTTACCTTCTTTTGCATCTCCCTCTGGATGTACTCACAGCCTGTTGCAGTTGTTGCTCTGCCAGCTTTGTCTGCAGTTGTTTCTGTGATGCCCTGGTGCATTTAGTGGCAGAATTTGGTCCCTGGCATTCCAGGCTGTGCTCCTCTTCCCCTTCCAGCCTCTCCCCAGCCTGCCCTGCTCACCCCAGCCCCTGGAGCCCTGTTTCTCCTGCAGGCTGATTCCCAGGCACTGCTGTGCACTTCGGTCAGCACTAATTCCTCAGCTGCTTTGTAGAAAACTTCTGCTTTCCTACAGAAGCTTTACGTGCACTGCTGCTCCAGGGTAGAGTCACCGAGTTCCTGACCCAGCCTGGCCCTGTGCCATGAGAAGAACTCGATTATTCTGCTAAACCCAAGCCCAGCTGCAGCAGAGGCAGTTCTTGCGTGGGCAAAGGTACGTGCAGGCTGTGGAAGGAATGGCTCCAGGAGCAGGAGCTGACTCAGAGTGGAGACAGGAGCCAGCAGGTTGGGGATGCTTCAGTCAGGGTGTGCCCCCCAGGCAGCAGGCACAGCACACAGAAACCATTTCATCAGGAATTGCAGGAAACTGCTGGTGGGTTTGTGCAAGGGCTGCCTCCCAGGCAGTGGAGAGGCTGCCACAGACTCGTCTGAAAGGCAGAGGGAGTGTGACATGTTTGACTTTGGGCTGGATGGGTCTCTCTGGGAGCAGCACTGGTTACAGAAAGCAGAGATTTCAGTGGAGCCAGCTCCAGTCTGGCTGGCTCACATGACACAGGCACATTCCAACAGCTGCTGTCCTTCCCAAGATGCCATCCAAGCCAGGATAGCAGCCATCAGCAAAGAAATATGGAAAACCGAGGTCTTCACTCACCAGAAAAATAAATATTGACACTGGACATTGCTAGAGAGCCTGGATTCCTTCCATCATTTCCTGAAATCCTCTAACAGCCATAAGTACTTAATTTATGAATGTAAAGAAGGGATTTTGTTCCTTGCAACACTCAGTGCCCCGTGCTCCTTTTCCCAGCCCTTGTCCTTGTGGTGACATCCCCTCTGCAGTGCAATCCATCACCCTGTGCTGGAGGCCACAGGTCTGCTTGGAATTACTGAGTCCTTCATCCTGGCACCTTGGAAAGAGCTTGTTTAATGCAAGTTCTGTAAAAGAGACTGATTTCCCTGAAACACCAGGCAGTTATGAGGCTTTTATAAATCATCCATTTTCCATGCCCCTGGCAATTTCAAAACTATCCTTCTGGATCAAATGAAACTTGCTCTTTTCTACCAAATGGTCTGTTCATAGCTGGAGCCTTTCTGGTTTTTATTTTGGTGATTAGGAAGCTGCTTCTAAACATGGAAGTTGCAAAGTTGAAAGCTTTTATTTTGAGCTATGGCATCCCAATATTTTAACCCAGGTTTACAATGGATTGCTTGACAGAACCAATTTAGCACAAATGGGATGAATATAACAAATATATTTCAACCAAAAAGGATTTGGCCCATTTTTTATATTTAGCTCCATTAATGACCTCTGCCAACTGCTTTGCCATTTGCAATGAAGTATTTCAGCAATGATGCTGCTGTTCCTTTATTTCCTCAAACAGAAGCAGATTTTTACAGAAGGGCTTTTTAATTTCTTCATGCAGCTGCATATCTGTCATAGTCCAAGAGCCCAGCTCAGAGCACTCTTGGCTCTTTGAAATCTCTTTTTAAGCCTGGTGGCACCTTTACAAGCTTGCATTCCCTCAGCTTTAGTGTTTTTATTACTCTTGTCCCCAGAGAGCAGCTGTGGGGCTCTGGGAGCTGGCCAGGCTGTGGGAGAGGAGGAAGCTGAGGTGTTCCTGAGCACACAGTGACTCCAGGAGTCTGTCACCCCAATGACAAATCCTAAAAACTCATTCATGAGCAAAGCAAACGAGTCAACTTCCAGATGCTTGCAGCAGGGGAGGCAGACAAGCAAAGGGGACACAGCCCCTGGGCTTTGCTGCTGGCACCAGGGGACACCGAGGACACAGGGAGGGCTGAGCCCAGCCTGCAGTGATGCCACAAGCTCAGCTCATTGCACAGAGCTTTGGCAGGGCTTGCTGGTGAGCCAGGGCTGCTCTGGTTTCATTTACGTCTTTTTCCATGATCTTGTCATCACCTCATGATGGATTTTTAAAAATATTTTATTTTTTGCAGCTTTATCCCTTTTACACAACAGTTATTAAGACTCAAATCCTCTGCCTGTCCCTGCCCTGACCTTGGGGCCCTGAGGCTCTGGTGCAGCCCAGGCAGGGATTTGTCCCTGCCTGTCCCTCAGTGCTGGGACAGTGCTCAGAGCTTGTCAGCGAGGCTGGAGCCAGCCAGGGGCTGAGCTGGGCCCTGATGGCTCTCCCAGCCACGGCAGGGCCTCCCCAGCTCTGCTGGAATGGATGGATCCTCTCCATGAGCCTCAGCTGAGCCCTGCAGGAGCAGCTGGCTGCACCAGCCCTGCCAGGGAGGCACAGAGCAGGGACAGAGCAGGGAGAGGAACGGAGAAGAGAATGGCACAGGGAGGGGAAGGGAGAAGAGAATGGCAAAGGGAGGGGAAGGGAGAAGAGAATGGCACAGGGAGGGGAAGGGAGAAGAGAATGGCACAGGGAGAGGAAGGGAGAAGAGAATGGCAAAGGGAGAGGAAGGGAGAAGCACCTGCAGCTCACCCAGGCGCTGTTTTGGGCAGGACATGGCCAGAGCAGCTGGCCCAGCAGGCTCTGCTCAGCACAGACCCGCACCCTCTGCCCCTTCCCAGGTGCTCCAGTGCTGCTGGATGGGTGGTGGAGCTCTATTGTTGCAAATCCCAACTGTGCATTTTTTCCAACCCAATTTTCTCAGGAATTGACCCAGTTCTAGCATTTGGGAACTGGCATTCAATCTACTGGCAAATGTTTCTTATTTGTTTCAAACAATTTGTCCAGTGTGACCTTTTCTTTTTTAAATAGCTTACACAACAGGACTACATGAATGCTAAATTCTAATCTTGCATAACTCTGAAAGCAGGGCCATACATTTACCAGCAGTAAGGGACTTTTCCCCCCATCCTTTGCAGGAAGTAAGAAGGAAAATCCAGCAGTGTGCAATTTCAATGAAGGGACAAGTCACCCATAATCCTCTCACCCCCAGAATTCACAGGGCTCTCAAGGTGACAGTGTTAGCACAACACATTCCTGCATGTCTATGCACACAGAGAAATGCAGAGGACACCTGGCAGCTGGAAAGGAGCCTGATCCTGCCCCTGCTGCTCCAAAACATTCCCACTGACAGCAACTGGGAACTGACAGCACATCCTTCAGCCTCTCATCAAACAGTGATACCCTAAGTCCTGGACAGGTGCTTGGAGGACACTTTTCTTCCTAACAAGAAGCATTCCTTCAGCTCCTGATGCCATTTCTCATGCTCTTTGTATGCCTGAACTCTTTCCCAACATGCCTAAACTTGGCCACGGGAAGAGTCAGCTTGAGCCACAGCCCATTGCATGCCAGAGCACACAGGGCACAGCTCTGCTCCTCCCAAAACATCCCCATTGTCCCTCCCGGAGGGCACCCACTGCACTCCCACCCCTGCAGCTCACAGGAGGCACCACGGCCTGGCTGACTCCTGTGAGACTGGCCATGACCTTGAGCGCTCCTGGGCAGCTCAGCAGAGCCATCAGATGCTTTTCCAGCAAGGTGTATTTGGCAGTGGATGTCTCACCTGGGCTAAACCAGGCGTGGTGGCAGCACCCGCTCCCTGCAGAGCCCTCCAGGCTGGGGCCAGGGAGGGATGAAGGGAATGGAGACAGGCATGTACAAAGTCAGGGCTGAATGCTGGCCACAGCAGAGGGCGAGGAGGGGATAATTCAGATAATTCACTGTATTCCCTGCAGAGCCCCCGGAGCCAGGAGAGGCTGGGCTGGCTCCAGAGCCAGGGAAATGATGGGAATGCTCTGCGGTGGGTCACACTGGGGTGGTCCTGGGAACCCACAGGGTCAAGGCGATGTGAGGGTCTGCAGTGAGCCAGGGGCTGTGGCTGCCATCTGCTGGGGACAGCTGCGTGTCACCGGCGCCAGCAGACAGCCCGCGCTGATTCTGACATTCGGTTTTCATCTTCGTGAATCACTTCAATGTTTCAAACATACCTTTGACCCATTTGAGCACATAAGAACAACAATTAGCACCAGCACCTCATAAAAGCCAGCAATGCTCCCTCTGATGCTTAGCAAAGCCTCTGACCGTGTGGCCAAAGCCATCACATTGCAATGCAACATCTGATCCCTGGGGAGCTCAGAGAGGAGTCTTTAAAAACCACAGGACTTCTGCGAAATGCAGAGCTTAGAGCCATGGAGCTGCTGAGGAGCCCCACACTCCAGAGATAGATGGGCTCCCACGCACTTAGAGGGCAAGGTAAGAGCACTCTGATGATTTTAAACTTCCCTGTGAAAGCACTTGTTTATTTTTACTTGCCTTCTGAAATCATATGAAGATATTCAAATACTGGAAGTGAAGAGAAGCTTTCTGTGCTAGCATGCACGCACAGTCCTTGGATGCTGCTGCTGCTGCTTCTCCCAGCTCTGCAGGGCAGCTCTCCTTTGTCCCTGCACCCCCAGAGCTCTCTGAAACACAGAGCCACTGCCTACAGGTTTGTACTGACACTGGTTTTACCCTGTGTTTCATAGGTTAAAGAAGTAATTCCTCTGATTTCTTCTGCCTACATGTTCTCACTTCACAGTGAAACAGAAAAATTGCTGCTATTGCTCTAATAATGATAATAATAATAGTTATGTAATAACTATATTTATGTGATGGATTTATGTGATATAATAGTTACAATTATGTGATGGACTGGGGGGATTTGCTATTAATTTAAATTGAACATTTGATGTTAAAATTGTTGTGTGTTTTTAGTTGCTGCTATGTTTTGCCAGCTCGACTTTCTGGTTAATTTTAAACAGGTACAGATACCCTGGCCAGCACAATCTGTCTCCTCCTCTGGCTCTCCAGAGCCACTTCTTTCAATGACAGGGGGTTTGTGTTGGCTCCAGTCCTCAGATTTCCAAAGATCCCTCTGACCTGAAGTTCTGTTGTTCAGCAGAGCCCAAGTTTCCCATTGCTGCATGGTAGCTGTGGCTGCTGAGGAGGAAGCAGCTGTGCCAGAGCCTGACCTGGGATTTCACCTGCTTAAGCCAGGCTTGTGTGGGCAATATAAAGTGAGTTTGTTTTCTGAACAGACCTCAGTGATGAATTGCACGCTCACACTGAGGCTGCCAAGCTCTTACTCAAGTGGAGCTCAAGCAGTGGTCTCAAGGTTCCAGGAAGATTAATGTCTTTATCTAAACCCATTTATATACCTAGATCTGTATCTATATCTAATCTAGATCTCTCTCTCATCCTCCATCTCTATCTAATCTATACCTCCACCTGTATCTATATGAAAAAATTAAAGCCCTGTCAGAACCCATGTGCTTTCTGGCACAGGGAAGCATGCTGAGCTGGGTGTCTGTAGGCAGTAATTTCTACCCACCTTTAGCATGAAATCTGAAGGAAAGAATTGCCCCCTCCCTGCAAACTCTGCTCCTTTCCCTATCAGTCCCCATCTTCCCTCCAGCAGACTTGCACAGGAATAGAAATTTGTCCCCTTCAATTATTGCCATGACAACTAAGAAGAATTCTCCCAAGCATTCCTACCATTCCTACCAAGTCTTGAAACAGCAAAGGCAAAAGGTGGGGATGATTGCATAACATGTGTCTACATAAGGCAAGGCTCAGGCATTCTATTTTCATTTTTTTTAAATGAGAGTATCACTGGTCCAAGGCACTTCCCAAGGCAGGGAGTTGAATCACTTTCCACAGAAGGCATGAGACAGAGGGCTGGTGACTGAAGCACTGACACACTTCTGCAGTGTGCTTAGCTGGCCAGAAGCTATTTCAAACGAAGCCACGTTTGGCCATCACCAAAAGTTGCAAAGAGAATTCCTCTGGGGAATAATTAATCAGCCTTGGTAAACAAATAAAGCCAGACTGGTTGTGTGAGCCTGCAGAGGGAATACAGGGTAGTGCTGAAGCCTCTGACCTCTGCTGTGTCTCCACAGCCCCTGAGAGCCTCTGCAGGACAGCTCCTCTGCCCAGCGCCAGCCTGAGCCCCGATGGCTCCCTGCAGGCTGCCCCTGCTCGTGGCTCTGCTGTGGGGCTGGCTGCTGGCCTCCTCCTCCTCCTCACCCAGCACAGGTAAAGGCCAGCAGGCCCTTGTGTCACTGCTTGTGTTCATTGGGACTTTGGGGCTTTGTCCTTCAGCCAGAGCTGCTCTTCTCTGCGTGTGCATTGCTGTGTGAGTGCTGCTTCAAAAACATGTAACCCATGGTCTAAATCAGTTGTGTGTTTAGTGGCTATTTTCTGAGTGGATTTGAAAGGAGAGACTGCCTTTGGTGTTTGATAGAGAGATATCAAATAGAAACACTGCTATAAATGCTCCTGAGCATGCTCCCAGACAGACAGTGCTGGTGTAAGAGACACAAGGCTTATTTGCACTTGGAGAGTAATGCTGCTAAGAGAGCACTGCTCTGCAAGCTGCCATTCATGGCCATGGCACTTCAAGCATCCCTATGCTGCACTGCACCTGCTGGCTCTTTTTTGCACCCAGAGAGATGCTGAGCAGGTCTGGCCCTCCCTGATGGGAGCAGAGCATGGTGCAGAGCTGAGAACATGCCCAGGAGGCCACTGAGAGGCTGCCTGTCCTGCCAGCCAGCAGGCACAGAAAGCTGCCACAACCCCTGTCAGAATGAATCAGGCAAGGCTCCATTTTCTTCATGTGGGAAAAGCCAAATCTTTATTCACATTGTTTGTTTTATACAGTTTTCACAGAGCTCATGTGCAACATCTCTTGGCTGGCAGTTTTCTTACTACTCCATTTATTGGTCAGAAGGTGATTTGTGTGTGCATGCTGAGGTTCAGGTGTTTACATTTTTCTTTTGTGGGTTCTCATGGAACAGATCTAATGTTTATGCAGGTGAACTTATTTTTCACCCAAGAATAAGTTGTTATGTTAACAAACTATTCATACCAAGATTGTTTTCACTTGGGAACTTGCAAAGTACTAGCTGCATTCAGAAGAAATGACAGGCCAGCTATCAACCCTGACTTTATGAGGCTTTTCTTTTATAGTTCTTTCCCCTGTCTATGACAAACCCCTTGCTGCCACTCTGAGCAAAGCCTGCTGTCTTTGAAATGGGCTCCAGAAAACATGAGTGTCAACTCCACCTCTCTGAGCAGCACAGGGAAGGGCAGACAGGAGGGGACATTTGGGGACAGCTGGCAGGCTGCTGCTTTTCCACTGGCAAAATAGGTGGGAAATTGCAAACCCTACCTGCATCTCAGAGGGCGTGCTGTGGACAGAGGTGGTGAGGGGCAGCTGGGGACAGGCAGGGGTTTGTCACCTGTGAAAATCCCCCTGAGGTTCCCCTGATGGGGAGACGCCTAAAAAGTTCTGTGCCAGGATTGAGAAATGAAGGGGACTTTTGGTTTTTTCAGTCTTCAGGTTGTTTATTTTTTCTCTTATCAACAGTTCAGCACACTGTCTACGCACCAGACTTAGAGTACAAAGGGAAAGGCACCAAAAAAGTCACAAGACACACAGGTTTAAGGTCTTTTAAAATGATTTAGTCCAATTAACTCTTAGAATGAATTTTATTACTGCCTTTCTACCTATAATTAATTATTTGTCTGTTCACACAACATCTGCATTGGGGCTCTTTCTAATCAATCACCCTGTGCCACTAGCACTTCAGAAAATGGAGCAGATGAAGAACAAGAAGGAGATCAGACAATGCCCAAAATCCTCCATCTTGTCTCCCATTTACCTCCAAACTAAAAACCCAAAACTCTGAGTTCTTCACCCTGTGATGAACTACACCACCATCTATTTCACACACTCATAGATTCCAGTTCATCCCAAAGCCTTGGGAGCTTTCTCCATGGGTGAAGGCTGAAAGCAGTGTTCTCCTGGGGGTCAGGGCTTCTCAGGACAGCAGAGGAACAGTCCCTGTGCCCTGGGCTCCAGCAGTCACCAGAGCAGGGGTGCTGGTGGCACTGAGGGCTGTGGCTGTCCCACAGCCAGCTCAGCACCACAAACGTCCTCAGGGGGAGAAGCTGTTAGTTTGGTTTTCTCCAAGAAACATCCAGGAGCAGCTCCCCTTCAAGACTGCATGATGAAATGTTGCATTTCCAGTCCTGTGTTCAGTGTGAGTGATGGGGATGTGAGTGAGACTGGTAATGTGTTATTGTGAAAATGAGAAACTGCGGGAGGCAGCGCTGACATTTAAAAACAATAAAATCCCAGAATGCAAGTACCATCCCAAAGAGAAGCTTTTTTGTTCCCTCTGAAATCCAGTCAATTTTTTTTGTGAGAATTGCTGTTTACAATTACAGTTGGTTTGAAAAAATACTTCTGTTTTGCTCAAGACATAAATAAATTTCAGAGCATTCTCCTACCCAGACAGAAATTCCAGTTCTGACCAATCTAATCCCCTCCTGACAGCTTATCATGACAAAGGCTAGCAGCTTTCTGCTTCCTTGTTTTTTCCTTGTGAGCATTTATACACCCAGGAGGAGCCTCCCAAGCCCTTGGTCCAGTATCATCCTAAATGCATCTCCTACTTCACCACCTAATGTAGTAACAAATCTCCCATGGAGCTTCACATTCTGGGAACAGTGGGATTTTCAAACTGCTGCCTGGAGTGTGTTTTATTTGGGAAAATTCCTGTAGAAGAAACAAATCCTCCAGCAATATACCCTGCAAACTTTCCAGGGAGCACATTAAAGCTGGATTTATGTCACCATCTTCCACAGAAAAATATCCTTATGGTCTGCTTTCACAATGGATTTATTAAAAGAATAAAAGGGAAAAAATGGTGTAAATCCTGATGAAGACATGAAAAAGGTGTTAGAGAAGTGATCTGGGGGCCAGATTCAAAGGGAGAATGGTGGTAATACTGGACTGGCACTGCCAAATTCCTGTGAAATAAAGTGTATCATGCAATGAGTATATAGAAACAAAATGGATAATCTCACCTGTAGGTAGGGGAGAAAAATGACCTTTGATGTCGACCAAAATTGGCTTTGTTTCAGCTACTAAAACTGAGCAGCCAAGCAGTTTTTGTCATGTGAATGACAACTCCATATAGAGCTGGACCTTTAGGACATGTCCTAGGATGGAATTCATCCCCACTTCCTTATTTATTGACACATACCAGCACCTTGAAATACCTTTATAAAAGCCAGATCAGCTGTAAAGGCACATTTTTGTATAGCTGATAGATGCCCAAAATAAGAATTATTCTATTTCTCTGCTTTTTACCTTTTTCCCCTGTTTTTTTTCCCCCCAATAATCTTTAATAGACTTGAAAGGAATATTTAAAGCAATATGGGTGATTTGTGTCTATTAAGGCAAAGGAATATAAATCCCTTTGACAGCACACTTTGATCTGCCATCCTGTGTTGGTGGATGTGCTGAACACAATGTTTGCAGAGATAAGTGTCCTGAAGGTTGGTAAATACCAGGGGTTGAAGGTAAGCAAATACAGCACATGAAAGGTCATCCCAGGACAGCAGTTTTGCTTACAACATCTTGAAAAAGGGTGTGGAAAAAGTGGCCTTCTGTGTGCCTTTTCAATGATCCTTGAGTGTTCTCTCTGAGCACCAGCAAAAACTGGTTTTTGGTGGGCAGGGCAGAGCTCGTGTGTGTTTGTTGAACAGCCAGGGCTGCAGCACTTCACATCCAGCAGCTGCATTTCAACAATTCATAGCAAAGCATCACACTGATGTTTCATGGCTGCTTTGGGGTTGTTTTCTCCACTTGGACTCTGTGTTTCACCCTCTGCTTTGTCTTTAATGCAGTTGCTCCCCCACAAGACCTGCAGATCACTGACCCCGGGCTCCTGGGCTCCCTGGATGTGGAGTGGAAGCCTCCTCCCCACGCCCAGACCTTGCAGGAGTGCACAGTAAAATACAAGCTTGAATATCACAGCACTGGGGATAGAGACTGGAAGGTAAGGCACAGCATGGATTACTCCTCCCAAACCAGGGCTGTTCTGCCTTTACTTCTTGCACAGATTTATGTCTGCATTTTGAGAAGGAGTGGAACGAAAGCTGTTCCAGTTTTCCATGAGAAACCAGGCTGGTTCAGTGGTTTGAATGGGAATTTGTGCTTTGAAATGTAACAGCAGCAGCAGCCAGGGAAGGGGTTCTTTCTGTCACAGGGCTGGGTGTTTGCTGCCCAGAATAATAACATTTCTCATTGTAAAAGGAAAAAATATTTACAGTTTTGTAAAGCATCTTTATGGGGCTTGAACTGAAACAAAAGATCCTTAGGGATGCAGAGCGATGAACAAATAAAAGTTAAATTTCATTAATTATCCTAGTGCTCTAAAATTCCCTCAATCCAGAACTGTGTTTCTAATTGCAATTTACTTCTCTCTTTTAGATGTGGTTGACTCTAACTCAGCTCTTTGATAAAATTGTCAGTCATCTCTCATTGATGTGTAGCAGGGCAGCAGCAGGCACAGCACAGGAAGGGCTGTTGGAATTTATTTTGTGAGTGCTTAGAAGATGAAAGCTGCTGTAGGGTTGGGAAGGCAAACGGAACGAAGAGAGGAGAAACCCAGCAGTGGGGGCTGTTTGGTTGGCACAAGGTACTGAGGAACACATGAAAAATATGCTGAGGATCTCCCTCAACAACCCAAAACACAGATTGAAATCCTGAAAGAAAGAGGGATTTTTTTTGCACAATCCTAAAGCAGGAGAGCTAGAGGGCTTGCCAGCTCAAGAGACAGGGAGAGAGAAGGAGCACTCAGTCAGGCTGGCAGTGCTGGAACAGGTCACTGCTTCACCTGCCTGGGCTGCAAAGCCAGGGCTGCTGGGCTGTGCTCAGCCCCACAGAAATGGGGTCAGGCTCATCCCAGAGGAGCCTGCAGAGGGGAAAATCCTGTTTCAGCTACGGATTGCAATTGCAAGGGCATGGAAAGGGGCTCCTGGACCTGATGCTGGTCACAATGCACCTCATGCTCCCAGCTGTGCAGCAGTGCAGAGCTCTCCAGGATGATTTTAACTGTAATTTAAAGGTAAATCATATGCATTTTCAAAAAAAAAAAAATCTGAATTCCTTTAGTTATGAGTAATAAAAGCTTCTTATATGAGGCAGATGTACAGACTAGAGCAAAATCACCTCTGACACTTTGCCAAAATGTTTACCTCAGATAAGGTCACAAAGAACAGTCAGGCTGAAGAGAAACCATTGGACATCAGCAGAAGATGATCAATGACAACATCACTGGTATCTGTTAGAAATACCTGGCTCACCAGAGCTCCCACACCTGGGGAGTGCTGAGGACACTGCAGGCTGTGCCACCGCTGTGCCCACTGCAGCACACAGATGCATTTTATGGCACAGATGCATTTATGGCACGTTACCTCTGTCCTAATGAGCTAACACAACACTTTGTCTCATCATTTGTTGTAAACCTTGTCAACTTTGTTGTCCTTGCATAAAGTGAAGGGAAAAAAAATAATGGAAAATCCTCAGAAAGTCCCCCAGAGGCCAAGCCAGGTGGCACACAGTGGTGGGTGAGGCAGTGCTGCTCTGCCTGGCTGCTGGTTCACCCTTTCAGGGGCTGCTTACACTTCCCACAGGAACCAGCCTTACAAGACTCATTGTTCCTTCTGTTTGTCATTATTTCACACCATAAAAAATTGCCTTTAATGTGGATTTATGGTGGTATCCTCCTCAGGCTGTGCTCCTTGCTGCTGGGGTCCCATTGATCAGCCTGCTCTGCCCTGTCCTGGCTGGGTCCTGTGGGGTGAGGGGACTCACAGCCAGCAAGGCTGGGCACAGCCTTGAATTAATGCTGGAGGAGCCCTGGGCAAGGGAGGCAGGACAGAAATATAAAGAGACAATAAAGCACACAAATTTGCAGCTGGAGCAAGAGCAAGGGTACCTAATTCTGCAGCCCACTTAGTGACAGAAGAGGTGCTTAAAAAAATCTGTCTTTCAACCAGGTTATTTTTACTAGGAAGCTAAAACTCAGAGTTGGATTTGACCTCAGCAGGACTGCTGAAGTGAGGCTGCAGACACTGCTCAAAGGAAGGTGTACAGGTGACGTGGAGGTGCAGAGTGACTGGATTTATGCAACCTTTCAGATCCCACCACAAGGTCAGGAGCAGCCTGCGGCACCTGCTGCAGTTGGGTGCTTTGCATGAGCCTGTTGCATGAGCCAGTGCTGGCTGGAGGGTTCCTGGATGGATAAATTATTGCAGGGCCTGCTGATGTTTGAGACACTAGAGCAGCTCTGCTACCAAAGGCTGTGCTTGTGGTCACTGGACACCTGGGGCTTGTTTCCCTCTGCTCATGCCCAAACTCTGCTCAGCTGCCCTGCAAGAGCTCCACTGCTGAGTGAAAAGGTCAGTTTAGCATCTTTCTGCTCCAAGGTGGACTGGCTGTTATGAGAAACAGAGCACTTGGCAGTAAAACTAATAATTCTGACTGGCTGCCTTTTCTTTTTTCCTTTCTTTTCATTTTTTATCTTTCAACTGCAGCACGCAGTTGTTCAAAGGCATAAAACTGTGGTTTTTCTGCACACTGCTAAATAGTGGTTATTTCCTTCTCATTTGGCAGGAAAACTTGAATCAGAGGTCCAGAATTTCAAGTGCATCTATCATGACTGGGAATACCTGAAGTGCACCTGGCAGCCAGGTCTCCTCACACCTCGAGGTGCACATTATGGGCTCTATTATTGGTATGTAACAGCAAAACAGGAAAACAGCCAGGCAGCAATCAAGTGAGCCACTCAGAGTACAAAAATGCCACAGGAAATATGTTTTTATAGCTGGCAGTGCTATTGCCCAGTTCACCCAGAATGAGACAAAATAATGTCCCAAACAACGCATGGCTTCTGGCAAGAAAACACCAAATCCTTTCTTACTTTCTTAAATCAGGCCCATGCTGATCTTTGCCAAGAAATGTCTTCTCTCTTCCTCCTTTCCTTTTATTCATCCCCAGGAGGTGTTTTCTGCATGTTGTTCACCATAAAGACTTGTGTTTTCTCTTTGCTAAACACACCTGGGTAGTTCTGGCTGCACATTTCCCATGACCACAGTGCATATATCTCAATTGGACAGGATTTAGCACAAGGCTACCAAGCTCAGTGAACCCTAGACACAGAGTGGAGCTTCTCAGCAACTCAGAGCTTTAGTGTTCAAATATATTTCCATAGCCTCAGCACATCCCATACAAGCAAACACGCTGCCACAAGGTAATAATAATAATAATACATAATTCTCAGCTGTTTCTTTTAAACTGGTGCCTAAATTCTGTTCTGCAGGAAAAACACAGCTAGAATTAGTGGCTTGGGACAAAGTAAATACTGTATTTGTGCTTCAGCTCCTATGATATTATGGAAAGGATGACTTAGGCTGGGTTTCGTGCCACTGGGCTATGTGGACAAAAGCATAGCTGCATTTTAAAGAGCTTCCATGGAGTTCTTGGAAATAGTCTTCAAAGGAGAAGCACCAATTCAAAACCATTTTCCTAACTGCAAAGATCTGCCTGAAGGAAACCATGGAAATGCATGATTCATGCCTTAAAGGAAAACAAACACTAAAAAAACCCAACCTTGAGTCAATTGCCTTCAATAAAACCAGGCATTTGGATCTGGGTCCCATTTTATCACAAGATTGGGTGGACACCACGGCATACTTTGATCCCTGTGAGCAAATTTTTATAGTACTAGAACATGAAGTTTTTCCCCCAAACATAATGTGCTGTGCAAGGAGACTTCCATTAGGTCTGGAGTACAGGGGCCAAATTCAGCCCTGTTGTGAGGGCACAAAGCAGCAGGAACCTTGAAAGACAATATGAGACACCAGTCAGTATTTCCAGGATGCAGCCAGCAGCTCAGCTTTGGGGAGTGGCCCCCAAAGGCAGGAGGGACAGGGTTGTGGCTGCACATCAAGTAACAAACAGCAAATCCTGAGTTTCCACGTGCCCATGGAGAGCCATGGGAACCACCTGCAGTCAGCCAGAGCAGCTCAGCAGCACTCAGGCACACATCTCCTGCCTAAAGACATTTCAGTTTGGTTTGGGAGGGTTTCTGCAACTCCAGAGTCTGTGGCTGATGGTGCAGGAAGGGCCCTAGACGAGCAGGACTGTCTCCATGAGTAGAGGCCAGATCCTTCCCCAGCTCCAGTCACACACTGGCACCTCTTGTGCTCCAGGAATGGGCTTGGGGAGAGCCTGGTACAGCCTGAAAACCAACCTGAGAAGCTGTCTGTGCATGTAAATTTGGGTTTTTTCTCTCCTCCACACTTGTGCCATAGCAAGAGTGCAGGTGACTGACCCACAGCACTGTGCTTATGACAAGGGCTGGGATATGGGCAGTACTTGAGGTCCAATCTCATAAAAAACATCTTGCTAAGCAGTAATTTGCTTTGGTTCTTCTTTCTGTTTCCGTGCCAGGTACGAGGGGCTGGAGCAGACAATGCAGTGTGCTCAGTACATCCAGGAGCACGGGCTGAACCTGGGCTGTGTGCTGCACAACCTGAGCCAGGCAGAGTACCGGGATCTCCACATCTGCGTCAATGGCTCGGCAGCAGCCGCCCAGCTCCGGCCGCTGTACAGCACCCTGCGCCTGCACAACCTCGGTAAGGCTGCCAGGGCAGCAGCAGGGACCCTGCTGGCCACCACACAGCCCAGGGCCACTGCCTGCCTTAGGGCTCTCCATTCAATGTCTGCTTTTGGAGCTGGGTGGTTGGAATGTGTGCATTTCCCCCAGGGAAGGGCTGTGGCATGTGCCCAGGAGGATTTCGGTTTCCAGGAGTGTTTGCAGGGAAGCAACACCACCCAGCACAGCCCTGGAGGTCCGTGGGGGCCTCCAAGTGCTGCATTTGGACAGCTCAGGACACACATGGCCTGCTGGGCATGTGGCAGAGCAGCTATGGGGTTTCGGCTCTAGCAGCACAGTCACAGAGATATCTTCATTTACTCCTGCTGGGATTGAAACCACTGCTGCACTCCTTGCAAGCACAGGAGAGAATTCTTTGCTGTTCAAACCAAGCTAAGGTCTGGAGTGAGCTGAGTGCCAGATGCGATGGAGTCTGTCAGAGATAGATTTCAAACCCGTGACAGACACGGAAAGGGAGCGGAGCACAGCATGATGTGCAAACATTACATGTACTCCGTGTTTATTACGGTGTATATTTATTAAACCATGCTGGTGCATTTGCCTACATGCCAGAAGGACAAATAGCCAATCATCCAGCTGAGCCACTGGGCTAACGAGCAGGATTTCTGAATTCAATTAGTGCTGCCACGTGCTTCGCGTGTGGCTCTGGGTCTGGGAGAGGAATCAGAGCCTTTTCTGGGATGCAGAGCGGGCAGAGAACATGCCGGGCAGGGAATGTGCCGGGCAGGGAATGTACCGGGCAGTGAGCGTGCCGGGCAGGGAACGTGCCGGGCACCGCGCTCACACCCCGAGCCTCCAAACCCCTGCCCCGCAGCCCAGAGCAGGGACCCCGGCCAGGCTGTGTACTAAGTTAAAATAAACAACACACCCTGCAGCCTCGGTGACATGCTGCTCCTCCAGCGGGGTGGCTGAGAGCCAGGAGCGCTCAGAAATCCATTAGCGCGGACAGGGACAGAGGCAGGCGGGGATCAACCGCAGCCTTTCGGCCAGGAGCTGTCCCAGCACCCCTGACCATCTCTGTCTCTCTCTCTCCCGCCAGCACAGCCCCGGAACTGTTGGAGCTGTCCCAGCCCCTCCTGACCCTCTCTTTGTCTCTCTCCCCAGCACAACCCCGGCCCCGGAGCAGCGGGAGCTCTCGGTGTTCGCAGCCCAGGAGCTGTCCCAGCCCCTCCTGACCCTCTCTCTGTCTCTCTCCCCAGCCCAGCCCTCGGCCCCGGAGCAGCTGCAGCTCTCGCTGTCCGCAGCCCAGGAGCTGAGGGCAGCCTGGAGCCCGCCGGGCGGGCGGGTGCCGCCGCACTGCCTGGAGTACGAGGTGCAGGTGGCCGAAGACGCGGCGGCCTGGGCGGTAGGGACAGCGCCGGGTGTCCCAGGGACGGGAGGGGGTCGGGGAGCCCGGGCGAGCCGGCAGCGGGGGCACAGGCTGCGGCAGGGTTTGCGGGTTACCCCGGCGGGGATCGCGGCTGCACCGCACACGCTCCTCCTTAACCCCCTGACCTGCAGCTGCAGCTCGGCTGGAGCAGGAACGGAGCCCAGCCGGAGGCTCTAAGAGAGCGTTTCCTCCTGCCTGCTATCTCAGAAATCTGCCGTCGAGGAAATTTAAAGGTCGCTACGGTTTGTTTCCCTGAATAGGGTGGCATAACTTGGACCTATGAAACTGTAATTCTAATCTCTCAAAAGGAGTGGCCTGGGACAGAATATATATTTTATGCATGGTGCTTTTTCCTTGTATGTTATCCAGGTTCAGTTTGGAGGCAAAACCAAAAAGGGCTAATTAATCATAGGGGACATCTCTTTTTTAATTGCTGTATTCCACTCCTGAGTCCTCTTAGGTAATTAAAAGAAAGATTCCATAAATTAACAGGCATAAATGGCAACATACATGATGACACCTCCAAAAATATTTTCAGTAGATTTGTCTTCATAGTCATGTTATTTGCATTAGCTTGTACAAAACTATTGTGAAATCATTTAAAACTGCCAAAAGATAATCCAAAGGTTTACAGAGCCTGAAAAATGTGCAGGAACATCAGGCCACACCAGGCAGATTCTGGTGGTGGCACGTAATTCTTTGACATTTCTTTCTGTTTCTCAGTTTGTTTCGACCCAAATGGAAACTGCTGTAACAATTTCCAGAGCAAACCAAAGCCATGTTTCATGTGTTCGTGTCAGGGGGAGAACAAACATTTTCTGTGCAGACCAAGGCTTCTGGAGCGAATGGACACAGGATTGTTTCTCTGGTATGGAACTCAAAATAAATTGTGTTTCTTTTATATGGTTTATAAAACCTGATTGGGTGCAGATGCTGATGGCTGGCCCGGGGATCTGCTGGTGTCCAGCCCTGCAGGTGGGCTGCTGGCTTAGTTCCACCTTCAACCCAGTAATATATACCTGTAACAAACAAATAAATAAATAAAAAGATGTAGGGTGACATGGACAAGATGAGTTTGTGTCTGAGCCCAAGCTTTGTAGGAGGTAATATAATCCATTCTAACACCTTCTTATTTCCTGCCATTTATCTTTGCAGTGCCCAGAAAAGAGGACAAGCAGCTATTTATTCTCATTCCAGTAATCCTGAGTTTGTCAATTAGCCTCATAATATTTATGTTAATTGGCCAGTGCAAGAAAAGGTAAGCACCAAGGATGCCTGTCCAAGCAATGTGCTTTTTTGTCGGTGTCTGTAACTATTTATAAGTACAGCTGTAACTAAAACATCACATTGAATGTCTAAGGGCCAAACATTAATAGATGCTCTAAGATTGGACAGCAAACAAGAGTTCATTTTCAGTAAACAACCCTCCTGAGTGTGTCTGTTTCTGATATGAAATGCCCCTACAGCAACCCATAAACTCACTGCAGAGACTCAAATACTGCTCATAAGAGCTCAGACTGCTTCTGTTAAATGCAGCAGTTGCTTGCATGCACAGCAGCATAAATAAAGCTATTATCATGCCCCAAACCACTCAAGAGCAGAGATTTGTCCTAGCTGTGTTATAGCAGTGCCATTTTAATGGGCTAAATCCTCATTCTTTTGGCACTCTCATCCCAGCTGTTTACATTCATGTCAGTGATGGCATGAGGGGAAAGCAGATAAGTGGATGAATTTGTCTGCTTTTACTGATGATAATTTCTTCAGGTCTGAGAGAACTGATGCCTCAGTACTGATAACTGTTTTGTTTTCCTGATGGCTATGTAGCATAACCAAGCAGGAAGCTTCTCTAATAAGCCTTTTAAGACGTCACTCATGAGGGAGAACTGGCTCTAGAAAGACCCTTGTGTGGTCCCCAGAGATGAACTGACACCTGTTTGCATTCCCAGAATCACACCCCTTCATCTTTGCTGTGCATCTGCCTTCCAAATGTTTTAGTTTGTGAAATTTGAACAAATTGTAGATGCTAGTGAGAAATCTGTGGAAAGCAAATGCTTCCTGCATTGCCACTGGGATGTGTGATGGGGATGCTGGAGCATGTCCTCAGCTCTCTCAGTGTCGGGAATAACAGCCTGTGTCCCTTTCAGATCCCCAGCAGGAAAGCCATTGCAGACATCTGTGGGATTCTAACTGCCTGTGCCTGCTGCACTGCTGGTGTTTGGTGGGCTGCTCATGGAGCCATCCCAAGGGCAGCCCAGGAGCCCTGAGCTTTCTGCAGTCCACGTGGGTCTTCCCTGCCTGCTGCCACTTGTGGAGGCAGCTGCTGCAATCCCAGTCCTTAACGGGCCCAGGAAAACTGGAGGGGCTTAAATGACTGCAGGAAAACTGGAAGAGATCTGACCTGCCTCTGAAGCAAAGGTGTTTCTGATACCAGGACAAGGGAGAAAAAGAGGCAGTGGAAACTGCCATGAATAAAGATAACATGTTCTTCTGTGGGCTTGTTTGGGTTTTTTCTTTTGTGAGGACTCCAGAATTCTGTCAGCAGGACACACACACTGAAGGGCAGCAGCTCACACACAATGCTACACAATGCTACACCTGCATCCAGCCCCCGTGCCCACCTTGCGCTCACCTGATCTTCCCTTTTCCCACTCAGCCTGCTGAGAGCACGTAAATGCTGAACAGGAGCTACCTCAGATATCCATTTCATCAGCTGAAAAGCTCATCTGCTGAAAAGCTCAGGTGCAGAGGCCCTGAGAGAAACTTTTCCTCTAAAGAGGCATGACCACAGCTACTGCAAGATGATTCAGAGAAGTGAGGGTCTCTTCAGCAAATGTGACTTGGGAATTTCTCTAGGAACTGGACATTGGCACCAGAATTCAATGAAGCACACCTGATGTTTCTCATGTAGTCAGGTGATTAAATTGTTGACTGATTTTTAGGAATGATTCCCTATGATGATGATAGAAAAAAAAAAAAAAACATTTAAAAAGCATCACTGGATGAAATACCCTTTTCTAAGCCCATTCTGGGATTTTTTGCTTGAAGAACTAACCAAAGCAAACACAGGGGTTTAGTGTGGTTTCATTTCATCAGAACAACCCTGAAAATGTATTTTCTTGAAGGAAATTTATTCAAACCGGGAATTTCTAATGAACAGTGGAAGCCCAGAGAGAAAATCAAGTTTGTGTCAATCAGTTATGTAAAGAGCCATGCTAATCCAATCAGAAACAAAACAACACAGCAAGTGTTGTTGGATGCAAGCAGTTGGATGTCTTACACATCCAACTGCAAAATTATTCAATCACTATCAGCTGCTTCCACTGCTAAATGGGAAACAGCCCAGTGTAATTTGGGGAGCAACCTAAGGAGGAAAGAACCAGGAAAAAAAGGTCAGTGCATGAACTGAAGCAGAAATGAAGTTTCATGGTTGCTGTAATTCTGCTGAGACACAATCTGCCTCTGCTGCCTCCTGGGCAGCCACCACAGGACGGCTTTACTTTGAAAAACACCTGTGAGCATGCACTGGGTGTGGATTTTCAGAACTGCCACCAGCCTCTGATGTTCTGCCAGACTCTTAAACTGTTAAAATATCTTCTAAAAACATGTGAGTGCGTTGTGAATGTCCCCAGGGGAAGAAGTAGGGCAGGCAGCCAAGCCCAGCCTGTTGTCCTAGGTACATCTGGTGCAATCTCACCTACTTTGCCAGGTGGGAATGCTGGGCAAGGCATTTGGATTGGGGCAAATACTGCAGCAGCCCCAGCCTGCTGGATGGGTTTAAACTGGGCTAAAGGCTCTAGTCCAGTTTTACCCGAAACAAAGTAAGAAGGGAAGAAGAATTAAAGTGCACAGGTGCAAGTAAGAGAGAGCAAAGGAAAGGCTGTTGTACCTCCACAGCTAGAACTCACCCCAAAAAAGATCACAGCTATTTCAGTAATCACAGAATATAAAAGTTGGGCTGAAGCCTGCCTAGAAACCTGCCTAGTAACAGAGTGATAAATTAAGTACATCTACTTATGGTATCTGTATGCTGCAGCTTCACAGGAGCATTTAGGTGAGGAAAGCTGGGCTTGGCCCCAGTGCAGGGCTCCCTGCTCCCCAAAATCATCCCTGCAGAGGGTCCTCACTGCAGCAGCACCAAAACACCTCCCTCCTGCTTTCTCACAGAGTCACATCTGCCACATTTGCAAAATCCAGCCCTGATAGATGGCACGTGCCTTCCTAACACCCTGAACCTCGCTAGAATTTCAATAGTGGTTTTTTATCCTGTGTTTATAGAATTACACCAAAGTATTTCTTTCACACAGTTGTCTCATGAGAATGTTTTAATTCATTTGCTGTAGTTCATAATTAATATTTTTAGTAAAGCACTTTCAAAATCCCTCCTTTGGCATGCTCTGCTCTTATTGTTCCCAGCTTATGTCTGGGTTCCACGTATTTTTACCAACTAAGCTCCACATGTTTGGTGAGTCTTTGTCTTTGCATACCCATGAGTTTAGAGTCTTCTTTCTGTCTTTGACTGATAAAGTCTTAGAGCCATTTGTTGAAGAATAAACCCAACTTTTCCTACCCAGCTTTTTTCTCCCTAGAGAATGTCAATACTTGTCACACATACAAAAACATGATCCTGTGCATGCTGCAGGGAAATGCAAAATCCTTTTAGTCTGTCATATTCTAGCTGCTTTTGGGAAGTAGCAAAACAGGGAAGAGGAACACCAAGGTCTTTGAACTCAAAACTCTCCCTTCTTCTCTCACTGAGGTGTATTTTCAAGCTGCCAGAAAGAGGATAATTTGAAAATCAGCTTACATTCTGTTTCCTCATATCCATCCTCATATTTTTTAATTTTTCTGAGTGGCCCCTCAGTACAAGTGTTTCAACCACTCTAACTTGACACAAAGCAAGGCTGACATAGGAACATAGGAATTGATACCTGAACATGAGGAACTTTAATGTGGAGGAGACAGAGCACTGGAACAGGCTGCCCAGAGAGGTTGTGGAGTCTCCTCTGGAGATATTCAAAAGGTGTCTGGACACAATCGTGACTAAAGAGCACTTGGGGACCTTGCTTGAGAGGGGTTTGAACAAGATGAGCTCCAGTGTTCCCTTACAGAATTGCCCATTCTGTGATCTCTCAGGAGCTCTTTACTCCTCCTGCACTCGAGGAATGAAAAGGTGGATGTTGGATCTCATGGGCTGAGGCATCTCTGCTGAAATTTTCCATCTTGTACAGGTGCTAGAAATCCCATGGCCACTGGGTGTCAGCCTCTGTGCTTGGATGCAGAGGACATGGAAAGCAGGTGCAGCATCGTGCCGCCAGAATTTGGTATTTAGTGCATGAAAATGAAACAGAAGGGATAATGTCTCTGTCACCATAAGGAACAGGAGCCTTGTTCTTCCTGTCCTGAGAAGCAGAGAAGTGTCACAGCTTTGCTCCATCATTCAGCTCTGGTGTGACCGAGGGGTAACCTCACCTTGTGCCTCGTGCCCACGGCCCAGTGCTGCTCGTCTGACCAGATCTGGGTCCCCCAGGGCCTGTGCCAGCCAAAACCAGCCCCTGCCACTGCCCCCCCCCCCATGCTCATGCCACTGAGCACCCACAGAAAGGTCCCATCAGCCCAAAGTGGTCTGACTGTGCCCTGCTGTGTGTCCCTGCCTCATGGCAGCAGCTCCTGAGCCCCCATGGAGCTCAGCAGCCAGCCCTGAGCCACTGCAGGCACCTTGGAAGGACAACACAGCCCTTCAGATGCAGTTCTCCATGCCAAGGCTTTGGGACTGCAGCAGCTAATGATTTCATCTGAAATCCAAAGAGCTTCACAGACCATGGCAGGTTTGCAGCTCACTGCCTCGTGTGGCATTTGTACATTTGAGAACATTGTCACCCTCTTTATTTCTATGTAGAAGCTAAATTTTCTCAGGAGGGTCTCTGGTTTTCACAGCTTCAAGGCAAGCAAATACAGCTGATGCATGTGCTTGACAGAACAATTTGAGGCAACATATTGTGGCTGAGCTGTCTGAACAGCTGAAATGGCTCTGCAAACTGTCTGTGTCAAGATACCCTTCCCAGAGCACAGGGAGATTAAACAACCAGCTGAAAAATGACACACCACAAGGCTTAGCCCCAAACTGAGGATTCACGTCCCTGCTGCCATCCTGGGCTGCTTGCCTCCTGTGTGGATCTGCATCCAGACACAACACAGGACTGCTACATCCAGCAAATAAAATGCCATTTCAGCAAGTCCCACACCATCAGACAAATTACAAAAAAAAGGAAATAATTTAAAAATATTAAACGTGGCTTTGATAATTCCTTTCTTGATGAGTCTGCCCAGGAAACAATCTCAGTGTTTGAGTGGGTGTCAGCCCAGGGAGGGCTGAGTGTGGGTGCTTCCTTAGGCTGGGAGGATGGATGAGCACGGTGGCAGTGCTGCTGTGGTCCCCAGTGGGGCCTGCGCTCCTCTGGGACAGCAAGGACAGCCTGCACAGCACAGCTCTGACTTCTCTGAGAGGCCACATGAGGTTGCACTGCCTTGCCTTTGATGGAAGGTGTGAAAGGTTCCTGCAGCTGCAGTGACGGGGTTTGAGCCATGGCCATCAGCGATCATCCACAAAGGATGGGTTTTGTTTCCTTGCCTGGGAAGCTGTGAATGGAGGTGACAAAGGCTTGTGACACCTTTGGTGTGCTTGGAGATCACACCTTTTGTGCGCTCGGAAGTCTCACCTCACCCAAGCACCAGCGACTTGCAGGAGTTATTTTCATTTGGGAAAAAGAAGTACTTAATATCAGGGGGTTTCTGCAAACCAAAGAACACGTTCCTTTGATGTTATCTAGATATCATTGGGAATTAAAAACAAACGAAGAGTGGCAGAACACTCTTCACTGGAAATGATGCAGTAATGGCGAAAACATGCACAGCAAACAGACATGCAGAGCCTGATATCCCTAGGGGTTAGAGTCTCCCTCCAAGGCTGCTCTTGGCCATGTCACCCACCCCAAGCACCCTCCCTGCATGGCCATGGCACGCTGGTGACAACAAGCAGATGCCAACAGCGTGTTAAACCACTCAGAGCAACAACTGCCCTGCAGGAGACACAAACTGCAGCAGCACACACAGATGTGAAGCTGCTCTAAACGTTAACAAATGCAACCAGGCAGTGGTACCTAAACATCCTTTCTACCCCCAGAGGGTCTGACTGCAGAGCCAGGGCTGCCCAGAGAGCCTGGGAGAGTCACGGTGCCACCAAGAGGTCCTCACCTGATGCATGAAGCCCAGAAGAGAACAGTCCTTGCCTTTTGCCTGATGATGTTCCAGCTCTTACCTGTTGAAATGGAAATATGTCCCAACCTTTGGGAGTCTCAAATTGATCTTGGCTGGTAGCTGCCCAGAACTTTGTGCCCATGATGCCAATTTGTTTAGAAACACTCATGCTGAGAAAACAATAACCTTGTTGCCTGCCAGGTTCAGCAAAGTTCACTTTTAACAACAGAGCTTAAAAGGCCAACAGCACAATTTACTTCTCTGAAGAAAAACCATGGAGTTCCTGGCTACAGCAACAAAGAAAAGTGTTTTTAAAAAGCCAGGCAGTGCAGGCACAAAGCAGGTTCAGCCCTGAGAGTTTCTCAGCAGTGTTTGCTCAACCACAGCAGCTGAAGGCAGCCCAGAAGGACATTACCTCAAATGCTGTTGCTCTCCTGAGCAGACTCCAGCAACACTGAATGTCCATGGAAATGCTGTTGTATAAACCAAACCATACTTCTGTGACTGCATGCAGCCAGGCTTGGGCTGGCTTGATTCTGGATGCTTCTGACAATGCAAATGAAATATTGCTTCACAGAACTTGGGGCTGGCCCAGGGCTGGGAACATTCAGCCTCTGCCATGCCTTGACTTCATGCTGTCCTGCGTGTGGGAGTTGCACTGACTTGGCACGGCCTCTCCTGCCTTCCTCCAAAATTGGAGCATTTTTTGTGGCTTTGCTAGGACTTGAAAGGGCCATAGCCCAAAAATAGTGTTCTCCCTTTGGGATGTTTGTTCCTCCCACACTCTGGGAGGTGTCTCTGGGGCGCTGCTGCTGTGCAGATGGCTGGCTTGGTGCCTGAGCTCTGCCAAACCACAGGATGAGGACAAATGGGCTGACCTGGGCCCTCCTGCTGTTCCTGTGGGATAAATCCCTGTGTGAATGCAAGAGCTGAGCCCTCAACAACCATTTCAGTTCCTGTTACTGTGCCTCACCAGGAAATGCAGTCCCAATGGGAATACCCCACTTGTTGGAAGCCTGCTTCTAATTCCTACTTTGTTTCCACCCTTTCTTCATATCAATGCCATCCTCTAGCCTAAATAGCTCCTCTCTCTCCTCTTATCTCCTGATGGAGAGCTTTTTCCACCCATCTTTGGCTGCTAGGAGGAAAAAGCCAAGGTTTCTGCTCTCCTCTCATAAGAAGCCACACCGGGCCTACCACCAGGGCTGCGGCTCAGGCCCAACACACAGTCCCTCCTATTCTCTAAACAAACATGACAACTGCCTACAGACCAACAGGGAACCCCATTCATTTACCCTCAAGGGGTAAAGGAGATCCACAAGTCCTGCCCATGGTATGCTGCACAGTCAGAGCTCATCCCTGCACTTTGCTGAAGGCCAGCCTGGCAGGACCAGAGCAGCTTTCTCCTCAGAACGCCCAGAGAAGGTACAAGAGTGAAAAAATGCTCACTTGAGGGTTGTCCCACCCGTGCTCCAGCCTTGTGGCTGTGATGCCTCAGGGTTGAGCTTTTCTATTTTTCAGATTCTGTACTGTTTTAGTGTGTACTTCTGAGCTTCATATGAGGGGATGGTGAGCTCTCTGCACAGAGCAGGGAGACAAAACAATTCCTTCTCTAGCTGTGGGCCAAGGACAAATGATCCAGATATCAGGCCCAAGAGCACAAACAACATGGACTGAAGAGAGAAAAACAAGAAGGTTTTCTTGGTTCGTAACCTAAAACTGTAATTGGACAATTAACTCCAGTATGCAAATGGACCAAAACTTATAAAAGTGAGAGACCCCATGACCAGTCATGCATTTTGTGACCATTTTGGTTCATCTTGGGTGCAGCCCTGGCTGGGCTCTTGTGCTGCCCAAAGTGCATCCATTAAGGCCTTTTAATAAATCCCTACTTTATTCTTTAACTCCATCCAGTCTCTGTTCTAGGTCAGCCTTCACAAGGCATCAGCTGTGCTGCAAAAAGAAAAGGTGGGGAGCACTTAGCTGAGGGGGCCAGACCTTGCCATGGCTTCACAGGAGAGTCACTGAGACCTGTGGAGACATGGAGGGACATGAACCACTGGTGCCTGCAGGGCAGGAGCCCTCAACACCCCTGAGATCTCTGCTGGGCAATTGCTCTTACCTGTTGCTTTGGGCTGTGTCATGATCTTTGGGAAAGGTCCACGGAGAAGCACTGAAATCCTCCTCCCCAAATGTCAGAGAAGAGCTGTTCTAGCTGTCAGTCAGGGAAAAGGGCCCTAATTGAAATCTTCAGTGTCTTTGATGAGCATCCATCTGTCCTGCAGGAGGAGACACCAAAATCAGCACCACACACAGATGTAAAGCTGTTTTAAATTTTAACAAATGTAACCAGGCAGTGATCTTACAGGCACTAGTTTATAGATTTTTTTTTTCTGTGTATCCAAAATTTAAATCACTCAAAATGCCACAACTAGATCCTATTAAAATATATATGTTGATTAATCTGGCTATATTTTAATTAAACAATAATTTATCCAATTTATCCAATTCAACCACAGGAAAATTCAGAACAGTGGATTTAACATGCTCCTGTGTGGTGATGCATGATTCATTTTTCAAGTCACCTAAGTGTTGGTACCAACTAGTCACAAAACAGCTACCATTGTCCCAGGAAGCTGCTGGGGAAATTGCATTTATCTGCTAGGAGATCTTTGGATTTTGGGGAAGCAGAACATAAGACAACATTAATGAGATATAATACAGAGGAAGGATTTCTCCAGAGTCTCAATTTTCCACAACAATTTGTCACCCACTGCCTGCTGTGAGCAGTCTGTACAATTCTCTTGTTGTCACCACCCCAGAGCCACCAGAGTTATTTGGTCTTTGTCACCAGTAGACACTTCCCCACTTGCCAGGCCCCTCACAGACCCTGGGAGCTGTGGCCCCCATGGGCTCATGCAACCTTTTGTGTGGTTGGGAAGGGTGGAGTGAATCCTGGGTGGCTTGGGACACACTGTGCTGCTCCCGAGACAAGAACCCTCCTGGAGGGCCCATGTGGGAGATCTGCCCAGAGCAGAAACCCTGCTGCTGCCACACTCCTGCACTGTACCCACACACCCTCCTGCTGTCAGCACAACCTGGCATTTAGGCCAGTCTTAAGCAATTTTTTTCAGTGTGTAGCTCATGCACTTGACTTCATTAAAGACGTTCTGGTGTGGTTCTTTAATCAGGAATGTGTGCCTTGTTGCATTGATTGCCTGTAGTGTACAGATCTAAAATCCCTCACCTGGAGCCTCTCCATCTCCACCCTGTTGTGGGGTTGCAGCATCCCTGCACAGCTGAGAGGGAATGGCACATCCCATGGATGTTTTCTGACAGCTTCAGAGCACAGGTTTCACTGTGTGCAAAAGCAAACAAGCAGAAGACCTGAGACTTACATAAAAACAGAGGGGAGAAAAACAGGGGGAGAGACAAAACAGATAATAACAACTTCACAGTTAAAAATGAAAAAAACCAAAAGCATTGGTTTTGGATACATGCACCCCCACAAGCTGCATTATCACTGGAACAGCCCCCATGTGACAATCATATGAGCAGGAATATTTGATCTCCCCATCACAGGTTTCCTCCCCAGCTTTTCAGATACTCCCATTTTTTCAAGGGAAGAATAAAGCGTGATGACATCTGTGGCTCTCTGGGGTCTCTGGGATGTGTGCACAGATCTGTCTAGCTCTGTCCTGCTTCACCTGCACAAGCCTTGGTGCTCTTTTGTGTGCTTTTTCCTAGGAAAAAGCCTCTGATGCCTTCTCCGCCCCTGAAATGGAGACAAAGCCAAGTGCAGTTGCTGGCATGTAGCTGTCCTAATGATGCTGTGACACAGGGAGGAAAGCCATCCAAGAGACATCTGCTCCTTTATCACATGATGGGCTCTGCTTTTGGAATGCACAATTTGTCTGCCACAGTATCACACACCCTTCAGCAGCTCAAAGTGAAATGGTGTTTCTGAGGGGCTGATTGCAGTTTGCTTTTCTTCCTTAAAAGATGTTTCTTCTTTGGAATTTGTGTCTCTTCAGGGCCCTCATGGCTCCAATACCTTGGATGGTGACTGGGAAGAGCACCAGGCACCCTCCACACCAGTGATGAAACTCTTCACAGAGCTGTCCAGAAGAAAGGCTCAAAACATTGACATGAGTGTCTCTGCAGAGAAAACAGCAAGAACCACACTGTTCACAGTGCTTACTCACACATCACCTCACATTTACATCTCTGAATTATCACTCAGATGAAAACCATTGAGGACTCACAGTTCTTCAGACAATAAAGAGCTATGCTGAGGTGGGATGCCTTAGGACTTCTCAGCACTGGCTCTGAACCTTGTCACCTCCAGAATGCCACAACCTCTGGGTAGTTGCTCTTATCTTCAGCAAGCACAGGTTGGGAGGAGCTGTTCTTCTCCTAAAAGCACTGTGAGGCACACACCGGTCCCTAAATCCACCACAGCTGATCCCATGGACCCCAGACCTGGCTGTGTGGGGCAGCATGGAACAGATGCAGATGAGCAGCTCAGGTCTGGAAGCCAGGCTGCCCAGCCACATGGTTTGTGCCTGAACACCGTGGCCAGCCTTGCTTCTGACCCTGGGCAGGGAAAACTGCAAGCCCCTAGAGCTCAGGAAGATGCCAGCTCTGACCTGGGCTGTCCCCAGAGCAGATTTCCCAGTCCAAGGGGGTGGTGTGTTTGCTAGAGCACAGCCCCTGCGTGTGTGCTGTCCCATGGGCAGCCTGCCTGCACAGCTCCATCTGGTTTGGGAAACAAAGCAGCCAGCACATCTCAGCCTCCAACCATTTCCAAGGAACTATCTTTACTTCTTCAGTCCAAATCAAAGCAAAACACTGCCACAGACACTATTTGTAAGAAAAAAACATACCTGAGCTGGGATTTGAGGACTCACACAAAGCTTCCAGCAGGTGTTTCCACAAGACAGCCCCAGGCAGGGCTTCTGGAGGCACCATCACAGTTAATGGTAACATCTCAGGAGAAGCAAAGGAGCTGTGGGAACAACCTGACTTTGGTTAAGTTTCAGAAAATTTAATCAGTTCTTCAAATTCATATAGTTTAAAAAATTGTAAATTTTAACAGTTGTTCCTGAAAGGGAACAATTTGAAGAGGAAGAATAGTCTATCACTGCTTTCACATTTAACAAGTTTTGGGGTTGGGAGTGTTGGGACATCTGCTGACACTAATTCCTGTGATTAAGCAGCTGTGGGCCATACTTCAAGTATAGACTCTTATCTTCCTTTTTTTGTGGTTGGTTTGGTTTTTTGGTCAGGACATATTTTAACTGGGGAGAGATGAAAGAAAGAGAGGGCATGTTCACTCATTTATTTTCTGATAGATCATGAAAAAAAAATAAATAATGAAGAATGATTAAACCAACAAACTTTCTTTAATAAATTAATAGCAGCATCACAAAACCCTGATGTGAATGACCCAAAGAAAGTTGGGTAGGTGACAGTTTTTAACCATTCAGAGAAATGTTCTCCCCTGCTGGCTGGGAGGAACGCAGGCGCTGTAAGGCAGTCAGTCCCCTTGGCTCTTCATCCAGACACGAGATGGACATCAGAACAGGTCCAGCTGAGGTTGGCATATTTACAGTTCTGGTGCTGAATTTTTTTTAAAAACACTTATAAAAATTCTGAAAATTCTCTGTTCAATTCTCATTATTTACATCCAAATATAGCAGGTTCCCTTTTTGCCCATACAACAGAACTGGCAAGGGTGAGACGTGAAGGCTCCCATGCAAAGACAATGCCTGTGTGAACACTTACAATGAGCTCCAGCTGGAAAATGAGCTATTCACACAACTTACACATGTGCTAGAAGCTACTGTAATTCAACTTATTGCTAAATGCTTTCAAAGTCTGTGGTTGGTTCTGAAAGATAGATATATATGTGTGTATATATATAAGTACAAACTCACACGTGTGTGTATATATATACACACATATACATGTTTGGAAGAGATGTTCTATAAATTCACTGAAAGGGGAAAAATTAAAATGCACTGTGATTTTTCTGATTTTTCTGTACTTTTTGAGATAATAAAATCTGACTCAGGGTAAAGGGCAGTTGCTGAAGGTGCAACTGTGTCTCTGGCCAGTGTTTTTCCTGCTGATTACTTGACCTTTTTGGAGAGGCAAGTGGATTCCCAAGTATTCAAGCCCATGGTGGTATCTGCAGGCTGGCACATGGAGCAGCTCTGCACTCTGCACTGGGACACCTCATCTGCCTGCAGGGAAGTACTATGGATTTATCCCAGGAGGGAATGAGGGAGAGAGGATGATCAACCTCAGTGCATCATTCTGGGATCAACCCAGCAGCAGATACAACCCAAATGTTATCTTTCAGTAGTGGTCTCAGCAAGGTTGTAGCTGCCATACAGCCATGCAACAGCACCTCAAGCACTGGCAGAATTTTCCAGTTCTTCTACAAGTTAGTTTTAATGGAATGAACACAGGAAGCTGAGAGTACAAGCAATTCATGTAAATAAAATGTGATTTATCCATGCCTAGTGTAAGCTTCTGTGTTCTGACAATTATCTTAGCCAGAGGCTGTCAGTGATGCTAAATGCATCCATGTTAGATGGGCACTGCAGCATCTGTGTAGTAGTTAGTGAAGATATAAAAACCTTATGGGTGATATCTGGCATTAGACAATACTCCACATAAGGAAATCTGCATAAGAGGCATCACCCCAGAGGCACAGTGCCAGAAAGACACAGTGCCTTGGAGGGTTTGTGTACACAGGAATGCAGAGGAAAATTAATTCAAATTATACATGGTGTGTATTAAAAGCAGATTACTTAAAATACATTCAATCCCAATGTGGATGCTTTCATTAAAGATGTAAGTGGTGTTAATATGATATACTCTAATTTACTTTGGGAGTAAAATGGAATAAATCAAATTTTAAAGTTACTCCAGATTCGTACTCCATGCAGACCAGCTCCAGGTATGCTTCCCTGCTGTCCCTGGTCACCATTTGCTTTAGAACAGTCACCAGCAAATGATTCCAGTCACATGCTGTGTTCAGCTCTGCCCAGCCCCTCCTGAGACAGGAGAGGGACCCTCTCTCACTCCTGTCTCCAGCACTCCCCAGGCAGGCACATCCTGCTGCTCACAGCCTGACCCTGGCCAGCGCCACACACAGAGAACCTTCTGCTCTGTGCCCAAAGCACTGTCCTGTCACCAGCACTGGGCTGCAAAATAAAAGCAAATGCCAAACCAGCTAAAGAATATCTATATGTGAGGAGTGAGAAGAGCAGAGATTTGGGCTCTTCCAAAGCCAGAGTGCTTTTCTTCAGACAGGCCAAAGCCCCTGGTCCTCCAGCAGTCTGTGAAGGCAGAGCTGGCCACACAGCCTGCTCCACCCCACAGCTGGTGGTTACCTGCAAGACCAGAGGAGGGCTTTTAATGAATCCTAGGCCTTCCATTTACTGGATGCTTGAACTAGATAACTGGGGATTACTCTACCTCTCACACTTCTACTCCATCCCAAGTGATCCCAGCCAGGACTGCAAAACCACATTCCCTGCCTCTCTTAGGGGAGCCAGAGCCTCCTGAGGGACAGAAAGAAAACAGTAGGATTGGAGAGGGAGCCAGAATCAGAATCCAACAAAGGTCCCTTGAAGTGCAAGGTTGACCCAGCATGGCAGAAGCCACTACACTTAACAGGGCATGTCTGGCCAGGTGCCTGCACAGTCACTACGCTGTTGTGATGTCTCTCTGCCAGGTTTCTGTAAAGTCTTTACACGGCACAAATAGGGGTGAGGATTTAAAGTATATATTTACTGTCAACTTGAAAAAGAAAGTTCTACTGACCAAGTCTAATAGCATGTATTTGATATATAACTATTAACGTGCCATTCTGGACTCCAGCAAATTCCACCTGAGATAAATATTCAGCATTTTTGTTCATGCACTGGAAGAAGAATTCAAACATTTTGTCCATGACATATGCAAAGTAACTAATAGTTCTGATCTAGTATTAACAGTAAATATAGAACCTTAAACTTCACTGCAGTATATTAATATATATTATTTTAAGTACTGGACTGGAAAGACAATTCTTTTTTCTCTTTAAAAAAAAACAAAAGCTTTGTTCAGAATGCAATATTTACATAGTCCTTTGACCGACACTTACATTTTTACACAATATATTTTGGCTACAGTTACCCCGTAGCAAAGGTCTGTGAGAGTCACTTTTACACACAGCTCACTCTTTCACTTACAACATTACAGCTGTTTATGGAGAGCTCTGAAGTCCCTGGTTGCATCTCAAGGCCCTCCTCAGCTTCATCCAGTTCCATGCTATTGAACTCATTGCCATTTCTATAACTGGTTAAAGTCAGGTCTTTCCCATACAAAGCTGTTGAGGTCACGTTCAGACACTGGTTCTGCCTCAGGGCTGATTTTTTGCCAGGCCTGTACTGGCAGCGGATGTAGTTGGAGAAAGCCCTGCGGTAGGTTTTGTTGAAGAGGGTGTACACCAGGGGATTGACCCCGGAGCACACGTACCCCACCCAAACAAACACGTCCAGCAGCTCACTCAACAGGTCTTTGTCACAGGCTTCCTTGCAAAGGACAGACATGACATTAGTGATGAAAAACGGGCACCACATGATGAGGAACAGAAAGAAGACGATGCCCAGGACCTTGGAGGCTCTTCGCTCATTGTTGATGGACTGCATCGTTCCTTTCCGAAACAGCACCGCCTCCTTATTGACAGGGGAGTTCAAGTGGGAGGCCCCCTCGTGATTGTGAAGCATTGAAATGTTCTCTGTGTTGTTTTCCTTCTTGAGGCAGTTCACGCTGCTCCTCCTCTGCTTGGGCACCTCTCCACACATGAACACTGTGGCCTGTCTCTGCAGCACCTGGACAGTCAGGCAATATGTGATCACCATGATGATGAGGGGGATGAAGAACGCCATGAAGGATCCAATGAGGACGAAGTTCTCATCATTCAGGACACAGGTCCCGTTTACAAACACCCGGGAGTCATCCTGCAAACCAATGACCGGAATAGGCATGGATATCCCTAGGAAAATGAAACCAAAAAGGAGATTGTTACCCTTGGAGACAGGGCTCCAAAGAGGCAGCAGAGACAATGCAGGTCCTGCACACATTCAGCCCACTGCCTAAAGCTGCTTGGAAGAGAAGTTACTGTGTCACGGACATCTTTTATGAAAAATCATTTCCTTAGGATTTTTCCTCCTGAGCAGCTGAGAGGCCTCAGGAACAAAATGTAAACAATGGTTATCTGCTGCTGTGGAATGCAACAGGTGCATCTGTGATTGGTCTCGTGTGGTTGTTTCTAATTAATGACCAATCACAATCAGCTGGCTCAGACTCTCTGTCCGAGCCACAAGCCTTTGTTATTCATTCCTTCTTTTTCTATTCTTAGCCAGCCTTCTGATGAAATCCTTTCTTCTATTCTTTTAGCATAGTTTTAATATAATATATATCATAAAATAATAACGCAAGCCTCCTGAAACATGGAGTCAGATCCTCGTCTCTTCCCTCATCCTCAGACCCCTGTGAACACGGTCATAGTTACTGCTTCCAGGTGAAAGGGAAGCATCCAACAACACTCCTGGGAACACAGCTCCAGGGTAGGACACCCTCCTCCAGGAACAGCAGCAGCTTTGCTGTGCTCCACAGCTGACTCAGTGAATGCAGCCTAACTCCTACTTTTCTAGCATTAATTGGAATTTGTGGGTGTAGGAAAGGCAGTCACCACTCTGCTGTGTTCCAGCTGACCACTCCATACCCACCAGTTTGAGGGTGGTAGATTGAAATCACTGTCATAGGGTAGAAAGGAGCAAATTTTAAAGAGAAAAATTTTCAAAATATGAAAGCACTACAGCTATGAAAATTCAAAAGCAAGATTCTTACAGTAATTAAAATAACCCTGACAGAAAAATAGCCACTTTTGCCATGGCATCACAGACACATGGAAGCAAAGTTCTGGATCTCAAGGCCATTGCAGACAATCTCAGTGCAAACAGAAAGTGGTCTCTGCAAGACATCACTCAAATATTTTTCACATGAACTGAGATCCAAACTTCATCCCTTGATCTGTGAAGCTCAGTCCCACATCAGGACAGACCCAAAACCTTCCAGAAGCAACAACATATTTTGGAATGCTACAACCCATGTGCACAGGACTAGGTGGTGGACTAGGTCTAGTTAAAGCATCATGGGTTCATCTATTCCTGTCTCGTATCTTTGGCAAGTACCAGAAGTTTAGGGCCATGGTACAAAAAGGGTACAAAATGGGGCAGCTGTAAGCATTAGAAAATTCCAAAGCAAGAATTTGCATCCAAATCTCATTTTTAAAATAACCTTTGAGAGATTTATCTTCATGATAAATCTTATGAATCCTTCATCTCATTTCTAACTCCACAATACTCAGTGGCATTCAGTTCCACAATCTCTCTGTTTTTCATCTGAACCAAGTGCTTCTTGCTCATTTAAATTTGCTGCCTGATAATTTCCTTTGACTCCCCTCTGTACGTGTACTGTAAGAAACAGTGAATAATCACTATCTGGTCACCTTTTCCACCTTCTAAATGATTTTAGAGACCTGTTATCATCTCTCCTGTCTGACATCTCCTTTGGAGCTGAAGGATGCTATTCTATTCAGTCTCTCTCCTCATGCCAAACTCATTCTATGCTTTTGATTATCTCTCTTTATTTCTCTTTAAGTTGTTTTTTGCCCTTTTAAAGAAACAAAAAAGCCCTGCACACCTGAGCAGCTAGAGAGCAACAGAGTGAATTCTGTGCTCCCCTCTGGGAACCTGGCTGCCATGGAGCACCACTCCTCAGTGGTCTGTGTGTCTGTGACTGGCCATGCCCTGCTTGAGCTCCTCCACCCAAGCAATAAAAACACTGAGGCCACTGTTGTGTCTGAATTGATTTTTTGGAGTTGCTGTGAACATCACAGGTTCAAAAAGCTAATCCTGTGGGACTCTAAATTTCTTAACAGGAAGAATTACATGCTTAAGAGATTAACCAGGGCACTTTTACTACTCCAGCTAAGTGTTTTTCAGGATTCTGGGGAATTCATCTGCTATTTGTCATTACCAGAAAATTACCATTTGGCAGTAATCAAGTGATGGAATTTCTTCTGAAAATTAAGGATGATAAATGCCTTCTGTGACTGTAGCATGTGTTTTCTTAGCTTAGTACTAGTTCCAGGATTTGCTCTTCCTTCCCTCTCCATGCCAGTGCTCATGAGTTCACCTTTGGCAAGGCAGCTGCCTCCTTTCTGATATGTTACCTGCTATCTTCCTTGTGCCAATTTCCTGCCACTGCAATAACCTTCACCTCACAAACCCATCATTATTGACATCATCCCAATGCCTTGGCTCCATCAAACCACAGACATTTGGGAGATGGTGGAAGTTAGACTGAGCACTCTCTACACAAAGAAGAAATCTAAATTAGGTCCATGGCATTACACTGGAGTTATATTTGCATGTATAATTTTATGCTTTAGTGCCCTCTGTAACACCTAACCTTTGAAATGAAACTCCAAAATGAATGAAAGTTCATTCATGAAGTAGTCATCATTTAAGTAGGTGTTATTGCTTTAGCCAAGGGAAATGAGATGAGGTTTTGGGATATGTTCACACATAAACTGACATTTATGTGACACACATAAGGTACATTTGGGAAGAATAACCTAGTTCTAGGATATGATGGATAAACAAATCAAGAGCACTGATGGCAGCCTAAAACTCTGCATGAGCATGAGATAGCTCAGCCTTAATTACAGGGAATGAGGGGGCAGCTGCTGGAAAAGTGGAAAAATGGAAAAGTGTCTCTTACCTCTCACATAAGAAAGTGAGATTTCAAACTGAGAATGCACAGAAGAAAGAGAGCACTAAGTCTTTATTTGCACTTTCTTCCAGTCTGGTAAAATCCCCTCATTAAGAGCAGTAGGAAGAAAGATGCCCTCAGGTGAGCTGGCCACATGCTTTGATTCAGCTGTGAGCTGGATTCAGCACTACCCTCATCTCTAATGCCTTCCTTCACCTCACACCTCTCCTTTGAAACTTGTCTTTAATACATGATTTATCACCAATCCACTGCACAATTGAGTCTGAAAGGGAGCCAATTCTGTACCCACCTTGGGCAACAGGGACTGACTCACAGTGAGAAGTGTGAAAGGTCTCAGACACTTCAGAGGAGGTTCCTTCATGGGGATTACTGCAAATCACTGCTACCACCATCCTAAATGCACTAATACCTGCTTGCACACACAGCTCACAGCCTGGCCCTGTTTCAGCAGGGGTGCCTTGATCACTCCTGAGCATTCCCAGGGCTCCTGGATGTGGATGAACATGGATGCCTGCCTGACTTGAGTTCTGCCCTTTGAACAAGTGCAGAGAAGGCATCCAGCTCCACCTGACTCAAGCAATCCACAGCACTAACAATGCAGATTTACCTGTCCATAATTTAGGAACTGAGGTGGTCAGAGAGTACCAAACTCCCCACAGCAGTGCAGGAGGGGGAGTGTCCAATCAGGCCAGAGGCTCTGAAGCTGCCTGCTGTCCACAGCCCATTGTCAGTGCAGCCCCAGTGCAGAGCATTTCCTGAGCTTCTCCCTGACACACTCTTCATCAACAAACATCAGGCTGATGTAGTGAGCTGAAGTCTGCAGCCTCAGAGGCATTTTCCAGTTGTGTCAAATAACCCTTTCTAACTAAGGTGGCAGCAAATTCCCCAAGAGGCAGTGCTGCTCCTAAAACTTGCAAGGTTTAAGTGCTGCATATCACAGTGCTCCTCAGAGCAAACTTGGCCCTGTTGTTTGAAGCCTGAGCAGTGCCTGGAAAAGCTGATTTGCCCTACTAAGAAGACACAACCAGCCACTACCAGCCAGTAAGCCAAGAACCAGGTCCCTGCTCTGGGCACCCTTCTGCCAGGCAGCAGCTTGAGCAGGACTTCCCTTTACACCACAGCAGAGAAGGTGAATGTGATTTTTTTCCTCCTTTAACTTGTTTGACAGAGCAGCAGGAAGCTACAGAGAGAGGGATCCTCTGGATTACAAACCCAATTACAAATGTTGTCCTAACTGCTGCCTGTCAGCTTTAAAGATGTCCTTAAGCCAGTAGAAATGCTCACCAAATGGGGCTGAGATGATACTGTGGGCACAGAGTAACAGATGCTCTTCACAGATTTTAAATTAATAAAACAAAACCCAAATGACTACAAATACAGATTTATTAAATATTTACTAGAGAAAAAGTTGGCTAAAAAGTACAAATTTATGTTCACAGATACTTTGACTTAAACAAAAAACAATATATTTTTTGTGTTTAGTACCTTGTTTTCTTCAGGGAAAGCCCAGGAGCCTGACAGAGATTACAGAGATTACTGAATAGCTGTGTCTTTGATGGCTATTTCCACTAAAAAAGGCAAGATTTTCCACTCTTCTACATGAACACATTTTCTCCAAGGACAACTACCTAACTAAAGAAAACAGAGGCATATGGGTTTACTCTGACTTTTCATGTGTGGAATTCTCAGGTTGAATACAAGAGTGGTCACATTTTGCTGCAGCTATGTGAGCTTGGGAAGGCCAGGGACCACCTCTCCTGGGGTCAGCACTGAATTCAAAGTCTGCTGTGTCCATGGGAAAAGCTCTTTGGACCTCACTGCCACTCTCCTGACATCTACAGATAATTGAAAAGGAAATAGCAAAGAGAAAGCTGTGTGCCAAACAAGTCTGTGGCTGCCACAAATACACCAGTGTAAAAACAAGAACACTGCTGAACACTACATGTTCAAATCTACATCTTTAACCTCATATTTAAACAAACATAAGTGAAAATAAACCTCATATTTAAACTAAAACAAATCTGCTTGGTTCCTTACTGTCTCACAAAGTTCCTGCACATTTCTCTATTCAGACAGCGAGAAGCAAACTCCACCAGCCAGCAGCCTCCTGCAGTGTGCAGGAAAAGACAGTGGGTTTAGAAACCAGAGCTTTTCAGAGGAAAATTGAAGAATGTTGGCTTCTGAAGTGTTCAAAATCACTAGAATTCCATATTGTCCCCATATTTCAGCAGACTAACTGCAGTGCCTTTCATGTACTAATATTGCAACAATGCCCCTTCAGGGCTGGATTAGCTCTAGTTTTATCTGACCATTCCAATAAAACAATTGTGCCAGCCTTGTATTGGTTGAAAGCCAAAGATAAAAGGGGGGATGAACTTTGAAGGATCTCCCTGCCCACAGCAAGCACAACTGCAAACAGATGAAAGCCATTAGTGACTGTGCCTGGATGAGCTGCTGACCTTTTCTCAAACCTTGGGAGAGCACTGAGCAACCTGAGCCAGATGGAAAACCAGCAAACAACAGTATAAGACAGAAGAAATAAATTACTTTCCCACTTGCCCTTCTATCTTGCTAAATGACTTCTGTTGGTTTGCACGGTTTCTGACTGTGCATTTGAAGGAGGGTGATGGGGATCCTGCTCACACCAGAGCTCTGCCAGGGCTGGGCTGCCCCAGGCAGTCCTGGACTGGTGCTCAGGAGCAGAACCTGAGACACAAACATCAGCATCCCCCTTGCTCATGGGAACAGACCTGGTGGGATGCTCAGTCTAATTTCTGTCCAAATTCTTCACATACTGTCACCATCTGCTGCTGTCCCAGGCAAAACCTTTCACTGACATCCAGTGACAAGGTCAAACCCATCCAAGCACCCTGAAATCACCTGGAATCCCAAGGTACTTCCCTTGCTCTGAATTCAGCTTCTTACCAGCCAATATGTTCTTCCTCACCTTGATAATTCTTGGTACTGTGCTGGGGAGATCAATGACCCTCTTGGGAGTAATGGAACAAGCACTCAATCAAAAAAATGTCTATAGGTAAAATAACTTTGTAGACAACTCAAACAAGTGGGAAACAGGCAGATGACACCTTAGTGTCATAAAGCAAATATTTCAGTCTCACCCATGACCAGAAGGCAGGTCTGAAAAAGTTTTATGAGCAGAAGCCACCTCTACTGCTCCACAGGAGGCAACCTGCAGTCCAGCTTGCAATGCCAATGCCACCTCTGGTGAGGCAAACAAAAGTTATCAGATCAGCATCGCTGCAGCACCTCTGCCTACAGGCCAAACTACAATCCCCATGCTCTCAAGAGAAGAATTTTATTCAAACATACTCTGTCAGACATTCAGTGTCAAATAGAAAAAGGCAAAAAAAAAATAAAGTACATTAATACAGTGTATTTTAAATCTCCCAGATCTGGAGAGATATTAAGCTCCCTTAGGCATCCAACTATTTTCCCAGCAATATATGTGGTTGCTGGCCTTTTGTTCAGGCAGTGCTCATAGTCAGGAATGTGTATGTTTTTCCAGGAAATGGAGGGTGATCATCTAACCTCTGCTTTGCCAGTAACAGTGGTTTCAGCACTGCTTCCTTGGGTCCAAGTGATGAGCCACAGAGCCTGCCTGCTTAGTGGGAAAGGTTTGAGCAGAATCCCAGATGAACACATTTTGACCTTCCATGGGCTGTCTTCTTTATCAGCAGTGGTTTTGCCCTTTTCCCATGAAATCTGTCCAGAGGTTTGTGCTAACCTGAAGCCTGCAAAGAAATTCCTGGGGTTTTGGTCTTGTCCCAAAGCATGATCTCCCAGGAGCAGCTCCAGCCCAGCACAGAGCAAAGGGTGCCAGGAGCAAACACATCCCACCAGCACAGGAGCCATGGAAATGCCTTGCTGGGCTGCCCCTGGCCCCAGAGACACTGATGGGCAGAAATGCAAACCAGAACCCTGCATGTGCTCTGGAGCTGGGACCTCAGGGAGCTCTGAGAGCTGTTCAGGCCCCCTTTGTCTCCACACACCACCTGTCCTCAGCACATCCCCCTGCCCTAGGGGAGCACAATTCCTTTTGGATCAGTAGTGCCACTCCAGGATTGTCTCCATGAGAGAGGGGAAGGCTCAGCTGGTACCTGGAGGCTCTTGAAGGACATCATTAGAGCAGCTTGCAAGCATGAGGCTGCTCAGCCCCTGAGAGAGACAAACACTCAGGGCAGAAACAAAAAGCTGTTAGATGTAAGTTCACTTAGTCTGAGATGAGTGTTTACTGATCCTCACAGCACACATTTATACTTTTCATATTCTTCCATATTTCTATAAATAGATCTCTTCAGTAAAACAATGAAGAACTATGAAAGTTGAATGGGGATTTAAATTTCATTTTTAAACCTGAATGGTTTATCATACACACAAACCTCAGGTACCTCCCTGAAATCAAAATGATAATCTCATTAATGAGTCAGAGAAAGAATGAAAATTATTTCAAACATACACACACACACACAGACACACACACAGTTTGTGGCATCTGCCTATGGCACTGACACACAGAGCAAAATTTAAAAGACAGCCCTATCTTGGTCACTTATGAACTAAATTGAATTTACACTGCTTGTGAGGATGTGAAACTGTGAGCTGGAAAATTGGCAGCATGTATAATTTCAGCTCTCTATAGCAAATGACCAAACCTTGAACACCCCAGGAAGCAGAGCAAAAGCCTTTCAACATATATTGGGTCACAAGGAACTGCAGAATTAAAATGTTTCAGTTATTTTCATATCAGAAGCAATTTGTGTGTACCTCCGCATCAATGAAGTGCTTTCATTCAGATTTTCAGAGGGATATTTTGTTTATTTTAATGTTACCCAATTAACACTTTCTCCTGTATGACCTCGTGTGCTCCCAGGGTTTGGCTGCTCCTCACCACTGCTGATCCCTGCATGGGGACTCCACTCACCTTCCTCACAGCAGGGCAGAGGAGGCTGTGAGATGGCCAAGTCCCCAAGTTACTGGTGAAAACTTTGAACCTACACAAAGTCTGAAATCATGAAACAATACCAAGACTCTGCCAGCAGGCTCACACCTAAAATTGATTTTCATTTTCAATTGTGAGCATATTTCTGTTGCCTGTGTTTTAATTTCCAGCCTCAGCACAGTGCTATCTACCACAAAACTAATTTTTACAAGCCCAGCCCTTCACAGCCACTTTTCCTCTAACTGACTACAAAAATCTTGCTAAGTTATGTTTGCTAAAGCACAGGACAATTGTCTGTGATGTACTTTTATCTGGAACAAAGAGAACTTTGGAAAAGACCTATTCACAAAGAAATTGTCAAGAGACAGGAGGACTCTGTTATGTTCCCCTACTTTAAAACCTAATCATAAGTTTAGGCTTGTGCACCTTGACAAATTTGTAGCTCAATGAGCAAAAGAACCACTTTTATATTTTGCTGTCAGCATTAATACTTCAGAAAAATGGAATGCAAAGCTACTGAATTAAGATAAATTACATGCTTTTTACTTCTAATTTTGAATTCTGATTCAGAAACTGAATTCAGGATTCTTTCACTGGAATGCATTTAAAAGTTTCTTCATCTGAAGCAGGATTTAGGAATTGCAAACTGACCAGCCTGCACTTGAGCGCTGCTTTGAATTTGAAGCTTAATCACAAACAGAAATGCCCAAATTCTTTTGTGACACTTAACACCAAAGTGAGGATGAATTCATTTAACCTATTTCATCCTCATGAAATGAGCACAGGATTTCACCAGGCCTTTCCAAGTGATAGGTAAGGCAGTTAAGAACCAGAAACCAGCGACAATACACTTTGAGTGAGTTCTGTTTCATTCCATGCTTAGTTTTTTCCCTTGTCTGCCACATTTCTAAATTAATTTATGAAGTACAAATAGTTATGCTAAAATGAGCTAGATACATACCAAAAGTACTTTTCTTTCTCCATTTAATGCACCCTACTGCAGAAAGCCCAAGTAAAAGGGTATCATATGCACTGGGGAGGAAATCTAACAGCATTTCAGTGCCCTGAACAGACTGTCTGGGGAGAATGGATTCTGCCTATATCTTCAAAAAAATGAATGCAAGAAAAGGCTCTCCTGGGCCAGCAGTAGCTGCATCAAAGAGAATAAACTGAACATAAAGCCCAGATGTGCTGCACATGCTCCCAGCTGTGATCCCAACACAGGAGGGCACACAGGCACAGCTGCACCTGGGAGGGAAGTGCTACCCAGGGCAGCCCCCCAAAGCTCTGTGCACCACAAAAATCCCACAGAGCAGCTGCTCACAGCTTCTTCCTAAAGACTTTGGGGTGCTGGGGAACAGATGTAACAGCCATTGCCTCATGGAGGGCTGACAAACCATGTGCCTTGTGGAAAAGTGCTGTTTCATCTCCTTTCCAAGCTGTGCCTTGTAAGCTTCATTCTTTCACCTGTTTGAGATCCTATCCAATGCAGAGAGGTTAAACATCTCCTGAGGAAGCTGGGTAGGGGTGAGGTGTTTGCACTGTACAGCAGTACAGCCACCTCCCTTGGGGTGCAGCAGAGGTCACAGTTTTCCTATTTTCCATCATCATGAGCCCAGTCCTCACCAAACAGCTCCATGAAGAGACTGGCCTGTGTCTTTACTGCTTGGCCAGGCACCAGATTTCCTTACCAGTCTGATGAATCAGTGAACCATGCATGAAGTAGCTACTTTATCCCTTGGACCCAAGTCCAAACCACAATTTGCTCCTCAAGGCACTGGTGCAGGCAGCCACTTCAGCACTAGCCAAAATTTCTAAGGATACGTCAGCAACATCTAAGGCAGCACAGGCAGAAATCTGCAAGTTAGCTCCAAAAATGCAAGCAGAACAGTTTTATTGCCCAGATTTTGCAATGTGATTTATACATCTCAGCCTGGGGGTTGTCTGTCAGCTCTCCCTCTGCATTCCAGTGCAACGTGGAGCACGAATTCTGTGCTGACTCTGAGCCTGTGCAAACCAAGCCCATGTGAACTTGTCCTCATGTGACTGCTTATATATTGAATTCAGCAGCTTTCTTTCCCATGCCAAGTAGAGAGCACAGAGAGTTTAAAATAATAGTAATAATAATTTCAAAAAAATCCTAAGTTAATTGATTAAACCAAATCAAATTTCACTGTGGATTATATTACCAGGGGAAATGGAGCAGGCCTGTGACACAAGAAAATTTGTTTCTAATAGATATTCTTGTTATATTCATGAGGAGAGAAAGTATATTTTCCCTATTTTATATTTTTTTCTTTTTTCTCATAGCCTTTTCCCAAGTCAAGCTTCTTCAAAATCAGTCCCTGTAGCACCCAGACATCCAGAATCATATTCCACTTCTAAAGCAGGCAAAAACTCAGGAGAAATTCAAATACCTGGAACATGCTTTTCCTTGCAGTACAGCACTGAAAGCAAAAACCACTTCATAAAATAGAAATTAAATGTTAAATCTCTGTAAGACTGCATTTTAAACAAGCACAAAAGGCAACACAGCAAATGGAAGTGGTCATACAATTCTGCCCCTGCCTTGAATGTCTCTTTTTTAAAACACATTTAAAGAGTTCTACAAAAAAATATTTCTTCACATAATTCTCAGTATTACAGAGTCACTTTGCCATAATTTTGTGTTTTCTTCCCTATTTTACTGCTGCTTTATTTATTGTGCTTTATCAAAGTGATACAAACGTGTCTTCTGTTACGCCTACTCCTCATTTACCTTCAAACTTGCTAGCTCAGTACCAGCAGCAGCCCAGCTGTGGCAGGGAGCAGCCCAGGCTATAAGGGCTGAGCAGGAGCAGTAAATACCTGGCTGAGAGCCTGCCTCCAACCCTGTGCAGCTCCACTCAGACCATCACCAGGCCTTGAGAGCGTTCCACTGCAGCGACCGTGCGCTCTGAGCTGGCCGCGCTCCCCGTGCCGGGCTGTGCTAATGCTGTTTGCTGCTCTGTTTACACTGCAGTTTTACAGCACCACTTGTCCTGGTATTGCTGTTATCAGCACATTTGACAGGGACACAGCAGCAGTGGTGCTCTGAAAAATGACTGCTCCCACCAGCTGCAAGGAAAGGCTTCCATTTCCAGTTATTGTACTCAGGCATGCAGGCCAGGTAAATTAATTTGAGTATCCTCTTTGAAAAAAAAAATTCCTAAATGAAAATTGGAGTAACACTATCATTCATTCAGACACAGTCAAGAGCCACGTTGCTTACCTATGGATATGGTCCAAACTGCAGCAATTTTCATAATGGCCTTGGTGCGGGAATTGAAGCGGCTGTGCTCAATGGGATTGCGAATTGCTACGTACCGATCAAGAGAGATGGCACAGAGATGCATAATAGATGCAGTTGAAAAGAGCACATCTAGGGAAATCCATATAGGGCACAACTGTTTAGGCAAAGGCCAAGCATAATCTGAAACATAGAGAGAAAAGAAATGAAAGGAAAAAAAGGAAAGGAAGTGATTTGGGAAGCTAGGCCATCATTTCTGAGGAACTGTTGGGATATTTTAGGTCTGTGACACCAGTAAGGGGCACGTGCATGAGGGGTGGACAGGAAACCTCTCATGGGACTTGTCTATGGGAAGTTCCTGGCTCTGGACACTCCATTAACCCATAGCCAGTTCCCACACATGTGGTTTCTGTGACCAGTAACTAAAAGGCAGTGCCTGCAAGTGACCATTTTTGCACTGTTTCCCACTCTTAACCTTTCTTCCATATCTTTACAAAATCAAATATTACATTCCTTTGTAACTCACTCATCACATTGTTTTCATGGATTGCAAAGAACTTTTTGGCATTAACTTGACTCAGATCCTTTCTAAAACTTCCTTGACATATCAGTCTCAGTTTCTGTCTGCTGAGGAGAAAGGTAGCAGACAGTTTTTGTGCACAGTCTAACACATAGCTAAATGACACTACTTCACCTTTTCTCCCCAGGCAGTGTGCCTTGATATCAAAGGAATACTTGCCTCCTTAAAGAGCAGCTGGGACTGAGTGGCTGGAGTTCAAAAACTGTTCTGAAGGTAGAGTGGGGTGTTATTCTTTACAGAAACTATGTTAGAAAAAAGAACAAACTCAATAGCCACATCTGACTGCAGCTGGCACACAGCTCATTTGGATGCCTGCACTTCTTAAACAGTTTGCTCAGTGCTGAAGTGACCCAGAAAGATCCTCCAAGGCCACTGATACTTAAATCAAAGCTCAGAGAAAATTGATTTGTGAATGATATCCCCATGTCAGTGTCCAGAATGGATTGTGTGAGATCAATAACGTTCTGCCAAGCTCTGGGCTTCTTACCAAAACAAATCAAGAGTATCTATAGCAGCTGAAAACATGAGAGACTTCATAATAATTGAATAATGAGATATTCTTGTGTCTTCATTCAGAACATGAATGTCTAAAGCAATCTTGAAGTTTACCCCAAGGATCAGAATCATCACTCAGTAGAATCAATGTTATATTAAGAATGGTGCAGCTCCATCCTACTGATCTCAAATGGAAAGGATGAAACATTAGTGTCAGAAATCATAGTTTGAAACAAATTACCCAGCCAAGAGAGACCCAGGATACCTTCATGCAGAAACCTGAGATTAACTGAACCAGAGAAAATTATTATGAAATGTCCCAGAGAAGCCGAGGAACCTTTCACAAAGAGCACAGCAGAACGAGATGGACACATTAGCTCATTTCACCAGTGGGAAACAAGCAGATGAAGTGCTAAGTACTCACCAAACCCACATAGCCAGACCTCAGCTCTGGGGAGATAAGCCACTCATTTCAGGGAGTGTGCACCATGTCTATTAAATGGCCTGTGAGTGGACTGAAATCCACAGCAGCAAGCATTTGAGAGGTCCCTGTCAAAGGGAACTAAGTAAAGCACTTTGTGGCTGGAGCATCTTTACTTTAAAAGGCACCTCTGCTGTACAAATGAATAGAGCTTGATTAAATATGACTCAGCCCCTTTATAACACTAGGATCAAATTCTCTGCCTCTTGCTCACTTCACACTTCGTTATAGGTGAGGACATCATTGCCATCAGCCTGCAATTGAGCTCAGAGCTGCAGCCAAGCACACTTTGGATTTGCTGGGTGATGCCTCAGTGAATGCTCTGGGGAGGAACAAGTCAGAAATCCCACAAGTGGGAGCTGTGCTCCCTGCACAGCCCCAGGCTCTCACTGCCAACCCACACCAAAGCACATCCAGCACACTTTACCCCTCAGTACTCCTCTGAGCTGCCAGAGCCAGCTTTGTTTCAGGCTGGGATGAACCAGGAGCACAAAGCCCTGAGTGCTCCCTGATGGAGAGAGCCGTCCCTGGGAGCTTGGGCAGCGTGATCATGGCTGTGCAGCAGCCTCTGCAGAGGGAACAGTGACACTGATGGCTACTCCCCACACCAGGCAGATGGCCAGGAAACCCCCAGTGTCTCCAGAAAAAGCCAGCCAGCCTCCAGGCTTCCTGTGTGTGGGAGCCTCTCGGGCTGAGCCGCGCTGCTGCAGCGGGCACAGTCTGATGGCTGACATTTGCTAGACCTGCAAGAGGTTTCTACAGCAACCACCTTTCCAGCATTACTGAATGATGAACAGCCTCCCTTGCCTCTTCCTTCAAGCCATCCGAACACTTCCAGTGGCTGATTCCCCCCTGAACAACCTCTGCTGCTCAAGTGCACTAGCACACATCCCAGCGTGGGGACAGCACACATCACCTGCTGCCAGCCCTGGCCCTGAGGAACCACAGACACCAACACACCCAAGCCATGCTGCCCTCAATACTGCCCAGGCAAACTGGCAGGATGCTTTTGAGGATAAAAGTGAGATGGGAGTTCTCCTAATGCCAAATCCTGTTAGTCCTTCCTCTCCCAGAGCACTCCATTACATTTCCAGCTAAACAGCCACCAGTAGACATTTTACTTTCTCAGGAAGTTTCTTAAAATGATCTGCAATAACAAAATGTCACTCTGGAAATTTGTAGAATGGCAGCTTGTAACACATCACAGTAGCTCAATTGGAAGGGCATAATATATATTCTAGCTCAAAATGTAATTATTTTTAAGTAAGCATGGTGCGTGCCTTTGAAAAACACCTACACAGCCTACAAAGCCAGTAATTTGTAAAAAAAGAAAAACAGCTTTATTCTAATTCTGTTTTGAATAAATGTACAAAACATAGGAAATGTGCCCTGTGACTGTGCCAAGATGCAAACAAGGATTAAAAAATGTCTGTTAACAATGTTATACCTTTAAAACAATTTTATCCTCAGAAGCACTCTAATTACAGAGGGTAACATTTCTCTAATTTGTTCTTTTTTCTCTTATTTCATTTACAAAGAATAGCAATTACCCTATATTTAGAAGAGCAGATGACTGAGTGAAATGAATTCTTGGACCCCAGCACCTCTAAGATATAGTAATTGCATTTCCAGTGAAAAATATTCATCTCAGTCCAAATTTGGCTCCAAGAAAGAAACAGTTCTAAACACTTGCATAAGCAAAAAACCAAATTCTTTGTAACTAACACAAATTTTTGTACCTTGAATTAATCTGAGCCCTTAAAATCCTATATTTAATGCACTGGCAGGTAGACAAGTGTAGATAGGTAGATAGGAGAGTGCTGAAGGGAATTAGACGAATGCAGCAGATCAAAACAGAAGTTGGTATTTCTTTACACAGCATGTAATCAAACCACAGATTTTTTTGCCTCCAGATATTTTGTGAGTGTAGAAATTTACATTGGCCAAATTAACAGAGAAAAGTGTACAGAAAACTATTGCAGTGATATTACTTTGAGGTCAGTGCTAGCTTCTGGTTCTGATCAGAATAAAATCAGCATGCAAAAATCCTTGCAAGAAGGAAACTTCTGCAGAATATTGCCTCAGCGTCTAGGACTGAATAGCATCTCATGGCATCTGTGGTTGATGTGGTTCCTCACAGGACATATGGGACAAACACTCATATTTAACCAGGAGTCATGGTCCCCAGGTGGATTTCATCTCCTGCCCCAGGAAGAAAAAGCAAACCACAGTTCCTGTGTGTCACTGAAGAGCTGAGATGAGCACAAACTGCTGGCAGAAAAACAAAGAAACTCAAAGGCATTTTGGCATAGTCACAGACTATCTCTGTGTGGAGTTAATTTGCTGTCAGATAAGAGTTCCTTACATTTTTTGTGTTTTTCATCAAGAAAGATGGTAGCTATGAAACTGAGTCACTTCTGTCAGAGCTTTATGCATATGGGTAAAAAGAGCTGTTTAGCATTGCTATTGGCATTGTTCAGTGCATGAGAGTCAGGATTACCAGCTACTGTAGAAGGAGGTGACTGAACAAAACACAGCAAATTGAAGCAAAATTAATTAAGTCAAATGGTAAAACAGAATTACTCCAGATTGTAGAAGAATGGTTGTACAGAAAAAGAAAAAAGGAAAAAAAATCTGTTTCTTGTACATGTTCAGTACTTCTACAATGCAATCTGCTCCAGGATATCTCCTGGGAAAATCTAGTATAACACCTAGGACAAATCTGGAATAACAGCAACAAAATACCTGCTTACACAACAATAAAGAACTCTGTAAAATTTATCTCTGTATCTTCAAGAGTTTTTCATGAGAAACTCACAGCAATCTGCATGAATCATTCTTTTTCCAGCCATGAACAGGAATTTGGAAAAGGTTTCAGCACACATTTGCTGTGTTTAGCCAGTGCCTTGTATGTATTGGGATGGAAAAAGGGATAAAAAACATCCTTCAAAATGATACAGGAATAAAAACTATATATTTTGTCTCATTATGACATTTGACATATATGCACACCATATATACTATTTATACAAAAGAAACAGAGCTAACACGTGCAAAATAAGTACTAAAGATGTGTTCAAAATCCTTTTCTAAAATGTTCATTGGGTTGGGTAAAAACTAAAATATGTGTAATTTTCCTCATTTTAGGCTTCTGATATTTACTGTATTTACAATTAATTTTTAACTACTTTGATGAATTGAATGAAGAAAGGCAGCAGTAAAGTACAGGCAGCAGTTTTAGTAAATAAAACCCAGAACAAAGCAGAACCTCCCAGCAGTTAAAAAGGCAACACCATGTGCTTGAAGCACCTTTCATCATCCTGCAGCTGCCACAGGTCTGGCTCAGGCCATTCACTGACCCACTGCTCTGCAGAGTGCTCTGACCCTTGGACAGGTCAGCAGAAAGACCCAGGAGATGCCTCAGATAATTCCTTGGGAATTCCAAAAGGAGCAGAGTGCCCCAAGCAATGACAGCGCTCACTTGGGTTCCCTTGCAGCAGCAGACAATGCAAACAGCAGCCCAGGACAGACCCCAAACCTGTCACTTTCTGAGGGGTTTTGCTGCTTTTGAAGAGTCTTTCACACATCCCAGGGAAAGGCACTGTTGTGGTTTGTAGAATAAAGCTCACACTTTCCCACTGCTTCTTACCCCCACTGCACCATTGATGCAACTGAAGAAATTTGTACAAACCAGACTTTCCAGTGCTCACTTTGAAGGTTCATAGCTGCCACAGGCTTTACAAAAATAGAAAGCAATTACATCCAGTTTTAACATTATTGCATTGCATTATTCCCAAGGGAATGAAAGAATTTAAATTATTCTCTTCTCTCTCTCTTATCTAGGAAGTAAAGCATTTCTAAGTCCGAAACACCACACCAGGAAGTGTAAAGCTACGTTATCTCTTCTCTGCTAGTTTGTTTTCCTCAAATTTACATAGACAAATGACTCAGAGACATCCATATCCCTCTGAGAGTCACACACCCAAGGGTGCTGACAATCTCCATTGTGCCCAAGAAGTACAGAACATTTTGCTTGGTCCCCCACAGCCATCAGTGTTTACACTGTCCAGAGAGGGGCTCAGGGACATGCAGCCTCCTGGCTAAAGCAACAGCTCAGGGGCAGCACTGCCAATCCTTTTGATTTCATCATGAATAGAGTGGAATTTAAAGTTTTTCCAATATACTGAACTCCTGGGCATCAAGTTACATGAGAAATTATATTTACCTTTAAGTTTCTAGTCTCCATTTTCCTAGAGGAAAAAAAGGCTGTCCTAAGGCTATCTGGATCCCTTAAACATCACATGCTCCAGCACAGTCAAACATAGGGAGGGACATAACCTACACACAAAGAATGATGGTGACTTTTAGCAGAAGGATTCTGTTCTTCAGTGCTGCAAGTTCAAAAAGGCTTGAATGTCCCAAATGTCCCAAGGGGTGCTTGTGGCAAACATTTTTTTATGAAAATCCTTTCTTAGGATTTTTTCTTCCTGGGAAGCTGAGAGGCCTCAGGAACAAAATGTAAACAATGGTTATCTGCTGCTGTGGAATGCAACAGGTGGAGCTGTGATTGGTCTCGTGTGGATGTTTGGATTTCGTGACCAGTCACAGCAGAGCTGGCTCTCTCTCTCTGTCTGAGCCAGCTGCCTTTGTTATCATTCTTTTCTGTTCTAGTCTTAGCTTAGCTAGCCCTCAGAGATGAAGCTTTTCCTTCTATTCTTTTAGTATAGTTATAATGTAATATATATATAATAAAATAATAAATCAAGCCTTGTGAAACATGGAGTCAACATTCTTGTCTCTTCCCTCATCCAAGAACCCCTGTGACCACTGTCACAGGTTCTGAGCAGAGGATGGGCTCTCAGATGATGGGATGGCCAAGGGAATGGAGGAGACCACCAAGCAAGAAAAGCAGGTGATGGGATCAGTGTCCAGGGAGACACTGCTGGCATCCCACGCTTGGCTTGAACATCTGGGAGCAGAGGATGCTGCTTTGCCATAGTGCAGCACCACACTAACTAGGGATTTATTTAGATCTGTGCCACTGCTCACATCCAGCTGGGCTGTGACACTCTCCCTGAGCTTTGCTTTTCCCCTGAGCTGTTTGTTTACAGCTCCTGGAGCTGTCAGCATGGAAATGGGCATGGAGCAGCGTGGTCTCCTCTGGAAACCCCTCACCACTGAGGGAAACTCCAGAGCAGCTGAATGGGCCTCCAAAGATATTTTGGTTCTTGTCTCACAAGTTACAGTGATTAGTTGATGGGACGGTATTTTATTGCAAATTAAACAATTGCACTCACATGCTGTTATAAGAATTTTAGCTGGTATATTTTTCTTTCTATCCAGTATTGCAATGACTTGCAGTCTTGACAGGACGTGTAAGAAAGAAGGAAAATTAAAGCTGGAACAGATATAATTATCTGAGCTAGAGAAAGGTTGCTTGAATACCATTTAAGTAATATTTTAAATGCAAGGAGCCAGCTTTCCATATACTATACTTTGCACAACCCTGTTAATAAAATGGGATGTTTGCTAAGAAGCAAAGCTAGTGAATGTTGTTTTCATCCCAATGTCAGCATCTCTTTTCTTATGGAAATATAAAATTATTCTGGTGTGATTTGTCATTCCATAACTCCATGTGTTATATTAATTTTTTCATTTATTGGCAGAGACTAAAATTATGTTTGAAGCCAGAGGATAAATTTCTAGGCTCGGTGCTGTTCTCTGCTCACAGTTGATGCATCTGTAGCTGCATCTGGAATTTTTGCATTGAGTGATATGGACAGTTAACAGAGCAATGGCACAATTAATTGAATTGTTTCAGCAAGTTCATATAAAGGGTTCCTTACAGCCTTTTAACTCCAAAAGAGCAGTGATCTCTTCAAACATTTCTGAGCTACATGTTCTTCATAGTAATTGATCTCAATGAAACCACTGCCTAATAAAATATCCATAACAGTAAACATTTTCTATCCACTGCTGTTCTGTATGTCAGCACAGCATCAGGAGAGAATCCTCTCCTTCAATTCCCTTCATGCAGCTCATAGATCAGCGTTCACCTGTTATTTAAACATGCAATAAAGCAACAGTTGGATGAACACCATGCCGTAAGTAAGCCCACAAGCAAACACAGACCTCACACAAATACCTTCTAAACATGAGAATATAAATATTTTTAAATAATCCATCTCATTACAAAGTGCACAAACATGTGTCAGTAACAGGTGGTTTTCCTCGGTTCTGATGAAATTGAGAAAGATCCATTATCATAAGAAATAGCTGCCAAAGCTTACAGATCATCTGAGGAAACTAAAATTCAGAACTGAAAATGATATGGCATTATTCAATTACAGCTGTCTGCTGAGCAGAAGCCATCTGCTTGAACTCAGAGTTCCTAATACCAAATCAAGTTTTTAAACTCTGCCTCAATCCTAGGACTGCCTCTAGGGCTAAGGAAAGGACACAAAACCATAAAGAGGAATTTTTTTAGGTGTTTGGTTTTATTTCAGCATAACCCAGTGGCAATTCAGATGTCTGTGCTGTGCTGACAGCTGCCTGGGAGCCTACATGGGATTAATCCTCTTTCTTAGCTCAGGCTCCCTCCTGACAATGCAGCTGGACAAACTGGCCTCCAAATCATGGTAAAATACCTGATATCAGTAACAGATAAAATATTCCTTGGATATAAAGGGTTCCTTATTCAGAGAACATAGATCTGTCATCTTTCACTAGCTAACATTTTTATTAAATCTTCCAGTAAGATGACAAATTTGATAAGAATTTGCATACTCACTGTAAACTTTGTATTGCAAACTAGCAGTGCTGGTTTTGAGCATAGGATGCAGATGTTTGGTCTGCTATACCTGGCATGCCCACTCAGTATTTTTTACCTATGTCTTGAGATATAGAGCATGATGTGAGATCTGCTGTTTGAAAAGTGTCAGTGATTTTGCCTCCCTCTTGCTGCAGGCTGCTTGACGTGCCCAGGATGTGATCCTTGTTCTGCCCCCATTCAGTGCAGCCCTGCACCTAAACAGAGTGTAACCCACACTCAAGAGCTTTGGGGAATTTAGGGATATTGAAGGAGTTCAGTGAATCAGCTTTGCCACTAGGGACAGTGGGTTAATGCTCTGCTGCACTTCATGCCAGTGGGAGGCACAGTTTGCTGTCTGGTGAGGTCAAAAGCCAGGACAAGCAGTTGGTGAGACTGATGCTGGCAAGAAACCACTGCAGCCAAAGGAAAGAAGCCATATTTTGGTCGTGCTTAGAGATAATAATTTTCATTTTTGGTATTTCTCAGGATTTGCAAAACACATGCCACATTTAGCTTCCTCCAAGGAAGCTGATTCCTCCATCTCAATTCTAAGTGATTATACAGCTAGGAATGCCAGTGTGAGAGTGTTCCACAGCAGCCACTGCCAAAAGCAATTATTTGGGGGTTGTTCAGAAGCCAAGAAATTCTGGTCCTCACCCTTAGTGCCATCTACTGTCCTGCTGTGACTGCATCCCTTGGGTGCACACCTCTGATGCCTTGTGAAGGCTGACCTAGAACAGAGGCTAGAGGGAGTTAAATAAAGTAGAGATTTATTAAAAGACCTCAATGGATCCACGTTGGGCAGCATAAGAGCCCAGCCAGGGCTACACCCAAGATGAACCAAAATGGTCACAAAATGGACAACCAAAGTCATGGGGTCTCTCACTTTTATAAATTCTGGTTCATTTGCATATTGGAGTTAATTGTCCAATTCCAGCTTTAGGTTATAAAGTCCCATCCTTCTTGTTTTTCTCTCTTCAGTCCACGTTGTTTATGCTCTTGGGTCTGAAATTTTGATAATTTGTCCTTGGTCCCTAGCTAGAGCAGGAATCGTTTTGTCTCCCATCTCTGTGAAGAGAGCTCACTACCCCCTAATATGAAGCTCGGAAGTAAACACTAAAGCAGCACAGAATCTGAAAAACACTAAAGCAGCACAGAATCTGAAAAATAGAAAAGCTGAAACCTGAGGCATCATCTCCCACTTGCAAAGCCTTCCTGCCCCTGTTCCCAGACCCCTCCTAACCAAGAATACAATTTTCATTGCAGCAGAGCTGTCAGGCTGGAGCTCAGCACACTGGGAACAGCACCTTCAGGGGCTCTCTCAAGGGAATAATAATAATAGCTCATTTGCTAATGAACACTGTTCCATGTGCACTAATCCCAAGGAAGTGTGTGAGCCTGTGAGCAAGTGTCACTTCTCTAGGAGTCTGTTGATCACCATGCCCCAGCTCAGCAGGTAAATCTGTGCAGGTGCAACCTGCTCCAGTTAAAAGGCGGCACCAGGAAGGATCATGGGCATTCCCTGAAACAGGAGTGGAGGACAATTCATCCTGTGTGTAAGCAAGAGACAGACATTTAATTAAAGAACTCTAACAGCAATCTAGAAAATGCCTGTATTGCTATCAGTTCTGTACTCTATAGCAATAACCTGCTGAACCATGCATGTATACAAAATATGCCCAGTTTGCACCCAGAAATGCACAGTTATCCATGAGGATTCCTGATGTGTGGTGTGGCCCAGATGAAAAGTTAGAGAATTTTGCTGATAACTGTCTTCTAACTGAAGAATAAGATGTAGAAATGAGAGGAAGCAAACAAGTGCCACCATAATTTAACTACTTGATCTCTTCTCAAATCTTGAACAATACTTGAAAAATATTACTTCAGTAGCCCTTATCTTCTAGCACAATGTTTCAAAGTCTGAAGTTAACATCAGTTACCTAGCAGTCCTTCTCCACTTTTTCCCCATTTTCCCATAATTCTTAGATGTTTCCTCATTTTGCCACACCATGGAAACCCTGGAGGCTTCTTTCACAGGCCTGGAAAATAATTTTCCACAAGGAGACTGGGTCTGAACGCTTTATTGGCTGGTAATCCTGCCAGGGAGCTCATTTCTCTCAGCAGCGCAGGAGGCTTTCCTGGACAGACACCCACAGGACATGGGCAGAGACAGCAGAGAGCTCCTGCTGCAAACCCCCACCTCTGTGGTAGCAAAAATTACCAACATTAAAGGCTCATGATGGGGTGTGTGGGCAGAATCATGGCCTGGGGATGTCTCTGCATCAAGCCTTGGAGGGAAGAAGGCCTGCAGCCCTCTGGACATGTGGCAGTGCCTCCCTTTGCACCTGCCAAGGCCTCCGGGATAATTCCATGTTCAGCCCAGGAGCACCAGAGCCACAGATGAGAAGGGGCTCAGCTGCTGGCCCTCCTGTAGGATTCTCCATTCAGACTAGCTGGGAATCAGCCTCCCATATGATATGATATGATATGATATGATATGATATGATACGATATGATGTTCAGATAAGGCTGGCTTGTACCAAGCCCCTTGCTGTGAACAGGGCAGCTCACCCTGTCACAAGCACCCAAGCATCCAAAGCAGCCCTAGGGTCTGGGAAAGCTGTCTAGGAACGAGGAACAGGGCTCCTGCAGCCCTGCTCACCCCAAGCCCTCCCAGAAGAGCTGTTACACCCCAATCAGCCTGATGAAACATCATTTTAAATCATCACTTTACTCCCAACAGCAGATTTGTCATTTACTGTCACAATCCAACTGGTAAAACCACGTAATTTGACATTGAGGATTTCCATGGTTATAAGCATTTTGTGTACACCTTGTTAGTAGTTAAAACTGCTCACTTCTCTCAGTCTTATAATAGAAGTTGGATGTGATTTAACCTGAGGTTATGGTATTTTCCCACTGCAGTGCTTACAGCCCATAATATGCCCACTTGTTGTCAAACTATTGGATGAGGACACATAAGAGTCAACTCAGCACAGCTTTTCTCACAGATCCAAAGGTTTAGAAACACTTCAGACTAAGCTATCACATGTACCTCCATCCTCACATCCTGAAATTCAGGTGGCATTCCTCAGCCAAAAAGAAAACAAACAGGCAGCAACACCAGTCCTGCCTGCCTTTCTGTCTCTCTCTCACAAATGATGCAAATACCCAGTTTTGAATCCTGAGAAGATTCAAAAAAAAATCTGCTGAAAACTGCAGTTCAGGACAAGTGATCCCATTTCCCATAGCAATGTTTTGGCATGTGGACCCTATTCCCCATGGGTAACACCAGAGAAAGTGCAAGTTAACCTGTGACCACCCTCTGGGTGCAGCTGTACTCCTCTGAGTTTTGCAGAAATTGTGGGCCTATTGTGAGGTCCATTCACATGAAGTAGAAGTTTAATTTAACATGGATAAATGAAGCGTGGGAGTACTGATATATTAGAAAGAATACTATTACCCAGAAAATTATAGTGGTCTCATGAGGTGGTAAAGGAAATTAAAGAAATTATATTTAGTTAAGTTATACCATTGGGGGTTTTGATAGGCTTGTTTTTGCTTTGTAATCAAGTGCAACATTATTTTATTATCATGGTTATACTATTATTACTGTGTAATCTTGCACTTGATTACAAATCAAACCCAGTGATAACTACAATAATAAAATAATGTGTTAACATAATAATCTAGCTAAACATAATAAAATAGGTGCTGTTCATCAGGCACAGCATTGCCAGCCAGTCAAGGGAGGGGACTGTCCCACTCTGCTCTCACCTTGAGTGCTGGGGACAGCTCTGGGTGCCACAAGAAGAGGAGACTGAGGACAGACCTCACTGGGGTCTGCAGTTCCTCATAAAGGGAGGAGGAGAGGCAGACACTGACCCCTTCTCTGGTGACCAGAGACAGGACCCAAGGAATGGCCTGAAGCCATCAGGGCAGGGTTAGGATGGAAATTAGGACAAGATTCTTCACCTGGAGGGTGGTTGGGCACTGGAAGGGGCTGCCCAGGGAAGTGAACACAGCCCCAAGCCTGAGAGATCTCGTTTGGAGCAATGCTCTCAGGCACGTGGTGGGATTTTTGGGGCTTCCCATGCAAGGCCAGGAGGTGGACTCAATCATCCTTGAGGGTCCTTTCCAACTCATAGGATATTCCATTATTCTAAAATTCTAATTGTTGTCTAAAATTTCACAAACACAAATGAATAATATTAGTGCTATAGAACAATTAGCTATTCCCAAAGTACAAGAGGCACCTATCAATATAGAGTAGAAAATCTTGGAAAAATCATTATGGAAAGTAGATAAAGTATGGTGTAAAAGTTATATTTCAAGGACTTCACCCTGAAAGTTGTTTTTCCTGTATTCATGCTTGTCAACATCAACTTACTGTGTTCTATCAATCAATTAATCTTGTTCTGCTGCTGTGCATCCTGGATGGACACAGACAGTTGGATTTGAATGAGAAAGTGACTCACTGCTCTTGGCTTCTCCTGAGTTAAAATGTAAATCTCCCTTTCTGTTAATTTCAAATTGACTGATCAGAAGAAATCAACAAAAGTCCAACCAGCAAATTCAAAATTTTACCCAACAAATCCAACAATTAGATAGTGGAGAGAGAAGTAATTCCCATTCAGAACAAGTGCAAAGGCAAAAGGGCAGAGCTCTGCTGCCTCCCAGCCCCAGCCATCAATATTCACAGGTGTCAGATATTGTATTTGCTGGGAATGTCCTTAAAGGCAGGGATGATGCATCTGACTCCATGTTCTCAGAAGGCTAATTTATGACTTTATAATACTATATTATATTAAAGAATACTACAGTAACTATACTAAAGAATACAGAAAGGATACTTTCAGAAGGCTAAAAAGATAATAATGAAAACTCATTACTCTCTCCAGAGGCCCAACACAGCTTGGCCCTGATTGGCCAAAGAGTCCAAACAACTCACAGCAGAATCCAATTAAACAATCACCTGTGGACAAACAATCTCCAAACACATTCCACATGTGAGCACAACACAGGAGAAGCAAATGAGATAAGAATTGTTTTCCTTTTCTCTGAGGCTTCTCAGCTTGCCAGGAGAAAAATCCTGGGTGAAGGGATTTTTTCAGAGAATGTGAATGCCACAGTCAGACACATTTACAGGCTCCTGCATCCCAAACGGGTCCAGTGAAAGCCTGTCATGCAATTCCATATCTCAGCAACACCAAGACCTTTCCATGCAGCTGCTGCCTCTGATTGAGGATGGAAATAGACGTTTATAAAAACAAGCAAAACACCCCAATCTTACCAAAAATAAACGCGTTGCAAAACAAATTATACATCAGAGGATGGAGAGGTGTTGGTCTGAATAACAACTGGTCTGTCCTGATAACTCCAGCGCTGCAGGGGAACTGAGGCTCCCACCAATGTGTCAACAGGAATGGAAATCAAGCCACCCAAAAAAACAACCATGAGTCAACAGAGCCTTATCAGCCACCCTGCCCTGCCCATCAAATCCCACACCTAAGAGCTGATAGAGGAACACTTCATGTTTGTATATTACTGATTGAACTTTCTAGTCCTGAACCCTTTTCATCTAGGAAGGCAGACAGCACCTTGGGTGAGAGATTCACTCAGTGAACCCACGGCTCTCCCTGTGCTTATCAGACTGCCTGCAGGAAGAGTAAACTTTTCCAACAAGAAAACTTGTTACAAGCAGAAAACATGGAGTGGAAAAGTGGAATATATCTTTGAAATTAATGCATGAAACCCAAATTTTGACACAGCACGTATTTTTAATCACAGCCTAGGCTCCATGACAGGTTCATGCACAAATTCCCCTCATGCCATTAGCATCTTTAATGAGAATTTTGGCAGAATAGCCAGTAAGAATCCATTTGGTTCCTCTTGTAAATTGTCCATTCAGGAAAAGATTGGATTTTGTCAATGAGGCAGTGTGCAAAATAGTGCAAGGCTGAACAACTGTCACGTGGCCCTCTTCCATCTATGTAATTTTCATTTCATTTCCATGCAAGCAGATGAATTACAAAGAGCCTGTTTCCCAGCATGTGCTGATAAAACACAAAGTAGGAACTTACTGCTACTTTTACTGTTATGTGTCAAGGAAGTGAAGTAACTTATGAGGGTATTTTAATGAACAATAGACAATTCTAGAACCAGAATTTCAAGGAATATGTTATATCAATTGGATAGAGACAGTAAAATCATAATTTACTGAGTAGAATTTAACGATATCAATTCGACTGACGGATGAGAAAGGAAGTAGAATGAAAAAGCTGAGTTAATTCTGAGTTAATTACCCCAATCCTGGAAACATGAATAATTTAAACTAATGTTTTACTCTGGAATATTTGTCTTACAACATATTCAGGGGAATGGTAGAGATTTAACCTCACTTCTCTGTATTTCTTTGCCTGTTGTGTAAAGCAGCTGTCTATAGCTGTACTAGCCTGCCTAATGGCAGTGATTTTCCCCATATTTTTGAGCACAAAGGCTGAGTTGGCCCATCATCACATCCATCTCTTCTAAAAATGCAGCAAACTATTGATCAGGTCTTGGCATTTCACTAGCAATCAGGTTGAGCCCTTAAGGCAAGAAATTATGATATTATTGTATTGATCACATAAAGTTACCATGCACTAAAAATAAATCTTACTTATTTTCACACAGTGCTTCCCATAATATAATACAGCAAAAGCACCAGATGTGTTAGGATGTACACAAATACACCAAACAGCAAAATGCAGGTGAGGCATCCATTTATATACAACAACAAATTTCCTGAGTGGTGAAACAGCCTCAAGCTGTGCCATGGGAGGCTTAGATTGGATGTTACAAAAGAATTCTTCACTGAAAGGGTGACTGAGCATTGCAAAAGGCTGCCCAGGGAAGCGATGGAGTCACTGTCCCGCTCAGAGCTAGAAGGATGTGGTGCTCAGGGACAGGGTTTGCTGGTGCCCCTGGCTGTGGCAGGTTTATGGTTTGATTTGATGATCCCAGAGGTCTTTTCCAACCTGGATGATTCTGTGGACACAGAACAGACACTGAACAAGGATGAAAGAGCTCTTCAAGGTGAAGTCCAGACAGAGAACACAAACACAGCTGACCAGCCTTGGGGTTCTGGGCTTTCCCTCAAGGTCTCTGCTATCTGCAGGTGCAGCCAGGGAGATGAAGCCATTTGTTCATCTTTACAGCAGACTGCAATAGCACCATTCCTGGAAAGTGTGGCTGCTCCTTGACAAGTGTGGAGAAACACATCCTACTGACTATTTCCTCAGCCCAATTTCACTCTGCTGAGAGCAAGTTCTCAGCATGAGATAATATGTCCCAGATATTTGGTGCATGGAAGTGTTGCTAGATTTAGCTGCAGACACCTTCTAGGAAGGAAAACAAGGAGCTTGTGGGTAAGAGAGAGCAGAAGTAAAAGCAAAAACTGGTGTGGGGTGTTCAGGATGGGCAGAGTGGCTGAAGCCATTGAGATGCACTCCCCTGTCAGAGTTCACCCGTGATCACAGCTGTGTCCTAAAATCTGGGTCACAAATATGACGCTTCTAAGGGGAGAATATTTTATTTCTCACTTAACTAATAGTAGGGTAAAGATTAGGAGGAGTTGCTGCTCTCTCAGTCAGGTGCAGGCAGCTCCCTGGGTTGCTGGGACACCAGGAGTGAACATTTAACTGGGACCCTCTCCAGATGAGGAACAGACAATGACACAGACTAAAATTAACTCAATCTCGGTAAAATGTTTGCAGTTCTAGCTAAATCCTTTCTCTTGATTTTAGATTTTTAAGGACGGGGATGAAACACACCCAAGGAGGACTCTGGGTGTGTCTCACATGGCTCCTGTGCCTGGAGCTGGTGTTGTTCATCCTCTCAGATGAGCTAAATCTGTCTGTGGGAAACACATTACCTGTCTTCATTTTACTTGGTATCTCCATGATCTGCCTGGTGCCTTTATGAAGCACCAAATTTATTGCTGGAACCATTTATCATCAAAGAGTCTTTCTTTTTATACATAACAATTCTGGTTATTTCATTATCTTGTATCAATTTCTGGGTTGCTACAAAGCAGGGGAGTTTATATTTCTTTTCAACTGAACTCATAAAAGTTAATTACAATGAGGCAATGCACTTACAAAACTACTACTGGATCTAACAGGCCATTGTAATAAAAAGTAAATAAAGATTCTTGCATTTTAAAGCACATTTAGCTTCACTGATCTAGAAGCAAATTGGGCATGAGAAGATTGCACTGACAGCATTAAAACTGCTGCTGTATTTAAATTGATATCAGTAAAACAGATCTATAAAACAGAAATGTAACTATACACACTGCAGATTTTGGGGACTTTACACTCCTGTGAGTTTTAAAACCTGTTGTATCTTCCAAAAATTTTGAGCAACAGGAGGAAATAAACACTACAATTGGATCTAAAACTTTATTTGCATTAAATAAAAACATTTAAATGAGTGCAATTCAAAATTATTCTAATGAGTCATTCTTGCACATAAAAGATTTATTTTGGTTGGGCAATTCTCAATTTCACCAAGCAAACAAGACAGACCCATCCAATTTGATGTCTAACATATGAAAAATAGCTCCCTGATTGGATGCAGCACACGAGCTGTGGGTAATCTAGAAAAAGTTATGGCCTTATGTTCAACAACTGAAATCATCTGAAGTATTTTAAAATTTCCCTTCACCTCTCAGGAACAGGCAGGGCAAGAGTGGACTCTGCCAGTTTCTCTTCCACATTTGTAGAGGCAGCATCCAAGGAAACACCCTGAGATGCCTGGGTGATGGTTTTGCCTCTTAGGAAGTACCAAGGTGAATGGAGGCTCTGTTTTTTCACACTGCAGTGTGAAACTAACTGCAGTGTTAGGATTTTCTATTTAAAAACTGCTTCTTGCAAGAAAGTTAAGGGTTTTGATTTCATAATAAGTTGCTCAGAGATTTGTCCTGGCTTTCTGTTGCTACACACTAAAACACACATATTTTTGTCCTCAGCTTCCCAAAAGAAGGCAGCTGGAAGGAAAGAGGCTCTGGAAAATGGAAGACATAACTGCAGCAGCTCAGTGTCTTAATGATGCTTGCTAGCAAGCAAGGACACAAGAAGTCAGAAAGTTCTTTTCAATCCTGCATTCCTGTGGGATCAGGAAACTCCCCTTGTGATCTTTGTGATTTCTCTTATTTGAATTATGTAGCTCAGCACAATATTTTTCTAAGGTGAGTTTGCTTCCTTTATCTTTTAAATATTTTTGGCTTCTAATCAAAACAAATGAACTTAGCAAAAACCCCTCAACAGTCTCAGCCAACCCAGAGGAGAGGAGTTCACTCCTTTCACAGCAGGAAAAGCAAAACACAAGTGTCTCAGGGAGAGCCAGCCTCACCAAGCCAACTTAAAGAAATGTTTCATGCCAAACCACATTAAGCAAATGGATGCCCACAAAAACACACTTTAGAATCAGGCCCTGCACAGACCAGGAGCACATTTCAGCACTGAGCTGAGTGTTCCACACTGTGCAGCTCTGGGTGACCTCAGCTGGACAAGTGCCAGCTCATTTCTCTCACCTGTAGGTTCCACAGAGCTCCCACAGGAGAGTGCCTCGTGCTCTGGATGGTGGTGCTGAACCCAAGGAACAGCAGTGCCATGAAAGGAGCTGCACTGCAGTGTCAGAAGAGATTTCCTCAGGCTCAGAGGAGAGCAGCAAAACATCTCAGACCCTTCAGGCTGAGGGATGCTGCTGCTGTCATGCCAAGAGCTGCAGCCAGGGCCGGGCAGGAGGAGAGTAAAGAGGTTGGAGGAGACACAAAATTGCCCTGGCAGAAGCCCTAGGCTCTCTGCATGTCCTGTCAACGTTCCCACTGGCTTCAGTGCAGTCAGAATCTCCCCTCACGGATGTTTAAGGAGACCATTCCCCAGGTCCCATATGCTTACAGTTATTTACCTGCAGCCTGCTGCCACTGAGAAAAACAGAGGAGCAATCCGTCGAGAAAATAAAATCTAAGGTGCTCTGTAGCATTAGATTTTCATTTTTCCATATGTAAGGGGGAAAAAAGAAAGTATTGAACATGTCTTTTTAAATCTCAGAAATCAGGTATCATGCTCCCATGCAGATCAGAATAACTGCTTTTGTTCAGGCCCTTCTGCAAGAACCTCTGTCTGTGAGAAAACCTGTCAGACCCCTGGGGCAAACATTGAGTCTCTGCAGAATCCCTTGGCAGGCTGTGAAAATCTGGGCTTCAGATTTTCCTGGGAAAGCCCAGGCTGAGCCCCCAGTGCTGCCACATGCCAAGGCTGTGGTCACACACTCCTGGCCTACTCAGGGCCAGGCTGGAATGCTGGCACAGCCCCTCATTCCCTGATGTGGAATGTGATGGAGGGTTGTCATTATATTCCAAGAGTTCTATTGTCGTTACATTGTAAGGTTCCGTATTGCCAGAGTTTTGTACCTTCTTGATGTTTCTTGCAGGTAGCTCCTCTAGGCACTGACTCTTCCTTGTCCTCACAGCAGTCACCTGACTCCAGTTCTCCTCAACCAACCAATCCACTCTTCTATAACACGCTTCTTATTGGCTACAGCTGTGGCCTGTTAACATCAGGCCTGCTCCTAATCCTTAATAATTGGCTCAGCTGCAACTCTTTAGGGGGTAAGATTACTCTCTGTACTACCTATATTTACTTATGTTCTATCCCTCTACAATGGAGGATGTGATGGAGGGCACACCCAGGGCCTTTGGGATCTCTGCTCCTCTCTAGAGGGGATATTAATCCAAATCCAACACAATCTGACTCAAAGGGTGTGCAACCTGTACATTTTATTGCAGCCATACAATCTTCTACATGACAGTCTTCTCCAAGCTTCTCTCACAATGGAAGCTACCAGAAACAGAGGCTGCTGGAAGTGTTTGTGCTCTGCTCATCTGTGCTGGGCTGAGCAGCCTGAGCTCCATGGGCAGCAGCCTCATCCCTGGCAGATCACAGGCTAAAAGTCCCATTAGCCCACAGCAGGCAAAGGAGCTGGCTACTTAACAGCAAGGGGTTTGGAGGAGCAAACAAAGCATGTTTACAAATGTGGAATGTTTATTGTTCTCTGATGCTTTCTCCTAATGCTGGCGGATTGACAAGATCCTCTTGTCAACAGGAACAAACACAGAGGGGACAGTAAAGAAAACCTCTGCCTGTTCCAAGAAGCCAGCCAAAGTCAGAGCTGGATGATATACAGGTGGCACAGGGTGAAGAAAGAACAAGAAAGAGGCAGGTGGTAAAAAAATTAAATAGCAACAGCTCTGCCTTTTTATCTGACAGCAGAATTTGGTCTTCAGAGTCCTATAAACTAATGCTCCAAAATGTGGATAATGGCTGAGCTCAAATGAGTCACAAGGACCTGGCACAGAACTGCCAGGCCCTGCCCACAGCAGTAAGCAAGGTGCCATTGAAACTCTCTCTGAATCTGGCATTGATTTATTCAAAAAATTATCTTTGCATCACAAACCCTCTGCTGCATCACCCAGAGCTCAGCAGCAGAGGAAGCAAGATCAGAGACCTAAGGCAAGGGGTCTGCTGCTTTCCTCCTGGAAATTAGAAAAGATTGCCACGTGAAAATGGCCCCGAGCAATGGGCAAGAAGGTGTAGGGAGCAGCTCCTGTGTGAGATTGGGCACTATTGTAAATTTAGGTAACTTCGATAAGGGGGAGACTGATGAGGACAGCATCTTATCAGAAGGCTAATTTATTACTTTATGATATTATATTATATTAGAGAATACTATACTATACTAAAGAATACAGAAAGGATACTTACTGAATGCTAAAAAGATGATAATGCAAACTCGTGACTCTTACCAGAGTCCTGACACAGCTTGGCCCTGATTGGCCAAAGAGTGAAAACAACTCACACTGGAGTTCAATCAAACAATCACCTTGAGTAAAACAATCTCCAAACACATTCCACGTGAGCCCAACACAGGAGAAGCAAATGAGATAAGAATTGTTTTCCTTTTGTCTGAGGCCTCTCACTGCCTTTCAGCTTCCCAGGAAAAAAGCCCTGGGTGAAGTTCAGAGAATGTGAATGCCACAGGGCCCCTGGGAGCTCAGGCAGAGCTGCTGGCAGCCCTGCCAGGTGGGCACACTGAGCCCTTTCCTTGGAGGAAGGTGCTTGCTGACCACAGAAAGCAGCTCCTGCTCCCCACAGGCTCCTCAGAGCTGCCCAGCTCGTGGCTCACACCAACAAACTGCAGCTCCATGGCCCTGGAGTGGCTCCTGCTGCTTGGAGATGCTGGGTAGAATCTGAGCTTCCCAGAAGTGTTACAGGGTTGGAAATTCATTTTCAGCATTAGAATAAATGTGAAAGTTACCAGGTTTTTGCAAGAAGGGAGTTATATTAAAAAATTAAATATTTTCAAGAGAGAAATTCTAGTTTATGGCTTAAAATATAGTCTGACACACCCTGGTGGTTATTGTGCTACTGGCTAAAGTTTTAATTTTTTGCAGCAGATCACTATAAAGCTGGCAGAATGGGGACTTGGGCTCCACATGCTGCAAAGTACTTCACCAGCAATGAGAATAACCCATCCCTTTTCCAGCTTCCCAGGAGAAGGGCTGCAGACAGGGATACAATTCCACAGCCTCAAGCAGAAGTGCAATTAGACAAAAGCACTCTCAACAGCTTTATTTGCCATGACAAGCTCCTCAGGATGCCTCCAGAACAGCAGCCAGAGAGAGCCCCTAATTTTCCACTTTTTCACAAGACACCCGTGGCAAAACAGAGCCCAGGTTCCCAGGAGCTGCAGGGGAGAGGGGCTGCCCTGGGGAGAGCAGTGGCTTCCAGAGCATCCAAGGAAGAGTAACAGCATCCATTTCCAGAAGGAAGGTGCAGAGCAGAACACCTTGTGGAATGTGTCCTTCCAGGACACAACAAAGCTTTGCTGAGAGGCCAGGAGGGACATGAGCACTTTTTATTATTATTAATTTATTATAATTTCTATTCTATTCTATTCTAATTGTTATAACCCCAGGTCACTCACACTGCCTCAGCTAACACACAGCAGTGCAGGCAAGATTCCACAATATCCCAGAGGCCAGGGGATAGCTGTAGCTGGCTTTACCCAGGAGTTGTAGCCCCAAACACTTGCTCTGACTTTGGCCCCTGCACACAGCAAAGAGCCTGGCCTAGGGTTTGGGGTGGCTGCACTCTCTCATAGGGTGGGGGAAACACTCAAATCATGCTGCCAGACAAAGCTGGGGCATTGCTGACACCAGGGGCTGCCTGCTGTCCCTCCTGCTGGGGCACAGGGTGCTGAGGATGCAGACCAGGTGACACCTGGGGCACTGCCTGCTCCTCTCAGATATGCTCACATCCCGCTCACCATAACACTGCAAATGTACCATAGCACACAGGGCTGCTAAGGTAAGGACATATTGTCCTGAGGGAGAGAAAAGAACATCCATACCATCCATACAGAAGACTTATGCCAGGTCTCCATGGAATTTTTAGGAGGAATTTGCAATTCAAGCCGAGGTTTTACTAAAATCTGAATTTTTATGGGGCTGGTTCTTATTACATTAAAAGTGACAAGTTTTCTAAATCTGTCAGTACAGGTGCAGCATAAGGAGAAAAAACAGCTCAGCTACCAATAAGTACATGACCATCTGCCCAAAGAAGTGATGGCAGGTCAAGTGCTGAACACTGCTATAATTTAATCTACCAGCAGACAGACAGATCTAACACCTGCAGGTGTTAGAAATGAAGAAAAACTGCTTTCCACAAGATCCAAGTACACTCTGTAGCTCTTCTTGCTCTACCCAAATGTAGAGACACTGTTCAAAAGACAAATACAAATCCATCTAATACTTTAACATAAGTAAAATAAACCTCCAAATTGACAACAGTCTGTTTGCAGACAGCAGAGACTTCCCTGACTTGCTTTCCTGAATTTATACAATTTTTTTATGGACTGCTCCATTGTTTGCAGGTCTTGTAACCAAAATCCACCCCCAAAAGGAGGAGTTCAGCAGAAAGCAAGCCAAGATATAAGCCTGACCAGGGAAATTTTCCTGTGCCCTTCCCAGAGCAGAATCTCCCTATCAGTGCTGTGTTTGTTTCACCTAGCACAGCTGCAGCTCCCCATGGATGATGACCCTTCTCCAGTTCTATGAGCTGCTCATTTTTGCATTTTTCTCTTTCTCAACCTGGTGAGGACCAAAGCTTCAACAGGGATTAGAAAGGTGTCTATGAGGAAGCCACTTCAGTTAAACCAACACTCCCAGACAAGAGGAACAATCAGCACAAGTGTTATTGGTGAAACACCACTTCATTGAAAATAAACACAAATAAATATAAATAAAATAAAAACTGCTTTAAGCACCATATCTGAATCATGGGGTACCTGTGCCCACATAAACAGCTGAACTGCACCCATGGTTTTACACCATTTCTGCCTCCTCTTCATTCCTGGTCAGCCCTTAACACACCATCAGGGCTAACAAGCTGGTTTTGGGGTCTTTAGCATAACTACTATACAACTGAACTATGCCTAAAAAAGAATGTGTAGCAAATTTTTAAATGAAAATAATTGAGACAAAAGTAAAGAAATGGAAAAGAGTAGAAAACATTCATGTTAATTTGCTAATTTCATATGAAGTATTTATCTTAATAGAGAATGTTGCACTAGAGACATACACACAGCCTGGCTGTCAAAAAAGTCCTGGGGATGGATGAATAAGTGAAATTTTATCAGTCAGGACAAGAAAATATATGTATATCAAGTCCAAGTGACTGCATCCATCTCATATTGGTGTCATTCTGCAAATATCAAATTTTGCTTCTCATCTTTCATAACAGAAGCAAATAAAAATCTTGAGGAGATTTTCAGACAAGACATCACTAAAACACACACATCAAAATAATGAGAAAGAATAACAAAAGGCTACAACAAGTTAAATTGCTCTGACAATTTTTGAAAGCAATTCTGCTTTAATAAGACTAGAGAAAAGATGACTTTCAAGTACCATAGAGCACTGTGGTCTTTCCTTCAAAGGGCTTTGCACTCCTCAGATAATGACACTTTCCTCACTCATCTGGCTTTCAGTCTTTATTGTCCAACATTAAAAGTATAACAAAACAAACAAAAAAAAAAAATAAACTAGATAAAAAAGCCAGACATAAAGTATAGCTAATCTCAGATAAAATCAAAAATTACATTAAGAGGAAATTTATGTGTGTGGAGCAAATCCAGCTCTGAATATGACAATTAAAAGCTCTGAGTCAAATGTTTTTGAAGAGGGTGATGCAAATATAGGTTTAATAGATTTAATCACTGCTGAGAAAGGGTGTGGAGCAGCACTCCCTCCTCTTGACAGGTATCATCACCCTCTCAGAGCTGAGCTCTTGTGCTGATTTCAGCCCTTCAGCCTTGGACTCTCACTTGACCTGAAACCATCAGTTTTCCCCCACTGCAAGCCAAAGCTGTGCAGGTTCCTAATGCTGTTTCCAGCAGGGAATCATCATAGGGTGCCACATTTTCAGAGGCTCTGAAAAACCCTGCAAGTTAATATTTAGCTGCCTCAAGGTATTTTACAACCAGGTACCCATATTCAATGAGGTACAGAGAGTATCCATTTAGTATTCCCCCCTCCTCTCACTCCAAGCACAATTTAAACCTTGGGTAGCAGAAAAGAAAGTGTTCTATGGATTCAGGGCACATCATACAGAGATTTCTTTCCCAACAGCAACACAGATACACCAGAACTTAATCCCATTTGTCACATCAGGTAAACAGGCAGTAGTTCATGTGGAGAAAATTCAGTAGCAGGACACTCAATATCTCAGCTAAAGTTTGCTATGAATCTAATAATCTGGAAAGAGGGTAAATAATGATGTAGTAGGATTTTCAGATTTCAATTATTTAGGTTAGCCGAGGGACAAGAAAGCTTAGGGACTTGGAAAGAGAAAAATGCTGCTGGGTGAGCACAGAGTGCAGCAGCCTAAGGATCCTACAGATAGCAAAAGATAAACTCACCCTTCCTGTTGGATATAAATTTCAATGCACACACCCCAGGTACGAGGTGTCATTGGAGAGAAAAAAAATAATCTCCTCTCTGAATTTATGACACAGTGCAAGCAGTGTAGGGGTTTCCATTCACTCACACCCTAGCAGAAGAATAAAATGTAATGGTTACTTAGCACAAACAGAAACATTACACATTTAAAACTAACAGGAATAAATATTAAATTCTGAAAGTAATGCAACTGTCAGCTGGAACTTTGTATAGTCAAGACGCATTTAAGCCCATGCCTTGATCTGGTCTTTAAAATGTCTGATCATTTCCAGATACCTGAGTGTCACATCAAAGAGCTGAGCTGCTCTGCTCCCCCTCTGCAGGGAAACCAGCACCAAAGTGTGCCCCAGTGCTCAGCACATCTCTGCCACACACCATAATGATGGCAATTATCAACAATAACGACACTGTGGGTGTAAATCTGCTCTGGCAGCTGGGGCTGGTGGATTCTGCATCAAGAGCAGCCCCTGGCATCCCCAAGGGGAGGGAGAGCAGAGCAGAGCCCGCCCTGGGAGTGCAGAGGGGCTGTGGCCACTCCTTGGGCACACTCTGGCAACTTCTGCAGGAACCAGAAAGCTCAACATCCTCTGCAACTCAGATCAGCTGAGGGGATTCCCTTGCATTCCTGCACCAGCCCTCTCTTTCCTGCTCATAAACCTATGACACCAAATAAACCCACTGCTGCTTGTCCCTAAGTGCTCAGGGGTGAGGAGACAACCTCCACCTGCTCTCTGAAACTCCATCATGTGTGAGATGCCTGATGCCCTATCAATATTTTAATAAAAATATCAGAATTTTCAATTAATCAGGCGTTTCTTCACTGAGATGAAACACTGTGTACATTTCTCATTTACTCTCCCCAGTACATGCTTATTAATTAGCAGACTAATTTACTCACTTCTTTAGGAACTGCATGCCAGGGAAAATGTTCTCAGCTGTCAAATGCAACCCATCGATTACTGTAAGACACTTAAGACTAATTGATAAATATATCCAAGCCCTGATTAATTCCTGAAAAATCCATCATGCTGCATCCTGCTGTCCTTCCCTTTATAATAAGACTCTTGAATTAATTTGAAACTTGATTTTCCCTTCTTTTAATTAAGAAAACCCCCAAAAACCAGAAGTATTTGTGGAGGGTGTCTATTCAATTTTCTGGTTATGCTTGAAGTGAAATCTACTTCATTTACCTTATTAGCCAAAAGTAAGGAAATGAGCCTACTCTGAAATTAGTTACTCTGTCAACTAGAATTTATCTTTGGGGCGTAGAGAGCTGATGTGGAAACTTGAAAGCAATTTCTTCACTCTTCTGTTTGTTATATGTATTTTTCAAGGTTTCTTTCTGATTACATAAATTAAAAGTGACTTCTACAAATCTGGAAGAGATGTGCTGCATGCACTTCTCAGTACAGCATATGGCAGCCTTTGAAACAGCCCAGTGTACAATTATGTAGATTGTTTGGAATAAAAAAGGTAAAATTTACAGAGTAAAAGTGACTGAACGTTCACAGTGATGTTTCCAAGCAGTAACCCTCTCCCTGCTCATTCCATGGCCATGCACCCCTGTTATTCTCACAAGAATTCTACTGATATAAGAACATTTTTCCCCTCCTTACTTCCACAATTTGGAGCTTAAATACTATTTAAAAAATTATTTCACTGGGGTCCTACTGAGATCAATCCACAAATCCTCTGAGGCTCATTTTCCCCCAAATTAAACTTTTCCTCCTCCTCCTTCCCTCACAAAGCCTGGAGGCAACAAGCTTTGGTCCAGCATCCAGCACTGCCCCAGCAGCCTCCTCATTCCTCAAAGTATTTCCACAAATCTTCCATGAAATTACGATTTTTGCCAAAAAATCTATGTAGTACTGTTTGTCTGTGGAGAAATGTTTGGGCTATCACAGGCAGTGCTGGCTCTCTGGCAAAAGAGGAGGATAATTACAATGCCTCTTGAAATCAGTGATATTTCCTCGCTGCTAAAAGGGTGGCATGCTTTACACCTTTAAACTACCTTAAGTAATCATTTTCTAGGCAGAACAGAAAATCCATTTCTATTAGTTTCCAAAGACCTTGAAAGTATGGATGTAGGAAGACCAGTTCCATAAATTCACCTTTTTAGAGTCACTGGCTAACACAGAATTTATGCATGTGCAGGTCTGTCACATAATTCAGTATTTATATTCTCCCTTTCAAGCTCCAGGGAGCTGGAGTAAAATGCTAAAAATAAAATACACATGTTATAATACACACAAGATTTAGAGATGGAACTATTCCGACAGTTCAAAATAAAAGATCTTTGTGCATAAGATCTCCATAGCCAGGCCTGCACCTAAATCACATATTGATTTAACTCACTGTAGACAAGTTATATAAGCTTTGGAATGATGTATGCTTGATCAATGTGTTTTAGAAATTAATCTCTGCCAGACTTACTCATTTAGGCAAGTGAAGAAGTCAGATAAATATCCCTACATTTTACTTTATAGGACAGTAAACCAATTTCTGATCAAATTTGTAAGTAAACAGCATTATTTGTTTCCAAGAAATATCAATATTAAAATACCTTTCTAAGAAAATCTGAAAACAAGAGTTCAAAAATTTAAAGTTTTATCTACGAAATTCACAGATTATAAAATTGATACAAGAGTATACAAACATGATGATCAGAGATACAGAGGAGAACAAAATATTCCTTTGAAATAGCCAGGGACGGAGACTCCTAGCACCACCCTGAACAAAGGGATCTGGAGTCTCAGCCAGATGAAAGTCAGATGTGTTTGATATTTTACTTCTTTGAAGTGCTAACAGTGATTGCACACCTGAGTGCAGGAGTGATGCCCCACTCCATTGCAAGCACTCTGACCCTGACATGGGGAGAAATAAATGTTTACACTCTACAGGCAGGCCTCTGCTTTAGAACAGAGCATTCTCCCAGGTTAGAGACAGGGAAACTGAGGCACGGAGAGGCACAATGACCCCCTGAAAGGCACAAGGCAAGCTGAGCTACAAATGCCAGGAGTGAAGGCTTTATCTGAATGCCAAATCTACTCATGCAAACCTCCTTTCTGATCCACGATTTTACTCAAATCCCGCTGATCCCAGCAGTGACAGCTCAAGGACAGATCCTGACCTGGCTTAGAGCTGGGTAGCTCATGAACAATAAATTAAAATTTCATTACTTTTACAATAACTAAAAGTTAATTACTTTTCTGTGAGCTTTTGTGTCCTAGCTCGGTTTTGGGACAGCCCAACCCAGGGTGAAAAGCTGGCTCTCTGTCTCCGACTCTCGTGTGGCCCCAGCAGTAAGATCCCCTCAGTGTGACATAATTCACAGGTCACTCCTGGCACTGAACACCAGAGAATGAACCTCGGCACAGAGCCACGACCAAGGACACACTGACACTCCCCAGGCCACCAGCACAGGGACAATCAGGCTGCTGCAGCCTCGGGGGACTCCCTGCAAAAACAAAAATCCAAACAAGGAAGGAAGGCACTTACCGTACAGGACTGCAATGAGCGACACGGGCATGACCAGGATACCCACCAGCATGTCTGCCACTGCCAGAGACATCAGGAAGAAGTTTGTGGCATTCTGCAACTTCTTCTCCAAGGACACAGCCATAATTACCAATATGTTCCCCCCAATGGTCAGCAGGATGACAACCAAGATCAGGAGGGCCGGCCAATTCTTCTCCCTGACGGACATCCGAGAGACTTCGCCCTTCTCAGACGTGTTGAGAGGATCAGATGTGGGCAAACTCTGGTTCAGAGTCAAATTGCTGCTCAAGGACCAAGCCATCAGACCACCATGCAAACTGAAATCCAGTGTAACAGACACTGTTGTTAAGCTGAGCAATATTCCAGTGCTACTTAAAGTGCTCATTGTCTGGGGCTGGTTGCTCTGTCTCTTAACCGTGCCTCAGAGACGATCCCTTTTCCAAACTCCAGGTCCAAGGCAGATCACAAAACCTGAGCCAGAAAATCATTTGATCTTCCATAGTGAAGCAGAGCTTACAGAAGTTAGCGTGGAGCTCCTCTGCTTTCCTTGGGTGTGGTAGAGGATGACCATTGACCACCAGCCTCAAGGGAAAGGAGGCTTTGCAATCTCCAGCTGGTTTCCAAGTTCACCATTCTGAAAAGTAAAGGAAAAGGATATTCTTCACTGAAACCACAGTAAACACAACACCTTCTTTATTCTCCATGCAACTGACATCCTTATTCTTTCCCTTCCTGCTGGCTGGGACATTCTCCAGACTGCCAGCAATTTATCTGAAGGGTACAGACTATGCCTACAATCATGGGGGAGAGAGGCAGGGAATCACATCAGTGTGCTCTGGCTGGTTAAAAGCTGATTATCACTAATTAAATGTTTTGTGAAACCTGCAAAAGCAAGTCTGAAGAGAAAAATATGTTTCAATTGATATCCACTTCACAGATGCTCTGCTGCTGTGTAAAATAGTAACTGCACAAAATTCCAGCCAATCCAGATAGCGCAGCCAAGCACGGGGTAATCCATCACCTTAAATTGAAGGGTTTGGATATATTTTGCATATTCTGAGGTGTTGTAAAAACCCTCAGATATTAATGATCAAGTCTCCTATAATAACAAATACTGTTATATAGTATACTGCATATAACAGTATACTGTTATATAGTTCAATTTCTATTGGGAAATAAATGGTGGATAAGATGCAATTTTACTAGGCAATGTTATATTTTATTATATATATAAATTATCAATGTTATAGATATATAACATATCTATATGTTATATAGCAGTATATGTTATATACTGCTATATAACATATACTGTTATATAGTTCAATTTCTATTGGGAAATGAATGGTGGATAAGACGCAATTTTATTAGGAAACATTGTATGATCCTTCTGGAACAAACAGACAGCAAAGAGTTAAGAGAAAACAAAGGACAAACTTTCATAAAAGCTGAGCACTTATTTCTCCTGTTCATCTATTTTTGTGCCACTGTTTCTGCTGACCATGAGCACACAGCCAGGCCAGCCAGGCTAATCCCAGCATTCTGCAGCTCAGGACCACTGTTCCAGCAGCCCCATCCCACACCCAGTGGGGTCAGATTTCCTCACAGCATCTCACTCAATTTGTGCTGCCTCAAAAAGGAGCTGACAGTGAGGGCAAGGCTGATCACCATCCCTGTAACACAGGCCAGAGAACATCATCCTGCTGCTTCTGAGCTCCTTCAGCCTCATGCATTGGGCTAATTTGCTAAATTAAGTGTACTCCTGACTTGAGGCACGTGCTGCAGCCACTGAAGCTGAGGGCATGCATTCCCAGTCTGGTGAAACGAACTCAGTAATTCTGCCTGCCAGTCCTGTCCAGCTGAAGAGAAGCAGCAGCTTTGCTTTGCTCTGTACTGGGGTGAAGCTCCTGACACCACGAGCAGCACAGGGCTGGGAGCACAGGAGGAAAGCACTTAGTCAAGCAGGGGGATGGAAGAGGACCAGGAAGAGAATAAAATCAACGGCAGGCAGCTTCATCTGAGCACATCTGTGACGGTGTTCACAGGGGTCTTATGTTGAGGGAAGAGACGAGGATCTGACTCCATGTTCAGAAGGCTTGATTTACTATTTTATGATATATATTACATTAAAACTATACTGAAATAATAGAGAAAAGGTTTCATCAGAAGGCTAGCTAAGAATAGAAAAGAATGATAACAAAATCTTGTGTCTCAGAGAGTCTGAGCCAGCTGACTGTGATTGGCCATTAATTACAAACAACTCTATGAGACCAATCACAGATGCATCTGTTGCATCCCACAGCAGCAGATAATCATTGTTTACATTTTGTTCCTGAGGCCTCTCAGCTTCTCAGAAGGAAAAATCCTAAGGAAAGGATTTTTCATAAAAGATGTCTGTGACACACATCCTCAACTTTTTGTGCAGACCACAGGAAAAGACCTATTCTATCATTGTTGAATAAATAACAAAATAAAAGCCAGATTTTAGCTGTTGAATGCACTGTGGCACACATCTGACACAACAACCCAGGTATCAAAAGCTAGATGTGATTAATGAGATTACTTTAGATTTCATTTAAATAGGAAGTGCTCAGAATCCTATAATAAAGTGTTTAACATTCATGAAGGTTTTGGAACTTTGTTAATGGGCTTTGTGCACAAAAATATTTTTTAAATGAGCAGTTCATACAATGAACCCAGATTTGCTTCTGCATTGTAGTTAATTACTCCCAGAGGGTCTCTAAACCTCATATTTAGGAAGGAGTTTTGCACAGCACAGAAAATAATTTTGCAGCTGCACATGCAGTTGAATGAATAAGTGGTCACTGGACCGTTTATTTTTTCCAACTTAGCTGGTCTCAAAAAAAAAAAAAAAAAGGTCTCTAGAAAGTTTCTAAATAACTTCAGATTTTTTTTTTTTTTCCAAAACACAGCTTTTAATTCAAAGCTGTAATAACAATTTTCCCAAATCACCTTTCCACATTAAGGAGACATTGGGCAGCCAAAGGATCTGACTCAACTCTGGATCATGAAAACAAACCAACAACCCCCCAACAAAACCACACCACAAAGAACAACTCCAAGATAAGGCTTCTGAATTAAAAGTGCCTATTTTTATAACTGCTCAGGTCTGCATACTGAAATGGTGAGTAGAGTAATTCTCTCTTGCATTTTACATATTCAGTTTGAAAAATCATGTAGGAATTTGATTACAGGAATGCTCAAGCCTGGGCTCCACCTTCAGAATTAACTGTTCTGCTGCTTTGCTAATACTCTTGTTATTATTTTACACAGATCCTGGCTTGAAGTCATCAGTTTTCCTTTTCACTGCATCCCTCAGTCTCCTCAAGGTAAAACTTTGTGACTAATTCCTTCAGCTACAGTCTTCTAAGCACACCACTGTACCAGAAAAATAATTCACAATTTATTAATGGATTCTGCATTTATTTAAGAACCATCTCCATAATTTTAAATTGAAACATGGGCCCATCACAAATTTTTTTTTTCCAATAGTAACATCAAAGTACACATACTGAATTTTGTGGTCAATCATCAATTCCAATTCAATCTACTACTGACAGTCCTTAACGTTATAATTTAAACATTCAGCAAAGCCAAATTCTTTTCCATGCCACTCTTGCTTTTTGATAAAGTGAAACAATGATTTCTTTTGGCACATTCTTTCCTTTCACTCTTTAAGTCCAGTTCAAAATAAACTGAAGGTAAAATACACTGAAGGAAAAATAAAATTACTGAAATAAACTGAAGGAAAAACACTTTTGTCTATCAAGAAACAATTAATTATTTAAATAATAAATAATAATAAAAATTATGAATTATTTAAAGCACAGGTTGATATGCTGGAGTTTTTGGATATTCCAGAAGGTTAAGTTGGAGTGAAACAGAAGCTGCAATGCTTAATAAGCCTGTACTGGTGGGGCACTGGGGAGGCTCACATGCCTTTGGGACTATTTACCACCATTACACTTGCTAAAAGGAAAAAAAACCCAAACCTTTCTTGGAATAAACATAATTATTTTTCTCCTTTGAATTAAATGCATTCATCTTTAGCTGTTTTACCCTTCAAAGCTCAGAGCACTTGTTCCTGGGGAGAGGCAGCTGCCTGCTGAGGCTGGAGCTGTTCCCCAGCCCCAGGCAGGATCCTGCCTTTCCTTGACCCTCTGCAGAGCTCCTGAGCCCTCCTGGGTCACTGAGGGAGCCCCTGGATGTTACCAATGTGCGTCTGAAATTGGGTGAGAAATCAAGGGTTGGCAGCTTAGCCCAAAAAACCAACCTGAGTTTCAGGCAGGCTGAGGTAATACATTAATCCATGGTGAGTCTTGCTGTAAAAAATACCCCAGAAGCACTTAATGATCAAAAGTGATGGCTTTCAGCTATTCCCACCCCAAAAAAACCCCAAAACATCCAATGGCATCACAGGTACAAAGGCCATATGCAAGAGAGATTTTCCCCTCCCAAAATATTGGCAGTGTCCACTTCTCCAAGTCACATTCACATCTCCCCAATTACCAGATGAAAGCAAACAAGCTGATAAAGAACAAACATTTCTAAATAAAAATGTTTTTCCTTCAGCCTTGACTTTGATGGTAGACCAACATCAGGGAAGAAAATAAATCTGAAATCAACTAAACTGAACTGTAAGCACTGCAATTTTTGACAGGAAAACAGTTGCAGATAGTTCACAACTATCTGAGCCAGGTAGTCAGATTACATAAATTTTTATAGCTCCATGAAGCCCTTTTCAGAATGGCAAATAATTTAAAATTATATAATAGAATACACAATTTATGTTCAGGAAGGCAGAATTAAGGCTTCATTCTTCACTCTAAACCCTGCATTTCTTGCTATTTGCATCTTTATTATTTTTTTAATCCATTGCCAATTTAATTTTCCCTTTTTTTGGAACAGAAGGTTGCTTCAAAAGACAGATTTTCATGGCAAACTTGCAAAGGGCCACTTTCCTTTTAGTGATTCCATAAAGTCATATTTTTATATTAAGAGACTTCTATATTTTGGGCAGTTGGAACTCATCTTTCTCCTTTTTTACAGCAGCACTAGGAAACATCCCTGTTTCTGTGAGTTCTATTTTTTAAGCAGTGTGTGAGAATGCTGCAAGTCCAATGGAGATGACCAGGGTGATGTGGGAGGAAGCACAATAAATACTGGGTTTGGTTCAGCCCAGAGAAAAAGCTCTGAACAGGGATCCATTTGCTGCCTACATCTACCTGCTGGTACTTCCAGAGGAAACAGGAGAATTCCAAAAAGGAGAATTCCAAACAGGAGAATTCCAAAAGCTGGGCAGCAAAACAAGAAGCAATTTTGCCAGTGATAGATGTAAGAAAATTGTGTATGAAGTAGGAAAAAAAAGAGATAAATCATTTTTATCTGTGCAGGTGGTCAGAACACAGCTGGGATCTCCTCCCAAACCCCCATCTAACCTGGAAGTCAGCTCTTCCTTGAGCACCTTGAGGACTAGAGACCTTCAAAAAGTCCCTTTCAGGTTAAATTACCCTATAATTGGATCAGAATGTGTTTCTGAGCAAAGCTGTCCAGCATGGGGATGCTTTTGAGCTCCCACCCTTGGATACCTGCCCTGTGCTTGTCCCTGCTGCTCAGGCTCAGGATCACACCGGCACATCCTCTCCCCTTCACTTTCCCCAAGGCCAGAAATAAAAATGTGTGCCCAGGTGGGCAAACAGAGCTGTGAAACAAAGGGAAAACCAATCCACAAAGGGAAAACCAATCCAGTGTGGCTGGTTTGGGATCCAGGGCCCCAGAGCTGCCCCAGCTCACACCAGGGCCAGCTCCTCACCTTCCCCACCTGTGTCTGAGGGTCCCACAGCTCAACATCCTCTGAAATGTGGCAGTTTTGGAAAGCCCAAACTCATTCTAGGCACTTGGCAGCATCAGGAAATCTCCTTTATTTTAAAAGCAATGCCTCCAGTGCCAGCACAAGGGCAGCATTTTCACAGTCACTGCAGCAGGGAAGGAAAAGTCAAACCCCAGTGATTATTCTGTAGATACCCACTGCAAGTTAACTGAATTTGTGACCCAGAGAAGTGGTTATGCCTAATTTGACTTTTCCTGAGCTACTCTTGAACTTGGGAATATATTATTAGCTCTTTGTTTAGAGATTTTCTTTCCAAGGAAGAATTTGATACATCCTCTTCTGTTTTGCAAGAAATTCTGGAATTTTTCCCAATAGGAATTGGAGATAAATCAGCATAAAAGCCACTTAATAAAACCTTAGGGAAACCTCCCCAAATACAGCTTTCTACCAATCTTTTTTAATTCTGACACAGAAAATAACTATTTAATTACTTGCAAATTAAAAAAAAAAAAAAAGAGTATTTAGTTTTTTCACAGCAAGGGGAAAATGGATTTTCTCAGATATGAGCTTAAGCACTGATATTTTGTAGGGTCATAATAATGAATCACTACCATTCTGTCCAAAAGCAAATAGCATCAATTTCCCTCTCTGTATCTTCCCTCATACTGAGTCAGAAAGGCATTAATTTCTTTTCCAGACATTTCAAGGCAATACAAACACACAGAGAGATCTTAATCCACCTTCTGGCTGTAAGACCAGCATCCTTTTTTATTTTCCCTTTGTGGAAGAGCACCTGGGAACCTCACAAGAAGATGTAGATACTCTGCCACTCCCTGCAATGATAAACTTTCTCTCTTGGCTCAGACGTGCAGAAACACCACAACAGAATAAATCTGAATCCCATCACACACTGCTCTAACTTCTTGGAATGATTATACCCTAGTTGTTCATATTTTCTATGGGTAGATATAATTCCAACCTGACTCTTTGGTTTTTTCTTTTCTTTTTTTTTTTTAAATCCACATGTGCCCAGTGGCTGAAATCCGAAGCACACATTAACTCTCTGCAGTTAGTGCATTTATCATGGCAGTCCTGACCCTGCTTTCCTGTTGCTTCAATAAATCACTTTATTCATGAATCTGGATCATGCAAAGTCCTATTGAATGCAATCAAACCCACATTCCTGCACTATTTGTACAGCTGTGCTCCTGGAAGTTCTTACTGAGCTTGATCAGCCCCATAGTCTGAATTGGCTATAACCTGAATTTGAGCCTTGCCTCAAATTCTTGAGAAGCAGCTGGAACACAAGGGACATTTATCTTCTGCCAAACTTTTATACCCTTAATGCAACAGGTCCGTGGAGTTTTGAGAGTCCCCAGGATTCCCAAGGCAGCTCCTGTGGTTGTAAGGACCTGGCTCCTGCCTCCACTGCAGTGACTTTCCCTCTGTCCCTTTTAATTCAGCTGCACAATGTGGCAAACATCAAGTGTGACATTGCTGGGAAAATCCTGTGTGACAGCTTTTTTACGAGCTTTTCAGGCTTCTTGTAGCAAACTACTTACTCTTTCTAAACTCTTTTCTTACTCTTTCTAAACTTTCTTTCTCCCTAGTAAACCAATTTTTCTTCTTCTCTCAAATGTTTTGCATGGCAACTCTTTGTTTACATCATTAAAGTCTGGAAGTGAGCACTTATCCAAAAGGAAACATAATAAACCAACAAAAACACTTGCTTAGGCTTGTTTAGCTAACTTTTTTTTTTTACATGTTTTAAAGCCAGGCTTACTTAAAAACCAGAAGACTCCACAATTTTCAGCAGTTTCTGACGTACAGCGCTCTATCCCATGTGTGCTTAAATAACTTCATAGCTCTGAGTGCAACCACAACAAAACACATGTAAATACATACATGCCTCTAAATAAAAAGTACTCATCAAGTGATTTACATTCAATTCATGTTTTAGGGGAAATATCACACCCAGTATCACTGGGATTCTGTAATGACTGTGCATGGTTTGCAGCAGTGCCAGAGAGCAGCAGCAGCGTGGCCAGGAGCAGGTGAGCGCAGAGCAGCTCTGAGTCACAGCCTGGCACACACTGAGCACACCCACCCTGCCTGGGGACTGCTGCTGACTCACTCTTCACTTACTAAGTCACATTTCTTAATCAAGCAAGAAATCCCTTGATGTTTCTCTCTGAGCTTTCTCTTCATTCCAGCTCTCTGTGCCCTCTGAAATCACAGCTCAGGACCCCTCATTTTCCAGTGAACACACAAATTTCTGATGCTGTGACATGGTGCTCACCCTGCACCTCATCCCACATGAAATCCAGGGGAGAATCTCCCCTCTGAGCCCTGGTACATCTCCAGCACAGGGCAGCTCACGTGGGGGTCCCACAGCTGAAACAGCTTCTCCCCCAAATCTGTTTTCCCAGTGGGTAGTCATGATATTTTGTGAAAAATCCTTTCCTTAGGATTTTTTTCTCTTGAGAAGCTGAGAGGCCTCAGGAACAAAATGTAAACATTGGTTATCTGCTGCTGTGGAATGCAACAGGTGCATCTGTGATTGGCCCATGTTGGATGTTTGTAATTAATGGCCAATCACAGTCAGCTGGCTCGGACTCTGTCTGAGCCACAAACCTTTGTTATCATTCTTTCCTATTCTATTCTTAGCTAGCCTTCTGATGCAATCCTGTCTTCTATTCTTTTAGTAAGGTTTTAATATAATATATATCATAAAACAATAAATCAGCCTTCTGAACCATGGAGTCAGATCCTCATCTCTTCCCTCATCCTCAGACCCCTGTGAACACGGTCACACCAGTAAGCACCTCAGCCTGCAGAACTCTCCAATTCAAGCACCAGGGAATTCAGTTTCTTCCCCAAATCTGTTTTCCCAGTGAGCACCTCAGCCTGCAGAACTCTCCAATTCAAGGCTCAAGTGATTTTTTAATAGAGGTCTCCTCCCTGCTGTGGTGGTGCACTCTTAACACAGGTTACAGAGTGCCTCTCCTGTTGTCATTGCTGTCCAAATGTCTTAAAAAAGAATAAATTGCAGCATCAAATAAGCCAAGGAAGAGGAAAACAAAGCTCAAAGCATAATAAAAAGTGTGCCTAATGAACTGACAAATGGCTCAGGGCTTTTACTGTAATAGCTTAATTAAATATGTTTTCACATACCTGTGCAGTGTCAGAGAAAGGATTATTGAAACATTCATAACTTAATTGACTTATCTTTATCTCATGCATAGCAACAGTTGATACAATAATGACATAGAAAATGCAGCTACTCATAGGGGGTTTTCCCTTTTAATTTCCTTTTCTCTTTTTTTTTTCTCTTGGGAAACTGACCCATAAAAATCCAAAATGGAGTGGCTGACAGTATAAATTCAAAAAGCCAACACTTTTCTGCTCTAAGTATATTATATATATAACTGAATATCCTGATAAATCTGTAGTAAGGGAAACTAATAAAATAGATAGAAAATAAAACTTTTAAAAACTGGTCTTAAAAAAACAGGAAAAGGACAAAGAAGATAAGATGAAACAGTTACAGCAACTGGTCTTCATTTCAAGATAGAAAATTATCCACACACTTATAAAATTCTTAGTTTGACCTTAACCAGGCAAAAATTCAGAACAGATTTAAAAGGAAAATTTGAGACACAAAAATGTGTGGAAAGTGCTGTGAAAAGCAACATGAGTTTCCCAGATGTACATTGTAAGTCTTGGCTTGGTGTCTTGGGATTTTGTTCATCTGTTCTATAACACTCCATTCTTTAGGAAAATAAATTTAAAAAAAATAATAATAAAAAGGCAGTGTCTCTAGCTCACACTTCATTAAACCATTTGATATGGTGTCACCAGGGAAGTTATTATGAAAACTCCAGAGAACAAGATGAACAGAGCAATTGTGAAGCTGCCACGGTATTGGCTGCAAAGGAGATGAAAATGGATTAGACTGGAAAAACAACCCTGGTCTGGAAGGAAGGTGTCTGTTGAGGTTGGTAAGGTTTGATCCTGATAGTATATTGGGGGTTGTTTGTTTGTTTGTTTTTGATGTTCCCTAACTAAAACATTTACTTTGAGAACTAAATACATTGACAAATCCAAACCAAGATTCAGCACTCGCATCAGTAAAGGTTGGAATGTAACAGAGGAAAATCAGGATGAGTGAAGGCTGAACAAATCAAACAATAGTGAAATATGATAACACAATGAATGTGATAGCACAGTGAATAACGAAAAGAATTTGGCTGTAAACTATGAGTTTATCAGTCAGAAGCAAAGATAATTAGTTCAGCATCTGAGCCATATGCAGACACAAGTGGGACATGAAAGAGAAATACAATCCAAGCTATAGATATAGCAAGCAAGGGATTTTTGTATGCTTCATCACTCCAAAAGCAAGCAAATACCTGCCTCCTACCCTGTCACACATTGACTGTTTGATGCCATAACAGGCCACTTTAATCCAGATGCCTTATTCCAGATAAATTCTGCATTGTGATGCTGCTCACAGACCAAGCTAGGGGACACCTCTGAGCTCTTACACTATAGTAAATCACAAGTATTTTCAATTAAATGACAATGCCCAGGGGGCCAGACAGAGCTCAGCATAGTCACTCTTGATTTGCACTAGAAAACAGGCCAATTGTGTTGAAACATCCTCAATGTGATTAGAACCAGACTCTTTATTTAGGGAAATAATTAAATTTTCAAAGCATTTGACAATTTTAATAGACATCATCTATGAATAAGTCAGGGTGTGTAATATGCCTGGAGCAGGAAGGAAAAGGCTCATTAGCTTTGAGAGAATAGACAGATGGGCAATGCTGGGGCAGGGCTGTGACAGCTCCCACATTATGTAAGCACAGGAGTGAGGAGCCTGTGTGCAGGAGGCATTTCCATGGGAGCAAATTGCACTGACACAAACTGGCATCTCTGACATCAACACATGACTCAGGGAAAATGAAGTGAAGGAGACAAAACATAATTGAAAATACTTCATTTTCCAGCGCGACATGAAAGGCAAAGGAGGGCTGTAAAAGCTGGTGTAATTTGGATTAACCTGCTTCTCCGTGTGAGCAAACACATGGAAAGATTTTGTGCCATTCAGGTTCTGTCCCAGCTGAGGTGTGCTGAAGCTGCAGCAGAGGGAGCAGTCCTGAGGTGCTGAAAAGAGCAGGCAGGCGCTTGGCTGCATTTAACAAGATGGTTAGGACCACTGAGAAGAACATGGAAATAGGAGAGAAGCTGCAGACAAATTCAATGTCGCCATGATATTTTCTGAAAAATCCCTTTGCCAGGACTTTTCTCCTGAAAAGTCGAGAAGCCTCAGAGGAAAAGAAAAGCAATAACTATCTGCTGCTGTGGAATGCAACAGGTGCACCTTTGCTTGGTCCATGTTGGATGTTTCTAATCGATGGCCCGGACACTCTGAGAGTCACGAGCTTTTGTTATCATTCCTTCCTATTCCTTTCAAGCCTTCTGATGAAATCCTTTCTTCTATTCTTTAGTGTAGTTTTAATATATCATTTTCTTTTAATATAATATATATAATAAAATAATAAATCAGCCTTCTGAAACGTGGAGTCAATATCTCATCTCTTCCCTTGTCCTGGGACCCCTGCGAACACCCCTGTCAATGTACACAATTCACCACAATTCAGCAACAGAACTACAGAGAAAATATGAAGGTTTAAGGCTAACAAAGAAATGTAAAAGACAACCTCTAGTCTCAGTGACAGTCTAAGAAGGAAAACTTGCATTTAGAAATTCAAACAGGGTCCGAAGCAGCCACTTCCTTTTTAAAAGGAGTATTCTTCCTACATTTCCCTAAAATGTGGGTGAAATCTCTGAGATGCATTCCCAGACAGGCTGTGGGTGCTGCTGTGTGGGGTCACAGACCAAGGGGAGCTGTGCCCATGTCAGCAATGTGCCAGGGGCCAGGCTCTCCTTCAAAGGGAGGGCACCAAATGCACTTTTATTCAACCCCGGAGAGGAAAGACAATGAAACTATCATAGCAATTTATACATGAATCAGGTAGTGTCTGCGTTTTAATGGCTGAAACAAAGACAGCTGAACTCTAATGGTGTCGATTTTCTCTTGTAAGTGATTACTAAATTGCTTCCACTTTGTCAGCAACGTAATATCTCTGTGAACCGCTCAGAGTTAAGGAAGTGACAAACCACCAGTTGTCAAGTGGAGAAAAACACACATCCACATCCACTGAAAGTAGGTTTGAAAGAGAAACACTTCTGCTCCTCTGGAAACAGCAAGGCTTTCACACGAGGGAAATACTCCATCAGAAACAACAGGGCAGCTCCATCATTCCTGGCTTCTGACCTCCAGCAAATTCACTATCACCACAAACCAAAATAATTTGGGTGCTGGCACCATTGATTGTAAGTGAATGAGAGTTTTGCTGTGCCCAGTGAGTGCAGCAAAACCGTGTTTGGAGGCAACATCTGAAGTCTTTGAGCAAGGAGTGTGTCCCTTTCTTGCCAGAGTTCAAACACTGGAACAGTTTGACACAGAAATTGCTGTAGTTCAGAAGCACACCTACAGCACACAGCAAGCAGTGCACAGAGAGACATCAAATGAGGCTGGAGCCAGGGAATCAGCAGCAGAGAAACCTCTCTGGGCACTGAGCCCTTTAATTCCCTGTGTGGCCAGTATGGGGGTGAGGCTCACACCACCCCAGCCAGGCTGTGCTGGGACTGAGCCCGGCCAGGGCTGAGCTGCACCCAGGGCAGTTTGAAATTCCTGATGCACACACTTCCTGACAAACAGATACAACTGCTCTGCAGGCTGGGTTAACTAATTACACTGACTGATGATCTAAAAAAGCCAGGAAGCAAAAGCCCACAGCCCTGATTCCTGTATTGCTACCATATTTTTGCCCATTTCCTGCACATTACAGACGAAGGAAGGTCTTGTCCCCTGTATGAGCCAGCTTGGAACAGTTGCAGAAATAGGGCCTGGGTATATTTATGCAATAATACAAACACCTCTTGAGTTCTGCGTCAGTAAATTTTATCCTACATTTGCATTTTCCAAAACCATTACAAACAAATGATCATCTAAAGTATCTAAATATCTAAAGTAACAATATTTTAAGCAGTTTAACACCAGGCAGTGTAACCTTTACAAACACACTTTGATAAATAGTAGTAGTCTAAAGTGGAAACAATTATGTTACTCCCATTAATTAGCAGGCAATAAAATACTTCCCTGTTCAGGTGACCTACCAAATATCATCATGTAATTTAAAAATTACACTGGCAATGTTTTTCTCCCACACACATCTGACCCTCAGAGAAGATTTTGGTATAAAGGGCAAAAAAGTAGCCAACAGTTTTTCAGATCCCAGTTTTATCAAGCTAAAGATAGAAATTAGAAAGCCCAAATAGAAATTAGAAGTAGTAACCACTCAGTGAGGCTGAAATCAGCTTCATCCACACAGGTCAAAGGAGCCTGTCCCAGCCTGTTGATGTTGGGAATCAGTTTGTGGGGCTGAAATTGTGCCCTTCAGTCCAGGGCACATGGCACAACACCCTGCTGCCACCACTCCTTGCTGTCTCCCTAAAACCTGAGAGCAAGAATCTCTGGACCATGCTGTGGCTGATGTGTGAGATGCATGGTTTGAACCTGTAGCTTGCAGGGCCTTTAGTGAACCATCTCAGGATACCCCAGAAGTAAAAACAAATTCCCTCCTTTGATACGTGCCCCTTCCTTAAGGCTGGAGAAGGTGGGATGCAGAAGCCCACACAGGACTACAGGAACATCTGAACTCTACTGCAGGAGAATTGTGTGCCACAAGCCAGGATTCCAGTTACAGAGTTAAAGCTTCCATGAGATTGCCCCAAGCAGAATTCTCTGCTCCAAATTATAACAGACCTCTCAATGTCCTTAAAAACAGTATCTTGCTTAAGCACTTTGTTCTACAAGTCTGAGCTGTTAGAAAGCCAAGGAGCTCAGTACAGACACTGACACAGAACAGGAGGATGCTCTGTGATGGAAAACCCCTCTGGGCAAGAACATCATCCATGGTGGATAGCAAAAACTGCTGGTGGGGATGTGCTACTGCACAGCACTTCACAAGAGCTTCAAAGAAAGCAAGATCTGGCAAAACAGACATGGGAACATTATTCCAGAGCACTTCCAAAACCTGGGAACAGCCATCATTGCACCAGAAAGGAGGACTAGGTGAAGGTACACATGTTCACCAAAGTGGGGGGCACCATATAAGCTGTTAAAAACCTCAGGGATGGATCAGACAAGTAGTTGATGCCTCAGGTTTCAGCTTTTCTATTTTTCAGATTCTGTGCTGCTTTAGTGTGTACTTCTGAGTTTCACATGAGGGGATGGTGAGTTCTCTGCACAGAGCTGGGAGACAAAACAATCCCTGCTCCAGCTGGGGACCAAGGACAAATGATCCAAATCTCAGGCCCAAGAGCACAAACAGTGTGGACTGAAGAGAGAAAAACAAGAAAGATGGGACTGGATGGGCTAAAGCTGTAATTGGACAATTAACTCCAATTTGCAAATGGCCCAGAACTGATAAAAGCGAGAGACCTCATGACCAGTCGTGCATTTTGTGACCATTTTGGTTAATCTTGGGTGCAGCCCTGGCTGGGCTCTTGTGCTGCCCAAGGTGCATCCATTGAGGCCTTTTAACAAATCCCTACTTTATTCTTTAGCTCTGTCCAGCCTCTGTTCCAGGTCAGCCTTCACAAGTCATCACAGTCATTAAACACAGTGGATAGCAATATCAGTTTACAGCTTGTGAGCAAAACTGAGCATTTCAAACTTAGCTTCAGTCTCAGTGTTCATCTGTGGCTGTGAGAGCAGTGGAGATGGAAGATGTTAGAAACCAAACATCTCTGAAACACTGGAGAAGTCACCTATGCACAGCTAAAGCAAACCAAGAAATCCTCTTGCAGCAGTTTGTATCAATCAAAAATAAGCATGGGACATGAGAGGATCCTGTCCGAGCTGATGGCAAGCACAAATTAAGACATTAAATCTCTTTCATTTCTAAAGTTGTGAGACTTTACATTGGCTGAAGACCAAGGGATGATGCAGGTATTGTTACCAGAGCATACACTGATGTAAGGCACAGAAACTTCACCAGATGTAGGGATCTGAGCCCCACAAAACCCACAGACAACTCTGTCCTGGGCAGAGAAGAGCTCTGAAAGTAAAGAAACATTAACTTAATCCTGCTTTTCCTTCTCCAGCAAAGCTGTGTGGGAGGACATTGTTCAAGCACAGAACCAAGGATGAAAGCCAAAAAAAAACCCACCACCAAAACCCAGAGTTTGTAACTTCATTGAGGATTCATAAGGCATAACAATACCAAACAAAAGTTTTTCTCTTTGATGCTTCCATAGCATTAAACTCATTTAGAAAACTGAAGCAGATTATACTTTGTGCTTTGCAGATAAAAGCACCATTGTAGTGATTTGGATGCAGAAGGGCTTTGCTCTGCCAACAACACCATCCTGTGGTGCAGAGCAGAGCCCTGAACCTCGAGCCCAGCTCTGAATGGGAGCCCAGGGCTCACTGAGGACCAGGGGCTGCACTGCCCACCCAGAGCCAGCAGAGATCTGCTGCTGTGCAGGGTGGGACAGAACCATCACCCCGAGAGCTCAGGGACAGGCTCACTGCTCACCCTGGCCAGCAAGGGCTGCGAGGCTGCACAGCCACAGCCACCAGTGCAGCACGGAGGGCAGGCTGGGGAAAGCTGGCAAAACAAGGTTATTCCTTGAGAAGCAGAGCTATTTTGGTGGCCTGCTTGTTGCAATAATATACTTCTTTAAAAACGTAAGAATAAAGAGCAAGGAAAAGCAAGAGCTTGCATCAAAGACAAATGCTCCATTCTGCCTTCCCCCAGGAGGGAAACAGAGATAGTCCCTCACACTTCTGAGTCTTACACATAAGAGGAAAACACAGAATAAGCTGTTTTTACTGAAATGACTGAAATACAGGGCAAGGCTGAACTTCAATAATAACATTTTTCAAAGATTATAAGGAATTCTTGCAAACAACTTAAAATACTTCTTGTGTTCACTTGCTACCATTTAATACCAAATTATTTTTTTTACTTCCTTTCTTTTAAGCTGCAAAAACCCAGACCAGCTATAGCAGTAATGGCAGTGTGAGTTATTCCATCCCCGCTTTCATATTGCTTTGGTCCAGTACTGCAAACTGCCAAAGGTTTTCCTTGCGAGTCTTTTAGTGTCTTGTGTCTTGGGTTTTTAAATTCCAGTCCTTTGAGACAGAAGGTCTCAGGTCTGCAGACAAAACAAGAAAAATACACCTCCTAAAGGCTTCAGAAACAGAAAGCAAAAATATATATAAAAGCAGGGTGTGTTATCTTCTGGGTTTTCTGATCTTGGGCACTTGACTCATGTTTCTTAAAGTTATCTTAAGGCCAGTGACTTTGCACTCAACAACTTCAATGAGAGATTTTTTTAAAGCTCCACTTTTCTTTCTTTTTTTTAATATTTGGAAAACATAACAGAAACCTTATATGAACCAAAGTCCACAGAGCCTGAGTAAAACCACAAGTTATACCCTCTAAAAGAGGAATGTGTTTGATCTTTCTCAGCCTTTTGCCTACAGATGTTGTGTCAGCAGTCAGCTGAACATTTCCTTGCTAGTGAGGTCACCTCAGATTAGAACAATTTTGAAGAATAAATTCATCTCTGCTGTCAGCATCACAGCAGAAATTAAAGAAGCCAAAATAAAAATTAGAGACACACTGAAAAAAAGGCAACCCCCCAGTCATAACCTGTGCTTTGGGATCACCGAATCTGCACAGACAAATAACAGCACTGCACTATTTCACCCCAACAGCACCTCCTGATCACACTGCACCAGAGTTGAACTCCTGATTGCATTATTACTTTCCTGATATTCTTTGTGAAGTCAGAAAATAGGAGGTCCTCAATGACACAAACTATAGAAAAATAGAATACATGAGCAAAGCTATAATCCTAAACAATTCTGGACAAGACAACAACTAGAAAGAATTCAACAAATATTTTCTTAGATAAATATTATTTAGAAAATTTCTTTATCAATACAGGTAAAAAGAAACACATTTGCTGAGGTATACCTCACACAGAGCCATCAAAAGCAAAGCCATACCCAACCCTGTGTGCCTGGTGTGCTGATTTTTATGAGCTTTAGCTTGATTTTTGAGTAACAACCTCTGTGCACTTCACCACCTTCCTCTCTTCTGCCATGCTTCAAGGTGCCTCACATGCAGAGCTGATCCAGTGACCAGCAACAAACCACCAGGGAATTCCTGAATCCTTCCATTCCTCCTGCCAGGATATCCATTATTTTATGAGTTGGTCTGTTGGGTTTTGGGTTTTCCCCCCTTTGGTGCTTTTGAGGTTTTTCACAGAATACCAAGCTCTGCACATTTCACAGAGTACCAAGCTCTGCACTGTTTTTTGTGATCAAAGAACAGAGCCTGCCTGCCCTACCAGAACACTTTGCCATGTCAAACTAAGATTTCTTCCCAGTTTATCACCATCCAGCTCAGGCTGGAAGGTAATAACTTTTCTGTACATGTATGTGAATATATTTGCACATATATATATATATATATATATATATATAAAATCCATGCATGGTTTTGATCTAAATCTACTCGTCATTAATAAATAACTCAGTAATAATTTATTATTCTAAAAAATTTAAGGAAAAAGAAAAAAGGAATAACAGCAGGCTTCTGGGTTTGGGTCATTTTTCTTATCACAATCTCTGCCTTAAATCCCTGTTATTTGTGTAAGGACCTTTCCACTGGAAAAGGTCTGGGAAGAATTCAAGGCTGAGCACCATTTTCCTACATGACTTTTAAAAAGTAAGTTCCACCCTTCCTTTTTCCAGTGACAGCTGTATCCTGGGGTAACACCAGGTTCTTTCCAAAACAAATGTGGCACAGCTGCTATAATTTATCTTCACAGCTCATAGCTTAGAGTTACAGACAGAAAATACACTTAACAAGGGAATATTTCCACTGTGTGTTCCCACAAGCTGCAGAAGTTTCCTCAGTGGCAGGGGGGATGCTGCAAATTGCCTGAAAGGGTTGGAGCAGCCCTACAAGTGACTAAACCCACATTATGTTTCTCCACAAAATTTGGAGGGCTGTACCTAGTTTTGGTGAGTTCTCCAGCCTCTGCAGCAGGAAGAGTTTCTTTTTTGCCCTAGGCAGAGGAAAAGGCTTCTGCAAGTGTGAATAAACCAACAGAGAGCTGCAGGAAGGTTTGGCTGGGCTTTCTAAGAAATTACCTCATAAAATCCCTGCAGTAAATGTCCCAGGTTCAGAAGATTTCATAAAACAAGAGTCAGAAAAGGACCAGCTCTTGCACATCACTTTTCTCTGGCACAGGCTGTGTTTTAGGGGTGCCAGCACCCTCCAGCATCTCACTCACAGATTTCCTCACCACATTTGCTTGCAAATGCTAAGATGGAAGGAAGGAAATAATTATTACTCTAGCTGCTTGGGAATAGTTCCACAGACTTCTTTCTAGTTTACATAAGCCTTCAAACATTTTTACACATTCTGAGATTTCACTCAGAAAAAATAAAAAGATGGACTCCTGAAAAAACAGCTGTGGGCTAGAAGAGCTGTTTGCATCTAGCACTGGTTGAGTTATTAGGCTAGCAGGGAAAGAGAGAGACACCATGTTACTCTCAGGATCCAACAGCTCCTTCTATCACACCAAGATAAAAATGTGTGAACATCAACCACATGGAACACAAGTTCTTTGTTTTTCTTTCCCTCATGAACTCTGCAAAGAATGCAACATAATTATGCCTCCAAAAGAAACTACTATGCTATCAGAGATACTAAAAAAGCTCTGTTCTTTGGCTGGAACCCATCTCTGCAAATGCTGTCACAACAGACTCCAAACTGTCACTTCAGCAACTGCCCCTCACGGGAAAAACATATTTCTTCTAATTAGGCAAAATTCTAACTCCGCATCTGAAGAGCATAATTTGATCTTTTCTCTGGAAACTCATTAACCACTTGAGCTCAATTATTAACATTTGCATTAATAACTCACTGAATTAACTACCCATTGTGTGAGTGCAGCTCCTGCCTTGGCAGGATGATGCTCTGAGGAGCTTCCATTGCTCTGGGGAGGTGGTGAGGCCATGTCCACCTTAGAATCTCCTCTGAGTGTTGCAGAATTGGAGTTCCTGCCTCTGGGGCTGCCATCAGCTCACCAGATGGCTTTGGGCAGCTTTTCCTCTTTTCCTTTCCCTTCTACATCTGTTTAAGACAGCGAACCCATGAGCAGGGACTTCTCCTCCTTCCCTCCAGGATTAATAAAGTGCCCAATACAGGACACCAAGGTAAAAATTGCAACAATAACTCCTGGCAAGGGTGGAGGGTATCAGCCCCCAGCTCCTGATGCTGGGTCTGGTAACATGAAGCTCCCAATATGAGAAAAAATAAATAAAAACCTTCATGCCTAGGTAGTGCTTAATGCCACAATTATTCATGCTGGGACTCCTGCAGGGCCCAGAGCAGCAAAGAACCTGCTGAAAGCCCTGGGAGTTCTGAGATAAACCCAAACTACACTGATTCCTTGATGGAAACCTTTCATGGCAATAGCAACCCATGATTTATTCAGTAAGAAAGAGGTTTTCAAGCAGTGTTGTAAACACTGAACACACAGACATGCTTGCACCTGGCCCTGGTTATGAAATGAGATGAGTTACAAATCCAGGGCACAGTGGGGTGAGGCACAGTACAGCCTTTCAAATGCAGAAATGTATCTTCAGAAAGATATTTCCTTCCAAAAGCTCCAAAATTTGAGTTTAAAAGGGGAAGGGAAGGGAAGGGAAGGGAAGGGAAGGGAAGGGAAGGGAAGGGAAGGGAAGGGCAATATGCACACACACATACACAACTAATTTCTACTTTTGGTTTAAATCAGATGGGTATGTACATTCCACACTCTTCTCAAAAGTAAATGTTCTACAGGTCTTTGTCAGGTTATTTCCCACAACATTTATGGGTGAGTACCTCCAGGTTAAGGATTTCCAGAATCCTTTTCAGTTCTCCCGCTGGTATTTGCTACAGTGTTTTGGATATGCAGTAATGTGTGAACCTCAAGAAGCTGAAAGGCTCCAGCACCAGCTCTCTGCTTATTTGGATATTAACTCAGACATTTTTGCTTCACAGCAAAGGAATGTATCAAAAGTCAATTTTTGTTATGAGATTTGACACACTTAAGCAGCCTTAAAAAAAATTTAAAAATCAGTGCTATAAAGGAGCTAGCAGAAAAAAGAAACCATTCCAAATTGCCAGTGCTATGAGATATTTTCAGATGAATAAAGGCACAAACTTACGCAAGAGCTTCTACACAAACTGTAGTATCGGCTTGCGTGAGACTCGGCCGCTTTTGTTATTCCTGCAGTTGGTAAATTCAGGCTTAACAATTTCTGAAGTCCTCTGGCTTCTACAAACAGGTGTGATTGACAGCCTCTAAATGCTCTGCTTTTCATAACAGCCATGATTGACAGCCCTTTGGTGCATAGCCCAATCAGCCTAACAATGTTATTGTTCTCTAATAATTACCTGATAATTTATTTTTTCAATGTGTTGCCGTTAGTTATGGTTCAACTGAGAGTCCTCTGAACTTCCCAGAAGTTTATTTAACTTGCACAGATTTGGGGCTGCCTCTCTGGGAGCCTCCTTCTGTGGTGGCACCGGGATTACACACGCTGCTTCCCAAGGTGCGCGGGCTGCCACTGCGCCTGTAAGCGACGCTTTCCCTGGCACACAGAACACACCAGAGCCCCAAAAATGTGACAATCCACGTGTCATTCTGGCACCTGTCACCCACAAAGTTTTTGTGCAAAGAGAAGTGTTTCTTAACCGAGTATTCCCTGGAGCATGGAGAGCACAGCTCGCCAGAGCCCCGCGTGGGATGCTCGGCTCCACTCACCACAGTTTACTGCCTCCAAGCTGCTCGAGATGGCAGCTCGGTTAACCTCTGCTGAAAGCAATAATTGAGGTTTCTCTGCTACAGAGAGATCATCCTCGAGAACACTCAGCCAGGGAAACTGGCTTGTGTGAATCACACGAAGAAAATCATGACCTGGCAGGGTCCCTTTTCTGGTAGCTACAAAATAAATGTCTGAAATTGGAAAGTGTGGATTTTTTTTAATCTCTTGATTTTCAGATAGATGGGATGGGAGCAGGAAGGAAGCAGCAAAATAAAAACCCACATTGCTTCCAATTTGTGAAACTTTGTGAATATTTTTTTTTTCTTGAGAGTGTTGAAAAACATGATGAAGGCCACCTACATTGCAAGAAGGGCAAAAGAAAGATTTCTGTCAGAGGGCTATTGAAAGTATATTATGATGCATTTAGTTAGTCTTAAAAGGGCCAATTAAATAAAGAGAACCCTTAAAGAAGGAAGCATGCCCAGTCTGAGTTTTTCCAAATTCCCAGTTTTTCAATGTGGGTACTGAAAAAGAAAATAGAAAAGGAGAGAGCTGGGACTTTGCTCTTCAAAACCACAACGGCAGAACTTGAGCACAGCTTTGCAGTTCCCTTGTTGTGTCACCTCTTCAAGAACTAGTCTGAAGTTTGGCCTCTGCACCGAGCTACCCTGTGCATCATCAAACACCCTGCAGACCCAGGGCGTGGATTTATTTGTGTGTACAATGCTGTAACACAGAGGGTTTGTGCAAATTTACTGCAAATGGAAGCAAGGACACAATGTATAGACTGCATAGCCAAACGGGCTAATTCTGCTCATAAACATTTGCTCACAGAGATTCAGGGGCTACACTGGGGCAAATTGAATGGTTAGACCATTACTATTTGTTAATTTACCTTTCAGTACTTCTGAATTTTAGCCACATATATTAACAGAACTGGCCATTTCCATAATGTATTAGCCATGAGCACAATCTCTAATTATCTGCTGAGCTCATTTCTTTACTGAGTGTTTTTCCCATCCTGTAAACCTACTGGGCATTTTCTTAAAGTTGGGTTTGGGTTGACAAATCATGTAGAGAACAATAGTGAGGTGATGAATCATTGCAGTGACAGCACTGTCTCACTACAGGCTGAGCAAAGTATTCATTGCATACCAGATACAAAGCAGAGGACAAAAAACTCAGCCATCTGTAGCTTATGCCAACATCATGAGCAAGAGCTAAAAACAGCTTCCCACAGATCTTAAGTCAATGGTGTCTCTGACACTTTTTTCCAAGGACTTTCAGGATGCATTACTGAGTTCTCAGCTCAGCACCCTGCAATCCCTCTCCTCCAGCTCGGGCTCAGAGACTCAGTGCACTCAGCCTGCCCAAAGTCTCTTTTGGCACCTAAAATTCAGTTCTTCCACATGCACACAACCTCTGCTTGCTCACCAAAAGGCAGCTCAGAGAACAGAATAATCACTGTGGGGAGAAAACCTTTTAGAGGTGGAAGAGGGTGGAAAGGACCATGTGAAATGGGGACCTACCCCACTGCCAGGAATGAGAATAAAGTTTCCAAATAGATGAAATCCACATCCTTCTCTGCTCTCTAAGGCGCAGCAAGGTGTGAGAAAGAGGCTCTGTGAAAACTGTAGGGGTGCTGGTTTGCAGGGAGTGTTTTGCAGATTCAACATTTTAAAGAAATTATTACAGCAAAAGGATTTCTTCAAGTGTTTCATATCACATTCCCAGACATTTCTGTAGCACAAAGAGAGCCCTGCCAGGCACACAATGCCATGGCTCCTGTCATTGCTGCCCTTCACAGATCAAGATGCAGTGGTTTGGCCCTGGCTGGATGCCAGACATCCTCCAGAGCTTCTCCATCTCCCCTCTGCAGCTGGACAGGGGAGAGAAAACACAACAAAGGGTTCAGGAGCCAAGGACAGAGAGAGCTCTTGGCCTTGAGTAACTCTGCCAGAAAGAAGAGGGAGATGAAGGAAGCACTTCATGCATTTTCAGGATTAAAAGTGAGCATCAGAAGCCATATCACCAACTGTGGCATTCACATTCTCTGATAAAATCTCTTTGCCCAGGATTTTTCTCCTGGGAAGCCAAGAAGCCTCAGAGAAAAGGAAAACAATTCTTATCTCATTTGCTTCTCCTGTGTTGGGCTCATGTGGAATGTGTTTGGAGATTGTTTATCCACAGGTGATTGTTTCATTGGTTTCTGCTGTGAGTTGTTTTCACTCTTTGGCCAATCAGTGCCAAGCTGTGTTGGGACTCTGAAAAGAGCCACAAGTTTTCATTATTATATTTTTATCATTCTGTAAGTATCCTTTCTGTATTCTTTAGTATAGTATACTATTCTTTAATATAATATAGTATAATAAAGTAATAAATTAGCCTTCGGAGAACATGGAGTCAGATTCATCATTCCCTCCTTCATGGGGACATTCCCAGCAAATACAATACCCAGCTGCCCACAAACACCATGAAGAAAACCCTGCATGTGGAAGAAGAGTGACAGCATCCAACAGCTCACACCAAGCAGCTGCAAACCACAGTGTGTGCTGTATTTGAGATACCAAACTAAGAGAAATTAATGCTGGTATGAAGTTTCTTCCCTGCAGTGGGTGGGACAAGCTTTTCCTTCAGTATTTGCTGTGTTTCAATTCATTTACCTCATCTTGCTCTCACCAATTCTATGATGCAATCCCCAAAATCCCAGATGAAAAAATTGTACAGAGAGATTACCCAGAGAATAATCAATAAATTCATTTTTTCTTACTCAATACAAGTTACTGATTCATCTAAGTTCATTCAATAAATTCATGGCCCTCAAAGCAGTTTTGATGACCCCCACTTTCATTTTATAGCAATGGAAATCTGTCCCTAGCACTGTTTCACTGTGGGAAAAAATTGAATAATGTCAGCTAAGGACATCTTAAATCTTGAATAAATTACTTTTACTCTCTCTAATAATTACTTTCCAACAGATACACTTCCAGCATCCTCTTCCCATTCATACTTTCTTACATTCACAATCTAAAACCAGATGCTAATAAATCGCATCTCTCTGATTTACAATTTCACTAATTATTTATGAGATCAGCTAAATCACATTCATTTAGAATTACAGCCTTAGTTACTCGAGGCAGGATTTTCTCACAATTAACATTTTTTAAGCTGCCTTAAAGTAAATAATACAATAACATTTAATCTCTGTTCAAGGTCCAAATATATTATTAATAAGTGATTTTCAACTGGCAAGAACATACTTAATTCTAGAGGTATCCTTTTAATCCAAAATGAATTAAACAAGAATGGAAAAATAAAAACGAAAATAAAAATGTGCCATTGAGCTAAAAGCCCCTGAAAAATGCATTTTTACATTTCAGTGATAACACAGAAACCAGCCTAGTTTTGTATCTTCTAAAATGCTATGAAATATGAACAAATCAATCCTGTCAATAAATTAGATAAAATTTAAGGTGCTGAAAGATGCACAGACCTTCAGCTGCCAGAGGTTAACTCCAGAGGGGAATGTCACAGCAGGTGACACTGCTCCATGTGCCACACCAGCTCCAGGAGGGGCTCTGCCCCACTGCAGACTGCACAAACTTCCCTAATTAGATTCTGAGAACTTGTTAAAACTTTTTAAAAGTGTGTTTGTATCATTAAAATAAATAATTTTCCGCTTTGTCAAACAATCACCTCTGCTGCCCATAGGTGCAGTCCCAGCCCTCAACCACTCAATTTGGAGAATTTCCGCAAACTCCTGCTCCATTCCTCTCCTGTCCTGGCCCTTTCCTCTCTTTCACACGCTGTATTTTCACAGATTAAACAACCTGAAACCACATCTTTGAAGCAGCACCTTCCCTGCAGCCCAGGTTTCAGGTCAGGAGGTTCTGGGGGAGTGCTGGGGAGTGAAGCTGCTGGGTGTGAGCAGCTCCAGATCCCCAGCCCTGCTCTGCTCCACGCACAGCCCACCATCATTTCCTCCCGAGGCAAAATTCACACCACTTGCTCCTCACAGATTAGCACTTGACTGTTCAATCCATATTCCTCTGCTTCAGCTCTCCAAGGGAAGCCAAGTACTGAGGGTTTTTTTCAGTCACCCTGAATCCTGTCACTTTTGACAACAAAACCACATTGCTGAGGGTTTTTTCTTTGGTTTTGTGGACTGTTTTTCTAGCCTGAGGATTTTGGCCAGAAAAATTTTCAGCAAAGTGAAAGAGAATGGAGCAATGATATTACTTTTGTCCCGTTTCCAGGCAGAGTGGCAGAGAGCCAGTTCTCAGAATTTTTCTCAGAAGCCAATTGATTCATGTTTGTCTCAAGTCCCAGTATCCTTGTGAGAAGCTGTCAGAGGGCAGCCAAAATTGCTTCACCTACAGATGAAAGGCCACTCTCTTTCAATCATATGCAAAACCAGGGAAGTGCCACAGAGCAAACAGCTTTGCCCAAAATTCAGATTGCACCCAGAAGTTCACCAACCATTAGTCACTGCTGTAAATCAGCATGACTAATCAGCTCAGCTCCAGATCCTGATGACACTGATGGATTTTCAGCAGCCCCAGGACCCATCCAACAGGGCCAGGGCAGCTCTGGTGAGCTGCACAGCAAGTGCAGGGTCATGGTGGAGAGGCCTCCCCAGAAAATGCTCAGCAAGTTTTGCTTTAAGCCAAGCTTGAAGGTGTCCGGTGATCAACACAGCCAACTTCCCACTTCCATACCTGGACAGTGGCAGGAGCCATGCAAGCTGTCAAACTGGATGGGAAAGAAAGAGCAAAATGGAGAACACCCCAACCTGGCTTTGCATCTTGGAAATCAGCTTGTCTTAGAGAGAAATGGGACTACATTTTAGACATTCTTCAGGTGAACTAATTCACCAGACTATATCTCAAAGTATGTTTATAACACCAATATATGGGTATATTCAAAGGAAAACTCTTACAGAAAGCCTAACAGCTAATTTAGCATGATCCCTTCATTACAAGTTCTTACACAGCTTCTCTATTATCTCAGGCTCTCAAGCAGCTTTTCAGACACACAATATCTGTACAACATGTAAACACATTTATGCTCAGTTTACAAGCAGATAAATCAAGACCTGAAACCTTGGAAATAAAACCCGGGAGAAGCAATAGAGCAGACACAATGCCCCAGCTGGGTTCATCCTGGATTCTCTCTCCAGAAAGCGTGGACTGAATACACCCAAGATTTTCACTCTTTTAGCTCAGCCACGAGAGCAAAGCACACCTTTCCATCAAACTGGAGCTCTTTGGGAACCACTCTGCTGGTCAGACTAGAAGCAGTAACAGAAAGACAGAGGAGATGGTGAAATTAAGACAGTCATGACTGTTTCACAGAACTTTCATGCTTCGGTGCTGTTCCATCAGACACCCCAGGGAAAACAGGATTTTGGGCATGTTTTGGACTGGAAATTCATCATGCCTGAAATTCAGCACTTTGAAATGAGCTGTATCAGCTCACTAGCCTTTTTCCCTTTTTTCTGTCTTTATTTTATTGTTTTTTCTCAGCTGGGAAATATCCCAGCTAATTAATGAGTTGAAATAGTCACTAATGGATTCAGTGAAGGCAAAAATTAATGCAAGAGGAGTGGTGGGATCATAGAGCCATGAGTGAAGGCAGGGTGGGGGAACCTGAAGAGGACCCTTCCTTTTAAGAGCAGCTAAATGCTCAGCAGTTAATTGAGCAGAGGGGCTCAACCCACCTTATTCAACTCCAATGTAACCTGAATATCACTGCTGTCTGTGATCACTCTGCAGCTGCCTGGCACAGCCTAAGCTAGATGCCTGAATCTCAGCACTCAGTGTGAATGTCTGAAAACAGTCTGATGGACCATTTCTGTTGTGAATTTAAAGCAATTGTAATGTCTGAGGCAGTTTCTTCAATGTCCATAACTGAATTCAAATTAAAAGCAACAACCAAGAGACATAAGCCTAACTATCTCTGCCTGAGGCAGAAGAGTTGATGTATTAACTGAAGGATAAGGTGGAACACATTGCTCCTCAGGAAATGCATTTGCTCCAAAACACATTAAGACTGTCAACAATTTGGCTTGGATGTTCACAGCATGGTACACCAAAAAAAAATCATTACTGTGCCCCAGTATGCAATAAAACCAGGCTTCAACACAGACAGCAATGCTCCAGAGAGAAAAAATACATGGCCAGCAAATCAAAGAAAAAGATTGGAACCATAAGGGATTAAATTTTGTGGTTGATTTGGTGTGACAAGTTCCAGTTAGATGCCAAGGTTCCTTCTGGCAGGTGAAAGCAGTGTTTGATCCTGGTGCCCACAATCCCCATGTCTGCATCTCCTCTGCACCCACCCAGCACGTGGGGACCAAGGCTGCCCTCCTGCACACCCTGCCCGTCACAGGCAGCCCTTCCACCAGCCAGGCAGTGCTGCTGCAGAGCCCACATCACCTGGGGGAGGAACAGAACATTGTGGACAAAAATTCTGCTGGAAAGGCAGTGCTGGGCTCTGGCAACCAAAATAAATCCAGTACTACAAACTGAGACTTTGCTGCATCTTTTCACCAACCAAAACACCTACAGTAAATAATTATTTAGTGTTCCTTGCTTGTTCTACTTACACCAACATTAAAGAAAGAAAAATCAAGACCTAGACAAAAATGCAGTGTGTTTTCTATGCAGGAGAATAAAATTTGCTGCTTGGACACAAAATGACAGTGTGGCTGGTGTTGGAAGGGACATCTGGAGATCATGCAGTCCAACCCCCCTGCTCAGGCTGGTTCACGCAGAGCAGGTGTCACAGGAGGGCATCCTGGCAGGTTTGGCTCTCTCAGAAGGAGACTCCACCATCTCTCTGGGCAGCCTGCTCCAGGGTGTGTCGCTCTCACAGAACTTTTCCTGCTGTTCTGATGGATCTCCCAACTGTGTTTCAGTTTGTGCTCAGTGCCCTTATCCTGTCACTGGGCTCCACTGGAAGGAGCCTGAGTGGGTTCTTGTACACAGAACCCAAAGAAGTCAAGGGAAAATGGATGGCTGCTACTGAGGGGTAGAATTCACCACAGATGGGAACAGAAACAACTTTGGATATTTAAATTACACCTTTTTGCTACTGCATCCAACCTATTATGTTAAAAAAAATTCACCAAAAATGGTTGATAGGCTTTCTGTTTACCTGCAGCAGATGATATTTTTGGGGTAAGTGGAGTGTTTTCTGTAGAAGTTTTAAAGAAACTTTAAAAAATCATTGAAGCCAAACGAAAGCAGAGACATCAACTATAAAAATAATTTCCTCCCCTCCTTCAAGCCAAATAGTTTGTTTAAAAGTCCAAATTCTCAGTCTAAAAGTCTCAAATAGTGCTTGGGACCACAAGCTGAAGTTCATGCTGCACTGGAAATTTGCTTTGCCCTGTGAAACCAGTGGGTCTGTTCCCTGCATGGTGTGACTGCCTCACTGTGAGCTGGAGGCAGAACAATCTGGTGGGTGTGATGCTTTTCACTTCTCTACAGTTCCTCTCCTTGGAAGCTTATCTTCCCTTCTACTTACTCCTTCAGTGACCTTGGAATAGAGATAGAGATCACAGAAGCAGAATCCTGAAAGAATTATTGCTTTTATTATCTTACCATTGGGAAGCTGATTAAAAGCACATATCCTTTCACAGACTACCCTGCCATTAGCACTTTCAGCTCTCTTAAAAAGGTCACTGAGCAGGATATTAAACACAATCTTAAGTACTGAGCACTCTTTATTCCAGTACAGGTGTTGCCATGGCAAATGTTGTAGGAAGTTGTCTATCCCTAGTTCAGGAGTCCTATCTTAATTCCTACACAACACAACAATGGCAACAAGGATTTTGATAAGAAAATCTCACTGGCCTGATAGCGAGGCAAAGAATTGTGCTGGGTGATGGATAGTTACATAAATACTGCTGTTTTATCTGCACAATTTCAGGCAAATCTCTGCTCTGTGATGGCCCCTGAGCCACTGCCCAGGCCACAGTGACAATATGCTTGACCTGGTCTGGGGCTATCAGCAATCCAAAGCCAAAATCACTGTGTGAAATCCCTGCAGATGTCACCTCACACCTTCACAAGGCAACCCAAGGACATTTTGCAAGGCCTGAAGATAGGGCCTTTACTACTTTCCTATTATAATAGCAAGCTGCCTTCTAATGTCATTTCTCTTGAAGCTATCAGCTGCTTTGGCATCAAGCAGGGTCTCCTGATGTCTCCTGCTGCCATGCAGAATGGCAAGGTGTGAATTCAGAGAGTCTCTTAAACCCAGCCAGAGGTTAGACAGGGACAATAGTGCTCCCAGCCTCTCCATGCTGTTCCAAGTACCAGTTGTAAATCAGTGTATTTAAGAATAGACTGCAGCAGTCATCTCCATAAGCACCTAAGTCCTTTTGTGTGGTCACACATCCTCTTTAACCCAGTAGCTTTTATTCCATACGTGGTCTGAGCAGCACCAGCTCTGCTGGAACACCAGGGCTCTGTGGTGTTTAACTGAGGGAGAGAGCACACTGCCAAATGGACAGAAATAACTCTCAGGAGCAGAAGCTTTTTGTTTTTTGGCTGACATTAATCCATTGCTGCTCTCAGGGAAGAATCCCCCACAAGTTTCCAGAGCACTGAGTCATTCCCATCCCTGGAATGGATCTGGTGAGGGTCCTGCAGGGTGGGCACAGGGAGGGGAGGGAGCCCTGCTTGCTGACAGCTCTTATGCAATGCGGATCACCCATCTTCCTGCAGCCATTTGTGGGTGTCAGGAGAAGCCAAGAATAAAATAAACCAGGAAAAGCCTCTGGAAAGGTCTGCTGAGCAGTGAGCTGAAAGGAATATCTCTCAAGGTACAGCGAGCACACCCTGGCTTCAGCTCAAAACACAGCCTCAGGTGACCTCTGATATGTGATAATCACACATTGCACTCAAAATTACTGATTGACCTGCCCAGGATGTGTAAAAATCAGCACAAAAAGTAGACATTAGGAAAATATACTTACATTCCTGTCCATATGGGATAGATTCGAGCTCCTAAGCTAAAGAAAACAGCTAGGTGCCCCCTCCTGCTCATTAAAGGGAGTTGTGAAGCAAATTGCAGCATTTAAGATCCTGCTTACCCACAAGCCAGATAAATTCGAATTTCTTTTTCTCTTTTTTTCTTTTTAACAGCTTGTCTCAAACAAGCTACAACAACGTGCATCTCCAGCAGGGAAAGCAGGTCAGCACTGCTGCCATCCAGAAGGAGAGATGGTCAATTAAAAGAAAGAAGCCAATTAAGAGGCAATTGGGCACTCCTTGTTAGGAACACAAGGGAGAAAAGGAAGGAGATAAGGAACATGACTGTCTGAGAACACCCAGTGTCCCCAGCAGAGGCTGGAGCAAACCTGGGGCTGTGGATGAAATTCATTCATGTCCTTGCCTGCAAACTGAGGAAGCATGCTATGATCAGACAACAGAAATTCAAAATAAAATCAAAATCCAAGCAACAGCACTGTGTTTTTGTCAGCTTTAAGCTTCTGGTTTTCCTTGTTAACAAGATCAAGAAATTTCTTTGCCAGAGAAAGCTCTAATTCTGTAAACTTACAAAAGTTTGTGAAAGACAGGATTACTGATTAACTCCTGATTAATGCTGCAGCTTAAGGGCAGTGTAGCAGCCAAATTAATACTTAAAATGTACATGCAGGATTGGAAATCAACTGTTAACACTCCTGAGTCTCCTGCAAAGCAAGCTTGCTCTCAAGGTCTTCAGCATAAGTATAATAGTCAGGGTTTGGTCCCATGCACTCAAAGCACAGTGAAATTGTGGCCATAAAAACCCCTGAGAACAAGGTGAGAAGGAAGCCCAAGCAATAAAAGGTCAGGTCATGTGAAAATCTGGCCTTCACTTTGCTGCAACTGAATTTTTGCAAAAAGAAAAAGTTGCAATCCCTTTCACAAGAAAATGTAAGATGTAACCTAAGCCACATCCACTGCCAAATCAAAGGTCAATAATGTTAAATATACCTTTCTATGTTGCCCAAAAAACCTGAATATAGTGGATCTGCTGAAGTGTCTAGTACCAGCTAGAATCAAGAACAGCAGAAGGTAAATTTGGATGAAAAGTCTCTTCTGGAATGTATCAGATAAGGTTTCTTGCAATATCATAAAATATATGGAGAAGAAGCTTTTAATTCAATCGTCATTAAAGAGTTTCAATTAATTCCAGAGGGGGAACAAAAAAACAAGCACATCCCTGCTCAGCATAAAAAGCAACAGTCTTTGTAATGGAGCAGAAGGGCTCACACTTTTCTCTCTTTTTCAGAAATAAAGCTCTGTAAACACTGGGCCGACTATCAGTCTGTACCTTCATGAATGCCTCGGTGCCATACCAGCAAAGCCACTGCCCTGCGCTGCTCAGACAAGGCACACAGCCTGCTTGGGCCTGGCCTCAGAGCAAATCAGGAACAGGACATGGCCTATCTCACCATGGGCACATTTGGAATTTGAAGAAATTACCTTTCTATTTTAAATTACAAAAATGATCATCCTAAATCTGCATTCGAACCCACAAATGGTTCCTAATAGAATAACATGCTGATTAAGTCATCAAACAAAGCACTCTGGTGCTGGTAGCAGCAAGGCACCAGCTGCTTCTGAGAGCAACTGTATGTGTCAAGGGCAAAAAGTGACAAGTTTTCAGTTCACATCCAGCTACCTGTCCTTTTCTGCACAAGAGGACACAGGCACAGCTCACTCGGTCAGAGCCTGGGTTTGATCCCTCTGTGCCCATTCACTCAGTGATCCCTGGGGTCCCTTCCAACTCAGAATATTCTGTGTTTCCAATGTGGAATCAGCAGGAATGTCCCTACCCAAAGTGCACAGAAGGAAAGGAACCTCTGCCTTTCAATTAATTATTTAAATCACTCAATGCAACCCTTATGTTCACAATCTGCAGCTACACTGAGAAACATAAGCAGTCCAAAATCTCTAAGGACCTTAATCATTACAGAATATGCAGGGGGAACTTGTTGACAACTGCAGCAGTCATTTAAATCTGCTGGCACTTTTGGGAACAAATGGCTCTGTATGAAATCCAGCTGGATCTGGCTTCTCCTGCTCCTGGTCCAGAGACAGCAGGGCCAGCAGGACGTCCCCACCTTCAGGGCAGGCAGTGAGTCCTGGACACCATCACATGGAGCACACGGGTGTTTTCTCTCCTGAGAAAAGCACAAAGCAATTCTCCTGCAGCTGTCACTGAGAAATGCTTCCCCCAGACACAGCTTGTGTTGTTCTTCACAGCGTTTTCACTGCTGGACAGCAACCATGGGTTTTTTGTGGAAATAGTTTCCCCTCTCCAAAAGTACAATTCTTCACTGTTAAAATCCACGAGTTTGGTGATGTTAAAGCTTTCTGTCTCCCCACCAGAAAGTCATTTTATTGTTAATTTTTGGTCAAAGCCCAACAAATCATTCCCACCTATCAGAGGAGGATGTGCTGCAGCAGTCTGAGACTTCACAAGGCTCCAATCACCAGTGAGACATCCCTGGAGCCTTGACCTTGTCTGCAGACCTTGTCTTTCTGCTCAAGTGCTGCTCAAAACATCCTTCAAATAGCTACTGATTTTATAGTATGTAAACTTCAAAACATTTCTCTGAATTTTAAGGGACAAGGATAGTACAAGAAAAATCAAGAAGATGAAAGACAAGACCATGCAAAGGAGATAAACAATTCTGCTATATTTTTTTTAGGTTAAGTGTACAGAGTGTTTATGAAGCTAGTGAAAATCTTCTAGATGAGCCCTTAGGGCACATCAATTTCAAATTATTTTCTTTCTGCTCTCTCCTCACTAACATTGCTCAAAAAACAGTGCTGAAAATAGTTGCCAGCAATGTAATTGAGCCTGTGAGAGGCACCATAAAGGCTTCTGTGCCTCAAGGCACATCACTTCTGCTCCTCCTTTTATTTTTCCATGTATTTAATTGAACTTGGCAGTAACCTTTACCACATGAAACCAAGATGGCAAAACAGTAGATTTGATCTGTGTGCTGAGCCTGGACTGCCTTGCTGTGAGCTGCTGGGGGAAGTGGTGCCTGAAGATTCTTGGTTTGAAATGGAGACATGTAACCTGTCCCCCTGCTCCCACTAGGTAGGGAATTTAGCCCCACATCTTGTCCATGTAGCAGCCAACAGCAAAAAAGCCAGGATAGCAAACCTCTGCAGGGATTTTCCTTAAATGACATGCAGCTGTTGATAGGGAGCAGTGAATATCTCACTAGCACAGGGAGAGGAACCTGATCTTTACCCTAATCCTTAAGCTTTCAAAATATTGCAAACCATGGGCAATCCAAATAAAAGCAAAACTATAAACTATACATCCGAACCCTTGCATTAACCTTATATCTACAGACTAGTCTCCCCTTCACTTTATTTTATGCTGTGTTTCACCCCAAACTTTATGTTTGCCAGAAAGATTTTTCAAAATGGAAAGCAGTATTTTTTGTGTTTGGCTGAACTCCAGCACTGCAGGACAGAAACAACTCTGCTAAATGTGCTCAGGACCACAAGCATCTTCCCATTTGCACAGAGAATAAGGAAAACCTCTAAGATAAGGGCCTGAAATCTGAGATTAGATAAAAGTTCTAAGACTCACCACATATATTTAATTAGCAGAACACAGTGTAGAACCTAAGAGAGTGCTAACCTTGTGTGTTTGGGTGAGAATGCCCTGAACTGGCACAGCTGGAGGGCAGGGGAGGAGGACACCAGAGACCCCTGGAGCCTGGGCTGTGCATTGTGTGGGCTGGCAGGCAGGGGCTGCAGGCAAACACCCCCAAACTGCCCCTTCTCCCCCTTTGTACAGGAGAGATCAGATCAGATCAGGGTCCTCCCTGCCCCTGAGGGAGGATGGACAGGGCTGGGAGGGCAGCAGCGTCTTCCTCACCTCCCAGTGCCTTCACTGCACTGCAGCAGCTCAATGTCCAGCCCTGCAGCACCAATCTCAAATTCAAAAACATTTCTAATGCGCAGGATCATAGAAGATGGGGCAAAACCAACTCGGTCCTGAAGTTGCAGAGGAGAAGAAATTCTGGCAATAATGGAAGGACATAATCGGTATTATTGTCATAAAATATCTGTAGTTACTGCACTGGCAATTTTTCCAAATGGGTTAGCTTAGAGACTGGCCTCTTGCGCTGATTACTAAATTATTTTCTTTACAAAGGTCTAAGTGGCTCTGTTTTCCAGATGAATAGCCTGAAGCCACTTGGTTCAGAGCTTCAGTCCCCTGAGATTCATCTTGGACAGTAAAGAAATGAGACAGATGAGCACTAAACTACCCTGTGTACAAATGCAGCAGTGGCTTGGCTTATGAGAACACTTTGTGTTAAGTACCACTGAATTTAAAACAAAGACAGAGGTGAACTGAGCCGAGTTGAAAGTTGGAATTAGTCAGAAGCAGTATTTGATAACAAAGCATTTCTAACCAAATAAAGCTTCCTGAAGAGAATTTTGGCTTCACCACATCTCACTTCATCTGGGAGAGCTGCCTTGCCAGGCAAATTAGGAGCAGCGTGCTGGAGCTGGAACATTCCCAGCCCAGCCCTGCCAGAATTCTGGCGTGCCCTGCTCCCCAGGAGCAGCAGTTTCCTCACCTGGACACACGGTTACACATTGCCCCAGCCCTTGCTGAGTAAGCAGCACTTACTTTTTTCTGGAAGGAGAGCACCTGTGCTCAGGGAGGGGAGCTCTCTGCAGCCTCTTGCACATCTGGTGGGCGGAGGAGCAGCTGGCAGGGGCAGGAGCAGCAGAGGCCGTGGGTGAGCAGGGCGAGGGTCCCACAGAGCCACCGAGACCCAGCTCTCCTCCACGTGGAGCAGATGTGGCAGCACAGCAGGAACAGGGGATGCAGCCCCTCTGAGCTGCTCCAGAGCAGGTTTGGTGATGAGCTGGGCAGGTTGGTGGCTCAGGGCTGTCCTAGCAGGAACTCAGAGGGCTCTTCCCAAAGCACTCAGAGCCTGGGGTGGCACTGGGCTGAGCTGCTCGCCAGGGAGGAGACTCACACATGCCAGGGAGACCTCTGGGGAGAGAGATGGAGAGAGAGAGGTGAATGGAAAACAATATTTATGCTTCAAACTTAAATGTCTGTGGCTTTTCTAGAGTATGTTTGAAACATCCCAATTAAATCAGTCCATTAGACAAAATCCCATTAATTGGACAGCTTGGTCAGCTGTGGCTTACTCAGAATTTGTTCTGGTTTTAGTATTTTATCATTAAGCATAGTTCTGAGTGATTCAAACATCACAACACCAAGGAGAAATTGCCCATAATTAACATATCCAAGTGTAAGCAGCTTTCATCACACAAACACAACAAGAGCTCACACCGCTCTCCCCCACTCTGCTTCACTTGTTTATTTAATCTGGTTTATCACTGAATTTCTTCTCTGGGTTCCACTGAAGCAAACTTGCACTGGTTTGAAGGGTTCCTCTGCAAACACAATAAGCCATCTCCATACAGGAAGGTTTAATCTGTCACCAGAGCTTTTCAGCAATCAGATCCATAAGCATTAGCTTTGTTAATTAAAGTAGCACATCTGAAAAATTAGCAGAAGGGAATACACTGGCATATTTCTGTGCAACAGGGAGAATTTATATCTTCAGCAGTCACCAGTGGACTGAAAAATGCCAGCAGAGCATGCCACATGTTGCTGCAGCACCCCTGGGCTAGAAAGACAAGCAATAGGAGTCATTTAAAAACCAGAAACATTCAAAAGATCATTAAAAAGCTACTAAACCTCACAAAATCAAATAAATACATTAATCAATTAAAACCTCTATGAAGCATCCTAATTGAATTTTGCTGTAGTGGTGTCACATGGCTTTGCAAACTGCCCTTCAGTAATCCAATCAAAAACTGGCATGTTCCCATCCCTGCTTACTCTCCCTGATTAGTCAAATATCAGAGGGAAATAAAAAACAAGGTGGAGGGATTCAGGAAAAATAAATACTAGTATTTCAATTTTGTAATGTTTTTCTTATTTATGAATCTTAAACTCATTTATCCAAGACAGTGGATGGCATCCTTCTGCAAGAGTGAGTTGTGGCCAGGAACCACTACAGGTATCATGGAACACAGAATCAGGCAAGGGGAATCATCCAGCACAGGAGCCCAGGCCAGGGAAAAACCTGACTGTCACCGACATCTTTTAATAAAAATCCTTTCTTTAGGATTTTTCCCCTTCTGAGAAGCTGTGGCCTTAGCAACAAAATGAAAACAATGGTTATCTGCTGCTGTGGAATGCAACAGGTGCATCTGTGATTGGTCTCCTGTGGATGTTTGGATTTACTGACCACTCACGGCAGAGCTGCTCTTGCTCTCTGCCGGGACACAGAACTTTGTTATTCATTCTTATTCTATTCTTAGCTTAGCTAGCCTTCTGAGAACTTTCCCTTCTATTTCTTTTTAGTATAGTTATAATGTAGTATATATATCATAAAATAATACATCAAGCCTTCTGAACATGAAGTCAACATTCTTGTCTCTCTCTCATCCTGAAACCCTTGTGACCACTGTCACACCTGACAGTCTGAACTGAACAGATCTTGCTCCAAAACATCCCTACTGCACAGGCCAAGAAAACAAAATGGCAAAACTGCCCCCTGTACCCCACAGCTCCCACAGAGCCCAGGGCTGGAGCAGCTCCAGGGAAGCCTCCATGCAGAGGCTGGGCAGGAACCCAAGGAAGCCAAAATCTCTTCCCAGGGCTAAATGAGAGGGGGAAGGAGCAGGAAAAGCAGCAGCAGCAGCACAGGGAAGGCCAGGAGCAGACTTGTGTTGGCTGCAGCAGTGTCTGCCCCAAAGCAGCCCCAAAGCAGGGTCAGCAGAAGAGCAAGAGTTTAGGGAGGTACTGACATCTGTAAGCAAGGAAAAGGAGGAAATTACTGATGTAACTGATGCCAGATAACCCACAGACCTACTGTAATACCAATATACCAAATATCAGCCCATCAGTGCTCTCCAAAGGGAGAGGAAGCCAGGCAGGAGGCACAGAAGATGTGCACAGTGTGTTTGTGTATAAGGGGGTCCTGTGATGGACCATCCAATGCAGGTTCCTCACTCTGCATCACTGTCTGCTTTCAAGTACCACAAAATGTCTGTCTTTAAAAAGTCCTTTTTGCAACAAAAGTGGCTCTGAACTGGTAACTCTGCTTCACCAGGCCACCCAATATGATGTAATTTATCCTGCACACAAGTGACAAACCCCAGTGCAGACTTTGCTGTGCTACAGTCCCAAGGCCCTCCCTCATGCTGGTGGCCCTGCAGCAGTGCCAGCTGCTGAGATGAGCCCAAGAGCAGAGCACAGAGTGCAGCAGCTGCTCTGAGCCTTGCAGGAGTGAAAAACCACAGCCCTACACACTGCACAGGGCCTCCTCCTTTATCTTTTGTAAAACAACCTCTCAGGAAAGCAATTTCCAAAGTGACTGCTGCTGCTGGTGACACACAGCTAGGTGAAAGAGAGGATTTACAGTGATTAGAATAGATCAGATTTATGGACTAACAGGATAGGCCATGTGTGAAGCAGAGAATGAAATGTAATGAGGCCAAGAAAAAATTAAACACATGCTCTATTCCAGCCTAAACAGCAGTGTACAATTAGACAGGAAACACAATCTAAACCTATTCACATAATGCTTCATAGCAGTATAAAGAGAAAGCAGAAAAGGTCTTGCAGCTCTTCAGGCTTCACAACACAGAGAACAAACCAAGGGAAGAGTGTTGAAACATCTGTATGGAATGCACAAAGAGCCTGTCAGTCTCAGGAGCACTTTCTGCCACACTGAAAAATGTGAGACGCTGCCAAACAGGCTTCCAGACGGTTCAAACTTTGTCCTGAAAGCTTTCATAGATACTGTGTTATTTAGGCAACATGAGCATTTTTGCAAAATTAAACCTACATGTTGCATTAAATCACCCTAAAGCTTGCAGGACCTGGAGGCCTTTAGGCATGTGCCAGATAAATGCAATAGAGAAGCTGTTTCTCAAAATGAAAAGGGAATAAAACTGGCCTACAGGAGAACAGGAAAGAGAAGGCAGGAGTTTGAACTGGTCCTTGAAAAAGCTTTGGTAGTCTGGCAGTGGGGCTGAGCCAAAGTGCAGAAAATGCTGTGCCAAAGGAGGTTCTGGGTTAGCAAATACTGCTGGGGGAACATCTGAATGCAAATAACCTATTTACAGATAGGGATACCCTTAACACTGTGAAAATGTTCTTTGTGCAAGGTTTATATTTCTACTCTGAAAACATTTAAATACGTGCTTAACTTTATATGTGTTGACTAGTGAAATCAGCTGGGATAACCATGGGCTTCAATTTTCACCATAAAATGCAAGAGGATTAGCAGGTTGGTATGCTTTTATCTTTTTATTGGTTCACTGAATATTTTTTGCAGTTGTACTTGGTGCAACAGGAAGAACTGCAACTCCTAGAAAGCTAAGAGAAAATACAAGACTTTAAAATACTATCAGAATTTAAAATGCTATCAGATGCAACAAAATTTTTCTTTACTGGAGAGCCAGTAAATAAAAGAGGGCCTCATTTTTAAAGGCCCTCTGTAAATACATTATTAAAGTATTTCCTTAATCACAGCAACTTCTTAGCTCTATTCCTGACCAGCTCCTTTATTTGGCTCAGAAGTAAAATTATCATTCAGATATTAACAGTTTTGCTGTTCAAAGTCTAATCTATTTTGAACACTTAAACAAAGTCAATAAATATTTAAATTAAATATAATCTGCACTTGCTTAGTGATTTTAATTAAGTAGCTGTTCCCTTGAAAAGTGTGTTTAAAGGCAGTGCAATAGGAGAATAATGTTAGAGCATTTAAGACTCTCTATCATTATAAATACATTTTTCAGTATATTGCAAGCTGAGTTTAGCACTGTAGTCGATGTTGCTACATAACTACTCAGATTCATCTTTCAAAAAAATACAAAAAAATTGAAAACTTAATAAAATTTTGAACTTCTGTGACTGAGGCACAGAAGAGTGTTTTACTCAATTTTACCCCCATTTTTATTTCTTTTTTGAGTTCAGTTCCTGCAGGATTCCCTCCCTGAGCCCTCTGGATGTGACAAAGATTGTCCATGTTGTTATTCATGGAGATTTTTATGGCTTTAGGAAGAAAATTCACCTGTGCTGGCTTCACACAATTCTTCTCAAACAAGAGTGTTACAATCCTGTTTAAGACAAAAACTTATTCTTTGCATGAGGGTTAGTCAGCGGCAAAGTTTTTCTCTTGTAGTCTTCAAACACATAAAAATATTTCTTCTATTTGTTCCAGTCTCTGAAAGTATGCCTGCATAGACTGTAGTTGCATTTTTAACACAACATGGACACTGTATTGGATTATTTTTTCTTTGGTTTGAGGGACAGGGTCTGATGTGGGGGGACAGGCTGTGTCTGCCCTTTACCCCAGAACTGAGAACCAACAAACAGAACCCTAAAAACCAACCAAACAAACAAAAACCCAAGCAAACAAACAAACAATCAAAAATCCCACAAAACAAACAAACAAAAAACCCCAACCAAGCCATAAAAGAAAGAATAAATATTTAAACCCAGTTTTGGTAATTCTGAATGTTACTAACAAAAGCAAAGGAAAATTTGGTTTTTTGGCAGAGTATGGCTTCAGTTTTGGCAGAGTATGGCTTCAGTTTTCCTCTGAGCAGCTTTGTGGTATGTAAAGGTAATAAGAAGATAGCTCTGCACCTCTGGAGGCCTGATTCAAAAAATCCCTAATTCACAACCAACAGCCACTTTCTGATCTAGAAATAAACAGCCCAGCACAAAACTCCAACTCAGCACCCCACAGCAGAGCAACACACACACACAATCACAAGAGGGCAGAGGATTAACTCTCTTTCTGATCTTTTGGTGAGAAAGAGCAGTTTTGACACAAAACTGCATTTTCTCCAGTGGACACCAAAGAACTCAGCACTGTCCAAGAGAGGATTTTCAAAACTGCCATCCATCTGACTCTAATCTGCTCTACCAATTCAGCTGGTGACATCCAAAGCCCCAAGGCATAAGCACACTGCTCCTTCCCTGCTAAAGAGCCAGCACAGACAATATAGGATGTTTAAGTATTTTAGAACACTCTTAGGAAAGAAAATTAAGCAGAGCCAGGAAAAGCCAGCAATAATATTTTCTACAACAGCAGAATTTTCATTCCATGGAAGTTTGGCACTGGGTGCACAGAAGCAGGCTCTCAGCCAGCAAAGTGGGGTACAGCAAATACATTAAACCCACAGCAATTCCTCATGCCTGCAGCTTTGCCCTCTGCCATTCTCCCTTTTCCTGCAGTCCTTTACACAGAGAATGAGACAAATGCCAGCACCACCCTTCACTCTGTCCCTCAGACACCTCTCTTCTGGCTTAATGCCCAATTAGCATTCCTGTTTTATACCCAGTATATCACTCATAATAATTTTAGTGCAGTCAAACAGTTCCTCCCCAAATGAGAGGAAGGTTAATGACACTTCCTGTGGCTGTCACTGTATGCTTTGCATAAGAGAGGGAGTGGATTTTAAATAACAGGAGGCAGCCTCTCCTGGTATGTCCCTTCTTCATCACTGACCTTCAGTTGCACTGCCCACGTTTGACAAACCAGGAGGAGCTTTTATTTCTGTCCTGGCACTCTTGTACCCTTGTCACAGACATCTTTTATGAACAATCCTTTCCTTAGGATTTTTCCTCCTGAGAAGCTGAGAGGCCTCAGCAACAAAATGCAAACAATGGTTATCTGCTGCTGTGGAATGCAACAGGTGCATCTGTGATTGGTCTCATGTGGTTGTTTCTAATTAATGGCCAATCACAGTCAGCTGGCTCGGACTTTCTGTCTGTGCCACAAGCTTTTGTTATCATTCTTTCTGATTCTATTCTTAGCCAGCCTTCTGATGAAATCCTTTCTTCTATTTTTTTAGTATAGTTTTGATATAATATATATCATAAAATAATAAATTAGCCTTCTGAAACATGGAGTCAGATCCTCATCTCTTCCCTCATCCTCAGACCCCTGTGAACACTGTTACATACCCTGAGCAAGCAGAGAAGGAACCCAAGTGTCCTAAGGTCAGATCCTTGTCTACAACAGAGCAAAAGCTGCCTTGAAAATGGAGCCCAAGCACCCTGGGAGTGTCTCATTCCCGGCAGGAGCAGGCACAGCTCAGACCTCACACAGCCCTGGGGTGCTGCTGCTCTGGGGCCAGGAAAGCTGACAGCAGTGTCAGGTCCCTGCTTCACCCCCAAACAATGCATGGGGAGCCCAACTCATGTACTCAAACACAGAAAACATTGGAGGGAACACAGTGCACATAGGAGGGATGATCTGAATAGGAGCTTGACTTAGGAGCCACTGACTGCAGCCAAAATATTTCCATTTAAGTAACTGTTATTAATCCTATTGTATTATTACTGTTACTTGTTAATCTTTCCCCAAAGAAAAAAATAATTCTGATTGCCTGCCAAAAGTTGTCACTGGTTGTGGCATTACAGTAACTTCAAATATTTTATGCTAATAGCACACCATGTCAGCAACTATACTTTTTCTTATTTTTTACATTTCTTGTTGTTTAGATAATTAAATTTTTAGCTCCAACTTATGTCAAACTGCTTTTGAATCAAAGTTGGAATTCAATTCACAATGCAGGAAAAAGTATTTTAATAGGTGCAGTGGCTACAAAAGAAACCATTGAGTTTACATTTTAAAAAGAGCACATGAAGAAAATTACCTACATAATTAGTGACTTGAGGCAATTGTGGCTAATCATATTATGATCAAAAGATTAGAAAAGGCTTCACCTCATCTTTACCTAAGAAAGGATTGATGATAGCTGTTGTTTTCATGAACTACAGTGGTTTGCAATTAAGTGCATTATTTGTGTGTTTAGCCAGAGAATTCCCTGGGTTGTAGCTTTCTTTACATGGTAATAGGAAACATCTTAGGCTTAAATATTTGGTTTATCTGAACTTGAGATACTGTAATGGGTTTAAATCTTAATATAGAAATTATGCAATGCCACTTTAATTCTGAAGGGGTATATTTCAAACATTTTTATACAAGGTTTAAGTTAAAAAGACAAAACCAACCAAAACAAAACCACCAACAATTCTTTTCCCTTCCTCTAAGACTTCACATTCCCAGAGATGGAACTGATTTGAAGGATGCCATCAACAAGGAAGGTCAGCTTCAAAACTTAATTCTCATCAGAAGCAAAGCAGATGGGACAGGAAATGTAGCCCAGCACCCCCACATAAGCAGTTCACAGGAGCAAAGGGGTCTTATCCAAAATAGGAGACAGTGCCTGGGCTGAGCAGGATGTCAGCATCATCTCACTCATCACAAGCTCCAAACACCCACCCCTTCAGTCTCTGCTTCTCACTGGATCCCACTGGCCCCCTTGCCAAAATGGGAAATCTCTCTGTGTTCTGTTTGCGATGGAGAATTCATCATGTCACTTTTACATCACAAACAGAATCCCTGCTGGTCCCAGGAGAGCCCAGATGCTCAGCAGGATCCATCCCCACACCGGGCTGTCTTTGCCCCCATTACAGCACAGGGCTGAGCTGCTCAACACCCCACACCCCCTGGCACAGGGCTGAGCTGCCCAAACTCCCCCTGGGCTCCCCCTGTGCCCAGCCCCTGCCCCAAATCCGGGCTGGGACCCCACTCCCAGTGCCACAGCCATGGGGCAGGCAGCTGCAGCTCTGCAAAGCCTGGCTCAAGCTCTGGCTTTAGTTCAAACAGGAATCAATTCAGGGAAGCCCTCAAAGATCCCTTTTGCCTTTAGGAACACTTAGAGCACAAATCACTGCATTTTGTCTTGGTGCCAGGCTTTGTACTCACTTTGTGTCACCATGAAGGGCTGCCAAAAGGGAAGGAGGAGGAACTGGGCTCCATTAGCCAGACTTTACTTTTTCATGATCTTCCCAGAAGTGGCTGCCTGGGCTGCTCTGGTGCATCTGTGCAGTTCCCATCTCACTGAAAGCTCAGCTGCAGCCCTGGGGTATCTGCAGCCTTTCATCCTGGGTGACAGCAGCACAGCAGCAAAAAGAGAGCTGGTCCTGCAGAAAGGATGAGTTGGGTGTCACCTCTCTGTCCCCATGGGATGACACACCCTGGCCAAGCTGCAGACATCCCATGAGCTGCTGGTTCTGAATGTGTGGCAAATGGAGGAAGTGGCATTTCTATCAGCAGGAAACATTTGGGTCCAAGTTAGGACAACTGTTCAGGAATTACAAGTGTGCTTACCCAAGGGGTCAGAGCAAGTGAATTTTGTCACCTAAACTTTAATGGACCATTCCTACCAAAAGGGATCTGCTTTATTCTGCCCCTTCAAGGGGGACTCACCAAAATAATCTGCTTAGTGCTCACAAGGAGGGGAAGAAACACACACCAGGGCCTCTGTTACAGCCACCGCCTTCACAAAAGGCCTACTTAATGATTACACTTTGCACTGTCAGCTTTGAGACCACCCTACCCAGGATGGGAAAAGTGCAGCTTATTTGAATTAGTTATCTGCCTTTCAAAAAAGACTCAGGGAAGGTTCTTTAAGAACACTGAGCAATACCAATTAATAATATCTGAGTCACTGGGCTGGCTTGATTTTAGACATTAAGGGGTTCTCTGTGGATTTTCCCATTTATTAGTATTTTAAATTTTTTTAGATTAGAACATTATTTTTATAACTGCAGTTGGGAAATAAATATCTTAAGAGGGTTTTTTCCTTTTAATGCAGGGTTACAAAGTGATTTACAGGGAAGATTATGAAGACTTAATATTTGAGTTTCCTCTGGAACATACTGTTCCTGCAAGGTCAGTACAACTGAATAGTATTTAAAACTCATGGAAATACATGTCTGGTGGAGCAGCCAAAATTATGCAGTCCCTAATGACCTGTGCCACAGGAATAAGAATCAAGCAGCTGCAACTGCCAGCAAAGTTTTGGTCACCAATATGGGAACTAGAAACCCTTCTAAACTGATTATAGCCAAGATTTGCAGGGACAGCACAAAGGGCACCTCTTTCCCTGACAGGAGTCATTAACTTTTATATTATTTGTTTTCTATGTTTTAAGATCACCCAAACATTTTTGAATTAACTGCATTAATGCAAGTAAGGGATAAATGTAATTTGAAAAAAATATCACAGGACTCATTTACATTTCCCAATCACCTTCTAATGAATAATTTCACATGCAGACAGTGTCCACTCAAAGGCAGGGTTTGAACAGCCACAACCCAGCACTTTAGAAAGTGATCACAGCAGTCCCTACGCCTGCATTCAGCCAAAAATACCACATTTATTTAAAGGTTTGCATCATTTCAGAAGGCTGCACAATGTCTCCCAGATAAGCAGTACTGCAGAGGAAACAAAGGCAGGGAAAGGGCAGGCACAGGGGACAAGGACTGGCTCCACAGGACATCCATCACGGCATAACAAGCACTGCATTCTTGGCAGCTTTATCACTGCAAAAAAGGAATTAAGAGCAGCCTGAAGAGCCACAGCACACGGGAGCTGCCTAAAGCTCCAACTCCACACCTGGATTTACTGATGTTGTAAATGTCCACGTCACGAGTCCCACAAAACTCACGCCCTGTCATCAAACAGCCAAGTGAAAATTTAAATTTTTGTAATATTGGGGGCAGGAGGAGGGGATTATTCCCCAATAACTGAAAATAGTGTGATGCTAAATAAATAAAACTTACAGAAGTAGTCAAAAGAATCATGAAATCACTCAAAGTAAAGGTGCTGAGTCAAGTTTTTTTGAGTGTGTGCCAAGACTGCATTGCTCAGAAAACAGATGAACTCTTTACAAAAGATCTATCATAATTCTTCTGAAAATAATTTTTATTTCAATTTACTTGACAAACTTCCCAGTAGGGACAGTTGGGAATCACACATCCAATGCCATGCTGTGGAGCTGTATACCTAATGCCTGATCCAAATCCCTAATGGACATCAATTATTATATAAGATGAATTAAACATGAAGATTATTTATTTCCATAGCACATTTTAAGTATGTACTTGTATGTGATAAAAATTTTATTGTTTGTGCTTGGGAAATAAAAGGGGCAGGATGCCTAGTGTTAAAACGAATTTTCTAATTGAACTTTAATGAGCCTTGTCAAATCTCTTGATGCAGCTTTCTCACTTCTGAGGATCACTTGGTCCTTATCTAAAGAGTGAGCCTGCATTAGCTTTTAAAGGCAGCAGGGCTGTGCATGTGGAGCCTTAGCTTTAACCTCAGGCAAAATATTTTTCTTTTAAAAATTAGCCAAACAGAATTAGCTAATGGAATTATTTTATATTATTTTAGGTAATTTATGTAATTTATTTACATGATTTCATTTATGAGGGAAAACACTAAGGAAAAAGAATGAATTAAAAAAAAACCAAAAAAACTCTGCTAGTTGTTGGCAGATTAAAAGCAACAGCAAATTCTACATTTCAGAAGTTTTCCCCAAATTTCCCCTTGAAAACAAGAAAATTTTTCTGTCTTTTTAGAAAGAGATCCCAATTTGACCACTTTGCTATGACCAAGGTCACTGCAAATGCCTGAGAACCAACAATACATTTGTGCTGCTCACACTGCCAGGAAACTGTTACCCAAGTTTGTAAATTTTTTTTTAATGCAAACATTACTATAGCAAAGAAACATTTTGTGTGATTCAAGTAGAAAACAGTTCCAGGGAAAGTGAATTCCAGCGGACAGAGTGGCAGCGCTCCTCTGGATCTCTCTGGGCTGCAGCAGGTCCCAAAGCAGAGGGGCCCCAAAAACTGACCCAATTTTTAACAATAAAACACACATGACTTCCTAGTCTCACACACCTCTTGGAAACTTTTTCTTTCTCTTCATGTCAACCTTTTACTCTTATACACAGCTCTTCAAGGAGGATTTTATAGCCACTGCAATCTGGTACTGGAGATGTGAAATGCCAGATCCAGCTACAACAGGGCAATGAGTTATTCCTGTCAGTCCACATCACAGACTCAGGAGCTCAGATTGCTGCCACTGTCAGTACTGCTGAAATTCATGAACATGGTATATGAGTAACCCTTAGTTCAATTTAATTACCTTACACCAAACCAACTAGCAAAAACCATGGCTTCAATCCAGAAAACAGAGTATTATCCATCAAAGTGTAAGAGCACTCCTAATCTGAGGCTGGGCAACCACTTACTCTCATGCCTTTGTGGTATCAAAGGCTTCTGTCATTCAAAAGACATTTTCAATTATGATGTATTCCTATTCTTTTTTAAAAAGGCACCCCAAAGAAATAGAAAATCCTCAATTAATTACATCCCTACCCTTACAAGCCCACTGCTGCTTTGTAAGACTAAAATTTCCTAGATGTTAAATAGGAATATCATTCCAAAGGAAAAATAATGTCAAGGATAAAACTTTGTTCCTGAAGAAAACTAGAACTTCACTTGGTATTTTAAAGACTTCATTAACAAAACCCTCTGTGGGTATCTACAAATGTTAAATTAAGATCAAGACCTTAAACAGTTTGTCAAACAGATGAGCACATCAAAGCATTTCAAAAAGGAAGAACCTGAGACTTGAAAAGCTGTCAAGAGAGCAGAAGGGAGAAGAAATAAAGGCTAATGAAGTAACTGCAATGCCTGAAGAAATCTCTGGAATAGGTTTTCCTCTACATTATCATTTTAGAGCACTAAAAATGAGGCTGAATTCATTTTATGAGCCTGAATTCACTTCATCACATTCAATATTTTATTACATAGAGATGCATCTTTCTATAAAGACCCATTCCCCCCTTTCTTAATCTCTTTATAACTGAAAGATCTCTTTGCTGTTATTTTGATGTAATTTGTCATGTTGGGAAATAGAAGAGAAAATATGCATCCATTCCTGCACAGCTGCTGGAAGGTGCCACAGCCCTGGTGCAATCCCTGGGCCAGAGATGGGGGGGAAATATGACAAATTTACTGTGGGTAATTGAATGTAATTTATAAAAATAAATATCTACAAAGATCCAGAACAAATAAATCAAACTTTTCTTCATCAATAACCTAAAGCCCAAGGAAACCCACAGCACCCTCATGGTGCAACATCTTCAGGCTTGAGGCTTTAATTTGGGGAAAAAAGCACCTGCTCTGGTGTTCAGCATGGTACAGATCTGTATGTGCACCTCTCATCCCCAGAAAAGGTAGGTGTACAAAAAAATCCATTTATTGGCTGCCTGCTGTTGATAGTAAAGGATTTTTTGTTAGAAGGAAGCCAAATTAACAACTGATGCCAACTCTAAAACTGCAGAGCTGTGTAGTCATCTTTGTATCTCCTGTATAAATGGGTATAAGCTGTTAAACTACTTGTCTTAACTTTTCAAATAATATTTTTTGTACACATCATGATTTTTAAAGAAAGTCCATTTTTATCTTGTGTAACACACACTAGGCCTGCAGTCTGCCTGCTAATTATTTCCGAGCCACAAGGTTTGCATCCCATATGGAAAGAGCTAAATCTTCTGTGAAAGCTGGAATTAATCCTTCTGACTTGGAAAAATCTATTCTCAATCCTGCCTCCCTGTATTCATTGCAGTGTTGTCCCCCAACACAACCTGAATTTTAAGTGTACTTTCTGTGCCACTCCTGGAAGATGATGTTTCAGTTGCCTATTTTATTGAGTGTAACACTTCTCAAAATATTATGGGGTTTGATGGATCATTATTTGAAAGCCCTGCTTGTAGGATAAAAGCTAAGCCAACAAAGCAATGCATTTCATTGAGCACACTCGGTCATATTCAGAGTTTCTGGAAAAATCCCTTCGCCCAGGATTTTGCTCCTGGGAAGCTTAGAAGCCTCAGAGAAAAAAGGCAAACAATAATTATCTTATTTGCTTCTCCTGTGTTGGGCTCATGTGGAATGAGTTTGGAGATTGTTTACCCACAGGTGATTGTTCCAATGGTTTCATGTGAGTTGTTTTCACTCTTGGGCCAATCAGGGCCAAGCTGTGTTGAGACTCTGGAAGGAGTCACAAGTTTCCATTATTATCTTTTAAACCTTCTGTAAATATCCTTTCTGTATTCTTTAGAACAGTTTAGTATAGTATAGCATAGTATAGTATTCTTTAATATAATATAGTATCATAAAATAATAAATTAGCCTTCTGAGAACATGGAGTCAGGTTCATCATTCCTTCCTGCCATGAGGCACTCCACAAATACAATACACAGTCCATTTGGGAACTGCTGGAGATGCACCTGGAAGTGCTCATTGGTACACAGGGGATGGCCATGAGCAGACCATGAAAGGACCATGAAAGGACCATGAAAGGACCATGGATCCTGCCAGCAAAGGAGGCTGCAAACCCCAGAGCCAGGCAGGAAACCTCCTGGAGCCCCGGGAGCCTTGGCCACGTTTCCTGCTCTGCAGGCTCAGGGTCACCACCACATTTCCTTGCTGGATTTGCCAGCCTGTGGCCCCAGGAAGGAAAGTCCCTGCACCCCAGAGGACAAATTTTCATGTGCCAAATCCACTTCTTCAGCTCTCAATCTCAGGACGATCAGAGAATGTGGCGCTCACACTTTACAAATAAATATTGCGCAGGATGAAGACAATTCCTTTGCCATCAATGCGAATTCATCACAGAGTCCTGCACAGTCACCTCCCCACTGCCATCTCCCTACAAAGACACCCACACCTGTTTGCAGGGGCATATTGACAGATAAAATACCCCTGACATCATCTTCCCTGCAGAGGAGCACGGGCAGGGCTCCCAATTACCACAGAGTGTATTTTTTATCTTAATGCTTAGCAAAGCATAAAACAAACACACACTATCAGAAGCAAAATGCAACCACAGACCAGTGTTGATGCCTCTTGGAAATTATGTGATAAGCTGCCTGCAAGCTCATTATAACCCAGCTTCCAAAATATATTAGAAATTTTCAAAGCCAGAAAAGATGAATAATCAAGGAAATTTTAAAATGTCATTTACTGAGGGAATAGCATTATGAAACAATCTTTGCTGCTGCTGCTACAAACTGACTTCAGCCACAAAATTTATTAACCACTGATAAATGTCAATCACAGTTTTCCTCCCCAAACAAAGAAAATATTTTTGTGTTCACCCTATGCCCCTTAGCTGGCTCACTAATGTTCTACTTAAAGCTAGGAATAAAAAGGATAATGGGATTCAAAATACAGTATTGTTTCTAAAGCTTAATAAAAGGAAAGTCACAGAGTGCAAACCTGAGTAATTACTTGTACTCACAAGAAAATTACCCAGACAGTTCCCCAGTTTAAAGCACTCAGAGAAAAAAAAGTTATGCTAGGGCTTGTTTATATAATTGAGCTGGTTTTGAGTGCATGACTAAATAAATATCTTCTTCAAATAAGAAAACAGGACCCATCTGTATGCATGCAGCTACCACTCATTGCTTTCACCTGTATTTACTGTATTTTTTACAGTAATAGTTACAGTAAAATATTTCAATTTTAATTTTAAAATTATATCTTTCCCTAGATGCACCAGAAAGTTTTCCAGTTACTAGTTAGCAGAGTTTCATTGAGGTTAACAATATCAAAGAAATCTCTCTTACAGTACCCCGAGGAAAAAAACTTCTTAGTAAGAAGCCCCAGATAGCAGTAAGACAATTATTTGTTTAAAATTACACCATATTGCCATAGGTGAGAAATAGCAGGTGAGTAAAACTGCTTGAGAAAAGACACAGCAATGTCACCAATTGCCTTTCTCTGAAGTGGGAATTCTGTCAATAGACATATTGAATATTGCCTTTGGGGACAGGCTCTGTGACAGGGTAATGGCTGTGATCCCTTCCCACAGGAGCTCAGTGTGTTCTGGTCTGATTGTCCCCACCCCAGGGAGGGACAAAGCCAACAGAGCACGGATCTGAGATGGATCCTGGCTGGTGATGGATCCAGATCATCCGGATTTGGATGGTGTCCTGGCTGTGGGTCAGTGTCTGTGACGTTTCACCAGCTTCCAGGTATTCCTCCATGACTGACTCACCCAGAGGATCAGACAGGTCTATTTTCAAATAACCAGCTGCACATGGGGCCATTCTGGAGCCAGCATCATCTGCAGGGGTTCAGCATTTCCTTACACACACAAAACTTCTGATAATGACATTTCTCCCTGCTGCCAGGCACTGCCAGAGCCACAACAGGGAGTATTTGGTATTTCTTCACAAGCAGGGCCATCTCCTGCTGCACAGCTCTGGTGCCTGATCTCATGGGAGAAAAATCTCTCATTTTTCTCTTTCAGCCTTTCTACTTTACTCCTTTGTCATTTTTCTCTTTTCCCAGCCTCACCCAGCAAGATGAATCAGACACCCTCCTAGATGCCTCCTACAGTGCCACAAAGGCACCCCAAAATGTTTGAGCTCAGTGTTTGCCTGTCTCATGAAAACCTCAGCTATCCCAGAGCCACAAACCAGCTCTGACCCCAAAAACCTCCTGGATGCTACCACAGGGCTCATGATCAATGCCCTGTGACCTCTGAGGGAATCCCATCCATCCTCCTTGGTCTGAGGGTTGGTTCAAACTGCAGCCATGCCAGAATCACCAAGCAGTTTGGGATCAAAGAGCCCCAAAAACTGTTTATAGCCCAAACAGCCACTGCAGAGAAGCTGAGTGATAGCACCCACATATTTATAGTTGAAGGAAGAAATAGATCTTTTATGCAAACCAGAGCCAGGAGGGCTCTGCAGAACATGTCAAGCTCCACTGATGGAGATGGGTCGGGCACAGATGAAGTAACTGATAAAGCAAATAGCTGCAAAATGGATGTGAAGGTCCCATACACCCACACATGAAATACCACCCTGCAAATGAAGCTGTTTATTATCTCCCAGAATGCTCAAGGAAGTCAAAATGCAGGGAAATGTGATTTATTTTAAACCACAACAACCAAAAGAGCTCTCACAGAAGGGAAAATATCCATGGTTTTAAGCATATCTACTCCAGTATTTGTGCTGTTTTCAGGACCCCCTGTGTGCACAGTGAAAAATTTAATAATTTCCAAAGTCACTTTGCATGGCACTACATGTAAACCATGTTCAGATGCCTTAACAAAACCTGCTCTTTAGTGCTGGGCATTACCTTTTGTCTCTGCTGTGAATTTGGTAGGCTGGCACATGAATTCCCTCCCTTGCTCTCAGATTTTGTTGTATTCCTACCTCCTTATTGCTATTTGTCCCACTACTACAGTTTAACTCACCAGCACGCTGCCAACTGCACACCTACACTCAACAACTCCCAAAACAAAGGGATTCTGAGTTACAGGTGAGGAGGGGAAATGTCCTTTTGCAATCAGAGTCTCTCTCTGAAGTCTCTGCAAGTTATTTTGCTGATTTCTGTGGCACCAAAGCAAACAGCCAGAGATCAGAGATCTCACTGGTGCTGAGATCTTTCTTTTCTTGGAGAGATGGCAGCAGTCATTTCTGTTATCTATTCATTCATACTCTTCAAAATTAAGGGCTGTGTTTTAACACAGGTACATTCCCACTACGAAGTCTGTGTTATGAATGAATTAATATTTACATTTTCTCAGGCCTGGTATGTAGAAATCAGTCATTAGCTATTCCTCCTCAGTGCATTTATCATATTCTGAATTCACACTGGTTGATAGTACCCTAACTTCTACACAAACAGGCGGGTTTTTAATTTCTACTGGTGTAACATAAGGCATGTTTAATTTCTACTGGTGTAACATCAAAATGTTTTGCGCCACCTGTTTCAGGGCTGGGTTCCAGGGCACTGGTGTGGTGAGACCAAGAGCATTTCATGTGAGCAGTGCTGTGCTCCCAGAGCATCCTGCTCATCCTGCCCTGCCCTGGGGAGCACAGGCTCCTACAGCTCCTGCACTGAGGTCTGAAGCTGTTTTTGTCAGTAATGCTGCTTTAAGAGCATCAAACAAACACATAATCCTGGACCCAAGCCCTGTAATTTTTCAGCTGACCACCCATCCTATCAAATCAATGTTCAATGCATCAGAGGCTCAGGAAGGAGGGCATCAGCTGTGGATTCACATGAGAAAAGGGCAAGGGTGTTTCATCCCCTCATCAGCATTGCCCAGGGAGAAGATCAGCTTCCATTTCCTACTGTACAGGCTCTTCCTCCTCATTCACAAGACCTTTGGGACCCAAAACAGATCCAAAACAGACCTACGAGCTTCAGTCTTGTAAAACTTCTGAATAATCCTTCCAAGGGTTCTCCTGCAAAGGGATCTGAACCAGCCCACATGAACACAGCAGCATTACATGAACACAGCAGCATTCTCAAAATCCTCTACAAGCAATGGAAATTTACTTCAGAGTCACAAGGAAGAAAACAACAGCACAGAAAAAAATTGAATATCCAGCTCAGTGTTGCACTGTGCCAGCCCCAGAGACAGGGAGACAAACCAGAGCACAGGGACAAACTGCAAAGGAGATGCAGCTTCAGCTGAACCAGGGTGCCATACAACATAACAAATACAGGGTCTGTAAATAATGAAATTGCCACAGTGATCCACCTAACTGAAAATCTTCCACCAGTCCAGTTATAAGTTAGAGGTTCACTAACCCCCATCAATGGGTGCCACATTACCAGGTGACTCTTGATTATCAGGTCTACAAGAATTTATGTTGTAGGGTATTGCAAGAAATATTATAAGGTCAGATTTGCAATGCTTCCATAAAGCAAAAAGCTCACAGAAATGTTATTTAATAATACTTGCTAGGACACACAATTCCAGAAATTTGTAACTCTTTGGACAAAATGCAGTGCAAGTTACAAAGGGAACATTCTCCAAGCCCTTCAAAACCTATACACACTATTTAATGATGCAGCCTTATGAGGGTAATAGTAAAGATGCTTTTCTGTTAGGAAAATATCCCAAATTCTTGTTTAAAAATGTATGTTTATTAAAATACATGTCTACTCTAAGGAAAGTATGAAAAATAAATTTTGTTTTGATGATTAGAAAAAGAGGACAAAAGAAGGCCCAGGTTTCCCTCTTACTTGAGCTTGTGAATGGCCTTTTTGGTGTCCAAATGTGTCATCTAAAACCCGTTCTTCTCCTTCACATCTGCCAGTCCTTGAGTGCCAACTTCATCCTTCAGGTGAAAAATCTTGATTTAAGAATTATCTTTTGCTTGGAAGGAAAATTAAATAGGCCAGTGCCAGGACTAGAAAGGGGGAAATAGAAGTTTTTCTCTCTGGGCTGTAACCTTGCTAGTCTTGGTGTTGTCCCCATGGCAGGGGAGCCCTCAGTGTATCATCTTCCAGCCATGCAATCCAAGGAACACTTTGTGCCCTACACAGCCTTGGCCAGGTCAGCAGCTCAGTTCACCAGGTGCACACCCCTCAGGCAGAAAAATTATTCTTATTGGACAGCTTCCCATATTAATATGCTACTTAATAATCAAGTCCCACCCACATTATTTTGATGTTTCTGTAAAATCACTTTCTGTGACTTCCACAATCGGGGAAGGGAAGATTCTTTAATTAGACAATATAAAAATGAAAACAAGGAGGATGAGATCCTCTAGGATTGGTCATAATCCAAAATCCCACTGACTGGGCCTTGAGAGAGCTCAGCTGGCCATGTCCTGCTTGCAGCAGAGATCTCCAGGGCTCCTCTCTGGTCTGAGCTGCTCCATGAGTGTTTATGGCTCCAAGAGCTTGGACTTGACTGATTCTGGGTTTAAATCCAACTATGCTCTAAACTTGCTTGGCATGGAATTTCCCACTCCAGGTAGCAGAGCAGAACTTTCCTATAATCCCATCCACTCTGACTGCACTACCTGCCTTCCTCACAAGCTGCAAAGGTAAGAGGACCACTATCCCAAATTTATGAATCATCAAAGCCCTGAGTGAGAAATGCCTGGCAGCTGCAATTTCCCACCAACTCCCTCACCAGACAAAAATAAAATAAAATAAAATAAAATAAAATAACGTCACTTCAATTTTTATTTTTTCCAAAGTTGTAAAGGAAGGAAATGACAAAACATCATTGACACAGAACAACAACAAAAAATTCCTCCTCCAGAGCTAAAACATCTAGCTCATATCCCTCCCTCTCTGTGGGTAAGTGAAAACTGCTGCTACTGAGGTAAACAGGATTTCTTTGTGCAGGTGCCAGTGCTCTCAGCTCACGGGTGGAACAGGCTTAGCAGGGCATCCTCCTCCCCTGGGGCTGGCACTGCAGTGCCCTGGTCCAGCACACAACAAGCCTGCTTGCCCTCCTGCACATATATTTACATACTGCTGCCTGATTACCACAATCCATCCTGCAAATCACCTGCTCCTGCTGCAGCCTCCCAAAGACAACAGGCAAAACTTATGTATCATGCACAAAATATTAGCTGTATGATCATCTCATTAGAGTCTTCATTGATAATTTGGCAGGAATGTGACACAGAACTGGATGACGATCTGGTGAAGCTGACAAGTGAAGGCTCTGCGTGGCAGCACCTCCCTTTCCCAGCCTTGGCTCACAGATTCCTCCTGGGAACCCTTCCTGAATGCACTCAAGCCACAGCAGCCCAACATCCTGCAGCCCCCCAGGGCTGAGCTTTGGCAGCTGTGTCAATGCCTGAGTTTGGCCTGCAGGGAAGTGAAAAATGGTTAAAGTTACATTTAAAAAACAGCAACCAGAGGCTAAGGGCTCATATAGCATTACTACAGCTCAGGTGATCTGTGAAACTAATCATGAACCTGAAACCTTATCTATTTACATTGCAGTGATGATACCCATCTGTCCAAAATCCCCTGGAATCAATGCAAACTCTCTCTGCATTCAGTGCCTCATGTTTCCTGCTACAGCCACATTATTTACTTTGATTAATGATCACTTTGTGTACTATTAGCTGAGCAAGCAGAGAGTGATGCTGAGCATCTGAAATAAGACCAGGGAGATATTAAAGCCCTATAGCACAATCAAATCGCCTTGCAGCTCCCTGCCCTCTCCTTTCCAGATCCTTTTTAACCAGCTATGAACTACAGGATTTATTTCCTAAGAACTATCCAAAAAGGTCCCATCTTACTACTGAAATAAAAATATTTAGAGCTCTACTGGGTTGTTATGAACAGCCTTCTCCAGCTTTTCAATTTCTCTCAGACTAGAAAGCTAGCAGCACTGGAGCAGTTAGCCAAAATGAACATTTAGTTTATTGAACAGAGTATTATAGATAAGTTGTTATCCATTGTTTGGAGAGTCTCAAAAGAAAATGGGGGACTAAATGTTCTCGTGGTATCAAGAAGAAAAAAACAAGGTAGGAAATTCTAGCACTACCTACCTATATTTAGTTTAATTCACAGGTATAATGGTTTGGTCTGATGATTCATGAAACCTTCATGGTCAGTGCCTCACGGTCCTTGCAATAACATGGTGAGAGTCTTAAACTCCCAGTGAAAATTTTCAGTGATCTTGTTGGCCCCTTTCAGTTTATTTAAAGACCATATACAGTGGTTATTCCCTTCTCCTTCCCCAATACAAAAACTACCAGGAAGCATGCTTCTGTAAAACAGCTTTTGTCATAAAGTCTGTTAGCAAAAAAAAAGGTGGTTAAGAATATGTGTCCCAAAATCAGCAGATCAGATAAATGCAAGGGATCTTTATGAAACATGCCAGAGAGATCAGCAATCAGGCTTTTCTCTCTGGAGGAAAAAATAATCATGCAATGAAAGCTTTGTCTTTAGTCAGAACCAGGAGTGGACTTGCAGCTGTCCTTGGTCACTGTCTGGGCTTTTCCCATCCCTGCACACGCTGGATGACTTTGCCCAGCGAAGCTTTCTGATGGCTCAGAGCTTTAGGCAAATTCCCCAATGACTTCTTACTGAAGCATTTACAGATTAGAGAGGTTAGCTGCCCTTTTGCTACCAAGGGAAGGAGAGGCCTGGTAAGGTTCAAGCTTTTTCAACCTCTATCAAGAAAAGCTGCCAAAATCACGCTGCAGATCACAGCAGCTTCCTGGCTCCTGCTACTGGCAGCAGATGAACTGCTGAGAAAAAACAAACAAACAAAACAAACAAAACAAAGCAAACAACCCAAACACGTGAACAATACTATTTTCAGAAGTTCCAGCAGTTCTGTGAAACACAGAGACTTGGCTGAGTGTGCCTCAAGATCTGATCTGACCTCTCTCATTCAGCACAGGGAGTTTCACAGAGAGATCTCCAGCAGATCTCCCTGCTCCCCTTCCCTGAGCACTCAGAGCTCTGCAGACACAGGGACAGAGCAGAGAGAGCCAAGAACTGCCCAGAGCCCGATGCAGAACCCACCTGCATTGCATGCACCACTGGCCTGCTGCCACCATGCAGACACAAGGTGTTCACAGTCATTCTCCACTCCCAATAATTTGCTGCAGTTTCAGGAGCCTGACAGGTCAGGGTCACAAGCAAGTGCTTTCCACAGCCACCTCTGAGAGGAAAACACAGAGCTGCAGCTTTGATTTATAGCTTTGAATCAATTCTAAAAGTCTCTCTATAAAAAACCCCAACAATTTCGTATTTCAGGATGGATCTCAGCTTTTAAGGTATCAGGATGATTTGAAGGACTACCAGAATGCCTACAGACACGTAGTTTGTTCAGAACTGCTAAACCTGGCTCATAGTTTGGACAAAAATAACCCTATTTTAAAAACTGCCAGAATATATGGATCAGAAATCTTTCAGTTTTTAGAAACCTAGCATTTTGTTAAGGTGAAGAACTCTCAATGTTCTATTTTAAGTTTCGAGAAAAGCAAGCTCTGGAATTCATAAATATCATCCTTTGATTCACAAGGAAAGTATTCTCCTTTTATCCCCTTGTAATTCAGAAAGAGGAAGGCATTTAGAATATTTTCCTCCAAAATAGCATTCCCCTGGTTATCTGGATCAGAGGTCTGCCTACAAAAGTGATAATGAAACTGCAGAACTATTTCAGTAGATGCTCTGCTCCAATAAATTACGTGACTACTTTAAATAGACGTTATGCATCAAACTAAAGTTCTCAAACTTATTTTAGCTGAACACCATATTCCTAGAATATTTTATCTCCTAGTTATAGATTAAACTTGTAGTTTAAATCAATATATAAAGGAAAATTATTGCAGGCCTTAGTTACTCTTGTACAAAGCAAAATGCAGAAGATGAAGTTCCTAGAAAGCAAAATGCTGATAAGAAAGATAAGAACAGGGGACATTTTGCTAATTTATTTTGAAACTATGTTTGATCTTTTTTGCTTGTGCATCCTTTGAGTCCCCCTAACATGTAGATTGTTCTAAATGCTCTTCCCATCCTAAGGCAAATTTTGGCCCTTGGGAAGGGGATGGGTGCTGGTTTCTCCAGTTCTTCACCCAGCAAACATGAGCAGATTTCACAGGGAGGTATTACTGGTTCTCCTTCTTTTCCAAGAACATATTACAAGAAATTCTAGATGCAAGGAGCAAGTTCTCATGCAGAAATCAAATCTGAACCTTAAAAACCCCTTTAAACCCCACTGGGAAAGCTGTCTGCAAGGCTGGAGAGGCAGGGCAGCTCAAGCCATGAGAGTCTGTGAGCAAACCATGAGTCGGGCATGAACAGGGCAGAGCTGAATTTCCAAATGCAAAAACAGAAAACACAAACTCAAAAAACACTCAATGAAAGGAGAAAGAGCGTGTTTCTCAGTGAGCTTCACAAATCAGCATGCTCCAGGGAGGTGATATTCACATCCAGAGCATGTGGGGGTGGCAGGGGGGTGGCTTTGTTTGGAGAATTGTCATCTTTCTCCCGGCAGCGGTCACACCACACAGGGCCCAGAGCTTTGATGCTTCTATTTGCCACAAAGGCTTCAGCACTGCCTGCTGCCTTCCCTCCCCACAGAACAGCCCTATGAAACCTGCTGGCACCTCTCCTCCACCCCTTTTACACCACTTAATTCATGGCTTGCGCAGGCTTCTCAAAACTTCATGGAAATATGCTAAAAACAGCAACTTAAGGCATGCATTGAGGGCTTTAGCTTTAAATAAATTATTTTTCAAACACCACAGATAATCCAAGGTCACAAAGGTTTAAGTAGCAATTAGCAATGAATATTTTGTTACTGAATTTAGCTTTTTTTCTTTTTCCTGCTTGCAAAATATGTAGGAGTAGAGTAAAAAGGTGTCATAGTCAGCATTACTTACTAATTTCTATGCAAAATATTTGATACAATGGCATTTTCAAACCTCAGGTGAAAATATTCAGCATACAAACTTTTAGGCATGCACTCCTGTCATGATTTTGTTACCAATCAACACAATACAGGACTTCTTCCCAACTGTAATTAAATATATATGCTGAATTCACATTCACAAAATATGAATATTGGAAATTAGGTTGATTTTACATAAATGTGCCTGCTACAAAAAATACATATCTCTAGGCAGTAAATTTTTAAATAGTTTTCACTTTAATATTCCAAAAGAAATGGCAGTACTTTAGACATGTATTGTCAATATACATATCAAGAGCCTGGGCTTGCTGAGTGCTTGAGAGCAATAGTTTTCACAACAGACAGATTATAATTACCAGACTGCTGATTTGCTTCATCTAGCAAAAGTCAGTGGGAAAAGACAGTGGGAAAAGACACTGTTCTGCTTCCAGGGTTTCCCCTGGGGAATATGGACATTCAAGTTCTGTTCAGCTTCTGGAGGCATTGCCTTCAGAGGGGGAAACACAGACACCCTTTCCCATGGCTCCTGGAGGGGCAGGGCCAAGAAAATCCTGCTGTGTGTGAACTGGAAAGCCCAAATTGACCCAGGCCAGGTGTCTGTGGTGGGATTCAGACAATCACTGCCCTTAAAAATGACCAGGAAAGAGAGGTGGGCATGAGCTCCTCATGGCCTCAGTCAGCTTGGGCTCAACACATCCCATCTTCCCTCTGCTGACATCCTCTAAAAAAGCCATGGATAAAACTTATTCAAGGTCTGTGAACTGGGGTTCCTTCAACAAGTTTTCTAAGCAATTCCAAATCATGGAAGTTTTTAAAAAATAGAATTCAATCTGATTCAGACCAAAACCCAAGGAAAAGAAAGAAATCAGACAGGGGAACAAGTGAAACCCCTCAAAACCAAAACCCAAATAAAAACCTCACAACCCACAATCCTGCTATTTGGCCTACTTCATGCTTATGCTTAAATTTAGTGTCTAAGAAATTCCTACTCGACCCACATTTAAACAACACCAGTATTTTGAAGAGATCTTCATTGCATAAGCAGCAATGTTCAGTTGTTTGAAAGGCTTTTGGAGCTCAAAATGCATTTGCTGGGTTCTGTTCACAGTAAGTTTATTTAGCTTGGTGCACTGGGCCTCTCCCCAAATGTCAGAGCATGTGAGCAGGCAGAACACAGCTCCTGTTCTCTGTCAGCACCCTGAGAGCTCCCACTGCAGCAGCACACGTCCCCTTGACAAGATCTGTCATTCCGAGCTGACCTGGAAATGACCCTCGTGCTGCTTTATGGCTACATGCAAACAAACATTCTGAACACATCAAGCCACAATTCTCTCCAAGGGAGCACTCGAAGCAGAAGAACTGCATGGATTCTGGCTCACAGCTCTGCTCCAGCATGCTGACCTCTGCTGCGGTGTTGTGAGGGTCCCCAGGACAAGGTGAGAGATGAGAATCTGACTCCAAGTTCTCAGAAGGCTGAGATATTTATTATATTATGGTGTTATATTGAAAGAAAATCATATACTTAAACTATACTAAAGTAAGGGAAAGTATACATCAGAAGGCTAGAAAAGAATTAATAATAAAACCCATGATAGACCAGAGTCCCAACACAGCTGGACTGGGATTGGTCATTAATTAAAAACAATTCACATGGAACCAATCAAAGATGCAACTGTTGGTAAGCAGCCTCCAGACCACACTCCAAGCAATCAGATAATTATTGTTTACATTTCTTTTCTGAGGCTTCTCAGCTTCTCAGGAGAAAAATCCTGGCAAAGGGATTTTTCAGAAAATATCATGGTGACAGAGTTCCACTTACACTGGCCAAACTAAAACCATGACATCACTTTGTAGGTTATGTACATATGTAAGTGTTCACTTATTTTCAAGCTCCTAAATAGCCCTATAACTATCATACTTTAGATAAGGTTTCAGAAAAAGTCATCAGAGCCTTTTTGTCCTCTGACACTATGGAATGCAGTTTCTCCTCCTAAAACATCAATCTGCTTTTGCTTTATCCCTCATCATAGTGCTGGTCATAAACTCCTGAGCATCAGCTCAGAGAAACTGTCTAGAATGCATTTATTTTTTCACCAAAAGAGGTTAAAAAAAAAAGAAAAACAAATAAACCTCTCACCCTTTTCCCAAGCAGTAACTGAATCAGAACTTCTGACCTTCAAAGTATTCTAATTTGCCCAGGGCATTTCTGACTCCCCATGCCCCAGTGCTGTGACATGGATGGCACATGTGGACCTGATCATGGAAGGCATCCTGCTGCAGGCTGCCCATCCTGAAGAATAAAACACTTCAACTTTCTCCATCCACACCTCTAGAAACTTCTTCACTATTCCAGCTAGCGTCACTATCACACCTTGGCTGTTGTAAACACTTTAATTTGATGTGATCTGACGTTACTTTGTGCTTTGTTCTGCTCTGACTTGCTACAAAGGATTTAGAAAGGTGTCTGATAAAGCATTAATACATTTATCTGTTTTTACGCAAAGAGAAATAGCAAACTTCCTTTTTCATGCACAGGAATTAAAGTCAACGTGATCATAAGAATATGTTAACATAGTAAAATCTCTGATGAATAATTCAGGCTCTTAGGAGTGAAACACTGAAGGAGACAGTTTCAGATGACTGTGTTGACAGGCTCTGATGTCCAATATGTTCAGTGCAATAGAGAATGAGTTGGAAAGCCCATGAATGTAATTTTTCTAGTTCATTTACTTCTCAGTAATAATAAAGGGCATCATGTTTTCATTTAAATTCCATACTGGAGAGACTGGAACACTCATGCTAGAAATGAAAAGTGCATCACAATGACGTCAATACCCAGATGCAGGAATGAGTCAGTCGTGTGCTTCTAACTGAGACAGCATTGAGAGGAGTCAAGAAAAAATATCACAGTATGACCACAATATTTACAATGAGAAGTCACATGTGAGTTAATACCAATGTGAGTTTTCCCCTCTGCTGGCAAGCTCAGGTTGGTACGAGATGCTTTCTCTAATGCCTTTAAGGTACGTGCTGGGCTCTGGCCAGGCTGCCCATCCATCTGTAAACTCCAGTAAATAACTCCTGAATTTGTTTACATGCAGCCTTTCATCCCTCCCAGGCAAAGATTTCAGAAAGTCAAAACAGCTTGCCTGCATCTCAAAGATTTGAAGAGTTGGCCCACTGACTGATTTTGCAAACAGAGACCAAGGCAAAGGCATTACAAACATCAACAGCAAAGCATTCAAGTTAAGCTTTTTTGTGCCAAACAAACCATTAAAAGTTTTCCTCCCTCCCACAAGATGCTCAGTAGTCAAGCTCATAGAATCACAAGCATCACTTTAAATAATTTATAATTTATATAATCAGGCACAGGTCTATTGAGCACAATTAACCTCCAGCGCTAAATCTCTCAGAAAAAAAAAAACCAAAAACAACAACAAAAACCCACCAAACCTTTCACTATTGCACTTCTAATTAGTAAATGGCAGATTTCTCTAATTGCTAGAGAAACAAAGCTCACCTGTCACAGCAACAACCCTGCAGGTTGGAAGCACAAGGGAAAACAGGCAGCACAAGAGCACTGCACAGACCTGAAAGAGCAGAGTGGACACATCACACATCCCTGTATCACCTGCCCCAAAGCTGCTCCTCACGTGGGGACATCTCACAAGCTGCTGAGAGCTCAGACCCCTCATTCCCTTGTTTTCCTTCCTGGCCTTTCCCTGCCATAGCAAAGCAGAGCTGTAAATCAAGGCATGTTGCCCAGCTGCCTCCAGTGCCCATCCGTGGCTGCTCAGGCAGAATAAAAACCTGTTCCCTCTGCAGATCCACCCAGGGATTGCCCCTGGGCTGCCCAGGACTCAAGGGCCATCGGCACTTCATTGGGATGGTGTTGCCCATCAGAGCAAATAACCATTTTAAAGGAGAAAATCAAGCTCCTTGCCCCCTTCCTAACACTGCGAGCTTCTCCCAGTCAGCCCAGACTCATTCTGGTAACTTCTGACACTCAGGAGCCTCTTTCTGTGTGCAAACTCCCAGGCTGAGCTGGCTGGTGACATGAAAGCTGGTTTGCAAAGTTCCAGCTCTCCTTTGGCTCCAAGTCTAATGCAAACAGAAAATGTGACACAAATCCTAAAGCTGAAGCACAGACCAGTGGCTTATAGATTGCTGCAAGATGGAAGTCCCTACAGACTGGATTTTTAAAGGCATTTCCCAATCAATGCAATATTAAGAGGCAGATATTTGCAGCTGAAAGCCCTGCAAGGATCTGAAGGCCTGGCTTGGCAACTGTCCACATCAGTGCCCCATGAGAAATATTTTGAATTTAGCCTCTCATGCACAGAGCTGTCTTTCCAACACGGCAAAATTAAACTGCATCAGTGCTGTAGGATAAAACTAATTAATGTTTTGACCATAAAGCCATAACTCTGACAAAGATATAAGATTTAAAATTACCTTTTGTATGATTTCAACAGGAGCTTATTATCAAAATGTCAGGTGCAATCAATAACATTACTTTTTGGTATAACCCAGCGTACATGATTTATTTGCACTGATGTTCCATAATTACAACTAATACAAAACGACTCATCAAATTCACATTCTGACACTAGTTCATCACAGATAAAAAAAATCTATACACAACTTCCACCCTGTTGGCTATTTAACATATATTTAAAAGCAGTTGCATGATCTTTAAACAAGTCAGTGAATCATGGTCCTTCAAGTAGATTCTTGTTTGTTTTGAGAGTATGTGTGTGTGTATACATAGACATGGGGAGCTGACCAAGGCTTTCTGTCTGCCCATTAAAACGTTTTACAAACTTGAAAACTTCACATCAGGTGAAATGCTTGACTATTTGACAAGTGACAGAAAATAAGCCAGCTTCTACTTCCTTTCAGCTGGTGTGGTTTGTTTTATTGGATTACAGTTATTAGGAGCTGGAGGAGGGAGGGAAGTGGGCAGCAGCAGGGGATTGGCTTTGGTTGTTCAGCTGACAATAACTTACTCATTTTGGCACAGGCTGCCAAGCCTATTTTTACTGAGCCCATGGCTCCACTCTCCCCAAGATGTGCCTGCACCCACACACCACTTGTGCACCGTACAAGTCACACTCCTTATGCAATGGCTCTGGGTTGGGTGCCCAGGCTGCTGCCAGAGCGGGTGGAACTGGAGCAGGCTGGAGCAGAAAGGAGCCAGCTGGAGCCTGGGACAGCTCCCGGGGCAGGGTGGGAGGCTCCCAGCTTGGGGGCTGCTGGAGACCCCCAACAGAACAAGGATGAAAAGAATGAGCATGGCCAACACAACCTTGAGAGCACAGATCAAAAACAGCCAGCCAAATATTTGCAGCATGAAAGTCTCTTTCCCTTTCATTTCAAATAGCCAGTGGAATTTTTCAATCTTTTCTTTTCCTCCATTTTTTAAATACCACGGTATTAGTAATATATTGCTATACTTCCGTGCTTTGGAACCACCAACTTTTGCTCCCTACACATAAAAACAAAGCTTAAAATTAAAGGGAATCTCTCCTTTTTCCTATCATTTAAAAAGCTATAATTATAAAGCAGATATTTTCAACTTCAGTCAGTCACATGTCTTGCTCCCTCACATTATCTAAAAAAGGATCAGTTTAGAAGAGAAATGCAAAGTGAAGTTAAACCAGTCAAATGAGGGGTTTTGGCAAAACTATATGCTGCTATTTCCTCATGTGAAAATCTTAATAGGAAGTTAAAACTAGCTTAACAAACCATTTTACATTATGAAACTGTTCTTGAGTACATGTTGAATTCATACAACCACTTAAAATTTCTTTTTCCTTTCTGGTACATTGATTAACAAACACAATTACATCTCTTTTTAGAAATTCTCATCAATTGCATTCTGGAGGTCTTAAACAGCTCACACACAAACTACAAAATATTAAAATTACCTGTATTTGTCCTGATGCATTACTGATACAAGAAAAGGGGTGGGGGACGTGTATACCAGTATAGAAAAAATACAGAAATATGTTAACTGTGGGAACCCAGGAAATCCCTCTGGCTGCCCTGGATGGCTCCAGCCCCCGCCCAGGGGGCTCAGAGACCTTGGCACAGAGCCCAAGACCCCAGTGCCTTTGATTTAGCCCTTGGAAAAAACAATTACCAACCTCATATGAAGAATTACAAGCCACGGAAGTTTAAGTAGAATAATAGTGAAGTTATCACAGGGTGGAAAAATGGATTTTTTTGGGTTTTTAGAATGGGGGTTCAGGGGGCAAGATGGAGGGAACTGGGTGTGTCCAGCCTTTCTCCTTCTTCTTCTTGGCGTCCATCTTCTGCTGTGATGTTGGCACTTACAGATTGGTTTAAGGTAGAAGCTCACTGTCTAACATAGGTGATAGGTGTTGGGAAGTTATGGTAAATATTGTACACGTAGTTTTTAGAATAAAAAGATAACACCACCCCAAGGCAGTCAGTGGGCCTCTGTCTGACCTGCTGGACAGACCTCAGCAGGCCAGAGACAGAATTTTATAGCTAAGAAACAATAAACAACCTTGAGAATGAGAACAGAAGAGTTCTGACTCCTCCTTTGACTGCCGGGCTGGGAAAAGAGACTTTCTAACACATCTCGGGGTCACTGTGACCAACAGAGATTCCGAGAGATAACCACCAAACTTAGATATCTTATAAAAGGACAGAAAGCACTGGAACTGGAGAAACTCAGGACCTCAAAATCTGCAGGATGACTCTTATCCCTGTTCCCCTGCCCTGCTGGCTGCTCAGCAGCTCAGCACCAACCTCTCTGCACAACTCCATTACAGGACTTCTGAAGGATTCATACACAAGAGATGAGATGCATGGTTGTGTTGTCCACAATTACTTTGCAAATTACTGCCAACCAGATTCAGCACCAAATACATCTCAGAGGAAGGTCAGTTAAACATGCTAAAATATTACTATTAAATGATATAATAATTGAGATGACAAGCACAACAGACAAGCTTTCAAGACTCCCCACAAGGAAACCAGCAGGCTTTGCTGTGCTATCTAGGGAGAAAAATACATAAAAATAGCTAATAATAGTAAAGCAGAGTCATTGACTAATTCAAAAGATATAGTGGTTTTCCTTCCTACAGAGATTAAAATTCTACAACAAAAATAAGATACTAACAGGCTAATTCCATCATCATCATCATTATTATTAGCCTGTACAGTTTATGCAAATGTTAACAAGGGTTGTCAAGATAGTTCAATGATAAAGCATATGCAGCAGACACATTGGTTTAGTTTAGCATCTCAATTTACATTTTACTAAACAGAACAGTTTAAATATGAATTTAATTTGAATTAAAATATACAAAAGTATTTTCATAAACTGACCTTGTTCCCTACAGATCTACACAGTCATTTTAGCAGATTTCTTTCTAAAAAGACATGAGATGGGTGAGAGGAAAGGGAATGAGCCTGGCAAAGTAAATCTTCCTCTTCATGCTCCGCTTTTCCCAGGGTCATGGACAGACTGTGGACATGTCAGGACTCTAGAAACAACCCACAGCCCAGCAGGGGCCTGTAGACTACAAAAATACATGATTTTTGTAGTTCTTTACTTAACAACTGTAAATTGAAACAATGCCTGGGTTTCTGAAGCCCTGTGGAGCAGTGCCAATATCCTCCAGGTCTTTTTTCTATTTTTGAAGAAATTACAGTATCTTCTACAAAGTCTAGACACAATTTTGTCAATGAAAGCTCTAATTAGACACCAATATTGTTGTTTCCAGAACAGACATCTGTTGTCAACAAAACAACACTGTGCATCTGGAACAATTTAATATATTATTTAAATAGGATTTTAGTTCTAGATAAACACAAACTCAAGTTCAATTCTACAGATACAAGCTTAAGTCCAGTGCTCTGGATATAGAAAATCTGTCTGCCTCGGGCAAACAGAAATGCTGAAATATTTTGTCATTTCATTATTCCCTTGGAATAATATTGGTTTTCCCTCCATACATAAAGCGTACTGCAGAATAAGATTGCAAGGTAGGCTGTGAAAACAACAAAATATTACTACAAAATGGAATCAATGACTTCAGCACTGTTTATTATGAAGACATGGAAAGACATCATTCATTGAGCCAGAAGAAAAGATTGACTGGAAGGGAAATAACCAACTAACTGTGGCAAGACTCAAAATGGAAACACACCAAAAAATGCAACATATTTTTATGGCACCTTAGTAAATCAACAGAGATCTGCTCAAATTGTGCCTCAGGACCTGTGGCATCCATTGGCACATCCCCCAGGGCTCCTCTGCAGCAGCACAATTCCACAGTCACGTGCAATTGCTGCTGCAATGAAGTTTCTTTTTTCCATTAAGGTGACTACAGCTGTTTTCCTACCCTTCATTGCAAGGCTTCACAGTGTGAATGACATCACAGCACTAAATCTTTCTTCTTACTCTAACTGCATAAAGGAATAAAATTGGGATTATGCATGCTGGCACACACACACTCTGCATCTACAGGTCATAAAAGCAACAAATCCAGTAAATTGCCATCACTGTTTTGCCAAGCAAAAATGAAACACATCATCACCTCCATAAAAAACAAACCTACTAAGTCTTGAAAGTCAGGGCTGTATTTATGGAAAAAGTGATCGAAGTATGAATCTTCACAGACAGCATGAACTTGAGAAAAAGGATTATGAATTTCAATGTTTATGCTACTGATACTTAGCAGTAGTTTAAAAGTATTCTGCACATTTGCTGAATGCTTTTACACCATTGCAAAAGAAATGCTGTATTACTGTACCCTGAGCTCAGACCGTACCTTTCTCACAGTTGCCCCACTGTAAATATTAATTTGTTTGGCTGGTTTTCAGCAACAACCAGAGTGAGGAAAAAAGTGCAAATAAACAAGAAATGTCCTACTGTGCATTTCAGAGGGAAAAGTGATCTTAAGCAAGAATTGTGACCTGTTGGAAAGCAAAGGTTATTCATACATGGATGTCCAGTGGGGAGCTGGGACCATATTGTGGGCGTGGAGATCCAGGCAAGCAGTGAGAATTGAATTGAAGTGAAAATAGCAGCAGAAAAATCAAAATCAATGGGTCAATGGGGGGGGAAATACCAAACAAGAAAACAATCCACAGAGAGCACACAGGATCAGAGGGAAGACTGGGAAATCATGATTTAGGAGGGCGCCAGAAGCACAGAGAAACCCTTCTTGGGGTAAGGAAGGCCATGCAAAGACTCCCCTGGCACTGAAGTTTGGTTAAGGTTTCATGGAGACACCTACAGTGATTTTATAATGTATAATTCAGATGGGAAAGAAGAACACAATTGAAAAGAAAACCAAAACAAATCACCGAACTCAAGGTGTTGATCTGGAAAAAGCATATCCTAAATGTTCTGCTCTCACCACTGAGCCAGGACAGTTCAGTTTGGGGACTACAAATGCACAGACATTGTAAAACAAGGGGAGAGATTCTGAATTTGAGCTTTGCTTTCCTCCAGAACGCAGAGTTTTCCTAGGACAACAGATGCTTGCTAAGATTATTGTTTTTGTAGCTGCACTAATTTTCTCTCAGATTTGCATTCACATTATTATTTGTGGAAGAAAGAAGAATGACATCTTTAAGAAGAGAAAAACAAAACAAATTCAGGGAATTTATTATCATGGTCTATTAACATATCTCAAGAGCAAAGCAAGAAGAAGGCCTAAGGGAGGCACTTCACCATTTGAATTTTCAGGCTCAGTTTCCATTTGCAGGAGCTTGTTTGGAAAAGCTTTTTGGAAAAAAAAATTAGAAAGAGACAGAAAGGAAGATTTGCTCATTAGCAATTCCTGCTGAAGCTGCATAAACCATAGATTTATAATGGCAATGTTTTCTGCTTCCACAGATATGACAAATGTAGAGCTTGCAATTACAAAAATGAGATATAACTAATGACACAGTTGAGTTTTAGATAATGAGATGGTATCTTGGAAAGCATAATTACAGGATCAAGGGTGAATTTAAGGCCATTTCAGTGCCACTGCTTTTCTAATAGCTCCCAGATTTCCATTCATTGACATAATAAAAACATTTGAGTTAAGACCCAGTAAAAATTCAAGTTGAGCTTTCTTCATATTTCTGAAAATCCTTCTCCATAGGCCTGAACAAGGGTGCAGAGCCAGTAAAAGAAGTGGAATGTTGTGACCGTGTTCACAGGGGTCTGAGGATGAGGGAAGAGATGAGGATCTGACTCCATGTTTCAGAAGGCCGATTTATTATTTTATTATATATATTACATTAAAACTATACTAAAAGAATAAAAGAAAGGATTTCATCAGAAGGCTGGCTAAGAATAGAAAAAAAAATAAATATAACAAAGGCTTGTGGCTCGGACTCTCTGTCTGAGCCAGCTGACTGTGATTGGCCATTAATTAGAAACAACCACATGAGCCAATCACAGATGCACCTGTTGCATTCCACAGCAGCAGATAACCATTGTTTACATTTTGTTCCTGAGGCTTCTCAGGAGGAAAAATCTTAAGGAAAGGATTTTTTATAAAAGATGTCTGTGACAGAATGCGACAGAAAGTGCAGTGCCTGCCAAGGTGCAGAAATGACAGAGCAAAACCAAGGGAAAACAATGAGTGAGACCTGCAACGCAGAAGTACCAAAATCTACCAAACCATTTACCAAAATAATTTTCCAGCCCCACTGAGGTGCACTAGCACAGGAGCCCAAAGATGTTCAGCTGAGGGCCGTGCTGAAATCATTCAACAGTTAAAATAACCTTAGTGGTGCAAATCCAAAATGCCCCTCAATCAGTTGGTGAAAAAAAAAGAGCAATGAAGGTGAACCGTTTGTGAAAACTTATGGCAAGTCTGAATTCAGACTGTGTATAGTAAAGAGAAACTACTGCAAACCAGAAACTGAGATTACACAGCATCTTCCTGGCTGCCTTTACAAACTCACAACTCTCAGTGATGGTTTGGTTTGGGGGAAGTCCATCAGGACCACTTTGCACTCTGCACTGCACCATTCCTACAAAGGCAGGTCTATTATTTTTCATAAGTAACATTTATTTTTCCTCTTGGCTGATGGGATGACTGCATATCGCAATTTATCCTCATCTGCAGAAACACCTCCTGACACTGCTCCATGACGTGTCCTTTAAATGATGGTACTTTCCACTCTTCCATTATCTCTCTCAGTGCACATCAGTGCTGCTCCACAGGGCTCTCCTCCTGCTGTTCTTACCAGGCAGGACTCCAGCAATGCCTCTAGGATTCCCATATGAGCACACTCACTGCCACAGGAGACATTTTATTCCTTTATTATTGAAAACTAAGAGGGAAATAGTCTTCCCTTTCCCACTTTAGTGCACTGCATTCAAAAGCCACAAATATAATTAACTGCAGGCTTCAAAGCCTTTCCTCTTAGTTCAGTCTCTTTCTCACTGTTCCTCTGGTGTGGTGGAGGATAATTTTATTAATTTTTTATATCGGGATGATTTTTACTACAAGGAACTGGATTAAATCATCACCTAAGTGATCCAGAGAGCCTGCTCACAAACCTGAACTGTCCAGGGCAAGGGTTCTCTGTGCCTCATGACAAAGTACTGAGCAAGTTTCCCTTTACAGTTTGAGCAAATAGTTTCCAAATAGTCAAATGGTTTTGGTTTTGTAAACATTTAATAAAAGTTTAATTAACTGATGAAAAGGGACAGGAGTGGGAGAATTATGAAATGGAAATATTTTCTGTGAAGCACAGCTTCTGTTTGAAGACACTTGTAAAAACAGTCACTTCCTAGGATCAAGATTTCTGCAGAACAGCTCCTCTGTGACCCATTGAGAAAGCACAAATCTAGAAAATTCATTATAGTTGTCTTGCATGTGGTTCATTTCCCTGAATTTTCAAGCATAAATGAATCCATAAGGGGCAAAAAGTAACCAACCTCACAAAAAAAATCTAGAACTACTTTGGACAGATTATTTTCTATATTACTGACATTTGCATAAATTTTTGGAAGAGCACAGAATGTATGCTGGAGGAAAACTAAGGAATAAGCTGCCTGCATTCTCCCTGCAGTTTGTCAATTTTATCACTTTGACCACGCCATATTCTAAACCAGTATCAGCATCATCGGCAACTTCTGCAGTACATCTGATTTTGTGCAGGTCTGTTGAACTCATGGAAAAGTATCCACTGGTAACTGTACAGGCCCAGCTATGACTCACTGCCACTTCTAGAGATGTACTTTTAGACAGCAACAGCAGTGATGTTGTACCTATAAAATAGATTAATGGCTGGATATGCTGATTAGCATCCCAGTGTGAGTCCTTACACAAAAGTAGTCCAGAGGAGCTGGAGCAGCTACAAAACCAGAGTCAACACTGGTTATTTGCTTATTCATATTCACACATTCAACCCATTCTAGGTGTCCCCCTATATCATGTATTCACTTATTAGTCTAGCAATCCATATTTTACTGCACAATATTTTTTGCCCATATTTAGCCAATATAGCTGTTATTATTATCACTTTGTCTTCTTGCCCTCCCTGATGCTGAACATGTTCTTTAACTCTTGTTTTCCATTGTGTCTGTTGAGAGAACCAGCTCACAGACCAGAGTCACTTAATTCCAGTGTTCAGGCTTTCCTCTGACCTCAGTTGATGTGTGATTTAATTTCTTGGCTCCTGTTCCTGCCCTCAGCTCAACCCAGCTCTCACAAGGGCCATCCTGCTAATCAGGTATGGCCCACCCTGCAAATAACTCCCATTTCCTACCCTAGAAAAACTTAAACTTGAACCCCTCAGCAGCACCAACAGGGTAAACACAGCCCTCATTTGAGGAATCAACACACCATGGCTCTAGGGGGGAGCTTATCTAAGGATTTATGTGAGGTCTGAACTGACTGGAAGATCTTTTGTTATTTGTATTCAAATACTTTAAATTTTATTTCAAATATTATTTTATTTGGGTTTTTTATACAATTTTTTAAACTTTTTTTTAAAATATAGGTTTGGAAACCCAATAAGCCCATGCTACAAAATCCATTTTCAGCTGTGCTGCACTGCTAGAATTGCCAAGGTCCCTTCTTCTGTCACATACTGAGACTATTCATTCCCCACACAATCATTCAATTTCCACTTTGATTTTATTATACTCAGATATGATGCAACCAGTATTTAACAATGCATTACCATTTTCAAGGGCAAATATTTTTCTGTAATCCCAGCTATGTCATTATTCTCTTTCTATTACACATACTTTAAATGTCAAAATCCATCTCCTAGAACTAATCAAATATAAAACAAACCTAGCAGGAAAAAGTGAGATTGAAAGGGGTATTCCAGATGAAATAAAACCTTACATGTCCTTTTTTAAAAAAAGACCTTGCCTATTATTTAATTCATTTTTTCAGATTTGGAAAAGATGTCCCAGGGACAACATTTGGAAGATCAGGTTTATGCCTGTCAGAGCTCTGTTGAAATTACCCCAAATTTGGGGCAGTACATGCTACATGCCTCAACACTGAGGAAGATTTTGAAGAACATTTTATAACCTGTGTGTTATAAAAGAGAAACACACTGCCACCATCTCTGATATTAGCTTTTCTCTCCAAACAGGCACCAGGAAAAGTAAAGTACAAAGAAAATAAGAAAATAGGCTCTTAGTTATTCATTGCTGCAATGAATAACTATTTTATGAAAATGGAAGTGTCAATATCAGACCTTTAAGCTGCAGAGTTACATTTCCATAAATTCCTATCCCTCTGCAGCTTGCTAGAACTACTTTACTCTCCCATCAGTGTTTTACTGCTGGGATAGTTGGAGGCCTGTCACTAGGGTTGTATTAATCTTACATAATGCACAAATAACTGAGTATTTTTAATGCAGCTGTTGAATTTTATCTGGTACTGCAATACACAACTAATTTTACATTTGTAGAACAAAAATCTTTTTGGGGGTTGGTTTTGGTTTGTTTTCCTAACAAGAAGTCCTAAAGTAATGCCTCTCTTCATGTTGATATAATTATCTTTAAAGTGCTGAGTGATTTAAATTGCTTTTTCAGTTTGGAAGTTTAAAACTGTAAACAAGTTCAATATATAACTTTTATTTTTCAGGACTTTTAATCAGTTCAAAAAACATTTCCCATTGGGGCACAGCTCAGTTTCTGAAAAGATGGACCAACATCACAGTATCTGGACTGGACAAAATGAGCAAATTCCTCTGGGATTCCAAAATTTCCAGGCAATTTAACACAGTGAAATGTTCATCTCTTTTTAGCATCTAGCTCCTTCAGCAAGTATGGAAACACATCGAGTCTCAGGATATCTGGAGTTTAATTCTAGGCTGCAGCTGGAATCTTTGTTCCACTCCCACCCTGATCTGCTCATTTACATTTCCAGTGAGACCCTGTGCCTTGGTCTCCAAATGCTGAATAACACCAGAATATGTTTCTGCCCAAATTACCTCTTCCTTGATTCAGATAAGAAATCTGATATATACTCGTAAGGTTCTTCATACTTGAAACCTATTTCAAACATTCATTGACAAAAGGTAGATTTATTTTTGTAGGACATCACAGATAAGACTAGAGCTGTCCTGTTGGCAGAATGGCATCTAGTCCTGGGTTCACCACCAAGTTTAACACTGATTTGCTTTTCTGGAGCAGCAGTGGTGTCATATTTGGGTGCTCTCACACAGATGGGCAAGAAAATGATACCCTCTGTAGTGTTAATTAAGCCTAGAGCAGCTCTGTAAATATCTGTTCCTCATCTTAACATGCAGATGGAGATGAGTTAAAAGAGCTGACAGTGACTTCAAGTGGCTGTTTCCCTTTCCCCTGTTCTGAGGCAGGATAAAAAGCATGTATTATCTGCCTTTACTATAAATCATCCAACTGGGCTTTAACTCACAGTGAATTAATCAGTGAGGCACATTTCATGACTTCCACAAGCAACCAGCTCTAATGTTTCACAGTCTCTGTAGCCTGAGAGTATTTCCTAAGTCAAAATTCATTATTCACTTCTCTTATTTTCTGCAACAGCCAGATAATAATTCATGAACATTTTCTTCACAACAAACATTTATATATTGCACAGTCACAGGAGCCCTTTTTAGTCTAAAAAAACCCACCACTCCCTCAGCCTGTTCTCAGCCGTTACATATTCTGTCTCTCTCTTTCCACCCTTTGAACATTTCCATTCGTCTGCAGATTCCCAAAAGATGCAGCATGTAATGTATCTCTTTAGCATAACACCCAAACCTTTGCCATCACCACTCCAAGCTGTTTTAGCAGCACACGAGGCAGTTTATTTATACCTGCATACCATTTACAATGTCAAAGCACCTAAAAAAAGAAGGGTTTTCACTCTAATCAGTAAAGCCTCTGCTTAGGGCAGCCCCATGCTGGGCAGTCGATGCTTCTGCCTTTGGCAGATTCCCCACTGTGAGTTCCTGCTGCATTTACAGCTCCTTTTAATGCACACAAAATTTTCATGGCACTCCAAGCCTCCTGTGCTACAATGGAGATCTTTATAGATGTCCCCCTGAGGTGCAGTGAATCCAATTACATCACTGCACCTTCTTCCTCAATAAATTTTGAGATACCGACTTGTAAGACCATCTACAGTACCACAAAATAAATTCGTATTTTTATATAAATATTTCAGACTTCTGTTAAAATTAGTCTTCCTCTTTAACCTGCACACACTAGCCTCAAGTGCCCATTTGCCACAGCTGTTTCCGAAGACAGACACACATTCCTCAACTGAATGAAATCAAGGAATTTTAGGCAAAAAGAAAAAGGTGTTCCAAATTTTACATTTGGAACATAAATGCAGTAGATGAAGAACACAAACACCTTTATTTGCTTCCCAGGAAAAGGTGTTTTCATGGTATAAAACCCTAGCACCAAATACACAGAGATCCAGGTGAAAAAACTGTTCCCTTTTCACATAATATAAAGTTTCATAATATTTCACATAATATTAAGCTTCATTTGCTGGTTTACACACAAAATTACACACACAGTTGCCATAGTATCCAAAGGAATGGGAAGCACTGTTAAAAAGCAGACATTCCTAGGATGGAGAAAGATGATCCTGTGTCAGTTTAAAACCAGTTGGAGTTATTATTCAGCTACAAAACCAGGCAACTTCAGGGGGAAAAAAATTAAAATCTGACATGCTAAACAAATTAATGGCAGCAGTTTGTGCACTTGGGAACATCTCTTTTTATCTGAGGTTTCAAAAGTGACTTTTGAGAAGCTCTTATTTATGGAAAGATAATATTTTTTTAGACATAAAAATTAGGTAGGGTGACCTGGCTTTCACACCAGGAATTCCACAATCTGGAATTGAACACAACACACTTGAGCATTTCTCAGGTTATATTTGGCAGTTAAAAAATATACACAGATCACACCACCCATACATGTACAGCAAAATCACACCTGAAAACATGCCAGAGACAAAGCAGGAGCAGAGGACAAGGCAAAGGAGGGAGACAGGCAGCAAGGACTGGAAAAATAATCATGCTGAACATACTGGTGATCAGGGCTACCTGTCCTTAGTCGACACTAAGATAATTTCTATTTCTAATCATATTCTCCCTCTTAAACCTATACTTAAAACATGATACATGTTTTGACACCTTCAGAAAAAAACACTGACATTTCAGTGGGAATTGGACTGTTCTCCAAGTCAGCTCAGTTTTCAGCCAGCTCTCCTCCAACCCCTGGGTTTAGAAAGGCCAAATTTCTGCAGAGCAGTTTTGGAGCTTCTCAGGGACCCAGCACGGCTCATGCTGCAGAGATTTAGGTCCCCTCATTGCTCACCAAGAGTGCAATGCATGCTCAGAGTTATCAGTGCAAGAGAGAAAATTATAGAGAAACTGATGAGAGACTTGTTGATGAACATATATTAAAGAAAAGGCCCTTAATCTGCCAACTCTGTCTCTTAGAACAAGGCAAAGTAAAAGGTGGCACAGTGAAAAATATAATTACTTACCTTCCAGCTGAAATAAATTATAAGCTCTTAAGCTTAGCTGACAGTTCTGAGGCCTGTGGAGCAGGAAGTAAATGAAAGGTAGCTGCTCTGCTAGCTAGCTAGTTCTTAAATCTCACCTCATTCTTTTCTACCCTTCTTAAAGTTCCAAAAGGGACTAGAGGGTCTTCTTGAAAATCCTAACAACATAAAATAAAGGGAGCCCATCAAGAAGAGTGTTCTGACACAAGTTCTGCATCTCTGCTGGACCTATTTTTCCTTCAACTGAAGCATGTGATTAACAATTTTGGGAGATGATTGGATGGAAATTATCTTCCTTCACTGCAGCACTGAGTCAGCAGTGACATGACAGTAAACTCAGTAACACACTGACCAAGGGCAGCTCATCACCCTCCGCCTCATTGGCTTAGGTTGGAAACGGAGTGTGTCTTCTATTTGCATCTGCCAGAGCTGAGGCAGTTATCTGCTGTTCTTTGGGCAGTTTTATCTCTTCCCCAGCCAACCCTCCCTCCAGATCTCTGCTGTCCATGGCCACTGAGTGTCCCTGCAGGGCTGATCCAATCCCAGCATCCCATGGGGAGATGCTCCGCCCAGGGGAGGAGCCAAGCATTCCTACCTGGATCCAATCTGGGCCTGGCACAGCACAGCAGCCTTTGCCCCCTGCATTCCCAGAGGAGCAGCTTTCTGCTGCCCTGCATGGCCAGAGGGAGCCCAGGCCCATCTCCCTGTACTGACTCTCAGTATAGGGTTTTTTGTACTATTGCATTTGTAATTTTTAATTTTCCTAGTAAAGAGCTGTTGTTGCTATTCCCATATCTTTGCCTGAGAGTCCCTTAATTTTAAAAATTATAACAACTTAGAGGGAGAGGGTTTACATTTTCCATTTCAGGGCAGGCTCTTGCCTTCCTTAGCAGACACCTGTCTTTTCAAACCAAGACACCCATCCACAGGTTGTGGGCAGGGAGGGATAAATCACCTTTCATCCATAGCTGTAAAGAAAACTGTCTCAGGGAGCCTAAAAGGAGTTTCACCTCCCAAAGTGAACAAATGAGCAAAGGATAATGACTGTACCTGAGCCCCAGCACATGCAAGAAAAAACAGCCTAGTGAGGCCCATGGATTTATGGTGGCTGAGGAACCCTGGACATCATGTATTCCCTGGCAATGGAAATATCAATATCTTGTTTCACTGTCATGCTTTGAATTACCATTTGTGCCTGAATTTCTGCAAAATTCCTTGATGTGTCAGCTATTTCCCAATGGGACTGAGAAGTAGAAAAGAGCAAATCAAGTGGTGCTGAGATGCAAAAATGAAATGGTTGAAGAACTGACACAAACCTGGCAAAATTAATTACAAAAGTGTCATCAAAAATGTCATGGAGAATAGACTCACGCGTTCTTTTGTTAAAGAAGGGCTAATACTGAATCAAGAGAAGAAGGAGAAAGAAACTTTCAACATTTCACATGAGGTGGGAGCTAATCAAAATGCAGCCATGAAGATGGCATTTCTTTCAAATGAGTTTCCCTTCAGCTTGTCAAAATGGTGATAATTTTAAGCAGATTGTACTTCACAGTTTGTGTACTACTGGGTTTTGTTTTGTTCTTTGGTGCTCTTTATTTAAGAGTAGGTATTAGATTAGGCATCATAACCATCCTTCTCCTCTTAAGACTTGTTTTTACAAGACATTAGAAATATTAACAAAAACTTTTGAAAAGCCTAAAAATAGTGTGCATAGCAAAACTTCTAAATAGAGTATGAGTGAATATTCCAACATTTATTACATACAAACATAAATTAGATTCATCATTCTAATAGATGCCTGGGCTTGGAACCACAAGGTCACAGACCCTTTTCTCTTCCACATGCTCTGAATTAAAGGCATCAGTGTTCATTAACTGTTGAGTAAAACTTCAAGGAGCTGTTAAGGAGAAAATCAAACCAGGCTTGCCTTTCCAAAGGAAAATTTGGTGCTGAGCTCCATCTCACACCAGAGCAGCACAGACAGAAGCCCAGCATCTCTCTGAACTCCTGAAGGGGAGCCCCAGGAGACTGAGAAGAAAATAGAAAATAATTTAAAAGTCAGGGAATATGCACTGTTTGTGTAACCTGTGAAGAGTAGGAGGATAAAATTCGTGTTCTGAGAAGCAAAGCCTTATAGTAAATTCAGTATTTTTTTAAAATTTCTTCATTGGAACAAGAGTTAGTGTACTATAACAGATTATCACTTCTCCAGGAACCAGGTAAGTGAAATAAAGGACAGGAAAAGGAAAGTTTTGCACCTGCCCTGTGCTCAGCCAGCTCAGACTGAAGCTCCAGGTTATGCTCATGGGCACCCACATCCTGCTGCTAAAATACCCAAGGGAATGACTGAAGTTGTGTCAGGGGAGGTTTAGCTGTGTATTAGGGACAGGTTCTTCCCCCAGAGGGTGGGAACACTGGAACATCTCCCAGGGCAGCGCTCACAGCAGCTCTGGCAGAGCTAAATAACCTGGACAATGCTCTGGGACACGGGGTGGCACTCCTGGGGCTGTCCCATGCAGGGCAAGCAGCTGGATTTTGATGATCCCTATGGATTCCTTCCAGCTCAGGATATGATATTCTATTCTACTCTGCTCTATTCTTTTCTAACAGCAGAGTTTTCAAAGCATGCACCTTGAAAAGGAGGATAATCATACAGGATCACCACTTATTAGCAGCTGTCTCTGAGGACATAAAAGGGATAAAAAGCAATGACCTGTGGAGAGGAGAGAGAGATATTGTCACCAAATGGTCTGACTGACAGCAAGGTGACTTCCAGTGCAAGTTCAGGTCCACCTTTAGGACCAAAAGAGATGACAGCTGAGTCTGAGCACCCATGAAAATGGCTCGTTGCTATGGCTATGAAAAGGGAAGAGCTCGCTTTCCTCAAAAGCGTACTCGAACAAGGGGACAAGCTACCATGATTACAAGCAATACAGAAATACAAAGGTTTAGATTTTAAAAATGGTTTTCAGTGTCTAAATCAGACACCTTTCTCCAGCTCACCCTGCACCAGGAAAATCAGCAATTTTGGGCTGCTCTGAAGAGGAGTAACAGGAGAGCTACAACATGCATTTTTTGACAGAACTCATCATCTCTTGTCTGCTGTTCTTCATTAGCTAATTTCAAAGCTATTTACAAAAAAAGTTCCACAACAGGATACTGATGGCTCAGAGAAAGGAGGGACTTGTCTGTCACGAGGATGTGAAACATGGGGAATTTCAAGAATACAGGGCTGCCTACTTTAGTAATTTTTTACTTGTGTGTGCCTGCAAATCTGATTTTTAGTTTTAGTGCACAAATGCCCTCTGTCTCTTCTGGGATTTTGCTTTCAGCTGCAATCCTTAATTTCATGAGATAACTGTAGAGGTATACATGGATAAGAAGTTACCACAGTAATTTCCAAATATTCCGAGCTGTTTGCATGAGGAGAAAATCAAGCCACAGAGGCTTTTCACACAGAGCAGAGCCACAGCAGTTTAGTGCTTATGTACAGTCCCAGGTATCTATGGTAACAGCAAATTCTATCCCATTGCCACAGCACTCATCACACTTGTTCCTTCCTTGCCTTTTATGTGATACATTGGCTGGGACTGAAGAGTCCCACGAGAGCACCCAGTCAATACCTCTCCCAAATGACAATCAAAATGGAGCATCCCGTCATGCAGCATGTTTTCCAGAGCTCAGTATTGAGGCAGGGAACACCTGCCCTTACACCTTTCTGAAAGGATTTCCAAATGTTAGAATGCCTTCTGGTAAGTAACTCATTTTTTATTGACATTTTTTTCGACATAGTTTTACCTCCTCTAACCCGAGCTCTCCTCTCTGTTGAAGGTGTTTCCCTTGGCTCTGCCTTTATCTGTGCACACACCCACACCAGAAATGCCTCTGTCCCAGAGTAATCACTGCTGCTCTTAACCCCCATATCTCCCCTAGTGCTTTTCTAATGTTGAATGAAATTGCTATTCCAGATCCTTGCTATCACAGCCAGCAGTGGTTTCTGCTTCATTCTTCCAGGACTCAGCACTGACACATTATTATAGTTGTCATTTCTGCTGCTTCATCATGTCACACAGTCATGCCTATTTGTCAGTCCTTTATTACCCTTACATCTCCCAGAGCTTTACTAGCCTTCCCCCTCTCAGCTCTGATTTATTTATCCTGGATTACAAGCCCTAAATTCATTACCTTGTCCTTTCATGGATTGAATCTCAAAGGAGTTTTTTTGGCTGCACTTGGAAGGTCTCTAGATACCTTTGATTTTTTTTCCCCTTGGCATTTAGAGTCATCTAATTTACTATAATCTGTCACTTTTGATACAGCACTGTTCGTTCACTCTTTTAGATCAAGGGACATATCAGCATCAGGGAAAAAAAATAAAAAAGATGTTATTGGAACTCCCTTCAAATCACCTTACACATGAACAGAACATCCTCTTTTCCACACAGCTCAAGTTGCTGAAGCATTTTATGGACATTAATCCAGAGGAGGCCACAGCCAGTGCTAGCTACAGGTATGCTCACAGACTCCACAGCAGTTGTCCAGAAATCCTCCCAGAGAATTCACACATATGATTTTGCATTTAATTGCCCTGATCCAGAAGATGAGTAACAGAAAAACAGATTTAAAAAAATTTAAGCATGGGATTGAAAACAAGAACTCCGTATTGAATACATTTCAATTTCAGTTGTCAAAGCAAGGTCCTGTAAGCCACAAGATGGTATTTTCTTAAATATTCAGAAGCAGAAATAAGTCATTAACTCTGTACATATCACTGATGTTTAGAACTCCTTAGGAATAATTGAGGAATTCTCCAGGGCTTGCCATTTAACCAGTTATGAGTGATTGCAGTGAGAAACACACCCTACAAGACAGTGTTCAACGTGCAGGAGTTCTTACGTGCTGTGCATTTTGAAATGACTCTCCAGGAGATGGGAAAAGCCACGTGTTTTTAGAGATAACTGAAAAAATTCCAAGATGAAAATATCTTGCAACTCTAAACAATATATAAATTAAAACCAGAGCCAAGAAACCATCCAAGATAACTGACAGAACAAAACACTTCTTTCTGAATATTAGAATGACAAGATAATAAATTATTTTCAGTGATAGACCGAGGCAGGAGCAAACACACACAAAAATCTTAAAATAATCTAGGATAATTGACAGTCACTCAAAAATACTTTAAAAATGTTCATCGTTCACCTGGTCAGAATGGTGATTAACAGATTATAAAACTGCATCCAAATGTTACAAAGCTGCAAGTTCAGATCCCCCAAACTACTCCAGAAACCACCAGATTTGTGCAAACTAAATAGGAAAGAATTTATATGTTCTCTCCTTGAAACTGGATAAGAGACTAAAAACAAAATCTCACAACTGGTGACAAGGCAGGCAAGAGCTAAACACCTCTGTCAGCAGACAAGGTATCAGGAATTGCAGAGGGCATGGTTCACCTTCCAGCTTTTACAAGAACTGCCAAAAAGCCATTTTCCCCAGATTTTCTACAAAACATTTTGGATTTCAGTTCTTTTGAATAGTAAACTGCTCCTTTAATCATAATCCCAAATGACAGGCACTACATAGTGCTGATGTTTACTTCATTTCTCCTCATTACTGGCCATCTTAAAATCATTACCCTTTCCCCAGTATTATTTATGCAGCCCATTATCTCCCCACCAATCAGAGCAGAGTCACAATTCTTCAAAAGCTGGTTTAACTAATAGGTGAAATTGTTATTTACTGACTCCTTGTACCCAGCTTGGCAGTCTGTGAACCAGAGCAGACTCAGTTCTCAGCCCACTTTGCCTAAGCCTGCTTGACACTGACAATAAGGAGCAAAACAGCATTTCAGTAAAAATAGATTTGAAAATGCAACTGCCATGGCTTTCATGAGTTTGGAGAGTCCGAGCTGTCAAGTGCCAGTAGGGTGTAAGGCAATAAACATCTAGAAAAAAATCAAGTTTCTGCCTACCCAGTTCATTTGCTGCTCAAGTACTTCCCCTGCAGCACACTGTGTAAGTGGGACATTGAGTCAGGGGGAAAAAGGAGAGACATGACAAAGAGCAGGCAGAAGAACAGCAAAGAGAACAAGTTGTTATTTCACTACAGATTTTTTTTTAATTCAGCTTTTCTTCCAAGGAAATCTAAAAGTAACATTTATCTCTGTAAAGTCACATTGCTGTTCTGTGAAGATATTCCTAAAAGCCAGCAGCAGTGACCCAGAATTTGGCAAAAACAACACACAAAAAAAAAAACAAACAACAACATCCCCACCAACAGTTTGGAAATATGGCCTTGCTCTCATTGTATGTTCAACAATGCTCTCTCACCCACACATTCAACCTAATGATCTATGTCTTAACCTAACCATATGATCTATATCTTCAAAAAATTCATAACATTCAGAATTAGATGGTGTGATAATAAATCGTGGGTACCAGCCATTTCCAGAGATCACAGTCTGATCCATCTTTTCTGGAATGGCATATATCACCCCCATGAACAGCTCTGTTATATATATAGATAAATGATATAATAAATATATATATATAAATATATATAGCACCTAAAATAAGACTTCCTTGCATCCTGAATGAAAGACAATGACGATGTTTCTTCATTCAGTTTTAGCTAAAAAAGGGCTGGTTTTTTGAAACCCTTGGCTGGGTAAAAGGTGGGTTTTTTTGAAACCTGTGCCCTTTCTGAAGTGTAGTGCAGAGGGGCAGGGGTGAAGCTGCACAGGAACACCCAGGCACAGCCTTTGGCTGAGAAGGTTTCAAGCACCTGCCCACTGATGGCAAAGTGGTGGAAGCAGCTTGGAGAGCTGCAAGGGTTTCAGTCCTGGAGTTGAAAATCAGACAAAGTGCATGTAAAGCCACAAGATTGCATATTCTGCATTTCAGATCAGCCAGAAAAGCAAATGGAAGCTTTAACCTCTCATTTATTCAACAACTTGAACTCTGCACTCAACCCCAAACAGTGCACAGGCATTAAACACTAAAGGGAACACGCAGCACACTCTGGGAAATCTCTGGTCTTCTACAGTAACACATGCCATGGAAAGCCATTTATTGAACCTTTTGAAAACTTGGTTCAAAGCATACAGACATGGTGGAAAATTCCTACACAGCTTGCCATCCAAAAGCATGCTCCCCTCTGTGATTTGTGATAACCCAATGTGCCTGGCAGCAGACCATTCCCAGGCAGAACACTCACACACCATATTTAATGCGCCCAGAAACACAAGAAGTCATTCTCAATCATGGGGAGCATTGAATTCCAGGGTCATTCCAAGTAAAGAAGGAATTTCTGGAGAATGACCAACCTGGCTAAGGAGACAGGATTGAAAAATAATATTTTCTTTCTATCTAAGGAAGACACAAATGAGAACAGAAATTTCCCAATGTTGCAAGATGATCTCAGATGTCAAAACTAATTAGTCAAATTAAAAGCCTTTTAGTCCTGCTGAGGGCTAACCTGTGAATAGAAGCATTTGGCTGAAGGTAAGAGTACCTCAAATAGAGTAAGTGGAGTCCTGAATTTCCAGGAGATCAGGTTTGTCCTTGAGGAATTCCCCAGGGATAGATATTAAGGGAACACTGCATTCATACTGGCACAATAAATACATACTTATATATATCTCACATATTTAAATAAAAATATATACACATGTTGATGGATGGATGTGTATTTTAAGAACCCACAAAATTTTTTGGTTGGATATTTTAGTTCAATATCAATTTCAATATCATCCTTTACCTACAGTGGAACCAAAACACAAAACATTTAAACCAAGTGGTGTTTAACTATTCAGCTCTTTTATTCCCCCAGTGGCAGCAGCATATAACAGATTTTTGTGATTACAGACTTAATAAATCATATTCTATATCAGTGCTACATTGAAAACCCCCATTGGATTTATTGAGTTGTTCTTTTTTTCCTTGGGTCAAGTTAAAACTTTCTTGGGCGGACAAATATAGATTCAGAGCTAAAAAACGACCTGAAGCACATTCAATTTGAGGTTTCTTTCTCCAGACTGTGTTGTAGGTTATGCTACCTCATGGCCAAAACTGAGAAGCCAAAATCTATCTTCAGAGATAATTAAAAAAATTCAACTGTGAAATGAAACTATCAGCATGCCTCCTTTTAACTAACAAGATTAGAGCTACAAAAGCTGTGAGCTTATACAGGTCTCACCAGTGTAAGTCCCTGTGGAACTGAAAGCTTTATAAAGGATTTCAATGCAAACCCACAATATTGGAACATGCCTGAAATACACAGAAGCAAGTTATTTTATTTTATTGAGGCATCATAGCAGGAGACACCACCAGACAGTTCAACATGAGGAAAAACAAAGACTTGTGGGAACAAGGAATTTAAAAGCTGTCATTGCATCTGCAGCACGCTCCTGAAACCTCATTTTGTGCCCTCACTCTTGCTCTTAGTGGGCTCAGTGATACAGTGAAATGAAATGCACAAAACAGGGTTTTTCCATAGCCCACTTGGGCCAAACAGAACCTCAGATCTTTGTACACAAAAAGCATAATGGAAATAAATGCTAAAGCTGTGCTGAATCACTTGATCAATTACCACTGGTGCCCTAGCCAGGCTTCTCATCTTAGGGGAATCCAAACACTTTACTTCTGCACAAGGGCTCACTGCATCCATCTCAAAATTCTAAAAATTGAATTTTCATCTTTGATTTATAAAAGTAAAATCTAATTCTTCAACTCTGTGGATACATTAGAAGGCAGATTTCTATTTCTAACAGTCTTTAGCTTGCAAAGCACCTTTTTAATGATGCAGATTCTGGAGCTCCTGGAGAGTCTGAACTAAGTAGTGAAGGGTGCTACTCTGAGTGTAACAAGAGGCTATGGGCCCTTGGTTTGCTTGGTCCAGAAGGAAGAATGAATTGTCACTCTGGTTTTTTAAGATTTTCTAAGCCTTCTGATGTTGACGTTCTTGTAGTGAACTTTCTCACACACTTTCTGTAAATAATTCATTGTTTTGCATTCCTTTATGGAGAAAGTTGATAGACTGTTGGTTGTCCAGTGTCATTGGAGAGGTGGCACTGTCACCCTCCAACCCACTGTCATTTTTGGAAAACTATAAATGTTGGAGTCAGAAAATAAACTGCCCTTTTTTTCTTCACCTTGACAACAGTGGAGTGTGCGCTTGTGTTCTTCCATGTTCTATAATGACAATGAATCCTGCAGGGATATGAACTTACTGCACTTGCAACACTTCCAACTAGAGGGGATCCTCTGCCAAAAAGTTGTAATTTGGGCACAGCTCAACACATGCAGCCCTCACTCCTGGAGTAGGCTGGGATAAAGAGTCCCAGTGTAATCCTAAAGGGCCAAAATTTCCCCTCTGAGATCCCACTGCTCTGCTGCAGCTCTGGAAATCACCTCTGCTGCTCTGAGCTTTAGTGCACAGATGTGAGGAGCCCACTCATACAAACCCTTGAGGCAGAGCAGTGGAGCTAAACAACAAAGATCAGCAGCTAGAAATGACTACTGAGGGAAAACCAAAACTGGGATCACACAGAAAATCTTCACCATCTCACAGAAAACCCCTCTTACAAAGGTGCTCCTTACAAACAGCCCTCCCTGTAGGTGGGCATAGAGCTGCTCCCTTCCAGCCAAGGGGCAGCTCCCCAGCTGGCAGCACAGCTGGCAGGGATGGAGGGATGGACAGTGGCTCAGGGAGCTCCTCCAGTGCCCTGGGATCCCCCCCAGCCCCAGACACTGGTGCATGGCTGAGTGGCGCAGTCACTGACCCTCAGACTGAGGGGCTCATTCTGCTCCCCTTTCTCTCTTCCCACTCTTCTTCTGGGGCTGGGCACCCACAGAACCATTAAAGACTGAGGCAAAGAGGGCATGAAGCACCTCAGCCTTTTCCTCAGCCTTTGTCACATTTCCTCTTGCATCAGTAAAAGTGGAGATTGTCCATAGCCCTCCTTTCATCACTGATGTAGTTACAGAACTATTTTTAAAGTTTTTTTACAGCAATAGCACCAGATTCAGTTCTAGTTGGGTTTTGCCCTTCTAATTTTCTCCCTGCATGAACTCATGACATCCTTGCAGTCCCCTGATTTGCACACCTCTTCCTCCAGAAGCCATAAACTCCCTTTTTATCCAGAGTTCCACATTTTGCTGCCCCACAGTGGCTCCCTCACCCTCCTGTTTGTTGCCCTTGCTGTGTGCACTGGTGCAAGGGCTCTCCAGTTGGGCTCCAGCTCCTGCCGCCTTATAGTTCCTTTGTGACCATTCTCAGGTGGATCTGTGGGTTTAAAGACAGCAATAACCTTTGCACCTTTGCTGCCACATGGATCTGCAGCCCCTACCTGCAGAGAGAGCAGACCCAAGGACTTTTGCCAGCACGTTATTTCTCAGTGGTGCTGTGCCCAGCACCATCTGCACCCACCCTCTGGCAAGCCTGGAAGCAAAAACCGTCACTGAATCAAGAGGAAAGCAGGGCCTCCCCCATGCAGCCACACTCATTACAAACCCCCATAAAAAAATATGATTCTCCAAGCAAGCAACATATCTTCTCCTCAAAGAAGAATTTGCAACACAATGCCTCTTACAAACTCAGGGAAACAATTACCATGGTTAATTAAACAATCCATAATAAGAAAATTACGTGTTCTGACATGCACAAGGAAAGTGTGAGTGCTCAATACCACATCTGGTCATGAAGAATAAACAGTTTGCACGTTCTGTAATTTTAATCTTGGAATTCAGAGCAGTCAATGAACACACTTTTGGACAAAGGTAAGTGGTTACCTCACAGGGAAAACAGAAAAGCAAACTGCTGAAAAGGCTGCATGCCGGGCAAGCACCAACCAGCAAAAATAACACACTCAAGCGGGAGCAACAGGCTGCCCTGAAAACTGGAAGTTTAGTTTTGCTGAAGAAAAACAAAAATAAGTATCCTCAATAATTTAGGTGCCATCTGATACCCATGAACTTTAATTCTAGGTTGCTAAGTCAGAGCTATTAAAAACCAGGGTTTCTTGAAGCTATTTAGCGACTTACATGGTTCTAATTTCAGCCCAAGTTGGCAAGGTGAACTGGGGGAAAAAAGCAAAGAAAATATCTGGTGCATCCATGTGATCTTATTTTTGCTAAATAAAAATTAGTTCCCACACATCAAGTCAGATTCTGGAGTGCCACACTCATTTTTTGCTCCTAGCAACTGTTACATAGATCTGGTCCAGACACTGAGCAGTATTTTTGAAAGCATTTCTACAAAAATACTCTTTTGTCTGTTCCACTTCAGAATTGCATTAATATGAAGAAAAATAAGATTTCTCAGAGACATCCACCTATGAAAACGTGAAATTTCATTGAAAACATGCCTGTGATGGCAAATTTTGTGCAGCTTCACTCAGCTCCAATAATTGGGTACTAAAAAGAATATTTGCTTTGCTTTCTTAAGGTACACCAAGATGATTTCATGTCTTCAAAAGTGGCTGAAGACCCAAGATCCTGAGCACAACCATTTACAGACTCTCCTATACAAGCAGTATTAGTATGAAGAAAAATAAGATTTCTCAGAGACATCCATCTATGAAAATGTGAAATTCCATTGAAAACATGCCTGTGATGACAAATTTTGTACAGCTTCACTCAGCACCAATATTTTGATACAAAGAAGAATATTTGGTTTGCTTTCTTAAGGTACCATGTCTTCAAAAGGGGCTCTAGACCCAAGATCTTGAGCACCACCCTTTACAGGCTCTCTCCTATACAAGCAGCTCAGCAGGATATACTTTTGCACCCTTTACATTTGTATCCCCCAGCCTTTACTTTTATCACATATAATATTCTGAAATCACACTTCTAATCAGACATTTCCCAATTCCCCTCGTGCTCCAGCCCACCCCCTCAAACAATCCAAAATAGAAGGACTGGGAGAGGAAGAAACGAAGCCAAAAACAAACCTTCTCAGGCAGAAATTCTGGCTTTAGTCCTTACCATCCTCAAAGACCACAGCCACCCAAGGGTGACACAGCAGCTCTGGGGCTTCTTCTCTGTGCACACCCATCAAAACCCTCAGCAGCATCAGGAGCCTTTGGCCAGCAGGTCAGAGAACAGGCCAGGAAGAAAACCTAAATCATGTGTCCAGAGCAGAAGCATAAGCTCATTCTCAGACACGAGATGATGGCATGAAGCCCCCAGCTTCACCTTAATGGTACGAATCACACATTTGGCCCTCAGACAAAGTCCCTGTCTCTCTTTGCTGCTCAATGTGAAAGCACTTCCACTGAGAAATGTTGCCCACAGCGAGCCCGTGCTTCTCTGAAACCTTCCCCATGTTCCAGGTAAACATTCAGGCACTCTGAGCAAACACAAAGCCTTTGTGAGGGAAATAATGCAGCACAGATGAGATACATTGAAATACCTGATGTTTCTCCCCAGAAGAAACAGTAAGAAGACTTCTTGGACTAACTCAATATCACAACACAGTCACACAAACCAGGGCAATACCAGCTCTGGAGATTTACATTAACACTAAACTGCCCTAAAAGCAGATGGTATTCAAAGAAAGCTAGAAATGTCATGATCTGTGAACTTACATAATAAGTGGGTTAAAAGAACACATGGCCAAGTCTTTCCACAGTCAGTGATGGTGGGAGAATAAATTAGCAATGACATTTCAAAGGACACGCTTAAACGACTCGAGAGCCTTCACTCCATTTACAAAAATGACAATTAGCACAGAGACACAGGAATCAGAACCACCTGCAGGAACAGAATCATGAGTGTGGCACCTTTTGGCAGCCCCAGATGAGCTTTGAGAGGACAAATGTCAGGTAAGAGCAGCATGGCAGTGACAGAGTGCAGCCAGAGCTGCTTGATCCCCTGGTTGGTGCTACTGCCTGAGCACATGGTTTGGTTACCTTCACATGATGAAATGACTCTGCTACCCTGTTCAGGACATGAACAAGTCTAATGCAGGCTTTATTTGCCATAGACACACTTCTGTCTCTACCCTGTGAAAATGTTCTCTCATGCTGTCAGTGCTGGGACCTGGCAACACAAATTCTTCCCATGAACAAGGCAGGCTGTGATGAGCTAAATAAATTCCAACCAAAATGCAGGACACATGCCTCTGTGAAAGGCTTTTCTCAAAATTTCCCAAGAATGGGTATCTGGAATGGAAAGCAAGTCAGGAACACAGGAAGGGATAGAAAAGAGAGAGAAATAGGGAACGATGGCATCTCACTATTTCACTGTAGGAAATGCAGTAGAGATGGGGCTGAATGAGCCTACACCACATGCTGAGCGTGCTACAGCTCCACAGAAAATACCAAAATATGTGACAGACACGAAGGATACAGCACACTCCCCTTAACTGCATGGCATTTTGGTAGCAGTCAAAAACAAAAAAGGAATAAAAATTTAAAACTCACTTCATCCATAGGCTTGCAATAAGAGCCAGGTCCTTAGGTTTGTCAGAGCTAAGAGTGTTGGCACTGCCGAGCCCCAGCAGTGCTCTCCAGAGAAGCAGGGAGCACATTTGCAGCCTGCCATCACCAGGCTGCTCTCCCTTGGCAGCTCACAGCCCTGGGCAGGCTGTGCTTGGTGTCAGTGTGAGGAGGGCTGCCTGGTCAGGGGCTGCCTGCAGCCACACAGCTGGACAGACTGCCCTCAGGACAGACCCCGTGCACAGCCAACAAACCAGCCCTGCAACAGAGCCTTCAGGGCAGCAACAGCCCCTCATATTCCCACACAAAAACAGCTCTTCCCTCTAAAATAGGTTTAGAGGTGACAAACTCACCACCCCTGCAAGGCTTGGCATTCCCTTAGATTAGGGTTTATTGGTGGTTTCTAATTCCTGGCCACCCTGATGGCTTCATTTGGAGAACCAGGCTGATTTCCAGATTAGCAGAACGAGACAGAGGTGGGGCTGGAACTTCTGCCCGTCCCCATGCCCAAGGAGATCTCCAGGGGCTTTTCCTGCACTATCCCTGAGGAAATCCACATGGATAGGGTTGCTGCATGGACTCACCCTGAACTGCCATTACTTTGTTCCTCTCTCCCAAAATACCTGCTGGAGCCTAAGCATGATTCTCTTGGCTCTTTGTAATCCGAGCTTGTATCTACAGATGTCAATATATTCCCTCCTACCCTCTTCTCCACAGAATGATGCATATGCACAAGCCCTTGCTTTTTTTTTTTCCCCTCCCTCAAATTTCCACCTCTTTCCTTCTATCAAAGTACTTCTGGTCCTCTCACCACCTCCAGCACAGAGCAGCACTACATTTTTAGCAGGCAGCATTTAACGTCACTATTTGTGCCTTTCTTTTTGTTTGGTCTATTACATCTATGGAGAAAACATTTCCATTAATGGACATGGAGTCAATTCAGAGACAGAACATGTTAGATTTTGCAGCTGCCTCACTTGGAGCCTTCTGACCAAAATCCCACAGCCAGCTTCTCTCAAGAGCAGCCTGAGCCCGGCTTTGGCTCAGGACAGGCTGTGATGGTGGCAGGCCAGGCCAGGCATCCCAGGCACTCCCAGAGCTCTGCCAGGGGAGGAACAAGCACTAACAGAAGAGAGATTGCCAGGATTTCATCCTCCCTGAGCTGCAGGAGGCTGCTAGCACAGACAGATAAAATCCTTCTCCTTTAACACCTCCTCACTCCCAGCCCCAAGGCTTTATGATGGGCACAGGGCACTGCCCTGGTCGTGAGCAGCCCTGCAAAGACAGCGTTCCTGTACCTTGTGGGGATTCTTCCCTGGCAGGGGCTGGCAGTTTCTGTCAGCAGGAGACAGGACAGCATCCCCAGGAGCACAGGAGGGAGGGAAAGGTGAGCAGCGTTGAGCTCGACCTGTCCCCTCCTCACTCTGCCCATGCACACACCCATGACAGGCAGGAGGGCAGAGAAGGGGCCTGGGAGGGAAAATGGCAGAGCACATCCACACACCAGTCACTGTTGGATGCTCAACAGCAAAGGAAAACAAGAGTAATCTATATTCAAGACACATGTTTCCTCATATCTATAAATTCTGTAGCAAATCTGACATAGAAGAACCAAACCAATTGAGCAATTCTGCAAATATTGTGCAGATGTCTCAAAACCCCCTCCCAACAATTTATACTACAGTGAATACTGCTTTACTCTTGTGGGTTTTTGCACATTTTTTCACACAGACCTTGAGTGCAACATCCAGCAATATACTTTGATTTCAGTATCTTCTGCATATGGAAAGTACCAAAATGATGGGCACCTTTGAAATATGCCAAAGGAATGAGGCAAGATGCTGACTGGTTAGTGCAACCTTGAAAATTCAAGTATTCCTTTAAAGCCATACATGAAATCACTAGATAAAATAATTATTGCATTAAGATAAAAACATTAAAGGTTATCTTTATTTAGGAGAGAAGCTTCAAGAAGACACTAGAGTCATTGGAGCATCAATTACAGGTGATTACGGTCCTTGCAGGGCATTTTCTCTCCTCTCTTTTTTCTGGTGGGGCCTATAAACTGTTTAAACTTTCTTTCAGAATGTATTTTCTGAGCATTCCACCCACAGAAACAATGGTCCCATCACCCTGCAGTGCCCAGACAAGCAGCTGGGCTGCTGGGGATGCACTGGCCAGGTGCAGTGCCTGCTCTTGCTGCCCATGTCTTGTGTTAACAGCAATGTGCTCACTCTCCTAATGAAGACAGGACTGAAAATTACTGTGTCATCTTCAAAATTTGAAAAGTGCCTGACTAAAATTCAATCATGATAAACTCTGTTCTTATCCTGTTAAAGTTTTGATATGAACTTTAAAGGAGAAGGAGTAAAATTCTTGGTCACTGTACCACTGAATATCTGGTTAAAGGCAGCTCCTCATTCAGTTATTTTAAATTTTACTTTGCAAATAAAAATCATTCTCCATGCATATTCTGTCACACTACCTCTGAATTCCCTGGACAAGGTGTGGACAGCAGCAGCAAGGGAAATTTAAACAAGAAAATAATTTTCACAGGGGCTGTGAGAAGTCGGAATAGCTGTACTGGAATGAAAACGTGTTGGAATGAATTCATTGCCATCTGTCTTTATTTTGCTAACCAGCTCAATCAGACACCACAAATTTACTCAAACATGAGAAAAATATTTAAATTATTTGTGTTCTGTCCTTTTTCAACACGTAAATCTCAGTGTCAGTGTTTTTGTCAATTTGAATGCTCATCAATAGCAGTGAATTCATTTGTGCACAGCCTTTGCGGCTACACCTATGCAACTTCAAATCCACATTATCAGCTTAATGCAAAAAAGCCCACAGTGAAAGTTGGACTATTACAATTTTAAAGTTGTTCAAGGAAGCATGACAAAAAAATACAAAAGAAACTTTGTTCCTCATTGACAGAGTAATTAAAAAGCCCTACAGCTTTTCTAATTGATGGATAGGAAAAAGCTCAAAACAAAAATATCTTGTAGCTCTACCACAACATTTCTCATGCAAAGCATAATCCAATAAGAGTGAGAAGGAAATGATGGAGCAAGGGGAAAAGAGAGGTAAGAAAATGTACTGTAAGAAAAATACAGAAAATAATGACAAACTATCTGAAAACAATCACAAGAATTAAATAAATGCAGAGCTGCAGGAATGTGCCCTGCAAGCCACCATTTCCCTGGACCCTGTCCGTCAGCCTTCACAAGCAGCCCCAGTCTCTCCTAATCCTAAATCTCCTTTTCCTAAAGGAAAGGGGCCAGCAAGGGCTGCTTTGAGGAGAGGCCACATTGCCCAGAGACACTCCTGGGGAGATGAGAATTTCTAGACCAGGTCAGCCTCAGCAGCTGCCCAGGGACAGCTCATTTCTCTCCACCCTTCAGGCTGCAGGGCAGCTTCAGCCCTCCAGCCTGCAGTGCAGGGAGGTGGAACTAAAGCCAGGAACGTTCCCCTGGGCACAGCCTGGACCTGCAGATGTTCCTTTGGCTGCAGACAGGACTCAGCAGCAGAGTGTGGCTTTGCAGTACCTGAGGTAGGAGTTACTGCTCAGGAAGTGCTGCAGAATGAAGGTTTAGTGGACTCAATGATCTTAAAGCAGCTTTCCACCCTAAATGCTTCTATGATTTTATATCTACTCCAGAGCTTGGCTTTGTCAAAAAAGAGGTCCAGCATTATAAAGGTGAAACACATCCCCTCCTCCCAGCACACCACCACACCAGTCCACTGCTTCTCAAACACCAGCAGGGCAGGAACCAGCACCACACACACATCAAACTCTCCTTACACACACCCACCTTCCTCTGCTCAGTGCTCCCCATCCAGCTGCTCTTCAGCAAGAGAAAACAATTAGAAAGGTGCAGAATGAAGGGCTCCCAAGAGCAGGGCACACTCACAAACCTCTGGGCATGGCAAACCTGGGCAGGTGAAGCAGCCCCCTCTCTGCAGAGGCAGCAGCAGAGCAGCCAGGGCACAGCAGACAGTGAGACCCTGAGCTGAGCCCGCCCCAGCAGCTGCAGGGCACAGGCAGCACCTCTCACTCCCCGGCAGAAGGGATTTAGGCACATAAAGGAGCTTGGTGGCTCAGATTCCTGCTCCACACCCAGCTTTAGGGAAGGGGACCAGAACACGTGGAAGGTAGAGGTTTGCAGTGCTGTTCTTTAGTGGTTATTTAGGGCAACAGGCAAAGTTTCAAGATCTCTCTGTATTCCAGGCTTCAGTCCCCATCACTCATTCCCCTCCACCAGCCCTGCACATGTGAAAGGCTCCTGCTCCCAAAAACAAGAGTTGAGCAAGGCTGTTGACAGCAAGAAACAAATTTCATACTGCACCCAGCAGAGCTGCAAGCGTGTTAGCAGTGGAAAAATCAGCACTTCACTGAGGTTCAAGACTTCTACAGTGGAAACACATGAAGGAACACTCTGCTGAATCTTTGCATTTCTCTTTTTTTAGCCCTTTTTTCCCCGAGTTTGTATTTTTCCACCACATGCAGACAATACTAAATTTGGAATTCCTCAGCTGTGCACAGCAGTAAAAACATGTAGTTCTTTAATGCTGCCTCTTATGAAATCTCTTTTTTCTGGCACAGCATCTTTCTTGCTAGAACAGACTAGAGATACAGAGAATTCCTCAGCGCAACCTAGAGACTAAATTTATTTTATGTAAATAAACATTTTGAAATAACTTGGACTAGCAGCTGGTGCTGCCATCAGGCACCCCAGAATGTAACATCACTGCCAGGCTGAGCACGAGCAGCCGAACCCCAGCACAGAGCAAGAGAAAAAGGAGCCAAGGGAAACACAAATCTGCACCTCAGCACCTGCCTGGGACACCAGAAACACTGGATGGAGAACAGAAAGCTGCCCCAAATCAGAAATTCAGCATTGCTTCTGACACCCCAGAAAAGTGAAGCCTAAGTTACATGGGGCCATTTGGAGGAGAACAAAGATCACAAATATGCCATTACTGAAAGGTAAGATCAAAATATCTCCATGAAAAGGGACTGGGAAAGCAAACCAAGGAAGGAGAAAAAAGAAAAACCATCAAAAAACATACCTAAACCAGAAAGGAACATCAGAAAGAGCTTTCTTCATTGAAAACTCGCTGTAGTAAATGGACATTTGGGAGGTAATTTGTTTTCATCCCTTTTGCAGTTTAGCACTGATGCTCTAAATGATTTCATTCACTGCTTCAGATGCAAAGCTCATTTACCATCAGAGGGCCAAATGCCACACACTGTCAGGTGAAGGATGTTTGAGTCTGCAAAGTTGAGCACAGTCTAGGTGGAGGAGATTCTGAATAATGCAGTTTGAGGACATGCAGGTCCATAATTTTTCATCTAAATCCTCCATCAGGGAATAAGTATTTCAGCATCCTTTCCTTCACAGAAAACTCATTTCATTCAAAACACCAGAGACAAAATGAAACACCTCCCATTTGCAGAAACCAAAGGTCAAAGAAAGTTTCAATCTTTGGAGTAAAAACAATAATAGGTGACTCTAGCCCCTCAATTGATTTAATTATAAAGAGGTAATTAAGAAGTGCTCCACTCAAAGAGTGACAAAGCAGGTTTGCAAACTGAATACACAGACAACTGCATGCCTCTAAGCTGGGCACATGGCATGAAAAATGGGATGGCTGAGAGCTGTTCCAGTCTGCCATTTTTCTTTATCCACACAGGGGTTTGATGGGAACTACAAACACAGAGAGGATATTTGATAAGGGAGTTTTCATTATGAAAAGATGGCTTAAGATGCAGATGTTGAAGACTGGAATATGCCTCAATCCTCTTACAGAGGTGATTCCCCCAGCCCTTGTGCCCTGAACAGTCTGTCACAAACTCTTCTTGCTTTTACAGTATTGCTAGATTAGCTCTTAAAAAACAAAGAGTTTTCCTGAAATGTGAAAAAAACCAGGATGCCCACAGAGCATGTGAGAGGCAGGCTGCTGTGTACAGCTTCTGGTGTGCACATGGATGAGAGGCAAACACAAGCAGAAGTTATCTGCAATAAAATATTCAGTAACTGGGCCATTATCAGGCACTTTCATCATGATAACAGCCTCCCAGCTGAGATTGGGGTATTAATATTGGTAGGTTGATACCTTCCTCTAATAACTTTGGCCTAAAAACATAAGCGGCTTTTACATTTTTAATTACGGCCAGATTTTATTCTGAGGCTATAATCCTTTCCCAGCAATTGGATTAATGAAAATAGTGATTTATAGGGAGGAATAAAAAATAATCCAGTGAGAGCAAAACTACCCTGGCAGCCCTCAAGGAGTCCTTCAGTACAACGGGACACGGAGGAAGGTCAGAGGAGCTCCATCAGCTCCCACCAGCCACAAACAGCACCTGCAGGACTGAGCTTTGAGGGGTCACATCCCAGCTCCTCTGGGGAAATACCTGGAAGCAAAGCACAGCTGTTGTGGTACTCTCTGCACTGGGTACACTTTTTTCTTTAAACATCAGAAACTAATTTTCATCATCTCATGGCAGATCTTTATTTGTATTCATGTAGGCTCAGGACAGGCAATGAGATGAGGATGCTGAGATGATACTCCCACAGCGCAGCTCCCCCAGGAGAGTTGCTTGTTGGCACTGAAAATGTGTCCCATGCCACCACACATTCCTCCTTTTCAAATTTCAGCACAGAAAAATGAGCACAGTTCCTGTTCTTGAGCAGGGTTTCAGCTCCTGAAAGCAGATTTTGGCCCACTACAGATTCAGGCTATATCCAGCTGAGAATGGACTTTCATTACTGCAGCCTCCACATCTGCAACCTCAGGTGCAATATTTTTCCCCTGCAATAATTTTCACCATTAAATATCTAATTCCTTCTATTTTAGCACTTACAAGGGGTAACTGCTATTCACACAAATGTTGAGTTTGTCAAAATCACCTAGTGAAAAAAGCCATCGTTTTAAAGTGTTAATTCATGGCAGAGAAAACATGGAACATGGTTCTGTGTTTGCTACAGTAGATGAGTGAGTAGAACTGCCTGAAAAAAAGAACATTTAAAAACTTCCCATAGAATAACATTGTAAAAAGCTAGGATACAAATGATAGGGTTTGGGGTTTTAGTTAAAACAAACCAGAAGATTTAGTTTTGCTTTGCTCTTTTGGTTTTTAAAATAAACCAACCAAACAAAAATAAAAACAAGAAACAACAACAAACCCCAAACTTAAATATTGATACAAGATTTACACAACATTTTCTTGTTACATGAGAAACACAGTTTTCTTCCCCAAACTCTCAGTGATAGTACAAAGCACAGAATGTGCAAAAAAATTAAACACCACAAAGTAACACTAATAGGGAACACATGTACCCAAAGTGATTCACCTTGCTGTTAGGAGCCAAAATTAGATTCCTGCTATTATTTAAGTCCTGCAAAAAAAATTCTTTTGTGGAGATCTGGAAAACTGCAATGACCCTGTGAGGTCTAATACCTTATTTTCCTGTATCTGCAACACAATTTTTGGACAAGAGCAGCATACGTGCACACCAAGGAAGCTTTAAAACACCACAACAACAACAAAAATAAAATATCCAAACCATAAGCAGGCCCACGAGATCTCTTGCAGGTATTTTTTCTGTTCTCAGGTGGCCATTGGGCTCCATTATGTCCACATTGCATGCGCTGTGTATGTGCCAGATACACACAGCATGTACAATGAGGACACCATAGAGCCACCGTGGAGGGGTCACAAAGATGCTCTGTGGTGCTGCTCACAGGGTCCCAGGATGAGGGAAGAGATGAGAATCTTGACTCCATCTTTTAGAAGGATTATTTATTATTTTAGGATGCATATTATATTAAAGGAAATGACACACCAAAACTATACCAAAAGAATAGAAGAAAAGATTTTATCAGAAGGCTAGGAAGGAAAAAGAATGGAATAATAAAATAAAAAATGGAAAAATAAAATAATAGAATAATAAAAAAAGAATGGAATAATAAAATCTTATGTCTGCTCACAGCTTCGACACAGGTGGCTGTCACTGGTCATCAAGTAAACACAATTTCACATGCTCGGTGAGGAATTCTCCAAATCACGTTCCAAAGCAGCAAAATGTGGAGAAGCTGAAACTTCCCAGCTTCTCAGGAGAAAAGTTCCTAATGAAAGGATTTTTCATAAAATATGTCTGTGACAATGCTCCAGAGAGGAGAATCCCTGCAGCCCAAGCCCTGCAGCAGCTCTGGGAAAAGTTCTCTGCTGGAAAAAGAGGTGATGCAGCCAACTGCAATGCCCAAGAGTCAACTGGAGAAAGGAAGAAACTGATTCAGAGCTAGTGAGTAAAAGAAAAGGGAGCACATCAAAAGAAGAAAGCGTACGGGAAATAATCTAAGTTTAATTGCAATTACCAATACTTCAGTCTAATGGCCCTGCAGTGTTACTGGAAGCCAACAGATTTATCAGAGCTTTAGCAGAACTTTCAGAAACAGCTGCACTTGCACTTTTTTATTTTCAGCACTTGTACTATTACCTGGATTTTTAAAGAAAACATTATTGACAACCGCTAGGAGCACTGCAAAATAGGGAAAAAAAATTTCCTCATCCCCTCAACCATGAGTATTTTGAAAGCTTTTGAAAAGCAGCACTAAAAGTATATTCTCAGAACTCTGCTCTTCAGGCAAATAAGTTCACAACAAATAAAACTTTATTAAAGCCCACAGATGTTTTTTATGGATATTGCAGCAAGGTATTTATAAAGTCACAGCAGAAAAGATGGTCTAGAGACATATTAACAATCTCTGACAAAAGATCAAACTACAATAGATACATTCATAAAGTTTAAAACAAGAAAGATCAGCAAAAATAAGATTAAAAATAAAGCAATATCACAACACATTTCCTTCTTTCACATGATCCTGTGTTGTCACTGACAACACAAGAAAAATGAGTTTTTTTCCCACAAGCCCTGAGAGCTCACAGAATTATTCTTCCTGGAATTAGGGTAATGGAAGGGTGTTTTCCAAATGAAATTGTCCCAATAAATATTTTCCAGAAATTTCTTCCCATTGACACACCATAGGAAGTGTTATTCTTTTTCATCCTAGTGGAGAGTTATTTCATACAGAAAGCAATATAGGATTCTTGACCTCACAATATTTTCAAAACCGGCCTCAGTACTCTCCTCAAATATTAGGTGGAAACCAAATAATTCATTAAAGCCTTTGCTAATATTACACTCTTGCTATTTTCTCACCTTCCAGAAAACTCCTTTTTCACAGTATTTTTTGTTTCACCTTCCAGTATGCAGAAATAAACAAACAAAAGCATCGTTATTTCACAAAAAGGGAATGCAAGGTAGAGAATTTAGTTTTTCTTGCCATTCTTCACAACCTTTTAAAATATTCTTCAAGACAGCTTTGAGCACAGTCAGCAGCCTAAATATATGTTCACAAATCTGACTTGCCACACAGTACCACAGCACAGCACAGCTATTCTCATACTCTCCAGGATAAAATAAACTGTTTCTCTCAGGCAAGTCTGATTCTTGAGAATCAAGGATTTTATTCTCTTTTTTTGATTCCCTTTACCTGAAACAAGGTCAAAACCTCGTGAGAGAAGGCAGAACCTTGGATGTTATGCAAACACCATTTGTTCAATATTTGGCTTAATTCAGGTTTTCTAATAACTGGGAGATTTCTAACTCATTGCACTGCTATGTTGCTATGGCAGCCTAAGATATATTATAGCAGTTCCTATGAATGCAGACAGTTTCCAAAATGCAATTCTTCTTTCCAGGTATTAATTCATAGAATGATAAATAAAGCCTGATTAAAATTCTTCCCTTCACACCAAACACAGTTTCCTATTCTTGACCTGAAGGAAGTGCTTGGCCATTGTCAAAATAAAGTCCACTGGAGTTTCAGCCAATCTCAGCCATAGTGTGAGCTCAGCAAAACTGCTCCTTTCCCTGGTATCCTTCACCAGCCCAGTGAACTGTGCTCCTTCCTGACTCAGAGCCCGGGGTGCAGAAATCACAACACCCAAACAGAGGGGTTTTTTCAGCAGCTCCTGATCCTCCTGCCTGGTCAGCACTGGGAGAGCAGCAGCTCTCAGCAGAGACACACTCAGCACTGCACAGCTTTTACACCAGGGAGAGCTGTCCCTCAGAGTGCCCCAGTCCCACACAGGTGTGCCAGCCTGCAGGAAATAGGATCCCAATTTTATATTGGGTCAGCTAAGCAGGTGAAATATATACTCTTAATTATATATTATATTTTAAAAAACAGTAAAAAACACATTACTATCAATATCATCCATGTCTGTGTCCACTTCAGAAAAACACCCAGATGCTTCTGATGCACAGAGGCTGCAATCTCTGCAAGGCACTAAAACACAGAGGATGATTCAAAGAGCACAGAAAGGATTGCTGGAAGTGGAGAACTGACACCCTGCTTTGTGCACCAGGGAGGTGGATCCTTCTTTCACCCACAGACCTCTCTTTCATGAATTCAAAAAATCTGAACTGAATCTTCATGAAACGTGTTGTTTTTTACCAGACCTCTTGGCAGAAAAAGATTTAAATTTATATCAAGTGTAGGCATATGTAATTACCCAAGTATATTTTCTGTATCAAGCTGATAATAGGTGCTATTGAATATCCATTACATTTGAATGAACAAATACAACCACTGAATGCCAGAAGTACATTCAGAATATTTAAAATTTCATATAGTGAAACCACTGACAATTTTTGAAATACTGAATTATGAATCCTTAAACACAGCTGGCTCAGGGAACAGAAAATGATGATCAACTACATAGGTTGCAAGCTAATTTTAAAGGCTGATTGAAAACTTTTCAAGTTTCCATAAACTACCAGAAGGACAGAAAGGAGAACAATCAAAGCCTTCAATATATATTAAACCACCATGTTCCCATATACAGTATTCACTTCTCAGTTATATAATGCCTGTGCACATTCATGTTCTAATTTTATAAAAGAGGCAGGTCTTATTATATCTGAAAGCATATCTATCTACAGGGCAGATTAACCATTTGGTTACTCTCAGACCTGTTCATCAATGACACAGGATCAGACTGACAACAGCATTTGGCACTGACACAATTTCTCTCTCTGGACAGCTTCAGCAATGGTCCAGGGACACTGACAAGTTTTCCAATAGAAAAAGGGAAATCCTGGAAGCTTTCCAGCCCTCTGCTTGTCAACACATGCCCATACAAACCTGTTATGTGCCCAGAGACTTCCCAGCCCACAACTGGGGGTGGGCACCTTGCCAGGGTGCTGTGTTCAGACTCCAAATGGCAGAGAGTGGTTGTACCAGGGCAGCTGGAGAGGGGTCCTCAGCTGCAGAAAGGTCCAAAGTGCTACCTCAGATCCACAACTCAACACTGAGCTGAAAATCAAGGCCCTAGCAGCCCTAAAAAGGTGCCAGTGTGAGGGTTCAGAAAGCCAGGAAAAGGCTGAGCTCCCACTGTGGTCAGAGAGGAGATGTGGGGAGAAAGAAGAGGAAGGGAGCTGCCATCACAGGTGGTGACGGCCCCTGTGAGGCAGATGCTGGAGCAGAGTGTTTAGAAATCCATCAAGGGCTGGTCACTGTGAACCTCTGCCCAGTGCAGCCACAACAGTGACAGGGGCTCTTCAGGGTGCCACAGCCAGCAGCTCCATCCAGGGCAGCCAGGACGGTGACAGGGGCTCCTCAGGGTTCCCCAACCCTGCTGGCCATGCCAGAGCCAGCATCTGCACCCAGGGCAGCCAGGACAGTGACAGGGGCTCTCCAACCCTGCTGGCTGTGCCAGAGCCAGCACCTCCATCCAGTGCAGCCAGGACACTGACAGAGGCTCCCCAGGGTTCTTTAAACTCGCTGGCCATGCCAGAGCCATCACCTCCACCAGAGCCGGTCCTGTGTCCCCAAAAGGCTCCTGGTTTACAGCACTGGCCTCCAGGGTGCTCCATCTGCCCAGAGCTGTTCACAGCTCCTGAGCTGAGACATTATTTTAGAAGGAGAATTATTAATGAAAACTGGAAAACTAACACAGAACTGGTTTTTCTTCAAGGGCATGAATCCAAACTCTGATAGTTAATGTTTCTAAGCACCACTTGAAGTCAGCTCAAATTTTACTAATTAATGAGCAGCAATGCTCCTTATCCTTTAAAGCATGCTGGCAACAGAAATCCCCAAATCCAAAGCTCTGAGGAGGAGGTCATGCCCAGCCTGTCACTCACTCCAATGAGCACACTTCATCTCCAAAGCTTGGGGAAGCATCTTTTTCCTCTTTGAAACAGTGCAGGACTTACTTGGAGGGCATCTGCTTTAGGACAGAGTGCAAGCCAGCTGTGCTCCTAAAAGAGGGGTTTCAGCATCTCCTGAAGCTGCACTGTGGCCTTCCATCCCCCAGTGCTGCATCCCTCACCTGGGAGTGGGGATGAGGACACACCTGCTCTCTCTTCTCCTTCCACCTTCTCCAGCACTCTTACCTGCCCATACTCCTACCAGGCTTCCCTGCTCTCCAGGAGATGGAGAAGCTCAGAGTAGTCCAACATTTACTTTTATGAAAGCATGCCATTTCACACAGAAAATAATGTCATATTGAAAAGAAAGAAAACGGATTATTTTGCGATCAACCTAATTTTATTTCTGCAAACAAATATTAAAAAAACAAGGACTGGGAATGCTAAAACAATTCTCATTTCTGCAATGGAATTTGAACGGACTACTATGAGTAAACAGGATTTCACATAACTTTTTTTTCCCCCTAAAGTCCTGTGTTATCAAGCCTTGTTAGAAATTTTACAGAAGCCAAGTCCCTAATAGTTTTTGTCTTCTTACTGGGATTTCATCAAACCAAATTTATTTCTTTGGATAAATAATTTATCATACTACAAAGCATTTGTTTGAGTAATCTTTTAAAAATAAATAAGTATTTAAAACACTCAAATACCAGGCCTATCCAACCCCCAAAATTTCTATTACCTTTGTAAAGCCTCACAAAATCATCAAGCAAATACAAGCTGCCACTCCTCCTTCCAATAACAGAATGTTCTTTACACCCCGATTTCCTTTACTTCAACCACATTTCTGATTCTAAAATAAAACCAAGAACTTCTTGCAAAACGTGCCTACAAACAGGCCCCCAATAAAACATTTCTCCTGTGTTCACAACCATGCACAAGGACAGAACCAGAGCAAGCTCAGCTCCTCTCTGAATTTGTCTTGTGATTCTGTCAGATGTTGCTCCTCTCAGAAAATATAATTGTGACAGTTTCAGCCCAGCTTGTGCACCACAGGTGCTCATGAGGCAAACAAAAAGGTCCAGCATATACAACACTCTCCATTTTTAGCACAGGAGACAAAGCTTTAACAGATCAGAAGCAGAAAAAACAAAGTCTCTCCTCTTTAAGCAGAACACCTATGTGCCATCAGGTGGAGGACAGTGAAATATTAAATGGGCAAAGCAAAACAGCAGAAAACCTAAAAGAAAGCTTCATATGCACAATTACCATTCTTTCAGAAAACACTTCACAGAATTTAAATGTTCTGACAACCAGCTACCACCAAGGTGTGTTGCATTTTAAAAGTTACTATCTGAGCATCTGGGGGCAAGATGTCTGCTGGGTGAGAGACCACGGCTGCGAGATTTAGCTGGAGAGATACTAAAAGCATTGGAGAAGTGCACAATCCTTAAAAGAATTTATTCCTGCACAGCAGGAGAGCTCAAGGATGTGTTTTCACTGAACAATACAAAATGACAGTAAGCAATGCACAGAATCCCATCAAAAATGAACTTTGCACAAGCACAAAGCATCACCCAGAGATGAAGGCTCGAATACTCAGTGCCCTTCCCCAGACATCACAAGGGCTGGGGTGAGAGCCAAAAAACCCCTGCAGCTCTGGGTAAGTTTGGGTTTCTCATTCTGCTTCCTCACTGCCTCCACACTACAGGCAGAGAAATGTGGAACTGGGACAATCAGCTGGAGGAGGAAGATGTGGAAGGGAAGAAGGGATGGGCAGGGCCTTTGGCTGATGTGAATGGGGTCACACATGATGCATTCACACCTTTGCCTGCAGCACAGGTGCTCCTTGAGAGCCTGACACTTGATGGGCATCAGCTCCAGTGCAACATGGCAATCTGTATTGCTGAAACACAGCTCAGCACCTCACATTTGTGCTGGCACAGAAGCAAAGCCCCAAAAGGAATATCGTCATTTTGATGGCTGGAGCAGATATTGATTAAACACTGAAACCATCTTAGAGGTGGTCATAAATACAACAGCTGCTTCACAAGTACACCTTTGGCAAAATGCTGGCCAGGCTCAGACCTAACAGTTCAGTATTTATAGCCACCCCACACTATACACTCTCTAGCAACAATAAAGCACCTGAAATGCTCAATGCTTGATTTAATGCTTCCTGAAGGAGAAACCTGCTTTGCATAATCTTCTGTAAGCTACATTTTATAAAATCTCCTTATAAGCCCATATTTTCTCAGATTACACCATGTTTGGTACGCTGTACCTTTCGATGCTTTTTAATTACATTAAATTGCAAACAACAGTGAGATAATGGGAAAGCCAAGGAAACTCAGCAGTGATGTACTACTCCAATTAATTAGAAATATCTCCAAGTCATCATTGTGAAATAAACCATTTTAAATATGCAAGGTTTGCAGGTTTCAGCCATTTGTGTAAAACTATCAAAGACTTTCTTGCTATAAAGCTTTAATTCCCATCTCAGAAAACTTGGAAGCTAACCTACTTTTTTCATTATTAGGTCAGAAAACACACCATACAAATTATCCTGGATGAATGTGCCAGTATTTCCATATTAATAGGCTGCATCCACAATGTATAGCATCATCTATTGGATAATAAGAAGCTTTGTTATTATTTTTCAATGTACTGGGTGAATACATATACCTAGTAGCCCTATTGAAATGGTAATTAATTATACTTTAATAGAATAAACTGAGATGTTGCCTCCGAGCTACAATACATATTGGAGTTAGGTTACATGGTATTACAGTACTTGGAAGAGATCCTCTCCTCACAATTTAACTACTCACAACCATCTGGACATCACGTGGTGCTCCTGGAGATCAGGGTGAGGACTGGGGAGTAGGGAAGGGAAGGATGAGCACATTTTATTTGGAACACATTTTATTTGGAACACTTTCTGTTCTGCCTCAGTTGCACAGCAGAATCTGAATCAGTCTCCCCACACTGGCAAGTTAAATCAGCCTGGAGTCCAGCTCAGCAGGGGCAGCATCCAGGAGGGATTTCACACAGGGTGGCACTGCCACTGCAGTGTAGCAGCACTGAGGAACCCTTGGTGACCGCACACAAGAGGGAAGATGTGTCCCCTGAGACTAGAAATGCAGAAGGACCTGGGATTGCAAGGCTAGGTCCATCAGGAGCCCTGCCCCACGAGCAGATGCCCCAGTGAGCCCAGCAGCTCTTGATTGAACACCGAGAGCCTCCCTGTGCCAGCAGGAGCCACTGCCTGGTGACTGCAGGGTCCCTGCTCCTGCTGAGCTCTCCTTGCCCCTGCCCCAAAGCCCTGGCTCCCACAGAGCCTCAGCTTTGGCCACCTTGTGTCACCCTTGGAGGGACTCAGCAGGACCAGTCAACCCCAGGCTCTCCCTGCTCCGAAGCTGCACAACTGTGCCCTGTCCCCATCCACAGCTGCCACCTCCGTGGGGCACTGAGAGGCAGCTGTCACCTGTCACTGGTGGCATTAGCTGTCACTAATGTCACCAGAACCCTCCCACATCACCCACTGGATCTCTGCAGGGACACTGAGGGTATCACCCACATTAGGGAGGAATTACTTGGCTAACTGGCTTAGACAGCCACGGGAAAAAGAAACACGGAGTTGTTCAAAACAACAAGAGAAGAGTGACCTGCTAACCGCATTCTTCATGGATGCTGCTAAAACCATCTTTACTGAGCCAACAACACAAAGTATTAGAGTGATACTTCTATAATTCCAGAGAAAAGGTGAAATATGGTATCCCACTCAGTGCTGATCAAATGATGTCTTCAAAACCACTCAAATCTAAGAACATCGAATTTCTCTCCATTATAGTATTCATATAACTCTTTGCCTTTCACTCTACTGCTGCATTATAATTTTCTCAAAAATTATTTCTAAGTCACAGCTTCCAATTCAAACATTCTCCAAATTTATTTTACCGTGTAAGTTAACTGGAAAAATGCACTTTTAGAAATAACTTCATTCCTGTATGGTTCTGTGGTTTCCCCAGTGGTTGCACAATATGCAAACATGTATTTTAGGACAAAACAAAATGCACTCAAGCAGAGTAAGCCTAAAAGAGCCACCAAGTGTAATTACATCACATACATTACCCAGTAAATTCAGAGTACTTTGCAGATGGGATATCCCTACTAAACAGAGATGGTCATTCCATCCACAGACATGGAACACATTACCTCAAAAATGCTTTTTTTGGAAATACAAGCATTTATTTACTCAGCTATTGGGAGGACAGAAAGGAAAGGGACATTTCCAGATTACCAAGGAATTGTTGCTAGGCTTGTTATGTACCAGCACTCACAATGCAGATTTCAAATCAAAGAGGTTATCTGGGGCATAAGAGGCTTTCAGACATTCACTGGTGAGCATTTCATCCCAACATCTTTGAAGTAAATCACCATTCAGTTTGGAAAATTAGGAGTACATCAACATGATACAAGAGCTGGAAGCAGCAGATGAACTCATAATAGGTTAATAGAGAATGAATGTAAATCAATAACTTAGAGTCACACTGGAAATGGTTGGTTGGGAATAGGGGCTCTTCCAGCTATTGCAATGTCCCTTTTGATATAAATAGTGTCAACTGGTACACAGATGGTGCCACACTGGGTATGTTTCACACAACAAATTATGCAGTTTGTACATCATTGTTTGGAATGTTAACTAACAAGGTAGAACAAAGGGCTATAATTTAAATGATGGTTTAATTTCACGATTTTTTTCTTTTTTAATTTTACCCACCAGAGACTTATCAAGCAACCTGCAGACTGTTACATATCTACACTACTGGAAACACAAAACAGTTTCACTCAACTCAGTCCGTGGAGCAATACATTCCCATTGTAAGCAAAAGAAAGTTATCAAAGACTTACTTGCTTACTGATCACAAATCCAGAACTACATGGAGATGATCTTGAAAGTCACCACACTAAAAAGCTGTACAAAATGAAGGGTCTTTTTGAAACTGCAGTGGCAAGCATTTTTTACAGAAGATGATGTCAGGTGAAAGTACCAGGGGCTAATAATATATCCCTGATATTGGAGTATGCCTTATTTACCTTATAAAGTACCCTCAATATGAATACAGTGCTCAAAACACCACATAAAAGCTAACCCTGCACTTTACAGGGAGACGGCTGATAAATCAGATTAGCAAGCCAAAGAGGAGAGGAGATGGAGGCACGGAGCGAGGCAGAGATGAAGCTGAGCAAGGAGCATTTCTGAACCTTTTCCCAGAGCTCACCGGCCAGGAGGCGCAGGGAAAGCGGCAATGGGAGCAGCACCCACCTCACAGCAAAACAGCCAGGGCTTCATCCACCTCACAGCAAAACATCCAGGGCTTCATCCACCTCACAGCAAAACATCCAGGGTTTCATCCAGGTCATGAAAACAGCCAGGTTCTCATTCACGTCACACCAAAACATCAGGCCACGTTTTCGTCCACCCCACACCAAAACATACAGCCAGGTCTTCATCCACCTCACACCAAAACACCCAGCCAGGTCTTTGTCCACCTCACACCTCACAGCAAAACATCCAAGGCTTCATCCAGGTCATGGAAACAGCCAGGTTCTCATCCACCTCACACCAAAACACCCAGCCAGGTTTTCATCCACCCCACACCAAAACACCCAGCCAGGTCTTCATCCACCTCATACCCCACACCCAGCCAGCTTTTCATCCCCTCTGATGCTCACAGCCCTCCTGGAGCCCACCCACCCTCAGTTTCCCCCGTGCCCATGGCCAGGCAGGTGGGGACAGCGTGCCAGTGTCACCTGCCCAGCACCCACCAGGCTGCAGGCACTGAAATGTCAAGGTGAGGATCTCACTTGGAAACAGCAGCACGTGATTATGTTAAACTGCAGCCCTGTGTGTACCTGCAGTACCAAAAATACAATCCTCTACCATGCCAATCAAAGCAGTATTTATAGTGGCTGTGAGAAAGCAGCACAGCTGAGGTGGATTGAGGTGATAACCCTGCTCCCCCACTTCTCAGAGATGGGGTGCTTTAGTACAGGACCTGGTGCTGTGGGCATGCTCCATGCCAGCCTGATAGACTGCCCTTTCCACTCAGAAAAAAGGTCACGAGAATTACAAATAGATAAAAAAATATCACACACCAGCCCAACAATCCTAGTATAAAAATATTATACAGGAGGGAAAAAGTAAGGTAAATCAGTGTACACCTATTGCCCATGGTTGTTCTGGTGGCAAGTGGACAGCTCTGCCCCAAGAAAAAAAAACAAACTGTAAATAACAAGTCTTGCTATCACCACCAGCCTGCCAAAGGGAAGCATGATATGTCATAATCTGAAAGCTAGATGACTCTGCAGCCTTTCTGGTCCATCTAATGAGAGTATATGGGATGGCAACACCAGCTTTATAGTCAGAGAGGGAGCACTTTGGATCTGCTAAAAGCATGAAGCTCAACTTCATTTATATTTATTAAGTTTGTTTCTTAGCAATAAACCAAAAACGGATGCCTGGAAATACCTGGTGTGTTTTAAAACTGCAGAAATACCCCACTTTAGTTTTAAAGAGATCTTTCTGTAACATGGAATACTGCATAAGCAGCTGAACTATCACTGTTTCAACTCTGTGTCGGGGTATGAAAGCACTGACCAGCTACACTGCATTAATACTTATTGCACAATAAAGCTGGGAAAGCCAGCATATGGCTATTATTTATTACTAATAAGAAATTTCAATTAACAAAACATCATAAATTACAGAAAACAACCAGATTGCAAGTGCAGGCAGACCAAGTTAGACCATTCATTTCCAGCCTGTCCCCAAAAGGGATTATTCACACCCTATAAGGGATTATCCACACCCTTTCCTGTGGAAAGCTCTCCACAGCAGAGTCTTCCCCTGCCACTCAGCTCAGATTCCTCTATTGCCTCTGTGAAGATGTGCATAAAAGACTCAGTGGCAGATCATTGTGTGCTGTTTTGAAGATATTTAACAGTATTTATAACTATATATATAAAATATATATTAAATAATATATATATTAAATAAGAAATATTTTATTTATATTATCTATATTATATATTTGTATATATTATATATACATATACGTAATATACATCAGTATATTCTTCTCTTACCTTTTTTTTTAAATATTGCTCAACATTATCCAAACAGACCCCAGAGGCTGTTGCCACTCAAGAACTCCCAGGATCACTGCAGCCTCAGACCATCAACAGAGTTTGTAGCTGCATTGAATTGAAACAAATGCTGGTGCAACAAGGCAAATGGGAAAGGATGAGGAAAACTGTGACATAGAAAACCATGCATTGCAGCAAGTGCCTCTGGTCACAGGCAGCCCCTTATGAGAACAGAGATACTTAAAACCAGAGGGATGTGGCTCTCCACTGGTCACATCCAGAAAAGCCCTGAAGCACTCTGACACTCAGCAAATCAATTGCTGACCTTATAAAAATATTTGCTGAGCAAAAGGTGCATTTATTCATTTAATTTTAGCTGTAGAAATGAAAGTCATGAAGGAAAGTGATGTGGAGAGGCTTCATTATAATCAGTATATAAAAGTGCCACTGCATACTGATAATAACATCCTTCATTCTGAAGTTTTCTCTCACAGTGGAACTTAAAAGCTGATATATAATAAGGAAAGCAATGATAAAAAAAACAAAGTTTAAATCTGCACAGATTCTTTGAAATATTTATGAAACAGGGCGTTTTGAATCTAGCTATTCAGGCTCATTGTTCTATTATAAAATATTGCCCACAATGTTTTTGTTCTGCCTCCCTTTTGAATAGTATAAAAGAGTGATATCCTTAAAGAGAGGTGCAAGGAACTATTTTAACACCAACCTCTAGTGCTTGCTTTTTCTGCTACTTGCAGGAAAAAAAAGTGATCATAAAGCAATTCTCTCCCAGTTACTGAAAACAGTTGCATTTGACTTTTGTAAATAAATAAATAAATAAAAATACAGACATAGAAATATGAGAGAGCACCATCTGCATAAAATAAGATGTTCTTTCCCCAGATCACAAACCATCCAGGGTAGAATTTCTCTGGCATTTTACATTGGCCAAAGTAATTTTTTGCAGTCACAGAGTAATGTTTTGAACATTTCAAATCTGAAGCTGAATATATTACTGCTTTGAGAAATTTCATTTAATCCCTTCATTACTTAAGAATAATGCTTCCTTTTCACTCTCTGGAGAAGTTTGGCTGTCAAAAAGAATAATGATTTCCAGTCTTTTCACTAGAAAAGACCAATATTGCTGCAAAATCTGTCTGGATGGATTTTGAGTGGTTACACTTCTGCTACATTACAAAAACAGAGGATGGGTAAAAAAGTACAATAGAAGTCAAAGAAAATCCAAATTGGCTCAGGATGTGCAGGAACAGCCTCATGCCCCTGACACAGCATGGGCAAGAGCACTTGGGGCACAGCCCTGACCTCCCCACTAGTCTGCAAAGCCAACAGGGTTTGGGATCTCCAGAGCTTTGGGAAGGAATCCAGGGCATGACCTGGGGGGTTTGGGATCTCCAGAGCTTTGGGGAGGAAGCCAGAGCATCACCTGGGTTTGGGATCTCCAAAGCCCTGGGAAGGAAGCCAGGACATCTCCTGGGTTTGGGGTCTCCAGAACTCTGGGAAGTAATCCAGGGAATCTCCTGGGTTTGGGCTCTCCAGAACTCTGGGAAGTAATCCAGGGCATCTCCTGGGTTTGGGGTCTCCAGAACTCTGGGAAGTAATCCAGGGCATCTCCTGGGTTTGGGGTCTCCAGAACTCTGGGAAGTAATCCAGGGCATCTCCTGGGTTTGGGGTCTCCAGAACTCTGGGAAGTAATCCAGGGCATCTCCTGGGTTTGGGGTCTCCAGAACTCTGGGAAGTAATCCAGGGAATCTCCTGGGTTTGGGCTCTCCAGAGCTTTGGGAAGGAAGCCAGGGCATCTCCTGCTTGCTCCTTCAGCTGAACCCCCCAGGCAGCTCACACACCCACTCCCCCTTGCTGTTCTCTGCCTTTCTTGTTCCTCCCCAGGCAACATCCCTGTTCAGCTGGGTTTGGAAAAGTGTTTAGTAACATTTTCCCAAAGACACAAACTGATGGAACACACTGATCTCCTGCCTCCTGCAACAGCTTTCATCCTTCTGCAATCTGTCCTGGTTTGGTGGCCAGAGCTTTTATCATCCCCCCTGTGCAGATGGGGAATGAGCTACCAGGTGACTCAGCCTCTTGTTCAAGGTCATGCACAAAGGTTTTCACCAAAAAAGAGAGGCTGCCCAGGCATCCAGACCTCTCTGCATCTGGTCCCTCCAAGGGAAGGGCCAATTCCCAGATGAATGGACATCCTCTGACACATGGGAAGGGAGGATTTGCAGATGTGTCCTGTGCTGTTTGTGAATTCAGTAAGCTAAGTGGGACCAAATGTAGAAAAGCCAGCATTAAAAACTCTGCCATTCTGCTGCCTTTTTTTTAAATGTATAAACTTTTAGAATATCTGAGTTTTACTGAAACTTTAGCAATCAAACATTTTTTCTGTTAAAGCCTCAATGGGATTTCATTCCATATTCAAAGACTTGCAGTTACTCTGGAATTCACTGTGAATTGTAGAAAGTATAGTAGTAATTGTATCAAAGACAAAAGCAGCAGAGCCGTTCTGTCTTAACCTGTATATCAGTGTATTTAAAAATAAATCATAACTGTGATTCACACTTAAGAAGGATTTTATAGGACAGTGAACACTTCCTTTCTGCCTGCAGGCACTCAAAAAAAAAAAAAAAAAAAAAAAAAAAAAAAAAAATTAAGATTCAATGGCTATCCCTTTCCAGTCCTTTCTCACATGTACTTAGTTCAACTAAAGCCCAGGACAAGAGGTGAAAAGATAAATATTACCACAAGTGTCTGTGGTTTGTGCATCACACTGGCACCCACAGCAGTGCCAGGACAATTTCTGAGACCAGGAAAACATTGTGGCAGTGCTGTCCTCCACCCATCTGCTGGGACACTGGGAAACAACAAATCCCCTTTTTAGTGTTTTATCTGAATTACTTTTAAAAATAAGCCCTAATATAGAAGCATTGTCTATGAGAATGTATTCAATATGTGGACAAATGGGGAAAGCATCTTCCCGAAGAAGGACAGCAGGTCTGCCAAGGGCCCTGGTGCTTCACTGGCAGCTGAGGCAGCCCAGAGCCATCCCTGGAGCAGGACAAAGGCAGAGCCTCCCAGGGGACAGGGCTGCATCCCCTCATTTGCTTGCAAATTACTCTGGAAACTTTCCCAGACCACAGTTCTGCTCCTCCAGCTTGCAGGCCCGTGTATAAGAATGGAAAGGAAATGTGAATTGCTGTCACTGAGGTTTGCAGGAGCCCTCTTTGTTATTGTGTTGTTTTAAGTCCCAGTTGGATATTTTTCCTTCCAGTTGTCTCATACTGTGTAATGTACAACAGAATCTACAAAACTCTCATGTCCTGCTGCAAGATTATGAGCTCAAAGCAGTGGAGTTTCTTCCTGAAAAGCTAATTCTTTTACCACCAGTTTATTTAGCACCATCATTTTTCTCTTGCTAAAAATAAATAAATAATGATGGAACAAGCAAATGAAAAAAAAAATAAAATCCATCAACCAAAAAGAAACAAAGAAACATTTAAGAGGTTACATTTATCTTTCCAGCTGGCAATAAAGACAAGCACTTCTGACAGTCACTTTTTTAAAGCTCTGAGTGGATAATTGCAACATAAAGCTCACCACAACTGCTGTGTTTTAACATTTCCTAAAGCACTTGTGTTGCTTCAGGGTTCAGTGAAAGGAGCTGCCCCACATCCTACACATTTAAAAACTGCAAGGGAAGGCAAATACATCCCTTCACACTTCTCAGAAAAGCTACATTAACTGTTTATTTATGCGGCTCAAATCCTGGAGGGGAAAAAAAATTCATTTTTGTTAATCCCTTTTGCTCTGAGAGAGATTGTGGTCAACCAAAACTGATCCTTGAGCACAGCCAGGCCAGTGCTTGGCATCACACACTCCAGCTGCCTCCAGGAGGCATCTTTCCTCCTGCTGCTGAATCTCACATCAGCTGGAAAATTAAAACGTTTCAGCAGCAGATAAAAGCACAGCCAGCAAGAGCAGGGAGAGTGCAGGCAGTGAGCAGGAAATCCCAGGGGTGTGTGCTGTCTGCTCAGGTCAGCTCCTCACAGGGAGGCAGGACAGGGACGGCAGCAGCTCAGCTCAACCCAGAAATGCCACTGATGCTCTAAGGGATCCAGGCAGGCAGGGCAGCAACCCTCAGGAAAGGGCAAGACTTGGAAAAGTACTTTAAAAATTAAATAAATGAAAAAAGAAGCGTTTTATAAAGAATGTGAAGCAAGAAAAAGAAAAAAAGTAACCCAGTAGCAATTCAAAGTTCTTTGTAATTAAATAAAAGGAGGTTGTTGTTTTGGGGGTTTTTTTGTTTTGTCTTTTGGTGGTGTTTTTTGCTTTTAACTTTTATGCAGCACATGTAAGCTCATGATTCGTGTTTGGTTTTCCTTTTGTATCTACTTATCTCAAGCACTAGACCTCAAGTCTGGAGACCATCAGCTACAGGCTGGTGCCTCTTTGAAGATCCAGCTGGCCAAGAGCAAGGCACTGAAAGTTTTCAGCTGGCACATGGTGGGTTACAGGTTGATTTGAGAAGTTCTCTCAGCACATGAACCTCCTCTGACAGCAGTGCTCCCTTTGAGAGGTCACACCTGTGACAGTGTTCACAGGTGATTTTGATTGAGGGAAGAGATGAGGCTCTGACTCCATGTTTCAGAAGGCTGATTTATTATTTTATGACATATACCACATTAAAACTATACTAAAAGAACAGAAGAAAGGATTTCATCAGAAGGCTAGCTAAGAATAGAATAAGAAAGAATGATAAAAAAAAGCTTCTGTCTCAGACAGAATCCAAGCCAGCTGACTGTGATTGGCCATTAATTAGAAACAACCACATGAGACCAATCACAGATGCACCTGTTGCATTCCACAGCAGCAGATAACCAATGTTTACATTTTGTTCCTGAGGCCTCTCAGCTTCTCAGGAGGAAAAATCCCAAGGAAAGGATTTTCCATAAAAGATGCCTGCAACACACACCAAGTGTCAGGCACGTCTATTCCTGACACCTTCATCACCTGCAATGATGAAGAAGCACCAGAAGCACCTGGAGATGCTTCTCAGAGGGTGAGCAGGGTGCCTGCCCCTGCTCCAGGTCTAAATGCAGCTCTGCCAGGGAGGAAAAGAGAAATGCAGCCATAGTTTGGCAAAAAAATTAGAGGTGTTACAATGAAAAATGGTCTGCAGTGCTCTTGTTTCTTTCAACAGAACTAACTGTAATACATTTAAAACCCCCAAACACATTTCATTTAAACACTGTGCAATAGCTCAAAAGGCTGAAGTTCCACAGAGGAGGGCCAATTTATACAAGTATCTAAATCACCAGGACTTCCCCAGACATTCACATTAAGCTAAAATCTAATGTTAAACACAATTAAAAAATAAAGAAAAAAACCCATCAAACACAAAAAACCCCAATCAGAAATCTGGTAAGCGGGTGAGGGGATAATTCATAAAGACAACCACTAATTTCTGCTATGATTCATTCAGTGAGTAACCCCCACAGCTGCTGTTCTCCAAGCAGCAAGAAAAAGTTGATCAGGGCACAAAATAGCTGCATGATTAAAGTTTTTTAACACTGTGGGATCTACAGGCACAGAAGTCTGGGGCAAGGAAGGGGCATCACTAAACCCTCATGGTAGGTCAGGGGATGCCCCATTTCTGCTCCCTGCTGTGCCCACAGGAGCAGCACCTCACACCACCAAAACTTCTTGCCCAGGGCTTCCTGCAAAGACGCCAATTTATTTTTGTGTATTTTGCTCTTCCCCTGCTGTGCTGCCACCTTAATACTCCTGTAAATTCCTCACCTGAGAAGGGGCTGAAACTTTTAACTACTATTCATGTCAAGCCTCTCCAATAAAATGCTTTTCTAATCTTAGCACTATTCCAACTCATTAAGCCCTGAACTTTCTGAATTCACTGTGGAACTTTCTGAATTCACAGAGTTAGCTCATTTAGGCTGCATGGTCTCAAAAAGTAATGGTCACACAGACTAAAAAACCCCAAAAACCAAACAAACAAAAGATAGTTTTGCAACAGAAAACCATTAACACAAGGGCAGAGCTGGACTCTCCCAGAACAGAGATATTCCAGAGCTGTTCATAACATGTGTCCCCAATGCTAGAGCAGCAGAAACTGCAGTTAACATTCCTAACCCACCTTAGACACCCAAAACCTCTCCCTGCCCCAGCCCTCAACATTAAGCTCTGAGATATATAAGATGTACACACACAATAAAATAAAATGCACAACTCAAAATGCCATTTCAGTGCTGCATTATCTCGGCTGCTGGGTATGTCACTGCAAGTCTCTCCTTCCTGAATTTCCTGTTGTTATCAGTTCCTCATGCACAAAGCACTCGGGACCAGAGGGTTTCCTTGTCAACTTTCCAGCCTCAGACTCCAACCCCTCTCTTACACACTGGTGCCATTTCCAGCAGGACTGCAGCTGGTTTGAGTGGACCAAAACTCACAGCCAGTACCAGTTACCTGCCCAAAATCACCTCCCAAGGCATTTCCACCTGAGCACCCTTGGTAACAAGCTGCACACTGACCTGCCAAGAGGACAGGCTGCTGTGGGATGGGAGAGCAGCCAGACACCAGCTGCATTCCAGGCAGCAGCTTAAGCATCCCACAGAAGATGCAGTCTGATGAAAGCAGGAAGGAAATAATTGTTGGGGTTATTTTTTTAAGCTGAAACAATAGTCTTTTAGCATTCTTCCTGCTGAGAGCCTCCTGTGTGCCTGCATGATGAGGGAGGCAGACAAGTGAGAGGCACAAAGCTGTTCAGACATACACAGAGCAAAGCTGCAGTACAGAAGTCAGCCCTTACCATGATTGGAAATCAGGACAGGGAAGGGGGGACCAGAGACCCTGCTCTGCCTTGGCCTGCAGGCAAGGGGAGGGTGGTGGAAGCAGCAGTGTGAGAAGGAATGGAGAAAAAGCTGAGCCTGTGACACAGCACAGATCAAAAACTGGTGCCTGGGATTCTATTAAATATAAATAAGCACAGCCTGTGCCACAGGTATGGCCCCTGCACCACTTTGAGTGGCACACAGGGAGAGCAGCTCCTGGGAGAAAACAGCAGCAGCTCTCCCTGGCAGAGATCACAGTGTCACAACAACACTTCATCCCTCCACCCTCTGGAGAGCTGCAACTGTCACATCCAGCCTCGTTCTGTGGCAGAGTTCTCGAATCTAAAAATGACTCAAAGTTTTCCTGTGTCTTTTTTAAAGGATGTGGTAAGGTCATTCCATCTTTTAAGGTGCAGTTCAAAGCAGACGGAAGGACTCCATCCCAGCCTGGTGGGCTGCTGGGGAGACATCTCCAACAGCTGAGAGGGACAGGAGAGAAAGGGACACAGCTACCAAAATTCAAGGGGAGGAAGGATCTTCTCAGGAGGGTGGGAGAGCCATGCAAGAGGTGACTGTGACTCATCCCAGCCTGAAGAGGAGAAAACAGAAACCACCAAGAGCTGTAAACCACCCACCCTGTGCTGAGTGGGCACAGTGGGAATGCCATGGTGGTTCCCCTTCCTGCTCCTCCTCAGCTCCCTGCATGCCTCCAAGGCAGTAGCTATTTAGCTCACAACTGCAGAAATAAACAAGGAGAGGTAGAAACATCCTTTTTGTCACCTTCTGTCTGTGCTGTGACAGAACATTAGTGCTTTTACTGAACAATTTACCAGTATCAGTAGTGGAAGGGAAGAAGCAAGTCTGAGTGGAAGGAAGAACTGGAAATAGAGCCAGCTGGAAAGAAGATTTCCATAAATCTAATTTTTAGCCAAAGCCCTCTTCTCCTCCTCCATGTACATCTCTATAGGAGATTTCTAATCATAATTACTCAAGTGAATTAGTCCATGGGAGAAAAGGCAAACATACACTTCAATACTTGGCCAGTTCTCGCTGATACACTCTCCAGAAGAACAATATTTAGCATTTTATACGCATGGCTTGCATCCAGTGACTAATTAATCCTCTTTACACAAAGGCATGTGATTCTTTTTTCCTTAATGTTAAAAAACCCCAAAAAGTGCACCATCTCATGCTGATCTGCAATTACAGAACATTCATTCTTTACCAGAGAACAGGAGTGATACTTTAGAACCTGATGCTGCAGGTCTGCTCCAGCTCCACACTTCCTATGAAAAGACTAATCCCTGAAAACCAGAGTACCATGGCCAATCACTGCCAGCCCCATAAAGGGACAGACATTCCACAAGGAATTAGCTCCCTTAAAACCATCCAGAGGAACTGGTTTCCCAGCCTAGCATCTCATTAGGGGTGATGATGCTTATTTCCCCACAAGGCCTAGATTAAATTCAAGCACATTTGGATATACAGCACCATCTATCATGGTGATTTTCCAGCCAAGCACTGATGTGTTTTATAGTCACAATGCCATAAAATATTGGTGCTTGCCTATCAGGAGGAGACCAGCTCCATCCCTGAGACAGAATGTTGTCATCTTATTGCAGAAGTTCCACACCTTCTTGGTGATTTCTCATGGGCTTCTCCTCACAGCACTGACTACTACTCCTTCACAACACAGCCAACAAACCCCATCTCTCTCCTCACCCAGCTCACCCACTCTTTTATAGCACTCATCCTCACTGGACACAGCTGTGGCCTGTTAAGGGCAGGCCTGTTCCTAATCTTTGGGGATTAGCACAGCTGCACCTCCTCAGGGGTGAGATTGCCTCCTGCACCATCTTTATTTTCTTACATTCTATCCCCCCTCAACAGAAGATTCTCTCAGGGCTCATACAGCCATGTCCCCACAAAGCTCTGTCCACAACTCCTCCAAACAGCCAGGAGAGCTTTGGGAGGCTTTTGCCCATGGCCTTGATCTTTGCCTGGCAGCAGAGCAGAAATGTGTGGAGCAAGCAGAAAGAACAGATTTAGGAGCTGTTTCCAGGGCAATTACCAGCTCCAGCACCAAGCCTTGGCCCATCATTAAATATCACACACACCCCACTTTGGGCTCCCACACCCCCCAGGCTGACCCACTCTGTCCCTTACAGCCAGACCAGGGTTCAGGGAGGGTCATCCGAGGTGGGTTTCCAGAACCATGAAAGGACAGCAGACAGGGCTCTGTGTTGATGTGCTCCTGAACAGAGGTGTCAGGAAATCTGCAGGGGATCACACCCCACTCTTATATGGCCACCATGGCAGGTAAATGACTCTCCTTCCAGTGGCCTGAGAACATGTTTTGGGGTTTTACATTTCTGATGCAGTAATTGTTCAAATACAAAAGCACAGACCATATGGGACTTCCTAGAACACAATTCACTTTCTGTGCAAAGCTGCTATGAATTTAAGCAAATTTTCATGAATATGTAAAAAGATAATTTTCAAAGATTCACAGACTCATTTCATGGAAAATATTCTTCTTGGCCACACCAGGCATTGACCATTGGGCAATGACTCACATCCTGCACACTCAGGTCGACATGAATTGCTTTCAGCTCTCCCATATGCAAAGTGAATTAGCATAAAACTTGTCAAATTGCACAAAACTCTAATGCAAGTCACACTCAGAGTTACAACCTCAGAGAGCGAATATTAGATCTGTTCCTTCCTTGGTAAAATATTGTTATCATCATAAGTTTATTATGCAAACAGCTATCATCTTCAGAAAATTTCCCTGAGGTCTAAATCTAAACAGGTACAACGCATTTCAAGTGTTAATGTGTTTAATATCTCAAAATCTTCATTATAAAACCATAAGGGTGCACATAATGCACAGTAAACCATCATCCAACAGGGAGACAGCTCCTCTCCAGGGACAGTGTGAGTGCAAAGGCACAAGGAGAGATATCACAGGACAGCACCTCAGCTCTGTCTGAGCAAACCCAGCTTTGGGGGAGAGAATAAATGCAATGGATATGCTGGGATCCAGGCAAGGAGGCTTTGAGAGGACTGGGATACCTCTGACACACCTCTGAGCCTGGGCCAGGTGTGGAAAGAGGAGCAGAAATGCTGAAGGTGAAGAGTAAAAGAGGATGAGGAGTGAAAATCTGGTCAAAAATAAATGAAAATCACAGCACTCATATTTGAGGAGCCCAGCTCACTGTCATCCTTGAGCAAGATTCATTAGAGATGGAGGAACTCAGCGTGAGAGGTGAGCACAGAGGCAGAAAGGGCATCAAGGAACAATGACAGAGACAGGAGAGGTGAAGAGCAGGGCAGCTGTCAGTAAATCAGGTTACAGGAGCACAAATCCTGCCACAGGACAAGCAGAAGCCTGGGTTTGTCTGAAGAAGCAGGAGGATCCAGGGAATTCCTCTTTTCTGAGGACTGGCTCAGACCTGCTGGAGGCAGAGGTGTGGGCAGGGAGCAGGACAGGGGATGGAGGGCACTTGGACAGGAGGCACAGAGCAGGAACAGAAGCTGCAGATGGGAATAAAGCTCTCTAGGAATAATAGTGGAAGGTGGACCACCAAAATGGACAGCCTCTCAAAAAACCAAACAAACAAGAAAAAATAAGACAAAGGAAGAAAATTAAATAAAAAACCAAACAAATAAACCGAACCAAATGAAAAGGCTGAAAGTTAGTCTATAAAATTATAGAGGCACTGCCAAAACTCACTGGGGATCATTGTACTCAAAATTCTGAGACTGTTGAAACTACATTATTTAAAGTTGGTTTACAAATGTATTACAAGAAGTTGTACACAGCTACTGACTGAGGACAACTTATATTTTCAAATGACTGTTTGAGCACACAATTACTTCAATGACTTCACTTTGCAGTTTTCCAGAAGCTACAAACCTTTTAGTCCCAAACTGTGAAATTAAGCCACTGATGGCTTCAGAAGTAAAGGCCCATGTATTCAGTGGGGAGGGACAGTTTAAGAAGTGCAGTCAGAACAGTATCTGCAATGATGGTGAGGATTATTCTGGGGCCTCCTGAAAGTGAGAGAAATTAGAACCATGGCTCCAGATGGAAGAGGAAGGTAAGCACAGCATGCCCAAATCTGTAACACTGAGAGAGTCAATATGAGCTGGAGTGATCCAACAGCCTGACCAAGAGGTTCACCCTTTCTTTGCTCATGAAATGGAAAGATTTTCTCTCATGCAGAAAAGAGTTTTGGCTTTTTTAGGAGAAGTTGAGAGTTCTCCTCCAATTGATCTGCCTTGCTGCCTGTTCTGCTAAAGAAATGCAACATCTTTTGCCAGCAGATAAAGAGGTCAACATCTGAAGTCAACCTGCATTCTTGGACTGCTTTAATTCAAACAAGACCAATGTATTTTGTGTTTTTTGAGCATCTTACTGAAGCCAGTATCAAAGAGGAAACTACAGACAGGCACATTTTTGGCTTTGCTCACAGCTCTCCATCAGCAGGTTTCAGTGCTGATCAAGATGATTTCATTCAAAGCAGTCCCTCAGCTGGCCCAGACTGATAAACTGCCCCCATGTACTGGATTTCTAAATCACAGGAGCATCTGACAGGGCTTCAAAGTCACTTCTTATGCTGTTCTAGAAAGTTTGAATTAATTTCTTCCTCCACTGCATAAGGAGAAGTACTAATTCTTACAACAGATCCAAAGAACTATCACAGGATGAATCACCTAATGAATTACTCAAGTATGTGATTCTCTCACTTTCTGCTGCAGCTCCCTACATGCTGTTCTATTTCTTTCCCCTTGTGCTTTATGCAGTACTATAAGGCAAAGCATGAGTCTTTCTATTCCTGAACAACATCAGAGATCTCAGACAATCATTGCACTTCACCCTGGAGATGGCTCCCACAGCAAACTGTGCCCTGTAGAAACCCCATGGATGCTGCTGAAACACTCCTACATAAAATTAAGCCAATCCTAACCATGCAAATTCAGCCACCATACAGAGCTGCATGGTGAGGTTTTGTGGTCATTGCCCACCCAGTTCAAACACGACACACTTGCAGGCAGCCATGAAAATCCAGCTGAAATCCAAGAAGGAAACCATCATCTGTTTCAGTGGCAGCTCTGGAAAGAGTGGCTGCACCCATTGCCTGCCCCAGGTTTACACCTGCAGGTTTAACTACAATTGTTTTACTCTATCCACCCTCAGCCATGCACATGCAGCAGAGTCTTCTCATTCACCAGAGAAATAAAAGTGGGTTCCCTTCTACAAAAGGAAGAACCATCACCCAGCAGCACCAGCTCCTTCCACAAGCCAGAATAAAATCAGTGAAATAATAATTTCAAGGGGCTTCAAGAAATATTTACTCTGAGTCCCCATGGAGTTGTGCTCCCCCAGAGGTACCACAGCTCAATTTTTCCTGCAACCACATAGACTGATGCAGATATTTATACTCCAACTACAACATATCATGCAAAGTTAAAGTGAATAGTCTCAAGGAGCATTAACAAAGCAATGAAATTAATGTCATGAGGGTATATGACTTACAAGGGGCTTCTGCCTTAAAGTGCAATGCAAGAAAAAGACTCAAATCCCTGTTGGAGCTCCAGAGTTGCATCCAGGGCTGACTGCCCCCAGTGTGATAAACAGGAATCCCAACAGCAGCAGGACTGCAGTGAGCAGGGTGCACACAGGAAGGGCAGCCAATATTCCAGATTTCTGGTGGTGCAGGGCTCTTCTTTCCCACCTGCACCTGTGGCCCAGCCCTGCCTCAACAGCTTGTCCCCACCAGCAATTATGTTCCTCCCCATGCATTTGAGGTGTTTATATGAATAGACCTTAAACTGTCCCAGCAAAAATGAGCCTGCTCAGCTCTGATAACTTCCTTTTCATTAACTGAGCTCCCTCAGTGCATCTTTCCCCATTCCAACAGAAGCTGCTCAGACAGGAGATCAGAGCAGCCTTGTCACCTGTCAAAGCTGTCAGTGCAGAGGCTGCACCCCTGATGCAGCACTGGCATGTCCCATAACACATAACTTCACAATTAACAAAATTTCAGGCATTTTTTAATAAAGCAAGGATTATTACTATGAAAATCAATTAATCCATTTTTATATTTCCACTATGCCAAGCATGTTGCATATTCCAGACCTCTGTAAGCATTTTCAGGCCTCTGCAAACTATGGGAAGCAGCACTGCTGTCTTGGTCCTTGTCTAGATGTTGTGCTGTTAATCAACCCCTTCCTGTCACAAAAGGGTTTGTTAACAACAGCACACACTTATTTTGTTTTTTCTGTAGGGCTGCATCCAGACACCTTGGACAGTTTTCTAGTTTTGCTTCAGCTTTTCTTCTGACAGATACTTTACCTCAAAACTGACAGCCCTTCCCCAAGGTGCAGCACACAGCCATGCCTTTGCACTTCTAAGTGGATTTCTCTCCACCCTGAGTTTTACAGCTGCAGCCCCAAAGCTCTTTGCCACAGCACCACCTTCCTTTAGCCCACACCTCAGTGGCAACCCAAAAAGGGAGGCAGGATATGTGCAGATGCCACCAATCCATGAGAAACTTTTTATGCATCTTTCCATTCTTCCCCACCCCTCCCACCTCCACATTTACTCCCCTCGATAGATCCTCAGGAAACTTTTCACCCTGCATGACTTAATCCTGTTTGGGCTTTGCCCTAAAGCCCAGTAACTCCCACTGTCTCCAGAACCAAACAGGAAATTAATCTCTCCCCATCATATGAAAACCAGCCAAAATTGATATAGCTATCAATAATAAGTGGGCACAGTGCTAATATGTTTGCCTACAAGTGTGTTTTACATTCAGAACTATAAAAGAGGTATTATTATTATTATTTCAAAGGACTGTAATTATATTCTCCTGTTTCACCAGGCAACATCACCAGTGCCTGGCAAAAGGCCACTGGCATACATATTATAGAAGGTGGAAGGAATATTGAGTGTACAGCAAGGAGAGGACAGGGCAGGCTGTGGGAATCATCAGCATTTCAGCAAACAGGGAAATGTTGGAAGGTACAGAGTCAAATTAATAACTTCAAGGGCATCAGCTGAGCACAATAACCATAAGAAATGCATGTGAATGAAATGATACAGAACAACTGATAAAAGTTTATGAAGTGAAAATACACTTCAGTAAACAATGACTGACCTTAAAGAGATCAGAAAGCTCAACCCACAGTAAGGAAATGGATCTTTTGAAGGAGAGGTGTTAGCCCTCAAGCAGTTACATTAACAGCACAGTCTTTCACAGGGAATTTGTTTCACAGGCTTATTCTAATTTATTTAAGGAAGCAGAATGCTGCTGCTGTGCACAGCCTGGCTGCAATGTGCCACCCCATGAGCCCAGTGACACTCAGGCTCCTCACAGCACAATAAGGCTGTAAAATAAAAAAAAAGGCCTGCAGGGGATGAAGACAGAGAAACTGATTTCCTGCACAGAGCAGAATTCAGGATGGTGCAATTCCTACACACATCTCTTCACCCTGGGTAATCCCTGTGCTGGGTCACACATCAATGGGAAGACCCCAAAGACCAGAGTGACAGACACAAAAGCAGCTGCAGAGAAGAAATTGCTAACAGAGATGCATCAGTTTAGTCTTCTTTTCTTCATTCCTAATCCAAACCTTGTACCACAAAAATCCCAGATAAGTCAGGAGGCCAAAAAGCAATTATTCCCCAGGCACAGGAGAGAGCTAACCCAGCCTGATTTACACCTGAGCAGGTGATTGCTACACTCTGCACTACACTAACCTGGGCTCTGCCTCCTCTTTCAGCCAACTCCCACCTCAAAAAATCTTTCCAACCTCCTTGGGCAGAGGGAAAACCTTATCCCTTACCTGGTGAGGTGCTGGGAGCAGGGACAGACACAGCAGAGCTTTCTGAGCACAGGAGCCAGCCCACTCATTCCTTGTGCTCACAAATTCTCCTCTTATCTGGCCTCACTCACAGATAAAACTGAGCCACTACACAAAGACAAATCCTAAATATTGACAGCTCATAAAAGGCTTAGTACTGAGGGCTGCTATGAAGTATTATTTCATGGAATAATTTGCTTTCCAGAGCAAGCTGTGTTTCACTACTGGAGGAGAAGCTGTCAGAGATTCAGAGAAAGCTCCTGAATCACAGCTGGGAGGGCACTGGGTACAAACACTGCTGGCAAGTGCCAAACACCTGAGAGCAATGATGTACACCTGTACAGGAGAGTGCAAAGCCAACAGCATCCTCAAAACTCTCTGCATTGTGCACCAAGTGTGTGAGGGTCATTCTGAGCCTTAGGAGTAAGCTAAAACCAACCAAGACCCCCATGGTAAAAAACTTACTTTTGGTTTCAAAGAGCTTGTCAATTCAGTTTGCTGCTTGTGTGAGCACGCAGGATGGAGTGGAGCATGGACAAAAGTGAAAACTTAAGAATATCAAGCATTTATTTCAGAATCAGGGCAGACTTAAAGCCTGTAGCTGACTTTACAGATACTCCTTGCTTTACATTCATAATTAAATTTATTAATTTAATTCACAGCAGCGTTTTATGATTTAGCCTTTTTTTTACCAAATGCTAACACCTAATTTCCAGAAACAGATCCTTTGCAAAATGGATTTTACTAAGCTGATTATTTAATATGTCAACTTTGTTCTCTTAATGATACTAAATATTTGCACCCCTCACATTTCATGGAAAGCCCAGACCATTCATGCCTGCCTCACTGATGGACATTCCCTTCCCAGCAGCTCCTCTCATCCTCAGGCACATCCAAATAACCTTCTGTGTCCAGAGGGAGGGGATATTTAGCAGCAACAGATACTTCTGGAACCATGTGTTTCAGAAACTTCCCACCAATTTGACAAATAAATTATAAAGTACCTCTCTAGTTTCAGCAAAGTACTTCTGATTTGCATTTCTGCAGATAAAAATAGGATTCAAGGGAAAAGTCCAAGACAGGCCCAGCTTGATTCAATTCCCTGTTTATTCCCAGTATTAAATGAGTCACTAATAAAAGGCTTATGGGACAGCCAGCATCACTGGCCTTTTCTTTAAAATCCTTCTGGAAACAGAGGTGATACCACAAGCATTTGAATCCTGATTTTCCCTGCTCATGTCAGTTCTAGACAGAAAATATTGCAGACACCAGAGGCTGGGCCAGGCTCACCGTGCAGAGGTCTGGGAAGGTTTCCTGGGGCAGCTGTGGGGCTGGGTTTCCATTCTGCTGCTCAGCCCAGCTTCATGCTCAGCTTGTTCCCATCTGCACAGGCTGTTCATCTCACTTTTGACACTTTTATGTCACAAATGATAGCGATAAAAAACACAAAGGCAGCAAGGAACCTACAGACACTAAGCCATAAATGTCTAGGCTTGTCCTTGTTGTTGTGCTGTGAAAGGAGAGAACAGACTCAGGGATGAAGAGCCAGCAATTTAAAACATAAAACATCAGCTAATCCACTGGAACTTTGTGCCAAACACAAGAGGTTAAGGCTGAAGCAGGAGTTAAAGGAGGATGGAGCACTGATATCACCTGACAAGAACATTTAGGATTCTGTACCATGAACAAGACTCTCCAGTGACTGCAAGCCCCTGATTTCCTTGCAGGAGACCATTATCTCAGGTCTGTTCCATCCTCCCCTGCAGGAAGGTTCTTGCTGCTCCCCTTGAAGCAAAGGTCCCTGAGACCAAGCAGCACCAGGCTCAGCCTGAGCAGAGATGTGAGCAGCCCCCATGCCCCAGGAGAGCAGCCCTCTGTTCCAGAGCACTCATGCCAGCCCTTGGTCCCAAACCGGGGTTACACATCATCCTCTGACTCAGCAAACCCCTCCACTGCTGCTGTTCCTGCATTCTGGGAGTGCCTCCTGCAGGTTCCCTTGGCTTCCCCTCGGGCTCTGTGGGATGGTCCCAGGCTGTCCCCAGGGCACCTGCAGTGCCCCTGCTCACAGAGCCCCTGCTCTGCACCCACCCATCCTCCTCTGCAGGCTCCAGCTGCAAACAGGAGGGAAACAAGGGCAGCAAGTGGGGAAAAGCCACTGAAGCAATCACCTCAGACAAGAGACCCTCCATTTCTCTGAGTCCCATCTCTGTGCAGTAACTGCATGCAGTGGCAAGACCTGGCTTCCCAAAGCAAACCAAATCACAGCAGCAAAAGCTGCCATGTTCAGGAACTTTTTACTTGGTCGTTTTCTCCAGTGGGACCTCAGGGAATTTTGACTTCTCCCAGCTCCTGCAGAAGCTGTTCTGCATCTCATCTCCCAGGCTGTGCCCAATCTACCTGCCAGTCCCTCGGCCACAGTGTGTCAGTCCCTCCTCCTGCCCCTGCTCACCTTCACCTGGGTTGCTCCCAAAGACTCCAGCTGACATTTCTTGACCTGCTGCAGTGGCACAACCCCCAGCATCACTACCCATCGTGGCTGTACAAGGCACAAACAGCTATTTAAAAAATATCTGGTCCATTCAAGCCAATGCTTTTCCACATGCAGATCCCTTCTGAAGCTCAGATTTATCACCACCTCTCCTCCTGATGCATGGGATAGCCTTGCTGCAGCTATTCTTTCACTGCCTCTTAAAACTGAAACCAGTAAAATTAATCTTATTAGATTTCCAAAGTGTGTAAGAGACACTTTATTTTCTATTACTTTAATCTTCAATTTTCTGATTGTTTCCTCATCAAAAGAACATCATTACTACAGTGCATGTTCATTTAGAATGGATTTGTCTTTATAAAAAAAAAAAAGCCAAAAATCAGCTGAGACTGCAACAAAATGTAGTGGATTCTGGCTCAGCCTTTGAAAGTATTGAAGTATTTTTGTCAGCTGCCTGAGTTCATGAAAAAAGCTCAAAGGTGGCTGCAGGGGGTTGTAAACGGAAAGCTCTTCCCCTCCCCAGGGCTCACTGAATAGTTTAAATACTCAGCTTAAAACAGTAGAGGAATGCTTTTCTATACTTTAAAAAAGTATTATCCTCCTCACTACCCCTTTTTCACGTGAAAAAAGAGTAAAGAAACAGCTCTGAAGTACCTGCTATCTGTTCTGTTGTGCTTGTTCTGTTCTGTAACAGAACTGATGGCCCATGCAGGGCAGTTGGACAGGATGATCTTTAAAGGTCCCTTTCAACCTAAACTATTCTATGATTCCAAATTCTGCATTGCTGTTAAAGCAATGTGTCCCTCTTTCTGGAGATAAAAATGTACTTCAGAAAAAGAATGCAGAGAAAATGAAGTCAAGTCACCTGTATTTTTGGCTTCATTGTCCAAAACCAAACTGTTCCACTTACATCCAAATCAGACAAGAGAGAAAATTTGAAACTAACCCAGAATTAGGTCCTTGGCATTCAGACTGTGAACAGAGGCAGGGATTGTTTGCAAAGACAAACCTTGAGGATAACAATGCCAGACAGCCATCATGAGCTCACTTGGATGCACAGAGCACATCAGGGCAGCCTCTTCAGGCCTTCCTGAATTTTGGTCACCCAAATCTAGCTAAAACTGCAGCATGAGGTCATACATTCAACCGTAAGGAAAGTCAGACAGATTTCAACCCTTAAGTGTAATTTTGTTTCGTGGCTCATAGCTTACCAGGGACTTAGCAAGAACACCAAGCAGTTACACAGTGTAACGTACTCAGAGGAGTTGATTTAGCAAGGTGAGACTCTTTAGAAAAGTGGCATGAGCATTACCAAGGTCCAAAGGCACGAGATGCTACAAAGCCCTTCACAGGTTTTACATTTTGGGCTTTTTGCACATAAGGAGCCCAACAGAAATTGAGCCCTGACCTCTTCCTCCCACCAGCTGAGCCAGATCACAAGGCAGTACTTCCATAGGTAAGGAAATGTAATAACAATTAGCTATTGTGCTCACATCAGGAGCTCCTGGCTTTGAACAGCTCTGTTTCTGGAGGATTCCCACTTGCTCTTTGTAGGTGGTGCACAGATAACTGTGATTTCCCTGAGCTGCACACACAGCCAGGTCAAAGCTCTGTGCAGCACGTTCCTCTGAGCCAGAGCTCAGCAGCGTGAGAACAGTGGCCTGGCACTCTGCTGTGGGCTTGGAGTACCCAGCAGGGAATCTCTGAACCAGCGAGCCCTGTCTGCTCAAGTCCTGGTGATGCCTCAGGTTTTGGCTTTTCTATTTCTCAGATTCTGTGCTGCTTTAGTGTGTGGGTCTGGGCTTCATATGAGGGGATGGTGAGCTCTGTGCACAGAGCAGGGAGACAAAACAATTCCTGCTCCAGCTGGGGAGCAAGGACAAATGATCCAAATCTCAGCCCAGGAGCATAAGCAAGAGTGGAATGAAGAGAGAAAAACAAGGATGGAATTTCATAATCTAAAGATGTAATTGGACAATTAACTCCAATATGGAAATAGAGCAGAACTTTTAAAAATGAGAGACCCCGTGACCAGTCGTGCATTTTGTGACCATTTTGGTTCATCTTGGGTGCAACCCTGGCTGGGCTCTTGTGCTGCCCAAGGTGGATCCATTGAGGCCTTTTAATAAATCTCTGCTTTATTCTTCAGTTCTGACTAGTCTCTGTTCTAGGTCAGCCTTCACAAGGCATCATTGGAGCACCCAAGATTAGAAATCCAGCCAAAATAAACCGAGTTTTCCTGTAGGGAACGAGCATACCCAGTCTTGAGACAGCCCCCAAGCCCTCCAAATATCTCAGCTGTTTAGAATTTTTGTCATTCTCCTTGTTAAATTACTGCTTTAAAAATATCTGGCATGTCTGGAAGCTAGGAGCATAATCTTAATCCTTCCCTCCATCATTAATTCATTCAATTATGTCTTCCCCTGGTTCCCAATAAACGTTTTGCCCTGGTACCTCAATGTCAATTGTGCTATTAGCACAGCAGCTGGGAACCAGGGCCTCCCTGTAGCATTAACTCCATGTCTGAGTGCAGGCAAAGGAAAAAAGGCAGGCCCTGCTGCAGGGTTAAAAGCAGAGCCAACAGCAGGTGGGAAGACAGAGAAAAGAGATAATAAAAATAAAGACATGCATAATTCTTCTCCAATCAGAAACAGCAATCACAGCTCACCACCTGCTCTTAATGCTCTTTTTCAGTGGACCAAGTCAGCAGAGCAGTTTGCAGATAAACACAATTAGTTGTTTCGTTTAGGCATCCATGGAGATTACAGGGCTGTGGAGATTACTGTGCAAAGAGAGCAGAACACACACATGTGGACGCAGCAGTCATGCAGGGGATGCTAAATGTTTTAAGGGGATTGCAGAAAGGAATTAGAATATATAGGAGATGGAAAAAATTGAGAAAATTAATCAAAGAAGAATAGAGGGATGAATGTCAGGCAAGCTACGGGGGTTTATCTCTTCCCATTCCTGGAAAAGCCACTCAGTGGAAATGATTAAATCATCTCCCTAACCAGAAAAGGAAAAAACCCACTGACATACAGATTTGCCTTTTATGCAGCAGGAGAAAGACTAAAAGGTCTTTTCTCATCTCCAGTTCTAACAACAAATACAAATTACATAAATTATTTAGCACTGAGCACTTGTGCTATAAGAAGCACGAGCACAATCCCAACAGATAAATTGAAATCCTGGGAGAGAAACAAGTGGAACTGGCCAGGTGTCCCTGCACACAAAGCCATGGCCCTCCCTCTTATATCCTCTGCTTGAGAGCAAACCTGCCTCCTCCTTTTAAGCCATCACATTTTTATTTTCATTTCTCCTGTTTAGGAAGAGAGAACCATGTTGCTAAGGTAGCTTGCTTTAGAGATTAAAACATAGAAGGATGCTTTTTTCAACTCAATAGGTTTTCCAGAAATATTCCTTTTACTTTCACTGGAAAACTACCACCACATCAACCTTGATTTGTTCATTCACAAACATTGCTAAGCTATTATTCATATGCTGGGAAGTATTTTGCTAGATGGCAAGTCTGTCAAACAACAGTAATAATTCTTCTTTGCAACAGCTAGGACACATGAACCACGTTCCCAAATAAAAAGTTTTTGTAGGGTTTTCTGTCCTGCTCTTGTCAATCACTACATACCAGACTGGTTAGAGCTTTGACTTGTTTTTGTTTTCCTTTGAATGTTTTCACTCTTTTGAGCCTGTTTTCACAGACATGGTTGACATTGTTTTGAGTTCACCTCCTTATATTTTCCTTATGGTTTTGCAGAAATGTCTCAAACATAACTGCAGGTTGCTTCTGGCATTCAAACCCCTCCTCTGGTTTGCAACAGATTCAGTGCATAATATTGCCTTGGCCCTAATCTAACTTCTTTATGTCATTTTTTCTTCAAATAACTGTGGGATGTTTTTATCTCTTCCTTCTTCAAATCTATCAGCTCTGAGGAAACGGGGATGAGCTCAGGCCAGGGTGGGACATCAGCCCATGGGTGGTTGGGAGACACAAAGTGAAGGTCAGGATCAGGATTTGTCTTGCCCTTTTCCACTCCTGAGGAGGTATCCCAGGGATTTCTGCCCCACCACAGAAGTTATGCCACATCCTCTCCATCTTCCTCATCATTCAGCACTGTCTCCCAGCACTGAACACAGTCCTACAGGGCACAGAAATGCTCCCACCATGAAGGGAAACATTTCCTCCCCTTGCTGCACACAGACCTGGCACACACATGGTCTCCAGCCATGCATGTGCTGCTGAGTGAGCTCAAAGATGTGGCATTATCAAAGGGTGAGCAGCTTTTGTTTGAGCTCATCTAGAATTAATCAAGATGTAGGCACCACTTGTACACAAACCCCCTTTTCCTGAAGCCATCTGCACAATGACATTAAGAATGGCAAGTGAGCTACTGACAAACCATCTGATTTGCATTTGTGGTTACAGCAGACAAGAATCTGTTGGGCTACAAGTGAGATCCAGAACTGCTTTTTCTCTCCTGTGTCAGCTCGAGAGAAAAACCTACCAACAACATTCAGGGAGGAAGTATTGGAGATCTGTGCAGGATAAAAGAAACTAGACCTGAATGCTGAAGTAATTCAGATACACAAACACTTTACAGAGCACAGTCCAGTCATCCATAACTGCTTAAATTGTGCATTAGGGCAGACTTTAAAAGGGGAAGGAGGGAAGAGCAAATACTAATTGATTAATTTGTGATGACCTACACCAACAAAACCATGGGGTATCCCCAGTGCAGCCCTGATTTGTGCCAGCCAGCACTCCCAGGATTTTCTGCCCCAGCTGGCCCTGCCCTCTCCCACCCAGGTCTGTGGAAAGGTGATGTGCAGCAGACTGCAGAGCTCCACCTGATGGGAAGCAAAGTGGCTGCTGGTATTTAATTTTAAGTGGCTCATCTAAATTCTATAAAATCCTGATTCCAGAATCACCATATATAGCTGCCTTCATTGCAGATTTCAGCTTTCTCTGCTAGGGCAATATCAAACTGGACTGCCATTGACAAAAAGGCAAAACCACTGAGATTCTGACCCAAAGAGGCCTTTCCCTCTATAACATTTAAATGTTCTGTTTGTACATGATACCATGCACTCCTTTTCATGATTTACCAAGTATCTATCATACACTTATTTGAAAGACTGTTTAATCCATATGGTAACTATGCACAAAAATTCAAATTGTAAGCAGTGCTATGAGTTTGGTTCATGCTATGTATCTTTTAACATTATATTTATCTCCCTGTCTGCACATCCTCCTCCATATAATATCACTGCTGCCTGGTGAAGACTGCAATCCTTTCATAGACTTGCAGATATTCCACTCAGTGATATCTGATATTATAACTTACCTGCTATGGCCTGTAACCACACAGGTACAAATTTGGATTTATGGTTTTTCACACCTTTGCAGCTGTGCTTTATCCCACATTACAATTGTAGGTGACACAGCCTACAAGAGACAGCCATTCAATTAAAGATCACTCCCTGCCACTTCAGGCACACAAAACTTATTTGCTTTCATGCACTCACTTGAACACTCAGAGCCCAGCCCTGCTCTCAATGGAATATTTGAATTTACAGCAACAGTAACTCTGTACCTATCAGTGTGTCCTGGGTGTGTCCAAATTTGCCCTGAACCAGGACATAGTGGAATCACATCATCACCTGAGCATAATCTGCCTCTGACCACATACACAGAAACACAACTGCAATAATTTTCTTTTAAAATACAGATGGTTTAAACTTTAAAGCTAACTACAGCTGTCACCAAGCCAGATTTGAGCTTCATTTCAACACTGCAGCACCCATATTTGGCACAGAAAGGACTTTTCAGATGTAAAAGAAACCAAATACACAGCAATCTCATACATGTTCAGGGTCACATTTCTAGGGCACTGCAATGTTTTTCTGCTTTATGGTCACAGTAACTTCAGTTAGTCCAACCTCAGGAAAAATGCTAACATTGGATGAATGAGCCCCTTGGGAATTTTTATCTGTCTGCCCAAAATATGCTGCAGATCGTGTGAGCCTGCATGGCTCCTCCTGCCTCCAAGAGGAAATATTTCCTGGGAATTTCTCAGGAGCAGAGCTGACAGCTTGCTGCCATTGCAGACAGGCTTACCCTGTGCTGGATTAAAACCACTGTCAGCCCCACCCCACTGACTGGTTGCTGCCTTTGGTGGGTTTCCCACAAGGGTGGTCAGGCTTTAAAGTGGGATTGTGCACTCTGGAGGTGCTGAGAGCTTGCACCAATGAGTGCCCCAGGCTCCCTGCCTCAGCAGCACCCGCAGCTGCAGGAGCCATCCAGGCAGAGATGCTGCCATCCCATTTCAGAAATCACACTCCATGGTGCCTGGGGTGATCCATGGGGATGCCCAGACCTGCACAGCACCATCCAAAACGTTGTGTCAGCCCAGTGAGTGAGGAGGCAGCACAAAACCTCTGCAGCTGCACATGGAGGGGCCCTTTGGAGAGCACAGGGAGAGGCAGAGCAGGGTGTGGACACTCAGAACTGGCCACAGGATGAGCTGGAGGATGCACATGGACATTTCCTGGGATGCAGCATGCTCCATTTCCTGGGCATATCCAGGAAACTTTTTCTGGGCAGCAAATGATGCACAGCTCCCATCCCTCTGCCTGGGAAGATGCACAGGACTAACCTGTGGTATTCACATTCTCTGAAAAACCCCTTCACCCAGGATTTTTCTCTGGGAACCTGAGAAGCCTCAGAGAATAGGGAAACAATAATTATCTGATTTGCTTCTCCTGTGTTGTGCCCATGTGGAATGTGTTTGGAGATTGTTTAATTGGTTTTCTGTGAATTGTTTTGACTCATTGGCCAATCAGTGCCAAGCTGTGTCAAGGCTCTGGTGAGAGTCACAAGTTTTCATTATTATCTTTTTAGCATTGTGTAAGTATCCTTTCTGTATTCTTTAATATAATATAGTATCTTAAAATAATAAATTAGCCTTCTGAGAATATGGAGTCAGATTCATCATTCTTCCCTTCATCAGGGCACCCCACAAATCCAATACTAACCTCTCCTGCCTAATAAAATGAAACAAGCAGTATAGTATGGGATAAACCCAGATTGTTTGGATAAATCCATACTGCTGGGATAAACCCATACTGTTGGGATAATTACAGTGGTAGGGGTGAACACAAACAGCAAAAGAAATGGGTCAGAGAGTCTGATTCAGAGTCTGAGAAGAGTTTTGATTTCTTCTGTCCTGATGGAAAAAAACCCACATCATTACACTCGTGAGTTAGTTGGTTTTTTGGTTTGTGGCATTTTCTAAGATACCTTTCAAGCTGAAGAATTTACAGTTCTGATGCTTCCTGTGGGCACTGAAATAACTGCACAATATGGTGAAACAATGAGGCTCCCAGCACGGGGAGAACAGGCAGATCTCAAGGCCAGGAAGAAGAAGTTCCTTGGTATCCTTAGGAGCACAAGAAGGTCATCCCAATGCCATGGATTAGTCAGATGCATTTTTGCCATTTCAGACACTAAGGGAGATCACACTTGGATACAAATCATCCAGTGTCAGAAAACTGCCAAAAAAAAACCCCTTGGCAAATGCCAAACTCTCTGTGCTATGTGCAAACTGGCAGACACTCCAGGTTTCTGCCTACTCATATAATTACTCTTTCAAAAATAAAAAAAAAAAAAAAAACACAAAAGGATTTTTTTTGGCCTAATTTTTCCACTTTTTAAGACAATAAATCTGCTAGATTCTACCTTTCTCTCAGAGAGCTTGGTAGCATAGCTCAAAGAGAGATAACCTGAAGTAGGTGCCTTTTTTTTTTTTTTTTTTTGCTGTTTTTTTCTGTCAAGATCCTACTCCTTGTTCATATTCCCAAGGTACAGGCTGCTCCAGAGTGTGGAGATTTGGGGCACAAGATCAGCCATGAGCTGAGATGTGCATCTCCTCCAGCAACTGAAGGTCTACACAATGAATGATTCACAGCTGTCCTCACCATCGCCTACTCTCTGTCTTCAGAGAAATGAAATCTTGCCTTGGCAAAAAAGAAAAGCAACTGCATTTCTACCTCCTCTTTCAATATTTTTAAACTTTTCTTTCATTCCTGTTGGAAATTAGATGCTTTAAGAATAGGCTTAAAAACAAGGTTAAAAATGAGCATGCAAATATATTTGCACATCATGAGCAATTGCTGAGGTACTTCCATGGCTTTTTTTTCCTGTTGTTTCTTCCCATACAGGAAACATACTGAAAAAAATGTTTTTTAAATGAAAAGCACTGAAGTCTCACTGAGGCAGTTTATGTTTTTCCATTAAGGGATAAAAGCAAAAATGAAATAATTTTGTCAGTATTCAGAAAAAAATGCAGTATCTCTCTGGAAGCTTTGGACACAGTAGCAGCTGGAACCATGGGAGGTTCCATGAGAGGAGCTCAGCAGAGCCCCTCAGTCACTCAGAGAAGACTGGCTGTTGCCCCCATGCCATCAGCCTGTTTAAATTAAAGGAGACAAGCAGGAAAGAAAGGCTTAGAAAAGGAACAAGAGGGGAAAAAAACATCTATATACTCCACCATTTCCTGAATTCTGCAACAGTCCTGACTGATGCTCAATCACAAATAGGCTTCTAATTGAAGATAATTTTTCTGTCCCCCAAAAGACCATAAACACCTGAATTTTGTTTGTCTGAAAAACAGAACCACCAAGGATTACAACACCAGTGAAGCTGGTGCATTACAGCTTCACTCAGAAGGGGAAAAGTTGCCCCCACTCCACCGGAATTGTGTGTGCCCCAGGTGTCCTGCAGGTGAGAGATCACAGCCCTGCACATTGTCACTCCACAAGCTGGAGTGGCAAAGCTTCCTCACACATTTCAGCATCTTTAAGCTTAGGGCACTTATTTTGCTGCACAATTGAATCATAAATGGGCTAAATGGGTAAAAGTCCCTAGAGTGATGGTGGTTTCTTTACTTCTTGTAAATTATGCTTTAAATATCGCTACTTATTCAAGGACTCCCTTTAACCAAGGAGAAACTAAAATACATAACCAAACACTCATCCAAGAACATTTAAAGTGTCATAGGAAATGCTGTTATATTGCCATAATTAGTCATAATCATGAACTCCCACATTCATCATGTTTCTCAGTGTGTTTCTCTACTACCACAGCCCCCCCGAGTCACCAGCACGCACCGGGGCTGCAGCTCTGAGCACTTCACAAACACAAACCACAATGATTCTCCTTGTTCCCAATTTATAATTCACTAATCACAAGCTTCTTCTCCTGCAAGCTTTATCCCCCTGGCACAGCTCCTCAAGCCAGGCGTTTCTGACCCCAGAAAATGTGCCATCACTTATTCAGATTCGCATCCTCCCCATCCACCTCACCTTGGGGTAAGAGGGAATTCTGCAACCTGTGCAGGAGGTGACTTGGAAATTCACTGGGCAAGTAGCCCACCATTTGCACTGCAAAAGGATTGCTCTGCAGTTGTGACTGTGCTTGAGGGCACTGCCAGCACGGCCTTCCTTCACAGAGCTGCCTGTCATAATTTCTGCATTTATTTCTATCGGAGATACATTTCAAGAAGCCCCCCCCTTTTTTAATACAAGTATTTAAACAAAAAAAAAATTACCCAGAGGCAAGATTTAAATGCAGGAAATTAAATATTTTAACAGCATTGTAAACAGGACTTGAATTATGCAAAAATTCTGCAATTTGTATCTTTTTCCTGTTACTGGAACCAGTAAAGCCTCAGAACCTCAGATGAATCCCACAATTGAATTTCTGGCTTCTTCTTGGGTTTTCCTGTACCCAGGAACCAGAGTTATGTTATCAGAAGATGCGAAATAACTCAAGCCCTAAAAAGCAAGTCTGTAAAGCCATTCATTCATCGCTGACCACCCTCTAAATAATTTCTCAGGTGCCTGTTTCTTATTTAGATTGTGTATGGGGCACATTTTGCATTTGGCTGCATTATACAAATGAGAAGTAAAGGAAATATGTGCTGGTAGACAGAAGAAATCAAGCTCAGCTGAATTTGATGATTTGATCTGCCATTCATTTACAGCAAAAGTAGCTGTCCCTATCTGTATTAGTCTCACTCAGTAAAGTATTTACACTTATTTTCTTAGTTTATCTAATTAGAATGCTGAAAAAATATGGGCCCCATATGGCAAATTACTTCAATAAAAGCCTTTGATGCTACAGCATAGCGTAGTAGGGCAAGATTTGCAGTGGCATTTATGTGATGGCCTAAGACATAACTCCTCCTTCCAAAAAGTTCTCCACCATAACAGAGACAGTGAGCCCACAGCACACCTTTTGTCAGCTCTGCTGAGATGTTTTCCTGTGCCTCCTTCTTGCCATTATCCTTTCTGCACACCCACACCTGTGGGAAGCTGTTCTATGATTTGGGGGCAGGCTCTGGCTCATGAGGAGCTATTCACATAATTACTAAGGTCAGATTAATTTACAATATCACAGAAACTCTGTGCTGCAAAGTTCCTTAACACCCCAGGAGTGCCCAGAGCTGCCCTGCACAGGGGACAGAACTCACCTGAGGTTACAGCCTCACTCTCCAGTCACCTCAGCCACCCTGCATCTCTGGGAGAGGCCATTCAGCTTTTCTCTTGGCTGCCTGTTCGCCTACAGCACAGACACAGGAGTTGTGCTATTCCCACAGGTGTTTGCTCAGTATTTCTGCTGCCATGATTCACAGACAGGCACACACACAGCAGTCCTTGCAGAAGGGTAATTTTTGTGGTGGGGCACTCCCACAGAGCAGGAAGCTCCTCAGATCTCACCCACAGGCAAGGAGCAGCTTCCCCCTCACAATGCCATCTCACTGCTGGTGCAGGGAGCTGCTGGCAGTCCAGCTGGTTAATTTTTCCTTCAGGCATAGTTGTATTGAAATTAAACTAAAGCAAGGGGAAAAAAACCAGCAAAAAGACAAAAATCCAAAACCAAAAAAAGGGTACCAAAGAATTACAAAATATTGAACACCCACCAAAATAAAAAAAAAAAAAATCTAATAAAAACAAGTGACCATATTTTACTTTTCATTTGTGCCACTATTTGGAGTGACCACTTCTATTCAAATAAGAAATAAAGAGCAACCATCTGTTACATCCACTTTTCAAGGTATCTGCACTAAGATAGAAGCATTTGCTTTGTTTTCTATGACATTCTGATGACCAGAATAAGACAGGAGCCCGTGAGAGGTGTAGCTGGAATTTAAAGGCAAGGCAGAGGAGAATTTCAATAGACCACATTACTCACTTTGCCAGTCCCTCAGACTAACAGGAACATTTCTAGAACATCCCCCAGAAAACAGTGGGATCACAACAGTCACCCCCAGCCACACAAATGTGGTTTGGAGCAGTTTTCAGCAGAATTATGATATTATATTTCAGCAGAATATTATATGTAATATAATAGATGCAGAGAAGTTCTGTCCCTTCAAATGAGTTCTCATTTTCATACCCAGCCCTTCACACTTTCAAAGCCAGTTTTTGTGCAGTGCACTGTTCAGTGGTGGGGAGCATCAAGACAAATCTCTTGCTAACGTATAGGTTTGACATTTTCAGATATATTCAGACATATTACCCATAAAATGGCTCTAACACAATAAAGGACATAATCAGAATTGTCTGTTCCCAGGATATTTGGCACTTCAAAACTCAGATGCATTAAACTCTTCAATAACTCTTGTACATTTGGATAATTTGCTGTGGTAATGCATAATCTTGCCTAGAGGATTCATACCTTAAGAAATTTAATAAATTCAATAGAAACCTGCATAGTCCACAGTTACTAGTCATCATTCCATTTAAAAAGCCCATCCCAGAGTGTCAGCACTGCCTGATCTCATTGTCCTTCTGCAAGGCAGTGATGATCAGACCGCATTTTACTCCAGGTTTCACCAAACCAGAGGTGGAAGTGATGGCTCATGCTATTCCATTGTTTCCAGAGAGAGCAGAGGGCACTTTAGGCTCACAACTCAAGGGAAAAGGCACATTCCACCTCTCCCCACACCAGCCAGAGAAGGAGGCCAGAGGCAGACAGAGAAAGAAATTAAATACCTGCTCACCTCTACATGAGTCAGGGCCAAAACAAGGAACCAAACAGGAAGGGAAAGAAATACCTGTCAGCACTACATCCTCTGTGCATACAGGACTTCCATTTTCAAGGCAATCTCCTCAAGGGATGCAATCACCATCTCTGGAATGTTCCAAAATACGTGGATGAAGACATGGTTTAGTGGTAGACATGGTTGAGCTGCAGCAACAGTGGGACTTGATGACCTTGGAGGTCCTTTCCAGCCTTAAGGATTCCAGGAGTCTGTGAATTCCTGAGGCAGCAGCAGGGCATCAGTGCAGCCTCTGCCTGAGCAGACAGATCTCACCTCCAAATAAGCCTCACCATGCAATGAGCATGGGACAACCCAACTTCTTAACGGTGCTTCATATCCACCCCTTTAAACAACAAATCCTGCTCCCTGCAGAGACATCATGGATTCTTTGAGCTGAGGGATGTGCTACATGAAAAATTCAGTGGGTCCAGAACACACAAAGGCCCAAAGTGGAAATGTCCCATGCCTCTCAAAATCCAGCTTGCTACTTCATAATTCAAGTTCCTGCCTGCTGTTAAAATAAATAAATACCTAAAAGTAGAAACCCTCAGAACCACAGAGTCACAGCATGGTTTGGGTTGGCAGGGACCTTAAAAATTTTGTTCCCACCTCCCTGCTGTGGGCAGGGATGCCTTCTAGTAGACCAGATTGCTCCAAGCCCATCCAACCTGTCTTTGAACAATTCCAGAGGTGGGGCATCCACATTTTCTTTTGTCAGCCTTATCCTGTGCTCACCACCCTCACAGTGAGGAATTTTTTCCTAATATCTGATCTAAACCTGCTCTCTTTCAGTTTAAATCCATTCCCCCTTGTCCTGTCACTGGATATTCTTGCCAAAAGCCCCTCTCCAGTTCTCTCAGAACCACACCAGGCACTGAAACGGGCTCTGAGGTCTCCCTGGAGCCTTCCCTTCTCCAGGCTGAGCAGTCCCAGCTCTCTCAGCCTGTCTTCACAGGAGAGGGGCTCCAGCCCCCCTGAGCAGCTTCCTGGGCTGCTCTGACTCTCTCACAGCACATCTGCTCACAGCTGCTCTACCCAGAGCTGCAGCTGCCCAGCTGGGAAGCTCCTTCTGCCCTTGGAAGGATCACTGTGTCCCTGACACCTTGCACAGGAATGCTAAACCCCTCCTGAATTTCAGACAATCAGTCTCAAAGTTTCAGTCTAAGAAGGACATGATCCTCCTGCAAACAGAGCCAAAAATTCAGATCTCATCAGGGCTTTAATTACACTGGGTTATTTGCCTTGTTTGCAGCTTTACCAGTATGAGATAATTACACTTACAGGAAAGCAACACTTACAGCTGGAAACACTAACAGGAATCCCTAATATCAAAATCCACCTAGAGAGTGCTATTTTACTTCATTTCTCCCCTAATAAACACTTGTGTAAGAAAACTGCAGTGCAGCCAGCATGGGACCTTCCTGTCTGAGGCTTTCCCAGAAGAGTGGTGACCCAGCCTGTTCCCATCATCTCTGGGCACAGGGTTCCTCCCATCAGTGCCAGGCTGGGGGGCAACCTGAGGCCGTCAGAGCTGGCCAAGGCTCCAAGCAGGGCCCTTGGCACCTGCCCCACCTCTCACAGAAGGAAAACTACTCCAGGGGCTGGCTGCTGTGAGGACCTAAATGCTGGTGGGGAGAACTGGTGAATAAACAAAACATTGCAGAACCATACAAATATTATAAACCCCACACTCTCCTAGCAAAGCCAGTGGGAAAAGCATCTGTACATCCAAAGACTAAAAGGGTTTTAGTTAATCCCACATCCAAGGGCTAAAAGAGTTCCTTATGTCTGAGCCCTATGCCAGACAATTCACACCTTTTCAAAAAACACAGGGCTAGAGAAACTACTCTATTTTAGACTTATTTGTTTCATGAACCACTTGTTCATTTGTTATGAAGCAGATATAACAGAGTCTTCCTTAGAAAATAATTTTGTTTATGATGTTTTTGATAAATTATTAACCTTCTGAAGAGCTCTGGCAGCATTCATTGATCACTAAGCTCTTTTTTAGTATTTCTTCAAGTATTCACCTCTTTTCCTACTGCAATTTTTATTTTGAGGAGGTAAGTGATGATGCTTTTAGGGTCAGCAGGCACATCAATAACTCATTTATAAGTATATTTCTCTCATTCTTCTGCATCTTAGCACAGAAAGCTGGGGACTTTTGTTTTCTTTAGGTACTAAAGATTATATATGTGAACAGCAACAAAGCTAGGAGTAGAAGTCACTGAGAATGGTGTAATTATAGATGTAAACAGCATCAAAGCTGACAGTAGAAATCACTGAGCACGAGGCCATCTGCTGCAATGAATTTTCAGAGCATCAGAGGAGGTAAAATGTTGCTTTGTCATAAATTTCCATGAATTTTCTTGCAGCAAAACCTTATGTTTCTGTCCAGCACCTCCTTAGAGGAGAAGAATCCCTATTCATCTCACATGCCATTCAAGTGATATTTCTCAAGAGAGGTTGACTACTCAGAGTCTGCTACAACATCTCATGCAAGACAACAAAACAGGGCAAAAAATGCAGAATAAAACTACATCAGCGGGAAGGTAGCTAAGAAGAATATAATTAAGCAGGCTAGAATTTAACAAGAGTACTCATAGTAGCACGTTACTATCAGGGTTTAAATCATAGATTGGTTAATACCATCAGGGAATATCACAAAAGCTGTGATGCCTCCCCAGTGTTGGGCTCTCAGGTTTTGGTGCTTCCAGAGGAACCAGCCCTGTGTGACACCACAGTGTCAGGGGGGCTTTGCTGCTGCTGCCCCCAAACTTGGGGTCAGTGAGGAGCCAGCTCCTCTGAGCCAGGAGCTCCATACCCCCCAGCCTTCCTCAAAGCCTCATTTTTCACTCCAAACCTGCAGCCAGGATGTGCCAGGTCTCTGCAAGACTCATTTTCCTGCTGGGTGTCACACAGCCCACTGAAACAACTGTGTCATTCAGGGAGAGGTGATGGGCATCAATTACTGTGACAGACAACGAGAGATTGACCTAATATATGTATTAATACAGCACCTCTTCATTTCTGAAAGAGGTAGTTTAGATTCATTGCTCCTGCAGCATATTCCCATCTCAAATATAATTCATTCCACAGTTTTAAGTGCAACAGCTAAAGACATTCAAAAATCAAATCTGAAAAACTTATTTTTGATTCTATAGCAACAAGCTGTTCTCTTCATAGTAAACATCTTACAGGAAAATTACTTACCTCTTTTTTTTTTTCTTGAGACTTCAATGCAGAGAATTGCTTTCTGACTTGAATTTTGCATGACAAGTTACAGATGTATTTGAATTTATAAGGCCAAACAAACAACTCCTGAAAACAGTGATTTAAAGTTTAAACACCAGCCTTATGAAATAGATGATGTGGTTAGATTAGTTCTCCAGAAGTTATAACACTTAATGCATTCAGTTTAAAATGTCTTAAAGTGTGACATGTGGACAAATATCTGCATTTCTGGAAGGTGATACAGTTGGCTTGTTCTCCCTGCCTCAAACACACTAAGAATTTAGTTTACTATTACTCAAAATTGTACTTTTTCATTCACAGCAAAAAATGATTGTAACTAATTAGCAGCAATGAAAGTCTCAGCGGGTGCAAGCCTCGCTCAGGGCTTGGCTCCAACCTCCCATCACATCCTTTTACCCACAGCAGCCCCCAGAGCCCAGGAGGAGCAGAGCCCTGGGCAGTCGCTGCATGCTGGGTGCAACAGCACCTGCTCCACACATCCAAATCACATTTCCAAAACTGCACACCAAAATCACAATCCTGGTAACTCCGTGTGAAAAACACCCAACATTCAGTAACAGAGTCATGCTTGATGCCCTCTGAGTTTCCTATTCAGACTCTGGAGACACAACCAACAATCCTGTGGGATGCTGTGGAGCAGCACTCAAGCTCCTTCCCCTCACAACTACTCTGTATTTCCTAATCCAAGAGGCTTTTCCTTACTATTTACAGCAAAACACATGCCACATGCAAAATGCTGTGAGTTTATTGGCTACTATGAAGCACAGATGTAAACACCTTCTTCTTCTATGTCAAGCAGGAAGATCAGAGCATTGACTGGGCTAAAAGGAATTTCCTGGGAAGAAGGAATTCCCCTTGAGCTTCCAGTGCTGTACCCAGGAGGAGGAAATGTAAACAAGCCCCCTTAAATTTCAGAATCAGACCTCCCATGCCAGGGGGCACAGCTGCCCCTGTGGTGGGCTGGATATTCACCACTCTTCCCTCAAAAAAGTGAAGGGTCCTTGATACAGAGCATGTGGGGATCGTATGATTCAGGGAAAGTTTGATTCTAGCATTTGCTTATTAGATGCAACTAATTAAAAAAAAAAAAAAAGATGCTACAGAACTTTGAGAAGACATCCAGAAATCTGATTTACAAATCCCAATGTTTTTGAAGTGGGAAGCAACCTGCCCAATAACGCACAATGAACAAGAGACCAGCAGTGGGGAGGACACAACATTCAGAGCTTGCCTGGCAGACTGGGTCAACACAATCTGAATTTCCTCTGTGCCTAGAGCATAAACCAGCAAGCACATGGTAAATCTGTGCAACATAAAGCAACTGCAGATTTATACCACATCAGCTGCTCCTTGCAGAGCTGTGCTGTGTGCTGGTGGTCACAGGGGTCCCAGGATGAGGGAAGAGACGAGAATCTTGACTCCATGGTTCAGAAGGACGATTTATTATTTTATGATATATATTATATTAAAAGAAAATTATATATTAAAAGTATACTAAAAGAATAGAAGAAAGGATTTCATCAGAAGGCTTGAAAGGAATAGAAAAAAATGGCAATAAAATCTTGTGACTGACCAGAGAGTCCAAGCCAGCTGACTTTGATTGGCCATTAATTAAAAACAACCACATGAGACCAAAGATGCACCTGTTGCATTCCTCAGCAGCAGATAATCATTGTTTACATTTCGTTTCTGAGGCCTCCCAGCTTCTCAGGAAAAAAGATCCTAACAAAAAGGATTTTTCATAAAATATGTCCATGACAGTGCTGAGCCCTGAGAGTCAGAATTCAAGGAGCTATCAGGGGCAGCAGCCACCCTGCACATCCTGCATTCCCTGCACTCTGCTGGCAGAGCCCACCACGGTGGCTGCAGCAATCCCAGCAGGAGCAAGGATCCTCTGGGCTTCCACAGACTGCTCCCATCACTCAGGATTTTGGCAAGGCAAGTCTGGGAATCCATGTAAAAATCTCAGCTGAGCTCAGTGATCAATAAAGTGTAAATCTCAGCCTTTCACTCCTAGGATGATGTTCACTTGACTTTTTCTAATATTCCTGTTAACAGGAGTGTTTAATTGTTATACAAGCATTGCAGCTATTGCATTTTACAAGGTTTATCCATTGGTTTTGTGGACTTGCATTCATGTTTATCTGGGTAAATAAAGCTGAAGTTTAGTCAGGATCACAAGACAGGTTCTGATGAACAATCATCATTCTTATCAAATGAAAATTGCACAGAAAGGGGTTGACTCAAGAAAGGCATTGTAACTAATTACTATGATCATTGTTATTTTAAAATTAATTTTGACAAGATCCATTATTGGTAAGCACCATTAATTGGTTCTATTCTCCTGACTGTTTTTATGGGACATTGAAATTACATATGTCATAAAAAGCTGTTCATTTTAAAGTATTATTAAAACTTAATACAATGACAGTAAAATTATCCATACTATAGAATGCGTTCATTGTTATGAAAAACTGGTAAATTGCTAATAAATAACAGGTTCAGTGAAAAAGCAAATCTGTACTGCACTGGAACTGATCTACTCTACATGTTACTTCCCCTAGAAAACAGAAACAAGGGGTACAATATATTAAAGTTACATATTTTTGCAGGCACATAGAAGCTCATATCGGAAATTTCTATTTTGTGTTAATATTTTCTCCAGAAGTTCCATAAGCAGACAATGATCTTGTGATGAGGCAATAACAACATACCTGGGGGGATATCTGGGCTATTTTCATGTATCTTCCTTAGAACAAACCAAACTGGGAATTCTCCTGGTTGCAGATGATGAATCAGAGCTGGATTATTTGCCTCCCCTGGGAATGCTGGCTGTGCATTCTCATTTGTACATGCACAGAGTGCAAAGGAACACATTTGCACCCTCTTTGCTCCAATAGAAACCTCAGGATCAGGCACAGCTCAGTCACCTCCCTAAACTCAGGAAAGGCAATTGCCTGTTGATAAAGCACTCAGAGGTGAGCAATTCTACCAAACACAAGCAATGCCAGGGGAATGCTTCTCCCAGCGCTCAAGACATGACTGTATTCAAGAACTACTGTAGAACTTAGTCCAGGTGTCTGTAGGGGATATTATTTAAAGAATAAGGAAGGGGTTTGTGTCAGAAAATGTGCATTATTCACATAAACTAGCACTAAACTAGGAAGGGTGGGATGTTTTGGGTTTGTGTGGCCAAGCTGGAGGAGACCAGAGATTTGGCTTCTCTGAAAAGCTGCCAGAAGGTTCCCCCATGTCCAACAGAGCCAGCACAGACCAAGGCTGAGCCCATCAGCAGCACCAGAGAGGGGGAAGTAGAGAAAATGGGAATGAAGCTGAGAAAGGGAAGGGCTGTGGGGGCAGGTGCTGTAACATTTGGTTTTATTTCTCCTTACCCTGCTCTGATTTGATTGGTCATAAAGTAAACTAAAGTCTCCAAGTTGAGTGTTTGGGGAAATCAAAATCATTCAGCAACGCTAAGTGACTTCCCTGCCCTTACCCACAAGCCTTTTGATATATTTCAATTCCCCTGTGCATCTGAGAAGTGACAGAGCAGCTTTGATGGGCACCTGGCCCACCAAAGAGCCAAATCACCCCAGTACCAATAAAAAAACCATGTTGGTATCAGATCTTTGCTGGTAAGAAAGGAGGAAAACAGGTTTTATGGTAATATATCAACTATATATCAATGCAATATACATGTATATCAACACAAAGCAGTACATGCCCAAACTCATAACATCAGCCTCTCAATACTTGTTTATTCTCTTGGAAGTTGTCCCTTTTATTTGCATTTAATCAGGTCTTCCACAAGGCTGCCACATCAATACAGGATTTAGGTCCCTCTAAAGAATTTCTTTGCCTTCACAAAAAATATGCTACATTAACAGATTTTCCCACCTTTCATTTTATTTTTAATAACCTGTGGAGAGGAGCCTTGGGCATACTCCAGGAAGCACCGGGGCTATTTATTCCACTGGATAAACTGATTCCTAATGATCCAGCTCCAAATAAACTACAGGAACACTCCCACTTGTGCAGACTGACACATTGCCTTGTTTCTTTCTCCACAGAGCTGCAAGGCTGCTCTAGAGCTGCTGTGACTATGAAGATTAGCAAATGGATTTCACATGGGGATGCTACAGGCAGACTGGGTTGCTACAACCTGTTAAGATGAAGTTACTGATGCTAGCACATCTATGCATAGCATCAATAGCATTATTCAGTAAATAATCTCAAGTTGCAGTGAGAAAATGCAGAATTACTGTGTCCCACATTGCTCCTTGTAAAGTGGAGTTCCCATATCCACTGGCAGCACCTCAGGCTGCTCCTACCTGGGGTCTGAAGTTTAATTTTGCACAGTCAACACCTAAACACATCAGAAACACCAAAAGGAAACTTAGCAGCAAATAAAGGAACAAGAGATATTGAGGATATCCAATGAGCCCTAACCTCAGAGTTTTGAGGTCTAGATGCAAGTAGAAATGCCAGAAGGTTTAAGGGAAAAAAAAAACACAAACTCCTTCTGTGCTAACATTATCCCCCAAAAATGGAGTAAAGAGGACAAACTGAAAGTGAGCACTTTCTATCTTTCTCTGAGGAAGTCCTAAGTGATTTTATAAAACTTGTTTTCAGCCGAAATAAAGACTTTTCCGGCTCTCAGAGAATTTCTGATTAGCACATTTCAGCTGTTCTATTTTCCAGTTGAACAATAAGCAAAGACAAGAAAAAATCAGTTTAATTAAATATGAAACAGTTACTGCTGAGCAATCTGAAATGAAAATAATTTGTCTAGTAAACAAGATACACAACAAAAAAACAAAATGCTAATAAGTTATAGGTCATGTCAATATATCCCTCATTAGCAGTCAAAAAACCCCTCAAACTTAATAGTTATTTAAGAGTTATTGCACCACTTCAAAGATAGCATCAACTCCTCAGCTAACATTTTTTGCTGTGCATAGCCATACACCTCAGCATCACTTTAACTTGACAGAACTTCCCCAAAATGTAGATTTCTTACAAGCAAAGCCAAGCACTTTTGTAGCAGCCTAGAAAGAAAGACATAAGCAACTGAAAATCAGTATTTGATAAACTGTTAACTTTATTCCCCAAGCTCTTTCTGCAGAATGAGATGGAAAGAGATTCCTCAGCATACCACAGAAAGTGACACATTTTAAACAGAGAAAAGATAAAGCATTTCAAGAATTTATGACCTCACAGAAGGTGGCTTACTCTTTTATTTTTCACCTAAAAAATAGCATTTCTGTGATCAGTATGGATTCAGTGCAGTGCTGGATGCAGTTGTCTATATTCATTGGATTTTTCAATGTATTTCAATGTTGGGAGAGAAAGAGAACCTTGGGAAAGAAAGGAGGAATAAAATACAATTTAAAATAGATTGTAGACATTCCAAGCTAGGGGTTTTTCCTTTTATTAGTGTGCTAATTTATATTAATATCAAGAGGAGGAAACTCTTCACCAAGGAATTTAATAAGAAAGTAATGAACTGAGAAATAATAGACTGAAATACATACAGATTCTGTACTGCACTTTCTGATGATTAGGGTGCCACCAGTCATGGAGCAAAAACCACTGAAAATGCTGCAACCCCAGATTATCAGGGATTTTCATTATTTCAGTCAGATCCATCACAGATGGGCCATGACTGCCAGAACAGCCACACGAAGCAGAAGGAGTCAGCAGTGTGGCTGACTAAAGAAAAAGCAAAATGTGTCCCCAGTGTGAGGAAAGCAGGACCCTGCCTGTGGCTGCAGGAAAACTGAAGTTCATGCTCTAAACCACACTGGCAGCTCCTTTTACTGTGAGTGGGGAACAGTATTCCCCAAAGACTGGCAGGCCACTAACACAGGATCTGAACAAAGAAAAGGGAAATGTGGAAAGGGGATACCAATAAAATTCAGGTCCCGTAACCACTGAAAAGAATTTCTCTTATACATCCTGCATATTGGAATCTGAGTTTTTTTCAATTTTCCACACACAGATTGTAATCATGGAGCAAAAGTGCAAGGACTATCTGAACAAAACAAATCCTGGTAGAAGAGTACACAAAGAATGGCACACAGTTACTCCACTGACATTTAAGGAAGGAAAGCATTTACACTGATATGCTGAGAATGAAACCTTTGAGCTACATAAAAGAGCTGGAATCAGCAGCCTCTTGCTCCTAAGTCCTGAGCTGACCATGTTTGGATGATGTTCAGTCTGAAACTGCTGGTAGGAGGCAGGGCTGTGCTCCTTTCCCTGACTCCTGAGTGCCCCCAGGCTCATCTTTCTCACGCCAAACTGGTCCTGCAGCTCTGCACATTTGTTGGCTATCCAACACTGGAAATGTAGATTTGACACTGACCTGGTGTCCCACACATGCTGTAGAAGGAAGAACCCTGCCCCATTTTTCAATGTGTTCATTCCATCATTTCCATTTTTGGCCAAACCCATCTCGCTTCATCGTTGTGGGGCAGTCTGAGCCTGGCTCAGCACCCAAGCATTGACAAGCACATGGATTCAAACATCACCTCCAGCCTGGTGCCATTCCCTCCCACACAAATCTGATCACCAGTCACTGAAACCAACTCCCAAACAGGCTCCAAATTCTCCTAATGCTGACATTTTCAAATACAGCCCTCAAAGACAGGACACCTGCAATACTCTAAGAAATCATACAAATAGAGAGAGTGGACCCTTTTTAGTCTTATAGGCTGATGGCTAAATCTTCATTTTACCCTGGTAGTATTAATCCAATGGGTCTGCAAGCTTTTGTAATGCTGCTGCTACCAATTCAGAGAAGCTTTCATGGGAAATGAATATATTTTGCACAATATCTTGAACAAATTTAAGCTAGCACTTGAAGTGGATATTATGATTGCATCAGTTCTACTCAGGTTCAAGGCTTATATCCTTTTATAGTTTAACCTTAGATAAGAGAATGAACTTCATACAAGAATATGCCAGTATTTATTACACACTAATTTTTAAAAGGCTTAAATAATTTATCAAGGCTTCCTCCCTAAAGAGATGTGTAATTTCATTTTTAAACTGGTCATCACAAAGAATCCAAACACACATTTTCACAGAGATTATCAAAGCATTCTGCAACATGGAAATATCTTGCAGGAGGATCTATAAATGTTTATCTTCTGTAAGCATGGGAAAATAAAGGATTTTGGTGCTGGAGGCATGGACATATTCTTAGGCATATAAACATTTTTGTGCTGAAAAGATTAGGGCTTAATTGGAAACAGCAACAGATGAATTGCACTGATACATATTGGATGTCATTATTTCCCTTCTTAAAAACATAGCTCCAACTAAAAATCAGTTCCAATGTAGATTAATTATAATGTGATTTTTAATGGATAAGTGAATACCAGAGTGGATAAAACTTCATACTTAGAGCTCAACTCCTCCATACCCAGCCCTGGCAGCACACAGTGCCCAGCACTGGCACACCAGATAAATTTAGTCATCAGTGGGAGAAGTCCTAGCAAGTTTTACCACTCTGTCATGAAGATTACTTCTATTATGGGGTTTAGCTGTGTTTTTTATTGCTCCAGCAGTTATAAAAGATTGGTTTATACAGGTTTATGTCCAGAATTCAGAGATTATTTTGGAGTCCTGGTTGTACCAAATTAGTCTGGGGACTGAGGGGTGAAGCATATTGCAAAAATCAGTATAACATATTTGTGGCAGCTGTATTACCCCTATTTAGGGAACAACTTTACATGACAAAGCTATCAAAAGTGAGAGCACAAAAAGAACAGTTATCTTGGAGATGACAATAGCTTTAAAACAGTTACAAATACAAAGTATTTCATTGATAATAAATACCATGGACCTCAAAAATGAGAGGTGAGCTTATATTCTTGTCAGGGAATATTTAAGCCACGCACATGAGAACCACACAGCCCAAATGTTTCAAAATGAGCAGGGAAGGCCCAGGATCAAATGTTTGCACCCCAACAACAGGACCCCACTGACAGCTACAAATATTTACTCTGTGCTTCTTCCTTTGAAGCAAACAAAACTTTAGTGTGTTGAGGAGCAGCTGTCTCTCTGACACACAGAGCACAGAAGAATTTCACTTCAAGATGAACAAAGGATTACAGGATTTGGCTTTTCTTTTTTTTTAAGTTGCTTTTATTACAGAACAAAAACATCTATAGGTTGGTCTGCAGCTGATGCTGGATGTACAGATGTGTACCAGAATTATTACTACTGGGATTCAGTGTTCTGCAGCCGATTGCATTTCCTTATCTAAATGAAATTAAGAAGTAGTGGATAATACACACAAAGAAGGATTGTATCTTAATTCCCATACTAAGATTCCTTTGGGGCTTTATGCCATTTACAACAAACCTTGGAGATGCAAAACTTGTATGCAGTCTTTTACATTGAAAATGTCCTGGTTTCCACAAGTAACCAAACAGATTGAGGAACCAATTGCTTTGAAACCAGCAAATCATGATTTTATTAAAAATATTTAAGGAGAACTTCAAATATATCTCTACAGACATTTCATCCACCTCCGCCATGAATGAAAAATATGATAATGCATTACTGCCTGTATAATTCAGCATCATCTGCTTGCTTTGCTTCTTCCCACTGACAGCCAAAAACCACAGATCTCTGAGTAACAGCAAGGCTGTGGAAGGGACAAACCTGCATTTGAACCTCTCAGTTGTGTATTTCAATACCACCCGCTCCCAGTCAAGCCCAGGAGAATTCAAGATGCTCATCAAGCCTACTCTCCAGGAATTCATTCCCATCTATCTCCTTCTGGAACCAGCTAATGCCAAGCTAGCAGCAGTCTTTTCAATGATCCTCCGCCACCTTCCCACTTCATCCTACTCTGCTCACAGACTGGAGGACAAGAGAAGCCACCTTAGCAACGCTGGCACCAAAACTCGACTTCCCTTGGCTTTCACCACACCCTGACAATATGTTCAGGGTCATAGATTTTAAAATTATGACAGCTCTACTAAGAGTGTGATCTCTGGTGGGTTTTGGTGGTCCAGGGCCACATCTACTGCCCCAGCTGAGCTGTACCTCAGCCCATACCACTGAATCTGCAAAGTCCACACTGTGACCGTGTTCACAGGGGTTTTTGGAATGGGGAAGAGACTAGGATCTGACTCCATGTTTCAGAAGGCTGATTTATTATTTTATGCTATATATTACATTAAAAGTATACTAAAAGAGTAGAAGAAAAGGTTTCATCAGAAGCCTAGTTAAGAATAGAATCAGAAAGAATGAATAACAAAGGTTTGTGGCTCAGCTCTCTGTCCAAGCCAGCTGAATGTGATTGGCCATTAATTACAAACATCCAACATGGGCCAATCACAGATCCACCTGTTGTATTCCACAGCAGCAGATAATCAATGTTTACATTTTGTTCCTGAGGCCTCTCAGCTTCTCAGGAGGAAAAATCCTAAGGAAAGGATTTTTCATAAAAGATGTCTGTGACACCACACCAGCACAGCTCTGGGGAGAAGAGGGGATGTTTGGCCACCTTTGTCACCTCCCAGCCTGCTCAATCCTCATGACAAATATTGATGAAGCACTCTTTCCACCCAAAGGAGGGGCTTGCTGCCAAGAGATGGAGAACACAAAACAGAAACCCAGAATACCACTAATACAGGCTGCAGTGACTGCATTGAAAAAACTCCAAAGATAAAGGAAAATAAATCAGGCTTGTGAATAGGACCACAGAGACAAGCAAGCAGGACAGGCATCTGCAAAGGAAGGATAAAAGCCAGCCTGAGGGAGAGCATGGGAAAGCCTCCAAACAGCTTCCTGGCAGGTCCTGCCTCTCCTGGGAGGAATGCTAGCCAGCAAACCTGGGAGGGAAGGGGAGAGGAAAATTGTGTGGGCTGTGAGATTTTTCTTTTTTTTCCAAGAAACTGGACCCACATGCTTCAACTTAGTGACTTCTGAAACAGAAGCTAAGGAAGAAGTCACATTCTAAAGGGTCAGCTTTCAGTGCCTGGTTAAAAGGGAAATCATCTTACAGAGGGACCATTAACTCCTAAACGTTTTTTATCTGCCGTAGAGATGCTCCCTTAGGATACAAAAAGAAATGCAAAAGCAGTTGGGCTCAGAAACAAATGCCTGCCTGTAATTTACTGTCTGTCAGGATTATCAGCTACCTTTTTATTCTTTTGTCAATAAAAACTCAGAGTGAGGCCCCATCCACAGAACATTCATAGGTACTTGCTTTTCACTGTCCTTCACACTTATTCTTACCTACCACTGAGCAAGACAAATGACAATTTTCATAAGACTTCTAAGTACATAGCAAGTCCAAAAAGTCTAATAATTAAAAAGTCAATTAAGTGCAAGCATGTCACATGTTTGGCAACATTATGATGACAAACTGACAGCCATACCCCCCAGAAGAGCACTTGGCAGCAGCTTTGCCCTCCTGCTGCATTGTGGGGTGAGAACATCTTTAGGGAACCCAGCTCAGAGCCACGGGCCAGCCCATAAATGCAGTGCTTCAGTGTCTGCCTCACAATCTGCCATGCACCATTCTCCCAGCTCCCCAGACATGTATTTCATAAAAAATAAACTCCAATTTTAATAAAAACTCAACATCAAGACTACTTTGAGCAGAAGATTCACCCATTTTTAGAGCTGCTAGCTTAAAATTAACACCTTCCCAAAGAAACCAGCTAATTCCAAGGAAAGCAGCAAACACAAAAGTCAGCAGCAAATTCAAAACTCAGTTTTGTCACATTTTCCATGCAGAAATAGCAATTTTGTCAATGTCATGAGAATTTGACATTGATGAGTGAGAGTTTGACAGGACACATTTCATGCAATTTTTGCCTTTAAAAAGCACTTCCCCCCCCCCCCCCAAGTTATAAATAGACTCAAAACCTCTGAAATTATTTGTTATTCCACATCCTTGGCAAGTTTTGGCCAGAGAATTTGCCCAGTGAGTGCAGCAGCACCAGGGGCCAGTGCCCAGGTCCAGGGTGGCCACCACAGCCCCTGTGCCCCAGCCAAGCTGGCAGGGACAGCCAGAAATTCAGCTGTTCCCCAGGAGCTGGGGTTCATGTTGTTTAAAGACAAAAACAAAAAACAAGCAGCAGTATCACACATTGATTATCCAGCAATTAAGTCCCACAACAGCACGCGATTTGCTCAAATCAATATAAGGAATCATTTGAGAGATTATCAGTTAAAGAAAATCTCAATAAGAATAAAACAGAGTACCAGCAAGACAGTAATGGTTTGGGAAATCACATTTTTCTTCACTTTGCAAGGACTTCAGGTTAAGGCCCAGACTGTACTGCCTAGGATAGCCCTCTTCAGATGTATTTTATTTGTATTTATAGGAAATGGCCATTTGAACATTGACTCTCATACCCTTCCAAAAAATTAGAAACCCATAAGGCAACAGAATCACACCCAGTATGAAGATAATAATGTCACACACAATAAATTTGTCACCTGAAAAACTTCTGTTTCTAAGGAAAAGGCTTTCAAAATAGTGGTGTCCTGTATCTTTAATTATTAACATTCATAATCAAGAAATTTTCCTTTCTCATTTGCAAAACACACTGCCTGAAGTCAAAGCACACTAGCACAGCAAACTTCACCCCAAAGTGACAACTCCAACTGCTGTGTTCTCTACTTCCAGGAACAAGGCAAACTACATCAGTGACTGAGGGCAGGAAGACCTTATTTTCCAACAGTAGAAATTCACTTTGTCTTCCAGTCCCTTGGACAAAACAGCAGGCAAAGAACAGCAGCTGCACAAAGTCTGCAGGCTAAGAAATGCCCCATGCTCTGGTAAAAACAAAACATGAAGGACAAATAAAAGCTGTGGACTCAGTAAGAACAGAACATACAGAGGAAGGATACTGCACAAACCCTCACAGTGCTCTCTCCTGCGGCAAACACTTCACACAGGTGCTTTGTGCACAAAAATTTCAGCAAAAGAACAATATACACATTAGCACTAAACTGCATAAATGTTTGATTAGTGTCTGCAAACAGGTAGCCCTAGAGATTAAGAACCATACAGCCCTACAGAGGCACCCCAAATCAAAGGGATTTCTGTTTGAAGTGGAGCTGAAATTTGCTAGGAATCACATATTATCAATTGCAGACACACAACCATTACCTTCCCAGAAGGCTGTGCCAGCTTTGCAAAGTAGAAAAAGATAGAATTTCGTGAAGGAAAAAGCCACCAAAATTCTGTATTTTAGATGCTCCAAATGTTAAGTTATTGAAATCTTGAAAAAGCCAGATTTCAAACACAACCTGATAAATGGCAGCTGATATTTGCAGAAGCTACCATTACCTCTCAAATCTCAGGAGAAAAACAGCTCCCAAGATTTTAGCACATAAAGTGCAGACAAGCTTTAGAAGGAGCTCTTCAGCATCAAAAGAATTCCCAAACAACACAACCCCTGAAGTGCACCTGCAACAAATACTTAGAAAAGAACAGCTTGAGTGATAACCACAATGAAACAAACACAAGGAACAAACCTTGGTCAAGGAAAGAGCAGGTTTTACCCAAACACAGCAAAAAGTTTAGGGATGGAAACTGGGAAGGGAAATAGCCAAACACCTTTACCAGAAGTGCAGAAAGTTCTGCAAACTGGTTCATTCCCAGTTTGGGTGCTCTCAGGGACCCCTCTGCTGCTCAGGACACCCCACAGAACCCACGGCTGTGTTTCAGATTTACACTGGATGGGGTGCAGCTTCACCAGCACCATCACCTGCTAACATTCAATTCTGCTTGTCACATTCTTTTAAATACACAGACTCCTTTATTCCCACTTACTTTTATTTCTTGCATCTGCTTCGTTCTCTGGAAGCACCTCTGGGGCAGTTTCTCTGAAAGGACCAGTGTGGCTGATTGCACATTGTGCTTTTGTTATCTGATGAGCTGCTTTGCTTCTTCACTCCTCCTCATTTCTGGCCTGTTAGGCTCTTTTTCCCCAGCAGGAGGGGGCACATTAAACCAGTTTAGTTAAATTTATATTATTTCTTACTCCTATAATAGCCATGTGCTGCACTTCAAGAGCCATTACAGTTGTTAAAAGCACTGGTCTTCAATATTAATAGCATCAGCCACACCAGGTCTTCCCAAGGCTTTGTTAAGGCAAATGAAACCTTTTAAAGCAGATCAAGCAGGTAGAATACTGTTATTATTATTTTCCTGAAGTACAATTCTGTTTGGCATTAAAATGTCATCAGTTTGTATTTTGTGACACTGCTGAACTGACCCACACCATTGGCTTCTGCTGCAGCTTAAGTTTTTAGTGAATTTAAAAATCTCCAAGGCAAGAATTCAGCCTACTCCTTCTCAAGGCAAGTCTGCCTCGTGAGTATTGTATTTCAAAAACCAAAATCACTTTCTGCTTTCCAAAGCATGTAATTTACAAGCAATTAAGGAAGATTCAGGACACAAGCTGCTGCCACGTGGTCATGGGCAGAAATCTGTGTGTGAGGAGCTGGGAGGAGGATCTTACAGGGGTGATGCTTTCAGCTGAGCATGGTATTGACAGAACTCTGACATGGACAGTGCTTCTCAAAGGACATTGATGCACAGGACACTTATTCAGTTTTACCTTAATAAATGCTGTATTAAAAATAAACAAATTAGTTGTAATCTCAAAACTGTGATCTTAACAGTATAAAACTGTGCATAAATTGTGATCAAAACAGTATAAAACCCTGTTTGCAACACACACAGTGACCTGTAAATCTGATGACAGTTGTTTAAAGGAAAGTAAAATCTGAGAAAAAGAAACCTTCTTTGTAACTTTATACCTATTAAATCCATGAGCAACATCTAAGATCTCTGCAGCTGAGAGTTGTGAATGAAAAAAAATATTCATTGATTCTTCCTTTCTTCACTTACTTAATATGTACATTTCAAAGGGTTTCTTTAAAGACAGTTTCATTACTTGCCCAGAATATTTAGCTACAGATTTTGCACTTGGGATAAAACATTCAAAAGCATCAGTGAGATAATTTTATATATAGTTAAAAACATTACATCTAAAACTTCTCCAGCAAAGATATATGCTAAGAAATATCAGTTTAAAGCTATTAACAAAAACAATAAATCAGAACAGCAAAGAAAAATAATTTTTAAGAAATCATTGGATTCTGGAGCAATCCTGGCTGGTAGAGTCTGGATCCTTATGGAAATTATCTCCTAACAGTGTGATGAGCCCTCTGCAACCATCAAGTCCAACATAAATCCAGCACTGCCAAGCCCACCACGGAACCACACACCCAGGTGCCATATCTATGTATTCCAGGGACACTCTACCACTTCCCCAGACAGCCTTTTCAAGTGCTTGACAGCTCCTTCTGTGAAGAGATCTTTTTCCTAATATTCGATCTAAAACTTTGGAAGGATTTTCTCCAAAGCTCCCTCACATCAGTGACTGCCAAGTGCTTCGATTTTAAGGCCAAGAGTAGGGAGTCTAAATATTTAATGAGGTCTTACACACAGTATAACCCAGAAATCTTTAATCAGAGTCTCCTGCAGCTACCCTGGAAGTCGGTAATGCGCTGACCTTCAAAATGGATATATTCCTAAGGACTTCTAGTGATAAAGACCCACTCTGTCCTTATGTAGGATTTTTTTCAGGGTTACACTTCTTCCAACATGTACTGGCTTAATTTTAGTTTCCAACCACTGATTTATATAGTTCCACTTTTGCCTATTAGTTTAAAAAGCCTCCTGCAGCCATAAATCTCCTGCTGCAGTGTTTATACAGTTCCAATAAGTATCCTCTTAACCTTATTTTAACTAGACTGAGCCTCTCATTAAAAATGAATGTTTTACAGACACCCAGTCATTTTTGCAGAACTTTCCTAAGCCCTTCACGAATTTCTATAATCCTTTTTTAAAGCGTGTTGCCATCAGAGAGGGGCCGAATGTCTGAGCAGGTGCCATCAGCAGGGTGCACGTGAGCAGCAATGCCTCCCCCACAGGTACAGCCAAGGGCCACATCCAGCCTCACAAAGCTGGAGCTCACACCTGGCTGGGTTTCAGCCTGACATCCCAGACCCTTTCAAACATCATGGCACTCTAAGACTGAATCCTCCCACCCTGCAGATGCAAGCAATTTTCTTCGTTCCTAAATGCATGACCATTGATTTGGCTGCATTAGAATGCATAGGATACTACACCAATTACAATGGGCTTTGAATCAGACTTCAAAAGAAAATGTGCTGTGAAAAATGGGCCTTTTCGAGGAGCAGAAGACAGGCATGCTAAGAGCTTATTCCAGCAGCATCCTGCAGCAGGAGGTGCTTATGGAGGTCAAAATGCTGGTGTGCACCAGGAGCCAGCAGGAGCATTCACACCCCAACCATGGGAGCAGCAGTGAGGAACGGTGAGCTGCCACCTTTGTGCTGACAAGGAGTATCTGCACCTGTTAGTACAGCCCTGTGGAGGGCTGCCAGTTTCTGGCAGTGTTCATGCACAAAGTACATCCTATCTCATCTATTTTAATCATTGCAATAAGCTAACGAGAAACAAAAAGCCAGCAGAGCTGATCTGCAGCGCTGAACGGAGAGGTTCCATCCTGCTGTGGAAGGACAGTGCACAGTTACAGATTTACAGAATAGAAAATGGAAACCACTTTTACTTGGGATGTGAACCCATTCTAAGAGGCAGAGTTGTGGGCATTTTCAACAGTTCCAGAAAAGATTACTGTTCTTGCATCATATAAGCAGAAAATCAGCAAGTCCATGGTCTGATCACCCCACTCCACACTGCAGAAGCTCCTGCTGCTCCCACCTTCCAGGCTGCAGGCCTTGGGGGCCCAACCCTGCTATTTGAACGTGATACAAACCACAATGAATGATGAGTCCCTTTCCTTGAGTCCAGGGGGCTCTGTGGCAGTCCTCAGGCTATGGCTGTGTGACTGACAACATAAAAAGGAGTTTCTGAGACCAAAATGTTGTGTTCCTAAAGCAGAGTAGCTGCAGATTTATGTGAAAGAACTTCCTGACACTGATCTCTTTCCCTACTGATGATTTTCTTTTAGGGTTTTTCAAATGTAAAGTAACAGCCATTAAAAAAAAAAAAAAGTGTTCTGCATCTCTGCTCTCCTCCCTCTTCCAGCTCCTCATTTTCACTGGTTGGAGAAATTCTCTCCCCTCTGCTAAAACAAGGTTTTCCCCTTCCTCTGAACATCTTAGCATCCATCAGAGACAGCAAACGAGATGACCCTGCAGCCTTCTCCACCTTGACAGTTCTTGAATTCCTGTCCTGTTTGCCAGCAAACAAGTAAACTTCAGCTTTTCAAATAGCAATAAATTCTTCACTTCTCCCTGTCCTCTAAAATACCATGTACATTCACATCTCTCTCAAAGCAGTAATTGTGCAAGCTAGTAATTCTTAATAATTACAATGAAGATGCCGAGACTATTCCTGGCTACCAAAATTGAAGTTCTTATAGAGATGCAAATATATTATTTTTAGAGATGCAGAGCCACATTTTATCTCACAGTCTAATGGCTCTTCCTTAAAGGGTTGCAAATTTTCTTGTGCACTGTGTTTTGTCCTGCTAATGTGGCACTTAGAAAATGGGGTTCCCAATATAACAGCATCTGTAAAATTTATCATGGGAAAGGGAAAACTGTTATTTAGGTACTTTTGCCTCCACAAAAGTAAGCTTTTTTTTCCTTATACAGATGTTCTTCAAAGAAAACTGTAGGGATGGGGCTGAAAGAAGGAAGATATTGCCATGAGCAGATTCCAGGGTGCAAACAGAATGAGAAATATTGATCTAATCAGCCACTCTTCTTCATCACAGCAAACAAAAATTGCCTCACACACTTCCATGCTCAGTGATAGAAGTCAGCCCTTCCCTCCAAGGTGCAGTTTGTAGTTAACCTGATTTTCCTGGAAACAACATCTTTTCTGTTTAACTTCTTTTGCTGCTGTTGTAAATCTATTCTCTTCAATATGAATTTTGCAGACAGGCTTTTACACACAGCCCAAACTGTGTTCTTTTGAAAATGGCAAAATATCCCTCCTTTCCTATGAGCAGAATTGCTGTGGGCACAACAGCTTTAAGGAACACCAGCCAAAGGAAACTCCTCTCCAGGGGTGCAACAGCTGGCTTCAGCAGCTCTTCCAAAGCCTTCAGGCTCCCATCAAGTGTTGGTGACCATGTGGCCTCTCCTGACACCATACTGAGTGTCTGGCAGGACACATGATGAGCAAACATCCAGAGCTGAGGATGCTCTTTAATGACAGCATTGTTCATGCACCTGACAGCATTATAACTTGAGTTAGGCTGGGGAGTTTCCATGGAAACAAAACATGACACTAAGAAATAAAGCAGAAAACAGATTTGGAAAGAGGGTCCCAGGCTGTAGCCCACTGACAGTCTGGAGGAACTCCAGCACTTGTCACAGCAATGAGAGGAGGAAAATAGGAATAGAAGAATTCCTTAGGAAATGGTTTCATCCTGTCACATTTCAGAGCTGTTTTATTGGTGATGAGCAGTTTGGGCAGAAGCAGGACAACCTGTAACACTGCCTAAGCAGCAGATCCAGGCAGGCAATGGACAAAGGAGGCAGCAGTGCTCAGATCTCAGCCACAATCAGCGAGACTCAGCCCTCCCAGGTAAGAATCAAACACCTTAAAACATGATCAAATGCTCAAACAGTTCCAGCTTCCCCTCTCCAGCGTGGCTCAGGAGCTGTGATCTCAGATGCCCTGCTGGCAGCCTGTTGAGAAACTGGGTTTGCTCAGGCTGTGTGTCCCAGATGAACAAGCACAGTAACCCTTGTGTGGAGCCACCGGCCCTTTTCCAGCAGCCATCACTGCAAGGCAGAGCTGCAAGATGACTGATAATCACCACTGCCATCATCTGCTAGTTCACCACAGAGCCAGAAATTTCATTTGACCCAAACACTTCACCCTGACAGAGGAAAAGGTTCACTGAAAGGCAGCAGTTAAAGAGAAGTGTTGAGATCTAAATGCTTCCATTACAGCCAAAAGCAAGTGAAGAAGCATTATCTTTCTTTTCAAACACCTCCACCACCTAAAAACTATTTCCAGGAAGAGCTGCACGTTGTTAGGATTAACCTCATTGCAGTCTGGATAGAAAAATGGGAGCTCTAGCCCATTTTTCTTCGAAACTCTATGTATAAGGCATCAGGCACACTGAGCCAGCATGCAGTGAATTGCATTTCCCCCAGCTTTAAGCAATGTCAGGCTGGGACAGAGCTGAGCAGCCTCCTCCTGCTCCCCAGCTCAACACAGACATCACACAACCCTGTGCTGCATTACCAGCCCCTAAGTCAGCTGCAAAACAGCTATTTTCAAACCAGCACAGCTCATTTTTGCCTGGGTTTTGTAGCTTCACTCCTGAAAGCTGCATGGCCATGGAGTTCTTCACAGTCTTCTGCATCCTGTACAAAGAGAGGCACACTCTGACCCTTATCCAGAGAGCAATGCAGAGCTCAACAAGTCAGTATCAGATTTTTCTTAGAAGCATGATAAAGGACAAAAAGTTCAAAAAGGGAAGAAGAAGAAGGTCTTGGCTTTAGACTCATTCCACCTACAGTAATACTTTCACTTGAATGGTTATATATACTGTTTTCTTGCACTTGTCTGACAAGTTACTCCTCCTTGTGCAACAAATTCTTATTCGAAAATAACACTGCCAACAGTTTCTAAGAAATATCTGCACAAGACAATACACCTTTAATTTCTGAGCTCTTTGTAACTTCTTACTCAAGTCCTGTTGAGAAATGAGCATGGCTCAAGGGTGACAGGTCTGCAGAAGGAAGGTTCTTGCAGAAAAAGCCTGGATTGCTACGCAGAGAACTGGGTGATTTCTCAGCTCTGCCAAGGTGCTCATCCCAGGCATGTTGTGTGTGTGTCAGTTCTGCAGTAGCAAAAGGAGATCAAAGCCAGCCAATGTTACCAGCAGACCTCCCTGAGGCATGGCAAGATGACAGGCCCCTGGGATAGCCTTGCTTGTACTCACCCTTGGCCTTTCTCATTCTCTTTGATTGTAAAAGCTTCTCGCTGGGTATGGTATTTAGCACAACAAGGGATGTCACAGCGTATGTGATGTGTGTGACATAAAAGAAAAAAAACAATGAGGTCAAAGACATGCTTCAAAAAAAAAATCTTAGATTTGTTCATAAATACCAACTAACACATCCTACAATAATCACTGGATTTTCAGTTCCATCTTGAACTGAAACAATCCATTCCAGTTTAATGTTCACTTTTGCTAATGCCACCTGAACCTTCACAGACCCCACCCCTCCACCTGGACCACATTTCCCTCTCTTTGGTCCAGCCAGCACTGGACCAGTATGACTCAGGGGATTATTTACATTATTTACATCATCCAAACTGCACTGAAGGACATTAACCACATCCTTGGCTAAAGCTGCCTCCCTTTCAGGAAAAGCAACAGTTGTGGGGAGGGCAAAGAGGAGAACTCCCTGTTTGGGAGCGCCACAAAGGGAGTTTAAATCCACAGGATCCAAAGAACTCTGCATACCTGTAAGGCCTAGGCCCAGCACTGATCATGTCCCTGACCATCCGATAGCAGCTCACAATTTAATACACTCAGATTATGGTTGAACAACAAGTACCACATCCCTGTTTAAGAGATGCATGAATTATTGATGATGTTCAGGAGCCCTATTAAACTGTCTAGTGGGCCAGCAAGAACATTCAGTAGTTCAGACGCATCAAAATGAATAATAAAGCTTTCTATTTTGAAGTTTGGCCGTTAGAGAAAAGAACCCTGGCAAATATATAATTTTGTGTAATTTCACTTGGATGCTCACTGTAATAGCCGTAGTATTTATGACACCATGAGTCATAACCATACACTCTTTGGATAGCAAAGACACCATTATCCACACTATTTAAAATCAGAAATGCAGGAAAATAGTCTACTAAAGGCAAGGCCTGCTTATTTGCCTTAAACTATAGGCTTAGCCTATAAATATGTACTATTTCCCTACGTACATCTGTGTTAGCCATGAAATACGTGTCAATACGTGTTATAAAAAGAGAGTTGTAAACATTATGAAAAACACCTTCCAGTAATTCTTTAGATCCTGCCTGTAAAATAGAAAATCCAATTAAATTGCCGCCTTCTTCTTCTTCAAACAAACCCTTGTCATACAATAATTAAATCATAAAATAAAGCCTCTCAGGAAAAAAAGACTATTGCACATTCAGAACATGATACCCACTCGCATTCTGGCAGCATTTATGGGTTTCATTGAGTGCAATAAGAAGACAGAAAACAAAGTTATCATCTTTCTTTTGAATGAGGGGCAGTGTGGGCTAAAGCTGCTTTGAGGGACATTTTCAGCAAATTTGAGACAAAGGAGATTTTCCTCCATTCAGTTCTGGCAGATATTCAGCTGCAAGCTGGAGAAGTTCCTGCACTGAGGGTCAGCATCTCTCTTTCCTTCCTCCTCCTTCCACACAGCGTGGGAGACTGTGGCTCCTGAGGATGCAACCCCTTGCTGATTGCCAGCAGGGTTTTCACAGCTGCCAGGGACCTTTCCTGGGTATGATACTGCACACAGCCCCTGGGATTTCACACATTTATTCAGTGCTGTTGACAATCACTCAGGGTAAACCTGAGCAGTAAAATATTTATTCTGAAAGACCCAGTGTCTTGACATCAGGAACTTTCCAGCAGTTTGAGACTCAGAGTCCACCTCAACCACTGCAGTTACAGTAAAACAGTAATTGGTATTTGGAGAGATGTTGTTACATGATATTCAAAGGCATTTAACAGGATGTAGCTATGTAAATATTATGTCATTTTTATTTGCAATATGCTTATAAAACTTCTCTTTTTAATATCCTTCCCTGTTTACTTGCAATGACCATGCACATAAAAGTCACTAACTTGGGAAAATGTTTAATCTAGAGTTGTTATATTCTATGTCAGGCCTCAGAGATTACACAGGAATGAACCACACCATCCCAAAAGTCAACTCTGTCTCTGCAGAACTCTACCCTGAGTAGTAACTGCCCCAAACTCCAGAAAACAGATTACTGAATCTGTAAACACAGGGTACTCTCAGAAGCTTTCCTGATAGCGAAGCAATTGTTAACAGGTAATTTTGCCTTAGAAGACACTAAAAGCTGAATGCATTTCCAGAATTACACGTGCCCCAACACTGCCATTGCAAAGCATTTTTATGTAGCAGTGCAGCACAGCTATTATAAAAGATGACATCGACCGCTCCAGGCAATATTTTGTCCTTGGATCTTCATCTTTTCCAGAGTCAGCATCCACATTTGAGCAAAAGAAGAAAAGGATTACAGGGTCTGTTGTACAAAAAGAGCTACCTGTTTCTATCATCTTTACAAAATAAACCCCTCATTGCTTATATTTCATCTCCGATCAAAAATCTGTCAGCCTGACAAAACTGAACTATCTTAGAAAATGATATCAAGATTTTCAAGCTTGACCTCTTAGCTACCAATCACCCAAGAAACTACTGCCATTATGACATACATCCAAGCCCCTTAGGATGCTTTTCATACTATTAGGAAGTCTAGTGTTCAATTTGAGCATTTTCTCATTTTTCCTCAATCAGCCAGAAGGAAAAAAAGTCCCTAGGCGACACAGAGCAAAAGAGAAAATTCTACCTCAGTATCCACTTTTCTCACAGAGATCTCAAAAAGAAATCAGAGGTGAATAAGCTCTATAATTATTATTCACAAAGTGTTTCCAGTGAGCTTTTTCCTCGTCTCTGGGAGATGCAGTGTTCTGCATCAATGTCAGACGACATGGCAAACTCACTTACAAACTCTATAAAGGGTTGTGAATTCATCATTGCTTGGGGCAGTGGTGTGGCTGGCAGTCATTTCCTGATCAAAATTATCTGTTGGAATAGCCCAGAAGATAGAATATACAATAAAATACTGGTGCAGCTGTAGAGCAACACTTCTTAGAGACTAAGAAGAGATTGGAGTTTATTTCTTTACTTGTTTATGACAGATACACTAAGAATCTTTCATTTAGGATCTGGAGTTAGATCTTCCTTCAACCACAGCTGATAGTTAGATGACAGAAAATTAAAGCTTGTAAAGTTTTAAAAAGAGATCCATTGGAAAGTATCCCACAAAAATTTAAGTATTTGTTTATCTTACAAATAAGGCAGGTGATGTCATTTCTTTTGGCTTCATCCCTGTCAGGGGAAGCTCAGGAAAGTGAAACACAGAAACATGAAATAGGTTCAATTTTCCATCATGCCAGTTTATGTGTGCCCATGCTACAGCCAAGGGATGCTTGTGATGAATCTCACTGGTCAGGAAAATTCATTCAGAAAAACATGTGCCCAAGTGGCATCCAACAAGCAGCAGACCTGAACACAAAGAATCCCCAAGAACTGCCACCAGAGTAATGAGCTTGGCTGCAGAGCACGAGACACAGGTCACTTTTTCCCTATAAAATGTCAGTACTGTGGAGCAGCAAACACCCTGTGAGATTAATGCAGTCATTTTACACTGCTCTGCAAGCCACTACATGAGTTAGATGTCAATGCTGAAATTTGTATTGATTAGTGAAATATGAGCTTTCCTAATATTTTGTAAAAATAGGGATATTTTAAAAATGTGAAAATACTTGTAGAGATTTGTATTTGGAAATGTATTAAAACCTAGAGAGTTAAATACCTTGTATCCTCAGGAAGAGTGGCAATGTTAAGCAGCTTACTGTAGAAACAACACCCTAAAGTTTGGATAGGCTTAAAAATATCTGGTTAGAAAATAAATACAAAATGTATGATTCCACTTATGAAAAAAATAGGAATTCCCTCAGTCCGGTTATCTGTGTCCTAGCACCTTTTCATTGCCTGGGACAACAGCAAAATTACCTCCCCCTCTGCTGCACACACCGATGATTCATGGTGTTCCCCAGGCCCAGCATGGGGGACGACTCCATGGGTGACCTGAACGAGGCCTTCGAGGGCACTCTCAGCCAGGTGACACCAGTTTGGGTGGGAGTGCTGTGCTGCAGGGCAGGAAGGCTCTGCACAGGGATCTGGCCAGGCTGGCTCCATGGGCTGAGGCCCAGCCAGGCCCTGTCCTGGGTCACACCAAGCCCTGCAGCTCCAGGCTGGGCAGAGGGGCTGGAAAGGGCCTGGTGGGAAAGGCCCTGGGGGTGCTGCTCACCAGCAGCTCAACAGGAGCCAGGTGTGCCCAGGTGGGCAAGAGGCCAAGGGCACCTGGCCTGTCCCAGCCATGGTGGGGCCGGCAGGACCAGCACAGTGACTGTCCCCTGCCTGGGCACTGCTGAGGCCACTCCTCAAATCCTGTGTCCAGCTCTGGGCCCCTCACAACAAAACAGACACTGAGGGGCTGGAGCGTGTCCAGAGAAGGGAACAGAGCTGGGGAAGGTTCTGGAGCACCAGGAGCAGCTGAGGGAGCTAGGTTGGCCTGGACAAAAGGAGGCTCAGGGTGACCTTCTCACTCCCTACCACTCCCTGGAAGTTGCAGCCAGGTGAAGATCAGCCTCTTCTCCCAGGCAACCAGCAACAGGACAAGAGGAAGTGGCCTCAAGCTCTGTCAGGGATGTTCAGGCTGGACATCAGGAAGAATTTCTTCACAGAAGGAGTTGTTGGAAGGGGCTGCCCAGGGAGGAAGTGGAGTCACCATCCCAGAAGGTGTTCAGGAAACGACTGGACTTAGCACTTAGTTCCATGGTCTAGTTGACAAGTTGATGGTCAGTCAAAGATGGGACTTGATGATCTTGGAGGTCTTTTCTGACCTAAACAATTCTGTAGTTCTATGAGCATATACATTTACTGAAGAGTTTACATGGCAGAACAATAAAACAATCACTGTAAGTTATCTTCTCCTACTCAGATAAACATTCTAAAAAACTGTGAATTTTAAAACCATGATTTCTGGGTTGTGAGGACAGATAGAGACACATGAGCCCAGGCAGCCCAAACCACAACAGAAGAGATCCTTGCAGCACACGGTGCTTACTGCTTCAGCAGGAGGGAGACAACGTGCCCTCCTGGCTATCTCTTTTCCCAAATCAGCACCATTAACACAGTATTCACACCTTCTGTTTCCCAGCCCACAGGAGATTTCACTCAAGTGCTGCAGGCAGACATAATATTTGCCCTGACACCAATGAAGGAGCCAGGGGGAAGCCCTACCTTATCCATTGTCACTCTTCAGAAAATTACTTGGAAGTCCAAGTGTCTCCAGCCTACTTTGACAGGCTAAAGCAACCCAAACCATACAACACAAATTGGAGAAATAAAAAGAGAGCTATCATAACATCTGCAGCCAGCAGTAGACAGGGACAAAGTTTAAATCTCCAGTTAATGGCACCTATTACTTTCAGGGCTCACCACAGACTAAAGAATTTCATCTCACTTTGAAAAAAAAATACTGTTCCTCAGGCTGAGGACTTCATCAAGCACTCCCATGACCTGATGGAGTCAGGGTCTGTCTGACCCTTCAGATGCCACTGCTGGGGTCACAGTCTGTCCCTGCTGGAACCAAAGGCCCTCCAGACACCCGCTGGGTCCCTGCTTCTCTCCCTGCACACCCCACACACACAAACAGGTTTCCTTCACTGGCTCAACTCCAGGTGTCCCATAAAAGAGCCCCAAATACCTGGGATAATTTAAATCAATCGTGATGCAGGATATGATAACAGCTGAAACTGGTGCATCCAGGGAGGGATCCCAGCACAGGAATCCCTGGGTTTTTCTGCCCTCACCTCACACCAAGCACCCATCCCAAGGTGACATTCAGTCTGAGGTCTTGCTGCTGTTCACCAGCTCCTGCAGGGTCTCAGGGTGCCTGGCCACCCCCAGCCAGCAGCAGAAGTGTCCTTTGTCAGGTGAAGGGTCAGTTCTGGTTCCCAGCCCCTTGCCCAGGGCTCTGGCCATCTCCCCACCCAGGGCACAACCTGCAGCTCTCAGTGCAGCTGCTCAGGGAGCTTCCTGCACCAGGAGTGTTCCTCTACTGTCAGCATAACATCCTCTTATCATAACCACGCTCCAACCCAAATTCCAAGAATCTCACATTAAAAAATGCACACCTATCTTTTAATATTTATAAATGAGTACTTCAAGACAGTAAGACTTGTTTGTTCTAATTTTTACACCACAACTAGAAAGCATCTGCACTGTGAGATAGCAGCAATAACTCCAATTTAACCAAATTTTGTTTGCAAGTAGCACAAGGTTATCAATTCAGCAAAGGATTTTACAGCCTGCCCCCACAGTGAATAAATTCAAGAGAAAGAGAGAGTGGGGGCCATAAACACCTCCTAGGTAAAATGTCTATTACCCTTAGCATATTTATAATTTGGCTTAATGTAGAATTTGGAGATTTATTTTTGCAACATTTCTTTGTATTCAGCTTTTACAAAGACTCACATTCTTTTTCTCTGCATCCTATCTGCATTAACAATCATTAAAGTGATATCAGCCTAACTTGAAGCATGGTCTGACTTGGCAGTGTGATGAGCAGTGCTTCTCTGTGCTTTCCATCGTGTTTAGGGGTAAAGGCTGCTGGGCTGCATTTGCATACATTAGATGAGCACAGGTGTCCCTACTGCTAAGATACCAATAAAATGTTCTTTTAAGAACAAAATGAATCCACTCAACCTAAAAAGGAGTCTAAAACATTCTTAAATAATCATGGCATCTTCATTTTGGGAAAAAAAACCACCAACCAACTTTTAAGCATCCATGGCTTAAATATTATTAGGATTTCTAGAAGAAATATTCTTCAGTCCCAACATAGCCCATGTTTTATTTAAATTAGCATTACACCTAAGAGCTTTAGCACATATTTTCTTCTCAGGCAGTCCTTATTACTTTGTGACTGTTTCGTATCACTCCTAAATAACAGTGTCACCAGCTAAATGAATAGAGTGAGCCACACTTACAGATGATTTATACAGAACTAAAACATGTATCAGGAGGCATATTTCCACCCTGAGTCCCTGGATACAGCTCCCTGTGGCAGCAGAGGAGCTCTGTGCCTTTCTACCCTGAATTCCTAACGAGATCATTTGCATATGTGCACACTCCTGAGCTCTGGCACGCACAACTTTGCACAAAGTTGGAAAGCTCCATCTGGGAAAGGCACACTGTGTGCCTCACCCTGTTCTGAACATCCTCTGCAGCCACTGCAGGCATCACTTGGCACACCAGAGGACTCCTCTGGTTCTGCAAGGAGAGGGGAGAAATCAGACAGGAAGAACAGTGCCCAGTCTTATTCAACAGTCACACACCAAGCACTGGAGCACTTAGAGCTGTGGGGACTTGTGGCCTCACCTCCATGGCCAGAAGAACCCTTTTCCTTACTGACAAGGTCAAACAAAGAGCTGGGAGCTGATAATCAGCCATGTCAACTTCCCTTTGGTTCTTCACATGTGATCCTAAAGAAGTCCCAAGGACTCAAATTTTGTGGATAACGAGCAAAGTAATAGCCAAAAAAGAAAATACGTGAAGAAAATAAGACTCTGAAAATAATTCTATCAGGTGAGGATAAATCAAACTATGGTGCTGGATGCTGCAGTGCTGGAACCCTGGTTGCTGAGCATTTAGACTTTTTGTGCTGACAGACACTGACCCCCAAGAGAACACTGCATTTGACCTGAGGCCATGGAGAAAGTTCTGTCATTCAATTTTGGAAGCTAAGATTTTGGGCATGCCGTTTGATTAAAAATGGTATCGCATGGTAAAACACTTGGAGTTTAAGGTTTTAGACTATAGTAATACATCTAAAGCAAGATAGAGGTTGTAAAGCAGAGGCCGGTCCTTCTTCTTTATCTTCTTCTTAAGTTTAAGTGGTGTTGTGGAGCAGTGATAGTAACAGAGGAAGCATCAGAAGGACTAGGAGCTAAAGTTGTAACTCCTGCAGCATCACTCAGCTGCTCAGTACCCTGGATAATATATTCTATATACTAAGAGGTATTTTTAGATGCAACTTCAAACCCAGCATTTGTAAAATTGAAGTGCATTTTTCTACCTTCTTCACACAGTTCAGACCTTGTTTCAGATTTGAAGGAATACTGGAGAAAACAACCTGTAAATAAAGAATGAACCCCAAAGCAACCATGGAGATGCAGAGAGAAAAGCCCCCCAAACATTCCACATAACTTCTCCTATTCCTTTATGTCTCTCCCTCCCCTGTGTGGCCATGATTTTCACAGATTTTCAGCATCACACTTATCAGATTTTATTGCAATCAGCTTGAACACCACAGGAATCTGTCAAGCACTACAATCACATGAGGGCTCATAACCAAACACAAGGACTTTTCCCTTCATCTTGCCACACTGCAACCATCTCAAGGAGGCAGAAGGGAGAGAACACAAGCTCCTACTCCATCAGGTACAAGGAGTTCTGTGAATAAACCTCAGCACTGGCTCAGAAACAAGAGTGTGGCTGTTTGTGCTAAGCTAAGCAAAGCAGCGGCACGAGGAAAGGCCAGCACTTTTGGAAAGAGGCAGTTACTCAAGAAAATTTGCCATCTTGTAAAATTGTCCTTTCCTCACCCACATGGTGTTAGGCACAGCCCCCACTGGGCTGTGCTTAAACACATTCCCAACAGCCAGGCAGACGTGACGCTGATCACTGCTGCCAGGATATATTAGGATTATTATATCCTCACCCTGCTTTTTACATTATTCTCTAAGCATCTGCTATTTGCCACTGTTGGAGACAGGATACCAGGCTGTCAGTAATTGTTAGTGTCAAGGAAACAAATGGACTGCTCAAGAAAAAACTGTGAAAAAAATGAAGGTGGCAAAAAGAGAGAGGAAGTAATCAAGGTGGAATCATAGAGCCTCAGAGATGAGGTCAAGGGGTGCTAAATAAATAATAAATACCAGGGTGAGCACTGAGGGGATAGGAAATAGAAAACAACAGCCCAGTGATTGGAAGAGGAAGATTTTACTCTGCATTCCTGCTAGAAGGGAAGCACCTCATGGGCAGAACAAGGGAAAAAGATGATCAAGCTAAGGAAAATATATAGATGAAGCAAGGAGCTGGACAGGAGCATTTTGGATGGGCCACAAATATTAGTCCAGCAATTGCAAGTGGTCACCTGGACATGAGACCCAAAGCAGAATCACAGAGCAATTGCTAGAGGACTGAACTCCTAAGGAACAAACAAACAAAATGTATTTAAACACAAGCAGAGACCTCAGAACAAAAGCATGACAAAACAAGAGTTCTCAAGAACCAATTTTGTAATTTGCTTTATCTCTGTCATGGATTTTATGAATACCTCAACAGCAACCTGTTCAGTCTCTCCTGGAAACCATCACCCAGTGGCCAGCAGGAAGCTGAACCTGAAAGCAGCAGAAACCATTGTGACTGCAGGGCCTCCTGAGCCTGCATGTGATGGGAGCCTCCAGCAGCCTTTGGAATAATTCTGATATTTTTTCATCTATTTAATAAAGGGGGGATGGGGGGAGGGACTAGCAGCTGTGCCAGCACTGCAAACTTGTTTTTTGCAAACAGCTCAATGACACATCACACACTGACTGTAAGAATATCATTACCTGAAATTACTACAGCACATTTTAAAGATCACTGATAATTGACAAGAAGTAATTTTAATGAGGCACCATCAGTGAATGGAAATGCTTTTAACTGGGCCTACAGAGACAACTCTGACAGCCCACTGCAGCTCAGAACTGGCTTAAGTGATAAATATTGCCAAATTTAGACAAGCACAGTCAAACAACTCAGTCCTCTCCATGTGCCCAACCCTATCAGAGATCAGACACTGTAACAGAGAAAACCACAAGTCTACTTGTCTAGGATCAAAGAATGCAGTGGAGAAGAATCTACCCCACTTACAGAAGGGGGAACTGTTATGTTGAAAGTTGGAGAATTGAAAATATATATGGGAGTCAGAGCAGAAAAATGGAACACAAGGTCCCAGGGCCAAGCTGGAGCTACAAGATCTAATGACACTTTAAGATGTTTGAAGAGAGGCAAGGTTAGAAATGTCATGTTTCTGTGTATAGTGCTAGTGAGAATATTAGTAAAATCTGGGATTCTGCTGTCCCAGAGAAGCCACCTCTAATGTCCACAGCACAAAAAGATGCTGAAAACCATAAAGAAATGCATAGAATTTAAGTGCCTGAAAACAGATTGCGTGGAAAGGGTTTTAATTATATGATCTCTTCAGCAAAAAGAAGGCTGAGGAATGATTTGTCCACATCATGGGAAATGATTTGCATTACCAGCAGGCTCCTTAATTAAGCAAACAAAGGATGAAGATGATTCAACTTACGGAACAAGAAAATAAACAGATTGGATTTATTATTTTATAAATCTCCAGAAATAATTACTCACCAACACAACCACCCTGAGGATACCTTTGAGAACCAGTTATCTGTACTCTTTAAATAAGCCTGAATATGCTTCTGAAAGGCAAGGAGAAGTTGCTGGGTGAAATTTCCTACAGCCTGTGTCACCAGGATGATCCCAAGGATCGTGCAATAATTGCAGAACTGAGGAATGCCACAGAATATTTGCCATATTCACACTACAGTGCTCAGACCTACTTACTTACATGAGGTTTTCTATTTGCACACAGGTTTAGAAAATAGAGAATGAGATGATTAACATTTAAAAGCAGTTAAGTTATCAAGACAAGAGAGCTGTTTGGTACATTTATTCCAGCATTCAGCTATTTTATTGTTGTAAGCTGAGTACATAGCACTGGGTACCATAAAATATAAAAAAAAATCAGGCTTTTTCAAAGGGAGCATATATTAAATTTAATCCATAACTGTAAGAGTTTCAATAGAAGCACAATAGCCCCCATCAGAAATATTAATATTGCAGTCTTCCAAATAATGTCCACAATAACTGTGTGCAAACCACTATATATATTAAAGTCCAGATAATTAATATGCTTCTGCATTTTATTATTTGTCCCTTTGCAAGCAATAGCTGTTCTAAAATCATGTGTCTGCCCAGAGCTTCCTGAATGTCACAAAAAGAAAAATTGTGGTCAAATGCTGCAATTCTTGGCATGAAAGCACACTCAGAATTCCACATTTTGGCTGAAACAAGCCTGCTGGGTAAATCTCAAACATAAAATTCTTTATGGCACAAATCCCACTCTGCTGGTCTTTTCTCTGCAGCAGTAACTGCCTGCACACAGTCAAGGTGTTGGGAAGCGGGCAGGAGCAGAAGATCCACAACACCCACTGACATAAACATGTATTATCCACATCAGTCTATAACTGACGCAGATCTGCCTCTTTGGTTTCACCATAAAGCCTGGAACATACAAGTCTGGTAGCTAAAACTGCTATTGAACAGGAAGCATGACCAGCAGTGCCAATCAAAGATATGGAATCAAGTGGCACTATTGGGTCCCAGTGAGCAGAAACAGAACAGCACCTGCTCAGGAGCAAACATCAGCACACACTCCACAGCCCCACTCCATCACAGGGACTGACAAAGGCACTCAATTCAGCAAGGCAGAGCTCAACCTGCAGGGCCAGATCCTCCACCAAAGGAGTCTGGAGCACCCCAGGTGGGGCTGGTGGTTTGCTGAATGTGGCCTGAGAGCAGCTGCTGTTGTGGGGGGTTCATCTCACGCAGCCCTGAGCCAGCCATGCAGGCTCCATCCATGGGACTGGAGAGGATTGGGCACTTCCAGCCTGCAATTCATCTCATCTTGCTGTAGACAGGGTAATGGTTCCCTCATAGGGCTTTTTTCTCTGCTGCAAAGAAAATCTAAACACAAAGCTCCAACACCAATGCTTGCAGTGTCAGATTAATGCTCTTGTCTCTGTCAGAGCCAGGTAATTATATCTGTAATGACCATTGAGATCTTCCACACTGTCACACCTAACAAATAAAGCTGGGACAGAGTAGAGAGAACAACTTTGCCACTGCTTGAGCTGGAATCAAAATATATTACTTGTTACCTAATATTGGTGGAGAAAAAAAAAAATCAAAATACAGAAATTAGTAATAAAGGAACCAATTGGTCATAAAGGAACCAGAACATGTCCTGCTGTCCAGAAGACCAAAGCGATGATCAGAGCATGTCCTGGCTGTAGAGCAAATTAGCTGAAGTAGTCACTGCAACTTGAATTCATGGACTGTGGCCCAAGGATGGAAAAACCTTGGCTGGCAGTGGGGCTGCTCTGTATCACGTCCTGGCTCACCACTAAAGTGCAGCTTTGCTGTGCAACCACCTCCCACCTCTATTTTCCCCTTTATTGATTGTGCAGAATTCATACAATATTTATAGCACAGAAGGAGCATCACAGTGATGGGGGGGTGATGCCATTTCTCTAATGTTTGTTGACTTATGGCTAGAATGTGCAATTCACCAGCTGAGGAATGTATCATTCCTATTCATGCTGCACTGCTCAGGAGTGCTCACATCTCAGCCCATGTCAGCTGAACAAAGGTAGCCAGATCCTTGGACACTTGCCACTGCAGCTATGTTGTAGAGTTATGGTGCCTTGAACATTTTATGATCTCTGATGATAGCAGCATTTACACTGGGCTGATGGTTCAAATTAATCTGATTTTCAGAAGTTACAGCATTTAATTAGGATTGGTAATAAAAATTACAGCATTGAAGGAGCATTATGACAGCATCTGTCCTGATCCGGGGGTGGGGGAATCAGGATTTTTTAAAAAGCAATAAATTATTAAATTTGGTTAGTCACAACTAAAGAAAATGACCTTCTGGAACAATAAACAATAGATAGCAGCTGCCTCATCTTTGAGGTGGAAAGACACTTGATAATTTTGGACCTCAAAACATTTCTTTGATGTGTTGTAAAACCCACTCAACAATACAGATCCCTTTCTGTACATTTTCTAAGCAACTACATCCTAGCACTCCAGTTTTACTTTTATTGCCTTTCAGACTGGTGAGAGCAATATAATGATTCATCATTAAAGTACTCCTTAAGCAGCTTTGTTCCTATTTGTTGCTATATATATTAAATAGAAATTGCTCTTTGAATTCACCTCTAAAGTCAGACTCAGTTTTTTATCTAACAAGAATGATCTCCAGTCATCGTCTGAATCTAGCAAAGTGAGAAAACCTTTTGCATAATATAAATATCTGCATTCACTAAGAGGAGACTGATGCCACCACCTACTGTGAATGCATTTTATAAGTGGTACAAAGCCAGATAGATTTCAAATGCAGTCTCTTAAAGACACTCCAGGCACCCTCAGAAAGGAACAGTTTTATCTCCAACTCAACAGTTTCTGGACCACAGGCTTTACTCACCTGTAGCTGGTTTACAAGCAGCACACAAACCATAAAGATGCAATGGTTGCTGAAAGAGTGCAGGTACCTAAAGACAGGCCCTTGTTTAAATCCCTACAGAAACCAGGGAATCACTCCCTGGCAAAGAGTTCTTTGCTTGGCCTGTCTGTTACCCATCTCCTGGCCACCTGTGACTGATGAGCAGCTCATGACTCACCAGCTATTCCAGTATGGCCGGGCAGCCACAGCACCTCATGGATAAGGGCAGGCATTGCCTCCCAAAGGGCAAACCTGCAGAGATCCCAGCATCTCTGCTGCCAGGTCAGCACTGGGCCCATAAGAACATCAAATTTAGGCCCTTGTTGCAGAGGGGCACAGAGGGAGTCCCTGCCCTCTGTCTCCAGGGTGGGCAGAATGTCACTGCCAGGGGAAGGTGATCAGTACAGCGTGTGTGACACAAAACACTGTCCAGTTCCCATTTAATAAATTATAATCTTTTAAGTTACCATTATTAACCCTAACAAATAACTCTCAGCTTCCACATAGAGTTTAATGCAGAACTTTAGTGCTGACCAGAAAGGTTGCTCAGAAATAATCAGTGGTTCAAATACGACTGGTTTGATTTCCTAAGCAGATACAAGTAAGGTAGTAAGGAAGATATTCCCATCCACTTCTTCAGAACACAACACATGGAAATATGCCCCAACATTTTGCTGTTCTTGTAGAAGGACCTTTTACAAAAGACACTTGCTGGAATAGAGGCACAAAGATGACCGAAATAATTGCTGGCCAGCAAGTGCCCAATCCAATTTTGAAATCTTGTTTAAGAACCATTTTGCTTTGATTCAGGCAGTTCTAATCACCATTCTGTCTGTGTGCAAACAGCAGTAAATGGGATGACTAATACATATTCTTTTCTAATGTTTCCTGCACAGACAATGGTGTTACTTAATGCCCACCACCTTTTATAAGCACTGTTTTAGACAGAAGTCATTCAGATGACCTTATACCAATTTCACACTGGTGAGACTTCACTGAACATTCGTACATTTGTGTTTTCACCACTCCAAGTGAAGCCAGGAGATTTTCCTCCTCTTTGTGGGAGAAATGAGAGTTGCTATGGAACACTGACTATCACCTGGTGTGTGGGTAAGAAGGGATCCTCTTTCTCAGGACAGAGAGAGCAGCTGCTTCCCAGGTATCATCACAGCCTCCATCCCTGCACGAATCTCGATTCATCCACAACAACAAATCCACCAGACCCACTTCTGCTCCTCCAACACAGAGGGCTTGCAGAGCAGAGAGATTTTCTCAACAGGATCCCAGAGAGGGACACAGAAGTGTCCTGTTCTAGCAAAAAGAGAAGGAAATGCGTTCTTGACTGCATTTGAGCCCAAATTACAGGAGAGAAAAAAAAAAAAAAAAAAGGAAGAAAAAAAGGCAGGGGGATTCTACTCCAGACTCCACTATGAGATATGTCAGTGCTGAGTCAAACAGCACAGCAGCCTTGGGGAAACTGAGGAGGCAATTACAAACACTCTGACAAAAATGCTCAGGTAGCCACACGTTCCAGTTAGGAATGTGTTGCTACCTGAGCAAAGAAAACAAAAGTGACTAAAGAGATTCACAGTGCAGATGACAGTGCTGCTCTTTCTCCTGAAGAGTGCAATCATGAATGACACATTTGTTCTGCCAGGGTGCCACAGAAACACTTCTGAAACTGTTCCACAGCAATGGCACCGTTGGCTGTGCTGTATCAATAGCTCTGCGAGGCCAGGAGCAAACACAAACCACTCTCCATGTGACGCAGGTGTGTAATCCAGGCAGCCCCTTCCTTTTCTGCTCAGCCAGGCTTCCTTGGCCAGGTCTGCACTCAGGAGCCAACAAGAAAACCTACATATGTGGGTCAACCAGGCCAACAAAATCAGAGGTATCCAATACCCAGCACTCTGCTTTTCCAGAAAACTGGAAACTTTCCTTCAGCTGAACCTTTACAGAATAAAACTCCCACCAGAGGTCTCAAGACAAACCAGAAAGAGCATGCCCTGATGGTGAGAAGGTAACAGTATTAGCTGCTGCTGATTTTGTTAGAGATTTCTCAAGAAGGCAACTTTCAAATCAAGCCTAAGTAAATTTGATGGCACTGACTGATTTTTTTCTCCCAGGTACTGGTACAAAAATCCTCAAGCAAAGGTTCTGGGTGGTAAAGTAGTTAGAGTTGAACAAAACTCCTCTCCACAGGGCTGGGAAAGCAAAACACAAATCCCAGACTCATACACTGCTGCTTCTAAAACAAATTTCCTTCTCTCCTTCCGAACATCAAGATCAACCCTTAAGGACCTCAACATTCCCTCTTCCTCAGGGAAGATCATCACCTTTTTCCTTCCTCTTAGTGTAATTTCGCTCCTCAAAGAACACCAGCTCCCTGCCAGCAGCATTTTCCCTCCCTGTGTGGGTGCCCTCTGTCCTCCCCATGTCCACAGGAGCAGGCTGAAGGGACCTGTAGAGTGCACTGTGTCCCAGTTTCTGAACCAGAGCATAACCCAGCATACTGCAGCCAACCTCATGGAAAGGTCATATAGCAGGAAGAAGTAAAAGCTCCCAGGTGTATTTCACTGAGACACAGGGTAGTTTGTTCCAATTAAGTGCAACAACTTTATTGCCAATCAGAAAAGGTATCACTCAGGCATCCTGTGCTCTCTCCTCCCTGCTGCACACAAAGAAATCACACACGTATTTTCTGTCTGGCATTATAGATTACAAATTAAGCCCTGTTCCCATGGACAATTTTTAAAAATTGTATACCCTAGACCAAGGAGAACACTGTATCCCCCAGAACAGATCAGGGCATATTGCAAGGCAGCAGCACCTACCTCCATGAGCCGACAGAGCCAGCAAGTCAACATAATTCCTCTTGGCTGGAGACATTTACCCCAGCTCAGACAGCCGGGGCTCTGCTGCCATGCCTGGAGCTCCGGACACACCAAGAAAGCATCTTCTGTGAGCAGCACGGCTCCTCTCCCAGCCCCAACTGCAGCGGCGGCAGCCTGGCAGAGCAGCAGCAGTTGAATTGCTGCACATGTATCTCTGCAGATTATTTCCTGCTCAAACACTTGGCGTAAAAGCAGATGCTCTTAACCCTCTGGAGGCCTCTGCCTTTGTCCCCCCTCGGCAGAAGAAAGCTAGCAACTCCAAATATTCTGCGCTGAGGCCGGAGAGGAATGACCGGAGACACGCAGGGCATCTTCCCAGAAGTAGTCCCAAGCTCGTGTTAGTTGCAGTCACTTTGCGCTCGGGGAGCCAGGCATTCCCAGAGCAGCCCCCAGCATCCCCAGGCAGGCACCACACTGCATCACCCGCTGCAGATCCCCAGCTCCAGCCGAGCACCGCTCGCAGCTCCCGCAGGAGCCCCGCAGGGTGGGTGCTCAGAGGCGTGACCCTGCGGCTGGAGGCCACGGCCGGGCAGGTGCGGGACACGAGAGGAGCAGGAGGGATGTGCGAGCCCGGCGGGGTCAGGCTGCTGCTCGTGGCTCGGCGCTCTGCGGCCCCGGGCGCTGCCCCATCACCCGCCCGGCTCCGGGCACGGCGCTGCCCGCTGGCACCGGCTGGAGAGCGGCAGCGCTGCTCCCGCTCACAGCCTGCGAATGTGACTGGGAAGCATGGCTGAAAACATGCTACAATTAACAGGAGGGAGGGAGATACTATTGCTCTCCTGCTAGTCTTAAAGGCACATTGCTCGCGTGTGCCTGTTGAGGATGCGAGCGCCCGCAGCTTCGCTCTCGGCTCTCACCCTTCTGCAGGTGGCCAAGAATCTCAGGCAGGAGCCCTGTCCGGGGCTGGGGAGGGAGAGCACCCCAGGAGCCAGGAACTGAAGGAGCAGCTAGCAGGAATGCCTCCATCAGGGGCTGGGAGTGCGGCCTGACACACCTTCACTGCTGTGCTCGGCATCCAAGCAAGCCCCTGCCACCCAGCCTGACTGCTGCCCCTGTCACTGGCACCTCCACCAGCCCGACTGCTCACCCCTGGCACTGGCACCTCCACCAGCATCCCAGCCCGATTGTTCACCCCTGTCACTGGCACCCCATCGGGATCCCAGCCAAACATGGGGCACACTGGCCACTGCCTCCCAAATCCCACATGGCACCAGCCATTGTCTCCAGCAGGCAAGGAGGGTCTGGTACCCCCCAGGAGCATGGTGTGGGGGGAGCCTGGAGCATGGAGCCTCTCTGGTCTCGGCTGGAGAGTCAGGTTAGTGGCACTGTTCCCACTGGCCCCAGCAGCAGGTGCAGTTTTGCACCTTGGTTTACACAGCAAGGATATCCCTTCTGCACAGCCAGAAGCTGAGGCACTGAAACCCAGTGAGTCACACATCCCAAAGCTGTGATGAGTTCTGCAGGTCTTAGACTGGCTGTAGCATCTGGGGCCACGGACCCAGGGCTGGGGCCAGCAGGCTGTGCACCGGCTGAATGCCACATATTGTCTCTTTGCTCCTCCTCATCCCCTCTTCTGAGTGCCTTGGGATACTCTGGTTTGTCCTTCACGGTGTCACAGCACAGATACAACAATAATAATGCCAGTAAGTCCAGCCCACATCAAGCTTTTGCCTCCCTAACAGCTGGCATCTGAAACTCAGAAATCTGCACAACAGGTGATTTACCCTATTAAAAATCCCCACTTTTTTCTCAGTAGCAGTTGTTGCCATAGATAAGATGCTTTTCTGAGCAGGACAAACTGGTGTGAAGCCCTGAACCTTGTTAAGCCTCTGCGTCACACAGCAACCCGTTAGCACCTTTGATTCTCTAAGGCCATGGAGACACCAAAATTAACCTGATCAATACCTGCCTCCATCACTGTTAGCAGTGGGGATATTTTAGCCTGAACACACAAAGCCAAAATAAATTACTATGATCAAAAGTTAAGCATCCTGTAACTTCATTCCTGAAAAATAGTCTGAAAGGGAAGGTACCCTTAACACAAAACCAGCAAATACTCATCACTAATGCAAGAATGCATCACAGCAAAGCAAATTCTTTCCTGTAGTGCTAGTACAGAGGGGCTATTAAACATGATGCCCTGATGAAACAAGTGCAATGCATGTTTCACTGCTTTCAGACCATGCAGTTTTGTGAAAAAATACCACAGTGAGTTAATTCAAAATTCTCTTTATTAAGCATTGCATATCTTAAAGAAAGGCTTTTAACACTAGACCTACAAAACATGTCTAAGTAGCAATCAAAATGCTAGGCAGAGACACTTAAGGCTTTATGCTCCTGAAGTTTCTCCCCTGAGTATCAAAGATCAAATTTGTTCTCCAGAAGATAGCTGAGGATTTCTCGAGTTTAATGTTTCCTGAGCTCATTGATTAGCATGCAAACACAGCACAGTGACTACCAGCACATCACTACAAGGATCTGTCCTGAAAGAAGGCAGCCCTCTGCAGCACACTCAATTGAAATATTCTGTGTACAGGCACTATTACTTCTTTAAACTGCAAGACCTGATGGGTCAACCAAGTTTAAATTCAGGGGAAACGACTGCCTATTAAATTCATAAGATCAAATGCTCATTTGAGTTATTCCATCTTGTACAACAGAGTGCTTTGGTGTGAGAAACTCAGGTCAGCAGGGTCATACCTTTCTGTCAGATACCAGGTCTGTCACTAAAAATTATGCACATGCTTGCAAGGGTAGATTTTTTTATTTATTTATTGTAATATGAGACTTCATTCTAAAAAATATTTGCACGTAAGGAAGCCATCATATTGGGAAGTGTCACACTACAGAAAGATGAATCATTAAAGATGTCTGCAAACAACTGCAAGACCCAAAATCCACATCACAATTGTACTAAACTGCATATTCCACCAAATATGTGTATTCTAATTAGACTGCACTGCAAATCAACCTTTCTCAAAGACTTTAAATGCATAACAAATGTAAACTGTAAGAAACACAGACATCATTAGAGTGGGGGTTTAAAAAAGGAAAAAATAAAAAGAATTTTGGAAGTCAGAAACCTGACTATAACTATTCCCAACTTTCAGAAACATGCTTCCAAGTGTATTGCAATGTGATACCTGAGGAATATCAACTCTAAAACCTTCTGAAACTCAGAGCACCCAGGTGGTGGACGTGTCCATGCACACAAAGCAAGCAACTACCCAAGAGACAGCAGGCACAGTCAAGAGCATACAGCACACTGACCCTACTGGGACTTATAAAAATAACAGCACGAGTTTAAATGGCTACTTTGAAAAAAAAAATAAAACCAAGCAGGAGCAAGAGAGATGGAGGCTGGACAGGATGAAACTGTACCCACTTGCAGGGGTCCTGTAAATACTGTGGCTATCTATGTTCAGAAATCCCAGAATACTAAGCTCAGCCTTCATGTTAGAAAATTCTCATGCTCTACTGCTGACACTGAACATCTGACCTCTTTTTATAATTATGCTTTTGCTGCACTCATATAGTGCATGAAGACTAATTCATCTTCCAATAAATGGTTTGTGCCCTGCTGTTACCAAGTTGAAAAAAGATCATGGTTGGTTTGTGGCAGGTAAGTAAACAATTCATATGTCTATTGTCAGCTCACCCTTCAGCTCACATGTAAAAACCCTTACAAATGGGAGGAAAGGGCTCTGTACAGTGTGAGAAGCAATGTCAGCACAATCATTTCAGCCTTCTGGAGAGTGATAGGAGTGGCTGGAGTTTCACTTGTGCACTTCACGCACTGAAGCTCTGCATTGGCCAACCCCTAAGGCAAGCACCTGAACTCCTGCACATAACCATGCCAAGAGCAGCACTGGAAGAAGCCAGGACACCTAGTTAAACAACAGGCAGGGAGATTGTCCCTCCTGAGCCTTGCACCCACTTTTCTCACACACAGTAGGAACCATACTCAGTACAGTGAACAGCTCCTCTACAGACCATGAACTGAAAATTATGACCAAGTTAAAAAATTTGGAAAGTGGTGAAAGTTTCTTTAAGAAGGAAATTTCACACACATGTCATGTCCAAAATCTGTAAAGGGTAAGTATCACAGCACATGCCACAGTTGAGATGGCCACAATACAGAGTATCAAAATGCAATTTCAAAAAGATTTAAGCATCCCCATACAAAATCACACCTTACCACATCAGAAGGCTTCAGGCATCTGCCCACACAGAGTAGCATAATCTCCCCTCAGAAGTCTGCAAGCAACTACCCTTGTTCTTCAGCCCAACCTTTTATACCCTCATGTTGATGCATTGCAGCTGTGTGCCCTCTCTTCCCTTTGGTGATTGGTCAGTGCACTGGACACTCATTGTGTCAATGCTGCTCACCGCTGTAGCCCATTGGGAATCAGGTTCAGCCACAGCCCCATCCCAACCACCACAAACTGTGTGCCTACAGGTCATGCCTGATTCTGTACTCCCTACAAACTCTTGGCTACAAACAAATTGGCTGCAGTCTCTGGCACATGCTAAACCTTCCACCCCAGGGTTCCCTGAACTTGTTCTCCAGGCTGCCTAACAGAGCAGCTCCCAACATTTTGTATCACCAACCACTCTGCAGTTTTTCCTATCAGCCCTCACCAATAACCAGCTACTGAGCCCCTACCATGACCCCACGGATGTCTGGAGTTCAGAACCACTGGGCTGAGACTGAGAGGGTTCCAGCCAGAAGAGAGGTGCAATAGCAGATATCAGAGCATGGAGTCTGAGAAGCAACAGCACTGAGTTTTAATACCCAGCTTGCTCAGAAACTGCCTCCAGCCAAACTAACAAAAGGAGCAACCAAAGCATTTACAGTTTTGAACATTAGCCTGGTGAGCCATCAGTCCCGAGGTTTATTTATATTGGAAAAACTTCAGAAGTTCAAAAAAGGCATCAGCATCCAAGCAAGCCACACTGCCAGGCTGCAGCACCTCACTGGGACACATCACAGGAGCAGTGTGCAGTGTTTACCCAAGGAGATGCACGGCAACTAGAGTGGGAGTTCACTGCAGGGAAAAGCTAGGGACATCAGAGACCCAAATATCCTTTCAAACACCCTATTTGCAAGACAAACCACTCTTTTGCCTTAACCTATTTAGAAGCAGATATTCCTGATTATGTATCTTTAAGGTATCAGCATCATATTGGGCTTTTTGTGAGGTTTGTTTTGTTTTGTTTTAAATCAGTATTTATGTTGTGCTTGAGAATATCCCATTGTACTTAGATGTTAGAATCTCACAGCCCTCCTTGTATCTGGGATTTAGAAATGGAAGTATTTGCACTGTGAGTAAGGTTTGCAGAATTCAATGAATGTGTTGGCAAAGAGTCAAAAGAGCATGTTTGGACAGCCTGGGGATTATAAGGTCCCCCCAGCTGCCTTTTACAAGCTAGCTGGTTTACCTTTATCAAGAGTTCCTACTTGAACTACTTTTGAGAAGTCAGCCTTTATTTCTCTGAAATTTTCAAATGTATTTGAGAAATTAAACATTAAAATAGGACCAGAGGAATAGTTCATCAGACAATAATCTTACACTTACTGAATATCCTTTGTAGTCAGAGACAACTGGGCCAAACCCTAGAGCCAAAATCAGCTCTGGTATCTACAAGTACAAATCAATGTATTCAGAATGAAGCTCTCAAAGAAGACAAATCATCATTCAGAGATGGGGGGCCATGGCTCTGACTGGTGGTGCTTCTTTCTGATTCAGTAATGAAAGAAAGGTAGCAGCTATGAATAAAAACCCCAAAAGATGCCAGAGAGCAAACAGGCTGTAGCAAAGTGACCACCTGGGCATTGAAAGACAAACTCTCCTGAGGTTCAAATGCAGCAAGAATGATTAAACATGGATACAGAGCCCAAACTACAGGAAGCAGATCCTCTGTTTCTTGGTGCAGGCAAAGTGAAGCTTAGAAGTATTTTAGGAAGGTGAGCACTGGTAATAGCTTTACTGTAGGACAACTAGGTTAAATTGAGCTGGGATAAAAAGGAGTGAGACTGAATTATTTAAGCTTCCTTTCTGCCCATATGTGCTGTGAACAGCTGATAAGCCGTAGGAAGAACATGCTACTTTTAGATCTCTTGACTTTCCTGTGCCAGGGTCCTTGTCTCTCTGCTGAGCAAACAGGGAACCAATGGTACTGCAACTGGAAGCTGGGAAACATGGGCTCTCCCTCTCCTCTGGTGCTGGCTGATGAGTTATTTTGGGCTAACCAAGTTCATAACCCATTCTTCAAAATGACCCCAAGATTCCATTCATATTTGAAAAATGCCAGTGCAGCTTAGTCCCCATCAGCTCCTGCCTGCACCAACAAAGGCTCCAAAACCAGGAAGGTCTGTCCAGGCAAATGTGATGAACAAGCTCTGTGTTCAACTGGGCTACACAAATACCAGGGAAATATTGTGAGAAGAGGTCTTGGAGAAGCACTGTACTAGTTAATGCCAAATGAGCAGCTCATGTGCCCTCATGAGCTGCACATGAGCTCCTCATTTGGCATTAACTAGTACAGTGCTTGAAGTGAGCACTGTACTAGTTAATGAGCTTGAGACCAGAGCTGCACAGGCTTGGGCCCCAGAGAGCCAGGGGAGCACCCCAGCACCCAGGGGCACAGGGGGACACACCAAAGCCATTGGACACCTTCTGGCACCTTCCCTGCCTCATCTTCCTTCTGGGGATTTTCTTTGTAATGAAATTTTTCATTTCATCAAAAATTTTACATGATTTTATGGCCATGTTAAATTTTCTATTTATATCTGTTTTACTTTTATATGGTTTTGGAAGAATTCTAAAAGGCTGTTACCCCATACCTTTGCCAGAATTTGATAAATACTGTTTCTGTTCAAAAGTCCACGGGAAGCAACACAGAACAAGCCTGTCAAGCCCATGCTGGGACCAGCAGATTCACACCTCCAAATTCCTGTTCCACTTCTGGAGACCATATCTCTGATTTGCAGCCAGAGGACAATCCCCACCTTTCCTTTGCCTTGCTGTCCCAAACACCAGTTAAAAGGCATCTCCACGTGCAGGTTATAGCATGTTAGCACTGACAACCTCATGAAAAGGGAACCAATTTCAGCACCAAAAAGCAGTTGGCAGACTGTGGAAGCAGTGAGCCTTCCCTTCACACAGAACTGCACTGGGAACCTGCGTGCTGGGGGTGCCCCTCTGTCCCTCAGCTGCAGCATGAGCTGATCCATGCTTTGGGCAGCACCTGATGGAGTCAGAGCACTAAAGAGTCAGTTATTTAAACCTGCAAGGTCCAAAAACCCCAGCTGAGAAAGTGAGAGAGGAGTGAGATATCACAGCTGACACCGCAGCAGAGAGGGAGAGCTGCTCATGCTGGGCTGAAGAGGGGGTTTCTCATAGAGCAGCTGTCAAAACCTTGTTCTGAAATGGCTCAGCAAGCTCCACCTCAGCCTTGTCCTAGCCTGAACACCTGGGGACAGCTCTGTTTCATTTTCCCCAGCAATTCCAAGAGCTCCTGTGCCCCCATGGATCCTGCTGGAGCACAGGGAGATAACACCATCCGCTTCTGTACCCATGACATGTTGTGAGGCCCTTGTACTCCCTTTTTGGGGGTTTTGAGTTGTTGCTGAAATGGCTTTTGAGGTATTAAAAAGTTTTTTTTCTAGCCCCGTGCTTGAGAAAGAAGTTGAGATTTTTTAGCTTTGGTTTTCAAGGTTGTTTATTTTCTCTTATTTAATACTTTTTTTTTTGGACTTGCAGAGGTCTGTCTGGTAGGTCAGGTTGAGGCACACTGACTGCCCTCATGGTGGTGTTATTCTTTTATACTAAAAACTACGTGTATTTTATTTACAATAATTTTTTAATACTTATCACTTATGTTAGACAGGTTGTTTCTACTTTAATCTAGAAGTGCTGCTATTACAGCAGAAGATGGAGGACAAGAAGAAGAAGGAGAAAGACATGATACGCTTAGATTTTTCTATTTTGTTTTTTGAACTCTTATTTTAAAATCTCTAAAATTTTACTTTTTTTACTTTGGGATAAATTCACTATTATTTTATTTAAACTTTTGCAGCTTGTAATTCTTCCCACAAAATTAGTAATTGTTTTCACAGGTTAAAATTGAAGGCACAGGTGGTTTTGCCTCTGTGCCAAGGTGTTTGAGCTCCCTGCATTATAACCCTTTGGCAGGACACTCGCTGGGGAGCTGTGATTGCTCAGCCTGAGCACATTAACCCAGGAGCACTGCAAAGGTTTATCTGAACTGGGGCTAAAAAGAAAATTACAAAGAAGCTTTGGCAGAAGGGTGAAACCTGTCATTAATTTTAGTAGTGAATGATCTAAAATATATAAACACATTGTCCTTTTATAGCAGGACTGGGTTTCTCTATTGCTGCCTTAAAAATGTCATGCTAGCTCCACCTAGCACACGGAATGCTTGTACTAGCACTGGGGAATTATTCAGGATTAAGTATGGCCACTTCTGTTCAGTTTGATCAACTGGTTATTTTTTACAATTCAGACTAATGCTTCTATTTAATTCCTTTCACCATCTCCCACAGGAAAAATATGGGCTTCAGCTAACCTCTCAAGGGTACATTTACTAAGAATGCAAAAGATTTTACAAATAAATGAGGGGGAGGGCAACACTTTGCTGTACATCACATATATTTTAAAAGTCCATTAGAGTCCTCTAGATTTATCATGCTACCAGAGCTCAGATGGGTATTTAATACAAGAAAAATTTTGTAGGTCGATGCAGAAACCTAAATGACTGATGCAAAATTGCCTGGATAATAAAAGTGTTCAGGCCACCCCCTGCAAATACTGCCTAACAACTCACACCTTCCAAGCCCTGCTGGTCCCAACTGGAGCAATGTTATATCATGAAAAGCTTCTGCTCAGTCACTAAGCAGTACAACCACTAAAACAGGATTTCTGGAATATTAATTCCAAAGGAAAACAATAAAACATAATGATATTACTACATCCCACCTAATTTTTTGTGATTGGCTCCCCACTAAATTTAACAAAAGAAATTGGCAATCAACAAATAATATTTTGACAATAGACAGAAATAGAAAAGTTTTGGAGAAGGGGCAATCCTTGAAGGAAGACATGCACTTCCCTGCAGAAATCCAGGAGGGATTACTGTGCCCTCTAATGGGACAATTTCCCAACAATGTGAGCAACCAAAAAATAAATCATTGAGGGGACATTTTCCAGTGTTCTGTTCACCAGTTTAATGAGAAGCTTTGCTGCCATTCAAATGGCTGGTCCCATGGGCCAGACTGAGCTGTCTTGGGCAAATTCTTTTTTGGCTTCTCCCTGAAGTCAGAAAAGGCTGGGAAGATTTGAGGGGGGTCACATGAAGTTTAAGGTTTGCACACCCCTCCAATAGACTCAGGGCTCTGTCATTGAAGTGATTTGTAGCTCAGGTTCATGGGCTTTCTCATCAGGAGGATCCTTGCACTTTTTCTGCACAGAATGACAAGCACACCCACAGCTGTGGCACTTCAGATGGGGCTGGAATGGCCCTTTACAGGAGACAGGGCATTCCCAGAGCACCCTGAGCCTCTGCAAACCCGCACTGGCAGCCTGGCCAGCTCTGAGCTCAAACACTCCTGGCTAGGGGCCATTCCCAGGTTCTAGGAACACAGAATGTGCTGAGAAAGCTGCAGACAAAGGGAGGATGATGGGCACGAGTTACTTGGATTTGTGATAAATAGGACCTAAAGCAGATTGCATTTTACAATTACACAGCCACAGGGAGACAGCACAGCAACAAAGACATGGCAGAAACACAACAAAAGCCATCACACATCCTCAGTGTAGCGCATTACCCACAGGAAGCAGGCTCCTCTGTACATACACTAGCAATCAGACTTTCAATACTTTCATTTTCAAAAAAAATTCACAACATAGAGAAAACATTTTGAAGATTAGGCCTTCTGCAGAGATAAGAAAAAGAGCTGATATAGACCTTAGTCATAGCACTGAATAACAGCAAAAAGAGTCAGGGAAACACAGATCAGAGCACACACCACCCATGGGGATTCAAAAGGTGAGTCCATGCCTGAGAGCTGCACTATCTCTCCTGTGTGGGAACCCTGCTCCTGTTTTACAAATGCACATCCCTGCTGCACACACGTGGAGCAGCCTGAGCCCATCTATCTGCCTGGGGGCTTTGGGCCCACACCATGTGCCAGTGCCACCAGGGCAGGAGATGGGGAGTGGCTCTGCCTGCACATGGGGAGGGTCTGTGGTGCTGCTCACAGGGGTCCCCGGATGAGGGAAGAGATAAGAACCTTGACTCCGTGTTTCAGAAGGCTGATTTATTATTTTATTATACATACTATATTAAAAGAAAATGATATATTAAAACTATACTAAAAGAATATAACAAAGGATTTCATCAGAAGGCTTGAAAGGAATAGAAAAGAATGACAATAAAATCTTGTGACTGACCAGAGAGTCTGAGCCAGCTGACTGTGATTGGCCATTAATTAGAAACAACCACATGAGACCAATCACAGATGCACCTGTTGCATTCCACAGCAGCAGATAATCATGGTTTGCATTTCATTTCTGAGGCCTCCAGCTTCTCAGGAGAAAAATCATAGCAAAAGGATTTTTCAGAAAATATCATGACAACAAGGTGTGTCATGAAATGAGTGCCAGGTCCTTGGCAGAGCTGCTGGGGTGATGCCACGTTGATAGCAGATGCTGCTAACACCTGTTGATGGGTACAGCACTCCCTTTTTAAAAGCAGTCAGCCATGGGAGGCAGGGAAGCATGGGCCTTGCAGGCAAGATAATTGTTTTCCAGGTGCCAGTAAACAAAGGAAAAGCTGTGCTGCAAGGTTACACAGTCAGGCAGGACACAAAGGAATTTGCATCCAACAACAGCACCAGTCCTCAAGGAAAAGAAACACCAGCCTGAAGCTGTAGGACCCAGAGCAATGGACTTCATTGCTTCCTGCAGAGCAGCAGCAGAGCAGAAAATATAAACCCAGTAAGGTTTCACAGGGAGCTGGGTCTAGCACAGAGACCAGACTTCATTCAAAGATTCATTCAAAGAATTTTAGCTCTTCCTTTTCTACATCACATTCTTGAATATTCCCTCTGCTCAGTCTGCTTTAGAAACTCATTCTTTACTAAATGAATCTCATTTTTCCTAGACTGGTTCATTCAAGTGGGATACCGAACACAGTATTGAAGTAGAAAGGGAACTGTGGCTTCCAGACAATAAAGCTTTCCTCTCCAGAGGCAATGTCAAAAATAATCCACAGACCTGGGCTGTGGCTGCAAAGAACCCTTGCACCAAACAAGAGCTGCAGCTGGTCAGTCCACGTTGTATGTTAGGGCAGTCAGGATTCAGTTTGCAGCCTGGCAGTGGACAAAATAAAGCTTGGAACAAGTTTGTGTTAGGGTGCCCTCACTGTGCACCTCATTTCCTTGCTTCTTGCTGCATTCATGTTAATGTACTCTTCCTCCACTGCCAGTTTCTTTTTAAATACCCACTTGGAGCTGCTGTGATAAGGGGTGTTTTCATTACAGATTCTCAATTATTCTTAAATTACTAAAACATCCGGATTTCAAATAAGCCCTCTTTTCTTTTCCTTCAAGATTCTATCAAATAGTGCCCCAGCTAATTATTGTCTTCTGACTGAGTTTCAAAACTCAGCTTGTTTGATGCCACAAAAGCATAAATCCCAAGAAAAGAAAAAAATCCCTGGAAATGCAGTCCTTTGCTTCTTTTATTTCAAATTGGTTTTGTGCCATCAATGAAATCATCCTGTGGGAAAAAAAAAATTACATTCCAGGCTTTGGGGAGAGACTGAATAGAAAAACTTTTAATATGCAAAGTTCAAAAAGCAACAAGAGAAAAGAGGTTTTTGGAAGGAGCACCTCTGGCTGGCCCTAACAATGGTTTTGTCATTCCCCAGGCTCCAGCAGCACAGTCGGCCAGCTGGCTGCATAATTTAACATATAATATCTTATGCATCTTGATCTTATCAGAACACTTTACAGAGGCTAATGGAAATGGTAGAATAGGCTTTGGAGACCTTCTACAGCACTTGCTTTAAACTGCTGGGTTTACACAGCATCCAGTCAATTACCTAATCCCATCTACAGACATCTACTGTCAAATAAAGCAGAAAGTAAAAGGCATTTCATAAAAGCATGGATGGAACAGACATCAGCTGACCATGAACAGCACATGACTGTTCAGTCATTCATACAGTGATTTATTTAATACCCTCAGAGTTCATATTTCAGAAGTTCTTTTTTCCCTAGGCTTGCTCCTTCTTCTAAGGCTTGCTATTGTAAAGATGACAGCACATTTTGCTAGCAAATAACTGTGAAATACATTCTACTTCAAAAGTTTACTACAGAAAAAGTTCTTGTATTTTGCCATAAGTAACAAAGAACAGAAAAGTGCCATTTGTTTGTCTTTGGCTTTTATCTGCAAAAGGCAGACAGAGAGAATTGAAGGCACTGAAAATAAAGCATTCATCCTGCATACAAGCAGTGCTGGAATTACATCTTTTCATGGCTGCTTTTTTGACTCAAGCAGCAGTCTGGCAGGGCAGACATCATGCCCAGAAAGTTGTTTTTCCCAGGGTGAGAACAAATCCTTACACTCTAGCTGTTCTGACCTTGCAGCTTTCCCACACACGCGGAAGTTTGACTGCATGATTTGTAGAACATCTCAAGTTGGATTTTTTTCCCCACCCAAAGTTAATCCCTGTGCCAAAAATAGATCAATGTGAATCAGCTGAATCTAGGAAAACAGAGAAAACATGTCTGTTGCTAAGCACAATAACTTCAAGAAAACTGCACTCATTGTAACACCATAATTATCACCCCAGATGTGCAGAAGATAATTATTTCCGCTAAGATGTGGCAACCTTTTGCAAAGATGAGACAGATACTTCCACTTTCAATCACCCAGTGCAATACCTGCATTTATATCAAGATATTAGGGGACAGGTAAAAATAACTCGATTAACTTTGTGCGTTCTTTTTATGTGACTTATGTCCTTTACTGCATCTTGGCTTCCATACATGCCATAAATCAGCAAAAGGAGAGAGCAACAAAAATAGAGGGACACAGAAAAGATGAAGAGCTAATATTCAAATCCTCCCACAGAAGGCAGACAAACCTCCAAGGAAATGTGGGCAGATTCTTCTTGGTAGGAGGAGAATGAGAACATGAAAAATATCAGCCAACCAAAATAATGGAAAAAACCAAAAACATACATACATATGGATGGCCCTGGGAAACTGGCAGGGACCTCTCTGCAGGAGTTGTGTCTGGGGAACAAGATGTCTCAGGGCTTTTAAGTCAAGCCATCCAGCCCTGAGGTACCACAGCCTGTCAACATCCAAAGCTAGCACAATGATCATAAAAGCGAAACAGGAACTAGGACACACTGATAAAAGCACTAAAATCGCCTTGAAAACACAAGAGCTAGGAGATTAGCAAGCTAAACAATACTTTTTCCTCCACGCTGTCATGGTTGATTGTTTAAAGCCTGTCAAAAGCTCCTCTGGGAAACCCTTCATAGATATACTGAGAGCAGTGGGAGAGTGGGGAATCAGTCAATATTTAATAACTTTATTACTCAGACAGTACCACATGCAATTAATTGAAAATTACAATGGCTTTTGAGGAAAATGTGCTTTTCTTTTGCAATAACAACCAAGCAGCTTGTAGTATGTTGAAGCTATTCTTTTCCTTTTTAATATTTGAAAGAGGCACACACCTTTGCTAAAGCCATTGCAGAATCTTGAGGGCACCTCCACTACCAGAGAATTTCCAGCAATAACTTCCATCACCAATGCTGGAAGTTTTCTCTTTGCCATCTGACTTTCTTTCCAAACCATGAGCAAATCTGAGACGGCACTGAAATCATTAGCACCGCCCACCAGGCAGATCTGCTGCCACTGCACATTGCCTCTCTCCAAGACAGACAGCTGCAGGCTGGGTCTGGACACCAGGCAGGAGCCTGGCAGAGCCCCCACAGCTCCAAACTCATGGGCTGCCTCCAGTTCCTCCCTCAAGGAAAAAAGACAACTTTAAAGGAAGCCCATGAGCACATTCAGCTCCTACATCACGCTAGCGGAACTTGTTTGGAATGCTGAGCACGTATCAGAAGTTCACAATTCTAAAAGAAAGATGGAACAGGAAAAAAAAAAAAACAACATGGAAGCAGCCAAAAAGCATTTGGGAGGTAGACACTGTGCTGCACAGCAAGACACCCAAAGAAAAACTTACAGAAAAATGAATACCAAGCAGTGACATGTAAAAAAATGTCTTGGAAAATATGCATGTACCTAACTAGTGACACAGACAGCTTCTGGAACTCAGTAGAGAAAGAAAAGGAGAAAACAACCCCAGCACCATATAGTAAAAATTACTGAATCCGGTATTAAAGTCTACCAATCAATGTATTCACAATACTCTCAAATACCACGTCTCCTGAAAGTCTGGGAGCACATCTTTCATTGCTCTTCTGTATCTGTCTTCCTCCAGCCCACAACTGAAGAAAGCAATTTTATACCTTCTCTCCCCAGGCACCAAACTCTGAATTGCAATATGAATTTAGGTCTCACCTGCCTCTGCTTGTCCCCATCATTTTCCAAAGAAAAAAGCAGAGCAGTGGCACTCTCACAAGTTTATTTGATTGGCAAGTACCTGAAGTTTTCTACTGATCTTTAAATTCACTATGAATGTAATAAAACCCTCAATATCAGTACTGGAATATTTCATACAGTGAAGTTTTATTTAATTTCTTGCTTATCTGACTACTGCCAAACAAGAGGATATTCCATGAAAGCTAATACAGCTAAATGAGACATGAACCATTCTCAGAACACCCTGTGTGTATTTTCTTGCACACGAGTCCACAAATCCTACTGCTAGTTCTCAACGAAGATGTTTCATTTATTTTAAATAATCTGACTGGAGACATTCTGCTTCAGAAATACCTCTATAAATACACCCAGGAGGAAATTTGACATATACAGTATAATTGCTTGGCTATCTAGACTTAATCCTGCATAGAAACCATCTGCTGCATTAAAAAAAAAAAAAAAAAAAAAAAAAAAAAAAAGGAAAAACCCCACAAACACAAAAGCTGAATCAGATTCTTTTTGTACACTGCTTACTATTTCTGGCATTTGTATTTTTTGTATTTTACACTGTGCATGTGTAGACCACAAGATCACAATGTACAAGATCATCACAAAGTGGTGTTACAATACTGCTTAAAAAAACCCAGATAAGCATGTCATGATGTACAGAGAAACCAGGTGTGTAGAGAAATCCTTTCATTCTGCTCTGCTCAGGAAAGAACCAGAACCAAGAAAATAATTCAGAGGAAACAGCCAGAAACATAAAATATTTACCTTACTAGGAAGAATGAAAACAGTGAGCTGCTGCACTGGGAGAGAAGACAACTGGGAAGAGGAGATGCTAAAATGGCCTTGCTTGATGCAGAGAGCACAAAATATTCTGGCTGGAAGGCACAGCTCAGAGGGTCAAGGGCTGCTCCCTTCCCCAGTAATCCTTTGCCTTTCCAGAGGTGTTTAAGTTGACCTTCACCAGTGAAGGCTCTAAATTTCCCTGGGCAGTAAATTCTGATGTTTTACTACATTTCTTTAGCTTCACCCAGCACCTAAACTCTGTCTTCCTTGTCACAAGGAATATTTAAGTACTATCAGGCACCCCTGGAAACTCCCTCTGGAGGTTTTTAGGCTAGCAAAACTTCTGTCTGAAAGAACATAATTACAGGTGACCCTGCTCAGGTACTGACTTGCTGAGAGCCTTTTGGACTTACCTGGGAGGATGTGAAAACCAGGAGTATTTCTCCATTCTCACATTCCTCTGGCACCTGCTGGTGGCAGGGTGCTGTACCCAGCTGTGACAGCAAACACTCCAAGCACCAACAGAGCTTCAGGGAGCTTGGGGAGGAGCAGGAGTCCTGGCTTTCCTGCCCTAAAGCACCCCCAGCTGCCTCTAAAAGGGAAATCCGTTCCCAAGAGGGTGGACAGTGAGGAGTGAGACAGTGAGGATCTGGGTGCTGTTCCCAGGGAGCACTGAACCATCTCTGCAGATACAGAGCCCTTGTGCTTCCACATCATTCCCCACTCCTTACTCTGCTCTTGCTCCTCCAGGTCTCAGCCAGAATTTAGCTTCTCTTCCTAGAAACCCCTCATTCCCACTGATTGATGGGTTTTGTCTTGATCCCTAATCTTCCAAAAAAAGGCTCCATGCTTCACTCCAAATGCAAGGCTCCATATATTAACAACTTACAAAAGCCATACAAAAACCTTTATGCTGCTGGAAGCAATAACCTATTGATTTAACATTTTGCTCACTGCTACCAACTAATAACAGGATGGAAGCAAGGCACTATATCACACATTGTCAGCAGCAGGTCAGAACAAATTGGGTCCTTTTTGGATCAACAGAAGCATGAAGCACAGGCTCAAATCACATCCCCTCATCAGCTCTGAGCCCCATCCCACTGCCATCACCTGCATGTGACCAAGAGCACTCAGAGCAGGACTAATGGCAGCTGGCATAATTAAAAGGCTTTGAGTCACACATCCATGAGTGTCTGAGTGCTAGGCTGTGGCAATTAGCATACTTACAAACAGAAGGTTTTGAAAGACAATCTAAATTACAGCACATGATCTCCAAACGCAGCTCTGAAGTTTCAAAATAACCTTCCTGTCATCCCCAGATACCAAACAGCCATGCCCAAAGCTGGATGCATGTTCCCTCTTCCATCAACATGTCTCTGCTCCTGCCTTGTCCTAATGGATGCCTTACCTTGAGTTGTCACAGCTGATTACACACAGGATGGGACATAGGAGGACATGAATAATGTGTCCCCCTTTGATCTGAACAAATCCATTCGTTTGGCTTTGGAGATGAACAGGAAAACACAAATGTACTGAGCAGAAGTTTACTTGAATCACTGTAGCACAATTATTATTATTATTATTACTGTTACTACTATTATGATGATGTTTATGTTTACTTCCCCTCTCACTGATGTGCAGCAAAAAAAGCCCAAGTTAAAAAGAAAATTATTTCCTCACAAAAAGCATTTGGGAAAGCTTCCATAGGTCTTTATTTCCAAATTCTACAAAACTTAAATGGGTCAATTCAGCATGGGTTGGCATTGAACTATCAGTTACCACATAGTTTTCATATTTCTTTTCAGAAATGAAGGACGTGAGGAAGACCATCTTTGCTGCTTGGTTTTGGACTAAGCAGACTTTCCCCCCCTATTGTTCTACAAACTGGATATACACAGATACCAGAATATTTTTCAATCAAAGAGCCAAAAAAGGTAATTAAATCCCTTGTTAATTAAAATCTGAGCTAGTGAGCTTCCTGCTTACTCATGAGGAGGAGTAAGAACAGCACTCGGAGCATCACAGCTTCCTGAGGATTGTTCATCGTGGCCAGCAATCTCCCAGGGCCAGCAGATGTGTGAGGGGGGTGCATTCATCTCTCTTTTGGGCACACGCACATTCCCTCACTCTTCCAGCAGTAAGAGTTACACAAATTCTCCTGTAGATCTCTGGGTTGTGCTTCACTCTCATTTCCATTTTCTGCCTTCCCACCAGGGTTCGTGGCACCACACTCAGCTCAGCCAAGGAAGGAATCCAGCCCTCTGCTTTTATTTTTACCCGTTGTGCTTTCATCAGAGCTGGGTGAGTGAGGAACCATCTGCTTCCTTGGGATGAAAAGGCAAGAGAAGGAGCTAGAGTTTCCAGAGGAGTGCATCTCTCAGGATACAGCATCTGTCCTTTCTGTTCCTCCTGATTTATAGGGATTTTGGTTTGGGCCAAATTCACAGCTACATGAGGAATGAGAAGAGCCTAATGTGCCACTGTACCCAGAATGAATTTGGCTCAGTGACTTCAGCTCATTCATTCTCAGGGATGATATTTCTGAGCACTTGATCCATGATGAATAGTAGGCAAATTTACACTGGTGCAGTGGGCGACTTTCTAATTTCATTTATGCTCAGACCATCCTGTTGCCTGGTATTAAAGAAGAGGTTTTAGCTGAAGCTATTTTGTTTGAAGGATTAGATAACAAGGATACGTAACTTTCAGAATTTAACTAATCAGAATTATGGTGTGTTAAGATTTTGTACATGAACTTTTGTAGCGCAGCACAGAATCACTGGACATCCAATCTGATAATCCTTCACATTTGAAGGCAACAGGAGCTACAGCACCTAATGTAGAGACAAATATTGACAGAAAGAATGATGTGAGGAAGCAGTCAGAACTAAAAATCTTATCTTTCTGACACATATGAATTTCAAGGATTTTTCATCTTGAACATTGATAGTGGGATTCCAGACACATGTATAAGACTGAAAGATTTTCCATATCACAAATATAGTCACTGTAAATGCAGTTCAAATAACAGCCCTGATCTTCTAACTTTCTAGAAAGTTGCTAAAATTTGAAATCATCTTCCTAAAGCTTCTTGGAGATCCTCCTCAACTTTCTTACTGAAAATGATCTGACAAAGCCTAATGAGCAAATGAACCAACTTGCTATTTTCCTTTCAGTTATCTCTGTAGGAATCGATGTTCAGATTATTTCATAATTGTGTTTCACATTAATTTTTGCCTTTGCAGAGGAATGTGTATTATCTTCAACACTGCTCTGCCCAAATTTTCAATCCTACATTCCTCCTGAGTTGATGTCAGGAATGCTGTGAACAGTGAACTTGTTTGGGGTGATGGAGGAGACAGTCAAGGTTGTCCATTTGCAGCTGGGCAGGTGCCACCCAAACCCCCTGACCCTGCTCCCCTTGCAGCCAGGTGCTCTGCAAGATTCTGGACAGGAAAGTGCTAGTCCTGCCCTAGCTAATATGAAAAAGATATTTCTACTTAATGACTACTTATTCTGTTCTAAAATACCCACACTTAGAACAAAAAAGGCAGCACAAATAAATCTTAAGAGCCACAGTGCAGTGAAAGAAGAACTGGAGATGAGCAGAAGGGAGATTTGTTGTGACAGAGGCAGAATGTGTGCAGCTTGGGAGCAGATTTCAGACCCTGGCAGTATCATCTAGACACAGGATTGAACCCAAGTGAATTAGCAACAATCTGAATCCAGGCCCTTTCAGCAGGTGACAATGCTGATATCAGCTAAGCTGTGCCACTCACAGCTTCCAAAGGGAAGGCAGAGAGCCCAGCAGCCCCAGCAACATGATCCACATCCTTGGGTCAAACTATGGGCAAAGCACAAACATCAGCTCTTGTCCAGCACTGCAGAACACTTCCTACAGTATTCAAGACCTCTGCATAGAGCCTGCAGGAAACAAGACCTCCCAAAGACCTGCAGCCAGCCCAAGCAGCAGCTGGAAGCCAGGACACGAGCCAGGAATAAAAGCCACAGGAGTCCTGAGCTGCACATCTGGGTCATCTTCCTCCAGAGCTACCAGAACTTTCAGAAAAGTATTTTGCCAACAGAACTTTCTGTACATATTTTAAAAACTGCTTAGCAGGTGTTATGTGCAGTCCTGTCTTGAAGCATTGGTGTCCACAATTAACCCTGCTGGCCTGGCCGTGCCTCTGGAGTCGAGTTCCTGCCACACTTTTATCACCTCATTACTTAACTCCCCTTACTGCCAAGGGGATAAGTACTGCCTTTGCCTTTGTGAGGAGTGATGGAGGAAGGACAGCCCTGCAGCTGCCAAGAGAGCTTGCTGAGGCACTTTTATTGGCAGGAAATCCAGGCATAAGTCTTACATGAGTACTGCAGGGAGGGCTGGATAGAGCACTCCGTACAACTTCAGGACACAGCAACCTGGAAACTACAAATCTGTACAAAACTGGGCTCCAGCACAATCATTCTCATGATGCAGTGGTGGTTGGACTTTAAAAAATTCACTTTAAAAACCCTAGAAGAATTCCAGTAAGTATATTTATTCCTGACATTCATTAATATACCTGCTGGCTAAAAATGCCAAGGGACTTCCAGCAGGGCAAATATGTTCTTAGGTATGAAAGAATCAAGAATTGCTGAATTCACTTTTGAAAGGTCTTGTCTATCACAGCTGGAGCACAGCTGACTGTGTTCCTTACTCTCTGGTAATTAATGCACTGAGAAGTGACATCAATCCCACACACTGACAGAAAGCAAAGGAGCATTTGTGACCTTCTCTGCTTCAAGGGGGACAGCTTGGAGTCTGACTTGATTCAAGGGGCTGAGGTAATAACAGGACTTGGGAAGGTGATTCTCTCTTGGGAAGGTGTCTGAGCTGAGAAGTGAAAAACAAAGTTCCAAAGCAGACCTAGAGCAAAAACATTAAATCTGTCCATTCTCAGTGATGGTAAGAATAGCAGTCTGACACCTAAATTTACCTGTGCACTGGTTTTGGTTCTGAGATACACTCCTCCTAAACAGGTGTGTCTGAAATGAAGAGAAGGCTTTCCCTGGACAGGCTTTTCCCCACCTCACTGCATCCCTGCCTCTCCAGGAGCAGCACAGCCACCCTCCCAAGAGGGCTGCAATGAGCACCACGAGCCTCCAGCTGAGGGCACAGGGTGGAAAGTGCTGCTGAAGAGCCCACCAAGGAGAAATGGCACTGGGAGATCTGAGAGCTGTGCTCAGGGAGGGGCTGAGAGAAGGTCAAAGCACCAGAGAACCAGGGAACTGCAGAGAACCAGGGAACTGCAGAGAACCAGGGAACTGCAGCATCCTCAGCCAGAAACACAGCACCACCAAACCTCCCACACCAGAGGTGTGCAAGATATGGAGAGAGTGTTTTCAGTTTTCCTGTAAGCTAATGGTCTTTCTGAGCAGGTGAAAACACTGCTTGCTAGTGATTGATAATTAGTTTGTTTTAGAAACACTAAGCAATCAGAATAATTTTGCACTAAAGCCATTCCAATTCTCATCTCCCAAAGACCCCCAGGATGCTTGGATTCCCACAAAGCTCATTGTGGCTATAAAGCAATGCTGTTTGTCATGCACAGTAAGTCACACCACAATTTCAACCCTCCCTGCAAGCATCAGCTTGAAAATAACTGTGGGCAAACCCTCTGCAGCTCTGATTTTGGGAGTTTTAACTCCACAAAAGTAAATATCCCCCCGTTTAGGTGTGGAGCCACTTGCCAAGCATGAGCTCAGCTGGTGTCAGACCCACTTGCTGTCTCTGGGGCAGACCAAGAGCCAAGGAGCTGCTGTGGGATGTCATCCCATGTTTGTCTGCAGTAAAGGCACCCACCCTGCTCCTGTCAGGAACATCTACTCAGCAGGCCAGCACGAAGGAAAGCCAGAAGATGAATTTGCCAATCTAAACATAGCGATGCTTCTTGAGACTTTCCAGCAACAGGCTTGCAAAAAAAAAAAAAATAAAGGATTAGTCAACACCCTAATGAATGCTCAAGGTGTTCTGTCCTCCCTCATGTCACCAAGGGGATGCTCAGAGAGCAGTTCCACACCAAGTGGGTTCCCATGCACTGTTCAAAGTGGACACACAGTGAGTTGTGTGTCCATGCCTGAAAATGAACTGTCAGGCAGCTGCAGAACAACTTTCCATCTCTGCCTCTCAGTGCCTTATGTCAGGTGACCCACAAATTCTTACCTCTTCAGACACCAGCTAGGAAATGAGCTTTTCCATCCTATTGATTTCTAAACTGCATTAAAAAGAACACATTTGAAAACCTTCCATGTCCAGTAGTGATGACAAAAGCCAAGCACTGCCCTACAGCTGTCCTTCAATTCTGAACTGGCCCTCCAGACACACACCTGTGTGGTTTTGCATTTACAGGAAACAATAACACATCCAGCTAAAAGATAAAGCTAAGAGAAAGATGTGACCTCACTGCTTATAGACAGTCAGGATGCAAATCACCATGGAAATCTCAGCAGCTCATTATGAAGGGTGCTAGCTGAGGGGAAGCAGAACAGCCAAGAGTGATAAATAGATTCCACTGCAGCTCATGTGATTTGTACATTGTGAGTTTTTGTTGATACAGCTGTAGATGATACTGTAAGAGCTTTTTAAAACCCCATTCCCTGTAGTCGTCTCTGGTTTTCACGATGAAAGGGAGTAAGAAATTCTGGAGAATTTCATTTTCAGAAACTAGCCAGGTCCCAGGAAAGCAGAGTGGTGTTCAAGACAAACATCCAGCTGCCTTTAAAGGATGTGTCACTGGCCAGAGGATTTGCCATATGATTATTCTGGATTCAATAAGGAGAAGAGCAATTTATGTTAACCTTTTACTCCAGTTCAGTTTTTGCACCCTGAGGCTCCTCTCCAGGATCAGCAGTGGTGTCGCATCCAGTTGAATGCATTTGCTGTGTGAATACAGCACTACCTAAGGTGCATAAAATCAGAATTTCTCTAGCTCTAGTAATGTACACCTAAATACAAATAACCAAGACTGAAAGTCTTCTTGGGCTGTTCCCAGAGTGAAAGGAACTCAAGGTGCAGAAAAAGCACTGCCTATCTCCACCAGCCAGTGTTCTTTAATTCTGGCTTTCAGGAGAGATATCAAAGACCTCAATGAAAAGGCTACAAGGAGAAATTGCTACTTTATGCAGTGAACTGCTGTCATACTTAAAAAAATATCCCAGCTTCATCAGCAGAGACACAATCTGGAAGTGCAGTTCAGCCCTTAAGGAATTTTTTATTACATACACAGGATGTTTCACAGTCTGAGAAATAAAATATTTTTAAAGGATTCTCTTCTCTCTACAGCTAAGATTGGCAGGTGGGAAGGGCACCAGAGGACAGGTTTTAAGAACACATTTTTCAAGGTTTTGTTCAAATTCTAAGCCATTCCTACCTCCCAAAGCAGGTACATGATATTGAATCATTTTTTTCATAAAATGCACATGTAATTCTGGAAAATGAAGAGTACCACAAACTTTCATTCTCAATGATACTCTGCTGTGAACAGGAATATTTTAACATACCTTGAACTGATTTAAGTGTTCTTAGATCTCTTCTTAAAAAATGCCTCTGACAGATTTTCTGTCTTGATATTAATAAGTTGAAAACTGTCTTAAGATTAAGAAAAAAAACCCCACACAAACAAACCCAAAAACTTGATTTTTTCCTATATTCATTTCTTAGGTTATTAACATTTGAAAGGCTCATTCATCCTTTACCAGTTGACAGTGATGGACTCAAAACAATTATGAATGTTTTTCTAACTAACACATGGGTCAAATTCAACCATGGGATCACTGTGAACAGAACTACATCAGACTTGTACCAGCTTGGTCTGCAGCTGGGAAGTGAGAAAACAATGGATGTAATTCACAACTGGAGCAAAACAATTTCATGTCTCCTGGACTCCTTCCAAAGTTATTCTAATAAAATTGACACCTTTTTCAGAGGGGCAACAAGTGCTGAGAAAAACACCTGTGATGCCTACAATTCACTCTTTCCCAGATCTCTCATTATATGGAAGACAACCACAAGCAAATATTTCCTTTTCTTCCTTTCTCAAAGGTCAATGGTTCCAAGCTAACTCACTTCATTTCATAATATATAAAAGATCCTCATTTTATTTTATTTTAATTCAGAGACTCCCCAAAGCTAGATTAAATAAAAAAGGCAGGGGATTTTAAGGATACAGTGCAGTTTAGGGAACATTTCTTCCATAAATTCCAGAAGATGTATGAAACTGGCTCAACAATAAAAACACCTCATCCATTTCCTTTGTCTTTTGACCATATTTAAGAGGAAAAAAAACTATTATAAAAAACAACTAACGGTTTTGTTTCAGTTAAATAGACAACTAAAACTTCTGACCCTCTCTGGTGCTGTTTACATAAGAGATATATTTCAGTGTAAAATGGCACTTCTATCAGAAGTTACTTCCAGGACCAGGAACTCTTGGCACCAAAACCTGCTCTTGTAGAACACCTCATTTTAGAGTGCCCTTTAACAGCACCATATATAAACCCACCACTCACAGCAACCAATTGAGAAGCACTTCAGGGAATGGAAAATATATTATTATTATTAGCTAATCTACATTAATTTCATCCCAATACTGGGACACTTATTAGCAACTGCTATAAAGATCCTACTTGCAACTTCCCAAGGCATGCATTCCTTCACAAGTAGATCATTGTACATAATGAAGAGCACTTAATTTGCATGCCTTAATATCTCAGTAATTAGGTAATAGCAAGCACACATGACCAGACAGAAAGTTGCATCCTTCTGTTTCAGATTTTGTGGTGTATTTCCTTTTCTCATTCAGGTAATAAAGTTTGTTTCCTCTCTAAAATCTGACAGCCCTAAGTCTAACATTCACCTTATTAAGAGCAAAAAGGCTTAAATCAGACACAGACATGGGATTCACCTAGGAATTGCTAAGACACCCCTGGAAAAAAAGCCTTTTTATCAGAAAACCAAAAAGGCAGCAAGCCCCAGTCCGTGTGCACCATCCTCCCCTCAGCACGTGCATTTCCATGCTGCATGGAGGAGCCTGCCCTCCTTTTACCCTTTGAAAAGAGCTCTCCCATTAATCTATTTTTACTGATCATCATCAAAAGCAAATCATCTTTCCTGAAACATTTAGCTGGGTAGCAGCAGCAGCCCAAGGTAGCAGGATATGGATTGTTCATACAAAATACTCTTGTAATTATTGCCTCTGATAGTCAGCAGTGAATACAAGAGCTGTTCTCATTTTAAATTAATTAACCGTGAAAAAATGTCAGGCTCTTATGATCAATCTCCATCACTCAGCAGGAGCAATCCTTACAGATAAGGTCAGAATTTACTTCCATTGTCAAAAGACAATGTCAAAGACATAGCATGCTATGGCATGGACCAGAGGAGACATGTCTGCAAAGCTAATTCCCAAATTCAGCTTTCTTGGGTGTCCTTGCTGCCATAAAAAGCACTGGCAGCTGCAGCCACCCTGGCTCTATGAAGTTTCATGTGCTAGCAAAATACTGCAACTTTCTGGGATATTCATGTAGATTTTCAAATAACCTACAGCTCCTGACAAGTTTGAAAACTCCTATCTGAAGGAAAATTAGGATGCATCTCCCTTTGAGACCAGCAAGTGGTGAAATCACATCCTTTCACTTCTGACACAGGCAGGGAAGTTCTGTCTGTGCTGCAGCACTCCCAAATTCTGTATTTGTCTTTCTGGTGCAAGCAAAGAGCCATGGATTTGCTTTAAGCACAGGCATGAGATGTCTGAGCATATTTGTGGGCTGTGGCCAGTCAGAATTCTGAGCATCTCAGAGTCATAGATGACTTAGAGCCCCATATACCCAAAATCCAACATGTGGAAGTCTGAGAAAAGACAAAACTGAGACTCAGAGGTCACAGGCACCAAAGAGAGCAGTCACCATGCCAAGAGCTTTTGATGGCACATTATAAAAGCAAGCCAGCACAGCAGTGGGCTGAAAAATTAAAGGTTGGATTCCCATGCAGTGTATAACTCTGAGCACTGCCAGGTCCCCTCAGACAGTTTCTGCCTCTGGTTTTTCTGGATGTGGGCCTTTGCTGCCTACCAACTTTTCAAGAAGTAGTGCAAGGTTATTTGCACATGGGACAAAACATTTCTGTGCTGCTCAAAATGATTTTCACTTCTGTCCCCAAGCACAGCTGGTAGTCAGTCTGCTGGTTTCAATAGAAGTGTAAGAATATTAGCCAGTTGTAATATTTACTCTGGTTTATAAGTTAAATAAAATATCATACCCAATAGGTATGTATCTAAAACCCAAAAGAGTCTCAACACATTTGTAATTTCCGTCTATGCTGATTTTTTTAAAACTTCTCCAGTTATTAAAAATTAAATATCGCTGCCGTTCCATAGCCAGAAATAAATTATCATTGAACACTTATTTTGTGTCACAATGAAATGTCAGAGAAGCAGATGAAGTTTACTTACTTATTATCATGATTTGGATGGTTATTAAAACAAAATGCTCTGTGGAGAACTCCTTAATGGAAAAGGCCAAGTACACTGAAAGCAGTTTTATTAGATGTATTGCAGATCACAGCCTGGATCCCCTGCTACAAATAGTTTAAAAGGACTAAGTTTTTTATTACAATGGCCTGGTACTAAAGTGACCTACAAGTCACTGCATTTCAAGGACTAATTTGCTATGCAATCCCCTCCCTCTCTTGCAGTCTTGTTCTCAGGGTAGAGCAGAAACTGGAACCCACCCAAAGCAAACACTGTAGATCTTTTTTGGCAGTTTTTATAGCACAAGTTTTATATGGAGACTACATGCTAGATGCTGATGCAAGCATTCTGCAGTACATGCAGTCTCCAAGACCTTCAGTTCCTGCAGACACTTATGCATACACATAAATGAAAGCAATTTCATTAAAAGCGGATGAACTGTTCTGATGAAAAACACTCTGTCTGTCCCTAAACACTGCAAGATTTGCAAGCCTACCATTCTGTGAAAATCTGGGACAGACCTCAGGAACCAAATGACCTTCATGTACTCCAAGAAAAGAAACTGTGCTCCCTAGGGGAGCCCCCCTTAAGTTCCAACTTCACTGTTAATGAGGGAGAAATTCTCACAGCCCCTAGAAAACCTCAGGGCTGTTTAATGGCCAGACCTGCCTGGGCTAATAGCACCATTAATGGTCACTGATAACTTGTTCTAACTTCTAACTGTAACTTGATAACCTGTTCTCCTCAGCTGCTGAAGGTACTGGAGTAGTAAAGCCAAGCTTAACAGCATGGGCTGATTATCACTGATTATCAGGAAGGCTGGAACAGGCGCAGAGCCTCTACTGACAGGGGGCTGGAGGCTGCATGCCCCCACACTCGTGGAAGTCAGTAGTCAGAGAGCCACCTCAGCATGCCCTGTGACAGACAGGGACAGACAGACACTCCGTCAGGGAGTGCAGGAGCTGTACTGTGTGCCAGTGAAAACAGACCAGGAAAGAGAAAAGTCCCATCAAGTGCCCGTGGCTGAAACATCCCTTGCATCTGCCCACATGGATTGCCACTCAGTGAGACACTGGACTGTGTCAGTAAAGGGGTTTTGCCAAGGGTCAGGCTTTGGGGAGAGCTATGGCAGCATCCTCCTGCAGCCACACCCATTTTGTCACTCCCTGCTAGGATATTTCTCAGGAAATGAAATCCCCACACAAAAGGAAGATAAATATTAATAACAGCCAGGCAGCAGGCAGGTATCACCACATTACTACTCACATTTCAATGCTGAGAATGCAGGTGGCTGCCTCTGAATCCCCCAAAACATACGTTATGTCTGGAAGAGTGAATCTCTACTAGCACCCACCCAGTGAATGGAAAGCAGACTGTCCCTGCTGCCAGCAATGCCAAGTTGGACATTCTGCTAAAGCACAGGAGAAAGCTCTGGTGCCTCAGGGCTTAGAAATGGTTTCTCCATTAATCTCCAGGGCACCAGGGCTAGATACAAGAAATCAGACAAGCTGCTTCTGGTCTCCACACGAGCTGCTTTCCACAAGGACAAGCTGGTGCTCACCTGAACATCCACTGATTTCCACAGGTCCCACCTGAGGATTTTGGTGCCTCTTGCGGGCAGGCTCACAGGAGCTGGCTATCATAGCCCAGCTGTGGCACAGACACCACTGAGAACTCCTGATTTTACTGCCATGATTGCAGCACTGGAAGCTGCCAGAACAACCAAATGAGAATCTCTTCCAAAGAGAGTCCACAGAAAGGCAGAAAGGTTTGTAAAATGCACGTGCTAGCAGTTACGACAAGATTACTTCATTCCTGTCCTTCAAGGATGTGGTGAGAATTTTTAATAGTTTTCATAGTTTTTTAACTATGAAAATTCACTTTAAAAAGCTGGAAATGAAGCTACTGAATTCCTTATGTGATTTCAGTCTCACAAATTTCAGTAGACTTTGGAAAGTAACATATCTCTACCAGGGAAGAAAATGTGATAATTTATAGCCCTGAACTACACAGTGAACATTAAATAAGCTCAGTATCTGCAAACTCAAAAGGTCAAACAATCAGAGAATTCGCCTGCAATTAAATTATTTCAGCTCTGTAGAATACATTTTTCTATAGTAGCAACAAGCTTTTACTCACAATGAAGAATTAATCTTAGAATCATTTAGGTTGGGAAAAACCTTAAGGCCACTGAGTCCAACTGCAAACCTAACACTGCCAGGGATATTATTAAAGTTAAGAAGTGGGCAAGTGTTGAATGCAAATCAACTGAAGACTTATAATTTTAGCACTGGAAACCACATATACTGGAACCAGAATACTGGAAGTGACAAAATGAGTGACAGAAAACACAACACATTAAAAATCACAGAAAACAATGTGATTCTAAATAAAGCTATAGACATGAGAATAAAATAAGAGAGAGACAACATCTAAAATTTAGGATAATAGTTTAAGAAATTCATTGAACTTGAGTCACAAAAAGATTTATTTTCAGAATCTTAGTTAAAGGTGCCAGTAGACCATGATTAAAAAGAAACTGTAAAGTCTGTACTTCTAGCTGTGAGTTACTGAGTTCTAGAAGAGTAATTCCCAGGCAAAGTGACATTCACTCATTTCTGCTGTTTTCATACCAAATTACATCATGAACCGTTGAGATATTATTTTATATATTTGAAAGATTTCATTCAAAGGGAACAGGAATCTAATTTTGTAATGCTTAGGAAAAGAATTTTCTGGTAAATTTGCATCATTTCTACAGACCTCATAAAAACTGTGGAGTCTCTTGTTCTCAGTCAAGGTGAGTTAAGAAATCTCAGTGCTGATGGTTATTATTAATGAGTTTTCAGCCTAGAGGACAAAAAAAAAAAAAAAAGGAAAATTCTATTTATTTGAAAAATAGGGTAGAGTCCTTGTACTGTTTCAGTTTTACTGAAGTAGGAAATATATGTTAAGCAGCCCAAAGCTTGCATGGGCATCCATTTATTTTACTGGAAATATGTACACATTTGAGACTACCAAAGGTCAGAACAAAGTAATCAGGTTTCTTACTGCCACTGGACTGAACTCCATCGGGAATAATTTACATAACATTTACATTTCTTCCCCAGGATATCAATAATCCAGCGCTAAAGACAGAATAGCTGCTGGTGAGTCTCACCTGCCCTGCTCAAGGATGTGAGCACCACCAGAAATCCACTTTTGAATAAATGGAAACACAAACATCAGCTCCATTCACTGCAGCAGAAACTTAATTCTTTCATAAATACTTCTTAACATAGATGTCAAGGGGTACAAAGACTTATTTTTGTGCTGAAGTTCCTCCTATCTAATTAAAGATCTGACAGCAACATCTTGTCTGATATTTGCCTCAGAAATGCAGCTTCCATCAAGGCTCCTTTTTCCTAAATTATGCAATTCTTTAGCTCTGAACAGACTCAATACCCCTCAGAACAATTAAAAATAAAAAAGAAAAAAAGTTCAGTGGAGGGGATAGGAATAGATAAATCCATTGCAAAATACCCAGATCATCTTGCCATGCAAATTCCACAGTGCCACCACGCATTAGAGAAGCTACATGAAATTCTACTTTTCCCCTTAATGGGCTAGATATAAAGCTAAAATTCATGTTTAAGTTATGAGATACATCACTAGAAATGACAGCAGAGCCCACATGTGTTCTGGAATGGGATCAGTAATGTGTTTTTCTGGATTTATGCTCTCCATGAAATGAGGGGTTTGGTACACACAGGGGATAGGGGCAGCTCAAAGGGATGTATTTCAGTTTGTCCTGTGTTTTTGAAAATCCAGTATTTCAGCTTAACTCTTGCCTTTCCCAGGTGATCTTTGTGGAAAGATCAGAGTGAGAAAACAAAGCAGCTTTTACAAAGCAGCTAAGTACATCTTTTCTTAATGTCACATTGCAAACAAAGCCATTAGAAACGACTCTGTAAGTGGAAACGAAAAAAAAATTGATTTATTCTGTAAAGTTTTAATGCAGTGAATCCAATCCTCAAAAAAACAAAATCAATACAAACACAATCATGTTTGGAACTTTCTACTTATGTAATGAGATTAAGTACTCTGGAATTGAAATTGTATTCATTTTGAATGTGGTGACAGTTTCAGATAAAAGAAAAGTGTTTCAGAGGTAGATGAAATATGTTTTTAAAATGAAATATCTTTAACACTTGGATGCATATTGTCTGAATTAAAGCCTTGCTGCAAAATGTACATCTATATTTCAGAAAATATTTTTCTATTAACAGGTCTGAGATTCAAATTTTGTGCAAAAGGTATGTAGAAATTTCACCCCTGAGAACCAAATATCTCCAATTGTCCTTTAAGCATTTAGAAGTACAAACAGTTCACATCATAGTACTAGAAATTATAACCAAATAATGCAAATGTGTTTTTCCCTGAAAACAGCTGTGACAGGAAAGACATTTCTCTAGCTAGATAACAATAACAAAAAGAAAATAATATTCTGATTCCCTACACCAACACAATACATTTAGGTTTTCTCCTGTCACAGAAGATTTACAAGCAGAAATAGATAATAAAGAGCAGAGCCATGATTTCCACAATTCCATCAGGCAAAGGAGAGAGCAGGTGACTATACAAACCAACAGCTGTGTCATCTCAGCATCCTGCTGCAAGTAGGGGGATTTTCCTCTGAGCAATAGGTCTGCATTAAAGTTTCATAAGCTTATTTTATGCTAGACAGAATGACAATGCACATTTCTACGTGGCCACATGGCTTCTGGACATGAATGCAGCCAGTTATTATAGACAATGAGATTTTTTTTCATTGCTATAGAGACTCAGCCCTTCATTGAATCACTGGTCATCAGCAATCAGTGATGGTGGCAGGCTAAGGAAGAAAAAGGAGTAAAAATCTGTGTACAGACCTGGTCAGACCATGAGAAACAGCTTTTATGAGGACTGGGGAAGAAATAGCACGAAATACTTTTCTGGTTTATTTAAGACATTTCCCAGCACTATGGCACATGTGCATGAACACTGAAAAGGTGCAGTTAAATAGCACAAGCACGGGGTATTGGGTGGAAATGCAGCTCAGATTAAAGGCATTCAAGATCCTCCCTTTTCCTCTGTAATTCCACAGTCACTGATGCCTTCCACAACAGAGCCAGGATCAGCAGCCACAGGTGCAGCAAACCCCAGCTCAGCCCCAGATGAAATCCCTCATTGCTGGGCAAGGAGGGAGGCACTGCCAGAGCAGGAGAGCACCCAGCCAGAGCTGTATCCCAATGCACATGCACCAGGGGGAGGCATTGACCAGATTTATGTGCTGCAATTAGGAGGGCTCATCCTTTTACCGTCGGGGTTTCACAGGCTCAGGAGCTGTGAAATCACCTCCAGGCCTGAGCCCACAGCCCTGGTGCTCAGCCCAGCCCGGGGGCTGGCATGGCACGGTGCGCTGTGGCACTGAACTGAGCCCACCCCGATGGCAGCACCCTGCCCAGGGCTGGCACACACACAACAGGAACCTCCAGCAGGTTCTGAACACACAATCTCTCCTGAACAAAGTCCCTCCAGAACCAGACTTTGTTTCAGAAAACTACTTTTAAACATGCATACAAGAGAATCCATCATAGACCCCCATAACAAAAATCTTTTTTTCCTATTCTGTAGTGCTATTTCTCTTCTATTCTGTACTGCTCCTAACCACATTAGAGTTTTGGGGGGGTTGCAGTAAAGCTGCTTTTAGGGTGCCCTCAATGACTGCAGACTGTGACAGCTCAGAACTGTGTTTCTAAAGCTGTGTGAACTCCTGTGCCCAGGCAGGTGTCAGCTCTCTGTGCCTTCAGGCAGCCACACAGCACAGCAGGGACAATAAACTGGTTTCTGGATAGGTGTGCTCTCAAATTACATAAATTTCAGAAACAAAATGCATAGACTGAGGTAACAGAATTGTTAATTAGGTGGGAAGAAATGGCCTGTCAAGCTTTCTGAAGGAAGTTTCATAGCTGGCGAGGCTCATGTTGCAGATATCAAAAAAAAATTTGTTTTTTTTTTAAGTAAGCACTTTATGCAGGCAGGTTAGGAGCAAAATACACAACAATGGAAAATTCTTCTTCCTCATGCGAAATTCCCTTTCCCCACCTGCTTGGTACCCATGTTGCCACCATGGCTTGTGTTAAAATAATCACCCTGAGAGAAGGAATCTCAGCATCATAACAGTTTGCTATTTCTCCATGAGACTGTGTTCACTTCAAACTACAAAAATAACTTGGGTTAAGTTTAATCCATTCTTCTATGCTACCATGCTTCAGAAGAGAAGGGAATGACAACTCCTCACAGGCAGTGTAAAATCTAGAAAAGAATCTAACTCAAAGGGCTAATAGCTATTTGACATTAAAAAAAAAGGCACCAAACAAAAAAAAATCTAAAACTAATTGTCATAAAAATCTCCCCCTGTTTATGGCATGCTAAACAAAGATCAAGAGACTAAGACATTTGTGTCTATGCTTTTTTTTTTTTCCTTCACAATTGTTATCTAGATGCAAAAGAGAAAGAACTAGAACCAGAGGTCAGGAGACCTATGATTAACTTAATAAAACCCCCAAAAAAGAGAGTTTGGGGTTAGGATTTGAGATATTTTCGTACACTAAACCTTTTTGTCTTCAAAACAGTGCAAAGAGCATAAATTAAGGGATCATAAATTAAAAAAGAACAGCTTCCACTTTTATACTTTTTTTTTTTGCCTTTGGCACAGGGACATGAAAACAGCAGAAAACTGGCCCTGCTTCATTCAGTAATCAGGCTGGTAAAAGAAAATTAAAAAGAAAAAAAACAAAGCAGAAGCAGAGTGTTTCAACTTCCCACTCTCTGATTTTCCACAGGAGCTGCAATTCCACTGATGCCAGAGCAGCCAAGATCAATTGATGCCATTGAAGCAGGGGACAGGTACTGCAGGCTGGAAGATGCTTTCACATTCTGTCCCAGAGGCACCACTGTATTATCATCACTTCAAATAATTAGAAGAATTCTGATGCTGGCTAAAGCATTATCTGCATAATTTCAAATAAAGTAAATTTTCCTAGATAGCACTTCAGAAGGTGACTAATTCCTGCACCTGTGGAGATTTGCCCTACTGACTTCTAGATGATCTTAGCAAATTTAAAATATTTTTGGGCTCCTATCTTCTGTTCCTCAGGTCCCAGGCCTCAAGAAAAATGTGACATTCACTCAAAGTGAATTATTAACTTGATAAACAAAAATCTGGCTTTACACAGTGCAATTAAATTGTGAAACTCATTATCACAAGTTAGCACTTAGATGAGAAGCTTAAAAATAAATAGAGAAACAAGGCACTGCAAGGATCACCAGAACAGCAAGATTGAAAACAGTGAATGTTGATCAGTTTGGGAAAATATCATCTCCCAGGCTACAAGCCCTCTTTGTCTACAGTTGTTCTAGAAAGAGACACTCAGACCAGGTGGATTCCAGGAGATATGGTCTGATACTGGCTAAAATTTACCTTTGGGACTCTGCCTTCTCAAAAGAAAAGGCAATATTCAGCTGCAGCTCTCTGCAGCACAGCAAAGACTGGCTTTACCAACAAGAACCACACCAGTAAAATAAAGGCATGCTTGGAACTCTTTGGAGAGATTTAATCACTAAGCATAATTCTGCAAAAGGCTTCATTCTGTTTCTGGGGCAGTAAAGAGCATCATCTTGATCTTGCACCATTATATACTCCACAACTGAAGAAAACTTTGGCTTCTGATAAAATTTTATACCTATGGTCAAGGAAACATGAATCAGATCAGCAAAACTGCAATCCCAGCTCCACAGAGCATCTTCAAAGCTCCCCCTTTTCTGGGTTTGCCAAAGCAGCCCAGCGGTGAGCTGTGCCCAGAAATGCAGCCTGGCACCTCCCTGGGCTCTGCTCCACTCCCTCCACATGAACAATTTGCAGTTCATTATCAAGAAACTCATTTCTAGGGCTGGTACACGCTTTTACAATCCTCAGGCATTAGCTGCTGTTCCACCAGTGAGGTTGGGCATCCTAATTACAGGAACTAACTTATTTTTGACATCTCCTTGCTGGGAACCAAGCTGAAGGAGCTCGATGGGGTTGGGAGCAGCACAGAAATGAAACGAGACTCACTTCAAACAGCAGCACTGAAACCACACACTGCAAGTACAGGTGCTCCTCCTCCCTGCTACCCAGTGTTTGCCAGATAAAGTGGATCTTTGCTGCTGTGTCAGAAATGTAATTTTACAGACACTTCAAAGACCTTCAAAATGCAGTGGCCTCACTGCCCAAGCTTCACTGAAGTGTTGTGGAAAAGCACAGGTGCTGGAGGATGCTGGTTTGGGGCTGTGTGGAATGAAAACAAGCTGATTTATTTTGTTACGAGAGAGGGGAAAAAAGAAAAAGAATGAGATATAACAAAAAGAGAGGAATTATAAGGACTAATTTAAATTTTGAGATTTTTTTTAAAATAATCAAGCTATAATCCATATCACAAATAGGCTTGGACACATTTGGCCCTCCTGACTGCCAGGGCACACTGATCCTCATATTTTACTATAATAATTCAGAAATAATGGTGTAAAACAAGTAGTTGGTCTAGAAATACAAATCTTAGCTTCCAAACTAGTTTTGTTTGTTTTCCTTCAAATAGTTAATGGCAAAAAGAAACTATGAGTTGCAGAACTAACAGTACTGGTAGGTTTGTGGCTCCAAAATGTGTAACACATTGCTGGCAATAATGAAAGCTTTGTTAGATTTGGGATATTTCATATAAATTCCATTAAGAACTCAAGTGCTAAGCACATGATGAAACATTTCCCTCACGGACACTAACTGGGTTGCTTTCCTTTAATTAGCCATCTGCTGCCATGGAATCCCTCCAGATATTGTAAGCTGAATATCCATCTCTCTGTCAGGTTTTACAGTAATCCGACAACAGGTTAAAAAGTTACTGGGTGAATACAGAGGGACAGACTGACAATGTCTCCAAAAAAATTGAATTGCCTCAGGAAACAAGGCTAAAATAGATGCATAATTTATATTTGCTTCTGAAGATGGGGCCCCTGTCAAGCTATAATGAAGAGCTCATAAGTTAATTTGATTGTTTAAAAAAATACATCAGCAGAAATGTATCAATGCTTCAAACATTTGTGAATTTTTGAGGTGCATGCAGAGCAAATACTGCTCCCACAGATGAGAAGGGCAACTGCTGGATGAACAGATTAGTTAGGGGATGGTAGGTCAGATTTTTTAATTCTTATAAAAGTTCAGTAGAAGTTTGATGAAATGTTCAATTAAAATACATCCTAAACTCATCTCTACTTAGCCCACACTGAGATTCTTTGCTAACCCCCAGTAAGCTCAAAACAGCCATTAAAATTTGAGAGCAATCTTGCACAGTGCAGAGGATACTATTATTATCTGTGGTAACCCACACTAAGAAATGCTAAAAAAACCCTGCAGTTCATAATAGTTTAGACTATGGCACCATTGACGCACATTTTTCATTTTTTTTTCCCAGCAAAATTAGAATTCTGATAGGCAATAAGAGACCTCTTGCAGCTGAATGGAGATGCTGGAGAGAAACACAGTGCTTGTACCAGCTGGCAGGTCAGGCAAGTGTTCTGTGATCACCTGACTTTATCTTTCTGCAAAAACGTACTCAAATATTTCCATGCAGCTGCACTGGAGATTTTAACTCATTGGTCAAACCCGAGAAACAAACATGGGCTGTGGGACACAGCAGTGACCCAGCCTACACCACCCTTTGCTTTAAAATATGCCATGTGTATTGACTTTCATAAATCCAAGCCATTCCAATCTATAGGATCATTGCAGCTTTGTCATTTGGTGAAAGGGGAAAAAAAGAGTAAATAATAGGGGAAAGAGGCAACACATTTGTACCCATGGATCACCTCAGAAAACCACTGCACACTTTCATAAATCCAAGCCAATCCATAGGATCATTGCAGCTTTGTCATTTGGTGAAAGGGGAAAAAAATAAAACAAATAACAGGAAGAGGAAAGAGGCATTTGTACCCACTGATCACCTCAGAGAGCCACTGCACAGTTGCCACTCTGAAAAAATTGGCTCTGTCCTGAAGAGGAGGGGCAATGGCAGAGTTTCTCTGCGAGTTCTCAGCAGTTTGGTGTCAGTGCCTGGCTGGCTGCACTCTCAGCACAAGCAGGTTACACACAGCAGCAGTGCCAGTACAGCCAAAAACCCCTGCACAGCCAGAGAAGGGCTGAACACAGAGTCCATCAGCCCAGGGCTCCTCCAGCTGGGTTTGTGCTGTGCACAGCCCTGCTCTGCCTGCTGAGACTGCTCCAGCACCCAAACCCCTCACACCTGACCAGCCTGCAGGGACAGAGCCTCTCCCCTGTATTAACCCAGCAGAGATGATGACTAAATCCTCATTTGTAAGGCAGACCGCATCTCTTCCATAAAGAGATCACTGCCAGACAGCAATACCACATACCCAGTTAATTATGATTTTTATAATTTGGGCTCTTAATGGTTTCTTAGTCAGAAAGCAGTTATGAAAAAGCTTTGGAACATAAATACTGCATAAATTTTCATAACTTAAGACAAAAAGTTGGTCGATGCTCTCTAAAGCTGACAAACTGCACACTACAGTAGTTAGGGAGAGACCAGAGTTTATGTACAACCTGCATGCAAACTCCTATTGCTCCTATCCACTTCTTACAAACTGGCAATCACAGATGGTCTCATAACAGACTTGGAAGAGAAAATAGATCTTTGCATTTGGAATGTGCAAGTTACACTTCTACATTACCAGATTTGTAATTCACAGCACGACATTCAATGAAGGAAGACATGGTAAGGGTGTTGTACATTTTAACATACTTACATAATGAGCAATTATGTTGAATACATTCAAAAATAGAATTTATGTAGGCTGGGAGAAGTCCACAATTAGTAATAGCTTTCCTTTCTAGAAGTTCTGATACCTTGAATGGCTTACATGGATTTTTTTGGTGCATTGATGCAAAACAATTTTCATATAACAAACAGTGAACCCAATCTGAAAAAGTAACAATTTTATTTTGGAAATGGCATCATGAAATATTGTGATTCCACAATATTTGACAGAAGAAGTGCTTTATGATAGCGCATTGTTTTATTTTTCCAGTCATCTCAAAACTTCCAATATTTTTTTTGTTGTCAGGAATAACCTGTAAGAACCCATAAGAACCTGTTACTTTTTCCTTGTTAGAAAGAAAAAAATTAAAAGGACACAAGTTTCACTACTCTTGAAATACTGCTGTGTAGGGAGGTGAGATGGCCTGAAGAAAAGAGGAGCTGCTCAGATGGATACAGGAATGGACACCCTGGAGCACCACTGCCCTGGCCCCCATCTCCTGTTACATTCTGCAATGCCACTGTCACCTGCATAACAGCAGCAGCACCCAGGTTTAGAGTCAATATTTGAGATGCTGTTCAATTTTAAAACTGTTTTCTCCAACTCTGGGCCACCCACATGCACTAGCCAAGCAGAGGAACAAGGGAGGGTGTGATTTTGCTGATGGAAATGAACAAGCTGCCTTTAACTTTGCTACTCTTTGGTGTCAATCATCCCACCTCCAAAAGTCTCACCACGCTGCATCTCAAGGATGGAGGACTGTATGGAAAATTTGTAATTAATCCAAACCAATGTCACATGGAGACAAAGTGACCTTATTCCAATCAGTGAGAAAGGCAATATAAAACCCACCTGCATCTGCAGTGCCTTGCACAAGCTACTTACACCATAAATCATTTAGTCAATAATGATTCATAACAAAGAGAGCTTATTTTGGTTTTGTTACTTACAGCTTGAGCTTGTAAAATCAGGCACATGCAGACAACTCACTTGAAGCAGCTTTGGATACTGGGGTGAGACATTTTATAATTTAACCAGATATGACTTAAAAAGAATTCATCATTGTTAGTTAACCATAGTAATTATATGGGAACTGGACACGTTACACTCCTGGAAGGGACCACATCCTGCTGCACATCCCCTCCCCTCAGCGCTCCCTGGCTTTGGGTGTACCTGCAGTGCCTGCAGCCTCTTTCAGTCCCCATCTTCCTGCCCTGCCCATCACTGCAGCTGCCAGCACCTTGGTTTGGGGGTTATTTGAACCACAACAAAGCAGCTTTGCTGCTTCTGTTTCTATGCTTAAGTGATTTTTATAAGCAACCATTTTAAATACTAATACTTTGATAGATTTTTGTTTGTTTGTTTGATTCTGTTCCTTACTGCACAATTGAGTGCAATGACTGCCAAGGTCCTTACAGCACCTATGACCTGCATTAAAACCTGGAGTGATGTCAGGGCAGCTTATTTCCATGCCCTGGTAGCTGTCAATCGTCACAGAAAATGGGATTGGTTGTTTAACCAAGGCTGGGCCTTTCTTATTTCAGGAGTAGAAGCACTGTGAACCACTGTAGACTGGCAGCAATGCTACTTCTTTATGGTGAGGAGCTTATAAGCCACACAGCCACCAGCCATTTGTCTTTTTCTCAGGTCAGAAGAGTGCTTTGCAAACAGGATTTAGCCCATGAGTCACTATTTGGCCTTCTGTTCCCTAGAAAAATCAATTATCAGTTCAAACTGCCTTTCTTCTGTGACTCCAAAGCCATAAGGGAAGCACCTTGGATGCCCTTTCTTCCAGAGCAGAAAAAGAGAACTACAGCAGCATTATTGCCCTCTTTCACCCTTTCCTCTTTATCAAGTTCTCCAGTTCCAAAGTGCAAAGAGGAAGAACACCTTGGCCCTTGCAGCAATGGTCAGCATTTATTTCCAGGGCCTCTTCAACACTGATGATTACCTCAGAAGAGATAAAACTACATAAAAACAATTATGTTTGTCTTCTGTGCACTCTTCTTTTGCCTGGGAAGCAAGAATGAGTGATGTACCTCTAAATAATCCCCATGAATAACACTTTGGAAGGCTGCTGAAAGCATATTAGGGTTACTCAGCACAGCTGGGAAATTTTTCCTCTCAAAGTTGAGTATATCCCTCAGTCCATACAAAAGTGTCCCAAAACAATGAAGCACTTGCACAATCAGGCATTCATGTCCCCTCCCAGCAGAGTCACATGTAGAAATGTTTTCCAAATTGGCCACCAATAACATCAGAGTCTTCTTTACCACCTTCCTCATAGCTGTGGCTACATTAGTAAACATAAAATGTACTTTCCTAAGTTAAGCCAACCAATTTAGGACTGACAAATTGAATGACTCATTTTGCAAATGTTTCACATTCATTTCTCAGCAAAATTAATCCTGAAGAAGGAAAGCTGCTTCTATAGTAGGTATTAATATATTTAGTATCATACTTCTTTCTCCATGCTTTGCCTCCTCAGTTTTATGTATTTTCCACACCAAGGAACCACAATAAAATGTTGGTGTCAGTTTAAGTTTGGAGCACTGGGGAGTTTTCAGCAAAACTCCAGTCTGGTTAGAGATTTCCCCCATGTCCCTGGTGTCCTGATTCACTGCTGACATCCCAGAATACTTTGTTCTGTATAACCTCAAAGACTTGTGGATTTTCACAGGTGGAAAATAGACATTACATTACCATAGGAAACAATTGTGGGACACTCATCGACCATCCCTGCTGCCCAGAGGCAGCAGATGAAGTGTCCCCACGGGGACAGAAGACTCAATTAATCACCACAATTATACAGCAGGCAAACACAATTAGAGACAAATACTTCAGCCTGATTTCTCTGCTGAGTGTTTAAGCTCAGGGAAGCTGGGCAGGCAGTAAACACAGAACTCCACGTGTTTGATTTTATCAGAGGTGGTAGAACACCATCAAACAGCTCACTTCCCAGTGAGTCTGACAACACATTTGGGCTGCAGGGTGGGTACCAGCCATGCTGCAGGGCTTTATGTGCATTTTGAATTGTCACTGCCAGGAGCCCGCAGTCAGGAGTAGCAACAAGGAATTTTTGTGGAGCAGAGTCAGACTTCCATGCCTCAGGCACTGCTTTGTCCTGCTCCCACATTCCTTGAAAGCTGAGACCATGGCACAACTCAAAACACCAGCAGTTTCCCCTTTGTGTGCAGTAAAATTCACATAACCTGGCTCCCAGGAGACCCTGGGCACACAGAGACTGAGAATTGTTTGCCTCATTCACTTTTAATCAAATTCCACTGCAGTACTACTACTATTACTATTATTATTATTATTATTATTACTATTACTACAATCACTGCTACTATATTTCCATCATTATAAACTTAATTTCTCAAAATATATATATATTTTGTATGGGAAACTTCCCAAGATGCAAGACTTAGGGTCAACCCTCTCCATCAGAAATCCTTGGTCAGAAGTTAAAAGTGCAGTCACCTTTGAAGCAGTGCTCATGACTTCTGCTGTGCCATGGCAGAGATTTCCGCTCCAACATAACTCTAGCACTTAGTACCTGTGCCATTAATAGCAGTAAATTCAAGAATTCCCTGAACTGGACAGAAATATGTTACTGACACTCTTTTGCAAAGGACTGTTTTATCAGTCCCTATTTTGGGAATAATAATTTAAGTTGGCTGCAAATGTGGATCACAACACTAAGAAGATGGTCAAGGTTCCTTCTAAAATCTAGACAGCTTTAAGAAAAGGGAAATTTGTTCTAAAAACAATACAATAACTTTGAGACAAATTCACTCATCCACAAATACAATTTCTCTTTGTTTAACATGCTCTCACCTTACCCTCCAGAATATCAAAAACCTCACTTTCAGGTGCATGTCTGCATGTTAGCAAAAAAAAAAAATATACACTTTTGTACTAAATTTAAATTGCTTCCATGCACTTGGGAAATAGGAAAAATAAAAATGTACTAAAATACCTTGATGCAAAAAAAAACCACACCAGAACCAAACAAAAATTATTTTTAGCAACCTCTTCACTTAAACAGAAACAATTTTCTCCTTCTGAGTGTCCTTCTGGACTCAGTAGCACGAGATGAAGAAAACAAGTAATTTCAGAAAGATGGGATGATTCCTGCATCCAAGTGTGTTTCCCTGGCTGGTGTTTGACTGCCAAGGAATTCTCTGCAAACATCCATACAGCTGCAGCTCTCCAACAGGAAACACAGATGGAGCTGGAGCAGGCAAGGCAAAAATAAACCCCCTACAAACCTCCCTGCACTCAGTGCTGGGGAATTTGTGCAACACCTCCCGTGGTGCTGCTGTACACTGGCACAGGGGAGCAGAGGGAGGCAAACCCTGAATTAATGAGCACAGGCTGCTTTTCCTGGTCTCTGACACAGCTTTACCCTGCATGCTCAGGCCACTGACCCCAGCATGAGACCTCTTGCCACTGGAGGCACTACAGAAAAAAGCATTAACCAGACCAATCAATCCACCCATACAGACTTTAAAACAGGAGAGGGAAAACTGTCAAGTGATTTCAAAGACCAGAGTGAGTTTTGATTTGGTTTTTGTCAACAATTCAGCTTGGAAACAGTTACCAAGGAAGGAAACGTTCGTGGGAACAAGGAACTGCATTTTTTGCTTTTAGGGTTTTTCCTTTTAAAAAGCAAATCAGAGAAAATTTTCCGGACAGAGACCCTCTTGTGCTTCCATCACCCCTTATAACCTTTCTCAAGGATTTTAAATCAGATTGAGCCATTTCTTTATTGCACTGATTCTCCCACAAACCATGCCCTAACCAGCCCACCTCTGCAAGGCCAAAACAGTGGGAAAGTGCTTTTTGTGGCAACATAAGTTTGCACAAAGCTGTTACCCTGTGACAAGCACAAAGCCAGCAAAGTGCTGATTGGAAAGAACTACTGCAAAGTTATCCATTTTAAAGGCAATATTTTATATAATAGTAAGATTAAAAATCAAGTCATATATTCAGCTCAAAGCTATGCCAAATGCAGAGAGATAAAGCATGCAGACAAATATCACTGGCTTCCAGACAAAGCTGGTAACTTTTTTCTGAGAGCAATTCTGATATTTGAAAATATTTCTGAATCAGAATAAAGCCTTAAGGATGCCTTATTTCCTGAAGGAGCAAAATAGTGAGTAATAATCTTCTGGAAACTGTAGGTGCTTTTTTAAATAAATAAAGCACTTTGCTCTCCCAGGAACAGGGACATGCTTCATCTCCCAGTTCTGCTGTGTCCAGAGCTCTGACTGCATTTCACTGCACCAGGATCTGCACCTTGACCACAGTGGTGTCAACAGTGCTTCACAGCTCCAGCAGAAAATCTGAAGTAATTCTGTAATGCTGCCAGGGTTTCATGGGAAGCTTGTATAAGCAAAAGATTTTTTTCTGCTGAAGGCCTTTAGAGATGAAAAAAACTTAAATAAAAATAATAATTTGAGGAAAAAAGCTTTAAAGCATTTTCTTGAGAAATATAAAGTTCTTGGATCTTCTAAAATACTGCAGAACCAAAACTGTTCTAAAGGAAACCTCCAATCAAGCATATATCCCCATTTTTTCCAAATACAAACCACTGAAATCCGTTTGCTGCAGTCCTGACAAGGAATGTCAGAGAGCCTTTTTGCACAAAAACCTCTAAGGTTTGTCCAGAGACACTTTCATCTATCAGTGCCCGTTTAGGAAGATTAGTCAATCAATCCCTTCTATAATAGAATCTAACATCAAATGCTTCTTAATTTTAATGGGTTTCTCCCCTCACTTTCTTCCCCTTCTTGCCCAGAAAAAGAAGCACAGCCAGATATTTCTTTTTACTGTTACTAACCCCATTTCTTCATCCCTGTGGTTTTCTTTTCCTTGTTCCCTTTCCACTTTGTTTCAAAGCTTGAATACCTCTCTATTTACCCTGTGTGTGCACAGTGCTCCTCAGCAGGGCTGTGTTTGTGTCCTTTACCTTGTTATTGCAAGAGTGGCACTTCTTGCTCGCAGTCACCACAACAAAATTGCACTATAATCAATAAGGTTGTTCCTTTTGCAGCCCTGGCACATTACCAGGACAGACCCACATGAATAGCAGAAAATATTCCTCATTTGTCCCTGAGATGAGGGGTTCTCAGGGCTCAACTGCCTTATTTTTAAAAGCTCTTTTCTCACATCTCAGCTTTCCCTCACTGTTAACTGAAGAAACTAATAGATAATCTTTCTCAGGTAAGAGACATTTGTTTGGATTTATGAAGATATAAATATCTGCATAGGACACGGCTACCCTCAGTACAAACATTTTGTATGGATTTTTGTCTTTTGCTGTAGCTCATTTCAAGTCCTTCCTTCTCTTCCTTTCTGATTCAATCCAAGATTCAGCTCTAGATTCCTTCCACCAAAACAGTAACTGCTGTTTCCAGATTGGAAAAAATTAAAAGGAATAGCGTGATGAAGTCAAGAAAATCATTTTGGCTAAAATCTTTTCCACACAGAGGAATCATGTGCCTCTAACAGGAGAAAGTGAATGCAGGGATACTGCACAAGTAATTCATAGTTCAGAGCCCAACCTGCAACTTTATTTTGAAAAGGGGTCTCCAAACAAGATTTTTCAAGCACAGAGAGTAGAAGTACAGCAAAGTTCCAAAAATTTTATAGCAGTCCTGTGGGCAAAACTAGTTCTGCTTGTCCTTCGTGTTGCCCATCAGGAAAGTTATCAAATGGTGGGAAAAGGCTTTAATGTTCATGTAATAGCTGAAGGCATCACACAAATCTCGTAAGTGTGCCTGCAGAAGTGAGAACAAAGAGTGCTAGCACATTCTGCAGTCAGGTCACTCCACTACTCCAGATAATCACACTTCTTTCAGGTCCAGGTTTCTTACAACTAAAATACAGTCAGAGGTGTGATCTGCAGTGACAATTTACTGCCAGACACAAAAGCATCAAGAATGAAACAAAATAAAACAACAGGGAAAAAAATATCATTTTTCTTTTTCTTATTTTGGAGGTAGCCAGGATTATTATTGCTTTATCAATTTATTACTGCTTCTTCCTTTCTTATCACTGCTGCCAATGAATCACAAATTGCAATTTGTTTGCTCTAAGACACATATTCAGCAGAAGAGTTGTCAAACACTGGCACTGGCTGCCCAGAGAAATGGTTGAGTCACCATTCCTGGAGGGCTTTAAAAGAGATGTAGATGTTGTCCTCAGGCTCATGGTTTACTGGTGGGCTTGGCCCCTCCAGGTTAATGGTTGGACTTGATGAGCTGGGAGGTTTTTTCCTCATAAATGACTCTATATTCTTGTATCTACAACTTTGAAAATAGATTGTCCTCAACTCCAGGTTACTAGGAAGGATTTGTAGCTGGATCTGCTCTCAAATATGACACAATGTGGGTCTCAAAGGACTGCATCAAAGGCAGGAACAGGGGAGCAGGAGTGGTATTCACATTCTCTGAACAGAGAGAGACAGAATTTTTCTCCCAGGATTTTTCCTGGGGAAGGTAGCGAGAGGCTCAGAGAAGAAGAGAAAACAATTCTTATCTCTATTCACTGCTCCTGTTGTTTGGCACACATGGAACACATTATGGAGATTGTTCACCCAAAGTGATTTGGTTTTTGGACACCAGTGAAGGTTGTTTTGTTTCCTTGGCCAGCTGGGTCAAAGCTGTGTCCTGGCTGTCTCAGACAGTCATGGGTTTTTCTTCAGTATTCTTTAGTATTCCTTAGTATAGTATTATTGTAAAATAGAATAGCTTAATAAAGCAATTGTTCAGCCTTCTGAATCATGGAGTCAGAGCACATTATTCCCTGCATCAGGAGCAGGCACAAAAGCAGCCCCTAGAGAAAGGATGAGAGCATCCCTACAAACAGCAGGGAGCAGAGAGCTCTGCACACCTGGCACAGGTGAGAGGCTGCATTCTGCAGGGGCTGGGGACAAGTTTCCCATCACAGCTTCATCTCATGGAAGGAGCAGCCCTCAGTTCCTCACTGCAGTGTACACAGAGCAGAACATGGCTTGTCATCCACCTGCATCCTCCAGGCTGGGAGATTTTAGGCTCTACAACTCTCCCACTGGCTTTGTTGTGCTGGCCAGTTCTCTGAAGCCCAGTCTGCAGCTCAGAAATCAGCTGCCCAAAAGAGTCCCCAGATTTTTTTCAGCTGCCCAAAAGAGTTCCCAGTTTTTTCTCAGAACTCTTACAGACAGAACTCTTTCAGATAGGCTCAAGTTATTGCAAGGTGCCAACATGATCTCAGGAACAAGGATGGGCTCCTGGCAGTGACAACTCCACAAGATTCTATAGCCTACCACAGAGCTATCACAGCTCTCCAACACTCTTCACTTCCTCTCTATTTGCATATCTTGCATATATTTCCATATCCTTATTTCCCTTTTTTATAGTAGGAAAAGCCCTTAAACCAATATTTGGGGTTATATTGATCTAACAATAAAACAGGCAATAGAGCTCCTAGTATGTGTTTGGTAGTAAAAACACAGAGATCATTTTCACATGCAGGACAGCAATCTAAAGAAAGGAATCCATAAAATAAAAGCAATTTTCTAAACATTAATCCCATATCACATTAAATTCAAAATTTAATGTAAAGTAACAAATGCTGTGTCTGAAAAGTAACGTTTTTTCCATGGAAGCACTTGTTTCAGAGTTTAATATTTGGTAAAAGTAATACATCAAATTCAAAAGTCTTAATTAGCTAGTCATGAGATATTGAATTTAACACTGTATATTCTCCTTTCAGATCTTTCTAGGCAAGGTCCTGGGTGAGATTTGCTCATACAGCAGAGCAGAATTGAATTATTGGATTACAAATTCTAAAGAGGAAATAGATTTTTAAGGGGAATCCTGAGGCTGGACAAGAGAAGCAGAGCAAATTGCTTTGGGAAGACATCCTGGAAGACTTAAAATGTGATCAGACTGGTTCATCCTTGCATTCTGTAATTGGTAAACAACCCACAGTTACTAAGGGGACTGAGAGAAATCCCTGCAATGGGAATATAAATTATGGATCCATGTAGAAGAAAAACCCTTGGGAAAATTAAACTATGATCTCTTTTCCCTTGTAATTCCCCAAGCCTATAACGTTCCTGACAGGCATTATCTAGTTTCTACTTTAGGAAAAAGTTGTGTTGACAGATTCTTTTTGATATCCTTTTTACAGAGATGGGATCAGTACAAGGCACAGTATTCAGGATGCAGGTACACCAAGACCACAGGGCTTTTATTTTCTCTCTCCTTATAAATCCTAGAATTCCTTTTGCTTCTTTTTGAGAGCTGCTGACACTTTCATATTTCTATTCATTATAAATCAATCATAAATAATATCAAACTTTATCATTAATAGCTAATTCATCCATGCTACCAACAGAACCAAACACTCTCTGTTTTCAAGCCAAATAGCAAAACAATGAGAAAAAGTATTTTTTTCTTTATGTGCTTTCTCAACAATGCTTCAAGACTATTTAAATTTTCTGTGCAAACTTGAGAGGTGGGCACTGGAAGCTGCTCTCATCCCTTTTTGTTAATTTGAAAGAGGAGAGATTTACTAATCTTAATTGTTGTCTGCTCCCAACTGCTTCAGTAAGAGGGAAAAGCTGAACAAACTCATGTGCTGGAATGAAGCCCTGTCCCTCTCAAGTTTAAATTCACGAGTTCTCGACACCAGCTCTCACACATATGCATAGCATCTATCATCTCCTCTCACATACTGGGAATATGCATGGTGAATATTAATTTTACTACTTTTTCCTCTCTCCTTCTGTGAAAATAATGTACTTTGACCCCACAGCACTCAGAAAACAGAAAATATAAATTAACCAGGACTCTCAATTCCCAAAGTTTGAAGCACTCTGGCACCTTGTATTAACTGGAAGACTTTCAGGAACTCAATTACTGGAGTAGCAGGTTGCTGCAGATGATTCCTCTGCCTTAAACAGATTCTGTCTGCAAGAATTGATGAAACCCCACTTTATCTCACCTCTACCTCCTCCTTCCAACACGTCAGGACCTCCCAAAATCTCCAGCTACATCAATATTGCTTCCTCTTCATTTGGTTTTATTTGGTCCCTCTTCATCCCTGAGGCGTCTCTGTCTGGCAAAGGCATTTGCATCCTGGCGAATAGAAAGGAAGAAATGGTTTAAATTCCAAATAGAGTCTGCTTTTGTAGAAGTGAATAGCCATGATTTTCTTCTGCACCCCAAAATGCTCCAAAATATGGCTTTGCCCTGCTTGGGGTACTAATAGTTCATACATCTGCTGACACGCTTCAGATCTTCACCTGCCTTTAAGTTCACTCTTATCTCCTGACCACAACAAATCTGCAATCTGATTTCTCGATGGCAAACAGAAACTGAAGTTATTTGAGGCCACATCCATCCTCTGAGCCAGCAGGACAAGAGTTTGCCCCAAGCTAGAAGATATTTTGTCCCTCTAACCCAAGCTCATCTGCCTGGGGACATCCAGTTAAAAAAATTAAAAGTAAAATTAAATTTAAAAAATAAATAGATAAAAGTAAAAACAAAAATAAGAAAGTAAAAAAAGTAGAAAAGTAAAAATAAAAAAAAAAGTAAAAATAACAAAGCAAAAAAAAGTAAAAATAAAAAAAGTAAAAATAAAAAAAAGTAAAAATAAAAAAGTAAAAATAAAAAAAGTAAAAATAAAAAAGTAAAAATAAAAAAAATTCAAATAAAAAAATGTAAAAATAAAAAAATGTAAAAATAAAAAAATGTAAAAATAAAAAAATGTAAAAATAAAAAAATGTAAAAATAAAAAAATGTAAAAATAAACAGTATTTCCTGTGGCAGAACACCATGTTCACACAATTTTGTGGCACAAGGAATGCCATGAGGGGATCTGGGGTGGTGCTTTGTTTGACCATTCTCAGCAAAACCACAGAACACAAGCAAACATTCCAGAGACTTATGAAAAACCATTGCCTTTCCAATAATTAACAGCACAAAACATTAAGAAGGACTGTTAAACACCCTCTGGGATTGGGTTTTTTTAAATAAAGATAATAAATAAATGGGAAAAAACAAGATTTGGAAGAGCAATGCAAGCATGCATTAAAGACAGACATTAAGTTTCTGCTTCCAAGGACAAATCCATTAGTACCAGCAAGCCACAAGTGATGTGTACCAGGCAGTGCTAGACATTTTCCACTGCTGCCCAAAGTTCTGGAGCATCCCTGGGGTGTACCAAAGCTGTAATGAGGAGAGCAGAACCAGAGCAGCTGGCAGTGCTGCATCACAGGGAGATCTTATCCAATTTGTTAAAACTAAGAGTGCTGGAACATACAAAAAAACCCTGAGGCATATTGTAGCAATTGGCACAGAAGTTTCAAACACTTGATCAATTCTAGTCCTGACCTCCGCACTCAGGAGTGAAAATAACGTTCCCAGTTTCTTTTGTCCGGCATTACTACAACAAAAATTAAAATATTAAACCATGTAAATATTATGAAGTTAATGTCTTCCTCTGATGACAAGAGGAAAAAACATCTTCAGGCAATGGTTACAAATGTGACATTGACCCAGCAATCATCTATTAAATTAGAAAAATACTGCAATTGATTGAGAACACTTGGACTGCACTCACACAGAAAAATCTCATAGGATAAAATATCTTCTCATCAGAAAGGACAGGCTTTTGGAAAGATGGTTTATTCTTAACAGAAACTTAGTGAATTATCAGGCTTTTGAGAAGATGATTTATTCTAAACAGAAACTTTGTGAATTTTTTCACTTCATTGATCAAACGTATCAGGAACAAAAATCCAGTTATTATTGATTTATTGGCAGGTCCTGGAGACCAGTAAATGTATTATTTTTGTATCTTCCAGACCAGGAAGATTCACAGCTTGGAAAATCAACCTTCTGTCACAGAGCAAGTAATAGATTAAAAATGAGAAGAGCAATATGTTTTTGTCATCAGAACTTGCTGCAATGCTATATTCAGGCATCTGAAGCATTTTTCAGCACTGCAGAGCATATTAAGAGATTAATTCATGTCACTACACAGTGTATGACATTCCAGGATAAGTAATTTGCAGTAGACACCAAGTTTCCCACTTTTTTTTGCACAAAGTTAGCAAACTGAGCTTGTAGTAGGGACTACAATGAGTCAGAGATGTTCTGGGTTTTGGAAGAAAATGTCAATCCAGTGAAATGGAAGTTTAAAGGGCCATTTGCTCTGCAGCATTATGGGCCATGGCTAGAACAAGGGGTGAGAAATCCTCCCCAGATTTGGGGTCATGCCCCCTCCCCACCGTGTTTCAGGCCAAAGGAGGCAGTGCAGGTGTTCCTCTGGCTCCAGGTGCTCCCTGCACTGGAGGAACAAGAATTCCTGGATCCCTGTGCACTGCTGTCATGGTTTAACCCCACCCTGAAACTCAGCCCCACACTGCCACTCACTCAATCCCACGCCAGAGAATGAGAAAAGTGAGAAAACAAATCAGAAAATCAAACCTGCTATTTTACAGTGGTCCATCATGCCATACCTGTAAGTTTACCAGGAGCTGCATCAAAGCTCTGGGGCAAATTCAGTGGATGAAGAACTCACACTTCAGAGGGTTTTATCTCTGCTAAATACACTGTACGTTTGCCTGGGAGGGGATATATTTCTCCTTGATTTACCCATGTTAGTTAAATGTCACTGATATCTTTGGCTGCCAGAAGTGGTAAATAAATGTGATAAAAAAATATGTACAGCCCAGTCAAATGCAGCCTCATTGCAATGAATCAAGGGAAATATTATGAAAAATGTTTGAAATCAAGCCAAGGATATCAACCCATAACATTTTAATAAATACTGTTATTTTACATATTGGCACCATTTTACCCATATTATAGAATTTTACTGATGATTTTTGTCACAACAGGTTTTCCTTCATGTAAAAATCACACATTTCCCAGTGATTTGATCTCTGACATGTTTTGTATTTGAAAATTTCCATTTTTGTTTGGATAACAGAAGTAGAGCCAAATTAACCTGGGCAAAAACTTGGCAAAAGGTAGAAACTATTATTGTCAAGTCCAGGTAATCCACATCTGAAAGCTGCTAATCAAAATTGCAAAAGCACAGCAAAAACATTGACTGTTCTTCCTATTACCTTGCAAAAATAAACAGATTTGTAGCTCTGCTGAGACCTTTGCTCATTAATTCCCTGTGAGAGTTAAATTTGATAACTGAATGTCCTAGTCATACATTATTTTGCCATGTTATAAAATTCTCAAGTGAATTAATCTAATAATGAAAAAATCCTGACCAATAGAGGTTGAAAGGAACAGCCATGTTTCACAATCCTGTAGAAAACCTAGTAAATATTTTTTTTTAAATCTGCTTGTGAAAAGGTTGTAAGCTAAATATTTGTCCCTTGGTCATCCTCCCAAATCTAAAAGCTTTGATATATTTATATTAGAGATGCTAATTTTCAAAGCATATTCAAAGAAAATTAAGGATAAGTATTTCCTATAAAGATCTCATATCTGGGATTGAATAGGGCTGAGCCCTAAATTAAAATACCACAGAGAGCTGGTTAAAGAACAGCTCCTGAAGCTCTGAGGCAACAAATCCCTGACTCTCCCTTGCATCACCAGGATTCTGTCTCAAGCAGGAGCTCAAATTACCCAGCATCACCCAAAATCTCCAGCAAATCTGGAACTGGGAGGGGAAGTGGGGTGGGATTGCTGGTCCTGAAACTACAAATGCATTGTCTAGGGCTGGTCTAGAAATGCACATGAACTCCTGAAGGAGCTTGGACTAAAGGAGAAACTGAAAAATTTATTCAGGAAAAAAAAAAGGAAAAAAAAGGGAAAAAAAAGGAAAAGTAAAAAAGAAAAAGAAAAGAAAAAACATATCACAGAGATGTAGAAAATACTACAAGCTGCATACCATGGGCAAAAAAATTGGAATCAGAAGACAAGAGAAACAACTGTGCCACTGACTTCATTCTCATCTTTAAAAACTCCTTCTGCAGAGTTAATGAATGGAGAATAAACTGACAATTGTTCTGCACAAGGCTCTACAACATGACCTTTCTGAAGCCATGTAGCTCCAAGACACTCTTTTAATTGAACAAAAAAAATTTGTTCCTGATTAAGAAGAAAAAGTCAAGAGGTTGTTAAATTCTGTGTCCAAATGTGAAAAAAAAAGTCAAAACATGATCAGAGCATCGTTTTGTGTCTTGTAACACCATTCTCTGTACAGTGGGCTTTTCTGATCAACTTTTTCTCCTTTAGAAAAGTCCATGCTCTTTTAATTGCATGGCATGTAAGATAAAAGAAAGTAATGATGTATGTGTTCTGAACAAGCTGAAAACCATGAGTCAAGGTTTCTCTGAGACAGAAATCAATTTTGTGTAAGTCAGGCCATCACACCTGGTTTGATCAGACAGGGTCTTCCTTTGATGGTAGGAAACACCAGAACCAGAATACCAATGTGCACACAATCGGTCTCAATGATGAGGCTCCCTGTTAAGCACAGTCCTTGAACTTGTGGGTGACAACTCACCAAATTCCCCACCAATTAAACAGAAAGACTCCATCCACTAAGGTGCCACAAATCTCTAGGGACAGGAAAGGCATCTTTGAGGATGTCCCATTAGACCATTGCCCCATTTTTAGACTCTTTCCCAAGCATCCTTTTTTGTCTGCCATCAAACAAACATGGGATATTGGGCTAGACCAACCTTCAGCTCAATTTTGTGTGGTCAATTCTTATATGATTAAATAAAACCTATTTTTTAACTCTTAATCCATACACTATTTAATCTACATAAAACCAAAAAGCCTCCTCTTTGATGTGCATTAGAGACATTTGAAGATCCCTTCCAACACAAACTATTCCATGACTCTGTGACACTGCAGGTGCAGAGTGGAACCCACACAGAATACAGAACAGGCTGCAGTAATGTGCAAACTGGCCCATCCCCAGGCAGCTGCTGGCTAGCTGGGAGCACAGGCAGCCAGTGCCACACAGGAGGGGTCTGCAGACAGCAGGGAGGGGAGCAGAGATGATCAGCACGTTCCCATGGCTTGAGCATCTCCCAGGAGATGGACTGTGCAAAGAGGAGCAGCATCCTGGAGCTCCTGTTGAACACCACAGTGGGCAGAACACTGAGCTGTGCACTGCTTACTTCTTCTCACTTCCACCACTGGGTTCCTACCAGCATCCTCTAAGGCATAAAAATCACCAAAAACAAGTCTGAATCATACCTTGGTCAGCTTTGATTGGATTTATCAGTGAAACTGAGCCTTCACACACACACAGGGGGTTCAGTTCACCCTGGGAATACAAAGCAGCACACAATTGCCTTTTCCTTGCAGGACACTAATCACCAGCTATGCCCAAGAAGAAGAGCTATTGCACTGCACACAGGCTGAGCTGCAAGCTGTCCCTTGCTTGTGAGAATGCCCCACGTGGTGTTCTCAAGCAGAGCCATGTGGAAAACAAGGGCAGGAATTTTTGTTCTGATGTTCTAGATTGAGCCCCACAAGATAAAGAAAGAACTTCAACTTCCATATATCAAGAGCTATCACTAAACCAACAGAATAGTGCAAGTATCTTAGAAACCAGACAACCTATAAAAAGTATATATAAACCCCATTTATATATAGATTTAAGAGCCCAGCTTTATCACCCACCTTAAAAGTGCTGGCTTCTCATCAAATCAGTGGCTGTTCTTCAGCAGAAGCAGAGACAGATTGCATGAAACATGTTGTGATTTGCTATGCTCTGTAAATATAAACTAAAAAGGTATAAAAAATGTGCTTATGAAAAATACATAGCCAAAAAAAAAAAGGAGGAAGAAAAGTACACATAAACAAAACAAGTGAGATATAAATGCAAATGATGCTGCAGAATTTAGGACATTATGTATAATAAATAGATTTAACCATTTATATGGGATACTAAGAAAAACCTTACGTTCTATTGTTGACAGATGAAGAGGATTTAATTAACAGCAGGGGAAGTGGAGGGCAAATTATCACCAGTTCAACAAGAAAAAATTATTTTTAGTCAAAAGATTTAAAACTTTGTAAATTCTCCTGCTTCAAGTCTTTATTCAGCTTCTCACAGATGGAAGGAGGAAACCAAATCCTCTGGGGGAAGCTCTTCCTTTATTGCTCCAGCAATGCTTCTCATGTCCTTCCTTCAAAAACTGGTCCTGACTGTTACCAGAGACAGAGCACAGAGATAGGGGAACCTTGCTTTTATCTCATGTAGCAACTCCTAAATCAAAAAATCCAAAAAATGATAAATCCTGAGGCCTACAAAATCTTTGTATCCTCAAGTGTAGGAATCCAAATGCAACAGGAAGAATTAACAGAAGTCTTTTTTTATGGATTTCTGTGGACATTACCTGGGACCCCTGAGATCACAGCACAAATGAGAACTGTAAAATATATTCACAGTCCTGTCAAAACCTGAAGACTAATGACCTTATATGAAGTCGTTAAGTTGGTGATACAAAGATATCCATCAAAATTTTATTCAGAGCTGTGAACACTTCAAGTGACATTGGGGCAATTTGAGCTTGTAAGGCAGTAAAAGGAGCTGTTTCCTTCTGCTTTTCAAGTCCACTTGAACACTGTCATCCTCTACAGGCAAGTTATGATGGTGGGGAGGAAATTCAATTCACAACTGAGAAAAATGTGTAAATCCACTGGAAAGTGAAGCAGAGAGAAAATTCTGAATTTCTGCAGGAGCCTTAGGCACAGCTGCTGCCCATGGTGCCACTGCTCTGCTCTCAATGTCCCACAGCAAGTCCAAAGGATGGGGTAAAACTGGTGACTGGGGGAAAATGTGTCTCTAAAATTTCAGATGGCATAAAACAAATAAAACATACAAGAGTGGCCTAAAACAGGCTTTAGAGTAAGTGGATGAAACCATTCATTCTACAAAATTACTGTCCTTTGGTTTTGGGCATTTTTGTTGAAGTCACTTTGTAACAAAGATCAGCAATCTCACTTCAGTTTTGACTTTCTGCCCTAAGGTAAAACCACCAACCAAGAATTTACAGTTATAACAAAATTCCCCTTATTATGTTGCTTTAACATAGGATTTGAACTCCAACCTTGTTTTTATAGCATGATTCATTAACTCTCATGAAGTTCCTGGGGAAAATATATTTTCAATCCTTGAATTTTTCCAGAACGGATTTAAAAAACTTGAACTTACCACCTCAGAACCAAAACCAGAATGATTACACTAAGATATACACAGAAACCTCCTCAGATATTCAGATTTCTCTGTACCTGCTCATCTGCCAATGCAGAGACCTCCAGGTCTGATCCAGACATCATTTTAACTCAGATTGCATCGAGGTGATTTCATGGTGTTACGCTGACACCTGACCTGAAGTTACACCAGAGAAACACTCAAACTCAGATGCACTTAAAGAAAAAAAAATCACAAGTCATTCATTTTAAGTCATTCAGGGTGTTTTTCTTCAAAAAATTGCACTGTAGCATGACTAAGATAGCTGACAGGTTTGGGTACGTTCTGTAATGATTCCTGTACATGCTCTCTTATCCTCCACCATGGAGGATGTTTGTTACAAGAAGAGCTTGCCTTAGCAGAGCTTCATGTGAAGAAGCAAGAAGGAAAAAAAATCAGGCTCAAGTTAAACCAGTTCTTAACAATTAATTTTTAAAGACTAATGCCAGGATCATAATTTAAAAAGAAAAACCTTTCTGAGTTTGATTTAAGCCCAGAAACAGGAACAAGGAAGATCTGTTGCCAGATTTTAAGGGACTTTTTATGATCAAGAAAAATTTGGCAGTAGTGTGAGAAAAGATGAAACTGGCACAGAATTGCGGTGTGAGTATCTAAGAACCTCAGTTTGCAAGGGATCATCAGGCAAGGTTTCAGAAACAAAATCATCACATGTTGCTCATAATTCTTAAAAGATAATGAAAAATCCACAATATCTTGCATTTATGGCTTTTGAGAGGATCAGATATTCTCTACTGGTCAAAATCCTTTCAAAATTTATAAGCAGAAGAGGCAAGATTTGGCTAATCTACAACATGGGCTATCAATGTCCTTGGCTCACAGTAATGCCAATTTTTAAATTCTATCTGTAGGGGAAAAGGCAAAAGAATTAAACCTGGGGACCAAACACTGAGACAGAGGAAAATTAGAGGAAAATGTAATTTTGTCTGCAACACTGGGCCTCAAGCAGCAGTTCCAGAGTCTGAAGGCAACTCACAAAGGCTTTGAGAACTGATTTTTAGCCCCATCAGGAGCAGAGTCAATAGCAATGAATCCTCTCTCTGAACAGGGAAGAGAGGCAGGTTTTCAGAAACTGTTTTGGGCTCTTATGGAAACTAACAGAATATTTTCTTTTCAACCAAATTTCACACAGTGGGGACAGTTGGCAGTGCTCCCTTTTGTGAAACTGGATAAAGTTAAAAGCAGGATTTGCAGACACTGTTGTAGTTCTTCAACATTTAAGCTACTTCACATATAAAAGTCAGTGGAAGCTCTTGCTTTCCTGTGAAATATTGCTCCAGAGAACATGACTGCATGTGCCAGTGGTTCCCTCCTGTTTCCAGGACTGAATAAACTATTAAAGTTTCTGTGCTGGCATAAAAGCTCTCTGAAAACATTTTTATCACTCAATGTGTAGAACATCAATTCCTCTGAGGAGCCCAATTACAACTCACTAAGTTAAGCCAAAACCCAGCAACAAGATGTTCACTTAAAATATAAAAAAATAAATTTTCCTCAGTAAACAAAGTGCATTTGTGGACTGGTTCTGTTTCTGCTTTGTTTCCAAGTTACAGAAACAGGTTCAGCAGCAGCAGTTCTGTCTCACAGTCAGTCACAGCACTCAGAAAGGCTTCTGACTCTCTGATGTGATTCTAACAAGTTCAGTGACAACTGAAGTCTCTGACAGGTCTTCTCCCAGATTAGGGTGAATGAATTTTGCAGCTGCTTTAATGGCTGGTTCTGCTTTCAGATTTTTCAATAGGTTTTATCACAGATCCCAACACGCTCATTCTTACGCAGAGAAACAATGAGTTTTTATCTCAGCTGTAAAATAAACTGAGACCAAATCTATTCAATATTGTGTAAAAACGGATTAAGTGAGGTCAGAATTAAATGATTAACATCTGCAAGACAGACAAAAAGCAAAAACAAAATAAATATTGTCTGTAAAAAGAAAAAGTTGATAATGAAAAAAAGGAAGTAATTCTTTCCATTAAAAAAACTCAGCAGGAGATCAAAATGTATCATTTAGGCAGCTGTACTGTTCTGTAAAACAGATTCTCATGATGATAAGGAAAGCCTGACAATAATTCTCTATTTTAGACAAGAATAACAATTCTTTTGTTCCGGCTGCTCTTCAGCTGACTCCTTTTAAGTAGGGAACAGTAATTCCAGTTTTCAGGGAAGCTAAAAGAGATTTACCTGTATTTCATCTCCTAATCAAAGCTGGCCAGTTTGCAGTGCAATCTGTATTTGAATCTCATTTGCCTATGTGAAGATGCTTCACATGCATTTAGCTTCAGACATTGTGTATTACTCAAAACCAAACAAAGCAGAACCATATTCTGCTTCCTTGAAAGCAAATTCAGTCTCTTGCTCTGATTTTGGAGATAACAGCATCGGTCCCTGAATGCAGACAGGAGGCGTTAACAACAAAAAAACTCACTTTGGCTCCCTAAGGCACAGGGAGACACCACACAGACTTTTAAAGCCATTGACTGCTCTGACAAACCTACTGAAGAGCTCTGGGAAGAGTTTCAGAAATGAACAAAAAAACCCAACCCAAACCAGCCAAACATCAGTGCACCTCCCTCTGCTGACTCCCATCACAGAAGGAATGAACAAACACTTCTCTCCTGCACTTTGCCTAACAAATGTGGGATGTGGTGCAACCAAATGTGATTTTCCTTGCACGCATTACAGCCTGCCACTTCTAGCAAATCTTCATCTCACCTGAATTTGCTGATGTAAAAGTGTAAGTGGTATCACTTATTTGCTTCTCAATCATCACAACATTTTTTAAGTAACCCATTCAAGATACTCACTACCATAACAAAGTATTTCCTTAAATATTTAACTTTCTTGCGCATAATAGAAAAGAAAATCTGCTTCTTTACTCACTGTAGAGTATACAAAACACTTTAACAATGTACAAACACTTTTGGATGACTATGCTTAAGGATTGTTTTGGGATAAACTAGAAGAAAATGAGGCTGGAACGCTGCTTACTATAACTCTGTGTTTGACCACACAGGTCTTTTCCTCCTCAACTACATAAATTCTTGACCACCAAGAAGGATTACTCATTCAAACCCAGAAGCACCTACACTGGTTTTAGAATTGGGGCTGAATTCAAATATTTCTTTCTCTTCACTTCAAATTTCACTGACATAATTCAGCTGAAGATAAACAAGTAGTAAACATTGTGTGGCAAAATACCATATATGTGCTATTCATTAAGCAAATATTTTTTAGTTCAGTGCTGTTGTCTACAGCACAGCGGATCAAATCTAAGCAGTTCTGGCAGTAATCTTCACTATTCCACAGAAGTTTGTATATTACCACCAGCACCACCAGTAATTTCAATTGTGAGAAAAGCCACGATAAGCAGGTGGCTAATCAGCAAATTTTATTAAATTATTTGGCCTTTGCTGTCTAGTCCTGGGTGGATAATGATGCTTATCAAAAAAGTTGCCAGTATGGCTGAGCATCCAGTTGGCAGGCTAGACCAATTAAGGAATAAATAGATGAAGACACAAGAGATATCTTAGATTAAATTCTGATTCCTGGCACATTTTATAGGAGATAACAGGAACACAAGGCAAAAGAACCCAGTCCTCAGAGGCTTTTACTCACACAGTAACTGTACTCACTTTGCTGCAGCAGCTTAAAGCATGGGGAAGAGAAAGAGTGGCCAGAGTCTCCCTTTCAGCAGAGCAGAGGCAGAGCCAGGAGCAGCTCTGCATCCTTCACTCACCTCCTGCTCAAGCTCAGACTCTGGTTCAAACTCAGCTCTGCCTGCCTGCCTTTAAGTGTTAATCCCACTAGCATTGAAGGTGCCTTCCTTCTAACTAAGAAACAAAATACACTGGAAGAAAGAGGTGCTGGAAACAGAGCTGGACTTCAGTGTTGATATCTCTGCTGGGAAATTGGAAAATCACCTCGTGAGCAATGAATCAAGTGCACTGCTGGCTGCTCTCAGCAAGAAGGGACAGGATCATTTTGATATGATCACATAAATATTCAACAAACAACTGGTTTTTACTTTCTGCAGAGCACTCACTACACAGATCAACTTTTACTCTGATTGCTCCAACCACTGTACTTTTCCTCTTAGCATAATTTATATCACAACACAAGCATTTTAGCAATAAATTGTGCTACCTCCAAACAGACAATGATTAAATATGCTAAAAAGCTTTCAGGAAGTATAGGTTGACTGAGTCATTCATTGCATTTACAACATTGTGCTACAAAGCAAACTTAAAATGAAAAATACAGTATGTCAAATAGAAGTAAACAATCTGTCACTTTATACATACTTAGGCAGAAGTTGAAACGCTTGCTCAAAATAAACTGACATCAAAAGTTCATTGCTTTCCAGTGAGTATTCCTTGTTTCATGTTATGCTATTGCTTTGCAAAAGAATGTTTTGAGAGGTATTTGGTTGTAGCATGAATTGCTTTTTGAATAACAGCTCCACATTATTTCAAGCAATTCTTGTGGTTTACAGCAGCATGATTGAAGGGACTGGGTGCAAGATGAACACTGGGGTGCCTCTGTGCTGCTCTCTGGGAGTGCTCTGCCAGCTCAGTGAATCTGTCAATTTACAGATGATGCTTTAACACTTTAAGAAGGACTTTTTTTGCAGAAACAATCTCATTTTAGAAGGTATACTCGAATTACAAACATGTAGCCATGTAGCACTCTTTGTGAGCCATTATCTCAGAAACTTAGACAGTTCTGAAGGGAGATGTGTCAGAGTGTGACCAACATTTCTGTAATGGCATTTTTCATGACAGCATCATCTATTTGAAAGAGCAGAGCAGATGTTTTCCTGTTTGCCCCCTGCCAAGCAAGGGGGCAAACAGGAAAACAACCTTCAACTCCTTTCCAAAGCCTTGGCAAGGCAGGAGTTACTCACAAAAGTAAGAGTCAGTAACCCACCAGTGGGTTATTCCTCACTTGCCCTGAATTAATACACAGTGCAGAATACAGAAAAATGGGAGAATTGGACACAGGAAACTTACAGCAGCTTCTCACAGGAGCCACCTCTGTAACCGCCCCACTACCAAAACCCTGGCCACACAAACACAATACACAAATATATCAGCAGCTGAGGACAAGGAGCAGAGCTCTCAGTCTGGGCTGTTAATTTCCACCAGAGGACAAACCACACCACCATTATTTCCCCATTTCCATGAGATTTTAGTTAACCACTTCTCCTAGTCCCACTATCCCAGCACAAACCCCTGCTCTGCTGCTCAGGTTTCTGCCCAGCAGCTGGGTCTGCTCAGAATGTCAGATTTCCTGCTGCAGCTAAAAGGGAGCAGAGGAGAGACCTTGGCCCCACAGTCACTGCTGCCTGACCCTGGCCAGCTCTGGGACAACAGAGGCTCAGCTCAGGCTGAGAGCACTTTGCACTGAGTCCGCCAAGTAGATACATATGATATTTTACTTTCGTGTGTTTTGAAAAACTGACGACTTTCAAGACTTTTTCTACCTAAAAGTTGAATATTAACACAAGGCAGGACAAGGGACAGCAGGGCACTGAAACATCTGCTCGTGAAAGGTGTTCATTGAAGTCACAGCAATAGAACTTGTCAAAAAAAAAAAGCTTCTCCAAATATTTCTCCATAGATTTTGCTTAGGCTTACAGGCAGGTACATGTTTAGATTTCTTAAGAGTACTGAGCAGGTTTTTTACTAAACCCAAGACACACCTCTTGTTCACTGGCATCAGCTGTTCTGACCAAACCTGCCTTGCTCTTCAGTGGATTCATCTGTCCTACAGCCAGAGAATTGCTTTCCTAAAGAATGAGAATAAAATAAATCCAAATGTAACATCCTTCCTTACCCCCAAAAACGGCCAAAATAATTACGCAAATTCTTAACTCTCACTGCCTTGAGTTCCAACCATTGAGGTTTCTCTGGGAAATCTCCACATCTCAGATGTAACTAAGCCTTAGTTCTTAAAAGATCTGCAGCACCTTCCTTGGAGCACACAGTGAGTGACATCAGTTTGTGAGCCTTGCCACAAAGCCCCAGAGGCACCAGGAGGCTCAGCCTCTGCCTTGGGCCCCTGGCTCAGCACTTTTGCTCCCTATAAACGCAGGAAGCCCTGCCTGGGGCCAGCAAAGGCACAGAGCAGCAGGGCTGAAGGGCAGCAGAGAGGGATGGATGTCTGGGGAATCACACATGTCCTGAGGCATAATCTGCACCAGGTCACCTCCAAAGCACACAAAGCTTGGATTCCACCTTCTCATGCAAAATGCAGAGTTCATCTGGGGGCAGAGCATTAACTTGAGGCAGCTTAAAAGGTACATCAGCATCACTAAAAGCAGCTTGCATTTAAAGTCTGTGATACAATTATTTTAAAGCAAATATTCTTCCAGGGTTTGCTTCAAAAAGACTAAATTGAAAAATATCACAAGAAGTGATTATTATGCTAATAGTCATTCAAAATGCAACATGATTCTTTCCGCACAAGGGAATTGGTTTGATTTCCCTTTCTAGCAGCAGAATTAATACATTGTTTTAAACATAGATATGCCTAATTTTAGAACATATGGACTCTGCCATGTGGTTGTTTATTTAGATGGGGTGCTTTAATTTGCTTGGCACTTTCTAATGTTTAGGGTGTCTTTCAGAGTAAGGAAGAGATGTCTGGACACATTGTGGGCTAAACCAGAATATAATTAGAAAGCAAAAGCTTTAGGGGATCCTTCTTTATTATATCCACAACACTTGAACACATTATCTAGCTCTGTGCTCTATAATAGACCGCTCAGCATATACTAAGAGACAAACCAAGAATAAAAATAGCATCACGAACAGCCCTCCATATGTGTTTTCAGTGAGAAGCACCAGGAAAATGCAAAGAAGCTACAAAGAAACTGACTGCATATTTTTCATATATAAATTCTGGCCTATCTGTTCAGAAAAAAACAGTTAACAGATCCCTTAGGAGCTCCCAAGAGTTCATTAAAAAAATAAATCTATGCTAAATATAGTGTTTATAAAACTGTTTATTCACTTATATTGGTATCTAGACTATTTTACTCAAGGATTCCCCTAATAAAAGGTTTAGATTTAAGCATAATAGAGTAAAATCACCCACGACCAAGGCCTGCAGAATGCAGGTCATCTCTGTATACCGTGGGACTATGAATGCTGTGGAAGAATCCAGAACCACACTGGTCACCTGTTTAACTAGTATAGACACAGTCTGACTTAGAGAAAACAAGATTAAATCCCTGATATTGCCAGACTAACAAGAAATTTGTTCAGATAACTTCTACACTATGGAATTTGTATCCAATTATAAGACATGAGTAGCAGAAGTCACAGCTTCTGTGCAGAGAGGAGCTGGATGGAATTGTAATTGTAATTCAAAGTCCTTCCCAAAGAGGAAGGTAATAGTGTTAATGAAAATCAGCATATCAAAGTGTGTTTGCATATCAAAAGATAACTCAGCCTCAGATAAACAATGTTCATTTGCATTCTTACAAATTCCCAGAATTAATCAAGGCACAATATAAAATTTCCCTAACTTAATTAGCATGAACAAAAGGGAAGTGAAAGTCCCTACATACTTCTTTGAAGACTCATTAGTGCTCACCAGCATCCTGATAACGTTCAAGTGCAATTAGAGAGGGGTACCAGAGCAGAATACATTTTAAAGAGCCCCAAAAGCAGAGGACTGAGATGCTGCCAGAAGCACTGCAGAGAAACACAGTATGAGGTAACAGCCTAATGACAGGCATATTCTCTGCAGAACAGCTGCTTTTGTTTGATGCTTTTTTTCCCCTGTAAATTTATTCTACTTTTGTAACCACTTCACTAAAATAAAATTTACCGCCCTGGTTTTTAAATTGTCAGCAAGAGGACCTCCTACTTACTTTTTACTTCTTTGAAGTTACTGATATGGAGAGGCAAGAACATCCTGTAGCAGCCTGAAACTTGAGACAAGTGTGGAAAGTTGAAGAGATAAAGTGCATGTCCCACTAAACTGAAGTGCTCAGTTTGAGAACTGGGATTGCCCAGAGGGATCTCCAAGACTTCACTGAGAGATATCTTATAGTCAGAGCATAAAGAGCCTGTGACAGCTGTGAAAGCTGCACCATCAAAAACAGGACAAAAAGTTTAAACAAGGAAAATATTTATCAGTAAAATCTTTTCAGAAGTCCATGATTGAACAAGTCTGAAAGGCAAAAGAGCATCACTGATTCAGAGCCCTGTCCTCAGAAGATTCTCCTTTGCATCAAGGGTGCAGGAAGCACCAGTCATGTGCTCTGTTATTTATGGATGAACAGTTCTTCTTTGGACTTCATTCAAGCCCTTTAATTTATGGATAAGAAGTTTTCTATTCAATAAAGGATTTTGGATTTTTCATATTTGGGTTAGGATTATGTGATGTAGTCAATTTAAAACATTTGCAAACCGCTGACAATATTGATAGTTTCAGCCTCCAATTCTTCAGCAAAAAATTCTATATCTATCCCACCACTTCCCTCAGTGAAGAAGTAGAAATAACAATTGGTACTACAGTAACTGGTGAGTGACCTCCCTGTCTTTACCTTGACCCATGAGCTGCTCCATCCTCTTGCCCCCCTGCCCTGCTGAGGAGGGTGGGGGAGAAAGGGCTGGGAGTGTCTGGCAGATCAGTTAAAGCTGATCCAGCACATGCCCAGAGCCCAGATCTCACAATTGCAGCAGGATGGCAGCTCTGGTGGTGAACTATAAGTATGACCCAATCCTGGATTGAGAATTCTAAGGCCAATTTATTGCACTATTACCACTGCCTCCCTCTTGCAGTGCTCACATATTTCTGAAGGCAAGAACTCATTTGCTACTGAAAAGGAAATAAGAAATAACATTTGTGTAAAGGATCCATTGAATCCTCAGTTATATACTCATACAACTACTCTGCCTGTGAATAATGCATTCCTTGGTGCAATGGCTGGGAGCTAAGGTGTATTATGAAAGAATGGTGGATGTGCTGCTGCTAGGAGCAGGCCTGAGGATAACATATATACAAGATATTTATGAAGCATATATGGTTTTAAGCAGATTAATTACTGTGAGTTTAGACTACAAACTGGGGGAACTTTCATCCAACAACCAGATATGTTATGTTCCTGCAATTTGGCTTCATGAACTCAAATAACAAAAATACAAAAAAATAAATGGAAACTCCAATTTAACTAGGAGCTGACAGAAAAAGCTTCAGAGTAGTCTCAGTGCTTCACAGTAATTGCCATACAGAGGTACCAGAGATATCTACTGTAGCCTGAGGAATTTACTCCTGGTAATCATGCACACTGCAGCAGTGCCAAGGAACTTTACTGGGAACACCTTCGTGCTTCAATGGACACAGGAGTGCAATTCTGCACTGAACCTCACCAGCATCCCTCTCCAGAGTGCTCTGATGCACACTGCAGCATCTCAGAGCATGGGAACTGAATCTCTTCCAGCTGCACATGGCCTAGAAATTCCCTCCAGCTGCATCACAAACCCAGACAGGAGCTAATCGGAAGTTAAAAAAATACAACCAAAAACCCCCACACAATCTGAAATGCACGTAGCATGGGCATCAAAATGCACGTAGCATGAGCATCAAGCCCTGAGCAGTTGTTATTCCACACTCTCTGTTCTGCAAACTGCAAACACAGTCTGGCCACGATGCCCAGTGCTCCCACAGGACTCTCCTGCCCATTCCACACTGACTGGCTGCCACTCATGAGTCCACAGGGCCTTCCATCACCTTTCCAAGTCTGTGCCAGGCATCTCCCTGCTGCCATGCCATGAATTTACCCACTGATCCATGACACCACACTCAGCCCACCGTGCCCTGGTGTGGGGTCCCGGCACGCTCCCAGGTGCATTTGTGGACACAGCAAGCCCTGCAGGTGGGACTGCCCAGCTGGGACCTTGCTGCAGTCAGGAGAATTAAAGGAGTGACCCATTTCCCAAGGGAAAAGCTGCTCTGCAGTGGAGTGACTGGCAAGCAGCTGGAGCAGAGGGCACCCCTGAGCAGCCAGCCTGGCAGAAGAAAAGGCAACAGAAATTTCAGCTTGTCAAGACAGAAAGAATCATATCCACAGTGTAGGAACAGAGCAAAAGGTTCACTACAAGACATTTAAGTCAGCAATTACTCAAAGTATCCTGCCTTCGGCCACAGGCCATGGGATGACCACTGTATCACAGAGAAGACAGTGTTTTGTACCATATCAAATGTTGTTCAAATGGTGCCAGCATTCAGCTGTAACTTGAAGCCGCTAACTGGCTTTTCAGCAATAATGGCTCCAAGCTATTTATCTAGACTTGCTAACAAAAACAGTCAAGACAAAACCCTATGAGATAATTTAGTCTCTTTCTTTATCAAGTTTATCCATGCTGACAGCAACAAATCCTAATTACTTCAGCTAAGCCATTTTAATTGAAAGCACAATCCTAGCCTGCTGGATTAGTAAAAGAAAAAATAAATCATATGTCTGTGTGCAAGAGAAATTTTTTGAGGACAGCTGAGTGGTTTTGTTGTGGATATCCAGTATTTTTCTGCAGAGCATTAATAGCCATTTATTTACCATAAAAAGACACAACAAAAATAGCAAATGGGTTAGAAAGCCATGAACACAATAATGTAAAGAGAGAAACTGGCAACTCAATCTTTCTGCCAGAGGATGTTAAAATGGCAAAGCAAACATAAAACCCATTAAGTATAATGGAACAGGAAAACCAGCAGTGCCAAACAAGAATTAAGAGTTCAAAGATGTGTGATCAATAGAAGGATTTAAAAGGAAGGAAATAAAAGCAAACCAATAAGATATCAATAGCCAATATGGTTAGAGAAAATAAAACTGGTGCATTTAAGGGAAATGAAGCATTCTAAAATATAGCGAGAACAAAATTAAAGTAAGACAGATTATTGTCAAACAAATAAATGTAGTTGATAAAATCCTAAATAAAGATATAGACTAAGGAAAAGTACAGTAGATAGTTGTGGACTCTTTTTAAGCAGACGTATGTCCTGCCTGTCACACACACAATACAAAGATTACTGTCTGTGACGGAAGGAGGAACCCATTTAGACTCTGCATTTTCCAACTGGCACATCCAAAAGATTTGCATCCATGAATCTGTAAAGCACCACTCAGATAAACAGAGAAGGCTTCTAAATGGAATATGAGTCAGCAGTGCCCTGGCAGCCAGGAGGGACATCCCTGTCCTGGGGTGCACCAGGCACAGCCAAGGGGGGATTGTCCTGCTCTGCTCTCACCAGGGTGGCCTCACTCAAGTGCTGGGGCAGTTTGGGGTGCCACAATACAAAAAAGACATCAAGCCATCAGAGAGCATCCAAAGGAGACCACAAGGATGGGGAAGGGAAGCAGCTGAGGTCACTTGGTCTGTCCAGCCCGGAGAAGAGACTGAGCACAGACTCACTGCAGTTACAGCTTGCTGATGAGGAGAGGCAGACCCTGATCCCCCTCTGTGCTGGACCCGAGGGAACGGCTGAAGTTGTATCAGGGAAGGTTCATTGTGTATTAGGGACAGGTTCTTCCCCCAGAGGGTGCTGGGGCACTGGAACAGCTCCCAGGGCAGCGCTCACAGCAGCTCTGACAGAGCTCACGGAGCCTTTGGGCAGTGCTCTGGGGCACGGGGTGGGACTGTGGGGTGTCCTGGGCAGGGCCCGGAGCTGGCCTCGATGGTCTTTGTGAGTCCCTTCCAACCCAGCATATTCTGTGAAATTCCAGTGTTTAATAAATCAAATAAACCATTGAATTTCACAAGGCTTGAAGGACTCCCTGGGTAGTTTTAAGATGTAAAACTGGCAAGGACACCCATGGAGTTACAGTCTGTATAACATATTAGGCTACAGAAGAGTAACTGTGAACCGCATAACAAAAAAGAATTAGAAGCTAAAATGTAATTAATGACAGTCAACATGGTTTCATAATCTTTCCACGCCTTTCTAAATCTTCTCAAACAAACCTGTAAAGCTGACAAGATCACTCATCTCCTAGATCAAGCTATCTCAACATATACTTAAATTTTTTCAAACTGTTAGATTTAATCCATATAATGTTGGCACCAGACACAGTCTGAGAGGTATCAGGAAGGATTACAGAGCTCTGGGAGCAGCAGTAAATGACTCTGGGGTGCAGGTGACCTTTTCATCACTCCTCCCAGTCAAAGGGAAGGGGTTTGAAAGGGCAGTCCAATCTGCCAAGTCAAAAAATGGTCACAGGACAGGTACCAGACCCAGGGCTTCAGCTCCTTCCTCACCCAGAGGATGGGTGGGCACTGGAACAGGCTTGACCAAGTGCTGCTGAATATTTTTATGAGCAATATAAAATCTTTGCTAATAAAGTTGGCAGCTAACACAAAGTTCAATACTGTAAAAATGAAGACAGGTAATAAAAGATACAGGACCATGTGAATTGCCAACAGACTAGTCAGAATCCATCTAAACCTGCTTTAACACAGCCAAGCTACAGGTAGTGGTGGCAGGATTACAGCAGACAGACACAGTAACTTGCTCAGACTGACCTCAGGGCATGTCTGGTGCACCCAAAATGCAGAATAACTGTTAAAATCTGGGTAATGGCAGTAATTATATATATAACCCTAGTAAAACGTTGCTGGAAAACCACATCCTTTCAGAAAATGAGTTGCAGAGAGGGCAGAATAACACAGGAATGAATTCAAAGAACAGACATAAGAATAACCTGGAAAAGCCAACTTTACAATGAGGGGTATAAAAGCTTAAGGCATATAAAAAAGATATGTGATTGCCCTATGGTAATTTCACAATGATGTAAACATGATGGTGGGGAATTTTTCCTTCTGATGCAAATAATAATAAAATCCAATGGCTTAAAGTTTAAACGTGTAAAATTCAGCATGACCGTTAAGATTTCATTTACCAATGTAGGTGAGCAGCGGCATATATGAATGGAAAATGATTTGAGGAAATTATATCAGTTCAGACCATTGAGGCAGTCTGTTTGCATTGATCTTTAGAGGCGTGAATAAATGAAGCAAACTGGTGTTTGAGCTGGAATCCTGAACACAGACTGTGAATGTAGGGGAGTACCCCAAGCAGCAGGAGACAGAATGGTCAGCAGATGAGTCCCTGCCATGCTGCTTTATAAATTCCTCTCATTTTGTAAAATCCTGCACCTACTCATATCCAGAGCAGCATCATTAGGACTCACTATCACAGACAAGTAACTAATATTTGGTGAGTTTTATATTGCTGTAAAAAGGATAATCACAGCTGAGAGGAACAAAGTACGTAACATCTGATCCAGCCAAATAAAAATCTTTGAGCAGCTCATTTAGATACAAATGAATTGCTGCAGAAATGCTGCCACCCAGCTGTAAAAATGCACAGGGAGAGACTCAGCTCCCAGAACAACTCAGCTAAGTGGAAAGCTACTATAGTTCACTGGATTTTTAGTTATTTGAGCCTTTTCTTTGCTAAGTTCAGTTAAAATCTATTTTACCACAAAAAGGTGAGTATACATATTTGTTTACAATATACAAACTAGGTAACCTTACAGACTCTCTAAAAACTTCTGAGCACATTAAAAATGTACTTCTGATGCATTTCCTATTTCTTTTTTGCACAAGAAGGCCCTTTTCTTCTAGCCATTATACTAAAAAATAATTATTACAAGCCAGTGTAATTTCGATGGTGGCAATGCAACCCACTTGAAAGAAATGCAAGGGTCCTTTTTAAAGGGGGGAAAATAAAAAGAAAGTTCAGGCCAAATTTTCAAATCTGTAATGATATTTAGCACACAGTAAAACCAATCTCATTAGCATTATTTTAAAAAGTTCTATTGAGAAGGCAATTTCTAGATGAAATTAATAACTCACAGATGACTATGAATGCCTGAGCAGTGAACAGAGAGTCAGATGTTTTACTTCCATGTCTCTCCTACATAATGCTGAGAACAAATAACTAAGCCCGTAACACATTTAAATACTAACTCTGAATTACAGTATTCAAACCTGACATTTAAGACCAAGAAGATTTTTGAGGTTTGTGCTCTTGACTCATTTAAAATAAAGATCAGAAATCAACAAATGAATAGTGAGACCTGAATTTTAATTTACTTCACTCTGCTGAGTAAATCATAGAATCATAGAAAGGCCTGGGTTGGAAGGGACCTGAAAAATCATCCAGTTCCATCTCCCCTGCCTTGGGCAGGACACCTTCCACTAGACCAGGTTGCTCAAAGCCCCACCCAACCCAGCCTTAATCTGATAGAGAAATGACAGAGGCACCAGTCCAGCCACAGCAAAATACTGAAATTCAGAAGATATTAAGACCATGACACAGAGATTGAAGGCGACCTTTGTACAGCTCTCCCACAAGAGCTTTCCTGGAACTGCAAACATTAAACTGCTCATTTTAGCAAATCTCGCCATGTAAATCCAATATACCTCCCCCTCTAAATTTATTAGGGAACAAGCACAAGGAAAGGAATTGTAGTGGTTAAGTGTTCAGATCATGTGCAGCACAGAAGACAACTGTATGAATACAAACTAACCAGATTTAACCTAACAGTGGCAGAGCTCCCCAGACAGGTAAGGGGGCAGTGCCAAAGGACGAAAGAACTCCACCACATCAACACACACCTTCTACCAAGCAGTTTTGCAGAACAGTTGTGAACCACTGCAGAAGGTCTAAAACTCAGTAATCCAAGGGATCTCATCTAGTCCAGTGCTCCTGCAACACTTGAGCTTAATTTAATAAGAAATAACCTATTAGTGCACGAGTGCTTGCTCCTCTTCAGGCTCTTTAACAGGCTGCAGGCACCAAGGGGCAAACACTGCAGATCACAGAGCATAAATCCAATTCCAGCAGTCATTCACACACTAACTCAAAGGGGTCAGGTTTCAGGCACAGTTCCCTCCACGTCATGCTCAATTCATGAAATTCTTATTTCACATGGTCACTGCAATTGTGTGCAACAAAGCTACATTCCAATTGCAATGCTCATTAACTGGTAACCAATGGAGCAAGTTTTATCTCAAGTTTTATCTCTTCCTAACAAATGGAGTGATTAACAATAGGATAATAGACTAATGTCACTCAGGAACATAAAGGGCTGTTTGTAAATCCAAGCAGAGATGATTACTCACAGTAACAGAGGATTATTCAGGCTGTTAGTGCACCTACTCAATTGCTACCTTTCACAGGAGGGTTTAGGCACATGGCTGCATCCAGGCAAAATCACAAAATGGCTGAGGTACCTCTGGATCCTCTGCACAGAGCAGTGGCAGGCAGAGTGGATGGATCACTTTGTTCAGGTGAATTTTGAAAAGCTCCAAGAACGGTCATCCAACAGCCTCGTTGAGTCACCACCTTAAGTGTTCACTCAACCTCAGAGGAAAAAAAAATTTTATGCCTAATATCCTATATTTCAATTTGTATTTGTTGCTTCTTGTTTCATTGCTTATTGCCTTGTGTTTATTGCCTCACTGAACACCAATGAGAAGAGTCTGCCTCCATCATCTTTACTTCTCCCACCATCAGGCATTCATTATGTACATGGGTAAGCCCCAAGCCCCCTCTTTTGCAGGCTGAATAGTCCCAGCTCTCCCAGTGTGTAAGATGCTTCAACCCTTCCCCTTCCTGGCTCTGCACTGCCCTCACACCGGGGTGTGTCCCTTGTACTGGGGAGCCCAGCCCTGGGCACAGTGCTTGAGATGCAAACTCACCAGGGCTGGGCAAACAGGAAGGGTCACCTCCCTTGCTGTGCTCTCAGTGCCCTTCCCAAAGCAGCCCAGGAGGCTGCTGCCCTTCTTTCCCACAACTGCTTGCTCACAGTCTGTTGTCATTATATTTCTGTTGTCATTACATTGCAAGGGTTCCATATTGCTAGAGTTTTGTACCTTCTTGATGTTTCTTGCAGGCATCTCCTCTAGGCACTGACTCTTCCTCATCCTCACAGCAGCCAACTGACTCCAGTTCCCACCAATCCACTCTTTTATAACACTCTTCTTATTGGCTACAGGTGTGGCCTGTTAACATCTGGCCTGCTCCTAATCTTTAATAATTAACCCAGCTGCGACTCTTTAGGGGGTAAGATTACTTTCCACACCACCTTCATCTACCTATATTCCATCCCCCTACAACAGTCAGCTTGGCATCCACCAGGATGCTGCTTTTATCTGCAAAGCTGCTTTCCAGCTGGTGCTAGTACACGGGGTTACTCCCGCCCAGGTGCAGGATTGTGCATTTTCCCTTGTTGAATTTCATGAGATTCATTTCAGCCCGTTTCTCAGCCTGTCCCAGTCCCTCTGAATGGCAGTGAAAGCACCTGGTGCACCAGTCACTCCTCTCAGCTTTGCATCCTTTGCAAACCTGCCCAGGGGTCACTGTGATGTTATCCAGGTGAGGAATGAGGAGCGCTCCTGGCCCCACCACTGACCCTGGGGGCACCACGAGTCACTGGCCTCCAGCTGCACTTCCTGCTGTGCATCACCACTCTCCCAGACCAGATCAGACTCTGCTGTGAATCACTTTGTTTTTTGAAAGGCAGCACATTTTCAGCAAGGCAGATGACAAGTGAGTTTCACCTTTTTGTACTCTAACCTGACAAGTGGTGAGTCAAGGCAATGCCATTAATTACAGTTGACATTTCCATTGCTTCCCACCATTTTAGAAGCAACCCAAAAGCATCGCACACATCTTTGAGATCTTTGTTTTGCATAAAAACTTGCATTATGTATTTCACCAACACAGCAGGTATTTATGAGTGGTGACAGCTTCCACCCCATGAACATAATTAGCTACAACACAGCAGTTCAGTGGGATATTAAGGACAAATAATGACACTCATACACAGCATTCAAAAGATGGACTCTTCCCCGAGAAACAGTATGATTGTTCTGGACTCAACAGCACTCCAAAGAACAGGTGAAAATTTCCACAGCAGCTTTTTATGGACAGGAAAGAGCACATCCAGAGGCAATGCAGCCTCTGCAGATGTGTCTGCGGGATTACACCATTTTGTCTTGTACACTATTTCCCCTGGCTGAAAACCATGAGATTTCTCTTTAGGAAAAGACTTTTTCCTACTAGGTAAAACTGATTGGCAGAACTTACCCAGCTATTTAGGAGTTCAGAGCTAAGCAGACTCTTTTGGAGTCTTAAATCATTAATATAGCATCAGGGTTTGGAGTTTTCTTTTATGACAAGGATCACTTTGATAGAAAAAAAATGGAATGAAGTAGGCTAAAAACAGACAGAGAAGAAGCATTTTAGTTTCAAAAAAACATGCAACTTCTAAACCCAGGAAAGTCTGCCTATTTTTCTACTATTCTTACAGTTCAGGAGATAAGACATTGCTCCATCACATTTCACACTTGTGGCTTTGGGCAATCAGCAGCTTGTATAATCAATTATGGAACTGTTGGAAGCTCTAGAACTTATGTTTGCACTACAGAATCCCATAATAGAAATATCTTGGATAATGTAAAACATGGATTTTAAACATAGGGTGCTGCTCAACCCCTTTGCCCACATAAAATTCAAGTTACTTAACAGAGTATTTCTTTATGCACCTATAATCCCAAATTTCCATGTATATGAAGAAGAAAAATGTAGCCATATAAAAGAAGGTATTCCAAAATGCACAGACGCTATTACAGAAATGCTTCAGAGATGAAACAAGAAACTTGTTGATTTTTTTTTTAACCAAAGCTGTGTTGCAATCTGATCTATTTTCTGAACTTGTTTTCATTAGTACTGATCCTATTTAGCTGAGGGAAATAAAGGTCAAGTGACATATGGTCCCACATGGCACAATCCAAATGAGCTAGAAGGAAAGACATCTTTTTCACTTCATTTGTTGATCCCATTTCCTTTGACACTAGCAATGATTTTAACCACTACCAGCTATGTTGAAATAGTGCTCCCATGAAGACAGAGGACCAGAGATCTGCAATTTATGCAAGCTTAGAGTCAAGGCAGAACTGCTGCTTTGAGCAGCCCTGTAGTACAGTATCTTAATCTGTTTAAGCAATAAAAACCCTCCAGTGCACTGATCAAAAACCACCACATTATGCTGCTACTGAAGCTGCTTTATTAAATCAGAAGATATCCAATAACAGTTGGAAAAGGCCCCATGCACTGCCCATGGGGTGAATCATTACTGAGAGCTATGACAGAGCACCATGGAACAGCAGGGCCTTCCACGGCTCACACCTGGCAGCCCAAAGCTTCAGCATCTATTTAACCAAATGAATCCAGCCCTTTGTTCTGCAGCTCAAAGCTTCTGAAACACCCTGTCTCACACTAACCCCATGAAAATATTCTTTTCACTCACATTTAAGCTATTACCTTAGTCTGTCACAGCTTTCAGGCCAAAAATCACACACCTTTCATTAACAGGTTTTTCAGATTTTCATTTACATGGGTGGCAACAATCCAAAAGAATCCATCCATTTCTACCTACAGTTCTGTTCATAAATCCTGCAATTGTGGTGCATCATTTTTGTTCCTTGTTATTTCACTTTTTTTTTTCCTAACAGATATTTGCACAACATCTGGAGAGTTACAACATTAGACTCCCACAGTCTGTGTGCCTGTTCCAAGGTGATATTTAGACTGGGGTCTTCCCACTCTTCTCTGGTAGCAAAATTTTACTTATCAAGATATTATCCGTATTCACTCTGTGTTTGTTTGAACAGGTTTCATGATGGTGCTTTGACTGTGAAATGGATAAGGTGCATGAATATATTTAATTTTTTTATAGCAATCTTGAAGATAACACTGTAATCAGAGAACCTGCATGTTTGCAGATCAAAACCATTTCATTAATAGAGTAGGACCTGCTGATTTAAAAGCAACTAATGGCTGAGATGTACTTGAGCTATAAAACCCAGAAATGTCCTTACACACATGCTCTTGATTGCTAGTTTTATAGAATCAAGTCATTGAATCAAAAATGCATCCATAAGTAGATTTAAAGCATGACTAAGTCTTTCATTAAAAAAATAAATAACTCATCTCCCAAAATCAGCAAGACCAGGAGATGAAAAATGTTCTGCTCTAAGACCTTGCAGCACATTCTGTGCAGGCACATTCCTGGTGTCCACACTCTGCAGAAGCCCCTGCTTGGACCAGAGGAATGCTTTTTAACTTTTTACATTGATTATATCTCTTCCCACTGCAAAACCCCCACTTTTTAATTAGGAACCTTAGCCAGCCAAGATCTTTGTAGCTGTATTTTTATCACAGAGTAACCAGCAGCCACCTTAAGCACCATATCCCAGCCAAATTCTGCTGGGTAACTGAGGTGCTGTGCTGCACCCCACAGCCATCTCCCAGTGCTCCTGCACTCCTGCCAGCACACCTACAGACTGAACTGAACCTAAGCACAGCAAGTCACTTCAGGATGAAGCTGCTTCTCCACTAGAGACCATGGGATCAGGCCAAATGATTCTTGCCATGAGCAAGTATAATCCTTTATAAGGTTTGCTAGCTCGCAGAGTAATGCTTCCCTTTCACTTTTAAATTACTTCCCACTTGACATCTTCAAGCACCTCTGTCCCTGCTTGATTTTTGTTGTATAAGGAAATTCAGAGATCTGGACTAGGACTGAAAGCTTTTGTCTTCCAAAGAACAAGTTAGACAGCAGCAAACACGGCCAAAAGGTGACTCCTGTAGAAACAACCTGGAAATTCCTAATGAAGGATGTCCCCTGGAAGAGCTTATTTGTCTAAATGTCCCACACAGATATGTGGGTAGGGAGCACCCAAAAACCTCTCTTAAGAAGTGCAGTTTCCTCATCCTGGCTGATGCAAACTAAAATTTCCAATATTTCATCTCTCCCTGCAGAAAGCCATGTTCTTGGAGAGCACAGCCACACTGGTCAGAAGCCACTGGAGTTTTCACCCTCAACATACTGCCCTGAGAAAAAATCATCAGCCACAGCCAGTCCAGAATCAGCCACTTCAATCCAGAGCTGTTGACACCTTGGCCTCGGTGCACATTGAGCTGATTTCTACCCAGCATCCATGAACACTCCAGGCCTTCCTTTCCTGCATGCACTAGAGCCGAAGCTTTTATGGGATCATCTCAACACCCAACCATTAAATCTGGGGGACAGCACCTCACTTAGAGGCCAACTCCAACATCAGAGCTCATGAGCAATCAAAGGCAGCACAGTGGTGTCCAGGCTGCAATAAACACACCTGGCCAGGTCACTGCAATCCCCTTCCTTCACAGCCCCCGTGGTGCTGGTCCCGGGGAGCATCCCAGGATCTGTGTCTCATGCCAAGACTTTGGAAAGGGACACCACACAGCAAGACTTACTGTCCCCAAAGCAACTCCTCAGTTGGTTTCAGCTGTGCTTAAAGGCAGAGGAATTATGCCGTTTTATTGAGTAGTGTTATTCTGTGTTGGTACTTAAAAAAAATTACTGGCAATGGGACAGATATTAGCATCCCCCACAGTTGCTGTTCCCAGATGTGGCTGACAATCTTTTGCTGCCTGTTTTAATAGTAACTGAAGCATTTGCAAGGCACTTATATTATTTCACATTTTTCTCCCAGCCTCCACTGAAGAGTTTAATTCAGTTCCGATTCAAAGACCAAGAGAGAACATTTCAGCTTAAATATCTCCACCAGATACTGGCTGTCACAATAAAGAGCTGCAGAATTTCCCAGCCCTTGAGAATGAGCCCCCACCACTGCAGGCACCAAATCGTACCCTCCCGTTCATGAACTGTCCAAACACCATCTCAGAGGCAGTTAACACTTGTGCCTCCTTGGCCTTTAGTAGAAGAATTTTACAGACCTTCTTGGGGCAATCTATTTTTAGGCAGATTTTTAACTGATTTAACTATGCCTGATTTGTACTTGTGGAAATGCTGTCTTCCAATGTGACTTTTTCCTTTCTCTTTGGTACTTAACTCCTTGCTGTACCAAAGAAAGCAACTACACTCCTCACCTTTTTTAGTAAGTTTTACAGGCCAAGCTTTTCCAGTCATGAAATACCACTCATGAAACAGGCAATTCATTCCTTTGGTCATCTTTCTCTGTACCTGTTAAAATTAAGGGTTCATTACCCTTGTGTACAGTGTAGAGGAAATGCCTCACTTGAAGGACTGCAGCTGCAGCCACTTCACATTAAATAAAGAAACTTTGTTATTGATACATGCACCCAGACCTCACTCTCCTGCTCAGGACATCCCTCAGGGAATTTCCATAGGTGCAAGGAGCTGTTGAGCATCCTGTGCTCTCAGCTTTTGAAATATTTCCCTCAGGCACATACCATGCTAAATAAAAATGGAGTTATGCACATGGCCAGCTCAAAGCACAGGCTCAATGTGAGGAATTCCTTGATTTGAGGAATAATCCATGTCTCAAATTTTACAACAGGTTTCAATAAGAAAAAGATCTGATTGTGAAGGTCTCATTGTTGCTACTATTGACTTAAGAACTGAGCAGTTAAAAAATTAAAATTGACACCAGCCCTGTGCTTGAATAAAGAGCCAAGAGTCTTGTCCTCCTCAGCTTCCCTAGGCAGGGAAAGAAGCAGACACAGCAAGGAGCTGCTACTTTTCATGAGATCAGATCCTCCAAGACAAAGTTCCTGCCAAGTTCACATCCAGATGGAGCTCTAAGCCTGAGGCAGAGAATTGCTTAATAGCCAGTTGTTGGTATTAAACCTTGTGAGAAGCAGAGCTTGCTCAGTAGTGCCTGCAAGGCTTTCAGAAGGAGCAGCTCCGGCCTCCAGCACGGCTGTCCCCCAGTGTGACTGCCCGGCATGGCACGGCACGGGGGATCCCAGGTGCCCTGAGGGCCAGAACCTGCCTGCTCACCCACTGGAGCCCAGCACTTGGATCAGCAGAGCACAGGCTAGCTGATTACAGAAGATGCTGCACAGGCCACAGCTGCCCCTGCTCTGACCTCCTTGTCCAGCCACTCTGCACTCCAGTTTTTCATTAAGTAGAATTTACACAAGTGGAAAGACCAGGATAAACAAGGGTAAGAATGTCTGCCTCCCCTGCACGGCCCAGGAAGGGCCATTTCCCTGCTGTGTCGTGTGAGCAGCTCCTGACTCAGCCTTTCCCTGAAGGATCTCTGGGTTTGTGGCATGAGAACACATCATGCTGCACGCCAGGCATGCCACACTCCTCTGTTCCCAGCCTCAGACACTCACTGCAAAAACTCCATCCTTGCATGTGACAGTGAGGTGGGGAAGGTTTTCATTAGCAAGAATTTATTTAGAGGAAAAAAAATTAATAGGACAGAATTTGTTTATCCTGAGAAATATCTTGAACTGCCAGAAGATGCTTCTCAGTTACAACAAACTCTGAAGAGCAACATTTCAAATACAAATAAAATGCACACTTGAAATCCCTCCTCATCCAGTGCAGCATCTCTTTCAGGGAAGGCACATTCCCTACCATTTCAGGCTTCTCAGTGCAGAGCTAAGATCAAAAATTATAATCCATCACTGTGTTCTCAGCCTAGCTACTCCAAGTTATAGATTTGCTCTAGGACTAAAACAAAAACCTGCACCACTTTCCAAACTTCCCTGGCAAGAAACTGTTAATTTTACATGCTATCCATCTTTGGAAGATTTAGTCTGAAATAAAAACAACAGCTGGCCTGATGCTGAAAACTGTCATACAGCTCAGTACCATGGGGACCACCCAGCCAGTGATAAAATGTTTTATTATATCAGCTAGAGCTGAGAAATGTAAAAGGAGTTCTGTAAATTTAATCACTGGTTGTTGGAAGAGCTGAAGAAAACCTCTCCATTTGTCATCCATATGTTTCAAGAGGAAAAAAAAAAAGGCTGGCTTATAAATGATGGGCTGCAAACACTGTAACGAGTTCTGCAAATTCAGCACCTTTCATGAAATTTCCATTTTAATTTCATGACTCAGAGCCACTCAGCATCTCAGGTGGGATTAGTCCAGTGCCTAATGCAATGACACTTCTAGCAAAAAGTAATACATTATGTTTTTACTCACTTTGGGATTTTTGAATTAGCACGGCATGGTGCAGCACAAACATACAATAAAGTACAAATAAGTAAATGCTCCCAAATCTCCTGCTAATACTAATAAAAATATCAAAGCAGCACATAGTTATGTTGTTTTATTCAACAGTCCAATACCACAGTGTAAGAATGCAATTTATTCAGCGATTTACTCAAGAGACTCCTGAAAGAATAATACATTCAGAAACTCCCAAGATACGCTCACCAGTGGTGTTTGAAGATTGTCTATTTATATTTTACAATGTCTTCACAGAAGAGAGGTTAAAATGCCTGGCTGTGTCTCCCCTGCCTTGCAAACAGGGAAAAACACATCAATACTGCTCTGAATCTGGCTCCCCACTGCAAGCCAGAGAGCAACCTGCCCTGATGAAAGCTAAGAAACAACACAGGAGTTGAGCTGAACAATTTCAACATAAAACATCTCACACTTGGGGTAAATTGAACAGCAGTTTAGCAACTGTGCATAATGGCAGGTGCAATGCGCAAGGTTAAGAGGCAAATCAAGTAAAAGACCAAAAAAAAGTAAGATAAAACAGTGGGGATCTCAGACAGGCCTGATATCTCTGACAAAACAGTTCCAGCCCTGGTGCTTCATCACAAACCTGACAGCAAATCCAAGGAGAGAAACAAGCAGGGCCTGCTCCTTTTCCTTTTTATTACATTTCTGCTGCTGCCTCTTTATGAACTCCAGGATATTGCAGGTACTTTTGATCTTTACACTATCACCACATTAACACACAGTGGATTTCACCCTGATGCCCTGGGTTCATGGCTCAGCTCAGCTAGTTGCAAAGTAATTTATATCATTAATAATTCACATGCATCCTTCTGTGAGCAGCAGGTAGAGCACATGCTTCAGGAATGGGGCTCATTGCAGGAAAACTCATACATAGGTGGTTTGCCTACTTTGTAGGCTCAAGGAATATACTGGGAACTTATGGACATGAGAGGTATTCTTAACCTCAACACTGTCATATTTATACAGAAAACAATGATACTTGTTGCATAACAGATGTATTTTCAGTATGAAAGCAGTGCTGGCAGTTATCTGCACTTTAGGGAACAAGAAATTATCTTAAGGACCTCTGCTCACCCAAAGGCAAACAGCCCAGGTACAAAGCCCTGTTCCTGGGGATGTGCTGCCTACAGGAACCAGGAAAGGGAAGAGGCAGCTAAGGAGAGAAATGGAGCAAAACAGGAACACTCAGCCACCCTCAAGACAGCACACCTGCCAGCTTCCATTCCCGGCCCTGTGTCCTCACATTTCCCAGATTTTAGGGAAATTTTCCTGTGTGACCCTTCAGGTGCCACTTCTGGGGTCCCAGTGGCACCACCCCAGACTGTCCCTGCTGGGACTGAAGCCCCTTTGCAGTGGCAGCTCCAGTGACCCAGTGGGGTCCCTGCACACCCCACACTCACACAGGATTCCCCACTGGCTCATGGCACAGCAACACAAATCCAGATCGAGCTGGTGCTCCCAGGGAGGAAGCCTGAGCAGAGGAATCCCTTGGCTTTTATATTCTCACAGTTTTTGAGTGATCTGGGCTCCTCCTGCTGAAGCAGCAGCCCCTGCTGTGTCTGAGTGCCCACCAGCAGCACAGGTGCCTGTCCCAGCACATGCAGGAGAGGAGGCTGCATGCTGCCCAGGGCTCAGCACACGCAGAGTGCTGCAGTGCTCAGCTACACTGGCACTCTGCAACATTCAGCTGACACCTGGCTCTGGCTCATCTGGATTCTCATGCTCACATCAGTGCTGTGAGAGGGAAAAAAAAATAATGACATCACCTGACAAGGAGAACAGAATCATGAGTGACCATGAGAAAAAGAGTGACCATGGGGAAGGAACACAGTACTGTGTGAGAAGCAGAGCCCAGTGATCAGACTAAGAAACCAAAAGGTGCTGATCTCATTGCTTTCAGTGACTAAGAAATTCCCACTGTTCTTAAGTGCATTTTCTCTGATCTTTAGGTGTTTAAACAGATTCGAAGATCAGATGCTTGGTCATTTACTGGCACATAAATCCCAGATAATGCCTGCATCCTGAACAGCTACTTCAAGTGCTGAAGTGAATCACGACCATCTGCCCACTGCAGCAGGGCCCTTGGCTGCACCTGCCACTATCATTCTTCCCAAAAAGCCACCCCCTGGCCCTGCAGCTCCATATGGACACACCACCAGCAGTAGCTTGTGCTCCCAGGCAGGTCCCTGTAGCCCCCAGAGACTGCCTGCACTCTTGTTTAATTACAGGTTGCTGAGGCTTAGCTCACCTGAATTCTTTATCATAGAATGGTCTGGGTTGTAGGAGACCTTAAAGATCATCTTGCTCCAACTCTCAGGAAGAACCACACACTGAATTGGCTTTAAGACACCAGACTCCAGAACAGAAAAACTGCCTGATCTTCAGGCAAAAATTGCCAGGTCTTCAACACAATATCTCTCTACCACAAAACCTATTTTCAGTTCAAAGATCCTTTCATTGAAACTCTTCAATCTTAAGGCACTGTGATTATTTTCAAGAATTATGAGAGTTAGATCCCCAGTGTGATGATGCTCCATGAATCAAAAGAGATTGCCTCTCTCAAAGTTGCTAACAAATGCTCAGAGCACCCAGGAGCACACGATTAGCTGGAGTTGGACTGCACAAGAATCCATCTGAGCCTGCAGCCAGCGCTGTCCTGGGCTCTGAGTTTGGCTCAGAGCTCCTTCTCTGCCTCCCCAGCCCATCTCATTCTTACACTTTTCCCCAGGAGCCTTGTCTTTCCTGCATGAAGGCCACTCCCGCATTTTGGAGAACAATTTCAGCCTTTTGTTTCTCCAGCGGCATCAGCTGGGACAGAGATATCAGAGTTTAGCAGTGCCTCCCCCCAGGCCCAGCCTGCTGCTCCAGTGGCACAACACATCCACACACAGGGATGGCACAGGAAGGTAAAGGAACACTTTTAAACTTGTGTGAGAAAACTACCAAATACCTCTGCAATTCCTACCAAATACCTTTGCAGTGACTCAGACGTATTTCTTTCAAAAAAAGCTACACCAGCCTATCACAGACTGTGTGGGAAAAAATTAACTACATATAGGATTTGTATTAATTATGAATACTGTGTTTCTTAACAGATTAAAAACTGAGATGAGCAAAAACACTGCTTAGTGTGTAGCATTTTAAATGGTTTCATCCTGGTAATTTCCAGGCAAGTGCAATCAAGTAACAATACAAGCAATAATGCATGCTGCTCCTTGAAGTATAGGAGCTCTGGATAAGAAAAACTTCATTTCATCCTTAAGAGCACATGCTTTCTCAAAGCCATCACTATGATCTGCCTTTTGATGCAGAATAAGTATCTCAGTCTGGTTTTTAAGACCCTGGCAGCTTTCCAAGATTACTTACACTTCTTTCTAGTTACATATGCCTGAAATTTTGTACTCAGGCTTGTTTTGAGGGCTTCTATTCAAGTAGAGTGGTCTCAGGTTACAACTCCCTTCAAATAGGGGCTTGAGTCATTGATTTTATTGCTTAATGATGAATTGAAAAATTAAATAATCCAAGAAAAAAATTTTTGTCAATACTTGAGATGTTGGCCCATCCCTCTGGTCATGGCAGATTAGGCTGGAATCTACTATTTGTTCATGAATATCCTATTACTGTAAGAGAATGCATTATTTCTGTTCATTGTTGACTTTCATTGCAAGAAGTGTTATTTATTTTGCTAGAATCTATGAGAGTATCTCTTGTGCCATCTGGCAACCTCATTTGCATGTTTCACATTGATTATAGAAACACCATTAAGTATCTGTTTAAGTTTCTTCAACACAGTGCTTTATATTTATTATCAGAAACTGTTCTGATCACCAGCAGTAAATCCATATTCTTCCCAGCTAAACATCATTTCACATTCCATTTAATCTCAGATGAGTTTCTTCCTATACACTCAGAATACAATTTAGGAGGCAGATGTCAGGGATTTTTAGGGCCCTGGCTTTCAAGCACACACACAGCTTCATTCACAAAAGTCAAAACCAACTACCTGACAGAAGTGAGGTGCCTGCTGCACAAGGGATGCACACAGGATCCACACCACACACTTCAAGAGGCAGCAAGGGAAGTTCATTGCATTCAGGGCCACCACACATTGGCAAAAACAGGAATGGCCTGTGCTGTTATACCAAAAAAATCCCACCTTTGTTCTCAACAATCCCACACTTGCACTGGGATTGCTGTGCACTGCTCAAGGATTCCCCATGGTCTATAAAAGGGATAAGCAGGCACTTATCCAAAGGGAACAGGAAAGGACAGCCCTGGAACTCCATCAACATTGGGGCAGGAAATTAAAGAGCCAGAAAGAACCATCTGGGTTACCAGTCCCCTGCCATTTAGGGAGCTACTCCAAATGCTTCATCCCTCTGTGACTGAATGCAGCCACATTCCTGAAGTGACAAAAATCACCTAATTTAGTATTTGCAGTCAGGCTGTTACCTGCCACCTCTGCTTAAGTCACAACAGATTTAGAATAAGTTTGGGGTTTCTGTGTTTGTGTTTAGGCATTTGGTGGGGGTGTTTGTTTTGTCATGTGTTTACATGTGTTTTACAGAAACAGAAAACACAACGCTTATCTAGGCTTCACACAACAGAAAAAACCTTCAGAAAAAAAGTAATTAGAATATTCACAGAAATATTAATGGTCACATAACCTAGCTCTGTTAACCAAGTGACTAACACCCAGGGAGGCTCATTCAGAATTTAACATAATATAAAACACCTACATCATGCGCACAAAGTAGTGAAACATACATTATTACTTAAGTAAATCCTTCTAAACTGCTGACTATATGTTCATGAGCCAAGAGCCTGGATCTGAGAAGTTAAAACACCCTTGGCAAACACCCCCAACACACCAGTGCCACACAACTCCATGTGGTCACAAGGCTCCAAAAACATCCATCTAAGCTTTGCACTTTTATTCCTGATATCTTATCACCAATTAAACCTCCTAGCAAACCTTCAGTCACTGCTGCATCCCTGTTGGGGTTTGTTCATTTCAGATTCATCCTGAATGCATTCCCTATGTTCTCCCTACCATTTTTTAATTTGTTTTGCCAACCAGCACGTTGCTTCCTTCCATGCCAGACTTCACATGTAAGGGCAGTCTCGAGTTCTTGCTCTACTTCTGTATAACCCTGCAGAAGCCACAAACAAAGCCTGACAGTGACAAAACAGCCCAAGTGCCAAGACAAGCCCTCCACGCTGAGCCAGGCATATTCTCAGCTCCTCACAGCCATCTGTCAGCAAGTGCACCTGACAAGGCAAGCAAGTGCAAGTACCTGAGGCAGCAATCACCTTCCTCCCTTAGCTGCACATTTCCTACAGCTCCAATGCAATGAGGTACAAGCTATGGGGGTACCTTCAGTGACAGCTGCAATTTTATGAGGGGCATTTTTCATCTCAACAACCATTTCAGCCATTGAAGGTCCTCTCAGGGCTTGCTGTGTAACACCTCCTTTCCCAGGTGTGCTGCTTCTGCTCACAGTGCTGGAGTTCAGGATTTCAGGCAACAAACCCTCCCATTTCAGCATCACCCTGCAGTGATCAAGAAGGGAGATCACCCTCTGCATCAGCTTCACCAATTCCAAACCCATCACACCTTTGCAAGGCACGGACCAGCCCAGTTCTGCCAAAGAGGAACAGAAATTCTGGGCACTCAAGCACCTTCTTCAGATAAGGTAAGCCCCAGAAACAGCCCTTAGATCTCTGTGTAAGTACCTAACCCAGAAAGCACTACAGGGATGCCTACAGGTGCTCAGAGAGTATTAATGCATGTGTGCTGCAGCACAGAAAACAACTACCAGTGTGGTTTTATTTCCCAATGCAAAATACATTCTGTTCTGGACACAGGATCAAAAACTTCCTTGGGTTTTGGAGCAAAACCCAAAAACAACTTGGAAAAAAAGTATAAAAGGGTATTTTATCACAAGCTACATTGTGAGGGAAAGCACTTGGCACATTTTTTAAGTGCACAAGCTGTAACTGCAGGAATTTGAATTATAATGAAGCTGGGGGGAAAAAAGGACTAAAGATCCATGCTGTTTTAAGTACACTACCTCCAAAGTTACTATTTAACTGGTCTTAATAACATCTGAATAGGCAGATGTTTTTTTTGACTGACTCAAAAGCAAAACTTTTTTACTGACTCAAAAGCAAAACTATCTGTAAGCATAATATTATTATTATACCATTATTTCAAATCATTAATTAAAACTTTGTAGGAACAAGCTGGTGGGATTCTAGCAAACCAGCTACCAAAAAAAAAAAAACCAGCTTTCTTCTGTATTTTCTGGTGGTAACTCCTCATCAAAACAGCTCAGACACAATGCCAAGCCTCTCCATGCTGTCAACCTTTACACCTGAAAAAGCAGCAAGGATCTCTTGCAGTGCAGTTTTCAGAGTATACAAACCATAAAAGGTTAAACTTGAAAATTGCTATCCTCAAAACTGCACAAGCCCCTTCAGCAGACACCTTTGCCCCTCAAAATAAGTATTTTGACTATAAATACTGCATATTGGAAACCACAGGCAGCCAAAAGCTAAGCCCCAGAGATACTGATTACACAGTAGCTCTGAGAAAATATAAAGAAAAATAATACAAATGCAGACCACTAGCTAGAAATCCCCCACATAAACCCTTTGGACTAGTTAAAGGGTCAGAAGAAAATTCACAGGGTAGTAACTAAAAGAGAGCAATTGCAAATACTCATAGTAGGTATCTGTAACAGTTAAGTGGGAAAATGCATGCTAGACAGTACTAAAGCCTTTCTTCTTTAAGAACTGTAATATTTTACCCATATTAAATAAATCAGAAGAGCTTGTACCTAAAGATACTTACAGCTGGAAACAACCTTAAAGAGGCACAAGACAATAAATCATAAAGAAAACCAGCAAGGAAACTATACTTAAAGTAGATAAATAACATTTAACTAAGTATTCTAGACCTAAAATATTAGCTTTATAAAGAAGAGCTACCTCTCTTTAAGCAACAGCACACATTGACTTCACTATGACACAGCTACACCACCAGCCACCTAAGGACATACAAACCCCACAACTCCACCACATTTCTGGCCACTCCCTAGCCAGGGCCCTTATATAAACCCACCCTTAGCACACTTCTGGAGGCTGCTCCTATAAATTTGGCAATGGCAAACAGCTGTTGCTTCCATACTGCAGAGAGTGTGAAACGAGGAGTTGCTTTTGCCTGGTAAGTGGGAATGCTCTGGGCCTTTTCTTTATCTGGGAGCTTCTTTTCATGGTTGTTTTTGGAGCTTTTTTCAGCTTTAGTTTTAATTTAGTTGCTTGCAGTTACTATAAAGCACAGAATGTAGCTCCACATGTGAGGAATTGGCTTTTATAGAAGCATCTAATATAATTAATTGTTTCTCTAAAGGCTGCAGGACAGGCTCTAATAGCTCTGCAAAGCTGTCTAATAGCAACAGCTTATGGGTATTAAGAGGAAAAGCACAGTAGCACTGCAAGTACAGTGGGAGTATTAATGACTGCAGCACACTGTGACTCACAGAACTGCTGCTCGCCCTCAAATGAGCTTGCTGAGAACAAGCGATGGTAAAATAAGTGTGCAAGAGGGCTTTGTGCTCTGTGCCTGGATTTTCAGGATGGAATTCCATGAGTGGCAAGGCTCACAGGGGATCTGAAGGGACACTCCTTGGGCAAGGACTGACCTCAGCCAGGGTCTGTGCAATACTTTAATGCAAAGTAAGCAATCAAGGTATTCTGCAGCTTGGGCTGTATCCTGACACGTCCTCCTTATAGCTGGAGAGCTGACCTCTTTGTCAAGGATTTCAGCTCATTTTTGACATAAATGCTGCTGCAGGGTTTTATTCTGTCAGACAGCTGCTGGGACCCCACTAATGCTGTAACAAAGTTTGTGGCTTCACAGTAACATCGGGGAGTGGTAATGACTGCATGGGAGGCTTCTGAAACCATAAGGAGGGAAAGGCAGCTCAAGCAACAAATCAATTTTGTGTTCCACAGCATGACCTAATGCAGTGATCTTGCAGCTGCTTTTACATGCTGAAAGGGGGGAAAATGCTGTTCTACAGTAACTATAACTCTGAGCAGAAATTAGATGTGTGGCAGGAGCAAACACTCCACAGTAAAGGCTTATCCCAGTGCAAAAATAATAGTATGTCTTAAAAGTAAGTAAGCAAGCATTAAAAACACTAACTACAAATGGTTTTGTAGTAGAGCAATGGCAGTAAGTGGCACATAAATGGTTTTATTGACAGAGTAAATATTATATTTTTTTCCTGGAAAAAAACCCACAAATATTGATCAGAAAATAACATAGACCACTAGTCAAGTGCTTTTCCATGCAGAGCAGGTGAAACCAGATCTACAGAATATCAGTGTTGCCACATTCAGTAATTTATGCCTGCAATTTAACTTCCAGTAAAGTTAATTATCCATATAAAGGAAATGGACTTACAGAAAAAATACTTGTGCTATAATTAAATTAGTTCACTTCCTTTGTATAGATTACACAAAACACAAAGATATGCAGTTAAGATGCAAAATTGCATGTGAGTGTAGCCTGTGAGCATACCTTCTGCTGCATCCTAAATTTAATACTTAAGATTTGCCAAGTTTGTTATTCTGTGACTTCAGTTAAGTATGCAATAAGGCAATTAGGAAATGACAAACGACAAACATCTTCAAATTCTAAACTAGTTTCAAGTTCCAAAAAAAAAAGAGCTGTGTGTGAACCAAACCAAATATTTTGGTCCTTGGAATCATGAATGAAGCATGGCATGTGTTACAAGATATAACTATCAGAATCTGATAACTGGGTGTTTTTCTTTTAATGAAAGCAGGAGTTACCTGTTTCAATTATTTTTTGTTTTTCTCTTTGGCTGTGACGTGGCACTGCCTAAAAATTATTTCTGAACCGTATGTTGTAGTATAACATTTATTGAACATTTTAACTGTTGCTTATCTGGATAAGAAGGATGGGAGGCTGGACAGGACCCAGCCATGTGCGCTCTCAGCCCAGAAAGCCAAGAGTGTCCTGGGCTGCCCAAAAAGCAGCAGGACCAGCAGGTCAAGGGAGGGGATTCTGTCCCTCTGCTCCACTCTGGTCAGACCCCACCTGCAGTGCTGCCTCCAGCTCTGGGCTCCCCAGCACAGGAAGGACATGGAGCTGCTGGAGGAGGCCACCAAGTTGATTAAAGTATGGAACACCTCTCCTAGGAGGAAAGGCTGAGAGAACTGGGATTGTTCAGCCTGAAGAAAAGAAGCCATCTGGGTGACTTTATTGTGGCTTTCCAGTAGCTGAAGGGAGCCCACAAGAAACATGGAGAGGGGCTTTTCAAAAGATCCTGGAGTGCCTGGGCCCAGGGTGAATGGCTTCAGACTGAAGACAGCAGGTTTAGATTAGATGTCAGGAAGAATTTCTCCACTGTGAGGGTGGTGAGGCACTGGCAGATGGCCCAGAGAAGCTGTGGCTGCCCCATCCCTGAAGAACTTGTCAGGTTAGGTAGGGCTCTGAGCAACCTGCTCTGGTGGAAGGTGTCCCTGCCCCTGGCAGGAGGGTTGGGACTGGATGGTCTTTAAGGTCACTTCCAACTCAGGCCATTCTATGATCTGCTGTGGTCTTGTGTTTACCTTACTAAATCTCCATAAACCCTCGAGAGGTGTTGGATTCCTACCAAAACAGTGGGGCTAAACACAGCACTGCTGCAGTGCCCAAGCTGAGATCTGCTGTCACCCTGTGGCTTGAACTCTTAACACTCCTTAGCATTTGATCCTCGGGGCTCCCATCGCTCATCTCAATTACAACAGTTAGTGATTAGCACTCCTGAAAATCTGCTCCATGCTGTTTTCGAGTACACAGGAAATTAAACCTTTAAGGACCACCCATGAAAAGTTTGGGTCAAGTGATCTGCCTTGTATCATACAAACTCTGTGATAAGAGCTGAAATAAGTACAGTCATCCGCAGAGGTTTTTTCCTCAAGATGAATAATACTCTCACAATCTGCATTCCTGAGCTCCTTAACTAAGCCCGCTTCTGGAGGGAAAAAAAATCTGATTCAAAGCTTGCTCACCACAGACTTTAATTCTTTGTAAGCTTCTGGCCTTTATGGAAAAAAAAATTGACACTACTGGCATGATCATACACCCTCCCCTTAAGCAGGCAGTTCATTGTGTGATTAGTTCTTTCAAACAACTTGATTTCTTAATGTGCCTATGCAGGACAGCTTTAATAGGTAGCAAAATATATATTGCGGCAGATTGACTTTAGGTTAATGATGGAGATCATTGCCTTGGTCTATCAGTTTATGTAGGTCTGCTACTGGCTGAGGTGGAAGCACAGTCTGTGTCACTGGCTTTTTAAGTGTTAAAAGCAGAGAAATGGTGAAATGCTGAGGTTTTGTCATCTATTACAAGCTGAAAGAGTGTGAAATAATGTTACACAAACCTGTATTGCATTCCCCTTTTATTCCTGGTCTTGGGTCCTATAGGAGATTATGTGAAGGGAAAACATTCCCTAAAACAGTCCATCTTTAAAAGGAATATTTATTATAGACTGTGTGCAGTATAGCAAAAAACAGAAGTAACTGAAATAATGGCTTGCCTTTTTTTCCTGAAATAACTAGTTTGTGACCAGTTCAGTGGACAAACAGGAACCTAACAGGAAGCTGTTAAGTCTCTCACATGTGCTGAAAATACTTGCTCTACCCACCAAGTTTAGAGTCTAGGGAGATGATAACTTCATCTGCACTGTAATACACCAACATAACTTTCTCTGCTTATTTAGACCATTCCTCTCTGTGTTTTTATCAGTTTGCCATAATCTGAAAGAACACTCACAGATGAACTTTCTCAAGTGAAGGCAGGACACAAACTCTATTTACATCAATGCAACACTTGATGTTGTACCTGAGCTCATCCAACTGTGTTGACAGGAACATAATTTTCTGTCTTTTTCCCACTAATTCTGATGCCTCTGACTTTGTAGTGAGACAGGTAGAGCTAAACCAGCCTGATTATACACTCTGGTTGTTAGCTTTACTGTTCATCTGCGACTTGGCTCCTGGAGATGAGTCTCAGCTGGCAGGGATGTCAATGATGCCTGTGTTTATGTCAGTCTGCTGGGTTTGGTGTCATGGCCCCGAGCTGAGCTCTGTCCTCTGAGTATCAAATCTGAGCTTGGCTCTGTGCTTTGGGTGGCATCCCTGGGCTCAGCCCTGTCCTTTGGGTCACACCCATAAACTCAGTTCTGTCCATAGGATCACACCCCCGGTTCAGTCCTGTCCTTTGGGTGGCATCCCTGAACTCAGCCTTGTCCTCTGGGTCACACCCCCATCCCATAAGCTCAGCTTTGTCCTTTGGGTCACACCCCTGGGCACAGCTCTGTCCTGGGCTCAGCCCTGTCCTTTGGGTGGTATCCCCAGGCTCAGCCTGTCCTTTGGGTCACACCTTTGGGCTCAGCCCTGTCCTTTGGGTCACACCCATAAACTCAGTTCTATCCATAGGATTGCACCCTCGGTTCAGCCCTGTCCTTTGCATGGTATCCCTGGGATCAGCCCTGTCCTTTGGGTCACACCCCCAGGCTCAGCCCTGTCCTTTGCATGGTATACCTGGGATCAGCCTGGTCCTTTGGGTCACAGCCCTGTCCTTTGGGTCACAGCCCTGGGCACAGCACTGCCCTTTGTGTCACGGCACCGGGCTAAGCCCTGTCCTTTGGGTCACAGCCCTGTCCTTTGGGTCACACCCGTGGGCTCAGCCCTGTCCTTTGGGTCACAGCCCTGTCCTTTGGGTCACACCCCCGGCTCAGCTCTGCCCTTTTGCACAGGCCGATCCTCACGCACTCCCGCAGCAGCAGCAGCATCGCGGGCCGAGGTCGCCGTCTGGCGGCCAGGCAGCGGCAGTGCCCGCGCGGCCCTGGCAGTGGCCAGCATGGCTGCCGGCCCTCACAGGCAGCGCTACGAGGCCGCTGCCCGGGCCCGTGGGGGATCAGGACACGGCTCCGCTCGGCCCCAGCGCCGCTCCCGTCCCCTCAGCCCCACGCCGGGCGGGACGGGCCGCGCTGCCGCCCTCGTGTGGGCACAGGTGGCGCTGCAGGCGCGCCCGGCGGTGCCCGGGGCCGGGGCTCCCTCGGCAGCACTGGGTGGGAGCGGCTCGGCTCCCCCGAGAAACGCGCTCCAGCCTGGCACGGTCAGACGGACGCCCCCGCCTGTCCCGCTGCTCTGTCTGCCCGTGGTGCCTCTTCCATAAACTTTGCCTCACTCCACTAAAGTCCACAACTTTTTGATCTCCCGGAGCTCTGCATCAACCTCCCCTCCTCCAGTACTTCCTTGGTCTCTTTATTCCCTCTCGGTTTTCCCCTACATGCTGCCTAAGGTGTTTCTTGGCTTGAGTGATCCTTCACCTCACTTCATTGCTCGCTAATTCATGTCCTCAAAACCTGCAATCCAATCCCTTACAGTCAACCTTCTACCCCATAAAATGGGCTCTCTGCATCCCAGGGACTTTCCTGGGGCGCAGGTCTGCTGGGACGGCTCGTGCCCACAGCTTTGCTCTTCATGCAGCCATGCATCTGATCTGTGTCAGAGTCAGCAGAACACATGGATGCAGGAGGTGAACCTCACTGCCAAACTGCTCACATCTGACAAAATCTGTGTGTGCAGGGCTGCTGGCTTGTCTGGGGGATATTCCTGGCCACTGCAATGCTTTCAGCTTACTCCTTTAGGTGCAGAGCAATGGGTGTTCCTGCACAAGCCCTCCTGCGGTGCCCCAGACCATCCACTGATAAGGCCTTAATCAGCACATTCCATGGAGCTGCCCAAGGAGTTGTGCCGGAGTTGTTAACAGTAGTGTGGGACAGGATCAGCTGAGGGCTGAGCACTGAGGCTTCTGCCTAAATTGGCTGTTGCTATGTCACTGCAGAATGCCATCACCTCCCTGTAAATCAGCTTTCTCAGGTCTTCTGCAAGTGGCAGAAGATCAGAGGGTCCCCTGAGATCACAGGCAATGACGGATCAATTCAGTGACTCAGAAAAGTCTGAGTGCCCATCGTGCATCCTGGCTCACTTGGAGCAGAGACCTGGAGCAGAGGGTGGGGGGGACAGCTATGCTGTGCTACAGGGAGGGAGGGGGAAGATGGAAGGCATCAGCCCATCCATCTTCAGCTGGCATCAGGCCTGTCTGGAGCCTCTTTTCATCTGCTGCTTTAGCAAAGTTCAGATGCACTCATTCGGAAGCATTTCTCTCGGCTCAAGGCAAGAAAAGCACTTTTACTTCTGTGCTTCTGCCTTCAAAGCATGCCCCGGTGTGTCCGCCGGGCCAGCCGCGGTGACCTGGGCTGTGTCTGTTCAGGCTTCCTCTGCCGGCAAGAGAAAAGTCCCCTTTTGTCCGAGGGGCTCCCGCAGCCCCTGTCTCAAAGGCGCGGCGATGCACGAAGCTCTGCCTCCATCTCCCGGGAGCTCTCCCTGGAGCCCGGCTCTGCCTGGACGTGGCCTGCCTGCAAACTCCAGCGCGCCGCGACGCGTGACGGCCCCGGGGCCCCTTCCCCCTCTGCTCGGAGCCCGCCCTGACCCCAGCCCGGCCCCCCGCTCCTCACGGCTCCGCTCGCAGTCTGCCCGCCTCCGCCGGCCTGTGCGGACCTGCCGGGCCGGGCACACCCTGCAGGGTGTGAGCGCAGCGGCGGAGCCGAGTGCTGGCACGCATGGGCCCGGCAGAGCCCAGCCCCGCGCTCACCTGGCCCGGCTGCGGCAGCGCGACATCCGCGGGGAGCAGGTACTTGGGGCTGCCCCGGCCCTGGGCATGCTGCCCTGGGCTGGCAGGCGGCACGGGGAGGGGGTGATGGTCCCGGGAAGGTGAGGGGGAAGGAAGAGGGGTGCCCGTGTTGTTCCCACGCTCTAGAGAGCAGGAACGGGGAGCCCACGACTGGCTGCCCGGGTGTGAGACTGAGAGTGGGGGATCTGGGCCACGCTGTGCTGCAATCGCTGTTTTGGGGTCCCCCTGTGCCCCGTGCTGAGCCTGTGTTCTGTCCTCCGTCCTAGGAGGAAAGGGAGCCCAGGGTTAGGCACCAGCTCCTACTGACCTGCCCGATGGCACACAGCCTGGGCTGGCTCAGCTCGCTCCTCCAGGACAAGGGGATATTGATCTGCGTATGGCCGCCAGGTTGTCCTGTGCCAGCCCAAAGGTGCTTGTGAGGCTACCAGCACACGGTGCTGTGTCGGTGACTGTGGCAATGGGTTTGTCAGTCCTTCAGGTTCCCTGTGCCTCGCACACAAGGGCTGAGTGTGCCACGGGGTTTGTTTGGTGGGAGCTGAAGGAAGGTCCTTCCAGCCATGATGGAGCCCCAACTCCCACTGCTGCTCTCCCACTGGAGCCAGAGCAGAAGCTGAGCAGGGTCTGTTGTGTGCCTATCCCTGCTCTGTCTGGGATGTGTGCCCTGCCATAACCACTGATGCTGCTGCAGTTGCACTCTGAGCTGGAGAACAGGGTGGCATTTCCCCTCCAAATCCTCCCAACATCACCACTGGGGCAGATTTGTGACCAGTCCTGTGCCACTCTCTGCCAAGCTCCAATCTTGGCAGCAGCAGTCCCTTGGAGCAGCTGAGCTGCAGCTGGTGCCCACAGCCACTCCTCCTGTACTATGTACCCTGCGTGGGAGCCTGCCAGCAGCTGCTGACACCAGTGCCCTGCCCATGTGAGCAGTGACAGGGGACAGGGTGACGCCAAGGGAAGGCTGGCTGAGCCCACTGGTGGAAGTAGTGACTCTGCTTCTGGTGACAGCAGGGGTATGACCCATGGCATCCCTTGTGTTAAGGCTGACTCCCTCAGTGCCATCACTGAGCAGGTCACAGCTGCTGGTCTGGTGCCTGGAAGGTGGAGGAGGCAGCAGATGTGGGGCTTGGTTTTGCTGCTTATCATCCTCTGTGCCTTGGCTGGCTGGACCTGCTGATGGCAGCCCCCAGACATGCCCCAGCCTGCAGAAGCTGCCTGGCCAGGGATGGGGTCCTGCTCTTGGGATGCTGCCTGCCTGTGTGTGACCCTGTGCTCTGTGTGGGTGCTGGGGCAGGCTCTGCACCCTGGAGCCCCCCATGGGGTGGTATTTAGGAGCAAGGTGATGGGCTGGGGTGCTGCCCTGTTCCAGGGGCCCTGTTCCAGGGGCAGACCAGGCTGGGCATGGCAGAGCTGCTGTGGTCTGGCTGGCTGGGCCAGGGGGGAGCTGGGCTAGCTCTGCTCCCTCTCTCCACAGCCCAGCCTGGAATGGGACACAGCTCTGAGAGGCACTCCAGCACTGGAGAGGATGTAGCTGGGAGGATGTGGTCAGCTGGCTCTCATGCCTGGCTCAGTGGTCACAGTGAAATGAGAGCCAGGCTTAATGTGCAGGGTGATAGTGTTGCACAGTGAGCCTGGCCTGTTGGGGAGGTTGGGGTGAGGAGGAGCAGCTCCACAGCAGCACAAGCAATAGTAAAGGTGGGATTTCTCTGGATGGATTGAGGAAGATCTTGTTTTGGGCTCCCTGCTTCTTCCAGCCAAGCACCAGGAATCTGGAGATCATAGCAAAGCATCCTGGCTCCGTTCTCTTGCCAGCCTTGGGAACTCAGTGGTGGCCCTGCCCTGGAGGATCTCTGTGGCTGTAGAAATGGGTTCCCCACAAGCAGTTGGACCAAAGCCACCCAGTGCCTGCTCAGCTGCAGCTCCTCCAGCCCCACTGGGGATTCCTTGGTGTGCAGGTTGAGCTCAGGGGCTGCCAAGATGGTGCTGCAGCTACAAGGACCTGCACTTAGGGATCAGAACAGGAACTTCCCAGGCCATGGCATGGCAGTGGACAGTCCTTGCAGGTGGGGAAGCCTGGGTGCAGTGGTGCTGTCACGCTGGCTGGCTAGGCTGCTTGCCCCTGGAGCCTGCACAGTGGTCCTGGCTCCCAGGCAGTGCTGAGCCCTGGGCTGAGCCCAGGCCCTGCTCCCTGCCAGCTCCAGGCTTGTTCCAGCTTGTTGAGTGAAGGGTCCCAGCACAGCCTGCTGAACAGGTTGGGCTGCACCCTGAACTGCTGCTTCCCCTGGCACCATGCCTTGTCTGGGGACACAACCAGCAGCCCCACTGTGTCCCAGCACTCTGGGCCACCTGCCAGGGTACCTGGACACAAAATGCCTCAGTGCTGCATCCCCACGGGGTGGGGGCAGTGTGCTGGGAGCTCTGTGCCAACACACTGTGTATCCCCCACAGGACACCTGACCTTGGCTCTGGGACAGTCTGCTGCTATGGCAGACCCCCCTGGCTGCTGCTCCACCTGTGCCACCTGCCTGCTCTGCCCCTACAGCTGCCAGTGGATCACTGCCAAGAAGGAGAAGAGGAAGGGCCTGAGAACCACCAAGGTGATACCTGAGTGATGCTGAGCTGGGGCTTGCCAGCCCCTTTGTGGGAGTCTCAGAGTGCTGGCAGGGGCGGGGAAGGGCTCTGGCTGGGATGCTCAGCCCCAGACACTGAGCTGCTGACCTCTTGCTGCTGCTCCTGCTTCCCAGGGCCCAGCCCCAGGAAAGCTGGGGTGCTAGCTGGCACCCTCACTGCCCAGGAACTGCCCTGGCCTGGAGCAGGGAGGGTGGGCTGTGCTCCTGCTGGGTGACAAGAGGGGTAGAGCAGCATTAGCAGTGGGGCTTTCACGTGCCTGGGGCAGAGCAGAGCCCTGGGGCTGGGCAGGTCCCGGGGCACCTGGCCAGGCACGTGGGAGACACAGTTCTGGGCTGGGTGTGGCCCCACCGGGAGGGTGTCCCCAGCAATTTGTAACCTGGGAGTGGCCAGGCCCTGGGATCCTCTGAGGTCTCCGACTCCCATGGGTGTGGCTCTGCTGCGGCTTGTCCTGTCTTGCCTGCAATGTACAAATAAGTCCGGGTTGCTGGGTGTCCCTCTGGCGCCTGTGGCACCCCTCACCTCCCGCACACACGTGGCACCTGTGGCTGTGGGCAGTGCAGCTGGACCCAGCCTGCAGACTCACTGCTACAAGGGCGGTTCTGAGGCCCTGCACTGCTCTCTGCCCAGCTCACAGATGGTGCAGCTAGAAGGGAATGGGACCTGGCTCCCCTCCCCTTCTTGTGTGCAAAGTCCCAGCCTGTTCCCATGGAGTGCTGCATGGGAAAGGAGGCAGTCTTGCCACAGGGGCCATCGTCCCCACCCTGGCCAAGGAAGATTTTGTTTGTTGCAGGACATGCTGATCCATCTTTCTGTAGTGTGGCTCCAGCCAAAAGAGCCAGCCAGGGTGGCTCTGGTCCCTCTGCATGGCACAGCTCAGTGCCTGACCCCTGGCCATTCCTGCTGTGACCCCCTGTGCTCCCTGCTGCTGGCTGGGTGATACCCAGGGGTCTCAGCACTGCCTGGGGGCTAGGAGCCCTGAGGGTATGTGTATAACTCTCATCTCTGCCTTTCAGTATGACTGCAGCTGGTTCCTTTTCCTCTTCTGCGTCTTCCTCTTCACCCTGGTGTGGCTCTACTTCGCTATCATCATCCTCAATGATTTCCACAACTTCAACGAGTGAGTAGGATCTACACAGAGCCTTGTTCCCCACGTCACCCCTGCCCCTCTGACCTTCCCCTTTGCTGGCAGATTCATCTTCAGGCAGAAGAAGCTGTGGCTAGACTGGTCCCTGGTGCTGCTCATAGCTACAGCTGTGCTGATCAGCTACTCATCTGTGCTGCTGGTGAGCCCTCCTGACCCTGCTGCGCTGGGGAATGGGGCTGTGTTGGGCACAGGCTGCCCTGAGCTGGGGGAATGGGGCTGTGCTGGGCACAGGCTGCCCTGAGCCAGGGGAATGGGGCTGCCTTGAGCTGGGGGAATGGGGCTGTGCTGGGCACAGGCTGCCCTGAGCCAGGGGAATGGGGCTGCCCTGAGCTGGGGGAATGGGGCTGTGCTGGGCACAGGCTGCCCTGAGCCAGGGGAATGGGGCTGCCCTGAGCTGGGGGAACGGGGCTGTGCTGAGCACAGGCTGCCTTGAGCTGTGGGAATGGGGCTGCCCTGAGCTGTGGGAATGGGGCTGTGCTGAGCACAGGCTGCCCTGAGCAGGGGGAATGGGGCTGTGCTGGGCACAGACTGTGCTGAGCTGGAGAAATGGGGCTGTGCTGGGCACAGGCTGTGCTGAGCAGGGAGGAGCTGCAGCATCTGGGGCCGGCTCAGTCTGAGCACGGGCAGAGCCCCTGCCTGTGCAGGCAGCCCGAGCTTCCTTGGCTGAGTCCTGTGCCCTGTGAGGGCTGAGGTGTGGGCACAGCCCAGTCTGACAGCTCCTTGCCCTTGCAGGTCCTCGCTCTGTGCTTGCAGCTCTGTGGCCAGCCCTTGAAGCTACACTGGGTGCACAAGGTGAGACACTGGAGGTGCAGGGAGATGGTGCCTGCCCTGGCTGCCCTGGCACCTTCAGAAGCTGGACCAGCCTGCTGGGGCTGTGCATGGCTGCTGTGACCCCACGCAGTGGCTGTGTGTCCCTGCTGACCGGGCTGCAGCTGTCAGTTCCTCAGCCACATGTCTCTGGGATGGGAATATTCCCAGTGCTCAGAGCACGGAGCACAGAGCTCAGCTGCAAACCCAGATGGGGAAATGGGTATCAGGGCTGGGAGGGGTTCACAAGGAAGGGATGAGGAGGATTCTACCTGGCCTGCAGGATGCTGTGTGCTCCCCTAACTGCCCTGTGCGTGCCCCACAGGTCCTGCTGATCCTGACTGCCCTGGTGGTGGCTGCAGCCTTCACAGGGCTGGGAATAAAGTGGGCAGAGGAGTGGAAAAGTGCATGGATCTCCCTGCAGGTGAGTCACCTCCATAGCAGGGACTCCCCTGCTGTACCCAGAGCCTGACCTTGAGCTGAAGGGTGCTGACTGAAGCCCCCAGCATGGCTGTGTGCACTGGGGATGAATTCCCTGCCCTTGACTTCTGCTGCCTGGCCAGGCAAGGTGCTCTTTCTGTCCCTGCAGTCCTGCCTGGAGCAGCTGCCACCAGACTGATGAATGGTGGCTAGACCAGAGCAGGGAGAGTGTTCTGTCCCCCAGAAGCCTGTCCCTCCCTCCCAGCACTGTGGGTCTTCCACCAGTACTGGCTGCAGGGGCAGATCCCTGGCATTGGGACATGTGCATTTTGAGGACAGGCACTGGTGCTGGCTGACACCCTGTGTTTTTTGCCTCCCCAGGCAACAGGTCCCTTCCTGCACATCGGAGCTGTGGGGGGAATGACGCTCCTTGCCTGGCCCCTGGCCAGCTTCATCTACCGCACCCGCAGCACAGGTAACCCCTCTGAGCTCTCAGTTGTCCCCTTGGCTGTGCCCTGGGTCCTGCCACCCAGCTGGGCAGCACTGGTGGCAGAGTGGTGCTAGGGAGCAGTGCAGTAGTGGGAACAGGTCTCCAGTGTGGCAGCAATGCCTGCTCTTGGTGGTTTCTCATGAGCAGCCCTTGTTGTAGCTTCAGCCCTCCCTGCTTTGCAGCTGAAGGAGGGCTGCAGGTGGCAGAGTGCTGCAGAAGTGCTGAGTTGAGCAAGGGCAGGAATAAATCCACAGTGTTCCTGAGGATGAGGGTGCAGTATTTGACCTAAGGCAATGACAGGTTAATGCCAGGTGAAGCAGCTTTGGCTTATTCCTAGTGACCTGCAAAATACTTCCTCTGTACCTCATAACTTCTGTCTGTGCCTGCAGGTCTCAGGGTGGTTGTGCTGCTTGTGTACTGTGCAGCAATGATTGCACTCTACCTGGCTCCCTTGGGAATCACCTCCCCTTGCATCATGGAGGAGAACCAGCTGCCCCCCAAGCCAGCCCTAGTTGGCCATCGAGGAGCACCCATGGTGAGTGACCAGCACCCTGGCAGTGCTCTTGTGGATGGGCAGGCTGCTCCACTAGGAAGAGCCAGGCTGTGCCTGGCTGTGGGGCACAGATCCTGGTGGCCACAGGCCTGGACAAGCTCTGGCCAGCCCAGAACAGTGGTATCCCCCCAGCATCCAGGCTTGGAGTTTGGATGAACACAGGGTGAGGAGGGGATGCAGCAGCTGCAGGACAGAGCTGCTGCCTGAGCACTGCTGGACCAGGAGCATGCAAGTCCCAGCAGAAAGCCTGGCTGTGTAGTGTGGGCTGGGGAGCAGGGATGAGGCAGGCTCTGCCTGTCTACCCCCAGTCCTTTCCCACCCCCCAGCACACCCAGGTCACCCTAGGCTCATTGTGGCTGCCCTAGAGCCCAGCCAAGCTGCTGGGTGCATCCAGGCAGGATGAGTGCCTGCCCCTGGCCCATCCTGCCCATGCTCCCTGCACTAACACCATTCCCTTTTCCAGCTGGCCCCTGAGAACACCCTCATGTCACTGCACAAGGCAGTGGACTGTGATGTGCAAGTCTTTGAGACAGACGTCATGGTGAGGTAAAGGGGCTCAGGGGGAGGAAGGGGCTGTGTATCCTGGGATGTCACCTCCCACAGGGGGCATTCTGGAAGACACCTGGAGGACTGCTACAGCCTGCATTTGCAGGCAGCTCTGTTCAAAGGGCTCTGCCACTCCCACCTTCCCAGTATGGGACAGGCTCCAGCTTGGTGTCCCAATGATCTGGGAGAGGTACTGGGTTTCTGTCCTCCCCATGCAGATTGCCTTCTGGGGAGGGAGGCTCCATCAGGGGAGGGGTACTGCTTGGAAAACAGACCCTGGCTCCAGTTCATCTCATGCAATCCTGTTACTGGGACAGGTGTTTCAGAGAGCAGGGCTGGTGGCTTGGTCTCTAGGTGCACATTTTTGTGTAAAGGGCCACAAGTAGAATAAGGGTGGGGGTTACTCTGGCAGGTGGCTGGGAGGGGGTAGAAATGCCAGGGCAGGGATAGGAGACAAACAGCTTACAACACATGGCTTTCCTCTGTGCTCCTTTGCCAGTGCTGACGGGGTCCCATTCCTCATGCACGACGAGGAGCTCACCAGGACCACCAACGTGCAGGCTGTGTTCCCTGAGAGGGCTGCCCTGAACAGCACTGCCTTCAACTGGACAGACCTGCAGCAGCTGGATGCTGGCAGCTGGTTTCTGGAGGTCAGGAATGTCCTTAGGGTGGCTGGTGAGGAATGGGTACATTCTTGGGTGAAGCATTAGCCCTGCCCTGGGGCTCCAGAACCTTTCCTGGTCCTAGCAGACATATGGACAGGGTGCAGAAACATGCACAAATCCCTTGGGTGCAGTTATGCCCCAAGCTGGGGTTTGTTCTGACTCCTCAGCTGAGTCATGGAGGAGGCTGCTTTCAGAGGGGATGTCTCATGTTTGCTCTGAGCAGCACAGCCTGCCTGGGCTTGAAGGCAGCTGTGGCCAGGCTCTTCCCAAAAGGTGACTAACTACTGCTGAGCAGCTTTGAGTGCCCACAGGCGCTGGGGCTGCTTGAATTCTGTTGTTAGTGGGGAGAAGGGTACAGGTGCCCATGGATGTGCATAGGGAGGTTCCCTGTGCCTGTCTGCACTGGAGAGCAGAAGAAGAGGCCAGTGTAGGGAACAGAGTCCCCCAGGGGACTCTGTTTGGGATGTGGAAGCTGGCAGGTGGTCTGCCTGTGGTGACTGCCCTCTCTCACCCTTGCAGCGGAGGCCATTCCCCACTGTGCAGAGTCTTTCTCCTGGTGATCGCCAGGAGGCAGCTGAGCAGAGGATCCCGTCCCTGGAACAGGCTCTAGAGGCAGCCAAGCACAGCAACCTCTCCATCATGTTTGACCTTCGGCCTGAGAACCACAGTGACTACCAGAACTTCGTCAATGTCACCCTGGGAGTGATTTTACAGTCAGGCATCCCTCTGCAGCAGGTGAGCTGGTCACCACCCCACCCGTACCAGGCCCTGCTGTCACACCCCTGCCGTGGTGGGAGGTGCCCTGCCAGCCCCACTGACCATCCCTGACACCCCATACACCCCATATGTGATCCCTGCTGGGCAGCCCTGCCCACGTGTGGGAGAAGTTACCAATAATTAGGGTTTAATGCCTACAGCTTCAGACCCCTCCAAATACTTTGGTTTCCCAACACTGGCCACCCTGGTGTGTAAACAATGACTCAGGCCAGGGAGGAGACCAACACTGCCAGCAGGAAGAGGAGTACAATGCTGGGCTTTCACCTCCCCACACTCCACCACACCTCTCCCTGCAGCTCTGGGACTCCTGCTGCACCCTCCTGTGCTCCCTTTATGCTTCCTCCAACCCCTGCAGCACAGGATATGTGCTGCCCTCTGGGGACAAATCAGCACTCAAATCACGTTGCTTGGCCTTTTGGGAATGCAGAGCAGGAGGGGACAGAGAAAAGACTTGTACTCTAGTGGTGATCCAGGGTGCATTCTTGCTGCCGAGCTGGGGATAAATGGATTCACGTCTTGAGCTATTCAAAGACCCAGAAAGGACTAAACTGTTGCAGATTTCCTTGGCTGGAACTGCTTTCTCCCTTCAGTGGGACCTGTGCTTATTTCTTGGCTGGGGCAAGCTCTTAGGAGACTGTCCTGGCTGAGATCCTCATGGCAGAGCTGAGTGTGGAGATGGGGGGCAGGAAGCAGCTGTCTAAGCAGACCATGTGAGCCTGGACCTGTGAGGGAATATTGGAAAAGAGCAAACTCTCTGGAGCACCTCTCCTCTGCATGTGCTCTCTGGCTCTTGCCTAGGTCCTCTGGCTTCCAGATGGCTTCAGGGAAGATGTCAAACAGCAGGCCCCAGGTGTCCAGCATGTCTATGGCCGGAAGAGGGTCGAGAATGAGAAGGAGCCAGTGCTGCACATCAATCTGCCTTACCAGGACATGAGCTCTGAGGAGATCAGGTGAGAACGCTTTGTCCAAGTTCCTGGGAGCTGTGGGGGTCTGGGGACTGTCCCAGGGGCCAGCAGAGGTGGGGGTGCTGAGTACTGGTGTGCTTCTGGGAAGAGCTGGGAGTGTGCCTTGTGAACAAGTGTCCCTCTCAGGCAGGGCTGGTGCAGAGGATGGAGCTGGCTGCAGTGCTCTGCCCTGCCAGCAAATCTGGATCTCCAGACAGTTGCTCCATGTGGCTGCAAATGCTGGATCATGTACAGCCCCCTCTGGCTGTGCAGAGTGTGGTGGCACCCTGCTGCCTGCTACCCTGACCACAGCTGTCCCCACACAGGCAGTACCGCCAGGACAACATCTCTGTCAACCTGTATGTGGTGAACCAGCCCTGGCTCTTCTCCGTGCTGTGGTGCTCAGGGGTGAGCTCTGTCACCACCAATGCCTGCCAGGTGCTGAAGGAGATGGAACACCCCATCTGGCTGCTGGTAAGGGACCCCTGAATGCTTCACCCTGCCCCACAGCCCTGTGTCCCAGGCACTTGTGGGTCCTGTGCAGTTGCCTGGAGGGTGACTTTTGCTCACTGCTGTACTGGCATGGGAGCATGCCACCCTGTAGAATGGACTGGTAGCACAGCAGGCACACAGGGCTGTGCCATGGCACACCACCCCTAGATGGTGTTCAATGGCTTGTCTCGTTGCCTTGCAGCCCAGCAGCACATACTTCATGATCTGGATCGTTGTGGACTGTGTTTCCTTACTTATCATCATCTGGGCCTTCGTCCTGATGAAGTAGGTTTGATCCCTTTCCCTCTCCCAAGGCAGCTTTGTTGGGGGATGCTGTAGTGTGCCCTGGGTGGCTGGTGCAGACCCAAACCTGCTGCCACCCCTCTCTGGGCTCAGATCCTGGGGAGGTGCTCTCCTGTCTGGCTAAGTAAGACAGAAGTGTGTGGGGGCAACTTTCACCTCCAAGCTGCAGCTAAAAGTCTGTCCTGGCCCTGCCTCAAGCTGCTGGATGCTTTAGTTCACACTTGTTAACCCACTCTGCACCGCAGGGCTCGGTGGGCTGAGGCTGGGGCTCCTGCTCCTGTCCTTTTCCCCAGTGCTGCAGGCACTGAGAGCAGCTCCCTCAGGGACTGCGGGGCCCCAGATCCTCCAGCTGGCAGCTCAGGGGAGGGCACGGTGGGACCAGACTTGCATGCTAACATCGATCCTGTTCCATCTCCTAGGAAATGTTCCCGCAGGAGGCGGCCAGCGGGTGAGTGCGCACGGAACGGGAGCTTCCCTCCCCTGGAGCCGGGCTCTGCCTCTGGGACTCTCCCTGACAGGCAGGCAGCTTTCCCCAGCCAAACGTGACGGAGTGGTTTGGGATGGCTGGGGGAGGGAAGGGAATCCCGGCCCAGGGAGTTCCTCCTGTCCTGCTCTTAACAAGCAGCCCTGTGGGGCAGCACTAGGGCATCCCACATTTCCCGAATATCCTCAAACCTGCTTTTCAGGCTGCTCCGCCTGTCGCTGCGGGATGGTGGCTGCCCACAATAAATGCTTTTTCTCTGTCTCCTCAGAGTCTGAGACGGATGTGCTGCTCACAAAGATCAACAGCCTGATGCAAGAGTGACGCCTGTGTCAGCTGTGGGGAAGGGCAGCCAGAGCCCTGCACGGCTCAGGCAGGAGCGCTCCGCAGGCCAGCTTCGAGGCTCCTTTCCTCCGAGCCTCCCTTCCACCGTGGCCTTCCTGGCTCCTTTCATGGTGCACAGCTGCCCTCAGCTGAAAAGACTTGGAACTGAGTTCTCATTGCCCACTGGCAGCGAGGAACTAAAGCTTTGCAGGGGTGGCCTAGGGGCAGAATATTTATCCAGCAGTGCTGGAGCTGAGACGTCTCCCTTGGGGTTTGGACAGGAGCGGGGATTTGGGTGGCTGTTTGGTGCAGGGGAAGGGCTGTCTCTGCCTGTTGTCAGCACCTCTGCAGCCAGGGATGGGACACCTGGTTTAAGGGCTGTTCCCCTGGGGGCGGCCCTGTCCCATGGCTTGAGGAATTTCAGGAAGGAGGATGTGGAGTGGCTTTTCAAAAGACAAAGGGAAAGCCAAGCTCTTCACCCTCCCATCCTGGACACAAATCCCGTCCCTACTGCTGCTGGCTTCATCTTCACGGGACAGGGTCCTGGCACTCCGTGCAGCAGTTAGTGCCTGTTGCTCGCGGAAGAGAAGAAGCAGAGCTGGGGGTGCTGGGTGTCAGGGGCTGGCAGGACCGCGCTCACTCTCCTGCTGCTGCTCCAGGGCAGCAGAGGGAGCGCTGGGACTCGGCATCGGTCCCGTTGCAGCAGGGCCTCGAACAGGGAGAGGGTACCGTGTCAGTTTGACTTGTTGCTGTCTATTTATGTCAATAAAGCAGAGGAGCGGCAGACGGAGCCCGAAGGGGTGCGGCGGGCACGCCTGCGTCCTCCCTTCCGCGCCTTCCCCTGCCGGCGGCGCTGCCGGCCCGGAGAAGGAGCCGGCGCAGCCCGGACGGTACCGGCCCGGGGCGGGCTCGCTCCGCGGCGCCTCCGTGCCACGCACCGCCGGCGCGGGGAACCGGCCGGGCCCTCGGCAGCGGGCAGCGAGGGGAGGCCGGGCGGGGCGCGGCTCCCGGGGCGCAGGCCGAGCCTGCCCGCGGCCCGGCGGGCTCGGAGCGCCGGGGGCGGTGGCGGGGCGCTCCCGGAGGCGGTGCCCGCGGCTGGGGGGCGGCTCCGGCCGGCCCGGGCGGGGCGGGGCGGGGCGGGGGGGGCGGTGGCTCGGCCGCTCTCGGGCTGGCACGGAGCGGAGCGGCCGTCGGCCACGGCGGAGCGATGATCCGCCGGGAAGGTAAGGAGCGCCCTGCCCGGCCCTGCCTGCCGCGCCGGGCGCCGCGGCCCCGCGCTCAACAAGTGTCTGCCCCGCCGGGACCCGCGCTGGGACCGCGCCCGGTGCCCCGCGTCCTGCCGGGCACCTCCCGCCCTCGCTCCCCTCCACGGGCGGCCGTGCGAGCCTGGGGTTAACACCCCAGGACTGGGCGCTCTCGCTCCACGCCCTGCTCGGGCTGTGGACACGTTGTGCTGCCGTGGCTAAGAGTGGGTGGCCGTGGGATGCTCTGCTTGCAGATCCCTTGCGTGCTGCGGGGAGGAAGGAGAGCGGCCATGGGGGTTTGGGCTCTGCCAGAAGGGGCTTCCTGTACGTGGGATTGCATGCGCCTTGAGGCACGTGGAGGTGGGCCCTGGACACCAAGAAGTGGGAGCTGTAGGAAGGGTACTGTGGTCTCCCTGTCACGCTGGGTGCACAGCACTTGCCCAGATGGGGAGGCAGCAGTGCCCTGCTGTAGCTGGCTGTCACCCGGTACGGGTGGCCAGCAGTGTCCTGCTGCAGGTGGCTGTCACCCCTATGGGTGGCCAGCAGTGCCCTGCCGCAGCTGACTGTCACCCACTATGAGTGGCCAGCAGTGCCCTGCTGCCGCGGGTTGTCACCAGGTACGGGTGGACAGCAGTGCCCTGCTACAGCTGTCACCCTGCACGGGTGGCCAGCAGCACAGGGGTCAGCGCGGTGCCTGCCACTCTTGCTGCACAGCCTGGGCTGTGATGGGAAGTTTACACCAGGTTCACAATCTTTGTATCCTGGTGTGGTGGCCCCAGCTCTCCATGAGCTTCTTTAGTTCTGCTGATAAGGTCAGGAATGACCAGGCAGTGACACCTCAGCCTTGCTCATGGTGTGCTGGGCAGTGTCTGAAGCCACTGTTTAATCTTGCAGAAAAGGAAGCTCTAAGTAATAGCACGGGGTTAGGATTGCCATAAAGCTCAGGGGAGTCCCTACTTTTCCTGGAGCAAGTCTGGAGCCCAGCTCCAAGTCAAAGCTGTTCATGCTTCACCAGACTCCTTTCCCTGTTCTGCTCCCACGATGAGTCAGTGTGGCCTGGTGGCACAGGCAGGAGGACCCCCTTTCCCTTTCCTTTCAGCCAGGGAGAAGCTGGAAGGCTGGATGAGCTGGGACACCAGGTGGCACGTACCCAAGCAGACACAGGCCCCCTTGTCTGATGACCTGAATTCTCGAGAGCCCTGTGATGAGCAGGGTCATCCTTTCTGCATGAGTTCCTGGTTTAAAAGATGAGTCTCCAGCAGTGGCGGGACAGCTTCCCTGCCTTCCCACACAGACACTCTTTGTCTGCAGTCTGCCTGGGTGACAAAGGGAAACATCCACTGATGGGGCAGGGATGGTCTGAAGGTCCACAGGAGCTCACCACCTGCCTGAGACATGGGTCACATCTGAGGTTGAGGCTGCACTGGCAGCTCTGGCTGTCTGCCCAGAGAAGTGTGGAGATGTCCAGGCAGGGAGATCACAGCTCCACTATTTTAGGTCCAGGCTTTTCTCATAGCTATGTCTAGCCCAGTCATTAACCGAAACGTTGCTTCATGGCAGCCTCCAGCTCCCCTCCTCACCAGCATCTCCTCTGACCCCAAGGCATCGTGTTCCTGTCCCACTTGTCTCCTGCTGCCCCACGGCTGCTTGCTGCTTCTTGTGCTTCACCCTGTAGCAACCCAAGTTTTGCCACTCCTGTAGCTGAGCTGTTTGCACTACGTGAATGGGCCTACGCTCAGCTTTGCTGCAGCCATCTGGCCCTATGTGGGAGGCTGCAGCTCCTGCAGTAGTATTCATAGCCCTGTGCAACCAGAATATGTCCAGCTCCTCAACAGCTTCTGTGCCTGGGAGGTGGCAGAGGTGTTCAGCCTGCCCAGTGCCACAGGGTTCAGAGTTAATCTGATTTTAGTCCCTGATTTTCAGGGTTGGTGGCAGAACTGCCTCTCCTCCTGCCCAGGTCTCTGTTGTGGGCCCTCAGTGGCTCTCAGCAGGGTTGGCTTTCCCAGGTGTGTGTAAGGAAGGCTGCTTTTGTGGCTGTCTGACTTTTTAAAATCCAGACTGGAAGGCAGCTTGAGGCATTATTCTAGGCTGAACTCGCATAGCATCCCAAAATGTTAATCCCTTGTTACTCCTGTGTCATCTCTGCAGACACTGAACGGGCAGTGGAAATTCTGACCAGATACCAAAGCACCCTGCGGTCCCCGGAGGAGCAGGAGTTAAAAGCTTCCATTGGAAAAGTTTCGCACATCTTCCAAAGTGAACTCTTCCAGGCTCTGCTGGGTAAGCCCCTGCCTTGCAGTCCCTTGCAGTCCTTGTGTTTAGTGGGGTTTCCTGGGAGCCTGATCCCATGCCAGTGCATTCTGTGGAAACACGTGGCATGCAGTGCCAGGGAGCTGGGCTGTCTTTCCCCTCCAGGGCTTGGGCAGGAGATAGCAGGGCTGCAATCACTGGGTGTTTTTAGAGAACAGCATTCCTCAGTCTATTGAGGACAAGGGGTAACACCTTCTCAATCAGGCCATGCCTGTTCTATCCAGCACCTGCTAAGGGACCGTGCCCTGCTGTGAGTGCTCTCTGTGCAGTGCAGCCCAGGTGTGTCCAGGAAGGAAAACTGGATTTTTCTGTCTTTAAGAGAGAACCCGCATGTACCCGAGCTCCATTGGGGCATTCTGTTCTTTCTTGTGCTTGGACCCACCAGCACTTGTGAGAAACACACTGTTCCAGCAGTTCCATTTCACACATGACTTAACAGCCAGGCTTTTTTGGGGCTGGACACCGGAAAATGGCATTTTGAGCACTGTATAAAGTCCTCCATGTGGATTGAGACAAATGCAGCTGAAGTCTCTCTGGACTAAGCAGCTTCTCTGTGCAATACAGCTATCTTGCTATTCTCCTTAAGTTCTGGTCACTGTGAGTCTTGGGAAATGTATGCAGCCCTGGTGGTTTCTGTTCCTGGATCTCCTGGGAAAGAAGCTGAGTTTCCCTGGTGAGGTGGAAGAGAAAGCATCCCAGAGGCTCTGCACTCTTAGAAGGAGGCCCAGGCCCCAGGGTGCAGAGCTCCACATGTGCTGTGTGGCTCAATCTCAGTGCATTTTGACCCAAGGCTGTCTCAGCCCTGGTGCTCCCCCTCGCTGTTCTCTTGGCAGCTCTCACCTTTTCTTCACACCTCTGCAGTCTGAGTTCCACTTCTGTGCCTGCAGAGATGAGTTGCCAGCAGCTCCTCTGTGCTTCAGGTTTTCCATTGAAAATGAAGTTGAATGCTGTGTCCTGAGTAATTTTATTCTATCCTTTTTTCTCAATTGCTGTTGGAGCATCACCTGGAGACTTCCAGTCAGTCCCAGCATGTCCTTTTAAAGGTCTTGTGCTGGAATGTCTGTGCCAGCAGCAGCACAGAAATGTGCCAAGGGTGCACTCCCTAGGACAGGTGGGCCCCATACTGATGGACCCAGTGTACATCTCCTTTCTTATCTCTTAATTTATACAACCTGCTCTCTAGGTGATTCCCAGCCTGGAGGCAGGGATCCCCAGCAGGGCTGTGACCTTGACCAACCTGACATTAGCCCAACACCCCTGGCTGCTTTCATATGCTGGCCAGTCCTCCCTGGGGCTGTGTGAAGGCAGCAAAGCAGCTTTCCCAAGGCCCAGGGTGCTGCTGTTAGTGCAGGAGTGCTGTGGAGGGAGTGTGGCTGCAGAGAACACGAGCTGGCTGCAGCTGCAGGCTGGCAGGCGGATGCTGCAGCGTCCCTGCTCCTTGCTCTCCGCCGTTTGTCTTGCTGTCCTATCAGCCCTGGCACGAGGGAGTGTTGGGAGTGTCTCTTGTTTACTGGTGACCTTTTCAACTGGTTTAACAGGATATTAATTCCCCGTGCCAGAGCGAGCCTTTCTCTAGATGTGTTTACCTAAACTAGGAATTTGCATTAATTACTTCCGCCCCCCCTCCTCAGCTCCCTCCCCCTGCTTCCCCTTGGAGTGTGGGCTTGAGAATGTCTCTGTCCCAGCTTGGACATTGTGTCTGGCTGTGTGCTCACTATGGCTACACACAACTGGCTCACACTGGATTGCCTCGTGTCCATGGTCTGAACCCACTGGAGCACAGTAACAGCACTGCAAGGATGATGGAACATTTCTATTTTCATTTTTATTTTCACCCCTCCTTTTCCCAGTGGGCCACTGTGTCTCTGTCTGAAGTCTGCTCCGAGTCACAGGGCTGGCTCGGTGTGGGAGGAGGATTTGCAGGAGAGACAGACACTGCTCAGTGCAGAGCTCCCATCTCACTGCCCCATGCCATGCCAGAAGCTTCTGGCTATGGAGAGGCTTTAGCTGCAGAGCTCCCTCCCCTTGCAGCCTTTCAGCAGCACAGCCCTGCTGTTTTCAGCCCCTGGGGAAGATGAATGTGTGAGCATGGTCCATCCCTGTCCTCAGGCTGCCTGCTCCTGCAGGTAATGCTGTCCTAGAGCACACACTGACTGATTGGAGACAGAACATCAACATGCATCAGGCCACAGTAGAGCTCCCAGCAGTGCCAAACATCATGGGGTTTGCCAAGTTACTCCACGTGAAAAATGCCAGGTTTATGACTTTCTGTATGCTTTTTTTTTTTTTTAAGAATAAGCTGGTTTGGGGTCTCCAGAAGCCCCAGCCTCTGTTCTGTCCAGGATGCACCAGTGCTGTGCCAGATTGGTCAGTCACTGTGATCATACCCAGCACTGCTCTGCACATGCACCACGTTCTGCCAGACTCCTCTGAGCACGGCCCAGCCCTTTAAATCCCTGTGGCCACCTCCCTGTCCTGGCTCTGCCTGTGCCGGGGGCACACTGCCCGTGCCAGGACAGCTCCTGTCCCGGCGGTGCCACGGCTGGCTCGGCACGGCCCGCGCTGCGGGAGCTGCCCTGCTGGAATGTGCCAAACCCTGCTCAGCACAAAAGAAATTCCTTGGCTGTGCAGAGGGAAAACAGGCTGTGCTGGCTCCCTTCTGCTGGCCCCTCTCTCCGTGTCTGAGGCTGTGGAGCCAAGTGCGTGACTTGCAAGGAAACAGCCCAGCACAGGGGTGCTCCAGGAGCCTGGGCTGGGGCGATGGTGACCCCGCTTTCCCTCGGCTCCGTGGAGCCCCTCAGGGAGGTGCTTGGTCTCTTGTGTGGTGCGGAGGATGGGGCTTGCACACAAAAGCAGCTCCCTGACCTTTCCTTCCCAGAGCCTGAAAGGGGCTGTTGTGCCCTGTGCAGCGGGAGAAGCTGGACAGGCAGGGTTTGTGTGAGTCCAGCTGTCCCAGCTGCCAGCAGCTCCTCCCAAAAATCCTCTGGGACTCAGCTTCTCTCCTGTGCCTGAGCACCGGCCAGTGAAGATCTCTGTAGGTCCTGTCAGCTGCTTGGGCTCCCAATCCTCCCCTGCAGCTCCTTTTACCCCGCAAAAGTTTCCTCATGAGCATCCTGATGTGATAAAGGCAGGAGGGGCAGGCAGTGCTTCCCTGGGTGCAAAACCCCAGCAAGACTTGCCTGCCAATAGCACAGCTGGGGATGGTGTAATGGCTTCACCGGGTGGCTGCAGGAGCCAGAGTGGAAAACTGGAGGAATCTGGAGGCTGCCCAACCCCAAGGACTCCTCCTCTTGCAGATTGGCCCATAGCAAGGATGGAAACTTGCAGCTGGCTTGGAAAAGATCTGCTGTGGCAGCCATGGGTGTGAATGGCAATGGGTCTGCTGCAAGGCTGGGCTTTCTGCTTGGGGTGCTGCAGCTGGTGACAGTGCACACATTGGGGAAGAAATGGCATTAATCTGGAAGTGCATGTGCTGGCTGGCACAAGGGCAAGGCTTTAGTGCATAAATGCCGGTGCTATGGAAATATTTAATGACATTTATTTGATGTGTTAACCCCAGGAAAAATTTGTTCCAAAAATTATAAACTCTGTAAATCTTGAGTTACATTTCCTTATTAGATCCAGAATGGATTTACATGTCATCAGACAGAAACTGGGCTGTGAGACAGAACATGCAGCTTCATCTTTTGCTACCACAGTGTCCTCTTATGGAGGCTTTTCAGGTAGTGCTGCTCTTAAAGTGCACAGGTGAGGCAGACTTGTGTGCAATTTGTGATGCCCATGAGAATTGAGAGAAGCCAGCATATATTTATATTATCTTAATGCCACGTGCATGTGTCCTAAAATGTACTTCTGTCCTTTGCTGCCTGAACCGTGTCCACCAATCCTGAAACTCCTCTAATCCCTGGTGCCAGCAACAATTCTCTCTTCTGGCAAGCACCTAAACTGGGCTGAGGGTTTTGGAGGTGGGGAGTGGCTGCTTCAGGGGACAGATTTCCTGCCCTTCAGGCTCCTTGCCAGCTGGGCTGCCCCAGGCTGTGTTCCTGCAGCAGATGGGTGACAAACGGGGGTGCCAGCAGCAGCACACCCCCACAATGGGGCTGTTCAAATCCTGTTTTCATTCTTGCAAAGTTTTGTGTGTTCCCAGTGTAATCCGTGCAGCCAGAAGCTGCTGCTATCCTGTTACGCAATTATTATTTTTATAACCAGAGGGTTAGCACATGTTTTAGCACAAAAACAAAGTCCAGTGTCTCTGGCTGTGAAGTGAGGGCTTGCTGCAGCCTCGTGTCTGGTTTGGGAGGGTTTCAGGGGCAGCCTGGGGCTGTAGAAGGGGTACCCCAGGTGTGGTGGGTACATCTGGGGACTCCCACTCCTCCCATCATTGCCAGCTGTCTCCCAGGGCACAGGACACAGCCTGGCAGCACAAAACAGCAGCTCCAAAAGTGGCACTGATGCCAGGCAGTGGCATGATGGCAGGCAGTGGCACAGTGCTCCCTGCACTGGGGCAGCCACAGAGCCTGGCTGGGCTGCCCTTGGGCACCCAGCTGCTCTGCCTGCAGCTGAGATTTATATCAGCTTTGCCTCTACAGCTGGGAGCTCACAGACCAGGCAGCCCCTGGGAGCTGCAAGATGGGGTTGAAGCTGCTCTTGTCCCATCTGCATCAGGGATGTGCTGCTGCAGTGCTTGGGCACGTGGTTAAACACTGGGAGAGAGGATGGGGAGTTGTGCCTGGGTGTGCAGCCCTGCTCTGCTCTGCAGAGTGGGAGCTCCAGACAAAGTTTATTATAAAGCCCTCATGTTGAGTCATGAGGTGAAGAAAGGACACCCTTCCTTTCTAAACTCATCCTCAGAGAGGAGCCTGGGTGCAGCTGGATCCAATTTAGCCCCAGACTTTGTCAATGATGTATGTCTAAAGGATTATACAGGTGTAATTGAACCTTTATACAACTTTGTCCCACAGGATTAAGGATGATAATCCTAATGTATTTAAATAAATATATCAAATTATTTGTTTAAATTTATTACTATAATGATAAGGATTAGAGAAAAAAAAGAACTTAATCAGAATTATTTACTAAACAATATGGATAGCTATAATTACTAGTGTAGTGCACTGGTTTTGAAGCAATATTAAAGCAATTATATTTAAGCAAGCTAAACAACTACTAAGTAGAGATTGATGTCACTCACCCACACCAATGACCAAGGGCAAATCTCTGACTCAGCCTGAGGAGTGACCTCCAGGGGTGTTCCCACCCAAGGGAAGGATCTTCACACACCTCAGGGAGGTATGATGGAAGTTCTCACTGTGTAAAAGTGTGACTGGCCTTTTATAGCACAAAGTGATTGACTGTCAGTCATGTGCATTTTTTAGATATTAGTCAGCAAAGTATGCTTTGTGCTGAAAAAGGTGCGAGCAGCTCTTTTGTTTCTTCTTCTCACCACTCCTGACTCTCACTTCCATATCAGAGTGCACATTCTGGCTGCTCCCTGCTCCATGTCTTGCCTGTCCTCATGGTTGGGTCTTAGAGTTTGGTCAAGCTGTATTTTTCAGCACTGAGAACAGCAGACCCTCCTCACTTGATCTTATCCCTGCTCAGCAGACCCTCCTCTCTCAGGCCTGCATTGATGAACCTGTAAGACAAATTTGCAGCTGCATAAATATAAATACATTAGGTGTCCCTGCTTAGGGAGAGCATCCTGCTGCAGCCAGGGACCAGCCTCAGGCAGTGGCCAGCGTGTCCCTGCTTGCACTGCCAGTGCTCACCAGATTTCCTGTTGAAATCTCTGTGATGTGGGTGTTTAATACCTCGTGATGCCAGGCTGTGGCAAAGTTTCAGGTGAGAAATCACAGGCTGGAGGGCAAGGGCAGGTGCTTCATCCCTGAGCTCCCAGGGAGTGCCATGGCAGTGGCCACATCCCCCTCAAGCTCAGAGCCACAGCTTGCCCCTGGAGTCACTCACAGAAGTGGGGCTCTCCAGCTTCCTCCACAGCAGATGCAGGTACAGAAAATAATCTCAGGTTCCTGCTGTGTCTTTTCCTGCTTCAAGTGCTCATTTATGCTGCCTTGACTTTTTGGCCCTGCAGGCTCTGCCAGGCTTCCTGTTTCCCAGGTGCTTGAAGGGATTTATGGCTTTTTTTTATGGCTTTTGGAAGGCGTTTACCAAACTCTTTTGGCTGACCTCTTGGAGCTTTACCTTTAACCTGACAGCATTTACCATCCATTCTGGTTTTCTCATTTAGATGCAGCTTCAGCAGTTTAGATGAATGTCTTCTCATTTTCAATAGCCTCTTTTCCTCTGCAGTCAAGCCTTGCTTTCCTCCCATTCGCCTTTACAGTATCCTCCAGCCAGACACTCCATGTCTGTTCTGGTGTCCCAGTGGGTCTCTCTAAATAGGCTCAGAGCCTCCCACAAGTTTTTGTTACCCCTTTCAGTTTCTTCATAAAAACAAGTTCTCACTTTTGATGTAGTTTCCTTTTTGAAATTAAACACTTCTGCAGTGGATATGTTGACCACTGTGGAGGTGCTGGCTCTGGGGATAACAGGGGCCAGCAGTGCTTGAGTGTGCAGCAGTGGGAGCTTCCCTAGGGAGGAGCAGAGCCCACTGCAGCCCTTCTGCTCCCTGGAATCCTCTGTGTGTGACCTGGAGAGGGTAAAATCCTCCTGGCTGGGCTAGGAGAGGGGCTGGGCTCCCACCTCTGGAGCTTTACCTGCTCTCAGGTCCCAGTCTCACCCCAAAACTATCTCTGGAGCAGTGAGGGCTGGCTTACCCCATTTTCCTGCCTCTCTCTAAAGCCACTGTGGTGTACAGCAGCAGCCTCAGGTCCTTGGAGCCCAGAATGAGGGTGCCATACCTGTTGTGGCAGTGTGCAGGGGGAAAGGGGGAGATACCAGGGAGGGAGCTGGGGCTAACAGAGCTGTACTCACCTGCTTTAGAGCTTGTACACTGAGTGCCCTGTGGCTTCTCTGCCTGTCCTCTGGGAAGGGAGCCCCTCCACAGGCTGGGGGTGCTGTGATGGGGAGGGAATAGCCCATCAGAGTCAGGGCAGGCAGGGGCTGCCTGCTGCAGGAGGCTTGTCAGAGCAGCAGGGACAGGGACCATGCCTGGGGCTGGCACAGCCTAGAGGAGAGCAGGACAGGGTGGGTGTTGGATTGATGCTGCTGAGCTGAGTTTGCTCTTAGCCCCTGTGGACTTCTCCATGGACATTCCCTTGCCTTCCAGAGCCATGGGCACTGCACAGTGAGCCAGGCACCCCAGTACACCTCTTGCCTTGCACAGGGTGAATGGTGAACAACACAGCAAGCACAGGGTGCCAGTAGAGTCCTGTCCTAGGGTGCCAGCAGAGTCCTGTCCCAGGGTGCCAGTAGAGCCCTGTCCTAGGGTGCCAGCAGAGTCCTGTCCCAGGGTGCCAGTAGAGCCCTGTCCTAGGGTGCCAGCAGAGTCCTGTCCTAGGGTGCCAGTAGAGCCCTGTCCTAGGGTGCCAGCAGAGCCCTGTCCCAGGGTGCCAGCAGAGCCCTGTCCCAGGGTGCCAGCAGAGCCCTGTCCTAGGGTGCCAGCCTCCCCCAGAGGGCTCAGACCCTGGGGGCAGAGTGGAGGTCACAGGTGCTGCACCCCACAGAGGCTGCTGTCAGGCATCAGGCTGCCCCCTGGTCCTGAGGCTGTTCCTCCTGCTGTTTTGCAGATATCCATGAATTCTACGATTTCACGCTGCGCTCTGCACCCGAGCAGTCTCCGAGCCTGGATTCACGTCATGGCACAGCCAGGGAACAGCTTGGGGACAGCGAGCCCAGCTCCACAGTCACACCCAGGGAGCCCCAAACCCTGCCTGAGGTAAGAGCCACCCTCGAGGTGCTGCAGGGCCAGACCCTGCACGTCCTGTGCTGAGAGGGACTCAAGGGGCACAGGGGCTGCTGGCCACCAGCCCCTGCCCAGCTCACATCCAGGCTGTTCCCACACTCTCTGTGATAGCTTGTCTCATTAATGAGGCAACCTCTCTGGTTCACAAGTGTTAATTGAATTACTCATAATGTGAACAGCTCCAGCTCTGGCTCCTGCTCTGCAGTTGCAGCTGGATTATTTGCTCCTGTCTGACACTGTCTCCCATGGAGGCGTTTCAGCTCTCTGATCCAGCCACTTTTGATAAGTGAAGTAGGTTGAGTCTTTCAAGTTTCCCTTTTCAGGATTTTTTTCCCAGCTTTCAGATAACTTGTGTCTCTCTTATTTGCATTCTCCTCAATTTTCAACAGCATTCTAAAAGATAGAGCACCAGGTGGAGAGGCAGGAATTGAGCAGTAGGGTCTCAGTTATCTCAAAGGCGCCAAGGTAAATAAAATTGCCTCATGTCTTTGCAGGGCTTCTTTCCATCCCCCACTTACTGCCTCCATCCCCTACTCACTGATCCCCCTAATCTAGGGAAACACTTGTGCAGAAATGCAAAAATTCAGGGATTCCTCCTTTCAGTGAAATAACCTTATCAGATAAACACCATTTTCTGCCTCAGAGATTGAACTGGCTTCCCATCATATACCTGGGGTACTCCAAATTTAAGTGTCACACAGGGAAGATGGAGCTGAATGATATCATCTAAGGAAGAACACTTTAAAGGAGTTTGGGCATCAAGAACAAGGAGGACAAAAAACAGCCCACAATCACTGCAGGAGACATTTGTGTTCCTCTGATTCAGGAACTGCTTCAGTCCATTTTTTCTTGACCCCCTTCACATTGCCAGTCCCTCTAGTTAAAGTGAAACCTGCAACTCCAGTATGTGTTTAAGAACAAATTTTTAGTGCTGTTATGCCATAAGCAGTGGGATCCTGCTTTGGTTTTTTTGGGTGTCCTGTAGCCTTGATCCACCCAACTCTGAACTCTGCTGTCAACAGCCACCGGTCTCTGTGGCCAGGCCAGTCTGTGACTCCCCAGGATTGAACAAGGGCATTGAAAAATCAATGTGGAAACAAGCAGGGAAGCAACTGTGGGCCTTGCACAGCTGGTATGAGCAGTGCCCCTGCTCCTTCCACTGTGCCCTATCTGTGAGGGGGATGAAAAAAGCATCCAGTGGCAGGGCTTCCTGGCACTGACACCATCCAATCCCTCCTTCTTTCCCTAAAAAAATGTGTTTGAGATGTCTTGTGTTGCTGAAACGTGAAATGCAACCCAGCAATGGCACAGTCCCAGAGTCTGGGGCCAGAAAACGATTGCTTGCAGTGACCCTGCTGGCCTTGGGGCCAGTGCCAGGCAGGCTGACATGAGATGGGGGATGCCCACCAAAGGCACCATGGGGAAAAGCTCCCTTTGGCCCTTCCAGCAGCAGAGCAGAGCCTGGAGGCAGCTGCCCTGCCCTACCCACGTGTGCCCCCACTTTGTCTCGTTTCAGGGCTGCTCCTGGGACCGTGAGCAGAGGCTCGCCGCGGGGGACAGCGCTGCGGGGACGGCGCCACGGCTGGTGCGGGTGACAGCACGGCGGACAGAGGCACCAGCCAGCGTGTGCAGCCTGGTGCTCAGCTCTCACAGCACCCTGCCCCAGGTGAGCCTCCGTGCGCCCCACGCCGCCTCCCGCCCTGCCTGGCACTGAGGGCACAGCGCGGAGCCGCGCGCTCTCGGTCCCTCCCCTGGGGCTGGCAGGGTGTCCTCCTGGCTGTCCTGCTGATGCCCTCACCAGAAAATGGAGCAGTCACTTGTGCCAGGGGCTGGACAGTGCTGAAATCATCCCCTTGCCTTAGCAGTGGTGTGAGCCCCGAGGGCTGGGAGGGCAGGTGGATGTGGCGCAGGAATAACGAGGCTGCTGGAGCTGGAAATCCTCCCAGGCCCGTCCCTCTCGCCCCCGGCGCTGGCACGCTCCCACGTTGCAGATTTCCATATTTTTTTCTCCGAGCTCTTAAATGGCAGGTCCGTTCCTCAGCTTCCCGGGAGCTTTTCTCTGCTGTCTTATTTACTTGGAAACACCATTTATTTGGATGTGCATCGTAAAGCTCAGCCTCCACCTGGTGCAAGAAAATCCTTTGGGCTACGCATTTGAGGGGAGTTTTAGGGATGAGTGAAGGGCAAAATGCACTTTTGGGAAGGATGAAGTGGCCAGGAAGAATGGAGCTCACCACAGATTTAAAATTATATGAAAATGTTGTTTTTCTTGGCAAAGTTTGAAATAATGCTTGTTTGCTAAGTCTAAGTATTCTTCCAAAGTATTTTAAATACAAAAATTGCACTGCCTCTCTTCTGTCCTTTTTTAAATGTTTCCCTTCTTTTTCTGGACTGCAATAAAATGGGTAACACCCCATTTTTTTCTCTTACTGTTTAATTTCTCCTTTTCTCTTGTTTCTCTCTGCATTTTCAATCATTCACCATATCTTTAGCAGATTTTGAAGGGTGAGACAGTGGTTTTCTGGATATGACAAGAAGATGAGCTTGGCTGCTGATTTCCATTTGCCAGTGGGTGGGAAACACCACCACAGGGGAATCACAGGGCAAAACCCATGAGGGGGTGAGAGCCTGAGCAATTGGGAACAGATTCTGTTGTGATTTTAAGGGATTTTCTTCCTAAGTGTCCCAGGCCATGAAGTACAGCAGTCTTGCATCCAGCCCCAAATGTCTGGCTGGGTTGCAATGTCTCCTTTAGCAGCAGACATGTAGTTTTGATTGTAAGGCTTCATACAATGGGGAATCTGCTCTGTCCCTGGCCTGGCTGGCCTGATGATTATTTATCCTTCACATTAAAAATCTGTATTTTACTGTTAGCCTGTATTTCTCTTGGTTCAGCTCCCAGCAGCAAGGAAATTTTGCTGCCTTTGTTTGCTAGGATGAAGGACCTTGGCAATCAGAGTGTTCCCAACATGTAGGTATTTATAGATGCATCTAAGTTCCCTCTTAACTTTCCCTTAGATAAACTAAACAGATTGGCTTCTTCACTCGCTCGCTGTTGAGGCAGGTTGTTCCAGACCTGAAATAATTCCTGTCATTCTTTCCAGCCTCCTTCTTTCCTAGCCCGTGGCAGCATGGGGCCAGTCCTTGGTGCCAGGTGCTGGAGCTTTAGGGGTCACCCCTTTGCAGGGGCCGCAGCTGCCAGCCCTGAGCAGGGGGTCACTGCCCTGAGATGGAGGAACAGTGGGGACCTGGGTGGGCAGACTGGGACTCTGGGAGCTCTGTGCTCTGGCAGAGCTCTCATCTGCAACCTCCTCCATCCCAGAGGATGGTCATTTCACAGCATGGCTGCAGGCAGAGCAGGGAGCTGGAGGTGAAAAGCTGTGAGGATGGTAGTGTTCAGTGCCAGGTATTGCCATGCCTGTAGTCCTGCCTGAAACTTGGCTTTCTGCAGAAACCCAGCAGCTTTCCTGCAAACTGGAGCCAAGCAGTGCTGGAGAGCTGCAGCTCCTCTGCAGCAGCCCCTGTGCTGGGATGCAGAGTTCTTCATCACAGTGGTGAGCCTTTCCCAGGATGTCACCTTCACTGCTGAATACAGGCCTGGCCCTGACAGAGGGAAGCATTTCCAGCAGTTCCCCAGGAGACTGGGGCAGGCTGTGCTGCTGGACCACAGCACAGGCCCTGTTTCTCCTCTGTCACTCCTGCATGAAGGCTCTGAGGACACCTCAGCTCCTGCCAGCATCACATCCCGTGTCAGTTCTCAACAGCAACAGCATGCAGGAGAGCACCAGGGCTGCACAACACCTGCACACCCAGCTCCTGCCCTGCTCCATGAGGACTTGCTGCTTTCCAGCCTTCAGTGTGTGCTTTTTATGCCACAGGCATTTCCAAAGCAGGTTTCACAAAAATACCTGAGCTGGCCAAGTGCATTTGGAAGAACCAGGGAAGCTTGTATAAGTTGATGAGAGTTAATGCCAGGGCAGAGGGGAGCACCTGCTGCCACCCTGGTGCCATCAGCCCAGGAATGAGAGCTCTAGTGGACACCCTGCCACTGATGAAAGGCAACACAATGAAGTGGCTTTTCCTACCTGAACTGAGTGCAGTTCCCTTACTGCGTCCAGCAATGTAAATAAGTTTTCCGTTGCCCTGCCTTTGTCCTCTCCCCTGCCCACAGCTCTCCACAGCAATGTTAACAGAGCAAAAGCTACCATGACCTGCTTCAGCCAGGAAGATGCGTGTCAAATAGATTGTCTCTCCACACAAATGCTTCCAGGAACAGGAAATTTCTGCCTGCTGGCAAGGATATGGGTGTGCTCTGAAGAGCCCTGCAGCGTGCAAATGGCTGCTACAAAGGAAGAGGTGCCGGTAAATACAGCAGCAACATGTGCTTCCTGTTGAGGCTTGGCGGGCTGAAACCATCTCTCCGTGGCAAAGTAGATGTTCAGCTCTCAACGGGGCAAGAGCAAAGGGACTTTGCCAGATAAAAAGCCCTGTGGAGGCTAATAGAGGCAAAACCCTGCCTGAGTTCTGGGGCTAGTGAGGTTTTATTTGCTGAACCCTTCATTCCAGCCTTTTCCCGAGCCCTGTGGTTGCCTCAGCAGGGCTGCTCAGGGCTCCTGTGCTGCGGGAAGACTCAGGAGGACGCTGCTGTGGCCGGTGTCACTCGCCTGCGCTCCCAGGCTGCCGAGGAGGCTGCTGCTCTCCGCAAACGCCGCTTTCATGCTCCGTGCAGGGAGCAGCCAGCTGTAAAGATAAAGGAAAGAGGAACAATGCCGCTGATGAGCAGAGCTTTGCGCCTGCGAGGAAGCGCCGCTCTTCCCCTGCCACCCTCTCCTGCTCCCCAGCGCGGCTCCGCAGCCGCTGTGACTGTCACCGCCAGTGCGGGGCCGCCCCTCCGCCTCCGAGCATCCCTCCCTCCCCCGACCATGCCTCCCTCCCCCGACCATCCCTCCAGCCTCCGAGCATCCCTCCCGCCCGCCCGAGCATCCCTCCGCCTCCGAGCATCCCTCCCTCCCTCAAGCATCCCTCCCGCCTCCGAGCATCCCTCCCGCCTGCCCGAGCATCCCTCCGCCCCCGAGCATCCCTTCCCCGAGCATCCCTCCCGCCCGAGCATCCCTCCCGCCTCCGAGCATCCCTCCGCCTGCCCGAGCATCCCTCCCGCCCCCGAGCATCCCTCCCGCCCGCCGAGGCGTTCCTCAGCTCACAGCTCTGCCCTGCCTCGGCCTGACAGCTGACACGGAGCAGCAGCAGGTCCTGATATGATGGAGAGTGCGAGGAGCTGCCTCAGAGGACAGGCATTCCATGCGTGCCCTGCAGTCCCCGGTGAGCAGGAGAGCTCGCTGGCAGGGGTCACTGCTGCCCCGGCTGCGTGCGGGGTGTGCAGTGCCTCTGAGCCTGACAGGGCCGGTCTGCGCTCCAGCCCGTCGGGGCTGAGGCCAGAGATGCCCCGGTTCCCGTCCCTGTGTCCCAGGGAGGGCACAGCTCCGGCAGGAAGGCCCTGTCGGGGTGTGAGGAGCCCTCTCTGCTGCACAAGAAGATGCATCCGTGTGTCCCTAACCCACGGCTCGAGTGCCACACAGTCCATGGAGCTGCCTGGGGCATTTGGCAGAGAAAGGCGAGCTGTGCCGCCGGCGTGGCGACCGGCTGGCTGCTTCTCCGTCCTTCTCTCAAGTGTTTTTTCCTCTTTCCCAGTGTGCCTTTGGCCGGGCCGAAGGGCGTTCCCGTGCCTGCACCTTTGCCGGGCGGGAGCGCAGGGTCAGGATGGGATGGGCGTGTGGCAGATGATGCCGGCTGTGAGCTCCCCGCTCCCTGCCTTGGCTGCATTCTCACCGCTCTCCATTTTCTCTGTGAGATGCAGGAGAGGGGAAGCACCACGGAGCTGTTTGCTGTTGCGAGGAGCGTCAGGGAAATGAAGCAGATCTCTGGTGTGGGCGAACGTCTGACAGTGAATGCAGCCCCAGCAAGAAGCCCCTGTCAGGCTGCTCGGTTGCCTGTGCCCTGCTGTCCCCACCAGCCCATGTCCTCCCTGTGGGCTGACTGGGCAGGCAGCTGAGGCCATTGCTGCAGGCCAGACTTCACCAGGCCACTGCTTTATCTCAACCTGAGCCCATCAGCATCAGCTCTGCAACCTCAAAATCCCAGGAAATGGCCAATGCTCAAGCAATGGGATCACAGAACAAACCAGCTCCTGGGGGAACTCTCCCATTGAATCCCCAAGCAAAAGAGAGAACATGTTCATTTTAGGAGAAGCAGAGAAGAAAAGCAGCAACCCTCAGCCCAGAAGCTGCTGCCCAGTGTCACTTGAGCCACTTTGTGCCCAGATGCCTCAGGGCATTCAGATGCTCTCCAGCGATTTTGTGTTTTGACACTGCAGATGCAGGCTCAGAAGCCAAAGTGCTGAACTCCAGAGGGTGTGTGTCTGTAGTAACACACACACATTGAACAGCAGGGACACCCAGCTGGGCAGCTGTGTCCCAGGGAGGCTGCTGCTCAAAGAGGGGGTCAGGAAGGGCTGTGTCAGTAGGAGCTGTCACTTCAGTGGACATTTTGGGGTTGAATGGCCTCAGCTTTACTAGAGGCTTGCTATTCCTGCTGGAGAGATGGACATCCTTTGACTTCAGTTCTCCCAGCTCAACATCCATCTTCAGCAAAGGATGAAGAAGTCAGTAGAGCCACCAGGCTGTCAAACCAAAATCTCATGCATGGTCACCTATTCCTACTCTACTTGGGGACTTCTTGTCTAAAACCAGCAGCAAAAGGAAGATCCTTGCAGACACAAGGTGTTTCTGGCTGTGCAGCATAGGAAAATCTTGCTGGATGTGGTGTCTCCATTCACCCAAGTCATTGTCACTGTTTTGAAGGCATTTGGAAAGTGTGAGTGCATGCAGCTCTCCCCATGCAATGGCAGAAAGGGAGCAGTGAAGGGGAGGCTCTGGGGAGTGTCCCACAGAGAGCCATGCTCCAGAGCCATCCACACAGGCTTGGAGTCCATCCATCCATCCTGCTTCCAGATCAGAGCTTCAGCTTTGCCTCCATGTAGTGTCTGTGTCTGTCTGTCCCCAGGGGAGCACAGCTGCTGGAGAGCCTGCACACTGATGAGATCCACACTCAGAAGTTCCGTGTGCAGCTCTGAAATCAAGAACCAAGACCATTCACAGGCATCTCCAGCAGCATGGGGACTGATCAGGGACCAGCCCCATCGGTGTCTTGGCCAGGAGCTGTGAGCTCCTGCACTGCCTCTGCTGGCTCTCTGCTCTGCTCATCAAGTTTCCCAAATGTGCTGATGCAGGGTCCACACAGCAGCACCAGGTTCTCCTTCCCTGCTCTGCCTCGTCAGGTGATTGATTGACCATATTCCTGCTGCAACCAAAGCAAAGAGCTGGAGCCTGTCTCCTGCAGCACAGACCCACCAGAGGCTCAGGAAACGTGGAGCCAGAGCATGGGATGTGCCACCCTGTCCTCCACCCCACACCTCAGGAGGGTGAGGACAAATCCCCCAGGTGCATTTCTGTGAAACAAACGAGCTCTCCTCCTCTCCTCGCCATTTTTATAGAAACAAACCAAGCTTGAAGGCAGAGCCTGGCAGGCCAGCTGCTTTCTATCTGGAGTGCTGGAGCTGGGGGAACGTCACTGAATCTTAATGGCATCAGGCTGGACAGAGATCAGGATTCTGGTGGCAGAGGCAGTACTGGCACTGTTATAAATAAAGCAGCCATGATAACTGCTCATGAAGGTTTATGGTCTTTAGGATTTGGAGGATCAGTATCAAGCTACGCTGAGAGATGTATTATCCTCAGCATTGGTAGGAGCTGGGGGAAGTGCAGGGGGAGGACAGTAAATGAGCGTGGGTTTGGAAATCAGCCATTCCTCTTGTGAATCCAAGCGTGAGCCCTTGGAAAGGTGCTCTGTGCTGTGTGCTGCCTCCTCTTGCCTTGCTCAGGGAGGGTTAAACCGTGCGGGGCTGCAGCAGTGGCTGCATTTCAAACCAGTCCCTGCCCTGTTGCAGGAAGCAAGGATTCACCCCAGGGCAGCACCTGGCAGAGCCCTGCAGGCACCAAGCACCTTGTAGGAGTCTCGCTGCCATTGCACCTAAAAATTATTCCAAATATTGAGGCTGAGGCAAAGCCTCCTGCAGCCTGTGGCCTGGATAGCTGTAGGGGCTGGCAGTGCTCAGGTACACCAGTCTGTGCCCAGAGCACTGGCATGGACACCATCCTGCCTGGCCAGCTCTGCTTGCCCAGCCTCACCACCAGCTCCCCACCTGCACGTGTGCAGGAAATCAGCAGTGTCCTGCCAGGCTGGCCCCCCTTGAGGGGTATTTTTAGACCAGATCATTTCACAGCCTGGCCTAGAGCAGACTGAGGGAGGAGCAGTGGAGAGCAAGGAGGGGGAGACATATCTGGGTTTATTGCAATCCCACTGTTCATTCCCTCCCCTTGGCACACGCTGCACAGCTGTTTCCCCTCTGTGCAGGGGTAGGTTTTGCACAGCTGAGTCTCGTGGGGTGTTTCTGCAGGAAGATTTCGTAAGCTTTAGTGCTGCGCTTCTGTGGGAGCGCTCCTGCCTTCCTGATCTGGCCTAGAACATGATGGGGTGCTGAAACACTCTCCCAGCCGCCTGCTCTCCCTCACACCATGGCAGCCCATGGCCTTGGGGGGAGCTCAGCCCCGCCGTGTGCTCTGGCAGTGTGGGTGTCCGGGCCCTGCGGCCTGACCGTCCCTGCCCAAGCCCTGCACTCAGGGTGAGGGGAGCTGGCACATCACCCTCAGCACCGCCACCACCCTCCAGGGCTTGTGTTGCTGGCGTGTCGCCCGTGAGGAAGGCAGGCAGGGCTGAGCCTGCCCTCAGCAGCGGCTCCTCATCCCGCTCTGAAGGTCACCTCGGGGCTCCCGAAGCGGCCGTGTGGGGACGGGCGGGTGGCGGCGCTGCGCCTTTAAGAGGGCCCCGTGCGCGGGCCGCGAGCCTGCGGCACGCGCGCTGATTGGCCGGGCGGGCGGCGCGCGCGGCGGGGGCGGGGACAGCCATTCACAAATTTGCCAGCGGCTCCTCCTCCCTTAAAGGGGCAACGCCGGGCCGGCCAGGCGCGCTCCTCCCGTGCACCGCGGGCACCCGTGGCTCCAGGGGACACCGGCACCGGTTTGTCACCCGCGGCTGGGCAGGTTTCCCCGGCGGGAAGTGTGTTCTGGGGCAGCACTGCCCGCATGAGGCAGCAGCATCCCTGTGAGTCACTGGCCGTGGGCGGTGGGAGGTGCGGAATGGGCTTTGCTCCATCTGGAAGGGGCAGATTGGAGCAGGGCTGGCATGGGGAAAGGGGGAATGCGTGTTTCCCACGGAGTTCCCCTAGTTGTTCCACAGGCAGGGTGGGAATAATCGAGGAAGGGACATCGCTGAGCCCTGGATGGGGAAAGGTCCCTCTGGGCAGGTCTGTGGTGCCCAGGTAGCCCCAGGTGTGGGCAGAGTGCTGCTGAGCCCTTTCCTCCCTGTCCGAGCCAGGTGTTGACCCGCTCCAAGGAGACAGCCTGTTCCTGCAGGGATGGGCTGGTGAGGAGCCCTGAGAACCAGCCCGTGGGGCTCTGTGGCCCCAAGGTCATTTCAGCTCAGGCAGAGGCAGACAGGAGATCTCCATAGGCGTGTACAGCCCAGGCTGCGTGTGTTTGGCTCCCACTAAGGCTGATGTATGTGACCAGACCCAGGGACAGCCTGGGACTGGTGAAGGATGCAGGGAAACAGGATTTCTGGTGATGTCACACTAGGCACAAGCCTATGTGGTACAGTACCCAAAAAACAGCAACCAATTCTCTAAAAGACAGTGAGACTTCAAAACACCTTGCTGTGACCCTGGTGTGGAGTGGTGAAGTGGTGCCCTGGTCACAGTGTCCAACCTTCCCTCTGCTCTGTCATTTTCTGGAGGAAATGAGGCACACACAGGAGTGAGCACCACAGGCTGTGGGTAATTGACCCAGCGCTGTAATTGCCGTGCCCTTGCAGCAGCAAGGCTCCCCCTGCTGTGGAGGAAAATGCATCAAGGCAGCCACAGCCAGCCCGTGCCTCCAGTGCCCCAGCCCAGGGCAGCAGCATCCCTGCCAGGCATGGGGAGAGCAGCTGTGGGCATTGTGAGGCTGTCAGGAATTCCATACAGCCTGCTGCATTTGGCTGTTATTAAATAACGCCTCCAGGCTCTCCTTTACAGGCAGGGAGCCTGAGCCCTGCTGGAAGGGCCTGCTCAGGTCTCCATCACTCCTCTCCCCTCCCCAGAACACCATGGAAGATGTTTAGTTGTCCATGATGTGAGTTTGCAGAAACCAGCCAATGGAGCCTGTTATAGACTCCTGTGCCATTGCTGCCACAAGCAAGGGTGCAGCAACTGGGCAATGTATTAGGGATCTTTAAAAAAATAAAAATGGTTTTGCCCTGGAGGAGAATAATTTGTTGGGCATCTGTCCTGAGAGTGCTGAGAGCTATTGGTCCCTTGGTATGGCTGGTGATTGTTATCCCAGCTGCACTTTTCCCAGTGTGAATTGCTGCTGGTGGCAGGAAGGAGAAGCCATGGAGTGAGATGTTTCTTATGCTGCCCCTTCCCACCCAGCTGTGAGTGCACAAACCCTCCAGTGCTCACAGGAGCCTCCAGCCCAGTTTGCCCACAGCAGCTGTGCACCCAGCCCTGCAGATCACCTCTTCAAGTTCCAATTGAGAAGCCTCAGGCCCAGCAAATGGCAAATTCCTGCTGGGTGGGGTCTGTGTTAGTGCTGAGGAACTGCCAGACTGAGCCAAGTTCAGCTGGTCCCTGTCTTTGCTGCTCATCTCCTCCTAGCCTGCCCACACAGACACATTTCCCTGGGCTGCATGTGTTGGGTGTCTTTTTGCAGGTGATTGTGATGGAGAAAGGCACCTCCCCCATGAAAAACTGTCCTCCCCTTCCTCCTGAGCATCCCTAAAGCCTCCCTGTCTGCACCCAGACTCAGAGCAAACCTGAGGCTTTGGTTCCCGTGGCAGGACCCAGCTCCTGTTGGGTGACAGTCAAGCCCTCACGTGGCTGCTGTTTCTGCAAGGAACTGGCTGCCTTCAGCCTGCTCCATCCTCCCACCCCCTGCTCCTGGCAGGGCTGTAGGTACAGCAAACATCCCCCTGCTCCAGGCAGGGCTGTAGGTACAGCCAACATCCCCATCCTGGCAGGGCTGTAGGTACAGCCAACATCCCCATCCTGGCAGGGCTGTGGGTACAGCCAACATCCCCATCCTGGCAGGGCTGTAGGTACAGCAAACCCTCACACTTGCCTTCCTCTTCCTGCAGGACTTGATGCGAGAGGAAGGCAGCGGCAGCAGGGGCTGAAATGCGGTGACACCAGACCAAACGTAGCTCTGTGCCATCTCTGTGCCATCTCTGTGCCATCTCTGTGCCTTGTAAATAGCATCATCTCCGGGGATTTCTTGACACTTTGCTGAAATTAGCACCTGTAAAAGGAGCAGCTGCCAAAGCAGAATTTAAACAAGACGGGGAGAATACCGGGAGGAAGAGGGTAGAGAATGAGAGAGCTCTTGAATCACTTCCCTCCATGAAGGCACCTGCCTGGAAACCAGCTCCCATCTCCTCTAGCCCTGCTCAAAGCTCACATTACTGCAGCAAGATGCGCACAGCTGCCTCAAGGGCTGGGCACTGCGCCTGCCCTGCCAGCCACAGGCCTGGCCCCCAGTGCAGGTGCCCACTTCACTTGTTCTCCCAGCAGAGCCACCTCCAGTCCCCAAAATGCCACCACTCACTAAACAGGCTGGAGAAATACAGAGTGTGGATGCCCCTGGCCAACCAGCCCTGGCCTCCTCTTGAGCTTGATTAGGTATCCCAGATCCTGTGCAGCATTAGGGAACGTTGCAAGCAGGCAGCAGCAACCATGGATTGCTTTTTTCCCTTTTAATTGAGGTTAGCAGGTGGCACATGCAGTTCATTACAAATGCACAGGAATGAAACAACTCTCCTGGCAGCTGAAATGGGAAATGTGGGGTTTGGGATGGGGAGATGTCTGTAGGTAAGGAAGGGCTGTAAAGAGCTGTGGCAGCTGAGGCACAAAACCCCTCTGTTTGCATCTGGCAATGAGGCACTAAGAGATAAGAGAGCTGGGGGAAGTGCTGTGGGGTGGAGGCTGCAATTCTGGCCCTCCGGGGCTGGCACTGAGGGTGCTTCCCATGTGGGCATGGATGGCTGTGAAGGCTGCAGAGCTTAGGGAGGACCTGACACCTTCCTTGTGGAGGATGCACCAAAAAAAAGGAAAAAAAATGGGAAGGAAAAAAATCAAAGTAAATGCTTCTCTTTATTGTTCACCCAGCTCCTTATTAAAGCATTTTTCTCTAACAGCTCTTGTCCCTTGCTTCCGCACTTCCTCCCTGAGTGAATGCCTGTGTCCTTGCCTGCCCCATCCCAGGACAGTGACAGGGGGTATGTCTGGGACAGGGCAGCCGTGAGCAGCTGGGGTGACAAATTCTGCTTCTGCAGCTCCCTGGTGCTCTCCTAACACCCATCAGCCTCTTGCAGACTGGGGCTCCTGCCTGAGCTTGGCCCCAAGATGGCTCTGGGGAAGGCCATGGCAGTGGGTGGCCGCTGCAGGGTCCCTGGAACCTGACCATGCCATGCGGGAACCACAATGGGAAGGAGGTTTGCAGTGGGGTGGAGCAGTAATTAGCCATGCCCAGTACTGAGCACATCTCACTGATGAAGTTATCTCAGAGGTGCCAATGGGTGGAGACCCAACAAGGCATTCACGTCCTTTTGTTCCCATGGGGGAGACAATGGCCACCTGGCTTTTTTACAAGGCTTTTTGTTCTACTTTGGAGCAGCAACCCTCTATCTCAGCTTCAGTCTGGCCCCAGTCCCTCCTGCCATTCCCATCTGATGGCACGAGGATGGCCCCAGTCCCTCCCTCCCTGCTGGCTCTATGGTGTGAGAATTAGGTGGAAGATCTGGAGATAATCCTAATTTCTTAAAACCTGAAGTGTAAAGTCCTCTCTTAAAGCCAGCACTGCACACTTTCCTGCCATGCACTCAAACACTGAGTTTTTCATTGATTAGTTCAGAACAAGCTTGCTTTGCTTGCAGGCATCCCACACTGCCCTGGTGAGCTCCTGGGCTCTGCAGTGCCCTGTGGCACTGAGCTCTGCAGTGGAAACACTGGTGTGCAGTCATTGGCTTCATCTTGGTGCACCTCTTTGGTCAGTGCCACAGTGCCCCTGGGGCTGGTCAGTGTCCAGAGAGAGCCCAGGGCAGCAGCAGGGTGAGCCAGCAGCAGGGTGAGCCTCTCCTGTGGAGCTGTTCCTGAGGGCCCAGCAGCACAGCTGTGCTGTGCTTGGGGAGCACAGATGCTCTAAACTTGCTTGTCCAGGGACATTATGACTGTCCTGAGCCTGCAGCAGGGAAATCTCAGTGTCTGAGCCACTCCAGCACCCTGTGGCATTAAGCCACCTTGTGATTGAGGTGATGTGAGCAGTCTAGAGACAGTGACATGCAGGAGCATGGTACTTGGGGGCACCAATGCTGATTATGGGGTGTCTTCTGCCCCCTCCCCTTCACCCAGAAGCAACCATTTCACTTGGCTGCTTGGGAGCAAGCCCTGCAGGAGCACCTCTGTGCGCAGAAGTAATTTTGCACTGCAGTTTAAAGAGCTGAAGGAACAAGGAGTGGGCATTTATCTGACCAGCCATCATGCACTTCCTCCTCCCACAGCCGTGGTCCTGCCAGGGTCATCTTGCACCAGCTGCAGGAGGCCAGGAGGAGCCTTGCAGACCTTGGAACCTGAAATGAGGTGTTGCACCATCATATCTTGTGGCTCAGCTTGTGACCCCCTCCTGCTTGTGTACACAGTGCACAGTTCATTGCTCTTCTACATATTTATGTGTCATTCTACATATTTATGTACCATTTCTTTAAAATAGTTTTTCACCCACCCTAGTATTTTTTACAACCTTTGAGCATTAAGAGGCCTGGTTCAAGTTCTAAATGGTCAGATGTGGGGGTTTGTAATGGTTTTTCTCTCTCTCTCTCCCCATCAATTTATCTGGATGGCTCTTCTGAACTTCTTCCAGTCCTGCACTTCTTTGCAAGAGGTGAAGGACTCTGAGCTGCACTGGGAGCAGCACCCCTGCCCTGCTGCCCCAGCAGGCATTTCTGCTCTGCTTTTGCCATCCGCTGATGGCAGTAGGTGGAAGGCCCAGCAAAGGCCGTCTATAAGGGGTTTCTATACCCTCAGTGCACCTGTGGCTCACGGGGCAGTGGCAGCATCCCCAGGGTGCTGTTCTGGATGCAGCACATGTAGTAACATTTCCAAAAAAGCAAGGTGACAACTGATGCAGAGGTGCTGCTACCAGCCTAGCTACCAGCTCAGATCTGGAAAAATTATTTCCTACTCCAGTGCGGCCCGCAGCTGGAGCAAAGTGAGCCCCTTTTGGCGTCCATCACAAAGCTGGCAGGGCTGCCACGGCCGCGCGGGGCTGGAGGAACCCAGCGCTGCCCAGGGGCTGCCCGGTGCTCCGGGAGACGGCTGGGGGCAGCCGCAAGGTGATGAGTGAGGAGAGCAGCATCCTGCCATCCTGCTCCTTCCCATGCCGCCTGCGCGGGGGCGGCGCGGCCGGGGCTGCCCGGGAGCGGGGCTGGGAGCGGGGATGAGCGTGGGGATGGGAGCAGGGATGGGAGCGGGGATGGATGCGGGGATGAGCGCGGGGATGAGCGTGGGGATGGGGCTGAGCGGCGCCCCCGCCGCCGGGGCGGAGCGCGGAGGTTCCGCCGGCGCGGATTGGCCGCTGCGGGGGAGGGAGGGTGAGGGATGCTCCGCGCCGCCGCAGGTGCCGCGGTCCCGCACCGAGCCGAGCCGAGCCGGGCTGAGCCGGCCCATGCAGCGGAGCGCCTCGGAGCTGCTGCCCCGCGCCCCGCGCCGGGAGCGGCCCCGGCACCGAGTGGCGTTGCGGACGATGCCGCGGCGCGCCCCCGCGGAGATCACCGCGCTGTAACACCACCCCCCTCCCTTCCTCTTCCTCCTCCTCCTCCTCCTCCTCCCACGGGGCCGGGGGCGCCGAGCGGGCGAAGAGGCGGCAGGCGCGCCTTGCGCGGGGCGGGGGCCGCTGCCGCCCCCTGAGCATCCCTCCCTCCCTCCTCCCTGCCTCCCTCCGCCCCTCCGCGCCGCCTCCCTCCCTCCCTCCCTGCCGGCTCTATGGTGTGAGGGCAGCGATGCACAAGCACCACCACTGCTGCAAGTGCCCCGAGTGCTACGAGGTAACGCGGATGGCGGCCCTGCGGCGCATGGACCCCCCCTCGTACGGCGAGTGGCAGCACGAGCAGTACGGCTACGGCGGCTACGGCTCGCAGACCCTGCCCGCGCCCGGGGGGGCCGCGCCCGCCGCCCGCGGCAAGGCCAAGCTGGGGCCCCCCGCCCGCGACCCCGCCGCGCTGAAGCCGCCGCCGCCGGCGCCGGGCAAGAGCGCGGCCAAGGTGAACGGGAGCGGCCCGGGCTGGTGGCCCGAGTGCACGTGTTCGAGCCGCGACTGGTACGAGCAGGTACGGGCCGGCCCCGGGACGCGGCTCCCCGGTGCGGGACGCGACGGGGCGGGCGGCGCTCGGGGTGACGCGGGGTTCCCGGCGGCTCCCGGCTCCTGCAGCATCACCCCGGGGGCGTGAGCAGCCGCCGGGGATGCCGGGGATGGGTACCGGCGGCGTGGCTCGGGTCGGGTCGGCGTTGCCGTGGTTCGGGCTGGATGCTGCGGTCCTGCCCGGCGCGGGAGCCCGGCACCGGAGCAGCATTCCCGGGGCCGAACGGGGCCGAACGGATCTTGCTCGGCGCCAGGTGGTCGTCGGGCGTTGATGTATTTTGGACGCCCCGGCTGAGGTGCTCGCCGCTCGCGGTGCCTGAAGCCCTGGCAGCACCAAGGGCATCCCGTCGGGCTGTGTTTGGCAGGCATGGTGCGTGCTGCCCGCTGGGCAGCCTCGTGGGTTCGCGGTGTTGCTTGCCAGCGCTCCCAAACTGTCACCCACTCTCCATTGAGTTGTGGTTTCCTCGCTCTGCTGCTACGTCCCTGCTCCCCGAGATTATTACGTAACCCTGCTCTGGTCGCTGGCGTGCTGTGTGCATTCTGCCCCATTTCACTGCCTCCATTTCTTCCCACACATTCATTTTATTAGTGTTCTCCAGGACCCATTCTCGGGCTGTGTCTCTCTCCACTAAATAGAGAGACCAGTCTTGTTTTGAGCCCACAAGTCAGCTTAGAAAATGGTTGGATCTTTTTGCAAAGCATTAAAATGGAGGCTAGACCCTGCCTGAAAAACAATTTACCCTGCTTGAGAGAAAGGCATTTCACTTTGCTTCTTCTGCTTCTTTCATTCATTATCTTCAAACCTCACATGATTTCTTATTGATCCTTCTAATTATTATTTCAAGATGCTGTAGCAGGCAGACACAGGGGAATCAATGGGAATTCTCTCCTCCTCTGCTCTCGGCAAACACAACCCTCTTCTTCCCTTCCTCTGTTTCTTCTTCATTACTGTCTGACTGTAGCTCTGGTTGAAATAATTAAATTCATAGCTGATAGCTCAGATTATATTTACAGAAGGCACCAAAAACTCCAGCCACCTTCCTATGAGCCTGGTCCTGCTTTCTCTCTCTTTGTATCAAAATCAGCCTCAGTTCTCTCTCGCCTGCTGATTCCTGGCAAGCATTCTTCCATCTTTCCTCCACTATCTCTTTCCTTCCCTCCATCCAAAGCAGCAAGCTGGGGGAGCAGAAAATCGAAGCATGTTTGCTCCCTCCTTTCTGCTCCTGCTTGCATGAAAGGTCCGGCCCAGTATTCCTGGTAAGACGATTGCAAGCAGCGTGAGAAGGAAGTGATGCCAGCTGCATTGCTGCCGTGGCAGCCTGGGCAGGGGAGCCTTTCATGTTTTTGCAATGGTGGAAGAGAAATCATTGTCTCTTTGTGGTGCTGCCATGGAGCTTGGGCTGCTCGGAAAGTCCGCGTTGGGAGTCTCTGCTCTGCCTTTGCCTTTCTGATGATGTTTAAAAAACAAAAAAAAAAGGAAAATCAAAAGCTCCTCACGGCATTGCCAGCAACAGAGGATGCCAGTGTTTGAGGCTGTGTGAGCATAGCAGGGTCTGCATGTAGAATATGACGTGTGTGGTGTGTGCAGTGCCTGTATCAGAGCAGGCAGCCGCTCCCCGGTGTGGAGCAAATGAATGCTGTGAGTAAAGCCTGCAGCAAACGCCTCAGCAACGCTCTCCTCCTCATCCTCCTCAGCCAAGGCGCCTGAGCCCCCAGGAGTCCATGTTCCTCCCAGCCCAGGGGTGGGCAGAGGGACAAAAGGTGGTGACATGGAAACATCTAGGCATGGCTTCTGCCCGGGCAGGCAGGTCCACTTGGCTCTGGGAGGCCGGGAGGTGTTGGGCTCTGGGTGGATTTGGCTGGAGGCTGCAGATGCAAAGCAATCTCCTTCACTGGCTGCCTCCGTTTCCAGGAGAGCCTTGGCTGGAGGCAGGGCTGCCATTTTTCAGGGCTGCCCCTTTAAATGAGCTCACTGTCCCTGAAAGCACTTCCAGCAGCTGAGGTGGGAAGGGGTGCACAGGCCAGGAGGCTTTCCCAGGTGAGCAGGGATCTGTTACCCTCCTGGGGAGCTTCACCAGCTCTCATTTAAGCGTTTTTCCTCCCCTTCCTTCTTCGTGCAGGCAGAGAAGCGTGTGCTAGTGCTCTGACATCAGAAACGTGCTCCCAGTTGCCTATGGTGCTGTATGTTCTCTGACATCATGGCACACTCACACAGCCAGAGCAGCTCCACGGCATGTGAGACGTGCCCACACGTGCTGCCCAACACACAGCACGGTCCCAGCGTCAACCTGCACCTCCTCCCACGTCCAGCCCCCGTCTGTTCTCTCCTCCTGCCTCTCCCCTTCTCTAGGACACATTTTAGCTTGCTCAGGCAATGCCAGTAACTGAGAATCCCTGATCCTCACCACAGGGAGGGAGGAAATCTCAGAGGTCTAGGTATCTCACATCGTTTTTGCTTTGCTTTTCTTCTCCCCCCTGAGATGTCTCCCATTTCTTTTCCCTTATCTATCCCTGTTCCCTGCTCATTAGTTCCCAATCCCTGCGCTTGATGTCATTGCTGTCCTCCATTGTTCCCATCGCTATCCCTCCCACTGGCCCTGTGCCCTCCTTGTCCCCCTTTGCTGGCTGGTGGGGAGCTCAGTTCCTCCCTGCCAGGCTGGGGTGACAGGAGGACTCCTGGCTTTGTGGGAGGACCAGCAGTGTGATCCAGGGGAGCATCCCTGATGTGCAGCACTGCTCAAACCCTCCTCTGCCCTGCACAGTGACCCCACAGCCTCTCAGGAGAGGGTGCTCAGCTGCCTGCCCATGCCCAAGCCCCTTCCCCTGCCCTGCTCCAAGGGCTGAGGGTCCTGAAGCAGCACCTTTCCCTCCCACAGGGAACGTCCAGCCCTGAGTCTCAGCTCACTCTGAAGACTCCGGTGCCAGGCACAGTGACCAGAGCCCCATGAGGGTCTCAAGGGTGTCACCAGCATTTTCGTGTGCATTTTGGGTGGCTGGGGCAGGGGCCAGGGCAGTGCAGCTCCCTGGCATGTGGTGAGGAAGTGCCCCCAGGGCTGCCCCAGGTTTACTGGCCCTGCTTGGCCAGGAATGCCAAGTCCTGCTGCCCCCTCTCTGTGGTCCCTTTCTCCTCTTGGGGTGGTCATTGCAATGAGACCTTGACCACCTGCAGATGCCCAGAGCACACCAGGCTTGTGTGGCCTCCACCCCTGGCAGAAGTGTTCATGGGCAGGCAGGAGGAGGAGTGGGACAGCTCTTCCCTGCCCACCCTCAGCAGTGAGCATTCACTGATTTTCAGGCTGGTTTTCAATGCACAAATGTTGCTTGTTGAGTTCCTCCCATGCCCTGGGCAGTTACTGCAGTAGGTGAGCACAGGACAGCACATCTTGGCCTTTGCTGAGCCTTCAGATGATGCTGGGCTTGGGGCTCCTGTCTCTTGGGGCAGGGGGAGGAAGGAGCCTTGGAGAAACCGTGGGGGTTCAGACCAGGATCCTGAGTGATGAGCAGGTATGGCTGGAAGGAAGGAGGGAGGGAGAGCACCAGGGGGGCAGGCAGGGAGCCAAATGCAGGTTGGCTTGTGGGAATGAAGGTTGGCTTGTGGGAATCCAGGTTGGTTTGTGGGAAATGGCTGAAGCCCCAGATGTTCCCTGGGGAGGTGCGAGGGAGGGTGAGAGGAACAGGGTGCCGGGGACATGGAGGCAGTGGAGGTGGTGAGGTTGGCAGGGTGATGTTGCTATGGCTACTCCCGTGCTATTCATAGAAGAAATTAGCTAAATCTTTGCACTGAAACGTGGAGGAGGAGAGAGGAGGAAGGCGTTCTCCGTGTTTGGAGGGAAGGAGAGAAGCCAAAACAGGAAGGGGGTGAAGTTTTCCTTCTCTTCTCTGTGCCTGCACTGTGGAGGGGCATTTCAGGGGAGCACCACTGCCTGAGCTGCCCAGCACCGGCAGGATGGGAGGGATGCAGACAAAGAGGAGCTGTCCCACGGGAAAGTCCCCCTGCAGAGCTTCCACACAGAGCCCCACGTGGCAGGATGAGTTCTGTACCGTGCCAGGAGCACAGGAGACATCCTTTTAATTAAAGACAGCCAATCTGTGAAAGGTATTTTTGGCAACCTAAATGTAGATGCAACTGTAGTGAAACTTGTCCTTTGCGTCTGGCTCCATGGCTGAACACAGTGCTTGTCTGTTCCTGGCCCATCCACCTGCTCAGCCCCTGCTCTCTGGCCACTGGTGGGGCCCCTGTCCTCCCTCCACCCCCAGCATCTCTTCCAGCATGTCCCCCTGCCAGCCGGAGTCCCAGAGAGTCTTCCCTGTCCCTCACTCCCCATCACACTCCACTCCCTCGTGAGAGTTTGATTCCCCTTCCACAGACCTGTTTGTCACCTCCTCACTCACGATGTGTAACTCTGCGTGTCTGTTCCTAATATATCCCCCTCCATCTGATCTCACCTCTCAGCTTGCTTCTTGGGCATCTCCATCTGGTGCTCCTGCCGTCATCACCCAGCTGAGTTGCTATGAGCAGGCGCTGAGCTGCTCTGCTTCCCCCCAGCCCAGCCTCGCACCCACCCTCGCCCCCACCCTCGCCCCTTGCCCCCTGGCAAGAAGCTGATTTTCCCCGTGCTTTTGATGTTCCTTTCCTGCCCCTCAGATGAAATCAAGGCCTAGATAATGTTATTTTTTTACAGTCATACCCCTTTCCTGTGCCTCTCCTGGGAAAACCTTGGCACACAGATGCTGAGTGAGCTGGTTCTCCTCACCCGCCCCGGAGCATCCCGTGTCCTGCTGTCACCCATCCCCTGGAGTGAGGAGAATCAGATGTTCTCAGTGCTCCTTCACTGCTGAATTCATTTAGGAGTTAACAGCTGAGGACATTTTTCTCCTTAGCTTATTGATTCACCTGTAAGGTTTCCCCCCTTTCTTTGGGCACGTGAGTCCCTTGGACAGGGGCTGCACCCTTGTGCTTGTTGGCTTTTCTGACTCATCCCTTTAATGCAGTAAGGGATAATGCTGGAATTAGAGAAGTGAGTTGAAGGACTGAGCTTAGCTCTTCTCCAGCTGGATTACTGAGTGCTGCCTGCCAGCCAGCCCAGATGTGCAGACTGCAGCCCCAGAGCTGTGCCTGGATGCTGGCTTTGGGGTCCTGAGCTGCACAGGAGAGGGGCTGGAGCTGTGTCTGAGCTGGCTGTGCTAGGGGTGCAGCTGCTGCTCTAGAGGCAGGGTCTGAAGCCACAGAAGTGGGAGAGATCCCATCAATGCAACCTGTAGAAGAAGAGCAAAGTACCTGCCAGAAATGGGAGGATGTGGCCCTGCCACCCTGCTGGAGGAGGAGGAGGAGGTGGAGAGTGCTTGGTGAGGCATGCAGGGCCAAGCGCGGGCACGTTTCAGCAGGGGTGTGTGCAGTGTGGAGGAAGTTGCTCCTGGAGAGGAACCTGGGGGCAGCAGGAAGCCCATCAGCCTGCACTGTGACAGCACTGCTGTCACTCCTGTAGGAGGGATGTCCATGCCCCCATGGCTGTGCTTTCCACCGGCTCTTCACCACCTCTGAATCTGCCTGAGCCCAGTCCTGACCAGTGCCAGGGATCTGCTGGCCATCCTCAGGTGTGGGTCCCATGGGGGTTGGATGAGAGGGAGACCCAGGGACAGCTGTACCAGAGGCCCAGCCCGGTACCCTGGCGCAGGGAGGGTGGGAGGAGGCAGCAGGAGCTGTCACTGTCACTGTTCCTGGAGAGCTGCCTTGTTCGGGTAAGCCCCTCGGCACGTCCTGTGCTATTATGGGAGGAAAGAAGCTTCCGTTCCTTCCCGAGCTGTGAATGCTCATTTAGAGAGGGGAAGTCATTAAGACTAATCAGGAGTAATCAGGGCCGTGCTGATGTGCCGGGCCCCGCTGTGCACAGCCCGGTGCAGGATGCTCTGCAAGGGGACCTGGGCTCTGGGTGCCAGGAGAGGGAGGTCCTGCCCCGCTCATGTGGGGATTGGGGGGCTCTGCCACCCCAAATCCTGCGTGCAGGCAGGAGGGACAGAGAGCCCGGGGCTCAGCCCGGCAGCTGTGATGCAGGGATGGGTGTAAGCCCTGCTGGGAGATTGTGCCAGCACTGTGGGTGCAGTGGGCTGTGCTAATGCTCACAGCTGGTTTTAACACATGCAAAGATGGGATGATGTAGGGAGTCCTCAAGGGCCCTCGTTGTAAATCCAGCAATATGCTGTGAGCATGTATCAGGGACTTAAAGATGAAAACTTTTAATACAGTGTTTAACAAGAATTTTCAGGTATTCAGAATACCTGAATTTGGAATGAACTCTGCAGTTTAACTTGCAGAGCTTGCTCAATGGGGCTTGCGGAAGGGCTGTTCCAAGGGTGTAATTATTTTTGGGAACATGCAGTGCTTCAGAGCACCCCAGACCAGGCCCTAGATACCTTCTTGTCACCTTTGTATTAACTAGAATTTTTCTTGAATCTCTGTTGATGGATCTTAGTTTGCTTTTTTTCCTACAGAAACAGGTTTCTTAACACTTGTTAACTGGGTGTGCACTAGAACTTACTGAAAAGAAGAAATTAGGATATTTGAATCCCAGGAACCAAAGAAATCTTTATTTTAACACTGTTCCTATTCTCTCTTTTTCCCCTATACATATGTATTTGTCTGAGAGGAAGATAAAAGCATGTGACTCTTTCGGATAATAACAACTCTTCCTGTGCAAAAAGGAATCAAGTAAATTTTATTTGGTACCGCCAGGATAAAAGAGAAGCTACTGAAGTCCAGAAGCTCTGCAAATTGGGTCACTTATTTTAGTGGGCTGAGCCTGGAACAGGATGTCTAACTTTCAAGTTTGAACACCCTGGCCTTAATGGTTTCTAAATGGAAACTTATATTTGACAGAGCTGCTCTTTGGGAAGCTTTCTTCCTGTGCTGCTACCGAGTAAAGGCTTTTTCCCAGTCCCTATTTAAGCTACTCTTTAAAAAAAAAAAAGGCACCAAAACAAAGATTAAACCTTCAGTAGCTGCTTGTGTTCACATTACACTTGGGGCACTTCGGTGGCTTTGCCAAAGCTCCTTGTGAGCAGGGACCTTTCAAGTCCCGTGTTCCGTGCTTCCGGCTGGCCACGGCGCTTTGAGCCGGTGCCGAGGGGCAGCCGTGGGGCAGGGGCAGTGCAGCCCCAGAGCCTGCTCCTGCCCCCTGAACAGCCCAGCTCAGCCTGGAGAGAAGGGCTGCCCTTGCTTGCAGGCCACCAGGCTGGCTGGGAGCCGAGCATGGGGAGGGAGGCAGCAGCTGGCACCTGGCTGGATGGGACTGGCACAGGGTGCGGGCACCTGCAAGCTCCAAAGTCAGCCCAGCATCCTTCCCCACATCACTGGTGCCATGTTTTGAGCCGTGCAGGAGGGCAGGGGCCAGGCTCAACCTGTCACTCCCCTTCATGCAGGCACACTTGTTGGGTCGTGTCCTCCCCCTGCCCAAACCATGTCAGCCAACAGGTTGCTCTTGCAGGAGATGAGGAAAAATGCAGAGAGAATTCCTTTATCCAGCCCAGTTAAAAGCAAGGGTTGTTCATCTCTGGCCTAGGACTTCTTCAGCCTCTTAAAGTTTTCATCCTCTGTTTTCTTTTGCTGCCTTTCCCTGTCTCCAGCTCTGTTGATGCTTCCAAGCAACCTCAGCAACCTTTACATGGTGGCCACCATGTAAAGCTCAGGAAAGAAAAGAGAGATGAGCACAGGGATCTGTGAGGATGGGACCAGCCCTGGGACCAGCACCTCTCCCCTTGAGAGTGGAAGGGTTAGGTCAAAGCATGGATTTGGTCTTGAGATGTCAGAAAAGCCCTGCATCTCATGGGGCAGCTGGGAGCAGGCTTCAGTCTGGGGAGGGATGTGCCATGCTTTGCTTCCTACAGGAGGACTGCGAGGTGGCTTCTCTGGGCACAGCCAGGGGAAAACCAGGGGGGTCTCTGGGGGGTCAGGGGCAACCTGGAGGGAAGATGCCAGCACCTCTCTGCTCTACACACCTGCTGTTCAGAAATGGCAGAGCCAGACTCTTCCCCTCCTTGCCTCAGGGAGCCTCAAGAATGAGTTTCTGTGTGGCCTTGGCCACAAGTTCAGGTTGCTGGGGAGGAGCTGTGTCCTCCCAGGTGCGGTGGGAGCCACGTGTTGGGCTCTGGCTTGGGGCAGGAAGGAGCCCAGCATTGGTAAAAGCAGCATCTGGGCACGTGTGGGCAGTCAGGCTGGCACAAAGCAGATGAGTGTGTCAGGGCTCATCAGGGTGAGAGCTGAGCAGGGGCTCTGTGTGGGCTGTGCAGGCAGGACCTGAGCTCGTTCCTGTGACATTGATTCAGCAGCTTGGTGCAAACCCACTCCCCACAGGATCCTGTTGTGTCTGGGCATCCTGCAGCACCCTCAGCACCCCGAGCCTGTACCTGCTTGTTCACAGCCAGAACTCAACAGGGCTGGGTCCTGCCACAGAGCAGCTGCTTCCAGAGCTGGAAATGCACAGCTTTCTCCATGCTTTAACACCCTTTAAAAAAAAAATCAAAGCAGATGGAGCTGGACTACAAGCAGCTCAGTGTCAGCCCTGATTAGATAATTCTGTTGGGCATTTCCCCACTTGTGACCTCTGCTCCTGAGAGCTTTTAAAGGGATGTAAAGATGGAATTTCACTTATCTTCAGAGCCATTTCCTTCTGAGCACTGCTATTATACCTCAGATGATATGAAACAAAGGATATTAAAAGACAGATTGAATTTTCACTCTGATCCAGTCTGGGGAAACAAAGGAGTTAAATTAGTGCTTTGCTTCTCATGCAGCAGACCAGTGTCTCAAGCAGCCACTATGTCCTGCACATTCCTCCTTGCACCACACATGGGACACCCCACTCTCCTGCAGACAGCAGCTCTGTGTGTTTGGCCTGCTTTGGAGGCTGCTGTTGTTCCTGTTGCTGGTGAAGATGGAAATGTGTTTATCTGTGATCACAATCCAGTTGCCTTGTCCTGGGACGCCTGTAGCACGTGTATTTTGCCTCCAGCAGGTACACATCTCCTGACCTCTGTGGGCTGGCCCCATGCTGGTTTTATGGAGGATGTGAAGCTGGAAAAGCTTTGGGATCTCAGTTCTGGAGACATCATCTTGGACTTTCAGTTCAGAGTCTCCCTGCCCAGCTCCTGTGTGCCAGCCCTGAGAGCAGTCCTGGGGAAATGCCACAGGGCAGGACCCAACCCTCAGCAGCAGGCTAGTGAGCCTCCTCCATTTGCATGTAATTGCAGCTTTTCTTTTGCTTGGAAGTTTTGGAAAATCATCATGTTTTGCAGTTCCTACCTTTGTGCCAGCAGATGACAGCAGTAGAACTGAGGTGAGGGGTGATACCTGTAGTTGTTTGGGGCTTTGGTGATCCCAGGTGACTGTGTTAGTGTCACTGGGCTGCCACTTTGGGCCCAAGTGGAGCCCAAATAGCAGCAGTCCCTCTCAGATCACTACCCAGAGGGGATATCTAAGGGTGCTTCTGAAGGGCACATCCTGTACCTGAGATTTTTTCCAACACTGCTGGCCTGCTCCCTGCACGTGCTGCAGTGGTACTGCTGAGCCTGTAGAGGAGGAGACATCCCTCCTGCCCTGCACACAGACCCACAGCCTCCTCCTGGCTTCAACCACAGAGGCAGCTGCCCCAGACAGGCACGAAGGTCTGCACAGGGAGCCAGTCCCTCTCTGGGGCTGCCTGGGGCAGATTGCTGCTCCTCCATCAGCTCCTGGGCTGTGGCTGCCACCAGGACTGCTGTGCTGAGCTCAGTGAATGCAAGGCTCTGCTCCTCTCAGCCCCGTGAGACCAGAGAGCTCTTCAATCCTGACCTTCAAACTTCATCCCCCTTCACCACGGTTTCCTTTGACTCCTGTTGCTGCCCAGATTTTCTCAACAGCTGTCCTCTGCCTCGCTGGCTTTGTGCCCAGATCAATCTCTCTGCAGCTGTGCAGTGCCCTCCTCACTGCCCAAGGTCCTCCTTGAGTCCCTGCAGCCTCCATCCCCTGAGACCAGGGGCCTGATGGAGAGAGTTCAGGGCACCTCCAGCTCTGCTGACATTGGTGGCACTTGGACCTCTTCTATTTCTATTTCTACTTCTATTTCTATTTCTATTTATATTTATATTTATATTTATATTTATATTTATATTTATTTATATATTTATATTTATTTATATATTTATATTTTTATATATATATATTCTATTCTAAATCCCCCCAAGCGCAAACAGGGCTTGGTAAATAATATTGTGATGAAGGGGTTTAGATGGAAGAGATCTGACAGCCGCCATTGAATGTGGGCTGAATGCACAGCCCTGTTCCCTCTCCTCCCTGTATTGCAAGCCCCTGCTCCTTAGGGCATAAATTACTTACCCTTCCCTATGGAACTGAAGGCATGGTTAATTCACCAGCACGTTCCTGCTGCCCAGCAAAAAATTATGACTGTCTCTGTCCTCCCCTGGCTAGCAGAGCTGCTCAGTACCTCTGCCTGACTGGTGGAGGGAGGCAAAAGCTTTTATTTTCAGGTGCTCTGCTTATTTCTGAGTTTTAGGTCTTATCTGTCTCTTCAGTAGGACAGGCAAAGTGCAGATATTGAAATATTTACAAGTGGAAGTCAGAACTAATGCTCAAACACCTTTGGTGTAGTAGCTGGAATAGCTGGCTGCAGAAAGCAAGTGGGGATTTCCTGGTCTGAGTTCCTCCTGACCATGTGTGACTTTGTTTTAGAGCAGCCACTCACACTGGGTATCTCCGGGGTCCCATCTGGAGCCTGAGTGGTAAATTGTGCTCCTAGCAGTATTCTGAGATGTAAAAAATCACTAGTGTGGAATGGCTGCAAAGGATGCTCGGTGCACAGGGAGCAGGCTGAACAAAATATGTCCTCAGGGCTCACCAGTGTGTGAGAGAGGCAATGTGATGTGTGATTTTTGGGCTATTATTAATTCAACAAAGAGTGCAGTGGGGCTCAGTGGAAGACTCAGGCTGGACCTGCAAAAGCCTCTATAACATTATTATATAGAGCACTTCTCCCTGGGAGGGATCCAAAGCATCATTTGTGGATGTGAATTCTTTTTATAAATCATGGGGCACATGATGGGCTACATTCACTTAGGCTGCCTCTTTGCATCCTTCCTGGAAACTCATCTAATAAGAGCTGGCATCTGGGTGTTCAAACCTTGATGTGTTACCGGTTGTTAATTGCTGGCAGTAGAAGTGCTTCTTTTCTGCCTTGAAATGTGGAATCCCTTCCTAGAATTGCACTGGGGACTAATAAAAGCCACTGCCAGGTTTAATATATTCTATCTCTCAAATTATCTGGATTAAATACAAGGACTGTGTACTGCCAGAGAGGGGATATTCCCCATTTAACATTGCTTCTGGGACTTGGAGATCCCAAGACACTGGACCTGAAAATTGTGATTCTCCTTTGTGTGGAGGAGGGGTTTGGCAGGAGTGCTTGGAAGCGGTCATATTTGCCTGAGTTAGAGAATTAATTGCCATAAAAACTATGGTTTTGTAACCAATAGTTACAGCTGCAGGAAAGATCAGAAAGCATCTGAATAAATCAAATTAACTACCTCCTGCTCCATCCATATGAGAGCAGAACCTTCCAGGGCAGGATTTAAACCACAGGCTGGTTGGTCCTTAACTCTCTCCTCCACTAATTGAGGAGAGTGAATAGTCAGAAACAGGGTCAGCTAAAGCAGGGCACGGTGGGGCTGCTGTGCTGGGGTACGGGGGAGGCTGGTGTGGCATTCACAGGTGCTCTCAGTCAGGGATGGGCAAACCCAGACAGGAGCGATGAGGAGGCAGCTGGTTCCTGTGGAAACATCACAGATCAGAGGCTGTGGGGCCGTGTGGTCCAACACGCTGTTAATGGGCAGGCAGTGGTGCTGGTGGTTGTTTCCCTAGCCCACCTTGCCCGGCTGGTGTTGGTGATGCCCAGGCAGGCTCACTCCCCCTCCCCGGTGGTTCCTGTCTCACTCCGCTGCTCTTCTCCTCACGAGCCCGAGGATGATGAAGCGAGCTCCAGCCCCCGCTGCCCTTCCAGGCTTGCCCTGCTCCGCTGTGTGCCGGGGGGAATGCCAGCCCTGGATCTGCCTCTGGCTTTGCCGCTCCTCCCTCATTGCCAGCGCCCGGGGAGGCTCCGGCAGCCCCCGCCTTCAGCAGCGGCGGCGCTGGACAGCTCCGGGGCGGGACCCTCACCGGCCCGGCCCGGCCCTGCTCCTCCTCCTCCTCCTCCTCCTCCTCCTCCTCCTCCTCCGGCCCCCCGTTCCGTCCCGTGCCTCCGGCCGGCCACCCTCGTCCCAGATCGCCGGCCGTCCCACTCCGGAGGAACCCAGGTTCCTCCGATCGTCCCGTCCCGTCCCCTCCCACCCCGGTTCCTCCGACCGTCCCGTCCCGTCCTTCCCTGTCCTTCCCCGTCCCTTCCCGTCTCATCCCGGTTCCTCCGACCGTCCCGTCCTTCCCCGTCCCTTCCCGTCTCATCCCGGTTCCTCCGACTGTCCCGTCCCTCCCGGTCCCGTCCCTCTCTCCTCCGGCCTCCCCATGGTTCCGGCCGTCCCGTCCTGTCCCTCCTTCGGCCGTCCCTAATCCCCAGCCGTCCGGTCCCGTCCCGTCCCTCCCCTGGCCTCACCCGCCCCCGGCCCACGGCGCTGCACCTTCTCCCGTCCCTTTCTGGGCCCTCCCTCCTTCTGTGCCTGCCCCGCCATGTGCAGCGAGCCGAGACAGAGGCAGCCGAGGAGGAGGGACCTGGAGAGGGTCACAGGGAGCCCTCCAGGACAGGAAGATGCGTCTGCTGCTGTCAGGATGGGCCGAGGCTGCCCAGCACAGCAGTCATGAGGATCAGGGAACAAATGCTGTCACCTCTCTCAGGGCATGGTGGCCCTGTGCTTCGGAGGAACAGCAGCTGTTGGAAGGTTTTTGGTGTGCTGGCAGTAAATTCCTCCCCCAGAAAGGCTTCTTTCCCTACTCCTCATATCTCACCTCTCGCTAGTGTGAAATTCACGTAAATTTTGGGAGTCTGACGCAGGCCTGAGAGAATTTCCAGTGTTCCCTATGTCCCTCCCAGCAGCCAAGGCCATGGGGTGTTTGGGACACACCAGCTCTGAGGACAGACTGATGCCCAGAGCTGTGCTGTGGCCCTGCTCCTGTCCCAGGGCTGTTGGACAAACAGAGCCCTTCCCGAAGCTCCCAGTGCTGCCTGGCCTGGAGGGTCCGTGCTGGCGTGGCCAGGGGAGAGGCAGTGCACCACCAGGGCTGGGTCCATGGCTCAGCTTGGTGACATCCCCCTTTTGTCTCCTCACAGGCCAACCCCGCTCCCATTATGGTGAACACTGACTCGCTGGAACAAGGGCTCTCTGTAAGTCTCCCGGTTTCCTTTTGCTTCCTTTGATCAAGTGCTGCATTTTCCCTGCTCAGCAAGGCAGGAAAGACTTTCCCAGCTCAAGGAGGCCCTGGTAAGGCAGCAGAAGATCCTGATACCCACGCCATGTCCCCACAGCTCATCCCACCCCAAACCTTGGGGCTGGGTGACACAGCACAGAGCCAAGGCCAGCAGCAGGTGATGCTGGGGCTCCAGCACAGGGAGGCACAAGGCAAAAGGACTCAGCAGAGGAGCTGGGGATCCCAGATGGTTGTGTCAGGGTTAATCATACAGCCATTTCCTCTGCCTCCCGTACAGGGGGGTTGAGGGTCTCTTCCTGCACTGCCTCAGCCTCCTTAGGCAACCTCAGGAGGGGTGCAGAGCTCTCTGGGTGCTTGCTGGCATCTCGCTCACCAGTCCTCAGGGCAGCAGGGCCCACCAGGTGCTGCTCCTCTGCCACTGAAGGCTGCCAGCAGCTGAGCAGTGCTTGGTGAGTGTGTTTGCAGCATTTGGCACCGTGTAGTAGTGGCGTAGTATAAGATAATCCTCCTCAGTTTGTGGCAGACAGGGTTTGCCTCCTGCTCCATCCGTCCCCAGAACATTTGTAACTCATTCCTGCGGGGCAGATGAAGGGAGCAGGGTGGCCAGCATGGGTGTCTGGCCAGCAGCATTGGCTCTGTGCTTGTGGGGTGTTTCCCTTCTTTGCCCAAAGGAGCCCAGCTCACAGCTTGCCAGGGCTGGGTGCTTTGCCTCAGGTTTACTTTTGATGAATCAAACTGCAGCTGCATTCCACAGCAGTGGAGCAGCACCAGGACTCAGCGCTGGGGTGGGTCCATCTCTGGAGTCAGGGTAGTGGGCACAGGTGAATTTGCCACAGGTGACTTCTGGGGGTTGAATTTGCCCTGTAGAAATCTGCAGATCTCAGCCCACAGCCTGTGGTGGGGTCAGTGCCCATCAGAGCTGCACTGGGCTGTGGAGAAGAGCCACAGAAAAGGAGGAGAGCCTGGCTGAGACCTCTTCAGCCCTGGCTGTATGGTTTAATTAAGCCTGAATTAAAGCCACCTGACTGGGGAGGAAGGCAGTGGTGCATCTCTCAGTGTGCTGGCCCTGGGTCCAGCAGCCTTGTATCAATGTGGCAGAGGGGAGCAGCTGTCCCCAAAGGTTACTTTCCCCAAACACATGGTAGGGCAGAGAGGAATTCCTGGGTGGAAAGGCTGCTTTCACATCCATTTTGTACCCTCCCTGAGTACCAAATGTCACACCTCTGGAGGAACATTGTCCACTCATCATTGCAGGCACCAGCACTGCATCCTGTGCCACCCTCCATCCGTGCCCATCCCTCCTCCCTGCCCGTGAGCCCAAGGGCAAGGAGAGGTGAGCCCAGGGGCCAAGGACAGGCTCTGTCACCCCAGGCAGGTTCCTGAGCCCTGCAGGGCCCAGGAACCTCTGGGAGCCCTCATGTGGGTAGCAGCCACTCCTTCCAGTGCAGGGCACTCCACATTCCTGCCCTCCTGGCTGCTTCCCTGGCTCCAGCTCATCAACCTCACATCCCTCCCTCCCTCCACCTCCCTATCCGTGTCCACCCCTTCTCCCTGCACTTTGGCTGGGTTTCAGGGGGTGCTCTGCACCCAGACAGGTGCCAGCATCATGCTGGGGGTGACAGTCACTGCTCCCATCCATCCAAACTCAGCAGAACATGCTGGGAGCACCTGTCCTGCAGGGGTCCAAAGGGCCGCCAGATTAGCTGTGCCCTGCTGGCTGTGATCTGGTCTGTGTCACCTCTGGCTGCCCAGAGCAGGGGAGACAGCTCAGTTTGATTCCTGTCAGCATCCAGCCTGGAAACTCTTGCCTTCTACTCCACGTTATACCAGGAAACAGGCCTTGCTCCATCTTTTCCTTCTCTGGGGTGCTGGATTCCTCAGGCTTCAGAGAAAACAACTGCCCAGAACCTCAGCAGTTTCCCAGGTCAGCAAAGGAGCCACACCAGGAGCTTGCTGCAAAAACCAAAATGCCCAGTCTGGAAACATGAGGGTTTTTTACAAACCCAAAATCTGAAGCCCGTTCGTACAGCATGTATTTGGAAGGGTTAAATTCACGTCTTCCAGTCTTTAATTACTTAACTATTCATTGCTTTCCTTAATGATAAACAGATGGAAGTAGTCTAGTTCCTTCCTGTTCTAGTTCCATTGATTGCATTGGACTGGCTGTTGGGCTTGATTTGGCCCTGCCTGTTTATCAAGAAGTCTGTTCTGCATTTCAATGTCCCCATCCACCCACTCCCATCCCCAGCAGCACTCTGAGGTGGGGGCTGCAGCACTGGGATGGCTGGGGCTCAGTCTGTGGCTTGAGCAGAGCCCAGCACCCCCAGGGTGTAAAAACCCAAATAACCCATTATAAAATGCCTGCAATGTTAAAATCATCCCTTGATGATTTTAAGGCGAGTGCTGGAGGGCATCACCCATGCTCACAGTTTCACATCTTGGTGTATTTTGCCCAGCATGTCCATAATGTGGAGATGGAGAATTGGAAACAGAGTTTCCATGGCAGATGAGGTCTCTGCATTTCAGAGCTGCCTCTCTGAAGCTAAAACAACTTCTTGCTGCCAGGCAGTTCCAAAATGAACAAGGAAAGTCACTCCAAAGCCCTTGAGGAGTTGAAGGTTTCAGAGTGAGGATTTCAGTTGAAGGTTTTCAGGCTTCCTTGGAGCTTGATTTGGTGCCTCATTGCCCAGCAATGAGGTGCAATCACCTTCAGTTGCCTAAAAGCCAGGTGTGAGGAAGGCAGGTGCTTTCCAGGCCTGATCTCAGCCAGTGGGTCCCTCACACCTTGGTCCAGGTGCTGGCTGGGCCCATCCCAGTGCCAGTTCCCAGGCAGTGTGGCTGTGCACTTGTAGGGCTGCAAACCCTTCACTCTGCCCAGCTCAGCTCCTCTGGCAAAGGCTGACCCCAAACAGGGCATTTATCCCCTCTGTGCACGAGGCCAGCCCCGTGGGCACTGCACACGAGGGGCTGAGGCCAGGGGGTGGCTGGAGGGCAGTCAGGAGGTCTCAGTGCTGCAGCAGGACACACGGACACGGGCAGGTGAAGGGAGGCAGCTCCTGACCTATTTTCCCTGGGCCCCCTGCCATGTGCAGGCAGGCAGAGCTCTCCTGTGCCAGCGCTGGTGGTGCCAGTGCCAGCAGGGAGGTGCCCATTGCACCCGCTGCCCTGGCACGGGGCTGCTCCCCTCTCCCCGTGCTGGGGCAGCTGTGGGGCATTGCCAGGTGCCCTCCACGCCCAGGGCTGGCTGGCACAACCAGGGGCTGGCTCTGCAGTCCTCAGACCCTCTCCATTATCTCGATAAAGGGCTGCCCCACCAGCAGGTCCCAGTGCTCACATCCCAAGCACAGGATACGGGCAGGACCTTGCTCCAAAAGGGACTGTGAGCTCTGTTACCCTTCCTGCAGGGGATTTACTCTTGCAGCCTGGTTGCCTATCTGGGCTGCATTTGAGGAACCTGATCTTTGCCTTATGAATCTGGCCTTCTTTTTATTTAAAAAACAAACCAACAAGCAAAACCACAGAAACCAGCCAACCACCCCCCAACCCAAAAACCCACCTCAAATCCTTACTCTGCAGCAAATTCCAAGGGGTGTTCCACGTGGGCTGTGGCGGTGTTGGCCGGCAGAGCCTGCAGACAGCTTGCAGTAGCTCTGGAAGGTGTGTGCTCCTCTGTTTATCAGATGAGTGTTCGCTCTGCAGCCTTCTGTTGATGAGCTAAATGCCATCATCGGTAACTATTCCCCTCCTGCTCAAAGGAGGAGAGGGCCAGCAAAGGCGCCTCTTCCCGAGCCCTCAGGTGGGCTTGTTGCACAGGAAGGGCCTGGGAAAAAATATCCATCCTCTTTTCCATGAGAAACCAGGTGTTGCTTAGGATCAGGATATGCTGGGAACAGCTAATTGGCCCCTGACACTGCTGTGAGCTCTGCAGGTGTTACCCGAGGAGAGCAGGGTGTGGTGCATCTTCCCAGCCAGGCATCTTCCCTCTGGAGATGGCCCCAAACAGGATCTGGGGAGGAGCACAGGGCACTGGCAAAGGACAGGGGCATCGGTCTGTGGCAGAGCCAGGTCCTGGCAGCTCTGGTGGGTATCATGGGGAGGTTTTTGCCATCGGTGAGTGACTGGTATTTGATTTTCCGACGCTGGAACGTTCGCTTTGTTGGCTTGTTCCCTTGGTTACGTGGTATATATTAAGTTCTTCGTTTGCCTTCCTTATACAATTAACTGGCATTCCATTGCGTGAATTTTGAAAACACAACCAGTGCCAAAACTTCATGGTCAGGCCTGGCTGACCCCAGCAGACACAGCACCAAGCAAGCACCTACACCACTGGTTCTGTGGGAACAGTACAGAACACTGCTCAGCATTGGCAGCCTGGGGATTTGGGGAGGGGGGCTATCCCAGCTCAGCTGCCTGGCAGCACTGGGGTGTGTGACACGGTTTGTGCAGGGCTCTCAGTGCAACTCAGAGTTTGTGCAGGGCTCTTGGTGGAGCCCAGGCGTGTGACAGGGTCTTTTTGGGGCTCTCAGTGCAGCCCAGGGTTTGTGCAGGGCTCTTGGTGCAGCCTGGGTGTGTGACAGGGTCTGTGCAGGGCTGTCAGTGCAGCCCAGGCATGTTACAGGGTCTGTGCAGGGCTCTTTGTGGGGCTCTCGGTGCAGCCCAGGTGTGTGACACTGAGGTCTGTGCTGGGCTCTTGGTGCACCCTGGGTGTGTGACACCGGGCTCTGTGCTGGGCTCTCGGTGTCTGTTTGGGGCTCTCGGTGCAGCCCCGGTGTGTGACAGGCTCAGTGTTGGGCTCTCGGTGCAGCCCCGGTGCCGCTGGCAGTCCCGCCCCGCGCTGGCTCTGCTCGTGGCTCACAGATTGTCAGAGCTCTCTGCAGATCCCATCCTGCAGGGATGTGTACGCTGTTCCCTGCGCCCGTGGGTGTGCATATGGCTGCCTGTGTGGCAACTGTGCCGAGTGCCAAAGCACAGAGGACAATGTGTGTAGTAGCAAAGGGTGCCAGCAATCCGAGCTGCTGGAAAACCAGGGAGAGGCCAGGCTGCACCCCACGCACCGGGATAGCAACTGCAGAGAGGGATGGGATGGGATGGGATGGGATGGGATGGGATGGGATGGGATGGGATGGGATGGGATGGGATGGAGGCTGTGCTGAGGGAGGCTCTGAGGGTGGCACAGGCCAGCGAGCTGACTGCACTTAGGGTTAGTCAATATGGGAAGATGAGAGGAGGACAAGCAGCCCATGCCCGAGGGGGAACCTGTGGCAAGGGAAGCAATGCCTGTCTGCCCACTGTGGCAGAAGGTGGCACTGACCATGTGTGCCCGACCCTCTGAGGCTGGCTGTGATCCTGTTGTGGGTTAACCCCTGTCACTATAGAACATGAAAGAACACAAGCGCACGCACTGCTGTTCTCAGGGTGAAGAAAAGGGAAGTTTCTTTTCTAACTTCAACATTTATAGTTTTCCAAAAGTGACAGTGGATTGGAGGGTGACAGTGCCACCTCTCCAATGGCACTGGACAAACCAACAGTTTATCAACTTTCTCTTCCTCCATAAAAGAATGCAAAACAATGAGTTATTTACAGAAAGTGTGTAAGTTTGTTACAAGAGTGTCAACATCAGAAGGCTTAGAAAATCTTAAAAAATCAGGGCAACAAACCTCACCACTTCTGGTGCTTTTCTGCTGCAAGATCCTCCTGTAAGGGCTGGCCAAAGCCCTTCCCAATGTGCTGAGAGGATTGAGTATCCTACTGTTGGAGTATCTGATGTCCCAACCCTGAACTGTCCCCTGAAATCTTTCCATGGCTGAGAGGCACCAGGCACAGGGCACATCCAAGGAGGGACAGCACACCCAGCCTGTGTTCCCTGGACCCTCATTCCCATCTCTTTGCCCAGCCTCATCCTTGAGGTGCAGGACAGGGTGTGGGATTGCTTTGGCATGCCAGGGCAGGGGATGAGGGTGTGTGTGTGTCACAGGGGGCACAGCCCTACCCCAGACCCTGTCCTGCAGCAGTGCTCCTCTGCCTGGGCCCCTGATTGTTGCCACCCAGAAAAACTCCTGTTTCCTCTTCCTACCCATCAATAGAGCCTCAGCCAGCCTCGCTGGGTTTTCTTCTGTGGTGTCAGATGATGCTTTAGCATAGAGGATGGCTGCTGGCCCCTCCATGGAATGCCCCAGCACTCTGGGGGTGTGGAGCATGGCAGGGCTGTGCAGATAGCAAGGAGCTGGGAAAGCAGGACACAGCCAGCATGCTGGTGCCTCATGAGGGAAACTGTGTCCAAACAAAGGCATGTCAACTCCAGTTTGGGGTACAGAGCATATGCAGAAAGTGGCTCCATATGATCTGTGAGCCATCAGCTAATGATGGATGTAAAACCCACATGAGGAGCCCTGCGTGGTGTCCAGAGGCCACAGGCAGAGGCAGGACTGCACAGTGAGAGAGGGGTTTGTTTGCCTGCTGAGTGCAGGTTCCACTGCCTCTGCCTTGCCATACAGAACTGCCCGTGTCCCATCCCTTGTTCTCCAGAATGACTCAAATTATGAGGTTGAGTTCAGTCCCCTCCAAAATAAATGTGAGTCAACAGTGTGCCCTGGTAGCCAAAAAGGGCATCCTTGGCCTGGGGTGCAGCAAGGACAGCATCACCTGATGGGCAAGGGAGGATTGTCAGGCTCTGATCCCGCTGGGGCAGCCTCACCTCGAGCCCTGGGGCCACAATAAAAGGATTTACAGCTGTTGGAGAGCATCCAAAGGAGGCTGCAAAGGTAGAGATGGGTCTAGAGGAGACCATATGAGGAAAGGGTGAGGTGACTCTGCTCATTCAGCCTGGAGGAGAGGAGACTGAAGAGACTGAGGACAGAGCTCCCCAGTCTGCAGCTTCCCCTTGAGGGGAATCAGAGCAGACACTGATCTCTTCTCTCAGGTGCTCAGGGACAGAACCTGAGGGAAGGGCATGCAGCTGTGTCAGGACAGGTTTAGGTTGGACATTAGACAAGGTTTTTCACACAGAGGGTGGTGGGACACTGAACAGGCTCCCCAGGGATTGGTGACAGCCCCAAGGCTGCCAGGGCTCCAGGAGCATTTGGACATCACTCTCAGGCACATGGTGGGATTGTTGGGGGGTCTGTGCAGGGCCAGCTGTTGGATTCCATGGCCCCCTTCCAACTCAGTTTTCCTTGAAACTGTTGCTGTTAAGTGTTGGATGTTTCAGTAGCCAATTGCATTGCAAATCTTGCTAAATTTTAGACCTTGGCAGCTGTTTCTGGCCTGATCCTGATGATATGGAGTGAAACCATTACCATTTTTCCTGTGCACTGTTGATTATGTGGAGAATGGATTTTTTTTTTTTGAGTCTACATTTACCATTTTACAGCCTACAATTGCATCCCTTTTTGTTTCTATTCATTATGCTTTCAAGAGCTCTGCTTTGATGCTTGGGGTATGGGAGACTTTTGAGCGTGGGGATCAGTGTGGTGTACAGCTCTGAGACAGGCTACACCATTTTTGTACAGAAGGGCATCACAATGTTTGCACCTCTCACTGTGCCTCACTCTCTCACACCTTGTTTCCTTTGCACCCAGCTAATTTCGTAGAATAAATTATCCCGAATTTCCTGTTAATACAGTCATGCTACGAAAAGATTTAAAAAATATAAGCTGCTAAAGGTGTTTATTATGTTATTATGTACAGACATTTTTTTCCCTTTAAATGGACCGACCCCCTCTCTTGCCTTCCTCAAGCAGTGAATTCCTGAGGTTAATTATATGCTGCGTAACAAAGGTGTTATTTCTTTTTGTGCCTTCGGTTGTGTTCCTTTTCATGGCTGGAGAAATGAGCTGGGAGAATAAAGGCTTTGCACAGAAGTGCATTAAAGTCAGTGGGCTTTGGCTCATGCCCAGAGAGAAAAGCAGCACATGGTTTAATTCCAGGGCAGGCTCAGGCAGTTGCATTTAAGGCTTTTTCAGCGGTGATGGTGCAGCTTTTAGGTTGGATTCTTCATGTTCAGCTACCAGAGAGGAAAAACAAATTCCCCCAGGAGCAGCAGAGAGTCGTAACACGCTGTCTCCCTCTCTCCAGATGAATGGCAGTGATGGGATGTTCAAGTATGAAGAGATTGTCTTGGAAAGGGTAAGTACTGCTCACCCACCCACCAGCAGCCTCCTCCCCCTCGCCCACCCCCGGCCCTGCTGCCCCCACACATCCCTGCACAGCCATGGGAGAGCCTGGTCCCTGGTCCCCCTCTCTTTCAGGGCTGTTACACCTGCTGTGCCAGCCTGGCTCCCACCAGGGTGGGCTTGCTGCTACCCTCTCCCCCTGCACACAGAAGGGAGGGAGGAGGGTTTCTCCCTCTTTCACACCCTCACCCCCACAAATTGATAAGTGCAGAGCATGGGGGGGCTCTTTGTTATTGCCTTTGTCAGAAAACAGAGGTGTGGGGAGCTCTGCTTGGGTGCACCCCACAACTGGGCACGGGGACCAAAGCCACCCTGCCACCAGGCTCCCTGTCACTCCAGGGCACACAGCCTTGGGATGCTGAGCTCAAGAACAGGTTATTTAGTGAAACAAACCACGATGGAGGAAGCTCCTGCTCAAGCCTTTTCTTTGTTGGCAACACAGAGGTGATGGCATGTGCCGCACCAGCCATGGCTGGAATCAGCTCCCCCCATGTGTGGGGTTTATCCAGGGGCAAGCCAGCACCACACAGGGCACCAAGGGCTTTCTGTTGCCCAGGAAGCAGCCGGGGAGGAGGGATGGAGATGGCGTGATGGAGTGGGAAAAGCTGGCCCAGGGTTTACTCTGAGAGACAGGCACAGCCCTGCTGGTTGGGAGTGGCTGTGGTGGGAGGCTGCCCGCTCTCCCCACAGCCCACCTTGCTTCTCCACAGCTCCCCTTGCCTCCCCACAGCTCACCTTCCCTCCCCACAGCCCACCTTGCCTCTCCACAGCACACCTGGCCTCCCCACAGCTCCCTTTGCCTCTCCACAGCACACCTGGCCTCCCCACAGCTCCCTTTGCCTCTCCACAGCACACCTTGCCTCTCCACAGCCCATCTCCCCTCCCCACAGCACACCTGGCCTCTCCACAGCCCCCTTCCCTCTCCACAGCACATCTTCCCTCCCCATGGCACACCTTGCTCCTCACATCACCCCTTCCCTCCCCACAGCACACATTCCCTCCCCACAGCTCCCCATCCCTCTCCACAGCCCATCTTCCCTCCCCACAGCACACCTTGCTCCCCACATCACCCCTTCCCTCCCCACAGCCCCCTTCCCTCCCCACATCACCCCATCCCTCCCCTCAGCCCCTGCCTCCCCCTGGTGCCGTGCCGGCGGCTCAGCCTCGCCGCGTGGCCGGCATTGCAGGGGAAGAGGCAGCGCTCATTATCCTGTTCCTCTGTGCCTTTAGTCATCTCCCTCCTTCCCCTGGCTCTGCATCACAGAGGTGGGTGGACGGAAGGTTATCTGGGGCTGCCGCCTCACCCACCGCTTCCCCGGCGTGCCTGACGAAACCAGCCCAGAGGTTCCTTCCTTCCTTTTTGGGCTCAGTGCTTCTTGCTCCGGGCCCCAGTCACGGGCAGAAGCCTTGTCTCAGGGATTCAGAGCATCCTCTGTCCTCAGCACATGGTGGGAACAGGAAAAGAGCTGTCAGGACCACGCAGAGAGGCAGCACTCATTGATGCCCTCATTTCAAAGCCCCAAGCAGCAATTCATTCTCCGACAGCAAAGAATCATGAGGGAATCTCACTGCTTAGCAGCCCGGGCCAGCATGGACCATACCCAGGTCCTTCCCCTGGTCCCTGGTGGGATCCAACAATCCTGTCTTAAAGCAGGAGAAGCACCCTGGTGCCTGTGGGTGAGACTGTCTCCTTGCTGAGGTGTTTGGCTTCCAGAATTTACCTCAGTGCACCCCAAAATCGTGGTCAGTCACTTTTATTAATCCTTGTCTTTGTTGTAAGGACAAACGTAAATGCAGCAGCATTTTGGGGGCAATAATAGCAGAAACACAATCTGCAGAGGGACATGGCTTTGTGTTTACCCACCACACATGTCCACAGCAGGAACTGCCCTGGCATCAGGGCATCAACGCTGATGTCAGCTAAGAAATCCCTTGAACTCCTTTTTGAGATTTATCAGAATAAAGATTAACACCTCCCAGATCATTTCCAGGTTTTGTAGCTAACCAAGGACCTTCCACAGACAGGCACAACTAATGGCTGGAGATCATTTTGCAATCTCGCCTCCCTTGCTGCAGCCAGGCTTGGTCTCTGTGACAGTAAAGAGCTTTTTTGAGCCAGGCACAGGGTAATCAGAACCCAGCACAGAGGAAAGAGAGCAGCCTAGACCCTTTACTGTTGAATGCCTCTGTGTCACATGCCAGCCAAATCCCAGCTGGCCAGGGAGCATCCGGGAGCACTGCACAGTGACAGGCATTGGTGGCTCTTGGTGGTGCTGTGTCACAAGTGTCACCAAGCCAGCTCTGCATCACTGATGCTGGGGCAAAATTGCTGGGGAGAAGGGCAATCCCCATCTGGCTGTTGGTGCTAAATTATCCTGGGGAGATGGAGTCCACAGGGACCCTGGAAGAGCAGAGCACCCCCTCATCCACCACTGAGCACCAGGGCCATGGGCAGCCAGGAGAGCTTGGCCTAAGCCCACTTGTTTATGAGAGAGGCAGGCACAACTGTCTGTGAGTAAGTGTCAGCTCTTCCACATGAGGAAACAAGGCAAGGAGCCATCTGATTTTCAAGGCAGAGCAAAAAAGGCAGGAATTGTCCACTTGCATCAGGCATGGATCCGGAAGCAGCGCCTGTGAGTGTGTCACTAATGAGGATCCTGCAAGTGGGAGAGGCGGCACAGGGCCACAGGCACTCAATCCTGAGGTGCTGGGGGGATGGCTTGGAGATGAGCTGTGGTCCCTGCATCCCCCCAGGCAGAATTGGGCAGGACAAGCATGTCTGTGAGGAAAAGGAGACAGAACTGGAGAGCCCACTCCATCCTGATCGCCACCTCCACGCAAAGCTGTAGATTTTGTCATCAGCGTTGCTGGTCTCCAGCTGGGCTTTGTGCCAGGGCTACATCCCAGGGTGCAGAGGGGCAGGAGTGGGATGCTGGTGACTGGCACAATCCCCGCTGCTCCATGCAGGCTGCAGCATCAGTGTCTCCTCCTGGGGAGCAGCCAGCAAGGGGAGGTTTTCTCCGCCAAGGACCACCTCCTCTTCCCCCAGCTCCCCGCCTGCCTCGCGCTCTCCGTGGAGACGCGGTGCTGAGGGAGGTTCCCACTCTGCCTCCATCTGTTCAGTGCTCCACGCTGCTGCACTGAGGAACGCCAGCCTCTCCTCCAGCAGCATCCCTGAGCCCCCTGGGCTGGGCACCCCGCGGTGGGAGAGCTGCTGTCAGGGCTCCTCCTGCGCCCCAGGCAGTCCCAAAGCTGGGGGGAACCGCTTCAGGAGGGCTGGCAGCACGCAGGTGCCCATGGGGGCAGGACACAGCATTTGATTTCCTACAGGGGAACTCCGGCCTTGGATTCAGCATAGCAGGAGGCATCGACAACCCCCACGTTCCAGATGACCCGGGCATCTTCATCACCAAGATCATCCCCGGGGGAGCAGCAGCCATGGATGGCCGTCTAGGGTGAGTACAGGGCTGGGGGAGCAGCCAGGGGGTCACCTAGGATCTCTGCTTGGACCCTCTGGGCCTAACCCCTTTTCCCAATATGGTCTTTGGCCTCCATATGTCTCTTTCCCACAGCCAGATCCCCTCTGGACAGGGTTGTCCACCATCGCTGACCACCAGCCTCCTGTCTGTAGCCACCCATCCTCCCCTCCCTGTATCAGGCTCGTGGTCCCACCCATCCCATTACAGCCCAGGGCAGGGACCCAGCCTTCCTTCTCATTTCCCATCTCCATCAGGGGTGCACTATGGGGACCAAGCCCTGCTTTGGGAGGGATTCCTTTCTCACCCCAGCAGGGCGTGATCTGCCAGCTTGAGCAGCTCTCATTTGGTGGCTGGAGGAGGGTGGCACAGGGTGACCAGAGGAGGATGGCACGGGCCAGTCACTCCCCAGGGATGCTCAGGGCCACGCTGTGCCCACAGGGTGAACGACTGCGTGCTGCGGGTGAACGATGTGGACGTGTCTGAGGTGGTGCACAGCAAAGCAGTGGAGGCCCTGAAGGAGGCCGGCCCCGTGGTGCGGCTCGTGGTGCGCCGCCGGCAGCCCCCGCCGGAGACCATCATGGAGGTCAACCTCATGAAGGGCCCCAAAGGTGAGCCCTGAGCTCTGCTCACTGGGCCAGGGTGCCCCCCTGCCCCACAGGACAGCGTGGGGTGACCCTTGGTGTGAGATGTTGTGAGGTGCAGCCTCAGGGGGGTGTGGCATGCAGGGTGGCACCGCTGCAGTGCAGGGTGCTGAGGGGTGCCTGAGCAGCGTGGAATGCTGTGGGACAGGGGGTATGGGACAGACCCACAGTGCTGTGGGACACAGGGTATGGACAGACCCACAGTGCTGTGGGACAGGGGGTATGGGACAGACCCACAGTGCTGGGGTACATGGGCTATGGGACTGACAGACCCACAGTGCTGGGGAACAGGGGGTATGGGACTGACAGACCCACAGTGCTGTGGGACAGGGAGTATGGACAGACCCACAGTGCTGGGGGACAGGGGTATGGGACAGACCCACAGTGCTGTGGGACATGGGGTATGGGATAGCCCCATGGTGGCCAGGCTGGGGTGACCCATTGCCTGCTGGGTTTGAGCAGGGTGTGAATGCCTGTGAGGCACAGTGGCTGTGGTCTCTGTCTATCTGTCTGTCTGTCTGTCCCTCACCTGCATTCTCACTCTCCCTCAGGCCTGGGGTTCAGCATTGCAGGGGGCATTGGGAACCAGCACATCCCTGGGGACAACAGCATCTACATCACCAAGATCATCGAGGGAGGCGCTGCCCAGAAGGACGGGCGCCTGCAGATCGGGGACCGGCTGCTTGCGGTAAGCCCCGTGCCCACAGCCAGTTGTGAGGAGAGGCTGAACAGCTCCCATTGCCATGCAGTGCTGATCCTGAACCCCAGCACCCATCCTGTCAGCATCTTCACCCCTCTTCCCTGAGGCTCCTGCTGGCATGTTGCTGTGGCAGGGCAGGCTCAGTAATGGCTGCAGGCAGGAGGGCCAAGCCCAAGGTGATGGGACAATGCCTCTGGAGCTGCTGTGGCACCTCCCCTGCCCTGCTCCCTGCCCTCCTGCTCAGCCGTGCCACCTTTCCCTCTGGCAGGTGAACAACACCAACCTGCAGGACGTGCGGCACGAGGAGGCCGTGGCCGCCCTGAAGAACACCTCTGACATGGTGTACCTGAAAGTGGCCAAGCCTGGCAACATCCACCTCAACGACATGTACGCGCCCCCCGACTACGCCAGCAGTACGTACGCCTGGCTGGGCACGGGGCTGGGGCACCTCAGCCTGCTGGGCTGGGGCACATGGGGCTGGGGGCACATGGGGCTGGGGCACCTCAACCTGTGGGGCTGGGGAGCAGGGTTGGGCTGGGGGCACTGGGGCTGGGGCACCTCAGCCTGCTGGGCTGGGGGCATCCGGGGCTGGGGGCACTGGGGCTGGGGAACCTCAGGCTGCGGGGCTGGGGAGCAGGGCTGGGCTGGTTTCATGTCCTCACTGTCTATGCATTTCTGCTCCTGATGGCCTTCTCTTTCCCTGCAGCCTTCTCAGGCTTGGCTGACAACCACATAAGCCATAACACCAGTCTGGGCTACCTGGGCAGCGTTGAGAGCAAGCCTGCCTATCCCCTCCCTGCCCAGGTGACTCCGTCCCGGTACTCGCCCATCCCTCGGCACATGATTGGAGATGATGACTTCACCAGGTGAGCACCAGGCAGCAGCATCCCCATCATGCTCCTTCTCAGTCCATCACTTTCCCTCTGTGGTGGCTCAATGTCATCCCCACTGCCAGTGCAGAGCCTCAAAAGGCCATTTAGTGCAATGCCTGAGGTCCCCATAATGAGCTCTGTGCTCACCCCCTGAGACCAGCCCTGCTGTGTCAATCTCTGCCTTGCTGCATTCACTCCCTCTCCATTCCCTCTCCTGCTCTTTCACAAGCCTTACACAACTGCATTTCAGCTTCATTCTCTTGCCTATTTCACAATGGCTGCAATACAAGGTGTTCCCTGCCCTGATGGTGCCATCCAGCAGTGCCGCAGGCTGCCAGGATGTCCCCAGGTGGAGCTGGGACTGGGGTGGAGGGCCAGGGGGAGCTCAGCCTTGCAAACAAGCTGTGCTCCCTGAGACTGGCAGCCCAAACCACCTGCACCCAGGTGTAATTCTGCCAGCCCCTGGCCTGACAGCCCCCTGTCCAGCCCTGGCACAGCCCCCTTTGCCCCAGTAGAATCCTTTAATCTGCATGAACAGGTTTGTTTCCTGAAGCCAGGAAATAAAGAAACATTGCTCTGAGCCTAAATGCAGTATAAAACTTCTCCAAAGCCTTGAGGTGAGGGTGGGAGAGAGAGACCTGGAAAGTCCTGCTCTACAGGTGATTGTTACAGCTTCCCCTCTTCTTGTCACAGCCTTGGGGCCAGTGCTCTGAATGTGCTGTCCCCAGGGCCAGGACTGTAGGGCTTAGGGTGATTAATAAGAACCAACATTTGACATAGGCTTAGGGCTGGCTCTGCTGTTTGGAGCAAGGTTGCAGCTGGTTTTGGGAGTGTGCCTACAGTGGAGGATGCAGTGGCTTTGTCCAGGATTCTCCCACTCTGCAGCTGAGTGCTGGATGCTGGAATGGGAGACCCTGACTGATCTGCTGTAGGTCTGCCATCCTCCTGGAGAGTGTCTGCATTCATGTTTGTCACCTGGGGGCTTTCTCAGCTCCTGGTGCTCAGCTACAGCTGGGTGTCCCTGCACGCCATGACCTGTGCAGCACTGTCCCCCACCCTCCCCACCTCTCCCGCTGGGCTTGGCACCATCAGTGCCAGTTCTGGAGCCTGTTTCTGGCACTGCATCCCCAGCAGGTGTAGCAGCTTCTGTGCTGTCAGGGCACAGGGGGATGATGCCACAGGCAGGAGCAGTGCTGTCTGCCATTACAGTGCACCACAGAAGGGGCTGAGTCACAATATTTGGAAAACACACCAGAGACCCTGGTCCCAGCAGGGTGTCCTTCTTGCACCTGCCAGCATTCCCATTTGTGGGTTAGAGAGCAGAAAGAGCAGCCCAGCTTAGGCTTGGCCAGTGGCAATGGCACAGTGAGGGCTCAGCAGTGGCTTGGCAGTGGCAGTGGCACAACAATGGCCCAGCAGTGGCTCACAGTGGCAGTGGTATGACCAGGGCTTTCCAGTGGCTGAGCAGTGGCTTTCCAGTGACAGTGGCACAGTGATGGCTTGGCAGTGGCCCAGTACTGGCTTGACAGTGGCCATGGCTCAGCAGTGGCTTGCCAGTGACAGTGACACAGCAATCGCTCAGCAGTGGTTCAGTGGTGGCTTGACAGTGGCCATGGCACAGTGATGGCTTGGCAGTGGCCCAGTAGTGGCTTGGCAGTGACAGTGGCACAGTGATGGCCCAGCAGTGGCTCAGCTGTGGCTTGGCCCAGCAGTGGTATGATCAGGGCTCTCCAGTGGCTCAGCAATGGCTTGACAGTGACAGTGGCACAGTGATGGCTTGGCAGTGGCCCAGTAGTGGCTTGACAGTGGCCATGGCACAGCAATGGCTCAGCAATGGTTCAGTCGTGGCTTGGCAGTGATAATGGCACAGCAATGGCTTGGCAATGGTTCAATGGTGGCTTGACAATGGCCATGGCACAGTGGTGGCTCAGCAGTGGCTTGGCAGTGACAGTTACACAGCCATGGCTCAGCAATGGTTCAGTGATAGCTTGACAGTGGCCATGGCACAGCAATGGCTCAGCAGTGGTTCAGTGGTGACTTGGCAGTGACAGGGGCGCAGCAATGGCTCAGCAGTGGCCCAGGAGAGGCTTGGCAGTGACAGTGATGGCTCAGCAGTGGCCCTGATGCAGCACGTGCTGGTGGCCACTAGAGGATGGTGCTGCCTTGTGGAAGGCCCCACTGCAGACAGGCTGGCACCACTGGGCCAGCGTGCCCAGACACAGCCCCCTGCCACCCAGCAGATCCACAGCCTGCAGTGGGCTCAGCACTTGGCTCGTGCTTCCCAGGGCAGTGCTGAAAGCCTCCTGTGCATTGCTGACCCCCCAGGACAGTGCTGAAAGCCTCCTGTGCATTGCTGACCCCCCAGAACAGTGCTGAAAGCCTCCTGTGCATTGCTGACCCCCCAGAGCAGCTCCATCACTGCAGGTCTGCTGGCACCAAGGTTGTGCACTGGGACCAGTGTGGTCCAAATGCACTCACCAGTGTGGGGAAAGGCAGCAGCTGCCCTGGAAAAGAAGCTGTGTCCCATGAGGCTCCTGCCAGCCATTTTTCAGGAATAGCAGAGTCCAGTTTCCACCCTCTCCCCCTCCTATGGCACAGGTGCTGCTTAGATGCGGATGTGGCTCCAGTGACCCTCACGTCCTGCAGCACCTAGGGCTGGGAACCAAAGAATCTGTTTTCCACCACAGCAACCCAGACCCAGTAGAGCCCCACAGGATCCCCTCAGCTGCTCTGTGCCGAGGTCCCAGTGTTAACACTGACATTCAGCATGGGATCTGCCTGCAGGATCTGTGCCATGCCTCCTGTGAGAGGGATGGAAGCCAAGAGTGCACGTCAGGACTGAGATCTGCGATGTACCTGGCTGGGGCTTCATTTCCTCCCCTCATTCCTGTAGGATCTCTTTGCCTTCCAGCAAACTGTCTGGTCCTCACGGGTGCTGGGGGTGCTGAGTTGAGGTTGTGCTTCCTGCACGCTGCTTGGGCAGCAGCAAAACCCAAAGGGCAGAGCAAGTTCATCTCCTGGTTGGAGGCAGGGTTTGCAGACCCAGAAACCTGACCTATTTCTTCCCCTGAGAGAACTCTAGCCCTGGGCACAGCTTTGCTGCAGAGGGACTGATGGCTGCAGCCCTCCCTGCCCCCTCACCACTGCCCCTAAGCCAAGTGCTGGTAACATCTTGAGGACTTGGTGTTGAGCATCTTTTGACTGAGCATCTCCATGGTTTTGCTGATCTGCTGGTTCTGGTGTGTTCCAGCCCCCCACCCCAGTGCCCTGGGGTTCTCTCAGCACAAGTCTGCCAGCATTTTAGGGTACCTCACTCAGTGCTATGCCTGGGCTCCAGCATCCCTCCTAACACAGCCCAGAGATTTCCCCTGATAGCTGGCAGGTGAATCGGTGATCAGGCTGCTGAGCTCAATGTCAGGCCTTTGGTCTGAAGTGCCCAGGATCCAGCCACAGTGGATGCACTGATGGTCTCCGGTATGATCTTGGCTGACAATCACCACCAGCCTGTGCTAATTGTCTGGCATCATTTATTCCTTATTTCAGTCCAGAGCTTGAGCTGGGAGCTGCCATTGTTCCCATCACATTGGTTTTTTTCTCCCAGACAAAAACTGACACAGGAGTTTTGCGAAGCCAGGCTGTCTTTCTGCTTTTGCCTGCCTATTGTTTGAGCTGTGACAGAATTAAGTCATCAAAAAATGAAGGACTTCTGTTGAGCTGTGCAGGGTCTGTGGCACTGGAGGGGTTCATGGGCTGCAGGCACACTTCCCATGCTATGGAGGGGCTTGATCCCACCCTCCTGGCTCATAGCATCTGATGCCACCATGCAGTTCAGTGTTTCTGTGTGTCATTTCACGGTGGATCCTCTGTCTCTGTCCATGCTGTGTCTCATGTCACTCCACCTGCCACCTCTTCTGGTTTATCAGTCTCCACAGTGCTGAGGGCTGAGTCACACCAGGCTGCACTCGGGTGACTCCAGTCCCACCAATGTGCCACGAGCCCTGGGCACAGGAGAGCCTGTCACCAGCTCTGCTGCTCCTCACCCCAGTCTCTCTCTGTCCCTTGTGTGTCCTTTCAGGGAGCCCCGGAAAATCATCCTGCACAAAGGCTCCACCGGCCTGGGCTTCAACATCGTTGGGGGGGAAGATGGTGAGGGGATCTTTGTGTCCTTCATCCTGGCTGGAGGCCCGGCTGACCTCAGCGGGGAGCTGCGGAGGGGAGACCGGATCCTTTCGGTGAGTCGGTGGGGCACCCTCTGCCCCTCCATGGTCCCACAGCCCCGGCTGGGCACGGTTCTGGGGCATTCATCCCGGGTGTCAGTGTGCTGGCACGGCCCCGGGCTGCCTGCGGTGGGGGGCCTGGCCTGGGGCAGGTACCGGGGATGCCGGTGCTGGAAGTCCCGGTACCGGGCGTGGTGCGGGAGGTGCCGTGGCAGAGTGATGCGGCTCTGAGGATACCGTGGGTAACGGGCGGGGTAGCAGGGTGCCAGTACCGGGCGTGGTGCTGAGCGTGCAGTGGCAGAGAGATGCGGCTCTGAGGGTACCGTGGGTACCGGTACAGGGCGGGGCAGCGGGGCCGAGGCGCAGGGCAGACCCCGTGGTTCCTGTCCCGTGGGTCTGGCTCAGCGGAGCCGCTGTGTCCCTGTCCCGGCAGGTGAACGGCGTGAACCTCCGCAACGCCACCCACGAGCAGGCGGCGGCGGCGCTGAAGCGGGCGGGGCAGACGGTGACCATCATCGCGCAGTACCGGCCCGAAGGTACCGTACCGCCACGAGACACCGCGCTCGGCCCCGGCACCGGGAGCGGGATATGCAAATGAGGGATGTGGCTATGCAGATGAGGTAGTTGTGTTATGCAGATGAGGGGGCGGGGCATGGCTGGCGCGCCGTCGGGAGGCCGGGGCGGGGGGCTGCGGGCGAGGCTCCGCCGGGGGCGTGGCCCTGGGGCGGGGCGGGCTCCGATTGGCGGGCGCGGAGGGGGGCGGGGCCGCGCCGTCCCGCCGGCCGTGCCTGCGCGGCTTTGTGTGCGGGCCGGGGGTGCGGGGCCGCGGCCGCCCCGCCTCAGGTGAGCGCTGGCAGCCCCGCCGGGACCCACCGGCAGCGGGGCCGCGGGGGCTCCACGGGCCGGGGTCGCCTTCGGGGGAGGAGGAAGTGTTCCGCTTGCCGGAGGGCGTCGCCGCGAGGCCCGGCTCCGTGGGGTCCCGCGGGCCTTGCGGGAGGTACCCCGTGGTCGGGAGAGCTCAGGGGTCCCGGAGGGCGATCACGGTGCGGGCGGGGCTGGGACCGCGGCATCGCTGCTGAGCTGGGGCTCGTCCCCCCTGCGAGCATCCCACCTGCGGCGCCGCCCCAGCCCTTCCTTATCGCTGGGTTCGGGTTCCCCGGCGGCGGCCGGGGCAGGCGGTGCCGCCGGGGGCAGCGGGAAGGGAGCGGGCAATGCTGGAACGGGGCTCCGCTGGGCGGCTGGAGCGTGGCCCGGGGCTGCGAGGGCGAGCGCTGGGAGGGAGCGGGGCCGGGGCTGATCCCGGGGCCGCACCGTGCACGTGCCGGGATGCCGCCGTTCCCGTCCGCTGGAAACCGCCTCTCCCCTGGGCCCCACCGGCTTTCTCCACCAGATTTCCCCACCAGCTGCTCTGTCCTCTCCAGGAGGCCGATGGCCCCCAGGCCATGCCCTTCATCCCGTGCCTCCTGTGGCATCGCGGAGCGAGGTCCCGCTGTCCGCTGTTCCTCCATCCCGTGGCAGAGGCCATTGGGGTGCGGAGTCATTGGTGTTGCTCGGGCTCTGCTGTGGGTGTGGGGTTTGTTTGTTTTGGCTTTTTTTTTTTTTTTCATTCTTTCTTTCTTTCCAGGAAGAGCTTAATGTTCTCGTATTTCTGGCTCCCTTTGCCACTTGAGATTTGGCAAAGACACCAACCGAGAGTGATTCTTAAATGTCAAACTGGACAAAATGTTTTGAAACCCCCTTAGACCAAGGCGGAAATGTCAGTGTGTTGTAGCTGGTGACTTTCCACGTCCATGATGGTTCCTGGGGCAGCAGCACCCGGCACAGGGGCTGCAGCCATCCCAGGAGGCAGCATTGTGGCTGTAAAGTGCAGGCTGTTGTGACTTGGAAGTTGTCCTCAGTGCTCCAGCGGCCTGAAGGGCTGAGAGTCATGGAGAAAGATCTCCCTGGTGGGTGTGAGCCCCCATTGTGGGTGTGGCTGGACCCACTCAATGGGCTGTGTGCTCTCAAATGTTTGCCTTTTCTGTGCTTGTCATGTGGAAAGAGCAGGAGAGCTGGGTTGTAGGATGCCAGAGGAGGAGATGCTGGTGGAAAGGGGATTTGAGAAGTTCTTCCCTGCTAGCAGAGGTGGAGGATGGCACCTGTCTCTGTACCTGAGCGTGGGCAGGGCTTGCCTTGGGTGCTGGGTGAGCACAGTGTGCTCTGTGCCTGTCCTCGCTGGGGCTCCAGGGGGCAGAGAGGCTGCTTGTGCAGTCTCATGAGGGGCCCTCCCTGTTTTGTCCTTCCAGACACTAGGAGGGAAAAGAATCAAAGACCAAACCAAGAAAGGCAGGACAGCAACTCCTCTTTCTAACCCTTCTTCTGAGCACAGCACCTTTGACCACTGCTGCCTGCTGTTGAGGAGGGGGAGTGATGGTTCCTCAGAGTTTTTGTGAGGTCTGTTCCCTCTGAGCACTGCTCCCCCTGACCTTTGCCTGCTGCTATCACCAGCACTTGGATTTAGCAATTCCCCCTCCTCACACCCCATGCAAGAAAGCTTTGGATTCCTCACCTGAAAGTATAAAAAGTCACATTATGGCCCTTCTCTGAGTCAGTCTGTTCAAAGGGGAGTTCCAAGGCTGTGCAATGAGTTGTAAAAGCTTCTGAGCTTTCCCTGTGGCTGTGCTTCCTTCTGCTTTCCTAGGCCTGTGCAGAGGGAAGGTGTCTGGGGTCAGGGTGCTAAAATGCTGGGCTGAAGCTGTCAGTAGTTTTTGCAAATGGCTGGGCTGAAACCTGTGACTGAGCATTTCTGGGCTCTGCTGATGGCGTGGCCTGGGCAGAAGTGTTTGGATCCAGGGCTTTATGTGTACTCAGGAGTTGCTTTCCCCTGTCTGGCAGTGTCTTTCCTTTGTGCTGTCTCCTGGTGCTCAGCTGCAGAGCCAGGGCTTTGTTGGCTCTGCTGGGTGTGTTTGCAGGTGTGTCACACACGTGTGCTGCTGCTGGGATCCTGGGGCAGGCAGGTGATCCCTGCCTGTTGGTGGTGGTCTGTAGCATGTGCACACTCAGGGATTCCACTGAGGATGGACAGAATCAGGCCCAGCTCTAGGAACACCCACACCCTGGAAAGGGAAAGGCAGTGGGAGGGTGCAGGGGTGTTTTTATCGAGCTGCTGAGTGAGAAGAGCAAACATCCTGGCACACAGTGCCCTGGCACTTGGGGCAGGAGGTGCCAGCTCACCTGTTACATACCTTGCAGTGTTGATAAGCATGTCCTGAACGTGTTGAGCACTGTGGGGATCAGCCCTGGCTCACCTCCCTGCTGCACCCTGGGCAAGCTTCCTGCGAGGGTTTCAGCTGCACAGGAGGTGCTCCAGAGCCAAGCTGGCCCTAAGTTGGGGAGCAAAGGCAGGGGCACTCCTTGCTGGGGGTGATCTGCTGGTAATTGTCTCAGGCTGTTCCAATGTGCAGTTAAAGGGTGCCCATGGCACCTGGCAGTGCCCTGTGCTCAATCCTGGGGTATCCTTATCTCCCCTGCTCTGGGAGGGAGGCAGTGGGTTTGCTTTGGGGCTGGCTGCTCCTCCACTCTCTGCCCTCCTCAGCTGGAGCAAATTTGGGTTGGTGGCTCCTTGCAGACCCTTCCTAGGGCAGGACTCTGTTTGCTCTCTGGGGTTAAAGCCAGAGTAGCCCCTGTGTCCTTCAGTTTGCTGCAGCCAGCCTGGTTTGTGCTTCTTGTCATGTTAGTGGGCTTTGCCCACTCCTCCCAGCAGTGTGGCCACTCCAGCAAAACTAGGAAAGGCCCTTTCCATGGAGTGCCCCAGCTGAAATGGGGGCATTTGAGAGCTTTGGGCTGCTTGCAGGGGGATGCATGTGCCATTTCTGGCAGGGCAGTGGCACCCACAGGTTGCCCTTCCAACACCCCCACCCCGATGCTGGGTGGAGAATTCTCCTTTTGCCCTGTGTTCCCTGCCCAGTCCCAGGCAGTGCATCCTCCACAGTTCTTGTGGAGGAGTGAGTCTGTGCAGCAGGAGCAGTGTTCCCCTCGGTGCTGGGTGTGCAGGGAATCTCTGCCCCAGCAGGGTTTGCCATGACCTGGCTGGGGACAAGGGCTGTAGTGGTGCTTTCTGAGGGGAAAACAGCCCTTCTGTACCAAAGAGGGCTTAAAAAGCAGCTGTATCCACTTCTGACAGATGCTCCTCTGGGATTCAAGAGCTTGTGGGTATTGCAGGGCAGAATGAGCTGTGTGGGTCCAGAGATGTGGAGTGGGATGGAGCTCCCTTCCCTCTGCTGAGAGCACAGTAAAACCCTGGTGCTGCTTGGGTGGCAGAATTCAGTTGTCTTGTGAAATAAGCCTTGTCCATGCCTTGCTGGGTCTGTGTTTCCCTCTGCCAGCAGGAAGGCAGGTGGGGCAGTGGGTGCCCCTTGGTGTGGGGCAGCCAGGGGCTCTCATGGTCCCCACATTAACTGACCTTGCCTGGGATTGCAGCAGCTCTGGGTGTTACGTGGCAGGAGAAGGGACTTTGCATGGAGTTTCTGTGTGCCACTTGGCAGGTTTTGTGTGTATTGCCCTTTTTTTTTTCCCCAATCCTTAAGTAAAAATGTATCTTTGGTAAGTGGGTGTACCAGGGGGATCCCTAGGCTGTAGAGTCAGGAAATGTTGAGCTGCAGCTGCACCATCCCACAACCCCAGCCCTGCTTTTGTCTGCACTGACAGTCCATGGGAGAGGGGCTGGCTCCCAAACAAAGCCCACAGAGCATTTTGAGCTCTCCCCCCATGCTGCTGCTCCCCCCATGTGAGGTGGCTCCACAAGCCCAGCACAGCTGTGGCTCTGCTCCTCAACAGCTGCCATGCTCCCCTCCCCAGAATTAAATCCCAAGCCACATTTAAACCACTGGGTCGTGGACAAGACTTTCTAGGCAAGTCTTAGAGCACAAATGAGCCTGGTCCTCTCTCACCTGTACCTGCCCATGGGACAAAATGAAGGCTGTGAGGCAAGGTCTGGCAGTGTGGGCTGTGGCAGTGCCAGCAGCTTTCCTGGAGCCACAGCTGCACTTTCCTCATTCAGCCCTGGGTAGGGAGGCCTGGAGCCTCCACCCCTGCGTGTCAGCCCGACCTTTACACCCAGCTGGAGGCTGAAGGTCGGGCTGTGCAGCGCTGGGTGCGGGGCTGGCGGCTGCTCCTGCCCAGCTGCCTGGCAGGAAGGGGCTGGTGTCTTCTGGAGGCTTCCCCAGCTCTTCCTGCACGTCTCTGCTGCTGGGATGTAGAAGCAAAAGGTGAATTCCTCCTCCCTGCTCCTCTTCCAAGGGCAGGCACTTTGTGTTTTGCCTCCCTTTCCCCATTCCTGCTGAGGAGAAGGTTTTTGCTGCCAGCAGAGCGGTAGCTGGGGACTCCCCCAGCGGCTGTGGTTGTTTCCCTGCTCCAGCTGGTGGGCAGTGGTCTCCTGGAGGGGCTCTTGCTCTCTCTCTCCATGTTTTGAGCTGCTCTGTAGGTCAGCAGCTTGCCAAGTCCCAGCCATTCCCTCAAGGAGCAGTGGAGGTCACAGCAGCACTGCCTGAGCTGCTGTGTGGGAAGCTGTGGTGGGGCTGGGAGCAGCTGGAGCCCTGCCTGCTCCAGATGCCCTGCCCGGACCCCTGCACGGCTCTGTAACCTCTCCAGCTCCGTGTGCAGTGCCAGGCAGGCCGGTGGGCACAATGCCCTGTGGGGATGAGCCCGGGGCCAGCTGTGCCGGCACTGAGCAGCCCTGTCCCCACAGAGTACAGCCGCTTCGAGTCCAAGATCCACGACCTGCGGGAGCAGATGATGAACAGCAGCATGAGCTCGGGCTCGGGCTCGCTCCGCACCAGCGAAAAGAGATCGCTCTACGTCCGGTAAGGCCCCGCCTGCCCCGGCAGCGACCGGCACGGCCCCCGGGGGTGGGGAGGGCTGCAGCGGGGGCACAGATCAGCCTGGGCTGTGCAGAGCCACAGGGACATCCCCCAGTGTGGGCTGCAAGGGGTGATCACTGCTCAGCCTGGGCTGTGCAGAGCCACAGGGACATCCCCCAGTATGGGCTGCAGGGGGGTCACAGCTCAGCCTGGGCTATGCAGAGCCTCCAGCAGGGATGGGCACATCTGCAGGGGGTGGTCCCAGCTCAGCCTGGGCTGTGCTGAGCCTCCAGCATGGCTGCTGCTTGGGGTGTCACAGCTCGGCCTGGGCTATGCAGAGCCACAGGCACATCCCCTAGCGTGGGCTGCATGGGGTGTCACAGCTCAGCCTGGGCTGTACAGTGCCGTGGACACATCCCCGTGGCTGCTGCAGGGATGTTACAGCTCAGCCTGGGCTCTGCAGAGCCTCAGAGCTCGGTGTGTCAGGGGCCAGGAGGGTGAGTGCCATGGATGCATCACAAAGCCTGGAGGGAGCACCAGACTTGTGCACTGGCTTGTCAAGGCTGGGTGCTCGCATGCCTCTCCCAAGGTCTGCTCCAGCTTGGAAAGCAGTGGTCTCTGCAGAGCCTGGGTGGCTGCTGGCCAGCCCAACACACTGAGGAGAACAGGGAAATGGGGGGCATCCAGCCCTGCTTGTGCCCCAGGCAGCTCGTGGCAGCTTTCAGGGCACTCTCTCTGAAGCAGCTAACAGGCTTCTCCTTGTCTCGTCCTGCCATTGCTGTGGCAGGATCTGGCTGGATGGGAGATGAGCTCTTAGGAGGATTATTGCTCTGAGCCCTCAGAGCACTTTTGGTCTGCAGCCAGGTGCAGGACAGGCAGGCAGGGGTTAAACAGCCATGCAGCTCAAACTGCTGCAAGTCCTGTGTGGACAGGACAATCCCTGCCTGCCTCCTGCCACAGCGCCAGTGGGATGAGCGCTAATGAGTAATTTTAACTTGGTAATTAAAATAATGCTGTAAATCCTAACCCTGCGCAGCCTGTTGCAGGTGAGGCTGGCAGGAGCAAGGGATGCTGCTTCTCCTTCCCTGTGAGAAGGATGGCAAGGGCCAAGGCTGCATGAGCCTCAGCTGCATCTCCCACTGCATGGCTGCTCTGTGCAGAGGGACCTCAGGCAGGGTGGAGATGTTGCAAGCCTGGCATGGCAGGAGGGGAGAGCTGCAGCTCTGCGTTCCTGCAGTTCACACCTTCCCACAAGTCTCTGCAGGCATCTTGCTTGATTTAGCATCCCAGGGCTTCCTGGGGGTGTGCGACAAGCTGGGTGCAGTGTTGAATAAACATCATCTTGTTAGGCCTGCCCTCACTCCCCTGCTGTCCTGTGGGCACCCTCATGTGTGGAGGAGGGTTTAGGCTGGGTCCAGCTTGAGTTGAGCCTATTTTCTGCCTGGAAAGGTGCTCATGGATCAAAGTATTCCTATGAAACAGAGAGCTCCGTGTTGCTTCCACAGTACTTGTAGCATTTCTTAATTCTTGGTGCATCTCCCCCATGGGGCTTTGGAGGCCTCCACAGCGCTGTGCCCCTCACACACACCCAGGAGGAGCTGGGCTGTCCCTTGCTGAGAGGGTGATCCCGGGGGAGAGCTTTTCCCCAGTGTGGCCCATCACAGCACTGTGCTTGACACACACCCTGCAGACGTGCTGGGAAGAGCTGCCGGGTGCCCAGGCTGCCCTAGCCCTTCTGGGCGGGGTAGTTTCAAGCACAGTTCACCCGAAACCAGCTGAGCTGCTGTGCTGTGGACAGGACATCAATTACAGGACTTGCTACCCAGCTGCTTGAGTCAGCCCTGTGTGGCTGCATTGCAGCCTGTGTGCTGTGGGAGGGCTGGAGCTGGGCACCCCAGTGCCTGCTGGAGCTGATTTGGGGGTGCTGGGGTGCAGCACAGGCAGGGGCAAGGCGGGTTCACATGCTGCCTGTCACCTCCCTGCACTGCTGAGGGCAAAGTCTGCAGTGCCGGGGCCGTGCTGGGTGGGGATGGAGGTCAGGCAGGCGTTGTGCCTGGGCACCAGGAGGAAGCCATGGGAGTCCTTGGCATTGCTCCCCTGCCCTCCAGCCAAGCCATCTGCTCTGCTGGCTGTGAGAGCTGGCCTGGGGACAGAGCGGAGCTGCCGTCTGCCCCTGCGCCCTGAGGGGCACCGAGCCACGAGCCACGGGTGTGCTGCATGCCAGCACAGCCAGGGGCTGCTCTCATGGAGCACGGTGCCCTGGGGTGCCAGGGCCTCCTGTGCTGGCTCTGCGGTGCCCTGACCCTGCACAGACCTTGCTGTACCTGTCCTGGGGGCTGGTGGCTGCTGCTGGAGGAGCACGGGCTCTGTGCTGCCCTGCAGGGCAGGCTGCACAGAGTGGGCACGGGGGAGCACAGGCCCTGTTCAGGGCAGGCTGCACAAAGTGGGCACGGGGGAGCACAGACCCTGTTCAGGGCAGGCTGCACAGAGTGGGCAGGAGGAGCACAGACCCTGTTCAGGGCAGGCTGCACAGAGTGGGCAGGAGGAGCACAGACCCTGTTCAGGGCAGGCTGCACAGAGTGGGCAGGAGGAGCACAGGCCCTGTTCAGGGCAGGCTGCACAGAGTGGGCAGGAGGAGCACAGACCCTGTTCAGGGCAGGCTGCACAGAGTGGGCAGGAGGAGCACAGGCCCTGTTCAGGGCAGGCTGTGCAGAGTGGGCAGGGAGGAGAGCACGGGCCCTGTTCAGGGCAGGCTGTGCAGAGTGGGCAGGAGGAGCACAGGCCCTGTTCAGGGCAGGCTGTGCAGAGTGGGCAGGGAGGAGAGCACGGGCCCTGTTCAGGGCAGGCTGCACAGAGTGGGCAGGAGGAGCACAGACCCTGTTCAGGGCAGGCTGCACAGAGTGGGCAGGAGGAGCACGGGCCCTGTTCAGGGCAGGCTGCACAGAGTGGGCAGGAGGAGCACGGGCCCTGTTCAGGGCAGGCTGCACAGAGTGGGCAGGAGGAGCACGGGCCCTGTTCAGGGCAGGCTGCACAGAGTGGGCAGGAGGAGCACGGGCCCTGTTCAGGGCAGGCTGTGCAGAGTGGGCAGGGAGGAGAGCACGGGCCCTGTTCAGGGCAGGCTGTGCAGAGTGGGCACGGGGGAGCACAGACCCTGTTCAGGGCAGGCTGCACAGAGTGGGCAGGAGGAGCACAGACCCTGTTCAGGGCAGGCTGCACAGAGTGGGCAGGAGGAGCACGGGCCCTGTTCAGGGCAGGCTGCACAGAGTGGGCAGGAGGAGCACGGGCCCTGTTCAGGGCAGGCTGCACAGAGTGGGCAGGAGGAGCACGGGCCCTGTTCAGGGCAGGCTGCACAGAGTGGGCAGGAGGAGCACGGGCCCTGTTCAGGGCAGGCTGCACAGAGTGGGCAGGAGGAGCACGGGCCCTGTTCAGGGCAGGCTGCACGCAGTGGGCAGGGCTCCTCACAGCCTGCCTGCCTTTGAAACCGGCCTGACCAGTTTCCCCAGGCCTTGGCCAGCGGCACTGACCTCACATTGGCCTGCCAGCCACATGCAGCCTTATCTTCTGGCCTGGAGCTGCCTGCAAGGCTCGATTACCTCTAGCCAAAGCACCCTTTGGGGCTCTGCTGCCAGCTCCAGCCAGGCTGCCCTGCAGGGGGAACAGGCACAGGAGCTGCCCCAGCCCTGAGCAGACTGGGCAAGGAGAGCAGATCTGGTGGCTGAATGTATCTGGATGCACAGGGCACATTGGGTCTTGTCCCTCCCCATGGGGCAGCCTTTCTTCCCATTCAAGACCCATCCCCAAGTGCCCTGGAAGGTTTCATAGCCCAGCACTCCCCTGCAGAAATGCTCTCCAAGCTCTGCAGCTCCCCAGGGACGTGCCACATGATCCCACAGCCCTTCCATTTACAGTGTGCTTTTGGAGTCCCCACAGTGGAAGGGGGTAATGAGCAGAGCAGAGGACATCTCTCCTGCTTGCAGAAGGTTTATTAGGGCCAGGATTAAACCAGCAGCAACCCAGTGTTTGCCATGCTGGGCTCATGTTGGGCTGGGGGCCAGCGGGGCCAGTGTCCCAGGACCAAATACAAGAGATTTTGCTGCCAGTAATTTTAGTGACTTGTTCCTTTCTTTGTCTTTTTGCAAGTTAATGCATCAAAGCAGACACAGTTTGTGTGATCTGACATTAGTAGAACAAGTTGCAGGTGAAGCCTCTGAGAGCAGCTTATGGGTACAGGGTGCAGTGCTGTGTGTGATGCTGGTGTGCAGGAAAAGCATTTGTGCTCCTCTAGTAGAAAACCAAAGTCTTTTCTATAGCTGGTTAGTTTAATTTTGAAGATAATTTTAAACTCAATAAACTGTTCTCAGGGGAGGTGTTCAGGGCTATGAAAAGGATCAGTTGTGGAAGTAGATATATATGCTCTGAGATGCATTCCTCACTCACAGGCTCTGTACATAAATAAAGGCTGTGCTCAGAGCTGTGGTGGCCTGGTGGTCTCTGCCAGTGCAACCACCCACCAGCAGTGGGGTCTGATGTTCCCTATCCCATTCCCTGGCCCTACAGCCATGGAGGGATGGTGGGGAGCAGCCCTTCCTCAGGCTGCTGCTGTGGGCCTGGCCTGCTCACCAACCACAGGCACTTTCAGTGTGGCTCATGTGCACCTGCAGCCGAGGTCAGCAGGGAGTTCTCTCAGTCCAGTCTCTCTCTCAGTCACTCTTGTTCCTGCCTTGCACTCCTCAGGGCTTGTGCTGAGCCTGCCAGCCCAGGGGTGTGCAGGTGGCTGCCAGCACTGCTCACCTTGGCAGGGCTTGGGTTGAACTTTATCAGGTGTGACGGTGGCAGTGCCCCAGGAGGGTGGCACTGCTGCTGCCCTCGCTGCCTGGCCGTGCTCAGAGAAGGCCTTGCTGCTCTCTGCCCCTCCCAGAGCCCTCTTTGACTATGACCGGACCAGGGACAGCTGCTTGCCCAGCCAGGGGCTCAGCTTCTCCTACGGGGACATCCTGCACGTCATCAACGCCTCGGATGACGAGTGGTGGCAGGCCAGGCTGGTGACAGCCCACGGCGAGAGCGAGCAGATCGGGGTCATCCCCAGCAAGAAGAGGTGAGTGTCCAACACCAGGAGCTGTCACACCTAGTGACACCAGGATTTCCCTGAGCTCTGCAAGCCCTGCAGCCCCAGGGCCCTGCTCAGGAGGGATCTCCCTGTGGTCCCAGTGCTCCTGCCCCCGTGCAGCCTGCAGGGCAGCTGGGTTGGGTTGCAAGCTGGGGCCGTGTGCAGATTGCCCTAGGCAGGTTCTCCGAAGCTGGGGAGACTCCGGGTGAGGAGGGGAGTGGTCAGCCCCCTCTGTGGTGCCTGTGGGGATGGGGAGTTGGTGTTAGCCAGTCTGGGTCTCCGTGTGAGAGCAAGGGCTGCTCCTTGTGTCCTCTGTCAGTCTGCCCAGCTCTGGAGCCAGCTCTCACTGTGCGGCGGGGAGTCACAGAGAGCAGAGCAGCTGGCTGCTGCTGCCTTTAGGTCTGCACAGCCAGCCTTGAGTCTGTCCCTATCCCTGTTGGGAAGGCTGGCTTGGCTCCTCTCCTGCTGCTGCAGACATGGCCTGGGCCAGGCCCAGGGCAGGCAGCTCCACATCTGCCCCTTCCTTGGAAGGAGCTTCCATTTGCCAATGGGGCCACCACCCAAGGGTGCCTTTGGCTGCCTGAGGAGCCACGTGGGCAGCGTGGAGGGCACGTGGATGGGACTAGCAGCTCTTTCTCTCCTGATCAGGGTGGAGAAGAAGGAGAGAGCACGGTTGAAAACAGTGAAGTTCCACGCCAGGACTGGCATGATTGAGTCCAACAGGGTAAGTGCTGATCTGGGGCTCAGTGGGGCACCTGGAACTGGTACCTAGTGAGGGCAGGATGAGTCCCAGCAGCAAAAGCTCCTCATGGGGCAGCTCAAACCAATCCCAAGGCAAAGAGCTGTGTGACTGGACCTGCCCCAGGCCCACATCTGCTTGGCACAAACCCTCAGTGATTGAGCAGAGGAGCCCAGGATGGTGTGAAAGCACTGGGAAGGAGCCATGATTGGAGTGATGGGGTGGCAGAGCTCATGGCTTGGAGCTGCCTGAAGGTAGCTGGTGAAGGTAGCTGCCCTCACACCTCACGAGCAGTGCCTAACAGGCCAACAAGAGAGGGAGAGCAGCCTGGCTACCCCTGCAGAGCTACTGACTGCCCCATCAGCTTCCCAGCATCCCTACCACATGTTTTTCTCCATGCTTAATTTTTTTCCTGCATTACAGTTCTCACATAATCTCCATGATTTCATTTGAGGGTGACTGCCCTGCCACAGCTCCTCATTGTGTCTCCATTTTAATTTTTCCCACATGTGTTAAACACCATTGTTTTTTCTGTCCTCCTCCCATCTCCTGTTCTTCAGTCGATCAAAACGAAACGTAAAAAGAGTTTCCGCCTCTCTCGAAAGTTCCCATTTTACAAGAGCAAAGAGAACCTGGCCCAGGAGAGCAGCGGACAGGAACGTAAGTAGCAGCTGGCCAGAGAGGGAAAGCCTGCACCCCTGAGCTTCCCTGCCCTGAGGGAAGAGATTCAGCACCTTTCCCTAGCCAGGGGTCCTGGCACCTGCCTGTACTCAGGTCTGTGCTCCACAGTCGTGCCAGCAGCTAGGGAGAAACTGGAGCTGGAAATGAAAGCAACAGCTGCAGTCTGGCACTCTCTTCCTTTCTCTCATGTTCAATGTCTTCATCTTTTCATCCAACTTTACACCCGCCCAGCTCCCTGCTCTGCCTCCCCCTGCTCTCCCCCCTTTGCTGCAGGCTCTGCTCCCTCCCTCTGCCTGCTGCCCTCCCAGTGAGGGGCTGGCTGCCTCCTGCAGAGCTTCTCCTGTCCCTGCCAGGGCTCAGGCCTGGGGAAATCCCAGCTCCATCTTACCTAGAAGTGACTCACAGCTTCACATTCCCACTGGAGAGCCCTTCCAGTGTGTTCACAGGGAAGCCATGACCCTGCTGCCCACCCATGGCTGAGGCACATCTCTGGTAGTTGGCTGCAGATGTTGGGGCTCCACAGCTCTCACCACCCTGGGGCTCCCAGTAAAGGCAGGGTGTTTATCTTGTTGCCCCAAATGCAGATGTGGGCAGCACTGGAGCTGCTCCCCAAACCCAGCCCCTCCTCTGAGTGCTGGGCTGCATCCACTCCTCGGGCAGGCGCCCAGCTGGCAGTGCCCACACCTCTGGGAAGGGGCAGTGGGCAAGGCAGAGCTGTGTCTGTGCCCCAGTGCCAGCACAGCAAGCACGTCCCCTCCCTCTGGGGCTGTCCTGGTGTCACACAGAGCAGGAGCTGCTGCTGGGCTGCTCCAAGGGCTCCCTGCATCCCTGTGCTGCCCATGCCAGGCTGGTGCCAGCTGATTTTAGCAGACAGCCCAAGGTTCTGGCTGTGCTGAGGTTGTCTGTGTGTCCGCCTGTCTCTGGCAGTGCCTGCACATGGCTGGGCTCCAGTGAGATCCGTGCTGAACCTGGGGCTGGCTTTGGCTGCCCTGCAGTGAGGTGACACAGCACGGGGATGGGGCAGGCCCCTCTCTCCCTGCCTGTGTCACAGGCACACAGCCAGCTCCCTCCCTGTGCTCTGCCCTGTCCATCCCAGCTGGCACTGGGGGGACTCTGCCTCCCATTTCCACCTGTGCAAGCATTGTGGTGTGGGGCAGCTGACACACACAGCTGGGGAAAATGTGTCCTCCTGCCATGGAGGAGGACTGTGTGCTGTGCTGGATTGGCACAGAGCCGCTGTGCCCTGCCGGTGCACCCCATGAGGAGAAACACTTCAGCCCCTGTGCCAGCAGCTCAGGGCTGCAACTGCTTGCTGCCAGCGATGCTGCTGTGGCTGCCCTGCCCTCCCCAGGCCCAGGGTGGCTCCTGGGGGCTCTGTGGCAGAGAGGGTGAGCTTGGGGGGCGGAGGGGGTCCAGCCAGACAAGGCAGGGTGTTGGCAGCGGGCTGATGGTGTCAGCTCTGAAGATATTTAACCTCACTTGCAGTTGCAGCTCTGGGCCGTTCTGCACTCCTGTCACTAATGCTGGTCTGGCTCTGTCTCCCCCGTCCCTCCGACTCCCCTTTCCTGCACTGTCTTCTCTCCCCCTCTCCCCCTTCTTGCTGTCTGTGAAATCAGGACTTCCCTGGGTTAAGTGACGATTATTATGGAGCAAAGAACCTGAGTAAGTTGAATTCTCATGCACATTGTTCCCTGTGCGTGGCTGGCGGTGCCTGGGGCGTGCCTGGGGCAGCTGTGCTTCCCTGGCTGCAGGGCAGGAGGAGCCCGGGGGCTGCGGGGCTTGAGGTGCCTCTGCTGCACGTGGGACGGGGTGGGGGAGCTTGTGTGGGGGTGGTGGCCGTGCCCTGAGTGCCTGCTGCACCTCCTCATCCTCTTCCTCCTGCTCCTGTGTGCGTTGGTTGGTGCTTCAGCACTCGGAGCCACTTCCAGTGTGGGTGGGACGTGGCCATGGTGGGCCTGCTCTGAATGGGGAGGGTGACAACATTTTGAGGTGTTCCCACCTTTCTCTGGGTTACCACATGTGCAGAACTGCAGAATAGGGAGAGGAGCCCCATGGGCTTCTCAGCTGGGGTGTGGGTTCCCTGCCAAGCCCCACACCCCAGGCAGTGCAGAGCCTGACTGGGGCAGGCAGCGGCCAGCAAGGCTCTGTGGGGTGGTCGCAGCACTAGGATCAGCCTGAGCAAGCAAAGCCCCAAACTCTGTCCCATTCTGTCACTGTCTTGTCTCTGTGTGTCCCAGCCCCGTCCCCAGAGGCAGTGGATCCCCTGTCCCCATCCCTGTGCCAGCACAGCCGTGCCCTCCCTGCCCGCTGTGTGCATGCTGCACTGCTCCCCTGCCAGCACCCCCTGTGCACTCCCCCTTCCTTCGGCCTGGGATGCCCTCACATGTGCCAGGCAGGCCCTCCTGGCCTCTCTGTCCCCTCCTGGAGCATCCCCTGCATGTCCCCGGGCTCCCAGCCCAGGGTGAACGATGCCGCCCTTGCCCACGAGGCACAGACTCGTCCCACTGGGTGCTGGGCTGCAGGTTTTGGGGAGCCACTGCTGTCCTGCCCTTGGTCACCAGTGCTGGGTGACAGCTGGCTGCCCCCGTGCCTCCTGCCCAGGCTCCTTCTGAAGGGATCTCTCTGGTTGCTTTGCAGAGGGCGTGACATCAAACACCAGTGACAGCGAGAGCAGTTCCAGTAAGTGTGTGTGCACCTGCTCTCCCGCCCCTGTCCGTGTGTCTGTGTGTCCGTGTGCACGTCTGGGCACATCCATCCTGTCTGTCTGGAGGCTGCTCCTTCCTGCTGGTGACACTGAGATGCTGCAGCCAGCTCCCTCCTCGGGGCAGGGACAGCAGGGGCTGGCAGTAGCAGTGAGCCTGCCTGCTTCCCTGCTCTCTCCTGGCTGCTCCAGGGCAGGGTGGTGGCTCCCAGTCCATGGTGATCCCCCATCCTCAGTGCCTGCTACGGGCAGCAATGGCCAGAGGCCAGGCCTGGAGCATAGATGGCTCCTGGAGCCCAAGCCTGTACAAGAGTATGGGATCCAGCTGCAACAGATGCTCCCTCTGTCCCCAGAAAGTCCTCTAAATACCTGCAGGGAGGACACAACATCCCAATGGGCTGGAGCCTGCAGCAGTGGGGGAGGGAAGGAGGAGGCTTGACCCAGAGCTGGGACATGAATAATTAAAGTGGCTCAAGGGCACATAGCTGCATGCCCGGCATGCTTCACATCGGTGGGTGGAGTGAAGGGGACGGTCTGGAGTGTCCCCAGAGCTGGGGGAGGCTGGAGGGGCAGGGGCCAGCTCCTCACAGCTGCAGAGGGGCTGGAAAGCCGCTGCAAGTGCTCACCTCCATCCCCTGGCTCTGTTGCAGAAGGACAAGAGGACACCATCCTGTCGTACGAGCCAGTGACGCGGCAAGAAAGTAAGTCCTGAGCTGAGCTGCCCTGTGCCCACTGCAGTGGGGCCACCTGTGTGCCCAGCACAGCCAGGGGGTCCTGTGGGCCCTCCCCTCCTGCCACAGCAGCGGGGCAGGGTGGGTGCAAGGGGAGTCCCGTGTGGTGCCTGCAGCAGGGGAGCCAGGTGTGCACGGCTTTCCTGGCCTCACTGCCCAGTTTTAATCAGAAAAGATTTGTGTGTGATCTGCAAGACCAAGGGAGAGATCCAGAGCTAAATCTGAGCTGGGCTTTAGTCCTCAGCTGAGGACAAGATTATCCCTTCCTGCTTCAGACCCAGTCCCTGCTGCAGAGCAGAGCATCCCCCCCCAGCCACAGCCCACAGCCTTTAACCCTGCTTGATGCCCAAACCCTGCAGACCCTTTTGCAGGCTGAATAGTCCCAGCCTCGGTGGTCTGTCCTTGCCAGGAGCTGGATCTGGCTCCTGCCCAAGCAAGGGAGCAGCTTTGCTGATCCACGACCCTGGAGACCTGCAGAACCTTCCCTGGGGCCATGCAGATGGTTTGGGTCAGATGGGAAGGACATGTTGACCATGCCCAGGAGGAGATAAACTCTCACAGAGGAGGCACCTTTGGGTGCCCATGTGAGCAGGAGCACCCACTGCCAGCAGGGAGAGGGCAGGTCCATGCCAAAAGTGGCACTGGGGTCAGCTCTGCAGCACAGGTGGGGCTCAAGTTGTGGCTCTTGTTTGCAGTTCACTATGCCAGGCCAGTGATCATCCTGGGCCCGACCAAGGACAGAATTAACGACGACCTCATCTCGGAATTCCCTCACAAGTTTGGTTCCTGCGTGCCCCGTAAGTCCCAGCTCGGGGCCACAGCTGGAGGGAGGGCACAGGGCTTGCTCTGCTCCTTGCAGGGTCCTGCCTGTGGCGTGGGGAGGGGGCAGGAGCACAGGGTGGGTTTGTCCCTCCTGGTTTGTGGGGTCACTCTGGGCTCACTCTTGGTCCCCACTCTCTGCAGACACCACCCGGCCTCGGCGTGACAACGAGGTGGACGGCCAGGACTATCACTTTGTGGTGTCCAGGGAGCAGATGGAGAAAGACATCCAGGACAACAAGTTCATAGAGGCTGGGCAGTTCAATGACAATCTCTATGGCACCAGCATCCAGTCCGTGCGGGCGGTGGCAGAACGGGTGAGTGCCAGGTGCCATTCCTGGCACTGGGATGCATCCAGCAGCTCCCCTCCTTCCCCCCGGTGTTAATCAAGGGCTGTAACCACATTAAGCAAGCACAGCAGATCCTCTCCTCCCTCCAGAGTCCTGCCAAGCCATGTGGCTGCTTTTCTCAGCTGTGTTACTCTGCCTCAGTATGGTACCTCTGTCATCCAAACTCCACCCAAAAGCCTGGCACTGCTGGCCCAGCCTTGTGCTCAGGACTCACAGGATGGAGATACCTGGGTGCCCTCAAAGCAGCAGCGTTCCTCTGGAGGAGTCCTGGAGCTACCCAGGGCTTGTAAATAGTTTCACAAGTCCAGACAAAGGCTCAGTCCCTTTGCATTGTTGCTGTCCTGCCCTGAGCAAGCAGGAGTGTGAGGCCATTGGGAGCTGGCTCGTGCCTCAGGAGTGGGGTTCATTTCTGTGGCTCCTCCCTTTCCAAGCACATCTGTATGAGCAAGCTGTTTCCCACACAGAGCAGAGTGTGTGGGTAGGTCTGATCCTGCCTGTCTCCTTTCCAGGGGAAGCACTGCATCCTGGATGTGTCTGGCAATGCTATCAAGAGGTTGCGACAAGCACAACTTTATCCCATTGCCATTTTCATCAAACCTAAATCCATTGAAGCCCTCATGTAAGTGCAGCACCGTGTTCTGTGCCTGTCCTGCTGCTCCTGGCCCTGGGTAGAGCAGGCTGGAAAGAATGGGAGAGCTGAGCTTGCAACTCTTCTGAGCAGCAGCAGCAGCAGAGAGTATTATCTGTGGGGAGAGTCAACAGCTTGAGAGTGACCCTGAGATCAGAAGGAATTCTGCTGGCACCAAGGGGCCTGGGAAAACCCTTCTCAAGTCAGAAGGGGTCACATTGCTTATTTCTGTGTTTTATGGAGATGAGAAACCCTAGGCAGGCAGCAGCAGTCTCACAAGTTTAAGGGGTTGTCTGGGTTTGAATTCCCTTCCACCGTGCTGTGGTGCAGGGGCTGGGGTAGGTGGCAGTGGGAGGAACTGTGGAGGTTGAGATGAAGGGCCAAGGCAGCCTGGGGTCTGTGGGGGGTGGAGCTGGGTCCTGCACACCTTCCATTCCTGTGAGCAGAGGATTCCCAGGCACCCTGGCTCTGTGGGCTATTTTTGCTTCTGTTCATTGCTGAGAAAAAGAGCTGAAAATTTTCTTATTTTTTGTGTGTGGCAGGGAGATGAACCGGAGACAGACATATGAACAGGCCAACAAGGTCTTTGACAAAGCCATGAAACTTGAGCAAGAGTTTGGAGAATATTTCACAGGTGAGTGTCCTGAGCAGGCTTGTATCTGATTTACTTCATTTTTCCATCCAGCAGCTGTGACCTCTCTACCAGCACTGTCCCACTGCAGGGTCATGGGAAAACGTCCAGCTTCATCAAAGCAAGACAGAAATGGCACTTTGCCAGGAGGGCTCTGCAAGGGGACTGCTCCAAGATCAGTGGATAGGAGTAAACCAGTCAGAGAGGAGGAGACAAGTTGTCAGGCAGGATTTTCTGAGTTTGTGAAAGCTTATCGCCAACTTCAACAATAATAAAAATCTAAAAATCCCCGAGCAGGGGAAGCACAGGGTTTCAGAGTGCTACAAGTCTACAGGAAGTAAACTCCCTGCATGGGAGAAACAGGGAGCATTTTCAAAAAGAGAAAAGAGAAGTTTCTAAAGGGGAAAGATTAAAAATTAGTGACCTAAATGGTGGAGACAGTCCTGAGTTATTATAAAACATCTACCAAAAAAGACTGGAAGTTTGGCTTGCTTCCTAAGTAGTCTTTGCTCAAGAGCCAGTCAGGGGTTGCTGACACTTTGTGCCTGCTGAGATGAACTGCTCATGACACAGGCATCCTTGTGCATTAGGGAACTAATGTTTGTAACATGATTAATTCTGGAAAACCACAGGCAGGTGAAGAGGCAGAGGAACTGGTCTTCCATCCTTTTTCCAGTGCAATAGCTGTTTCCTCTGAAGTTGAGGAATGAAAATGTTGCCAAACTGTGCATTACCTGCCTAACAGCTACTGGGAAAAACCCCAAGCAGGATGTTTTCCAAAAATTGATTTCAGCTGGGCAAATAATGGGGTACAAACACGGTGAGCTTTCCCCAGACCTCTTGTCCTGGGCTCCAGAGCTGCTGGCTGTTTTTCCAGGAAAACAGGCCCTCAACATGCCACTGTGCACTTGGAGGGCGAGTTTGATGTTGACCTGTGAAAAAGGAATGCTGTTGGCTGAAATGTGTTGAAAGAACTGGGTAATGGGCAGAGAGATGGTCACTGCCACAGGTTCTGTGCCAGCTACTCAGAAGGAGGGAGCAGAGATGCTGGAGGATGGTCCTGGCTGGGTGACAGAGGCAGGAAAGCTTTGGCCCTTCTTGAGCATCTTGCTGTGGTGTAGCAGCCCAGGGGAGTGCAGGATGGGGCTGGGGCTGGGAGCCTTTCCAGCCTGAGAGCTCTGTGTTCCCACCCTGCAGCACAGGAGGCAAACAGGAGGAGCCCTCAGCAGCCAGCCAGAGGGAAAACCAGAGGGAAGGGAGGAAGCTGGCACCTCGGGGGGGTTCCTGGTGCACCCCATGAGCTGCCCCAGCCCTGCCTTCCCTGCTGTGGTCAGCGCAGCCCCGGTGCCTGACACAGCGTGCAAAGCTGATTAGCAGCCTGGTGTGGAGGGCCCTGCACACAGCCAGGAGCTCTGCCAGCTGGGATCAGCGCTGGCTAATCCCCACCGAGGTGCTGCTTTAACCCTTTGTGTCACGGGGCCCAGGGCAGCTCCCCTGACACCGCCTGGCTCAGCCCCTGCAGGCTGTGCCCTCTGGGGCTCCAGGAGGGCTCTCCCTGACTCAGGGCAGTGCTGCCTGGGGCTCAGGGTCTTGCTTGTTCTCTCCTCTTCCAGCCATCGTACAAGGAGACTCTCTTGAAGAAATTTACAGCAAAATCAAACAGATCATTGAGGACCAGTCCGGGCACTACATCTGGGTCCCGTCCCCAGAGAAACTCTGAAGATGTCTCCCTCCTGCTTCCCTGTGAGCAGAAGATCTCTGAAGTCCCACCCATCCGAGCCCTCTGCCCCGAGGGGGAGGGATATGAAAACTATTCCTGCTCCCTTTTTTAGATCGTCGCAAAATTGAGTTTTCTAGTCCTGTTTCTTTTGTTGGGATGAACTCATATCATTCATCACGTGACTGTTCCCACCATTCCTGCATGGACCTTCCCACTGCTCCAGTAGAGACAGACGAAAACCCATTCAAGGTCGTTTTTTTATTATTATTATTATATTGTTATTATTATATTATTATTATTATTATTAACTAAACGAAGAATCAAGATGGGAGGAGGCAGCTAAGGACTAATGTAAGAAGACAAGTGAAACAATGGACTCTGAACACATGAGCTGGTATCAGAGCTCCAGGGGCATTTTTCCAAGTGTGACCGTCTAGCAGCTCTGAACAGTGCGACAGATGGGGCAGCAGAAAGCATTTTATTTATCTGTATATGTAATTTATATATAATATAGAGGAGAGATATTATATATATATTATATATATATATGTATGTGGACTAGGAAATCTGAGGGACCTCTCTGGGAAGGTGTTGTATTATTGCAAGGTTCTCTCAGTTCCTCTGTCCCGAGCACTCGGCGCAGGGAGTCCACTTGGGCAGGAAGAGCTCAAACGGTACCAGGTGCTTTGGAAACCTCTCCCATGCAGGCCAGTTCCCTGCAGCCCCCCTGGGTCTGAGACAGGCCAGAGACTGGTACAGCCTGTGCAGGAGGGACCAGAGCAAGGAGCAGCAGCTGGCCTGCGAGAGGCTGAGAGACAGAGACTGAGCAGGAGGCTGCGGAGCAAGAGAATGGATGATGCTACATATTAAATTGCACATTGTTTTACACATCACCTTATGTGTTTGCATGAGAGGTTTCCTTTTGGTTCTATTTTTTTAAGCTGATTTTAAACCAAAACCATATTGTGTTGTTGTGTTGGCTTTTTTAATTATTATTATTATAATTATTATTATTATTATTCCATTTTTCTCTTGTCAATGATGAACTGAATGGGTATAAAATCCAGTTTTTTAACTTATTTTTTAAGCTGGCTCTATTGTAAATAGAATCTAGATCTGTGGTGTTTAGTTAAGAAATACTTTACTGGCCACATGGAACAAATGTACTCACTGTCCTGTGTTGCTGTGAAAAACCTGGGATGTTGGACTGGCCCTGTACCTGTGGGTGCAGGTGGAATGACCCATTCTGGCTTGTGGCAGCACACTGGCATTCCCTTCTGCATTAGCCACTGGCAGGAAAAGCCCCCAGCTGTGCCTTGGATGGACACTCCCATTTTGCAGATCAGTGACAGATTAAACCCTTCTCTGTCCCCTGCCCTGCTGTGTGCCCGTGCCAGGGCTGGCTGTCCCGCGAGGGGCCCTCCCTGCAGCAGAGGTGACAGCACGGCCACCGTGCCTGGCTCTGACATTCTGTGTGAATCTGTGGCTGGAGCTGGGTTCTGCTGCCTGCCCCAGCCACCCCAACGCCCTGGGGTGGTGCCTCAGCTGGCAGCTGAGGGGCAGAGGTGCCCCATGCCCTGGGCACTGGCATTTTTCAGGAGAGGCATGGAGACACTTGGCCCTAAGCTGAGACATGTCTGTCTTTGAGGACACTTTGTGCTTGAGTGGGCTCCAGGTCCTTGTGTGGAGCTGGGGACACTCTCGTGGCCTTTGAGCAGCGTGTGCTGGGTTCTCAGAGTCCAGGTCCCAGTGCTCCCACCTTACCCAGAGCTGTGGATGCTGTTCCTCACACAGAGCCACCCACAGCACAGGAGGTCGCTGTCCGAGCACGCCCAGGTAAGTCTCCTCCTGCGGTCCCTGTCCCCGAGGTGATGGCTCTGTGTGTGTCAGTCAGTGACACTGTCCCTGTGCTGCTGGGGAGGAGCCCTGCAGGGACCGAGCAGCTCCTGGGGCCAGGAGAGGGCTCTGCAGCAGCCCCAGCTGTGAGCACAGTGGAGGGCAGGAGGATTCTGCTGCCGCTGGGACCGACCCTAAAGGAGCACACAGAACTTTGGCAATGGGTTCCTGCCGGGCATCCAGCCCCTGCCCCGCTGGTCCTGCTCCAGCTGCTATAAATGTCGGTCCCTGAAGAAGTGGAGTAAGTGAAACAAAAGTCCTTAAGGTGCTAGTCACACATTCCTATCTTTTTTTGTCTTTTTCTTTTCTTTTTTCTGTTTTTTCCTAATAGCCTGTCTCCCTCTCTCGAGTCACGTGGAGAAAAGATGATGTACTCCATGGCATAGCTGACAGTACTGAATCAATCATGACAACAGTAGTTGGTTAACAGTGTTTCTTCCAAGGAGACATATATTTTTAATAAACAGAGAGTTGCAAAGAACTCTTGTCTTTGAGACCTTCTTGTAGAGTCCTTCATTGTGTACCAGATATGGGGTTTTTGGTGCTGGTGTTAGCAACTCTTGATATGGTCTCTTTATGGCAAACTGGAGTGTTGACACTGATTTAGGGGAAAAAAATAGCCTTTTTTAGTATAAAAGGCGATACCTGAGAACTTGCCTAGTGGAAAAAGGAAACGTAAAAAAAAAGATAGAAAATAGAAAATAAAAGAAAGGAAGTGGGCTTATTTAGAGCTGCAACTCAGCCACTGAAAAGTGCTTTTGGTTGGGTTGTTTTAAGCCAGGTTAAGTCTAGCCTGATGACACAACACCATAATGTGTTCTGGATCATGGCTTGAATTCTGGGGAAGTTGCTTTACAAATTATATAGCAGTCCATGGGCTGCTATATAATTGTTCTTGTATTGGATATAAAGACAAAGCAAATACATAGTTCAGCTAATATAGAGCTTCTTTTTACAGTTTTAACATGCTGTTTAAATATCAGAAGAAAAATTGTAAGGACAACTGGTATAATTTTTAGTACCTTCAAATGCAAAGAAAAGGAGTGTTCACTGAGAGACAAATGTGGTTAGAGGAGTGTCACAGTACTCTTGTGCCTGAATCTGCTTTGTCATTTAGCTGAGCTGAAGGAAGGGTGAAGGGGCTTGGTTTTTAAATACTCAATTTCTTTTTTACTTTCAAACTGCACAGAAGAGAAGCAAATTATGATTTCAGGAGAACAAGGATATTGTACCCACTGAGCATGGGCATACAGTTTGCTGACTGTTGAGTTTGTGAAGCTCACTGGACAAATTCAAAACCATTTAGAAACTCCTTTAACTGATCAGATCAGCAGCCCGGTGGTGGTGGTTGCCCACAAAACACCAGAAGATTCAGCAGTTGCTAAGCAGACCTGATGCTAGAATTACCACTCAAAAATCAAACTTTGCTTGCCTGCTGACAGATGTGGAGCCAGGGATGAAGCAGCACAGAAATATTGTCTGCTGCTGCTCTGCCCAGCCCATGTGGGGCTGCACACACCCCTCCCATGGCCTGTCCTGAGCTGCTGTGTCACCTCAGCTGCTGTGACAGCAAAACATCCAGGCTCCAGGGGGAGAGGAACATGGGGTTATCTTCTCAAATAAACCCTGGCACTGCTGTGAGGCAGAACAACCTCTGGAAGAGAAACACCATGTGAAGAGAAAGAGGGCGGCTTGGAGAAGGAACTGGCTCTGTTAAAGCTGTAACAACCCATTTTCCTGGCTAAGTTGCAAAGTCCTGGCCCAGAAAATAGCAGAGCATTGTCCTGAAAATGCTCCTGTGCAGTTGTGAAATGTAGGAGCTGGTTCTTTCCTCTCCTAAGATGTCCTGCTAAAGCTGCCTGCAACAGGCATGAAACTAATCTGCCCTAAGACACTTCTAGAAAATTAGACTGTAAGCTGCTTGTGCTCTAGAGAAACATGTCTGTGCTTCTGTCTGCAGCTCTGGGTATTTAGCTGTCTTAGCTAAGCAGGAGAGCACAGGTTGTGCTGTGAGGCTACTGGAAGAGGGGCTTTAAAGGAATGTAATTAGAATTTTCTCCAAATTATTTTCCCCATTGATGGAGCTGTCTTAGATACGCCTGTTGTTGCTAATGATGCTTGGCAACACAATCTTCAAGAACTGCTGTTCTCTGCTTTCCTCAGGCTGTCACAGCAGGATTCATGGCACTGAAGCATCTGCTGTGAAGCAGGTAAAGTTATCATCTTGTCAAAGGTGTCTCTTTCTTTCAAGAATCCTTGGGTACCTTGACCTTCAGTGTTTATTTATATCCCTTGCCTCCAAATGAGGGTCATTTGTTTACCCTTAGGGTTTTTAACCCTAAGGGAAAGCATTACACATAGTTAGAGTCAATCAGTGCAGCATGTCTGAGTGGTACCAGCACGTGTGAGCACCTCTGGGACCTGCAGGACCTGCTTGGGACCACACCTGACTCAGCACAGGGTGACTGTGGAATTTCCTCCCCTAGTTACAGTGCACTGATTTGACAAAATCTCCTGCCCAACCCTCTAATGAGCTTCAGCCCTCTTCCAATTACCTTCATTTCTGATTACTGTGGCCACTTCTAAGTGTGAGTGGCCAGGCCAGCCCCTGTCCCTGTCCTGCCCCTCCCAGGTGCTCAGTGCAGCCCCAGCAGTGGGAGCAGAGCTCTGTCCCCAGGGCCTGCCGGGAGGTGCACCCTCAGTGCAGGCTGTGGAGAAGCCCTGCTCCTGCTGCAGGTGCCCTGGGTGAGAGGTGGTGCAAGGGGCTCCAGGGCTCAGCAGCTGGGCTGGGATCCTCTCTGCCCTGCCTGCCCCAGCCCCACATTTCTCAGCAAGGACGTTTCTCCCAGGGCAGGCTCCCTGCCCCATCAATGCCAGGTGCTGGTTTGGACTCACCCAATTCACACTGCAATTCCCTTGTGCCTGTGCACTGCTGCTCCTCCCCAAACGGTTAAGAAGTCAAATTAGGGGCAAAAAAGGGCAGAAAATACTGGCTAGGGAAAAGTCTGTGACCTCCTGCCCTGAGGATCCATCTGTGCTCTCAGAAGCTGGGAGGGCTCTGCAGCACAGAACCAGTGTCCAGCACACCCTGGAGCTCCCACAGTGATGTGTAAATAGGAAAGTACAGCTGCAATGCCACCCTCTGGAGCCATCTGTGCACATCCAGGGATGAGCACACAGCTCTGAGCTGAAAGAAAACAGGGATCAATGAAAAGGTAAGAATGGGGGAGGAATGAACAGCTCTGTTATTTTTTTACAAGTCAGCTGTTGCTGGTTTAGAAAACATTTATAAACCACAGTCACCCTCGATGGGGTACTGAACTGTAAAGCACATTTAGCCTGGACCAGCCTGCATCTGGACCAGAAAACACCTGCAAAGGTGTGATTGCACACAAACAACCTACAGGGAACAGCCACTGGAAATGGCTAATTACAGTCTGATTCAACTAGGAGAGGAATTCTTGCCCTACTTATAAACCCTTTGGTAAATACTAAGCCTGGAATAAAATGCACTGTGTAAAAATGTGCAGGAAGAGATGAGTGCTATCAGCAGAGTCTGAAACTTATCTGATCCAGGCTCTTCAGGGCTGTGTGTAGCATAAAAGAAATCAGAGTATCTGCAAGGGAAAAATTCAAACCATTCTGGCTGTAGGCAAACCCACATTTGTTTGCTGCCTTCTATGGCTGTATGTAATTACCTCCTTGCACTTGCTGGGCAAGCATGGCCTTTCTGAGCAGGTACAGTGTGACACCTTTACCTGTTTATGTGTGTGCAAGTCAGAACTGAGCAGCAATTAAAGCCAGCCCAGCAGGCTCCAAGGAGATTCTGCAGGCAGGATGGGAACCTTTGAGTTTGTGGCATCATTTAGAGTCCCCCAGTGCTGTGAGGCAGCATAGATCTCCAAAACTGTGACTTCAGAAGAATTTTCTGTGGCATTTGAGACCTGGATTTTTACAGATTTAAAGGTATTTCTTGGTTAAACAGGCAGCACATTGTGCATTAGAGATCTGAAAGCAGTGTCTCAGAGACCCAAACTAGGCCTAGTGAACTGATTTAAGCTCACCATGAAATGGAGAATTGACACTAAGCAGATCCATGCTCCTGTAAAGGAGCTCCCCTGTGTGACCCTTCAGGTGCTCCTCCTGGGGTCCCAGTGTCACCACCCCAGACTGACCCTGCTGGGACTGAAGCCCCTTTGCAGTGGCAGCTCCAGTGACCCAGTGGGTCCTTGTTGGGCTCCCTGCACACCCCACACTCACACAGAGGATTCCCCACTGGCTCAGCCCCAGCTTTCCCACAGGCAGTCCCAGATGTGCTCAGACTTGCTGAGCACCTGCCTGGCCCAGGGCTCAGAGCCCTCCCAGCACTGCCAGGGACAGCTGCAGCTTCTCCCTGAGCTCAGCACTGCTGCTGCTTCTATTCCAAGGGACTGTGAAACCAGCAAACAGCTCTGAATCCTTGTCTCCACTGAAATGGACTGGAAACTAAACAATCTGATAATATTTATGCAGCAAGGCAGCTATGACAACCAGAGGAGATGGAATACTTTTTAAAGACTTTCATTGTGCTCATTGCCATTTGCTACTAAAACCAGATATTTAAACCAACCTGTTACACAACAGCAGAGGCATCTCATGTAAAACTTAAATATTTATTTCTAACTGTTAAATAGCTCCAGAGAATGAAAATTATTCCCTAGAGGAAAACAATTACATTTATTGAATAAACACTTCCTAAAAAGTACATATCTTCTCTGCCAACAAGAGGGAGATGCTGGTTTCATTCCCACTGCTCCCATGGCCCTGTGCCTTGACAGAGCTAACAGCCTCTCATTCAGCACAACACTTCCAAGAGAGACTGCTTTCCTTTTTTTGTACTTGTGGCTGTCATTATTCTTCATTTGGAATAAATCCTTTTGCTCTGTCCAGCTTGTCCAGAACCTCACTATAAAGGCCAACCATCTGGAGAAGATGAGCACCACAGTTGTCAACAAGGATGGATAAGAATGTATCATTTAACTAAGTGTATAATTTAACTAAATGTATCATTTAACACAGAACAGAAATAAGAGAATAGGTGGGAGGCTACCACCAGTTTCTAAACCTAGAATTTCAAACTGATGTAAAGATTTTTGGCATAGGTTTAAATACAATGGTCCTAACAAAAGTGCTTTTATTTACAGTCATAAAGCATAGTTTATGTGTGAGTCTTATACCAGCACATAAACCCATTCACCAAATCACAGATGTTGGGAGCTGATGTTGAGGATGGGGAAGATCCTTATTGTCAGCTCTCATTGCTTTAACTGATGCATTTAAAATGGTGTAAGTTACAGCCAAGCCCTTGATTGCTCAGCTTGTACACAAGAGAATGAATGGTGACACCAGCCAGGCTGCACAGGGCTGCAATCTAGACAGGAGCAGCAGCCAAAAGCTGTAGGAAGAAGCTTATTTGTGACAGAGTAAGAAAAGTGTCACTGCAAAGTGTCACCTACACTTTGTAGGTGCTAGGCTGGAAATTTCTCCCTCATAGGAAGTGGCTAAGCTGCACCTGAGGAGATGAGCTTGAGTGATTCTCTTCACACCATCTTAAAGCCTATTTGCAAAACATGAGATTACACTAGAAACCAAGCCTGAAAGTATCTAACAGCTGATTTAACTAAACTGGCACAGCACCTTGGCTTTAGTTAAAGCAGGCAAAGGTACAAGGTTCTCCCATGGCCACAAACAGTCAGAATTTATATCCAGTCACCCATTTCCATCATCCTTCCAGTAAAAGAATGCTACATTATTCTCTCTATTGTCTAGCAAAACTTTTCTGGCCTCACTTTGAAAAAAATCTTCCAGCACCAGCCCACCCCAAAATATTTAGATACCATGATTCTCCTGAAACTCTAAAGATCATCAGCAGTGGTTTCTTCACCCAGATCCACATCTCAAATTCAGGCCAGCCAGGCAATCCCATATCCTCAAACCCCCCTGTGCACACTTACATGGCCTTCATAGGTCTTCTTCAGAGAGCCCAAGTGATTGAGGAACCTCATTCCCAATCCACACCACTGCTCAGCTTCCTTGTATTTACCAACAGTGTACTGAAATATTCCTGTATTCCAGGCTCTTGTCATCAACCAAAGGATCTCCATCTCTGGGTAAGCATCCTGAGGTAGCAAACAAGCAGCAGCACCTCATCAGAAAATAGAATCTTCACTTCAAACTGACAAGTCAAGAGTGTGTTAGAGTTTAATTTTAGAGTAAGAAAACAGTTGGGTTCTTTCATCCTAAGCAAAGGGAGAAAACCCTTAAAAAAATCCAAGGAAATTTGTAATGCAGTCCTAAATATCCAAGAGACTTTTCTACACCTTCAGTGTATCTTTTACTGAAAAAGCCTTAGCAGCTCCACATATAACACTGTGTAATGTTCATTTTACCAATTATTCTCAGTCTAATGAGAATTTTTTTCAAACATGCTCAGGATCATGTCCCAGTCTCTTGGTTTCCTGTTCAACTTACTGTGCTGCTGACTACACTCAGAGCATCTTCAAAGTAGTCCCACACCTCCTGCAGCACACAGGTATCCAAGTCTGTCAATCCACTTGGCAAAGAGATGTTAATCAAACTGTGTAAGCATTTGCTGAGCATTGAAAGGGAGCAAAAGAGGAAATATTAAATACCATGTGCACAAACAGTTTTTAGTATGAGGAGCACACTGAGTTATGTCTCTATGATTGTCAGACATGTTTCCCTTGGTGCTTAACACACTCATATTCTTGCAGCAGAATATGCATTTTTGTACTATCAGATCTTATTAATACAAACTATGAAAAATAGAGTCAAGAGCAATTGGTACTTAATTATTTCATTGCTGGTCTCTACAGTAACACAGAAAGAAAATCACAGTATTACCTAGGGGGCTACACATGACAGCAAGAACAAAGTACCTTTTCTAACTCCCCCAACAAGAGCTATGTAGGCAGCATCCTCAGAAAGTCAGTAAGAAATACTGAAAACAGCTCTGCCTTTCTCAGTGTGAAGTGAGAAAGACAATATCAACAGTTGCCTTTGCCAAGTGCTCACTTCAAGGAACTTGGAAAGGATAAGTAACACAAATGTGCTAAATAAATCACATATATACTATGTGGCATCACTACCTTACAACTCATAGCTTTCTTCTCAACCCTTAATTTCTCTTCTTTGTCTTTGAAATACCCAGCAGAGTAACTTTGAAATGAACACCTTCCTCACAAGAAACAACCAGAGACCTCTTCTGGATCCAATTTTCATTTTCCTTCCTCAATAGATGAATTTATTGGAAACAGGACTGTGCCAGAAAACATGCCAAGTAAACAAACTGCAGGTAAAACATCTGTTAGGCAGTCACCCTTCAGAGTTACATTGGTTGGCCAGCAAGAAGTCGAACCTTGCATATAAAGTAAAATCCACTTCTTTTCAAATTGTAGGCTTTATTCCCAGTCAGCATTTCCAGTCACAGGCTCATGGCAAAGCTATGTGATAACACTAACCTAAATTTCACAGCATCAATGACAGCCTGCTTTTTGTGAAGGTTTAGTGCACTCTTGAGAGCTTTCTTACACAGTACAGGATACCGAGCTGGAGGTTCCATTGCTAATGCTTCAAAGAAAAAGAAAATAGAGAAGAATAAAAGAGAAATTACTGAAGTCAACTTCAATCTCTTAGGTCACTAAAATAAACTGCAGCATGTTGCCAGATCCCTTGTGAAAAACAACTGAAAAGAGATTTGCTTAATGGGCAGGTCACCAGCTGGTGCTTCTCTCCCTCTTTCTTACTCAGCACATCATCCATGAGGACAACAAGGCAGAAGCACAGAAAGCTTCATAATTCTCTGCTGTTTACCTCCAGTGCAGTAATACAAAAAAATTCTGGTGAGGGGCACTGTCTAAAGAGTTTTGTTTGTCTCCTTGAACACAAAAATCCAGATGGAAACCTTATGCAGTGGCAGGATTTGAGAACAGTGTCTCCAGGCACTGGAGAGTTCTCCCTCAGGGCAAGGAGAACAGAAGGTGTTTATGCAATCCTACAGGACACCTCCAAAGACTTGCCATGGTAGTTCTAAATGCTCCTCATCTTTCTTGGATCCTGCTCCAGATTCTCAAGCACATTTTTGTTACTAGGACTTTGAGATGAAAATATGGCACAGTGTAGAGAAGTGCTATTTACAAACTAACTATAAAAACTTTAGAGTTGAAACTCAACATTATCTTAGTGGCTCAAATATACTTAAAGTATCTATCCAAAGTCCACAGCCCAAAACTTCTGCACTGGGGCATGAATCAGTGAGGGTCATTCTCAGGCCTTTGCCAGTTTGGAGCATGTAAAAGTTCATCTGAAAAACCCTTTCCAGGCTCACAAACTATATGAGTGTCTCAGGGTTTGGAAATGGAAAGATATCACAACTTTGTGGTTCATCATCCATGTCATCTGCCATTTCAAAACACAGCTCTCCTAACCTTGCTGAGATCCTAAGCATCTTTGCTTCAGACAAAATATATATGGTCAGACCCATTTTCTGTATGTTGTACAACACATGATAATCCTGGCCACCTCAAAAGAACAGGAAAGAGAAATGAAAGCTTCTTTGTCCTTACATGCAATGATTTCAAGTGTCTTGATCTCTGTTTGGGGTTGCTCCCAAACTGACTCCATAAGACTGTGAAGCGTTGGATCATTCAATTTGGATCTTGCTTCAAATTCATAAAGCAGCAACAAGGTGTCTGTTGGGTCTTTAGCAAAATCTCCTACAAGAGAGACAGGACTGCCTGTATGTAATGATGAATTTTCTTTAAGCCACAGGGTAATTTTTGCTATAAGGTAATTTTTGCTTCCAACAGGCAGGAAAACCATCAAGGCACTCAGAGTTAACAGAAGAGCAAATTTGAGTGGAATTTGCCATTCAAGGAATACCTAATGGGATTTTTCTACCAATATCCCACCAGAAAAGGGGAACCATGCATCTGGGTTGGCTAACAGTCATTTAACACCTCAGCTGTTATCATACTGTCATCTATCTATCTACTCCAATGACCTCCATCTGAGACAGCAACTCCACATGCTCTGCATTTTCCATTAACATTGTGACTAAGAGTTCCATGTGCAGAACACACACTTTGTGGCTTACCTGTTAATTTCAGCACCTTCCATACCTCCTTGCATGTCTGAAGATGTTGAAGGGCCTGACTAAAAAGCTCCGTCTATTTTACAAAATTAAATAAGTTATTTTTGTCATGGTTTTAAAAGCAAAAGGAATAATTATGTCAGAACCAGCTATAAAATAAATTAAGAATTAGCCTAGTTAGTAAATCATCTATACCAGTTACTGGGCTTTTGGGGTTTTTTGTCTTTTAAAAAGACCTCCACATCTCAGACAAAGCCACTTCACATTGGCCCAGAAAGAGCCATCCATGCTCCTGTGGGACATGACTGTTGTATCTCTCAAGAATAAAATAGTGCTATTGAGACTGACAAACCACTAAATGCCACAACAGAATTGCCCTCCACAGAATTTCTATCATTCTACAGCAGACTCCTGTACTTCCTTCACAACCTCTGTGTTTTCCTTAATCTTCTTATCACAGTAAGCACAATGCCCTCTTCCTCCCACCCACAAAAAGATGTACACATAAAAGAATAGAATTTTATCACAACCACAGTGGTAACTACTTTTAGCAACAGCAGCAATTGTCTTTCTGACTAACCCAAAGTTAGCAGCAGACTCCTTACAAGATATATCTTGTAGATTGAAATTCCTCTCAGAAGTTACTGCCATGACCCTTTATTGATACAAACCCATTCAAAGACACTGAACTAATTTACAGAAATTCAACACTTACAATTGCCTGGAAAGGTGTATCAATTCTGACTATGAAATATTCCCTTCTTACATTCTCAATATCCTGTTCTGAGTGAAAAAAACTAGGACTTCAAAATCAGAAGGAGAAAATGCTAAACTGGTGCACTCAGAAATAGTTAAGAGGCTTTGCCCTACCTGTTCTGAAGGTGTTACTTGTTGTCTCCCCATCTCCAGATCAACTGCAGCTGCCATTAGCAGGCATGTCTTCTGAGCAATCAGAACAGCTTTGTCAGAGGGACAAAACTGGGACAACTGACACCAAAAATAGGAAAAGGTAATGAGAATTTTACGCACATAAAGCAATTTGCTTGTGAACAGATGATTGCTGACCCTCCTCTATGACACTTGCAGGAATCAGCCATGAGTAATAAATATTCATATTGTAATTTTACTGGTATAATTATTCAACAGAATTATTTAAAGTGTAAAGCAGAGTTGGAGTCCCCTCTCTACAAGCACATATGAGACTGACAGTGTTGGCAGAAGTCCTGCATAAAGATTAGGACTCAAGCACTTAACATGTTTGTATTAATGATACAGTTTACAAACATCAGAATCCATTCATTTTAGAAACTTCTCATTGAAATCTTATTACATTCTTAAGAAACAGAATGTGAAGTATGACAATAATGCACACATTTTCTATCACAAGTCAATCTCCTTGTGACAAAAATGCTCCATCTTTAGAGCATACAAGCATGTCTCCATGGAGACACCCAAACCATGGATGTGACTTCTAGAAGAACTAGACAGATGAAAATATTCCTCAATTAGAAACACTATTAGCAAAAGTAAATACCTTGTAAGACAGTACAAAAAAATCCCTCATCTTTTCAGGGCTGTCCTTGAACTGTACAGCTAAGTTCCAAGCTAACAAAGACACAAAAATGGAGACTAGAATAAGAATCTGCACTGCTACATGTGTGCCCATCTAACCTCCAGCAATAAGCAGTTCAGGTCCTACAATTCTATTTCTGAACCAATATGTCATCAACAGCTCATTTAACAACAGCAAGAAATACTGTTACTAGTGATTTGTTAAAATAGCTAATTCAAGCTTTCACATTTTGCCTTGATAATTTCACCACAACCAAGAACCCATTCTAGCACACACCCTGCCAACAAAAGCATGAACTGGGAAAGGCATTTTCTTATATTAGTTAACAAAGCCAGCATATGAGGGGAAGTGTTGTACAGTATTCCCAAGACAAATAAAAAAGCAAAAGGAGAAAAACCCACAATGTTTGAACCATCCCTCATTTTACCCCAGCAAGGTCAAGTACATGGCAATTAATCACACTATTCTGAGTAATAAATGGATGAGCATCTAAAGGCAATCAAATTATTCATGTATGAGAGCTTGACCCAATTAAATGTTTAGATTCTCCAGCAACTTTCACATTAATTTATTCAATAGGACAGGTTTTTGTAGTCTTTGAATTGTTTATCCTGTGAGTGAGAGTGCTGCCTTTGAAAGGTCCTGATTCCATTCATGCTCATGTCCCTGTATCTGACCTCTGCTGCTTCTCCCCCTCCCTTGCTGCTCTTTGCTGGAGCACACTCACACTGTGAGGATGTGTGCAAGAGCAGCTGTCTTCTCACACTCATTGCCACTGTTTGCTCTCCTGTATGCTCTGACAGAAGCAAGAAGCTGAAAAATTGGCCCAACTTGTTACCCTATGCTTATATTTTTATTTATAGACAGCAAATGCACTAATCCTTTACCAAAACAGTGTAACAAAGACTACAAATGAGGATCCAGAGACAGCTCTATGCTTAAAGCTTAGGGCAGCCCATGGGAGCTGCATTTCCCACTAGAAACCACTTTATCTGTGATAATATTTGCTGTTTGGATTTCACAGTCTGTAGTTCAAGGCAAACTCCAAGGCTGCAAATTTAAAGGACCAAATAAAGACAGGAGATTCAGTTTAGATGCTGAGAGAGCAACCTACCAACTTTTCTAAACCAGTGAGCTTCAAGGATCCTCATGTCCCCTGTGAATTTCTCTTCTGTGAAAGACTCGGCAAGTTTCTTGTGAGCTGCAGAAAACATAATTCAATACAAAAGTACCACTTTTGGAGCAGAATAAAAACATTTCCAGGTCTCATCCTTGCACTACAAAACAGAGGTTTCCAAAACACCTGTGTAATTCCTGATGAAGATTTATTCTCACAACTTAAATCTAATACTCTTCAGAAAGCCCTATTAAAAACAACATAAGGTGCCTCAAACAGCATTTTTGAGAAGATGCCAACAAGTACTGCTCTTCTAAGTTCACTGACACTGAAGTCTAATGCAGAGGAGTTTTACTTAATTTCACAAACTTAATTACAAGTTTGAAGCCTTTCTTCTAGGAACCTTTTATTGATTTAATTCTGCTCTTAAATCTCTTCTGCTTGCAGCAGTGCTGCAAGGCTTTCATAGCAAAACCTGTGGCACTGAGATCCAACTTCACAATACTATTGAATCTCCAGCTCTAGTTTTCATTGATTTCACTGGGAAGTTCAGAGCCTGGACTGAAATAAGGAGTCTAAATATTTCATTGGTATGGATCTAATCATATCATAAAATGTTCACATATGGAAGAACTCCAGAAAATGCAAATAAAACAAAAACATACCCAAGTTCAAGTAAGTCAGTATGGAGTTGATATCTTCATCTCTAGAATGGAGAAAAAATTCCGTTTTAGAAAATTGATTAATTTTTTTCAACAGAAAAAAAAAAAAAGCAGAACACATTATTTATGTTGGAATATATTTTCCAAGTTATAGATAGATCCACTCTTCTCACTCCAAATTTTGGAAAGATATCCCACTAGTGTCAAAGTTACAGAGATTGCTTAGCTCACAACCTCCATTAAAAATGCCTAACAGGCATATGCATTAATAAAAGAAGAAGGCAAAGAGCAAATATTTAAAGAAAAGTTTAGACAAGTTGAAAACATGTTCCTATGTTTTCATAGGAAAAGCTAGAAAATCATCTGGGTGGACTTTTACTAGCATAAAAAATAATCTCTTGATTACTCTACAAGAAAAAATGCCCAGAAAAAAAAAACATTTCACAATTTGAACAACATATCCACCATAAGAAAATGGTTTTTCAAGGAGACCCACCTTTTCTCTGCATTTTCTGCCATGATTTTTGATAACATCAGACGGACCAAACATCTGAATACAAGAAAAACAAGAAATGGAGAAACAAGATTTTTTTCAATGGTGTACTTTGCCCTAATTTTCCTGAAAGGATCCCCTTTTCTTCCTTATGCTTCTCCTTGTATGTATATTGAATTCTTACTTTAAGGATGTAAATAATTGTCGGCAGTCTTGTAAATGTTCAGACAAATACTCCAAAGCTTTGATAGCCACAATTTGTTGGTCATTCTGAAAAGAATTAAAACATGTTTTGTATATTCTGCACTACCTCAGTTACCACAAAAGATACCCAAACCAAAACAACAACAAAAGCCAAACAAAAACAAACCCCAAAGCAAGCACATTTTCCAAGTCTGTGCAGCCCAGCAGCAGGAAAATGAACAAAGGACTGCACAGAATTGCCTGAGAGTGCAGAGAAAGCTCTAAGGAGAGATCATATGATTCCCTGCACAAAGAGCCTGTGGCAAGAGCACGACCAGTACAGGTTGCTGAGGCTTTCATGCCTCACAGGGCTGGGAACAAAGCCCTGATAGCCTGGAATGCAATCAGCCACTTCAGACAGCGCTCAGGCCACCAACCAAGAGGCAAACAGGAGGGACAAAGGACTTTCATCATGGATTTATGGGTATTCTTACACAGCTTCCCCCTCTCACATCAAAGATCAAATCCCAGAGGCAGAAGAAGATGAAACATTTTGCTAAGGAGAATTTTACAGAAATACACAATGTTATATCCAGATGCCAACATTTGTAACTCAGAATTCTTTATTCTTCTGTCAAAATTTTAAAAGATACCACTTCCTTCTACATGAAAATAATTTCTACTTTGCATTACACAACACATTTGAGTGAGACCTTTGTTGTGGAAGCATGAAGAACTAAGAAATCCATGAAATACAGAGAAATATTAAATCTAGGCCAGGTTAAAGAGGTTAGGCTGTCCTACTTATATCAATGAAGCAAAGACAACATTATCTCCTCTACCTCTAAAGCAATTTGGGCAGCTAAACTCAAGAGGTTGCTGCCTGTATTTTTATCCACTCTCAGCTTGTCTTCATGTTCTGGTGGCTTTTCTGCTAGTTTCCCCATTTCAATAACTGCTTCCATAGCTGAAAGAGAGAGGGGAAAACCAACATTTTTATAGAAGCAATTGGAAGGTGCAAAGTTCTTTTTTAATGATTTATGAAAGGCTATAATTTTTAATTTTTTACTGAAAAGCCAAGACAAGAAAACCTGAGCATACCAGCACTTCTCCTCAAATACACATTTCCTCCTAGGGAGGTGCCAAGAAGCTTTCAAGTTACTAATCTAAGGAAACAAAGATGCCATACAAATGATACTCATCTCACATCCTTAATTTTGTTCTGCTAAGTAACTGTTTGTTACCAAAGACAGAAGACTTTCTCTAATACATTGTCTGGGCATCATTCCAAGCTCCCACATCTTGGCTTGTGCTAAGGGTGCCACTGCTTTAATGTTCACACTGTGCTGTGTTTCCCACTCTATATTATGTGAGCAAATTATGCTGTCAATAAAATTTGTATAGAGAATAATTAAATGGCAGAGAACTCATTGGAAAATAAGCTCTGCACATTACTCTGTATTCTAAGTAACTATAGACTGTATTTCTCCATTTTCATTACTTGAGCTAAGATCCTCATTAAAATATGAAACAGCAGAACTCATTATAAAGGAGAAAGAGGCTACAGAGATACAACATTCTGTAAGTAATCTCAATAATTCATGTATTTCTTGGTAACTTCAGGCTCCATCTGTCCAGAGAAGTTAAGAGCAGCAATAATGGTTCCCTCAAGTTCCATATTGCATATGCATACTAAAAAGTATAAAATGATTCTCACCCTGGGATGCTACTAGAGCTTCTGCCCATGGGAGGATTCTCTTCCCTAGACAGGGACTCCATCCAAACAAAATCAAATATAGCAAAGGGCTCTGCCTCTTACATATTGTGTGCTAAAAAAAAAACCAACTAAATCCCACTTTTACAGCTTAAATCTACAGCCTGACATTTTCAATGACTTTAGGGACCCTTCTTCTAGCTACCCTCTGTGGTGTCTTTCTCAAGATGAACAGTACAAAGCTATTTATATATATTTTTAATATACTTGACATTTCTCCTCGTAGTGGATCCTTTAACTTTCAGGTTGTACCTTTATCAGTATCATTCTCCAACACTGCAATCTTATAGACACTGAATTTAGTAAAGATGCTGTTTGGATCACACCTTTCTGCTTGTTTAACTGCCTCTTTAGCCTATTCACAGAAGAGATTAAAGGAAATCAGTACAACATCACCTTGAAATTAGTATATAATTTGCAATAGAAAAGAAATAAAAAGATACACAAAACATTACTGGTTACACTGCTGACATCTAGAGAATAACTCAAGATGTTTGATAGGGCCAGATCTGCCCTTGGAACAAAAGTGATGAGGGCAGAAGACAGCACCAAAGGCTGAGCAGAAATCAAACAGCCAATTCCTCAAAAATAAGAGCAATGCAAATAAAGACATAAGTATGTCTACATATGTATTAAATATACCTTGTCAACTTGTTTCAGGTGAAGATAGCAAGAAGCCATGTTCCTCTGCAGCTTAGCCAAGTTCTGGTCTATTTGCCCGGGTGTATAGAAGCTGACAGAATAATTGTACCAGTGAAGGGCTTCAGAATAGCTTTTCTCCTAGAAAATATAAAAATAAAATAAAACCCAAACAAACATGGCCATATTTGGGTGATTAAACTGTGTATGTCTTCCCAATTTTTCTTTACAAAAGGTCACAGCAATGAAAGATTTAGTCAAGTATATCCTAGTGCAACCTCCAGGTTGTTCCAGGTGCAGAATCCAGCACTTTCCCTTGTTAGATTTCATACAGTTGGTGAGTGCCCAGCCCTCTAATTTGTCTAGACACTGTGAGAGACAGAATGCAAAGCTTTACTGAAATCCAAAGAGATGACATCAACTGGCTTCAGCTGATAACAAGGTGGATGACCTTGTCCTAAAAGGAAATCAAGTTTGACAAGCAGGACTTCCCCCTCATGGACTACTGCTGGCTGTGACCAATGACTGCATTGTCCTTCAGGTGCTTTTCAATAACTTCCAGAATAATCTCCATAATTTTACCGGGCACTGAAGTGAGACTGACAGGCCTGTAGTTCCCAGGGTTGTCCTTCCTGCCCTTCTTGAAAACTGGGATGACTTTTGCCAGCTTGCAGCCAACTGGGACCTCTCCAGATTCCCAAGACCATTCAAACATCATTGAGAAGTCTCACAATAACACCAGCCAGCTCTTTGACTACTCTTGGATGGATCCCTTCAGGCCCCAGAGCCATATAGGAGCCAGTTGGAGCAGGAACTCTTGCATTAACTGTTTCCATGCACAAACCTTAAGATGAAGCTACCTGAAACTTGATTTTGTAATTGAAAACAGCACCCAGATGGATGAAAATAAAACTAGTGCCAGCTGGAACAAGGCTCTTAGTAACAGTTTGCACTCTAACCAAAAATAGACATATCAAAGAGGTCAGAAAAAGAATTTCATTTTCACTGATATAAATAAGAACACTGCTATTTGGTCCCAAACCTCATAATGTTTGGCAGCTCTGTCCCACAAGATGATGTGCAGCTGATTCAAGGCTTCAGGCAACAGCTGTTTGCCAGTATAATGACCTGAAAAGATACTGCAAATCATCACTTTACAAGAACTTTACAAGAACAAGCACATTGAGAGGCATCTAAGAATTATTCTACAGCCTGCAACAAAAAACAGGGACACAGCAATAGTTTAGGAGCCAGTGTTTCATATCCTGTTTATTAAAAAAAACACCCAAACCAACAAATCAACCAAGCAAAACTCAAAATACCCAGTGGGTAAGAGAAAAATATTTTCATGCTTGAACAATGTAAATGTAGCTCTTGGTCCTAGCTAGATGCAACATCTGATCTGAAGTCAAAAAAGTACTACAGTGCTACAGGTGCAACAGACCTGAAAAATAAACTGTTATCCAGCTGCTCTAACAAGGATATGCAACCTGGCTTAGATTGACAAACAAAAATAAATTGGGCTGGATGGACAAAGCATTAACATTACACAGAACTCCTGGTTAATGTTTCTAATCCCACATGAATCAGTCACACACAGTCTACACTAAAAAGAAGGAATTGCTCCAGCAAATGAATTTAACACTAAACTTGATCGTGACTGTTGTTCAATATGGAAGTTGAGAGTTGCCAAGTAAAAGAAACATAATGGAAAACAGACACAGAGAAAGAAAAACAAGAATAAGCAAAAAAAGTGAAAATTAGAATGCAAGACTTTAGCCAACTACATCCAGCTTTCAGTAAACAGCAGTAAGAGATGGATACAGACCTATAATAACTTCTTCAATCTTTTGCTTAGCGAGCAGCTCCCTCTTATTCTGCAGCAGGAACTCGATGTGGAGCAGGGTAATTTTTCCAAGGTCAGGTGAAGATTCAAATCGTTCAGGAACAGATTTCAGAAAATCAAAACCAACTGATTCCCTATTCACAGAGATGCATTTTTAAGAGGCTGCACCAGAAGAGCTGTTAATTTTCCATTCTGGAGATTAACATATTCACACCATCCAGCATGTTTGTCATTCAATCACACCGACAGAATGAATCAAGGTATGAATTTGTTACAGTTCATCTATTCAGTGGCAGCTTCCTCTTACCACAGGCTTCTTCCACTGTATTCATAAGAGTTTATTCTTCACATTTGCATCAAGATACAAGCACATACATACATAATCATGATGGAGCACTTAACAGGGTAAAAATTCGTGCCTCAATTTATTTTGCAGTAACTTGTTATCCTTCTTCTGCTTTTCCTAAGAATGGTTCTAGGGCTCCAAAGTCAATCTGATGGTTGGTTATAAAAAAAGTCAGTCTGATGATTCCAGACATATAATAAAACTACATAATGAATCTTAATCATTCCAAAGTAAGTCTACAGCACTGCAAATTGCCCCTACATTTATTTCACACTGTGTTCTGTTGCTACCATAATCAGTATCTCCTTGCTATAGAAGACAGGCTCCCTCTCAAAACCTTTCACCTTACCCCCATGAGCTTTTACTTGAAATAAAGCATCATTGTATAATAGATGTTCTTTGCTTATAAAGAAAGACCCAAAACCTCCAAACATTGTGTTTACCCCACTTAGAGATGCTTTCATACCTTCCATGCTCCAGCAGCAGTTTGGCAGTATTCAAACAGAAGTCTAAGGACATCTCAAAGTGTGTGAATTCTGCAAGAGCTAGACAGAACACAAAGCACTTGAGATTATGTAATCAACTTAGACACTTAATTGCTCAATTTACCACTTATCTCTTCCACCTTCTTTGAAAGGCAGAAACAAAACTGAAAAAAAAAAAACCAGCAACCCTATAACAGATGTACCACAAATGGAAGAATAATAGCTATTGTGTTTTGACTTTCCTTTCACTGTACAGTTAGTGCAGTACTACAGAAAGGTGACAGCCTGATAGCCCTGGAATTCCAGCCCTCTGTCTCTCTAAACAGGAACAGCATAAATTTTAGTAGAATAATTTATTTTTTTTTGCCTCAAGCTGCCTTTTATCAAAATGTCTCATCCTTATCCAGCAGGAACAACCTAACACTGAGGTTAGTGCTCAGGCTGGGTGTGGTATCATATGGCACTGGGAACTACTTCAGCATAATGCCCTGAGCATCAGCTGTTGGACTGAGTGCTGCTGATAAGCAGGTATCAGTTTCACACCACTCAGATAAAGTTTTAAAACTGTTACTCTGTGCTGAATGGTTAAGAACAAAACAGATACATTTGTAGCTTGGATGGGATCAGAGAAGGAATACACAAGGACATGACTGGAACAGTTGTTAAAAGAAGCACTTGAAGGCGGCTGATGCAAGTGTGCAACAGAAGATTTTAGTGAAATGCCTAAAATTTAGCAGGAATCTTCACTCAAAAGACAGAGCACACACTTTTCTGCCAGCCATACAAGAAAAGAGACACCCACTCATTAATAAACGTGCTTGAAAAACTGACTGGAGGTTTAGTGTTACTAAACAATAGCCAAGTGTGTTTTGATAGGCAACTCTATGGTTTCACAATTCAAACTGAAGAACACAAGTCAGCTCCTGTATGTTTATTTGAAACTGTAAAATTTAAATGACTGGCTACTTGAAATCTGGCTGAAAGCCCCAAGGAGGAATGTGGAGTTACCATTTCTGCTAGTCTGACAGCATCCAAACCCCTGCTCTCTGCAAGAAATTCCTCATCACATCCTACATTTCTCAGATTATCCATTACACATCTGATGCTTTCCAACCCTACTCTCTTCCTTAAGATTTCATTATTTATGAAAATAAATTTCTCTGACACATTAATTATCCTTTCTATATTAAAGTCTCCCCAAAAACTTTCTTATCCTCTCATTCCATTGCAGAATAAATTCTGCTCAAGTGACAAATGTGAGGAATAAGGAGAAAAGAGTTTATTTTACTTAAATTAACTCTTGTAATACAGGTTTATAACAACACACTGATGAGCACATGATATCTCTTGATTAAAATCTGCAAAATCCCACCCAGAGAACAGCAATGCTTCACAAGCCTTTCTTCTGGGCTGACTGTGTAAGTCAATGCACCTTCACCCTTCTGCATAATTTAATGCATATGTCTAAATAAACTGTAGCTTTACATTGCTACATTTTCACTCTCTTCCTTCTAACAGCCTTCAAAGTGTTCTCCCTCCCCTATTTGCAGCAAGGCTATTTAAATTAGCATCTGGATACCTCCTCTGTGAACACTGAGTACTATGTCTCATACTTCAAAACCAAAAGGACATTTAGCTAATACAGATTCTGGCAAAACCATAAAATTGTTTTTCTGTGTATGACACATGCAGTCTCCTTGGATATGGAGTAATAGAAAACCTAGGGAGAGCTGTGATACCTGAGTTAATATCTTCATCTGATGCTCCACTTTTAAGAAGAATTTTAACTTTCAAAAAAAACCCTGCTGGGTGCAAATTCTCCTGCACAATGAAAAACAATACATTACTTGGACAGCTCTTTGTAGAACACAGATCCTGTGAGAGTACAGCACATATTAAGGAATCAAACAAATATTAAGGAATCACACACTCCCCACTGAAATCTTCAGTTCCATTTTAATGACTGAAGCAAGTGGTAGGCAACTTATGCCATAATTTCTTCCTAAATGCAATGTGCATCTTTATTATTTATTCTTACATCACCAAAAGACCACAAGGATAACGAAAGCAAAAGATGTAAAATTCTCAGTTTGCTGTGGCCCATTTTTGATATTTTTAAATAGAAGCTGAACATTACTGAATGATAGAAAAATTTCCAGCTTTTCTATGTGTGAATTGGCTGGATTAATCTAGAATTAATATGAGTAGATTCAAAGTAGTTTATAAAAAGAAGAAATTCAGGAGTCAACAACAGTGGGAGCAATTGGAAATAACAAAGACTGTATACTAAAGCCCTCACTAAAACAGTGCATTTTTCAGGTTCTAAAATAAACATTTTCTTCTGGTTTTCCATACCCTCACACAATATCAAATGTACATTATCAAAACTTATGATGAAAACACTTTCTGCCTCAAAAAGCTTTGCAAAAGTAAACAATAGAATAGGACAAAAGGCTTAGATACTGTAGTAGCATATTATTTGCATAACTAAAATACACTGCCTTTTATCCTGATCTCATGAGCATAAGCACTATGATCTGCCTGTAAATTCAGGCAGCATGCAGAAATTGAATTTCAGCTTCCATTTAAAGCAAAATTTCATACTTTAAACTTGTTTTGTAAAAAACAGAAAATTAAATTTTTTTAATGATTGACCAAAGACAAATAGGAATTTTTCAGAGTTCATTTACTCCCCACTAACCTGAATAGATGGAAGCACAAAATTAATTCAAGTCTCTATGGGAAACAGAATTGGTAAAGAATCAAGAGACCTCACTGTAATGGCTGCTTAGAGATGTATGAACTTCCTTCAGGGTAGCTGATGTTTACACACCTCATTTTTCAGATCTGCTTGCATGCCTCTGCCTGGGTGTTGCTCTGGGGATCCCCCAGACAATGAGGTAATGGAAATCATTTTACTCTCTGTGCTTTAGCTGTGGGTTTGTGGTTGTCCCAGCTGCCTGTCTGTATCAACTCACACATCTGAGAAATTTTAGTCACACCATCATCAAAGGACCTTACTACTGACACATAGGAGGCAGGAGGGCAGCTCTACTTCTACATGCAAAAAAGTATTTCTCTACAAAAAGAAATAAAAGCTGGGAACACCAAAATATCCATAAGAGCATGGAAACATAAAGCAAACACACCTCAATCTGTTGTCAAGGATAACACACCAGGGATTAATGTGGTCCATATTCCCATGTCAATAAATGCTTGAGTTTCATCTATTGCAATCTTTAAATGCAGCAAAACTTAGTACCTGATTTGCCAGGCTTATGGCTTTCAATGCCTTGTCCAGGTACAGGCTGCAATCCCACTCAAAATAGGTCGTGGCCAACAGCCTCAGCACTTTAGCCTGGGAACCCAAAAATAACCACATACAAACATACACATGAACACAAATCACTTAAACTCTAAGGCCATGAAAAATAAAAGCTCTTTGAGGCAAAAAAACCCTGCCTGGTATCAGACACATAAAGTGATTTCTCACATCTGAAATATATCCAGTCTTGAAGCAATGCTGTACACACAGGACATGAATCAGCTAGAATTCAGAGAAAAACCAAATGGCTGCAAGGAAAATCAGATAACTGGAAAAAAAAAAATTAAAGAAGAAATTGAAATAACAGAAGGTACATGCTTCACAGAGGAAAACAAACAAATAAAAAAGCAGGACAAAGACCTACATGATGATGGACTTCAAATACATAAAGAGGAAGAAATTAAAATCTTCATATCTGCAGTCAGAAGTAAAAGAATAAACTGACTTTGAATGAGACAGAGAAACATCTATCACAAATGACACAGCTCAGCTGATGGTGTATTGAAAGAGAAGAGGCATAGAAGAAGAGATGCCCTTTCAGGATCTGCTTCAGCCTCTTTCTACACTTTGATTTCTGCGAAATAGCAGAATCAAATATGATTTAAGGGTGCTCATCAGTGACTGATGCTTGTAACAACTGAACTTTAAACTCCGCCAAACTTCACAGCAGACTACTAAAAAGGAGACCAGGACATCACTGGGCAGGTTTGCACAGAAAAGGCAGATAACACACTGGAGTCAGTTTAACAAAATGCTCCTATTTGTAAATAGAAATTTCTCTATTTCCTACCTGCATTTCTTTGCCAACAGAATATTTCATGTCCATCTTCCCAATGTCATAACTCTGGCTATCAGTGATAAATGGAAGTTAGAATTAAACAGGATGACAGAGATAAATTCAGTCAGCCTTCTGATATGTTCAAAATTCCTATCCTTTCCCACTTCCTAAGCAGTTAAAAATCACATCACACAAACTAATCTCAATAGCCACTTTCACCAGAGAATAGAAAATTCTGGGTTCCTTCTACCCTTACATTAAAAATTGTACTCAATCCGTTCCTTCAACTTGTTGCAGCACATTCTGTAACATCTTCTACTCAAACATTTTGGTAGGTTTTATCAATTTTAACCACAGAGGTTTTGAAGAAGCAAGTGTTTCCATTCTCACCTGGAACACAACATGGCAATACACAAAATCTATTCATGACTGGTCTCCAGACCACAGCACACCAACAGCAAAGACAGAACCTGTAACTTGTGATCCCCATTATTCTTCTAAAAGTTAAATGGCAGAACAAAGAACCACCCAGGAGAAAACACAGTGATAATTCCACAAAACCAGATTTGATTACAAATGCTGTGAATAAAGAGCAGTTAGAAAGAAAAACAGTAACTGGGCTCTTGTTCTCTAATCTAATATATTCTCAGACCAGGGAAATCTTAATCCACTAGATGGAGCCACACTCTTTCTCCAGATTATTATTTGCACTGTGCAAAGCTTTATTTCCTCCTCAGATTTTGTCATCAGGACTCGGTATTTAATTTTCCACAGGAATAAAATATAAAATAATCTCCAAAGCACCAGATGTAACTAATTCTGAGCATTTTCACAAATCCTCTTTGACAACAGATACAACCATAATGATTTGGAATTTGATCTGTTGCCCTCCATTTTCTTCTATTTGAAAGAACAAGAAGACATTAACACAAATTTTCTGCAGTGAGGCTGTTACCATGGCATGAGGATGCTCTTCCTCATAGCCTACATTTCCTCACCCTTAGTAATACCACAGCAGTTATTTGGATCCTACCCAAACCATCTCAACCCATTCCTTTTTCACCTTGATGTTTGTGCCTTTCATCAGTCAAGGACTCTTCAGAAAACTAATCCCTTTGGAGGGAGGGCTAGGGAGAGGATTGGAAAGAGCCACTGCAAGATGACTTTCATTCTAATGGCAGGAAAATCCATGTGGGAAAACAGACGTAGATTTTAGGCAATAATATACAACCATTACAAAATATCTGCTCAGATCATTTGGTTCAGCTAAAATCTTGTATTCTCACATTTTTAATGGGCCTCTACATTCCCTTGCTCCCCCCTCTCCTTCACACAGGTTTTTACATCTCAGAAGAAAGGGTTTGGGTTTGTCTATTTGATTTTTGCACATTACCTGAGCCAGAAGGAGCTCTGTTCATACTTCTTCCATTCATAGGTTTCCACTCCAAAATTGTAACAGAGGATTGACAGGTAACAGGTCTGGAATAAAAGACTCCTGCTTCTAGAATGTTCTTGTCAAACATCACTATATCTATGGCACTCCAGTCTCAGGTTCTTTAAAATGCATTTTACTTTCAAGATATTTCCACTGCTATCACTTCTGGCCTTTTGCAAGGGGATGCTGATGATGACTAAATGGAATTAATTGGATGGGAAAGTGAAGTATCATTAACCAGACCAGGACACACAAAACAGCAGGATTTTTTTTGAAATACATGAGGAACACAGAGTTCCTCAATAAATCATATTGAAAGCACTGGAACTGTGTAAATTAAACAATAAAAATTTAAATTTGAGAGGAAAAACTGTAATACCATAACCCCTTTTTTTTTTAAATAACAAAAAAATTTTACATAATTAAGTGAAGAAGACTCTACCTGTTTCATGGTAGGCTTCTTCCCAGCATTTCTCTTTGGGGTTAAAAAAAGATTACAAGATTTAAAAGAAAACTGCTTTTGAATGCTTGGTTATTCAGAGCTTTATCAGTCAGCCTTGACAACATCTGTTCATAATAACTTGTCATTTCTTTGAAATTATTTGCAGCTGTCATATGTCATCCAAAGAAGAGACAAAAAGTCATTTTATATGCCAGCAGGCTGCCAATATTTACACCCATTTTGCCTCTGCAGTATCTTCTTTTCCCAAATATAAATGATGCTTTTTGCAAGGGACTGCAGATTTCAAATTCTCAGACAAAAATGAGAAGGGTAGGACAACCTCTTGCTTCAATTTTTTTTATTTTTTTTGCAATCCAGAGGCAAAAGCACAGAGTAGGTATATGCATAAAGACAAAAGAGCTCACTCTCAGATGTGAAACCTTATTTTTCACAGGTTCATTTGTGAATGTTTCCTTTCCAGGAGAGAAAGTTTCCTGCTCTGAGCATTGGTTCATAGACTATCAAGGATCACAATCCTCTCCAGCTCATCTCTGATACCACACAACACAATAATCTCCCTGTGTTACTCTCCAGGGACTCTCTGGTGCAATGGGAGCCTGCAAGAGTTTAGGATTGAGAGCTACCCAGCAGTCTAAAAGATTTGGATTCACTCAGCAATCACCAGCTCTTTCCATTTGCCTCATTTTTTAAATGCCACTTTTTAAATCAGAAGTTGTATCACTCTCTCATGATCAGAAACCTCTACCTTGTCTGCATCAGTGCTCCTGCTTTGTGAAGAGCTTTCATCACAAGAAGTTTAATATTATTTAATGAAGGAGTTCAAGCAGAAAGAATGAAATTAATTTAGAATTAAATGAGAAGCAGGAGTGCAAAGATCCCAGTGAACACTTTCAACAGTAAGAAGTTCTGCTCTTATAATTCAAATCAAAGCTAGACCCCTGCAACTTAGTACTCAGATGCACTTGAAAATAGCCTGCAGATGACACAAAGCAATGTAAAATCAGTTGGAGTTTAATTGGTTAAAAACAAATAAATTCCAACAATAATTCCCATATTTTTCTTCAAGAATTTGCATTTGCCCCTTTAAATTTTATTATCTATACCAGAGAGACAGGAAGAAAATGTTTTTTAAATATTGGAAAACAGGTAAGCAAATGAAAATAAATGTCAGGAAGTTTATTCTCATATAACAATAATAGACTTTTATCTTTGCAAACCAAGAACTAATCTGCACAGGATAGTTTGTTTTCTCTGTGAGACAAGAGCTACAAAAACCACTACAAAAATCATTCATAGCTCTACAGTTTCATGAAGATGAAGATTGGTACTGATAGACTTGCATATCAATAACTTTGTAACTCAGCTCTTCTCTTGTCCCATCTGTCCCCAGACAAATGTTCACATGGGTACAAGATGCAATATACAAGATCAAGATGTAAAATGCAGCTGGTTCTGTAGAGAGTAGGTGGTATATTCAATTTAGAAATCTTTTTGCCTCGCTTGCTGATTTGTCTTCTCATTGTTTAGGAAAAGAGTTTATTATTCTATTTCAAATTCTAATCTAAGAGAAGCAATAAAAAAATGCACTCTGAAAAAACTCTGCTGTTTCCACACAAAATTTTTAGCAACAAAATCTGAAAGAGGCAACCAATCGCAGAAGAGATCTCCAGTTCAGAGTACTTTCCAAAATCTTCTGTGGCATATGTCATGCTTTAACATACAAAGAGGAAAGTAGGTTCTCAAAGTTTGGAATGATAAAGAAGGGAAGATTTCACTTACTTCTTTTGGCAATTTCATTAACATATCTTTGCAGCGCTGCACGCACATCACCGCTTTCTGAAAATCCCCCTGAGCAACAGCCTGAGAAAGCAGCAGAACATGCCAACAAACTGTTAGTGTGCAACTGCTCTTTGAAATTCACTAAAAACCTCATTCTTTAAAATAGGACTCGGGTTTTTCACATGCAGTAAAGCTAGGTTTGGGATTAGGTATCTGTCCTTGCAGTGCTATAATAATTCTATTTTTCCATATTGCCAGATGATCAAGAGATCCAGAAAGTCACTGCAGTGCTTAGGTAGTGTGCAAAGGCCAGAGACAAGGGACAAGGTCATTCACATGCTAAGATGACACAAGAGCTCAGCAAAATTTATATCACCTCTCCTTTTGTCTCCATGATCAAATTAAAATATGGGCCATTGCTTTGTCCTGTTTAGGGTAGCTCCTGAGAATTTTGGAGATAGCACTTCACTTTAGACACTCGGGTCAGTGGTGTGACCAACAAATGCAGGAACTATATTCTCTGTACTTGCATTTCTGTGTCTGTAATGCTCTTTAGGATTGGTAGAGTTCTCAGGCACTTCTGAAGGAAAAACAATTCCTCTCAAAACTTAAAATTTCTAAATTACATCTTTTAAATTACAGTTACTTGCCTTGTTCTCCAGTCAAGCACAGGACACTGTTGGAACTGACCCATGTATGATTCAGAGGCAGCTGTTTATTTTATAAACAGCCATGATAGCCAAATCATAAAGCAACAAATCTGAACTAGAAGAGATAAACACTACTGCAAGAATGACTGTGATAAATGAGGGAAATTAAAAATCATTAAATGATTGCAACACTGAATGCAAACATGAGATCTGCTATCTTCTATCTAAGTGAAGGAAATCTATCCCTCAGCAAGTCCTCAATGCCAAGCACTCAGGTATCTAATAACTGGGTCAGAGTTTCCCTCTATACCCCTACAAGGTATAGAGTGACTTATAAGGGAAACTGAGAACACATACTGATTCAGCTTGGTAAGAGAGTACTTTGAAAAGGCTCTTCTCCACATCAGCTCTGTGCACTTGAATATCTGCTTCACCCTCGCTGCCCTTCCGTAACTTGGCATACAGCTTCTCTATACTCTGCAAAACAAAGTGCAGGCATCACCCATGGAACTTACAAACAGGGGTGTATGTAAGAAATCAAAAGTGGCAAAGAACTTACATTCATGGCATTCTCTAGAAATCCATCTGCAAGAGCAGCTTTTCCAATATCTATCCATCCTTTCCCAGTTTTCATAGACATCTGAAGGAGGTAGTAAGTCTTTTGTGAAAATGCAGTCACTTTCAAGAAAGGCAATGTAAGAACTCATCTTGTTGTAGCACAGATCTAACACAGGACAGAGGTATTTCAGCTCTGTAATTTCTGACCAGCAACTCTCACTTCTGAACAAACACTCAGAGCATAAGACTTATGGTGGCCCACTAGACAATATTATGAGATACTGAAAAGTTGTTGTTATCTTATTGCTATTATCATATTTCTAGAGTCCCATACTGTTGTCATTATATTCTTAAAGTCCACACCTTCTAGCTGGTTTTCTACCACATAGCTCTTTTCTGTAGCACAGTTCCTCACAATTTCACAGGGGCTCCTCCAAGCTCTCAGCCCACCCCTTTTATCCCAGTTATCTTTATGAGCCACAGCTGCTGCCCAACTAAGGACTTCGCAGCTGTGGCTCATTTCGAATAGCTAGGACCCACTTATGCAATACATAGGACCTTCACTACACTGAAATAAATGCATGTCCTGCTCATATTTTACCCTATGAGAAGATGTGATAACCACACTGCCCAGACACTCCAAGCTCCAATGGCTCAGCAAGGTATCCCTGTAAGACACAGGTCCCACTTCAGCATGTACTTTGTGTTCTTAAAAGGGAAAAAATGGGATCATCAATCTTATCTTTAAGTGATGAGAAGAGAGAGTCAGCAATGCTCCTGCCAAAACACCAGTTACCCTTCCAGAACCAGACGTATACCTCACTCCCTTTCCAAAGCAAATGTAACAAGATTTGAAGACTTCCCTGGGGGATCAACTGTATTTCATTACACACCCACAATGAGCCTTACCAAAATCTGTCTTCTAATAGTTCCCTCCGGAGGATCGCTGCCCTCACAAAGGCAAATCAGTCTGCAGGCAACAAACCGCACTGCAAGAAAACAGAGCAGGCATTCAAGTTCCCTTCTCTCTACTTCTTAATTTTTTTTTTTCAGAAAGTCAAGCCCTGCCATATCTGAAAGACTATCTGGCATTTTAAATCACAAGACAGAAAAATGTGAAAGCGTCAGGAGTCAAAGAAATCTGAATTTTAGCCAAGACGTTTAAAATTGCTTTTCAGACAGTAAGAAAAAAATATATATTCTCATTAAAATACCTATTAAACAATTTAGAGAGAGTTTAAGTTAAATACATGGTATTCAAAGATTTAATTACATTGCAGGTGCTTACAGTAACATTTCTTGAAAGCCTCAAAATAGCCTTCAGCAAAATAAGGAAATGAAGTTTAATAATCTTTACAGTTTCAAAGTAAAAAGCAAAAATTTCAGGCCTTCCTTAGACATCAGGGATGGAAAAGACACTACTTAATTTAAAAGAGCCTCTCCCTGGCCCTTCAGCTGTGATCTGAGAACATCATGTTCTACTTTATGTCAACTTACCCTTTTTCCCTTAGCTGGTGTAATTTATATGATGCAGATTGTACATCATTTTGACTCTAATCCCTCAAGACAAGAATGCAGGCCTGACTCTGCAATCCCACAGAACCACAGAAAGAACATGCTGAGGGAAAACACCAAAAGCTCATTTCTGCTTTCCCCCAGCCCTGCTCCTGGCCCAAGAGAACCCAGGAGCTGTGCACCTGGCTAAAGCAGGTCAGTGAAAAGAGGACTTAGAATGTTTCTGTATGTAAACAGGGATGAGATAGCTACATGAAAAAAACAACCTTGCTTGATATAAATTAAGTGACCAACAGTCTAAGATTTACATCTATGTTATTTCCATACATTTTTATATTTGAACCATACTATCAGAAATGCAAATTACAGCTTCCTTTGGTCACATCACCTCTTTGCTGGTGCTCTGGCATGGAAAGGGGAGTGATAAGAATGCCTGCACTGATTCGGTGTCACAAGATAACAACTACATTCAGGATGCTTCTTGAACTGTTTATACAAGACCATCAATACATTTTTCTCTTTCTAGCCCGTGTCTGCAAAGACTCAAACAAATCTCCAGCACTGCCTATGTGCCTGCCAGCAGGGAGTGCTTGGTCTCCATGCTGCAGCACACAGAACACCCCAGGGAGGCACAGAACATACGTACATTTGGCTCTTTGCTCATCACTGATAACAGCACCCGTGTGTTTGGTCACTGTCCAGTTCCACAAGCTGACTGCACTCTCTTCAACCTGGAGAGGAGAATTCCACTCAGTTTAATTGTGTCCTGGATGTGGATCCCATTGAAATTTACAACTGGAAAAAGAAGCACCTTTCAAGTGTTTCACAGGAATGGCCTCTCCACATGTTTACCCAGCTCCCTTTCACACCAAAGGTGTGAGTTTTCCATAAAACTGTCACAGGATCCCACAGGGACCTGGTGGACAGTGACCTGAGAACAGGCATGCTGAATGGATGGAGCATTTCTTCACCTAAAATCTGAAGGGGTTGGAGAAGAACTCTAAGAATCTCATCACATTTGAGAACTATCTGTAGTAAGGCTTCACCTCTTTTGCACATCCAAAAGAACACAAAGTAGCTTAATTACTTTAAATACCTACACTGGGAAACTTCAGATATTAGCAAACAAAGAACAAAGGTTACTTATATACTCTTGTTAAAAAGACACAGCACTACATAAAGGCAATAAGCTGCTTTAGCAACCCACCCTGAGGGGCTGATTTTCCACCACTTTATTCTACTTTTCATGACAGATCTTGCCTATGAATAAATATTTGCCTGTCTAGGAGAGAGTTCATAGCCCCTCTTATTGAAGTGGTCAGATTACAAATTTATGATTTCTCCTTTTTTCAAAAATAATTTAGCCCAACTGATTCAGGAAGAACTGAAGGGTACCATTTCTATGCTCTTGTATTTCTTTACACACTGTACTATTGATACTTTCTGTTACAACACTTGCTAACTTATCTCACTTCTTGTTGCAAATTTAAGACTTTAAAATCAGTGTTCCTTAGCTGATAATTGCTACTTCTTAAATGTCTCTTGAAAATATAATTTTAGAGGAAAAAGTTGGACAATTTTTCAGCTGGTCTTTTTCCTTATTTCAGATTCATGTATTACCAGATTTCTCTTTGAAAAAGGACTTCTAAAGTAAATGTTTACTTCTTGCTAAGTACTCCTCTAGGAGAAATAAACCAAACATTATAAACAACCACCTGATAAACTTTTACAATGACTGAAAATGAGTACCTCCAATATAGTTTTGTATACTGGGATATTGTTTACCAGGCAGCTAAAATGACATGCTTGCTTGTTTTCTTCTTCCTTGGGTTATCTGCTGTCACTATGGGAATCCACAGACAGGGTGAGAAGGACCTCTCCTCTGATCCAGTACCAAACTCTTAATGCATCAGTGCTCTGTGCTTGCATTTTTACTTAAAATTACAACCAGATACTACTAGTGGTTTGAAATAATAAATACCTTAACATCATCAGTAACCAGTAATTTTCCCATTATTGTCATAGAATGGTTTGGGTTGGAAGTGACCTTAAATATCACCCAGTTCCAACCACCTGCCATGGGCAGGGACACTTTTCACCAGACCAGGTTGCTCCAAGCCTTGTCCAACCTGTCTTGGACACTTCCAGGGATGGAGCAGTCACAGCTTCTCTGCATAACCTGTGCCAGGGCCTCACCACCCTCTCAGTATCTTACTAATATCTAATCTAAGTCAACCTTCTTTCAACATAAAGTCATTTCCCTCTTCCTGTCACTTCAAGCCCTTGCCCAAAGTCCTTCTCCAGCTCTCTTGGAACCCCTTTAGACACTGAAGGTGCTGTAAGGTCTCCCCAGAGCCTTCTCTTCTGGCTGAACTCCATCTGTCTTTCCCATCTGGATGTTCTCCAGCCCTTCAATCACCTTCACAGCTCCCTCCAGCAGATTCACATCCTTCTAAAGCTGGTAGCCCCAGACCTGGACACAGAATCCAGGTGGGTCTCATGGAGAACACACTGAGAACACATACAGATTCAGCTTGGTCAATGCAGGGTCAATGACACACACACTTTTACATTCAACATCATTTCACATTGACTTTTAAAAATAACATTTCCCACTTTGTTTCGGACTTTCACGCTTTTGGGGCAAACGAAGAAGAAGTGAACTGTTTTCTTTGCATTTCAGTAGCGCTACACTTCTAGCTTCCCCGCCACGGGGGGGAAGCAGCAGCAGCTGGTGTTTACGGAGCTGCAGCACCAACCTGGGCCAGGGCTGTGGGGTGTGGAGCACATGCACCCCCCGTTTCGTCAGACGGGTTGGGAGCGGGGGGCTCTCCCTCCGCCACCTTCCCGTCCTCTTCAGAGATGCTCTCCGCCGCCCGGAACAGCTCCTCCGTGAGGGCGGCGATGCGGGACGGCGCCTCTTCCTTCAGCAGCTCCCGCACCAGCGCTGAAATACAAGAGGACAGCGGGGCGTGACACTCAGCCCAACATCAGCCGCCAGTGACGGCACTTATCGGGAAGGGAGAGCCCGCGGCACCTTCCACGGCCGCCACCCGCGGCCCCGCCATGGCCCCTCAGGGAGCTCCGCGAGGGACGCCGAGCCACGGGAGCAGCGCCCCCGCACTGCGCCTGCGCGCCCCGACCCAGCGCTGCCGGCGAGCCCCCGCGCCGCCGACTGCCCGTCTGGCTGTTTCGCCCCGCCCTCCGCCCTGAGTGACAGCCAGTGTGACCAATCACGCAGAGCGGCGGAGCGGCGTCTGTCGCGCGCCGCTCGCCGCGTCCGGTGCGCGGCGGTTGTGGAAGGATCCCGGCGGCGGCGGCGGCGGCGGCGGCGGGGCCCGGGCGGGAGCGATGTCGGGGCTGCTGCACACCACGCTCAGCGGCCTCAACAGCGACTCGTACTGCGAGATCAGCCAGTACCGCGACCAGCACTTCCGGGTGCGCCCGGCGCGGCGGGTGGCGGGGCCCGGTCGGGGCGAGGAGGGCTGAGGCCGGGACAAGGCCGTGCGAGGGACCGGGCAGAGGGAGGGCACGGGGCGGCAGGAGCGGCACGGCGAGCGCGCTGAGCCCGCGGCGTGCCCTCTGTGCCCGCAGGGTAGCAGGCAGCTGCAGGAGAAATCGCTGAAGATTTCCTCCACGCTGTATGTCGGCAATTTGTCCTTCTACACCACCGAGGAGCAGATCCAGGAGCTCTTCTCCAAGTGCGGGGATGTCAAGAGGATTGTCATGGGGCTGGACAAGATCAAGAAAACCCCTTGTGGCTTCTGCTTTGTAGAGTATCCTTTCTGGTTCCTCCTGTCAGTACGGGTGTGGTTGGCACCTGTAGTTCCTCGGCACAGCAAGTGTGTCTGTGCTGCTGCTGGAAAGGTGATAGCCAGGTGCTTCCTACCAGGCACATCCTGTCCCTCCTTGCACCTTCCTCTCTGCACCCTGAGAGTGACTGTATAGTGGTGCCATATGTGACAAGTGCCACCAGAGCTGTAGTTTCTGGAGGTGGAAGAGAGCCCCTTTAATTCACTAATTTCTTTAATGCTTTTAGGGCCAAAATGAGAAGTGTTAGTCATCAGCCTGACATCTTCCATGGCCAGAGCACGTGTTTGCTTTCTCCTCTCAACTGCACACCTGAAGGAAGTAGCAGGATAAGCCATGGGGGCATTTTCAAGCAGAGGGTACACGCTTATACAGGTTGTGCCAGGAGCTGTCTGTGCAAAGCTCTCCTTTTGTTCTATTTCAGTCAGGTTTTACATAGCACAAAAAGGCTGATTTCTTGCCCTTAGCAAGGCTTTAATGTCTTTGTTCCATTGTCTTGTCTGTGCAGGTACTCACATTAAAGTACAGAATCCATGCTGAGCTGGTCTTAGCTTGGATTTTCGTGAGTGCAGTTTTTGATCCCGTAGAGAAGAGCAGAAAAGGCTGGAAGGCAGTGGGGAGAGTTCAGCTTCTCAAATACAATACTTCCCTCATTTTTTTCCCTGTGCCCTACAAAAAGCACCCTGAGTTGTCCTTACAGAGTGCCTCAGGTACTACACGAGAGCAGACGCTGAGCACGCCATGAGGTTTATCAACGGCACGCGGCTGGACGACCGCATCATCCGCACGGACTGGGACGCAGGCTTCAAGGAGGGGAGGCAGTATGGGAGAGGAAAGACTGGAGGACAGGTAAAGGCAATGCCAGTTCATCCCTGAATTCGATCCTGTAAGACTCTGTGTACTTACTTGCTGGTTTTGTCTCGGGGAGAACAATGTGCAGACTCTAAAGACCTGATAACCAAGGTTACTCACTCCCAGGTTGTTTTGGTAATTGACACCTGGTGATAAAGGCTGGCACTTTTGTTTAGGACTCCAAACTTCCTGCAATGCAAGCAGAATATTCCCTAATCCAAGGTAGTACCCTTGAAATGATCCAGAATTTGAGTAGAGGGAAGCAGTGTGGCTGCCAGGCCAATCTCATAACACAGCAGTTTCCCCAAGGGCAAAGATGAGGTTTAGATGAGATAAAGTGTTCTGAAGGCCAAGCCTGGCAGTTCAGAAGGGCATACTGAAAAGCTGAACAAAAAAATATTTTGGAGTCTTTGCTTCTTACCTGAAAAAAATCTTCACAATCAAATATATCCTTTTTGGTCATTTTCACCACCATTACCACCTTTTTGGTGGATTAGTTGAAGAGATCTCAGACGAGTTGAAGTGCTTCTAATGTGAATTTCAGTTCCCCACCAGCTGAACAAGGAGGGGAGGATGATTCTGGGGTCTGGCAGTGCTGGCTGTTAATGTGTGTTGTTGCTGTGCCCCAGGTGCGAGATGAATACCGGACAGACTACGATGTGGGAAGAGGTGGCTTTGGCAAGATCATCCAGATGCAGAAGGCAAATCACCAGCCTGCAATCTATTAATTGCCTCGTGGCTCCTAGCTCGTAGAGGGCTCTGTCCTTCCAGAGCTAGCCCTGTTCTCACATTTGGGATGGGGTATGGAGTGAGATCCAAGTTCCAGCAAAAGGTGACTCTCCTTAGACTGTGGATATACATGTGTTCATTCTCCCTTCTTCCTGAGCTAGAGAGGATGTTCTGTGCTGGTACAGGGCAACAAGGGGAAAAAATGGACAGCTCTGTAGGATTTTGGGCAAGAAGAAATGCAGCATGTCACACACACCTTATGCTATGACATATTCTTCATGTTGCACTTAAGCAGGTGGCTTCCTCCAAGCTGCAACTGCAGCTGTGGTTGCTTTCAAATGGAACTTTTTTTAAAAGCTTATCACCATTGGAGCCCTCCAGGTGCCTGGGCACCTAGTGAGGATGCACAAGAGATTCAGGTTTCTAATTTACAACCTCACCTGCTCAATAAACAGTATCACTGAATGAGAGAAGTGGACAAGGTCTTACCATCTACTTGGAGGTGCCTGTCTGCACATCTTGCCCTTGGGTTGGTCAGGGCCTGCAGAGCATTTCTCTTTGTGATGCCCCCAGTGCTGCCTGGCTTTTCAGATCCTCACTGTTCGGTGTGATTTTGTTAAAAGTTTCTGTTAATTTTTTTAAATAAACAGTTGTATTTGGTCTGACTGAGAAGAAGGTAATTTCACCCCTAGCAGCCCTTGTGGAGCTGTGTTTTGTGTTGGTAGCTAGGAAGCTGTTGATAAAACACCAATGTTTTGGCTATTCTTGAACAATGTTCCCACAGCATCAAGGCTGTCTCTAACATTCCCACCTCACCAGCAGGCTGGGGTGGGAGCAAGATCTTGGGATATTCCAGACCCTAATGCTGAGCATCTGCTCAGCAGCAATAGCTAAGAGAAGGGACATGGGGGGCATTCTTTATTAAAACATCTGTTTTCTGCAGCAGCTGCTCTGTGCACTGAAGCTGTGCTTCCCAGGAAGTGGCCGGACATCTCCTGCTGGTCAAAAGTAGACAATAAATATTTAGTTTTCCTTTGTTCCCACGTGCAGCCTTGCTTTTGCTTTATTAAACTGCCTTTATCTTGGCCCACAAATTCCATTCCCATCTTCCTTTCTCCCTGCCTTCCTCCCACTGAGGAGGGGAGTGAGGGAGCAGCTTGGTGGGTACCTGGTGGGTACCTGGTGTCCAGGCAGGGTCAGCCCTCCACAGTTTGGTGCCCAGAGTGGGGCCTGAGGCAATGGCTGTTCTGTGCTAAGTGTGCTTTAGCCATAGTAGTTACTAAGTAGGCAGCTCCTGTTGGGCCACAGAGTTTGTTGGCTGCACTTCTTATCTCTTTGGGAACATGTTAGTACAAACCATGGCTCTGTGCCTTGCCCTGGCACTGATGGCCTTGCTCTGCTGGGGGAGCTGCCTTGTGGAGAGGATCCATTTCCCACTCCCACCTGGTGTGGGTGGCTTTATTGTTCCTGCTTAGCCTTATGTGAAATATTAAATGCTACTAATTAACGTGGTTGGCATATCATGGGGCCTGTGTAATCTGGTGTCATCCTGGTGTAAGAGAAGACAATTTTTGGGTGAGTCAGTACTGAAATGTGCCCTGAGGCAGCTGGTCCGTGGGTGGCAGAGTGTGTGGAAGGATTTGGGCAAATGCCTGGGCTAGTTATCACCTCCCATAGCCTGGGACTACACCTGAACAGGCAAGTACCCCTGGCAAACACATGCCAACTGACAGAAGGTGCCTAGCCCAGTGAAAACCAGCAGCTTCTGGCACTGCGCTGGGGCTTGGCATGTGCCTGCAAAGCCCAGTTCAGGGCTGTCAGAGGGCTGTGGTTAACTCAGGGAGCCCAGCCACCTCTGAGAGTAACCTGATTGAGACTGGGGACAAGCTCCATCTGAGGTGAGAGTAGAGATAGGGGCCCAAACAAGAACTGCAGTTGCCCCAGTTGTGGGAAAAACCCAGTGGACATGGAAGTCAATGGGTCTGTATCACCAGTTACTAGGGGAGGAGGGAGAAGAAGGGTTCCGTCAAGAAGCTGATTTTTGACAAAAGAAAATGCAGGAAGGAGTGAGGGAATTCAGACAGGAAGCAGAAACCACCCAGTCTGCCCTCATAAGAACTTTGAGACATGTGGAAAGATCACAGCCATGTGGAGACCTTACTGGCTGCTCTGATGCTGGCATTACAGGGCCCAAAGTCAGCAGGAAGGTAGGGAAGCCCAACAGCTGTTCAGTTCTTGGGAACAAAATCAGGGATGTCACCATGTGCCTATGGATGTAATCAAGATACCAGCTATGTCTCCACCAGCTAGCAGGGAGGAGACACCAGGTTTCCTAGGCTTTGGGGAAATGCATGTTCCAGGTTATTTTTAGCTTGTGAGCCCTGTTCATGGAGTAACCTGGACAAATCACAGAGTCACAGAGTGGGTTGGGTTGGAAGGGACCTTAAAGACAGCTAGTTCCAACACCTTGCCAAGGATAGGGACACCCTGAGGGGGAAAGTGACACAAGTGGCTTGGTGGGCACCTGGTGTCCAGCCACTCCAACATTGAACCCTGCAGCAGTTGCACTTTGTGTGTCAGAGCCACTTTATGACACAAACTGGGTGGGGGACACGTCTGTTGGTGTTGTAAAGCTGCTGTCACTTGCAAACACAGACATGGACACTAGGAGGGTGCAGAGTCTCACCATGGCTCTCTGCACTTCTGTCTTGCTGGCTTTTCCTCTCCTGCTGTGCAGTGGCTCAGGACTGATGTCGAAAACAAGTTGCTTCTGCTCTCAATCAGACCAGTCCTTATGTTTCATATCAGCAGCTTGAGAAAATTCAGGAGAGTTTTCCCTGTCCTGTCACCTGTCCCACAATTGGAGCAGCCTGTAAAACATAACAAATGCTCAGTGATCACTTCAGAGAGGAGGGAACCAAGAACTCCCCTGCATTTCTTCCCATTTTAAGATGAGTATGGCCAACACTCTCTGGCCTGTTCTTATGTCCAAACAAGATGAGATCTAAACCCTTTTTGATCTGTCCCCAAGAACCTCTCAGGCAGGGGAGGTAATTCCATTGAACAAGTTAAATTCTGTCTGTAAATTTGGTTTGTATTATGTAAACAATAGCAGCTGCTCCCTGCCCAGTAATGTGTCATGATTTTTCATGCATTATCTTGTCCAGGATGATAGAAACTGTTGCACACCTATGTGCAGACCAGGCAGTTAAATTAGTTTAACACTCACATTACCCCAAAGTCTTGATAACTGAGCTGGGAAGGGTGTTACATTCAGTTTGTCAAAATGTCTCCTACCTGTTTGTTTTGCAAGTCAGGTTACTGTGCCTGTACAGCTGCCACAGGTCTTGAAGGAACTGCATGTTTATTCTTCAGCAGGTTTTAAAAATGTCAGCATTGGCCAGCCCATGGTGCAGGCTGCCCTGAGATGCAGTGAAATGGAACAGGACACATTGGCATAAAAATGGAAAAATAAGAGCAGTCATCTGTCCAGCCTTGCAAAGCACCATCAGTGTGAGGTCCTGTGTGGAGAATATGAATTAGAGATGGAATAATTACTTGGATAAACACAGCAGGAAAATGGGAAAATTTAAGGAGGACAGGGGGATGTAAAAGCCTTAAAACTCTATGATTAGCAAGAAATCTCTTGTGTATGAGCTTGGGAAACCAGCACACCTGTGCAGCCTTTCGTGATCCTGATGGTGGCACAGAAGGGGTAGTTCATCAGGAAGTGGCCACACTGATGGAAAACTTCCCATCTGCACCATAAATGTGCCACTTGCACTGCCTGTGCTGCCTCTGCCATCTCCTCCCTGCACCACTCACTCACTCAGGCTCACTTCCCCCTCAGTGAGGTGTGGGTGCCATGGGGGTACAGCTGTCTCATGAGAGGGACTCCTCTGAAGCTGCAGGGTGACATCCTGCAGGGTGCAGGTGCCATCACAGCATGCTGGCAGCTCCAGGACTAGGGGACAAGAGCAGGAACCAGGGCAGCAGGGGCAGCACTGGGAATAAAGGAGAATAAGGGAAGAGAAGCCATGTGGCAGCAGCCATCATGGCAGGCCTGCAAAGGCAAAGAGAGGCAAGCACTAAGCCTGTGTGTTTACAGGGAGCTGCCACCTGGCACAGGTCAGGGCAAGAGGATTATTGGATGCACACAGGCTCCTCACAGCTACTGGGTCATGTGTGCTTAAGCTCACCACAGGGAACAGAAGGGTTGGGCCCTGCCTGGAGCCAGGTGAGAAAGGAGTGATAAAATCTCCCCCATCACCTGCTTTGATTTCCTGGAGCCCTTCTGGACTGTGAGGGAGCACAACCCACTGCTGCTGCAAGAACTGTCAGGAGCTGACACCAGTTTGCTCTTACACCAGTGACCCCATCTGCCTGGGGTCAATTCCCAGATTCCAGGACTCAGGCCCTGCTGCTGGATTCATGCCACTCAGCAGCCACTGCCCCTCTGCCCCAACAGCAGGGAAGGGGATCTGACAGTGCTCAGATTTACAGGGAAGAAGGTGGCACATTAACTCCTCACGTTGAAGCATTTGGTGTCACAGAGCAGAGCAGAGTTGCCAGCCTATTTTAATTCCCAAGCGGATCAAAATTTAATCTGCTGCTACATCTCTGCCTGCCAAGGCCTGTTCTGGCCAGGGAGCAGTGCAGGGACAGGCTCTGCAGCTGCAGCTCTGCCTCCAGAGGCTCAGCAGCACAGCCCCCATCTCCATCCTGCCCCCAGCCTGCATGGCCACTCTCATGGTCCCTTGGTACCCCCCTGGAGGTGGCAGCATCTGGTGTCCAGAGAGCTGCTCTGAGGGGTCCACCAGGAAAGCCCCATGTCCCCCCAAACCAGCTGGATATGAAGTTATCCAGGTAAGATATGAAGTTATGAATGCCATGGGGTGTGGTGGAGCCAGATGGGGAGGGAGGCTGGCAGTACCCACCCTCTGCACCCCCAACAACCCAAGCCAGCAGCACTGCATTCCTGGCATGACCCCAGAGCACATTGTCACCAGCCAGTGGCCACAGGGGCCTCCTCAGCCACCTGCCTGCTCAGCATGGCTTGGGCCAGACACTGTGGGACTGACTCAACAGCCATCCTGCTCCCGTTTCAATCCAGGGGGGAATGGCAATGAGGAAATGACATATCAAGCCTGGGGAGGAAATGACCCAACTGCCAGGGCAAACCACACGCAGCTGTGCTGGGGCTGGTTCCTCCTTCCTTCCCCAGAAGGGCGGCTCATCACGGGCCGCCCAACAGCAAAGCCAGGCTCTGTTTTTCGCTGATTCTCTCAAACCACAAAAGGGCCCCTCCCAGACTGGTACAGGAGGGGAAAGCCACCCTCCAGCCCCTGACAGGCTTCCCCAGGAACATGCTTTCCTCCCAGGCTCTGGGATGGAGCTGGGCTGCTATCTGAGCAGGCTGCTGGGGCAGTGGGTACAGCAGTGACACAGATGGTTTGTGCAGACACACACTGAGGCTCTGACTGTTGTTCTGGCTGTTGTTGTTCACCAGCTGCTGTGCTGAGATGTGCAGTAACCCCAGCACGGGCTGGGAAGGGCAGAGGTGCTGCCCAGCAGAGGATGTGGTGCCATCCCTGGCAGCCCTGCTAGCCTGCACAGAGAGGGAGGCAGGGACCCCCAGAGTGGGTGCAGAGCTGGGGACAGCCCCTGCAGGCTGGTGGCCAAGGACAGGATGCCTGGCCCAGAGCCTGGGGGGGAACAGGGCTGCTGTAGCCATGGCTCAGTTGGACTGACTCCCCAAAGCTGCCAGACAGCTGCTTGCCCTGCTGGGCTGCCATGGTGGGAGCTGTCCAGAGCTTCCAGAATCCTGCTCCATGCCCTGAACTTTGCCAGTCCCAGGGATGCCCAGGCTGGGATGGCAGAGCTCAGTGGGATGGCCTGTAAGGCAGGGATGTGCCCATGGGCACAAACAGACCCACAAATGGACATGGGCATGGATGTGCAGACGTGTGGGGGGACACAGACACAAACAAAGGAACAGGGGGTGACATCTGCAGCTGTATCACAGGCCCATTGCCCTATTGCCTGAGGCTGTGGCAGGGACAGCAGCCTGGGACTCTGGGGCAGTGGTTGCCTGTGCTGGGGCCAGAGCAGGAGCCACAGCCCCTTCTGCTGCAGGGACAGCCCTGGGGGAGGGCTCCCAGCTCCAGCACAGGGGCCAGGCAGAGCTGATGGTGCAGGTCCCTCACCACTGACCGTGCAGGGACCCTGCACCACTGCCAATGAACAGCGAGAGATGCCAAAACCAAGCACAGTCCATCTGCCTTAAATTAGGTTTGTTTTGGATACTTATGTCAGATCTGATTTAGACCAGAACAAAATCTGGAAAATCATCTTCTCTCATGGATGCAGCCCAGTTTCTGGTCAGACTTCCTCTGCAGGCCATTGCTGGCACCTCCAGGAGGTATTACTTCCAAGGCCTTTACTGTATCCACTGCTCTGGAACTTGGGGGCACAATCCCTCCCTGCACAGGGCCGGAGAGGCAGGACCATGGCAGGCTGCTGTCCTGCCCCCCAGGTGCCAGCAGCACTGTCTGGAGCTGGTTTGAAGCACTGCTTACAGCTCCTGGCTCACAGTGGGCACTGGCAGCTCCAGCTGGGGGGGTTTGGGCAGGGATGTCACCCAGCACTGTTCTGCAATGGCACCAGCCTGGTACCCAGCCCAGTTGGCAGGTAGGGTCCTGCCAAGAGGCCCATGACCCCAGGCCATTAACAGCAAGACTAACAGGAAAAAGCACTTACAAACATTTAATTTAATAGATTTAAAAATTCACCCTAAAATTCTAAAAGGCAGATGAGGTTGGACACAAGAACAACTACACTGAGGACATCTCACTGACACTTGAGCAAGATATTGACATCAAACAGCATGGTGAGAGCAGTACCAGAGCAGTGAGTACCATGCGTACCAGAACAAGTTGCAGTAAGCTTTCCTGCAGAGCTCCAGCCAGGGCTGCCAGGTACAGGTCTGGCACCTGGAAGGCAGGGAGGAGCTGGTGACACAGCCACGTGGCAGATGGAATGAGTACAGCTACACCATCATGTGGGCCTCCTGTGCACAGAGAAAGCAATTTTCATGGCCAGGGGGCTGTGCTGGTGTCACTGCCCCTCTGTGGGACTGGAGGAGGGCAGAGACCAGCCCTGGGCCACCAGCACTCCCATCCAGCCAGGTGACTTCCCTGTGAGGGAAGAGGCAGCTCATGACCCAGCTCTGCAGTCCTGACTCTGTTTTGCCAGTAGGTAGGGTCAGAGACACAGACACCAAATTAAGGAATATATATACCCCATAATTTCCAAACTGTTCTAAGTCCTCAGTTTCCTCTAATTGTACCCCCAGTTACCTGTCCACAGAGTTCCCAGTCATTGTCCTACACAATACACCCTGTGACTATAATCACTCAAGCTTCACAATATCCAAATAGAGCTCGAGAGCATTTCATGCTTTGGTACCACATGGATTGTCTAGTATCAGTGGAGGTAGTTGGTAAGATAATTGTTTCATGATCATCCAAACCTTAACATGCAATGCAATTATCACAACAAAAAGCAAAATGATTAGCATCAATAAAACAACACCAGGGTGAAGCACTCAGTTGGAAATTCAGGTAGCTGTAGGCATCCATCTGAAAATAATGTCCCACTATCCATGTCTCCATCACATGATGGATTTCTGCCATACCATGATGGACAGCCATCAAAGCCTTTTATCCATTGTCCTGGGTTTATTTCAGCAAGCCTCAGGTCTGTGTGTTGGAACAGAACCTTTACCACTTCATACCAATGGGAGTAGGCTGCAAGTCTTGAATCAGGGTATAGTTAGGTTCCAAAAAATTGACAGGATATAACAGGAAGTAAAAAACTAAGTATCTTCATTTAAAAAATATAAAAAAATAAATAACTAAAAGCCTATCATTGCAATAAAGTTACAGGTAGAAATACTGGAGTGACTACTTGTATCTTCAGTCAGTAACATTATCTACAAACACAAAATCACAAGGTTCTCTTGCATCTCATTGTACACAATCTCACAAAGTGTACCACTGACTTTTTCAGATCCTGGCCAATAATTTGCTGTAGGGTATTTAGTATTCCATCCAAAGCAGCCAAAGCTAACAAATTAGTATTGTGAACGTTATTCCAAAATGCATCCTGCACAAAAAATCCAAACTCAATCTAAAAAGTTCTTAGAGTCCCCTGAGTCTAGGGTTATCCCTGATGCTCCCTGGTCATGCAAGCACACCATCCAAGAGAAAAGAGGTTCCCCTTTTTTTTACTAAACTGCTCAAATATTTAATTTACTTCCTGCTGAGTATAATCCTCTATGAGTATCCCTCCTGATCATTAGCATCTAATTCTACCATTTGTCTTCATGCTGGTCTCACATCTACAAATTCATCTCGGGAACCAACCTCATCAGAATCCACAGCAGCCCAAATATCTCCGTTCCATTCATCAGGATCCCACTGCACACCTGCCTCTGCAATCACTGCATGCATTTTCTTGTGCTTCACTTGCCCCCTCCTTTCCTTATACTGAGCTACTCTAACTGCAGCCTTCTCAGCAAGTCTGGTAAATCCATCTTATCAGCAAGCAGCTTAATTTGGCATTTTAGCATTACAATTTGATTCTGCAACTCACATCTGTTGGTTCATGTTAGAGCATTTCAACAACTGTTCCTTTTGTTGGTGTTTTGTTTGTTTGATATACTGTTAACAAAATCCATCCTTGCCTTTCCAAATCCACAAGTTCTTTTCTTTTTTCAGTATGTGATTTTTGGATGCATTTCAATACATCCAGCAGTTCAGCTTCTTTTAACTGACTTCTCCGTTGCTCACATGGTCCTCCAACCTTAGCCCACCTGAGGACCAGTGAACTATATGGAAGTTCTTCCCATCTGGCAATTTCATACAGGACTGGTTACTTTAATTTAGATTTTAAAAGCAACAGTTTGTTCTGGCCCTGCTGACTACACTGATTTTGTTTTCCTGGTGAGTAGGGTCAGAGACACAGACACCAACTCAAGGAACAGTGGCATTTACTATGATGGAAAACTGCAAAGAATCACAAAAGGGGAAGCTAAGCAAGGCACCTAACCAAGAGCAAAGAGTTGCAAAGGGACAAGCTGAGCAATGCTGATCATTGCTAGGAAAGAATGCCTACAGTGGCTATGGAAGATCCATCACACATCACCCAGGCCCAAGAGCCATCAGCTCTGGGGGCAGCTGTCACAGCCAAGGGCTGGAGAACCACGCCAGGAGCTGGGAGCTCCTGCAGGGCCTCCTCCTCTGGGGGCCACGGGGCTGCCCTGCTTTGCTGGGACAGTGGCACGGGTTTTACACCGCTAAACAAACCAGCTGACCTCATTTCTAATTTCATTTTCCTGTCAGCTTTCTCCCCAAGCCTAGCCAGGGCTCAGGGAGGATCTAGGAGAGGATCTTTGATCCTGTACTCCCTAATTAGGAGCCTTATGTAGCCTTATGCTGTTTCTAGATACAGAAAGGTGAACATGTTTTGCCAATAAGTGAGTACATATAACGATACTTTGTTAACGAGTGGAAACATCAAACATTCAGTTGGGACATTCATCCTAGGTCAGCTTTGACCCAGGACCTTTTGTTCAGACCTTAGTACTTCAGGGACTCAGTCTCTGCAGGAGAGGGGATGGATGTACTGTCTGGATCATGATCTTGTCCCAAAGGGGCGAAGAGGTCCATGAAGCTCTGGTCTCCAGGCCCTCAGACCGCAGCAGCCCCAGGGCTGAGGTCCTGTCCAGGATGGTGCAGAGGTTTTTCTGCTGTGGCATGGGCTGTTTCCGCATTTTTCCCTTCCACGCTGTTCCAAATCCCATAGGCGAAGTAAATAACGAAACCTGCAGGAGGGTTTGCATAATGAAATGTGCAATGGTGGCTTGGCAGCACTAACAGACCCCCAGGACAGACCTTGGGCACTGCACTGCCCAGCACAGGACACCTACCCACGACCATGCAGACGGCAAACCGCGCCCAGGTGCCTTTATCCAGCTGGACCATCAGCAGGATGTTAATGAAGGTGCTGAGGATTGGCACCAGCGGCAGGAAAGGTACCTGCAAGGGACAAGAAGTGCTTTGTCAGCTGTGCCTTGAGGGACCAGACTGGGCTGGAGGATGCTACTGGCCAGTGGAAGGACCCCCTCCCCGCCACAGCCCACAGCACCCAGGCACTTCCACACTGAGGATTACACCTCAGAGAGACACGTTTCAGAGCTTTCCTGGTGACTGAACAGCAGCAAGCCCTGGCAGAACCTGCAATGCCCAGATCCTGATGGAGTCCAGGGGGTGCAGACACCAAGATGCAGGGGGCTGCACTCACTTTGAAGTTTAATCGTGCATTGCTCTGCGGCTGCCTCCAAATGATGATGGTGAAAATGAGCAGAGCCACGAGGAGCAGCACCAGAAGCACAACAGAGCCCACATTGGCATCCTTCAGCGCATCCTTATTGAGGGTCAGGACCACGCAGATGACTGTGATCAGTGCAGCTGCAAGAGAGGGGGTTGTCAGGGGACTGTGTGGCACATGGCCTCCCTGGGACCCTGAGCCTCACCCACAGCTCTGCTGAGGCACCCACTGCCTCTAACACCCACCCCAAAGCCTTGGGAAAGTGCTTTGCTGGAGGCACTTCCCAGACCAGCAAGCTGCAGGGAGCCTGTGCCCGGCTGGGCTTGGACCCAGCTCTGACGCTCACCCAGACCTGGCTGAGCCACCCCTCTCTGGCTGTACAATGGAGCCATTGACAGACGGACCAAACCCCGCTGGCTGAGCCCAAGCACTCTCAAGGGGCTGGGAACTGCCCTTGCTGGTGGCCAGCATGGGTCAGGCTCATCACAAGGATCTCACATGACCACCTGCACATCCCTGGCTTAGCACCCGTGTCCTCCAACAACGCCTGTGTACCCCAAACTACAGCTGTACCCTGCATTTGGCACCCTGCTTAGGGCACTTGGCACCCTGCTGGCACGGCCAACAGCGACTGGCAACCCAGCTCCTCTCCTCTGCCTGTCATGCTCTCCATCCCTTCCCAGCTTTACAGAGACAGGCCAAAACACTCCAGCCCCTGGCAGAAGGGGACACCAGCCGCCAGTTGCCACTGACTCACCAATGACCGCAACACAGACATAGACAATGCGCCCCGAGAGCACAGTGGGGGAGTCCCCAGGCGGGTTGAAGAGCGTCGCCAGGGACACGGTCTCTTTGTGCTGGGCACTGGCAGCAGTGATGGCTGGGTTCATGATCACTCTCTCCTCCTCATTCCCATTCAGCTCCAGCATTTCCACGGCCTTCGGGGAGTTCGGCTGTCTGGGCTGGTACCTGAGCAGGTAAGACAAGCTTGCAGCAGAGCCCAAGCAACTTCCTAGCCCAAGGGAACAGTGGGCAGCACCTTCACATCCCTGCTGCTCCAGCAGTGGCCCCGCGACAGCCACTCCAAGGATATGCCCAGAGTCACACACAGGCTCTGGTCAGCAGCCTCCATCTTGGGGGCTTGACGCTTCCCCAGGATGCATCATGCCCCTGGAAAACAGCTGTGACTACAAGCCCCCAGGACGATGTGAGGAACATCCACCCTGGGCACCGCCACACAGAGGAGTCACGCACCGGAGGATGAGCACGCACACCGCCACCAGGGAGTAGGCCAGCAGCGTGCCGATCGACATGAGGTCCACCAGGTCCTTCAGGTCCAGAAAGAGGGCAAACACCGCTGCAATGAGGACAGGCAGCATGAGCACAGCTCCAGACCACTGCCACAGACATATTTTCTGAAAACTCCTTTTGCTAGGATTTTGCTCCTGAGAAGCTGAGAGGCCTCAGAAACGAAATGTAAGCAATAACTATCTGATGGCTGCAGAATTTGGTCTGGAGATGGTTTACCAACCAGGCATCTTTGATTGATCTCATGTGAATTGTTTTTACTTGATGACCAATGACAGCCAGCTGTGTCGAGACTGTGAGCAGTCACACAATTTTATTATTCATTCCTTTCCTTGCTAGCCTTCTGATGTCTCTTTTCTCTCTATTCTTTTAGTATAGTTTTAGTATATAATTTTCTTTTAATATAATATATATCATAAAATAATAAATCAGCCTTCGGAAACATGGAGTCAAGATTCTCATCTCTTCCCTCATCCTAGGGACCCACAAACACTCCCACAGACCATGGCAGGGCTGGGGGTGAGGACGTGGCCAGGAGCCTTACCTGCGAAGAACCCCGAGACAAAGGTGGCGATCAGAGGGGTCTTTCTGCCACTGTGGATCCGGGAGAGGAACTTGAAGAGCAGCCCATCCTCTGCCATGGCGTGGATCACTCGGGGCATGGGAAACATGGAGCCCAGCAAGCTGTCGTGGAGAGAGATTAGGCGAGCTGCCCACATCTACCACCCAGAAGGGGAAGGGACCAGCTCAGTGCCAGGAGCAGGACAGCAACTGGAAAGAGCAAATCCCCAGCCCAGCCAGGTTAATGCTGTCGGTCCCTGTGCTGTGCCCCAAGCAGTGCCAGGAACAGAGCCAGTCCTACCTGGTGGAGAGGGCACAGAGCGAGCCAACGGCAACAGCGTAGCGGGCGGGCTCCCAACCAACCGCCTTGAAAGCCTCAGGCAGAGGGCTGCTCTTGTTCAGGAGGAAGTAGGGCACCATGAGGGTCAGGGACGCAGAGACCCCGAAATAAGCCACAAAGCAGATGAGGAGGGACACAATGATGCCAATGGGAATCGAGCGCTGTGGGTTCCTGGCTTCCTCCCCTGTCCAGACACAAGAGTCCACATGTGCCCCACTCCACTGCACAGCATGGGACAGTACCCCCAGGGGATCAGCCAGCAGGGACTTTCCATGGCAGCGCAGGACTGGGGAGCAGCAAGCAGGGGCTGTCAGAGAGGAGGGGTCCCTGGCCATGCTGCTGCTGCACTGGCAGAAGGAAAGGAGCTGCCTGGCAGCCTGGGCTTGCAGCCAGCCCTTGGCCATGCCAGCCCTTCCCCCCCACCATCAGCTCCCTCTCCCTACAGAGCCTGTTGAACAGAGATCCCCCTTGAATGTGTGCTCGGCTTTGCAAAGGTGTGCTGCACCAGGCTCCCAGCAAGGGGCTCGGCAGCAGGAAAGGAGGAGACTGCTGGGCAGCCCCTGGAGGCAGGGTGGCACAGGCAAGGTCAGGCAGAACAGCCTGTACCAGCCACCCACTAAGTAGATTTCTGGGGTAATGAGAGGAAATTAGAGAGCTGCCTGTGCTCCAGGAAGCAGCAGTTTTGCCTGAACCCAGTCATTTGAAAAAAGGCTGCCTGAGGCTGGGAAATAACTAGGAGACACCAGCAATTCCCAGCACTGCTCGGCTCAGCAGTCAAAAGGCTCCCTGCTGCTCTGGGAGCTGGCTGTGCAGGCGGGGTGCAGCCCTGCTCCCAACCGTGTGGTGTAATGAGCCACTTTTCCTGGGGCAGGGCAGGCTCTGAACCCTTTTGTCTGGCCCAGCTGAAAACACACACTCCACAGCGAAACCTCCCAGGAGCAGTGAGACCAGCTGTTTTCCCACACCGTGTGGGAGCATCCTCCCCATCAGCTCCCAGCCAGCTGCTGGCTGTGCAGGGGAAATGCCCACGCCACCCTCACCCAAGGCAGTACCTGTGGTGGCAATGCAGTCAAAGCCCACGAAGGCATAGAAACAGGTGGCAGCGCCGGTCAGCATCCCTTCCAGTCCAAAGGGGAAAAACCCACCAGAGCCAAAAGCTTTTTTCCTGGAAGAAATGCAGGAGAGCAGCTGCCGTGAGGTGCAAGGACAGCAGGGCCTGTGCCTGCCCTATGCCAGATCCCAGTTGCCCTACTTACTTGCCATCCGGTGTGTCTGGCAGTGACAAATTGCCATGGCTCTCCTCTGAAAGCTGCCAGTTCTTGATGTCTCCCTTGATGAATCCAGCAATGACGACAAAGCCCAGCACCAACAGGTTCACTGCCGTGAAGATTTTGTTCACGAGGGCAGATTCGCTGACACCAAAAGACAGCAGTACTGTGGGACAGAAGAGGTGAGTGAGGACCCATCAGGCTCCTGTGCCATCATCCATGATACCATGGAGCCACTCTCTTGCACACCCACCAGTAAGCAGCAAAATCAGGATCAAAGCAAAGAAGTCCGGATGCTCGGCCAACACTCCTGGCATGTGCATTGGGATGTTGGTGACAAAGAAAGTGGAGATGTGGTTGCCGATGATGTTGTCAAATGTTGCACTCCAGGCCCGAGCCACACTGGCCGTACCTGGTTGATTGCAAATCTGTGCATTAGTCTGAGCCCAGGGCAGACTGGCACCAGCCACCCACACCTGAGCACCCACCTCCCTGCTGATCCCACCCCACACCCTGCCCCCAGAAACCCCCCATGGTGCCAGCAGAGCGCTGGAAGGAGCCCCACACAGGCTGCCTGGCCTCGTACCTATCACGTAGGAGAGAATGAGGTTCCACCCGGCTATAAAAGCCCAGATCTCGCCAACAGTAACGTAGCTGTAGAGGTACGCAGAGCCGGCCTTGGGGACACGGGCCCCAAACTCTGCATAGCAGAGTCCAGCCAGTACCGATGAGAAAGCAGCCACCAGGAAGGAGAGGACGATGGAGGGACCAGCCATCTCCTTGGCCACCTCCCCGGCCAGCACATACACACCAGCCCCTAGTGTGCTGCCCACCCCCAGGGATACAAGGTCCAGCGTGGAGAGGCAGCGAGCAAAATGGGTATCATTGGAGCTCAGGTCCACCATGCGCCGGCGGATCAGCTTCTTGCCAAAAACGGTCATTTTTTCCCTCAACATCTTGTCTTCTCCTCAGTGAAGCTCAGCTGGTGAAAAGCCCTGCAAGAAAAGGGAAATGTGAAGCTCAGTGTCCTTCAGGCAGCAGGACTGGCACTGCAAGGGGCAGGGTAGGCAATGATGCCCACAGGAGCCTTGCCTACCCTCCTCCCAGCTCACTCATTGGCACCACACCCCTGCCACACTGGTTGGCCAGAGATCGTGGTGGGGCACCCTACAAGGCATTGCGTCAGGGATGAACCCAGTCAGTCCATGCTGGGAAATGCTCATTGCTCAAGGCCTGCGTGGTCTCAACCAAGGAGCTCATAGGCACGTCCCAAAGCCTGGGCTTGTCAGTCTGGAGATCCTTCAGACCAAACTTGACTGATGGTACATTTCTCCAGTCTGGAAGGTGGGCAGCAATGATGTGGAGACAATTCCTCCAGCACAGGATTTAGCAGGCTGGGATGGAGCCATTCCTTTGTTGCTTTTGGCATCTGCAACATATTCTCTTCAGGGATGCATAAGCAGACAGACACACAGTATGGGTTCCTGGTGCAAGCCCCTTGCCTGCTAACAGTGTCTGCTAAGTAGTCTGCAAGCTCTACAGGCTGTAATCACCTCGAATGTGTGACATCCCCACTCCTCCTGCTCACAGCTGCCACCTATTCCCAAAAAGCTCAGAAGATGAGCAACCCGTGAAGCAAGCATCCAGCACAGAGGAGCCGCAAGGAAAGCGGTTCCCAATGCCCACGGCCACAGCTGGCACCTCTGCCCACACCGAACCACCCAGCCACCAGCGCATTCGCCCTTCATCGGCAAAGTGAGCACACTCCATCCGCGTGCCCAGCACGCACGCCACATTACTGTATCAGCCTAAGCACACAAGGATAACTTTGTGACCGTTTCCATAGAGGATTATTAGGACCACAACCGGCAGCCACCAACTCGGGGCTGTTCCCCCATAACCAGCGAACCATCCTGCTTCTTGGTAAACCTCCTCCCGAGCTGGCACGTGTCACATTCAGCCTTTACCCCAAGTGCAACAAGTCCCCCAGCACCAGCACCCTCCTCAAACACTACCTGGGCAAGTCTAGCTGCCTTTCCCAGCGCTGCTCAATTGTTCCAAGTACCTCCAGCAGCCGGACTCGAGATCCGCATGGGTGAGGCGGCAGCAGGAGCCTCCCGCTGCATCCCGGCGCCTACCGTAGCCCGGCACCGACTATCGCATCCCGCCTGACTTGGCGAAGGTGTGGGGAGCTGTTAGCTCGGGACCACCGCCTCAGCCCCCGCGGGGGCATCTGCGTCCCCAGAAATGCCAGTCAGGCTCTGCGCTGCCGCGGAACCCGCGTACGGCAGAACTGGAGCGCGGCAGGAGCGGAAGGAGCCGGCCGCGTGTGCGCTGGGCAGATGATGCAAGAACGGCACCGGTTGCGCCAAGCCTTTACCGCCACGCTCACCTGCGGCACCACACTTACCTGCGGCTCGGCTCGGCCCGGCCCGATCCGTGGATCCCCTTTAGGTGAACTCTGTTCCGTTTCGCGCCGAAAGAGGAGAGGGGGATGAGTTCCGCCCTGGTAGTGGTACGAAAGGGAGGGCGGGACGCAGGGCAGCTCCATCCGCCCCCGCGCTCGTTTCGGAAGGGGGACGAACCCAGGCATGGCTCGACTGGCGGGAATGCGGCTGCTGCGGGCAAGAGAGCATGGCAAGGCACCTTGCTCCCTGGGGAAATGCCACGGAGGGAGCTGCTGAGGGTGCCCCGAGCCCAGCTGTGCCATGACAACGGAGCCTGGCGAGGCCAGCCCGCTGCGGGGGCTGCGAGCGGAGCTCCGCCCGCGCCTTGTGCGGGGCCTCTCCCCGACCTCCGGCTGCTCCGCTACAGCCCCTCAGTTCTGGGAGCAACAGGCACTAAGGGATGGGAAACGCCAGTCCTGGGAGCACTGCTGGGCAGCCAGGAGCGAGGCGTGCTGTCCCGCACTCAGGCTGGGAGCCGCCCGTCACCGGGCCGCGCCTGATGCGATCCAGGGCTGGCGTGCCGTGAGCGCCCGTTCAGAGCGGCAGCTCAGGGAGGTAAACCAGCCCCTCGCCGGCATCGTCGGCAATGCCCTGCTCCGGTGTTCCCGCTAGCGAGGCAAAAAGCTTGTCAGTCTCTTGCAGAGCGGAGGGGAACAGGGCAGGGCAGGCGGGAGCGCCAGGCGGTGCCTCCCCCGCGTCCTCCGCGGGGGCAAACGGCTGAGTATGCGGTGATGGAAACATCAGCTCATGCTTCTGACTGGAAGTGACGCATTGTGAAGTGCTCTGCCCCCGCTTCCTAGAATCGAGGACGCGCAGTTCAGCACCTCTGCCCCCATGACCCCCATGACGAAGTAAATGGGGGTCAGAGGTGCTCAAGACACTTCCCACTCATTCCAGGACTGACAGCTGTAGGCAAGGACCCACCTGGGCAGCACCATCGCCGAGAATGGTCTCAGACAGAATAGGCAGCACCACGGGCACAGCAGGACTCCAAGCAGCGTCACCCTGTCTCAGACAAGCAGGCAGAGTACCCAGAGTAGCAAGGGGGCAGATTACATTTCCCTATTTCCAGAAATCTTCTTGCAACATCAAGCAGTGGGAGGCACTTTCCAGGAAGGAGCATCATCAGGACACCAGAACATGTCTCCAGTTCCCAAACCTCACGTGCAGCTTCACATATGTCTTCCCAGTGTCCCATCCTCACCTCCCAGTCTTACTGCTCCCCATTCCCATCATCCAGGGCCCTGATCCAGCAGCACAGGCCAAGGGCTGGGAGCAGGCAGAGGCATGGAACAAGCCAAGTGCATGTCTCAACAGGAGCAGCAGGAAGGCAAACAGTGGCAAAGCGCACATAGCCAGCATCAAAGGAGGGTAGGAGATGGCTCCAGCCCATAAAGGGAGCCAGAAGCCCTGCAGAAACAGATCCACATCAGTCCTTGGATGCCCCCACCAGCTTCCTAAATGAAACATTAGAGTATTTTAGATTGGAAGGGACCCTCTCTGGTTACAAATAGCAGGGCACTTTTTTGAGTCAACTCCCTTAACTTCTTGGTGCAGGTACTATCTTCACCATGCATATAGATGGAACACACAGCTTGTTAGGGCTCTCTGCTGCAGATTGTGCCAGCACTGGAGCTGCCCCAGCAACCAAGTGCCAAGCAGGGGTGGGAGACAGCCAGCACAGCTTTCCTGTGCAGCCCCCCCTGCACACAGCCCAGGGCAGTGCCCCGGGAAGGGGTGTGGGCTATCTGTGAATGTGCATTCCAAGGCAGCAGGAACACCAGCCAGAAATAACAGGAGCAGGAACAGGCCAGCCTTCCCAGCCCAGCCCCAGGGCACTGCCAGCACCAGAGTCTCCAGTGCCTCACCCAGACACAAGGCAGTGCAAGAAGGTGCCTGCATCAACCCAGCACAGAGAGAAGGCAGCAGAGCAGGGCCAGCATGCAGGAACAGTGAGGGACTGGTCTGAGTCCTGAGTGCTGCTTCCCACCACGTGCCCCTAGTCACTGATAATAAAGCAGTAATAAATAGCCAAAGCCTGCAGAAGTCTCATGTGCCATCAGCCAGCATTGGCTTTTCCCACATCCAATGTGAAGGTGGCCTAAGGAAGAAACCTGCCCATACAGCTGCCTACCACCACCACACATCCAAGCATCCCACCTGGAAGCATCAGTTATGTCCAGAATGCTTCCCCAGAGCCACACTGTACCTCCATCCACCAGCCCCCAGCTCCTCCTTGTAACAGGCCTCAAATCTCTGGCTAAGCAAAACCAGCCATAGCCAAGCACAGACCTGTCCTGTTCACCCAGGGCACTGCCTCGACCCAAGCAGACAGCAAACACCACTGCAAAAGACACCTTTATTTTACATACAAGGAGTTAAAAAATTAATTAATTCAAGAGCTCTACATATATCACTGGCCCAGGGGCTCACACAGCTGGACACTGTTGTCTGTCCCCATGTCCCAGCTGTCAGTCTCTCCCCAGGTCACCACTGTCCAACACTGCTGCATCTTTCAGATTCCTGGGAAGCAACATCAAAGCAGTAATGCTCCTGGCACTCAGCACCTGACCCCTGGGAGAGGCCATGAGCTGTATCCCTCCCACCTCACAGCCCTCAAGGGACCACTGGAGCATCCCTGCAGCCTGTCCAGAAGTGAGGGCTCACCACAGTGAGGGAACATACCTGCTGCTCTGAGCTGAGCCTGCAAGGAGGAGATTGTCTGCTCATAGGCTTCACACTGGGCAGTCTTGTCAGCTGCAGACAGGAGGCAAGAAGGTGTGTGCTCAGCCCATCCTAAATACCTCACTCCCAGACTCTCTAGGGCAGCCCTGAGATCCTGCTCTACCCCCTAAACATGAATCCAGCCCCACTCCCACAGAACTGCAGGCCCTAGGCTCCAGGTACAGGCACAGGGGATGTCACCTGGACTACAGGTGTCCTGCAGCCCTCAGAACAGCCAGCTCCACATACCAAGCTCGCCCTTCACTCGTTCCAGCTCTTTCTTCACACGCTCCAGTTCCTGGGACAGCTGATCACCTGCAGACTGGCAAGAGCAGGGTGTAAGTGTGATGCAGGGAGTTGGACCCCCCCACAACAGAGCCACAGCACAGCCCATCCCCTGGAGGAGCACTGCAGCCCATCCAAGCCCCCTGGGGACCACTGCCAGGGCACATCCATCACAGGAGCAGTGCCTGGCAAAGGAGCTGCTGTAGGCAGCATCTGCCAGCACCCAGGGGAAACAAGAATGCCTTTGGCTGGCTGCAGCCACAGAGTGAAGAGCCCTAAAACTGCTGGAAATGCACAAACTTATTTTGCAGGTAGAAGATTTCTTAACTCGGAGATTCATCTTGCAGGCTCTGCACACCCCATCCTGGGGCCATGTCCTACATGTCAGGACATATAAAAGTGACAACACAAGCCACATGAAGTTTGCATGTTTCAAAAGGCCCTTAGAAAATCTAGCTGGACAGAAGGCTGCAGTCCCCTGAGCAGAGAGAGCTGGTAAAGCCAGGCAAAAAACGCCCATGTGCTTGTGTAAACCCCAGAGAAAGGCTGAAACAGCTCAAGTGCCAGCCAGAAATTGGCAGGTCCGGGTCTCATCATCTCCTACCTCTGGCATAGCTGGCCCAAGCCAGAGACTGAACAGTGCTCCATAGTGACAGGACACAGCTGGCTCTTACCTGCTCAGCAGGAACTGCATCACTGGACAAAGAGGACTCCACATACTCCCATGTCTGGTCATTTCTACCTGTGAAGAGAGGTATCAGCATTAGAAACCTGCCATCTTCAGCCCCTCCTCAACCTGGCCACAGAGCTGCTCCAGATCAGGGAAAGAGAGAACCTGTCCAAGAGAGCCAGAAGTCTCCCAGCACTTCCAGCCCAACAGCTGCTGCTGGCTTGGCCTGTATGGGCGCTGCTGGGACAAAGTGCTCCTGCATGGCCTTGCTCCCAGAGGCTCTGGGCTGCTGCTGGGAGTCTGCTCTCACAGAGAGGGCATAGCTGCCCGGGCAGGGTGGGACAGGGCTGTCGCAGAGAGTGGGGAGAGCCTCCCGGCCTCCCTTCCCTCGCAGGGCTCAGCACTGCGGGCTGCCCGGCTGCAGTTCCTGGGCAGGCAGCACCCCCTGCCTGCAGCACAGGCTGGAGCACCCTCAGCCAGGGCCTCACCTGGTCAGACAGGGCCCAGCTGGGGAGCAGCACTGCCCAACAAGCAGCTGCCCATGTTTCTCGACACACCCCCCAACACGAGGCAAGAATCTACACCTCCAAACTGCTCACCTGCTCCCAAGACAATGCTTGCTGCAACCAGCCTTTCTTTGCTCTTATAATTTTCCTTCAGCTCTCGGGTCCTATTGCACACCAGCTCTTCTGTAGTTGATTCTGAAGCGAGACCCAGGGAAGTAAAATAAAGAGCATCAACCCCTGCTAAGAGACTGATCACGGCCACTCCCTCTCCTATGAATGAGCCTCAGGCACCAGATTTGTTCAGATTCTTTGCTGGATGCCTCTCCAGCAAAAGAGGGAAAGGACTTCACCCAGCCTTGCTTGCTCTGCACTTTACCTCCCCTCCTGCGAGTCCAAGCACATGCAGTACCCCCCCAGTCCATTCCCCAGGATGAGCTTTGACCCTGCAGCGAGGACCTGGATGTTCTTCCCACGGCAGCAGTGCCCCTCTCCCACGACTCTGCAGCCTCTGAGGCTTCTGCCAAGACTCACCTCTATTGAGGCCAAAACGCTTGAACGAAATCACTTTTTCTGGAGGCCGCAGTGAGGAGCGAGAAGCCACAGTAGAAATTCCTGTAGAAAGCTTTGAGGAGGGCTGTTTACAACTCCCAACCTTGGCAGCAGCTGTAGCGAACAGTAAACACAGAGGCCGCTATTCCCAAGCACATCCATTGCACCTTCTTCAGGCAGGCCCGGGCTCAGTCAGCCAGGCTGCCTGCCCTAGGAGCACAGGCACCTGTGACCCCACAACACCACGGGGTGAAGGCTTCAAACTCAACAGGCTGCCAGCCCACACTGGCAGGAGGCCAGGCAGTGTTAACACACCCCTCGGGGTACGAGACTATTTCCTAGACTCCTACCTGTGCCGCTCCCATGGACTCCCCATGCCCTGTCCCCTTCTGGGCTGCAGCCCAAGCCCTTCCCCTTCTCCCTTCTCGGTGCAGCACCGTAACCTACGTGCTTCCCTGCTTCGCGCGATGCAACTGGCAGGTGCAGAATTACTTTTCACCGCTCTGGCCCGGGGGGCGAGTTTGGGAAGGCTGGAAGGCTGTGCCTGCTGCGAAGCCCCGCTGGCACGTGGAAGCCTGGACCTGGCAGGCGAGGTCAGCTTCAGCCTGGTCCCTGGGGCAGAGAGGGGGGTCTGCAGGGCCGGGCGGGCGGTGCCGAGCTGGGGCTCCCCGCCGTGCCCCCGCTTACCTGGGGGCCGCAGGAGCCGCGTTTCCCAGGCGCCGCGCCCCGTGCCGGCCGCGGGGAGTTGCAGCCCCAGCGAGGCCCGTTCGCGGGGCAGAGCGAGCCTGGCGCGGCCGCGGCCCGGGGAGCGGGCAGGGGTGCCGGGGCCGCCGCCGGAGGGCAGCTCGGGGCCGCGCCGCGCCCGCCGGGACACAGCGGGCGGGCGAGCTGGGCGGGGGCCGGGGCCACCGCCGGCCGCGGGCTGCGGGAGGGACCCGGGCTCCCCCGGGGCCGGGGCCGGGCCAGGGGTAGCAGCGGCCTTGCAATCGCCCGCGCTCCAGTCGGGGAGCCGACCGTGGCTCGGTAAGGGCAGCGGCGTGGAGGTGGCGGGCCCGGGGGGCTTGGGCTGCGGCGAGGGCTCCGAGGCCGCCCCGCGGCGCAGGCGGGCGGCGATGGCGCGACACTCCTCCTCGAAGAAGCTGAGGTACAGCGGGGTGGCCGGCGAGCGCAGCGCCGGGACGTGCTGCAGCAGGTCAGGGCAGTCCGGCGAGCCGGGGCCAGGCTGCGACTTCGGCAGCCACATCGCGCCTCGGAACCGCCGGGGAGAACCGGGGAGCCCCGCCCGCCTCCGCCCTGTGCCGGCCCCGCCCGCTCCGTTCCGGCCGTTCTCCCGCCCCACCCGTGTCCACCTTCCCCCGGCCGTTCCCCCGCCCCACCCGTGTCCACCTTCCCCCGGCCGTTCCCCCGCCCCGCCGGAGCCCGCTCTGTCCCGGCGGTTCCCCCGTCCCGGTAGCCCCCAGGACCAGGCAGACAATTGGCTTCACAGTGGTTTAATGCGAACGGCACCGGGACGTTACACTGGACAGGGTGCAGACAGCTGGATGGATGGCAGCCCCGCGCAGGGCAGGGGAAGGAGCCGCCCCGAGCGCGACTGGCGGCAGCAGGAGGCGGGGACCGAGCCCCTCCGAGGCCACGGCCGCCTCCACCGGCACCGGGCTCCGCGCTGCCCCACGGCCCTTTCCGGACGGAGCCAGCCCCCGGAGCAGCTCCCCCGCGCTTTCAGCGACTTCTCCCCAAGAGCCACCTCTCGCCCAGCAGTACCAGTTCCTCGCCAGAAAACAGAGGGGACGTTGGGAAGGCCTCGGGGAACGTGCCTGGTAGGAACAGGAGGGCATCCACTCTGGGCCTGTGCTCCAAGAAAGGCTCAACTGTGCCACAACAAAGTCACCAAGCACTTTTAAACCAGCCAGCCTTGACCTGAGGAGCCCCCGAGCTGAGGCCCAACCTCACTCATCACAGCTGTGGCAGCTGGGGGAGCCTCCAAAGGACACTTGTGCTGCAGCAAGTCACAGCCTCATTGTCCCCTCAAGCTCTGACCACTTCCCTGACCAGTCAAATGTTCTCACTTCCACACAAGTGACTGCCAAGCTCACTGCAGAACAGGGGAGAACACACAAAGAGCCACTGCTACTTCTCCTGCTTTGTAAGCAATGTCTAACCTAGGACTGACTCCCATTTTCTGCTGTCCTTTTCTGGAGAGGTGGCCTCACTCCAGGCCCCACTGCTGGGCTCCTCCAGTGGCAGCCATCATAGCTGCACCCTACAACTGCTCCCACCAGCCTTCTCTTGCTCCTCCTCAGCCAGCCAGTCTGCTCCTCCCAGCAGCTGGGGCCCAGGATAAGGTCACTAGGCTCAGCCGAGCCCGGTGCTGCAGGCAACACCAGCCCAGCAGCCCATGCTACAGCAGGCTGTGGTGTTTCTTAAACTCTGGGCCAATGCATCACAGCACATGTGGCTACAGCCCAGACTATCCCATCTTCCACATGCCAAATGGCCCACAAAGAGCATCATGAGAGCACATGGGATGGAAACCCCTCGAGCTGCCAGCAGCACCTTAGAAAGGAGGGGACACAAATACACCAAATAGGTCTGTAATTCAGGAGGCTGATAGCGGGGTTTGAGTAGGTGTTGGGTCTCAGCACTTCCAGACAGTGAAGAATGAGGGTTTCATGCAGGGTGAATGGGGTGGATGACAGACTGACACACCCAGGCACCTACTCACTGGTTTGGATAAACCTTACTAAAACTCTAATACCTGATATAATCACTGACCAACATGACAACTGCTATTCTTCAACGTCTCCTGCAGAGATGCTTGGGGCTGCACAGACAAGGGAGTGAAGGTCATCTCTTATCTTCCTGTACAGGGAGAGAGGCAGCTCCTACACCAGAACGCCATTAGCAAGTTCCTGCTCCACACCTATCCACATCTGCCCCTAGACGTGGGACAACACACTCACTTGCATAAATCTTCACATCTTTAGGCCACGACCACAGCCCAGTAGAACAAACTGCTGCCAGTTACAGAAGAGGAAAATACTGAACAAACTGGGAGGTTCAAGAGAGGAAAAGCTGGTTCAGAGAAGACAGATTTAGTGTAAAAATAAATGTCATTTTTGCAGGAGGGAGGGTGGAATGGAGGAAGACAGTGCCAGGTGCTCCTACTGGCGCACTTTCCCTGGGACGTAATTCCTATCAATAGTCTCCTCTTGCAGGAACATATGTAAGCAGCGCTCGTTCTGTGCCAGTGGGTGTCCAGCAATTCTGGAAGAAAATCAGATGTGGAGGTTAGCACAGCTGCCTCCAAGACTCCCACACCTCTGACGTGTCAGGAGGGAGTCAGGCAGCCAGCTCAGCACACCTGCAGCGCGCTCAGCCCAAGGTCACGCATGGCTCTGCAACAGGACCTGTAAGAGGTGCTTGAGCACAGGCTGTTCCCTTCCAGGCCGTGCCCTGAACCAACAGTACCGTGCTGGTGGGTCCCTGCAGCACAGCTGTTCTGCTAATACTCACTATGCTCTCAGGAGAGAGCACAAAGCACAGCCCCCACTCAGGGCAGGACTTGCTCCAGTTCCAGTTTCATTCCGTGGCTGCAGGTGCCACCCTCCAGCACTGGCACCTGCCAGAAGCAGGTCAAGACTCGAGACTCTCTCACAGTCAATTCATGGCCCAGCAAGAGCTAAAAAGGCAGCACACAGCAAAGCCAGGACATGAAACTTACTTGTTAATAAACTGTTCTAGGCCCTGTCTCCGCTCCTCGATGAAGGACTCCTCAAAGATGCCTTCATCTCCTCGGAAGGGAAGCTGTCGTTTCAAAGCTTTTCCAGGCAGCGGTGGCACTACAATCTGAAAGCACAGCATCACCCCATGAGCACAGCAGCCACCAGACATCCTTTGCTGTTTGATGCTCATCTCCAGTGCCATCACATGGACAGAGCAGAAGGTGCCCACTGCCAGAGACTGGTCAAGTTTCATGTCTCAAAACATTTTGGGATGCTTGGCAAATGCCTGTGTGCATGTTTGGTGGGAGTGGCACATCAGGGCTTGTGAAGGGCTCCACCCCACAGCCCAGAGCCAACATCCCAGGCCCGGCAGAGCTGTTCATCAATCACACTGAGGGTGGTGCTAACCCAGCCCCTGAGTGGCCAGAAGCTCCACCTTGGGAGGCAGCCACAAAAGCCCTGGGGTTTAAAACCTCCCATGAGGGACTTGCCTGGCCCCTGCATTCTCCTGGAGTTTTCATCTCACCCATGCTGGAACCCTAGAAGTTGGCAGCTATGTGTGTTTTTCTGTACCTTTTCTGTCTTTCTCTCTCTTTTCCTTCTAATCATCTTTTCATGGAACTTTTCTGGGTAACATAGCAACCTTAAGGTTTTAAAGGTTTCTAAGCAGGATAACATTACGCTAAGTTAATAGTAATTTATTGCTAAGTAATGTCATAATAAATGTATGAATTCTTTTGCCAAAATTCCTTATTTTTGCCAGTAAACTTTTGTGCATTTGTGACCTCTTGAGAATATCTGGTTGGCATTTCTCCTTGTACCAAACTAGAGAAAAGGAATCTTAGTTTAACCCCTAGATTTAAGTATCTGGGGTGCAACATGCACCACCACTTCTGGGAATCTCAAGATTATTGCTGCAACTGTTCCCACATCCTGGCTTAAGGAATAGGGAGGACTGAGCCAGGCCTCACCTTACTGTCTCGTTCCAGCTCATTCTTCAGCCACTCAAAGTCGCTGTATCGTCTCCTCACACACGACTCCTTCAATTTGAAGATGGGGAGGTTTGTCTGTAATGAAGCAAAGCAGTTTATTTGCAGGTTGATCTGGAAGCCACACATATAACTGAAAACTGAAGCTGCAGTGAGAAAATCAAACCTCCTGAGGATGCATGATGGGAACACTCAACTCCCTTATTCAGGACAGCACAATCACCACAATCCTTCAGATCCAAGCAAGCCAGTCTGCTCAGTGCCAGGCATTCCCTCTCCCTTGAGTGACTATTTCTGGAACATGCCCCCTTCCCAGGGGCACACACTGGGACCAGTGCTGACAATATGACTGTCAGGAGAATAATATTTCTTTCACCCAAGTTTACTCCATTTTGAAGTAATCTACAAGAGAGTTTTGCAGCAGCCTGAAGAGCAAAAGAACATCTGGCCTGACAGTGGCATCTCCATGGAAGAACTAACTGAGGAAATCTTGTCCCAGCAACTGTTCAAGGCTAGACCTTATCTACAGTCTTCTCCCAAAAGACAGCACCCACCCTACCAGGCTTTTCATGCCCATCTTGTCACTGGAGAACTGTGCAGCAATTCCTCACCTTTCTTCCCTGCCACTGGAGTCCAACAAATGACACCTGCATTAACTTTACCCCATCAACACAGTCTGAATCATTCCAGGAACTGAGGTAACAAAACCTTCATATGGACAGCACTTAGATATTACTGCAACACAATTAACTGTGTTCTTATGAGTCTGTGAAATAAACCCAGCTGCTTTCAGAGCATCTCTGCTGGTTTCAGTGGGACTAAGAGGTTCCCATTGCCACCTGCAGGCTGATGGGAGCCAAGCACCAGAGCAGGAAAAAGCAAACACCAATTCTTCTGAAAAGCAGAGGAGACTGATCACTATAAGCAAATCACAGTATAAGCAAAAGTTAAACCAGAACCACAACACATGCTAAAGGGACTTTGTTTTAGGGGAAGCTCAGTTTTACTCTGCCCATCTATCAGCCGCAGAGCTGTGAAGGGGTCCCCAGTTCAGCTCGTTTAAGGCCCAATGAAGAGAACGCTGCTATGCACACTCCTAGGCCACGGGCTCTCGGTAGAGCAGCCCCACGTTACTGCCGCCCAGCTCTCCTCCCCTGCCTGAGATAAGCAGCTCCGTGCAGCCGTGCCCTGCTCAGCAGCCACCCAGCGGGGCTCCGGAGCTGCTGAGGCAGCAGCTCGCTGTCCGTGCGCGCAGCAGCCCCCGCTGGATGCCGGGCGAGCCCATCAGCTCTGACCTTGAGCCCCGCAGGCTCGCCCCAGCCCGGGGCTTCGCCTCCTCCGCCCCCCGCCGCTCCGCAGCGGCACCGCTCCGGCCCTACCCGGCCGCCGTCCCTCGGCCGCCGCGTCCCGAGCGCTGCCGCCCCTCCCCGGGCCGCACACCCGCGCACCGGGCAGCCCAGCCCCGCAGGCCCGACCGGGGCCGCACCCGCATGCGGAGCTCGTAGCTGGTGTATCTGGCGCGGCCCATGCCCACGGTCTGCGGGTTGAAGATGTCGATCTCGAGGAAGTTGCTGGGCGGCCCGTACGCGTCCGTGAGGTCCTGCGGCTTCGCGTTCAGGCGCCGGGTGTCCGCCACCGCCGCCTCCGACATGGTGGTGGTGCCGCCGCCCCGCCCGGTCCGCCCCGCCCGCTACCGCAGCCCGCCCCGCCCGCGCATAGCCGCACGGAGTCCGCCCGCCGCCTACATAAACCCGCAGTTATCCAGGGTTCGGGGCCCCTCAGCCGCCACCCCACCCACACATCGCAGCACGGCGCCCGCACAGCTCCTGCATAACGCGGTAGTTATCCAGGGTTCGGGGCCGCTCAGCTACGGCCGTGACAGCGCCGCCGTGCGGCCGCCCCCTGCATAAACGCCGCGGGTATTCAGCCCGCGGGGCTGGCTAGGCCGGCCCCGGAACCTGCATGGCAGGCATGCTCCCGGCGTTACTCCGCGTCCCCTGAGCTGTTCCGGCCGGGTCCCCGCGGGATAGGGCAGAGCCCGAAGCTGAGGCGGCCACTCTGAGCGCCCGGCTGGAAATCGAGGCGTGGGGCTAAAAAACATGCACAGGGACTGCGCCATACAGCGTCTGGAGTGTTGCCAGCCCTGGACGCTGTACTGCGTAGGGAGCGCGAGGCCCTGGAACATGGTTGCCGCGATTCTGACGGGCAGATCGGGACGCAGACCCATAACGCCTTACGCCAGGGAGTGTCCCGGAAATAGGCTCCCATCCGTGACGGGATGGCGGAGACAGCAGCACTCTCAGGCCAACACGGAGTGCCGCGGCACACTCTGAGGCGGGCGGAGGAGCTGCGGCCGCCTCGAGGCTGCCGCCATCACGCCACTGTCACCTCTCTGCCACCGTGGGGGGACTAGGTCCGCACTGGGCCTGGCAGGTTATGTAAGCGTAGCCCGCCGCGATGCCCGCTGGGAGCTGTAGTCTCATCAACGCACCGCCTGCCACGCTCACCCGTAGCGGGACACGCCCCGCCCTCCGCCGCAGGGGGCGCTGGGTACTGTAGTCCACCGTCCGTGCATGGCTGCCTGTTAACGCCCCGGCGGGACTACTGCTCCCGGCGTGCCCCGCGCGCGCAGGCGCGGGGAGCAGCGCTGCTCCCTGGTAAACAGAGCGGCGCGGCGGCGGCAGCGGGCCCGGGGCGCACAAAGGGGTGGCGGGCCCGGCACTCCCGGCGGGGCCGAGGCGTCGCCCATGGCGGAGCCGGCTGGGGCCGCGGCGTCGCCGGACATCGACCCTGACTTTGAGCCACAGAGCCGCCCGCGCTCCTGCACCTGGCCGTTGCCGCGGCCCGAGGCGGAGACGGGCGGCGCGGCTGGCGCGGCGGAGGAGGGCGCGGGCGGCGCGGCGGCGGGGCCCGGCCGGGCCGAGGGGGCGCGGGCGGGCGGCGCGGCGGCGCGGAAGGGCGGCTCCCGGCGCAATGCCTGGGGCAGCCAGTCCTACGCCGAGCTCATCAGCCAGGCTATCGAGAGCGCCCCCGAGAAGCGGCTCACGCTGGCGCAGATCTACGAGTGGATGGTGCGCTCCGTGCCCTACTTCAAGGACAAGGGTGACAGCAACAGCTCCGCCGGCTGGAAGGTGCGTGACGGGGGGACCGGCCTCGTGTGCCCGGGCCGGGCCGGGCGAGGAGAGGCTGCGGAGGCGCCTCCCCGGTGCCCCGGCCAGCCCCGCCGCCCGCTCCGTGCTCACCTGTTGCTGCTGCTGGGCTGCACTCGGGGCCGCGGTGCCCACACTGCGGAGCCTGGGCTGAAGGCTCGGCTGAAAGCTCCGGGGTCTCAGACCCAGCCCAAGCATCGGCTCTGTGCAGCCGGAGCAGCTGCTGGGCTGGTTGTGGCATCACCCTGCGAGGCTGCCCCTTGCGCTCTCTGCGTTTAGAAACTTTTCCAGCAGAGAAGGGACGCATTTAACCGGCTGTGTCCGAGTTTCTGTGCAGGGTAGAGCCTCGGCTGGAGGGTTTTTAATCGCAAGGCCGCAGTTCTCTGTCACGTGGTTGTTAAAGCTCAGTATAAATAACTGTGTCATAGCAGGCGTGCTTGGCTTTCAAGGAGGGCTCTTGAAAAAGCGTCCTGTTTCCAGGAACGTGCTGGGGGCCTCTGCTGGAGTTTGGAAAAGGGAAAGCAATATTTTGCTCTAAAGGCTCAGCAGTGTCTTGTCTCATTCTGGAAATAGGTGTGTGCGGGGCTCTGTTAAAAGAGCTCCAGACTGTTTCAGTTCTGCCTGTGGTGACCTTGTGCTCCCTTATCTTTAGTCTAAAGAGTTCCAGCAAAGAGAAAGGGAAATGTGAGAGCTGGCTTGCAAAATAGCCCCTCAGCCTGTCCTGATGTATCAGAGCGGATGCCATGGAGACTGGACTCTGAAGAGTGTGATCTGTTGCTCTCTCACCACAGACTGGAATTACACTCTTGTTTGCAGTATTTATTAGCAGTTCATCCATGCTGCAGTTCTGCAGGAGGTTCAGCCAGCACGGTTTGGGGCTTTGGGCTTCCGTGACTCCAGCCACGTGTTCCAGTTGTCTGACTGAGCAGTAGGTGAGGACAGAGAGTTAATTTCAGACAGTAAATAAATAAATAAACGTCAGTTTCTGGTACGTTGCTTTCAGCCGGCTCGGCTCTCTGAAGTGGCACACCACGTGGTGGTGTGAGTGCAAACATTTGCTCGAGAGGGTAGAAACACGGTTAGAGGGATTCAGCTGTCACAGCTTGGGCCGGCACACGTCAATACAAAACTTTTCACCTTTCCATTTATCACTCATTGACAGTTCCTAGAGAGTGCATCTGGTTTAACTAATATGGATTGTTCTCTGTTACTTGTATGTGTAGCTTGGATTCTGTATACTACATTCTGATTTGGGACAGTGCTTGGGTTTTGGTATTTTTAGTGGAAGATAGTTTTTGTTTCCTCAGGCTAGGGCTGCTCTCCTGGTCCTGCTGCTCTGTATGTAGTCGTGTTAATTTAACAGAACTGGTGCATTTTCTTGTCAGGAATATGTCTGAGTATCTGTTGGGCAGCAGTGCTTGAGATTAAAGCTCATTGTGCTTTCTGAGATGCTCCCAGGTACTGTGGTGAAGGTGGAATATAGTGGGATGTCCTGCTGGACTGGATGCTGGAATAAGTACACTTCTGGCTTAATCCACTATGGCTGTTCTTTTGTTATATCCATTCACATATAATGGGACCATCAGCCATTGGTGTTACTCTGTGTTTTAATAATGTGTCACTTTTGGGCCATGTACCAGTAGATTTAAATTCCAGAATTTCACTTTGAGAATTTGTGCATACACAAGAGTGAGATTCCTGGTCAGATGCTGTTGTAGCTTTCCTGTAATTGACTTTTTAGTGTGGTTTTTCAGCCTGGGAACAGGATAATTCTGGCTTTAGAAGGAGTAGAAAAAGAAACTTTTTGCCAAGAAAGATGAGGGCAGGCAGAACAACAACAACTGTGGTGGGAATCGGCCTGTCTTATGATTAGGGCAGTTTAAAGCTCTTTATTTAACCAGCAAACAGAAAATCATGATAGAAATACAATACATTTTCCTTCCTGCTCACTCACAAAATCCTGTTGGCAGAGCTTGGCAGGATGTGTGACCATGGAACTTACTTTTAGTCTTTCTTTCTGTTAACTCACAGTTACATGGGTTTGCAAGAGGTTTGTTTGTTTTACTGACCTTTGTTTGCATTCAGATCCCTTAAGTGAAGGGAGGTCAGACATTTACAGTGTTACAGACGGGGACTCAGTCAAGTCAGTTCAATTTGACTTTTGTGGACTTGGAGCAAAATTAATAGGTGCATATTTAAGACAAACTGGATAAACAAAAGATGCCTCTTCACTTGAGGAATGGACCTGTCTGGGTATTTTTTGTTTTATTCTTATTATTTTTAGAGCTGTGAAGCTCTGTTTGCATGTTTTGGGGGTTTTTAATCTGTAAAGTAAAGGAAAAACTTCTTGAGTTATCTTAGTGATTTCTCAGTTTTGAGGTGAATGATTTTACATAAAGGAAATAAATGTGAAGCTGCTGTTAAAGGTAGCTGTAGCATTTTGATGCCTGTTAAGATGGTGGTACAGCTCTAAAGCTCTGGCATTTCTGTCTCATTTGGACAGAGCCAAACGGATAATACACTTTATTTTTATATAGTGCAGTTTAACAGAGAATTTAGATTAAGTAATTAAAAACAATATGTCTTTAAAAACTCTTAATCTACTTTAGTTAATATAAACTCCATAAACTCATTGTTGTTTCATAATTAATTTAGCCTGTCCTGCTCCACTACACAATTGGGGGAAGTGCAGCTGTTGCAGCCTGCCAGGGTGTGACCTCCATGAATTCCGGAAGGATCTGTGTTTTCGAGGAAGATGGAGTTGGCTGTTCCTGAAGTGCTTCAAGCACCTTGTAAAGGACACATTTGCAGTGTGTGCAGCCTGTCCTCTCCCTGCAGGAGTTCAGCTGAAGTTGAGAATTAACCAGCCTGCAAGGCACAAGTGTCCTTGTAGGGGGTGTTTGGGGCTTCTTCATAATCGTTCCCTGGGTGCTCTGCAGGATAGTCTGGGTATCCCTGGGTAAGAGGGTCATTCCTTTTGGTTTTGAGATTACTTGCAAGGGGAAGGTGTTGAGGGTTTGGGGTAAAGAGCAGAAACCCTGCAGAGAAGCAGTTTGCACTGGTTGTTACATCCATATGTACAAGCAAATTTGGCACAGTGAGGAACAAGGAGGACTCATCTTTCTTAGTGAAACAAATTGTGTATTCTCCCCAGGCTCTTGTCTTTTGCTTTGTAGGAAGAGAATAAACTTTAAAGCCATCCTTTTCACCCTCCAAAAGTATGTCACTGAAACAAAAATCAGATGTCACCGATGTATCTATGTATGCAACACAAAGAACAAATTATTCTGCACTATTACACTAATTATGGGAACCTGATGTCACACCTCTGCATCCTGGTGCTCCCTATTTATTTCAAATGTGTGCATGGATATACACAACATATGTACCTTCATACACATATATATGTATTGTGTGTATGTGTATATATATATTTATATATATATATATATGCAACAGCTCAAGGAGCTGTATTATGAATTAAAAATTACCAAGTGTTCTGTTTATCTAAAACAGATGTCTACTCTTAATCTTTGTTCAAGTGGGCAGCATTTCCTGAAAAGCCTTCCATTCCAGCCTTGTGGTTGATATTAAATGTTGACCAGCTGGATCAGGAGACCTGGCTGAGGGCTCAGTCACAGTCAGGCACTTCACTGGCTTTCAGTGCTGGCCCTGACAGTCCCCAGGCTCTCCCAGAGCTGTGGCTGTCTGATCCCCTGGCAGAGCATGTGCAGAGCTCCCTCAGGTTGGAGCAACTGCTCATCCTGTGGCCCTCTGAAGCTCCTCCATGAAAGAGAATAGACCAGCAGACAAAAGGAGCCCTGTCCATCTTCTTTACTATTTCTGCTGTGCTGCAGCTGGTAGATTCTGCCAGGCTATCTTTATGCCTTGCAAATAAATTCTAGTTCAGTAGACACAAAATCATGTGAACACTAGTTTTGGCAAAGTTGAGAAGTTTATTGGTGTGCTGACTATCAGTCAGACAACTTTTTTGGTTTTTTCTGAAGTCAGATCTGCAAATAAGCAATGATAAGTTCCTAAAATAGGCCCTTTTGCTGTTTCTTTATAGCTACTGGTGTGTCCCTGTATCCTTTAAGATTATTTATTTTTGCTCAGATTTGTCAAAACCTTAGGTTCTTAACTTAACCACTAAGGGGCCAAATCATTATCAGGACAATCTGCTTTAATTTCACTAAGAAATCCATTACCTGGACAGGAACATCTGGTGGCATTGCTGGGCTTACTTTGACTTTTGGTAATGGTAATTGCACGATAATAGGATTACTGAATGGGTTGGGTTGGAGGAGACCTTGAAGATCATCTCATTCTGTGTCCCTGCTGTGGGCAGGAATGCCTTCTAACAGACCAGGTTTGCTTCAAGCCATGTCCAGCCTGGCCTTGGACACTTCCAGGGATGGGGCAGCCTGTGCCAGGGCCTCACCACCCTCACTGGGAAGAATTGCTTAATATCCAGTCTAAACCTGCTCTCAAGTTTGAAGCCATTCACCCTTGTCCTATCGCTCCTTGTAAACAATTCCTCTCCTGATTCCTTGTAGCCCCCCTTCATTTACTGAAAGGCTGCAGTGGTTTCAGAAGACATTCAGAATATTTCCCTGTGTTTCCTCACTGAGCCAAAACTGAATGGATGCCATAAACCAAAAGGATACATAAAACTTCAGCTCAGCATCGTGGCTCTGAGCAAGGTGTAATCCTGCCCAACCTTCATCCTGGTGCAGGTTTGTGAATAGGTGAGGCACAGGGTGGAGTCTGGGGGTGTCTGTGCTGCACAGAGCCACTGACCTCAGTCTGTGAAGAAAGGCTTTCTGTGACTGTGCTGAGAAAGCCTGTAGTGTTTATTCCTAAGTGCCTGAAAGGACACAATTCCCATTAAATCTTCTGACACTAAAAATGAAGAAATATTCTAAACTGAATTGGAATATTGATGTCATTGCTATCATCACTGGTACAGCATTTAAGTCCACCTGCTCTTGTGTGGTTTTGTAGGTGCTGCTCTCTGTTAGTTTTGGTTTATTTTGGTTTCTTAGAAGTTGCTGCCTTGCAAAGGGGAGGGAGGGTCTGGCTGTTTGAATCCTGTGTAGCTGAGGGTGGGGAGAAGCTGCTGGACTCCTGCCATTACCTCATGTGGTGTTAGTGATGTGCTTAGTGCTGGCTGCAGGGCCATGTTCCCTGTCCCAGCTGCTGGCAGCCCAACTGGCTTTCCTTAAAGCAGAGGGAAAATGAAAAACAAGCTAAATGAGGCTTGTTCAGATGCCATACTGAGGAGTCCCTGATGGAAGCCTAGTGAATACAAGTGGATGTTGTCCATTATCTTTCTCTTAACAGGGTATTTTACCTTTTAATCTCAGTAGTCCTTAAATGGTCTGGTGTGGGTGAGGTGGGAGGAAGGCAGCTGGGCATGGCAAGGTGTTGTGGGTGAGAGAATGGCTGAGTGCTGGGTGTGGAAAATGAGGCTGGTTGTAGTGCACAGAAGTAGGACAGTAGGGCACGTGTGGGGTCACCAGGTGTCCTGTATTCCAGGTGGAAGAAAACTGATGAGTACTCAGCTGTGAAGAGGGCCAACCATCACTGTGTAGCAACATACACTTAACCCTGCTTAAAGTGACACTAACAGGCCCTTCTTCTTCTAATGCATTGAAGAAGCATGAAATATGAGAATTTTTTTTTTTTATTTGAAGCCTTGTTGAGTGTGGTTGTTCCCCTCAAAAGTTGGGAAAAGCTCATTTTTTGGTGAAAATTCATCTACTTCATACAATGCCAGTTAAATTACTTGAAGATTTTGCTGCTACTCTTCCCTGCTCCTTGCCAGTTTTTTCTGGAAAGCTGCTGTGCTGAATGATTATTCCTTGCAGCACAGCTCAGTTTTCCAGGCAGTTCTCAGAGGAGGCTGTTCCTGGGCTGCTGGTATTACTTGTTCCAACAAGTTTCTTCTGCTCTATCTAATCCTAAACAGCTTTTGTTGTGTATGCCTGCCTGTCTTGTAAATCGCCTCAATCTTTGCTTTTTAGAGAGCTGTGATCTTCTTCTTCTGGCCTCCCACTGAAAGATTACAGAAAGGAAAATGTTCTTCCTAAGATAGAAATCCCTGTCTGCTGAGCTTGACGTCTGTGCTGTGTGTGTCTTCTGGAAGGGGATTGCTGGGGAAGTGTTTCAGCTCCCTGGCTCTGGAGCACTTGTTTACTTGCTGGTGCAAATCTCTGCAAGGAACTTTTTCCTGAAGCCTTTGGAGCCAAGTGGCTGAGACTGGCACTGGCAAATACAGCAGGCAGAGTGTTCTCCCCTTGCAGCCTCCCAAGAATGCCATGGCAAATGATAATTCAGCACAATTACAGGCCTGGCACTGGAACATGGCCCTGCACTGGGATGAGACCCAGTTCTTTGTATGCCTCCAAGGCAGTGAGAGTGTATTACAGGCAGCTGCAGTGATTGCATGTATTTTCTTTCTTTTTTTTTTTTTTTTTTTCCTTCTGTCACTCATCCTTTAGAGAGACTTTTTGTTAAGAAATCTGATACTCTGTGGTTTGTAGTTTAAAGTACATGATGTTTCCTGGGAGAATGGCCAGGAAAGGAAGGAAACCACTGTGTCTCCTGGAAGGGTAGCTGCTCTGTCTTGTCTTTCTGAGCTTAGCTTGTGCTTGGCCCTGAGTGCTCTGCTAGCCCAGGCTGTGCACCACTGCTGCAGGGATCAGCTCTGCTGGGCAGGGCACAAGAGCCTCCTTCTGCTCCTGTAAACTTGTTTTATGGTAGGGAACCTCAGCTGTACCTACAAAGCTGTACAGTCCCCTGGAAAGGTTGTCAGTGGCCTTTAGTCTGTATTCATTTCAGCTGAGCATTTTCCATGGTATCTGTGGCAGTTGCCCGTGAGGCTGACTGGGCAGGGCAGTGGCTTGGTTGTGCTACCAGCTCCTGTGGTAATTCCCTGATGTGAGACCAAAGCAGAGTTTGGTGCTGGGCAGGATCCACAGCAGCACTGATGTTGCTGCAGGGGCAGGCCTGTTTTGATGGTGAGAAGTGTTGCTGTCCTTTAACTGTGGCCAGGAGATTTTATCAAAGAAGAAGGCTTAATGTTCTGGTAACTAAGATTTAGGGAGTAGTTTGCATAAGCTCCTAGCCACACTTCTGTGGCTAGTCCATATATCCTAGTTTGAAGACACAGTGGTTATGACCCAGGCAATGGTCCACCCTTCAGTGTACAAGTTTGTCTCTAGCCAAACTTGATTTTTTTGCATACTATCTGTCCTTGATTTCAGACTGGTTTTGTCTGAATGTGGTTTGCAGGAATCATCTTTGATCTATGATGGATTTAGAGACACGGGCTGGCTTTTTTTTATGGCAATGCTTATCATGCAGCCATAAGTACCACTGTAAGATACCTAAATAAATAACAATATCCTCCCCTAAGTAGGGACTGAAGATGTTCCTAAGGATTTGAAGGATTCCTGCCTGCACCTCTTCCTTCAGGTCACGCTTCTCTATGATCAAAGAGTTGCAGAGTCAAGACCTGGTGTGTTTTGCAGATGCTTAAACCAACTGGGAGCCTCCCACGCTGCTGAAATTGAGCATCTAAAAAGTTAATGTCATCTGTGTGTTTCTGGTGTGGGTTGCTTAACATCGAGAAAGGAAATATGTCAGGGTTGCCCGGGTGACTGAACTCTGTCATTTCCTCTTCTGTCAGGTCTGACTTGCAGGTCTGTGATTATTGTAGCATCATTGATTTGTCCCTGGCTCTCTCAGTGAGATTGGAGGGTGCCCTCCATGTGTTGGGTGTATTGAATCACTAGCAGGTGCATTCAGGCTGCTGGGTGTGTGGGTTCAGTGGCGTTTGGGACACTCTGGGCTCCAACCAGCAGCCAAGCTGGGTCCTGCAGGTGAGTTAGGGCTCAGGGCTCTGTGCTGAGCTGCCTCCCACAGTGTGCAAGAGAGCTGCCAAGTGATAACTTAGGCCCTGCACTTTAGATAACAGCTAACCCTGTTGAAAGAAATGTTCTGGTTTTTTTCCTCTGCCTCCAACTACACGTTCTGTTCTCTTCAGTTTTCGGTGCTTGACCCCCACAGTGAGGTAGTTCAAAGAACAGAGATAAAAGGGGCAGGAAAAGTGGTTTCCAAGGAAGGATAAGGCTTCTTCTCATTTTGGTTTGCTCTCTGAACTGCTTATAGCGTCACAGATGCTTGTGTTACGGAAGGATGAGAGCTTGAAGATGAGGAAGGAAGGAGTGGTACAGCAATTATCTGTTTCTACAGCTTTGCCATTATGTCAGTTCAGCAGTAACATGTAAAATCACTTTGGGACTGTTTTATAAAAGGTACCAGGCTTCATTGTGCTCATGTGAATTCTATTCTTATTCCAAGATGTCTCATTTCAAGCTGCTTTTCAGCCAAAAATTAGCTACACAAATTGTCTCTTATGATACTCAAGATGCCATCATGAGTTCCCAGGCTACTTTCAGGAGAATAAATGAAGAATTAGTGACAACTTAGTGGTTCTTATTGCTGCAGCAGTGTGCATTCAAAGTTTTGCACATTTACCTGGGAAAAGGGATGGAATTCTTTGGAAATGAAAGCAGCAACCTTGCAGGAAACAGTGCACAGTCTGAATTTGCTTGTTTCAACACTTGAAGGAAAGGAAAGCTTTGTTTAGAGAAGATCCAGGCAGGACTGTTGTACAGCTATTACTGTGAACAGCTCAAGTAATAAAACTGTGTGAGGGCATTGACTGACACATGTTCCATCAGGCTCTGGCTCTGCAGTCACTCTCCAATTAAGAACATGTGTATTCTTTGATACCAGTTGCAGCAAGCAGCCAGTCTTCTCCAAATCCTCAACAGCCAAAGGTTAAAATGAAAGCTAAGCCAGGATGATTCTCAGATCTCCTTCAGTCTCCATAAAATCTTTCCACTTTGCCTGCATTGTTAATTTATCTGCGTCTGCTTTTTTCTAGGACAGTACTTTTGGTGAGGTGGCCAAAATTAGCATGGGGAGGACTTTTCCGAGAGGAAAAGGGTGGGGAGAGGGAAAGCAGCAGACAGGAAAGAACTGTGTTGAGAGTTGGTGGAAAAAGATGATAAAAGCACAGTTAATTTGTTCAGAATTAAAGGGAGTATGCATGAAAACTGAAGGTTGTTATATAACTTAGTTAATATGAAAAAGATGTTGTGCTTGGACCCCTGTTGTGTTTCCAGTGCAGCACCTTTTAATCATTTGTAATTGGGCCATCTGAAGAAATTAAGTGCAGATATCAAATAAATTCCTAGGCCTCAAGGGGAGTTTATGGAGGATCTGTTCAAACGATGAAATTGTTGCTTCCTGATTCTAAAATTCTGGGGAGTTTTTCAGCTGCAGGATGAAAATTGAGTTTGATGGTGGTGTGCAGACATGTTAGCTTGCAGTTTTCAGCAAAGCTAAAGCAAAAGGAGGGAGCTGGGAGAGGCAGGGAATGTGTGTCTTACCCAGCAGAAAGATGGGAGAGGCTAAAACTGGCATGTACTGTGTGGGAGTGCAGTATCCACTGAACATCTTACCCTGTCAGGAACATGCACCAAGGAAAGCACACAGCCTCCTTGCAGGGGGAGCCTGCCAGTCTCCAGGATTCTAGGACTCCTCTTCCTTGAAGTTTCTCTCCCATTTCTCCAGTTTTGGGGTGATGTTAATGGATGCACTGAATAGAAGTGTTTTGCCATTTCTCTTCACCCAGTCTGTTAGATTCACTGTTATGTTCTGCTTGAATCTGACTGAAAACCGGCCATATAAACGTTAAAAAAATTAGCCAGGTTTATGCTGGGTAAAGGGGTTGACAAAAGTGTGGGAACAGCAATAGCTTAAATTCAGGTAGGCTCATGTTGAAATTGCAGGTTGTATTTTAGAATTTGTTTACTTGCTCTGTGATATGTGTGATATACCTATTTTTTTGCAGATTCTGTATGGTCTTTAAAGTTCCTTTGTGTTAGTATTTTGCTAGCTGAAAGCTGCTAGTTGTCATGGTAGCTTCACCCTTTATATTGCAGTGAAACATGGCACTGCTTGCTATTGCTGCAAAGCATGTTCAGACAGAAATAGCAGGTTTTTATGGATAGCTTTTTGTTATAACTTTCTTCTCTGCATACTGTCTGAATGTGTTTAAGCTTGTGAGGTTTCTAAGTGGGAGGTGTGTCAATTGTCAGGTCCTCACATTTTGTGGGTTTTATTTCTTTTTTTTTCAGAACTCCATTCGACATAACCTGTCCCTGCACAGCAAGTTTATTAAAGTCCATAATGAAGCCACAGGGAAGAGCTCTTGGTGGATGCTCAATCCTGAGGGTGGCAAAAGTGGAAAAGCACCAAGGAGAAGAGCTGCCTCCATGGACAACAGCAGCAAACTTGCAAAAGTCAGAGGTAAAGCATCCAGGAAGAAGCCTCCTCTCCAGTCTGCTCCAGAATCCTCTGCTGACAGTCCTGGCTCTCAGTTTCCTAAGTGGCCTGGGAGCCCGTCCTCGAGAAGCACCGAGGACTCTGATGTGTGGAACACCTTCCGGCCTCGAACCAGTTCCAATGCAAGCACCATCAGTGCCAGGCTTTCTCCTATCCTGACAGAGCAGGATGACCTCCACGATGAAGAGCTGCTTCCTTCTCTCGTGTACTCCAGTGCATCCAGCAATGTTCCACCAACTGTGACCGAGGAGCTCGAGCTCATCGATGGCTTAAATTTGATGTCTCCCAGCTCATCTGTGCTGTCCACCCAGCAATCTGCCTCCAGTGGTCAGATCCAGAGAGATTCCAGCTTTTCCTTGCAGAGCCCAAATGCAGCTGGTCAGACTTTTGGCAACTCCCTGTTTAACCCCGTTGATATTTCACTGCAAAGTTCTGTCAGCCATTTCTCTGCCCCTCAGACCTTGGAAGCTCTTCTGACACCCAGCTCTCCGCCTCCAAGGGATGTTATGATGACTCAGGTGGATCCAGTTCTCCCACAGACTGGTAACAGGATGAGCAGCCGAACTCTTCTGCTTCTGGGTGGACAGGCTGCCCAGAGTAAGATGAGCTCAGGCAATCCACGAGGAAAGCCTGCAGAGCAGCAGGCAGAACCAGTCGGTGCCAGTGTTTTGCCATCAACGCTTCCCATAGTGACATCTCCTCAAAACACTGCCAGCATCACCAGTTTGAAGGCTCCAGTTTCTACAACAACTGCCCAGTCAGTCCAGCTGGGCAGTCCAGTGCTCCTTTCATCTGCCAGCCCTGCTCCCTTGGGATTGAACCAGGACAGGCTCCCCACTGACCTGGACATTGACATGTACATGGAGAACCTTGAATGTGATATGGATTACATAATCAACAGTGAACTCATGGATGGAGGACTGGACTTTAATTTTGAACCTATTCTGCCTACTCCCAGCTATCCCAGCACCTCACAGGCCTCCAACCATACCTGGGTACCAAGTTAACTTCAGGAGCACAAAAAGGTAGGTGTAGTTGTGTAAAATGCTACCAACAACCCTGTCTAGGATGGTTCCTTTGCCCAGCTCTGCAGCAGTTAAAGGAACCTTTTTGAAAGCATAGTAAAAAGCTTTTGGAAGGCTCATGTTCCCTTTTAGGAGGAGAAAAAGCTGTTTAAAGGTAGGTGGATTTAGCTTACTTACCAGGTAGTCAGCTCCTTTATGAAATAAAACAGCAACCTGAATGAAACTCCTGTTGTCTCCTGTCACCCAAGATGACTCCATCACAGGACATCAGGCAGTGCCTACAGCTCTACAGTTGACATGAGAGCATGTGCTGATTCCATAAATAAAGACATCCACCAGTACATACAGAATGGTTGAACTGAGCCAAGCACACACTGTGTTTCTACCCAGGTTATTATTATCCCTGCAGAATTCTCTAGGATGTGTAGTACAAAGCATGCCCATGCCATGGCTGTCTGTTTTGGTCTGTGTGTAGCAGGTCATGGTCACCCTTATCACACCTCCTGCCCTGCCCTTACCTGGGGTAGTGTCTGGAAAGTCAGGTAAGTTGGCTCACCAGCATTAACTACTCAATTGCTTCCCATTAGAATAGCAAACAGGAGTCTGCAGTGTGCATGGAGGTGGAAGGAAGAAGGATGTGTTAGTGCTGTCCCATGTACTGCAAAGCTGCCTCTTCAGCAATTTGTCATATTTGCACAAATAGTGTCAAGTTTTGCAAATAGTGTCTATGACAGCAAGACTTTAAAATATCTTATCTTTTGAGGCAGTGACACCCTGACTTGAAACACTTAAAGCAAAGGCAGTGGAAGAATTAGGGAACTGGAGCTGAAGGCCTGCTTCACACTGGGAACTCAGCTGATGGAAAGTGGACAGGCTGGAGCATAGACTGGATATTGGTTGGAAAGTGGAAGCCTTGCCAAGAATATTTCCTTTTTAGGAGGCAGATGTATTTGTTAGTGTTGCAAATTCAGTGCTAATACTGTCCAGCTGAGCAGGCAGAAGTGAGGGCAAACTGCAGATACTGTGTCATTCTGGGAAGCCCTTGAGCTTCAAAATCATGAGAACAGAAATTATCATCTTCTTGGCCTTATTACCCTTTCCTAGGCACCTGAGTCACTTGGAGGTGGTTTGGACCAGGTGACCTCTGTCAGTGCAGCCATTCTCTACAAGTGTCTTGGGTCCAGACAGAGTAAAATGCTGTCCTTTGAGCTGGTGTTACTTAAACTGTGTGAAGATATTGATGCATGACTATATATTGAGATTTTAAACACAATTTAACTCCCCCTTATTCCAAGTCACATTCCACTGCTTAGGGTGTGATTTTTTGGTAGTGTTCTTCTGTTTGTACCTAACCAATCTCTTTATTGTAGGGAGAGGAGGATTAGTCAAGCTTTTCTGTATTCTTATGGGACTTTTTATAGTGATGTGTGTTAACTGTGCATTTGCTGAATTACTGAGTGTCTTAATTTAAAGATCTTATCTTCAGGTGAGATACAGAAACTCAGTTTTGATTTCAAATTTTGGTTTCGAAATTGGGTTGACAAACTATGGTATCCTTCTGTGTTAGGACAGTTTGCAAGTTAGTGGCAGAGGCTTTTTGAGCAGTGTTTCCATTGGATATTGTTCTGAGCTTTTGTGTTGGTTTTGTTTGTTTGTTAAGGTTTGCTTTTTTGTCTTTATGCCATGCTAGCACAGGCCATTATATTTGTGGACTTTTCAGGGATGAAAAATTTTTCACAGAAGTGTTTTCTAAACATATGCAGGCTGTCCTGCACTCCTGGGCCAGGTAGACAAGGCCTCTCTTTAAAGCATACCAGGTATAGATTATTTTTTAAGAGTGTAAAGCAGAGAAGCTGAGGAATTATTTATCCAAGGGTAGGGTCTAGTACTGTTGAAAATGTGGATATAATGAAGTGCTTAAGAGGGAGAACAGGAGCTCTTAAAGCATGATTATGTTCTTGCTCCATTTTATATTCTATGTGAATTGCTTAATCAAAACAGAGGAGCTAGTAATGTTAAAACCCCTGGATTTTCTTTGTTCCACACATGATACTTTCTGGGAAATGTGCTGGCCATGAAGGAGTGAGATCTGGAGCAAGTTCTGAACCCCCATTGTGTTTGGGCAGAAAGCGTGGCTCCCACGTGCTCTGGTCACAGCCCTGCTGCCCCAGGAGGAGAGGCCACACCCTGCCAGTGTGCTTTGCTTGGAGCCTTTTATTCTGTCCTTAGATTTTGTTTGCCTTTTGCAAAGCTTTTCTGTTTTGCCTGTATCCTGGAGTCCATGGAGTGGGATGAGGGGGAGCTTTTTCCCCAAAGGAGAGCAAGTATTGTGCAAAAGGCTGCCCAGACAGAGAGGTGAATCAGGTTTCCAGCAAAGGGAGAGCAGGGCACATGTGGAGAGAAATAGGAATGTTCCTGGGAAAAAAGGCAGAATGTTTTCTAATGAGTTACAAAACCAAGTGAGCTGCAGACATCAGTGTCTGTGAGGAGGCCTAGACTGTCAGTTGTCCCTTACTGCAGTGAGTTCCTAGGATCCCTGTTTGGAAATCACTGTTCAGGGAAAGCTATGTATTGCTCTGGTGTGGCAGGCATTTTTCCTTTCATATCCTTTCTATTACTGTGCTTTTCTCTGTGTTAAACTCACATTGGCAAAAGCTATTCTTAAGTGATCACTAACATAAAGCTGTTCTGGATAGTTCCTGTGGGCCTAACTCGTGGCCTTCTGGGTCGGTTATGGGTATAATGCTGAGCAAAACCTGTTTATCAGTTAATCACAGTGATCACATTCTGATTTGAGCAGCCAGAATGAAAGGGAACTGGGGAAATATTTCTCTTTGTAGACAAGAGGATATCTGTAGGAAAGAGTACTTAGTCTTATCTGCAGCACTTAGGAAGATAGGAGCTAGTTGGTGTTACCCTTGGTGCTCAAAGCTCCCATGATTTTATCCTCTTCTTGCAAGTTAAATGCCAAAGAGCTTGTCCACAGCTTCACCAGGAGTCTGTTTGAACCCTGCCTGTGTTTCTTTGCATGGACATTAGAGATCAAACATTGAAACTTGGTCTCTACCCAGCACTGATACAGCACCCACAAACTGAGCTATTAGCCACAGAGGAAGACAGCATAGAAATAGAACTGCCTTTTTTGTGAAGTGCTATAGCTTTTGTCTCATTGGTGAGTGTAGAATCCATTTAGTCTTGTGGTGGATATTAGTTAATTATTTTTACTTATTCATTTAGACTCCCTGTGGCTTCAGAGTCTGGAGAACTCTTTCTTATCCCTTGCCCAGTTTGGTCTGGATTCATGCTTTTCTTGCTCTGTCGAATTCCCTTTGCTCCAAACATTGGATTTTTGTCTGACAGAACATAAATAAATAAAACCCTCATAAACTTTCAATTTCCCAAAGCAGCCCATTGCTCTGGCTTCTGTTTTAACTTACTGTCTTTTCTTGTTCAGGGCTGATTCCCTTTTGTAGTTTTTGGGGTTTTTTTTCCTTTTCACAGGTTTATTTCATGCACCCTGTTACTGAATGCAGCTGCTGGGATGCCCTACATTTATCTTGCTGTTTTGCCTTTCAAAGTGGATCATATACCTACAGTGGTGGTTTTATGTCAGTGTCCCAAGTCAGCTTAGACTTATTCCAAGGCTTGTTTCAATGAGTTGTGACAGCTTTATTGAGGTGAGGCAGAAGACCTGAGAAGAGATCTTCAGACATTTGGGGGACTGAGATATCTAAAAATGTTTAATTATTTGTAAGTAGAGACAGGATTTCTCTAAGTGGGTGAGCATAAACAGTTTGTGTGTGATCTTTAAAAGTCTCTTTTACAGTCTTTTCCCTACCAATTGATATTTGTGGTTGTTTAAGGTGAAGAGTAATTTTCCACTTTCCTGCAATGCCTCTAGTGTTAGCCAAGTCCTTCTTTAAACTTCCTTATCTTGCAGAGCCTTGTTGGTGCTGTCAGCTTACAGGAGGAATACTTACTGCTGACCTTTCTGTCTCAGTCATACTCTGAAGCTTGGAGCTGAGCAATTGCATCCTCCACTTGACTCTCTGTTGATCTCTGTTTCTTGTGGTCTGTTTGTTCTGTAGCGGCAGATTGGTAGTAATTAACTCCTTATCTGTGCATCCAGGATTCCCACTGAAGAGGAGCTCTAACCAGTCACTCTTATTTTTCTTCTTCCTAGTGTCCTTCAGGTTTTGAACATTGGGTTCTGACTTCACTTCCCACCCCAGCAGAGAAGAGAATGGAGCATGTTGGATTCAGTTTCCCTGCACACCATGCCTTGGGCAGAAAGGGCTGCCCATCTGGGAAGAAGGGGCAACCTGCATCTGGCTGCAACAGGAAGAGTTTAAAAATAATAATCCTGTTATGTGCCATGGCTCTTCCTACAAACCTGACCCTGCCTTGGACCACCTGGAGAAACCCATGTCCAGAGAGGAGCCCTGGTAAAAACCTGGGCCAGAAGCCTCTGTGCCAGGCAATAGTGTTTTCCTGTGTGATGAGTTGGGTTTGCTGGAGGAATCTCTCACTGGCTGTTCCTCTCTCTGCTCCAGCAGAAAGTCTCCCAGTGCCTCGGACTGGTGGAGGGCTGGCTCTGCTCTCGCTTGGCTTGCCTCATGGGGCAAAGTAGTTGGACTTTGTGATTAAGCCACCAGATGTGCACTTGGTATCCCACAGAGGAATTGGTGGGAGCTGGTTGGTAGAAGGCCTGTGGGAGGAGGGTGTGCTGTTTCAGGGGGTGCTTTCAGTGTGCCCATCACTGGAGCATCCATCATTGTTCTGCAGGGAAGGGTGGTTCTCGTGGTGTAGAAGGCTTCCAGCTGTCCCCCTGGGTGGAACAGGAGGACACTGAGTTTTTCACTGTGCCAACTGGGCCCCATTGAATCAGAAGCATGTTTTGAGAAGTCCCTATGCTGTTCTCAGCACTTTCCTGATACACCAGGCTGCTGTAAAATAAGCACAGGTGCTAGTAGCTGCTTTCTGGGACATAAAAACCATTGTTTTGGGTTTGTTTTTGATCTGTCTTGCTACAGCAGCAAAATGGAAAGCCTGGGTGTGGCCTTAACAGAGCCCTGGTTGCTTTTCAGAAGGGCATTTTCTATAGATGAAATATTTTTTTACTAATCTGGGAACTTTCTACAGTGAACATGAAGCCAATGTAATGTGTGTCCCTATTATGCATCTCTCTGTCTGAGAAGGCAACAGTGACAGACTCTTTTTCAGAGCTGTATTAGGAACAAACACATCTGATGTTTGATGATGTATATGATTGAGGGGAAGAAATTGGCAGGTCCCCGTGGTTTCAAACCACTGTGGGGAAGAGTTGTACATTATTGTAATCTATATGTAAAAGTAGGTGCAAATTACATAGAAGCTTTTCTAAACCTTTTTAAATATATATTATATATTTTAATTGAAAAACGAGATTATTGGATAAAAAAGAAACAAAACAAATTTGCTGCATCTGTCCCCTTCATACCTGATAACACTACAGTATGGGAGGGGGCAGCCTAAGGCATTTTGGGCCAAGAAGCTGAAAATGATGTTGGGAAAGTGGGAAGGACACAGCAGTGTGACTGGAGAATGGCTGCTCTCCCCAGAAGAGGCAGAGGGAAGGTGCCTGGCAGGGCTTCCAGCCACAGCTGCTCAGGCTGGGCATTCCTGCCAAGCCAAGGGCACAATGGAGGGAATGCTAATCATTAACAGTGCTGTTCTCAGCTAATCCCTGAGTAGCTGCCTGCAGCTGATCCACAGGACACATTCCCTGGTCTGCTGAGGAGATGGTGTGGACTGGATAGTGCCAGATCTGCTGACACTCTGCGTGGCCCTTACCGAGGGCATGGTCACTTGGGTTTGGTAGCTCACTTTGGTTTCCGAGGGGTTTTGTTTTCTTGCTGAAGCTTCTGCTACTGCTGGGGAACTTGAAGCCTGTAGGCTTACCCTCAGGGGTCCACCTGGGATCCTGCTCTGTTTCCATATTTTTGCAGAACAGAAATTAGGGGTCAGAAGATAAATTCAGAGCATTAATGGCATGTTCCTATCACTGTTTTGGTGTTTGCAGTGGCAGGATCTGTGGGAGACATGATGCTTTCATGGTGTTCTAGTAGACTTGATCTGGCAGAAAGATTCTCCAGTCCTTTTTGAAGGTGGCTTCAGTTCAGAAAGTTTGTATTATGCAGTGCAGTGAGCCACAAGGTTTCACCAGCTTGTCTGCTCTGTTTTCATTTTAATCTGAGTGGAGATTGGAGATGGAGTGATTGCCTGGTTACCTCCAACAAGGAGTCTTCAAAAGTCTTATCTACAGCGTGCTATGCCATCAAAGCCTTGAATAGTTTGATAACCTTTGTTTTGAAGGCTGCCTTCATGGCAGACCTCCCAGTATTTCAGATTTGCCCACAATCTACATGTCTGGCCACACCTCGTTGTAACAAATAAACAAAAAGGCAGTTCCTAAGCTGGGATCCCAGAATTTGTACACTTGAAGCATAGATGAACATTCTCACTAGAGTTAATTCATTACACAAGTGGATAGATGCCCTTTCACAACACTTGATGGCACGTGCCACACGTGAGAATCAGCCACTCTGAGCTCAGTGAGCAGACTGGAGAGATTTATGTTGTTTGGCACAGAATATGCTGCCTTGTTAGCTTGGGTCCTGAAGGAAACTTGATCCATGATGTACAGGGCAGGTTGAATGGCTGCCCAGGATTCACAGCCATGTATCAAAGGACAAGACACCAGTAAGTGTGGTCGTGTTAAATGCGAGTCTTGGCTCATTTCCCATGAAAATAGAACCCAAAGCAATAGAAGAGACAGTATTAATAACCAGTGCTTCAGACCACCTGTGAGCTGTTTCAGGCTGGGTTGGTCTGTGGGAAAGAGATGCTGTCTTCAGGCTGTTGCAGAGTGTCCCTTAACTGTGACAGCCCTGGGAGCTGGCCTGATCCCTGTCTGCAGAGAGCCTGGCCCTGAGCTCCCAGGTACCACCCCAGGGAGATTGGCACAATCTCAGCTGGTTCATGTCCTTGAGCTGATCCTGCTGCAGGAGGTGAAACCCAGGATTCATCATGGTTACTGCTCTGGTGTGAGTTCAGACAAGACCCTTTGAGTAAGGAATACAGCACATACCTATTTTTTTCCCATATTCCCCTGGCCATACTGGTGGAGATAACACTGGAGATAGGGGCACCTGTGGCTGGAGTCCTGCTGTACCAGGGTCCTGGCAGTGACATTTCTGCCTTGCAGCAGTCTGTACAGGTGATTTGTGTCTCCTCAACACAGCAGGAGCTGTCAGTGGTTGAAGAAGCTTGAGAGTGCCCCAGTGCTGAGAATGGTGTTCAGAAGACTCGTGGAGTGCTCAATAAACCGTGAATGTAATGCTGCAGGCTCAAGCAAGCAATTTAACTCCTTTTTTGTATGTTTAGCAGGATAGCTTGTATTGTGGGCACAGAGGGCAGGGATGCAGAGAATTTGGGAGTTCTACAGACACTTCATTTTCATGAACCTTGAGCTGTTTTAGCCTGAGATGCTTCCTCATAGGACACAGGAGACTCTGAAGTTCCTGAACTGCTGCTTGCAGACAGGCTGTACCTGGCAGGGGGTTGCTCAATACTTGTCCAGTTTTTTGTATTCTTGCCCAAAGCATTTGCTACTTGCTGCTGCTGGAGCCCAGGTCATGTCTTGGTGGCTCTCCATGCTGCATTAGCACCACAGGCCCCATACTTTGGGTTAGTTTTTGCTCTAATGAAGGATTGGGGATTTGGGGAGCAGCTGTGAGTGGGGTGAGAAGGGAAGGGGCCAGTGACATGGGGAGTGGTGCTCCTGGGTAAGTGCCTGAGGGGAGTGGGCAGGGGACTCTTGGCACAAAGCATTCCTTTATGCTGTGTTCCTTGTCCTCCCTGAGCTCAGGCAACAAATTTCTCCATCTTCAGAGGATCAAATGCCATCTTACACAGCATTGAAGCCACCATGCAGCTCAGGGCCACTAAGGATTCAGGTAACCAAGCCCATAGAGCTTAGTAGGAGGCAGACTTGTTGCTTTTATTTACACTTGGGTTTAGCAAATTGCTTGAACTTTCTTTATAATTTAAGCATATTTTACTTCCAAGCATGTACTTCCAGCTTCATGTGAGAGCTTGGAAAATTGGAAGCTTCTGGGAGCCCTTAATTTTCCTTGCTGCTGTGTCTAAAATCATGTCATCCCTATCCTGTGCTGCTTTAAAAACAGCAGTCAGATCATCCTGATGAGAGGAATGGAGCATTCCAGAGCCTGGGTGTATTCATAAACAAGAGTCATAATAGAAGCAAGTAGCACTAATCAGCTTTTCCAAAAGAAATGCCTAGAAAGCTTTTATGTAGATAAGAATTTGTTAATTTTCTTACTTAGCTGCTTATTTATAGCCACATTCAAATGCTTCAGGGCTAGCCTTGCTCCAGGATTGAGTAACCTGTGTCTGGTGCCATGGGTAGGAGTGCCTTGGGAGTGGTGTCCTGGACTGTCACCAAAATGTGAAAGTTTGGATCCATTATTAAAAAAAAAAAAAAAAAGAAACCCAAAGCAAATCAATCAACTCTGGGACATGAACATCAACAGGGAATAGCTTAGGGCTTGCCTCAGTTGCATGTGTAATGAAAAACATGTTCTAATTAATGTGGGGAAAAGCAAGCAAGAGGTGACTTCTGAAGCCTGAAAGATGTGTCTGTGTGAAGGCTTGGAGCATGAGCTAACCCATCACCACACTCACCTGACCTTCAGGAAAGGGATCCCCTCTCTTCACTAGCCTGTGTGTCTTTGCCTGCACCTGATGTGTCTGTAGCTGATGGAGAGCAGTATCTGATGGAACCAAACTCACTCCTGATGCTGTGGTGTACAGCAGGGAGAAGAGGCAGCAGAGGCTGAAGGTGTAAGAGCTGACAGTGTTGCATTTATGGTTCTTTGGCTGAGGCAGTGTTATGGTGTGTGGTAGAAGGGGATGTTCTGGGACACAAAAATAGCCCTTGTTGCTTTTCAGAAGGGCAGTGGTGTGGGACTGGTGCTGTGGGGGTCCCCAGGGTGTCCTGAGAGGTTTGGCTCAGTGGAAGACAGGTTACTTGTCCTGAAAGCAGCCACCTTATACAGCACTGGGGTGGTTCTGTGAAATGGTGCTTCCAGCACAGTGGAGTCTTCACCTGGTGCAATCCCAGGAAAGGTTTCTGCATTGCTAGCACAGATGTCTGCTGCACACAGGGCACCACTACCTGACACACTTTCCACCACATCCCCTGTGCACTCTTCCACCCGTTTCTCACAATAATTTTTTTTTTAAATAAACCTCTGCTTTTGTTTGCTCTCTGTAGCAGTGTAACTTCTGAACCGTTACAGGCTTTGTTACCATCTGTGCTAGCAAGACTGTAGAATGTGCTAGACTAGGGGGGAATGTTTGAAAAATAAAAACCTGTAATCCTCTGCTCTGTGTCTCATCCAGTTTGTTCTGTTCTCATGGCAAGGGCCAGCTATTTCTCCTTGCCCTTGTCTTCTTTCCCCTGCCATCCTCACCTGCCGGGGTCCCCCTCAGTGGAATGCCCCTTAGCTGGCCAGAGGCAGAAGGGTTGCAGTGTGACACCCACAGAGTCTCTGCTGTGCCCTGCAGTGTGTGGAGCCCCTTGTTACAACTTGCTGGCAGTGCATGGGGATCCGTGGGGTGCCAAGCCCTAAAACCGACCCTGGGGAGTTGTAAATCCTGCAGGACTAGTCTAGAGTTGTTTCAGTCCCTTAATTTCTTGCCTTTCTAGACCTCAGTGCTAAAGGTGACTGTTTTGTATAACTGCATTCAGATATCTTTGTGTGTCAGCAGCGGTGTTGGCAGGTAAGGGGATGAGGGAGAAACAAGGGAAGGAGTGTAGACCAGGGATTCCACTGGCCAGGTTAGACACACAGAGGGAAAGCTGGGGATGTTCTAACGCTGCTGAGGGTAAAGACTCATTTGTGAAATTGCACAATATGTGTACAGTGAGAAAACTTTAATTCAAAGCCTTGCATACCCAGTATATTATTTTTGAAATCTATTCTTCACTACAGTTAATGCAAATAAGTAAGGGGCTCTTAAGATGCTGCTTCAAGATTTAACCCAGTTTACAAAGATGGGGAATTAGGAGGAGATGCTTAGGGAAACTGTGCCCCTCATCTGTTCCTTGGATACTTAGGGCTTCTTTCAGGCACATAATGATGGGTGCTCTTGGAGACCCAAAATGCCCAAGATTTTGCAGATTGGATCAAAGTGAATGTGTTCATAACTTCCCTCACAACAGGGGCTATGCATTTGCCCAGTAGCCATTAACACTTCTTTTACCTCTTTGAGCATTGGCCTGTGCCATTTAAGCATTGCCAAGGAGAACAAAATGGGACCTGAATGCCTTGGCTCAGGGTTGCTTTTGATGAGTGTGACACTGTCTTTAGTAGCCACCAAGAGTCCAGCTGTGTTCTGTGGTTTCAGTGCATTGTGTTTGCACCTTTCTTGCAGTCTTGGACACCTCGTAGCTCTCCCAGCTTGTCCCCATAAGTGTTTTGGCCTGTGGGTAGTTGTCTGCAGAACAGCAGTACAGTGAAGCCAGGGCAAAAACAGCTTTTCTGCTCAGCTGGGTTTCTGGCCACAGTCCTGCTTTGCCTCCAGCCCCTGCTGGTTGATGAATACCTGTGAGCCACCAGGGATGGGCCCGCGTGTGGAAGCACAGTGGGAAAGGCTCTGCCCTCTGCATGTGTCCTTTGTGGTGATGTGTGAGCAAGGAGGGCTGGGGCACAGGGAGATGGTGGGTGCACACTGCCTTCTCCTGAGCTGTTATTTCCCCTTCAGAGCTGTGTAAGAGCAGCAGCCAGAGCCCTGACTCTGACTGGGTGGGTTGTAGGAGCTGTGGCAGTGCCATTGCTGCAGTGGCACTTGGTGTTGTCCATGGGCTAGGACACCATTCCTCCCACCATGCAGCTTGGGTATGGCTCAGCTGTTACAAAAGCAGTCCTGGCTGCACCTGCCGGCCTTCATTCTGCTACAGGCTTTGCAAGAAACTCAGTTACTGCTTTGGGCATGTGCCTGCATCCTCCCCTGGGTAATCCCCAGTACAGTCAGTGTCCCAGCTCCCATGTGCAGGATCTCCTGGAACGTTCCTGCAGAGGAACTGGCTGACTCGACAGCTGCCCTTGCTTCAGGCTCCCACTTACAACAGGTGGCTTCATTCCCCTTTTGTGGCTGCTCTGTGGAGCCTGCAGTCTACTCTGGCAGTTCTTCCAGCCACAGAGCAACAGGGAGGAAAATCCTGGCCCAAGCACATGAAGGATGCAGGGCCCACCAGGACAGGGACCCAAGCACTGAAATTGCCAGACTTGTGGCATGCTGTGTGTGGCTGCCTGCAGCCTCTCCTGGCCTTGCCAGCAGCTCTGCTTGTTTCTGGTCAGGCTTGAGAAAGCATGGAGCCTTTCATCTTACTGGTGTGGCTGGTATTTTGTGTGTGAGCTGGAGTGTGTGGCAGCTCAAGGCCAGCCCTTAGTGCAGGTGTAGAGATGAGGTAAAAGGGAGCCAGCCTCACATCACCTGGGGTAGGCAGCCCCTCACCCCAGCCACAGCCATGCTGTCTCTGCCTTGTCCCTTTCCTGGCCAGCATGGGGTGGTGGTGGGAGCAGGCTGGGAGCCAGCCCAGGCTGCCCAGCACTGCAGGTGCTCTGCCAGCTTCACCAGCACTGAGCCCTGTGGGGAACTGGCTGCTGTGGCTCATCCCAGCCCTGCAGGGGATGGAGCTGCTGTTGCAGGGACAGCAGGGAGTCTGGCAAGCTGGCTGGCACTGTGGTTAACCAGTGCTACCCCTGGCAGCCAGCAGCACACCCAGCTGCCTGGTCCCTGCCCAGCCCTCCCTGGGGCTGAGTGATAGCACAGCAGGCAGGCCCAGCACTGTCTAGCCAAGCCTGGTGGCAGCTGTCCCAGCACCAGTCATGCTTGCACTGGTGTCACTGTTCCAGCACCAGTACTGACTCAGCTGGTACTACCCAGCACCAGTTGTCCTGGCCTTTTACTGCCCAAGCACCAGCTTGGCCCAGTACAAGCTGGCCTGGCCCCAGTGGAGGGAAAGCATCAGCAGCATGGATCAGGAAAAGTTGTTCCTGGTTCCTGGCCTTGCTCACTGAGCGTCTGCTTGGGAGTGTGAGCAAAATGCTTCTTCTTCAGCTGCAGAAGCAGCACCCCCACCTTGGCCATGTGTGACCAGGTACCAGCCAGCTCCTTCCTTTGGCACACTCCATTCCTCCTTGCTGGAGTGCCACAGCCCCTTGAAAAACTTCCCTCTTTTCCTCTCAAACACACAATGCTGCAGCAGTTGCTTATCTGAGCATGGCAAGAGGACAGAGCTGGGCTGAACAGGATAGGTGTAGCCTCAGTGACCAGCTGCTGGCCATGGACCAGAGCTGTCAGTGCATGACCCCAGGCTGGCTGAGAATATTGGATTTCCTGACACTTGGGCCATCTCAGTGCTGTGCTCAGCCAGACAGTGCTGTCCTGCCTTCACAGCAACCATGCAAGTCTGGATCCCCTTCCCAAAATCTAGCAGAAATAAAGCACACATCCATGTCAAACATAATATATTTATAGCAAAAATAGGCTTTTTCTGTAGCTTCCATACACAAGGTTTTCTCCCCGTATATTTACGCAGTAAACAGGTCGACTGAAGCAGCGTGCACTGGCTGACTCGACAGCTGCCCTTGCTTCAGGCTCCCACTTACAACGGGTGGCTTCATTCCCCTTGGTGGCTGCTCCCTGGAGCCTGCATTGGTGCCCTTGTACCTCTCCAGCCAGGGGTTGTGGCACAGGCAGGGAGCAGCCCAGGGAGATGGGAGGAATGGTGGTGTAGCCCCCCAGGCAGAGGGCAAGGCTGGCAGGCTGCCCTGTTCAAATGGGACAGTCTCAGGAGTGCCCCCACCCCACATTCAAGGAGAAGCTTCCTGTAGCTTACCTGTGCTGACCACAGGCTCCTCCACCACGCTGTTAAGCAAGTGACTGGGCACAGGACCTCAGCCCTCTCATGGTGGTAAGAAGATACAAAACACATTAACTCAAACAAATTAACAAGCCTCCCTTGTTTCTTCTGCCTCTCTGCTGATGGAAAGCAGAGGAGGGGCTTAGGACTGCCAAAGGCCCCAGCAGAAACCTCCAGTGCCTGAACACTGTCAAAGAACCTTCTCATCCCGCTGTCAGAGAAAGCAAAGCACGAGGATGCTCTGCCAGCAAGAGCTTCACAGTTTGGAGTTTGCTGGGTCATCTCTTGTCCATCCCAGAAGGGTTTGGCACATAAGCCTAAAGGACATAACACGCAAGCAGCAAGTGCATCCCTTTGCTGAGCTGAGGAAGGGCCCTTGCTAGGAGCCAGCACTCTTGCTGCCTAACCCTGCAACTCAGAACATTGCAACACACCCACATGCTGCCCCCACTGTTCCCAAGTGAGAGACACCACCCCACTGAGGACAGGTGCCCAAGTGTGGCTTTGCAAGCAGAGCAGCCACTGCAGCACAGGGAAGGAAGCCAGTGGTCCCCTCTGCCCTCCCTGTGCCACTGAGGCTCCCACAGCACCCAGACAAGGAGCATCCCTCTAATCTGGCCCCAGTCCCCTCCCCACTTCCCTCTCCCCCATGTTTTTGGCAGTCCTCCTTGGACATGTTCAAGTCTCCAGCATCTCAGCAGCACGGACTTGCCTCACAGTTTGGTAATTGCACGTAACAGGGCCACTCAGTGACCCCCACAAGGCGGGGGGGAGCCAACAAAAAGGAACAACAGAGTCAAGTGAACTAAATCAAGGAATCCCTCGCCGTCGGTCCCAGCATGAGGGTCCCACACAAGTCCAGGGACAGAGGAGGCTGCCGGGCCCTGCAGCAGCCCCAGCATTTAGGAGATCATGTACTGGGTGATGGCCTGCAAGGCGTACAGCAGCTCTGCCTGCATCCGGGCTTCCAGGATCAGCAGGTTCACGTGGACCTGCAGCAACACAGAGAGGCTCAGGCAGCTGAAGTGTGCGGTGCTCAGCGGTGCAAGCAGCCGCCCACCTGGGCAATGAGTCTTGTCATCAAAATGCCACCAATTTTTCCAGCTCAGGCAGGTTCCCTTTTCCCCTCCTCCCAGTCCTGTAGGCTGTAGCTGCTTCCCAGAGCTGTGTGCCAGGGAGTCCCCTGCATACTTGGCACCAGCATTCCAGGCTGGCAGCAGCACAGTCCCCGACACCCACAGCAGCTGCTCCTGTGAGTTACAGCTTGAAAGGGGGCTCGCCAGGAAGCACTCAGCACTGGGGTAATGACCTTGGAGATGCCTGGGCTGCTGGTGCCCCTGGCCTCATCATAGTGGACAGCCCCATGCCACACTAAGCCCAACTCCTTACAAACAGCCAGTTTCCATCATCCCCCCCGCCTCAGACTGGTTTGGTGGCTCAAAAACCTCCCATACACCCCTCAAAGCTTGCATATACCCCCCAGCTTACAGCCCCTGCCCGCTCTCAGCCCCAGGCAGTCAGAGCCAGGGGCCAGCTATCCCACCTTTTCACTGTGCTTGAACTGCTTCCAGAACCTGTCAAACATCTCTGAGTTTGTCTTCTCTGGGTAGCAGGTTACAGTTTTAATGTAAACTTTGAGCATTCGCTCCAGGAGCTGATTCACTTCTGCATAGTCATAATCATCGTACCTGTGGGGAGCACAAGGGGGAGTCACAGCCAGCACCTTGCCTGTGGCCTGCCTGGGGCATGGCACATCCACAGAGCAGGGGGGCACATGGCAACATCCACCAGGCACCAAAACCCTGCCCCAAAGCCCTCCCAAAGCAGTTCAGTATCTCTTCCCTGCCTGTCTCAACATGCAGGCAGGGGATTCACCTCTGTCCCTTCTCCATGCTCATGTGGATGACAGACTGAGTGCCCTCCCCTCCCACCTGAGTCAGCTCAGTTTTCTCCCCTGGACCATGAGGTTGGTTTCCCTACCTAATGCCAAACATGCAGTGGATGTAGTTCCAGATGCCCCGCTTGAAAACAGAGGGTTCACAGCCCTGCCGCTTGGCCATGGCACTGCTCTGCAGACCATCCACCATCCGAAACTTCTCATCCAGGAGATGCCCAATGTCAGAGTACAGCCGGTTGACCAGTGAGAAGCCATGGTCTTCCCAGGAGTAGTCCTGTTGAGCACAGCAAGAGGATTTTACAATTGCAAAAAGAAGCTTGGAGCATGTTCGCAGGAAGAAGGCCTGGAGACCTTGGGAAGCAGAAGAATTCAGTGAATATGCTCTGGAGGTAGCTCTGCCCAAACCACATCCCTTATCAAGCAGCTTTGGAATGATTTTTACCCTTGCCTTCAGGAGGGCCATGTGAAAAAAATCATCAACTCTTGGGGACAGAAGTCACCTCCCTTTTCCCAACCCTAGTGGGGCAGGGCCAGTCTGCATGGGCAACTCTATTTATGGGAGGGGAGGGGCAGCCCAAGCTGCTGCCCACCCAGAGAGCAGGAGTCTTACCTGGACTCTGAATACCTGCGTCTGATCCTCATCACGCCGGGCAAAGTCTTGGTATCCAAAGTCAGGGTCCTGCATGTAGCATGCAAGGTTGGTGGCACCGGTGACTTCCCCATCAGTATCTGCAAGAGGGGAGAGCCCTGCAGCTGGGTCAGAGCAGTGCTCAGCTGCCCTGCTCCCAGCCACATCAACCAGTCCTTGCTCTGCCCCACATGCATCCCATGAGCCCCTCTGAACCACACATCATGGAATATGTAAGGCATAGAGGAGCAACAAACACACAGGGATGCCACATGAACTCCCACCCTGCACACCCACCCTGCTCCCTGCCCCTCACCTTCCTCTCGGTCCTGCTGCAGCAGCCTCATCTCGTCCCTGCCCTCAGTCTCCACATGGATCCGCTGCATGCGTTCCCGGAGGGAATCCAGCTCCATGCAGGAGTCCAGGGACTGCACAGACACAGGCCTGGGGGTGAGGGCAGCGCTCCCAGGGGCATCCCCCCACACCTGCACAGCCACCCTCTCCCCATCCCCTGCACAACTACCCTGTCCCCCCATCCCCTGCCCACCCACCCTGGGGCTCACCCGCTTGCGGTTGATGCGCAGCAGCTCCTGGCCGTAGCTGTTGCTGGCAGTGGCCTCACAGAAGCACTGGTTCCCAAGTGACAGTGGCTTCAGCACGCCCCGGCCCCCCAGCCCCTCGTCCTGCTCGCAGCCACAGCCGAAGACAAAGCTGGCAAGTGCGTGGCAGTGTGCCAGGAGGACGACGGCGTGCACCAGCTCCGCCAGTGACCAGCTCCACTCGCTGATCTTCAGCAGCTTCTGCAGAACATGGACACACCAGCAATGTGACACATGGGCAGGGTGCTGGCAGCCCCTGGGGACGCTGCTGTCCCCACTGCCATCCCGGTCCCTGGCTGAGAGCCCTTCCCAGTACCTCAATGTGCTCCTTGGTGATGAGCCACGGCCGGTGTGCCAGGATCTTGTTGATCTCGTTGAGGTTGCGGAGTTTAGGGGGGATGAATTCGAGGCCGCGCAGCCACTGGGGGTCCCCCCCTGCCCGCAGGAACTGCAGCACGTGCAGGTTCACCAGGTACCGGCACTGGTGCCGGGCTGCTGCCTGCAAGAGCAGCACATCAGCATCACTGCCCCAGCAGGACAGGCCCCACACCCACCTCTCACTCAGCCTCCAGGACTCTCATTGTGATTTTGGCCCCTGATGAGAAGCCCACGGCACAGGCTGTGTCTGCTGGAGGTTACGGAGAGCCCCACAGGGCTGAGCAGAGCCCAGAGCCCCCATCCCCTCTGGCACGTCCCAGCAGGGCTCACCATGATGGCGATGTAGTGCCGGCAGTCGAAGGGCAGGGGGCCGTCCATGTGCATCAGGTAGTGCTGTGTCTTGAGGAAGCTGTCCAGGTACTGGGGGTGGTATCCCATCTGCTGGGTCACCGCCTCCAGCCGCCCTCGGCTTGCCAGCACCTTCACAAAGAGGAACTGGGGGCACTCAGGGTCGCTGCTGGACATCTTCACTACCTGCAGGAAACACGCTCTGCTTAGCTCTTCCCAGAGCAGCCCCTGCTGCAGCAGCACACCCCAGCTAAGCACAGGCTCTGCAAGAGGCAGAGATCCCTCTCCCAGCTTGGTGCTGCCAGAGGGACGCTCACACAGAGCACTGCTCATTGACACAGGAGGACAGGTAGCAAGACACCCAGGTTGGCCTCTGTCTGGGAGAAGGCTCTGCATGGTGAGCTGAACCAAAGGGCAAACCAGGAATGATCCTTGTAGTGGTGCAAGGCCGGATCAGGAGAAACACAACACAAAATACACTTCAGAACAGAGCAGCCCATCTGCCAGCATGGAGCCCTCCTGCCCAGTACCAAGATGTGAGAGAGCTGTGGAAACAGCAGAGGGGCTCCCAGCCTCCTGCCCCGGCAAGCCAAGAGGCAAACCATGGCCTGGTACCTTCCATGTGATCAGGAGCACACAGAAGAGCTCCCCACATGTTGCCCAAGCAGACAGCATGGGAGGGCATCCTGCAACACAGAGCACAGCTCTGTGCCCACCAGAGAAAACACAGATGGGCAGCTTGGCAAGACACAGACACCCCCAGCAATGCCCATGCCAGCCTGGCACCAGGGTCCAGCACAGCTCCAGCCCCTCCTGAGAGGGTGGTGGGAACAGAGAGCAGGGATGCTGGAAAGATGCCCAGGCAGCTGCCATGCTCCAAGGACCTTGTTGCCACAATTCCCACCGACAGCATGGTCTGCACCTGCACCCTGCCCACCCCAGAGTACGGGTACAGCAGGTGCTACCCGTGTTACACAGGAAGCCACAGCTCCTGCTCACATGGGGGAGCCCAGCAGCACCCCTGAATGCAAAGGATGCATCTCTGCTCCCAGGCTTGAACTGAAATCTCTCCTGGGAAATTCTTGCCCTGTCTTGTTCCTTCCACCTGTCTCTCCAGTGCAGTCACCCAAAGGCTGGTTGGTGCCTGGAGCATGGCAACAATGGAGAAAACCAGGAGCACTTCTGCAAACCACCAAAGCTCCAGGGTGCATGACAGAGCAGCCAGGGGTGAGGGGCAGACAGCAGGGGTGAGCTGTGTGGCAGCACAGAGCAGTTGCACCCACACAGGCAGTGCAGGAAGCAGCTCAGGCTATTTTCCACCATCCTGCACTTCTGGTGAAAACACATCGCTCAAGTAACAAGAGGTTTACTTGACATTTAGAGTGTCCTCTTCACTTCCTCTGGTTCAAGAGGGGTCCACAAAACCCCAAAACTCATATTAAAATGGAAAGATGAAAAGCACCAGCTTCTCTGATCGACAGGAGAAGATGAAAGCCAGAAGTGACCTGCAGAAGCCCCCTACCAAGTCCCTCTGCCTGGGGAAATGAGATGCTGTGAGGACATCCAAGGGGCTACAGCCCTGGTATTGTCCTGGAGGGCTGAGGTGGAGGAGCCAAGGGCCCTTCCACTCCCCCATACTGGGAAAGGTGGTCCCAGGAACGAGCTGTGCAACCATGGCTCAGCCTTTGGTGCTGCCAGCTCTCCTCACTCCACTTGTCCAGGTGATGATGGAGCGAGCAACCAGGCAGATGTGTCTTGGAAGGAGATGATGAAGGAAGGGGGTGGATGAAGGTGCAGAACAGCCACCTCCTCGGCTCTCAGCCCCTGGTCAGGCTAAACTGCCCACTCCCAAAGGCACCAGCTCAGCCCAGGGTGTCTCCTACCGGCACCGCCTGCCACATGCCCTCAGTTCTGCCTCCCCAACCTCTCGCTTGGCCCTAGTGGCACCTTCCTCATCCTCCTCGGCCACAGCCCTCCTCCTCCTCCTCCCGGAGTGCATCCACTCGCACTCCCGGGCTGTGGGAGCATCGCCTCCCTCCCAGGGGAACCTTTGTGTGTCCGGGCCCCCCGAACTCTTAGCAGGCACCTCAAATGCGTACCCGCCGTACCCACCACCGACCTCGTCCCCTCCCCGCCCGGCGGACCCCGGGGGAACGGTGCCCGAGGCTCCCGGCCGGCAGCCGTGAGCACATAAAGCAGGCAGGAGGCTGAGGAGCCCGGACAGCGCCGGGATGTGCGGGAGAGGGGCCGGTAGACCCCGCCGCGCTTCCCGCCCGGCCGGGGCTCATCCTTTCGCCCGGTGAGACCGCGGCTCCGCCGGTACCGGTGGCTCCTCCGGTAACGTTCTCTGGATACGGTGCCGCGGCACCACCTCTGGCCCGGCCCTTGTGCCTGGGTATTCGAGAGGACGGGGGAAGTCCGAGTGCCTGCGGCAGGGACCCCTCCGGCGGTGCCGGCGGCCGGTACCCGGGGCCGGTACCCGGGGCCCCATTGTGCGGGCGGCGGCGGCGGCAGCGCCCCCGGTGAGCGGCGCGGGCAGTGCAGGCGGAGAGAGAAAAACAAGTTTGATTGGCAGTGATGGAGCCACGGCGCCTCCCGCATCCCGCACAAAGGGGACGGGGACGCCACCGCCGCACCGGGACCGGCACCAGCACCAGCACCGGCACCGGGAGTAGGACCAGGACCAAGACCGAGCCGCCGGTCGCGGCATCCCGAGAGCACAGCCCCGCCGGTCCCGCGCACGGCCAGCGGGCATGCCCCGGCCTGCCGGTGCCCTAGCCGTGCCGGCCCGGTGGCGGCGAGCAGGGCTGAGCCCGGTGCTCCTGTACGGGCTCCGGTGGTGGCGGCGGGGCGGGTCCTACCTGCCCCGGCAGCCGCTGGCATCGGCTTCCTCGGGGGTGCTCCACGCTCTGGGGACACACGATCATGGTGAGCCCGTGCCGTGCCGTGCCGTGCCGTGCCGTGCCGTGCCGAGCGCAGTCCCAGTGCCCGCTGCCCGGTGCCGGTGCCCCCGCCCGGTGCGGCCGCCGGCAGCGCAGAGCCGGCACCGCGGCAGGCAGGGGGGCGGGCCCGCCTGCGCCAATCGCCACCGCCAGGGGGCGGCCGCCGCCGCACCACGTGGGCAGGGCTGGAAAGTTACCGGGGCCGGGCCAGGCCCCGCCCACAGCGGGGTGGGCGGGGCGCGGGGTGCCCCCGCCGCTGGGGGGCGCTGCCGCCTCGCCGGGGCACCGCGGGACGGGCGGGGAACCAGGCCGGGACCCCATCCCCGGCCCGGCCGTGCCAGGGCCCGGCTGTCCGAGGGTCTGGCTGTGCCAGGGCCCGGCTGTCTGGGGGCCCAGGTGTGCCAGGATCCAGCTGAGCCAGGGTCTGGCTGCGTCACGGCCTGGCTGTCAGGGCCCAGCTGTATCAGGGTCTGCCTGTCCGAGGGTCTGGCTGTGCCAGGGCCCGGCTGTCCGAGGGTCTGGCTGTGCCAGGGCCCAGCTGTGCCATGGTCCAGCTGTGCTAAGGTCTGGCTGTCCAAGGGTCTGGCTGTGCCAGGGCCCGGCTGTCCGAGGGTCTGGCTGTGCCAGGGCCCAGCTGTGCCATGGTCCAGCTGTGCTAAGGTCTGGCTGTCCAAGGGTCTGGCTGTGCCAGGGCCCAGCTGTCTGTGGGCCCAGGTGTGCCAGGATCCGGCTGAGCCAGGGTCTGGCTGCGTCACGGCCTGGCTGTCAGGGCCCAGCTGTATCAGGGTCCGCCTGCCAAGGGTCCGGCTGTGCCATGGTCCAGCTGTGCTAAGGTCTGGCTGTCCGAGGGTCCGGCCGTGCCAGGGCCCAGCTGTTGGAGGGTCCAGCTGTGCCTGGATCCAGCTGTCTGAAGGTCTGGTTGTCCGAGGGCCTGGCTGTGCCAGGGCCCAGCTGTGCCATGGTCTGGCTGTGCCAGGGCCTGGCTGTCCAAGGGCCCAGCTGAGGGTCCCACTCTTCTCTCAAGCAAGCAGTGATAGGATGGGAGTGTGTGCTCTTACGTGCCTCTGCCAGGGAAGGCTGAGGTTGGATATCAGAAGGAATTTCTTCCCAGAAAGAGTGATCAGACATTGGATTAGACTGCTCAGGTAGGTGGGGGAGTCTCTGTCCCTGGAGGTGTTTAAGGAAAAATCGGAGGTGGCACTTAGCGCCATGGTATGGTTGACATGGTGGAGTTTGGACAGAGGTTGGACTCAATGATCTCCAACGTCTTCTCCAACATAATTGATTCTGGGATTCTGTAAAAGCAGCTGCAGGGGACTGCAGTCAGTGTTGGCCAGAAAGGTCTGCTCATCTGCAGGGACAGCAGCAGTGGCTGAGGGCTGCAGGTGGCCCCAGAAGTGGTTGGAGAGCCCAGAGCAGAGCCCATTGCCCAGTGAGGTCACAGCACATCCCCGAGTGTGCAGGGAGCCTTGTGAGGCAGCCAGGAGGGGACCCATCCATGTGCTCGATGTTGGCTGATGAACACGCTGCCACTGTGGGACTGGCCCCTACCTCACTGTGTGTGAGAGGTCAGAGGTGCTCAGAGCTGGGGCTCCGGTGGTGCTTTCCCCAGACCCTGCAGGACGAGCCGGGGCAATCCCCTGGCTGGCAGAGCTTTAGTGCCACCGGAACTGGGGACACAGGGGAAGGAGCAGCGAGGCCTGGGGAACTGCCAGGATGACACAGGGGCTGGCTGGCTGAGCCAGCACAGGCAGGACACAGGAACAACCACAAAACCATGGATGAAAGGCAAAGAGGAATTTTATTTTCATTACCTCACCAACTGCAGGACCCCCCAGGCAGCACCCAGGCACATAAGCAGGGATGCAGGCACTGTGGATCTTGGGCCACCCTAGAGGATCACTGAACCTGCTGTTTTTGACTGTTTATCAAGGATTTGTGCAGTTGTGGTTTACCACTGTGATCTGATCTTTCCCACAGCAGGCCAGGAATCTCAAGCATGTTAAATAAGGTGCCACTAAGTCTATCACAGGCCTGTGTTTTCTAAACACAAGTTCTACTTACTGAATACACAAAGCTAAACAACATGAGTATGGTATATGTGTTTTCCCTACATCAGCTGCAAGGCACTTGAGCATGTTTACAATCTTTCTTGCCTATCTTTCCTTATTTTTCCACACTTAGCCCCCTGGGACTCCTCATCCTGTGTGTCCCCATCACTTGGCTAGTGGCCCCTGCCTGCCCAGCTGCAGCTGCCCTCACCAGGACACATCCCTGGGTGTGCTTGTGGGCACCTGGGAGCAGGGAGGGCAATTGGCAGGAAGGAAGACTGGGGGTCCAGGGCATTTGGCAGAGAAATGGCAGGAGCAGGGAGCAGGCCTGAGGAGCAGTAAGGTTTGGCAGCAAAGCTTTGGAGCATGGGGCATACAGGGGTGCAGGAGTGTGTCACAGCCTCCCATAGCTGTTCTGGTAGGGGCTGTGCTCACTGGGGGCGGCTGGGGGCCCAGGCATTGGAGGTGGTGCATGGTTGCTGCTGTCCCAGAGGGGCTCGTGGCTGTCCTTGGGTGGCAGCTCAGTCACATAGCAGATGTTCTCGCTGTAGTTGGGCTTGAAGCTCTCCACAACATCTTTGGGGACTCCAGTCCATTCCTCCAGGGAGCAGAGCAGGGTGAGAGAGCTGCCACCCAGCCCAGCCCCAACCCCACACAGCCAGGGTGAGCCCAGGGCAGGGCAGCCTGTGCCACCTTACCTGGAAATTGCCGTTGTGGGTGATGAACAGCTCATCAAAATTCTTGCTGGGGTTGGGAATTCGGGGCATCAGGATGACCCAGACCCTGTGCAGGAGAGGTGTGTTAGAGGGAGGAGCCCCAGTGCTGCTGCCCAGGCAGCTCCCCACGCTCACCTCTCCATGCGCACCAGCAGGATGACAAGCACCAGCAGCAGCAGGCAGGAGGCAATGGGGACCAGGACCGTGCGGATCCCAAACCAGTACAGATCCTCCACCGTGCCTGGAAGGAGAGGGGTGACACTGATCCCCAGACAGCAAGCACACCGCCATGGCAGCCAGGTGAGACTGCAGGTGGCCCTGCGTGGGTGGCCATGGCATTGCTCATGGCAGGGCTCAGCTGGGAACAGAGCATGGAGAAGGGGCCTGGCCCCAGGCACTGCCATCCTGTCACCATAACTAGCTGGTGACCCTGTCCTGGCCCAGCCATTCCCTCCAGTGCTAAGAATCCCCTGGCCAAATTCAGCAGGTCCCACTGGTGGGGTATGTTTTGCTTCCAGAAGTACAAAGGATGCTGCTGCCAGCACCCCACATGCCCAGATGGGTCTTGTCCCTAGAGCTGCTGCCTCAGGCCATTCTCTACTTGCTTGGCCATCTCTCACCTGCTGAGCCCTGCCATGCTCCAGTCCATCCTATCCCACTGCAGCCCTCAGAACTTACCCTTGCTGGTGGAGTTGCTGCCCCAGATGACAGGAACGCTCCACTCGCTCCAGAGCTGGGTTGTGCCGCAGAAACTGTTGATCTTGCTACGCACATAGAAGGTGTAGGACTTCTCATAGTCCACGCTGGGTAAGGAGAAGACACCTCCATTCACCGAGAGCTCCTGCAGAGACACGAGCCCTGAGCTGCTGGCTGGGACCACCTTGGAGGCTGGTGCTCAGCTCAGCCCAGGCACAGCCACAAGGGTGCCATGCCCAGGGCTCTCACCGTCCAGCTGGTGTCCTTGTTGCTCTTGTACTTGACAGCGTGCTTCAGGCACCCGTTCCTGGGGTAGGGGGAGGCCCAGGTCAGCTGCAGCTGGTTGTTGCTCATGTTGTGGAGGGTCAGGTTGACAGGCGCCTCTGGTTTCACTGCGAGGGACAAGTGATGCCCAGTGAGGGCTGGCCCCATGGCCAGGGCCCTGCTGCCAGCTGGGAGCCCCCAGGGGAGCTCTGAGAACCCACAGGGGGCTCCCCCCACCACTCTGTACCCAGGTCCTGCAGCTGCATGTGCTTTCTGGAGATCTCCAGGGTCTTGCCTCCAACGCTGGCATTGATGAGAACGTGGAAAGGCTGGAACTGGATGAGCTCATTCTTCTTGAAGTAGCAGCCGACCCTGACACCCTGGTGCTGCAGGTACTGCTTGCACTCCACTGCCTTGTCAGACGTGTTCTTGTACCTGTGCCACACTGGGTTACCAGGACTCCCCAAGGCCTCACATGCCCCAGCCCTCACCAGGACCCCCTCCCCAGCACATCCCACCCTGCTTGCTCTGGAGACAGAGCCTGCCCCACCCTGGGCTTGGGGAGCAAGAGAGGCCTGATGGACCAGCAATGCTGGCAGCAGCCTCCCTGCACAGGGACCCAGTGCTGGACACTCTGCTGTAGGACTGGCCATGGGGCAGGGCACCTACCAGTAGAAGAGGGAGTAGTTGACTGTGGGCATCTCTTTGTTCCCCCACGTGCAGTTCATGTACTCCTCGTTGAAGAGGACACACTCCACTCCTGCAAGCAACAGACACTGCTGGGCATGGCAGTGGTGGGTGGCTGTGCCAGGGCCCAGGGGTGCACCAGAGAGACACGGCACATGCCAGATCCCCACGGATCCCTATGAATGTCCCTCTGTGTGAACCAAACAAACTCATCAGCCTGCACTGCATGGGCAGGAGAAAGCCAGGGTCGAGCTTTCCTGGGTTCTAATGTAACACAATGGAGCAAACAGGCTGCTTCTACACCTGGAGATGGAGGGCACCTTCCCACCAGCCCAGGAGGTCCAGGGATACAGAGGGGCTTTTTCCACAGAAAGCTGTTGTTTTACTGACAGCCAGGCAAGGAGTGCATTTTTTTCTCTGAAAACAGTGGCTGGGATGAGAGTGCCAGGTGGAAAGAAACGCCTCTGTGTCCTGTCCCCTTCCTGTGCACAGCACTACTGAGGGACCAGGAAGGAAAGGGCAGCTGGTGCAGATCCACTGACCATCCTGTCCAACACCCTCACATGGCACAGGCCAATAGGATCTGCCAGTAGAGTGATGGGGCAGGAGCACTCCCAGGGGGCTGGTGGGGTCAGAAATGCTCCAGCACTGCAGTGGGCACAAGGACCCCCCAACAGGGCTCCCTGGTACAGCCTGACCCTCCTGGCAGCCCCACCGCAAGGGGCCATACAGGTGCTGCAGGTCCTGGGGCACATCAGGGGTCGCAGGGTCCCTGGTGTGTGCCACAACAGCACGCCAGCCCACACAGCCCCACATCCTGTCCTCACCCGCCATCACTCGGAGCTCCAGTCCCCAGCCCCAACCACAAAAGGGGCCCGTGGCCTTCCCTTGTGCCCCCTTACCTGGCTGGCTGTCGGCAGCAGCAGCGTAGAGACCCAGCCCACAGAGGACGGGGAGGAGGACAGGCACGAGGAAGGCGCCAGGAGCCGCCATGGGGGCTGCTGAGCGGGGACGCGTGAGAGCAGCCTGGGCCAGGACTGCCGGCTTCCGCAGCGCTCTGCTTCCTGCCCACGGCACTGCCTGCACCCGGCGCCCTGCGTGCCCCTAGGGCTGCCTTGTGGGGCACTGCTCACTCCAGAGGGGCCCCACGGCTCATCCCGGTGGGATCCCACAGCTCAACCCACTGCAACCCCATAGCACATCCCAGTGGGACCCCATGGCTCATTCCAGTGGAACTCCATGGCTCATCCTGTTAAAAATACGTTAGAAACTGTTATAAAATAGTTGACAGATTGTTAAGCATGTACTGTTAGTTTGGTTATTATATTGTAAAAGGGGTTAAAAGGGGAGTTATAAGGTGTACCATAACACACCTTAGGAAAGTGCACCAACCCCAAGTGAAATGAACCAGCCTGGACAGAGCTGTAATGGCCAATCGAGTGCCTTAAACCTTCGTGCAAATGAAGGATACAAAAAGAAACCAATCCAAAGGGACAAAAAACAGGATAAAAAGGGGCTTCTGACCCACTGAGTATGTGCCGTTCCACCTGGTACATCGCTACATCGCTGCTGAGCAGCCGCAGCGCCGGCGCTGCAGCATCCTCGGCGGGAACGCTCCTGCTCGGCCCGCGGCCCCCTTGCTTTGGGCCTTTCTTTTATTATAATAAATGCTGAAATCACTTTAGCCCCGGGACCCTGCTCTCGTTTTTAACAATCGCACTGGGACCCCACAGCGCATTCCACTGGCTCATCCCACCGGGACAGCGTCACCCTCCCTGCTCAGTTCCCACGCCTCACACCTCCTGGACCCCTATTTCATCTTGCCGTGTTCCCGTGGCTCACGCTGTAGGGCTTACCGCCCCTGGGCTGCCCCAGAGGCATGGCTGGGATGGGGATCCCAGCGCCCAGCCCGCCTGGATCCCTGGCAGCATCACGGGGAGGCACCGAGGCAGTGGGAGGGGGCGGCTGCAGGAGAGTCACAGCGAGGCTTGGTGCGTGTGACAGTACGGCCGGTGTCCGCTGCCGGTGGTGCGGTGATGGCCGCACCGGGGGTGTTGGTGGCCGGGCCTGGGGGTGTCCCGGTACGGGGGCAGGGGGTGGTGTCACGTGATCCTCTCCGGACAAGGCACCGGCGCGGCGCCTCCGCCGGGGGGCGCGCGCGCGCCGCTCGGGCTGTCCCGTCCCTCTTCGACACTTTCCGTCTTCGCTCGGAGCGGGTTCGGGCCATCCCGGCACTGCTCGGGACTCTCCTGCGGCGCTCGGGGCTTTTTGTCCTCGCTCCTCCCCGCTTCGGGGACGCTCGGCTCTCTCCGTTCACTCTCGGATCTCTCCGGCTGAGCTCGGTACTCTTCGTCTGTCCTCGGTCCAGTCACAGCAGTACTCGGGTCTCTCCGTCAATTTTCGGCATTCTTCGGCAACACTCGGGCCTTTTCGGCGACGCTCGGGATTCTCCGTGCTCCTTCGGCCCGGCTTCGGCGGCGCCCACCTGCCTCGGCGCAGCGCGTAGCGCGCAGGCGCGGGCGGCGCCGGCGGCCCTTGTTGTGGCCCGGCCGCCCCCGCCCGGCCGGCCCGCCATGGCGGCCTTCGGCGTCCTCAGCTACGAGCACCGCCCGCTCAAGCGCCCGCGCCTCGGCCCCCCTGACGTGTACCCGCAGGACCCCAAGCAGAAGGAGGTGCGGGGGTCGGGCGAACGTGCTGCGGGGACCCGGGGTGCAGGACCGCTGTGCCGGGGCCGGACCTGAGGGAGCGCCGGGTTAGCGGCGCGGGGCCGGGAACTGGGCGAGGGGGCGCCGTCCCACCGGGACCCCGGGGTGGGGGGCGCCGGCCGGGCCGGGGGAGCCCCGGTGCCGTGTCCCGGCACTGCCCAGGGCGGTGCCTGGTAGCGAGGGTGGCGGAGGTCGGGGAGCAGCCGGGCCTCGCCTGGTTCAGCCCCCGCCCTGGGGACGGAGGCGGCGGCGGTGGGCGCGGAGGGGCCGGGCCGGGCCCTGCTGACCGTCCTTCCCCGCAGGATGAGCTGACTGCGCTGAATGTCAAGCAAGGCTTCAATAACCAACCGGCGGTCTCTGGGGACGAGCACGGCAGTGCCAAAAATGTCAATTTCAATCCGGCGAAGGTGAGAGACGTCCCGACGGTCGAGGGCGGGTTTGGGAGGGCAGGCGGCTGGATCTTGCACAGTCCTGGGTCTCGTTCCTTCCGTGTGTCGAGCACTAGGAGATCTTCCCCTTTTGTGTGGGTGTTTTTAAGACTTGACCCTCCGTTTCTTAGAATCCAAGTTCTGCATTCGTTTAGAAGTGTGTCCCACCTCTGAGAGAGCAGGTTCTTGTCTAGTTCAGTGCATTTTAGGGGCAAGTCTGTGTCTGCAGTATTGGTTAAGCCAGCATCTAGGACTCCTTAAATTCTGCTGTTAAAGCACAAGGCTGTGATAGTAGGAGAGAGAAACTCCTTATTGGCTTGGTTACATGATGGCCATAGTAAAAGGAAAGTACGATTTCGTGAAACATCTGGAAGTTTAAAAATGGGAGTTATATAATAGGCTTCAACTCCATTTTCCAGTCTCTGAAGTCAAGATGTTGACTTCCTGACAAAACAACTAGTAATGACCTGGGTTGGAAGGCAATCAATAAGCACAGGATATTTGCTTTCCTTGGCTGACTTCTGTCTGAGGAGCCTTCTGTCTGGTTTGACAGGTATTTTTTTAAAGGGTTGTGTCCATCTCAACTTGAATCCCTGCTTGATTATTGTATGAGTTGTCTAGACACATTAATCTCTGCAAGTATAACAAAGGAGTTATTGGCAGTTACTTTGTGTTTCAAAAGTTGATACTGGTGAGACTTCTGGTAGTAGTGATAAATGAGTGATAAATTTTAAGCACACTGCTCATGTCTTTGACCTCTGAAATTTAATGAATCCTTTTTTTTTTTTTCCTTCTCCTCCAGATCAGCTCCAATTTTAGCAGTATTATTGCAGAAAAGCTACGGTGCAACACCCTGCCTGACACGGGCAGACGGAAACCCCAGGTCAATCAGAAGGATAACTTTTGGCTGGTGACAGCACGTTCCCAGAGTGCCATAAACAACTGGTTCACAGATCTGGCTGGAACTAAGCCCCTCACTCACCTTGCTAAGAAGGTATGTTACAGGAGAGGCAGCCTGGCAGGGCAGAGAATTTAATTGTGCTTGTTTTTGGAGGTTTTCTGAAGGTCTTTACTGTTTGGAGAAGTTCGTTGTCTATACAGCTTGTGAAGCTTTCAGCTTGCAGAGTGGATGTGGGATTTGTAGTGCACTGACTGTAGTCATCCACACTTTGAGATCTGGTCTTTAGGCTGTTATTTTGAGGTGTGTTCAGCTTTGCCTTTTGGCTTGTAGGACACGACTGATTTATTTTAAGGTTCAGTTGTTTTTCCAAAGAGCTGCCACTGTTGCCTTTGGTCTGTTGTTTAGATTAGGACATTTCTGTTGTGGAGGGTTTCTCAAGTTCTCAAAAGTCTTAGTGAGAATTACTGAAAATAATCACCTAAATGACTTCCCAGATTTCTGTTGCAGTGAGGTGTTTCTGCTTTTCAGCAGAGAGGAGTACCTGTGCTATCACTTGGTCTTGGCCAGGCTACAGTATTTCTATGCCCTGGAGTTTAGGGGTAGATATTCCCCTTATAGCTGTGAATTCTGTAGAGTATGAAAAAGGGTCTTACTTTGGCATTTTATCAGGCCTGATAGCAAGGGAGATAGCTCTCTCTCAGGGGTAGCCTACAAAAAAGTGCTTGTGAGTCTGGTATGGAAAAATCATAACTCCCAGTTGCAAAATGGTCTGAGTCATTCCTGGAGGGAAAATAAAGTAATCAGATTTTCCCAGTATCCTGACTCTTTATAAACTTAGTCCTTCTTTGTGTTTTGACCATCAGTTTCCTGAGGTCATGGTAAAAGCTTGAACCTTTCAAGGTTTTCTCCTGTTTTCCTGCTATGAGCTCCATCCATTTTTGTGAACTTGGATGTGAAAGAGTGGCTGTCAGTAGCCAGGTAGTCTGACTTTGAGGCATCAGAGAGCAATTGGGAAGGATGTAGGAAACATAGCATAAATGAACATCAGTAATTTGGGGACTTGAAGATACCTGCCAAATGGACCTGGTTTTTGTGAATTTTTTTCATTCCTCTGTGAAAACACACATACTTTCACTCTCCAGAGTATTGTGTGGAAATGAGCCCCACAGCTGTACTTTTCCCTGTGATGTGTTAGTGTCTCCTGGTTTATAGTCCTGCAGCCTGGTGATTTTACTGCTATCCTCCTGTATTGTATCTTGAATTTTGAATCTTGGATTAATGAATTCTTTTCCTGCTATGTACTCAGCTCCCTGTTTCTCTCAGTCTTCTGTTGAGTACTCATGATACAGTGAAATTTCTGTAACCACTTGGTCTTGTATACAAAGTGAAGAGTCCTTCCTTCACTCTGCATGGCAGATACTCTGTTACTGACTCAGTCTGTAGCTTTCATAGCTCTTTATGTGCTCTCTGGAGGATAACTTCCAAGATGTTTGCAGAATTCAGGGGATGGATTTACCGTGATGTAATTATATGTTCTGTCTTCTTTCAATTTGTTTTGTTTCTGTTTGTACTGAAATGCAGCTCTGGTACTGTTGCTTTCTGACCACAAGTGAATTTTGGCAGCAGGCTTTTTTGAGGTAGAGGTACTGTGTTGCTCTGTTGCCTTTTTGCCTTTTTCATACCTGCAGCAGGTATAGCTGCTTTAGCTGCTTCATTTATTCCAAGTGCTTGGTTCAGTTTTCCTTCTCCATTTCATTACAGGTGCCCATCTTTAGCAAGAAGGAAGAGGTTTTTGGTTATTTGGCCAAATACACTGTTCCAGTAATGAGAGCAGCATGGCTCATCAAAATGACCTGTGCCTATTACGCTGCCATCACGGAAACGAAGGTGAAAAAGCGTCATGTCATTGATCCCTTCATTGGTAAGCACTCTGTGGGCAGCGCTGCCTTTGGCCAGCACAGCTGTTTCCTCCTAAGCCTGCTCTTGCTTACTAAGAGGTAGCCTGGAAATCCAAATAAACTTGTTTCCTGCTGATAAGTCCTTGGGTTCTGATGAGAGTAACTGAGTAACAGGGCCACCTATGAAAGTACACTGAAAAATAAGTCTTAGCAGCCATAAATACTTCCTGGGAGTCTTACTTTTCTTTCTCCCTGTTAAGTTCTACTGAGCTCCTTTGCTGCCTTACCTGTTTTTTTCTTCCATACAAAGATTGTCAAGTTGTAATTTAGTGATGACTGATTAGCTACTTCCCAAGTGAGTATGTACATTTCCCAGAGAATTTTGGTATGTTACTCCCTGTTTGTGTTCCCAATTCCATTAAACATTACTGGATCCAACATCTTTGCATCCTGGCCTGCTCCAGATTGCTGTGGTCTAGAAGAGTTCCCCTGACTGTGTTCTGCTTTTTTTGGCTTTCCACCTATGCACCATCCTGATTCTTTCCTGCTCCTCTTTGCCACAGTGCTCACTGCTAACCTCTTTTTTCCAGAATGGACACAGATCATCACCAAGTACCTGTCAGAGCAGCTGCAGAAAATTGCAGAGTTCTACAGACAGCTCCCAGGGCAAGGCTGTGGTTCACCATCAGGACCAATGCCCCAAGAGGTGGAACAGGCTTTGAAGCAGTGGGACTACAATGAGAAACTGGCTATGTTCATGTTCCAGGTGAGGGACTGGTGGGAACTGCTGGGTTGGTGTGAGCAGAGGAGGGAAGGGAGAGTGGATGCCACATGATTTATTTCTGCAAGATGCTCTCTTTCCTAGTGAATAGACCACTAGGACCAGATGCAGTTTTGAGCTCAGTAATAGGACAGGGGTAGCACAGAACTGTGAAAACTTCCAGAGTTATTTCCACTGTTGGAGTGCAAGGCGGTGCTGCTCAACCTTGCCTTAGTGGAGGTTACTTCAACTTCACCCATTTGCTCTGCTTTTATCTGTGTGCAGGATGGCATGTTGGACCGGCACGAGTTCCTCACGTGGGTTCTGGAGTGCTTTGAGAAGATTCGGTCAGGAGAGGATGAATTTCTGAAAATGCTCCTTCCTTTGCTGCTGCGGGTGAGAAATGCACTCTCAGCTTGCTTTAGGAGAGTGCTCACTTCTGCTTTGGCCATCCCCTTCCTATTGCCAAAGGGGATAATGAGCTGTTTTGCACCAAGAACACCAGGGAGTGTCCCTGTGAGCATCCTTCTTAGCTCATGCAAGGATGTCTTTTTAGTGCTGCTCTTTTCCAGTTTTTATTCTCCTTTATGCTTTTTCCCTGCACTGGACTTGGTAATCCCAGCCCATGCCACAGCTGTGATAGTTCCACTGGCTGTGTACCAGTACATGGAAACTGCTTTTTTCTTTCTTTCTCTTGCAACAGATTCTGGGCAAATGTTTGAATCTCTGGGAAGGCTGGGTGTGGGTACATTTTTACACATTAAATCATTGCCAGAGAACATTTCAAGGCTTTTCCTGATGCTTAGTAGCCAGTGGGTGATCCGTGATGCTAAGGAGCTCTCTGTAAAAAGGAACTGCCTCTTCAAGGCAGTGTCACACAGTGTAGTACATTGGGAAGGTCGGGGTTTTTTCTTGTGTTCCTTGTGACCAGGATGTTTGCCCCTCCTTCATGTTCCCTGCAGTACTCTGGAGAGTTTGTGCAGTCTGCGTACCTGTCCAGACGTCTGGCCTACTTCTGCACCCGCAGGCTTGCCATGCAGCTGGATGGTGCTGGTGGGCACCCACCACACATCCTGTCTGCCCAGACAGGGACTGCTCTTCCTTCAACTCCCACCCCTCAGCCAGCTGCAGGGAATCCTCCTCCCAGCCCTTTCAGCGACTTATTGCTGTGCCCCCAGCACCGGCCGGTGGTGTATGGGCTCAGCTGCATCCTTCAGGTACGTTTCAGTGGTGGTGATCCTGGGTTCAGCAGGGACAGTTTGTGTGTCACCACAGAAAAATCATTACAGTCTGAGTCAGCAGCTTTGTAAGTACAGAAATATCAAACCATGATTATCTCTGCTGATGTGTTACAGAGCTTTTGTCAGACAGTGCTGTAGCAGTGCCCTTGACTGACTTGCATAAGAAAAATGGTTTGGAATAGAGCCTTTTGCTCTACTCACAGGTGTCCCACATGGCTGGGAAAGCTTTACAAAAGAAGGGATGAGAAAGAAAGAAAGGGTTATTTCCCATATGTATATCAATAACAGGTATTCATCCAGGAGAGGAAATTATGCCAGAAATGAAAGTGCTTTGTAATTTTGTCAACTCTTAAGAACAAACATCCCCCTCATCAGAAAAAAGTTCCCACAGAACAAAAAAAAAAAACAAAAAAAAAAAACAGCCCACAACCAAACAGCCCCTCCTACTTTATGGAAGAATGTGGTGATTTAGGAGTGGTAGCAGGCTGTGAAAAGGAACTACTCTAAACTCATAATCTTTGTAGGTGGGATTGATTAAATGTTACATTGCAATAAAAGGGCAAAGTTGCCAAAGCCTTACTGATAGATGTTCAAGGAACTGGTGCTGTTGTGACACTGTGGGATTCAGTTCTTACTGTCCTTGTGTCAGAAAGAGGCAATTTCTGTTCAGTGTGTGCATTCATTCATGATTGTGTTTTTCTCCTTCAAGAGGAGAGTGACTAGGTGAGGTGGGTCCATGCAGGAGTGGAGATTGTTTCTTCCAGGGGAGAAAAGACTTGTTAAAGCAGAGAAGGTTCCAGAGAGTGCAGAATGGAGCAGGAGTTGGAGAGGAAGAGAGCACAAAGCTTGGGAATCTGCTACTCAAGAGAGGAACTTGAAAGGAAGGAGCCCTGGCAGGATCAAGAAGCAGCCAGCCAGCTCTCAGAGAAAAAGAGGAAAAGAAAAGTTCTATAGTACAGTTGGCTAGAAGTAAGGACCTTTCTAGAAGCAAGGGTTAGAGAGCAATGCAGGGTTATAAATAAACATTTTGCATTCTTATTAAGTCTTGTTTGCTTTCTGGTCAAGATGTTTAGAGGGTTGGGTTTTTTTCCTATTTTCTATGTGATAAAACATGTCTCTAATATAAAAATCCTGTATTTGGAGAGTTGCTTTAGGGAAAACAGATGAGCATATGCACCTCAAAGGTTTGTCTGATTTAGAGTTCAGGCACAACCTGCTTAAAAAGTTGACGTTGGTAAGTAATAGTCTGATCTTTAGTATGTCTCAGTGGAAACAGGTGCATTTCTAAGAATTTCCATAATTCTAAGAATGTGCATAATAAACCTTTGCTGACATGTTCTCAAGATAAGCAGATTCTTTGGTTTGAGAGTCTAAAACAGCTTTGTGAGCCAGAAAATGTAGGGGAATATCATAGGAGCTGTTCAGTGAAGTTTTGTCTGTGTTTATTTGAGTGTACAAGCTCATAAAAGAATGAGAATGCATATACCATGGTATAATTACTATAATAATCAGACTTGTGATTATCAAACAAAATGGTTTCATTAATTTAGGTCTGTTACCTGATGTTTCTTCTCAGACTTTACACTTGATGACAGTTGTAAGTCACCAATGTAAATGCCCCTTCTGGACCATGAGGGTTGGATTGTGCATTGGGGGTGTGAGTTTGTAGGATCCAAAGGGTTTTTCAGAGCTTAAAAAAAAAACCAAACAAAACCAACCCACCCAGATAGTAAATATGCTGTATAGAGGATAATGAGTGCCTTGGTAATAGGATTAAGTAGTGGTTAGTTCTGTAGAAATGTAACTTAATTGTTTTGACCTTAATTTGCTCAGTGATACTGACTTTTTTGTCTGTTGCAGAGTATAATTCTGTGTTGCCCCAGTGCCCTTGTGTGGCATTATTCCTTGACTGATAGCAGGATAAAGACTGGCTCTCCATTGGACCACCTGCCTATAGCCCCATCCAACTTGCCCATGCCAGGGGGGAATTCAGCCTTCACACAGCAGGTGAGCTTCAGAAAAGGGAGCTCTTGTGGTTTGGATAACAGCTGCATCTTAGCTCTTTCAGAATTTTCTTTTCATGTTTTCTTTTCATGTTCATCATCTGTGATAAGCAGATCTGGAGGTGCTGTCTCAATCCCTAGGAATTAAGTGCTCTCATTCTGCTGTACGCCAAGTAGTAATGTCCTTGGAAGATGGGCAGAATCTGACCTTAAGTGGAATTGCTGTCAGTCCCTTTGTTTTCTAATAATTTTGTTCCCAGGACTTCTAAGGCATCTTTTGTGTGTTTACCCAAGTCCATTGTTTCCAGGTTCGGGCAAAGCTGCGCGAGATTGAGCAGCAGATAAAGGAGCGTGGCCAGGCTGTGGAGGTTCGCTGGTCATTTGACAAGTGCCAGGAAACCACAGCAGGTAACTTGCTGTAGGTTAACGTTTCTTTCCCCCTGATCCATGTGCTATTCTGACAAAACTCCTGTCTGGCTATTCTTCTTGATTTTTTTCCTATTTACTATTGTTTGTATTTACTGTCAGCAGTAAGACATGGCTCTTTTTCTTTCTAGAGCAAAATCTTATAAGGGTCCATTTCTCCAGGTATAGGAGGAGTTTCTGTTACTAGGAGCTGGAAATATTTACCAGGGAGCTGTACTCTTGTCAGTGTGCCATGCTCTGATGCATCTCCCTAAAAACTGCTGCTGGCCACAGTGAGAGTCAGGATATTAAGCTGGATGGACCCCTGCCTGACTGGTACAGCTTTCCTTGGGTAGTGAGCCCAAGCAATGAGCTCACAGAAACTTCTTATAGAATCATAGAATGGTCTGAGTTAGAAGGGACCTTAAAAATCAAATGGTCTCAATTCTCCTGCCATGGGCAGGCAAGCCTTCCCCTAGATCTGGTTGCTTGGGACCAATCCAGCCTGGGCTTGAACACCTCCAGGAATGGAGCATCCACAGCCTCTCTGGGCAACCTGTGCCACACCCTCACAGGGAAGAATTTCTTCTTAGCATCTCGTTTGAGTCTATCCTCTTTCAATGTAAAACCATTCCCCTTTGTCCTGCTCTTGTAAAAAGTTTCTCTCAGGATTTCTTGTAAGTCCACCTTAGTGTGGTAGGTGACCCTAGAGCCTTTTCTTCAGGCTGAACAATCCCAGTTCTCTCAGCCTTTCCTCCTAGGAGAGGTGTTCCATCCCTCTAATCACTTGGTGGCCTCCTCTGGGCTTGCTCCTCCAGCTCCATGTCTTTCCTGTGCTGGGGAGCCCAGAGCTGGAGGCAGCACTGCAGGTGGGGTCTGACCAGAGTGGAGCAGAGGGACAGAATCCCCTCCCTTGACCTGCTGGTCCTGCTGCTTTTTGGGCAGCCCAGGACACTCTTGGCTTTCTGGGCTGAGAGTGCACATGGCTGGGTCCTGTCCAGCCTCTCATCCCCCAGCATCCCTGAGTCCTCCTCTGCAGGGCTGCTCTCCATCTGTCCATCCCCCATCCTGGATCAATACTGGGGTTGCCCTGCCCCAGGTACAGCACCTTGGCCTTGTTGAACCCTATGGGATTCCCAGGGGCCACTGCTGGAGCTTGTCCAGGTCCCTGTGGATGTCATCCATCCTTCAGGACTATCAACCAAACCACTCAGCTTGGTGTCATCTGCAAACTGCTGAGGGTGCACTTGATCTGTGTCTGTCACCACCCATCACTGATGTCCATTGGGACTCTGGGCTTTGGTCACTACCATCTGGATGTGACTGTCCAACCAGTTTCTCATACACTGAACAGTCCAGCATGCTGCTGCTGTGTAGACCCTCCCATTGTCAGAATGAAACAGTATTTTGGTGGCAGCACCAGCCATGGAGCCATGTATTAACAGACTGCACCCATCTGTTATTTCCAATGTCATTGCCTGTGAGTGGAAGGATAGAAGAGAAAATAATCTCTGCTCCAGAATCTCTTTCTAATGGTTGTTCCCGAGGTCCTGAAGTCCCTTTTGATTGTTTTTGGACTACACTTGTGACTTCATCTTCTTCTGTGGGGGAGACCAGTAAACTCTGAGGGCTGACCAGGCTAGCAAGTTTCATGATTTCATGTCCTTAACCTGGGCACCAGGAATGCATCAGGCTTCCCTTAGACAAGGGTCCATCTGGCATTTGGATAAAGGGTCCAAACCCTCTCTTCCACTTAAAAGAGAATCACCTATAACTACAACCCATCTTCCTTGTGGAACTGGTCTTGATATAAGGTGTAGGCCTTTCTGACCTTAGCTGACCTTGGCAACACATCTGATGTTGCTCTGGTCTGTTGTACCAGGTGCCAAATACACATTTTCTTCTCTGTTCTCTTCTAGGTTTCACAATTGGCCGTGTCTTGCATACCTTAGAAGTTCTGGACAGTCACAGCTTTGAAAGATCTGACTTCAGCAACTCTTTGGATTCCTTGTATAACAGGATATTTGGGCTGGGTCCAACCAAAGACAGTCATGAGGTGCTCTGGGACTTGGCTGCTGGGCCCTGGTCTTGGATGTGGCTGTGTTCTTGTTTATAACCACACTGTTATTGTCCTGTGTCTGCAGAGAGCTGACTAGGTAGTGGCCTTTGGCCAAGAGACGTGATCTCCATTGAAAAGAATTGCATGCAGCTCTGTTAGGGAGGTACTAAAATGAGAAGGGGGAGTCTGTGCTCTAGAAAGTCCAACAAATAGATGTAAGCTTGAGAGAATTCACTGATGAAGGGTGTCAGTTTGCATATCAGATTGGTGCTAAGGACTTGTTATGTCAGTACTAGCCTGGTCACATTTTAGGCTGGCTGCTGATTCCTGGGAGCTCCCAGTTCAGGTTCCTCTTAGCCTTGGAGCTGATGTATTTATGATGTGTAGGACCATAGTGCATCCACTACTGCAGTGGTTCCTGAAGAGGGCAGGGCTGGCTGTTCATATACTTTGTATGAGGGTGTTGAGAAGTTGTGTTTTACTCCGTGCTGTGATTAGAGAGATGATTTTCTGAAGCAGAATCAGTCTGGAGATTTTTCAGGGGCTGTGGACCTCACATTGCAGAATGCAGTCAAAACAGGAGGGCTCTAGCTTGACATGTGTCCTTCCTGTTAGGAGGAGGGGAATGTAGCAGTGTTCAGTCCCTGTTCCGTGGGGAGCAGACCCACTGTTATATCTGCTCCCCTCTTCTGCTTGGCTCAGGTTCTCACTGCAGTGCTTCCATCCCCCAGATCTCCCCAGATGATGATGCAGTGGTGGCCTTGCTGTGTGAGTGGGCTGTCAGCTACAAACGCTCGGGGCGCCACAGGGCCATGGTCGTGGCCAAACTCCTGGAGAAGCGTCAAGCAGAGATCGAGGCTGAGGTAGGTCTTTATTCCTGGGAGGCTGGGAGCAGTAAAGGAGAGCTGAAATTACCTAACTCCTGTTACACTGACAGGCAAAGGCTGATCTGCACAGTGCTTCTTGTCACTGGTGCTGCTAATTATGGCATTTGCTCCATCTGACCAATGTAGGTCATAAATGAGCTTGTGGGATGGTGCATATCCCATTTCTGGGATAGATTTGAGGACAGCTGATTGCAGTGCAAAGGCACTGACATACTTGGAGACTGTGCAGTAGCTTACAGAAACCTGTGTGGTGGCTTGCTTATAAGAGCAAGATAGAAAAATTCTCTTCAAGGCTTCTTCTTTGAGATATGTGGATGGGAAATTTCTCCTCTGTGTCAGCAGTTGGTACTTTTTTCTGTTTCTACAGAGATGTGGGGACTCTGAAGTCGTGGATGAGAAGGGCTCCATCTCCTCGGGCTCTCTGTCAGCAGCCAGTGCTCCTGTCTTTCAGGATGTCCTTATGCAGTTTCTTGACACTCAAGCTCCTATGCTAAGTATGTAATAAGAAATTGTGGTCTCCCAGTTTATAGCTTTCCCTCTCTTAAAAACTTTGAATTTGTGTGCAGTTCTCTTGTGTGTAGGTATGGGGTGTATCTAAATTCTCTATCTGGCTTCCTTGCAATTCAGAGCTTATCTTGGTGAGGGAGGAAAAGCAACTTGCAGGGCCAGATGACAAAAAGATGGTACAGAGGCATTTCTGTTAACAGAGCATTGGCCAAGGATAAACGAGTTTAATCAGGAATTACTTCAGGCTGAGAACTAAAGGGAGGTTTTGCACTGGTGACAAAGCTCTGGCTCTGATGGGAAGTGCTGCAAACAGGTTAAGTGGGATAGGATAACAGGTCTGAATGATGAAGGCAACTGTTGGTACACTTAAGTCCAGCGGCTCTGGGCTGTGACATTGGAGAGCTTTTGGCTTACTTAATTGCTAATTTTTGAAACTGGACTTTCTGCTTTTAGTCCCTGCTGTAATCTCAGAACTGTGTATCAGTCACTGTGTTGACATCTCAGGAAATGCTTTCCCTTGCCCTCGGTTAGGTGGCTGATGTTGCTTATGGTGGTGCAGAATTACTCTGATAGCCCTGACTGTCTGTGTTGTCCTTTCAGCTGATCCTGGGAAGGAAAACGAGAAGGTGGAGTTCTTTAATCTGGTGCTGCTGTTCTGTGAGCTGATCCGACATGATGTCTTCTCCCACAACATCTACATGTGCACGCTCATCTCCCGGGGTGATCTCGCCATGGACTCTCATGGGCCTCGCCCTCCCTCACCCTTTGATGACCCTGCTGAGGAGCATGACAGGAAAGAGACAGAGGGAAGCAGTGGCATCAAGCTGGAGGTGAGAGCATGAGCACCAGGGCCCTCCTGTACATCTGTGTTGTACTTGCCTGTTTTTACCAGCTTTGCATCCTCCTTGCTGTTGCCTACTGGAGAGTGTGCCACTGACTGCTGCTCTTCCTTCCCTCAACTTATTTCCTTAGCATTTCAATTAAAAATTATGTTCTAAGGGACTGGAAAGGACTTGCATATTGTAGAAGGGTAGATAGGAGAATCTTGCATGGCTTGATACAGAGCAGCATATTATGAGGTATATCAGGCTCCAGCTTGCCAGGCACCATGGGTGTGGTGGCATACTGCTGTTACTGTCCAACATGGACATTAATGTAGTCAACAAATATTCTCTTGTTCCCTGATGCATCACTGAGATGTAAAGCTGCTCTGTCTGTTCCCAGGACACAGGTCTTTCAGAGCCCATGGACATTGACCACAACCCCAGCATGCTCTTTGATGACATGGAAAAGACAGACTTTTCGGTACGTTCAGCATTTCCTGTTACTCAGTAAGTAAAGTCAGCGTGTTGTGGTGAGCCCAGGAGCAGCATGTGCCTTGCTTTGTGTGTCTGCTGGAAGTGGCTGGGTTGTAAGGCAGTTCACATTGCAAAAGGCCCATATCACCTATTTATGTAGGTTGGTGTTCATCAGGGCAGAGTGAGTCCCAGTTGTTCCTGGAGCCTCTTATGCTCTGGCTACTGCCAGCCCAGTGTTTGGGCAGGGTAGGAAGTGGGCTGCTTCAAAGTAGATGGGAAGTGAATGGCCATGATGGTATCAGATTGGAAGTTCCCAGTTGCAGAGGTTTTCTTGATCCTGGAAGAAGACACTACTCTGCTTTCATCCTACTGTGTGGCCTTCATTACTACTTCAGGGTTACAGTTCTTCATATCTGTGGGCATGGTTCATGGTAGCAGAACACTGTGAAGCACTAAGCAGTAAAATTAACTCGTGGTGCTTGCAAAATCCCTGTGTGCCTACATCTTTCCAGCCATCTCTGACCTTTCAAGGTACCTGTCAGCCAGGTGTGATGTAAAGTTACATGCTTTCCCAGAATCTCACTTCTGTGGAAGGGGCTGTTCCAAAACTCTAAGCTATGAATTTTTTACTCCTATTGTGTTATTTCCTCTTGTGTTTAACCTAATATACAACATGGACCAGAAGCAAAAATAGGAATAGTCTCTTGGCACATTACCTTGGTTTTTGCTTTAAGAACTGGCTGGTTTTCCAGCCCTTCCTTTTCCTACTCCTTTTTAGGCCTGAGCAGAAGTACATTCCTTCAGCAATCTTTACTGTTGCATGACCATGTTTCCTAACTACATTTTCTTGTTCTTATGTCTCCCCAGATGTTTTCTCCACCAATGCATTGTGAATCTAAAGCCAGCCCTTCCCCTGAAAAGCCAGATCCTGAAAAGGAAGGAAAGACTCTGCTGAAGGATAAGTCTGTGGAAGGAATGCTAGCATCCCTATATGACCAGCCTCGGCACATCCAGTATGCAACACACTTCCCTATTCCTCAGGTACAGGACCTGCTCTTGTCCTTGTCATGAGGCTGCTGTCTCTCCCTGCTGTGCCTGGCTAAGGAGTAGTTCTGCTTTTCTGGATGCCTCCTTGTTTACTCCAGAGAAGCTTCTGAGATGAAAGTTTTCTTTTTCTTTCAGAGATGCAGATGTGGAACAAGATTAAAGCATTCAGCCTTGTAGTTGCTAATGCAGTTGTCTCTTTTGGGTCCCCAGGAGGAGTCATGCAGTCATGAGTGTAACCAAAGGCTGGTGGTTCTTTTTGGGGTTGGAAAACAACGGGACGACGCTCGCCATACCATCAAGAAAATAACCAAAGACATTCTAAAAGTCTTAAACAGAAAGAGCACTGCAGAGACAGGTTAGTAGAGCTGGAGACACTCCTTTCTGAAGTAAGAGCATCTTTCCAGTTGGCTGATTCCCTTGTCTGGAGTCTCACAGTGAAAGGATTTTACTCAATCTACAGTGTCTGGTAAGAGGTACCAGTGAATGAGTCTGGAATGGTGCTCTGTTTTCAAACATACTAACCAGCAAGTAAGACAATTGGTTTCCTGCTGGTAATATGTTTAATTAACTTGCCTTCAGAAGAGAATTGGGTCATACAATGTTCAGAGTGAGACCCTGGCCAAAGCTTTGGCTTTCCATATATTATTTTGTTTATTCTTGCATTCGGATCCTTGTACAAGAAGCAGAAAATACTTTGCCAATGCATATTTGGCAAAGACTTCACTAAATGTATCATTCTGTTACACTTCAGGCATGTGCTAAATGTGTAGGATAGGAAATTTAGATAGCTGGGTCAAAATCAACAGAAAGTGTCTGATGTTCAACAGCAGAGAAACTGGCTACAGTTTTTCTTTCTTAGTCTGATGCCTTAAAGGCAACTTAAAATGTGGTGAAAAGATGATGCTTTAAAATGTGGAGTGCTCTGACAAAGAAACTTTTGTGGCTGAGCATCTCCAGTCCAGAATGCCTTTTCTCATCAGAGAATAGGTGTGTTCCAAATCAAGGCAGAAGGATACTCCAAGGAGTACTTCCATTTGGGATAAACTTGGTGTATGCCCTACTGCCATTCTTAGGTTAGGGATTCCTTAACTTCTTTTTTTTTTTTTTTTTTTTTAATTAAAGATAGTCCTTAATCAACCTAAGGTCTAGGACTCAGGCCTTTTGCCTATGCTTCATCACAGGGGCTGATCTTGCTGGGGAACTGTCATAAGCTGATGACTGATGTTTATTCCTCTGGTGAGGAAAGCAGCTAATACTGTTTTTGATGTTTTCAACTTTGGTAGGTGGAGAGGAAGGCCAGAAGAGGAAAAAGAGCAAGCCAGAAGCATTCCCAACAGCTGAAGATATCTTTGCAAAGTTCCAGCACCTTTCTCACTTTGATCAGCACCAAGTCACATCTCAGGTATGAAAATTTGAATACTGCTGTCCTTCTTGGGGCCTGACTGAATCTCTTTGTATTACTGAGAGCAGCTTCCTGGAAGGAGATGAGCCTGCTGAGGGACTCAGTGTTGTCTGTGTTTGCAGGTATCTCGTAATGTCTTGGAACAGATCACCAGCTTTGCTTTGGGAATGTCCTACCACCTGCCTCTGGTGCAGCATGTGCAGTTCATATTTGACTTGATGGAGTATTCACTCAATATCAGTGGTCTGATCGACTTTGCCATCCAGGTAAGGGCAGTGTGCTCAGATGCTCCCTGCAGAGGGGTTTGTCCTGAGAGGCAGCAGATCTGTGCTCTGATAGTTGGCCTGCTCTGGTCATCCCTGGGGACCCTCTGACCTGTGTCATGGAGGTGGTCAGATTATATGGCCATTGTGATGCTTCTGGGCTGCAGCTGTCAGGAAAAGGTTGTCTGTGGCAGATAGTCTTGCATGTTCTATTCTGAGGATTATTCTTCCAAAGGCTTTAGGCTTGTTTCCAAAGGACTTGCATCTCTGTCCCTGGTTGCAGCAGGGCCTTGTTCTGAGTGAGAAGGGGATTGTCAGTCCCTGGCACCTTGCCTGCCTTGCTCCCCTGGAAAGATCCTTGGCACATGGCAGCTCAAGCTGCCTTCTGGATCCTGCTAAAATCCTGTTGCTGTTTCTGCAGCCTGTACCAGGTGTCTCTTGAAGCCTAGCTGATGGAATTGTGGCTGTTAGCCTGGAAAAGATCAGAGTGAAACTTAATGCAGAATAGAACTACCAAACAAGCTGCTTAAAACTGCCTGTGGCCATATCACAATTACCCTCTGATACCCAAGCCCTGACAGCCCCTTTTACTGCCTGAGACATTTTGCCAGCTGTTCTGGGGCGCATCCCTAAGCAGATTGTGCCTGGCAGTGCCTTTCCTGGCAGATCCTATAGGCTGTGGGTTTGGTGTGCCTCCTCCCTTTCTGACCATCCCTTACCCCTGTGGCTGTTGAAGGGTTTTTCTGTCATTGGGTGCAGTTGCTGAATGAACTGAGCGTGGTGGAGGCAGAACTGCTGTTGAAATCCTCCGACCTTGTTGGCAGCTATACCACCAGCTTGTGCCTGTGCATCGTGGCTGTGCTGCGGCACTACCACTCCTGCCTTATCCTGAACCAGGACCAGATGGCTCAGGTCTTCGAAGGGTAAGGGCCTCTCCCCTCTCTGTGTGTAAGGAAATATATATGCTGGGGTTCATAAGGGCCTGGACATCTATGTCCTTCCTACAAGGCAGCTGTTTGGTGCCTGAGTGTTCAGCTCACTGTGCTTTGTCTCTCTGCAGTCTGTGTGGGGTGGTGAAACACGGCATGAACCGCTCGGATGGCTCCTCAGCAGAGCGCTGTATCCTGGCCTATCTCTATGACCTCTATACCTCCTGCAGTCACCTCAAAAGTAAATTTGGGGAGCTCTTTAGGTGAGTCTGATGCAGCTGAGGTGCAGTGGGTACTGCCCACTATAGCACCTTGACTTAAACTTTGCTTTTGATCTTGTTTGATGGTATTGCTCCTGAGAAATTCCTTGTTTGGAAAGGAATGGAGAACAGAGCAAAGAGCATCATTAGGTCCCTGTCTATGTCATGGGAAAACTGTCCCTTGTGGTTTGGGGCAGCAAACTCTAAAAAGTGTGTGGTGGATTTAGACCCAAAGGAGGGTGAGTGGATAAATTTACCAGAGGTTTCAAATGATGTATGAGAAACTGAGTCTCCTCCCTGCAGAAGAGGAGTACTGATAGAAATTTTGTAAAATTCTAGTTGATGTGGAAAATAAACTGAATGTTCAACATGTCTTAGAATGCAAGCATGGAATGAATAGGAAATAACAAATGTATTGATCTTTATTGGTACACAGAGATCTTGGGTTTCAGCATGTTCTTTCCCAGAGAGGGTTTGCCTTTGCTCACCAGAATTCAGTGGCCATGTAGCTTTTTGTGTTCCTAATTGTTTTTCTGTCCTGTTTAGTGACTTCTGCTCCAAGGTGAAGAACACAATCTATTGCAATGTTGAGCCATCTGACTCCAACATGTTGTGGGAACCAGAGTTCATGATTGACACTATTGAAAATCCATCTGCACATAACTTTACATACACTAACCTGGGCAAGAGCCTCAATGAGAACCCAGCCAATCGCTACAGCTTTGTCTGTAATGCACTGATGCACGTGTGTGTGGGACACCACGATCCTGACAGGTGAGAGGCAGAGCTTTCATGGCTCTACTGAGAAAGTAAATTTTTTAGGTGAGGGTAAGGAAACCAGTGGCCATATCTTGGCTGTCGTGGGATGTGGAGAAGGAGGAGCCAAGGCGGGGGTCCCTTAGAAAATCACTGATCTGATGGCATGCATGAGTAGCAAAGCTGACCCTCTGCTTTTTTCATTATTTATTTAACAGGGTGAACGACATTGCTATCCTGTGTGCTGAGCTAACTGGCTACTGCAAGTCTCTAAGTGCCGAGTGGCTGGGTGTGCTCAAAGCTTTGTGCTGTTCCTCCAATAATGGGACCTGTGGCTTCAATGATCTCCTCTGCAATGTTGATGCAAGTGCAAACATTCAAAAGGGGAAAAGGAATTGAAGCAGGAGTGGAGGGATCCCTTGGGAGAAGGCAAAAGTGAACAAGGGATGGAGGCCTTGTCTTCTGAGGGCAGGGAAAAGGCTTTGAATGCCAGGGGCTGCTGTTGGTGTTTGTTGCAGCCTGGGCAGACCATGGACATTGACCAGGGGTTAAGGGCCCTTCTGCCACCCAGCTCCTAGGAATTGCTGACAGAGGGAATGAGGTAGAGGCTGTTAGGATCACTGGCTGATCTCCTCTCTTTCAGGTCAGTGACTTATCTTTCCATGATTCCTTGGCCACCTTTGTTGCCATTCTCATTGCCCGGCAGTGCCTGCTGCTGGAGGACCTGATTCGCTGTGCTGCTATCCCCTCACTCCTCAATGCTGGTAAGTGCATCCCTGCACAAACCTGTCTGACTCTCAGTCCTGGCCCAAAGGCCTGTGCTCTCAGTCCTGGCCCAAAGGCCTGTGCTTAATGCATACTTGGTGAACTCTGTAGTTGTGAAACATGCCTCTAATACTTCTTTTATACTTTATGGCGCTTAGAGAAATTTGAGGCTTTTGATTTCTATCAAAAACTGCTTGTGCTAAGGTTTTTCACTGCCCTGCTCTCTCGAGTTTGTGTACAAGCTTAAGTAAACATGGGGAGCTGTTATCAGCCTCACTGTGACCATTGTACTCAACTCTGAACTCCAGCAGTATGCCTCCCCCTGATAATAATGTTCAGCTTAGCATTTTGGCTAAAACAGCCAGCTGGGCTTACAGCACCTGTGCCACTGCCTTATTCTGCCACCAGCCTTCCTATCTCTGCTCTGGGGATTGCAGTATCCAGACTCCTGACAGGGTGAAGCTGGAAGAATGGAGCAAGCAGAAAGCAGTGCATGTCACTGGGGATAATACTGAAGGGTTTGCTTGCTTGCATGTTAATTGCTGCACATGCTCCATATTTGTAAATACAATAAGGCTGCTGCAGCTTCTCAGCTGTCTGCTCCAGGGCAGTGCACTGTGAATAGCTTTTGGATTGAGAGTCAGCTGTCCTGGTGCTTAAGAAATCTCAGTTGTCTCTTTTCTTTACATAGCCTGCAGTGAGCAGGACTCAGAACCAGGAGCACGTCTGACCTGCCGGATTTTACTCCATCTGTTTAAGACTCCACAGCTGAACCCATGCCAGCAAGATGGCAGTAAGTGAATGAACTTAAAGCCTTTCTTTATTGTGGAAGTACTAAGGCTCTTGCACTCCAAGAAGAGAGATATGAGACCTTATGGTTAGAGATCATAACCTGCTTGCTTTGAATAAAGCAGGCAAAGCCTGATGCACTTTCTTCATAGGACAAAGAACAGTGTCCTTCCATTTATGTCACTCCCTGGTAGCCATGCATTGGGGAGAAGGTTTTTGGAGGCAGGAAACCAGCCAGTAGAGGTGGCCTTGCTGTCACTAAGCCATTAGAGTAATGATCACTTCTTCTTTTGTGTCTTGAGCTTTGTATAGCCTCTTAACTTGGTGCCAGAAGCTGCTGTTTTACAGCACTTCTTTTTTGTGTGATGATGGAAACATTCCAGGAAGCTCTGTTCTTGGCTTCTCACCAGTATCCTGATAGCTCAGATTTCTAAATCCAGCTTGTGTTTTAGGTCTAGGGTACTGTTGGAGCTTGGAGTTCATGACACAGGCTCTGCACCCCATTTGGATTTCATGGTTCAGTTGTCACAATGTGATTGGCACTATGCTTCTTGAAACTTAATTAAATGGGCCCCATGTTGCAGTTAGGAAAGGAACTGGCCTCAGGATTCTCTGAGCTGGATTTTATGGTACTTGCTGGCACATAATTCAGGCAGCTCTGAGCCCGTGCCTTTCTCTGTGCTGAGTATTGCCTTTCCCCTTTGTCCTCTTTGCAGACAAACCAACTGTGGGAATCCGCTCTTCCTGTGACCGTCACTTGCTGGCAGCTTCCCAGAATCGTATTGTGGATGGAGCAGTCTTTGCAGTGCTGAAGGCTGTCTTTGTTCTGGGTGTGTACCTGTGTGAGCCTGAACCTATAACCATGTTTTTCAGGGGAGTGAGAGAAAGGCACTGTTCATGTTGGCTGTGCAGAAGGCCAGAGATCTGTTCTGGTGAATGTGGCGTGTCTGTAGCTGTAAACATGCTTTGAGTCTGTTGGCTGCAGAGAAGTCACTGATCACAGGGAGAGTTTACAGAATCTCACGATGTTTTTTGAGTCAGCCTTTGTGGCTAGAGTTGTTGTGTAACACTTGTGCTTTCCTTTTAGGAGATGCAGAACTGAAAGGCTCTGGCTTTTCCCACCCGGGAGGGGTTGATGATCTCATGGATGATGAGCTGGGCACCAGGAAGGCTGGTGGTCGGGTAGTCACTGTAGAAACAGCCAGCTTGGATATTTATGCCAAGTATGTGCTGAGGAGTATATGTCAACAGGTGAGTCTGTCCTATCTCTAGGTGTGTCCTTATCCCTTCTGCATACAGATATATCTCACATGCCTTTCTTCAGGTTGGATTTGGCACGTATTTCTTTGAAAGATCAGTGAAGAACCTGCAGTGTTTCTGTCATGTGACAATACTGAGGATTGCTCACTGTTAGCAAAACACAGAGACAAGCAGTGCTCAGGAATTAGGTGTTGCAGTGCGCAGGGACTGCATCCCCTTTGCTTTGGCAACAGAACAGGGCTCCTGTCCAAGGAGGGGAGTGCTGGAGTGCTAAGCTGAGATGTGTGCTGAAGGCAAAGAAGATCAGCACAAGAAAGACAGACAGATGGTTTATTAAAATGATAAATGGTGTCTTTCAGGATGCAGCCTGAGTGTTGCTTGCAGCTAGGTTGTTAATGTATCCCTGGGCTTTGCATTGCCCTGTTTAGTTAATTAAAACAATGACAACAAAAGCCTTTTGCTTAGCCTAATATGACAGCACCAGTATTTCTATTCCTTTGTGGAAAATTGACACTTGAGGAGCTGAAGCCTGGCTAATAATGTTGCAGAGTAGAGTGGCCATGCTGTATGAAAATGGATGTTGAAAGGTATCCTTAGCCTCAGTTATAAGTTTATTCTCTCAGCAGGGAAGATGTGGTGTTACAATCTGAAACCTGTATTTTATATTACTAATGTGCACACCCACCATTGGTGCTGTGTGTTGTCCTCATGCTATTGTTTATTAATTGGCTGACTGCATAGCAATTTTACCACCTTACCAAAAAGGAATTGGAACCACCTATTTTTAAATATAAATTCAACCTTCTTGATGTCACTGAAACCTGACTGTAGCATTTCCAGAAGTAGATATTCCCTTGCTGATCAAAGTATCACTGCTCATACCAGTTGTTGGCAGCACGGGTTATGTAGAAGTGAACATTCCAGCAGACACCCATGAGTTACCATCAATTTGTGCCAGAGCTTCTGCAGGCTTCCTGCAGCTGTAAAGGGCTGGTAAAATGCTGTGTTTAATATTAGCACCTCTTCTGTGAGCAGTGAACTTGCACTATCATTGCCTTAAATTGTAGGTTGTGATTTCTCTGTCTCAGGTTCAGGTGTATATTTTATAATAGACTTCATTGTGAGAGGATTAGGAAAAGGAGCAGATTATAATTAATTTAAAGTTTTTTTATAGACTACTAGAACTGTTTGGGCTGGAATGGACCTTAAAGATCATAAGCAAGGCCACTTTCACTATTCCAAGTTGCTCAGGGCCCTATCGAACTTATCCTAAACACTCCCAAGGATGGGGCATCCACAGGTTCTCTGGGCAGCCTGTTCAGTGCCCACCTCTCAAACCTGTCCAGATATCTCTCTGGATGTCCCCTTCCCTCCAGCATGTCTTTCATTCATCTTTATACCAATAAAGTGGATTGGAAATGAAGTCTGAGTTCTTGTAAGAAGCTGAGCAAATGATAAAAAGTCTTCCCAAGGAAATGTGTATTACCTAGGCAAGAAAGAGAAGATTATTATTAAGACATTGTGATGTAGCAAGACTGAAGGGGGAAATGTAATAGGCAGTGGAGAGGTCACCACATCTCATGTGCAAACTTCATCTGGAATGAAGATAATGATCTAGGCTGTGGTTTCACAAGGATTTCAAACCAGTGTTTTGACCTTTTCAGTCTTTGTGCTTCAGTGCTTAGTTTGCTACCCACTGCTGAAGGGTCTTTCCAGCTTTCTAGGCGTAGCGTCAGCACCTGTGCATAATGAACTGGATCCTCATCTTTTCTTTTGTTGTCACTTCTCAGTGGAACAATGCTCTGATCAGGCTTCCTCTGCAGATGCAGAAGTGCTTATATAGCAGTCCTCTGTTGATTTTAATTCAATGAATGTGCCTAATTTTAAGTATGAAGAATTTCTGCACTAACAAATGCTGCAGGTTAACTGTAAATTGAGTGAAGTACCTACCTCATGTTTGGAAACTGCTGCCCTTATTATTACCATGCATTTAGGGAGCATCAACTGAAATCAAGAGGCTGACAATAATAGTTTTCTGTCTACCTTCTCATAATATGTGACTTTATAAGGGGCTTGCATCCAGTCAGTCATTTTCCTTTCCAGAGTCTGAGAAGTAAAGTAATTGGTTTTTACTAAGTTTGGCAGTGTGTTTTCCTTTACTATTTGAGAATTAAGGTGTGTGCTTTTCCCCAAGACATGTTCTGGTTTAGTGCTAGCTGCAACCCTGAGTAACTAACTTAGGACAGCTCCAGAGCTTTGTTGTGCTGGAAATAGACCAAACAATTTTAAGTGATCCCTTCTGATCTTCTGAACCCAAGTGGCAGTGTTAAGGGAGCCAGGACATGGTAGTGACTGTATACTGTTAAATCACACCAATATTTTCTCAAAAGAAAGAGCAACTACTGTATTTCATTACTGCTGACTTGTCAAAGTTTGTTTCCTCTGTTCTGATTACTGTGCTGTGCCTGACGCCTGCTGAATCAGGATAGTACAGTTCATGAAGAGAAATGATTATCAGGCATAACTGCATAGTAATAAGGCTTTTATGATTTTGATGTGTTCCATGCATCTCTCTGAGACTGAAAGCAGGGGCGTTGGTTTGGAATCAGACATCAGTTTGACTGTGCTGACTCTGCCTTCGTCTTGCAGGAGTGGGTAGGAGAACGATGTCTGAAGTCCCTCTGTGAAGACAGCAATGACTTGCAGGATCCTGTCCTGAGCAGCACCCAGGCCCAGAGGCTGATGCAGCTGATTTGTTACCCACACCGGCTCCTGGACAATGAGGAGGGAGAAAATCCTCAGCGGCAGAGGATTAAACGCATCTTACAGGTGCAGCTGCTGGCAGAATCTGAGTGTCCTACTAATTGCCTCATGTAATTGCAGCCCTCTGAGGGGTCTGACACTCATTATGGTGGCACCTTGAGGGTGTGGGTTGGTATAGTCTGAACTGAGATAAGGCATTATGTGAAGTGTGTATGTGTGTGTGTGTTACAGAATTTGGACCAGTGGACCATGAGGCAATCCTCGCTGGAGCTGCAGCTCATGATTAAACAGACAGCAAGCAATGTGAGTTTCTGCTCAGAGGGGATCATACAGGGGAGGATGAAGTGGCTGCTTGTGAGTTGGTGGGGAGGTGGCCTGGCAGAAGTGGGGGTAAGGAGAAAGTAAACAGTGAGGGAGTCAGGCTGTGAAAGCCAAGCATGAGAAGGAAGCAATGAGTCTGAGACCCCAGGAGCAGCAGCCATGGGGAAGTTGGCAAACTGAGTTTGTACTGAGTTGAAATGTGGAAGCCATAGGTGCTCTCAGAGAAGGACTTGACTATCTTTTTCTTCCCTACCTGCAGGAGATGAACTCCTTGTTAGAAAACATAGCCAAGGCCACCATTGAGGTATTCCAGCAGTCAGCAGAGACCAGCTCTGCTAGCTGTACTGGTAATGGAATCAACAATATCAGTAGCTCAACAAGTGCTACACCCGCCAGCAACAAATCCAAACCCATCCTCAGGTAGGTGTAGAGCCAGCACGCAGCTCTCTTGTAGACAGGTCTGAATGTTAAATTGCATTGCAAACAGCTTTCCTCTCCTGTTTGTCACAGCTCCCTGGAGAGATCAGGAGTGTGGCTGGTGGCCCCTCTGATTGCCAAGCTTCCAACATCAGTGCAGGGCCACGTGCTGAAAGCTGCTGGAGAAGAGCTGGAGAAAGGACAACATTTAGGGTCATCATCCCGCAAAGAGCGGGACCGCCAGAAGCAGAAGAGGTGAGTCCAGGGGAAAGGCAGGCAGTGTTTGCTGTGCTGGTCCCAGCCTGGCAGCATAGCTCCTTCTCTGTTCTCTCACAGTATGTCCCTCCTGAGCCAGCAGCCATTTCTGTCACTGGTGCTGACATGCTTGAAAGGTCAGGATGAGCAGCGGGAAGGCCTCCTCACCTCTCTGTACAGTCAGGTCCAGCAGGTAGGGGTCTTGTTTCTCCCCTCACTTCCCTCAGGAGCTTGCCCCTCCAGCAGACAGGCTCTGGAGCATGGCCTCAGGGTGCTGCTTGTCTTACCCTGTTTGATATAGGGAGCTTGAGCTGACCATTTCTGAGTCACCAGACAGTGAATGGTACAAGCTGCTCTCTCTAAGCTTCAGCATACAGCTGGTGAGGTCTGTCCTCTCTTCTGTATTTCTTAGATTGTTACAAATTGGCGAGAAGATCAGTACCAAGATGACTGCAAAGCCAAGCAGCTGATGCATGAGGCCTTGAAACTGCGGCTGAATTTGGTGAGCAGTTGCAGAAAAAGAGCTTAACCATCTGGGGTGAAGAGTTGTCTGCCTTTTCCTTTGGAACAGCACACACTGGAGGGTCTATATATGTCCTGAGGCAAGGAAGTAGGAGAGACACTTGTGCTGCTTCTAGGTCTTGGGCCCTGAGTAGGACAGGGTGCATGAATAAACTCCCTTGCTCTGTTTCATCAGGATGAAATCCAGACTTGGTCTCTTTTGTAGATGTGCCTTTCCCTTTGAATGCCTTTGCAGCCCACAGAACTGCTACTTGCATCTGAGGTTTGGCTGCTGACAGCAGTCTCCCTCAGCTCTCAGTAGGAATTAAGCTCCTTTAAACCCTGATTTAAGCTCCTTTCTCACTTCAAAATCTCAGTGTTTCTTGGTGTCCTTGTGACTAAACTTACCCTTTCTCTGCCAGGTGGGAGGAATGTTTGACACAGTCCAACGCAGCACACAGCAGACAACTGAATGGGCCGTGCTTCTCCTGGACATCATCAGCAGTGGCACTGTGGACATGCAGTCAAACAAGTAACTCACAGTCTGACTTCTGGTCTATACACTTCCCAGGGAAGGCAGTTAGCATGGCCCTGTTTCTTATGTGAGCTGGTTGTTTCTCTAGATGATCTGTCAGAAGTGACAGGTGAAAGAGGCTTTGGAGTAATAGCAGGCTACAACTTAGGTCCTGATAGCTGAGTGCACTCTGCCATATTCAGAACAAACTTGGCTTTCCAGATGCAGAGAGATGCACAGGGGAGAGCTGAGTCTGCTTTTTAGAGGTGCTGAATGGATACAGAGGAGTCCAATCTTAATCTCTGTACTGCACCTAATTCATGTGGGAGTAAAACTCAAGTGTAGTGTATAAGGAAAAGGAAGATTAGTGTGGGAGGTTATTTTGAAGACTGACACTTCAGAATGTGGGGGAAGTCTTGACAATTTAATAGTGTTTGGTGTTGCAATGATGGCAGAAGCTGTTTATCAGTTTTTCAGGCGACTGACCTTTCTGCTCTGCCCTACAGTGAGCTCTTCACCACCGTGCTGGACATGCTGAGTGTTCTCATCAATGGCACCCTGGCTGCTGATATGTCCAGCATCTCTCAGGGCAGCATGGAGGAGAACAAGCGGGCATACATGAATCTGGTCAAGAAACTCAGGGTGAGGGATACCAGGCCCTGTATGGGGACCAGAGCATGCTGTGTTGTGGTTGTTCAGCTATGCAGATTCACCTGTGTCTCATAGACACTGCCTGTCCTGTTTCTGCTGTTTAGCTGAAGTAGTGAGGGTGACTCCTGTGACTCTGTGGGCCTGAAGGGTGCAATGGTGAGAAGTAATGCAGGGATGGAGACCAAAACGAGAAGAGGCATAGGTGGGCTTTGGATGGTTTTTCCTGAAAAGTTCAAGTCCTCTTTGTTCCACTTGTGCAGAAGGAGCTGGGGGACCGTCAGTCTGACAGCCTGGAGAAGGTGAGACAGCTACTGCCACTTCCCAAGCAGACCCGAGATGTCATCACCTGTGAACCTCAGGGATCCCTCATTGACACGAAGGGCAATAAAATAGCTGGCTTTGATTCCATCTTCAAGAAGGAGGTAAGTGAAGCATTTTTGTCTGTATCACAGCTCCTGAGTGCAGGTGTCACCTTGTCCTCTGATGCCTTGAGTCTGCACAGCTTGGGAGGCATCTGTATGCAGTGCCTCATTCCCTGACGAGCCTGAAGTGGCTGGCTGCACGCAGACAAGCTGGCACATAACCATGTCCAAAAAGGGCAGAGCTGGGGTGTTAATGCTTGGTGATAGCATGCTGCTGTGACCTGAGATGTTAACTAAATTTGGGGTTTGTATTTATGGTTATATGAAGTGTAAAGAGAAACACATAATCCCTGTCACGTAAGTTAATGGCAGAGCCAGTGTGCAGGAGGCTGGCAGAGATGGACTGAAGGGGACTAGACAGTTGTTGATGAAGGCTTTTAGAAATGACTGCTTTGCCACCTGGAGGAGCAGGGACCATTAGCAAGGACTCAGACTGTTTACTGAGAGATCTGGAATAGAGCCTGAAGAAAGGACAGAGTTACACGTACCCTCACAGGAGCAACAACAGGGACTTGAAGGTTCTTATCTCTTTTGCTTTAAAGGGTTTGCAAGTCTCTACAAAGCAGAAGATTTCTCCTTGGGATCTTTTTGAGGGTTTGAAGCACTCGGCCCCTCTCTCCTGGGGATGGTTTGGGACAGTGCGGGTGGATCGCAAGGTGTCCAGGTTTGAGGAGCAGCAGAGGCTCCTCCTGTATCACACACACCTGAAACCCAAACCCCGCAGTTACTACCTGGAGCCTTTGCCACTACCCCCTGAAGAGGAAGAGCCTCCTACACCTGTGGCTTTAGAGCCAGAGAAGAAAAGTGCAGAACCAGCCAAGGCTGATAAAACAAGCTCCAATCCTGCCGCCTCCACTGAGGAACGCAAGAAAAAACAGAGCAAAACCAAGAAACGCAACCAATCTGCCAGCAAAACTGAGGTAATGGAGGGTCCAGCAGCTCTGGATGTCCCATGTCCACCACTCCTAGTCACAGAACACTCCCTAGAGGCTTCCTGAGGAGCCTGAGAGTGGTGTTATGGTGAAGATGTGATGTGTTTCCTCTCAGCTGGGAGTACTGGAGCTTTATCCTGCTCTCTGTAGCTTGGGGCAAGGCAAATACTTTCTTAATCCCTGATGGGAGGAAAGGAGTCTGCCCAGCTCAGATAACATCCTTGGCTTCCTCCTGTGGACTTTTCAACCTTTTAATAGTCTTCCTCCATGCATGAATTCCCAGTGCACATTGATCTTTCTTACTGCTTTGTCTTTGCAGGACTTTGTGTTGGGCCCTAGCCGAGGGGTTTCATATGGAGTTGGCATGCCTACTGATCTCTTGCATCACCAGTCAGGAGGCACCATGTCAAGGCTGGCATATGGGCAATCACCAGTGGGTCTCTATGCCCAGAATCAGCCTCTTCCAGCAGGTAGGTGCACCAGAGAGCCAAAAATATTTTACCCCTTTGGGAACCTTTTTTAGTAAGATGGTCCTATGCAGGTCCCTGCACTTTCTCCTTTTGCCTGGCATGTGTAGGTACAGTGATGAGCAGTCATTCTGGAGCTATGAGGTGCAGCAGTAGCTGTGACTGCTCTGCCTGTTTCTCTTCCTCGTGCAGGTGGCCCTCGCCTGGACACATCCTACAGACCAGTCCGCGTGCCACTGGGAAAGCTGGTCCAGAGTCGCCCTCCCTACAGTGGTGTGCTGCCTCCAGGGATGGGCAGCATGATGGGCATTGACCCCTCCTACAAGCCAGTGTACAGGCAGCAGCCTCCAGTGTCCCAAGGACAGATCCTGAGGCAGCAGCTGCAAGCAAAGTTGGTAAGTCAGAGCTGCACTCTTGCTGTTGCTGACTCCACAGTACAGCATGGCCAGGCTGTTTGGTGCTGTCCCTTTCAGCCAGGACTGCCCAACTCTGTATCTGCTATGGAAATATGTTGTTTCTTGTGCCTGCTTTGTGGGCCTATTTCACTAACAGTTGAAAGAGGTTGTCATAGAGTGGCCTCTGGGGAATGAGAGGGGCATGTTCTGCCTGGGGGTGGCAGGTTTTTTAGTGGTCTGTTTGTCCCAGGTCAGGGTGAAACAGAAGTCATGAGCATGTGCCTGCTGTGCAGCAATCTCGTAGGTTAAGCAGTGAAACCTCTTTGGTTTAGTGGGAGCTGCTGAAAAGAGAGCAGCAGTGTTCCTGCCCTTTGCAGATGTTGGAAAAAGCACTTCTCTCTTGCCTTCCAGCAGGGCCAGGGCATTATGGGCCAGCAGCCCGTGCGCCAAATGGCTCCAACCCCGTCTTATGGAGCACTGCAGCCCTCCCAGGTAAGTGGCAGTGACTGCAGGTAGGGCTGGAGTCTGGCTCCAGCACAGGGCAGCAGCTTTGTTCTTGCTGCTAAAGCCTGAAAGCTCTTGGCTCTTCTCCCTAATGAGCTTCCCTGTGACAGTATTTACAGGAAGCTGATCTCCTATGTTCTGTATTCCTTTTCACCCTGTGACTAAAAAAGGCTTTTTTGTTTCATTCCAGGGTTACACTCCTTATGTCTCCCACATAGGCCTTCAGCAGCACCCCTCCCAGTCAGGCACAATGGTACCTCCTACCTATTCTGGTCAGCCCTATCAGAATTCCCACCCCAGCTCTAATCCTGCTCTAGTGGATCCTGTTAGACAGATGCAGCAGAGACCAAGTGGCTACGTGCACCAGCAGGCCCCTGGCTATGGACACACCTTGGGCAACACACAGAGGTACCTCCTGCCCTATGGGATGTTAGTTATCTCTGTTTTGTTAAATGTTTCCCTGCTCTGCTTGCACAACTTTAACAGCAAACTGTGAAAACCCTGTTCTCCAGGGTTCTCCCTGTTGCTTCCTCAGAGAAACATCTTTATCTAGCTTTCTGTCCAGGGAAGAAACAGAGAGATGGGATGAAATTTGGAAATGCTGGTTGTAGGCAGGAGACTGTGTTACTAGCCAGAGAAAGATGGCATAGAAAAGTATGAGGAAAAGTTACCTGGGAAAGTCATCGTTTTGGTTTTAAATCTAACCAGCATATCACCAAAGGGCTAAATCTGAGATTTCCATTGTTCCTGAGCAGGCATAAATGCAGCAGGAAAGCCATGCAGAACAGTGGGGTGATGACTGTTATTTAGGGCTTCTAGGTTGTATTAAACCCTCGAGAGGCCCTTGTGTCCCTCACTTTTCTGCAGAGACAGCATGGATTGCAGGGGGCTCTTTGGGCTGTCTGTTGATGTCAGAAGTTGTGTTTGGATTAAAGAAAACTGGCTGCCTGTGAATCCTTTACTCCATGAGCTTGTCCTTTCCTCCTGCAGGTTTCCTCATCAGTCAATACAGCAGACCCCCATGATGAGTGGGATGAACCATTTGGGTCCCCAGGGAGTCCCGTCAGGAATTCGACCCAGCCAGATCCTTCCTGACCAACAGCAGCAGCAGTACCTGAGGCAGCAGCAGCAACAACAGATGCTGAGGGTGAGTGGTTGCTGACAGGAGGAAGGCTGCTGGAGCTGGAGGAGGCTTGCTCAGTGCTGCTTACCTCTGCCCTTCTGTGTCAGGAAGGATGTCACTCTGTTGGAGGCTGTCTGTGGTATTTTGTTAGGCAGTTCTCCCTTCCTTAGAGCTGGCCACTCCTGATGGAGATTCCTGCTGCACTGCCTTGTGCCAGCCACCCAGCATGAGCTAAAAGTCTGTTCAGTCCTCTGGCCTGTGTCCCACCTCTTCCTGCTCCAGCTGAGCCAGTAGATTGTGCAGAAAGTTTGCTGTTGTACAAGTGTGGCAGGAGCTAGAAACAAAGTGAAAAGCCCCCTGTCCATGAAAGAGCAGGAAAGTTGTGCAAGATCATCTTTAGGGGCATATCTGCATTTCTCAAGATCAAAATAAGCATTGGTTAGTTTCCATTGGCAAAAAATCTGGCATGAATCAGTTCATGTACTCCATTTCTTACAGCAGATGGTGAAAAACTGATCCAAAGCCAACTGTTAGACCCAGCTCTCTAGGTTCAAAGAAGATCACAAAGCATGAGTCAACAGACATGAGTATTCCATGGATTTGCATTATGATCTTAGGAGCATTAAATTCTTACATGAAATAAAGATACATTTCTAGGAATGATAGAATTATAGAAATTATAGTCAGAGAAACACAGTTATTTTAATTGGTGAATCCAATGCCTTATGACAAGGCCTAGCAAACCTGTGGAATATGGGGAGACTTTACCTGGCACAGAGTGCTGAGTCTTTTTGTTCAGAGAGTGGCCTGAGTGAGAGTGGTTCCTGCAGAGAGCTGCAGTCAGCAGGATCTGAGAATTGCTGCCTTGCACTGGACAAGAGAACTGCCTCTGGCATGGTCAGCAGCTTTTAGTCCTTTTGATAAGTAGCACCCCCTGACTATTCACTTTGAGTTTCCTTTAGCATTCTCCATCACTCATATTTAGAAGAACATGCCTCAGACAAAATGCTAACACTTCTCCTAGCTCAGTAACTTCATGTATACCTTCAGCTTTTAGCTGACTTTGCTTGGTTGCTCAAAAAACCCACAAAGGTGGAGTGCCCAAGCTATCCCATGACTGGGACTCCTGCTTTGTTACCTGAGGTGTGCCTGGTGCTGGAGCTGACTTCCATCATGCAGTGGCCTGTGGAAAGGATGGGTGGCCTTTTGATTTGTCTTATGTGGGTTGGTAGACAGCTGCTGCAGGAAGGTAGGACATGAAATTGGTATCCTGGCCCATTTAGTCAGTCATCTGCTTTCTTGTGTATCCAGGTTGCAGCATCCATGTCAGGAACCTGTGACCAAACTGATATAAGTGGGAATGCTGTTCTAGAAACTCACTCCCTTTGAATTTGAATCCTTGATCCACTGAATTCTTGATCCAATGTGTTCATGACTGGTTCTTGTATGAATTATTATTGTCCACTGTGTCCTGTTTACTGGCTGTTCTTTCTCACTGTTATTTGCCCGATGTACATTCCTAGGGAGCACTTGCAGCTTCCAAAGGTCAGGGTTTTCTAACCTTCTTTCATAAGACACTGTTCCTTCTCCTGATTGTGTTTTTGTTTGTTCTCTGAGCCTGCTCAGGGTTTGAACCTTGTCCTTTTGAGCCAGTGACTGGAGCTGTACCTACCATCACCACGTTGGGTTTCTTATGATAACATTAATATTTTTTTATTTCTGCTAGGAATTTTTTTTTTATCTAGAGAGTTAAAAATTGCTTTGACAGATGGGAGAATTGTCTGGAAATTAGGAGAAATGAAAAACCTTGAGATTTCTGGGTATGTTCTGACTCCAACACACTGAATATTCTTCTCAGCATAACTAATTCTGTAAACATTTGGTTTTGAGCACTGAATCCAGTTTTATCCACATCCTTTTATTGAAGTGTAACACCAGCTGTCATGAGTGGCAGGGAAGGACAGCAAGATAGATTGAAGAGTTGGGGGACATGACTGAGAAGGAAAATCTGAAATAGCTGGATGTGTTGCATTAGAGAGACAAAGACGACAGGAGAGATACGTCTCCATATTTTTTATCTTAAAAATAAAGGAAAAAAACCCTTATCTCTTTTTATCTCTAGGCTGTAGGACCAGAAATTGCCTTAAAACACAACATGTGAAATTCAGGGTAGAGATTAGGGAAAACTCCAGTAGTAGGAGCTGACCTGGAGTGGATTGTGTAAGGAGATTATAGGAGCTCTGTTGCTACCTCTGAAGAGAATCTGAGAATGAGTCAGGCAAATACTCATTATTCATTATTGCTGATCTTAACCAGGAGGCAAAAGATGAAGCAAGCCAGCTTTTTGAGTCCTTAGTTTTCTATTCTTGCACCTGGTTTGCTCCTAGTAATGACCAGTGGACTTGGAGTTCTCTTCCGGTCATCTGTCAATATTGTAATCTATTGTAATCTGAAACTTTGTTGCTGTCTCTGTATTTCTTGCCCTTTCTCAGGCTGGGGTGGAGTCCTGGTGAAATTTGAGTAATTTAGGTACCTGTTAGGAAAATGGTGCATGAGGTGTTTCACTCCATGGAACACATGGAACATTTCCTCCTTAAGCCCTCGCTGTGCCCCGGTGCCGTGTGTGTTGCCCTGACGGTCCCTTCTCTTTTGTCTTCACAGCAGCAGCAGCAACAGCAGCAGCAACAACAACAGCAGCAGCAGCAGCAGCAGCAGCAGCCCCAGGCAGCGCAGCCCCAGCCCCAGCAGCAGCCCCAGGTGTCCACAGTGCCTCAGCCCCAGGCGCAGGGCCAGCCCCCGGGGCTGGGGATGCAGGCTCTGCCCCCCCAGCAGCCCATTGTGAGTGTTCCCTGAGGCACAGGGACAGTCCACACACATCCAGCACTGCTCCACCTGCACCCCCCCTTCTCCCTCCCTGAGCTTGCCAGGGCCTGTGTGAGTGCTGAGCCTGCCAGCCAGGGGCTGTGCCTATAACTGTGTTTCTCTCTTTGCAGTTCCAGCGCCAGGGCCTTCAGCAGACACAGCAGCAGCAGCAAACAGCTGCTCTGGTTCGACAGCTTCAGCAGCAGCTTTCCAGTAAGCCTGAGTGTTCTTGATCCTGTTGCTAGTCTCCTCCCTGCTGTTTTCTATTGCAGGTACTCTGGTGTAGAGAAGCGAGGCTGAGCCAGACTGTCTGTCTGAGGACATAAATTATGCTGGCAGGGAAGTGGCATCAGGACTTAGAGCTACCAGCCCAAGGGGGCACAGCAGCAGGGAGGGCAGTGCTTGCCAGGTTGTGAACAACCTTCCAGACCTTCCTCCTGCTGCCTGCAGAGGGACAAGGGAGCTGAGCCTTTGTAGGGATTGCTGCACAGCTTTCCTGAAGGGATCCAGTGTGCAGCTTTAAAATCATCTGAGGGTATTTTCTCTGCTGCAGGTGACCTCTGAGGGGCATAGGGAGGCTGTAATCCTGGAGCAGTCACTTGGTGCATGACCCAGAGACACTGTGGTCGTGTTGTGAGCCAGGCAAGACTTCTTGGAGGCAGGAGGAGTGCTCTAGAAAGTGTAGCTTCACACTTGCTGTGTTTGTGGTGGTCACAGCAGGGTAGTGGCATAGATGTTTTTCAGTCTGGCACTGTATTCCTATAATCTGTATTGAATTACTGGCTGGAGGATCACAATACAGAATTCAGGTTCTATGCTGTTCCCTTCTGAATTGCCTTCTGTCATTGTCTTCTGTCACCTCACTGGTTTTTCTGCTGTAAAAATGGCAGAAATGCTATGAAAATGCTCAGAAATGGACAGCACAGTTGATAGTTTTTTTTGTTTTATTTTGCACTGAGAGTGAGACTGTGCCAGATCTGGTAATGTGTGGAGTGGGGGACTTGGAAACTGTGCTTATACTTGTTCCCTGATGGAAAATTCTGAGTCCTTGTGGCCAAAAACCTCCCCAAACCAGGTTTTAATGTGCTGAGCTTCCCACTAGCCTGATTCACAAATGATAAGTCTGTGCCAAAGGATCTCAGCTGGGACATTCAAATATAGGAAGACCTTGTATAAGAATCTGAATACAGCAAAAGAGCCATATTTTTGTAGCCTTTCTGCACAGCAAATGGAGCTGTTGTATCTGCACTAGATGTGTGGGTCCCATGCAGCCTTGTGTCAGCATTCAGCTTCCATGCTGCCTCCTTGGCTTTGCATCACCTCCCCCTGGAAGCCTCTGGAGTTCTCATCTGTAGTGTCAGAGATGGAGTGGAAAGCAGGAGGGTAAACCAAGACCAGCCTGCACAGGAAGGGGACAAGGGTGTTCTGGACCCAGGATATGCCTTAGGAGGCTCCAGGGTATCCCTGAATGTCCAGAAGAGTTGAGAAGGCAGCAGGCCAGCCAGGTTACATTCAGCTCCTTTTACTTTAGTGGCTTAGGGCCACACAGGCTGATGTTTATGTTCAGGAGAAAGAACAACATAATTTTATGTATCAGACAATACTGAATACTGTGAGCACTGTAAATCACAAAACAGCAGTCCCAGCAGTTTGAAAGTTCTTTACCATGTATCTTTACCATGTTTCCTGCCTTTGTGCCATCTGGAAATCCTTTGGGCCTGTATGGAGATACTGACAGGAAGCCAGGGATATTTTCTCTGAAACCTTTGGTTTCTGGGAGTGCTTTAGGATGAGTGACACTAGCTAGCTCAGCAGCAGAAATTGTCTAATTTTATAGAGCTGACTTTCTTTCAAAATCAGAAATAATGAATCCATAAACTCATCTTCCCAGCTGCTTGCCACCTTTCAGGGCTTTGTTATGGTCTTCCAAGAGGGATGGAGAGATTTTCCCTGGAAACTTCAGGATCAGGACTAAAATATATCTCTCTCTTCCTGAAAGAATGTGGGATCCTGGCTGTGCTGCTGCTCAAAGGCTCAGGCAGATCTGCAGCACAGGGAGTACCACACTGGTTAGATTTTATACTGGTTATATTTTCCTTCTCATGGCCTGTGACACTCCTGACACTGCCCTGGTGATGTGGGGAGGGGAATCTCTTTTCTGAACTAAACCTTGTGACTGTTTTAACTCTGTCTTGACCTCAACAGATACACAGACACAGCAGAACAACAACCCATTTGGACGCTACTGACCTGTGGCACTTGAGCCTGATCAGGAGGGAGACATCACTGTGGATGGACACAGCCTCTTCAGCCTGGCCCACTCCCTGGGGCAGCCCCCACCCTGTGTCCTTGTGTCCCCCAGTGCTGCTGCTGTCTGTCCCACAGGGAGATGCCAGGAGGAGCAGTTTATTGTACAGAGAAAGTGTTTTTACTATCCAATTTCTATACAAATGTTTATGGAGATCCCTTGTGGCTGATAGTCTCCCTTCCCACTTTGGTTTCAGTTTTTACTCAGTTTTTAGTATTTTTGTTAAAATAATGATTAAGACATTGTAAAATTTTGTACTTTATTTATACCAGATGAACTCCATACTGCAGACATTCTCGGATGAATACAGAGAGCTTACTTTGCAAACTGAGTGTGTATTCAGAGCCTGCCTTTCCTCCTCAGCACTCCTCCCAGTACAGCCCAGCAGCACCCTCCACACATGGGCTTCATCTCTTCCTCAATAGAACTAATGTCTGCATTTTTAGCTTTTGTGAAGGCTAAACAATTTCGTTTGGGAAGGAAAGCTCTTCCCTGTTTATTTCATAAGCTGGTGTTCACACACTTGCAAAGGTTTGTGCAAGCTTTGTAGGATTTTTATGTTGATTAAGGGCTTTGCTGGTAGTCCTGTTGCATGTTCCACCAGGACACTGGTATAAAATGAAGAGGGACTTCTATTGCAGGGTAATTCTGAGCTCTAACCAGCCCAGCTTCCCTCACCACAGCACTTACAGAGATGCTCAAGCTCCTTACCTCTGCAGTCTAGGAGGAGCTGCAGACCGAGTGCACTCACAGTGCTGCTTCTTGCTTCTCACTACAGCAAGGTTTGGCTGATGAGCACCAAGGCTCCTTTGTTAGCTCCTTCCTCACAGCCAGGGTGCTTTCTCTGCATGGGAAATGTGCATTCTGAACTTGTGCCCTGCTTAGTGCAGCCTGCTGGCATGAGCTCTGATGTTGGTGCTTGCTGCTCCTGCTGTCTGTTGAAGCTGGAAGCCACCAGCACCTCTCTTCTCTAGATTCTTCCTCGGCAGCTGGACCTGTGGTTCTGTGGTAGCTTTGCTTGACCAGCCTCATCCTTCTATCCCATCTGTGTGGGATAGGATGAGGCCCCAAGGACTCAGCAAGGAGCTGCACCTGATCTTCATCTGAGGGCAGATAGTTCTGGAGGATGGACCACTGCATGAAGGCCAGCTCAGGGCCCTATCAGGGCTGGCAGTGTCCCTTGTCCTTGTTGATGGGCTGGTGTCTGCTGTCCCAAGAACTTTCCCTATCCTCAGTGGGAGCACAGGTGAAGCTGCTCTCTGCTGTCTGGGGCTTGCTTGTCCCTACACCCTCTCTGCCCTGCTTGTCCCCAAACACCTGCACCTATCCCAGTTTCTTGCCCTGTGGCTGCAGGACCATTGGAAGGTGTTGCTGCCCAGGTCTGATAGAAGGGACTCGGTTGTTCGTGAGGACAGGGGCTTGCTCCCTGTGTGCATCCCTGCTTGTCCCCTTCCATGCAATCAGCCTGAGCCGGCTGTTGCATTCCCCCTGCCCCCAGGCTGCCCTGGCCAGGGGTTCTGCTTGCCGGCAGCCCGTGCTCGGTGCCCCCGAGCTGGAGGCTGTGTCAGGCCGCCCCTGCCCGGTGGGAGCCTTGGCTGCGGCAGGAGCGCTCTGTTCCCCTCACGCTGCCGGGACACGGAGGGGCCGCTGCCCGGGGACACGGGGCACTGTCCCTGCCCACAACGTGCCCCAATTCCTGGTGTGCGCGGCCATGGCCGACAGCCCCCTCCTCTGCCGGCCCTGGGCGGCAGCTGAGCCTGCGCCAAGCGGCATCTTGGATGCTCCTTCTGCATCGCTGCCGCGCCGGAGGTGGGAGGGGGCGGCTCTGCAGCAGCCGGAGCGGGCCGGGAGCAGCGCGGCCTGGGGGCCCACAGGGGTGCGGGGGGTGGGCGGCCTTGCACGGCACTGCGGTGACGCGGCAGTGCTGCGGTGCCAGAGCACCGAGTCCGGTGCTGACCTGCTGTGAGCTCTGATGGGGGGATCTGGGGAAAGCACCCCAGGAACCACCGGGGACAGAGGGGATGACTCGTCCCTTCCTGTGGCCAAGCGCCTGCTGCCACGGGACCCTTTATCGCACGGCCCAGCACCAGGGCTGGCCCGGCTGTTCCGCTGGCAAAAGGCTTCGCCAGCTGTGCCAGCTGCTTGGCAGGCCGGGTCTGAGTGGGATGAGCAGCGCTCCAGAGCTCTGCTGTGGTGACAGACGCCGGGCTGACACACTGTCCAAGATCCCACACAACCCTCGGTGGCTGCCCAGAGGTTCCCAGAGGGTGCAGGAGGTTCCGGGGGGACGTGGGGACCGGTGCAGGAGCTGGTCACAGCACACAGGGCCGTGTGGGGAGCTGAGCTGTGCCCGGCCTGGCTGCGTGCCTCGCAGCTGCTGCGCTGCACATTAGCACTGAGCCGCGGCCGTTTTAGGCAGGGCTGACAGCTTCCAGCCCTTCTGCTCCTTCTCCGAGTCGTGGCTAAACGCTGCTTGTGACAGAGCCAGAGGCAACCGGGGGCATTTTCATACACGCTGCCCATTGAGCAGCGCACACAGCTGCCCTGCTGCGGCCACCAGAGCAGGGAGGGCGCGGTGCGGGGTGTGCCTGCTTGATGCTGGGCTCCCTCAGGGCGATGCCACACGGGCTGTGCCCAGCAGCTGAGGAGAAACCCGAGACTGAAACAAATCTTGATGCATTGTGGGGGATGGATGGGCTGAAGAGGCTCTGCCCTACACACCCACCCAGAAGCCTGGCATGGAGGGTCCCCACGGACCATAGCCTGGGCAGAGGTGGCTTGTCAGGCACTGTCAGAACTGGTGTTGTGCAAGAAAATCAATCACTGCTCAGTCAAGCAACTGAAGCTGGGCGTGGAGCAGCTGTGTGAGTACCCAGCACTCCTGCAGGCACCACTGCAGCCGTGCTCCATCACCCCATCCTGGACTGGTTTTGCTGGGGAGCAGGACACAGTGAGCTATGCCTGATACCCTGCCTGCTGCAGGGCAGCTCAGCATCGGTCCAGGGCCCCCTTCAAGATGCTGCTCAGAGCCAATGAGCCCTGGTAAGCACAGGGCAGGGTTGTGCAGCCATCCCAGGCAGTGTTGCCTGTTCAACGGCATAGTGGGTGGCAGCTTGCAGCTCACCCTCTATGCATTATATATATATATATATATATATAATAGGGTGAGCTATATTGGTATGCCCTATATACATCCTATGTGTAACAGGTCAGCAATAAAATCAGTCAAGCTCCTGACCACTCATAAGCAGTCCCTGGGAGAGGTAGCAGGGCAGGAGAAGCAGGAAAGCTCTGCCCTGCTCTGCAGCAGCAGCTGGGGCAGGTGAAGCCCAGCCTGCACTGGGGTGCAGGGATCTCTCTGCCACTGCACTTTCACAGATTCAGTGCAGGTGGCAGAGGTGTGTGGGAGAGTTGAAATTAATTGCTGCCCTTCAGATTCTGCCATGCAAACATCTTAAACAGGAAACGGTGCCTGCTCTGTGGAGGCATCGCAGCTGATGCTACCTTGGCAATGGCAGAGGGAGGCAGCAATCAGATACATCCATCAAGACCCAAATCCATGCCCTGCTTCAAATGATTTCTGTAATCCCATCAGGCAAGACTGAAACATTGCTATGGGCAGCGGCGGGCTGTAGGAGAGGCGGCTCCTGCCAGGAGGCCATGAGTGGGAGGAGAAAATACCCCCATGCAGGGAGGGGAATGACAGAGGTGCTGGGTCTCGCTGCGCGGTGCTGCTGGGAGCCTTTGCGTGGCCGCTGAGACTGGAGCCCGGTGCGTGGCAGGGCTGGGCCGGGCCCAAGGCTGAGGCTGGGATGGGGCACCCCACACCGAGCACCTGCTGAATGCTCCCCAGACTCGCTGGGCACTGCGGGGCAGTACCGGAGGCGGGGACCGCTCCCCCGGCTGTGGGGAACGTGCCGGGGCTGGAGGGTGCTCCGGCTGCCTGGGGAGTGCCGGGGCAGCACGGCCGGGGTGCAGAGGGACCCTGGCAGCGTGGCTGGGGCACGCACAGGCTGCAGTGGGGCAGGGTTCTGTGTGCACAGGACAGTGCAGGATGCCCGGGGCCGTGCCGGGATGCCCCCACAGACAGGGTCGTTCAGTGGGGCCGTGCGGGGTGCCCCGGGCTGTGCGGATGTCCCGGTCGGGAATGCGGGGGTCACCCCCTCCGCCCAGAGCCGATGGCAGGGCGGTGCCGGTGCCGTGAGCAGGGCAGGTCTGGGGGGCCTGGGGGACGCCGTGGTGCAGGTGCGGCCGCTGCCGATACCCGGAGGGCGCGGTACCGGACTGCGCGGCGCTCGGCGGGCGCGGCATCCCCTCGGCTCGGGGTCCGGGGCGGTGCGGGTGCCGGGCCGTGCGGTACCGGGCCCGGCCGGCGGGGCCGCGGGATGTCCGATCGGGGCGGTCGCGGTGCCGGTGCCGGTTTCGGGCGGCGGTGCCGGGCAGCGCGGCGGCAATGAAGGGGTGCAGCGGAGCGGCCCCTCCCCAGCCCGCCTCCGCCGTGCACGCGCCGCGCGCTCCCGGTGCGGGGTCGGGCCGGACTGAGCGGAGCGCGGGGCAGCCGCCGCCGCCACCGGCATGGCCCAGCCGCGCCGCCGCCCCCGACGGTGAGTGCGCCCGCCCCGCCCCGCCCCGCACGGACCGGCACGGCACGGCCCGCGGCCGCTCGCGATGGGGAGGGCGGCCGGACGGGACCGGACCGGCCCCGAGGCGCGGGGCTGGGGGCGGCCGCCGCTCCGGCCGCGGGGCTCTCGGGGCGCGGGGTGGTCCCGGTTCGGGTCGCGGTCCCGGAGCCGGGCGTCGGAGCGGGGCGCGGCGGGGCAGGGGTTAACGGGTGGGGCCGAGCGCGGCGGCGGCGGTAACGGCGAGGGTTAACGGGGCCGGATGAGCGGCCGCGGCGAGCCGGCGGGTTGCCATGGCGACGTGCTGAAAGGGGGATTGTGCGCCCGCCTCAGCTGCGCGCCCGCATCCCGGCCCCCGCCCCGCATCCGCCGGGCACCGCTCGGCCCGGCCCGGCACTCCCGGCACGGAGCGGGCAGCGCGGCTCGCCGGGCTGGAGCGCCTCGCTCCAGGGAATTGGGATCCTCCCCGGGGCTCTGGGGTGTCCGTGGTGCGCTGTGGGTACTGGGGATGGGTTATTTGGGGTGCGAGGGTGCTCCTGGTGCTGACAGGCATGAGGCTGCTGGTGTGAGCATCCCTGGGTCAAGGGCAGGCAGGAGATCCCCTTGGCTCAGCTCAGTTTATTTGGCATAGCATTAGGAATGACATTAGCCATTGGGCTCCTGGAGCGAAAGGACATTCCCTGTTTCCCTCTTGGGCCAGGGACCTCACTGGAGGCAGGCTTGCTGTCAAACAGCTGGCCATACTCATCCCTGAGCGGGGCAGCAGCCCAGATGTCCGTCCATCCATCCACCCACTCGTCCCTGAGCGGGGTGCTGGGTGCAGGGGCTGTGGCTGGACTTGGCACCACTCACCTGAGCTTGACTCCCTCGTGCTCAAGGCCATGGAGCAGGACAGGGTGGTGGGTGCTGGTCACTTCTGGGGTCTGTCTGCATCCAGTGCTGTCAGCAGCAAGGGAGAGAAATGGTGAGGGACCTGAAACCTTTGTCCAGCCAGTCAGTGGACACACCAGCCAGTTGTGGACCACACTCTCCCAAATGGTGACACCTCCTTATGCCTCTGCCAGCAGCCTTTCCCAAGGCCACAGACCTCCCTTAGGGAGGTGGCTCTGACATGACATCCCTGAAAGGCTGGGATTTTCCTTCCATCCTTTGAGAGTGCCTCATCTGATGCTGCTGCTGGCTCGGCCCCAGGTGACAGCAGAGCCAGCTCCCCACAAGCCCCTGTGCTGGCCATGCTTTGTGTCAGCTTGCTGGGACCCTCCTTCCTCAGCAAACCAGGCTCCTCTGTGGAACTGGAGCATCTGCCAGCTGGGTAAGGAGTGGACGTGTCCTCAGAGAGGGAGCTGCTGCTTGACAAGGCAGGAGTCACTCTCAGCTCTGGGAAATGCCCGTGCCAGGCGTGCACCCCAGCACCCATGGCAGCACCTGCTGCAGGGCTGGGCACCCAGAGCTCCCCGCTGGAACCAGAGCTCTGCCTGCTCTGCAGGCTGCAGGTGGCCGCCACCAGAGCTGGTGTCTGCAAAATGGTTAAAGGCTGACATTTAGAGGTCACACTTTTAGCACTGTGCATGTGTTTGCTTCATTTGCATTTGCAGTTAGCCGGGCTCGAGGCTTTGCCACTCGCATGTGCAGTTGCCATGGTTACGTGTGCAGTCGGGATGTGGAGTTTGGTTGGACACCTGCAAACACGCAGCTCCCAACCTCCCGAGCACCAGCAGAAGCTGCCAAGGTGCAGGGCAGCCCTTGGACAGGGGTGTGAGGCCCTGCACAGCTCTGTGCTGAGGGAATGGGAGCTGCAGAGCCCGTCTTGGCAGGGTCTGCTTGGTGCTGCCTTGCACAGCCTCCAACTGCCCCCACTCAACAGCAGCGAGCATCTAGGGCAGGCTTGTCAGAGAGGAGGATTGAGCCCGTGCCAAGGGGGTTGCCCTGCCCTTTTCATCTGGGGCTGTTTCTTTTCCAGAGCCCGTGTAGAGGCTTTTGTCCCAAAGGGCTGGAGGGAAGGTGCTCGAGAGCAGGGTGGTGAGGGCAGCCAGAACCAGGGAGCCATGAGTGGAGCTTCTGAGCAGCTGCCCGGGGACAGGGCCCTGCCAAAGCCTCAGGAGGCAGCGTGAGAATTGGCAGGGCACTGTGCTGAGGCTCCAGATGTGGTGGCTGTGTCTGTCCTGGCGCTCTGTGGAGGCTGCTCTGGGTGCTCACATCCAGCACAGACGGGGATTTGTTCCAGGTGTCTTTTGATCAGGATCACGTCCGCGTGCAAAAGCGAGGAGATGGTGACTGCCAAAATCCTCTGGCAGGTCCACGTTGGCCCTTGTGTCAAGGGAGGAGGTATTTTAGGACAGCTGATAAGAAAGGGACCTTGAGGTCATCAAGTCTGTAAGCTCCACCTAAGCAATTCCCAAACAGCATCAGCTCAGCCAGCTCCTAAACCCCCCCAGCCACAGCGAGTCTGCTGCCTCCCAGGCAATTTGCTGCCATCTTCCTGCATCCTTCCTTCTAGAAGCTATTTCTCTGCAGCAGGCAGGGGAGAAGGAAGCTCTCTTGGCTGTCCAGGAGCTACTGTGGCCTCAGCCAGGGCAGTGTGGAGGTGTCCCTGCTGCCCTGGGGGCAGCTGGAGGGATCCAGTAACAGTAGCAGGGTGGAAGGATGGTGGGCAGTGGCAGGATGGGGACATGGAGCGTGTGCCTGTGCAACAAGTAGTGGAGCTGCAGAGGAGCCAGTGGGATCTCAGAGCACAGAGGGGCTGTGTGTCTGCCACCCTGGGGCTGTGCACCGAGTGCAGAGGGATGGGGCAGGCTCCTTGGCTCTGTCCTTGGAACTGCCGGCTCCCTGTGGATCCCAGACAGGATTGCTCTGCTGGTGGTCTGTGGTTATTGGCTGCCACTGACAGTGCTTTGAAAGGCAGCCAAGGGCGTTGTGGAGGGGAGGTGGTCACAGGCAGCACAGGGCACCTCAGCAGCAGGAGGCAGGTTGGATTCAGGCTGGATCCTGGTACCAGGGCACTCAGGGAGAGCTGGCTCTGAGCTGGGTGGTGCTGGATGGGGGGCTGAGTGCTCTGGTGGTCTCCTAGCGTGGTACTCCCCAGAGCTGGGGGCAGGGAGCAGGCTGTGACCAGCACTGTGTGCTGCTGGCCTCAGCAGGATTCTGCTGTGGGTGTGAGGGGAATAAATAAATGGTCCTGCAATTGCCAGAGCTGCCAGTTTGAACCCACATCATTCAGACCCTGGAGCGAGTCTGACTGAGAGGAAATGGGGATGAAGAGGGAGCAGTGCACAGACATGGGTGCTTCTGGCTGCAGCTGCTGGGTCCTGTCTGGTTTGTGTAGCTCCTGGAAGTTTTCCCTGGCTGGGAGGTGATGTGCAGTTTGGAGGCTTGTCTGGGTTCAGTAGTCTTGTGGCATTGCAGTCCATGGTGAAACCTGTGCTCCTGCTAAGTGTTGAAGTTGTGTGTGGAGGCTCTGCTCCTGCAGTGCATTCCTTTTGCCGTGCTGTCTGCCTGGCAGCAGGGACAGCATGTGGCAGGGGCTGTCTGTGGGCAGGATTTTGTGCTGGGAGTGCTGTTTGGGGTGAGACCACCTTGGCAAGGAGCTCAGAGGGTTGTTGGTACAGAAGCCTGGTTCCTGACACTGCAAAACGCAGAAGAGAGGAGTAACATCTGTTATTTTCAAGCAGCACCTCAGTGCAAGCATATCCTGTAAGGTGCCTGGCAAGCAGAGTTGAAACTTTGCCTGGTGGCCAGATGCTCTGGCCGTGCCAGCAGAACAGGTGGCAAAGTTTGGGAAAGGTTGCAGAGAGAGCATGTTACAGGGCTTGTACAGTGCATGAGCCTTGTTTGGGTCTGGGCCTGGGCTGCTCAGGGCAAGGATGGCTGGGAAGAGCTTGGTGAGGAGGCTTCTGAGGTGGGCTTGGGGAGGGGACAGCTGAGAATGCCCTTTTGATGATCAGGAGCTGCAGGGACTTGGCCTTCATTCAGCATTGGTGCTGCTCTAAAGGAGTGGGAGAAGGCTCCCAAGTCTGTAACGTGGCCAAAATGTCTGTGGCACTTGCTGGGGAGGTGTTCCTGTCCATGTCCAGTGCTGGCCTCCAGTGCTACAGGAGCTGTGAAGGTGAATGTGTGAGCCCAACTGCCTTTGTGTCTTTTTTCTGCCCTCACACAACTCCAGGCACCACTGAGCAACCTGAGGACTCGTGGGACAGTGATGGAGGGGAAGGGACAGGGTTTGCTCTGTGTCTCTGTCTCTAGAGCTGCCCACGGGGAGCTCAGGAGAGATGTGTGGGTGTTGAGATCATTGTGGAGTCAAATGCCTGGGAGTTGCAGCAGAGCTGGTCAGAGGTCTGGTGGCCTCTCTGCAAAAAAAAATGGCTAAATAAGGCAGGGTTCTTCAGGCTGGAAAGGAAACAACAGAAGATGGATAAGATGTGTCTACAGGAGGCCAGGAGAGAAGCGATAGAGGTTAACTGTGCATTGTTTATTTTCATACAAGTACAAGGTCACATCAAATTAAGCTCTCAGGAGGTGCCAAACAGGAGGAGAGGCATTGCCTCTTGCAGATGTGTTATCAAATCACAAAAGTCCTCAGGAGAAGGTGTCATGAAGAGCAAAAGCTTGCATTAGTTTCAGGAGAAATGGGATGATATCAAGAAGGACAAGAGGTTCCCTCAGAACTAATAAATACACTGAGATCCACCTATGGCTTGGGCAGCTGCTGAGCTGTGAACTGCTTGTGCTTCTGGCTGCTTGCAAGTGCACAGAGCAAGGTGGGCTTTTGGTCTGCTCTGTTATTTTCATGACATTCTGCCCCCCAGAGAGTGTGGAGCCAGGAGGGAGCACTGGGCTTTGTGCAGAAGGATGGGATTATCCCCACCCAGTTCTCTTGGCACAGGGTGGTAGATGCTCAGTCCTGCTTCCTCACTGGGAGCATGAGATGCTTTCCCCACGTGTTAGAGGTGCACCTGCTGGGGGATACAGGACCTGTGCTAAGCACCCAGCCTTGGCTTCACAGGGCCCTTTGCTGGAGACCTCCAACAGGCTGTTGTCCACTGATAGGTGCTAATTCAGCTGGTTTGGAAATGAATGGCAGTGTCCTTTCCTGCTGTGTTCCCTGACAGCTCTGCTTCCTCTGGTTCCCTGGGCACGGGGACACGCTGGCAGCAGGGCTGGAGTCTCAGAGCTGTCCCAGTTCCCTGGTACTTGCTGCACATGATAGGCACTGTGGGATCACCAGGGATCTGATCTTCATCTCCCCCTCCTCCAATCCCCTGTCCCTGCCTGTTCTCATACACATCAGTGTCAGTTTTGTTCCTGGTTTTATCCTCAGATGAGAAAAGATTCATGTCCTGCTACTCATCAGGGTCCAGTTCAGCCTCACCTTGGGGAGTGTGGGATGTCAGAGGGCTGCTCCCCAGCTCCTGAGCAGTCCAGAGGCATGCAAGGACAGCAGGGAGATGGAGCCTTGGCTTGGGAGCAGTTGGCTTCTTGTGGGAGAAGTGGGCTTGGAGAGGAGGATGCAGGGATGAGCAGGGGGTCCAGCAGTCCCCAGTGGGGTTTGGCTGGCAGGCAGCAGTATGAGGTCAAGTGAGGCTCTGGCTAATGGAGAGGATGCTTTTTCTCATCCTTATTAATTCCAGGAGCACTGAGGGAAGTGTCCAGCCAGCAGCACAAAGGTGTCCTTGCAACCACAACCCAAAATTTCCCTTGGATAGCACCTGTCCTGTGCCTCAAGAAAGAAACAATCTCTGTTCCTATCCTGTCTTTTTGGTCTCTGTTGCCACTGGGGTCTCTGGATGAGAATCTGAGATTGCAGATTTGGGCAGGGAGCTGCTGTAAGAGAAGCCAATTGGTTTCCTACTCTTTGTAACCCAAAAATTCCTCCTGTGTCCGCCGGGAGTGATGCTTCCAAGTGGGCATCTGCTGGGGCAGAGCTGTGCTCAGGGACTCTGAGGAGCAGCAGGGAGCACGAGAGCTCTCTTGGCACTTGGACTTGACTTTCCTTGGCATTGTTGGTGCTTGCAGCACGCCTGTCTGTCCTGCTTCATTCTGGTCTGCTCCCTCTGGAGAGACAGGGCATCCCCAGGCTGCCTGATTTGCTCCGGTCCAGCTTATTCCTTAACACGAGGTGGTATTTGCAGTAAAACACATTAAAGGATTTTTTGCCAGAGGTTTTAGGCTTTCTGCTTTTTTGTGCTCGAAGATAGAAAATATGGGGGGATAAATTTACAAGGGAAAATAGAAAATACATTTTGGATTAAATTTGAATGGGTTTCCTTTCTAGCTGCTGGCTTGCCTGACCTACAGTCAGTCTCTAGTGAGCCCTGGCTGCATGAGCAGGACTTTGTGGAGCTGCAGGCTCCAGTCCAGGGTGCTTCCATGGTCTTCTGCTTAGTCATGCCAGCTTTGGGTCTGGTTTGGGAACATGAGCAGCTGAGGGCCTTGTTGAGAGCAGGCTCCCCTGCTTCACGAGGGTGAGGCTCTCGTGGGCTGCACCATGGGCTGCACCTACCCCTGGGCTCTATGAGTCCCTCCGGGGTGACAGACACCGCATCTGCCCGTGCTGCCAGCTGTGCCCACAGCCCGTGCTGGTGGTGGTCCCTGGCTGTGACAGCTGTATAAACTCCTTAGGTGCTCACTGGAGCCCATACCAAATCTGTGCGTTTCCAGAATTCCTGGGAAAGCCTGGAGGGTTTCTGGGGAAACCAATAACTCCGGGATGGGCTTTTCTCTGGTTCAGCTGCAGATGGGCGGGTTCGGACGCCATGTGTGCCAGCAGCACGCGGGGCTGTCCCTTGTGCCAGGGCTGCCCCGCTGAGCCGATGCTGCCACCTGTGCCGTGCCCAGGAGCCGCTCCGGAGCCCCGGCCGTGCCCAGCCCCGGGGTGGGGCGGGCGGCAGGGCAGGTGTGCAGAGGGGAGGGGGCTCCTCCAGCACCTGTGCCTTCCTCTGGAGCGTGACATTCAACGTGTAGGTGAATCGTGGCCGGTGGGAGCGCCGGGCACGGCGTGTGCCGGAGCCGGGCGGTGTCGGGCCCGCATGCTCGGCGTGTCCTGCCTGCCGGCTCTTGCGGAGGCTGACGTCAGCCCGGAGCAGCGGTGGCTGCTGCAGGATGTGCCGCCCTCAGCTGTGTCATCCTGGCTCGGGGCGTGCGGCCCCGGCTCCGCAGGAGCGCTGCCGGGAGCTGCTGCCCTGCCACGGTGTCCCCTGCCCCGGCATGGTGTCCCCTGCGCTGGGATGCTGTCCCCTGCCTTGCGATGGTGTCCCCTGTGCCAGGATGGTGTTCCCTGCACTGTAATGGTGTCCCCTGCCCCGGGATGGTGTCCCCTGCCCCAGGATGCTGTCCCCTGTGCCAGGATGGTGTCCCCTGCCCTGAAATGGTGTCCCCTGCCCCGGCATGGTGTCCCCTATGTTGAGATGCTTTCCCCTGCCCTGCAATGGTGTCCCCTGCCCCGGCATGCTGTTCCCTGCTCCGGGATGGTGTCCCCTGCCCTGGATGGTGTCCCCTGCCCTGTGGGGGCACGCTGGGAGGGAAAGGGACCTGGTGGCCCCTGCCACGGACAGTTTGCAGGGTGATGCTGAGGATGGAGGAGTCCATGGTGTGTCCAGCAGCAATGGCGTTTTCCCGCCCCCACATCTGGATCCTTCTGATGTTTCCAGTGAAAGCTGCTCGCTGGTGGGAGCAGAGGGAACGTGCATTGCAGCATTGGCAGATGCAGACCCGTGCTCTGTCCTGCCTGTGCTTTGGTACCAGTGGTCCCTGCTCCCCATCTCCTGCCCCAGGGCTGGGTATCCCCCTCCCTGCTTCCCACAGAGCAGCCCTCTGTTGTAGATAAGAGTCCAGTGCTGTGAGGAGGGGATCATCCTGGTCTTCCAGGCCAGCCACAGAGAGCTGGGACTAATTGTGCCCCCGGGCAAGCTGCAGTGTCATGGAGCTCTGGGTCACTGCTGGTGCCAGTAGGCTCAAAGGGACGTTTTCAATATGATCAGAAAATCACCTTTGGCCTTTGGTCAGGGCCACTCACACTGTCATAAAACTCAGCATCTGTAGAGTGCAGTGGGATGTGCTGGGCACACAGTAGGTGATGGGCTGGAGTTCAGCTGGGGCACCTCTGGCACAGGACAGGAGCTGCAGCTCTCCCAGCTGTGGGAATCTCGGGACCAGGGGATGGCACAGCCCTGCATCCCAGCCTCTGGGCTCCTGTGTCTGTGCTGAGCCTGTCTGCTGTTCACCTGGCTGTGGGGACTTGTAACAAGGTGGAGGTGGTGTGGACAATGAGCTCAAACATCTGGGATGGCTTTCCTGGGCAAAGAGCCTGCAGTGAGGAAACGATTTGGTGCTGGGCTGCAATGCCTGGCCTTTCCTGCACCCTGAGGGGGCACACGAGGCTCTGCTGCCTGCACTGTGACCTCGTGGGTGGCTCTGTTGGGATGGCCCACAGCACCCCTGGCACAGGGACAGGCCCTCCCCACTGACTCATCCTGCTCCACAGGCTTGGTGTTTCATGGTACAGGACAAGGTGGTGGTGACACATCGTACACAAAGATGGTTCTTACACACTGCCAGATAACTTGTAACCTTATCTCCTCCCTAGAAAACTTATTATGTCATGTTTCAGCTTCTGTGCAAAAGTTAATTCCTTGTCTCCAGCCATTTCCTTCATCTTTGTTCTTTGTCCTGGGTTTTATTACCTTTATTCCAGATTACTTCCATGACCTGTTTCACAATTCTGTCCTGCAAAACCTTTCTGAGCTGATAAAAAGTGATGTTAGGCAGAAATGGTTGGTTGGGGCAGATGTTGGTAAAAGAAACAGTCCTTTACTGGCTCTGCTGCTGAAACCAGAGGCTCCAAAGCCACAGTGTGGATTTCAGCCCTTGATTAATGCATTTGGCTTCCTGCTTTCAGTCAGTAGAAATGAAACATTGACAACTTATTTTGGATGAAGCTGTTCCCATTCAGAACACTCTTGGATCTTGTTGCCCACCCTCCCTAATCACATTTGCAGGAAGTCCATGTATTTTAAGCTGCAGTCGGTTCCTCTCTGCCCAGCCCACCTCCTTACATTTATAGAGCCTCCCCCAGCCCACACTAGTCCATGGAAAGCATTGGCTGTGCTCACACTCGCCCTGCCTGCAGCCACTGATGCTTCCTGAGCCTTCCTTGGGGCTGGTGTGAGGTGTCTGGAGCTGTTGTAGCCCAGCTATGGGTAGGACATGGTGTACATTGCCTGTGACCCATTCCTTCCTGTCCTTTGTGTGGCTGGGTTCCCAGAAGGGAGCCTGAGAGGTGGGTATGAGAGAGTTTTGGGCAAGGACATGGCCTCAGCAGCTTGGTTTCATACTTGCCTCAGTTTCAGGCATTTCAGAAATGGGGGTGTCACTGAGCCAGCCTCTTTGGGTCACCAAAGTCTCCTTTCTTTATTAGACTTCAAACCTGCTTTTGCTAACCTAAGAAATATGAATGTGTTTGGACTTGGACTTTCAGAAGCTTATTGATAAGAGCCTTAGGCTTATGTAATTTTTCCCTAACACATTTCAGTCATGATGACCCCTGTTAACTTTAAAAATGGCCCTGTTAGCCATGGTAGTTTCCAGGGCAATTATTTAGGAGAGGAAGCATCACTCTGGCAGATGTGAGGGGGATGGTGCTGAGCAGGTGGGATAATGTCAGTGTGTGGCTTCCTGAAGCTGGAGAAGGAAGTGAGGGGAATGCTGCTGCTGGAGTCAGCTCTCTCTTCGCTGGGTGAGATTTGCACTTGGGCTGTTAGCTGTGGAGTGTTGATCACAGATTTGAGGGAGATTATATTGCCTTGGAGTAGGTGCCTGATGCTTGTTTGTGATGTGTGGGAGAGTGAGCAAGTTGTCTTGGCATGAACTCTGTGCTGGTGCCAAGGGCTTGCTGAAAGCAGATTGTCTGTCAGCTCACTCCTGAGTACTCGTCTGGAAATTCCAGGGCTCTGTGGATGCACTTTTGCATTGTCAGCCACCTGCCTGCACAAAGCCAGAGGTGCAGCAATCCTAATATTTATTTGTGAAGCACTGCTTGGGATGGAATGGAATGGGATGGAATGGAATGGGATGGAATGGAATGGAATGGGATGGGATGGAATAGAATAGAATAGAATAGAATAGAATAGAATAGAATAGAATAGAATAATTTCAGTTGGAAGAGACCTACAATAATCATCCAGCCAGCTGCCTGGCTCACTCAGGGCTGACCCAAAATTAAGGCATGAGGTTATGGGCGTTGTCCAAATGCCTCTTAAACACCGACATGCTTGAGGCATTGACCACCTCTCTAGGAAGGCTGTTGCAGTGTTTGACCACCCTCTGGCTGAACAAATGCTTCCTGTGGCCCAGTGCAAGCCTCCCCCGGCACGGCTTTGAGCCGATCCCTCATGTGCTGTGGCTGGGCACCAGGAGGAGAGCTCAGCACTCCCTGTGCATCCCGGGCAGCTCCCGGGAGCCTCGAGGTGTCCCCTCCGCGGTGCTGACGGGACAGCTCCCGGGGCTGCGGGCGGCTCCGGCCGCGCTCGGGGCTCCGGGAGCGGCCCCGGTGCCGCCGCCCGGCCCCGCTCACCGGCACGGAGCGGTGCCACATGCCGGGGCTGCCGGTCCTGGGGCTCCGGGAACGGCCCCGGTGCCGCCACCCGGGCTGCGGAGTGAGTATGGGTTCACCTGTGCTTCTCCCTAAGCTCTGCCCCTGTAGGTGAGTGTTTGTTTGGCCACTGAAACCGAAAACAGCAAGGTGAGGGATAGAACAACTGCCCCTGTGCCTTCATGCTGGGTTCAGGAAAGCCACAATGTGAGCTAATCCAGATTATTTCTATGCAGAACGTGGCAATAAATAGCCTGCTGCCAGCAGCTATCCCTGAGCCGTGTGGGAACCCGTCAGTGCACTGAGAGGCTGCTGCCACTGCCCTGTCCCTGTCCTGGCAGGGCCTGCTGCTCACACAGCAGCTGTGGGCTGTGCCATGTGGCCCTGGCTGCTCAGCTTTCCACCAGGCTCCCGGGAAGCAGTGAGTGGGAAGGTCATTCAAAATCTGGACTAACTCAAGGTGAGCGTGTAGCCCACTCCAAAAAAATCCAGGCTTCCAAGCACAGTTGTCCTTGGGCTCTCTACAGTGGTCACCTTCTTCTTGCATCAGCAGTATTGGGTGCTGACCCCAACGCTGTCCCTGCTGCAGTGCTCACAGGCTGTCCTTCAGCAGCACCAGCAGTCACAGCTCAGTGACACCGAGAAACCTCCTGCATTTTTGGAGCTCTTGATGCTAAACAAGAGCTGGAAATGATCCAGGTTGTCTCACCTGCTGGGCAGCGTGTCTGCTGGAGGCGGGCATGGAGCAGTGTGCTGACATCCAATACCAGGAGTGTCTCGAAAGGCTGAGATGTGGGCAAGGGAAAGCTCTGCTTTGCCCCTGGTGTCCTTCCCAAGGCTGGCTTGGCTCCTTCATGGAAAACTCATGAAAGGCTCTGGAGCCAATGGTGACAGGCCATACTGCAGCAGGAGGCCTTTAGCACCACGGCAGAAGTGGCTCTTGAAATTGTCTGTTTCTAGGGATTTTGAATAACATTCTTCTGTTATGAATGGAAGCTCTCGAGGATCTTGGCATGTGTCTGGGAGTTGTCAAAGAGCTTCTGTCCCACATATGTTCTCGCAGCGTTGGGGAACTGAGCTGACACTTCTCACGTGGTGCCTCATCCTCTCCCCAGGGCAAGGGATGTGCGCTGGAGTGTCTCCCAGGCTGCTGACGTGCAGCTTAAAATATTGGTGCTGCTGTGGGTGGGAGCTGGGACAGGCATAGGGACAGATTTGGTGCAAATGAGGGTGAGGTTTGTAACTTTCCCTCCTGTCCCGTTGGGGTAACTCTGGTGCCTCCATATGGGGGCTGCAGATGTGCCTGAGGAGGAGAGTGAGCTGGGCAGCCCTGGACTCTGGGAGAGGTCCCTGCCGAGTGGAGAATGGATGCTCTGGGCTCCATGGTGCTCCTGAGTGCCCTGCTCTGCAGCCTGAATGCTGAAGGGTTCGTGGCCAGGGTGGCTGTGTGTGCCCAGATGGTGACAAATGCTGAATGAATGTGGGCAGGGGCAGAGCTGCCAGCCAGGGCAATGAGAAATGTGGGACACTGGGCTGGGGGAGCTGCTGGGAATCACTTGGCCCATCCATCTGCCCTTTGCAGATAGCCATGGCGTGCTTTAATTTTTCCTGGTGTATCCTTAACTTTTCTTTCTCAATATGGATGTGTCTCCTACCTAGCACAAAAGGGCAGAGTGTTCTGAACTTTTTTGCAGTGGCCTTTGCATGTTATAAAACTGTGCCCTGTGACTTTTCTTGTCTAGACTAATCCAAATCTTCCAGACGTTTCTCCAAAGCTTTTTGATGATCTTACTGGTCTCCCATGGCCTCTCTCAGTTGGTCCAAATCTTTTGGGGAATGAACTGGTTCTCTGGACAACAGTAAAATTACTTGATGTGTCTTTATGAGCTGAAAGGAGAGTAATTACTTCATGTGTAAGCTGGCCTTTCACACATCCTGCTGTAGTTGCCTTTTTTTGTGGCAATGATATGCTGGCTCACATTCAGTTTGTACTCACCTGTAGCCCTCGTGACCCTCGTGGCAGAACTGCTACTGTCTCTTCTTCTGTGGCCTCTTTGTGCAGTTTTTTCGCCTCCCAATGCCTTACAGTCCTGCCCATCATCTCCCAGCCCTTCTCCCTGTCTGTCAGGAGCATGTCAAGCTCCCATCCTGGCCTCTGAAGTGCTGGGGTGCCACGTGCAGATTTTGAAACGTACTCTGCTCTGTCATTTAGACCATTCATGGAAAAGCAGAGCAGCAGCAGCAGCAGGGCAAACCTTTGTGAAACCTTACATGTCCCTCTCAGTGTAACTGTGAGCCATCTATCACTGTTCACCAGCTCTGATGGACCTGGGAAATGCCCCACAATGCTGTGGGACCTGGAAACATCTGCCTGTGGTTTGCATGGGTGACCTGGGATGGGACCTGCAGGCTTAGGGATGCTCTTGAGGGGCTGCACAAGCACATCAGTCCAGTTGTGCTGCAGCTTCTCTGCTCCCCAGGGTTTCCTGTGGCTTCCTGCAGTGGTGGGATGGGGCTGGGTGAGAGCTGGGTTACTGCCCAGCAGAGAAGATGCCAGGTGAGGAGTGGGTCTGGCAGGTGCTGCTGCCTGAGAGCTGAGCACCAGCCTGAGCTGCTGGGAAGGTTTGGAGCTCAGCTGGAGAAGGGAAGGCAGAAGATTCTCATGCTCTTGCTGGGTGCATGTTTGTTCTGGGGTTCATGGGCTCTCAGCAAAGTACAGCAGGGTCAGATGGTGAGCAGAGCTGCACAAGGCTGGAGGGTGCAATGGGACATCCTGTCTGCTGGCTGCTGGAAGGAGATCATCCATCCGTGCCAGCTGGGTGCTTTGAGGTCTCCATCTGTCCTGGCTCTGAACCTCGTGGGACACAGAGCCACAGCGTGAGGTGCTGAGCTGGGGCTTGGTGCCCCAGGGCAGGAGGCTGGGCCCCGTGAAGGGTCCAACGCAGAGCAGGCTGGCTGCTGGCAGCTCCTCGGCCGCCTGCCAGGGGAGGTGTGGATCCGGCTTGTCTGGCTGGTGTGAGATGCCTGAATATGCATCTGCCAGAGAGGCTTCCAGAGGATCCCACCCGCCCAGGTTTCCATGGAGAGCGTCTCTTTGTTGAGGAGGAAGCGTCTGGCAGGCAGTGTGGCCGTGGAAATACCTATAGAGCATTTGTTTTGCAGAGCACATGAATAACATCCCCACGAGCTAGCAGCCTCACTTCCTCTGCTCACCCGCCCGCGGCCTGGCACAGCGACCTGGGATGCCTGCGGTGTCTTTATGCTCCCAGTTTCTCACTGAGTGCCCGTGTGAGCATTCCCAGTTTGGCTGAGCCCGCCCAGCCCAGCCTGGTTTCATTTCTGGTTTCATTTCTGGTTGGCAGGCTCAGCTCCTGGCAGGCAGCAGCCCGTCCTCGCTGGGGGACACGTTTGGCTTCCCTGCTGGAGGCAGCGGTGACAGCGCTGGAGGCGGCAAAACCGGGAAAGTTTTGCTCCCACCTCCCATGGGATGTGAAGGGAATTGCTTCCCTGAACCAAGTGTCCTTTCTCTGGTCTCTCAGTTCTTTCTCATGCTTTGGAAGACCAAGAAGCTGAAGAGCTGTTGAGGCAGCAGGCAGCAATGCAAGGCACATGCAACAGCCCACGGTGGAAGGGATTCAGCTTGGGTTTTTAAGGCAGTCTGTCAGCATTAAATTAAGGGTAAATTCCCATCCTAAATGTTATGTTAACATGAAGTTACATCAGAAAGCACAGAGCACAGAACAGCAATATGAGGGTATCAGATGTGTTACAGGGGCATTGTAATTATCCCAAATCAGGCATTTGAAACCCAGGGAATTTCAGATACAGAGTTTGCATCATCTTTTGGGTTTGTAATTGAAAAAAATACAAACATAGGAAGGCTTAGAAGCATGTCACTGAGATTGTTTGGGTGCCTTTATTCTGTGCTGTGGGGACATGTGCAGATGGAGGCAAAGAGTCTTTAAAAAATGATGGAACCAAGTGTGGAATTACAAATGTTAAAACACCGTGAGCTGTATTTGAGTGTTAAGGCTTTGTGGCTCTCCAGAGTAACATTACGGCTGCTGGGCCTTGACTGTGCATCTCCATATCTGGACATATTTGGCTATCACTTTTGCAACTCACCTCTGTGCCTCATATTTGTAAAGCTCATAATTGGAGACAGTTTTTAGTCCTGTAGCATCATTTTGTTTAAGTTAAGAATGCGTATTTAATTCTATCTTAGCTTAGGGGTTTTTTTGTCTTCAGATTTCCTTGTTTTTTCAGATCTGGATGAGGATTAAACAAAAACCCAGAGGAATATCATCATAGCATAATTCTGAGGAGCTGTAGCAAGAAGCAGTTTTTTGGCTGTGCTTTGCAAAGAGAGATTCCTCATTGTGTCAGGACAGGATGGTTATAGTGGGCGTGCGGAAGCTCCACGGATGCAAAGTGGGCTGTGAATTCAGCCCTGTGCCTGGTGTGCACAGCCCAGCTGGGCAGCTGTGTGGTGGCACTCCCTGGTGCCATGAAATTGCTTTCCTGGAGGAGCTGGTGCAGCAGCAGTGCCCATGGCAGCATGTGGCTGCAGCCATGAGGAAGCTCTGGAGCTGGGAAATCAGCTGGTGAACCACCCCTGGCAGGGCTGTGGTGCTCCTGCAGACAGAAAATGATGACAGATCAGTTGAAATGGCTCTGCAGGGAGCACTGGATGCACTATCATAAAGACTGGAAGCTGCCTGTAGCTTCCAGTCATACAAATTAGATATGACAGTCATTAATAATTAGCTCTATCCTAACCTGTGGTACCTGAAGGAACCTAAGCAGAAGATTTACACGGGGCAGTTTGCCTTCCAGCAATGTCAGTGATGGGTCTGAAGCACCTTTGGGATCCTGCTTGGGAACACAGCTCTGGGGGGTCCCAGGCCAGCCCTGCTCCCCTGGGATGGGGCTGTCAGGCAGAGGTCAGCTCCCTGCTGAAGGAGGAGCATTGCAGCAGGGAATGTGAGATGAGTGATGGTTTTCTTCCAGAGCTGCAGGCAGAGCAGGGCAGCCAAGGCTGTGCTGCAGAGGCAGCTCCAGCAGGGGTGGGCAGAGCTGAGCTGGGGTCTCTGGGTGCCTCAGCTGTTTTTCTGGCCCTTGACTCAGCTTTTACTTCTCAGGCTTTGGCGTCTGTTTGGGGGATAACGCAGCAGTGTCGTGCTCCTGCTGGGGTGTTTCTGTCGCTGCCTGGTGGGGCAGGAGGGGGTGAAGGGGAGTGATGTGCAGAGTTGTAGTGTCCTCCTTGTCTGGCACCACCTGCGTTCCCTTGGCAGGCTCTGGAGAGGTGCCTGCATGCCCAGCCCTGCCAGGCCTTGCTGCTTGGGTGGGCTAAATGCAGTAACATGATTTCCTGAGATGAGCGTTTCTGTTTACTGTGTTACCCTGATTTCTGAGGCTGCCAAGTACTTTGGGTGTATCAGGAGGGCAGGCACAGCATGGGCCCGTTCCCTTAATGACCAGCAGTGAGTTGCCTGCACATGTGCAGTACAGATTTGAGACACCTTCTGTGGGGGGTTTTGGTTGTGTTCTGTTTGGGTGGGGGTTTTTGTGGGTTTCTGTTTGTCTGTCTGGGAGATTTGGGGGGGGTTTTTTGGTTGGTTTCTTTTTTTGGGTGGTGATGGGGTTTTTTTCTTGCGGATTTTCCTCATTGGATGAGGTGTTCTCTATTTGTGGAATCCCTGCCCAACTGAACCTCCACCAGAGCTGCAAACTCCCATCTGCATACAGCCCTTATTTTGTGCTCCAATAATTTCTAGGCAACTCTGCTCCCCTCTGAGCCTGGGAGAGCTCTGCCGGGTGGGCATGTCAGGATGCCCTGGGGCAGAGCGGAGGTGCCTCGCTCACTCACCGCCGCCGCCGTGTCTCCCAGCGTGAGCACGTGTGGCTGAGCCGGGAGCGGGGAGCATCCCCCGAGCCACGGCCGCCTTCCCGCGGGGACCCGGCCGCGGATCCGCCCGCCGGGGAGCGGCACTGCCGGGGCTGATGCTGCGGTGCGGGGAGCACCGGGCGGGCTCCCCGTGCCCGGCTCCCCCGGGAGCGGCGGGGCGGCGGGGGGAGCCCGGGCGGGGGGCGCTCACAGCGCTTACATAAGGCCGAAATGCGCCAGGCGGTGCTGGGAGGTGAAGGGCAGAGCGCTGAGGATCCACAGAGCCTCCAGCGAGGGCTCCCTGGCACAGGAGCTCTGCTCGCTGACACATCCGCGGCTCCCCATCTGCGGTGCCCTCCCTTCCCCCGGGGCTGCCACAGCTGCTCCTCCTGGTGCTGCCAGCCCGGGCGGGACCGGGAGCGCAGCTCTGACTCCGGGCCTGCCGGGCACGGAGCGGGCGGGAGGGAGGGCAGATGCCCACAAACAGGTGGCAGGGAGGGCAGATGATGCCCACAAGTGGGTGGCAGGGAGGGCAGCGCCCACAAGCCAGTGGGAAGGAGAGCAGATGCCCACAAGCACTCTGTCTGTTCCCCTCCTGCCTGCCCAGCACCCGTGTCCTCCTGGGCTCTCCCTGCTTTGCCCAGCGGAGGGGGAAGCTGATGGGACTGTGCTGGTGGGTGAGATGAGTGCCTGGCCAGGACGTGTGGGCGCAGTTTGCCGGTGTAGGCTGCCCCAACAGGGGAGCAGTGCTGTGCTGAAGGCCAGGCACCGAGCACAGGCAGCTCCAGCTCAGCCAGGAGAGGAGAGGTGCCAGGGGAATCTTGTGCAGGGGCTGTGCTTGGCACCAGTGGTGTCCAACGGGCTCCTTATGGGGAGGGACACAGCACTGTCTGCTTGTCTTGGCACCCACACTCTGGGCAGCCCCTGAGCACTGGGGACAGGCTCTGCAGGCATGGGCAGACCGTGTGTGTGCGCCTGCACATGCTCTGCTTGTTCTGCCCCCTTTTGCCTGCTCCCAGAGCCACTTGCCCGGCTGCTGGCAGAGCCAATGAGCACCCATGGGTGGGAGGCTCAGCCAGAGATCCTGGCTCCTTCTGCACTGCACGTCTTCAGCTCTTCCAGAGCAAGTCTGCTGTTAATTCCCTCCATCTCTCCACAGTATCAGCAGTCACCTCCGGGCTGGGCCGCTGGCAGGCAGGCAGCAGCAGGCAGCTGGGAGGCTGTGAGGAGCTGGTGCCACCTCTCCCTGTGTCCGACTCACCCAGCACAAGGTGTGGCTGGGCACCCCTGACTCCCGTCTCTTCTGCTCCGTCCGTTCCCGGTGGGCAAATCGGAGCCTTGGTGTGATGGGGCTGCTCTGAGACCTCGCCCCAGGAGCTTCAGGCCTGGATGTTGGTGCTGTTTCTCCCGGACAATGTGGCTGATACTCTGGAGAAGCCCTCTCTTCCCCCCTGTTCTCCAAGTGCCTGAGCTGGTGGCCAGCTGGGACCTGCGTCTCACCCTCTGGGTGCTGAGCTTTGCCTCGATGGTTGTGCAGATGGAGGGCCAGGTCTACTCGCCCACCGTCAACACGCACTACGGGAAGTTACGAGGGGTGCGCGTGCCGCTGCCCAGTGAGATCCTGGGGCCCGTGGACCAGTACCTGGGGGTTCCTTATGCCGCTCCCCCCGTCGGGGAGAAGAGATTCATGCCCCCCGAGCCACCACCATCCTGGTCAGGCATCAGGAACGCTACCCACTTCTCACCAGTCTGCCCCCAGAACATCCACAACGCCGTTCCCGAGATCATGCTGCCCATCTGGTTTACCTCCAATTTGGATATCGTGGCCACGTACATCCAGGACCCCAACGAGGACTGTCTGTACCTCAACATCTACATCCCCACGGAGGATGGTGAGTCCCCACTGGGGTGACCGCAGGAGAGCGAGGGGGGGGTCACTCCACCCCTCCCCAGCAGTGGTTGGTCTCACCTGGGTGTTGTGTTTGAAGCATGTGGTTGTGGACCCCGCAGCATGCTGTCTGTTTGTGGAAAGCTTTCTCTGGCCACGCAGCTTGCCCTCTTGCCCTCAGCTACCATCTCTGTCTCGCGTGCTCCTGCTCCTCCACGCCTCCCGGTCCCACCCCTCCACCTCCATGGCATCTTCACGGGTTCCTCCTCTCTTGTATTGCTAAATCTGAATCCGACTCTCTGACCGCAGATCCACAGAGTGACAAGCTGATTTGTGCTCCCCACAGGCGCCGAGTGCCAGGTTCTGTCTTGAGTTGGTTCGAGTTCGTCCTTCCTCCCTGCTTCCCACCCTCCCCAGGTCCATGCGCTAGTTGTGGGCGTGGGCTGCGGCTGGGAGGAACACTCTCTGCCTCTCCCTGGGAAGATGCTCCGGCAAGAAAGGGACCACAGAGCCCTTTTGTGGGCCCTGGTACGGATGGGAGGTCGGGGTGCACCAGCAGACACATCGCTTGGCTGCTCCTCCGTGCGCGGTGGGCCGGCGGCAGAGCGATGAGCCTGGCGTGCTGGGGACGCACGGGGCACGCTCCTGTTGGGGTGCGGCTGAGCGGCGCTGGGTGCCTCCTCGTCTAACCTTTTCCTTTGTAGGGGATCCCAGCTGAACTGTAAGTAGAGGGCAGAGGGGCCCGCACGCCTGTCCAGCCTCACCGCAACAGGAGCCCCCGGGGATTTTCAGCGGGCCAGAAGGGACCCGCAGAGGGTCTGCTGCACACAGCAGAGCAGCCTGGAGGGTCGGTGGCTTCTCCCAGGCTGCCTGGCTCCACTCCTCTGTCTCTGGGGCCCACGGGATGCATCATGCCTTCCTTCTCGCCCAGCACGGCTGGCCCAGAGTTTTCCTCCCATGGCGACGCTCCCTCCCCACCTCCCGCGGTCCCGGGGGCGGTGGGAGGGTGGCAGCGTGGTTGTGATTGCATGCCCACTCCCATCAGTGGAGCCTCCTGTTATTTTGTAGTCTTTTATTCATTTTACAGTAAAACGGATTTCCAAGGAATGCACCCGAAAGCCCAACAAGAAAATATGTAGGAAAGGAGGTATGTAGCAAGCCGACCGGCAGAGAGGCACAGAGAGGAAAGAGAGAGAGAGTGAGAGAGTGAGAGGGTGCCTGGCTGGCCCCCGGCCTGCAGCACTCCTCCAGCACCTCTCTGTGCTGCCACCCGGACTGTGGACCCTCCAAGCAGCCCCCCTGCCACCCCCTGCTTCCCCCTGGGAACAGCCCCACGGATGCTCCGGCCAGCTGGGAGCACAGCTCTGGGGTCAGGTCATGAGGATGCTCATGGTGCTCCAGGCCTTTCAGAACAGCTTCTCCTGGGCTGAGCCTGCACTGCCACCTTCATCCCACTGGCACTGACAGCCTCCCCATCCCTGGCCATGAGGGGTAGCCTCTGATGGCAGGCAGCACCGAAATACATCCCTCAGGTTGGGTTACCCCATTGGGGGGTGTAGGGACCTGCTCAGGGAAGGACCCGTGTGATGGGGCACTGCAGCAGTCCATCCTGGGCTGAGCTTTTCCCCCATTGCATCCCTGATCATTTTGCATCCAGAGCTCCCTGGTTAAAAGCATAAAGCCTCTCCTGGCTGTGTAAATGCTGCAGATTCTGCCCTGAGCCTTGTGCCTGCCAAGGCTGCTCCCCACTGCTCACATCCCCATGCCAGTGCCAGTCCTGCCAGTGAGGATTTGGTCTCCAGCCCATGGCACAGCAGCCTCCCTGAGCCCACAGCAGCCCTAGCTGCCCCACGGGGAGCCAAGCACCTCCAGTTCAGACACATCTGCTTTGCCTTGCCTCCACTGACCTTCCCCCATTGCCCCTAAATGATCCTGTATTCCCAACCAGTGACATGCACAAGGGAGTAGAGACATACAAATGGTATCTGGCTCAGCCCCGTGTCAGACACAATGCCTCACCCACCCCTCCACACAGCCCCGTGCAGGCAGGGAGAGCTGAGTGCTCTGTGCATCCCAAGATGAATGTGTGGACAGTCAGGCAGCCAAGCTCTTCTGAAAGGCTCAGTACAGGGCTCCTGCCCAGCACAGGCTGCTGTCCTGGGCGTCCTGCAGCAGCAGCAGCAGCAGCAGCATCCCTGCATCCCAGCCTCTGTCTCCCTGCACCCCTGGGTTTGGCGGGGCCAGTGCAGCTGGGCATGGAGGTTTGGGGAGCGCTTTCCTTCCAGCCGTTTCCCCCAGTTCTGTTGTTTGGTTTCTTTGCTTTGCTTTTCCTGTTGCTGTCCTGGCTATTCACACGGCATCTCTCTGAGTGCCAAGGCTGCCCCTGAAAGGGCTGGCGCATTAGGGAGTCTGTGCACGCTGCCTCCGGAGCCGGCTGTGCCAGTGATCACCAGCCACTTCAAAGCGCTTCCTCTCCCGGCCCTCCCACCGGCTGCCAGCCCCCGCCGCCCCCAGCCCTGCAGCCGGGGGAGCGGGCTCCAGGTTACTGCCAGGCAAGGGGTGATATGGGCATGGCAGAGCACCTTGGCTGTGCTCATCTCCCGGGTTTCCCTCCCCGCGGGCTCTGCTCACCGGCAGGGTTTCTCTGCAGCCCGTCTGCGGTTGTTGCCTCTGGTCACCTCCCAGGGAGCTGGTGGGGGACATTCCCTTTGCCCCCACTGGCCTCTGTGGACTCATGGGCCAGCAGATGCCCAGTGCCAGCCATTTGGACATGCAGGTGTGGCGTGCCAAGAATTAAAGCACCCAGACACTGGCACTTCCCTCCAGCCCTGGCCAGGCTCTGGTAGCTGTTGGCTTGAATTAATTGAGTCACTTGTGATGAAACACAGAAGCTCCCACACTCCTCATTGTGTATCCTGGGTTAGTAATGCTTGGGGAGAGGGTAATGTACCTGCAGTGCTGATTTCCTCAGGTTGAACATTTGAACATTGACTCATTCTGGAATAATCATGGTTACTATTTCTAAGGCCACAGATGAGCAGTGATAAGCTCTCCTCTCACAGAACAGTATTTTGGTGGCTGAAAATGCCTCAGTTCCCACCTTCCTGGAGTTTTCATGACTTCTGCCACCCCTAAGCCCTGTGTATTTCAAAGCAGACAAAGGACTGAGAATTTATAAGTCATGCTTGTTTATCTCTGGGACAGAAAAACATCCCTGTTTCCCTGCCCAGTTGTCCACAGTCATTTCCTCTATGGAAATTTTCTAAATGCCAGTCTCCTCCATACACATTGGTCCCTTCTCTGGTAGCAGTTCAGGGCAGCAGTGCTCTGAGAGCAGCTAGCCATGCATGGTGCCAGGGGAGCTGACAGCACTGAGGCTCATTTGAGGCTCAGATTTTGCTGCAAAAATAGTGCTGCCCACCCAAAGACCATGTACACAGACACACAGACACATACTCTGGGAGCACAGTACCTATGTGCAAAATGCAGCTCTGCCCCATGCTTTGTGCTGCCAACACTTCCAGCCTTTTTTTGGCTGTGGTAGATGCCAAGATGATTTTTCATTCCCTTCCTCACCAGCCTGGGCAATTCTTGCTGCAGGGCATGAGGAGGTGGATGTCATTTTTGGAGGGGAAAAATGTGGTTGCCCTGCACTTTGCAGCTCTTCCTAGTTCTCATTAGCAAATGCCCAAATCTCTCTGGCTGGGATGCGAAGAGTCTGTGACATTGCAGAGACAAATGTGCAGGTCCAGCCTCTTCCTCTGCTGTGTGAGGGTGGCTGGAGCTCCCAGCAGCTCCTGGGCTCAGGAAGCTCTTTGGCAGCTTCTCTGCTGCTCTCCAAGAAGCTGACTTGTCTAAGTACCAGCTGAGGCTTCCCTCCAGCTGCACGAATTCTGCAGTGCTTCCTTGCTGGAAGCTTCTTCCCAGCCCCCTCGGAGCTGCTGCTCTGCAGGGCTGACTGTGGGCAGACCCCCGCCCTGGGGCTCTGTTCCACCCCGGGAGGAGCGATTGGCCAAGGTGAGGGTCGGTGTTTGTGCTGCGGGGGCAGCAGAGCGTGAGGAGATGCTTTTACTGAGTCCACCCGGGGATGGAGAGAGCTCCTCTGCATCATTCAGGGCAGGGAGGGGCAGGGCAGCACCGAGGTGTGCTGCAGTCAGTCCTGGAGCAAGGCTCATGGCACAGGTCCCAGCTGAGCTGTGGGGTTGTGCAGCAGCAGGTTCAACAGCTGCACCGTTCCTGGCCCTGTCCCTTGTCACTCCCAGAGATGCTGTGGCTGGCAGCAGGTGTCCCTTTGGGTGCTTGCAGCCATCAGAGGCTCTGCTCCCTGCGGCAGCGTGGCTGCTTTGCAGCAGTGGGTGCCCCAGGGAGCTCCCACTGAGGAGAGGGTGCTGGAGCTGCCTGTGGGTGCCCTGAACAGACATTTGGAACTGCCAAGGTGTCACCTCAGGCTCCTGCTCTTCTCTTATCCACACCATGCTGAGAATGAGGGCTCTGAGAACTGAGGCTCCTTACCCTGCTTTATCTCTGTTTGCACTGGTGTCAGTGCTGCTGGTGTGGTTTACTTAAGATAGAATAAATCCAGCATGGATGCCCCTGTTTCAGGCAAAGTGATTTTTTTTTTTTTTAAAGTTGAACTTAAATCTTCCTAGTGGCTCAGATAAGAGCTCTGCATCCTTCCTATCGGCCTGAACAATGTCACTTTGCAGTCAGCTTAAAGTGAAGTGGCAGACAACAGACATTCACTTCCTGGGTTAGTGGAGGGTGTTTTTGATGGGTAAGGAGAATAAGAGCCATGAGCCCTTCCCAGCTGTGAATCCACAGGCTTAAGCCCATCCTCATGAGAGTGGGTGCTGCAGGGCTCTGTGTGGTGGTGTTTCTTAGAGCAGAGGAAGATCTCCTGGGCTGGGTGTCCCTGAACATGGCAGGAGCAGTGGAGAGTGTTACTGGGTGGGGGAAGTGAAGCTGTGATTGCTCTCACGAGCTGAGGGGCATTGGTGGGTGGTGCTGGAGGTGAGCACTGCAGCAAGGGGCAAAAAGCCCCTTGGTCACAACAGTGGGTGTTGGCCATAACCACCCTGGCACCTTCCTGCTGATGGGGGAGGCTTGTGCTTTGCACCTGCCACACGCACATGCCCCTGCTGTTCCCCTTCCCTGGCCTGCATCACTGCACTCCTGCTTTGCTCAGTTTCCAAGTGCTGCTTTCTGCCATCTCTTCCACGGTGCCTGAAGCCCCGGTTGCTGGAGGCTTGTCCCAGCCATCCCAAAGCTCTGCAGCAGCAGTCTCCAGCTGGATCCCTCCCTGCTCAGCTAGGACAGTTGCTCAGGTCGCAGAGATGTTGTCCACTGCCCTCTTTTACAGCCTGACCAGTCCTCATAGCTGATTCCACCATTCTCATCTGCACAGAGACTTCTGTCCCTGAAGGAGACCAGGCTGGAGGGCCCAGCCTGGCTTTAACAGCACCAGGGCCTTTGGCAGTGGAAAATGATCTCCAGCTGCCTGTGGTCTGCTTCTCAACTCTGAAGCACGGTGTGGAGCACATCACTGGCTGTTGTCTTCATTAGAGAAAAATCCCCATCCCTTAGAAGTACCAAGAGGTTGGTACACAGCACTGGTTAGCAAATACTGCATGAGCACTTTGTCATTTAAGTGCTTTCTGGGCTTGCAGCTCTTCCTGATGAAGACACAGCAGGTCAAGCTTGCAGCTCCTGCAAAGAGCCTGAGTGGCTGCACATGCCCAGCCAAGTGTGTGGCTGGGCTGGGCTGGGCTGGGCTGGGCTGGGCAGGCAGCGTGGGGAGGAGGCAGCAGGAAGGGGGAGATGCTGGGCCTGGGGTGCTGGGGCAGGAGATGACAGGCATGGTGGAAAGAGAAGGATGTGAGATGCTCAGAGGATGGCTGGGTGGTGAAGCAGGAGGTGAAGGGGTGGGGCTGGAGCATGGTGGGCAAAGTCAGAACAGCACATGAGACAGCTGATCCATCCCTGCCCTTGGCAGGAGCAGCTCTCCCTCACCTCTTTCTGGCAGTGTGTCCCACCTGGTCTTAAACACCTCCCCAGGCTGCCTCTTCCAGTGCTTCTCTGCCCTTTCTGCCAGAAAGATTTCCTTCTCATCCTGCCTCCTGTAGCCCCAGGGCTGCCTGAGAGGGACTTGTTGTTCCAGCTCACCACCTCACAGTGTTCTTTCATGTGTTGGGATGCTGCTGCAGCTCCCATCGTGCTTCTGCTCCCAGCATTCATATGTAACCCAGCCTTCTGTGAACTTTTCGTGCCTGCTGGATTTTTTGAGGTTTCTGGTTGCTGCTCCTCCAGGCTTTCTCCAGCAGGTCATGGCTGCTAAAGGCATTCTACAAGCCTCTCACCCTGATGGAGCTGCCTCACAGCCATTTCAGGTGTCTTCCTCCCCCATCACAGATGCCTTGTAAATTCAAATCCTGTCCCACTCCATGCTGCCATCTCTGTTATCCACCTCCCGTGTCACCTGCAGAATGCCACTCCCAGACTGACAGTGAGCATGGCTCCCCACTTTTGTCTTTCTGACCAGTTTTGTGCATTTAGTCCTCTAGTTCCCTGCAGCCACAGGCTTGTCCCTTGCAGGTGGGAGCTTTGCTGGGGACTGTGAAAGCCCTTGCTGGGGCAATGGGAGCTGTTGGTGGTGGCAGCAGGACCCTGGCTCAGCTGGGTGCCTACAGGGTGTCAGAGCCCCTTGTCTCAGGGGAAGGTCCCTGGGCAGTGCAGGCTCTGTGTGGATGAGTCCTGCCCGGGGGAAGCCCTGCTGTGTCCCCAGAGGTCACCATCAGCTGGGGAACCTTTTGTAGCAGGCATTAGGGAGCGGAGGACTCGCAGGCATTGAGCTGCAGCTCTGAGAGGATGAGAACACCCAGCCTGTTACTGAGATTCAGAGCTCCAGAGCACAGGGGTGGCACCACTTGCCTTTGTGTCTACACTGGCATGCAGTCCTTTGCAGGAGTGGGGTTTTGGCACAGGTTTTTCAGCACCCCTGCTCCCTGCCAGCCCACAGGCCACCTCTCTGCAGTGTGGGGAGTGCCAGGCTCACTGCAAGCCATCCACAGCAGCAATCCACATGGGGCTGCTGGGCTGGCCCTTGCCCCAGCTCTGCACGGTGGTGAAGGGACACAGAACATCTGTAAGGCATTCAGGATGTTACAGAAACTCATATGTTTAGCATTCTGCCTTGGTCAGGTCAAGCTGACTGGTGCCTTTGAAATCCTCAGTGAAACATGGAGCGTGTCTTGTAAGGAGGGAGCTGGTGCAGGATGGAGCCAGGCAGCTCAGGGGAGCAGCTGTCATGAGGGATCCCTGCGTGCTGTGGGGGTCTCAAGCAGTGGTACCAGTGGTTTGTGGCACAACAAGGAGCCACACACGTGGGGGAGTGATGGGCAGGGACCTGCCTGGGGGTCAGTGGCCATGCAGGGCAGCCCTCGGTGTGAGCCCTGCACAGGACAGCTGTCCCCAGGGGCAGCAGGGCTGGGAGCAGGGCTGGGTGCTAGCAGAGGGAGCCTTGCTGGAGCTGAGAGTGCATGACCAGGTGGGGCCAGGCTGGGATGCAGGAGGACCAACAAGTGGTTTGAGAGACTCATCCACCACCAGTGCTGATGCTGTCACAGCCCCACTCGCGTCTTCCCTCCACCCCAGCCCTCCCCAGGGAGGATCTGGGAAGGGGCCTGGGGTGAAGCAGCATCCTGGCACGCTCCTGGGGCAGCGCTGCCCGTGCCCAGCACTGCCCTGGCTCTGGGAGAGGTGCAGTGTGAGTAGCCAGCAGTGCTGTGGGGCACAGGCGTGGCCCCACTGTCTCTGCTATCATGCTATTTTTGAATTCTCTTTTTTTTTTTTTTTGTGTTCTTTTCTTCTTTCTTTCTTTCTTTTTTTGTTGTTTTGTTTTTATTTCCTTTTTGTTTTCCTTTTTGTTCTGTCTCCTCGTGTTTGGTCCCTAGGAGCCAGCGCTAAGAAACAGGGCGAGGACTTAGCGGATAATGACGGTGATGAAGACGAAGGTATTTCTGTGCTCGAGGCTGCCACTGCATGACACGCAAAGCAAAGCACAGCAGCTCCGTGTGCCGCCATCCGCTGCCACCCCCAGGGAGCCCTGTGTGTGTCTGTCTGCCGTGCCAGGCAGCGGCGCGGGGTGGGGGGCAGGCTGGCCGGCTGTGCAGGGCACCCAGCACCTTCCCCTCCTGCTGACGGGGGGAAGCTCAAGGGGTTTTTCCGCTTTAGGAGGAGTTTGCTCCTGCTCAGTTGGAGCCAGGGCAGGGAGGAAGCATGGCAGCTTGGGAGGAGAGAAGCCCTCGGGCACCTGGGCCCATTTCACCCTGAGCCCACAGGTCACATCCCACCTCCAGCCTCATCCTTCCCGAGTCAGTGACATGCATCTGGGAGCCAGCAGCCTCCCCATCCACCCCTGCCTGGCCCTGCCGTGGCTGTGCCAGCAGCCTGAACACTTGGCACCCCAAAGAGCATCTGGCCATGCACAGGAGACCCAGGGTCCACTTGGTTTCTGTCAACTTCTCTCCTTCCTCACCTTGTGAAAGTGAGGTCTTGCTTGCAAGCACCCGCCAAGACAGAGCAAGTGGCCTTTCAAGCAGATGTGATTCTAGACATATGCCAGGACTAAGCAAGCTGCAGAATAGGCTATTTTTAGTAAAACAGGGTGGTTTGTCTGCAGGTTATGGAGTCAGCGTGTTTGGCTGCAGAGATGTGATGAGGAGGTAGGAGGAAGGGTTGGCCAGGGTACAGCCCTCATGTGCTGAGGACAGTAAAGCCTCATGGTGTGCAGAAGGCCAGGGCAGCTCGAACAAGGCCTGGCAGATGGCATTTAGAATCTGGGAAATAGATGAAAAACTTTTTCTTTGGCAGTACTAAACCCCTGTTGTTTACTCCAGCTAACCTGTGCCCCATGATCTCTTGTACCAGGTCGTAAACTGGCGTTCAGCCTAAGGGACTCCACTGTGCTCAATCCACACACACCAAAATGTGCTGCAGTGGTTCAGCGCTGTTTATTTCCTGGTAATCTCTGCACATTGCTGCCATTCTGCTGTGAGGAGGGCCCTTTGTATGTCAGGGAGTGGGTGCAGGATGGAGAGAAGACATGGGCACAGGCACTGATGTTCCTGCCCCTACCACATTTCAAGCAGGTGGTCCTGGGAAAAATTGTCCTGGTGTAGCTGTGCCACACAGGCAGTGTCTGTCCTGCAGGAGCTGCAAGCACTTTTTGCTCCCCTGGTCTGTGCATTTGTCTGACTACATTCTGGCAATAGGAAAAGAGCCAGCACAGCTTTCAGGTTTGGCATAGCTTCATTCTCCTGGAGGGAAGAGGTGGGAAGCCACCTTTAGCCATGCTGTGGGCCACAGCTGGAGGTGACAATGGCCACAGATACCCCTCAGCCTGGCCTGCAGCCCCCTGCAATGGGCAGGCCACAGGGAGGAGTGGACATGTGCAGGGGCTCGGTGGGTGTGAGGGAGCAGGAACAGCCCAGTGGGCACTGGCGTTGGTGTGGCTGTGCCCCCAGGGTCCCAGTCCTGGTGGGACAGGGCTGTGCTGCACTGCTCAGGGAGGCAGGCAGGGAGCAGCAGCTGCCTGGGGCAGCTGAGGCCAGGCAGGCACTGCCAGCCCACCTGGGCAAGGTGCTGGGTGTGAGTGAGCACAAGGCAGGACAAAGTCCATGGGTCTGGATGGCCAGCCCAGGACAGGGCTGGGCAGTGCAGGCATGTGGGACCTGGCCATGTCTCCAGGGCGGGTGCAGCTGCCTGTCCGTGTGACATGGGCAGCATGCTCCAGGATGTTATTCCCTGTGGGTGGCCATGGCTCCCTGAGGGATCACCAGCCAGTGGGGCAGAAGGGGCAGGATGTCCCCTGGGCAGGAGAAGTCAAGAGAGGGACTGTGGCTGCTCCCTGTCCCCCAGGCTCCCACCGTCCTTCCTCCCCGGCCCTCGGGGTCCCATTGCCCATCCTCACTCCATGCCTCATGCCCTGTCCTCGTCCAGACTCTGTGCTCACCTCCCTGACACGCACACCTGCATCCACTGTCTGCCTCATCACCATGTCTGTGTCTGGGCACTGGGGTGCCGTAGGGTTACATCCAGACAGGTCCCTGCCTTCCCAGGGGAATGGGAAGGGGCAGTGGGAGAGTGAGACACTGGAGCACACATCAGTGGCCCCCCTCTAGGTCCTGCACACCCCCATCCCTGCCCCCCTCCGCAATGCCAGCTTCCAGGACCCGCGGAGTGCTCGGGTCCAGCCAAAGACAGGACATGGGGCTGCATCCTGGGGCTGGACTCTGCAGCTCCCACCCACAGCAGAGCTGACCTGGCTCCCAGCCCAGCTCCAGGGAAGAGCAGCAGGGTCCAGCCAGCGTCCCTCCCTCACCTGCTCAGACCCCTGAGGGGACAGCGGTGCGGGGACAGAGCAGCAACAGCGGCTGCCAGGGTTGGTTCAGTGATGTTTGCCTTTGGGGCTCCATGCTGTGGCCCCCAGGAGAGCTCTACCTTTGGCTCCCAAGCCCCCTCCGTGGTCCTGGCAGCTGGCATTGCCCTTGTCCTTGGTCTGCCTGTCGGGCAGGGTGCTGCGGCCGTGGCTGCGGGCTGTGTGTAACCAGCTCTCCTTGCAGACATCCGGGACAGCGGCGCCAAGCCGGTGATGGTCTACATCCACGGGGGCTCCTACATGGAGGGCACGGGGAACATGATAGACGGCAGCATCCTGGCCAGCTACGGCAACGTGATCGTCATCACCCTCAACTACCGCGTCGGAGTGCTCGGTACGGGCTGGCTGCGGGACAGCCCCGGGGCCTGCCCGGACAGGGGCGGAGGGGCGGCGGGGATGCGCTGTGGGCACTGCCCCTGCTCCTGCTCCTGCCCCTGCCCCTGCCCCTGCCCCTGCCCTGGCAGTGCCACATGGCACAGCCCCCGGCACACGGGCACAGCCCCCGGCACACGGGCACTGCCCCTGCCCCTGCCCTGGCAGCACAGCGGTGCCACGTGGCGCAGCCCCCGGCACACGGGCACAGCCCCGGCACACGGGCACAGCCCAGCCTGCGCCCTGGCACCGGCTCTCCCCCGGCTCATGTACACAAACTGGCGCAACTGAAAGCAAATATTGGTTTGTGGTTAAATGAATAATAAATGTGTTTACCCAGCATCTCCTCCTGAGAGGGCTCAGACGGGTGAGGTGCCAGCGGGTGCTGCCGGGCTGTCCCGGGGACCTGGCAGCTCTCCCTCCCTGGGCACAGGCAGCCTCCAAGCCGCTTGTGCTGCTGGGACCCCCTCAGCAACACACCGTGGCGTGGCTGGCTGCAGTGGGCACCACAGAAGGGGCCAGGTGCCATGCAGGGGAGGGTGGCAGTTCTGTGTCCAAAAGCACTGGTGACTTAGAGAGGGGAAATTAGGACAGAGGGTCAAAAGGCAGTGCAGTCCCCCGCCTGAAGCAGCAGAAACCCCCAGGGGCTGAGACACGGGAGGTTTGTGTGGAACACCACTGCTGCTTCCCTTGGCAGCGTGAGAACAAGGGGTGTAGAGCTTTGGGGACAGCTCCTGTCCAAGCCAGGCTGCTGGCTCTCTTCCTGGCCGTCCAGCCTAGCCTGGTGCTCTCCCTTGGGCTCCTGCCTGGTACCTGGGGCAGCACATTCCTCTCATGGCCTCCAGAGCCCACAGTTTCATGTGGAAGATGATAGTTAACCTATTCAAAACCTTTTAATGTCAAAAGTCCTAAAATGGACAGCTGCCAAGATAAGACACGAGTCACAATATGACATTAGACTTAAGTGGTGCCTTCATCATTTCCATTGAGCGTGCACCACACCCAGCCAGACCCCCTCCAAAGTGCCAGCACACCCCTGGGGCCACTCCCCGTGTGCTGGGGTTACCTGCCTGGATTTTACCTCGGGCCTCTCAGGTTTTGGCTTCCTGCTTAAAGTCAAAGCAAACGAAAGAGTGATAACTTATCTTGGGTGTTTCCTGTGCTATTGAAAGCATTTCTCGCCTTCTTCCCCACTGAGAACCTTTGTGTTTTAGGCTGAAGTTGGTTCCTCTCTGCCCAGCCCACCTGACACTTACAGAGCCTCCCCCAGCCCACACTGGTCCATGGGAAGCATTGGCTATGCTCACACTCGCCCTGCCTGCAGCCACTGATGCTTTCTGAGCTTTCCTTGGGGCTGGTGTGAGATGTCTTGAGCTGTTCTAGCTCGGGTGGTGGTATGGCTAGGACAGAGCTTTGTGCTCTTTACTCTATCCCTGCTGGTTGTTGGCCAGAGAGACTCCCCAAGGTCTGCAGCTGCTCTCTCAGCCTTTCACCCCTCTCTGCTCTGCAGAGGGTGGGGGGAGCTCAGTGGTGTCCCTGCTCCAGCTTAGAACTCACAAAACTCTCATGGTGGGATAGAGTCCCAGAGAACACAGGGTCCCCTGCTCTGGATCTGGGGAAGGGGGGTGGGAAACCAGGACTTTCCCTGTTTCCTCATCCCTAACTGGGCTCCCCTTGGCCCTCAGGGTTCCTGAGCACGGGGGACCAGGCTGCCAAGGGCAATTACGGGCTGCTGGACCAGATCCAGGCGCTGCGCTGGGTCAGCGAGAACATCGCCTTCTTCGGGGGAGACCCCCTGCGCATCACCGTGTTCGGCTCGGGCATCGGCGCCTCCTGCGTCAGCCTGCTCACCCTGTCCCACCACTCGGAGGGTAGGTGTCACCCTGTCACCCTGTCAGCCCACTCACCCTGTCAGCCTGCTCACCCTGTCCCACCACTCGGAAGGTAGGTGCCACCCTGCTCACCCTGTCAGCCTGCTCACCCTGTCCCACCACTCGGAAGGTAGGTGCCACCCTGCTCACCCTGTCAGCCTGCTCACCCTGTCCCACCACTCGGAGGGTAGGTGTCACCCTGTCACCCTGTCCCACCACTCAGGAGGTAGGTGTCACCCTGCTCACCCTGTCCCACCACTCAAGGTAGGTGTCAGCCCTGCCCGAGGCTGCTGCAGCTGCAGAATCTGGTTTAAACCCAGAGAAGAGTAATAAACATAATCCTATTCATACTGACCTTAAGCATCCTCCTAACTGCACTAAACTTTTGACTCGCCCAAATAAAACCTGATTCAGAAAAACTATCCCCATAGGAATGCGGATTCGACCCCCTGGGATCTGCTCAATCTGCTTCTTCCTAGTAGCCATTCTCTTCCTCCTGCTCGACTTAGAAATCGCCCTACTCCTCCCGCTACCATGAGCCACCCAACTACCATCTCCTACCACCTCCCTAAGCTGAACCTCCTCACTTACCCTCCTCCTTACCTTAGGACTGGTGTATGAATGAATTCAAGGCGGATTAGAATGAGCAGAATAACAAGAAGTTAGTCTAACTAAGATGGTTGATTTTGGCTCAACAAATTATAACTCCCACCCTATAACTTTCTTTATGTCCTACCTCCACCTAAGCTTCTACTCAGCCTTCGCTCTGCTGGTGCTAACCCAGGGAGGGGAGCCTGCCTGGGTCCTGCTGCCCAGCCCAGCAAAGTCAGGGGTGCTTTCTGATCACTCACTGGTGAGAGCCTGGACCAGGACTGGGAGGCAAAACCTTCTCATCCAGGGCAGAAAGAAGCCAGTGGCAGAGCATGTGGGAGCCAGGGATGGATGGGTGCTCCCTGTGCACAAGGCTGCACCCTTGGCATGGGGAGAGGTGGGGACCCCACCCCAGGACAGGGATGCTGGGCCATCCCCTGCAATGGGATCCTCAGAGAGCACAGCAGCCCTTGGTTGCTTCCAGGGGCAGGAGGGGTCCTGCCCTGGTGCTCAGGTGTTCCTAGTGCAGGTGTGGAGGGGGTGCAGGGCATCATGCAGGGCACTGGGAACAGGGATCTCAGTGCTGGGAAAGGTATTTATACTGGAATAGAGGGGAAGGAAATGTATTTATACTGGAATAGAGGGGAAGGAAAGGTATTTATACTGGAATAGAGAGGAAGACAGAGCACCCCAGACATCCCTCCTGAGCCTGGGAGGGGTGGAACGCCCTGTGTTGGGAGACTGGCAGAGCTGGAAGTGCTGCACCTAGCCAAACACAGGTGGAAGTAATATGATTAATATCTGTAAATACAGCAGAGTGTTTACTCTAAATAAAGAAGGGAATTATTTATGCTAAAAGACTCTGCTGGAATAAGAGCAAATGCATGTAAACCACCTGCAAAGACATTTACATCAAGCACTGAGGGGGAGAAAAATTAACCGTGAGACTGGAGGTGTTTTTGATGAATTTCCTAAAGGAAATTCTAGGAGCAAAGCCTGAACTGGATATGGCTCACAGGGGAGCAGCCTGCCAGGGACCTGCTCATGGGCTTTATATGAGGGTGCAGCCATCTTGCAGTGCTGTGTCCCCAGGGTGGTGCTGAGGAGAAAAGGACATGTGTGAGCAGCAGACATGGGCGTGAGTCTGCCCTTCAGAGACACACAGCAAATTGCACTCGAAGCTGAAGAGCTGCTGCCCTGCTCAACAGCCTGGGAATCACACAGCAATGGAGACCTCCAGAACCTCAGCAGGGCTGATGGCTGATGATGGGGAGTCTTTTACAGGCTGAAAGCTCCTGCAGAAAGAAAAAGTGTTTTCTCTGCCCATATTGAGTGTGAAAGGCTGCAGAGGGAACACTATGTGTGATGCATTCTCAATGCTTCTGAGGGTACTTCTTTCCCTCACAGGAGTGCAGGAGTGTGTGCTTGGCTGCCAGGTGGCCCCAGCCTCTTGCAGGGGTCCAGGCTGGAGCAGCATGGAGAGAGGCTGAGGGTGGATTGGAGGGGCTGCTCCTCGTGACTTTCCAGCCATGAAAAATAGTCCTGCCAGCATGTGCACTTCTCAGGTGATGCTGCACTTAATGCCACTAAGCAAGCCCTACATGTGCTAAATCCTCTGCTGCCCCTTGCAGCCCCAGTGCCCCTGGTGTGCCCCCCTGCACTCACTGCTGGGGCAGGGCAGCTGCTGCTGGCTGTCAATGCTGTGGGGCAGGAGGGGAGTGCTCAATGCCAGTGTCTCATAAAGCCAAATGGCCATAAAATGACCTGAAAAAAGTTCCCTGTGCCAGAGCACCCACATCCCCAGGGATGGGTAGCTGGCTCTGGAGCACGGCGTGGGAGCAGTGCTAAGTTGCAGCCTGCAGAATAGGTGGGTTTGTTTTTACTGCATCAAAATTAAACTTCTAGTGATCACAAGCTATTAATGAAGCTGCTGATTTGTGCCTGCTCTGCCAGGTGCTGCAAGAGGCAGACACTGGAGGCTTGGTACAGCACATGTTGGTCTGGCTGCTGGGGAAATCCACAGCTCCCTGCCAGCCTCAGGCCTTGTAGGATCACTCTGATTCCTCATCAGTGACCAAAGTGCTGTTTTTCTCCCCAGTCAGCCATACCAGGGCAGGAGCAGTCTGTGCCAATCAAATGTTAAATGGTTCCTTTGCCCCATCTCCTTCTCCATGGGGGCTTCTGCCCTTTGCTGCCATCCCTCCAGATCTCAGCTGGACAAGGCACCCAGCACCCTGCTCTGAGCAGGGCTTGGCCCAGACACCCCCAGAAGCGTTTCCAGTCTCAGCTACTGGGCAAAGCAAAGAGGAAATGAGGAGCTGGCAGCAGCTGGTGGCAGTGTGCAGCTCCAGCCACCCTCTGGCAGAGCCCTGGCCCCACCATTGACTCCACCATGCTGTGGCAGCCAGTCCTGCAGGAGGCTGGGTGTGTTGGGACCCTCACCAGGGAGGGGAACAGGAAGGAAAGGCAGAGCTTCACCTTCTGTCTGGCCTCAGCAGGCTGCAGAGGTGCAGTGTGGAGTGCAGGGTGCTGCTGCCTCCCTGGGGTGCTGGTCAGGCTTCAGTCAGGCGCTGGCACGGAGCAGGAGAACACGACAGGTCCAGGCTCTCACAGAGCCCTGGGTCAGGGTCAGGCTGTGGCCATGCAGAGACAGGGCAGAGGGGCTCCAGCAGGGACAGCACCAGCTGACAGTGACATCAGCTGCCCTGGCAGTGGTGGGCAGGGCCAGAGCCCAGCCTGGTGGGTCTGTCTGAGAAGTGATGCTGCTGGCAGAGTGCAATGGCTGCTGCTGGGACAGCATCTCCAGGGAGCCAGGAAACCCCATCCTGGCTCCTTGGCACGTGGATGGTGGCGCAGAGCTAGCAAAGCCATGGCCAGTCTCCAGCCTGTAGGCTGGGTATGGCTTTCTAGGGCACCAGGAGGTGACAAACAGAGCTTGTGACTTCTCTTTGTCCCAGTGCATGGGACTGTACGTCAGGTACTTGGCAGAGCGAGGACTGTGCGTGCAGACAAGAGCTATGGACATGGTGGCTGGGAGCCAGGAGCCTCTGAACGCTTCTGTTGCAGGAAGGTGCTGCTCTGCTTCCCTGCAGAGTGGCACAGCCTTGGTTGCACAGGGGTTCTCTGCATTTCAGGGTGCCAGGGGCAGCCCCATGGGCACCACACTGCTGTGCCAGCACCGCTCAGGGGTCACCTGGAACAGCCCCTCATGGCAAGCAAGTGCTGGGGTCTGGCAGGGGTGCAGGCAGCACTTGGGGTGCAAAGAGGGCTGGTCAGAGAGCAGGGACCCCTGGGTGCACCCCGGACTGGCTGCCTTTCACGGCCCAGAGGCTCTGCTTCCTCACCACCCTTTGTATTCTGAGCACAAGCACCATTGACATGGGACTGGAGCGAAGCCACGCATTTCTCTGCCTGGGCCAGGGCCTTTGTGGCCTCGTTTTCCAGGGCGAAAGTCCACTCCCTCTGTGTTCCTGGTGGCAGAAAGGCCCTCTTTGTGCATCTGTCAGCGTGCTCCTGCAGGGCCGGATTGGCACTGAGCAGCCCCAGCTGGGCAGGAAGCAGCAGGGAGGGGGCGGAGGGGGACTCTGACAAAGCGGTGGGGTGGGACAGGCAGGGTTAAGTGTCCCCAAGCAGGCATTAACCCTCCCACTGCTGCCAGCCCACAGCCTGGCTCCTCAGCGAGGCAGGTGCCAACCTGGGCTGGAGGATGGTGCTGGGCCCAGGTAAGACATCCTTGGGGTGGCTGGGGTGGCACAGGCTGCTTGGCAAGGCCAGGCTGTGATGCAACCATGGCCCCTCTTCTCCCCACACCAGGCAGGGATGCTGGGTCACCCCTGCAATGGGATCCTCAGGGAGCACAGCAGCCCTTGGTTGCTTCCAGGAGCACCCACCTGCATTCCCAGCTGCCATTCTGCCATCCCCACAGCAGCCCTGAGCTGAGCCCCCTGTGTGAGCCCAGCTCAGCAGGCAGCACAGCTCAGGGACATGGTGTGGGCTGCAGTGCTGGCTCCTTGCAGGGGTACAAGAGCATCAATGCCTTCTCCAATGCTGCATCCTGCATGTTGGAACCCTGCTGAGAGCTTCCTCCACTCCGTGCCTGTGTTGCAGGTCTGTTCCAGAGGGCCATCATCCAGAGCGGCTCCGCGCTCTCCAGCTGGGCAGTGAACTACCAGCCTGTGAAGTACACCAGCATGCTGGCTGACAAGGTGGGCTGCAACGTGCTGGACACCGTGGACATGGTGGACTGCCTGCGGCAGAAGAGTGCCAAGGAGCTGGTAGAGCAGGACATCCAGCCAGCCCGCTACCACGTGGCCTTCGGGCCAGTCATTGATGGGGACGTGATCCCGGATGACCCAGAGATCCTGATGGAGCAGGGCGAGTTCCTCAACTATGATATCATGCTGGGGGTCAACCAGGGTGAAGGGCTGAAGTTTGTGGAGGGTGTGGTGGACCCCGAGGACGGCGTCTCAGGCAGTGACTTTGACTACTCAGTCTCCAACTTTGTAGACAACCTGTACGGCTACCCTGAGGGCAAGGACACCTTGAGGGAGACCATCAAGTTCATGTACACGGACTGGGCCGACCGGGACAACCCCGAGACGCGGCGCAAGACTCTGGTGGCCCTCTTCACTGACCACCAGTGGGTAGAGCCCTCGGTGGTGACTGCCGACCTGCACGCCCGCTACGGCTCCCCCACCTACTTCTACGCCTTCTACCACCACTGCCAGAGCCTGATGAAGCCTGCATGGTCCGACGCAGCCCACGGGGATGAGGTGCCTTACGTGTTTGGGATCCCCATGATTGGCCCCACAGACCTCTTTCCCTGCAACTTCTCCAAGAACGACGTCATGCTCAGCGCTGTGGTGATGACCTACTGGACCAACTTTGCCAAGACAGGGTGAGTGGGGATGGGTGCTGTGCCGCGGGGGTCTGCACTCACTGCAGCTGCACTCCCTGGGGCTGTGCTGTGGTGGGGGGGTTAATCATGCCCAGTGTGGGACACTGAGCTCCCTGTGCCCAGAGGTTCCTGTGTGCTGCACCTTCACTGGGGCCAACCACAAAGCAAGAAGCTTAGATCATTACCAGCCCCTGGGACCAAGCCACAGGGGTGGGGAGGCTTGTTGCCCCTGGTTATCTTGGGTGAGACTTGGGTGCTGCCCAGTCATTCAAGACCTGTTGCCAGCCCACCCTGTGCCACCACTGGCAAAGGTCCCCTCAGTTTCTGTCTCTGCATGCAGCTCTCCCTCTTTGTTTCTTTGGCTTTTCCCAGTGCTATTTCTGTTCTGCCTGTGTTTCACAGGGACCCCAACAAGCCTGTCCCCCAGGACACCAAGTTCATCCACACCAAGGCCAACCGGTTTGAGGAGGTGGCCTGGTCCAAGTACAACCCCCGTGACCAGCTGTACCTGCACATTGGGCTGAAGCCGCGGGTACGCGACCACTACCGGGCCACCAAGGTGGCTTTCTGGAAGCACCTGGTTCCCCACCTGTACAACCTGCACGATATGTTCCACTACACCTCCACCACCACCAAAGTGCCACCACCCGACACCACACAGAACTCCCACATCACCCGCCGGCCCAACAGCAAGATCTGGACCACCAAGCGCCCGGCCATCTCGCCCGCCTACAACAGCGAGAACGGGAAGGAGAAGTGGAGCCCAGAGCAAGAGGCGGGCACACTGCTCGAGAGCCCCCGCGACTACTCCACCGAACTGAGCGTCACCATCGCCGTGGGAGCCTCCCTCCTCTTCCTCAACGTGCTGGCCTTCGCCGCCCTCTACTACCGCAAGGACAAGCGCCGGCAGGACACGCACCGGCAGCCCAGCCCGCAGCGCGGCGCCTCCAACGACATCGCCCACGCGCCTGATGAGGAGATGCCCTCCTTGCAGGTGAGCCAGGGGCACCACGAGTGCGAAGCTGTGCCATCCCACGACACCCTGCGCCTGGCCGCTCTGCCCGACTACACCCTCACCTTGCGCCGCTCTCCGGACGACATCCCGCTTATGACCCCCAACACCATCACCATGATCCCCAACTCGCTGGTGGGGCTGCAGACCCTGCACCCCTACAACACCTTCACCGCCGGCTTCAACAGCACGGGGCTTCCGCACTCACACTCCACCACCAGGGTATAGCTGCCCGCCGCCGGCGCACACGCATGCACGCACGCACACACACGCAGCAGACACTGGCAGAGGGACCGGCGGGGCCACGGAGCCCCCGGACAGAGGGGCAGCGCCCACGGACGGTGCAGCTCCCAGCCCAGAGACCTGTGGGGGTCCCAGAGCGGCCCCGGCGCTTTCTTTTGTTCCTATCTAACTTTTGAGAAGTGCTTTGACTCTCCTGGCCTCAGGGCCCCGTGGGTTGCCCCGGGACGCCAGTGGGGTGCAGGAGGGACACGGTGTAGTCCTGCACAACCCACCCGTGCAGGTGGGCAGGGGTACCCCGCTGTCAGTGGCCACGGGGTTCCTGGTGCCGTGGCTGTGCCTCCCAGTGGGGCGATCACATCCCCAGTGCTGAGCCCACTGAGCACCCTGGGACTGACGAGGAGCAGGACCGGGCATCCCTCTCAGCCGGTGCCCAGACATCCCCAGGCATCTTGGCAGCCCTGGAAAAGGCTCCTTCACTGTGCTGAGAAGTGGCCCCAGGCCATGGTGCTATAGGCAGAGGGAATGGGCAGAGTCCAGGGACCTGGCCTTGTGCTGGATGCAGGCGCTGGGGCTGGTGCCGGGGCTCAGGGACCCTGGGAGGGGGCCCTGGGCTGGAGACTTGGCACCTCTGCCCCTCTTTGCGCTGCAGAGAACCTCTTTTGTGTCAGTCATTTCTCTTTGCAGAGACGTTTTTTAAGCAGATCTTTAGTTCTTTACACACTAACGGAGTCGCCGCGTTTTGTCCTTTGTAAAGATTTTAAAACCAAGTGTTCTTGATATAAAATAAAAAGCCAGTTAGAAGCCAGCGTGTGCGCACGGTGCCGGCCCCCCATGGCGCCCGCCTGCCGTGGGTGGGCACCAGGCAGGGCAGTGCCTCCTGCACTGTGGGGCTGCGCTCTTTTGTATTTTTTGATATTCTCCCTCCTCTGTCACCCGTGCCCACGTATCTCAGCCAAAAAGCCTATCCAACGGCCTGCCTGCGAGCACCCCCGCCCCGGTCCCTCACCGCCACCACTGGCCAGTGCCACCCAGCGCCCCTGTGGGCATCACCTGCTCCGAGCACTGTCTGTTCACTCCCATGAACCCAGGACGGCCCCTCATGCTCCCCACCCTGTCCTGCTCCCCCCGGAGCATCCCACATCCCTTCACCACTGCCCCAGGGCTGTGCTGTGCCCTCCCTGCCCGTGCTTGTTGCCCAAAAGCAGAGCCGGTGGTTTGCAGCCTGCGGCAGGAGCGGGGCGACAGGAGCGGGGTGAGCTGCTCACCAGCATCCACTCTGCCTCCCAGGCTGCTTCCACTGGGGCCTTTACCCCATCGTGGGGTGACCCCAGCTCCTGCATCCAGGATGTACAGCTGGAACAGATGCCCGGGTAGGGACTCTGGGGGTGATGCAGCCTGTGTGGGGCTGGGAGCCAACCCGTGCTGGGGCTGGGGCATCCGCTGTGGCCACCGAGCCACACGTGGCTCTAGGCAAGTGGCTTTGGTGTGGTCGGGCATGGAGAAGGAGCTGCGGGGGATCCCACGTGGGGTACCCCGGTCTCAGCCCCCCGAGGTGAGCACTAGCACCTGGGGCCTGGGGAGGCAGGAGAAAGGGACAGGTCCTTGTGGGGACACCAATCTTGTCCCTGTGCAAGACGGTCCGGCTGGCAGACGCTGCCCGTGCTGGCGGCCGTGACGCTCCGGTGCCGGCTGGCCCTGCTGCCCGGGGCCAGCGCATCGATGGCCCTGCTGGCCCTGCAACAACAAGGGCCCCGCACCCCGCCCGGCCCCCGCCCCGCGCAGGGCTCAGGGTGAGGATGCTCGTTGGAGAATGTATTTATACCCTGTCACCCGCGCAGAGTAACAAATTCCAAATAAAACAGAAGTGATATTTTTAATAGCGGTGTGTCTCGCCTCTTCTTGGAGCATACAGGGACTGCCGGGCTGGGTGGGTGGGGTGCCCTGTGCTGGTCCTCATGTCGCTGGTACCCCCTACAGAGGCACCAGGAGGACCCTGGTATCACCCCCCATGTCAGGGTGCTGGACCCCCACATGCACGCTGGCACCACAGCATCCAGGACTGCCAACACCATGTGCCACCATGTCCCCAAATCCCCCCAGCCCTGCTGCCCCCAGCACCGGGACCCCACGTGGGAATGCATCTGTCCCACAGCCCCCTCCCTCCGAACTTCAAATCCCTTCCCCAGCCTTTCCCAGCTGAGCTCCCTTCCCCCTATTTGCCAAAGAGAAAAGCTGCTGGTTTCATTTCTTTTTAATGTAATTTCAGCTGGAGTTGCCATGGATACCAGGAGCGGAGTGGGGGGGCTGAATTGCCTCCAGGCAGCGTGCAGACACTGGAGCCAGGGCCGAGGCCCCGAGCCAGGGGAGCCGGGGCAGGCAGGGGCACAGGCTGTGAGGAAGCTGAGTGTGGGGCTCTGCCCTTCTCCCCACGGGGGACATTCGCAGCTTCAGTACCACAGGAACATGTCACCGTGTTCAGCACCGTGCTCCAGACCCTGTGCTGGACAAAGCCCTGGTGCTGCCCATTGTGGCATCCCACAGGGTGCCCAGTGCCCTCTTGAGGGGAAGATGCCTTTCTGCCCCAGATTAGGGGATTGCCCTGCCCTTCTGTCCCCTCTCCTCATCCTTCCACAGCCGCAGCTGCATGCTGCCACATGTGCCAGCGAGGCCAACCCAAGCTAGGACCCCGAGGCAAGCTGGTGACAGACAACCCAGTGCTATTGTGCTACTGCCTTTGCAAACTCCTGAGGCTGCCATCTGTCCAGGGTGTCCTTGACCACCAACAGTTTTCCTTTGGAGACCTGGCAAAGCTCAAGGGACACTGTATCCCAGAGGGTATGAACAGTTTACATCTGCGTGACAACTGTGGCACATCCTCTGCTTCAGGGGACATGTTTAGGGCTGTTGGCAAGGAGAACCATAAGGGAACTCAACTGCAAAGGTGTCCCTGGCATGGGAGGGAGGGAGGGAGTGACCTGTGGCTGGCCTCTGGCTGATCCTGAGGATCCACAGCCAGCAGGAGGGCAGGGATGCTGCTCTTCTGTCACGGTCTGATGCTGGCACAATGACAGTGCCCCCATGAAAATATATGCTCTGTGGTGTCTGCTGTGAGATGTGACCAGGAATAGAGCAAAGCAGGGTCCGACTTAGGAATAAAGAAGAAAAAACTTTATTAACCTACAACTATATATAAACACAGAACTCGGAATGAAAACCTTCCAAAAAACATTGCTCCTCCCCCCATCAAATTTCCAATACATCCACCCCTCAGATCACCAATTCTCAGTCCATCACCACCCTTTAGATAATCAATTCTCAGTTCATCAAGGAGGGAGGAGTCCCTCTTGTACCATAGACTTTTCCCTGGAAACACAGTTGAAACCTCAGTTGACCACAGCATCCCAAAAACTCACTTTTTCTTAAACCAGGACATCTTCACAGTAGCATCACTGGGACAGTGCCCTGGTGCTGTTCCCCACATCTCTGATGCACCCAGGACACAGGAGAGCAGACTCACAGGCAGGCAGAACAAGCTGTTGAGTCTTAGGCCGCAACCCCCTCTGCCCTGTGCTGCAGCAGCACAAAGGATTTCTGTGCTCACCCACTGCCAGTGACCTTCCTGGCAGTTGACGCAGAGCAGAGGGTTTTGTGTCTCTGAGAACAGCAGCCTGGATCCAGGGATGCCTGTCCGGCTGCCAGTCCTGGCCTGGAACCCAGCAGCCCCTGCACTGCAGCGGCCATCCAGTGACGAGGCTGAGCCCTCCACAGGGCCAGCCCCGCCTGGAGCACAATGGCCGGGGAGAGGGGACACTGGAAGGCTCCTCTGCAGTCCTCCTGGAAGTGGAGATGTTTCAGTGATGGCTCAATCCCGATTTCGTCCATCGTACCCATACAGACTGCTGGGCTGCAAGTTCTCTGACCCTAGGAGAATGCCAGCAGCTGCGTCACCCCAGTCCCACCATCCTCATGCTGACTCAGTCCTGCCCATCTCATCAGCTTATCTGCGTTAGACGTGCCCACGTCTTTGAGCTCTTCCGCTGCAACTTCAGACACCAATTACCTCCACAATTAGGGTCATTAACAAGGAGCGCATTTCTGGCAGCGTGGCCGCGGGCGGGGCACTTTTCTGGGTACGGGAGGCAGCGCCGGCCGCTGTTCAGCACAGCCTGTCCTTCACCGATGGCTCCTGCACTTCAGCCTGGGGCGAGCAGCGAGGGGGCTGCCCGCGCTCCGGGACCTCTGCCCCTCCCAGCCACCTCCCTGCAAGGACAGCGGGCGGGCACCGGGCTGGGCAGCAACGCCCCGGGTTCCTCCTCCTCTTTCCGGTTGTTTTTTTTCTCATTTTTACTACATTTCAGAGGGATTCCCACGCTGAGCCCCGCCGGTGCTGCCGCGGGCAGGTGCGGCCCCGCCGCCCCCGGCCCGGCCCCGCAGCGCCACCTGGCGACACCCCCGCCGCACGGCCCGAGCCCCCGGCGACCCCTCAACCGAATCCCAGTAATCCCCAGCCACGCCTTGCCTGGCTCTCAGTGTCCCCCAGCCACCCCTATCCTGGCTCCCAATAATCCCCAGTCACCCCTATCCTGGCTCCCAGTGCCCCCCAGCCACCCCTATCCTGGCTCCCAGTGCTCCCCATTCACCCCTCGCCTGGCTCCCAGGTCCCTCCAGAAAGACCCCTACCCTGGCTCCCAGGGACCCCTCTTCCCATGCCAGCCTCCCATTGCGCTTAGTCCCGTTTAGCTCAGCCCAGCCCAGCTCTCAGCAGTCTGCCCTCCTCTTGATGGCCCCCAGTGGCCCCCCCAGCCCGATCTCTCCAGCCGGGCCCCATTACCCCCTTGCTGCCCCACTTTGCCCTCCGCTGACACCCAGAACCCGTCCAGGGTGCGGGACTGGGCGGTGCCGCGGCTATCGCTCCTCGCCGGCGCTGCTGACTCAGGTGTGGAGATTATCAGAGACCGAGACTGTGGCCTCGATGGCCCCAGCCAGCCTTGCACCGCCGGCCACCGCCGGTATCTCACTGCCCACCGACCCCCGTCCAGCTGCGGGGCACCCCGAGCGGCCCCAGCCGCTGCACAGTGCCACCCTGCCGTCCCCATGCGGAGACACCGGCACCACTGTCACCCTCCTGCAAGGGACGGCGTGTGCGGGCTCCTGCAGCCCGGCCAGGGGCCCAGGACGAGCGGCAGGGCCGCCGTGTCCCACACGGGGTGCTGGGCGGCGGGACCTTGAAGCGGGCCAGCCGAGTTAATCGTTGACCGGCTGTTTGTCTTTTCCCAGCTGGACTTTTACACATTAAATCGGGATATTGGTGGCTCCCCAGGGGCCAGCCGGCAGCCTGAAGCACCAGATCAAGGTGCTCCAGGAGCTGGGGGTACCTAGAGCCATCCCCCGGGTGGAGAGCAGGGCTCCGCCACGGTGTGTGTGCCTGGCTTGCAAGGAATGCAGCGGGGAGGATGCTCACAGCAGGGGAGTGGGGCCGCGGGGACCAGAAATGGCTCCGGGGACCATCCTGGGGGTTGGCCCTGCCCCGGTGCTGCAGTAGCCCGCGGGCTGGTCCTGGGGGATGCTCAGCCGCGCTGGTGGGTGCGGGTGGGTGTGAGCAGGGCTGGACACACCTGCGGTGTTTACTTGGCGAGTCGTGGAAGGAGCAAGGCTGTTTGGGAGGGGGCGGGGGACGTGCCTGCAGGGCAGTATAAAGTCCAGGGGGGTGGCGCGGTGCCGACTGATTGCTGCAATCCCGACGAGCATTGATTGATTGTCCTGCTGTGGAGGTGAGAAGCTGGCGGGCACAGCACCGCTCCGGGAGTGGCCGCGTGTCCCCCAGCTGGGGAGCACCAGGGGGGCTACAATGGGGGCCACAGGCAGGGCTCGGCCCTGGGAGGGGAGAGGAGAGCCGGCAGTGCTGGCCCTCATGGCGGGAGTGGGCAGAGGGGCACTGAGGCCACAAGCGGCATCCTCACAGCTTTGCTGGACGGTCTTTGGCCGCCGCCGCTTGCACAGCTCCGGCTGCTCGCACCTTGGGCTAAGGGGAGGAGGTGGCATTTGGGATGGCACTGACTGCCCTGCCAGCCTGCAGGCACCCAGCTGGGAGGGTTTACTGGGTACGCTGCTCCCCACCTGAGGCTGGGGACAAAACCCGAGGGACACGGTGCCATCCCTGCAGGGATGGGGCACAGTGTGGCGGTGTGGCTGGAACACCAGCCTGGGGGGCACGGGGGCTGTGCGAGCACAGGGATTGCTGTCCCAACCGCATGTCCGAGCTGTAGGACGCCGTCGGTGAGTCCCTCTCGGGGGAGGAGCGCAGCCCCAGCGCAAAGCAGCGTCACTCGGCCGCCTTTCTCCCACGGCACACGCGGGGCAGCTCGGGTGCCCTCACAGACGCTGCTGCTGCTGGCACCAGAGCCTTGAGGGGATGGCAGGGCTCACAGCCAGTGCCACCCAGCCCCGCGGCAGCTCAGTGCAGACCCCTGCTCCAGCGCCCCGCGCTGTCCATGCGGGATGGCCATGCTTCCTGGGCAAGGCACCTCCGGACACGCTGTTTGGCCTGTCCGGCACGGCGGTGTCTGTCTGCGGCGTGGGTCCCGCCGGGCAGAGCCACGAGCAGCCCGCGGGTGGCGCAAGGGGGCCGGGGCCGTGTCCGGGGTCGGTGCGGGGCGTGGTGGGGAGGTGGGAGTGGGTGCAGGGCCGAGCAGCGGGAATGCAGCACACAGGCACTTTGTTTGGCCAGGGTGGGCGGAAGTCAGGGCGTTAGATCTGAATGCTAAAGTGTGTTGTTCATGGGCCGATAAAGGCCCCATTGTATGTAAATAGTTTATAAAGCAGCATATGACTTCCAGTGCAGGGCAGTGGCAGAGAGAGACGAGGGCAGGCGGAGCAGAGCTCTCCTGCGGGAGGCATGAGACCTTAGAGGGGCCACTGGGGGCAGCTTGCGAGGACCCTTCCTCACCGGCAGGTACGCGTCGCCAGGATCCTGTGCGCTGGGGGTGGCTGGTCCCGGCCGCCCAGACTCCTGCAGGGGTGGGAAGCAGCTCCCGGGGTGCCCAGTGCCCGTGGGTCGCTCTGGTGGGGCAGGGGTCTGTGCCTGGGGGTGGGGTGGCCCTGTGTTCCCCGGGCAAGGATGGCCCTGGGAGGGTGGCAGTGCAGGGCTGCACGGGGGGATCCCCCCAGCTCAGGGCTCCGTGGCCATGCTCCTGCAGATAATGGGAGAACAAAGGGAGGTACTGGTGCAATGGAGCCCGTGAAGCTTGGGACTATTCCTAGCCAAAGAGCTCAGCACTGGGTACTGAGGGTCCCTGAGAAGGTGTGGGAGCTTCATCCCCATTCTCTGTGCCAGCTGTGGGTTAGGATCCCTGTGCCAGCGTGGGGTGGCAGGACTGGAGAATCTGGCACTGCTGGGGCAGCCAGTCTCCTGCCTGCTCTGGCCAAAATGCTGCCTAGAGCCGTATCAGGAGCAGGAGCCATGCTGCCATCCTCCTGTCTGTCGATCCTGCTCTCCACCCACCAGGGCTGCCACCCAGTTGCTCCCAGGTCCCTCCTGGGGCTGCTGCCACTGGAGCCCGGACCTGCTGGCTCTCAGCCAGGGGTCCTTCCTGCTGCTAACACCATCCCTCACCGCTCTCTCCTGCAGACGTGAGAAACGATGAATTGGGCCGGGCTGTACACGGTGCTGAGCGGGGTGAACCGCCACTCCACGGCCATCGGGCGCATCTGGCTCTCCGTCATCTTCATCTTCCGGATAATGGTGTTAGTGGTGGCAGCCGAGAGCGTCTGGGGGGATGAGAAATCCGCCTTCACCTGCAACACCCAGCAGCCTGGCTGCAACAGCGTCTGCTATGACCACTTCTTCCCCATCTCCCACATCCGTCTGTGGGCGCTGCAGCTCATCCTCGTCACCACGCCAGCCCTTCTCGTGGCCATGCACGTGGCCTACCAGCAGCACCAGGAGAAGAAGCTGCTGGTGATGACCGGGCACGCGGATGCCAAGCACATGGAAGAGGTCAAGAAGCACAAGATGCGCATAGCAGGATCGCTGTGGTGGACCTATGTCTGCAGTGTGGTCTTCAGGCTGCTCTTCGAGGCCGTGTTCATGTACATCTTCTACATGCTCTACCCAGGCTACCAGATGATGCGACTGGTAAAGTGCGAGGCTTACCCCTGCCCCAACACCGTCGACTGCTTCATCTCCCGGCCCACTGAGAAGACCATCTTCACTGTCTTCATGCTGGTCACCTCCAGTGTCTGCATCATCCTCAATATGGCAGAGCTGGTCTACCTGGTGGTGCGGGCCTGCGCCCGGCGAAGCCAGCACCACTCCAACCCCTCATCGGGGAAGGGCTCCTTCTATGGGCACAAGCATTCCTCCGAGTACAAGCAGAACGAGATCAACCAGCTGCTGACAGAGCAGGACGGTTCCCTCAAGGACATGCTGCGCCGCAACTCTGGGCTGCAGGAGAAGGGTGACCGCTGCTCTGCCTGCTAGGGGCAGGGGCCACCGGCCCCACAGTCGCCCCACGGGCCTGTTACTGTCCCTGTCCCAAGGATAGCATCCCTCAGGCGTGAGTCTGGCTCTCCTCAATGGCCAGGAGGGCATCTTGGGCCATTAAATCTCCATTCTCAGGTGCTGCCTCCCTCCTTTCTGCTCTGGCCTTGATATGCTGGGAGCTGGGGTGCCAGTGTGGGGTATCCATCCCTGCACCCAAGCCCTGGAGGGTGTCACGAGGGGCTGTGGGGGCTGCAGTGCCAGGGCTGAGCTGGGGCTGTGGCTGTGTTGCCCTGACAGCCAGCAGCGGCCAGTGACCCCTGGGTGGCATTGATCAGTGTCCAAGGGCTTGCGCTCCCCCAGCACCAGCCCCTGCAGCCCCGAATATAATTAGAAAAGTGCCCAGACCAAAAATAGAGGGAAAAAGTTTCCCCAGTGGCTGTTTGATGTGCCAGTCACAATGAAAGCCAATGGGGCACGCAGCTGCCTCATGCCCCAATAACCCCATGCCTGCTGTTGGGTGAGCGGACAGACGGAGCAGGCAGACCGGTCTGCACCCCACAGAGGATCTGGGGACTGGCTGGGAAGGGGCCTCACAGCATCCCCCAACACCCCTGTGACAGGAGGGGACAGCGCGGGAGCACCGGGCTCTGCCCCACACACCGTCTACGGTGAGAGGTCCCCATGCTGCCACCGCGGCTGTTCCCAGCTCTCTGCTGGATGCCTTTGCTCCCCCTGCTCTCCTTGTGACAGGTTAGGGGGTCCCCTGGGACACAGGATGGGGACGCTCCAGGGACAGCCCTGGGTTGGGTCTGTGCACACCTGCTTGGCCAGGGAGCGGGGCGGTGTTTTGGCGGGTTGTGGGGCGGCTGTGTCTGGAGGGTGGCTGTCTTGCAGGGCACCACAGCACGTGCAATGGGGGACTGGAGCCTGCTGGGCCGGCTGCTGGAGAACGCCCAGGAGCACTCCACGGTGGTGGGGAAGGTCTGGCTCACCGTCCTCTTCGTCTTCCGCATCCTGGTGCTGGGGGCAGCCGCGGAGCGGGTCTGGGGTGACGAGCTGTCTGGCTTCTCCTGTGACACGCAGCAGCCCGGCTGCCAAAATGCCTGCTATGACAGCACCTTCCCCATCTCCCACCTCCGCTTCTGGGTCCTGCAGATCATCTTTGTCTCCACCCCCAGCCTTGTGTATCTGGGGCACATCCTGCACCTGGTGCATCTGGAGGAGAAGGCACAGCAGCAAGCGGCAGCGCGGGCCGGCAGCGGGGCCAGGCGGCAGCGCCCCAGGCAGCCCCAGCTCCCTGCAGGGAGCACCAGGGCACGGGTGTGCATGCGGGGGGCCATCCTGAGGACCTACATCTGCAACATCGTCTTCAAGGCTCTGCTGGAAGTGGGCTTCATTGTGGGCCAGTACGCCTTGTATGGGTTCCAGCTGAAGCCCCTCTACACCTGCAGCCGCTGGCCCTGCCCCAACACGGTCAACTGCTACATCTCCCGGCCCACTGAGAAGACCATCTTCATCCTCTTCATGCTGGGGGTGGCCTGCGTGTCCCTGCTGCTCAACCTGGTGGAGATCTACCACCTGGGTCTCACCAAGTGCCGTCGGGGGCCAGGCCCCAAGTCCCGCATCCTGACCGCTCCTGGTGGGCCTGTAGGGCCTGGCAGCACCTATGTCACTCTGCCCAGGGGTGGCAGCTCCCACCATGGCCTGGCACCGCTGAAGAAGGCAGGTGCATGGTTAGGGGTGGCTGGTGGGTCCCACAGGGATGTGAGAACGGCAGACCTGGCAGTGTAAATGTGGCCTGCTGGGATGGTCAGGGATGGGCAATGCATGGGTGGTCACTGTGGTGATTGTGTCTCCAGTCTCTGCCAGGCCCAAGGCATGGAGAGCTGGGAACAGCCTTGGGGACACTGCTCGGCTGTTCCTGGCACTCCTGGGAGGGCTGAGAGTAGAGCTTGGAAGGGGGAGAAAATAAACACTTGCTGCACCTCACTTGACTCCTGCTCTGCTCACAGGCTCTGTGGCATTGCTCTCCAGCTGCTCCATCTACGGTCACACTGCATGGCCGGGGCAGGGCCACTGCTGGCTTGGGTGGGGCTGCACACTATGGGCCCAGGGCAGGGCAGGGACAGGCAGGGCATGTCAGGCTGGCACTAGTGGGCACTGGGGCAGAGGCCATCACCACATTGCAGAGCTGGCAGGACAGCAGGGCCCAGGCAAGGTAGGAAGTGCAGGGAGTTAAGGCTGGGATGGACAGGAGCAAGGTACACAGTAGCACAGGGACACTGACCCTGTTCTCCTACAATGCTCACCCTGCCCAGGGGGAAAAACCAGGGGCTGCCAAAGTTTTCCACATCTTTATTTGAAATGAATGGTTTCCAGAGACACAGGGTGAGTCCTACTGCCCTGGCATCACTACAACAAGACTGGTGAGCAGCTCACTCTCCACATGGACACAGAGAACAGATGGCCCCAGGCCAGGGCCCAGAACAATATATACAGGCTCAACAGGAGACCCATGTACAGCTCAAGAAAACCGACCAGAACACAAGAAGGGGCAGGAGGCAGCACGGAGTGGCACAGCTGGAGCCAGACTTGCTCTGGGCAGGGTGGTGGCAGCCTGTGGCTGTGGGAAGGAGGGGGAGGCCAGGCAGGGCTCCCTGCTTCTGCAAGCAAATGCCTGGGCCCCTGGCTGGAGCAGAGGTTTCCACTGATGGCACCTTGCACAGGGGAGGGTCCTTACACCAAGACAGGGAACAGTGGGGAGAGAGGGGCAGCACTAGTACAGACTCATCTCCATCAGTTTTCAGCAGACTCAGAAAACACTGACCAAAGAGAGGGAGGCATCCTGGCTGCACACAAGGGAGGTATCCCTGTGGCAAGGCCAGATCTCTGCCCACAAATTCCAGTGTTAGCCCCATCCACTCCCTGCAACCAACCCAAATCTCTCTCACCCTGGGACAAAAGCTCTCCCCCTGACCCAACAGCTCTCAGGCTGCCTGTGGCCCATGCCCACTGGCTTGAAAAGACAATCCTGCCCCAGCAGCAGAGCTACTGTTCCTGCCTTGATGCCTCCAGCCTTGCGAGGGAATGCTAAAGGAAGAGGGAAGTAAAAGCTTTGGGAGCCACTGGTCCAACGGGGCAATGTGTTTTGTGCAATTCCTGCCCTGGGGCACAGGGAGAGAGGGGCAGCGGCAGGGCTGGGGGTAGGGGAGGGACAGGGCTGGGCAAGGGGAGCTGCACCAGGGACTCTGCCACTCCTGTGCCACGGGAACAGACCCTGGGGAAGATGGCTCACCCAGCAGCCAGAACTGGAGACAGAGCTGAGTGTGGGGGCCACGCACGTAGGGGATGCCTGTAACGAGCAGGATGGGAGGTCCAAGTCTGGTAATGATGCAGGGACAGCACTGCTGCAGCACCATCCCTTCCTATGCTGCACGGCCCCTGCCCTGCAATGGGAAGCAGCAAGATGAGGTGTCCAGGGCTGGAGTGCAGCCAGTCCAGCAGCACCTCTGCCTTAGTCCACGTCGTCCTCCAGGCTGCTGAGGCGGCTGTGCTCCTCGTAGATCTCCCTGACGGCCAGGATGCGGTTCAGCATGCTCTCCAGCATGCTGCGGTCCATGGGGATCACCGAGTACCACAGCGGGGACTCGGCGATGCACGAGCGCTCGGGCTGCAGGTAGAACACGTCGCTGCGGTTCCGCAGGCTCTCGGGACTGTGGAGAGACAGCAGGGTGAGACCTGGGCTGCAGCTCCCTGCAGGGGCTCAGACAGCCTGGCCTGTGTTTAGCAAGGAGTGTCCACAGCTCGTCACAGCCTCTCATCATTCAGTAGGGTAAGGACACAAACTCAGCCTACAGCTCCTTGTTCAAGGCCAAAACTCCCAACCACCCAAGCACTGGACTCTTTACTGCACATTCCTGCCAGTCTGGAGAAGGGCAGGAAGTGGAAAAGACTGGAGAGAAGCATTCTCTCAAAGTTGGGCTAGTGAAGCAGCACAGAGCCTGGGCAAGACTGCATGCTCTGTACAAATGTATGGAGAGCAGCAGTCACTCCACAGGGTTACATCAAAACTAAGAAGTGGCCCCAAAATGGCACATGCCTCTTCTCCAGAGAAAGCCTCACCATTTGGAGAGATAAAACTCATAAAACTTGACTGGGCATCGGAGGGGATTCATCCTGTTCTCCCGCTGCTCCAGCATCGGAACCTCCTCCTCACGCTTCCGTTTTCCAGAGCCGCCATCTGCAGAGAGGGAGAGAGCTGGATCATGGCTGGGTCCTGGTGGGGGATGCAGGGGGAGGAACAGAGATGTTCCCCCAGACCCACCTCGGCTTTTCTTCTGCTTGGCAGGAGCGTAGTAGCGGATGCTCACCACCTTGGTCATGCCGCGGGCTGTGGTGCACTTGCGGGACTGGCGCACCACATTGGTGAAGGAGAGCTGCATGTGCTCCTCTGCTGTCTGCAGCCCAAAGAACTTGGTGTTGAAGAACATGAGGGTGTTGAGAAGCACAAAGGGTGAGTAAACACCCAGCTGTTTGCACTCCCAGAGGTGCTCCTCCTCGACACGGGAGAAAACTGTGTCTGCAACACACAGAGGGAGAACCAGGTCACATCAGCAGTGGCTTTGTGGCAATCCCTTCACCCTGCCTCTGCAAAAGACTGATGCTTCACAGCATCTCTTTTTCCACAAGGTTCTTCTCCTCAGCTAGAGCTCTGCCCAGCCATAAGCCTCCCCAGATCACAGCCAAACCACAGGTGAGAACCCAAATCAATCCTAACTGCTCATCACTACAGATGGCCAAAAAGTGAACTCCAGGTCAGTGCTCCACCACACTCAGTGAGAGATTAGGGAAAAGCAGCAGGCAGGAGAGATCTGGCCAGCTCCTGCCTAGATACACAGGTCTGGAGTCAAATGGTTCTGCCTGGGATAGCCAATCTGCAGAGATGAGGCTGGATCTGTGAAATAACTACTGACAAGACACAGCAGGGAAGGCAGCCCAGATCACAGCAACAAGAAAAGCCTCTGCAGAGCTCTAGGTTAGCCCATTCACAAGGCAGCAGCACAGCAACCTTGGCCAAGGCTTAGCACCATGTGCAGGGCTCATCCATGTGCTGATAACATAAGCACAAGCACCAGTGTGCCTCCTGGCTTGGCATCCTCCATGCCAAAGGGTGGAGACATCACTGTGAAGTGTTGTAAAGATTCAAATTGTCCCAAGATACAAAGTACAGGTGCTCTGCTCTCAGCTACCCTGACTGTGGGCAACAGAAGCAGCTGAAGCACAAACCATGCTGGCTCTGCAGTTGGTTTGGGTCAGTGTGACCTCAACACACAGCAGAACTGTGCTGCCTATGCCAAGGTTGAAGCTGGGGGAGCACAATCAGGCTACAAGCACAAACTGGATTTATGGGGACTGAAGGTACTCTGAAGACACATACTATTTGGTAAGATTGTGGGTTGCCAGCCACTCAGGGATTTGTTCAGCTCCTGCACGAAGGTCAGGTAGTAAAGGTCTGTAAATATATTCACCATACGATTGTTCTCGAGCAGGTACTAGAAAGGACAGAACACACAGTCAAGAGAAACACAGCAGCACCTGGAATGCAAACCCTCCCCAGAGAGCACAGGGCACATATGCAGAGCACCCCTCCCTGCACCACCAGAGCTGCTGGGCAGACACAGAGAGCTGCAAAGAAAACCCTGGGGCATGACTAAGCAGACTTAGGGCTGAAGAAGGGCCTGAGTTTGGGGAGATCCCCCAGTCCTCCTCAGAGATGTGCAAGAAGGGTGCAAGGCTGGGGAATAGATGCCACCCTACTCTGAGCTTGGGAACAAAGACGAAACCAGGTGGGATGCTGTCTTGGGCTGAGGCACTAAAGGAGAGTCCAGCCAGCCTCTCTGGGTCCCCAGAAGGCAGAATGAAGGGTACAGGCTTCCCTCACCAGATTTGACCCCAGTCTGGCTGTAGAGGATGAGGGCACAGGCCCCCCTCACCTGCTGGATGCCAAGGCAGAGGTAATAGATGCTGTCTGGTTCATAGCGCTCCCCGTTGGGCCGCGTTATCTCCTTGACAAACTGTGCCAGGCCGTAGTTGAGCTCAGCTGCTGAGCAGGCTAAGATGTCTTCCTTGATCCTCATGGGCTTGGCTGCAGAGACAAGCACAGCAGCCTCAGACAACAGCCTACAAGGTCAGGAACACCTCAGCACCCCAAGGTGCAGCTTCTGGGAGGTTTCTGCCCCTGCACTGCATCAGACAAGGCACTTACGGCCGAAGCGTAGCTCCTCTCCCTTGCTGCTTTCTCCCCCTGCGTACTTGGCTTGTACCCAGGACTTCCAGGCATTCACACCATACGAGTAGTTGAGCACTGTACAGCTGGGCTGGCTGCTCATGGAGTCCCGGGAGCAGCTCTCAGAGAGCACCAGGCGCTTCTGCCCCTGCAGAGAGGTGTTAGTGAGACTGGGCACCCACCTGGCACAGGTGCAGGACTCCTGGCCACCCTCACACCTGCTGGCTGCCAGCTCCCTGCAGTGTGCCATGGCACCAGGCACCACTCTGCTGGCAGCCAAGCCAACAAAGCTCATTAATTACAAGGGTCACAGGCAAGAAAGAGACCAGCTAGCTGTCACACGATTTGTAGCATTCAAAGTTCCTCCGAAGTGACAAGCAAGTATTTTCATTCAAGGAGTGGCCTGCAGGCCAACCATGCCCTGAAAGGAGAGGGCACAACCTCCCCAGCACACCAAAGACTCTGGTACACTTCACCTCCTACAGCCCAGGTGGCAGCTCCCATGCCAAACCCAAAGGGCTTTAAGCAGGCAGTACCCAGAGAACTCCTCACCTTCCGCACAGCTCGAGGCAGATCCTGCTCTGTGGACACCTCATCTGGTCCCACCAGCCCACAGTCAAAGAGGAAATCCACACTGGGGTTGATGTCCAGAGGATCTGAAAGGAAACACAGGCAGAAGGGCTCAGCTGAGACTTCTCATCCTGCCCCCTGTGCTGGCCTGATTTTTACAGTAAAATGAAGAGGGAACACTTCACATCCTCTATCACTGCCTGGAATGAACTTTCAGCCACAGCCCAACAAAGGAAATAAGGCTCTGGCAGAGAATGCTAAAATTTCTCAGAATAACCAGAACCCCACATTTTTATCTCTGACAGTTTTTTGTTTATTTTTTAAAATTGAGAAACATTCCTCGTTCCCTGGTGTCAGGCCAGTACTGTGGACAGCCTGGCACAGGCAGCTCAATTCTGTTGTTTGCTGCATTGCTGTGCTCCTGCAAGTCCCTGCCTCTTCTTCCACTTTCTGTTAACAGACACTCAGCAATTCTGCCGTTCCTCAGGATGCCATGCCTTGTCCAGGTTTCTCATTTAGCTGGATCCTATGGAATCATCACTCATAAACACACTAGTACTGCTGCCCTGCTCTTTGTGCTGTTCAAATCAGCTTCTCATTCCCCCCCTCTCTGGGTCTTAAGTTCACAACAGGTAAGTTTAGTCTGGACAAACAAACACTCTTTCAGAAGTGGTGGTCTCCCCACCCCTGCTGCAAGCAGTCACCGCAGGGCTCTCACACCACGTCAGTCAGAGGGCACAGGGAGGTGAGAGCACACAGCTGAGGGCAGTGGGAACCCCCTCAGTAGCCCTGTGTGACCCAGCTCTTACTCTTAGGGAAGTCAGCCTCCAGGTCCTGGCCCGGCTCATCGAGGACATTTGCCATCTTGACAGCCATGGCCAACACATCGTCCCGTGCTGGTCCAAACAGATCACAGTCCTCCAGGAGGCCCTCTGCACTCTGGTTACTCACCAGGTCTGAAAGGAAAAAGTTCATCAGAAACGAAACTTTCTTGAAAATCTTTTGTCTGTTTTCCCTGTGATAACTGGAAAACGAAGTCAGGATCCCTGTGATCAGAGCAGCCCCACGACATCTGAGCTGTCCAGCTTTCCCTGGACAGAAAAACATTGGAAGGTTGTTGTCACCTCAGCCACAATCCCTATCACTGCCATTTATAGGAATGCAGCCCCCTAGGTAAAAAAACCTACAAGACCAGGGCTGCATGCAGCTACCTTTTGGCTGTAGCATGGAAGCTGCTTTAGGGAAGAATCTCTACAGCCACCTGAATAAACTGAGAGAGCTGCACCTGTGCCACAAGACTGGCACCCCCAAAAGGGACAGTGGCAGACACTGATCCCTGCTGCTCTTCCCTTCCGGTACCTCCTCAGTAGAAGTTAAGGACTTGGTCTTCCCTGCTTCCTCTCCAAAGGCTTTGGGAGAGCCACAATCCCAGCAGGTGCTTTAGCTCCAAGAGCTGGCAAACCCCCCTTGATCCCAGCTGTTGGACAGATCAAGCTATGGCAGAACCTACCACACAGGTCTGAGGAGGCTTTGTCCAGTTCCTCAGCCTCTGCAATCATCTCAGCCATGGCCAGGATGTCAGCCTCTAGGGGATTGGAGGGGATCTTCACCTTCAGTTCCTCAATGGTCTCCACAATCTTCTCTGTGCTCTCCAGTGTGGTGGGCAGGAACATTGGCACAGGCACCTGTGGACAGCAGCACACCAGGCAGAAAACTGACACTCAGTAGACTGACACAAAAGCAGAGGCAGGAGACGAGCATGAACAGAGAAGCAGGGAGACTTGAGCAAGGCAGGATCACAAGAGCAGGAGGACACGAGCAGGTGAAGCGTGTTGCTTACCGGGACAGGCATGGAGAAAGGCACAGGTACTTTCTGGCAGTACATATGCATAGGCACAGGCACGAAGATCGGGACGGGGATTGGCAACACAACCAGCTGGGGCTTCCAGTCAGCCTCTGACAAGAGCAAAAATACATCAGTGACCTTAATCCCTGAAGTTCCTCCACCCAGCTCTGCTGCATGCTGCCATGCCCCCAGCCATCCAGCACCACGGCCCTTCCAGCCACCAGCTCCTGGACTCAGGGGCAGAGCTGCAATAGCAGCAAGTCAAAGTCAGCAGCAAGAGAGGCTTGCCTTAGCCAGAAGTACAAATCCTGCTCTTACACAGCCCTGCTAAGAGGTCTAGTTGCCTTGCATATGCTGCAGACCACACAACAGGAACTAGAGTGGAACTGGTTTAGCAGACAGCCCTCAGACAAGCTAATGATCTCCAGAGGAACAGGAGCTGCCCCACAAGAGGCAGGATCATGCTACAGAGCTCTCTACACTTCTCCTTTTGCTGTGATGGAAATGGGCTCCCTGTCAACAGCCCTGCCATGTGTGCCCTCTACCCATGTGTGCCCAGAGACTTCTCAGCACGGTGCCCAACACCCAGCCTGCTCTGTGCAGCATTTCAGGCTGGATTCACAGCGTGGAGCAGGGACGTGCCACTTGCCTTTCCAAAATGCCCCTGTAATCCTACAGTTAAACCTTGCTTTCCTACCTGTCTGACATCCTTTGGACTTCATTTCAAGCTTGCAGGAGACACCCCGGTTCTGCATCAGGGGTTTACACATGGCAGCTTTGTTTTTCCGAGGGGTGGCTGGAACCAGAGGTGGGGCAGGAGGCGGCACAGCTGGAGAGGTTTGGGCTGAGGAGGCCTTTGCTGACAGCTGGGAAATGCAGAAAGCAGGAGGTTGGTGTCCACCTAAGGCAGCACGATCTCTTCCCTACTACAGGTGCAGATAGAATGACTCCCAAAGCACCTCCTGGAGCCTGGCAGTCCCTAACATGTGGACACTCCCATGGTCAGGCCATGATGAAGGACAGCCAAGCTGTTCCTGGCAGGCAGCAAGCCTGTGTACAGCCTCTGCTGTGCCAGGAGTCCAGCAGTGGTGGCTCCTGTCCCACAGGGTAGAGGGGAACAGTGGGACAGCAACTATACCCAGGGACAGGAAAGCACTGTGCAAAGAGAAGCCAGTGAAACAGTGTCAGAATGTTCATCATTGATTCCTGGGGAACAGTTATTCTTCCCCTTTGCAGGAGATATGTTGATGCTGCCTTCCTAGGAGTTCTTTTAATTTCCTGCTACCCAGACATCACAAAATGCATTGTTTTGTAAGAATGAAATCTCCCTGAGCAATGGCAGAAACTGTCCTGTCTTTGGGGACAGCCCCTTTGTTTTGCAAACTCCTACCACCAATGGGTCTTACCATGTTAGTTTCTGCCTTCTGTGTGGAAGGGACAGCTGGTTTTGGCTCTGAAGTCTGACCTGTAAGAGAAAGCAACAACTCTTAAGTTCAAGAGCTCCTGGGCCAACATGTCCCACTGCTGGGACTGGAGGTGCAAGCAGCCAGAGAGCAGGGACAGGCTCTCCGGAAACTGCCCCTGGCCACTCCAGGAACAGTTAATGTTTCCATAATCTCTAGCCCTAACACCTCAGAAGACACTACAACTCCAAAATCAAGTTATTCCCATGTGATTTTGTGTTCCCTTACAGTCCACCCCTTCCCCATGACAGCAGGTCAGGAGAAATCCCAGCCCCTTGTAGAGAGAGGAATCCAGGGCTCTAATCCCAGCTCTGCCTATTGGCTTGCTGTACCGAGCCATGGCCCCTCCCTGTGCCTCCATATCCCTGCAGCAAATATCTTGGCAAAGTGCTTCGAGATCCCGAGGAAGAAGGTGACAGAGCTAGCAGCAGCATTGTGAGAAATCCCAGAAAGCAGAGAGACAGCTTTGCCCAGCCCTAGGGATGCAGTCCATTCCCCTAAGGAAAGAGAGGATCACCTGCAGGTGAGAGGTGTGTGTGGCAGACACTGGTCTCAGGTGGTGACACCATCACCCTGCCCTGCATGAGAATCCAGCTCATGTGCTCTGCAGAAAACCTGCACCCACCTCAAAGGCTGGTGAGCTACCAGAGCACCTTCATCCCAGTCTCCAGTGATCCCTGGTTACCCATGTGACTGGCAGAAAGAATTGCCTTCCACTGGTGGGCCATGCATGAAGGAGACCCTGCAAGGACAGCAGCAGGTCCCAGCACCCAAAGGCAGTGGCAGGTCCATTCACAGCTCCTGTGCACAGACAGGTCCTTCAGGAAAGACCCAGATTCCTAAAGGTCCAACACAGGGACATTCACACTGTGAAGACTTCCTCTGAACCTGAGGAAGTGAAGGATAATTTTTGTACAATCTGAGGCCCATCAGGCTCCACTTGCTGACCACCACAGGGGGCAACAGATAAACCCCAGCTGGAGGAAGCTCCCTAATCTGCAGCTGAGCATTCAGCCACAGGATCTGCAGCAGTCTCAGGGGCCAAGAACTCACCCTGACAATCCAAAGTGGATGGGCAGCAGGTTCAGGTGGGAAACACCAATGGCCTGAATGAGGAAAGACAAGCTATGGCTTATGAGCAGAATTTCTGCTGCAGCAGAATCCAAAGCAAACACGATTGCCCCACTGGTCAATGATTTAGGACTAAAGAAAACAAGATTCTCCTGTCATATGCTATGTGTCCAGGCTTCCAGGAAAGTTGCAGCTTGTTCTTTTTCTCATCCCAACACCAACAAGGAGCTGTCAAGGCACTGCCTGCCACAACTGTGACTTCTACCCTCTCCAGCTGGACAGCCCAGTGCAGAGCCAGCTCCTTTGGAAGCCTTTTGGGCCCAGTTTTGAAGCAAAACTCCTCAGTTCCACACTACATGAACTGTTCCCAGCAAGGCAATGTCTGCTTGTATGATCAGCTACAAGAACTCTCACGATCACCAGATTGGTAGCAGCCACTGGATCCCAGGAATTAATGGATTTAGGCAATCACTGGCTGCAAGAGAGTAAGCAAGAATAAGCAGCTCTGCCCAAGATGAGCCTGAAATCCAGGTAGGCCCTTGCAAGCTGGCAACAAAGCTGTCAGATCCACAGGAGACCATGCAAAAGCTGGTCCTCCTAAAAATCTCCTGCACAGCACAGCTGGAAAGCTCTCTGTGTAAGTGAAACCTGGCTTCAGCATCTTTCCTTTGCAAACTCAGCAGTATCCCACAGTCCTGGGGCAAGGATGTCCACAGCAGTCCCACATCTGGCAGGGGACTGGTGTGCCAGAGCATACAGAGGGTCCAGTGCATCCACTAAGCACAGCAACTGCTGGGGCAGCCTGGAACTCGTGCTCAGCTGAGCACTCACAACTGATGACAGGCTTTTCCTTGGCTCCTTTTAGTCCTTACAGGTTGCATGGAGATGCAGCTGTGGCACAGTGAAGAGTGATGCCCCACATACCAAGCAGCAGAGTTCTGGGGGGCCTCCAGAGATGTGGTGGACGAGGCTTGAGACTCTCGTGGTTGGTGGTGGTGGTGAAGGTACTTCTCAGTCTTGTGGCCCATGGTTCCAAGGAGACAAGAGCTGAAAGTGTGAAACATCTTCCCTCTGCAGGCAGAGCTTGCCCACTGTGCCTGTCCAAAAGCTGTGGTACAGATCTCTCAAAAGCAACATGCTTTGACAGCAGAGGACAAATGGAACAGCATGGCTAAGGCTGTGCAATCACTTGGTGAGCTACAGGAACCAGCATGTCTTCCTCCCTTGGGAGCAGAGCGCTGTAAATCAAGCAGAATTCCCATGGGCACCCCTGTGCCAGCAGAAACCAACAGTTCCTTCTCCAGGTCACTCCAGTGTGCTGCTACTTGAGCTGTCACCTCACACAGCCTGTTATGGAGCGTGGCCCTTGGAAGGCACATTGGGCTTCCCCCAGCTGGGGGAACATGCTGCTTCTGGCAGGGCAGCTCTGCTTACTGTCTAAGCAGCAAGACATCCAGAGCTTTCCCTGTCCTATGATCAGTGCTCTACAGTCAGGGGAGGAGCCTCAAGAGTCTGGAGATGGAGGATGAGGTCTCTCATGAGAAGCTCCTTGTCTTGGTTTCCCCTCCTTGGCACACCCTAGCCAGGGTTTTACACATCATGAAATCCCAGGGAGGCCAGCAAAGCCCTGAACCTGTGATGCAGGTATGTGTTGAAGCTTGATGCACTGCAGCAAGTCCCACTGTAAGCTGCAAGCACTTTAACTCTATCCCCAGGTCACCCAGGAGATTGTGGCCTAAGAAAGACCAAGCAGAATGAGACTGCAGGTGTCCGAGGGCCAAGCGGTGTCTTGTCACTGTCACTAGGAGCACCTTCCATCCTGAGGGATCCCAAAGCACTTTGCAATCTTCCATAAGGAACTGGCTCGAGTTAATGACAGGAAATGGGGCAACAGGCAGTGAAAATCTCCTCTCCAGCTGGTTCTCCATGGATGCAGAATGGGGTTATCTGGGACACAGGGTTGGCAACTCCCCAAAGCTGCAGTGAACTTTGGGTAAGTGGTAGGACTCCAACCTAACATCGCAAGACACAGTGCCTCCAGCAGCTCAGCGCTCCCTCAAGACCGTTCTAGGTTCAGCTCTGGCTGAAGGAGAGCCCACCTACAGCATCACCAGCACCACTTCCTGCAGCACCCTTCTTTGTCCTTGAATGTTTCCCATCCAAGCACTGACCTGGCCCAATCCAGATTAGTTTATGAGATCTGAGAAGGTCACAGCTCGGAGGTGGTGTGAGGCTGCAGGTGGATTGTCATGCCAAACCACGCTGTCCCCTAACCCTGTAAATCGAGCTCTCCGCTGGCAACTTGAGGATGTTAAATCCCTGAGTATCCTCGCTAAGAGTGTGAGCTACAGGCAGCACGCTGGCACCGGCTCCTCCCGTCTGGGCCCTGTGTGTCATAGAACCATAGATGTTAGAGATGGAGAAGCCCATTAGGTCCCACTCCGTCCTTTCCCCCCCAGGGGCCAGTGCAGGATTGTTCCCTAGCGTCTCCTCCAGTCCCAGGCAGGCAGCTTCCACCCCCTGCTGTTGAGTCTTCCCTGTGTCTCTCAGACTGAGCTATGCAGGTTCCCTCCCTCCCTCCTACTCACTGTTCAGCAGGCTCTCGGGCCCCTTCTGCGTGTCCAGGTTGGGCTGGTTCTGTTGATTGTAAAATCGCAGCAGACACTGCTGGTTGCAGAAGTGTTTGATTTGCCCCCGCCAGTGGATGGTTTCCAGCAGCTTCCCCTGACGCTTGCAGGCATGGCACCGAGCTGCCTAAAGCCCGCATCAGCAGGAGAGAAACAACGAGTAACTAACCACACCCCCTCCGAGTGCAACACAACTCTCCAGTGAAAGGTGCACATCGCAAGGTGCAGTGAGCTTCCCCACAGCAGTGCCCTGCCAGTGCCAGCCGGGGACTCCAGCGGTGCGAACTTCTCCCAGCAGCACTGGCCGCGGATCCAGCACTGTGAGCTTCCTCAGGGCAGTGCTCTGTCTGGCAGGATCAGCTGGGGACTCCAGCTACGTGAGCTTCCCCGTAGCAGTGTCCCGTCATTGCCAGGCAGGACTCCAGCAGTGCCAGGTTCTCCGCAGCAGTGCCAGCCAGACTCCAGCAGTGTGAACTTCCTCAGTGCAATGCCCACTTATCTGGGTGCCGTGCCCACCACAGCACTTAGCACAAGCTGCCAGTGCCAATACTGACCTTGAAGTACCAGAGCAAGTATTTGCTTTTGCAGTCTTCACTACAGAAGTCCCAGGTGCTGCCCTCCAGCTGCTCGGTGACCGCCCGCTGGCAGGTCTGAGAACAGTAGGTGCAGGTGATGCAGCACAGGCCCAGGTTCTTGGTGAAATCCTGTTTGTAAAGAAGCACACACCCTGCGGAGAAACAATAGGAGTGAAACCTTCCCAGGATGAACTGGGGGCCTCCCTGACCCAAACATGACCAGAATCCAGGTCTGCGGAGACAACAGAGCACACGCAACACACTGTAGGGAACAATCCAGCACTGGCCCCTAGGGCTGGGATAAGATGGGACCTCACGGGGACTTGCCATCTCTCACCTCCATGCTTCTAGGAAGAGTCTGACTCCAACCTCCTGTGTGCAGGAACCCAGCAGGCAGGGCAAGGCCAGGTCAGGCCAGCCCAGACGCAAGAGCGTAGAAGTGCATGATGACAGGAGGAGCGGAGCTGCCACCTGCTGTCTCCCCAGCCCCCAGAGAGAGAAAAGCTGTGAGAAGGCCCTCCCCAAGGACACAATGAACGGTAAAGATCTTGCCCTAGGGCCTGGCTGGACAGCAAGCCATCCCCACAACAGTCCTCCCTTCACTTCATGGCAAGGCTCTTGCCCCAGGGCCTGGCTAAGACAATCTCCCCTCTGTTCCTCTCCATGCTCTCTTCTCCTCCCCCAGCATGGGCTGGCATGGGGGCTCTGCCTCTCCCATGCCTTCCCCAAGTACCTTCGCTGCAGAAGTTCTTCTCCACTCCAGAGAAACGGATCTTCTCATGCAGCAGCTTCTCCTGCTTGCAGTGCTCACACTGAGACACCACCCCACGCAGCCGCTTGAAATCCTCGCAGCAGTCCTTGCAGCAGAACTGATACACCTTGTCCTGCCAAGAGACCACAGCCAGGTCAGCCAGCCTGGCAGCAGGTTCCCACACTTCTCAGGGAAGCAAGAGAAAGACTACAGGGCTGAGTTAAGTCCTCAGCTCTCCTGGCACAGGATTTGGCAGGAGTGGTCTCCTGCTGCCCTTCTGACATCCCGCTGATCAGGAGTGCAGCACTCAGTCTCCAGGCACATCTCTGCAGCTAAGGCATTCAGAGGACTGGCAGAGGAGGAGCTCTGCTTACAGCAGGGAGAGGAAGTACCCCAGAGGTTCTCAGCAGTGTTGGCCTACACCTCAACATCCCCCCAGGTGAAATCCTCACCTGCCAGTCCAGGATCTCCGGCTTCCCGCTGAACAGATTGTGACAGTAATGGCAGTTGAGGTGGATCCCACCTTCAGGGCTGGTGCGCTGCAGGAGACAGAGACAGCTCATGGGGAGAGGGCAGCAGGCACCTGCTCACACTGCCACCACTGCCACCTCCTCCAGGGCCTGCAGCCTGCCTGGCCCCTCGCACCTGCTGCCACTGTGGGGACTCGCTCAGTCCATCTCATCATGTCCCAAGCTCCTGGACAGATGATTCCTGAGAGCAATTTCACTTTGCTTCCAGTGTGCTGGGTCCAGCTCTCCTCAGGAAGGCAAGCTTGCAAGCTTGCCATGCCACTGGATTTAAAAACTTAAATGATGAGGGCTCTGCTACCTCTTCTGAGGATTTCTCTAAAAGTTCTTGAAGCAGAGGTGCCTGATTTCTATTTTCAAGATAATGCAATTTAAGAATTCAAGCAGCCTCTCATCCCATTTTCTGCTAGATTAATCTGCTAGATTAAACAGCATTTGGTGTCCTGTCCACAATGCATTTAGTATTTGGTGTCTTATCCACAAGGATATATTTATTAATAAAGTAATTCCTGGTTTTCTTTCTGATAACCTCAGATAAGACATTCTGCAAGTGCCTCAGTACAAGCATTTTCCAAGCCCAAATTTAATTTTTGGGCTTTTCTTCAGAATACTTTCAATTTCTCTTCAGCATTGAAATGGACAGTGGAGAACATCCTTCCTATATGTGCATCATTCTAGGCAGCTCTTTTGCTCCCTGGCCTTCAAACATTAACTCTGTGTTTGCCTGCTTGTACTTGCAATAAATTAATCCTTCCCTGTGTGGATGTAAATTGAGATGCTCATACTGAATAGTTTACCTGCTGTAATTCCATGGCCTTTTCAAAATCCTTATTTTCAAGGATTTCCACACTACCTGAGCAAAGCTGACAGAGGATCTTGTACTGAAACTGCATTTAAGCACACATTAGGAGGAAACAGTCAATCAATCCAATTGCTTTGCTTTCCATGACTACCCTGAATGCAGCATGGGCTAACACCTCACCAGTTTTTGTTTCATCTGCTAAATTTCATCATGCTTACTTTGACTTTACTGACAAATGATCAGTGAAGATGTTGAAGTCTTTGGACTTAACGCTGATCCCCAAGAAGCCATTTTGAAACATTCTCTCCAGTGTTTTTTCTTTGACAAGTGTGTTCTGAGATCTGCCAGCAACACATTTCCTAACCCAGGTGATGCATGGGTTTACTTATATGTTTACAATGCTGATTTTATATGGTAATAATTCAAGTTAGATGAATCAATGAAGTCCCAGTTGGGAAAATTTGCAACCATTTCTAAAATGGGTAGAAAGAAGGACCCTGGAAACAACTGAACTGTGCAGTGCCTGTGAAGATCATGGAACAGATCCTTCTAGAAGCTGTGCTGAGGCACATGGAGCACATGAGGTGCCAACACAGCCAGCACAGGGCACCAAGGGCACTCCTGCCTGACCAACCTAGTTGTCTCCTCAATAGAGGGAGAGGATTCTGTCCCTCTGCTCCACCCTGGTCAGACCCCACCTGCAGTGCTGCCTCCAGCTCTGGGCTCCCCAGCACAGGAAGGACATGGAGGTGGTGGAGCGAGTCCAGAGGAGGGCCATAAAAATGACCAGAGCTTTGGAAGAGTTCTCCTGTCAAGAAAGACTGAGAGTTGAGATTATTCAGCTTGGAGAAGGCTCTGGGGACACCTTATTGTGGCCTTTTAATACTTAAAAGGGGGCTTGTAAGCAAGATGGGGATACACAATTTAGCAGGGCCCGCTGCAATAGGACAAGGGCTAATAGTTTTAACCTAAAAGAGAGCATATTGAGATTATCTATTTTTTTTTTTTTTTTTACAACGTGGGTGGTGAAACACTGGCACAGGTAGGTGCCCTGACCCTGGAAATATTCAAGATCAGATTGGACAGAGCTCTGAGCAACCTGATCTAATTGAAGACGTCCCTGCTCGCTGCAGGGGAGGCTGGCCCAGATGACATCTACAGGTCCCTTTCAACCCAAACTGTTCTATGATTCTAGTTTTATGAAGTCTACAACACTAAAAGCTTTAGAGCTACACTATTCACACTGTTTGTGACCTTAGTGAAGGATTACAATCAAGGATTTATTAAAAAAAACCAACCAAACAAACAAACAAACAGAAAGAAACAAAAAGAAACCCACCAAAAAACCCCAAACAACCAAATGTCTCCACCACTCCCACCAAAAAAAAAAAAAAAAAACAGCCCCAAACAAATCAAATCTGAAAATGAAATGCTGCAACTGCTGGTAGCTAACTCTTACCTCTAGATTTTCTACGTTTTCTCAGTTGCCCAAGACATGTCCTGGCCTGAGTTTCTCAGGTCTTCCTGGCTGTTACTTTGTTCTTTGACAACTGTACAAAACTAATATTCTTGAAATTGCCTATGAATACCACAGACATCTCATGTTTGCTGAAACTTAACATCAGAAGATTAAAAATCACCAGTCAAGCCTTTGAGGATTATTAAATAAGAGGTATCCAGGCCTGCTACTTGTAAATTTTTAGATAATACATCCTGAAGACTTATGTTTCTCAGTGACACCTGGCTGAGAGGGCAGCTCTGCTCTTTCCACCCAGCTATCAGGTGTGCACTTGTGCTTTGCTGGCTTACTTTTGCACTTGCTTGTGCTCTCCTAAGGCCACTCTACCTCAAACAGCACAGCTCTGCACTGCCCTCCTGCTGGGCATAACCTGATAGACAGGAGTGAATTGCAGCCCTGATAGAGAGGAGTGAATTGCAGCCCACCTTATCCAATGGAGGGTGGGGGAGACAGGGCCAAGACTGGGATTGGAGCAATCACAGTCACTGCAACTCCTGGGCTTCAGAAGAGACTTTCTTAGGAGCCCTCCCTGAGGAGCTCAAGGAAGGTGGAGCCTCTGTTTAGTGTGAAAGGAGGCATGAGCTTCATGGCCCAGCCCAGCATGAAGGATATTTCAGTACCTGGAATTTGGTCCAGCAGCTGGGGCTGCAGAACTGGTAGACAACCCGGTCTGTCTTGTTGTAATAGCAGGGTTCAGATAAACTCTTTCTGCAGAAGCTGCAGGGTCTAGGGGGACCTGAAGAAACAGACAGGAATTGGTGAGGGCAGCAGCACAGGATGTGGGACTGGATTCTGAGGAGGGCATGCAAGTTACTCACTCATCCTCAGTCTGTCAAGCTATTACCAAAAAGCAAGGGACAAGAACAGCAGGAAACTAAGAGCATCAGATTCTACTAGGACAGAAATGTTAAACAGATGGAGAGCAGAGTGGTTCACAGAAGTGACCCTGGCTCTGTAGGAATTTGGACAAAACTGGCTGCAACACTTGTCCCACTCCTGGACACCCCAGTACACCATGTAAAGGGCAGGGCAATGCCAGCACAATCCAGCACTACACCTGCTCCCTGAATTCATTCTCAAGAACAGCAATGCACACTACCCTCTATTAAGATGTCTACATGCTGCAAGGTTCCTCCCTCTGCACTTCCACTTGTCTCACTGGACTCTTCCCCCAGGCTCTTACATCTTTTCAGTCCCATCCACAAGCAACAAACAATACCAAGGAAGGAGTTAAGTGGAGAGGTGATGATTCCCTCTACACAGGTGCTCTTACCAACTAAGCCTGACTGCTTCACTTTGTGGGAGGTAGTGCAGCAAATGGAGCAGAACAGGCCCATCTTGCCACTGCGATCCACGTTGGGCAGCATGTCAAAGTTCTTGCACAGTGTCTTGCACCACATGCAGGGATAGACCCGAGTGTTCTTCTGCAAACACAGAGAGAACAGAGCTTCCAGGAGACCATCACAGCTGGCAAGGCCCAGCTACCACATCCCACCCCACTGCTGAATCCACTACAGGACTACTCTCCTGCAGTGACCACCTGATGCCAGGGATAGGCTCATAGTCTGCAGATTCAGGTGGCAGTAGTAAAAAAAGCTGCCTTTGGCTCTTCAACTTCTCATTTCAAGGGTGGCCCAGCAGGAATACAAAGTTTGGCCATCCCTTCCAAGACAGTTAAGGGAAGACTGCTCAGGTAACAGAGGAACATACCCAGCCCAGCTTTAGGGAGACATCCAGAAGCCAGTCCATGCTAACTGCATATACCAATGTCACTCTACCATCAGTTCATGGACTTTCAGACCCATGCTTGGGTCCATGGTGGGCCCCATGCAGATAAAATAAATTCTGTTTGCCTGCTTCAGAGTTTCCCCACAGCAATCTTTTCACTGCTTTGTCAGCAATCAAAGACCAAGGGGATTCCAGTCACCTGCTATTTAATAAAATCCCCTGTGCCACACCAAGCAAAGTTGCTGTGTGCCCACAGAGAACCTCCCACCCCAGGCAGCTGCCCCCACCCACCTTCTTGTAACTGTTGAGACACGCAGAGTTGCAAAAGCGTTTTTGCTGGCCTTCATGGAAGAGGTACTCCAGGGGCAAGCCCTTGTTGTAGATATAAAGTCCACAGTAGTCACAGCAGTTCGTTTTCAGCCCCTTGGTGGCTCGGAACTTGGTGAAGCAGGCGTCGCTACAGATGCGGTGAACCACATTCCCATTGCTGACCTCATGCTGGATCTGCAGAGACATCACTGCTGTCACTCCCAAACCACCACAGGCCTCCTTCCAGGGCAGCTGTACCACTACAAGCACAACCCTTGGGATAACAGGCACTAAAACTCTGGGAATTGCCATACTGGAAGCTGGTGTGGACTTGAGGTAGCTCCCTTGCCAAAAGTCAGAGGAGCAACTGGGAGAGCAGGTGGCAGGAAGCAGTGAGCCTCAGGCAAGGAAAAGCTTGAGAGTGAGCCTAAGCCAGCTCCTGAGGCCTCACACCACAGGGAAACCTGGCAAATGCCCTGGTCTTGACCAAAACTAAGTGCTGTGAGTCCTAAGCACTTCGTCGAGGACATGGGAAGGACAAGGGATTTGTTTACCTCGCCAGGTTTGTGGCAAACACTGCAGCGGCTGGTGTCCGAGGCATCTGCAGACTGAGGTGCTGGTCTGTGCTGCTGGGCCTCGTAGAGGGAAAGGCAGACAGAGGTGCAGAACTCATGGAAAGAGCCACCTGAACCAATCTGGGCAACCACAGAGTCCTTGGTGTTCCAGATCTCCCTGGGGATCAGGAGGGGATGCGTTAGTGCAGGGACGTGTGTGTCCTGCCACAAAGGGATAGGATGGCTCACTGCAATGTACAGGACTTTCTGGTGTCCCAAAAAGTTGGCAAGAACTGTCTCACAGCAGCTTCTGTCCTGGCCCAGGGGAGAGGTGTTTGAAGACAGAGCATGCAGGAGGTTGTTTTGAGGGGAGGCTGGAATATGGGGCTCTAAGTCTGGGGACAGGCAGGGAAAGCAAGAATGTGAAGGGGGTGTAGGGAGCATGGGGCAGGCAGCGTGTGAAAGAATACACAGGGCAGCAGCTGGCAGCGGGCAGGAGTGATGTGGCTGAACGAGGGCCATAGGAAGGGGACTGGCAGGAGAGCAGTGGAGCATTTGAGTGGGCCACAAGCACGGGAGCACTGAGGACGGGGGAACGAACACACACTTTTTGCAGAAGGTGCATATCTTCTTGCCAGGCGGTTTTTTTGAGAAGGTGGTGAGACAGGAGCTGGAGCAGAAGAGCTGAGGAAGGCCTTTTCTCTGGTAGGCAGTCTGGCCCTTCTGCAGCGGGGTCCGGCAGTTGGCACACGTCATCTTGGTGAAGGAGGAGCGGGCGGCGCGCTGCGCCATCTGAGCGCGCAGCGACATCCGCGTGGAGCGCCGCGTCCGGAACGGGACGAAATCCTCATCGTTGGGATCATCCACCATCGCATCAGAGTCCTCATCAGACACTGGAACTGCAGAGCAGCACAGGAAGATCAGAAACCCCTCGTTAGGAAGTGAGAAACTCTGCCGTGAGACACACGCTGGGATTTTCTGAGTCACCTTTCTAGAGTCCCTCTATGTACTTTGTTCCTGTCTGGGTGGAATGATAAAGGGATCCTTAAAAGAAATTCTGTTGTAACTGGAGATGAATCAAGAGGTGTTTAAACAAACCAGGCTTAAATACAATTCCTGTCTAGGAAGTCATGATACACCAAGGTTGAGCAGAAGCCTGAAGTGTGAACATCTACCCTGTAAGAACTGTTAGACTGGAAAGGGAATGTGTTAATCACCAGATTCTAGCACAGGCAGGCAATAAAGGAGCAACACACAAATACTAGGGAATGGCAGGGTGACATTCAGTATCTCAAAGAACAGACACTTCACTCCAGGAAAATCTCCAAAATACAACCTTTCTCAGCCTGCTCTCATGGAGAGAATGGAAGAAAGTTCCTGGGTGAGGAGATGGAAAATGGATTTCCTGGGAACTCTCCCCCAGTCTCATCCTGTAACTTAGTGCTTGGTGCCCACACACCACTGTAAAAATACTACAACACTCCCTGTTTTGACCTAAGTGCCCTGAGAAAGCAAGGCAAGTACCCCAGGATGGAGACTTGTGGACCTGTCTTGTGTAGAAGGGAAGCCTGCACGGAAGTTCCAGAGTTCCCACTGTACTCACACCATGAACTACCTGCCCACAATGGATCTGGACCATTCTCTCTGCTTTGGTCTCTCTGGACCATTCTCTCTCCCCAGTTACTCACTGCTCTCTGAGGAGTTCACAGTCTCAGGCCTGACAGTTTCTGATCTTCTGGGTCGTTCACTTCTTTTCTGCTCCTAGAAGACATTCAGAAAATAGTTAGGCTAACTAGCAGCTAGGGCAACCAGAGATAAATATCCCAGATTATGGTGAAGTTCCAACTTCTGGGATTTGGTTTCCCAATACCTAGGCTGAAAATGGATAAAACTCCATGGATACCTGATCAGAGCAGGCAAGACAGAGGAGAGAGGAGAGTAGGCTTATGAGAATGACATTTCAGCTGAGGGCAGCAGGGACACACTGAAGCCACATTACAGCATAGTGACAGTGCACAGGGATCGTTCTGTCACAGGAGTCATGCAAACTCCTTTCCAGAGGGCTGATGAGACAGCCAGTGTCCCTCACAGAGTCAGTCTGACAACAGCCAGCCCCACTCTGTGCTCCTGCACCACACATACTTGACTGCAAGCTCCTCACCTTCTCAGCCGGCAGCTCGCTTCCCTTCCCAGACAGGCTTTCTCCTGGAACAGAAGCACAGAACAAACTTGCATCTAACATCTTGCTTTTTTACAATAGAAGAGCACATGTGTTCTCCAAATGCAGCCACCCTTTGGGTCAGTCAGCACATGAAGCCCCAGCCTGTCCTGGCTACCAAGTACAGTTCTGGTGGTGGAAGGTTCCTAAACCCACCAGCTGTAGTTGCAGATCCAAACACACAGATTGGGAGGAGCCCTGTGAGGGGGAGACCGCCCTGCATGGGGGAGGCAGGCTGGGTGGGCTGCTTTTGACCAGACTGAGCATCTCCTGGGGATGGCCAGCCTGGGCAGAGGAACTTTGCCTATTGGAAACAGCTGGTGCTGACCCTCAGTTCCAGCAAAGACTCCAGCAATGGAGAGCGTGCGCTCTCTGAGCTGCAAACTCAAAGAGCACAAAGCCCCCTTGGTGACATTCAGTACAGTGCTACTTGCACACAGTGCCATCTTAGACCATCACTGTCTCATTCTTGGCTACTGTCTACAATTGTTAACAGTTATTGGAGGAGTTGAGATGTTTCAAATAAAAAAAGCTGTGGCTGATGTGCAGCCATAGCTTTACTGGGGAAGCTCCTTGCTTCCACAATCACCAAAAATCAATTAAAGCCATGAAAGCCAGAGCAGGAGCTTGTGCATACCAGAACATTATTCCCTTTACACAAGAGGCTTTGCCCAAATCTAGACCATCAGAAGGGTTGGCTATTTCCATAGCAGGGGATGAGCTGGAGTGCAGAGCAGACTCCAGCTTCAGCAATGTTTAGCTGGATGACTTGAGCAAAAGGAAGCCAGGTTCTGCTGAGCCAACAACTTACCTGCTGGTGGTAAGGCTTCCTGTGCTTTGAGTGCACTGTTTCCTTTAAGTGAGTTCTTCCCATTATCATCCCCTTCCTCTGCCCGGTTTTTCTCCACAGGCTCAGGGGGCAAAGCTGCAGTTCTGTTGTCTGGGCTCAGCTGCACCTCTGCTTCCCCTGCCAGCCCTTCCCTCTGCAAGGGTGAGCTTTTCCTTGGTGCCTTCAACTTCATTTTCTTTGTTTGTTTCAGACTGATTTGGGGTGGGGGCACTGCGGGACTTGAGGACTGTGCTGTGGTTTCTTCCTTGGCTGGGGCACTGCTGAGGTCCCTGGAGTCAGGGACAGGTTGTTGGGGTGATTTAGGGGCATTGTCACCAGACAGTGCAGGAATAGCAGCAGCACCATCTTCCTTTATATCCCCAGAACAATTTTTTGGTGCATCCTCCCCTTCTTTCCCTGTTTCTGGACCAACAGCTTCTCTAGACAGGGCAGAGGAGTCTGCTGGTCCACCCTCCACGTCCTGGGAAGGTTGTTCCTTACACAGCCCATCCAGACCCTCTGCTTTATCCACCAAGTCAGAGGTTTTACCCAAATCATCCCTGACACCAGGTTTCTCCAGCACATCCAAGACACCAGGTTTATCTAGAACACAGTCATTTGATTTATTTAGATCAGGCACGTTGTCTGCTTTCACTACAAGGTCCAAGTCCTCATCTGCAGTCATCTGCTTGGATTGATCCCAGTCAGGGGGCTGAAGAACTGAAACTTCCTGGGTAGAAGCTGTCTGGGAGCCCAGGAGATCTTCACCAAACTCCATGTCAGCAGGGAGATCACCAATGAGGGGTTTGTCAGGCAAGGACAGGGGGTCCAGAGATCCTGAAAATTCACTGGAATCCATTTAGAAGATGGCAACTGGAAATGAGAGAGAGACTTGCAAGTTAATGAAAAGCAGTCTAACACAGAACATGAACTGTGCACTCTTCTGAACACTGCTGGAGTAAACCTAGGCCCAGGAATGCTGCCAGGCCATAACCAGGACATCAGACACCAGCAGGTGAATCACCTCTGCTTGTGGGTACAAAGGGTACAAAAGTCAGCAACAGGATGCAGTAGTTTGGTATTACAGACCTTTGAGAACTCTACAGCCCTCACACATCTCACCACAGCACAGCAAAGTAACTTGCTTATGCTAAATGACACACTGGGGTATCAGAGCACCAATTCAGGAGGCTCCACACCAATGTTCTATGGTAATATCCCCAGCCCTGCCTTCTTCTCCATCCAAATAATCTGGTCTGTCCTCTCTCCTGATCTGTTCTTATGGAGCTAACACATTTTTAATTTTTAAAATACCTTTTTTCTCTTAAACATAGAGGTAGAAGCCTGACGTGTGAGTCTTTCAAGCCCTGAAGTGTGAGTCTTAACAAGACACAGGATGACAACAGGCATTAATCTTGTCAGAGGACAGATATGAACAATGTTACAGTATAACTACAGCCACTGCATAGCCCCAAAATTACATAGGCTAATATTCAGACATGGAACAACTGGAAAACTTAAGTTAGAACTAGGAGGAGTTCTGGAGGGTGACAAGAAGAAAGGTGGTAAAGCTCTGATGTTAAAAGCAGTCATAAGAAGAACAAGTAGCAAGATAGACACAAGCAGGCAATGCAGTCAGGAAAAAAGATCAGTGTGACTTTGCAGGGCACCAACAGTGACTTGAACAGGAAGGTGTGATGCAGACTGCCAACCTCAGAGGCAAAGTTACAGCCCAGCTCCTCATGGCTGACATCATCATAAGACAGAAAGGTCAACACTTAGAGATGAGGCAAGTAATATGGTCTAAAACTGAATTATACCCCCACAAGGAGATAATGGTTGACAAACCTGAAGAGGGAAAGAGAGAAAGAGCTGGAGTCTGCAAGTGAGAAGGCAGTGCAAGACTTGAAATAACATCATGTCCCCAAACAGGCTCTCAGTAGGCACTACAAAAAAGGCACTAGAATCAAATGATGTGGCAACAACCTAGCCCTTCCTATCAGAGTAATTCCAATTCTAAATTTAGCACTGTTTTAAGCCCTGAATGAAAAAAACATAGTACTTTTGTTTATTTGGGCTTACAGTGGGCATAACTCATCTCTATCAATGAAGCAGGAAGCCTGATTTAATTTCACTGATGATGGCTGTTTAACTCTTTTTTTCATATCCTTCCCTCTGAACGGACAAGCAAAATTTCACTCACAAATGGTTTGCTCAGAAATAAACAGAACATACTTGGACAGAGAAGGTACCCAGCCTCTAAAACTTAGACAAGCAGGAATTTAAGGGAATCATACCCAACAACTGGATTTCAAAGCCACCACCTCTTTATTTTATCTAAATACACAGTAATGTTTTCTGTTTCCTGGTGGTAGATAAAGCACTGTTCACACAATCCCAATCAGAAACTAAAGCAAATGTAATCTTTAGAAATACTTAGCAAGTTTCACACCCAAAGATTTTGGTGTTTCTGTTCACTTTTAGTTACAAGATGAGACAGAACTTTTAGAATAAGCCAATTCCAGAGCAATGCAGGATCTAATACATGTTTTAGGTTGGCTGACAAAAATAAGAAAAAAGTGAAATAGAAACAAAGATATCTGAAAGAAAGGTCGTAAGGGTTTGAAGATGAGAACCCTTCCAAGATGATAAACAAGATGCTGTTCAGAATATGAGCAATGTCTCCTGCTCAAAGACATTCCCCACCCAGTTTCACAAACAGCAGACCCTACAATAATAAGAAAAAAACCTCAAAGCATCCAGATGAAGAAGGAAAATTTATTTATAGGTATACTTAACAGAGCTAACATACCCCTCAGAATGACCTCAGACACTTTGCACACGTTTGCAATGAACCATTAAGGTCCTAAAGTAATTCCCACTTTCAGCTGCCTAGTCTTTGCTTGGTAGAAACAGACCCTGGAAACATTTGGAGCATAAGAAATCCATTTGGGCATTCCCTCCTAGAGCATAATGCAAGCAACCATCTACAAACTTGTCCTGTAACTCATGTTACAAGCGGACCAAAGGCATCTGGGTTAACAGTGTACACCTTAACCCTGCTTTCAAACTTCGGGTGACAAAATGCAAGACAAAACTCTGACTTAATGGTAACATTCTTGACCAACAGAAAAGTCTGAAAGAGAAGAAGCATTCTGCAGATTAAGGCAACTCCAAAGTATCAGGATGTGGCTGGAACAGACCTCTCTGCAGAGGCAAGGCTGCAGTAAGAGCACTGACTCACTCACATGCTCTGTTTGGAAGCACAGCCCTCAGTGCTCCAGGCCCTGTCCCCTCTCATCAGCTCTGTCTGAATCCTCCCAGCAGAACAGCTCACACATTCTGGAGAAGGAACTCAAACTTCTTAGGATGTGCAAAGCTAAGGACTGCTGCAGTCAGGCCAATGAAAGGGCCATGTGCTCGAATATGCAGATCCTATTCACACCAAGAATGGATACCTGGGGAGAGAGTGTAAGAAACACAACTAACAGGATGTTCCTCTTCAGCACATCCCCCAGTCAAGGACTCAGCTGCTGAAGAATCTCACTTGGCTTGAGCTGCACTGACAATGTCCCTGTTAAGAGTCTGTACTGGGCAAATCCTCTGTGAATCTGCCTAATCCCCCTTTGAACCAATTTACACTTTGGACTTCCTAAAATTCCAGTGGGTTTTAAGTCCTGCAGTTTAACATTCAGTTTTTAAAAGTATTTTCCTTTTGTTTATATTCAACCTGGTGCAGCAGAGCTCTGAGGTGATACAGGGCAGATGAATTCCAACTCTTGATATATTTAAAAGAATCTGGAAAAGCTGATGGAGTTAAGAGTTGAGGCTGGACCCAAGGTGATGCTGGCAGTGTGAGTGGGAAAGCACAGAATGTCCCTGACAATGAATTCTTTATAGTGGCTTTCAACTACCAGCTGATAAGAATGAGGAAGGAGGCTCTCAAAATAGGAAAGAATGGTATTTTCCAGTTCTGTGGGTTGCTCTGAAATCAAACTCACCCTGAAGAAATTAGAGCTGCTCTGCTGCAGCAAGGTAAGAAGCTCTACTTCTGTCTGCCCCAGGCAGACAGATTTGTCTGGGCCTTCTGTTGAGCTTCACAGTGAGTTAAGCTGCAAACAGAGCGTGCTCTTTATCTCTGGGAAAGTCTTTTCTCACTTTCCACAACAGAAACAGAATAGCTTATTGTTTCTGGCAGGTGCTGAAATGATCCACCACAAGTCATCACCTCTCTTATTCCAGTACCAGCTAATGCACAGCTCAGTCACTGGGGTTTGGTCACTGGTTTGCTCAAAATCTTCTTCTTTTGCAGCCACATAACTGGCAGCAAGGAGAGTACAGTGCAACAAACCAAGAGGAGGCAGTGTGCTGAAATCCTGCACCTAGCAGCACATAGAACTGCTCCATCTGGGAACTTCTCACCTAGGAGTAAGTATTACTCCCTGGAGTATCCAGTAAGAGATAGATGCTTGGGAAGTTGAAGGAGCAAAGTCCCCTGCACAGCAGCCTGCAGCAAAATGCTTCTCAGGCAGCAAGAATCATTTCCAAAGGAGTGATGGGACAGCTGGGGTCCTCCCCAGGAGTGCAGGCCTGGCACAGAACACGACAGTGACGGCCAAACCCACCTGTGACCACCAGACCTGCCAAAGAGGGGCACGTGGCATCTTCTCTCAGGTCTGGAAGCTCAAAGTGCAACATCTCTGCCAGGACACTTAAGCACATCCCAGGGACTACCTGGGACTTTATCTAGCTTATTAAAGACATCAGTGGTGCTGTAACTCAGGTAACCATTAGCAGGGGAATATGTGGCCTACCTACAGAAATGAGGATCTACCATCAAACATTTAATTAAAAACAGACAGCAAAAAAAAAATGCTGCTGTTACTCTCTCCTGATGAAGAGAACATCTCAGAAGTCTTTACAGCCCACAAAAAATCCCACAGCCATGCAGTTACTGCTGTCCTCTAGCAAAGGAAAATGAACTGCTTGAGTTGCTGTCCTGGACTTCTGTTCATGGATGTGTATTCGGATTTTCAATACTTTTGAAGGCTGAAGGCTTACCTTTTTCACTATTAGAGATAATTTGAAATATGAAAATAATTAACTAGTAACTACAAAAGACACTTAAATGAACATTTCAGCCACCTCCCATCTACAAGGTCTGTAAGATCTAAGCAAATCTCTGGAAGAAGCTTCTATTTTTTTGTGCCAAATTTTTGAACCAACAGCAACACTCCACCTAGTATTTCTCAACAAAAATAGTGTCAATACACAGTTCAATGAATAAAACATTAAGAAAGTAATATCATGTCCTACCAGCATGGTTTTAGTCAACATATCTTCATCAATAGTATTATACTTTGAGTGGTGAGTACAGCAGAAGCCAACTTCACTGCTGTGACTTATCTGAGTTTATCTGGACAGCTGACAGCATTCTAAATTCAAGCACTGCAAACCTTTATAACATATTGGCTAACTCACTTCAACACAAATGAATTTACAAACAATCACCAGTTAATTAAGCACACTACTGTGGACCATGTTCCAGTCCAGTCAAAATTCTCCAGAAAGGAGCAGAAAGTTTTTTGTTACTTACTTGTGTTTGTGGAGAGGCAGCTCTCTGAGCTGCAAACTAAAGAGCACAAAGCCCCCTTGGTGACATTCAGTACAGTGCTACTTGCACACAGAGCCACCTTAGACCATCACTGTCTCATTCTTGGCGACTGTCTACAATTGATCACAGTCATTGGAAGAGCTGAGATGTTTCAAATTAAAAATAAAAATCTGACACAGTAACACAAGAATCCCACTGCTTTATTAATCAGCCATGGTTTAAAGCACCCTCCAGTGCTAAACCTGTTTTGCTCCCTGAAAAGAAACAGGGAGATGTGACCCATCTCAAAAAAGTCCCAAAGTAAGAAGATCTACAGCAGACAGCTCCTTGGAGATTCAGAGATGCACTCAAGGATGCAAAAAGCTGGAAATCAAAGCCCAGAAACACGTGATTAAAGAACTGACCATGGGATCTGTAAACCCTCTGTGACTTGGAGGCTTTACATGCAGTGACTCACTCCAAGTCAGCCACAGCTCCTGCAGATGCCACTGGTCAAGTCCTTGTGCCTTTCAGGGAGGGTTTGGCAAACACTGTCCCAACTCCAAATGTATGATTGGCTCCCAGCAGTGCAAAGGGCAGCAGCTTTCACCACATCCCCTCCAGGCCAGTCTCCAGTGTGACTGGGACTCTCCACACAACAGTAACTGGCACACAGGGAAAAAAGGGCCTTTCCAGAATTTCACCAGCAGCACTGAGACTCCAGCAATTGTTTTTTGTTAATCCCAAAGCCAGGAAAGCAGATCACCACTAGATTTTCCTACAGCAGGAGCCCCAGCTCAGGGCTGCAGGCCTCAAATGAAGTATCACAGCCACCCTGAAGCCAGAAAATCCTCCAGCACTGAGCAGCTGGTGCTGCAACACACAGCCATGGGTCTCCTGTAAATTCCTCAAAGGCAGGAACGACCAAACTGGATTTTGAGTTTGCATTCCAGAAACTTCACCTCAGCTTCAACAAAGTGCAAGAAGGACAAATTTCAGAAATCTCACAGAATTGCCTGGTTTACCAGGAGACTCCCTGCAACATTTCAAATACAACTGACAACATTCCTCAATCTCAGCATTATCTAATGCTAACCATAGCAGTAAATGCTAGAACAGGCAACAGGAGCCTCCTCATCCATCCAGAATGCCATCCTGGCAGCAGTTTGAAATGCCTTGGATCCCCTCACACCTCCTAAGACCAGGATCTCCCAAAGCACTGAGTGTCAAGGCTTTGCAACAGAGAAAAGAGTAACAAATCCAAGTACACCCTCAGCAGCAATGCTGTATGGAGAGCAACTCAGCTTCAAGAACCAACTCCACTCAGCCATCAAGTCCAAGAGAAAGTTCTCCTGGTGTTTGTACAGCCAAAATAGTGTTAAATGCAGGGGAAAGGGGTGAGTGGGTAAAAAAGCTTTGGAAGTACTAGCAGAAGCTCAACAAAAAAGGCTTGGAGGTACAGCATGCTTGAGCAGTGTGTCCAAACTGCCTTAATGATATCAAGACAATTATTTAAAAAAAAATAGGAGACCTGGAAATGGTAAAAACTAGATGGTCATCAGGTCTGTCTACCTGTTGCCCAAATGCTGCAGGAGGGCATCAGAGTACCTGACAAAGTGTTCTGGCACATCCCACAAGCAGCTGGAGAGGACAGCTGCAGGGACAGCAGGTGACTCTCCAGAGGAGTGCTGCAGCCTGGGACAGGCCACAGACTGCCTGGAGGCCCTCAAAACACAACTGGACAAAGCCCTGAACAACAAGGCCTCAAGTCAGCTTTGCTGTGAGCAGATCAGAAGGACCAGACACTTCTAGAGATCCTTTACAACTCAAATCTGTCTGTAGTTCTCTGAATAAACCTTACTGCCCAGGAAAAGAGAGAAAACAAAAGGGCAGAGTCTCTGAGAGGATGTATCTTTGAAGGCAAAACATGAAATTTTCCTTGAGGCCCTGCAGAGTCAAAATACTGGAAACACAGTGAGAGCTGTCGCCTCTGCCTCACTAACAGTCCCAGATCCCTCTGCAAGGTGCTGGAAAGGGATCTCAGTGCTGGGAGGCCTCAGCTCCCATGCAGCTCTTCAGAGTGGCCCTGGTAAGGCTGTGCTGAGCAGAGCAATATCTCACCCCATCTGGGGACCAACACTCACCCCTTGGGCTGCCCAGGGCTGGGCCAGCAGAGCAGGCTCACAGCAAGGGGAGAGGAGACAGCACCAGAGCCCATGGCCAGCAGGGCTGGTGAGGATGGTCTCAGACACTGCCATTCCCTGACCTGTACCATCAGCAGAGAGGGAAGTTAATAAAACCCTACTGAGACTAAAATTCAATCAAACCCTTAGCACTGCCTTTGCTAAAGTAACAAATGCGTTGTCACAGCTGTAGCCTATTCCATGCTTCCATTGGATGGCTTTGACCACAACCCTTCTGCAGCAAGGCTTCTGCCAGCACATCTGTACATCCCAGCATCGCTGACCACAACACATCCACAGAGATACCATACAAGGGGCTTTGCCCCCAAAGTGAGGCCATGGGCACAGCCTGGGCCCTTCCTCTGGCTGCCACAGATGTGGGAGAATCTGGTGTTACTCACTGTCATCCTCCAAAGCAAGGGCACTCACAGGGAGAGGGATGTGAGCAGGTGCAGAGAGAAAAAGAGGTTGTGCAAATATGCACTATGGAGCTGTGAGGCTCAGGTTAGTCATTACAGCTCTGCAGGCTGTGGATATTCCTTTCATAAGGTTGAGCTCACAATAACAACAGGGCTATGCTCTTATCACCAGCTTTGATCCCAGGCTAGGCAGGGTTAGGTGAGAAAATGCAGATTAAAAGTTTTCTTGGGGATTGCAGCTGCAATGAAAAGGAAAGAAGCTACAGCCTAGAACAAAAGCCATACCTGGAAGCACAGCAGGAGCAGAGGAGAGCACAAATGAAGCAGCTCTCATGCTCATCAAAAGAGACTCCAGGAACCATCCCTCAGCACTCAGTTGAAAATCCTACCCCCCACCATCACCTGACACGTCCAGCACTGCCTCTGCCCACACAGCATTTCTGATGCCAGGGCCTTTTCCCATGCTGGGCACACAGCACAGCCAGCTCCCGGCCTCGCCAGGCCTGCCTCCACCTCTACCAACCACACAGGAGGTGCTTGATGCTCCCCAGGGCACCTTGCTGGCCACAGCCACCCTGCCCGCATGGGGAGGCTTCAGCAGAGCCCAGGGCAGCTCCAGCCCCTGGGGCCAGATCCTCGAGAGCAGCACAGGGTGCCCAGGGACACACACCCAGGGCCACACAGCCCCTCCAAGCCTTGAGGAGGCTGCAGACTCCCCCACACACAGGGAAGGCTGTCAGAGAGGTTATCCAGTTCACAGAGCAGCAGCTGTGAACCCCACAGACTTTGCTCCTGCGTGTGGTGACAGCACCATAAAGGCAGAGCCCCTGGGGACACGGGGAGAGCCGAGTGCCAGGGCAGAGCTGTGGGGCAGAGGCTGCCAGGGCTGTTTGCTGTCCCTGCTCAGCACAGCCCCTCAGCAAGGACAGGCCCCGCTGGGCTGAGCGCTCAGGGCCTGCGGGAGCCATGAACCCTGGGCCCAGCCTGTCCCCCATAAGGGCTGCCCCCCACACCTCCCCGTGCCAGCCCACACCGGGGATGGGCCAGGCTGGGGCTCCCCATCCACCGCAGGGGTACCCAGAGACCGCCTCCCACAACAGGGGCAGGGATCTCGCTGGGGTCTCCATGGAAGCAGGCTGGGAATCAGGGGCAGGCTGGTGGGTTCCCCAGCCACAGCGGGGGCACCCAGGGCCCAGATCCCTCCTCAAAAGGCAAAAGGGTGGCACGATCCCCCCACTGCAGGGGGCACGGGGTGAGCTTTGCACCAGGTCGGGGATGGGGCGCACATGGGGGCTCCCCATCCATTCCGGGGGACTCCAGAGACCACCCCGCTCCAGAGCGAGGGCCCACGGGGGTCTCCATGGAACCGAGGCGAGAATGGGGGCCAGGCAAGTGCATTCCCCAGCAATACCGGGAGGGGTGCAGAGACCACCGCCTCCCCCGCACTGCAGAGCAATTCGCATTGGGTTCTCCATTGGACCGGAGCTTGCAAGGGGTGGGGGTCAGGCTAGGGCTCCCCATCCATCCCGAGGGAGTCCACAGCCCAGATCCCCCATAAGGGGCGAGGGTCGCACAGCGCCCCCCCCTCCGGGACCCGCCGCAGGGCGCCCCCAAGCGGCGGCCCCGGGGAGGGGGCGAGCGGCGCCGGCCACGCCCCCTCGAGGGGCGCCGGCCACGCCCCCTCCCGCAAGGCGCGCACACCCCCCCCCCCCCCATCCCCAGGGGGCTCACCCACCCCCCCACTCTGGTACCCGCGCCGCACGCGCCCGCCCCGCCCCCTCTTCGCGGGGCCCCAAGACCGGCCCGTGGCCCCATCCGCACCTCCCGGGACACCGCCGGGGCACGCCCGCGGCCGCCACCGCTCGTACCTGGCTCTCCCGGTGCTGCGCCGCCCGCTCTACCCAGAACCCGGATTCGGGTCGCGGCCCCTTTAAATGGAGGCGCCGCTCGGAGCCCTCAACGCGCTGCCAGCCGACGGGGGGGCGGCGGCGGCGCCCTATTGGCTGTGCGGAGCGAGGGACGCGCTCTCATAGGCCGCGGTGGGGCCTGGGCTCGCGAGACTCGCTCACGAGCGGCTGCCGCGGAAACGCGGAGCGGAGCCCCGAGCTCGGGATCGGCGCGACAGCCCGGATCGCCACGGGCGGCTGGAAAACCTGGGGCGGATCCACCTGGCGGAGCGGGTCCCGGCGGGCGGGCAGCACGGAGCCGGGCGCGGGCAACAGCCGCGGTCTGGCGGGGCACGGCGGGGTGCGGGGGGGGAGCACGATGGGAGGCGCGGGCCAGAACGGGGCGCCCCGGTTCCCGCCGGTGCCCACGCGGCCACCTGCAAAGCGCGGAGCGGATCGCACGGAATGGGCTCGCCACCCCGCTCCCCGCCCCCCCCTTAACCCTCTCGCTGCCGCCTCTCCCGGCCCCAGCCCCGCTGTCGTCCCGGGGGGTCCGGTCCGGCCGCACCGCCACGGCCTCTACCTGCACGCGGGGGGACCCACCCGGCCGAGCCCGGGCGCCGCCACCGCCTCCCCGAAGCTGGAGCGTCTCCCCGGGGCGGTGAGTGACAGCGCGGTCGGGCGGGGCTTCCGCGGGGGCCAGGGACGCGGCACCGCCCCCGGGTGGGACCGCCCGGGCCGGCGCCCCCCATTCCCGGCACCGCCTCCCCCCGGGATCCCCCTCCCGTGCCCGGGCTGCGCTCCCGCACCACCGCGCAGAGCCCGGCGTGCCCTTCCACAGCCATGACAGCTCCCACCTGGCCTCGCCGCCCGCGGCTCCCCCTTCCCGCCTCCATCCGTGCCCCCCGCGCTGCTCTCCCCCACCGGGCTTGCCCCCCCCCCCCCGGAGGTCCCCTGCCGGTAGGACCGGGCCCCCTCCGGCTCAGCGGGGCAGCATCCAGCTCACGGCCGCCCCGCTCCACCGGGGGGCTCTCCCATCGCTCCCGCCCCCAGAAGCCTGCGGTTTCCCGGCCTGCGGGCACACGGGGGTGCCGGGGCTGAGCGTGGGCTGGGAGCCGGGGGCACAGCCGGGAGCGGGCGGCGGAGCTGCGGGAAAGCCGCGGGCGCTCCGCGAGGGCTGTGAGCCGCCCGGGGGTCCCGTGCCCGGGAGCGGGCTGGCCGCGGGCGCGCGGCACCTGCGCCGGTGAGGCGGCGGGGTTTATTGCAAGGCGGTGAAGTGAAACCCGCCCGAGGCACGACACGACTGCGCTCCCAGGGCGCCCGGTGCGCTCCCAGGGGCAGAAGCCGCCTTCCTCCGCACAGCGGGGCAGCGACGGGAACGGGCTCCGGGCGACGAGGGGCAGCCCGCGGCTGGAGGCGGCAAGGACCGGGCACGGGGATGGAGAACACCTAGAGGAGAGCGGATCGGCGCAGGCCGGCTCGCCGGGCTCCGGTGCTCACTGGCCGGGGTGGAGAAGCCAAGCCCGGACCCGCCCCGGTGCCGTCGGGGGGCGCGGCGGGGCGGCACGCGCTCGGCGCCGCCGCTGGCCCTTTAAAAGCGCGCGGCCCCCGCGCGCCCGCACCGCGCCTGCGCGCCGCGCGCGGGGCGGCTCGCGGCGCTCCCTTTGTCCCCCGCTCGCCTCTCACCCAAGCTTGATGCCCGCCGCCGTGATTGGCAGCGCGCGCTGCCGCTCCCTTGACCAATGGGGTCCGCGCACGGCCAGCTAGTCCCGCCCCGCTACGGCGGCCGCTGTGAGTGACGGCGGGCTTGGCCAGTTAGCGGCGCGGCGGCGGGCGCCAGGTGGCCAATAGGAGCTCAGGGAGAGGGGCGCCGTGTTAGGCTGCGCGAGTTCCGGCCGCGCGCTCTCCTCTCAGGGCCGCCGCGGTCCCGGTGCCCGTGTCCGTCCCGGTGTCCGTGGCCGGGGCCGGTGCCCGTCCCGGTGTCCGTGTCCCTGTCCGGTGTTGCCGCCAGGTGAGCTCGCGGGGGCGGTAGGGTCGCGGCTCGGCCCCGCTCCGTCGCCGCCGGGGCCCGGCGCGGCCTGCGCGGCCCGCCCCGCCCCTGCACGCGGGGCCGGCGGGAGCCAGCCGGGACCGAGCTCCGGGCCGCCTCCCGACCGTGCGCGTGTTGCTTTTAGGTGGGGAAGATGCAGGGCAACAAGGGCTTCAACATGGAGAAGCAGAACCACGCTCCGCGCAAGCAGCACCAGCAGCACCCGCCGCCGTCCATCCCCGCGAACGGGCAGCAGGCCAACAGCCAGAGTGAGTCCCGGGCCCGCCGCGGGGGCCCGCCCGGCCCCGCTCTGGGTAGGCGCTGAGCGACCGCTTCGGTGCAGCGGGAAACCTCGGGTTAGCTGCGGCCCTCGGGCGTGCAACAGGTCTCGGCAGGAACAAAAGGAACCCGGTTTTCCGAGTTTAAACAATAAATTCTTAGGTTCCCAAGGAGGCTGCAGCACCTCCTGCTAAATCAGTTTTTTCCCCTTGTTGGAAGCTGCGGTTTTAATCGCGCCTGGGTTGTATTTGTGCGTTTTCTTTTGGTTTTCTTATGTCCGCTCGTGGGTACGCGCGAGTCCTGTGGCGTTTGTTCGTAAGTTTTGTGTGTTCGTGAGTTTCTTGCGTTCCCAAAACCAGGGCAGGCGATATAGAGGTTCTGTCTTTGTCTGAAAATCCCAGGGAAAGATCGCTCACAGTTTGAAAGTCAGTGCGTTCTTGACAGTGTGTCTGTAAGCGTCGCGAATATAACGAGCTCTGTCTTTCATTGTCTGGTTCCTGTTTTTTCCCCGGGCATAACAGATGGCTTCTCAATACAGGTTTTCTTAGGAAGCTAGAAACTTAAGAAGCTTGATTGCTAGAGCAATTACTAGATTATACAGAAGTAAGAATCGGTGAAGATTATGTTGTAGTGAGAACGTTGTTGCAGCGATCTGCAGGCGCCTCTTCAGACTGATTTTTCTTTGTTTATAACGAGGAACCGGGAGATGCCCTGCTTTACTCAGTGTTTAATGCCATTTGACATTGCCGAAGCCGTTCTGCTCCAGCGGGTGTCCGGGTTTTCCTGGTCGGTGTGGAGTGTGCTCCGGAGCGGGAACAGAACGCGTTAATGGCTTCAGGGGTCTGAACCGATCTGACCTGATGGTTTAGAAGTGGCGAGACATCTCCGTTAGCATTTTTGGGGAGGGAGAGAGTGCTTTAGTTTTATTAGATGTGGATTTTATTAGTTTTTTTTAAAGTTTGGACACTTTGGCTGTTCAAAACAAAAATGTGTGGAATCACCTGTGTGCTTTGTGTGATTCCTCAGAGTGGGGGTTTTTTTGTGTCAAGGATACCGGGCTGGTAAAAATCCGACATGTTTTTGTTAAGTGGCAGAGTTGAACAGGCTCTTTATCAGTTCCCAGACAGTAACAGAGCAGAGTGGCAGAGCAGCCGGTTCCAGTCAGGTTGAAAACAATAACAGTGCAGCTGTACTGTGGAATTCCCTGGGGAATCAGCTTGGAGTGAGTGAGTGTGTCTCACTCCTTTGCATGGATCTCCTGAGGCAGAACAGAGGTACTCTGTGTACCCCTGAGTGTAACTCTGTGCAAGCACCTCGTGTTGTATCCACAGCCCTTCAAATTCATCCCCAAATACTCATGGAAATGCTGTGAACAAGGCAAAACATTTCACTCCTGCACCTTTGCTGTGTGAAGTAGATAACTTACTCCTACTGCTCTTCTCTGGGCACACTCAGTCTGGTTATTTAGTGTTGGCCATGGAGGTGTGCTTACTCCTATCAAAGATTTGTCCTTGCATTGTCTTTTCATGGAGAATCTTTCTCATTTATTGCCCTGTTTTGTAACTGCAATCAAGCCATTGATGTTCACAGTTTATTTCATATGTGTGACCGTGACTTGTGTCCTCCCCTGCAAAGCAAAGGAGTTGCTTTCTGTGCCCTGTAGTCCTGTGTGGTTAAGTTCCATGTGTGTTTAAGAAAATGGGGCACAGGGTGATAAAGTGATGCTAAATCCACCCCAGTGTCTGGCACAAACAAAACTTTCAGGCTCATGCTGGACTCTTGCTGAATTAAGGGTTAAAGATTGTATATGCCTGTGGGGATTTGAGAATGTTACTGTTTGTGTTTATTTCTGTTGGACAGCTCAGAAAATATTTTAACCTTGGACTTGATCTCAGAGGTCTTTTCCGACTTGAAAAATCCCTTCTAGCAGAACTTACTGAATAGGGATTTTTTTCTTGTAATTAATCTTGTAATTTTTCTGAGGGCTCATTTATATGGCAGGGTTTTTTTAAAATTTTGGGTTGGTGTTTTCCCCCACTATTTTAATTATTCCAGCCTTCTCTTCAGCTTGGAAACCCATACTCTGGAACCCATCTCACAGAATGACAGCTATCTTAAATGTTAACTGTTTGAACAAAATTTCCTCTTATTTTCATGTTTTTCGAGATATCTGGAGTTGGTTTTCTGTGTTTTTGAGTAAAAATCTGTTTTCTGGCTAAACTGTGGCTTTTCTATAATTATTTGTGTTGTAATAGCAAAATCCTGTGTTGTGACTGCAGTTGTTTTTTTTGTGGGCCAGTTACCTTGACCAGATCTCAAAAAGTTGGAGTGAAATATTTGATGTTATTTCAAGCTGCAGTGTGTTGTTTCCTCCAATTCACTGGTGTTAATGAGCACTGAGGTTCAGTTTTCTTTAAAAAAGCTATGGGGCCATTCTGAAATAAAACATCAAACTCCCTTTTTGCTGGAGAGATGGCTGGAGAGGTTTAAGACCAAAGTGAAGGGATGTGTTACCTGTATTATCCTGTGTCTCTGTGGTCACTGTGATGAAACCTAATAAAATTTATCCCCCCAACTGTAGAGCAGCTGTGTACCTTATTCCCCTCAGATGAAGGCCTGACCATTGACCTGAAGAATTTCCGGAAACCCGGTGAAAAGACCTTCACCCAAAGGAGCCGCCTCTTTGTGGGGAATCTGCCCCCTGATATTACAGAGGAAGAGATGAGAAAGTTGTTTGAGAAGTATGGCAAGGCAGGGGAAGTCTTCATACACAAGGACAAAGGCTTTGGTTTTATCAGGCTGGTGAGTGACTTGGCACTTCGGGGAGTTCTGTGGTGATGGCTCTCAATGGAGCACTGTTGCTAATTGAAAGTTGTGGATGTTCTGATGTCTTGCTGATTACACCTGCTGATGATCTCAGTAACCTCGAATATGGGATTAGCTTCCAAGTGGTTGGTCTAGAGCTTGCTTTTAAGAGAGATGTGAATTTAAACAGCTTGTGGCAGGAGTTATGAGAGATCTGATAAATTTATTCTGAAATCAGCTGGTAGAAAGCAGAAAAAAACTCACATGAATGTGATGCTATTATAGCCAAAGTGAACTTTTCTATTTCTGGAATATGGAATTCCAATGGGCATAGTTTGTCATGCAGCATTTCTGGCATGATTAATTCTCTTGGGCTAGGGGATCTCTAGATGATCACGTTGAAGTGTGTCTGAAAGGGAAGTAGCTGCCACCATAGAGTGGTTCTTAGATTTCTGTGGCTCATGCACCACCTTTGTGAAAGCCCTGAGGTGAGTGGATGAGGTTTCCACAGCCATATCTGGGCCACTTTTATGTAGTGCAGGGGCTTGGTAGTTACTTAAGTGAGTGGAAAGGTGTGAAAGTGGTATAGAAGGTCCTTCATAGATTGTCATACTGTCAGCATTTCCTTATCAGACTTGGTTAACAGATGAATCTTAGTTGTTTTTTTAAAATGAATTTGTTTTTTTTTAAAAAAGGTGCTTTGTAGCCTTAATATAATTATGTGTCATAATGAAAATGTCATTGTTTGCTTAGTTCATACTTAGCTGTTGGACTAAACTTAGATATTTGTTATATATTTCTCACCTTCCCCACCCCCAAACCCTGGCTGTTCAGTCATTCATGATAAGGAATAGCTGTGCCTTTTGGCACGAGGATCATTTATTTCTCTCAGAAGCACTTGCTATGGAGAAATAAGCTTGTGTTTAGTCCTGTGCCTTTCTGGGAGCTTTCATGCAGGCTGTTTTATCTGCAGGAAACTCGCACCCTGGCAGAGATTGCCAAGGTGGAGCTGGACAACATGCCTCTGCGTGGGAAGCAGCTCCGCGTGCGCTTTGCCTGCCACAGCGCCTCGCTGACGGTCAGGAACCTGCCTCAGTTTGTGTCCAACGAGCTCCTGGAGGAAGCCTTCTCAGTGTTTGGCCAGGTGGAAAGGGCTGTGGTTATTGTGGATGACAGAGGACGATCCTCTGGGAAAGGCATTGTGGAGTTCTCAGGGAAGCCTGCTGCTAGGAAGGCGCTGGATAGATGTAGTGATGGATCTTTCCTGCTGACTACGTAAGTGTGCCTGGGGAGGGGTGCTCTGCATGGCTGGTGAGCCCTGACTGTGGCCTCACAGTGGGACAGGTGGGGCATGAGGTGGTGGGGGATTGGCCTGGGGAGAATTTTATTTAGCTTTGTTCCAACAAGAGACAGTCTGTGCTGAAGCTCAGCTCTGAAAGCTTTCTTCTGGGAAGCTGCTAGTGGGGTGAGTGCATAAAACTTCCCAATAAACTTTTTCTCTATAAAACAACCTTAGGGCAATTAAAGCAGCCTTTAAGAACAGAGCCTGTTTCAGAGACCATCCATATAACTTGTTTGGAAACAAAGTGTAAGTGTTTTAATTCTACACTTTGGGTCACTAAACGGGAGAGTCTTCTCCACAGGGTGGAATGCCACTTGTGGACATGGGATCTGTTGGAGAGGCTGCTCACATAAATTGGATTGTGTGGAGTTTTCACCATTATAAACTGCTTTCCCTGTACTTGAATGTAATAAGGGAGAAAATCATGTTCTCATAATTATATGAAGTAGCTCAAGCAAATGACCAATTCCAGTTGCATTCCACAAAGCATCTTGTTGCTCTGTTAAGAGGGAGCCATTTCTTATCTCTTAGAAAAAAATTACTCTCTTGTATTATGCTCCTAGAATTTGTGACTAGAACACTTTCTGAAATTGAGCTATATTGCTCATTTTTGAAGCAATTTTTAAAAGTTTTGTGCTTCTCACCTCCTGTGGATCTGCAGTGGCACAGCTATACACAAGCACATTCAATTTCAAAAAGCAGGTTTTGTTTATTTCTTTTTTAATACCTGTTTTTCTCCCTGATGCTTCTTGAGCATAACCAGCATAGTGAGTAGTGCTCTACAGGAGGATTATGGTTAGGGAGCTTTTGCTGGTTCAGAAGTCTATACCTGAAAGAACAATGAAAACAGATTTTTAAAAGTGATTTTTAAAAGTGATTTTTAAAACTAATCACTGTCAATGCATAGTTAAAGTTAACATTCCCTCTCTTTATAGCTATCAGTACATTGGGTTTTGGTATCTAAGACTACAAATAATTCTGTTGTTCTTTTCTAGTTATGGTTTGGTTTTGATTAAACTTGTTCTGGTTTGTCCTAGTTCAAGACAGGAAAGCTAGATGAACTGTTTGAAATCTGTTCATGTTAGAAAATAAGATTATTAATAATGGAATATGTCACATCAAAGTGCAAAGCTGTATTATGGATCTTCAGCTGAGGAAATGGATTTTAGCCCTCCATATCCTGCCTTCCTGCTGGAGCCTGGGTACCCATTGCCAACTTGGCACCACAGGATCATCTGTCTTCATTTCCCCAGCCCTGGCACATGGCACTGAGAGCTCATGGGAAGCTGGGGTGCTGCTTTGTGCTGAGGATGAGCAGTGTCAGTGCTGTGCTGGAGAGCTGATTCAGAGGCCAGGTCAATACTTTGTTCTGCATGCAGAAGCCAGGGAGAGAGGAGCACACGTCTGCAGTGTCTGCTCTGAAGTGCACCAGTGGATTCCCTGGGGGGTGGAAATTCAGACAAGGGCCCAGTGGGCCTTCCTAGAGCAATGTTGCCAAGCAACAGTAGCACATGGTGGCCTCACCAGCACAGGATGACTGGATGGTACAGCCTGCAGCCTCCAGTGAGGAGTGTGTGGTGACTCTTTGCTTTAGATAGCCATAAAAAGGCACAGATGGCTTGTGCCACTCTAGAGACAAGACTTCATGCTGAGTAGATCCTGCTGGAGTGTGTCAGGATTCCAGTTAAGCTGTTAATTTGAAGCAAGTAACTACAAATATTATTCTTCCAGCACAATTTTGATTTGGATTAAACAAGGATTTTGATTGACAGTTACACTCCTGTTGTAGAAAAAAAGAAAGAGTTCAAAGTGATTCCTGGTTTCGCTTTGGTTGAGATCCCCAGCTGCCCTGAGTTTCTTTGAGCAGTGCTAAAAGCAATATAAGTTGTGCTTTCCACAACTGCAAGCTTGTTCTTCAGTTTTCGTGAAAACATCTCACTTTTTCTTTACAGATTCCCTCGCCCTGTCACTGTGGAGCCCATGGATCAGTATGATGATGAGGAGGGTCTACCAGAGAAACTAGTCATCAAAAACCAGCAGTATCACAAGTATGTGCCTGGCATGCAGCAGGAGAGTGCCTGTGGGCCAGTGTCTGTCTTAGAGGGGTGGCTCACCAGTGCTCATCAGGTCCTGCTTTTTTTTCCTTAAGTGTGACCTGGCTTAAGAAGGAGAATTGCATTCACTCTTCTCTTGCCATGATTGGCTGAAAGAAAACAGTGATTTTGAATCCACACTGCTGGATAAGACTGGCTGCCTTCACATATTTTCTATAAGTCCATTTCAGTTGTTGGAATAAAAAATTAGGTCAATTTAATATAACACAGATACATGAGATTCCCTGGGAAGTATTACAGAAAGCCTTTGTAGGAAACACTTGAATTCACAATAGAAATTTGGGGAATTATATGAGTGGCATTAGGAGGTTGTAGAGCTATCCAGGTATAAGACCAGAGTTTTAGAGGGCTCCCCAGTATAGGTGGGAATCCTGAGCAGTTGGCACTGGCAAACCATATGAGCTCATGAATTTTTCAAGTAAGGAAGATGAGGGCTTCAGGAGGCAGAATTAGGAATAGTCCTGTTCTACAGGTTCAGAGTGAAAATAACACACACACTTGGGCAGTGTTTGTTTCTGGAGTGCATCTGTCCATAAGATGTGCAGCAGGAGCAAAGGCTGTTGCTTTCAAGGGGATTTCTAAATCTCTTTACCCAGAATCTCTTATGAAAGCAGTGTCATTGCTTGTTATGGAGGAGGACAGCTTCCATGCAGGAATAAGATGATGCCTGAGGAGCAAACAAACTGGTGTCTCAGGCACAGTTAACTGGGGTCTGCTATTGCATTTAACACACAAATGGAGCTTTCTTGCTTCCTCCTTGCTCTCCTGAAGCATTCACTAGCTGTTCATTGTCTGCCAGGGAGCGTGAGCAGCCTCCTCGGTTTGCACAGCCCGGCAGCTTTGAGTATGAATACGCCATGCGTTGGAAGGCTTTGATAGAGATGGAGAAGCAGCAGCAGGAACAAGTAGATCGCAACATCAAGGAAGCTCGAGAGAAGCTGGAGATGGAGATGGAAGCAGCTCGCCACGAGCACCAAGTGATGCTCATGCGACAAGGTACCAGCCAGATGGGTAAATCCAGGGTGGCAGCAGGGCCCTGTGCTGTCCTGGAGTGGGTGGCTCAATAGACTGGCTAGAGACCACTCAAGGGGAGCTGTGGTGCAAATCAATGGAATCGTAGCATTGTTTAGGTGGAAAAGATCAGCAAGTCCAACCATTAACCTCCTTTCAGGTACTTGTAGAGCAGTAAAGTCTCCTCAAGTCTTTTCTCCAGGCTGAGCCCCTTTCCCAGCTCCCTCAGCTGCTCCCCATCAGAATTGTGTTCCAAACCCTTCCCCAGCTCCGTTCCCTTCTCTGGACACGCTCCAGCCCCTCAGTGTCTGTTTTGTTGTGAGGGGCCCAGAGCTGCACACAGGATTTGAGGAGTGGTCTCAGCAGTGCCTCACTCAGGGGACAGTCACTGTCCTGGTCCTGCTGGCCCCACCATGACTGGGACAGGCCAGGTGCCCTTGGCCTCTTGCCCACCTGGGCACACCTGGCTCCTGTTGAGCTGCTGGTGAGCAGCACCCCCAGGGCCTTTCCCACCAGGCCCTTTCCAGCCCCTCTGCCCAGCCTGGAGCTGCAGGGCTTGGTGTGACCCAGGACAGGACCTGGCACTGAATCTTGTTAGACCTAACATGGGGACATGCTACTGTATTGGTAAAGCCTTCTATGTTAGAGTTCTACTTCAGGAATTCCTAAGAGGTGGCATGGGAGATGAGTCTGATTGTGTTTTTTACTGTTGTCTTACACAGATTTAATGAGGCGCCAGGAGGAGCTGAGGAGAATGGAGGAATTGCATAACCAAGAAGTACAAAAACGTAAACAGTTGGAGCTCAGGTAAGGGGGCAGGTTGTGAAATGCTGTGAATCCAGAGCAGAATAAAACACCTCTTCACTGTGCCTAGTTGTTCATTGTGACAATTTAATTACTACCTCAAGTGTGCCTGTACTTAGGGCTTTTTTTGTTCATAGGGAAGAGTGTACATTTGGTTTAAGATGGAAGAGTTAGGAGTTTCTTCCATTGATTAGTATGTACTTCTTCACATTTCTGTGTCTCAGTTAAGTTCCTTTAAATGAGGCAGGTAGAAAAATCAGAATCTCTGCTGTGATTTAGTGGCTTCAGTGCTGTAGATTGGGAAATCCCATTCCAGCATCTCTGTTTTCATTTGAGGGTAACTTGGTCTCAGAGATTTCTCTCTGGATTGTAGCTCTTCCTTGTCTTGCAGTTGTTTTGAGAAGCTCCAGAAAGATTACCAGACTATTTGTAATAGAAGGGGCTGGAGAGCTGTCAGGCTTGATGCATGATATTGCATGTAGGCTGCATGCACTTGGCAGCTGCTGTGTACATAGGAAAATACTTCTAAAATCATGGGTTCAGCTGTAAATCTATCAGTGCCAAGCCCACCAAGTCCCTAAGCACCACATCTAAACATCCTTTAAATCACCCTAGGGATGGTGACTCCACCACCTCCTGGGCAGCCTGTGCCAATGCTTTGTAACCGTTTTGAAGAAATTTTCCTGATGTCAAATCTGAATTTTCCCTGGTGTGACTTGAGGCCATTTCCTCTTGTCCTGTCACTTGTTAGCTGGGAGAAGAGACTGACTCCCACCTGGCTCCACCCTCCTGTCAGGCATGTGTAGAGGGTGGTGGTGTCCCCCTTGAGCCTCCTTTTCTCCAGGCTGAGCCCCTCCAGCTCCTTCAGCTGCTCCTCATGAGACACATGCACACAAGTGTTTTTTTTTTTTTTTTCAAATGAGCTCTCAAAACTGAAAGTTTGAACTGTGAAGCTTCCAAGGAAGATCCATGAGGCAGCCCTGCAGCCCAGTGATGCAGGTGGTTGGTGTTTGTTGTGCTGAGCATCTTGGGCTTTGTTTGCAGGCAAGAGGAGGAGCGCAGGCGCCGTGAGGAGGAGATGAGAAGGCAGCAGGAGGAGATGATGAGACGCCAGCAGGAAGGCTTCAAAGGCAATTTTGCTGATGCGGTATGAGTGCTTCTACATTTCCATTACATCTCTGCACTCACTGTAGATTTTTCCCTTCCACAACACAGCTTTCTGTGAATTTTCAGCTTGGTTGGAGGACTGTACATCAGTAGTGCAGTCTACCCTAAATTATTGACTCCCTCCAATCTTAATACAGTTTAGCCTGGAAACTGTAAATCTCCCGGTTCTGTTCCACTGCTCTTCACGTAGGGCCCTTTGTAGCTGTCTTACTGTTCAGAGAAATGTGTGCTGACTAATTCTATTCTAACAGCAACACACACTGTCCTGAAGCACTGCAGCAGAAGGCTGTTATGATTATATGACTGGCAATATCCCTAGCTTGCAGTCTTTCTTAGTCATAATAAAATGATCCCAACTGAGGGCATTGCTGCAGGCATGGTATATGCTTGTACTTAAAAGTCAGTTGGTCAAGTATTTTTTTGTAGTGTAACCTGGTGATAACCTGCCTTTTAATAACAGTATCTCTAGTTCTATAGAGAAATGCCTTACAATTTGTTTCCAGTCCCAGGCAGTTTCTGTTGTGGAGGCAGCTGTAGGGCTGTTCAGGTGGTGTAATGGCTTTGATGCAGCTGGGGGTAAGTGTTCAATGCTTACTAGTGAACTTGGCCCCTAGGCAAAATAGGTAAATGTGTGTCAAACCAAAGGACCAAGAGCATAGCTGAGCCAAAAGCTGGAATATTCTCTTTGTGCAGCAGATATCCTGATTCCTACAAATAATACTGCCTTCATGTGATGGATAATGGCACTGAAACTACAGATGAAATTAAAGTTGTTTTCACTTACCACTGTTAAAAAAAGTAATGCCCTCACTGAAGTGCTCCTGATTTTGCAGTGAGAAAAATCTGTGATAGGTGTTTCTGATGCTTGATTAATAAAAGAGAAATTGAGCTCACTAAATGGTATTTTAATGCAAGTGACCCAGTACTGTGTCTTTATGTAAGCTTGCATTCCTTTCAACAGGAAAAGCTTCTTAGCTGTGCTGAGAGAGTAGCAAAACTAATTCTGTCTAATGTGTTACTACTGCTCAGCACATCTTCTTTCCATCAAGATGTCTTTGTTAAAGTCTGCATGTGCAGCTTTGCTGCTGGATGTTTTATTATAATTTTGAAGAACTACCTTTTATAATGAGATATTTAAAATAAAACCTATTCATTCAGCAGTTGTCATGTGAAGGTTGCTCCTGCCTTTCTTTGACATTTACCCTGGGAATTACTTTTCTATACATTATTCAGTAGTATATCCTCAGAACTCTTTGAATTTGTAAAATTACATTTTTAAAAGCCTGAGTATCAGTTGAGATGAGTGTCTGTCTTTCCAGAGGGAGCCACCAGACATGCGAATGGGACAGATGGGTATGGGAGGTAAGAGTATTCTTTGTTCTGTGCATGTTCATTTCCTTCAAAATCTACCCCCTTTTTTTAGTGATCTCATTTTATTGGCTTCTTATTTAGAAACTCAGTCAAAGTAATCTCCCAGGCTAGTAAGAGGAAGTATTCATGTGACAGGAAACACAACATGCTGTAAAGCAAGATCAACTGATTGTGACCTGATAGTGCAAAGCTGGTTAATAGACTGGACTCTGTCCCTGCATGGAGCAATGATTTGTGGCTCTGGGGTGATGAGCAGACCCCAGTCACTGTGTGTGTGTGCCAGGACTATTCCTCAGTTTTCTTTTCCAGGTACCATTGGCATGAACAATAGAGGAGCTATGGGTGGTACCAATGTCCCAGCTCCTGCACCTCCTGCTGCTGGTCCTGGAGCTATGATCCCTGATGGAGCCATGGGAATGGTAGTGTATCTCCATCTGCTTTTTGTGCACACCTCTAAAATGCAGATTATATTGTTTCCAGTATTAAGCATTAGCTGCTGAAGTTGAGGCTTATTTATCTACTCAGACCTGTTGCTTCACTCCTGCTAAGTTAATCTTGCCTTGGTACTAGCTGATAATTTTCAGGAGATTGAGCCAAGTGTAATAATGGCTTCATTTACTTCCAAGAGAGCTAGTGCTAAAATGCTTGTTAGAAAGCTCTTAGGAGTAATATATGGTTGTTTTTAAATGACCTAGTGGGAAGCACTCTGTGAAATTGAGAGGTTTTTGAGAGTAGATTCTTGTAGGCATAAAGCCAAGCTTTCAGGAGTGTTCTGTTCATCACCAGTTCCATAACCAGAAAAGGGTTATCTCCTGTTCTCATATGCCAGAATGAGTTCAGCCAATTTGCTTAGGAGGTCAAAAGCAAAGAATCAGTGGTGTTCATGCTTATTTGTTTGATTTTTTTTAAAATTTTTTTGTATTAGATTTAGTTTTAAACTTTACTGCAGGGTTTTGCAATAGACCCTGACTTTTGTGGCATTTGTTATCCATCTCTGTCACACAGGATTGGCCCTTCCACAGTGTCAGGATTTCCAGTCCCAGCAGAAACAGCAGCAGTCATAGTAAAGTTTGTCCTGAAAGTTCATCTTCCTTCAGTGGTTTTTGTGAACTGGTCCAATGAATGTTTTTTCTGCAAATATTCCTACTCAGACTGCTTGCTTTGTTTTGACTATGACACAAATTTTTTTTTTCCATAAAGAACAGTTTTATTTGTCTAAAAACCACCTAAGTGGTAGGGACAGCAAAGCAGCTGAGGTTCAGGGAATGTGCACCACACAAGGAAATTAAGGGGGAAGGTGAAGCCAGGAGTGGAAAGGAGAGGTGAGTTCAGATGGCTCAGCTGCTGCACACAGTCCCAGTGTGCCTGACTGCAGGTTGTGTGGGGAAAGGAGCCTTGTTCTACAAAGGTTTGGGATGTGGGGATGTTTTTGGTGGGGTGAATGTTTGCAGTGAGGTCAGCTGGAATTGTGGAATATTGGTAGAATTGCGATCAATTCAAACTGCTTTTAACTGCCCTTTGTTCTTCCTTGTTTTTCTTCCTGCATCTTCTGCACGTTCCCAGACCCCACCACCGCCTCCAGACCGCTTTGGCCAGGGTGGAGCTATGGAGGGCCTCGGGGCCATGGGAGGGAACCCGCCCGCCTTCAACCGGGGAAACCCGGGCGGGGATTTCGGCCCCAACAAGCGCCGCCGATACTGAGCAGGGTTCAGCCATCCCCTGGACACGCCCCAAAGGAGGAAATCTCGGCAGGCCACACACAGGGTTCAACCTGGGGGGGAGGGGGGACGTTTTAAAGATAGTTAATTAGGGCCTGGTTTGGTAAAGCCACTCTTAAGACAAGGGGAGTGCAGTCTGACTGGTAAAGGTTTTGGAAAATTTCATGTGGTGCATTCCTAATTTCAAAGTGAAAAATGAATTCTGGGAGGCTGCCCTGGTTCAGTAACAGTAAAATCTTGCAAGGACCCTAATGCCTTGACCATTCCAGGTTTCCTGTTTGCAGCTGAAATCATGAGGCTAAATTGGATAAAATTTCAGTATGTCTTGGCATTTTTTTAGTGTAGTGTACCTTGCTTAAGAGTACGGGGGGTCTCTGGAGAACTAGGGCAGCATTTGGGTACTTTGCAGCTCCCATGATTTTGTAAATTTATATAGCTCCAAATGATCTGTCATGTAATGAATTGGAGAAGGTTTTGTTTGTTTCTTTTTCTTTTTTTTTCCCCCCCTCCTAACTTGTTAGTTACTCTTTTTACCTGGACCATTTGTTTCGTTGAAGTAGTTGACAGTCGTGCAGCCTGAAGGGCTGGGAGATTCTTGTTTTGATGGATTTTTTTGATAACGTGTTGTATCTCTTTATTTTTACTGGTAGTAAAGTACAATCTATTGGATAAAGATACTGTATCTCATGCTGAAGATTTAACTGAAACAAATGTTTGTATAATCCTAACCTTGCCTGTCTTTTGTGTAGAAGTACTACAAGATTTTTCATTTAGTGTAAACTGTTTGAACACAAACTGTAATTGTCCCACTAAAAAGTTTGAGTTTGTCTGAGGAATGTTACAGGAATGCATTATTAAAGTGGATTTTAAGCCTTTTTTATCTGGTGTCTTGTTTCTTCTTTTTTTTTGTACTAATGTCTACATGTGAATTGAATTGAATGAAACTTCAGATTATGGTGTGAAAGTTGTTCTTGCATAGCCCTGTAAAGAGGGTGTTCAACCCCTGAGGATTTTCTAATAGTTTTCCTTCTCACAGAACAAGTTTTATTTGTGGGTTGGAATGTGACCTTCAACTTCAGCGGGTCAGAATGCGGAAAGGGAGCTGCTGACATACCTGGGATGTGTCTGCTGTGGTTGAAGGCTTGTCTGTGTGTCCTGGAGCTCAATTCCTTTCTCAGGTGCAGAGTGCAGAGTTGTCTGTCTGTGCTCTGTGCTGCAGTTGCCTCTGGCTGGGACTTTCCAGAACTCCTGTGCTGGGGTGGGAAGGAGAGGACTCACTTTTGGCAAGGGTGATGCTTTATCTGGGGCAATACTTGGGGGAATCTGAAGGGACAGGAGCCTTCTGTGGCTTATGCTCTCACATTGGGTCTCTGGAGTTGAGACTGCAAAGGGGAAGCTTAGAAATTAATTTAGGTGGGAAAGGGAGGAGGGAGGAAGTGTTTCAGCCTGAAAGCATAAGAAAGTGCCTTGAAAAATTGTGAAATCATGAGGAAGATAAAAACATTTTGAGATGGCTAATCTTGCCACAGCAAGAACCTTAAATTAGAGTTTGGTCCTGTAGATACTCTTTAAATGCAGGGGAAGATGAAATAATCACTCTGGAGCCTTAATTAGTTTACTCCTGACTTTGAATGGGTTTTAGTTAACCTGGAATGGGATGATAAGATGTATGGAAGAGAGGCTGCAGCCAATGCTCTTTGTTTCTTTTTCTTAATTTGTTCTCCACATTTGAAAGCATCAGCAGCTGGTTTGCTGAGATGATATGGTATCTAATGGTGGTTATTAGCTTGATTGTGAAGCATGAAGAGTTTGGTGATGTTTTTCATCTGGCTTATTTGCTAGAACAGCTCACTGTTGCAAAATCTCAAGTGAGAATGCTAATTAGCTTTTCTGTTGCTGTGTGGAAGATGGAGCAGTTCTTGTACCCTGTCTGTAATGAGGCTGGCAGACATTCACTAGTGCCATGGCTGTTGGGTAACTGCAGTGTTTAATTCTCAAGTGTGAAATATGAGGAGAAGAAACTATGAAGTTGCATCCAGGTATCTGCATTACCTCCTTCACCTGCCAGTTGCTCAGTTGCTGTGTGTTACTTGGGCAGCCCAAGGAGGAATTGCTGTCCTAGTGGAACAGCAGAGCTCAGATGTTCAGCATCACTCTGCTGCTGAACAGTCCTGAGCAAGTGTAAGGTAAGGATGGTCTGGGTACTGCCTTTCCCTGGGAGAAAAGGGTGTTTGAAATCATTTAGCACTACTCAAAGCCCATCTAACAAGATTCCAGATTTCCAAATTAAAGATCCAGTGGCAGCAATGAAAGAAAACAAAATTCTGGTATGGATCCTATAGGTAACTATTCTTAATTTGCTTTAAAGGAGGAGACTGAAAACTGTAGCTGAGTAAGGAAATGGTAAAGCAAACCTTCACTAAGATTTTCAGAGTTGTGTCAGGGACAGGCTGGCTGCAGTGCAGAAGCATTTACAGCTGGGCACAGGAGCTGCCTCCCTCCAGAGCAGTTCCTTGCCCTGCTGAAGCCCTTTGGCTTTGGTGTTGGTGCTTGCACTGCCTGTTTGAGGTAAGGAGTGCATCTCCTGAGGCTGGGCTGTTCACAGCCCTGCTGTGCTGAGGCTCAGCCCTGTGCAGGAGGGAATGCTTCCCTCTGCATCCCTTTCCAGAGTGCTGGCTATTATGTAATTGCACGCTGATTAAATGTTTTTACTCTTCTGAGGATAAACCCTTGCCTTTTGCTGTCAAATTTGATCAGCTGGTTTAAAATCCAGTATCAGTTTGTTTCACACCAAGGACTGATGAGCAATTTGGTTTCACCACTTTCCTCTTAACTTTAAACCCCCATCATTTGTGGACTTCAGAAGTTACAACTTGTGCTTTATGCAGTTAAGTAGTGAGTGCATTTGCAAGAATCAAAGATAAATGAAAAATCCAGCTGGTATGTGGATAATTCTGTCATACCAAAGCAGTAAACATTTCATTTTTTTTTCCTGGCACGGTGCCTCTCACTAGCAGCTCTAATTTATCACAGAAAGCTGCAAGTGATGGCATGTGCTGAACTACTTCTCCAGTGAGCTACCTTTGGGGGCTGGAAGAAGGAAGATGTGATTTTCTATGGCCTTGCTGAAAGGAGCCATCATTCTCTCTTCTCTTGGTCCTGACTTGGGTACCTAGTGCCAGACGTAAGTAAAAAGAGAGTGAGAAAGCAAGGAGCTCAGCCAGGCACAGCCCTGCTTTTGGGGCACTTTCCCTCACTTCACTTTGGCCACTCTGCTCTAAATAAGCTCACAGGGACCTTGCTGTAAAGGCAACAGGATCCTCAAAAGGAGAAGTGCTAAAACCCCACATTCAGTGCCAGTTCAGGGTATTTCAGCCAGCAGATTTTGATTCAGGATGCCAGCCAATGATATAAAATAGACTGAACTCTTCTTTTTGGACTGGCTCCAACTGAGAACTAAAGGACACTTTTTGATAAGGAATATTGCATGTGCCTTCAGAGTGAGCACTACAGTGAACCAACTCCTCTAGGAGTAACTCAGCTCCAAGGAATTACCTCTGGAGCAAGACACTGGCTGAACTACAGGGAGAAAATCCTTATCAGCTGGGTAGCTGGTTCCAGTTTGAGATTGTAATTCTCCAATGAGACTGAAGTGTTGCAGCATTAGAAGGTCCAGACTTTCCAGATTCCGGACTGCAGAAAAGCAGTGGTCTTGAATGGAGAGGTTGCCCATACCCCCATTTCTGGTAGTTTTCAGGTCTTTTTCAAACCTGTTCTCTGAACTGTTGAGTACAAGCAGTGCAGGCCCCTTGGGCAGGTGGTATATAATCCCTTAGCAGTGCTAACTGAAGACTGGCCAGGCAGAGTTGCTCAACATGTGTTCTTTTGAGAAAGATTTTATTGCCCAAATAAATAAAACATTAATCCTGCCTGCTGCATACATAGCAGTAACGTGTTTTTCAGGGATATCCCTTCACCTAACAGGCCTTTTGTATGGAGGAATTACTCTGTGCTCTAGAAATGCAGTGTCTTGCTGCTCCCCTGGCTCCACAGGGCATCCTGAGCGACTGAAGGGTCAGGGGTGAGCTGGGTTGGTTTCCCTGCAGGTATCCAGCATGTTCTCCCCAGGACCTTGCAGGGCTGATTTACACTGACCCTGATTGTTCAAGGGCAAACACATTCAGATGGATTTGAGAATAATTTATTCTGGTTTTTCTACTTCCTTTTTTGATCTGTTGTACATGGAATTAAGTGTACATAAAGCAAACAGGCTCTATTTTTAATTGGGACTCTATTCCTGCCTCAGGTGTTCAGAGTTTCCCCAGCCCCTGGGTACCTGCTGTTTATCTCTGTGATGTGTCAGCCACATCAGCCTGTTGGAGTTTCCTCTGAGGTGTGCAGGGTAACCTGAGTTCCACATTCCCACTGGCACAGGCTTGGTGACAGCTGCAGCCCTGGTGACAGCTTGTGGAAAGAACAGGCAGATCTGAAACTCTATAGCTCTGCTCAGCCCCCAGGATGGCAAACCCCCCTGTCTCAGGCCTCTGCCCATTCCCTGGGTCCCCAGTGATCTTTCTCACCTCAGCAGAGGCTCTGGATGCCAGCAGGATTTTTTTTTTTGCCCACCTTTGGGCCTGTTGGGTCAGTTGTGACCTGGGGCAGTGCTTTGAAGCCACATGGACCATGTGGGTGTGACAAGCTCCCCCCTGCCCTCCTGGTCCCCTCCCAGCTTTTGGGTGGGTGCAGGTTTGTACACAGGCACAAAGAGGAGTGACAGTGATGCGTGTCCTCCCCTGCAGCAGGGCTGGCTCCTTGCTCAGGAGCTCACAAGGAGAAGCTGCTGGCTGTGTGCTGGTGTTGCTGCTGGCTGGGGCACCTCAAGGTGGGGGTGTTGGGATCTCAGCTGCTCAGAGTGACCCCGAGAAAAGTTGGAAAGTCTCTTTTCCCTGCTTGAAGAAAGAGTCAGGGCTCTTCATTTCTTGGTCTCAAGGTTGTTTATTGTATCTTATCTATAAAATTCCTTCTCCTGTCCTGCTGAGGTCCACTCAGCAGGACAGTTCCAGGCACTCTGCCTGCCCCCAGGGTGGTGTTATGTCTTTATACTAAAAACTATGTGTACAATATCTACAATTACTTTCCAATACCTATCACCTATGTTAGACAGTGAGCTTCTACTCTAAACCAATCTAAAAGTGCCACCATCACAGCAGAAGATGGAGGCCAAGAAGAAGAAGGAGAAAGGCTGGACACACCCAGATCCCTCCATCTTGTCCACTTAAATCCCCATTCTAAAACCCTCAAAATCTACTTTTTCACTTGTGATAAATTCACTATCATTCTATTTAATTTGTCATGGCTTGCAGATCTTCATCTAAGGCTGGTAACTTGCTCCAGGGGTCATAATCAAAACCACAGGGGCATTTTTGGGCTCTGTGCCAGGGTCTCTGAGCCTCCTGGCAGGGATCCTGGCTGCTCAGGACAGCCAGAGGGATGTCCTGGGTCCTGACATGGGGGTGGCAGAATTGAGCTGCAGATAAAGCAGCAGGACAGTGTCAAATAATCTGGAGTCTTCTCCCTGATAAGCTCCAGAATCCTGGCAACAGTTCACCCTACCTCTGAACTCTGGAGATACCCTTGGAATGACAGAAAATTCTTCAGGCTTTGTAGGGGGATTAAGTAGGTTAAACAAACATTGTGGGACAGGATTAGAATTGCATCAGCCATGGCAGCCCCTGTGGGCTCAGCTCCTGAGCAGACTCCCTGGGCATCTTCTGCCTGCAGGACTTGTTCTTTGTGCTGCCTGATAGTGCCAAGGATTTATATCAGCCCCAGTTCTGAACAGAAATGGTGCCCAGGTGCTGTGTGCTCCTGCAGGTCAGGGCAGCACCCAGGAAACAGCTGTCCCTGCAAACAGGAGCAGCACAAAGAAAATATTTGATTTAGACACTAAGAGGAACTAAGTAAAACCTTTGATCTCAGGAGGGATTTCGTTTCCTGTTTGTAGAAGAAAACTCTTGGGTCCCAGAAGGGGAGCAGGGGGAATGCTCAGGTCTGAGCAAACCCCTTCAGCATACAGGGGACCCAAGTAGCATTTTGTGTTCTTCTGCGGTTACAATGATCTTCCAGGGAGCAATTTTCATCCCTGACGTGATGACAAGGGAAGATAGTCAGGTCTGAGTCTGTCTGTGCATCCTTCCTTCCTTCTGCCTTTCCACAATCTCTGCTGGGCAATGTGGGCTGTCCTAAGATAAGATGAAAACAGCAGGCAGGTTTTGCAGGAGGAACTCACTGACTGCTTGCATGATTAATATGTTCCAGGGATGGGGGAGCTGAGCTGTTTGTGATTGACTGTGGTGCACATCGACCTGCAAAGGGTATAAAATGCTGCTGGAGTCTGGGCCAGCCATGCAAACTGCTCTCCCAAGGTCACAGGCAGCTTCTGGGTGGTGTTTGCCACCCCTGCCCCTCCTGGGGACACCTGCAGGGCATGTCCAGCAGAATGCAAGGAACACACAGAATACTAGAATACTCACTTTTAGAGGAGTAGTGAAAAACTGTAAGATCTGATCAAATACAGAGATAAAATTCTAAAGCAGCCCCAAAGTTGCCTTATAGCTTTGTAATTGTGAATTCTGCAAGGTCAAAACCTGTAAATCTGCATATTTCTAGCCAAACCTGAATATTATAATCCTTTAGACAAATAATGTGACCAAATCTGAGGTTTGGTCTGAGCCACATTGAGATTTCTCTGAGAAGTTTAGAAAGTGAGTGGGTCTCAGTCTCACTGGAGCTTGTGGCTCAGTGAGAGGGACCATTCCTGTATATACCATATTTTGTAATGCATGGTAGAGTTTTGGTTTGGATACTGCATTTAAAAACTGTGTTAGCCATAAATCTAATCATAATCACCCTGTAATCACTGTCTCCTGCTTCTCACTGGCCAAGAACCTTCCCTTGACCACTCTGTTACTCCTGGGCTGCACAAAACCAGCATTAGGAGATGTCTTGGCCACATGCACAGCCTTGGTCTGCTGGTGCCTCTGTTTAGCAGGTGCTTGTGCCTTGTGGGGCTGGGGGAGAACAGCACCAGCCAATTTTCCCCTGTGACTCTGGGAATTGTCTTCCCTTCACTCCTAGGGCTGAGCACTGGGGCGATGCTGTGCAGGGCAGGATGGAGGGGGGGGACAGGATCTGTGGCTGGTGGGATGGCGTGGGGGACAGGATCTGTGCAGGGCAGGATGCAGGCACTGGGACAGGATCTGTGCCTGGCAGGATGGAGGCACTGGGACAGGATCTCTGCACACCCCGGGCCTGGGGCCATCCTGCAGCGCCCATTCCCTGTGCTGGGCTCGGGGCCAGCCCAGGAATGCCTGTGCAGATAGCAGAGGCCCCCCCAGCTGCCCTGTCCATCTTTAGCCCTGTCTCGGGTTACCGGCCGCCTCCAAAGGCAGGCACGGCCAGCCCGGCCCCCGGGCAGCACAGAGGGGTCCGGGCAGGGCCGGGCCGATGGCATTTCTGAGGAAGGGCTGAAGGACGCTGCCAACCCGCCTGAGCCATGGCCCTGCTGTGCTACAACAAGGGCTGCGGACAGAGGTTTGACCCCGAGCACAACGCTGAAGGTGAGTGAATTCGTGTGCCTGCCACCGGAGGGAATAATGGGAATTATTGTGTGCTGCGTTCCCGGGGTGTGCCCAGCCCGGTACAGGCACCCCAAAAGGCAGGAGCTGCCTCTGGAGCTGCCTCTGGATCTGCTGGCTGTCTCTGGCGGCTCATGGGCAGGATTGCTGCTCCTGAAAGCTCCTGCCCTGTTTTCCCTTTTCAGATTCCTGCCTGTACCACCCTGGTGTCCCCATTTTCCACGATGCTCTGAAGGTGAGTGGGGCAGCAGCTGTGGGGAGTGCCCTTGTCCCCAGCAAGATTGCCCACAGCTGACCAGCCTGTCGTGTCCTGCTGTCTAGGGCTGGTCTTGCTGCAAGAAACGCACAACAGACTTCTCTGAGTTCCTCTCCATAAAGGTGAGTGACCTGCCAGCCCAGGGGCACCCACTGCTCCTCCATCCTTTCCTTCTGGCCCCAGCCCAGTGCTGTCCCACCCTGTCCTGTGTCAGGGATGTCCCTTTCCCCTGCCAGCCAGGGATTTGTGTCTGCTTCCAAGGACCTTCCAAGCAAGGTCAGAGCCCACCTCTGCCACCTCATCACAGAAACTCACAAGGTTTGGGGACAGCCACCAGGTTGAGGAGGACAAAGCAGTCACAGGGCTTGTCTCTGCTGCTCAGGGATGCACAAAGGGGTTCCACAGCAAGGAGAAGCCCCCTGAGCCCTCCAGCCAAGAGAAGAGCTCAGATGAACCAAAGGCCAAGCCAGTGAAGGAGCTCATTGTCCAAGGACCAAAATCAGCTGAGAAGATGCTGCGGGAAAGACCAAGGTGAGAAAGGCTCAGCCAACAGTCCTGCCCTGCTGTGTCACTTCTGTGTGTGCCCTGCCCTGCTGCTCTCTCAGGAGAGGCAGTGACACTTAAATCACAGAAAAACCCACTTGGCCTTTGCTGCTGCTGTTTCCCAGCTCTGATGAGCCAAGACAACTGCTGCCAATTAAAGTATCCAGGTCTCTGGAGCAGGCACTGGAGAAACTGAACGTGTCCTCTGAGGACAGGACACTCGAGAGCTCTTGTACAGGTAAGGACAAGCTGATGGATGGCACTGGGGGTGCACATGGCAAATTCAGCACGGGGCTTTGCATGGCAGGCTCAGGGCAGTCAGTGAGCGCTGCATGTTCAGCTACCTGCAAAACTGCAAAACTGCATTGGAGGCGCATTGGGATGGTCTGTGCTCAGCTGGGGAGCTGGCAGAGGGCTGGGTGAGGATTTGGGGGCAGGCAAGGGCAGTGTATGTGTCCTGGGTGAGGTTGTGTTGGTCTCACAGGTGAGGAGGCTGCCCAGGTGAGAGCTGGCACCACGTGCAAGAACGCAGCCTGCAAGGCGGTGAGTACCTGCAGGGACCCAGCTTCACCCTCCTGTACTTCACCCTCCTGTGCCTTCATGACCCTCCTGTGCCTTCACCCTCCTGTGCCTTTACCCCCCCTGTGCCTTCACCCTCCTGTGCCTTCACCCTCCTGTGCCTTTACCCTCCCGTGCCTTGCTCCAGGAGCATCACAGGCCCAGGTTCAGGGCAGGTATCAGGCAGGTGGAAGGTGGCAGTGCCCACCTGCTCCATATTCTCATCCCACCCTGGCAGCAGCCTCCTCTGTCACCTCCCACCCACTTTCCTGCAAGAGGCTTCCACATTGGTGGTGCATTTGTGTTTCGCTGCTGGCTGATTGCTGCAGTGAAATACAGCACATATTCAGGGTTGGGCACGTAGGCAAAATGCACATGGAGCAATTCCCACCTGCCTTGAACTGATGCAGCTCAGCCCAATTTCGCTCTCGCCCGAGGCTGCCTTGTGGAGCACTGCCTGCCTCAGGATGAGTGGGAGGGTGCAGCTGTGGCAGGGATGGGATGCTTGGAAAGCTGCCGTGAGGGAGTGGGGAGCAAAAGGCAGGAGGCAGATGGGGCCACAAAGCTGGCATGGCCTCTGGAAAGGAGCCCCTGCACCTCTGAGTTTCTGTGGTGCCTAAACGTGCCCACTGTGCTTGTGTTGCCAGGCCCTGGGCTGGGAGCAGGCAGTGTGTGGGAGAAGGGCGCAGAAGGGCTGCTGGCAGGGTGGCAGGGGTGACACTGTGGCCCTGGCAAGGTCAAGGCGGCTGTGCCAGCAGGGAGCAGGGATGGGCGCTGGGCTGCTGGCTGGGCATGGTCCCAGAGGGAATCCTCACAGATGCTGGGCCTGGACAAAGTGTGATGTTGGGCATTGATGAGTGGACACCTGTGCCCCATCACCCTATGCCAGAGACACAGACAGAACTTTCCTTTGCTTCCTTCTCCACAGATCTACCAGGGCCCAGAGAGTAACACAGAGGTTTGTACGTTTCATCCTGGTGTTCCTGTCTTCCACGAGGGGTAAGAGAAAACCTTTTCCCAGAGCAAACTGACCCTGCCACGGCAAGGAGGTGGCCCCAGCAGCACGGGCACTGCCGCTGTGGGTGACACCCTGCAAGGGGACAGGGGCAGCTCGTGGTTGTGAGCCCCTCTGCTTCCTCCCCACCCTGCTGTGGTCCCTCTCCTGCTCCTGACCCCACTCAGGCCACCCTGCTCTCCTCAGGATGAAGTACTGGAGCTGCTGTGGAATCAAAACCACAGATTTCAGTGCCTTCATGGAGCAGCCAGGCTGCAGCCGTGGGCGTCACTGCTGGACAGAAAAGAAGGTGAGGGGCTCTCAGCACAGGCAACTCGTGTGAGCCATTGGCATTATTGGTATTTGAGAGTGCTTCTTCCATGCTCTGTATTCACACAGGTTTCTGCATTTTATTGTCTTAATATCTGTAATTGCTGGCAGATGAGAGCACGGGTTTGAGTGGCCAGTCTTCACCCATGTGCCCTTTGAGGTGCTGCTCTGCCTTCACAAGATGTGTCAGCTCTCACCCCCAATGGGCAGATGTGCAGTATAAATCTGAACAAGGCAGGACCTGGCCCTGGACACAGCATAGCCAGCATTGCAGGCTGCCACACTGAGACAGGTGGCTGAGCACAGGAAAAGTCCAACAAAAAAAAACCCCAAAGGCTTTGGCAGATGATTGCAGATAACTGGATTTGGCTTTAATGGAAATTTTGCTCTGCAGCTGCTTCTCAGGAGGGATCTCATCCACACACCAACATGGTGTTGAGGCAGGCAGTGGGGACCTGATCCCAATTCCCAATACTGTGTCTGTAAGTTTCCCCAGGAAAGTTCTTGACTGGAAACAAGCTTGAGCTGGGATAGTTCTACCAAAGCAGCCCAGGATAACCCCGAAAGTGCACAGTGTTTCTCTGAATCAGCGCTGCTCCCAGCAACCCTCTCTGAGCCCAATCTCCTCTTTGTCCTGGAGCAGAAAACATACCCTGAATGTAAAGGAGGCTGCAGAGAGGGAACTGTGATGCTGTGATTCAGGTGTTTGGTGCTAATTGTCACCTGAGGGCCAGGATCTGGGGCCAGGGCTCCTCATGGAGCATTTCTGTGGCTGGCAGTGTGGAGGGCTGCAGGGGTCTGCCTCCTCGTGCTGGTCAGAAATGAGGTGGTGGGGACACAGGCCTGTCAGTGCCTGTGGTGCTGACACGGTGACAAAGGTGAAACATGGGGGTTTCATCTAGGGTTCATCTGACTCCCAAATCATGATCCATGCCCAGTAACAGCCCTGCACTGCCCTCCAGGCTGAGTTTCCTGGCTGTGCACAGCACTTAGGGGCTTGGGCACAGCAGAGTGGCTCTGGAACTAGGAGAGATGTCTCTGATCTCAGAGTGCCCTGAAGGAACCCCAAGCACAGCACAGATGTCCTATGTTACATGGGATGGAAGCATGGCAGGGACTGCCCACCTTTGTAAAACCCTCAGAAACCTGCCCCAAAGGCAGGGTTTGTTCTTGCTTAGCTGCTGCCAACCCGAGCTACCAGCACAAGGGAGATGTGCAGGGAGCATCCCGAGGCTCAGCCGTGCCCTCTGCTGGGGCGGTGCCTGAGCCGAGCCGTGCCGTGACGGGCTGCTCTCCTCCTGGGCAGGACAAGAAGGCGGTGCTGTGCCGGCAGGACTGGCACCAGACCGGCAGCCAGGTGGTGGTGACAGTGTACGCCAAGAACCCCCTGCCTGCCCTCAGCAGCGTCAAGGCAAACCGCACCGTGGTGAGTGGGGTGGGCTCTGCACACCCACCTGGGTTTGCAGGAGCCGCCTGGGTGCCCTGTGCTCTTTGGTGTCCAGCCAGACACCTGTTTGGCCTGTTGGCACTGCCAACCTGCCATCCCTGAGCTGAGAGCCTGGCAGCCCCACTGATGCATCTGCCCAGCAGCTCTGGCTTTCAGCTTCCTTTGGTGGATTTGCTGGCTTTGGGTCCCTTGACCTGTGGCAGAGGTGAACACACTCTGAAAGGGGTGGAATGTTGCCAGGTGCTGAGGGCATCACCAGAGCATTATACTGGAGCCAGGGTGTGGGTGCAGGATGGTGCTGACAGGCAGCTGCACTGTCTGGGGAAGAGCTCTGGCAGTGCTGTGCTGCCCTCTCAGATAATTTTCTGTTGATCTTTCAGCTCGAGGCTCATGTCATCTTTGAAGGGAATAAGATTTTCCAGGCAGAACTGGAGCTCTGGGGGGTAAGATCCTGTTTGCTTTGATTTCCCTGTTCCAGCAGCCTGCATGGGGCTGGGCTGCAGCTCTGGGAGGCAGCCTGAGCTTTCCATCCTAGGCTGGGTTGCCCAGATACAGGCATTTATGGCCACCTCTGCTGGGAAATGCCTCAGGGGCTGTGAGGAGGCTGAGGTGGCTGCACTGATTGATCCAGAGCTAAGGTCGGAGCTGGAGGTCCCTGCCAGCCCTAAAGGTGTTCTGCGTTTGCTGCCAGGCTGCCCCAAATGCTCTTTGGCCTGGCAGGTCCCTGTCTGCCCCACAATCCTGCTGTGAGTTGCAGGTCTGAGCTATGAGACTGATTTTTCAGCTGCTGGCTGGCTGGGGCGAGCAGCAGTGAGCTCAGGAATTTGCATGTGCGTTTCTGGTCGGTATTTCTGGCGCTGGCTGTGCCTGCAGGCGCGGAGGGCTGACAGGTGTGGGCACGGCTGTGTCTCAGCACAGCTCCTGCTGGGGAGAGGCTGCGAGTGCAGCCGAGGCAAGCTGAGCTCTGCTGAGCTCGGTACGAGCACGGTGGTGCTGCTGAGACGCAGCAATGTGAAACTCAGCTCAGCTCAGTGCAGCTCAGCTTCTCCTGGCACAGGAGGAGATTTCTGCTCTGGCAGGGCTCAGTGGGTGATAGTCTGCGATAGTCTGTGGCACATTGTGTAATTGGTTTGAATCAACTGGTGGGGTGTCACTGGGGCTGCGTACGAAAGATCACACCTGATAATCTTAACAAAATTACAAATACAAAAATTAGAACGGTTTCTACTAGACAAAATAACATCGTTGTAATCAATTTTTACAGCAGCACAAGCAGTTCTCAGGCACACACAACCTTTTCCAGTATAAACGAGCACAGTTTTCTGGTCAGTGAATGGATGAATTTCGAAGCGGCAAATTTGGATGAATTTCGAAGTTCAGTGTTTAGACACACATCCTGGGCATTAACAGTATTGCTTTCATAAATGAATCCCAGCTGTTCTCTAGTAATGCAGGATTCTAAGTTTACTGTTTGCCACCTTTCATTCACCTTTTGTGCCCACACTCTATGTTTTGAAGGGTAGAGCACTGTTCTTTCATGATTTAATCCTAGTGCAATGATGGGTTGGATAATGCAAACAGGGCCACATTAGAAGCAGGATCATAGGTGAAATTTACCATAGTCCATTTACCTGCCCGGCTCACTGTGCCTTTTCCCCTCCCTAGACCATTGATGTGGAGAAGAGCTTTGTGAGCATGGTCCCAGCCAAGGTGGAGATCACGCTCTGCAAAGCCAGCCCAGGCTCCTGGGCCAGGCTGGAGCTCCCCCAGAGCAAGCTGCAGTCCTGTGGTGAGCCAGAGAAGGAAGCTGCAAGCACAGAGGAGCCCGGGGCTGTGCACGATGAGGACTCTGACGACAGCTTGAGCTGGTCCGAGGAGGAGGATGAAGAAGAGTTGGAGATGGGAACACCGGATCTGATAACACCGAGTAACTGATGGTCGAGTGCTTCAGCCATTCCCTGGGTCCTGTGCCTCCCTCCCTTGTCCCAAGTCCCTCTCCAGCCCTGCTGGGCACCTTGGCACCAGCTCCAGCAGAGCAGTCCTGGCCCAGAGCTGTGTGCAGGTGCAGCGTGGCCTCTCCCCGGCTCGGAGGGCACAATTAATAAACACCCAGAGCAAAGGTTGTCCTCTGAAATCCGTGACGGGCGCTTAAGAAACATCAGCAGGCCAAACCCTGCCTTGTGTCACTTCCCCTTCTGTGCCTGCCTGGGGCAGGACAACAGGAGGAGTCACCTTCGGTGTCCCTGGGGGTGTTCAGAGCCCAGCACTCTCCCTGAGCCCGGCATTTCTGGGGGGGGACACAGCCTTCCCTGCGGCTCCTGGGGCGCTGAGCCCCGGGCTGAGCTGAGTTGAGCTCTTGCCGTCTCCCCATCCCGGACCCCGCGGCTTGGTCGGGACACGGTGACCGCGGACACGGGAGCGTCACCGCCGCCGGCAGCCAAAGCGGAGCCGTGGCGTTCGTGCACAGCCCTGAGAGGCGTGAGACCGCCCGGGGCAGCGGCGGGATGCGGAAGGCGCCGCGGGCCGGGCGGAGGCGGGGGATGCCCGCGGGAGCTGCGCGGGGTAACGCGGCACGGGAACGGGAACGGGAACGGGGGCGGCGCACGCCAGGGACCGGAGCGTCCACCCTTGTGAAAAACCCAGCAATCTTCTGCCACAGCGCCACTTAATCGGACAGTATCGTGTAGAGAAAGCAAAAGCAAACACTCACTTTTGCCATTCTTTCCTTTTACTAGCATTATCTTTATTAAGGATATATTGTCCTTATATATGTTACGTATTTGTGGATATGCACGCAGACACGCGTGCTTATTTCTGCGTATCGGTTTTGAAGTCAATCTACTGAGAAATCATCCAAAGTCAGACCAACCATAATATAATATAATATAATATAATATAATATAATATAATATAATATAATATAATATAATATAATATAATATAATATAATATAATATAATATAATATAATATAATATAATCTCTCAAGATATATTCCGATAACGCATAATCACAAAATAACGCATTTAGCATCAGCAGGATCACAGGGGGGCGGATGGCGGGGCTGTATCGGGGCACTCCAGCGCGGCCGTAGCCCGGCCCGGACCCGAGGGGATGCTCCATTCCGTTCCGTTCCGCTTCGTTCCGCTCCGTTCCGTTCCGTTCCGTTCGGCTACGTTCCGCTCTCCGGGCCCGCCGCTCCCCGCGCTCCGCCCGCCCCGGCCGCGCGCGCCCCCTGGCGGCTCCCGGGGCAGCGGCGGCGCGGAGGGCGCGTGCGCGCGGCGGCGGGCGCGGGGCGCGGCCGGGTCGGGGTCCGCGGGGAGCAGCGGGGCCGCGGGGCCGCGCCGGAGGTGAGCGCGGGGCGGCGGCGGCGGCACCGCCGGGGCGCGGGGGCGGGCGGAGAGGAGCGGCGGGGCCCGGAGAGCCCGCGGGAAGGGCGGGGGAGCGGCGGGCCCGGCGGGGGAGCGGCGGGCCCCGCGCGTGGCCGCGTGTGTTCCCGCCCGGCCGTGCCGGAACATCCTCCGTGCCCGGCCGCGCTGACAGCGGGGCGCGGCCCGCGGCCTCCGCCCGGGCGGCCCCGCCGCTCCCGAACCGGGGCACGCTGTGGGCGCACCTGTCCCGGCGGGACGCGGCCGGCTCCGGGGCAGGGCAGGGCAGGGCAGGTAGCCCGGCGGTACCGGGGCTGCTCCGCCGCAGCCGCGTGGCGGGCCGGCTCCTGCGCGCCCCGAGGGCTTCGGCAAGGGATGCGCGCCCGGCTTCGCGCGGGGCGGTGCGGGCGGAGCTGAGTGTGGCGGCCGGGGACCCGGCGGTGCTGGGGAAGGGCTTGGAACGAGCCTTTATCCGCTCCGGGAGTGCGGGGCAGGGCAGGGCAGGTCGCGCTTGCCCCGGTGCCGCGGTGTGCCCGGGCTGGGCTGGGCTGGGCTGTTCGATGCCAGCGCGATGCTAATCCCGATCAGGAGCACCGCGACAAATTTAAGGCGACCTCTGCTCCCAGCGAGCGTCATAAAACGTTGGCACGGGATGAGGCAGCCTTTGGGAAGGTCCCTTGCCTCGCTGCTGGGAGTGAGGATAGGTAAGGATAGGAAGGTTGGATTTGTTCTCCAGCAGCTGGCAGAGTGCTGTCTCAGGAAAAGCAGAGCAAAGTGGTGACCTAAAACACTCAGGGGGTGCCAGGTATGGTCTCATTTAGCAGCTGCCAGGAGCTGCCCTTCATCGCTCAGTGGTTCTCTTCTGCACGCTGGGAACTTTCAGTTTTATCACAACCTGCGCTGAGTTCCTGCTTAACCTCAAACCCCGAGAAGCAATGCTGCTTTTTATTTGTTCTGAACTTCTCTCTGTTTTTTTTCCCTCTGTTCTTTTCTGGTTTTGTTTGGTTTTGGGGGTTTTTTTGGTTTTCTTTTTTTTCAGGAAGCAGTGAGTAATCAGTATCTGTTTATTCTTTATAGATGCTTGCAATTCCCACCATAATTACCCTGAGTTATAAAAAAGCTTTAAATGCTTTAGTTTAAGAGTTTTTATGTGTACCTTATACTTGCAGTGTGTGTCCTGGGCTGGGTGCAGTACTTCTTGAGGCAGCATCGTTTGCTCTTTGCCCCAAGCTCATTTTTTGATTTTTAAAAAGCTCACGTTCTCTTCTGTGTAAGATGTAAAATACATCACTGCAAGGCATACTTTGGAGCCAGTTTGCCGCTGTTCACCAGCACAGCGGTTTTCCTGCGAGGAATTCAAGATTATGAGATACATTTTAGATTATTATTTCCATTTAAAAAAAAACTTTTAAATATTATTCATAGGAGGAACTTTACAGAGATCCTGGAAAAACAACAAAATGTGCGGTTTGCAGTTAGCAGGAGGAAGCTGAACATGTGGTTTGATTTGTTTTGTGATGAGGCTGTGATTCTTCTGGGGTCCAAAGTATTTTCACACAATCTGGTGCCACGTGAAGATTTGTACCTCTGCAGGGAATGTTTTTTTACTTTACATGCCAGTTTGTGTAAATCTGATTAAGTGCTGAGAGGCTCCTTGACTCTGGTAACTTTTGCTCACATTTTAGAATTGCAATGCTTGATGCAAATGAGACTTGGCAATGGTTGCAGTATTGTAGTGCACAAGCCATGATAAAATACATGAGTGCATGCATTAACTCTTGTCTTCGTCATACCAAAACTCTTTGAAAAAATTGGTATTGATTGAGCAAGTGCATTTTTGTTTGTTTTTGTTCGGGGGTTGTGTTTGTTTGTTTTGGTTTCTGTGTTTTGGGTTTTTCTGGTTTTGCTTGATTTTGTTTCAGTTTTGTTTTTGGTTGGGTTTTGTTTGGTTTTATTCTTTGTTTATTCTTGTTTGTGTTTTTATTTGTTATTAAATCTCCCTACCCCTGCCCTCCCCATCTCCCCAGTGAAATTTGGTGGTGGAAGAGGAGGACTCAGAGAAGTGCAATCCAATGGAAAGTGTGGAGGGGCTTTTTTTCCTCACAGAAAGCAGCTTAGATTTTCCTGGTGTAACATTGCCCTTCGTGCACAACAGTGGCTTTGTTACAACTGAGACTGCCAGCAAATGCCAGGTGACAAAAGATGATAGGAAGACACACTAACAGTTTCTTATTTTTCTTTTTCCCCTCAAACAGGAATCCAGAATGCTTAAACTGGATTTATCATTCATCCTGCAACGAGCCTAAAACGCCTCTCCACAGAACTTTATGTCTGAGGTACTGTTTGTTTCTTTTAGCCAATAGTAGTGACTAAAACCTTGTCAGAATCTATGGAAGGTGGGAAGGACATGGTTATTAACTTTTCATGTGCTGACTGTGACCCCCCAGGACCAAATTGCTTGGATCACATGGGAGTGAGTTAGTGAGTGTGGGCACAGCAGCCTGCAGCCCTGGCTCCTGTTCTTACACCTTTGCTCACCAACAAAGGGTCACTTGTGTTCAAATAAACTCTGAAGGATCCCTGTCTTGATTAATCCATGCCTCTGCACGTGGTGTCAGGAGGGAAATCCAGGTTTGATACTCTGCAGCTTTTGATTATGGCAGGATATGTGTCATGTTCATACACTGTGGATCCAGATATCTGCTGGAGTCTTGGCTTTGAGTTCCTGTGGGCTGTGCAACTGCACCTTGTCACAGTCTTATTGCATCAGCTGTGCATCTCCTCCATGAGCTAATGCCCTTTGGAAATATTAATGTTCCATTCAGGATCTTGGATTCATGGGATTGAAGGTGTTTGATGTTTGGTCACTATTATCATTGCTCTGCTATAAAGTTTGGGGTATAAGTGCCTGTAGTAGGATGCTTGTGTAGGTGAGTTGCCCAAATACCTCATGCAGAACACTTCATTTTCACTGTAGTTTCCTAAGAAATATTGCTTTTGTGTGTTTCATCCCTGAAAAAAAAATCTTTAAACCAATAAACCAATTTCAGCCTAATTTGACAGAGGTAGAGATTTAAAAATATTATTTGAAATGTTTTGAGGGGTTTCTTTTATTTCCTAGAAACAACTTTTTGTGTCAAAAGGCATGAAGGGCTTTCTAGCATTGGCACTGAAGGAGCAGCCAGCAAGAATTGCACTCCTGTTGTGTGCTTGGGAGCTGAATTTATAGGCAAAGAGCTTGGAAAGGGAGCAAGCTCCCTCGGTTCTGTTGTTCACATGGAGCCTGGGTGCTGAAATGCACAGTTCCTGCTGTGCTGATGAAATCTGCCTTCCCCTGTGGGTTTTCCCCCCCTTTCACAGCCACCCAGACTGTTGCAGTTTTATTTCTCTTGCAGGTGAATGGTAGGACAGAAAGTGGTGTGAAAACTTTGAGAGGCACTGAGAAGTCCAAGTAGGTCACTCACTGCTGAAGGATATGAGGGATGAGGTCTCCTATTTAACTTTTTCTGCTCTTTCTTGGCGCACGTTCTGAAAGCCTGGCACTTCTCCACCCCTTTGGCACTTGCCTAAAACAATGGCAAGTAAGCTGAGCTGTTGTGGGATAGTAACAGAGTCTTGATTAAATTGCTGAGAGCCCCTTTCTCTTCCCTGCTGGGGCTGGTGGGTAAGCTGCACATGTGAATTAACTCCTTTGCATGGTGTGATATATTTAGAACTGTCCTATCCACCCAGTTCTTTGTTGAAAGTTCCTGCCTGACTTCATGTTTCAGGCAGACAGAGTGAGTTGTCTCTGATCTAGTTTTTGTTACTGAAAGATGAGCAATTAAGTTGTTTCAATTTCTTAATTTCTGCCTGCCCCTGGTAAAGCAGGATCTGGTTCTCCCAAACAGCGAGGGCTTGATGAAAGTGATGGCTGAGCAGAATGACACAGCTCAGTACAGCAGATTTCAGCTGAATTAGAGTTTTCTGCTCAGTTTTGGCCAAAATGGGGCCCTATCTAAACTGTAAAGAGAAGGAAGGAAGAGCAGACAAACTGAGTGAGAGTGAGTTTATCAGAGAGCAATATCAGAGCTAAAATCCACCTCACAAAGAGCATCTGATGTTAGCAAAGGCAGAGGCGTGTCCTGCTAAGAAGTTCTGCAAAAGGGTTTTAAAAGTGTAGGAAGTATAAAAAACATAAATCTAGAAAACTACAGAAGGATACAGGTTCCTGTTTTCTCTCTGTTTTCTGTCACTGTATTCTCCCTTCTCTCAGCAGTCAGGGAACTTCCCTTCAGGAGTGTTAAGGGAAGATCTAGAAGCTGTTTCTCTACCACAAAAAAAAAATCTGATGCAACGTGAAGTTATTGTGTGTCTGTGTTCCAAGCAGTGAATTTCCCCAGCAAATGTTCATCTGGAGAGCAAACTGTCCATGTTAATGATACCAGAAAATGCTTAATTAGGTCAGAACAGGAGCAGCTCTTCAGGTGATGTCTTGACATGTTGAAATCTTGCACATTCCAGAGGAAGTGCCAGGTGTGCAGGCAGTGAAGTCAGACTTTGCAGCATCTTCTGAGGAGGGAGCTAACCCAAACAGGGAATGCCAGTTTTCAAATTCAAAGCCATCGATGGACAAGATAGAAATAAGAATACTCTTATCTAAGTGTTTTTGCACAACACTTCTGAGTGGGATGATTTGGTGTGGGTTTTTTTTTTTCCTTTTTTTTTTTTTTCTGATTGCTTTTTAAAAAAATGATTACTTAATTTGAAAATTATTCCCATTCTGCTGTAACTGTTAGAACCTCAGCTGCAATAAAAGTCCTTTCCCTGCAAGGACTAAGGAACCCAGATTACCTCTCACTACTTTGGATTTTCTGTTCACTTGTTTCTTTAGCTGCATAACCTTTCAACTTGGCTTTGAAGCTTGTGACCAGCTTTCTGTTTCTAAATTGGGGTTTTTTTATCTATTGACGTGTTAATCTGTATTTTTCTTTCTTTCATTTTCTTGTTACTTGTCATATGTGTAGTTTTTCTCTCTAAAATTTCCCCAAAAATTCTTTAGTAGGTCACCAAAAAAATCCCAAACAAACCCTAAACCAATTTTCCTACTCTTAGTAATTTTTGTTGGTAATTTTGTTTTTGGAGTATGGGATTTTTTTTTTTCAATGTATATTTATATTTAGATAGCATGCAGTGCCAGCTTCAAGGGTGCTTAAGAAATAGGGATTTTCCATGCAAATTTGAACCCAGGCTTTTTTTAACTATCTTATGAGAGTTTTATTGTAGCCAAATTGTTTACTAAAAAAATAATTAGAGATTTCATACATTATGAGTTAATGGATTTAATAGAAAAGACCTGATGGAGAGAATATTAGTTTGCTTGGTTGTGACTTAAATTAAAAAACTCTTTGTCTTCCATATATAAATCTTTAACCAAACTACCCTTGCTCACAACATAATTTTCTGGAGTCAAGTAGCTTTATTCTACTCTTTACTTTTTGATTAATTAATCTAAATTTTGTGTTTCAATACAAGGAATGTGTATCCTGGTGTGTGTTTGTTTTTCTGTATTGCAAATGCCACACACGATTCCTTTCAGCTCAGGCAACCTCCTTTAAAGGGGCCCTTCAGAGAATCATACTTAAAAGCCTGCAAGCTCTTTAGCTGTGTTTGTGTAGTTAATGCTTTGCCCAATGCCTTGGCAGGTTTGCCTGGAGTTATTTCCCCTTGCAAATGTTGCTCTTCTAAAATCCGAGTTTTAGTGAGGTAATTCAAGGTATTAGTGCCCTGAAAAGAGCATTCATGTTTCAGGCTTTTTTTTGTTACTTTATTACTGATTTCCAAGTTGAAATCTGTAATAGCCTTAAATAAAACACCAACAAAGTAATCTTTGAGTAACACAGTTTCTTTGGACATCTTGAATCAGATTGTGTTGGCTGCTGCTGGTGGCTTTGGAGTTTTTCCATTTGGGAAGCTGTGCTGTCTGAGGGTGCTGCTGTGATGTCCCTCCAGCCATGGGCAGGCTTTGGGGTGCAGTTTGGGGGTACCCTGTCACTCTGTGCAGAGCTCTGGACACCAGTGCACAGAGATTTAGGAGATGTGAGTCCCTGTTTGGGTTTTCTAGAGAGATCTGTTTACAAGTGTTTGCAATTTGTTTATTTGGGAAACCAGGGGTTGGGCATATAAAAGGCTTTGTGTATCATCTGGTTTTTGTTGCTGGCTTAGCTCTGCCATCTCCGTGATGTCACTTGTTAGTGGCTGGTCAAAATGAATTGTCTGTTGCACAGATAGTTTATTTGGGGAAAAAACCTTTGCTGTGGAAGCAGTGGTGTTGGTCAGCACTCAGGTTTCTGGCACAGCACGTTCTGGTACTTCAGGGGTTTGATGTAAGTGCAGGAATGGGCTTTAAAGCCTGCCCTGTGTGCAGCAGTAGCAGCACAAGGTGCTGGTTCCCTCCCACCGTGTGTGGTTTCCACAGTGTCTGTGCAGGCACACTGATGCTTCCTCAGCGCTGTGTGTTATTGTGACCAGTCAGTGTCACTCCAGTTGCAGCTTTGTGCAGGTAGCCCATTTTCACTTAGTTCAGAAAAATCATGTGCTCCCAGTGAGAAGGTGGATGCAGGTAAAAACTTTGTCTAAAAAGACAAAGCTGAGGCTTAAATGGGAATGAATTGTTGATTTGTTTGGATGGTCCTGAAGTTCTGCATTCCCTTTGCCACTCTTGTGTTGGAGCTGAGATCTTTCTGGAATATGCAATCAAAATAGTTTAGGTTGGAAGGAACCTTTGAAAGTCATCTGGGTCAACCACTCTGCAGTGAGCAGGGACACCTTCAGTGAGATCAGCTTGCCCAGGGCCCCATCCAGCCTGGCCTTTCCAGGGATGGGGCAGCCACAGCTTCTCTGGGCAACCTGTGCCAGTGTTTCATCACCTTCTCTGTAAATAACTTCTGCCTTATATCTAATCTAAATCAATCTTTTCCTAGTTTAAAGCCACTGCCCCGTGTTCTATCATAACAGGCCCTGCTAAAAAGTTCTTCCCACTATTCTCTTCTGTTTGAAGCAGGGTATTTTCTGCTGGTTGCAAGCTGAGGATTACTGATAGTACCTCAAAGGCATTTGGGTGAGAAGGCAGATGCAAGTTCCTTCTTGTTCAGGCTAGCAGTGGAAGCTCCAGCACACAAGAAATGTACAACAAATGACTGCTTGTAGTTAGTTCCTTGCTATTTTCAAAATTCTTGCTGTTCATGTGATGAAAGTTTAAAATTAATTGTGTTTTAGTCTGTATTAGTTTGATTGTCAAACCTACCTTTCACATATCAGGAAAGGGAAATGGAAAACCTCAAAGTGTCAAGTATCTCCTGAGTAACAATTCCCCAGGAAAGCTGTTTGACTGCTGATCTTTTAGGACATGGATTTTTCTCATGCTCATTATTTAGAGGACATCAAATAACTCAAGCCTATTAAATCCTGCTTGTTCTGTCAGTGATTAGTGAGTGTAATCTGTTCTTGGCTTCTTTAGAAAAATTCTTTATGGATTCTAATCTGGGTTACTGTGGCTAGTTAGATTTCAAGGAATAGCTTTTCTTGAGGGTGCTGCTTTCTGAACCTTTTATCTGGTGTCCTGTAAATAATGTAGTTTATTCAGGACTGATTGATCTGAGTGTAGTGAATTATTATTGTAAACAGTAGCAGTGCAGCCCAGAAATTAATATCTTGATTTTATTTATAACTTTTGGACCTTTCTTTGTGGTAAACTGTTTAGATAGCAGACTGTGTAGGCAAGTGTGAGTGTTGGTGTGTGTGTGTTTGTATAGAGGTGGATGTGTGAACCTACAAACGACAGAGTATCTTGTTACTGGGTCAGAATCCCTTTCCACTTGCAGGTGCCTCTGAGGACTTGTCCTTTTGCCTGTGGGAAACAGTCTGGCAGTAAGACAAGACTGTGGGAATTTGGCTAATTTGTACTTACATGGTTGGAATGCAGCCAATTGTCACTTAGCTCTCCACTCATTGCATCTCCATTTCACTATTGTCTTTGTAGCCCCGAGCTCTTCAGAGTGGCTTGAGACACTGAATGTGATAAGAAAATCCTCAGCTATATTAAAAACACTTGCTAAAGCTTATCTTTACAGTGCCCACCACTGAGTGTGCTTTGCCTAACTCCCCTCTTCTTGCTTTGGGCAGGACTCTGTTTCTGGGTGAAGGATGCAGACTATAAAGTGCGTGGTGGTCGGAGATGGCGCGGTGGGAAAAACTTGTCTGCTCATCAGCTACACCACCAACGCCTTCCCAGAGGAGTACATCCCCACTGTGTTTGACAACTACAGTGCCCAGATGACCGTGGACGGCCGGACAGTCAGCCTGAACCTCTGGGACACTGCGGGCCAGGAGGAGTACGACCGCCTGCGCACGCTCTCCTACCCCCAGACCAACGTCTTCATCATCTGCTTCTCCATCGGCAGCCCCTCGTCCTACGCCAACGTCAGGCACAAATGGCACCCTGAGGTTTCTCACCACTGCCCCAACGTCCCCATCCTCCTGGTGGGCACCAAGAGAGACTTGAGGAGTGACCTGGAAACGGTTAAAAAGTTGAAAGAGCAGAGCTTGGCTCCCACCACCCCGCAGCAGGGGACTTCTCTGGCCAAACAAATTGGAGCAGTCAAATATTTGGAGTGCTCGGCGTTGAATCAGGAGGGTGTTCGGGAGGTGTTTGCTGAAGCTGTCCGTGCAGTTCTGTATCCTGTGACAAAGAAGAACACGAGGAAATGTGTCCTCTTGTAGTTGCCTTGGGTGATGGATGTTGGGAGTTGACTAGAATCTTGGAGGGCTTTTTAACGAGTTAAATTGAAGATTTGCATCTTGCACTAACAGTTCTAAGCAGAAATGGTTTATACAATGAATATTCTTGCAGTCTTACTGCTTCAGGGAAACTGAAACGGAACAGGTTTTTTTTTTTTTCCAACTGAGAGGTCAAATACCTACTCTTATTTCTAAAGTTCCAGTCTCCAGCTTCTCCAGGGATCACTTGATTATTTTAGTGGAGGAAAATAAAAGAGGAGACCTCTTTGAAGCCACTTCTTTACTAGATAGCCATCAGTTACTAGATTTGCAGAAAAGCACAAATCCTGATAACTTTGCTTAAAGTGTAGCTGCTGCTTTTCCCATCCTTTATTCACTGATTGAATTTGTTATACAAACAGAAGTCTGGCTGTCCAGTTGTTTTGTCAATTTAAAGCTTGAAAACAATTTGTTTACTTGCGAAAATGCCTGAACTGAGATTCACCTTGTAGTGAACTGTGATTGATTGTATGAAGAGTTAGCATTAGGCATGGTTAATGCAATGAGCAAGACCAAGGGAATACCTGCAATGATTTATTAATAGAAGCAGGAGCTGATTTCTCCTTATGTAAGGAACTTAGAATAATGATGACTCATTCAAATGAGTGATTTTCATAGTTTTGAGGTGGAGAAGTGGAAGAGTAGTTTAGATTCAAATCTTCCGTAATCTTCTAAACTGAGATTTTATTTCACTGTCCAAAGAGACTTTGCACCCTGAGAATAAAGTTCTAACAATTACCTTCTCAGGCTGACTGAGGTATTTGGGATAACACTTCTCAAAATGAGATTTTCAGTGTAATCCCTTTGATGAATCCCAGAGACTTGACAGCAGCCTGTTTGCTTTTGAGGAATGAATTGCTTCAATTCCTAACATTCTCGGGGCCACCATCTCAGATTTTTATGGCAAATTCCTTAGTTGTTTTTCTGTGAGAAGGCTGACAGAAAATTTAGAGGTTCTGTTTACAGGAACCCCTGCTTCTTCCTATTTTCAGTTCAGTCTGTAATGGTTAGCCAGTCGCTGGATAGGATTACCTGGGTGGGTTTTTTCCTCTCCTGGATGCTCAGTTCTTATAAACTCTTTTTAACTGAACTTCTATTTACATACTTTTTAACCTTCTATAGCAGCTCTAGTAAGTGGCAGCTGGCTTTTATTTTCAGGATGTGCACTGTTCTTTATGTGTGGTTCCGGGACCAGCTGAGGAGTGAGCGCAGAGCCCTTCCTTAGACTCAACCTTCCAGCTCCGTGGTATGAAAGCAGCATGCTTCAAAGATACTTTGTGTGAAACCACTGGTGCTGGACTGGGCTTTGTTGTCTGAAGTTGACAGTGCTGTCTTTGTCTGGCTGCAGCCTCAATTGGTCATTCAGAACTTGCTTTTTCCTTGTGATTCCCACACATGCGAAACTGCACTGGTGTATACCCTGGTCAGGAAAAAAAAAAAAAGTGCCTCATTTTAGCAGGATAACAGAAAATACATCAACGAGGTTATTAGGGATCTCGTGTTAATTTGACCTTGCTTTATCTGATGCTGGCAAAAATACCAGGTGGATAGAAATGTTGGTATTTGTGCCTTAATTCCACTATTTGGATAGAAATGTTGGTATTTGGGCTCTAATTCCACTATTTGGATAGAAATGTTGGTATTTGTGCCCTAATTCCACTATTTGAAGAGGATGTGCCTTTCTTCAGCTGGTGTAACTGATGCTGATGCTAACTGCAGTTTTTTTAATCTGACACATGCTCATTTCGGTGCTGCTTTAGCCAATTGCAACCCACAGATTACAAACTGCAGTTAATCCAAATACTGGTGCCTGTGGTCAGTGAACCAACACAGAGTTCCAAACTGAGCACAGGCAGTACCAAAACACCCTTTCTGCAGGATGTTTGCAGAAGCCTACACACTCTGCACATTTTTCTTCACCAAGTGCCATTGCCTGGAGTGCTTTGTGTCCCTTGCACTTGCAGAGGAAGTGCTGTTCCAGATGTGGTTCCTGCCCTGAAGGCTGTGAGGGTGTAGAGAATTCACTGAGATAACCTCTACTCACCACCTTCTGCCTTTGCTTTAGCTGTAGGCCTGTAGTGTGGGCTGGGCTTGCAGGCAGCAATTAACTCTGTGCCTTGTAATTCAAGATTATTTTCTGTAGGTAAATTTCAGTAACTGAGTAAATAGACTTTATCATGTTTAAAATGTATTTATTTAAGCCAGTGCACGTGGTTTGTTTTAATGCTGGTCAGACCTAAATCAACTGTCTAGTGACCCCGGTGCAAGCCCATAACCTTTGCTTTATTCAGAAATGTACTTTTAAAAGTCTGTGATACGTTTGAACTAGTCTTAAGAGGTACCTGAAATTAAAAGTCTACCTTTTTTTTTTTTTTTTGGCTACATATATTTGCAGTTTTGTACTGAAGCTACTACTGTTTTTAAAATTTTTTACTTTTTTTACATACTGAAATCTTTTAATCCTGTGCCTTTTTGTGGTTATTCCTAACTGAATTACATGCATTTTGTGGAGATGAAATCTTGTGAGCAAGTATTATTGCACAACCCCTCCATTTCTGTAGGCTCAAGCAGCCATCCTGGAGTGAACTGGAAGAGAGTGTAGCGAGATAAAATTCAACTACTTAATCAATTTATTTGATTTGGTTACACTGTTGATTACATTATGCCAGAACACCTTATCCCCACTTAGATTACTTAGCAAATGGATTGCACAACAGTGCTGAGGAGAATAACATGATAGTGATAAAAATGAGCAGAAGGAACTTTAAACCATCAAAGACTTTTTACTCACTTCAGAGAACCTGGTTATTTAAATGCTTTGTATTTCTGTCACCCTCTGATGGGAATAAAAGTCCTGGCTAGCAGCTGGTTTCCTCCAGCCTCTGCTTTCCATGAGGGTGAGGTTCAGGACAAATCCAGAGAGCTTTTCCTTTCAGTGGACATTTTCCTTTCTTGATCCTCCTTCCTCTTTTTCCTCCCCCTGGGAATTCTTGGTCCTTTTTTAATAAGTAATCCAGTGCTTCAGTTTACAATCAGTTCTGTTTCTTCCATGCTTTATTTTTCTTCTGTGAGCAGTTGAAAAATACAGACTTCACATAATCCCATGGCTGGATTTTGTCTTGTTTTGGGAGGTCAGAAAACTCAGTGTCGGTTTCCTGATCGGTTCAAGGTCCTTTGGTTTGTTTCTGAATAGAGATGCAATGTGTATGTCTTAAATCACAGAAGAGACTCACTGTGAAGACACGGATTTTAACCTTTGCTTTGTAAATGATTTCTGAACTACTTGGGTTTTTTTTTTTTAAATACAGCTGAAGCTGAGCAGTTCAGGAATTGTGTGTCCAAAGGATATCCATGAGCTGTGCTTAGATTCGGAAGTGCTTTCTTCAGTTTACAGCTGTAGCTATTTCTATGAAATTTAAAGCAGAAGAACCTCCCTGTGCTTTGTCTCCGGGTGCTAAACCTCATTCTGTAGAACCCTTGGTGCTGCTTGGGCTGACCCAAGAAGTGGATGGAGCTCAGAGGGGTCCCAACCCCAGAGTGGGCAGCAAGGACCACCCATCAGCATGGGAGCCCAAGACTCTGAAGCGTGGTACCGATACATACACTGGCAACTTGATTTTATGCTATAAAATAATTTGTATTACATCTAACAGTTTTAAAGGATTTTTTTTTCCTCCTTTTTTTATTTTATAAATTATGCATAATGACATTGTAATAAACCTTTCCTCACCTCTCTGGCTGTCGCATTAACTCACCCTGCTGTTTGTACCGCCCCTGTGCTGAAGGCAGCTCTTTCCTGTGGAAAGCCAGGCCCGGTTCTTTGAGGCAATAAAAGGAATTTTTGGCAAAGCCGGAGCGTCTGCGCTTCCTTGTGCGCCGCGGGGCGGGGCCGCGCGGGGGCGCTGTGGGCGGGCGCCGCTCCCGGGGCCGCTCCCGCCGCCGCTTCCGCTCGCTCTCGGTGGCGCGGCAGCGATGTCGGACTCGGAGAGCGAGGAGGAGGCGGACGGCGGCCGCGCCGAGCCCTTCTCCCTGGCCGGCTTCCTCTTCGGCAACATCAATGAGGCGGGGCAGCTGGAAGGGGACAGCGTCCTCGACAAGGTAGGGCCGTGTCGCTCCGGGAGGGCACGGCGGGCGGAGGGATGGGTGAGCCGGGGTGCTGGGAGCGACCTGTGGGCTATCCCGGGGTGAAGGCAGGGTGACCCGGTTTGTGCCGGGATATACCGGGATATGCCGGGCTCTGCTGCGGTGAACCGGGATGTACGGAGGTGCTCGGGGTGTCCCAGCATAACCCAGGATGTATGGAGGTGCTCGGGGTGTCCTGTGGTCAGCCGGGGTGTCCCAGGATAACCCGGGGTGTATGGAGGTGCTCGGGGTGTCCCAGGATAACCCGGGGTGTATGGAGGTGCTCGGGGTGTCCCAGGATAACCCGGGATGTATGGAGGTGCTCGGGGTGTCCTGTGGTCAGCCGGGGTGTCCCAGGATAACCCGGGGTGTATGGAGGTGCTCGGGGTGTCCCAGGATAACCCGGGGTGTCCCGGGGGATGCTCGGGGCGGGCTTTGGGGCAGGACCCCGCAGGCTCCCGCGGGGCTCGGCCCGGCCCGGCGCTCGGAGCCTCCCGGCTCTGGTCTCCCCAGGAATCCAAGAAGCACCTGGCCGGGCTGGGCGTGCTGGGGCTGGGCAACCTCATCACCGAGATCACCGCCAGTGAGGAGGAGAGCGCCGAGAGCGAGGGAGCGCACCTGGACGAGGAAGGTTTGGCGCTGGGGGGCTGCGCTTGGGGAGCGGAGGGGCTGCAGGGGCAGAGCTCTTGCCGGAGAGAGCAAAATGCACCCGGGTCTGCAGGGAATATCGTGGTGGTCTCTGGCCAGAGCCTCTCTGTCAAAGGCCTTCTCTTCTCCACCTTGCCAAACAGAATCCCACAGTAGCTCCTGATCAATTGTGCACCTGTTCCCTTTAATTTTTTATGAGTATTTTTTCTTTTACTTGTCTTTCCTCCTTCATAAATGAGTTTAGTCTGTGTTTGTATTAAAGAAGCCTACTTAGCACACAGTATAATATCTCTTTCTGAACTTGCTGAACAGTTTTCATGAGTAAGTGATAAGTGCTTCTTGTGCTAAATTTGATTGCTTACCAATCTCTTAGGAGAAATTCAGAGCCATGAGAGCTTTTGATTAGAATGAGGGGAACAGTACTCTGTGGGAGATGCTTATCAGATAGTTTTGTTTTTTTAAATAAAGGAAGCATAGCAAAGCAAGCATTCATAAGTACCTAGTGGAGTCTGATGTAACTAGTATAAATTAGGATAAAGTTTTGTGTTTCTCCTAGGCTGGGTTAAGAGCACAGAGGATGCTGTTGATTACTCAGACATCACTGAAGTGGCAGAGGATGAGAGCCGTCGGTACAAGCAGGCGATGGGCAGCCTGCAGCCAGCTCGAAGGCCAGGTAAAGGGGCCCAGCACTGCAGCTCTGCCTGCAGGAGCCCTTCTGGGGCATTGTGCTTTCTCACTCCTTGCTTCACAAGCCCAGTAACTGCTTTTGTGAAACTCTCTTCACTGGATGAAGCCATTGCTTGCTGTCTTCCTCTTTAAGGGAATCAGTTCCTTATTGGAGTCACTTCAATCTTAGTATCTCCTGTTTTACTCTTGATTTTTTTTAAGACTCTGCAGAAGGTACCTTGGTTCTTTTGTTGTTCCCAGGTATCTCTGTCTGTATTCTGGCCCAGAATATGCTTTCAAAACCAAGCAGCTTTTCCATTTCAGTAGCTGCTGGTGTAAATGCTACATCCTGGCATATTCTTTAAAGATGTCTTACACTTAATCTTTCTGCTGACTTTCTGTGATTGGTGAGATATGAAGATGATTTGGACTTTTTAAGCCACATTTTCTTTATTTCTTCTACAAAGAGTGAATAAAAGGATGTGATAGCAGAATATATAAACATGTAGGCAAATTGTGAGTAAAAGGAGGTCATAGCAGAATATATATATACACATAGATTTTAAGTGCTTCAGTCATCTTTCTGTCAGCTTCTCTTTGTCCTTCCTTCCTGGTATTTTTTAAATTTACATCTTGCAAGTGAGTTTGTGCAGGAAGCTGAACTGGTAAGAGTTTTCTTCTAGTTACAAGATAAGAATGGTGTCTATGCCATCAGGTTTGAGACAGAATAAATGGAAAGGGTGCCTGGTTTTGTTTTATTATCTGCTTAACACTTGGTCTTGTCTCCTGCATGGTTAGATGAAGATGAGGATGATTATGATGCTGACTGTGAGGACATTGATTCCAAGCTGATGCCACCACCACCACCCCCTCCAGTACCTGGAAAAAAAGAAGATGAAAAGGATGCAGCTGCCACTGGTGAGTGAGGACTTTCTTCTTCTCTCTGGCAATGTGAGTTTCTGAAGAAAGTGAGAGCTTCTGTGTAGCAGAACTGCGGCACCATGTGTCACCCAAACTCGATCTGCAGGCTGCATCTGAAGGTGAGTATTTGTGGTGTTACAGGGTTGCCTGAAGCCTAGGGGGAAGCATTTTATTTCCAGTGACTGTTGCAATACCTGTATTGACAATGAAACTGTTTTTTTATCTCATCCTCTCAGTTGTGGCTGGGGAATTCACCTGGAACGCATAGGATAAAATGAAAGGTTAAACCAGAATGGTACTTAAACTGCCTGCACAGGCTTAATTTTTGCATAACTTCATACAAACAGTAAATGTGGCACTATGGGGTTATGCTAGGGGAGAGGGAGGGGATCTGTTTGTTTATGAGGTGCTTGTTCTGTTATAGTATCTGAAGATGGAGACGGTATCATTTTGCCCTCCATCATTGCTCCTTCCTCTGCTGCCTCTGACAAGGTGGATTTCAGCAGCAGCTCTGATTCTGAGTCAGAGATGGGACCTCAAGAAGCCAGGCAGGCAGAATCCAAGGAAGGCAAACTCACACTTCCTCTTGCAGGAATCATGCAGCGAGATGCTTCCAAACAGTTGCCAAGTGTTACAGAGCTCTTCCCAGAATTTCGACCAGGCAAGGTATTGTAAGAGTTTTGTGGAGGAGATGTGTGTCATGTAAACCCTCTAAATATGCATTGTACGGTGTTTAGGAGTATCTATTCAGTAATCACATAGATGTTCTTGCTCACTCAATACTTTCTTTAGTTTCTGTGTGCTGCTGTTTCCAGATTGATTTTATCTAATAATTTTCCTGCCATTTGCAGGAATCTCTTAAAAAGCATCCTATAAATCAGGGTGTGAATGTTTTGCTGACCATAGCAAAGGCCTGTTGATTTGATACTTTTGCCAGATGATTAAAAACCGTGCTAATCTGTCTGCTTCCTGGCTTTTCTGGTAAATACTTGCTCCTCCTTTTGTGCTGTCCTGAACTTGGTGTGCTTTTCCTGTAACAATCTGTGATCTATATCTTTACTTAATTCTCTCCTGAAATTGCTCTGAGCATAAATCAGAAATCACATCAAAGCAAGTTGGTTCAAAGAATGGTTGGGTTTTGCACAAAGCGAATTAATTACAATTCTTTCCTAAATGCTCCCAAATAGAAAATGCAGTTTATGTATTTCAGTATTTTGGAAGTTTTAGAGCTGTCAAGAAGAGAGGAAAAGGTAGGAGGAGAAGGACAATGAAGATGGGCTTAGAGTTGCCAAAGAGATAGTTGTGGATAAGGGTAACTTGGTTTTATGTGTGCCTCAGAGAGTTTGTGTAAGGAGATGAATAATTTGCATAATTAATGTAATGTTTTAATGACTTAGCTGAACACTGTCTATTGGTAATCTAGGTTCTAGGTGAGGCTCTAGCACAGAGGTTTCCCTTCTCAGTGTTTGCTAGGCTTTTGCAAACTTGGTGTTTCCTGTGTATCAGTCAGTGTGTTCATTCCTTTGATGCTCAGCATGTAATATCAGAGACTGGCTCAGTGTTGGGTGTGCCCAGTGGGTGCAGAAATCAGTGCAAGCAATTAATGCTGAGCACTTGCCATGATTAATTAATGAGCAATAGAGCTGGCAAAGCCTAAAGCCCTGTAGATTTTGCTATGAGAATGGTTGCTGTGCATGTTAATATAGCATTGTATTTTTGGATGAAACCTCCTAAAGTAGCATGTGCAGAAGCAGACTTTTGTGTCCATTTAACCTGTTAGCAGTTTAACTATGTCTGAGACCTTTGCTCTTCATGACAGGGCATTGAAACTGGATAAAGTTTTAAATTTTAAATTTAAAACTGGATTGTTTTAAATAATCTGTAGGAGTTTTGGAAAGAAGGTTTACATGGATAGGCAGAGGACAGAGTGGTCATATAAACATTTCCTTTGGGAATCACTGTAACAGATTAACAGAGAACATTAATAGGGTGTATCTGCAAATCTTTGGTTCCAATTCCTGTTTCCTAAATATGTCAGTTAATTTAGAAATATTTTTTTACCTCTTTAAGAGAGTTCTTAGAAGAAAATAATAAATTTAAGTGTATAAAAACCAGCAATCATACCCATAGAAGGAACAGGAGAGAAAATGTATCATTACCACGAGTGCAGGTTATGGAGGTGTGCAGTGTAGGGGAACTGCATTATAATGGAAGTAAAAATAAGTGTATTATTTCTGGGCCATATTATCTATCTGTTTGCTTAAGAAATCTCTATATAACTCTCTTTTAGCTTGTCTCTTTTGCTGATAATTTTATCAACTCTTCTTCAACCTCCATCTGTCTTTCTGAAGATTGTGGATTGTTCAGAATGAAAATCAATTCCTTCCAGGTGGTGTCTAACCACATGTCCAATATGTAAAGGCAGTCTTTCTTCCCTCTGACTTTCTCTGCGTCTGAAATTAAGAATATATCCTTTTGAAAAGGCGGGATCCATCAAACAGAAGGATCAGAAACTTTTTTTTTGAGTATAACCCAGAGGTTGTTGATTGCATTGGGAGCTGGGGTTGTACCACAGGCCGAGCTTCTGAATTTCAGAGCGCTCTCCTGCATTAGTGTTCTTTCAGTGAGGGCAGGCATTCCACAGTGCCTGTTTTAGTCTGATCCTCCTGTTTTCTCCCGTTCCAGGTGCTGCGTTTCCTGCGTCTCTTCGGCCCTGGGAAGAACGTGCCGTCGGTCTGGCGGAGCGCCCGGAGGAAGCGCAAGAAGAAGCACCGGGAGCTGGCACAGGAAGTGCAGATACAGGAGGGTGAAGTTGTGGTTGAGAGTGGAGTGGAAGGAAAGTCTCCTTGGGAGTATGAGTTTGCTGCTCCTCCCCCTCCTGAGCAGTGCCTTTCAGATGATGAGGTGGGATATCTGAGACTTAGAGAGGGTCACCAGCCAGTGCTGGGGGTAGTAGTGGATTGGACAGTGACTTTTAGAGGAAGGAGCTTTTCCTTCAAAAGTGGAGAACAGAGTTAGCTTGTATTCCAGCTGGGCAGCAGCTCTTCTCCAAATACTAGTCAGTGACTTCAGGTGATTGCTTCTTACTGAGAAGGCTGCATCTGTGGTACAGGATCAATAGGAGAGCTTACCCTCTTTGTATCAATGAAGAAATCTCTGTGTTCTTGAAAGTCTAATTGCAGAACATTCTTGGGGCAGCTACTAAGTATGGAAAAGAACTTCTTAGAAATGCTTTTCTTCTATGAGAGTAAGCTGGGAAACTCGGGAGGAGGAGACCTCTTACTGACACTTAGATAAACCACCAGTGTAACCGTTCCCTCTTTGCTGTGCTTCAGATTACCATGATGGCACCTGTGGAGTCAAAATTCTCCCAGTCGACTGGTGACACGGACAAGGTGACAGACACCAAGCCCAAGGTGGCCGAGTGGCGCTACGGCCCTGCCCAGCTCTGGTACGACATGCTGGGCGTCCCTGAGGACGGCAGTGGCTTCGATTATGGCTTCAAGCTGAAGGAGAAGAATGAGGAGGAGGCCAAAGGGCACACAGAGGAGGGGGTGAGTGGGGCAAAGTGTGGGGATGGATGTGGGGATTGCTGCACAATGAGAATCCGGCGATGGGCTGGTGGATTGTTGTGCACTGTGCAAAATGAGACGTTGAATTTTCCTCCGTTAGTTTGGAAGGATGTCTTTCAAGTCACATCTTCCAATGTGACTTCCACGTCTTCCAAGTTCTTATTACTCCCTTCCAGGATGCAGAATCGTCGAAGGAGAAGGATGATCTGCTAGCTGATGAGCACTTCCTCATGGTGACACAGCTCCAGTGGGAGGATGATGTCATCTGGAACGGGGAGGATGTCAAGCACAAAGGGACTAAGACGCAGCGTGCGAGCTTGGCGGGCTGGCTGCCCTCCAGCATGACCAGAAATGCCACTGCCTACAATGCCCAGCAAGGTGATCAGGGCTCTGACACCAGCTTTACTTGCTGTAGTGAGCTGGCTCATTACATGCTCAACTGCAGCACTTAGTAAAACTGTACATGTACAGTTGCATGTCTCAAATGTAGAACATAATTCCCCCTGTGAGGGGGTGCTTTTTGGAAAAATCACAGCTCCACTGAGAATTCTGAGACTTGGTTTCTTTCCAAAACCAGAGTAGGTCACTTCTGTTAAAAGCTCTGTTTTTCTTCTTCCCATGTGGAATACCAGATGCTGGATCCATCTACATTAATATCAAGCAAAGCTGCCCTTAGGATTTTCTCTTTTTATAGGCTAGTGGAATTTTGTTTACTTTTGTTTTTAATTGGAAGAATTATGTAAAAGTCTTCAGAAGTTTCTCCTCAACTAAAAATTGTATACTGTTTTTTCTAGATAGGAAGTAACCATTCTTACAAGCCTCAGACTTCTTTTAGACATGGATGCATTTTAAATTGAAATTGTTCACATAGAATGAATGTTTGTTATATCTTATGCTGCTTTTACAAGGAAAGACTAATGGGGATGTCAGATCTTTATTGGATACCAGTGTCAGTTCTTTAGTGTTCAGCTGTGAGTACAAGACACTGAGGTGTTAGGTGTGTGAATTGGAGTTTCTTTGAAGAGGCTGCAGATTCCAGCAGTCAGCTCTGTGTGAAATGTTTTTTTTTTTAAGCTTTCCCAGTTCTAATTACACATATCACTCTTTGGGATATGAGCAGTAGATCCATCAGGCTGAGAGTCACTCTCCATGCAATCCCCCAGTCCTGGTTTGAGGCACTGCAGTGCCTCTGACCCTCCCACTCAAGCTGACCTTGCTTTTGGTTTTCTTTTCTCTAGGTTTGAACCGCAGTGGCTCTTTGCTCAACTCACCAATTCCTCTAGCACAGAAACCCAATGTGGCAGGAGTCCTGGGCATAGCAAAGTGCAAGGAAAAGGCTCCTGAACAGCAAGGTAATGGCCCATGAAGAGGTGCATGTGGCACTCATTTCTGTGGCAGAAGGGCTACTTGTTTGCTCTAAAACTTTTTGGAGGCTGTGTTTCAAAAGAGCAAAATCTCTGAGCATTGGTAAAGCTCAGACTTGGAGCTCTACTTCCTCTCTGCTTTCAAGATCAGTTTTCTTTTGCCTTTCAGAGGTCTTCCCTCAGGAAGCCTGAAAGATGGGGAAGGTAGAGGGAATAAGATGCGGGAATGAGATCTGAAATAGTTTTCTGCCAAGGCTGAAACAATTTCCTGTGTATAAAATTCTCAAGTGTTCTACTTTTTGATTGTTGCAGTTTCCCTGGATGAAGACAAGCCCTGGTACTCCATTTTCCCAATTGATAATGAAGAGTTGGTGTATGGCCGTTGGGAAGACAATATCATCTGGGATGATCAGGCAATGGAAACCTACTTGGATCCCCCTGTCTTAACACTTGATCCAAATGATGAAAACATAATTCTAGGTACGTTTATGGCATGCAGAAATTTGACTTGAGTGGGAAAAGACAAAGGGAAATGGAAGCAAGGGTTTATAATCACACTGCAGTGGAAACAAATGGACTGGGGCAATACTTACAGCCTTCCTTTGTTCTGGATTTTGAAGTTAATTTGCAAGTCAAAGGCCTAAGCAGAACATGGCAATGCTAATAACCTATATTGCTGTGGTGTACACATTCAACTTCCAAGTTAAATGCACTGACAGGAAAGCAAAAATGAATGCCTTGAAAGTTAAATTCAATGTGATTAATCTGGCTCTTGATGTGTTTTAGGAGTGACTGTCTTAATTTGACTTGCATGCATGTTGGTTTGAAGAGGAAAGGTAGGGATGTAAACTTGTGCTTTCAGAAATTCCTGATGAAAAGGAAGAGATGACTTTGAACTCTCCATCCAAGGAGAACAAGAAAGAATCTTCTCTAAAGAAGAGTCGGATCCTGTTGGGAAAAACAGGTGTCATCAAGGAAGAACCACAGCAGGTAAGCATAAGCTTTAGCATCATCTCCAGGGTTAGGAATGATGAGGAGGGAGTGAGATTTGTTGGGTTTTTTGACATCTCTCTCTCTCTGTGTTTAAAATGGAATTAGAACATGTCTCAGCCAGAGGTGAAGGATCCCTGGAACCTCTCCAATGATGAGTTTTACTACCCCAAACAGCAGGGACTTCGAGGAACCTTTGGAGGAAACATCATCCAGGTAGTCACAATAGTCTTCACTGTGAATGAAAGGGCTTGAGTGCCTTGATAGGAGGTTTTTAGCTGAGGGTAGGACTGAGGATTTGTAGAAAAACAGAATTTAGATTACAACAGGTCAGTTAAGTGTTCATGAAAGATATTTTTAATGCTCAATTAATATTAGGAGTTTGAACTAATTTTTATTGATTGCCCCATCAAACTGAGATTTATTTGCTTGATATTGCTGTGTCCTCCTCACCATGCTTTTGTTTGGTGTCTTGTTATGTAGCATTCTTTGTAAACCAATAGTGGGAGAGGAGAATGGGGTGCAGCTTGTTTCTGCTGCTACTGTGTGTCTTAGTCTGAATATTATAAAATTAATTTAGTTACTGGTGAATATGAATTACTGCTCACTAGCCCCAGCTGAGGAGATGATAGTTTTTTTCTTCCTTCTTTGTGGAATTCAGTGACTTCTAAAACCTCATCTGACTCCAGCAACTTCTGTAATGGGAAACTTGCATATAATTCCAGATGAATTTCTCCCCACCGAATTATGGTTATACATGTAATTCCTGATTAGTAAAAAGATCCCACCATTTGGTACCATTTGAAATAGTAAAATTGAAGTCATCCCTGTATGCAAAGGAAAGATCTTTATATGGAAGTAAGGACTTTTCTGTCAAAAGTCAACACTTATGATGACAAGTGAATTTCAATGCACTTGTACTTCTGCGAGGAAACCTAAAAATATCCCTGGGCTCTGTTATTTGAGGTTTAACAGGATAAGATGATGGTTTTACTTTTGAGGTGGTGCATGTCTCTTAGCACAGCTTTGTTCTGTACCAGCACTCCATCCCAGCAGTGGAGCTGCGCCAGCCGTTCTTCCCCACCCACATGGGTCCCATGAAGCTGCGGCAGTTCCATCGGCCTCCCCTGAAGAAATATTCCTTTGGTGCCTTGTCCCAGCCTGGGCCCCACGCTGTGCAGCCTCTGCTGAAGCACATCAAGAAGAAAGCCAAGGTCCAGTTGTTCCTGTCTGTGTGGCCCCTGGGCAGCTGGGTGAGCTGTTCTGGTGACACTGTCCCCTGTCCCCGGCGCAGATGCGGGAGCAGGAGCGCCAGGCCTCCGGCGGGGGGGAGATGTTCTTCATGCGCACACCCCAGGACCTCACTGGCAAGGATGGAGATCTCATCCTGGCTGAGTACAGCGAGGAGAACGCCCCTCTGATGATGCAGGTTGGCATGGCAACAAAGATTAAAAATTACTACAAGAGGGTGAGTATCAGATTCTGCTCTTGGACAGCGCTTTCCCTCTGCCTCTCACTGAGAGCTAACAGCTCCTCCGTTGCACCTTCCAGAAACCTGGCAAAGATCCAGGAGCTCCAGACTGTAAATATGGAGAGACTGTTTATTGTCACACTTCTCCCTTCCTGGGTTCTCTGCATCCAGGCCAGTTGCTGCAGGTGAGAAACAAGGTTTTTACATTTAAAAGACTGATAAGTTGGCTGTGGCATAATAGGCAGAGTACCTTTTACTCTTTACTTTAAACCCTATTTATTCAATCACAAATAATACGCAGCTTCCAAAAAACCCACCAACTTCCTTTTGAATCCCAGTTTATGTCTCTTTGTTTACTAGTAATAGTAATTACTATTAGTAATTCAGTTCCTAGTTTTTTTTTTAATCTCTGTTGCATGTTTTTTTAAGTCATTGTAGGAGTTACAAGAATTGCAGGAAGTGAATCTTTGCTGTTTTGCTTAGTAATGGTATTAGAAATAGTGTTAGAGAGGACTGAGGGGAAAACCAAAGCTGCTTGAATGCTGAGAAGCTCAATAAATAGGTGTTGGAGGGGATAGAAAACATGGATTTCTCACAGTCCAGGATTTTATGTGTACCTTCTGAGAATTACACTTCTTGTTTTTGGATGCCACTTACTAGTCAGGTGCACAGACTTCTGCTTTTATGAGCCTCTCTCTGTTGTTAAAATACATACATTTGAGTTGGGGAGAGGAATTAAGAATGTTACAAGGACCACCTGGCTAATAATCTATTAATGTAAATAGAAATGGATTTCAGTTAATGCTAGCTGCTCTTGCTGCAGCAATAATTCTTCCATTCTGTACCACAGGATAAAGGTAAGGTGAAGGTTCACATTAGAGATGTATCACAGAACTACCAATGCTAATTGTGTGTTGGGCTGGTTTCTGTGGTTATTGTACCCTTTTGCAGATGTGTTCTTTCTGCCTTTTATTGAAAGTGCCTCCTTAAAGGACTTGAAGTACCTCCACATGTCCAAAGAGCCCTTCAATCTCTGCATTTGTTCTAGTGTTTCTTAAGCTTTTGTTCTTCATCCTTGACTAGTCCCTGCACATTTACATATACTGTGATATAAATAATGGTATACCATTGCAGTGAACCTTGTGGTGTTGTTTTGGTCTTTAAGATCTTTTTTGTAGATTGTATCACAGAAGATTTGATCAAAACTTCTGAACTTTGATTTGTTTCTCTTGACAGGCATTTGAAAACAATCTTTTCAGGGCCCCCATCTATTTACATAAGATGCCTGAAACAGATTTTCTGATCATCAGGACACGCCAAGGTTACTACATTCGAGAACTGGTGGATATTTTTGTAGTTGGGCAGGAGTGCCCACTCTATGAAGTACCTGGGCCCAACTCTAAGCGAGCTAACACACATATCAGAGACTTCCTGCAGGTATGTGATAGGAGATTGTTTGGGGATTTTGGGGGATCTTTGAGGCAAGTCCATGGCATAGGCTTGGGCCTTGGGACAGTCTTGATTTGAGGATCTCATTGTCCTGCTGTGACTCCATTTTTTCGTTTGTTTGTTTTCTGGTGAGGTGAGAGCACTGCAAGAATTGGATGTTAACCAGACAGGCCATTTTGGTTTTCATTTAACCAAAGATTTATAGCCTGTCTCTTCTGTTTTAATGGCATCCTATCTGATAAGATAATGGCTTTTTATAACCAGAATAAAAGGTTTGGAAATTATATATAAATGTACAAAACTGAAGAAGTTAGAGTGAGTTTTGAAGTGGTTGTGCTGTGTGAAATGTCACTTATGGGTTTTACTAAGAGTCAGTTAAGGAAACTTATCACTGTGCTATCAAACAGCACAGAATTAGAGTTGCCTCGTAGGTATTTCTTAATTTTCTAGATCTTCTGGTGATTAAGCTTTGAGACAGTCCATGAGCACTCAGTAATTATCCCCAATTTCATTTTTTGAGAAAATTTCTAGTAATTTACTGTCAATTTAACTCAAAATTATAACTCCAGAGGTATCTGCAGAGCAGGAGAATCCATGCTGTTCACAGAATTTCTGTGACAAAGCACAAACATTTCTAATGTGTTAAAACAAACTTTCAAGACAAACATGTTTCCACATCTCATTCTCAAAACCAGCTGAACCTGAAGCAGACACACAGCTTGGAAAATTCACTGAATAAATTTATGAGAAAAAATGGTTTTTAAGTAGCAAATCTGGAGCAGACACCAGAAACATCGTGTGCACTGTCTGTGCAAGCCGGTTTATTGTTTCTTTGGACAAATGGGTGTTGTTTTGTAGGTTTTTATCTACAGGCTCTTCTGGAAGAGCAGGGACCGTCCCCGGAGGATCCGCATGGAGGACATCAAGAAGGCTTTTCCCTCGCACTCCGAGAGCAGCATCCGCAAGCGCCTGAAGCTCTGCGCCGATTTCAAACGCACAGGTACTGACGGGTTTTCTTTGGTGGGCAGCCATCCTGTGCTGCTCCTGGAGCTCCCAACACAGCACAAAGAGAGAACATCTCCTGATAAACCATTACTGAAAGCTTGTAGAACTGTAATCTGACAGGGGTGCTGTTTGTTCCAGTTTTTAAGAATGTGCGCTTTCTTTTGGCGCAAGTGTGCTTGATGGTGAGAAGTGACTACATTTAGTAGTCATTAGAATAGTGACAGTAGACATTGGTCACAAGTTTAGACATTTTTAATAACCCTTTGGGCATTTTTAATAACCCTTTACTCATTAAAGACACAACACAAACACATTCCCTCTCTGTGTGGCTGTGTTGTGTTTTGCATGCAAATACATGCAAATGCAAGCTGGGACTGTGATGGCATCCACCACGTGGAAACCACTCAGTGTTTGACCTGTGCGTTTTTCAGGGATGGACTCAAACTGGTGGGTTTTAAAGCCGGATTTCAGGTTGCCAACAGAGGAAGAGATCAGAGCCATGGTGTCCCCAGAGCAGTGCTGTGCCTATTACAGCATGATTGCAGCCGAGCAGCGGCTCAAGGTAAATCCTGCTAAATCCAAGGCAAATTCCTGGCACCCTGGGAGGGGTGAGCCTAGCTAACACCTCCTCTCTGAAGCTAATTCTGCTATAAAATAGGCAAGTTAGGTCCCTGACTGTTGTGTCACTTGCTAAGTTTGCTGCTGCATAAAAGGGAATTAAGTCTTAAAGAGAGAAACACTGTATTCTTACTGCCTATTATCTCAACATTTAATCAGCTCAAAAGTACCAAAGGGAAGGTACAGGAAAGGGCTTATGTTTATACCTGGAGCTCTACAGCTTAAAGTGACCAGCAGGTGGCTGTAAGAGACACTGATTATTTTTTTTTAAATTTGAATGCACTGTTAGATATGGAGTTTGTCAAAATACTGGGCAGTTTGACATCTCTGCTACTGTTGGTCACTGTGAATCTTGCAAACAACTGTCTGTGGAGGTTTGCTTGTTCAGCATGGCAAGTCTTCATGTTTTGTCTCCAGTAACCTGTTTAACACTTCAGCTTCTCATTTTTTCCCTAACATTTCTCTGCAGGATGCAGGTTATGGGGAGAAATCCTTCTTTGCTCCAGAAGAGGAGAATGAAGAGGATTTCCAAATGAAGATTGATGATGAGGTATCATCAGAGTGATGCATGAGTGTGTACACCGGTATATAAATTTGAATGGCAGGAGAAAAATGAGGTCCTTGTATTTAAAGGACATATTTAAAGTCTGATTCAGTGTTTTCAATGTTCACACAGCTTTTTTGGGAACTTCTGCTGGCAGCTCATACCTGTCTTTGGTGATTGTTCTTGCAGGTCCTTTCCAGGATTAGGCTTTTTTTTACCTTAAATGCCTCTTTGTGAGTTCCTTAGCATTTCAATTATTCATTGAAGTGTCATCAGGGCAGCTGAAGGATCAAGAGGAGGAATTCACCCTCATTGTGTCAGTTGAAAAGTTTTCAGTATGACTGCAAGAATTGCAAAATAAAAGCTTGGACTGTAACAGGGTTGTGATTGTTTATTTTCTCTCTGGCAGGTGCGCACGGCTCCCTGGAACACCACACGAGCCTTCATTGCTGCCATGAAGGGCAAGTGCCTCCTAGAAGTGACTGGTGTTGCAGATCCCACTGGTTGTGGGGAAGGATTTTCTTATGTCAAGATTCCAAATAAACCAACCCAGCAGAAGGTATAGTTCCCAAGTAGCAATGGCTGAGAAGTCATGTGGGAGAAGTGGACTAAATAAGGGACATAAGGAAGAGAAAATATCAAATGAGCCTAGGAAAGACTCCTATGACATTAATGGGCTGAATCTTCCTCTGAACAGGACGATAAAGAGCCTCAGCCAGTGAAGAAGACAGTGACGGGCACAGACGCGGATCTGCGCCGGCTTTCCCTCAAAAATGCCAAACAGCTCCTGCGGAAATTCGGAGTGCCTGAGGAGGAGGTGAGTGTGAGCCCAGGGCAGGCTGCACACTTCACTAAGGCTTTGGCAGCTGATGGGGGAAGGGATGTATAAATTTCTGCTTTGACCTCATGTGGAGAGGATTGAGATCCACAGCCAGGTGCCTCAGCTGTGTGTCTCTAGAACCACTCCTTGTTTTCCTGTTTGCAGATAAAGAAGCTGTCCCGGTGGGAGGTGATCGACGTGGTCCGTACCATGTCCACAGAGCAGGCACGCTCAGGGGAGGGGCCCATGAGCAAATTTGCCCGTGGCTCTCGGTTCTCTGTGGCAGAACATCAGGAGAGATACAAAGAAGAGTGTCAGCGCATCTTCGACTTACAAAATAAGTGCGTTCTTATCTGATGTTCACAGCCTTGGACCCCACCCTGTCCCCACCTCAAAAGTCCAGCTCTGTGCATGTCTGGGGCTCACTGATATGTGGTGGTGTAGGTGTTCATTCAACTTGTTAGGCTCATGAAATACAGCACTGAGAAAGAGGCCTTTGGCTGTTAATAGAAACCCTCAGAATAATAGAAACCCTTGTTGTCACAGACCTTTTGGAAAGGTAGAATGTGTTGCAGAGTCACAACATGAGATGTTCTGCAGTTCTACACATCTGTAGTTCACCACCTTCCTTCCTTTCCTTTCCTGTTTTGTTCTGTTATGAACAATTTGCCATCTCGCTCTTGGGTAGCAGGTACCAATTCTATGTCCTATTCTTAGAACTGCCAAAATACATAATTACTCCTTGTTCTGGCCTGAGACTTGCGTGATGAGGGGATAAGGTATTGTTAATGAAGAAGAGATCAACTATTTGGGAAAGATTGTCTTCAAACAGTTGTTCCTTTAGCAGGGGTTAAAAGGAGGGCTGAGAAGGGAATAAATTATGCCTGTTGTAGTAGTGATTTGTATCATTAATTCTCAAATCTTTGCATCATTTTTACCTTTGTATTTCTGGGAAAGTAACAGACTGAGGTTTTTTTAATTTGGGAGGGCCACATTCACTGACTTTCAGGATGCTTCCTATTTCAGGGTTCTGGAATCCACTGAGATCCTGTCAACAGACACAGATAGCAGTTCAGCTGAAGACAGTGACTTTGAAGAGATGGGAAAGAATATTGAGAACATGTTACAGAACAAGAAAACTAGTTCTCAGCTCTCTCGGGAAAGAGAAGAGCAGGAACGGAAGGAATTGCAAAGGATGCTCCTGGGAGAAGACAATGACAAAGACAGGGGCAAAAAGGACAGGAGAGACAAAAAGGGGCTGTGTAAGTAACTGCAACCACCAGAATTATGCCTGGGAAGGGATGCAGGACTTAATGTCCTGCTGCAAAGTGTGCTGATCTGGCCACTCAGGAGTGTGGATTCCTTACAGGGAGAAGGTATAAACATGCTTATCTGCTTATCTTAACATTCCCTCTCTAGGGGTTCTTCCTTCTCTTGAGCACTTAGTGGCTGAAAGTGCATGTGAAGTGTATTCTTTGCCTCATATCTTTTGTTTATTTTGAACTATAAACTTACTCTGGTATTTCTTTAGATAGTCACTGCTGCTTCCTGCTGAAGTTTCTTTTTTTTATTTTTATTTTGAGTGGGGAGCTGGTTTTTTTCAGCATTTTTCTCAACATGTCTTCACACATAGTTCCTGCAACCATCTTACGGTTGTGTAGTTGGATCCTCTGTGTACACACAGCTCTGTGTGTGAAGCAGACACAGTCTGCAGGCTGATAGCAGTGTCTGTTACACTGTGTGCTGTGGCAGCATGTTTGGAGGTAAATTGGGCAGCTGCCAGATTTGGATCTCCTGGAGATGTGCTTGTTTTAAGTGCATTCCAACAGAGAACTTGACATGTCCCTGACTGGCTGGTAAAACGTTTGGCCTGTGAATGAACTTCATGAAGGTGTCCACGACCACTGTCACTTGTAGAATGTTTGTGAGCAAAGCTGAACTCTGCATCTGAGTCAATGTTACTGTTGCCACCTATTCTCAAATTGGGAATAAATCACTAATAAATAGTTACCAGAATAATTTATAAGGCAAATGTGGAAGATTTTTTATGATTATTACCTCATGAAAGATATCCAGTGTTACTTTGTACAAAACCTTTCAACCTGAATTATGAATGGTGCTGGAAAGATTCTGTGGTTACTTGACACACTGGTTGGAGCACTCCTTGGAAAACTGGATAATTCTTGATCCTAAGTTTCTGCCAGATAACCATACCTATGATGAAAAGCACTGTAACTAATCCATCTGCAGGGCCAGATGCAATTGCATGGCAGGTTGTACTTGTGGCTCCTTGTTGACTGTAGCTGTTCTTTCTGGCTTTGTAATCTATGTGGATAATTAGGTATCTTTGTTTCAGCTGCATTTCATGTCATGGTAAGAAACCATGAACAAGCAAGGGAAAGAGTTCTATTAGGTTTTCCTGAGTGTGTGTCTTGGAAGCTTTTAAGCCAAAACTATCTGCTGTATTTAAACAATGGTATTTCTACAATGTGGAAAAATATTAGAAGCAAATAAAGCATTTTCTTGTGACAACAGCTTCAGCAGCCTCAGCAAACTCTCACAAGGATGATGACACTGCCTCTGTGACCAGCCTGAATTCCTCTGCCACGGGCCGGCGCCTGAAGATCTACCGCACGTTCAGGGACGAGGACGGCAAGGAGTACGTGCGGTGTGAGACGGTGCGGAAACCCGCGGTCATCGACGCCTACTGCCGCATACGGACCACCAAGGACGAGGAGTTCATGTAAGGCCTTCCTGCTCTCCTTCTCCTGTCTCTTCACTTTGCCTGCAGGCTTATTTCATTCCACTGACAGCATGAAGAAATGTAGAATTGAGCGTAGAAGCCCGGCGCAGTAATTGTGGAGAGAAAGAGATTTAATGGCTGTCCCTTTGGAGAGTGTCACAAACTTCGTGCAGTGATTGAGCTGGCAGAAGAGTACCTGGCAAACCATGAACTAGGCTGGAAAATTTCTGTGGTTTTTTTCCCCCCACCCAGACGGAAGTTTGCCCTGTTTGATGAGCAGCACCGTGAGGAGATGCGGAAGGAGCGGCGCAGGATCCAGGAGCAGCTACGGAGGCTAAAGCGGAACCAAGAGAAAGAGAAACTCAAGGGCCCTCCAGAAAAGAAGCCCAAGAAAATGAAAGAGCGTCCAGACTTGAAAGTAAGCATTCCATACAGGTTCTGGCTACTGGAGAAATATTCTGTTCTAGTCATGTACTAAAGATCTCACTGGGGTGTTTTAATGATGCTTTGCCTCAAAACTAGGAGCCCATATGTGAGTTCTGATACATCACCTTCTATTTTTGCAGCTAAAATGTGGAGCATGTGGTGCAATTGGGCACATGAGGACGAATAAGTTCTGCCCTCTTTACTACCAAACAAATGCCCCACCTTCTAATCCTGTTGCAATGACAGAGGAGCAGGAGGAAGAGCTGGAAAAAACAGTCATTCACAATGACAATGAAGAACTCATCAAAGTTGAAGGAACGAAAATTGTCCTGGGAAAACAACTGATTGAGAGGTAAGGGAAAAAGCAGAGATACTGGTGGGGATAATAAGAATAAACAATGGAGAGCCTAATGCAGAATACTCATGTGTATTAATTACATAAAGTGACAGGGATTTACATAAACTGTTAGTACAGAATTTCCATTAAGCATTAGTTAATATGGGAGATGGAACCAAAGCCAGTAATGGGGGACAAATGATCTTGATTCACATGAGGGCTGGAGGAAGTATTGTGCTTTTTTTGTTTGTGCCTAGTGCTGATGAGGTCCGCAGGAAATCCCTGGTCCTGAAGTTTCCCAAGCAGCAGCTTCCTCCGAAGAAGAAGCGTCGCGTAGGGACAACGGTGCACTGTGATTATCTCAACGTGAGTGAAGAGTTACTGAGCTGATTGCAGCACCTCCATTCCTGTTTGTACCACCTGGCCAGGCCCTTAACTGCTCCTGTGCAACCTCCTCGTGCCTGCCCAGGAAATTAATAAGCTAAATTGTCTAGGATTTCTGTGAGTAAATGTTTTGCAACTTGGGACTGCTTTAATTTTTCTGCCTCTGATTTTTTCAGCGTCCCCATAAATCCATCCACCGGCGGAGAACCGATCCCATGGTGACACTCTCATCCATCTTGGAGGGCATCATCAATGATATCAGGGATCTTCCCAATGTAAGTTTGAGCTATGACACCCAAATCCTGCATCTCAAGCAATATGGTTGAAGGAGGGTATGTGTTGTAGATACCAGAATTTGGCTGGTTTTGTATGGATACATGTTCAAAGCTCATTTGTGATTTTTTCAAATATTTTTTTCAACAAAACCAGCACAAGATGAATGAAATATAGCAATGTGTAATGCTTTTATATATGTGGCACTGGAGAAGATCTGTCCTTCACTCTTTTCTGACCAGTCTTTGCCAGAAACTTGCAAAATCAAAAGATTAAATGGAAGATTGGAGTTGAAATGCGAATTTTAAAGTTCAGTTTCTTGACTTTTGTTTTGCAATTGAAAATACCACACATTTTCAGTGAGAAGTGAGATTTTCCTTCTTATAGTGGTATTAGAAAATAACCGTGTGGAAGAAAGTGTTTGCCATCGTGGGGTTGAGCTTATTCTGTTTTCCCTGGTGCAGGAAACTTTGTGTAAAGGTTTTATACATTAGTGCCTGTTTAACTGTGGAGGTTAAACTGAGATTAACTGTGCTATTACTGTGCTAATAACCATTTGTTTCTTTTCCTCCTCAGACATACCCCTTCCACACTCCTGTAAATCCAAAAGTTGTCAAAGATTATTACAAGATCATTACTCGGCCCATGGATTTACAGACCCTGCGTGAAAACGTCCGTAAGAGGCAGTACCCGTCCCGAGAGGAGTTCAGGGAGCACCTGGAGCTCATTGTGAAGAACAGTGCCACTTACAATGGTAAAAACACAGGGAAATCCTGCTTCTGCTAATACACTGTGCATGGATGAGCTGTGGAACTTTTAGAGTTAACAAAAGCAACATAAAAGCAGAGTAAATGCACTTCCAGATTGCAGTAGTGAACGTATATTTTTCTAGCTATACCTGAAAGATTATATTAATTTTAATGAACTAATTAATTAATAAGAAAGAAGTGAATTCCAGCATGTAGCAACAACTAAATGCTGACTGTGATGTAGTAATTGAAGTTCAGTTATGGGTTTGTGTCTTGGATTGACTCAATGACTGAAGACTTCTGCATGTTTCAAGTCCTGCCTACCTCTTTCATAGCTAAGTAAAATATTGTGTTCAGTGGATTACATTATTATGCTTTATTGAATCAATCTTTCAATGCAAATAGAAGTAGTTCACACCCATTAAAGGCAGTGCCTTGGAGCATGCAGCTTTGAGTTAGATTACATTATTATGCTTTATTGAATGAATCTTTCAATGCTAATAGGAATAGTTCACACCCATTAAAGGCAGTGCCTTGGAGCATACAGCTTTGAGTAGAGTTTGCTGTCATGATTTTACGTATTTTATTCTCAGTTGCAATAAACCTCTTCCCCATTTGGGAAGGTCAGGAAACTAGTTTAAAAAATGAAAGAAAGCTAGTTTAAAATAAAAGCATAGATTCTGTGGTAGAGTATGTATCTGCTGGGGAAAAGTGCTGATTCCCTGGCTTTATTCTGACTGCTGATAGAAATGTCTTTGTCCAAAATATACTAATTTGACAGAAAAACCTCCCAGCTGCACTGAGTCTGTCTAGGTTGTGCAGCATTGAGGGCGACACTGACAGCACTGAGTTTGTGTCTTTGCTGCTTCCTTTATTATTTTGACAGTTAAATCCCTGATTTATCCTAATAAGTAAGATCCATTTTTTTCATAGTTCTGTTGCAAATTCTTGTTTCCATGTCTGAGGAATCCTGAAATTATCTAAAGCTGGGGTTTTTGAATATTCCTTAAATGTCCATCTTGCCTTCCTTAGCAGTTCTGCTTCACTGACTGGACTTAGGGAAGGAAACAGAAATTTCATGATTTATACTGTGAATATTTGGCAGAGGTGGAGGGCTTGGAGGCCAGTCTGCCACAGGCACAGCTGCTTTCCAAAAGGTTTCCAAACTTTACTAGAATGTATGCCAGAAATGTTATTTACTACTAATAACATTTTCTCATATAAAATGCATGCTGAACTTGAATAACTGTGTGTATTGAAAATATACTTGAGTATATTCTCCTAACTGTGCCAGAAATATTATCAGTGATGCCTTAGGAGTAAAGATTAAGCATATTGTGACATGGCCTTTTTAATCAAGCTGCACTTGCTGTGTGTGTTTGCAGGGCCAAAGCACTCACTGACACAGATATCCCAGTCCATGCTCGACCTGTGTGATGAAAAGCTAAAAGAGGCAAGTTCTGTGAATGTGTTGTGGTCAGAATGGAGGGGGAGGGATGATCAGGTGTGGTTGAAGACTTTGAGAACAGAGGATGTGCATAGACAAAACCTAGGGGTTTACGGAGAGTAGTAGAAAATTAAAGGAGTTCTTCCTCCTAGCCCAGAAGGTATTTGAATTTTTACCATTTTAAACAGTTCCCATGGGAGCCTTGCTGAAAAAATGCTTGTTTCTTATTCTAGTTACCTTATCTATAGGCTTATATCTTGACTATTACCCCCTGTTAGTTTCAAGTGTTTCCATAAAAAGGTGCATGGGAGTCTCTCTGGGACAGAGTATCGTGATAGTTCAGTTATTAGTTTAGGGTCAGCCACTGATTTTCCCTACTTCTTTTGCAGAAAGAAGATAAACTGGCTCGATTAGAAAAAGCAATTAATCCTCTCCTGGATGATGATGATCAAGTGGCCTTTTCCTTCATTTTGGATAACATTGTGACTCAAAAGATGATGGCAGTTCCAGATGTATGTATCTTGAGTGACTATGTGTGATGTGCAAAATGTGCTGATCTTGTTGTGGAGAAAACAGTGCTATTAAATAGAAAAGTCTTCTGTAAAATTATCAATTTGTATTCTATGTTCCTACTGTCAAATAGATATCAACAGGCCTAGTTAAAAATCCAGTTGGTAGGTGTTTTCTCTGTGTCCCTCCCAAACCTAAATCATTGGATTCAAGAGGTCTTGTTATAAACACCTTAAATACATTTGGAGTGTTAATCAATTCTGCACTTGTTTTATGACATTTATAGCTCAAACTGTAGAAAATTCTACACAGAAGCTTTCTAAACCTGTCTGTTTTCTTTTTTTTTTTTTCTTTTTTCAGTCTTGGCCATTCCACCATCCAGTTAACAAGAAGTTTGTTCCTGACTATTACAAGGTGATTGCCAATCCGATGGATCTGGAGACCATCCGCAAGGTGAGCAGCTTGGGCTGAGCAGTCTCCTGAGAGGTGTTTGGACTTGATCACTCACTGGGTGACAATTCTCTTCCAGAATATCTCCAAACACAAATACCAGAACAGGGAGACTTTCCTGGATGACGTTAACCTCATCCTTGCCAACAGCATTAAGTACAATGGTAGGTGGTGGAAATGAGGCTTCAGCTGCCTTTTGTACTTTAATTCATCTGGGCACAACCAAAGTGTGTTGAAGCCTGAGGCTGTGATTCATAAACCTGATGATTGTTTTCCTTTCCTGAGGAAAGAGATGCTTTAACAGTGCTGTTTTCACTGTCACATGGAGCTTTATTACCATCTGGTGCAGAATGGGGCAGTTACATTTGGGGAGGATGTTCTGCTTGCTCAGTGCACGTCTCTGATCCAGTGATTTGTTTCTGGGAATTTCCTTGAGACAGACAGGGTACAACCTTCCTGTTGTACCTCTAAATCCTCTAAATCACACTTTTAATGCTGGAACAAACTGGTTGTGCTATTTTAGCTGAATGTGAGCTCTGCTTACTCAGAAGGAGTTAGGATTTAGGGGTCTGTGTAACCAAAACCTGTCTCTTGCTGTCTGTATTGAAAAAACATCAGAATGTATAAAGAGATTTGTTTCTTACTACAGGGTCAGACAGCCAGTACACAAAAACAGCCCAGGAGATTGTAAACATCTGTTACCAGACTTTAGCTGAGGTATGTGGACAACTTTAGTGGAATATTTACAGTTTGAATTTTCTGATCTGCAACCTTAGCAAGCTTTTTTGTTCTTAGTATGATGAGCACCTGACTCAACTCGAGAGGGACATCTCTACTGCTAAGGAAGCAGCACTGGAGGAGGCAGATCTGGAGAGTCTTGATCCTATGACCCCTGGTCCCTACACTCCACAGGCAAGTGACCAAGCAAGGCTTTCACTTCCTTTTAGTTTCAGTCTCCTGGGTGTTTGATCCCAATTTTCCTCTTTGTTTCATGTTCTCCATCTGTCTGCAGTTTTTCTTTTAGTGGAGTATGTTGTTGGATGGTGTGCTAACACATACTGCTTTTTAAGAATAAATATTAGAAGCAGTTCTGATGCTTCAGAAAGTGAGGTACCTAAGACAGAGAGAGACATTTCCCAGGCAAGTTGTAAAACTGGTCTAAAGATGAGCTGTGTACAGTCAGGTACAGCTGAGTGTGGGTTGGAAGGTTGAGGACTGTGCAAATGTAACATTTAGAAACCCTCAGAAGTCAAGCAGTGGACAGGTAAGGAGAACATGAGGACAAAACATGGGTGTAGTGCTGAGAGGAATCCAGGGAGCTGTTTGGTGGTGGCATTGTTGGAAAGGCTCATTGCTGTGGGCAAAGGAACTCCCTAATAAGGTCAGCAAACTCCAACTGTACCCTCATTGCTGGGATTCTTTGCATCTCTTTGTTCCAGTTGTAGTGGAAAATAACATTTTTTAACCTTTATCATTATATTATAGAAGACAATTGTGTGTGTCAGGTATTTTCTATGTGTTACAGAGCAAGTTCATGCTGGGTTTCTTTTCAGTGTTTACAGTTTGGCAAAGATTTATAAGCTACTTAGACTTTTAAAAAAATAATTCTTATTTTGGGTTGTTTGATGTTTTTAAAAACATCAGTTAAAAACTTCCACCAGGAATGACAAGTTAATTCATAAAAACTAAAATTAACTTTGGAATTTGCCTAGGAAAGCAGGGGATGTCATTCTAGTGTCTGAGATGTGCCTTTTGTTTATTTGAAAGAGTTCATAGGCCTTGGGAAAGATCTCTGTGTTGATAATTGAATCATAAAATGCAAATTTTGGGGTATAGGAAGACAAATCAAAACTTTCTTTGCAGTTGTTCAGCCCAGTTGTAGACCAATAATTTTTCAGTTCTGTGCAAGTCTGATGTAATTACATCTGGAAAATTGCATTTAATTTTAACAAAGTCAGAGCAGAAAAGAAGGGCCTGAAGTTCAGGAACAATTTAAGATCTTATAAAGATTATTTTTAAGCTAAAAAATGAGTTTAGAAATTGTTTAGGCAAGAAGTATACAAAGACTGTATGGCTGAGCCAGGGTAGCAGGACACAGGAGGGTTTGGGGCAATATTTAACACCCTCCCATCCATCTCTCCCCACAAAAATACCCAAAATGTAGCATTTTAGGAAGGTGGAAAGTATTTGCTAGAAATCATGATCAAATTCAACTGGCTGGGAATGCTGAAACTGAGTATCATGGAAAAAGACCTTCCTGCCAGTAGGAAGTGTTGGTCTGCAGGAGAGTCTTTGGAGAGGAGATATTGAAATTATTTGTTGACATATTTCAAGAATTAAATGGCATCAGTGGTGATCCCAATGCATCAGAGAATGAGGGACAAAAATGCCATTTTCTTACCTGATGGTTTCCTTCCCAAGAGCAATGTTACTTGGTGTGTTTTATTCCAAGCTGGTGATCAGAAGAGAGGAAAGGAGGCCTGGGCAGGGAACTGTCCTTGCTAAGGGGAAAAAGCTCTCTGAGCTGCCTTGAACTTGTCACCTGAAGGCCACCCTTTCCCTCTGCTTCTGGGCAGAAATCCCACTTCCCACACTCCCAAACTTGCCACAGATGGCAGGTCTGGGGGAACTGCTTGGCTTTAGTTCCCTTTTTTAAATGCAGTTGTGACAGCCAACATTTATCTCCCCATATGAGTCTTCAGAGGTTGGCCTCCAGGATATAAAAAGCAAATACAGTTGAGAGCTGTCTGTGCTTTACATGTCTGTTTAAATTCTTAGGAAGGCTGTTTTGCCTAATTTAAAAATTATTTTTATTGTTCTTAAGACTTTCAGTATTGTCATGATCTATGAACTGTGTATTGTAAGGGAACTTTATCAAAATCCTAATATGTAGTTCCTCATTAACTCTTCAGAGCTCAGTCTGCATGCAAACTGCAGGTTGGCTTTAGGAACACTTTATCCAAATCCCCTTTTTCTTGCCTGTGTCAGCTTTAGGAGTTGAGACAATGACTTACATAGGATCGATTGGAAGCTGCAGCTTTGCTGTTTCATAGGTGCTAGACTTTCCCCAGTTCTGATTGGAACATTTGGGGCTGCAACAGCATTCCCATTGCAAGGAAGTGAATGAAAAGGGCCATGCTGAGTCAGACCAAAGGTTGATGTAATCAAGTCTCCTGTCTGTGGCAGGGAACAGAAGTAGGTGGATGCAAACATGCAGTGATAATTTTTACAGCAAACCCCCTCTGCTGCTGGGAATTGGTTGTTCAGGCACCTTAAACTTCTACTGGACCTGGACTATTGTATTTACGAGCTGCAGAGAGGTTTATTCTCTATAAATTTATTGAATCCTTTTGGAACCCATTTGTGATTTTGGCCTTTGTAGAATAGCACTGTATAGAAGTATGACTTCTATTTTAAAAGCTGTTATTTGGCAAACTTCAAAGCTGAGATTTTGAGCCATTGCATTTACCCCATTTGTTCTTTAAGAATAATTAGCTCATTTTGACTAAACAGTGTGTAATAATATGAACACCATGCCAAAAAGATGCATTCAGTCCTGAAATCCCAGTCTTGCCTCTCAAGGTAATGTTCCAGTCTCAGTTCAGTGCCTGAGGATGTTCTGTCTCCTGTTTCCACCTATACTTTTAGCCACCAGATTTGTATGATACCAGCACTTCCCTCAGTGTGTCCCATGGTGCTTCATTCTATCAAGATGAAAGCAATTTGTCTGCTATGGACACTCCCATCACTACCTCAGGGAAGCGAGGAGCTCAGGTCAGAATCCTCCATTTTCTCATCTGGTTGGGGAGTTGTCTTGTGTGAGCAAATTACCAAAAGGAGGCAATGACTTTGTAGGAAACAGGTGACAAAAAGATCAATTTTTCCAAGCAGAGAAGAATATCTCTTCCAAAAGTTATGATATTTTCTTAATTTTGACTGCTCTGAGGCAAAAGTAAAAAAAAATAAATTAAAGAGCACTGGGAATTGAAACACTGCAAAACAAAGAATAGAGAATCAAAAGCTGCAAAAGAATCTGCCTAAGGCCAGGTATTTGTTTGCTTCACTGCTTCTGGAAGTAGAAACCTGGTGACTCATGCTACAGAGGGTTAATATGCAATCCCTTGTTAATTCTGAATAAGGAAATGGTGAAGGATATTCTACACATTCAAAGATCCTAATTAGATTATTATGGTTGCATCCAGTGACAATTAGGAGCTTGGAACATATGGTTGCCACTGTAGGTACCTTATAGTTGTAAAAGGAAAAGCAGACAGGTTAAAGGCATTAAATAACTATAAATGAACTTGTTACAGTAACCACAGAATATTTTCCCTTAGCCTTTATTCTGTATTAAACAAAACAATAAATGTTGAAGGAGATGGAATAGCAGAAGGATATGCAGTAATAGGAGCATGAAAATAAATTACCAGGAGGATGAAGAAGGTGAGGAGCCATAAGACTGAAGGTGGTACCAGAAAGACTGGTGAGAGCTATTCTGAACAATGCAGGCAAACAGAGATTGGTTATGAATAGTTCTGTGTAATATTGTGGCCATCTGTAGCTTTGTGAATGCCTTCTAGATTTGGAAGTCTTCAAGCTTTCTGTAGAAATATATAGTCTTTGGGACAGAATCTTGCATGTCCTCTTTATCTTGGACTCATGGGGACTGTGGGAAGAACAGGAAGAGAAGGACAGAAAAAGATTTGGGGGAAATGCTGTATGCTTTTAAAATATATTATGAAAAAAAGCACTTTTTTACAGTCTAGTAAAAAAAAAACCTAGCTATTTTCCAGAAATGACTAGTTGAACAAGGAACTCTGGTCTGTGAGGCTGGAGATTCAAGGATGAGCACACCAGGTAGAAGGGTGTGGAGACTGTGCTCTCTGATCTTGCAACAAAGAGAAGAAGCATCCTTGCTCTGAGAGTGATACACAAATATTTTCCTTTCTGTCTTTCCCTTCCTGTGCTCCCACACCCACCTCTGTGGCCCAGGTGTCCCTCACAGCCCCAGGTGATGTCCAGCAGTGCCCCCCTCAGTGTCACTGCTGCTCTGGGTGATGTCCAGCAGTGCCACCCTCAGTGTCACTGCTGCTCTAGGTGATGTCCAGCAGTGCCACCCTCAGTGTCACTGCTGCTCTGGGTGATGTCCAGCAGTGCCCCCCTCAGTGTCACTGCTGTTCTGGGTGATGTCCAGCAGTGCCCCCCTCAGTGTCACTGCTGCTCTGGGTGATGTCCAGCAGTGCCACCCTCAGTGTCACTGCTCTTTTGTTCCCATCCAGATGCGCCAGGGGCGAGGTAGGCTGGGCGAGGAAGACTCTGATGTGGATATTGAAGGATTTGATGAGGATGATGATGGCAAGCCTAAGACTCCAGCCCCAGTGAGTATATTTACAGAAATCCCAGCCACAGTGTAGGTGCTGACTCTCAGGGCTGTCTGTTGTGCCTGCTGCCCTGAGACAGGCTCTGAAATGCAGTTTGGAAAAGTTAGCACTGGGAAATGAGGGAATGAATGCTTCAGAGTGGACAGAGTGGGAAATCTCTGATAGAAATGGCAGCAGGCTGCTGGATCTTCAGCATCCCTCTTTGTGTGACTCAGGAGGTTGAAGATGCAGATGGTGACCTTGCTGATGAAGAAGAAGGATCAGCCCAGCAGCCCCAGGCCAGTGTCCTCTATGAAGACTTGCTTATGTCTGATGGAGAGGATGATGATGATGGGAGTGATGAAGAGGGAGATAATCCTTTCTCATGTAAGTGTCCTTTTCTGATTGTTGATGAACCCAGCTGATCTCATGCTTCCATCACAAAAACATGCAATAGAAAGCAGAGACCAAAGGGGCAACTGGGTGAACATAAATGGGACTGAAACCAAAATAGGAATGGGAATGCTGTAAGTATAGACACACATGAGAGCAGAGTTAAGACAAGATCTTGTTGATTGTATTTCATAAAGTGAAACTGCAAATGGTTCTGAAAACACTGCAAGTATGATTTGGTGTGCAGAGACACAAATGGGTAGTTAAATGGATATTTAATTTGATATGAAATAGGATTATGAATGTTAAATGTAAAATGTTAATGTTAAAACAATTTAACATTATCACATTTAACGTTATCACAAACAGGAAGAGGTGTACAGAGGTTATTCAGACTGTTTCTATGTTTTAATACAAACTTATGCAGAAAAGCATGTAGTGGTATTTACCAATGACTTCTGAAGGGGGAATTTTTCAGAGTAGACAAGACATAAGGCCTTTTGGGTAATGGTGGTAGTGAGATTGCTTTGGAGTAACATCAGAATTGGGCACTCAGTGGGTGGTGTCACCTCCCAGATACCTTTTCTGCTGCCTTGTGGAGACAGGACTTTGTAAACATTCCTTACAATCAGCACTGCAGCCTTGAACCACAGACAGTGGGTATGTGAGTGACAGAACAAACCTGGCAGTTCCTGACCAAACTTTGGTTCATTACACAGCTATCCAGCTGAGTGAGAGTGGCAGTGACTCAGATGTGGAGCCCAATGCAGTGAGACCCAAACAGCCTCATGTTCTTCAAGAGAACACAAGGATGGGCATGGACAATGAAGAAAGCATGATGTCCTATGAAGGAGATGGTGGGGAGACATCTCATGTTATGGAGGACAGCAATATCAGGTAATTAGAGCTGGTAAAATCCCTTCTCTTAAAGATTTTTGAAATTTTCATCATAAAAACCTGAAGAATATCTCATATTTTTCATAAAGATATCTCGTGACTGTTCTTACTGTTGCAACCATAATTACAATTTATTCTTACTGACAGAAATTTGGGGTTGCTGTTAGATTTTCACTAATAAAAATATCAGTAAAATTAGAAGAAAAAACGACCCAGTTTTTTCTTTTAATTTAGATTATTTCTTGTACATATATAGTGGTTTTTGATGGCAGCACAAATAAAGGTTTTTACAAGCTATATCAAACTACAAGATGCCTTTGAAGTTAAAAAGTGATATAGCACAGTAACTTTTTTTTCCCCTCTAAGAACAAGCATGTCCTGACTTGAAATTCAGCTGCTTAATTGAAGTCCAAAAGTATAGAAATATGCATATTCTGTATTTTGGAAGGTGTTCAATTATTAGAAAATTAAAAGTACAATAATATCAGCTTTATTTTTTTGCATTCAAGAGAACAGTAACCTACTCTCCCTTCTCTGGACATTCTGTAGAGTATAAGTATTTGATTCTCTGTTCTTCTTCTACTTGTGGAATTCAGTTTCTTGGTGCAAATATTGACATTGCCTCATAAATCACAGGCATCAGAGCTGACAGGTAGCTGGGCTGGCATTCCAGCCCAGGATCTTGACAAGAGTCAGCAGAAAGTTCTAGAGAAGATGAGAATGACTGAAAACACTTCTGCACTTTCTATCTGCACTGAAGGTGACAGAAGCTGTTGAAACAATCAGTTTTTCCTGCCTGGAGTGTATCAGAGTGAAGATACTGGAATTGTTTCATTGAAGAACTGTTTTTTCTTTAGTTTCTGTTTTTAAAAGCTGGCCAGTAACAGAATTGAAATGCACAGTCCTGGTGTTCACAGGACTTCAAGCCAACTCTTACAGCAGTTAAATACAGAATTGCTGGTATCAGCAGCTCATTTGAAATTATTTTCTTCTTTCTTCTAGTTATGGCAGCTATGAGGAACCAGACCCAAAGTCCAACACAAGAGACACGAGTTTCAGCAGCATTGGAGGCTATGAGATCTCTGAAGAGGAGGAGGAGGAAGAGCAGCAGCGCTTGGGGCCAAGCGTGTTAAGTCAGGTCCATCTGTCTGAGGATGAGGAGGACAGTGAGGACTTTCACTCCATTGCAGGAGACAGTGACCTGGACTCAGATGAATGAACTCCCTTCCCTGAGATGATGATCATTCTGAGCTTGGCTTCAGAATTTCTCTTGTCCCAATTTCAGTGTAGTGTGGGCTATGTCAATAAGATTTTTTTTTTTTAGATATTTTAATTGATTGTAAAACATGTTATATGAATGAGTAAACGGTCAAAAATAAGCTTTAAACAAGTGTGTCCTGCTGAAGCCTTGGCTTGTTGTAGCCTGTACTGGTTCCAGAATTCAGATACAGGTTTGTATGGTTTGTTCTTCAGTGTTCATCGATGTAAAGCTATTCCTCAGAAATACTGGCCTGTTGGATACCTGCATGTCTGTCAGGAAAAAATGCTTGCTCAGAATGAAATACTTGCTGTTGATGAACTACTGTAAGGCAATTCTCATTTCATAAAGGGGAGTTTTTTTCTCTGGGACCACAAATACAGTGTCTGACCCCTGAGTGGTTTTGGGAACTGCGTAACACTACCAATACTTCAAAAACAGCTGCCCTACTTTTTCTGTAAGTTGCAACTACCTCCAGAAACCAGACTTTGGTAATGTGAGCCTTTAGGAAGGCTCAGGGTTCACCGGACACTGCTAATTGTCAGTGCCCTGGGGAAGCTGCTGCAGACCCCGGGGTTCCGCATGGAGTCCTGGCTGAGAGCACTCATGGAAATACAGCAGGAACGGGAACACAGGCGCCTTTGCTGCTGTTTCTCTGTGCGGGTACACGCTGAGCTCCGGTGTCCCGGTTGCTGAGCTCTGCTGTCACTGTGACTGAGCTGCACTGTCTCGGTGAGCTGTGGTGTCCCAGTGAGCTCCGCTGTCCCGGTAACTGAGCTCCGCTGTTTGAGCTCCTCTGGCCCGTGACTGAGCTCTTCTGTCCCGTTATCTGAGCTCCGGTGTCCGAGCTCCTCCGCTGTGCCGCTGAGTTCCTCTGTCCCGTGACTGAGCTCCGCTGTCCCGGTGAGCGGCGGTTCCGCGGAGCCACGTGCGGGGGTACCAGGAGGTGGCGGCGCATGCGCAATCCCGCCGCCTTTGGCGCAGCGCTGCGCGCGGAAGGATAACTTTGTTCTGATAACGCGCTGATTCCAGCAGGTCCCTCCGCCCGCCGTGTGGCAGCGCCGCCCGGCGCCGCCCGGACTCTTTTCCGCGGAGATAGTTCCGGCCGCGGCCATTCGGTACCGCCGCCGCCGCCATTTCGGGAGCGCCGCCTCAGCGCGCCGCGACCGCGGGCAGCTCGGCCTGGCCCGGCCCGAGCGCACCTTCTGCCGTCGCCGCCACAGCCTCCCCGGCCCCCGTCCCGATGGCGACCTCCGTGGGGAACGTGGCGGACAGCACAGGTACCGTGCGCTGCGGCGCCCCCGGGGATGGGCTGGCCGGGGACAGCGGGGGCCGGGCCGTGCCCTCGCCCCCGGGGCCGCTGCTCGCTGGCCGGGCCCGCGCCCGGCGGAAGTTTCCAGACGCGGCAGGGCGGGGGTGCCCCCGCCGCCTTTGTGGGGCTCCGGGCGCCCCGGGCCCGAGCGCGGTGCTGGGCGCGCTCCGGTGGGCGCTGCCCGTGGGCAGCCCCGGGCCGCTGCCGGGGAGGTGTGAGTGCGGCGGGCTCGCTGCTATATTTATCAGACTATCAGGTGACTGCGTTAGAGGGCGAAGTAAGCGAAAAGCCTGACCCAAAATGTGTGTTGCTTTGCCCAGAATCGCTCGCTGCACTGAGACAGGAGTTTTTTTGCAGCAGCCTGGTCGAATGGAAGGTGTCCCTGCCCATGGCAGTGGAATTGGAACGAGATTGTCTTTAAGGTCCGTTCCAGCCCAAACCGTTCTGTGATTCTGTGGCATAGCCGGACACTACAGCGCTTTTCTGAACTGTAAGATAGCGTGTTGTATCAAGGAAAGATCCTGCCCTAAATTTAGGAACTTGAGGAATGGAGGAGAAATGTGACTTTCTCTGTAGAGCAAGAGAAAGAAGTCTTGTGCTTACTGAAAGGATGAAAGGAGAGCACAGCTTTATGCCCCAGAATTTGGGGATTTCTGTAACCAGAGGGGCAGGAAGAGCTGAAATGATGCTTGGGAAAAGCGGAAGGAAAAGGAGAATTTTTGGAGAAAGAGACGGGATAGGAGTACAGAGATAGAGGTCTAAAGAGAATCGGTAATGATACAGAAATGTGCTGCAGCACGGTGTTTGGTACTTTCTCAGCTAGAACTGTGTGTGTGGTCAGCGAGGCTGCAGCATCCTCTTGTAGCCTGGATCCCTGCGGGTAAAACGAGCCACGTGCACGCTGGGAGGAATCCTGTGCTATCCAGCACCTCCCAGCTGGGGGTAACCACCGCTTCTGCCTGGAACTAGGTGGTGTCCGAGCGGAAGGTTGAGCATGAGTGTGTTGCAAGTGCTTAGGATGGCATTTGTCGGGAGAAAATGGCCTTGGGCGCCTTTCTGATGCTTCTGTGCAGCTTTTTGTTTCGCCCGTATTGTCTGGAAGCCTCGGGGAAGGTCATTGTCACAGCACTGTACTAGACTTTTCCAAGGTCATAGTCGAAGCATGCAGCACAAATTAGCCGAGGTACAGAAATTAATTTATGCAAGACACGAAAAGGGCTTTTCCTGGCTGTGACTCCTCGCTGCAGTTATTTTCTTTACAAATTGATTCAGTGAGCATCCATTCATGGGCTGTCTTACGGATATTTTGCGCTGCATAACTTCCAGCCAAGTTTGTATTAAAAAGTTTCACTCATTCTGGGCTTCCTGATGTGGCTGTCCACTTCCTGCTTTTCAGTGAACTTCTGCACAATCGTTTGTAAAATAAATGCTTGGAGGTAAATGACTGGCAATTTTACACTGTTTGCCTTTTCTCTGGAGACAGAGGGTGGCTTGTTTTGTAAACAGAGACACTTGATGAATGAAAGAAAGTGTCAGTGTTTCTTCTTTTGTTGCTTTTGTTAGTAGTTCTCATTCCCAGGTATTAACTCTGCACCGCCTGCTCTTTTGGCCTGGAAGTTACAACTTCAGTTTGACTTCTTGCTCTAAGTAGGCAAAATGTAGCCTTGAAATAGTGACTGAAAGCCTCTTTCCCTGCCGTCATAAGCCTTGAAGTGTAAACTTCGGTTGTTATGTTTTGGGGTATTTTTTGCTTTTTTTTCCGCTTTAAAATTTACTGAAACAATTTAAATGTACTTGCAGAGGAAATTGAGTACACGAGCCGTGCTCTTCCTCTGTCTGGTTTCTCTGTGCCATCAGCGGAAGCTGAAAATGCCAGAAGGGCAGAACCTGTTAACAGCACAGGGCCGAGTGAGGAACAGTCTGCAGGTGCTCCAGTATTGCTGTCAGCACCATTTATTAGTGCTGTGGTTTTCAACCAGAGTTCAACTTTCTCATGTTGAATAAAGGTTGTACCTTTTTATCTTTGCCAGTCGGTTTAATCAGATCGTGAAGTCCACTTTGCTCTTAGGGTTTGAAAAACAGGAATCTAATCTGGTTAAGGAAACTTGGTTACTAATTTGTGAATTATCTGAAAAAGAGAGTGGCAGTGGTAGTTCCAATTTACTGTGAAACAGTTTATAGCGCTGACGGAGACTGTACAGTATCTGGAAAAACTACTGTACTTATACAGGACTTGCAGCCTTATATTAAAACCTACTGGTGCTAAAACCCCAAATATGAAAGTAATTTAAATTGCATCAATCCCAATTTCATAAAATAAACACTGGGTAGTAAATCTGTACCTAATCTCTTTATGATTATTTTGGCTGTCTTTAAAGTTCTCACAAAAGCATGAACTTTTGTACTACCTCACTACAAAAATGTAGGCTCAGCTATTGAGGTGCTTTCTTGTATTAGGAAAGGTTTATCTGTTTCATTTAGATTCCAAATTTTAAAGCTATAGGATGAGGTGGGAAATGTGTAATGAATGGAATGGAGGGGCTGCAGAGTACAGGAGGAAAGATGAGATACTTGCAGTAATCAAACATTTTAATAGTAAGAGTTGTTGGTATAAAGGCAGAATTTGAAGGCCAGCACTTCTTTCTACAATGAATGGTTGTGGGTTTTATCCAAGTTGCACTTGCTTATTTGTAAGAAATTTTACTTCTCTCACTTCTGGTTGTTTTGCCTAAAACAGGTGGTGTTTCATTTAAGTATTTCATTCTCCGCAGTTGGGTATTAAATACTAAAACTATTCTGTCACTCCTGTTCCAGCTAAGCCTCCAGGAGCAGTAACTGCTTTCCTGTACCCTGTCTGTTTAATGGTTCCTCCTGTAGGCCAGTTGCATAATCATTGAAGTGTGTGTTTGTCTTTCATCAGATATTGTTGTTCCACGACCGTTTTTGTTCTCTGAAAGGATTTTGACTCAGAGGAAATATAGGAGTATGCAGGATTCAATGAATGTTACTCATTGTGCTTTTTTGCCTTATTTTTTTTTAAGAATTTTCACTACTTGCACAGCAAAACTTTATTTTGTTCAAGTCCTTTATTAAAGTCTTTGTCTCCTGTCCTTCATTTCCCTATTAAATTGTTAGAACTTTTTTTACTTAGCAAAGCATAGGATTTTCAGTCGTGGGGAGGAGTGAGGAGAGTCATTGTTCTGTTAGCAGCACTTCCAGTGTTAGGAACTAAAATATCATATAATGACAGGAGTCTCTTTCAGAATAATGGAAATGATTAAATTGCAAATATTCACAGTCGTTACAGTCTGCATTTTTGTTATTATTAGCTGATAGAGTCAAGGTCTGGTACAGATAAGATCTTAGAATCCCAACTGTCACCTGCTGTAGTGTTCCATATCATTTCAAACATTTTTATCCATTAGTTGTGTACATTTTTTTTTCATTGTTTTGTTTTGGTTTTGTTTTGGTTTTGTTTTGTTCCCATCATCTAACTTTTTGTTTTCCCCCTTTAAATGTTTTGGTGACTCTCCAGAACCAACGAAACGTATGCTTTCCTTCCAAGGGTTAGCGGAGTTGGCTCATCGTGAGTATCAGGCAGGAGACTTTGAGGCAGCAGAGAGGCACTGCATGCAGCTCTGGAGGCAGGAGCCTGATAACACTGGGGTGCTTTTGTTGCTGTCATCCATTCACTTCCAGTGCCGCCGACTGGACAGGTAGGCTGCTTCTTCCCTCTGCAGTTTTGCTTGGACTCATCAGCTTTACAACAGACAGGAGGCCTTGCCATTGTTGGTGTGTTATTTTGCTATTGAACATATTAATTAACATTGGAACATCAGCCACATTGGTGTGTGCTGGCAGGATTTACTTCTGTAATGTTCATTCCACCTACAGTCTAAGGGTTTGGGGTTTTTTCTTTAAATTGTAAAACTGTTTCCTGCACAACAACATGTTTAGTTAAAGGAGTTCTGGGATCTGAAAGTTGTTTCTTTGTGCTTTCTGCTTGCCTGTTCCTGATCTTGCTCTCTGTGCCTCTAGCATTTTGAATTTCACTTGTTCTAGCTGTAAACTCATGTTTGCTGGTGAAGCAACTAAGAACTTTTGACTTAGATTTGTTTTATATAGTCTTCTGATTGAAGTCATAGTAGTTCAGACATGGGAAAATGGAGTGAGTGGGTATACAACAGAATTTTACATGTTAGTCATGTCCTGCTGCTTGAAAAGAATATCAAGTAGAACATTGCCTAAGGCATACAGATGTTGGAAGAGGGATTCCTGTAGTTTTTTTCCAAATGTATTGGGCTCAGGTTTAGTGAGGCAACTTGAACCCTTCTGACTAAATGAGAGCTGTCTTTGTTCAGTACAACCTAAAACGGGAACCAGGGCAATCAGAGTTTTAAGTGGGAGGATAAAGATACAGGACAGCTCTGTAAGTCCAGATTTGTTGGCTCTGTGTTTGGCTCACCTAAGCATGAATGTTCACTGGAGTGACTAGATAAACAGACAAACACTGAATGTCAAGGGTGGGTTTGTTTGGGTGGTTTTGGTTTGGTTTTGGGTCATGGTTTTTTATTTGCTGACTGGTCTGCTTTCTCCAGGTCTGCTCACTTCAGCACTTTGGCAATCAAACAGAACCCACTGCTGGCTGAAGCCTATTCAAACCTAGGCAATGTGTACAAGGAGCGTGGACAGCTGCAGGAAGCCATTGAGCATTACAGACATGCACTGCGCCTCAAACCTGATTTCATTGATGGATATATTAATTTGGCTGCTGCACTCGTAGCTGCAGGGGATATGGAAGGAGCAGTACAGGCATATGTGTCTGCCCTTCAGTACAATCCTGTAAGTAATGCTTTATTTTATGAAAGTCCATTCTTTATTACTGCCTTAAGACACAAAAGTAGCAGCTTTCAAAGCATGAACAATAGGTAACTCTTCCAACTTGTATACCATAAACTTAATTAAGCAGTTAATACTATTTTTAAGGATCTTTGAGAGGCTTTTGCCACAATAAAATGTGTATTGCAGTAGGGGCTGCTGGTTGGTTGCTTTTCTCTATATGGAACATACTTAACTTTTTAGATAAAAGGTAAGCAAGGTTTGGTTTCTCTCTTCTGAAGGCAGAAGCTTCAGTGAATGCCCCCATATTTAGCTTTATGTGCTTTAAGATAGTACTACAGACAGAGAATTGATGCTTAGACTTGAATGTGAGATCTTGGAAAATCACCAGGTATTGCTTTATCACAAAGTCAGAAATTTGATGGCGATGACTGTTGCCTTGGTAAATTTCTGCTGTATACCGAGTTAGATTTCCATTGTGGGCTGGTTTACTGGAGCATCATTTAGGTTTTACAGGCTGAAACTGACTGTCTGTGAGTGACTCCTATAAGATTGATCTGGTGTATGGATTTTTGGTTGTAATTGTTTCAAATTGACATTTTTAGTAAGCAGACTGCTGTCTTCTGTTTATTTTGCATCATGTTCATTAAATTTGTATAGTATTGCTCAGTGTGATAAGGGTATTTGCTTGCTATTTGGTCAAACATTTTGATAAAAAATACTTCAAGTGCACCATTTGTCCCATGTCCATAAATCCATTTTCTGTAGGAAAAGCAAACCCAGTCCAACAAGAGACTTATTGAACCTTATTTCTCTGTGTTCTTAAGCCAGTGTGAACTTGTCTATCTTAACATGCCAAGTGGTGTGACTAGTGGATGCACTGGTTAGAATAATGTGAGATGGTGGGGTTTTTTGCAGGAGTTGAGTTTTGTTTAGGTTAGTAAATCCTTTCATTAGTGTTGACAAAATGTCTACATTCTCTCTGGTCTTTACTGCTGGATAATGCTGTTGCAGATTGTGCTTTCATTTCAAACAAATGAAACAACAAGAACATGGGGTAAAGCTATTGGAAAAGGATGGATTAGTGGGCAAAACAGGGAGGAAAACTTCTTTAGGAATACAGGCAGCAAAATCACTTTACATATCTTATTTAAAAGCCATAATGGCAATGGTGTATCTTAGGAGTACAGGTTTGGCATTGTGGTTTAAAAAAAAAAGGGCTTGAAATGCTTACATGTGGCAAAAGGACTTAAGGTGCTGGGGGGGCATTTATTTTCAGTTTTTTATTTCTGTATAATAGGAATTGTATGAAATACTGCTTCTTTTTAATTCTTTACAGTACTAAATTTGCTCAGATTATCTGTTGTTTGTAATCTTCGGTCAAGAAAAATAATTTCCATTTGTGATGTATTTATTAAGAATCTAAATTAAGCTTTAGAGGACTGGGTTGTTCCTTGCAAGTTCTCTGTGAAGACCTGTGGGGAATGTGAAGTCCTGAAGCTGATGGTGTGATGTTGATTTTTCAGGACTTGTACTGTGTTCGTAGTGACCTGGGGAACCTGCTCAAAGCCCTGGGTCGCTTGGAAGAAGCCAAGGTAGGTGTTGGGTAGAATACATGTAAACATCAGTGTTTTGAAAACTTGAACTTTGCACCAAGTCTTCAAATCTGCGTTGATCAACAGACAGTCCGAGAAACTTCTGAAAACTGAAGGCACTGAAACACCCCAGAGTAGTTGCAGGGCAAGATATGGCATGTCCATGTTTAAAAAGTTGGTTTAAGTCAAGAAATGGAAAGTTACCAAGCCTTGCTGCTGAACTAGACTATCTGATACCATTCTGAAGTATTGGGCAGGGGCTCCATCATGCTTTCATCTGGAAATAAGTAACAATCCTTCAGATCTGAGGCTTGCCTGCTGCTGCCAAGCAGAGAGCCTGTGGTTAGCTCGAGATCCCTGTACGATGCAGGTGCTATTGAAAAGGCTGCTCTTCTAAAGTCCTTTGTGGCTTGTAAGTGGAGAAGAAACTTTCCAAATGTTACCTTGTAATATTGGCTTTTAAAGATTTTTATTCTTTTAACTTTTCCCTTCCCTTGATAGTGGAAGAAAGGCTAGTAAATAATAGCTGCAGTATGCGACACACACCACCCTCCCACCCCCATCCCCAGTATCTTTTCTTCATGTCTTCCCTCTCCCCTCCCCCAAAATAAAGAAATCGGAAGGACAAAGCTGGTTTGTTTGGTAAATGAACTGATCAAAAGAAAACTTGCTGTAGTGGAAAGGTGGCTTCTAGCAGTCGTGCGTTTCCTAAACCGACAATTCGAACACCAAGATGAGTTTCAAATTCTTGGCACGTTAAAATTCGGATTGCAGAAAGAAATTGTCTTGTTACAAGCCACCTTACGCGTCCGCGCTGCCGGGGTGAGGAGTGTGGAGCAAGCAGAGCCGCTCTGGGCTCCACGGCTGTCGCTCCAAGCCCCACGCGCATGCTCAAAGTGGAGTGTATGAACAGCGTAGCTGTCTGTTTGGCTGCAGCACCAGCTGGGGAGGGTGGGCATCTTTGTGGGGTAACGGGGACAGCAGGATCAAAATTCAATATTGCTTTATTTCTCACAAACAACTTGGATGCGTGTACCACCCTAGAGCAGCCTGATCGATTTGGTCGGATCCAGGTTGAAAACAATTGTGTAGCGGCATTCGGAATTGAACGGTCTTTGAGACACTTGGTTCTCAGCCCACCAAGCGGACAGCTAACATGAATTGCACTTCACTGCAGCTTTAGTGTGACTGGTATAGGCCAAGACACTGCGCCTGCCTTAGGTTGCTGACTTCTTTGTTTCAGAGCTCTGGAGACACCTAGTTTGAAAGTGTTATTCCGTTTTGTGAGAACTTAATAAACGAGGAAAAACATCTCGAGTAAATTGCAATGTGTTTCTTTGGTTATCAGTCCATTTGAAAGATCAAGCCAGCAGATTCCTTACAGTTTGAACTAAAATTTAATTTCTTTGTAGATGTTTCAGAGCCTTTCTTCCAAAAAAAAAAAGTCCCTGCTGTATGCAATTGCCCGATTAACCCTCTCCCTTCTGCATGTCTCCCTTGTTACAGACAGATTATCCTCATTCCCATGTGTTAAGACATATCCAAAAAAATGCAATTGCTTTGTTGAACTCTTACTAATGATCTTGTTTTATTTTCTCTCTTGTTTTTGGTTTTTCACCACTGATATTGTATTTAGAAGGTTTCAGGTGGGTGAAACCTCCTATTCCATGCGTAAGGTGCCTCGCTGAAGGGAGCTCGAGGCCTGGATCTAGGGCAGACACACACCTCCTCCTCCTCTTCCAGCAAGGAACGCACCGAAAAGTCACATGATGAGAAATATGGTAACGGGTTTGTAACTGCCACAGCAAAACCATTTGCCTCCATGCCTGAATCTTCTGTCTTGTGGCTTCAGAAACAGCTTAAAATATTTAATTACAAGCAAGTAATGTAAGAATATTTTATACTATTAGCCACAAATTCTTTCAAAGAAATAAAGTAAAAGTAAATTAAAATATTTTTTAAAGAAATAATTGGAGATAGTTAATAGTAAAAGCTTCTAACTCTTCCGGTTGTTCATTTTTTTCCTTTTTTCTTCTTTGTTTGGATTGCAGCGTTCTGCTCTTCTGATGATGCGCTGTGATCCTGCAGTAGCGCAAAGGCTGCGCAGCGGTAACGCGCATTGCGTGCGATTCAAGCCCCCGTGAACGGTTGACTCGATGATTAATCTCTGATCGGGCGACTGCCCGAGCTCCAGGCTGCAGCCTTTTGAACAAAAATTGGCTTGTAACGCATTTCCAGAGTCCAGACGTCAAATTTAACATGCGAGTTTTGTGTGGGCCTGTCTGGTAGATTAATGATTCTGGTTGGCTGTTCACTGCACCTTGGGGCAATCACTAGAGCCAAGCAGTTCGCAGCGATAGCGTGGCGCCGTGCTGGGTAGGATGCGCAGCGATTTCTTGCGCTTGCATTACAGGGACCTAAACCTTCATGCAATCCTGTCATTTGAGGTTTTGAAGCTGCAGGAGAGGTTGAATTGTATTTGAAGAAACTGGGGAACAAGATGTGGCTGGGGTGTGTCATCGCATTTGACAAGCACACTTTAAACTTTATCTTTTTCAGTAGTTTTTTTTTTCTTTTTGATTTTTTTTAAACTAATTTCTATCAGATTTAGAATATTTGAAAATTTTATTTCAGAGTAAAGTTGTTTTTACACGGTAATTTTTTTATTTTTATGCACTTAAAGGCAGCAGATCTTCTGGTGAGCTACTTGAATTGTTTCTAAGATGATTTTTGTGCCAATCTAGTGTCTGAAGGAATGTTAATTTATTGCCAGCATAACTGAAAAATGGTGGGCTTGCACCTGGGTTTTGGTTTGCGCTGGCGCAGGATCAACAACAGTTTGCAGCGCATTAGTTTTGGCGCAAGCTAGCCTATACTGCAGGGTCACTTTTGGCTGGTTAGAGAAGGCATACTAACAATTATTTTTTCTCATTTTTTTCTTTTTACAAATATTCCCCTTCCCTTGTATCTCTCTTCTTTAACTATTCCAAGGCGTGTTACTTAAAAGCAATTGAGACTCAACCAAACTTTGCAGTGGCTTGGAGTAATCTTGGCTGTGTTTTCAATGCCCAAGGAGAAATTTGGCTTGCAATTCATCACTTTGAAAAGGTAACTACTTAAGGGAGTCAGCTTCACTGCTAGATTTAAATGTACGTGCCGTTGTGTGCTTGCAGGTGATAAATATTTTGGTAGTGGAGAACTTTATATGATCCTGTTAATTGTTTTTTTAAACTTGCTGGTGTTTTAAACTGCCTATATGGTACTAGAGAGAGACACTTAGAACTCTCCTAGCCCTTCACACATGCCAAATATGAGAAAATTAATTAAATTGTTCTTCAGCCCTTTCCTGGACTAATTTTTTTTTTTAAATCTCATTTGATGATGATGTTTTGCATGTGTTGTGTGTGAGAGAAAGAATCAACTTGGTGCTTAAATCATTTTGCACTATTATTTTTGTTTCAGGTATTACTGTCCTTTGAGTAATTGAGAAGAACAGTTTTAAGTGACACATTAATTCCTCTTCTCCAGGGTTATTTTTCACTACTGTTCAGATTTCCCTCGATTAGTGTCATTAAGAGTTGTCTGAGACCTTCCAATTAGTGTCTAATTGGCATCGTAATTAATTTTGTCCTCATCTCTGAAGTTTCTAGAGTGCCCTAAAGCTGAATTTAAGATGTGACAACAGTTTTTTCCTGAAACTCATGGCTTTAAATGTACAGAAAAAAGTCTAGCTGCTCAAGATTTTTTTTTGAATCTGTGTCTAGTCCATGATAGATGAAGTATTTTAATATGGAATTAATAATTCCTGTAAGACTGTAAGAGTGAGGCTTGTCAAATACTCATATGTAGCTTTATGCTGCAGCTTCTGTAACATCATCAGTTTTAAGTGATTTTTTGCATTTTATTAGTTTTGAAGGGAGCAAAGATGTTTTAGTTAAATGGCTACTCAATTTTCCCTGCACATGTGATGTATTTGCTATTTCCTTGATCTTGTGAACAGCCTGTTTTCCTGCACTGGTAAAGCTTTAAAATTCTGTCTTACTTTGCAGTAGGTAAAGGATACAGATAAAGGTTTTTTATGGTTTCTTCTCTAAAAACAAGCTAAAGACAACGTAGCATTAGTAGACAGGAGTGTTAAGTATGATCAGCCTAATGAGAAATAAATGCTTAATACTTTATTCTGCATTAGTTGCAACTCAGTAGGTAAGCAAACAAATAAATTTGAAGGTAGTACATGCTTCACTTCTACAGATAAATAACTTTGCTCTGTGATTGGTTTGTATGCTTTCCTTCTTTACTGGGTTATTGATAAAGTCTTAAAAACTTACAGATTATATTTATCAAATTTTTAAAAAGCAGCAAACAACGCAATTTCATAGAAAATATGTTTGTGTTTAATGCTCAAAACTTTTACTTCAAAACTATTTTCAGGCTGTAACACTTGACCCAAATTTTTTGGATGCTTATATCAATCTGGGAAATGTTCTGAAGGAGGCAAGGATATTTGACAGGTAAGCAGATCAGTACTGTTGCTCTCTGTGGCTTGTCAGATATATCAAGATACAGATTGTGTTCCTTCTGTAAATTGTCTATGGGCAGGGGTAGCAAAGACTTCAAGTCTAAGCTTAGCAAACAAATGGCTTTGAAGTGCAGACAGACCAGGCTACTGGTCTATTCAAATAAAAATAAAAAATTCCAGTGATATGTATTCTTTCATGTTGCTTTCTTGTACTTAATGCACTGTCAAAACCAAGAGTTTCTGATGAAAATAGATTTGAAATTAGGGCTCAGGAGGGTGAAAATAAGATGCACAAGGAAGACGTAAATGCTAGATTTCTCTGTTTTTATTAAGTGATTCAGAACATAATTTGCAAGTGTGTCTCTTCAGAAATTTCCCTTCTATGTGAGACATACTGGAATGCCGGAATTCAGCTAAACATGTGATTGAATATTCTGTATTTCTGACATGTCTGCCTGATGTTATTGCCTTGGGTTGCAGTAGTGTTGGTGTGTTGTTGAACTAACCTGTTCTGAGACCTCTAATCTGATACGTGAGTCTTCTGTTTCTGGGAAAAGATCCAGGCTGTGTTGTTTATATGCAGTGTAGCATATTGCATCTGTTAATTGGTTTTTAATTTCTGATAGCTGTGGTTTGTGGCCCCAGATTTAATAAAAGCTTGCAGGGAACAGGTTAATTATCTGCATTGCTCACAGTCTAAATGACTCGGTGATGTCTGATTACATCATGAATTAGAGGACCAAACAGAGGCATGTTTTTCTATAATTTCAGATTTTGCATCATCTTTTAAAGATTTACTTACAAATATATCGTTTTCCTAAAATTTGATTTAAATACATCAGCCATTTATATAGTGCTATAGGATCATATGATTAAATATTTCACTTTTGAACAAAGTGATGATTTAAGTCTAACTAATGGTAGGTTAGTGGTGAGAATAAAGATGTAATGTGATACTGTTTACCTTGTTAAAATTGAATAATAAACTGGCAAAAAATGGGGTAAGGAAAAAGAGGGCTTTTTCCTAGTAATGACAAGTGTTTAAAAAAAGAACCTGAAGGCTCTCCTTGTTTTCCAGAAGACCTAATGTTGTTCAGTATACACTGTACCAAGGTAAATAATTCCTGCTCTCTGGGTGATTGTTAACCTTTTTTATTTGATGATTGTTCACCTCTTTTTTCCTGTATTTTGTTCCAGAGCTGTGGCAGCTTACCTGCGAGCCTTGAGTCTGAGCCCGAATCACGCAGTTGTGCACGGCAACCTTGCCTGTGTGTACTATGAGCAGGGCCTGATAGACCTGGCCATAGACACCTACAGGAGGGCCATTGAGCTGCAGCCCCACTTCCCTGATGCCTACTGCAACTTGGCCAATGCCTTGAAGGAGAAAGGCAGTGTAAGGAGCACTTCTTTCTGCTTAAAATTACAGTGAATGCTTTTTTAATAGGCACCAGCTGTCGCCAGTTTGTTAAGTTGTTGAGCAAGTTGTTAAGATGGATGTTAACCTCACTTAAAAGGAAGAATAATTCAGGAAATCTCCATATTGAACCTTTTAAAAGTGATGGTATGATGACTTTTCATAAACAGTGCTTTTACAATAAATGTAGTGTTACAAATAATAAATAACATTAAATAAATATAAATAATAATACATATTAACAGTGCCCCTTTTTTGAAGGTGGTAGAAGCAGAAGAATGCTACAACACAGCCCTTCGACTTTGTCCCACTCATGCAGACTCACTCAACAATCTGGCAAACATCAAGCGGGAGCAGGGCAATATTGAGGAAGCTGTGCGTCTTTATCGGAAAGCTCTTGAGGTACAGTTGGGTGTGAGGGGGAGAGGGAGGTGGTTCTACATGGGAATGAGAGGTTTTCTTCCCCTTTCTCTAAAAAAAAAGTAAGAATATACAATAATAATACAAGAATATACAATAATAAATGCATAACTGTTTTTGCTGTGGTTTTGTCGTGTTTGAGACAGAGTCAGCTTCTTTTCTTCCAGGTGTTTCCAGAGTTTGCTGCAGCACATTCGAACTTAGCAAGCGTTCTGCAACAGCAGGGCAAGTTACAGGAAGCTCTGATGCATTACAAAGAGGCTATTAGGTAAATGGATACTCCCTGTAAGAGTCCCAGCCTTTCCTAATGGGAAAGTGCCTGGATTTGTATAGAAGATGATTTAGTAATGTGTTGTAATTTCCATAGTTGCTCTTCAAATGGAAAAGTCTGGATATGAGCATGTTTTCTTGTTGGAGGAGGAGCTTTTCTTGTTCATGACATATTATGTTTATTTTTCAGAATCAGCCCCACATTTGCAGATGCTTATTCTAATATGGGAAACACTTTGAAGGAGATGCAGGATGTTCAGGGAGCTCTGCAGTGCTACACCCGTGCCATTCAGATAAACCCAGCTTTTGCTGATGCCCACAGCAACCTGGCCTCGATTCACAAGGTAGCACATGGGAATGATTCACTCTTAGAAGAGTGTGGTGGGGCACTGTGAGTAGTTACCCTGAGGATATTTTTACCTGCTGACTCATTTCTGTATCTTCACAGGATTCAGGGAATATACCAGAAGCCATTGCCTCTTACCGTACTGCTCTGAAACTGAAACCTGATTTCCCAGATGCATATTGCAACTTGGCCCACTGTTTGCAGGTGAGGAAGAGAGGCTTTGAAAGACTTCAGTTTTAAATCAGAAGATTTTACAGTCGTTAACAGTAATTGCAGGAGTTCTCACTTCCGTTTTTGGAAGAAACATTAATCTCAACCTCTGAAATAACTGATACAGGCTGGGGGAAGCTGTCATCGTAATCTTTGTTTTTCCTTCTTTATAGATTGTCTGTGACTGGACAGACTATGATGAAAGAATGAAGAAGCTCGTTAGCATTGTAGCTGATCAGCTGGAGAAAAACAGACTGCCTTCTGTACACCCACATCACAGCATGCTGTATCCCCTATCTCACAGTTTTAGGAAGGCAATTGCTGAGAGACATGGAAATCTCTGTTTGGACAAGGTAGGAAGCTCTGTACAGGCCAGTTGTTGGTTATTGATTTAAGTCCTTTGAGGCTTTGTGTGTTCCTACTCAAAATCTAATACTCAGATTTGTCATTATTAGCCTTTGTAAGCTTTCTGAGTCACTGACATGTGAAGAGGTGGGATGTAATGTTCATAGCTATTAGTGCTTGTGAGTTTTGAGACAGACTACTGGTGCAGGTTGCCATTATAATTGAAAATGTGCTGTCAGCTGGTGGGAGGGTCCAGTTAACTAATGGAAGATAACACTCTGTCACAGTGACTTGTCTGAGTAGCCTGATAATCCTGTCAGAGATAGCGGTTGCCAGTTGATGCCTTGGCAAGATGGAGAGCAAAGAACAGAACAAACACTGTGGTGCCCTACAGCAATGCTGTTCTGGTCAACAGTGACTTGTGGTTTGAGAACTTCCTGAGGATCATGGTGTGGTATCAGGATACTTAATAATTGGGGTGGAATACTGAAACTGTTAGAAAAGCAGAAATGTGCTAGTGGTGTCTGTATTTGTGTGAGAGCAGAGACATCACATCTTGTGACACAGTGTGTGGGCACTGCACTTGGCTCCAGTGGAATACGTAGAGCACAGGTTTGGAGCAGCAGATGTCCATGACTGCTTGCTTGAATGTAGGATAAGGTTAATTCTGCAAATTCCTAGGGAGGTTTTGTCCCTTTGTTTAGATTTTAATTCCTGGGTTTTTAAACACTTGTGTGTTTTCTTGGCAGATTAATGTTCTTCACAAGCCACCATATGAGCATCCCAAGGATTTGAAGGCCAGTGAAGGTCGACTGCGTATTGGCTACGTGAGCTCTGATTTTGGAAACCATCCAACCTCACACCTAATGCAGTCAATTCCAGGCATGCATAACCCAGACAAATTCGAGGTAAAAATAAAAATGGCATGCTTAAAGCTCTAAGTATGCCTATAAGTAGCACCTTTTTTTTCCCTTGGTGCAAGCAATTAAATCAGGAAAGAGCAAATTTTTGCTTCTTGTTTTTTTTTATGGGTTGATGAGTTCTTCAGCCCAAATCATCCTCCTTTACCAATATGAAGTGCTGTTTTCAGATACACTTGTGGTTTCCTACTTGGGAGAACCAGTCACTGTTAAAAAGCTTCCCTGAGGCTTGGCTTGTCTATTCAACCTGATTCATAGTTATGATTCTCACTAATTACAAAGTCAGAGGTGACTTGAAGGCATCTTAGACATCTAATTCTTATGCAGATCTGTCTGTTAAGGTTACTTTGCCTTGCACTGATGAGAAGATTGGATATATGTCTGTGCAGGGTGCAGTGCCATTCTCTGGCACAGAGCTAAGCCTGGTTTAAATGTGTCAAAAAATGGCTCAATGTCTCTTTCTTGGCTTCTTTCTCAACTGGTAAATGCTATGTAAAAAACTATGATTTCTGTGAAACTAGATGTAATTTAAAATCACAATATAGCACAGTTATTTTATGGACAAGTTGTAATAGATACTCAGTTTTTGGTGCCTCTTATTTTAGGTGTTCTGTTATGCCCTGAGTCCTGATGATGGGACAAACTTCCGTGTGAAAGTGATGGCTGAAGCAAATCATTTCATTGACTTATCTCAGGTAAGCTTGTTTTATGCATTGACCTTCTAGCAAACCTAAATTTTTCTAAATAAAGAGATGAATCTGTGGTTTGAGATTCTTAGTTGCAATTATTTCTTGAATTAGGCTGATGTTAGTCTTAATAATTTGAAATTTGTAGTTGTATTGGCATTATGCCCTACTTCAGATGTGGTGGTTATCTTGTGACCTCTGATTATTAAAAAGTAACATCAATATTTAATAACTCTCACATTAAGTCTCAAGATAAGTCATATTTAAATGTCATGGAGGAGTCAAGATGTCACAATGCAAATACATTTAAGCTTGCCTTAGGTTCAGTGTGAAAACTGACCAGGATTTGAAGTCAAGGCAAAGCCCTGTAGTGTAGTTAACTGGCTTTTTCTTGATCTTCATTTTGATTTTCTGTACTACCTTAGTTTGTGAACGTGTCACTTGCCCTATGTGAGCTTTAATTACTAATTAGCTGTAGAGGACTGGGTGTGGGGGAGGGTGTTCTGGTTTCTATAACCTCAGTTTCTGGCCTTTAGCTTTTGTTTTATTGCTACTCGGCTCTACTGCTGCATTGAGGATTTACACTTCTGTAAAACCAGAATTAACAAGATTTAAGTCTCAAATTAAATTATGCAGTTGGCATCTATCCATTGTTACACTGATGACTAACCACATTTATTGCTGGGAGACTGAAAACAAAAAATTATGTATTTATTTATTTATTCTTAGATACCATGTAATGGAAAAGCAGCAGACCGCATCCATCAGGACGGGATTCACATTCTCATTAACATGAATGGCTACACCAAAGGAGCCCGAAATGAATTGTTTGCCCTGAGACCAGCACCTATTCAGGTAACTAAACTCTTAGTAAGCCAGAATCAATGTCAGGAGTTTTTTGGGGAGATTTTTTGACTAAGGATTTTCTAAAATGCCTATGGAAAGAGAATGAGAGGAAGCTTGATCAGAGTCATTCTAGACTACAGGAGTTGTCTCAGGTGAGAGAAGCTGTAATCACTGATGGTTGGCTTCACGCTGCACATTGTGGGGAAAATTTGCTTGAGAGATCAATTTTAGAGCATATTTGAGCTGTTCACTGTCTTGGTATGGAAAGTTTAGAATTAGGGGTTGATCTTCAGTTAGTAAAGCAGAAAAAGAAACTTGAACCTGTATGTGGCAAATGTAAGTTAAAATTGATTTTTAACTGCCTTTTTTTTGCAATGCACATGGAACTGAATCTTGTTTTTTAGGCAATGTGGCTAGGATATCCTGGAACCAGTGGGGCATTGTTCATGGATTATATCATCACAGATAAAGAAACTTCACCAGTTGAGGTGGCTGAGCAGTATTCAGAGAAATTAGCTTACATGCCAAACACTTTCTTTATTGGAGACCATGCCAACATGTTCCCCCATCTGAAGGTACGTTGGAAGTAAAGTGGGTGTTTTCCATAGGTGTCTTTATGAAATGGCACTTGGTATATTATTGGCAAGGGGTCTTGTAACTTCCTGAAATCTTTTCTTTTGACAGAAAAAAGCAGTCATTGATTTCAAGTCCAATGGCCATATCTATGATAACAGGATTGTTTTGAATGGCATTGACTTGAAGGCATTCCTGGACAGCCTTCCTGATGTCAAGATCGTTAAGGTGAGAGCTGCTCTTGTTTGTGTGCAATCCTGGGGCCTGCAGGTGGAACTGCCTCTGACCCCTGTGTGATTTATCTCAGATGAAGTGTCCTGACAGCTGTGACAACGCCGATGGCAATGCCGCCCTCAGCATGCCAGTGATCCCTATGAACACCATTGCAGAGGCTGTGATTGAGATGATAAACCGTGGGCAAATTCAGATTACTATCAATGGCTTCAACATCAGTAATGGATTAGCAACTACTCAGGTGAGGCACTTCAGGACACTGGTATTTATGTTATATATGTGTGTTTTAACATAGCAATGAAGAAAAACCTCCAAGCAAATGTGTTTTCTGTCGTGTTGATTCCTTTAGTTGTCATACTGAAGGAAGCTCATTATAAGCCACAGATGTACTGGAAGATGATCTTCCCCCCCAAAGATAGAGGAATTGTATCTAGAGGTATCTAAAGTCCAAACAAATTCTTTCTTGTTGCATAAAGAAGATATTTGCTTGTTCTGAATTTGAAGGCAAGATTTCCTTATTGCCTGCAGCCTACCAAGATTTGTGACCTGTTACTCAGTGTCAGTTGTGTTTTTCTGTTAGAAGAAATATGGCTGAGTAATAGGATAGAGGCAGAGTTATTCCACTGTATTTCAACAACATTTATTCATCTCCTTACATCTTCCAGAATTTTACACTATATTAGCACCTCTCAGTGCTTCACAGTTCATGGGATTTTAGTGACAGTTGCTGGTATTTAACTTTCCCACTGCAGAACAGTTTTTTCCTTTTAGAAATGCCATATTCTGACATTAGCATCACTCGGTATCTTGTGAATTTTATTCAGTGTACAGTTCCTCAGGAACCTCTTTTACATCACTTTGATACCTTTTGTTACCACTGCTCTGTTCATATTTTCATAGCTTGGTTTATTTTTGAATTCTTTTCTTCACAACTGAGACTTTTCTTTGAGTTGGGCATAGTTTCTCTTAGCTTGGTCAGTAAGGCTGTTAGCAATTTTTCTGAAGTTGTCATCTGAGAATCATAGAGAATTCTTGTCTTAACACTCCACCACTGAGATGAAAGACTCTCACCTCTGTCTGTGCACTTCTAAAACAGGGTTTCTGTCTTTCAGTGACATTGATAATAGCACTTCTTTGTGCTGAGATCAGCTACTTTTGGGCATAGGTCAACAAGAACTGATCACTGTGTTTTTGAGGTCTCAGTGACCTGAATTAGTAGCATATTTACCAACTTCTGTTGTGCATCTTCTAACAGTGACAGTGAGTCATTGTCATTCACATCAAGTGTGTCATCAGTGGCTGGCTGCAATGCCACTGTCTAAATTTTTAATGCCTATGTATGTAAAAATACACATAAATATATGGAAAAAGGCTCTGAGTAGCTGTGTTGCCGTCTCTTTATCTGATTTTGATCCTATCATGGCTTGTCATTTAATTACAAATCCTGCTTCCATTTTACTAATCCTCAAGACTCTTGCATGGTAACTTGATTATTCCAACTTCATCCTCTGCTCCTTTTTATTAGCATATTCCTATTCTTTGTGAAGGCTTTTTAAAAGTTTGTCATTAACTCTTCTTATTTTCAGCATTTTCATTATTTTCTTTGTCAACTGGTTCCTTACAGTCCTATCAGTTACATATGAGTCTGCCTCTATTGATTATCTGTTCTGTGCTTACTGTGTTCTATCTTAAAAAAGAGAAGCACACACAAAAAACCCACCCAAAAATAAACCACAAAAATCCAAACAAACCAAACCCCAGCTTTGCTTTCTAAATACCTTTTTATTCTGTCTTTCAGTTTTAATTTCATTTTTGGTCTCAAGGAAATTACGTGACCTTAAGGAGGATAGGATTCCATGTGTAATGCCTCTTTATATGATTCTTCTTTCCAATTATTCCAGTTACTTGGAATTTCAGGGAGATATAGGAAGGGCATGAAAATGCCCAGTGTTTTTTGCCTTGGTGGTTGCAACATTGTGGCATCCACAAACGTGTACACATACCAGTTAAATTCTTGCTGTGGGTAAGTAGACAATTTTGTTTTGTATCATAAAACCAAAGATGTGCTTACAGTAATTTGTTATGCTAGCAAATGTGTCTCAGGACAATTCCACAGGGCATAGTCTTGTTTCCTGCAGTTTCAGTGTTTCAATACTTTTGTTATTATTATTTTAGATAAACAACAAAGCAGCAACTGGTGAAGAAGTTCCACGGACTATAATTGTCACTACCCGTTCTCAGTACGGCCTACCAGAGGATGCTGTTGTGTACTGTAACTTCAATCAGCTCTATAAGATTGATCCTTCCACCTTGCAGATGTGGGCTAATGTGAGTATCTGTATCCAGCAGGAAATCTAAGGTCAGACTCTGGTAAAGCTGTTCAAGTTATCATTCATGCAAGTGAACTTCTCTGTGGAAAACATTGACCTTGAGCCATTTGAATCCTTACAGTGCTCATGTCACAGGGCTTAGTGTTAGTAGCATATAGAGGATTTTAGATGTATTTCCAATTACTATCTGTGTATCTAGGCAATGAAAATTTGTGTTTGGGACAGCTTAAGTATGCTGGTTTTCCATTGTGAAATAATTTTGGATTTCCTTAGTCTTTGCAAATGAGTTATAACTGGCCTTGGCCTTTGGTACATTGATAAATGTGAGTGGAGGGCATTTTTATCAGGTTCCAGCTTACAGTGTATTGTATAAATGAGATCATAAAGTTCAGTACTTACTCTCTTAAGGAACTGCTCTGTACACTGTTGCTCAGAGTTGCTGTCTCTTTCAGTGGCATCAGAATTGCAGTCCCAGTGATCTCATTCATAATGATGATCTCTTTAATTTCTGCTCTATGCCTCAAAGAATGATGGTGCCTTCCACTTCATTTTAGTATGTGGCAATTTCTTCTTTAGAAAAGTAAATATTCTTCTCTGAACTTCCTGTATTTTCTTCTTATTTTTGTTACAGATCCTTAAAAGAGTTCCCAACAGTGTGCTGTGGCTGCTACGTTTCCCAGCTGTAGGAGAGCCCAATATCCAGCAGTACGCACAAAACTTGGGCCTTGCCCAAAACCGAATCATCTTTTCGCCTGTTGCCCCCAAAGAAGAGCATGTGAGGAGAGGGCAGTTGGCTGATGTTTGTCTGGACACTCCCCTTTGCAATGGGCACACAACTGGCATGGATGTGCTCTGGGCTGGGACTCCCATGGTCACTATGCCAGGTAATGCAGCAGGGAACCTACATTGAATACATGGCTTGGAATATTAGTAGTTTTTTAGTAACAGCAAACACATCAAACTGTGCCTTTTGTAGAGGCAGAAGGAAAGTAGTTCCTAGCTCCTGTGTGAGAAGTTACTTGATGAACTCATTCCTGGTTGTTTTTGTTGGTTTTGATGTGCCTTTTATTTTCTTTTCTTCAGGCGAGACTCTTGCCTCACGAGTTGCTGCCTCACAACTCACTTGCCTGGGTTGTCTTGAGCTCATTGCAAAAAGCAGACAGGAGTATGAGGATATTGCTGTGAAACTGGGAACTGACCTGGAATAGTAAGCAAACTTGGACTCTGGAATGTGGGAGCATCAAGAATGCAGAGTATTTGGGCACAGTGCTGAGGCATCAGTAGTTTTAATCCTGATATTTTATATGTAAAATAGCTGGGCAGTCCTTGTCTAGAGGTGTTTTGTGTTGCAGTCAAGTCAGCTTCTGCTTTTATGGTAACTTAACAGCACTCCCAATTGAGTAACAATTCTGAAGAAACTGCTTATATGCAAAAGTGCAATACAGTTTTATTCTTTTTAAATAGAAGATGAAGCAGTTTGTCACTTCAAATTAAAATCATGCTATAAAGTGTTACTGCCCTACAGATAATGCAGCAAGTTGATGTTGCAGCTCTTCTGATTTGAAGTAATTTTGCTGGTCTGTATCAGAAATGAGAGGAGATAGAACAGGAATTTGGTGGAGGTGGGGGAGCAGGTGTTTGTGAAACAGTTGTACAGACAGTTCTGGGTTAGCTGAAAGCAGCAGGTTTCAGAGGTAGACAGTATGATGTGTTGTCTGGAACATCTCATGACTGCTTTAACTCTCTTTTGTAGCCTGAAAAAAATCCGTGGCAAAGTGTGGAAGCAGAGAATATCCAGCCCTCTGTTCAACACGAAGCAGTACACGATGGACCTGGAGCGGCTGTACCTGCAGATGTGGGATCACTACGCTGCGGGCAACAAACCCGACCACATGATCAAAGCCGTGGAGGCCAGCGAGTCTGCATGAACAGAGACACACTGGGCCTGCCCTCCAAACTCTCCAGGAACTGAGCCTCTCCAACACCTGTGCAGAGATGATCAGCTAAAAACTGTGCATTTCTACTTAATCTGCCTGGTACTCTGTGGCTGAAGTAATACATGATGGTGATTAAAGCACAGCCAGACTTATTTCTTGCATGATAGGGAAAGACTCAATAGAGCCTGGGATCCTTTTATTCCATGAGGAATTTGAATGGGATTGAGCCGTGTACATGTGAGCCTGTGTGTATGAGTGACAAAGTGGTTGCTGGGGGAAGTTTGAACTGCCCAACCAGTTTATGGTATCATGGATTGATTTAATCTTCCTACAAACCTCTCTCCTTTTACGTGGATTGGGAATTGGAGCGTTTTAACATTTGATTTTGAGTACTCCTGTTGGTATATATGTGGTTCTCCCATGACAAGATTTCCAGCTAGCGAGTTGCTCCCTGTGTTAATTTCTAAACTGCGTGGACTGAAAGGGCGTATGTGCTGGTGTAGTCTTTTTTTATAGGTTTTATAAACCACTTGAGCCTATATCAGCCTTTTAATGTTTGACCTCTGTTTTGGAGCTCTCTCTGTAATGTGTTGGTTAAGATAAGGACTTTTGTTTTTTTGTTTTGTTTTGTTTTTTAAGCTTCTCCAATAATTCAGCTAATTGGCTTCATGATGGCAGCTCCTATTCTGTTAAAAAACCAAATTTGATTTGAAATTAATCCTTCCCACAGGTGTTTGAGGTGAACACAAACTGGTGCCAAATACAGACCTTTCAGGAATGATTGTTAATTATGTATAGGGGTGCAGTCCTAGGTACTGTAGCAAAGACTTTAAAAAAAAAAAATAAAGCTTTGGTTTGCCAGTTTGATTTGACCGGTGTGTCACGTTTTGTGGTGCTGTCAGAAAAAAATCTTGCTGGCCTTTACTCTTCTGTTGTGTACCGTTTTGAGCAGCGGTTTGGGCCGCAATGGCTATTTTGGGTAGGAATAAGCGGGATTTCCGCGCTGCCGGCGCCGCGGGGCGGGCGGGCGGCTGGCACTGCCCGTGTGCGCATGCGCGGTGCCCCGGAAGGGCGCGGGCCGTTCGAGCGCCATGGCGGGAGCGGCGGCGGAGCCCGAGCCCGAGCCCGAGCCGGCCCCGAGGCCCCGGCACCGAGAATGGCGGGACCGCGCGGGCAGCGGCGCCGGGGCACGGCGGGCAGCGAGCGGGGCAGCGGCCGCGGGCGGCGGGAGCCCCGAGAGAGGCGCCGCGGGCAGCCAGGGCTGGCGGAGCGGCAGGTGAGGGGCACCGGGGGAGACAGCGCCTCAGCCCGTGTGTCCTGACGTGTTGGTATTAAATCATTACCATAGAGAGTTCTTAAATATATAGCTATTTAAATTATATACATATACATACACATATATGCATCTCTAAGTACATATGATTTGCAGAAACAAAAACTCTACAACTTTTGTGAAAGTTGTAAGGTTGATATATTTATTACAGCGCTGTATGCATGTGGGAATCGTTCTTTTAAAATGACGTGTACTTCTGGGAACTTCAGATCTTTTTTGTCTCTTTCTTAAATACATAGGGATGCAATTTTACGATAGGTTTATACATATTTATTCTACTGATTTTGCGTGATACTTGCTACTAATTCTTGTTTATCTTAGAAAGAACTCTTGCGTCAGGTTGCTGTGCTCTGCTCTTTTCTTATCTCTTGTCTTTTGGCTGAAGCAGTTTATCTAAGCACGGGCCCTTCATGAGAATAGGCAGGCAGGCAGACTAAACAGCAAGCTACAGACTTAACTTAAAGATGTGCATTTCACTTAAATCCAAATGGATTTCTACTTTGGAAACTTTCTACTCTGCTTCACATACATATATATACATGTAGATGCATATATATATACATATAATGCATGCCTTTGTATATAAATACGCCATACTACATTGCATGTAGTACATATTATATATATTGATTTATAATTCTAGATTACACCCTTGTTTGTTTTATGTTGATTGGTAGGTACAAGTTTCCGAATTGCAATCTTTAAGGTTTAAGTAATGTCTATTTAAAAAAGCTGTCTTCCTGGTTTTTTAAGCAGCTGCATCACGTATTTTTGAAGTTGTTCATGTTTGGTTCATGTTCTCCTAAAATGAAATAAATGACTTGGTAAGGATGTTGGGGGCAGCCTCTACATTTGCATGGGCATAGCAGTCCAGGTGGTTATGCCTCCATTCTGCCTCTTGAAATATCAGTATGACAGCTGCTGCATTTTGCTAAATATTCATGGCAGCTCTATTAGAGTGCACCTTATGCAAAAGCAGCTTCTTACTCATCAGTGCCTGGGCTGGGGTTTCAGGCTTACTATAACATGTGCTCTGACAGCTCATAGACCACGTGTACGACAAGAAACGAGCTTTCTATAAAGAGTTAAAGTAATTCAGCCTATTTGGGACTTTCAGTGTTTTTCCCAATGTATATTTGGTTCTGTGTTCAAGGGTGTTTCACACCAGTGGAGATGCAGATCCTGCTGAGACCTAAAGTTCTGAATTTCACTTTTGCAGCAGTGCCCTGTACTTGTCTTCCAGCAGCGATGACGAATTTGAAATGTGTAAGTAATGACACCTTGGTTTGTGATATGAAGGAGTGTGAAAAGGACACGTTTCTGTCTAATTACAGTGAAGCATTTTTACATGTTACTTTCTTTTCATTGCTTGTGCTGCACAGTAATTCTCTCCTTGCAGTGCAGTCTTGGTGTCAGTGCCACAGGGAGTGTTCTTGAATTGCCTCAGGTTTCACTCTTTTTGCCTTGCATTATGTTTTTCTTACTGCCTCAGTTTTGTCTGTTCCCTGTCACTCACTTGCTTCCTTTTTAGTCACCAGAGACTAGAAAGCTGCTGTCAGCCTTGAGGAATTGAGGGTTGGAATTATATGTGAATATAATTATGTTTGGTTTTTTGAAAATACTTTAGAACAAATTTTTACTGGTTGCAAACTTTTAAAAATGCATAACAAGAGACACAAAACCTTATTCTTAAATAATCTTCTTTTGTTTCAGTTTTAGCTAGACTGAAAACTCCCAAATCTGTTCCTAAAAAGGCAGATACAAGGTGGGTGCTGTCATTAATGAGTTTTCTGTGTTCACATCTTAGTGTTCTGTATAATATTTGCATTTTACATATTTAATCAGAATAGAAGAAAACAATTTAAAGTTGTATTGATTCATAGACCAGTCTAGGAGAGAGTGCAGACAGACCAGTTAACATCTTCAGTCATGTTCAGGGCAAATGTAAAAAGGGATATTTGGAGGTTCACATGTTCTTCCCATTCCTATTCATGGATGCAGTTGGTGACATTTGCTGTGAGCAGCTGATAATGTTATATTGGGTGGCTTTTTTTTGGATTGCTGTTTTAGTAAGGCACACTTACTGCTCTATTTTTCTGCTTACTCCTACCTTTATTCCACACAATTTGCCTTTTTTTCTCTTTACAGTTTGAAAGACTTCATTGATGACTCGGATGATTTCTTCTTGGACTTGAAGGTGAAAAAGAGTACAACCAAGAGTGGTAAGCAATCATCTATAATAAAAAAAATCATAAGATGCTTTACTGTTGTGTTTTCCTATCTTTCAAGGGATTTAGTCTGTGTTAAGACAAAGGCAAATCTCCTAAATGCAGCCCCCAAAACTTCAAGCTCTTTCTTTTGAATTGCAGCACGGAAAGATCTTCAGACCCCGAAAAAGCTGATGACTCCTGGAAAGAGAAACACTTGCTGCCAAGAATTGCATTATCCAGACACTTCAAGTGACACTGAAGATTCTGTCTTTGTAGACAGCCCGTGGCATGACCACCAAAAAGAGGGAGGGAAAGACTTGAGGGAGAGTCAGAAGTGCATAAACCTTTCACCTCCACAAAATCGGAACCAGTCACTTTTCAAAGGCAGTCCAGATTTGCTTGTTAGAAGGAAAGAAGGAAGCTGTGAAAATACAGAAAACAAATTGCCAACTGTGGCCCTGGGACGTGGTGCAGGGGTGGAATCAGACAGCTCAGATGAGAGTTTTGGATCTTTGATGGAACGGATAAAGAAGCGAAGTCTGCCCCGCAAGCCAGTCCTGAGCACAAGTAAATCTGTGTTTCAGCCAAGCACAGCAGGTGAGCAGTCCTGAGCTAACTGCAGTGGGAATTGCCTGGTTCTTTCCATTTGTGGGGCATCAACCTCTGAGGTGCAGCCCAGCACCTTGAAAAGGATTTTGGTGCAATCAAAAATTACTCCTCTGAGCATTGAGAAAAGTCATCTTGTGCTATCAAGATGTAAAATTTTCGCTATTGCTTGTTTTTCTCATTGTAGACACTTTTCGTTTTTAAAATTATTCTGAAAGCAAAGCTGGTGGATCCTTCTGGTGGTTTCTAATGATTCTATGATTTCTTTTTTTAATGTATGCTGTGTAATCCTGTGACTCTTCCTGTTGAACTAGAAAACATCAAGCCACCCTGCAAAGATGCACAGCCTGTGAAAGGGGAGGGAGTCAAGACACCAAAGCCAAAATCCATTTCACTTCAAGGAACACCTTCCATGATAACAACTCCTGCAAGAATTCCTGGGAATGGATCAGTCAGTTGCTCACAGTCAGCAAAGACAGAGAAAAGGTGAGTGTTTCTCCATTGTTCCTGTGTTCTAGGACAATTACAGATGGACAAAGACATGCTAAGCATTTTGCATGGGATGATGTGATCCCTCTGCTACCTAGAAACTTCTCCTAATTCAGCATTTGTTAATGGTTGAATAGCTGGAAAACAGTTTTCAGTCTCCAGTGTGAAAGGGAGAATATAAACTGATCTCTGCCTAGGGGAATTGATGACAAATAAATCTGACAAATGCCAAATCTTGTTTTTAAATGTTCTCTCTCTTGCTATTCCTTGTCTTGTACAGCATGTGGTGGCACTACAGATTGTATATATCCAGCTGCTTAGCTCTGAAAAGATGCCAAAACTCATTCTATTAGTAATTCATACCTTTTAAACAAGAGTTTAAAAGTATTGATTTTTTATCTATATCCTTATAACTTGGAGAATTCATGTTTCTTTTTCTATATGTAGATACAGCTTAGACTTTTCAAAAGAATGCATTTTTCATTTCTAATAGCTGCCCTTATTATGCTTCCTAGCCATGTGCTGTTTCCTTGAATCATTTTATAGTGGTGTGTTCAATACCAAACCTTTAAATGATATCTTTAAAGGTGAGACTTTAAAAGGTCAGAATGCTGCAGCATTGGAGTTAGTAATCCTGGTGGAATATCTACTTCTGAAATAATTCCTGAGCATTCCTGGACTATCTTTGTGTGTTTCTGAAAACACACCTTTGTTGTCATGATCACGTTAGGGCTGTTCATATGTTGATTAAATTTTGGTATAGTTGTGGCTTGCTGTGTCACAAAATCTCTTTTCCTACTTAGCAGTCTTCATAATCTAATTTTGTGAATTAATGAAGTAACTGCAAGACTGTTGCAACAGCTCTGCCCCTTCGTGCCCTCAGAGGGGTAAGAGGACAGCCGTGGCCTCATGAGGGCAAGCTGGTGGAAAGGGTCAGGAGAGGTTGATGCCACTTGAAGCATCCCTGAGATCTTTACTGGATTTCAAGTGGCCCTTATTTTTCCCTGTGTTTTTCCATATGTCTGTACTTCAGCAAACTGCTTAATGGCTTTTCTTGCAGACTCAGGATATGTTCAGTGCCTGGTTGTTTCTTGCAAGATCTTTCAAATCCAGCCTCCCAGTATGTGAAGTATTTCAAGAAAAATAAAGAGGAGCTGGCCCAGAAGCTCTACAGGCTGTTTAATAGTACTATCTTTGAGCAGAAGGTTGGTTTCAAAACAAGAACTACCATTATAAAATGCTTGTTAATATGTTGCTCCTCAATTTTTGATGTGATTGCTCCTTGTCCTCTTCAGATTGTAGAAGTTAAGCTTTTAGCAGTGGGTTATGTTTGAATTAGTCCAGGCAATTTCTTCAGAAGGGGTTTGTCACCACTGTGATGCAGCAGTTTCCAGCTTGGCTTTGCTTTCCCAGCTGTAATGGAAATGCTGCACATAATCTGTGTTCCTTCCTATAGGATGTTCATGTCTGCCTTGTCTGCCTTTCTGGAACAGATTAAAAAGGTGATCCTTCAAATAACAGTTTAGGGTCAGCATAAAGCTACAAGTTGTGTTTCAGATTTAAGGCTCTGTTTCAGAGAACTGTCCTGACCTGGGATCATCATCTGGGATATTGGGGACCCTCCTCTGGTGAGAAATATCCTTGAAAGAAGGGCATTGCCCTCAGTAATTCCAATGGGATTTCCCTCAGGAAGGAAAGTGGTTTTTATACAGATGAGAAAATAATCTTGAGTTTACAGGTTTCACATAAAACAGCTGAACAGACTCACTGTTCCTGAAGCAGAATATCTTACTGCCCACTGCTTCAGCCCTGTACCTGGAGGTACTTGGAGGTAGAATAGAAGAACTAAGGACTCCTGTCTCACCCTGCACTGTGAAACCCCCATTGTTGGTTACAGAAAAACTGATGGTGGGAATAAGAGGCCATGGAGGGGATTGGCATCTTAAGTGTTAAGGGCACCAACAGAGACATCGTGGAATAGCTTTGCACTAAATACAAGGGGAACCCTCAGGGCTAGAAGGTAAGAGAAGGAGTAGGAGAGGGCAGACTACATGCACTGTTTTGTTTTTCAGTTACCAGAGGACATGGAAATAATCTGGAATAAGAAAATGAGGAAGACAGCAGGGTATTGTGTAACGGGGCAGAGGGGAGGCGCTGAAGGGAAGCGCTACGCTCGCATTGAACTCTCTGAGAAGGTCTGTGACTCTGCAGGTAGGTCAAGAAAGGGTCTGCTGATTCTTCTTTGAGGAAGTAAGTTTTAGAGATAAAAACAAAAATCTGACTAAGAGATCTGGTACTGGAGCCTGCTTCAAAATTTTATATTATGTTGTACAAATTAATAAATACATGTATGGATTTACCCACATTCCACAGCCCTTCTGAGAGCCTGGGCAAATACTACAAAATGTGAGAACAGAGATGTAGTCACAGTAACTGCAGTATTGTTTATATTTCTTAATGATTTGAAGACCTACAGGTTAGGTGTTAGACTCTAATTCTGTGTTGCAATGGCAGTCTAAAATCTGACTTCTTCCATCACACCAAGACACCTTGTTGGTAGTGGTTAAAGCTGGAATAAAGACAGGGCAGTGCCAAATTAAGTTCTGTTATGTGGTGCTGTGATTGTTATTTCTCTCTCATCCCCTCCCAATATGGAAAAATGAATCATAAAATGGTTTGGATTGAAAGGGATCTTAAAAACTACCTTGTACTAATTCCCTGCTGTGGGCAGGGACACCTTCCACTAGAACTAGGTTTCTTCAAGCCCTGCCCAACCTAGCCTTAAACACTTGCAGGAGTGGTGCAGCTTTACTAACCAAACAAAAAACCCCAAACAGATGAGATGTCTGGGGGAGTAACTAGGATGCAGAATTGGGGCTGATCAAAAACTGGAAATGCACAAAGTAAAACCTTGTTTTGGAGCATTTTATCTTATCAAGACATCGGTAGTTTTAACCTTCAAAATAATACTTTCATCTTAATACAGAGTGAGTGTCGGAGGCCTGAAGCAGTGGCCACAGGTGAGTTTGTTCTTCCCCACACGTTTGTTTGTTTCTGATGTTTGTCTTTGTTTGCTTTCCCCAGATCGCCTGCGGGACACGCTGATCCACGAGGTTTGCCACGCGGCCACCTGGCTCATCAGCGGCGTGCGGGACGGGCACGGGCGCTTCTGGAGGTTCTATGCCAACAAAGCAGCTGTCATTCATCCAGAGCTGCCAGTGGTGACACGCTGCCACAGCTATGAGATCAATTACAAATTCACCTACGAGTGTGGTCGCTGCAAAGCTACGTGAGTAACGTTGTCATCTTGCACGTGACTGCGGATTAACTTTCTAACTTGGCACTCTCCTGTGTCTAGAAATCAGGGTTCTCTGAAATAGTAAAGCAGGTTGGATATTCTAGTGTTTTCCAGAGCTTACAGAACCTCAGTATGTGATTCCACATTTGTTTCCAGATAGTTTCAGTTCTAGTTTAGAGGTCAGGACAGGCAGAAATGTCATCTGAGGACCAGAGGTGATGAGGGAAGGTCTTGGGAAGCAGTAAGAGATATGTACCTAAGCTTTGAAGGAACAAATCCCCATGAAAACTGGGCACAGAATATTTGAGTGATTAGATACTTGATAAAACTACCAGAGGAAGCTTCCAGATTAAAGTCTTGATGACTTTAAATTATATCTGCACCCTCACAGATGTGAGCAGCACTGTGATGGGAAGGATTGACACTGGGACACAACCTGTAATAATGACACCGTTTATGGGGTTTTTTTTAACCTCAGGATTGTATGTGTGACTGCCAGAAGTACTGGGAGGAAACACTTCACAGACCCCAAAGTGTTTATTAGGACTATGCAATGCAGTGGTTGTTTAGATGCTACAGAGCATTGAAAAGATTTTTTTTTTTAATGATATCTTAGAGGAGAAACTCCAAGAGGCAGTTGATACATGGGTTGTGGAGGCAGTTGGAAATGTTGTAGCACTTCATACTGGTAGGCTGAGAGAAGAGACAGAGGAAGGAACCAAGCTGAAAGAGCAGTGGAAAAAATACGAGGGTAGAGAAGCGTAGCACAGATTTGATTGTACCACTGTGTAATGCATTGTTCCTTGTTCTAAAATGCTGCCTTAGGCCTGAGCAGCAGAGCAAGGGCCCTCTCCCACAGTGGAATGCAGGTCTGGTTGTTGCCTTTCAGGATCGGGCGGCACTCGCGCTCCCTGGACACGGCGCGGTTCGTCTGCGCCTTCTGCGGGGGGCAGCTGGCCCTGAGGCAGCCCCCGGGCAGGGGGGGCACCCCTGCCAGGACACAGCTCACGCCCTTTGCCAAGTATGTCAAGGAAAACTATGCCCTTGCTAAGAGAGAGCAGCATGGGCTGAGTCATGCAGAGGTCATGAAGAAGCTCAGTGCTGATTTTGCTGTGAAAACCAAGCTGGAAGATTCCTTCTGATATCTCAATATACCTCCTTTCTTGGTGCTACTTACATTTTGTATAGAGAGTAGTGACATTTCTGAGCAGCACTTACACATAGCATGTCTTCGGTGACTCCAGTGAGTAAGGGATTTACTGTTTAATCTGGGCAGCTGATATGCTGTAGACTCTGTGTGTGTGCTGAAGAACTGCTCCCTGTGCATCTGGCTGCAATTGCCAGAGGCAACAAAGTCCAGGCCCACCAGCCTAAGTCCTCTGATTCTGAATGACTCCAAGGCAGGAAAAGGGGCATACCTGAGTTGGGCTTCCAACATGGTTCAGATATTCTCCCATGTAGACTTTCCCGAGAGATGCTTGGCTGTTTTTGTTAAAATTAAGTGGTAGGTAGATGGTGCCTTAAATCCATTAACAGAATATGTGAATTTCTCCAAAGCCCTTTAACTCTCAGTAAGTAGTGTACCTCTATCCTTGAGATTTCATAGGAACTAAAATAGATGCAGAAGGTCAGGTTGGGGAAAGCAGATTCAAACTTTCCCCAAGGATGAGTAGGTCTTGTTGTGGCTTAAGTCTCATATAAAATGCAACAATGTGTGTTATAGTGTTTGTGCCTTCTGTAAGCAAATTGCTCAGGGGCTTAATAATTTTGATAATCAATAAATGCCAGTTTAATACAAACTCTTGCAATAAACCAGGCTACTTTGTTTCAGTTTAATCATGGCTGTGTAGGAATACAGAACCCTGGTAGCAGCCCAGCTCTCCTGGCTGTGGATCAGCACAGTCAGTAACATCCTTTGGGCACTGGGATTACAATCCAAGGATCCCCATTCCAGGATGCCCAGGGCTGCTGGCTCATCTCCCAGGAGCCCTCATGAAGCCTCATGAGGCCACTGAGGCACCACCCTCCCTTCTCCTGCAATGATGAAGGTAAGGAGCATTGGAACTAGAAACCAACAGCAAAAATGACAGCACAAAACCACTGACTGTTCCAAAACTGATTAATTACTATTCACAGCACCTCTAAGGAAAAAAAAACAGTAGTGAGCAATAGACTTCACGGAAGTTCTGCTATTAGGGGATTTGTCAGTAGCAATGTAGAAAGATTGAAAAGTCAGGTCTGACAAAGCAATGGGGTTAAGGGGATTTCACACCTGACAGCACTTTACAGCTGCTGAGCAACACTGGCTGTCATGGCAGGGAGTGCCTCTGCCCCAGCTCTGTCACTGCAATTGTCCCATCCTTTGCTCACAAGAGACAGATCCACACAACAGAACACAGATGAGGATGTACATGATGGGGGACACTGTGAAATGCAACAGCAAAAACAGTTAAAGGGATTCATTCAACAACAGCTATTTCATTCCAGTCTTAGGAAATTTCTGTACTTAAGTTTAGCACGGAAGAATGTCAGACTAGTATATCCATGAGTTCTCTGCCCAGCACCTCAGCCTTCTTCCCTCTGGGAAGGAACCACAGTCCCCTCACTGAGCCAGCAGAAACTTCATTTTCTAGAGAAGCTCAGTGCTGGGCACACACCAGAATTAGACACAGAATACAGACTGACCAAGAAATGCAGGCACTGGATAGCATTCATTTCATTTCTGCTCCCAACAGCTCTAGCTTTGCAGTTGTTTATTTGGTTTGACATATGCTCAACACAGATCCTATGTCAAAGATCTTCCAGGTCTGTTCCCAAGCTTCCCTCCCACCTCCTACCTGCCTGGATGAATGACAGTGATCCAGAACATTACTAGAGATAAGATCATGGTCAACTGAAGCTACTAAGAGAAGGCAGAAGTTGGCAGCATCATATATGACAGCAGGGACACTTTTCCCCTCTAACCCTCCTGTTCCAGGCTCCTGGAATACATGTAAAGCAATAGGACTTCTGTCAAAACACAGAGGGAGAAACAACAGGGTCCCTAGGTGTGTGCTCTCCAGAACAGGAGCACTCAGGTGCTGCCCAGCCCCACCACTGAGCCAGAAGTGCAGCAAGTGCAGACACAGCAGTGCTTTGCACCAGGCTGGGGCAGGTAAAGTCCTGATCCTGGAGCTGTGCTCTTTGCTGCAAAAGAGGCACAGCCAGTACCTCCACTGAGGCAATGCAGGGCCACCCTTCAGCCTGGAGTAGTTCTTGAAGATTTTTTCACATCACTTTCCTGAAGGGTCTGCATTTCCTCCTCACTCCAAAGCAGCGAGTTCCTCCAGCAGCTGCTCCTTCTCCTGCTGCAGCTCCTGCAGGCGCTGTTTGTTCTGCTCCAGCCTGTCCTCCAGCCACTGGAGCAGGGGCCCGCTGATGGCAGACATTTGGCTGCAGAGGTTCTTTGTGAACACTGCAAAGAGCAACAACACATCATGCCAGGACAGCACACAAAAGACTCAGTGTGCTACAACACCCCCAAAGGCAGCAGCCAGCCAAGGAAAGCCTCCAGCCCATGGCAACCTCACATCTGCACTGGAAGATCAGAGCCAGCAGCTTCTACCAGGGAAACACCATTTCAGTGTGACCCAGGCAGGGATGACAGCTCTACAGTGAAAATCTGCACACACCTAATCACTGATGCTAATTAATTTCTACATTTAGAAGCATCACAGAACACCTCATTTCCTAAACATGTGAGAATGGACAATGGGGTGATAAACTTGGAACAGAAGTAGGATTAGGACTGACCCCGTCACAGTGGCAAAAGGAAAGATGTCACACCCATGTAACACCTATAAAGTGCCAGGAGATGGAAGTGTGCATACAGGTCAGCCAGGCACTACTTTAACACTCAACAAATCCCAAATCCCCTTTCCTGTTCCAACAGAAAAAATAAACCAAGCCCCAAAACCCCAAACAAGCCCAAAGTTTTCCTTCATTTTAACCAATTCTACAAAGCTTGAAGGATACAACATTCAGGATTCACCCAGGATTAGGGTATTTTACAACCTCTGAAGTTTTTATTTTAAGTTCCTAGTTATAATTCTGTTCTTGTGTAACAAGATTCCACCATTTTGACTCTGGGAGCAGCACCCTGGATTGTCACGTGCAGGAAAGGAATCCTTACCTGAGCCATTATGGATCTTGGTTACAGAGTCAAGGTGGGTGAGGCTAAGGGAAGGAAAAGAAAGCAGGTTAGAGACAAGGCAGCAGGGAATTGTGAATTAAACACGGGCTGTGAAACAGCTGCCCACAGGTACACCTGAACCTCTTCACCTGCTGAAGCCCTGCACATTCACAAGGACAAAAACCCCAAAATTCTGCTGCTAACCCCAGGCTCAGTTCTACAGACTTCAGTAAGTTCTACAGAGGCACAAGATCTGCTAATCCTTAATTTCTACAGCTTTGCTAATGCTTTAGTAAGTCTTTGCTAAGACTTTGCTAAGTCTTAATTACAGCCACAGCAGAACATGTCAGCAAAGGCAGCCTTGGAGAGGGGCAGAGCCCAGGGCTGTTACCTGTGAATTCTCCTGTAGGCATCCTGCTCTTCTTGGCACAGGATCTTGGGCAGCTCCACAGCTGACTCCAGACACACCTTCCCAATGGTTTCATGGGGCACAACATGAATGGGAATTTCAATCCTGTCATATCTAGAAGGGTGTGAGATAGAATTAAAAGCAGCAAACAAAAAATAACTTCTACAACCTTGCAAGAGTCTGTCCAAGGCCTGGAAGGGCTGCACATCCACTTCTGGAACACATGCCTGAGCTGACAGGCAAAGGGAAGCATTTTATATCCACATCCTTGTCTTGAAGTTTAATCATAAGGTGCAAACCTGAGGGCTTGACCTCTAGAGCTGGAAGCAAAAAGGTGGTGCTGCTACACACCAAATTGCAGCACAAATCCCCACCCTGACCTCAATTCTTATAAGAATTAATTATCTAGGCTAAAAGAATCACTGCTAATCTTTAGATTCTCTTCCAGCAGCCTGCAGAGCAGAAGTGAGGAGACCCTGTGCAGGCATCTCTGTGCATTTGCTCCTCACAACAGGCTGAGAAGCCACTTACTAGAGACAAGCCAGAGAAGGGAGAGACAATTCAAAATACAATCAGATATAATATTCTTCTGTACTCACTCTGAGCTCTTCTGGGCCTGAACAGACTGGAAACAGGTATAGAGAATTCTACCTGTCTGAGAGAGACAGCAGAAAGTCAGATTCCAAAGGCAAAAAACCATCTAAAAGGCAAAGACACATTCCTTTGGGAAGCTTTCAATAGAATTCCAGAGGTTTTGCTGTGATTTACTTGCTGGAGGTGTTTAAGTCATACCTTGATAAACCCTTTAATGATGAAAAACCTCTTCAGCAGCAGCTGCCTGGACAGCCTAGAGCTGACTGTCAGCTATCTCACACGACAGCCACACCTCCTGGAGAGGCTGGAACAGGGGCAGAGCTGTGTGTGCTGGGCTGGACACCTGAGGGAAGAGCCCCAGTCCATTCCAGGCACACTCTGCAGCTGCTGCTGCAGCCCCTGGGCAGCTCAGAGCCATCATCACTTGTTCTCCTGTCCTTGGGATCACAATCCAAACCACTCCCACTGTGCTTTCCATGTGCTCCCAGCACAGCTCTGCCCTTCTTGCAGGCTGCAGCCAAGGACTTCAGCTCTGCCCTGATGTTTCTCATGAAGCCCTGGAGGGTTTGTTGCCATTTTAAAGTTGCCTACCTTGGTGTTCTTGTCCTCAATGAAGCAGGAAAAGATGAGCCCCACAAAGCCTTGGTCCATCATCTGATACATGGCCTGTGTGCGGACATCTGCAGGACAGAAATGGGAGTGAGAGCTGCCCTGCTCCCCTGCAGGACAGGGAAATGCTCTGCCACCTTCTGAAGGGTGACTGGGATTTGGTAACAAATGTGACAAACTCTGTTTACATCCTCACTCTAGGTGACTTGAGTTTAAGTATAGAACTTGATCCAATTTAAAATGTAAATAGAAATTCTTAAAAATAGAATATGAGCTCGCAAAACCAAGAAATTATCTCACAGCCAGCTGCTGCCACAGGTCACCATGAGGTCCAACACATATAAGGTACTCAGGTAGTTCTGTTATGAGAGTTTTTAGCTATGCATTAACACTCACAGATACCAGAACTCATCACAGCAGGCCCAGGATCCCCACAGCTGTTTTTGCTATTCCCCACACCCAAGGTCTGTTTTTATCCTTCTGCAAGAACAGCAGTACCAGCAGTAGCTGATCTGTGACTCCTGGGCCACCTCTGAGTCCTTGAAGAGCACACACAGCAATGGGGCTACACTGGGGGGGCCCCTGCAGCCCCCCAGACAATCAGGGAATGTTTCAGACCCTGGGCTGCTCTTACCCACGTGTGAGGGCCACACCGTGATGTGGGGGTGGGAGTGGTACCAGCCCACCACCCTCATGGGCCGTCCTGTCATCTCTGCCAGCCTGTGTGGGGGTCAAGGAGCCAACCAGAACCAAGAGACAAAGGGAAGGGCTGCATGCACAGGGGAAACAGCAGAGCTTTAAAGGGTTTCCTATGAGGCAACAGAATTCCAGATCTGTCACAGACATTTTATGAGAAATCCTTTTGCTGGGATTTTTTCTCCTGAGAAGCTGAGAGGCCTCAGGAACAAAATGTAAACAATGATTATCTGCTGCTGTGGAATGCAACAGGTGCATCTGTGATTGGTCTCATGGGGTTGTTTTTAATTAATGGCCCATCACAGTCAGCTGGCTCAGACTCTCTGGTCACTCACAAGATTTTATTATCATTCCATCCTTTCTATTCCTTTCAAGCCTTCTGATGATACCCTTTCTTCTGTTCTTTTAGTATAGTTTTAGTATATAATTTTCTTTTAATATAATATATATAATAAAATAATAAATCAGCCTTCTGAACCATGGAGTCAAGATTCTCATCTCTTCCCTCATCCCCGGACCCTGTGAACACCACACAGATCCCTCTGGAGGAGTGATAACAAACAGTGCAGGGAGCTGATGGGAGCCTCTTCCCCAGCACCATCAGCAGCCACTGCTGCAGAAGCAAACTGGATTTGGTTTGCATGTGGCAACAAACAACATTTCAGCAGCTGTGCAAAGCAGTACCCAGAGTGTGTGCAGAGAAGAGGCTCCAGTGCAGCACCTGGAGCTTTGCTGACCTTTCCTCTTGCACTCAGCCTCCCTGCTGAACTGCCACCCCCTCCACACACACACTGCAGTTTTAGCTGTGACTAAATACAAAACAAGGATAACGATTTATAACACAATGCCACTGCAAGTGCTGGAACCAACAAAGACTCCAGGGCAAGGCAACAGCCAGCACAGCCCTCCCAGCTGACAGCTTCAAACCCTCTGCAGGCCTTAAACACAGCCCATGAGGTAAAGCACTCCAGGGCCAGCCTGCGGCTGCCTGTGCTGAAGGATATCTCTGCTTCAGTGGAAGCAGCTGAGAGCTGCTCCGGTGAGATCTCCACACGGTCCTTCCTCTTGTCAGAGCGCCGCAGGATGATCACAGAGTGGATGTGGACGATTCTGTTGGTGTCCACCTAAGGACACAGGGGGGAAATCAGAGATTCCTCTGCCACAGAAACAGCAACCCGCGGGGCACGAGAACCGTAGAACGAGGGGGTACGGGCACGGGAACATTTCCTGACTCTGAGCTTCGACTCTCCCAGGAGCTGACCATGGCGCTGGCGGCTGCCAGGGCCGCAGACGAGCGGGGTGCCGGGGTGGCTCCGTGCCTCATAGCCCGCGCCCCGCGTCTCACGGCCCCGCGCAGGCCACAACCCGCACAGGCAGCGCCGCCACCCGCCCCTCCCAGGGCGGCCCCTCCGCGGGCGGTACCTCTCCGATGCAGAGCCCCATGACCTCCTCCTTCTCGGTGCTCAGCGCGTGGTTCAGGCACACCAGGAACGCGTCCGCCTCCAGGTGCACCGCCTGCACCGCCATCTTGCCTCCCCCGGCCCGCCTGCCCTCGCCCCGCCCCCTCGGCGGACGGACCAATAGCAGCGGCGCTCGCGGGCCCTCCCAGCCAATCGGCGCGGCCTCCCGCGAGGCGAGCGGTGCGGCGCGGCGGAAGGGCCGTGCCGCCCACGGGAGCGGCAGCGCCGGGGTTCCGCCCGGGTTCCGCCCGGCGGCCGATGCCCGGGGCGGAGCGGCGGGGGATGGCAGGGCCGGGCCTGGACGGGACGGCCCGGCCCGATCCGATCCGGCTTAACCCCACTCGGCTCGGCCCCGGGCCCGGCCTCCGGGGCCTGCGGGGAGGCGGCGGGTCCGGGGGGCGGGGGACGGCTTAGCGCGGCGCACGCGGCGCGGCGGTCACGGCGCGGGTGCAGGTAGGTCATGGCGGGCCCGGCCCGGCCCCCGCCCGCCGCCGCCTCACGGCCAGGGCCGCCCGCCCGCCCGGCCCCGGCCCGGGGAACGCGGTGGCTGTGGCGATGTGCTGCGCCCTCCTCCCGCCCGGCCGCCCCGCCGTGGCCGCTCCGGCCCCACGCCTGCGCCACACCCCCCTCCCCTCCGGCCCTCGCTGCCCGGCTTGGCCGCTCTGCCCCCGCTCCCGCTCCCCGGCCCGGCTCTTGCGTCCCTTCCCTCGCCCCTCTGCGTGGCTCCCCCCGCATTATGTCCATCTCTTTGTCTTCCTGTTTTTTTAGATCCCACCAAAGCTCGGCCTGCCCTCCCCACGCTGCTGGACAGCCCGGCTGGTCGGTGAGCATCTGCTACCCCTCCGTAGGTCGGGCAGAGCGGAGCGTGGAGTCAGAGGGGCTTGCTCCAGGCAGAGTAGAGTCAAACCCCCAAGAAGAAGCTTTAGAGTGTCTCCACATGCCCTTAAGTCACCAGATCCCCGAGCTGTTGCCAGAGCCGGGCTGGGTTTGTCAGGAAGGCTCAGCACGCTCGTAGCCCTGAGGCGTGCAGGCGGCTCTGAAGCCCCAGGGGAAGGCCAGGCTGGCCAGCCGTGCTTTGGGGTGTAACTGTGGCAGCACAGCACTGCTGAGCCTCAGCACTGCTTCTCCTTGCTGCCTAAATGGCAGCTGAACTCCCTGCTGCTTTTTAGATCAAAAGGTGATAAAGGGTGCAGTTTATTCAGCACACTGACCTCCAGCTCTGGGGTGGTCCAGGCAGCATCTGGAGCAATTTCTGTCACTGTTTCCATAAAATATTTTAATGTACCCAACTTAAAACCAAATAAATTGTCGTCACTACAAGCTGCATTCCTCCTCCTGGCCATTTTGACATTTATCCATATATTATGGCTCAGAAATCCATCCAGGTCCCAGAACAGCATTAAACTTCTAAGGTTGATGCTAAGATGGACAGAACATCTGCCAGTGTTATTCCTGTCTGTGAGGACTGGGGTTGGAATCTCCCCAAAGCAGCACTTTGAGCAGCTCAGCCTTCTACAGCAGTGTTGATGGGAATGTTAAAGTCTCAAAGGATGATGCTGCAATCCTGCACATTTAAGCTGTTGGGGTTTTTCTTGGTTGTGATGGGGTTTTTGATAGATTATGAAGCAAGCAGTGTAAGAACTCGGGTTTAAAACATGTTTAAAATATAAGTAAGCTCTCTTCTCCTTCCACCCATGTCTTCCTTCAAGCTTTGTTTTTGCTTTCTAATCAAACCTGCAGCAATGAGACACTGTGTGTGTTTTCAGGTGCACTGTCTGGGTGTGTGCTTGTGGAATCTCCAGTTTCTTTGGTGTGTTTGGGTGTTGCAGACACCTGTCCCACTTTGAACCCTATTCCTGTCCCATCCCAAACCCCATTCCTGTCCCACCTTGAACCCCATTCCTGTCTCACCCCAGTCCCATTCCTGTCCCACCCCAATCCCCATTCATGTCCCACCCCAATCCCATTCCTGTCCCACCTTGAACTCCATTCCTATCCCACCCCAATCCCCATTCCTGTCCCACCCTGATCCCCATTCCTGTCCCACCCTGATCCCCATTCCTGTCCCACCCCAGTCCCATTCCTGTCCCACCCCAATCCCCATTCCTGTCCCACCCCAGACCCAGCTGACGGTTTTGCCTGACCTCAGGGTTTTCCATGTGGCACCACCTGGGCACCTCCACAGGCCAGACTGAGCCTTTGAGCTTTGCAGTTCTGGGGGAGCTTGTGGCACAGGGTGACAGCACACACGAACCTCTGCCCATTCTGCACAGTGTCCTCTGCATGAGACCTTGTTCTGTTGTCCTGGCTCTGTCACTGCTGCCATCTCCACTGCCCATGGACACAAATGTGCATGCTGTGCTTTGGTCCTGCTCCCTGTGGTTCAGCCAGCCTGAACCAGGGCAGTGTTTGGAGAGGAGACCTTCCAGGAGAGCTTACCTACAGTAGGAAACACAGTTCATTTACTGAGACTCATTTATCTATTACTGGAGCCAGTCTTGAGCTTTCTGGTTCTGGAGATGATGACCTGTAAAAATTCCAGCTTTGAATGGAATGAAAACATTCCAAGTTCTTGGGCATTTCTGATCATGATGGAACTTTTTGCAGTTTACTGCAGAGTATCCTGGCCGAATTCCACCTGGGGTGATTATGTTCAGTGGCAATTGCTGCATTTCACTGTTGGGCAGAGTTCCACACAGGGGTTTAAATTTGTAATGTGGCATAGGGTAAAGCAGAAAGGAAAAGAGTTACAGAAATGTCCTTTTAAGCCTAATTCCTGAAGGCCTTGTGAGGCTTGTCAGGCTGCAGTCACATTCCTCCAAATGCCAGTGATCCAGCTGGTGGGGCATTCCTTGGAATGCCTGTCCCTCATCACAGGATGGCAGCCAGAACAGTGCTGCTTTGTGTGGGGCACATACACATCCCCACACACCAAGCAAGGCAACAAACAGAATGGGTGAAAAACAGAAGTAATAAAAGAACACTCAAAGTTTTCTTTGTGATGGTGCTGTTCAGGCTGACCCGTGGTTGGTGTTTTGTTCTCAAAAAGGCTGAGTGCTCCTCTGGCTCAAAAAGATAGAGAAACACTGATCTAAGATATGGAAGGCATCATGGAAGAGTATTTTCTGTTATATATGCAGCCCAATGTATAACAAGTTTTTTTTTTTCTCTCCCTGACCTTCCCTCCTTTATTTTGTACCCAGATTTTCTTGCTCCTGTTTGAAATATGCCTTATAACCTTACAAGTTTTCAGAAGACCACTGTGTTTCACTGGGATAAAGAATATTGCATCTGCTTCATAGCAGGAGGATGTTGTATGTGTTACAGCTTAACTTTGTTCTACTTTACACCTAGATAAAGGATGAAGACTGTCTGTACCATTTTGATTACCTCTTCTAGGGTTCAAAGAGAATCATTTCCCCTGGCCTCCATTTGCTCATGGCTCAGCTTGATCTAACTGGCACACAGATAAACGTGCTGTTACACAAAAGTTACAGTAGCAGGAACCACCTCAGTGCCCCAAGCTCCTCTGCCCGTGTCGGTGGCACTCTGTGACCAGCCAAAAGCCGAGTGACGCAGTCCTGAGCGCTGCTCCCGAGGAGTTTGGGTGTGAATGGACAGTGCTGCCACCCCGAGAGATGAGACAAAGGACCCTGCGCCCCGACAGCTCAGCGAGCTCCAAAGATGAGAGTCCTGCACAGCGAGCCCTGTGCTCTGTCTCCAGAGTGATCTCCGTTCCTGCTGAGCTCACCTCACTGCTGCTCACCAGTTTTGCGTTTGGGATTTAGACACCTCTTTTTCCCCCCATTTTACACAAAGACTGTTAATAGGACTGTTAGTGGAATGAGCAAAGCCAATACTCCCAGGGTTTAACTCGGTACCAATAGCACCTTTAGCCCCAGAATGCCTTACCGACGCCACCCGGCCCGCGTGTCCCGCTGTACGACTTGGCCTGATGTTTCCGCTGGCTTAGGCGCCACCTCAGCCTCCCGAGCTGACTTTTAGGGACATTTCCGCACGTGTAGCATCTCCTCCAAGAGTCAGACACCACCTGGCTGCCGGCTGCGGGAGCTCTCCCCGTGGATGTGCTCGGAGCTCCGGAGGCCGCGAGTGCAGCCCGCGGGCCGATGCCGTCCGGCTGAGCTGCGGCCGCGCCCGAGGGATGGCGCAGGGAGGGGAGGCAGGCGCTCCTCCCGTGCGCCTCTGGGTGCGCCGCGTGGGGGTTTACTGCGATGAGCACCGCAAAACCTGGCTCGTGGCTGCGGAAGAGGCAAGTGTGCGCTTTGAGCTTCCCCCTGGTTGTAGCGTTGCTGTTTCAGGTGCCTCTGCCAGTAACTGCCTGCTCTGTTTGTTACTCTCCCCCAGGAGGAAGGTATGCTGAGGGCTCGGATCCAAAGAGTTCAGGTTCCCCTGGGTGAGGCGCTGCGACCCAGCCAGCTCCCCCCATCCCGGCTGCCTCACATGTGGCAGCTGTCCCAGGGTGAGCAGTACAGGGATAGTAACTCTCGCGTTTGGGAGATAGAGCACCATCTCATGGTAAGGATGGTGGCGACAATAGAACATAGTCATTCCTGTTTGTGAAGTCATTTGAGATCCTTGAGGGACGGCAAAGGACTGTTACTTTGTTGAAGTCCATTAGCTCATCCACGGTAACTGTAGACGTATTGAACTTTTCCTTGTCACTTACAGCTTGATGGTGTTGAAGAACTGCTGCTTAAACTCGTGCCTGGGGATTAATCTGGTATGTGCAGACATTACCCCTGCTTTGTACTGTGCACTGTTTACTCCCAGTCTTTCTTCAGTATGAATTTTTGTCTTTCAGGAGCAGTGGCTCTAGGAAGATGCCATTGTCTGTTTTGTACAATAAAAGGTTCTCTCTCCACTGAAATGCAGCCACCTTTGAGGTGGAAGCAGTTAAACCACACACAGCAGCACCACACAAGAGTTTAGGACAGGCAGTGGAGCATTGTGACCTAGTGAAGCATCAGGGGGAGTTCTGGGTAGGCAGAATGTGATTGCCCCAGATGGAATTCGGCCAGGATGCTGCAAGCAATGCCCTGGTGACCCTGCAAACTGCTGGGGGCTGTGGCTTGTCAGAAAGTGGACAGGCAGCAGCTCCCAGCTCTGAGCAGAGCCTCAGAGGGTTCAGTCTCACCTCCACTTTCAGTGACACTGGTGCTTTCCTTAGAGGTCTCCCATCCAACTACTGGTACCACCAGCTTTTGCTTGGCTTTTGATCTTACACTGACACAGTTACAGGTGTCTCAGCTGCAGAAAAATCAACTCAGGTGTCTGAAATCCTTTTCTAATAGATTTGAACAAGATGGAGGTGTCCTTCAATCTGGTTGAGGGGTTTTTTGGACAGAGGGAGAGGATTTCCAAGAGACTTCCTCCTGAAACAAAATGAAAAGAGCCCTTCTTGTTGGCTTTATGGCATATACACAACTGAGTTGTTTGGGTGATTGTTTTTTAAAATGCCTTCTCCAGCTGTGGTTCCATGACTTGCCACCAAATCTTTGGTTGTGTAAAGCTCACAGAGGTGGATTTCACATAAATACATGTCTCAGTATAAGGTCTAGAGATAGAAAACTCTTAAAATTTAGTCAGCCCTGTTAATTTGAATATTTTCTGGATCCTTTGTAAATCCAAGTGGAAAAGGACACATTTTAACTAGAGAAAAGAAGAAGGCTTTTAAACTTAGTTACATTAAACTTCCTTTATTCATTGTCCCCATCATCATCTTTTAGCCAGACAGAGTTCTTGTGTATGTTGGCAGGCACCTGGAAGCAGCTGTAGATGTTTTCTGAATGGTGACAGTGGGGGAAATGGGGAGCTCCTGAAAGATGTGGCTGTAGGACATTGTCTTTCCCACCCCTGAGAAGAACCCTGATCTACAGTAACATTTTCTATCATTTTAGTTCCTGAACATGTCCCGGAAGGATCCCTGCCAGAAACAAGCCTGTGAAATACAGAAATGCTTGCAAGGTACCAAATGTCATTTTGTCTTTGGTGTCCTGATTTTTGGTGGAACTTAATTCTTTTAAATTAACCTTGTCTTTCACCTTGAGAAGGAACAAAGCACATTAGCATTGCCTGGCTGCAAAATGAACAAAATTATAATGTCTGATGTTAATAGAATTGGTTTGTGCTTAATTGTAAATAATGAGACCTCATTAGTATAAAGCAGATCATTAGTAACAGTAATGTGCTTGTAGAGTTCTCCATGCTGGCAGTGAGATCCCAGGTGTATTTTTGGGACTCAGCTGTGGGCAGGGAGAGCTAGACATTTATAATAAGCTCTCTTACAGTGTGGTTAGTGAGGGAGTAGGTGGATGGTATGAGAAGACTGCAGAGCTGCTCCAGGGGTGTTTCAAGAGCTCTGTCAGGAACGGGTTAGGTGATCTGTCCTTGAGGTGTGACAATGCCTTCATGTCCCCAGCAATTGTCTAGAGACTACCTTTAATGTCCTCATGGTTTGGAGCATTCTCCCACAAAGAACTGCCTTCTCTCCCTATATTACTGCACTTAAAAGCTGATGGTTGACCCTGTTTTGGTCCCATCTGTGGCAATGTTATTTTTATAACATTTGTGGAAGTTATTCCAAGTGGTTTTCCTGTGTAGGTTTGTGTACAGTGTTGATCTGAATGGTTAAGAGTTGGCAGAGAAGCTCTTTGCTGCATGTCGAGTCCCTGTCACTGCTGCTGTTCCTGTTTTGGGCTGTGGAGCTGTCTGATGGGCACAGATGAAGCAGCTGTTGACAGAGAGCAAAGCAATTTTCCCCTGTAAAAATCAAAGTACAGAGCCTTAACTGAGGAATGCACAGTTACTGTATCCAATGTGTGAGGTGGAGGGTGGGAGCTGCACCTTTGGGAGATGCTGACTTCTCAAAAGTCATTGTTCCAAACATCTTGCTGCTCCTCTGGGAGACTGAATGCCTGCTATAAATCTCTTTTGTGTTTTGCTATCTGTGTGTGACTTTCAGCAATGCATCCTTGACAGATGATGGTGTGCCTGTATGTAGCTACAGTTTTAGAAACAAAGCTGCAGATGCAGAGGGACAGTTAGGAGAGCCTTGGAGCACTCATCAACTGCAGGTTATGGCAGACAGAGATCAGCTCTCCTCTCCAAGGGTCTGCTGCGCCTCCTGGGCTGCCAGCTTGCAGAAATCACCACAACCCTTTTCTCAGGGGTGATCTCTGTGTTTGTATTACAGCTCACTCACCAACCCAGTCAGGGAATTCATAGCCCAGTGATCACAGCAGCGTGGTTTGCTCATTAACCAGAAGGTGTTCACTGCTGCTTTCGGGGCTCTCCACAGGTGCTGTGTGTCTCACATTATGCTGGTGTTGCTTCTTTTAATCTTTTAAAAGTCAGAGTGCAGCTGTGTAGTGCTTGCAGCGCTCATCCAGGGCACAGCAGGGGGCTGTGGATGTTTCTGGGCAGGTGGTTCTTAACTCAAACCAGCCTGAGTCTCTTCCTGCAGGACTCCTCTCTGAGTCACAGAGAGCCACAGCCTTAGACAGCAGTGAGCAAGAAAATGATGGAATGCTTGTAAGCAGCTGCAGAGCTGGGCAGGGTGTGCTCCCTCAGGGAACAAAGCCTGTTCCTCTCTGCAGACCTGGTGTCTCCTCCTTTTCCAGCGAACAACTACGTGGAGTCCAAGTGTGAAGCTGCGCTCCAGGAGATGCGGAAATGCTGCGCTCGCTTCGCCAAGGGCAGGTCCGTCTGTTGTTCAGGGTTTGAGAGAGAAGAAATGGAGAGAGAAAAGGCTAAGTTGACTTCAAAAGGAATTTCCCCACCACCTCAGTAACACAAAGCGTGGACTCACTTGAAGAGCTCGTGTGTGTTTTTTCAAGCCTTCTTTAGACTTTCAGAAAAGCCAGATTGCTCCTGGAACACACCGTTCAGCACACCAAAAAGCATTACACAGTACCAACATATGGCCTGGTTAACAAACTTTATTTTCTGTACGAAAACATAATCTATGTTGCCTCTGCATCACACCTGTGAAATGTCAACTTGATGTTTTTAGGATGCTTACCTTACTCTAATCCATCCTTGCTCTAAAAATGGAGAATTGGAACAGAGTTATTCTGGCTTCTGGAGCGAGAGGTACAGGAAATGAGCTCAGGAGAGTGAGTTTAAACATGAAACAAACCCATCTTGATACAACAAAGGTAGTGCTGCCACCGTGCAGTAGTTCCAGACAACATTTGCCTGTCCAGTGGTTCAAGCTCAAGAATGGGCATCAGGTCTGATGATTGTTCCTAAGTCTTGTATAGATCATGAGTGACTGCAAGTCACTTTGCCTAAGTGCCTCACTTTTCCACTGGACAGAGTTGTTTATTTTATATTTGAATTGCCTACACGCTGCTATTTGCATGATAAAGATAAAGATGTTACAGGAATATAATTTCAGGGATTGCTACAGGGATAGGATATTTTTTTAAAAAAGCAATATTCATTTGAAAGATTTGACTGTTGATACAAAATTTATAAATTTATGTCTAATTAAACACCTTTAAGCAATATGCTTTGAATCCAAGTCTAGTTGAAACTGCTGATACCCAAAGGCCTGTCACAGAGCCCTGGGCTAGATCCAAGAACTGACTTAGGTGCTGCTTACTGAACAAGCAGTTGTAGGCAGTTATTTTCCACACAACATTCCAGACTCACTCCCAAGCCGGCTGTGTCTGGGCCCCAGGAGAGATGGCTTTCCAGAAGCTCTCAGCCATGCAGCAGAATTTCCTGTGACCTGTAGGAAGAGCTCATAGACAGGTTCCTGCACCACCCTTCAGAGCTGCCTGTCTGCTGTCCCCTGTAGCAGGAGTCCAGGCACCCAAATATCAGGCTCCCAACCCACTAGCCCTAACTCTGTATTAGATCTAGCCGTAAAGGACTTTTGTGCTGTGATCAAGTACAACTTACTTATGAAATAGAGCTTCTATAAACCACTGAGGTCTAGGCACAATAGTTGTGTGTACTGAAGCCTAGAAGAGCAAACCATCTGTATTCACTGCTCTGAAATACCATGGTACAAAATAAACGACTGGAACAAATTGTGGTCTCTGCTTGTTTGTGGAGCTGCAGGCCGGGTGCCTTGGCTGCCATTCACAGCCCAGAGCCATGGGAGATCATGTTTCAATAGAAGCTGCTTGATATTTTTGTAACTGGGGCTGGAGATCAGAATAATTTAGGGCTTGTCTTCCCCTCCCACTGCTGTCCCCTCCAAGAAAAAACCTTTAAGACAAAACAGGGGGTTTAGTGTCCCTGAAAAGTAGGGAAAAGTGATGATAATAAAAATGATAAAGGTGTTGTGAACCACCTCAAACACTGACAAGTAGCTATTTTTTCTCTTTTGCCCTATCTGAGCAGGAACAGTGGAAAGAAAATCACTAATAGATAAATAGATAAAATATATTTATTTAGATATATCTAGATAGACAGATAAAATATATATCTTTAGGCTTCTCTTGCACCTATGAAAAAGAAATAGGCTTGTCTCAATGCCCATTTGAAGTTGGGTGGAACAAGTTTGCTCAGCAGAGGCAACCCAGGCTGGCTACAGACTCATACAGACTCACCTCCTGCCCTAGCAGCATCCCATACTCTTGGGAATATGTGTGATTGGTGCCAGGATGATCATGGAGAGGGATTTAATAAGGTAGCCCAGGTTACCTGCATGGATGAGGGGAGGCTGGAACCCCCATAAACTCATTTATGTTGGAAAAGACCTTTAAGATGGAGTCCAACCATTCCCCCAGCACTGCCAAGTGGAGCACTAAGCCATGTCCCCAGGTGCTACCTGCCACACTCCTGCTGCTGTGGGTGCTCCCCTCAGTCAGTGAGGCAGGAATGTGCTGGTTCCCAGGAAGCCAACAGACCTCACACAGAGAAGCATTTAGAGCAAAACTGTTTAATAAAATATCACTTCAACAAGCATTTACATACAATATATAAAACCACTTTAAAAGCCTGATGTGTTTGAAATCTCAGAGTGTAACAGATATCAGAAGTTGTTGAAACAACACTAAAAGGAGCAGGACTGGGGAGGGGAAGGGACACCTCATCTTGACACCTGCAGCAATGAAAATGCATCCCCACAGAGACTGATCCAGCATCAAAGCTTCCAGTGTTGCCCCACAGCATCAAACAGTGCCAGCCACGAGCCCAACACCAGCACAGCAGAAAGATTTCCCACATCCTGATGTGCTTGTCCATTCCCTGCCTACATTCACATCAAACCCAGCATAAATCTGTTGATTGTTTCCCCTTTCAGCAGCATTTTAGCTCCTCTTGGGGCCATTTCTCCCTGTAGCAAACTGGGACTTGAGCAGAACTCACCCCACCTAGGGCTGAGCAGAAGTAGTGACTTATTGAGCCAGAAAAACACCCCTAAGGTCTGTTAATGATTTGCTTTGAGCTCTGTCATTGGAGACAGCTTTGTGGAGATCAGTGCATCTCAGAAGTTGTGTTCTGCAGCCCACCCAGCCAAAGAGCAGCAATGCTGTTGTCCTACAGGAACAAGAGATCCCTTGCAAGACCAATGTATCCATTTATGCATGTTCACATCTGCAGATCCTACAGAAAAACAAACCAAGTCCCAAAAACCCCACCACTGTCTCTATTTCCACTGCTAAACACCAATTTATTGAAGACCTATTTGAGGCATCCTGCAGTCCAGGATGGCCTTTAAGAAGGCCATTGTTAAAGGATGTGAGCCCAGCTACTCCTTCATTCTCCTTGGCCATGTATGGCAGGACAGGAGCAAAGACAAAGACAGCAACTTCTATCTCATGATTGCCTGCAGCCTCTTTTCAGATCCTGAAGGTGAGGAAAACCTCAGCTAAATCAATGTGTTGCTATATGGACACTTCAATCAGCAGAGCTGAAACAAAATTACCAACTGCAAGTGCTCATTCCAACCCCTCTAGTGGAAGAACCCAGCATTTCAGCTCTCAGGGCAGGATCCCCTTCCCAGCCACACTGAGAGCAGCAGATCACAAAGCCTTTGCACACACTGGAAATGGGGTGCAGATGCTGAGCCAGGTGCTGCAAACCACCCACCCATGATTGCCATTGCTCCCTACCATGTTTCCCGTGGAAAGATGAGCTGACTTTCACACAAAATACCACATTCTGGGCAAGAACTCCTTCCTATACCTGCTGGAGGACATCACCACGTTGTCAGACAAGTCTCTGTGCTTGCAGAATGCCCTGGGGGATGTTTGTCTGTACTGCACACAATGCACTGAGTCAGACTGAGCTCTGCACCTGGGGAGCCTCATCTCCTGCAGGAGAAGGGCTGCAGCTGATGGAGTTAAGCAAAGAGCCTTTCTTGTGGAAATGGCAAACACAAAGAAGGAAGGAACATAACTGAGGCAGAAATATGAAATGAACTGCTCTCACAAGAGCATGGTCTGGTTTTCACTAAAGTTTTGTCATTTCAGTTGCTTGCAGAGACCAGGGAGAAGGAATTTGTGCCCTTCAGAGGCAAGTAAAGGACTGCACTCCAGATTTCACATCATCCTCCTTTCTCCAGTACAGCTGGCAACAGGGACCTGGACCAGTACAGTGTACCCTGAGCAGGGATGCATTTCCTGTCTACAATCCTGTCCCACATGATTACAGCTCAAGGAGCATCACCAATGCCAAAGTGACCAGAGAAGGCTGTGGCACACATGGAAAGCCCAGTCAGAGGCCCAGAGTGATTTACACTAAGTGGCACAGCTGAAATGCCCCCATGTGACACAGCCAGACTGGGCCTGCTGGAAGCAGGAGAGAGCCTCAAGGGCTGAGCAGTCAGGTGGTTCTGCAGAACAGAACTTGGTGACTTTCAGAACACATGATGAGAAAAGGGCTTGGAGAGTCAGCCTCAGTGCTGTTTCCATCAGCAGTGCCAGTGCTGCAATTCCAGTATGGGGAAGGACACCAGCAGAGACAAAGCCAAATGGCCACCTATGTGCAGTGAAACAGCAGGGGGAGGGCAGGAAAATCCATATTCCCCTGTCCTGGACACAGCTCAGGCAGCTTTGACACTTCTGCATCCACCCCAGGATTGTCAACCACATTTTGGATTGCACAGATCACCTCTGTGCAGAGGGAAGCAGAGGTGGTCCAGTTACCAGGGCAGGAATACTGACAGCTAAATTGTGGTGCAGAGCTGACACAATATACTGGCAGACAAAGGTACATATAACAGTCCTGAGCACCTGCAAGAAGCACATTTAAGAGGTTTCTCTGCCACTACATTTTTATGAAGTTGAAACTCATTAGAAAATTTGAGTCTGGGGATATTTGGTGGGAAATCATGATACACTGGGAGTTGTGAGCTTCCAGACCAAGCCCAGCACACTAACAGCCCAGACAGAAGAAAAAGGTGGAAATCAGAAGCAGCATTGTAAGAAATAAGGGCTGGAACCTGTGAGCAGATGGGACTGAGTCTGTTGGCAACATCCTTTGACTTCTAAGTGAGAGATAACAGCAGTAGAGGAGGGGAGGGGAAGTTGGGCATGGGAGTGCAGCTTCTAGGATGCCATTCCAAACAAGAATCCTCCAGCAAACCCTCCAGTCAGGATAGCATTCTTCTTCAGAAATATGACCACCTAAGCAGGGGTGAGAAGAGACAACAGTGTTCAACAACATCAGGCCACTCACTGCCCCTCCTGCTAAGAAGAAATCCCTCAGACTGTTTGTTCTTGAGGCAAGTGATGCTCACAGAGATGACACTGCTCACATTTGGGAAAACTTCCTACCTAAGGAGCTCCCCTCCCTACCTGCACCAGCACACAGCCAGATCTTCACCCTCCCCAGCCACGAGCAGCCAGCTCCTGCAGGAGAATGCTGTGGGAAATGATGTCTTCCTAAACTCTAGGCAGGCAACACCCACAACTTTTGCCATCTCTCCCATTTTGCTGTCATGCAAGAATTCCCTCCTTGTATTGGCACAACTGAACATCTGTAACAGTTCAAGAGGCAATCCTGTTTTCTGCTGTCCCTCCAGCACATGGCCTGGGAGAGCTCTCACCTCATCCACTCTGCTTTTCACTTCTGGAGGCATTTTGTCACCACTGGTGTGAAATTTCAGCTGCTGCTTGGCTTTGTTCATGTCCCGCTGTATTAGGTTCCAGTCCACCTTGATGTATCCTGTGTGGTTTGCAATCTAGAGTTTTGGGGATTAGAAAAAAGTTCCTGAAGTCCTGCATGACCACAGCTAAACAGACCCCTTGCTAAACAGGCCACCTTCCCTGGCCACAGCCACCTCCCCCTCACTGGGGGGCACACTGCCTTAAAAACTGGACAGAACACCATCCTGGAGCTGTGCCAAGTGTTCTGCAATATTTGTCTCCCACAGTAACCCCCAGCTGCTGGGCACACACAGCAGCCTAGCCTGCTTCTGCCTCTGTTCCTTAAAGTGAAGCTGGTATCACCTCCCCCTCACCACTGCCATGGATATTGTTGGGACTCCCTGCAGCTCTCCTGCTGCTGTGGGTGCACACAGCTATTAATAGCCCATTCCTCTCCAACTGTTTTATCTGCTCAGGGTGATTCAGCTGTGGAACTCCCTCTGCCCAGAGCAAGCTCTTGACTTTGAGCAGAACAAGCAGAACCAGGAGAGTGAGGGAGAATGAGTCACATACAAGACCTGAGGAGCAAACAGGTGAGATCTGAACAGAGCTGCTCTACCTGCTCCAGGATGCACCAGGTGCATGAACACATCCCAGCAGCTTCCCTCAGTGCCAGGGCTCTGGGAAACCAGCAGAAGTGGCAGAGGACAGAGAGAGATCTCCTTTCTCTCCTCCTCCCCAGTGCTTTACAGTGAGCCCCATCTGTGCTGGCTGGTCTCCTTGGGAAGCCAGGTTGGCAGGAAGCATGGCACAGATATGGGTAAATCCTTCCTGACATGCAGGGCTGTTCCTCCAGGGACACTGTGTCCACAGCCAGACAGCTGAAGCTGTCTCGTGCTCCACTCAGGCCCTCCTGAGCCTTTGCCTGGCCTTTGGCAGCAGATCCCCAGTGGATGTGCCCTGGCAGTGCTGCACTGGTGTTTGCACACTGACCCTGCTTTGCTGCTGCATCCACGTGCCCTGGAGAGCACACACCTCTGGCATTCACAGCCAACAAAGCCCCAACAGGCAGTGGCTCCTAGAGAGACCTTTGTGCCCAGCAGCACAGCTCTCAGAAAGCCTGGGCTGCTGTTCATACCCACCTGAAGAAGGAAAAAGCCTCCTCCCACTGCTGTCGCTGCCAGCTTTCCAACCTTCTGGAAGAGGAATCCAGTACACCTACAAATCAAGCAGCATTCGGTCAGGAGAATGAAACACCACACACACACCACTCCCTGTGCTTCCCACAGGCCAGGCTGCCTTTGGGAAGTTACCCAGGACTGGAGACAGCCTGACCAACTGCAGAAGAAACCCATGTGCAACCAGAGAGAAGGATTTGCACCCAGACAAAATTGATGCTTTATAGCTTTTCACTCTGTGCTGGCACATTCCAGCCTTTTTCTGTTTGGTTCTTATGTCTTCAACCTCATCCTTGTCCCAAAAGAGTAACCAGAAACCTGTGATTTCCCCAAAATCAACAAGTGATTTTATGTTTTGGTGTCATTTTTTTTTTTAACTGGCATCATCTCTGAGAAGAAATGAGGGAGCACATGTGCTGCTCCATGACAGAGCATGGGGAGCAAATCACAACCCCCTTTCTTACTTATTTGTAAAGTAAGCAGCAAACAACTACTTACTTTACCTTTTTGTTTCTCAGGAGAGAAAAAGGATGGAACAAGCACACAGCAGTGATCTAAGGCTGGTCTACAAAATGGGTACCTGCTTTCAGCATGAAAAACATTCCTGCAGCCAGCACCACCCCAGTGCTCAGTCATGCAGCCACGGGCTGGTGTGCTGTGCCCCCCAAACCACACTTCCCTTGGAACAAGGTTTCCTTATGAGCACTGCAAACAACACAGCAGCCTGCCTTTGCCCATTTCTGAATTCACTCAGTGAAGATACAAGAGAAGGGTGGCCAGGCCACACCTCTGTGACAAGACAAAGCTCTGTCACACAATGTTAAATAATTACCCTGTTGCCAGGTGAACATGAGGGTCATGGTAAGAGGCAAAGCAGTTACACAATTACACAAAATTTTCAACTCAAACGATGCTGTAGGAATGAAGTTACAAATAGAGCCATGCTCAGTCCCAGCTACAAGTGACAGGAAACCCTGGGAACTGAGAGCCCAGGAGGTTTTTATTGCAGATGCCTGAAGCACATCCACCTCCAGTGGAGAAGGCATCCTTGTTTCAAGGGGTTCATATCTGCCTGTTCTAATTCAACAGCACCACTTTTTACCAGAAGTTAAAAATAATTCCAGACTGGTGCAATTTTCTTCCCTTAGAGACAATCTCAGTTCTTCAAGTTACAGACAGCACTTAGGACGTCCCAGAGCTGAGCAGACCATGCCAGGGGACAGCAGGCTGAGCACCCGCCTGCTGAATGCCTGCCACTCGATCTGCCAGCGCCTGTCAGTGTGACCCGGGGACGCAGCCAGCGCAGCAAGGGCAGCCCCGGCCCCGCTTACCATCCCGTGACCCCTCCGATCACCAGCTGCGTGGCCACATTGTACTTCTCAGCGCTCGACCCCGAGCTGGGGGCGAACATCTTGCGCCACCATGGCCGGTTCTTGGTGTACTCCGCCAGGTCCAGCACGTTGAATGTGTCGTCCTTGGCACCTGCAGGCACCTGCAGAGGCTCAGCGCCGGGACCGCGGCACCACAGCCCCCTGCCGCTGCCCGGTGCGCGCCCAGGGGCACAGCAGCCCTGCCCCGACACAGCTCAGGGGAACGGCACTCCCCGGCCTCCGGGAACCCCCACGTCCCTCAGCCCCGGCACTCCCCAGGGCCTCCGGGACCCCGCGCCCGGCACCGCTCACTCCCTCGGGGCCGCCCCTCGCAGAGCGGCCGGGGCTGGGGGCCCGTGCCCGGAGCCGCCCCCTCGGTCCCTCAAGCGGGGCCAGGCCCCGGCAGCCGCCGCCCCGCGCGATGCAAAGGGAGCGACACCGCGCCCTGCAGCGGGGAGGCCGAGCCGGGGGAGCCGGGACCCGCTGCAGGGGGAGAGGGGTGGAGGGACCCGCGCCCCGAGCCCCGAGCCATCCCCGGCCAGCCCAGCCCGGCCCGGCCCGGCCCACCTCCGCCCGGCACCGCCATGACGCCGCTGCGCTCCGCGCAGGCGCGAGCACGGCGCGCGTCACCGGGAGCGGGCGGCAGCGGGGCCGCGGGAGAGGGACCGGGAGAGAGGGACCGGGACAGGGGTGGGGACGGGCAGGTCGGGAGAGAGGGGCGGGAAGGGAGAAGGAGGGGCCCGAGGGGAAAGGGGCGCAAGGGGAGGAACGGGAGCGCGCATGGGGGCAGCGGGGCCGTGACCGTGCCCTCGGCTGTGCCCCGGCGGTGCTCTCGGCTGTGTACCGGCGATGTCCCAGCGGCGCCCTCGGCTGTGCCCCGGCTGTGTCCCGGTGATGCCCCGGTGTGCCCTCGGCCGTGCCCCGGCAGTGCTCTCGGTGCTCCTCCCTGCAAGGTGCCCGGTGCTGCAGCAGCATCGCGGCCCCGGAGCGGCTCCTAGGCTGTGCCCCGGCGGTGCCCCGGTGATGCCCCCGGCTGTGCCCTCAGCTGTGCCCTCAGCTGTGCCCCGGCTGTGCCCTCAGCTGTGCCCTCGGTGGTCACCTCTGCAAAGCGCCCGGTGCTGCAGGAGCAGCATCACCGCCCCGGAGCGCCTCCTCGGCTATGTCCCGGTGATGCTCTCAGTTGTGCCCACGGCTGTGCCCCGCCGTGCCCCTAGCTGTGCCCTCGGTGCTCCTCCCTGCAAGGTGCCCGGTGCTGCAGCAGCATCCCGGCCCCGGAGCGGCTCCTCTGGGCCCCTCGGCCCCGGTGTCCCCGGGGTCGCTGCTGCTCCCGCTCGAGCGGCTCGGCTGTGCGGTGGCTGCGCTGCTCCAGCGGCAGCCGGGGCGGCACAAAGCGTTCCTAAAGCCCACGGTGGTTTGCTCCCTCTGAGATGGGACTCTTGCTTGGCTGGGGCTGTCACAGCGCGTTTTGCCATCCACTGGAGGGACCCCAGGCCCCCCGGCACGGTGGGCACTGCGCACGGGCACACGAGCTCAGGTGTGCTGGAGCAGCTCGGGGCTCTGGCTGCAGCGCAGTCAGCCAGCACACCCCGGCTGCTGGGCCTCTGCCCCGGAGCTGATTTGGGCAGCTTGGACATGCTGCCTGGCAGGAACACATCTTAGTGTTTCCCCTAAAATAATGACACCTCTGATTTCTGAGCCATTAATCACTTGAACTCCTGTGGAACAAATGCCACCTAATTCCCAGCTGGGGAAGCTGCCCAGGGTGTAGCAAAGATGGAAATCCCGAGACACAAGAAGCAAAAAAAAGAAAAAATCATGGAGAGATTGTGACAGAGGAGACTTGACCCTCATTTGGGGTTAATGGAAAGCAGTGTGTGAGTGGGAGCAGGAGCGCAGGCGGCATGGGACGGGTAGGGGAACAAACAAACGCTCTTCTAGGAACTAAACACTTCTAGGAACTAACAGCAGCGCTCATGTGCCCTGCTGAGGACATCCTGTTAGTAAACAGCCCAGCACCTCGTTGCCACTTGCACGTAGGTCGGAGGATTTGGGAACTGCTTTTGGGAACTGCAGGAATGTCCCACGTGTTTCCAGGAAGGTCCCACGTGTTTCCTGCACTGCCCCGATGAGGGGGAACTGGCTGGAGCAGTGTGTGCATTCTGACCAGTGACACGACAGCACTTCCCTGGGAACAGGAGGAAAAGATGTGTCTGGGGAAGGGATGGTAGAGGCAAGTTGGCCTCTAGAAATCCAATCTGAACAGCAGTGTCAGGTGGTGCTGGGGTCTCCTGCATGTCTGGTACGTGACAGGCTTCCATCCTTGTCCAGCACGTGTCCCTGGTTTTGTCTCCCCTGCCCTGAGCAAAGGGATGCCCTCATGCCCTGGGGCCAGGCAGGTCTCCTTTGGTACCTCCAGCTGTGGGCTCTGCTGCAGCTGATCCCGGGAGCATCTGATGGCCTGGGCATCTGCAGCATGGCCTCATCTTTCCTAGCACATGTGCATCTTCATCTGGTGCAGGTGCTCAGCTTCCTCCAGCAGGATGCCAAGGTGGAGGTGGATCAGGGCTGGGGGCTCCTGTGTGCTGGGGTCAGGCACAGCCTGGTGTGGTGGGAGCAAGGACAGAAGCCAGCCCCTCAGCAGCCCACAGACACTGCAGCTCCCTGCCAGGTGCCTTCCTGCTGTTCAGCTTTGGAGGCACAGGCATGAAACACCATTCCCCATCTCAAAGGCTTCCTCTCCCTCCTGGCACCACCACAACCCTCCCGCCTCCATGGCCAGGCTGAGCCCACCAGCCCATGGGAGCTTCCAGAGAGTGTTTCTGCTGCCTGACTCATTCAGAGACGCCTCTGATGTGAGGATCAAGTGAGAAAGCAGAAATGCTCCACTGACCCACTTACTGCAGGGAAACCCAGCAGAGGAAAGCAGGCTTAGTTTGGGACCTCCTCCATGGCAGTATTTCCACTCTGATGCTGGGGTAGGTCCATCAGGGATGGATGTTCTGGATATTCAGGGTGTTGGCCTCAGCCCTGCTGCACTGCTGTTCCCTGGGTGCCCCTGTGCCCGTGAGTTTCCCCATCAAGAACTGCACTGGGCTGCAGCCCCTCTTTGCTCCATCCCTGCTGGGTGCAGTAATTTGGAAGTGCTGATATGAGGGGCCCTGCCTGGTCCTCCAGGCAGATCTGTGCCATGTGCAGAGCCATTTTCCTGCTTCTAGGAAGGGTGAGTGCCCTGTGCCTGGCTGCTGCTTCTGAGCTGCTCAGTGTTCCTGAGAAGCTGTCACGAATCACTTGTTCTCTCTCTTTCACACACACACACACACACACACACACACACAAAGGTTCCAGAAGAGATTAGACATGGTTCAAATGATTCTGACTAATTTTTATCTGCTCTAGTTCTGAGAACTTTTATGTTACTGTTCTGAGAACTTCACATTTCAGGGAAACAAACAGCCCTTTCTGCATGCGTGTGGGTCCTTGGCTCTGGCAAAATATGTTCTGGCAGGAGATTCCATCACCTGGAATCGTGGCTTTTCCATCACCTTTGCACAGGAGGACAGTGCCCTTGGGGAGGGCAGGTGGGCTCCAGGCAGGACTGGAATGCCAACTCCTCTCTGCAGCTTTCCCAAAGGCACAGCTGCTGCCTGGCCCAGCCCTGGGTGATGCTGACAGCTTGCACAGGCTCCCACATGGGTGTGCAGAGCCCTTGGAAGCTGCACAGCTGTTAATGGCACCCACTGGCTGGCACCATGCTTGCTCTTGCTGGGGCATGTGGGGTCCAGCTTGGCATGCTGGGCTCCCTCTGCATGTCCAGCTGTCCTTGGCCTGATTTGCTCCACACTGGCTCTCGTGTGTCTACACAAAGCTGCTGCTGTGTGCAGCTAAGGCCAGCATCTGGGCCCCCTCCCCGAGTTACTTTCAATTGTCACACCTGGATCCCCTTTCCCACAGCCTTGAGTATCTTGATAATATTTTCTTTCTGGCCTCCTGGGTTAGACCTCGTCTCTCAGGTTTACTCTTATTTCCCTGGGCCAGGAACCTGGAGCTGCCTCCCAGTAGCTGAAAATTATTAATTCACCATTTGTCAATGTCACAACAATTAATTTCTGACTGTTTCCAGGCTCCTGCCACTGCAGCCCCCAGGGATGCCGTTCCTGACAGTCCTCTGTCCCCTCCAGATGTTGTCATCCCACAGTGCCCAGAGCATCCCTGCCAGGGTTAGAGTTAAGAAGTTTCTGTGTTGCCCCATGCAGAATTCTGCAGAGTTGGAGCCCCGCTCCTGGCAGCCTGTCCCAACCCTCCCACATGCCCATCCCGTCCTGCCACTCCTCAGCTGCCCTCCTTATGGTCATGCTGTCTGCCTGGCAATGTTTTCCCCATCTGCTTGTTCCTGGAAGCCTTTCCAGATGAGTCTCACAGGAGATTCCCAGATGGGCTGACTAAAATAAAGTCACATCCATAGGAGGGGACACTGGTCCCTGAGGCACAGCCCAGCTCTCCCATTCCTCTCTTCCCTCCAGTATAGGTCACTCCTCTGCTTCACTGCAGTAGGGCAGGATGCAGAGCACCCTGGGGCATCCCCAAACATGACACACCAGTTGCTTTGCCCCAAAATAGTAGCTGGAAAAAGTGAGGTGAGTTGTTGCTCACAAAGAAAAGGAGCCCCAGGTTAGTCATGGAGCCAGCTGTGCGTGTACAAGCTGGAGAAAATGTTTCTTACTCACTCTTTGTCTCCCCAGGAGCAAGGTGGGTGGTGGGGGAGAATCAGTTTCTGCCCTGCGCTGAGGATTCATGCCAGAGACCCCCAAAAGCCCATCCCTCTGTGTCCCTCTCTTTCCCAGTCACCAAGACCTGTCACATGGATGCTTCTGCACACACTAGGACTGTCACCAAAGGGGTCACTGGCCCGTTGCACTCCTGCTGCCCTGTGACATGATTTATGGGACATTTCCCCACCTCACTCATCCAGGGGATGCAGGGACCATGCAGGGCATTCCTCCTCATCTTCCTGCTCCCTGAGCCAAGGGACAACCATGTGGCAGTGTGTGTGTGCCTGAGCACACGTGTGTGTGTGTGTGTGTGTGTGTGTGTGTGTGTGTGCACTGATGAGGGGAGGGGGATTTCATGGGCTGTTAAAAAGAGAGATTGAAAGTTTGTGAGTAAAATGAAATATATTTGTCAAAACATTTCAGTGCATCTTCTCTGAGCTCTACTGCAGAACCCTGGGAGAAGAGGAGCAGCTGGCGGGAAGGGAATTCCAGGGATCATCCCAACCACTCCTTCCCATGTGGCTTGAGGCAAGGTTGTGTGGCCACATCACCACTGCTGGGCATCCCAGAGTCAGGGATAAGTCACGTGTGTACATCTGCATCCCTGGCAACCTGCTCTCCTTCTCGTAGAGGTGACACAGAAGGTGAGACCAGGCAAAGACCACACCTAAATTCTGCTGCCTCTGCAACCCTCCCTTTCCTCATCTTGCTCCCAGCCAGGAGCCAGGACACGGAGCCAGCGGAACTCACCGCTGTGCTTGCCCTCCCTTTCCTTTTGTTTTTTCCTCTCCCCCTGCCACTGCCAGAGGAAGAGCAGGAGAGTCCACCAGTCACACGCTGCTCTCCGCACAAACCTGCTCAAGCCATTCCCCTGCTGACATCTTTGAGAAACACTCCAGTGCCCCGAGTGAGTCTGTGGGTGCTGCCTTTCATCATCATCTCCGGTGGATTACAACAGCTGGATGAGCAGATAAAGGCTTTTCTCTTCTTTTTCTCATTCCTTCCTCTTCACTTTTCCTCCTGAAGTCAGACCAGTTCCCAGCCAGGAGGCATGGTGCTGGTGGGAGCCCTGTGCAGCCTCCTGCTCCTGTGCCTGGTTGAGGAGGGCACCAGCAAAGTCAGAAGATACTACATAGCTGCGGTGGAAACCAGCTGGGACTACACACACAGCGACCTGCTGTCTGTGCTGCAAGCGCCTGCAGGGTAAAGCTCTTCCTTTTGCACTCCTAGAGCCCTGCCCTGGGTGTTCTCCCACCCTGGCATATGGCACTGTGAGCTGGGCTCCAGGCAGGTGGGACATGGGGTAACCTGGCAGGGTGGGTGCAGGGAGCTGCTGGGAAGGGGTGGTGTGATGGGGAGTCACTGAGTGCAACCCCCGATGAGGGACAGGTGGAATGGAGAGAGAAAGATGCAAACCTGCTCTGCATCACTGTTCTGCACAGGTTTATCTTATTGCCATTTGCCTAGGAGCCTTTAAAGTCTGTGCTAGGAGCCAGGAGCTGATTCTCCAGCCTGTGTTTGCTTTTCTGCTCTGCATCCTGAGGGCTTTGGGGAAGTGTGAGGGGAGATGGGCACCTGTGACTTCTGGGCACTGCAGAGGAAGTTTGGCTGTGCCCCCCTGACATAACTCTGAGCAGCAAAGGCTTTCCACTGTGTCTGCCCCTGGTAAAACCCAGCTTTAGTTATTCATATCTTTGTGTACATTACATTGTTGGGGGCTGAAATTCTTCCTCAAGGAAATGAAAATTATTTGTAGCATTTGGGCAAAGCATAATATTAATGCACAGTGGTAAGGAGGAGGAAGGCATGGTGGTTTTGCTGTGTACTTTGAAGTTGGAAGGAAAAATGGTAGTTGCACTGCTCAGGCATCAGGATGGTGCTGTCTGAAGGCACGGCTGGTTTGGACATGCATGGCTGTGAATGTTCTGAGGTTGGCATGGAGGATGGAGCTGGATGCTACACCCCTGTGGGTCAAGGTGTGCCCATTCCCTCTGCCCTGGTTCCATCCCCTTCCCCAGGCTCTGCTGAGGCAGGATCAGCCCATGAGCCCATCTCAGAGCCACAGTGGCCTGAGCAGTGAGGAGCTGTGGTCAGGCACTGAGAGCCAGGCTCTAGGGATGACCCAGGTCAGGCTGACTAGCTGCTGTACTCACTGTATCCCAGTTATGTGGTTTTTTCCCCTTTTGATTACTTCAGTAGGAAAATTGCATCCAGCACCCCCCTTTTACTGATCCCCCTGCCCTGCTTTCACTGATGCTGCCCTCAGATCCGTTAGGCTGTGCTTGGGGTGATGACTTCCCTCACACTTAATTTAGCCCTGTGGCTTTCCATTTCAGCACTGGCTTTAGGATGCACTCAGGCACTATTCCTGACCCTGGAGTGACTCAGGGACCTGACCCTGCCTGGGGATGAGTGGGGCATTGGCAGGCAGTGTGAGGTCACTTGTCCTTCTGTAAAAGGGGGGGAAAATAACACTGGCTGTCTCAGAGGGGCTTGCTGGTGTGTTGCAGCCTGGAGAGGCAGAGAGCTCCTGGGCAGTGCTGGGAAGCTGATGGGAATCAGGGCTTGCTCCTCATGGCTGTTCCCAGCTGCATGGTGGTGCCTTTTCCCAGGCTACAGAGGAGGGCACAGGAAAACAGCCAGGCTGGATGTCAGGGGCATGCAGGAGTGAGCCAGGAAAGTGTAGTGGGCAGGCAGAGCTGCCCCTGGAGCTGGCTGTCCCTGAACTGTGTCTGTGCTTCCTTCTGCCCCACACCTCAGTGTGCCAGCATCTCAGGGCAGCTCCAAAGGGGCATCTCCAGCCAGGACCTCCAACCCCCTGTATGTATCCAGGGATTTCTCTGGCATGTTTGTAGAAAGTTCTGTCAAATTAATGGGCTGTAACATGCCAGAGCTGCTCACACCTTCCCCATGATTTCAGTTTCTCTTCCTCCCAAGCACAGCCCCACCACAGGGTCCCAGCACATCCTGCAGTGGCTCCAGGGCTCTCAGCTCAGACACAGGGCTGGTGGACACGTAGCAGCAGCCCATGTCTGAGTGTTTTGGCAGTGCAGGATGTCTCCCAACTCCAAGAGATGAACAGATAGAGTGGCTAACAATGCTGATCCAAAGTGCCAGAAACTTATCGGCCTGTCTCAGCTCCAGCTGCCCCTGGGGAAGGAAGTTCACGGGGATCCCAGTCACAGAGGACTGGCCAGAAGGACTCTGATCAGACATCCCTGGGCTGAACCCGCCTGCTTGTCTCCTGTGGGCTCTGCTCTGCCAGGACTGGGACCCAGCACTGAGCCCTGCTGTCACTAAGAGCCCTCCCAGCCACGCCCCTGCATGCCAGCAGAATCCCCCTGGCTCCAGAGGCTTTCTGCCTTGTTTACTGCAGAATCAGCAGGACCAGACCATCATATCTCAGAGCTGCATTCTCAAATTTGTGCTTTCTGTGAGCTAGAGATTAAGGCACAGCTTCCTGAGAGTGGACAGCTGAGTGTCAGCAACCCTGAGCTCAGCTACCTCCCAGTGTGGGGACACAGAGGGGAGCAAAGCTGGGGCAGGACCCCAGTGCCAGCAAGCCAGGAATAAGATATGGGTGCCTGTGGGGTTATAGGAGCCTGTGGGTGCCTGTGGGGTTACAGGGGCTGGGTACCTGTAGGGTTACAGGAGCCTGTGGGGTTATAGGAGCCTGTGGGGTTACAGGAGCCTGTGGGGTTATAGGAGCCTGTGGGGTGCCTGTGGGCTTATAGACGCTGGGTACTTTTGGGGTTACAGGAGCTGGGTGCCTGTGGGGTTATAGGAGCCTGTGGGTTATAGGATACGGGTGCCTGTGGGGTTATTAAAGGGGCTGTATGCCTGTGGGGTTATAGGAGCCTGTGGGGTTATTATAGGAGCTGGGTACCTGTGGGGTTGTTAAAGGGGCTGGGTGCCTGTGGGTTACAGGATATGGGTGCCTGTGGGGTTATAGGAGCCTGTGGGGTTATAGGAGCTGTGGGTGTCTGTGGGGTTACAGGAGCCTTTGGGGTTATAGAATATGGGTGCCTGTGGGGTTATTAAAGGGGCTGGATGCCTGTGGGGTTATAGGAGCCTGTGGGGTTACAGGGGCTGGGTACCTGTGGGGTTATAGGATATGGGTGCCTGTGGGGTTTTTTCTGGGCTCCCATCCTGCTCTGCCCCTGAGGAGAGGGGACCCTGCTCTCCCCACAGCACCCTCCAGCTGCAGGTGGCTTCCAGCCAGTCTTATGGGTGAGTGTGCACTGCCTTTCCTAAATTTGAGTCACTCTGTCTCCTTCCTCTTCCGCTTGAGGAAGAGCTGCAAAGGGAAACGCTGCTGGAATGAAGGCTTAGTCAGAGCAGGACAGCAAACCTTCCCTGCTTCTTAAGTGGGGAGAAAACACCACCTGGCTTTAGCTCCAAACGAAACAAGGCTGGAAAGGTCTGTGTGGTTACTGGAAATGGTCTTAGTCCTGGGGCTGATAAGTCAGCCTCTAAAATCCTTGAAGAAATTCATGCCTTTGTTATCCTGATAAACAGGCTGGATTGCTTCTGGAAAATGAATTTGTTAAGCTTCTTACAGATAGAAAGTGGCCAGCAGAGATAAGTGGGGTGTGAAATGCATTCAAGGCTCTTTTATCTTTCTGCTGTGAAGTGTAAATCCCATTTTGGGCAGAAAAGAAACAAATGTGGGGACATTGCTCAGACACAAAGCAAACTGCCAGCACCTGCCAGCAGCCAGTCTCTTTCCTGGGGGGAGCTGGGGAGGATGTGAGTTACAGTGATGTGATCTGATTGCCACACCTGAAGGTGCTGGGGCTGGGGTTGGGGTGGCTTCAGGGCAGGGGTCACCATGGCACTGCCAGGGCTCTGTCTCTGCTGCCAAGGAATCCTGAAACTGGACAAGGCATGAGGCAGGAGAGGGGCAGCAATGCCTGCTGCTGTGCCCTGCCCCAGCTGCATCTGGCTCTGGCCTTGTGTCTTCTTCCACCCTAACACCACAACACTAATCACTGCCCTGCTGGCATCTGCATGCTGGGCAAAACATTCCCAATCATACCTGGGAGCTGTCAGGAAACCCAAAGGACACAGCAGGGTGAGCAATCCCTGGGGATTGCAAGCGAGCTGGTGGCAAGGGAAGGAAGGGGATGGATGTTGGATGTTGCCCATGCATGGATGGGTCTGTGCAATCAGCCTTGACTTTCCTTCCTCCTGCAGCATTTTGGGGCATGCAGGCCCACGTCCCCCCACAGCTGGTGTCCCTCCCCAGTACAGGAAAGCTGTTTTTGTGGAGTACCCTGATGGCTCATTCACACAGCCCAAGCTGAAGCCAGCCTGGATGGGTAAGAAGCACCTGCAGGGTGGGGAGCTCCAGCAATCCTTGACAGCCACCAAACTCATCCTGGGCTGGGTGCTGGCTGCTCCTCAGCCAGGAGCAGGAGAGCAGCTGGGTGGATCTGGGTATGGCAGAGCTCCTGGGGGTGCCGGGGCCCTGCTGGAGCTGATGCAGCTGATGCTGCCCTGCTGCACGAGGGACAAACACTGACTGTGCTTGTGGAAAGCCAGGACCCTTTGGGGCTGCTGGCAGGGTGTGAGCTGCCTGACCCCAGCTGCCTGACCTTACTGTCTTATCCCCTCAGGCCTCCTGGGCCCCACCATCCGAGCAGAAGTCCATGACACAGTGGTCATCACCTTTAAGAACCTGGCCTCCCGCCCCTACAGCCTCCATGCTGTCGGGGTGTCCTACTGGAAGGCATCAGAAGGTGAGCTGGCAGCACCAGGGGCTGCAAGTCCTTGTGTGGCACCTCCTGCCAGGTGTGCATCCTTTCTCCTCCTGCCATTCATGTCCCTCTGCAAGGACAGATGGCCACAGAGGTGGCCTGGCTTGGGGAGCAACGTGACCATGCCCAGCCCAGAAATGAGCTGAGCAAACAATGCAGAGCAAACCTGGATCTGGTATAGAGGCAACACACAGATTAAATTGAAGGCTGGATGCTTAGGGCAAGGCAGACTGTGCTGTCCAGCTCAGGGCAGGTGCACAGCCCAACATGTGAGTCTGGCACAGCTCTGTCACAGCCCTGAGCCCTGTCACTGCCCTGGCATGGAGAGGGGCTGTGCTCTGGCTGGGAGGAAGGTGTGCTGGGGATGAACCTTCAGTGACATCTGGCCATTCCTTTGGTTTTAGGAGCAGGGTATGAGGATGAGACCAGCCAGCCAGAGAAGGAGGGGGACAGGGTGGATCCTGGGAAGACACACACCTATGTCTGGGAAATCCAGGAGAACCAGGGCCCGACGGACGACGACTCCGCGTGCCTGACACACTCCTACTCCTCCAACACCAACAGTGTGAAGGACATCAACTCTGGCTTGATTGGAGCCCTGCTCGTGTGCCGACCTGGTAAGGACAGCACAGGCTGGGGACAGACCACATGCAACTTTTAATAAAAGCAGAATAATCACAGGTGCCTTCCTGAGGGTGAGCAGGACACTGGAGTCAGTGAGCTGTGCTCAATGAAAGTGCTCCTGGGGCTCAGAGTTGAAATTCTGACAGCACAAGGTGCAAGAAGATGTGACTGGAGTAAGATTTGTCATCTCTGGCTGAGACATATCCTGGAGGTGGTTGTCCAGACCTGGAAATGACTGGGCACTGTCTGCAGGCTGCAGTGACTCACCAGGAGCAGCTTCTCCACTGAGCAAAGGTCTAAGGGGAGGCACCACAAACTGACCTCTTGATGCCGTCTGGGGGCAGCTGCCTCTCAACCATGGACTTTTGGGGACTGCAAGACTGGAAGCAGGGCTGTTGCAATTTGAGACATGACAAAAGCAAACCACAGCCTGGCCTTGGTTTACCAGTTCTTGAAGAGCACAGAGGGAATTCCCTGGGTGGTGCTTGCTGACCTTTAAAGAAATCCATCCCATTGCATCTTGCAGGGACCCTGGCCAGTGATGGGAATGAGAGCCTGCAGAAAGAGTTTGTGCTGCTCTTCGCAGTGTTTGATGAAGGTAAGTGCTGGCTGAGTGGTGTCAGGCATTCAGCAGGGTCTGGGGCATCTGCTTTGCCATGTGTGTTCAATTAATGTGAGGACAGCTTCTCAAGGGTTTATGCCTGTCCAGTCCCTCCAGTCAGTGTGTTACTGGTGCAGTACTGCCCCTCCTTCTCTTCCCCAGGTGCAGGGAGCTTGCAGCTCCCCATCTCTGCCATGCCATGCCCTGGCCCTGCTCCCACCACACTGGTTAAGAGGGGAGTCATTCCCTGTCACATGTAGTGACATCCCCACACCCATGCAGAGCCTTGGCCAGGTGTGCTGTGCATTCCCACAGGCACCACACATCTGAGCTCCCTGAGAGGTTCATTTTGCTTTGAAATGCTCCCAAGTGACAGCTGACTGCACCCTCCTCTCTCCACAGGGAAAAGCTGGTACTCTGAGCAGGGTTCTGTCCCAGCAGCTGCTCAGCCCCAGGCTCACAACAGGACAGAGCTGCACACCATCAATGGCTATGTCAATGGCTCACTGCCTGGTGAGTCCTGCTGGGACAGGGACAGGGCTGGGGGCATGGGAGCTGCTGGGAACAGGGCTGGAGCCAGGTCTATAACTCTGAAAGGATGGAAGAAAAGAGATAAGAGGAGTTTCCAGGTGATGGATCTGTTAGGCTGTGCTCACCTCAGAGAGGGTCTTATCTTTCACTCCTTGATCTGCCTTTCCCATTACAGCAGGGCAGGAGCTGTTTGCTGCTGTCTGTGCTGCCAAGAGCAGCTGGCTTCCTTGGAGCTCTCCAGGAATAATGCTGGAAGCAGAGTTTTATCTTTTGTAGCCCTGTGGACAAGTCTGGAGGTAGCATTTAGCTGTCATTAAATCACCTTCATAGGATTTTGGGAATAGAGCCATGGAATCATTTAGGTTGGAAAAGACCCTTAAGATCATCAAGTCCAACTGTAAACTTAACACTACCAAGTCTACCACTGAACCATGTCCCTGAGTGTCTCATATACAAGTCCTGGGCAGCCTGTTCCAGCGTTTGATAACCCTTTCAGTGAAGAAATTTTTCCCATTATCTGACATCAACCTCACTGGTGCAGCTAGAGTGATAAGATCTTCTCTCAGACTCCTCTTCTTCAGAAGAGCAAGAGAAAAGGCCGGGTTTGATCTCAGTGGATACAAAAGTTGCTGCTTTCTGGTGTTCTCCTGGGAAAAGATCAAGAGTGAGGAATCTCCAAGACAAACTGGGAAACACTGTCAGGAGAGTCATTACCACCAGCAGCTTTGGGGAGCCACATCCTAAAACCTCCCACTGGGGCCTGGCCATTCTCCAGCAAAAAAAAAGGGAAAGTCCCCTAAATTCCCTGTCCTGATGGGTTCATAGAGGTCAAGAGCTGAGGAAGCCTCATGGTCAAACACCATCTCTGCACAGTGGGTTTTCCCTGGAGAAGTTATCCACCTCCACTCAGCATCCCCCTCCCTGGATGCAGGACCTGGCCTGAGAGGTGTCTGATGGAGAGCTGGAAATGGAGAGCTGAGGGCCTCAGGATGGAACCTCCACCCAGTTTCCTCCAGGCCCTTGGGATCTGTTCCAGTCACCTCTGCACTCTGCCAAAAGCGAGTATTTGACTTTGTTTGGCTTGAGCATCCATGAACTTGTTATTCACTTCCCTGCTAGATTACAGAGTCCTTCAGCACACGTCAGTTTCTCCCCAGGAAAGTATTTTTACAACGCAGTCAAGTTCTTTCCCATTTCCTAAGCACACTGAGCTCTTTGAGTGGCTCTGAGGAAGGAATTTTCTCCAGCACTCAATAATCCTGGTGACCCCTCTCTGCCCTTTGTGGTATTTCAGCTACTGCTGAGGATGTGCTGGAGCCCTGCTCCAAATGCAGTGTTTTAGTATCAGGCTTGCCAGTGCTGTGATCAGACAAATGAATCTCCTGTCCAATGCTCACTTTCCCTATTTACAGAGTCAAGGAGCACATCTCTCTCTTTACCACTGCATCCCACTGTGAGCTCCTACCAGCAACCCCCCAAAGTCCCCCAGACTCTAAATGTAGTCTTGTCTCAGGGGGATGATGTGACAAGTGCCTCTGTTTTGCTCAGTTCACATTCATGTGTGATTTGTCCAGCCTGAAGCCAGCACAGGAGCAGGGGACGCCACTCTACTCTACTCTACTCTACTCTACTCTACTCTACCCTACTCTATGTCAGACTCTGAGTGTATGACACCAAGAGTGGGGACAAGGGCTGGGCACAGTGGGCACAGTGCTGACTCCTGACTGCTTTCCCTGTCCCCTGGCAGGTCTCACACTGTGCCTCAAGAAGCAGGTCCACTGGCATGTGATCGGGCTGGGCTCTGGGCCAGAAGTCCACTCCATCTTCTTTGAAGGCCACACATTCCTGGTGAGGAGCCACCGCCTCAGCAGCCTGGAAATCTCCCCTGCCACCTATCTCACAGCCCAGACCACGCCAGGAACAGCTGGCTGGTTCCGGATGTTCTGCCAGATACTGTCCCATCAGCAAGGTAAGGTTATTTTCCAAGAGCTGGGGGGAAGAGCAGGTCAGGGGATGGCCTGGGCTCAGGGTTCTGTGCAGTGCTGCAGCTCCAGGCCCCTCCTGCTCCTTAGGGTTACATCCACCTGCAGCCTGGCCATACCAGATGGCAAGGGTGGATCCAGGTTGGCCCGTTTGATGGGAAAAAAAGTGGAGAAATTTCCAGGCAGGGCTTGGGTGGGTGCCTGCCTGTATTGGCACAGCAGTGTGACCCTTTCTCCTGCCTGTCTGACCCCAGTTGGCATGGAGGCCTTTGTGAAGGTGGAGGAGTGTCCTGAGGAGCGGCTGCTGAAGACAGGGAAGCAGTTAAAGGAGCCAGAGGATCTGGACTACCCTGAGGAAGATGAGCAAACTTACCACGTGATCCAAGCACGCTCTTTTGCCAAGGACAGGCCCATGACCTGGCCTTACTACATTGCAGCTGAGGAGGTGGACTGGGACTATGCCCCTGTGAAGCCAGCGTCTCTGGACAGGTGAGAGTGGGCATGTGTGCTCACGAGGCTGCTCCTCAAGGCAGCCCTGCCAGCTCTTCCCCTTTTCCCCAGAAATTGCTTTTCATTCTGCCCAACCTGGACAGTTTCGTTCTTTATTGACACTAACAGTTTGGCAGGACAAGAATGGTTTTGGAGAGGCCATGGGAAGGCAGCACCTGGCTTTGCTCCATTTTACCAAATGCCCTGCAGAGACATTTGTCTTTAGGGCATTTGTCTCTCTGTCACCAAGGCCTCTGGAATCAGTTCCTTCTGAGCAGACAACAACTCCTGGTGACCTTCTCAGCCACCTGCCAGGTCCTTGGATGATGGAAGGTCCTGCTCTGTTTCTGACATGTGGCCATTTGCTCTCTCTCTGCCTTTGCCTGCAGCAACATGGCAAGCCTGTACCTGGAGCCTGGCCCACAGAGGGTGGGCTCAAGGTATAAGAAGGTGGTGTTTGTGGAGTATGAGGATGCAACCTTCAGGAAGCGCAAGGTGTCCAGCCAGCAGGACAAGGGAATTCTGGGGCCTGTCATCAAGGGGGAGGTGGGAGATCAGCTGAAGGTAAGAGAAATGCAGTTTACCACTGTAAGGGGAAATTTCAGATGATGCTATTCCTACTAATAGCTCTTTGCTTGTGGCAGAGGACTGACTTTAGTCATTCAGGTGCTCTCTCCTGTTTGGCAATGCTCAAAGTTCACTGGAAAGGCAGGTGGTACTGGCAGCTTAAGGTAAATACTGTCAGTAAGATGCACAGGATATGGCCCAGTCCCTCTCATTTGACTTCTCTGCAGGTGTCTTAGGAACTGTGTGAGTTCATACACGACCCATGACATCCAGCACCTTCCTCTGAGGCGGGAGTGTCCTCTCATCCTCTGCTCTTCTCCATCTGTTTGCTGTTACCTCACAGCACTGGAGACTTTCACTTTTGTCTCCCAAAGTGCCTCTCCTGACCACTTGACTTGTTGCAGCTGGGAGGAATGGGATGGTTTCCAGCAGCTTCACATTTCTGCTCCCTCCCTGGGGTTCCCTGTGTGGTTGTGGGCATGTGACAGAGCCATTTAGAGAAATAAAGGAAGGGCTGCATGCAGTGAAGTGGGGAGCACTCTAAAGCTCTTCATTGCTGTGCATACTTAATGTCCTGGTCCTCTGGGGCCTGGATTGATGGCCCTCTTCTGACTCATGTGTAAAGTAAGACTATGAACAGCAACTTTCTCTTTAATAAATCTGATATTTTCATGCCCTCCTTACAACAGACACCTCCCAGAACAATGGACAGTGTAGGCTCATCACAGAGAAATTGTGGTTTCTTGTATTCTTTGTGATCTCAGACATGTCTGGGTCCCTCCTGTTGATCACTGGCAGGTTGCTAACCCCTGGGCAATGCTGTCCAGTGTCTCCCTCTCTGCAAGGACACTGAGAGCATCTTCAAGGGCTTACAGTGATCAGAAAACACCAGAACACCAGAAAACACTGATCAAAACCCATTCCTGCTGCCTGTCCTCGTTTCAGATCGTGTTCAGGAATCTAGCCAGCCGACCCTACAACATCTACCCTCATGGCCTCACCAGCGTCAGGCCCTACTATCCCATGAGACGCTCACCAGGTAAGGCAGGCCATGGCAACTTGGGATATCACCTGGCCACTGCCATTTTTCTGGGCCAGGAGAGTTTCCTGAAGCTGGTTGTCCATTCATCCAAGCACCTGAGCTCTACAATTCCAGGGATTATGATGATTCTAGATTCATGTTCCCATTGGTGCCATGTAAATCTGTCTTTAAGGAGGGCTTTAATGATGACTGGGAGAAGGGGCATTTCCAACCAGGGAGCTGGGACCACGTTAATTTGTCCATCCTGGAGGCCTCCACTTTCTGACAATGCAGGGACCATCCTGCTGATCCTGCCTGTGTTTGCGGTTTATTTACAGCCCTCATTCCCTGGGCTCCCTCCGGCCTGCATTTGTGGGGGGGTTCACCATGATTTAGACTCTCCCTCTTGCAGCTTTGTGGTTTTTGCTCTGGGGTTGTTTTTTCCCTTCAGGTTTCATTCCCAGAACTGCTTTCACCCTTTGTTACTGTGCTCCTAAGACCATGACTTGTGCAGGGCCATCCCACATCCCACCAGGATCCTGGGATGGGCATGGGTGGTTCCCTCTGCAGCTCCTGCAGTCAGGAAACCTTTCTGAGCTCTTTTACAAAGTGGGATCACCCCTTGCAGGAGCAGCCCAGACATAACTGGTCTGCTCTTGGGTTATGTGTTGCCAGAGAAGGATGTGAAGGATATTGCCATTGCCCCTGGAAAGTCCTTCACCTACAGCTGGAGTCTCACCACTGAGGATGGCCCAACAGAGGCAGACCCTCGCTGCCTCACCCGTTTCTACTACAGCTCCATCAACCCCGTCAGGGACACTGCCTCAGGCCTCATTGGGCCCCTCCTCATCTGCTCCAAGAAGTCCATGGATCAGAGGGGGAATCAGGTGGGTCTTTCCTTTGTTGCCTCAACTTCTAAGCTGAAAGGCTGGAATGACTGTGGTGGGTGAAATATTTAAGTAAACCCAAATTTGTCTGTCCTGTTTTCTTCAACCTTACCAGCAGTCCTAATTCCTCTGCCTGCTGTCTCTTCCCAAAATCTGCACCCTAACTCCTGTGAAATAGCAGTAAACTTCTCCATCATCCAATCTGAGACCTGACAGCTACACTGGGCACCAGGGGTGCTCTGATCAGACCAGGAATAATTTCTTCCCTCTCTTTTCCAGATAATGTCAGACAACATGAAGTTGGTGCTGTTTTCAGTCTTTGATGAGAACCACAGCTGGTACCTGGAGGAGAACATCAAGAGGTTCTGCTCTGATGCAGCCCATGTGGACACCCAGGACCCCCAGTTTTATGCCTCCAATGTGATGCACAGTGAGTACTCAGCCCTGCAAGGCCCCACAGACACAGGCTCATCCCTGCCCCAGGGAGTGAGCAGGGGATGCACAGCAGCTCAGCAGCCATGGAGGGAATTTGGTCTTGAAATGTTTCACCCCTGCCCTCTTCCAGCTATTAATGGCTTTGTATTTGACAACCTGCAAACAAAACTCTGCCTGAATGATGTTGTGTACTGGTATGTCCTGAGTGTTGGGGCCCAAACAGATTTCCTCTCCATCTTCTTCTCTGGAAACACCTTCAAGCACAACATGGTCTTTGAGGACGTGCTCACTCTTTTCCCGTTTTCTGGAGAAACAGTCATCATGAGCTTGGAAAAGCCAGGTGAGTGACATGGGCTATTCTGCCAACCATGGGCTTGGCATCCCAGCAGAGATCACGGAGCACTTCCAGCCAATTCTCTGATTGGTGCCCAATTCCTTTTGAAAACTCTGGGAGCAAAGGATCCACAGCCTGCTAGAACAACAAATGAGAGGCAGTGATTAAATCTTTCAAAGCTTAACTCAAAGAAATTGAGTTATGGTATTTTACTTAATTAGTAGGGTGTGTTAAGGTCACACATGCTGCCAAACCAGTAGCTGGCTGCAGTAACATGAGCCTGGTGGACATTTGCAATCTTGGCTCCAAGCGTCGAGGTCAAGGGGAGTGGCAGTGCTGTACCTGCTGTGGGTGCAGCTGCTGGCCATGCCATTTATCTCCACACTTCTGCAAGGACAGAAACCACAGCCACAGAGAAGTCAGAGAAAAGATTTGCTTCAGAGTTCAGATACATTTCCCCCAACTCAGCACTTTTCTCTTAGAGCTGTCAAACCATTTCCTCCTCCCAGAGGAGGCACAGGATTTACCATGTGGTTGCAACACTGATATGAAGGTCATGAGCACTGCAGCCCGAGCCAAGCTGTCAGGGTTTGCAGACACCCCAGGAAGCTTTCTACAGCCCAGCCAAGCCTCACATCCGTTTGAGCTCGGATTGCTGTGCTTCCTCAGAAGCAGAGCAGCAGCTCAGCCGGCAGCAGGTGGCAGCTCTCTCCAGCAGCAGAGCCCAGAAATCACACATCTCACCATCCCTGCTGGGAGCAAACACACTGCCTGGGGATGTGAGAGAGATGCAGCCTTCCATTTCCTTCTCCTTCAGTGGGAGAGCTGTGCTGACTGTCTTTGGGAGAGAGGGGTGTTTGACAGCACCAGGATATCTTTGGGGGTGGGTTATGGTGGCTGCTGCTGCTGCTGGGGGCTCTGTGGGTTCTCACTGCATTAACTGCTCTCACCAAGCTGTGCTTGGGCCCTCACAGGTGTGTGGAGCTCACTAAGCTCTGCCAGCCCTGCTGATGGTGCTTGTAAGGCTCTCATGTTGCCAGAACACCATGGGTCTGGCTGTAAGACACTCTAGGGACTATGAAAGCATGGAATCACTACCAGAGGCTGCCTGAAAATACAGGTTGCACTAGCAAGGGAGCAGCATGGGGATGGAATCTCTTCCAATTTCCCACTGAAGTGAGCTGATGGTGTCCTTTTGGCCTCTCTTGAGACAGGTGTGTGGACGCTGGGGTGCCTAAATCCTGATTTCAGGGACCGAGGGATGCATGCCAAGTTCACGGTCTCGCAGTGCCAGAATGAGCAGTACACTGATGAGGAAGATTATGGGTATTCTGATGGGGAGGAGGTGGCCTTTGAATTCCAGCCCAGGGGCTTCTCTAAAAGAAAGAAGTCATGTGTGAATGAGCAACTGAACAACATCACCTCTTCCAGAAATGAGATAGAGAAGACAAGATTGTGCCTGACAGAACATGGGGCCCTCCAGAGCAATGGCAAGATTTCTGATCCCTCTTCCAATGGCATATCAACATTTTTAGAAACATTGCCAAATCCAAATGATATTTCCATGTCTCCTCTGCCAGAGACGAGCTATGACCCAGTGTCCTATGAGTCCTTCCTGGAAGATGAAGAATTGTCAAAAATCATCAGCCAGGATGAAGGGTTTGGAGCAGCCCCACCTGGAGAACACGTGGTGAGTGTCAGTGGAAGGGTCCATGGTACTGTGAGCTCAGAAGAAGATCAGCAATGGCTGCACCAAGTCACAGCAGCTCCAGGAGAGGCTCCAGAGCTGCAGGAGCCAGTAAAAGGAATGACAGTCCAGTCTGGTGGTAGGATAGAGAACCTGGAAGCAGAGCCTCAAAAGACAGCTACTCATGCAAAAAGCTTGTGGGACTCCATTGCTTATGCTGCTGGCAAAGCCCCTCTTCAGGAGAACAGGAGCTCAATTCACCAGAATGATCTGGAGCACAACCTGGCACTTCAAGATGTGTCTTCACAGGGAAAAGAGGACAAGCTGCTAAAAAGGGCTGATAAAATATCCTTTAACCTGTATGACTCAGAGGAGGCAATCAGTACAGGCCTGTCTTTAAGTATTGATCACAACTCTTCCTCCACATTGAACAATCCTTCTGCACTTCCAGATGAGACAGAAGATAACAGGACTTCTCATGCTGTGGTTCACAGTCACACCATAGAAAGCAATTATTCGTCAAATGACCTAGATGCTAGGCTGGAAAAAAGGCCTCACAATGTGGTTTCACAAGGCTTTTACGAAACTTTTGAAGAGCAAAATGTTTCTTTGTCAGACAAACCTGTACGAGGAGAAACCTTCACAGATGAGAGCAACCCCTTGCCTGCAAAAAGTGGCACAGAAAAGGCCAGTGGACTTGCCAAAGGCTTTCCAGACACCACCTTTGCAGACAGCAATGACCTTGAGTCACCCAGCTATGTAATGACAGAAGAGAGGGATGAAGTAGTTTTGAAAGAAGTGTTTCAGGATGCTAAGGAATTAGCAGAGCTGGACAGTATTGCCCTTTCTGAATCGAACATTGTGACCAATGACACCAGACCATTCCCAAATGGCTTCTTAAAGAGCCCTGAGCAGTTTCTGAGGCACAGAGTTACAGCCAGAAGCCCTGACTGGAGACCTAAACAAGGCAGGTCACTGGAGAGCAGAGGTTTGGGTCTTCCCAACACCAGCAGCAGGGATGGGGCTCAGCGCAGCAGACGCTCCCTGCCCTCACCAGGAGCACTGGGCACAGGACCTGCAGGGGCAGAGAGCAGCTCAGGAAGGCAGAGCACTGCTGAGGCTGCACACCTGGCCTCAAACTGGGACCCAGGCTCCCCAGGGGCTGTGGTCAACGTGGGGGACTTGCACAGCCCAGCTGTGGCCAAGCTGCAGCCAGGCAGAGCTGCGGTGTGGGGGGCTCCTGGGAGAGAGCAAGCTCAGGGGAGAAGCCACATGGAGGAGGAGACAAACTCTGTGGAGCAGCTGGGTCAGTCCAGTCCTGAGCCTCAGCAGCCCAAGGCCAATGCCACAGAGGACCATATGCCTGGGAGAATGTCTGGGCAAAGCACAGAAGGAACATCTCTGAAATCAGCCACCAGACAGAACTGTTCACTGTCTCCAAGTCGTCCCCCTCTCAACAACAGCTCCAAAAAGTCAACAGAGTATGTGCAAGACACTCCTCATGGATGTCAGGTGCTCGGCAGGGAAGATGTCCTGAGAGAAATAGGGAACAGAGAGGGCCAGGGCCTAGGAGAGCCCAAGGAGGATGGGGAAAGCAACAGCACAGCTGGGGAGAGGAGCCACATCCCAGGACACAGGGAGGAACCGGCCCTGAACAATGGGACACATTCCAGCCCCTCAGAGGCTGCCAAGACAGACTATGATGAGTACGACACAGAGCAGACCATGGAGGACTTTGACATGTATGGGGAAGTGGAGCATGACCCACGCTCCTTCCAGGGGGAGATGAGGCAGTACTTCATTGCAGCAGTGGAGGTGATGTGGGAGTACGGGGACCAGAGACCCCAGCACTTCCTAAAGGCAAGGTAAGTGTGATGGTCCTGCAGGCATTCCTCCTGCACTGCATGGCATGGCATGATGTGTCACAGACATCTTTTATGAAAAATCCTTTCTGTAAGATTTTTTTCTCCTGAGAAGCTGAGAGGCCTCAAATACAAAATGTAAACAATGGTTATCTGCTGCTGTGGAATGCAACAAGTAGATCTGTGATTAATCTCATAGAGTTGTTTCTAATTAATGGCCAATCACAGTCAGCTGGCTTGGACTCTCTGTCCGAGACAAAAGCTTTTGTTATCATCCCTTCTTTTCTATTCTTAGCTAACCTTCTGATGAAATCCTTTCTTCTATTCTTTTAGTATAGTTTTAATATAATATATATGATAAAATAATAAATTAGCCTTCTGAAACATGGAGTCAGATCCTCATCTCTTCCCTCTTCCTCAGACCCCTGTGAACACTGTCACAATGGTGCATGAGATGGCATGTCCTGGCAGGCAGGATCACAGTTCTGTACCAGTACAACCCAGCCAAGCAGCCCAGGGGAAGGATGCTCCCAGCATCTCCCTCTCCCCAGGGGGGTTTAAACCTCCAGAAACTTTGAGCTTCCTTGCAAGTGGGTCAGGGATGCCCTGGCTCTGTATCCCCCTGGCCTGTAACAACCCTGCCATGCTGTGCTCACTGTGGGACAGTGTCACCTGACTGAGCTGACTGCCACCCTGCAGGGACCCCCGGAGGAGCAGGGGGAAGCACTCCTGGCAGTACCGCAAGGCGGTTTTCCGAGAGTACCTGGACGAGTCCTTCACGCAGCCGGTGCAGCGCAGAGAGCTGGATGAGCACCTGGGCATCCTCGGGCCCTACATCAGGGCAGAAGTTCAGGATGTCATCATGGTGAGTAGAAACCATGAATCCCCCTGTTGTTGTTGCTGGAGTTCAGCCAGAGGGAGTGCTGCCCTGCAGTGCCCATGGGTTAACCTTCAGGGCTTGGGGACAGGAGCTGCCCTGTTGGCACGTGAATGGCACCAGACTGGGACTCAGAGGGACCTCAGTGGCTGGAGGAGTGGGCCAGCAGGAACCTCAGAGTGTTCAGATGCAAAGCCCTGGAGCTGAGACCCAACCCCTGCAACAGCATGGCCTGATCAGCTCCTGGGCTCCATGGGGAGCCTTTGGGTGAAGGGATGCAAAAAGGGTAGTGAGCTAAGCAGGGCTCAGTGCAGCTCTTTTAGGTGCTCTGCATGAGGGCAGGCTTGGGCTTCCCACACTACCACAGCTCCTTCAACACCTACCTAAGAAGAAAGTGAAAGGCTCAGGACTTGTGTCCCTGGAGAAGTTGCCCAGTTTTCATGGAAATCTTCACCAGGACAGATGCAGCACCTTTGGGCTCCAGAGACAGGAGTGTAGCTGACCTTGCTTCCATTGAGCAGGCAAAGGCCTCATCCTGCTGACATGAACCCAGGACATGCTTTCCACCAGAGACTGCACTGCACAGCTACAGCTTGTGCTTCAGCAGGGGCTGGCCACTGCATGGAGACCTGCTGGAGACCTGGGAACTAGGGACATCCTTCCCACCAGCTGGCTGGACCCACCACCAGGGCCCAGAGCACTGTGAGCATTGCTCCCTCACACATTGCACTGCTCTGCCTTCCCTCTGGTGCAGGTGACATTCAAGAACCTGGCCTCACGGCCCTTCTCCTTCCACTCCACATTGACAGCCTATGAGGGCACAGCACAGCAGGGTGAGGTGGTGCAGCCTGGTGGCCAGCAGAAATACACCTGGAAAGTCCTGCCCCAGATGGCACCAACCACGCAGGAGTTCGACTGCAAGGCCTGGGCTTACTTCTCCAACGTGGACCTGGTAGGTGGGAGTCTCCATGGGGCATCCCAGGAAGGGGAGGAGGGCAGCACACCTGGGTCCTCCTGGAAGGTCAAGGAATTTCCTATGGGGCTGTGCTGAAAGCAGCTTGGGGCTGTGTAGATTCTCAGGTGTCTAATACAATGATGAATACATGCTGGTGCTCTTCTCTTCTCTTCTCTTCTCTTCTCTTCTCTTCTCTTCTCTTCTCCTCTCCCTCTCCCTCTCCCTCTCCCTCTCCCTCTCCCTCTCCCTCTCCTCCATTTGGTTTTCACCCCTTTCCCCAATTATTCCAGCCTATGATACCTACAAGACACCAGCATTCTGCAGTTCCTTACCTCTATGCCAAATCTTCCTGAATTTGGCCCCAGGGTCCAGCACAGTAGGGACTGTTGGACAGTTGGACAGACAGACACCACGTCTCTTGAAAGCACATGCAAACACTTGCTGCTCAGCCTTTCTTAGCTTGGTGAACCCAACAAATTAATCCCTCCAGAGAGGGAGCCAGGCCAGGGATGCAGATGGGTTCAGTGCTTTCCTCTCTGCTGTCTCTTGCTGGTGTCAGTGCCTCCGTGCCCCAGAGTGGGAGCCAGGCCAGGGATGCAGATGGGTTCAGTGCTTTCCTCTCTGCTGTCTCTTGCTGGTGTCAGTGCCTCCCCCAGCTCAGAGGCAGCCCCTCATTCCCTGGCTCCCTGGCAGGAGAAGGACCTGCACTCAGGCCTCATCGGGCCGCTGATCATCTGCAACCATGGGGTGCTGAGCTACGTTTCCAGGAGGCAGCTGGCTGTGCAGGAGTTCTCCCTGCTCTTCACCATCTTTGACGAGACCAAGAGCTGGTACTTCCCAGAGAACGTGGCCAGGAACTGCCGGCCTCCCTGCCGGCTCCAGCAGGACAGCCCTGACTTCAGGAGAAACCATTCCTTCCACGGTGAGGCTCCCTGCCCTTTCCACCCCACAGCCCGTATCAGGATGGGAATGCCCCAGAGCCTTGAGCCCCTCTGACTGCTGCCTTTCCCAGCCATCAATGGCTATGTGAGCGACACCCTGCCTGGGCTGGTGATGGCCCAGCAGCAACGGGTCCGATGGCACCTCCTAAACATGGGCAGCACTGAGGACATCCACTCTGTTCACTTCCACGGGCAGCTCTTCAACGTCAGGACCGGCCAGGAGTATCGCATGGGAGTCTACAACCTTTATCCTGGTGAGAGGCAGCACTGTGCACCCCCTCTGCCACGGCTTGTGCCCTCAGGAAGTTTCTGTGGGGGAATACCACGGATGGGGAGTGGATCTGGACTGTTCTGCCCCTGTGCTTGCACAGCACTTGGCACAGTGTGTCCCATTACAGGCAGTAACTCCGCTCTGCTCTGCTCTCCATTCCTGGCCAGGTGTCTTTGGGACGGTGGAGATGTGGCCCTCACATGCTGGCATCTGGAGGGTGGAGTGCAAAGTGGGAGAGCACCAAGAAGCTGGAATGAGTGCCCTCTTCCTCGTGTATGACCTGAGTGAGTGATTTTCTTGTGAGCACACACACAGCCATTACCAGTGTGTATTTGAGCTTCCTCCCCCATATTCTCTCAGCATTTCTCTTGGGGTGACCCAAGTGGGACCTTCTGTGTTTTCACTCTGAAAAAAAGTCACTACTTCAGCCCTTGTCAGCCTGCACAGCCCAGCAGAGAGCAGGGTCAGGGACACAGCTGGGGTGAAGGCTGGGAGGCACCTTCATTGGCCTGCAAATATTTACTGCAAGAGTTCTCATTCTCCAAATCTGAGAGTCCCTGGACCTTCCATAAAATGCACTTATCCAAGGAAGTGCATGCATGGGCTGGTCCCTGCCTGTGCTGCCAGTAAGATACAGTGCCCAGCTGCCTAGCCATACATCAGGAGGTAAACTGAGGCACAGAGCAATGACAGGAGGCAGTGAGTGATGCTGCCTGACTGCACGTTGATCTGATAGAAATAGCTCCAAAAGCAACCGCAAAATCCACAGTAAACCTCTGATTCCACCCCAGAACAACATGTTTCTAACTCACCACAAGTAAGGACTGGGGAAGTGGTGTGGGAGAGTAGTATTTTATCACACTGTGACAGTCTCTCTCCTGTTTATAAAAGAATATTAAATGTCAGCCAGAAAATGTTGCCATAAGTTAAAAATCCGCTTAAGATTTCAAATTTGCATTTTACCCAGGAGCATTTGACATGCAGTGGAGATGCCAAGGTGTGACAAGTCACTAATAATAAAAAATAATGGTTATTATAGGAGACAAACATCCCTGTGCTCAGAGACCAGAAGAGACACAGAGAGAGACAGGGGTGTCGGGTAGACTTTCCTTTAGCAATGTGATATTTGTTTTCAAAAGATGCTGCCTAGCAACAAAAAGGCCCAGGAGCAAGATGTGGGTATAAGGAAGAGACACTTGTCAGCACTGCTGGGACATTAGGACATGGGAATGAGAGGTCATGGATTCAGGGAAAGGAGTTTGGCAAAAGGCTGCTGTGTCTGATGCTAGAAACTCTCTGCTCTTGACATATGGGGTGTGAGCAAGAACTTCCAGCTGTCTTAAAATCCAGAGATGGATGTGGAAGCCTCTGAAACCTATCCCCCGGTGTAAGAGAAATAGACCTGGGAGCTCCTGGAGGCTTGCAAACCTCCCTGAGCCTGAAGGCTGCTACCCAGCCCAGACTTTTGCTGTCTAACCAACTGTGCCTGGCTTCTGTTCCCTGCAGACTGCCAGAATGCCCTGGGTATGGCCTCGGGTGGCATTGCAGACTCTCAGATCACAGCTTCAGGGCAGTATGGTGAGTAGCTGGAGGGCAGGGGGGCTCAGGGCAGCTTCAGCCAGCAGAACTCGTTTGCCTGCCCCAGTTCTGCTGCACTGAGTCCCTGGTAGTGCAGTCCTTCCCCCATCTGTGCCCATGCCAGCACCCCAGTCAGGACCTGGAGCCTTCCCACACAGCTGGCCCATGGTGCCAGTGCTGTGCCACCCTGTGTGTCACAGACATCTTTTATGAAAAATCCTTTCCTTAGGATTTTTCCTCCTGAGAGGCTGAGGAGGAAAACAGGAACAAAATGTAAACAATGGTTATCTGCTGCTGTGGAATGCAACAGGTGGAGCCTTGATTGGCCCACGTTGGCTGTTTCTAATTAATGGCCAGTCACAGTCAGCTGGTTCAGACAGAGAGTCAAGCCACAAGCTTTTGTTATCATTCCTTCTTTTTCTATTCTTAGCTAGCCTTCTGATGAAATCCTTTCTTCTATTCTTTTAGTATAGTTTTAATACAATATATATCATAAAATAATAAATCGGCCTTCTGAAACACGGAGTCAGATCCTCGTCTCTTCCCTCACTCTCAGGCCCCTGTGAACACGGTCACACCCTGTGTGTGGCTACTAAACCCCGGGGTGATGCTCAGGCCCAGTGCTGTGGGTGCACCTCTCACCACCTGGGGCAGCAGCAGCAGGGGCCAGCAGCACCCTTGTGTCTGTGCTCTCTCCCTGCAGGGCAGTGGGCTCCTCACCTGGCCAGGCTGCACAACAGCGGCTCCATCAACGCCTGGAGCACCGACCGCAGCAATGCCTGGATCCAGGTGAGAGGGGCCCTGTGCCTGAGGCACCACTGGGGGCATTGCAAGGCCATGCTCATGGATGGGCAGTGCCTCCCCAGCTATAAACATCTGTTCCTGCTGTTTTCTCTTCCCTCTGAGAGGGGAGCACTAAGATCCTAATGGCAGCTGCTCTGCTCAGGCTGCTGCTGGCCTGACCCCCATATCCATGCTCAGTGCAGCAGAGGAATCACTAAATGGTCCAGCTGCAGCACTGGATTGTGCAAAAATCTCCCCAAACCCAAGGCAGAACAGCTCACCTCTCCTAACAGCTGTCCCCTGCTCACTCACAGCTGTTGGCTGACTTGTGCCCTTATAAATAACTGGTTTAATTACTTTCATAACCAGTGCTGAATTATGTCAGGAGGAAGCAAGTTTTTGGGTTTTTGGGGCATTGCCTGAACATAGCTTGGGTTTTCCATCAGAAGTGAATCCCTGACTTTCATTCTCAGGTGGATCTTTTGCATCCCACCATTATTCACGGCATAAAAACCCAAGGGGCCAGACAAAAGTTCTCCAGCTTCTACATCTCCCAGTTTGTTGTGTTCTACAGCCTCGATGGGCGAAGGTGGAAGACCTACAAGGGGAATGCCACGAGCACACAGATGGTAAGGTCAAGGGTCTTGAGCAGAGTGCTCTCCCCAAATGGGGTGTCCTGGGGTGAGGAGGGCTGGGGAGCTCTGTCCACAAGGCAGAAACCTCCTGAGCCCCTGAGATTAGGGCAGCAACAGACACCATTCAGTGCCAGGTGGCTGAATCACAGGTCTGCAAGGGACTTGCTGTCCCATCTGTCTGATTTTAAACTATCTGAGCTACCTCTTTCCACCATCCCAGGTGGCTGTGAGATCCACCTCTCAATGTTATGTTGTGTTTTACTTAGAGCTAAGCATAAGATTCTACCTGAGTATCTTTTCTGACCTCAAAGGCAAATTTGCCTTTCTAAAAATATTGTGCAAATGCAGATGATTTGGAGAATCTACAGTCACTAGAAAAAGCCCACAACTTAAATATGCATAAGCTGATCAATCCACTGGGAGAGGAGTAGCCAGAAAAGCCTCCATTGTGTGCACCATGTGTGGCTACAACTTTTCCCAGGTCCAAACGTTTGAGGACTGACTTTTTTCCTTATTTTTCTTACCACTGTTTGGTGAAAAATATAAAACCACGTTAATTTGCACAGACCCAAAGTTTCTTCTTCTCCTTTTCTTTCTCAGTGGCCCACTCACACTTTGGCCTGAGCCTCATTTAAGATCATTTCCCTGAGTTGTCATTTTTGTGTGCCAGACATGAACGTTCTTCTCCCCAGTAATCCTTGTCCTGCCTATCTCTCTTTCCACCGGTGCTACAATCCTTTTCCTCCCTTTCCCTGCAGCTGTTCTTTGGGAATGTGGATGCTAGTGGAGTGAAAGAGAACCGGTTCAAGCCCCCGGTGGTAGCTCGATACATCCGCATCCACCCCACCCACTACAACCTGCGGGCCACGCTGCGCATGGAGCTCCTGGGCTGCGACCTCAACAGTGCGTGTGCCCCTCACATCCCAGCCACCAGGGCTGCCCTCTGCTCTGCTCTGCTCTGCCCTGCTAGGGTGCTGAGCCCCAGCTCCATCTGTGCCAGGACCCCCAGGCAGTTATGGAGGAGGAAGGAGGCAGCTGGAGATGGCACTGAGGTGTTGAGGGAACAAAGCTGGAAAGTCTCATTGTGGTATGAGAGATAAAAACACCAGAGGAAGAGCCAGCTCTCACCAACTTTTTTACTGAGGCACAGGAAACTTCCAGCAGCAGCTAAGCTGATGGATGGAGAGCTGCTGCCTCAGTCTGGAAGCAAGCAGAGACAGATGCTGTTGGCTTTTAGTCTGGTTTTGCCAGTTGAAGGTGAGATGGCTCTGATCAACAGCACAGCCTGGGGAAATGGTGCCCTAGGATCGTGTCTTTGGCTTTGCACATCTGCTTTGCAGCAGCTAAAAACAGCAGTGGCTGTGCTGTCAGCCCATGCCCCAAACCTGCCAGCTGGCTCTGGAGCAGCTGTGCACAAGCACACCTGATCACACAAATGCAGGGTGTCTCCCTGACAGGTATTCTTGTCCTCCCCCTGGAGACAGGTTCTCCTTATGTTTCCTAACACCAGAAATTCTTCACATTTCTCTTAGATAAAATCTCCAGGGAGAAAAGAAGGTGGGAGTAGTGAGGTCAGAGCAAGGCTGCACACAGGGGCCCCAAGCAATGCAGGGACCATGGCACTGCAGAACTCATAACCAGGGCAAAGGCACGCAGGGCAGCTGGAGCAGTGAGCAGGCAGAAGGCATCTCCATGGTGGGTCAGTTCTAGCCCCTGACAAGCATTGCCTCTCTCTTCCAGGCTGCTCCATGCCCTTAGGAATGGAGAACAGAGGGATCCCTGATGAGCACATCACTGCATCCTCCCACAGTGCCAACATCTTCTCCAGATGGACACCAGCCCTGGCCCGCCTGAACCTTCAGGGCAGGACCAACGCCTGGAGGCCACAGGTAGCCTGTGTGAGGAGATGGCAGGCAGCTGGGAGCCCAGCAGGGTCCCCAGGTCACCTCCCCTAGTGTGGGAAGTGCATGCAGCCACATGCACCATGCAAGCTGCACACTCACTGCCACACTGCTTTAGCACCCAGCAGCTCCGAGCAGATGCCTGGTAGGGCAGGTGCAGCAGAGGGAAGGGCAGGGCCAGCCTGGCTTCAGCTGCAATGAGTGTGTTTTCCTCATTGCTGCTGGAGGCTTGATGGCAGTCTGTCCTTCCCCAGAGCAACAGCCCCAGAGAGTGGCTGCAGGTGGACTTCGAAGTGACCAAGAAGGTGACTGCAATCATAACCCAAGGTGCCAAAGCTCTCTTCACCCAGATGTTTGTGAAGGAGTTTGCTGTCTCCATCAGCCAGGATGGCATGCACTGGAGCCCAGTCCTGCAAAATGGCAAGGAGAAGGTAGGCAGGGCTGCTCTGTGGCCAGAGCCCATGGCCACCACCCCCAGGGCAGCAAGCACAGCCCTTGGCAGCAAACATGCTCACAGGATTTCTCCAAGAGCAGTGAGCCAGGCTGTGCTTCTTCCTTCCTTAAAGCATCCCAAGGGGTGTTTGTCTGGCTTGATCCTGTCCTCACTATGCCAGCCAAGTGCATCCCTGGTTTCTCTCTCCTCTCCAGATTTTCAAGGCAAACCAAGACCACCAGAGCACAGTGAGGAACAGCCTGGAGCCGCCTCTCTTTGCCCGCTATGTGAGGATACACCCCCGCCTGTGGCACAACCACATTGCCCTGCGAGTAGAGTTCCTTGGCTGCGACACTCAGCAGGAGTACTGATGGCTGCAGGGCCGGGAAGGGGCACTGCCAGCCCAAGGACACACATCCCACCAGGCACTGAGCCCTCCCCAGGGCTGGAGCCATCCCTCCAGGGGCCTGGCTGCCCCTGCTGCTGGGGAAGGGCTGCAGAAGTGGCTGGGTCATTATCTGCCTTTTCCTGTGTCTGCCAGATGCCATATACTCAGATGTAATGATGAAGAATTAAACAGTAATTTTCCAGTATCTCTCTGCACTTTCTCCTCTGCTTTAGCCTTGGACTCCCCAGGGACCCATTCAACATTACCAGCAGCTACAAATTAATTAGCCCCAGAGCTTCTCAGCCTCGTTTTTCACAAATTCTTGCTGTCCTGGGCACGGTCCTGGAGGAGGAAGAGCAAAGATAAGGATGGGGGTGGAGGCCCTGCTCCAGGCCCCAGTGTCCATTTCACAATCGGTGGGGATGGGAGGCTGGAGGGAGGCAGCTCTTGCTCAGCCTGACTCAGCACTGGGCTTTGGCCCTGCACTTCCCTTTGTCTCCTTTCCACAGTGCTGCTGCTGCTGCTGTGGCTGGGTGCCATCACCCCCCTTTCTGTTGCTGCCTTGAGCAAGCTGTCCTTGCTCTCCACAGGAGTTCTGTGGCTCCCAGGGACCCTGGTGGATGAGCTGCCACCTTGACATGACCCCCAGCAAGGTGTGCCATGGGTCAGAGCTACCTTCCTGACACCTGTGGCTTTCCCCCTCCCTGGCACCCACCCTACACAGTGGGCAGAGGTTTCCCCTCCCAGGAATGATGATGAGCAGGGTGACACTGGCTCCTGCCTCATTCCTCTCATGGAGTGGGGACCTTCCAGAGCAACAGCCACCTCACAAGGGTGGGGAGCACCTGGAGGGCTGTGGAGAAGGCATGGGGGTCATCCTTGTTGGGCAGCACTTCTCCTCCAGCAGCTTGCCAGAGCCTGTGCCATCCCACTCCCAGGGCAGTGAGTCCTCCATCTGTGATGGGGAGCTGGGTGGCCCAATATGCTCTGGCAGCTGGTGTGGCAGGGAAGCAGGGTTGTGAGGGGCTTTGGAGAATGGCAGGAGTCAGCTGGTGTGGCAGGGAAGCAGGGTTGTGAGGGGCTTTGGAGAATGGCAGGAGTCAGCTGGGTGCTGCCACAGTGGGATAGGCACGATGGCTGCAGCAGCCCAGCAACATCCAGTGATTGACTTGGGAACTTGCAGGGTGCCCCATCAGAGCTGGGCAGTCTCTGCTGTCACCTGTATGAGACGTGGCCTGCAGCAGATCTGAGAACAGCTGTGCCACAGCGCAGGGGACAGCTGTGGTGAGGACACCAGGGCTGTGCCATGAGCAGGGTGGTTGTGTGAGGGATGGCTGCTTTCAGGCACCCAGCTCCTGCCTCCATCACTGCACTGGGCTGTGTGGTGCACAGAGATGTCCCCTCCATGGCCTGTGTCTGGAGGAAGCAGGGACATGTGCTGCTGACCACCCCAGTGCTGTGACCTGTCTGGGAACTCACACCCAGGGGAGATCAGAAACTGGTGTTTCAAATAACAGCTTGAAAAAGCCTCAGGCACATTCCACACTGCTGCACAGGGAGCCTTTGCTGTGGCCCTGGCAGTGATTACATTACAGCCCAAGCAGGAGATGCAATCACCCTTTGGCTCAATTGCATTCTGGCAATAACCAGGCACAGAGGTGAGGAGAGGCTGCCTGGCAAGCACTGGCCTGGAGAGAGGGATAGGAGCCATGAGATTCTCAAAGGGAACACCCCTGCCTGAGGCAGAGTAGCCCTCAGCCTGGGAGGACAAAACCTGCCACCTCAGGCCCTTCTCAAGGCATCCTTCCTCAGCTCCAAGGCAACTCCATGGGTATAAATACCCTTCAGGGTCTCTATCAGTGGATGCTCAGGCTCATCTTCCCTCCAGAAAGAGGCTGCCATGTTCTGGCACATTTGTCTGGTGACACAGGGTTAGCTAAGAGCAAAAAATCTATGCACCAGAGCCCACTCTGGATTATTTTCAAATAGGAAGCACAGCTGAAATCTCTGCAGGCGTCCCAGCAGCTTTCACCCACCAGCCCTGAGCAGCTCCAGGATTTTCTCCAGCCAGGCAGCAGGGAAGGGACTGTGCTGAGAAAGAGCAGTAGTGGGCAGGCAGACAGATGTGTCTGAGCCTGCCAAGTTCTGGCATCCATTACTGGAAGCATGTCCTGACATTTACCTTGTGAGGAACGGAGACCAGACGCTGTTTCCTCCCAGCACGACGCAGATCTGAAATGCATCACATCCTCCCCCAGCCACAGACGTTTCTGTGCAGGGAAAGGGCTTGACCACCATGAAGCCCTCTGCCTTTCAGCCAGGAGATGTCCTGCCTAGTCACAGCCCTGCAAAGAGTCCCTGGATCCTCCTGCACCCCAGGGATCTTTTGTCTTTCATGGCTCAGCTGCCAGGCTTGCCTGGGCTGGGTGATCTGGTGCTCACGCAGCTTTCTGGTGTCTCCAGGAAGGCAAAATACATCCTGGCTGTCTCTGTCTGTAACAGCCCAAGCAGAGATTAATTGGCCAGCCAAAGTGTGTGTGGTTTCAGTGCTGAGCCACAGCCATAAGCCATGGGCCAGGGAGGTTCCTGAATCTCCCTTCCTTCACGCTGGCTGGAGGGCTCTTGGTGTGCTCCCCCACGAGATCAGATGTGGGGAATGTTTGCAGCTATTGCAGCTGTGCAGGTGGGCACCCTCCCCTGAAAAAGTTGCCAGCACACAACAGGAACAGGCAGTATCAGGCTGAAGAGAGCACCTGAGCAGGGACCATGGCCAATGGGGAGCACAGCAGATTTAATCACAGCTTAAATCCAAGCTCAGCCATGGAGCTACGACCAAGCTGCTCACCACCTCCTCCACCTCAGCTTTCCCATATGCAACCAAGAGGGAATGAACACACTTAGACATCGTTTTTCTGTCTGTCAGGTGCCTCTTGTCACATTTCTCCCTCCTACTACACATTCCATGATTAACTTCAAGGCATGTCTCTGCTCTCTGTATCTCTTGCCTCCTACTCCACGTTCCTACCAGCCTGTTTCTAGCCCGTGAGTGCAAGAGAAGCCCTGCACCAAGGGGTCCTGACTCCAGCACATCCCAAAGCCATGCCCCACCAACCCAGCGTGTGTCCACCTCCCCCTCCTCCTTGCTGGCTGTTTCAGCTGCTGGGTAAGGAGTGCTCTGCAGAGCCTTCTTGGTCAGCTGGGCAGGGATGGGAAGATGAGGCTCCCAGCAGCATTCTCCAGCCTGGTGGGCACATCTGCTGGGGCCAAAGGCAGCCAGGCATCCTTTGACTTTTCTAGTCCATTATTTTCTCATCCTAATCAGGCTGTACAGTGAACCCTGCAGACAAAGTCTGGGCCACATGGTCCACCAGGTTCAGCTGCAAAACATGGCCCACCTAGGTGTTTTCTGCTCCTGGTATTGACTGCCCTGATCTCCTACTAACACTACAACCCTGTTATGTGCTTGGTACACAGAACTTGCTCACCATCAGGAGCAAAATTTGATGAAGCCTTACACCACCAGTTATGAATTTCCACCCAGACAGGCTGAACTTTTACCAAGTTAAGTAAGAGAGGGCCCCAGAGCTGGTTTGAGCTGGAAGATAAGGAAGCAGGGAAGGCTGCTACCATCATGAGGTCAGCTGACACAGCAGTCTTAGAGATAAGAGCAGGAACAGCCCACCCAGAGACAGTGAGGGGACCCAATAAAGAACAGCAATACTCCAGATCCTAATATTACTAGTGGTCAGAGCAGTCATGTGAGGGCTGGGGAACTTACATTGTAAGGATTTAATTGCCCAAGGATTTCTTTGATTGGGGTTCCTCTTTGGAGATACCCAGCTCAAGCTGCTCTACATGTCAGATAAACAAACAACCCATTTCCTCAGTGGAGTGGCAACTTGTCTTCTTCAAGCCCTGTTGATGGTGGCATAAATCCTGGCAGGTGGGATAATTACTTCAACAAAGCCCAGGGCCCAGATGGGCCGTGTGAGGTTGGAGATAGGGTAAGAACAGGAACTACATCTGGACAATGCAGGACTCCAGGCAGGTGATCCCACAAAAGTGCACAACAGGAATGGGATTGTTGGGAAGAGCACTCCCAGCCCAGGCTGTGCTTTGGGACTCTTTGCTCCTGGTAGTGCTAGAGCAGTTTGTTGGGAGCCAGTCACATCAGTGCCTGCAGCTCCCACACCTCCTTTTTCCAGCATCTCACAGCATTCTGGGCTTTCTTATAGCCCAATCAGGAACAGTTTTGTTCCCATGAGGCAGGAGAAACTTGCCATCAGAACGAGATGGATTTTCCTTCTTTCTTCGCCCACATCCTGTCCCGTCCCCTCCCTGCTACTCCCCCCCCCCCCCCCCGCCCCCTTTTCCTGTTTCCCCTTTCCTGTTTCCTTTCTCTAGGTTTCCTTCTTCTCCTTGTATTTCTTATGGTAACTGGAGGCTAACTCAGCCTGGAGAAGTCATCTAGCAGCAGCGTGGGAGTCTGGTCCAAGGCAACCTCTAAACCTCCAAGATCCCAGGGATGGTGTGGAAAACCCTTTCAGTGTTTTCTTAAGGAATAATACAGCAGAATTAACCTTCCATCCCCAAATAAAATTCAGACTTCACTTTGACCTTCTCATCAGTAAGACCTACAGCAAGGGCAGAAATGGTTTGACAGAAACCCTTTGCACCATGCATGGCTCACAAATACAGGGATTTGCCATCCCACCCATGCAAGTTGAAGAAGGTGGAAGACCCAGAACAGCTGAAGGAAGAAGAGGGCTGGACTTGCTAGACTGCAGAGAAAGGTACCCTGGAGGTACCCTGGAGCTCTGCACATTGTCAGAGCCCAGGAATGACCACTGGTTTGTGAGACCCAGCCATGCACCAGTGCCACTTTGGAGAGGCGCTCCCCCTGTCCTTGCTGGGTTCCTGCCCAGAGTGTCCAAATGAGGGAAATGAAGATGGTGAAGGGCCTTGAGAGAAGCCTTGTGAGGAACAGTTGGGGTCACTTGGTCTGTCCAGCCCGGAGAAGAGACTGAGCACAGACTCACTGCAGTTACAGCTTGCTGATGAGGAGAGGCAGACCCTGATCCCCCTCTGTGCTGGACCCGAGGGAACGGCTGAAGTTGTATCAGGGAAGGTTCATTGTGTATTAGGGACAGGTTCTTCCCCCAGAGGGTGCTGGGGCACTGGAACAGCTCCCAGGGCAGCGCTCACAGCAGCTCTGACAGAGCTCACGGAGCCTTTGGGCAGTGCTCTGGGGCACGGGGTGGGACTGTGGGGTGTCCTGGGCAGGGCCCGGAGCTGGCCTCGATGACTCTCGCGGGTCCGTTTGGGTGCACTCTGTGACCGGAATGCCTGGGCACGACCAGGGCCAGGCAGGGGCCAGGGGCTGGCCCAGCCCTGAGGCGATGGGGACGCTCCCACGGGAAAAGCCCCCGCGCTGAGCGAGGCGAGGCGAGGCCGAGCGCAGCGGGGCCGCCCAGCGCCGCCCTCCCAGCGCCGCTCTCTCAGCGCCAGCTGCTCGGCCCCGGCTGCTGGGCCCCGCTGCCGCCGGGCGGCCCCACCGAGCCCCCGGCCCGTCCCCGGCCCGCCCCCGCCGCCTGGCTCCGCCCGGCCCCCGCCGCACTCGGGCGGAGCGTGGGGAGCCCGCGGCGCCGCCGCAGCCGGGCCGGGCCGCTCAGCGCTGCCGGGGCCAGCGGGGCCGGCCGCAGCTGCCGCCGGGATGACGCTCAAGTCGGGGCGCAGCGACGGCGGCGGCAGCATGAGGACGGCGCTCTCCGACCTCTACCTGGAGCACCTCCTGCAGAACCGGCCCAAGCCCGAGGTGAGCGGCCCGTCCGCCCCCAGACCCCGCGGCTCCGCCTGCGCCCCGCTCCCGGCCCCATCCCCGCAGGGAGCCCGGCGTGCCCCGCTGCCCTGCGGGCCCTTAGCCCAGCGCTTTGCGCCCGGCTCGGGCCCGGCACGGCTCCCGGGGATGCCGCTCCATCCCGTCCCTCCCGCACACGGAGAGAAGCAGGGTCCCACAGGCAGGGACCCCGCGCTGCCCATCCAGCTGCGGGCCCCAGCACCCCGGGGGCAGCGGTGCTCGCTGGGGACGCGGTGCCTCCGGGGAATGGTCACCCAGCACTGCCGGCAGGGCAAAGAGCTGGGTGCAGGCGAGCAAGGCTCCAGCATCCTGCCGCGGAAGAGATTGTGCTTGTTTTGCTGCAAAGTTGTAGCTGGTCTGAACTGGAACTGCCTGTCACATGAGCTGATTCAGCTGCTGAGCAACCTCCCGGTCCACGGCATGGGCTGCAGGAGCGCGGGGGTCTCTGCCCCAGGGAAGGAGGATGCACGCAGCCCCTCTCACACCTGCCCGGACAGGGAGTGAGCCCGTGGCCGCATGCACCGCACCTCCAGCAGGAGGAGGGCAGGCTGCACCAGCCCTCTGGGTTCTGCTGGGTGGGCTCCTTCCTCACTCAGTGTTGTTTGGGGCGGCTTGGGTGCAGCTAGGAAAAGGTCGGCAGTTGCCAATGTTAAACAGCTGGTGCTTTTCTCCCAGCTTTGAAAACGCATCCTTGGTGATGCCGTGGCATGATGTGCCTGGGCTAAGGTTTCCTTGCAACTGTGGGGAGTCTCTGAGAGAGAGCAGGGAGGAAATTTCCCTAAAGTGCTGTCCTTGCCCATTGCGTTGGACATTTAAACATGCAAAAGAGGCCTGTCAGATCTGTCTCACACCAGTGGCTCATCTGCTTCTCATGGTTCAACCCTGACAGGGTGCTTTGAGAAAAACAGTAGGAAAAATATAATTAAAGCAAAGTGTCTGGACCAGGCAATGACTGAGAGATCCAGGCAGAGGGCCTGTCTGGCTGCAGACAGAGCAAGGATAAATTGCCAATAGCAGCAGAGCATGGAAAGTGTAGGAGCTGCTCCCTGGTGTTGTGGTGTATTTATTTCAGTAGGGATAAAGGGAGGGATGGTGAACGGAGATCTGCATGAGGCCTTTTAAAAGGAGCTCTGTAGTGCTGGCTTCCAGCAGTGCCCTGAGCTTGCCAGTCACAGATTCCTGTCTCTGTGTCATGGGTATGCAGAGATGGCCCATGGTGGCTGTGGCTCCTCCATGGGACACCAGGACCTCCCCCAGCAGCAATGTCCCTTCTTGGGAAGGGTGCTGGGTCTGCCTGGCTGCTCCTGGTCTGGAGTCAAACAGGGTGACTGGGAGGTTTCTCTTCTGCATTTTGTCTGGCAGAGCCATGTGCTGGGAAGTGCTGTGCTGTGTTCCTCACGTGGTGGGGCAGGGCATGCAAATCATGGCAAGTGGAAGCCATGTTATTGCTAGAAAACAGCCCCAGGCCTCTCCTCTTCACACTCACCATGTGCCTGCATATCTTTGCCATATCTCCTGACTGACAAGTAGAGATTTACCAAAAAGGTGTGGGCTTTATTTCCAGCTGTTGCACATGGCAGGATGACCTTGGCTTGTCCCTTTATCACCTGTGACTCAGTTCCCCAGCTGTAAAATGGGCAGCAAATGTGACCTTTGGGAGTTTGGTGGAGAAAAGGAGGGTACTTCTGGGGAGAGCTGATTTGAGGGTGCAGAGGGAGCACTGCACTTGCCTCTGGGCAGCAGCTCTCAGCATCCAGCTGGCAGCAGCTCCAAGGCAGACTGAGGCTACAGGGAGCAAATCCTGAATCAACCACAGGTAAAACTCAGTTGAAAGCTGAGCTAAAACTTCTGGCTTTGACTAATGACGTGGGGAGGGCTGGTTCCAACTTTTTAATCCCAAATAAAGTATTTTGCTGTGTGGCTGTGTGTCACAGCTGTTTTGCAGGGCTTGTTCTGGAAGCTGGGATGGAGTGGCAGGGCAGCTCCTCCTTCTGTCAGTGTTGTGGTTTCAGTGGCTGTCCCTTGGAGGTTACCAGCTTCACAAACACATCTGGAAGGCTGCATCAGCCTTTTCTGGTGGGAAGGTGGTGCCTCAGCAAAACTGACTGTGCTCCCTTGAAAATCTGGCCCATCTCCATTGCAGCACTCTGTGATGTGGAGTCAGTGTGAGGGCACACAGAGCTGGCAGCACCTTCTGGCTGCCACGACCATTTTGTATCCTTCCTATTTCTCTTTTCCCCTTCCCACAGAGACCTGTTGGTGTTGCTGGGCCTTTTCCTGATGTCAGCAATGTAATCCTTTTTGGTTTAAATGTTTGCTGGTTTGATTCTTGTTTTTAAACTTCAATCATATTGCTAGAAGGGGTTTTAGGTGAGATTGTTCCTGTGGCTGTGCAGGCAGACTTGAGAAGTCAGTAGCCCCTGGCAGAATGAATTACGTCTAAATGTCTACGTGGCTGTAGCTCCCCAGCCTGCTGAAGCAGCCTTAAAGCAGCTCCCAAGCTCATTTTTTTTTGCTACTTTGCATTTTTTTACACATTGCTGTGTTTTTTAAGCTGTACAAGACTGAGATGGACAGATCCTGGATGGGGAGGGAGGCAAGGCTGGAAGCCCTGCAGGGTGGCAGGAGATATTGCTGGGTCAGGACATCTCTGCACCAAACAGTGCCCCTGCCTCCCTGCATGCACCCATGGTGATTATAGTCTAAGGGGTCATGATTCATGGAGGGAGCTGGGATTTTGTTCCTCACAGTGTGAGAACAGTATGTCTTCCTGCCAGCCAAGAGGGCAATCCCAGAGAAACCTGGCTCCAGGATTCCTTCTTGCATCCAAGCTGCTGTGCTTTGGGGGCCTGCTTGGCAAAACCAGCAGTACTTTTCTCCACATACTGACCAGGCAGCCCTGTTTTTCCAAGGCTGCCTGGTACTGAAGTCTCCTGGTTGGAGCAGCAAGGAGAGCCCAGGAACCAAATCTCTGAACGTGCCCTTTGCTCTGTAGTGCTGCTTTCCTCAAGTGCTGCTTCAGCCTCCTGCAAACAAGCTGCCCAGTTAATGTTTGATTTGCCCAGCCTGGTGGAGCCAGCACAGCAGCAGCAGCAGCCCTGGCAGACAGTGCTGACCCCACTGGGGGACAAGGTGCCAAGTCCTGGGATCCTCACCACAGTCCCTGTTTGTAAACACTGCCCAAGGAGCTGGTACATTCCCTCTGCCCTGGGATATGGGGCAGAAATCTTGAGGGAAATGCAGACAAGGGGTTGTGGGGCACCTCTGACCCACAGACTGGTGGCTCTTGTGTGCATTGCCAGTGCAGGATTTGTGCAGGAGGATTTGTACCCCTGTCACCCAGCTGCAAGGCACACAGGGCTGCTGGACAGCCCTATTGCTGACAGCTCAGCCCCCAACCTCCTTGCCCCACATCTGCCCCAGCACGGGCCTGGCAGTGACACAGCTGGGGCTGTGCACAGCTGGCAGTGGCTGGTGGCCACGAGCTGGCTCTCAGCAGCGCTCACAGATGTTTCCTGTGGAGCAGTGCACAAGGAGCAGAGTCTGGCCAGTCACCAGCGTGACTTGAAAGGCTCTTGAGGTCACAGACTATGCTGGGCCAAGCCAGCCCTGAGCGTGGCAGCTGCCAGCAGAGTGCAAGGCAATCCAGCCAGCCAGCTCATGGGCATGGGGCATGAGAGCCACACACATCTCCTGTTTCTGGGTGCCAGCATCAGGGCTGAGTCTGCCACCCCGAGGGTTCTGGCTGTCCTCATGAACCAGCCATCCTCCCATCCCCACCCACTGGCTGCCCAGTGCCATCAGCAAAAAAGCCACAGCATACCAGCATGGCTCTGGTTTTGGAGGACCCTTGTGCATTCAGAGTTGCCATCAGGTGACTGGTGGCCATCCCCAGGCACAGCAGCCAGTCTCTGGTGACAGACCTTGTTCTCCAGGAGTCACCAGGGTGACACTGGTGCTGTGTCAGCATGAGGGCTGGGTGTTTTCTCCAGCTCTCAGCAAAAAGCAAAGGTCGAGGCCAGGAGGCTCAGCTGATGGGGATGGTGAGGATGGGAACTCCCAGTCCCTGGAGCAGACTGTGCTGTCCTGGGTCACTGGGCTCTGCTGAGCCTAGAGGTTTGAAGCCAGGAGCTGCATGGTCTAACCCTTTCCCAAGGCATGACCAAGATAAGTATGATCTGTGCTGACTCCAAGCACCTCGTGGGCACTTTGGCCTCAGTTTGGGCTGGACAAGGTCCTTGTCCTCCTACTCCTCCTTGCACCTGCTGGTCTGGCACAGGGGACAGCTGACAGAGAGCTGTGGGACAGCTCTAGGCACGCACACTGCTGGATCTGTTCCTGTGCTCTGCACATGCTGTGGTAGCATCGTGCCCTGTTGGGCTGGCAGGCCAGGCTGGGGAGGGGTGGATACAACTTGTTCTTCTTCCACCCTGCAAGTCCACGGCCTGGCTGCTGTTCTGGGCTGGGATTCAGCCTTCTCCTCCATGTTTAAGCCATTGGCAGCTGGAGCCCACGTGGTTCCCTTTTGAGGAGGAGGTTGGTTGGTGCTTCTGGAAGTAGTTGGCTTAAAAATAAATCACTGCATGATGGGCACACAGCTCCCTGAGCCCTTCTCTCCCTGGCCTTTCTGGGGTCTGTGACAGTGACTGTGCCTGCTCTGTCCCTCTCTGCCAACACCTTTCCTGCTATCCTTGTTAGTCCTGACTCTGCTGCCCCTTTCTTTGGCTCCCTCCCTGCTTTCTGCCACTGCACAGAGCTGGATCAGCCAGCAGCATTCCAGCACATCCCTACCAAAGCTCATATTATTGTGGTTTGGTGCCATGGCTGCAGCCCAGGAGCAGGTGCTCTTCACTGGCCTGGCCAGATCTGCCTCCTCACCTGACAGTGTGGGGCTGCAGCTTCTCCTCTGCTCCTGGCCAGGGGTCAGGGTGGGTGAGACTGAGCTGGGGCAGTCTCACCTGGGGCAAGGGGGTCAGGCTGATATTTCCCAGCCCCTGTCATGGAGGTTCTGGCCCTGGTGCTCAGCTGACAAGTCAGACTGTGTGAGGAGAGGTGTTGGCTCTGCCTGTCTGGGCACTGCTACATCACTGATGCAGGACTGAAGCTGATGAGGACCTTGCTGGGTGTCCCTGCAGCTTTGCTGTCTGTGGCTCTCAGCTCAGGCATGCTGGGAGGTGTGGGATCTCAGCCTCTCAGGACTGAGGTGCAGAGTGACCGAGACCACCCCTGGGGGGCTCGGGAGTCCTGGAATGTTGCCAGAAATGTCTGGTGGCTGGACTTTGATCCTACACGGGAGATGACATCGGTATGAGGATAGGAGGATTTCACCGGGGTGAATGGTGAAGGGATAAGTTAATTGGAGTGTGAGATACAGGGTTTAAGATTTTTGTACAGGGGGGGTCTAAAGAAGTAAGATGGAGGAATTGGGGCGTGCCCTTCTTCTTCTTCTTCTTGGCCTCCATCTTCTGTGGCGGTGTTGGCACTTTGGGATTGGTCCTTACTAAAAGTGCACTGGTTAATAAGGGTAGAGGGTATTGGAGAAAAATGATAAATATTGTATACGTAACTCCGAGTATAAAGATAAGTGACCGCCCCGGGGGAGAGTAGAGTGTGCCCATGGCTGACTGCTGAGCAGAACTCTGTCAGGCAGAGGGAAAATCTTTTAGATAAACAATTAATAAACACCGAGACCGAGAAAAGATCTGAAGTCCCTTCTCGTCCTTTGGAGCGCGGGCTGCCCAAGGTCATCCCGGGCCTTTCCAGACCATCTAAACAGCCGGGAATCCGACAGGGAGGGAGGGTGCAGGCTGCAAACTGGGCAGCAAAGCCAGGAGTTTGGTGTGGAGTGGAACAGACAGGAGGGTTTGTTTTGCATCATGGGCTGGTGTGGGAATTTGTGCCAACAGGGCAGAGGCTGCAGATCAAAGCTGGTCTGGGTTTTGCTGGGCTAGCACTGATCTGGGAGAGGCTTGAGGAAAGTCCACTGCACTTGGGGACAAACAGGCACATTTGTGAGGTGTGTGGAGACATTGCCCAGTGTGTCTGAGGGATTTAACAGGACTGTGTCAGGCTTTCTTGGGCTGTGAGGGAGAAGCTCACCAGGCAGGATGGATTTGGAGGTCTTTGTATGGGACCCCAAGCACTCTCTGTCAGCCCTGGTGCCAGCACAGGCTGGAAACCAAGAACAGGGATTTCCTCAGGACTGAAAGCCTGGATTTCCAGTGCAAACCAGCATGAAAGGAGCTGGAGCTGGAAGGGGAATGGGATGTTTCTCGCTGTCTTGGTTCAGTGCCTGAATGTTGTTTACCTGGCATTGCACCTTGTCAGTTGCCCACTGATGTAGGTCAGGAAAGGTTGAATTTGCAAACTAAGCTATAGCAAAGCCTGGCTCCAGTTCTCAGGAGTGAGTCCCAAACTGTTCTGTTCACTTGGTGAAGAAATCCTGGGCTTTATGCTCTGCAGCAAGCTACCTGTGAGGCAAGTGCTGCTGCGACACACAAGAAGTGTTTGTGACTCTTTGCTTCAGAAGATCAGCTGTGAACTCTTTTGGCTTCTTCTACCTGTAGCTTTTCCAAATTTTTCTTACCTCTTGTGTTTCCCACCTGGAAAACTGCAGATGAAACCCACATCCACATCTCCAAGGCTCAAGTTCTTCTGCTCCTTTTATTTTCTTGCCCTTAGTGTCTTCTCCTCCTGTGTGCTCCACCTGCACCGCAGGCACCTTAACTAACTCCAAACTAACTCAGGTTTGAGTAGCTGAGCCCCAGAACAGGCATCCAGCATTCCCAGGTAGAGCCCCTAAACCGTGGTCTCTGTTTTGCCCCGACAGGCCATGACTCAGTCCCCACACACCCTGACTGAGGACATTTACACCAACGGCTCAGCGACCCTGGGCAGCCCCTCGCACGGCGGCCGCGAGGTGCGCAAGATCCGCCTCGTGCAGTTCGAGAAGGTCACCGAGGAGCCCATGGTGAGAGCTGGCAAGGCCCCAAAGCTGCATGGCACCCGGGGGTGGAGGGGCAGCCTGAGCTGAGCCAGCAGCCTGGCTTGAGGGAAACAGTCACTGGAGATCTCGGCCATGGGAAGAAGGGGCTGGACTCTGCCTTCTGCCCAGGGAGCCGAAGCGAGCCCCGCAAAGGGTGGTGGTGCTTGTGCCAAGAGGAGCTGCAGCAGCCTGAGTTGGCCTAGCAGGGTCTTCCCCCCAGCCACTGCACAGCCCACTGTGGACATGGGCCTGGAGAGGACTTTGTGAGGGCAGGAGAGCTCTCCCCTGCAGCGAGCAGTCATGGATTTTCCTGTCTTGCAGGGAATCACGCTGAAGCAAAATGACAAGCAGAGCTGCATGGTGGCCAGGATCTTCCATGGGGGCATGATTCACAGACAAGGTAACGAGCCTTTGGAGAAGTGGTGCATGGGGTGCACGTCTGCAGGTGGTTTCTTCCCATGCAGCAGTAATGCAGGTCCTCAGCACTACTGGCTTCCCCCTGTGACATGGACATCTGTGCTTGTTCCTCCCCTAGGGATGTGTCAGGAGCTTGGGACTCACTGGTCCCTCTGCATGGTTGTCATGTTAAAACACTAGAGGCTTTAGGGATAAATAAAGGCTTGGGGGAAGGGCTCTCCCAAAAAGGAACTGGAGATCATCTGTCTCTGTCTCGTGATGGGGTCACTGTAAGAAGAGATGGATCATACCCCAGGGACCTTGGGGAAGGCTCTTCCCATTCCTAAAGTGCACAGGTGGGACAGGCATCCTGTAGATTGGCTCTGCAGACCAAAAGAAGGTGCCAAAAGAAATAAATAGGTGCTATTTTCTGGTTTTGGGTCTTGCCAAGGAGGCATGGATACGAGATGTTCTCTGCTTAGACGAGGCTGCTTTTCCAGCCTTGGATCCAAGTGGGAAGTCTGTGCTTACCACTGCCAAAATAAGACAGCAGCCATTCCAATAACATTACTGGAGCCTGATTTTTAGTAGTATATCTGAGGCTGTAATCTGCCTGGGTGTATAAACTGAAAACACACAAAGTGAGGAGTATTTGTGGTAAGGGCCCTGTAAGGAGGTTGTGATTGGCTTCAGGTGAGGTACTTGGGGCTGTGTTTGAAATGCTGATGCAGGTGCTTTGACCAGTCCAGAGCACTTTGCACACAGTGGAAAGCAGCCTGGTGACCTTAGGACTGGCTAGGTGTGTGTGTTGGGTGGAGGGGGAAGAATTCATTCCCCTTGTGCTTTCCTGCCATGTGCTGAGGTGGCATGTGTGCTTCCAGAAGCACTGCCAGGCAAACACTGCACTGTCCTGGCCCTGGAGGCTGATGGAGCTGTGTGAATTGGGTTTGGTGAGCAGCTCTTGTCCCTTTTCTGCATTTTCATGTTTCTCACATTGCTGGCAGGCTCCCTGCACGTGGGTGATGAAATCATAGAAATCAATGGGCAGAGTGCGAGCAACCACACAGTTGACCAGCTGCAGAAGATGCTGGTAGGTATCTGTGTGTGTCAGGGCTGTTCCCTGGGAAGGATCCCTTTGCCCTGCATGCTGTGAACATTCACCCCCTCCCACACACCAGAGCCTTCACACAGCTGCCTACATACAGCAGTGAGGTGTGGCAGAAACCATCCTGCATGCAGCCCCCTGTGCTTGCTGCTTGTTTCTGGCCTCCTGGGGCAGCACTGAGGGCTGTTGAGTGGGTCCCTGACATGTGCTCATCCTGTGTGGGGCTTGGAAACCACCTCTGTTTGCCAAGGCTGCTGTGCAGCTCCTGCAGACCTGAGCCACACATGCATGTCATGTTGGTGCCATTTGCCTGCTGCTGAGGCCATGCTGATCCTGTCAGGCCCTTGCCAGAGACAGCTTTGGACAGGGCCTCAGAGCTGCCTGGGGTTCATACATTGCTGATCCTGATCTCTGCCCAGCATATGACACCTTGTTGGAGGGAGGTGGTGCTGCTGAGAGCCCCCACCAGCAGCCTAAAGCAGGAGGCTTGGCCTTGCCAGAGTGCCACAGGGTGTCCCTGCTCCAGACAGCAGGACCAAGGAGGAGCTTGTCTTTGGTTTTGCCTCCTGAGAAGAGTGGTTGGCCCAGGAGCCACCTCCAAGCCTCCACATGTGGTTGTCCCACGGGACCATGTGGGGGTTGTGATGTGTATGAGGCAACAGTGGCCTGTGGCAGGCAAGAGAGTGCTGTGCTGTAATGTCACCAGGAGGGCCAGAGCAATGGGCCACCATGGAGGGGACCTGGAAGAGTCAGCCTCTCCTCTCTGGAGCAGCCAGAGAGGAGAGGATGCAGGTCTCCATGTTCATTTTGGTGGTACTTAGCAGTGCCCACAGCCAGACCCTTGTAGGGGTGCTGGTGTCCCCCATGGGAATGACACAAGTATGGCAAAGCCAAGCAAAGCTGTTTGTGACCAGGCTGTGGTGTCCCCCAGCAGCACAGCACGGTGGGGTGCCCAGGAGCCCTGCCTTTGCAGGCCCTGGCACTCAGCACCTCCCTGCACAGCTTGCTGCTGTTGAGCTGCCTCCAGACACCACCTCCTCCAACTCTTCTTTCTCCCCTTTGTTCACTAGAAAGAAACCAAGGGGATGGTGTCATTAAAAGTCATTCCCAACCAGCAAAGCCGCCTCCCTGCTCTCCAGGTAAGTGCAGCCTCTGGAGCATGGGCAGTGCTGGGACAGGGCTGTGGGGCAGGGTGGGACACAGCAAATCATGCAGGACATGCTGGGGACAGAGCTGTGCTCAGCCAGGGGTGTCAGGGCAAGGGGGTGCCTGCCTTGTCTGAGCTGCTGGAGGGACCTGTCCTGTGCTTACATCCCTGCAAACAGCCACATGCTGGGCCTGTGTGGGTGTTTTCACCCAAAGTGTGTGCAGGAACACGGGGCTGGTATGGCTGAGCCACCTGTGGTGTTTGGGGATGGGAAAGCAGTGGCAGGTGCACAGCAGGGAGCACATGAAGGTCTCCTCCAGAGCCATGGCTGTGTGTGACAGGGCAGCCCCTGCTCTGTGGTCCCTGCTGTCACCAAGGCCGGGTGCAGCAGCCCCAGTGAGGGTGACATCAGTGCGGATGGCGCCGTGCACAGCGTGGGAGGAAGGAGCAGTGGGGGCAGGAAGGCAGTTCCTTGCACCTGCTGTCACTGCCAGGGTAGGGGGGCCATGCTGTGTCACCAGGGGATGACACCTGCCTGGCTTTGCCTTTGAAGTCTTGCTGGGGCTGAAATAGAGCAGTGGGCAGGGCTGTGTTCTCTGCCAAGGCTTCAGGGCTTTGTAGCTGGGTGGCTGTCTTGTCCTTGTGCAGCCCCTTATCATGGACAGGCAGGGGAGGCAGAGGAGTTCAGAGGCAGAGGGTGGGGGCTGGATGGTGCTGGGATGGGCTGAGGGAGCACACATCCTTCTTTACCCAGAGAAGCTGAAGTTCTGAACGTGGTGGAAGGTGGCTCTCTTTCTTCCTCAGTTTATGCTGCCTCCAGTCCTGCTGAACCAGCTTTGCATGTGTTTGTTAAACACTGGCCCTGTCTGCCCTTCCCTGCTGTCAGTCTGCCCTCCCTGTCCTGACCCAGCCAGCTGCAGTTGGCCAACTCTGTGCCAGGGGAAAATCTACCCCAGAGGAAAAGAATGCAGTTGTTGGTTCACCTGAGGCTGCGAAAGGCACAGGGACAAACTCCTTCCCAGCAGCACTTGTACTGCTCCTGCTGTGCCCAGGGCAGTGGTGCTGTCTGCTCCCCAGAGCCACAGCTGCTTGTGCCTGGGTTTGTTGCAAGTGGACTCTTTGGATCCCCATGGTCACCTTTATCTCAGTGCCTGGCAGGCAGGATGCTGGAGATGCTGGCATCATGATTTTCCCCTGCCTGGCTCACAAGGTTGAGTGTCTCTTGGCGCAGGTCTGCTTGGGAGTGTCTTAATGAGAGGAAGCACAGAGCATTCAAGGCTCTTGAGGACCCTTCCAGCATATTCCCTGCAGCCCTTTGACTTTAAAAGACCAAGACTTCTCATGCTGGAGCCTGCTCAGCAGCTGTCTGGCCCCAGAGAGGGCTGGCAGCAGGCAGGCAAAGAGCCCTGTGCAGCTGTGGGTCATGTGTGGAGCTGGCATCTAACTGATGTAGGGGGGTGTCTTTCCCAAATGTCCTGGCTTGGGACACCAGTGCTGCAGGAGCAGAGAGCTCTGGGCAGATGCCTGGGCAGTGCCTGCTGTGTATCCTTCATGTTTGTGCTTCCAGGTGCCAGAGAGTGCTCTCAAAGCAAGCAGCAGTCCTCATCCTGAAAGGAGATTCCACTCCTATTGTTTTTCCTAATTTCATTTTCTTGTGCCCCCCTCATGTCACAGCTTGATCCATATGGTGTTTTCTGGCAGTGGAAGGGAGCCATGTTTGTGTGCTGATGGCTCTGTGCCTGCAGCAGCACAGCTGAGGGAAATGGCTTTAATGTGGAACAAGGGCAGCATGGTCTGTCCCACCGGGGCAAGATGAGTTTCCAGGCCCTGCCTATCACATCTGAGGACAGGACAGGCATCACCCCATGTGAAACTCTTTTCCCCCTTGCTACATGCTGTGTTTCTGGGGTTACTAACTTGCTAGGGTCATGCTCAGCATTCCCTAAACTCTGCTTTTCACTCCTAATGCTCTGGACTCTGCCTGGATTTGCCTACACTCTATGCCTGACAGGGTCCTGCTGGGAGTGGGTGCTGTGGACTCCCTCCCAAGGAGCTGAGCAAGCAGAAGGGACAGGGAAAACAAACTTTCTCACACCTTCTTGTCCCCAGGGCTTCCCCAGCCTCAGGAGGGCACATAGTGGCCTGGGAAGCCATAGCAGCAGCTTGTTTCCAGTTGCAGCTGTGATGAGTTTTGGAAGATGCAAAAGGGACTAGGACAGAGCAAGGCAGGGATGGATACAGCACTGCAGCCTTGGCTCCCCAGAGGCCTTGTGGCATGCAGGGATTGCCCAGCTGTGGGGAAAGGGAGCACAGAGCAGCTGAGATTGAGCCATGGCATTCCCTGGGGTCCCTGATACAACATCACCTCTGTGCTCACCCCGCTGCAGAGCCCAGCTGTGCACCATGTTGGTGGGACTCCTGTGTGGCTGGCCCAGCTCAGCAGCACTGTGCAGCACCCAGGGCACTGCAGGGAGCTCCATGGCGGGGTTTGAACACCACCTGTGGGTGTGGGGGTGCCTAGAGGCTGCAGCCCTGCCATCAGCTCCCAGTAAGGCCAAGATGCCATCGTCCACTCACCACCACATCTCACTACAATTCCATGCCCAGGACTTTCCCCCTAAGCTTTGTGCATCTCCTTTCTCCCCACACAGCCTTGTGGGGCCTGGAAAGGAGCAGGGGCTTTGTGCCTGGAGCCATCTCTGCAGTCACTGCCTGGGAGTGCAGTGTGGGGGCCAAGCTCAGCCACGCTGTATGGAGTTTGTGTTGGGTAACACCGGTGTCACTGCTGGGACAAGCAGGAAAATGTCCCCTTCATGTGCTGCATGGCCAGGCTGACTTTGGTCTCCTCTCTCTTTTGCAGATGTTCATGAGGGCACAGTTTGACTATGACCCCAAGAAAGACAACCTGATCCCCTGCAAGGAGGCAGGGCTGAAGTTTCAGATCGGAGATGTGATTCAGATCATAAACAAGGACGACAGCAACTGGTGGCAGGGCCGGGTGGAGGGCTCCTCTACTGAGTCAGCAGGACTCATCCCTTCTCCAGAGCTGCAGGAGTGGTAGGTCCCTGCACTTACCCAGAAGGGCTGGATCTGGGAGTGGAGGAGGGAGCAGTGACCATGTGCTGTCAGGAGTTTGTGTTGGGTAACACCAGTGTCACTGCTGGGACAAGCAGGAAAATGTCCCCTTCATGTGCTGCAGGGTGAGCTTTGCCTGTCCCAGCAGCCAGCCTGTTTCTCTTGCATGTCTGAGGGACAGTCCTGCTGCTGTGCCAGGGTTTGGGGGACAGCTGGGCCATGGGGGTGTGCTGCTCTCTTGGCAGGCGTGTGGCGAGCGTCTCCCAGCCCAGCCAGAGCGAGTCCCCGAGCTGCAGCCCCTTCGGGAAGAAGAAGAAGTGCAAAGATAAATACCTGGCCAAGCACAGCTCAAGTAAGTGTGAGCAGGGCAGTGGGCTCAACCCCAGCCCTGGCCATGCCCCTGCCTTTGTCCTCCTCAGCAGTCAACCAAACAGCCCAGCTGTGGCAGCAGTGGAATCTCAGATACCCCACAGCTGTCAGCTTTTGTTAAGTCTCTTCTGCAGCCTTCATGTTCCTCATGTGGCCACAGCTGTGTCCCCATGTCCACAAGGCCAGGGCTGGCTCAGCACTGAGCTCCCGTGCTCTCCCCTGGTGACAATCCCTTGCACTCCTGGCTCTGTGAGCTCAGGCTCCCCAGCCCCAAACCCCACAGGCTGCTGAACCCCACAGGGGAGGCAGTGGCAGTGTTGCTGCTCAGCAGTCAGGAGCAGCCTGAACTGCTCCCACAGCTGCCAAGGCCTGTCCCTGGTGGGCAGGAGCAGCACCCCATGCTAAACTGAGGCAAGAGCTGGCAAAGGTGGGTGCCCAGGGACTGCTGGCTCCTGGCCCAGCCTGCAGCTTCAACCAGCAACAAACAAGGCTGTAAATCACCCAGATATATAAAGCTGACCCAGCAACGAGCTCCCTTGCTGCCTCCACCCCAGCTCCCAGGTCCTACTGTCCTGAGCAGAATTACTGAGCAAAAGCAATGGCTTCCCTGGCTTCTCTGGCAGCTCTCCAGCAGCCACTCTGCCCCTCATATGCTGCTGCTCTTTTTCCCAAGGAGCCAAGGGTGGATGAGCTCCCAGCCCAGTCCTGACCACTGCTGTCCATTTGCCCTGGCTTTGCTCTGACGCACAAACATGGCTCATGCTGGTGTGGCCAAGCCAGTTCTGACCCCTCCATGTCTCCTTTCTCCTCCACCCCAGTTTTTGACCAGCTGGATGTTGTTTCCTACGAGGAAGTGGTGAGGCTGCCTGCCTTCAAGAGGAAGACTCTGGTGCTCATTGGTAGGTCCTGTGCCAGGCATCCTCTGCAGCACAGGGGCTGTGTGTGGGAACCAGGGGGAACCAGGACTGCCCAGGGGCTGGGGCAGCATGGCCTTCAAGACCTAGTAAGGTCTGGGGAGCATTTCTTCAGCCTGAAGCAGTCATCCCATCCATAGGCTGACCCCCTCCATGCAGCAACCACGGTCTGGCATCTGCTGCAGTGCTGGGGAAGAGTTAATTTAGGCATTTGCAGCTCCTGAGTATCTTAATGGAAAATCTCTATTAAAAGCAGCTCTGCAGTTGCATCAAGGCAAGCACTCCCACTCTATGCGGACTGAGCACTTGGTGTTGGATTCCATGGGCATGGGCCAGTCCAGCCAGGCTGGTTGCTCTGCAGGCAGCAGTCCTGTCTCCAGCTGGGGCTGGAGATGAGCATCCCCAGGGCACAAAGAGCCTTTTCCAGGGCTGGAAGACACCACAGACCAGCCCAGAAAGCACATCTTGGGCAGGGCCCAGGCCAAACTCTGCACTTTTTGTCAGACCCAGAGCTGTGGAGGGGCCCCAGCATCTCCCACCAGGGTGCTCTGAGCCCAGCTCCAGTGTCCATCTCTCTCTTTCCAGGGGCCAGTGGTGTGGGCCGTAGCCACATCAAGAATGCTCTGCTCAGCAACAACCCAGACAAGTTCATGTACCCACCCCCATGTAAGTACCAGCACAGGATGCATTTCCTCTCACCTCCTTGACCCAGGACCTTCTGACAGCAGGTGGGAGGTGGGGAGATGTTCCTCCAGCACCACCAGGCCCCTGCAGTCAGGTCCCCATGTGCAAAGCCTCCCTGCCTGCATCCGACATGGAGCCACCTTTACCCACAGAGGCTGCAGGGCTGCTGCCCCCACACAGAGACACCTCACTCTTTCATCAGTTCCTGTCCCCAGCTGGCTGAGGGACTGGTCCAAGCAGGAAGCAGTTAGCAGGGATTAGTACAGCTTAGTCTTGATGCCTGCTCCACTCTGCTCCCCCCTCCTTCTGGGGGCCAGCACTCACCCCCTCTCTCCCTCCCCAGACACCACACGCCCCCAGAAGAAGAATGAGGTGGATGGGAAGGACTATTACTTTGTCTCCACCGAGGAGATGACCCGGGACATCTCAGCCAATGAGTTCTTGGAGTTTGGAAGCTACCAGGGCAACATGTTTGGCACCAAGTTTGAAACAGTGCACAAGATCCACCAGCAGGACAAAGTTGCTATTTTGGACATCGAGCCCCAGGTAGGGAGCAGGGGAAGGGGTGGGTGGACAGGGGCTGACACAGATTACCTGGGTGCTGGCTGTCACTGTCCCTGCCCTCTCTTCCCAAAGGAAAAAGCCAGCCAGCCCTGGGGTGGCATTTCCATTCCCAAGGCATGGGTACAGTGAGGGTGTTCCCTGTCCCAGCACTCACCTGGCTGTGGGAGTGGGGGGCAGGGACCCTTTTCCAGGAGTCCACCCAGTGAGCTCATGTCCCCAGAGAGGGGACATGTCTCCTTTAGCCCCCAGTGCAGCACAGCCCCAGCCTGAGCAGGGCCACACTGTGGTGACTGCACCCCTCTCTCCACAGACCCTCAAGATCGTGCGCACGGCCGAGCTCTCCCCGTTCATCGTGTTCATTGCCCCGACAGACCGGGCAGAGGACGTGAGTGCCACCCTGTCCCCTCCTGTCCCCTCTGCGTGGCCTTCTTGGGCCATGGCAGCACCTGCTGCAGCAACCCAGGGCTCCCCACCAGTGTACTCCTGTCTGCTTGGCTGAAGTCAGCCCAGACCTGAGCTGCCCATTCCTGCAGCTGTAGACTCATCCCACAGCACAGTCCCAGCACAGTGGGGCAGGAGCGTTTACCCTGCCATCAGCTATGCAAATAGACACACAAACAAGAGCTGCTTTCATTCTTTGCCTCATTAGGATGCTGATCCCTTTAACGTGAGGATGAAAGCAGCACTGATAGCAGTTAACTCATTCAGTGCCAAGCCTCAGGCTGGCAGCCACAAGCTATATCACTTCCCAGGAAGCCCCTGGATGCTTAACCAGTCCTAGACCCCAGCCTGGCAGGGAGATGGGAAGAGAGGCACCAAGAAAACCCAGAGCTGTGGTCCTCCTGGATTCAATGGCAACAAGGCCGCCTCTTCCAGCCTATTGTGTTTGTAAAGCTCAGGCTACAGATAGTATATTTATGCAACCTTCAGAGCAAGTGTTGTGCAGGCATTTAGAGGAACATGAACTGCCTGATGCAGCAGGCTGGGGAGGGGAAAAGGGGACAGATCTCAGAACAGAAAGGGCCACTCTGTCACCCATCCAGAGAGGATTTACATCCTGCTGCAGTGGGCAGGGCCAGCCCTGCTGCCAGGCACTAAATATAACCCTGCAGCTCGGCTCACTGAGGAGAGGGATGCGGCAGAGTTAATGTGACCCCGCAGAGCTCACATGAGCAAAGGCTGCTGCTTGCCCCCCCTCCCCTCTCCACCCCCAACAGCTGCTGGCTCTATCCACAGTATAGGAAAAATTAATTTTGTAAGAATAGATTAATATTTTCAGTAACTCTTTCAAGATGAAGGTAGCTAAGCAGTATCTTCTTTTTTTTTTGCCCCTAGGGTAAATAATTGTATTTAAAGTTTGTCAGTGTTGAACTGAACACCTTAAAGACAGAAGCTTGCTGTGCCCTGAGGGAGGGTGTGGTATTACAAATATTACTGTGCCATCTGTAATGTTTTTAGTGCTGGCCACTAAAAGTATCAGTATTGTGATATATACCCAGCTGGTCTAACAAAAAAGAAGGAAGGACCTAAAGATTGGTCTGCTTCGGGTCTATTAATATGTCTATTCCATCTATTAATAATAGATTTAATTATATAATAGATATAATTAATATAATCTAATAATACCCTTTTAGATCTATTTAAATCTGCACAGAGCAGAGCTCAGTGAGCACTGCACCCCAAGCTGTCCCTCCTCCCCAGGCACAGAAGCTGCCTTTCATGCTCTATTAGGGAAATACATGGAAATGGTCTGGACCTCAGTGCCAGGGGCAGAGCTGCTCATGCACCCCTGGGCTGTCCCTACAAGCTGGGCAGGAGGGAAGAGGCAGCTTTGCTTTTCCTATTGAAGTGCAGCACTAAAACCCCAGCCAAAAGCAGTGCAGAGGCAGGTAGAGCTCTGCCAGCTGGTGCTGTTCTGGTCAGCCAGTGGGAAGGGAGCATCCTGCAGGCATCCCACCAGCCTGGAGCTGGTGACAGTGCCCACCAGAGCACTGAGCAGCCTGCTGCTTGTCAGCCTTCTCCCTGGGAGCTGCCACAGAGCATTTCAGAGGTAAACAGAGAGCCAGCAGGCCCGGCCTCACTCCAGCAGCTAACCTGATGCTCCCAACACCACCCAAAGCCCAGCAACAGCCCCAGACACAAGCCCAGAGATCACACAACAGCTCCTGGCCCATCAGACAAGCTGTAAGCATTCTCTGTGCTGACTTCCCAAGCACTGGAGCTGTTTTGGGAGGTGTTGGGAGGCTGTTTGCTGGTCAGGTGTGCTGTGAAGGTCCCTGCTGAGCACTGTGCTGTCCCTTGCAGTCGGAGGCGCTGCAGCAGCTCCGCAAGGACTCGGAGAGCATCCGCAGCCGCTACGCGCACTACTTCGACCTCTCCCTGGTCAACAACGGCGTGGAAGAGAGCCTGCAGCTGCTGCAGGAGGCCTTTGAGCAGGCCTGCAGCTCCCCACAGTGGGTGCCTGTCTCCTGGGTCTACTGACAGGGCACCTTCCATCAACCATCCTGCAGCCACTGGGAAACACCTCCTCAGCCTCCCCTGCCCACACAGCCCAGCACAACTCCCTTCTGCTGCTCCACGGACATGGTCTCGGTTCACACTCTCACAGGGTGCCCACAGCTCCTCTCCTGGGGGAACAAACACAGGGCAGAGGCTGCCTGGGGGTGAGCCACCTCTTGTGGCACTGCAGGGCAGGGCAGTGGCTACAGCAGAGCCCAGGATAGCTCAGAGCACAGCTCCCTGCCCTCCCAGGGCAAGGGAAAGCACAGTCCTGCTGTGGCACCCAGCTGATCCTCCCTGCAGCAGTCCCAAGGGATGTGGCAGAACAGACAGATTGCTCCTGACATGGCAGGAATGCACAACTCAAAACCCTTGCTGGAGTCCCTGAGGCTTCAAGGAAATCTAAGTATTAGGAGGCTTCTCCCAGATCAGAGCTCCTCCACCCAAGGGGTTCCTCTCACAAATGGGGAAGATGATGAATGTGGCATGAACACCCCCAGGCAGGCCTCACCCCATGTTCCCAGGCTGGAGTTTTCTCATTCACCCTGTGCAGCCATAGGTGTAAAACCTCACTGTATTGGAATTCTCACCGTGCAGCTTGGATTGTTCCTGCCTGGCCAGAGAAACTGGGCAGCAGCTGAGCCAGTCCCACAGACCAAACCCCCGAGGGATTCTTCAATGGGTAAATTACATCCAGCCACAACTATCTGTTGCATGCAGTAGAAAAGTGTCTACAAAGATCATCCAGGCATGTTTTCCAGTCTAGGGTGTCTCTCACACTGTATGCAAACACAAAAGCCATGCTCACCCCGGGGTTTGCACTGACTCACAAGCCCCACACCACCATGTCTGGGAAGTATCACCACATCCATGTAGGTGAAAAATCTCATTTGTGTGTTCAGTCAGCTATAGGGGCAAGGGGAAGGTGGTTAAAAAGTCTTGTGCAATTTTTTTTTAAGGATGCCAAAAATAAAAATCTATGTGCAATAGGGACCTTTGTTCTGATCCACTGCAGGGAAACAATGAGCAGCAATAAATGTGTGCTGAAACATTGCCATGGCTGGTGTTTTACCTCTCAGGCTGGGCACTGACACAGCAATGACAAAGGCTCATCAACATGACCATTTCTCTGCCCCAGCAGCTTCTTCAGGAGAGGAGCAGAGGCTGGGTATGTGGTAAAATCTGCTCTATGAATGCCACTGACCTTTTGGGAGGAACCAAAGGAGCAAGAAAATCACCTGTTCAAAACCGGAAGTTTTATTAATTTTTTTGTAAAAAAAGAGTAAATAAAAATGGACCTTTTTTTTTTCCCCGTGCTCAGGTTGTAACACCCACCAGCTGCTGTCCCCTCTGCCTGCATCTCCAGCACTGGAGGGGAGCATAGACCATTAAGACTAAAGCAGTGCACAAGGTTAAACCAACAGTTAACAGAATCTCTGCAGGGATCAAACTCAGAACAAAACAGCCTGAGGTTCTTCCTCATTAAAAGGAACTCAATTCTGGCTCAGCACTCCCCCTGTGACAGAGGAGAGACCTTCTGCCCCCAGCAAGTAATTCCAGATAGCTTAGCAATACAACAGATTTATGTGAAACCGTTCAAAGCCCACAGCCAATGAATGCCCCTTGGCAGAGCTGCCTCTGACCAAGCTTTTCCTCAGGAGGACTCCAGCCCCAGCAGCTTGAAGAACATGTTGGTCACCTCCTGGTCACCTTCTGCCCTCCAGCCACATCCCCACCTCCAGCCTTCATAGCACACTGGGCATCAGAACCAGGCAAGGCAACCAAAAGCTTTACAATCCAGCAAAGGATAGAGAAGAGCAAAGAGGCAGCCAAAGGGACACACTGCCCAGGTCACCGAGGCTGCTGGGCCTGGCAATCAGCACACCATGAACAAGCACAGCCTCGTGCTATAAGCAAAATGGAGGAATTAAATTCTCTAATCCTTTCATGATAAAGGTCAAAAAAGGAGTGAAAAACAATCTGAGTGGACTGTTTGTTCTCATCTAACTGAAAGTGAAGCCAAGCATGTGGCCAGGTTAAAACAAAACAGTCCTTCAGAAATAACTGATCTGTCTCCATGGAAACCCATGCACATGGGCTGTGACAAAGCCACTCCTCCAGGAAGCAACACATTCTTTAACTGTCAGGTAACAGCCTCAGCCTTGGGAGAAAAGGAAGAAAGAGGCAGTACGTGAGGGGGGTGACAGATTATTTTCCACCCTCACTAAGGTGAAAACAGAGACCAAGGAAGAGCCAGAAGCTACAGTTTCCCTGAAGATACCACTTCTGTTGGCATCATGGTGCTCAGCTTTAGAGATCAATCCAGTGCAGGGACAGTGAGGAACCCTGCTCCTCTGGCAACCCTTAAAACAGGATGAAGAGGGGCACCTGAGCAGGGCAAACACCCCTTCACTCATATAAACAGCAGAGAAGAACTAGAACTTGCTGGTTCCTCTGCCACACAGCCAGTTCTCCTCTTCTCAAGGCCTAAAACTCCTTCTCCTTACACTGATGAGGTTGCCTGCTTTGGACACACCCAGCTGCTTAGTCCGAGCTCTCTTCCACCTCCTTGTGTTTCTTCTTCTTCTTCTTCTTGCTGCTGCTCTCACTGGGCTGTGAAGAGGTTGGGAAGGTCAGGAAATCATCCAAAAGGAATCCCCCAGTGCCCATTTCAGGAAGAACAGCAAAGCAGCGCAGTCCCACGGCACACCCCAGCACCATCCTCCCACAGGGCACCACCAACTGTCCTGGGCCACCTGCCCTATCTCTAACCACCAGTTCAGTTTAAAATGCACCTCTAAACCATCCTCCTCTGCTGTGGAAAGCCTGGCACTCTGTGGACACACACTGCAGGCTGCTGGTGCACTAATCCTGGAGGTGATCAGGGACACACAGCAATCTCTACCATGCTGGGACCATGGCAGTACCCCATTACATACCCTCTCAATTTGTTCTCCCCCACTCTCAGCTGCCTCTTGGGCTTTCTTCTCTTTCTTCCTCTTTTTCTTTTCCTTTTTGCTCAGCTCCTCTGGTGGTGGGGTGGCAGGGGATGGAGGGGTCACAGCTTCCTCGTTTTCACTCTCGGAGTCTCTCTTTCTCTGTTGGGGGAACACACTGTCAGACACACCAACACCTTCCAACAGAGCTCAGGTGAGGGGAAAACTGATTGTCTAGGATTTGCTTCTGCCAGAACTGCCCCCTGTATTTTTCAGTGTTTCCTGTATCCCAAATATTAGTTTAAAACACTGCTGCTCCTTTCCAAGGGCATACAAAACTCTGAGTTAGGGAATTTTAGGTGCAACTCTTGCATGGACATTTCTGCAGCTCTCTGTAGTCTCTAAAAAGGTTCTCTGGCACAACAAATCTCTGTTGTGGCTTCACACAATATATTTTCTTGTGCTGTGTTGAAGAATATGCCCAGGGCTGTAGCTTGGTGTCTGAGCTGCAAATCATGCCCTGGGTGGTGGGAAATTGCTGGAGCCCCAGACAAGGAACTGTGAATGGGCACTGACCTTGTGCCTAACAAAGGGCATGGAAAAGCCTGGACTAAAAATCATCATTGGCCCAAAATGCAGGTGCAAGGTGTGTGCAGATAATGGGAATAACAAGGGCATGAAAAAAGAGCCAGAGAATACTGGCAATACTCACTTTTGCAGCCCTGTCCACCTCTGAAACAGCCTGGTGATCAGCAGCTGCTTCTTTCCTGGAAGCATCCCTGAAAGAAAAGATCCCAGTGTTGCCCAGGACAGTCACTGCCTCATGCTGCTCAGGCCTGTACAAATCCCTGTCCCCTCCCAAGGCTCTGTAACCACCCCAGAGCTGGGGGAAGCTGGTGTAGGGGAGACCTGCAGCCTGCACCAGGGCCAGCTGGGCTGGGCACAGCACGGCCTCCCCCACTTAATTTAGCAGACTGACTCCCTCTAAAACCACTGCAGGCTAAAAAGGGATAACTGTCTGCTCAGGGCCTCCTTCCAACACTGCCCAAGAGCACTCCAAGAGATGCAACTGCACCCCACAGGCCAAGCCTAACACGATGCATGCACAAATAGCAGCATCCAGCCCAGCCCTTGGTCCTCTCTGAACAACCCTGTGGGAGGCACACACCCAGTACCCACCTGTAATCCACATATTCCATCTTCCAGGACTCTGGTGTGCTCTCATTGGGCTTTCCATGCTTGTCCAGCAGACCCTTCTGGATCATCATCTTCTTCTGACTGGCCTGAAAGCAAAGGGCAACAAATCAAACTGCAGCTCCAGGTAGGGAAAATCCTCCCTCGAGCTAAGAGGAGGGAATCCAGCTACAAGCCAACAACTACAGCATTATCTATTTACCACTGTTCCAAGGACCTTAAAACAAATGAGACTAAACATCCCCTGCACAGAAGCCTAAACCTCAGACAGGAGGCATCTTTGTCAGTAGATAATGGCTAATTTGATGGGGGAGTCCCAGCAACAGTAACACAACTGCACATCATGGAGTCTGGATCTTTGACTGGGTTCTTCCAGCCTAATGACCTGCAGCATTTGAGCTGGACCACTTCTTTGTGAGGCTTTGCAGAGGACTCCAAAATACTTGAACTGTCCTGTATTACCCCACCTTTGCCATGAGACAGACAGATGTGTTAGCAGCCCCAAAGCTTTCACCTGAACCACAGGAATGGGATGAGCAACTTGGCAGAGCTCTGAGTCCAACCTGCATCAGGCCAGCCTGGCTGCAGCTGAGCTACTACCACATGCCTGAGATGGGAGAGGAACCCAGCACTGGGAGTTCCCCCTGCTCCTCTCCTTCAGGCACAGTTTTATGTCTCACAGTTTAGTGTGCATTTAAGCAGTGTTGCACCAGAAGGAAAAGAAGCTCCTGCCCAGCCCCTCCAGAGCCATCAGCAAGGGGTGATGGATGAAGGTCATCTTTGCACAGAGTGCTAATGCCATCCACTTCACATCATGTGGCTCTTCCCCAGAGGAGGGCTGGTGCTGAGCAGATCTCAGGAGCCCATGCCTGGTGCTGTGCAGAGCTGAGGAGCCCATGCTTTAACACCAGCAGTGGCCCCCAGACTCTTCTGGGAGGGAAAGCCTCACTCCCACCAGCACTGGTCTGCCACAGCTGGCACTGGAACTGCCACCATCACAGTTCCAGGAGACCACAGCAGAATTACAGCAAGGCCCTGCAGAAGGCACAGCTGTGCCCAAGGGTCCCAGAGCCCCACATCCCAATGGCTGGGCTCCCACCAGTGCCCTGGGACTGGCCCCAGGCCCACACTCACCTTGGGGCCCAGCCCCCATTTCCTGGGGTAGGTGTCTCTCTCCATGATCACTCTCTTGATCTTGGCCACCACTCCGTGGTCACATGTGGAAATGACAGCTGTGGTCATCAGGGCAATGGCTGCAGAAGCAGGCATGGGGGTCAGTAACTCCTGAACAGCAGAACTGGGACAGCCTGTTCTGCCTCTGGCAGCTCAAACATGACCAACACCCCCACCAGTGTCACCCCAAGGACTCAGTGGCTGTCACACACTTCTCTAAAGACCCTGGTTACTGCTGGAGTCCCTTTGCACTGATCTCCAGGAGGTGTGCTGTGCCTGGGGGCAGCATGTGATCAGACACCATCCCTCGTCCCAGTGAGGCTGGAGCCCCCCAGGAGGGGCTCCAACCCTGCCAGCCCTGCTCCCCTCCTGCAGGCAGCCAGCCACACATCCAGCAGCCCCCAGCAGGACACTGGGACACTGCAGGGTGTCTGGAGGCTGCACAGCACCCAGAGCCTAGAACAGGAGCTGGGTGCTGCAGGAGGGCAGCTCCACTGCACTCAGAGAATGGATAAACTGTGTCATCACCTCACATGAGCACACCTGAGCATCACACAGCTGCTGAACCCCTCACACCTGGCCCAGGACTGATGCAGCCACTGCTTCCCAACATCCTGCCCAAAGCCAGCTGCCTTGGGCCCACATTCTCCATCAGGAAGCACTAATTAAACCTTCTGCACATGGGGACTAATTTGTGGTGCCCTTACTGTCACACAGTCTGTTATTTCTGCAGTTAGCTGGACACAAGGAGAAGGAGGCATTCCATACCTAGGCAGATGGCTTCTCCTTTTGTGGTGATGACAACAATCTCCTGATTAAGCTCAATCCCATCCTCATACCTCAGAACACCAGGCAGCATGATCTTGGCTCCGTAGCAAATGGCATTAACCTGAAAATGTAGGGAATGGAAGGGCTTAGAAGTTATTATGAGAATCAAAGTATGAAGTGTCTCTAATTTTTAGATTCCCACTGACATTACCATCCCAGCAATATCATCCCTAAGTAAACAGGGATTTTGTCCACTACATAAAACTTGGGAGCTTTGTAAGGAGAAAGCAAAGCACTCATCACAGCAAACAACAGGTAAGGCAGATATCTCATAACCATCATTGTCCTCTTTAAGTGAGGAGAGCAGATTCTGTATTTAATTCATGGCTCCTGCCCCTTAGTGCTGCTCTGGCAGCAGCCACATGAGGATCTACACAAGTCACCATCAGGACAGCACTGGATGTGCCATGGCTGCTGATCCCCTGTGTGTCCTACCAGCTGCACAAGTCAGGGGGACACCTTGCAGTGTCTGCCTGTCCCCTGGCACTGCCTCAGGAACTCACTGCACTGTCTTTCATGACGAGCCTCTTGTGTGAGGTCAGCAGTTTCTCCAGGGGCAGGATGACCCTCCTCAGGTAGCTGTCGTCCTTGTTGTTGTCATACTGCCACTGAGCATCCAGCACGTCGTGCATGGTCACCATGTTGTCCTGCAAAGGCAAAACCCTCCTAAACTCTCCACTATGCACAAGAGAACAGCTGAAGTCCAAACAGCAAATAGGGAGTGAAACCAGACACCCATCACAAGCATGAAAACACAACTTAAAAGAGGAAAGAATACTTTCCATCAGCAGCTTGAGATCAGCCTTGAGCTTGAGCTACCAGACTTGGACCTTCCTAATCTCAGACAGCATTTGGATCTACAGTCTAAGGTCTGCCCACATGAAACTGTTAAATATGGCCTAACTTAAATTCCTGGGGCTCCTAGACAAAGGTTAGTGAGCAGAAGTTCAAATTAACCAGATCTTTAACCTGTGACATGGAGTAAATTCTGAGGCAGCTGTGAGCACCCAACACCTGGAATTCATAAATGACCCAGTGGTTATAGTGCTAAGAGCACAGATGGGTGGGGAAGCACTTGCACTCTGATACTGCTGCTTTGCAAAAAAATAAATTAGTTCTGAAGTTTGGACCAGCAGCAGGATCTCTCTATGACTTGAAAGAAAAGACTGTACAAGTGTCCAAGATCTCACAAGACTGCACCTCCCAGTTCATTCCAATGAACCCCATTCCCTGAGCTGTTCACACTCCTGAACTCATGGACACCAGGGTCTGTAGGCTGAGAAACACAGGTGACATAAAACAAACCTTCAGCCACCACAATGCACTTCCCAGTCACTCACTGTCCCAAAGTTTAATTACCAGAACAGGAGCAACATCCTGAACTGAACTCAACACTTTGGTTACAGACCATCCTCGGCAAGAGCTCTCACTGCTCTGGGCTATGCACAACCCTCCTCCTAACACTGTGGAGCTCCCAGAGTCCCCAGGAGCTGCTGCAATTGTGCCAATGTCAAAGGGGTGGCCACATTTGAGGTGCCACTGTACCGTCTCTCCCAGGATGCCCGAGCGGACTCTGCGCAGCTCCTGCATCTGGCCCCCCACGCCCAGCAGCAGCCCCAGGTGCACACAGAGGGTTCTGATGTACGTGCCTGCTTCACAGCTCACCCAGAAGATACCTGAAAGGCAGGGCGGGATAGAGAGATTTAGATGCTGTAGAACGTTTTCTTTATTTGGCATATTCACTGTTTAATTTGTGGTTTTGTAATCCCTCTGTATTGTCCTCCCCCTGTCTTTAGAGTGGCACAAGCCCCCATTTTGTATCTTATGTTTCTAAAATTAGAATTGCTCCCTCATTGTTATTCTATTCAGTTAAGTGCTAGTTTTTCTGTTTGTCACCTGGCCACTCCCTGCCAAGTTTCAACCCCCTCATCCCACTTGTCACCCCCTCCTGTCCCTGCTCTTTTCCCAGAACCCTCCTTACTCCTCCTTCCATTAAATGTCAATCCCTCCCCGAACCTGCCCTTCCCTTTAGAAACTTCCCTGTCAGTTTTGTATCCTTTGAAACCCCATTGGTTTGTTTAAGCTGTTCTCCTGCCTTGAAATCCTCAGTTGGGTTACACACTGTATTCCCTGCCTTGTGCTCCTGTCTGCCCTCAGTTCAGGGTTTTACCATGGAAAAAAGTTACCCCAGTTCCACCCCAGGGCCCGTGCTGCTGCCTTTTTGTTCCTCCACTGGTGCTGGGATTCTGTGGAGCCCTGTCACACCCCTATTATCACCCAGCCAGGACTTAGTGCACCCCAACATTTAAGCAGAAAATAAACCACATCCTACAAGAGAAGCTGCATGCCCAACCCTTCCCAGAGCCATCAGCATGGGGTGATAGATGAAGGTCATCTTTGCCCTGAGAGCTAATGCCATCTAATTGACATCATTTGGCTCTTCTGTGAAGGGTGCAGCAGCACAAAAAGAAATGGGATTTGCTTCCCAGCACACCAAAGCAATGCATGAAGCAGTTACTGCTGGACAATGGGAGGATTTAGGTCTTAAGACATGTGCCAAAAGCAGCCCATTTCACAGAAAATTTTATCAGTTGTCTGTTTCATAGGAAGAAGGCAGGAAAGCCCTGTTTTACCTAATCTTCTCTCAGGATCATACTCCACCAGCTTGCTCTCGTAGATGGTTCTGACTCTCAGCTGTCGCTTGACAGCAGCAATGAGGGGTGGCCTCTGGAACAGGGCACCTGTCAGGGTTTCAATGGCCTGAGGGAAGAAGGAGAAGCAAGAGTTTACACTTGTGCCCTAATGCAGGAGCACCTTGGAGTCTGCAGCAACTGTGACCACTTCCAAGAGTGAGAAACCACAAGGTTTACCCTGATTTTTATCCATATTTAATACAGCAAATCCAAGCCAGTGATGTGGTCGAGATGCCAGTGAACACAGCCAGGATTTTTCCATTAGGTGGCAGCATGTGATCAGACACCATCCCTCGTCCCAGTGAGGCTGGAGCCCCCCAGGAGGGGCTCCAACCCTGCCAGCCCTGCTCCCCTCCTGCAGGCAGCCAGCCACACATCCAGCAGCCCCCAGCAGGACACTGGGACACTGCAGGGTGTCTGGAGGCTGCACAGCACCCAGAGCCTAGAACAGGAGCTGGGTGCTGCAGGAGGGCAGCTCCACTGCACTCAGAGAATGGATAAACTGTGTCATCACCTCACATGAGCACACCTGAGCTCCACTCCTGGCCTCTCATCTCCCACCAGTGCCCAGCATGGCTGAGAGCACGTGAGACTTACCCTGGCCAGCTGGGCCTCACTCTCAATGGCATTGTGCAGCCGAACAATTCCCACATACTCTTTGCCTGAAAGAATGACAAGAGCAGTCAGGAACGGCCACTGGCATTTGATGTTGACCTCAAGGTCCACCCTGCTCAACAGCCACACATCCCCAGAACCCTGAAATCCTACCATCTCTTCTAGGAAATGGGCATGGTTTGTTAGAAAGTTGTTTTTTCTTCCAGGGAAATAAATCTAAGCTGTGTTTATTTCTTTTCTGGACTAGTAGAGGCTGTTCAACTGGTACATCAAACCATGTCAGAGGTGCTTTGTATCAGCCTAAGCACCAGAGAAGCAATGAAAAAACCACTTGAGACAACATGTGGTTTGAAATAACCCTTAATGTCAAGGCACTGAAGACTAAGATTGAACTTTTGAAGTTTGAGAAACCTCCATTTTGTCTGCAAAAGCACTTCACACATCCCCAGTCACTGCAAATGGCCCTGAGCATGAACAAACCTGCACTCTGCTGGGATTTGACCAGCCTTGTGGCCCTCTCGATGCACACAATGAGGCACCCTGTCACCTTGGGGTCCAGGGTGCCACTGTGCCCCGTCTTCTCCACGCGCAGGATGCGCCGGATCCACGCCACCACCTCGTGAGAGGATGGGTTGGAGGGCTTGTCCAGGTTAATAAAGCCAGACCTGGGGTGCAAAAGGGCAGGGAATGGGAGATAAGCATCAGGGCATACATGGCAACAGTGCAGGAACTTTGAAATACTGTCCTGGCTGCAAAGAAATGTATTTTTATACAGCCAGATAAGCAATGAGCTCTCAGTAAGCTCACACTGATCTGCTCCATGCAGAACAGGTGATACAATCCATGGGCAAGGAATTCTCCTTGCACTTATAAAAAACACCCAAATTCTATGAACTCCAAGCAGTTTCAAAGCCCAGCAGGCCAAGGGACTTTTCTGAAGACCCCAGAGAATTCCTTAGGTGGTTTGCATGTTTATCAGACCTGCTACAACCCCAAAATAAAGAAAACTTTACAGGGAGAGATCAGTGGGTCCTATTTAAATGTTTACTGATTCTGTAGTGAAGAAGAAAGGTACAAGGGGAATCCAGACAGAAAATATTTTGAAGGTATTAACTGTGCAAGAAAAATAAACCACTCTGGCCTGTATTGCACTCACCTAACATAGTCAGAAATCTCTCTCTTCAGGGGATTAGCACCGGAAGGAAGAGGTGTGTAGTGTGCTGTCCTCACATTTAACTTGTCAAAGTTCTACAAAATCCAAGCAGAAGTTACAAGTCTTTTTAAGCTCCCTTGATTTCAGTGCTGTTGTGCTGCAGTACATCTCCCACATAACCAGGTCTGATTTGTGCATTTAAGTGACAGAACCACTTCCAAAATGAAAATGACCCAACAATGAAACCACGATATTATTTTACAAAAATATAAAACAATAGAAATCCTGGACTGAAGGAGATGGGAAAGCAGCGCAATATATGCACTGACAATGCAGGATGAACCGAACATTCCCCAGAAACTCAGCAAAAGCAACATGGAAACCTACACACGCCACAGGCCGTAATCAGACCCAAATGAAAAACTCCAGAAATATGGCGGGATCTTTCCAAAGCACGGGAAATCTCACTGAACTTAAAGGATACTGCTGGAGAGACATTGTAACACGATTTCTGGCGGCAGAGCACCACGTGTGCCGCTCCTGCAGCGCGGTCACACCTCCAGGGGCAGAGGACAAAAGCAGCGGGAACTCGGACGGGCCACGAGGCCGAGCAGAGCCGCCCTACCTTCAGCAGCAGGGGCCACTGCGACGTGTCCAGCTGGGCCACCCGCGACTCGGGCTTGATCAGAAAGTCCTCGGTGTGCTGGATGTCCTGGGGGGGCGAAGTTAAGCGGGATCAGAGCGGGGGAAGCCGGCGGGCCGCGTTCCCGCCGCGCTCTCCACGTGGCCCGGCAGGCTCCGCTCGCACCACGCGGGGCGGCCGCGATCCCGTCGGGATGAGTGGGGAGAGGCCGGCCCGGCCCTACCCACGGTACCGGAACGCGGTACCCCACGGATGGGGCTGGGGGAGCCCCATCGCACCCCGAGCACGGCGCGATCCACCCCCTGTTCTACCCCCATTCCTCCCGGGAGGCTCCGCTGGCTCCACGCGGGGCGGCCGCGATCCCGCCGGGATGGAACGCGGAGAGCCCGGCCCGGCCCTACCCACGGTACCAGGGACGCGTCCCCACGGATGGGGCTGGGGGAGCCCCCCGAGCACGGCCCGATCCACCCCCCATTCCTCCCCGCGCTCACCGCTACATCATCATCGGTGAGCGCCCGCTTCTCCTTCTTCCGCCGCTTCTTCACGCTGGAACCTGCGGGAGCGACACGCCGGGAGTGAGCGGCGGCAGGCCCGGGAGAGCAGAGGGGCAAAGGCCCGGCGGGGCACAGCCGCCCGCAGAGCCCTCCCCGAGCGGCGCCCCGCCGGCCCCGAGCCCTCCCCGCGCCGCTCCCCGCCCGGGCTGCCCGCGCCCCCGCCGGTCCCCACCGCTGCGCACCGTCCCCGTCCGCCATGGCCGCGCCGCGTGCTGGATCGCGCCGCACCGGCCGCCCCGGCCCGCCCCGTCCCGCCGGGCCCCGCGCGCCGCGTCACCGGCACCGCCCCTTCCGCCGCCTTCCGCCCGCCCCGGTGCCGCCGCGGTTACACAGCCACGGTTCCGTCCGATGGGATTTGAAAAGGACGCGGATATAAGGCGTTTCCCCACATTGGTTTTTAGTTTTGCCTCTCGGTCTGGCGCATTCACGGCTAGCTTAGCCATAAAATTGCATCCAGTTCGGGTCCGAGCCTTTCTCTACTACCATTTTACCATGTCAAAAGAGGGTTGTGGTAATTAAGGCTTCTTAAAATTAGCAGCGTCTCTGTTTGCGTTTCAAAAGGGAAAATGGAAGTTCTTCGTTATTTAAGTGTGGAAGGTGAAAAGCACTTGAAAAACAAACACTGGGAGAGCGTTTGGAAAAACTGCTGTCTCTAGGCCCAAATATTAAAATCAGATGTAATACCTCTGTTTAACACAATTACCTCTAACCTCTGGCTTCTCTCCCAGGTGTACAAACGGGATTGCCTTCTTTCCAAAAGCCTCAGCCTCTGCAGGGTCTCTGGAAGTGCTGGCTGGGAGCGTTTGTTTCTCTCACCACTAGCTGGGTACCCTGGAACTGCTCCTTATCCCCCCAACACGCACACCCCAGGGCATCTCCAGCCTCCAGGATAGAGCCTGCCCTGCCTGAGGCTGTGTATTAGCACTGATGGAATTCAGCAAAGCCTGTATCCAACAGCTGAGTGCACCAAAGACAGCCCAAAGACCCAAAAGACAGGGTCTTTTCTCTAAAGATCAGCTGCCTTCACCTAAAGGTCCCAAGAAGCAGAAAGCAAGAGACAAAAGTGCCAGAGAGCAGACAGATAACAGTTGAAAAGAATTGAACAAATAGCCCACATTCCAAGAACTCCTGTAACTTCACCACCTCCACCATTAATTCCCTCCCCAAATTCCCTCAGATGAAGTGGCTTTGCCACCGTGCAGGCTCAGTTCCCTGGGTTAACAGCTGCCACAGAGACTGGAGTCAAGCCACCACCACCCCAGGAACCACTTGCAGGTCAGTGACCAGCTCCTTTCATCCACCACAAAACTCAGGGCCTTGTGCTGGCTGCAGTGTCAGTTGTTTTCAGGAAGGGGAAAAAATGAAAACCTATTTTTATACGGAGGATTTTTGTTTGATTTTTTAGAAAAAGCACCTCTAACAACATTTGATTCATAGATACCCAAATCCTCCAACACATGCAAATTGCAGACAGTCTTTTAATGAACAGCTTCCTTCTGCCCTGAAATGGCCTTTCTGCTTTAGGCTTACACTTTTTCCAAGCACGACAACTTTCAGTACATACAGTGAGCAGTTTACTATGACAAAAGGCAGACGTGTAGATAGATGAACGCATTCTCTCACCAACCATTACTTCAACTCGTATTAAAAATAAATAACGGAATAGAGTCTGTGCTGGCACCGGCTGAAGCGACCAGTCCGACCTGTCCCAGCTCAGAGCCCCTGTCCGGCGGGGCTCAGCATCTCCTGCAGCACCAGGTGCAGCAGATGGTTCTGCTCGGCGCTCAGCAGCGGCCACAGCTCGGCCTGCAGCGCCTTCAGCGCCTCCGCGTCCTTCTCCTGGCACGCCAGCACCGCCGACTGCAGCAGCAGGAACAGCTCTGCCGGCAGGTAGCTGGCGGCCGGCGGCAGCCCCCCGCCGCTCCCGGAGCCGCTCCCGGTGCCCGCTCCGCCGTCGGGCGCCTCCCAGCAGTACTGCTCCAGCGTGCGGGCGTGCTCGGGCAGCAGCTTGGCGGGCGGCGGCTGCAGCAGGAGCAGCAGCAGCACCCGCGACACCTCGCAGCGCGCCAGCACGTCCAGGAAGGCTCCGCCGGGCGCGGCCCCGGCCCCGGCCGCACCGCCCAGCCCGGCCCCGGCCAGCGCCTGCGCCCGCGTCAGCGCGGCCAGCGCCCCGGCGTAGTCGCGGGCCAGCAGCAGGCAGGAGGCGCGCTCGGCCAGGCAGCGCAGAGCCTGCAGCGGCAGCCGCGCCGCCGTCAGGAGCTCCGCCGCCCGCTGCAGGGGCGCGGCGGCGCGGGCGGGCTGTCCCGTGTCGCGGAGCGCCGCCGCCAGCTCCAGGCACGGCCCGGCCGCCAGCGCGGGCTGCCCCCGCTCCAGGTGCAGGCGGGCGGCGAAGGCCCCGCAGCTCTGCGCCGCCGCCACGTGCTCGCCGAAGCCGCCGCGCAAGCCCAGGCGCTGCCGCAGGTCCCGCTCCTGGCGCAGGAAGAGCCGCGCGGCCTCGGCCAGCGCGGCCGCCTCGGCGGGGCCGTGGAACAGGCTCTGGGCGCAGCGCGCCACGGCCAGCTGGCACCAGGCGGCGTAGGGCAGGCTCTCCTGGGCGCGCAGCTCCCGCGCCAGCGCCGCGAACTGCTCCGCCGCCTCCGCCACGTTCGGCTTCCGCAGGAACCGCCGCCGCAGCTTGGCCGACACCAGGCGGTACCGCGATAGGAAATCGCCGTCGCCGCCGAGCCCCGGCCCGGAGCCGCCCGCCCCGCCGGGGCCGGAGCCGCCGCCCGCCGACAGCATCGCGGGCCCAGCGCGGAACTGACGCGCCGCGCCCGGCCGCGCTCTGCCGCGCGCCGCCGGCCAATCAGCGCCAGACCCGCCCCGCGCCGCCGGCCAATCAGAGCTAGCACCGGCGTCTCGTGGACGGGGGGGCGTGGAGAGGGCGCGGCTACTGCAAACAGCGCTCCCAGCTGACACCGCCCACGGTGGGCGTGTCTATGATGCACATAGCCCGCCCACTAGGCGTGGCCAAGCGCGGCACCGCGAGCAGCGCCCCAGGCATGCAGTGGGCCCAAAGCGCGTGGCGCCCCCTCGCGGAGTGGAGGATCCGCGGCCCTGCTCCGGCCCCACCAGGACGGGAACGGGAGCGGAACCGGGAACGGGGCCGGGAGCAGGGCCGGGCGGGGACAGAGCCAGGCTTTGCAGCTGTCGGGGGAAACCGCGGCAGCCAGGTGCACAGAAGAACAATTCACCCAAATGGTAGCAATGGGTGGGTGAGCCCCTTGGCCAAAGAATATGTGGCAGCAGGAATTTTAGGTAACATCAAAGGATGACAGGTAAACACTTGGACAAGAGAACTCCTGGGGTCCCTAAATAAATAAGCCACGCCTGACTCGTAAAATCTCCAGCGCTGACAATATTTCGTGATGGAGAGATTAAGTGGGCATGGGACCATGTGTGCTTGCCTGCTCCCTACTGTTCCCCGAGCAGCTGCTGGAGGCGCGGCTGGGGCTGGCTGGGAGAGGCTGTTCTCGCACTCCTGTCCATATAAACCACAAGTACCCAACTGCAGCCACCGTGCAGTGACACGGCAGCCACACCGAGGTGACACACCAGCCATATCGCCATCCTGAGTATCCCATCGAACAGGCTCGGTGGCAGCTGGCACTGAGCCTTCAGTCTGTCCCAGGCCAGCTCAGCACGGCTGTGAAAAATGCATATTTTATGATCGGCTTTTCACAAATATTAAAATGCATATTATATGTGTTATGTTAGAAAGTTATGCTGTATTAATTTTCTTAAGTAGTGTGTTAAATATAGCTTTAGGTTATAACATAATGTTAAAATAGAAACTATGCTATGTAGGATACTTTTTTCAAAGAGTGGAATGAGGTACTCGCACCGAGATAGCAGCCAAAGGACACCTAAATCTTTCTGAGAAAGAGAATTTATTGCTCCATTATCAGAAGAAACGAACTTCTTCCTGCCTTGCTCAGCCCTGAAGATATCAGGATTCAGAGGAAGAAGTTGACACTGACCAGACAGAATCCTTTGTTTGAATGGAAGTTATGCATCATGTATGACGTGTATGAATATGCAGCAGGCTATTGCTTTTAAGGGTTAATCCTCTGTTAACGTCAGTCCTTTTTTGGGTTTATTTTGTCCAGAAAGAGGTACCCGGACCGTCCATAACTCTTTGTTTTTATTGTCTTATATTGTCCTAACCCAAATTGTTCAAATTTTTATTACTCTAATTATATTACTATTTTCATAACCATTTTTTTAAACTTTTAAAATTCTAAAAACGATTGGCGTTTTTCACAATGGCCACGCAGCTGCTGTGACACTTCGCTACCCCTGTCCGACCAGACCCGGGCTGAGAGCTCAGCCCTCCCTCCCAGCGTCGGGCGGGGAGAGCGGGGCCGGGCCCGGGGCTCTCACCGCGCCCCTTCCGCCGGTGCCGCTGCCGGAGCGGGTCCGTGTTGGTGCCCGGAGCGGATCCCTGTGCTGCCCGGAGCGGGGCCCTGTGCTGCCCGGAGCGAGGCCCTGTGCTGCCCGGAGCGGATCCCTGTGCTGCCCGGAGCGGGTCCCTGTCGCTGCCCGGAGCGGATCCCTGTGCTGCCCGGAGCGGGTCCCTGTCGCTGCCCGGAGCGGGTCCCTGTCGGTGCCCGGAGCGGGTCCCTGTGCTGCCCGGAGCGGGGCCCTGTGCTGCCCGGAGCGGGGCCCTGTAAGTGCCCGGCGCGGGTTCCTGTCGGTGCCCGGAGCGGGCCCGGCTCCCCCGCAGCCTCTCGCTCCCGCCATGGCTCTGTGCTCCGTTCTGAGGCCGCCGCGCTGCCGCCTCCGCCCGCCGCCGCTCGCCCTGCGCTGCCCGGTGACAACAACCACAGCGACACCGTGGGAAGGGAAGGAGAAGGCCAGGGTGAGCTGCAGCCCGCCGGAGCCTTCCTGGGAGGAGAGGTATGGCTTTTTCAAAATATCCAAGCGTTCTTTCAAAGCAGCGAGCACCTACAGCTGTGAACGTGGTAGGTTGGGGGGTTTATTTCCACCCAGTAGGAATAGAAGAGCCAGGGCTCGGCTCGTTTGCCTGGAGTAGGGGATAGTGGAGAAGAAAAATGAAAAGTTCTGAGAGGAAAGCAGCGGATAAGTTGCCAAACTGGCAAGCAAAAAGTGATAGTCCATTTGATTTGCAGTCCTGGATCTCAGAGTAGTTGGCACTGGGTGCTTTGGAAGCAGCTCCAAAAATCGTAGGTAAGCAATAGCTGCAACTTACCCAGCTGTGAGGTGGTGTTCCCCATGTGCTCAGAGAATCAGTTATGAGTGTGTGAATCATATCAGCCTCACCTCTGTTTTGGGGGTCTTTTTAGGATATATATGTTTGGGGTTTTTTTAACCAGTTTAGATGTGTTTTGTTCTTGCTTGTTCTGCTTTGGATATGAATAGTGGCAAGTTCTGAGCTTTATCTCTAAACCACTTCTGTGTTAGTGGCCGGATCAGTGAGATTGGGCAGTTTGAAATTCCCTCCTGCTGCACACAAGCTGTGCATTCCACTGTGATACCCTGGGTGTTCACTGCCTGGTGCAGAGCCCACACCATAACAGGCCTGCCCATGAAGCAGCTGACAGGGATGTTATGCAGCAGGAATGAGGGCATTGCCTTGTGCTTTCCAGGTTAGCAAATGCAGTGACACCACTGTGGAGACTTCCCTACCAAGAGCAGCTACAGGTAAGATGTGTTTACACAGACTTTTTTCTGTTGTGTTGCCCCAGTTGTCCCTCCTATCCCCTTGAGCAGTATTCCTTAGCAACTTAATGCTGCAAACTGTTCAGACCCCATTTACTGCTGCTTTAATCCTGTTGTTGTGAAGGATAGAAATGGAGGTTCCTGGCAGTACAGAGGATGGGTGTTAGCAGAGTGATCCTGTCCTCTGTGGGACTGCTCTGCTTCACTGGGCATCATAGACATGGGATTTTTCACTCTTCCTGTTTCTCCAAGCAGCTGTGGTTATGAAAAGGGCAGAGTTCCTCTGGGGCTATATTTTCACTTGCAGTTTTTCCTCTTGTTGGACTCCTCAGAGGTGGGTGATGAAGAGCTGCCCACCATCGTGTGGTCCTGTGAGAGTGTTTCTGCCTCAGAACTCCTCTGCAGGTGAAGTATGAAAGCCAGAGGAAGACTTTGCAGACACTGGCATCTCGTCTTGAGGAGCTGGGCATCGATGCACAGAAACCTGGTGGGCTCTGCTGTCCTCTGCAGCCCGTAGTCCCTTCGGTGAGTGTCCCATGGGAATGCTCTTCCCTCTGAGCCATGAACAGTCTCTGCCTCGCCAGCTCAAGAGTCTCATGAGGGGCATAATTTGCTTGCAGAGAATGTGTCAGTCCTGAGTCAGTCCTTGCTAACCTGTGCTTTGCAGCTTGTGACTGCCTGAGAGTGAAATAAGCCCAGTGCTTAGGAACCCCTTTTTTGTGCCTCAGGCTTCCCTGTCACCATTGTCACAGAGAGCCACTTCTTGTCCCCAAGGGGCAGTACTGGGGTTCTGGTGCACAAGCTCTGTTTCTGTGTTTTGCCCATTCACATACACCTTCACATGCTGGCAACAGAATGACCAGGCTGGGGTTTGGCTTTCCTCCATTGCTTTTTCTTTTAATCCAAGGCTTTGCTTTTCCTTCTTTTCTCCCTCAGCCCATCATTAATGGCTACCGAAACAAATCGACTTTCTCTGTGAACCGAGGACCAGATGGGAACCCCAAAACTGTGGGGTTGTATGTGGGAACTGGCAGAGGTCAGTGCAGAACAAGAAACTCAGAGAAAACTGCTGGAAGGCTGTGGAAATGGGGAAAGGACTCTCCACAGTTTATGATGAGTGGTTTACGTGCCAGAGCAATTAAATTCCTGTCCATCTCTCTACAGAAAGGAATATTGTCTGTGTGAAAGCCAGCCATGTGGAGAACATACCATCAAAACATAAACAAGTAGCCCAGGTAAATAAATAAGTCATGTCTGTCCCTTCACTATGGAATAGAGAGGTTGCAATAGCTCTTACTTGGGAGAACACTGTAATTTTAATTTTGCTGTGTTTTCAAGTCCATTTTCATGTTCTGAAAATTTCATGCCTGATTCTAGTTGGTGGATAAATACATTTATAAAAACTCACATGTCAATATTGCGGCCCATAAAGCATCCTGAGTAATGAAGTTAAGTGACAATGAATTCCTGCCAATCTATTAAAATACATAAGAATTGCAAATTGAAATTATTAAAATGTGTTGCCTTACAAGAGCCTGGCAGGAGCATTCAGCCAGTGCATTGATATCAAACAGAAAAAGCAGACCACAGTGGTGGAAGGGCTGCCTGTCTGGGGGGCTAAGAGCAGGGCACTTGTCTTCATGGTACTAAAGGTGCCATTTCCCTTCCCCTCAGTGCTATGAGGAGTTCATCTGTCACTCCCCCCTGGACCCCTGCATCCTCTTCCACGAAGGTGGGCACTGGAGAGAGCTCGTGGTCCGTACCAGCCGCTGTGGCCACACCATGGCCATCATCACCTTCCACCCCCAGCAGCTGGGCCAGGTGAGCACCTTGGGACAGGGCAGGAGGCACATCTGGCTGAGCTGGGCCTGCTGGCTGTGGTGCTGGGGAGAGGGCTCTAATCAGGGTACCCAAAGAGCTTTTCCTTTCTCACTCTTGAAGGAGGAGCTGGCTGCTCAGAAAGCGTTGCTGAAGGAGTTTTTCACACGTGGGCCTGGAGCAGTCTGTGCCTTGACTTCACTTTATTTCCAAGAGAGGTAAGTGCCTCGACAGGGGGAATGAGTGGAAACAAAGCCACCTCCTTCTTCTACCCTTTCTGGCCAAATTCAAATTGCACCAGTTCAGGGAGTGCTGGAAGAGAATGACAGATGTTTGCATCCCTCTTGAAGATGTGGCTTTAAGATGGCCCCATCTTTTATTTTTCCAGACTTACTTGAACACACTGTGGCTCTACCTCTGGGAATTATGCATCTGGGAAACTTAAAGAAAAAACTTCCAGTGATTATCCCAAAACAGTAAATCACATTAGCAGCAAAACTGGGGAATAGACCAGAGGAATGCTGCCTTCTTCTAAGTAATTTTGATCCTTTTAATGAAATTTAGGCTGTGCAAGTCACAGATTCCTTACAAAGAATCAAAATGCTTTAATCTTGTAGAAAGGCTCACATGAAATATAAGTTTATTACAGCAATCTGATGAAGGTCTTCATGGGTGAGAGAAGTGGACGAGAATCTTGTTTGATGATCAGAAGGCTGGATTTATTGATATATGATATATAATACATTATTACTATACTAAAAAGAATAAGGAGAGAAGTTGCAGAGGCTGCTAAGCTAAGAATAGCATAGAAAAGAATGAATAACAAAGTTCTGTGTCCAGAGAATCTTTCCCCGAGCTTGCTCCTGTGATTGGCCCTTAATTGTACACATGGAACATGAACCAATCACAGGTGCATCCTATTGCATTCCACAGCAGCTGATAATCATTGTTTATGTTCTCTTTCTGGGGCCTCAGCTTCCCAGAAGATGAACAAATCCCAAAGAAAGGATTTCTATGAAAAAATGTCTGCGACATAAGTTGATGAGGGGAAGAACCATCCCCTGCTGCCCATAGGAATGGAAAGCAGCTCCCCTCTGCTGCCTTCTCACAGATTTTCTTTGTGTGCCCTGGCAGCACCATGACGCGCTGCTCCCACGAGCAGTCCCCGTACCAGCTCCTGCACGGGGCACCGCACATCTGCGAGGAGCTGCTCGGCCTCAGGTTCCGCATCTCTCCGGATGCCTTCTTCCAGGTCAACACGGCTGGGGCAGAGCTTCTGTTCCAGTTAGTTGGGGAGCTCTGCCAGGCTGCTGGGGACACTGTTCTCCTTGACATCTGCTGTGGAACAGGTAGGCTCCTGGGCTCCCAGAGCTTTGCATTCCACAGCTGATGCTCACCTGTTTCTTCGGCATGAATGTGTGGAGTATTTTTGTTTCCCCTGTTTCCAGGCACAATTGGTCTCTCTCTGGCTCACCGAGTGTCCAAGGTTATTGGTGTCGAGGTGGTGGAGAAGGCAGTAGAGGATGCTGAGTGGAATGCAGCATTCAATGGTGAGTTCAAGCTTGCTGTGGCAAAAAGTTTCAAACTAAATGCTGAAAAACTAGAGTAGAAGTGAGCAGAGGGACCCTAACCAGTTACTTTCACACAGCAAAGGGTATGTGAATATCATGTTATACCCAACTCTTGGTGAGACTCACTTCATGTGGTTGCTTTTTTGTTTCACAGGGATCTCAAACTGTGAGTTTCACAGTGGAAAGGCAGAGGCTGTGTTACCACAGCTCCTGGCATCGTGGGAGGATGCCCGACCGCTTGTTGCTGTGGTGAACCCTTCTCGGGCTGGCCTACGTGAGAGAAAATGCTATTTATTTTCATCTTGTAAACAGAGAGCTTTGAACAAGTTCTGTGAGACCTCTTATACTGGCTCCAAACCCTTCCCTTGTTTAGTCTCTTGTTTCTTGTTACTGACAGCAGCTAAATTCCCTAAGTCTGCTGTTTTCAGGTCCTTCATGCTTTCTCTTTAGCTCTAATCCTTTTTCCATCTTTCACAGGCTCACACAATTATTTAAGAGACAAGGGACCTCTGGAGGTTTGTGGTGTAATCTCCCAACTATAGCAAGACCAACTTCAGAGTTGTATGAGGTTGCATAGGGATATAAAGCCTAGCTGAGGTTTGAATTTCTCCAAGGGTGTATCCCCTCTCCTGAAAATGTTTTCCCTAATATATTTAATCAGAGTTTTCCCTTGCTGCCATACATCTATTGCTTCTCATGCCCCTTTGAGAAGATTCTCAGTTATCTGTTATGCCCCATGAGGTTCCTGAAGATAGTAAATGGATCCTTGCTTACCTTCTTTTCCCCAGGCTGAACAACCCAGCCCTCAATCTGTCTCAGTGGTCTCCCCTGGAGTGTGTATGGGAAGTCACACACTGTCCTGGTGCCCAGATGCACTCTCACAATTGTGTGTGGAAGTTTTATATGCTTTTGCTTAATTAACACTTTTTCTCTCATGGGAAGCAGAGGGACTTGCTCTGCCCTGCCTGCCAACCTGGCTAAGCTGTCAGCAGTGTGGGTCACACCCGTGGCCTCCGAGAGACTTCATCTGAGACAGAGCATGCCAAAATATGCATCTGTATTTGTGACAGTTCTGTGGTGCTGTGCAGTCATTCCTGCTGCAGAGCTCAGGGTGATGGAAGGAAAGCAGGCTGTTTGTGTTTGCAGACTACAGGGTCGTTCGAGCCATCCGGAACTGCAGCGCCATCCGCAGGCTGCTCTACATCTCCTGCAAGCCAGAGGGGGAAGCCATGAGGAACTTCCTCGAGTGAGCACTCTCCTCCTCTCTCTCAGTGACAGACCCCGTTAAGCCCAGACAAGGCATCAGTGAGGAATAGAAAATAATTCAAACATGGCACACTGTGCATCCCTCAGGGAAAAAAAAGCACATCTGGATGTGAGATGCAGAGTCCATGGGGTTCACTGCAGGAAGGGTGACCCTTTGTCAAGAAGGTGAAGCCAAGGGGATTTGTCACCTGCTTAGGGGTTAATCATGTAGCTTTATCTGCTCAGCCTTTAGCTGGGGTACACCCAGGTGATAAATCTGTCTGCAGGCAGTCATAAGGGCAGTGCAAAACTGAAAACTGAGTGTCTGACTTGCTGCTGACTGTTCAGCTTGTCCCTGAGGTGTTCAGAGCTGGTTGGGGATTTACTATTGATGGTTCCACACCTCAGCCAGTGTCAGCTGCAGATTCTGAGGAATGTTTGTCAAATACATGATGCCTCCTTTGTGGGTGCCCCTTGGATTGTGATACCAGTGGTGGGAAGGCTTCTGCTGCTGGTCTAAAGGATGCTCTTTGCTTTCCACAGGCTGTGCTGCCCCCCTGACCCACGGAAGAAGCTGGCAGGGGAGCCATTTGCCCCTGTGATGGCTATTCCTTTTGACATGTTTCCTCACACTGTTCATTGTGAGCTGGTGCTGCTGTTCACCCGCTGACAGGGAGGCAGGAATGAGCTCTGAGAGCTTGGGAAGCTACGTCCTCCTGTCCTGAAGAGCCAATGTAGTTAGGATTTTAACTTATTTTCTGTGAAGTTGTATAAAAATAAATAATTTTGGTTTTTCTCTTAGTTTGGGTTGCCTAGCAATACTGTTCTGTAAAAAACTACTTGCATTTCTGGGGTGAAAAGGTTCCCTGTAGCATTTCATCATCCTTCCTTCCCCTGCAAACCTTGGGCTGCTGGTTAAAGCAGCCTGGAAAAGACCCTTCCCTGCGGTGAGGAATCTGTAGCTCGGTGTTCAGGCTGCAAGTTGTGCCCTGGATAGTGGGAAATCACTGGAGCCCCAGGCTAGGAGCCGTGAATGGGCGCTGACCTTGTGCCTAACAAAGGGCACGGGAATTCCAGCCCTGACTTCTCACCCACAGACTCTGCACAAACCAATGAACAAAGAGAACTCTAATTTTCCACTGGTTGAACTGTTGTGGGAAATTCAGGTTGGAAGAGTATGAAAACCTAGGGATTCCCTTGTTGGGATCCCTGCCTAGAGGAGGCACCTGCTTTGACAATGAGATTTTCTATAAAACAAAATAAAGAGAACAGATTTCAGTGTCTCTCTTTTCACATCTGCCTCCCCCTTCTCCACTAATGATTCCTGATGCCTAAATATGAAGTGCCCTGAGAAAATGTCAGCTGCAATGTTTTTCCTTTTCAGGATATTCTGCTATAGCTAATTAAAATTTTTCTTCTGTTTTGTATGTGTCCTGTCCTGCCTACAATGTTGTTATATTTCTCTAGCTCTTCCAGAGATGGAGCTGCTGTAATGGGGAGGGGAGTCTGAGTGAGCAGAGTTCCCTCGTGTTGTGTGAGTCCCAGAATGTTTTGAATCAAGGCTGATAAACTCCCAAGGAAACTGGGAGAGTTGCCTGTATTTTTCAGATTTTTAATTCCAGACCTCAGCTTTGAATAATAACAGCAACCAGTTCTCAAGCCATGGGGGTCAAAATACATGTGTTTAGGATTTAAGAATTACTGCACCATAAAGGGAGTGATGATGAGATTGTTGCAGCCTCTTGCTTTCATTTTATACCAAAGGATGCAATATTCCAGCAGTTCTGTTTTGTGTAATTATACGAATTTTTTAGTATAATTTGTGTTATATATATATATTTGTATATTCGTATAATTTCACATAATAATCTCACAGTTTCTCACTGTGAGATCTGAATAGATTTCTACTAGTTTTGGTCAAAAGGAAATTTGTTGCATTAATTGCAGAGGAGACAATGACTTTAAATCAGAAAGTACCAGAGGATCATAAAACCTTTCCACTAGCCTCTGGATAGGTGAACATACAGGATAGGTTTTATCAGGGTGACACAAGTGGCCTCATCTTCCCTTTTGAGCATCAGGTTCCAGGAGAGCCACGGGGACAAGACATTTCTTTTTCTTTCCTGATGCAAATAAATGAAGCAATATGTTGTTTGCTGTGTAGTTTCAGTATCTGAAACTGAATGTTCTCTCTGTACAAGAGACCCCAGCCCACTTCTCCTCCCACAGCACGTTACTCCTGTGCCCTCTGCTAACATGTCCTCGTTTTCCCACTACGGAATGACTGTGCTCTGCCTTTGGCTGCCATCCCACATCCCCAGAATCGCCTCAGTTTCGGCTTTCTGTGGGCGATTTGTGGAGCACGCAAGGAAACAAGGGGATGGATGAGTTCCCCTTGCGCTCCGGTGCTGGAGCTGCCTGGCGCTGGCTGCAGGGCTTTAGGACCCAGGGGTTGCCGAGTGGAGGAGTCTGAATCCCCTCCCGCTGTCATCCTCCTGCCTCTGCAGCTTTATTCCTACAGCCTTCAATGGTGACGGACTCCCTCCCACCCGGGCTGCCAGCCGGAGCCACAAGGCCTCGCTAGGAGCGGATCCCTGCGGCTCCATGGCATCTCCCAGGACCATCACCATCGTCGCCCTCTCGGTGGCCCTGGGGCTCTTCTTCGTCTTTATGGGGACGATCAAGCTGACGCCCCGGCTCAGCAGGGATGCCTACAATGAGATGGTAAGTCGGGCAGCACGCAGGGAGCGGCTGTGGGGCTCTCCCGCCTTGCAGCAGGAGCAGGGGGGACGCAGGGGGTGACTGCCCTGGGACCCCGAGCGAGGCCAGGAGGGGGAAGAAGCTGATCTGACTCATTGCTTGATCGACATGGAGGGAGGCCAATAAAACGCAGTGCCCAGGGTATCCTGGCAGCCCTCGCCTGGCTCCGGCTGAGCCCATCCACGGAGAAACCTCCGGTGGAAAAGGATGGAGAGGGGAGGCAGGGATGGGGTGGCACAGCACACACAGCCTGCCGGAGATGGGGACACAAGGGGCTGGAAAAACAAGGCCTGCAGGAGTGCCAGACGTGCAGCAGGGACAGCTGATCCCCGAGGGGAAACCTATCCGCTGGATGGGGGTGGGAAAAGCAGATGCCTGCTCTGGCAGATGTTCATCCTCAAAATTCCATGCTTTAAAGCAAGGATAATGACACTGGCTGTCCCTACCTCATCAGACTTGTGCAGGGATTAATTAATGATTGTGAAAAGCTTGAGATTCTTAGCTGGCAGAGGGAGGTATTATTAATAGTCTTCTTATTATTCTCTTTGGCCTGGGAAATGAGCTTCTCCCCCTCTTGCCTAAGAGGAAAGGGGTGAGGAGAGGACAGAGAAGTCACTGTGTGCATTTCTCACCTGGTGAACTGGTTTATGCTCCTCTCTGCTCAGGGCCAGCCCTGCTGCAGAGCTCTGAGAGCTGCAGGCAGGTGAGGGACTGGCTGCCACATTTTGCTTCCTCATCTGTGTTTATTTATTCTCCTGCTCCCCCCCACCCCCTTTCCCAGTTATTCATTGTGGTGGTTGAAAAGATTACTATAATTTTTGTGCCCTTAAAAAAAATAGTGCTGGAAGTTTCCAGCACATTCTGTTCTCTCCCTTTGCTCCACCTGCCCAGCTGCTTTTCCTTAGCTCTCAAATAACGTCTGAATTGCAGTGCTTAGTCTGCAGCCCTGCACAGGGATCTCACAGAGGAAAATCCTCAAGAAGTAATTCATGGGCAAGAGACACATGAGGTAAAACCCCTAGAAAACAAAGCTCTTAAGCTTCTGCTACAGGAAAAAAAAAATCACAGAGACTTTAGGAGCATTGCAAAATGCTTGCTCTGTAAAATATTTCACTTCTGTGTCTCCTTCTGCTTTATCAAGAGTCAGGCCTACAGGTAGGAATGATCTCTGGTTTTATAAAGCAGACATTAGACAGCACCATTATTCTTCATAGTCCATATTCATGTTACATATTCATGGCTCATTAGGCTCTCCTGCATTTGCTGGGCTGCATGCTGTGGTGGTCTGTCAGGTCATGCAGACAGGGAAAACCTGACCTTGCTAATCCATAAGGATGGCTTTTTGCCCCCAGCAAACAGAGAACCTCTGTTATCTACCTAAACCACCAAACTTGTAGTTTTTCATTTGGCAGAAAACACATTAGCTTGCCTATTAAAATACCTAAAATACCAGAGTACTCTAGGACAAGCTTATAGTACATTTCTTAAAAATGTTGTATTTTTCACAACTGTTTAAAAATACTCTGTTCTGAGGTTTTAGTCACTGATGGTTTAAAATACATCCTTACAATACAAACACTTGGAGTAAATGTGTCACAAGATCTTCAGTTATTTTGTAGCAAAAATGACAATGCTGGATATTTTTTAGCCACCTGTGAAGTATCAGTTCCTCTCAGAAGGAAGCATCAAAATCTATGGAGACGTGGGAAAGTTCTGTATGACTGTAATGTAGGTTTCCAAAATTGTATGGAAGTAAATCCACAGTCTGATCAGTGCCTGTGAGAGCTGAACAATCCTGTAACTGAGATTTGGCTTCCATTTCCCTCACACTGAAAACACAATGGCAAGAATGTCTTCAGGGATATTATACTCAAGTATAAGTGGAAATAATTTCAGTGTATCACACTGAATATAGGAGCCTTATTAAAATATATATTTATAAAGGAAATACTTGATTGCAAAACAAAAAGAGAGAAAAAAACCAAAAACAAACGAAACAGTGAGGCCCCCAGCACCTCATGTTCAAAGGCAAGAACCTGGACATGTGTAAGGACAAAAGTTGTTTTTTTACCCAAAAGAATAAGGCAGCTGTGTAAGCAGGCTGAGACATGCAGTTTACACTGCTTCTAAATCCAGCATAACAAAAATGTTAAATGTCAGCTTGCTTTCACCTGAGGAAAGAAAGGATCATAAAGGTATGTAAGGACAGGATAGGACTGGTGAATCTCAGCTTTGATGTTTAGTCCCACCCTAAGCCTGCACTGCCCATATCTACTGTAAATTGCTTTGGAATATTGTAAGTTGCTTTGGAGTAGAAAGAGACTTGTATTTACTTGCTGTGCTTTGGCTTTGGAGGGATTTGGTGTGTTAGTCAATTTTAAAGCACAAGGTACTCTTAGAAAGAGGTTTGTTTTAATAACATGGTTCTGCACTGCTAATTCCAGCAATCAGAACCTCAGATTTTGGGGTAAGGTACACCTGGCCTGGTTGTAGTTCCAAAGATGGATGAGAGGTTGCAGAACTGTTTTCCAGTGAAGAGACAACAGCTCAGAAAGGTGGAATTGCAGATTGATGGTTTAATATACCCCCAAACAGAAGCTTTACAGATTGGATATTGTGCCAGAGTAGTCTATGACAATTGAAATAATTTTTAGATCGTGTTGCACATCAATCTGTTTCAATGGAAGTCACCTTTGCCTTCCCTTTCTCACACGATGTCCTTGGCTGCTTGGTTCCAGAAACGAGCATACAAAAGCTACGTGCGGGCCCTGCCCATGCTTAAGAAGATGGGAGTCAGCTCCATCCTGCTCCGCAAGAGCATCGGCGCCCTGGAAGTGGCGTGCGGCATTGTCATGACACTGGTGCCCGGTCGCCCCAAGGACGTGGCCAACTTCCTGCTCCTGCTCCTGGTGCTGGCCGTGCTCTTCTTCCACCAGCTGGTGGGGGACCCCCTGAAGCGCTATGCCCACGCCCTGGTGTTTGGGATCCTGCTCACCTGCCGCCTGCTGATCGCCCGGCAGCCCGAGGAGCTGCCGCCCGACAAGAGGATGCTGTCTGTGAACGGTGATGAGCAGCCACTCATCCACGAAGCAGCTCCCGAGAAAGGCAAAGTGAAGGTATCCTAGCTGAGTGCATGTGAGGAAACACGGACCCTCGAGGCAGCTCTCTCCAAAATCACCCAGAAAAATTTGGTTTTTATTTACCTACTTGCTTTTTTTTTTTTTTTTTTTTTGTCTGTCTAAATAAAGTTGCGCTTGGGGTCTGAGAGATACAAGGTATGTCTACACTGTAGTCTTGCTTTTGCTGCTGCCCTGTAATGTAGAAAAACACAAGCTAGCTTCCACAGGGACAGCTTGGAGGCAGTCAGCAACCCGGCTGGAGCAGTGCTGGCCGCAGCAGGAGCTGCAAAACCAGCCTGAGACCCCTCATCTGGGCAGGCACTCAGGCCACCCTGGCACTGCTGCAGTGGGCCGATGGCCCTGAGCAGCAGCAGAGCTGCCCTGGGTGCTGCTGCTGCCTGGAGCAGAGGGTGGGCAGGCCATGAGCAGTGTCCCTGTGCTGCCCCACACACACATCTGCACTTCCCTTTCCATGGTTAAGGGGTAAAAGGGACCCTGTTACCAAAAAATGTGCTGGAGAGAGGGGTTCCTTGGGCTTTGCTGCCTCTGTGCCCAGCCCTTTCTGTGGAATGCTTATCCAGAGAAAACACGGGATGCTCTGTTTACATCTTCTCTGATTTCTGTGCAGAGGCTCCAAAACTGGGACAATGGCCTGATAACAGTAGTTTTTTTTGCCTGCTTCACACAAGGCAGTGGCATCTCTTTACCCTTCTTGGCAGAGAAGATGGGATGGGGAGGAGAACTGCCCAAAGAACTCCAAAGTATCTCTCTGATGTTGGCAAGTAGCATTGTGCTCCCCAGTTCCCTGCAAGTTCCTTTTTTCCTCCCCCCCACAGCTACTGTGACTTTATAGAATTGCTGTTTATTTCTGATAGATGAGGGTCTGAACAATTGCAGTACCTCACTGCTCATCCCACATACAGCCTCAGTGAGCTGGGATAAGTCCTGTTACCAGAGCCTGAACCCCTGTGTTGTATCTGAAATCTTAGAGTGTCATAAGGAGCATGTGTTACCTCTGAAATTTGTCTGGTTTTCTTAATGTTTGTCTGTTCTCAGTTTTTCTTTCTTTCTTTTTTTTTTTTTTTTAATTAGTCACAAAAATAAACTTTTTGAAATTTGGAGAAAAATGTCTTTACAGAAACAAATTTCTTATTTGAGAGATGTGTCTGAAAACATTTCCCTCTGGTCAAAAACTCGACCTAAAATAGGCAGAATCATGTCAGGCAATTTGAGAGACAACGTGATGCAGAGTGGAAGTCAGAGAAATTCTACTTGGTTTTATATTAATAACCACAGATAATTAAAAGAGACATTTGGGTATTTTACCGAAACAGCCTCAAATAAAGTTCTGCTACAGTTCAGTGCAGCAGTGAGAAAAGGTAACTCCAGTAAAGTGTCAGGATTGCATCTCTATAAAAATTGATGATGGATGTTCATATAGTTTTCTCCTGAATTTTGCTGCTAAAACAGATGCAGCCCTATATGTGTGTATATGTATATATATGGCTGCATCTTTTAGCAGCAAAATATACATATATATGCTGAAAAAGCCACCTCCCAGAGCTCCAGATGGACTAAATCTCTTGTATCAGATGTGCACCCTGAGCAAAGGAACCAGCAGGTTCTTTTCACCTGCTTCTCATCTTCACAGACTATCTCAAGTTCATCCAAAATATATACACAGAATTGCCTCTGCTTCCCAAAAGATGCTTTAACTACCATGCCCCGACAGGTTATTAATTGTGTTTTAATTCAAAACCAAATAAAAATACCACCAACTCCATGCCACACCATGCTGTGTATTCCCAGGAAACACGACTGAACTGCTGCAGCCCTTTCACCTGGGCAGCCAGCCCAGGAAACCTTTGGGAACAATTGCTGTGTTTATCTTTTGTAACATTCCTCACTGGAGCTTGTAGAGATGATAATAATAAAGCATCCCATGGAACAAAGCCTATCTCTGTAAAAGCTTCAGACTGTTCAGTGACTACTAAAAAACCCCTTTTTTCACATTTGCATGGAAATGAACAACTGACCCGCAGCAGCGGCTGCACGTCCTTTGTTACAGAGCGAGATAACCCATCTTGGAGCCCAGTAACACGAATTCTGTATTTATCTTAGCGGGCTGACCTCTGTCACTGCCCCCCAGCATTAAACAGCTATTTTTGGACTCTTCCAGCCATCTGTGCACGCTGGAAGTGACAAGAACAGATCCGCTCTTTCTCTAAGACCTCGATGCTATTTTACTCTTCCTTTTTTTTTTTTTTTCCCTTTAATTCTTTATTTCTACTTCATTCCGCTCGGCCTCGGGGTTACTGCTTCGCTTTATTTGTGCCTTTTTTTCCCCGCCTCTCTATTTTAAAACGTAGCCTTAGGCTGCCGTTCCCAGCCCGAGGGACGCGGATACACCTGAGGGGAGGGACTCGTTCCCTGACGAGGAGTTCTCGCCCCCGCGCATGCGCAGAGACCCCCGGCACAGGAAGGGCGGAAGTGCCACCGCCATTCCCTCCCACCGCCAGCTATGACGGCGCTGCGCATGCGCAGTTGGGCCGATGGGCGGGACCACAGACGGTCAGTGCGCATGTGCGGGCGGTAGCGGCGGGGTTTGAATGCAGGGACGGTTGGAGCCGGCGGGAGGTGGCTGTGGGAAGGGTGACCAGGGCGGCAGGGCGGCCAACTGCCCTGCAATGGTCAGTGCTGCCCCGAGAGACGGGCCGTCAGTGGGGTGGTGAGTGGCCAAAGAGGCGGGAGGGTCAGTGGCTGTGGCGGCGGGGGTCGCTTCCCGGGGCAGCGGGAGGGTCAGTGGGTAGTCAGTGGCCAGGGCAGCGGGAGGGTCAATAGTAAGTGGCTGTGAGAGGGGCGGTCAATGGCCAGGGCAGCGGGAGGGTCGGTGGCTGTGTGAGGGGGCGGTCAGTGACTTCCCCGCCGCCGCTCCGAGCGCCCCGGGGCCGCCGGGCCGGGCTGGCCTCGCACCCTCCGTCCCCTCAGGATGCTCCGGGTGGCCCTGGGCCCTGGGGGAGTTACGGTGAGGGCTGCTGAGGAGGAGGAGGGTGAGGGTTGCTGCTGAGGAGGAGGAGGGTGAGGGTTGCTGCTGCCACACTCATGTCGGCACCGAGGGGCTCGCTGTCAGCCAGAACTGCCCTTCCAGCCGCTCTCTCCTTCACCAAACCTTTCTGGTAGAGCTGCGGGACAAAAGAGAACAAAACACATGTAAAGAAAGTGGTGAGGGAGCTGAGAGAAAGCTGGTGCTGTACTCCAGAGCGTGTCACGGAGCTTTGCTGCACAGGAAAGTGACAAACACGCCTAGACGGAAATAATGATGATTGTAACCTCGTAAGGAAGTGAGAGGAGTATGAATTGAAAGTCATTGTGTTTTAATGTCTCTGGAAATAGACATTCCAGCAATCCAGGGACAGGGGTACACAGTCTACCGAGTTCAGGAAATTGTAGCAAAATTTCCTGTTTTGTGGGTAAATGGTTGATCTCTCCAGCATATTGAGGAGAAAATGCCACTTTTTATGGGTGTATTTCACCTATACCTGTGCAATTTGGCACTGTTGGTAGCTCTTGTATCTCATTTGGAGGTTTACCCAGATTTCTTAGTTTTTCCAATCCAAGCTGGTTGGTAGGAAGGCTGCAGAAGAATCTAATTTTTGTGAAATAGGAAGAAAAGTGTTGTTATGATCCTCTACAATCTGTACCTAACCTTGCAGAGAATCATGACTTGTTGACTGGGTTGTATTGGCACATGCAACCAAAGTAAGGAAAATAATAATATACAAAATTCACTTAGAAGAAAACTTGTTTGTGTTATGTTAACTTTCTGGTTATGTTGATTTTTTTAATCAAAAAGTTATATAAGATTGTATCAGATAATGTTTAACTTGAAAGGAGCTTGTGTTAATTTTTACTTGGGTATTTTTTCCTTTTTAATGTAAGATGAGAGTTTTGATACACTGTTGTCTTTACATCTTTGAGGATCTTGTCTGATCTTTTAGGGAGCAGTGAGCTCTAAACTATTTCTTTTGAATTTACTCATGTTATGCAGGATGCCTCTAAAATCTGCTTGTCAGGAAAATAAATGTTTCTTTTCCTTGCAGGGACCCAGCTCTCTGACATTCCTCAGCTGATCTCTTTTCTTACCCAAGGAAGGATTGGCTCTCACATGACAAATGAGTGAAATTCTCCAGTCTCAGCTGGGAGTCTGAAAAGATGCAGCGAAGGAGGAGTTCCAAGACCCCAAAGCAGCCTCTGCCCGTTCCCAATAAAAGCCAAACTGATCTCTCTGCCTGGCGAAAGGGAGGGAAAATTGACTCTGAAAAAAGTTTGCAGAATAATCAATCTGCTGATGATGAGAAATGTGAGAGCCAGGAAGGGTCTCTAGAGCAAGCTTTGAGCTACTTTCAGAAAGGTGAGGAAGTTTTTTTGGGGTGGTTATCTAGGATTGAGAAGATGATAGCTGCATTCTTAATTAAAAAAATGATTTCTGTTTTCCCTCTTTAATGCCTGAGCTATGTATTATTTCTTTAATGTCTTAGAAGTTTTGTGTTACTACAATGTTAAAAAAAAAAGGAATAGTATAGAATGGCTTGGAGTGGAAGGACCAAACCCCCCTGCCATGGGCAGGGACACCCCCCAGGAGATCAGGTTTCTCAGGGCCCCATCCAGCCTGGCCTTGAACACTTTCAGGGATGGAGCAGCCACAGCTTCTCTGGGCAGCCTCAGCCAGGGCCTCACCACCCTCACAGTAAACAATTTTATCCCAATATCCCATCTAAACCTCCTTCAGTTTGAAGCCATTCCTTTGCCCTGTCACTACATGCTCTTCTAAGAGGTCTCTCTACATATTTCTTATTATAATATCAATAATTTTAGAATAATTTTACTTCTCTTTTCCCTCTTTACCACTGAGCTATGTAATGTTTCTTTAATGTCTTAAAATTTTTTTCTGCTTTGTTACTATGTCAAGAAAAAGGAGTATGTGCAGGGACATTTCAGAGAAGCTTTTATTTAATTTCTGTTCAGACGTTGCTTATTCCTGTGCTTGTCCTGTTTGTTTTTCCTAGCTCAAGACTCTGTTGCACTGAAGAAGACGTGTGTTGTGCAGGAACACTTGGATGCTGTGGAAAGCACTGCCCTGGAAAAAGGGCTGCCCCCTGAAGGGTTTGAGATACTGCTGAAGGTGGTGCTCAGTGGCAGATTTGGTACAGCATTTCTATACTTCTGTGAATGTGCCCCTCCCCTCTAATCAAATCCCTTCTGTAGTTCTGTGAATGTGCCTTTCCCCTCTAATCAAACCTGCTGAGATAATGTGTTTATGGTATTATAGCATAAAATTATTTTTTCTGGCATGATTTGGTAGTTTCCATTTTTTTTTGGTTAAGCTGGAATGAATTATTTGTCATCATTTTGAGGTATAGGTAAGTCCTTGCTAAATTCAAACACACCATTACTTTGAGCAAGAAAGCTCTAAATAATTTAGTCCAGAGGGAATTTTGACTTAAGCTGCAAAAGAATAACAAAGAACCTGGTACATGAGCACCATCTTGCTTAAAATTGTTGGTTTTTTGTTTGTTTTTTTTTCCAGCTGATACAGTGAATACTCGTTTGTTGAAGAGCCTGATTCCTGCCTCAGTGATACCAGAAGATTCTGTGGTTACAGCTGTGTCTTGGCTCTGTGTTGGCAAATGCTCAGGCAACATCCAGGTAACTTAGTAAGTGTTTATGGTAGGTATTGTTTCTGCACAGGAACCATAAGAACAGGTTATTTTGAGGAATCAAAAATCCTGAGGTTTTAATTTACAAGGTCTTACCCAAGATGCCGTTGTTTACCAAGACTGGCAGAGATGCCATTGCTAGAGTGGCAATGGGAGCCAAAGAACACATTAAAACTGTCTGTGGAGATTTGGTTCCTGCTTGTCTTGTATCTTTGAACTCCTCAGGAATGGTGTCTCCACCAAGATTTCTGTGAAATACTTTAATTTCAGTGAGGTATCCCTTAGGTTATGAGTACCTTGGTTGTGGCAGCATGAGTTTACATTAGGAAAAGAGTCTTTTTTGTGTTCACATGGTCTGCTCAAAGGTTTATGTGGTAGAATCATTTAGATGGGCAAAGATTAAGACCCAGAATCCAACCATTAACCTACTGCTGCCAAGCCAACCATGTCCCAAGAGCCACAGCTGCACATCTTTTAAATCCCTCCAGGGATGGTGATTCAGCCACTTCCCTGGCAGTGAGTTCCAGTGCTTGACAACCCTTTTGTGAAGAAATTTCATCTATTATCCAATCTCAACCTCCTTGGCAGAACTTGTTGCTTGTTTCTTCTTGACCTATCATTTTTGTGCTTGGGAGAAGAGACTGGCCCCTGCCTCACTTCAGCCTCTTTTCAAGGGGTTGTAAATAATGAGAAGGTCCCCCATGAACCTCCTTTTCTCCAGGCTGAGCCCATGTGTGCCCTGTTTATTGGATTCCCTCTCTCCCAATCACCACTGATACACAAATAGGGTCCCGTGGTTCTAGAAACCAAAACCCAGCTGCCACCAGCAGTGACGCGGGGTCAGTTGATTACCTGGTGAATCCCTTGGCAGACTTTCTTCATCTGAATACCCCTGAACTGTTTGTAGCTGGTTATCCTTAAAAATGGTGTTTATCCTTACTGATGATGTCTCTGGAGCTGGATTCTGATTCCCCTGCCTTGCTTTTGCCCATCACTTAATGTAATGTGGTTTTTTTTCTTCTCTGCAGCTGCTTTTTTTGAAGTGGCTGATCACAATGTTTGACTTCATTGATCACAAGGAACAGCTTAATGCCCTCTATGGTTTCTTCTTCTCCTTCCTGCAAGATGAGAAGTTGGTAAGGAGAACTGAAGAACATATGGAAATGATAAAATAAACCTAAATTTTCATTAGTAGTATACATATTAATGCTAGAATTAGTCTGGAGTAGGTTGATTAGAGACCATTTTCTGATGGTTGGATTTCTTTTTTTATTTTCTCTTTGCATTATAAGATTGCTGGGTGATTTAGGTCCATAAACAGGCAAGCACTGTAAGATTGCTGGGGTCTGTGTATTTAACATGTTTCCAAGAATTGCTATGCTGTATCACAAGACTGTGAGCATTTATTCTGTAGAAATTCCCAAGAGTAACAGTGGTCTCTGGGATTGTCAGACATCTGCAGGTAAAGTCTCCTGCTCCTGGGCAGAATCTGACTTGTACACCTTGGGCAAAAAGAAAAAAAAAAGGAAAAAATTTAGAGCAGTGTTTATTTAAGGTGAGAAGCTAATTGCTGTTCTACTTAATTAATTTGAAATGTAGCTTAAAAGAGAACAAGCATTCAGGCAATTTCTGCCATATGGCAACTGAAAAATCCAGGAATTTCAAAGTGTTTGGATTCAGTGCATAATAAAATAATCTTGGCAGTCATGTTAGGTATGAAATTGCTAATATTCTTTCACTTTAGGATATTTGATGGTTAAAACAAGTTCCCAAAGTTCTGAGTTATATTTCTTGTAATGTTTTTAATGGTTTTAGATTAATTTCATTTATCATCTTTCCATAAAACTGGATTTAAGTTCTTAATGTTTGAAATAGCTTTTTTAGACATGATGGGTCAGTTGGAAAGAACATCAGAGTTGGTTTGAAACTAATTTAAGACTCTTTACAGCCTCAACTACAGTTAAAAACCCTAAAAAAGTATTTTGGCTCAAAGGTGCCTTTCCTTTTGAAAATGTAATTGCATTTCCACTGCTGACTCTTGTAATTTCTAGACCATGTTCCAAAAGAAATGATCTGAGTTAATTAAACAGCTTGGTTACAGTCAGGACTGCTCACAGTGCAGATGAAGTTTTAAATGGAGTTGCTGTGTGGGGCTGTCTTTGTGCTGGTTTTTGTGTCCTGGCTGTGTGTCTGCAGCAGCAGGAGAGCTCATGATGCCCTTTTTGCAGTGCCCCTATGTCTGCCACGTGCTCTACCTGCTGACCAGGAGGGAAAATGGTGAGTCTCATCTGTGTGAGCTGAAATACCATTTTATTTCTGATTCTGTTTGCTGGTGCTGCCTTTTCTTCCAATGCAGCTGATACAATGATTAGCCAATATTGTGCTTTTAATGCAAGGGAGAGTGAGGGGTAGCTCAGGGAAAACTTGGTGTAACACTTGCTGAATTGGAAACCTCTCTATCACCCTAGAAATAAGAATTATTAGTTCTGCTTGCTTTATAAAAATGTTACTTATATAACTTTTGCTTAGATGTCTGTTATGGTATTTTTAAAATCCTTTATATTCCTAATTGTATTTCCAGTCAGGCCTTTTCGGATTAGGATCCTGCTTGACCTCCAAGCAAAAATGGTGAGTTTATTTCAGATCTTGTAGAGTTTGAACTGTGGTTAATAATGCACTTTGTGAAACTAATGTCCTTACACAGTGGAAAGGAATGATTGGACTTGGAATTGTAGGTTTTAGTTCTTTGTGGTATCAAAGTTTCTCTCTTGCATGTGCATCCCTAATTTTCATGTGTGTTTTGTGAGCACATGCAGTGATATATGCAGAGTTCCATGTGACCAAGAGGCACCTTCATTTATCTATTCCAGTCTTTAATTTTCTATTCATCTTCCTTTTTCAAGTGGTGCCAAAAATGTCTGAAAAATGTAAGATTGTAGAGGACTTGCTCCTTTTTTTAAAAGAAAAAAACATTGCTATAATAACATGTTCTTTAGACAGCAGAAGACTATTTCTTATCATTTTGTTAAATTCCTTTCTATCAGTTATGACTACAGGAAGGTCTTCAGTCCTCTTGCTGTTGTTATTTCATTGACCCAGTTTCTGTTGTGTCTGTCAGTTTCTGTTGTTTATCTAAGGTCACTTAATCATGTGTAACTCTGGAATTTAACTTTTACTGATCACTGAATGCTGTATTTTTTTGCTTCTAAAATACAGCATTCAGTTTCTGTATTAAAACATACCTCATATATTCTCCCTCTTGTTCTGCTGTTTTACAGGGAATGCAGTCTCATCTGCAAGCTCTGCTGTCACTTTACAAACTTTTCTGCCCAGAACAAGTGACCATAACCCTTCCTGGGAAAATGAAGGTATGGAATTAGATTGAGTCAGTTCAAAACCAGGATTTACTGCAGTATTTGTATGGAGCTTTCTATTTAAGCTATAGCAGATTTACTCGTGAAGATTAATTCCATTTTCTCTTTTCACTGAGTAAAATCAGGTTTAGATGAGGATTCTTTGCCTTGTGTTTCCTTTTCATCATAATGAGATGATTTGGTAAGGAATGACATCTACCTTTATTTTATGAGGATTACTTTAATCCTTCTTTTGGTGTTCCTGCTGGGTTTCATTATTATTACTTCACACAATATTATGTTCTGAAGGAAACAAACTGTCTAATTTGTCAAGGTATTGTTCTAATTGCTGCCATTCTCAACTACAAATGACAATGAACAGATGACAGTGAACAAGAGCTCTGTACTTGGAAAGTCTGTGTCATAGGAGAGAGAAAAAAGCAGGTAAAAAAAGTAGGAAACTGATTTGTCAGAGCTGCAAGGAACAGCAAAAAAATAATTCCCCTTTTAGAGAGCCTGTGTGTGTGCTCAGCCCTTTGACCAAGCAGAAACATGTAGCAGAACCAGATATAGAAGAGAAAACAGCATCTGGGTAGACCTAAATTGTGCAACAAAATTTTATTTCAGTGTCATAGACTTAAATGTTTGAGATTTTTGTTGGTTTTTTTGGAACAGACATTTAATTTATATGCAGACAAATTGAGTTTCAATAAAATTTATTTCTGCATGTGTATTTATATTCTCTAAATTTTTACTTTGCATTGTGCTGCACAGTCATCTGTTGGAGAATTTACATTTTTTAGCATGCACATTTGCATTTTTTAAAGTGTAGTAAATTACTAGCAACTGGATCCCAAATATTTCTTCAACTGTCTTTATGAACACAGTGTTGTATAATAAAAGCTTGATTAACTAGGTCCAAGCCAATCTGAATGCTTTTGTGATGATTTGGCATTTGATTAGAATTTAAAGACTGCTTGGCATTGAAATGTCAAAAAAAATGTGCAGAAAAGGTGTTAGCTTTTCCAATTTTCTGTAGTAATATCTAGATTAATTTGAGTATTTGGTTACTCATGGCATTGTTCTGTGATGTGGGTGTCACTTATGCTGAATTCAGAAAATTTTTCTATTAACTGAGCATACTTTGGTCATGTTTAATTTTAAGGTATACTTGAGATTTAATCTATGAGTTGATGATTGAATTAAGATTTTAAGATACAAATGTTGGAGATCCCTTCTGAAATGGGGGATGTTGTTTCCAAAGGAAATTAAAGCCCAACAGTTGAATTGTAGCCCAAAGGTGATGAAACTGAGGAATGCTGAGAGTTCTGTGCTGTGAAAATCTGTCAAGTAGAGTTGAGTGTCTCTACATGACTGTGGTTTATCAGAATAGAAAGTGATCTTTCTATTGCTTTGTCTCAGCTTAACTTCTTGCATGGGTGTCTGATTTCTGTTTCCAGACTTACTTCAAGAACTCAGAGGGCCCATGGAAAGCAGCAATTGCTGCAGTAAGGCAGAGAAACCAAGGAACCTCTCCCCTGTCCCAGGCAGTGTTTTTGGGCACATCTCAACCTCAGTCACGAAAGAGGGTATGTTATGGGCACCCTAGAAGGTGCCAAGTAGTGCTTTTCATTATGAATATTGGCAAATAATGGGAGTCTGCCTTTATTTCAGCACTGGAAAGTGGGGAGTAACTATAGAGAGATGCAACAATCAATTATAATGAAAACCTGGGTGCCTTTTTTGTAAAACTGGGTCTTTCTGGGAACATTGTTCATGAGTACAGCCAATTGCATTGGGAACTGAGTCATTTGTGTTTCCTTTCTACAGAAATGGAATGCCCAGTTGGTTATACCTGCAAGCAGTGCAAGCACAAAACATTTAGATGAGGACAGAGAAAAGAGCTGTCTTTATTTGTGCAGTCCAAATGAGTCTTTTCCAGTGGAGCAGCTGCAGACCTTCCCTCAGCTCCTACAGAATATCCACTGTCTAGAGGTGAGTTTCAGGAAACATTGGTCAATGTTTTGGTAGATCAAAGGATGGTCCTCTATGCCCTATTTATATCTGGGTAGTGTGTGAGCTACCTAATTCTAACAGAGCTTCTAGTCCTAAATGAGAAGATTGGATGAGTCCTGTGAATGGTCTTGTGGTGATAAAAAGATTGGACATGAGGGTCTCTGGCAGTTTATTGATGTAAATACTGAATAATTCTTTCTTTTTTTTCTTGCAGTTTCCTTCCCAGATGGGTTCTGTGCTAACAAACCCCTTATTGCTTCACTACATGAATTGTGTGAAAGATGAATCTATTTACCTGAGGCTCTACTATTGGATGGGCCAGAGGCTCCAGGAAGGTAAGAACTTCAGTATTATCTTGTGAGGTAGGGAGCTAAGGGATGTCTGAGGCTTTTCACTTTGCAGTAATGGTTCTGTGCTATTCAGATTTACAGTGATAACCATAGAGTGTTAAAGCAGCTACTGGAGGAGAGCTGAATTTGCTTTCTCATTGTGCTTGTTGTTGTTGTGCTCGTGTTTAAGTACAGTATTCTCTCCTGTTCAGAGTGCACCTGGTGTGTGGTTGATAACCCATATGAAGAAGAATTCAGGAGCTTCCTGGAAACTGCCTACAAGGCAGAATGTTTCTTGCAGGTAAGTGTGTTTTGTGGAAGCCAAGGGTTTCACAAAGTCTTCCCTTAAAGAGCTTTTGGCACTTACCTGTTTCCTGTAGTATTTCTGAGACAGTGACTCAAGTGATAAAAATACCTTTACCTATGGCAAGTCAGTATTCTGGAAATGGCCTTGTTTTCTGCAGGAAAAATAATCTATGAATGATAATTTGAATGTCCTGGCAAGTATGGCAGGAAGGAGCTGTGAGCCTCTTGCTTTCTTCAGAGTGATGTGAGCATGGCAAGCTGCAGTCAGATGACTTTTTGAATGCTTCTCTTCTGCTTTCCAGGAGGGATTTTCTGCCTGTGAAGAGTTCCTGTATAAGACCCTTCCCCTCTGGGATGGCGTCTGCTGCCGCTCAGAAGTCCTGGGGCTTGTGAGCTGGATCCCCCTCAGCAGTTTCTCTGGTGTGTGCCTCAGATCCTTTGGGTGAGCTTGGACACTGGGGATATCTCAGGGCATAGAATTTGTGCACTGATATCATACTGCTTTCTCATTTTTTTCAGACATTAAGCCATATCTCTTTGATCCCCTGGCACAGCTCTTTTTCACATCATCTATTTACTTTAAGGTAATTCAAGTGAACACAATGGCTGTTTACTTCTAGTTGATGCTGCTATCTGTACTTCTGTTAGATGTTGAGGGACTCTATAGGAAACATCTTTTTAAGAAGTCTGTGCCCAAACAGGATAAAACATATACTTACAGTTTAACTTCTTTAAGAAATAGGTGCTTTAAGATAGCTTCCTTTTTTGACTGGAATTAAGCTGGGGCACTGGAGATAAAAAGAACTGATAGCACACAACACAATAGTTGATCTGTTTTATTGCAGTTTTAACTACTTGTTTAAACAGTTTTATTGCAGTTTTTTCAGTACTTGAAGTTCATGTTCTCCAGGAAAAGCTATATACAACACATACATTCAGTTCTAGTGGCCATGCAGCTCCTGAGAAACTCGTGGTACCTTTCCTTGGATATGCCATTTCTCAAGGCATTCTTTGTTTGGAATTATTCTCTTGCATAAATTGACATCAACCTGATTTCTTTTTGCCTATTGCAGTGCAGTGTTCTTGAGAGCCTGAAGGAGCTGCTGCAGAACTGGTTAATTCACAGTGTGATTCAAATGGATTTGGAGATTTCTTCTGTGTAAGTTTGTCTTTAAAGAATGTGAGCCATGTTCTGTGCATTGCTCACTGGAGTTTTTAGATCTATAGTCTAGCCCTAATACCCAGCCTAAAGACCAAGCAGAAGGTTAATAATACAGTTATGATTCTGCTGTGTTGTAAGCTACCTTGTCAGGCCTGTTCTTTGTCTTTCTTTAGAAGTATTTCTGCTGACACTGGAAATTGAAGTGTCCAGAATTCAAAATCCTCATAGCACTGACAGCTGGGTGTTCATATGGTGCTGATAACAATGTCTTGCTGCCTGTATTGAAGAACAAGTGTCTGTTGTCGAGTATTTGATGGGGCAAAAGCATAAATGTCAATTTTGTTTCACCATTTTCCATGCTGCTGTTTGCAAAGAGGTTTCTGTAATGTTGTGCCCTGTCTTTGCTGCAGGAACACCACCCTGTCTGGACTGGTGAACATGGTGGCTGAGCTGGTTCACTTTGTGGGATGGATCTCTACTGTTGCACTGCGTTTGGAAAACAATTCCACCTTCTTGCTCTACTTCATTCTGGATTTCTATGGCACTGTGGGTATCCCAGTCATTTTGTCTTTCTTTTCAAGTACTCCTAAGGTTGTTTGCATTTTTAAGCTAGAGCATAAAAACATCTTCCTCATTCTAGTTTACAGAACTTTGTGATTCAATGCCAGAATATTCCACATACTTTGTAGATCTGCAGGTGAAAACTGCTGTTGTTGTATCCACAAGCAGAAGTAAATATGCTGCTAGAAAGTGGTTGCTCTAAATTCAGAGGTGAACTGAGGAAGGACAAGTAACAGTAGGCTATAACCTGCTTTTTTAATGGTGACTTAAAGAAAAGAACAGTGATCAATTCAATTTCACACAACTTATCTTGGTTCTTTTTCATTAAATGTTTCCTTAAAAATGTGGGATTTTTTCTAGTTTGTGCTGTAGGCAAACTGAACAGCATCAAATAGCCTTAAGTATTCTCCAGCTTCCTCATGTCCTCACTGTAGTTGTGCTTATTGTGAACTCCAGCCATGCTGTAACAACAGCAACAGCTCCTACAGTTCAGGTTGGGAATAGCTGAAAAAACAATGATAGTTCTGGGATCTATTTGTAACTGAATTTGTCCACTAAAAATGCGCAAAACTGATGGGTAACAACACTTGTGTAAGACACCCTGGCCTTCCCTTCTGGATGATCTGGCTGGAATTCAGTGTCATGCTCTCTGTTGCTCTAACCCCCTTGGCAGTTTGTAATTATCATTACTTTGGCAGTAATAATCAGCCTGGATGTGTTTCATTCCTGCAGGTGTGTGACATGTACCTGAAGTACAACCTGCCTTTGCTGATAATGCCTCCTGCTGGGGTTTTCTACCCAGCACTGCTCAGCATGGATTCTGTCAACTTGAATCAGCTCTGCTACATTATGTACAGGTACTACAACAGGGGTGGGCAGGGACTCCTTGTCTTCTTTCAGTCTTTTGGAAATGAAATGACTTTGTTGTAAAAACCTGGGATCTACTTCTTGCTGTGCAAGGTAAAGGTAAAAATTCCACTTGTGTCCAGCTTTCATGATAAAGGATCTTACAGCTGTAGTTCCTTTTTTTTTTTTCAAGTCTGTTATCCAAGATAGCAGGACTCTGACCTCTCTCCTGGTATTATTTCCATATCTTTGATATGTGAAGAAGTTCCCCTATTGTTTTGAGGGAACTAAAGTCAGCTAGCTGGGATTAATGGTAGTAACTATACAACTTCTCACTCCTCTTCTTTGGCTACTACACTTGAGTTTTTCCTTACAAGTTCTGCCATGTGCCCATGTGCTGAGTAGGAAGCACTTCTTCCACTTCCAAACTCCAGGAATTTGGGACTGCCTCATGCTGCTGGCAAGGCCAAAGGCAGCACTGTTTGTTGCTCTGCAGGATCCACCACCAAGGCTGCGCTTCTTGGCCTTGTTAGTTCCAGTGGCTGCATCTGAGGAGAAGAGTGGCCAATAGCTGACAGCTGGTGCAGGGCTCTCCATGTGGCTTTTTCTCTAAGGAATCTGCAGGGTAATTAACATGACAGGAAGGTCTCTAGGAAATAAGAAGAGCTTGTGCTTATTATATAGAACAACTGTCAAGTTGCATTACTTCCAGTGCCTTCTGTTTCTTTGCTTAGTGAATGAAAGTCTCCCTTCTTAAAAACACACTGCATTTCTCTGCTGATTTAAAGGCTGGATGTCCATTCTTGTGTGTTGCATTTATGAAGGTGACTGTCCCAGGCAAACTGGTCATGTGTGAATCATTTAAGAGACTGATATTATTAGATATGTCCCTACTCTGCCAAGTGATAAAGTCCCTTTGAATCCTTTTTCATGTCTTTCTCTTTCACCAATAAAGTTTGATGATCTTTCTCATGGTGGAAATAAGTTTTCTTGATACATTCCTCCAGCTTTTTTCAACCCAGGCATGTAGTAAAAATTTATTGGCCCCTAACTTGGTCTTTATTTTGGCTTTTTTTTTTTTTTCAGGTATCGAGCCAACTTAGTGGCTGCAAAAGAAAATGAGCTGAGTAAAAAGGTATTGTGGACACATCTGTCATGTGCTAGAACAGACTTCAGCAAGGAATTGGGTTGAGTGGAGGGGAGGTGTGCTAATGGCCATCTTTTAAGGACTGGAGGGAGCACACAGCTGCTTTGAGGATGTTATTTATTGATTTTTCTTTTTCCCCCCTCAGAAAATCCTGCAGTTCAAGTTCAGTAACCAGACATACCAAGAGTACAACCAGTACATAATAGCTATGGTGGGCTGTCTGTGGACATCCAGTGCATTCCAGAAGGATATTCATCCTCAAGGTCTTCGTATGGATGATAAACTGCTGAGTAAAACTGCAGTGAAGGACGTAAAAACCAGCTTTAACATTGTCTATCATCCAGCCATGATGGGCTACTCTATTAAATTCCTGCAGCAGGTAATGGTGTAGGCCAAGATTTGGATCTTTCATGGCACCACATGTTCTGTCTTGACTGTTTCTGTAGAGAAGGGTCTCTGTGTCCTGGCTGAGTGGTAGAGACAACTGAGCTTTCAAAAGCTGCTGTGGCATTCTGTGTTTGTTAGATTATTGGCACAATTTGAAGAGCCTTTCTTTGTGTGGTATGAAAGCAGTTGAATGTATGATTCTAGCAGTTTTGGATGTGAATTTGTACTCATGATAGAACTAAAATAGCTAATTAATGAAATAAATGACACTTCAGTAAAAGCTTACCAAAGGTGCATTCTGCCCCACAAAATAGGCAGTGTGACCTAAATATTTAAACTCTAGAAAGTCAAGAAATGCATGGTTAAATTGTATACAGCTGTTCATGCTAGAATTTGTTAGCAGTGCTTTCTGGCTCTTGTGGTAGCTTTTTTGCTTACTAAAACAGAAATACAAGCAGCTGCTTCAAGCACAGAGGTGAGATAACATGGAGCTGTCTTGCATTGTCTGGTGAGTTCTGCCAGGAGTTCCCTTGAGCTGTGGGTGCCCTCCTGTGCTCAGTGCAGCTGCTGAGGAGTGGAGAGAGCAGTTTGCCAGAGCTGTTATTGTCCCAAGATGTGTGTGCTGCTCCAAGAAGCCAGGTTTTGTAGGCTGTCCAGGGGCTGCACAGAGATGCCAGTTTGTTGTGAGAAATGCTGGCAGGCTCAAGGCAAGTGTAGGTGTGACTCCTAGAATGCAGCAAGGGGCACCTGAGTAGTTGAAGCAAAGAATTCTGGTTAGGAACACTTGTTTGCCTTTGTTATGTACTCAGTGTCCTGAACCAAGCTAGTTTGTGTCTTACTGCTGATTAAATTCAGCTTTTGTCTTTGCTCAAGGAAGCTATTTTGGTTTTGTTGGACCAAGGAAAGAGATTGTATATATCTCATGTCTTTTGTCCACATAATTCTTGTTTTGAGGCTTCCTAGAATCATGGAATATCCTGCAGTGGAAGGGACACACAAAAAATCATCAAGTCCAACTCCTGCTTCTGCAGAGGGCAGCCTAAGAACCCCACCCGTGCCTGGGAGTGTTTTACAGACACTTCTTGCATTCTGCCTGGCTTGGTGCTGTCACCACTTCCCTGGAGAGCCTGTTCCAGTGCCCAATCACCCTCAGTGGGAAGAACATTTTCCTGATATGCAACCTAAACTTTCCCTGGCACAGCTTCCTAATTTTTCTTTATAAGTTTTGCACATTCGAAAAAACCCAAACTACAAACCAACAACCATAACACAAAACCAAAAACCACCCAACCTCAAAATCCCTTAAAAACCCCCAAAACCTTCTGGTTGGGAATTCTTGCATTCTCTTCCTACTGTAGAACTAGAAGAAATTTTGCTTAACAGCTGTGACAAATGTGTTTTGAGGCAGGAGGAAATAATGTTGAGCTGCAGGGACACATTTTCCTGAGCAGTGCTGGGCACCAGAGGGCACTGCTCTGCAGCACTGGGGGAACAAACACTGATCTCAGTGTCACTTCTCTCCCCTTGCTCATTGCTGTGAATTTCTGACGTTTAGAAAGGGAGACTTTTACACTGTAGAGAGACAATTGTAAAGATACCTGTGAATATTCCCTGTTGCTGTCCTGTAATGCTGCAGCACAGGACAAGAGGGTCCAGATGTTTCTTTGCCACTTATGCACAGGGTATGATGCTGGAAGACCCCTCTGAAGCAGGATTGAAAATCTCTGAATTTCTTTGCATGTCTGCACTTCCTGATTTAGGAGACCTATTTAGACCTGATTTAGCAGAGACCTATCAACCTTGGACATAGTTTTTATCTGACTTGATATTTTTTTATTCCCTTAAGATTTGTCCTGAAGATACCACCTTCAACTTCAAATTAATTAAGGTAAGATTTCTTGTTTCAGTAAATAAAGCAGGTAAATTTCAGCAGCTGTGTTGAAGAGGATGAAGTTAGAATATTCAAACTCACAAGTGTGCTAGAAAAATTTTGGAAGGGGAAAAATTCCAGCTGTAGGCTGTGATTCAGTCTCTTAACAGGGCCAAACAAGAGGACAATCAACACCTAAGAAGTGAAGTATCTGTGGCTAGTGATTTGAGATTTTATGTATTTCCTTCATGACTCAGTGCAGTGCCAGGACAGGGCTGTTTATTGCTCTCTGCAGGCTCCAGAAAAAGTTATTTTTGATGAACCTAAAGTTAATTGATAATTCAAATTCTGCTTCATATTTTATTTCTGAGACAGATGAGTAGCTTTGTTACAGCTTTGAACAGGAATCTTCACTGAGCAAATACAGTGGCAGTTGGTTTCCTTTCCTATGCCACAGAATACTTCAAACCTGAGCTGGAGGAATCCCCACTAGTGGTGGGAGAAGGCTTTAACAGCCATGTTCATTTTTAGTTCCTGACTTATTCCCTGTTGATCCAATAGACTTTTCTTTTTCTAGAAGTGAGATTTATAAAAACTTGCAGTATTAGAGATCATGATTCAGTCTAAGAATGTAATTGTGGGCATTTAGGACCAGCAGGTGACCCTGTACCTGTGGGTGTTTACAGATGTCACCCAACATGTGGATTTTGTCCCACAGGAAGGCAGAGTTTGCAGACCTTTCCAAATTGGCTTAAGAAAGGTAAAGCTTTGTTCTGCACATCTGACTCTTCTTTCTGGTTTGCAGGGGAAGAAGTGGGACTGGTATCTGGAATATCTCTACGCCCAGGGGCTGAAGGGGCTGAAGGTGTTCATTGAGAGCAGCATCAGTCGGGTTTCCCAGGCCCGCAGCAAAGCAGGGAATGTGGATGTGTGACCTGGGGCTCACTGCACTTCTGTCATCTGGAGCAGACTTGCAGACTCTAAAGGACTGTGTCACTAATTCTTCCTTTCTCAGAGGAGAGAAACAGAGCATTGACTCCTACCTGCACTTTTGTACTGACATCTCTCTTATGAAAGTGAAGTCACAGATGTTGAGGCTGCCATGGTTCACTAACACTGAACCCCCTCTTGTCCCTGCTAAACTTCTCTGGTCTGAAGCTCTGTGACATCCACCTTTTTCACCCTAGTGTGTCTCTGTTGGATTATCTGTTCTGATTGAGAAGCAAACATTTTCCATCTCAAAACTGCAGTGAGCAGTGGTGCTTCATTTATAAGTCATGTTGACCCCTGACCTGCTTTGTCTTCCTCAGCAGCAGGTAATGAGAAACAACTCCATCAGCCTTTCAGGGATGCTGTGTATGTCTTGGATTGGAGCAATGTGAGCTTCCCAATCCCCTGTTGTACTCTGCATGACTTTTAACAGGCTGACCAAACTGACCTTCCTGAAATTAATTTTCATTTTGAGGCTTAAGGAACAGTTTTTTTGCTAACTCTGGTTCTAATGATGTTCTAATACAGCTGGAAAGTACACTGAACTGGAGTTCAGTTGATTTACTGGTGTGAGCACTTCCACAGTGTTGCCACCAGCTCACCATTTTCTGTCTTGATAAGTGCAAATGTAACTTTCCCTTTAGTGTTTTTGGCTTGGTAGGTGTTGTATATTATTTGAGTACATATGTATAATATATATTCTGTAAAATATTTCTAATGTGTCATTTTGAAAAAACTCTTACAAAATGTATCTTCTCCTGTCATTTCATTTTAAATCTGAGTAGAAGCTGAACTGAGGTTTCCAAAATCTGAATGAACTTTATTTTTCTGCTGTGAAACAAGGTTGTAACCACTTGAGAGTTGGGTTAGATGATGGTGAATTTTGCATTGTGAATCTGTGCTTTGATTCAGTAAAGGAATCAGTCTTGAGAGCAACTCTGGAGCCACTTAAGATGTTTGCTTTCTTCATCCCCTCAAAATCAGCCTGGTTGAGTACCAGAGTTCTCAGCTCAAGTACATCTGGTTAATGTCTAAAGTATTGCCCTTCTCTTTCATCTGTCTTATCCCAAGAAGTGTAAGTGCTGCTTGCTAATTTTTGTCAGGAGAAACAGATCTTCAAAACCCTGATGATATTTTTTCAACAGGAGAAACTCCACCTATTAAAAATTCCTCCAAGTGGATATGTTTCAAGATGTGTTCCTAACATATAACTAGTATTATTTTTCTGTGAAGCTACCTTCAAAAAGCTTTTGGAAATGTTATTTCCACTTATGCTGGAAAGGCTGTGTACATCTCAAAGAAGCAATAGCCAGGAAGACAAGGATTCCTGTTTGGAATTTGGAGTTTGTGGAAGGTGCATTCCTGTTAGCTGCCAGAGCCTTCATTTCACTTGTGGAAGATGCCAGGGTTCTTAAGAGTGTGTGTGATGTGTGTAAATGTATTTGAAGGGGCTTATAGAGAATCCTTGAGGATATACTGAATGTTTTACAGTTACTGGTGCTGAGATCAGTTTTCCCTCGGGGTTGGTGTTTGGTGGAGGAAACACAGAATCATGTTATGGAAGACTTGCAGCATCACAGGTCTTTGTTGTACCCTGGGTTGTGAAAGTATTTAAGCAAACTGTGCACAGTTTTGACATTCAAGTACACAGGCTGGGCACTTAGGAGTGCAGAACTACAGCAACAGGACAGATCATTTTAATGTCAGGGGTTTTTTTATTGGTTTGTTTGTTTTGTTGGATGGACAAGATGCCTGTTTAAAATCCATCCTATGCAGCAAAATGTGCCTGGTATTATTGGGCACCAGAGATGACTTTTAGCCTCTTTATGCTGTGGTAACTCTTGTCTTTTTTGACATTTGGACATTTTTCTTTTCTTTTTTTTCCCTCTATCCTGAGTAGCATTGCACTTGAGTGAAAGAATGGCCCTTTTATGGAGAAATGTGCTACTGTAGCTTTTCTATTTTCTTATCTTTTTCCCCCTGCTTGCTCTTTGCATTTGAATCATCACAGCAAATTTTGCAGACCATTTTCTGTTAAAAGTATGTGCTCAAAGACTTGGCTGACCACAGCTGCTCTGAGGACTAAAATGGACACAGTCAAGACCCATCCATTTCCTGGTAAGTGACAAATGAGTGATTTACCTCTCATGCCTGTTTCAGCCCATTCTAAGGTAGGTGGACACTATGAAATTGTAGCAGAAACAGCTGCGCTGGGGTGTTATCACAAGGCTTCTGCAGGCTTTTGATTTAGGGGTTTTGTAATATCATAAACAGGCCATGGCAGTGGCCATTTCAGTTTAACTGCATCCTGTAGCATTGCTGGTAGCTTTTAATCTGATTTCAAAAAGTGAGGCCTCTCCCTTTGGAAAAATCTCTGAGTGGATATTAAATAGGATTTCCAAGTAGTGGGCCAGAACCCTGTCTAGGGTAAGCAGCCACAGCTCCACTAATTTCTAATGGATCTGTGTTGAGTTGCACCAGCTGAACATTTGGTCACACAACCAAAGCCATTAACCCCTCCCTGTCAGACACAGGCAGCATTATGCCTCTGAAAATCCAGATGCCTTGGGCTAGAGTTAATCTGACATCTTCTTCTGAAGCCATGTTTGCTTTGTGTTCCTGTTCATCATTTTAATTTTGTGGTGGGAGACTCATTTGTGCACCTTTATGCATCAGAGTCTACTGCCCTTTCAGAGAGAGCTTGCTCTGAAAGAGTTAATAATTTCAACCTGTTTTCAGCTGGAATGAAGAAACTGGTTCCTCTGTATCCCTGCTTTCTATTCTTTTGTTGGCCTACTTCCCTCTGCTTGCATTTTGCATTCCTAATGCCATGAATAAATCAGGACCCAAGGATTTAGAAGGTGGTACAGCTGTAACCACTCAGAAAATGGAATCTGTGAGGCTTGTACTGCAGCTCTAGCAACTGCCAACATGGGTGCTCCTGAACTCTTCTAATGCCATTTAACTGCCACCAAAATTAAATCCACTTTGCCTTTTTTGATGCAATCTTTGAGATTTTTGTGCCTCTACCCAGTGTCTCCTCCCTTGGTTACCTTTGTCTTTTAGGCAAAGCTCAGTTGTGAGGCCTCTGGGGCAGGGTAATCACCTCCTGGCTGCTGTGACAAAATGGCTTATCACAAATCTGCGCACAGTGGAGACAGGAGCAGGGAAACTGTGGGGTCTGACCTGGCAAAGGGTTCATTTTCTCCATAGAATCACAGCACAGAGAAACTCCAGCCTGGCTGTTGTCCTAGATTTTCTGATAACTTGTCATTAATAATACACACTGGGCTGATTTGTAGCTCCATGGCTCCTGAGAGAGTGTGTGAGGGAGCTCTTTATGTGCTCTTTAGTCAGAGGATGCATCTAGTCTGGATGAAAAACAACAGAGACTGGTAAAAAGCTTGCTCTGGATGATGAATATCTTGAAAGAACAAAGTCTTCAAGTATTTTCTTCCAGGAAAGATGATTTATATTGTACCAATGGGTTTCCCTCATTACAGCTCTGCTTTTTAAAATGGAAGCAACAATTATGTTCTGAAGAAGGCTGGATACCACCAAACCTTTTGACCAAGGATGCCTTTTATGTCGTTAGCATTTGGTGATGTGGGTTTGGGCACAGGATTCCTGAGAGAACTGAATGTAGCTGTTAGACCTGTCCAAGTAATTATAGTTGGCAAAGGAGGTGTTGAAGCACACAAATACCATCCTACAAGGTGTGTGTGTACCTTGTGAGGATGCCTCTCTGCCTCTCAGCTTCCTGTCTCGTAGGAGTAAAAAGTCTGCATAACACAGGGTAAGATTTTTTTTTTAATAAAGGCTTTAATCTCCAGGCTCACTCTTGCACAAATGTAGAAACCAAAACAGTCGATCTTAAAAAAAAAAAAAAAAAAAAAAGGGGGGGGGGCTGTAGGTACCTACACAGGCTCTAAATACCATTTTAACCTTGACAGTGTTGAGAAATCTGTGGGCTGAGGCGTGATCCCATTCTGCAGCTGAATGAGTGAACATGCATCAGGCAGGCTGTGGTACCTGCCAGAAACGTGACACAGGATGGGCTGTTCCAGCACAGCCTCACTCAGGGGATATTTAACTCACTGTAATGTGCCTGAGCTCCTGAGCTCCAGGCACTGGGTTTAGGCTGCAAATTGCAATAGATACTTTGAAAGATTTTACTCTCTGCCCAAATCCTTTGGGCTCTTCCTTTCAAGAATGCAGGGATAAGCTTCTGCTGTGAACATACATTTGATGTGCAGCTGTATCCCTGTGCAGCCTGGCTTGCTGTGCTCCAGTGTCAGTGCTGCCAGTGTGATCTCTGCAGGAAGAGGCTGCTCTCTGCAGGTTTCTGCCAGCCCTCTCTCCAGTCTCAGGCCCTGCACCATCCCCATCATGGTTTGTTGTGCACGGATCACTAAGCAGTTTCCTTTCTCTCAGGGCACCTCTGTTCTGTGTCCAAGTGAATCTTCAGCAGTTCCTGTGTGATTGCTCTCCTGCTCCTCTGAGTGCACAGCCCAGTAAGGCAGGAGGGGGATGGAAAGCACATTGTAAATGTGTTGACAGCTTTTGAAGAACAAAACAGCCCCTGAAATCTGCCTTGTCTGCCTTACCCTCCTCTCCTGCATGCTTTTGCTTTCTTTTCTACCATTTTCTCCTTTCTCTTTTCTTTCTCCATCTCTCCCCACAAATTCTTTTACACTCTCTTGATACCCTCTCCTCTTTCTTTTGGCACTTGCTGCTCTGAAAAGATTTCCTTCCTCCCTCATAGTCTCTATTTCTCATTTTGGGGGATTGTTTCAAGGCCTGTGTGGGAACAAATGAAAAGGGGGATTAATTCTGTTTCTGAGTGCATGGCTTGCATCAGTTCTCTGCCCATTCTTCTCTCTCACCCCAGGTACCATGTGTTTAGAAAGTACCCTGCTGCTTTTCTAAATGCTTTCAGCAGGGTAGAATCTGCTCTGGGAAGGTTTTTGTGCTTATTGATGCTAGCAAAAGAGGTACAGTTATTTATTCTATATCAGTTATTTAAACAAAACAAGAAAAAAAAAGCCCCCCAGGATGGTACAATACCCAGTCAACAAAATTATTTTCTTAGGGCTCTAATTCTAGTTTTGCTCCTCCTTGTTGAAGGGAGGCTCTTTGTGCTCTGCTCCCAGCCTGCTGGCCTGTCTAATGTACTGGAATTGATGGGCAGGTCTGTCCCTTTGTGCAAGACCTGCTCCTCTGGCTTCCCCTCCCAGGTAGGAACAGCACAACCACTGAGATCAATGATCCTGAATCAAAACAGAGCTGCAGCTGTCTGGCTGTGGGCAGCTGTGAGAGAGCACAGTGCTGTCTGATGCTTTAATTAGGAAGAGACTCAGGTGAGGGAGCCCTGTGTCTCAGGAAAGCAGGGATTTGTAGACTCTTGGGGAGAAATTGGAGTTTTTCAAGCCATAAAGGACCTTGTCCTGGCTCACAAGCCTCTCACTAAACTCTTCTTCAGCAGATGGATCCACAAGGACTGTGGGTGTATGGCTCTAGGGAAAGTGCTCTTCTTGCTGTCTGCCTGTATTCTCCTTTTAACAAGGATAAGTCTACATTCTGTTCCTGGCCAAAACACTTTAATTGGGGTAAATGGATTAATTTGAGCTTTACTCTGAAAGGGAAATAATTTCCCAAAGTTTCCAAAGGATGGTAGCAATACTTTCTCTTCTGTACCAGAGAGATGAACTTTCTCTTTCAGGAGATGTGATGTTTCAAAGGAGGAAAGAGACACTGCACATTTTGGGAACCAATTCCCTGTGACAAGCACTATTTTAGAAGATAAAGTTAATTGGTGGGAACTTATGGGAAGAAAAATGTAAAAGTAATAGCCTTTAATTATACTGAACCCTGAAGTTTTATGTTGAAAATATGAATGCCAGAATTTTAGGTGATGGTTTTTGTTTGGTTGGTAATGCAAGAATAATTATTGTTATGGATATTCCAACTTAGAAGTGATTAATAGTAATGGCTTTGTATATTGAGAATGTAATACAGAATTTAGGCTGAAAGCAAACACAGCCCTTATTTATAGCTTTTAGAACTTTCAAACTAAAAATTCTGTCTGTGTGTCTCTCTATATGTGAATTTTATGTTCAAGCCTTATAAAACCTGTCCCAATTTTTACCTATTGTATGATTGTACTCTGTATTTAGCACTGTTCATATTGAGATATCCCTGTTGGGAGGGTGGACATTGTTAGTTTTCCTAACAAGGTACATATTTGCTGTTTCATAAAACAGAAAATGACTGAAATGTTTCATTAGGGGAATACATAAAGTAAGTACCACTGTATCTTCTGGAAGCTCAGCTCTTGGAGCTCTTTGGGAGATTTTTTTGGCTTAAGTTCTCTTCAGAACTCAAAGTACACCAAATTTAGCCTCTCATCTCAGAAACCTTCCCATACACTTAAAAAAGTTGTAGTGCTTATGTGAAAACTGTGATTATGACACATCCGAGCTGGTCTCCCTCGTTCCCCTTGAGTTCTGAATTCCTCCTCTCCTTGCCCTAATTTTAATCTTAAAACAGAAAGTATTGGAAGACTTGGGAAGATGTTCCCAGCCCTGGAAGCAACTCTCCCAGCAGAGATTCTGGTTTGCCTCATAATTTAAACTAAACTGACACAAGAGATATTTTTTCTCTACTGCATTTAAACAATCAATAATTTAGGATGCTTGTACAGGAAAGCACCTTGTTTTTGTGGTTCATGCTGTCTGTTCACATCTCTGTGCTGCTGTCTGTCTCGTGTGCATGTGTACATTGGCTTGATATGTTTGTCCATGTTGTCATGTCCCTTACAGCTGCTGCTGGTGACAGACACATGCTGCCATCGGATTTGGCCCTGTCTCTCTGGAGGATGGTGTCTGTGGAGGTGCCTGGACAGCCCTTCCAGACTCTGCTGTTATTTCCCCCTCTCTCTCCTTATTTAACCCAAGATTTCTTATTTGTCTGTGTGCACAAAAATAGCCCAGCAGAGTCTCTGCTCATTTTTGTCTTCTGATCCATATCTGGTTTTTTTTTGGTCTAAATACAGCTTTCCAGGAGGGATTTTATTGCATCAGTACAGCTGTTGTGGAAGCAGGAGCTATTGAAGAAGCTTTTAAGAGCAGAAGGTGTGGAGTGAATAAGTATTCTTGGGTTGGTACTCCAAGTATTCAGTGTTGCTCCTTTTGGAACCAAAGATAAGGAGGTTGCTATTTAAAAATCTCCTTTCAGTGTGGTTACAGGAGTTGTCTGTGCCTCACTGTGCTCTGCTCCTGACTCCTGGTGCACCCATCTGGGATCAAGGGAGAACTTCAGGCACCCACCTGCTGCAGGTTCTAGCTGCTACCATCCCAAGGGGCTCACAGGTTTCCTGATGACTCTCTCAAACATATTTTACACAGGATGAACGATATTTTGAGTTTTAAACATTTTCCATATTTAAATTGGTGACCTAGGAAAGCTTTTGCTCTGTTTGCATCCCCATGGTGTTGGAATTAAGGTTTTGCTCTGTAAGGTGCCCAAAGTGGCTGAAAGGTGATCATGGGCTCCCCACCCAGCTGGGCACAGCCCTGGGGTGGTTTGGGCACTGCCCCTCTGTGCAGCACCATCATCCTTACACCCACCCACAGGAGGCCCTGTGATGCTGCAGAGTTTGCCAGTTGTTATTTCCATTGCTGGCTTCACCAGGAGTGATTTTTCAGGAATTTAGTGGAGTTGTGAAGCTGTTACAGTGCTGGTTCTGAGTGAACCTGCATTTTGGAATACACCTGAGACAGGGAATAAATGTATAGAAATGGAAAATGTTTATAAACAGCACTGATATTTCTGGATAACATAACTGTGTGAGCAGCAAAATAACATCTTTAGTCTGCCAGCTCTGGGGAAAAATGGGCTAAGACTCATTAAAGACTGTTCTGACAAGGACCAGAGTTATTGTATTTTCTGACTTTTAATTTTCCCATGGAGAGGCTGAGACAGACTAGTGCTTAAAACAGAGAGCTGGGACTACATTTGAATCCTCTTTCTCACCAAGTAATTGAATTCTGTTTCTTTTTGTGTTATATGAAAATAACATCACTTGGTGGCTTGAGCAGTTTGAAATCCTTGGGTGGAATGATCTGCAGAACTGTGAACTGTTATCCATGGGCAAAAACCCCAACTCTATGTCTGTGTCCTCATCCAAGCCAGCAGCTCCAATCCTCCTGTTTCTTGTGAGCTGAGACAAGATACCCTGATATTTGAAAGGAGAATAAGAATTGCCTCCTTCCTTTACTTATTTTTATTTCCTAAGAAGAGCGGGAAGCACATCCAAAATTGTGATAATAATATTTTTGCTATTTAACTTTAAAACGGGCTATTCTTAAATTATAAAAATCTAATGTCAGATACCCAAATTGTGCTTAAGGAAGGAGGCGACTGTGTCTGGCATTTTCCAGCACACGCGTGGCCATATCTAACCTAAAATGAGAGCCGGTGGGAGATGCCGGCGAGCAGAGGGAAGCGTGGCTGAGCCCAGCAGGTCCCCAGAGGTCAGATCTCTGTGTGTTTGTACCTCTCCCCTCCTCCCTTTTCTCTCCCCCTTTCCATGTGTATTTTGTCTCCTCCTCCTCCCGTGCGTGCCCATCTTTGCATCCCCGCTGTTCCCTCCCCTGCCCGGCATCCTCGCTCTGGGCCGGGCTCTCGCAGGGCCGGGCGCTCGGGGGGCTCCGTCCTTGCTCCCTGCCGATCCAAAGGGATCTCTGTGAGCCGGGCGAGCCTCTGCTGCTGCTGCTGCCGGGGCTGTGATGGCATAGCAACACAGCAGCCGGGGCGGTGGAGGAGGAGGAGGAGGAAGGCAGCGGTGCCGAGGCTCAGCATGCAGCCCTGCCCCAGGGGCTCCGCTGCTGATTCACAGCCAGCCCCGCTGCCCGCCCGGACCCGCCGCGCTCGCAAGGTAGGCCACGGCAAAACGCCCGTGTTCCTGCCTGGGCTGGGAAAAGGGACAATTCGGATGGATGGTTCAAACCGGGCAATGCCTCTTTGGGGTGTGCGGGTCCCTTGGCAGCAGCGCTGCCCGTGCATGTGCGGGTGAGGAAACTTGCGGAGAAGGAGAGAGGGGTGTCGGGGTGGGAGCAGGAGAGTGGCCCAGAGCATCTCCAGGAGGGACAGGCCGGGGAGCAGCTGGGGATGCGGATTCCCGAGGCGAGCAGCAGAGCCCGGTGTGCCCGGCTGCGATGCTTTGCTCATTGAAGGGTTATTTACCCCGGCAGTGTTTATTTACCCTGGGCAGGGTGTGTGGTGGCCTTCGAGCATCTTCCTGGCAGGATCAGGGCACCGAAACACTCCTGACGAGCATCAGCCCACAGTCCCAGCTCTGCCCTTCCCATTCAGCACCTTACGCGGTCCAGCCTTGCTCCTTTATGTGTCCGCCCTCCCCTCCCCCAGCTCCTTTCACTCATCCTTCCTCCTCCTCCTCCTCCCTCTCAAGGGCTGGTATTGCCACCACTGACCTTCCCCTGGCTGCAGGCAGCCCTGATTGCCTGAAGGAAGCCCAGGACCTTTCCTGCTCCCCAGGGCTCTGCCTCTCTCTCCCAGCCAGACAGGACAGCCTGGGCTGTGCTTTCTGGAGATTTGGTGCCACAGATTGTTCCAGGTGCCCAGTCCAGCGTGTTCCCTTCAGCCTTCCCTCCAGCACAGCATCACAGCTGTGGAGGGGCACTGGTGGAAGTGCCAGCATTGTATTTGTGGGGTTTCAGTGCTGAGATTGCCCATGTGCAGTGACAGGGGTGTGGAGCAATTATTCCCATACCCTTAAATGCCATGCTTTCTCTGGGAGAAACCAATGTCTGTTTGTATTTTGGGTTTTAGTGATGTAAAAAAAGTCTAGTCAGTTTTTGGTCAGTTTGTTTTCCTTGTGCCCTAATCCAAGGTCCCTCACACCTCTCCTGCTGCTCACCTCTTTGTTTTGGACCTGTGGGAGTTCTTGTTTGGTTATTCTCATTAATGGCCTTCCCTGCCTGACCAGAGTGCCCTTGTTGAGGAAGCTGTGTGAGGTCCCAGCCACCAGATTCAGCTGTGCTGGGGGTGTTTCCATTCTTCTGGAGGGGTTTCCATTCTCCTGGCATTCACATGTGTCTCTGGTGCCATCTCACACCCTCCCTGTGGGTGGAAGCTTGTCCCTGCTGCTGTGGGAGCTGTCCAGGCAGGATTCTGGAGGCAGCAGGGCCCTCTGGAAAGGAACTGGACCACAGTCTCCCTTTGCAGCAGTGTCCAGGAATGTGGAGTGCTGGGAGGGGAAGTGTTGGAGTGTTGCTGTGATGTGGTGCTGTGTTCAGGTCCTCTCTGAGATGGGATGAGGATCATGCCTCTGGATTAATGCCTGAGGCAGATCAATGCTCTCTAAACCTGGCCAGGACTGTAGCTGTGAATGGGGCTGCTCAGGTTGGAGTGGCTCTTCACAAAACCAAGCAAAGTGAGGCAGGGAAGGGATTAAATGAATCGGTTCAAACAAAAGTCCTGAGTTCTGGAGACATATGGTTATTTCTGAATATAGTCATGTTTCTAGAAGTACATTCAAGGTTTCCACTTTAGCCTGGGTGTCTGTGATAAAAGCATAACAGAGGAATTATAAGTCTCATGAAATAAGACATACTGACCAGAAAGAACTCAGTCTTCAAAAAACTCTAATTTTCATAGGTGTATGAAGATGAAACCAATCTTTTCAGGATTGAGCCAAAATTGCTCCATCCCATTTTCCTTTGCATAAGAATAAGGTCACTCTGCCACATCTCAAGTAGGGAAAGGAAATGTGACTCCATGGGGCACACAGCCTGGCCATTAAATCATGGCCTCAGAAGGCCAGAGAGCCTTGTGCTTTGGCAGGGAGTTTATTATAAGGACAACCTTGGGGGCAAGGCAGAGCATTCAGTTTGGAGAAGCAGGTGCCAGCTTTACAGTGAGAATGGGAAGCCAAGTGCCAAGGCAGCCAGGAGTCAGCAGCATTGCCTTGGCCATCAGAGCTGAGTGTGGGTGTGCTCTTCCCACTGCTGTTGATCAGTTACACAGCCTGGCAAATGGGTGATGTGCTTTTCACAATGCAGCAAAACTTGTTTGCTGCTTCCAGCAGCAGGGGAGGTTCAGGTGTTTAGAGGAGAAGGGCAAGGCTTGAGGCTTTTACTGGTTTAAATTGGGCTACAGGAGCCACATTTCTTAAGGAATGTGCAATTTTTATGCTCGGTGCAACCTTCTTTCAGTCATTAAGCAAGTGTTTCCCCCCTGTTCTGCTGTCCCTTTTGGGAGGTGGCTGCCTGCTCTTCTCCTGCTCCTTCTGTCTGTCAGGTCTAGCAGGCAGCAGCTCCTCTGTGTCCAGCCCAGCAGGGCTGTGGGCTCACAGCTGGCTCCTCTGCCTGCTCGAGTCATTATCTCAGTACTCTAAGCTGCTGAGAGAGGGGAAGAGTTCCTAGGAAAAGTGAGCTTTAGAGGGAGCAACTTAAAACCCAGCTGGGAGTCTGAAATGGCATGCAAAAGAAATGTAGGTTTTTCAGTCTTCCTGTAAAAAAATTCCCTAAGTTATTTTTGAGCCTAGAGAAGGGTAGTCAGTGTTGCATGACCATGTTGTGGGCATACACCCACACTCACCTGGTGAGGTGGGGACATCATCATCACCACAGTTTCCTAGTGCAAAGCCAACTGGGGAAATTTTTCAGTTTGAGGTTGTGTGTGTGTATTCTGTTGCTTAGGAAAATGGAGAGTGAGTGAGCCAGGGGAAAGGATGCTACTTCCTTATTTAGATAAGCACCTGTTTATCCATTGAATTAAAATAACATTTTGGTTATGAGCTCCAAGTCCAAGTGGCCATTTAAGAAAGGAGCTCATTAGGTGTGAGAGTCCCCCCTTGACCCACCCTCAGTGCATAACACATCTTGTGCTGCTTGCTCACCACCAGATAAACCAAGGTTTTATGTTACTTCTCATGCACAGGTGCTTAATTGAATCACCCTTCATTTTAATTAATAAAGGGGCCCTGGTTCTTTGGTGGAAGTGCAGTGTGAAGCCCAGCTTTGGCCTCTGGGATGTTTAACCCTCAGGTTATGGGGTTAGAAATGCTCCACATGTGGAAGATTGCTGCCAGTCCCTTTCAGGGTACATGGGAGCACATAACAGCCAGGAGAATGTTGGGCTGATTTTTGTGGGAGTGTGTTTGGGTATCTATTCTGGGTTTGTAAAGAGATGGAGATGAAGGGCCAGTGCTCTGTGTTGTTTTGACATTGATCCCACTGGGACAAAGGTTGCTTTTCTCTCACCAAACCTTGACCAGTGGGGTCTTGGGAAGTAGGTCATCTGGCCTGCGATCTCAGGCTTCAATTATTTACTTACAAGTGCAGAAAATAATTTTTTTTGCTGAAACAGGACGTGTTGTTTAGCTGTCGAGGGAGTCCTGCTGTCTGTCAGCCTGGGAATGCTGCCTTTGTTAGCATCTACATGGGAGCTGAGCTCTGAAATATCCACAAGCCTCCCACCTTTCCCCTGAAAGGACACCGAACATGCTGAGCTAAAATGTTATTACTTCTCTGTACAGTAAGTTAAACAACAACAAAGCCATTAACATTTCCAGCAGCAGGGAACATGTTTGTATTTCCACCCTCCTCATGGGATAGAGGCTGAGCTGAGCTGCCTTGCCTCAAGATGTTCCCATATTTTTTTCCTTATAGGCCAAGATCTGAAGTGGAAAGTTTCAGGGAAGAATGTTTAGGAGGAAATTAGGAATTCAAAGCATAAAACCTGTGATTGAGAGACCTCTTGATCTGGAAATTCAACATTACACTCTACTGCCTGTGGCAGGTTTCTAATCCTGGGGGATGTCTTATAGCCATGGAGGGTCAGCTGCAGTGTGAATTCCCTCACTGAACTGTGAATTCCCAAACTGTTTGGGGGAGTTTGGATATGGGCTTCTATCAGGAGGATTTTAAACAAATGCAGCAGAATTGGTGAATTCTGTGCACCACGTGCAGTGGTGGGAAGCTGTCACCTTCCTTTTGGCTGGGGTGGAGGAGAGGTGCTGAGGAGCTGGGACAGCCTCTCCAGGCAGCCAGGGGTGCTGCTGCAGCAGGTCTGGAAAGCAGAGAGGGCACAGAGATCCCTGGGTGGTGCAGAGTTGTGTGACAGAGCTGGAGCAGGACTGGCTGGGCAAAGGCTGTTCCAGCTGCCTTTGTCAGACTGCCTGGAAAGGGGGGAGTGGGACAGGCTCTCCAGTGCTGAATTTGTAACAAGTAGGAAGAGGAAAAAAAGGCAATTATTTTGGTTTTAGTACCTTTAATGCCCAAGCATTCATCTGTTGAAAAGTAACATCCAGATTTTTTGCTTTCTCATTTTTCAGCTAGAGGATCATCAAGGTCTCATCCTGGTAGTGGTTTGGGTACTGAAGTGTTTGGGAGCTCTCACACAGCACTGTGGAACATGCACTGCTTCATTTCTTAGGGTGCTCTGAGAGCAGAGGCAGATGTTGTGTGCTCTGCATGGGGGAGGATGCAGAACAGCCCCAGGTAAGGAGGTTGTACCTGATGCCTCTGATCTGACACCTTTGTGCCTGGAGTGGTTCCTCCAGCACAGACAGGTGACAGACACCAGTGGAAGGGGTTTCCCTCCCTGCTGTCTGCACTGTGTGACTGCAGTGCCCCAGTCCCTGCTCCATGGGGACTCTGCAGCTGCTTCTTGCAGTGCCCACCTGTGGAAATTCTCACCTGAGCCTTGATGCTTGTTCTGCTTGCACAGAAATGTGCCCAGGGGACCAAGCTCACTTTGTATCTGTTTGAACAGCCTGACCACGTTGTTCCCTGAGCCCACCGAAGGAGAATCTCTCAACTCATTAGAGGTTGGAGAAGGCTGTGGGGATGAGAGTTTTTATCTGCACTTCAATCTGGTTTGAATGATGTTGAACCTTGGCTGTTGTGTGCTGGGGCTCCAGCACCAGCCTAAAGCAGAGTGCAGAAAGTGAATGGTGGTGTGGGAGAGGCAAAGTGGATCACAGGTTTGGCTCTTGACAGGAGGAGGCATCAGGCAGCAGGAATTTAGCCAGGAAGCATCCACAAAATCTGCTCCACATGCTGCAGTGCCCAGCCCCAGAGCTGTATGAAGCACTGAGGTAGGAGTGCCAGAACTGGAGCTGTTTTGTGTGCCTCAGCAGAGAAGCAGAGCAGATCCAAGAGCATTTCTCCTTGCCTGGTTCCAGCAATAGCAGGGAATTTGGCAGGGGGTCCCATGGAGCTGCTGCCTTGCTTGCAGACGTGCCTCTCTGTCTGGTTGTCTCTCTCTCCCCTGAATGTGCTCCTTTGTGCTGCCTGCTGTGCAGCTCACTCAGTCCCACATTCTCTGGGTTCTCTACCTCTGGGCTTTGTGTTTGTTGCTGCAGAGTGCCAAAGGGCAGCTGAGGCACTGCCCTCACCCTGCTCTGGTGTTCCTGGCAGCGAGGTGATGCACAGGGCACGGCTGGGCAGTGCCCTTTGCTTGGCACTCAGCTTGTGCTGTGACTGCTGCCTTGGACAGGCTTTAGGTCCCTGTACCATCTGTGTCCTGATGGGCTCTGCCATCCCTGGAGGAGCACAAGGAGCCTCAGGAGTGCAGCAATGCCCGTCTTTATTTCCACGACGCTGGCAGGGAGCATGGACACCCTCCATGGATACCTGCAGGAGCAGGGTTCCCCACCCCTGTCTCAGAGTGCACTTGTGCATGCACAGCTGTCACTCAGCAAAATGCACTCAGAGCAGAGCTGCTGACCTGCCCAGCGCTGCTCCTGCTCTCTGTGCTGGTGGCAGGCACTGCCAGGGGCCAGGCTAAGAGCAGAGAGCCCAGGTGTGTGTGTGTGCTGTTGGGGGGCTGGCTGAACTCCTCTGGCCAGCACACACCTCTGCAGTTTCACTGCACTGTGGCACAGGAAAACCCAGGCCTCAGGATGGCAGCTACAGTGAGATATCACAGAACCTGTCTGCAAAATCCATGGATTTCCCTGTCCTGGGGAAGAGCTCAGGGGCATTCCTCTGTCAGAGGCTGTGAGGAAAAATAGCTTTCCACACACTGAGAATTGTATCTCAGCTAGAATGAGTGTCATTTAGAGGAACAGAGCCCAAATGGCACAAGCACTGGAGGAAAAGGAGGTGGTGCTACCTTCTGTCAGAAATCTTCTGTACCCTTGGGGCTGGGTGTGGTGAATTTGCACCAAGAGCTGCAGGGCTTTGAAGACCCTGGAATTTATAATGATTAATGTGGGTCTCACAATCCCCTGATAATCCCCTGCCTGCATGGGGGAAGGAGCAGGGAGGCACAGCCTGCAGTGTTCATTGGAGCTAATGGGCAGGAGAGGGAGAGGACGAGACCTTGGACTGTCAGCCTGCTGGAGAGCTCAGCACAGGCTGTTCTGCTGGAAAGGGAGAGCATTATAGCTGTAAAAATCACTCCGAGATTAAAAAAAAAATCACAGGATAATCTCTTAATGTGTGTAATTGAGGGCAGAGAGGCAGAGGAGGCTCAGGCAGGGCAGTGAGGCTGTGGAGGTGCCAGGGATGGGCAGCGTGCACAGGGCCAGGGGGGTTTCTCCTCAGCTGTGCAGTGCAGGATGTGCTGCCTGATCCTGCCCTGCCCCGCCAAGCAGGAGGGGTCCCCAGCTGTCCAGCTGAGCTGGTGTGAAGCAGCCAGCAGCCTTCTCCCATCAGCATCACTCATTGCCCTGCAAGCAGCCATGAGCTCTGTCTGCTGGAGCAGGTGATTTTCACCTTGTAAAAGTAGGAAAGCAGTCACCAAATCTTCTCTGAGCTCTATTTCTCATGGCTTTCCATAAAGCTGAGATGGTGCTGGCAATGAAATGAATCCTTGTTTTAGCTCATTTAGAGTCCGAACAGCAAAACCCAGCAGCATTGTGAGCAGAGGTCTCATTTCTGATCTATGGAATAGTCCAGGGGCCACTGCTAACTGGCTTTACAGGTCATGCAGTTCAAAAATGGGGATAATGAAGGCAATTTTGTAGCTCATAATGAGCAAAAACTCATAAAAAGCCAGCTCACAGTATGAGATACATGAAGCTGGGGCTCTAGGCAGTTTGCCTTCTGAATATAAAAGGAAAAAATATGTTTGAAAATGTTGTCTGTTATGGGGAAATGTCTGTTCTGTCTAAACATAAGTTGTTCTGGATTAAAAACCATACTGTACCACCTGCTAGGAGGAAAGTGAATGTTATCTCAACCACAACTAGAGCAATGGCCATGCTAGTGAGATCCTCTCTCCCTTTCTATAACCATGGGCATCTTGTACAGTTCAAGAAACCCAACCCTTTCTAAAAGTGCAGTGTAGTCTGTGGGACTCACTAACAGAAAATTGCATAACCAGGTGGAAGAAAAGAGTTGGATGCTTAGATGAAACTAGATTGTAGCACCAGGAGAAGTACATTAAATTAAAAATGCTTCCTTTAGTCTCCAGCTGCCGTGAAGGCAGCGCTGCGGGCAGCTGGGAGGGGGCTCAGCTCTGTGAGGAGGTGCAGGCTGACCCAGGCACTCTGCTGCTGCCTTTCAGGTGCTCCATGCCCGTGACCATCAGCTCTGATGCAGCCCCTGGTGATGCAGGAATGGCTCCATGTCCTCCCTCCGTGCCCTGAGTGGCCCCTCCCGGCCCAGGCGCAGCACAGCAGCCCTGCCCGCCCGCTCTCTCAGGTAAGAGCCGCCCCTGAGCCCTTCCCTGGCAGATTTGTGCACATCTTGCAGCTTTCTGGGGGGCAAAGCAGCCCCTCTGCCCTGGGGAAGGGGAGGCTGAAGCTCCAGCCCCCATCACTCCAGGAGGAGAGCGTGTGCTCTGCTCCAGCGCTGCTGCTGCAGAGTGTTCCCCAAAGCAGGGGAGGAGAGACCTGCAGAGCTGGACTCTGAGCTCTTCCACAATAAAGAATGAGAGGTTACTGTAAACACCTCTCATGTATTTGGTTGGGCTTTTTTTCTTTCCTGGAAACTTAGAAGAATGTCAGCTTTTGGTGAAAATGTAGCTTTTCTACTCTTTCTGGTTGCGGAGAAGAGATTGGAAATAAGCCCCTGGTGGGTTGTATTGATGCTGTAAGGCAGAGGAGGACTCTGACCTCTTACTAATCTAATTATCTCGAGGGACAGATCTTGGTGTCCCTCCTCCTCCACCAGGCTCCTCAGCAGAGGGGCAGGAAGGTCTCTGGGGACCCTGGTAAATGGCAGAGCAGATGGAAGGACAGAAAGGTGTGCTGGCAGCTGTCTGCAAAGTTGCCTGTGCTCTGCACTGGGCTGTCATGAGGTGCTTTAGCCCCTCTGCTGTGGGGAGAGGCTGCCTGGGCTCTGCCAGGCTGTGGATCCCTCTTTAGCCCTGGGTCCCAGGGTGCTCTCACCTGTCTGGGCACTGCCAAAGGTTCCCTTGGGCACTGGCAGGGTTCTCCCCAGGATAAACCAGGCCCCAGCTCTGCCTTTTCCTTTTTTGTTGTGTTCCAAGCATGAGAAGCAAGGGCTGAGCCTGAGGTCTCTCCCTGCTCTGGCTGACCATCAGCCTGGACCTGTTTGCCTCAGGGAGCTGGGGTGTGCAGGAGGGAGGCAGAGCTGTCTCTGGAGAGGCTCCAGCTGCAAGGATGAGGCAGGGGCAGGCTCTTGGTGGCTCAGTCAGGGGTTCTTGGCCCTGGGGTGGCTGCTACAGTGCTGCTGTGGGCCAGGAGTGGTTGATAGACAGCCTGGCAAATGAAGTGAGGAGGGAGAGGGATAGAACAGGATGAGCAGGGAAAAGCCTTCCTGACCTGCTGAGCAGGGATCAGAGCCCTGTGGGATTTGCTGGGAGGGATTTGCTGCACACAGCCCTTCCTCACTGAAGCCCCCTCCTGCAGTCTGGGAGCTGCTCTCCCATCTGTTGGACCTGAGGGGTGCTGGGGACAGGAGCTGGCTGTGCTGGTCCCACAGGCAGGGCAGCACCCTCTGGGAAGAGAGGGGGAGATACTGGGAGCTTTTCTTTCCCTCCCTGTAGGTGGAAGAGAGCACGATAAAAATTCTGGGCGTCAGGACTGTGGGGGACACAAGAAGCCAGCCCAGAACTTTTTGGCAAAAAGAAACTATTGGCACTTGGTCCAGGCTGGCATGAACATCTGCTGGTACCCAACACTGTGCTGGGGCATGTGGGGGACCACAAGGGCAGATCTCAAGAACCTATTCACCTTCTGGGTCACTGAGGCTTGATAGGATGATTTCCTGGATAAATCCCTTCCCTGGCAAACACCCTGTGTGCTCTGTGTGTGCTCCAGCATCAGAGCCAAGGTCTGTGCTGGGCATCCCCTTTGCGCTGCCCTCGCAGGGATGGCTATTCCAGTGACCCTGTATTGTAAATCAAAGGTGACTCCAACAAAGGGGAGAGAGAATGATGCATCTGACTCCATCATCAGAAGGCTAATTAATTACTTTATTATACTATACTATGTGCATTGTATCTAAACTGAATCTGCCCTGCACTCACTCTTGCTCACAACTGCCCAGAACTGCACTGATCTCTGATTCTCTGGTAACTGTCTTGTGACAGTCCCACACACACACACCTGGCCCTGATAGGCCAAGGGAACCAAACATCCTCACTTTGGGTAAACCATAACCATATTGTATTCTACCTTTGCACAACACAGGCACTGCAAGCGAGATAAGAATTGTGTTTTCCCTCTTCTCTGCTTGTCTCAGAGCCTCTCTCCGCTCAGAGGCCGTGTGAATAGCACAGCCCTGCACACACCTGCTGTCCCGTGGGGCTGTCCCCATGGGCACATCCCTGCCCTCCCCGTGCTGCAGGCCAGCCGCGGGGCTGGGGCAGGTTGGAGGCCGCTGGAATGTGCTGGACAAAGCTGGGATTGAGGCTGGCAGGGACGGCTGCCGCCCCCTGCGCATTCCTGGGGGGTCAGTGCACGGCCGTGCCGGCTCCGGGCCGGGCCGTGCCCGCTCCTGCCCCGGGCGCTGCGGGAGCGATGCCCGCTCCTCCAACGGAGCTGGGGCTGGGAGCAGCGAGGGGCACCGGCCACAGCCCGCGGGAGTCACAACATAGACCTGCGACAGGTGAGGGTCCGGGGCTCTGGGGAAGGGATGCTGAGGGGATGCTCAGAGGGAAAGTGTCGGAGTGATGGGGTAGCACAGTTGGGATGGACAGAGACAGAGATCTCTGCAGCCAGGGCTGGAACTTGTGGTTTATTGCAAAGGGCCTGGGTGCAGGGCTCTGCTGGGAGCTGCCAGCCACAGCTCAGAGCAGCAAAGAGAGAAGAGAGGGGGAGAGAGGATGAGAGGGTGAGAGAGTGAAAGGGGGTAAGTGAGTAAGAGGGGCAAGTAAGCAAAGTTCCCATTACAATACAATAAATCATCTTCTGTGTTGAATATTCTGATTTTCACTAACCAATCTAGTACAATATACAAATTCTATAGATTTACACACAGCTTATAAGAATCACTATATTACTATACTGTGTTACATTTTAAACCCTAAAAACTCCTCTTTGGGCCCCTTCTGCCAAGCTGGCAGGGTCTGCTCTGAGCCTTGGACCTGTCTGCAAGCAGAGAGTGTTGTTCCATCAAAAGGGGATTACCTTCAGCTGGCCATGCCATTGTTTTCCGGTTTGTTTTCCACTGTTTTCCAGTAACTGAGGTATCTCAAAGCTTGCTTTCATTTCAATCTTGTTTATAGTTTCCATATTCTCAAAATCTTTTGCCAGGCAATCACATTTATAAGGCTTTCCTGTTTCATCTTCCCCAATAGGAAAGCATTTATTTCTCTCTCTGCTGTCTTGCAGGGGGTTTGTCCAAGGGAAGCAGGTGTTCAGCACCTGCTCTCTGCTTGGTCTCTGCTACGTGATTGTCTACAAGGCTTGGGAGCTGCAGGCGTGGTGGGCTTTTAACTTGTGTAATAAGGCCAGGAGGGCTGGGTTGTCTGCAGAGCTATGCTGTGATGACACCCAGGTAGAGCTGATCCTTCCTTTGGAGTCCCCTGGGATAGAGGGGAGGGCTGGAGAGTTCCCTGGCACTGACCTAACTTCAGTGCCATGAGCACCTGCACATGCAGAGTATTGGTTTTTCTATGTGCAAGCAGCAGTTTTAGCTTCAGTGGATCATTATCCGTGGCCCCAAGAATCCTGTGAACTCTGTGGGTGATGGTTTTCTCTGTTTTCTTGGTGTTTCTGGAGTGGCAGGATGGGGAGGCAGAGAACAGCCTGTTGGATGTTTTTAGATGAATCAAACTTAGCACCAGTCTTGGCGATCGCTTGATTTTTCTCTGAGAACTGGTGTGGAGGGGGTATTTTTAGCTGTGCAGCCAAATTCCTTGTCTGGTTGTTTTCTCCTGCCTGTTGTTTCCCTCGGCTTGGCTGAATTGCTTCTCCAGACACCTCCACGAGCCCTTGGACAGCACAAGTGACAAGTATGTATGTACACATTCCCCTTGGAGGAGCTGCTGCTTTTCCCCCAAGGCAGCTGCCCTTATCTGGCCTGTTGTATGCTGTTTAGAAAGTACTAACACATTTAATTATGGTTGATTAAGCACCTGGGGATAATTATCTCAAGCGAGCTCTGATATCAAAGCAGCACTCGATCGAAATGCTGCCATTTCTCCAACACAGCTCATTGATGTCTCACTTATGGGAAAGTGTCCATGTGTTTTGCTTAACAAACTGTGGGTTTTGGAGAGAAAATCCCCTCTCACTCGCTGAGTCCTGTGTCAGGGGCTTTTGATGCTGTGTGCTGCTGTCACCAGTACGTGCAGAGAGTGTGTTGTGAGCAGGGGCATGATACAGTGCTGAGGGCTCAGGAGAGGATTCCAACAAGGATTTGTTGTCCAGGGATCAGAACCCAGTTTTTCCAGCTGGATGTGCCTCCCTTGCCTGGCTGCGTTGGGATTTGCTGTCTTCTCTCCATGGCCTTTTGCAGCACCCTTCCCACGGCTGCTCATTCTGGAGGGCTGCGGAGGAGAAGCAGCATCTGTGGAGGAGAAGTGGCTTCTCAGATTTGCCATGCAGGCAGGGAATATCCTGGAGCCTCTGTAGAAGAGCAGGTGGCAAGTGCCAGCACTGGGGATGGCATAGAGGATGTTGGCAGATCCTGGGAACAGCAGGATCAGCCTCCTCTCGAAGCACAGCAGCTCTGTGTAACATGGGTAAAAATCATCATTAGCCCTGCAGGCTCTGTGACACATAAGGACCAGCTCTGGCTTAACAGCTCTCAGCAAGATAAGCTCATTGCTGGATAGCTGAGGAGAACACGAGATGTGCAGTGAACCCTCCCTTCAGCCTTTGCTCTGAGTGCTGCTGGAGCTGCACTGTTACTGTAGGACATGAAAGAACAGAAGCTCACACTGCTGCTCTCAAGGTGAAGAAAAAAGGGGAGTTTATTTTTTGACTCCAACATTTATAGTTTTCCAAGAGTGACAGTGGATTGGAGGGTGACAGTGCCACCTCTCCAATGGCACTGGACAAACCAACAGTTTATCAACTTTCTCCTCCTCCATAAAGGAATGCAAAACAATGAGTTATTTACAGAAAGTGTGTGAGAAAGTTCACTACAAGAATGTCAACATCAGAAGGCTTAGAAAATCTTAAAGAAACAGGGTGACACTGGCACTGCATCCCAGGAGTTTCCTGGGAGCTGCTAACAGACCACCTAAGGAGCAGGGCAGCCCCTTGAGAGTCAAAAATCCAGTCAGGGTCAGGGCAGAGTGGGGTGGGTGTCCCCAGGCAAGTTCCCACAGCACCAGGCAGCAGTCTCTGGATGCAGTGTGGTTCTGTTTCTGCCCAGGTTGAAGCCTCCCAGGATGGTGCAGGACCCTCGTGTGTGACCCCCCGGGCTCCCAGCAGTGTTGCTGGGCCCCAGGCCCCTCTGGAGATGAATCTTTGCTGGAACGAGATCAAAAAAAAATCCCACAGCCTTCGGTAAGAGTTGTGCCTGCAGCGAGCCCCAGGCTGGCCTGGCCTCCCAGCCCTGCCTGCTGCTTCTGACTGTCAGGAGGCTTTTGAACCCTTTTGCTTGATGAGCCACATGAATTCACAGTGACCTTGGCTCAGCTCCCCCTCTGGTCCACAGGCTTTTGAACTCCTTTTGCTGGAAAGCATCTCCTCCATTTCTACCCATCCCAAGCTCTCCTCCCTCCCCTCCTTCCCTCCTGCTTTCTGCTGCTCTCTCTGTCCTCTGCCACCCCTGCAGCTGTCTCTTTTTGCCCCATGGCTTTGCCTGCACCTCCTCTGTGCCCATTCCTTCACTGGTAGCCCTCTTGCCTGCATGAGGGGAACATGCCTTCCAGACTGTCAGAGTTTGCAGCTCTAGCATGACAGAGAGCTTAACTGGGGCGTGTTAATTGTCTCCTGCCTTAATCCAAGGCTCCTGGAAGCTGCCCAGACATGTAAATGCCATTCCAAGCCCCCCTTGCTAGCCAGAGCAGTTCTGACCCACGGGCAAGCACAGAATGGCTGTCTTCTGCGCTGGGCTCCAGGGTGAGGAATGGCTCCAGGTCCTTGTCCCCAGTGCCTCCTGCCTCACCCCACCTGGCAGTGTAGGCTCTCTGCTGGCTGGAGGTCAGCACAGCCCCTGGCTAAGGTGTGCTGCCAGTCCCTGGGGATGTCCTGGAGGTCATGCACAGCCCATGCTGAGGTGTGCTGCCAGTCCCTGGTCATGCACAGCCCGTGCTAATGTGTGCTGCCAGACCCTGAGGTCAGCACCCGGCCATGGTGCTGTGCTTCCCCTCCTCAGGGAACGTGCTCCTCTCCTGTCTGTCTGTCTGTCTGTCTGACTGTCCTTGCTCCCCTGCCAGGGCTCGTCTGGAGGCCTTCTCTGACCACAGTGGGAAGCTGCAGGTGCCTCTGCAAGAGATCATAGACTGGCTGGGGCAGAAGGATGAGGAGCTGTCGGCGCAGCTGCCCCTGCGGGGCGATGTTCTCCTGGTGCAGCAGGAGAAGGAGACACACGCGGTGAGTTCTGCTCCTCCCTGCTCCTGCCCTGTGTGTGCACAGCCCTGCCTCTGTCGCTGCCATGCCACAGCCAGTCCCTGAGGGACTCCACCTCTGCTCTGAGGAAAGGCAGAGCCCAGCTGGTTTAGACAGCAAACCCACATTACAGCCTCGAGTCACCTGCAGCTGATGAGGGACCCTGTCCTCTGTAGTGGCTTCCCTGTGTCCTCCCTCTCACTGGCCTCTGCTTCTGGGATCCTGCAGCCTGGGAAAGCTGGTCTAGGGGCAATCCTGTGGCTGCAGGAACATGTTATCATCATACCTGAAACTGGGGTACACACCCAGGCAGATCAGAGTCTCCTGCTCCCAAGTTCACAGCATTTTCTTCTCACTGCCAGTGCCTGTTGGGCTTTAGTTGTTTTTACCTTGAAAACAAAATTAAGGTGTTTACTGCTGCTATCCCTCATCCTTGCTGGGTGCACAAACAGCCCATCAGCAGACAGCACTGGTGTGGGAGCTGCAGTGCAGGGGAGGAGAGGACATGCTAGACCAGCGTGCCTCTGACAGATGTGCTGCTGTGGGGCATCCTGCTGCTCCTCTCCTTGCTCCTGCAGCAGCTGGACCTGTTGCTGAGCAGCTGCTGGAAGGATTGTTAGCGTGGCCATGCTCTCACTGCATGAGTGAAGAGCATCTCCAAGCAGTGCCTCTGAAAGCACCATAAATAAAACAGCTCCTCTTGTGCAGCCCTGGCTCAACACACCATCCTGGGCTTGCTGCTCTGCCTCCCCACTCCAGGCCAAACCTCTGCAGGAGCCACCTTCTGCCAGGTGGTCATTCCTTCCCTGAACTGCAAAAATATTTCTCTTAGCACTGACTTCTCTCTGTGCCTCCAGGGAGGTTTGTGCCTTGGGGTGAATAAATCACTGCAGCATTTGGCAAGGGGGCAGCCAGGGCAGACCTTTCTGGCTCAGCCTGCTGTCTCATCTCTGTGCTCTGCTCTCCAGGCTTTCATGGAAGAAGTGAAGTCTCGGGGGCCATACATTTACTCTGTCCTGGAGTCAGCACAGGCTTTCCTTTCCCAGCACCCATTTGAGGAATTAGAAGAACCAACTTTGGAAAGCAAAGGTCTGTGGAGCTGCCCCCTTTTTGTTCTCTGGTTTCACAGCTCCTCCTGGGCTGGCCCGGAGAGGGTGGAGTGGATGGAGGTGGCTGTGGTGGCACAGAGCAGCACACCAGTGCTCTGCCCCACACCACAGTGCCCAGGCAGTGCCCAGTCCTTTGGCCAAGGGTCAGACTGGCACAGAGCAGCACACCAGTGCTCTGCCCCACACCACAGTGCCCAGGCTGTGCCCAGTCCTTTGGCCAAGGGTCAGACTGGCACAGAGCAGCCCACCAGTGCTCTGCCCCACATCACTGGCACAGAGCAGCACACCAGTGCTCTGCCCCACACCACCATGCGCAGGCTGTGCCCAGTCCTTTGGCCAAGGGTCAGACTGGCACAGAGCAGCCCACCAGTGCTCTGCCCCACATCACTGGCACGGAGCAGCACACCAGTGCTCTGCCCCACACCACCATGCGCAGGCTGTGCCCAGTCCTTTGGCCAAGGGTCAGACTGGCACAGAGCAGTGTTGCTGTCCCAGGAAAAGGCAGAGGCTCCTGGTGCAGTCCATGATGGGGGCACCTCATGAGGCAGCACCAGATGTGCTCTGGGGTAGGTTTTTAAAAGGCAGCACAGCCTGTGAGGATAGAGAGGAGGAGCTGGTGCAGAGATGGATACTATGGATACTACTATTACTTGTTTTCCTTCCCTTTGCCCAGTTTTCCCTCGATTATTTTATCTCCAATTTCCCTGTCCTCCCTCCACCCCTTGCCCCTCTCTCCCCTGGGCTGGGCTCTCATTTTTGCTCCCTCTGTCCTGCCAGATGTGTCTCCACGGCACCGCATCCAGAACATCAGCCGCTTTGTGTGGAAGCAGGCCAACGTGGCCAGCGAGCTCTGGGAGAAGCTCACAGCCCGCTGCGTGGACCAGCACCGCCACATCGAGCGCACCCTGGAGCAGCTGCTGGAGATCAAAGGGGCCATGGAGGAGCTCAGCACCACCCTGGACCAGGCTGAGAGCGTGCGGGACACCTGGGAGCCCATCGGGGACCTCTTCATCGACTCCTTGCCTGAGCACATCCAGTCCACCAAGGTACTCCTGGCTCTGGGGAGGCACCAGCCTTGGCAGAGCTGCTCCATGCACTGCTCAGTCCAGGGCAGCCTCATCACCTGGGATCCCGGGGCCAAGGGCTCCTTCCCACAGCCCCCCTGCTTTGTGAGGGGGGTTTGGCCAGCAGTGCCCTGAGCACCTTGTCATGGCACAGACCTTACACAGGCACAGTGGCACAGCATAGTTGAGTCATTGTCCCCTTTTCATTTATCAGGAGGGATCTTCAGCCCCCCATTTCACTTATCAGGAGTAATCTGCAGCCTCCCATTTCACTTATCAGGAGTAATCTGCAGCCCCCATTTCATTTATCAGGAGTAATCTGCAGCCCCCTCATTTCATTTATCAGGAGTAATCCGCAGCGCCCCATTTAATTTATAAGGAGTTAATCTGCAGCCCCCATTGAATTTATCAGGAGTAATCTTCAGCCCTCCATTTAATTTATCAGGAGTAATCTGCAGCTCCCCATTTCATTTATCAGGAGTAATCTGCAGCCCCCATTTTGTTTATCATTAAATTTAATTTAATCATTAAATATAATTCAATTTATCAGGAGTAATTTGCAACCTAGTTAGTGGCAGATTGGGTTGGGTATTTTTTCCCCTGCTGAGATACCCTGTGGCAGGGTTGGTCAGCAGTGCCTTAGCAGTCCCTAGCCCACCCTAGCTTGCAGCAAAGGAATCAGATCCAAGTCCTGGCTGCTCACCTGCTTCTTTTCCTTCTTCCCCTGCTCTGTGTCCCCATCCCCGCTGCACTCCAGCTGTTCAAAGAGGAGCTGTCCCCCATGAAGGATGGGGTGAAGGTGGTCAATGACCTTGCACACCAGCTGGCCATCTCAGATGTGCACCTGTGCATGGAGAGCTCCCGCACCCTGGAGCAGATCAACACCCGCTGGAAGCAGCTGCAGGTGGGAGGGAGTCAGGGGCAAGCACTGCAAATAAACCATGGGCAGGAGGGTGCTGGGAAGGGCTCCCACTGCTGACATCCTTCAAGGAGGATAAAGTAAGGTTTGGCACAGCAGGATGTTATAGCTGGTGCTCCTGGGAGAGAAGAGCATCAGTTCAGGGTGAGGAAAGAGTCTGGTGAATCTGCAGAGGTCTTGGTCAGGAGAAGGCAGTGTGAGGAACAAAGGGAGAATCAGGATGTGTTGGTGGAGAGGGTCAGTACCTGCTGTGACTGCTTTGATGTCTGTGAGAGAATGGATGTAGGTGAGCTGGAGATGTGGCTGGGCTGCCTCAGCCTGTGGGAGGAGGTGTAGAGGGTTTAGCAGGCTGGAGCAGGACACAAACACCAAGATAGGAGAGGAAGGAAGGGCATCTGTGTGCTGGAGCATGTCTGAGTCCACCCACAAACCTTCCTGAACGGGTCATCAATCCAAAATGCCTGTTGGACTGGCTGTGAGCTATTTTTCAACTCTCCAGGCCTCCATAAATGAACGGCTGAAGCAGCTCCAAGATGCCCACCGGGACTTTGGACCAGGCTCCCAGCACTTCCTCTCCTGTACGTGAGTGATCCCCTGGCTTCTGCCACGAGGCTGCCTCTGCACAGCAGCCTGGGCTGTGGCACAGCAAAACAGGGTGCAAGGTCCTGTTGCTGAGCCCAGAGCCATGCACGGGGCTGGAGATGTCCCCAGGCTGGTGTTTGGTGCATGGGAGCTGAAGCAGGGGGCATCTCCAAAGCTGCCATTGGTCTCACCTTGTGGGACCAAGGCAGGAGGCATCTCCAAAGCTGGCATTGTGCTGTCCCACCTTGTGGGACCAAGGCAGGAGGCATCTCCACAGCTGGCATTGTGCTGTCTCACCCTGTGGGACTGAAGGTGGTTCTGACTGTGGTTTCCCTTCAAAGCACAGAGCTGTGGCACTCACAGCAGCTCCCAGGGGACACAGGGACTGTGTCAGCCTCAGAGCAAGACAACAGATGGCAGGAAAAGGCAGTGCCTCATATCCCCTGTTGGTGATTTGGAGGCTGAAAATGTGCCTTTTCAGGAGGTTTTCATTCATCTGGTGAGGCAGAGGGATGCTGTTTTTACAGATCAGAGCTGTTGGCTGACAGCTCTCAGGCCTGCCAAGGCTGGGCAGCAGGTTGTGCTCCAGAGCCTGGGCTCCATCCTTGGGAATGCTGAGCCCTGCAGGGTCTCTGGATGTCAGTGGGATTCACTGGCCTGTGCTTCTCGGCAGACTGCACACACCTATCTAAAAGGAAGAGTGACTTTTCCAGCTGCTGGAATTGATACGTTACCTGTGAAAAAGGAAAATGTCCAAGGGTCATGCCATGGCTTCCATCCTCTGTATAACACAGGGCGGCAGGCAGCTGGTAGGGGATGGATCCTCATCTTCCCAAGACACTGCAGCTGGCACACAGAGCAGGAACAAAAGGAACAACAGATGCTTTGGGTGTCTGAGCCTGGTCATAACAGGCAGTGCTGTGTCTGTGTGCCCAAATCCCATCTGCTATGAGCCCTGCCCAGTGGTCACCACAAGGTTGCCTTGGGCATCATCAAAAACATCAGGAAATGTCTCTTCCTGAGTTCTGAGCTCAGCCAGATACAAAGCCCCTGGCTCGAGAGGCGAGATGTCTCTAACAAGACCAGCAGTTGTGACTTTTTTATAGGTATCATCCCCCTGCCTGCACCAACACCTGCAGCTGGTGATTTGGGGGTGTGCAGCCTTTTCAGAGGCACCCACCTGCTGGCACAGTCCTGCTGTGCCAGGGCTGGCAGCAGAAGTACCAGCAGCTTAGAGGAGCACTTGGTGTTGATCTGACAGGTGTTTCTCTCCTTGCAGCCTCTGTCCAGGTGCCCTGGGAGCGAGCCATTTCCCCCAACAAAGTGCCATACTACATCAAGTGAGTGTTCCCTGCCACAGCCCGGGGCCTCCTCTGGCCTGGAGGGATCAGGAACTGGGCAATGAGGAGAGGGGGGCAGAACTCACCTCCAGTGAGGCAGGGCTTCCTCAGCCTGGCAGATCCAGGCTTTCCCTGCCTGCTGGGATGCCCAGGATGAGGGGAAGCCCCAGCTGGAGGGAGAGGGGGCTGGCAGCAAGTGGGGATACCCTGCTGTGGGCATCCTTCCTGCTGCTGTGCTGGGGAGTGTGCTCAGGGGGATGCAGCAGTGTCTGCAGACCTGAAACACTTGCTCCCAGCACTGGCCAGGTCCTTTTTTTAATCTCTCACTGCACCTTTTGGTTACCACATTGACTCTTGGTCTCCATCTATTCTGCTTCCAGCCACCAGGCCCAGACGACGTGCTGGGACCACCCAAAGATGACAGAGTTGTACCAGACGCTGGGTAAGGAGGCTGTCCCAGAACTCTTTGTGCAGTATTTGCCTTTTTTGCAGCGTGGGGTGCATGTGAGATCCCCCCAGGCCACCTGCTCCCCCCTGTGCCACAGGGTCCCCCAAAGCCGTGGGGTGTGACCCCTGCCAGGCTCTGCTCCTCACTGTCCTGCACGTGCTCTGCTGGGCTCTGAGAGCTGCAGCTGCTGCTTCCTGCCCTGGGGATGAGGGTGTTGTGGTTTAATTCTTGTTTTCCTGTGTGTCTGCAGCGGATTTGAACAACATCAAGTTCTCGGCGTACCGCACGGCCATGAAGCTGCGGCGGGTGCAGAAAGCCCTGAGACGTGAGTGTGGGAAGGGCTCCCCTCCTGCTGCCTCTCCCTTGGTGAAGGTTTAAACTAACACAGGCTTTTATCAGCACATCAAAGGCAGGAGGCACCAGGGGATGGGCAACTGAGGGGAGAATCCAGGGAGATGAGCCTGGGAAGCTGAGCAAATGCACCGCGTCTGTGTCAGCGCCTTTCGTACAGCTTGGGGTGGAGATGACCCAAGGGCAGGTGCTGTCCAAAGGGATGTGAGAACAAAGTGCTCCAGCTCAGGGTTACAAAGCTGTGGGATCAGGCAGGAGCTCACCAAGCAGCTCCAAAGGAGCATGGAGGAGGTGTGGGTGTAACTGAGAGATGAAACCAGCCTCACTGGCAGGGACAGAGAGGGCTGCACTGCTGAAAGAGGAGGAAGAGAGCCAATAAACCTGACTTCTGCACTCTTGGTGAAACTGGAGGATTCATAGCCAGGTGAACATGATACAACAGGAGCTCAAACATCTCTCCAAGAGGCAGCTGCTCCCTGGAAACTGCTGAGGAGTTTCTGGTGGAACTGGCAAGCAGGCAGGTGGGAATCTGATAGATGCAGCATCCTTGGCTGCTCAGAACTTTTGATAAAGCCTCACCTAAGGCTCTGTCAAAATTAAGCAGCAGCAGTCTGGGGGAAATAATCCCCCTGAATTAATTGTTCGTGAAGGGGAGCAGCAGTGGGGCCAGGCAGACCTGTGCTCCTTGACATCCTGTGAGAGGGCTGGAGGGAGGCAGTGAGTCAGGGCAAGAGGAGTTTGGGTTCTCAAGGGAGTCAAACCCTGGCTGTGGAGTATTCTCATAACACTGTGGTGATCAGGCTGTCCTGTACCCAGGGACATTCAAGGATGATGTAATGCAAATGGAAGAAAGCTTTTGCCACCCTGTTAAGGTGTCCATGCAGCAGCAGGCAAGGTGTGGAGAGGAAACAAGGATGAACAGCAAAGGAGAACTCTCCTGTGTGCTGCTTGTGCTTCCTTGGTTTTGCATCTCACGTGCTGCACGGTCGCCTTCTTTCCATTCCAGAAGTGACTTGAATAAGTGCTCTTTATCAAGATATACTTGAGAAAAGGGCAGGGAGATTGCCAAGGCAGCTTTCCCATCACGAGAAGTTTGGTGGAGTGGCTGTGAAGGAAAGAGGCAGTGAGGGATGGATCAGAGCCATATGCAGTCGTGGGCAGTGTGGACACAAGGGTGGGCAGGAGTGATACTCCCTGGCATGGAAACTGGGGCTTCCCAGTGCGAGTGTAGCAGCTTTGACAGGAGAAGGGAGGGTTTATCCACAGAGTGAACTTACAGTGTGGAAAAGGCACACAGTTCTCTGGGTACAGTGAATATAAAAAGGTCTCAAAGATGGAAAGACTTTCAGGAAAGAAGTATTGCTGGCTGCTAACACAGTAGCATGTATAACCTGCAGCCATAGAAATCTGAAAGCAGGGCAGCCAGGGCAGCTCACACTGTCCTAGCCCTGTTTTAGGTTTGTGCCTTAATTCCCTCACCCTGTCAGAGCTGGAGACAGGACTGATCCATCTCTGGACAGTTGCTTGTAGGGTCTGTATGGGTCTGTGCCCCTTCTCTCCCCCACACCAGCCCCACAGGGACCTGGCCCATGCAGAGAGGCCAGCACTGGGCTCTGCACAGAGCCTTCCATGGGGGGCATTTTCATGGCCATGGCTGGACACAGAAATGAGGAGGGAAGGTCACAAAGAATGGTGGCTCAAGGTGGAGATGTGGTATTTTGGGATGAGTTTACAGGCAGGAGAGAAATTCTAGGAGCTGCCCCATCCTTACCAGCATCTTTCCCAACACAGTGGGACCAACACTGCCCCAGGTTAGGGCAGGACAGCATCTCTCCCATTTCCCCTCTTTCCCTCTGTTCCCTCTGTGCTCTCTGTGCAGTGGACATGGTCACCTTGGGCACGGCTTTGGAAATCTTCAACGAGCACGACCTACAGCCCAGCGAGCGGGCGATGGACGTGGTGGAGGTGATCCACTGCCTCACCGCGCTCTACGAGCGCCTGGAGGAGGAGCGCGGCATCCTGGTCAACGTGCCCCTCTGCGTGGACATGAGCCTCAACTGGCTGCTCAATGTCTTTGACAGGTACCTCTCCCTCCCCCTGAGCTGCCGGGCCTGGGAGGAAACCCCTGTGTGGCATTTAAAAATCCCTTTGCTCAGGATTTTTCTCCTGGGAAGCTGAGAAGCCTTAGAGAAAAAAGAAAACCATATTATCTCATTTGCTTCTCCTGTGTTTTGCTCCTGTGGAATGTGTTTGGAGAGTAGGTCCCTCCATGTCCCCTGAGCTGTGGGGCTGCCAAGCCTAGGAGGAAACCCCTGTGTGGCATTTACAGTCTCTGAAAAATCCCTTTGCTCAAGATTTTTCTCCTGGGAAGCTGCAAAGCCTCAGAGAAAATAGAAATCAGTTATTATCTCATTTGCTTCTCCTGTGTTTTGCTTTTGGAGATTGTTTAGCCACAGGGGATTGTTTCATTGGTTTCTGGTGTGAGTTGTTTTCACTCATTGGCAAATCAGTGCCAAGCTGTGTCAGGACTCTGGAGAGAGTCACGAGTTTTCATTATTAGCTTTGTAGCATTCTGTAAGTATTTTCTGTATTCTTTAGTGTGGTATAGTATTCTTTAACACAATATAGTATCATAAAATAATAAATTAGCCTTCTGAGAGCATGGAGTCAGATGCATCATTCCTCCCTGCAAATACAATACCCCCGTGCTGCTCTTCCAGCTGGCAGTGGGGGAGGCTGCCTGGTGTGTGCTTGCCTTGATGACCCCCCCCCCCCCGACAAAAAGCCCCACTCTGGAGCATTTGCAGAGCTGTGCAATCTCTCGTCCTGCAGTGGCCGCAGCGGGAAGATGAGGGCTCTCTCCTTCAAGACGGGCATCGCGTGTCTGTGCGGGACAGAGGTCAAGGAGAAGTTCCAGTGTGAGTCCCTTGTCTGCCTCCCCTTGAACCTGCTGTGAATTCACCTCGGGAAGACAGGAGTGGTTTTGTTTCCTGGCTCAGACCTTCCTTGCCCAGGAAGAGCAAGGAAACAGCTTTCCTGCAGTGACTAAGCTGCTTGCATCACCACCTCTCCCTCCCTCCCTCCCTAGGCCTACCCACTGAAATTAGGAGGTGTTGTTGTGCACTGCCTGGTGCTGCAGTGATCTTGCTTGCATGGCACTGTGAGGAGCAGTGCAGAGAAGGCACACAGGAAAGTTATCCAGTGCTCTCCAGAAGGAAAATACCAGGGGGTGCATGGCTGGGGGGAAGTAGATTTCAGGCAAATTGCTTTCCTCACTGCATTTTAACCATGGAATATTGTGGAGAGGAACCTTGTGCAGCGTAGGGAGCACCAAGGGGTTAAATGAAGGGATTAGGCTGATTCATAGAGGACAGGATGTCTGGGGCTGTTTAATAAGATGATGTATGTCTGAAGAAGACACTAAACTGGTTATTAGGAGCTAGAAGGACACTGATAAAAGTTATTTAATCATAGCTCAGGTTTTTCCTCCTATTTGAGCTCTGTGCTGGGGGTGGGCAGTGGGTCCCTGGTGTCCCCACACCCTGCTCCCCATGCCTGCTGGGCTCTCAGCTGTGTGTGTGTCCCCACAGATCTCTTCAGCCAGGTGGCCAACGCCGGGGGCCTGTGTGACCAGCGGCACCTCGGGGTCCTGCTCCATGAGGCCATCCAGGTCCCTCGCCAGCTGGGGGAGGTGGCAGCGTTTGGGGGCAGCAATGTGGAGCCCAGCATCCGCAGCTGCTTCCGCTTTGTGAGTGTGGGGTGATGGCCCTGGCCCTGTCTGTGCTGGGGACAGGCTCCCGAAGCGACAGGGGACCTGCACCCCATGGCAGCCAGGCCCCAGCTCTGAGCAGCCCCTTGCTCTCCCTCCCCAGAGCAATGGGAAGTCTGCCATTGAGGTGTCCCAGTTCCTGGAGTGGGCCAACCTGGAGCCCCAGTCCATGGTGTGGCTGGCGGTGCTGCACCGGGTCACCATGGCCGAGCAGGTGAAGCACCAGACTAAGTGCTCTGTGTGCCGCCAGTGCCCCATCAAGGGCTTCAGGTAAGGGCTGTGACACGGGACCCTGGCCCCAGGGACAGAGCTGAGCTGCTCTGGGCTCTTGGGACAGCTGGGACTCTGCAGCCAGCACTGTTCCTGGCAGGGCAGAGCAGGTGCCAGCTGAGGGGAAGGAGCAGAGTGCTTTCCTGGGGGCTTCAGCCATCAGCACTGTGGGTTCACTGGGGTGTTAGAGCAACTCAGGCCACCTCTGTCCCCTCCCACTGACCTCTTATTGGGCTTTAAACACGTGTTTTGATGACTTCCAGTGGTTCCCTATGGCCTCTTGACCTCTGCAGGTATCGGAGCCTGAAGCAGTTCAATGTGGATATCTGCCAGACCTGCTTCCTCACGGGGCGAGCCAGCAAGGGCAACAAGCTGCACTACCCCATCATGGAGTACTACACCCCAGTAAGGAGCTGGGCTGGGCTGGGAGGGCCCTGGCACAGAGCAGGGCAGCAGCCTTGTGATGTTTGGGCTGGTGCAGCCCCACAAGTGATCCCTTGCCTGTGTCCCTGCTGTTCTGGGGCTCGTGGTGAGCAGGATGCATGGCCCCAGTGCCCAGCTTGGCCTGTGCCAGGCCCCATGATGGGCTCACAGAGCTGCTGTGTGCCCTCCTTGCTTCTTCCTCAGTTTTATCTGCCTCTTCCCCCCGCATGGAGCTCATGCCCAGCCTGGGGTGTTATCTTATTGTGGGTGCTGAGCTGTGGTCCCCCCCTTTCCATTAAGCAGGCACCTGTGTCACATTTGTGTCTCTGCAGACCACATCCAGTGAGAACATGAGGGACTTTGCCACGACACTGAAGAACAAGTTCAGGTCCAAGCAGTACTTCAGCAAGCACCCCCAGAGGGGTTACCTGCCCGTGCAGTCTGTGCTCGAGGCTGACTGCTCTGAGACGTGAGTTGCTGGGCCCTGGATTTTGTCTCTAGGCCCAGAATGAGCCATGGCTTCTGTGGATGGAAGGAGCATCTCAGGTCACACAGGGCTCCTGGGGGAGGGCTGGAGGAGCACTTGCTCTGGGGGTGATCTGCCACCTTGTTCTTGGAGGGACAGGGATTTCAGTCTCTGTCCAGCCCATCCCCGGCTCCTCTCAGCCAGGAGGCTCAGTCTGTGCCAAGCCTGCTGACCAGTGTGCCTCTCTTGCAGCCCAGCCTCCTCCCCAATGTTACCCCACGCTGACACCCACTCCAGGATCGAGCACTTTGCCAGCAGGTACCTCAGGGCTCTGCTGTCCTGCTGGGGCACAGGGCATGGCCCTGATGGGTGTGGGGGGGCTGTGGGGCACACAGATGGTCACAGACCCCTCCACCTGCCCCTGCACAGCCAGGCAGACCTGCCTGGGACATGGCTGGGGCAGCACAGACCATGCATTTGACAGCAGAATGCAGCAGCCTCCATGTGCTGTCCTGCTCTGCCCAGGATGCGCTGCTGGATGGGCTCTCCCTTGGTTGTTCTGCTCTGTGTCCTCACCAGAGCTGTTTGCCAGCTTCCCACTGCTGCTGCCCTGTGGTTTGTGGTGCCTCTGCCCTTGCTGTGGGGACCCAGGGGGTACAGGGAGCCTGTACTTGTAGCTCAGCTCCTGGGCTGGAGCTGGAATTCCTACATCCCTTTCCTTTGCTTGTGAGGGTGGAGGCTGAGCCAACTGCACAGCAGCAGCTCTTTATTCTAGAGACTTACAGCCAGGGAAGCAGTGTATTTTGGTTTCTAAAAAGGAAAAACTCTCCAGAGCCTGTGCAGAAGGACAGATTGGTGCAGGCCAGGTGGGAGACCCTGCAGAGAGGGTCTGCAAGCAGCTGAGCAGACATTTAGGATGTCTCTGACCATATCTCAACCTTTTTCACTTCCCTCCAGGCTTGCAGAGATGGAAAGCCAGAACTGTTCATTCTTCAGTGACAGCCTGTCCCCTGATGACAGCCTGTGAGTTCTCCTTTCCCTTCTCCTCACCTCCTGATGGGTCAGGGCTCCTGTGGCTCTGTCCATGCCTAGCCAGGGAACAGAAATGCTTTCCTTCCCAGTCCCATTGAGTGAGAGGCTCTTGGGCACCCCTGTTACTATGATCTTTTCTGAAAAATCTCTTTGCTGGGATTCCTTCTCCTAGGAAGAGGAGAAGTCTCAATTTTTTTAAAGTTTTGTTGCTTTGGAATGTGGTTTGGAGACTGTTTATCTAAACATGTGAATTGTTTTTAATTAATGACTAATCACGGTCTAGCTGTGTTGGACTCTGAGGAGTCAGTCATGAGCTTTCATTATAATTTTTGCTAAGCCTTCTGATGTATTCTTTTCTCTATTTCTTTGGTATAGTTTTAGTATAGCATTCTTTTAATAATATAGAATAGAATAGAATAGAATAGAATAGAATAGAATATCAGCCTTCTGAGAACATGGAGTCAAATTCACATCTCTCACCTCGTCCTGGGGACCCTCACAAACACCACATTCCCCCAACAACAAACATCAGGGGTGCTGGGCCCCTTCTGAGCTCTGGGCCTGGAGCAGCCAGGAGCTCTCCTGTGAAGCTGCCTCCCTCCATACTGTCCTTCCCCAGGGGCACACAAATCCATGGTTTTCCTAATGAGGTGTTTCTCCCCTGCTGGAACAGGGATGAGGACCAGTACCTGCTGCGCCACTCCAGCCCCATCACGGACAGGGAGCCTGGGGGCAGCCAGCAGGGCCCAGCAGGCCTCAACATGGATGACAAGGGAGAGCTGGAGAGAGTCCTGGCCCACCTGGAGGATGAGAACAGGTACAGACATGGGCAGCTCTGAAGGTGGGGGTTATGGCCTGGGAGGGGGGAAGGGGCTGGGGAGGCCTTGCAGAGCTCAGAGTGGAGGCAGGGGATGCTGCTGGGGCTGGAGCTGGGGATTGCAGGTGCTGAGAGGGCTAAGCACTAAAACTCAGTGAGGCTGTGCTCTCTCTGTTCCCCAAATACATCCAGAGAACCTGCTCCCTCCTGAACCCCAAATGAGTTCAAGTGAGCCCAGGGCACTCTGCCTTTCTTGTCCCTGAGCCCCTCATGAGCAGTGGTGCTGCTGTTGTGGATCAGGGTGAGGCTCCAGGCAGGGCACACCAGCTCAGGAGGAGGTGATGCTTTCCCTGCCCTTGTTTTCAGCCTCTTGGGATGTGTTTGCACATCTGTGAACCCCTGTGTGGGGTAGAACCACTCACAGGCCACCCTGCAGTGCAGCATCCTGGCCCTTAAGCTTCGCAAACAGCAGAGCTTTGTCTGATGTGCAGCTCCCCGGGTTTGCAGGCAGCATTGAGGGGATGCTGACCTGGGCTGTTCTGCAGGATCCTCCAGGGAGAGCTGAGACGTTTGAAGTGGCAGCATGACGAGGCAGTGGAGTCCCCAACCTTGGCCTCAGGCTCTCCTGAGTCGGTGCAGGACCCTCGGAACGAGGAGCTGCTGGCAGAGGCGCGGATCCTGCGGCAGCACAAGAGCCGCCTGGAGACACGCATGCAGATCCTGGAGGACCACAACAAGCAGCTGGAGTCCCAGCTGCACAGGCTGAGGGAGCTGCTGCTGCAGGTGAGCGCAGAGCAGGGATGGGGTGGGCTTTGCCACAGCAGGGCTGGGACAGTGGCACAAAGGGGGAGCCAAGGACAGAGGGTCATGACAACCTTCTCACAACAACTCTTCTCATTCCAGCCTCCCACAGAGTCAGAAGGCAATGGTTCAGCAGCCTCCTCCTTGGCTTCATCTCCACATCAGTCAGAAGGCAGCCAGGCAAAGGAGAGAGAGCACAACACCCCTGACACTGAAACTGCAGGTGAGCTGTGGGCTCGGGCTGAGCTCCTGGCCCTGCTGCCTTGTTCCTGCACCCTGCCATCCTGCAGAGATGCTGGCAGCCAGGTGTGAGTCCAGAGAGCCTTTTCCTACCCCCCTGCCCTCCTTGCTGCTGCAGATGAGGTGGAAGCCAAAACCCAGGAGGTCAGCATGTGCCTGGAAGACATCATGGAGAAGCTGCGGAGCGCCTTCCCCAGCTCCCGAGGTACTTGAGTGAAATCCTCCTCCCTCACTTCTCACTGCTCCCTCAGGTGAGGCTTCCCACAGAGCCCTGCCCCAATCCCAGCTTCCCTGCACAGCTGATGACCTGCAGTGCTTCAGCCAAGAGCTTTGCTGCTGCAGTGCTGCTGGGATGGGTGTGTGGCCTGGGAATGGAGGAGGAGGAGGCTGCTTCACACCTGCAAGGAAGGAGAGGCCATGAGAGCTGCCAAGAGCACAGAGCAAACAGATCCCTGTGATGAGCTGCAGGGCAGCCTCCTGCCCTGCTCAGGACGTGCAGCCCACCGTGAGGATGGACAGAGTGCCAGCACCACCTGCAGTGACAGCTTTGAGCCCCCTCCTGCCTTCGTCCCTGTCAGACCCCTCTGCAGGAGAGGCCCCAGCAGCTTGGTGAGATGGGAGCAATGGTGCAGGCTCTCCTGGCTGCTCGTGGATGGCTCCTCCCAGCAGGGATGTGCGTGTGGATGGCACTCCACTCACCCATGGGTTTGGTGTTGGTCATTCTGCTCCTTCCCTCTGTGCTCCAGTGCAGGGCAGCACTTGGTCTCTTGCCAGGGGGAGCCATTGCTTGGTGCCAGCACTAACATGAGCTGGTGGCCTGCCCATGCAGACTCTTGCCCACTTTCTGCCATCCCTGAGCAGGATCCTGCTGGCTCTGCAGCAGCCCCCTTCTAACCAGCTGGCTCTGGCTCCTGTTCTCCTGACCTGTCTATTTCTCTTCCAGGTATGACCTCCCTTATCTAACACCTCCTGTGAGCCAGAGGCTTTTCCTAACCAGCTCCCTGGCTGCTTTCCTCCCCTCTCTCCCTGCCATGCTCCCTGTGCTGCAGCAGACCTCACACAGACTCCCTCCGAGCTGGTGGTGCAGGATGCTTGCCAGCTCCAGAAGATCTCAGGGGAACATAGGCCATGCAGGAGTGGGACTGTGGGCTCCCCAGGAGGCTGGCTGGGTCACTGGCCACAGTGTCCAAGCCTGGGTGGGATGGTTCAGAAGGAAGAACTGAAGCCATGAAAACTGCCAGTGTCCCGTGGCACCCTCGGGGGATGCAGAGCTCAGCATCCCACTCTTCATCCCTGCCCAGGAGCCTCCAGGCCTGTGGGCACCAAAACACTCCTGGAGCCACAAAATTTTTAAAATAACTCTTTATAACAGTGACCAGCTGCCAGCCTTGTGGTTTGAGCTCTGCCACCCAAGGCTCTGCAGCCAGCCAGGCACACACCACCAGGAGAGAGTCTGTGAGGTTTATGGAGTAGGGATTGAGTCCATGTTAGAGCTTCAGCCCAGCTAGTAGCCTTATATTGAGAGGGTCTTTATAACAGAGCCTTATTGTTTAATTTGCATATATTTCTATATATTATATATATATATATATACTGTACTTAAATCCTCTCATGGACTCACTCTATTAAACTCTAATACCTTAAGTGTAGCTGCCCTTCACTTTCAGACCAGCTCCCAGGGCACCAGCACCTTTCCTGTTGCTGGGGCTGCCTTGTAGGGCTGCAGTGAGGGAGCTGCGCCCACAGCAGGTGCTGCACCCTGCCTGGTGTCCTGGGCATCTGTGCCCTGGCCATGGCAGGGTCCTGCACAGCCCCAGCTCCCTGTCCGGCTGGGAGGGCTCCTCCAGCCATACTCAGCCCTGGGGCCGCCTTGGTGTGATGCAGGTGCGGGAGGGCAGCAGGACAGGCAGGCACCTCCTGGCTGTGGGTGCCATGGGGCAGTGCCAGCTGGCAGGGCAGCACGGGGGTGGTGGCTCCTGGTGCCCAGGGCTCCCTCGGGCTGGCTGATTGGTGCTGTGTTATGTCGAGAAGGAGGCAGAGGCAGGTGCTGCAGGGTGACCCAGAGCAGGGGCTGACATGGCCCCGGTGCTCTGGAGCCACAGAATGAGGAGAGTTGAGAGGCTTGAGCCCTCGGGGCAGGGCAGGGCTGCACGCAGGGGGGGAACATCCCATTGAACAGGGCTTGCAAGGACACAGCCAGGGCTGGTGTTGCTGGCTGGGTCAGGACACGGTGCAGAACTGTCCCAGGAGGTTGTGAGCAGCACTGTGGGCTTGGCTCTGGGCCGCTGGCAGAGGTGAGCAGCAGTGCCCACCCCAGTGTGAGCCTTCCAGCCTGGGCTGTGCAGCATGGAGTGCTCCAGTGCCACTGGCACAGCGTGGGTGGCTGTCCTTGCTGTCCCCTGTGCTGGCCAGCTGAGTGGCAGGAGGGCAGGGTGGTGGCATTAGGTGGCTTTGGGCATGCTGTGTCAGGCTGTGAGTGACAGGGACGCTGGGCCAGCCTGTGAGACCCAGCTGGACCCCTCTGTTATGCCAGGGGCAGGATGGCAGCAGCGTGGGGAGCAGCAGTGAGGCTTGGCCTGAGGGTGTGCTCAGGAGTGTCCAGCCTGGGGGGAAGAAGAAAAAGGGCAGGATGAGGACAGAGCTGCTGGCCCCAGTGGCAGCTGTGGGGAGCAGAGGTGGCCAGGTGGGTGCCTGGGCTGTGTTTGGGAGCCAGGATGTGTCAGGGAGGGGAGCAGGCTGGCTGATGCTCTGGTAACCATGTACTGTGGTGCTGCTGTCCTCACTGCTTTGTGGCATCTCTGCTCTGGAAAGAGAATAAATTTGTATTTATACTGATGCCTGGATCAGTGCTCTGGCCTCTTCTGTCCGTGTGTCTGGGCTGAGCCAGCCCCATGGCTGTGCTGTGCAGGGCTGCTGGGACACAGCCTGCACTGTCCCCCTGGCTGTCCCCACACCTGAGGCACAGCAGGAGCTGGGAGCAGAGCCCCAGGCGTGTTCCCCAGCCACCACCTTCATCCTCTCCCAGCAAGGTCTGTGCATGTGGCTGCAGAGGGTTGGGACAGGGGCTATGCGGGGACAGTCCCTCATTCCCCAGGAGCTCTGGCTGAGGAAACACTTCAGCCCCAGGCAGGCTGCTGGGTAAGGCAAGGCAGTCCTCTCCCTCCTTTCTCCCTGCAGCTCCATCAAGTTTTCAGTGCCCAGAGGTGTCTGGGTGCCCCAAGTGCTGCCCGTGTTGGCTGTGCCTTTGTGGCACAGTGAGGGATTCAGAGAAGTTCAGGGTGAGGCCAGGGGCTCTCGGGCTCTCTGCCCTGCCCAGACTTGGCTGATGGTGAAGCCTGCCCAGGACAGACAATTGTTGGGCTCTCACCCTGCCTGGCAAGGCTGGCAGTGCTGCAAAGGCCTGACACGGTGCCACTGCAGGGAACTTTGGGGACACTCACACAGGAGAGATTTGGGAGCTTAAGGGGGTGAAATGCAGCCCCTTGACCCCACAAGCTGCCCCATCCCTGTGCCACAGGGCAGGGCAGAGCTGTGGGATGTGCTCAGGGAAGCTGCTCATGCTCAGGAACAAATCCAGCCTGTGGTGCCAGGGAAGAGCTTTTATTTCTCAGCCAGCAGAGCTCGGTGGCACCAGCTGAAAGGGCTGGAGCCGGGAAGTCGGGCAGGGCTGTGCCTGCAGGGTGAGGACAGCTTTGTCCCCGTGTCACTGCGGGGGCTGCCCTGCGGGCACAGGAGCCCTGCTGCCCTGCTGTGCCTCTCTGTCAGTGCCTGGCAGCTGTCCCCAGGCAGGGGAGCTGACCCTGCTCAGGGCTGGGCACTGCCCTGCTCTCTGCTGCACTGCTCCCGGGCTGCAGCACCCCCTTCTCCAGCTGCTGTGGGACATTTCTGCCCCTTAGGGGGCATTTCTGCCCCTGCACCCAGCTCCTCACCTTCCCCAGGGGTGAAGCTCTCTGCAGGGATGTTGCTTTCCCGGGGATTTTCTTGTTCCCTGCCTGCTCCCTGCAGCTCCCTGCAGCTCACCTCTCCCACAGCCTTCCCAGGTGTTTTACCCTCCAGCCCTGGGGCCCCCTCAGCTGGCCCCAGCCCCTCGCTGGGAGGCTCCAGATGTGGGGCTGGTTTTGGCTGAGCCTGTGCTTCACTGCCTGTGCCAGCTGCCTCTGCTCTGCTGGCTCCTTGCTCCGGCCCCTGCTTTGGCCCTGCTGCCTTTGTCCCCCCTGTTGTCCCACATTGCCCTGCTTCAGGCGGTTCCAGTTTTGCTGGTAGACACTCTTTCTCTTTGTCCTTCTCCTCTTTCCCTTTCACTACTGCCTCCTCCTCCCTCTCTTTTCCTTCCTTTTCTTCTTCCTTCTCTACTTCTTCACATTTTAATTTCCCGTCTTCTTTCTCTGCTCTCCTCTCCACCTTCTCTTCCCCCTCCACTTTGTCTTCCTTTTCTTCCTTCTCCTCCTCCAATTTTCCATCTTCTTCCTCTGCCCCCCTCTCTACCTTTACTTCATTGCTCTCCTCTTTTTCTTCCTCTTTCTTCTCCTCTTTTTCTTCCTCTTTCTCCTCTTCTTCCCCCTCCTCTTCTTCCTCTTCCCTCTCCTCCTCTTTCTCATCTTCCTCCTCTGTTCCCAGGCTCTCTGGCTTTGCCCCACAGGTGCCCAGGTTTTCTTCTTTGCCCACTGCTGTCTGATCCCTCCCTTCCACCTCTTCTCCCACAGGTTCTCCTCGGGCTTCTTCTCCTCCTGGTGCTGCCCCTTCACCTGCAGCCCTGGGGGTCCCTGGTTCCATTTGGGGAGCCATGGGGGTCCCTGGTTCAGCCTGGGGAGCCCTGGGCTGTTCTGTGACCCCAGTCCCAGCACCCTGCTCCCCCTGCCCAGCCTCCCCCTGAGGTGCCCCATCACCCATCTCCCTGCTCTCCCTCCCCTCACGGCCCTTCGTGCCCTGGCCTGACTGGAAGAGGCCCTGGTAGCGTTTCCGATCCTCCACGTGCTTCTTCCTCATCCTCTCCCCCAGCTGCTTCAGCTCCTTCTTCACGGCGGCCGCCATGGAGGGGTCGAGGTGAGCCACGCGCTGGAAGTCCTCCCGCGCCTCCCTCTCATTCCAGACTGCAGCGTGGGCCTTTGCCCGCTTGAAATAGGCCTTGGCATTGTCTGCCAGGAGAGAGGAGCCCTCAGTGGGTGTCCTGCAGCTCAGGGCCACCAGCCACAGGAGCTGGAGAGCCTGGGGAACAGGGGATGCCAAGCATATGTGGGGTGGACACACTTATAGGGAGGGCAGGGAGATCTGGGCTGTGCACAGGGATCATCAAGGGAAGGGGAAGGATGGTGGTGGATGAGGCAGACTGGGACACAGGGATCTAAGTGACACAGGCACTATCACAGGACACAGGATGAGCGTTGTCACGGCTGGGGGATTCAGAGCAAGGAGTCCCTGGGAGCCACGAGCACAGCAGGGGTGGGATGCAGGGCACAGGTACCGTTGTGCTTCTGGAGGAGCTCCGTGGTGTGCTCCAGCACCTCGTAGTACTCGCCGAGCTCCAGCTGGCACTGGCAGTAGTTGAGCACCAGCGGTGTGACCAGGCTCTCCAGCTTCAGCCAGCCATCCTCCCACGGCTTCTCCTGCCCCACGAGCAACACAGGGCAGCTCACGGCTGTGTCCATCCACTCCCAGCACCCAGGGCAGCTCATGGCTCTGTCCAGCTCCTCCCAGGCACCCAGGGCAGCTCATGGCAGTGTCCATCCTCTCCCAGGCACCCAGGGCACCTCATGGCTGTGTCCATCACCCAGGGCAGCTCATGGCTGTGTCCATCCCCTCCCAGCCCCCAGGGCAGCTCATGGCTGTGTCCATCCCCTCCCAGGCACCCAGGGCAGCTCATGGCAGTGTCCATCCTCTCCCAGGCACCCAGGGCACCTCATGGCAGTGTCCATCCTCTCCCAGGCACCCAGGGCACCTCATGGCTGTGTCCATCCCCTCCCAGGCACCCAGGGCACACTGTGAGGAGTGACCCAGGCAGGGATGGGGGTGCTGGTGCTGCTCACCTTGGCCTGCAGGTTCCTGAGGCAGATGACAGCCTCCTGGTACTTGGCGGCCGCCTGCGCGAACTCCCTGCGCAGCACCAGCCGGTTGCCCTCGCTGTGCAGCACGGGCACTGCTGCCAGCTTCTCCTCCTTGCTCATGGCCCACGTGTCACGTTTGTACGCTGAGGGGTCCTCCACCTGCCCAGGCAGCAGGAGCTGAGTGCCTGTCCCAGCTGTTCCCGCTCTGGCAGCCATCCCCGCCATCCCCTTACCCGGAACAGCTCCATGATGAAGATGAGAGGCTGAGGCGTTCGCTGCAGCTCGTCCAGGTCCTCGTAGCCCGTGCTGTGGTAGTCAAACATGTTGCCCATGCCACAGCGGTGCTTCTGGCCCTCCAGGGGGTCCCGTCCCTCTGCGATCCTCCTCATGCCCCTGGAGACCAGGGCGTACATGCCTGTGTGCTGCAAGGAGGGAGCGCCCTGCTCAGCCCCTTGTCTGGGGCAGCCCCCCGGTGCAGAGGCCAAGGGACACGCTGTGCTGGCACCAGAGAAGGACACAGCATCGCTGGGATGCGTGGATCTGCGTCCTGGCTCTGCAGGAAGGAGGGAAGTGGGCATCTCTGGGCCCCTCACTCACAATGGCGTCGCACCAGAACTCTGCCACCTCCCCGATCCTCATGGAGCTCAGCAGCGTCTCCCAGATCTCCAGCTTGAACATCTTGCCCACGATGATCTCCATGGGCATGCCGGCCTCCCGGCTGTCGTCGATCACCGTGCGCTCAAAGTCGTCCTTCAGCGTCTGGAAGTGGAAGGTGAACTGGCCCAGAGAGAGCCCAGGTGAGACCCCCTGGCAGCCACCCTGGCCTCAGCTGTGGGGCTGAGCCTGCTCCCAGCACTGGGCTGGTCTGACTGGCAGCTCTCCCTCCACAGCAGGACATTGTGCTTCCTGCCCACTTGAGACAGCAAGCAGATGGTCAAATGTCTTAACATCCATCCATGCTGTGCTCACTGCTCCCTTTGGATCCCCCTTTACAGCCCTGTGCAGAGAGAGCTCTCAGTGTGCTCCAGGACTTGGTGGAACCCACAGTGATCAGAGGCTGGGGAATCTCCCAGGAGCAACCCACTGGCACATCTCACTGCTGCTTGGCACATGGCAGGAAAAGCAGATTTCAGCAACCCACCTGGGCTGCTGGGCCCCAAGGGTGCCAGGGGGAGGAGGTGTCCCAGGCCCAGTGCAGGGTGAGGCTGTGGGCACTGCCAGCTGTCACTGTGAGAAATTAGGCTGGGAAAATTTCAAAATTTTGAATTTTGAAAATTCAAACCAGCCCAATCCAGCCCCTCCTGCATCCTTGTTGTGAGGGCTCTCACTCTTTCCAGAGCTGGAGCTGGGCAGGGATGTCAGACCCACTCCCTCTGCCTGGGCTCTGCAGGAACAACCCAGACCACTTACCTTGCTCCCATCCTGCAGCTTTGGCAGCTGCCCTTGGCCTCCATGCAGAATCTTCTTTTTGACCCCTTCCACATTCAGCAGGTAGGTTTCTTCCATGGCTGCTCACAGATCACTCTGGCCCTTCTAGAGCTCCACGTCTTCCTTAGGTGTCTCTTTCTTGATTATCTGGACATACACATCATCTTCCAGGGCTCCTGCTGACCTTCTTTCTGTGCTGGGGGCAGAGCCTTCTCCCCTGCCCGTGGGTTGTGAGAGGGGTGTCCCCTCCTAGCACACACTTGCTGAAGCCCCTGGTGTCCTCTGTTGCTTTCTGTAACCGCCCTTCTAATCCTCTTCCCACCCTGTCAGGTTAATCTGGGATTTGCCTGCAGAGTCTGTGAGGAATTACAGGAACTCCCTGATCAGGAGGGCCTCGTTCCCCCCACCAAGTGCCAGCACTTTTGACCCAGCTCCACAGGGAGCACTTTGGGGAAGGAGCCCAGCAGTGCCCCACCAAAGGTGCCCAGGCATGGCTCCTGCCAGGGGCTGTGTGTCTGGGAGACCACAAAGGAACAGACCAGGGTTGAAAATGAAACTTTATTGAGGTTGGTTTGCAGATAGAAGCACTCCTCAAACACAAGAACAAACTCTTACCAGGCCCCAGCCCATCAAGCCCAAGACTCAGTAAGATGCAGAAAGCAGCACTGTCCTGTCCTGGGGAGGCCAGTGCTGACTATTGACAGGAAATCTGTGTTTTGGCTGCTCTCACAGGCACAGTCCAATTTTTTAGCTCCACCAGCCAAACCCAGCACAGTGGATGTGAAATCAGTTCTGGATATGGACCCTGTACCACTGCCCAGCAGCACAAGTGGCTCAAGTGGCAGCAGCAGTGTGTGACTAAAGCAAGGACTTCAGTGTGGCAGGTGACCACGTCCAGCTCTGCACACAGACCCAGCCCACTGCTCACTTCTCCATGAGGGACTCCAGCTGCTCCTGCAGGGATGCCATCTGGGAAGAGAGAGTGACATGTTACAGTAAGGCACACCTGGGACCCCAGCCCTTCTTTTGTTTCATCTTCAGCAATGACTTCCCAGCCTGACAGCAGGAACAGGTGAGTCAAGGGGAAAAGAGGAACTTGGAAGTTGTGATGGAAGAGGCTAAAAATGGCAGATCACTGCCACTCCAACCAGCCTGGCCTTGTACCTATGGATCCCCAGGATGAAATATCCCAGACCTTTTTTTTCTAATGACTTCTCCTCTACTAGGAGGAGAAGATTCTTGCACATCTCCTACTCACATCAGTGGCTGCTCTCCCTGTGTGCTGCCTGGGGCTGTGCTTGGGCTCCTCTGGGACAGAACTGGCACTGTCCACAGGGATCTGAGAGTGAGAACCTCCTGCCTTGGTACCAGGCTGGAACAGAGCAGCCCAGGCAGGAAATCTGCCACAACCCTACAGCCACTGCCCTCCTCTTACAAGGGTGCTAACAGGTTTGTGTGCTGTGTTTCACCCCAGGCAGCAATCCTGGCAGCTCTGGACTGCTGACTGGGCATGGTTTGGCTGCTCCAGAGGGAAAACTGCAGTCAATCCCACTCCTTGTATCTCCTTTTGCCTTGGGAAGCTCCATGCAACCACAGATACAACCCCACCTGAGGTACAGGTACAACCCCACCTGAGCTGTAACCTGGAGTTCACAGCAGCTGCTGTGCTGGAAGACTCAGGAACTCTGTCAGGCCAAGCTTAGAGCAGTGCTGTGCCCCAGTACCTCCCACTCCACTGTGGGCTTCTCCTCACCTGCTGCTTCTCTCTCTCTTCTTGCTGCTTGAACTCATCCAGCACGGCCTGGAGACGGGTCTGCAGACACAAACATGGAGACCACAGCTGGCAGTGTGCTCTCAGCAGAATGGGTGCTGCTACCACACATCAACCACCCCCTTGTCTCCTCCAGTTTCACAGATTACTTTGCCTCCACAGGGAGATGCTGGAGTGTGTACAGCCACACCACAGCTATTTTTAACCCAGCAGGCAAAGGCTCCTGGCTTCTCCAAATCAGCCTGCTGGATCTAATGGCCAGCCAGTGTTAAGCAGGTCTGAAGAGACCCCAGGAGAGCTCTCACCTTGAGGGCAAGGTTCTCCACTTTCATGATGAGATCTTCCTGGCGCTTCCTCCTGTCTTGAGTTTCCTGGAGTTTACTTTTGAGGTTGTCAATCTGTTTCTGGATGCCCATGGCTGGAAGGGAGAGTGAGCTCAGACCCAGAGCAGCAGCAGAGCTGGGAAGCACAGCCTGCCTGGCACCCCAACAATTCTGCCATGCTCTGCTGGCCACTCACCAATCTGGTTGGACCCCTCATTCTCCTGCTGCTGCCCATCAGACTCATTCAGCTTGTCCTGCAGCTGTCTCTCCAAGTCTTCTTCAGTGTCCATGATGTTCAGGTCTTCATCATCGTGATGATCCCTCTCATCTTCATCCTCACTGCTGCTGCTGATATCATTAAATATCTCCCGCAGTTCATCGTGTTCTAGTTGGGGGTAAAGAGTTAAAACACAGCTGATGAGCTGCCAGTGCCCTGTGCCTGCCAGGGACCACAGCTAGAAATAAAACAGCTTTTCCCACTGCACCTGAGGAGCCATGGCCTTGCTTATGCCCCGACATCCCTGGGGAGGAGATGTCCAGGCTGGTGAGGGAACCATGGTTGTCCACTTCTTTTGTTTCATCTTCAGCAATGACTTCCCAGCCTGACAGCAGGAACAGGTGAGTCAAGGGGAAAATGAGGAACTTGGAAGATGCAGTTGTGATGGAAGAGGCTAAAAATGGCAGATCACTGCCACTCCAACCAGCCTGGCCTTGTACCTATGGATCCCCAGGATAAAACATCCCAGAATTCTTTTCTAATGACTTCTCTTCCACTATTTCAGTTCCTTCTCACTACAACAGCACAGTCCACAAGAAAGGTCACCCTGAGGAGACAATAAACTTTGAACAAGGCAAAGATGAAGCTCCAAAACTTCAGTGCCTCTTGTGTGTTGATGTCCCAGTGTCCCACATCCATGCAAAGCTCAACCTGCTCTTTCCAGAACCCCCAGGTCACACCCATGTCCTTGTCCCACTCCTGAGCTTTTCCCCACTGAAAGGATACGGACACTGACAGCCTCAGCATCGGTGCTCAGCAGACGTTTCACCTCTTTTTCCACATCAGGAGACTCAATATACTGGGCCAGAGAGGGGACAGAGAACAGAGACACTGTGAAATGCCTTGTGCATGCTGCTGCTGCTGGCCAGCTCAGCTCCAAGGCTCCACCTCTGGATAGAGCACTGTTTCAAGGCTTTCTTATCTCCCTGCTCAGAGTTTGCTCATATTTAACTGTGAAGTAATTTATGCACTCCCCAATAACAACCCATCTTTTTTGTACCTTGGTAGGTTGAGTGCTCTCACTTTTCTGTTTATACTATGTATTTCATAAGACTTTCTGTGTCTAGGCAGAAAGTCCTTGAGGTGTTGATGGTCAACTCAACTGAACTCAAATCCTTCCCATCCCACTCAAAAGAAGGCTTCATTTTTCACTTTTAAATTAGTCAGGAATTTTACTGCAGTGATATCAAATCTCTCCTGTGGGCTACAAGAATGTCTCAAGTAATTTGCTTCCCAAATGTCATGCAAAATCACACTCAACCCTGTTCTCAGAAACTGCAAAGGAGAGAAGAACAAGTCTTCCCAGCCTCAGGGTGCTGCCTCTCCCCAACACCTTGCCTGGCTTGTGCATATGCACAGAGACAGTCTCTGAGCTCCATCTGTTGTCACTCCCCCAGCTGAAGTGACAGTGGTACTATTTGGGGAAGGGAATGGGCCGTGCAGAAAGAGAAGAAGAGAAGATTTAAGCTGGGAAAGCAGGAATGAGTGAAGCCGCATTTCCACGTGAGTCTTTCTTCCTTTCTTCTCTATGAGCAGGAAGAGATGTGGCTGGGCAAGGCAGCCACAGGAATGAGGTCCAGCAGTGCTCTAAACAGAGAACTTTCCCCTCAGGAGTATCTTGAAAAATACAGAAGAAGCACCCAAAGAAGTGTTTAAATCTACTATCCTGCCCTCACCCTCATCTCAGGCAAGGAAAAGTGAACAAATGTTAGAAAACACATGACTTCTGGACAATCACAGTTACAGCTCTAATGTCTCTGCCCTCCTAGCCCTTGGGTATTTCATCTGCATCTGGGTGAGAAACAACTCACCTTCTTCTTGGCTGTCTTCCGGAACCGCCGCTTCCGTACATTTTTCAGGGGAAGGGTGACTGTGACAGAGGAAACAGATTTCATGTGTCAGGCAGTGAGAGAAGCACGTGTCAGAAGGGAGAAGATCCCTTCTGCAACAGAGAGAGCCGTGGAAAGGAGCAGCAGCACTGCCAGTACTGTGAGCACCCGGCTCACATGTGGGGTACTGGGGTGCAGGGGATGGCACAGCCTCTACTCACTGCCATGGTTCCATATGAATTTCTTCTCTCTGTCCTTGTCCTTCTTCTTGTTTGCCTTGGGGTCAGTGGTCACTGTTTGCTCTTCCAAAGGTGGGTACAGATCACCATCCACAGTGCAAACAAGCATCTGGAATCCCCACATGAGCACAAGGATGTGAAGGAACAGTGACTGCCCACTGCACGTTGTCAGCCAAGGGAAATCAGGGGCACAGGGTGTGGGAAACACAGCTGCAACCCCAGCTCAGCTGGACACAGCAGCAGTTAAACTGTCACAAGGACAATCACATTTCACACTTCAGGAATGAGGTTTCTAAAGACCAAGTGGAATGGGGAATTTTAAACTGCTAATGCATTGAGATACAGGAATTGGGCATGTTATAATGGGTGTACAGTTGCCAAAGTGCACAGGGGTTTGCCTGGAGGGGGAGCAATGAATTAAGCTGTTGGTGCAGGCAAGAAGGACAGCTCATACCTGGCAAATATCTGCTGTCTTGTAGAAGGTTTTCTTGTCAATGGTTTTTAAGCTCTCGATGATGCAGGGCAGATCCACCAGCTTGGCTGCCAGTGGCACCCGGTCCACACGGACAATCCCATGGCGCCCGTCCGCTGGGGAGAACCAGGGGCAGGTCAGTGCTGTGCCCCAACAGCCACCCAGGAAATACAGCCCTGGGCAGCTGGAACTTCACAGGACAGCACGTGCAGGTGGCACAGCTTCAGCAGAGGTGCCTGGTGCTGCTCACTCACCGTGCAGCTCAATGGTGAGCCTGTCCTTCAGGTTGACATTCCCAGACTGGACTGCTCGCCGCACAGTCGAGGCATATTCCTGAGAAGGGAATTCTTCAGGAGCTGGAGTGCTTCCTCCAAGAGTTACTGAATGCTTCTGCCCAACCTACCCAGCTTTAAACACCTGCCATCCACGTGCTGGACAGCAACTGCAAGACCCACGGTGAACTGCACCCTGCTCCAACAGCATGTTAACGTGGCTCTGCTATTCCCAGTGCTCTCCATATCCCTGGTGTGAGGTCCCTGACAGACACACCTGCCAGAGCTCCACAGCACTGTGGGCACCTAGAGCTGCCCTCACCAGGCCCTTATGGTCCCAGCAGGACACAGAATCCCAGAATAACTGGGGGTGGAAGAAGAGATCACCCAGTCCAACCCCCTGCCAAGGCAGGGTCACCCGCAGCAGGTGATGCACAGACACATCCAGGTGGGTTTGGGATGTCTCCAGAGATGGAGATCCCACAGCCTCCCTGCCCAGCTGTTTCAGTGCCCTGCCACTCTCAATGCAAAGTTCTTCCTTTAATGAGGTGGAAACTGCTTTAGTTTATCATCCTGTCGCTGGGCACCAGAAAGAGTCTCAGCTTGACGCACATAACAAACAGCAACGAAAGCACGTACCGCCACTGCAACTAAAGAGCCAAAACCTTTACAGAAAGGTCCTCCCAAACCCTCTCGGTTGTCTCTGAACCGGAGCAGGAGCTCGAGCTCCGAGCGGCAGGAGCACCTCTCTGGGGAAGGCCGTGGACAACCCGCTCAAAAGGATAGGAAGGGGCTCCCCAGGCCCCAGAGCACCCAGCCTGCTTCCACACCCCGAGCCGCAGCTTCCCCACCGCCCTGTCACCGCCTGGGGCAGCCGGTGCCGGCCTGCCAGCCGGGCTCAGCCCGGTGTGGCCGTGAGGGGACGGGCGGACCGAGCGCTTACCGGGGGCAGCCGCAGCACGAACTGGCTCTCGAGCTCGTGCGGAGCATCGTCCTTGCCCTTGCTCATCCCGCCTCAAACACAAACACGCGGTCACGGCGCCCAGGGAAGGCTCCTGCATGCAGACCGGAGGCCCCAGCCCCGCTCCCGGCCCGGCCCGGCCCGGTCCCGCCCCGCGGAAGCCGAGCCCGGCGCACCGCCCCTTCCGCTCCCTCCCCGCTCCGGCCCCGCTCCGGTGCCGCTGGCCATGGGGGCCGGGTTCGGCGCGGGGCTGGGGCTGGCCCTGGCCTCCAGCGCCTTCATCGGCGGCAGCTTCGTCCTGAAGAAGAAGGGGCTGCTCCGGCTGTGCGGCCGCGCCCGGGCAGGTACGGCCGCTCCCGGGGCGCTGCCCCCGCTGGGTCCCCCGAGGGTCGTGACCAGAGTTTGGTTTGGTTTCATCTGAGGTTTCTCGTTTGTTTCCTCCGCACTCAGGGCAAGGAGGGCACGCGTACCTGCGGGAGTGGCTGTGGTGGGCAGGGCTGCTGTGCAGTAAGTACCGCGCTCAGACTGTGTTACCACACTTATCGTGGGATCACGGAGTGGTTTGGGTTGGTGGAGACCTTAAAGATCATCTCGTTCCAACCCCTCCCGCAGGAACACCCGCTATCCCAGGCTGCTCCAAGCCCTAATGTCCAGCCTGGCCTTGGACACTGCCAGGGATGGGGCAGCCACAGCTTCTCTAGGCACCGTGTGCCGGGGCCTCACCACTTTCACAGGGAACAATTCCTGGTATCTTATCTAAACCTACTCTCCTTCAGTTTCAACCCATTCCCCCTTATCCTGTCACTACATGCCCTTGTAAAAAGTCTCGCTTTTTCTTGTAGGTTCCCTTTGCACACTGCAGGGCCACAATTAGGTCAATCCAGAGCCTTCCCTAATAAGAGTGTGGCTGCGGTTGTTTCCAGTCACTTTCATGCTTTGTTACTACCATTTTTGTTTGACTACTTGAGCTTTATCCAAGTTTTTGATGATGATGTTGACCTCATTGTAATTAAACTATTCTGAAGTCTCATGCATTACCAAGTTTCTGTGCTAAGCAGGTGTTGGCAGGTGTTGAGGAGCTGGTTTAGCTGGGTTGGGGTAAGTGCTTCTGAAGTGGCCTGCCCTGAGGATGTAATGATAATTGCACATCCAGCACTGTGTGCAGCAGTTTCAGCAGCTTTACTTTACACTTTTCTATGTTAAGAACCAACTCTAACTGATTTACCCTTTAAAAAGCTGTAAAAGCTTTTCCAGGAAAAGGACAGACACCTTTCAGCTTTGTGGAAATTATGGAAATACTTTCCTGTGGTTGCTGCTCACTGTAGAGGCACATGTGACTAAGGATCACTGTGCATAACACTGAGCTTTCTCTTCCCAAGAGAAGGTGCTGGTGCTGTTCTTCCCTGCTTGCTCAACATACCTCAGAGAAACAGCATGCTCAGGAGGAACTTGAGGCTTTTCTGACTACACTCAAACTTGTATTACGGTGAATTGCTCCTACTTTGATGCTCACAGGAGTTTCTCTTGCAGTGGGAGTTGGAGAAGCTGCAAATTTCGCTGCGTATGCCTTTGCCCCTGCAACACTGGTAACTCCACTGGGTGCTCTGAGTGTCCTTGTTAGGTAAGCAGCCTCAGAAACAGCCTCACTTCACCTACCAGCCCTCAAGTATCCATTTCTTGTTTTCTTCTCCTAATTGGTTTTGGATTTTTTTTTTTTTGCCTTTTCAGTGCAGTTCTGTCTTCCATCTTCCTGAATGAGCAGCTGAACGTCCATGGGAAGATTGGCTGCATCCTGAGTATCCTGGGCTCCACTGTCATGGTGATCCATGCTCCACAGGAAGAAGAGGTTTCCAGCCTGGAGTCAATGGCAGAGAAGCTGAAAGATCCAGGTACTAAAATAAAAGGATTTCTGTTGACTTCAGCCTGATGACAGTAGAAGGTGGGATACAACTTGGAGAGATTGGAAATCTAAACTGAACTAAATGGTAGTTGAGTTGTTTCTTGTTCTGCACACCCCACTGGAATTATTACTAGTTACCAAGTGGGCTGGTTTTTTTACTGTCTGTGATGCATAATGCAAAAAGTGAGGAGCAGGGAAATGAGGTGCAGCTGTCAGCAGAAGAGATTGGCCTGTGGCTGTGCCAGGAACTGCAGAGGGAATTCCTGTACATAAGGGTGGTAGTGGTGTGGCTGAGAGAAGAGAGAGGAGGAAATTCAGGCAGAAGAACTCAAGGCAAAAGAATTCAAGGAGTTGTGTCCAAGATCAGGTAGTCCTGGTATGTATCTCAGAGGATGCATCAAGTTGCAAGGATATGATGTAGGCAATAGCACAAATGGCAGAATAAGCCAAAAGAGATGGAGGAAGGCAGCAAAAGGAGAGGGGCAAAGCAGAGTAACAGGCAGATGTTGCTGCTCATTAGGGGGAGCACTGGCAGGGCACTGCTGTGATGTGGCACTTTCCTTTTTATCCCACCTGTCTGCAGAGTTCAGCCACGGCTTCCCAAGCCTTCTGTCACCTTCCTGGGCCTCCTGCTGGACTGGTCACAAGTCCCCCAGCTCTGTTCATACTGTGGAGCCTGGCTGTGCCCCTGCCACTCCCAGCAGACTGTATCCCCAACAGCCTGACTTGTGATCACACTGTAATGAGCTGTTGTTGTCTCTGCAGCTTTGCTCAGGCTTTCCAACCCTGTTCCCCTCAGATGGAGGCCAGAAAGGCTGATGGGGCAGTTACCTGCCTATCCTCCATCTCTCCTTGCTGTTCAATCTGTCACTGGTGCTGCTGTGTTCTGATGGGAGTTCTTGAATTCTTCTTTCCCCAAGGATTCATTGTATTTGCTGTGTGTGTCGTGGTGAGCTCCATTCTGCTCATCTTTGTGGCTGGACCCCGTTATGGACAGAGCAACGTCCTGGTTTATGTTTTGGTCTGCTCTGCCATCGGCTCGCTGTCTGTGTCCTGTGTCAAAGGCCTGGGGATTGCTCTCAAGGAATTGTTCTCTGGGAAGCCAGTCCTGAAGGAACCCCTGGGCTGGGTGCTCCTGGTGTGCCTGGTGATCTGCATCAGCATCCAGATCAACTATCTGAACAAAGCCCTGGACATTTTCAGCACCTCTGTGGTCACACCCATTTACTACGTGCTGTTCACCACGGCAGTCATGACGTGCTCTGCCATCCTCTTCAAGGAGTGGCAGCACCTGGTGCTGGACAACATCATCGGCTCCATCAGCGGCTTCCTCACCATCGTGTCGGGCATCTTCCTCCTGCACGCCTTCAGGGACCTGCCCTTCACCCCCAGCCTCCTGCCCCTCTTCCTGCAGCCAGCCAGGGCAGACCCACACCCTCCCTGGAGCACTGCAGACAGACATCAGTGCTGTCAGCACCAGCCCCTGCTGCCCTCGGAGGACAAGGGCCCTCAGAGTGCAGAGGAGGAGGAGGAGGAGAAGTGAAAGCAGGTGAGGAAGCATGTGAACTGCTGTTTTCCTGCTCTCCCTGCCAAAGGCTGAACGTGCTGCTGCAGGAGCTGTGAGTGACCCTCTGCCAGTCCAGGCACCACCAGCTTGACAGGGCCAGCAGCCTCCTGTGGTACAGACAGGAGCCCTGGGAAGTGCCCCCATTCCTGGCATCCTGTGCTTCTTCACTCTTCTTTTATGTGAAGAATTAATTTTCCCTCATCAGGACTCGGAGCTCAGCTGTGCAGAGAGAGGCCTGCAGCACTAACACAGTGCTAACCCTGACTCTGTGGCAGGTCACACATCTGGGGAGGCTCACACAGTTTTTACACCCAGAATTAACAGTTACAGAATGATCTAACATGGTGCTAAGGTTGAACAGAGAGAAGATGGATGTCTGGCTTTAAAGGTGACATTCAGAGAGTATTAATGCAAAAATTCCTCTGTCAAGTACTTGGTTTTGCTCACTCTGCTAGAATTTATTTACAGATTCACATCCAAAAACAGAATACAGCCCAAACTGGGAAACTTCAGTGGTGCTGCCACATGCTGCTGTGGCTCTTACAGAGGGACCAACCTCTTCGTGCAACATCTGCTGTGCAGGTTGATGAAGCTTCCTGTGTTCTATTAAAAACTGATCTGTTCAGTTTCCAAGTGCTGAGTGAAACATTTACACCAAGAGCTGGGTGAACACTGGAAGGCATGGAGGATCACAGGGGTAGGAAGAACTCTGTGAGTGCTCCAGAGAAACTCAGGTTAGGACAGGAGAGGGAATCACCTACTCTGGGAACCTAGTCCCTAGCTACTGAGGTAAGTTTCTGACAGATAACTAGACAGCTGTGTCCTCACTGACATGGCTTTACATCTGCATAGCTGCTGAACACATCCTGAGTTTGTTCCCAGGAGGGCTGCTGGCTACAAGCCACCCACGCTGGGAGCTCACACGCTCTGTCCAGCAGCCCTGCAGTGGGTTGTGTGCAGAACTGCTTTACCAGGCTCCTGTGTAGAGCTCCAGACCACTGTCAGGGTCACTCCAGGCTTCCCAGAGCCCTGCAGCGTATGAGCACTGCTGAAATGCTGCTGCCTTCCCAGAGGGCTGAACAGTAATTGGTTGTTTTTCCAGTTTGAAGCTCCTCTTTGTGTCCTGGGGGCAGAGGTCCAGAAAACACACCCACAGGCTTCCTGCCAGTGACCTCCAAAGGTGAAGGTGCACGAGGCTATAAAGCAGCTGGTTAGTTATTCCTGCATTTAGTCTTTCTAAAGAAACTACTCTCCAGGACAGCAGGAGCTATTAACCTTTTGGGGAAGAAGAGGAAAGGCCACAGCCTCTCCCAGAAACAAATCTGATTCATGAGACCAAATTAATTGAGCAACATATCAGAATTCAGAAAAGGCCTTCTAGCCAAAAGACAGTTATGTCTCCTTCCTACTAATTTTGCCATAAATAGGGTAACTGGGAAGGAGGGGGAGTGACAAGAAGGCCAGATTTTCCATTCTTAGTAGTGATCTATCTGAAAAAAGGAGAATCTCATATTAAAAATTGACCCAGTTAATATTTATTACATTTACCCAGGGAAAGCAGTTAATGGAGCAAGTCAGCATCGACAGAGTTGTGCTGCAGAGTGTGAAAATTGGTCACTTGGCCATATGAACGATTCACCTATGGAAGCCTGGAAGTATTTTCCAGCAGTGGCACTGCCTGGGATGATCACTGTTCCCAACATGCTCTTCCTGCTCAGGGTGCCTGTCCCAGCCGTGGAGCCCGGGGCGGGTGAGGATGTGCCCAGGAGAGCTGCTTTGTGCAGCACCGTTTAAGGCAGGCTGGCCTCACCCAGAGCCGAGCTTCCCATCGGCGCTGGGAGCATCCGTGAAACGAGCATCAGCACCCTCTGCTCAGCCCAGGGGCACGTTCCAAACCTCCCGGGTCCCGGCACAAAGGTGGCCGCTGGCCCGCAGGGCCGGGAGCAGCACATCACCCCGACGTGCAGCGTCCGTGTGTCTGTTGTGGGCTCTCATCTGGCTGCGACTTCCCCGAGACTGGCATTTAATCAAATCCTACCCCCCGAGCTGATCCTGGCTCCCTGGGGCAGCGGAGTGACCAGGAGTGGGCATGGGCGAGGGCCTGGCCTGGCGGGGCTGGGTCTGGCTCAGTCGGACAGGCTCTCCGAGAAGGCCGACTTGGATTTCTGCGTCTGCTCCAGCCGGTTCAGGATGAACTGGCTCGTGTCGATGAAGCGCTCCACGCAGTTCACGAAGCACGTCTCGGCCCGGCTGTCCAGCTTGGGGCCCGGCTTGTCCATGCACTTCTCCTGCACACAGCGGGGTCCCGTTGGTACCGCAGCCCGACCGGGGCCGTGCCTCCGGCCATCTCCCGCCCTCAGGACCCCGATCCCCTCCGGACCCTCAGCCCAGCTCGGCCGCTCCCCACGCGTGGCTCTGCCCGCCCCGAGAGCCGCCCCCTCCCGCTCTGTGCTCACCGGAGCTGGGGCTGCTCCCACGGCGGCTCCATTTTGTGCCCATCTGCCTCCTCCCCCCGGGGACAAAGGTCTGCGCGGCCTCCCAGCCCGCCTCGCCCCACCGTCGCCACCGGGTCACCGGAGCCGCCGGCCCTGCCCGCCGCCCGTACCCAGCAGAGCTCGGTCATCTGGTGCACCAGCTGCTGGAAGCGCTGCTTCTGCGTCTCCACCTCGATGAAGCGCTGGAGCTGGGGGTCGGCCCCGCCCAGCCCGGCGGCGGACGGCGGGTCCATGGCGCTCCCGGTGTGCCCCCGCTCCCTCCCGGTGCCGCCGCGCCGCGACCTTCACGTGCCGCCGGTGCCGCGCCCGCCCCTTCCGCCCGCGCCGCGCCTGCGCGCCCGCCCGCCGCGCGCCCCCTGCCGGCGGGGCGGAGCGGCCGCAACGGGGAGCCCTTGGAACCGTTTTATTGTCCGGGACCGACCGGAGCGGGGCGGGAGCGTCCCAGGGGATGCAATGGAGCTCCGGGGATGGGATGGAGCTCTGAGCACGTGATGGAGCTCCAGGGGTGCGATGGAGCTCCAAAGATTCGGTGGAGGTCCAGGGCAGTGATGGAGCTCCAGGGATGTGATGGAGCTCCAAGGCACTGACTGAGTTCTGGGGATGTGATGGAGCTCCAGGGATGTGCTGAAGCTCTGAGCATGTGATAGAGCTCTAAGGCACTGATGGAGTTCTGGGGTGGTGATGGAGCTCTGGGCATGTGATGGAGCTCCAGGGCGGTGATGGAGCTCCAGGGATGCGATGGAGCTCTGAGGACGTGATGGAGCTCCAGGGATGTGCTGAAGCTCTGAGCATGTGATGGAGCTGTGGGTGCAGCCGTGGGGCTTCCCCAGGCTCCTGCACGCCCGTGTCCATGAGAACTGTGCCAGCCGGTGTGCAGGGGTGTCCCGCGGGGCAGTGGCAGTGCTGGGCAGGGTCAGGGGCAGTGCCCGCGGTCAGCACTCCTCGTCAGCCATGTCCAGGATGCTGCTCAGCAGCACGGTGAAGGTGGGGCGCTCCTCAGGCTTCTGTGGGGCAAAAGGGGGGCCTAGCTGGAACACGAGTCTGCCTCAGCCATGCCCTGGGGATGCTGTCACCCCACCAGGGTGGCTGGAGGTGTCACCAGGGGTGGAAGGCACTCACCTCGTGCCAGCAGCTGTACATGATGGCACAGACCCACTCACCTCATGCCAGCAGCTGTACATGATGGCGTAGACCCGCTCCGAGGCCGCCTGCGGCCGGTACAGGCGCAGGCCTTGGATGACGTGCTCGGTTGTCTCGCTGTTGTTAAACCTCTCGTAAGGCATCTTTCCCAGGGAATAAACTTCCCACATCAGGACACCTGTTGAGGGGAACAGCACAGAGAGCTCATGGCATTGGAGCACCTGGTGGCTGCACCTGGTTTGCAGAGGAGTTCCCAACCTCCAAACCAGCAATGCTGTGCCCTTACCAAAGGACCAGACGTCAGACTTGCTGCTGAACTTGCTGTACAGCAGCACTTCAGGAGGAGACCACCGCACTGGGAACTTGGACCCCATGGAGCTCGTGTACTCATCATCCAGCACGTACCTGCAGCAGGAAAATGGATCAGGGTGCCTCAGCTGGATTTCACATTTCCCTCCTTCCCACAAGCTCAAAAGGAATGGGCAGCTCAGGATGACCAGAGGCTGCAGCTCTGCACGGGTTTCAGCAGTAAGTGCGTGTTAGCCAGGATTGCAGAAGAGATTTGCTGACATGGAAGCACAGCAAAAAGGGGATGTGGAGAGAAAGCTGCAGCCAGGAGATTTGGGGGTGGGAAAGAAGATACAGAGAGGGGGGGGGGAAAGGGCCGGGGAAAATAAGAAAGGGATGGTGGAAAGTGGAGAGGCAGAAGGTTGAGCCAAGCAGATTAAATGGGAAGACAATGGTAAAGCAGAGCTGGAGGGTGGTGGGGACAAAGACCAAAGTGTAGAATTGATGGAAGGAGGAGATGGAGTATTGAGACAGGAAAGCAACACATCTACCAGACCTGGAAAGACCAAAATCTGACACTTTCACAATTCCTTGGTCATTCACCAGACAGTTTCGAGCAGCCTGTAAATGGAGAGGTGGAGGCAGTTACTTCTACCTGCTCTTGTCTCTCCCATCCCCCTGTAGCAGGTGAACTTCATCTCATCCCCACCTACCAAATACTTCTCCACACTTTTTCCTGCAAGTTTACCTGGACTGGGGTAAGCTAGAAAGCCCTCAGCAGAGAGCAACTGAGGCCTTCAAGCACCCTATTTATCTATGTGGGGTCAACTTCCCCAGAGGGATTTTGCCTGAACAAAGCAGCCAGAGCCCTACCAGGTCTCTGTGCAGGAACTGCTTGGATTCCAGGTACTCCATAGCTTCACAGACATCCTTGCACATCTCCAGCAGCTGGGCGGGCTGGAAGCGCTGCCGTGTTTCCCTCAGGAAGTTCAGGAGGCAGCCATTGGCCATGTACTCGGTGATGATGAAGATGGGACGTTGCTTAGTGCAGACCCCATAGAGCTGCACCAGCTTCTCGTGAGACAGGTTCCTGTGTTGGGGACAAAGGCAATTCTGAGCATCTAGAAATCCAGGGAGCAAAGGAAGTGAATGAGGAGAGTTTGAAAAGGGAAGGTGCTTCTGGCCCAGCTGACAGTGGAAAACCCCAACAAAGAATCAGCACAAAATCCGTGGGATCTTGGATGCTTTTTGCAGAGTATGGGACTGCCCAAGACTGTCCCTCCACACCTCCCAGGAGTACAGCCATTCTGGCAAGAAGCATCCAGCGCTGCCCTGCGTGGTGCTCACCACTTACATCATGACTTTGGCTTCGTCAATGAACTCGTCCTCTGACATGGAGCCCTCCCTGATCATCTTGATGGCAACGTTGTACTGGCCTCTCCATTTCCCATATTTCACCACGCCAAACTGCCCCGTCCCCAGTTCCTTCAGGAAGGTCAGATCCTTGGGGTCAATCTCCCACGAGCCTAGAACAAGAGAGTGAGGGTAATGTGGGTACAGGTGACCTCCCTGCACAGTGCTCCCAGTCATCCAATCTAGCAAGCCCAAGAAAAGCTCACAAGCATTTGCTGCCTGAAAAATCATCCACAAAATCCACAACATCTGAGACCTGTAACTCCAGGGAATGGGAGCAAGGCAGCTTGTGGAGTCTTTTGGTCAATACTGTCACCAGAGGGCAGTTGGGAAGTGGTTCCTGGGAAGGCTATGAGCCACGGGACAGCCAGGATCCCAGCCTGGGAAGGCTGCTGCCAGCAGAAACAAACCCTTTAACCAGGGAACTGTGAGGTAGCCCAGGCTGTGGCTTACCATAGCCAAGGCCAGCTGTGGAAGGAGCACTTTTCTTGTGCTGAGACACAGGGTACTTCAGTCTGGATATGAGCCCTGAAACACAGCAGCAGAGAATGCCACATTCCAGCAGGGAACACAACTCCTGCCTTTGGCACAGGAAGGTGGGGATGCCGTGGTGCCAGAGCAAACACTGCTGGCTTCACTGTGTCTCCAGAGCACTGACCTGCAGAGTTGTGCTGGTGGTAGGTGATGAGCTCTGGGATGCTGTTGAAGAGGTGTTTTTCTGCCAGGTAATACTGATTCTGGGGGGTGCAGCAGACAACGTAGTGGCGGATTGTGCCTTGGGGGTCTCTGGAGAGGGAGAACATGAGGTCAGTGCCATGGGGAGGAGAGGCAGAGGGTGAGGGGTGTCTGGAGGAGCCCTCTGAGGGAGGAACAAGCTGTTTTCAGAGGCACTTACGCAGAGGACTTGGCATAGACGGAGACAGTGTATTTCCCTGTCTTGCTGGTGGAATCTCGGACAATGAAGCCTCCTTCCTTACCCTAAAACACAAAGGGGAAAGGGCACTGGGTGTTTGTGGGGACTGTGTGTGACTGTAACAGGCAAAACTTGAAGTGAGTGAAGATCACAGCATGGCTGGAAAGGATGCAGGGAGTCAGAGGAATCCTATTTCCAGTCCCTGCATGGGAGGCAATCTCCTGAAGTGGCTGCCTGGACGAGCTCACACTGGGATAGGGAAGGCTCCTGGGGCTGTTGGGGCAACACTCCTCTCCCAGAAAAGCCAGGGCTGGTCCCACGCTGGACACAATGTGAGAACAGCCCATGGAGGGCTGGTGTAGAACAGACCCAGCCTCGGGAGGCAGCACTTACCTCCTGTTTCAGCAGTTGCTCTGCTTGGCTCCGAGTGATATTCTTGGAGTACCACCTGGAACAGGGACACAGCCATCAGAGAGATCTCCACAGCCACCTCTGTGCCCAGCCAGGACTGGCAGTGCAGAGAGCAGGGCAGGGATGGCTGCCAGGGGCTGGAGGCTGTCAGGGGATGTGGAAGAGGGAGAATAACCCAGCCAGGCTGGGCTCAAGGGCTGTGGAGGGGAACAACCAAATGGAAAATGTCTCCAACCAAGTGCAACTCGCCAGGTGCCTGTGCCCTCTCTTACTCAAAGATCTCCAGGGAATTTCTGGTTTCAGTGACGTAGTTGCTGGGGATGTATCCTTCCCTCCTGCAGAGAAAAGGGCTGGTCACACTCTGATGGAGGAGGCCAAGGGGAAAAGATATTCCTATCTCAGGAGGCTGAGTAGAAATGGGCTCAAAAACTTTGGTGCAATCCCATCTGGGAAGAACTGACACCACAGCTGGTTTCAGCCTCCTCCCGAGGGCAGCCCAGAGGTGAGCAGGCAGCCTGTCCTCACCCATGGGGTGCCCAAGGATGTGTTTGCCCACCAGTGCCTGAGCACCACAGCCATGGGCAGTGGGAGCTCTCACCCATTCTTGTCAAGGGCTTTCCACCAGGGCAGGTGGCTCTCCTCCAGGATGAAGTACTCCTCGCCCTTGTGCAGCTGCAGGTCCTGGGCGTTCATTGGCTCGTAGTTGTAGAGGGCCACCACCTTCTTCCTCTCCCCTGCTGTGCTGGGGGCTGGCTCAGGAGGCAGAGGCTTCATCACCATCTTCCCACAGGGAGAGGGAAGTGGTCAGGCTGGCACACACACCACGTGAACCCTTCCCAGGCCTGGGAGGGCAGTGGTCTCAGGCAAGGTCAGTGCAGTGTTTGTCTCAGCTCCCACGTGTATCTCTAACAGAACACCCATTTCCTCCCCCTGGACTTTTTATCAAAATATTTTTCCCCATCTCCACAGAAAGGTGAGTGTTTTTACCTTTTGGCTTGACCTGTGACTCCTCCAACCTACATCAGGGATTTAATCTCTCTGGGAAACCTTAGGGTTGAGATCAACTGACTTCCCTATAGGCCTTTGGGGTCCATCCCCTGCTTCAAGCTCCTTCTCCCTTAGGTCACCATCTTGACCTCCCTCCCCAGAGCAGAGTCCTGCCTGTACATCTCTGAGCAGTCCTTGAACATGTTGGCTTTTCCCAGGGAGATCTTTTCTCCAGCACTTTGGAGCAAACCCTGACATTGGCCTTTACCTGGTCCTCCTCAGGAGTTGGGGGAAGGGGCTTCTTTGTCTTGCGATGCGACCGCCCGACTTTTAAACCTTCGGAACAGAGGAGGGGCCATGGTGAGAAAAGACGCCTGGCTCTGTGTGCAGTGCTCCCCAGGGCAGGGGGATGAGGCAGAGGGAGGGTGCCTGGTGTCTTACTGCCATTCCTGCTCTCCAGAATCTGGCAGCCCATGGCGTTCTTGGCTGTCTGGGAGCAGCACAGGTACTGCCCGTCGATCCAGAAGCAGGGGTGGTACTTCTGCACCAGGTCGCTGTTGTACCGAATCACTGTGGCAGAGGAGGGAAGATGTGTGTGAGCCAGGGCTGTGTCCCCAGCCTGCTGCAAGAGCTCTCTGCTCCTTCAGTGCAAGTGGTCAGCTGCATTAAATCATTTCCTCTCAGCTGTGCTGCAGTCCCCTGAGCCCTGATGTTCAGGTTTTCCCCAGCTTACCACTCTTGTTTCAGTGCTGAGGCTGTGCAATCCCTGTGCCACAGGGAAGGGCCAGGCTTGGCTCTCAGATCCAAGCTTTTGAGCAGCTCTGCAAAAGGGCATGAGCATGCTTGGAACCAGTCACAGAAGGACCTGGCCCTTCTGCCAGCCAAAATATCCAATAACCCCCAGGCTGCTCTGGCCCATGTTTCACAGTTCTTTTGAGCCCTTTTTTCCCCAGAAGTGGGGTAGGAGGCCAGTGCTGTGCCTGGCTTTTCCATGGGTAGAGGAGGGCACTGCCACCACCCTGCTCAGAGACTTCCCTGGCAGGGAGAATATTCCCTTGCCAGGCAGGCTGACCGGCTTCCTCACACTTCTCCCCAGGTTAGAGGGACAACTGGATGTGCCTAAACACTGCCAACAGCCTGGGGCTGGCCCAGCAGCTGCACAGGCTGCAGAGAGCCCATTCTCTGGTGGAGTAAGAGGAGGACATCCTGTCAGCAAAAAGGCAGCATTTTCTCTCCTTTCCCTCTGGATTCTACACTGGCTTGAGCTGCCAGAGCAGCCCTGCTCCCTCAGCAGGGAAGTGGGGAGGGGACTGGCTGCTCTGCTGGGGCTCCTGTGAGATAACCGACTTCCCCGTTATCAGCCTGCCCCTCTTCCGCCCCGCTCGAGCCAACTTCCCCGTGTCAACTCAAGCAGCTGATCCCACCCTGCCAGCACAAAGCCACAGAAACACACACACACATGTGCCAGGAGGCACACACAGGCAGCTCCAGCAGATTTTGGGTGGTTGGAGCCCCTTGGCACAGTGCTGCTGCAATACACTCGAGGAGGGAGCACCCACCCAGCTGAGCATTAGCTGAGCATTACCGAGGAAGGCTTGACGTGGTTTGGGGATGATACTCCCTGACTCCCAGCAGGTTTGTGGTCCATGTTTCCTAAAGCACTGGGCACCCAACCCTCACATGCCAAGGCAGCACAGCTGTATGGCCACATCTGCTATTTCCTCTTGCCCTCAATGATTTCTGAGCCTGCTTGAGCCGCTTTGGAGCAGGTTTGTGAGAAGGCAAGGAGCCTCAGCCATGCTGCTGCAGAGGGTGACAGCATTCACCTGCCCCAGGCAGGATCAGCTTGCTCTTCCTTCCTCAGCCATGGGACAGGTACCCATGAGCCAGGCAGCCCTGGGAGGCTGCACTGAGGGTCAGGCACAGGCACAGCTGTGCCTTGCTGGTTCCCCAGGGAGCTGCAGAGCCCCCGCACTCACCGCTCTTCAGCTGATGGATCCAGCGCTTGCGCAGCTCCTCCGTCGGGGAGAAGATGTAGAGGGGCCCCTCGTCATAGACCACCTGCAGGAACATTCAGCTCAGCGCCGCGGGCAGGGCTCTCAGGCAGGCACGGGCGGAGCCGAGCCTTGTGGCCACCCCGAGCCAGCCCCGCCGGTGTCTGCTGGCCCCGCACGGTGCTCGCGGGACCGTGACAAAGAGGTTAAAAATAAGCCCCCTCCCCCGAGACTTTCCACTTCCTTCTCTGACTTTCGGTGTGCCTGGGTGCCAGCAGGGCAGGCAGCTGGGCTGGGGGCTGAGTGTGCAGCCAGGGGACTGAAAGGGGCAGGACAGAGCTCAGAAGCAGGTTTCCATCTTAAACAGAGCTGGCTCGGGGCTCAGAGAGGCTCACCTGGCTGTCCCAGCAGTGTGGACAGCAGCAGAGTGTCTCCAAGCAGCTGAGTGACACCTGGCACCAGGGCAGTGATGCCATGTTTGACCCCAGGCCCCTGTGGGGTCCCCCCCTCAGGACCTGCCCCCGGCAGAGTGGACCAGCAAAGAGGGCGCAGTGAAAACTCACCTGGAAGGGGTAGGGGAACCGTTCGATGATTGAGATCTGCTCCATGTTGTTGTAATCCTCCCCTTTCCTCTGGAAGAGAGAGGCAGAGATGGATGCTGGCATCTCCTCTGAAGCAGACCCACAGCTTTTGGCATCCCCTTGCTCTGCATCAAGCTGGACCCCTGGTATGGTGTGGACAGAGCCCCCCATGCCAAGCAGGGCTGTCCCCCACTGCCACCACCCCAGGGACCCTCCTCACCGGGACCTGTCGCTCAGGGGGAGGGTTGTTTTCAGGTGCCACTGTCTCCACACAGGTGATCTTCTCAATGTCCACAGAGCCCTTCTTGCTGCCCCGGCGCTGCAAGAGACTGCCTTGGTTCAAACAGCCACCAAGTGGAGACCTGAGAGGCTCAAACCAGCCCCTCTCCCTGTCCAACCACCCCCTGGGCTACGTGCTGGCAAGGGACAGCTGTGACCCCTGGACACTGGCCCAGCCCCTGTGGCTGCAGACTCACCCCCCGCTCAAAGTCATACTCGTAGTAGGACAGCTTGCTCTCTGTCAGCAGGAACAGGCGCTTCTTGAAGTTGAGGGGAGATGTTTTCTTCTTCTGCTGCGAGCGCTTCAGGAAGATGCTCTCCAGGATGACACTGGCCATGTCAACCCCTGGTGTCCCCTGTGCTGTGCTCACCAGCTTGCTGTGGGTAAAACAATGCTGACACGGTGTTTGCTCAGCCCAAAACCTGTTGGACCCCACTCAATGCACTCTGCCCCTCGCCCCAAGGGCAGACAGGGGGTGCTGGGACCCCCACAGCGAGGGGAAGCAGCCACAGAGGGGTGAGGGCAGGTCAGTGTGGGTTGTTGGTGATGTGACCTCTCCCACACCGGCCTGCAGACCAAGCCACCACCCGGATGGCTCCTTCTCCAGCTGGGGAGGCCCCCAGGATATGCAAGATGGACAGAGAGCTGGAGACAGAGAGAAACGGGGGGAGCTCGGAGCCCCGGGGAGGAGCGGGCGGCTGTGACACCGCGTAGGAGCTCCTCCCCTGGGGCTCTGTGCATGTGAGCCTGTGTGGGCCGTTTCCTCCTGCCCCACCGCAGCCTCTCCGTGCCGGGGATGTGCTGACTTGGCAGCGTGCAAGGGCTGGTCACGGGAGACCAGTCCCTGAAAAGCTGTGGCTAGGGCCTGGCCCTGAAAAGCCACAGTGCTGCCCAGAGCACGGAGTAGCCCCAAAGCCATCCTTCCCCTGTGTGTCCATGGAGCCTGCAGGAGTGCAGGGATGGAGCTCAACTCCCCTTCCTCCCCTCTGAGCAGCACTTGTCAGTGGCCAGGCTTGAAGGGCTGTCTCCAGCCAGCAGGCAGAGGGGTTAAATCCTCCCCCAGCCATGAGCAAAGCTCCCCTGAGCCTCTCCAGGGAAGGGCAGTGCAGGAACGGGCTCATGAGAGCCCTGCATCCCACTGCTGCCCAGCCTTTAGGGACTGGAAATTTCCCTGGCCCATCTCCATGCTGTACTCAGAACTGTGACCCCCAGGTGGGTCCAGCACCCCCAGAGCCACGTGGCTGGAGCTGTGGGCTGTGACCAGCACCTGACTGCAGTCTGGGAGCTGATGGGTGAGCTGTGTGCAGCCCCTGCTGAGCTGGGAGCCCCTGGAGCCCAGCTCCTGTCTCCTGCCTGACCACCTACAGTCCCTGCTTCCCCTTCACCTTCACCTTGTTCCCCTTTTTTCCTCCTATAAGCACGGCTTTGGAAAGTAACCTGGGAGAAGCTGTTTTTCTCCCCTGCTCCCCACAGCCCATCTCCTCAGGGGGAAGCTCAGAGGTAGACCAGAAACAGGGGTTCAGACCCCCATTCCCCAGCTGAGTATTCCATCCATTCTCCCCTCACAGGAGATGGGCATTGGCTTACTCACAACATGGTCAGGGGGGAACAAAGATGCCAGGACCCAATCCCACACACTGTGCCTCCCTCCAGGGCAAGCCCCAGCTTGGGGACAAGGAGCAGAGGTGTCCTCGCATCTGCTGGCAATGCCCAGACAAGGAGCAGAGGTGTCCTCCCATCTGCTGGCAATGCCCAGAGCCTCCCAGCACAGCCCCTGCTGCTGCAGTGCTGACCCTGCCCCACAGCACACAGAGAGGCTGGGGACAAGCAGGATTCCCTCTGCCAGGCTTCCCTCTCCCCTCCTTGTGGCTCTTATGGCTCACACCTTCCCAGCTTGTTTGGGTGGTCAAAAGAAGCCCAACTTAAAAAATTAGTCATTTTGGAGTCTTTTGGAACAAACAGCAGTGTGCTGACTGAGGCCTCAGGAGGAGGGATCTGGGGTCCCTGCAGGTGGCTGGTGTGGCCCCCCTGACCCCCAGACTGCTGGCAAGATGGTAGATGAGCCCAGAGTGACCCTAGAACCACCCTGTAGCCCTGAGCCTCATTTTCCCTCCTTATCAAGTGTGGCTGCTGATCCTGTGTCCCAAGAGCAGGAGGGTCCCACTGCCCTCCCTGGCACAGACACAGGGCTGAGCACAGGGGCCCTGGCCTCCATCCCAGCTGCAGTGCCAGCTCCCTGGAGCTTTACCTGCAGTCACAGCAGTGGGGTCATGGCCAGCAGTGCCAGGCAGGTGGGACACGTCCTCACTGTGTCCTCTGGATGGAACTGCCAGAGGGGAAAGGACAACGAGTGTCTCAGAGGGCTGTTGTGCCCCATCATGGCACAGCCTCCCTGTCCCCAGCAGGGCCACCAGACCCACTGTGTCCCTGTGGGAGCCCCCAGGGCTCAGCCCCACAGCCAGCACTGCTGTGCGGTGACAGCAGTGATGAGTGGGCGTGTGGGAGCATGTCCTGTGTCCCCCCCTCCAGCCAGTGTGACTTCCTGCCATGCTCACACCTCTGCCCAGCATGCTCTGAGACCACCACCAGCCTGGCACATGCTGCTGGCCTCATGCCACCGCACACTGTGTCCCACCATGGTCCCACAGCCATCCCTCCTGCACAGGCAAGCTCTGGTGTGGGGCTGGCATGCCTGGGACAAGAGGGAAGGGTGACAGAGTGACAAACTTCACACCCTCATCTTAACTTCACAGCCCTCATGTTTCAGGTTCAGCGCTGAGGGTGTCAAAAACCATAGGTGGGAAGGACAGAGGGGGAAACCTGCATGGGAGAGACTTGAGAGCAAAGCCAGAGCTGCACGCCAGCAGTGCCCACTGCGGAAAGCTCAGGTGAGGAACGGCCAAAGACACTGGCAGAGCCCCAACCCTGCTCTGAACAGCCCTGGCAGCCTCACACCGCTGTGATTCCCTGCTCCAGCCCAGCCTGCAGCCCCTGGCACCCCTCCAGCTCCCTGCACCCCACAGCCCCGGCCAGGTGACAGGGTCAGGTGCCACCTGCTTGGAACTGGCCAGGCTGTGGGACGAGGCAGAGCCCTGCCCTCGCTGCTGGGCTCACCCTCCCCGTGTGCCCTGTGCCCAGCACGGCTCCCCTGCCCTCACGGAGCCCAGCAGAGGTGTGAGGCCACCGGTACAGCCACATGGAGCCTCCCGCCACCCCGGCTGTCCCTCGGGCACATCAGCAGGGCCCATCGGTGCCCAGGAGCCCGAGGCAGCGCTGCCCTCCATGGCTCCGGGTCCCTCACTCACCGCCCGTGCCGCCGCCGCTCCGGCCCGCCGGGCCCGCCGCGCCCACCCGGCCGCTCGGGGTGCCTGTGGCGGCAGGGACCCGCAGAGACGGCAGGGTGCGCAGGGAGGAAGGACGGGGCCGGCCAACCCCACCCTTTCGGTTCCCCTTTTTTCGTTTTGTGACTCAAAGGCAGCGTTTGTGTTTCCTCCTGGAGACAGCCGGGTCATTGCCGTGGGGGCGCCAGGCCGGGAGCCTGCCCCGGGCTCTGGGCAGTGCTGGGTGTTGGATGAGTTGGATGACCAGCCCTGTGTTGCCCCAAAACGGGTTCTTTCACCCAATGGGGCTGATCCCCACACAGAAACAAGGTATTTTTATTTAGAGTTCTGTGTGGAAAGAGGTTTTGGTGGTAAATTCACAAAGCCAGCAGAGCGACTATCAAAAGTTTTTACTGTTTATACGTTTTAGCAAATGAAAAGATTAATCCCCATTGGCTACAGATTACATAATTCATTAGTATTCTATCTTGTAGTGTTAAATGATTCCGTCAATTCCTTTATTAATTAGGCCACATGTTCAGCCTTCATTTGGGTCAGCGAGTTTCTTGGGTTGGTGGTCCGTGAGTTGGTGTCGTGATCTGGAATCTGTCTTATCCACTCAGATCTGGTTCAGCACAGTTGTTCAGTTTGCTTTGCTACTTACATCCTTGTCTTGAGAGTTCTGCCAACTGTTCTTGTGCTCCTAAATTCTGCATTCTTTGTGATGGTAAATCCTTTTTCCCAAGCCGTGTGAACTTCCACCCAGTCTGAGATCTCTGAAACATGTCAAGCCCTAAACCTTAACAATGAACTCTTGACACAGTTTGTCTTTCGAACATTGGGATGTCACCTGCACCCGGCGGACCCCACAGTTCCCCACCCTCACAGCCCCGTCCCACGCCCTCCCTCCCGCCCATGGCTGCTCTCCTCCCACCGCCAGGGGGCGCCGTGCCCTGCGCGCCCCTGCGCGCTCCTCTCTATGGTCCCCAGCTCATTCACTTCCGCTTCCGGTCAGCTCCTCCTCTCCGGGCCGCCGCCGCCAAAATGGTGAGTGCCGGGGCTGGGCCGGGCTCCATCCGCCGCCATCCGCCCCGCGGCTGCGCCGGGCCGGGCTCTCTCCGCTGCCATGGGTGCGTGCTGGGCGGCCAGGCCGGCGCGGGGGCTTCTCCATCCCCGATGGCAGCGCAGGGCCCGAGGGAAAGGGAAGCGCCGGAGCGGGGCCTTGGGAGCGGGATGTGGCGTATGCGCAGCGGCCGTGACCGGCTTCTCTCTCCTTCTCCTCCAGGTGAACGTGCCGAAAACCCGCCGGACGTACTGCAAGAAGTGCGGGAAGCACCAGCCGCACAAGGTCACGCAGTACAAGAAGGGGAAGGACTCGCTCTATGCGCAGGGTGAGCGCGGGCTCGCTCTGGGCCCAGGGGAGCTGCGTGCGGGCCGGGTGTGGTGTGCCCTGCACGGCTGGTGTACATTGGGAACACTTGTATGGCTGGGGAGGACAGCTTGGCCTAAAGGACGTGCTGTACAATAAAGGGAACTATAAAAATAGGAGAAAGGGAGAAAGACTAAGGACGTGTCAGCCCAAGGCGGTTTCAGATGGTTGTCGTATAGAAATGTTTAACTAATTAGGGAATGTGCTCTGGGTAAATCTAGCTGGCTGTGAAAGCACAACTGGAGCCCAGGCTGGCCAGCCCGAGGGAGAGCCCTGCTGTGAGTTTAAAATGTGAAAGAAAGTGAATCCAGTGGTAGTTCTGCCAGTACTGATGTGGATTAATTATGCGAATATCACCTGAACAGGACTGTATAAATATTTTAAACCCTTTGTGTGCTGGCTTTGAGGAATTAACATGAATCACTCTTTGCACAGAACTCTGAACAAATCAAGTGCCTAGACCTTGTGTGTCTGTTGGGCGCACAGTGAGGGGAAGGTTCCACTTTTGGGGACAGCACAAGAGCCGTGGCACTGGTTCTGCTGGGCTGTGCAGGGACAGGCTGGGGTGTGCTGGGATTTAGGCAGTGCCAGCTGTGCCTGGAGCATCTCCTTGGTTGTTGCCTGACCAGAGCTGTTTCCCCATAGGAAAAAGGCGCTACGATCGGAAGCAGAGCGGGTACGGGGGCCAGACAAAGCCCATCTTCCGTAAAAAGGTGAGTGAGTTTGCTCCTCAGGACCAGGAAACTTCCCTGGCAGCCCGTGCCCAGCTGAGGGAGGTTCCTCGTTCTCTGCTCTGGCTGTGTTAGGGCAGTGCTGTGCTGGCACTGCAGGTGTCCCCTCATCCTCACAGAATGCCTTGGGTTGGAAGGGACCATCGTGTTCCAGCCCCCTGCTGTGGCAGGGCCACCTTCCACTGTCCCAGCCTGGCCTTGGACACTGCCAGGGATCCAGGGGCAGCCACAGCTTCTCTGGGTAACCTGTGCAAGGGCCACCCCACCCTCGCAGGGAGGAATTTCTTCCTACTCTGTCTGTGGGAAACCATTTCCCACTGCCCTGTCACTCTGTGCTCTTGTAAAATCCTCCATCTCCCTTGTAAGCTCCCATCAAGAGCCCAGCTCATCTCCTTGCTGTGCTGTCTCATGGAGATGCTCCTCATTTTTAGGGTGACTTGGGCTGTGTTGGCAGAGCAGCTTCTCAGCTTTGGTGCTGCAGGGGAGTGGGATATTTGAAGTGAAAGGAACATTTCCTTTTTTGCTTGTCCAAGGGGAAGGGCTTGGCAAAGGGAAAGGAGCTGTCTGCTTGTTTGGTGTATTCACAGCAGGGAAGCAAACCCCAGTGGGTGGGTTTGTTACTTTGTGTGAATTATTTAGTTGTGCTCATAGAGCTGCTTGGCTCATTATTGGGAAGCCCTGGTGTGCTGCTGGAGGTGCACAGGAAGCCTTCCAGCAAGAAGGAAAAATGAGGCAGCGGGTTTTCAAGTTGACTTTGTGCCAGGAAGTGGGGAGACCTCACAGAAAATGCTTCTGCAAGCAGGGTACACCAAGCAGCTGCACTGCTGGCACTCTCTACCTGTACATTGCAATTCTCATTTCTGTTTTTTCCCAGTCAGCATTGTATGGATGCTTGGCTGAGGTTTTTAGCTGGTGGTTACAGCCCTGTCCAGCTGCTACAGCAGCCTCCCAGCTTTGGATTCTTTCCTCTGCAGTCTTTCAGGTTCCATCCAGCTTCTGAGTAGCTGCAGGTCTGCACTGAGCCTGTTGTGTCACTGCTCCTTCCAGAGAAATTTGCCAGTGGTGTTGCTTCCAGGTGTTTCTTTTGTCCAATTTTCTTCTGGATTTCTCTTGAGCATTGCTGGTCTGTGCTTCCACACTGTAAAAGTGTGAATTTCTTGCTCTGTTCAGTGGAACAGATTTCTCCAGCATGGCTGATCCTTGTAGGAACCAGCCCTGCCTCACTGAATGCGTTTGCCAGTGCCCTTTTTGTGAAGATACAAATCTACTTCATTCCCCAACTGATCTTTCAAGTGCCTTCTTTTCAGTGGAGCGAGCCTAACTGTGTTTGTAGTTTCTCTCTGTGCTTTGGGAACAAACTGAATGTTCAGGAGTGCAGGGAACAAGCTCTCCCTGAAAGTTTGTCTGCTTGGGGATGTGTGGTTCATTGAAACACCCTGCTCCTCCTCCCAGGCCAAGACCACCAAGAAGATTGTGCTGAGGCTGGAGTGTGTGGAGCCCAACTGCAGGTCCAAGAGGATGCTGGCAATTAAGAGGTGCAAGCACTTTGAGCTGGGAGGAGACAAGAAGAGAAAGGTGAGTTTGTATTCTGTGAGTGGCTGAGAAGGGGGGACAATACTCAGTGGTGAATAAACTCACTCTTGTCTTTTGTTTCTTACAGGGCCAGGTGATCCAGTTCTGAGCATCGTCCTGCTCATCGTTACGGACCGTATTAAAGTAATTAGATTGATCCCTTGCTTTTCTTCATGTGTTTTCTCTTGGGGTGGGAGCTGTGAGTACATCAGCTCAGCAGGGAGGTGTTGCTTGCAGAACCATTTAACAGAGCAGTTTTTACCCTGGCTTTTGAAAATTCCCTGCCAGAAGCTGGGATCTCTTTACTGTGTTTCCAAGAAGTGTTCTGTAATGGGTGCCAGTGACTTCTATGCATGAACATGCTGCAGGCTCGTTTATGAACTCTCCTGAACAGCCCCTACACTCGGCTGTAGGCCCCTTTTATAGACAGCTGTACTGCCCTGAGTAGCAAAGGCCTTGGAGCAGCCAGTGGGTTTGACACCTGCACCATTAGGCAGGTCCCTAATTAGGTAATGAGGCTGGTGCCAGTAGCTGTGGCAGCTCAGAGAGGTGAGGGACAGCTCTGTGCCTGTGGTTGCCCCTGGCACATGGTGAAACAGGCCTCAGCTGCCTTCCCCTGTGCCAACTGCTGCTGGCTCCCCTTTGCATCTTCCTTGAAGGAAGAAGGCCAAGCACAGCAGTGAAGTTTCAAATGGGCAACAAGCAGAGTGTGGTAGATTGTGGGGACAGCCTCCAGGACAGCCTCCCCTTAGAGAGGAACATTTCTGTGAGTAGGAAGTGCTGTTAGCAGGTGCTGGGAATGCAATGCAGGGTTCACCCTTAAGGGCAACTTCTTGTAGTGGAAATGGAGCTGGAGGATGGAGAGATGCCTCTTCACATCTTCATCATGACTGAGAGCACTCAGTTACTGAGCTGTAAGGGAATCTGTGGTTTTGCTTATTAAATATTGGCTGATGTGATGGCATTGTCAGATTTGTGTAGGCAGTGGTGGCTCTGGCCTGTGGGGTGGACTGTACAGCTATATTACATCAGTTTCACTGAGTGCTGTTTCTGGTGACAAATGTCACAAAAACTTACATGACTGGAACAAACTGGCCTGTTTTCTAAATCATTATTTAATTTCAGATACCATGCTGTACTCTTGTACACTGCAAGTAAGAAAAAGCATAGTCTTTTAAAGGGATTTTAATCAAAGTGCTCAATCACAGAAGAACAAATCAAGAAACCCTGATTGTATTGTAATCAGAAGATAATATATTTGCACATGATGTTTGCTTAGGTGATTATCCATTTCCTGTCTTGGAGAGCCCATATTATTCAACCTAAAGGCTGCTGCCAGCAGTGGGAAGCAAGCACTCAGGGATTTCTGGGAGGCAGGATTCATGGAGCAAGGGGACTCCAGTGGCCATATGAAGGGTAGAGAGGGAGTTGTCATCTAAAAGGAAGTGACAGCCACTGGTGAGAGATTCCTGGAGTGAGGGGAAACCTTCAAAAACTTGAGTCCTAAGGCCTGATAGCAGGTGTCAAGGAAGTTGCTGAGAAGTGCAATGGTTCATGTCAGTCCCTGAGTTGTCAGAAGATGGAAGTGCATGTCCATGCTCTGAGTCAAGTGTTTGGTTTCTTTAGTGGGGATGGGAGCAGCTTTTCTTGGACTGTGTGTCCTGGTCTGGAAAAGAGAGCAAGGTGGCCAAGGGGTGTTTCCCTATTGTCCCTAAAATGCTCCAGGACAACTGTAAGGTGCTGCCTGTGCATCCCTTGCCTTTCCTTGCTCGGTAGTGGCAGTGGGTGTAAACAGGAGCTGCTGCCCTGCTGGAGCCCTTCCACCCCTTGGAGGAGGAGCTGGGTGAGATGCCAGGGAAAGGGGCCCTGCTGGAGCCCTTCCAGCCCCTTGGAGGAGGAGTTAGGTGAGATGCCAGGGAAAGGGGCCCCGCTCTGCTTTCACCCTTTCTCTGTCACCTCTCGATGATGGAGTGATGGCAATTTGTCACATTCAACGGAAGGTTCAGATAATGAATGCCTGAGAAGAAAGGCACCTGTTTGGAAGAAGGAGAACAATTTCCTGCCTCAAGTTCAAACAGAGCCTAAGGCTTAGGAGAAGATTGTCTTTGTGCTGCCTATACTGGCAGGACTTTGAGCAGCACGGTGCCTGTGGGGTTCACCTCCAGGCTCAGGGAGGACATCCAGCTGTACACACCACAGTCCCTGCTGGCTGGCAGCACCTGTTGGATGGAGCAGGCTGGGTTGCAGGCCAGCCCATTGCCGAGGAAGGTGAGGGAGAAGGTGAATTTCTGGGGCCCCCCAATCTCCTGCTGGTTCAGCACTGCCACAGCGTAGGCTCGGTCAGACAGGGGCCGCTCCCACAGCTGAAAGTTCTTGTCCTGCCAAGGAGAAAACAAAACAAACCCAGGGCTGTGGGAGGGCTGAAGTGGTGATCTTCATGCCTGTCTGTTCCAGCAGGCTTCAGGAACACATGGGCTCCTTTCCCAAACCCTGAGCACCACTCCATCCCTCCCTGCTCCCCTCTGAACCCCCCTTCTCTACTGTACCTTGAAAAGTTGGTATCCCTGCTTGCCCAGGGGGTCCTGGTTGATGGCAATCACCTCTTTGTTCTGGAGCAGCCACTTGGCCTCGGGGCTGATGTGCCGCAGGTCGTTGGACATGAACAGGGGGGCGGCCATGATGGCCCACATGGCCATCTGAGTCACCGACTGGTCCCAGCTCAGCCCAAAGTTTCCAATCACCAGCTATGACAAGCAAACAGAAAGGGCCTGGTAACACTAACTGCTGGGGACAATCTGGGCCACCAGCACCAGGAAATCACAGGGTGGGACCTCTCTTTGGAGCCTGGCTAGATAGGCTGAGGGCCAGGAGCAGGACCAGCCGGTTGGGAAAAGCAAGGCATGACTGCATGGCAGTTTAGGATGAGTCCCTGCTGGAAGTGAAGAGAGCTCTTTAAGTGGTGGCTAGGCAGTGTTTGAGAATGCTTTTGGATTCAGATTCTTGCAGTGCTGGCACCCAGGGGTTTTCACTGTGGTGGGACATCAGCACTTTGGAGACTGTCCCTCAATGCCACACCTGTGTCCTGAGCTGGTGCTGCTTGTGGAGGCTGTGACACAAAGATGGTGCCTCCTTGGTACCACCCAGAGCTGCAGTTCCCTTTCTACCCTGGACCTTCTCACCAAGATCCTGATCCTAGGGTCCCATCAGAGCCCTTCCCCTCAGTGTTTCTCCCCCAGTTCTCTCCCCTCCCATTCTTAGCCCACAGCTGAGGGAAGGTTTTTTTGCTGATGCTTCAAGTGGGGTGGTTGCTGCTGTACTTGCCATGTCAGGATCATTCCAGCCCCCTGGCCCAGCTATCTTCACAATGGTGTCCTGGTGAAGTGCTGTCCAGTCTAAGATACTCTTGATGCTGCTCCAGGAGTCATAGACATCATAGAAGTTCCTCCAGTGGTTGCAGTACTGTTTGATCTCTGTGTAATTGGGCTGCCAGAACAATGAGTGTGATTAGACAGAGCACCTGGCTGTACAACAGGAGTGTCAATGAGGCTGGACTGGACCAGAGGTAGCTTGGGGGAGAACCAGGGGAGAACCTTCCATCACCAGCTAGTGCATGTTGATTCCCTTGAATGCTTTGTGCCCAGTAATTCCACTCTGACATGTTCTAGACAACACTATTGCTCCCCTTGGGAGAACAGTTGTGACCACCAGCTCTGTTACAAAATTCCTTCCCAGTTTTACTGAAGGTGTGACAAGGCCCGTGGGATCAAACTGTAATATCCCAGTAATTATTGCTATTTCTTGGGTTTACACCCTTTAGTGAGTAATGCATTTAATTCCAGCTGTGGGTGGAGGGCAGTGTGTCAATCACAGACCCTGGCTGGCAGAAATTTGTCACTGAACAATGTGGGGGATGTCACAAAGCCTCTCTGGTGGTCCCCAGAGCTGTCTGTAAGGCTGAGCCTGCAGCACTGTGTCCAGGAGGAATTGCCCTGAGCTATCTGCTAGGCTGTGTCTGCACTGCCAATGGTTTGCTGCTTGGCTCCTTGGAGAGAGGAAGCAGATGGATGCTGTGGTTTTTTTGGCATGCTCCATCTGGGCTGTGCCTTCATGCTGCAGAATTCCACTGAATCTATTTCAGCAGAGCAATGATTTAGGAATGCTTCAGGGCTCTGGAAGAAAAGATTTTTTCCTCCATTTTACAGCCTTGTTCTCTGTCAGAACAGAGAGCAGCAAGTTTCTCAGGATGCTGTTTTGCAATGTTAAATGTTTTTCTCTTCTTCCCACTTGAGCCCCAGGATAAACCTTGCAGGCACTCCTTACCTGCTGCACAGGTCTGAGGTAGAAAGGCCACTCACAGGAGTACACAATGCTCCTTCCAGTCCTGTTCAGGGCCACAGACATGCGCCTGTACCCTAGAGGAAGAGCACAGACACAGCTTACACAACCTCCCTGGTCACACAGCAGAACTAAGCCAATGTCACAGGTTCAGGTTTCAGTTCAACTCTTGCAAAATTAAGATTGAACACATTTTTGTGGTTGAGACACCACAGGGGGAACAGGAGGATTTAAAGTCTGCAGCTGGTCACCTGCCTCCCAGGGACAGGAGCATTGCTTGGGCAGGCTGTTGCCCCAAGACTGCTGATCCCTTTGTACATACAGCCAGGGGGAGAGGTTAAAAGCATTCCTGTATGGCATTTTCCCTCTAGATAGCCAGGAAACACAAGTCAGTATCTATCAGGCAGTGCAGCTTTGCTGGGTGATGTAGGAGTAGGTTCTCACGAGGCCCTTGCGCCATATGGACAGGGCAGGAATGCAAGAGCTCGAGTTTTTCCTGTCCTTGTCCCCAAACAGCCCTGTTCAGTCCCTTCCAATTGGCAGAGAGGGAATGAAAAGTCCGCTCTCTCCTCTGGAACTGCTTCAGTACAACTGCATTGTATCTGGGTTACACATATGATCCAGCAGGAGCTCTCAGCTCAGCTGTCACTCAGGGTGCTGAGCTGTGCTCCTGTCTGTGGCAGTTGGCATATGCCCCACCATCTGGCTTGGATGGCACTGTCACTTGGGCAGGTTGTCCCTGCCAGGCAGAGACAGGACTTTGTGCAGGGCTCCTACTGTCAAATGTGGTGGTGCTGACTGTGCCAGCAGCCAGAGAGCACAGTCAAGAGGAAAAAGCTTTCTAAGTTAAAGTGTTCTTCCCATAAATCTACTCCTGTGGCACTGGGATTTGCCTGTGCTTCAGAAGAGGCTGTGGCCAAGTTGCCTCAGCACAGGGAGCTGCTGAGCTTTCAGCCTTTGTGCAAATCACTTCTGAAGTGGTATTTACACTGGTGTGCTTTAAGAGGAAAACCCCAGTAGGATTTTTATGCCATAATTCCCTTCATTTTTATCTGTTAAAAGCTCTCCTAACTGCTCCTTTAATGGCTGACACAAACTTTTCTAGCTTCAGGCTGATTCACATTGATAAGGCCCCACCACAGGGATTGAGGGTTAAGTGTGTGAGATGCTCTGGGCTCTGCAGTACAGGTTCTGCAGAAGGGCAAAGCCTGTGCTGAGTTAAGAGCTGAGGGAGTACAGCCCTCCCAGAGCCCACAGCTGATGGGTTTGTGCTCAGCCTGATCCAGGCTCTGGGCTCACAGCTCCTTTTCTGAGCTGAGTTTGAAGGACAGCTCCAGGAGACCGAGCAGGTAAAATCACTTAACACAGCAACACTCAACACCTTGGCCTTGAGAACAGAGCCTCAGATTTGCTTTTGTAAGCAAGTCCCTTAAATGAGTATGCTCAGGGAAAATCTCTGGAGCCTGATGCTGGGCCTAGAATTGCTGCTGCCTGCAGAATATTCCCAGCCATGGGAATAGCTGCCTTGAGCCCGTGCCCACCTTCTGCCAGCAGATCCAGTGACTCAGAGTTGCAGCCATCAAACTTGAGCAGGTCCACACCCCAGGAAGCAAATGTCTGAGCATCCAGGTCATAGTGGTTGTAGCTGCCAGGGAAGCCAGCACACGTCTTGCTCCCAACATCGCTGTAGATTCCCAGCTTCAGACCCTTGGAGTGAACCTGCAGACAGAAACAGACCCTGGCATGGGGCAGCCTCAAGGCAGGAGGATTTGGGGCAGCGAGGGAAGCAAAACCTCACAGTGGCAGGCAGGGCCTTATCTCAGCAGTGACACCCAGCCAGCCCTCCCCTGCTCCCCGCCGGGTGACACCGTGCCCCGGTGGCACTCACGTAGTCGGCCAGCTTGCGGATGCCCCCGGGGAAGCGCTTGGGGTCCGCCTGCAGCCTGCCCTGCTTGTCCCGCGTCGGGGCCATCCAGCAGTCATCGATGCAGATGAACTCGTACCCGGCGTCCCTCCAGCCCTCGGCAGCCATCCTGTCAGCCATCTCCACGAACAGCTGCTCGCTGGCCACGGCACCACCGGCAAAGGAAGCGGAGAACGTCTGCTGTGAACCACCGGCACAGCCGCGGGCACAGCGGGCGGGGGCAGCGCGGGGAGGGCAAAGCGGCTGCCACGGACTGGCTGTCCGCTACCGGGGATGGCACAGCGGCTGCCGGGACACCGGGCCGGCTACCCGGGAAGGCACAGCGGCTGCCGGAGCACCGGGCTGGCTGCTCGCTAACAGGGAAGGCACAGCGGGGGCCGGGGCACCGGGCCGGCTATCTGGTACCCGGGAAGGCACAGCGGCTGCCGGGGCACCGGGCCGCCTGCCCGCTAACAGGGAAGGCACAGCGGCTGCCGGGGCACCGGGCCGCGTGTCCGCTACTGGGGAAGGCACAGCGGCTGCCGGGCACCGGGCCGGCTGTCCGTGACTGCGTTGCCCCCGTTGCACGGCTCCCCGTGCCCCTGCGGCGGTACCTGATGCAGCGGCGCGGCTCGGCGGCGCAGTCGGTGGCACAGAGGAAGCGCTCCCAGTGCAGCCAGCCCATGGGCGGTGTCCGCGCCAGGCCGTTGTCCAGCGCCAGCGCCGCCGCCACCGCGGCCACCGCAGCCGCGACCCAGCGCAGCAACCACCGTGCAGCCGCCATCGCCCCGCCGCGCCGCCGACTGCCGCTGATTGGCAGCCCGCATGCCCAATCCTCAGGGAGTCGGCGGGCAGGGCTGACAGTAGAACCAATCACCGTGCGACACCGCCCGCCCCTCCGCCAATCCCGAGCGGCGAGGCGCGCACCGGCCCGCCCCCTGTCGCGGGTCAGGTGTGGCGGTGTCACGTGACCGGTGTGAGGGGCCCGTGGCGGCGCGGTCGGGCCGTGCCGGAGCTGCTGCCCGGAGGTGCCGGGGGAGCCGCGCCCGGGGCGGCACCGGCCCTGTGCAGGGGCCCAGCTGGCCGAGAGACCGCTGGCACCCGGCCGGTACCGCAGTAGAGTGGACCAGGGCCAGGGCAGTGTTTGTCCTTCTCTGTTCTGGGCGTTGCTGAGGCCACACCCGTGCCCAGCTCTGGCCCCTCAGCTCAGGAGGGACGTGGAGCTGCTGAAGGAATAAAGCTGGGGAAGGGTCTGGGGCACAAATCCCGTGAGGAGAGGCTGAGGGAGGTGTGGGGGCTCAGCCTGGAGGAAAGGAGGCTCAGTGGGCTCCTTATAGTTCTGCACGACTCCCTGGCTGGAGGGGGAGCCGGGTGGGGTCAGGCTCTGCTCCCGGGGAACAGGGACGGATCACAGGGACAGGGTCACAGGGACGGGATCTCGGGGACGGGATCTCAGGGACAGGGTCACAGGGATGGGATCACAGAGACAGGGTCACAGGGACAGGGTCACAGGGACACGTTACAGGGACGGGATCTCAGGGACAGGGTCACAAGGACAGGATCACAAGGACAGGATCTCAGGCTGTGCTGGGGGAGGTTCAGGGTGCACATCTGGAGTAATTTCTTCGCAGAAAGGGTGAATGGGCTGCCCAGCAAAGTGGAGTCAGGGTCCCTGGAGGTGTTTAAGGACTGGACATGACAGTCAGTGCCGTGCTCTGGTTGGATGGGTTAGACTCAATCTCAGAGATCTTTTCCACCCTCAGTGATTCTGTGTGCTCAGCAGTGCTGGGGCTGCCTGAGGGGCTGGGGGCTGCTGTGGGTGGAGGGTGTGGGTCTGTGTGTGTTCTGTCAGCACAGGGTGCTGGGGAAGAGAGGTTGTACCCCATGGGCTCAGGACTTGGTTTTGGCCCCCCCCATTCCTCCCCCCCCCCCCCCCCCCCGGATGTTTTCTTCATAATTTCAGGGTATGTATAACTATGCATCACACACTCTGCCCCATCAGACAGTCCATGAAATATAGGATAGTCCACATCACATGCTATGCCTCTCCATCAAAACCCAAACATTATCTCCTAAACGAATGGTATTTGAACAGTTACCCACCAGATACATTCTTGTTTCAGGTCTGCTTCAAAAACTTTGTGAGAAGCTCTTGAATGAGCCCTCCTCCCGAGCACCTCTCCCTGTGCTCTTTGATCAGATCCAGCCTGATCCAGAGTGTGGATTATGGCCAGGCTGTTTGCTGCCTCTCTGCTTCCTTGTGTTGACTCTGTGCTGTTGGATCCAGCCTGTTTCTGCTTGGGATACTTGGGCCCATCCAGATCTTTGCAATCAAAGGTTTTGGTCTCTCTTCAACAAGTTCAGCCACAAGAATAAGTCATGTGTATCACCCCACTTGCACCAGTTACATGTGACTGAGTTGAGATGAGAAGCTCTGAAAAGGGGCAGTGCTGGTGTCAGCAGGACCTGGAGAGCTGCAAAGGGCACCTCTGTGCCAGCCAGCATCTCTGAGCTGAACCCTGCATTCAATCCCTGTTTTTGCAGGAGCGACACAGCCATGAGCAGCCTTGGTAGCACGTGTGGCCTGTCAGGGAGAGTGGAGGCTCCTGCTGCCAAGGCACAGAGGGCAATGGGATGTGAGGAGCCAGGTCTCCCCCTGGACCAGCCCTGGAGCCCCCTGGAGCTCTTGAGGGCCCCACCAGGGCAGGAGGAGGGGCAGGATGGGAGCACAGCAGGGCACAGAGCTCAGGGTGCCACCGAGGCAGCTCGCTAGGTGTCCTCCCATCCCTGCTCTGCCACAGCCACGGAACAAAAGCTCCTCAGAGCCCGCGGGCTGATAATCACTCCTTGTTTCAGGGCTGGGGTCCTCCCCCTGTCCCTCGGGGAGCTGAAGCGCAGAGATCTCTCAGAGTGGGGCAAAACAAGACACTCTGGAGGCTGGAAAACCTCCTGGCTTTGTTTTCTCTTGTGCTAAACGATTCTTCAGGGCTGGGCACTTATCCCCTACTGCCAGAGCTTGGATGCTGCAGGGCTGATCTCTGCTGCTCTCTGTGCCCCAGCACTCCCTCACTGCTGCTTCCCAGGTGTCCTGCCTGTCCCCAGGAGAACCTGGCACCCCACACCCCTTGGCATGGGGAGCTCTGGGGTGCAGTGTGGGCTGCATGTGCCGGCTGGTGTCCCCAGAGTGGGGCAGGCTGGTCCCCAAGCCGTGCTGTGGGGTTTGGTGTGATGGTGTTCACAGGGGTCCCAGGGTGTGGGAAGAGATGAGAATCTTGACTCATTGTTTCAGAAGGCTTGATTTATTATTTTATGATATATATTATATTAAAACTGTACTAAAAGAATAGAAGAAAGGATTTCATCAGAAGGCTAGCTAAGAATAGAAAAAGAAGGAATGATAACAAAGGCTTGTGACTGACTAAGACAGTCTGGATAGCTGGACTGTAATTGGCCATTAATTAGAAACAACCACATGAGACCAATCCCAGATGCACCTGTTGCATTCCACAGCAGCAGATAACCATTGTTTGCATTTGTTCCTGTGACCTCTCAGCTTCTCAGGAGAAAAAACCCTAAGGAAAGGATTTTCCATAAAAGATGTCTGTGACAGTTTGGCAGGGCCATGGTGCAGCCCCTCAGAGCAGGTGACAGGCTGTGGTGTGATGCCACAGCCGGAGTGGCAGGGGATGCTCTGTTGGGGGCACAGCTCTTGCAGAGCTGTGCTGAGGGCTGGGGTGCTGGCACAGCCACGCTGCCAGAGCACCCTGCACCTGTGCCAGCAGGTTCCTGTGCCATGGAGCTCCTGTTGGGGCCCCGTGCCTGTGGCATGGCCAATCCCAGTAGGGCACAATGCCAGTCCAGCTCCTGGTGATTTCCTCTTGTGTCCATTTTCCCTCTTGTGTCCATTTTCCCCCTTATGTCCATTTTCCCCCTTGTAAAGGGGCAGCCCTGACCTGCTCAGGGCTGCCTGGGTGATTTTTGGAGCTTTCTATTTTCTTTGAAAGAATTCTGTGCTCAGGCCATGTGCAAAGGTTGCTCAGAGCCCCAGAAGAGCTGTCACCTGTTCCTGTGGCACTGCCCTGGCCTTGGGGCTGTCCTGCAGGCACAGCTTTGTGTGCACAGGATGCTTTGCTGAACCTCTGGCACTTGGAGCTGCCCCACAGGAGCTCCAGGCTGTGGAAGGGGCAGAGGCCCTGGTGAGGGAGAGGGGGAGAAGGGGAGGTTTGACACCCTGATGCTGCCAGGGACTGCAGCAGAGCTCAGTGCCAGCAGGGTCAGGCCCTCTGTGGTTGTGGGGCAGGGGCCAGGCTGGCATGTCACTGCAGTGCCCAGCCCAAGGCACATTTCCTTGGCCCCACATGGTCCCTTGGGGCTGGCAAGGGGCTGAGCTGTCCCCAACCTGTGTGTGTGTGCTCCTGGCCCTGCTGCAAGCAGGAGCTGGGAAGCTGCCAGTGCTGCTGATGCTCATTTTGCTGTCTGGGAGTTCCATTAACCTGGTGTTAACTTCATTAACTTCCTTTTGAACCAGCAATTAACTTGGCCATGGCTGTTGGTGCTGTGCCCACAGCTGCTGTCTGTGGTGACTGGGGTGCACCACCAATGCACAGCCTTGAACAGGAAATAAAAATCTGATTCTGTCCAAAGACTGTGGGCTTTGCTGAGGGGCTGAGCCACCTGGGCTGGTCCCTGGCCATGCTGTGAGAGGACATGGGGCTCAGAACCCCCATCCCAAGATGTGAGGGAACCACTGGAGCTTTGTGCTGGAGGGCAGTGGCAGCCCTGCAGCTGTGAGGGTGTCCCAGTGACTCCCAGTTCAAACTGGGCAGCTGGGAGCACCAAGGGCAGGGCCTGAGTGCTGCTCCCGACTCTGAAGCTGCCCCCAGGGACACTGAACCACAAATACCTGCAGAGCCATGGGGTGGTGCTGCCCTTATGCCTTTCCAAGTGTGATGCCAGAAATGAGCTCCCCTTGCTCGAGCAGTGCTTGGCACCTGGGGGCTTTGGCTTGGGAGGGATGTGTTGGGTTTTTACATTTTTCTTTTTTTTTTTGTGATGTGCTCGTTCCTGGAGCTGAATGGCTCAGGGCTGACTGCAGCATTTGTCTGAGTGCCCAGATGTGATGTCCTGACTCCAGAGCAAGGAGTGAAGGAACTGGGACACCTTACTGGTGTGAAACACCTCACAGGTCTCCCCTTGACTGTGTCCTCTCTCAGTTTGGGGTGGGAACAGCAGCAAGACCCCGGGGAAACTTCATTTGTCCCATCTAAAGAACAACCCCAGCCCCAAAGCAGCGTGGTGCAGCTTGCTTTCTCTCCTCCCTGCCCCAGAAGGGCGATGGGGCTGCGAGGTACCAACAGAGCTGCTCTGTGAGACTTGGCCGGGAGCACAGAGGGAGATTGATGTTTGCTCGGGCGCTCAGCCCTCAGCTGCGGGCTCTGCCCACCCCTGCACCAGCTGGGGACAAAAGCCCCGGCCCCGGGTGGCACTGCAGGGCTGGCGTAAGCCCCCCAGGACAGCTGGCAGCTCTGTAAGCTTGGCTCCTGCCCAGGGAGCCGAGTGAAGGGGCTGAGGGGCCGTGCAGGGAGGTTTGCTTGGGGATGCTGCACATGCTCGGGCGTCTGAGCTCCACCGCAGAGCTGGGACCCCCTCAGCTCCGCCTCATCTCGGGTCCTGTCCCCTGGGCAAGCCTGGGTGGGTGAAAAGGGCTGGGGTGACTGTGGGGAGCACCCACAGAGCTAGGTGGGGACAGAAAGTGAGGAGGTTTGGGGCTGAGGGCTTGCAGGGGGCTCCTGCCCAGCCCTCCCGGCATCTCCCACGTGGGAGTTAAATGTGACAGTGAACAGTTGTGTCAGAAAAATCACCCGTGGAGAGGAATGATATCTGTATGGGTATAATGGTGGGTCAGGGCTCCTGTCCCCACAGGGCATTGTGCCCTTGTCCCCTCCCCACGCTGTGAGTGGGAGCTGGCTGCAGTGTTCTTGGCAGAGACAAATCCCCAGCACACAGCACGAAAATCCCAGAAAGCTTTATTTGCGTAGGAAGGTCGATGCTGTTTAAAACCCCACCACTGCAGGAGGCTGGCATGGCCACCCAGTGCCTGTGGGTGCTGCTCAGACACTGGTACCCCCTGACTGGCACTGCCTCGGGTGCTGGGGGAGCCCAGGGTGCCTCCAAATGGGGCTCCCCAAAGCAAGTCTGGCCTGGACACACGGTGGGAACCCATGGGGAGCCCCACGGCACGGGGGGCATGCTCGGGGCTGGCAATGGGATGGAGCTGGCACAGCCTGTCCTTGTGGGTCCCTCTGTCCCCTCATGGGGTGGCCTGGGGCCTGTTCTCTGCTTGCCCCATCTGTGAATGGGTGCATGTGGCTGAGCACTCTGTGGGGCTCAGGGGATGGTGCTGCCGGTCAGTCCTGGAAGGAAGAGGGGGATGAGTGGTGCCTGAGGAGCCAGGCCAGGGATCGTGGCAGGGGGTTCTGCCTGGGTCTGGTGTCAGAAGGCAGTGCTGGCCTCCTGGCCATGTCCCCCTGCCATGGCAGGTGGGTCACTGCAGCACTCACTGTGACATGGGGCCACCACAGCCCTCAAGGAAAGGGGTGAATCCTATTTCCATCCTGCCCATCCTGGTAGACTCTGGGCCCTCTCCTGCACCCATGGCCGTGGGGGCTGCTGGGCTGCAACCTCCTGAGGGCAGAGGGAAAGGAGAGCATCACCACACTCCTCTCTGGAGGACTTAAGCATCACCTGCTGCTTTTATTTCCTGCAAAGCATGGAGGGTATCCAGGTCTGGAGGGCTGGGAGCCTTGCTGAGCTTGTCCTGTTGGGGTTCCAGTTGCTCTCCTCTCCAGTGGAGGAACATTAGGGATAAGCCTGCCCAGGGGATGCTGCACTCAGATGCTGGGCTGAGGAATGGGGCAATTTTCACCTCCATCTCTCTTCTGGCACCGTGATGCTGTGGGAATGCAGCAGTCTGGGTACACCACCACTCACTCTGCTCCTCCAAAAGGATTGGCCAAGCTTTCCCCACTGCTTTCATCCCAAAATCTCCCTTGGAAGACAGGCTGTGGGCCCTACCCTGCTGATAATGCAGTGCCATCTCCCCAGTGCCAAGTGACTCCCATCTGTAACTGCAGTGGCCATCTGGGCCCCTTCAGCAGGACTGAGCTTGCCTGCTGCCTGCCTCAGGGCTGGCCTGTCCTTGGAGCAAACAGAGCCTCCTGCCCACTGTCCCTGCCACAGTCCTGCAGCCCTGGGCACCACGGGCAGTTTTGAGCTCTGCAGGGACGGCAGCATCCCCAGCCTGCTGCTTTGCTGTGTGCTGGAGCTGGCTGGGGCTGCATTGCTGGGCAGGGGCTAGGGGGGCACAGCCAGCATCCTGCACAGCCCAGGTGCAGGCAGGGCTGCTGCCTGCTCTTTCCTGCAAGCAAGCTCCAGGCCAGAGCAGAGAATTGCAGCCTGATCCCTGCCCCACAGCTCAGTGATGCAGGCTGGAGAAGCAGCAGCCTAACATGGTAGGTATGGAAAAGGGAGAAGATATTTTTCTGGAAGGTGATGTTTTCTGGCCACCCAGGGCTCTCCTGTGACCCTGGCTACTCAGGGTTCCCCCAGCAGCATAGCATTCCTGGGGTGTAGTTGTTTCCCTGCCCTGACAGCACTGCATTCCTGGGGTGTTTCCCTGCCCTGACAGCACAGCATCCCGGGGTACCTGGGGTGACACCATGCAGGAAGCAGGAGGGGTTCCTCTCTCCAGCTGACCGTGGGGACCTGTGATTGTTGATCCCCCCACTTTGTGCCACAAAATCCACAGGGGCGCAGGGGCTGCCACACGTCCAGGCTCTGAGGCCCAGCCCAGCGTTGCCACCGCTCCGGGACAGAGGGAAACGCAGTTCTGGCTGAGCCTGTGGCACCTGAGCACACTGTGGGGTGACACCAAGAGGCAGTCAGTCCTACTTTTCCAGCCTCAGGGCACCATGTGGATGTCCTCTGAGCGCAGCACTTTGTAAACCACCCAGTAGAAGATGTTGAAGAGCAGGAAGGTGAAGGGGAAGACGGCTCTGGAGACGGTGTCGATGCGCTTGGCGCGGTCCAGGTAGCGCCTGCGGAGGCTCTCCCCCTCCCGCAGCACGGCCGGGGGGCTGAACGCTCCGGGGCCCTCCGCAGCCCCCTCCTTGGGCTGCAGGCAGGGGCCCAGCCCGTAGCCCCGCAGGTAGAAGCGGCTCTCGCGGCTCAGCTCTTCCTCCTGCCGAAGGAAAGGCGGTCAGGCAGGGCACGGCGGTGCCGGGCTGCGGGGGGAGGCTGCACGTCCTGCACACCCCCGGTGCTGGGTGCTGGGTGCTGGGTGCTGGGTGCTGGGTGCTGTGCCAGGCTGGCAGCTCTGTCACACAGCCCAGCCATGCCGGCAGGAGCTCCCAGTGCTGTCTGTGCACAGCGTAGGGGTGAGCACTGAGCTCCTGCCTTCTCATCCAGCACGTGTTTCAGGGTGTATCCAAAGGCAACCCGACCCTGGCAGCCTGACACTTCCCCCCAGCTTCCTCCCAGCTCTGGCAGCCAGAGGGATGGGAGCTGAACTGCTGGAAGGGGGCCCATAGGGGTGCAGGGTGCACTGGGTGCAGGTGGAGGTGTGCAGGCACTGCTGTGAGTGTGCTGTGTTTGCTGTGCCGTGGAAATGTGGCTGTGATGGTGAATAGGAGAGGACAGGCAGCTTGCTGGGGCAGAGCAGGGTGGGGATGCAGGAACCTGGCTACCACCAGGGCTTGCAGGGCACCCCAGTCCCTCCAAGAACCCAAGCCCTCATTTCTCCCCATGGCTGCTTGGCAGAGATTGCCTGGTGCAGCAGAGGAGGGAGGCTGAGAGAGCTGGACTCTGCTGGTCTCTCTGCCCTTGCTCAGCCTCTCTCTCCCCTGGCTGGCAGAGGGGGCAACGTGCCCATGGAGTTGTGTGTTCATGATCAAGGCTGCAGAACTGCCGTGAGAGTCCCTGGCCGCAGCCCACTGCCACTGTTCAGGGCACCGATTGGGTGCCTCAGGGGCTGGCCAGCAGTGCCTGCCCTCCTCCCCATCGACAGCTGTGCACTGCGAGCCACTCGCCTTGTTTTAGCCTTGGAGAGGGTTATGTGTGCAGAGATGTGATGAGGGACAGGCATGTGCAAGCACAGGCTGCACATCTGGCTTTTTGCTGAGCCCCTGGACTCATTTGGTCTCTGTGGCTCAGCTCAGCTCCCCTCTGCCTTTGTGGTGCTGTATCTGGCTGTGGTGGGTCCTTTCTTCCAAGGCACTGTAGGTCAGTGCCTCACTTTGTGTCTGGGTGCTGTTTGGGACCCCAAACACCATCTCTGGCCGGCACTGCCCTCCAGGACACAGGGGCTGCCTGCTGAGGTCAGCCCCTGCAGGCACTCGGCTGGCACGGGGGCTCTCATGCAGAGAGTTTGTACCCTGGCATCTTTATTTAACTCAGCAATCCACAGGCTAAGCAAGATTTTACAGTGGGAAGAGCAGCAGTGGCTCAGATTGCTGAGGTCAGTTCTCATTTGCAGGACAGTTTTATTTCGCTGCCTCAGGCTGAGTGCCTGCAGCCCCTCTGGATGGGGGGACCTGGGTGCTCTGTGTGCTCTGGGGACCAGCAGCTGCTCCCCCAGCCCAGGGTTCCTGAGCCTGGATTTGGGTGGTCTGCGGGAGGGATTTGCCCTCAGGCTGTGAGACCCGGGCTGTGCTTTCTCAGGCACAGGAGCTGTGTGTAGCAGGGCTCTGCTCCCATCTCTGACTGAGCAGCACCCCGGGGTGCTCCTGGCTGCATCCAGTGCTGTGCCAGCAGCACCCCGGGGTGCTCTGCAGCCTCACTTTGGTCTGTTCTAAGCCAGCACACGGTCCTTGGGTTGCACAGAGCCTCCCCCTCCCTGCCCTGGCTTGGTGCTGCTCTCCAGGAGTCATCTGTGAAAGGCAAAGATGCCTCTCCTGGCATCCAAGGGCTGCTGGTGGCGTAGAGGAGGTGAGGGTGACCAGGCCTGGTCTCCTCCCTGGAGCTGTGGTTGATCCCCTGCATCTCCCCAACATCCTGGGAGCTTGCCCTGCCCCACACTTCTCCCTGTGCCTCAAAGTGCTCATGAGCCCTGAGCAGCTGCCTGTGCAGGGGTGACTGCAGGCAGCTGTCCTCTCTCAGTTTGGGGTGGGGACAGCAGCAAGACCCTGGGGAAGCTTTGTTTGTCCCACCTAAAGAACAACCCCAGCCCCAAACCAGCGTGGGTGCAGCTTGCTTTCTCTCCTCCCTGCCTCAGAAGGCCCTTGGTGGGTGATGGGGCTGGGAGGTTCCAACAGAGCTGGGAGTGCCTGGAACCTGCCTGCAGGGAGGCAGAGCCCTCACCCTGCCAGAGCTGTGGGCATGGCTGGGGAGCTGGGCTCAGGCACCCTCAGCATCACTCACCCTCAGCAAAGGGGACTCTGCTGGTGCTGCTTTACCAAAGGGGAACCCAAGGCATGGAGTGGGGGTGTCCACAGGGAAACCTGCTCCTTTCCCATCCCTCTCTCAACACGTTTGAGCCCAGGGAATGTGACCCACGTAGCCAAGCCTGTGTTAGCTGACCCCAGGAAAGCCACAGCCACGTGCTATGGCTTTGCATGTCCCCAGTGTGGTGCCAGAAGGGGTCACAGGAGCCCTGTAAGCACAGCCATGGGCACTGGGGACCCCCACACTCCCCAGCACAGCCCCTGCCAGCCCTGAGGCTCTAGGAGAGGCTGCCCAAACCCTCACCCATCAGCCACATTCTCTGTGCTAATCACTATCCTGCTTCTTCCACAGCCCCTTGCTGCCCCCAGGGCTGCTCCTGGGGGCTCCCTGTGGGGAGGGGAGGGTGAGGCTGGCTGGGGAAGCACGGGGGCTGCCGCAGGGTCGTGCTTTACCCGGGAGCTGCAGAGCGTCGCGTAGGTGTGCTCGCTGCTGCGCCGGCTGCTCGGCTGCCGCAGGGACTCCAGGCTGGCCGTGCCGCTGCTCAGGCCCTTGTGGCATCCAGCAGTGCGCACCAAACAGAAACAGGACAGCGGGTGACCCGGGGCAGCGGCTCTGGGTGCCGGGGTGGGGGTGGTGGGGGGAGATGGGGGCTCTGTGTTGGGGGGAATGAGCCCCACCAGTGTGCCCTGGCACTGGGATCTGTCTTCAGCACGTGCTGAAGGGATTTGCTTGCATGGGATGCTGTGAGCCTGTGTGGTGTGTGTATGTGTACTCGTGTCTTCCACGGTGCCTCACAGACTGTTTAAAATGAGAGTGGGGCAGCCACATGCTGACCCAAAGCTTCTTGCAGGCCTGATGCCTGTGTTGGTGGGCTGACAGAGGGGAGGACTATTTCCATGAGTGAGGGATCCTGCCTCTGCAGATCCTGCTGTGCTCCCATCTGCAGCCCACACCTGTCCCTGGGTGCCCCCAGGTCCCTCCCTGACACAGCAGTGAGTCCCTGTCACCACTAAGGAGCCCAGGTTTGGGGCTGCATGTAAGGGGAAAGGCTGGTTTCCCCCATCTCACTGCTTATTTTTCTGCAGTTTTCTCCCTGACACGGCAGTGAGTCCCTGTCACTGCCAAAGAGCCCAGGTTGTGGGATGCACATAAGGGGAAAGGCTGGTTTCCCCCATCCTCACTGCTTATTTTTCTGCATTTTTAGAGGAAGCAGAGCCTGAGGCTGTCCCAGCAGGAGAAGAACAGCACCCTAAGCAGGCCCTGAAGCACCCATGGGTGCCGAGCCCTGTGCTGCAGTGCCCGTGGGTGCCTGGGGTGCCAGAGGAGCCATCTGCGGCTATGGAACACAGCCCTGCCCTGGGGACTGCTGAGAAACTGTCCCTGCAGCCCTGGGCTGTCCCCTCAGGGGCTGAGGAGGAGCAGATGTCAGAGAGGGGGACACTCACCATCCTCTGCCGTCGCTGGCGGCGGCGCAGGCGCATGAACTCCTTGTGCTGGCGCGACACAAAGTTGACGGCCGCGTACTCCAGCAAGGCGGCGAAGACGAAGAGCAGGCACACGGCCATCCAGATGTCAATGGCCTTCACATAGGACACCTGCCGGGGTGACAGGGGGCTCAGGGACCCACTGCCCCCCACCTTGCTTGTGCCCCCCGCTGCCAGGAGGCTGGGAGCCCCTCTCAGCCTGGGCACACGGGCCAGAGCAGCCAGCGTTACCCCTCAGCATGGTGGTGCCCCAGCTGATGAGGCTCCAAAGCCAAGGCATTGCCAGGGAAAGGCTGTCCCTGTCCCTGCCCCTGCCCCTGGCCCTGGGGCGCTGCCCAGCAGGCAGCAGCACTGACCTTGGGCAGGGAGGCGCGGGAGCCGGCGCTCTGCGTGGTCATGGTGAGCACCGTGGTGATGCCCAAGCCCACCCGGGCCGGTGCCGCATCCATGTTGATCCAGAAGGAGACCCAGGAGAGGATGACGATGAGTAGGCTGGGGATGTACATCTGGATCAGGTAGTAACCCATCTGCCGCTCCAGGTGGAACTTCACCTCGATGCAGGTGAACTTGCCTGCAGGGAAAGAGGGCCCCAGTGGGCGAGAGGGACCCCTGGGCCATGGGAGGGGTGGCAGCAGGTCCCTGGGGGGCTCACCTGTGTTGTAGTACTTGGTGCAATAGCCCAGGTCCTTCTCATCCCTGAGGATGAACTGTGGGAGTGTCAAGCCCTCTGCCACCTGCACGGCCTCCTGCTCCTCCAGCCACTCGAAGATGAGGTCATTCATAGTGTAGCCAACTGGAGGGGATGTAGGGAGCCATGGGATGGGGACATGCACCCCGTTCAACCCCACCCTGAGCTTTTTCCTGCTCATGTCCCTCAGAAAAAGTGAGCTGCCAGCTTTTGGGATGACATGGAATGGGATGGGAAGAGGGAAATGAAGCATAGCTTGAACCCCCCCAAGGTACTCACAACTCTCCAGCTGCATGGTGCATGTCTGGATGTCCATGGGGAAGTTCTTGAGGTCCATGGGGCAGGACAGGATCAGGGTCAGCCTGAGGAGGCAGAGGAAAGGAGGGAGTTGGAGATGGGGCAGTCATTGGGGAAAAGTCACCACATGGAAGGCCAGGGGAAAGCTTTCCCTCCCCACTCAGGCACTGCACCAGAGGGCAAGGGTCTACCTAATGCTGTAGAGCACGTTGCCATTCTTGAAGATGCGCAGGAGCTTGTTGTCAGTGGTGACCTCATGGAAATTGGCCCCTTTCTCGTTGGCAAAGAACAAGTCTGGCTTCCAGATGGAGTCGAGCATGGAGGGGTCGAGGTCGAGGGAGTCGTCGGGGTACTCCCGGTAGGCCAGGCGGGGATCGTTCCACTGCTGCCGCAGGAACACGTTCACCCGGTAGTCCTGGCACAGGGGGCAGCAGTCAGTGAGAGCACCCCCGGGTACCAGGGAGGGGGAGGAGGAGGAGGAAGGGATGGAGGAGGGGGTGGAATGGGCTGCTTCCATTGAGGCTCAGCCCTGCTGTTGCTGCGTGCCTGCCACTAATAAAGCAGGGAGCAGGGGCAGCTCAGGAGCCTTCCCATGCTGCTGGCAGCCAGGGGAAATTAAAAAGCCAAGGCCACAGTAGCTGAGAGAAGGAGGAGGAGGTGGAAGACCAGTAACTGCTGCCTGCAGCATTCTGCACAAGGCTCTGTGGGACTGTTGATAGTATTAAGGCTTTTGCAGAAGCACAAATAGGAATTTTTTTTTGCCCTGGGACTTCCTCTGATGTGTTCCTCATGCACCCAAGGAGGTTCAGGATGGCAGGGGGTTACATCCATCTGCCCCAGTGTGACCCTTTGGGGAGCTCTTTCTTCCAGCTCAGGCACAGGGAATGTGACCCACATAGCCAAGCCTGTGTTAGCTGACCCCAGGAAAGCCACAGCCACGTGCTATGGCTTTGCATGTCCCGAGTGTGGTGCCAGAAGGAGCCCTGTAAGCACAGCCATGGGCACGGGGACCCCCACGCTCCCCAGCACAGCCCCTGCCAGCCCCGAGGCTCTGGGAGAGGCTGCCCAAACCCTCACCATGGTGGTTTCGGTGACGGAGCCAAAGCTGTTGATGAAGATGTTGCACGTCACGTTGACAGGCGGACCTGGAAAACAGCGTGAGCCTCCTCTTGCTGCTGGCTGCTGAGACACGTGCGGGCACACGCAGGGACACCGCTCCTGCTGCGTGCCTGAAGGCACACAGGCGTCCCCTCTGCTGGGGCCACCCCTGGGGACACTGGGGACACCGCTCCTGAAGGCACACAGGCATCCCTTCCTTCTAGGGCCACCCCCGGGGACACCCTGAAGGCACACAGGCATCTCCTCCTGTGGGGCCACCCCCGGGGACACTGCTCCTGTGGGCACACAGGCGTCCCCTCCTGTGGGGCCATCCCCAGGACTGGGGTGACCCCAGCACGCCCGTGCTGCCAGCAAAGCGAGCACACAGAGCTGGCAGGACAGCCGGGACTCTGGCAGGGTGTTGGGACAGGGATGTGGGGCAGGCTCTTGCCCCAGAGGCCCTGGGTTTGGGCAGCCATAAGCTGCCAGGACCTGCCAGGTTTGGAGCCCTCACATCCCCCCTCTTACCTTTGAAGTTGGGTCGAATGCGGGCGTCGTACCCTGAGGTTCGTCCCATGAGCTTGTCCAGGAAATCAGAGGGTGACATGGGCTGGGCTGAGCCTCGGGAGCCAGCTTTAATCTCCTCCCGCCCTGAGACCAGCCTGTGGGGCAGGGAGGCAGGTCAGCTGCTGCCAGGGCTCTGCAGGCACATTTTGGGCTCCCCTGGGGACGCTCAGCTGCCAGGGCAGGTGGTTGTGCCTGTGCTGCATCCACTCCAGTGCCCAGTCAGCATGGTGGGGGATCCCTTCCCTCTGCTGGGCTCCTGATGGCTTTTCCCCTCACCTGCAGCAGCCTGAGTGTCACATGCCCACATTTTGCCTGTCCCTGCTCCACCACGTCCCTTGGCATGGGGCTGGGGGCCGGTGTCTCCTGGCTCCAGGGCTGTGGTGGGGATGGAGCATAAGCAGTGCTGGAGGGGAAAGCAGGCAGCTCCTTCTCAGGTTCCACCTACAGCTCAGCTTGAGTTGCTGAGCAAACAATCACACACTGCCTGTCATGGGGGGCTGGGGGACACGGTGTCCCTGCCTGAGTGAGGAGTGTCCAGCTGGGTTCTGACAGCTGCCAGGGGCCAGGGAGATGTGGCAGGAGAGGAGCAGCAGAGCCCACCACCACACCAGCCATGGGGATGAGCTCTCCCACACAGCGCTCTGAGTGACGATGGAGATTTATTTAAACTGACTCTGGAGGGGATATTTTTGTGAATGCATCTTAGCCTGCCAGCTTCTCTCCTGCCGTCAGTCTATAATGATAATTTCAAGGAACAATGCGAGAGATGTTCACTCACCACATTGCCAGGCATGTGGCTGTGATGGAGAGGAATTAGCCAGACATCTCTGGACACAAAAGAAGCTTTGAGCATGCTGTTGGTGCTGCTGCATGATGCTTATAACTCCACCAGGTCTGTGCCCAGGTGGATCTCACTCCTGCTTGGAGCTGCAGCCCCAGCACTGCAAGAAGAGGATGATGCTGGGAACCCTGTGGTCCTTCTTCCTACCTCTTTTCAAAGGGGTGAGATTCATCCTAAAGGGGTTTATGTGCACCTTACCAGCTAGAAATGGCCACAACCAAAGTGTTCCAGTGGGGCAGGTTTTCCTTTAATTGGAGAAGGGCAGCAGAGAGTAGCTGAGATTCATCCTGATCAAGAGCAAAAGGCTGGGAGGAATTCCCTGCCAGGAGCTGCATGAGCAAGGTGTGGAGCCTTTGGGAGGAGGGCTGCCAGGGGCCAGGCGAACAAGGAGTTAAGTGAGGCTTCTGCCTGGCACAGAGCCGTGAGCCATGTCCTCTCACAGGAGAGGACAGTGAGGGCTCTCCCCTGCAGCACGTGGCAGGGAGGCTCCCGGGCTCCCTTGGCAGGTAGCTCCTTGAGGAGGCTCAGATAACAGAGGCACAGCGGATCTGCAGCCCCGGGGATGCTCAGAGCAGCGTGAGGGATGCCAAAATGCCCAGAGTGCCACCGCTTCCCACGGCATCCCAGGCAGGGGAATCAGCCCTGGGGCCCAGCCCCTGCCTTGAGCGCTGCCTGCCCGGGGGCTCTGCCCCGACCCGGGCCGGGCACCGCGGGGCCCTGGAGCTCACTCAGCGCCGCTGTGGAGCCCGTGGGTGGCAGGGCTGAAAACGCTGATGTCTGCCTAAAAACGCTGCCCTGAGACAGGCAGTTTCTGCACGTGAGGCAATTCTGGGTTACCCCTCCCTGCCATGAATGTTGCAAATCCCCCCGTGCCCCTCCAGCCACACTGGCCGACTGCTGGGAGGGGGACTGGGATCAGGCTGAGCCCAGGAGTCCTGCAGCCCCCAACCCTTCCCTTCCCCTCTCCCCTGCATCCCACCTCGTCCCAGATAACACCCAAGGTGGACAGAGATGGAAAAAGGGACCCGAGGGCTTTAGATTTTCCACCCAAGTGGGCCAAGAGTTGCTCCTGCACCCAGGGGACCTGGGGCACCCACCCACTGTCCCGAGTGAGCCAGGGTCTGGGTCAGGGTCTGCCCTGAACTGTCCTTTCCCACACACCATGAGCCAGGAGAGGATCTGGACATCCCGGGGGCTTTGCAGCGGCAGGGATGGAGCTGCCTGGGCTGTCACGGGCTCAGCGGTCCCTTTCTCCCGTGGGTGACCCTCCCGCTGGCCCGGGGAGCCCTCGGGGGCGGCTGGGGACAGGCAGGGTCTGGCTGTGTGCGGTGGGCACTGTGGAGGAAGGCTGCTGGGTCCCGGGTGCTGGGTCAGGGTCCCGGGAATGGGCAGCGAGGCCGGGTTTGCGGGAGGTGCAGACAGGAGCTGGGAGCGCTCTGTCCGGGGCATCAGGCCGCGGAGACAGCACCGGATCGGGGGTCGGGATAAGGGTCCGGGGATGGTCCGGGACTGGAGGGATGCCCAGGTCCCGCAGGAGCTCTGTCTCCCAGAGGGGGTGATGCCCGTGTGCCGGGGGAATCGCGGCTCGGGGGATGGACGGGCTTGGGGTGCCGGGGTCCCGCAGCCCCGCGCAGCACCGAGCACCCGCGCCGTGCGCTCACCTGAGCGGGCCGCGCCGGGGCAGGAGGCAGCCGAGGAGGAGGAGGAGGAGGAAGGCGAGGGCACCGGCCCGGAGCGCGCCCATCCCGCCGCAGCCCGCAGCCCCGCCGCCCCGGGCGCACGGGCATGACCCGGCCGGCGGCGGCGGCGTCCCCGCTCCCGCTCCCGCCGCACCGGGGCCGCACCGGGGCCGCTGCCGCCGCCCCCCGCCCGCTCCCGCTCCTCATAGTCCGGGCGCCCGCCGCGGGGTGGGCGCCGGCCGGCTGCGGGCCCCGGGAGCCGGGCGGAGCTTCGCCCGCCGCGGCGGGGAGGAGGCGGGAGCGGCGGTGGGTGGGGGGCTCCGGCCCGGTGCCCGCCTCCTCCCCGGCCCCTCGGGGCCTCTGCCTCCGGCCCGCAGCCCGCGGCCCTCGGGGGGGATCCCGGTGCGGGGACGGAGCGGCCCCGGCGGGGGCTGGAGGGGTCTCGGGGCGCGCCGGGCTCGAGGCTGGAGGGGGCGAGGGATGCGCCGGGGCTGAGGGATGTGCGAGGGACGCTCGGAGGGAGAGAACCGTACCGGGAGCAGAGGACGTGCGGGGCTGAGGGATGTGCGGGAATGAGGGATGTACGGGGAATGAGGAATGTACAGGAATGAGGAATGTACGGGGCTCAGGGATGTGCGGGGCTGAGGGATGTGCGGGAATGAGGGATGTGCGGGGCTGAGGGATGTGCGGGGCTGAGGGATGTGCGGGGATGTGAGGGGGCTGAGGGATGTGCGGGCTCAGGGATGTGCGGGCTCAGGGATGTACGGGGATGAGGGATGTCCCAGAGGAACTGCCCATCGGATGGGGGATAGCGCCTGGGTAAACCGGGCTCCTAAACCCTTGTGCCCGGCCTTGGGGCCGCAGCTCAGGTCCCTCCTCCCGGGAGCCTTTCCCAGGGCTCAGCGGATGGACAGGACTGTCCTGGTGAGCTCCTCGGAGAACACAACACCGTCGCTCATGTCTGTGTGATTCAGGAGCTGCCGCGGCTGCCGGGGACAGGGCAGCCAAGGCAGAGGGAGGGGAGCTGCCTGATAACCACAGCCCGGGCCGGGACTCGGTGCTCGGCTGCCTTTGCCCGGTGCCCTGAGGCCACCCGGCCCAGCCGCAGAGTCGCCTCTGCTCCAAGGCAATCCGTGATTAATTTGCAAGGAAGTAAATAGTATTTAAAAAAGATAAAAGCGCAGAATAAATGATTCCTGGCAGATATGTCAGTCAGGTTTCTGTTCACTCTGCTGTGGCTGGCTGATCTCATTTGTTTGTATTAATTGCAGTCTGGTAATGGCTGGGAGCTGCTGTACGAAGCCATTGCTGCAGGGGCCCACAGAGGAGGAGCTCAGTGGGGAAGGAGGGCATGGTGCCCCCTGTGCCTGTTCTCCCCGGGCAAGCAAGGGGCTGCACAGGACCTGGAGAGCTCCCAAGGCTTTGCTGAAGGCTGGCACTGTGGCTGAGGGCTGTGTGAAGCCAGCCCAGGGTGCTGGGCCAGCACAGGGCACAGGGGGCTGGTGCCCAGAGGACACTTGGCCCGAGGGGGTGTGCAGGGTCCCCATCCCCTCTGATCAGCTCTCCCAGCACCAGGAGCTGGAGAAGTCTCCTCTGATTACCGTTGCCATTAATGTTTGCGGTGCCACGGTGCCAGGAGGGGCAGGGACAGCAGGGAGCCCCAGGGAGCAGAGCAAACACACACGGTGTGACAGCTCCTCTCCTGACGCTGTCCAGCTAAACTGACCTGACACTGTCAGAGGAGGGCAGCCAGTGCTCCCTCTCTGCTCTCTGGGGAAACTGAGGCACAGGCACGGTGTCCCTGAGGGGCCTGAGGATGGTCACAGAGGCTGTGGGGCCAGCGTGCCAGGTGGCCACGAGCATGGGAGCTCAAGGTGAGCAGCTCCAAGGCATGGGTGCACATGCTGTGGTCAGCAGGGCTGGGCTAACGAGGCTCTGGGAGAAGCCAAGGAGGCTCCCAGGTGGGCAGCACCGTGGGGATGCTGCAGCCACAGCCCTGCTGCCCTCCTTGCAGCTCTGCAGGCAGCCAGCACGGCGAGCAGTGCTGAGAGCAGCGCTGAGAACAAGCTCTGAGCAGATGAAGGCAGCGAGCATCCCACCAGGAGGGCGCAGGCAGTGCTGATTCGCTGCTGGCTGGCCCGGGGATGGAGCAGGAGCTGCACAAACAGAGAGAGCCCAGGGGATGCCAGGATGGTGCCTCATCCTGAGCAGGGCATTTTTGGGAGTGACAGGGATAGGCTTATGCCCCATGTCCCTGGAATCAAGGCATGAGGTGGTTTTTCTGTAAACAGTCAGGACTGCAGCCAGCAGGAGCTGTCAGCGTTGGGCTCCAGGCATCCACCACCAGCTTGTCCTGGGGCTGCTCTCCCCAGGGGCAGCAGGGCTGGCAGGGGCAGGGGGCAGAGACCACAAAGACCACACTGTGATCCAGTGGCTGCCGGGCTGGAGCAGCCCCCAGGGGCATCCCCAAAGCTGTCCCTGCCACCGTGCAGGCTCTGCTGACAGGAGACATGCAGGCAGCAGAGACTGGGCTTGCTCAGATGGGCAGAAAAGTGGGGGATTTATTTCCTTTCCCTCCACTGTCTCTGAGTTCACATCAACCTTCTCCTTTGAGGCCAGACACTTCCCTGCCTCAAATCTGCAGCCTGAGGAAGGCCTGTGCCAATCCACACTGCCCCAGCCCTTCTCTGCATTGCCACATCTACAGACTGAACCCTGCCTGATAAACGAAACCCTGAGGTGTATTTGCAGACAACACCATTACAAGGTGGGAGTGAGTCATTCAACCCCTTGAAAACAGGTTTGAGCTTTTTTGCAGAGAAAAGGTTCAGGTGCTTAAGCTCAGTTTCAGGATAAGGACCGGCTCTGTGCTATTTGTGCTGGGGGGGTGAGGGAGAGGAAGGACAGCAGGCAAAGGAGGGCACTTTGCTCTTCATGCAGGACCACAAAGTCCTCCTGCTGCTTCCCACTCATCCTTGGCCCCTCCTTTGGAGTGAGCACAGATTTGCCTTTGCCCTGGAGCCTGGAAGCCCTGAAGCACCAGGAGGGACAGAAGCTCCAGGTGGGCACAGGTTTGCGGTGGGCTTTGAGCAGCCTGCTCCAGCAGCCCTGCAGCAGGCTTGGAGGGTCATTTGCTCTGGGGAGGGCTTGGGAGCAGCTCAGAGGCAGATCCTGGTTTGGGGGCACTGCTGGCTCTGCCTCCCTCAGCCCCAGCCCCAGTGAAGGGCTGGACAGGGAAACAGCCCTGCAGTTCCTCAGGCACAGAGTCTGACGCCCTGGGAGGCTGTGCTTGCTGTAATTAGAGCACACCACATCACAGCACCTCCATCCTGTCTCCTCATTCTCTCCTGACTTCCTCCCCTCTCCTAAGGATGCCCAGCCACCTCTGGACATCCTCCTGTCACTTTTTCCTCAGGACTGGGATTTTCTTTTGCAGAAATCAAGGTGTGAAGCAGAGCTGCTGCATGCAGAGGGCTCTGCCAGCGTGCCAGGACTGCTGTGCATCCTCTGGACCAACTGCTTAAATGCTTAATGAGCCCTGGGGAGCAAAGCAGTCCTTGTGAAAGATTCAGGCTCTCTGTTGCCTTCAGTTTAGGGCCATGTCAGCTCTCCTTTCCCTCTTTTAATCCTCTGACAAGTGAAATTAAGGGAGAGCAGGCACAGTCTCAGCACTGTTTCTAAGGAAAGCAGCAAAACAAACAGGAAAACCCCACATGCTGCACTGGGGGAGAGAACATCCCCTCCACCCTGGGGGACACGGAGGCACACTCCCCCAAAGCAAACATTTGGAGGCATTTAATGGGGTGTGAAATTAGTGCTGGGGGCAACACGCCCTGGTGGGTGTCTGTGCAGTGCTGCCAGCCTGCAGCTCCCCGTGGCCGCCCAGAGTGAGCCCAGTGTGGGCACTGTGCTGTCCTGTGCTGTCACCGCTTTTCCTGTGTCCTGCTGCCCCTGCCTTTCCCTGGAGAAGCTGTCTAACAGGCTGTGGGTGCTTTCCTTTCCCAGCAGGAACAAAAATCATCTCATTGCAATAAACAGTGAAGGGATGAGCAGCTGTAGTGGTGTTTTGGTGGATGGACTGAGCCCCACAGGCACCAGAGCCCAACCATGCCCCTGTTCCTCAGCAGGGCAAGCAGGCTCTGGGCTCAGGTGTAGCCACCAGAGGGACAGGGCAGGGTGTGGGATTCCTAGGAGGGATGGGCTTGGAAATTGGTCAAAGAAGCTTAAGTTCATGGTCAGGTTCAGGGGGTAGTGCTCGGAGTGATGGGTGGTTTGCTAGAGTGGGGATTTATTGATACAAATGACAGGAGTTGGGGTTGGATAATTAAAGAGAGTCATGAAGTGAGCATGATAAAATATCAGGGGCTAGGGTTTAGTTGAGGCATACCATTAAGGAGGGGGAAACCCTCTTTCTTTAGCTTTAAAGGCTAATGCTGGTTCATAGCCTCTTAATGATTGGGATGATATTAGAGAGGATCGGCTTTCGAAGCTGGCAAGTGGGGTGGATTCTTCTATTTCTACTATTTCTGCAACTTCTCCTGTTTCTACTATTTCTACTATTTCTACCATTTCTGCAATTTCTACTATTTCTACTATTTCTACTATTATCTATTCTGTGGCCTGGAAGGTGACAGGCTGCGGGGATGTTTGGGGCTGCTCCTGAAGGAAGGTGGCACCATGGTGCAGGAGGAGGGCACAGGGGGCACTGGGGAGCCCAGTGGGGCTCAGTGTTTGTGTGGCAGTGCCAGCAGGAGCCAGAGCCTCAGCAGGCAGGGCAGGGTGACCCAGAGAGGATTGCAAGGTGAACTGAGACACTGGTCCCAACTCCAGCAAATGTTGCTCTATGATTTTGTGGCACTTTTCCAGGCTAAAAATACCCCAGCTGCTGGTGCTGGGGTGGGCTGTGCAGGCTGGGCAGGGATGCTCTGCGCTGGGGACTGGCCAAGGGCAGCTGCACCATCCAGCTGGGCTGGCCCTGCCAGCAGCCCCAGGGCTGCCCCTCCTGCTCTGTGAGCAGCCAGGCACAGAGGTCACCTCTCCTCTGGCTCCAAGCGACCTGGCACCTCTCTCCAGGGCTGTGCCAGATGCAGCTGCTCGTCCATCAGTCCCCAACATACTCTGTGGGGACAGAGCATCCTCAGTGAGCGCTCTGAGCTCTGTTTCAGGCCAGCACTGGGTTCTCTGCTGATCCCAGAGGGTCACTTGGGCCCATCTGGGGGCTCCTCAGGGGTGGGATGCTGTAACGGGGCTCATTTTCCCAATGAGGCGCAGTGAGGTGAGGCCTGAGGACTGAGCCCATCACTGTGCTTGTGGGGCTGCTGCATGTGCTGAGGAAATGTGCCCCAGACCCTCCATATAGCTGTGGGGGGACATCAGAGAGGGCACTTCTCTGTCCCTGTGTGTCCAAGCTGCTGGGTTTGGGACACCATAATGGGTGGCTGGAGGGGACAGGGGGTTGGATGCAACCCCAGCATGGCAGGATCCAGCTGGGCCAGCCCCATTCCCCCAGTGCCCTCCTGGCCATGGGGAGCAGCTCAGTCCTGCTGGATCCATCAGGGTCAGCCCCATCCCACCAGTGCCCTCCTGGCCATGGGGAGCAGCTCAGTCCTGCAGGATCCAGCTCAGTCCTGCTCCTCTCTGCCCTTCCAAGCAGATCCCTCAGAGCACCCTGGAGCCCCTGAGCCCCTTCCCTGCAGGCTGGAGGCCTTTCAGCTGTTCTGAAAGCCATCAAAGAAAGGAGAGCCCAGTGCTTGTTCTTCAAAGCCACCCCCTCATCAACAGGTGCTTATCCTCATCTAACATATTTATTTTATTTTGTGGCAGGTTCTCAAGGAATTATTTTGTGTACATACCACCCATCACATCCAACCAAGTGAGTGCCACCCTGGCCTGAACACATGGAGTGGATGGTGCAGACTTTCCTTTGCCTGTCCATGGGCTGCAGACCTCGTGTCTCTGGCTGTCTTGGTTTGGAAAGACAGGAGTCTGCTAAGGGAGGCAAGACCCTCCCTTGAAATGGAGAATGTAAACCCTCCAAATTGCTATAAATTTTAAATTAAGGGGCTCTCAGGCAAAAATATGGGAGCAGGAAATAACAGTTCTTCAATAGGGAAGGAAAATAAAAGGATAAAATAAACAATGCAGTACACTAGAACAACACTGGCAGAGTCAGAACCCAACCTGACACCCTGTGGGTCAGCCTGTTGGCAGCAGTCCCATTGGAATTGTGGCTCAGCCCTCCTGCAGTGTCAGGGGTGGCTCTGCTGGAGCAGGGATCCTGTAGAGAAGGATGGATTCTTCCTCTGAAGATGCAGTGGAAGGAGAGGCAGGTGCTGTTCCTCTGGGGAATCCAGTGGAGAAGCCGTGCTGGTGTCTCAAAACCTCTGGATTATATCTGGGTAGGAATGCTTGGCTCCTCCCTCTGGGCTCACATCTCCCAATGGGATGCTGTAGTTCTTATCAGCCATGCAGGGACATTCAATAGCTGTTATCAGCAGATGTCCCCTCCTGAGGGAGGAGCGATTGTGGTCACTCAGAGAGAGAGATAAGGCAAACTGCCCACCTGACAAAGGTAATCTGCCATACAGATGGTAATAGAAAACATCTTGTATTGCAATCTGGAGCACTGGCCCTGGTGCTGCTGTGGCCTGGAAGGTGACAGGCTGCGGGGATGTTTGGGGCTGCTCCTGAAGGAAGGTGGCACCATGGTGCAGGAGGAGGGCACAGGGGGCACTGGGGAGCCCAGTGGGGCTCAGTGTTTGTGTGGCAGTGCCAGCAGGAGCCAGAGCCTCAGCAGGCAGGGCAGGGTGACCCAGAGAGGATTGCAAGGTGAACTGAGACACTGGTCCCAACCCCAGCTGCTTTGGGGGGACCCTGGGGGCTGTGTTTGCAGGCAGAGCAGGAGAGGAGGGAGCTGCAGGCAGAGGGAAGGCTGGAGCAATGGCACTGCCTGATCCTGTGACCTTGGCAAGGCAGCAGGATGAACAGGGAGATTTAATTTAGATAAGTGTCAAGCAAGACTCTTTGGGACAGCAGCAAAGGCTGGCACAGATCCCAACCCTTCAGAGGACACCTCCCTTCCCCAGGGTGCTGGCCTGACCCTGCTCTGGTTCCCTCCAGCATTTCCAGTGTCTCTGGAGAAAATCCACTGGATTTGACACTGCAGGACCCTCAGCCCCGACCCTGCCTGCCCCTCAGCCTCTGCAGCTCTGAGCAGGGGAAGGAGGAGCTGCTGTGCCAGACCAGAGCCTCAGCAGGGCTGGGCTGAGGGTGGCACTGGGGCACTGGGGACAGGCCCAGCGTGGTCCCCTGTCCCCTCCCCATTGGGGTGCCCAGCTCTGAGCATCCTTGGCCAGGGTTGCCATGGTGATGCACATCTCTCCCTGCAGCAGCAGCGCTGGGCTTTGGTGAGCTCTGTTCACTGGGGTTTGATGAGCTCTGCTCACTGTGCTGCCTCCCACAGCTCCCCTGCCCTCGGCCCCTGCAGGAGCAGGAGAGCAGCAGGAGCAGACCCTGGGGCAGTGCTGTGTGCCATGCCCTGCAGGCTGCCTGCCCCACCTCACTGCATGGGACGGGTTTGGGTTCTGCCTTCAACCAGAGACCCCCAGGAGGGACAAGTCTGGGATATTAGAACATTACACATCAGGTGGCAATTGCAGGGGAGAAAGAGTAAGAAATAATAAGGAAGAATAGGAAAGAATAAGAAAGAATAAGGAAGAATAAGAAAGGATAAGAAAGAATAAGAGAATAAGAAAGAATAAGGAAGAATAAGAAAGGATAAGAAGGAATAAGAGAATAAGAGAGAATAAGGAAGAATAAGAAAGAATAAGGAAGAATAAGAAAGAATAAGAAAGGATAAGAAAGAATAAGAAAGAATAAGGAAGAATAAGAAAGAATAAGAGAATAAGAAAGAATAAGGAAGAATAAGCAGGCCCTGTGCCCTCTTCCCCCTGTCCTGTGCTCCTACCACTCCCCTCCATGCCCAGCTTGGCCTCTGTGGTGGAGACGGGGTCCTGGCCATTCAGGACAGCCAGAGGGATGTTCTGGGTCCTGACTTTTGGGAGCACATGAATTCACCTGAGCCTTTTCAAATGGGCAGCAAGAAATAAATGGGGACAGCCCAGAGCTGGCATTGCTGCCCCTCCCTCTATGGAGCCCAGTGCAGCTCCACAGGGACAGAGCAATCCTGGGCTCTGTTTGCTGTTCTCATCTCCCACCCCCTCCTGCCAGGGAGGCAGGATGACATTTGTCTTTCCCTTCCAGGATTTTCTGAAAAGTAAATGAGAACAGTTCAAGAATGTGACCCCACGAAAGGCAGAGTGAGAGAGTAATGAACAGCCTGGAAAAGATCAGAGTGAGGCATCTGTTTACCTTCCAGTAGGGAGAAAATCAAGGAGAAAGGCAGTGGATGTGAAAGGCAAATCTGCTGGAAAAGGAGCCAGGGGAAAAGAAATCACCTTCTCCACCAACCTGTAATTAATCTGAGGGACTCACTGCACGGAGTGAGAGGCTTTGTGGGAGTTTCTTTTGAAATTAGAAACCTGACTAAGAGAGTTGTTTCTGGCACTGTATTATCCCCAGTTTCTGCAGTAAATAACAGAGCTGTCTGGTGGATAAAAGGAGCAGTGAGCAGCCAGGAAGGCTTCAGTGCCTGGGCCCTGGTGAGGGCACTGCTCCTGGCACTGAGCACTGCTGGGTGTGCCCTGGGCTCTGCAGCTGATCCCCCAGGCACAAACACAGCCTGAAACTGCACTCACCTGTCACAGACATCTTCTGTGAAAAATCCTTTCCTTAGCACTCTTCCTCCTGAGAAGCTGACAGGCCTCAGGAACAAAATGTAAACAATGGTTATCTATTGCTGTGGAATGCAACAGGTGCATCTGTGATTGGTCTCATGTGGTTGTTTCTAATTAATGGCCAATCACAGTCAGCTGGCTCAGACTCTGTCCAAGCCACAAACCTTTGTTATCATTCCTTCTTTTTCTATTCTTAGCCAGCCTTCTGATGAAATCCTTTCTTCTATTCTTTTAGTATAGTTTTAATGTAACATATATAATAAAATAATAAATCAGCCTTCTGAAACATGGAGTCAGATCCTTGTCTCTTCCCTCATACTCAGACCCCTACTCACTGGATGGGAGTGCAAACAGTCACACTCACGTGGGTGACACAGCCTGTGATGGTGTGGGACAGCAGGGAGGCTCCTGCAGTGTCACCTCTGGGGTGGCAGCCACCCTGCCCTGGTCCCTGCTGCCCCCAGCAGTGAGCCAGGCACGGAGCACAGGCTGGACAAGCTCTTCCAAACTCAAAAACCGGGTAGGTTTGAAAAGTCAGGCTCCTGCAGAGGGAAACATCAGCCACAGACACCAAAACAGAAGGGCAGACATCTGCTCAGCTTCTCTGGAGGGTGGCTGCGTGGGAGGTGAGCTCATCTCCGTGCCATCCCTGCTGGCCAGCACCTCCTGGTGCCCCTGTGCTCCCAGGAAAGCCAGGACAGGCAGGGGTGAGGGCTGGTGCCAGCTGGGAGAGCTCTGACCCGAGGTTATCCAGCAGGGCTTTATTGCACTGCCTCAACCCTGCCTGCTCTGGGAGAGCCCCAGAGCATCCCTGGGGGGCTCAGGGTGCAGGACTCCACCCTTGCTGAGCCTCACAAGGGTTTTAGCCTCTTCCTTTCCTTTCCTTTCCTTTCCTTTCCTTTCCTTTCCTTTCCTTTCCTTTCCTTTCCTTTCCTTTCCTTTCCTTTCCTTTCCTTTCCTTCCCTTTCCCTTTCCCTTTCCCCTTCCCTTTCCCTTTCCCTTTCCCTTTCCCCTTCCCTTTCCCTTTCCCTTTCCCTTTCCCCTTCCCTTTCCCTATCATCCTGCAGCACTGGTCTGTCTGTCTGTCCTTCAGTGCTCCTCCCCTGTCCTCTGACAGCCTCTAGCAGCTCCTTCCTTTTTCAATGTAATTTTTATTAGCACATTTTGCAGCGAGCCGGGAACACCGACAGGACGGTGAGGACAGCCAGGGCGGGCAGAGGGAGCAGGGCTGGCTCTGGGGGAGCCCTCGGCATCCCGGGAGGGACGGACAGATGGACAGACAGACACTGCTGCAGCCAGCACAGCCTGCCCATGGCACTGTCACCTCCTGGTTCTGTCGGGGACACCTTGAGATAATGATCTCCTTGAGCCAGGTCCTATAAGCTTGTCACAGACATCTCTTTTGAAAAATCCTTTCCTTAGGATTTTTCCTCCCTGAGAAGCTGAGAGGCCTCAGGAACAAAATGTAAACAATGGTTATCTGCTGCTGTGGAATGCAACAGGTGCATCTGTGATTGGCTCATGTGGTTGTTTCTAATTAATGGCCAATCACAGCTGGCTCAGACTCTCTGGTCACTCACAAGATTTTATTATCATTCTTTTCTATTCCTTTCAAGACTTCTGATGAAATCCTTTTTTCTATTATTTAGTATCGTTTTAACATATTATTTTCTTTAAATATAATATATATAATAAAATAATAAATCAGCCTTCTGAAATATGGAGTCAGATCCTCGTCTCTTCCCTTGTCCTGGGGATCCTCAAACACCACCACACTGGGCGAGGTGGGGCAGGGAGGTGCAAGAAAAGCAGAGCTAAAATCAGCAGCAGATGACAAGAAATTCATCCTGACCAGGGAAGAGAGTGGCTAAAAATAGCAGCAAGGCTCTGAGCTGTGACAGGATGGGCTGGGGTTTCTCCTGTTGACAGATGTATAATGGATCAAGGCACTGCACGTGCCGCTGCTGCTGCTGCTCTTGGGGTACCCAGGGCTGTGCCTGCACTGTGGGGAGCACACTGCAGGGGCTGCAGGGTCAGCACAGCCTGATTTTGGCCACTGAGCATCTTTGAAAGCCCAGCCCCATGCCCAGGGGAGTGCAGAAAATGAGGAGTGCAGAAAATGAGGAGTGCGGCCCCTGTGGGGCTGTAAGCAAAGAAACCAATCAGCAGGGAATACAAATCCTCCCTGGAACTGCAGGAAAGCCCTTCTCCCAGCTGAGCCCACCCCAGGGAGGGCTGCCTGCCTGCCCAGTGTGTGCTGGGAGGGGGTGGGACAGGCAGGAGGCTGTGCTGTGCCACCAGAGCGATGGGACAGTGACAGAGCCAGTGACAATCACCAGAGTGACAGTGACAATCACCACAGTGACAATCACCACCGTGACAGCCTCTGGTGATGGTGGCTGCACACAGACAGGGACACGAGGATGCTCTGCTCCCCTGCCCCACATGCTCCTGCTTGCTTTTCCATGCCACTGCTTTGCCCGAAAGCAGTGGAGTGGATGAACCAGCGGTGCCTGTGTGTCTGTCCCTTTGCCACTGATGTCCCCTCCTTGTCCCCCCAGCCCCAGGGCCCAGGGGAAGCCTGAGTCTGAGCTGCAGCTGTCAGGAGAAAAACCCACAAAAATTCCAGGGAGCCCTTTCCACACTGAGAGTGTATTTAGGGATGTGTGTGTGCCCATCCAAACCCTTCACTTTGGTGCAGCCTTTGCAGCATCTCAGTGCAGATTGGGGGTGCTGGGGAAGGAAAACCCCCTCCAAGCCCTGCCCTGCCCTGCCAGCCCCCCACACACCTCAGCAGGGGCAGTGTGGCACTGCCAGGCTCTGTTAGTGAGAGCTCCTGACTAATTCCTTCATTTCCCTGGGGTTTGGATGCAATTGCTCACTGCCCAAGGGTCAGAACAAACTGCAAGGTGATCCATATTGATTTATAAGCATGTTTATTTTTACCAGCCTGGCGTGTTCCCCGCCTGGGAAGCAGCAGTGATTTCTCTGGCAGGGATGAGCCGACAGGAGAGCTTTGATGTGGGCTGCACAGGCTCCCTGCAGCTCCCTGGGGGCTCACCCAGCAGGGGCTGAGCTGCAGGATTGCTCTGGGCACGCAGAATTGCACGGCTGGGTTTGCAGCAGAGGCTCTCCCAAACTCTCCAGCTGGAGTGCAAAGTGTGAAAAACGCCAATCACTTGGTTTTTGAAATTTTAAAAGTTTAATAGCAATAAAATGGTTATAGAAAAAAGTAATACAATTAGAGTAATAATACTTTGGACAAATTGAATTAGGATAATATGAGATAATAGAAACAAAGAGTTATGGACAGTTCGGGTACCTCTTTCTGGGCAAAATAAGCCCAAAAAAGGACCCACGTTAACAGAGGATTAACCCTTAAAAACAACAGCCTGATGCATATTCATACACCTCATACATGATGCATAAATTCCATTCAAATACAGGATTCTGTCAGGTCATCGTCTTCTTCTGAATCTTAAGATGCCTTCGAGGCAGGAAGAAGTTCGTTTCTTCTGATAATGGAGCAATAAATTCTCTTTCTCTGAAAGATTCAGGTGTCCCGTGGCTGCTATCTCTGTGCGAGTCCTTTCTTTAAAAAAATATCCTACATAGCATGGTTTCTATTTTAACGTTTTTATAGCCTAAAACTATATTTAACACAGTACTTAAGAGAATTAGTACAGCATAACTTTCTAACACAAGATATATAATATTAATGTGAATATTTGCGAAAAGCCAACCATAAAACAGGCATTTTTCACAAAAGCAGAGGGATGCAAAAAGCGTTTTCCAGCATCCCCGTGCCCCCAGGCTCTGTGCCCCCAGGGCAGGCAGGGGCAGTGCCTGGGGTGGGCTCTGGGTGCCCACCCAGCTGCCTGGGGCAGGGCACTCCAGCTCTCCAAAAGAGAGCTGGAGTGCCCTGCAAAGGCAGGGCAGGGCAAAGGCAGCTCCAAACTCTTCCCTGCACATTTTCTTCTCCCTCAAGCCTCAGAAATCCAAAGGGGGGAATTTCCCTTTTCCCTGTCCTGCAGTCCTGCTCTGGAGCATCCATGGAGCACTGCCAGGAGGCGGTGAGTGATCCCCACTGCCACTCATCACAGGGCCAAGGGGTTTCCATCACACTTTGTCATCCACCTGCTGACTAAAAATGCCCAATAGTCAAGAATTTTACAGCACTTTCTGCAGGAATCACAATCCCTCTTAGCTGCTCGCCTTGTACCCAGTGAGGAAAAAGTCTCACTTCCCTTCAGAAATGGCAGAGTCAGCAAACCTGGAATTTCTGTGGAAACAAAAAGAGGGGCTGGTATGTTTTTGCCCCATGTCATATTTTATTCTTTTTCTGTCATGTTGCATTTTATATCTTTTATTTATGGGGGACTTTTTATGTAATACTTTCCCCTCCTGGTGGCTGGGGGTCCCTTTGGGCTTCCCTGGGATGCAGGCAGGGCTCTGCTGGTTTCCAGCGGCTGGAGGGGTTCTGGCTATTTCCAAAGGGGTGTTGTGAGTCTGTCACCTTCCCATGGCCATTTCAAGGCCATCGTGGCCAGGTGACATCGCTGCCAGGTCCCTGGATGCCACATTGGGAGCTAAGAGGGGTGCCACAGTGATGGCAGAGACTCCCCCTGCTCTGTTGTCCCTCCCATTCCACATCTGCCTGAGGACACCAGGCAGCCCCTCTGCAGTGGGAAACTGAGGCAGGGAGGGGTCTGTGGGGCCAGGAGTTGTGCCCCACTGCTGTGGGGTGCACACAACACCCTGGCACTGATGCCCAAGTGGTGATTCCCCCCCAGCCCCCCTGTGGCAAGCCAGGGGTGCCTATCTGGCTTGGTGGGAAGGGGCAGGGTCCCCAGAGGGTGGCCCAGCCTGGTCCCAGCGTGCCACAGCCCAGCAGTGTCCCCGAGGCCGGGGACAGGCAGGCCCTGGGCACTGCCTGGCACACAGAGGGGCATTGAGGGACACAGCAGGGCTTTGTCCCCCTCTGTGCCTGCCGGGAAGGGCCCGGTTGCCCTCTGCAGGCTCCCGGGGTCCTCTGCTGCCTGCACAGCTGCAGGGGACCAGGGACACCCATGGGAACCGTGGCACCCACGGGACTGGGCCACCCAAGGGACCAGGCTGGCCCTGCCACAGCCCTGGGGCCATGGGGAGCCACGGGTGTCCCCACTGTCACTGCACCATGGGGGTCACGGGGCTGGGCAAAGTAGCTGCAAGGTTCCCATCAAAAGGGGGGAAACTTCCAGTTTGGAGCCCCCAAAGCCGAAAGCGGTTCCTGGGGTGGGAGCCCCTCTTCCCTGCTGCCAGATGCTGGGATCAGGGAGGTGACAGGGGCACACCATTGCAGTCCCACAGGGCCACACTCCCACATTGCCAGTGGGCAGCTTGCACCAACACAGCCTGGTGGGGCTGGGGGATGTCCCCAGAGCCACCAATGAGGGGGGAGCACCCCTTCCCCATGCCCCAGAGCGCTGTGTCCCTTTTGCAAAGCCCTTTCCCCCCAGAGCACTGTGCAGGGCCGTTGGCATCACCCGGGAGCTGGCAGCCAAGGGGTGCTGGGGGGCGGGCAGGGCGGGCCCGTGCCTTTAAGGGGGGTGGCTGTCACTCACAGAGCCCTTTTCTTTGCTGGAGAGCGGGACAGGCACCCAGAGGGGGGACCCAGGGCGTGGGACCGCCGGGCAGCAGCCAAGCAGCAGAGCCAGAGCGGCGCTCGGGGAGCTGAGCAGGACCAGCACCATGGGTGAGTATGAGGGGACCTGGGCGACACCTGGGTGTCTCTGGGGACCTCAGCCCACAGCAGAGCCCACTGAAAGTCTCCTCTGGCACCGGTGAGGTCCTGGTGACCCCGGTGTGCCTGTGCCAGCCGTGGCAGGATGCCTTGGCACGGCAGGGATGGTGTTTTCTTTCCCAAGGCAGTTTTCTGTCCCCATGTGCTCCTGTGCTGTCTGAGGGGGCAGATGCCATCCCCACAGCCTGTCCCACCACATGAGAGCTCCATCGTGGAGCTGGCAGGAGCTGTGAGGTCCAGGCAGGGCACTGAGCCCGTCACAGCTCGTGCCACTTGGGAAAACAGAGCCACACCTGGTGCCTCAGTTTCCCCACTGATACAGCAGAGCTAACACTCACCGGGGTACCCCTGGGGTTTTAGGGCTGCTCTGTTCCCAGGGGTGCCTTGTTCTGCTGGCCCCCTGCCTCTCCTCCTGTCTGCAGCACGTTGTTTGGCGCTGGCAGCAGCGGAGTCTGGGCACAAAGCTCAGGATTGTGTGGCACAAGGGCTCTTTCTCCCCTCCTTTCCCTCCCCAGGCTTTCCCCCTGCAGAGAGGCTGTGACAGGGAGCCTGAGGGGCCCTGTACCATCCCAGGGCTCTCAGTCCCCTGGGAATGGAGCTGCTCACTGCCCCAGAGCTGGCACCTCTGTGCCATCTCCCAGGTGGCCAAAAATCAAACCAGGAAAGGAAAGTTTGCCCCAGCGAGGGGCCAGACCCTGGGTCCCAGCGAGGTTGGGAGCAGCGCTCCCAGGATGAAGGAGGCCCCCCCTGGATGTGCTGTGTCCAAGGCAAACAAGAGGGAGGGGTCCCAGCACTCTCCTATAGCGCTGCCTTTGTTCCCTGTTTGCTCTTGGCGTGGGGCAGCCACTGGGGTGGCAGTGCCAGGACAATCCCCCATTGTCCTCGGTGCCACTGCGCAACCTTGCTCCCAGCGGGGAGGGCAGGGCTGGCCAGGGCCCCACGGCTTTCGTGTTCTCCTGGGGAGGAGATAAGCACTGTGGGGTTTGTGGAGGGAGCGTGGGCTTGGTGTGGGTGCCTTCGTGGCATTCAAGGCAGGAATTCTGTGCCCAGATGGGAGCCACTGTGCCCTGGGCAGTGGGGTGCCAGAGCCCATGTCCTGGGGAAGGGGAGCAGCTTCCCCAGGTGTCACACAGCCAGGGCAGCATCTTGATCCAGCTTAGCTGGAGCCAGATGCTGGTGGGTGCAAACCCACCTGGCTGTCTGTCCCCAAAGCAGGCAGGATAGCAGCTGGCTGGGCACCTCCAAACCCAGCCCACAGGGACACTGAGCCCATGTCAGAAACTGGCTGGGCACCTCCAAACCCAGCCCACAGGGACACTGAGCCCATGTTAGAAACTGGCTGGGCACCTCCAAAGGCAGCCCTCAGGGGAACTAAGCCAACACTCCTGCAGGTTAGAGCCCCAACGTGCGGGAGGAGCAGGTGCCCATGGCCTCACTGCTGAAAAAACCCAGCATTTAGGCACTCCAAGCAGCACACTGCTGTGTGTCCTTGCTTTCCCTGCAGGTCCTGGAGGACTAAACCTATTACACAAGTGTTGTCATTTGTGGAACTGGCACGGCGCTTTCCTACAAGCACGCCTGCCTGCATAAAGGGGCGGCTGCAGCCCGAGCTGCCTGCAGGGTGCCAGGCAAGGGACCAGTGCCCAGGGTGCCACCTGGATGTCCAGAGTGCTCAGGGTGTGTGCTGGCTCCTGCTATGCTGCCCCAAGCAGGGCCACCTTGCTGGATCTGCCCTGGGGTTGGATTCTGTGCAGGTGCTGAGTTCCCCTCTACATTTAATGGCAAATTAGAGCAGCAGGCAGCTGTGGTGCTGCTGTGGTGGCAGTGGGGAGCCCATTAGCAGCTTGTTTGCCAGGTCCCACTGGCATTACGCTACATCACGCTCTATTTCCATCTGTTTGTCACGGGTCAGCATGGCTGGCTCCTCACAGCCCCTGCGCCCCACGCTGCCACCATCCCTGGACACCCTTGGGTGGGCTCTGAGCTGCTGGGAGAGCTCTTAGGGGAGCTGCTGGGTTTGGCTCTGCAGCACTGCAATGGGTCATTTCTGGGGTTTTCCTTCCACCTGTTTTCCTCCCACCTGTTTTCCTCCTCCTGGCAGGCACCTTTCTCCCACTGCACTCCTGAGCTGCAGGCTCCAAGCAATCCTTGTCCCAGCAGTCCCGTCCCACCTCTTCCCTTTTCTCCACAGGTTTACTCGAGTGCTGTGCCAGATGTCTCATTGGGGCACCCTTTGCTTCCCTGGTTGCCACTGGCCTGTGCTTCTTTGGGGTAGCCCTGTTTTGTGGCTGTGGGCATGAGGCCCTCACAGGCACCGAGCAGCTCATCGAGACCTACTTCTCCAAAAACTACCAGGACTATGAGTTCCTCCTCGATGTGTAAGTACCCTGCTGCAGAGCACCCACCTCACAGCTTTGTCCTGCTCTGTGCCAGGCTGAGGTGTCTGGCTGGGCTGGCCAGGGCCAGGCTCTCACCCAGACACCAGAGAGACCCCCAAGCTGCCTTTGGCAGGGTCCAAGGGGCCACTTGTTTTATTTCACACCAGTTTTCATCTGACCCCTGCTAGGTGTCCTGGGTAGAGCTGGACCTCTGCACGGGGTAGGTATGGAGGATGTGGGGGGAGGATTGGAGGATATGGAAGATTGCTCCCCACAGCTTTGCCCCAGCTTTGCTCTTCCTGTGCCTTCACCCTCTGTTTTGGTTCCTGTGGGGCAGCGTGGGGAGGGGAAGCAGCAGCAGCCAGGGCTGAGCTCTGGCATCGCCCTGGCACCTGAGCCCCCCTGCGCGCTCCTCTCCCCCGCAGCATCCACGGCTTTCAGTACTTCATCTACGGCACAGCTGCCTTCTTCTTCCTCTACGGAGCCCTGCTGCTGGCCGAAGGCTTCTACACCACCGGCGCCGTCCGGCAAATCTTTGGGGACTACAGGACCACCATCTGCGGCAAGGGCCTCAGCGCTACGGTAACTGGGGGCCCGAAAGGGAGGGGAGCGCGAGGCCCCCAGCGAGCTCACTCGTGGCAGCGGGTGTGTCATTGTTTGGGAAAGTGGCTAGGACATCCTGACAAGGTGATCTTAACCGGGGTTTGGCACCCCTTCGCGCGCCCCAGCGGGTTCACCACGCTCCGCGCGGCCAAAGGGCAGGAGAATGAGCCCCTCTGGGTTTTGGGATATCCCAAAGGGAAGCACAGCCCTGCTGTCCTCACCCAGGCCTGCCGTGTTTCCTGGGGACAAAAAGTAGCACAAATAGTTATGTTTAATAAAAGTGCTTCATGTTTAAACATAGGCTGGGAGAATCTGAGCATCCCTGCAGTGCTGGCAGCTCAAAGCTCTGTGGCACCCGGTACCCCTGGGGTCCTCCACTCTGCTATTCTTGGGAACCGTGACAGGGTGCTGGCAAAGGGGAGCAGAGGGGCACGGCTGTGGTTCCCTCGGGGGCTGGTGGGGTGGCACCATGGAGGGAGGGCAGGAGAGCCACACTGATACGTCAAGGCAGCTTTTGCAGCTGCCCTCCTTCAGAGATCAAACCCTGCTTGGCCGTGGCCATGGTTACCCCCCGCCAAAGGTGGCAGCATTCCTGCTGCTGCCAGTCCCCCCATGCACACCCAGCCGGGCATGGATCTGGGTTGGTGCTGCTCCTGTGAGCTGCAGGAGCCCCAGCCTGGGCTGCTGCCCTGTGCTGCCTGCCTGGGCCCACGCTGGCTCTGAGCATCGCAGTCCCCACCTGCCCCACGCCCTGCCCTGCCTGGGGACCCTCGCGCTCCCCTGTCCGTGGCCTGGGCCATCGCTAACCGCGGCTGTGCCCGGCTTTGTCCTGCCCCCTGCAGTTTGTGGGCATTACCTACGTCCTGACCATCATCTGGCTCCTGGTGTTCGCCTGCTCTGCCGTGCCTGTCTACATCTATTTTAACACCTGGACCACCTGCCAGTCCATTGGCAACCCCACCAAGACCTCGGCCAGCATTGGCACCCTGTGTGCGGATGCCAGGATGTACGGTGAGTGCCGGCTTCACCGGCCAGGAGCCAGGGGAGGAGAGGGGATGGAGGGCAGGACCCAGGCATGGTGGGTGGGGTAAAGCAGACCAGGTGCTGAAGGGCCCCAAAATGCTGGGGGGTGTGTGACAGGAGGCTGCAGGAAGCTGGGCAAGGGAGTCAGCTGTCAGCCTCATCTCGCTCACCTGGCTCCCACATCTCCACAGGTGTCCTGCCCTGGAATGCTTTCCCTGGCAAGGTGTGTGGCTCCAACCTGCTCTCCATCTGCAAGACCAGCGAGGTGAGTAACTCCTGCCACCTCGTGTGTGCTCCCCTCCGTGGGACACCTTGGCTCTGCCTCCCCACGCAGCACACGGGACCCTGAGAGCTCACCCTCCTGTTCCCTTGCAGTTCCAGATGACTTTCCACCTCTTCATCGCAGCCTTCGTGGGGGCAGCTGCCACGCTGGTCTCACTGGTGAGTCAGTGCTCCCCCTGCCCAGCCGTGCTTCTCCGCCTGGCAAGGATGTGGGGGAAAAGGACAGCGAAGGTGGTGGGCACGGATGGGACAGAGCCTGTGCTCGTGTCGTTTTCTGGCACGTAAGTGCAGATGGTGAGTCCAGGCCATAAGGCAGAGGTGGCTGCAGGAGGGGATCTGGAGAGGCTTTAGCAGACTGCCAGGGACAGGTCCCAGTGCAGGGCGTGCCCTGCCTTTCCCCGGACACACTGCAGTGTCCCGATGGTGCTGTGGGGCTGCAGGGCTCTGCAGGGCACTGCTCTGCGGGGCTGTGGGGCTGGGGCTGCCCCCTCGCTCACTCTCCTCCCACCCGCAGGTCACCTTCATCATCGCAGCCACCTACAACTTCGCAGTCCTCAGGCTGATGGGCCGAGGCACCAAGTTCTAGCCCGCGAGGCGGAGCCCAGCCAGACCAAACGCCCTCCTTTTGTCTAACCCCGAGGCTTTAACACTGCAGCCACTTGACACCAGGTCTCCTGCCTTAACTCTGCCTTCGCTGATGACTCCCCTCCTCTTCCTCCCTCGCATCCATTGTGCTGAGCGTGACCAGGAAGGAGAGCTTCCCACTGATGGACGCCTCTTCATGCACTTTTCTCTCATTGCTCATCCGTAACCGGCTCGCTCCAGAGCCAAGCCCATCAAAACCAGCCAGAGAAGAGGAGGGACTTTCTCCAATGTCCCAGTGTTGCCTAGGGATGAGCAAAGGCCTTCAAGCTCCTGGGAGGAAGAAATCCACGTAGGTTGCTCCGTGAGTAGCAAGAGGCTACCTAGAGAGAAAAGGAAGTTGGCCCAGTTGTGGTACCATTGCTAAAGACTCTCCTGGAGCTGTCTGCTGTCACCACCCATGGATGGAGAATAAGAGAAGGATTTTTTTCCCTTAGCAGAGAAAGATGAATTTAACCTAAATCGCCTGCTGCAGCCACGGCAAAGGGAGTTCAGGGCAAGGATCTTCCCAGTGTGGAGAAGAGAGTGCTGATCCCAATGCCGATAAAGCCCTAACCCAGCTGCTCCTATTAAAGCCTAAAGGAGTTTGGTGTCTCTGTAGGCAAGGGGGACTCTTGGCTCTACCCTCCAGGCAGCAGAGAGGCAGCAAATAGGTTTGACTGAGGAGGGGACACCTCTGCAGAAGCCCTGGGAGCATAAAGCCAGAGCCATCCCTCCGTGGGCAGGGGATAACCCTCGGGACCGCGTGCCTTGCCTGCCCTGCCGTGCCCTTCACAATGGTGCTCTTCTCTGGGGTGATGTCTGCTTCTCTAACCTCCACTGGGCCACAGAGCTCGGCTCACTTCTCCCCCTTGTCAAGCGTAACCACGCCTCCTTCTGTCCCCCTCGTCCCCTCACTTATTTTCCTGCAAGTCAGGACAGCTGCCTTGTGCCTGCCAGGGTGGGAGGGACAGGCAGCATCTTGCTTCCAGGTGAAACCCATGAAGGAATTGAGGAGGGAAGGAAAGGTGGCAGTGTGGGGGTCACAGGGTGCAAACACAGCCCGTCTCTGCAATCCAGATCCTTACAGGTGCCAGTCTTTTCCCATGGAGAGGGTAGGGGGGCAAGGGGTTGGGTGGAGACCTCTCCTCCATGGCTGTTCTCCTCTGGCTGGGTAGCATGGATCCAGCCAGACCTGCAGAAGTGCTGTTTCCTGTCCTCCCTGACAACTGGTGATTTGTTTTGCTCTCCCTGCCTCTCTCCTTAGTGCTAATCTTTGTGTTTATTTATTGGAGAAACTAATTTCAGTGGCAGACTGAAGCTCCATCTTGCATGGATTTATTTTATTTTTTCCATGTCTGTATTGTTGTTATATATATTTTTAAGTGCTGGTTTCGGCAGGGGCAAGGATAAGGAGGCAGATCTGCTGAGCAGTGCATTTGAAGGATCCTTGCTGCCAGGAATGCTGAAATAGGTTGGCCAGGCTACCAACGCACACGGGATGGGGAGGGGGGAGATCCAGCAGGGGTGCCAGGGTGGGGAGAAACCAGTCAAGATCTGGAAATTCACATCAGTGCTATCTCTCTTGGGGGGTTGCTGGGGTTTTTTTTCATATCCATTTAACAAAAAATAACCAGGTCCTCCTTCCCACCCTTGTCCCCAGACCCCACACACGCACACACACATACACACACACACATGCAAAAAGAGTTAATCAACTGAAAGTGTTTCCTTCATTTCTGATCTAGAATTTCAACTTGTTAACCATCAATAAAAAGGAGCAAGTTTTTAAAGACTTATCTTACAGGATGTATTTTATAAAAATTAAAGAAAATACATTAAAATTAAGAACATTCTGAACAAGATGTACGTCTGCCTGTCCATTTGTTGTGCTGGCTTTCCCACCTTCTGCCCCCACAAGAAAACAAAAAAGGGGAGGCTGCAGAAGAGAAGGTCTCAGAGGGGCAGTACTTGCTGATCCATGTGTGGGCCAGCAGCCCCTGCAGGGCTCTGCCCACGCCAGCCACGAGGTTCATAACTCTGACTTCAAAATCATTGTTCCCAGCTGGTGGGGGGGCCCTTAAAACCTCTTATTTCTCCTCCAGCCACCCTGAGGAAAGCTGGGGTCTTGTGGCAGCTGCTTGCTTGTGTTTGGTGCTGCTGCTACCCTTTAACACTCAGCCCACGTGCTGACAGCCTCTGCTGTGTCTCCTCATGTAGCACAACAAAACCACAACAAAACTAACAGGGCATCTCCAGCCAGGCTGGCTGGCACTAAGGCAGCATGTGTGGGATGAACATGGCCAGAGCCATGCAGGGTGGGCGATTGTCTCGCTAGCAGAGAGCCCTGTGTGGAACAGGATGGCCTTGTTCAGGCACAGGGACACACTGGGCTGTCACAGAGCCCTGCATGTCCTGTCTGTGGCTCTGTGGTGCTGTTTGCTGCAGGATTGTTAATGTGTCCACAGTGCTGGTGTGTGAGAGGGCATTGGCTGCTGCCTTTCTGCCCCAGAAACCCTTAGGTGCATCTTTCCACAGCAGCTGCTTAAAAATCATTGATTCAAATGTTGTTTCTCTTGGAAATCTCCCCAGAAGCTGTGCCCAGGGGCCTCCAGGGAGTGAGGCCACAGAGGGATGCTCCCAGCCCCATGTATCTGTCCAAAAATGCAGATTTAAGGCACAGCCACATGCACTGGAGTGGCAGGGTGGGACCTTCACTATTCCTAAATGGGACCCTAGCCCAAATCCCACTCCTCCCACTCTTCCCTGGTTTCAGCCCCCTCTGAACAGACAGCAAAGCTTCCCAATGCAGCTTGGCCAGGGGAGGTTTAGCTCATGCACTGCTGCTGCCCCAGCTCAGTGGCACAGCTCGGCCTTGCCCTGGCTGACAGAAACCCCTGGGGCTGCAGCCAGCATCAACGGGGCCCTTTGTTCCCTGCGTTCCCAGATGCCATCACCCTCCTCTCCCCGTGCTGAAAGGGTCTTGTGTGTGCACAATCAGCCTCAGGGCAGCAGCGAGCTGGGGAACAAAGCAGCATCTCTGTCCCCTGGCAGAGCCTGGTGCCCCCCCGGCCGGGGCGCGGGCTGGGGACAGCAAGTGCGAGGTGGCAGCGTGTGAGAGCGGCCAGCAAGGCCAGGGAGCTGGGCAAGGCCCCAAGGGACACGTGGAGCCTCATCAGGTGTGCCCTGCTGCCACCCCACCTGGGGACAGGGGACCTGTCCTCAGAGCTCCTCTCCTGGGCACCCAGCGCCCTCCAGACACTGGCTAAGAAAAGACAGGGAAAAGCTCTGCCTCACACCAAACCATATCTCTGTAAAACACCAAACCAAACCAAACCAAACCGAACCACATCTTGGCCCATCAGGAAAGCTCCAAGCAGGGGACCCAGTGCAATCACCTGCGGCTAAAATGCGGCAGAACTTTGCTCCCACAAAGGCTGGGCCAGAGCAAGGGACCCTGGAGCAAGTCCTATGGGCTTGCTGGCAAGAAGGCGAGGCAACTCCCATCCCTCCATCCTGTGCCCTGCCGCCCCGGGGGACGGCCCTGTGTGCCCTGGGGAGGGGATGGCGGCACCCAGGGGGTGTTGGTGATGCCATGGGCCCCCAGCCCTGCGCTCGGGCAGCCCCCAAGGGCGAGGGGCCGCCGGGCGGATGGCCTCCTCAGCATCCCCGAGCCCCGGGCGCGCATCCCCGGTCCTGCGGCTCCTCCCCGCGGCCACCGGGTGCAGCAGCGGCTCCTCGGACAGCGAGGCGAGCGGCGGCCAGCCCCGGTTCCCCCCGCAGCCCCGGTTCCCCCGGCAGCCCCGGTTCCCCTCGCAGCCCCGGTCCCTGTCCCTGCGCTGCCCGGCAAGGGTGATGGCGCTTCCTGGGGAGCCCTCCCCCGAGCCCCCCAGGACACACCATAAACACCACCAAAGGCTCGCTTCTCCCAGGATACGGACTCAGCCCTGGAAAGGCTGCGTAGGATGATGTGCTGGTTTCAGCCAGGGCAGTTTTCTTCACAGTGGCTAGTACAGAGCTGTGTTTTGGATAAGCCATGCCTGGCAAGCAGCTCTGCGTGCCAGGGCCGTGGCGTGGTACTGACACCCACCTGCCCTGGCTGAAGTCCTCACCTGCACCTGATCAAGCACCCAGCTGCTTTCTCTCCATCTCTGCAGAGTCCAGCTCTGCCAGAAGCTTCTGTCTAAAGATGAAGAGGGAATAGTAAGTGGAAAGTCACACAATCACAGAATGGCCTGGGTTCAAAGAGACTTTAACAATCATCCAGCCCTTGCCACAGACAGGGACAACTTCCACTAGAGCAGGTTGTTCAGAGCTCCGTTCTCCCTGGACTTCAACACTTCCAGGGATGGGGCAGCCACAACTTCTCCAAACAGCCTGTTCCAGGAGTCCTGTACCTGCACGTGGCCATGTGCAGCAGCCCCCAAAGGACCCCAGGCAGTCACGAGGAAGGAGCTCCTGCAGCAGCCATGCAAGCACTGGGGCCAGGGGCTATCTCTGTCCATCTCTGATTGCTTTTGCATGAGCATTCACCTCAGCAGCAATCCACCATGTCACAGATTAGCCCAATCTCCCCGTCAAGGGACTCTGACTCACCTGTGTCCTCCAGATAACCACTGATGGAGCTGCCATCACCTCCCACCTGGGCAGTGCTCCTCAGTCCAGAGAACACACCAGTGCCACAGTGTCAGAGCTGTCCTCAACTCCCTGTTTGGAACTGGAGCTTGGAGTAGGGTTCAGAGGCTCCTAAAGGGGCATTTTTAACTCTTTATTCATCCAGCTCAACTTCACACAAGAATATGCTGTATCCAGAGATCCCATGAATCTCCTCACGGTTTGTTGCCTTGAGGAGCAGCCCCAGAGCTAAGGAGGAGCTGCACTCAGGGAACAGCCCTGGTCACCAGAGAGCAGCCCCAGGGCATCTGCAGCCACTGGTGTGTCACTCCACTCCTCTAAGCCTTCTGATGTTTACATTTTTGTACTGAAGTTTCTCACACACTTTTCATGTAAATAATGATTGTTTTGCATTCCTTTCTGGAGGAGGAGAGCATTGATAGATTGTTGGTTTGACCAGTGTGCCTGGAGAGGTGGCAATTTCATCCTCCAATCTATGGTCACTTTTGAAAGTCTATAAATATTGGAGTTCAGAAATAAACTGCTCTCTTTTTACCTTGGACATCTCAGCTTGTGCGTGTTGTTCATTTTGTGTTCTATTGTGACACCAGTGCTCCTCAGAGAGTGGCTCTTGAGGAGAACCCCACCACCTTAGCAGTTCCATGGCCTTTCAGGGGCACTACCCAGCCCAGAGCAGCAGAATCCTCAATAAGGCAGTGGGAGAGAAAGATGAATGGGATCAGGACATTCCTCACCCCTCCTCCTCTCCAAACACACTGGGATGTGCTACAGCATCTGTCCCATGCAGAAGCAGCTCCCTGCTTTCCTTTGGAAACACTTTGCCCTGCAGGGATCCATCTTCTCCCCTGCCATGACAAAACCTACAGAGCCCTCTGAAACAGGTTACAGAGGGAAAGTGGGGAATGAGGGAATGGCCTCTCTATGGCTCCTGCCTCTGCCTGCACTTCCTTACAAACACCTCACACCAGGGGGGTCAGCAGCTTCTGCTGCTTTCAGACAGACCCTTCCTGATGTGAGGCAGCCTCACCCAAACCCCACAGTGCCACCACACCAGAGCCATCTCCCACCAGTGTTGACTGTGTTTTCAGCTGCCTTTTGAGATGTTGGAGGACCCCAGATACTCCAGCCCACATGTAAAATGCACGGTTTTCAAGGACTTTGAACCCTACACTGCCTCCTGGAATCATGGATAGCACAAGCAAACCTGGGAGGAAAATAAACAAAAACATTCTGCCAAAAGAAACAGCAGGCACAAGCTCTGCAAACACAGAGAAAGCTTCCCAAAATAAGCAGCTATCCTGGCAGGACAGAGAAAGAGAACAGTCCCATATGCTGATTTCCTTCTCAGCATCCTAAGGAAGTCATGCCTGGTTAAAACCCCCTGGAGCCCGAGGAGCCAGTTCCAAGATCACAGGAAGAATTCACAGCAAAGTACCGGACTTGCTGCTGAGAGCCCAGGCTGAGAATTTAAGATGTAGTGACAGAAGGAAGCCATGTGGAATATTTCTGTTCTGAAACTGCTTTCTGATTCTACTGAAAAGACAAAACTGGTCACTGGCTTCAGCTGTTGAGCTCTGATCCTCCAGCTCCTGGTGCAGGTAGGTACATGAAGGAATATCCCCCTGATCCCTTAGTGACTTCTCTCTGCCAGATGCTGTAAGCAAGCAGTCCTCAGAACAAAAACTGACTTGAACATGGATAAATCAAGAAGGCAGCCACTTCATTTGAATACATCCATGTTTTATTTGCTTAAATAAAGGTAGACTCTTGGTTTTACAATTCCAGTTCTGTAGCAATAGCAACAACCGCAGCAGCACGAGGGGGCACGGGAAGGGATGGCTGTTGGCACTGAACTGCAACAGAGCTCAAAATCCTGGCTCCTTTGGGAATTGTGCGTTTCATTTAAAATAAATTAAACAACTGAAATATATTATACTCTACTTTTTATAAAAAAACATGTAAGCCTGATATAATGGGGGGGGGGGGGTTAATAGAAAAAGTCAGTGATCCTATGTCAGAAATATAAGTGCTGTGTAACACGTGCACAACGAGGCTCTTGAGCTTTAGCTGCCAGCATTGACACACACAGGGTGTGCAAACAGCTGCACGTGTCTCCTGCATTGTGGCACCCTGAATCTCTGCCCTCTTCCACAGGAGGTGCCAGTCCTCACACAGATCCCAGAAAATCCACAGTAAGTGGCAGTTTCACCTGCAGGGAGCTCCCTCAGCAGCCCCCTACTGGGGCCAGCACACAGGGACCTGAGTCTGTTCTCACCCTAAGCCCCTGTGCCTGTTCAGGGATGGAAACTGGAAGCACAGGTCACAGAGCCTGGGACCTTGAAGGAAATATCAAGCAGTGCTAATGAAGAAAAAATCCAGAGGCCTCAGGAGGTCAGACACGGTTAAATAAACAGTAACAATAATATCCTGTAAAAATCTTTCACCTACAGAGGCAGAACCTTTGCCTTCAGGGAGCTGCCTGAATAGCATTCACTCCCCATGAATACAACTGGCCTGTTTAGAAATTAGATCCCCCTAAAGCATTAATACTCCAGTCCCTTCCACACACAGCTGCCCTGCAGACAAGGGCAGTATCTCCCTGGGTTACCCCAGAAGAAATGGGGGAAAATGCTCATGCTCTGCATGCTCAGAGACTGTGCTGTGATGGGGACAAGCTGCCAGCACAGGGCAGGGACTGCCCTGCTCTAAAGCACAGCTTAAGGGAGGGTTGCTTGATTTGAGCTATAAAATTCACCATCCAGCAGCTGATCACAGTGGGAATCACTGGGCAGCCAGTGGATACGTGCTCGGGGCAGGCTCCTACGTGCCTGTGGGCAGCCACAGCTTTGGCCAAATGCTTGCACGGGAGGTTGCAGGGCTCGGGGTTTGAATGGCAAAGGCAGCAGCCAGCAAGCTCATCTCTGCTACACAGCCAGCCTGGGACTAACACCTAGCAGAGGGCAGGAGATGGGAGCAAAGCCTGGCATCCCTTCTAGAAGGCTCCTTGGGCTGCCCACACCTTGAACAGAGAAAGCAGTGCAGCTTTCTCCCCACAGCACTGAACACAGCAGTCTGTTAGCAGACACTTGAGCAGTCTGTCACAGGAATTACAGATAAAACATCCTGGGTTTCCTATGAGGGATCAAGGGCCCGGCTAACTGTCCCTGACACACCAGGTGAATGGTTCCACACTGCAGCATTCATGGGAACATCCATGCTCGAGCAACTGAAGGTGTGGCTGTGCCAGCTGATGAGGCACAGTGGTCACAGGTGCCAGACAGAGTGGGTTTAACAGCTGACCACACATGAGCCACCTGCACACCCAGGAGACAGCCCACCCACCTGCCATCTGGCCTGCTAGAGCACATCACCTGAACACAATGATCACTTGTGACAGAAACCAGCTGAAGTGTCACACTCCAGATCTCCTGAGTAACCCTTTGACATGACCCAGTGAACATCCACATCGGTGTTTTTCACCCAGGGCTTCAAGGCTGAGCTTCCACAAGAGACAAGGAAACATGTATTAAACAACAAGCAGTCTCTCCAAAATATAACACTCACACAAGACAAAGTTAGAGGTGAGGAAAAACAGACCAGAAATAGGCAGCTATGAAGAAACAATACTGTCACATTCAAACACAGGCCCCTCTCTCCTTCACATGTTGCTTCTGGTCAGAGCTCTAACAATTCTTATCACATTTCAACCTCAGAACACAATACATTTATCCCAAACAACAGACACACATCCCAGCCACTCCACTATTTGGCTTTCTCACAGTCACATGGGCCAGAGTCTTTAGGACAGGTTTTGTTCAGTATGTTGAGTGGGATTTCCTTTGGCAGTATGGTCATGAGTGGGTCTATTTTTTTTTTTTATTTCAGGACTAAAATACTTCAATGTCTAGGATGCTCTCAGCTTTGCTCTGCAGGCAGTTCTTGGTAGAGAACAAATCCCTATTGTCTTTAGGGAATTTAAAGGACTTGAACTCAGCCCTTTAAACCTGCTCAGGCAGAGATGAAAGCAAGACTATGCTCACATGCTCTGTTAACAGCTCCCTCCTGCAGATACATGCTCTGTGCCTGAAAACCCCAGGCAGGATTCAGATGGTGAGGCTGCAGCTCCCCAGTGAGCAAACCACCTCTTGTCCTTGTGGCCACTCTCCTCAGAGAGGCCCAGGGCTGCCCAGGGTGTTTGATCCAGCTGCTCCCAAAGCAGCAGCAGCCACTCTCAGCAACAGGCCGAGCCTGATTTGGAGCTGGAGTTGAGGTCAATGGTGTGGCCCAGCATGCAGTGCTCCAGCTGCTCCTCCACCGCCAGCACCTGCCGCACAGCTTCCTCAAAGGCCACTGTCACATTGGTGTCATCCTTGGCACTAGTCTCCAGGTAGGGATAGTTACCGTTTTCAATGCACCAGGCCCGGGCCTCCTCTGTGCTCACCTGCCTCTCCAGTTTGTCTATCTTGTTGCCCAGGACTACAAATGGGAAGTGTTCAGGGTCCTTCACATCAGCATAATAGATAAACTCCTTCTGCCAGTTACTGAGGTTCTCGAAGCTCTGCCGGTCGTCCACGCTGAAGGTGAGCAGGCAGCAGTCTGCTCCCCGGTAGAAGGGCGTCCGCAGGCTCTTGAACCTCTCCTGGCCCGCAGTGTCCCAGATCTGCAGGGTCACAAAGCGCCCGTCCACCTCCAGGTCCCGGTTCAAGAACTCCACCCCAATGGTGTGGAACGCCTGCGAGTCAAACTTGTTGGTGACGTAGCGGTTCATGAGGGAGCTCTTCCCCACTCCACCATCTCCAAGGAGAATCACCTTCAGGAGCAAGGACTTCCCGCTCATTGCAGCAGCACGGAGGGACAGGGTACCAGGGCAATCTGCAGGGTTCACCAGGAGAACAAAACAGCATTGGACTTGTGGGTTCTGCAGAACAGAATATGGTATTTCCATCCCCATTTCTGAAATTTTGTACATAGTGCCTCGCTGGCAGTTTATGTACAGCCATGAGCAGGATGAGACACCTGAAATCAGTGTCTAGAGCTTTTATTTTCCTAGCATCAGTCTAATTACACTGTTATGACAATGGAGAAGAAAGATGCTAACAGCTCACTGATCAAACAGAATGCCAAGGAAACTTAACATTACAGCATAAGACAGTCTCAGTCTAAGTGAGGTGTCTAAGGAAGTGATGTCTGTTTTTAGAGAGATCTTATCATCCTAATCTGTCCTATTAGAGAGTTTAGAGCTAGGAACTGGACAAACTTTCAGGCAATCAAGTCCTCCATCAGGTCCAAAATGGATGCAGCACATAGCACATGACCCCTTTAAGTGCAAGGTAAAAACAACTGTTGAGAGTTTAGTATCAATTACAGCACTTTTGGTGAAAACTCTGTATCAGAAAGCTTGCCCAGTTTTTCCAAACACATCATCACTACTTGAAACATCTCTCTGGGCCTGCATCCTGTGAGGCTATCACAGAAACAGCAAAATCACCAGGGGTGGCCATCACCAGGCCTTCCTGTCCACTGTGCCATCACCAGCTAAACAATTTCTCCTCTCTGACTTGCTCTGCTGGAAGGATGCCATAGATGTGCAGGTCTAATACCAATACAAGTCATTTGTCAAGCCAGTTGTTAATCACCCTGAGGATGCTGACTCACCTTGCCAGCGCAGCTGCGCGTGATCCCGGTGCTGGAAGGGGTTTCCCAGCACAGGACCAGCTGCTCTTTGCCTGTCACAGCCCAGTTTGCTCAGGCTCAGCTGCAGGTTCACATTGCAACCACCCAGACACCACAGGTTCCTTAGTCAGCACCCTCAAGGCCAAGTGCCAGTGCACCCTCTCCCTCCCAGGGACACTGTGCAGGCTAGGGTAAAGGCCTGACATGGAATAAGAGGTTTGTTGGGTGTTGTACTGTACCTGCTCTGTCTCCAGGACTGTCCAGGGAACAGCTTCCTCCAGTGTATCAGTCACTAAAAAACAAACATCAGTCATCAAGGTTACCAGGGCTGCCCTCGTTGGCTTTCAGTCTGTGATGCTGAGTGAGGATGGAAGGACAACAGCAGAGCTCTAGGAACCTGCACGTGCAGTACTGAGTAAAACAGCAAGAACAAAGCACTGAGGAGCTTCCCTTGCCCTGAGTGAAATGGAACACAGCCCAGTACAGAACCACTACAAGGTGCATGCTGAACCCCAGGTAAGAAGAGAACAACTGAAGGAGCTCTGACAGGAGAGCACAGGCTGTGCAACCTGTGTCTCCCCTCAATCCAGGGGATTATAATAACTGTGATCTGCTTGTCCTGCCTACTCACACCCTGGAATCTGATTTGAGGATTGAACACGCACCAGAATCTACTAACCAGAAAGTGAGCCAGCTGAGAACAGCCTGGGATGAAAAGACAAGGAGCTTGCTTACACCTGCTACCAACATTCCTGGGAAGGGTGTGGATGAGTAGTGCTGCTTAGTGATGACATCTCCGACCCACTGAAGCAGGAGCGTGTGGCACTGCTCAGATCAGCACTCCTGCTCCTTCCAGGCCAAACCCAGCTTTCTGCCTTAACCTCGGGGGGCCCTCTTCAACCTTGATTCTGCTCTTTTTGCAGCCCTTTCAAACAGTGCTTACCACAAAGCCAAAAGCAGAAACTTCTGCTTTAAGTGAGTTTCTTCACTTTCTGCACAAAAGGCTCACAAATTTCACTTCCCTGCACAGAAACACCTCAAACCAAGCCCAGCTGAGCTAAGCTGATGGGCTATTTGAGGAGCAGTGTGTGACCCAGTATTTCTAAAGCAAAGACCAAAATGCAAATGTCAGAAGAGACAAACAGGAACTGCAGCACAACTCCCCATGGCCCATGGCTTAGGGGAAATCCTGCCCTGTGAGCAGGTGAACTGCTCAATTCCCTTGTTCCTTTCCAAACCTTCCTGAGGGATGTTTAAGACAGTCACTGTCACCACTGTCACTGTCACTCCTCCTGGCACAGGCCATCTGCCCCGAGCAGAATTTCTGTTTAAATATACTCTGTTAGCAAGTGACTCTTTTTAAAAATGACTAATAGGTTATGTCGGGCTGCTCCAGAGCCTGCAGGACTCAGCAGCAGGGCTCAGGTCAGCACGCTGCCGGCACCGTGACACAGCCTTGACATCGCTGGTCCCGTTGCGAGCTATCCGGATGCTGAACCCCACTGCAGCAGGGCCGAGCCGCTCTCGCAGGGCGCCAGCACCTGTGTGCAGGTACCAACAGCGGGGTGGGCACGCCAGGTCCGACTCCCCCCTGCTCCCCAGGCCCCGGCTCGGCGGAGGCGAGACCCTCCGGCGGGTCCCATCCCGCCCCACGGGAGCGGCCAGGAAGGAGCCCGCAGCCGAGGAGCGGCACCCGCGAGGGGCCCCCTCGGCACGGGCCGGGGTAAAGGGGCGGCTCTCCAGCCCTCTCCCTCCGCAGGTGCCCAGGCCGGGGCGGTGGCGCCGGGCCCGCCCTTACCTCACCCTCACCGCCCTCCGGCCGCCGCCGCCGCCCGGCCCGCGGGGCGCAGGTGCCGCTCAGCCCCGCGCCTGCGCCGCGCACGCGCCTCCCGCCGGCCGGCAGGGCCCGCCCTCGGCAGGCAGGACCCGCCCCGCAGCCCCGCACGGTGCCGCGGTCACTGCCATCATGGTCCCGCATGTCTGCCCTGTGCTTCCTCGGCCCCCTCACGGTGCCGCGATCACTGCCATCACGGTCCCGCATGTCCGCCCTCTGCTTCCTCGGCCCCCTCACGGTGCCGCGGTCACTGCCATCACGGTCCTGCATGCCCGCCCTCTGCTTCCTCGGCCCCCTCACGGTGCCGCGGTCGCTCCGCTCACGGTCCCGCATGTCCTCACTGTGCCTCCTCAGCCCCCTCACAGTCCCCTCGTCACTCTCCTCACAGTCCCACATGTCCCCCCTGTGCTTCCTCGGCCCCCTCACGGTGCCACGGTCACTGGCATCACGGTCCCGCTTGTCGCCCCTGTGCCTCCTCACTCCCTTCACGGTCCCGCATGTCCCGCCTGTGCCTTCTCAGCCCCGTCACGGTCCCGCATGTTTTCCCCCGTGCCTCCTCAGCGCCCTCACAGTCCCCCCTCACAGTCCCACCTGTGCCCCCTCGCTGCCTGCCCTGTCGCTCCTCGAGCCCCCGTCCCGTCAGTGTCCCCCTGTGCCCCCCACAGCACCCCCCGTCACTCCCCTCCACAGTCCCTGCATGGCCCCACTGTGGCCGGCAGCCCCGCACTGCTCGCCCCCGGCACTCCCCTCACAGTCCCCTCTGTCACTCCCCTCATAGTCCCCTCTGTCACTCTCCTCGCAGTCCCCGCATGTCCCCTGCCCCCCGCAGCCCCCTTAATGCCAGTCCCCGGTCTCCTGTCCCCTCACAGTCCCACATGTCGCACCGCAGCCCCTCACTGCCCTTCCCTGTCAGTCCCCTCACAGTCCCACCTGTGTCCCCTCACTGCCTGCCCCTGTCACTCTTCTCATAGTCCCCCTGTCCCCACTTTGTCACTTCAGTGACAGCTGCCTGAAAGAGCAAGACTTCCCCACCCTCACGATATCCCACAGGGCCAGGAATGAGAATGTTTTTAAGGAGGTTTCTGGGGAAGAACAGCTAATACAAACATTACATTGAAAGGGAAAATTGTGGCCAGCCTCGCCCAGACAGTGAGAGCAGAGGGAGAGGGAAACCAGACCCCCAGGAGGCTGCAGAGGGGTTTTGGGGAGCAGCAGCCACTTGTGTGTTCCCCTGTGGTTGGCATCATCAACTTTTCTTTCTAATAGTGCCTGGTGCTTAACGAGATACACCTTTGAAACTTGGGGACACATCTCACTGGGGCTGCAACATGCCTTGGACACCTTCTCCAGGGGGGAAGAGCAGGGACCTCTGGTACGGACATCCAGGGCTTTTGGCCATCTGGATCCTGTATCAGCTCCAGGACTGAGTGGGTGCCACAAAAGGGCATCCATTCTGTTCTCCCTGCGGAAAAGCATGAGATGGGAGGAGGATTTAAATTAAGCCAGGGATTATATTAATACTGACCTCAGTGATCTGTTGGAAGGGATGGGAAACAAGGAAAGCCTAGGGGGGTGAGGAGGTGGAGGGCAGCACAAGGGCCCAAGGTCGAGGCTTGTTGGCAGTAGGGGACCATGGCAGCCTGGGGAAAATGTGGGAGCTCCAGGAGTGTGCACAGCACTCCACAGCAGCTCCAGGGCAGAAGTGCAGGATGCTGCTGGTACCAGGGAGAGATGCAGCCTGCACCACCCCCTGGGAGATCCCTCCAAACCAGTCCAGATGCCCATGCCAGCTCTGTCAGGACCATGCATTGCTGGAGTGAGCCTCTGAGCAGGGCACACTTGCCCCTGCCCAGTTCCCTTTGCCTGGCAGCCATTCAGTCCTGTTTCCCAGTATTTATTGATCAGGGATCTGATTCAGCATATAAGGGGTGAGCCCTGATCCTGAACAAGAAAGAGCCACCACGGCAGATCCTGCCAAGGCAGTAGAGGCATGGTGCTCTGCTGCAGCACTGTGCCATGCTCTGCCCTCCTGCACCACCCCTGTCAGGCCTGGCAGACACCTAATCCTCAGGGGAAGCTGCCTGCAGGCTTTAGGGAGGGCAGCACATCCCTGCAGCTCAGCCAAAGATGCCACATGGCCAGTGACCCCAGCTGACCGTGCTCATGCTCGAGGGGCCCCCTGTACCTCCAGGGTAATCTGTGGGTGCTGGCAGCTGGTGGAGTCACTTGCCTACCTGTGCAGGGATGCGCCCGGTCTGATTTGGCTCCCAGAGGCTGTGCAGTCTGGTTGTCTTGCTGTGCTGGATAACAACCGGTTTGGCATTTGTGGTGGACACCAGTTACCCACCAAGCTGCTCTAGCACTCCCTTCCTCAGCAGATAGGGCAGGGAGAAAGTAAGATGGAAAAGAACTTGTGGGTCAAGATAAAGGCAGATTAATAAAGCTAAAGCTGCATGCAGAAGCTAAGGAAAGCAAAGGATTTATTCCCTACTTCCCATCAGCAGGTGATGTCCAGCTGCTTTCGGGGAAGTAGGGCTTAAGCACTCATAGTGGTTACTCTGAAAGACAGTTGCCTTCTTGTGCCTCTACAGCAATTATATTGGCAGCCTTCTTGGGATTTCCTCCTCTTAACAGCTCTCTTCCCTCTCACATCTCATATATGGGCTTTCTGCTTAAAGCTGGGTTCACCATCCCACTGCCTCTTGTCCTCCCCTGCTCAGGCAAGAGGAAACAGAGTACAGCACATGCATCTGGGGCTCACTCTCCCTCTGAGCAGGGCAGGAGGGGACTGACTTCTTGGGGTGTCCCTGGCAGCCAAGCACTGGCTTATATGCATAAGGAAGGACAGATATTTCATCAAAGTTCTAGAGCTAATAAGGTGTTTTCATATCTGGATAATACATTGCTGCCAAGCTGCCAGAATGACACTGGGACACTCTGAATCACCTTCTTCCACACAGCATGTGTGCACTGAACACCCTCTGGATTTCTGAAGACATCATCATTGTCTAGATCACTGTAGATGACCTCCAGCATTACTAAATTCTCTCAGGTGCTGGATGCCTTCACCTGTGCTGGTGCACTTTCCTGAGTAGTTCACAAGGTCTTCCCTGGATAGATATCTTGCCCTCACACTTGAGAGGAGCTACCTGCAGAGACTGTAAATTGCTGCCACAAACCCCCAGTTGTTAATTAGTAGTTTTAAACGGCTCATGTAAGGGTGAACAGGGACCTCTTGAGCCTGCACAACAAAGCCACCCACATCAGTCCTGGGTAAGAAGAGGGAGATGTATTCCCTGATCCTCTCCACAAGGCAGCTCCCCCAGCAGAGCAAGGCCATCAGTGCCACAGCAAAACACAGAGCCATGGTTTGTGCTAACATGTTCCCAAAGCCCAGCAAAGTAAAGAGATAAGAAGTGCAGCCAACAAATACTGTGGCCCAACAGGAGCTGCCTACTTAGTAACTACTATGGCTAAAGCACACTCAGCACAAATTAAGGAATGGACTTATCTGGGCATGACCTTGTGCTGGTGGGAGCCTGCTGAGAGCAGCACTGCCCTGGCCCCACGGCCAGGAGGGGACCTCACCTGTGGGTCCTGAGCACCAGGGGATTTGTCTGGAGATGGGGACATGGCCCAGGAGCCATGTGCTGGGTGAGCAGCACCAGGGGGTTGCACTGGGGCAGGGACTCTGCAGGGCACTGGGCTCCTTCAGCATGAGAGGTTTTACTCCCCTGGCTCGGCTGCCTCCCTGCCGAGAGGGGCTGCAGCACACGTGTGGCTGCTTGGCTCTCACTGCCAGCTCTGGGAGTTAGGGTGAACAACGGGAAGCTGGTGCCAAGGTAAGGAGCCCTGATCCAGCTTGGACCCCCTGCCAGCCCGTGGTCACACAATGCTGCCAGCTCATGTCTCGATTAATTCCTCACACGTCCCGTGCTGCAGCTGGGGCTTGGGCCTCTGCTTTTGTTCCAGCCCCGGTGCACGGCTCTGCAGCTGCTTCTCCAAGGCATGTACCCAGCAGCAGCTCCAGCCCCTGGCATCTACTCTGAAACAATTTCCAGCACAGGAACCCCTTGAGCAGTCCTGCCTTGGCCACCCCCATTTGCCCTGAGCAAGTTGTCAGGTATCCCATCATCCATTTATCTCCCCAGGAAGGAGCTCCATAGGTGGAGCAAAGGTGGGGAAGAGGCATCATTCACCCCCTCTACCCTACACAGCTCAACCTGCCCTAAAAAAGTGACCTGTCTTGTTTTTGTGAGCCGGTCTGAGGCAGCAGGGAGGGGGACATGCCTGGGCTGCAGATCAGCCTCAGACACAACACTGCAGGCAGGGGCTTGTCCCAGCTTCAGTAGAACCGCAGGCCTGGCACTGGCTGAGCCACGCACCACTGCCCTCACCTCCCCGCCCATCCCCTGCTCTTCCCAAGAACCCCTTGGCTGGTTTTTAGGGACATGTTAGATGACAGGGTGGCAGAGCAGGTATCACCATAGGAGGCAGCAGCAGACATAGTTCTACCCCGATGTAGGTTCACAGACAGGGTGGGCCTTTGGCAAACAGCACAAGGCATCTGTTGCAACATGCAAAGGTGCTGCCCATGGCTCCGGAGCTGGTTCCTGGAAAACTACAGAGGAATCTGCCAGGCTGGGCAGGGGGGAGTTCAGCCTGTGCTGCCACGGACTCTGCTCTGGGACCCACAGGAAAGACACAGGGCAGCAGGGGCAGAGGAGGGGAACAGGGGTATCCTGGCTGTCGTTTGGCAAGGAAAGTGCCTGGACAAAGGGATGGAGAGAAGCTGCTCCTGCTGTGGCTCTGGAGGTGCCTCTGCCCTGCTGGAGGTGATTCTGGGGAGAGTGCACACGGATCATATTCCCAAGCTGACCCTCGGTTTGTACCCTGCACCCCACCCACGTGCTGAGCTTGTACCTGCACCATGCTGTGCCCAGCCTGGATCCAAGTTCCCCCTGGGCAGCAGGAGAATCCCATGCAGGTTTGGGGCTGTGGAACCACAGGAATGCCACCAGCACTGTGTGCCTGTGGGGCGCACAGGCTTTGACAGAGGACACTGATCTCTGCCCTGGCCAGACAGAGTGATGTGACATTCCTTACCCATCACGGAAAGGCTTTGATTTTGTTTTTCCACCCCTCACATCATGAAGGTGCATCTCAGCAGTCTCAGGCACCCCTGGCAAACTCCTGCCAGCTGTGCCATGACTTGGGCATTTGGTGCATCCCTGCTGCCATCGCTGCCATGGCTTTGAGCCCCCACTTTATTTCCCCCTCCACTTCCTGGGATGCCATACCCCAGCTGTTGCCTGTTGAGAGGAATAAATCACGGAGAAGGGGCTATGCATTGCGAACAGGGGAACAAAATGGCTTTTCATGCCATAATCCTTTGTAATAAAACACCAGAGGCGAGAAAGATGATAAACAATGTCTCCTGTGTGAGCCAGCTGCTTCCCAAAATAAAGCGCTCCTCTGCTCCGTCAGCTGCCCGGCTCGGGCGCGAGTGCGGGCGGTGCCGCAGCGGCCGGAGCGGCGTTCCCGCAGGAGCACATGCTGCCGCAGCCCGGCACGGCCCCTCCGGCCGCGGGAATCTGCAGAATGCGGCCGGGGGGGCCGGCAGCGAGCACCGAGCTCCGGCCGCGGGCAGGAGCGGGCTGGCAGCCCCCGAAGGGCTCGGCAGCCCCGGCGCCAGCAGCGCCTGTCGCCCGGCCGAGGCAGGCAGCCCGGCTGTTCCCACCTGCGCCTCGGGCCGCCCCAGCCCCGGCACATGCGGGACAGCGCGGGCTGGTGACCCCCGGCTTTGTGCAGAGCCAGAGGCTGGCAGCAGCCTGGCCCTGAGCAGGAAGCTCTGCGTGCTCCCGGTTCATCACTGCTCATGCTGAGCCCTCCGTGGCAGGGGATGAGTAAGCTCCTGCTGGTAAACCTGACCTCCAGGGCATTATTTCAAGAGCAGCAATAACATCTGCACTGCCGGGGAAGGTGTTGGGTTGTGCTGAGTGCGTGCAGCCCACAGGCCAGTTTGCCAGCACAGGTGTCCAAGGGTTTCTGGCTTGCTGTGTGGGTGCCTTTGTGGGTGCAAAGGGGCAGTGGCTTTCCCTCCCCATGGCCACGGGAGTTCTTCAGCACAGTGCTCCTCCCCACCACAGGATGGGGACAGCTTGTCTGTCCATCCTTCCCATGTCACCAAGTGCCCCATCACGCACAGCTCTCGCACACCATGGTAGCCTACTCGCAACTCCTTTGCCAAAGGACTGTGGTCACTAGCCCACACAACACTTTCATTTCCCCACTATTGCTCCCTCTCTTCTGCCTTCCTCTTTTACAGCCATGTGCTTTCCTCTTTAGCTATCCCCATGAACAGATCCTCCCCAAGCAGTCCCAGCAGAGGTTTCCCTGGCAGCTCATGCTTGCTGCCCCTTGTTCCCCTCTCAACCTCAGCTGCCATGGGGTGGTTTGAGCTCTGTGCTTGGCAACGTGTCTGTGCAGGCAGCAGAGACCTGGCAGGAAAAGGCCAACCCAAGTGACACAGAGGTGGTGACACGTTTTCTCCAGGGATGTAGGGAACAGGGAGGTGGGGATGGGCAGGATCCACCCCTCGGGGAGCTGCAGCATTCACCTGTCTGTGCAGACTGGCTTCACCTTATCCTGTTTGCTCTGGTGCCAAACACATATCTTAAAGGAGGTTTGCTCGGCCCATTTGCAGTTCAAGTTGAGGTTGGCAATTTCCTGCCATCCAGGAGCTGCCTTAGGCTTTGATTACTGACTGATCTTGGCTCTCACCACTTTCTGCTGCAGTTCTGGGAACTGCCAGACGGTGAGTGACAAAAGGAAAAACCCTGGCTGCCAGAGTGGAAGAGCCTCCCTTGCCCTGGGTGAGTTGTGCCACAAACCAGTGTGGTGCTGTGGGACATGAGGAAGGTGCCACAGACTGGCAGGGAGCTGTGGGGCACAGGGCAGCCCAGTACAGGGCAATGCACTGGCTGACTCAGGCACCTCCTGCCAGAGATGGGGCTGTCATCCTCCACATGTGTGTGTTGGGCCAAATCCTCTCCCGTTGGAGTCAGAGAGGATGGAGCAGTGGCAAGGACAGACACCCAGCCACAAGCCCTGATCTGAATTCACCTCATGCTGCTGGTCACCAGGTATTTGCCCAAATCCCTCCTGATGGTGACTCAGCCTTCTCCTCCCTCCTCTGCAGTGAGGCCACGGCTCACTCACATCTCATGGAGCGTGGGAGGAAACCGCCCCAAAGCAGCAGGATGGGCCCCAGATGGGAGAGAGGCATGGATTATATTCTCCTGGCATTGCCAAGAGGGGCTGACACGAGGAACTCACCTGGTGCCAGCAAGGGAAGGGTCACAGAGCCCTGCCAGGAAGGCCCAGCTCCTGGAATGTCACCCTCTGTGTGTGGGTGCCTGCTGGGGCAGTCCATGCTGCTCAAGCCACCACATTTCTAGGGGACATCAGTCTGGCAGGTGTCCTGGCCTCCCACAGCCCTGGCAGTGGTGGCCCATGTGTGCCAGGGTGAAAAGGTGAAGGTCTGGGATAGGGAGGGGAAGTGCTGATGTAAAAGGCTTTTCTGTAATGGTTCTCCCCTTCCTGGCTCACGCTTTGCTGGCAACAGGGACATTTTGGATACTGGTTAGAAAAATAGGTAACTCTTTACCCTCAGTCTTGAGGACAGGGCATCTGGGCAATGTATTCTGTGCACCATTCTGGCAGGGGTGTGGTTGGGAAAAGTGCCTGGACTGCCCTCACTTCAGAGGACCACAGGACATTGGCCATAAGACACACAGGGATGTGTTTGCTGGGGAGCTGCTCCCAGGTCCAGCTATGTCCCTGGGCCCAGGCTGGGGTGACTTCCTTGGGGCACAGCCCCATGTCTGAATCTGTATTGCTACATGCTGGGGATGGCTGCAATGAAAAAGCAACCCAAACACAGATGCATCAACACCTCTATGGCTCCCCAGGATGCAGGGGGTGCCATGGCCACTTCCACAGACTCGGGGTCAATGCTGCCAGCTCCTGGCACCAGCCACCCTGCCACATGCAGCAACCCACAGCCCTGGCCCTGGCTGCCAAACCAGCTGGCTCTGTGGGACGGGGGTGCCCAGCACCCCTGGCAGGCTCTGCTGCCTGTGTGCCCAGCACAGGCTGAGGGGGAAGTTATTGTAAGCACAGCAGTGCCAGGGAGGGGACACTCCTGCCGTGGCCTTGCAGACGAGTGCAAGGCCACGGCAGGAGTGTCCCCATGTGACTCAGGGAGAGATAAGTGCCCTGGTGCTTTTCCATGCCCGCAGAGGGGCCCGTTGCAGCATGTCACAGGGAGAGGCACGGGGCGGCGTCAGAGCAGCCAAGGTGCTCTGGGCACCCAGAGACCTCCCTATCCCCAAAAGCAGAACTGAGCAGGGGACATCAGCCCTGACACTTTGTGTTTCTGTCCCAAAAGCTTTACTTGGTTCAACTCAGCCTCTGGCTCTCAGGGATGGGGTAAGGGTTCAGGCTGGCTTTACCTGCCTGCCTCTGCTCCATTAGCAAAACCACCCCTGAGCAGGGACACATTGTCACCCTGACAAACCACCCTGGCTGTTGGCACTGGGAAAACATTCCCATGTCCAGGATAGGGGTCTGTTCTGGGGACATCAGGGTGCTGAAGGGGCACCACCATCCTTCCTAGTGCTCAGCCCAACAGAGCAGCAGCCCCAGCTGGGCCTCTGCATTGCTGGCCTCTGCCCTCACCCCATGGAAAACCCCACACGCTGCCCTGACAGCGCACAAACACCAAACTCTTACCTGCAGCTCTTTCAATTCTGCTTTTTAAGGGGTGGAGGCAGTGGCAACCACAGAGGCAGTGTTATTTGCAGTCCTAGGCAGGCAGTGTGGGTGGAGGCACATAGATAGGCACCGTGTCCAGACAGGCACAACAGCCCCGTGTTTGTCCACAGCTGACCAGGCTCGTGAGGAACACTGACCAACGCTGTCAGCTGGCAAGTTTTGGCTAGTCTGCCTCCACTCCTCTGTAAGTGGGCTGGTGTGTTCAGTGACTCTGCAGCCACGTAGAGGTGAGGAAGCCCTGGCAGTAGCCAGGAAGCCTCAGCATAAACCTGGAGGCACTGTCAGAGCTCACCCACACTGTGCTGGCAGCCAACTGCAGGGCCCAGGGATCTCCACACCTGCAAGGCAGGGCTGGGATCAGCCCACAGTACCCAAGGGATTTACTGCATTCAAACCCAACCCTACAGGGCTGCAAAAACCACCTGCAGTCAAGGGTAGGGGTGGAGGTTAGCTCAAGGGGAACAGAAGGGCAGTGCCATGCAGTGATGGGAGAATGGTGCTCCAAGATTTGGGTGGGCAGAGCTGGCCTGGCCACCACACCAGCAGGACCCAGGCTAGAATCACCACTGCCAGCATCCCCAGCCCTGCTGACAAGGCACCAGCCCAGCTCCACAAGGTTTTAGGCAGGGGACACCAAGTTTTCCAAGGCAGAAGGCTCAGCCCTCACATGGGCAGCCTTGTTAGCCTCTGCTTTTAGATGGACCAAGAAACCACAATGGTGGTGGAGCACAGTGGCCATAATTATGCCAGCAACACTCCCAGTTCCCCAGGAACAGATCCCCAAACACCAAGCTGGATTCACCCTGCAGGGAACCATCCCACATCGCCCTCTGAGCAACACTGAACCCCCAGCACTGCTGCAGCACCAGGCACACCACCCCACCCTCCACAGGGCAAGCCATGCTACAGCCAGAACCTTTATCAGAAAAGAAGCCAGGAGCCATAGGTAGATCATTACAATTTTTTATTTTATAATAAACTTCTCATTTTTCCCCCAAGGAAGACAAAAAACTGTGAGTGAGGCTACAGAACACTGTCAGTGAAGAATATGCAAGACAGACCCAGGCTGGAGGTGAGGCCAGAAAGGTTCCCCACTCCAGCAGGCAGAAGGGGTCCATGCCCAGAAGCCTCCACAGCCCTTGCTCATCTCCCCACTGCATCAGAGCAAGATCAGTGCTGTCACAGGAGGCAGCTGAAGCAGCAGAGATGGCATCAGGTCAGGCTACTGATGGACTGAGAGGACCACGCTTTGTCCCCCCACCTGCCAAAGCTGCCAGCAAAGTGGGACAGTGTGTTAGGTGATACAGCTGTTTTCTATACATGTATGTGATGTAAATTTAAAAAAACCCACATGATTCATTTCAAAGCAAAATAATTGAGTAGTCGCTCTTCCTGCCAGGCAATCTCTCCCTAGGAAGACTTCACACATTCCTTCTCCTGCTCAATAGCTGCAAGAGAATAGAGGCCCATTAGTCTCTAGTGACTTTTTTTGGGTGAAAGCACGAACTGGAGAAGGTTTCAGAGGATTCACTCAGGCCCTGGTGGCCAGTTTTGTGGTTTGATCCCAAGTGGGGTGGTTGAACAGTCAAGTCAGAAGATGACAAGCCACACGTGTGCGTGGCAGCATGTCGGGCACCTGTCTGCGTCTGTCCGCAGCAAAGCAATGCCCCGAGGGATCAGTTTGGTACCACAGCCCTCCCCGAGTGGCCGTGCCCGCTGCCCCGGGCTGCGCACACCTCTGCCCGCGGCTTTCCCCGGGCCGGAGCCCCGCCGCCCCGAGCCGCCCCTGTCCCCCGGCGGTGAGAGCGGCCCCGAGGGCTCTGCCCCGCCGCTCGCGCCTCCCGCCCCGCCAGCCCCGCACTCACTCTCCTTGGAGGGCAGCGTGTTCTTCTCCTCCGTGTTGGTTTTCTTCAGCTTCTTCTTGTCGAATTTCTCCACCTCCGACAGGTCTGGTTTGTCGCACATTTTGCCTGCGAGACCCCCGCCGCAGTCAGCCGAGGATGGGGACGGGCAGACAAAGGCGGCCCCGGCCCCCCCCGGCCCCCGCCGCGGACAATAGCGCAGGGCGGGGCGCGCCGCCGCCCCGGGCACCGCGCCGCTCGCCGGGCCCGGGCAGCCGAGCGGGGCGGCCCCCGGTGCCCGCACACGCCGGGGAGCCCTCCCCGCAGAAGGCAGCCATGGTCCCCGGGACCCGCCGCGCCCCCAACCCCCGCCCCGGTGCGCCTCGGCGAGTCCCTGCTGGCAGCAGCGCTGCGCGGAGCCCCGCCTGCGCGGCCCGGCCCGTACCTGCGGCGCTGTACGGCGCGGTTGCAGCGGATGCGATGTGCGGTTGGTGCCGGTGCCGAGCTCGATCCCGCTCCGTGCACGTCCAGGTGAGTCTGGAGCGCGCGCCGCGCGGGGCGGAGCCTTTTATACCCCGGCCGCCGCCCAGCCCGCGCGCCCATTGGCTGCCCGCCCGCCGGGAAGCGCGTGGCCCGCCAGGGGGCGGCCGCTCCCGCCGTGCCGCGCGACGGGGGCGCGAGCGGGACCGAGCGTGAGGGGCCTGAGGGACACGGGCGGGGACAGCGAGAGAAGAGACACCGAGTGAGGGATCGCGGGGGACAGGGGCCACGCACCCTCACAGCACACACGGACAGGCGGCACACAGCCCCCCACACGCGCGGACACAGCTCCTGCTGCCTCCACACATGGGCATGGCTCCCACTGCCACTCCTGTGCGCACACGGGCCTGGGTGCCAGGTGTGAGGGGCAGCAGGCTGGTCCCTTTGTGACCAGATGGCTCCACAGCCACTGTCCCACCCTCAACCCCCCTCACCAGAAGCAGGTGCCCCACAGCAAGGGAGGCAGCTGTGGCCCATGTGTGTGTCCACGGATGCTCCCACTGCTGAAGCAGAACTAGAGTAAAACAAGGCTTGGGCTAAAGCCAGCACCCTATTCTGTGAGAGATGCTTGGCCACTGCCCAGCTCACGTCTACACTGGCCACAGCACTTCCTGGGGAGGGCTGGTCACTGAAGAAGCTGCATGGGTGGACAAGAAGCTGACCATACTCACAAGCTCTTGCTTGGCTGCAGCAAGGCTGGGGAGCAGCCCAAACTGCACATGGGCTGGTGTGCAAGTGGAAGAAACACCTTTGGTGGTAAAAAGCCAAGGGGTGTGCAGACAGCCCATCTGATCCCAGTAGGAAGGACAGTGGCAGTCTGGGGGGCACTTGCATGCTGGCCACCAGGATAGAGAGGGGGTGGAGGGCCAGGAAGGTCCTGTAGCTGCTGAAGAGAATGAGAGGAAGGGGAAGAGGCAAAAGAAAAAGTATCGTAACTGCAGATGAGGCTTGCAAAACCTTTCTGCAGAGATCTTGGTGCCATGGCGAACAGGAACCTGTTACTGAACACCAAGGGATAGCAGCTGTGCTGCAGCAGCTCTCACCTCCACCTCCTCCTGGCCTGCCAACCTCTGGGTTTTGCTCAGGGCTTATTGGAGATTTTGCAGAGAAAATCCCCAGCAATCCGGAGGGAACACTTGCTTTGTGTTCTTTAGCAAGACCGACTGCCTTCTTGGCAGCAGGGAGCGGTGCTATCCAGCGACAGCAGGTCACGGCCGGAGGTGGCCCTGAGCCGCAAACCCCGAGGCACCTTCTCACTCCTGCCACAATGTGGGCTCTGAACTCAAGAAGCACCAAGAGCTGGCAAACGCTGAAAAGGCAAAGGCCAAGATCTAAGGCCAGGTTGCTCCGCCAAGAGGAGTCTGGATGAGAAGCAGCCTCCCATTCCTGTGCTGGGGGGAGGGAGAGGCTGCAGGCACAGCTCCAGGCCAGGCTGCTCTGATTTGGTGGTGCAGCCCCTGGCAGGGCCAGGTTTGGAGCTGCAATCCCAGGCAGGACTGCCTTCATGAGCATCCTTCAAACCCACCCTGCAGAGCCTGCATCACACAGCCCAGCCCCAGTGAGAAAAGGCTCATCTTTCCTGCACAGCCAGCGAGAGCCAAAACATCCATTCAGTTTCAAAATGAACGCAGGCAATCCATTTTGCCTTCATGCAAATAGTCAGACGAGTGTTTTACCATGTGTTTACTCTCTGGCTGTGCTCACCTTCCCCTCAGCTTCCCCCTTTGCTTGCCTGCTCTCCACATGCTTCTCCTTTGTGGATGCTGCAGTCTGACGTAGCTTTTGTCCCTGGCAGGCAGCGAGTGCAAACGAACCTGAACCCCACCCTGCCTGTGCACAGCCCCTCACCAGCAGCAGCTGCACCCAAAAACCTGCTCACCATTCCCCTCAGCACATCAGCTGCACCCAGCACTGGCGAGGCACAGCCCCTGGACAATGTGCTACATCTCCCGATGCTGCAGCACTTTGGAAGCCCCGGGTCTTTGTCTGGGCACAAAGCCACCACGGTGGCCACGCAGGCAGGGGAAGGGGAGCTCCCCCTTCCTCAAGCCACACAGGCACCTCCACCGTACAAACCTCAGCCAGAGCAGCTTTAAAGCCAAGCCTGAGCACTGCCAGCAGGGGAGAGGTGGGGCTGCTGCTGGGGAGCTGCTAAAACCCATCTTGCACAAAGAACAAGAAAGGAGCTTATATCCCAGCAAGAGCTTTTCCCCAGCAAATTAGCAAAGCCTCCCATAACAGCACAACCAGCTTCTTTCTTACGTCTTTTGGCATTTCTGCTTTCAATAATTTATAACAAAAGAACTGAGACATCAACAGATAGGGAGAAAGCAAAAACAGCCCTGACCTGAAATAGCACAGACCGACTGCCAGCCATTTTAGATGGGTTTTAAATCTCGCACAGAACAAGGCTGCCAGGCTGATAGAGCCTCCCCGAGAGCCATTTCCAGGAATACCTTATTCTCCTGTACTGGAAGGAGGCAGGTTTGCTCTGATCAGAGGTTTTTCCTCAGCCTCCTGACCCATCTGCCTGCAGGGCACCACCGTGACAGCTGCCAGGCTGAGCCACTCCACAGGGTGACAGCACTTTCTCCCATTTTCACCCCAGCCTCCTGCCACAACCCTTCACATCCATCAGGGCAGGAGCACACACAGGAAGGCAGCAGCAGTCTGGGGCTGTTGTGTCTTACAGGAGGGCTCATTCCTCCTGTGGATGTTGCTGCAGTTCACAAAAGGGCTTGCTAACACCATTTTCCCCTTGCCCAACAGCAGCAAGACAAGGTGCTGCTTTCTTTAGATCACAGGAACACTGGCTCCAGGAGACCTCCTTACATCACTAAGGCAGGAGGGAGGTGCCAGCAAATTATTTCGAGGTGTGTCTCATTGTGCTTTTAACAGTGGACACATCCTGCTACCTGCAGGGCACACCTGGCAAGCTCAGCTCCCACAGTGTGCATTAGTTTCAGATGGGTGGGTGAGGCTGATACAGGACTAGTGATTGATGTGTTCCTTGTTCTGGTGAATTAACAGCAGGCAGCAGACATGAGATAGCCACCAGCACCAATTCCAGCATCCTCACAGCTGCAGCCACACTCTGGCTGTGCCTGTGGCTGAGAGAGCTGATGGAGCCTTCCCCCCTGCTCCTCCTTCAACTTCATGAGCACAGCAAATGACTCAGTTGAGATCTTCTCCTGGGAAATAACTTGTTTTGTACAGGAGTAACTCAGACAGCTGTGAGGAAAGCCTAAGACACCCCACAGCTCACCTTCAGACTTTGGTGAAGTCTCCATCCCTTCTGATCTGAAGGCTTCAGAGCAGTGTAACTTTACACAGGTATGAGAACTCTCCCAAGGAGGTATCTCACATCCTTTGTAAGAGCTACAATGTCATACAGCACATTGAGTCTGGGCCCTCTCCCAACTCAAACCCCTGGTTTTATTAAAGTAATAAGAAAACATTATATACTAATAGCAATGGTCTCCTTTATAGAAATGGCTGTAAAACTCTGTTCTGCTTTTTTCAAAGGTGAAGGTGAAATCTGCTGCATAATCCTGAGAAGACCCACAGCACCCACCCTGCTATTTGGGGGGAAAAAAACCCCATTTTTTGCACTTATTCACTGGCCAGCACTGCAAGACATTTTAACAGATGGACAACTGTGATCCTCAGCAAATGCCTGTCTGAGGCCATGGTCATGTTCACTCTAGGTCTGGAGGTCTATTTGTAATGCCAAGGACCTTTCTCCAGACCTGCCATCTCATCCTTCTGACTTCCTACTTCCCCATCTGCAACACACAATGAGAAAGGACCAGGGTTTAGTCAGAACAAGTGCTCCTCAGGACATAATCCTACTGTCTCTGATCATCAGCTTTGTGCAAGACACTACAAATTCTTCATTTGTACTTGTTAAAATATTCAGGCTTCCCCTACCTGAACATGATGTGAACAAATCTGCTCAGATACATAATTGAACAGTACTAGAGAAGCTGCACTGCCACCTCTAACAATTAAGTCCAGGAAATCAAAGATGGACAAAAGGAATTACTCAGTGCTTGGTCCCATGCTTTTCCTTCCATGCAATGTGAGCAGAGCCAAGCTGAGCCTCACAGCTGGTCACAAGCACAAGGGTTAAACCAGATGACCTTCCAAGGTCTCTTCTACATAAAAGTACTTGATGATCTACCCTTAAAATGACCCAACTCAGAAGATTCATGTCACTTAAGATGTTCAGAAGTATTTACAGGCAGAGGCCGTGGTTTTTAAATAAAAGTTTAATTCCTTCATCAGGTCTTAACTTTAAACACAAATGCTGCTGAAAATCCTCCCAGCACTGCTCTGATGTCCTGGCCTTTGGCTCTCAGAGCAGCAGCAGGATGGCAGCAGGGGCTCCCATACAGGAGGTGGGATCACAGACTCTCAGGAGAGCTCAGTGCAGGATGCAAAGCAAAGAAGCAAGAGATGCACAGTTTCCAGACAAACACCAATTCTTATACAAAAAGAAAAGCTCTACACTAATAGAAGTGTTAATGTTGCCACAGGACAGGAGTTTAGGAAGGGAGAGAAGTCTTCAGTAAAAGGCACAACTAAAGAAGTACTTCCCTAGATTTTAACCACATCTTTCAGTTAGTTCCACTCACACCCCAGCCCCCAGCCTCTCAAAGCCATGCTGGTTACTGTAGAAAGTAATTTCAAGTTCCTTCTTTTCCCTTTTTCCCTTCCTCCAGCTCAAAAACAAATAAAAAAGGAGTGCTTATTAAAAAAAACAAACAAAAAACCAAAACAAAAGAAAACCAGAATAAAACAGTTTGGTCTATAAACCGTAAGAGTTCAAGAGAGACTTAGCAGTTTACCTTACGATTGTCTGGTACATTTTCAAAGTATTCAAGTTTCAGATGACACTTATTACATCCAAGAGCCTCAGCCAGCTCTAGTTTTGGTATTTTTCTTTCAGGCACTTTGTGGCCTGTCAGGTTGGTGTTAAATCTGCAGTTCTCCCAGTATTATGTATCACCAGCCTCTTCAACCCATTGCCATAAACACTCCTGGCAAGCATCAGACACACTCCAAGGGCTCCTTCAGGTTCTGTTGTTCTGCAGCCTGCAGTGCTCCTTGGCTTAAGGTATTTTGCAAGAAGCAAGGCTTTCAAGGAAAGGCAGACAGTGAGCAGGACAATGTGTCAGTAACTTCCAGGCTAACAGGACTGTAACAGGCATTGAGTGAGAGGCTGAGCCAGCTGGACACAAAGCTGTTGTGTTTCAGGTCACCCCAGCATCTGAGCAGGCACTTGCTAGATGCAACAACCTTGCTGCTGTTGGACAGAGGCTCTCTTTACTACTGTACTGGTAAAAAAAGAGTTGGGGGTTGCACAGCAGGTCAAGGTGCAGCTGCAGCACATGACAGCAGTGCTCTAGTTAGCTAGCAAGGCTAACAGGAAGCTGTGAAATTGAGAAGCTGGTTTTAGCCTGCACTAGAAACCAAAGCACACAACCACCACAAGTTCTCTATGTCAGAGCTTTTGGAAAAGAACACTTGTCCAGGATGCACCTTCCCCACTAAGCTAGCACAGCACTGCACAGACTCTGCTCTCACCCTCATTTTGCTGTGTAGTGCACTAAAGGGCATTTAATTTCATCAACAATTAAGAGAAATTCAAGTTTGCAAGCTACACTGATCTCCTTTTATGGGAGGAAGCTGTAGCAGAACCACTCCCATGGTGTCTCCCAGGGCTTCACAAGGGTCAAGCTTGGCCAAGGCACAAGCCTTCCCCAGCACTCTCCAAGTGTCAGGTACAGAGTGGTAAGACAGCCAGCAGTCTCTTGGGCTCTTGCTGTAGATCCAGATCAACATGTCCTAGGGAGCTCTATTTCCCAAACAATTTAGGATGCACATGCCAGATCATCTAACCCTGCCCACAGACAAACCCTCTCCCTCCCCCCCTCAAAATAATTGTGGCAATTAGCCATGTGTCAGTCCTGCTCTCCACAGACCTGCAGAATTGAGTCAGTGCTACTGATCAGCTCCATGCACAGGGCTGCTGGTGGAGTTGGCTGTTATAAAGACGAGCTTTCCCCCTCCAGCCTCCCAGTGTTGGGAACAGAGCCAGAAAGCCTGACTTAAGCAGGAGATGTGGAGAACTGCACTGGAACAAGCAGAGTCTTCTACTGAACTTTACAACAAGCTGAACAACTTTTGGTTTTAAAAAAAAAAGCCATACAAGCAGCAGCTGACATCTGTTGTTATAAAGGGACATGGCTGAATAGGTAGGAAACAGATTCCCCATTATGAGTCCTCCTGATGGCCTCTGCAAGGATCATGGAGATGTCAATCACCTGCAAGGGAAGAAAGATGCATCAGTGCCATTGAGAAAAGGCATCGAGCCTGAAAGAACTGCTGGGAAGTCAGGGACAACCTAAGGAATAAACTCATCACCCACATTTGAACATGCCAGATGCAGATAAATTACTTCTACACAGGATTAGGATTTAATTACATCTAAGCCTGAAGATACCCCACAAACATCACTACAAATATTCTACTTGGTCTGTCAGAATTACACTCTACTGTTGCCTTGCTTTGCTCAGACTCCCTAGGCTCAATCTATTTACCACTGGACTCTCTTATTCACTTTGTGCAGAGAAGTTAGGGCAGTCTAAATCAAGATGAAATCACTTCCCTTGAGCCAAGAGGTTTTACCACTGCTGCCAGCAGTCTGAGAGATGAAGCTGCTGTGCTGCAGCTCAGCTCCTGGGTGCTGTGCTGGCTCCATCTGGTGGGGTCAGAAAGGTAGCAGGAGGGAAAGCTGAGTCTCAGCCAAATCCCAGCTCTGAATCCCCACAGCTAAAGCATTTCAATATATGTAGTCTAGTAAAAATCCCTATATTCATGGTGCATTGAGGAAACCAAGTGAAAATTGTATTTAATATTTTTTTTTAATCTTCTAGATAGCTTGTCTCTGAAGGGAAGAAAAAATGAACAAGCTGCAGCTGCAGAGTAAAGCCTGAGACTTGTGACAAATCCTTTAGCTCTGTGCTCCTCAACATCAGACACCAGTGTGTAAATGTGAGGTATTAAAGGAGAGCCTGGAAAACTGCTCCACTGCATCTCTGGCTGCAGCTACTTACACAGAGGTTGCCAGTTAAACATTCTGCCTACACCAGCTGCTGTGTGGAGCCTGAAAACAAGGTGAAGCACCAGAAATGTTTTAGAGGCTGCAGGAGTATCATTCAGAAGTTGGTGCTGAAAGAAATGCAACCCAACAGCAGCTAGCAATCAGCTTTTAACATATTTCCAAGAGCAGCTTAAAAATGACTGCAGCTTCAACCAGTTCAGCTGCCCTCTCAGCAGCAGCCCAGCAGTGGGGAAGCCTCTACACCCACACCAGAGCACTGGCTGAGAGTGAGCAGTGCCAGAACTTCTCCACATGCTTGTGTCCTAAATATTGGTGCTGTGAAGCCAAGGCCCTTCTGGAATTCAATCTGGCAAAGGACATCAGGGACAAGAAGAATGTTTTCCTTTTGTTATTGATGTATTTGGAAAAACCTAAGAATAATGTGGGTCTGTTCCTAAAGGGAAAGGCCACTCTGGTGACAGAGGATGCACAGAGGGCAGTTAGTGAGCACCTTCTTTACATCAGCCTGCACTGACAAGCAGGAGACCTGAGTAAGGGAATGTTGGAAGGAAGGCTCCTCCTTAGGAAGCACTGGGTTAGAGGACACTTGGGCAGACTTGATATCCACAAGTCCATGGACCCTGATGGGACACATCCATGAGTACTGAGAGAGCTGGGAGACATCAGAGCCAGGCACTCATCATCAGCTCTGAAAGCTCCTGCAGATCAGCAGAGGTGCCTGAGGACTGGGAGAAAGCAAATACAACCCAGAATTACTGGCCAGTCAGCCTGAGCAGGTGACAGAGCACTTCATCAATCCCTGGGCAGGTGACAGAGCACTTCATTCTGGAGGCCATCTCTGTGCACAAGGGTGACAAGAACATGATCAGGAACAGTCAGCATGGATTCACCAAGGCAAATCATGCTTCAGCAACCTGACCACCTATGAGGAAGCAACTGCCTGGATGGGCGAGAACAGTGGATATTGTCAACTTCAGCAAGGCTGCTGACACTGCCTGTCATGAAATCCTCACAGGCAAAACTCAGAAGTGTACACTGGATGAGTGGATTGAGAACTGGCTGAGCAGCAGATTCTGGGGCTCATTATCAGCTTTTAGTTTTCATATGGATGGCAGAGGCTGGGCATAAAGTGACAGATACACAACAAAGCTGTCAGCACCAACATCAGAAGCTCCTGTCTACCTCTGTTTCAGCATTGCACATCAGCACATCACTCCTTCAGAGGGCACACATCCAACTACTTGCCTACATCATGGCCCCATTAAATCAGACACCTGATCTAGGTAAAACAAGCCCTGAAAAAAAACCCTTTATGAACTGTTTGAGATGAGCTGCAACAGAAGCTGCTTTATATCAGTGTAACATGTTTGTTACCCCACAGCAATAGGGCCAAGACAACAAGGGAATACTAATGACAGTACCAACAGAACCACTGTCAGCACTACACAGTATTGTGGGATTTTCACCCCCAACAGGTGAACAGACAAGGCTACCACCCCCCAGGAGTGACAGAAAATAGATGCTCACCTGGATTTTAGGGCACTGCTTCATCTTGTCCTCCTGGGGTATTGTGTTTGTGACTACAACTGCCTCAAAACAGGCATTGTTGATGCGGGAAATTGCTGGCCCAGAAAAGATCCCATGAGTTAAGATGGCATAAACTTTGGTGGCTCCAGCTGACACAAGCCTGCAAGGGGGAGTAAAGGACAAGGATGAGTAATTCTCAGCAAGTATTAAGTTGACATTAGTGCAGGGCACAGGGTAAGCATGACTGGAGATAGCCCCATGTGCTAGGAACAGGTTACCTTTGATTCCCACACTCTACTGACCTGGGGGAAAAAACAGTTTTACAAGTACCATGAAATCCATTACAGGCAAAGCACACACTGAAAAAACCCCTTTGTTCTTAGCTCTGGAATATTTGGAACAGATCATACAAACGACCTTCTGTAATTTTTGCTTACACAAGGTAGCAGATATTTAATACTGTGTTAATACTTTAATACTGTATTTAATACAGTATGAAATACTGTGCTAATTTTTAATACTGTATTTTACAGTTAATATGTTACTGCTTGTAGTGTAAAGGCATGAATGAGATCAAAGTTTGAAGAGCTTATTTCTAATACAAAAGCAGCTGACGGACCAGACAACAACACTTAGTTTTACCTGGCATGGTCAGTGATGGTCCATTTTCAATGCAGGGAAAAAAAGAGACACTATGGTCTTCTACCTATTCCCACTAAAAGCACTTTTAATGATATTTTCCTTATTTTGTATGACATGAATAATCAAGAAACTGCATGAGTCTACTGCAAGAACTTGTACTGGTTTTTTTTTTCTTATTTTGTATGACATGAATAATCAAGAAACTGCATGAGCCTACTGCAAGAACTCTTACTGTGTTTTTTTCCTTATTTTGTATGACAAATAATGAAGAAACTGCACGAGCCTTGTGAAACTCGTCATGCAAACAAACTGCTTAGCCCATTACACGGTGTTCCCAAGAGCAGGCTCCTGGTTAGGAGGGCAGCAGGCAGCCCCACTCACTTGTCTGCAGCGTGGCAGATGGTGCCACACGTGTCTGCCATGTCATCCACCAGGATGGCCACTCTGTCCTTGACGTCCCCCACCAGCACCATGCGATCCACCTCGTTGGCCTTCTTGCGCTCCTTGTGGATGAGGGCAAAGTCCACGTTCAGCCGGTCTGCAATGGAGGTCACTCTGAGGAGAGAGAGGTCCCAAACAACACTTCACTCACACTGCAGCTTCGGGCAAAGCTCCTTCAATATCAAACACACTGCACTAAGAGGAGCTGTCACCACATCTGCTACTGCTCCCAAGCAATTAATAGAAGGCACTCTGCCACCTCAGTTTGCCTTCGAGCAGTTAAACTGCAACCTCTGATCCAATCTTTCTCAGTGACTGCAAACAGATCTCATCTTTCATCATGACCACTGTAAACTAATTTGCATTTAAGCTGAAAACAAATCTTAATCAGCAAGGTCAGCAAACTTGAAGTGATCCAAACACTTGGAAAGTTGTCATCTCTGTAACACTACACTGGAAAGGCTTAAGTTGTGCTATGACAGGGCTTTACTGTCACTCCTGTGAGCACTCAATCATCATGCACACAAGCACTGGCACAGATTACACATCCAGGAAACTCAAATACACCACCTCACATTAATTTCCATTAAAGGGCCTGCAGAGCAACCTTGCTAGAGGGATCTTAACCTTATATATTGATACTGATGAACAGTAAAGTTTAAAAGTGGAAGGAGTAAAACACACATGCCCCCTTAAGAAACTTTTCACTTGAGGTAAGCAGACTATTAGCCCCACTAGATCAGACTTAACATCCTGGTGGTCCTACACAAGACTGTTAAACTAAACTGATTTGGCTTTGCATATCTCCATAAAATACTGCACCAGCCAAGATTGACACATTTCAGAATAAGAGGCTTTTGAGCAGATTTTTTCAAGAGTCAGATTATATCTGGCTGGTTTGGCACTTCATATACTGTGTTATGCAACAAGCTACAGAAATAGCTGGATGTACAGGAGGTCTTGCCCAATCCATGGACCAAAGCAGAGCTACAGAAGACATGCAGTGACCTCCACTGTGTCTCTTGGCTGTCTGTAACACATCACTTCAGACATTCTGAGGCATGTGAATCACATCAGCACCCACCAACATTTTGGTGTGACAGCCCTGGATTAGAGGATACATCTGTGTCCCTCTACTGTTCACATGTAGCCCTCAGACAGAAGCACCAAGGAACAGCCTAGTTTCTCCCAAAAAGCCTCTGAGAACATTCTGGACTGCCCACAAACTGGCATGTTTGTCTGCAGGGAGATGGGAGATTGTAAGGCTATCAAAATAGAAATGTGCTATGGCATATGCTGCTGCTTTTTGGAAAGGAACCATCTATCTTCCTCATTCTCAGGGAAGATGAAGAGAGCACCAGGCTTAAATCACAGCTACATATTAAAATCCAAGGTAATAAAGTAAGAAAATACCTCAAGAGACTAAGTTTAATTCTGCAAAGAAAGCAGCCTGGATAAAAATGTATCATTAATCATCAGCAGTAAGCTTGCCTTGGCATAGGGGTGTAGGCTACACTATTTCCTCCTTCAGTTGGCATAAACACCCTTGTACAAATTGGTTTACTCCAAGGGAGGTAGCTCTTGTGCAATTCCTACCTATGCAGCTGTGATTCTAGAAGCTATTAAATGCTCCATGTACCCAAAGAAACCTTCTAAATATTCCCTAGGAAGAATATCTGACCACTCTTCACCAGCTGTCCCAGACTGCCTGAGAGAAGGCAGACTGAAAGAAGGAACATGTTTTAAAAATAGTCACAAGTATTCTTAGGAATTGAAGCAGACACAGAAGCAGCATCTCAAGCTACCTATGTGACAGCTCACCTCTTGGCTCCACCAGCATCTGGTGAAACAATGGTGCAGTTCTTCCACTCTGGAATATTCTCTTTGATCCATTTCAGTACAGCAGGCTCAGCATATAAATTATCAACAGGGATGTCAAAAAAACCCTGCAAGGAAGACAACAGGAACAGATGAAGCTGAAAGCCCCATTCCAGAAACAGTTGTAGGAAGCCTTCTGTATCATCAGGCATGCAATCATCACCTTTCCACAGCTTTCAGCTTTCCTTTTTGCTTCCCTTGATGTAAGGGCAGTAGTCTTTGGGATACACAGAATAGTAATGGAAGAAGTCTTCAGAGCCAGAAATAGTTCAGCAGCATAAATAACACTTTATATTTAATATCCCCACAAAATGAAACTAGTTCTGTCCTGGGGGCTGCAGAAAGCCTGCAGCAAATGCACTCATTTCCAGAGCAGCTGGCTGCCTGTTTACAGTCAGTCCTTAAAGCTCATTACCCAAACTGTTCACATCTACAAAACAGGCTTGAGTAACATCTGTCTTTAAAGTAATGCAGCTGGTTCCTAACTTTACTGTGACCCTGCAGACTTCTCCAAATCTCATAGGTCACCAAATACCAGAATTTAACTCTGGAGTAAACAGGCAGGAGAGGGAGGGGCAGCTACTCCTGAGGAATGCTTCAAGGTACAGGGTAACAGACCCTTCTCCCCATCATTCCTTCTGTGCTCAGCAACACAGCAGCCCCAGGAACCAGGCTGAAACCAGCCAGCTGCTGGAAGCACATGTGCACTAATGATCCCATTAAATCCCATCCCTGCTGCAGGTGCAAGGTCAGCCCTTTCAGCCACACCAATTCCAAGCCCTGTAGGAAGAGGGACCCCCTTGGGCTCAGTTATTTCATGCTCTGAGAGCCTTCTCAGCTGTGCCCCTACAGATTTTTTTCATCTGAGACAGTATTTCTGGGGAAATCATACTGAAGTGTGAATGACTGCACTTGGAAGTGTTAAAACAACAGCCAGCCCACTTGCTTCAGCAGGCAGTAGCTCCCTTACCCTGTGTAGCCATACAACAGACATCCTTCCCTCTGCCACACCCTCTCTGTGGCACTGAGTTGGTTTCTTGGTCTTGAGCACTTGCTCAAGGTAGAGAAAAACAAAATCAAACTGAGCTTGCATCCTCTCCTCTCCCTGGCAAATATTCCTGCCAGCTTTCTTGCACAGCCCAATCAAGACTTTAGTTGTTCTGTGAGATATTTTGTTCATAAGCCAACAAAGGCTATGAATGATTTTCAATTCACTACGAGCTTGGGAGAGAACCAAGGCCAGCCTGTGTGGGAGGGTGGCACTGAATGGATACAAATGGGATTGCCCATCTTTGCCAGAGGCAGGCTATCAGATCACCATCCTGCTCAACCAAACCCACAAATGCAGCTGTGCCAGGACACCTGAGGGCAGAACTAACTGCTCACCTCTCCAAGACAACACACGAGGTATCAGAAATACTGCTCAGAATTTAAAGACACTCTCCATGTCACATTCCTCCAAGGTCTAGTGAAGAACAAACAGTGTCACTGTGTGGCAACAAAGCTGCAGTGATCCTTTACTAGCTCATTTACACAACTCAGTCTGATGAAGAACAACTGTACTTTCATTTACAGGTAAATCTGCTACCCACCTCCCCACCCAGTCCCAAATTCCTAGCTCTTGATCACTGCAGGATCTCCAAAAAGCAGATGACTGGAGAGCTGGCAAAGCAGCCAAGAGGCTCAGACTGGAACAGGTCAAGCCCCTTCCTGATTTTTGCTCCTACCTGAATCTGAGATGCATGCAGGTCCATGGTGATGATGTGATCTGCTCCTGCCACAGACAGCATGTTTGCAACCAGCTTGGCAGAGATTGGAGCTCGACTCTGGTACAGGAGAAAAAAAAGACAGTACAAGACAAGTTCAACTCCTTCATCAAGATGTCAGCCTTCTGCTTCCAGGCAGTGATTCACAAGCAGTTACTAAAAGCAGCACTCATTAACATTGCATCTTCTCATCAGCTAGTGATTAGACTTTAGTATATTTTCAAGAAGAACTAGATCTTTATGAAGAGATCATTTTGCAGCCTAATGTCTCAAAGTTTAACAAACTGAAGAGAGATTGGATATTCAGAGGAGGCGACAAAACTTTATTTAAATCCTCTCCAGCAGCCAGGATTTTCAAGGTGTGCCTTCAACTTCCCTGCAGAAACCTTCCCCACATCCCTTACCTTGTCCTTTTTGTCCTGCCGGGCGTAAGGGAAGCAGGGGATGACAGCTGTGACTCTGCTGGCTGAGGCAATCTTGCAGGCATTTATCATGATGAGGAGCTCCATCAGATTGTCATTGATTTCCCCACAGCCACTCTGCACAATGTAGACATCCTCCCCACGAACACTCTCGCCTATTTCCACGCTGCAAACATCACAAGAGAGTTGGAGCCAAACACAAATTAAAGCCCAGTCATTACCTGTGCCTGCAGAGCAACCAAGGCCCTGCATCCCCAAGGTTCTGGGGGTGACAGTGCCATGTAATCAAGGCTGTTAACAGCAACACTGCTGTTTATTTGCTCAGTGGCTATTTTACAGCACTCACTCATCAGATTTAATGGTCTACCAGTAAGGCTAAAAGCACTCAGTCTGTACTCTTGATCTCAACACAAGCTGAGCATGTAAACACCCCAGAGCAGGCCTTGTTCCCCTGCAAACACAAGCACAGCCACCTCTAAAAGCAGCAGTGCACAAAGGAGCAAGGGCCCTGGCCAGCCACCAGCCAGAGTGGGGTCAAGCTGCTACCAGAGCCACCCTGCAGCCAATTATCAGATTGAGACTCATAACAGCCATCCAGGGCTCCAGCAGAGAAGCACTCCAGCATTTCACTCTGGAAAAGCTTCTGGGGTTAATTTTCTCCTGGATGCAGTGCACACTAATCCCTGCTGATGAAGGGCCTGAACACAAGCCAAAGGTCCTGTTTGCCAGCAGCAAAATGCCAGCTCCATGCATGTATGGAGACACCTGCACCACAAAGAGTGGGAAAGAAACCACTTCAGTAACAGAGCCCCTCAGGGTAGAGCTCTAATTCTAATATTTCCTTCCCTGACCTTCCTGATCTCTTCTTTAACTTTTTCTGATGACTGTTATTTATTTTTATCTTACTGCTCAATATCCATCAGTGAGCTGCTGTCATCTCTACTGCCCCCTGACTTACAGGATGCATTCATCTCTCATGGAGAGCTTCTGTCAATGAGAACTCTGCTGGGGAACTCGCTGATTATCAGCAGCTAGCATAAAAGTATCATCTCCAATATTGGGGTGATTTAAGATATTTATTGTACAAAAAAGTCTATGTATTATTCTCTTGAAAGTCTTACTCTTTTGGGGAAGCACCTGCTGTCAGTTTATTGGGGTAAATAAGATGTTTAAGTCTTCAAGTCACATTACCTGCTGACATGGGAACCTGCTGGCCAGCCAGCTAAATGGGTAAGAGCAGTTAATAAAGAACAATGAGAACAGTGCAAGGGCTGTAAATCAAACAGAACTTTTTATAACTCCTCTACAACTCTCTGTACTACCTCTGAGCTTTCACAATCGATATCCATGGCAAGAGAACCATAATACTGTACGTCACATGTACATCATGGATTTTTCGGGGGAAAAAAATCTGCTTCCAGAAGGAGTGGGTTGGAGCAACCAAGGTTCTTTATATTATACTCTTGGTTTATACAGGGTTAGGGTATTCTCTAAAGCAAGCTTAAGGAGCTCTGAACAAGTTTAAATCTCCTTTTTAGCTTTACGTAGGATGGCAGCAAGATTTTTAAAGCACAGCTACATAAACCAAGGCGAACATTAGGTTTCAAAGCTGGAGGGAAGCAGACAGCGTGACTGTAAATGCACCGTGGGATGCACGGAGGTGTGAGCCTCCTCTCTCTCCTTAAGAATTCCAGCAATACTTTCTAAGACTCTGAAGCTCCTCAGCGAAGTTTAAAGGTACCAGCTACATGCTAAACACAAAATTATCAAGCCTCAAGTCATCAGAGTTTAGATTTAAGCATGAAAAGCCTGATCAGTGTAGGTGTAACTCCGAGATGCGCAGTCCCATCAGCTCGCGGCTTCGGGGTGGAGGGGGCAAGGTCCGGGTGGCGAATTGCACCGCTCCTACACTGCCACAGCGGCCAGGGCACACGAACCCTGCAAGCTCAGGAGCCCCGCACGGCCCCGGGAGCTGAGGGAGCCCCAAAGGCGGCGGGAGGGGAGAGCCCGCGTGGGGCCCGCGCCGTGAGGCGGGGGCCGCTGGAGGCACGGCCCGGCCCGCACATGGCTCCCGGGGCGCACCGCGGCCCGGCCTCGTCCTGCACCGAGAGCCGGCTGTGCCCGGGGGGACGGCAGCGAGGCACCCGAGGGCTCCGGGGCAGCAGGGGCCCGGCGGGAGCGCTCCGCGGAGGTCTCCGAGCGGAGCTCCGCAGCCGGGCCCATCCACACGGCCCCGGAACTACAACCCCCATCATCCCCCGCGCGCAGGCCGCGCGGTACCCAGCGCCGCAGCGCCGCGCGGCCTGCCGGGAGCTGTAGTGCGGCCGCGCCCCGCCCCGCCTCACCATGTCTCCTGGTTGCTGAACTTCTTGGTGACCACCTTGCCCAGCTCCAGGCCCAGGCGGTCGGCGATCTTCTGGGACAGGTCCTGGTGCGAGCTACCGCTGAAGATCTTGATGTTGGGCATGGCGGCGACTGCGGCACTGGCGCCCTTTTTCTCCCCCTCCTCGTCGCTCCGCCACGCAGCGCCCGCGGCTGCCGCGCGGGGACCCGCCCGCCTCCTGCGAGGACGCGGCACGGTAGGTACAGGTCACACCAGTCGCCTCTACGCCGCCATCTTACCCTTTCCCGCCTACCGCGCCGACCCTTTATAGCCTCTCTGCCCCGGGGACACGCCCCCAATCGCTTTCCATTGGCTGTGCCGCAGAACGGGGCGGGGTTCCACTAACAGGCGCGGCAGTAGTGGGCGTGGCTTGTCCCGTCCCCTTCCCCTTGAAGGCGAGGAGAGGCGCGCGCGGCCCCCAGCTGGGGGCGGGGCCTAGATCAAGAGGCGGCCTACGATTGGTCGCTATGTGGCAACCTGCGCCGCGATTGGCCAGAGCGGCGGCGGGCCGAGCGCGCGGCCGGCCGTGCCCCACGTGTCCGCGCGGCTGCAGCCGCCCCCCCGGCGGCCATGATGGCGCCCCCCGCGCCGGGGGAAGGCTCCGGGCCACGGCCCCGCTGCCGCCTCACGGCGCCGCCACCGCCGCCCCCGCCCCGCCACCGCCGCCCCTCCGCCGCCAGCCGGGCCCCGCCGCGCCGCCGCCACCGTTACCTCAGCATGCCGGCCTGCCCGCGCCCGCCGCGTCCGTCCCCGCCGCCCTGCGCGGCGCTGCGCGGAGCTGGCGTCACCCGGCGGGCCGCGTGTGAGGCGGTACCGGCTGACACCGGGTGGCACCGGGCCCGCTGCGGCACCGCCGAGCCCCGCGACAGGGTGCCGGCCCTGCCCTTCAAGGGCTGCTCTGATTTGGGTCAGGGCTGCAGCCCGCCTGGCGGCTGATTAATTCCTGTGGGGCTTTCATGTTTATAGTGGGGATTTTGTACCCAATTCCATACCAAATTATATATTTATATCTATATATACATATAGATATATATTTCTTATATATATATAGAGAGATGTATATATGTGTATGTATACATCTATCTATCTTAATAATATATGTAGTTATATATGTAACTAACTGTAGACTAACACCAAATCAATCTTCTATGAATTATCTGTATGTGACTGCATTATGCACATTAATTTACCTTTGGTGAAAAGAAACATTGTGCTTAACGGGTTTTCACCTTTAAACCTGGATTGTTAACCTTTAAACCTGGATATCATTGAATCATAGAATATACTGGGTTCTGAGAGAATCACAAACTCCTGACTCCTGGCTCTGCACAGGATGCCCCCAAGAATCCCACCAAAGTGATTTTTATAGAGGTTTATTGTCATTCTAAATTTCTGATCCGGTCTCCAGTTTTTAATAGGCCAATATAGTCCTGTCCTTTTCCTAAGAGTTAATTATCTCAAATGACCTTTCACTACTTTGAAGGAAATGATACTCAATTTTTAGCTTGTATACATTGTTATAAACCCCTTCAAAATAAAAAGGCCGTGTGTTTCATCACAGAGAATGCAGGAATTGGTAGTTGCTCACATTTCTGTGTTTCTGTCACACACACAACACCACCAAGTCCAGGGTAATGATGAGACCAAGCCAGGGACTCTTCACTCCCTGTCTGTGCTTGTTGTTTCCCCACGAAGTGAAGGAGGATGATTGACACATTTATATAAACATACAAATATTTATATATAAATAAGCCACAGCTTCTTCAGTATTTTTATGCAATTGTATTCCTGCTCATATTACCTGAATTTCTAAGAGGCAATAAACTGCAGTGAATCTGACATTGATTTGCTTCCAGTACTTGAGAATTCAACAGAAGAAATCATCCACAATCAAGGGGCGGTGGGGCTGGCCATGTTTTCTTTATTTTCTTTAAACTCCCTTGGCCCCAAACGCTGCTGCCACTATCCCCAAAGACCCATAAATTAATGACAGCAATACCATGCTTGGAGGAGGTTTTCCAGAACACTTTGTACAGTGTCATTAAATTTGGAATTCATCTGCATAAAAATAGATATCGATTCCCATGCTTTGCATTGATGAACTGGAATATTAATACTGGTAATTTTGATTATTTTCTGGGGTAGCTGCAGCAGTTTTGAGATGCTGTGACAGACAACAAATGCAGGGAATGGGGAAAGAAGAACACAACCCTTTGCTTCTAATTTGTTGCTAATAATTGTTGCTTATCATAGCAAAGAACATTCATCTTAACAAACAAAATTGATCTTAGCAGTGAAGAAAGCTTCACTGGGGAGTGGCTACCTGATGGTTCAAGTGATGGGATTTGAGGCTACCTCCCAGTTTTCCAGCAGACACATTTTTGCCCCAAATCCACATCCCTGCAGCCATTTATTGCTACCTCCAGGTCTAAGGCACACCTTGGATTTTGAAGTATTTGCTTAAACCTCTTGTTTTAAATTCCATTTAACTGAATACAGAATGAGAATTTTCTGTGCCCAAGCACAGAAACAGAAACTTCTCAGTTTATTTGTGAACCAGGCAGTGAGGCCCTGAGACTCAAGGCAGCAGAGGGTGTATTTAAACATGCAAATTCTGCCTCTCATTGATGAGCCCTGCCTGGGCTTCCCTCCACAGGACTTTGGAAGCAGCTTTCCTATCAGGATCTTCCTGGCATCACAGAAATGCCATCTGGGGGAGTGAAAAATTGGACAAAAAAAAAAAAAAGGAATTAATCCTAAAACCAAAAAGAAAGGAAAAAAAATTAAATGCTTAATCCTAAAACCAGGAACTAGCAACCTGCTCTGTGTAAAATCAAAGATATTTTTTCCCTTTCTGAGCTGGCAGCCAGGTGTGTTTTCACACCCACCTGCTTTCCCTCCTATTTGAGCCTCCACGGAGCCTTTGTAGATTAGCCAGGGCTTTGTTCCTGAGGACAAAAGTCCACCTCCATAACGACTCCCCGAGCTCTGGGAACAGGATAACCTCGGGGATTTGCTTGAGGAGAAGCTCTTAATGCACCAGAGTCTGAGTTAAACAAAGGCAGAACTCGCTCAGGAGGTTCCTGAGCCACAGCTGGTCTAGAGCAGGGTGGTTTGCCATGCAGGGACAAGGAGGAGCAGCTTTGAAGAGTGAGAGGTTTATCTGGTTCCTGGGATGAAAGGAGACACTCTGCTTGCATCCCTTTAAAACCAAACCGAACTGGCTTGGGAGTCAGGATTTGTGTGAAAGGATGCTCGGGGGAATGGTCACAGATCATGGAAAAATGCACTGGAGTGTCTCAGCTCTGGTGTGGATGCCCTTATTCACCTCAAAGCTCCTCATTGCAGCTGGTGAGCCTCATTCTGAAAGCAAAATACGAGAAACTGAATTATTTCCTTTCAATCGAAAGGATTTTATTTAATTTGCCAGTGGTTTACAGTAGGGACAAGCACAAGCTGGCCTGGACAAGCAGAAAGGACAAGCTCATAGCCTGAGGTGCTGTGTTCCATCAAGTTCTGCAAATCGTGAATTAAATTAGCGTCCAACTGAGGAGAGCCTGAAAACACACTAACAGCCAAAAAAATCTTTACTTACCTGATTCGAAGGAGGTGCAATTAATCAGAAATACCTTTGTGTGTCACAAGCTGAGAATGAAATTCCCAGGAAGTTTCCAGCAGCACATTAACAGCATCACATTTCATGGCGACATCAATCAAGACAAGCAGCCCTCGTCCCCCTCTTGGCACTTTCCTGCATACAATTGCCACTCAATTACCACCAGCCACTAATCAAGAGCACATTTTCATGCAAAAATCCCGTGGCTGAGGGTTGTTATTTCTTCCTGTTGCCTTGTGACTTCAGTTCTTCACAGCCGGCTCTGTTAATGAATGGCACTTGATGGAAATTACACCGGGCTCTGCCCTCTTGCCTTGGTGGCTGGAAAAATTGGAGGTCAAAAAAAAAAAAAAAAGAAAAGTAGAGGTAGAGAAAAGGTGGGAGGATGGATGGGAAAGTAGAGATGAAAAAAAAAAAATAATGCCAAAAAGTTGGGAGGCTGAAAAGTAGACGCTAAAAAGGGGAGGGAGGTTGAAAATTGATGCCAAAAAGGGGTAAGAGATTGATATGAGGGCAGGGTGGAGAGGGGGAAATTTAGGAATGGTGCTCACCCTTAGCGCTGTAAATATTCCCAGAGTCACACAGGACATCGCTTGACCACACCCACCAAGGAAAAGCACGCCGTTTATCGGGAAAAAGTGAAAATTCTGGGAAATAAATGGTATTGCCAAGTCTCCACTGGAACCAATACAGATCTAGAGATCGTTTTTAAAGGATCCTGACTGGTTCCCTTTTTGTTCCTGCTCTTTCCACTCAGCGTTTTTACTGTGCCTTTTTAAGCAGCCCAGGTAAAAGTATGAGGAATGAGCCCTCTTGCCTTGAGAAGAGGTGAATATTCATTAGATTTAGGAGTATTTCCAAGGTGCTTTTTGAAAGTGGGATTTAGGAAAACATTTCAAAGTGTCCTGACCGAGAGCATGTCCCCAGCCCTTTCATCTTCTCAGCTTTAGAGGGGCAGCACTGGAATTCCTGCCACTTTGGGCATGGTGTGTTTGCTTTTTAATAACTTTAATAACTTTTGCTTTTTAATAATTTTAATATTCCAGCTGCAGGAAGCCCCCTCCATCCATTCTGTGAGTGGGGGACAGGTGACAGCCAGGGACACCATCTCAGCTGGCCGGGGGGGTTGTGCAGCAGCTGCAGTGGGGTGAGGTGTCTGCTCCATGGAATTGCATAACATGACACAAAACCTCTGTAAAATTTTCCTAATATACATGAAACCAGACTGTTTTTGTGTATATGAGGCATGTTTGGGTGCTGTAAATAGGCTGAGATGACTTTGCTCCCTGGCAGCTTCTCCCACGTGCACAGAAGTCCATGGGTGTCCTGCCCAGCCCCACTGTGACTGCCCATGAGAGGAATTTGTTGGGATATTTCACACAGGAATCCAGGATTTGTTAGGATATTTCACACAGGAATCCAGACACTGTGCTTTAAATGAGGATAACATTTAGACATTACTCACTTCCATTTGACTGTCAGCTCCCCTGGGCACGATGAAAGCAGCAGTGGGTCCCAGTTATTCTGCTGTTGTATCTGGGGCTCCTGCAAGTCCTGTGTAGTGCTGCCAAGACCTTGGAGAGGGTGGAAATCCCGACAGGAGAATGTGGCTGCTCTGCCACGGGGATTAGAGTTCAAAGTGCTCTCAGCCATGGAGCCCAGTTGCTGTCTCCAGCTGACAATGGCCAGCAAAGTTCATGGAGACACAAAACCTGTCTTGGGACTGCTGCTTGAGGCCTGCTGGTTTCCCAGCCCCTGCCTTTGACACTTTAACCCCTGACAAACAGGTAGGGGGGGTTTAACCTCAGCTGGCAAAGCAGCACCACACAGCTGGACAGATAAGGCAAAAGCTGCACAAGCAAGCAAAGCAAAACAGGGAATTCATCCCCTGCCTCCCGTGGCAGGCAGGTGCTCCAGGAAGGCAGGGCTCCATCGATTACTTGGGGAGACAAACCCAGAATGTTCCCCCTTCCTCCTTCTCCCCAGCTCTGTGTGCTGAGGGTGATGCCATCAGGTCTGGGGTGTCCCTGGGCTCAGCTGGGATCAGCTGTGCTGGCTGTGCCCCCCAGCTCCTCTCTGGTGAGGGTGAGGAGCAGGACAGGCCCTGGCTGTGTGCAAGCCCTGGGTTATCAGCACAAAACCAAGCCCAGTGCTGTGAGGAAAATTAACTCTAGCCCAGCCAAAACCAGCACACCAGTTGCTCTGCTGGTCTCCTGAGCATTAGAGGGACCAGTAATGGCCCAAATTTTGTTCCTTTTCTGTCCACGGTCACTGATAGAGTTGTGGTGAGAACTCCTTGAGAGCAGACATAGATTAGGGGAGATTAAGGCAGGGAGCAGATTATGGGGGTGCAGGGACATCAGATGGCCAGGAGTGCATGCTGTGGCTGGGTCCAGGAGCTGGAGGAAATCTGCACCAGCTGTGGGGCTACAGCAGAACACTCAGGGGAAGGCAATGTGAGAAGTGCAGGTACTGCTGGTTTGCTCTGAGGAGGTGCTGAAGGGCAGCAAACACAATCTACCACTCTCAGACAGATTGCTCTGGTGAGAGGGGATGCAGAAAAATTGGTTTATCACACAGTGTTTTAACTTTGACTTCCTGGGGCACAGTGGGTTTGAGGTGAAGAACTGTTGGTGCTAAATGAGAACCAGGCAGTCTGCAGGGAGATGGGCAGTGAAATAGGAACTAGATTTGGAAGAAAAAAATCCACTTTTCTCTGTGCTGTGTAACTGAGATGCATTTTTTTAAAATAGCTGTGATTCAGAACCATTAACAAGAACGTTTTACCTGGATCATTTCCTTTGGGAGCATTTACAAGTCCCCAACAAGAGCAGGGACCGAACCTTTGAGAGGAATACAGCAATGTCATCCTGCAGGGAATGTACCAGTCCAGCTCCTCTGCTCTCAGAGGGACATCTGGCTGCTCCTGGACAACATTTCTGTACAAATAAGACCATTCTGATGTGTGCTTCTTGCCCTCTAGATGGTACCAAGCACCGAGTCTGAAATTGCTGATTTCACTGCCTGCTGTCAATAACACTGTCAGGCTCTGGGGGTTGTTAGAAAACCTCTTGGCTTTTCCATGCTTTTGATCCATATCCAGCTTTATAAATAGGTGGGTTTTGTGCCATTCAGTGTCACTGTTAGTTCAGCATAGGAAAGGGTGTGATGCAGCTTAAAATAAGGAGCCTGGAGGCACAGAGAGCTCAAGTGCTGTGTGAGTCTCAAGTGCTGCCGCCTTTGCTTTAGACAACACATTCAACCCCCGTCTGGAGAATGACCCAGTTCCTAAAGGGGCTTTTTTTGGGTTGGATCCTTATTAGACTTGGCTTTTATAACTCCTGGAGGCTTTGGGGTGTAGAGAGTGAACACACATCAACGCCTCCCTTCCTGATAAACAGAGAGCAGTTCATGGTGCCAGGCAAAAACATTGGATATTGTCTGTAGCTGGGAAATTGTTTGTGTGGATCTGGATTCTCCCCTGGTCTGGCATTCTGCCCTGCTGGACTTTCCCTGCAGACACAGCAGAGCAGTCCCAGAGGGCAGCAGAGCCATCAGGCCAATGATGGCAGGGCCACACTGACACCTCTTCCCAGGCAGAAAAGCTGGGAAAGGCTTGGGTGAAAACACAGACTGGAGCTGGTCCAGGTCCTCTGTTGGTCTCCTGAGCATTAGAGGGACCAGCAATGGCCCAAATTTTGTTCCTTTTCTGTCCATGGTCACTGATAGAGCCTTGGGGAGAATTCCTTGAGAGTAGACATCGATTAGAGGAGATAAAGGCAGGGAGCAGACTTTGGGGGTACAGGGACAATCCTCCCTGATAAACAGAAAGCAGTTCATGGTGCCAGGCAAAAACATTGGATATCGTCTGTAGCTAGGAAATTTTTTGTCTGGATCTGGATTCTCCCCTGGTCTGGCATTCTGCCCTGATGGGCTTTCCCTGCAGACACAGCAGAGCAGTCCCAGAGGGCAGCAGAGCCATCAGGCCAATGATGGCAGGGCCACACTGTCACCTCAAGGCTTGGCTGAAAATACAGCCTGGAGCTGGTCCGTGGGTGCTCACCCGGCTCACCTGAGAGGGATCAGGCAGGGCTTTGTTAAATCCCCCCTTTCTCCCCAGCTTTAGGGCAGGAGGGTGTCCCAGCACAGCCACAGTGCCCAGTGCCAGCACTGAAGGGGTGACTGCTGCTGCCCTCCCCTTCTGGGGGAGAATTAAACCAGAACAGCTATCAGCAAAACAAAAGTGACCTTGGCAAGTCAAACAGTTCATTTCAAACCTGTCTGTGATACCTGCATTTCTATAGCAACAAAAAGAGGAAGTTCTGCTTACAAACACTGTCTTGTACATCTAAGAATAGCCACATTTCCACAAAGTTCTTAAAAAAAGACACAAATGCTAGTTTGGATATTAAGATTAATATATTTAATCTTTCTTGTTTGTAAAACAAGACATAAATTTGTGTATAGATATAACATATATTTTTTTATTTATATATAATATATACAGACAATAAAAAAATTTTCCTCTGTATTAGACTGAGAGATTTATGGAGGAATGATATAGGCATAACGGGGAGCTTTGAAGAAACTCAGAGTTTCGTAACTAGGTAATTCCCAGGGAAAAGGAAAACACCCTGTCAGCCTTCAGCACTGAAACAGGCCTTGCCCACCACGGACTGAAGTCCCAACTGGCTCTTCCACTGGATATTTGCTACATGGTTCTTGGAATCAGGAGGCTGTCCCCACAGCAGGATGCTCTGTGCCTTGCTGACAGCCCCGGGCCAGGGGAGGTTATTGCACTCCGAGGACGCAGTGTTAAAAGCACATCTGTGCATTTCCATAGCTCCTATGGAAGAACGAGACATTTCCAATGTGCATATTTATCAAAACTCATAGAGATGGGAAGCGACTGCTCATCCCCAAGGGCTGGGGCGAGCTGCCTGGCTTGGACAGCTGCCCTCACCCCCTGAGGCTGTGAGCAGGGCTGTGAGCAGGGCTGTGAGCAGGGCTGTGCCCTCCTGCCCGGCCCCAGCCTGTGACAGGGACAGCACCGGGATCACGAGCTGCAGTGGGTGGCAGGGTGAGGGCAATGCCATGGGTGACCTTGCATTTCTCTCCTTTCTCTCTCTTGGAGGGTGGGTGGCTGCAGGGGAACACCACTTAAGGCTGTCTCATTGGTTATGTCTGATACTAGACTGGGAGGAGGAGGAGGAGGAGGAGGGGAACCTTGGGGTGGGGAGGAACACAACTAGGAACCATTTTACCATTCACCTAGGAGTGAGAACAAAAACCCCCAAACAAACAAACCCCCAAACTCCAAGCAAATAACCACCTCAGGGAACTAAATAATGCTTCTTATGGCAGTCAGCCTGGTGAAGACAGAAGAGGAACCCCAACACCCTGGCAAGGAGGAGAGCCCCTGCCTGGCTCACAGTCAGAGCTGATCAGGGCTCCTCTCTGATGGTCACAGTGAAAAGAAATAGGAGAGGGTTTGGGCTGAGCCTTGGGGGCATGAACCTGACCTCTGGAGAATGGTGTGACAGTGGTCTCCCCTCAGCTGCTAGCCCAGCTTCTGGCCTGCAGTGGTCAAGGATCAATCAGTCTGGGTTCCTTGCAGGGTCTCTAGCATGGATTCAGCCATCCAGAAGAGGAACACAGAATTGTTTTGGTTGGAAAAGACCTTTAAGATTATTGAGTCCAACCATTCCCCCAGCACTGCCAAGGGCATCACTAAACCATGTGATTTTCCCCAAATGGCACAACTAAAGGTCTTTTAAACACCTCCAGGGATGGTCACTCCACCACTTCCCTGGGCAGCCTGTTCCAAAACCTGACCACCATCATGAAGAAATTTTTCTTACATCCAATCTAAACCCCCCCTGGCACAACATGAAGCCCTTTCCTCTCATCCTGTCTCTGGGGGAAGAGACCGATCCCCACCTGGCTGCTCCCTCCTGTCAGGAGTGGTGCAGAGCCAGAAGGTCCCCCCTGAGCCTCCTTTTCTCCAGGCTGAGCTCCCTCAGCTGCTCCTCCTCAGACCTGTGTTTCAGACCCTTCTCCACTCCGTTCCCTTCTCTGGACACGCTCCAGCCCCTCAGTGTCTGTTTTGTTGTGAGTAGCCCAGAGCTGCACACAGGATTTGAGGAGTGGCCTCAGCAGTGCCTCACTCAGGGGACAGTCACTGTGCTGGTCCTGCCGGCCCCACCATGGCTGGGACAGGCCAGGTGCCCTTGGCCTCCTGCCCACCTGGGCACACCTGGCTCCTGTTGAGCTGCTGGTGAGCAGCACCCCCAGGGCCTTTCCCACCAGGCCCTTTCCAGCCCCTCTGCCCAGCCTGGAGCTGCAGGGCTTGGTGTGACCCAGGACAGGGCCTGGCTGGGCCTCAGCCCATGGAGCCAGCCTGGCCAGATCCCTGTGCAGAGCCTTCCTGCCCTGCAGCACAGCACTCCCACCCAAACTGGTGTCACCTGCAGACTGACTGGGGGTGTCCTCAAAAGGTACTAAACAGGACAGGCCCCAGCTCTGAGCCCTGGCGAACACCTCTGGTGATGGCCCCAGCTGGATTTAACTCCATTCCCCACCACTCTCTAGGGCCTCTCCATCCATCCATCCATCCATCCATCCATCCATCCATCCATCCATCCATCCATCATGTTTCTCCAGGAGAATGCTGAAGAACACAGTGAAGAACACAGTGTTAGACTTTTTACTAAAATCCAGCCTTTCCCTCACCCACAGAGAGTCACCCTGTCATGGAAGGTCAGGCTGCTCACGCAGCACCTGCCTTTCCCCTGTGCTGGCTGGGCCTGACCCCTTGTCCTGTGTGTGCCATGGCACGGCACCCAAGATCTTCTGCTCCGTGACCTTCTTGTCACCGAGGTCGGACTGACAGTTCTGTGGTTCTCTGCATTGTCCTCCCTTGCAGGCATTGAGCCCTTGCCTGTGGCACAGGCAGTGCCTGTGCTCAGGACTGGAGCACTGAGGCCTAAGCTGTGAGAGCAGAGCCCACTAGGGTGCCCCAGCTCTGTGCCAGCATGATGGCAACCTGCCATAACCTGCTAGGACTGCTTGCCAAGCCCCAGCACAGCAGCAGGGGCTTGCACCCCACAGATCCCTTCTGCTGCTGATTACGTTGTGTTTGTGGGCCAGGAAGATCCTGGAGGCAGAAGAGTGGTTTACGTGGCAAGACACTGGTTTGGCTCCAGAGTGCCCAAGGGGAGACAGGAGATCTCAGCTCAGCTCCTGATGGCTCACTGGCCCACCACAAACTGTGACAGAGGTCTGCAGGAGCGAGGCCCAGAGCCCCATGGAACCACATGGTGTGGGGATGGGGTGCCTGAACCTCCCAAGCACTGTCACCAACGAGCCAGTGTGGGACAACAAGCAGAGAAGCTGCTTGAGCCCCTGGACCAGCAGATTGCACAGGTTGTGACAGGGCACAAATTCACCCTTCAGACCCCTCACCAACACAACCATGCATTCTGCAGAGATCAAAGAGTGTCTTGGCTACCGCAGACCGTGGTCAGCATGGGCCTGCAGGCACCGCATCCTCAGCAGGCCTGCGAGATGTGAGAGCGTGACCTGGCACACACTGCCTCCTTGGTCTTCACAGCTGGCTTTACTTATTGATCAGCGTCTTCAGGGAGCGCGTCAGGGTGCTCATGACCGTGGCCACCGTGGCTGACTGGCGGGCCAGCTGCTCCACAGTGTGCTGGTGGCTCAGCGTCCTGGCCGTGGACTCCTCGGCAGCCTTCAGGAGGAAGGTGTAGTTCCTCACCACCTCCTCCACCTTGGTCAGCAGCTCCTGGCGCTGGGACTCAGAGCGCACGACATACACCAGCCTCACGAAGGTCTCGATGAGGCTGCTTAGCACCTGGAAGCTGCTCGTGATGGCCGAGAGCATGTGGGTGGGACTCTTGTCGACGGCGGCCACGCGGCGGCAGGACGCACGGAACTCCTTGAACTTGAGGGCCAGCTCCTGCTTGTACTCAGCCAGCTGGGAGATGTAGGGCTTGCAGTCCCGCACCTCGGGGCTCAGCACACACTGCCTCAGGATGGTCAGCAGCTCGTTGGTGTCCAGCTGCACCTGCAGGAACCCGTTGGGGAAGCTGTAAGCATGGCCTCGAAGGGTGTTGATCTTCGCCAAGCTCCCCTCAAAACTGGAGGTCCTTAAATCTATCTCCTGGGTCTGGCTCTCGTTGGGACTGCTGCAGGCTGTTGCGTCCAGGACCTGAAGAGTCCTGCTCATAACTGGGACCATCTGATTGTCCAGCTTCATTCCTGGGAGTATCTGCATCGGGATGGAATAGGACAGCTCATCCTTCTCGCTCCCATCATCTGCCACATCGCATTTCCTGTAGTAGAAGCAGTAGCGGATGGAGCAGCACTTCTCATCCTCCATGTCTTCATCCCGCAGCTCAGCAGGACTCGGGTACATCTCCTCCTGGACAGAGAACACTGCTGAACCCTTCTGGCTCTTTTTGTCCTGTGCTATCTGGACGTAGGAGGGGTCAGCCACTCCAGTGGCTTCCTGGATTTTGCTCTTCAGAACAGGACAGAGGATGCTGGGCTCAGGCTCTTTCTGGGGGCCTTTCTGCTTGGTTGTGTAGATGTTCTGGTAGACATCAGAGGACAGGGATGTCCTTTCAGTCTTATCTATTTCACTGACACTGTAGCGACGCAAGAGCTTCCTGTAGTGGGGTGCACCCATGCACTCCCCGCGGGAGGTGCACGTTGTCAGACAGGACATGCCGTTCTCCGGGTCTGACCGGTTGTCTCTGGACTCCAGACTTGTGGATCGGATCCGTTTGCCTTTGGAAGGGCTGCTCATGCTGGTCAGCCTTATGGCTTCCACCTGCTTCTGCTCATCTGCAGCTTTATCCTTGCCTCGCCTCTCCAGTTCTGGCACCACCAGCTGGTTGGGGGGTGGCCTCATTCCCCTGCAAATCCGCTTGCAGTCGCAGCTGCGCCTCTGCTCCCTGGACATCCCTGGCACTTTCTGCACAGGACTGCTCCTCAGCTGGCAGCTGCAGCGCCCAGGGGCGGGCGGGTGCAGGTACTCCTGTGGTGGGAGGTCACCTTTGCTCTTTGGCTTGAGCAGCTCTTCAAGGAACTCCAGCTCGTACTGTTTCACCTTCTGCAGCTGGGCCTGCCGCTCGTCCGTCTCCTTCTTCAGCCGCGTGGGAAATGTTGCAGAGAACAGGTTCCTAAGCCTGAAGGGAGCTTTTGGGGCTTTGGGTTTAGCTGGGACATCAGCATCTTGCTGGGTTACCTCCAGGACTTTCTCTACTTTTTTGGAAGGCACAGTGCTAATCTGCAGGCTCTCGGATCTGGGCATCAGCTGGATTGGCCCTTTGGCTTCCTCACTGGTGCTCCTGAAAGTGCTACCAGGTGATGCAGAGTGCACATTGCTGCTCTCAGCTTTTAAGATTTTGGCCGAGCTTTCCTGTTGTATTTTCTGTCCTTGGTTTGAAGGAGCTGAGTGTTTCTGCAAGACGAGGCTTGTGGCTTCCCCACCTGCCTTCTGACCTGTCTCTCCGCTCACAGCTTTTCCTGGAGCATCTCTACTCACTTTTTGCTGGTAGCTTTTAGAGGCAAAAGTCTTACTGGGCATCATCTCCTCGCCTGCTGAGGCGAGGTGGAAAGCTTCAGCCTGACTGCCAGGAGTTTCCTTAGGACTTGGAGAAACTTCACAGTGCTGCTGTGGAGAGACCTGCTGCTGCTGCTGACAGTTGCACAATGTCTCTGCAGTTTGTGGACCTCCTTTAAGTGTCAAAGGCTTGCTGCTGGTACCATTCATGTTCTGGTCTTCTTTTAAGGCTGATACCACTTGGGGAGCGGAGGCTTTTGCATTTGCCACCTGCTGCAGAGCAGCTGAAACAATGGCTGGAGTTACACTGCTCTTCTGATCCAGGAGCAGCTTTGAGCTCGGCTGCACCTCCTTGGGCATCTTCTCTTGTAGATCCTGTGCCTGCTCCTTGCTTGGGGCTGCTGTGGCATGCAGAGATACCTCAAAGGCAGCTTTTGTGTGACCTGCAGCAGCTTTGCACTCGGAACTTGGCATGGCAGCCCCCTTGCCCTGCTCACTGAGCTGGGGGCTCAGCCCTGGCTGGGCAGCCGAGGTGCAGCTCTGCTCCCTGGGCTGCTGCTCCTGCTTGCTCTTGCAGTTGCTAAGGCTGGGACTTTGGGTGGAGAAGGCTGGCTTCAGTGAGGGCTCCTGGCGGCTCAGGGCGTAGGGGGAGGTGAGAACAGCCTGGGCAGCACAGCTCTGGATTCGGAAAGGCAAGTCCTTCCTGGCCAGGAGGTTTTCTTTGTTGATGTGTTGGGTGAGGAAGTAGGCAGCGTTCTGGTGCTGCTTCATGGCAGAGACCATCTCCGAGACATCGGTCAGCTCTGAGGAGTTCGTCTCATGGCCAGAGTCCAGGGATGACTCAGGAGTGATGGCAGCCAGGACAATAAGACCTGAGGAGGGACACAAAGAAAACCCCACAACAACCCTCATAGTATGGAGGAGAGGGGAACTCCTTGTAGCAGGGCACATTGGAGAAACTTCTGTGGCTTCTCACAACTAAGAGTTAAGGCTTTTAAGGGAAATCACTTGGTCAGCATTGAGCTGGCTTGATAGCTCAATTCAGCAAGAGCTTCTGGCCCAGGAAAAGATCCTGTGAAGCTTTCCACTGTTGGTGGTAGCAGAGCTATAGGCATGTGTCTGGCACAAGAAGGAAAATTGGGCAACAGGTACTCTGCCACAGTGAGTAGGGCAACCAAGGTGGGAAGAGGGACAAAGGGCTGTGCTGCCAGCAGGCTGGTCCCAGAGTCACCCATCTGGCAGCAGGTTTGCCCTGTGAAGGGCTCACACACTGCAAAACCTGGGTGGGAACCTGCAGAGACCAATGGCCAAAGGTCCCACTGAGAGGGGTCACAGTGGGGAGGAACTCACAGTGCTGGCTGGTTATGGACTCACCCCAGCATTGTGGCATATGGCAGATTTGGGACAAACCAACAGACTCCTTCAGCCCCTGTCAGGGACAGGAGTCCCACCTCAGCTTCCTAGAAATCTTCTGAGCAGCAGCTTGGCTGCTCCTGCTACAGCCTGCTGCCACAACTTAGTTTTTACTAGAAGCTGCTTCACAGTCACTTATAGGACAGGAGGAGACTAAAGGGAAGGATGTACAGTAGGAAAGAAAGGCTATAGGGAAAAAAGGGAGTCACAGCCACTGAAATACCTGCTGTCTGCTGTGGTGGGGGATGTGGACAATCCTCTGAGGCAGCCAGGGCTTCCAGCGCCTGCAGGGTGGACACCAGGGCATCATCCAGCTCCTGGGCGTGGTCGCGGACGGTCCGTGGCTGCACGGTGTCGATCAGGGTGACCGGGATCTCGTCGTACAGGATGCCGCAGAGGTGCCGGCCCTGCTCCTGGCTCTGGGCAGCCGCCCGGCGCTTGGGGTCGTCCTCGTCGGAGCTGTTGTCTCGGAAGCCAGGAGGGGGAGCGGCGATGGCGGGGAGCAGGGACGTTGTCTCGTCTTCTTCCTCGTCGTTGCCGGGAGGGGGAAGCGACATCAGGTCCACGGTGGTGTCGCGGGTGCTGCCGGGCTTGCCCGCCGTGCCCGAGGCCAGCCGGCTCCGGATCTTGGCCTGGCAGGACTCGCAGTACAGGTGGGCGCTGTCGCCGCGCAGGTGCGTGTCTATGGTGTGGGCCCTGGCCCTGCTGCCCTGCCTCTCCTGCTCCAGGCCAGCCGGGTCGCACTCCTTGGCTGCCCCGTTGTAGCCTTGGCCAGAGCTTTTGGAAGTGGGGTCAGATTTGGTCCTGGGACGAGTTTCCTCAAAAAAGATCAGGTTTTCATTGATATCCGTGGCGCTCTCCCTCTCCTTCCTCTGCTCTCGCATGTGCAGGTAGCAGAAGCGGATGAGCTCCGAGTCCCGGCTGGCAGCAGCCCCGGCTGCTCCGGGGACAGTGGCAGAGCCACCCACCAGCCCATTCTCCTTCTTTCCCACGTGCCCTGCCGTGGCAGGCCGCTGGAAGTTGTGTGCGTTGATGTAATCTAAACCAAAAGCACAACGGGAGCGTTAGCAGCAGCACCCAGTGAGGGGAAACAGCTGGGGAAGCTCCTGCCCACGCTGGAGAAACATCCTTTCCTCTCTGCCCTCCAGGGGGACACCCACGCTCCCTGCAGCACAGCCACCTGGCTGTCCCTTGGAAAACTGCTGGGCCTGGCTGCCAGGAATGAGATAGGAAAAATGTCCTGCACCACAGACAGAATTGGAGGGGACATTTCAAGGCCATCTGGTCCAATGGCAGGGACACCAACTAGATCAGGTTGCTCAGAGCCATGTCCAACACTCAAGGAAAGCTTGAATGTTCCTGTGCCTACATCTCACCACCCTCATCATAAAACCCTTCCTCCTGGTATCTAATTTGAATCTACTCTCAATTTAAAACCACCACCCCTTGTCCTATAGCTACAAGCCCTATTAAAAAGCCTCCCTGGAGCCTTCTCTTCTCAAGACTAAAACCTCTAACTCTCTCACCTAGCAGAGGTGCTCCAGCACTCTGATCATCTTCATGACCTCCTCTGGACTTGCTCCTCCAGCTCCATGTCCTTCCTGTGCTGGGGAGCCCAGAGCTGGAGGCAGCACTGCAGGTGGGGTCTGACCAGAGTGGAGCAGAGGGACAGAATCCCCTCCCTTGACCTGCTGGTCCTGCTGCTTTTTGGGCAGCCCAGGACACTCTTGGCTTTCTGGGCTGAGAGCGCACATGGCTGGGTCCTGTCCAGCCTCTCATCCCCCAGCATCCCTGAGTCCTCCTCTGCAGGGCTGCTCTCCATCTGTCCATCCCCCATCCTGGATCAATACTGGGGTTGCCCTGCCCCAGGTACAGCACCTTGGCCTTGTTGAACCCCATGGGATTCCCAGGGGCCACTGCTGGAGCTTGTCCAGGTCCCTGTGGATGTCATCCATCCTTCAGGACTATCAACGAAACCACTCAGCTTGGTGTCATCTGCAAACTGCTGAGGGTGCTCTCCATCCACTGTGTCCTTGATGAGGACATGAAACAGTCCTGGTGCCAGGACAGGTCCCTGAGCTCAATCCCTCTGCTGGGTAGACAGAGGCAGAGGAGGGCTGGCCAGCACAGCTGGCACTGGACACAGGGATGTGGGTGCTCATCACTGACCCACCAGTGTGTCCAGAGGGCAGCAGGAGCAGCTCCTGTTCCAACAAGGACCTCCAGCCTCAGCCTGCCAGCTCACATGTAATATGGCAAGAAGGAATTGTTGCTGTTTTTGGGTAATGTTGGCCACTCCAAGCAGTGTTCATCAGGAGACTACTAAAAGTGGAGTAATATTGCCTTTTGGGGAGACATCCACTGCAGTTTGGCTGTGTTCCAGTGGCAGGAACAGCCCCTTGTCCCTCACTGCCTGTGATCCATGTGCTATTTCTATCAGGCTGACAGCTACTGGATCAGGCTGGCTATAACAGAGCCTGCTGCTCTTGCTGTTAAGCATCTCCCAGTGACAGCTTCCCCTTGTTCCCTTGTGCAGGGAAACTGGCTGAAATACTACTTGAATTTCTGGCCAGAGGTCCATCCCTCAGGAGGGGAATCTGTCTGCATTGCAGGTTGGATTGTGCAGCTGTGCTGAGAGCCAGGGGATGCAGGTTCTGTCTGACCAAGGGGAAATTAAATCAAATAAATCCTAATTAAATTCATTAGCTCGACAAATTGGACAATTTGTTTCCCCAAACACATGTTTGTATTATACTGTTCATCACCTGCAATGCTAAAATCCCAATAAAAACAAAATCTCTTTGATGCCTGGCCATGAAATGACAGCTGGGTGAGGGAGCACTAGGCTGCCAGAGCTGGCATGTGTGGGCTCCAGGAGGGTGGCAAAGGCTGAGGTAGAGGTTTGCTGGCTGTCCATGGCAAGCCAAGGCCTGCTGCTGAATGGGGCCAAACCCCAAAAATCCAAAATCCAGCTGCTGCATGCTCAGGAGGGAGAAAACTGCCTGCCAAGGAGCTGAGAGAGCAGCTAAGGGCACAGAGCTGATGGTGGCTGAGGGTGAGAGTGGGGAGAAGAAGGGACAGGGAGCTGAATCACCTGGGTAGCTCCAGCAGGGCACACTGGAGGGCAAGGCTGTGGCATATGGCTCCTCAGGGAGATGCAGAGATGGATCTCACTGACAACGTTCAGACAGCGTGTGCATTTCTAAAAATGTCTGCTGTTCAGCAGGAGGCTCTAATGGGCCTCAGGGAAGATGGATGTGCTCCTCTTCTAGGTAAAAGCATGGGCCAAGGCTTGATTTTTACATTTAAGATTCTGGCACAGTCTGCCTGCAGCCTGGGAAGTCTGGGCTAACTTAATTCATCCCAGTGGGGCTCTCTCCTGCAAGGATGTGCTAATGATCAGCATCCCTGCTCCCTGTGATCCAGCCAGCTCTGACAGCTCAGCCTGCAGCCCTGTGGAGAGCAGGATGTGAGCAGACTGCCCAGCACACCCTAAACCCACCCCTCCTGAAGGGTGGCTGGGCTGAGTGCCCTGGGTCTGCCAGGGACCTGCTCCACCCCATGGGTCACAGAGGTTCTCACTGCACCCAGGAGGATGGAGCAGGGACAGACCCACTGCTGTCCTGCCCACTCTGTGACTTCCTCTCACATCACTCCCACCCTGCAGGGTTACTGAGATTGGTTATTTGAGACTGACAAGAGCAGGGCAAGACCTACAACTCTTTGGTAGAGGTTTGGATGAGGACCCTGAAGCAAAACCTCAGGAAAAAATTCTGGCTGTTGCCACAGAATGTAGGAAAACACCATTTGCACGTGCTGAGACATCCCCAGATGCCAGGAATTGTGGTGCTGCCAGTCTCCTGCCAAGCCCTTGGGTGTGGGGTGCTCTGCCCCTCTCTGACTCCCCACAGCCACGTCCCCCTGTGTCTCTGTGTCCCACAAGCCAGGGAAGGAGCACTCTGATGGCAGCTAAACCAGCTCAGTTACAAACACCCTCTCCTCACAGCAAAATGAGATTAAATGCATTTCCATAGGGCAACTGGGCAGAGCACAGTGACAGCTGTCAGTCAGGGGCACAGAGGAAGAAAGGAGAGGAAACTGCTTGTACTTACACCAAAATCACCTGCCAGGCCTGTTCTGGATTCACTGAGGTTACTGCAGATGCTTTCCTGATCCCTCCTGTGAGTGTGTCCTCCCACAGGTGCCAAATCCATGTCTGGGTGCCTTCCCCAAAGGCACCAAGGGCTTTCCCAAGGACCCTCTGCACTCCTCCCCAGGCCAGGCCCGTCTTGGGAAGTGAGTTTTGACACTGGACCTAAACTAAGCAATTGTCACAGCCCTCTGGAGCTACAGTGTCACTTGGGGGGTCTGGGAGTGACCTTGGGTTGGTATTTTGCCCATCTCCAGTCACTAAACCCCTATTTTATAGTTCCTATACAAAATATATTGGATGTGAGCCACAGCATGTGGTTCCTGGTTGGGTCTTGTTTGAAATCACTCTTGAGAATCATTGCTCTTTCTGGAGGGTGACTCACACCTGCAATCCATCCTTAAGGGACAGCATTGGTGCCTGCTGGGACAGAAGCTCCTGCTGTGTCCAGACCAGCCTTCTGCTCCCTGAAAAGCTGGGACAGCCAAGTTTCCTTCCTGATTTGGGAACTCAGCAGAGCAGCCACGCTCACAGGGCTGCTGTCACAGACATCTTTTATGAAAAATCCTTTCTTTAGGATTTTCCCTTCTCAGAAGCTGAGGCCTCAGAAAAAGAATGTAAACAATGGTAATCTGCTGCTGGGTAGATTTTTGATTGAGCCATCTTGAATGTTTATAATTAATGGCCAATCAAGACAGCTATCTCGGACACAGTCCGAGAGAGATGCCTTTTGTTATCATTCTTTTCTTTTCTATTCTTAACTTAGCTAGCTTCTGAAGAAACCTTTCCTTCTATTTCTTTTTAGTATAGTTATAATGTAATATATATATATATATATATATATATATATATATATATATAAAAAATAAAATAATAAACCAAGCCTTCTGAACATAGACAACATTCTGGTCTCTCCCTTCACCTGAAAACCCCTGTGACCACTGTCACAGGCTGCCCCTGAGGCTCAGAGCCCCAGGCTGGGGGCAGCAGGGTCAGAGGCAGCAGGAATGCAGCCCCTGAGCTCACACACTCGGGTGGAGCAGGATGCCAGCCAGGGAATGCACAGGCTGCTCTGTGAGCCCCAGCGTGTGGCTGGCAGCCTCACAGGGCTCCTCCTCAAACAGCCCCTCCTGGAGCTGCTCCAGGAGCTGCCAGCACGGCTCATGGGGAGTGTTTAGGGGCTGAGCTGACACCACAAGTCATTTTGGCTGACCCAAAATGAGCACCTGTCTCTTTGCTCCCTGCTTTCTGGTTAAAGAGGGAGCCTGCTGCTTCTCCAGGTGAATGGGAGCTGTCAGGGAAAGCCTTTCCCTCCCTGATGCTGCAGGGGAGGGCAGGAGGCTGCACAGGGGCTGGCACAGAAAGCAGAGGCTGAAACGTACCTGCCTTGATAATCTGAGGAGGGGGTGGCTGGCTGGGGGCCCTGGACAGGATCATCTTCTTGGAGTCCACCAGGAGCCGGCAGTAGCCCGCGATGAGGCAGGCAAAGTTGGTGGCTTCAGGCCACTCCATCAGCAACACCAGGGGCTGCAAGGCAGGAGGGACAGAGAGAGTGAGGGCCCCTGGCTCAGCTGGTGGGCACCAGAGCTGCACAGGGCTCTGCTGGGCCCTGCACTGGTGGAACTGGTGAGCTGCTGGTGCTCCCAGCACTGCCAGGTGAAACCAGCCTGGCTGCAGCTCACCCAGCTGAGCACAGGACAGTGCCTGGCTGCAGCTGTGGTTCCTGCTTGCTGAGGGACCCACAACAATGTCCTTCTGATCCTTTGTGTGCATATCAGTGCTCTGAGACCACCTGCAAGCACCTGTTTAACCATCAGGGCCTCTGGAGGAGCACAGCGAGTTTGGAAGTCTCCAGAGCTGCCAGAAGTGCAGGGAGTTTGGGAGCTGCCAGAACCCCTCTCTCATTGCAGGCACTGTGTTTCCCCACCATTAATTAAAATATCTGCTTCCAGCAAGATGCCAAAAGGGTCAAACCCCATTACAGGTTCCCCCAGCTACCACTCTGAGACTGTGGATCTTATTTAAACCTAACCCTTTGGAAAATTAAATTTGTGCTTAGGAGCAGATGGTGCCTTCCCTTTTAGGAGAGCGTTTATTTGCATGCTAAAAAAGAGCTTTGCTTTAAAGAGAAATAAAACTCAGACATGATCTGTGTGACACATATAACCTCACAGCGCAATCTAGCAGCAGACAGTGTCACTCCCAGCTCCCAGATTGTCCCAAGGAGAGGATCAGCATGCCAGGGAAGCTGTTGGGGTGGGATTCACTGTTACCCACCCAGTGAGGCCCTGGGCACTGCTGGAGCAGGCTGGGCAGAGCAGTCTGTGTCAGCACAGCTCACCTGGGAGCTCCCTGCTCCATCTGAGCCCCCAGCACTGCTCAGGACAGACCCAAGAGATGGAAAAATTAACAAGTGCCTTCAACAGTTATGGCAAATGCAGCTCCTGCCCTCACCTACCCCTTGCACAAAGCATCCCCAGGTACAGGGGATATCTGAGCCAACTGGGGATGCTGAACTGCTGCTCTCTCAGGCTGCCTGTCCTGCCACACTCAGCCTCTTGCACACTGAGAGCCCTCCAGGACTCAAAGAACTCATTTACCACACTCAGGGAACACCAAGGCTGTTTTACAAAACGCTTAAGCCTACACAGTGTGAAAAGCATTAAAGCTATTTTGGTTTTCTTATTTTATAACCACAAGAGGTTCCTGGTACCCACTGGTCAGTTTTGTGCTCTGCTCAATATTTCCTTCTGTAAGCCACAAAGCCAATTCTGGCACAGCAAGGCCCACTTTAGGCCAGTGTCATGCTCTGGACCATAAAGTGCAACAAACTTGGGTGTAAAGTGCAACAAACATGAGATCCCCAAGCCGTGCCAGCCCCTGGCACATTTCTCCCAGGGCCAGGGTGAAGAAGTTCCCTCTTTGGCTGCTGTGCAGGAAGATAAAGGGAAAGAAATAACTTGATGTGGAGGAGAAGCAGCCTGACAAGTGAACGTGCTCTGCTGAGAGGCTCTGCCCCTGCCTGCTCGACAAGGCTCTCTCTGAGTCTTGGAAAATAAACCTGAGATGACACAGATCAAAGGGGAAGTACCAAAGCAGAGAGAGAGGAGTGAAGAGGTTCTCAACATAGCTCAGAGGAGGCAGCATGCAGTGGTGGGGGGTGACACCTCTTAGCCCAGCTCCAGTCTTGACATAAGTGATGAAAGGAAACCATGTGTTCTGTGTATGAAGCATCCTTAAAACAAGTGGCTTCTTCACAGGGCTAAGCCCTCCTGGATTTTTCAAGCCATCTGTTGAATTGAGGACATCTTTGTGCATTTTCCCTGCTCTGCTCTGCAGGGTTTGGAGTGCCAGCAGCAAGGGAGGGAGCAAATCCCAGTGGGAGGGAGGCAGTGGCTGATGAACACCCAGTGCTGGGAGACGAAACCAAGGGGCCAAGGTGGGCTGAGAGTCCCAATCCTAAAGGAGAAGCAGGGGGTAATTTCCACCATGTGTGAATTCCACAGGGCTGTGAACCTTCACTGCCCCCATGTCAGTGCTCACCCTGCAGCCCCAGGGCAGCCCCAGTGCCCCAGCTGGTGACCAGGACCCATTTCATCTTTCCATATTTCCCAGCTGGTGACCAGCATCTCTAGGACCCATTTCCATCTTTCCATATTTCCCAGCTGGTGACCAGCATCTCCAGGACCCATTTCCCTCTTTCCATATTTCCCAGCTGGTGACCAGCATCTCCAGAACCTATTTCCATCTTTCCATATTTCCCAGCTGGTGACCAGCATCTCCAGGACCCATTTCCATCTTTCCATGTTTCCATTTTTGCTCAGCTGCCTCTGCCTCAGGATGCTCCCACCCATCCAGAGATGGGACTGCAGGTTCTTGCTGGCAGGACACAGCCCCTGGATCAGTCCTCCTGAAGGGTGACAGGACTGAGATACAACAACCCTGACTGGTGTTCCTTGGTTACAAATGAAGCACCAGGGTGCTGTGAGCTCCCTACAAGGTCTCCAAGCAAGTCCAGCCTCCAGAATGGCTTCCAGCTATAAATGCATGGCATGCAGGGGTTAACTGTGGCACTCTGCTCTGAAAAGGAGGAATCTTGAATCTGTTTAATGTTACAGCTTAGGAAAGATTACTCTGATATATTGGCAGGGAAGCTATGTGAGGGTCCTTCAACTGTCAGGCATTTAAATATTGCTATTGGGGATTAAATCACTTCAGGTGCAGCTTGGAGCCATCCACCCATGCTGTGGATGTGTCATCTCCCAATGGCCTGGGAGCCCACAGTGCCTGGGTGTCATCCTGTTTTTTTAAGTTCTTCTAAGCCTTCTGATGTTCACATTCTTGTAATGAACCTCCTCATGCACTTTCTGTAAATAACTTATTGTTTTGCATTCTTTCATGGAGGAGAAATGTGATGGACTGTTGGTTTGTCCAGTGTCATTGGAGAGGTGGCACTTTCACCCTCCAATCCACTGTCACTTTTGAAATCTATAAATGTTGGAGTCAGAATTAAACCTTCCCTCTTTTTTACCTTGGAGAGTCCAGTGTCACATCATTTTATTTCGTGTCCTAGAGCAACACCTGGGTCTGTGGGTTATGAGCTTTATACAAAGACACTGATTGTTGCTATAGGATATGAAAGAACACAAGCTCACACTGCTGTTCTCAAGGTGAAAAAAGGGAAGTTCATTTTCTGACCCCAACATTTATAGTTTTCCTAAAGTGACAGTGGATTGGAGGGTGACAGTGCCACCTCTCCAATGGCACTGGACGAACCAACAGTCCATCAACTTTCTCTTTCTCTATAAAGGAATGCAAAACAATAAGTTATTTACAGAAAACGTGTGAGAAAGTCTGCTACAAGAATGTTAACAACAGAAGGCTTAGAAAATCTTAAAAAATCAAAGCAACAACTGATGGTGAGCAAAGCTGCTGCAGTTAGGCTGTGCATCTCCCCTGGCCCTGCTGGCTCCTCTGCTGCTCACTGACAGAGTTCTGGCACAGGATCTGAGCCCTTCCTACACGGGGTTACAACTGACTCTCTCTCTTCCACTCTACTCTGTTAAGTAGTTTTACGGAGATTGCAACAGCTCAGCTGCTTTGGGATGTCCACCCTGCTGCCACACCCCCCTGAGAGTGGCCAGCAGATCTGGCAGTGATTTATGGGGCCAAGAGGCAAAGAGACAACATGATTGCAGCAGCCCTGTTCCCCTGGGACATGATTCCACAAGGAGGAGGTGCCAGGGCTGGCAGCTAATGGAGGTATTATTTTTAGGCATTGGCACCCTTGGCCACCCTGCTCCATGTGGGCAAAGCAAACGAGATCCTGTGGAGACAGCCAGGCACGGTGAGCTGAGCAAATATTGACTTTGTGAGCAGGTGCACCATGCATTTCCAGCTCAGGGTGCTGGGGGCTTTAGATGGCAAATTCAGGGCAGCTTTGTGGGGAGCTGCTCTAAATGAGAACAGCCCTGAAGAACTGCAGTCTGTGCTTTGGGTCTTCTTGGCTTCTGGCAAAGGGGATTCACCTCCATTCCCTTGGAAACATCCTGCAAGAGGCAGAGAGGGCTCCAGCCTGAGGTCAGGACTGCACAGGGCTGGGGTTTATTGTGTTTATTATCCCTGTGTATCTCCCTGCAGTTTTCTCAACTCACTGCTCAATCTCAACCAAACCCAACAAAAAGGCAGCGACCTGGAAGAGCATGAATCTTCCTAAGTTTTCCAAACCCAGGGGTGCAGTAGGGCAGAGCCTTGTGAGAGCAGCTGGAAGGCAGGGAGGGATGCAGCAGGGGCAAGAGCGGTGCTGTTCCCCTGAGCCCTGCTCAGCAGCACCTTGGCCACACGGTGCAGAGCCCTCCGTCCCAGCTGCTGATCAGGAGATGAGGTTGATCACTGATGGGAACAGCTTTTGTTCCAGATTGCAAGGCAAGATGTGTTCTATTACTATATGTAGTTGTCTTCTGTCAGGTGGGCAGTTTGCCTTATCTCTCTCTTTGAGTGACCACATTCACTCCTCCCTTGGGAGGGGACATCTGCTGATAACAGCTATTGAATGTCCCTGCATGGCTGATGAGAACTACAGCATCCCATTGGGAGATGTGAGCCCAGAGGGAGGAGCCAAGCATTCCTACCTGGATATAATCTGGAGACTCTGGAACACCAGCACAGCTTCTCCACTGGATTCCCCAGAGGAACAGCAGCTGCCTCTCCTTCCACTGCATCTTCAGAGGAAGAATCCATCCTTCTCTACAGAATCCCTGCTCCAGCAGAGCCACCCCTGACACTGCAGGAGGGCTGAGCCACAATTCCAATGGGACTGCTGCCAACACCCTGACCCACAGGGTGTCAGGTTGGGTTCTGACCCTGTCAGTGTTGTTCTAGTGAACTGCATTGTTTATTTTATCCTTTTATTTTCTTCCCTATTGAAGAACTGTTATTTCCTGCTCCCATAATTTTTGTTGCCTGAGAGCCCCTTAATTTAAAATTTATAGCAATTGGGAGGGAGGGGGGTTCATTTTCTCAATTTCAGGGGAGGCTCCTGCCTCCCTTAGCTGGCACCTGGCTTACCAAACCAAGACACTTATCAACCTGGATAACCCCTGGCTGTCCTCCCACCAGGCTCCTCTGGCCTGCCTCATGCCCACCAGCCCATCCTCTTCCTCATTCTCACGGGCACATTCTTGCTGCTCCAGCTCCTCAGCAGCCCCCAGGGCTCTGCAAAGCAGAAATGCCTGTCTGTGTTTTGTCAGCACAGCAGCACCTTTAGGGTGAAATCTCCAAGTTTTACACAGAACCAAACTTTCTGGGACAATGCTACTGCTCTAAAAATTGGCCAAACATCAGATGCCCAGGTAAAGGTTCATCTCTGACCTGCAATGTGCCAACATGTAAAAAAACCAAATTTTTCACAAGGATGCTCTTCCTACACCTAAATGTGTAACACCAGCCTGAAATTACTGATGGTTTGATCTTTCATGCATAATGGTTCCCAGATTTTCTAGGCCTCATGAGGAAAGGACACCTTTTCATTCAAAGTTTCCTGCTTGACAACCAGTCTCTCTGTGAAGTAAAACAAAATATGTTTATACTGGATAGAAGAAATTACTTTTGCATTAGTTTATAGTTGATAAAGTGATTTTTCTATAATGCCCTGCTTTTAAATAAGATCTCAGTGTCCTTCTGGAGGGTATTTTCTTGCTCAAACAAAGGTCTGTAGGAAGTTTTCTGGCCAGGGTTATGCTAGATGATTTTAACAGTCCTCATACTGAAATTAATTTATGACCCAGTCTATTCCTACTATAACCTCTAAGATGATATGCATTTCCTTTTAATCTCCCTGCTTTACTTTGGGTCCTACCCTGCTTCCTTTAATGCACTGCAGCAGAAAGAGGGGAGATGAATTTACATAATTTATGTTCCTTCGTTTACTTGAGGTGCACTGCCAAGTTTTTATTTAATAATACAGGCACCTGGGCCTAATGAGGCAGCAGCCAATTTTTCACTTCTACTTTGACCTTTCCTTCTCTCCCCTGCAGCATTATTAACTCAGCTCTATCAATACCAGGCTGCTTGTGACTAGGACCACCATTTCCCACTTGTTGATCAATAAGGGCACTGCCTTGGTTAGACCAGCAGCTCCCTCCTTCCTTAGAGGGCTGCATTTTTGGTTGGGTTTGGGGCTTTTTTTTGTTTTTTTAATGAACAAATCAAATTTGGCTTTGCAGGCTTGGAAACTCATCCTCCCCACATGTTGTCTGCAACTCCTGTTTTTGGCTGGCTCCTCTCCTGGGTGCCTGCAGGCAGTGCTCTGGGTGCTGCTGGAGATGGGAAGTGCTTAAATTTGCATCCCAGTGCTTTGCTTTTCATCCCATTCCTTTGCTTGACGTCCTATTCCCTTGCTTCATATTCCACTCCTCTGCTTTACATCCCATTCCTCTGCTTTACATCCCATTCCCCTGCTTTTCATCCCACTGCAAGCAGGGATCTGTGTCTGCCCCTCCCACCCAGGTACCAAGCCAAAGGAAATCTCAATCCCTCCCTCTCTCCCACGAGATGATGATGGTGTTTCAGAATGGTTTTATGCAAATAAAGATTAATTCAGTGTAAGGAATGAGAGCTGCAGGCCCATTGTCTCTCCAAAGCCTCGCTCTTCCTGTAGGAGAAATCCCAGGGGCTTCAGTCAGGGCTTGCAGGAGCAGGAGGAGCGTGAGCCTGGCCTGCCCTGGTGACTCTGATGTGGCTCCCCACTGTTTTCACACTGGGGTTTGGCAAATGCACATTGGGCTCTGGCCTCAGTAGCACAGCCCATCCCATCCCTGTGTGATCAGCCCAGGGAGCACAGCCAGGCTTAGGGCTGGCTCAAGGGCTCATCATCCATCACCTGTGACAGAAAGGGGCTCCTTGGCTCCTTCCAGGAGGAGAGCAGAGGGCTGAGCCCCAGCTGTGCATGGTGCTGTTTTCCATGGCAGGCTGGAAGCACACCCTGGGACACCAACACCAGTACCCACATTCCAGGCACAGCAGCAGCAGCCAGGGACCTTTCTGAATTAATTTTTCCTTTGGTTTCCTCTCTCAAGTCTTGACCTCAGCTTAAGCACCAGGCTGGCTGCAGGCCCTGCTGGGAGACCAATGTCAATTACCCCAATGCCTTTGATTGAATTGTGCCTGGCCAGCAGCCAGTGCCCCAGAGCCAGCACAGGGACAGGCACAGCCTGGGCCAGCTCCTCTGCTCCTCTGCAGAGCTTGGCCAGGCTCAGGTGATCCAGCTGTCCTTCTGTCATTCACATTCAGAGTGCTTCAGCAGCCTTTGTCCCAATGTCAGGCCTGTTAATAACCAAAAGCCCAGCAGTGTGCAGCTGTGTAAATCAGAGAGGAGAAATGCTCCATTGGAAAAGCCATTTCAGAAAGAACAAACCCTCTGCTCTCGTGGGAGCTGTGGAGCTGCACAGCCAGGGGAGCCTGGAACAGCTCTCCCCACAGCTCCTGGAGCCTGCACTGGGGAGCAGCCACCTCCTGTGCCCCCTCCAGGCTGCCAGGCTTGCCCAGGTGCCAGGCAGGAGATGCTGGCACTGCTCTTCCTGGCAGGTACAGGAGGAATTTGCAGTCCTGCACCAGGGGCAACAGGAGGTGCATGCCTGCAGCCCCATTCTGAGCTGGCTTAGAAGCATTGGCCACTCTCAAATGCTGGTCCCAGTAGGAAGGAGAAACCTCTGGGAGATGCAGAGCCCCCTAACCTGGCAAGATGCACTTAATAAAGATTATGTAAAATCATAAAGATCACAGGAGACACCTTGTGCCACCTCCCTGCCCCCACACTGCGCTCCAAAATCAGTGCCCAAACACTGATTCTGAGGAGGAAGAGCAGAGAAGCAACAGCCCCAGCAGAAAGGAGGCTTTGCCAGGTGAGAATAACCACTGGAACCTGCCAAAGGACCACTGGAACCTGCCAAAGGACCTCCTGCCCCACTGCAGTGCAGCTGGGCATGTGCAGTCCTGCCCCCAGCTGCAGGCTGGGAACTTTCTCAGCATTCCCAAGCAGAGCTGCTCACTTCTTCCATGACTGTTGAGACAAACCTGCTCCTGTCCTCCCTGCAGCTCTCACAGACCTTGCAGGGAACAAAAATCTTGGAACCAGCAGCAGAAACCTGGAGGTTTTTGTTTTTCTGTCCTGAGGTTGTGTGGCTCCTCTCTGAGGGGTTCTGTCAGCATCTGCCACCCTCTTGCACAGTGGCAAAAAGCAAATGAAGGCAAAGCAGAGGTCCCAGCCCTGGGTTTGTATCCCTGGGCTGTTCTAAACAGAAATGGAAGCCCAGGATGGAAAAGCTCCAAAACAAACCAATTAACTACACCTAGTGAATAATTCATAAGACAAACAGTATTTCTTTTCCACCCGAAATAAATGCAAATGGTTTATGATCTCCTCAAGCCTGTTTGTTACCTGAAAATCTCCCCCAGCTCCTTCCTGGCAGGTGAGTCTGGGCTGTGGGTGCAGCTCAGCAGCAGGGAAGGATGTCTGGACTGTGCTGGTTTGGTCAGGGTGTTCAGACCCCCCAGCCGAGGGCTGCTCCAAGACCTGACCCCTTTTTTAACCCATTTTAGCTACACTTAGAAATTCAAGATGGTCTTTCTGCACAAAACCCTAAAGCATCACTGGCCATCTGTGTTTCCACAGTAACTCAGTGAGCACCTCCCACAGATTCAGGCTGGGAGCTGCCCCAGCACCAGCATCCCCTGACAGCAGGGTGAACAGCCCAGGGGGACATCCCCTCCTACACTGCAGCTCTGACAGGCTCCCAGGGGTGACAGGGATTTGACAGGTCCCCAGAGCAGCCAGGACACCACTCTGAGCCCTCTAATGGTTTGCAAACTCACAGCAGAAACTGATTGATTTGCAACCTGGGGCTTTAGCCAGTGACACGTTCAGTGCAACAGAATAATTGCAGAGAGCAGATTAGCACTGTGAGCTAATGATCTTTTTGCCTGCTTTTCTCAGCCTGCCTCATCCATCGCTGTCCTGCATGGGATTAGCATATGCCTAGTTTTGGAGCAAACATTCTGCTTTAAAACCCAGCCCTTTGGATAATGGCTAAATGAAGACAGATAACAGCAGCCCTGCCCTGGCACGGTGCTGTTGAGCCTGCTGAGATCCATAAATGGGGTTTTTGCTCCATTCCAGGCAGGCAGAGGGGCTTTTGGTGGCCAGAGGCAGCTGCATGGAATATTTCTCCTGGAGATAAAGGCACTGTGCATGTGGATGCTCGCAGGAAGGTGTGAGCTGCTTACCCCAGTGAGCTGGCTTTCCTCCAGCCTCTAGGGGGCTGGATAGCAGGGTCACAGGGGAAAGTCTGCTCCTGCAGCAGGAAAGGGCTGCTGCAGGCACAGAGGGGATTTCTGCAGCGGGGAATGGCTGTGGGGAGCAGCGCCGCAGGATCCGTGGACAAGTGCGTGGGAATTGCCACCTAATTCAGAGCAGATGGATGCCAGCAGCACCCAAGCCTCCAGAGCATCTGTCCCTCCTGTGGCCAGCCTGTGCTGGGGGGCACAGTGCTCTCCTCCACACCAGGGAGGGGACAGAGGGCCATGGAGCTGGGTGACAGTGGGGACAGCCGCGCTCAGAGCACTCACTGTGAGCCACAGCAGCAGGGCACGAGCAGCCTCTTATTAATGCATTGATGGGGTGGTTTTATACTCAAAAATCCCCCATCATTAATGCATTAATGGGGTGATTTTATACACAGAAATCCCCCATTATTAATACATTAATGGGGTGCTTTTATAATGCATTAATGGAGTGGTTTTATACTCAAAAATCCCCCATCATTAATGCATTAATGGGGTGGTTTTATACACAAAAATCCCCCATCATTAATGCATTAATGGGGTGGTTTTACACACACAAATCCCCCATCATTAATGCATTAATGGGGTGGTTTTATACACAAAAATCCCCCATCATTAATGCATTAATGGGGTGGTTTTACACACACAAATCCCCCATCATTAATGCATTAATGGGGTGGTTTTATACACAAAAATCCCCCATCATTAATGCATTAATGGGGTGGTTTTACACACACAAATCCCCCATCATTAATGCATTAATGGAGTGGTTTTATACTCAAAAATCCCCCATTATTAATGCATTAATGGGGTGATTTTATACACACAAATCCCCCATTATTAATACATTAATGGGGTGGTTTTATACACACAAGTCCCCCATCATTAATGCATTAATGGGGTGGTTTTATACACACAAATACCCCATGATTAATGCATTAATGGGGTGGTTTTATACACACAAATGCCCCATCATTAATGCATTAATAGGGTGGTTTTACACACACAAGTCCAAGGGTTGTGGGCAGCAGGAGGAACCAGCAGGGCTGCTGGTGGTGCAGCCAATATCCCCTGGTTATTCCTGCTCTCTAAGGAGAAAATGGATGGATTCCTGCACAGCCCAGGCAGCTGGAGGGCTTTGGGCAGGGCAGGGTGAGGGCTTAGAAGGGTTGGGACAGGCACAGCAGGACAGCCAGGCTTGAACTGCATAACTGACCTCGGTGGGATGCAGAAGAGGGAATGTTAAAAATGTTACAGTTGACCAAATACCCACTGGATTAGGAAATCCAAGAAAGGGCTTTGTGGATGAGGCTGTGGAGGGGATGAGGATTAGCAGAGCTCTGGCACAGGCTGCTGGGGTGTTAGTGCAGGTGAGCAGAGCAGCTGGAGCAGGCACAGAGGCAGCAGGAAAACAGACTTGGAGGAATTAATGAGCTGGACTGGAGAAAGTGCTAAAATCCACCAGGACAGGAAGCAGCAGGAGAATCCTAAGAAAATCCACCATGATTACAGCTGTGAGGCTACCACTGAAACAGTGCAAAGGGAGGGCTGCAGAGAGGGCTGAGGCTTGGAGACCTTGCAGGAGATGAAACACAGAGACAGCTGGCAGAGCAGCTCAGCTTCATCAGTCTTGGGGGAAAAGGGGTGAATGCAGGGGCAGGAAAGCTGAGCCACAGCCAAAGGCTCAGAGGGTTTGTGCAGCAGCACCTCCCTGCCCCACAGAGCCCCACTGGGCCAGACTCTCTGCCAAGTACTGTTCCTGACTGATTAACTCCAAACCCAATCCTAACTCTGTCCTGTTGAATTCAAGGTGGAAGGAGAGGAGAAGATTTGGCATTTATCAGTGAGATCTCTGCCTCTCAGATGTCCTTCCCCTGGGGATAGGGACACCGAGGATGCCCTGGGGACACACACAGAGCTTTGTGCCTTTGAGTCTGTCTGCCATGGCCCAGCTCGAAAACCTCAGCAAAGGCCAAGGGAAGATCTCCCTAGGATCTCGAGGCTGCTGCAGTGAGAACCAAAGAAGGAAATAAAGATTTTATGGTGCTGCTGACACTTTTCTTGGAGGGTTTGGGAGCCTTGAGGGGTGGCAGGGGCTGAGCACAGGGATTGATCATCAGAACCAGCACTGCACTACACAACCATAGCAGGAGATGGGGGATGGCACCACACAGGGCTCAGGGGTGCCAAGGAGTGCCCTGGGGGCTGAAGGGGGGATAACAGGGGCAGCTGGCAGGGGACCCAGGGGGTGGCTGCTGGGCCAGGGACACAGACCCATCTGTGCTCACCCTGAGCCTGACACCCCTTCCCATCATTTCCACCTCATTCAACAACCCTGCCTGCCTTGACCAGTTCCACAAGTGCTACTAATGCATGAAACCTCCCAGTCCCCTGCAGCAGCTGCAGCCAGCCCAGCTATGGCCATGCACTGCTCCTCTCCAGCCCTGAGCACAGGGGAGGTGCTGTCCTGCCTCCAAAGGCTCCTGCTGCCTGCCTGGCCTGTTCCACCCCATCTGCCCTGAGGACCCTGCTTGAACCACGAGGGAGGTGTTTGAGTCATGGCCAGAATGCCACCATGCCTCTCCTGTGAGCCTGGGTCATGGCCAGAAGGGCACCATGCCTGCCCTGTCACCCTGGGTTGTGGCCAGAAGGGCACCATGCCTGTCCTGTGACCCTGGGTCATGGCCATGATGCCACCATGCTTCTCCTGTCACACTGGGTCACAGCCAGAATGCCACCATGCCTGCCCTGTGGCCCTCAGCAGCCATTCCTGTGTGGCACAGGGAGTCAGAGCGGCAGGGGAGATGCTGCAGGCCCTGCTGTGAAGGGGTTTTGGAGTCTCTAGGAACCCCCAAGCAGATTGTCCAGCACACAGCTGTGATGTGAATCCCCTCAAAGGCTGGCCCCAAAGCCCCAGCCTCATCCCCACAGCCCCCATGCCTACCTTGGCATCCAGGATGCTGGTCTCCACCCGGGCCACGCCCTGGTTCTCCCTGAACAGCTGGATCTTGCTGACCTTGCTGAACTCTGACAGCACCGTGGTGAGGTTGGTTTTCAGGTCGATGACGTGGCTGATGCCGTGCCGGGGTCCCACCAGCAGGGTGGTGGCTGGCTGCTTCTCATCCTGCTGGCACATGGACAGACAGACAGACAGACAGCAGGGTGAACAGACACACCCAGCGTGGCACAGACTGCTCCTGGCTCCCTCCATGCAGCCCAGCCTCAGTGCTGGCAGCCTGGTCAGGCCCAGGATGGCTTTGGCACCAGGCTGGTGCCACCAACCTGCCCCCCTGAGCCCCCTGGCAGAGCTGGGAGTGGTGTGCAGGGTGCCAGGGCTGTTTAAAGTAAAGCTCTGGGCTGAGTGTCCACATGAAATATTCAGGCTCACTGGTGTCACTACACTAAAGCAAGTGTGTTACAAATCTGTCTGATCTGACATTGCCTCTGAGAGAAGGAAGCAAAGCAGGGAGTGAATGGATTTCAGAAAAGAAGAAAGACCAAAGCTTGACTGGAAATAGGGATGTTTCTTGCTCTGGTCTAAAAGGATGCTTCAAGCCAGGTGTGGAGGGGAAGAGGAGCTGGGCAGAGCCTTGCAGAAGATAATAAGGGAATACTTTTTACCACTTCAACACAGTTCAGCTCACAGGCATTGCTTTGGTGTCAGAGATAAAAAAAAAATGCTGTCTACCCAGGCAGAATCAGGGGCAGGCTCTGAGTGCTGTGCCATGGCACCAAGCAGACACCATAGGCTGTGCCTGCACTGATTCCCTGCAGGCAGCCCTCTGAGCTGTGAGGGGACGGACAGAGCAGAGCAAAGGCTGCCAGAGATGGAACCCAGCAGGCAAAGCACAGGAAGTACTGAGACCGTGGTGGGGGTAAAGGGAGGGATGGCAGAGAGGTGGCACCTCTGGGAATCCACAAAATCAGAGTGTTTTGGGAAAGCTGCAAAAGGCAGGCCTCAGAGACAGTAAAACTGTGATTAGAGCTAAGCAGCAGCCATGAGATTGGTCAGCAGAAAAATGATTTAAAAAGTAGAAAAGCAAGGACAAATAGAACAATGGTCTGTGTATTAATGCTTGTCTAGAATAACTCCCTAAGCTGCAGAAAAGTTCATCTAGCAAGATATTAGGAAATTTGAAGCTTAATAATGGAGCTCTGTGCATTGTGTTTAAGGCTTACAAGCAGGTACTGTATCCAAAATAAGCAAGCATTGCTTTAACAGAAGGTACCTGTGCTTATAGTGGTTGGATAGAACTACTGACAATGTGCTTTTGCTTTGTGTGATTGGTCAAAAAACTTATAAAGTGAGTTGTAACATTAAGTTCTTTGTCTGCTGCCTGGGATGTGAGCTGCTGGCATCTTCCCATTGTCACAACCATGTAATGAGACTGATGCTGGAAAATAAAACAGCTCAAGGCACGTTCCCAGCAGTGCTGTCCTGTTTGTGATTTGTACAGAGCCCCCAGCGGGCAATAGCACCCCCATGGGGACCTTGGCGGGGAGTGGAGTGAGAGGGACGAGGGGTGAGCCAGTCCTGTTTGTGCTGGTGGCTTTCCCCCTGCTGAGGTGGTTTGGTGAGCAGTGCAGATGAAGGATCACTGTGGCAGGGATCAGGCTGCAGCACCCGTGACAGGGCAGCAAGCCTAGCTGTGGGCAAGCAGGGACCACAGTGGCCTTGGCCAGGAGCTGCCCTCCTCCAGGATGGGTGGCAGGATGTGCCAGGGCACCACTGAGCTAAAAACACATGCCTGAAACTCCTCCAAATTCACTGAGCAGGTCATGTTGCTGTCCCACAGGCTGCAGGAACAGAGCAGCTCCTGACCCAATAAATCTGAAAACCCAACCTGCTGACAGCAGAGCATCCTGGGCTTTCTGGGTGGGCTTGGAGCTCAGCAGGGCAGAGCAGGGCACTGAGGGGAGTGATTTCTGTGGGAGCCATGTGCCCCCTGGCACAGTCAGGGGCAGGCACCCCCAGCCCAGCCTGGGTTACCGTACCAGTCCCACCGTGTTGAAGAGAACCCCAGCGAAGGTGGGCAGCTCGTTCAGGATCCTCAGGTACTGCAGCTTGGCCTGGGCTGTGGAGACCTGGCAAAACACACACAGCTGATCACTGTGAGCACAGCAAGAGAGGCAGGAGGCTGGGGCAGAGCTGGGGCTCCCAGCTAAGGGGGCACAGCGAGCTGTCAGGCAGCCCTGGGCATGGAAGTGGGTCTGAGTTGGGGGTGAGGGGGATCTGCACTCCCCTGCCAGCCTGGGCAGCTGTTGGGAGGTAACTCAGAGCAGGGCACAGCCAGGAAGGAGCCCCTGTGCTTGGTGTGTAACCCCCCTGAGATGCATACCCTTCCCTCCCTCCCTGGGGAGCTGTGAAGGCTGCAGGGACCAAGGCAATGGCTCAGCTGCCACCTCCAGAGCTTTCCAAGCCCAGAGCAGAGATAACAACGAGCTGGTGTGTGCCACTTCAGCCAAGCCTCAGCTGATCTCAGCCCTGATCCTCACTGCACTCCCTGCAATCCACATCAGCTCCTGAGAGCGGATTCTGGAGAGGGAGACTCTACCTGGCTGTGGGATTTATCTCCCATCCCAGGGGATTTAATAACAGGAGTGCCCGAGGAGGTGTCCCCAGCCCTGGACAGGGGCTCTGTGGGCTGGGCTCACCTTGGTGCCCCCAGGCTGGTGCTGGTGGGCTTTGAGCTGCTGCGAGAGGGATTTCCGGAGGCTCTTCTCTTTGATGAGCTGCAGGAGCGAGGGGGGCAGGAAGGGCTCCAGCCCCCACTCCTTCCTGTGGGGAGGGAAACCTGCATGAGCTGCCAGCTCGGAGGCGCTGCCAGCGAGCACAGAGGGACACAAAACTGTCCCAGAGCATCCTCTTGCCGTCAGAGGGAGCTGGAGCCACACCAGCATTTCCTTGGCACAGCGGCCGGAGCAGCAGCAGCCCCCAGCTCGGGTCCCCAAGGGGATGGGACCCCAGGCTGGTGACACAGCTGCAGGTTGGGGAACAGCAGTGCCACGCTCTGCAGCAGACCCCAGCTCCCACTCACGTTCATGTAAAGTTAGGGATGCAGGGCAAATTCCCAAACCTCTTTTGGGGTGACCCCTCCCTCCTTCCTCCCTGTGCCGACTGCGCAAGGCCAGCCTGCACAGATGGGCTGGGTATGGGTTTAGGTCCCCCAGGAGCCACAGGAGGGCTGAGCCAGGTCTTGGTGACAGGCTGAGGTTACACAGCCACAGAGCTTCTCCTTGCCTTGGGTGCAGGTGGAAAACCAGCCCAGGTTCCCATGGAAATGATCCTGGGCTCACAGCAACTGTCCCCAGCCCTGGCTGCTGTGTGTCAGCGTGAGGGGGCCTTACACAGCCCTGTGATGGGACCAGGGGTGGCTGTCCCTGCTGCCAAGCCCCTGAGCCACCACTCAGCTCAGAGCATCTCACATTCCACACCCAAAACACGGCTGTGACACAGGGACACGGGGAAGGGACAGCAAAGGAGGGCTGTGTGGGAGCCTGGGCACACTCACTCCACATTCTTGAGGGACACCTTCTGGCTGGGCCGGGTGGCTGAGACAGTGATGTAGATGTGGAGGGCAGCCAGCCCCAGCAGCATCTCAGGCTTGGGCTCTGTGCCGAAGCGCTCTCTGATCACATCGTTGCGGCTCTGCGGGAGGGAGAAGAGTGTCCCCAGACAGCCCCAGGGACAGCCACTGCCACCCGAGGGGTGCCACCACAGGGCCCAGCCTTGGCAGACGTGCAGCAGCAGCCCCCAGTGCCCACCTGGATGTACAGGTACTCGAAAGCTGCAGGGTCCCGGCGCAGCAGCTCCACCGGGTCCTTGGGGAAGAAGCTCACACGGAAGAGGCATCTCATGCCGTGGTAGTGTGTTCTTTGCACCACCTGTGGCAGGAGCAGAGGGGAGCAGTGAGCCCAGGAACCATTGGCTGCAGAGCATGAGATGTCCTCTCCTCTCTTCTGATGTTATATTTGATTTCTCTCCTCCATGCACCGCCTTTCATCCCAACAACATCCCAGCCTTCCTTGGTGGGACAGCTTTGCCTGCTGCTGTTGGGTTTATGCCACTCAGAATAATGTTTGTTCTGTGATCCCCATTTTATCCCTGGTTCTGTGCAGTGCCAGCTTATTGGCTCTCCCAGTCATGGATGCTCATGAGTGCTGTCTGCAGCTGCCCAGGCTGGAGCACAGAGCAGCTCCATGGTGCTGTCAGTGTGGGGTGGATAAAATCTGTCTCCCTCTTCGGCCACCCCTTTCACCTTGAGCGTGCAGGACCATGCCAGAGGCAAGGAGAGGCTGTGCCACCCCACAGCACAATCCCAGCCTGTCACAGCACATGTCACAGCTGAGATGGCCACGATACACAGACTATCACCATACAGTTTCAGAAGGCTTCAACCCTAACATCAGGGGACTTCAGAAGGCTGTAAGCAGATCCTCTTTCTTTTCTTTAGCCCAACCCTTTACACCTCTCATATTGATGCCCTGCCCCTGTGTGCCCTCTGCTCCCTTTGGTGGTTGCTCAGCACACCTGGGCACTCCATGGCTCATTGCTGTCACTGCTGCTCACCTGCTGCTCACAGCTGTGCCCACTGGGGATGGGGCTGGGCCAGCCTATCCCAGTGACCCCAAACTGTGCCTACAGCACAGCCCCATCCCAGTGACCCCAAACTGTGCCCACAGCCCCATCCCAGTGACCCCAAACTGTGCCCACAGCCCCATCCCTGTGACCCCAAACTGTGCCTATAGCACAGCCCCATCCCAGTGACCCCAAACTGTGCCTGCAGCCCCATCCCAGTGACCCCAAACTGTGCCCACAGCCCCATCCCAGTGACCCCAAACTGTGCCTGCAGCCCCATCCCTGTGACCCCAAACTGTGCCCACAGCCCCATCCCTGTGACCCCAAACTGTGCCCGCAGCCCCATCCCAGTGACCCCAAACTGTGCCTGCAGCCCCATCCCAGTGACCCCAAACTGTGTCCACAGCCCCATCCCAGTGACCCCAAACTGTGCCCACAGCACAGCCCCATCCCAGTGACCCCAAACTGTGCCCACAGCCCCATCCCAGTGACCCCAAACTGTGCCCACAGCACAGCCCCATCCCAGTGACCCCAAACTGTGCCCACAGCCCCATCCCAGTGACCCCAAACTGTGCCCACAGCACAGCCCCATCCCAGTCACCCCAAACTGTGCCCACAGCCCCATCCCAGTGACCCCAAACTGTGCCTGCAGCCCCATCCCAGTGACCCCAAACTGTGCCCCTGCACCAGCCAAGCCCTCACTGGGGGAAGGGGAGGCTCTCCATGCCCAGCCCCTCACCGGGGCCATCCCACCACCCTCTCACCCCAGCAGCTTACGTGGGCCAGGGGCTGCTTGTCCTGGAGCAGCAGGAAGCGGTGGCTCTGCTCGGGGCTGGAGTACTCCAGGACCAGGGCAAAGTGCTCGATGTGCCTCAGTGACAGGCGGTCCTGCAGCGTCACCATCACGTCCTGCAAACACCACGGACAGCCCTGGGTGCCAGGCACTGGTGCTTCCCCAGGGGGAGCTGGGACCTCGCTGAGAGCCCACTCTGAGCCCCCTGAGAGTCCCTGGCAGCCGGGGCAGTGCCAGGATGAGGCTGAGAGGGTGCCCAGGGTGGCACCAGCGACCCTGCAGTGGGAGGTGACAGCAGCCTGGGCTAACCCTGGGTGTGCTGAGGGAGCTGCCCCTGGCAGGGGCACTCACAGGAGATCCAGCCGGGCTGGAGGGCAGGCTCACAGCAGGGAGAGAAGTCAGGAGAGGCAGAGCCAGCAAAGCCCCATCCCTGCCAGCTGCAGAGCGTGCAGCCTGGGGAGGGAGACGGGCCATCCATCATGCCAGAGCGGCTCACAGCCAGCCCAGCGCTGCTGATCGTGCTCGGGAAGCAGAAATGGATCGGGCAGGTGGGAGGAGAGGAGTGCACGGAGCCCTGGGGGAGAGGAGAGGCTCACCTTCACAGTGGTTCGGCCATCGAACGTGAAGGATTTGATCTGCCCGTTCTCCAGGAAAACCTTCAGCACGTTGGGAATGAGGAGGAGAGCTTCTTTCTTCAACATGTCCTGGCATGTGGGGCCAGCAAAGGGGGAGGCGAGGAGGGTGGGGGGCACGGAGAGAGGAGGGAGGGCGGGGACAGAGAGCGTCAGTGATGGAGCACTCACTCGTGGCATCCTCTGCTGCTCTGGGCTTTGTGCTAAGAGGCACATTTCCCCTGGAAAGCCAGCGTTCTGAAGCGCCGAGCTGAGGCAATTCAGAGCTGCCTGGCAGATTCACCTGCTCAGCTCCCAGCAGCTGCAGTGGAACGGAGCACCTGGCTCTGCCCAGCACACCCCAGTGCCCGTGCTGGCAGCCTGTCCTCTCCCCAGCTGTGTCCCAGACAGGAGGCATGGCTGGGGGGGCTCAGAGCTGATCCCCCTTCCTGACCCTCACCCCAAGCCTATCCCCCCTCAGCCCTGCCCATCCCCTCTGCAGGAAGTTGGGAGAAGGCTGATTTTATTTGGTGAGAAGCTTTTCAATCAGATAATTACCTAATTGATTTTGCTTAAAAATAGAACGTGCTAGAAGCGCTTTACAGGGTTTTTTTTCCACATTTGTTTTGTTGTTAACAAAACCTTTCTGCAATTAAGAGATAAAGGCACTGCGCTGGAACTCTCCAGCTTCCACAGCCATCCAGCAGTGCCCTGGTCACCCTGCCCCACATAGAGGCATCCCAAAGCTTTTGGGATCAGGCTGGAAGCCACAGATCTTTCTTAGAGCAGGCACTGGCATTGCCTGGGTGCTCAGGGGGGCTCAGCTGAGACCAGGTTTCTGAGCCAGTCTTTGGAGCTCCTTCAGAGGGACAGGGGATAACCACAGAAAATCCCCCCAGCAGTGACCCAACACAGTGACTGTGCCCAAGGGCATCAGTCCTGTGGGACTCCCCAGGCCAGACAGCTGCTCTCACCTGCAGAGGCCAAAGCAGGCAAGGGGAGCTTTGTGGCCCTGGGGACCCCTCAGGGGGTGAAGCACAGGGAAGGCAGGGCAGGACTTGGCAGGACTTACTGGGTCTGTCTCGCCGACCGTCACCTGCTCAGAGAATCGGACCTTGGCCGGGTTGGACCTGAGCTTCGCCTTCTTGGCTGCGCTGATGAAAGCGGATTTGGGGGACTGCAAAGAGAGCACTGGGTCAATCACCTGCCTGCCCCGGGAGCCATGGTGTGGGGAAAGGCAGACACACAGAGGAAACCCCTCTGCAGCCAGCGTGGCGATGGGGAGTGGGCAGCAAACCATGAGATGGGGAGGGTGGAAAGCAAAGCCCCTTGGCTGTGGTTACAGGGTGCCACAGGCAGGGCCAGAAGGATGAGCAGCAGCCCCTGAAGTCACACCAGCAGTATCAGTGTGGCAGGGAGGCTGCACCCCAGTGCCTGGCAGCCCTTGTGCAGGCTGAGCTCCAGCAGATGTCAGCCAGGGCTTGCCTGGAGGCACTGGCACCAGCTGGATGGGACAGATGAACCCCTTGGATGTGGTTTGCAGCCCCAGGGAGATGGCAGTACCCCGGGCACCCCTGCAGGATGTTCTGGTGGCAGTGCTGCACACACTCCAGCACAGAGACAGTCTGTGTGTGTCTGATGGTGCCAGCACCAGCTGAGCTGCCTGTCCTGGCTGGCTGCCACCCGGGCCAGGAGGAAAAAAGCTTTTTTGGAGTGTGGCACACGCCCCTGCTCCTGACAGGGCAGCGCTGGGTGGGGTATCTCCTTTCTGGAGAGGAGGGGAGCACAGGGGAGCTCTCACACCTCTCTCCCAACATTAAAGACTCCGTGAAGCACAGACTGTGCCTCTGCTGTGACAGCTCGGTGTGCCCCAGGGCACCATCAGCATCCCCAGGGGCTCCCAGGCCAGCAGCAACCCCTCCCTGCCACCCCTGGCACGGTGGGTTACTCCATCACACACACGGGATGGGGATATTTCCCCTCACTCCCGGTGACAAGGACAGGGAGATGCTGCACGCCCATGACCCCAAGGGGCCATGGCAGCTCTCAGACCCCACAGCCTGGAAGAGCCTTGGGCTGCTGGGACATGGCCCCAACAAATCAGCTGAGCTGCCTGAGCGGTCTCCAGGTCTCTCAGGGTCTCCAGGGACCCTGCCTTGGTCTCCAAAGGTGCTTCTGACCCCTGTCCTGGCTCCCCTGGAGCTGGCCATGGCCCTGCCAGTCTCACCTGGTGGGTGTGCAGGACCGTGAGGATGATGAAGTCCTTGGCGTTCCTGTGACAGAAAGGAGAAATGAAGATGGATGGGACCTCATGGTGATGGACCTCCACATGTGCAGCTGGCTACTGAGAGCACATCCCACCCTTCCAGCCCAGTGCTGGCCGGGACCTTTGTGGGCTCCTTGGGGTGCTTGCCAACGTGGCTGTGGATTCCTTCCCACTTCTTGGCCAGCTGGGGACGGCTGTGGCACTGGCTCCAAGGCTGCCCCTGCTCAGGCTGGGAGTTCCCCACCCAGCAGCGAGCACTGGTGCCGTGGGTGCGCACTGGCACTGCGAGGCTTTGGGCACTACGGGCACAGCAGCCTGGCGTGAGCCCCTCCCCAGGGGCGTTGTCCTCACCTGACAAGCTCGATGAATCTCTCCCTGGGGGCTTCACTCACATCCTCATCGTTGATGGCCAAGATCTGGTCTCCTGGCAGGAGTTTATCCTCAGAGGGGCCGCCTGCCAGGAGAGAGGGTCAGGGCCAACCCGGGCATCCCGGAGCTGCGGGGCGGAGGGGAAGCACGGGGGTCCCAAGCATCCCCAAAGCATTTGCCCACCTATGTGGCCGTGGAGGACGCCCTGCAGCAGGCCCAGCAGAGGGGACAGGAGAGGACAGGAGCCCAGGGAGGGAAGCAGGGCTGTGTGTCCCGGCACGCTGCCGCCGTGTCCAGGAGCAGCCCCACACCCTACCTGCAGCCACCGAGCGCACCACCACGGGCCTCTCGCTGCCAGCCACGAAGCCGAATCCGAGGAGGGGGTGGCGCTGGACCGTCACCTGTCGGAGCGTGGCCGGAGGCAGCTGCCCACATTCCATATCATCGCCACCGCGCTCCTCCGGCATCACATGGCTGCGCTGCAGGCACAGGGACAGGCTGCGTGTCAGGAGCCCCTCCGAGAGCCCTGCCCGCCGCTCCGAGCCCTCTGGGGCTGCGGGACAGAGAGCTCCCAGCCCATTCCTGGGGCAGCCACAGCCCCGATCCCCCTGCAGCGCTCCAGCCCTTCCTGGGACTGCAGGACAACCCCGATCCCCCTGCAGCGCTCCCTGCCCTTCCCGGGACAGCCACAGCCCCGATCCCCCTGCAGAGCCCCCAGCCCCTTCCTGGGGCAGCCACAGACAGCCCTGATCCCCCTACAGAGCTGTGCTGATCCGTGCCACAGCACCGGCAGGAGACACTGATGGAGGTGCCACAAAACGGTAAACCACATCATCCTCTCCCAGCCCCTTCCTGGGGCAGCCACAGCCCCGTTCTGCCGTGCAGAGCCGTGCTGATCCATGCCTGTCCCTGCCACAGAGCCGTGCTGATCCGTACTTGTCCCTGCCACGGCACCAGCACCTCGGACAGGGGACACTGATGGAGGTGCCACTGAAGGGTAAATCACACTATCCCTCCCGGCACCTCACTGTCCCTTCAGAGCTCCCAGCCCCTTCCCGGGGCTGCAGGACAGCCCCGATCCCCGTGCAGAGCCGTGCTGTTCACTGCCTGTCCCTGCCACAGAGCCGTGCTGATCCGTGCCTGTCCCTGCCACAGAGGCGACAGGGACACGAATGGAGGTGCCACACGAGGGTAAATCACATCTCTTCCAGCACCCCACTGTCCCTGCAGAGCTCCCAGCCCCTTCCCGGGGCAGCCACAACCCCAATCCCCGTGCAGAGCCGTGCTGACCCGTGCCTGTCCCTGCCACTGCACTGGCAGCTCAAGCAGGGGACACAGATGGAGGTGCCACACGAGGGTAAATCACAACATCTCTCCCAGCACCTCACTGTCCCTGCAGTGCTCACAGCCCCTTCCCGGGCCGGCCACAGCCCCGTCCTCCCGTGCAGAGCCGTGCTGATCTGTGCCTGACCATGCCACAGAGCTGGCAGGGGACACGGATGGAGGTGCCACACGAGGGTGAATCACACCGTCCTCTCCAGCACCTCACTGTCCCTGCAGCGCTCCCAGCCCCTTCCTGGTCCGGCCACATCTCCGTTCTCCCTGCAGAGCCGTGCTGTTCACTGCCTGTCCCTGCCACGGAGCCGTGCTGCTCCATGCCTGACCGTGCCACTGCACTGGCAGCTCAGGCAGGGGACACTGATGGAGGTGCCACACGAGGGTAAGTCACACCATCCTCTCCAGCACCCCACTGTCCCACCCCTGCCCTCATGAGATGGGACATCTCTGTGGGGTAAACCACTGCTGGTGTGGCTCTGGCCATTCCCTGAGGGTCAGGGCAGACAGCAGCAGACTGAGAGCTCTCTCTGCCGTTCTGCAGAGCTTTCAGAGCAAACCCCAGGGTTGGCTTATTCACGCTGTGTAACACAGCTCAACAGTATCAGAGATAAGTGAAAACAAGTTTAGCCAGTCTAAAAACTGGGATTAAGGCAGGCTCAGCTGTGCTGCTACAACCAAATCTCCACCATCAGCCCAGGGACTTCTTGGAATGGAGACAAGCAGAAGATGGGAAGGTCCAGCCCAGGGCAAGGTCATGTCAAAGCTGCCCTTGGCATCCTGGAGCAATGCCAGCCATGGCTCCAGGCTGTGAGCCTGCCATGGGGGAGCAATCCCAGCACCACGGGATGGCCACAGAGCACAGCACAGATGGCAACACGCACAGCCCAGCCAGAAAAACAAAGTGGTGAACGTGCTGTTGTTTCTGTGCTGCTCATTGCTTGTTCCTGTCCAGACTATTTAGTCTATTTAACAGAGATCCTTCCCGGCCTTTTGACAACACACCAATTGTTCCATCCCTTATCAGTTTAGGCTTTGATGCATCATCCATCTAATGCTCTCTGTCTGCATTTCTGACACCTCTACCTTCTCCCAGCACTGTGTTTGGCACCTGCTGCACAGCCAAGAGGGGCAGCACGTGGGGCTGGAGGGGACAGGAGCACACACAGCTTGGGGCTTGAGGACATCACAGTCAGCAAAGACAGCCCTGTGGTGAGCCTGATCTCCAGGTAACCACCCAAAACCCTCCAAGGGAGGATGCCATGTCTGCCATGGGCGCCAGGAGAGCTCTGAACATCCCTCCCCAGGGTCAGGGATCCAGTGCTGGCCATGGGTGAGCTGTGCTCTGGGACAATGGGATGTCACCACAGCCAGGTGACCATTCCCAGTGCCATTTCCCCTCCTGCCTGCAGCAGCACATGGCTGGAGAAGGAAACAGTGATGCCTGGGGCAGGGAATGGTGAGAAGCAGCAGGCTTTGGGCACCCCTGAGCTCGGGAAGTGCTGCACCCATCAGAGCTCCCAGCAGGAGCAGAGCCAGCCCAGCCCAGCGCCAGGAGAGTGCACCTGCAGGGAAGCACTGCCGAGAGCATCTCCCCAGCCACCGTCTCTGCACCGCCTCATTAGCTGCTCTGCTACTCCCATGAGCATTCAAAAGAACAACAGTAACAACCACAACAAAAAGAATCACGCGATCCAGCCAATTTTCTCAAACAAACGCTCTCCAAGGCCATTGTGTGCGGCTGAAAAGGCTGAATGCAGCACTGCGTCTCGGCCAGGGAGGATGCCAGAGCTGGCTGCCACAACACAGATGGCCCCAGAGCTGCTGGCTGCCCAGGGGACACTCCTTTCATCCCACCCGTGCTGCCCACAGCCACTGCAGCCCCCCAGCAGATGAAGATGAGGATGAGCAGCAGGGCTCGGAGCGCTGGGATGCTCGGAGATGGGGCTGAGCTCAGTGCATGGCTCCGGGGAAACAGAGGCAGGGCTTTGCTCACCGAGTCACAGCAAAGTGGGTGGCGAGTCCCAGAGCAGAGCTGCCCAGCTGTGTCCCCAGATGTGTGCCATGGGGGTGTCGGCGTCACCCTCAGTGCCACCGCGGCTGAGGCACAGCCGGGGACAGCCCAGCACCAGGGACAGCGGCGGCTCCCGCAGCCCAAATCTCCATCAGAATTGGATAGCCGGGAAACCTTTGCAGCTTTAACAGACAAAAGGAAAAGAAAGCACACCTCACTTCAGCCACAACCAGCCTGCCATCCAGCGTCAAAGGGAAAAGGGGAATAAAGGGATGGATACTGACAATAAAAACTCCTTTACCGGCCTCTTAAGCTGCTCCTCTCCTGATAAGACTTGGACGCTGCAGAAGCATTACCAGGAAATTAAATAAAAGAGGACGAGCGTCCTCCTAAGCAGGACTTATCCACTCCTGGAGAAGCAGTAATATGCTCGGCAGCAGGTACAACATGCCTTCTCCAGGCTGGGGCTCTGTCCTTCCCGCAGCAGCTCTCCCTCGCCAGGCTCGGGGATTAACGTGTGCTCACCCCGGACCAGAGGGAGAGGTCAGAGAAACCAGCAGCAGCAGGGGCTAAGGCAGCTCTCTCCCTAACACTGGTAATTGGCTGCACCCCAGGAGCTATCGCTTCCTTGGAGCCTCATTTTTTTTGTGTTTCTTCTTTTGATTTCTGGGCAGAGAGCTGTGCTGGGCTGCAAAGCTCATGGGCTGGGCTCGCAGCAGGGAGTGAGGAAACAATCCCTGGAGATCAGCAGCACCCAAACCCAGCCTCACCCCGGGGCCACACTGCCACCACCTTGAAGGGCAGGGATCAGCACTGACCCCATCCCCCTGCAGGGAGCCAGTGGCTGTTTGTGTCCCTGTCCCCACCCTGCCTGTGTCCCTACCTGCCTGCTGCCCACCCTCAGCCCAAGAGCCTGCTCTGCATCCCCCTGTGTCCTCAGTGACCACCACAGCACATTGGAAAACAGCTCAGCTCAAAGTGAAAGGATTTATCAGGAGAAACCTCTCTGTGCCCAGCCCAGCACCATGGACGTACCCCTGTGGGAGCACCTGGCTCTTCATGGTGTCTTGACTGAGGTGGCATGAAGATGTCCCACTCCTGAGGCTGGGACACTCGTGTGCTCAGAGCTGACACTGATCTGGTCACACTCTGCCACCCAAGGGGAGAGAGACATCAGCTCAGTGCAGTCACTGCCCATCATGATTCACCCACCACCAAGGGATGTGCCTTCAGCCTCCTGAGCACCTTCAGCCCTCCCTGCCATGAACAGGGCTAACACAGAGCCCTCATCCCCCCAAACAGATAAAGGCAGAACAGGAGTTACTCCAAAAGCTGACGCATCCGTTTTTAATTTCCTACCATAATAAATCTCTGCTCCCTCTGAGGACTGATTTTCTGCCTTTGCTCTCAATGCTGACTGGCCATCTGCCACCAGAACAAACCAGCACCACCTGCCTGGGAGGAACCATGGTCTCCCTCCAGCCAGGATGCTCACACCATTTCCACCTGCCTTTAAACAAGTGCACCAGGTGAAAGCACTTTGTGCAGCCCAGGAAGGGCTCACAGCTCAGCTCTGGGATGGGGAGTGGGGATGGGAAGGTCTCGTCCCTTCTGCAGAGGGGCAGTTTGCAGGTGTGCCTGCTCTCCTCCCCCTTCCTCTGCTGCTGTGAAGAACCCAAGAACAATCAGAGTCCTGCCTCTCCTACTGCAAGCCCATGGCTGCTCCTCCATCTGCCAGGCTGCAGTTGGAGAGTGGCTGGTGAGGCATGTGGGATCCTGGGCACGTGTGACAGCACCAGGGAACGGGCCAGGACGGGTTTTATGGGGAACATATGGCAGCTCCAGCCTCACAGCCCGGTCTGCATCTCAGATGGAGCCGTGGGGCTGCCAGGGCACGTGGGGACCAACAGCAGGGACAAAGGCAGGGCAGGCTGGCACGGGATCCACCACAGTGTGCCTGCTCCATCAGCCCTGCAGCTGCATCCAGCAGGCAGATGGGCACCTTGGCAGTGCCATTTGGCCACGTTTAGGTGTCAGACACCCCCAGCACAGGCAAACAGATGCTGTCCTTCCTGAGGAGGTGCTTGGCCACACAGACCCAGACAGGCTGGTAGTGCTGCCCCTGCTCTGGCAGTGTTCAACAGCTGACTGCAGCGAGGAGAGCTGGGTGAGGGGTGCCAGCCTGGCTGAGACCAACACCAGGGCAGCACAATAACCCTGGCCTTCATGGGTGAAATCCTTCCTGGACCCAGCCAGGAGAATGCAGCCTGCACATAGCTCTGCCATATGGCCCATGACTTTCCCCCTGTGCTCCAGCCTGGATTTGCTGTCAGGATTGGGCAGCAGTTTGAAACTCCTCAGAGGGAGCTGGCTGTCCCGAGCTGGCAGGAGAGCTGGGAACGCTGCTGGTACAAAGGTGGGTGCCAGATGGCACCCTTGGAGGGCACAAATCCCCCTGGCTCTCAGAGCAGGGACAAGCAGACAGTGAGCAGTGTCCAGCAGGGCTGCTGGAGAAGCTGATGAGCAGCCAAAGGCAGCTGTAAATAACAAGGCAGCAGCCGCAGCCTGGCTCTGGGCAGCAGCTGCAGCCTTCTGCTGCTCAGCCTGCAGCTTTTTAAATGTTCCTGGCATCTCACCTAGGGATAAACACAGGCTAAAGGGCCAGGTGAGTTGGGGGCTAGCTGGAAATCCCAGGACCTGTTATATCCTGGGAGTGGCAGAGATGGAATTAAATCTCCCTGGCAAGGAATGGAGCCAGCTCAACAAAGTGCTGGGGGCAAGAGGGGCTCAAAAATTCCCAAAGTAATGATGCCAATTCCAAAAAATAGAGTATAAGCACGGCTAGCAAAGACCCACAACCTCCAGCCACGCTCAGGTCACCAGAAAAAGCAGCTTCTGCAGAGGGAGAGGCTGTCCTGAAACAAGCCCTGGGAGACACAGCCAGATGAGAATGTGCAGCTCAGCCTGTATTGCACTTTCCAGAGGCAAACACACACAGCCATGGCCTTCCCCAGCTGAGACCTGGCATTCCAGGCTGGAAAGGAGCAATGGTGGTCCCTGAGAGCAGCCTGACACTGGGCAGGGAGCTGGCACTGGTGAGAGCTGGAAGGCACCTGTGGAAGGAGGTTTGGCACATGGAAAAGGCAGCACTTTGCCACACAGAAACCAATCAATCCCAGGAGCTCCCTGCCACAGGATGCTGGGGAAGCTGGAAATTCTACTGCATTTTAAAAGCTACTAAAGCCAGAAGCCTCCACATTTTCCTTGCTGTAGCTTGCCAGATCCTAGGAGAATTTACACCAGAGTTGTCTGATCAATGTGCAGCAGGAGAGAGAACCTGAGCCCACCTGGCTGGCACAGTGCACCTGCAGCCCGAGGTGCACGTGGGTGTGGCAGAGATGGGACTGGGCTGAGTGTGCCACTGGATGCCCTCGGGTCCCAGGGCAGCACTCAGCAGCTGCAGGAGTGAAGGACGCCGAGTGTGAGATGATGACAACCCCCAGATTGCTCACTCACACAGCCTAGCCATGCCTGCACAAGTTTGGGACAGGCTGGGGTGCTGTGGAACCTGTCTAAATGCTCCCCAAAGACAGTGGGGTCTCTCATCTGTGCAAGTCTCCACCACATTACAAACACCATTCTCCTCCAAACTGTTTAATGCTATTACAGTCACCATCCTCCTCCACCAAATTGCTCCAACCAGGGGCTCCCACTCAGGTAAAAAAATTTCTCCTCCAACCTTCCCTACGATTTTTGGCTGTTTAAGGGATTTTTTCTTCTCCCCAGCTGGAGAAGAGGATCAAAGCTAAAATCCTTTAGCAATAGGGTCAGGCCCAGAAGGCTCAGGCTCCTGACTCAGCCAGCAGCAGGTGGAGAACCAGGGGGCTGCTGGCAAAACTGAGAGAGCCTGGGATGGAGAAGAGGGACTTGACACAGGCAGGGCTTTGACAAATCCACCTGCAGTGAGAGAGGCGTGTGAAGAGGAAAGCCTGTCTCCTCTCTAGTGCACTGAGAACATGCCCTGAGCACGGCTGCAAAGCCACACCATAAAACAATTGATTTTAGGGTATCTTTCTTTGCATTTGGGGATGCCCAAGCAGCTGGACACTGGGAGAAACTGGTTTCCAGCCCCTCCTCTGCCACCATCTGCTGTGGTGAGCACAGGCATGGTGCCTTGGTCCTCCCCTCTGTGGTGCTCCACTGGTGCCAGCCCACAGGAGCCCCCCCCTCGCCCAGCCAGGCAAGACTCAGAGGGATTTTTGTCTTTGTGAGGACTACAGAAATACAATAAACAGACAGTCAACACTGGGATAAAATGAGATGAACACATAAGAGGATTAATCAGAGATAAGGAGCAATAGAATAAAATTTGCAGCATTTTTCTCCATTCTTTGTGTGACGCTCAGCTGCATGATGGGGGCTTGGAGTGATACCAGATCCCCACCACAGCCTGGCCACTCTCTGCCTGTCACTGCTGCAGCTGTGACTCAGGAGGGATCTCTGTGCTTTATTTGCTTTCTGGTGGGACTGGAGGCAAACACCCCTGGCCCCATGGGGAGGAGGGGGATGACACCAGCCCCACGTGCTCCCACACCTCTCCTGCTGGCCTGGGCAGCTGGAACCCAAACTGAGCCTTTCCTGCAGGAGCCCCCAAGTGCACCCAGCGTGTCCCCAGATCCTCGTGCCCCTCAGGGACAGGGTCTGTGCTGCATGGCACAGCCTGGAGAACGGCTCCCCCCACACCTGCGTGGGCACCCGGGGCCCACCTTGCTCCAGCAGATTTGCAGGAGGAGAAATTTATGGCTGCATCTAAAGTTCAGGGGGGGGAGTTAAATAAGGCAGGAGATTTACACATCCTTTACATTCCATTAGCGAGCAGGCACAGCCTGCATCCCCTCCCAGGCACCAGGGAGGAAGATTCAGGGAGGCTGTCAGCCCTCCTCTCCCACTGCTGGCAGGGAGGCTTGAAAATCCAATCAAGCACTTTCCTCTGGGCCTGCAGGAATCCCAGGACTTTCAGTGTGGATTTACAGTGAGCAATTTCCTCAGTGGATGACTTGGAGTGCTATCTCTACCTAGCACAGAGCATGGAAGGGACCTGGGGGAAGGAGGGAGGACAGCAGGACAGATAAGAGCACCCCCAGCCCAGACTGCTGGGGACAGCCCCTGGCTGCACAGGGAGCCTGAGCTGGACCCAAAGCTCACCCAGCAACCCACAGCCCTGCCCTGCCAGCCCATCCAGAGGTGGCAAACACTGGAGCATTTCTGGCGCTACAGCATTGGTGAGATGGTCCCCTGAGCTGTGACACAACTGGCCCACAAGTGTGGCAGCAGGGACTGTCCCAACAAGCCCCAGTACTGCCACCAGCCTGGGCAGGAGCTGCACAGGACCCTGCCCATGGAGGTGACAAACACAGAGTCCCCTGCACCCCTGCCTTCCCCAGCATCCCTCTCCGTGCTCCAGGGCTCAGCAAAGCTCTTGAGCTGATGCAAGATAAAGGCAAAGACACTAAAAAGAGAAAATGCACCAGAGCAGAGGAGCCTTTGTGTGCGATGCTTCCAGCCTGGGGCTCCTGGCCTTTCTAGCAGAGAGGCTTAGTTTATTCCTCTTTATAATCTCCTCACAATCAGCTCCCAGCTCTGCTGCCTGTGCCAGGGTGGCCCTGGGGGTGCAGGGAGAGGAGGGGACTCTGCAAACTGCAGAGTTTGTGTGTGCTCATCAGTGCAGTGCACTTGCCAGGTGTATATATATATATAAATATATATATATTTTTAGAGGCACACCTGCCCACGTGGACTCTGTTTTCAACACGTGGGTGTACAAATGCTGCACTGAAAAAGCAGCAGCACCTGTTTGTGTACAGCCCTGTGCCTCCTCACCCTCAGGTCACCACAAGCTGCTCACCTGGGGAAATGCTGCAGGAACAGCACCACAGAATGGCCTGGGTTGGGAGGGATCTCAGAGCTCATCCTGTTCCAGCCCCCTGCCATGGGCAGCAGCACCTTCCACCAGACCAGGCTGCTCAGAGCTCTATCAAAACTGGCCTTGGACACCTCCATAGATGCGGCAGCCACAGCTGCTCTGAGCAGCCCTTACCACGACCTCCCCATCGTCACAGGGAAGAATTATTTCCTAATAATCAATCTGCTCTCAGTTTGAAAGAGACAGGGGGACACAGAGCTGCTCCTGGCATGCCCCAAGGTCCCTGTGGGATGCACACACACATTGTCCCCCACAGGACACCCGGCTCCCTGTGGTCTGTGTGCACACACTGTCCCCAAAGGACAGCTCCATGCTGGTCCCCACTGGCACTCAGATCCCAGGGTCACTCTCACCTGGCTGTGGCAGAGAAAGGGCTCCCAGCACAGCCCTCTGGGCCCTGGGTACCAGATGGGACCAGAGACAGAGGCAGGAGCTCCTTCCCCACATGCTGTGGGTGCCCACAGCTTTGCTTTGCCCACAGCCCTGCACTCACCAGAGCACTTTAAAAGCTCCTGTAATGACAGAAACACCCTAACAGGATTCTAAACAAGCCGAAATCATTTATAAATATTGGTGTGACAAGCTGGCCAGCTCAGGCTGGTGCTGGCCAGGTGCAGTGTGCAGCCCCAGGAGATGCTGCTGAAGGCACAGCAGTGCTGCACACCGAGCACCATGGCAGCAGAGCTCAGCACTCCTGCTGCAGAGGGATCTGATGATTTTCTGAGTTCCTGCTGTAGTAATGAGCTTAATCAGCCCATGCAAATCAGTTTCCATTTGAAACCAGCCTTATCTAATGGAACCCACTCAGTATTTGCCTCCTGGAGTTTTCACACAGATCGATCTTCCCCGTTGCAGGTGTGAAAGGCAACTGGGGCAGGGAATGGTTTCACCTTTCCCAGCACTGGGCTGCAGCTTGGAGCTCCATGGCAATTTCTCAGCTTCATTTCTCACATTCTCATTGTTCCCAGAAACAAAGGGAATTAGGCTCTGAAAACCTCTCTCCTCTGGCAATGGATTATGTCCTTAGATTACTGCAACCATTCAGAGGAGCATTTGGATAAGGGAATTGACACAATTCAGCCCTTGGTGCCAGCAGGTTCAGCAGGAGAGCCCCTCCACCACGGCCTATTTTGAATAAGCAAATCAACCACGCACAGGGAGATTCATTTTGCAAAGTGCAAGCGGAAAAAGCAATGCCAGTTCCCATCCACTCCTGGCTGACATTTTATTTAACAGGTTATTCATTTGCCCCAGCATCCTCAGCAGCAGCAGCAACCACTCCTGCCACCTCCCATAACTCACTGCCAGCTCCTTTCCCAGGTGCCTCCCCCTCCTCCCCAGGGGTAATTAGCAATTATGAAGGTGTTACAGCAATGCTGTTCAGTGCCACAGCCCCAGTGCTGGCTCATGGGCAGCACCATGTCCTCCAGAACCAAATTGTACCCCAAACCTCATCCCTCAGGCTTGATCCTTCCAGGGATGCAGAAGCCTGAGCCCTGTTCAAACCTTTGGGACAGTGTTGCCCTGAACTCCTGGGCTGGAGCCCAGACTGACCCATCAGACCTGCACAGACCCTCCCCAGCTCTGTGCACCCTGGACCAGGTGTTCTGAGGCTGGACCCCAAGGTGTGCACAAGGCCACTGTTGGAGCCCAGGACATTCCTCTGGCTGCCCTGGAGGACTCCAGACCCTGGGAGGGAGCTCAGAGACCTTGGCATGGAGTCACAAACACCCGAGCCTTTGATTTTAACCCATGGAAACAATTACCAACTTTGTGTGATGATTTACTAGCCACAAGAGTTTGAGTAGAATGATAGTGAATTTGTCACAGGGTGAAAAAGTAGAATTTTTGGCATTTAGAATGGGAGTTCAAGAGATAAGATGGAGGAACCTGGGCATGTCCTGTCTTTCTTCTTCTTGTCCTCCATCTTCTGCTGTGATGGTGGCACTTCTGGATTGGTTTAGAGTAGAGATAGACTGTCTAACATAGGTGATAGGTATTGGAAAATTATTGTAAATTAACTACACATAGTTCTCAGTATAAAAAGCCAACACCAGCTCAAGGCAGGTCAGTGTGCCTCAACCCAATCTGCAGGGCAGACCTCAGCCAGGGAAAGAATTTTATAGATAAGGGAAAATAAACAACCTTGAAAACCAGAACCGAGGAATCTTGACTTCTTCTTTGGTCACAAGGCTGGGAGAAAAGACTTTTAACACCTCAGGAGCCATTTCCAGCACACAAAACCCAAGGGGCCACCAGTGAGTGAAACCCCTGGGGACACACACAGGCCTGCTCTGAGCCCCTGCCCCACCCAGGACCCCTCCTGCTGCCCATCCCATTTATTTCTGATCTGCAGAGCCCTGCTGTGGTGCTCTGGCTGACCCACCAGGCAGGGCAGAGACAGAGAGCAGGTGTCAGACTGCTCACCATGCTCCAGACAAGGCTCAGGCAGGACAGATGCTCAGCCTAAATGAGCTGTGCCAAGGGGGAAAAGCCCTGTGGCAGAAGGTAAGGGAGGATGGCGAGACACTGAGGGGTGTCTCAGTGCTGCAGAGAAGGGGACAGGGCTGCAAGGAGCTGCCTCTGGACAGGGAGTGTGGGCTTGGGGCAGCCAGGAAACCACAACCAGCACAGCTCTCCTCACCAACTGCACTGCACTCCTCTCTTTTTTTTTTTCCCCCCCTTCCTCTCTTTTTCTCCAATTTATCTTTTTGACACATTCAATGATGCTTCTGCAGACCGAAAACAATAGAGACAGAGTTTCAGCCAAGGCAATTTCAGAGCTGAATCAAAGCTAAAATAACCTAGACACAGAGCAGCTGAGCAGAGACAGCTCAGGGAGGGGGACAGAGCAGTGCAGGTGCCCTGTCCCTCTGTGCAGCTCTCTGGCTGGCAGGGAGGACAGGAGCTGTGTGTCTCCATCTCCCTGCCACCATTTCCCCCTCCCATGGATGCAATTCCCCCCAAATCCAGCCCTGCAGCTGGGTGAGTACCTGCCTGCCCAGCACACCAGCTCCGTGCCTTGCATAGCAAGCAGTGCTTGCTGTCCTGACCTTACAGCCTGCAGAGCTTCCAGGTAGAGATTTTAATTTCCCCCCCCCCCTCTAAAAGTGCTACTCTGCTGCTATGTGAAGGACGTGGGAGGGACAGACAGACGGACACACAAATGGGGAAGGAGGGAGGATGGGCTGGTTCTGCCAAGTGAATATTGCAAGTGGACCCGTAACAAGGCACAAGACACAATCCTCAGCATGACTCAGCCTGGAAACACATTCTGCTTCCCAGTCCCACTGCCAGGACTGGCACTGCCCCACAAGGATGCAGTGCAGCCCGTGGCTGCCACCTCAGCTCTCACCCCAAATGCATTCCACAGCCAGGACAGGTGAAACCAGGCAGCTCCTGGGAGCTGGACAGGCTGATCATGGCCAAAGCAGCCAGGAAAAGGGGGGCTGATGCTGTGCAGGACGAGCTGTGCGTGGCTGACACGCTGCTGGGGCTCTGCAGACCTGGGAGCAGCTGTCAGAGCCTGTCTGGTTCCAGTGCCTGCCTCCCCAGACACACGGGGAATTCTGCTCCCCTGGGCCTGTGCCACATTCATTTCTCTCTCTCAGAGAAAGGGTTCAGCACTGTGAGCCTCAGTGCTCTTGGAGAGCATCAAAAGCAGCAGGAAGAGCAGAGAAATGGAAGGTGCAGGATCACAAGCATCCCCCAGGGCTGCTCCATGGGGGCACCTTGTGCCCCAGAACTCCTGCCAGGGGACAGTGGTCCATACAGGACACTGGTCACATGCTGGGTGAAGTTCAGTGGGCTGGGAAGGGCAGCATGGTGTCCTTCTGCTCCCATATTTCACTTGTGAAATGCCACATCCAGCTCCAGGTTTAATTGTGGGGCTGGGCAGGAGGTGCCTCAAGAGCCTTCTCTGGGCCCCACTGAGCATCCCCCAGGGCTCAGTGATCACCCCAGCTCCAAAGAGCCTGTGCCCTGCCCTTGGGCAGCCCCAGCTGGCCTGGGTGGGTGTGAAACCCCTCACTGGGATGGCAGGCAATGCTCTGCTCATGCCAGAATCTTGTAAGGGAGATGCTCAGCATCACCTCCCTGGCTTAGGGGGATGTCAGCCCCCCCTCCTCTCTGCCTGTGCCCCAGCTGGCTCCATGTCTCTGAAGGATCCATCCCAGTGCCAAGTGACATGTTCCTGATCATCTGAGGACATGCAAATAAGCCCAGAGCCCTTCTCCCTCCCCACCCAGGGAGAGCATTCCCCTCAGTGCTGTGTACAGCCAGCACTGTGCTGTGCCAGCTGTGACAGCTCTGGAGGTGACATGGCAGCTCTGGCTGTCCCAGCAGGACGTGTCAAACTGTCACACTGCATTAGCTGTGACACACTCCTGCACACCGCCCTGCAGCCACCCTGCCACGGGGCTGTGGCACCCCTGCCATGCCACAGCACCCTGAGCCTGCCTTGGGAGCCCCATCAGCTCCCTGGGCAGTGCCCAAGGGGTGCCAGCCAATGCTTTTGGCACCTGGCTCCTTGCATGTCTTCTGCAGCAGGACACTCACGGCTTTGCAGACCATGGCAAACTGATGGGATCAGGCTGAAACAACCACCTGGCCACCACTGAAGAGTTGTCATCTTATTGTAAAAGTTCCATACCTTCTTGCTGATGTCTCCTCACAGCACTGCCAACAAAACCCCAACCCTCTCCTCACCCAGCTCACCCACTCTTTTATAGCACTCATCCTCACTGGACACAGCTGTGGCCTGTTAAGGGCAGGCCTGTCCCTAATCTTTGGGGATTAGCACAGCTGCACCTCCTCAGGGGTGAGATTACTTTCTGCATTATCTTTATTTTCTTACATTCTATTCCCCCACACTGAAGCACCAGGAGCTGGGGCAGGTACAGGGGTGTGGAAATCACAAATGCTCTGGACAGAGTGAGACAGAGCTCTCCCAGGATTTTCCTGGGAAACTGTGAGAAAGCTCAGAGAACAATTATTATCTCAATCTCTGCACCTGGCAGGCAATCTCTGTTTGTTAAAGATGTTTATAAGAAGGAATTGTCCCTTCTTGATCAATAGGTGAGAGAAGATTCCTAAAGGCCAATCAGGTCTTAGGTGCACCATTGCTTCTATAAGAACTGTGAATTTCTAACAATAAAGTGCATTTTCATGCCTTCTGAGGATGGAGTCTCTGTATCACCTCTGTCTGTCCCTGACACCCCTTTGGGGATGGGGGGAAGGATGGAGATGGAGGTACCGTGCCCACCTCACGCCCACCCTCCAGGAACCATCTGTGGTGGCATGGAGAGCCTGGCATGGGGCAAAACATCTCCTCATGCCAGTGCTGGTGGGGTTCTGAGTCCTGTGGGACACAGCCCTGCATCCCCTCCTCTGCCCTGTGCCACCACCCTTGCCCTGTGCCCTGGCGCTGCTGGAGAGTGAAGCAGCCAGATCTGCCTACAGGGATCTGCTCTGCCTTCACCAACAGACACTGGAGCACATCAATTTTGGGGCAGGTTGGACCCTCTGCAGGGCACTGGTAGAGCCTCAGAGAGGCCTCAGAGGAGAGGTGGCCCAGTTAGCAGAGCAGCAGCAGCTCTCTGATGCAGCATTCACATCCAGGGAGCACCGCAGAGCCAGGACCAGCACCGCCCGTGGTCCCCACAGCTGTCACCTTGGCACTGCTGGAGAATGACAATTCCTAGCCACTGGTGCCATAACATCAGATGACTTTGTCCTGAGTCACAAGAAGCAGCAGAGAGAGCTGAGCTTGGCCCCAGAGCTCGCTGTCCCTTCCTCTGCTGGCTCAGATCGATGCTTTGAGGCAGTGCCTGGCTCTGGGCAGCTGTGAGGTGGGGTTAAGCTGCTTGGGCTCCAGCTATGCTGTAAATAACACAACAGGCAGCTGCAGCTCCTGTGAGATCAGGAATGCCTCTACCTGACACTCTCAGTTTGGCCAACAGCTCCAAAATCACCTCCCAGGAGCGTGCACAAGGAGCCACCAGCCCTCGCTGCCTCCTCATCATGTTCCAGGCACAGCTTCTCCCATTTCCTGCTTCACTGTTCAGATTAAAATCCTTCTGCTAGCCTATAAAAAAGGTAATCAAAACGATAACAGCATCAATCAAACGCTCTCACAGATGAGCCAGTTGGTCCTTGCCTCCTCCTGGCTGCCAGCAGCTCGTTGTCATGGGTGGACGGGAGCTGTGAGCTCCATCCTGGGGGCATCCATCTGGGAGAGCTGGGCAAGGAGTGGGGAGGATTTCAGCTCCCACCTCGGGATGCTCTGGCACCCTCTCAGCACTCAGCTTGCTGCCAGGGAGCTGCACGGGTGCTGCAGAGGAATGAGAGCTCACCGACTCCCCCTGCTCAACACAAACCAATTATCCTTGTGGCAATTAAAAGGGAGGAGAGACAAAGCCCTGTGGCCAAGAGCATCTGCAAATCCTGACACCAGTGCCAGTGCTGGAGGAAGGAGGAGCAGATCCCTGGAGCCACGGCTCTGTGCCAGCCTGGGCACACACTGGGCATGGATCACCCAGCAGCATTTTGGTACCACACATCTGCAGGGCAGAGATGAGATGCTCCCAAGTCTCTGGTCACCTTTGTACAGCCCCATCAGTTCTGCTGCTGCAGACAGAGGGGTCAGGACATGTTGGAGGCTACAGGCAATGCAAAGCTCAGGGTCTAGGGGCAGTTTCCAAATAATGGCTGGTGGTGGCTTAGAGAAGCTGGCATGGGGCAAAACATCTCCTCATGCCAGTGCTGGTGGGGTTCTGAGTCCTGTGGGACACAGCCCTGCATCCCCTCCCTTGCCCTGTGCCACCAGCTCTTCCTGTGCCCTCGAGCTGCTGGAGAGTGAAGCAGCCAGATCTGCCTACAGGGATCTGCTCTGCCTTCACCAATAAACACTGAAGGACATCAATCAGAGACAGAGACACCGTGCTGGGGATGGAGATGTGCTTCCCACTCCCCTCAGACACACCTGACGCCCTGTGCAGGATGGGCAGATCAGAGACTCCTCTGCTCCTCCATGGGCAGGCAGGAGCAGTATTCTAAAAGCAGGGAGAGAAAACAAGCTGGACTCCATGGATATCAGAAGGCTAATTAATTACTTTAATATGCTATATTATTCTATACTATATTACACTGAACCTGCACAAGCACCCAGCTGCACTGAACTGCCCAGAATCTCGTGACTGTCAGCTGACAGTCCCAATACACATGTGGATTCAACTGGTCAGTGAATCAAAACACTCACACCAGAATCAAATCAAGCAAAGTCCTTCAGGTAAATAATCTTCTTCATGGCATTCCACTTGTTCCAAAACACAGGAGCAGTAAATCAGATAAGAATTGGTTTTTTTCTTTCTCTGAGGTTCAGAGAATGTGAATCCCAGAAATATCCTTGGGAAGCTGTGCCTTGCTTTTTTCTGTGGAGAGAAATGCAGCCACAGAGCAGGGCTCTGCAGCCAAATCACACAGGGACTGAGACCCACAGGTGTTGTGCATGGCCTTTGCTCTTGATGACAAGCAGGAGATTCCTGTGCTGGAGCTGGGCTAACAAATGCCACCTTATCCATCAGCAGAGGGGCTGCAGGAGCTGTGCTCAGCACCCCTGGTGCTCCAGCCATTCCCAAAGGTCCCTGAGCTGGAGGGGTGCCAGGTGGATGAGCGAGTGACGAGGCAGTGTCAGCTCCAAGCTCCCCACGTGCTGATGGCTGGGAGCCAGAGCATCCCTGACCACAGCCCCAGCCTGCTGCAAACCCACACTGCCTGCATCCCTGGGAGCCAGAGCATCCCTGACCACAGCCCCAGCCTGCTGCAAACCCACACTGCCTGCATCCCTGGGAGCCAGAGCATCCCTGACCACAGCCCCAGCCTGCTGCAAACCCACACTGCCTGCATCCCTGGGAGCCAGAGCATCCCTGACCACAGCCCCAGCCTGCTGCAAACCCACACTGCCTGCATCCCTGGGAGCCAGAGCATCCCTGACCACAGCCCCAGCCTGCTGCAAACCCACACTGCCTGCATCCCTGGGAGCCAGAGCATCCCTGACCACAGCCCCAGCCTGCTGCAAACCCACACTGCCTGCATCCCTGGGAGCCAGAGCATCCCTGACCACAGCCCCAGCCTGCTGCAAACCCACACTGCCTGCATCCCTGGGAGCCAGAGCATCCCTGACCACAGCCCCAGCCTGCTGCAAACCCACACTGCCTGCATCCCTGGGAGCCAGAGCATCCCTGACCACAGCCCCAGCCTGCTGCAAACCCACACTGCCTGCATCCCTGGGAGCCAGAGCATCCCTGACCACAGCCCCAGCCTGCTGCAAACCCACACTGCCTGCATCCCTGGGAGCCAGAGCATCCCTGACCACAGCCTCAGCCTGCTCCACTACTGTTGCAAAACCCACACAGCCTGCACCCCTGCTGACACCTCATTTGCAGCAATCCTGCCAGGGGCAGGTAAACACAGGCAAGTCATCAGTATCACATCAGCAGAGAGAGTCTAACTGGGATCTCACCCTGCCTGAGCAGGCAGCAAGGGAAGATGTTCCCTTTTTATTAAGGGATCTCCTCTGAAGAGCTGAAACAAAGCAAACCCCACATCTCCCTCCCACAGAGCCAAGGGATGGCAGCTGAGACTGGAGCATCCAGCTTCTCTCCCACAGCCTTCCTTCCTCCCAGGAGGAACCCACAGCTCTGGAAAGGCCCCCACTCCCTGGGAATGCTCTCTTCCCTCCCCTGGCTCAGGCCTGGCTCCCCTCTGCAACCTGAGGCTTCTGACTGAGGAAAGCACCTTTTTAAAGAAGAAATAACAATCAAAAACCGGCCTTTTGCTGCTGTTACCCATCAGTGAGACACACAGTGTGCTTTGCTGGCTGTGATTACACAGACCCCGTGTGAACCCCCACAGCTCCCAAGGTCTGTCCCTGTGTCCCCACCCCAGGCAGGACCAGGTGTCTCCTGCCTTCTCAGAAATGTCTCTCTCATCAGTAGGGTCGCAGCAGGAACACACCCAGGGCTCCTCAGCTCCAGGTCTCTGTACAGGCAGTGAAAAGAGGAGTCTCATGAGCGTTGCTCAAAGGTGATGCAGCAGCAGCAGCCAGAAGCATCACCAGCTGCTCCATGCCCAGAATACAATTCCCATTAAAGGGAACAAAAAAGCAAAGCACAAAAACCAACGAAGCACTGAAGTGCTTCACAGCATCCTCTGCCTCACCAGAAGACAGGGCCCTTGCAAATGCTCTCTGCCACTGAGACCCCAAGCCTGGGGGATGCTCCAGGGCAGCCTCCCCCCTTCCCACCCTGCTCATGAGATGGTCTCAGGGGCTGCAATGAGAAACCTCCATGGGGTTTGGGGTCTCTGAGGCAAAGTGGTGGGTGCAAAGCAGTTTGAAGCCTTCCCTAGCCCTGGAAGGAATCAAAGGGGTCTGCAGGGTGTGGGACAAACAGTGCTGGCACATCCCAGCACCCCAGGCTGGATTGTCTGGGATGAGGGCACAGACTCCTTCACATCCAAGCCCACACAGCCAGCCCTAGAACACTTCTGTCAGGAGAAAGACCAACAGAGGAGTCACAAGGGGCTGTTAATTGGGCATTCTGCTAATGGGAAAGGTAATTAAGGGCTTCCCAGAGGCCAGCACTGGCACCTGGATTTAGCAGCACTGTTCCCTTGGGGATGGCAAACACAATGTAAATTCCCAGGGGATTAAACTTGAAGAGGGTATCCAACTAGCAGGGAGAGAGGAGAGGCCAGCACCACAGGAGGGACGGTAATTACAGAATTACCTGCCAGCCTTTTAGGACAATGAATGACATGAAATTTTATATAGATAAATAGAGACTTGCCACAGCTGGGGGAACAGCCGGTACTGGGGCAGGAGCAGCCTGTGCCCTCTGGCTGATGGCAGCACAGGAACAGGGCACAGAGGATGGGGCAGGCAGGAGAAGAGCTGGGTTTGCAGGGCAGAGCCATCCTGGGGATGATGGCAGTGCAGGAATCAGGGACAGAGGCAGAGGAGGAGGCAGGGATGGCTCGGTGAGCACTGATCAGTGCTGCAAGGAGCCCTAGCCCTGCTTAGCAGGCAGCTCAGGCAGCACCAGGCAGGAACAGGACAGGCTGTTTTCCCTCCTGCAGCCAGGGAGCACAGGGATGCTTTAACCTCTGCACCACTGCCGGGCTGGCTCCTGAATCACTGCCTGTCCTGACCCACAGGCACGCCAGGAGCTGTGCACAGCACACCTGGGCTTGGCAAGGGCAAGGCAGAAGAGGCTGAATGCAGCAAACCTGAGAGCTGGCTGCCTGCCTCTCCTCCAGGACTGGGGGTGCCTCAGAATGTCACCATCACATTTTCTGAAAAATCCTCTTTGCCCAAGATTCTTCCCCTGGGAAGCTGAGAAGCCTCAGAGAAAAAGGAAAACAATATTATCTCATTTGCTTCTCCTGTGTTTTGCTGCTTTGGAATGTGATCTGGAGATTGTTTATCCAACATGTGAATTGTTTCTACTTAATGGCCAATCACGGTCAGGCTGTGTCAGACTTGATAGAAAGAGTCACGAAGTTTTCATTATTATCTTTTAGCCTTCTATCTGTATCCTTTCTCTATTCTTTAGTATAATATAATATAATATAATATAATATAATATAATAATAAATTAGCCTTCTAAGAACACGGAGTCAGATTCATCAATTCCTCCCTTCGTTGGGGGACCCCAAAAACACAAAATCAGAGCCGGGCATTTCCCTCACACTCTGCCACATCCCAGCCAGCAGCTCCCTCCTAACAGCGTTTCCAGCCTTTGCCAGTGCTGGGAAACTGTTGTTTCGATTTTTAAGATTTCTTAAGCTTTCTAATGTTTACATTCTTGTAGTGAAGTTTTTTACACATTTTCTGTAAATTCTTTTTGTTCTGCATTCTTTTACAAAAGAGGAGAAATTTGATAGACTGTTGGTTTATCCAGTATCATTGGAGAGGTGGGACTTTGTCACAGACATCTTTTATGAAAAATCCTTTCCTTAGGATTTTTCCTCCTGAGAAACTGAGCAAGGCTCAGGAACAAAATGCAAACAATGGTTATCTGCTGCTGTGGAATGCAACAGGTGCATCTGTGATTGGTCTCATGTGGTTGTTTTTAATTAATGGCCAATCACAGTCAGCTGGCTCAGACTCTCTGTCTGAGACACAAGCTTTTGTTATCATTCTTTCTTTTTCTATTCTTAGCCAGCCTTCTGATGAAATCCTTTCTTCTATTCTTTTAGTATAGTTTTAATATAATACATATAATAAAATAATAAATCAGCCTTCTGAAACATGGAGTCAGATCCTCGTCTCTTCCCTCATCCTCAGACCCCTGTGAACACGGTCACAGCACTGTCACCCTCCAATCCACTGTCACTTTTGGAAATCTATAAATGCTGGAGTCAGAAAATAAATCCCCTTTTTTACCTTGAGAAGAGCAGTGTGTGCATGTGCTACAATGACAGGGAACACCAGGCTTTGCTGCTTTTTGCTCCGGAGCAGGCTGCCTGCTTTGCCCCGTTGGCACAGGGGAGCTCCCAGCCTGCCCATCCCCAGGTCGGGGTGCCAGGCTCCCCATCCCAGCCTCTGCCAGCAGGAGACATCCCCTGGGCTCCTTGGAAACGCTGCCAGTGGGAGCTGCTGCTCAGTCAGGGAGTGACTCACGGCGCTGGGCGAGGGTGGCACCGGGCTCTGGCTGCCACTCGACCGCCCAGAGCTGCAGTGACAGTGACACGGGGCACAGAGCCAGGCTGTGCCCATGGCATGGCATCTCCTGCAGTGCCAGAACCCAGGACATCCCTCTGTGCTGTGTGGTGCTGTTCACAGGGGTCCCAGGATGAGGGAAGAGATGGCAATCTTGACTCCATGGTTCAGAAGGCTGATGTATTATTTTATTATACATTACGATATATTATATTATATTATATTAATATATTAAAACTATACTAAAAGAATAGAAGAAAGGATTTCATCAGAAGGCTACCAAGGAAAGGAATGGAATGATAATAAAATCTTGTGACTGACCAGTGAGCCCGAGACAGCCGGACTGTGATTGGTCATTAATTAAAAACAAACGTGAGACCAATCACAGATGCACCTGTTGCATTCCACAGCAGCAGACAATCATTGTTTACATTTCATTTCTGAGGCCTCTCAGCTTCTCAGGAGAAAAAAGCCCAGCAAAAGGATTTTTCACAAAATATGTCCGTGACAGTCCTGGATTGCCCAAACCCCTGCCAGGGGGCTCAGAGACCCTGGCACAGAACCCAAGACCTTTGTGTCTTTGATCTTGACCCATGGAAAAATTACCAACCTTATATGAGGATTTACAAGCCATAAAAGTTTAAGTAGAACGACAGTTTGTCACGGGGTGAAAAACAGATTTTTGGGGTTTTCAGAATGGGGGCTCGAGGTCCCAAGATGGAGGAATTTGGGTGTGCCCTGTCCTTCTTTCTTCTTCCTTTTTCCTAGCCTCCATGTTCTGGGTGATGGTGGCACTTTTGGATTGGTTTAAGGTAGAAGCTCCCTGTCTAACACAGGTGATAGCTATTGGGAAGTTATGGTAAATAATGTACAGGTAGTTTTTAGTATAAAAAGATAAAACCGTCCCGGGGGCAGGCAGTGCATCTGCCTGACCTGCTGAACAGACCTCGGCAGGACAGAGAAAGAATTTCATAGATAAGAAACAATAAACAACTTTGAGAATGAGAATGGAGGAGTCCTGATTCCATCTTTGACTGCCAGGCTGGGAAAAGAGACTCTAACCCATCCTGGGGTCACTGTGAGCAGCAGAATCCCGAGACTACAGCTGGGGGACAGCCCCATCCCTCCCACCCTGCTCCACTGGGCTGGCAGCTGTAAAAGCACTGCAGAACCAGACCCAAGGGCTGCTTTTCTGTGCCACCACATCAGGGAGAGAAGGAGCAGCCCTGGGAAGGCATCTCCTGCAGACAGGGACACCCTGAGTCCCACTGCACTGGGGCATCTCCTCCCTCCCAGCTTATTTGGGACTAAGGGGAAACTGAGGCACGGGGGGAGGAAAGGACTTGCAGCAGATCAGTGAAGCACAGAGGCTCTTCTGCTCCTGCTCATCCCGGGGGAGGCATCCCCCAAAGCACAGGGCAGCAGCCCAGGCACTCCCCTTTGCAAAGCACCTCCCTGCCTGGCCTCAAAGATAGCACAGGCTCCTCAAAACCCGATGGGATGATAAGCACCTCTTCTGAAAGGGAGCAATTACCACAAAACACTGATTATGCAAATACCTTGGTTACCAAAACGATGTTCCCTGAATTCTGAGTAGGGAAGAAAAGAGCCGTGGAGAAAATTTGTTTAGCCAAGAGCTGCATCACATCTATTTATAGTGCTGAGAGGTGGAGAGGGACCTCCCTGGGCAAAGAGGCTTTAGGAGGCCACCACAGCCTGGTGACCATCACACCAGGGACAGAGATGGAGTGTGGCATTTCCCTTTCCTCCCAAAACACTTCAAGGCATATTCTGCTTGCAAGAACAAGGAAACTGAGGCACAGAAGCAGAAGGCACTTGGCTAATGAGACCCAGAGTGCAGAGGAGAGGCTGAGGTGCTGCCAGGAGCAGAGCAGGGCACCCCAGTGCTGCCCAGGGCCCTGGGGGGGACAGGTCAGAGCTCCCAGAGCTGGGGCAGAGTGTGCAGAGAGGCAACAACAGAGAATGGCACTGGGGAAAAATATCTCTGTAGGACACCCAGAGTGGGCTGGGACAGCAGCAGCCACGAGGCTGGTGAGAGTAAGGCTCAAGGGGAACCTGTGAGTCTCAATGCGCCAGGCAGCGACTGTCCTATCACAGCACAGGGGGACAGTGAGATGGGGACAGTGACATTCCCAGGCCTGGCACCGCTGGCTCGAGAGGAGCAGGGCTCAGTGTGCCACCCTGTCACAGACATCTTTTATGGAAAATCCTTTCTTCAGGATTTTTCCTCCTGAGAAGCTGGAGGCCTCAGGAACAAAATGTAAACAATGATTATCGGCTGCTGTGAAATGCAACAGGTGGAGCCTTGATTGGCCCATGTTGGTTACTTCTAATTAATGGCCAGTCACAGTCAGCTGTCAGACTCTCTGTCCGAGCCACAGGCCTTTGTTATCATTCTTTGCTATTCTATTCTTAGCTAGCCTTCTGGTGAAATCCTTTCTTCTATTCTTTTAGTATAGTTTTAATGTAATATATATAATAAAATAATAAATCAGCCTTCTGAAACATGGAGTCAGATCCTCATCTCTTCCCTCATCCTCAGACCCCTGTGAACACAGTCACACACCCTGCGCAGCCCTGGCTGTGCTCTGCTGCCCTGGCCTTGTCCCAGCCTGACCCACTGCCACCATGGGTCTGTTCTGGTGCCACAGGGCTGCTGCCACCCTCGGTGGTGGCACAGGACCCTGACAGCCATTCCATCTCTGCAAGCAAGGCAGCTTTGGGAGGATCCAGCACTGACCTGCAAGGATGGAGGGTAACACACACACACAGAGACAAGGGCCATCAGGCAGCACAGCAGGGGTGGCACCATTCACACCTGGCCACCACCCTGTCCTCAGAGCAAGGTGGGACTGAGTGACAGCTGATACGACACTGCTCTGCCACAACCATGCACCTTCCCTGGGTGGGGACAGCTCCTCTCCCCGTGCTGCTGGGGCCAGCAGAGCCTGCCATAGGTGTGAGCTGCCAGCACAGCACCCCTGCCCTCAGCAGCAGCCACGCTCCGTGTCCCACTGACGTCACACGGGGAGGAAGGACAGCTCGTGACGCAGTGGATGCCAGCAGAGCCAGCCATGAGACGCTGTTTCCTGTCCTGGAGGAGCACAGAAGCCATAAGTCAGCAGGAATGCTCCTTGCACTGATGCCAGGCAGATTTATGGCAGCACAGGCACTGCTGTGCTGGTGCCAGCATCCCCTGCCACAGCTGTGCCAGGAGCAGTGCCCAGTGCCAGTGTCTCTGTGGGCAGCACCCTGCCACTGCTCGCCCAGCACTGCAGTGACACCCAGCACCTCATCCAGGCTTCCAGGCAGCTGGGGACCTGTGTTCTGCCCTGCTGGAGCAGCAGAGGGGATGCTGGACTGAGCAGACAGACAGACAGACAGACAGACAGCCCCTCTGCTCCTGACAGCCTGGCTGTCCCTGCACATGGGATCCTGTGCTGCAGGGCAGCCCCAGCCCTGCAGGATGGCCCTGTCCTTCCTCCCTCTGTCACAGCCCCTCTTTGGGCACCTTCCAGCTCAGCCTGTTTGCAGACAGCCTCGTGCAGCTCTGGCACACATCAGGAGTGTCACAGATAACCTGGTGTCCCCTGCCCAGGAGCTGTGTGCTGCCCTGGGCTGGGTGCCCACCCTGCAGCCGGGAGGAGCCCAGCCCACACCACAACACAGAGGAGCTGCCAAGTCACCCATTTTCCACTTCCAGGGTGAAATATCTGCCTGAGGATCAGGACTTTGTTCATTTGGACCATGACAGCCATTGCCTCTTGAAATCCATCTCTGGATTCGAGTGTCCCAATGACACACCCAGCAGTTTATTCCCATGCACAGGGAGAGATGGAGCTCACCCCCAGTCTCCCCAGGCAGGTCTTCTCTTCCACAGAAAGCTCCTTGTGGCCTCTGCACTCCTGCAAGGTCAGTAATTGCTCACAACCATGTGTCTGTCAGATTTGTTTTTGATCACCATAAAACCCAATTCCTCCTTATCTCCCTTGCCATCCTGAGCTGACACCGCCTGAGAAGAGACACAAAGTTAAATTCACAGAGAATGTAAGAAAAGCCAGATGTCTCCTGCTTGCAGAGCCACAGCAAACAGCACAGGCACCTCAGAGCTCCCCTGTGACACCAGTAATCCACCTGCTGCCAGCTCAGCTCCTGACTTCTCTCACTTAGCTCTGACTCTCTTACTCCTTCCCAAAACCAAGCATCCTGAGCTCTGCTGGGGGCAAGGGGCTTGCTGCCAGCTCAGGGCTAACCTCAGTTTGTACCCACTGCACATGGAACAAGGCTGGGCTCCACTCTCCGCCCTGCTGGGGACCAAGGGACAGCTGGCAGTGCCTGCCCTCTCCTCCTTCCCATCCAGCACCCCACAGGCTGCTCCTCCACCTTCCTTCTCCCCAAAATTCCAACCCCTGCCTCAGCCCAAGGAGCTGATGTGGAACCTGGACACGGAATCTTAACAGAGGCAGCATAACATGCATGGAACCTCTGCATGGCTGCACACCAGAGACTGCTCATGGAGACTGTGCACAGCTGTCAGGAGGCACTTGTTGTGTTGTGTTGGTTTGTTCCAGTTCTCCCCTATTTGTTATGATGGTTCTGTCCTCCCAGTTTTCCCCACCCTAGTTTCTGTCCGTTATGTTGTTGCCATGGTGGCCCCCCTGTTATGTAACTTCCCTGCCCCACATTTCCAAATATGTATAATTTTCTCTCCTTCCTGGGCCCAGTCAATCACTCCCCACCACTCCCAGTCTTCTAGAAAGTTCCCTTCAGTGGGAGTAGTGATTGGCTGAGGTCCCGGGGCCCCTCCTTTGCATTGTATCCATTGGTTCTTCTCTCAAGTCTGTTATGTTAAGACCTTCCCCTAACCTCCCCGGATTGGTCTATTGTAAATCCCTCCCCCAGTTGCCACCTCCCTTTATAATCCCATGCTCAACCCATTTTCCTTGTCACTCTCTGCTGGTCCTTCCCAGTTTGTCACCCCCTGCTGGCTGTCCCCTGGGACATTAAACCAGTTTTACCCCAGAGAGTGTCCGGCTCTTGCTTCACTCTGCCCTGCCTCGCAGCTTCTCTCCGAGACCTCGTCCTGCAGGCACAGCCCGAGGCTTTCACTGCCGAGGGGTGCCTGAAGCTGCCAGTCCTGGGGCCTTGCCACCGGGACTGACACCCCCTGCTGCAGTGGGGCTGTTGGCCACCCTCTCCGCTAGCCAGGGCACAGGATTATCGGCCGTGGCAGCGCTGCAAATTGGCGCCCAACGTGGGGCTGCAGGCACTGGAGGTCCAGCCTCCAATGTGGGCAAACGGGACTTGTCCCCAGCTGTCTGTCACACCCCAGACACGCTCACTGCCAAAGGAAGGGCTTAGCTTTGGGCATCAGAGCTCAAATCCTGGTGAGCACTGCCATGGCATCCCTCCTCCCTTGGGCTCAGGTTTCTGAGAGGTCAGGAGCACTGCTGGCCTCTCCCACAGCATCAGCTGGCCACAGGGAAGTGTCCCAGCACTCCTTGCCATGCTTTTGCTGATGGGGATGAAGGCAGAGACCCTGCTTGCCTGTTCCTGTGACCACAGAGTTTTGTGCACCTGAACCTCTGAGCTGCTCACACACCACCCATCTCCCCAGCCTGTGTTTTCACTACCCTCAGGACACGCAGCTCAGGCATCCAGGCAGTAAAACCCCCCTCTGTTGTACTGGAACTTTTCCAGGCACCATCATGGTCCTCTGGAGATGTTCAGGGATTTTTGCTGCCAGTGCACTTAGGGACACTCACCACTTACATGACAAGAAGCCACTAGATCCCTCCCAGAGCCCAACCAGAGTGTACGGCTGGTATCTGTGCTTGCTCCTGGGATGGAGGATGCTTGCATGGGGCTGGAGAGCAACCAGCCATGGTAGGAACCACTCAGACACCACTCCAGGCCCTCCCCAGAGAGACCTGGGTCCAACCCAGCAGCTGGGGGGAGGGATGTGACAGCCAAGGCAGATGTGACACTGATGGCAGTTCCTGGTCTGTGACAGTGTTCACAGGGGTCTGAGGATGAGGGAAGAGATGAGGATCTGACTCCATGTTTCAGAAGGCTTGGTTTATTATTTTATGACATATATTATATTAAAACTATACTAAAAGAATAGAAGAAAGGATTTCATCAGAAGACTAGCTAAGAATAGAAAAAGAAAGAATGATAACAAAGGCTTGTGGCTCAGACAGAGAGTCCGAGCCAGCTGACTGTGATTGGCCATTAATTAGAAACAACCACATGAGACCAATCACAGATGCACCTGTTGCATTCCACAGCAGCAGATAACCATTGTTTACATTTTGCTCCTGAGGCCTGTCAGCTTCTCAGGAGGAAAAATCCTAAGGAAAGGATTTTTCATAAAATGTGTCTGTGACATTGGTCCACGTCCCGCCAGCACCACATCAGCCTCCAGGGCTCTGAGCAGCAGCAGCAGGAGCATTTCCAGCTTGTCCTTGTCAAGGAATGGAGGGAACAACCTCCAAAGTGCTCCATGGGTAGGGGTACATTGATCCAAGTGCCTGTGGACACTGCCTTCCCTCTCTCTCCCCACCTGAAGGCAGCACTGGCTGGTAACTCCCAGCACTGAGCAGTCCCTGTGGGAATGCCCCCATTACAGCCCAGAGGGTGCAAGCAACAGCCAAGTGAAGAGAGGGGATGGATGCTCCAAGGTGCTGCTGACCATGGTGGAAGTGGGCACAGGATTCAAGGGAGCATTGAAATATTGGAAATAAAGAGAGGCAGAGCAAGGAAATATGACCTGAAAGAAGCAGTTAAGCTTCTAGAGAGAAAATGCATGGCATGGATTGAGGCTGGATATCTGCACAGGCAGCCAGACCCACCTGATGCACCCAGTGCATGTCCCAGGTGAGCAGAGCACTCACGCAGGCTGTGACACAGCTGAGCAATACTCAGAGAAGGTGCCAAAGCTGGATGGAGGCCCCAGACACAAACCCTTTGGGGCAGGGACTACACCTTTTTCCCCCTCTCCATCTTCCCCAGCTGAAGATCTGGCAGGACAGCAACACCCTGCATGCCATGGCAGCAGAGGGGAACCAGAGCTGTGGCTGCGCCAGCCTTTCCAGCACTTGGAATGTGTGGCATGCTGTGGCATGACTGAAGGCAGGAGGATATTGGTGACAGCACACCAGCTGCCCTTCGAGGCTGCTCCTTTCCATAACTCCAATTAATACCACAAACCTCTATCAGGAGTCTGAGTTGCTTGGAAACTGTTTGCTGCAGCGACTGACAGCTGCTGCCAGGAGGGCTCAATGCCAGCCCACTCCCCAGGGCTGCCACCACAGAAGCTGGTGGAACAGCCCTGCCCCATTCCCTGGCACGTGCCAGCAGCCAGGGGATCCAGGGATGAGCTGGGAGCAGCCAGGGATGAGAGAGCCTGGAAAGGCTCGAGGGCTGCGAGGCTTTGGTTTAGGACTTGGAGATCCCACAGCTAAGGCTTCAAAATGTTCCCAGCCCGAGGGTGAGGGAGAGTTTCCAGAAAAACATTCATGGAAAAAACGTGCTCAGCCTCACAAGATTTATTTGGCCAAATGTGGACGTTGAATTCGATCATAAAGAAGTCAGAGAGAGGGTTTTGCTTTATGGACAAAGTATTGGTGTGGGCTTAATGGTGAAGTCACTGAGACCTCCATAATACTCTATGAATAATCAGGTATCTCTTCCAATTTATAGTGTACCATAAAGTGCTGCTACAGTTTTGGAGACAGTACTTTTTGTTACACTATAGCAATGACAAAAAGCATATTTTACTGTAGGAATGGCAGTGTAAGTATATTTATCCACTGGCCAGAATTCTGTGGTACACTTTCCTATATAATGGCTGCACAAACATACATACATCCCAGATTTACACCCAGATTTTCCATACTTTGCTTTGAAATTTGCATAATATGCGAAAATTCCTGTATAAAATGGAGAAGAGCATGGAGCAGCTCCTGCCAAACCAGCCACTGGAATTCAGCACTTCTCTGTCTCACACTGCTCGTGTTTCCCCACAGTGACAGCACCCTGGGGATCCTGGAGCTGCCTTGGGGATGCCCCTTTTAGCTCAGCATTCCCAGGGAGAAGGAAAGCTGAAGGGGAGGAGGATGAGGACCCCAGTGCAGGAATCCCCACGAGAAGAACATGAGGGGAGCAGGTTCTGTCAGTGCTGGTGGAAGGCATCTCCAACACCATCATCCCACCTGACAGCTTCCTCCATCGCCCCAGTGAAGCACTGCCTTTTCTTCTGGAGAAAAAATGTTGTGGAATTACAAGTCTGATTGATATGAATATGTAACAACGCTGCTTTATTAATAGCAGCTGCATTATCAGTTTGCTCCCTGCTATTGGCAGGAGATCTGGGACAATATGTGGTTTGAACACTAAAGAGAAATGCAGCCTGCAAAGGCAGCGAGATCATTTCCTTCCTGGAGCTGGCCAGGGTGACAGGGATGCATCCATGGCTCTTCCTGCCTGGGATGGCTCCAGTGTGCCTGGTCCTGGACACACACCCACGGCCATCTGCACAAGGATTTGTGCTCAGTGCCCCCAGCACAGGCAGCAGACACCCCTCCAAGCCAGGGACCACCAGAGGCAGCTTTAACCTCTGCAAATTGAGGTCACTTGGTGCAGAGCATCATGCAAATCTCCCTGGCACGGGTAATAAACTCCCCTCGCAGTTCGCTTGCCTTACTCCCCCCATCACCACCCTGGAGGCATTAATGAAAACAAGATTACAAAGGAGATTGGATTGGACATATATCTGGTGTGCTATTTTAGCTGTAAATTATGCCAGCTTCATAAAACCCCAACTGTTCTTTCCTGAGATCCTGCATAGATTGGCTGGCTAAGATCAAGCAAGCGGCGCTCGCGGCGGGCAGGCACTGCCTAGAAAAACGCTGAGAGGCTCCAAACAGGAGCAAGATCTTACAGTGCTGCATATCCACACACATTTACACACATGGAAACACGGGCATGACAGCCAAGAACTTCTCATGCCCACTGATCAGCTAAAGGGACACAGCCAGAGGTTTTACAAACCCCTGCTGTAGGGGCTTGCCAGGCTTTGGCGAGCTGACCCTACAGATCATCTGTGCTGTTTCACTGCCTCTGATCACCCTGCTGACACTTCCCTCAGCTTTAGGTAACCCCAGGAGGGAGCAGAACATCAGGCAGCACGGTCCAAAGCAAGGCTGGATGCCAGGTATGGGACAAGGGGCTCTGTCTCAGAGTGGGAGTTAGAACATGAGGTGAGGTGAGCAAGGCTGGCTCTGTGGCACCCACAGGGCTCCCAACCCAAGGCTGGGCAATAGGGCTCTGCAGCACCCGGGCAAAACTGCCCTAGCCTGAACTTTGCAACAGCAAAGCCAGCAGGAGGCTTTGCAATTCTTCTCACGAGCATCACTGTAGCTTGGCTATGCTCCACGACCCTGGACGACAGAGCAGCCAGGGCTGAGCTGCTCCAGGGAGAGCAGTGGTGCTGCACAGGAGGAAGGACACAGCTCTGCTCACACCCTGCTCCAGTCCCTGCTCTCTCCTGGCTCCATGCTAGGAAGGCACGGGCAGTGCAGGAGCCTTGGCAAACAGGGACTTGAGCAGCGAGCCATGCATGACCTGGCTGCTGCAAGCACTCTGCCACCTCCAGGGGATAAGGGCCACTCTGAGCCCTGAGGGGACAAAGCCCCCAGCCCATGGGAGCCCTCCTCCAACCCACTGCCCATTACCTGGAGGGAGACAGCTCCAGAGCAGCTGCACACCTTGCCCTTCCTGCCACGCTCCCATGGCCCCACCTGGGACACGGAGCTCAGCCAGGTGCCACCACACTGCCCACACGTGCCAGCTCACAGCCTGCACTGCCAGCCCAGAGCTGGACACAAGGCAATGCCCTCCCTGGCAGGATGGGTCTCATCCATCCTCCTCTCCAGCCAGTTCCTCCTCTCCTCTAGTTCCTCTACAGCTGAGTGAATTTTGCACATCTTTCCCAAGACTCCACATGAAGAATCCCTGCAGGGTCAGTGACCTTTGAGGAGACCACACAATTTGTGGGCAGACACCTGCACATCTTCTCCAAAGGCAGAGTCCAGAAGCCTCCCTGCAACCACAGAGGCAAAGCAAGCTGGCAGAACCTGCATCATAATGTCACCTGTCAGGAAGAAAGGGACACACGTTCAGGAGTGGTCAAGGCGGCACAATAATGCTGGGCAAGTGTGAAAGGCCCATAACCAAAGACCCTGGGGTGCCTCTGCAATGGAGAGCTGCATCTTCCTCACATGGACTCACATGTGTGTCCCCATCTGCAGCAAACCCTCTCTGCACGTTCCTCTGTGCCATTCACCACCAGGAGCTGGCACAGGACCTGCCTGTGTGTGCATGTATCTATTGATACAAACCCAGGCTTCCTGGGCAATCAATAATGCTATTTAAGAGATAAGTCTTGCTATTGACTGGCTGTTGAGCCTAGCTCTTGCTTAATTTGAAAGAGAGGGAGAATGACGAGGGAGCTCTGAAGTGTTCCCAACGTCACCAGGCATGGCCAGGCTGTGCAGGCAGGGATGGAGGAGGGGTCAGAGATGGAGGGCTCAGGGGTGGAAGGGTCAGGGATGGTGGTATGGCCAGGCAGAAGCACAGTGGTTTTTCCACAGTGGAGGATCTGTGCACTCTCAGGGAGAAAAGGCCCATCTGTGAATGCGTGTAAGCACTCGCAGTACTGAGCAAAAATCAAATCTGGGCAGGCTGTTCCCTCAGTGCAGCTGTGGCTGCACATTTGAGGCTCCTCCACCACCCCACAGCCAGCCATGGTGCTCTGATCATCTCTTCAAGTGGCATGGAAGAGATTCTGGACTGTCAGGTCCTCCAAGGTGGCTCCTGGCCATTATGTCTGTCCTGGCTGTAGAAATCTGCTCTGGTACATGCAGGGCCTCTCCCAGCCCTCTCCTGCCTCTCCATTTTCAGGGAAGATGACTCCCACCATGACATGTGAGAGCAGAGGATGGGCAGACCTCACTCAGCCTCACAGAAGGCTGTGCAGCAGCCATCCCTCTCTTCCCTGTGGGGACAGCCAGCCACAAGGATTGTATCCAGCCAGATCAGAGATTTCCAGCCCTCCAAGAAGCAGGGAGCTGCACACACCCCCAAAAGGAGCCACAGAAGAAGAAAGACTCTGTTTTAGGTGGATCAAGTGGAAAAAGGTGTGTCCTTCCACAAGCCAGTGCCCAAGGCCACTGCTTAGCTGAGCTGCATGACTTGATGGTGCCATTTTTCCTTCCACACTCCCAAGTGCTTCTCCCTGGTGTGGGTCCATGTCTCTGTCTCTGCTTTCAAAGCTGGAGCAGCCCAGAGCCTGGGTGCTGTGGATGGGGAGGGCACACCCAAACAAGCCCTGCTCCTTCAGAGAGCAAAAGGCCCCCTTATATCAGCTCCTCTCCCTCCTGCCATTGCAGCCTCTGAGACATCACCAGGGATGTCCTGGCACAGGAAGGTGGCATCAAAAAGCATCTCAGCCCTGGGAGGCTTGGGCTGTTTTCTGCCCCATGGTAGGAGAGATGGGAGCAGCCTTGCTGCCCCAGTGGTGATGGGGGGACCCATTCTGTGGAAGACCCTCAGATGATCTGAGCCTTGCTCCAGGCTAGAGACTCCTCAAGGCAGCACCCAACTTTACCTTTATCTAAATACTTTTTTCACAACAAAACCACGGAGCCTGAGTGCTGGAGCTGCCCTGACAAAGGGCACAGAATTCATGGGCATGAAGCGGGAGAGAGGCTTGCTAGTGACACTGTGGGAGGGAGGAAGAACCAGTGCTAAGGCAAAGCTGAGGACTGGAGGCTTTGTCCTTCAGTGTCAGGGTGCAGCCACCAAGCAAATGACAAAAGCATCTTCCTGCCATCCTGGGGCTGGCATTGGGGGTAAAATCCCAGCTCTGCAGATCCATGGGCAGGTCCCAGAGCTCCGCTCAGACCCAGCACTGCAGGTCAGCTCCCAGGAGCTCAGGTGGTGAACATGAGGGAGGTTGGTGCAAACAGCATCTTCTCTCTCTCAGGGACCTTTCCTGTGCTAGACAGGGCTTCAGTTCCAGTCCAAAGCTCAGACTGCCTTGGTCTGAGGCAGAAATGAGCTCCAAGGCTCTCTGCAACCTCACTGTTGTTACCTGCAAACCTGTGCCTGCCCTCCTGCCTTAGGAAGATTGAGGTCCCTGTCCACCCTAATACATGTGGCACCTCTTCCCTTGCCCAGCCTTGTCTCCAGCCCTGCACCCCTTGGTTTGCAGAAGGGACCATGCCTGAGCCCACTTCTGTGCTCCCCACACCTGCCCCTGTGCCAAGAGGACGTGGGTTTGCATCTGCTCCACGGCTCCATCCTTAACAAGTGATCCCAATTCCCTTGAGCTGCCAGAGCTCCCTGGGCAGTGAGTGAGCTGCTGGCAGCAGCACTGGCCCCTGGGGACAGCACTGGGACCTCACAGCAGGACCAGCCACATCAGCTGGGGCTGCAGCAGGGACAGTCCTTGGTGGCAGCAGTGCTGAAGCCCTGGGAAGGGGCAGGCATGCTCCAGCTGTGGGACACTGCTGGCCCAGCGCTGTCCATGGTGGAGCACCCCACCGGCAGCACCCTGAGCCCCCTCATGGCTGGTCCTGCAGCAAGGCTGAAGTTGTGCCTCCCAAGCAGAGCTGCAGCACCGTGGCTGTTGCCATGCCAATCAAGTGGGCAGCTGGCAGGTTGAACTGTCAATCCTGGAGAGCAGCCACGCTCCCCAGCCATGCCAGGGTGTCCCAGGGGGCTGATTTCCCCTACAGGCTCGTGCAGCAGCATCACAGAGCCCGAGGGGCTCAGCTGCTCCAGCACCAGGCACTCCTCCATGCAGGCAGAGCACCCAGAGCCAGTCCCCAGCCTCCCAGAGCCCAGCTCCAGCCAGGAGCTGTGGACACACAGGAGCAAAGGCTGTCCTGGTGGCTGCAAAGGGACAGCCACAGTGCAAGGAGATGGCAGCAAAGGCAAGAGGAAGTTCAGCATCACGGGGGTCTCAGCCAGCAGCCAGAGTGGGAGGCTGCAGGCTCAGCACAGGCTGGAGCTCCAAGGCACAGGAAATGACCACAGGGGATGTCAGAGCCAAAAACCCCCAATTTATTATGAAAAAAGCCGGGATGCTGTTTTGTTTGCCGCTCAGGTGCAGCAGGAACTCCTCACTGCAGGACAACATGGATGCCAGCAGCTCATGGATGGGCATGGAGGGCTGCTAAACCCAGGGAGCATCCTGCCAGGATCTGTGCCCAGAGCAGGGGCAGTGCCAGCCCTCCCCTGCACTCAGCACCTGCCTCCTCACAAAGGTGGGCCACAGGCTCAGCTTGCCTTGGGCTTCACCCAGAGCCACTCTGCCCTCGAGGCAGTCTCATGCCAGCAGAGGTTCTCGCACAAGAACGCACATCCCAGCTTTTCTCTCCTCCACCTTTCCCTTGTGGGCACGGGGAAACTGAGGCACGGGAAGGCTGAAGGTGGCACACAGCCCTCTGGTTGTCATCAGAGAAGAGAAAGGTGAGAATGCTTTCAAACTGCTCTTCCTCAAAAGCAAGCCACGTCTCTCTACCAGTTCTGCTGCTGACAAGGAGGAAAACTCATCCCATCCAAATTGCTCTAAAATAGGAAAACGAGGAAAACCAACCAAACCCAAACAAGCCTCAAGCCAGAAGCCAAGTGCGTTTGTCTCTGTTCTTTCAGCTCAATCAGCCGCACTTCACGGTGGCAACTGCCATGATACCAGACTAATAGCGGGAACACTGTCACCCAGGAGCACGCCAAGGTGACCCGAGGGGGAACTGGCGGTGCTCCCTGCCCCGAGCCCACTTTCTGTGCTCAGCCTTCCCCGCTATGGGGGAAAAGCAATCTCAGGTGTGCCGGGCTGCACCGATCCGCTCCAGCCCCTGCGGCCACATTCCTCCTGCCGAGCATCCCGGCGGCTGCACCGAGCCAGGGCCGCCGAGGCGGCGGCACGGACACGGGGCACGAAGGGGGGACCCCATCACCCGCACCCCGGCACCGGCACAAGGCCACAGGCACATCCCCAGCGGACCCCGCGGAGGACGAGACAGCTCCGCTCCGGCGATGGCTCCGGGCACCCCGCGCCCGGGAGCGGGCATCCCTTGCGGGAGCACCGGGACCGAGGAGGTGCCGGGGAGGGGGTGGCAGCTCCCGCCGCTCGCGGTCCCCTCGGTGCCGCCGGAGCATCCCGGGCCAGCCGGCGAACTCCCCCGGCGGCGCGCAGGACCGACGGCCGTCCCCGGGCACGGCCGGCAAGGGCTCACCTGGGCTCGGCCGCCGCCGCTCCCTCAGGAAGCGCCGCGGGCTCGGCGGGCGGGCGGGCAGGGCAGGGCAGGGCTCCCGCAGCCCCCCGCCGCCGCCGCCCCCATGGCCCGCCGCGCTCAGCGCTCGGACGGGGCCCGCCGCCGCCGCTGCTGCTGCTGCCGCCGCCCCGCGGGGCCCGCCCCCGCCATGCCGGCCCGGCCCGGCCCGGCCCGCTGCTCCGTGCCCGCGGCGGCGGCGAGCGCGGTGCGCGGCTCTGCGGGGCGAGGGCGGGCGGCGGCTCGGCGGGGCGGGGCGGGGCGCGGGGCGGGCGGAGGCGGGCGGGCCCCCCCGGGCCGGGGGCTGCGGAGCCCTCACGCCCCCTCCGGGAGCGGCGGGCATCGCCCCCGGGGCCCACCGCGGGTATCGCCCCCGGGGCCCCGCCGGCTGCGCACGGACGGGCACGCTCGGTGGGTACCGGGGGGCCGGACACCGCAGGAGCCCCTCGCCCACCCCCTCACGCCCCGGCCCAGCCGCAGCATCGCGCCGGTGTCCCCCGCCGGGTGTCCCCGCTCCGGCACCGCAAACCCCGCACATCCCGCGCCCCTTCCCGCAGCCCGGTGCCTTCCCCAGCCTGCCCGGCCGCGGCTCCTTCCCTGGGCAGCTCCGGTCTGGGGCGGCCACCGGCCTGCCCTGCGAGCCCCGCTGCATGGGGCACTTCTCTTCGGATGCCGCTTGCCATGTTGTTATCGGATCGCTAAACATCATGAAACCCTCCTGCAGTGCTTCGTTAGGTTTCTTGTTAATTACCTTTAGACATTATGTGTGGTGTGCAAACATTGTCACCTTACTCTTCGTCCCCTGTTCCACAGGCATGGGATTGTCTGCCTGCCTGTCCATACGTAACTCCATGGTAACCACTCTCCCAGTCTTGGCGGGGAAAAAATCAACAAAACCTCTTAAGGAAACTACATTATCAATGCATGAAAGGAGGCTTGTGTGCATTTCTTCCAAATAGATTGAGAAGCAAGGGCTGGGAGGTAGGTTACCATGGAATTGAGGAATTCAAGTGCACTATTAGCTGGCTAACATACTCAAGAAAGAATAATTTGCAAGCCACGAATTCCTCCTTTGAAAATATGACTGACTTCCATCATATGACTTTCCACATCTTCCCATTCTATTCTTTATCAGAGCTTCAAGCAACTCATTTGCTCTGTACAGAAGTTGGACTTGGATGTAGTTTCCTGCTCTAAGCTTTGACAGGAATTGCAGTCACAACTGCTGCTTCCCATCTCCATGATCTCAGAGCTCATCCCAGGAGCAGGGCACCCAACCCCAGGCTCAGTAACTCCACCTGCTCCTTCTCCACAGCCTGTAGGGAAATCCTGCCTGGCCCTGGCAATCCCTTGCTCTCCATCTCATCAGTATTTTCCAAAAGCATTTTCTGACATTTCAGTTTAGGAAATGTTCTTTACATTTATCTGCTACTGGAAAGGGCAGAGTATGTGAATTTTCTAACATTGTTCATGGCAGATCCTGATGTAAAGGGATTAATTCTGGTTTATGTGATGCCCTAATGTCAGAGCTCTTTGCAGCCACAGAAACACAAAAATCCAGCAGAGCACTGGCTGCCTTTCTTCTAATCACCTAGAATAGTTTTCATTATATGTTCTTATGCTTTTAGCATGTCACACCTTAAAACTTGTGTCACCCCAAATTTATATCCTCTCCTGTTTTCCCTGTTTGATACAGCATGCACCTTTTAAGGTTGGCTGTTGACATCTATTTGACTCATTCACATATCTATTTTAAACCTGTTTGCATTTTCTGGCCCTTTACAGATACAGCTATGGATTTTAAAAGAATGTTTCCAGAATGAAGATTGAGAAGATCTAGCAAAGCTCAAATGCTTTTCTAGATTTCAATATCAGAATTTTTTCCCCAAAATAAAACGCCCTTCTCCCTGCATGTCTGTACATGAAGACAGCCCCCTCAAAACATAACCTATTCCTTGCAGAGTTTGAGGATTTGTTTGTTTGTGCCCAATTGCTTATATACACCTGTCAGATTTTCTTTCTTTATGTTTGGATGCTGGTATAAAGCCTGCTCAAAGGCAGGAGGCAAGTGTCTCTGAGCAGCAGTATCATCTGCGAGAGTTTTACTCTTTCAGCTGCGATTTTGGCAAAGCTTCCTTATTTTTTCATAGCTTGTTTGCCAGACAACTGTTCTGCAGTTGGTGTTGGGTGAGAGTTGGGAAGCAGTGGGAAACTGTAACATGAACAACTTGCTCCCTATCCTGTGTGCTTCCTGTGAGGGAAACACAAATTTATTTCTCTTCCCTGGGCACCTTTGTGGTTATGTGTTGCCCTCTTCAAATGTTTTAGGGCTCCCTACCTGCTGCAGTTAATTCAGAGACATTTCTTTGGCATCTCCTGATCTCACAATGCCATCGCCAGAGGCCACCCTCCTGTACGTGCCCTGGGCTTGCCCTGCCCCTTGCTCATGTGTCACAGACGTATTTTATGAATAATCCTTTTGCCAGGATTTTTCTCCTGAGAAGCTGAGAAGCCTCAGAAGAAAAGAAAAACAATAATTATCTGCTGCTGTGGAATGCAACAGGTACATCTTTCGTTGTTTCTAATTAATGGCCATTCACAGTCAGCTGGCTCGGACTCAGAGAGTCACGAGCTTTTATTACCATTCTTTTCTATTCCTTTCAAGTCTTCTGATGAAATCTTTTTTTCTATTCTTTTAGTATAGTTTTAATATATCTTTTTCTTTTAATATAATATATATCATAAAATAGTAAATCAGCCTTCTGAAATATAGAGTCAAGATTCTCATCTCTTCCCTCATCCTGGGACCCCTGTGAACACCACCACACTCATGTCCCAGCTCTGTGCTGCAGGAAGGGACAAAGGCTGCTGGCTTTGCACTGCACTCTTGCCCCTCTCCACGCTGCTGCTCCCTGCTGGATTAGCCCCTTGGCAATCAGCTGTTTGCTGCTTTCCCCCAGGGACTCCTGCTGTCCTGTGATGACAAGGTGAGAGCTTCACTGCAGCAGCACTGGGAGAAGCTCTGGTGAGAGCCTGCTGGGGCTTTTGACAGTCAGAAAGAGCAGCAGGATGGAGGTGAGACCAATACACCAAAGTACACCACAGAGCTCATGGAAAGCAAGAAAAAAAACTTCCACAGGGCTCTTGTTCTCTGAAGCAATGAGCAGTGATGGCCACCCCAGTGCTGGAGGCTCAGGTAAGGGAGGATGACACCAGCATGTGGCAGAGGTGTCATGGTAAGGGAAGGTGACACCGGCATGTGGCAGAGGTGTCATGGTAAGGGAGTGTCGCATCTTTCATGAAAAATCCTTTCCTTAGGATTTTCCTCCTGAGAAACTGAGCAAGGCTCAGGAACAAAATGTAAACAATGGTTATCTGCTGCTGTGGAATGCAACAGGTGCATCTGTGATTGGTCTCATGTTGGTTTATTTGTAATTAATGGTCAATCACAGTCAGCTGGCTTGGACTCTCTGTCTGAGACACAAGCTTTTGTTATCATTCTTTCTTTTTCTATTCTTAGCCAGCCTTCTGATTAAATCCTTTCTTGTATTCTCTTAGTATAGTTTTAATGTAATATATATCATAAAATAATAAATCAAGCCTTCTGAAACATGGAGTCAGATCCTCGTCTCTTCCCTCATCCTCGAACCCCTATGAACACCGTCACAAGGGATGATGACTCCAGCACATGGCAGAGGTGTCATGGTAAGGGAGGATGGCACCAGCATGTGGCAGAGGTGTCACGGTAAGGGAGGATGGCACCAGCATGTGGCAGAGGTGTCACGGAGCCCATCAATATGCACAGACACCGATCAAAGCAGGGATGCTGTGAGAACTCCTGCCCTGGCACAACCCTCCCTGCCCCAGGAGCAGCACCTGAAGGGAGAAGCTGGGGAGCATGGGGGTTACACTCATCTAAAGTGGATAGATGAGAAAGGGCTCTGTGCATATCCGTGTTTGCTTTCTTCCCCAGGAGGAGCTGAGCAGACCCCTCCCACTCTGTCCCTCGCTCCGAGGCAGAGGGAGTAGGAGAAATCACGACTACCTGATGCCTGCCTGGCAGCTGTCATGAGGCAAGGCTGGCAGCTGCCAAGCCACCTCCCTGTCACCTGCTTAGAGCTGCACTGTCACCACAGGGCAGGACACACCTCTGACCCAGCCCTACCTGCCCAAGGTGAGGAGCCCTCAGCCTCCAAACCTCAGAGTCCCATTTTCCAAACCTGTGAGCTCTCTCCTTCTTCCCCAGGGTAGAAATGAGCTGCAAAACCTCTCAGTTGGATTTGGGGACCAATATTCAACCCCAACAGTGTCAGGAGCTGCAGCAGGGAGGAAATTCACATCTACTCCCAGCTCAGAGTGAAAGCCAGCAGGTTGTTGGGGTGGTGGCTCAGAGTTCCTCCTGCTGGCTGTGGAGGGAAGGCTGTTGTGGAGTAAAGATCCCATTAAGTAAAGAAAAAAAACCAAAAAGAGCTTGCAAAGCCCAGTGGGGTGGGAGGCAAACAGCTCTGTCAATGTTGAGAATGAGCAGTTTATAAAATCAACAGGCTGACCAGCTGGGAGGAGAGCAGCAGCACGAGGGAGCAGGGCTGGAGCAATGGGGAACCACTGCCTTTTCCAAAGGGTTCATCACAGCAGCCAGGACAGCCTGGCACCTGCAATTATTTCAGTGGACATCATAGAATGTCCTGAGCTGGAAGGGACCCATGAGGACCGTGGAAGTTCCCCTTGGCAGGAAAGCCATTTCCCTGTGATTTGTCTCCTACTTCAGACCAGATTTTTTCCCCCACTATGGAGGGCAAGAAAAAGTTTCCATCTTCCACTCAGTTGCTGCTTTTCAAGAAACCTGTTGGATATCAGCTTTGGAAATCTCAGATTTAAACAGATATTGGGTTTCACCCCAAAGCTGAGGGCAGCCAGGGGGGCAAACATGCCGAGGCACCCAGGGGAGTGATGCTGAGAGTATGAGCCCCCAAATGTAGGAACCCCAAAGCCCTGGGGCAGAGTAACTGCACACCTGAGGGTCCAAGCCCAGCTCCTGCAGGGATGCAGCACTCAGGAACAGCAACCCTGGAGCTGCTGTGGGTGCTGACCCACCCCAGGGTGCCAGCAGGATGGGGCTGGGAGCCGGAGAGGTGATGGATGCTGGATCTGTTCTGGCTGCAGCAGCTGAGGAGTGCCAGGGCTGGCTGGGGGAACAAGAGCTCTCCAGAGAGAGAGTGGATGTGTCCATCTGCACAGAGCTGCTGGAGCTGCCACTCATCTCACCCAGCCCCTTCCAAAAGCCAGCAGCCATGGGGAGCGGTGCTGGGAAGCCAAATGCCTCTGCTAATTGGACCTGTTACCATGTTTGGTTGTTTAATTTTTTTTTTTGGTTGGTTGGTTTTTTTTTTTTTGTTTTTTTTTTTTTTTTTTTTTTTTTGTTTCCCTTCCAGGCTGTGGTGGGAGCCTGGGGTTAGAATCACAAAATGGCTTGGGTTGGAAGGGACCTTAAAAATCCTCTTGTTCCAACCTGTGCCAGGGCTTCACCACCCTCACAGTAAAGAGTTTCTTCCTAATATTTAACCTAACCCTGCCTTCTTTCAGCTTAGGGCCTTTACCTCTTGTGCAGCCACTTCAGGTCCTTGCCCAAAGTCCTTCCCTGGCTCTCTTGAAGTCCCTTTGGGCACTGGAAGGGGCTCTTGGGTCTCCTTGGAGCCTTTGCTCCAGGCTGGATACCCCATCTCCATCAGCCTGTCCTCACAGGATGATCTGGGCCCTGCCAGGTGCTCTAACCTGTGCTGGGATGCAGGACCTGGAGGGCAAAAAGCTAAATAACCTTGAGGAGCAAATTCTTTTGCCCATCCCATTCCTCCTGCCACTGACAACATTCAGGGAATGAAGGTCATTTCTCCAGCAAAGCTTGCTTCAGGCCAGGGGCTTCCTTGGCCCAGGACACGCATTGGCCTCTGTTCTCTCTCTCACACAGGGCTTGGATTTTCTGGTCCTAAAGGAATTGGGATTTAGGATTGTGCCAAAAGGAGCTCCAGGGGTTTCTCCCCTCCTCACTCCTCCTGCTCTCTCCCAGCTGCTCAACTAGTGGTAAAACAGAAGCTGCTGGATCTTGAGGAGAGAATAAATAGCTTCAATTCAGCCATGGAAGAGAGATGGAGGCATTTGCCAGAGAGCATCTGACAGCTTGGGGAGAGCAGGCAGAGCTGGCTGTGGAGGAGCTGTGGCAATTAGGATCTGTGTTTGCACTCACTCCTTCACTCAGCACCAGAGGTTGCCATATGGAGAGCAGCCCTGTCACTGCAGCATCTCAGGGCCCTCCAGCTCACAGCCATCCCCAGGGTGCTGCTGCCCCAGCATCAACCCACAGCTGCCCCTTGGGAGCATGGTGCCAGCTCTGTCCCTGCCTGCTGCACCCTGGCACAGCCCCAGGGCACCCCCTACACCCTGCAGTGCCTCAGGTGTGACAGGAGTGGGTCTGGAGCTGAGTAACCACAGCCCCAGGCTGCTCCCTCAGCAGCGATCTCCTGCACCAGGGCAGGACTGATTCACTCCCTTCTCCTGCACCCTGACACTGCTGGAGCCAGCAGTGAAATTACACCTTCTGCTCCTCACCCCCGCATCCCTCTCTGTCTCCTGGACAAACTCCACTGCCTGCTGTTATTTTTAGCTCCTGGGAACTCTGATCTTTTTCTTAATGGGACACGTGTACTATGAAACGTGCAGCTCTCTGCAGCTGCAGGCTCGTGTGAGGAGCTGCCAGGCTGTCACCACCTCCCCAGGCATGGGGACAGGGACCAGGATGGCATTGCTATATCCCCATGGCTCCCTTCACACAGGGTTGGAGCCCCAGCTGTGCCTGCACACCACTGGCCACGTCCAACATTTCCCTACAGTGTCAGTTCCCTGTCCTGGGACCCAGAGGGTGGGACCACGCTGGTGGTTCCAGAGGTTGCCATATGGAGAGCAGCCCTGTCACTGCAGCATCTCAGGGCCCTCCAGCTCACAGCCAACCCCAGGGTGCTGCTGCCCCAGCATCTCCACACAGCTGCCCCTCGAGAGCATGGTTGTGCAGGGTGTTCACAGGGGTCCCAGGATGAGGGAAGAGACAAGGATCTGACTCCATGTTTCAGAAGGCTTGATTTATTATTTTATCATATATATTATATTAAAACTATACTAAAAGAATAGAAGAAAGGATTTCATCAGAAGGCTGGTTAAGAATAGAAAAAGAAGGAATGAATTACAAAGCCTTGTGGCTGGGACAGAGAGTCCGAGCCAGCTGACTGTGATTGGCCATTAATTAGAAACTACCACATGACACCAATCACAGATGCACCTGTTGCATTCCACAGCAGCAGATAACCATTGTTTGCATTTTGTTCCTGAGGCCTGTCAGCTTCTCAGGAGAAAAAATCCTAAGGAAAGGATTTTTCAGAAAATATCATGGCTGCACATGGTGCCAGCTCTGTCCTTGCCTGCTGCACCCTGGCACACCCCCAGGGCACCCCAGGATCCAGCTGTGCAGGGGCAGCAGGGAGGTGCTGCAGGGACATTGATTTGGGGTATCACAAACCCCTCAGGCTGAGGTGCAGCCCCAGCCCACCATGGGTAAGCTGAGGCCCAGGACCAGGCTGCTCTTTGATAATTCTGGTTAAATCAGGCTCCTGCAGCACCAGGAGGGCTCTCCCCTCCAGAGATGGAGCAGCAGCTCCTCTTTTCCTACTCAGGGTTAACCAGGGATACAGGAACATTTGGGATTCCTTCGCAGGGTGCTGCTGGAGTGCTCCGAGCTGCCTGAGAACAGAGCAGCTCCCTGGAAGTCTCTGGATGCTGAGCTGTGCCAGCAGGGTAGGGAGAAAGGAATACACAAACCAGCCTATTTTCTGAACTACCTAAATTAGGAGGTGGGAGTCTAATTTTAGGCACCTGGTGCTGCCCTTCAGAGGGATGAGTTAAGGACTGTGAGTCCTTCAGAGAGCACTGCCCCTCTCCTGGTGCTGCTGTGTGTCTGGGGCACCCCAGAGCCGCTGAGCTCAGCCCTGCTGCCAGCCTGGCCCATTGCAGGGCCCCTGGAGCTGCTCAGACACCCTGCAATGGACCAGGGACCCCACAAACCCTCCACAAGGACTCCACAGCCTGCTTTGCAGCTGAGCCTGGCTGTGACTCAGCAGCAGGGGGAAGAGAGGGCTGTAAGCACAGCACATTCGCTCTGTGAGCATCTCCCAGGGCTGAGACTCCTCCAGCTGAGCTGTGCCACGGAGCTGCTGCAGCACAGCCAGGCACACCTCGTTAATGCTAATGAATTAAGTGTTCCAACACCCAGCCAGGAGAGGAGAGCAGAGCTGCTGCTGGGCTGGGGGTGAAACCAGCTCACAGAGATGCTCAGGTGGGGAAGGCAGAGGCAGGAGTGGGGATGTCCAGCACCCTCTGCATCCCTCCCAGCCAGGGGCAGCTGCAGCTCTGGCTCCATGCCACTGTGGCAGCTCAGAGCCTTCCCATGTTTTACATTCCTCCACACCCCCCTGGAAGCAGATTTTCTGCCCATAACCCAGCACAGTGCCAGAACTCCTGCTGCTGAAGGAGTCCTTCCCCTTGTCCTGTCCCACAGGACAGCCCCAGGGACACCTGTGGCCACCTCAGCACCTCGAGCAGCACAAGGAGCTCGATATCATCTCTGGCAAGACAGGAAGACAAATGGGGACAGCTGGCAGGATGCTGTGTGACAATTGCCCCTTGGAGGACACCTCCTCTGCAGCTCTGCCAGCCTGCTGCTCTCCTTCAACACTTCCCAATCATTGTAATAGAGTGAAACCTTATTTACTGCCCTCACCCACCCATGGGCACACAGCAGGCACCCTGTGAGAAGAAGAATGAAGATTGAGAAGATCTAGCAATGGCTAGAATCCCTAATGGCTCCTCTGCCACAGCACAAATCAGCCCCAAATAAATGTGAGCTCTGGGGAAGGCTGGAAGGGGGAGCAGAGCTGAGGAAAGGGAAGGCAGGAGTGCTGAGGGGTCTGGATGGTACCCACAGGTGAGGGTCTGGCCTGAGCAGAGGACAGGGAGCTGGACAGGGGGGGCAAAGGGTTGATGTGATGGCACATGCAGCCATGTGTTAAATGGCTCAGCTGGGAATGAAGGGCAGACACCAGCAGAGATGGGGAGATCACACTGACCAGGCACAGACTCATCACACACAATGGCAATCACTGGCCATTGCTCTGGGAAGGCTTGGCACAGCATTGTGCCCATGCCAGGCTCTTGGGAAGCCTTGGGATGTGCTCTGTGTCCCAAGGATGTGCTGGGACACAGGGGCTCTCTGTGGCTGGGGACGCTCACTGGGCGGGAGCTCAGCACCAGGCAGATCAGGAGGGTGGGAAATGTGACAGGCAGCACTGCCTGCACCCAGCCCCAGGAGTTTCTCCTAAAATGTGGCTCCTCAAAGCCTCTTCTCTCAGGATCTCAGACTCTTTTGCTGATTGCTGTGACCCCAAGATTGTTAAAAGTCTCTTTTCCCAGCCCGGTGCTTGAAGAAGGAGTCAGAACTCTTTGTTTCTCGGTCTCAAGGTTGTTCATTGTTTCTTATCTATAAAAATTTTTTTCCTGCCCTGCCGAGGTCCGTCCAGCAGGACAGTTCCAGGCACTCTGCCTGCCCCCAAGGTGGTGTTGTGTCTTTATACTAAAAACTACCTGTACAATGTTTACAATTACCTTCCAATACCTATCACCTATGTTAGACAGTGAGCTTCTACTCTAAACCAATCTGTGAGTGCCAACATCACAGCAGAAGATGGAGGCCAAGAAGAAGAAGGAGAAAGGCTGGGCATGCCCAGTTCCTTCCATTTTGCCTCCTGAGCCCCATTCTAGAAACCCCAAAATCTACTTCTCCACCCCGTGATAACTTCACTATTATTCTGCCTAAACTGTTGTGGCTTGCTGACCTTCATATAAGGTTGGTAATTTGCTCCACAGATCATAATCAAACCCACAGGTGTTTTGGGCTCTGTGCCAGGGTCTCTGAGCCCCCTGGCAGGGGTCCTGGCCATCCTGGACAGCCAGAGGGATGTGCTGGGTTCCTACACCAGGAGATGTGGATGGAACTGCAGCAGGGGCAAAGCTGGGAAGTCCCAATCTCCCCTCCATGCTCTGATTCTATGTGGGACCACGCTGATGGGATGGAAGAGTGGGGGTACCAGGCACCTGTGTGTCACCACAGCAGGGGATGGGGACACACCCCACTGGAGCAGAAACACTGTGCCTTGCAAGAGCATCTCCAGGCTGCTGATCTCCTTGGACCAAATCTCCAGAGTGTTAGAAATGCAGGAACATGTCCCTAACCAGCAGCTCTGCCAGCACAGGGGACCCCAGCTCTGACACAGCCTCTCCCTTGCCATGCACCAACCAAGGCTCCACTGAGAGTTTCAGCAGCAGAGAACCTTCCCAACAGGAGTCAGGGTGCAAACATCCATGCAGAAAACACTGACGCCCTGTCAGAAGCAGCACCTCTGGCACAAAACTGCTCCAGACAGGATTAGCAAATCCATGTTCGGAGGGCAGAGACACCCTGTGGCCAATCCCCAGCAGGGGAGCCCAGCCCGAGCCTGTCTGTCTGTCTGTCTGTCTCTGCTGGGGTCAGTGGTTTGCCGGGTCTCGCCCCGCGATCCGGGATTCAGCAATGAGCCGTCCCCGCGGGTTGCCATGGCGATGTGCAGCGCTGCCACCTCCCTGCTCTGTCCCTGGGCTGGGACAGGGCCCTGCCAGCCGCACATCTCCCTCCTCGGGACACCTTGGGCTCGTTGTGCCTGCTGGGACAGCTCTGGGGTGCACTGCCCATCCTCTGTCCCACCATCAGACACAAACCAGGGCTCAGTGCTGGCCTGGAGAGGGAAGGAGATGCCAGGGTGAGCCATGTGGGTTCCCTCCATTTCCCTTAATTTCCTTTCTGTGCTTTTCTCTTCTCTTTTCTTGCCCTGCCCAGGCCTGTGGTTGGACCAGCTCCTCTCCCACCAGATGTACATCAGTGGTGGCAGGAGGAGAGTGGGGTTTGCAGAGCTGGGGAAGATAAAACACTGATGCCCCAGAGACTGATTCCTCCCTCCAGCCAGCTAATTCCTCCAGGACTCCCCTCCTCGTGTGTCCCAAATCACAGACACGTTCTGTCCAGGCATGCTCAGAGGAATGGATCCCAGCCTTGGCACTCCATGGGTGCACAGAGGGAGCCTGAGATGTGCAGCTGCCCCGGGAGGGCTGTCCTGATGCCCCAGGCCTGGAGATGCCCTGGCCAGCAGGGAGTGCAGATCCTCATTCCCCCTCCATGGAGAGCACCCAGCCCGAGGTGACATCCTCGTCTGACAGGGACAGCACCTAGCCCGAGGTGACATCCTCCTCCTCCTCTGCCCCGGGAGGGGACACTCTGCTCCGGCAGGGATGAATTATTCAGCAGTGGTCACTCCTCCCTCTGCCGTGCTCCGCATGAATCACATTTCACACACACCTGAGCTGCCGCCAGGGATGTGATTGGGGAATGGGAAAGCATTGGATGGGTGGAGCCGGTGCAGGTCCCTCCTGTAAGGACAGAGCAGCAGATGCTGGTGCCCAGCTTGGTGTCACTAGGTGTGTGTGCAAGAAGCTGGGCTGTCTGGGATGTCACCACTGCCACCAGGGTGCCCTGCTGCTCACGCTGGCCTTACACTGATTTTCCCTTTCCCCTGACTCAGCCTTTCCCCATCTGCTGCCCTCCTCAGGGTGAACCATAAGCTCAGTGGACCTGCATCTGCTCCATGTCTTCTCATCCCTGGACCCTCTCTGCTCCCTCCCCTGCTCTGAAAATCACTTTGAGACCCCATGTGTCACAGCATATGCCACAGTCAAGACAGCCACAATACAGAGGGCCACCATACAACTTCAGAAGGCTTCAACCCATACAAAGTGACACCAAACCTCATCAGAAGGCTTCAGGTGCCTGCCCACACAGAGTGGCATCATCTCACCTCAGAGGGTTTCAAGCATCAGCCCTGCTTGTTCTTCAGCCCTGCCCTTTACCCCCCTCATGTTGATGCCCTGCCCCTGTGTGCCCTCTGCTCCCTTTGGTGGTTGCTCAGCACACCTGGGCACTCCATGGCTCATTGCTGTCACTGCTGCTCACCTGCTGCTCACAGCTGTGCCCACTGGGGATGGGGCTGGGCCAGCCTATCCCAGTGACCCCAAACTGTGCCTGCAGCCCCATCCCAGTGACCCCAAACTGTGCCCGCAGCCCCATCCCAGTGACACCAAACTGTGCCTGCAGCCCCATCCCAGTGACACCAAACTGTGCCTATACCCATGACTAAACCCCTGTGTAAGTGGCCAAGGTCCATCACCCTGCAGAAGCTGTACTGCAAAATAGGGCAAAAAAAGGTTTGGGCTCTGCAGCACGCTCCCAGATTGTGTGAGAAATGATTTCACAATTGTTGAAGATTCAATGCAAACTAGTCACTGAAGGTCAAGGGCTCTTGTAACAAAATAAAGAAAGAAAGCTTTTCTGAAAGCAAGAGCTGATTCATACTGACAGGCATGGCCATCCATTTAGGAAAGCTTAAAACCTCACAAACCACCGCTTCTGCTGCATCTAGCAGGGTTATAAGCTCTGCTGCAACCTGTCCCTTCAGTGAAAAGAACACATTTACAGCAGTCTCCCTAGTCCTGGTGTCTAAAAAACCATAAATCCACATGCAAAGGAGGTGTGGTGGTGAAAGCAGACAGGATTCAGGCAGGGCTTGACACAGAGTCAGCACAGAGGGGAGCAGGGCCAGCACCATCCTGGGGTAGGGAGCAACCAAACCCTCCCCAAGCAAACCTGCCCATGGCCTGCCTTGCTTTAATCTGCATTGCAATGAATTAAACATGGCTTAATATAAAAAATGAAGGCTCTAGGATCAGCAGCAATAAATGCTCCACACTCATTTTCCATATTAAGCCGGTGTGTAGCCAGGGCAAGTGTGGTAATTAGAGTCACAGTGATTTATTTGGAGGAAGGAACTGGAGGCATTCAGACATTGCCATTCTCAGTCTTGGCACGTGTTTATTCCCCTGTTGCCTGCCTGCATGATAAATCCCTCCAAGGTGCAGGGCCTGGAAGAGCTGGTGGCAGCAGGACTGGGGCTCTAGGGTGTGCAGGGAGCCTCATGTGTGTAGGGGGATAGAATATAAGAGAATAAAGATAGTGTGGAAAGTAATCTTACACCTAAGGAGCTGCATCTGGGCCAGTTATCAAAGATTAGGAACAGGCCTGACTTTAACAGGCCACAGCTCTAAGCAGTGAGAAGAATATGCTACAAAAGAGTGGGGTGGCTGCTTGAGAAGGGAACTGGAGTCAGTTGGCTGCTTTGTGAAGAAGAAAGAGTCAGTGCTCTGAGGAGCTGTCCATGAGAAACACCAAGAAGGTGTGAAACCTTTGTGATAGGAGATAACAGTGTGGAACCACTGTGATAAGATGACAGCACAAGTGTTGGGTGCTCTCTGCCAGTGAGGATCAAAAGGCACCCAACAGGCTGAAAGAAGGGCTGTGCTGGGGCAGGGTGGCCTGTGCCTGTCCCAGGAGGATTTCAGCTGTAACACCAGCCAGGAAAGCTCCTCCACCGGGGCTGGCTCTAGCAGGAGAGGCCTGGGCTCTTCCTAGCAGTTCTGGAACATGGGGTCATTGGTGTTTCCACTTCTGTGATCCCTGCTCAGGCACTTTCAGCACTTCCAGGGACCCCCACCCTGGGCTGAGGACATCACTGTCCCCAGCATCACCCTCAGCCAGCAGTGCAGTGTTTTCCTGGGCCATTTCCCAGCAGGGCCAGCATCAGGCACCTGCATTTCAGGCAGGCAGGTGGTGAGGAAGCCATGGTTACACAGGGTATTTCTGTTCTCAGCAGTCATCATTTTTTGAGTTGCTTTTAACTTTGTCCTGTCTTTTCACCTTTTTGGATAGGAGAAAGCTTCTTTTTTTTTTTTTTTTTTTTTTTTTTTTTTTTTTTTTTTTTTTCCCCTCAGCATGGCTGTGAATTCTTGTGGATTCTTGTGGGTGCATTGAAGGTGGAGAGGGGTCTCTTCTTGCATGGGAAATGAGGCTGCAGGCTTTGCTCCCCAGCCATTCCAGCCCAGCTGCAGAGGCTGTGGGGTGGGTTGTGGTGTTCCTTGGGTGCTGGGCTTTTTCTGCTGAAAACCCAGAGATTCCCCAGCAGCTGGCTGAGGCTGTGGGCTTGAAAACATAAATTAAGAGGACTTTCAACTGGGCTTGCAAATACCTGGAAGCTTCATGCCAATGATTCCACAGCTCAGGGGCTGCCCCATCCCTTGGCAGCCAGAATCTGCCTGTGAAAGGCTTTGCAGCTTTGCAGCCACTGAGATTTCTCCAGAAGGCACAACCCCCTCTGGAAATTTACCCTTGCACTTACAGGCTTCAAACACTTCATCTTTTCCTTGCCCCAAGAAATAATCCATGGACACTCGGGCTGTGTGGATCACAAGGAGCCCTTGCCCTGAAGGAAGTTAAGGGAAGGATTTTGCCTTCTCTTAACATGGGAAAAGGGGGAACTCAGTGGCTGCCCAAAGGCTGTGAGAACCCTCATTCAATCCACCTGATAAATGCCTCAGGCTGTGCAGGGCTGTCACTGCCCCGAGGGGACCAGCACAAAATGCTGCTGGTTCTGATTGTCTCTGAATGCTTATTTGTTCCTCCAGGCCTCAGCCTCCAAAGTCACTGGACTGCACAAGGAATTGAAGTTTTAATGTATTCTTCAAGGATTAAATTTCAAGATCTCATAAACACCCACTGAGGCTTGGGGATATGCACCTAGAAGCAGAGGATGAGAATCCAAGAGCTGGTATTTAAAAGTGAATTAATCTGGGATTTTGAGTCAATCCTGCTATATTTAAAAGCCTCATTCTTGAGGGAGCACTGCCACAAAATCACTCTGTCCTCAGTGCTGGCACTGAGTGTGACACCCTTGGAGGAGAGCAGGGCTGGTGCCCCATACCTGTCCTGTAACCTGCCCCAAGCACCAGGAGCCCAAACCTGCCCAGGGATGGGGGCTGCAGCTTCCCCTGGCATGGCACTGAGGGATAACAGCTTGGCACAGTTCCTGCTGAGGGACAATCACCTCAAAAGTTGCTGGGGAAAAGCACAATTTATACAAAACGTTCCCAAGTCTTATAAAGACCCCACAGGGGAAGGCAGGACAGCCCATCCTCCTGAGCCTTGGAGCACCTGGAGTGTGTCAGATCCTCAATTAAATCCAGGAGACTTTTTTCCCTTGCTTGAAGCAGTAGAAAGAAAACAAACCTCTCTTGATCATGGTTTAGCCAATGTCCAAAATCCTTCTACCTAGTGTAAGAAAAGACTAGAACTATAATGCTAATTTTTTTTTTGCTAATGACAAAAAGTAGCATTTTCCTTCCTTAGCATCAATGTACTTTCCAAAGGAATACAGCTTGTCATACACTTCTACCCAATACTATCTTACTTTCTCCTGTATGGAAACAAATTTTTTTTTAGTTTTAGACTTGCTTTTCTGATATTTTCTGGCCAATTCTAGTGAGTCTTTTAATCAAAGAAAAACTAGATTAACATGACTCAGCTAAACTGAGCAGAAAACAGCTGATTTACCAAATACTGTCTAGTCAAATTACACCATTATTAATGTAAGAACAATGACAAAAAACCACATATTAAATATTAATACTTATGGATAGGCTTCAGTGGTGGGCACAAGGCTGTTTTTTCCATAAAGGGGGTGCAGAGAAGCCTTGAATTTTGGGCAGGGCCTGCACAGGTCCCTGTGAGAGTGTCAGGGCAGGGAGATGCTTCCCCTGCCCTCAGAGGATGGGAGAAACCTCTCATGGCTGTCTATGAGAGACTGGGATTCTTCCAGGTTTTAAAATCCTCACGAATTCCCAGACTGCAGCAGCTGGGGCTTATTTCAGCCACAGGATATCACAAACTGATGTTTCTAAGGCTGGCAAAGATGGACATACATCTTGCCATTGAATCACAGCCTCCTTCACCTGGTTGTGGTAGGTGCAGGGCACCTGGCACTGCTGGGAGCCCAAAGGACAGCTCTGCAGAGCACAGAGAGAAGAGGAATAGCTGTTTTTAGCCACAGAGCATTTGGGTTTTTTCTCTTTTGCAGAGATGGGCTGGAAGCAGTGAGAACCGTCCATGGTACTGAACTCCTCATCTAACACCTGAAATGCTTGCCATCAAAGTAGAAATTTATCTGGGATCTGAGGGAAATGGATGGGATTGGGCCTGTCTTTCCAGCACAGCCCTGGGCTGAGCAGAGCTGGGCATGGCAGGGAAGGGGCTGGGCTGCTGCACTTGGAGCAGCTGCCACACTTGGCTGGGAGCATCTCTCTGTGCCTGTTGACACGCTGAAATAAATAGAGATGCCTTTTGATGTTGCCTTTGAATTGCTACTCTCTCTTCCCCCTTATCCCCAGGGTATTTTATTGAACTTCATAATAAAGCTGGAGGGGGAGGCAGAAGGGGGAAAGTTCTTTGAGTTTATTGCAAATGAGCAGAATTTTATCATCCCTCTGCTCCCATTTTAGATTTACCCTGTAATCTTATTTACAAGCTGAACGCCAAGTGCTGGAGTAATCAGTAGGTGATCAATAACACCAAGAGGGGCTCCTTGAGCTGCAACCATTGAAAGCCAATCTGTTCCCTTGCACACAGGTGCAGAAGCTGCGCTTTGGGGGGAAAGATGCTCTTGGGAGATCTCAGCATGGTCCCATTTTTGCAGATTGAACCAGGGGTCTGGCAAGCCCCATTTCTGTGAGCCACCAGCCTAGCCATGAACTGAAAGCTCAGCACGAGCCATGGTTTGGGATGATGTTGTCATCTTATTGCAAAAGTTCCATACCTTCTTGGTGATTTCTCATGGGCACCTCCTCACAGCACAGCCAACAAACCCCATCTCTCTCCTCACCCAGCTCACCCACTCATTTGTAGCACTCATCCTCACTGGACACAGCTGTGGCCTGTTAAGGGCAGGCCTGTTCCTAATCTTTGGGGATTAGCACAGCTAATATTGCTTTCTGCACTGTTATCTTTATTTTCTCACATTCTCTTCCCCCCACAGGGTGGGATGCAGTCAAACCCTCCCCAGTGGCCATCCCCTTCAGGGCAGGGGCACCACAGACAGCAGCTCTGCTCCTGCTCACCCCAGTGCAAACCAGGATCAGTGATCCCTCAGCACAGAGATGTGCCTGGCGAGGCAGGACCTGTCCCTAGAGCCACAGCAAGTTTGGGCTGGTGTTCTGGGGAACACATCAACCCCTGTCTGCTGCTAATTAGCACAACTGCCCCCCCTGGGATCACTAATTTTGTTATTTCCTACTGCCCTCTCTTTTGCATTCAGCTTTGTATCAAGATGCTGGCAACCCCAGTGCACTTCTAATTCAAAATTAATAAATATATCTGAGTTTTAAAAAGGGCTGCAGAGAGGACAGAGAGAGGGCTTTTGCCATCTCTTGTTTTACTCTGTAGTCCAGACCTGGCAAGAACCAAGTGCCTAAATTCAGATGTTACCTCTTGTGTAAGCACCCTGAGCAGAGGGGCCAGGACATGGGTACTTGCCTGAGCTGCCTGCCCACAGCCTGCCCCTTCCAGCTCTCACACTGCCTGGTGTGAAAAATGCATGGTTTATGATTGGCTTTTTGCAAATATTAAAATGAATATTATATGTGTTATGTTGGAAAGTTATGCTGTATTAATTTTCTTAAGTAGTGTGTTAAATATAGTTTGAGGTTATAACAAAATGTTAAAATAGAAACTAAGTATGTGGGATATTTTTCTAAAGAAAGGAATGAGGTGCTCATACTGAGACAGCAGCCACAGGACAGCTAAATCTTTCAGAGAAAGAGAATTTATTGTCCCATTATTAGGAGAAATGAACTTCTTCCTGCCTTGCTCAGCTCTGAAGATCCTGCTGGGATTCACAGGAAGAAGCTGACACTGACCAGACAGAATCCTGTGTTTGAATGGAATTTATGCATCATGTATGAGGTGTATGAACATACAACAGGCTGTTGCTTTTAAGGGTTAATGCTGTTAACGTGGGCCCTTTTTCAGGCTTGTTTTGCCCAGAAAGAGGTACCTGGACTGTCCATAACTCTTTGTTTCTGTTATCTCATATTGTCCTAATCGAAATTGTCCAAAATATAATTGTCTAATTATATTACTATTTTTATAACCATTTTATTACTATTAAACTTCTAAAATTTTAAAAACAAGCAATTGGTGTTTTTCACATGGGGAAAGTGCCTGCTGGGTCCCAGCCTGTTGCTGCCTCCCTCTCCCCTTGCTGCCTCCCCCTTACTCAGCAGCAGCAGCATCTCCCCCAGGCCATCCATCACCCCGGATTAGCCATTAGCACAGTCACCCATTGGCTCCTGTGGATGGTGTTAGCATTCCAGCCACCACGATGAATGGCCTGACACCGGAACCCTTCTGGATCACAGGGAGAAGCCAATCAATTATTTCACTCCCCTGCCTGCTGCCAGCACCCGGGGCTGGAGCATGCTCTGATCCCTTAATGGCATTTTGAAACACTGTCAAGAGAGTGGTGCATTTCATTTCCCTCCGTGCATGGCCAGTGCCAGGAGGGTGTTGTCACAAGCCCTTGGTGGGACAGGCTGTCCCCTGATGCTCCTGACCATCCCTGCACCCTCTGCATCCTCCCAGAGATCACAACCTGCAGCCATGAGAAGCATTGCAGGTAGTCCAGCCTCCCAGGCAGGCAGAGGTAAAGGGAGGAATTGTGTGCAAAAAGGACAGAAAGAGCCTTAATTGGAGTGCCCTGTCTCTCAATTCACCTAAAGCCATCCAGTTCCCAGCAACAGCGTGGCTCTTGCTCACTTCCCTTCTCTCATGTACAAATATAGCACAATAATTAGATGAGGGCTCTTTGCCCTCTTGTTGGCATCTCGTCCTGTGTGGAGCAGGGTCAGACAGCCAGCAGGGTGTGTGGGGCTGGGCACAGTATCCTCTGAGCACACAGCCTCACCCCAAACACCCTCCCTCCTGGGAAATGGGGGGACAGCCCCCAGGTGTTGGAACCCTGGGCATGGGGAATGTTCCTCTGCCTGTCCTGAGATGTCCTGACCCCCAGGTGAACACTGCTTTCAACCTTCACCCATGGAGAAAGCTCCCAAGGCTTTGGGATGAACTGGAATATACCAGTGTGTAAAATAGACAGTGGTAGTGTCCTAGGTTAGAATATAAAGATGTATTCTGTTTTCATCCTCAAGAGCTGCTGAAACCCAGAGGAGCATTGGTTTTTTCCTTGCCCCCTGTTAATGGGCCTTTCCATGACTCAGAGATAACTCCTTCCAGAAGCCATTTCTGTTGAATGAACCCACCCCATGGCTCAGAGAATGATACCAGCCCATTGTGAGATGCTCCACCCAGGGGGAGGAGCTCAGCATTCCCAACTGGATACAATCTGGGGTTTGGGACACAACAGTCAGTCTTTCCACTGGCTCTTCAGAGGAAGACTACACTCTTCTACAGGATCCCTGCTCCAACAGCACCACATCTGCCACCCCAGCAGGACTGCAGCCACCATTCCAACTGGACTGCTACCAACAGGGTGTCAGGTTGTGGTCTGACTTGGTCAGCAGTTTTTCTTTTGTATTATTGTATGTATTTTGGTTTTCCTTTTCCTAATAAATTGTATTTCTGACTTGGAATCTCTCACTGGTTTTGCTTTCAAACCAGAACATCTAGTTTATCACAGGGTGAAAAATGTAGAGTTTTGGGTTTTTAGTTTGGAGGTAGATAGGAGACAAGATGGAGGATTTTGGGTGTTTTCTGATCTCCTTCTTGTTCTTCATCTGCTCCATTTTCTGAAGTGCTGGTGGCACAGGATGATTGGTTAGAAAGAGCCCCAGTGCAGATGTTATGTGAACAGACAAATAATTAGTTATAGGTAGAAAGAAAATTCATTCTAAGAGTTAATTGGACAAAGTAGTTTTAAAAGAACCTGTGTGTCTTGTGAGTTTTGCTGCCTTTCTCTTTGTGGGCCAAGTCTGGTGTGCAGACAGCGTACTGAACTGTTAAGAGAAAAAATAAACAAAACCTGAAGACTGAAAAAACCAAAAGTCTGTTCATCTGTCAATCCTGGCACAGAACTATTTAGGGGTGTCCCCATCAGGGGACCCTAGAGGCGGTTTCTGCACCCAGACACCCCAAGCTCCAAGGGGACACCACACAGCTGGGTTTGGCTGCTGGGTGTGGGTCACTACACCAAAAGGATCCTCTGGTGTTTAAAGCACTGTGCCCTCCAAAGTCTCCCCAGAGAGCTGTCCCAGAGCCATGATCAGTGGGGTGGGATGAATGGAAGGATAATTTTCCTGCCCACTGCCCCATTTCTGCAGTGCTGGTGGGAGCACAGTTCTTGCTGGTGCAGCCAGAGCTCGCTGAAGAAAATCCTTGCAGCAGTTTCTGCTCCTGGGGCTGTGTGTAAAGGGAAACAACAGGCTGGGGAATGCTGAGCCTGCTCCCAGCTCCCTTCAGCCTGCATTAAACACAAGTTATTTCAGGACAAACCATCCCATCTCCTGGTTTACAACACTCACATTCAGATGTCTCAAGCCCTTTGGGATCCAGAGCAGATGCTTGGTCCCCTCACTGAGCTCTGCTCCCACCCTCAGGAAAGAGAAGCAGAGCTCCTCTCACACAGTCTGGGGACTCTCAGCTGCTCTCTCCTCTCTGTGGTGGCTGTGAGAGCTTTAATGTCTTTGTACACACTTAGAATGAGTTTTCCACTCTATAACGATGATCAAAGTGAAGGAATTGCCAAAACTCAGCTCAACATCAAGGCAAGCAGTGTGGGGCCTGATGTCCTCCAGGAGATCACATCCCAGCTGGGCAGCAGGGCTGGGGAGAGCATTGCAGTCCTCCTGAGAGCAGCAGGAATGGGGAGCATTGCAATCCTGTGAGCAGCAGGACTGGAGAGCATTGCAATCCTCCTGTGAACAGCAGGACTGGAGAGCATTGCAATCCTCCTGTGAACAGCAGGAATGGAGAGCATTGCAATCCTCCTGTGGGCTGCAGGACTGGAGAGCATTGCAATCCTCCTGTGAACAGCAGGAATGGGGAGAGCTTTGAAATCCCCCTGTGAACAGCAGGACTGGAGAGCATTGAAATCCCCCTGTGGACTGCAGGAATGGAGAGCATTGCAATTCTCCTGAGAACAGCAGGAATGGGGAGAGCATTGCAATCCTGCTGTGGGCTGCAGGAATGGGGAGAGCATTGCAATCCTGTGAGCAGCAGGACTGGAGAGCATTGCAATCCCCCTATGAACAGCAGGGCTGGAGAGCATTGCAATTCTCCTGTGGGCCGCAGGAATGGGGAGAGCATTGCAATCCCCCTGTGAGCAGCAGGGCTGCAGGGCTTTCCTCTGTGCAGGCGAGGAGAGGCAGCCTGGATGGAAGGCACCAGCTAAATATAAACTCTGATTTAAAAGATAAGTGATGGTAAGTGGTTTCATTGTTTGGGAGCAGGGGCCTCCAAACCATGCACTGGAAAAGACTCAGCCAGCCTCAGCAGAGCCAGTAATTAAAGGTAACTAGCCCAAAGCAGTCACAGCACAAATAAAGCAAGGAAAGAAGATTGCACTCCTGTGGTGAGCTGACCTTGGTTGGATGCTAGGTGCCCACCAAGCTGCTCTATCCCTCCCCTCCTCAGCAGGAGAGGGAATGGGACGGGGTGGGAGGAGAAAATAAGGTAGAAAAACCACTCATGGGTCAAGATGAAGGCAGTTTAACAAAGTGAAAGGCTCAAACCAGCAAAGATCTTAAAGATCAAACCTAAAAATCTGTGTGCCCAGGGAGTCACCCCATGCCATCTCAAGCACCCGTGGCAGGGCTCTGTGCAGCTGGCACCACTCTGCCCCTGGGCACCCCAAGGGAGGGGGATCCATAATCTTGGTCATGCTCAGCCTTTCCAGGTCCTGGACTGGGCTGCAGTGTTTAAACAGAGTGATAAAAGGGATTTAAGAGGCAGCAGGAGGCCTCTTGAAGAGGATGAAAGGAATAATCTGTGATGGTGTTCACAGGAGTCTGAGGATGAGGGAAGAGATGAGGATCTGACTCTGTGTTTCAGAAGGCTGATTTATTATTTTATGATATATATTATATTAAAACTATACTAAAAGAATAGAAGAAAGGATTTCATCAGAAGCCTAGCTTGAATAGAAAAAGATAGAATGATAACAAAAGCTTGTGTCTCAGACAGAGAGTCCGAGCCAGCTGACTGTGATTGGCCATTAATTAGAAACAACCACATGAAACCAATCACAGATGCACCTGTTGCATTCCACAGCAGCAGATAACCATTGTTTGCATTTTGTTCCTGAGGCCTGTCAGCTTCTCAGGAGGAAAAATCCTAAGGAAAGGATTTTCCATAAAAGATGTCTGCGACAATAATCAACAATGGAGAGGAAGGGAAGGGAAGGGAAGGGAAGGGAAGGGAAGGGAAGGGAAGGGAAGGGAAGGGAAGGGAAGGGAAGGGAAGGGAAGGGAGATCTCGGTCTGTGGGCCAGTTGGGCACTCACAGCTCAGGGGATGCTGTACATGTTCAGTGAACAGCAGAGCACATCCCCTGAGCTCCTCTCAAAGCTGATTTTTCACACATTCACTGGTCAGGAGTCCCCACAGGTCCTGGGGTACTTCACTGTCCCTTGAAGCTGCTCTTCAGAGCATCCAATGCCCTTTATCTGAAAGGCAGAGTTGCCACAGGGGGAGCAGGCCGAGGAACACCTCCTGAGTTTCAGCAGGTACAAATCCCCAGGCATGTGGGACATCAACACCCACAAAACTGAGCTCTCCAAACCTCTGCCAGCCCTTTTCTGCGCAAGGTAGAAGCACTGGGCCAGGGAAACTCAGGTTGTAGCACCTCTCCTGTGGAGGCAGGCTGAGAAAATTTGGATTGCTCAGCCTGGAGAACCCTGGAGAACCTCTTCTATCTGGAATATCCTTCCAGTATCTAATGGAGCTCCAAGAGAGCTGGAGAGGGACTTTCAGCAAGTGCATCGAGGGACAGGAAAGGGGGAATGGCTTTAAACTGAGAGAAGGCAGGTTTAGATTAGACATAAGGAAAAAATGGTTTACAGTGAGGGTGAGGCCCTGGCACAGGGTGCCCAGAGCAGCTGGGGCTGCCCCATCCATGGAAATGTCCCAGGCCAGGCTGGATGGGGCTTGGGGCAGCGTGGCACAGGGGAAGGTGTCCCTGCCATGGCAGGGGATGGAGTGAGGTGGTTTTTGAGGTCCCTTCCAACCCAACCATTCTATGATTTAATAATTTAAGCCTCCTTGAGGCTGTGGGGCTTTGCAGCCCAGTCCCTGTGCTCTCAGCCATGCCTGCCTCCTCTCCCTCCTCTGCACTAAAGCTGGACCCTGACATCAGCAGAACTAAGCACCTGTCCAGGAGAGGAAAGCAAGATTGATTTGACTCCAAATGCTGCCAAGTGCATAAAGCCAACACACTGGGAAAAATAAGGCAGGCAATTTCATCCTGGTTGCCTTCAGCAACAATGACATTAGATGTTATTTGATACAAGAGAAGAGCCAATATTTCCAGACTGAAGGGCAATTATTTAAACCTGTGTGTTTAGAGGGTCTGGAAGCTGTTCAGAGCAGGAGCACTGGAAGCAGCTTCTGACTTGGGATTGTGTGGGCCCAGCTGTTCTTGATGGCTTCACCCTAGTCCAGAATTCATATTTAAAGCAAACTTGGGGCAAAGTTTCCAAAAGCAGTGTTATCTCGATTATTCTCCACCATCCATAACCATCAGCTGGATCAGCACTACAAGTCAAGTGCCAGAAGTTTTTGCCAAGCCTGTATTTGCAGCTAGGAGCACAGGAAGAACCCTGCTCACCTCGCTGAGCACAGGCTCTGCAGCCCCAGCCTCATAATGTGAATGTCAGTGGCTGAACCTCCAGCCAGCCTTTGTCTCTGGCACAGCAATGCATTGCTGGGGCTGGGAAATATTAAATGAGGCATTGGAGTCAAAAAAGAACAAAATTACAAATCCAGAGGCTGCTTTCCAATGCCCCTGGGCTTGGCTGGGGCTGCCTGTGATGTAACAAGGGATGGATTTATGGCAAAGCCACTGAGCAGGGGCACCAGGGCTGGCAGGGGACAGGGCCCTGCATGAGGCTGAGAGTGAGGAAAACCTAAGGATAGGTTGGATTATCTAATCTCCAGAGGTCCCTTCCCACCCTAAGAACTCTGTGATTTGGTGATTATGGCAGGAAAAGAACCAGAAATAAATTCCAAGCAGTTTTTCTGCTTGCCCAGGTGAATTCCCCACAAGAACTGGGGGAGTTCCCACTGCAGCCCCACCCCAGCCCCTCTCTGAGGGCTGTAAGGAACCCTTAGCATCTGCCTCACTCACTATATATTGCCCTATCACAGGCTCATGTTGTGCAACTGCTCCTTTTGATTTCTGTCCAGCATCTTTTAGGAGTGATCCCTTCACTTAAAAACCCTCACAGGTATTTTTGTCACTGACTCTTCAGACAAAATTATTTCTGCATGAACAGTCCCTGCTCTCTGCTGCAAGCATTGCGCTTGGACTGGAGAAAAGAAGGTCCCTGCAGCCTGGACACCTCTCCTGGAACCTGAGAGCACCATTTCTGACAGTGCCAGGCTTCCCTCAGCCTAACTGGGTCTGATAGAGTGAAATCAGTCCTTCCCTGTGCAGACAGATGCTGCATTGTGATGCTAGCCCAGAGACAAAGCAAGCAGCTTAGACCGTACTGACAAAAGTCCTAATGGAATAATTAAACTCAAATAATTCAATTAACACTGCAATTGAGTAATTGCATTTGGAGCACGGCTGTAATTGAGCAATATTTGTATTGTCCCAGCCATGAGGATGGGCAGAGTCTCCTTTCAGCAGGCAGAAGGAGACAGATGGTGCTAATAAAGGGCAGGAGATGGATGTGAGGTCACCAGATTAAGTGTGCTTCCTTTTTTTGGCCGGAGAAAGAAGTCAAACCACTGTGCTCCCGCTGCCTTTAAAAGCCTAAGTAACAGAAATAGAAGAGACTGCAGGATTGCAGGAGTCTGCTTTACCATTAATTACTTTTTATTGAAAGCTCCCAGCCCGCCTGGCATTGCATCAGCGAGAGGGCAGCCGTGTCTCTGCCCACAGAGCCTGATCTCCATCGAGCTCAGACAGCAGCAGCAAGAGTGGGACCTGGGGAGGAATGTCTGCTTCCCTTGGCAACTGAGCCAGCCTGCAGGGCCCGGGCCAGGAGGCAGCAGACAGAACTCGGCGAGATAAAGCAGAGACAGGAAAATAAACCAGCGATTTGGGGCTGCCTCGCTTGTGCTGGTGTGGCTGCATGCTGAGATTGCACAGAGCAGGGAGCGGCTCTGGGGCGGGTAAATTCCACCCCTGACAGCCCCACTTGCACTGCAGCCCACTTTGAGGAGTGGCTGCTCCACTGCCCACTAACTAACTCTTCTTTCCCCTACAAAGCAGCAGCAGCAGCAGTATTGCAGCAAATGAAAGAGCCACTGCCTCCATTTACCTGTGAGTGCAGGGGCTGCAGGTGCTGCATGCGGATCTCACACAGAATTCACAGAATCACCATGTTGGAAGAGACCTTCCAGATCATCAAGTCCAGCCCAGCTCCAACACTATCATAAAAGCAGATGACCAAAACGTCTGGGAAGAATGATGCATCTGACTCCATTGAAATCAGAAGGCTAATTAATTACTTTATTATACTATATCATATAAAAGAGATACATACTATACTGTATTATGCTACATCTAAACTGAAACTGCACAAGCACTCAACTGAACAAAATCTCGTGTCTGTCTGCTAACACACAGTCTGCACACGTTTGGCCCTGACAAGCCAAGGAAACAAAACCCCATCACTCTGGGTAAACAATCTCCATATTGCATTCTACTTTGGCACAACACAGGAGCAGCCAATGAGATAAGAATGGTTTTGATAATTCTTTTCTCTGCTTCTCTCACTGCTTCTCTCAGGTTCAGAGAATGTGAATCGCACATAACACCTCAGCAAAACCCTGGCACCCAGTGCCACATACAGGCTTTGTTAAACTCAACCAGGGATGGGGACTCCACCACCTCCCCGGGCAGCCATTCCACAACTTTATCACCTTTCTGTAAAAGCTTTTTCCTCATATCCAGCCTGTATTTCCCTTGGCACAGCTCGAGGCTGTGTGCTCTGGTTGTGTCAGTTCCTGCAGACAGAGCCCAGCCCCAGCTGAGCACAGGCCCCTTTCAGGAGCTGTGCAGTGATGGGGGCACCCCTGAGTCTCCTTTTCTGCAGGCTGAGCACCCCCAGCTCCCTCAGGGGCTCCTCTCAGGGTTTGTGCTCCCAGCCCCTCTCTCTGGATGTGCTCAGTGTCCCAAGGTCCTTCCCAAGCTGAGGGGCCAGAGCTGGGCACAGCACTCAGGGTGTGCCCTCACAGTGCCAGGGACAGGGGCAGGATGAGCTCCCTGCCTCTCTGCTCCTGCTGGGCATTCCTTTGAGGCTCAGGCCTTGGGGAACACAGGCAGTTGGGCTTTCAAGGATTAGTCTCAGCCGAACTCCAGCTGTAGCTCACAGCTTGCCAATATTTGAGGATGGGGTCTTTCCTGGGAACTCAGGTTTATCTGGTAGCCCGAGGTGCTGGGAATGGAAAAGTTAACAGCTTGGTTAACCCCTTCCAGTCTGAGAAGTCACTGCAAGCATGATGTCTATCTTCTCTAGCTATTCTGAGCTGGGTTCTTGGCAGCTTTGTTAGAGTACCACAAATCTGCCTCTCTCTTCCTTCCCCAGAGTAATTACAGTTTTTTTTTTACATTTTTTTTTTTTTTATTTCCAACTCCCAAAGCTTTCTAAGCAATTTAAACTTGTTTGGCAGATTTTTATTTTTTTTTTTAGAAAGAGGCAGCTGATGCCAGTATGCTGTTTGCAGCTCCTCTCCACTCCCACTCTCAGCAACATCTGAGCTTGGTGGTTAATGACTGTGAGACCTCTCTGCCTCTGTCAGCGTTAGCTGGAATGATGGGTTTACACCATGCATGTCAACAAGCATCTAGATGGAAAATAAACCTACTGATGCTCCCACTGTTGGGGAAACGAGTGTGCTGATTCAGGCATCTCCATCCACGTGGATGACAGGCACATCCTGCTCTGATCACTGAGGGCCCTGTTGGATCCTCCTGTGTGCACTGAGGGACAGAGCCATGGAAAACAGGCTTTGGTAGCTCAGCTCCTTGCTGTCATTTGAGAGAAGTTGTTCACACATGCAAAATTGACTCTGTTGAACTTTTCCCAGGCAGGAAAAGCATGGGACCACCTCCATGTGGGAGAGGGCTAACACCCCCAACTTCTCTGCTAGCCCGTGCCTCAGGAGGGCGTTTCACAGGATTCACATAATGACTGGGTTGGAAAAAACCTTCACAGAATCACAGAATAATGAGGTTGGAAGAGACCTCTAAGATCATTGAGTCCACCCCAGCCCCAACAGCTCAGCTAAACCCTGGCACCCAGTGCCACATCCAGGCTTTGTTAAACACACCCAGAGATGGGGATTCCACCACCTCCCCAGGCAGCCATTCCACAACTTTATCACCTTTCTGTAAAAGCTTTTTCCTCATATCCATTCTGTATTTCCCTTGGCACAGCTCGAGGCTGTGTGCTCTGGTTGTGTCAGTTCCTGCAGACAGAGCCCAGCCCCAGCTGAGCACAGGCCCCTTTCAGGAGCTGTGCAGTGATGGGGGCACCCCTGAGCCTCCTTTTCTGCAGGCTGAGCACCCCCAGCTCCCTCAGGGGCTCCTCTCAGGGTTTGTGCTCCCAGCCCCTCTCTCTGGATGTGCTCAGTGTCCCAAGGTCCTTCCCAAGCTGAGGGGCCAGAGCTGGGCACAGCACTCAGGGTGTGCCCTCACAGTGCCAGGGACAGCCATGGCCATCTCCACTCCCACACTCCCACTTGGATTTGCAGCAAGAGGAGGCAGAAGCAGGTCAGCTCCTTTGGGCACAGTGTCCTGCTGCAGACCTGGGGCAGAGTAGGGCACAGAGCTGAACAAGGGCTCCTTTTCCTGGAAGGCACAGGGCAGTGCAAGGGGACAAACACGTCCTTGTGACGGGAGAGCCGCGTGATGGTGACGAGTCTGCTGTGACTCACAGCCCAGGAGATGCTGTGATATTGCACCACTGGCCTGCTCTGTCCACCTGCTCTGAGCACTGAGGCACAGCTTTAGCATTCAAGGCCATATTTACTCTAGGATCTCATTTTCCCACCATAAGAGCAATCCCAAATCAAGGGGGAGAGTTGACCTTGCTCCCCATAGCAGCTCATCTTCTAGTTAAGATCCTGCACACAAACTCATTTCCAGCTCTTTTGGAGTTTCTTCAAATGGCTTCAGGCTCTGTGTGCTTTGGTTTTATCAGGTGTTTGGCATCAGCCCAATCTCCAGTTCCCTCCAGTGGGTACCAAAACATTCTGCTTCCAGGTGACAAATCCCATGGACAATATGCCACACTACTCACGTGGGGGTTTCCCCCTGCTTTGGTAGGGCATTTAAGCAATTTTCTCTTTCTTTTTTGATCCATAGCAACTTTCTCCTGTTTCTGTGCTGCACTCTCTTCTATTACCCATTTTTATACCAAAAAATACTATATAACAAACTTGTATTTAAGCTGGTCCATGATCCTTCCAAGGAAAACAATTTCAACAGAAAGGAATTTAGCTTGACAAATGCTGCCCAAGACCTGCCCTGATCATCCTTATGCTGCACTGCACAGCTTTCATTAACTTATGAATGAATTCCTGTTGTGTCTCATGGCTTCCCTCAGATGTTATTATGCCAGCTCCCAAGGACATAAACAATTCTCTTGATTTAAGAAAGTAGGCTGAGATGTTGCTTGGCTGTGGTTTGGAATGGAAACAACATTGGAAAACACATTTTATTCAAGAAAACAAGAATATTAGTTCCAAATAGAAGCAGTGGTCCAATTTAAATAAACTCACTGAGCATAAACTTGGGAACTCATGATGCAAGAGAACAGAAATGGGGTTTTCTATTACTGCAGCCATTCTCATCATTCAGCATCTGTATCACAGCAAGCAGTTAATGACCTTCAGCTCTCTTATCCAAGCACTGGCTCAAGACAGCCTTGCAGAATCTTTGTGAAACTTTTCCCTTCATCTGAGGGATGCCCTGCCCCTGGCCTGAAGGTAGCTCCAGAAAAAGAACAATTCTAATGCCCTAATTTGTCTATTTACCTCCTGATCTTAGAGCAGAACCTTGTGGTATTTATTTGAGTTTATTTCTGTGGGTGGGGTTTTTGTTTGTTTTTATTTATTTTTTGAAAAGCATGGGATGCTCTAAATAGGGAAAAGGATGGAGGCAAGCATGCATATGCATGTAGGCCTAAAATGAGATGTGACATCCCCTGTTCCAGGTCAGGGCACAGCAATCTGTCACCCAGGCACTGCACACACAGCCCTGCTTACCCAGAAATAGGTGCTGCAAGGACAGCACAGAGACTCAGGCTGTTGGGAGCATTTGACAGGGTTCATGAACTCCCAACACCAATTCCCCTTTCATCTGCTGTTGATAAAAGTAATTGCAATGGGCCACCTTAGTCTGACCCCCAGAGTGTGACAAGGTTCCCAGCCCAATAAATCTCCATGACTCAAGTGCCCAGGCCCTCTTGGAGACCTCATAGCTATTCCAGGCACAGTCCCCTTCCCACAGCTTCCTTTGGCACAGGATTTTCAGTGCTGGTGACATTCTAACAAAGGTGTCTCATCAGCCCTGAGCTCAGGGTGGCTGGCTGCTCTGAACTTCCCTTTCAACACAGTGGCTTTAAAGAAACTTTGATCATGTCTTTCTTCTCCCACTTGTGCTTTTGCCCAGTTCACATCACTCCCTCACTTTCAGCTTCTCAATCCACACCCACCATTTAGTTTGCCCTAAACACAGTTTAAGGCTCATCTAGTTTCTCACAGTGCTGCTCCTCACCATTTAACTCATCCTGGATGGAATCCTTGGGCTCAGCCCAGGTGAGAAAAGGTATGGCTGACTATCCCAGGTGAAGTCAATCCCTCTATATTTGTCACCAGTGCCCCCCAAGAGCAGTTTTGGGGACATAAGTACAGGAATCTGGGTCAGGAGATCCCAGTCACAGAAATCCCCAGGGGTGTTAAACTCTTATTACCTGGTCCCTGTCAGGGGTGGAACCCACCCAGAGCTCACAGTATTCAACTCAAGTATTGGTGCTTGCATTTTTACATTTCCCAATCTGTTTGGAAAATGTCTGCCTTGCCCACATCACTTGAGTTAACAAAATCAGCTGTGTCCATCTCCATTCCCATCCTGTTCCTTTTTACACAGCTTTCTGACATGACAAGAGTTTTCCAGAAGAGGTGTGTGGCTCTTTTTCTCTCTGCTCAGCAGCTGCAGGAGACAGGCTGCCAAATAGAATCAGAGAATTGTTTCAGTAAATACAACATAGCACTCTTGGAAGTGTTTGCTGGGTTGTGATACCATCAAGTTAAAATGGCATGGTTTGAAAAAAAATATTGATCAGCATCAGAAGTGAGTTTGCAGGCTGCTGAGCTGCACAAAGGAGACACCCAATTAAAGAGAGATGGTCTCTAAGGACTGGAGGTGGACAGTAGCTGCTATCATTCTGGCAGCTTTCTATGATCTTCTCTTCAGAAATGAGTGTGTGGAGGCAGAGAAAAAAGATGAAAGGGAGGCCTTGAGATGAGAAAGGCCCAAATGATCAAAGATTCCCATGGATTGAGAGAAGTACTCCAGAACCAAAGGCATTCCTCTGTTGCCTGTGTCACTGTTGCCCTGGAGTGGATTTCAAAACCTTCTTTAAGCATTCACCTGGGATGCGGGGACACACATCAGGAAGCAGAGAGAAACTTTTCAGGCCTTGGGGAAGGCTGAAATTCTGAATGACTGACTTTTTCTGAATTGGTGCATTTCTTTATAACCAGATGCCACTGGGGATTTTGGCACTGGCTACCTTTGGAGCAGGGGCTCAAGAGGCCTCTCAATTCTGTCAACACTCCTCACAGCCTGCAGCATCTGCTGCTTTTGTGCCATGGTCCTTCACTAGGAGTGCCTTTACACCCTCCAGGTTCTGCTGTGGTGCTCCTGCTTGTGTCCCCTTCAGACAGGTGACACATCAAGGGAGGACAGAGCTCTTCACCAGCTCTGATCTGAGTGAGGGGAAATGAATCACACCCTTCACCCACATCCAGCAAGGGTCAGATATGCCAACTGCAACCTGCCAGGAGGCTCTGCTGAGAAATGTCCTAATGGCAGAACCATCAGGGGAGATAAAGCACTCAGGAAAGGAGAGAAGAGATCAGAGTCTCCTGAAAAGAGCACAGAACAAACAATCTGTGATGGGAAGGGAAAAACAGAGATGCTGCTCACCATCCTCTGATGAATTCATCACAACCTGAAAGTGAATTTTGCCCGAAGGAGAAAACAGAATGAAGAGAGACACCAAGACAGCAAAGACAGATACCAAGAGAAAAATCATCTCCTGTTTGTGAAGATCACAGGAAAAAAACAAACCAGCCCCCAGCATATTCCAGGCACCCTCCCTGGAGCCAGGACCAGGGGCAGACAATGCCTGTCTGCGGCAGCAGCTCCTGAAGGGGATCCCAGGGAACAAGGAGAAATCCAGGCTGCAGGTGCTGCAGAGCAGAGGGTGAGAGCCCACAGCAACAGCAGCAGGTTGAAAAGGAGCTGCTGCAGCAGGAGGGAGACAGATGTGTCTGTACACGTAGGTGCAGCTCAGTCATTTTAGATAAACTCGGTCTGGAGGGAAGGATAAACTGATAAAGCAGTGTTTCACACAGGGCAAGTACACAGAGTTTGGATACAAACTTCAAACTGAACAGCAGAAAAATGAAGTAGCCTTTTAAGACAAACAGAGGGGTATATATATGATGGTATCAACAGCAGACCTGGAGGAAGATGAGAATGAGAGCTTGCAAGTTCAAGGGAAAAATCTAAATTTAAGTTTTTGTGCTGTCTCAGGTGTTTATATGGAGCAACTCATCTGGGTTTTCTCTTCCTCCAGCTATAGAATGAGGCAAGTGTCTTGGCCCCAGGGCAGCAAGTGGACAAAGGGGAATATGAAAAGAGGTGAAATTCAGAGAGTGAGTTGGGCCATGTATTTTAGCACACCACCATCATTCTGAGAGAAGGCAGGAACAAGTCTGTGACGGTGTTCACAGGGGTCTCAGGTTGAGGGATGAGACGAGGATCTGACTCCATGTTTCAGAAGGCTTGATTTATAATTTTATTATATATATTGTATTAAAACTATACTAAAAGAATAGAAGAAAGGATTTCATCAGAAGGCTAGCTAAGAAAAGAAAGAATGAATAACAAAAGCTTGTGGCTCGGACTCTCTGTCTGATCCAGCTGACTGTGATTGGCCATTAATTAGAAATAACCAACATGGGCCAATCCCAGATCCACCTGTTGCATTCCACAGCAGCAGATAACCATTGTTTACATTTTGTTCCTGAGGCCTCCAGCTTCTCAGGAGGAAAAATCCTAAGGAAAGGATTTTTCATAAAAGATGTCTGTGACACAGGTCAAAATGGGGATGGTGGCTCTGCAACCACAACTGGAGGGCAGATTGTGTGGACAAGGTGAGATGAGAACCTGCAGTTTATTGGGATGCTGCTGCAAACAAGCCTCTATCCCAGTTCCACATCTGCAGTGCCCTCCACTTAACTGCAATACATTTAATCAAGCTGCTTCTTATGGGAACCAAATAAAGCTTGATGATGCTTAATGGCTGGGGCTTAATGGCTGGGTTGTTTAACTGGGCTCATAATTTTGATTAATTAAGATGCTTGCAGGTGTTGGAGAGGCACTTCCACATCAGTGTTGACGTTCAGAGGCAAAGGGGGTTCCCCTCCTGGAGGATTTCTGCCAGAGCTACTTCAGCAGAGCAAAGCTGCCCTCAAACCCGTGCAAAAATGTCAACCCTTGTAGCTGGTAGTAGCCTCCAGATTTCTGGGAATTCTGACAACCTGCAAGTTGTTTTGGGAGGATTTATGGAAAAATCCAAACCCCAAAACTCAAACTTTTGCCTAGGGCAGCCTCTGTGTCCTTGATAGGAAGGAAGTGAGGATGTGAGAGGCTCTCCAGGTGATGGTGGTGCCTTCAGGCAGGGGATCCAGCCAGTCCAGCAAACTGCCCACCCCCAGAGCAGTGTCCCTGCTCCAGTGAAAAGGGCAGCAGAGCTTGTCCTGCGTGAAACACACAAAGCCTGGCTGCTCATGAGTTTGTGCCCTGTGTTCCTCTATCCTCACTCTGTGATTTCAGCCTCCCCCTGCCAGGGTATCACCCTTTTCTATCCATTGTCACCAACCTGCCAGCTCCCCCTCACGGGTGACCTACAGGAGCCTGGAGGGGGATGCACAGAGTGCCCAGCAGGTACAAGAAATCACATTACAACCTCCCTCCTGAGCAGTACAAATTTGTATTTCCCTTTTCTATTTCTTACAGAACACACTTACCTCAGGTTTTTGTCTCCTGAATGCTGATAAAATGCCCTCAGGTTAAAAAATATTTGGGGATAAATGATGATATGGATACCAGTGTGGCATATGCTCATTTCCATAAGAAACTAACACTGGAGGGAGGCACAATGAGCCAGACTCATCACTGTTTTCAGTATCAAACACTGACATTAAATTAAGCAGAGCTTGATGATTTAAGGCTTAGTAAATTACTACTGCCAATTATAAAGGCAATATAACCTTGTGGACAGAGCACTGGAGAAGGGCTCAGAAGAGTTGTACCCTGCCATGGATATTCTGAATTAATTTGGACAAATGTTACCTTCACATGCACATCAATACTGGTCAATCTTACACTTTTCTTGTAATGTGTATAAGAAATGCAAAAATGAAGCAGCATATTGTCTAGGGACCACAAAGACAACCTTTTTCCAAGAAACAGCTTGTTTGGCAAGCACAGGAGGGAAAAACTGAGTCAGGAGGAGTGATGTCAGCCTTTTCTCATGCATCCACATTGTCCTGCTCAACCACAGCTTTGGAATAAGAGACATTCAGATCTAATTTATGGAAACTTAAGCAGATACCAATTGGAGTAGCCCCTGAGTGTTATCAGCATATTTCATAGCTTGTGATGAATCATAAATGAAGTATCTGCTTTCCAGTGCATTAAGGCTACAGCAGAAGTTGATTAGGAGTATTCTGACCCAAGCAATGGTTCACTTTTCAGGGGAGGGGTTGAAATGTCCAGACATCAGCCCAATTTGTCCTGGAGTTATAATGTAGTGGATTACAAACATACTGCACCTTTAAACTCAGTGTCTGCAGTCCATCATGGAGTTTCCATCTTCTCATTACAGCCTGCCACAAGTTTAGCTGGATGGCTGCTGTCTGCAGCCTAGCTGGTCAATTATTTTCCTCTATTTCCACCCCAGAAGAATGCAGGACTCAAAGCCATTTTGCTCTGAAAGTACTCACAGGCTTTTGGTTAAGTATGCCATTAACATGGACCTGCTTCTCCCCTCCACTTTGATCATTGAGCAAGTACCTTTGCTTCCTGCAGGACTAACAATGTTAAATTAATATATTTGCCCAGCAGCTACTGTAACTCTGGATACAGAGTTACCCAACTCTGTATCTCCAGATTGGACCTGAAGGCCAAAGAACAGATTTTGCAGCATTTCAGCCCTGTGAGAAAACCTTTGTTATGCAAAATTCCTCTTATCTCAACTTTTATGAGGTCTCTCAGAGCATAATATAGAGAAGGTAGACTCAAAGATAACTGGAACTGTTCCTTAGAACCTATTATTTTATTAATCAAGAAAGATCAGAGAAATAGGTGCAGGGACAGTAGATGACTAGACAACACTGAACCATAAATTGTCAAAAGCCTGTTCAAAAGAGCTGAGATGTTCAGCAACTCAACTATAGCTGGTTAACTTGTTCTGCCAGTGTAAAAGAGCCTCAGATGTGGGTATGGATCCCTGCAGAATGATCTCCTCACCAAGAAATAGGCAAGAGAAGATTCTGAACTGGCCCCAGTCCCAGCACTGGACACCAAGCAAGGCCAGTAGCACTTGCAAGGCTTGGAATGGTACCAAAGCAGCAGACATTGTCCTGAACCTCACTGTGCTACCTCAGCCATGACCACACAAAGGCTTCCTGTGGCTTTTGAACTGAAATCTCCCACTTTCTGACTCACAGGGGCTGTTCCAGACTGCAGGAAGCAGAAAGTTAACCAGAGCAGTGTGAGGGTCAGACAGCATCAGCTGTTAGAAGCTGTGGTGCTGTGTTCCTCCTGACTCATTTCTCCAGAGACTTTCCCTGGACTGCTCAAGGGAAGCCATCTACTATTTCAGAACAAGTTGGGTTTCCAAAAGCCTTCAAACTAGAACATTTAGTTTTTGCAAACTTTCTCTGTCTTTCTACCCATCAGAAAAATTGATGAAATCCAACTTCCTTGACACTCTCAAGGTGACTTCCAAGATCTCCTCTTCAGAGAGAAAACGAGCTCTGCCCTCCTTGCTGTTCACAGGGTAGGGGAGGTGCAGCAGCAGCTTGCTGTAAAACAGGACACAGGGGATGTCAGTGTCTCAGACCAGGTGAGCAGTTGAGATGTCATTGCAATTTACTCCTGCAATTCCTCAGTCAGTATGGCAGGGAATGTTATCCCAATAAATCTCCTTGTTGTGATGGGGCTCCTGCAACACCTCATGCACAGCAAGACTGGATATTGATAGAAATACTGAAATATTTCCATCACTTAAAAGCAGCCTGGCTTAGGAGCAGCCCCAGAACTACAGAGCTGGAAGCAGTTGCTTGGAGTCTTTTTACCCATCTGTGGGAGAATAAAGTTTTTCAGTATGTAGAACTTGACATCTTGATTGTTTCCCTCATACTGAGACTTGCACTTATATTTGTGAAAGCAGCCCTGGTTCAGGCTGTACCCAAGCAACCATCAGATTTATGGTGAACTTTTTATTTGCTAGGCTTGTGACTAGAGACAGCTGGGTACTGAGAAGATAATGGCAGATCTGAGTCACCAAAAAAAACAGAATTGCAAAAGGAAAAGGATGCTGAGGTTTTCCTACATCTGCAGCATTGCATTAAGCTCCTTCTTTTACTGCCCATAGGTTCAGCAAGTCATTAGCTGAACAATTATTTCTCCCAATTTTCCAGTTTCAAAACAAACATTCCCAAATCTTCTTCCACTCCTGTTGCATCCTTGGGTTAAAACCAAGCACAGGGTAACTGATTTTGCCTGTTTTTGGCAGAGAAAAATGGCTTTTCTATAGTTAGTCTGCTGGGGACTTATTTAGGCCTTAATCCATGGCCTGCTCCTGGAATTTATCTGCAGAAAGCTATTCTCATATAGATCTTCCCACACCCCATTCAGTGCAGCAAGTCAGCCCAGAGAGGATTAAGGTTTCTTATAAAAACAGCCTTTGTGAAGAAGGACTTTGAGCAAAACAGACATGGGAATTATCAGGAAATCTCAGGCAGAGGAATTGCACACCGAGGGAGAGATGGAGGAAGACTGAGAAATCCAAGAGTGTATTATCAGCTATCTTTGTAGGCTTGAAATAGCCCTATTAAAAAAATCAAAGGAAAACTCTTTAGAAAGCCTTGTAACATTTCCAGCTCTGCATTTGTGCTTGGCTATGTCCATAATTTGGCTTTCAGCTACTGAAAATTTATCTGCACGTTTTTTACCACCTTCAGTCATAAGCATTTGTACAAATTAGTGCTTAGGAATACTAGACTAAGTCTTTCAAGATCTTGGGCAGCTTTTTGCCAGGTGTTTTGAGCCCTTGATACTTGTTGTTTAAGTAGCCAAAATCTGTCCCAAAGCTTTTTACTGGACAGTATCACAGATTCAAAGCCAGCAGATTGTGCACCTATGGATGGACTATGAGTGGTTTTTCTGTATTTATTTTTCACAAGCGATTATTAACAATACAATCTCTAACTTTGCTTTCCACACAGACTGCAGTTAAAAGCTTGGCTAAACCCCATTTCAAACAGGATATTAATTGTACTTTTATCAGTTGTGCTGCACTTACTTTTTGGGAGTTCGAAGGTCAAGAACCTTGTCCTGGATGTCTAATGTGATGTCTGAGTACTTGGTCTCTGGCAGCTTGATTTTAATCTGAAACGATGGGCAGAGGTAAAGCTGTGATTACATATGTTGCCCTAAAAGCCATAAAAGAGCTCATTTTCATGAATATTTCAATGCTAGTATCAAAGAGCAACGTTTTGAGTAGGTAATTTGTATCAGAGCAAATCCGACAGTGATAATGACTGCTTTCAATAGCTTAGTGATGTGTATTGATATCCTATTCTCTTCCAGTTCCTGAGCTGCTAATGTGCTTGACAGGTGTTCAACACTCAGCAAAGCCTCGGGCTTTGTGCATTGCAGGGACAGTTTGCTTCTGCTAGAAAGATAACACAGCACTTCTACCTGTCCTGGAGCTCAGAAACCAGGGAGGTCTTTGATTATATAATGATGAGGCAGGATCTGATAGCTGGAACTTTAAAGGCTGCCAGCGCGGTAGCATTTTGCTAGCCCACACAGCTTGTAAAAAATGCAGGAAGATGAAAAAAAAATCTCCTTCCCAGCCCCTCTCCTCTCCAAAAGTGTGTACAAGATGAAACTTCATCTTAGAGCTACATTTTTATTCCCTTTAAGTTTATATGGGGCATATGCATTTGCAGAGGTTGCCTTGAGCACACTTGGTCCTTGAGGAGATACAAAAGTTCCTCAGGTTAGCAAGTGTAAATGCCATCTAAAAATGCTTGGAGAACCATGAGAAAGTGCTACAGGAGGTCAATCAAAGGCAGCAGTGGAGCTTGGTGTTTACATTCTGCCCCTCAGAAAGATGGGGAGGTGGGAAAGGCAGAGAAAGAGCACAGGGAAGGCACCAGAGCTCCAGGCTCAGCTCACCACTATATCTTCACAGCAGGCAGTGGAGGGATCTTTCCCAGTCATCCCAAAGAAGACATCCTCTGTTCCCACGTGCTGCTTGAAGGAAATCTCATACCTGCCAAAGAGAAGCCATTGCCTCAGAATTCTGGAGCAGGAGGCAGAAGGAGACTGTGATTCTCAGAGGACTCTAAATCCTCCTCACACTGCCTCTCCTCCTCTGCACTCTCCCTTCAAGGCTCCAATCCATCTGCACTGGGTTTCTGTTCAGAGCCATGACTGGGACAGCTGGAAGACAGGTGAAAATCACTCACTCCACCTCCCAAAATGCTGCCTCTGCTCCCCTAAACAGCCTTGGCAGGACCAGGAAATGCTTCCTAATGCCTATCAGCAAGTCAAACACCACAAACTCCTGGGAATGGATTTGAAAAGGGAGATGCCACAATTACATGTGTTCTGTTCTGTCCTTTAGCATATTCTTGCAGCCTGAGCATAGCACTCTTAAGCCAGACTGTAGCTTTGCATTCAGCTAGCATTTATTTTCTTTTCCTTCACATCTACAAAATGTGGAATCACGTATTCCCTTGCTCTTGGTAATTAAGGAATGAGGAAAGGAAAACTGAATTTGTATTTATAACATATGCTACTCCTACTAAGTTCAGCAAAATTACTGGGGTGGATCACTTGTCTAAGCTGTTAGAAAATCTTTCACATCTCCAGTGTGCATCTGCATATGTAATAATTCCTAAGTCAGTGACAAATGTGTCTAATAGTTCTGGATGCACCTCTGTAGCCATCTGTTTTCCTTTTAGCACTTTTTCATTGCTTCATTTGATGAACTATTGTAAAGACTTATATTCTCTCTCTTCATCTGTGCAACAAGGGTCAGAAGTGCTTGAGGCTGGAGAAGCTCTGCGGAGGGGAAGGGTCAAAGAACAGCACGAGAAAATCTCTGTGCCCACAATACAGACAGTGTGTTCTGTACCTGACAGTGACCATGTCAGGGACAACTGTGCATGAGGGTGAATTCCAAATTATTTTCAGAAAGGCTGAGTCCCTGCTCAGGTGGGTCTCAGGTCCTGTGTTTAATTGGGAAATTGAAAACCCCATTTTCAGAAAGGCTGAGTCTCTGCTCAGGTGGGTCTCAGGTCCTGTGTTTAACTGGGAAACTGAAAACCTCATTTTTAGAAAGGTGGGTCTCAGGTCCTGTGTTTAGCTGGGAAATTGAAAACCTCATTTTTAGAAAGGTGGGTCTCAGGTCCTGTGTTTAGCTGGGAAATTGAAAACCCCATTTTCAGACAGGTGCCCATTCAGGTGGGTCTCAGGTCCTGTGTTTAGCTGGGAAATTGGACTCCTCATGTCCTGACTTACATGCAGAAAAAAATGAAGATTCTGGTGCACAATGTGCATCTTCATGGGCTACAGGCCATGTGCTCCAGCATTTAACATTTTAGGACATTGAAACAATGATTGGAAATGCAAAATCTGCTTTATGGACTGACCCTCAGGGCTTTCTGACCTCCACAAACTCCAACTCACATGCCTGATTTCAAGAATATTTTTGCTACTGTTTTTCTATGAGCAAGGGAAAAGCCTCTGGTTTCAAGTTGTGCTTTGACAGGCTAAGATTGAGTGACAAGATTTAAGAGCTCAAAATTGCCTGCACCCAGCTTTCCTTCTGCAGTGCTATTTGTCTCTAAAGAGCTTAAATCTTTGAAATGCAAATATACATTGGAGTACTTTATGAATTTATGAGTATGGAAAAATGGATGCAGCTCAGTTGCAGCAGGAAAAAGCAGGTATTTCACACAAATGGCATATTTTAAAGTTAATAAATCGTTTTTCTGACCTACTTCCCCTCCTAATCCCACTTTATACAAGTAACTGACACTGCACATAAACTTATGCTGGAAAAACCAACACTAAGTTTCTGTTCTGAGATCAGAAGACTTCAAGGGAGGGGTTGAAACCATTCTTCATATATTGCTTTAGATGCAACTCTGATATCTTTCCTTTCTTCTTGCACAACACAATCTTTTCAGCTGGCTGTAGATGCTGTTTAATTCTCATTTCCATTAATGCCATGTGAAGCCCACACAGGCAGTCTCAGCTTTCTTACTCTGGTTTTTCTCTAGGGTCCCATGTATCATCAAATTCAGATCCTTCTGGGACCTCCTCAGTATTCCAAATGGTTTTCTTGTTTTCAGATTTCACTTGAAAAGTACCTGTGAGTGAGGAGAAAAATCTCACTGACACATTTTGAAATGTCTCTGTTCCTCAAGTGCTGCTGAAAGCTTAGAATATTTTTCAAGAATGAAAAAAAAAAAAAAAAAAAGAGAAAGAAAAGCCTTTTCTAAAGCCTGGAAAAGTATTTCTAGGCTTTAGAAAAATCTTTGCATTAAAAGCATTCTAGGTAATGATTACAGTCTTCTTCACCTTACTCTCTTATGAATGAGGATTTGTAGAGGGAGGATGTTTTCCTTTCACTTAAATCTTCTTTACCCAACCTTTATTTCCTGGAAATCCTCCTTTCTGGCATATAATATCTAGCACTTCAGAATCAGTAAAGTGTAGAGGGATGAAATAGTAATCTTCCACAAGGCCCCTGACGTGAGATTTTCAGTGAGCAGAGTCATTCACAGGAGGATCACCTCCTCACACAGAAATCCAGCTCTTCCTATTAATTACTGGGCACAGCCCAGACAAGGTGCTGAAGACACATGAAAGTTTTTGGGCAGAACAGGATGATTTATGTCTGTCCTGCATGGAAAAACATTATTTTAGTAAGCTGGTAAATGTGAAACTTGAAGGTTTTAGAGTAGAATCTCTGGTTATTGTTGGATAGCAATAAAAGCAAAAATAATCTATTTTATTTGCCACAGTTCCTTTCCTGCAAAACTCACCCTGGCCCTTGTTGGCCTTTCTTAGGGCTCAATAATGTGACAGCCTCAACTCCAAAAAAATTTAACACTAACTTTGCCAAGTCTCTACCAAAACTGCCTTCCTGTCTTTCCTGAGTTCTTATCTGTAGCTTTTGCTGCTCACTTATGACCCCTGCAGCCCCTGACCAGGCTGTGCTCTGAACTGTTATCATTTCCACTGGAGGCTGCTCTGGCATTGCCCTTTCTGCTCCTCTTTGCATGTTTTAGAGCTAAACTTTCAGGAAAGGAATAATTTTGCAGTGTAATTGTAAGGAATGTCATGCTATGCCCATCTCAAACATCACTGACCCCTCTTTTGTTGCAGGTCAGTCTGCTGTAACTGAATTGTAAATTCAGCAGAATTTTATATTTAAAATTTAAATTAAAATTTAAAAAAAGCTGAACTAAAAATGAGACTGAATGCCAAAGCACACAAATGCTCCTCCTTACTGGTGGTCTCTTTTTTGACTGGTCCAACACTCCCAGGAGTCATGGCACCAACAGAACAGCGTGGCTGCAAAGAAAGGCAAGAGCATCTTAAATCAATTTTTATAGAGCCAAGCTTGGTTACAACCATGATGTCAGTAAATACAGCACATCATCTAAGGTCAAACAAACCCCTGATAGAATTGAAAACACATTATCCCACAGTTTCATGAGTGAACCACTGGAAATTCTCTTTTCTTCACTCTGCCACAGCAGAAAGTGACCTTGACACACTGGGTTTAAGCAGGACCCACAGAAGCCCAGTCATACAGACAGATGTGCTTTGTGAGTTTTGGTTTCCATGGCATTTTGGCAAAATTTCCATGCTTTGCCTGCCATGAAAATATTACAGGAAACCAAGGGTGCTACATGAAAGCCCCATCACAGCATTTGGATTGCTTTTTACTGTAGAGATCATGAGGCAAGAACATTTTCTTCTAATTATGAATCAATTTAGTGCTAATAGGCCAAAGTGAGGCATTTCTCTATATATGAAGATTCCTTGGTTCAATAAAAGTGCCTCATATGCACAGAGCATTAAATTAAATCAAAATAAAGATTTCAATTTACCCAGATTGACTCAGACTTAATTGACATCTCTTGTGGCAACTTTCCATTTCTGTCTCTGAAGTGTCATTCATTTTATTAATAAGATGTAAACAAATTCCTTTTAAAATCAGGATGTTTACTGCAGAGATGTACAGCAATAATGCAGGGTTTAAAAGGCAGCATTAAACAGCTGGAGGATAGTTGGGGTGTGAAGGACCACATCTGAACCCTCTGAAATAAAACTTCAAGGGATTTGCACCCCTTTTATATCAAATATCACTTGCATTGCCACTGCTGGTGCTGGTCAGCTCTTTGTTGAGGAATGATTTGGAGGAACACTCAGGCATTTCCATTTTTGTTATCTGGTTTTTGTTGGTTTTTTTTTTTTAATCTGTTTTGTTTGCTTGTTTGGGGTTTTTTGTTGATTTTTGGTTTGTTTTTTGGGATTTTTTGGTGGTTTTTTAAATTTGTTTTTATTTTTTGTGGTTTGTTTTGTTTTGTTATCCATGTCATAATATGATCTGCTCAAAATCCTGAGAGACTTGGCCATGTTTTGAGCCTTCACAGAGGCCTTCTACATTGTTGGCACCTTTGGGGCTCCTGGGAATATTTCTTCCCAGCACACAGGCAGGCCTGGATAAAATCAGGTGTTGCATGTTGCAGGAATAATGCGTGTTCTCCCAACACTGAGATTTTCATCTGCTCCTGAGAGGAATTGATACAGAAGAACACAATCAGATATTTCTCCAATTATTCATTCAGATTATGCACCTTAGAATGATTGTTCCCCTTTCCCTATTTTACAACCATCAAATACCTGTTGTACTTCAGTGATTAATTATCTCTGCAGCTCTTCAATGCCTGACACACAATTTATACACTCAGTTGCCTCTGGATATTCTGATCCTTACTCAGAAGCTGAGCAGCAAATTTTTCCCCTCATATCTGGTTGTAATTGCCTTCATCTCCAGCAGAGTTCAGGGAAAAGCAGGGGAAATCTGAAGTATCTAAAGCTTTTTCAAGTCCATGTTCTCTTTTCCTTTAGGCTGAAAAACTTAGCCTCACTCACATGTTGTGCTCACACTGTCTCCTTGTTTTCCTGGGGCATTTTGCTCATTCTCAAGAGCTTGTTACTCTGAAAGGATCCTCGAGCTGTTTCAGTCAGACCAAAACCTTCTGAGGTTTTCTGTCATGGACATATTTTATGAAAAATCCTTTCCTTAGGATTTTTCCTCCTGAGAAGCTGACAGGCCTCAGGAACAAAATGTAAACAATGGTTATCTGCTGCTGTGGAATGCAACAGGTGCATCTGTGGTTGGTCTCATGTGGTTGTTTCTAATTAATGGCCAATCACAGTCAGCTGGCTTGGACTCTCTGGTAGTCACAAGATTTTATTACCATTCTTTTCTATTCCTTTCAAGCCTTCTGATGAAATCCTTTCTTCTATTCTTTTAGTATAGTTTTAGTACATAATTTTCTTTTAATATAATATATATAATAAAATAATAAATCAGCCTTCTGAAACATGGAGTCAAGATCCTCATCTCTTCCCTCATCCTCAGACCCCTGTGAACACCACCACAGTTTTCATTCTGCTTTTACTCACTCTGGAGAAAAAGAGATTTGCTTCCCCTTGATCAACAACATAAGGCTATGGTACAATATGTAAAAGAAGCAGCAATTCTCATGAAAGGCTCACCACATCATCATCATCATCATCATCCTCTGGAGCATCACGCAGCAGTTTGGCAAGGCTCTGCAGGGAAGAGCCTGAGAACACGCTGTCCAAATCCATACCCACTGCTCACCTGTGCAGGAAAAACAAGTGGCAGATGAAGCAGGAACTAATTGTGCTTGGAACAGCCTGCAAAGCACAATTTTCCTGCTGTGTGTTTGGGAAGGAAAAGTTTAGCCAAGTTCCTGTGTGTGTGATGACAAAACATGTAAAATGGAACATAAAATCAAAGAATATGGAACATAAAATCAAAGAATATGCTGAGTGGGATGGGACCCATCAGGATCTCCTGGTTCTGTGCAGGACAGCCCGACCCCAGCACGTGCCTGGGTGTCACCACATTTCCCTTCACAGAGAAAAGCAAGGCACAATTCTTCCCAAGAATATTTCTGGGTTTCACATTCTCTGAACCTCAGAGAAAGGGAAAACACAATTCTTATTTGCTGTACCTGTGTTTTTGCCAATGCAATATGGAGATTGTTTACCCAAAGTGATGGTGTTTTGTTTCCTTGGCCTGCCAGGGCCAGGTGTGTGTGTGTGCTGGGACTGTGGACTGACAGTCATGAGATTCTGGGCAGTGTGTGCAGAGTTGAGTGCTTGGCAGATTCAGTTTAGATGTAATGTAACATAGTGTAATATAATATAGAATAATACAGTATAATAAAGTAATCAATTACCCTTCTGATAAGATGGAATCAGATACATCATTCTCTCCCCTCATCAGGGGCAGAAAATAATAATAATACAATACCTGGGAGTGCCGTCCAAATGCTCTTTACACTCCACCAGCCTCGGAAATGTGACCACTATCTGGGATCCTGTTCCCGTGCCCGACCACCTCTGGGGGAAGAATCATTCCGGATACCAACCTAAACCTCCCGAGGGAGCTCCAGCTGCTCCTTCGGGTCCTGGTGTCCCCTGTCCCGCACCCCGTGTCCCGCACCCCGGCCCGGTGTCCCTTGTCCCTCACTCTGCTCCGTCTCTGTCCCCGTCGCTCACTCCGCTCCCGCAGTCGCGTCCCTCATCCCCACAGCAACCCCGACACGCCCCGCCCCTCACGCCCTCACAGCCAATCGGAGCCGCCATCGCGCGAGTGACGGCCGCCCCGACCAATAGGCGCGGAGGCGGGAAGGCGCGGGGGCGGGCGGGGCGGGGCGCGGTGACGCCATCGCCAAGCGCGGCCCCGGGGCCGCGGCGCAGCCGGAGCTCAGCCCGCGCCGCCGCCGCCTTCGCCCGGCCATGAGCCAGTTCAGCTTCGGGGCGGCCGCGCCCGGCGGCGCCTTCGGCCTGGGTGCACCCCGAGCCGCCGCCGCCGCCGCCACCACGGCCACCAGCGGCTTCTCCTTCTCCGCGCCGGCGCCCGCCCCCGCCTCCACCGGCTTCAGCTTCGGTAGCGCGGCGCCGGCGGCGGGCGGCAGCCAGCCCGCCGGGCTCTTCTCCTTCAGCAGGCCGGGCACGGCCGCGCAGCCCTCCAGCTTCAGCTTCGGCTCGGCCAGCGCGGCCCCCGCTGCCACGACAGCCGCCGCCTTCTCAATAGGGTGAGACCCGGGCCGGGCGGGACGGACACAGGGACAGAGGGACGGAGGGAGCGGGGTCCCGTGGGTGCCGGGCGAGGGCTCTGCGGGCAAAGCTGCTCGGAGCGAGCCCTGCCCCTTGTGCCGGCTCCTCCCAGCGCCCCGCAGGGCTCGGCGAGCCCCGGCCCCGACCCCGCTCCGTTCGCACGGGAGCCCCGCACGTGGGGAAGGGGATGTGCCGCGATCCCGGCCGGAACGGGGCTGCAGACGCGAGCTCGCAGAAATGCCGAAGCTCTGCTGCCCAATATCAAACGTCCCGTTCTCTCTGACCCCGATCCGGAGTGCTATGAATGCTTTCCCGGCACTTTGGGAGGGATTTGCCGATCAGGAGAGGCGGCGAGCTCTGGAGCGGTTCTGCAGAGCTGCTGCTGGCAAAGCTCGCCAGATGGGAGCTGTGGGAAGGGAGCTCAAATGGGGACGAGCAGGAAAAGACAGCCTTGGGTAGAGGGAGTGGAAATGGTGAGCTGAGAGAAGAAGGAGCAGCTTCACGTGTGCTCCGTACAATGCCCTGTGGTACCTGGGTGGGTGGAGGCAATGAGGGGACAGGCAGCAGAATGAGCCCTGAGGGGGATGGCAGTGACAGCAGCTGGATGGAGTCTGTTGGCAGAACTGGGACACAGCCTGGCCAGCTGTGCATTCTCTGAAAGGAGGATTTTGCTGTCAGCAAATGCTCAGGGAGAAAGCCAGCTGGGCTTGGGTGGATGTGTGTCTCAGGGAGAATGGCTTCATTTCTTTTCTTCCCCAGGGCAAACACCCCAAAAGTGACCTTTGGAGCCAGCACTGCCACTCCAGCTCCTGCAATCACGGGGGGCTTTTCCTTTGGTGCCCCTGCTGCAACCAGCACCCCCTCGAGCCAGGCAGCAGCCCAATCTGGCTTTACCTTTGGCTCTGCTGCCAGCAGCAGCAGCAGCAGCAGCACGGCTGTCTCTGGGACCCCAGGAGGCTTCACCTTCTCCAGTGGCAGCACGAGCCAGGCGGGCACGGCCGGGTTCAGCATCGGCACCGCGGCTGCGCCGGCCACGGCGGCCGGGGTGAGCTTTGGCACGGCCCCTGCGGCTGCTGCCAGCACCAGCACGGCCACCCTGGCAGCTGCCACCCCCACAGCAGCGCCCTTCAGCCTCGGGGGGCAGCCCTCAGGTGGGTGAGCAGCCTGGGGGGCGTGGGGTGTCACACTGGGACACAGGGACACAGCCTGGGGTCACTGGGATGGGGCTGTGGTGCAAGCACAGTTTGGGGTCACGGGGATGGGGCTGTAGGCACAGTTTGGGGTCACTGGGATGGGGCTGTGGGCACAGTTTGGGGTCACTGGGATGGGGCTGTGGTGCAGGCACAGTTTGGGGTCACTGGGATGGGGCTGCGGGCACAGTTTGGGGTCACTGGGATGGGCTGGCCCAGCCCCATCCCCAGTGGGCACAGCTGTGAGCAGCAGGTGAGCAGCAGTGACAGCAATGAGCCATGGAGTGCCCAGGTGTGCTGAGCAACCACCAAAGGGAGCAGAGGGCACACAGGGGCAGGGCATCAACCTGAGGGGTGTAAAGGGCTGGGCTGAAGAACAAGAAGGTCTGGTGCTTGCAGCCTTCTGCAGTGGTTTGGTGTTTCTCTGTGTGGGTTGAAGCTTTCTTTATTGGTATGATGATACTGTGTGTGTTCTGGCTGTCTCAGTTGTGCCCTGTGCTGTCACCCAGCCTTGGGGGGCTGCTGGGGGCTGGAGCCTTTGCCGTGGGGGTGTCTGAGGTTGCAATGGGGGTTTGGCTCTGCAGCCCCTGGCTTGTGCTGGGGCCAGAGGTGTTTCTGCCAGGCCTGTCCAGGGGCTGCAGTGCTGGCAGCAGTTGCTCTTTAGCCTGGAGGAAGGAATTCCATCTTTTCCTTTTGCTCCTGGTTCCAGGCCTGACCTTTGGGGCTCAGCCTTCAACAGCAGCCACCAGTACAAGCACAGCAACACTGACCACAAGCACCAGCCAGGCACCCACCCTGAGCTTTGGAGCCAAGCTGGGAGGTAGGGAGCTGTTCCAGAAAACAATTCCTCGAGGCTTTGGGGGCTCTGCTCTCCTCCTGGCTGTAGCTGTCGGTTGGAATTAACCAAATCTCTTATACTGGGGTGTGGGAAGGGCCACAAGTGTTTGTTGCTGTGGGTTTGCCCTGGCAGTGGGGATCTGTGACAGCTCCCAGAGCCATTGCACAGTGTGTCCTGTGGCTCTGATTGTGTCCCACATGCCACATTCTGTTCTGTGCTTGTTTGGGGAGCACAGGGGAAGGGAGGCACAATCTTAAAGGAGCAAATTGTGAAAGACAAGGAGTGGAGGGAGAATAAGAGGGAAATGAGGTTAACATGCTGACATGGCCCAGAACCAGGTGTGGCTGGGCAGTTGGTGGCAGCCTCCCAGCAGGGCTGTTGTGCAGGGGGTGGGAGCTCAGTGTGCTCTGCTTGTTCACCTGGAGCTGTTTGTCCCTGCAGTGACATCCACAGCTGCCAGCACGGCCTCCACCACCAGCACCACCTCAGTGCTGGGCTCCACGGGGCCCTCCTTGTTTGCATCTGTGGCAACTTCTTCAGCCCCAGCCCCCTCCAGCACCACGGGCCTCTCACGTGAGTCTCTGCAGGCAGGTTTGGCCCTGGGGCTCTGCAGGGGCAGCCAGGGGGCTGGGGGTGCTCCCCTGGGGCTGGGGCTGCTGCAGGGAGAGAGGAGCACGCTGGGCACAGCTTCTCCAAGGGCCCTGCATGCCATGGCTCATGCTACCTGGTAATGGTGTCTTCTCTTCACAGTGGGTGCCACCTCCACTGGTTCCACTGGGACAGCCACTCTGGGGACACTTGGCTTTGGATTGAAGGTTCCTGGAACCACAGCTGCCACCACAAGCACTGCCACTGGTAGGAACAGGGTGCTGAAAGGCACTGAAGGGAAGGGACACTGAATTCAGTGCTCTGTACAGGTGTAAAGGGCCATGTTAGAGTAGGAGCAGAGCAGCTGTGATTTGTAAAGCCCTCAAGTAACTGAAAACAGCACAGTCTCTCTTTTTCTGATCCTTTTCCACTTTTTTGTGAAAACACAGAAGTTCTCTCATGCACTGCAGAGGTGCAGGGGAGGAGCTGGGTGTGCTGGCAGTTCTTGGCTCCAGCAGTAAAACACGGGGATATTGACAAGGGGCTGGGCTGGCCATGTTTTCATTCCCTCCTTGACAGATGTAGGATCTGCTGCTGTTCCCTTCAGAGGGATCTGCTGCAGCTCCTCCAGCCATGGGCACCCTGGAGCTGCTCTGGTTTGAGAGGTGCCAGCTGTGTCCCCTTCTGCTGCCTGACTTGGATCTCTTCCTGCAGGGACAACTTCTGCTTCTGGCTTCCCTTTGAACCTGAAGCCATTGACCACCACAGGTGCCATTGGAGCTGTGACCTCCACAGCTGCCACAACCACAGCCACCACAGCCAGGTGGGAGTTTGCTGCCATTGACCCTTTCCTGCCTGGGCTGCAGCAGCTGCAGGGCTCAGGCTGGGCTCTGGAGGAGGGAGGGGAGATCAGTGAGAGCTGTGGTGTTTGTCTGTGCTGATCTGTGCCCTGTGCTGCCCTCCCTCCTGTCAGTGCCCCCCCAGTGATGACTTATGCCCAGCTGGAGAGTTTGATCAACAAGTGGAGCCTGGAGCTGGAGGACCAAGAGAAGCACTTCCTGCACCAGGCCACACAAGTCAATGCCTGGGACCGCATGCTGATCGAGAACGGGGAGAAGGTGAGGAGGCCTCCAGAGCAACCTCCTTCTGCTGGCTTGGCTCCTGCATGGCCCTGTCACAGGGGCAACAGGCATCTAGAACATGGTACAATAGCTGGGAGCTCCCCTGGGTGCTTCTCACAGTCTCTGTGTGTGTCTGCTCTGGCCTTTAGGCCTTGGAGCTGGGAATTGTTCTGTGCCTTTGCTCTGTCATACCAGGTTCTCTGAGGGGGGATCATTCCAAGTTTATTCCATCATTGGGGTGGAATAGGGAGGAGGAATAAGGCATAAGGGAGGATCATTCTTCCCTTATTCCGTCTTGGGTCTGTAAATCTTTGTGGCTATCTCTCATTTCTACCAGAACTTGGATTGTGCTGCCTTCTCCCTCCCACCTCTCTTCTTTGCAGAACTGACTTCTTGGTTTTCAAGGTGTAATGAAATGTCCTCTGTTTCCAGATTACTTCACTACACAGGGAAGTAGAGAAGGTGAAGGTTGACCAGAAGAGGTAGGAGACCATGAGCACCTAAAATGATTTTATTTCTTTTCTGCATTGTCTTGCCTGGCTGTGGGACAGCTCTGCAGTGTCTGCAACATGAAAGGGAAGCAGTTGGCATTTCTCTTTGCAGACTGGATCAGGAACTGGACTTCATTCTGTCCCAGCAGAAGGAGCTGGAGGACTTGCTGACCCCTCTGGAGGAGTCTGTGAAGGAGCAGAGCGGGACCATCTACCTGCAGCACGCGGATGAGGAGCGGGAGAGGACGTGAGGCACCGACCTGCTGGGGCTGGGATGGGCACTGGGCTGGCTCACAGCAGCCAGTGGGACATGGAGCTGGGATGGGGACAGGAGTGAACAGGCAGTGGCTGCTGTCAGATACTTAATCCTGTTCTATGCATGGCAGCTTTAGTTTTTACTTACATTCCTCCAGTCCCTTGCTTGTCTGTCTCCATGTGTTGATCAAGGGAGACAGGGGCTGGGAGTCCCTTCATGGGGGTTTGGAGCCTCTCTGGCTGCTGTTCCCAGGACTCTGCAGATATGGAATCTCATTCTGATTGCCCACAGCTGCTGTGACTGCAAGTTTTCTTTACCCATTTTGATCTTGTTCCTGTGTTCTCTGTAGCTACAAACTGGCTGAAAACATTGATGCTCAGCTGAAGCGCATGGCACAGGATCTGAAGGACATCATTGATCACTTGAACACATCAGGAGGCCCAGCAGACACAAGTGACCCTGTAAGTGCAAGCTTTTATTTTATATTGCTGAAGAGGCAAAGGATATTGAAATCGCTCTCACTCTTCATTTGTCCCCATGTGGATACTCCACTCGTACTTCATGCTGTTTTTAATATCCTCAATCCTCATAAAACAAGATCTGAATAACCAGCTCCTTCTGATATCTATTAAATTGATTTTGATGCTCCTTATGGCTTTACTGAGAAGCTTTTTTTTTTCAGTAAAAATTTCCTTTCAGTATTGCAGACTGAGTTTTTCCACATTCATTTTGAATTTTGCCTTCTTCAGCCTAAGGTGATCAATGCTCTGCTGGTTCCTAGGTCTAAATTAAAATATGCCAAAGCCACAGGCATATCCTCTAAACTGTGCAGTTTTCTTGCTGGTATGGAGGAGCAAAGTAGCAGCATTGCTGCACGCACTTCCCTGGCCAAGTGGCTGCTGCCTTAGGGAAGCTGGGCAAGGAGAAACTTGCCTTTGACTCCTCTTGCTGTTTATGCAGTCTCACAACTGACTTGCACCTTCTCTCTCTGCTCAGCTTCAGCAGATCTGTAAAATTCTGAATGCACACATGGATTCCCTGCAGTGGATTGACCAGAATTCAGGTGGGCTTTGTCCTGCAGCCTTTTGGGAATGTGAATGGGAAGCAGGAGCCTGTGTGTGAGTGTTTGTTCATCCCTGAATTCCTGAGGATGCCTGAGGAGTGTTCCTCCTCACTTTCAGTGGCACTGTCCCTTCTGGCCTTGAATTCTCCTGCTGTGCCTGATTAGAGGCCTCTGCTCAGAAGTTACTCCTGACAAATGGTATTTTTTACCCCAAAAGCCCTCCTTGAAATGTGAAAGCAGAGAACTTGAAAGCCTTATTCATTCTGTCAAACTAACGTTAAATAGTTCAGCTTCTAAAAGAGTGTGGGGTTTGCCTGTGGTGTAGGAAAATTGGTGAGGGGTAGTGTGTGTGTTGAGTGTTATCATGCCTTGAATCTGAAAATGGGGATCCACATCCAGGTAAGATGGAGCAGCCTGCCTTGATCTGCAGGTGGGGTAACTGGAGGAATAATCTCGGAATTTCACAGCCTCAACAGCCTGAGATCCAGTGCACAGAGGGATGCACTCGGGAGTGAACATTTGACAGTGGAGTCTTACTAAAACAAGACAGAATAAAGGAACTTTTTTCCCTCGGAGAGTGCCTCCCGGTGAGGGATTCTGGAATTCCGTGCCGTTTGGATTTTAACTGGTAGCAGCCACACGGGGGCACGGCAGAATAAAACAGCTCTCCTCTCAGCAGCCCGAGTGCACTGCCTGGCTGCAGTGCTGGGAAATGCTCACACCTGGGGTCGCTGCCTGTGTGAAAGCAAACCTGCTGTTCTCCGTGTTCACACAGAATTATTGGCTTAGGGCAGGGTCTAATTGGGTCTTTTCTTTCAAAACATTTCTGCTAAACTCCACATTCCAAAGATGCCTTTGTTAGGAAATCTGGTACAGCTCCTGTGCCACCTGAATTCTTTTCAGAATGTGTGTGAAAATAGCTATCTGTTTCCTTTAAATTTTCCTAGAAAGGAGAGCCATTTTTTCCTCTGCCACTCAATAATGACAAAGTTTTCTTATTGGCAATTCTTCTGGGTTGTGTTTTCCTCCTGATTTGTCAAATCTGAGTGACTGTCAACAAGAAAATATTTTTCATTCTGCAAGCAAAACTGTGCAGGGTTGTGTTCTGGGCTGACTGTGACATTAATCCCTTGTTTCTGCCACAGCTGTGCTGCAGAGGAAGGTGGAAGAGGTGACCAAGGTTTGTGAGAGTCGCCGCAAGGAGCAGGAGCGCAGCTTTAGGATCACCTTTGATTGAAACATTCCCAAGTTCAAAGGATGGATATAAAACCTCCACAGAAAACAGAGGTGTTTGGGAGCTAAGGACTCAAATTATGACCTGGTTTTTGTTTCCTTTTTTACAATAAAATATGTTGTTTGTTCAAAGCCAGTCTGTGGTGTTGGACAGGATTTCACCTGCTCCCATCAGAAACTGGATGAAGTTTGTACTCTTTGTGCTTTAGCTGTGCGTGCAGACTGGTGAGGTAACAGAAATGTTGCCTTGGAGGGCTCTGTGTGGTTTTGCATGGCCTGGTTTTGGGAGGAGGCTGCAGGGGTGGCTTCTGTGGAAGCTGCCAGAAGCTTCCACCATGTCCAGCAGAGCCAGTCCCTGGATGAGTTGCTGGCCAGGGCTGGGCCAGTTAGGCTGGTAATTCCTCTGTGAAATTTAAGAAGAAAAACAAATTTGTGGCTCAGTTGTGTTTGTGGCCAGAGAAGAGTGGGGTGAAAACCTGTGAGGGGAACAAGTCTGCAGCCACCAAGGGAAGGAGGGGAAGAGGTGTTCCAGGCACCAGGGCTGAGATTGCTCTGCAGCCTGTGGCAGAGGACCATGGTGAAGCCCATGGGGATGCAGAGATCCACCTGCAGCCCATAGAGGAGCCCCAGGGCAGAGCAGAGGCATGCCTGAGGAGGCTGTGAGCATCCGGCTGAGGTGCTCTGCTCCCAGGCTGGAGCAGCCTGTCCTGGAAGGCAGTGACCCACACTGCAGCAGTTTGAGGGGGGCTGTTGCCTGTAGGATGGACTCATGTCAGAAGTTCAGAGAGAACTGTCTCCTATGGGAGGGACCCCAAACCTGGGGTGCTGAACTGACCATGAGCCCCAATTCCTGTCTCCTTGACCATGATCCCCATTCCCAACTCCCTGTGTTGCTGGGGTAGGAGGGATGGGTGGGGGAAAGGTGTTTCTAAGGGCTGATTTACTTCCCATTATCCTTCTCTGTTTTGGTTAGCAATATTTTATTTAATATTTCTACTGTGAAAAATGTGTATTGTATGATTGGCTTTTCACAAATATTAAAATGAATATTATATGTGTTATGTTAGAAAGTAATGCTATATTAATTTTCTTAAGTAGTGTGTTAAATATATAGTTTTAAGTGATAACAAAATGTTAAAATAGAAACTGTGCTGTGTAAGATACTTTTTTTTAAGAAAGGACTTGCAGCGAGATAGCAGCCACAGGACACCTAAATCTTTCAGAGAAAGAGAATTTATTGCCCCATTATCAGAAGAAACGAACTTCTTCCTGCCTCGCTCTGGTTTAACGATGCCATCAGGATTCAGAGGAAGAAGTTGACACTGACCAGACAGAATCCTTTGTTTGAATGGAATTTATGCATCGTGTATGAGGTGTATGAATATGCAACAGGTTATTGTTTTTAAGGGTTAATCCTCTGTTAACGTGGGTCCTTTTTCGGGCTTATTTTGCCCAGAAAGAGGTACCCGGACTGTCCATAATTCTTTGTTTCTATTGTCTCATGTTGTCCTAATCCAAATTATCCAAATTTTTTATTGCTCTAATTATATTGCTATTTTTATAAGCACTTTATTACCATTAAACTGTTAAAATTTCAAACCCAATCCATTGGCGTTTTTCCCCTCTCCGCTCAGCCTGTTGTGCCCGTGACGCCATCTGACGAGCGATCTCTTCCGGTGCTTCTCAGACCCGCATTCAATATTCCCCTCTCCGTTCAGCTGCAGAGGGGTGCGGCTGTTTTTGGGGTGTGCCTGTCCCCTGTCCCCGCTCACCCCACCCTGGCAGGGCAGCGTTCGGTGCAGAGCTCCGGGGCTCCGCTCCGTGCCCGGCCCCGCTCGGTGCCCGGCCCCGGCCCGGCCGCTCCTTCCGGGGCGGCTCCCGGTGCTCCCCTCAGGCGCCGGCGGTGCGGAGCGGCGGGGCCATGCGCCGGTGAGCGGGGCAGCCGCGGCTCCCGGGTGCCCAGAGAGCCCCAATCGGCTGCCGGGCACGGCCTGGGCCCGGTGCCAGCCCCGGTGCTGCGGCCGGAGCGGGCCCTGCCCGGAGCGGGGGGAACGGGAACGGGAGCGGGAGCGCGGCACAGCCCGGGCGGGGCTGGGCTGGGGCTGGCTCTGGGGTGGATCTGTCTCTGGGCTGGGTTCGGGGTTTGCGGGCTCTCTGCTCCGGAGCAGGTGACCCCGGAAAGGGAAAAGCGCTGCTGAAAGTCTCAGTTTCGTTTCGGCGTCGCGGTTTCGCTTCGTTCTTGTCTGACTCATTTGAAACTAGCCAGACACTGCTAGATGCTAGATGCTGTGTTTGAGTGGAAGTTATGCATTATCTTGCATCTAGATGCATATGCATTTGGTCAATAAAAATGATGGCATGCCATTTTAAAGTGAACAAACAACCACCCCACCAACACAAAAACACCCGAAGATTCCTTGGAGTACTTCAATGTTCTCAAAGGAATCCCAAATCTGTTGACTTTTCTAGTGATGTTAAAGGGAGTTTTGGTCAAGTACTTTTGGTTCCTTGTGTTTTTAAATGCCGTGAAAACAGGCCAGGAGGTGGAGGAGCTGTAGCAGGGATGTGTGTTGAGCAGTGTTTCTCCTGTTGCCCGGTTTCTCACGCCTGTGCTGTGTTTGTGTGCCCAGGGTGAACAGCAGCCTGTCCAGCGATGAGCTCCTCCTGGAGGACCTGGAGACAGAAGGGGAGAGGCAGCTCAAGAGCCTCCTCCACCACCAGCTGGACACCAGTGTCTCCATCGAGCAGTGAGTCCTGATCTGGTGTGCGTTGGGAGACAGCAGCCCCTTGCTGTTAACCATTCCTCAGTGCTGAGCTGTTTGTGCTGTTCCTTTGGCTCACAGGTGCAAGTCCAAGCGGAGATGCTTTGCCCCTGCAGCTTTTTACAAACCCTTTGGGGAAGAGGCTGCGGGGGCTTTGAGCCTGTCCCAGTTCCAGGCCCTGCAGGAGAGTGACAAGGAAACCTCCTCTCTCCGGGAGCTGGGGCTCTCTGACTCGGAGATCCTGCTCTGGAAGAACCAGGATTCAGCAAGGAAGGTGGGTCTGCTGCTTTCTGGGGTCCCAAAGAAGGAGAAATTGAAAATCTGACTCCATGTTCTCAGAAGGATATGATATGATATATTATATGATATTTACAGACATCTTTTATGAAAATTTTTTTCTTTAGGATTTTTCTTCCTGAGAAACTGAGAGGCTTCAAGAACAAAATATAAGCAATGGTTATCTGCTGCTGTGGAATGTAACAAGTGGATCTGTGATTGGTCTCATAGAGTTGTTTCTAATTAATGGCCAATCACAGTCAGCTGACTCGGACTCTTTGTCCAAGCCACAAGCTTTTGTTATAATTTTTTTTTCCTATTCTTAGCTAGCCTTCTGATGAAATCCTTTCTTCTATTCTTTTAGTATAGTTTTAATATAATATATATCATAAAATAATAAATCAAGCCTTCTGAAACATGGAGTCAGATCCTCATCTCTTCCCTCATCCTCGGACCCCTGTGAACACTATTATATTATATTATATTATATTATATTATATTATATTATATTATATTATATTATATTATATTATATTATATTATATTATATTATATTATATTATATTATCGATACTAAAGAAAGAGAAAGAATACAGACAGAAGGCTTAACAAGAATGATAATGAAAAACTCCTGATTGACTCCTCAGAGTCCAGCACAGTTGATGGTGATTGGTGATTAAGTTAAAACAATTCACATGAAACCAATCAAACAATGACCAGTTGATAAACAATCTCCAGACCACATTCCAATGCAGCAAACACAGGAGAAGCAATCAGATAATTATTGTTTTCATTTCTCTCTGAGGCTTCTCAGCTTTCCAGGAGAAGAAATCCTGGCAAAAGGATTTTTCCAGAAAATATGACAGTGACAGGTGGGCATGCTCTGCTCTCACCTGAGGGTGGTCAGCTTCCTCTGACCCTGTGGCACTCTGGTAGAAAATTCCAGTCCTTTGTAAGCCATTGGTAAAGAATGGCCACTCTTTTAGCCCAGCACTATCCTACATTTCCTCTGGCCTCTTTTCTTTGGTGGAATGGTTGGTGTTAAAAGCTATGGTGGAGGTAGGACTGGGTCCTTTGGAACACAGCAGGATGTGAGGATATTCCTGCCTCTGCCTTGATCTCAAACAAATAATTTCACCTGTTTATACCTGTGTATGAAGGATTTAAATGCCAGAAGAGAAGGAGAAAATATTTTAAAACACCTCAACATCCTGCTTTGAGTATCCTGACAGATCCCTGGCTCCCATTGCTGATTTGGGATGGCTGTTTGTAGGGAGTGCTCTCCTTGGGGGCTTGCAGGTCCTTCAGGGGCCCTGGGACAGCCACATGAAAATGGTGCAGAGCTCTCAGACCGAGTGTGGTGGCACTGCCTGGGCTCCTCCCTGGGTGCTCTTCCAGCAGGTTTTTCCCCTTCCCCCACCTTCACCTTTATTTTTTCACATTCCAGACACAAGAGGCTTTTGTGGTTGTCCTATGTCAGGTGCACTGGGGCGTCCTGCTCTTAATTTGCCAAACCAGAAAATGCAACCCAGGACTTGGGCTGATCCTTGGCTTCCCTTTGTCTCCTCTCCCTGAGTGATAGCTGTGTGCAGGAGAGAGTTGTCTGTGGTAATCACGGCCTTGCCTCTTTTCAGCTGAAGTCATTACTTGCTTTGGTGTTTAAATGCAAATCCAGCCCTGGTGTGGCCTGATTAAAGCTTGGTGCAGAGGGGAGTGGTGTTAATTTAGCAATGAAAATCAATGTCGTCAGTACCAGCTGTTATATTTAGTATGAAATGTATTCTGGGACGTTCATAAAAAATTATTTGTATGGAAAACACTCCTCTGACAGAAAAAAAGAAGGTGACATCAGGGTATGTCTTCTACAGGTTCTGAGAGCAGAATATTTATGGATAAAGCCTAAGTCAGGTAGTGATGTGCAGCTTTGGAAGTGGAGGCCCTGAGTGAAATATTCCACCGTGAGTGATGAATAATGTCAGCTGAGACAGAACTTCACATTGCCTGGGGAGCTCTTGGCAGAGTACTGAGTGCAGATTTCTGTTATTTTCAGCTGCTAAGTGGCAGCTTTTTTGAAAACAAAGTACAACAAATGATTTCCGGGAATTGCTTTTCCGTATAAACAGCCTTTTGTGCCTGGGGGAAGCTGTGCAGATGTGGGGCAGAGCTACCATGGGGAGCTCTGTTGGGCTGTGCTCAGTGCAGGGAGAAAGCCTGGTTTGTTGCCTGAGGCAGAAGGATCTGCCACAGTAATTCTCAAAGTGAGTTTGAGAGCAGAAAAGCACCCCCAGCCCCATGAAAGCGTGTTCTGATGGAGCAGAAGTGCCCTTCCAGCAGCTGGGGTGTGCTTTGGCAGCACGAAGTGGCCTCTGCAGTGAGGTTTGTTTGCCCAGGGATGCTCCCTGCTCTCAGCTGTGCTGCATTTCCTCGGTGGTTTCTGGAAGCTGGCTCAGTGGTGCTGGTTGGGGTTTAGTGCTCAGCATAAATCTCCTCTCAGGTGCCAAGCAGCAGCTGGGGGGACACTTTTCAGCAAGTAAGGTTCTCAGGGTCACAGAATAAGAGCTTGGGGATGCTGTAGGTGTGGGGAAGAACTGCCAGAGGATGGTGGTGCAGTCACTGAATGAGCCTTCAAAGAACATGGAGTCAGATTCATTCATTCCTTCCAGCATTGGGGATCTAAGAAAATAGTGGAGTTGCTGATGCCAGCTGTACTTGGGATCGGGGCTGTGCTGTTTGGCTGGCTCTGGGGAGGAGCCCGTGCTGTTGCTGATGCCAGCTGTGCGGTTTTGCAGGGTTGGGGCATTTCGCTGGCTCTGTGGAGGAGCCCGTGCCGTCGCTGACATTGCTGTGCTGTTTTGTAGATTTGGGGCTGTGCTGTTTGGCTGGCTCTGTGGAGGAGCCCGTGCCGTCGCTGATGTTGCTGTGCTGTTTTGCAGGGTTGTGCTGTTTGGCTGGCTCTGTGGAGGAGCCCGTGCCGTCGCTGATGTTGCTGTGCTGTTTTGCAGGGTTGTGCTGTTTGGCTGGCTCTGTGGAGGAGCCCGTGCCGTCGCTGATGTTGCTGTGCTGTTTTGCAGGGTTGTGCTGTTTGGCTGGCTCTGTGGAGGAGCCCGTGCCGTCGCTGATGTTGCTGTGCTGTTTTGCAGGGCTCGGGGCTGGGGGCGGCCCCCGAGGCCACGCAGGAGCGGCTGGATGCCATCCGGGAGAAGCTGGAGGAGCGGCGCCGCATCCTGGCGCTGCCGCAGCGCTTCGCGGGCAGCAAGCAGCTGAGCCGGCGGGAGATGGAGATCGAGCAGGCGCTGTTCCAGGGCACGGACCGCCACTCCTTCCTCAGGGCCCTCTACCACCAAGGTGCCGCCCCCAGCCAGGGCTCCTCCTGCACACACAGCCAGACCCACACGGTTCTGTCTGGCCTTCTGTCCCGGAGATGGGGTTCTGCTTTGGTGCTGTGTGGGAGGAGATATTTTCATCTCTTACAGGAGCAGGCAGAGTTGGTTCTCTTTTAAGAGAAGTTAGAGGCTTTTAAAGTGTATTTCTAGGTCTCTTTGAGGTGCTGCATGTAGTGCAGAGCAGCTCAGGGTGTGGGAGGGGAGCTGGGTGATGCTTTGGTGGAGCCTCGAGGTCTGAGTTAAGCAAAGTACCTGGTTAAGCAAAGTGCCTGCTTTTAAAGTGGGTCACAGGCATCTTTTCTTGAAAATCCTTTCATTAAGATTTTTTCCTCCTGAGAAGCTAAGAAGCTTCAGGAACAAAATGTAAACAATGGTTATCTGCTGCTGTGGAATGCAACAGGTGCATCTGTGATTGGCCCATCTTAAATGTTTATAATTAATGGCCAGTCACAGCCCAGCTTGCTCAGCTCTCTGTCTGAGCAACAGACCTTTGTTATTCATTCCTTTCTATTCTTAGCTTAGCTAGCCTTCTGAGAACCTTTCCTTCTAATCTTTTAGTATAGTTTTAATGTAATATATATCATAAAATTATAAATCAAGCCTTCTGAAATATGGAGTCAAATCCTTATCTCTTCCTTCAACGTAAGACCCCTGTGATCACCGTCACAAAAGTGCATTTCTGGGTCTCCATGAGGTGCTGCATGTAGTGCAGAGCAGCTCAGGGTGTGGGAGAGGAGCTCGGTGATGCATTGGTAGAGCCTCGAGGTCTGGGTTAAGCAAAGTGCCTGGGTGGGACTGGAGATTCTTCCTTATCTGCAGGGGTTGAGGGAAGCAAAGGCACAGACCAGGTAAGAGGAGGAATGACTTGTTAAATCTTCATCCCTGAAGGGGAACTGGGTCCAGTTGAAGGCTGGGAGATTGGGTCCAGTTGAAGGCTGCTCTCACATTTGCCCTCATTTCCACTAAAGAGAATTAAAAGAGATCATTGATGAGTCCATGTCATGGACCTTTTTAAACCCAGGAGCTTAATCTGATGTCCTTTGAAGCTAAATGTTCCTATTCCAGGTAGTGGTACAAGAGGGCAGCATGGCCCATCCTTGCTGCACATGCAGGAGGAGGAAGGTGTGTTGAAGGAGTCACTAGAAAGTGCTGTAATGTGCCTGCAGATAGGCAAGTGAGGGCATCTCTGAAAAGGGCTCTGATGTAGCACAGGTGGAGCTGCTGCTCTCTGCAGGTTCATCCTGAGCTGGGGACCAGCACTTGCTGGGGCTGCTCTTGTTTTAAGCAACCTAGAGGGCCTGGGCACAGAGGCTGGGGTGAAGCAGGGTTTCTCTTTCTGTGTCTCTTCTTGCAGTCTGTGTTTTCCAGGCTATTTGTGATAGTTACCATGTATCTCTGTTCTGAATTAGATGACACTCAGAAGAGGGGAACAGATGAAAAGGACCCCATGGTTCACCTGGAGAGTGTTTACCAAGAGCTGCTGAGCAAGAAGTGCCCTGAAAAAGTCCAGTCTGCTACAAATGACCCCTGCTCGTCCCCCACCCCACAGGGGTCTAGGACTGAGGAGCCATCACTTCCAGAGCAGGAGGAGCAAGCAGAAGAGGCAGCAAGTCCCAGTGTTTCTGCAGCAGAGCCCCAGCAGTCCCCTCCCAGGCCTGTGGTTATCAAAGAGCCAGTTGAGTTTGTCCCTGAAGAGGAGATCCTCAGGAACCGCCTCTCCGAGGAGGAACTGCGGAAAATCCCCAGGTTCTCATCCTACCATCCAGGGGAGCCCAGCAGGGTAAGCTGACATGATCCAGGGTTTATCCCTGCTCAGCAGGATGCCCTGAAGCTGTGTCAGGAGGCAAAGGCTCCTCTTTGCTGTTGTCTTGAAGCTGCTGGGCTGATCCTGCAGGCCAGGGGGAAGAGGAGCCTCCACTGTGGGGCAAAAAGGGACCTTGGGCTCTGATGGGAAGGCACCAGCCTGGCAAAGAGCTGTACCTGTGAGCCCAGCCCTCCCTGGCTCCAGCAGCTCACCTGTCTATGTGCTCTGTCTGTTTGGGCCTGGCTGAGTCCTGCTGTCACTTTATTCAGACTCTTCTGTCTGGTAGCTGGAGATTATTGCATTTTATAAATAAACAGAGTGAACTGAATAAACTGTTTTATAAATAAACTGAACTGTTTTGTAATAAACTGAAACTGTCAACTCTTGATGCAGGCAAGCAGGGTGGTGCCTTGACTTCAGAGCTGCCTTTCTCTGTACACCCACGTGTCCTCTAAATGCCATCATTAGCATGTGGGTGTGAGGGCTGAGCTAATTCACACCTTGAGCTGTGCAGGCTGGAGGGTGTGTCTGCATGGCAAAGGCTGGCTGACCCTGTGTGTCCCTGTTCCAGGTGCTGTATCTGAAGAACCTGGGCCCCCGAGTGACAGTGAGGGACCTGGTGTCCCTGTTTGCCCGGTTCCAGAGGGAGGACAGCCCCCCGATCCAGTTCCGCCTCCTGAGCGGCCGCATGAGGGACCAGGCCTTCATCACCTTCCCTGGTGAGTTCCTGCCTTGTGCCTCTCTGTTCTTCCTGACTCCCAGAGGTGCCACATTCTCCTACAGAGCACTGCTTTCCAAGAGGAAGCAGGGGAATTCACTCCTTTTATCTTCCTGTTGTGCCATGGTCCTTTCGCTGGGTTGGAAGGGGATTTACCAGGGCAGAAGTGATGCAGTCTGTCATATTCAGTGTTCATCCAGCATGTCAGACCAGGCTCAGTGGCCAGGAGATGGGAACACCCATAGGATGACCCTGTGTCCCCCTCTCCTTGCAGACACAGAGTCAGCCCAGAGAGCCCTGCAGCTGCTGAACGGGTACAAGCTGCAGGGGAAGCCCCTGGTCATCGCCTTTGGGAAAAGTAGGAAGCACTTGTCAGAGGCTGGCTCTGCCATCCCCAGCTCCTCTGCTGCACAGAACGCTCCTGCCTCGTGAGGGATGGAGAACCAGCAGCCTTGTGGAGTTCAGTGAGCTGCGGGTGAACCAGGAACAATGCACGACTGCTGGGAGCCCACATGCAGGACCAGACTGGGAGGAACTGGGGCCTGGGCTCTTCTTGAGAGCTGGGCAGTGCCCACACACTGTTGTGGCAAGGAGGGAGGGAAGAGGCCAGGTAAATAAATGCACTTATTGTGATATTTCCTTAGTGTGTGCTTATTGATGTTTATAGTCCTAAGTCCTTTAGAGCCAAGTGTGCTGCACTCTGCTGCTGCAGAACTGTGTCCACACCTCAGTCCTGGGAGCCTCCCAGCTCTGCTGGCTCCCCTGGAGCCAGAGACTGCCCCAAGCCCTCCAAAGCAGCATTTGTGTATCTGATCAGTCTGCAGGCACACCTAAAGCACAGAGACCACACTTCCCCACAAACTTCAGGCAGCTACTCCTGTCCAGCACAACAAAGATCAGCTATGGGAACAAACAACACAATTTATTGCAAGAAAAGGAAACAAAAGCTAGGTCATCATTTCAGGTCTCAAAACCTGCACAGAAAACAGAGGTGTTTATGTCCATCCTTTGAAAAGGGGAGTGTTTCAATCAAAGGTGATCCTAAAGCTGCGCTCCTGCTCCTTGCGGCGACTCTCACAAACCTTGGTCACCTCTTCCACCTTCCTCTGCAGCACAGCTGTGGCAGAAACAAGGGATTAATGTCACAGTCAGCCCAGAACACAACCCTGCACAGTTTTGCTTGCAGGAAAAAGAAAAACATTTCAAGGAGGGCTTTTTTGGTAAAACAGCAGCAGTTGGCAGCAGTAACTTCTGAGCAGAGGCCTCTAATCAGGCACAGCAGGAGAATTCAAGGCCAGAAGGGACAGTGCCACTGAAAGTGAGGAGGAACACTCCTCAGGCATCCTCAGGAATTCAGGGATGAACAAACACTCACACACAGGCTCCTGCTTCCCATTCACATTCCCAAAAGGCTGCAGGACAAAGCTCACCTGAATTCTGGTCAATCCACTGCAGGGAATCCATGTGTGCATTCAGAATTTTACAGATCTGCTGAAGCTGAGCAGAGAGAGAAGGTGCAAGTCAGTTGTGAGACTGCATAAACAGCAAGAGGAGTCAAAGGCAAGTTTCTCCTTGCCCAGCTTCCCTAAGGCAGCAGCCACTTGGCCAGGGAAGTGCGTGCAGCAATGCTGCTACTTTGCTCCTCCATACCAGCAAGAAAACTGCACAGTTTAGAGGATATGCCTGTGGCTTTGGCATATTTTAATTTAGACCTAGGAACCAGCAGAGCATTGATCACCTTAGGCTGAAGAAGGCAAAATTCAAAATGAATGTGGAAAAACTCAGTCTAAAATACTGAAGTGAAACTTTCATGGAAAAAAAGCTGCTGAATACAGCCATAAGGAGCATAAGAAACAATTTAGTATAAATCATAAAGAAAGAAGTTAGCACTTACAGGGTCACTTGTGTCTGCTGGGCCCCTGGATGTGTTCAGGTGCTCAGTGATGTCCTTCAGATCCTGTGCCATGCGCTTCAGCTGAGCATCGATGTTTTCAGCCAGTTTGTAGCTGCAGAACACACAGGAAACAAGATCAGAATGGGTAAAGAAAACTCTGAAGAGTTGCTTGCAGTTACTGATTGCCCAGCAACTGTGGGCAATCAGAATGAGCTTCCATGTCTGCAGCCAAGGCTGGCAGAGACCTGGGAACAGCAGCCAGACAGGCTCCAAACCCACACGAAGAGACTCTTAGCCCCTCTCTCCCTTGATCTACAAACAAGCAGGAGAGTGGAGGACTTTCTGCAAGGCTTTGTGGGGACTGAAGGAAGGAGCAAGCCTGGATTCAAGATGCCTTATCCCTTGAACCAGACAAACACTGCCTTTAATTACCCTGCCATGATGCATTCCTAAAGCTTTACGAGGGGGCTCGTGCCACACAGAGTTCTCTGCTCTCACCACTGCTGCCACTGAAGAACCCATTAACTTCCCAAGATTATGCCAATACTAGTAACCTCTTCCCAGAGAGCTGATTACACCAACATCCAAAGTGCTTTTCAAGCTGATTCAAGGGCTTCCACTCACTGTTCTGGTTTCTAAAGAGCAAAATCTAACTTGTAATGCATAGAACAGGATTAAGTATCTGACAGCAGCCACTGCCTGTTCACTCCTGTCCCCATCCCAGCTCCATGTCCCACTGGCTGCTGTGAGCCAGCCCAGTGCCCATCCCAGCCCCAGCAGGTCGGTGCCTCACGTCCTCTCCCGCTCCTCATCCGCGTGCTGCAGGTAGATGGTCCCGCTCTGCTCCTTCACAGACTCCTCCAGAGGGGTCAGCAAGTCCTCCAGCTCCTTCTGCTGGGACAGAATGAAGTCCAGTTCCTGATCCAGTCTGCAAAGAGAAATGCCAACTGCTTCCCTTTCATGTTGCAGACACTGCAGAGCTGTCCCACAGCCAGGCAGGACAATGCAGAAAAGAAATAAAATCATTTTAGGTGCTCATGGTCTCCTACCTCTTCTGGTCAACCTTCACCTTCTCTACTTCTCTGTGTAGTGAAGTAATCTGGAAACAGAAGACATTTCATTACACCTTGAAAACCAAGAAGTCAGTTCTGCAAAGAAGAGAGGTGGGAGGGAGAAGGCAGCACAATCCAAGTTCTGGTAGAAATGAGAGATAGCCACAAAGATTTACAGACCCAAGACGGAATAAGGGAAGAATGATCCTCCCTTATGCCTTATTCCTCCTCCCTATTCCACCCCAATGATGGAATAAACTTGGAATGATCCCCCCTCAGAGAACCTGGTATCACAGAGCAAAGGCACAGAACAATTCCCAGCTCCAAGGCCTAAAGGCCAGAGCAGACACACACAGAGACTATGAGAAGCACCCAGGGGAGCTCCCAGCTATTGTACCATGTTCTAGATGCCTGTTGCCCCTGTGACAGGGCCATGCAGGAGCCAAGCCAGCAGAAGGAGGTTGCTCTGGAGGCCTCCTCACCTTCTCCCCGTTCTCGATCAGCATGCGGTCCCAGGCATTGACTTGTGTGGCCTGGTGCAGGAAGTGCTTCTCTTGGTCCTCCAGCTCCAGGCTCCACTTGTTGATCAAACTCTCCAGCTGGGCATAAGTCATCACTGGGGGGGCACTGACAGGAGGGAGGGCAGCACAGGGCACAGATCAGCACAGACAAACACCACAGCTCTCACTGATCTCCCCTCCCTCCTCCAGAGCCCAGCCTGAGCCCTGCAGCTGCTGCAGCCCAGGCAGGAAAGGGTCAATGGCAGCAAACTCCCACCTGGCTGTGGTGGCTGTGGTTGTGGCAGCTGTGGAGGTCACAGCTCCAATGGCACCTGTGGTGGTCAATGGCTTCAGGTTCAAAGGGAAGCCAGAAGCAGAAGTTGTCCCTGCAGGAAGAGATCCAAGTCAGGCAGCAGAAGGGGACACAGCTGGCACCTCTCAAACCAGAGCAGCTCCAGGGTGCCCATGGCTGGAGGAGCTGCAGCAGATCCCTCTGAAGGGAACAGCAGCAGATCCTACATCTGTCAAGGAGGGAATGAAAACATGGCCAGCCCAGCCCCTTGTCAATATCCCCGTGTTTTACTGCTGGAGCCAAGAACTGCCAGCACACCCAGCTCCTCCCCTGCACCTCTGCAGTGCATGAGAGAACTTCTGTGTTTTCACAAAGAGGTGGAAAAGGATCAGAGAAAGACAGACTGTGCTGTTTTCAGTTACTTGAGGGCTTTACAAATCACAGCTGCTCTGCTCCTACTCTAACATGGCCCTTTACACCTGTACAGAGCACTGAATTCAGTGTCCCTTCCCTTCAGTGCCTTTCAGCACCCTGTTCCTACCAGTGGCAGTGCTTGTGGTGGCAGCTGTGGTTCCAGGAACCTTCAATCCAAAGCCAAGTGTCCCCAGAGTGGCTGTCCCAGTGGAACCAGTGGAGGTGGCACCCACTGTGAAGAGAAGACACCATTACCAGGTGGCATGAGCCATGGCATGCAGGGCCCTTGGAGAAGCTGTGCCCAGCCTGCTCCTCTCTCCCTGCAGCAGCCCCAGCCCCAGGGGAGCACCCCCAGCCCCCTGGCTGCCCCTGCAGAGCCCCAGGGCCAAACCTGCCTGCAGAGACTCACGTGAGAGGCCCGTGGTGCTGGAGGGGGCTGGGGCTGAAGAAGTTGCCACAGATGCAAACAAGGAGGGCCCCGTGGAGCCCAGCACCGAGGTGGTGCTGGTGGTGGAGGCCGTGCTGGCAGCTGTGGATGTCACTGCAGGGACAAACAGCTCCAGGTGAACAAGCAGAGCACACTGAGCTCCCACCCCCTGCACAACAGCCCTGCTGGGAGGCTGCCACCAACTGCCCAGCCACACCTGGTTCTGGGCCATGTCAGCATGTTAACCTCATTTCCCTCTTATTCTCCCTCCACTCCTTGTCTTTCACAATTTGCTCCTTTAAGATTGTGCCTCCCTTCCCCTGTGCTCCCCAAACAAGCACAGAACAGAATGTGGCATGTGGGACACAATCAGAGCCACAGGACACACTGTGCAATGGCTCTGGGAGCTGTCACAGATCCCCACTGCCAGGGCAAACCCACAGCAACAAACACTTGTGGCCCTTCCCACACCCCAGTATAAGAGATTTGGTTAATTCCAACCGACAGCTACAGCCAGGAGGAGAGCAGAGCCCCCAAAGCCTCGAGGAATTGTTTTCTGGAACAGCTCCCTACCTCCCAGCTTGGCTCCAAAGCTCAGGGTGGGTGCCTGGCTGGTGCTTGTGGTCAGTGTTGCTGTGCTTGTACTGGTGGCTGCTGTTGAAGGCTGAGCCCCAAAGGTCAGGCCTGGAACCAGGAGCAAAAGGAAAAGATGGAATTCCTTCCTCCAGGCTAAAGAGCAACTGCTGCCAGCACTGCAGCCCCTGGACAGGCCTGGCAGAAACACCTCTGGCCCCAGCACAAGCCAGGGGCTGCAGAGCCAAACCCCCATTGCAACCTCAGACACCCCCACGGCAAAGGCTCCAGCCCCCAGCTGTCCCCCGAGGCTGTGTCACAGCACAGCACAGGGCACAGCTGTGACAGACAGGACACACACAGTGTCACCATACAATTTCAGAAAGCCTCAACCCACACACAGTAAGACCAAACTACTGCAGAAGGCTGCAAGCATCTGCCCTGCTTGTTCTTCAGCCCAATCTTTTACCCTCCTCATGTTGATGCCCTGCCCCTGTGTGCCCTCTGCTCCCTTTGGTGGTTGCTCAGCACACCTGGGCACTCCATGGCTCATTGCTGTCACTGCTGCTTACCTGCTGCTCACAGCTGTGCCCACTGGGGATGGGGCTGGGCCAGCCCATCCCAGAGACCCCAAACTGTGCCTGCAGCACAGCCCCATCCCAGTGACCCCAAACTGTGCCTGCAGCCCCATCCCAGTGACCCCAAACTGTGCCTGCAGCCCCATCCCAGTGACCCCAAGCTGTGCCTACAGCCCCATCCCAGTGACCCCAGGCTGTGTCCCTGTGTCCCAATGTGACACCCCACGCCCCCCAGGCTGCTCACCCACCTGAGGGCTGCCCCCCGAGGCTGAAGGGCGCTGCTGTGGGGGTGGCAGCTGCCAGGGTGGCCGTGCTGGTGCTGGCAGCAGCCGCAGGGGCCGTGCCAAAGCTCAGCCCGGCCGCCGTGGCCGGCGCAGCCGCGGTGCCGATGCTGAACCCGGCCGTGCCCGCCTGGCTCGTGCTGCCACTGGAGAAGGTGAAGCCTCCTGGGGTCCCAGAGACAGCCGTGCTGCTGCTGCTGCTGCTGGCAGCAGAGCCAAAAGCAAAGCCAGATTGGGCTGCTGCCTGGCTCGAGGGGGTGCTGGTTGCAGCAGGGGCACCAAAGGAAAAGCCCCCCGTGATTGCAGGAGCTGGAGTGGCAGTGCTGGCTCCAAAGGTCACTTTTGGGGTGTTTGCCCTGGGGAAGAAAAGAAAAGAAATGAAGCCATTCTCCCTGAGACACACATCCACCCAAGCCCAGCTGGCTTTCTCCCTGAGCATTTGCTGATAGCAGAATCCTCCTTTCAGAGAATGCACAGCTGGCCAGGCTGTGTCCCAGTTCTGCCAACAGACTCCATCCAGCTGCTGTCACTGCCATCCCCCTCAGGGCTCATTCTGCTGCCTGTCCCCTCATTGCCTCCACCCACCCAGGTACCACAGGGCATTGTACGGAGCACACGTGAAGCTGCTCCTTCTTCTCTCAGCTCACCATTTCCACTCCCTCTACCCAAGGCTGTCTTTTCCTGCTCGTCCCCATTTGAGCTCCCTTCCCACAGCTCCCATCTGGCGAGCTTTGCCAGCAGCAGCTCTGCAGAACCGCTCCAGAGCTCGCCGCCTCTCCTGATCGGCAAATCCCTCCCAAAGTGCCGGGAAAGCATTCATAGCACTCCGGATCGGGGTCAGAGAGAACGGGACGTTTGATATTGGGCAGCAGAGCTTCGGCATTTCTGCGAGCTCGCGTCTGCAGCCCCGTTCCGGCCGGGATCGCGGCACATCCCCTTCCCCACGTGCGGGGCTCCCGTGCGAACGGAGCGGGGCCGGGAACGGGGCTCGCTGAGCCCTGCGGGGCGCTGGGAGGAGCCGGCACAAGGGGCAGGGCTCGCTCCGAGCAGCTTTGCCCGCAGAGCCCTCGCCCGGTACCCACGGGACCCCGCTCCCTCCGTCCCTCTGTCCCTGTGTCCGTCCCGCCCGGGCCCGGGTCTCACCCCATTGAGAAGGCGGCGGCTGTCGTGGCAGCGGGGGCCGCGCTGGCCGAGCCGAAGCTGAAGCTGGAGGGCTGCGCGGCCGTGCCCGGCCTGCTGAAGGAGAAGAGCCCGGCGGGCTGGCTGCCGCCCGCCGCCGGCGCCGCGCTGCCGAAGCTGAAGCCGGTGGAGGCGGGGGCGGGCGCCGGCGCGGAGAAGGAGAAGCCGCTGGTGGCCGTGGTGGCGGCGGCTCGGGGCGCGCCCAGGCCGAAGGCGCCGCCTGGCGCGGCCGCCCCGAAGCTGAACTGGCTCATGGCCGGGCGGCGGCGGCGGCGGCGCGGGCCGAGCTCCGGCAGCGCCGCGGCCCCGGGGCCGCGCTTGGCGATGGCGTCACCGCGCCCCGCCCCGCCCGCCCCCGCGCCTTCCCGCCTCCGCGCCCATTGGTCGGGGCGGCCGTCACTCGCGGGATGGCGGCTCCGATTGGCTGTGAGGGCGTGAGGGGCGGGGCGTGTCCGCGTTGCTGTGGGGATGAGGGACGCGGCTGCGGGAGCGGAGTGAGGGACAGGGAGAGAGACCGGAGTAAGGGACGGGGGAGAGACCGCAGTGAGGGACAGGGGAGAGACCGGGGTGAGGGACTGAGGGACAGGGGAGAGAGAGAGCGGAGTGATGGACAGGCGACTGCGGAACAGGGGTGCGGGACAGGGGACACTAGGCTGGAATTGCGGGACAGGAACACATACCTGCCAATACCTGCCTCTCATTCAAAAGGCGACATTAAATCAGGAACTTTTTCCACTGCCTGCTTTCTTTGATCACTGCTTGACCTCTTTTTTTCCTGTTTAGAATAACAGCCTGTCATTCCAGAGGAATCCATCCATTTCAATGAGATAATTTCTAGAGAATTGGGTGGGTTTTAGTTTAATGTGCTGATGGAGTTACATTCCAATGGCAAAACATCAATAGAAAAATTAATTTCCTGTTGAGAACTCCTGACTTGTTGTAGTACAAGAAGTTTTAGTTCCTTACCAAAATTTCAGCTCAAATGCTATGTGGAAAGAACTGCTAGAGTTTAGACAATTATCTGGATATTACTGAAGGAAAATTATTTCTCTGATCAACAAATTCCAGGGTGCAACCAGTTCATATGGCTTAATGGCTGTTAGCTGTTGAAGTTTAGCATTCCATAAAGCCAGATAAGATAGCCTTTATCATTAAGTAGAAAGGAAACCATCTGGCTCTGGAAGCCAAGAAGTAAATTTTTATAACTTAGAAACCAGATAATAAAGGCACTTTTCAACAGAAGGAAGCAATGTCAAAGTTAACAGCACTGTCTGAGGATGGAGACCTATGAATGTGTTGGAAAGTTCAGTGAAAACACCTGTGCAGTACTTGTGGCTGCTGGAAAAATGAAAATTACATTTCTGTTCTAAACCCCTACATGCCAGATTTTTACCTTATGCTTCAGGATACCGACACAAATGGACGGTGGTGCCTAGAGAGAATTCTCCTAACACTCTTTCCTTGTCACTCCTGACTGTGCTGGTGTCTTCCCATGGAATCAGCTGTTCCCAGTGCTCTGTGCTGCACAGAAAGGTTAAATTGCATTTCTCTCTGTGCTCCTCTGGGATCACCCCATTTTCTCAGGTGCCCTTGGGTCAGAGATACCAGGCTCTGCAAGTGGAACCAGTGCTGAGGACTGTGCCCCATTGAGGTTAGAGGCACCAACAAGGTTAAGCTGACCTGCATTCCATATCAGAATCACTCCCGTGGAGAGAAAAATACAGGTTATTGCCATAGAGACTCATTTCTGGGGGAACAGAAGGTCCAGTGTATGGACATTGGAAGCAAGGACAGGTTACACAGGAAAATGAGGGAGATGCTGTTCAGCAGTTCATGTGGCCAGAGCTTGATCAGTGTTCAAGCTTGCCAGCACTGTGAAAGACAGCAAAAAGGACTTGTTAAAACATGCTAACAGCAAAAGGAGGCTCAGAGGTCACATCAGTCTGCACTTGAGGTCAGACACCTCACAATCAGGGACACGGACAAAGCAGAGAGGTTTAATACCTTCTTCCCCTCTGACATTAACATCAGATGAGCCCTGGAGCTGTGATTAAGGGCAGGATAAACTCCCAGCCCAAACTGGATGTGTTTGAGGCTTGCTGCTCCAGCTGGATGCACACAAATCTATGGGGCACGGTTCTTAACCCCATAAATCTGTGGGGTTCATCCCAGGGTGAAATGAAAATGCTTGGGCTGTCATCACAGCATCTCTCTCCATTATTTTTCAAGTCTTGGGAGCCTGGAGAGGTCCCTGTGCACTGGAAGCTGGCCGAAGTCCTGGTTTTCAAGATGAGCAAGAAGGAAGACCCTGGTATTTACAGTGCTGTCAGTCTCACTCCAGTGCCTGGTGAAAGAGAGTTATTTTCTGGGCATTATTGAAAATCACTTGAGAGACAACACAGTCTTTTGGCTTCCAGCAAGGAGCAGGTTTCTGGCTGAGAAAATTTCTCTGGATAAATCTCTCATTCTTTTCAAATTCGGGACAGGGGGAGGGTGAGAGCTGCGTTTATTTATAGATGTATGTGTGTTTGTGTTTCCACTTTCTCTCTCTCACGGTGCAGAGCTCGCTGCCCGTGTCCTGCAGAGGGAGGTGACCTGCTCCCACACGGTGGCACTGCTGGCCTGCCTGTGTCCCGCACGTGTCCCCTGCAAGGGTCCTCAGAATGGCCCTGTGGACGCTGGCATCTCACAGAACCCCAGCATCGCGGCCCTGTGCAGCTGGCTGGTGAATCACAGAGCGATCTGGGTCACCGTCTGCTCCTCCCTGCCGGATTTTGGGGAAGGGGAAAGGCTGGGTCACACCAGCACTGAACACAGGGTGTGGTGAGAACAGTCCTGCTCATCCTGCTCATCCCTGGCGGGCTCAGGGCACTCATGGGGCCAAACCCCTCCTGTTGCTCCTGCTTTCCCTGCCTCAGCTCCCCCCAGACCCCTCTTGTTTCTCCTCATTGCTGCCATGCTGAGCCACTTTTCCAACATAAGCTCCATCAATGCCTTTTCCCTCAAAGCCTGCTCAACTCTCGCAGCACCCCTATAACTCCTCTGTAGCCCCATATTTCCCTTCACAGGGAAAAGCAAGGCACAATTCTTCCCAAGAATATTTCTGGGATTCACATTCTCTGAACCTCAGAGGAAGAAAACACAATTCTTACCTTATTTGCTGCGCCTGTGTTGTGCCAAAGTAGAATGCAACATGGAGATTGTTTACCCACAGTGATGGAGTTTTGTTTCCTTGGCCTGTCAGGGCCAGGTGTGTGTGTGTGTGTGTGTGTGTGTGTGTGTGAGTTGGGACTGTTGGGTGACAGTCATAAGATTCTGGGCAGTGTGTGCAGGGTTGAGTGCTTGGCAGATTCAGTTTAGATGTATAGAATAATACAGTATAGTAAAGCAATTAATTAGCCTTTGATATCCATGGAGTCAGATGCATCATTCCCTTCCCTCATTGGGGCCATCACAGCACTGCAAGACTCCTCCATGCTCTTTTTCCCTCCTGTGCTTTCCTTTGTGCCCACATTCCTTTCCTCTTTGCTGCCTTTGAGGCCTGGCCAGAGCACAGACTGGCAGGTGGGGAGGCCTTTCCTTTCTTGCAGTCAGGCTTTGGATTCTTTCATAAGCAGCTCAGGCACCCAGGGCTGTGTCAGGTGCAGGGTCTGTCTGTGTTTCTGGACAGCGGCTGTGGCTTGCAGGACCAGCATGGCTCTGCTGTGGCCACACTGGACTCTCCTTGTGGCTGACACCCTGCCAGGCTCGGGCTGAGCTGGATTTTGGCCTTTCCACGCCGTGAGGGCATCCATCCGTCTGTCCAGCCCACGCAGCTGCTAAACTGGGTCCCGCCTGTGTTTTCCTCGGAGCGTGACAGTCTGTTTGTTAAATAATGTAGCGACACGAGGTTCCTTGAACTCAATTTATCTTCCTGGGTAGCCATGGGAACAGCCGGCGGTGCTGAGCCAGGCTTGCCTCAGATCTGCTGCGAGGAAGGCTCTGGTGAGCCCTGCTCCCTCCATCTCCAGCTGATGCTGTCCTGCCTGGCAGCTGCCCTCATTCAGCCTTGTCTTCTTAAACTCTTCTTACTCTTCTTCAGCCAGCAGCATGGCTGTGGCCACCAATTGTTGTGGTGTTGTGAGGGTCCCCAGGACAGGGTGAGAGAAGAAAATTGACTCCAAGTTCTCAGAAGGCTGATATATTATATTATATTATATTATATTATATTATATTATATTATATTATATTATATCATAAAACTATGCTACAGAAAGAGAAAGGAGACATCAGAAGGCTAGACAAGAATGAATAATAAAAACCTGTAACAGAGAGTCTGACACAGCTGGCTGTGATTTGCCATTAATTAAAAACAGTTCACATGCTGGGTAAACAATTCTCCAAATCACATTCCAGAGGAGCAATATACCAAATCACATTTAGTATAGACAAGAAAATGATATACTAAAACTATACTAAAGAAAGAGAAAGGAGACATCAGAAGGCTAGACAAGAATGAATAATAAAACTCATGACAGATGCAGAGAGTCCGACACATCTGGCTGTGATTGGCCATTAATGAAAAACAATTCACATGCTGGGTAAACAATTCTCCAAATCATATTCCAGAGGAGCAAAACATGGAGAAGCTGAGGCTTCTCATCTTGCCAGGAGCAGAAATCCTGGTGAAGGGATTTTTCATAAAATATCACAGTACACATGACTGTACTTTAAACTTGGAAATGTCGAGGATGATGGGGCGTTTGAGGAAGATGGGGGGTTTGGGAGCAGCCCGATGTGACAAAGGGGAGAGGTTGCACCCAAAAGATGCTCCAGCTCCCTGTGCTGCCTGCAGTATATGGTTCATGGGAAGAAAACAAGGCAAGTGCAAGTAGTTCAATATTGTTCAATCCTGAGGTGGTTTCCAGTGCTGAAGCATCTTGAAACCTGATTTCCTCCTTCATACCTTAAATGACTGGCTCCAGGGAGCTGAGGAGAGCCCACCCTTACAGTCACACATTCCCTGTCCCTCCTGAAGTGCATTCTTTCACCCAGGCCGTGGGTGTGGAGGAGAGGATGTGTGGGTGGCCAGCCAGCATCACTCCTTTGACTGAAACTCGTCATTTTACCTGGAAAGGCACGAGGCATGTGACAGAAACCAGTGCTTAGGTGATATCACCAAATGTGTGCTGCGTGCATTTCCTGAGAGTCAGAGTTGAGCAATGCAGTGATGTGGACAGAGATCTCCATATTGCATGGTGAGGGTTGTGCCATATCATTTCCTCCTGGAAAGGGCTGCATTTATAACTTACAACTTACCAGAAGGAACTTTCTCTATTGCTATTGCAGGCAGAAAGGACGTGTCTATACAGCTGTGGGGTTTTTTGCAGTCTGTAGGACCTGTGTCTGTCTCTGCTATTCCTGATCTCCTGCGTGGTTGAATCCTGTTTCGTTTCCAGGTCATCTTTTGAGATTTCAGAGCTGTTTCTGTGACCTCTCCTGACTTTTTCAGACTGTGTTGTTTACTGTGTTTCCAGGTCAGTGCTGCAGGTGGGAACACTTGAGATTGAAGGTATGCCCCTTGTCTCCCTCCATTCATGGTTTGAAAGTAGCATTTCTTACCTTCATTCATTGTTTGGTGTTTTGCTTCTGACATCCCTCCAGCCAGTCCTCAAACCACAGGCCTACACCCCAATCATATTCAATTTTCAGTAGAGCTGTTGAGGGGATTGAATCTGTACCAGGATATTGCAATGAGCTGAAGTTTAACTTTAGCAGTGTTTGGGATGCTTGCACCAGTTTTTATGGTTGCATGAAATACATTTTCAGAAGTACAAAACAGCCAATGATCTTGGGAGCATCCATGCTTCTGACCATTCTGGGAAGTTTTATCCCCAAAGCCAATCATGCTTTGAAGCATCAGCCCTGGGTGGGTGAAAAGACAGACCTTTATTTTCTTCTCCAAAGCTGCTTCTAAAGCAGGAAATGTCCACACCTCCCTCAGACTTGATCTCAATGTTCTTCACGGCACATATGCGTAATCTTAGCTGCTGCTGCTCCTCCTCTTTGCATCTTTTTTTATTCCCTCCCATTTAAGTAGCTCTGTGATCTGAACTTTATCCCTGACATACTTGACCTTGTTTTTCAGCAGATTATTCACAGACATCCCCAGAGTTTTTCATGGCGTGTGTCAAGCCCTTGGGCTAAAACCTGTCTCCTGGTTTATTCCTGCCTCCCAGGGAAAGGAGAGCATGGCTGAGTGATTGTCGTGGTTTAACCCCAGCTGGCAACTCAGCCCCACGCAGCCGCTCACTCCCTCCCCACTGGTGGGATGGTGGAGAGAATTGGGAGAGTAAAAGTGAGAAAATCTGTGGGTTGAGATAAAGACAGTTTAATAACTAAAGCAAAAGTCGTGTATGCAAGCAAAGCAAAACAGGGAATTCATCCCCTGCCTCCCGTGGCAGGCAGGTGCTCCAGGAAGGCAGGGCTCCATTGATTACTTGGGGAGACAAACCCAGAATGTTCCCCCTTCCTCCTTCTCCCCAGCTCTGTGTGCTGAGGGTGATGCCATCAGGTCTGGGGTGTCCCTGGGCTCAGCTGGGATCAGCTGTGCTGGCTGTGCCCCCCAGCTCCTCTCTGGTGAGGGTGAGGAGCAGGACAGGCCCTGGCTGTGTGCAAGCCCTGCTCAGGGAGAGCTCAAACACCCCTGGGTTATCTGCACAAAACCAAACCCAGCTGCTGTGAAGGAAATTCAGTCTGCCCAACCAGAACCAGCACGGTGATGTGCAGAAAACAGACACTGAGGAGTCAGTGAGAGGAAGGGGCTGTGCTGAGTGAGGAGGTGGTGAGCAAAGGGCAGCTTTGATGCAAGCATCCATCAGCAGAGAGCCGTGAGCCTGTGGAAGCGTTCAGCAGCCTGTGAACAGCTAGCAGGCTTCATATTCTCACCTCTCTGTGTCTGACATCAGCAGCAAGATAAAAATATATGCTCCTTACAGCAACACATGGGTCTTTTGGCATTTCTTGAGCTGATTTGTTTTCCCCAGTGTGAGGAAATAACACATGAAGTAGTTCTGTGATGGAGCGTTTCCTAAATGGATGTAGCTTGGCAAGCTGCAGCTATTAATTTTCCTTGGAAAAGCTGGTATCAGAGTAGCTGGGTTTGAAACTTGGCACTTCTGCATCTTTCAAAACTCTCTCGAGGATGCCTGTGCCAGGATTTGCTGCCAGAGTAGTTTGGGGGATTAAGTTGTGTAGTGGAGATAAACACATATTGGAGGTGAGGAGGTCACAAAGGCATCTGCAGAGATAAGGATGTTTGGTAAAGCTTCTCCTCCCAGTGCCCACTGTGCCAGCACCATGCTGTGCCCCATGAAGTCCTGTGGCTGCAGCCAGCAGCCCTGGCAAGGCTTGTGGGGACCCAGCCTGTCCTGCCCTTGGTCCCAGCGTGGCATGGGGGTGTGCAGGAGCAGGCAGGGGTGCAAGGAGCCAGGGAAGAGCAGTGGTGTGTTTCCCCTCAGCTCACTCTGCTGAAGGCACTGTGGCTCTCTTCATCCCATCACTGAGCTGGAGCTTTAGTCCTGCATTTCCTGGGCAGCCTCCCTCTGCTCTGCAAAGATCTTCCGTGGGAAAGGGCAGCTGCTCTCAGGGACAGCTGAGGGAAACTTGTCTCCTCACACAGGACTGGGCTGCCTTTGCACTGTGTTTGGCACTGCTTATTCCCTTTTATTCCCCATGAGGATTTTTCTCAGTGCTGAAGTTGGCTGGATTAGCTGCACCTGTGGCCTGTGAGGCAAAAGAGTTTCCAGCTGCAGAACCCCAAGGCAGAAATCAGCCCTTGGCACACTGATCACCCAGCACAGCAGAGAGATGGGGCTCCCTGAGCTTTGGGAATGAGGCCATAACCCCCAGCAAGACCCTTGTTTGTGAGCAGGCCCTGAGGTATCAGCTGCAAGCACAGGTCTGCCCAGGCAGGTGGAAATTTATTGTGTGCTAGCAGGGTCCTGGCAGCTCCCTGGGCTGGGCTATGGGGACTTTGCTCTGGGAGCCACTTCCAGGGGCTTGCCTTGCAACAGAGGGGTCCTTCCCCTTACCGAGGATATCCCTGGACCCAAAGCCTACTCTCCTTGCCTTGAAACAAGGAGCTAATTGTTTGTCTCCCTGATATCTCTCCCCTGCCTCCTCCCCAGCAGCACGGAGGTGGAGTGAGCCTTGCCCTGCCAGCAGCCAGGCCTGGGGCGAGATATCCTGCCAGTTCACCATCTGGAAACATTAAAATAAATGGTGTTTGGGAAGGGCAGGAGGCTGAGGAGGAGGTGCTCATTTGTGGGAGGATCAGAGGCTCCAATGATCAGTGAGATGTGTGCTTGGCTCCTGTGGCAGTGGGGAAGAACAGAGACAAAGAGCAGTGCCCTCATTCCTGTAAAAGTGTGCTGGAATTGTTCAAAGGGCATGTCAGCATCACAGTGGTGCATCCAGGGATAGCTGAGGTCAGCTCTTAGCTCTGTAATGCCTGCAGAGTCTCTGGGCTTTTCTATGCCCTGAAAAATACTGAAGGCTGAAATTGTGCCCACTGCCTCAAAAGGAAAGGGCTAAAAATTTGAGTAATGAAAATGCATCTGTTGGAGAAATCTTGGGAGCACCTGCCAGGCAGAACTGGTGCTGTGGGACTTTGCTCCAGTGACCTGAGAAACCTAGAGAGACAGCTTTTCTGAGAAAGCAAGTTCGAGGCAATCGTGCTGCTTGTGACGTGAGTCTTGTTCTGCTCTCAGACCTTTTTAGGAGGCTGGACATCCCAGAAATAGAGGGTGTTGTAAGTTCTGTGAAAAAGACACCTGACTTGGGGAAAGATTAGCTTGCCAGTGAGGGAAAAACTTCATTCAAAGCACACCCCGAAATCCTGAGTGGAGATAAAAGGCAGCCCCAAAGCTGACTGGTTTAACTGCTTATGGGGACATCTGTTCCTTCCAGACTCGTGGTGCTCAGCAGAGAGCCTGGAGGAGCTCAGCTGTGCCTGGGGTCTGAGCATCTTCTAGGCATGAACCTTTGTTAGCAGCTGCCAAAATGTTGGTGCCCTCAGGCATGGAGGTGCCAGGATGGCAGGGATTGCTTGGGGTGACTCTCTAGACTTGCCAAGGGGGTTGCAGCTCTATTTGTCCATGTAAAGGTGTTTGGGATCCTCTGCTCTTCCTCTCTTCTGTCCATCACAATTTATCTGCAATTCTCTAAACCAGTTCTCCAAAGCAGATTTTGACAGATTTTGGAGATGTTTTTCCCAGTACTTCTGTAAAATCTGTGGAAGACCTTATGTTTTACCACTATAAAAGTATGCCATGCTCCCAGAATTGGTGTGGGTTCTACTGCAAAGCCTTTTTTTGCTGCTACAGATTGCAGGTACATGAGGCTTGCTGAGATCACTAACCTGAAGCTCCTCCAGTAGAGATTAGACTCCAATTATTATGGAACAATCTGATTGTGATGTTAATGCAATGCCTGGAAGATCAAACATCCCTGTCCTCTCCACGGGTATCAGCTTTTCTGAGATAAACACCTTTTATAACCCTCCTGATTGATTTCTGAGCTGCTGTTCAAACAGGAAGGTGCTTTCTAGCAATCTCCAAAGGCCTCTGTCCCCTGCAGTGTCATGGGGTTCATTCTGCCCTCATATCTTTCCTCCAAGACTGAAGGATCCTTTAAGGTGCCTTTAAACAGGTCTCACCTGGGAGGCTGTGGACAGCCATGAGTTTGTGCACCAGTTTTTCCCCTGATAGGAGGTGTTTTCCAAAGAGGAGCTTGTTGCTCACCTCCAGTGCCAGGTGTCCCAGCAGGACCAGAAGAGCTGGGTACCAACAGCCTGTGCTTGCTGTGTGCCCTGACTCCATTCAGGGCCATCCCCACAGCCCCAGGAGGGCAGGCAGCCTCTGGAGGTGAAATTGAGTGCAACTGCCAGCTGAGCACCACAGATACCAGAGCTGAATCCATCAGGCTCTTTCCTGGGCTCAGGGGCATGGCTGGAGCAGGGAATGCCTCTCCCATTCTGTTGGAACTCAGTGCATCCCTCTGGGTGTCCAGAGTTGCTGGGACCCTGCCCGGGGGGCTCAGAGACCCTGGCACACAGTCCAGAGCACCTGGGGATTTGATTTTGACCCCTGGAGCAAGTTACCAGCTTTGTATGAGGACATGAAAGTCACAGAGGTTTGAATAGTGTAATAACAAAATGATCACAGGGTGAAAATGTAGATTTTAGGATTTTTGGTATGGGGGTTATGGGGACAAGATGGAGGAACTTGGGCATGTCTAGCTTTTCTCCTTCTTCTTTTTCTTGTTCTCCATTTTCTGCAGTGCTGTTGGCACTTTGGGATTGGTTTAGAGTAGAAGTGCACTGTCTAACATAGGTGATAGGTATTGGGAATTAAGTGTAAATATGTTATATGTAGTTTGTAGTATAAAAGGACAACACAGAGTGCCTGTGGCTGCCCTGCTGAGCAGATCTCAGCTGGGCAGAAAGAAAATTTTATAGATAAGAATTAATAAACAACCTCAAGACCGAAAAGTGAAGAGTCCAGACTCGTTCTTCAGTTGCATGGGCTGAAGCAAAGACATCCTGCACATCTCAGGGCAGCAATTAACAACAGCAACCCGAGACCATTCCTGCCAGTGTGTGACTTGAGCCCAGCCTGGCAGTCAGGATCTGGGGTGTCCAGAGCAGCCCCTTTTGGTTGTGTATCCTCTGCTGTTCCTGAGAGGCTGTGCAGAGCCATGGGCAATGTTCCATATCAGCCCTGGCCTGCTGAGGGGCCAGGAGGCTCTGGCACGGCGTGGGAGGCAGCTGGGTGTGTGCTGTGGCTGGGGAGAGGGTGGAGGAATGTGCTGGTCCTTTCCAAGTGCCTCAGCCATCAGGAACCTGGCCTGAACCTCCTTCCCCCTCCCTTCTCTCCTATCTGAGCAATTCCTGGGGGCTGTGGGCAGAGATGGGCCCTCCCAGAGAGCTTGCATGGATTGTTTGCTGCTGCTCCAGGTCAGCTGTGCCAGGCAGAGATGAGCAGCAGGTTGGGAATGCTAGAAGGAGCTCTGCTTGCCTGGAGGGCTCCAGGGAGGCAGGAGGTGTGTGATCCTGGTGGCTCTAGGGCAAACCTGTGCCCTTTTTCACCTGGGCATCCCTGCCCAGTGCTCTGCATGAGAAGAGGCTCTGCTTGCATCTGGGGCAGTGCTTGTGGGCAAGGGCTGGGTGCAGGGCCCTTGCAGATGGGCTGGGCTGTTCCCTCTTTGGAAGAAGAAGTTGTGACTTTCTGCACATTTCTCGTGACCAGCTGATGAGGTTGCAGTCCCTGATCCTGGGTTGGGGTGCACTGAGTGTTTATAGTGCCTCTATCACTTTTGAAGATAAGGGCACATTATTTTATTGCTCCTTCCATCGAGGCATCATCCAGAGGGGAGAGAGGGGAAGGACTCATTTCCTTATGGCAGGGGATTAGTCACTGCAGCCTGGCCCTCCAGAGAGGGCTGCAAGGCTCCCCACTCCACCACACCATCCTGTGAGGTGGGGGCTTGAGATGGAGAGAGCCCTTCCCCACCCAGCCCTCTGCCCAGCCCTGCTTCCCCATCTAGTCCTGAACTTGGCTGTGCCCTCCTGTGCCTTTCCTGCAGGAATCCTGGAGCACCCTCAGCTTTTGCCACTGAGCTGGTGAGGGGCAAAAGGACATCTGAGGGGCTGGCTCTGTGCTGGCTGGCAGGGCTCCATCCCTTCCCTCACACTGTCCATCAGCAGAGCTGCCCCTGGGGCAGTCTGGGCTCCTGTTCTCCCTGTCCCCGGGCTGGGCCACATCCAGGCTGCCCTCAAGAACCTGCTTTATCAATAATGAGAACATGGTTATTGCAGGATGCAGAGATAACCATTGCCACCACAGCTGTGCACCCAGTGTCCTCCCCTCCCTTTCCCCATCCTCCTTCCCAAGTGGAAAATCTGTGTCACCGTGCCTTGCCCTGTAGCCAGGTTTCACATCTTTGGGTGCATTCACACTGAAGGCCAGGAAAGCTGGAGGGGAGAAATGTTCCCTTCCCTGAACCCACCCAGTGCTTGATGCAGGGGCTCCCCTGTGGCAGGGCTGGTGGCCCAGGGGCCTGGGGAACTGGCCCCTGTTCAGTGTGATGGTGTTTCTGTGCCCCAGCTCTGAGCTCTGCCTGTGCCAGCCGCCTTTCTCCTTCTGGGGGAAACTTCCCTTCTGCTCCTTGAATTAAAGCATTAATAAGCCCAGCACCAATCAAGCTCTGAGCATTTCAAATGCCCCTTTGTTTAATTAGCACAGCCTCTGCCTGCAGACAGGGGTGGGAGGCGAGGGGCAAGGACTCAGTGCCCAGGAATTCCTCCTCTTTAAGGTGTGACGTTTTGTGCCAACTATTTGCTCTCCCACTCTCTCCACCAGCTGCCCAGAAAAAATAATAAATTAAAATTTATAGCCAAAGCACCCTCAGAACTTGCAGCATCTCCTGGGGGGCTGCACCAGCAGGTTGAGCCTCTTTCATGCCCCAGGGCAGGAATAAATAACTCAGCTGGTCCAGGGTTGATGCTGTGCTTTGTCCCTTGGCCACGGAAATGGGGTCACTGGCCTTTGCCTGGAGATCCACCTTGGTCCTTTCAGCGAGTGTCACCCCAGGGTGGGTCCCTGTGTAGCTCCTTGCCCTCTGAGGAGGGGAGAAAGCGTGGCCCAACGTTATCAGGAGCGTGCTAACCCCACAGCAAACACGGTTTCACTGGTGCAAGGGTGATGCTGGTGACGTTCGAGTGTGCAACATGGTCCCCTCCTCTCCATGGCCTAATCTAAATTGCTTTATGAGGGGTCAGCAGGTAGACCAAGGCCTGCTGCTCCCTGGGGTGGTCTCTGGGTGGCCCTGAGCTGTGGCACAGCAGGGCAGGGGTTCTCTCACTGGGTTAGTGGTACAGCACATGGATTCAAATGTTCTTGCTCCCTGGTGGGCTGTGGGGCTGGGCTGCCTGCACCTCCTCTCCTGCCATGGCCTGGCATGTGCCAGCACCCCCCAGTGCCACCAGCAGCCTGTGTGGATGTTCCTGTGCAGGGCTGCAGCCACACAGCCTGTCCCTCCACACCATTGCCTTCTGCCTGCCCATCCCTTGCAGCTTTCCAATGTCTCACTGGTGGCATTTTCTCCCAAAACAGACCCTTCAAGGACCTCGGGGCTCAGGACCTGCCTGTGAGGCCTCTCTGCAGCTGAGCTGGGCTGCTCAGACTCCACCATAGCCAGGAGCTGCCCCTGGTTCTTGGGAACATGTTTGCCCAGGGTGCCAGTGCTCACTAGGGTGGGGATGTGGGAATGCCAGGGCTGCCCAGCACCTGGGGACTGGGGTGTGCCACACACAGGGGCAATGAATCCCCCTGTGGGCACCCCAGCCTCATCACACCTGCACTCCCAGAAGCAAGAAGGGCTGGGGGAACAGAGGGAAGGTGTTATTATCCCGCAGGGAGCTCTGCATGTCCCTGCTGGCACCTTGGCAGTAGTGGTGCATGGCAACGTCCCAGCGTGGTGCCCAGGGACAAACTGTGCCAGGGAGTGGCCCTCCTCCCCCTCAGCAGGGCTCCCACCTGCCGGGGCTCCCGGGTGACAAAGCCATCAACCGTGGGGTGGGGGAGGCAGCCAGAGCAAGGGCCAGGGGCACCTTTCACATCCTGCCCCCCTCCACAGCCCCTCGGTGCCGGAGAAAAGCTCGGATACAGTGTGGCTAGAAAGACGTATTTATTGCTACATCGGTTTGCAACCAGCACTCACCCCCCACCCCCGGCAGCACCTGCAGACCCACGCACATGCCCTTGACCCTGCTGCGGTGCCTCCATGGCCAGCGGGCCGCCCCCTGCGGCCACAAGCCCGCTCCCCTTTGCAGGCAGGGTCATCGGGGCTGCGGGCTGGGGTCCCGCCGCGCCAGGAGCTGCACGGAGTAAGGAACAGGAGCCGGGTTCAGAGTCCTTCAACAGTGTAAGCCACCGGCTGGGACCTCCGAGCAGTCACAGGCTCTCAGAATGCCGGGGAGAGAGCGGGGCCAACCCCCCCAAGCACCCGGCGATGCCCGTGCCCTCTGCTCTTACCGCGCTCCCTCGGTGCCAGCCCGGCTGCCCTGGGAGCCGGGAGAGGTGCCAGCCTGGTTCCCCCTGCAGCCACTACACGTATCCTGTCAGGTTGTAGGAATTGACTTCACTCTTGGTCTTGTGCACCTGGCTGACGGAGGGCTGGGGGCTCTTGCTCGCCAGCAGCTGGGGCTGGTAGGCGCTGGAGTAGGCGGTGGTGGTGTCCCGGGCAGGGCAGGACGTGCAGAGGATGCAGCCGCCGACGAGGGAGAGGAGGGAGGAGATGATGCCGAGGTAAAGAGCCTCGCCGAGCTCGAACTTCATGCTGTCGGGAATGACGGGGTTGCGGAAATCCCGCAGCACCACGTGGATGTTCCACACCAGCGGGATGAAGCACAGCAGCCCCCCGAGCACGAAGACAGCGCCGCCCGCCACCGCCACGCGGTCCTTGCCCGGCGAGCCCTGGCTGAACACGGTGCACCTCATGCCGAACACGGAGAGCAGGCAGGCCAGCGAGGACACGGCGCAGGAGCTCACCATGAGCGCCTGGGCCGCCTGGATGTCGGCGGGCAGGTTGAGCAGGGAGCTGTAGATGTCGCACTGGGTGATGCCCGTGCTGTACGTGGCGCACTCCATCCACAGCCCCTTGGTGAAGCTGATGGCTGTCACGATGCTGGAGCCGATGTAGGAGCTGGTTTTCCAGCTGGGCAGCAGCGTGGCGGTCAGCGTGCCGATGTAGCCCAGGAAGGCCACGGTGTAGCCCAGCAGCTGGAGCCCCATGGACACCATGGTGGCGGCTGGCTGTCACCTCTGTCGCTGGCCGAGGCTCGCAGCTTGTCGCCCAGGTCCCTGCCGTGTGCTCACGTTCCCATGGCCCTGCGAGAGGCTCCGCTCGCAGCGCTGCAGCTCCACCCCGCTGCCGGGGGTGCCGGTTTTGTGCGGGGTGGGAGCCCGGGGAGTTACCTGCGGGAGCGGAAAGCAATCCCTCCCGATTAACGATTGACCCGAGCCCGTGCAGGAGCGCCAGGCGCCCTTTCACCCCCGCTATCTCCCCTGGCAGGCTCCAGAGGCAGAGCCGCGCTGCCCAGGACGGACGCCAAAGCCCTCCCCTGCACTGACGCCGCGGGCAGGGATGGAGAGGCAGCTGCTGCTGGGGGGAAAGTGCCCACTGCCTTCCTCGAGCAGTCTTCCCTGTCTGCTGTGATGCCTCGAGCTAAGGAAGCCAAAAAAGCCATGGCTGCACCACCCTATTTGGGACCTGCTGGAAGTGACTGCAGGTGGTGAAGGCAAAGCTCCCCCAGCTGAGGAAAGGGGATGGCACCTTGTCCCCGTCTGCATGGGGCTCCCCCGAGGCATCTGCAGCCACCCACGACCCACTCCGAGCTGCTGAGGCTCCTTTGGCACAAAGGGACACGGCCACCTGAGATTGAACCATGGATATCAGCATTTCTGAGCTGCTGAGGACAAGGATGGAGAGGGATGCATGTGACAGTGACACCTGCATCCCCAGGAGAGCCTGGAGGCCCACAGAGGGCAGAATTACATCAGGGCTGGCATCTCCTTTGGGATGCTTCCTGGAAGCATGCCAGCCAAGCGGGGTGACCTGTCCTGTGGAGGGGTGAGCAGTTCGGGGTGCAGCTCCTCTGGGATTTTGTGCTGGTGCCACCTCCCGCCCACAGCTCTGTACACAGGCAGGGGAGGTTGGCCGAGGTGGTGGAGAGGTTGGTTTGTTTTCCCTCTGCTTTGTTTAAAAATTCCTCCTCCTGTGGTGCCTTGCGAAACCGGGCTGAGCCCGGCACCGCGGCCAGTGGCCTCCCTCCCCCGGGAATGCTCCTGGCTGAGCGTGCTGCCACCACCCGGGGCCTGCCCTGCTCCCGCCCCCCCCGCTGCCACCTCAAATGCTTGGCACCAAAGCTTGCCAGCTTTCTGTCTGCTCTCCTGTGCTCTCACCAAGACCTCCCACACCTAGAAAAGAAAAACCTGGGTGCTCAGGGTGCTCTGGGTGCCGGCAGAAGGCGAGGGAAGGGGCTCTGAGGTACTTACGGAGGTGGCTGGAGGTGCAGGGTGGGACCCGGGGTGGCTGCAGCCGGGGGTCACCCAGGACTGGCGGCGGCTGCACGGGGCAGGGTGAGCAGCCAGGGCCCCAGCCCAGGGGATCAGGGGCTGCAGTTGTTCAGCTCCAGCTTTGCACAATCCACCTGCAAATCTCCTGGATCAGAGGCTTATTGCAGATCAGAATTAAACCCTTTGGGTGTCGGGAAGGATTGGGGAGTTGGGATGCCCAACGTTTTGCTGGTTGTCTATGAATTATTGGGGTAGATTCACCTAATGGGTTCAGCTTTGAGGCTTGCTGTCATCCTTCTGGACAGCCTTAGTGGCTGGCAGGTGACTGTGCCACCATCCATGTGTCCCCTCTGGGCTGTGCTGCCTGTTTTGGGGTTCAAGGGGCAGTGAAACACCAGCAGGTTGAGCTCCCCACTCCTCAGAGCCAGCCTGAACTTTTGGTTTACTCTTCCTGGCCCTGCTTGTCCTCCACGGGGTTTGTTGTTGTAAGACTGCTGGCCCAAATGAGGAGCAAATGGGGAAGGTAATGAGAGCCGTGCTGGCCCCGTGCCCCCTCCTGCTCACCGGCTGCCACAGATGGACAGGGGCAGGCAGGGCCTCTGGTGACAAATTGTGCTCAGAGCTGAGCAGGGTCTGGCCGGCGTTTGGACAGCAGTGTTTGGATGCTGATAGCAGAGCTACAGCAGGGACCATTTGCTATTTTCTTTCCTTGTCCCAAACTGAAACTCTCCCAGGAGCTGGAGGTGACCTGTTTGCCAGTGGCATTTTCTTTGAGTGCTTGGCAGGAGCAGTGGGCAGCGACGGGATGAGTGGCCCTGCTGGAACCAGGGGCTGCATCAGCCTTGCACCCTCACATTGAGGAGCTTTTCTGTCCCTCCTGGTGTGGTCCACATCTCAAAAACTCAGAGGAGACGGCAGGGAACACTGGCAAGTACCTGCTCTGCCATCTGTGGAAATGGGATTGGGCAGCTCCCTGGGGTGATGGGCCATGGGTGCCTGAGCAAGCCCATTGACCTGACAGTGCCTGGGGTTGATCCCTGCCACATGTCCTCCCTCCCTGTCTGCCCTTGAGCCTCTCTGGAGCCATCAGGTGCCTCCTGGTGGCTCTGTGCTTGCCACCGTTGTAGCCCATCACTGTCCTCCTCGTGCCCTCTGTGCTGTCCCCAACACAAGGCCACCACACTGTGCCCATGGCATGCCCAACACACAGTCCCATCCCATGCCCACTGCACTGTCCCAATCCCATACCCATCATGCTGCCCCACCATTTCCCATCCCTTTCCCATCTCCCTTGCCTCCCTTATGCAAATGGCTACACAGAGCACTTAATCATCCTTGTTAATTGTCTCTACCCTCCCCTGTTCCCCCCCGGGGATTTTCTCACAAATGGTGTCCAAATTTTCCCTTTTGTGTTTTGCTTTTCCACCAGAGATCGCAGCCCCTCCGCCCCCAGCCTCCCCTCGATCCTCTGTTTACACAACTGGGACAAATTTCACACTGCTGTCCCCACAGCCCCAAAGAATTTGTGAGTCACGGCCGAGGCAGAGCTATAAATGTGTCCCCACCGAGGGTCTGCAGTGCCACAAGGGACAGCATCTCCTGCCACCATGCAAGCTGCTGCCTGCTGCCTGACTGCCCACGGGCTCCGGGTGCCAGTGCCCAGTGCCTGCCCAGCCCCGGGGCTGGAGCAAGGGGCAAGGTACTGGGGAATGGGGCTGGCAGGAGGGTGAGGAAGGTGGGATGGGGGAGCTCCAGCTGGGTTTGGGTGAAGGCTGCGGTGCTGGGGACACTCTGATGCCATCAGCCATGGGTGGCACGGAGTGTGCTGGGGGCACTCTGATGCCAGTGGCCATGCGTGGCACAGAGGGTACTGGGGACAGACACTCTGATGCCATCAGCCATGGGTGGCACAGAGGGTGCTGGGGACACTCTGTTGCCAGTGGCCACGGAGGGTGCTGGCACTCGGGCAGGGCTGGCCGGGCGGGTGATGCTGTGGGGCTGCCTCACCCGAGCAAGGCAAAGGCAGCAGGTCAGGGTGAGCGGCTGTGCGGCTAAAGCTGCTTTGTCTTTCTCTCCCCCTTAGAGCCCTTCCTCTCTGGAGGCCGTGGCTGCCCCGAGCCCAGGAGGGACCCGCGCCGCGGCGGGAGGAGACGGACGCTGTGAGTTTGGCACTGTCCCCATGCTCGTGGGGTCCCTGCTGGCACCAAACCAGCCTCTCGGGCACTTTGTCCCACGGAGTCCTTTGTCCCAGGGCCGTGCCATGCCCAGCTCCCCTGGAGCACCGGCCGGGCCAGGTAGAGCCCCTGAGGGGACAGGGCCACAGCAGCCCTGAGGGGGCAGCCTGTTCCCAGCCGGGCGGGCATTCCTCAGGGCGTTAGCGGCATGCCTGGGCACCTGCTCTGGAGCACGGGGCAGAGATTACACTGGCAAAAAGCCCGTCGGGAGGGTGTGGGGGTAGATGCCAGCTTCCCCGCGGGGCTGTGAGCGCCTCAGCTCGGGGGCAGGGGAGGGGGGAGTCGCTGTGTGTGTGGCACCCCGGTGCCAGCCCGGGCAGCGGGAGCGCGGTACCACCCGGCTGTGTCTCCCCAGGCTCGGGCAGCGGAGGGGCACGGCGGTCCCGGCAAAGCGCTGGCGTTCTTCCAGCACCCGGTCAGGTACGTGCCCTGGCCCCGGGGCCGCGGGCGGGCGCGGGGGCGCGGCGGGCGGGGGCTCACCCCGGCTCTCCCCACACAGGCTCCTCTGGCCCAAGTCCAAGGCCTTTGACCACCTGTACAGCGTGGGGGAGAAGCTGCTGGAGAACTTCCCGGTGCAGGCCACCCTCTGCTTTTATGAGGATTCGGGCAGCGAGGAGGAGGAGGATGATGAGGATGAGGAGGAGGAAGAAGAGAGGAATGATGAAGAGGAGGAGGCGACAGGGGATGTGACCGCGGGACATCCGCGGAATGCTGGCAGCCCTGACCCCAGCAGGCCGGCGTGAGACAACAGGCAGGGGAAGGCACACAGCGCTGCGTGCGGCAGCGGGGCCAGACCCGCCCGGAGCCCCGGCCAACCCCCGGGGCCACCCCCGGGCTGCGCCCGCGCTCCGCGGAAACACGGCGGGGCTCAGGACTACGGCTCCCAGCGGCCACCGCGGCACCGCCCGGCAGCCGCAACGCGCTCTGATTGGTTACCGATCCAACCCGAGCTGGGGGAGGAGCGTGTGGCCACGCCCACCCTCCCGCCCCGCATCCTCATTGCTAGAGGAAGGCGGCGCGCGCAGGCAGCGGAGGGACGCGATTGGTCGAGAGGCGGGAGGGGGCGTGTCGGGGGCGGTGCCTGCCCTCCCCTGCCCGTCGGCGGGAGGGAGCGGCTGCGGCGGGCGCGGGGCCGCCATGAGGTACCGGCGGGGCGCGGGGTGCGGCCGCGGGGCCGGGGGGAGGACAGCAGAGCCCTGGGACCGCGGCTGCGGGGCTGGAGCGGGGATGAAGGGGCTGCTGCCGCGGAGAGGGGAGCCGGGAGCGCTCGGACTGGCGCGGCGTGTCTGGGCGCGCGGCGAACAGCAGAGCGGCAGAGACGAGGAGGACGTGTCGGTGGGGCGGAGGGTGGGGCTGGAAGGACCCCGCATAGCCGGGGAGGTGGGGCTGGGGGACTCTGCTGTGGGGTGACTGGTGGCATGGGGGTCTTTGTTGTAGGGTGACAGGTGAGATAGGGGACCCCGCTATGGGGTGGCAGGTGAGGAAGGGGACCCCGCTATGGGGTGACAGGTGAGATAGGGGACCCCGCTATGGGGTGACAGGTGAGATAGGGAGCCCCGCTATAGAGACAGGTGAGGAAGGGGACCACGCTATGGGGTGGCAGTTGAGCTAGGGACCCCCGCTATAGGGGGGCAGGTGAGCTAGGGGACCCCGCTGTGGGGTGACAGGTAGACAAGGGGGATCTGCCATGGGGTAGCAGGTGAGCTGGGGGTCCCTGTTGTGGGGTGACAGATGAGCTGGGGGTCCCTGTTGTGGGGTCACAGGTGAGCTGGGGGCCTCAGCTGTGGGGTGGCACTTCGGCATGAGGGCTTTGCCGTGGGGTGGCAACGAAGGCTGAGGGGGGACTGGAAAGCCCCTGCACACCCGGGCAGGTGGGCTGGGGGTCCCAGCCGTGGGGTGACAGGTGAGCTGGGGGTCCCTGCTGCAGAGTGACAGGTAAGCTGGGGTGGCTCTGGGAGCCGAGCACCGTGGGGATCATTGGAGCTGGGTTTGGGCACAGAGGGGCCGGGCTGGCACTGCCAGGGCAGCGTGAGCAGCAGGCAGGGAGCAGGCTGGGGTGTGACGGCTGTTTTGGGAGGGCGAGGCTTCCTGCCCTGTCAGGCGTAGCCGGCGTAGCCTCTTCTCCTCGCCGTGGATGTTGGCACGGAACAGCCCCAATATTGCTGGCATCCAGCCGGCACCGCGGCTACGTGATGCTGGCACTGGCAGCACCCTCCCTGCGTGCATGGCGCAGCACTGGGGGTCGGGGGGACTGGGCCACCCCCAGCCTGTCGAGGAGGTGCCACCTGCCATTGTGGACCCCCCTGTCCCCTCGGGGCCCGCGGGGAGCCGGCTCCAGGCGCGCTCCGTGTTTTCCCGGCACGATTTCCTCCTTTGGCAGCAGTGACGGGAGCGGGGGCGGGGATGGGGGGAGCCTGGGGGGGACACAAATGTGCGACTGCAGCATCCTCACTCCCATGGCTGCATCCCCCGCGCCTCCCCACGGTTGCCGTAGCAACCTCCTATCGATGGGGTATTTATAGAGGATGGGAAGCCGGAGGGGGGGCATCGGGAATGGGTGGGCGTCTGCTAGGTCAGCCTCCAGCTTCAGGCTCCTCTCGGCTTGCGTGGGGGCAGGAGGGATGCTGCTCCCCTCGGCGTCAGCGTGTGCGCTGCTCCCGCTTTTCCTGCTCGCTGGCGCCAGGGGAGGTGGCCGGGAATTTGCATGTGGAAATAAAAATAAGCGGCTGGGACGTCTGCCCTTCTCACCGGCATTGTTTGTGCTTGGAGGCTTGTGTGCAGCTCCCTGGTTGTGGCACTGGGTGCACTGACACAGATACGTGGAACAAAGTAAAAGAGTGTAAATGAAATGAAACAGCATTAAATTTGTTGCCTGGTGTGTGATGTGAGAATATCCTTCTTTCTGTGTCTTTGTTCTCCTGTCCATCAGAGGGGGAGGATGCCTGTAACAAGGAGGGTTTGTGTGGAAACTGTGGCATGTGCTCTGTGCTGTGCTTTCTTTTTTATCCTGGGGCTTTGGGTCTCTGTAAGAACTGATGACAGCAGAAGTGGGTCAAGTGGTCCCTGCCCAGAGCCTGTGGGGGAATTCATGGATCCAGAGGCCTCTCACACCCCCAGAAGGGCTCAGAGAAGCAGGGTTGGGCTGTGGGGCACTGGAGGCAGCAGACCTCTGCTGTGTACTTTTGGTGCTGCTTTCCTTTGCTTTTGCTTCAACTCCAGCCTGAGGTTTGCAGTCTGAGCTTCCCACACTGTTGGGAAGAAGCTGCTTTCTCTCTCTGGACACTGCTCCAGGCTTGCATGCCCTCTTGGCACTTTGAGGTGTAGGAGCCTTGGAAAAGCACAGCAAACCTGATGCTGGCAGGGAGAGGGGCTGCATTTACTGGAAGGTGGCTGTTGTGGGGTGTGCTGGTGTGCAGCATCAGCCCTTCTGTGTGCCTGCCTTTTGTGTGAAAGGAGAAGTGTGTTTCCAGCCCTGCTGACCCTCTGAGCAGCTCTGTGCTGTCCCTCACCTCACCCCAGCAGAGCAGATCCAAGTGCTTTGGGAATAACTGGATGTCTAAAGTCCTGGGCCTGACACCAGCGTGTGGTTTAGTTCCTGCTGTTTCCAACCATGCTTGCTCCTTCATCTGCAATAAATCCCTGCAGGAGCTGGGCAGTCCTGTCCCCTCTGTCTCCTGACAGAGTTGTGGCTTTGCCACAGCAAGTGTCACACACAGCAATAGCCAGCCCAGGGCACTCTGATCCGTGGGGCATTGAGCACAGGGAGAAAAAAAAGCATGGAAAACAAGCAGAGATCCTCTGCTTCTGCAGGGCTTCATGTAACTTCTGCGGGGTTTTGTTTAGTTCAGTTTTGCTTTTGAAGCACAAAAATTGCTTGTCCAGCTGGAGAGCTGCTGTCCTGGCTGTGCAGGCAGCTCTGTCACTCTGTTGCTGCCCTTAGCTTGGCCCAGCAACCAGATTGTGGGTAGGAGTTGCAGAAGTGAGAATTGGCACGTCTGTGAAGTTGCTCTAAAATAAGATGATTGCTTCACCTGTATCCATCAATCTCTTGTGGAAGGGACGAGCACCAGGCTGCTCCCAGCAGTCTGTGGCATGCAGGTCATCTTGTCTGCTGGTGAGAAATTGATTTTATCCCTCATCCAGTTTTTCCTTCTTCCAGTCTGCAAGGGCCCTGCTTCTCCCTGGGAGCTGAGGGTGCCCTGAGCCCCTCCAGCCCCTCCAGGCAGGTGAGGAGCAGGGAGGCAGCTGGAATCCTTGGCTCTCTGCAGGGGCACTGCTGGGCTGGATCTGCCATGGATGCACTGCTCAGCACTATGCTTTCTGCATCAATCTGATCTTGGGTGATGGAGGCTTGGGCTTTGAAACTGGGGTGGAAATGTAAGCTGTCAGTGACTCTCTGTTTTCTTTCCCTGCAGGTAGGCAGGAGCCCCCCTGGCCGAGTGAGGCAGCATGGCAAGTAAGTGCTCCCAGGCAAGGCGGAGAGGGGCCGATGGTGCTGGAGAGAAGGGGATGTTTGACAGCCGCCTCTGAATGCCTGTGCATTTTGGGGGGTGTTATCCTCTCTGGGGAGCAGCTGCCATCAGCTGTTGGCCCTGGGTGAGGTCTGAGGTCTGGCCTGACTTGTGCTTCTCTCTCCCCTCTGCAAGGTGGGAGTCGAGAGGAGGTGCTGAAGGTCTGACCCCTGCAGCATTTCTGTCTCTGTGTGCTGCTTGCTGTGCAGGAAGGGCCTCCCCAGGGCTCTCTGGGCTGCCTGTCTGCTCTGACATCTCTCATCAGCAGTGCTCCTCGTGCCCATGGCTGGCACCCTGGCAGTGCCCACCCTGGGGGCCACACTGCCCTGTGTGCCCGGTGGCATCGGGGCTCTGTGTTCTGTGCAAGCTGCCGAGCTCAGCCCCACCCCGAGCTCGCTGTGCCACACCCAGAGCACTGCTGGGCCAGCACTAAAGATGGGCTGAGCCTGGCAAGGCTGCGGAGGGGTGTGTGGCCTGTCCAGAGCTGGGCTCAAGCCTCCCTCTGGCTCTCCTGGGCAGCCTGCATGGAGGCTGTGTGCCCTGGTGTGATGGGAGCACAAGGAGGAGATGGAGAGATCTGTCTGGGATCTCAGGATTTGCTTGGAGTGCCACCAGAGCCAGCTGTGAAGGTGGAGGCAGTAGCCACGCTGGGGAGGAGGAGGACCCCAGGGATGACAGGTATGCCTTCTTTCATTATCTCTGCTGTGCTGGTGCGGGAGGGAGCAGAGATCTTCAGGCAGTGTTTTTAAAAGGCTGCTTTAATCTTCAGTTAATGAGGAGGGTGCCCAGCTGGGTCCCTGCCTTCCTCCACTGCTGCCTTTTCTCCTTCCCAGAGCTCAGTGCTGGCTCACCAGCATGTCCTGGTGGTGCAAGGTGTCCCCTGTGGTGGCAGTGTCCCCTTCATGGTGACCCTGATGTGCAGGGGGGATGTGGTGATGGGCAGGTTCTCCACCACACGTTCCCTGCCATCCCTGGCTGTCCCTCTGCAGGCACAGCCACAGTCCTTCCCCAGAGAAGCAGCCCCAGGGTGTCCCCTCCAAGCAGGGCAGCTGAGACATGGGGTGGTGTCCACCAGGGGCCAGCAGCACCTCAGGAAAGCCAGCAGGAAAGGGCTGAGGTGAACCCAGCCCTTGCTCCTGCTTCCCCTGCCTAAAAGCTCTGATCTTTCCTGAGCACCGGTTCTCCAGCTGGTGTGGGGAGGCTTGGAGAGGCACAGGGGATCAGCACTGGGGCTGCTGGGCATTGGCAGGTCCCCTCAGCCCCCTGGGTTGGGGACAGGACCTGCCTGGCTGGCTGCTCTTCATGTCAGCTGGGGATCCAGCAGAGATGAGAGGTTTCCTGAGGGCCACTGGTTTTCCTGCTCTGGTCCTGAGCCACTTGGCACTTTGAAGGGGAGGGAGCAGTGGCTCAGTTTCTGCTCTCCTGCCATTTCTATGTCCCTGAGGGAAACTGCATGTGGGGAAAAACACACACCTCTGTCACAGCATGCTTGCAGTTGGGACAGTGCTTTTGATACCTGCCTGCCTGTGTGTCTGTTTTTATTTCCTACCTTAGTGGCCAGCTCAGCATGGCAAAGCAGGGAAGGGGTCCAGTGACTGCTTTCTGCAGGGATGGATGGAAAACCCTGACGGTGAGATCTGCAGCCAAGCCTGTTGCTCTAAGATGTGCTGAGGAAGTTGAAATCCAAGTCTCAGGCCCAAGGGCCAAGGAGGGGAGAGTTTATACCACGGCCTGATCAAGGTGGGAGGCAAAGGAGGTGAGGCCAGACTTCTCCAGCAAAGTACAGGACATTTGCAGAGTGAATGTTGTCTTTGTAAAATTTCATCTCCTTCTGGAAAGGCTCAAGACAAGGTCAGCCTGCCAGCCTGTTCCCTCTGCAGCCAGCATAGCCCTCAACTGTGAAAGCCAAGGCAAGCTGATCCCTGCCCTTCTGCAAGATGCCTTCTGTGCCTCTTGAAAATGCTTTTTCGGTTGTCCTTGTAAAAAGAAAAAAATGGTTTGCATAATAAAGTCGATTCTGAGGGAAGATCTGTGACTCACATCATTCATGCTGCTCTTCATTCACACCTCAGTGGTTCAGCCCTCTGCAAACTCTCACAGATGCAAGGCATTAATAAATCACAAGGGGAAAATGCACCTACACCGCACAAAAGCAGCTCAGTGCCTCCAAGCCCAGGCTGGTGTAGCACAGTAGTAGTTGTTTCTTACACTATGATCTTGTCCCTGTTGATATTTCCAAATACTCCCACAAATACCTTGCTGTATTGCTTCAGCAGCAGGATACATGGAAGGTAAAGCAGAAGGAAACTTGCCTTTCTCCCTGGCAAAAGGCTCCTAAGGAGAGAAGTTGGTGGCTTTTCACTGACTGTTTTGCTTGTGGAGCCAGTATTTTGTTAGCACCAAGCTGGTCAGATGGGAGATTGTGTCCCCCTGCCTCCTCTGCTCCTGCTGCTGTGTGAATGGGTTCACCTTGTTGATCCAGTGGAAGACTGAGCCTGAGGGTGAAGGAGGTCAATAGGTTCCTGTGGATCACCCAGCTGAACTGATTCATGCTCCCAAAGGAAGCAGCAGGATTTTGTGGCTTGGTGAGAAGAGCTGGAAGCAGCCTGGAGCTGAGTGTGTTGAACTGCATTGTGGAAACACTCATTCATGAAATGTGTGTTTGGATCCTGGAACGATCATGTTCTGTGTGAAGTTTCTGCTCTCTGAGCAAACAGCTTCTTTGCCTCCTGTGCTGCTGCAGGTCCTGGCAGGTGCTGGTCTCCTGCACCCCCTGGAGGTGTCCCTCCTGCAGGATATGGAGAGAGGCTTTGGTGTCCCTCTTGCAGGCAGGAGGGTGCTGTTCCTGCTCTGTCTGGCTTCAGGACTGCATGCACTATGGGAGGATTTGAGGAATCTCCCAGGTTTTGGGAGCAGAGGAAAGTTTGTGAGGCCTCTGCACCAAAACACAGTGGGGATGAGAATGTGCTGCTGTGTGAGGAGAGGTTGCTCAGGCCCCTGACTCACATCCCCCTGTGCTGTCCCTGTGTTCTGGGGATGCCTGCCCTTGTTCTCCTCGGCCTGGGAGAAGACAGTGGTTTCTCTAGGGCCTGGACAGAGTCCTTGGTGCCACCTGAGCTTGCATGACCCTGAGCAGCTGGCAGCAGGGACACCAGCTCCCAGCAGGCTGTCCTGTTGAACTGTGGGCTCTGAGTCCCTCTCAGTGCTGGCCCCCTGTCCTGGCACAGCTCTGTGTCCCAGCCCGGTGGGGTCTTGCTCTCCTGGTACTCCTTTGCCCTGCAGCAAAGGGGCAGAAAGATGAAATCCATCAGGGGCAGAAGGTTGGAAACAAGTATTTTTGGAGCCTTTTGTCTCTCTCAGTTGCTCTGTGTGGCTGCAGCTGCTGCTTCTGGTGTCTCTAGCACCTCAGCCCTGACAGGAGGGCTCCTGGTGCCATGTCCCTGGGCAGACCCCAAGAGTGCTGTGCCCCTTTGGCTGTCCCACCTGCTGTCCTACCTGATTGTAGTCCTGGGTTTTTGGTGTGGTGTCAGGAAGCTGGGTTGGAAAGCTTGGCTGGGCAGAGGCCAGCTATGGGGTGTGGGTATCTGTCCCTGCTCACAATGTCTGTGCCTTGTGTGTTGCAGTGTTCTTGGGGGCCAGGAATGCCCACTCGCTGCTGAAACGCTTTCCCAGAGCTAATGGCTTCCTGGAGGAGATCCGGCAGGGCACCATCGAGCGGGAGTGCATCGAGGAGGTCTGCAGCTATGAGGAGGTCAAGGAGGTGTTTGAGAACAAGGAGAAGACGGTGCGTGTGTCCTGCATGTGTGTCCCAGGGCGTGTGGGAGGGCTCACCCTCAGCAGGCTGCAGACAGAGGGAGAGCACAAGGGGAACAGCCTCTCCTGTCCCTTTTGTCCTCTTCTGGCTGCAGGCAGCATGTTGTGGCCTCACTTCCCAGCACGGCTTTCCCTTCCCAGGCATTGCTTTTGCCAGGACTCCCTGCCCACAGCTGCAGGTTGAGCTGGTGCTCCCATGGCACGTGTGGCAAATCTGTGCTGTTGTCCATGATCCTCTAGGCTGGGCTTGGTGTGGAATAAATTTTTCCCTGCTTGCTTTGGGATATTGAGGGATGTTCCCAGGACCTTCTGTGTTAGTCCCACAGCACCTCAGGTTGAAGGGGTGTGGGATATCCAAAACACTGCTCCTTTGGGGGCCTGGGGAGGGCAGTGGTTATTGCTGGTGGTGCCTGCAGCACGTGATGGTTGTTAGATGGTTGTTTGATGGTTGTTTCTCTGTTCCCGTCACAGATGGAGTTCTGGAAAGGCTACACCAGTTCTGTGTACTCTGTCAAGGACCCCGGGCACAGCACGGAGCGCTCTGACGCTATGTATGTGGTGGTGCCCCTCTTGGGAGTGGCTCTCCTCATAGTCATCGCCCTGTTCATCATCTGGAGGTGCCAGCTGCAGAAGGCCACCCGCCATCGCCCCTCCTACGCCCAGAACCGGTACCTGGCCAGCCGGACGGGCCGCAGCCTGCCCAGGGTCATGGTGTACCGGGAGCGCTCGCAGAGCCAGGGGGAGACCCAGTACCAGCGGGAAGCCAGCGGCCGCGGGGCTGGGGATGCCCGGGCCGGGGGCGCCCCGCAGGCAGACAGCACCCTGTGCCCGCCCGAGCATTCCGTGTCCGTCCTCTCCAGACTGTCCAGCGCCACTCCCCCGCCCTCCTACGAGGAGGTGACGGGCCACCCGGAGAGCAGCAGCAGCGGCGAGGAGACCAGCGTCTCCTACAACGAGCCTCCGCCCAAGTACGAGGAGATCGTGGCCACGGCCCCCGCCGCGGGCAAATAGCGGGTGTGCCTCCCTGCTGCCTCTTCACACTGTCACACTCACCCAGCCACCCTCCCTTCACCGTGCCTGGCACCCCCTTCAGGTGTTCGTCAGGCCCCCATCTCACCTGTACAATCTGGTGCCATCACACAATAGCCTTACCCTCCTAACCAAAAATGGCTGTCCCCAGGTGGGGTGAGGCAGGGCTGGCTGTGGGGTGGCTCTGGAGCCATCTCCTGCCCCTCACTCCCCACTCACGTAAGTGCTGTAGCAGCCAGAGCAGAGCAGCAGCTTGTTCCTGGCTCAATGTGGGGGTCTCCCCATGGTGCATTTGATTTCCTCACTTCCCCCTCCAACAGACATAACATTTCCTATGATTAGAGCAGCCTTGCTGCCTCCCTGGGCTGCTGCTCAGCCTCACCCCCATGTTCTGGGCCCTGTTCTTCTGCTCAGGGCTCTGATTAGGTGATGGAGATGCAGGATTGGTGTGGCAAATTTTTGTCCATCCCTGCAGTTGGTGGGGCCAGCTCTGTGGGGAGATGGTGATTTCCCCACGTGGATTTGTTGCCGAGTGGGAGTGGGGAGCCCGGGCCACACTGTGGTACCTGTAGGGATATTTGCTGTGTGGAGATCAGGGAGGAGCAGCTAGAAGGTGCTCTCTGATCTCCTGGATCTCTTTGGAAAGGGAGAAAGGGCTCGTGGTGGTCTTGTCCTTGAGGTAAGTGACTTAGGAGTAGCAGGGCCTTTTCCTGATGCTCTCTGCTCTCCTTCTGTGGGTGCTGAGCAGCTGGAGGTGTGGCTGCTGCAGAGCTGGCCAAGGGGGTCCTCTGACCCCGAGCCAACTGTGGTCTCATGGCTTTAGGTGATGGGGATTCAGCTCTCCCCTGGAGCGTGGCCTGTCTGCTGTCTGCCCCAGAGGTGAGAGCCTGCAGACAGGCCAAACCTCGCCTCTCCCTACCCCAAACCTCTCTGCCCTGCCTGGCCCCTCTCTTTGGGGCTCTTTGTCCTCCAGAGCAGCTACAGGGGGATGTGGGACCCCACTCTCCTCCTGACCTCTCGGGTGGGCTGTCTCCAGGGCTGTGGCCTGGAAGTCCTGCTGACAGGGGCAGGAGCCACAGGACCATGCCTTGACAGTCAGGAGCAGGGCCAAACCTTGCTCAGGTGGTTGTGTAGCCAGGGCAGAGCAGGGAGCTTTGCTGTGGGATCAGTGTCCCCTTTCCCTGGGCAGCTGCCTGTAGGGTCCAGGCAACGGGGCTGTCCTTCCCCAGTCACATCTGATGGATTAATCCAAGGGTTGTCCTCCAAGCCCCCAGAAGCAGCCCAGCAGCTCCCAGCACTGCCACCACCCGCTGTTCACCCAGCAGCAGCCTCTCCACCAGCACCAAAAGGCTATTGTCCATCCATCAGTGGCCTGCACCCCGCCCGGCCCCAGCGATGCCCTCCAGCTGGTGCCCTCAGCCCACAGCTGGGGCTTGCCCAGCCTGGCTGCTCCTGGGGCAGGACATGCTGGCACCTCGTCTGTCCCCTCCCCAGCCTTAGCAGGGTGGGGGTATGGGGAGAGCTGACAGCTCAGGGCCAGAGCTAGAGAACAGCAGAGGGAGACACAAGGGTGCTCTGCATCCTCTGTCTTTGCTGCTCGGTCATTATCCCTGCAGTTTGTATTCTGTAAAACTTGGTATATTTCTGTGCAAAAAAAAAAAAAAAAAAAAAAAAGGTATTTATTAAAAAACCCTCACTGTCTGAGTGGCACTGGGGTGGCTTTTTCCCACAAAGGGTGTTGTGGGGGACAGTGACACCAATAACCCCCACCACAGCTGCTGGACTGTCCCTAGTGAGGATGGGAGCGTCCAGGAATGAACCCCACACATCCAACTGGAGCCCTGAACTTCACCTGGCCATTTGGTGAGGTCTGAGAAACCTGAAGGGTGTCCTGCGTGCCCCGAGCGGCCGGCAGGTGAGATGCAGAAAGGTTTTCTGAGGGTCTTTGAGGGGATTGGGGTGCACAGGTTGTCCTGCCGTCCTCTGTGCGCTCCTAAACCCCTTAGATAATCTCCTTTAAATAGCAAGACTAGGGCAGCGGGGGATTTATTTTAAGTCCTTTCAAACCCAGATTTTACGGTCAGGTCCTGGACCCTGTCCGCATTCAGAAAGTGTTTAAAAGTGCCGTTAATCCCGAGGGGATCATTTATCGCTGCGGAGGGTAGAGATTAGCTCCGGCACAGGGCGGCCCGGGGCTCTGCTGGCCCGGGGACCGCGGGGAGCGGGGCTGGGGACAGGGGGAAGGTCCTGGCGACAGCAATCCCTGTGTTCTAACCCGTGGCTGAGCAGGGCTGGGGACAGGAGGGCTCCCGGGGGAGGTGGCACCAGCATGAGTCGCAACGCGTTAACCACCGGCTGCGGCTTTAAGCGAGGGGGGAGCGGCGGGACACCGGGGGCAGGACTGGGCACCGGGGGCTGGGCTGGACACCGGGGGCTGGGCTTATTACCGGGGGGCCGGGCTGGATACCGAGGGCAGGGCTGGGCACCGGGGGGGCCGGGCTGGACACCGGGGGGGCCGGGCTCATTACCGGGGGCTGAGCTCATTACCGGGGCCGGGCTCAGGGCTCATTACCGGGGGCCGGGTTGGATACCGGAGGCCGAGCTCATTACCGGGGGGCCGGGCTGCCCCCGCCGGCACCGCCCCATCCCGTCCCGGCTGTTTACAGGTCCGACGAGTCGCGTCGGTCTGCGCTGCACAGTAAGTGTCCCGTGTCCCTCCCCGGCCCGCAGTGTCGCCTTGTCCGCTCGCACGACTCTGCGGGCCGCTGCAGCCACCTCGGGCCAGGGCCGGGATGTCCCCAGGGCCGGGAGGGCGAGGGACCCCCCTGTGCCGTGTGTCCCCTGTGCCGTGCCGGGGCAGCGGGCTCCCCCCGAGCTGGGTGAGAGCCCTGCCGTGCCCGTGGCCCTCTGTGTCCCCGAGCCGGGTGATTTGTCCTGCCGTATCCCTCTCTGCCCAGACAGGGGTGTGACCGTGTTCACAGGGGTCTTAGGATGAGGGAAGAGACGAGGATCTGACTCCATGCTTCAGAAGGCTTGATTTATTATTTTATGATATATATTATATTAAAACTATACTAAAAGAATAGAAGAAAGGATTTCATCAGAAGGTTAGCTAAGAATAGAAAAGGAAAGAATGATAACAAAAGCTTGTGGTTCGAACAGAGAGTCCAAGCCAGCTGACTGTGATTGGCCATTAATTAGAAACAACCACATGAGCCAATCACAGATTCACCTGTTGCATTCCACAGCAGCAGATAACCATTGTTTACATTTAATTTCTGAGGTCTCTCAGCTTCTCAGGAGAAAAAAATCCTAAAGAAAAGATTTTTCATACAAGCTGTCTGTGACACAGGGGTGCCCCCGAGCCGCAGGGCAGAGCTGGGAGCAATCCCACTGCCCCCTCCAGCTCCTCGCCCTGAACAGGGTGTGCTGCACCAGGCCTGCCTCGTTTGGAGTGTCCCGGGCTGGAGAGAGACACAGAGAGGGAGGTTGTGGAGTTTCCTTCCCCAGGGCAGGTTTTCCTGGCTTGCAGGACTTAAAGCCACTCTGGTTTAGTGAGCCGGAAATTCCCTGTCGCTGCAAATCCAAGGAGAAGTGCCAAAGCAGAGGCTGAGCCTCTCCAGGAGAGTGGGGAGTGCTTGGCAAGAGCTCGAAAAAGCCCTAAAGAAAGTTAAAGGAGGAAATCCAACCACTTAAGCATTTTGTTCTTATGAGTTTTGACAGCTGATTTTTTTTTCCTCCTTTCTTAATAGCTCAGTCTCAGAGCCTGCTTCTCACCCCCTCCCATCCCTCTGTTCCTTGGGAGCTGCAGTGGTTTCACAGGTGATTAGAAAATGAACAGCTCTGCCCTCTCCAGATTTACTGTTATTAATATAAGCTGGTTTCCCAGAGAACAGTCTGGGAAAGCAGCACAGGCTCCTCTGCAGCACCACAGATGGGAAGGAGAATCCTGGTGCTCTCCATGGCTCTGTACCCTGCCTGGGGTCTGAGGCAGGTTCCTCCTGTGGGGCTGACACATCAGGGACCATCCCAGGAGTTACTCTCCAGTTTCTGAGTGGGGGGTGCCTGCAAAAATGCAGTTTCTTTGGGGTTTTGGGAGAAGAAAAAACAGTTTCTTTGGAGTTTTGGGAGTGTATGTGTGTGTGATGAGACCCCTGGGTTGGGGCTGGGCAAGGGGGTGGGAATGGTGTGGGGCCCCCACTGTGTCCCCACAGTGCCTCCAGGACAGACCCAACACAGGACAGGGATTCTGTCTGCAAGGAGGGAATCACCACTGCTGCTGCTGAGCAAATCCCTGTGAAATTAAAAGGTTTTTAATGGCAGAGGAGGAGGTGAGTGATCACTGGAAGTGCTGGCTGTGGCAGTGCAGAGCTGGTTCTGCCACCCTCCTGTACCCAGAGTGTCAAGGCCTGGCAGCTGCAGGGGACACGTCCCATGGTCCTTCCCCAGGGATTTCCTAAAGGGTTGCAGGGGGCTGGGGAAGGTGAGGGGGTGCAAAGTGCCCTCTTAGGGTGGAGAATTTTTTCTAGAAGCAAAGAAGGACCTTTTTGGGCACACTGATCCCAGCCCTCCGGAAAACATTACTTCTGGATGGCAAATAATTTTTTCCACCAGCACTGAGCTGTGTGCTGAGCCTGTCCTTGCTGTCAGTTGAGGCAGTGGGTGCTAAGCTCATCCGTGGCTCCCAGGACACCTGCAGCCTTGTCCCTGTGGGACATCCCCTTGTCCCAGGCCACTCCTGCAGGGTCTGCCTTTTGGCTGTTTCTGCCTGTGTTTCAGCTGTCTTACAGCATGTTGTGCTGTCTCTGTTGTCACTTTCAGAAGTGCTGCTCCTGTTGCCACTTTGCAGCTTTCTTTCCCTCTGTGTGAAACCCCAGGACACCTGAGGACATCTCCAAAGATGTGTGATGGATCTGACCTCTCCTTAGGGGTAGAAACGAGCCAAGGCACAGACTCTCATTTAACAACATGAAAAGGGGCCCTCTTTATTCTTCTTCACAGCTCAGCCATCCTGAGTGACTACAGCAAACTCCTGCTGTTGGCTTCTCTGACAGACTCTGCTGGCTGTTCCTGCTGAAGTATGACTGCAAATGTTTCCTTGGTATGACCAGAGGCTTTTACCTGGTTTGACTGTGGCTGCAGGCTCTAATTTTATGAGACCCAGACTGACCTCACAGCAGATCTTTTGTAGCAGCAACTCTTTCCCTTGTTTCATTCTTCTTTGTGTCTCTCTGGATTATTCCTTCTTCCTCAGGATCCTCTTCCTCCAGGCTCTGCCTGACCACCCAACCCATCCTTTTATCACCCTTACCTTCATTATTCACAGCTGTGGCCCATTCAGGACAAGGCTGTTCTTTGGTAATTAGTTCAGCTGTGCCTTTCCAGGGGTCAGTCCCTTGCAATCCCTCCTGTTTCACCCCCAGATGTGGCCGCTTTGGGGACTGGACCTGCACCGGGCACGCTGTGACCTGCTCTTCACAGAGGCCATCAACCAGAGGATGCAGGTTCCCCCCAGGCTGAAGGTGGCAGAGAGCTGCAGCCCTGGGGACAGGGCCACAGTGGCAGAGGATGTCCCTGCGTCCTTTAGGATGCACATCCCTGAGAGGATTTCTCTGGCAGGTAAAGCCCTGGGTTGTCTTTTGGGGTGGGGTAAACATCCTAGGGAGTAGAACCCCTTTATAAACCCCCCTTTTGTGTGCTTTGCTAGAGGAGAGGATGGGGGTAGATAATGCAGGCAGTTCTCTTCAGGAACGCAGGGCAGGATGGTGGATGGCTCAGGAGGAGACGGGAATGCAGGGCACCAGCAGAGATCTGGAGGGGCCTTAATGTTGTCATTATATTGCAAGAGTTCTATTGTCATTACATTGCAAGGGTTCTCTACTGCTAGAGTTTTGTACCTCCTTGATGTTTCTTGTAGGCAGCTCCTCTAGGCACTGACTCTTCCTTATCCTCACAGCAGCCAACTGACTCCAGTTCCCACCAATTCACTCTTTTATAACATTCTTCTCATTGGCTACAGCTGTGCCTGTTAAAATCAGGCCTGCTCCTAATCTTTAATAATTAACCCAGCTGCAACTCTATTACTTTCTATACTACCTTTATTTACTTATATTCTATCCCCCTACACCTTAATTCCAACAGGTGAGGAGCAAAATGTGGAGGCATCTCCCTCCATGCCTCCTGCAGTCCCCTCGTGGCCTTTGGGAGGGTCCCTGCTTTGGGATGCAGAATGTTTGGCCCTGTCTTTGACAGACAGGTCTGAAACCTTGCTGTCCTGAAGCAGTGGCTCTGCCTCTCTGGGTTGCCCAAAAAGCCCAGGGCATGGTGTTCATCTGGCACTAACCACAGGCTTGACTCTCCACATGGGTGCATCTCTCTTCCCTCTCCTGAGGCCATTCAGGTTGGCGTAATTCTTCCCTCTCTCCTTCCTGCAGAGATTCCAGACACGGGTTTGAGGCCAGTGCTGCTGACCCAGCCAAGGAGGGTGCCCTCTGTGGTGGTGCACGTGTCCCCAGAGCCCTCTGGGGACGTTCCTTTCCTGCCCCCAGCCAGCAGAGCCAGTGCCCAGCGACGCAAGCGAGCGGTACTGTGGGGTCAGGGATGGGTGCTGGGGTGGGGAAGGGGAACAATCCCAAATTCGGGGTTCTCCAGATAGCTGTTAGCACCCCAAGGCAGGATTCATCCTCCAGGAGGCCCTGGGAGTGAGGGGGTGGGGATGGTGGGGTCTCCTTCTGCCCCAGAGCCAGTGCACACCTGTGTGCTGGGACCTTGATCACATCTCCTGCTGCATTTTGTGGGCAGGGGGCAGGCTCAGGTAGCTGCAGTCTCACCACTGGCTACTGCTGCTGCTTTTTAAGTCCTGTTTTCCTTCTTGATGAAGTATGTGGCAGAGCTGGTTCATTACAGCAGTGTAAAGGGTTCTGGGGCCAGAGCCGAAAGCAGATTTTAGCTTTGTGTGAGAACCTTTCAAAGAGAGGTCCCAGGCATGGGCAGGCAAAGACTTGATTTGGCTGCTGGAGCTGCTGTTCTGCCTCCTCAAGTGCTTCAACCTCCCTGAAATTGGAGACCTGATCCTGGGTGGGTTAGGTTCAGAGTTTTGGATCTGGCTGGAGTTCAGCTCAGCAGGCTCCTTCTGGGGACCCTCTGTCCGCTCTGGGCACATCTCCCCACCTGCAGCAGCATCACCAGCCTGGGGCTCCTGCAGAGCTCCCCTGAGTGCTCTCCCTGTGCTGATGGGCCCCTGCAGCCCCCTCAGGGCACTCAGCCCTGTGCTGACGTGGTTCTGTTCCATTCCCACAGGGCCACCACAGCAGCAGGGCACGGAGGGACAGGACCCCGAGTGACAGTGCCCAGCTGGCCTTGCACAGCCCAGGACAGCACCACGAGGGGTGAGCAGGGGCCCAGAGCACCCAGGGTGGGTGGGGAGCAGCATCTGCTCTCACTGGGCTGTTTTGGAGCTGCTTTGGTGTTCTGGGAGGGACAGGGGGGATCCAAATCAGAGCAATGCAGTGCCTGGCAGGTCCTGCTCATCCATGGATGAGAGAGGAACGTGGCCTTTGCTGCCAGGGATGTTTGTGGTGGGCAGCTTTGAAGGCAGCTGTGTTGTTCCCCAGAGTCTCTGCAGTGGGGAATTTGTCTCTGAGCTCATCCTGGAGCAGGGACTGCTGTCCCCCTTGAAGGCCAGAGCTGCCCTGGGTGGCAGGAGAGCAGCATGGCACACAGCTGTGCTTGGCTTTGGAGCAATCAGGTGTCCCTCTGAGCCTGGGGCCTGCTGGAGAGGGTTCTCCCAGTGATGCCATCAGGGTGCCAGTGGCATTGCCCAGAGATTTGGAGCTGCTGGAGGGATGAGGGGCAGTGCCTTGTGCCAGGCTGTGTGAGACAGGCAGTAACAGGAATGATTCTGTGTGCACCCAGGCCAGGCTCCTGTGCCCTGCCTGCTCCCAGTGCCCCACTGCCCCTCTGCACAGAGGCAGGCAGGATCTACTCCATGCAGAACATCTTCCAGACCATGTACCTGCTGGGCCAGGTGCTGTTCCAGCGTGTCCAGGACTCTCTGTGGGACCCAAGGCCGTGCAGGTGACGTGTCCTGAGCCAGCTCTGTGTCACCCTGCAGGGACTGGGCTGGGCCTTGCTGGGACACGAGCTCTGTGAGCTCTGGGCTGCAGGGTGCTCCTGCATGGCTGCCTTGGGCTGCCCTTCTCACTGTGCCAGCTCTGGGTGCCAGGCCTGGGTGAGCCTCACTAACCAGCCTTGAGTCTGCTGCTCAGCTTAACACCAGTCCTGGGCACCTGAGTGCCCTGTGCTGCTCTGCCATTGCTGGGGGGTTGATGCTAAGCAAAGATAAATTTTTCTGTGTGCTTTTATAGCTTGTTGGAGAGGAGTGTGGGAAGGGAATGAAATCCAGAGCAGATGGCCTGACCCAGGGGCTGTCCCTGAGACAAGACACACCTTTGGCTGTGCCTTGGTCACTCTTAATTACCCTTTCCATGAACTCACCCCACAGCCAGTGCCCTGGCCAGGCTGTGGTGTCCCTCTGTGCTCCCTGGAGCAGGTGTGCAGTGCCCTCAGTCCCTGCAGATGTGCTGGAGGAACCATCTCCACCACCCTCATCTGTGCCCCTGCAGTGAATTCCCTTTGCTCAAAGACGTCCTTGCAGCCTTAAGGTGTCCCCACTGCTCTAAGGCTGCTGAGTACCTGCAGGGACAGCTAAATACTCCTCATTCTCCTTGAGCAAAGCCTCCAGGCAGAAAGGGAGGAGAAGCAGCATCCATCATCACATCCATCATCAGGGGCACATCCTGCCTTCCCTCCCCAGCTGCCTGCTGCTTGCTGAGCATCCAAAGTGATGTCTCTGCTCTTAAAAACTGGAGGCTGAGGCTGTCTTCAAACATCATTTTAATTTCTTAATGGCCAAGAGATCTGGTTAGTGGCTGCAAAGGACCTTCTCCCTCCTCCCTGTGGCAGTGCAGGGCATGCAGGCCATGGTAGCCTGCAGAGCTGCTGTGATGCACTGGGGTCACTCTGGGGCTTCTCCCCAGGCACTCATCTCCCTTTGGAAGCAGCCACCCTCAAACACCTCTGCTTAGTGCTTTACATCCCTTCAGATGCAGACATCCCCTCAGTATGACAGCTTTGTACCCTTGTGCAACAGTAAAAAAACCTAAAGGACTGTGCTGACTTGTTTGTCCTGGAATTTTAGCAAAGTCTGGTCTCAGACAGAGCCTGGAATATCTGGCTGACAGTGACCTCTTGAAGGGTATGAGTCACCAGAAAGCAATTTCTAGTCTCTACTTTAGAGGGTGTCTACCTGTATCAACTGGGATTTTGAGTGAAAAGCTGCAGGATGTGTCCTTTTTTCATGCTTCTCTACTGGGGAAAATTGCATTTTCTTTCTGTTGTGACTGTCATTTTACACTGCAGCTACATTTTGTGCAGGTATGATCTCACAAATGGAGTTTCAGACAGGGATTCAGTGAATCTCTGGGTTGTCTTCAGTGAGATCAGCATCATGTGGCAGAGATAAACACCCTTTCCTCCCCAGGGCTCCAAGGAGTGGGGTTAGGGGCTTGGTAACCCCCAGGGGATCAGTGAGTGCCTGTGTGAGTTATTGGTGATGGAATAGCTGACTTTGGACTAGCCTAGGATGACAGGAATTTATATTTTTCTCACTGTAGATCTGCTTTATTTTGTGGCTCAGTGGTGTGGACCCTGCAGTGAGGCTGTGCCTCCAGGGGCTGCCCTGGACATCGGTGGTCTGTGCTGCCTCTGCCAGTGCAGCAGCTCATTCCCTGTGTTTCCAGGGAGGGAAGAAAGTGCTGAGCATTGGAGTTGCTTGTTTATGTTTCAAATTGCAGATAAAATGTGCTACAAGAGCAAAAAGTGATAGTTCCCTCCAGCTGATGGCAGCTTCCTCACCTGCTGATGCAGACAGGATCACCCCTCCATTCCAGCACTGTCCTGTCACAGCTGCTTACCTGGCTGGCCCTAAAGATGTTTTACCCAGCCCTCAGTGAACTCCTGGCACTACAGAGGGTGGATGCTTAGTAGAAATGTTTCTCTCTGTTTTCTCTCTATTGCCTCTCTGAAGAAATACAAGCCTGTGTTTCCTGTTACCTGTCCTGGCACGTGCTGTCTGTCTGTCTGTCCCCTTTGGGTGCATGCTGGAGGGTACCAGTGTGCATGGGGGGGTTCAGGAGAGATGAGTGCATGCTGTGCAGGGGCTGTTTGCCTTGTCCTGGTGCAGCACAGCCTGGGCACACATTCCCTGCACTGTGGTGTTGTGAGGGTCCCCAGGATGAGGTGGGAGATGAGAATTTGACTGCATGTTCTCAGAAGGCTGATACATTATATGATATTATATATTATTATGTTATATATATAATATATTATATATAATATATTATATTAAATTATATATATTATATGTTATAAAATATATATAATATATTATAATAATATATTTTATATTTATATATAAATATATATTTATATGTTTATATATATTATATTTATATAATTTATATAAATATATATTTATTTATATTTTATATATTAATTATAATATTATATATGTTATAATATTATATAATATTATGTATATAATATATATTATTTATTATATTAGAAATTATATACTAAAACTATACTAAAGAAAGTGAAAAGGATACATCAGAAGGCTAGACAAGAATGATAATGAAAGCTCGTGACAGACGCCTCAGAGTCTGACACAGCTGATGGTGATTGGTCATTAATTAAAAACAATTCACATGGAACCAATCAAAGCTGCACCTGTTGGTAAACGATCTCCAGACCACATTCCCAAGCAATCAGATAATTATTGTTTTCATTCTTTTCTGAGGCCTCTCAGCTTCCCAGGAGAAGAAATCCTGGTGATGGGATTTTTCAGAAAATATCATGGTGACACTGCATGGCTCAGCTCCCTGGGGCAGCGCTGCATTTGTGGGGGTCAGCTGCACCCCACGAGCAGTTCTGGCCCCTCTGCATCTCTGCTTTCCTTCCCAGCTCCCAGGAGCCCGTGCCAGCTGCAGAGAGCACCTCGGAGGAGGCGGGGGTGACCGAGGTGGCAGCAATGAGAAGGCAGGTGAGATGGGGCAAAGGGATGCAAATGCTGTTTGCTGGGAAAGCCACAGGGGATGGGTGAGGAGGCTGCAGGGGCAGCTCTCAGGGCTGGTGGGCTGCTGCTGTCAGACTGGTCCTGCCTTCAGGAGAGGACTTACATGTGTGTTACCCATCGAGCTCCTACCCTGAGGGGCTGCAGGACCCAGCCAGGCCCCTCTGGTAGCACTGAGAGGGGCTCAGATGCTCTCTGAAGGGGAGAATCTTCCTGAAGCATCTGCTGCAGACCAAGGTGCTGCAGTCACTCCTCCCACACAAAGGTAGCTTCTGCTTTAGAGAAGGAGGACCTGAAGTGTTGGGGAAGATGAAACAGGAAAGCCTTATAAATATGATTGCCTGGCCAAAGATTCTGAGAATATGGAAACTATAAGCAAGATGGAAATGAAAGCAAGCTTTGAGATCCCTTAGTTACTGAACAACTGGAAAACAATGGTGTGGCCAGCTGAAGGTGATCCCCTTTTAGTGAAACAACACTCTCTGCTTGCAGACAGGCCCAAGTGTCAGAGCACACCCTGCCAGCTTGGCAGAAGGGGCCCAAAGAGGAGTTTTTAGGGTTTAAAATGTAACACAGGATGGTAATGCAATGATTCTTGTAGGCTGTATGTAAATGCTGTAGGATTTGTATCTTGTATTAGATTGATTAGTCAGAATCAGAATATTCAGCACAGAAGTAAGATTAATTGTATTGAAATGGAAACCTTGCTCTCTTTTACTCTTTCATCCTCTCTCTTTTACTCTTTTGCTCTCTCTCATCTTCTTTACCATGCTCCTGCCTTCTTTCTCTTTCCCATTCCCTTTACCTCTCTCTCCCTCTTTGGGGCCTGCTCTGAGCTGTGGCTGGCAGCTCCCAGCAGGGCCCTGCACCCAGGCCCTTTGCAATAAACCCCAAGTTCCAGCCCTGGCTGCAGAGATCTCTGTCTCTGTCCATCCTGACCATCCTACCTCTGCCACTCCTACACTGAAGGAGCAGAGCTCCCTCTGTGCCTCCCTCCTGTGCCCCTCTGGGAGGTGACAGTGCCCCTGTGGGTGCTGACAGTGCGCCTGTGCTTCCCTTGCAGCTGGCCAGGATCTCGGGGAGGCTGCGAGTGCTGGAGGAGCAGTGCCACGCCTGGAGGCAGAAGGAGGCCCTGGTGTACTCTGTGATGATCTCTGCTTGCCTCATCAACACCTGGCTGTGGCTCAGAAGATGACAGCCCGTGCCCAGCCTCCCCTGCTCACCTGGCAGGGTGGGTGAGGGCAGGCAGAGGAGCATTTTTTGTGTACTTGCCAGCAGTGAAACTTTTTTTCTTGCCTAAGACTGCTTTCTGCACTGTGGGCCCTCAAGAGTGTGTGTCCTTCAGGCCTTGGTGACAGTGAGGGTGTGAGAAGCTGCTGTGAGGAGCTGAGGTCTCTGAAGAGCTGGTGGCTGGCACAGGAGGTGTCCTGTCCTGTGCAGGTGCCCTCAGGCTGCCAGAGGAGATGCAAACCTGAGGAACTGAGTGTTTGTGGGTGTGGGGTCCTGTTACAGTCACAGCCTGGCCACATCCCACCTTGGAGATCTCAACTCTGACCCCATAAAAGTTCTCAGCTAACTGCTGTGGTCTGTTCCTCACTGAAAGTTTCTAAACTTCTGCTGGGTTTCCTTTTCTTCCTTTTTCTTCCTTTGGTGGAGGAGATGCTGCCAGTCTTCTGTGCCCCAGCCCCTCTTGCAGGAGTGGAGCAGGAGGGGCCAGGAGCTCCATCCCTGCAGCCACAGCAGGTTTGCAGATGTTCACATGTGAGAGCCTTGCTGGCATCTAGGCTTATCCAGAGGCTTGGCTCTTTCCCAGAGAGATTTACATGGGAAACCTCTCCATGGGGACTCTCTGGATTATAAAACCTCAGAGCAACAGCAATAGCACCAAACAGGGCAGAGTAAATAGATATTTGTTAGGCTCCCCTGGCAGAGGGGAGTGGAGGAGTGTCTCTCCTGGGTCTTGCTGCCAAGCTGTAACTTCAGTGATGGTGCAAGAGCATGGGTGAGGGAAATTCCTGACCCAGATGCTCTTTAGCTGTGAACAAGCTCAGTTTAACAGCTTTTCTGTTTGTTCCCTTCTCTAGAGTTTATTAACACTTGGTTCTAAGGTGACTTTGAGATGTTTTTGGTGGCTCATCCAGCACATCTGCTGGAGGTGTGCACGCAGGCCCTGGGGGCAGGTTTTGGCAAGGCTTAACAGGACCTCTCTGTGTCACCTGTACCTAATTATAGCTGGATCTACATGTCATCCAGATGTCCCAATAGCTTATTTACAGACATCAGAGCTCAGGTGTTTTCTGCTTGACACCGCACCAAGTGGCCGTGACTGCAAATCTGGCAGCTGGACAGGGACTGATGAATAACTGATAAATAACTGTCCCCAGGAAATTGCAGCTCTGAACCTGGGGCTGATTGCTGAGCTGGGGACAGAGCTGGCATTCACTGCACACCAGAGCCAGGGTGGTGTGCTGGGTGCTGTGGCAGGGTCACCAGGGGCCCTTGCACAGCTGTTGTGGGTAAGGGGGTGTGAGTGGGGCCAGGAAATGGGGTGAATTGTCTGGTTTCTCTCCTTTGAGAGGTGTTAATGTGTTGTGGAGGAAGCTTGTGTTTGGGGTTTATTTTAGGGATGACTTTGGGAAGGCACACCACCTTCAAAGTGTGGCTGGAAGGTGTTTGGAGGAGAGGTGGCCAAACTGGATGTGTTCTCATGGGCAGGTTGTGGAAAATATGACTTATATGTAAGGCATAAATGCTGGTGTAAATCTGGAAACACTGACCCCAAAATGCATATTTTAATAAAGTCTTTGTGTTCTGGATGTGTTTATTTTCTGTGGAGTCTGGTCCTGATGTCCCAGTCAGTGGGAGCAGGTAAGGTTCATTCCCTTGGCAGCAGGACTGTCACCTGCTCATGGGTGTCTCAGCTGCCCTGGCTGAGGGAGAATCCCGAGTAGAAAAGCTTCTGGCTAATGCTGTCCCTGTTGGAGTGTGATGCTTTTATTTCCTATTTTCCCCTCCTTGCCTCCTCCTCCTCCTGGCTGCTTTGTCCCAAGGCAGCACACGTGGCAGGGCTGGGTGTCCCCAAGGGCCACTGCCACGACAACTGCACAGCAAATAAAGTGTTTTGTGCACGATGGGGCTCGAGGGAGCAGCTCTGAAGCTCCCATGGTCCTTTTGGAGGCAGAGAGCAAACAGAGAATTGGAATGGGGGCACATTGCTGCCAGTGTTGCTGGTGAGCTGTCACCTGGAGTGTGTGATGTGGGGACAAGAGCAGGGGGACATCCTGTGCTGCTGGGTGCTCACCCAAGGCTGGGAAATTCTGTTTGTTCCCTTGGACTGCCTGCTGCGTGGGTGCTCAGGGAGATCAGAACAAGGGGAATTCAAGGCTTTGAAGGGGAAAGGAGAAGGTAAACCTTTGATAGCAAAGATAAAAGAGACTCCAGGCGTTGGTGCTTTCAGATCAGCCCTGCACAAGGTGCAGGACTCCGTGTGCCTGTCGGGGATGGATCCTCAGCCGCTGCTAATGGTTACATCCTGAGGGGGAGGAGAAAAGCTGACCTCTTCCTGGCTGCCTTGGGGATGCACATTTTTTGCTAACTAGGCATTAGAATGACTTCCTGAGCAAAATAAGAGGGCAGAAATTGGTGAAAGGCACGTTTCATGATCACCTTCAAACTCTGCAGCTCTTTGCTGGGACTCCAGAGCAGCACTTTTGGTCCCCTGCTCTGCCAGCAGGCAAAGAGGTAAGTGGTTGTGAGTGTGTTAAATGTGTCTGCCTTTCCCAGTTTTCCATCCTAGCAGCAGCTGTGCCACACCTCTGAAGCAGGGACAGAATCACTATTTTGCCCTTCCCCAGGGCAGGGCTGGGAGGGGAGTGGGAGCAGAACCCTGGGCAGCAATCCGGGTGCGTCCCCTGGTGTGGCAGCACCTGAGCCCAGCTGGGGCTGCTGGCTGTGCCTGTCCCTGGCTGCACAGAGACCCGGGACACAGAGCAGCTCAGCAGGGCTGGGGACTCCGGACACAGAGCAGCTCAGCAGGGCTGGGATCTCCAGCATGGCTGGCATCTCTGGGACACAGAGCAGCTCAGCAAGGCTGGGATCTCCAGGACACAGAGCAGCTCAGCATGGCTGGGATCTCCAGTGGGCACTGTTCTGGAGTTGTTGGGGTCCCTCCAGCCCCCAGGAGGCGATGGCTGGGGGGAGAAGGGAACATGTACACAGGGAAATGGAGCATCCCCGAGCAGCACATCTCCCTCCTCCCCTTTCATCCCCAGACACGGCTGCTGCCAGCTCCTCGGAGTGCACCTTGCTGCTCAGGGCACGGGGGCTGCTCCAGGGTGGTGACAGCCACACGGGGTGGGCACTGTCCCCCTGTCACTGTGCTGGTACACTGCTGATCCTGCCCTGCCTTCGCGTTTGAAAAGCCCGAGGGAGCTCCTGGGGCAGGGATGTGACCCAGCCAGCCCTGCCAGCCCGCCTGAGGCAGCGCTCCAGGATCCGGGGGACACCGGGCTCGAAAGTGGACGATGGTGGCAGCACTGGTGGCACCAGTGCTGAAGAAAAGGAAAGGGAGACAGAAAAGGAAAGGAGAAAGGAAAGGAAAGGAGACAAGGAAAAGAAAGGAAAGACAAGGAGAGGAAAAGGAGACGGAAAGGAGACAAGGAAAGGAAAGACAAGGCAAAGCACAGAGAAGCCAGGCAAGGCAACCAAAGCAAAGCAAAGGAGGAGGAGGAGGCAGGCAAGGCAAGAGAGGGGTAGGAAGGACAAGGCAAGTAAAGGCAAGGAAGGGGAGACAAGCAGGGTAAAGGAGGGGTTGGAGTGGGAAAGACAAGGCAAGGGAGGGGCAGGCAGGGCAGGGAGAAGGAGGACTGCACAAGGCGAGGAATGGGAAGGGGAAGGACAGGCAAGGCCAGGTAACAGAGGGCAAGGAGAGCGGGAAAGAGGAAAGGCAAAGGGGAGGCAGGCAGAACCAGGGAAGAGAAGGAAACAGAGGGGTTCCTGTGGCAATGAATGAGGAGCCTGAATGATGAGGAGAGCGTCTCTCATGGCTCCTGGCAGCTGTGGGATCTCTTGGGGAGAACAAAACACCCTGCATGATGCCTGGGGAACATGGTGTGGGCTCCTGCCATGGTGTGGGACCCTCTCTTCCCACACCGTGCTGGATTCCTGCGTTCAAATGTGTGATGTGTCCTGCATGTGTTTCCTGTGGCTGTTCTGTGCTCATTGCAGGTCCCCGGGGCAGGGTGTGTGCCCCTGGTCCCCTCTCCCTGAGGATGCCAGCCAGGAGCAATGGTGTGCACAGCTCCCCAGCCAACCACCAGCCCCAGGGTGGCACGGAGGGCACAGGGCTCAGCACCAGCAGGTCAGCAGCTCCCTGCTTTGGGCAGGGGAGGGAAAGGCCTGGCATGGGCACTGTCACAGACACATTTTATGAAAAAAAATCCTTTTGCTGGGATTTTTTCTCCTGAGAAGCTGAGAAGCCTCATAAACTAAATGTAAACAATAATTATTTGCTGCTGTGGAATGCAACAGATGCATCTGTGATTGGTCTCATGTGGTTGTTTGTAATTAATGGCCAATCACAGTCAGCTGGCTCAGTCTCTCTGGTCAGTCACAAGATTTTATTTTCATTCTATTCTTTTTCTATTCCTTGCAAGCCTTCTGATGAAATCCTTTTTTCTACTCTTTTAGTATAGTTTCATAATATAATATAATATAATATAATATAATATAATATAATAATCAGCCTTCTGAAACATGGAGTCAATATTCTCATCTCTTCCCTCATCCTGGGACCCCTGTGAACACCACCACAGGGCAGGGCTGTGGTGCCCAATCTCTGCTGCCAGCTTCCCCCAGTGTGCCTGTGTGTGTGGTGGCACAGGGTGGGTGTGATCCCACAGAAAGACACAGACTTTACCAGGATTTCCTGGGAGGGGCTGTGGGAAAACTCAGAGAGAAGAAAAACAATTATTATCTTCATTTGCTACATCTGCTGTTTGACACATGTGGAATGTGTTATGGAGATTATTTACCAAAAGGGATTTCTTAATTAGACTTTGGTGAGAGTGTTTTAATTTATTAACCAATTAGGTCAAAACTCTGTCGTGACTGTCTGTAAGGGTCACGGGTTTTTCTTTCTAGTATAGTATAGTTAATATATTATAACTTAATAAAATATTTAACCAGCCTTCTACAATCATGGAGTCAACACATTATTCTGGGGTTCACCACTACAATAATCTCCTTTTTCCCCATGGCAGGACCTGCTCAACCCAGGATGGCACCAGCTCAGAGCTGCAGAGAGGCGCCAGCCTGCCTGGGGGGGAGCAGAGGGCTGACCACGCTTTCCAAGGCCAGGGAGCCTTGGCCAGGTATTTGTGTGTGCCCTGGGGTGGGGTGAGGCCTTTGTGCACTGGGGCCTTCTGTAGGGTGAGAATCCCCTTCTGCTGTATGGAATTCATGGGATGAGCATCTGTGAATGCTGCCCTTGGTGCCCCAGTGCCCCTGGAGAGGGTTTTGGTGTGGGATGGCTTCAACCCCACTGTGCTCAGAGGCTCCTTTCCCTGCAGGCAGCCTCCCTCTGCCTCAGCGCCCCACAGGTCCCTCATATTCCTGTGGGAGTGACAGCAGGACTGGAGTAGAAGTTGTGTGACTCTGTCAGGGTGGTCTCTATTGCTTGTGTATTTTTGGTCCCACATCATCACTAAAAGGGATGAACCACAAATTCTTGTGCTTGAATGTCAGACGCATTTTATGAAAAATCCTTTCCTGAGGATTGTTCCTCCTGAGAAGCTGAGAGGCCTCAGGAACAAAATGTAAACAATGATTATCTGCTGCTGTGGAATGCAACAGGTGCATGTGGGATTGGTCTCATGTGGTTGTTTCTAATTAATGGCCAATCACAGTCTGGCTGGCTCAGACTCTCTGGTCAGTCGCAAGATTTTATTATCATTCTTTCTTTTTCCTTTAAAGCCTTCTGATGAAATCCTTTATTCTATTCTTTAGTATAGTTTTAGTATATAATTTTCTTTTAATATAATATATATCATAAAATTATAAATCAGCCTTCTGAAACACGGAGTCAGATCCTCCTCTCTTCCCACTTCCTGGGACCCCTGTGAACACCACCACGCTTGAGAGGAGCTGTGAGAGTTTTCTCCCCTGATGTCTCTGTTGAAGCTTTCCCTGTCCTTGCTGTGTGTTGTTAACCCCTGGTGTGCCTGTCTCCCTGTGCAGGATAGCACGGCTGGTGCTGGTGCTCAGGGACTGGGCCAACAAGAGCCTGCACGAGGAGCAGCAGAGGCCAGATCCCTTCCTGGAGCGATTCCAAGGCCCTGAGCTCCTGACAGTGCCCGCAGGAGCTGCTGACGGGCTCGAGGATGAGGAGACTGAGAAGTTAAACAAAAAGTAGGGTCCCTTTGCTGTGGTCCCTGCTGTCCTCGGCTGGGGATCAGCTGTGTGTGGAGCTCAAGGGGGAAAGAAGGGGGTGGGAAAGAAAGATCTGGGGTGTGGTGGTGGGAAGGGTCCCTCCTGCCCTCTCCAGCCCCTGTCTTGGCACCAGCCTGGCTCTGCTGGGCTGTTTTGTTGACACACAGGAGCTGGTGGAGTGTCCCTGTGGAAATCTCAGACCTGGCCTGTCCCTCAGCCATGGGATCTTCTCCCTCCTGCTCCATGCCCATCGGACCTCCCCAGTTCATACCAGCCCCACACTAGGGTTGTTTTTGGAGCCAGCCTGGGTCTGTAATAAGATGCACCTTGTGCATGTGAGGGGCTGGACACAAGGCAAGGGATGCAGGACTGCACACAGCAGCCACTGCATCCCACCCAGGAGCCACCAGCCTGGGATTTGCCACTCTCATTCATCATCTGCAGCATGAAGGGACTCTGTTTGCTGCCTGTGTCCCCACAAAGAGCAGCTTTGTGAAAAGGCTCTTTCAGATCCAGCCCTTTCATCTCCTCAGCTCACACTCCTGGTGAGAAGCAATAACCTGGCTTTTCTTCTGCTGGCTAATTAGAGGGCAAAGCTCACAGCCTACCCTGGACCCTGCCATTATACATGGTAATTAAAACACCAAGAAATAATTGTTTTCTGTAGGAGAAAAATAATCTGAGCCTTGTATCTGGGTCTTTATTAGTAATGGAAGAAAAGGCTGTTCTGCCCTGTGAGGCTGAGGGGGGCTTGCTCATGGCTAGAAGGAGCTGAGGTGTGCTGGGAAAGGGCTGCTCAGTGCCACTGGGTTCTGGGGGTCCAGTGGGAACTGCTGGGGTTTTCTAGGTGCTCATTTCCACAGGTAAGAAGAGCCCCAAGCCTGGCAATCCCACACATGAGCTGCTCATGGCCGTGGCAGGCTCCAAAGCCTTTGGGGAGAGGCAGATTGTTCCCTCCTCCTGGGTTAACTCTGTTTTTCCAGCCTTGGTCCTGCTGCCCAGAGTCAGTGATTCTGGCCTCCTGTCATGGCAGCACTGGTGATTTAAAGCTGAAATTACCAACCCCATGAATGAACAGCATTGCTGAGGTTTTGGTGGTGGTGGGTGCTGGCTGCAGGTGAGTCGTTCCCCTGTGCACTGCTGTCTGTCCCAGGGAGCAGAGCCCCTTTCTCAAAAAACAAATGTTCAAGCTGCACTTTCTGGTTAAAAATAAGCCTTTTTATGGGGAGGCTGGATCACCACTTGTCTGTGGGTGCACAGAGGATGAACAGAGGGACTGGGGCTGGCTTTGAGCCGAGTGCCAGGGCCCACACTCTGGGCACGGCCTGTACTCCAGGGAAAGGAGACTTCCAAGCAGGGGTGCTGCCTTTAAAGCTGCCACAGTAATGGGGTGGGCATGGGGAATCTGTTGGCAAGCGGGTTGGGTTTTTTCCTATCACTGGAGGGAGTTTTGTGGTCAAAAGCTGGGAGGGAGGGAAGGAGGAGAGGGTGTTTTGCCCCACCAGGCTGCTACAAGCCTATCAACCCAGCCACAGAGTTTCTCTTGCCCAGCCTCTCCAGTGAATCTGGCAAGTGGAGCACACACTCCTTATCTCAGCGTCCCAGGGCGAGCAGGATCAAACACTTGGGAGCAGTTCAAAGGCTGGAGCCGGGCTGTGCAGCCTGCAGGAGGCACAGGAGGCAGCCCTGCCGTGCCAGCTGCCCCCGGGGCACTGCTCTGGGGCTTGGGCAGCCCCTCTGTGCTGCCACTGATCTGCAGCACACTTTGCTCCCTGTTCCAATCACTCTTCTCTTCAGATGTGCCTGGCACGGGTCCCTGCCTCACCTGGGAGAAGCAATGCCATGTACATCAAGAGAACTTTCCTGATCCCCCCCTTTCCACACATCTGTTCCTGGCTCTGCACGGGGGTACTGTGGCATGTGGGCCATGTGCTTTGTCTCACCATCCACAGGTTCCTCTTCTGCTGCTTTCTCAGCTCAGTTTAGGGATAAAGGATCCTGAACAGTGCTGGGATTTGGCACTGCTGGGATTTGGCACTGCTGGGATGGTCCTGGCTCAAGGCTGGCACCCAAGCTGCAGCTCTGCTGGAGACACCGTGCTGCAAGGCATGAAGGACGGGGCTCACATGCTTTGTTCCAACCCTGTTTTCCACATTTCCAGGAGGAAATGGCTGTTCTTTGTGGTGGACCCTGCGGGGGACTGCTATTACCGCTGGCTGGCTGTGATTGCGGTTCCCGTCCTCTACAACTGGTGCCTGCTCGTGGCCAGGTGAGGTTGTAGGGTTCCCTGCCTCCTGTGACCCTCCTGATCACCTGCTGGCTGTGGTCAACCAGGACCAAACTGACACTGCTAGGCACTGAAAGGAAAGAGACGCTTCCCATCGCTGTCCATTCTGGCCCAGCTGGAAAGGACCTTGGTTTCAGGGTCATTTGGGAGGTGGCTTCAAGGGAGGGCAGATTTTTCATAGCAGAGAGTTTTAATTCCTGGAAGAGGAGCTCTCAGTGGCCAAGCTCTGTTGCAGAGCTGGGTGCCTCAGGATCAGCCAACATTCAGCTGTAATAGTTAGAGATGTGGGGATTTGTGGTCTCACACCCTGTTTGATGACCTTCCTCCACCAGGGCCTGCTTCACTGACCTGCAGAAGACCTATTTAGTGCTGTGGCTGGTGTTGGATTACATCTCAGATGCTCTCTACCTCGGGGACACAGTGATCCGCCTGCACACAGGTGAGCAGCAGCACCATCCTGGCTTTCCTTTAATCCCTTTCAAGTGCAGATGAGCTGCAAGGGACAGGCCCAATCCCCAGGTCCATTAGAAGGAGGGTTTTGCCTACCTCGGCGTTCACAAGTATGAAACAGTCTCCAGAGAAAGAATCTAATTAGAAGATCTGAGAAATGGAGCAAGTTTCAATATGAAAGATTAATCATCCCAGCTTTCAACTTCACCTTTGAATAATTGTACAAAATTACCTGCATTACTATTAGTATTCGGGCACAGTTGAAGGTCTGTATCTCTGATTTTGCATCAGTTCAGCTCATGAATTATCTGCATGGAAAAATGGTAGAATTTAATGTTCTCGGAAGGCAGCACTTGGCTCTACATTTTCTGTCAGAACTGCAATAATTAATGATCTGGAGGATGGAAACCTTTGTGTTCCTTTTTCTTCATGGCAAGAGACTAAATCCCTGAGTTACATCTTTGGGTGGCTTTTGCCAGATGAAGGCCTTGAGTGATAACAAACTGAGTAGAGCAGGTGTAACCATGTTCACAGGGGTTTTTGGACTGGAGAAGAGACAAGGATCTGATTCCATGTTTCAGAAGGCTTGATTTATTATTTTATGATATATATTACATTAAAACTATACTAAAAGAATAGAAGAAAAGGTTTCATCAGAAGGCTGGCTAAGACTAGAACAGCAAAGAATGATAACAAAGGTTTGTGGTCTGGCTCTCTGTCTGTGCTAGCTGGGCTGTGATTGGCCATTAATTACAAACATCCAAATGGGCCAATCAAAGATGCATCTGTTGCATTCCACAGCAGCAGATAATCAATGTTTACATTTTGTTCCTGAAGCCTCTCAGGAGGAAAAATCCTAAGGAAAGGATTTTTCATAAAAGATGTCTGTGACAAGCAGGAACTGGTAATATTTGGGTGACCCTGAGTATTTATGCACACAAATCCATGGCATACCATAGACTATTGCCCAGGTGCTCACAAAACCTGCAGAAAAATCAAACTTCAACCAAGATAATCCTGTGATTTGCTTCTCTTCAGGGTTCTTGGAACAGGGCCTCCTGGTCAAGGACCTGAAGAAGCTACGGGATAACTACATCCCCACGCTGCAGTTCAAGCTGGATGTTCTCTCCATCCTGCCCACAGACCTGGCCTATGTTTGGCTGGGGTTGCACCGCCCCGAGCTGCGTTTCAACAGGCTGCTGCGCTTCTCCCGCATGTTCGAGTTCTTCGACAGGACCGAGACCAGGACCAGCCACCCCAACATCTTCCGCATCAGCAACCTGGTTCTCTACATCCTGGTCATCATCCACTGGAACGCCTGCATTTACTATGCCATCTCCAAGGCCATTGGCTTTGGGGAGGACAGCTGGGTGTACCCCAACGTCACAGAGCCTGAGTACGGCTCTCTGACCCACGAGTACGTCTACTGTCTCTACTGGTCCACGCTGACGCTGACCACCATTGGGGAGACCCCTCCTCCTGTGCGGGATGAAGAGTACCTCTTCGTCATCTTCGACTTCCTCATCGGCGTCCTCATCTTCGCCACCATTGTGGGCAACGTGGGCTCCATGATCTCCAACATGAACGCCACCAGGGCGGAGTTCCAGGCCAGGATCGATGCCGTCAAACACTACATGCAGTTCCGCAAGGTGAGCAAGGACCTGGAAACCAAAGTCATCAAGTGGTTCGACTACCTGTGGACCAACAAGAAGGCGGTGGACGAACGGGAGGTCCTCAAGAACCTCCCTGATAAGTTAAGGGCAGAGATTGCCATCAACGTTCACCTGGAGACGCTGAAGAAGGTGAGGATTTTCCAGAATTGCGAGGCGGGGCTGCTGGTGGAGCTGGTGCTGAAGCTTCGCCCTCAGGTGTTCAGCCCGGGGGATTTCGTGTGCCGCAAAGGGGACATTGGGAAGGAGATGTACATCATCAAGGAGGGCAAGCTGGCCGTGGTGGGGGAGGATGGCATCACACAGTACGCTCTGCTCACTGCAGGGGGCTGCTTTGGTGAGATCAGCATCCTCAACATTAAAGGCAGCAAGATGGGCAACAGGCGCACGGCCAACATCATCAGCTTGGGCTACTCTGATCTCTTCTGCCTGTCCAAGGAAGATCTCATGGAAGCAGTCACAGAGTACCCTGATGCCAAAAGGATCTTGGAGGAGCGTGGCAGGGAGATCCTGATGAAGGAAGGGCTGCTGGATGAGTCAGCTGCAGAGGAAAGCACAGAAGGGAAGAGCGTGGAGGAGAGGCTGGACAGGGTGGCCTCGAGCCTGGACACGCTGCACACGCGCTTTGGCCGGCTCCTGACTGAGTACAACGATGCGCAGATGAAGCTCAAGCAGCGCATCACCGCTCTGGAGGCCAGGATGAGGCAGGAGGAACTGGAGGATTTCTTCTCTGACAGCTCAGACAGTCTGTTTGAGGATGAGGAGAAAGCTTCACCTGGGGGTGGGATGCAGTGAGGGGAACAGAGTCAGCTGGATGATGTCTGACCCGGTGCTGAGGCAGTGTTTGCTGTTTTTCAAGGCACACCCTGTGGCTGCCTTGCCAGGGCCTTTTCTCAGGTCCTTAGCACTGCTGCTGTGGCACTGCCCTGATGGCAGCCCCTGAGGTGGCTCCAAATCAGGGGATTCTCCCAGCTCCTCCTCTGTCCTGTCACTTTTTTTACTGTCTTTTGAGTTCAGCCTTTATAACTCACTCCAGGTGGTCAGTCCTCAGTGAGTGTTTGCAAACACTGCCCAGAAACTTTACCCACAAGGTGTCCAAACTCAGCTAAGACAGGACAAACTGTGCCTCTGACACCTGCAGAGAGAGAGGCTGGTCTGGGTCACTGTCACTGCCCTGGGCACGGAGCTGGCAGGGCCTGCAGCTGCTGCCAGGGGGCACCTGGGGCAGGTGGTTTGGTGCCCTGAGCACTGCACCTGCCTGGGGACAGCGTTCCCAGCCCTGCTGCTGTGGAAGCAGCGTGATCCCACTGGGCTGTGGGTGCTTGCATGACAAGTGCAATGCAGAGGTGCAGTGCTAGGAGCAGGAATCAGACTGAGAGCGTCTCTCTCCTCTATCTAATGACATTCAGATGTGCCAGGACAGGTCTGACTGAAAGGACATGTTTTTAAGGAACAAAGCCATGGTGGGAGCCAACTGTGCCCATATTTGCTTGGCTGTGGGTAGCTCAGAGAGAGCACAGAACACATTTATTTTCTTAGGCGGGGGGTTTTCTTGTACTCAGTGGGAGTTTTGGGGCTTTGCAGGCTGCATGGGCCTCCCCTGCCTTCTGGAGGAGAGATGAGTGGCAGAGCCACAGGGACACGTGTGAGAGTGGAAATGTGGCACCACTGTGAGAGCCAGCAAAGCTCTGCCAGGCTGTGCTGCAGCCATGGGGGCTCCGTGGTGTGAGCAGCTTGATGGAGAGATGGGGACAGTGCAGGGACAGCCCCAAACCCCTGCAAGCAGCAGCAGCACCAGTGCCAGCAGCAGTGTCACCCCTGCCTCAGGGCACAGGACAGTGCTGGCACTGGAGGATGACACCTCATTTCTTGGTGATGGACCTGTGAGCCCACTGCACCCATGGGGTGGGCCTGGGCTGGTTTCCAAGCAGGGAAATATTTGCTGCAGCAGGGAATTCATGTTCTGGGTCAAACTGAGCCAAGAATTTGGTTAAAATGATGGGAGGACACACGGGGAAGTACCAACCCAGAAGGGTTCATAGTGGAAAACAGAGAGTGTTTCCTTTGTTCTTTCTTTCTTTCCCTCCAATCTAAAACTGCTCTCTGCATTTCATATTAATGTTTTTCAATTAAAAAAAAACAGCCTAGCGTTTTGGTATTGTGGGGGTAGGAACAGTTACATTACCAAAATTAGAAGTTGAGGTAAGAATAAACGTTTTTCATCATCTCTGAATTAAACTGTGGCACTTCTAGGTTTGTTGTTTTTATTTTTTTCCTTTTATGATCAAGACGCTCTTGACTGAAGTCGGCGTAGTTGCAGTTCTACTCCTTATAATGCCACGAGCCACGGCTCCCAAATTCCCCTTTCCTGGGAGAATCGGTCATGGATCTGCAGCTGGAACTTTGCAGAACCCGCCCTGCACTGCCTTTTACCCCGCACGTCGTGTTCCCTCCCGCACCTCCCGTTCTCCCTCCTGTTCCCTCCCGCACCGCCCTTTCCCCGTTCCCGTTCCCGTTCCCGTTCCCCAGCCGGCGCTGCGGTGCCGCGGGCGGCCGGCAGAGGGCGCTGTGGGCCGCGGAACGGCCGCGCCCGCGCGGGACCCTCCGGGCCCGACCGTGCGGGATGGGGACACTGAGTGCGGGAAAAGGGACCCTAGGTGAGACAGAGGGACACTGAGTAAGACATCCCCGGGCAGAATAGGGGACCCTCAGTGCAACATAGGGGACCCTGAGTGAGACTGCGGCGTGAGGGAGAGCAGGGACCCTCAGTGCGACATCCCCGTGCGGGATGGGGACCTTCAGTGCGACATCGCCGTTGGGGATAGGGGAGACCCTCAGTTCGACACAGGGGACCCTCAGTGCGACATCCTCGTGCAGGAGCGACACTCAATGCGACATCCCCGTGCGAGAGAGGGGACCCTCAGTGCAACATCCCCGGGTGGGAGAGGGGACCCTCAGTGCGACATCCTCAGGGCGGGATGGGGGGGACCCTCAGTGCAACACAGGGGACCCTCCGTGCGACATCTCCGTGCGAGAGAGGGGACCTCCAGTGCGACATCCCCGGGCAGGATGGGGACCTTCAGTGCGACATCCTCGTCCGGGCAGGGGGACCCTCAATGTGATATTTCCGTGCGGGATAGGAGGGACCCTCAGTGCGACATCCTTAGGGCGGGATGGGGGGACCCTCAGTGCGACACAAGGGACCCGCCTCAGTGCGATATCCTCCGTGCAGGATGGGGCACCCTCAATGCGACATCCCCGTGCGAGATAGGAGGGACCCTCAGTGCGACACAGGGGGCCTTCAGTGCGACATCCCCGTGCAGGATGGGGCACCCTCAGTGCGACATCCCCCGGGCAGGAGGGAGAACTCTATGCGGGACCCTCCTTGCGAGCGGGCGGGGACACTGCCTGCAGGACCCTCGGTGCGGCCTTTGGCAACGCCACCACGGCTGTTTCTCGATGTCCCTTCCTTCCAGCGCCCTGCTCGAGGGCTCTGCCCCGTCCGTGCCCCTGTCCGAGGGCTCTGTCTGTCTGTGCCCCTGCCCGGGGAGGAGCCGGGGCACGGATGGAGCGGGGCAGCTCCTGCCGCAGCTCGGGAGCTGCTGGAGGCTGAGGGAGCTCTGCTTTACCCCCGGGGATGGGCAGAAAAACCAATCAAGGCCCCTCCCTCCCCCAGTTTTAATCCGAGATAATAATGCACTCGGGAAATTTTAAGCCTTCAGACAAATGACCCCAGGGGATGGCTTTGTGAATTCAGAGCAGATCCCGCTTGTTTCCTCAGGGCGGCAAGCCAGGAAATCATGGATTGATGAACCGCTTGACGGGCCTGCTAATGAAATTAGCAGCAGCTCCGTGGCTTTTTCAGTGAGCAGGACAGGCAGATGTTGGAGGGAAGCACACAGTGGCACAGCTGCACTCGCAGGCTGCCTCCATTCCCGGCAGAGCACACACGGGGCTCAGCACATCCAGCTTTGGCTGCTGCCCGTTTCACAGGTGGCTTCCCTCAGGCTGGGCTGGAGATGGGGAGCAGAGAGCTGGCAAAGGCATCCAGGAGGAAAACCCCACTGGAGGGGTCTGCTCGGCGCCCTGCAGAGACACAGAGCACTGAGCTGCCTTGTCCGTATATTACTAATCATCTCCTCCTCTTAGCTCTCTCCAAAGATAGCTTCTGTTGTACAGAGGGGTGGTTCTCAGTGTGTTGTGGATGGGAGACATCAAATGTGCAGCAAATATATTGACTTTGGGAGAGGTTGAGAAATGTGTACTTCACCAGGCGGCCACCCATCACCCCCTGACATCTGCAGCAGATGTTTTCTGCTATCAAAAGATCTTCACAGCTGGTCTGCCTGCCAGAGCTGCAGGAAAAGGCCTGGGATGCTCAGGTGAATCACCCATAACTGTGTTGTGCCATGCTGGGTTTCCCTCCCCATCACTTCCAGGAATGTAATGGATGTCACCGGATGATACCAGAAAAAGCTCTCATTGACCTCTGGAGTGCAGGTGCCCATTTCACAGCTGGGGAAAAGGAGGGAGCCTGCCAGGACACCACAGTGATAACTGCTGCCTGCCAGCTGCCTGCTTGCTGTTCTTAATGTATTCATGAAAAGGCCACTTGGTGTTAGTGAGCAAACCCCAAAATACCCTCTGCTCAGGCTGTGGGCAGCAGGGCTGCAGCACTGGAGCCCACCTGGCTTTGCCCCTTCTCCAGAGCCCAGTGAGCTCAGCAAGCTGCAGACCAGGCTGGAGCAGTGGACTGGGGACTGCAGAGAGGGTCTGGCATGAAGCCTGAGGCACAGCAAACCCAGCCTGGTGAGGAGATCTGTGTGCCAGGGGCATGGTGTGAGGCTCAGGGGCAAGCTCCCATCTTGCTCTTATCCTGACCACACTGTGTCTCTCCTATGGGCTGGTTGGACTCAAATCTCTCAAAAATCAGGAAAGTTTGGAGGCAACTCCAGCATGGGCTTCTTTTAGAGCTCCCTAGACAGCTTTCCTTCCTCCAGCTCCTGCCTCCTCTGCACCCAGGGGAGCCAGGGCTGCTGCAAGCAGAGATTCCACCCCTTCCCAAGGGGCTGGCACTGGAGGTGGTCACCAGCCTCCCATGCAGCTGCTTCCTGCAAGGGAAATATCCTGCTCAGGCTCCTGTGGGTTCAGAGCTCTGAGATCAAAGCATTGCCTGCTTCTCCTGCAGGGAGGGGAAGGCTCCAGAGGAAAGGCTCTGCCCTCAGCTTGTTCTCGTGGTCCTTGGGTGGTGCTGGATGTGCCCTGTGCTGGGGCTGCTCTTGGAAATGAATGGCTGGAGAATAAATGGCAGGAGCCCCTGCCAGAGCCCTGGGGCGCTGCTGTGACCGTGTTCACAGGGGTCTCAGGTTGGGGGAAGAGATGAGGATCTGACTCCATGTTTCAGAAGGCTGATTTATTATTTTATTATATGTATTACATTAAAACTATACTAAAAGAATAGAAGAAAATGTTTCATCAGAAGGCTAGCTAAGCTAAGAATAGAATCAGAAAGAATAATAACAAAGCTTCTGTCTTGGACAGAGAGTCTGAGCCAGCTGGCTGTGATTGGCCATTAATTAAAAACAACCACATGAGCCAATCCCAGATGCACCTGTTGCATTCCACAGCAGCAGATAATCATTGTTTACATTTTGTTCCTGAGGCCTCTCAGCTTCTCAGCAGGAAAAATCCTAAGGAAAGGATTTTTCATGAAAAGATGCCTGTGACATGCTGCAATCTGGATTTTCTTTGAGCACTAAAGAACCTTTCTGAGCTGTAGTCCCCACTCTGGAGGGCAAGGCTGGTGCTGAGCATATCCCAGTTTTGTTCCTGTGCAGTTAAACCCTCCATCAGCCCCTGTTCATGTGGGGTCCCAGTGAGGTGTGGGCACTGTCACCACCCCCCTGAGCACATCCCCAGCCATGAGCAGCAGGACCAGGGTGGATGGAGGCTGCACCCCTCTTGTGGGTGCCAGGAGGCTGCAGAGTGCACACCAGGCAGGTCCAGCTGTGTGAGCTCCCTGCTGGCTCACTGCCTTCCTTCCCTCCTGCTCTGAACACCAGGATGCTGCCTCCTTCTTGGGTAAACAAGCTGAAGTACCTGTTCCTTCCTGAATCCAAGCCTGTGTTGCCATGACAGCAGCTCAGGGTGATGGGTGAGCAGGAGGTGAAGCCATCCCAACCACCTCCCTTGGAGGGATGGAATGGGAGATCCTGGGGTGCCTTCCCAACAGCCCATTTCCCCATCACCCAGCACTCTGGAGCTCCTGAGGGTGAAGGTTTCCTTGTCCCATCATGAAGCTCTCCCTGGTGCTCTCCTCAGCCCAGCCCTGCCTGGTCCTAAACGTTGCCTTTTGGTCTTGGCCACATGTCACATTTCATCTGCTGGTCTGGAGAGTGGGGGGAAATACAGGAGAGGATTTGGGTTTATCCTTCTGGGAGCCAGATAAAATCTGTCACAGAGAGTGAATCCCACTCCTGCTTGCCTGGGTGGGTTCCTCAGCAGGATCCTTGATCTCCTGCAGGGCTGTGATGCCCAGGTGTGGGGTGGGATGGGGACAGGCAGCTGTGTCTGGCTGTCACTGTAGGGCACAAAACAGCACAAGCTCACACTGCTGCTCTCAAGGTGAAGAAAAGGGAAGTTTATTTTCTGACTCCAACATTTATCGTTTTCCAAAGTGACAGTGGATTGGAGGGTGACAGTGCCACCTCTCCAATGACACTGGACTGTGACAGTGTTCACAGGGGTTCTTGGATGAGGGAAGAGACGAGGATCTGACTTCATGTTTCAGAAGGCTTGATTTATTATTTTATGATATATATTGCATTAAAACTATACTAAAAGAATAGAAGAAAGAATTTCATCAAAAGGCTGGCTAAGAATAGAATAGCAAAGAATGATAACAAAAGGTTTGTGGCTTGACTCTCTGTCTGAGCCAGCTGACTGTGATTGGCCATTAATTAAAAACAACCACATGAGACCAATCACAGCTGCACCTGTTGCATTCCACAGCAGCAGATAACCATTGTTTGCATTTTGTTCCTGAGGTCTCTCCGCTTCCTAGCAGGAAAAATCCTAAGGAAAGGATTTTTCATAAAAGATGTCTGCGACACTGGACAAACCAACAGTCCATCAAATTTCTCCTCCTCCATAAAAGAATGCAAACCAATGAGTTATTTACAGAAAGTGCATGAGGAAGTTCATTACAAGAATGTAAACATCAAAAGGCTTAGAAAATCTTAAAGAGTCAGGGTGAGTGCTGTGCTCTGGGAAGAGCTGCCAGGGTGCCTGGCAAGGCAGGAGGGTCTGCCATGGCCTGGTGGAGCAGGCTGCTGGCTGGGGACGCAGGAGAGGAGGCAGAGCAGGAGCCTGAGCTGTGCCTGCAGTCCCCACAGAGCTCAGAGGGTGCTGTGCTGTGACACCACCACAGGCAGAGGATGGAGACCCCCCCTGGGTCCATGCCCACAGTGTGGGTGCAAACCTCGCTGAGGAGGCTGCCAGGGCAGTGTTAATAATGAGAAGGTACTGTGTCACTTCTCTGAGAAGCTTTTGGAGCATATTCAGAGCAGGAGTCCTTTCCTGCAGGTTCCTCGTTGCTTCTAAGCCCTGGGATGGGGATGATGCACTTGGGGACTCTTGGGGACTCCCTTCGTACTCCAGGCCGTGGTGACATCTGCGTGCTGTGTGAGGCCAGAGGGACAGGGAGCAAGCTCTCAGGCAGAGTTTCTGGCTCTTTGGTGATCCCATGAGCACGGCTGTTGGTAGCTGTGCCACACAGAGGGATGGGGAGACGATGGGATGGGATGGGATGGGATGGGATGGGATGGGATGGGATGGGTGATGCAGAGCAAGAAGAGAGTGACAGTTTCTTACCCCATGAGTGGCTGTGGATGCTACTGAGCCTGTTCCCAGCTCTGTCTCTGGCACAGCACTCTCTGGATGCTCCTCACTTGGCTCGTCTCTTGAGGTGCAGAGTTTTTACTCTTGTGGGAAGTGAGGATTCAGCAGCACCTTCCCCTCCAGACAGACCCACCCTGGCCAGGCTTAGGCAACCCCAGCTCCTGTCTTGTCATCAGCATCTTCCTCTTCACAGAACTGTAGAATGGCCTGGTTGGCCTTAAAGATTACCTGGTTCCAACCAAACAGGGACACCCTCCCTTAGACCAGGCTGCTCAGAGCTCCATCCATCCTGGACTTCAGCACTTCCAGGGATGGGGCAGCCACAGCTACTCTGGTGCCAGTGCCTCACCACCCTCACAGAAAAAATATCTTGCTAATATCTAATCCAAACCTATTCTCAGTCTGAACCCATTTCTATCAACTCTCTGCTAAGAGACACCTGAGACCCTGGCGCTGGCCCCCATCTCTCCCATTCCCATGTGAGTGACAGACACTGGCTTTAAAAACCACCCAGTGCAATGGTGAGCAGAGCAGGTGAGCTGGAAGTTGTCTGGATTCTCTGTCCCCAGGCACGCTGTGAGTACTGCCTGTCCCTGAGTCACAGAGACAAACATCTCCCGTGTGCTCTCTGCTGATGTGGAGGGCAGAGGGCTCTGCCAGCAGTGACCTTTGAGAGCCTCGCTGCAGAGACACATCCTGACGGTGTCCCCCTCCATTTCTGGGTGCCTGCCGGCTGTCAGCCAGCCTTAAAAATACATGGGGCAAGTCAAACGAGCATGCACAGGGAGCTGAGGGAGTGGGAACCTTGGAGATTGCTCTGGGAAAACAGGGGGCTCCTCCAGCCAGGATCTATTTCACATCCAAGATATCTCAGCTACCTTAGAAGGCTTAAAATCAGCAGGATGGCTTCTATGGTAGTGTTGGAAACAAAAAGTTCTAATAAAAGGCAAAATAACAAAACTCTTCACAGAGAAAAACCGAGCCAGGTGCAAGAGGTTCTTGCTCCTGGTAAAACACCTCACAAAAGCAATTAGTTCCTTTGTTCTTTTTCTAGTGAATTGCTCTGGTGGGACTTTTTGGCTCCTGAACAATTGGCGATCCTTAAGTTTGAGGTGAAGTCCCCCAGGTGCTATGACGTGTCTTTTCACCTACTTGAGGAGAGAAACTTCTGGGCTCTTTTCCTTTTTGAGGAGACAAAGGATAATTTTGTCACTCCATCAATAGGGGATACAGTCCTACACTCTGGTAAGGAGAAGACCCGGTGTCTCAGGGATGGAGCCATGCAGGAGAGAGTTGTTAGGGCAGAGTTTTCCCCATGTAGGAAACCCCAGGGATCAAGAACACACCTGACTGCAGCCCTGCTGTGCCCCGTTCTGTTCCAGGCTCCCCATCCCTCCTTCCCTTCCCTGCCCCACCCTGCCTGGGTCCAGGTGCTTTGAATGCCACATGAATCGATACTTTTAATTAGCTGCCATTGCTCATTTCTGCTTTATTGCTTGGACAGCACATTAACAGGGAGCGTGCTGTGGTGAGCTGGTACCCTGGGTGGGCTGTGAGCACGGGCTGTCTCTGGCCCCTGGGAGCCCCGAGGTGCTGCCAGTCACTGGGACAGGGGGGCAGAGGATGGCAAGGGAGGGCGTGCAGGGGAGATGGAGAGATGCCTGGATTATTTGGGAGAATAGAGAAATGTCTGGTTTATTTGGGAAATGGAGACATGCCTGGTTTAGCTGGGAGATGGAGACATGCCTGGATTATTTGGGCTGCTGGGGGAAGCTGGGTGAAGTCCCCATTGAGCTGAGGGACCTGGGCTCAGCAGCTCTGTGCTGTTTGCCCAGTCTCCTCTGTGCCTCCACGGTGGGAACCCTCAGGACTGAGAAGGTGAAGCTGCCATGGGCACTCAGAGGGGCTTTGCCAGCCCCACACCGGGGCCGAATTTGGGGCTGTCGGGCTCGTGCCCATTTTCAGCATGGTGCCTGTCACATCTGTCCCCAGAGGCAGCCCGGGGATGGCTGCAGGGGGTGCAGCAGACAGGGATGGACCCTGCAGCAGGTGGGTGTGGGGCTGAGCTTTTCCTTGCAGTTAAATACCCTGAGCTCATCCCCCTGGGGCAGGGCAGGACTGAGATGGGTTAGCCCAGCTGGGGCTGTTACCTACCAAAAGCCAAACACACTGTCTTATGCCAAGCCCAAAATTCATTGTTTGGCTAATTAGAAGTTTTAACCATATAACCAAAAATGCAATAAACAGTTGTTGTTATTATTATTCCAGTTAAAATGCTACCAACACTGACAGCCCATCGATTGTGCAATCAATGCCTAGCAAATGCCATCAGCAGTGCTGCTGTGCAGTCAGAGCCAGGATTTCCCCTGTGCCCCTGGCTCTGGGCTCCCCCAGGTGCCCTGGGTGCAGAAGGGACCAGAAGCCATCCCCCTCCTCAGCTCTGTGCCAGGAGCTCTGTGCCACTCACCATGGGGGCTCCTTCTTCCTCCTGGAATCTACTTGGGACGGGTTTTACGCACTTTCCAACAGGATTTGTGCTCATCTCACTCTTCACTGGTCTGCAGGTTCCTGTGGCACCTCACTGAACCTGTTCCCTGCACATCCAGGGGACAGCTCCTGCCCCATGCTCCTGTTACCCTGAATTCTGCTCAGCTCTCAAGTGTGCACTGCCCTCCCTGAGACGCGGGGGTCCCACACCATCTCTGCCCACGTCTTCAAGGCTCAGCTCACAATGCTGCCTCTGCAGCTTTTTCTGGGGCTTAGGGGGTTCACCCTACCTCAGCTTTTAAATAATGCATTTATATCATGGTTTTGAGCTATATGAACTCCACAGTGAGACCATTGTGCCTCCCACCAGGTCCAGGTCGCTGTTCTGATGTACCCAGAGCCACCCTTCCCACCCTCAGTTAAATAAATCTGGGCTGCCTGAGCCCTGGCATGGCTCACACCTGCCTCCAGCACTGCCACTGTCACATTTTCTGAAAAATCCCTTCACCAGGATTCTTCTCCTGGGAAGCTGAGAAGCCTTGGAGAGAAATGAAAACAATAATTATCTGATTGCTTCTCCTGTGTTTGCTGCTTTGCTATGTGGTCTGGAGATTGTTTACCAACTGGTCATTGTTTGATTGGTTTCATGTGAGTTGTTTTAATTTAATGACCAATCACAGCCAGCTGTCGAGGCTCTGGAGAGTCACAAGTTTTTCATTATCATTCTTGTTAAACCTTCTGTCTATATCCTTCCTGTATTCTATAGTATAGTTTTAGTATATATAATATAATATAATATAATATAATATAATATCTGTTGCATTATATACTACATTATTTTATAGATGACATTATTTTATATATGACATATAACATAATATATATTATATTATATTATATTATATTATATTATATTATATTATATTATGCCTTCTAAGAACATGGAGTCGGATTCACTCATCTCTCACCTCGTCCTGGGGACCCCTGCAAATACCACACAGCACCTCACCAAAAGGGAGTGGAAATTATTCCATTTAATGCTGTGGGCTGACACAGCTCTTCTTGGAGCTGGTCCTGCCATGTGTGTGGTTTTTGGCCGTCCAGCTGCAGCCCCTGCTGGGGTGCTGCCCTCCAGAAGGACTGGCAGGAGCAGGACAAGTCTCTTGTGGAGTTCCTTCACCATTCCACACCCTGTGTCATGGTCTCTGCCAGCTCTGCAGTGATACAGAGGCATGTCCTGCTCCAGACAAGGCTTTGCCATCTCCTGGTGCTTTCCCAGCCTGCTCACTGGGGACACACAGAGTCTGGCTCCTCTTCAAGCTGCTGGCATCCCTGTGCATCTCACCTTTACCTGGATGCTCCCAAATTTGGGGCTGTTCTGTGCCCTCTTACCCAATGTCTGCTTTGGGCTCTCCTGCTGTGGCAGCCTGCATTTCCCTGGCAGTAATGTGCATTTTAAGGGTTCTCCTGTGCCAGCTCCTGCCTTCTGATAGTGTGCTAGCCTTGGAGGGAAAGCTCCATTAGGGGAATTAAAAATGTTGAATGTAAAACCTTGAGTGTAGCTGGGAGGCAAACTGTGGTCTGACAGATCCTCTGGCTTGTCAGAGCCTCTGACTGATGAGAGCCAGTGGGCTGCTGTCTGTGAGAATGACCTTTAGGGAAAGACAAATTGAGACAAAATGGCTCATGAAAAGAACAACCAAACCAGCAGTTTATGGAAATCTTTCCACTGCAAAGCAGTGGCAAAGGTTGCCTCTAAGCTGGCCTTGGCTTGATTGCTTTCTGTCAGACACACAGAGCTTGTGCTTGTGGGAGAGCTCAGCCTGACAGCCCTGTTTGCATGGAGGCTGTTCCTGTTCCCTTCTCCAGTTTTGGCCAGGAGGATGGTGGGGCTGAGGTGTTTCTACCAGCACAGGTTGTGCTGTCTCCTGAGCTCAGAAAATTTCTCAGCTGCCAGCTCCAAACCCAGATCTGGCCTGGACTGGGGAGTGCAGGTGCTGATGGAGCTCTGGGCACTGACCCACTGGACTCATCCTCTGGCTCCAGCCAGGATGCTCTGCACTGCCTTCTGCCATGGCAGCCCATGACTGTGCTGTGCAGCAAACGGGTTGTATTGATGCTGCTAACATTCTGTGTAAATTCAGAGAAATTCCCTTCCCTTCCCTTCCCTTCCCTTCCCTTCCCTTCCCTTCCCTTCCCTTCCCTTCCCTTCCCTTCCCTTCCCTTCCCTTCCCTTCCCCGTGTTGGAATCCAAAATGTAAGGAACTCTCAGAACTTTTAAGCCAAAGCTTAGAATTAAACACAGGATTTGATCTGAAGCCTTGGAAAATGCTTCCAAACTTAGGTGCTAGAAGTGAGAATGTGGATTTATAGTTTAAAGCAGAGACATGGTAAGAGAAGTAAAGGAAAGTTTAGAGTGCAAACCCCTAAGCTTTGATGGCCCTGAGGTGTATCTGTTTCCACTGAGAGGGGTCAGGTTTGGCAGTTCCATTATTTTCATGGCCATATTTTCATGGAGCTGCCTGTTCTCCCTCAGCCCTTCTTGCTGCTCCACGCTGTACTCTTGGTGAATTCAGGATTTGGGGATTCCCTGAGATTTTCTGAGGCCTCAGTCTCATTCAGACTGAAGCACTGGGCTCCCAGCTGGTTTTCACACTGTGTGTGTGTCCCTGCTTGCAGGGCAGGGTGTTTTTTAGTTACACACCATCCTTAGGGAAGCTGGGTTTCCTCTGTGAGGGTCTCGGCCCTGCCAAGCCCTGGGGAGGGGTCTCTGGGCATCCTCAGCTCAAACCCTCTGAAAAGTGGCTGTCTGCTGAGCAGGGAGGGGCTTCATTTCCCTGCTCTGAGGCAGAAAACCCTTCTCCTTCACCTTGTCCTGCCTGCCACAGCATGGCACACCTCAGGGATAATGAGTTAACCAGCCAGGCTAAGTGACAGCGCTTTGTTCTTGGCCTCTCTTTTCCCCAGCTCACCTTTCCAGACATGAAAGGTGATAACAAAACCAGAGCAGCTCTGAGGGCACACCTTCATCCTCCCCCTTTTCTCAGCCTTTTTCTCCCCTCCATTCCCCGCCTTCCCCTGCTCCTTGCTCTGCTGTGATCTAGCACTGAGGCTGCTGACACTGATGCCCTTATCTCCAAGGGTAAGGCTGGTGTTTGGGATTCAGAGGCAGCTTTAGGACAGGGCTCTGACTAATCTCCTCAGATAAGGAGTGTCACAGCAGGAGTTGCAGGCCAGAAGGTCTGGCACCACAGCTCTGCTGCTTGGTTTATATTTAACTCCCTCCCAGGAGAGGTCGAGGGGATGCTCCAGCCCTGCCAAAGGGGGCTGTTCCTGCACAGAAAACACTCTGTGTGCTCATCTCCCAGCTGGGTGGGCACTGCAGGCTGCCAGCAGGTCCCTGCCTCATGGGTCTCCTCACCAGGGAAGGGGAAATGTGGAAAAAAAGGGGCTGGAATGAGCTGCACATTGTAAACCAGGACAGGCGTCCTGCAGTAAATGGAGTGACAGGCAGGAATGAGCACAAAAGAATGAGATGGATAGATAGGAATGAGGGATCAATAAACTGAGCCTAAAGATAGCAGGAGAGATGCACTGAGGGCTGTTGACAGAGAAATGGATGTTGGAGCCAGAAAGATCCTCGAATAAGAGAAACATCAAATGAGAGAAGGGTCATCTTGAGTGCACTTCACTGCTGGGCCAGGATTAGCCCACACAATAAGTTTTAATGCTTCTTTTTTTCCTCTCCTAGGTTTAAACCTCCTAAATGGTGGCATGGGAGCAGCTCCAGTCATGCCAGTGGGTTCAGACCTGTGTGGCAGAGTCAGTTAATCGAATATTTTGGAATAATCCTTTCTCAGGCACCACCACAGCCAGGGAAAGAAAAGCCCAATTTTATGGGGGGCCAGGCTGCAAAACTGCTGCTCTTACACTTATATATATCTGAGCACAGACATATATATCTTGATCAAATCTATGCGCTCTGTATCATATCAATATAATATAATAAATACAATATAATTAATATAATATAATATAATATAATATAATATAATATAATATAATATAATATAATATCTTGATTAAATCTATGTGCTCTGTATCATGTATTGGATTTAAATCAATTTAGCTGTAATTGGAACCAGCTTTTCTCTGGACCCTGCCACTGTCATCCATGAGGAGTGGCAGTTTTGAGAAAAAAGGAATAAAAGGTGTAAACTTTTTTCTGAACTAAAAGGGAAAAAAGGGAAAGAAGGTGTAAACCCAGCAGGACTGGGGTGCTGAGAGTGTCCTGGAGGACCCAGCCTGACAGAGGGAAGTTAAAGGGAGGGGATTTTGGGGATTTTGGTGGGGTGAGGAGTATCAGCATACAGGTGTTGATCCCTGGCAGCTTGACTTGTTGCACCAGGCCTGGATTTGGTTTGTTTTTCACCACCCTGCTGACCAGTGAGCTTGTTACAGAGTGCCTGTAGTGTCCTGTAGTACCTGTCCTCATGGGATCTGCTCCCCAGGCTCCCAGCACAGCTCTCTGCCTAAAAGCCTGCTGAGTTTGAGAAATCTCAGACTCTGGAATTGCTTTGCTTCTTAAGGGCTGGTCTGGGCAATGAGCAAAAGACTTCAGCAGCTTCAGAGCAGCTGTTGATTTCCTCTTGTTTTATTAATCAGGCAAGTTATTCCCCATCTCCCTCCTTCTTTGCAGGTAATTGATTAAAACCTGTGAAGCCACCAAGGCAGAGGATCCCATCACTTTTCTGCAGGGTCCTGGGAGCCCAGGCAGGGTGGGCATCTCTCTGGTTGCTGTTGATAATTGCTGCCCTGAGATGTGCAGGATGTCTCTGTTTTGGCCTGCACAGTCAGAACTCTTCACTTTTCGGCCTTGAGGTTGTTTATTCATTCTTATCTATAAAATTTTCTTTCTGCACAGCTGAGGTCTGCTCAGCAGGGCAGCCACAGGCACTCCGACTGCCCCTGAGGCGGTGTTGTCCTTTTATACTACAAACTACTATAACATATTTACACTTAATTCCCAATACCTATCACCTGTGTTAGACAGTGCACTTCTACTCTAAACCAATCCCAAAGTGCCAACCTCACTCCAGAAAATGGAGAACAAGAAAAAGAAGAAGGAAGGCTGGACACGCCCAAGTTCCTCCATCTTGTCCCCATAACCCCCATACCAAAAATCCTAAAATCTACATTTTCACCCTGTGATTTTATTATTACACTATTCAAATTTTATTATTACACTATTCAAACCTCTGTGACTTTCATGTCCTCATACAAAGCTGGTAACTTGCTCCAGGGGTCATAATCAAATCCCCAGGTGCTTTGGGCTGTGTGCCAGGGTCTCTGAGCCCCCCGGCGGGGTCCCAGCAACTCTGGACACCTGGAGGGATGCACTGAGTTCTGACAGGGATCTCCCTCTGGCTCAGTGTCCCTGGAGCCCTGCAGCCCAGCTGGCATCTCTGAACAGCCAGGAGGACTTGCAGGGGCTCATCCTTCCCAAACCTGACCTGAAAACAGAGGGGCCAGGACGAATCCAGAGCCTGAGGGCAGGGATGTGTCTGAGGATGGCTCAGATCCCACCCCAGGAAGGTGTCTCTGCCCATGGATGAGCTGCAGGAGGGGTGAGCTGGGCTCTGTGGAGCTGCCTCCCTCCCCTGCCACCCCCAGCTCATCCAGGCCTTCCCAAGGGAGGTGTCCATGCCCAGGGCACTGTGCTGGATCCCAGCCTGGCAGGGATCAGGAGCTGGAGCCATCTATCAGCCCCAATGCATATTTAATGCCCCAGTGGTGAGCAGGGCCGGTGTTTGCTGCCAGGGGAGCTCTGCCACGGCCCTGCACAGTCCTGCATTAATTATGACAGGATAAATAATTCACAGGGCTAATAACAAAGGCTTGTTTTTAATGGTTATGGAAATCCCAGCTTGCTCCAAGAAGCAGGGGTAAGGAAGCAATGTCTGGCTCTGCTTCTGAGCCAGGAGGGCAGCAGAGCACAGGGGTGTGCTGGGGCTGCTGTGTGGGGACATTTTGGGGGGTCTGTACCCCTTGGTGGCCTGGGGGATGTAAGGACTCGTGCCAGCACCTGCCAAGTGTGTGTGGAAAGCCTGGGGGATGACGGGATGAAGCACCAGCTCCTCCTGTGAGCCCAGGCAGGTGTTTTCCTGCTGCTCACATTGAGGAGCAGTTTGGCAGTCACCTTCTTCCCCAGTGGCTTGGTTTGAAAAGTCAGGTGTCTGCTAAGGAGGGCAGGAGCCTCCCTTGAAATGGGACACATAAACCCCCTCCCTCTGAATTGTTATAATTTTGAAATTAAGGGGCTTTCAGGCAAGGATATGGGAATAGGAATAACAGTTCTTCAGTAGGGAAAAGAAAAGAAATAAAAATGCAATAATACAAAATAAAAATAATATAAAATAATACAAAAATACAAAGTAATACAATAATATAATAATACAAAAAATCATACAAATAAATATAAATAATACAAATACAATAATATTTTTTAAAACCTCAAAAATAAAAAAAAAAACCCCAAACTAGCAAGAGTCAGACTATGCCCTGTCCCCTGTGTGCCAGGGCGGTGTCCCAGCCCCATCCCATGGGGGCTCAGCCCTCCTGCAGTGCCAGCTGTGGCTCTGCTGCAGCAGGGATCCTGCACAAGGGGGGAGTTTTCCTCTGCAGCTCCAGGGCTGCTGCAGATGGGCCTGGGCTCCCTCTGGCCATGCAGGGCAGCAGAAAGCTGCTCCTCTGGCAATGCAGGGGGCAAAGGCTGCTGTGCCGTGCCAGGCCCAGATTGGATCCAGGTAGGAATGCTTGGCTCCTCCCCTGGGCGGAGCATCTCCCCATGGGATGCTGGGATTGGATCAGCCCTGCAGGGACACTCAGTGGCCATGGACAGAAGATAATTAATAATTAATAGCCCATTATCAGAAGAGATCTCCTGAGGATTGGTTGTGGGAGAGATAAAGAAAAACTGCCCCATGAACAGCAGAGAACTGCCCCAGCTGTGACAGATGGGGACAGAACACACACCCAGATAAACACCCAGGGCTCCCTGATGTTCAGACATCTCTTCCTTTCCTCCCCAGCCCTGCCCCTGCTTCCCCTCCCTTCTCCCACCTGATGCCTTGTCTAATCCTGCAGGAAGGGTGAGGACCCTGAGCTCTGCAAGGCCATTGATCCCACAGGAATCCTCCTCTGGGAGAGGCAGCTCCTGCATGGCCCCTGCCTGCCTCTCCTCTGCCTACCCTTCAGGCCATTCATTTCTCCCTTCCCTCTCCCTATAACTTGCTCTTTCACTTCCTCAGGCATAAATATGGATGTTTTCATGTGCCACTGTCGTCCTTCAGCTTAAATAGCTTTCCCCCCCTCCCTGGTGTTTGGCCTCCAGGTGTATTTATAGAGAAAAAAAAAATCACATCACTGCCAGTTTGCTTTATCAAGGCTGAGCAAGCTCTGTTCTTCCACAGAGCTTTTATACCATGTGCCCTCCATTCACCAGCTCACTCAGGTGCCCTTCTCTGCTCCTTTTGAACCCTCCTGAATGTGCACAGCCTTCTGATGAGTGATCCTGAGAAAGTAATTTTGCTTTTCTTGCCTTGGCTTCCCTACCGATAGAGAGAAGACATTGTCCCATCCTGTGGCATGAGGTGAGTTGGGTGCTATAGGAGGTACAGATTTCCCCTTCCCAGCCCAGCTCCTCAATGTGAGCTGATTTCAGTATTCTGTGCATTTCCATCTCAACAGAAACATAAACAGCAGGGATATGGGACTACCAGTCCTGCCCCAGACCATGCAGGCAGCTCAGAATAGCTGAGCAACCCAGCTGAGCCTCCAGAGTGGGCTGGGTGGGGACATCTGCTGATAACAGCTGTTGAATGTCCCTGCATGGCTGATAAGAACTACAGCATCCCACTGGGAGATGTGAGCCCAGAGGGAGGAGCCAAGCATTCCTACCCAGATATAATCCAGAGGTTTTTGAGACACCAGCACAGCTTCTCCACTGGATTCCCCAGAGGAACAGCAGCTGCCTCTCCTTCCACTGCATCTTCAGAGGAAGAATCCATCCTCCTCTACAGGATCCCTGCTCCAGCAGAGCCACCCCTGACACTGCAGGAGGGCTGAGCCACAATCCCAATGGGACTGCTGCCAACAGCCTGACCCACAGGGTGTCAGGCTGGGTTCTGACTCTGTCAGTGTGGTTCTAGTGTACTGCATTGTTTATTTTATCCTTTTTTTTTTTTCCTTTCTCTATTAAAGAACTGTTATTTCCTGCTCCCATATTTTTGCCTAAGAGCCCCTTAATTTAAAATTTATAGCAATTGGGAGGGGTGGGGAGGGTTTACATTCTCCATTTCAGGAGAGGCTCCTGCCTTCCTTAGCAGACTCCTGTCTTTCCAAACCAAGACACCATGCAAGACAAGAGGCATTTCAGGGGAGCCCAGCACAGCCTGGAGCCCTGACTCTGCTGACACAGGAGAGTGCAGCAGATTTCATGTGCAAAGTGGCTGTTTCCAGAGGGGAGTGCAGAACAGCTCAGAAGTGCTTATGTCTGAGGAGCTGCTGTTTACACAGGGGAATAGCACACTCACCTTGCTGATAGAGCACAAAACAAATGTTTGCCCAGGTAAGTGCAGATCCCAGCTCAGCTTTGGCTCTGAGGAGCACACACACACAGAGGGAGGCACTGTCTGAGTGAGTGCTGCAGGTCTTTGTCCTGCTATGGGGGTCTGAGAGCAATCCAGCAGTGAGGAGCTGCTCCCAGTGTGTCCCTGGGCAATCCAGCAGGAGGTGAAATGAGATGAACTTTAAAGTCCCTTCCAACCCCAACCATTCTGTGATTTCAGGCTGCTGACAGGAAGGGAATCAGCTCTTTTCTGTCATGGGAGCAACAAAAGGCACCAAACAGCTCCATGAGAACTGGGTGGTGTCACGAGGCATCTCCTTGGTCCTAAATGTGGCAGCCACTGAGTGTCGCAGACATCTTTCATGAAAAATCCTTTCCTTAGGATTTTTCCTCCTGAGAAGCTGAGAGGCCTCAGGAACAAAATGTAAACATTGGTTATCTGTTGCTGTGGAATGCAACAGGTGCCTCTGTGATTGGTCTCATGTGGTTGTTTCTAATTAATGGCCAATCACAGCCCAGCTAGCTCGGGCTCTCTGTCCAAGCCACAAGCCTTTGTCATTCTTTCTTTTTCTATTCTTAGCCAGCCTTCTGAGGAAATCCTTTCTTCTATTCTTTTAGTATAGTTTTGATGTAATATATATAATAAAATAATAAATCAGCCTTCTGAAACATGGAGTCAGATCCTCGTCTCTTCCCTCAACCTGAGACCCCTGTGAACACGGTCACAACTGAGGTTCTTTGGGAAGCAGCACCTTCCAGGGACTGAAAACCCCACGTCACTGTGCCAGCAGCCTCTCAGCTTGGTGGCAGTGCCTGGGAGGCACGTGGGCAGGCAGGTCAGTGTGCGTGGGCTTTTGTTGCAGCACACATTGGGAGCTGTGGGGATCAGCCTCTTGCCAGGCTGCTCTGCTGCTGTGCTTCCTGTGCTGCAGCCTGTGGGCTGCCGAGGAGGAGGCAAACCAAAATATTTATACCATCAAATGTGCACTTTTTTTTCGAGCTGAAGCTTGGGCAGCATCCCAGCCCGTCCATATGGGCTCGTAGACGTTGCTTACCTGATTTCTCTCTCTCTTGGGGACAGATGAGGAGGCTGCAGAGGGGGAGGCAGGCAGCTCCCATGGCCTCCCTCTGTGGGTGTGGGGGCTGCAGGGGCTGTGAATGCTCTCCCCATGTCCCCTGTGCCCCCATGTCCCATGGGAGGTGGCAGTGACCCGCGTCCCCAGGCTGAGGAGAGGCCCCCTGTCACTATAGGACATGAAATAACACGGACATGCTGCTCTATCACAGACATCTTTTATGAAAAATCCTTTCCTTAGGATTTTTTCTCCTGAGAAGCTGACAGGCCTCAGGAACAAAATGTAAACAATGGTTATCTGCTGCTGTGAAATGCAACAGGTGCATCTGTGATTGGCCCATGTGGTTGTTTTTAATTAATGGCCAATCACAGCACAGCTGGCTCAGACTCTCTGTCCGAGACACAAGCCTTTGTTATCATTCTTCTTTCTTTTTCTATTTTTAGCTAGTCTTCTGATGAAATCCTTTCTTCTATTCTTTTAGTATAGTTTTAATATATATATATAATAAAATAATAAATCAGCCTTCTGAAACATGGACTCAGATCCTCATCTCTTCCCTCATCCTGAGACCCCTGTGAACACCGTCACACTGCTCTTTTCAAGGTAAAAGAGACTTTTTAATTTCTGACTCCAAAATTTATAGATTTCCAAAAGTGACAGTGCCACCTCTCCAATGACACTGGACAAACCAACAGTCCATCAAATTTCTCCTCCTCCACAAAAGAATGCAAAACAATGAGTTATTTACAGAAAGCGTGTGAGAAGGTTCGTTACAAGAATGTGAACATTAGAAGGCTTAGAAAATCTTAAAAAATCAGTGTGACAGCCCTGGGTTCTCTCTGCTGCTGGCTGGGTTCACATTCCCCAAGGCCTTGCTGTGCAATCTCAGCCTGCTGGGCACTGCTGCTGGTGTGAGAGCTGTGCTGGGAGCTGAGGGCTGGGTGAGAGCAGGGCACGTGTGGAGGGCAGGCAGAGCAGTGTGAGTGCCGCAGCACGGGCTCTGAGCGATGGGAGCCACACACAGGAGCAGCTCTGAGAGTTCTGCTGTCCCCACCTCCAGTGCCACTGACTGCTGTGCCCTTGGTGTCCCATCCCTCCTGTTCCTCCTGCAGCAGGGTCACTCCCAGGGCTGGCTGGGCAGTTCCCCTCTTGCTGCTCCTGTGGTTTCCATCATCCCCCAGCTTTCCATCTGATGCCCAAAGCTCAGGGGTTCCCTGGTCCCAGAGCTCCCATCCTGCCAGGGCTGCTCAGCCAGGCAGGGCAGGACTCGGCCCTTTGGCACACCCTGGGGTTCTGACTGACAGCTGCTCCTTTCTTTGAATTCCCAGCTCACTTTTGACATATTTTTGGCTCTGGCTGCCCAGCAGTATTGATCAGATTTTTATGGAGTGAGTGTTCTTTCTGCCTTTAGTTGTCATGCAAGACAGATTTCTGTGGTACAGGAGGTACTGTAATTAAAACTAACTGAGAGAAAGAGAAAAAGAGAGAGAGAAAGAGAGAGAGAAAGAGAGAATGGAAAGGAAGGAAAGGAAGGAAAGGAAGGAAGGAGGGAAGGAAGGAAAGGAAGGAAAGGAAGGAAGGAGGGAAGGAAGGAAAGGAAGGAAAGGAAGGAAAGGAAGGAAGGAAGGAAGGAAGGAAAGAAAGAAAGAAAGAAAGAAAGAAAGAAAGAAAGAAAGAAAGAAAGAAAGAAAGAAAGAAAGAAAGAAAGAGAAAGAAAGAAAGAAAGAAAGAAAAAGAAAGAAAGAAAGAAAAACCCCTCCACATAAAACCAGACCTCATGTCCCACTCCTCTAATTTTCTGTGAGCAGAGATAGGAAATAAAAATTCTTCCAGGCTTCTTATTTAATTTTTAAGAGCATGGCTTTTTGCAGACCTCTGGCGCAAAACACAGGCTGATAAAGGTTTCTTTTGGGTTTACAGAGAAGACCACAATGGTTTCATCATCCCTTGAGAGCATGGTAACCCCACGCCTTTCTTTTCTCTAGGAAGGGACTAGTATGGATTAGTGATGGGAGTTTTAGTGCCACAGGCACTGGCTGTGTGCAAGGAATATTACAGATTTGTGTAGGGACAGACTGGTTTCAGTTCCTGGGCCTTGGGAACTGAAGATAGCAGTGAAACCCCTGCAGCCCTTCCAAGAGCCTCCATGTGCTCCTCCATCCACAGAGAGGGTGTGAAGGAGGCACTGAAGGGGTAGAATTGAAAAACATCACTTGGAAAACACCAGAAAACACCCAGAGCTTTATGAAAATAACCAGGGGTTGACTGCACTGGCTGCTCCCTACAGATCACAGCAGGGCCCTGGAGCTGAGGGGGAAAGGACACATCAAAGAGAATGGTTTCAAAGGGAGACCAGAAGGGGAAATGCAGATTTCTACAGCCAATACTTTGGGATACTGCCCTGAGAGCGAGACCAACCCTGGCAGAAAGTGTGGATGTCCAAAATGCAGCTGAGGAGGAGCCTGTGAAGGCTCCTGAGCATCAGATTTGGTGTCTCCAGGTGAGGAAATCCCAGGAGCTGCTGTGGGGCAGACCTCCCTCCCTGGCTTTGAAGGGAAACAGAGTCTCATCCCCTGGGCTCACAGCCACTCCTGCCCAAATGTTTGCATTTGGGGTCTGGACACCTGCCAGCCCAATTCAGCTCTCTGTAGTGGCCAAAAGCCCCAGGGGATGGAGCTGGGCTGGCTCTCCATCTGTCTGAGCTGGTGGCAGGGCTCTGATGCCAGCCCCAAAGGGAGCTGAGCTTGTGCCTGCACTGGGCAGCAGGGACAGTGCCCCCAGTCAGCTGTGCCAGGCCACAGGGACACCCAGGGACACAGCAGGGACACCCTGGCACACAGCAGGGACACCCTGTGCCACCCTCTGCAGCCTGGGCACAGAGCCCCTGGCAGTGCTGCTGTCCCTGGCCGTGCCCAGCTGGCCATGCCAGGAGAGGAGTCCTGCCTTCCGTGGGTGCCAGGTTGGAAGGAAAGCACTGATCCTGGGCCAGTTTTCCAGTCCATTTGGTTTCTCTGTGCCTCGATGGGGACATTAAATAGCAGGCAGCATGTGCTGAGCACGGGCATCTCGTGCCTCTGTGATGAGCAGTTCCCAGGCACAGACACAGGGATGGCCACTGGCACACCTGACTGTGGCTGTACAGAACCTCCCTGCAGCACAAAGCAGGGCCACCGTTCCCTGCAGGAGTTCATGGTCCAGCCCTTCCCCAGCTGTGGGCTTGAGGCAGGGGATTGGATTTGTGGAGTGCAGCAGTCAGGGAATGAAATGAATGAAATTCTGCAGCCAGGCTGTGCCAAGCCCTGTGTGAGCCACACAGCCCCAGGGTGCTGGGGAGAGCCCAGGGACTGCAGAGCGGGGACTGCACATCTCTGTGAGAGCCACAGTCCAGAAAGAAATGAGAAAGAAAGAAAAGGAAAGAGAGAAAGAAAGGAAAGAAAGGAAAGAAAGGAAAGGGAGGGAGGAAGGAAGGAAAGGAAAGGAAAGGAAAGGAAAGGAAAGGAAAGGAAAGGAAAGGAAAGGAAAGGAAAGGAAAGGAAAGGAAAGGAAAGGAAGAAAGAAAAGGAAAGGGGGAGAGAGAGAAAAAAGAAAGAGAGAAAGAAAGAGAGAAAAAGAGAGGAAGAGGAAGAGAGAAGAGAAAGAGAGAAAGAGAGACAGAAAGAAAAGAAAGAAAAGATGCCCCAGCATCTGTCTGCTCCCAGCAACTGAACCTGAAACAGGGGATGTTTTTCCCCTACACTTGCCTGTTCATTGACTAAATTTCAAATAAGATCACCACGGGTCTTAAGCAGAGTTTCCTAAATTAATCTCCTGAACATAATCATCAGAGAAAGGCTTGTTCCTGCAAGGCTGTGCCTTGCACTCGTTAGGAGGTGAGTGGCAGCAGCTGTCACTGAATAATCGTTCTCATTAACTCATCTTTGTACCTTTCCTTTGCCTGATGAAACCCTCTCTCCAAAACACAGCCTCGAGGGCTGCTCACAACCAAAGCACACAAACAGGGAGAGACAGGGCCAGGGAGGCTGGAAACGCATCCACCTCCTCCTTCCATGGAGACAATTTAGAGGGAGAACATGGCCCAGCTCCTGTTCCCTGCAGGCCTGGCAGGAGGGACCAGCTCCTGGGGCATGGCCCAGGCATCTGCCATCCCTTCATCCTTCCCCTGTGTTTGTGAGGGTCCCCAGGATGAGGTGAGAGATGAGGAATCTGACTCCATGTTCTCAGAAGGCTGATAATATATAATATAATATAATATAATATAATATAATATAATATAATAATAGAATTCTAGATAATATATCATTATAATATACAATATATCATTATAACATATAATATATAATTATATAAACAATAATATAATTTTGTATATAATGATATATAATATATATAATATTATATATAATATATGTAATATATAATTCTCTTCTCTTCTATTCTATTATATTTTTATTATTATGCTATACTAAAACTATACTAAAGAAACAGAAGGATACAGACAGAAGGTTTAACAAGAATGAATAATAAAAACTTGTGACTGACTCCTCACAGTCTGACACAGTCTGACCAATGGTGATTGGCCATTAAGTAAAAACAATTCACATGTTTGGATAAACAATCTCCAGACCACATTCCAGAGCAGCAAACACAGGAGTAGCAATCAGATAATTATTGTTTTCATCCCTCTCTGAGGTTTCTCAGCTTCCCAGGAGAAAATTCTGGGCAAAGAGGATTTTTCAGAAAAGATGACAGAGACATTCCCCCTGCTGCCAGTGGCCCCAGCAGGGCCCTCATTACCCCTGCCCCTCACTCGCCTTGCTGCAGTCCCTGGTGAAAAGCTGCCTGCACCACCTGGGGCTGCTTTCTTAAGAAAACTATTGTAAATTTTAAAGTGAGCTTCATTTGCAGGATATGCTGTTTTGTGATAATTTTTGCAATCCCAGAACCCAAGGGCACTCTCAGACTCTGGTCCCAGCTGTGGGTCAGCAGTCAGGGTTGCAGCCTTGTCTCTGGTGCTGGTTTCAGTGGGATAAATGATGTGGGATCCCAAGGCAGACTGCAGAGACCATGCTTAGAGATGCCACCAAGTCAGCAACCATGAGAAAATAACTTTAAATCAAGAGTCTCAGGCTCAGATTTCAAAGTTATTTCCTAAATCCAGGAAATTTGTGGCTGTCCCTCTCTGCCACTCCTCAGCTGTTCAGAGAAGCAAGATCCCAGGGAGCCCATCCCTGAGGAGCTCCCTGCTCTGGGCACAGCATCTCTCCAGGACACTGACCAGTTGTGACTTTTATTTGACCAATGGTCTGGCGCTGACAGGGAGCATACGGCCAGGGCTGGAGCAGCAGCAGGAGCCATAGATTATCCCTAATTGCCTGCAGCAGATGAAGCTGACCTTCAGAGAGCACAGCCATGAATCTTCACACAAGGCAGGGAGTGCCTCGTGGATTTCCTGTCCGCTGCCTTGACAGCTCCACCAAGTATGGGATTTGCAGGGACCCCCGTGGCAGGGAGGAATGGTGAGGAGGACTCCATCTTATCAAACGGCTAATTAATTACTTTATATACTGTATTATTCTATACTATATAACACTATATTACATGACATCTAAACTCAATCTGCCAAGCTCTCAACCCTGCACACACTGCCCAGAATCTCATGGCTGTCCCCCAACAGTCCCAACTCACACACACACACACACACCTGGGCCTGACAGGCCAAGGAAACAAAACACCATCACTCTGGGTAAACAATCTCCATATTGCATTCTGCTTTGGCACAAACACAGGCACAGCAAATGATAAGAATTGTGTTTTCTTTCTCTGTGGTTCAGAGAATGCAGAACCCAGAAATATTCCTGGGAAGAATTGTGCCTTGCTTTTCACTGTGAGGAGAAATGTGGCGACAACCAAGCCTCTGCTGCTATTGCAGGAGGAGAAGGGCCAGAAGGATCTGCTGTGCAAAGCCCTGATTTACAGGGACAGCCACAAGTCAGGAGCATACCTGAGCTTTCAGGTGTGTTTTCCCTTGCAAGCAGCTCACAGCTAGTGGGCAAGAGCGAGAGCAGTCAGACAGACATGGAACAGCAGTGTTTTCTGTGGCCTTCTCTGGAGGAAGTAAATCTGCTCTGTTAGACCAGGAACATCATAAAGAATGCTATAGGAACCTGCGGGTTTTTTGGTGGTGTTGGTGCCTTTATAACTCAGCTTGGGGGAAGGCAGAACAGCTTCCAGAAAGGCATGAGAAGCTGAACAGGAAGGTCTGGGTTGTCAAGGGGAAAGTGCCCTACAAACCTTGCGGTGCTCCATCACTGAGGCAGTAGGGACGAGCTGAGCTGGGAGTAAATGCCACTGCCAGAGTGACCTGAAGGGTCCCAAAGCTCTTGCTTCTTTGAAACAGGGTCCTGTGCTCGTGCTGGGACAGAGGGAGATGGCAGAGCTCCTGCCTTTGCCTAAGCTCACCCTCCATGTGGCTGGGAGTGCTGGGCAGAGCTGCCTGTCACTGAGGCTCCAGGGCTCAGGCTGTATGGAGAGGGATGAGTGTCACAGACACATTTTATGAAAAATCCTTTCCTTAGGATTTTTCCTCCTGAGAAGCTGAGAGACCTCAGGAACAAAATGTAAACATTGATTATCTGCTGCTGTGGAATGCAACAGGTGCATCTGTGATTGGTCTCAAGTGGTTGTTTTTAATTAAGGGCCAATCACAGTCAGCTAGCTTGGACAGGGAGTCTGAGCCACAAACGTTTGTTATTCATTCTTTCTTTTTCTATTCTTAGCTAGCTTTCTGATGAAATCTTTTCTTCTATTCTTTTTGCATAGTATTAATATAATATATATCATAAAATAATAAATCAAGCCTTCTGAAACATGGAGTCAGATCCTCATCTCTCATCCTGAGACCCCTGTGAACACCGTCACTGATGAGAAATCACATCTGTAGGGTCTCTCTGTGTGGTTTCTGCTTCTGCAGTGCCAGTAGTCACCAAGCACACGTTGCTGATCTGGGAGGATTCGTGTCAGATGCTTGGTCACTCTGAATCAGCCAGGCTGTGTTGATATGTACCCACTGCAGCCTGGCCCCTCCTGCAGGCTCAGAACCAGCTAAGAACCAAGATACAAATCAAAAAGAGAAGGAAAACCCAACCAAATGAAACAGCTTGGCTGCCTGTGAGCAGCTCTGTGAGTATCAGCCAGTTTCCTTGTGGGCAGAGCCAGAGCCCAGCCAGGGTTTGCTTGGCTGGCTCAGCATTCCCAGGGTGTTTGTGGCACTCAGAGCCTGGCAGAGCAATCCCACAGGGCTGCCAGGGCCAGCACAGGGGGTGACAAGCTGGGACAGTGTGTTCATAGGGGACAAACAGCATCTCAGCTGCAGTTTGAGCATGACAGTCTCTCTGGGAGCTGTGTGTGCAAGTGCCTCTCTCACTCCTGCACTGCTGTGTCTTGATGTTCATCTCTGCTCTTTCTTGGGGCAGGAATAGACGCCATGGAATGAGAGGGAGAAGCTCTGGCCCTGCTGTGTCAGTGCACTGACAAATCCCATCTCCTGAGTGTCAGAGCATCGGGGGGTAGGATGGTGGGGACAGAGAGAGATCTCTGCAGCCAGGTCTGGAACTTGTGGTTTATTGCAAAGGGCCTGGGTGCAGGGCCCTGCTGGGAGCTGCCAGCCACAGCCCAGAGCAGCAAAGAGAGAAGAGAGGGGGAGAGAGGATGAGAGGGTGAGAGAGTGAAAGGGGTAAGAGAGTAAAAGCGTAAGAGAGTAAAAAGGGAAGGAGAGGTAAGGGCTAAGAGGGGCAAGAGACAGGAGAGTGAAGTTCTCATTACAATACAATAAATCTTCTTCTGTGTTGAATATTCTGATTCTCACTAACCAATCTAGTACAAGATACAAATCCTATAGCATTTCCATACAGCCTGTAAGAATCACTACATTACCATGCTGTGTTACATTTTAAACCCTAAAAACTCCTCTTTGGGCCCCTTCTGCCAAGCTGGCAGGGTCTGCTCTGACCCTTGGGCCTGTCTGCAAGCAGAGGGTGTTGTTCCATCAAAAGGGGATCACCTTCAGCTGGCCACAACATTGTTTTCCAGTTGTTCAGTAACTGAGGTATCTCAAAGCTTGCTTTCATTTCCATCTTGCTTATAGTTTCCATATTCTCAAAATCTTTTGCCAGGCAATCATATTTATAAGGCTTTCCTGTTTCATCTTCCCCAGCACTGAGGAGTGCAGCAAGGTTTCCAGAGCTCTGCTGGCCGAGCCCGTGGGCAGAGCCAGCTCCTGCCTGGCAGCTCCAGCGTGTGCCAGCTGAGAGGGAGAGGAGATGGGCAGTGACAGGACCCTCTGGGTGCTATCTGCAGAGAGAAGGCAACCACAGACAGGCAAGGAAGCCTTGGGGTGCCCTGCAGTGCTGGAGGGTGCTCTTATGGCAGGAGGTCACCTCTCCAGCCTCTCTCACCTTGGGCTGCCCCACAAGCTGCATGTGGAGATGTTAGGGGTGATTTTAATGGCCGCTGAAGCAATGTTCCAACTGATGTGCCCTGTGGCCTTGCCTGCTCCCTCCTGCCTGCCCAGGGTGCCCATTCCCAGTGCAGCTCAGCAGGGCCCAAAGCTGGGATCATTTCCATGATATTGGCTGCAGGCTGGCTGCTGGGCTGCCCTCCCTGAGCTGACCTCCTCCCTGGCTCTGCACCCTCACAGCCCTGCCCATCCTGAGCCAGCCTCAGGGCAGGCAGGGGCCAAGGGCTGAATCCTCCCCGGCTTTTGCAATCCTGCTCTGTGTCCCCAGAGCCCTTTCCCACCACCCCTGCTGTCCTGCACAGTGAATTGTGCACAGAGGGTGACCACAGGGGCACTGTCCCCTTCAAAAGGCCTGACCAAGTCTTGGGTCCTTCTGCAAATTACCCCATTCCAAAAGTTCCAGCAGTGGCTGCTGCTTATGTAATTTTCTCCTTTCCACGGGTTTATACAAACTTCCCATTTTAAATGTGAATTCAGCTGGAGACTTCTGGGTTAAATCCTTCAAGTGGTTGTTATTTTACTCCTTCCACTTGGGATTTCTGGAAGAAAAGTACTTACCACACATTTAAATGACAAGGAAGTGCAGGAAACACTGCAATCTTTTCTGCCTCTATTTCATTAACCTCTTTGCTCTCTGAAGGACTGGCAGCCTCATAAGAGAGCAGATTTCTCCTATACAGGGTTCTGCTGTCATGCCTGTCAGGAAGCCCCACCAAAATTCAGAGGCTGACTGCTTTTACATTTAATGGCCTAAATATTTATATTTTTAGATTAGTATTAGTGGGCCTAGCCACCTTTTCATTAATTTCTTCCACTTTTAAAAAAACCACCTTGGTTTTTTTCCTCCTTGATCTTACTAAAGAGCTGCTGAGTTCAAGATGGACAAGGAACTACTGGAGAGGGTCAAAACTTGTATTTCAGGCTTTCCTGAAGAGTCTCCCTGCTAAGCCAGCCCAGCAGAGAAAGGTTGGGAAGGTGCAGCATATTTCAGTGAGAGGTTTCTGTTTTGGTAGGGATGGAAGTCCACAGGAGGTGATGACTGATTGGGAGATAGTCTGCACCTTCAGTTATCTGCCATCTTTTTCAAAACAGATATAAAATACCAAACTCCACAGTCTTGGCTGAAACATTTGGTCCTGGAAGCAATTATTAATTCTTAATCACCTGCAGGATCTGCAGGATGCCTTGAGCTTCACAACTGCTTCCATTACTGGAGGGATATGAGCCAGCCCCAAGCACATCTGCTATGCCCTGATGAATTTGGGAAGATTTGGCTTCACAACAGAGTTAAAAGGGAAATATTGATAACCCAAAGGATTCTGGAGAAGCAAAATGAATGCAGCCACTCCCTCCCTGTGCTGTGGGGTTGGCAAGGGGGTGATGCCCAGGTTCTGAGATCATTTTGGGCTGGAAAAGTGCAAAGTTTGGCTTCTCCCAGTGGTGCCCACTGCTGTGCTCCTCACACGTGTGGGCTGGCTCTGCTGCTGCCTCTCCCAGGGGTGCACCCACACACAGCTTGGCACCTGCTCTGAGACACAGGAGAGGATGCAGGAGCAGGGGAGGTGAGAGGAGGGGAGCTTGAGAAGTTTTCCAACTCAGGAAAATTATTCTGAAGCTAAAAAATGGAAAGCTAAAATCCCCCACTGGGAAACCCCTTGGAGGATATCAGAAAATGAGGCTGAGTAGTTTCTTTGGATCCTGTGGAATTTAACACAGATTTGTCATCTAGCTGTCAAACCCACTAGAAATGTCTCACTCTCTCTTAATAGTTTCAGAGATTTTAGAGATTTTCCAGCTCAAAAGACCATTCTGTTCATCTCTTCTTGCATAAAATTGGCTATTCCTGTATGAAGCCTGTCCGCCCTGGTCAGACAGAAGCTTATCTTTGCAAAAAACCTCCACTGAGATTTAAACACTTCAGGCACAGAGAATCCATCGTGTACCTGGTGAATCCTTGCAGAGGCTAATTGCTCCCACAATTAACCATGTCTTTCTGAACACATCCAGCCTGCAGGGGTTCAGTTGGGTTAAAGAGCTGTTAATCATGAGGTTCCCCCTCTCGGGATGTGTTCAACAGCTCTCAGTCTGTGACCTGACCTGTGGGACTTCCCTCAAGGCTGCAGCAAGGAACCTGGGAGCAGCTGGGGTGTCAGGAGCCTTCAATCAATTGTACACAGGTCACCACCAGAAAAACAGCAGAGGAAGAGCTGACAGTGTTGATTTCTGGGTGTTTGGAGAATTAGGAGTGGGCTGCAGGTGTTGCAGTGTCTGCACTTGTGCATGGCAGGGTGTGGAGCAGTGGGGAGCTGCTGGTGGAGCTGCTGCAGTGCTGGATGCTCCTCTGTGCCAAAGCTCATAACTGAGGGCCAATAAAGCCGATAAAACCTTCCCTGTGCTGCCACAGCCTCTCCAGGGGGGTTGTTACAGCTGCATCCCAGGATGTCGCAGACATCTTTTATGAAAAATCCTTTCCTTAGGATTTTCCTCCTGAGAAGCTGAGGGGCCTCAGGAACAAAAGGTAAACAATGGTTATCTGCTGCTGTGGAATGCAACAAGTAAATCTTTGATTGGCCTATGTTGGTTTGTTCTAATTAATGGCCAATCACAGTCAGCTGGCTCGGACAGAGAGGCCGAGCCACAAACCTTTGTTATTCATTCTTTTTTTTCCTATTCTTAGCCAGCCTTCTGATGAAATCCTTTCTTCTATTCTTTTAGTAAAATTTTAATGTAATATATATAATAAAATAATAAATCAGCCTTCTGAAACATGGAGTCAGATCCTCGTCTCCTCCCTCATCCCCAGACCCCTGTGAACACGGTCACACCAGGAAGCTGATTTAGGAGTGTTTTTGGGGCTGGGACATTTTTATGAGGTGCTGCTTTCACACTCCACTGCTTGGGAAGCCCAAGTGCCTTAAATAAACACCTGGAGGGACACAGCCCCTGGTCTGACCAACATCATGACCCAGCTCCCACAGAGGGGTGGGAGATGCTCTGGGAGCCCCTGTGTGCCCAGCTCTGCCCCAATGGGCCCAAGGTGCCTGTGCAGGGGAAGAAGAACACATTTGTAGTGCAGAATTATTTTTCAGACCTCATCTTCTGCAAGGCCCTGGAGTGTTGCTCAGTTTCTCCCCGGGGATAATCTGTCAGGAGAGAAATCTCTCTGCTGCACTGGCCTGCGCTGCACAGCAATTGTCCTTGGAGAATAAGTGCTTTGGATGGATGACTCCTGCAGAAGTGAGACACAAGAGTAAATGAATTCAGCTATGGGCTGGAGTGGAGCTGCTAAGCCTTTTGGTTTGATCTAGCAGCTGTGTTTCCTCCAGATTAAAACATATTCCACTCTCGACCATGCCTCGACCTGTTCTGCCACTGGAATGCTGGAACTCACAGAAATCTGTAATTAATATATGATAACTAAATCTAACTAAATTTAACTCAATTTAATCAAATTTCTTGAGACAAGCAGCTCAGACAGCCATGTCCCATGAACAGCTGGTGACAGAAATTTGTGTTTTTCAAAAGGAGAAGCAAACCTAATTAGTCCTTTCTGATGGAGGACTTCACAAATTGCACAATTTCCAAATGCTCTTTAGTCATTAACCCTAATTACTGGATCTAAGTACACAAAATTTACATTTGCAACTGCGAGAGCAGGAAATCTCAGTATTTAAATAAATATATAGATGTACCAATTTTCCAGCTCTTCTTCTCCCCACTGCAAGCTGCATGATCTGAAAGGCACAAAGTCCCAAAGGCTTGATGTGTGTGACATGATGGTTTCCACTGCCAGGCAGGTGTGAGCTGCAGAGCGTGCCTTCAGTAATGAACCATCTTCTTTTAGTTTATTAAGAGCAGGTTAGAGGTGAAGTGAGCATGGTGTGGAAGTGCCTGCATGCAGGGACAGCTTTGGAGAGGCTCCTTCATCTCTCAGAAAGAGAGTTAGCCAGGAAAAAAGGTTAAAGGTAAGGCCATGCAGTGTGAGTTTGATTACCCAGAGGAGCAGCTCCCCAAGAATGGATGCACTGCAGACATCTTTTATGGAAAATCCTTTCCTTAGGGTTTTTTCTCCTGAGAAGCTGACAGGCCTCAGGAACAAAATGTAAACAATGGTTATCTGCTGCTGTGGAATGCAACGGGTGCATCTGTGATTGGTCTCGTGTGGATGTTTCTAATTAATGGCCAATCACAGTCAGAGAGCCAGAGAGCCGAGCCACAAATCTTTGCTATCATTCTTGGCTATTCTATTCTTAGCTAGCCTTCTGAGGAAACCTTTTCTTCTATTCTTTTAGTATATCATTAAAAAAAAAATATATATATATATGTATCATAAAATAATAAATCAAGCCTTCTGAAACATGGAATCAGATCCTTGTATTTTCCCTCATCCAAGAACCTCTGTGAACACCGTCACAGGTGGATGTGCTGCTCCCCAAGGGTGCTGTGCTGCTCCCCAAGGGTGGATGTGCTGCTCCCCAAGGGTGCTGTGCTGCTTCCTGAGGATGGTGTCCTGCTTTCAGCCAGGCTGATCTGGGAGGAGTGATGCAGAGCCAGGGCTGGGATCCTGCAGGGAGCCCCAGAAGCAGCTCAGGGCGCCCCAGTGAGCCATCAGGGTGCTTGTCTGGGAGCTCATCTCCATTCCCAGGCTTCCAGGTGGCACTGGCATGCTGGATATTGGCCCCAGGGTTCTGGACAAGGTCTTTATTTTCAGCTTACTGGTGATGTGTGGTTCACAATGTTTCCCGGGAATTTATGATAGCCTGGGAAGAGCTGGTGAGTCAGGAGGCAGGCAGTCATTAATTCCCAGTAATGCCTCAGACTGAGTTCATTACTGTTATCAGAAGATTAAATGATGTGAAAAGTAGATTTATTTATTTTTCTGAGGCTGATGCAGTTTGCTTTTGGAAGACACTGTGCTCTGGGGAAAAGCAGTGCCAGTGCCTTGGCAAGAGAGGAGCCTGAATCCTCTCGCAGCAGTTTGTTCAACACAGAAATGTTTGCTGTGTGTTTGAAACAAGAGGTTGTATCAAGGTCACTCCACTGAGACTCAGCTTTGCAATCCCTGTGAAAGGAGAGCTCTTGCTCTCGCTGTCCTCAGAGATCTTTTTTTCCTCCCCTCCTCACGGAAAGGGCAGGGCTGCGAGCTCTGGCAGGAGGAATAAAAGGTTTGCAGAATGGGCACTCCTACAAAGTGTCCTGCTGTAAAGAAGTGCTATAAAGAAGCTGAATCAGTTCCAGAGTGTCCCTCTCTTTCCCCAGGCTCCCTCCAGGCCCAGCCCTGGCTCTGCTGTGCTGCCAGGAGGGAGCTCTGTGGCTGCAGAGGTGATCCAGGTCTGTTCTGCCAGCACCAGCCCCTCAGGGCGCCAAGGAGGAAATGGAGAACTAATCCATTTGAAAATCTTTTAGCAGCTTACATTAACATTAATCTGGCAGCTGCCATTAAACCTTCAGGAGCTGTCCTCACTGAGTGCTTCCCTCATCCTTTTTAACCTCTCAGGGAGGATGCAGGGACAGTGACAGCAGGGCTGTGTCCCACTGCCCTCCCAGCCCAAGCAGGACTGGGTTTGATTCCTCTGCTGCCTGTGCTGTCCTGCTGGGCTCAGGAATTCAATCTTGGGTTGAATTTCATCCCATTCCATCAACTAATACAGGCAGAGTATATCATGGTCACCCTACATTTCCTGATCAGTGCTCTGTGCATGCCACAAGCAGCCCAGGATGGACTGAGCTTGGGCTAGCAGTGCTGTTGTTTTTATACTGACAGGGGCCCTGAATAAATTCAAACACTGAAGGAGACACAAAAGCACCCATCCAGGCTGCAGGCTGAGCAAATAAAGAAACTGATTGCTGGAGAGTTTTATGAGGATAATAAACAACATGATAATAAATGGCCATGAATATTTCATGGCGGGTGTAGTTCTGATATGATGTGCCATAGAGGAGTGATGGGGTTTTTCAACATTGGGATGCAAATGGGGAATGTGTTCTATATTTTGCAGGTTTCTCCCCAGACACGCTGTGTTTTCTGAAAATCAGATTGACTGGGAGCGTTTGATATGAGAAACAACTTGAGGGCTCTGGTTAGAGTCAAAGAAAAGCACAGGGAACTATCAGAGGATTGTCGGTGCTGGAGACGAAAAAATCCCACGCAGATCAAGCAGCCCCTAAACATCAGGGAAGGCAGGTGGGAGTTACCAAAGGCAAATCACGCTCTGTGCCATCCCTGGAGCTGGGAGCTGAGCTCCCCACCCAGAACCAGCAGCCCCTCTGTGCTGGGGACAGCACAGCCCCTGGGAGAGGAGAGCAGAGTGAGGGGCCAAGTCCTCCCTCCTCACTCACTGCTTGGGACCAGGGGTTTGAGCTTGCCAGGGACAAAGAATCCAATTTCTGGAGGGGATCGGAGGTTTGAGCTTGCCAGGGGCAAAGGATCTTCTTTCGGGAGGGGACCAGAGGTTTGAGTTTGACAGAGACAAAGAATCCAGTTTCTGGAGGGGACAGGGGTTTGAGCTTGCCAGGGGCAGACAGTGGAAGGATCTCCTTTCTGGAGGGGACCAGGGATTTTTGAGTTCTCCCCAAATTTGCAGACAGGGTTTTTTTTCATAGAACCCTTTGTTCAAAGGCATGGGCAAGTACCTGGAGTGATGCCTCCACCTGAACAGTTTCTCTGCAGGGACACTCAGTCAAAGTCACTGGGCAGGAGCCAGTGGGTCAGTCCTACCTCCTCCTCTTTTAATTAATTCTGTCAGCCCCACACTTTGCCCCACAGCCAGAGGAAACTGGCTTTACTGGGGTTTGTTTCCTGCTCTCTGCTGGCAGGTGTTCCTGCCTGAGCAGGCCCAGGGCACAGAGCTGGCTCTCTGAACATCTGTGTGCCATCACACACAGGAACACACTCAGGGGAGTGCAGGCAAGTGCTGGCAGCTGCCAAGGCCAAGTACCAGCCTGTGCTGGATAAGACAGCAATGGCAGCCCTGAGAGCCCCCTGCTTTCCTCCTGCATCTCCCTCAGCCTTCGCTGACACATTCTGGCCTGCTGCTCTTCACAGGCACCTTTCATACTCGTCCTGCCTCCTCCTCTTTTAATGAATTCTGTCAGGTCCTCAGCCAGCTATTAAAATGCACTGCACGTTGCATATTCACAAGTTTGGGTGGTGCAGGGACAGTTTCTAACAACCCACCTGCCTCCTGTCCTGCTTGGCACAGGTGGCAAAGCCAGGGTGTGAAAGGAGAGGTGGGACTAGGGGGAAGCAGCCCTTGCAGGTGCCTGGCTGGGCACAGGAGCAGGTATGGAGCTGGAGAGACAGCCTGCAGGCTTTAACCACGGGACAAACCTGGCTGTTTTCACCCCTTGCTGCAGCTCTCTGCTTCTGTTTCCCCATTTCCAAGGCAGAGTGAGGAGCACACCCATCCTCCTGTGTGTGAAACATTGCTGAGGAGCACCTGCACCTCAAAACAGTGAGAGCCAACACATTTCCAGCTACTGCCACTTCCAGAGCTGCTCTGTCACCCAGCATGGGTTGGGAGCCATCCCTGCTGTCACCTGTGTCCTTCTGGGGTCATCAGTACAGACACCCCACCTGGGGCTGTTCTCCCACCTGCTTCATGAGTTTCCAGTGAACCCAGAGTGTTTCCTTTGGGTTTCTCACTCGGTTCCTCCTCGAGGTGCTGCTGAGCTGGTGGCACCAGTGGCACCTACCCTGGTTCCTTGGTCCCACAATGGGTGCTCTGTGTTTTTGCCCTCCATGCTGCAGTGGGATGACCCAGGGCCTTGTTACTTCCAATTTTTTCAAGGGTTTGCTCCAATTTCCTGATCCCTGCAACCAAAATCAGTCCCAACCACCTTGGTTAGGACTCAGCACCCACACACAGATGTGGAAGCTGCTCTGCAGAGCCCTGTTTTCACCAACACACCCATGAATAAACAGGCCACAGCTCCCAGATATGTTTGGCCAGCTGGTGTCTCAGTGGAGGTGGGCCCATCAAATGGAAAGTGCCTTTTCAAAAAGTAAAAAATAAAAAAGGGGAAAAAAGGGAAAAAATAGAAAATAGAAAATAGAAAAAAAAATGCCCTTGTTTTAAAGCCTGCACCTGAGTGATGCTGTGAGCTAACTTCTCCCAAAATAGGTGTTGTCAGATGATGAAAACTCTTCCATAAAGATGTTAAGCTCGCTTTCTGGATCAGAAGTATTTCTTCTTGGAGAGTGCTGATGAGATTGTGCCTTGATCAGCCAAAGTGGGGCTGATTTGAATGTGCTTTACTACAAAGCAGTCATTACATTTCTCCTTAGGATCCAAACAAACATTCCCTCCATATTTCAGCTGTGCTGAACTGGCTTTGCAAGGAGCCCTGCAGGCATTTGCTCAGGAGCTGGTGAAATTACCCTGCCTAATGGCCTCGAGAAGCTGAGCCAGCCAAGCATGAACGGTGCCACGGAGATCCCAGGAGCTGTGTGAAGCAAATGGCACGTTGGCTTCTGTGGCAGCCTCAAGGTAGCAGCTCAAGCATAAAGTGGGGATGGAAAAGGACTTAATATGCTCACACACACACCTTGTTGTTTTGTTTTGGGCTCTTTCTGTCCATTAATTTGACACGCTTCTCCTGGAAAGTGCGTGGATGGGAGAAGCAGTGTTTGCCTGTGTGTTCCATTGTTCTGCTGACACCTCGGGCAGGAGGGCTGGGGCTGCCTTCAGCAATGCCATCCTGAGCTGATGGGGTCTCTGGGGTTGAGGTGTTAGAAAGTCTCTTTTTCCCAGCCCTGAGACTGAAGAAGACAGGATTCCTTGGCTCTCCTTCTCAAGGTTGTTTATTATTTCTTCTTATTTATTTTTATATTATTGATTATACCTTTTTTTTTTCTTATCTATAAATTTGTTTCTGGCCTGCCGAGGAGGTCTGTCCAGCAGGTTGGGTTAAGGTACAGTGACTGCCCTTGGGGTGGTGTTATCTTTTTATACTAAAAACTACGTGTACATTATTTACAATAATTTTCCAATACCTATCACCTATGTTAGACAGTCTGTCTCTACTCTAAACCAATGCAAAAATGTCACCATCCCAGCAGAAGACAGAGAACAAGAAGAAGGAGAAAGAACACGCCCAGATTCCTCCATCTTGCCTCCTGAATATGTATCACCTATGTTAGACAGTTTGTCTCTACCTTAAACCAATCCAAAAGTGCCACCATCACAGCAGAAGATTGAGGACAAGAAGGAGAAGGAGAAAGAACATGCCCAGATTCCTCCATCTTGCCTCCTGAACTCCCATTCTAAAACCCCACAATTCCAAATTTGCACCCTGTGGTAAATTCACTATCATTCTATTCAAACATTTGTGGCTTGCAACTCTTCACACAAAGTTGGTAATTGTTTCCATGGGCTAAAATGGAAGGCACAGGTGTTTTTGACTCCATGCCAAGGTCTGTGAGCCCCCTGCCAGGGTCTCAAATCACCCAGGGCAGCCAGAGGAATGTCCTGGGTTCTGACACTGAGTGACCAAGGGCAATGCATGGCATCAGCAGTGTGTGCAAGTGTGGGGACCCTCCTGGCACCTCTGCAGCACCCTCCAGAAGAGCGTCATGCTCCTTGCTTGCTGCAGGCAGGAGCAGGAACCAGCACTGCAGCAGGAAGGATGAATCCCACTGAACTCTCTGTGAGGGGTTTCCTTCTGGTGCAAACTGGTGGGATCAATCCCCAGGTACTGCCCATACAGATGGCTGTCAGCTGCACTGGCAGGGCCTGGCTGTGCCTCTCTCCCTGCCCGGGGCTGGCTGTGTGCTCAGGTTTGCCCTGCCAAGGTTGAGCTCTGCTGCCATGGAGGGCAGGGATGATGTCAGTGGGTAACGTCAGTGCTCTCGGGGAGGAGGGGGGTATCGTTCTCACTGCTGAGAGCTTGTATTTGTCACACTGCCAGTCACCTGAGCAGATGTGGCACGTGCTGGCACGCACGTGAAGGAGGGAGCGTGATGAAGTGTCATTAGAGCAAGGGCTGGCTGATTGGGAGCTCCATCACCCAACATCTGTATCTACTGCTTTACTGAAATCACCCTGACTGACTGCAGACCTCTGAGATTTACCCTCCACATGTTTACTGTGGCCAGCTGGAAAAGCACACATTTTTTACTTGGCCTGTGTTTGTCACAGACATCTTTTATGAAAAATCCTTTCCTTAGGATTTTTCCTCCTGAGAAGCTGAGAGGCCTCAGGAACAAAATGTAAACAATGGTTATCTGCTGCTGTGGAATGCAACAGGTGCATCTGTGATTGGTCTCGTGTGGTTGTTTCTAATTAATGGCCAATCACAGCTGACTTGGACAGAGAGTCTGAGACAGAAGCCTTTGTTATCATTCTTTCTTTTTCTATTCTTAACCAGCCTTCTGACGAAATCCTTTCTTCTATTCTTTTAGTATAGTTTTAATGTAATATATATAATAAAATAATAAATCAGCCTTCTGAAACATGGAGTCAGATCCTCGTCTCTTCCCTCATCCTCAGACCCCTATGAACACTGTCACATGTGTTGAGCACTAATGAAGTTCTTCCCTTCTAAAAGCATTTTAAGACAAAATAATTAACAGGCAGGGAAACCTCCTTTCCACTTCCCCTGGACCCTTCCTCTCTCTCATCCCATTTCTCCTGCTTTCCTTGCAGTTTATGAGCTGGTAAATCACATTCCAGCCCCTGCTTTGCTCTGCACCTAGGCAGTGGTGTGATCCTGTGGAATAAATGTGTGTGATGAGAATGCCTTTAGCAAAGCACACCCTGTGTCCCCCCAGCCTCGAGCCCACTCAGCTGATGGGTTTATTATTTATCCTGGTGAGCTCTCCTCAGAGCTGAGACCCTGCCTTCATGCATGTCCCTGAATTACGGCACCAGAGCTGTGAAAGGATTTGAGTTTCAGCGCTGACTGATATGAATAGGTCTGCCTGCAGCTAAAAATAGAAAGCACAGGGCAGGCTTCCAGGCAGAGCTGTAGTAAATCCTAATGCAAGGTGGCTCGGCAGCAGGTCCTGTGGCAAAGCTCCCTCCCAGGAAAGCTGTGGCGTGGGCCCAAACCAACATTAGGTGACAGAGTTTCCTTATGGGAAGCAGCTTGTGAGCTGCAGAGACCAACATTGAGTTTCAAAGCTTTCTTTTCCCTAGAGCAGGGGTGCCCAGCTCTGCAGGAATGACTCCTTGGCTCTGTGCCTCAGTTTCCCTTCTGCAGGGGACTCTGGGTGCTGCAGGAGATGCATTTTCTGGCTCTCTCACATCTGCAGCAGGGCAGATGTGCAGGGCATCCCTGTGAGCCTGCTCTGCTCCACCACCACCCCTTGTGCTCCTATTCCTCCTCCTGCACCGAGGTGTTGGCTCATCCCCTGCTCTCCAGGCCCGCAGGGAGATGCACTCTCTCAGCCCCGGGTGCTGCTCCGTGGCCTTGCTGGCAATCAAGTGCTCCCTTCCCCGCAGGACCGTGGCTTTTGGAACTCTGCACATCTCCCTCATCACGGGGAGTTATTTCTCTGTTCATTAGGGCTCATCTGCTGTGACAATCTGCTCCCCCGGAGTCCCAGTGCCATCAGTCACGGCAATGGCTCCTCACAGCGGCGCTGGCTCAGCGAGTGGCTCATTGTCCCCGTGCTGGAGCATATGGTCCCCTGCCCCACTGCTGCCCCGCACACGGCCCTCTGCACGAGGAGCAGCTGTGCAGAGGCTCCGCGGGGCTCCCGGGGGTCACCCAAGTGTGACAGGCACGAGGAAGAGCGCTCAGCGCTGGGCAGGGCAGGGCTGGCTCTCGGGGCAGAAACGCCCCTGGGCTGGGGCAGCAGCAGGACAGGGCTCGGGGAGGGCTCAGCTGTGTTTGTAGGGGATGGAAGGGCTGCCATCCTTTCGTGCTGGGCAGAACACTGCTCCTGCAGCCGCCCTTGGTGCAGGGATGGCTGCTCTGCAGGCACTGGCAGGGGGGAAGAGCTCTTAGGGCTGTTGCACTGAGCACAGAGTGAGCACAGGGCTGGGACCTGCACCTGCAAAGTGCTGAGCTGTTCCAGGGGGTGAGAAATCCATGCTGGAGAGGGAAAGTGTGGGATGGGGCTGTGTGAGGCTCTTTGGGATCCTGGATCCTCCCCTGTGGAATAGCATGAGAGGCTTTGGGAGCGGGCACTCATCCCTGGAGAACTGCATGGATCAAATCCTGGATTTCCAGGGCCATTCCTGGTGTTGGGATGGGGAGTGGGGCTGTGGGAAGCAGGAACATCCTTTCCCATCCCCATTGATCCTTCTGGATACAGGAATATCCCCTGCCATCCCCATGGATCTTTCTGGATGCAGGAACATCCCCTGCCATCCCCACGGATACCTCTGGATGAAAAAACATCCCCTCCCATCCCCATGGATCTTTCTGGATGCAGGAACATCCCCTCCCATCCCTCTGGAGCCCCCCAAGCAGCCCCATCCCACTGGATAAAACATTCCAGGGCAGCTTCAGGATGAGCCAGGCTGGGATCTGCCCCATTCCTGCAGAATTCATGGAGAGGCCTGGAGACAATTTCTGTGTCCCATCATTTATTCATCATCCCTAAAAGCACCCGGGACAATGCTGGGACACCTGGATGGTGCCAGAGGGGGATGTGGGAATGTGAGAGTGACATTATGGATGCTGCAGGGGACAGCAGGACCTGACAGGAGAATTTCCATCAGGAATTTGGGCTGGGTCACAGCTTGGCTCATCCCCTATAAGTGACCCGAATGGGTTCCCTCATCCCAAACCCCTGGAAGAGGGAGGTAAATGCTCCTTCCTCGTTTCCCGGTAAAAATAAAATAAAATAAAAACAACACCAGGAATAAATCCTGAGAGCAAAATCCTCCCAGCTCTCCCATCCCTATGGATGGGGAATGGGAATTCTCCGGGAATGCCCGCAGGGCATGGGGATAACCTGGCCAGGCCGTGCCACTCTCCGGAGTGTCCCCAACTCCTCCCGCAGCTGCACAGGGCCATTGTCACTCTCCTGTGCCCACCAGTGGCGGTGCCATCAGCGCAATTAACACTCAGAGGCTAATTACTCTCTGGATTCTGCCTGCCGGTCCCTGACCGGCTCTGCCCCTCTACTTTCCATGCAAATGAACTCGTTATGGTGCCCTCATTAGCCAGGCAAAATTCCAGGGAAATCGGGCACGGGAAATCCCAAAGCGCCCAAAGCGTGGGGTTGGCACATCCCCAGTTCTGAATGCGCCGCCTGGATTTTGGGGAATTCCTGGGAACGTCCGAGAGAGCCTCGCTTGGCCAAAATCGGCTCAGGAAGCGAGGGGGACACGGGTGACATTGGGGACACCGCAGCCGAGCAGGACATGGGACAGAGGGGACAATGCCCGGCTGCGGGGGGAGGGAATCACCCTCGGGAGAGATGGGATCCAGCTGGATCCCGTTATCCCGAGTGGAATCCCCAGCCGGATCCCGTTATCCCGAGTGGAATCCCCAGCTGGATCCCGTTATCCCGGCAGGGCAATCCCCCGGGATACTCCCATAAAAAGCTCCCGCGCAGCCCCTTTGCCATGCGCTGCCTTTCCTGGGCTCAGGATGGGGTTCGGGAGCCGCTTTGGGGTCGCTCTGCTCTGCTGGGTGTTGGCTCTGGCCGCATCCTCTGATCCCTGGGGTTTTCCCTCGCGGAACTCCGGGATGTGGCGGCTGCGGGGTGACTCCCCCCGGTCGCAGGCGTGGGCTCGGGTGGATCTGTCGCAGCTGCGGGCGCTGTCCCCGCACCCCGCGGTGGCCGTGCGCTGCCAGGAGGGGCAGCTGGCCGTCACCGTGCGCAGGGACCTCTTTGGCACCGGGCGCCTGGTGCGGGCGGCGGAGCTGAGCCTGGGCACGGCCTCCTGCCCGCCCCTGTCCCCGAACCCTGCCCAGGCCTTTGTCACCTTCGTGGCCGCGCTGCACGAGTGTGGCAGCACCCTGCAGGTGAGTGGCACCTACACCCTGGTGTAGGTGTTGGTGGGTTTGGGGGAGCAGGGGTGGATTTTGGGGTGTGGATATCCTGGATGAGGCACACGCTCAGTCGTGGGTTTGGGATTGGATGCGGGAATTAATGGGATAATGGTCCTGAGGTGCTGTGCCCAAATCCCTCCTTCGTGCCGGAGCCTTGTTGGGATGCCAGCACAAAGCTCCGTGGCGTCCTGTAGGATCGGGAATGTGGCCTCTGTGTCTCAGCAGAGTCTCTGCTGGTGCCGAGTTCGTTTTCCTGATTTTTTCCCCCTCTCCCCAATCCTCCTTCCAGGTGACCCCGGACTCCCTGATCTACAGAACCACCCTGTTCTACAAACCCACCCGTTCTGGCAACCCCCTTATCGTGAGGGCCACCCCTGCTGAGGTCCCCATTGAGTGTCACTACCCCAGGTGAGTGCTGGCGGCTGTCCCCGCCCTGCCACGGCCCCGAGGCGCCTGTGCCACCCCAGGCAATTCCCATCGCTTCCCTTTAGGAGGAGCAACGTGAGCAGCGGCGCCGTGCAGCCCACCTGGGCCCCGTTCCGCTCCACGGTGGCGGCGGAGGAGCGGCTCCGGTTCTCCCTGCGCGTCATGGACGGTGGGTGCAGCCTTGGTGGCCTCGTGTCCCTCAGCTCCCCCTCTCTGGTGGCTCCTGGGGACATCCTGGGAGACCCAGTGGAGCCAAATCCATCACACACTCTTCAAAGAGGTTCCACACTCCCCAAAGTGACCCCGTTCCTTGGGCTCTGCATTCCAGACGACTGGAGCAGGGAGAGGCTCTCCAATGGCTTCCAGCTTGGGGACAGCCTCCGTTTGCAGGCCGATGTCACCTCGGAGGGCCACGTGCCCCTGCGGCTCTTCGTGGATCGCTGCGTGGCCACCGCCAGCCCCGAGCGGAGCTCGAGCCCCCGCTACGCCTTCATCGACCTGGGCGGGTAAGGCGGGCTCGGGGCTGCCGGGGATCCCGGGTGCTTCCTCGGGAGCATCCCGGTGATTGCTGCCCTCCCCCAGGTGCCTGCTGGACAGCAGGGCGGAGGACACCGCCTCAGCCTTCGTGTCCCCGCGGCCGCGGCCGGAGTCGCTGCGGTTCCTGCTGGATGCCTTTAAATTCGCCGGAGACGCCGGGAATTTGGTGAGGGGTTGTTGCCATCTCTCCTCATTTCTCGGCTTATCCATGGGTGGGGAAAAAAAAGCCCTAAAATCTCCAAGACTAACTTGACTTGTAGGGGATGAGCCAAGCTTGATTAACTTGAGTTTTCCTTGACTTCCCCTCTAGCTCTACATCAGCTGCCACCTGCGGGTGTCCCCGGCGGGCGAGGCCCCGAATTCCCGGAATAAAGCCTGTTCCTTCAGCAGAGCCAGCGGGCTGTGAGTGTCCCTGCCGCGGGGAGGGGACCGTGCCCACCCGGGCAGGGCTCACGGGTGCCTCTGTTCCAGGTGGGCACCTCTGGAGGGCACGGCGGCCATCTGCAGCTGCTGCGACACCGGCAGCTGTCCCTCTCCCGGAGCGGATTCCCGGGAATTCCGCGCCCCGGCAGCACGGATGGGCAGGCGCATGAGGAGGGATGGCTCCGGACAGAGAGGTGTGTCCCCTCGGGGTTTGGGCACAGTTTAAGGGCAATCCCGGCTCCTCTCCGGTGTGTCCTTAGGGAAGGGATTTTAAAAGAAAAAAGGGGAAAACTGGGGGAAAACTCTCTGCAGGTGGGGAGGTCCTGGCACCATTGTTCATCCCTGGAAGTGTCCCAGGCCAGTCTGCAGCCACCAGGGATAGTAGGAGGTGTCCCTGGCCATGGCGCTGGATGGGTTTTGAGGCCCCATCCATCCCAAACCACTCCATGATTTTATCCCAACTGTGTCCTTGCATTTAAAACCCCTGGAATTCTGCTATTCTGGTGTCCATCTTCCTGTAATTCCCAAATTCCAGCCCAAAGCATTCTCTCTCTCCTGGGTACTCATTCTTATCTCTTCCCAGGTGGGCTCTTAGGGCCGACCGAGGCCGATGTCTCCGTGGGACCCCTCCTGATCCTGGAGCCTGCTCAGGGATTAATGAGCCCCTCTGGAAGTCCAGGAGCAGCTGGGAACACCCCCCAAGGTAGTGGTCACTGTGGGGTTGTGTCTCCAGGCCTCACCCAGGGATTTCACAAAGGGATTTTCTGGACCAATCCCCCAGAGCTGCTCTGTGGGATCCCTCCCAAAGATTGGCTGGAGGCTGGGAAGCCAATGAACGAGTGCTGAGAGGGTTTTGTCCCTTCCAGGTGCTGCTGATGGAATTCCTGTGCTGATCCAGGGGCTCCTGCTGGCAGCAGTCACTCTGCTGAGCCTGACTGCCCTGGGAATGCTCCTGTGGATGTGCCGGAAAAGGCTCTGCCCTCCGGGAATGTCCCAGTGATCCCAATAAAGAGAAGAAGCATTTGCCACCCCCTGGTGTTCTCTGTGGGGTGGGAGGGGCCCCAGGTGGCTTTGGGTGGGCATCCATCCTCTGGGGAAGGGGTGGGATTGGGGATGTGGAGCTGCTGCCAGCTGGAAGGGGTTCTCAAGCCTCCAAGCACTTGGGTTTGGGAGGTATGGGTGGATTTTCCAAAGGTTGTGTCTATGGAAAGGAATCCTAAGGAAGGTGTGGCTCCTATTTTATGGGTTTATTGGTGTTCTGGGGTTCTAAATAATTCCCTGATTTTGGAATTCCTGTTTTCCCTTCCTTATATAGCGGGAAGCAGGACTGATGCTCCAAGATCCCTTGAAGGATGCAAGGGCAGCTGGAATTTTGAGATTTTGCTTGGTTGTAGTGCTGAGTTTGTCTTCTTGGCAAGGGAAAACTTGGAGGAACCTCAGGGATGGGAAAGGGCTGGAGGTGCTTCTGTTTTGCAGGGGCTGGATGGGAATGAATCCCATTGTTTTTATGGAATGTGAGGGCTCTGGGATGAGCACAGCAGTGGGATTGCATTCCCTGGGCCATGGCTGGAGCTGGAGATCCCATTCCAGGGCAGCTGCAGGTGCTGTGGGTTCTGGGGATGTGTAGGGAGAGGAAAGGACAGCCTTACTTGGGATGGGTGCCCTCTGTGCTCCTCTTCCCCTGGTTTTTGTCTCCGGAGAGCTGCTGGGGACATCCTGGGCAGTGACAAACCTGCTTGGGTAAGCACAAAATCCTCCTGTCATTTGGTGGTGTGGTCATGGTCCAGCCTCTGAGGCTGTCTCTGCTGCATGCAGGTGGAAGGCAGGACTGAGATTTGCACACCTAAATGTGCTGGTTAGAGCTCCATAAACTACCCACCAGCTCAGATCCACCTGAGTGATCTCTGGCTCGTCTCCTGTGACAAAACTGCCACAGTCAGAGTGGCAGATTCAATTACTGGCATGGAGTAAGATCTTCTGCAAGATTTTTGAGGATTGAGCGTCCAAAAATTGGCATAATTGGAGTAAAAGATAGAGAAACAGTTAAACTGCATGAGAGAGGAACTGAAAAATGGTAAAGAAAAGGGAATAATATGCAAGATGTTGTAAATTCGTTTGGAAGCAGCGTGTCATTGTAAGGAATACAAAGAAAAGGAAATGAGGATGTTACAAGATGAGTTTGAACAAAGAAAGTGACAAAAAGAGCTGTTATCTCTGTGAATAGAACAATTGCAGAAACAACTGGGGTGGGGGAAGGAAAAAGAGGAGAGGACAAATTAGAATTTATGATCTGATCTATTAGGTTCCATGAAGATCCATTAGTTAACTGCATGCCCAGAAGATTGGGATGGAGATGTATGGAGGGGATCCTGACTGGGAATTTAGGGATGAAAGTAGTGAAGAGAATGAATTGCAGTTTAAGGTGGCCCCTCTTATTAAAATTGAGGTGTCCCTTGGGGGCCACAGGGCTAAGCAAAGAAATACCACCAGAACCATTCTGTGGGACCTTCTTCAACTGGGTAATTTGCGAGAAAAATATGGCCAGAAGGCTGGCAAGAGTGGAATTGAGGATTTGTGGTGTCCCTTTGATTAGGGAAGATCATGTGAAGCATGATCTTCATTAGGGGGAACCCAAGGTGAAGCAGAGGTGGCTTTTGGGGACATGGGCTGTAATTAGCAAGGGAAGCAGATTGTAACAATGAATCACATTCCATCACAGACTGAACTGTGCGAGGAAAAGTTATTTACAGAAAGGTGATAAAGTTGTGGAATGGCTGCCCAGGGAGGTGGTGCAGTCCCCATCCCTGGGTGTGTTTAACAAAGCCTGGATGTGGCACTGGGTGCCAGGGTTTGGGTGAGGTGTTTGGGGCTGGGTTGGATTCAATGATCTTTAAGGTCTCTTCCAACCTGGTCATTCTGTGAATAGATCCTTGGGAATGAGACAACTTCTATCCCTGTATATTCACTGAGCAACTTTTAACCCTGTCAGCTCCCACAGACCCCCAGGCCTTGAAGGTGGAACTCCTACTCTTTTAAAGCTCCCATTATGAAAAGAGACCAACCAAAAGATAACAGTGGAGTTAAACACCACATTAATGTTGGGTGGATGCACCTGAGCCACTCACTAGAAAGGATAACCAGTTTGGACTCTCCCCACTGAGACTTGTCCTGTTTCCCTTTCCAGGACCCACACTGGGTTATACCAAAATTCCAAACCCAGCTCTAGTCTATCCCTCAGTAATCCTGGTGCATGGAGTGGAAAACCCCCAGGTTTTTTATTTGTACAAATCAGTGTGGTAATGGTTGTAATCATGGTTAAGCCTGAGTGCACTGCAATGACAATCACTAAAAAGCAAGCTGTAATTGTACAAATTTAGGAGTCCCACCCATTCATGTGGATTTGGCAGAGGGAAATGTAAGCACGGTATGTGAAAGACACCCCCCCAAAAATGAAGTGGAAATTTACTTATTTAGTTTTCAATGTGGCTCCTTTGAAAAGGGTATAGATCTAAGCAGGCTGGTAGCTGTTCAATGGATGTTACATAAGAGGAACACACAAGAAGAGAAATAGTATCAGACATAATTTATCTGTTTATCTTGGAGATATAATTTAATTTAAACTAGGATTGTTTATATCAACACAGCAAAAATCACCTTAACCCCCACAGTGTATCCTACTACCTCTTGGACCTGTTGCAATCTTCACAGATTGCTGAAATGGAGCCCAATGGTATTAAAAAGCCAGGCCAGCAACAAGTGATCCTTAATCCCTGATGGAGCCCCAGGCCTGTGGAACTGTCACTGCAGGTTAATATCTCTGCACTTAAACCTACCTGCTTATCATTCCTAAATACCTCTGCCCAGAGCTGCACAGTGAGCCCTCACCTCTCCAAACGAGCCAGGAGAGCTGTGACTGGCATCCCAGGAACAGGATTAGGAGTGTTAAATAAACAGCATAGATGCTGGAGTTCTGGCAAATAAATTAAGCCTGGCAACAAGTGATTTGTGTGAGCAAGAACACCAGTTAAAATCTTCTTTGTTGGCATTAGGAACTGGTCAATGTCTCCTGGTTGGTGTGTTGTCTAAATAGCAAAGAATTATTGGAAAGGACCCCTAGCTAACTGTGAATGCACTTGGCATCACCCAGAATAATGTTTCCATAGCTCTCAGCTGTATCCAAGCTCAGATGCAGGTTCAATCCACTACAGCAAAAAGGGAAGGTATGAGGGAACCTTACCCACTGAATTTCAAAGGTAACTTGGTTAAATTTCAACTCACTGAGTATTTAAAAAGTATTTATTTTAATTCAAAAAGCATTTCCTATCTTGGTGGTATCTACTAAACTTCACTTGTGACCACACCAGAAGTAGGGCCACAGCTTTTATCTGAATTCTATGCAATGTTTAAGGGCTGGAATTGATTATTTTAGAGGTGTTTTCCAGCCTAAATTATTCTATAGACTCAATCATTGTATTGGGATTGAATCAGCATGGAATTGTACTCTGTTAGAGCCTGGAGTGTGGGCCCAGCAAAATGGGAACAAATGGCAAACTGTCACTGCTGCCACGTGTGCTGTGCAGAAACAACAAGGATTTATTTGTGAGTGTAATACTCTGAAGACCCAAGACATTTGTCTTGACACTGAACAAAATGTTTGTCATTTTGAAATACATCCCAGAGAGACCTCTGAGACTGTACTTGGCTGTGTTGGGAATGGCTGTGTTTGCATGAGAGCCCTTTGTGATTCTCTATAAATAGAGAATATTCACAGTCCCTCAATACCTGCATCTGTAATTTTATTAAAGTTATGGGATGCAGCTTTAACTATTCAGCCACAACCCACCATATCACAGCAAGAGTGAAGAAAGGGGGAAAGCATCTCTGGTGAGAAGATCTGCTCAGGTGGTCACCAACAGCCACCAGAGCTATGAATTAGATGTTCCACCTAATTGTAGTCTTGTTAATCGTTATAGTTTTGTGTTAATTTTTATACTTCTGTTTATATGTCCCATTACAGCTTATATCAAAGTATAATAGCTATGAGTGGATGTGTGGGTATTAAGGGATCAGCAAATCTGACATATTATCTCATTTCCCAGCCTATTACCCACTCAGTAAATTAACTTCCAGCTCAGCTCTGCCTCAGTGATCCCTGACTCTTCTGCTGCAGCACAGGGGGTGACATTCATTGAGTGCAAGTTGCACTGTGGGGTATTCAGTCATCTTTTCTCCTGTTCTGCTCCATTTCCCCTCCCTTGCTGAGAATCTCCATCCTCTGCTGGTTCATCTTACTTTCCAGCCTGCCCTGAGTGGGATGGGGTGGGTTTGTGTGCAGTGGCTTTGGGGTCAGTGTCAGCTCACACTGAGCTGAGAGGGGACACTGAGGCAGCACTGAAACAGGGCAGGAATTGGCATTGCACTCGTTGTACCTGGTGCCTTCTAGTTCTGGAGTGAGGGGAACAGCAGGGATGGGCTCTGAGGTGCAGAGCTGGAAATAGGGATGCTGTGGTTGTTGCTGTTTGCAGCTGGGTTAGGGCATGAGCTGGCAGTGCAGAGCACCAAAGAGAGCCCAGACCCACCTGGGTGTCCAGACTGGGTGTGCTTAATGTGTGTGTATCCAAATTTCTACAAACTCTTTACAGAAGAACAACCCCGGTCCCATAAAAGTAATGAACTTTTAAGTCCCTCACTCCTTCTGGTGCCATTGAAGACTTCTGCCTGTGTTGCAAGTTCAAAGAAAAGCTGCCAGGGACAGTCATGAAGCATTTAGGGACAAAGCCAAGGTTTAAACAGCTGCAAAGCCAGCCAGGGGCTGGGAGCTGAGTGCTGCTGCCTGTGTGTGCAGATCAGCACTGGATTAGACAGTGGCCTGGCTTGTTTGCCTCTCTGATGATACCAGCTGACTTCTTGGCCCACTGCATCATCTGGAGAAAAGCAGCTGAACAAATGGAGATGTGCAGGTGATCTGCAGTGCAGGGAGTTGTTTTTTGTCTTGTGGGCTTTGGCATTTGTTTTGTTTTGTTTTTCACTGCTGAGCTCTGAGGGGATTTGGATATTTGACTCTCCCCAGCCTGCTGGCCTTGGCAGGGAGGTTTTAACTTCTCAGCACTGAGTAAGGTAACTGTGAGAGGGTGAGTGCTTCAACCAGCTCGAGGAGCTGATTTATTCCTCAATAGAGCCATTGAGGGGCTGGAAATGGGATGTGATTTGCACTCAGGGCCGGTGCTGGCTTGCTGGGATGAATTCTGTTCAAGCCATCACCTGTGAGCGCAGCCTTTGCATCCACTGGGATCCCACTGCTGCTCCCCCATTTTCTTCTCCCTGCCCACACAGGATTAGCCAGCCCAGATATAATCTTTGAACCGCTGAGAAATCCTGTGCCAGCTGGTTTTGAGAGGGGGAAAAAAAGAAAAGAAATAAAAGGAAAAAAATAATAAAAAAAAGCAGCTCTTTTCCGATTTACAAGACTTGGAGAGGAAATGGGGAGAATAATTGGGCAATTCCCAGCATCCTCAATGGCAGCTCTCAGGCAATTCCGGGACTCGCAGCACCCTTATCACAGCAGTTCTGGGAGATTATCCGTCTGCTCAGCTGGCAATTAGAGCTGGGATGGGAAGCTGCCGCTTAGCCCTGGCTTTGTAGGGCTGTTTGCACTCCTGTTTGCCGGCCCCGGGCTCTGGAGGCAGGATTATTGTGAGCTGCCTTTGCTGTGCTGGGGGAGAGCCCTGTGGGCAGGGTGGCTGCCAGGGAATAAAGACTCGGCTCTGTTTTCTTGCACAGTTTTTCTGTCAAATTGGAAAGTGTAAGCTGCTCCCTGGTCCCCTGTTTCATCCTGTTCTAACTTCTCCCTGTGTCTTTCTGTGCAACTTTGGGGAACTTTGCTTGCTGGTGCCATCTGTGAAGGCACCAGTGCTGTGTGTTTATGTGCCAGCTTCATTTGCACGGGAAAAATGCTGCAATGACAGAGAGATTTGTCTCTGCCTGGGCCGTGGACCTCCTGTGGGATCCTGCTCAGGTCAGCCGGGTGCATTTTGGGGTGTCTGTGCTACTGCAGAGGTTAATGGACCTTCCTACATCTTTGCTGTGGTGCATCCCCGGTTTTTCCACACCCCACAGCACTTCAATGATGAAATATCCTCTATCCTCAGCTGCTTTGGTGACTGCTGCTGCTTTGTGCAGACACTCTGGCCCAGCTGGGAGGGTGGCAAGCCCTCATCTCTGGCCCCACAGAGCTCTGTGGGGTTTGGTGCTACAGGGACGCTTGCCCAGCTCCTCTGTTGGGGTTTGGAGTCTCAGATAATGACAAGGTAAGGAAGGACTGGAACAGGGAGGCAAAGACAGGTCCCTGCTGGTCCCTTCAGCCCTGCTGGCATCCTCCAGGCACCAGAGGCTTGGCATGGCCAGGCTGGGGAGGGCTGAGCAGGTCCCCTGCTCCTGGGGACAGCCAGCTGCTCTCCACGGCTTCGGCCCTGCTGCTGGGAAGGGCTTGTTGGTTTTCCCAGCTTTTCAGAGATGGGGCAACTGAGAGCCATTTTAAAAGGTTTTATTCCATTATCAGTCTCCACAAAGGGTGTGACATAAGAGATGTAAAACTCAATGCCAGTCCATCAGAAGCCAACCTATTTCCTGGTTACAATACCTTATAACTGGTTTTCAGCTGATTAGCTTTTGCTGGTATTACTTCTAACACCCATCTCCTATATTGTTACCCCATGTGGTCCTGCTACAATGCATCTTTCACAGCTCTAAGTCTCTAAAATATCTGGTCTTTTGGCAAGGCCATATTTTGAAACTTGTTGAAACTTGTTTCTGGTTCCATTTCTCTCTCAACAAGGTTATCTCTATTCCATGGCCTTCCTAAGCCAGCACACCTTATCTCAATGTTTGCATAAATGTGTTCAAAACAATGTAGACTTTCTATCAGGTTTGCAAAATCCCTTACAAATCCATTTCTCACAGGCTGGGGCAGTGCCCACTGTGGCTGTGCTGGCCCCAGGAGTGCTTGGCACTGTGCTGGTGTTCACAGGGGTCCCAGGATGAGGGAAGAGATGAGAATCTGACTCCATGTTTCAGAAGGCTCGATTTATTATTTTATGATATATATTATATTAAAACTGTACTAAAAGAATAGAAGAAAGGATTTCATCAGAAGGCTAGCAAGGAAAGAAAAGGAATGGAATGATAAAATCTTGTGACTGACCAGAGAGTCCAAGCCAGCTGACTGTGATTGGCCATTAATTACAAACAACCCCATGAGACCAATCACAGATGCACCTGTTGCATTCCACAGCAGCAGATAACCATTGTTTGCATTTTGTTCCTGAGGCCTGTCAGCTTCTCAGGAGGAAAAATCCTAAGGAAAGGACTTTTCATAAGATGTCTGTGCCGTGGCACCAGGGATGAGGTGGGTGCCACCAGGTGCCTCTCTCCTGCAGGCTCAGCAGGAACCTCATGCTTTGGAATTAATTTCAGGATTTATTTTTTTCCCCCCCTTGCTGATTTATCTCTCGAGTTTTCTAGGCCAGCTGTCCTCCTTTATTATCCTCACGCTACCTATTTATCTCGCCTGTCCCCTCTGCTCCCCGCTTCCCTCCCCTCGCTTTGCCTGGCCCTGGCTCAGCTCCTGCCCGCCAGCAAAAACAAACCAGGCTGGCAGAGCAGCGTGACAGCTCCCGTGGAGCCACAGCATCCCAACAGCCGAGTCAGCACAGTCCCCTCTGCTGTCCCCCGGTGTGGCACAAAGGTGCCCCAGCCCCTTGGACAGCGCTCGCTGCACTGCCCGGCCGGGGCTGGAGGAGCTGGAGGGAGGTGGTGACAACCCCCAGGTGTGTGCTGGGCTCAGGACAGCCCTGTCCCCATCCCCTGCTGCCACCCACCCTCCTCTGACACCTCCAGGCAGAGCTGGCCCCAGCAGAGACTGCAGAGCATCCTCCCTGAATGTCCCTGGTTGTGGGCACTGCGCCTCTGCACGGGGTTGGGGTGGGGACACAGCAACCTGCTTGCTCCAAATGGTAATTATATAAATTCTATTATCAATATATTATAAATTATATTTTAAATATATATAAAATATAAAAAATTTATTGTACATGTATGTAAAAATATATAATATCTATATAATATATAGATTATATTATTCTATATAATATAGATATAATATATTGTATCTGTATAATATATAGATGGGCTGGGGTGGGGACAGACCAACCTGCTTGCTCCAAATGTAATAATATAAATTCTATTATAAATATATTATAAATTATTTTAAAATATACATATATAATATATATAATATATTTAAATGTAGAAATATATAAAATATATATTATATAAAAAATATATTTATTATATTAAAAATATATTATATGTATATTATATATATTTTTATATAAAAAAATATATATAATATTTATATATAGATGGGCTGGGGTGGGGACAGAGCAACCTGCTTGCTCCAAATGTTAATAATTATAATATAAATTATATAATAAATAGATTATAAATTATATTTTGAATAAATATATTTTATATATTTATATAAATATTATATATAATATAAATATAATATTATATATATGAAGTATATTATAAATAATGATATAAATATACAACCAGTAATAATAACATTCTGCATTTCTGTCTTCTGTTCTGGGCATTGTCTCTTCAGAGAGACAGGTCGGATGGAGGAGATGGAGGTCCTGGCCAAGAGTGGCTGTGGATACAAGGCTGAGCCCAGGGGCTGATATAGGGACAACCAACAGCAACAACAAAAAACCCTCCCAAAAAACAAAAGCAAAAAAACCCCACCCCAAAACAAAGGAAAAAAACCTAAACCCAAAAGCCAAACCAAAGCAACCAAAAAAAAACCACCCAAAAAGCCCAACGACAAAAACCAAACCCAGCCAACAATAATAATAAAAATTAAAAACAAACAAAAACCAAACAAACAAAAATGCAAAAAAACCCCCAAACCACCAAAAAGTCAGTCTCTTGTAGCTGCAGGTCAGCTTTTGCAGCACCCTGCTTTAACTTAGCCCTCGCTTCCCCTTCTGCTGCTCCCCACCTCTGTGCCCAGCCATGAGCAAACCAGATGGAGCCTTCAGGCAGAGGAGGACAATGGGAGTAGGTGTAGGAAACCCTGCACCAAAATACCCTGTGTATAATTTACTCCCTCCTATCCCACATGCCAGCTCTATCCCACAGCAGAGCTCTCATCTGAAATCAGGCACGCTGAGCAGAAATAGCCTGACGCTTCAGAGATGTGCCTCCAGAGCCTGCAGAGAAGCTAACCCTTCATTGCCCACAGCTGCAGGACACAGATGTGCCTTTCCCAGATCATGGTGTGCCTGTTTGGGAGCTTCTGGGGAGCTCCAGGCTGGCATGTGTGCTGTGTGCCAGGGCAGCAGCACACACAGGTGAAGGGAAGGGCCAGAGGGCTGCTCTGGGTGAGATGCTTTACACAGCTGAGCTACAAGGGCTGTGCAAAGCCAGATGTGCAGAACATCAGCCAGCCCTCTGGCAAGGGGAGCAGGGAGGAAATTGAGATTGAACTGCATTTTCCCAGTCACACCGACTCCTTCTCCATCATTCTGGCATTGTCAAACCATGTCACGATCCTCCCTGACAGGATTTTGGGGTGAAGGCAAGGAAAAGCAAGGAGTCCAATTTCTTTGAACTTCTGGAAGCAACAGGAAGGTGGCAGAGCCTTTACTCAGCTTGGCAGGCAGAGATGTTCCAATGGAGAGCTGGAGAGCTTTGTGAGCCACATGTGGGGTGTTCAGGGGGCCCACAAAGGGCTGTGGGCAGTGTCCCACCTGCCTGGAGACTTGGAGAGGGACAGGAGGCTTAATCAGTATGAATCCCACAAAATCAACAAAACCTGTTTGGCAAAGGCCCTGCCTCGTGGTTTGGAAGTGTGGATGCCTGCCTTGGATGGGCAGGGAGCGCATGGGAACTCCTGCAGCATTTGGAGATATGAATTGTCCATCAGGAAAAGAAAAAGTCCAGGCCAAACAGATCTGGAGGGGAAGGCAGCCTTGTTCTGCTGAGCTTAAGCCTGCTGGGCTGGTGGAAGTAAACAGGATAACTGTGCTCCTGCTTCCCAAAATAGAAGTAAATCTGGGATCTGGAGGGAGAGATAAAGAGAAGTGGAGAGGCATTTCTCACAGGGTATCACCTTAAGCTGAAGGAGGGTGGATTTAGATCAGATATTGGGAATAAATTCTTCCCTGTGAGGGCGGGCAGGCCCTGGCACAGGTTACCCAAAAAAGCTGTGGCTGCCCCTGGATCCCTGGAAGTGTCCAAGGCCAGGTTGGATGGGGTTTGGAGCAACCTGAGATAGTGGAAAATGTCCCTGCCATGGCAGGGAAGTTGGACCAAATGGTCTTTAAGGTTCCTTCCAACCCAAACCATTCTGTGATTCTCTTAATCCATAGGTTAGGCTGTGAAATTGCAGTGAACCATTCCAGTGGGCAAATTATTCCCTGTTCTTGTGGGACCTGATCTTATCTGGGATGCTCCACAGGAGAGACAAAAGCTCAGGAGAAAAGAGTCAATGGAAAATGTTTCATCCGGTGCAGAAAGCAGGACCTGCTTCTTTTTGTTGATGGAAGAAGGTGCCTCCATCCCTGTCCTCAGGCTCTAATTCCATCTCCAGAAAACAGGCTGAGTGCACCAATGAAGACATCAATTTTCAGGACCCTTGCACACGATGGCCTGGTAAAATTGCTATTTTTAAGCCAGCCAAATTTTGGAGAGAGAGATAGCAAATTTTATATTAGCAAGGGACTGCAGAGGCTGTGGGTGCCTGCACTGTTTGATGCTGTTGTGCTGGGCTCAGGGCTGAAAGGGGCTGGTAACCTCCAGAAGGATTAGAGGCAACGTGGAAAGGAAAACCCTGAATTTGGATTAAAGATGTTTAAAAGTCTCTTGTATCAACAAGCTCTTTTCTCAGGGAGAGATTAGGAGTGCAGTTTCTCTCGACAGCTCTGTTAATCTGGTCTCCATGGAAACAGGATGATGTTAGTGGTGACACACTCCCCTAAATGGCTTCTCAGCACCACTGTTAAGGGGGAGACTGGCTTTGGTTTGTCACCCAGATCTGGTTGGTTTGTCCCCTGTCACTCCCTACAGCTGCTGGGGGATTTTTTTGCTGCTGGTTTTGTGCTGGTGGGACCTGCAGCAGTGCCCCCATTCTGCAGGGATTTTACTGCAGAATTCCCAGGCTCAAGCCTCCACACCAAGCCCAACCAGCCCAGAAAAAGCCCCAGAGTTTCACACAACCCCATTTTTGCTGGTGCTGCTGAACAGGGCAGGCTGGGGCTGTTTTACAAATGTCTCCCACCCTCCTACACTGCAGGGTGACCAAGTGACCTCCTTATGGTGAGGGAAGGGCTCTGCTGCAGTGACCATCCTGGACCCATACATGGACAAGGCACTGAGCAAGAAGTTGGGAATGTTCCCATGTTTTAAACGAGCCCAGCCTTGCGATGCCCAGCCAGCAGCAACCACTGAGGCAGAGCTGTGCTCTGAGCCTGACTGTGCAGGGGACAGAAGAAAAGCCTGTCCCAGGGATTTGGCTCCGAATTGGAGGTGCTGATGTGGCCATCCAGGCTGGGGGTGAAAGGGTGGGTGGCTTGTAAACGTTCCCTGCATCTTTCTAAATCCCTTTTCATCCTGAGTCACACGCAGGAGAGCGTGGGTGAGCGTGAGTAGGCAGAGGGAGAGGGGTGGTGGGGCTGCATGAATTTGGATATGCACATCAGCTATCAAACACAGTGCAAAATTGCTGTGAAAGCAATGAAAAAAGATAAATTTCGTGTCACAGTATTCAGATGATGAGCTACTGCTGCTACTGCTTTCTGTGTTAGTGGAGTTAAAGTGGGACTTGCTTGTTGAGATTAGCAAGGAGTCTTCTCTCTTCTCTTCTCTTCTCTTCTCTTCTCTTCTCTTCTCTTCTCTTCTCTTCTCTTCTCTTCTCTTCTCTTCTCTTCTCTTCTCTTCTCTTCTCTTCTCTTCTCTTCTCTTCTCTCCTCTCCTCTCCTCTCCTCTCCTCTCCTCTCCTCTTCCCTCTTTCCCTTTCTTACTCTTCCCTCTTTCTCTCTCCCCTGCTCCACTGATTTCCCAGTGGATCTCAGCCAGGTGTGTGGGACTGCTGCTGCTGCCTCAAGTCCTTTCAGATCAGTCATGGGTTTGGCTGAAGAAAGTTGAAACAAAGAAAACAAGACCTATGTGACCTTTATGTCTGTCTGACTCCAGCTCATGCTTCAAAAACATATTATGGCTACAGCTAATTCCACCTAGAGTTGGAACTGTGTGCTTAAAAACATCAGGAAAATGAAGAATCGAGAGAGAGACTTTATCAGTGGTCCTGTTGGGCTCACTGTGAGTTCAGCCCTAAATCAGACCTCAGAGATTTTCATCTCAGAAAATCCACAGCAACCCCAGCTTCTCTCACAGAGCAGCTCACTGCCTTTCCTGGGGGCCTCTGGAATTGCAGCAGAGCCAGTCCCTGGCTGTTCCCTGTAAATCCCATTGCCTTTTCAGCCTGTGCGACAGTTTTCACAGAAAACAAGTCTAGTCCAAAGAGCCACTTCAGATTTAATCTATGAATGATGACTTGAATTAAAAACCAGCTCCAGCAGCCCAGCTAACACCAGGAAGGCTGGTCTATGGAAGCCCTGGTCTGGCTGTGTGAGACCTGCAGGGCTCTGCACACCTGCCCAGGGAGCCCTTTCCCAGCTAGAGAGCCCTGGGGAGCAGCCCTGCAGCCTCGTGGATCATCTAAAGAGTCATTCCATCCCAGACAGCAGGCAGCAGCTCCCGTGTGGGCTACACCTCAGCACTCATAATTCATCCCAGTTTATAAATAAGATGCTTTTCCTGGACTGCCAGGTCCCAGTGACATCTACAAGGCAAGCTGTGATCTCTGTGGCCTGTGAATCATCCCTGATAACGGAGATCCTGCTGCCTGACTCCTGCTTTTGTCAGAGTTTGTGGATGCACCCAGAGAGAGCTCCCTGGCACTGTGGCAAAGGAAATGATTTCGTCCCTCTGGAGCAGAGCCCTGGAGGTGGAAGTCACCTGGGAGGGATGCTCTTAGGGTCAGAACAAGGTGGTACTGTTCACCTTTGCTTTCCCTGAGAGGGTTTCCCACCTCCCTGACCCAGCCTGGGGAAGATTCAGCCTTTTCCTTCCTCTCACCTCACTTTCATGCCTTTTCCTAGCACCAAGGCCATGTAAAAGTCTGAATTTTCCCCTCCCTTGCCCTTGGAACTGTTCAATGCCTGGCCCATGTGCAATAGCCTCCAGCAATAAGGGGAAAACTTTGGGTCTCAGCATCTATTGCTGCTTCTCCCTCTGGAGCATCAGCACCCTGGCCTCCATCCCTGGAATCAGTTCAGAGCCCAGATAAATCTGCTCTGTGCACCACTGTGCTCTTTACTGTGCTCACAGGAGTGGTGCCCTCTGTCAAAGTGAAGATGGCATCAAAAACTGTGGGAGTTAGTAATTCCCACTAAAAAACTGTAGGAATCAGTAATTTCCACTAAAAACAGTAGGAATTACGAATGGGCATGAGCTACACCCTGAGGGTGAGAGCCCTTGCTGGGAGCAGCTCTCAGTGATGGTGCTGGAGGCATTGCTGGTGGGTGAAGTGTCTGGGTGCTCTGCCTGCCTCCACCCGTCTGGCACAGCTGCCAGGGTGCTGCTTCCTCGCTCTGCATCTCCTTTGCACCAGGACAACAACACCTTGTGGGGGTGAGGTGCATGTTCTTTGGCATTTGTCATCCACTCGCCCGGGGGAGCCCTATAAATAAGTGAGGGGCTGTGATTCAGCAGCCACTGGAGGAGCAGCAGCTGCCACCGTGGCCATTTCATGATCAAAAGCCTCGAGTTTTTATTTGATTTGTGGTTTTGCATGGCATTTGCAGGAGCCCCCTGCAAGGTGCCCTGGTGGGAGGGTGGGGAGGATGCTGTGGAGGGAGCCCTGTGGTGACACTGCAGCCCTGGCAGGGATTGCAGGCTCCCTCCTCATTGATCTGCACCTGCTTTCATGTTTCTCTGCCCTTCTGTTTGCTCTGGTGGGTTTTCCTGATGCCTGTTATTGCTGGGCACAGAGAGGCAGTAAAAGAAATTGTTCAGGCCGGGCTTGTGGAGAAACAAGCAGGTGTCTGGCTGTGTCATCGAAGTAACAATACTTTTGCATCTCAGTGATGGGACTAAAATGAGCCTGAGTGATCAGAGCAAAAAGCGCAACTGTGTTCACCTCGAGGCTCTGAGCAGCAAAACTGCAGCTTGGATTTAGGTTCAGGTTGCTGAGCTGAACTTTGTTTATTTAATTCACCCAGTGTTTTGGGGCTTTATTGGCAGTCATGGTTCTGTGGGATTGTGTGGGGCTGCCCCTGCTGGGACATGCTGAGGTGAAAGTCCTTTCCTGTGTGTGTATGAATTCTGGATGAAACTGAACTGAACTGAATTGAACTGAAGCTGTGATAGTGTTCACAGGGGTCTTAGGATGAGGGAAGAAATGAGGATTTGACTCCATATTTCAGAAGGCTTGATTTATTATTTTATGATATATATTACATTAAAACTATACTAAAAGAATAGAAGAAAGGATTTCATCAGAAGGCTAGCTAAGCTAAGAATAGAAAGGAAAGAATTAATAGCTTTGTGGCTCGGACACTGTGTCTAAGCCAGCTGACTGTGATTGGCCATTAATTCCAAACAACCACATGAGCCCAATCACAGATGCACCTGTTGCATTCCACAGCAGCAGATAACCATTGTTTACATTTTGTCCTTGAGGCCTCTCAGCTTCTCAGGAGGAAAAAATCTTAAGGAAAGGATTTTTCATAAAAAATGTCTGTGACAGAAGCAGCTCTGTTTTCTGCAGGATTTCTGTGCTCTGCCCCGTGCTAAAACAGCCCTGATGGAGGCCGTGGCTCTGTGTCTGTTTGGGAGGGAGGGTGTTTGTCTGTCCCTTGTGTCAGGGTGGGTTACAGTGTGCTGAGCAGGGCTGTCCATTTCCACACTGATGTTGTGTGGCAAGGGGAATCAGCTGGCCCACAGGGAGGTGGACAGTGACCACAGGAGCACGCCTGCCCTAGGAGATCCCACTGAGTCCGTGTCAGAGCTCCACTGCTGGCTCAGAGCCACCTGAGTGTCATTTCTGTGACGTGTGTGCAGCTCAGTGAGTGACAGCCCCCTGTGTGCCCTGGTGTCAGTGTGGCTACAGCCACAGAGGCACCACAGGCTGCTTCTGAAGCACAGCCAGCGTGGAGGGGAGATCCCTGAGCCAGCTCACCCTGCAGCTCTCCCTGTTTCTAATGAAGCCTCCCTCCTGATGGCCACTCAGCCCCTTCTGCTTTCAAGTCAACAAATTAAAAAAAAAAAAAAGAAAAAGTAAAAAGCAAAGAGGAGGAGAAAAAGACAGAATGATATATTTTTGTTCACTCTCCCTCTCCTTTTTCATTCCTTTGAGCCATTTTTAACCCAAGCTAATTCAGCTGGAAATATTAATAACCCCATAAGGACGCCACCTCCTTGTAATGAAGTGTAAAGGTCACTTCTGCTCAAATCACACAACTCTTTCATTTTGTTCTCTGCAAGGAACAGCTCCTCTCTTTAATTATTCAGTTTGCTTTTATATTGCAGCCGCTGCTCTCTCGTCTCTAATCTCTGACACTTCCCCATTATGCAAGTGCCCATGAGGCTGGGCAGTGTCACCTGCTGGTCACCCCCAGGCCTGGATGTTGTGAGCAGCAGCTGGGGGGAGAGGGGCTGGATGTGGAGAAGAAGAAGAGCTCACTCTTGGGTTTCAGTGTTGTTTCTTTGCTGGTGTTTCTTCAGGGTGTGGGCATTGCAAAATGCGTCCATTTTTGGTGGAGTTGAAGCCCAGTGCATGAGGTGCCAGTTGATGGGATGGATGGCAGAGGGGCTGGAGGGGGTTTGGGGCATTCCTGCCCTCCTGATTTACCTGGTGGGTGGATGGAGGTGGGAGGCTGTGGGATGGGAAGCGGCCTCTGTGTGGTCACACCTCACTGAGGGAAGGAATTGCTTGTGAAGCCCTAAGGTGAAACAAAACCTCTTAAATCAGTGCAATGCCCTCCATTCTCAGATGTGTCTTGGGCCATGATGTCCACAGCCAGGGAGAAGAGAGGGAGAAATCACAGAGAGCGAAATCACAGAGGGAGAATCACAGAGAGAGAATCACAGACGGAGAATCACAGCATCCTGCTGCAAGTGTGAGCACTCCTGGGACAGCCCATGGGGGCATCAGCATAGAAATGGGCAGTGGATCTGGGGGAGTCCATCCTCTAGGGATAAATTTGGGGTCTCAAGGAGGTTCTCCCTGCACAGAGAGAGGGAATAGGGCAGTGGGACCACACTGGGGAAGGGAAGGCTCAAGGGAGACTAAAGGGGCTCCAAAAGAGCTTGAGAGGGAATTTGGACAAGGATTTTGTAATGGGACAAAGGGCAATCGCTTTAAACTGGCAGAGGGCAGGTTTAGATTAGATTTGAGGAAGAAATTCTCCCCTGTGAGGGTGGGCCCTGGCACAGGTGCCCAGAGCAGCTGTGGCTGCCCCTGGATCTCTGGAAATGTTCAAGGCCAGGCTGTACAGGGCTTGGAGCAACCTGGGATGGTGAAGTGTCCCTGCCCATGGCAGAGGGGTTGGACAAGATCATCTTTAAGGTCCCTCCCAATCCAGCTAATTCTGTGATAATTCTACAATTTCAGTGGCTGAGGTGATTATAGCACTAATTATTACTTATTTATGTAACACCATAAATAATTAATGACCATAATTAATTGTACGGACCCAAGAGAACAGAAACAACTTCAGTGGTGGCTGTAACCCCTCCCTCCCTCGAGCCCTGCTCACTCCAGACCCTCTCTGCAGTGTTTTATCTCCCTGAGTGTTTAAATGACTGGAGCAATTTGGGGTTTCCTCTGTTTGCCCATGGCATCCTCCCTCTGTGCTCTATTTCTGACACCGCAGCAGCTGGAAATGCCCACAAACAAACACAGCTCCTCAGGAGCTGCAAGGAGTTAAGGTTTATATAATCATGGGAAGATTTCAGAGCTGAAAAGCCTTTCTCTGTGCGCTGCATTAATCATTTAAAAGGAGCCTGACTGATGATTTTTGCATGTGTGTGTGGTTATTTCCTTTTTTCCCCTGTGGAGTCCAGCTGTTGCTGGCTATACATGGTGTGCTCAGCACCAACCAAACCATTGCCAAAGCCACCGTGGCCTCTGAAAACTCCTGCTCATTATAAGTTGTGAATATTTTACTAATAAGTTATAAAATGCACTTTAATTTATAAGGTTTTTTAAGGTCAAATTATTTAATTAAGACATGATACTTAAATGATTTTTATTTTTAATTTAATAATTAATTACTCAAAGTTTGTAATGTGGACTTTTTTGTTTAATTACAAAAAATTACTTAAAATTATGAAGAAGAAGGATTAGTTACTGCTTTAAAAATTTTATTTTAGTTTTATATATATTATTATATTATAAAACTAAGATATAGGTGCTTATTATTTTTATTTATATTATAAATTATGAGTTTTATAGTATTTTACTAATAAATTATAAAATGGTTTACTATTTTTAATAAGGTTTTTAAGGTTAAATTATTTAATTAAGACATGATACTTAAATGGTTTTTATTTTTAATTTAATAATTAATTACTTGAAGTTTGTAATGTGGACTTTTTTGTTTAATTACAAAAAATTACTTAAACTTATGAAGAAGAATGTGAAGAGGAAGGATCTGTTACTGCTTTAAAACTTTTATTTTAGTTTTATATATATTATTATACTCTAAAACTTTAAACTTTGAGTTTTCTACTTGGTGATATTATACACTTCTAATTAACTACACACTTGTAATCTTAGTGCTATTAATTAATTTTGGAAGTTTTCTCTATGGCTTTAGGTTAAATGTAGTGTTTTATTGGGAGTTAGAGTTTGTTAGCATAGAATGCCTAAAATTCTCAACACCCAGAACTCCAACATCACAGAACTGACAGGGTCATTTCCAAATTACAGCTGGACAAGGCAGCACAGAGACACAAGAGGTCTAATCAGGAGCACAGCACTGATCAGCTCTTGGGCCAAGCATGGGGAAATCCTTTTCCAAGCTGTGCCCATGCCAGGGGTTTTCCCTCTCAGAGCCCCTCTTGGACATGCTTTGGTGTGAAAACCCCCCTGAGGATCCCCTGATGGGGAGACCCCCAAATAGTTCTGTGCTAGGATTGAGAGATGAACAGACTTTGGGTTTTTTCAGTCTTCCGGTTGTTGTTTATTTTTTTCTCTTATCAACAGTTCAGCACGCTGTCTGCACACCAGACTTGGCACACAAAGAGAAAGGCACCAAGAAGTCACAAGACACACAGATTTAAGGTCTTTTAAAATTATTTTGTCCAATTAACTCTTAGAACTAATTTTATTTCTATCTTTCTACCAATAATTAATTATTTGTCTGTTCACACAACATCTGCACTGGGGCTCTTTCTAACAATCCCTCTGTGCCACCAGCACTGCAGAAAATGGAGCAGATGAAGAGCAAGAAGGAGATCAGACAACACCCAAAATCATCCATCTTGTCTCCCAAGACTCAAAGTTTTTCACCCTGTGATGAACTACACCACTATCTATTTCACACACTCGTATATTCCAATTAATTCCAGAGTCTTGGAAGCTTTCTCCATGGGTGAAGGTTAAAAACAGTGTTCTCCTGGGGGTCAGGACTTCTCAGACAAACATTCCCCATGCCCTGGGTTCCAACACTTTTTGGGAGCAATGGTGCCAGGGTACCTGTTGCCGATTCCTCGACTTCTGGATCCCAGGCTGGGCCCTCCCTCGAGGCTCCCCTGTCTGGGGAGACCCTCCTGGAGTGGTTTTGTGTCAGGAAAGAGAGGTGCACTGGATTTTTTCAGTCTTCAGGTTCTTGTTTATTATTATCTTCTCTAGAGTTTTGCATGCTGTCCACACCAGGCTCAGCACGCTGGAAAAGCACCTCAAAAATGGCCAACAATCTCTTGTTCCAAGGTATTTTAAAGCTAAACTGACACCTGGATTATTTCTCCTTTTAACCCAGTAACTGATCCCAAAGAACTGCAATGGGGACTTTTCTGCCCAATTACAAAATGCCACCCAAACCCATGGAGAAGGAGGAAGAAGAAGCATGGAGAAGAAACCCAGGATGACACCCTGTGCCCTCCATCTTGCTTCCATCCACAGCACACTAAAAATCCCAAAACCTAAATTTCTCATCAAGTGATTCACCTACACTGCTCTCTATAATCTATTTCCCACTTTTGTGGATTCCAGTCTATCTTGAAGTCTGGGAAACTTTCTCCATGAAGGAGGGTCAAAGTCAGTGCTGCCCTGGGGGTCAGGGCACCCCAGAGCAGAGAGAGAAATATTCCCCGTGCCCTGGGTTTGCACACAATGGCATCATGGTTAAATCAAGCTACCAATTTCAGCTTTGAAGATGTTTGCTCTGTTTGCCTGAACACTGGGCAGCCGTCCCTCCCACAAGTGGCTCCAGAAGGAAACTGCTTCCACAGTTTCTGTGCCATCATCATCCCTCCCTCCCCTCCCTTCTGTCCCTTCTCCCTCCCCTCCACTCCAGTGGATCATTAGCAGCAGTGGCACAGTTTGCTCTGTGTGCAGCCACAGTTGTAGCTTGGTTCCAGCTGACAGGCTTATATGACCTCATATCTATCAAACCTGATCTTAAAACATTCATTTGAAAAGCTCACATGGACATAAAACCCAGAGTTCAAAAGCTGCAAGTTTTCAGACACAGGGGAGGGGAAAAATAGCTGTGAGGTTTTAGGTTAAAATGCAGAAACATTGGGCTGTGGATTTGCAGACGTGATTTCCATGCTGCCACCATCAGTGGTGGGGACAGTTCAGCACCTCTAGTGCCACCATCCTCCTTCCAAGCCCCTAAGCATTGCTCAAAGTAATGAGAATTAAAGATGTGAAAAATTTCTGGAAGAGTTAAGAAAAGACAATCAGGGCTAGTGTGCTGACAGTGAGGGACAAGGCTGAAAGTGACAGGGGGCTATGGACTGGGGGGTTGAAATTTGTGAAAAATGCCAACCACTTGTTTTAAAAATTTTAGAAGTTTAGTAGTAATAAAATGGTTATAAAAATAGTAATACAATTAGAGTAATAATAATTTGGACAAATTGAATTAGGACAATATGAGACAGTAGAAACAAAGAGTTAGAGACATCTGGGTACCTCTTTCTGGGCAGCACGAGCCCGAAAAGGGACCCACGTTAACAGAGGATTAACCCTTAAAAGCAACAGCCTGTTGCATATTCATACACCTCATACATGATGCATAAATTCCATTCAAACTCAGGATTCTGGCTGGTCAGTGTCAGCTTCTTCCTCTGAATTGCCTTTTAAGCGGGAAGAAGTTTGTTTCTTCTGATAAGAGAGCAATAAATTCTCTTTCTCTGCAAGATTTGGGTGTCCTGTGGCTGCTATCTCACTGTGAGTCCTTTCTTTAAAACAGCATAGTTTCTATTTTAACATTATGTTATAACCTAAAACTGTATTTAACACACTACTTAAGAGAATTAATACAGCATTACTTTCTAACACAACACATATAATATTCATTTTAATATTTGCGAAAAGCCAATCATAAAATTCATGCATTTCCCACAAAATTCCACTTTCCAGAGGAATTAAGGCAAATCAAGTCTTCTGGCTGAAGATGTGGCTGCTTTAATAATTAGAAAGAGGAGCTAAGACAAGGAGGATTGCTTAGGCCTATAGCAGCAGTGCTGTGGGTGGTTGCTGTCCCAGCCCTGTTTATTTGAAGGCATCTCTGCAGATACCAGCAGGAATTCATCATTGGCCAGGTGTGGTGGAACCTTCTGCCCCCCAACCAAAGGCACTGCAATTAAGGAAAATAAATGCCAGGTATTTCTCCTGGCCTTCCTGAATCCCCCAGGTGCCTGGAGCAGGCTGTCCTGCCCTGTGGTGGATGCTGTGTGCTGCTCCTCACCTGGGAGCAGGCACTGAGCTCTCTGCAGCCCCGGGAACAGATGGCTCCCCTGACAAATGCACCCTTTCCCGCACTCCCCTGCTCCTTTCCTCTGCAAATTGAGGCCTTAAAAAGGATTGATGGTGCTAACAACAGCCTCATCTAGGAGGACTTTGGGAGGGATTAATGAGGAGTCGCTGGGGAAAGGTTTAATGGTGCAAAGAGATCAGCAGTCTCAAGCCAGTTTATTAATCAGCTCAGGCCATTACCACTTAAAGGCTCAGCCTGGAGGGAGGAGGAGGAGGTGAGGGGTGGCACTGATCCATCTCTGCAGAGAAACACCAGAGAATGTGAGGAGATCCCTGGAATCCAGTGCACAAACTCACTGGTCTTCATTTGGGGTGGAGTGGGGTTTAGCAAGGAAATGCAAAGAGGGAGGGGAGTGATGGCCTTGCTTCATTTATTTCTGATAACTGCACCCATCTCATGCTCCTGAGCAAGGCCAGGGCCTTCCAGCCCACTCTGTCTCCACACACCCCTAGATTCTGTTCTGTGACCTGGCCAGTTGAGGGCCACTGTGGTGAGAGGAAATTTATTTCTAACACCTTGTTCAGAGATCATTTTTTCTGCCCTAGAGCGTGAAAACTGAGGTTCTTATTATTTTTATCACAGCAAGTCAAAGTGCAGAAGCTATTCTTATTCATATAAATGTCTAATCCTACTCTGATTCCTTCTGAGCTGTTGCATTTGCCTTGATTACTTTTTCCAGTTTTAGCTAAGATAAAATTTGCACTAGAATAATCTGCCCATGCAATAAGCCATCCCTGAGAGGAGGAGATGAAGAGATGAGAGTCCTGCCAGGGACCCTCTCCCATTTCAGGGTGCAGGAAGAGCTTGACTGTGTCCTGGCTGCCCGGGATTGTATGGACAAAAAGCAAAGTGCCTCTGTCTATTTATTTTCTTTTCACTGACACCCCTTGGGGGTCATCTGAGTGCAGCATGGCTATAGTGTCATTTTCTGGGGCCCAGTGAGGGACAGCAGCAGGATTTCTGGGGAAGGAGACCAATTTTCACCTGTCTCCATGCAGTGGGACCGTGTAGGGCCAGGCTGGGTCTGGGAAGTGTCACAGCAAGCTGCTGTGGGTGGCCTGGGGTCAGGAGGCTTTTTAATTGCTTGAAAGTGAGGTCCTTGTGCTTTATCCTCACAGAGGCTGTTTTAGGCCACCAACAAAGAGCCTGGTCTTCTGAGGAGAGCTCTGGCTTTGCTCTAGAAGCTGATCACAGTGAGAAGTTGTTTCTGTTCCGATGCATTTTTAGGTGGCTGAAAATCTATATTATTTATATAGATATATATATATTTATATATATATATTTTTTTCTTTCTTTTTTTTTTTTCATTTTCCTCTCTGTGCTTGCTCCATCCAAAGTCATGAACTACATGTGAGGTCAGGTGACTCACCTGAGTTAAAACCACTTCTGCTTTTGGAGTAAAACCCCTTCTAAAGTCACATCCTGCTTTTCTCCCTTCTTCCTGCAAACTCATGGATCAGCCAAATGGATTTCTGCTCCCTTGGGACACTGCTCCAGGAGAGCCTGGCCCAAGATGGTAAAAGCCAGCATGGTCCATACACTCCAGAGCTCCAGCACTCCAAGTCTCTCCTCCTGGCTTGGTATTCAAGGGTCAGCAGAAAAAACCAACCCCCCTGGAGAGGAGCTGGGACAATCAGCAGGTGAAAGAGGTCTTGGTTGCAGAAAGTGTTTCTGTGGGTGGCTTGGGGAACAAACAGGGTGAGCAGCCTCCTGTGTGTTGGGATGGGTTTTGCACATCACTTAGTACAGATTTTCCAGTTTGCAAGGGCAGCAGCCTCAGTGCAGGGAGTCACAGAGCAGAAAGGAGGTGGCAGACACACCAGGGATGAGCTGAGTTCATGGTGTTCCCTTCCTACACCTCACTTCTCTCCATCCCCCTTTTTACAGGTGGGATGGTGTTTGTGGACCCAGTTTCCTGCACTTTTGGATTCCAAGAGTTCCAAGCTAGCTATTTCTATTGCTTTAACTAATGAAAGATGGGGATGGTTTCAACCTGCCAAGTTTTCCCCTAATAGATACAAATACACTGGTAGTGAATTTGAATTCAGGTCCTAAACACTGCAGGAATGTTGGCCACCTATAGGTCCACAAGGCATGGTGACCCCATCACCCCTAAACCCAGCAACATTTATTAATGGCTTATCTAAAGTCTCTGGAGCAAACATTTCAGTCCCTTCAGCCAGGGAGAAGTGGGTTACTTTGTGAATATCAATGCAGATCAAATAGAAAGTATCTCAAGGACAAATGCATTTGTTCTGAAAATTTGGCCAAAGAAATCAGAAATGGTTCTTTAAAATACAGCAGCCTAGAGCAAGTTTTTATCTTCCTTTTTGAGCAGTGAAAGTTGATGATCAAGCTATAATTTAAAATATGTGGTAGGATACAGCAAAACCAATGCCACTGAAATTGCCTTGCAGTTTGAACACAGGGATCTGAGGATTTGACAAAAGCATTTTCTTTGTTCTACAGACATGAGACCATTTTCCTTCCTTTTATGTGCAGCACCCCTGGATTGTTGTGCACTGATCACAACAGCTCTGGTGCTCTCTTTGATTAATCCATTTGTTTGGGTTTGTTTCTTTTGTTGGTTTGGTGTTCCTTTTTGGGGGGATGGTGGGTGGGTAAGATCTTACTGGGCATGGTGGGAAAGGGACAGTGAATTTATGTCATAGATTTGGCATAACTGGGCCATCAATCTCAGCAGAGCATGTACAGGATGTCTGAAATAGAGACACAAAGATCCAATTGCTGCTTTCTTCCTTCTCTTATGTGAAATGAAAGCCAAAAAAGAGCAGGAATGATACCTTCTGGTTCCAGGCTTCATGGAGCAATCCTGGGGCTATTAGCAGTGCTGAAAAGGGAGAGGGGAAGGAGGGAAGATGATGACTCACAAGAAGTTTCCCTGTCTGTTATGATTTTGCTTCATTTTGTGTTCTCTGGATGACTTAGGGGGAGACGCCGTTCCCTCATCTCTCATTTGCTGCCAGATGAATACATTGAGAGGCAGGATATTGAGAAGTCATGGGAAACTAATGAGAAATGCCTGAATGAACTCAGCATGTTCTAACACTCGGCTGTTAGGCTTTAATATCCCAGTGGTGCTGGGCAGAGGGGGCACAGGGGCTGTGCAGCTCCTTTTGCTTTTGGGTTCAGTGCCAAAATGCGACAAGGAATAATGGTTTTAAACTCAAAGATGGTGAGTTCAGACTAGACACATGGATAATTTTTTTTAATAATTAGAGTGGTGAAAACCTGGTATAGGTTGCTCAGGTAGAAGCCCCATCTCTGAGAACATCCAAGGTCAGGTTCTGAGGCTCTGAGCAACCTGATGTAGATGGACATTTCCCTGCTCATTGCAGGGAGGTTGGACTAGATTGAATTGAAAGATTGTTCCTAACCCAAACTATTCTTCAGTTCTGTGTTTCTACCTTTTTAGCCAATGTGTGATCTTACTCAGACATTCAGTCACCTAGAATTGTTATCGTACCTGTTATTTTGAGGTGTGACAGTTCTGGCTGACTAAAAATCTTTACTACAGCTTTTCCTTCTCACACATTGTCCTGACTTCCTTCCCTGAGCTCCTGATCTCTGCTGGATGCTGGGGGGGCCTGGCTGTGACAGAAGATGAAGGATGTTCCTTATGGAATGTCCTCATGGCAAGGACTACAGCAGACACTGAGCATTTTCAAGGTGCTGACTGTAAACTCTTGGGCAGGGATTCCTTGTCTTTCTGGCCTGGTGAGGTTCTGCTGCTATATATATATATATATTGAGGTTACTGGGAGTTTCTGTGGCTAGAATGGGAGGAGACTAGAGGCCTCTTTTTGCCTTAAAATGCCTTAAAATTCTGCCTTTCAGAGCTGCCTGATCCTGACCCAGCAGTCAATATGGCAAAGGACTTTTTCCTTTCTGATCTTGAAAACCAGATTGCAGTGTGAAGGACTGAATTGCTGCCATGGGTATTTTTTGACCAGACCTAAAGTTATTTCTCCAGGAGGAGTGATCTATACCAGGAAACTTATACTCCAGTCCCAGATGGGCAGCTCTGCCTGCAGCTCATCTCTGATTCAGGTAGTGTTTTACCCTGAGGAGGTGAAAGCACCCAGAGAAGCAGAATAATGTGAGGGAGACATCTGTGTTTCACCACACATTTGGCAAGGGGAGGTGGCAGCAAAAGTTCCCGAGGAGGTTTGTCGGGGTCAGTAACACTCCAGAGATGCAAATCAGCCCAATGGCAGCCTGGCAGTGACTCAACCTCTCCCTGCAGCCTTATTTTTGCCCATGTGTGTGACACAGGCTGCTGCAAAGACGGGTTTCATTTTTACAGACTTATCACCTTCCTTGGGCCTCTCATGCAGCAGAATGATGAAAGGCAGGAACCTTATGGCAGCTGAATAAAAGTCATGTTCCAGGAGCTGTGAAAATGCCCCTGCCTTGTTTTTCCAAGGAGTCCATGAAAAAGCATGGTGACACCTCCTGTCCACAGTGGTTGCTTGCTCTTGGGGCTCTTCAGACATCCATGGCACATGAATCATCCCAAAACCTCACCCAGGGGCACCCAGCATGTGCCCTGTGGGTTTCACACCCTCTGTGGGTTTCACACCCCGTGCAGTTTGTGTTGATGAGATGGGTCCGTGCCTCCTGAGCCCAGCAAAGCGTGGTGTGCACACAGGAAAGGGGCTGCAGAGCCACTCAGCAGCCAGGGTGGGGCCATTCCCTCAAAGATGGCTCTGCCATCTGATTTCCAAGTTGTATGCTGTGCCTTGTGAAGGAGGCAGTCAAGAGCCTTAAGTTCTCTTAGATAAATGGCTCAGCTCAGAGCACTGTGGCTTGATGCTCCTGAAGCTGCTAATCCTAATTAACAGGCTTTTTCTGAGTCCCTTTTATACCACTCCAGCAGCCCAAGTGGGCTTTAAAGGGAATGGAAATTACCCCATGGAGCGCTCTCCCTGGAGATGTTGCTATGCCGACCTGCTCAGAGCAGCTATTGAGGCTTCCCAGCTCTCCTCCATCCTGCATTGTTCTGACTCTCACCGAGGCTCAGATGGTGCCAGAAGTGTGGCTGGGACAGAGAGGGCCCAGATTCTATTATTTACTTTTTCTGGAAGATGTGGGTAGAAGGGGAAAAAACAAGTAGAGAGGGGTAAAATAGTGTCAAGCATCAACAACAACAACAAACCAACCTGAAAGACCTGAGAGTCCTTCAGAGAGAAAATTGAGTCAATTTTCTCATGCACAATCCTTTAAAAAAAAAAAAAAAGAAATAATTTTTTCCTTTTTTTTTTTAATTGGAGTTCTGCAGGCAATGATGCATTTCCCCTGGGTTCCTGGGTTTCCTCACCCACTCTGATGGCAACACTGGGAGCAAGGTGTGTCCTATCCCAGCCCTTCACAGCAGGTGCTTCCTACCCTTCATGGGCTGCCAGAGGTTCTGTTGGGTGATGGGGCCATTTCTTCATGAGGGGAGGCAGCTCCCATCCCATCCCATCCCATCCCATCCCATCCCATCCCATCCCATCCCGTCCCGTCCCGTCCCGTCCCGTCCCGTCCCGTCCCGCCCTGTCCCATCCAGCAGGAGTGTTCGTGTCTCCCCCGCTACCCTGAGGCACACAGCTTGGAACATTTTTGGCCACTCTCATTCTCCTTAAATTCAATCTTCCCAAGGCCTACAAATCTGAGGCATTAAGGGGAAGACAAATTATAATGAATGTATATTAGGAATATAAAAAGTAACGACTTAATATAACTTTCCCTTCTCCCCTTCCCTCCCCGTTCATGACCTCATGTTTTTAACATTTTGGGAAGTGCTAAATCCTGGAGGGATGCACAGTGTGCCAGGGAGAGGTGGAGGCGCTCATTTGTGGGGTCTCTGCCCCAGGGCACCCAGAAAGCATCACCTTCCCTCCCTGTGCCTCAGTGGTAAATAACAACACCTCCCATGGCACTCAAAAGTGGGCAAGAGAGGGATGAAATGATTAAAAGGTAAAGTGACACGGATGTGGCTGTGTGGGCCCAGGGACAGGAGGGTGGCCTGTTGGGTGAGGCCTCCTCCAGAGCTGGGGTTGTCCTTTGGGTTGTGATTGCTCCAAAAGTCACCAGCATGAATGGAAATAGAGAAAGGCTGAAATAAACTCCACCAAGTATTGCTGCCAAAGCCCCTCCACCCCAAGACACTGGGGGAAACATCAGTTATTTTATTTACAATGGCAACAGAGTGAGGGGGACAAGCAAGGCCTTCTCCTGCTTTACAAAGAATGACTTTAAATGGCTGAGACTGCTCCTGAGCAGTGCTGACTTGAAACAACTTCTGCCTTTCTTAAAGCAAAACAACAAACCCAAAAATATCCAACACCCACCAAAAAATCAGTGACATTTCCCCCTACTTTCCACGATCCAACAAGAAATGATCCAACAAGATAGTTTTCTCTGGACATAAACAAGTTAACCAGCTCCAGTAACCCCTTCAGGAGGGGGCCAGGGGACAATTTTTACCCCTCTTACAAGGTGTAAATAGACAGTGGTAAGGATGGGCAGTGTATAATGTTGTTTATTATGCATAATAAGAAGCATCCAGAAATCTCAGCTAAGGACCAAGCCCCAGAGTGCCAGCCCCTGTACAAACACACAGTAACAGAATCCCTGTCCTGAAAAGCACACAGGCTAAAAATGGTTCCTTATGTGGCACAAATTGGAGGGGAAGAATAGGAATTGGAGGCAGAGAAATGAAAAATCAACCTTCTTCCTGATTTCCTTTTATATTCCAAAGAAAGGCCACAAGACATGAATGGCGAGATCATAATTTCCAGTCCCCATCATTAGGTATGAGGCTAGTAGAGAGATAGAATCACAGAATCACTTAGATTGGAAAAGACCTTTTATGATCATTGTGTCCAAATGTAAATCTAACACTGCCAAGAGCTCCATTAAACCATCTCCCCAGGTGCCACATCTCCACATCTTTTAAACACCTCCAGGAACAGTGACTCCTCCACTTTCCTGGGCAGCCTGTTCCACAGCCTGACTACTCTTCCAGTGAAGAATTTTTCCCCAGTATCCAACCTAAACCTGCCCTGGCACAACCAGAGTATGTTTTCTCTTATCCTGTTTCTTGTTATCTAGGAGAAGTGACTGACCCACCCCTCATCACACCCTCCTGCCAGGGAGCTGTAGAGAGCAGTAAGGTCTCTCCTGAGCCTCCTTTTCTCCAGGCTGGGCCCCCCCCGCCCCCCCCCCCCCGCCAGCTCCCTCAGCTTCCCCTGTCCTGGATTGCCAAGCAAAATGAATTCTGTTTGCCGTCTGTACGGCAGCTGTCTTCTGTTCATTGGGCAGTTTTCCTTATCTCTTCCACACCCACTCCTCCCTCAGGAGGGGACATCTGCTGATAACAGACTATTGAATGTCACTGCATGGCTGATAAGAACTACAGCATCCCATTGGGAGATGGGAGCCCAGAGGGAGGAGCCAAGCATTCCTACCTAGATATAATCCAGAGGTTTTGAGACACCAGCACGGCTTCTCCCCTGGATTCCCCAGAGGAACAGCAGCTGCCTCTCCTTCCACTGCATCTTCAGAGGAAGAATACATCCTTCTCTACAGGATCCCTGCTCCAGCAGAGCCACCCCTGACACTGCAGGAGGGCTGCAGCCACAATTCCAATGGGACTGCTGCCAACAGCCTGACCCACAGGGTGTCAGGTTGGGTTCTGACTCTGTCAGTGTTGTTCTAGTGTACTGCATTGTTTATTTTGTCCTTTTATTTTCTTCCCTATTAAATAACTGTTATTTCCTGCTCCCATATTTTTTCCTGAGAGCCCCTTAATTTAAAATTTATAGCAATTTGGAGGTAGGGGGTTTACATTTTCCATTTCAGGGGAGGCTCCTGCCTTCCTTAGCAGACTCCTGTCTTTCTGAACCAAGGTATCCCCTCATCAGGCTTGTGCTCCACACCTTCCAAAACTGACCTGAGGAGCTGAGGAGTGGCCTCACCATGCCCAGCACACAGGGACAGGTCACTGCCCTGGTCCTGCTGCCCTGGGTGTGTTTGTTTTCCATGCCAGGGGTGGGAATGGGACTAGCTGCTCCCTGGGAAGGGGAGGCAGGAGGTGAGGGAAGCCCAGGGGTTTGGTCTGTGTCTAATGCCAGCCTAGGAGGGCACAGAGAGACTCCCAGGGCCATGCAGAGCCGGGCAGCTCACAGCTACTGAATGTCTCTGTGCCCTGAGTTCCCTCCTGATAGCTGGAAAAATCCATTCTAGAAGGAAACTGGAGCCTTGCAAAGTCATTCCAAAAGAATGGCAGATTTTTCTTTTTGGCTTTTCTTAGCGTTCCTTTTTTTTTTTTTCCCTTTTTTTTGATACTATAGAAAATTAAAAACATGATTGAATTTGTGCATGCCTTTATTTATTGTGCTATGGATGATGGGCACAGACTTCCCTAAGCCAAAAAGCCCCCTCCCTCCTCCTTCCCCAGCCTTAGTAATCAGCTTCCTTGTGCTCCAGCCCACGCTAGACTATTTCCTCTGTCAAATCCTCCATCATTGGTTCAATTACCTAGGTGTGTGTTGGCTTTATCTTTTTTTGGTGAAATCTTACAATCTTTCAAGTCTACTTTGTCCTCTTAGGTTTTTGCACACCCCGTTTCTCTCCCGGCTGATTTTGTAAAAGGTTTAATTTCAACAAGTTGCTGCTGTCAGGGCTGAGCTCTGTTCTCCAGTGCCCATGACAATCATTTGTGTTCACCAAGAGCTTTGAAGCCACAGCAAATTGCAGCTGTTTGGGCTCTGTTGCACAGGGCTGTTAATTTTGCCCTTCCCCACTTTGCTGCCTGTGCTCAGCGCAGCCTCCAGCGCCTGCACACCGTTCAAGGCACCATCCTGTTGGGGAGGGATCTGGCACAGACCCTGGTTTGCCACCGGGGCGTCCCCTCCCACACAGCCCCGACAGCTGCCTGCCCAAATGTGAGGACGTGCTTCACTCAGAGCCTGCCGTGTGAGCCACTTCCAATCCAGGATGCTCTTTCCTTTTGGCTCCCCAAAGAGATCACAGGACCCTGTTTAATCCAGCTTCCTGGCGGTGTAGGGCTGAGTCATAGGAGGTTTTTCTGTTGCTACATCTAATAACGCTTTGCTACTGGGAGCAGAACATCATCCAGCTTGGCTGGGAGTCGGCACTGTCACCCAGCAGCTTCCCTTGTCTGCAAGTTGTTTTGATTCTTTTCTTAGACTTCTCCCTCTCTGTGTCTTTCTCTCTAAAACATTAATTTCCTCTAATTAGAGCCTCCTTAACAATTCTTTTTTTCCCCCCTCTCCTCAGTTAATTTCCTCTAATTAGAACCTCCTTAATAATTCTTTTGCTAAATCAATTTCCTCAGTTAGAACCGCCCGCCACAATTTCTTTCCTCCTTTTCAAAAGCTGTCGGAGTAGCTAAGCAAATTATGCTTCTGAGTAACCTTTATCTCTTCCTTGGTATATAAAAGAACTGTAACAGGTTAGACAGGCACAATTTCCCCTTTCAGAGCTCTGCTGGTCTGACCCCATTAGGTTATACTTAGCTGAGTGTTGTACTATTGTATACTTAATAAGATGCTCTAGCTGTTCATCTGGAACCCAGGTAAGGCTGCATTTGTGAATGAATTAAACATGACACTTCATTATTCAGATCAAATTTAACAGTGTCAAAATCCGTCTTTAAACCAGACCAAATTGCTCTCCAAGAATATATAAAACCTCCTGCCCCTGTTAGCTGTCCTGTGAGCCAGCCTTTCCTAACTTTTCCTCTGCAGCCATGCTGGCTTCCTTTTCCTGACAAGCCTTTTAAGTCCTAATTTATTTTCTAAAACATGCTGTTTTTTTAAAAAAGATCTTTTTGTTTCTAATTTACACAGTAAGTAACTATTAACGGCCCACTGCTTCTCACAATCATGCTGTGGGCCACATCAGCAGCTGGTGTAAATGGGGAGGCGGCCAGTTGACACATTATGGACCTTGGGCCTCAGTCTCCTCTTCTTTATTAAGCAGTTTCTCCCCAGCTGAAACTGTGTAATGTACTTCTCCATCTCTTTAAGATGGGACCATCTCACTACGCTTGTCCTTCTTAAAATCCATCAAGGACAACTCACTCCATTTCCTGATTTTAGGAGGAAACAGGCCAAGTGATGATGGCAACTGGGAGGAGCCATCCAGTCAGAGTGAAAACTCTTGTTTTCTGCAATTATGAAAAAAAAAAATAAAGAAGGGAACACATCTGAGCAGCAGGAATGCACTGGAAGCTGTGTGTTCCCTTTCCTATACCCCTTCCCTAGGTTGGCACCGAGCAGCCAGCACAGATGTGATGGCACCAGCGAGTGTCACTGCCAGGACAGCACTGCCCCTCTCTGATTCACAGCCCAAAGAGAACTGCCTCACTACAGGCTCAGGGGGCTTCTTCTGGCCCTTCTCACAAGGACTTCCCCCCTCTTTTGGCTATGCCCAACTGCAGAGCCTGCTCTGTGTCCTGGTCACACATCAGAAATGTCACCGTGGGCCCTGAAGAGCCTGCTCCAGCAAGGCAGGTGGGCCCTTCCAGCTTGGAAATGCTTTCCATCCCCGTGGGGTGGGAATGAGCAGTGCCTCAGTGGGAGGGTGTCCTGGAGTGATCCGTGAGGAATGAATGCTTCAGAGATGCTCTGCGGGGAGCTGGGGGAGGCTTGCAGCAACTCCATCCTTGTCAGTGCCACCATCAGATGTCTGGGCAGGCCCAGAACGTTTCAGCCAAGCCCAGCTACTGTGGGAGAGCTGCACTGCTGTCCTTGTCCACACTAGTTCCTCCTGACCTTTCTGAGCTTCTGGCACCCCACAAAGTCTGCTCTGGTGGAAGTGGTGCAGAAGTCGTAAGATGTATTTTATTTCCTTTGCAGTCTTAATAACTATGCAGAAAACTCCATTTGCCATCACTTGCCTTGAAATTTTGGAGTAGGATTGGATGGAAAAATGAAATGCATTAAGGTTTTTTTTTGACAAAATCCCTAATGCTTGAGATGGAAATTTTGGGCAATTTTACAAGGAGTACAATGCTGGTGGTGTTGGAGAGAGGGCTGTCTGGGGAAGGGTAGATTCTCTAAAAAGATATGTTAGAAGGCTAAAAAAAAAAAAGCTGTTTGGTTCTTCTCAGAAGAGATGAGAGAGCAGGGAGAGGGAATCACCAGGTCGGGGTGCTCAGACTGACAGCTGACTACAACAGGAGAGATGCTGTTCTCTATGCTCCTCGAGAAGCCCCTCTCGCTGGTGCCCTGCCCGTTCCAGCTGAGCACAAAGGAGGGCTAGAGATACAGATAGGCAATCCAGTAGACGATGTTGAAGAGCAGGAAGGCGGTGGGGAAAAAGACGCGGGAGTAGGAGTCCAGGCGGGATATGTGGATGCGCACCCGCCCCTCCCGCCACATCCCCGTCTGACAGTCCTCGATGCAGCAGAAGAACCGCTCACATTCCTTCCCCTCCAGGCACGGGGAGCCGGGCTCGTCATCCTCGTCCTCCTCCATCTCCGGGGGCCAGTGCATGATGTGGTTGATGTTGATGGCCGTGAAGGTCGGCATCACCTGTGCGCCCGCAGGTGGCTGTGGGGGGGACAGGCAGGTTAAAAGGGAGGAAAAGGCAGCAAAATCTGTCCTGGACGTCAATCCCCACCCATGTGGCAACAGATCAGATCACCAAGGGTGCAGTTCAGTGGAGGGGGATGACTGATCATCCCCAGTCTCTGCACCTGGCTGTGAATCACTGCGTTTGGGGAGCTGGCAGCTCCCTGCATGACTGTGAGTGTTCTCCCTGGCACCCCAGGGCACAGCCCTACTCAGCAAAGGTCTGATTGCACTGATTGCCCATCTGTGCCAGTAATAGTCACTGCAGGAACACGACCTGTTCGATCTGTTCTGGCCTCTTCCCTCATCTCCCTGAGCTCAGCTGTCTCTGAAGACAGCACACAGCACAGATGTGTCTGCTGGTTCCTGCCTGGTACTGGAGAAGAGCTAGGGAAAGGCTGTGTGTGACTCCTCCTGGCCCATCCTGAGCCTCATGGAAGAGCTCTGTCCACCCTGGGATATGAGGATGGGATATCAGGTATATGGGGGATGTGCTGGGAAATAGCCTGGCCCAGAAGAGATGTGTCTTTTTCTATTTCAGTTCTGCCCCAGGTCAGAGGACTCTTTCAGTTCATGTGCCAGAAGTACCTGCCACGAGCTAGGGCAGATCTCACGATAGAGGATGAGGATGAAGAGAATGATGACCACCATGGGCTCACTATCCTCACATTCAGGAGAAAACACATAGAAAAAGTCAGTTTCTGCATCTCTGTGACCTGAGATACCTCTGTAGAGATCAAACTGATACAGGTGTCTTAAGAGTGTCATTTCCATTCAGTCATGTGAGTCATTCTAAACTGTTCTGATGAGCTCTCCAGCAATTCTGAAGAGGGCACAGCATACCTGGCTCTGACAGAGGCTTCCTTGTTTGAAGGGAGCCTCAGCTGCTTTTTCTGGCTGTGTCTCACCTCTCAGACCCACTGGGTGAACTCAGTATGGGTCAGGCCCTAAACCACATCAGCAGTTTCCAATGCAGGCTCTGGAAGGATATTTTAAAATAGCTTGGGGTTGTAACAGCATCCAGCTCTGCTGGCCCCTGTGACCTACCAGCCTGGCTTTCCTGTGGCTGTGCTCCAGGGGTTTCTTGTTCCCCACCAGGTAGTTGAGCGTGGCGTACTCCATGAGAGCGGCGAAGACGAAGATGAAGCACACGGAGACGAAGAGGTCCATGGCAGTGATGTAGGACACACGGGGCAGGTGCTTGCGGGAGATGGTGCTCAGGGTGGTCATGGTGAGCACAGTCGTGATACCTGAGAGAGAAAACAGCTGGCTGAGTACTGACAGGGAGTACATCTGTCTTCTACACACATCCACCCCTCAGAACAGCCCATCTGCTCTGGTTGTCTGGTCCCATTCTGGCTCTGCTCAGCCAGACTCTGGTCTTGAGGAACCCTCTGACAATGCTCTATGAGAAAGAATGATGTTCAAAACTCAGTATTGTCGCAGACATCTTTTCATGAAAATCCTTTCCTTAGGATTTTCCCCTCCTGAGAAGCTGAGAGGCCTCAGGAACAAAATGTAAACAATGATTATCTGCTGCTGTGGGATGCAACAGGTGCATCTGTGATTGGCCCATCTTAAATGTTTATAATTAATGGCCAGTCACAGCCCAGCTAGCTCAGCTCTCTGTCCGAGCCACAGACCTTTGTTATTCATTCCTTTCTATTCTAGCTTAGCTAGCCTTCTGATGAAACCTTTTCTTCTATTCTTTTAGTATAGTTTTAATGTAATATATATAATAAAATAATAAATAAAGCCTTCTGAAATATGGAGTCACATCCTCGTCTCTTCCCTCATCTGAAAACCCCTGTGAACACTGTCACACAGTATCACACAGACCATCAGTGTGGACTGGTAAATGAGCAGGAAAATCAGACTCTGCATGAGGCTGGGTAGGTCAGGCAGGGCTTGCCCTCACCTCCTGTCCTCCATGTGCCTCAGCACAGCTTCTAGAAGGATCCACAATCTTACCCCAGGCACAGAGGGTCTGTAGTTCCTGAGGCCCTCCTTTCTACCATTTGAAGAAACGGGTGCAACATTTCCCCTTTTCTGGTTACAACCATGACTTTTCAAGTATCCCAGAGAGTGGCTTGGAAACCACATCAGCCATGAACTGGGATGTATCTTGTCAGGTCCCACAGACTTATGGATGTTCAGGTTCTTCAGGTGTCTCAAAGCTGATCTTGCAGTGAGAGGGTTTTGCTGCTCCAGTCCCTGTCTTGCAGTCCACCCACTGTGGCATGTGGGGAGAGAGGCTGCCAGTGGAGACTGAGGCAAAAAAGTACCCCAGCCTCCTCCTCATCCATTTTTACCAGTTTGCCAGCTGTATCCAACTTGCTTTGCCCTTCCTTTTCTGGCTGACAAACCTGGAGAAGCCTGTGTTAGTATTCCCTGCATCCCTAACCCCATCCCTATACAACTGGCAGTGTCCCTGTACTCCTGCCAGGATACCTGGCCCTGCTTCCACTGCCTGTGCATTTCCTTCTCAGCCTTTAGTCTGACCAGAAGCTCCTGGCACATCCATGCTGGTCTCTTGCCTTCCTTTCCTGGTTTCTTACACCTGGGGATTGAGAGCCCTTGTGCTCTTTGGAAAATGTCCTGAAAATTCTGCCAGTGCTGTTCTGCTCCCTGCTCATCAGGCTGCCCTGTAGTAGATACCAACCACAAGGTTCCCTTTATTGCCTTGGTCTGATTTCATAAATTTCCAATCTGCTCCTGGCTATTCTTCAGAGACAGCCCTTCACAATCTATCTGTCCCTTGATGCAGAGGGCAAGTGTGTAGGAGGTGATAAGGAATTTCTTTTGACATGAGTGGAGCTTGGAATCGTTTTTGCAGGAGCAGCAGCGCTCACGTTTCTGCTTCCAGAGATGAAGTGTCAGGAGCCAACAAAGGATCAGCTACAGGAGCTGGTCCTGTGATCTCATCCACTGATTTTCAGGATGTGGGGAAGAATAAGGAAGTCCACCTGTTGTTCCTTCTCTAGCATCCACCTAAATCCACCTGCCACCTTCCTGAGGTCCCCTCAGTGGCCCTGAGCTGTCAGGACCCAGCACATCCCTCTGGCTGTCCAGGACAGCCAAGACCCCTCCAGGGGGCTCAGAGACCCTGGCACAGAGCCCAAGATGCCTGTGGGTTTGATTATGACCTGTGGAGCAAATGACCAACCTTATGTGAAGATCAGCAAGCCACAACAGTTTAGGTAGAATGACAGTGAAGTTATCACGGGGTGGAAAAGTAGATTTTGGCGTTTTTGGTATGGGGGTTCAGGAGGCAAGATGGAGGGAACTGGGTGTGTCCAGCCTTTCTCCTTCTTCTTCTTGGCCTCCATCTTCTGCTGTGATGTTGGCACTTTTAGATTGGTTTAGAGTAGAAGCTCACCGTCTAACATAGGTGATGGGTATTGGAAGGTAATTGTAAACATTGTACAGGTAGTTTTTAGTATAAAGACATAACACTGCCCTGGGGGCAGGCAGAGTGCCTGGAACTGTCCTGCTGGACAGATCTTAACAGGGCAGGAGAAAATATTTTATAGATAAGGCACAATGAACAACCTTGAGACCAAGAAATGAAGAGCCCTGACTCCTTCTTCAAGCACTGGACTGGGAAAAGAGACTTTCCAACTCTTCTCGGGGTCACTGTGACCAGCTAAAGATCCTGACACTGAGGGTGAGCATGGCAAAAGATTTTCATGTTTTCCTGCTGTACTTGCATTAGCAGATGTGATGTGACTTCCCACGTTTTTGCAGTGCCAGTGGAACTGGTCCAGTTCACATCTCCCTGATGTAGGCTGGCAGGCTCAAAATGTGCTGGGGATGATTTGTGTAAAGCACAAGAGGGGCTGTGGAGAGAATACATTATTCTTCATGGGCTGCAGTCCCTTCCCATAGAGAGGGGCCCCTCTCCTGGGGAAACCTGCCTTTGTTTTTGAGACAGTCACTAGAGCCGTGCACATTTTCCTCTTGCTGTTCACTCCTTTACCAGCCACAGACTACAGCACACCCTCACCTTCATTGGGAATGACACCCTCCTCCTCCTCCTCCTTCCAGGAGCACCAAAGTAATTAATTTTGAGAGGGAGGTGGGGAGACATGGCCATCACGGATGGGCTCTGAATAGCTGATGGCCCCTCCTCTCCCCTCCATCCCCACAGGGACCTGCAGGCAGGGCTGGGAATGCTGCCTCCAATTAAAGGCAAAGTCAGCAGGGCTGATAGGAAGGACAGCACTGGGAATCACGGCTTGCTGCAAAATGCAGATGCAGCCAAAACCTACTGAACACTGCAAAGATGTCCCCAGCACCCATCAGAGCAGCATTCAATCAACAGAAATGTTTCTCCTGCCTCAAGGAGACACTGCAGTTTGCTGAGAAAATCTCAACAATAGGCAGAGCTGCTGTCACTCCCTGGGTCCTGTGGGGTGACTGACAGAAAAAGGTTTTACCTACAGGGCTCCCAGCTCCTGCCAGAGCCTGGGGCCCTGTGGATGCAGCCAAGCAACTTTGCCCATTAACCCTACAACCTTCCTGTCAGCGGCCCTGCACAGAAGCCTTGAGAAGTTGTGAGGAATTGTGGAAAATGTGCATGTGACAGGAGCGCTTGGGCAGCACTGCAATGCCACAGCTCAGCCCCTTTCTCCCCCTTTTGGTGCATGAGAATTTCCCGTTGTCAGCTTGGAAAAGTGTTGCAATGTATTTGCAAGGGTTAGGCACCAGTTAACCTACTTCTGTTATCAAAATCTCAAGAATTCGTCAAGACTATTAGAACAAAAACTTTGCTAAATTAAGAAAGAAGAGGTTGAGAAACCAAATACCAAGACCACAAGAACTAGATAACAGAAGACTGCAAAATAAAACACCTAGACTGTAGCCAATCATATACTCCAGGAAATACAAACAGAAAATGAGTGAACAAGAACAAAAGCAACAATCAAAAAGTGTGTGCTTAGTAGTTTATAAAATCTAAAAATATATGTATAATGTAAACAATAAACAGCTCCTACTTAATAATATTAATCAATTGTTCAAAAGTCCTAGATCTCCCACAGAAAAGGCTGTGCTTGGGTTTCAGATGAAGCCACAAGAGAAGAGTGAGGTGCTCTCCTGAGATAATCCAGCAGCCCAAACCAGCACAGCTGGAGATTTGGTTGAGCTGTGGAATGTTACACACAGGAAGCTGAAGGAGTGGAATATTCTCTGGTAAGCTCAAAAAATGCCAGAAAATGGCAAAGTGCTTCGGGAGGTTTTGTAGTCCAACACTGTCAGTCTGCTTCCCTGGCAGGGTTTGACAAGCATCAGACATGCATCATCCTGTCTCTTACCCAGAGATGTCCTGGCTGGCGTAGAGTCTCTCTTGATCCAGAAGGAAACCCAGGAAAGAACAACAGTCAGGATGCAGGGAATGTAGGTCTGAATGGCAAAGTAACCCATACGTCTGCTTAGGTCAAAAGAAACTGTCATCACCATGTACTCCCCTAGGAAAAAGCAACAGACATTGGCATCACAACACGAGGCTTCCTAGAGCAGAAAAATCAGCAAAGTTTCAGAATTTGGAGTTTCTGATGAGGCTTTTTTGTTGCTTTAAATGCCTGTCCATCTGGTTTTGTAGCTGCCCAGACTGTTAACTTCACGTGGCTGGCTGGGCAGGTTTGGTGACTCTCTGGTTTTGTTGGCAGTGGATTCTGTGGCTACATGGCTGGCTCTGTAGCTGCCTTTGTGACTAATTTAGGAGCTGACTTTGTGGTTGCCCAACTGGCTGTTTGCCTGGCTGTCCATATGGCCACCAGGCTGCATTCATACTGGCCTGGCTAAGGACAGTGAAAAGCACACAGTCTGTAAAAATTTCAGGGAAGGAGCTGCAGAGAGCATTTATCTTCAGCTGATTGCTGCAAGGGTTTCTTTTCTATAGAAGCTCTTTGGCTGTAGCAGGCTGCATGGCCTGGCTTGCTAACGATCTACCTGAGCTGTGACAAAGGAGGTGTCCTTCAATCACTTCCACTGAGAGTCTGCTCCTGCCTCTGGAAAAGGCATGTGGTGCTGCACATCCTAATTGCTCATTTGGCAACTTACAGTGGTGGCTCTTCCTTTTTTCTCACAGTGAGTATTGGAAAAAAGCCACCTGACAGCTCTGGGGTTAAGATGGAGCTTGCAAGCAATTACCAAAAAAAAAAAAAGAGAATTACAAACATCAGAGGGCCACTGGTGCATTCAAGACACTTTCACTTCTTGTCCCAGTCTGTGCTGCCTTTCTACCCTGGCTGCCACTGTTGAGAGCAGCAGCTTCCTGCAGAGTGGGAGAAGCTCCTGGCTGCTTCAGAGGGCTGCAAAGTATGAGCTCAGCCCACCTTCAGCAATCCAGAGGCTTTCCTCAGTTGGCTGTGGGAAGGAAAGGGGATGTGAGCTATTATGAGGAGGAGGAGGAGGAAGAGCTGAAGGGCTTCCATTATTTAGATAGACATTATTTATTTTCTTCACACATGCAGCCTTGTCCCTGTCTCTTAAAGCACAGTTCAGGTGTTCATCAGCCTGACACGAGTTCACAGAAGGATAGATTGAGGCCTGCAAGTTCTGATTTCTCCAGCCCTGTTCCAATCGTAAGCATCACCCAGAGATTACACAGCATGCACACTCTGCAACAAGAGGGCATTTAAGTTCCCTCTCCTCTCCCTCCTGACCCTTCAGTTAGGGATAGCTTCATTCACACCAGCATTGTCACCCCACAGTTCACAGATTGCAGTGGTTCTGGTTTCTCCTTGCACCCTTCATCCCTATCACTTCCGCTCCCTCAAGCCAAGCTTCATCTTTTAATTTTTCTCTTTTTTCTCTGACCATGCTGTTGTAACTTCCCTTCCCCACTGCTTTGCCTCCCACCAAAGCCCAGCACAGTGGTGCTCCATGGGCTGCCTCCCCTTGGCTCACCTGCCCCAGTCCTGAGGACTTCTGAGGTGTTCCTCAGCCCCGTGAAGTCGAACTGGTAGAGCCTCCATGTGCGCTGGTCGGACACCTCGATGGAGTAGCGTCTCCAGCGATAGACGATCTCCTCCCGAGGGTATCCATCTGGGAAAAGCCATCAGACAACACAATGCCACCCATCCCCACCCTGGGTACCACCCTGAATGCAGAAACACGGGCATCTCACCAGAGCTGCTCTGCAAACACCCTTCAGCGGGTGTTTCTGGTGCCTTTTGTTTAGATTCCCTGAGGCATTCCCACATGGAATGGGAGTAGGGACTGAACCTCCCCTCGTGGGCTGCTTCAGATCCCGGGGATGGGGAAGGCACTGCCAGAAACAGGGCACTGCCAGAAACACAGCCTTTCTAAGGACTGCACTGGATGTGGGTTGGTCCAAGAGGACCCTGCTGGTTTGAGGAAGAACTCGGTTGAGGGTGGCAGAGCAATGGAACAGTGTGCTCAGGGAGGTTGTGGAGTCTCCCTCCCATGATTCTGGAGTCAAAACTCGGGATTCAATCCCCACCTGGCTGCATTCCTGTGTAACCTGCTCCAGGTGATGCTGCCTGCCAGTGAGGCTGTTCCAGAAGATCTCCAAAGGCCCCTTCCAGCCCTGACTCTTCTGCAATTCTGTGACACCACCAGCTTGAAATCTTTCAGGGTTTGATCTCCCTGGGGCAGCTGGCACCTCATGAGTGCCATCCCAGCCATGAGTACACCAGGAATGCAAAGCTGCCAGCATGGCTCTGGCTGCTCTGTGTGCTCCCTGGGAGCTGATCTATGGAAAAGAAGGGATGCACTCTCCACGGAGAAGAAAACCTGGCCCTGCAGGCTGCACCACAGCTTCTCCTGCCTCTGGCTTTCTTGATAAAGAAACAAGCCTGCAGTGAAGCTGGGACCTGGGAGAAAGTCCCTTGGAGGGGGATGGAGTAAGAGCCTGGCAGCTAACTAACAGTGTGTTTCTAATTATCAAGCATGTACGGCATGCAGCACTAATTAGCAAAGATGAGGGGTGGTGGGAGATGAAGGGATGAGATCTCCTCAGCATGCTGCCTCCTTCTGAAGCACCTCAGAGCTCTGAGCTGCATCTCTTCAGTGGCAGGGGAAGCAGGAGAACCCGAGCTCAGATGATTAAATCACATTTCCCACCCACGCACGAGGACAGGGATCTCTTGGTGCAGAAAGGCTCCCTGCAAAATTAACATCAGAAGCCTTCCCTGCTGAAGAGTCTGGATGAGTAGTGACTGAGAGGAGAGGTCTGAGTAACCCTCCTTTGGAGCAGAACGTTTCCAGACCTCACTCAGAGAGTGGGAGAAGATGCAAGGCAGGACAGGTGCCATTTGTCCACCAGAATACATCCATGTTCTGTCTGGAGTGACCAGAAGGTCAGTGAAATAATCTCCTCCAACCATCCACCCAAATTAAGGAGAAATTCAGAAATGTTGTGAATCTGTCCCTGCTGATCTCTGCCAGCTCAGGAGTAGAAGGATGCTTCAGGCCATGAAGGGTAATGGCTCAAGAAGGGTGCCATAGAAATTAGGTGAAAAAATGTAGCTAAAAGGGAGGGTGGCTTCCCCAGAAAAGAAACCTCCACTGAGATTTCTCTGCTCGCCTTCTAAAGCTATCTTTGAAACATGTATACTCACAACTGGAAAAAACCAAAGGGCAGGAGTGAGTGTCCATTGGGAAATTCTGCAGCTGGAGCAGACATTCAGCCTCGATTGTCAGCCTGAGACAGGGGGAGAGAGAGAAAGAGATTTTGAGCTGGTGAAGATGGTTTGGTTCCAGCACCTAAATATGACAGAGGCATTCTCACTTCCTTGAGAACTAATTTGCTGAAAATCAGCCTGTTTGCAGGAACATTCCAAACCAAAAATACATGTTTGGATATTTTCAAGGTGAGGAAAAACATGTAAATTTCACCTTCAAAAAACCCTTCTGTTTAGTCAACTTTTCAGATCCGTTTATGAAAGTGAGAAGTTATGGGAACAAAGAGCCAAATTATCTTTTTATTTATCTATCAAACATTTATTCTGTTTATTAACAGAATAAAACAGCTGGACTGACCAAGCCAACATTTTGAAGGATTTTAGTTTAGGGAACCACTTGACCATCTCTTTGTCATCAGACCAGAGCCAGCTGGATGTACCTGAGAGTGTAGAGCACTTTTCCATCATTCCAGATGCGGAGGAGCTGATTGGGAGTGGTTATCCAGTGGGAATCAGCCCGTTTGGAGTTCCTGAAGAAGGTGTCAGGGATCCAGATGCGGCTCACCATGTTGGTGTTCAGGGTCAGAGCCTTGAGCGTGCTGTTGAACCGCAGGCGCCGGTCGTACCACGTCTGGGCAAAGAAGATGTCAATGGTGTATTCCTGGGGAGGACAGGGGAAATTGGGATGTTCTGAGAGGGATTCAGGCCAAGCAGAGCCTGCTCCTCTGCTCTGCAGGCAGAACATTGATGTTCTCAGTCTGGGAGCAGGTGCTGGTGGTCTCTGACACCTTTCCAGGCTCACCAGCAGCTCACAGCCAGGACATCCATGGTGTAGCCCCACATTTCCCTTCACAGAGAAAAGCAAGGCACAATTCTTCCCAAGAATATTTCTGGGATTCACATTCTCTGAACCTCAGAGGAAGTAAACACAATTCTTATCATTTGCTGTGCCTGTGTTTGTGCCAAAGCAGAATGCAACGTGGAGATTGTTTACCCAGAGTGATGGTGTTTTGTTTCCTTGGCCTGTCAGGGCCAGGTGTGTGTGTGTGTGTGTGTCAGGACTGTTGGGGGACAGTCACCAGACTCAGTGCAGTGTGTGCAGGGTTGAGTGCTTGGCAGATGCACTTTTAGATGTATAGGATAATAAAGTATAACAAAGTAATTCATTAGCCCTCACAGCACTCTATACCATGACTTAGGAAGAGCCAAAGACTCTGTGCTCACTGCTGGGCTGAGCCTGGCCCTCTCCTGGAAAACCAGGACCATACAAACAACCCCTTGGGCTTCCTCTTGGCAGACAGCTCAATACTCATTTTAAGCACAGGCATAAAGGGGCAGTGTGCACATTGGCTGAATTCAGCCTTAAGTTCAGCTCCCCTTTTCAATCACAGGCAGGGAAAGATGCTCCCCAGCTTAGCAGGGAAGGCAAGCAGACAGCTCTTTCTGTTATTTACTGGGGTACAGCCCAGCCCTGTTCCACACACCTCATTTGTACAGAGAACAATGGTGGTGCTGTGCTAAAAAAAAGTTTATAAAAATGTAAAAATTTAAAAAAAATGTAAATAAATCTAGTGGTAATCCACCCCTTGCTACAGGACTGAAAATGGTTTATCTGAAAACTCAGAGCACTCTGGGTCCTTGGGTGGATACCCCTTGCTGGAGATTAGAAAAGAAAGCTGGGGCTGCATGGTCCAAGCTCTGAGTGAAACCAGTTAAAAATCCTGAGTCTTTCACTGACAGAAAAGAGATTTTCCACTATAATAAGGACCTCCAGTTTTGGTAAGAGAGTGTGTCCTAGCTTTGGATAACTGGCAGATCTGAGAGGCAGCTCCTGCCTGGGTTGGACTGGCAGTAGCCCACACCATTAGCCCACCACACTGCTGCTCACTGCTGCAGCTCAGTTTGCTCCTTAAACTCCTTTTCAGCCTGCCTGAGAAGGTGCTAATTAATGCCATGCAGGAACAAGTCTGGCACTCAGCAGCTGTCTGAAGCAGACCCAGATCCAGTCCCACCAGTGCATGCTCAGTCAGTCACCTGCTCCTGGGGTGACTTTTGGTCCCTGTCACTGCTGCTGAACCCGCACGACCCCCAGTGCCTCCCTGTCTTTTGTGTGCAGAGATGAAGAAAGTCTGACTTTGCCATCCCTCCCTCTCACTCTCCTCCTCCCTCTATTGATTTCTCTCGGTGGAATTTTTATGACTGCAGCACATCCTCCCCTGGCTGCCGGTTCAGAGGCGGCTCCTCCAGCCGTGCTGCTGGAATGGCTGCAGCACTGCCTGGGACAGCGTGTCCTGCGGGGGACAGCTCCATCCTCCTCCCCTGGCAGCCAGCAGAGAGGAGTGACGAGTCCCCAGCATGTCCCCAGCACAGGAATGACATGGTGAGGGAAGAGATTTTGCCATCCCCGAGTCGCTCTCCAGGCTGATGCTTCACCCTGATGAGGGGATGAGCAAAGGGGACAGGGACAGGGTCCAAAAGGATGTCCAAGGGGAGAGAATGGGGACAGGTGCAGCACGTTCAGAGGGGTGGCCTTTCCTCCACAGTTCACTCAAAGCAAGCACAGAGTTAAGGATAGCAGCTCTCAGAGGGAAGTGCACAGGCAGGGCCACAGCCCAGAGCCAGGGGATGGGACAGCCCATCCCAGCACCTGAATGTGCTGGATCTTATAGGAAATGCCCATCCCAGCACCTGGATATGCTGGATCTTATAGGAAATGCCCATCCCAGCACCTGGATGTGCTGGATCTTATAGGAAATGCCCATCCCAGCACCTGGATATGCTGGATCTTATAGGAAATGCCCATCCCAGCACCTGGATGTGCTGGATCTTATAGGAAATGCCCATCCCAGCACCTGGATGTGCTGGATCTTATAGGAAATGCCCATCCTAGCACCTGGATATGCTGGATCTTATAGGAAATGCCCATCCCAGCACCTGGATATGCTGGATCTTATAGGAAATGCCCATGCCAGCACCTGAGTCTGCTGGATCTTATAGGAAATGCCCATGCCAGCACCTGGATATGCTGGATCTTATAGGAAATGCAGGGCAACCCCAGTGAGGGGAGAATGATGCATCTGACTCCACTGATATCAGAAGGCTAATTAATTACTTTATTATACTGTATTATTCCATACTATATTACACTGAATCTGCACAAGCACCCAACTGCACTGAACTGCCCAGAATTCTGTCACTGTCTGCTGACCCACAGTGCGCACACACACCTGGCCCTGACAGGCCAAGGAAACATAACACCATCATTCTTGGTAAACAATCTCCATATTGCATTCTACTTTGGCACAAATACAGGAGCAGCAACTGAGATAAGAATTGTTTTTTTCTTTCTTTGAGGTTCCTCGCTGTGATTCCTAGAAAATCCTTGGGAAGTTGTGCCTTGCTTTTCTCTGTGAAGAGAAATGTGGCCACAGCATCACACTGGGTACTGCTCAGGTATAGGGTATGTGGTGATGGAGACATGTAAAAATGTGAAATAAAAGCAGCATTGGCGCAGCGTTGGGGCCAAAATAGCACAATATTTGACATATTCTCCCCCATCACTGCACGCCCTGTTTGAGTTCATGTGAGTTTACATAGCTCCTCCTAAGTAATATCTCTGGTGTAGGAGAAAGCAACCAAAACTGCAGAGATAAATTAATGTTTGATGTCACTACCAGTGTTTTAACTCCCAACTGGAGGCACTGGTGACATCTCACTTCTGGGCTGGCTGCTCAGTTATGTCCTGCCTTAAAGTTCAGCATTCAAGTCTGGGATAATCAATGCTAACACTCTGCAAGAGTGGAGGGTCAGCTATCCCAGGGGATTAGCATTTGTTCCCAAGCCCAGATTTTCAGGAGGGATCAGCATTAAAGAGCTCCTCCTGTGCCATTCATAGCCAGCCTTTGCAAAAGGTGTGGTGCACAAGTCATTCAGCTCTTGTGAAGCATCTGAGCTGTTATTGTCACTGTCCTGTGGTTTGATCTCATTTCAGTGGCTATTATTAGCACAGCTACTCACGAGGCAGAACTTGGGAGCTGAGCTGGCTCCCTTGCCTCCCTGTAGGGAGCCCATTGGGAGTTTTTGGCATTTACAAATGTATTTTCTTACAGAATTATCTGAGGCAAGATTTATACAAAAGTGCTGTGGCCTTTGGGAGGACTTTTACCCTTCCGACTTCCTCCCCCATGCTGCTGAGTGAGTGAGCAGCTGTGTGTCCCCACCGGGGCTAAACCACAACAGCTCCTGAAGAATTCAGCACCCATTCCCACCAGGAACCCCAGTGATGCTGAGGAGCCTTGCATGGCTGGGGTTCTGCACTGATCAGCTGTGGGATGGTGCTCAGACCCCTCTTTGGGTGTTATTTTGATCCCACTTAGCTGTTGGCATCTGCCAAGGTGATTAAAACAGGAGGTGATTGACCATGGGGTTCCTACAGCTTTTAGGGACTGCTGGAGGGGGATCTCAACGTGAAGCAGTCCAGGTTGTGTTATGGAAATTGCTCTTAATAATATATTAAGAATAAACTCTTCCTGACCTTGGGAGAGTCCACTGATCAAAGCTGAGAAGCTGCAGTGTGGCAGGATGAGCTCAGCCCCTAAAACTCAGGGCACTGCTTCTCCATCTCCTGCACCCCTGTAGTTTTTCTCTGCCCCTGACACTCAGCCATCAGAAAGAGACTTCTCAATGCCTCGATTTCCCCATGTGGAAAAGGGTTATTGTAAAATACGCCCCCACCATTACTGCACCATCTGCTGTGCAGCACATGGAGGTTGTTAGCTCCTCTATGAAGGCACAGGCATTTTTAGTGGCTTTAACAGAAGGAGCTAACGAAGGAAGGAGGAATTGCTTTAACAGTTTGGCCACACCATTTGGATCACACACGTGGGGTAGCACACACATGTTGGCACGCATGTAATATTACATCAAATTTCAGTCATGGAATAATAAACCCAACTCCCCGTGAGGCAAACCCAGAGGGCTGCCTACCCTAAATGCTGTCACATGAGTTTATCCTGTGCTAAGGGATGCCCTGCAGCGTGTCCTCTGCTGGCTCAGTGTGCTCCAGCCCAGCCTTGCTGGCCCTGGGGCACTGTCATCACCTGGCATTGCTGCACACCCCCCCATCAGCCCTGGTTTTCCTCATGTGGGCAGCACAGATGCTGGTGGAAACATAGTTCCAGAGAATGGCATGACCTGAAAACATTCAATGGAAAGAATGGTGTTCGGTAAGAGAACATTTGAGAGAAATAAAAGGATGGGGGTATTTCATATTGGAAGAAAAAAAATAATAACAAATAATTTTTATTGTGCTCTCAAAGCCTTTCAGTTTTCAAAAGCTATGACCTTGCTGTGTGAAAAGTAATTTCTAAGAAAACCCTAAACATTTTCAATCCAAAAGAAAAGAGACTTGTTCAGAAATCAGCCTGTCCCCAGCACAGAGGAGCTGGGAGCTGGCCCTGTGTGCTACCCTGAGGCTTGTTCCTTGGGTTATCTCAGCTCCTTGGGCTGTCTCTGCCGCTCTGCCCTCACAGATGGGAAATCAGCCCACATTCCCAGGTAGATCTGGCCGTAGGAACTCTGCTCTGGACCAAGTTCCCCCCTGGGCTCAGAGCAAATGGAATTTAGGGCTGCTGAGTTTCAGAACAACAGCTTAAACTCACAGGGTTTGCAGGACAAGATTTGAAGTGAACAGTGTGCGTTTTCAGGTTACCTCACACACCAAACAAACACAGCTGGGCTCTGCCAAAGCATCCTTTCCAAATGGCTTTTATCAAGTTTGTGTGTTCAGATCAGCTGACCCCTCTCAGGAGTGCAATTAGTGGGAACCAGAGGGGCTGGGACCCTGTGGTTCCTCTGCTCCATTTATGAGCTACTTTTTCTGTATTAAGAACTCAGCTTTCTGCTAAATGCCAAAGAGAGGAGCAAAGCCATGAGATGAACATGTAGTAGATGGCCTCCTAAATTAGGATAAAATGAAGTATTTAAATGTGGTTTTTGCAATTCACTTGTATTCAACAGCAACAAGAAAAGCTCTGAACAGAGGGCTCAGAGACCTGGAAACACCTTCCTCAATTTTCCTCTGCTGGAGAGATAGTTTAGTCTCTTCCAACTCAGAATACTCTGTGAAAAACCCTAAATAACAGTGGGGCTGAGAGATTAATCTCCTAGACAGTCACTTTCTAGCTTTCATTGTTCTGATATTTGTTTTTACTCACAGAACTCCCTTCCTTCTTCACCTCCGAGCAAATCCCTTGCTGCAGTCCAATAAAGCAGGGACAGCATTTCAGGTGCTCTGACGTGGGTGTGATGTGGCCGTGCTGCCAATCACACAGCCAAGCAAAGCAAATGTCACAGGCATCTCAGGGATGCTGCAATTCAGGGAATTCTCAGAAGTTCTTTCTTGGAGGACACCCAGGAATGGGGTGGTTTTATTCAAGGGCTGGTAGGACACTCTGTGCTCACCATGTCCAGCCATGCCCAGTGAGCATTTTCCTCTTCAGGACACCCCAAACACTTTTCCAGCCTGCAAACATCTCAGACAAATCCTGGGTTGCACCATACATGTGTCTCGACATCCCAGGGAACACATTCTACAATAGTAAAAAGTCTGGAGATGCCTTCAAGACTAAATAAAAAACCTAAATAAGATAACTGTATGTTGAAGATTGCAATGCAAGATTGGTACAGATGGTATTCTATTACCATCTGTATGGCAGATTATCTTTGTCAAGTGGGCAGTTTGCCTTATCTCTCTCTCTGAGTGACCACATTCACACCTCCCTTGGGAGGGGACATTGCTGCTAACAGCCATTGAATGTCACTGCATGGCTGATAAGAACTACAGCATCCCATTGGGAGATGTGAGCCCAGGGGGAGGAGCCAAGCATTCCTACATGGATATAATCTGGAGATTCTGGGACACCAGCACGTCTTCTCCACTGGATTCCCCAGAGGAACAGCAGCTGCCTCTCCTTCCACTGCATCTTCAGAGGAAGAATGCATCCTTCTCTACAGGATCCCTGCTCCAGCAGAGCCACCCCTGACACTGCAGGAGGGCTGAGCCACAATTCCAATGGGACTGCTGCCAACAGCCTGACCCACAGGGTGTCAGGTTGGGTTCTGACTCTGGCAGTGTTGTTCTAGTGTACTGCATTGTTTATTTTATCTTTTTATTTTCTTCCCTATTAAATAACTGTTATTTCCTGCTCCCATATTTTTTCCTGAGAGCCCCTTAATTTAAAATTTATAGCAATTGGGAGGGGTGGGGGGGGTTTACATTTTCCATTTCAGGGAAGGCTCCTGCCTTCCTTAGCAGACTCCTGTCTTTCCAAACCAAGACACTGTATTTTAGAATAATCTTGATATTTGAATACACCACTTCTTGTCCCCCCAGCTGGTGGGCAGGGATGTGCTGCTGGGCATGACATGTGTGGGCAGCCAGCAGAGGGGACAGGCACCAACAGCATGTGCTGTGCCCAACACTGACCATTTCAGGGGCTGCCTGGGCAGTGCCATGCTTCTCCCAGGTCTGCCATTAGCAGTGTGGGACACCTCACTTGTGGCCACCTCCATGGCCCTGCTCTGGGTGAGATCTGTCTCTGCAACACAATGACCAGAATAATATGAATATAAGTTTAATTCCACCTCCAAGGTCCTCTTCCCCTGAAATCAGACCCCAGAGAGATTTCCGGACATGGTGCTGGAGTGGCTGGGGGAGCTCTCAAGGACAGCAGGAGCAGAGCTGTGATGATTTGTGCTTTCAAGGTGACACACTGAACTTCCCATCTATTTCACTTCTGCAGCAGCACCGGCAGCGCTGTCCTTGCCTGAATGTCTTTTGCCTCTGTCCAGGGAATCTCAGATGAAACAGAGTTCTTTTTTTAATACAAACGTGCTATTAAAAACCATCTCCATGTCCTGTGCTCGTGCCAGGAGCTGTCAAACAAGTCATGCTATAAATGCTGCTCTGTCAATTGCAAACTTCCCCAGTCACGGCTTGCTCACCCCTGGCGCTGGCAGATGGGAACTGGACAGGGCTTTCAAACCTGTGCTGCCTCCTGAGAGCCCCATCTGCCTGCTCCCTGCACCTCTGCTCCTTTCTGCTGCCGTGGATGTGCAGGTGGGGACATCTAAATGGCAGGTTTTACCCTCCTGACAGCCAACCACCCCAAATCCTTTCTTCAGAGATGTTCCCTCCTGCCCTGCAGTGATGTTATCTCCTCCCAGGCAGCCCCAGGGTGCTCATTCCTCCTTCCATGGGCTCTGCCTGTGAGCCCCAGGGACACAAGACCTGCACGTGTGTGTGTTTTAGCATCTGTTAGCAGCCATCACCCAGAGGACTGAGGAAAGTCCTTGAGGCCAGACATGACATCAGCCAGGCTCTGCTCTGCAGAAGCACAAGTCTGTCTGCACTGTCCCTGGTGAGGTTATTTCTGAAAAGGCAGAGGTGTGGACACGGGATGCTCTATGCAGGTAGGGCAGAAATGATTAAAGGGGAAGGTACTGAACACTGAAATATTATGCAAAGCACCTCAGGGAAGGAGCCACCTCCTTTTAGCTTGATTTTTTTTCCTCCACACTCAGGAGAGGACCTGCCCTGGGTGCAAAGTCACGTGGAAATTCTGATGCAGATAAAGATGCAGCCCAGTTTCCACAATCTCTGGAAAATCCTGGGCAAAGCCAGGTTTGTGCAAAGTCTTGTCTTCATGCCACACCTCACTGCTAAAAGCTTAACTACTCCCTACAATGTTAAAGGAACTTTGTGCAAAAGGAGGAAACAGGTGGGGAAAGAGAAGAGGGGAGGATGGAAGATGTGAGGGCAGAGCAGCAGAGATAACATAGGATAATTGGAGGAGAATATTTTACACTTTGGGCAGGTACTGTTGTTCATCTGTCCTTCTGGCTTATGGGGTGTTTGAGGAGGCAAAAGGAAATTTCCTTGGGAAGGGCTGGAACACAAAACTTCTCACTGCATACAATTAACTCCCTGGAACTGCTCCCCCAGAACAGCTTGACAAGATTCAGATGAGAAGCTGGAATTTTCTTAATTGCATTTCCCATTCCCGTGCCACCCACTGTGACTAAAATGAAACTCTGGGATGGGCAGTGCAGAACTGCCCAGGAGTGGGGAGCAGCTGCTGCAGCCCTGCTCTGTGAGAAACACTCACTCACTCCCAACAAACACTGATGTGGGATTGATGGGGGTAGCACGGTCAGGACGGATGGAGATGAGAGATCTCTGCAGCCAGGGCTGGAACTTGGGGTTTATTGCATTTATTGCAAAGGGCCTGGGTGCAGGGCCCTGCTGGGAGCTGCCAGCCACAGCCCAGAGCAGCAAAGAGAGAAGAGAGGGGGAGAGAGGGTGAGAGGGTGAGAGAGTGAAAGGGTAAAAGGGGTAAGAGCGTAAAAGGCAAGAGCTAAGAGACAAGAGGTAAGAGTGCGAAGTTCTCATCACAATACAATAAATCTTCTTCTGTGTTGAATATTCTGATTCTCACTAACCAATCTAGTACAAGATACAAATCCTACAGCATTTCCATACAGTCAATAAGAATCATTACATTACCATGCTGTGTTACATTTTAAACCCTAAAAACTCCTCTTTGGGCCCCTTCTGCCAAGCTGGCAGGGTCTGCTCTGACCCTTGGGCCTGTCTGCAAGCAGCGGGTGTTGTTCCATCAAAAGGGGATTGCCTTCAGCTGGCCATGCCATTGTTTTCCAGTTGTTCAGTAACTGAGGGATCTCAAAGCTTGCTTTCATTTCAGTCTCACTTATAGTTTCCATATTCTCAAAATCTTTTGCCAGGCAATCATATTTATAAGGCTTTCCTGCTTCATCTTCCCCAACACACTGAGCTCTGTCAAGCCACCTCTGCTGGCAGCACGTTCAGAGGGTGGAGGATCCAGCAGAGCCCAGGCCTGGCCTGAGAAAGGTCAGTGCACCCCAAGTCCCTCGGATGCCACCCATGCTACGGAAATGCCTGCACTGGCCAGGAGAAAAACCACCTGTATAAATCCCTGTCTCATTCTCACCATCAAAGTAAAAAAAGGACATTCAAACCATCTGAAAAAGTTCTGTTTTCACAAAAGAGGAGCAGTTTGTGCCCTCTGCAGCAATCCTCACTGCTGACCCCGTTCTCTCCCCACCCCAGGTGAAGGAGGAGATGGGAACAGTGCTCTGCTTCACCAACTCTTTCAAGGAAATCTGTTTCATGTTGTCTCTCATGCCCCCTTGCTGTGCTTACCACCTCTCCCTTCCTGCCCTGCCAGTTCCTTGATATTCCTTCTCTCTGCCTCATTTTGTTTTTCCTTCTGCACTTCTTTTCAAGCCACCACACAATCACAGCCCAGCCCTAATGAGATTTGAAGGGAGCACCAGGCTGTGGAAAGCAGCTGGGAGAAACTAATCAGGTTACAAAAAAAGAGAACAATTTCTCTGTGCTCCCCTGTTGGGCACTGGGAGAGCAGAGCTGCAGGAGTGCAGTTGCAGAAGGGTTACCAGGGCAGCTGATTCCCCTCTCCAGGCACAAATCCCCACTCCAGGCCAAGTGGGGAGGCCATCTGGCACTCAGGTCACCAGCCCTGGGCCTGCTGAGCTCTGCTCCTGAGGGCTGCTCACTTCCCATGGCACCTGGTGGGTGCAAACCACTCTCCTCAGAAATGAGGGATTGATATTCCCAGCCTTTTTTTTTTTTCCTTCTCCCAACTGCTTTGTACAGTCTCTGCCTGCTGTAGATGCCTCCTTTGAGACTCAACCACTTGACCTTCCCCAGCTCCCCTCGATGACTTTAGAACATCTTTGGGAAGTGGTGAAAAAACATAAAGGCTCCGTTTTCTACACAGCAGTGTAAGAAATACTCTGGCAGATCTTGTATATCCCAGAATTATACACAGAAAGAAACCAAACAAAATTATACACAGAAAGAATTATACACAGAAAGAAACCAAACAAAATCCAGGAGCTGGACAGCACATCTTTAATGCTCCTCACCAAATTCCAGCACCTGGACTTGGCTTTGGCTTTTTGTGAGAGCAGAAATTCTGAGGTATTTTCATCTTGCTGATCCAGAGAGAGGAACCAGGGTCCATTGAGCCTTCTCACAAGAAACAGAGTCATGTGAGAGACTGAGGCTGCAGTCCCTGGACATGCCAGGTCATGGAAGGAAATGGTTCACCCTGAATGTTACAGGTCTCTCTGCCTTCAGCTTTTCTTTTCAAGAACCAAACGAAGATCACCCATTTATCATCTTAACTTCACCCCTATGGCTGTGAGAGCAGAAATACTAAGGTATGGCTGAACAACCAACCCAGCTCCCTGAAGCTTTCCCCACTCCTCTACCCTGCTGCTCTGCTTCCTCTCCTTGCCTTTACCACGCTGCTGAGGTGGCTCTGGGTGGCTGTGGAGGAGAATGACAGACTAAAGGCCACCCTCTGCTGTGGGAGGCATCACAGGTGGCAAATGTGGAGGGAGAGAGGAGCTGATTGAGGGGAACTGTCAGAAACAAAGCTTCCAGCATTCGGAGAATCCCCAGTGTGACCTCCCCTGTTCCCCAGCCACATGGAGACAAGGTGTTCCCCCACCCACACTCCCCAGTGTTTTGGTTCACACCTCCCACGGGCATCTGCCTTCAGGGGGGAGCCTCCAGCACCACCTGCAATTCCCCTGTGGAACAAAGCTGATCAGATGGCTGGAGCCATTCCTGGTCAGGGAACAAGCACACGAATTCCAACTGCAGCTCAGGGAACAAACACACAAATCCTCACCACGGAGTTCTCTGGAGTGGAGATGGACGCTCAAGGCTTTTGCCAGGGTCTCCAGCCATCATGCCCCTTCATTTCCCCACCCACAGTGCCCCAAACAACCAGCAGGATCCCGTGCAAAGCTGGGAACTGGGAGCTGCTGGGGCAGTGCTGGTGTGAAACGGCAGCAGTGTCCACCTGCCCACCCACTGACCGCATCTCACCAAGATGGAGCCACAGAGACACCAAGGCAATCTGAAAAGATGTGAGGAGAAGCAAAGCCCCAGGAAGGCTCACACTGGCTTCTCACTTCCAATCTGTACCACGGGCAATTAAACCCTTCCTGTGCATGGAGATGGGATGCAATAATCAGAATATTCTGCTTTTAGCAGCGAGGCATGAAGAGGTCCTTGAAGCATATTGATTATGGTCACCCACAACCACGGAATTCTGAGAAATGGTCTCCATTTTGTGACACATTTAGAGCAGGCAGATTTCACAACAGCCTTTTAAGGGAAATGGTAGGATGGCTTCATCTGGGAATGCATGGAAATAAATAGAACTGATTTGTACTGGAAAAAAAAAAAAAGGTGTTTTGCTCAAAATAAATTAAAATTGTCAAACCCTAAAATGAATTACCTCAACCTTATAATTTCATTCAAAAACTTCTTTTTCTTCAGCAAGCTAACAAAATATTTCTTTTTACCCTTATCTAGTTGATGCACTTCACTTTGACGTTTATTTCCAAATACTCATTTTCTTGCTTTACTTATGCAGGACAGAATTTATCACCATATGAAGAGCAAATCAAAACAATCTGATGAAACCAAATGTAAATGTTTTGATTGTCCCTGAACCCATTTCTCCTTGGAAATGCTGAAGAATTCTGGCTATTTGTCCCAAGTGGGAGGGGAGAATGAGCCTATCTCTCCTATGATGCTGCTGTTTGTCCTAGACCAGAAACCTTGGCCTCAAACCCTGGCCTCTGACCAGCTCTGGGGCTTGATTCTCACACACCTGAAATGTCCCATCCTCTCCTCCAGAGATTTCTAAGGCCTTCAGTTCAAATAAATCAACTCTGCCTAAAAATCATTCAGCCCAGCGAGTGACAACTATTGGTACAGCTCACAGTCCATATATCTGTCAAATTTGACACAGCAGCGCTCTCCCTTTGACTTGGAAGAATCAATTTAATGAGGGTCAGAGCACAGATCAGTGGCTGGATCACACACAGCCTCCTGCCCTGTCCATGAGCACAGCCTGGGGATCTGCAGGGCAGCTCCTTTGGGTGGCTGAGGTGGAACCAGTGCTTTGCATCCCCACCAGTGCAGTGGGCACAGCTGAGTGCCCACCCTGCAGCAACGCAGCCCCTGCATCACAGCAGGGCCTCTGTTAATGGCCTGCCAAGCTGAGAGCCAGCAGGGACATCCCTCCAGCCTGGGTCAGACCCCAGCAAGGACACTCCCCTGATCACTGAAAAGCGTCCCTGTGGCCCTTTACCAAGCAGGAAGCCCCACTGCTGGCAGAAACATCTGGAAAGGGGGACTGGGTGCAGCTACTATGACCCCAGACTGTAGGAAAGGTGAGGGTGAGGAGGCTTTTCAGCCTTTGCTTTCCTTCTTCGCCTCTGAATCTGTTACATGACTACTGGAGAATGTTCAGGTTCCCCTGAATGTTAGAGACCATCTTTCCGGTATTTAATCTGGTGATCTTCCCCTACACAGTCTGCAGCTTCTCCAGAATGAGGGCTGACATTTCTAGAGGCACTGATGAGACGCCTGACCCAGGAGGAGACCCAGGCGTGGAAAATCCTGATTGGTGTGGGAAATGGGAGGATATGGGCTGAATCCTGCAGGAATTCTCTGACCCCATAGCCATTATGATCCCGGGTCAGGCACAGTGAGCACAGCAGCTCCTTGGGTGCCACCGGTGCATCCTTCCCAGGCTGCCTGCAAAGGTTCAGGGCCAGCAAATCCCTTCTGCATCCAGCCCAGCTGAGGAAATGCGAGTTTTCTCCAGAGGCTGGCACGGAATGAATGAGGGATTGAGTCATTGCTGCCAGCAGAAGGGCGGAAATGGGATCCGTGAAGGAATTTACAAGAGCCGATTACTTCATTATGGATGTTGATTTATCCCGTGCTGCCCCAGGGCCAGAGGCTGGCCCGGCTGTGGCTGCGGGAGGCACCTGTGTGCCAGCACTGATGCTGCAGTTTAAGAAACCTTTAAGTACAGCCACATTCCCCATTTAGCACCAGGCTGCGAGCACAGATGTTAATTAACTTTAGGGCTTTGCTCTCCAGAAATGTCTCCGAGGAAAAGAGGAAAAGCTCTTTCCCTGCCCCAGGAGGCCACTGTCCAGATTTTCAGGTTTTATTTAGCTCCAAATTTCAGATGCAAACCTCCAGCTTTTCACTGATAACAGACTCCTTGAGTTTTTTGCACAGCCTGTAAATAAAATACCAACATGGATGTCACACAGAAAATATCTGGAGGGGATTAGTGTATGTTCTGGATAATAAAAGGAGCTGGCTGAATTATTCATAGTGAATAAATCAGCTCTTTTCCGTTTTGGAAGCAAACTTTGACAATTCTGGAAGCTCTTGGGATATGTTTAGGATGGGAGCAGCTTATTTATTTCATTAGACCTTTAGCTGCAGCCCGTGGTTTGTCCCACACAAGTCACACGTGGTTGGTGTCATTTCTCAGTGGCCTAAGGGGGGTTTTGTAGGGAAAGACAAACTTTTCATGCGGAGAGCTGCTGCCCTTCTGTACCTGTGAACACCAGCATGAGGGACAGTGCCTGCTCCTGAGCATCAGGGAATCAGGAGATGTGAGCCCTCTCCAAGCACACGAGGAATTTGAAGACGCAATAAATGCGGCACAGCTCCGAGCCATCACTCAGGCACTGAAAACAACAGCCAGAAAAAGCACCGGGGCTGTTAGTGAACAACACCACCTCCCAACACTTTAAATTTCTGTGATCCACGTCGTTATCAGGGACCAAAACCCAGGCTAGCCCATGAGTGTGTCCTGCAGAACCCCAGCAGGTTCGTGCTGATGGCCAGCCCTCGGCAGAGCACTGCAGTGTGCTTTAGGCACTGCAATCCACCCTAGAGTGGGTGCAGCTGGGCTACTGCCTCCCAGACAGATGATTTGTGAAGGATTTTTAAGTCCTTTCAGTTGAGAAGTGCTGTGCAACTGCTGGAACCTATTATTATCAGGGAAGGAGGGGGGGAGGTAGCAGATTTCCTTTACCTATAGGCTTATCTTGTGCTCCAGAGCAACACAGTGGAGCATTTTAAACAGCGTGCCATTTTCAATTCATTTCCTTCCTACTTATTCCAAAGCAGCCAAAGCTAAGTATAATCAAGACTTAAGTGTTCCTCAGAGCCATACAATTATTAGTGGTCTTGGTTTCCCTGTCTTTTAGGGAGAAAGGAAGGAATTAACCCAAACCTTGCAGCGGGACAGTCACAGGAGCTGCTTTAACAGAGCACTTTTTGGGATGTGGCTCAGCTTCCCCGGGCTCCAGCTGCTCCAGGGCTCTCTGCAAGGCTGGCTTAGCTCCTGTAGAGCCCTGCTCTCCTCTTGGGGGTCTCTGGGGGAGCTCAGCCCTTCCCAAGCAGCTGCTGCCTCGGATTGTGATCCGGAGCTCAGCCACCCGCAGCTCTGAGTGGAGCATCAGTCCTTGGAGAAGGGCTCTGCAGACACCCACTGCCTCCCTGGCCTGCTCAGCCATCTCCCCACGAGCCAGGGTGAAGTGCCCCAGGTCCCCAAGCTCTCTCTGGAAGTGCCCCAGGTCCCCAAGCTCTCTCTGTCACATCATCCCCTTGCTAAGCACCAGCCCTTGTCAGCTTTAACTTTGAGAGACAAGCCTCCCTGCCTGCCTCCTCGGGATTTACATGAAAGGAGTCAGTGGGGGGTTCTCTTCATTCATGCTGGGCTTATACTTCTAAATGATGAAGTGTGTCAAATGAGGATTTAATTTATATTTAACAAGACAATGTTTGTAAATTAATTATTCATCAGCTGATAACGAATAAACTTTTCCCTCTTCCCTCCCCTCCGCCTTTTTCGCAGCATCTCCACGAATGCACCCTACGTGCAAATCTATTAAATGCTTTCTGCAGTGCTCCAGATGTGGGAAAATATGTTTTTCACCCTCGATTTTGTGAGTGTGTAACTAATGTAGCCAAGCAGAGCATTATGAATTTAAGAGTGTGCAGCTTCTCCTTCATAAAGAGGCAAGGGGAAAAGCCAACACTTGTATTTGGACATATCACCTTCTTCAGGTTCCAGCCCCCCACTCACAGGCGGAGATAAGAAAACAATTTGCTGTAACAATGGAGATAGGAGCTCAGAACCCCCACTGGAAATCACAGGCACTTCCGAGGCAGCAGAACCTGGCCCCTGGTGAATGATGGAGGCCAATTTTGCTCTTTCCATCTTTATTATCGTTAAGTAATGAGATTGAGGTGGTGTACAACACCAGCAGAAGGGCTGTCATTCTGTTTTGCTACAGAATTTGGCACACAAGGGCATCTCCTCCTCACACAAGGCAAACAGAAGAGTCCTCAGCACCCAAACCAGCCCTTGGTGCAGTGCCTCTGATCCCAGACACCTGAGGCAGGTTAAGGATGACTGAAATGCCTCCATCCACCCTTGCCAGGAGCATGCCACAGTGTCTGGACCATGCTCTCAGTCTGGCTCCTCAGCCTCACTCCTGGTTTTGTGCAAGAAAGGAAGAAAAGGACATTCAGCTCTGGCCTCTGGGAGGAATCTGAGAAGCTCTGGGCAAGATTTGCTCCATCCCCAGGCTCAGAACATAAGCATTTCTCCCCCTCTCGCTCATACTGTCCCTCATGGACACTTCAGGGACACCCTCGGGACTGAGAGACACTCAGCCCCAATAGCTGGCACCTGCTTTACTTTCATTTCCTGAGAGTTAAGCATCCCTAAAGGAAGGTGATCCAGAGCTCTAGGTGCCCTTGACACCAGTTAAAGCTATAATCTATAGCAATAAAGCCATTACAAAACAAAACCAGGAACAAATCCCTCCAGCAAACAACCAGTCAGCGAAAAATCTGAACCCGGAGTCTCCTCCCTGGCACCTCTGCCCACAAACATGCTCAGAGAATGAAGGCAGGGCTTTGCATCAGGCTGAGCTTCTGATAAGCCAGGGACACCTCAGCACTGTGTTAATGGGAATCTAATTGGGCATCCAGCTCCAGACACAGCTACAGCACCGCAGGTGATAACTCATTTGGCTCCAGGGGCTGCTGGCCAGTGCTCAGTGGCAGCAGAGCTCTGCAGGGGCTCATGGCCAGTGCATCCTTCCCCTGATGGTGTAAACACAGCTTCACACCATCCTGAGAGGTGCTGAGTGCCCCAATCCCACCCAAAGATCCACGGGGCTGGGGAGGAAATCCCAGCCCATGCAGGGACTGGGGTAAAGAGCTGTGGGACCTGATGGTGCCACTTTTCCCCCTGTCCCACCTCCTGTCCTTGAACCACCTTCTAGCTCTGCTTCTGGTCACTGCCACATTGTCCTTGGAGAGCACAGAGGGTCCTTTCCCTCAGAAAGTGGGAATACCATCTGAATAGAATATTCTGAATATTTTTCAGAATAAAATCTGCTCAGCCACCTAAATTGGAGACAAGGCTGCCATTCTGGTGTACAAAAGATCTCAGGAAATCACTTTCCATTTCTTCCTGCTCCAAAGCTGCCCACCTTCTGCTGACTCCTGAATGTTAATGTTATTTATGACAAGTGATTGATGAGGGAATGCAGAATTCACACCCAGCACAGGGCATTTTCAAATCACCTATTCATTTTTAAGGACCGGAATCAGTTTTGTATCCTGACGTGATTTATCATTTGGAGGCTGGGCAGTGGCTACGCAGGACCAGCTCCCAGTCCCTGACAGAGCACCAGCAGGATGAAGACAGCAGTGAGACATTAACCCTTTGAGGGTGAGCATCACAGGAGACCAGGATTTAAACCAGATAAGTTGGAGCCTGTTGCAGACAACTTTTAGGAAAAATCCTTTCCTTAGGACTTTTCCTCCTGAGACGCTGAGAGGCTTCAGGAACAAAATGGAAACAATGGTTATCTGCTGCTGTGGAATGCAACAGGTGCATCTGTGATTGGTCTCATGTGGTTGTTTCTAATTAATGGCCAATCACAGTCAGCTGGCTTGTCCGAGACACAAGCTTTTGTTATCATTCCTTTCTATTCTATTCTTAGCTAGCCTTCTGATGAAACCTTTTCTTCTATTCTTTTAGTTTAGTTTTAATGTAATATATATCATAAAATAATAAATCAGCCTTCTGAAACATGGAGTCAGATCCCCAATCTGAAAACCCCTGTGAACACGGTCACAGGAGCCTTCAACTCCAGCAGCATGTCAGGCCATCCTGTGGCCTCCAGCTGCAGATTTATAGGCCACAGTGGTCCAGGCAAAAAGCCACAGCAATGCTGCTGTGTCTCTGAAAAGCAGAACTTGGTTTTTTGTCTTCTACACAGCCTACGTGAAAGAGAAATATTTACATAAGGCACTGTCACGGCAATGCACGTAAAGGAGATCAATGGGACATTTCCCCTCCAGTGGCCCTTCCAGCCTACACAAGCCTCTCTGTCTGTGGCACAGTGAAATGTCACCATGGGCTCAAGAGAGATCTAGCTCTGAGACAAATTCTAGCTGCCCTCCCTTGGAAATGTGCATTTCCTCAGGTTGTGCATGGGGAAAAGGCAAGAGGAGGCACTGGGATGGGCCTGCCCCTGGGAGAGGGCACAGCTTCTCAGGTTGGGAGAAGCTGTGTGGTGGGGAAGATGAAACACGAAAGCCTTATAAATAGGATTGCCTGGCAAAAGATTTTGAGAATATGGAAACTATAAGTGAGATTGAAATGAAAGCAAGCTTTGAGATCCCTCAGTTACTGAACAACTGGAAAACAATGGCATGGCCAGCTGAAGGCAATCCCCTTTTGATGGAACAACACCCTCTGCTTGCAGACAGGCCCAAGGGTCAGAGCAGACCCTGCCAGCTTGGCAGAAGGGGCCCAAAGAGGAGTTTTTAGGGTTTAAAATGTAGCACAGTGTGGTAATGTAGTGATTCTTATAGGCTGTATGTAAATGGTATAGGATTTGTATCTTGTACTAGATTGGTTAGTGAGAATTAGAATATTCAACACAGAAGATGATTTATTGTATTGTAATGGGAACTTCGCTCTCTTAGCTCTTTTCTCTTAGCTCTTCCTTTTCTATGCTCTTCCCCTCTTACTCTCTCACCCTCTCACCCTCTCTCCCCCTCTCTTCTCTCTTTGCTGCTCTGAGCTGTGGCTGGCAGCTCCCAGCAGGGCCCTGCACCCAGGCCCTCTGCAATAAATGCAATAAACCACAAGTTCCAGCCCTGGCTGCAGAGATCTCTGTCTCTGTCCGTCCCAATCGTGCTACCCCCATCGCTCCTACACTGTACCAACAGGGACAGAGTGGGAATGACATGTCCCCAGCACAGACCATCCATCATGTGTTTGATGCCAGCCTGCCAGGACCCACAGAATGACTTAATTCACTGCATCAGCATGGGAAAGCAAACAAACACCAAACAGCTGGGTGAAGCAGCCAAGTCTGGAGGTGACACCGTGGCAGCTTTGTCACTGCCCTTTCCTCTTGCTTCAGGTGACCACAGAGCAGGATGCAGCCTCTCCCAAGAGCAGGGGAAATATCCAGGGTACAGATAGCAGAAATCTGAGGCTTTGAGACCTGTGTCTTGCTGCCCTCAGTACCTTTAATATCACCTCAGTCTTGTGGGAAAAGGTTTCACAGTTCAAGGGCATCACAGGTTCAAGCTTAAGAGGCTACCTAAGGGAACAAGGAAGGAGAGATATCCCTGAAGATGTCATATGGAGGTGGTCTCAAGACCACAGGTGACTTCTGGGACCCTGTGGGACCCCTGGACTGGCAGCACCAAGGCTCTTCAGAGGCACAGCACAGCCAGTTGTGACTGAAGCAACAAAACCCTCAGAATTGCCCACACTGAGCAGCTTCCTCCCTGCCTGAGCAGCTCGTGGCTGTTCCCACAAGGAGCAATCCCCTCCTCAGGTGGGAAGGCTGCAGAGGGGTGCATCAGCCCCATGGCAGCAGTTCCCCCAGCATAGCCCTGCAGATGCTGGCAGTTCCAGGGGTCCTGTGCACTAGTGGAGCCCCACTTCACAAAGAGAAAAAGCTTCTTCTGACTCTCAGAGAGAGCTGAACACATGGGCTGAGCTCCCCCACATGATTTCCTGGTCTCTAGTAAGGGCTGAGTTCACACAACAGCTTTTCCCCTTGGTGGGGGTGGCTGTTGTCATTGCCTGGAATCTTGTTTCCCCAAAAATACCAGAGATACTGACTGTGCCTGGAGCTGCTGTACCTGCAGCCATTTCTGGCTGGTGCCAGCCCAGCAGATCCAAAATCCTGCAAGCCTGGGATGGACGCACGCACGTTCCCACATCCCCATCACCATGGCAGAAGCTGTGTTTCTTAGGAAACCAGCCTAGCAGCAGCATCCCTGTTTAGGAGGAGAGATGAACTCTGGATGCAGAGTGGATTTTAGAAACCACTCTCTACTGCTAGCACCTGCCTGGCTCTGCAGTGCTCCCATGGCAGAGAGGGCTGGAAAAGGGTGGTGAGGGAAGGATGAGAGGGAAAGGGAAGGATGAGGATGTGCTCTGGGTTTCTGTGGGTTTCTTGGCAAAGCACGTAGAGCAGCCAGCTGTGACATGACCCTTGTGCTCTACCTGCGGGCTCACCTGAAGGGGTGAGCACACCCAGCCCCAGCACTGCTGCTCTTGTGCCACCTTAGCCTCACTCCCTCATGGGCTGCAGGGGCTCGTGGCAGGGTGTCAGAACCCAGGACATCCCTCTGGCTGTCCTGGATTGCCCAAACCCCTGCCAGGGGGCTCAGAGACCTTGACACAGAGCCCAAGACCCCTGTGACTTTGATCATGACCCATGGAAAAAATTACCAACCTTATATGAGGATTTAAAAGCCACAAAAGTTTGAGTAGAATAATAATTAGTTTGTCATGGGGTGAAAAATAGATTTTTGCGGTTTCTAGAATGGGGGCTCAGGGGGCAAGATGGAGGGAACTGGGTGTGTCCAGCCTTTCTTCTTCTTCTTCTTGGCCTCCATCTTCTGGGTGATGTTGGCACTTTTGGATTGGTTTAAGGTAGAAGTTCACTGTCTAACATAGGTGGTAGGTATTGGGAAGTTGTGGTAAATAATGTACATGTAGTTTTTAGTATAAAAAGATAACACTGCCCTGGGAGCAGGAAGAGTGCCTGGAACTGTCCTGCTGGACGGACCTCAGCAGGCCAGAGACAGAATGTTATAGATAAGAAACAATAAACAACCTTGAGAATGAGACCAGAAGAGTTCTGACTCCTTCTTCAACTGCCAGGCTGGGGAAAGAGAATTTCTAACACATCTTGGGGTCACTCTGAGCAGCAGAAGTCCCAAGAGCAGGAGGTGGCACCCACCCAACTCAGGTTGTGGTTCTGCACCTTGAGCTGGGCATGCTGCAGCAATGCAAGGAAATTCTGAGCCTCAAGGCTGTCCCTGCTGGGCCTCCTGATGGTGCCCTCACGGTGTGAGCTGGTGCCCAGGCAGTGCCCATCTGGTGGCGCGTGAGCAGGAGCTGCCAGGGGCACATCCTCAGTGGTGGAGGCAGCCAGAAGGGCTGCTTCAAAAGGCTCCTTGGAGTGGAACTGGTACCTCAGCTACTGTACCATCCCTCCATCCCCAGAGGGGTTTGTTCCTTGGAGATGTTGTACTTTGGAAAGTAAAAATAACTTTCCCATCCTGGGAACTTGGTGGTTTTTGGAGGTTTTTTTTGGTGGATTTTTTTCATGGTTTTTTGGGTTTTTTGTTTTTTGCTTTTTGTTTTTTTTCAGTTTAAGGGGGATGGTTTTGTTCCTGCTCTGTTTTGCATTGGAAGAAATAAAAAAACCAAATTGTCCTGGCTATATCTTGCTTTTTTCCCCTTGACCTCACTGCCCAATGGACTGGAGAAGTCTTGCAAAACCTGACAGCAGTCAGGTTTGCTCCTTGATAGAAAAGGGAAAAAAGATGACTTTGCAGGGAAAATAATAATAATAATAACAAAGAAAGTTTCCTGTGAAAATTAAATAGCCAACAGTTGCTCTCCTGATCAAAGAGTGTCTCTGTTAGGTGTTTTCACAGCTCTTGGTATAGCTGGGTCCTGTGCCATGAGGAGAAATTGTCACAGTTCTGGTGGCATCTCTCTAAAGTGCTAGACTATGAAGAAGAAACATTGGACCTGAAGCTCCCCTGCTTTCCCCTTGGCCAGCACCACAGGCCAGGCCTGGGCACCCAAGTTTCACACTGCCATGGAAACCATCTCCAGGTAACTCTCTCAGTCCTCCTGGAACACACTGCCCTGGTTCCACCTTGCCTTGAACATCCTGGTGCCCACACACTTCCCAGGGAGGGGAGAGCAAAGCCACCAGGCAGGAGTGTCTGCCACCCGTTCCAGCAGAGACCAGAGAGGGCTTCATCCCACATTTGAAGGGCTGTGAGCTCACCAAGACCACTCGAGAACCTTGCTCCCCACCAGGGATGGTGCTCAGGGCTCTCCACCTCCAGCAGGCCAGGGAAAGGGAAAGGGAAAGGGGAACCTCCTCTCATGCCAACACCATCTTCACACCACATCTAGGCAGCAGGACACAATGTGCCCTAGTACTGGGCCAGCCCCTGCCAGGGAGGGGACATCGTGCCCTGCAATCACCATCAATGGTGCTTGGGTCTTTCCAGCTCCCAGCAGGTCAGAGCACCCTCACTAAGGGAAAGGAAACTTCCAATGATGCCAACATCACCTTCACGCCATGTCTAGGCAGCAGGACACAACGTGCCCCAGCTGGGTCGGCCCTGCCAGGGAGGGGACACATGAGCAATCACCATCGATGGTGCTCAGGGCTCTCCAGCTCCAGCTCCCAGCAGGTCAGAGAACCCTGACCAAGGGAAAGGAAACCTCTCATGCCAACACCACCTTCACATTGCCACGGGGACCATGCCCTGCAGGGAGGGGACACCGTGCCCTGCAGGCACACCAGCACTCACCATCTGGATGACAGACACCGGCCCAATGCTGTTCACGTAGATATCCACATCAATGAAGGTGGGCTTGACTGGAAAGACAAGAACACAGGCACCATCAGCTGGGGCCAGGAGCGTTGGCAGGGGGATTGCACAAGGAATGATCCCATCTGGGATGAGCGTGGCTCTACCACAACAAAAATCCCAGCTCCATCAGGCACCAAAGCATGGAAAACACAGGACATGGCCAGGCCAGGTCACACCTGTGGCCACAGGGAGCTTCAGGGGACACTTACTGCCAATGTCAGGCCTCAGCTTGTTGTCATAGTTCTTGAGCAGCGAGTTGAGGATCTGCGTGGCATCGGTCTCCTGTGCCTTGGGCGTGAGGACCCAGGTTTTATTGATGCTGAGGTAATCGTAATCGTATTCCTCTGTGCTCTCACACCTGCAGAGGAGAGACAGAGGGCAGGGACGTGGCTGTGGCAGCTCTCTGGCACTCCCTGGCAGGGGGGGCACAGCTGTGTACCAGAGATACCAAAGGAGGAGGATGCAGAGCAGCTAAAAGGCAGAGCGTGAGGAGCGCAGAGATCTCCTCTCAGCCACACTGCTAAGAAGGCACAACTCACCTGGCACCTCTGCTCACTTCAGGGTCACCAGACATGCAGAGGCCTTGCCACCAGTGAGAAAAACTAGCATGGAGTGCTTCACCTCCTCCTCAGCTCCCTTTGGAGGCACACTGCTCATCCCCGAGGTGTGGGAGGCAGCCCCTGCTTTCCCTGCCTTCCTGCTCATCCCACCCAGCAGCTCCTGCTGCCAGAGCTGCCTGTTCACCTCAAATACCTCCACTACTCTGCCTGCTGCTGACACCTGAAGCAGGCTTCCTCTGAGGGAAGAGACAGTGACAAAACAGTGGTTTTGGGGAGCAAGACATTTGCAATAAATGCATTTCAGAGAAAAGAGGTCCTAATCTACCACACAGGCATCCTGCATGCCAGGAAGCCAGCCATCTGCCCTGCATGGATCCCTGGAAATTAAAGCCTTATGCAAACTCCTCTGCCTCCAGGCCAGGACCTGCCACAACCCATTCCCTGCACTCACCAACCCTTCCTCCCCAATCTGTGGCGTGAGCTCCCATTTAAGGATGCCCCATCTTCCCAATCTCCCAGCCAGGCAAGGAAAGCTCATATCCATCCTCCTTTGGACACCATCCACTCAGCAACAGCTTCTCTCACTGCCTTTCAACCCTGCCCTCTCTAAACCTTTCACACTCCTCCCTTTTCCTAGAGGAGTTTTCCTAAAGCATCTAATTAGATTAGGTCCACATGGTCACGCGGGAAATTGTAACCACCTGCCACTGCTCAGGGCAGCTCATTCACTGGCTGTCCCCGGAATGCCACAGCCATGTGTGGGAGAGGATGCCAGCACAGCCCCCTCCACGTCTGCCATGGCAGTGTGTCACCTGCTCCAGTGGCAGCGAGGGTCTCTCAGTGGGAGCTGTCACCGTGCTGACACTTCCCAGCTGGAGCCTCACAGCTCCGAGGTGTAGCCAGGCACCACGGGTCTGTTAAAAATAGGTTAGAAACTGTTGTAAAATAGTTGTTACATCGTTAAGCATGTGCTGTTAGTTTGGTTATTATATTGTAAAGGGGGTTAAAAGGGTAGTTGTAAGAAATCTGGTACACAATGTGCCATAACACACCTCAGCAAAGTGCAGCACCAGCCAGCCTGGACAGAGCTGTAATGGCCAATCGAGCGCAAATGCAAATGAAGGATCCAAAAAGAAACCTTGGTGCAAGTGGAGGATCCAGAAGAAACCAATCCAAAGGGACAAAAAGCAGGATCAAAAGGGGCTTTGACCCACTGAATCTGTGCTGCTCCATCTGGGACATTGGGGCCATCGCTCCATCCTCGAGGGAACGCTCCTGCTTGGCCCGCGGGCTCCCTTGCTTTGGGCCTTTTCTTTTTATTGTAATAAATGCTGAAATCACTTTAGCACCGAGAGCCCGCTCTCGTTTTGAACAGATCCCATCTCCCTCCAGCGCCTGCGGAGGCACAGCCTGGCCGATGCACTCGGAGGGGTCGAAAAAGCATTAAATTGACACGTTGCGGCCGATTTGTCAGATGATCCTCTCCCAAATCCCCAGCCAAAACTCGCTTTTAAGACTCTTTGCATCTCTGGGGCGCCGGGATGTGTCCCCCGCCCGGGCCGGGCTGCCTGCCGCCGCGCATTAGGCGTTGTACATCAGCGCATTGTTTCCCGTCTGATTGCGCTGCGCTTGCTAACCACGCTCAAGGAGTGTTAAGCAGCGCTGGCAGGACGCTCTTCCCCATCCCAGCAGCGCCCTGGCCGGGCTCTCGCCGTGGCCTTGGCTCCCAAAGGCGGGCGGGCAGGGAGCTCCCAGCAGCCAGCAGCTGCAGGGGCACGGGGCACCGTGCCAGGGTGGCACAGGGGACACTGCCAGGGTGGCACAGGGGACACTGCCTGCCCAGCCCAGAGGGCACAGAGCACACTGCCAGCCCACCCCAGGGTGGCACAGGGGACACTGCCAGCCCAGCCCAGCCCAGGGTGGCACAGGGCACACTGCCAGCCCACCCCAGAGGGTGGCATGGGGCACACTGCCAGCCCAGCCCAGGGTGGCATGGGGCACACTGCCAGGGTAGCACAGGGGACACTGCCAGCCCACCCCAGGGTGGCACAGGGGCACAGGGCACACTGCCAGCCCAGCCCAGAGGGCACAGAGCACACTGGAACATGTGCCCACAGCACAGCTCAGGGTGAGGGAAAGCAATCCAAAATGAAATCCAAAATGCAATCTGAACTGCTTCCTTTCTGCCAGAGCATTGGGTGATGGAGGCTGCCTCCTGCACTGAAATGTTTCCTCCATGTTCCCTTGACCTTTCTTGAAGTCACCTGCCTGTGCTGAACTCCGCACATCTCCCTGCCCTGCCAAAATTCCCGGTCCTCTGAGAAACTGTCAGGCTACAGCAGAAATAGAAATATGCCTCTGTGGGCTGAGCAAACCCTGTCTGAGCTTGCCCTGCTCTCAGACTTCTGGTTTCCCCCAATTTAGTGTCACTGATTAACACACCAAGGCTTGGGGTAGCATTTCCAGGGAGTCACATCCCTATTACAGATGCAGGGACACTACCAAAAATATGCTTTTTGCTAATGCAGCTAATCCCAGTCGACTAAACCATACTAAGCCATCTTAGCATAAGCAAGCCAGCTTTTGCTGGAGAAAATACAATTTTTCTGAGTGCCCGTGCACACACAGACACACATCAGCCCTTGCTGGTTAAGAGTGTAACTCTCATGCCACCCTATTGCAAGCCACTGCCTCCTCCCTGGTTTCTCTTTTTGGTGGCCCCACTTTAAACTGAGAAGGGAAGAGCCCGAGATCTATTGCAGAGAAGAGGTGTTAAGGTGACATGCGCATCCCCCCTCCAGCTGCTAATGGAAATGTCACACTGCAGACCCGAGAGATCCCCAGCGTGCTGTGAACACTGCCTGGCCTGGCAGCTCCGTCTCCAGGCACAAAGCAGCTGGCTTGGTGACAGGGGACAGCCACTTCTCATATGTCTCTGTGCAGCCAGGGGGAAAGGCAGAGCTGTGTTTCCTCACCTCTGCACGCTGAGATGCCAGAACACCCTCCTCAGAGCAGGGCCATGGGCTGGGACACAGCCACAGTGTGGGCAGGGGGTGACAGCAGGGCAGAACTGGGGGCATTGCAAGGAAATCCTTGGTGCTGGCAGAGGAGCTGGGGCCATGGCAGCTCCTGCTGGTGCCCCGAGCAGGGGGCTGGCACGGCAGGGAGGTGTCCTTTCGGATGTGCTCACATCCGTGGATGAGGTTGGACAATTCTCCCTGGGCAGCCCGTGGCATTACAGCAGGACAGAGCCGTGCCTCACTCCCTGATTCCCTGTTCCTCAGGCAGACACCTGTTTGGCTGAGGCTTCCAAGCACACACACTGGGGAAACTCACCTGAGGAGCTGTGCCTGGCTCCCTCCCCTGTGCCCAAGGTGTTCCCTTGGCAGGAGCAGGGGAAGAACAACAAGAGCCATGAAGAAACTTCTGCTCCATGCCTGCTGGGGCGGCTGGTGGTGCTTGGCTGGGCTGCACACCCACTGTCACTGCTGCTGCTGGTGGCCCTGAGGCAGGAGCCTCCCAGCACAGACGCAGATCCCCGGGCTGTATTCAGCCCTGCTGCAAGCACAGCTGAAAGCCTTCCCTGCTCCCAGGGAAAAGAGAGCAGCAAAATGCAACAGCAACGTTTCCCTTGGTCAAAAAGCACTGTGGTCAGTTCTAATTACCACACGCTAATGTGTCCTTACTCACCCAGCCCAATGCCTCCTAGGGTTGTAGGCACAGGGGTGAGGACTCTGAATTAAAAGCAGGCAGAGGATTTAAGGATGGGGATCTCTAACTGCCCCTACCCATCTCACATCTCTTCCTACATCTGACAACACACTCCATGAAGCCCCAGTGCTTCAATCTGCCCAGTTTGAGGCACCTGCCAAGCCCAGCATTGGTTGTGATGCTGTGCAGGGATCCTGCCCTCAGGGCTCAGAGCTGGCTGCCCTGGTCCCAGCCGAGGCAGTGCCCTGGGAGAGGCTGGTGAAGGAGCCTTTGTGCTGGGGGCACCCTCTGGGGAGTGCTGGATCACCTGGCAAAAAGCATCCAGCCCCTGCAGTGCCAGGGGAAGGGTCCTGCTGCTTGTACCAGGAGAAGAGCTCACATGCACAGCTCCGTTCGCAGAGCTCCTCACCCCAGCACCCACCATGAGGAACAGGGAAGAGGAGATTTTAAACCCTCCACAACTGCACCCAGGAAAAACGCAGCAAATGCAGGGCGAGACCCTGAGATAACTTGCTCTTTTTTCTCCTCTCACAGGATTCCTCTCCCACTCCATCATGCCCACCCCCCAGCCTCCACAATCACTGCTCCTGGCAAAGCAGGGCTCAGGGTAGAGGCACTGGGCAGAGGAGAGCCTGGGCCAGCTGTGGGGTGAGCATTCCTGCCCAAGGGGATGTGGATACATTAATACAACACATTTAATTACTCTAATACAACACATTTAATTACTCCTCCGTGTGATCCTGCAGCTCACAACTCACCCTCTGGAGATGCAGGGCTCGTGGCAATGCTCTGCAGGGATGGTGGGGCACAGGAACCTGGATCACCACGCATCCACCCCCTCTCAGCCCCCCAGTGCCCCTGGCACCTGCAGGGATCTCCTCCCGGGAGGTTTTGTGCCAGAGCATGGCAGAGAATGGGTGTCAGGGCATGACCAGTGGGGTAGCTCCTGCTCCTCGACCCTGGGAAGGCCAAACCACGCAGGACCATGGCAGGGATGGAGTTTGTGCCCACCCCCGGGGTCGGGAAGCATTGGCAGGGCAGACCATTAATGGTAGGATTCATGCTCCCTGTCCCTGGCTGCATCTGTAATGGGATTTGATCGGTTTTAAGGCGGCTTATTCTGCCAATTAGCTTCAGCCAGTGAAATCCCTCTTCCCCCAAGCCCTGGGGGTAACAATCTGCTGACAACATGTTCTTTCCCCATCTAGCCATTAAACTCATCAGCGGGGCTAGGAATCGTAAAAAAAAAAAAAAAAAAAAAAAAAAAAAAAAAAGAAAAAAAAAGAAAAAGAAAAAAACGGAAAGAGAAACTTGAAACCCCCTTGTGCGTGGGCCCTTTCATGGCTGTTTACAGAAAAGCGCTACGAAGGGCTGGCCCTGGGAGAGGACTGCCACCTGCCCGCCCCTGCCTCCGCTCGCTCGCCTCCTTGGGGCACCGGGCTGGCACCAGGCTGGCACCGGGCACTCAGAGCCGCGACTCGCGGCCAACCTGTGGAGCAGGGCAGGAGCCCGCACACCCTGCGGGGGCTTCGAGGTCCCGGGATGGAGTGCGAGGAAGGGGACCCAAGCTCCTTCCCGGCCAGCCCGACTCCACGTGAGAATGCCCCGGGGGTGGATGGAGCTCCCGGAGGTGCCCGGCTCGCTCCGGTCCTGCTCCGGGCACCCGCGAAGGGGCCCGGTCCCTGGCAGGGTCAGCCAGCGGGGTGACGGCAGGGTCTCCCGGCAGGGTTAGCCAGGGGGCTGATGGCAGGGTCCCCCGGCAGGGTCTCCCGGCAGGGTTAGCCAGGGGGCTGATGGCAGGGTCCCCGGCAGGGTCCCCCGGCAGGATCAGCCAGCGGGGCGATGCCAGGGTGGAAAGCGGGCTGCCCTCTCCATTCCGGCATGCGGAGCGGGAGCCCGGGGTGCGGGGTGCGTAGGACATGCGGGCACTCGGTGCTGCCGCGACGGGACCCGCTGGAAGGGACAGCCGGAGGTGCCAAATCCCCACTGGAGCCGGGCTGGCGAGCTTGGGCAGAAGCGCTGCCCCTCCAACGCCCTCCCCTCGCATTGCCCCGACGGGTAAACTGAGGCAGGGAGGGGGCGTGGAGGGGGACACTCACCTGGCGCGCAGGACCGGCCCGAGGGCCAGGCAGAGCAGCAGCACCGTCCGGGGCATCTCTGCGAGGCGAGGGCGGCCCCGGGGGCGGCGCGGGGCCGTGCGGGGCTCAGCGCGGGGCCGGGCCGGGGGCGGCGACCGGGCCCCCCCGCTGCCCGCAGCGCCGCGCTCCGGCCCCGCCGCCGCCCCCCCCGCTCCGGCCGCGCTCCGCGAACTTGGGCATCGCTGCTGCTGCTGCTCCGGGCGGCGGCGGCGGCGGCGGGGAGGGGCTGGCGGCGGCTCCTGCCTCCCCGCAACGGGGCCGGCCTCCCCCGCAGCCCCGGGGCTGAGCGCCGCCGCCGGGGGGGCTGAGCAGCACCGAGAGGCGCATCTGCCGCGGAGCGAGCGTCGTCAGCTGCTGCCGGCAGCGCCCGCTCCCCCTCTGCGGAACGAGGCGGTGGATTTCTCTTAATACTCCTCGCCCTTTTTTTTTTTTTTTCCTTCTTCTTCTTCTTTTGCATGTACAACAGTTAGGGTGTTTGTCTAAAAAAAGAAAGAGTGGGTAATTATTGCTCAATTACGCAAGGCGGCAGGCCGCGCTGGGCTGAGGGGCAGACCGGAGAGGGTCTTTTCCCACCTGTTGGGGCTGCTGCCCCGCAAACCAGCCGGGAGGGTGTGTGGGGAGCAGCTGAGGGACAGCTGGGGGCTCCCAGCCTGTCGCTCTTTGCCTTCAGGGCTTGCCAAGCTGCACTGGGGCGTTCCTGTACTGACACCCGAGTGGCAAACAGGAGGAGCAGATTCCTTCTTGGGGAGCTGTGGGTGAGAGTTGCTCAGAACAAAGTTTGTCAGACCTACACGAGGTACCAAGAATTGTCCTTAAGTGTTTAGCTGCAGGCTGAGGTGCAGGAGCTGGTCCCCAGAGCTGGCCCTGCATCTCCTGGAGCTCTGATAATTCTGATGGCAAATCCAGCTCCTCTGGACCAGAGCAGGACCATCCCTTTTACTGAAAGCTGACTCTCTCCTCTCACTCCTGGGCCTGGCACACGAGGAGAGGGCAAATCCCTGCTCTGCTCTCCATCTGCAGCGTTCTGGTGCTGCTGCCTGGTTTGCCCATTCCCCAGGCACAGCCAGGACCAGGCTGGGTGGTGATAGAGACACCACAGGAGGACAAGCAGCAATAACAGCAGCACACCTGGGTGGTTTTTCCAGGCTCTCTCCCTTGCTGGTTGCTGCAATGATCCCCTTAAGCCCTCGAGCTCGGATCTGAGCAGCCCCAAAGACACAAGAGGCAGCTGCAGGGATCAGGGCTCTGAGATGGCATTTCCCTGGAATGGAGCAGCTACAGATGATGTTGCCTTTGCTTCATGCAAAGAAGCCAGCTCTGGATGGCAGAGTTTACAGGAAGCACATGTCAAAAGAGTAAATAATGAATATCAAAGCAGCACTGAAGGTGGAAAGAGCTCTTTAAGCTTCAAAGCAAGCCACTGGATTGTTCCAGAAGTTCTTCAGGGATCCAGATGAAGCTGAAGTTGGGAAAGGTGCAAGAATAGCTGCAGGGAAGATGTAGCTGTCAAGGATTCTGGCCATGAGCAGACCACAGAAAATCCAGGGGTTCATATATGTGCTCTCAGCTCCCCCTCAAGACGCAGGATGTGAAGTGGTATGTGGGGAAATTCACAGGACTCATTTCTGCTGACAGCCCCGTTCTGCTGCCTGAGAACTGAGAGATCTGGGGAGGGCTGTGCTCAGAGCAGTGGAGATGGGCTGGGAAATGCCAGGCAGTCACAGCATCCCCTCATGATGCTGTTTTGGGGACACCTTCCAGGCAATTTTTGTGCACCAGGAGCTTCCAAGCAATTCTTGTCTCTGGTCTTCCTCATTTCCAGGGGTTTCATTTTGTAACTGAGTGCTGAGTCTTTCCCTGGAACCAAGGACAAGAATGAAGCCTGTTGATGGTGTTGGAGAGCAAGGGCACTGCTTTTCCAGCAAACACCTTATTTATCAGCAGCACAGGCTTGGCTAGGAAGAAATCCATTTCAAATTCACCATGATTGGTTCTGACCAGGAAAACCACCCTCAGTCCAAATGCTGGGAAGGACAAAATGTCCTGCTCTTATGTTTTAAGAGGGAGCAGGCCCTATTTTCCACTTTGAAGAGACATTTGTTTTGAGGTCTACTGTCATGGGATTCGAAACTTAAACAGGAGATGCAATGTTTTATTCAAGATGTTTTTTTATCCCTTCTGGTATTTCAGTTTAACTGGCAAACTAATAAAACCTATTATTTACAGAGTCCTCATGAGCCCAGAGCCTGGGGGGCCAAGCTGCCACAGCAAATGAGGGTTTGGTTGTGCAGCCCTCACTGCAGGATTCTGCTCTGGGAGACAGGGAGACAATTCCAGCCCTGGCCCAAGGATCCCAACACTTGCAGTGCTTTTGGAGTGATGAGCCTGGGCTCATCTGCAGCCCTTCCCAAAGCCCTCAGTGCTCTCTCAGAGCCCCTTTTTGGGGTGTGTGCTGCCTGCTCACTGCAGGATTTAGCTCTGGGAGACAAGGAGTCAATTCCAGCCCTGGCCCAAGGATCCCAACCCTGGCAGTGCTCTTGGAGGGATGAGCACATCTGGGTACATCTGCAGCCTTTCCCAAAGCCCTCAGTGCTCTCTCAGAGCCCCTTTTGGGGTGTGTGCTGCCTGCTCCTGCACTGGGGGTGTGTTTGGAGCAGCAGAGGAAGGCAGGAGGCAAAGCTCTGCCACCTCTTGCCCGTGCAAAGGGCTGGTCACTGCCTGCCTCAGGAGACTGCTCTTCCTCTGGGCTACATCAGAGGGAAAGCTGATACAAGTGTGGAAAAGTATGATCCCAAAGTGTTCAGGAGCTCATTTGTGAGAAAGCTCAGGCTCTTGGCACTTGCACAATCTCCCTCAGACAGATCTGTCTCTCTCAAGGGTGGAGGAGCACCTGCGTGAGGACTGGAGGAGCCCAGGCAGGGACGGATCCCATGGGCTCTGCAGGGACAGGCCAGCTCTGAGAGCACTCCAGGACAAGGAGCTGCCAGGGCATTGTCAGGCAGCAGTGCCAGGGCCATGCAGCAGAGTGCTCTGAAGGGCTGCATGGAGGTGAACTCGCCTTCCCCTCCTCCCTCGCTCCGCACGTCATCTGGCTGAGGACAGAGCACAGCCAGAGCCACTGTCCTCGATGTCCTCTGTCCTCCTGGCACTGAACTGGTCCTTGAGCTGTCCCTGAGCCACAGCAGCCCTGGGGGCAGCTCAGGGCCAGGCCAGGCCCTCTCCCCATGGCCAGGGCACAGGGCTGGTCACTCTCAGCAGTACCCATGAGGATGGGCACCCTGACAGACCTGGGTGAGCCTGGGGAAGGACAGCTGAGGATCCCTCTGCAAAACTTGGGGGATGAGCACCCTGACAGAGCTGGATGAGGCAGAAGGAGAGCTGAGGATCCCTCTGCAAAACCTGGAGAATGAACACCCTGACAGAGCTGGATGAGCCCTGGGAAGGGCAGCTGAGGATCCTTCTGCAAAACCTGGAGAATGAAAAACCTGACAGAGCTGGATGAGGCAGGAGAAGGAGAGCTGAGGATCCCTCTGCAAAACCTGGGGGATGAACACCCTGACAGACCTGGATGAGGCAGGAGAAGGACAACTGAGGATCCCTCTGAAAATCCTGGAGGATGAAAATCCCACATAAGGCTTGGCCCCGCTCTCTGACTTGGGGCATGTCCTGTGCTGTAGAAACATTTGTTTACCCTACCAGGGCATTTGTTCAACATAACCCTGGTTTTGTCTTTTTCAGGCTGGCCAGGCACAGCGGCAGATGCTGTATCTGGGCTCACATGACATCAATAACAGCTTCAGCTGGGCTCTGCCTCCCCACCTTTGTGGACAGCAATGATAGATGAAGCAGACAGGGCACAGTTCGGTTTTTAGGTGCTGGAGTGAACTTGCAGTGCTGACAGATTTAAAAAATGTGTTTGGAGCCTGAACAAATGTGACGTGCATATTTTCCAAGGAGAGTGAAGGGTGTGGGAGGACAGCCCAGGCCGTGGCAGGAGCTGGTGCAGGCTGTCCCGGGGGTGATGAGAGCGTGGATGGGAGTGAGAACTTTACTTCCATCCTCTGCTGCTGTGTCAGGCCTGAAGGAGTCTCTACTTTCCTTCCATTGCATGCAGTCCCTCTTCAAAAATTAGTTTTTAGTGGAAAGAGATCACCAAATGCTAGGTGATCTGATCCTGTGTGTCAGAAGAGCTTTTGCTGTCACCCTGGGGATGGGAAAGGTGCCATTTCCTGGGCTTTTATGGATCTGCTTTTCTGAAACCATCCCCATCCCAGGGCTTCACATGTTACAGTTCTCCTAGGGATGGAAATGCAAAAAGAGAAAATGTGCATGGGAAGGGTTGGGAAGGGGAAGAGAACTGGCAGCATTTGACAGAAAAAAGGGGAAAATCTCAGCAAACTGAGCACCAGGTATTTCAATACTTTTTCAGGTGGAATTTGCATCTGTACATCTGACCAGCACAGGACCATGAGCTGGTAGTTTAGACCCCAGAATAATCCCCCAGGAATGTTTAATCCTATCTTTATTTTACAAACTGTGCAAGTGCTGACACAAACTTTGGGGACATGCAGCTGCAGGAACAGGAACAGCTGCTTCCCTTCACTGTGGAAATGTGGCTGCTTCTGGATGGAGATCCACTCACTGCTCCCTGTGACCCCACAAGGGGTGGATCTCCATCCTTGATGCCACAATGGTTCGGGGAAGGGGAAAAACAGCCAGGAAAGTCATGAATCCAACAAAAAGTGTCATTGGGATGCAAACTGTTCTTAGTACAGTGTTTCCAGGGGTGCTCAACAGCTGGGAAGAGCGTGGGGCTCTCCAGAGGACAGGCTGGGATTCAGAGCAGAGCCAACACAAGAAAGGCGGTGCTGACCATCAAACCCCGTGGCCAGCAGTGATTTTGACTGTCCCTTCCCCTGCTGCAGACCCCAGGGCACAGCTGAGGCCACATCAGCCCCTGTGACCCGAGGATTTAGGGAAAGCAGAGAGGGAGGCACAGCTGCCTTTTGCTGTCAATACCTGTAGGATTTCTGCCCAGGGGCGTGGGGGTTTCAATGCCTCCTCTCTCCAGTGGCTCAGGGATGTTTATACCCCAGTAAATAATGGAGCTGCTTATCTGTGTCCGGGTGTGGATGTTCAATTACAGCCTCTCCCGCAGCTGATCCCGCGCTCTCCTTGCCTGGCTCTGCCGGCAGTGTGACATTTTGTCAGCCCGGGGACAAGGCAGGGCTGTTGATAAGCAGAGAAACCAGGGGAAGGAGCTTTCCTCCACTCCTGTGCAGGTGCTCTCTGATCTGGGGTCCCAGGAGCTGTTCTGAGCTGGGACTGACTCTGAGGCTCTGTGATGGTGCCTGCAGCAAGCTCATTTCTTCACTTCTCTTCCCTTCTGGGGAGTTCTTAGACATTTTCCAGGCCTCTTTAATTTCTCCTGCATGAAGCTCCAATGTCTCCTGTGCAGAAGAGGGAGAGTCCCCTCTCTCCCAAATGCCAGAACTTGAGGGACACATTTTGTAGGGGTTGTTTTGTGTTGTTTTTTAGGGAAGCAGTGCTTAGGACTATGGCACTGTGGCCCTGAGTGCCACCCCGACGGGGCTTCATCAGCAAGAGCTCAGCAGGGAGGGACCAGCTGAGGACAGTGCCCAGAGGCACTTTGCCCATCCAGCTCCCAGCACACCCAGCTCGGGGCAGGGGCTGTGCCTGCTCCTTCCCTGGAGCACTGGGCAGATCCTCTGCAGATCCTGTGCACCCTGCCCCAAAGCATCATTCATGCAGGGAGAGGGGAGCGTGTGCTGTGCTGCTGTTATCCACTCCCAAATGGGGGAATCAATGGGGCTGCCTCTCCTTCCGTGCCCTCCTGGCCCAGCCGGGACAAGCTGAACCCGGAGCAGCCCTGAGAGCCCTCCATGGTGCTGCCATCAGGGTGCTCTCCCACTGTCACCCTGTGTGCATGGCAGAGCTGCTCCCCAGCCCAGAGCCCATCCAGCTGCTCTCTGTGCACTGCTGGCACTGCCATTTGCACCCTTTCTCCCCATCCCTGGTGCTCCCCACTCCATGCCCACAGGAGTTCACGGGGAAATGCCAGCTCTGCTGTGCTCCTGAGCTCCAGGATCCGCAGTGAAACACTGACCCAGATCAGCCCTGTGCTGCACGGGGCTGTGCTGTGTGCCTGCTGGGCACAGCCAGCCTCACCCTGCTCCACGATTCTCCTTCCCAACCAAAAGCGTGCAAACCCACGCCCCATCCACCAGCAGGCCGTGCTGCCGTGTCCAGTGTTATAAACAAAAAAATCTGCCATTTTTTTTGTGGGAAAAAAAGTTACAGAACCAGTCAGAGCGGTGTTGCTCTCACAGTGCCACCAGTTTGTTATGATAATCACAAGTCGTTGAAGTTAATAGTTCTTTTTGTATCAGTAAAGGCCCTGGCTAGGGCTAAGCTAATGGCTCTTCTCCCCAGACAGTGAGGGGAGGGGACGACATGTGGGAGGGGAGGGCATCAGAAGATGCAAAATAACTTCGAGACCAGCATGCCATGGGAAGTGTCAAACTTACCGAAAAAAACCCCAAAACAATGAGCCAATGCAGAATTAAGACATTAGAGTGATGCCTAGACGTGAAGAACAGAATGCTGAGCCTGCAGAGGTGCTGAAAACCTTTGTTGCCCCTCGCCCTGAGCAGAGAAATCATCTTAAACCAAGACGCAGAGATGGAAAAGAGTAGAAAGCAGGGATGAGGGTCATGCCTATAGCTTCCCTGAGGATGGGACCCCCAGCTCTGCTCCTAGGGGACAAAGCTGAGCATTCCTCCTCCTCCAAGTTATTCTGAGAGAGATGATGGAGACTGCACACCTGTCAGGCTTCCCAATCTTGAGCTGATCGCTTTTAATAGAGGCATAAAAAAAAGTCTCGTGCCCTGTTTATTTCATCCAGCACCCACCTTCCCTCTGCTCCCAGCTCCATGCCAGCCCCTGTGCTGGCAGCTGAAGCACAGAGGAGCTGACACCGTGCTCTGCCCTGCAGCCCCTGTGCTCCCAGAGCCAGCGGAGCAGAAATGCCTGCACAGCCAGGAGAGGGATGCTGGCACCAGGATCTGCCGAGTGCCAGCACGTCAGGGAAGGAGAGATCGTCTCCTAATGCTCTCTAAGCTCCAATCTTAATCTTGTTCATTGCTGCTAAGTCTCAGAGAAATCGGGCCGATGCCTTGAAAGGAGGCAAAATAAAAAAGATTCAAGAGGAGGCTGAAGGCTCTTCAGAAAACTGAAGAGAAATAATCTTCAAAGGTTCCCACGAGCCCGTGCTCCCCAGCCCGGAAAAGCAGAGCAGATATAAACACTGAGCCTTGCTGGAGTTGTTTTTCAGTCTGGTATTTTCTAGGAGGAGGCAGAAATGTAGAGGCTGGAATATCAGAGAGCGCTTGTGGGATCTCAGCACTCAGGGTTTGACTCCATTCCTGGCAGGCTCAGGTGCCCAAGGCAGAGCCTGGTTCCCATTTCCCCGTGGGGGTGAGGGTCAGACAGAGCACAGGAGGGGCTCCAGGTGGGTCTGCAGCCCCTTTGCACTGCAAGGGGGATCCAGTCAAGTGGGAGCATCTGTGATGAACCTGCCTGTCCTGGGGAATGAAAGGGGTTACCTGGGGCTGATGGGCTCTGCCAGGGTCCCACCATCAGGGCAAGGAGCCAGGACACAGCAGCCCCTTGTTCCTGCCTCATCCCTCTGCATCCCTCTGCTTTCAGCATCCCTGAGCCCCATGCCAGCACCCTCTCATCCCCAAACAAGGGACATCCACGGAGGGGCCTCTCCTGCCCTCATATCCTCCCCTAAGGCCTGGGAGGCTCCTCCATGGGAGCTGCTTTCACTCTCTGCACTTGTCACTGCGGGCTGAGCTGCTGCTGCTGCTGCTGATCCCCTCCTCCAAACTCACTTTCAGCCCCCCTGACAGCCCAAGGCAACACGTGCTGCCATTTAAAAGGGCCTTGCTGTGAAAGGTGCTGCCTTTTCACCTTGCAAAAACTGCTTGTGTTGGGAGGGGAGCAAGGATCACCCATGGCTTGCTCCAAATGCACCCCAGTGCAGAAAATGGGGTTTGTCCCTCTGTCCCACACACTGCAGAGGGACAAACCCAGCCCTGGGGGTTTGCCCTGCAGGGATGGGGATGAGCTGAGCCAGAGCTGGCTGTGCAAGCAGGGTGGGGTCTCAGGAAGGTGCTGCAGGCTGGGGGGACAGTCTGTCTGTCTGTCTGTCTGCAGGCTCCTGGCCAGAGCCTGCTCTGACTCCCCAGGCAGCTCTGCCAGCTCCAGCCTTTGCAGCAAATTTTGCCTTTGTCATTGCCCATGTGCTTGGTGGACAGGGGACTCCTGTCTTCCAGGAGGATGTTAGAAAATGCCTTTCAACTGCAGTAAAATTCACCCTTCTCTCTCCACCTCCCCAAAAAAAAAAATAAAGAGTAAGCCATAATTACACCCACGCAGCTCTCCTCATTGCTTCACCCCCTCTCAGAAAGGCACCGGCATCTACAGAGTGGATATGTTGATTAAAAGTCCCCCAAAATGAATAGATCAAGAAAAAATCTTCCATGCCCCTGCAGCAAGGGTGAAGTGCTTTTTAATTAAGGACAAAGACATGCAAATGTCCTGAATCATCACAAGCAAATAGCAAAATAGCACCTGTCAGAATATTAAAAAACAAGCACTCAGCATTCCCTTGTGATCAGCTTGAAGGAGGCCTTGAGTTAAAAAAAAAAAAAAAATCCCCTGAGAGTTGAAAAACGTAATAGACTGGGAGGGAGCAAAGAATATGGCTTCAAAAAATGCAAGTGGGGATGACTTGGTGGTGGTTTGGGCTGGAGAATGTGTTAGGGTGACCCACAGGAGGGTCTGCTCCATCCCTAGCCCCAGCCCAGCCATGGGTGGCACAGGGCACTGCCCATCATCAGCCAAGCCCCTCTTCTCCCAGGTGCCACCAGCCTGCCAAATCTGTAATTGTGAGCACTGAAATAGCCCTGGTCAGCTGGGCAAACACAGCCTAATGCATTCTGAAGGGTTTGCTGGAGGAGCAGCCTCAGGGGCCGCTCCTGTGCCGTCCCCTGCTCGCCCCTGTCAGACCTGCCCGTGCTGAAGGAGGGGAGCTCAGCCTCTGTGAGTAATGGAGGTGACAGGCTGCTGCCTCCCCGAGCCCTGGGGCACCACCCCACGCTCTCCTCGTGTGCATTTGTTTGTGTGGCAGCCTAGGAACGTGCGGGAAGAGCCCTGGATGTGCCCAGAAATCTTCATTATTAGGATTGATTACAGGGCAAACTGGCTGGAAGAGGTACCTGAGTGCCAGGGCTGCTGGGCAGAGCAGCGAGGTGCTCCCAGGCTGATCAGGGCACAATTGTTTCCATAGAATAGGGTTAAACAGCGAGGTTGGAGGAATTCTTTGGCCCAGAATCTTCATTATTAGGATTGATTACAGGGCAAACTGGCTGGAATGGGTGCCTGGGTGCCAGGGCTGCTGGGCAGAGCAGGCAGGAGCTCCCAGGCTGATCAGGGCAGAAATTGTTTCCCTAGAATAGGGTTAAGCAGGGAGGTTGGAGGAATTCTTTGGCATTTTGGGTCATTTTTATTGCTACCATTGCTGGCTTTTACCCAACCCTGTGTGTCTCAGGTTGAACACCCAGCTGGGGGAGGATATGATGCTGTGAGGGTCCCCCCACAGCAGCAGCCTCCCCTCTGTCCAGCTGCACCCAGAGCAGTGGCCTTGAGCACCCCAGGCTGGGTGACACAGCTGAGGCCACCACTGTCCCCAGGGTTGGAGGAATTCTTTGGCATTTTGGGTGTTTTTATTGCTACCAATGCTGGCTTTTACCTGACCCTATGTGTGCTCAGGTTGAACACCAGCTGGGGGAGGATGTGGTGCTCTGGTGCGCCCCAGAGCAGTGGCCTCGAGCACCCCAGGCTTGGTGACACAGCTGAGGCCACCACTGTCCCCAGGGCTGTCCCAGAGCCAGCAGGGGAAGGCAATGAAAGGAAGGAGTGTTGGGAAGCACAGGGAGAGCCGGCAGCAGCCACAAAGGGCTGTGAAGGGGAGGCAGAGTGAAAGGGAAATGCCTGGAATAATAAGTGCCGGCCGGATGCCTTTGAAGGGGACTCGGATATCTCGGATATCTCGGGTCTCCCGCCTGACCTACTTAAACCCAGCATCATCTCATGGAGGAGCAACCCCCAGCTCAGAATAGAAACTTGTCTCCTCTCGGTTTAAATCCCTTCCCTCTGCCACCCTGGGCTGGGGCTGTGCTTGGTGTGAATTCCAGAGGTCCTGGGCACCTCTTCTGGTGAGGAAAACCAGAGGGATGGCACTGGCAGTGTGTGCTTCCCTAATGTGAAAAAGGCCAATCACTTGGTTTTAAAATTTTAAAAGTTTAATAGTAATAAAATGATTATCAAAATAGTAATACAATCAGAATAATAATAATTTGGACAAATTGAATTAGGACAATATGAGACAATAAATACAAAGAGTTACGGACGTCCCGGTATCTTTTTCTGGGCAGCACAAGCCGGAAAAAGCACCCACCTTAACAGAGGATTAACCCTTAAAAACAACAGCCTGTTGCATATTCATACACCTCATACATGATGCATAAATTCCATCCAAACACAGAATTCTGGCTGGTCAGTGTCAGCTTCTTCCTCTGAATCCTGACAGCCCCTTCGAGGCAGGAAGAAGTTAATTTCTTCTGAAAAGAGGGCAATAAATTCTCTTTCTCTGAAAGATTCAGGTGTCCTGTGGCTGCTATCTTGGTGCGAGCCCTTTCTTTAAAAAAAGTATCCTACATAGCATAGTTTCTATTTTAACATTTTGTTATAACCTAAAACAATATTTAACACACTACTTAAGAGAATTAATACAGCATTGCTTTCTAACACAACACATATAATATTCATTTTAATATTTGCGAAAAGCCAGTCATAAAATACATGCATTTTTCACACCCAGATTGTGAACAGCAGCAGCGCTGCCCGTGGGGATTGGCAGGAGGCACAGCCAAAAAAACCCCCTGCACATCAGGAGCCAGGAGTCAGGGGACCTTCATTAGCTCCTTGTGAACACATGATTTGTGAGCAAAGATTTTTCATTTCAAGTGAACCGCAAATCTGGTGCACAACAGAGCCCCGGGGCATCAAATTAATTGGCAAATATAGGCAGAATTTGGCAATTAGTTTAAATGAGAAGAAAAGCAAATGAAACCACAGTCCAAGCAAAACCAGCTGCAATCAAAGCACTTTTTTCCTACCTGTTTTGAAATAAAATCTTTTGCTTAAGAATGCCAAAATGTTTCATTGATCCATGTTCTAAATTAAATGTTTCAAGTTTTTCCACTCCAGCACACTATTGTTCATTTAAAACTTGACTTTCTTTAAATAAAAGAACAGAAAAAGAACCACTGTTTTGGTTTGAACAACATACTGAAATGACAAGATGAATTTTTTTCATTTTTCCTCTTTCACTGGAATATTAAAAAAAAAAAAATTCTATATGAAGCAAATTTTATCCATTCCTCTCTTTGCTCCAGAGCAATTTTCCTACCTGCAATGTGCATTGCAGGACATCCCTGGGGCTCCAGGTCTTCCCATTGCCGTGTGGGGAGCGAGGTGGCTTTGGTGGGAATTCCCAGCAGATCAGAGCAAGATTCAATCTCCTTTTATCAAGGGCTTTCTTCAAGCCCTCAAGGCTCCCTAAGGACATGAAATTTCCAGCTCATAGACTCTGGGACTGAATTAGCTGTTTATGAACCTTCATATGCTTTATTCAACTTCCTTGCTAAATGGCAAAAATGTATGTGGGATTAGGAAAGAAAAACAATTAAATTAAAAACAAAGTCATTACCGAAAGCCAGAGAGTCTCTCAGTACCCCCATCAGAAGGAGATGAGTTTTCTCTCTCTGTTAATTTTCTTGGCAGGATCTCCCATGTTAAAGCAACAAGGCAAATGTTTACTCTGACTTCTCAACAGCGTTTGTGAACCCTGGGGGGGCTAAAAATAAAGAGAGAGAGAGAGAGAGAGAGAGAGAGAGAGAGAAATTCTCTTAATCTGAAATGCTCTTACACGTTAATTTTTGCAAAGCTCAGATTTAGGGTCAAATTCAAACTGACAGAGTCTCCTTGAAGTAGGAGGAGGAGCAGGAGATAATATTGGGTGAAGAGAAGAGAAAGATGAGACCGGCAAAGTGGATTTTTCCTTTTTTTTTTTTTTTTTTTTAAGCTTGCAGGGCGATACTAAGCCCAATAATCAGACAAGAAAGGCAACGAGCAGCTATCAAAGCCAGCAGCCGTTTTAGGAGCTGTGCTCATCTGAAAGCCACTCTGAGTTCTTGTGAAAAACCGCCGCCTTAACAGCTGTCCCAATTAGAGGCAGGCGGAAATTTCCCAATAAACCCACGGGTTTGTCAGAAAATAATTCGCTGAGTCTGAAATGCTCCGAGCTGGCTGAACTTTTGTTGAATGGGAGAAGCAGGGCTCCAACTGGGGCCGGTGCTCAGCTGCCAGGTTTGTGCTCCCAGCAGCAGCACTGATGGAAAAGTCAATTTTGCTGAGCAGCTGCAGGCACCAGGAAGAGCCTGGTTGCCATCATTTATGTTTGGGATTTGCTTGGAGCTGGAAGAGGGAGGGGGTAAAAAGCCAAAATATAAAAAGGCAAATGAGTTCCTTATAAATTTGAGCTTGAACCAGCCAAGATGGCTTGTGCCATGATCCCATAGATGCCTGGTTAACATCATTTATGTTTGGGGTTGGTTTGGTTGGAGTTGGAAGAGGAGGGGTAAAAAACCAAAATAGTAAAAGGCAACTGAGTTCCTTATAAATTTGAGCTTGAACCAGCCAAGTTTGCTCATGCCATGATCCCATATACCTGGTTGCCATCATTTATATTTGGGATTTGGTTGGAGTTGGAAGAGGGGGGTAAAAAACCAAAATAGTAAAAGGCAACTGAGTTCCTTCTAAATTTGGGCTCAAGCCAGCTGAGTTTGCTCATGCCATGATCCCATAGGTGCCTGGTTGCCATCATTTGTGTTTGACATTTGGTTGGAGTTGGAAGAGGGGGATAAAAAAAAAAAAGATTAAAAGGCAACTGAGTTCTTATAAATTTGGGTTGAACCAGTGAAGTTTGCTCATGCCATGATCCCATAGGTGCCTGGTTGCCATCATTTATGTTTGGGATTTGGTTGGAGTTGGAAGAGGGGGGTAAAAAACCAAAATATTAAAAGGCAGCTGAGTTCCTTATAAATTTGAGCTCAAACCAGCCGAGTTTGCTCATGCCATGATCCCATATGCCTGACCTGCTTTAGGATCTTGGTGGCTGGATCTGTGAGGGAAGAAATAAATCAAGGCCCGGGTGCTGTGGAGAGGCCAATGCTGGCGTGGCAGCGCTGCTGGCATCCCTGTGCCAGGGGAGCAGCTCGTGGCTGTGCCCATGGCTCCCTGGCAATGAGGGTCCCTCCTGGGGTCCCTCCTTCCCCAGCAGACACAGCCTGATGTTCTTCCTTCTCTTGGTTTTACTTTTCAATTATGGCAGAAGCTGTAGCTACAGTTACTTGGGTTTTTTTCAGCTATGCCTTTGAAAACTGATGTGTTGCCACTGGATGCATCATCAGGGTTTGGGGTTTTTTTTCCAGCTGTTTCACTGCATCAGAAACTTATTAAAAGGAGAAAGTTGACAAGACTTGGTCTAGGAGAGCCTGTGCAACGCTCCTCATGGAGAGAATTTATCTGCTCATATTTAAATTGTGTTTAAAAAGAAAAAGTTACCAGGCAGCACAACTACCCAGGCTCCTCTCAACCACCTTCCAAGGGGCTGTGAGGATCCAAGGCAGGTGCCAGGGGCAGAAGAATCCCTGAATCAAGCTGGAGCTGTGTTTGCAGGGGGAAAAAAAAGCTGTTAATGCTCTGTGTGACTCCTGACCTGCAGAGAAAATCCTTTCGGTGAGTGGTGATGATTAATTACTAATGATAATTAACCTACAACAACAGTGGCACTCAGAAACCCGAGCAAAGGCACACATCCCATCATGTGCAGCTCTGAATGAAAACAGAGCCTCTGCCCCGAGGGATTTCTTTTTAAAAATGCCTAGAAATGATGAGTGACAGAACTGGAGCTTTTCCTCTCCCCAGCGCTCCCCAGGGCGGGCGCAGAGCCCTGTGCAGGTGCCACTCTCCTGCCCATGCTGCTGCCTTGGCTCCTGGAGGGGCTCTGCTGCTTCACCAGGCACCTCCGAGGGCGTTCTTGGGGTTTCCTGTGCCCCCAGCCTGCCCCAAACCAGGTGCTCCATCCCCAGTCCCCTCTGGAGTCCATCCCATCGCCCTGCAGAAGCAACACCAACACTACTGGCAGGAAAATGAATCCACAAACACCAGAGGTTTGTGTCCAAAAAGGAGACAGAGGAGTCCTTTGACTATTCCAACAAAGGGAGAGGCCATTCCCAAGGGGTCTCTTAAAGTTTTGGAAGATGCAGCCTCCTTTTTATTCCACTTCCCTTCTCTCTTTCCCCATTTCTGAGGTACTTGAGAGGTTCAGACTTCCCACAACACCTGACACCAAAGATTCCTCTCTAATGTATAACCCTCCCTTTTCATTTTTAATTCTTACAGAATTTAGGGGTTTTTCTTCCCCATTGTTTCTTTCATCTTTCAATGTCTAATTTCATTTATCAGCAAACTTAAAGCTTATTTGTAAAAGCAAATATCTTTTTCCATTCATCAATCAGTGGAATCCTTCCCATTATTTCTTTTATCTCCCAGTGCTTGTTTTGTAAAGACAAATCAGCTGTTCCTCTCACTGCCCAGAGTGCTGCCACTTATCTCAACAGAAAAGCAGGGGCATGGAGCTTGGAATCAGCCCCCTTTGGGTCCCTAAAGTGATGCTGAGGGCCCTCTGAAGCTAAGGGAGAGAAAAAAAAAGAAAAAAAAAAGCATCTGCCACATTCTTGATTTGATGTCAGAAGCTGTGAGATCCCACCCCTGTCACTGCCTACCCCTGCTGACAGCCCTGCTTCCTACAGAGCAAATGGGCTTGGAGCTCCGTGATCAAAGTCATTTGCATTGACTCCCCTGGCCTGGTTTCCCTGCCTGGATTCCTGCTCTGCCCCTCTGGAGCAGGAGCTCTGGTTTGTTCCTCTCTGGGGTTTGCTGGGTCCCTGTTTCCTCCCCAGGGGAAGGGAGCCTGCTCTAGTGCTGGTGTCAACTTCACCTGCAGGAAAAGCAGCAACAGCGCTGGGAGCTCTGCTCTGTCCCAGTCTCTGGCACAGGTGGAGTCTCAGGGTCTCTGCTGCTCACAGTGACCCCAAGATCTGTTGGAAAGTCTCATTTCCCAGCCTAGCAGTCAAAGAAGGAGTCAGGATTCTTCTGTTCTTGTTCTCAAGGCTGTTTATTGTTTCTTTGCTATAAAATTCTTTCTCTGGCCTGCCAAGGTCCGTTCAGCAGGTGTATATCTTTTTATACTAAAACCTACGTGTGTATTATTTACCCTAACTTCCCAATACCTATCACCTATGTTAGACAGTGAGTTTCTACCTTAAACCAATCCAAAAGTGCCAGCATCCCAGCAGAAGATGGAAGCCAAGAAGAAGAAGAAGAAGAAGAAAGGCTGGATATTCCCAGATTCCTCCATCTTGCTTCCTGAGCCCCCATTCTAAAAACCCCAAAAAATCTATTTTTCACATTCTAAAAAACCCAAAAAAATATCTATTTTTCACATTCTTAAAAACCCCATAAAAAAATCTATTTTTCACATTCTAAAAACCCCCAAAAATCTATTTTTCACCCCATGACAAACTAACTATTATTCTACTTATACTTTTGTGGCTTGCAGATCCTCATATAAAGTTGGTAATTTTTTCCATGGGTCATAATCAAAGCCACAGGTGCTTTGGGCCCTGTGCCAGGGTCTCTGAGCCCCCTGGCAGGGGTTTGGGCAATCCAGGACAGCCAGAGGGATGTCCTGAATTCCGACAGTGTAGGTTTGCCCAGATAATTTCCCAGCCAGATCCTCCTCTCTGCTCCCTCCCAGGCGACTCTGGCAGCTCACCCATGCCTGGCTGTGTCCCACCGGACAGGACTCACTCTGCTCTGCCCCCTTGGGACACCTCAGGCCAGGAGCTCAGCCCTCAGTGGGTGGCAGCTGCTGTCCCCAGCCCAGTCACTCCCCACAGGGCTGCCTGTGCTCCCTGTCCTGCTCACAGAAGGGCTGGAATAGGATCTTGCACTCTGGGAGGAAAGGAGGTCTCCATGGCAGCTAGCATGACAGGAAGACTGTGCAAGAAACTTGAGGGGTTTTTTTTTTTCCCCCCTTCCAGAAAATGCTTCTATTTTTGACAAAAGGCCTTTTTGAGGTATGAAACCTCTTATGAAACTTCTCCCACATCAGTGCTTTACATAAACTATTTTGCTGTAGTTGTGTTCTTCATTGCACACGTTTTACACCAGCATGAACCAGTTTTCCTCCAGAGAGTGGGGAGGAGAGCCTGGCTGTGGGGCAGGGCACCCTGGAAGCCACATCCTCTGCAGGTCACCTCATCCAAGCCATGCCTGTCACAAACAGCATTTCTGCCTGCTGTGACTCCTCCAAACAGGGCAGACAGAGGGGAAAGGGGTCTCACAGCACGAACTACAACTCCAGCCACGTGTTAATGAGTGGGACAGAGTGTTCCTGGGCCAGGAGCATCCCACAGGTGCACCCCAGTCACAGCCAAGGTGAGTGGCACTGACACATCCCAAAGAGCTTGTGGCCTCATGTGGATTTACAGGGGGAACAGCCCATGCACTGCACTGGACTCCCAAATAGTTATTTTATTTTCCTCTGAGCCTGAGATGTCAGGGCTGATAGCAGACAGTTTGTTTCACAACAAATGTGCAGTGATAGGTCAGGGGAACAAGTGAAAATGCCACCTTTGAGGGGAATCAGATCATTAAAATGTCACAGTAGTATCTTGGGAAGCCAACTGGAGATTCCAGCTACAATTTCTTGTTCCCTCTGCTAGGAAAAATAAATAACACCTGCCAAGTGAGAGCAGGCCTTGGTTTTATAGAGATTACTGTTTTTTGAGTCACCATTGTTTCACACCACTCTGCCAGCAAGAAAGTAATGATCTCATTTTACATTGACACCAAATCTGGTTTTGGGGAGATAAAAGCTTTTCTCCAAAGCTGGCCTAAAGAATAAACAGAGTGCTCTGGGAACAGTAGCACAGAAGGGAAACCTCTGGACCACTCAGCCTCGCAGCACATCTAATAAAGGTTAAATTAATGACAGTGACTCTATGGGTTTTTCCTGTTCTCTCCCTCCATGCTGCTATTTCTTGCCATCCAGGTGCCCTAGAGATTTTCAGGCTCTCATCCCATCATGAGAAGCAGCATTTTCCATTGAGGAATATCCTGGTCTGGGGCTGTTTGCAGCTCTGAACTGCCTTGATTGGAGCCTGCGGGGGATTTCTCAGTGCTCAGCTCCCCAGCCGTGTAATGGAAGGAATAATCCTCATCTCCAGCATGTGCCCTCAGCACCAAGGAACTTTGCACTGCTCTCATCAGCCATTGTCCTCCCCAGAAATCTCCTGCCCATGAAAATAAGGCAGGAGGTCTGCACAGTAACAGCACATTTTACACGGCAGGTGAAGCCAGGTTCTTGCTGTGCCTCTTTTCCCATCTACCAGAGGAGATGCTGAGCAAAGGGGCAGGTGCCTGGACATTTGCTCCCTTTCTAGAAACCTCCATGTTTCAGTTAGCTCTCACAACTTACCCTTGTCTTCTCATTTATTTGCTTTCCAGGCTCTCGCTCCCCCCTCCCTTGTTCTCTCATTTATTAGCTTCCCAGTGTAGCTCAGGATGGAGAAGTGGAGCCAAAAAAGCCTTTGCTGTCAAGTGTTATTGCCACATTTTTTGGAAAAATTGCTTTGCCCAGGATTCTTCTCCTGGGAAGCTGGGAAGCCTCAGAGAAAAAGGAAAACAACATTATCTCATTTGCTTCTCCTGTGTTTTGCTGCTTTGGAATGTGGCTGGAGACTGTTTATCCAACATGTGAAGTGTTTTTACTTAATGACCAATCATCATCCAGCTGTGTCAGACTCTAAAGAAAGAGTCACAAGTTTTTCGTTAGTATCTTGTTAAGCCTTCTGTAAGTATCCTTTCTCTATACTTTATTATAGTTTAGTATAGCATTCTTTAATATAATATAGTAACATAAAATAATAAATTAACCTTCTGAGAACATGGAGTCAAATTCATCATTTCCTTCCTGCCACAGGAAACCCTGAAATCCCACAGTCAGGTTCCCTTATGTGGGCAGCCAGTGACAGGACAGCTGATGGCAGCAGCCACCACCCCTGCTGCCTTTCTGCAGCTCTCTCCTCCCTCTCCTGAGGACCTGCTGCCTCAGAATCACAGAATCACAGAATATGAGGTTGGAAGAGACCTCTACAATCATCGAGTCCGACCTATTACCATCTGTATGGCAGATTACCTTTGTCAAGTGGGCAGTTTGTCTTATCTCTCTCTTTGAGTGACCACAATCACACCTCCCTCAGGAGGGGACATCTGCTGATAACAGCTATTGAATGTCCCTGCATGGTTGATAAGAACTACAGCATCCCATTGGGAGATGTGAGCCCAGAAGGAGGAGCCAAGCATTCCTACCCAGATATAATCCAGAGGTTTTGAGACACCAGCACGGCTTCTCCACTGGATTCCCCAGAGGAACAGCAGCTGCCTCTCCTTCCCCTGGATCTTCAGAGGAAGAATCCATCCTTCTCTACAGGATCCCTGCTCCAGCAGAGCCACCCCTGACACTGCAGGAGGGCTGAGCCACAATTCCAATGGGACTGCTGCCAACACCCTGACCCACAGGGTGTCAGGTTGGGTTCTGACTCTGGCAGTGTTGTTCTAGTGTACTGCATTGTTTATTTTATCCTTTTATTTTTTCCTTTCCCTATTAAATAACTGTTATTTCCTGCTCCCATATTTTTGCCTGAGAGCCCTTTAATTTAAAATTTATAGCAATTGGGAGGGGTGGGGAGGGTTTACATTCTCCATTTCAGGGGAGGCTCCTGCTTTCCTTAGCAGACTCCTGGCTTTCCAAACCAAGACACACCTCAACCAGACTATAGCAACAAGTGCCATGTCCAGCCATTTTTAAACATATCCAGAGATGGTGATTCCACCACCTCCCTGGGAAGAGCATTCCAGTACTTTATTTTTCTTCTGGTGAAAAATTTCTTCCTAATATCAAAAAGCTCCCCAAAACCCAGAGCTCTTGAAGCAGAGACCCCTCAGCTCTGCGCCTCAGTGCCTAATTATCCTAATAGTTTTTCAAACCCTTAATTTATCTCCTGCCACCGTTCAGCTCTTTGTTCCATGGGAATAAAGCAGGGCAAGGACAGGGAGAGAAGCAGGCACTGAGGGGCATTTGACAGCTCCCCCTGCCCTGCACACGTGGAAAATCAAAGCTACATTTTGTTTGTCAACACCAGTCTGGTGCAGGAGAGATAATAACCACCAATGCACAGGGCTGGGTGCACAGGATGAGGAGGGAACAGCTATTGTGGCTCCCTGAATGGTTTGACTGCTGGCGGAGCAAAGCCTTTTGTCTGTGCACTGATTTTTCTTTCCTTGCACATTTACTTTGCTGGTCATCTTTTGTGTTTTCTCACCTCTCTCTCTCTAACATCAAATTAGTGTGTTTGGAGGATATTTCCAGAACTTCAGGCAAGGCCAGGAAAGTGCAATTCCAAGCAAGGGCTTTGCTGGCCTGAACCCCCACTGCTAAAGGGGAGGTGAACCCTGCACTGGGGTCTCACTGTGCTGCTTGAATTCTCCCTGGCAAATTTTTTAGCTCTTTTTCTGATACTTTTGATGAGCCATTTTCAGCATGTCAGGGACAAATTAACCATAGGGTTCATCTGCCTCCAGAGTGATCTCTGTGCCACAGAGCGAGCCAGCCAAGCCCCAGCCAGACCTTTGCTGTCTTGGATGGGATGATGGGATGATTTTTTAATCAGCAGAATCACAGATGGCAAATAAATGAAAAGCTTCCAAAAAACCCACCAAATTAATATTTATTTATGCTAAAAAATCACTGTCCCTTTTGTTTACAGTATATTCATGCATCAGGAGGGTTATGATTGTTTTGATTTTCCCTGACCAGCTCCAGCCTTGAGCACAGGAAATAAGCTGGGAGGGTTTGGGGTCAGGCCACAAAAAGCAGGTTCAAGGCAGGGAGACACCTGGGAACCAGAATATATTCACAACTGGAGCTCTGATTCTCTAATCCTCCAGTGTTCACATGCAGGGCAGAGAGGGACTGTTTAACTTTGAAACTCCAAAATGGCCTTGGTGTCCATAAAGGTTTTAGAGAGAGCTTGCAACGCGGCAGGAGCCAGGGATTAAGCTCTAAATCCACGTTTTGTCCCTGAAAAGCTGTGCTGATCACTAATAAAGTGAGCTCTGCTCTCAAGAAATGTTTATCTCCATCTTCAGAACCCCCTGCACGGGAGCTGGACATGACTGGCAGGGGCAGGACAATGGAAATCCTTCAGCTTGAGCTTGGGGAGCCCCAGCCGAGCAGAGCAAGGGCAAAAAGAGGGGGAAAAGAGGCAAGGAGAGGGGGAAAAGCCTCATCAGAGCTGTGACAGCAGCAGCAGAGCTGGGGAGGTGTCAGTTTTGGGTCTTCTGCTGCTCACAGTGACCCCAAGATGTGTTAGAAAGTCTCTTTTCCCAGCCTGGCAGTCGAAGAAGGAGTCAGGATTCTTTCATTCTTGTTCTCAAGGTTGTTTATTGTTTTTTATCTATGAAATTCTTTTCTCTGGCCTGCTGAGGTCTGTCCAGCAGGTCAGACAGAGGCACTGCCTGTCCCCAGGGTGGTGTTATCTTTTTATACTAAAAACTACCTGTACATTATTTATCATAACTTCCCAATACCTATCACCTATGTTAGACAGTGAGCTTCCTAATGTCCACTCTGAACCCCCCCTAGAACAGCTTTGAGCCCCTCCACCACATCCCATCCCTGGGCACCAGGGAGAAGAGCTCAGCTCCTGCTTCCCCTCCCCAGGGAGCTGCAGGGAGCAGTGAGGGCCCCCCAACAGAAGGGGAACAAAATTAAACACCAGGATGGGCTCCTGCAGGCAGCACAGAGCCCTGGGGGCTGGGAGAGAGCTCTGGTGAGGATCTGGGAGATGCATGAGAGTGACACAGAGCCCAGGATCACAGGGAGCATCTGCTGCTTGAGGGCTGTCAGCAATCAGACACTCTTTAGATAAGGCTTTGGGCTCTCCCAGCTTAGTGCCTGCAGACTGGGACCCTAGCAAACACTTGCACAGGCATTGGGTTAATTTCAGTAATTGGGTTAAATTCAGTAATAACCTGCCTTTTCTCCTTTGCATAGCAGGACACTGTGTTTTCAGCAAATGACTTATTTCCTTCAAGTAAATGCAATTTCTAGGCACCTAAAGTGGTGCAAAAATTCAGTTCAAATTCCCTGAATAGCTCCTGCCACCAAAAGAAGCTCTGAAGGTTGGAGAAAATCACATGGAGAAGGGTTGGAGCCATTCAAGCCCCCTCCTTTCCTGCTTTTCCCAAAGTGTTTCTATTTCAGGCCCTTGCTGTAGCCAGGGACAGGCTCCTGGCGAGCCCAGGAATCCCAGCCCCAGTTTGCTGCTCTGCCCTGGGCTCACAGCCCCCAGAGCTCCCTCCCCACCAGGGAATCTCTCTCCTTCACCCAGGAAGGGCTTTAAGCACCCCTGGGGCTGGAGCAGGGTCCTGACCCAGCCCAGGACGATCCTCTCCCCACACTCCTGAGTTTGAGCATTCCCCACCTAAATATTCCCACCTGGAGCCTCTGCCTCCCACAGCAGCTGTGGGGCTCAACGAGCTGCACCTGGGCTGGGGACTTCTGCATTCCCACCTGGGTTTCATAAAGCCACAGAATCACAGGATGGGTTGGGCTGGAGAGCACCTTAGAGACCAATGGTTCCATCAGGAGCACCTCCCACCACACCAGGTTGCTCCAAGCCCTGGACAAACTGACTTTGAACACTTAACTTCCTCTCATTATCCCCCTCCCTCCCCAAACCACCAGCTTAAACAGTTTATTTTGCCACCTGCCTTGAGGAAAACGACATTTTCTATGCAATGGTTTCAAGTGCCAGGGGATTGTTTGAGTTTTGGAGGGAGGTTCCCCCAGGTGGCCACCCTGTTCCAAGCAAAGGAAGAGACAGAGCACTTCAAGGGAATATATAAATTATGGAAGGACACTTCAGGGGAGACACTGAAAGGGGAAGAGAGAGGAAGAGATACTTGAGGGGAATATATAAATTATGCTGAAGAGGGTTTGGATAAAGGCTGCAGCCCAGATCCTGGTAACAGCAATGCACCAGGCTCTCCTTTCACAGCATGGTTGGGCAAAGAGCTGCACCCACAGACCCTGGATGTCCCTTGGAGAACATTTAGGGGGCTGCAGAACCAAAGGCTCCAGCACCAGAGCCCTGCTGGATGCAGATGCCAAATGCTGAGTGTTGCCTTTGGGGCCAGGCTGGCTTTCACCTGGAGAGGTGTTGGGAGGGATGAGAGTTTGACAGGAAAGTTTCACAGCCATGTGTGCTTGGCAGAAAGATCTCTGAATGCAGAACCTGAGAGTGAAATAGAGATGGAAGCAGGTTTTGATATAGAAGAATAATACATGTGTAAAAAAAAAGAATTGATGATTGCTCAGCCAGTCTTGCTGGATAACTAAGAAAGCAAAGATTATGTTGAGTTGGAAAGAGGTTTTCTGGCTTAGAGCAAAGGATAAGCTGGCCACAAACAAAAATATGTTTTTACCAAGCAGAAAGGCACCACAGGCAAACAAGACATGTTGATGTGGCAAGTAGAAAAAACAATCTAAGAATTTTCCACTGCAAGAAAACTGAAAAACAACTTTAACATACCAACTCATGTGATTGGATAGTGTTGACCATAATATGGTAATGATAGTAGTTATGATAGGCTGTAGGTAACAGAAAAAGCATTGATTGGTTGTTATGTATTAAAATGAACAGCAAAGAAAAGTATATAATGCATTGTAACCAAAATTAAGGGTCTTCAGGCTTGTGTGCAGCTGGAGCTGACAGCTGTAGGTGTGGCTCTGTCACCCTGGGCTGCTGTAACATCTCGGGTACAATAAACTGCATTTTGAAGAGCTGCCTGGAGTCCCACATCCCTCATTCAGGCTCTTACTGAGAGGAAATCAGCTCTGTACAGCTTTGGCTGATTTTACACAGCCTCTCCAAGCTGGGAACCTTTCCTCAGAAGCCCAGGGCCTCCTAGCTGGAAATATCGCCCTGCAGCCCAGCTCAGACTAACTCGTACCCAGAGGGGATCATCACTCCTGTTTGATTTCCAGAGGAGCCACAAGCACTCATAATCACAGCTCCAAACAAGCATGTTGATACCCAGCTCCGAATGAGTATCTCAGCTCCCAGAGTGTTTTGACTAATATAGTACACATTGACCCAAATTTTGGGAACAGAGAGGCTCATTGATTCAGACTAGGTAGAACAGAGCACACTTGTGGGGGATGCATTTGAAACTAATTAGAAATTGCTCCCATCAGAGCTGATTCTGTCCCTCTTCATTACCTCCCCCAGCACTAAAGTTGCCTTGCTGGACCAGCCCTGAGAGCCACTGGACTTTGGAAAGGATCACTTCTCTCCAGGGCTGGGTTTGGGGAGCAGAGCAGCATTAGCACACTCTGCTTGTGTTGAACTCCCATTATTTTGTAGAGTGCTTCATGAAACCTTAATTTTTTTTCCTAAAAGTATTTTCTGCAACTAAATTCCCCTCCATTTTCTTCAGGCAATAAATGAATTTTGTTTACAAAGTACTTCAACAAGGCTTGAAATTTCATTTATGGAGAATGGGCCTCAGACGTCCAAGGCATTTGAAACCATGCTGAAATATGGCAATTTCAAGCACTTACCTGTCTCCTTCCTGCAAGCCTCCAAATCAAAAGTTACCATGACAACAAAGCCCACTCTCAGTCCAGTATTATAAATTGCTTTGCCATGACGTCATTATTAGCCAGGACCCGAAAAAATTACGCAAATGAGGTGCCCAGACAGCAGGGTTGCAAAAAGCCCAAACAAGCAGCACAACAATTACTCCCTAAACTTAGCAGGGGAAGGGAAATGTCACCCAACTGCCCAGCAGTAATTCTGTAAAAGCCACCGAACGTGTTGAGCTCCTCTCTGTGTTCCTTGCAGGAGCTGCCCTGGGACAGCTGGACTGGATTTCCACCCTGAACTTTCCACCCAGCTGAGCCCAGCAGACAGGCCCTGGTGTTCCCAGGGGGATGCTGACCCCCAGGTTGGCACTACACTGCCTGCATGGCTGTGGGGGCACCAGTTGTGGGTTTCTCTGGGTCTGGATTGAGGCACTTGAGATGGCAGTTCATGTTGGGACTCAGGTGTTTACTATTTCTTATCAGTTTCACAACCATGAGTTTTGGCAGCTTTTCATTAGAAGGCACAAAATTGTCATCACTTTATTGCAGGTGTTCCATACTGTTGTCTCATCAGAAATGTTTCATGCCTTCTTTCTTGTGGGCAGCTCCTCAGAGCACTGACTCTTCCTTCTTCACAAAGCACTGACTCCAGTTCCCTTCTCAACACCACCCCACTCTTTTACAGCATTCTTCTCACTGGTTACAGCTGTGGCCTGTTAAAGTCAGGCCTGTCCCTAATCTTTGATAATTGGCCCAGCTGCAGCTCCTTAGGGGAAAGATTACTTTCTACACTATCTCTATCCCCCTACACAAAATGGCCAACAGTCTCTTGTTACAAGGTCTTTTAAGACTAAACTCTCCAATTAAGAACTGACACCTGGATTATTTCCTCTTTTAACCCAGTAACTGATCCCACAATGGGACTTTTCTGCCCAATTACAACATGCCCCCCAAACCCATGGAGAAGAAGGAAGAAGCAACATGAAGAAGAAACCCAGAATGACACCCTGTGCCCTCCATCTTGCTTCCATCCACAGCACACTAAAAATCCCAAACCCTCAATTTCTCACCCAGTGACACACCTACACTACTCTCTATAATCTATTTCACACTTTTGTGGGTTCCAGTCTATCTTGAACTCTAGGAAACTTTCTCCATGGATGAGGGTCAGAGTCAGTGCTGCCCTGGGGCTCAGGGCACCCCAGAGCAGACAAAGAAATATTCCCTGTGTGCCCTGGGTTTGCACACATGGCCACTCAAAAGGGACAGGAGTGGCTGCTGTGGGTGAAATGCAATTTCTGGCCACCCTGAGCTCCCCATGGGCAGCTCAATGTGCCCTGGAGCATCCTTAGCCATCAGGGAGCCCTGCACATCTCTGCTCCTTACCTGGGACACCTGTGGTGACAGACCCCCACCTGAGGGCTTTTTCCCCTATAAATCAACCTCTACATCTCTGGGATAGGGAAAGTTGCTTAGAGATGCTTCCCTTTGTGTCCCTGCCATCCCTGGGAGCATCCAGGGCCAGGCTGGATGGAGCTCAGAGCACCCTGCTCCATGGAAGGTGTTCCTGCCCAGGATGGGGGGTTGGAATGAGATGATCCTTAAGTTGTTGGGAAGGATGAAAGTTTGACAAGAAAGTCTCACAGATATGTGTGCTTGGCAGAAAGATTTTTAAATGTGGAGTCTGATGAAGGAATAGAGATGGAAGCAAGTTTTGATATAGAAAAAAGAATTGCTGAGCCAGTCTTACTGGATAACCAAGGATGTGTTAGTTAGAAGGGGTTTTTATGGCTTAGAGCAAAGGATAAACCCACCCCAAACCAGAAGATGTTTTTCCCAAGCAGGAAGATAGCACAGGCAAACAAGGCAGCAAAGTTGCAAGTAGAAAAAAGGTCTCAGAATTTTCCACTGCAAGAAAACTGAAAAACAACTTCTAGCTTAAACTGTAACGTACTGACTTTTAGTGATTGGGGAACAGTAACATGAATATGGTAATGATAGTAGTTATGATAGGCTGTAGATAAAAGTTAAGGTGTAGATTGGTTCTACTGTATTAAGACACTCAGCAAAGAAAAGTATATTATTCATTTGTAACCAAAACCAAAGGGTCTCCAGGGCTGCCTGCAGCTGGAGCTGACAGCTGTGGGCACAGCTCTGTCACCCACGACCCTGGACTGCTGTAATGTCTTGGATGGAATAAACTGCATTTTGAAGTGCTGCCTGGAGTCCCACATCCCTCATTTCGGCTCTTGTATTACATGATCCTGATTCAGTGATCCTGTGGTAGGCACAGTGAGGTGAACCCAGCCCTCTGCCCACCCTGGGGATGTGAGTGAGGCTCCCCAGTCCCAGCTGATTGAGTGCTCACACTTGACAGGGACTGTGCTCTGGCAGCAGCTGCTCTCCAGAGGGAGGAGGGGGAGTCCCTCAGCAATGAGTGCTTATAGATGGTTATTCAAGCATAATAAATCCTCCTTATCAGTCCTGTCTCACCACCCCTCCTGATTTATGCTGGGTGTAATAAAGCAGTAAGCAGGCACAGGCTAGTTTTACAGCAAACTGGGGATTACAGGCAGCCATAGATATTAAAAATTCACTATGGCAAAGAGAAATCAGAAGAGGAGCCTGAACAGCTTCCTTTGGATGCTGGGAGAGGGGCTGGTGAGTTGTGGTCATTGCCAGCACAGCTCTGGGCTGGTGTATGGCTGGGCTGGGGTCACACCACAGACTGACTGCTCCCAGGTTTATTGGGCAAGTGCACAGCCTGGATATGCTGAGAAAATGGTGTGTTGACTTCAGCAGAATTTTCTATGTTATACTGATTTCTGTGTCTTTTCAAAAATCCAGATCACTGCCTGGTTTTTCGTTTTGGTTTTTTTTTTCTGGATAAGCCCAGCAATACTATTTTGTCTCCTATCCTTCTCAAAATCCCAAGAATCACCTTTCTCCTTTCAAGCAAGTTGCCACTCTGCTGGGAGCTGGGAGCTTTGCCTTCTGATTTCCTCATGAACAGACTTTCCCTGGACCTGTTCTCAGCGCTGAGCCTGGAGTTTCCAGCACCACATCCCAAGGAGAGTTTATAGACCGGAAAGCCTCAGTTTATAGACCGGAAAGCCTGGCTTCTTTTCCCCAGCTGTGCTAGCTGTGTAATAAACAAAATACTGCTTTTTCCTAGCAGCCTGTCCTCCCTGATGTCCTTGGAGTGTCCTGCTGCAGTCCTGCTTCTCTCAAACCACAGCTGCCACTGCCTCCTCTGCTCTTTATGGGGCATCCCAAAGAGCTCTCATAAAGTACCTGATGCTCAGCCAGCCCCTGCCCCTCTCCCCCTCAGATGAAAATCCCCCAGGGGCTGTTTTTTCAGAGAGCTTTTCTCTCTGCCTGCCAGGTGTGCTGGTGATGGGGGTGGCACAGCCCTGGTGGCACAGCTGTCCCCGGGCTGGCTGAGTCCCCGTCCCCTGTGGCTGTGACAGCCAAATCCCCAGTGCAGGACCCTCTGTAGCCCTGGGGTGTGGTGTTTGCTGGGTGCTCAGGATGAAGGAGGAATTGAGAATCTGACTCCATGTTCTTAGAAAGCTAATTTATTATTTTATGATATTATATTATATTAGTATAGTATATTAGTATATTAGTATAGTATTAGTATAGTATACTATACTAAAGAATAGAGAAAGGATACTTACAGAAGGTTTAACAAGATATTAATGAAAAACTCCTGACTCCTTCCAGAGTCCCGACACAGCCTGACCATGATTGGTCATTAAGTTAAAACAATTCACATGAAACCAATCAAACAATGACCAGTTGGTAAACAATGTCCAAACCACATTCCAAAGCAGCCAAACACAGGAGAAGCAATCAGATAATTATTGTTTTCATTTCTCTCTGAGGCTTCTCAGCTTCCCAGGAGAAGAAATCCTGGCGAATGGATTTTTCAGAAAATATGACAGTGACACACAGATTTTCACATTTTTATAAGTTTGGTCCATTTGCATATTGAGGGTTAATTTTCCAATTCCAGCTTCAGGTAATGAAGTCATTTACCCCCAGTTTGACCCCCAACTCAATTTTGTTTCCATTTCTTGGGGTCTGTGTCAGTGAGGTGTCCTTGATTGCCAGGCCTGGAGAGGAATTGTTGTGTCTGCCCAAAATGGGGAAGCAGCAGCTCACACTGTGTGTGGAGTTTGGAGTTATACACCGAAGAACTGCAAGATGTAGCCATGATATTTTCGGAAAAATCCTTTCCTTAAGATTTTTCCTCCTGAGAAGCTGAGATGGGGGTACAAAATGTAAACAATGATTATCTGCTGCTGTGGAATGCAACAGGTGCATCTGTGATTGGCTCATGTGGTTGTTTCTAATTAATGGCCAATCACAGTCAGCTGGCTTGGATTCTCTGTCTGAGACAGAAGCTTTTGTTATCATTCTTTCCTATTCTATTCTTAGCTAACCTTCTGATGAAATCCTTTCTTCTATTCTTTTAGTGTAGTTTTAATATAATATATATAATAAAATAATAAATCAAGCCTTCTGAAACATGGAGTCAGATCCTCGTCTCTTCCCTCATCCTTTGACCCCTGTGAACACCGTCACAGCAGGATTACAAATGTATGAAAATATAAAATCCTAATGCATGAAGAATGTGTGAGGGCTGGCTTTGGGGACCTGGCCCCATCTCAGGAGCTGGTTTGCAGAAGCTGTTTCTGGAACAGCAACACTCTGAAGGCAGAAGGAAACCACTGTGCCCCAGAGGGGATCCTTCCCTTCACTGTGGGGCTGAGCCATCCCCTCTGGCCTCTCTGGGGAGGAATTCTCTGCTCCCAGCTCCCGGCCCCTCAGCAGCCACACGTCAGCATTCTGCCCTCCCCTCACCCTGAGCACTTCTGTGTTATGAGCGCCTAATAATAAACCCCAGCTCCTGCATTCCTGAGACACCTGTCAGGCTGAGCACTAAGTGCTGGGGTAATAAATACTTGTTCAGCTCTGCCTCTTCTCTGCCAATTCTCCCGGCTCTGTCTGTTTTCATTACTATTTCTTTTCTGTGGACACTGCAATTACACTCTGTTCCTCTTCAGGGTCCTTGTTCTAGGTTCAAATAGAGAAGTGATAATGCAAGGAAGCATTTCACATCGCTGTTTATTTTTGTCTTCTGAGTCAGGAAGATCTTTTCAGGCTGGGACCAGCCCTGTGCAGTCTTGATTAGGGAAGGACTCAGGCAGCGGGGCTGGAGGGGTGATGGGGAAAGGGAGGAAAACTTCAGATTGGAGTTTTTGTGCTTTCAGACAGTGGTGGGCTGCTCTTGCTGAGGCCACCAGCCCTGCTCCTTCCTGAGGAAGCCATAAGTATGCAGGCTGTGCTGCTCAGCCCCATGATAACACTCCATCTGCCACAGCAGCTGTGAGCCCCAGCTCTCCCAAGCCTCCTCTGGCATCTGAATCTCAGAGGAAGAGGGAGGATTCAGCTGAATGCAGCAAATTCAAATGCCTAACTTTTTTCTTTTTCTTTTTCTTTTTTTTTTTTTTTGTCCAAGGTTGCAATATGTTTGGAGATCTTGTCCCACCAGCAAGGCCCTAGTGCAGCATTCAGACGGTGCTCAGGGAATCCAGGGAAGGTGGAGGGGGTTTCATTCCCTCTCCAGGCCTGGAAAACAACTGATGCTCTCACTGGAGTTATTTTCTTCTCCTGTTCCTCCCCAGTGGTACCTGGGGGGAGGGAGAAGCCCTCACTGAATGTGTTGGATTTGGATCAATCATCAACATTTTGACTAAAAATGCATAAAAGGGTCCTTGGAAACACTGGAAGTTTCAAGCTTAATGCAATAGAGTGAACTTCAGCATTTCTTGCAGGTGATTTGCCCTCTGCTTTTGCATTTGGAGAGATTGCCTTAATTTCAGATCTTTCTGCACGGGGAGGAAAATCCTTCTTTCCATTAGTTGCTAAATATAACATCTCATAAAGGCAGGGAAAGCCAGCTCATGGCTCCAAAGAGATGCAGTGGAGTGTCCCAGTGAAGGCCCCCACACCCTGAACTGCTCTTCCAGCACACCACACACAGAATGTGTCACACTGGCTGGGGGACATGGCATGTGCTATCACATATAACATGTGTAAATCTAATATCCACAATCAAAACTCCTGCAGGAAACACAAGCCCTGTGAGGATTGTTTGAAGGAACTGTTTATCCTGGAGAAGAGGAGGTGACATTAGAGGTGACCTTATTGCTCTCTACACCTTCCTGAAGGGAGGCTGCAGACAGGTGGGGTTGGTCTCTGACAGAACCAGAGAACACAGCCTCAGCTACCTCAGGGAAGGGATAGGTTGGATATTAGGAAGAAATTTTTCACCAGAAGAATAATAAAGCACTGGAATGCCCTTCCCAGGGAGGTGGTAGAATCACCATCTCTGGATGTGTTTAGAAAATGACTGGACATGGCACTTGGTGCTATAGTCTGGTTGAGGTGTTAGGGCATAGGCTGGACTTGATGATCTTAGAGGTCTCTGCCTCTAAGAATAATGCCAACCTCATTATTCTGTGATTCTTTGAAAGGTGTCTGAACCATGGACAATCTGGGTTGAAACCTGAAAGCCCTCCCAGTGCCACCCCTGCCATGGGCAGGGACATCTTCCACCATCCCAGGCTGCTCCAAGCCCCATCCAGCCTGGCCTGGGCATTGCCAGGGATCCAGAGGCAGCCACAGCTGCTCTGGGCAATCTTTGCCAGGCCCTCAGCATTCTTACAGAAAGAATTCCCTCCCAAATCCCATCTAACCCTGCCCTGTGGCAGCTCAGGTCTTGGCCAAGCCTCTTCTCCTTGTCCCTAGAGATGCATAAAGTCTGCTTCATGTTGTGCCCAGAGAAATGCCCGAAAGCTCCCTGGAGCAGCAGTGCCTGATCATGGGTCACCCACGGGGAGGGCAAAGCACCTCAGACCCCTCTCCCACCACCCACATCACCACCACCCTGCCTTCCAGCCAATCTGACTTGATTAACCTTGTGCCCTCTCCTGTCACTGGAAGGGAAAGCATGTTAAACATGACACAATGGGCACAGGAAATATTCTCAAGCTTTTATTTTCCCCCAGAATATTATTTTCTAATATTATTTTCTAATTGTTTGCTTGTCAGTGGGACAAACTCCCCAAACGGGCTGCTGGTCCAAAGCCCAGAGGGTTTGGCTTTGAGAACCAAACCTGGGGAAAATAACCATGATGACAAAAAAACCAGATATTTTTTTAAAATATGAATTTTTATTTGTTTTGATCGGAGTTCGAGAGAGTGGGTAGAGTGGAACAGCAGAGTGATTGAATTCAGTGAAGAGGTCTAGTCCCACCTTGTGTGCTACATCAGGAGGTTGGTAGGTGTCACAAGAGTCCTCCTCCTCCTCCACTCAGCTTGCTGATCTTACTCATGTACTTCTTGTTTCTGATGTTTTCTAATTTCTCCTCAGAACTTCACTGTAATTTTTTGAGGCATTTTTCTGTTGCTTTGACTTACTGAAAAAGCTAAAAGCTGAAAAAAATGGCAGGATCAAAAATCCTGCCAATTAGAATGGGCCTTTTTTTTTCTTTTTTCCAGCAAAGGTTGAAAAATACAATTCAAAAATACAAACAGGCATTGAACATTGCACCAAAAAGCATTTGAAACACAGAAAAAAATCTCAGAAAGAAAGAGAGAGAGAAATATAGAGAATAAAGGTCACAGTTTCCATGAGAAATCCCTTAAGAAAGTGGCTACCAGCTACTCAGTAGTGAAAACAAAGTCAACAAAAAGTTTTAAAAATGCTTTTTTTTTCCCCCTAGATGTTATTTATTTACAGCTGTAATAACAGGATTGTCATGCATTGAACTGCTGCCAGCTAGATCCTTTCTCATAGTGGAGTGAAAAAAGTCTTACAAGATGGAGAACAAAGCTGAGGATGGAGAACAAAGCTGAGGATGGAGAACAGTGCTGGGCACAGGCTGGGCCCAGGCAGTGACAATGGAGGTGCTCTCTGGGGTGCTGGGTGTGCTCTGTGCCAGGATGGGCTGCCCTGGCACGGTGCTGGTGCCACCCTCTGTGCCTAAAGAGCAGCTGGTGCCCTCCCTTCAGGCAGGACATTGGCCTGCAGCTGTCCCCAGGGCAGTGACAGTGACAACCTGGTGGGTGAGGGGATGCTCGAGGCCACCTGGCAGGATTGGTGGGGTTGAGAAATCCCTGGTGACAGCAGGGAGGAACCCTTGCACTCTGAATGCAGCCTGGCAGAGGTTTCCCAAGTTTCCACAGGTTTCCCAGCTCTTATTTTTGCTTTCTGTGCTTGCAAAAATCAAATCATTTGACGTGTGGCTGCTGTTACATTTTCTGGGTGCCTTGCACAAGGACAGGAGGCACTGACAGACTTTTCAGGGGAGCCAGGGTGCAGCTCACAGTGCAGCACCAGCCAATGGTCTCATCAAGCTGACAGGGCCTTCAAGCAGCACTGAGGAGAGCCAAGAGCCTTCAAAGGCTGTGGGAGCTCCCTGGCTTGTGCAGCAAACGTGAAACCAGGCTTCCCTCTCTCGGCAGAAGGGACTGGTAAAGTTTTAAAGTTGTTTTTACAGGAGAGATCTGCCCTGGTGGGGAATGGGACAGGAAGGAGCAGGAGAGGATGGAACAGGACAGAATAGCCAGAACTTAGAGCTTCATGAGGAAAAAACAGCATCACCCACTGGTGATGAAGGATGATAGACCCAGTGCTGGGACCAGCCCCAAGCCAGGGCTGCAAAGCAGCAGAGATTGCTGTGATGAGGCAGGCACACACCCAGGACAAGAACTGGTGACATCCTTCATTCTCCTGGCTGGGACACCTCAAAGCCCTCCCTGCTGACTGCCACAGCTCTCTCCAGCAGCAGAGGAGGGAACAGAGGAGCTCCAAGTGCAATTGAGGGTTCACTGAATGCTTCTCTGAGGCAGGGACAGCCAGGGGTGAGGCAGGGGTGATGCTGGGTGCTCTGTGAGGGGCTGTGAGCACAGCTCCACTGCTCACAGCCCACCCAACAACTGTGTATGGTCCTGCTGGGGCTGAGATCAGGACTGCAGCTCCTGCTCACACCTCCCACCATGCCCACACCCTCAGGAATCCCTGCACCCCACCTGAGGGTGCCAGCACTGCCCTGAGCTGGGCAGGAGAGGCCAAGGTGTTCCTCTGGCTAGGGACAGCTGGATTGGATCCTAGCAGGTTCTGTGCTCCCTCCTGGAGCACGCTGAGGGTGGAGACTCCCCCTGCACATCCCCTGGCTGTGCCATGGCCTGAGGAGCAATTGCTGGGTAGCACTCAGCTGTCAAAGGCATCTCAGGAACATCCCCATGGGCAGGGAAGGACAAGGGCTGGGCTGGAGCTCCTGGGACACTGGGGACTAAGTTTTCCTGAAAACTTAAGGAAAAAGGATGTAGGAAAAAAAGGAATTAGGAAAAAAACCCAAAACCAAACCTTTCTTTTCTTATAAAAGAAAAGAAATCCCATAGTCTTGAGGTTCACAGTGCCCACTCTCTGCACAACTGTGGGTTAGATTTTCAGTGGTCATATACAGATGGATTTCTATACAGATCAGCTATAAAAGTGGAACCCTGATATGCTCTCACAGCACTGCCTGCTCCATGCAGCAAACCTGCACTGAGCCCCCAGAGTGGGGGAGGCTCATCTCCCCTGCTCCCTTTGCTCCCTGTGCCTCCCAAAGCCCAGTGGGGAGGGTTCAGCTCACTCCAGAAGATTCAGCAAAGAGAATGAATGAGAGGGAAGTAAAATAATTTAAAGTGGCCATTCTGGCTGTCAAAGACAAAGAGGTTTGACTTTTAGATGTAAGGAGTTTGTGAGCATCAATATACACACACACATGTGTATATATATATATATATCTATTAATATATGAATATGTAAAACCTTTGGCTGATGGAACAATAACAAGGTCAAACAGTAAATATTTATACCTGGAAGCCATCAATCTCATCTGTGCTGTGGCCTCTTGCCAAAACTACCTTCAGAAGTAGTTTAGCTTGATGTGGAGAGGATTGGTGAGTTGCTTGGGTATTTTTTCTTTCTATTGAATATTAATAGAGCATTTATGTTTCCATCAATTTGTCCTTTGCCCTGATTGAGTCCTCCCCAACCTCAACAGGAGTCCTGGAGATGTTTCTCTGCAGGCTGCAAAATCCACACAGGTGGGATGGATTTTATCCAGGGAGGGATAAAATTTGGGGAAGAGGGCTTGGAGTGGGGGCTGGCCTGACACTGTGTACTGGGACAGCCCCATCCCAGGACCAAGAACATGGAAGGGGAGCACCAGCACATCCCTGCCAAGCCCTTCCCAAGGAAAACCTGCAGGGAGGGCACCCAGTGTGCTGCAGAGCTCTCCTGGACCCCCTGGCAGAGGCAGCCCCAGGATTCTGAAGGTCTCAGAGAGGTTCTCAGCACAGCAGCAGGAGAAACCCTTCTGGGATGGGATGTGATGTAATGTGATCCTCCACAGGGATGGCTGGGAGGAATCCAAGACACAGAAGAAACCAAGGGTGAGAAAGGGATGCACCTGGTGCCCCTAGGATGGGCCAGCAGGGACAGGCTGGGGACAATCTCGTGCCTGGGAGCAGCAAGCCTGGGGTGTGCTCACACAGGGATGTGCTGCAGCAAACCAAGCAGGACCCTGCCAGTGGCACTGAGCTGCAGGGATCAGCACAGGGGGCTCTGCTGAGGCTGAGCTGGGGGCACAGAGGAGAGCAGGGAAGCTCTGAGTTGAGTGCTGGGTTGTGGGAACCCAGGACATCCCTCTGGCTGCCCAGGATGGCCAGGACCCCTGCCAGGGGGCTCAGAGGCCCTGGCACAGAGCCCAAAACACCTGTGGGTTTGATTATGACCCATGGAGCAAATTACCAACCTTAGATGAAGATCAGCAAGCCACAACAGTTTAGGTAGAATAATAGTGAAGTTATCAGGGGGTGGAAAAGTAGATTTTGGGGTTTTTGGTATGGGAGTTCAGGAGGCAAGATGGAGGGAACTGGGTGTGTCCAGCCTTTCTCCTTCTTCTTCTTGGCCTCCATCTTCTGCTGTGATGTTGGCACTCACAGATTGGTTTAGAGTAGAAGCTCACTGTCTAACATAGGTGATAGGTATTGGAAGGTAATTGTAAACATTGTACAGGTAGTTTTTAGTATAAAGACATAACACCGCCCTGGGGGCAGGCAGAGTGCCTGGAACTGTCCTGCTGGATGGACCTTGGTTGGACAGGAGAAAGAATTTTATAGATAAGAAACAATAAACAACCTTGAGACTGAGAAATGAAGAGCTCTGACTCTTTCTTCAAGCTGGGAAAAGAGACTTTCTAACTCTTCTTGGGGTCAGTGTGACCAGCTAAAGATCCCAGCACTGGGTGATGTCTGAGAAGCTTTCAAGACCTTCTGTGAGGGTAAAACTCCATCAGACCCTGAGGAGAACAGTGGCACTGAGGGGCCACCTCTGCCCAGCCCTCTCCTGTCACCCCACAGGGATGTTCTCGATGCTGATACCAAAGTGGAGCTCTCAGTGACCACACCTGCTGTCCCTGCCTGCTGAGGGACCCCAGAGGGGCTGTCCCTGCGTTCCCAGGCTCAGTTCTGTGCCCATGGGCAGTTTCAGAAGAGGGAAGGGGCGAGCTGCCAGTGCCAGAATGTCCCTCTGACATTTGCAGCAGGAATGAAGCTGCAGGCTGGGACTGCACTGTGTGCTCTCCAGGTGATGGGAGCTGCAAAACAAGAGTGCAAACCAACAGCTCATTTTTAGCACCCTAAAAGATTTCCAATCTCTGCCTGGGAGAGTCTCTTCAAGTCAGGGAAGTTTGGGCATTGCCAGAAGAAAAGAAATACAGGAGTCTTGAGGTTCACAGTGCCCACTGTCTGCACAACTGTAGGTTAGATTATCAGTGGTCATATACAGATAAATTTCTATACAGATCAGCTATAAAAATGGAACCCTGCTATGCTATCCCAGCAAGTCCAAAACTGCAGTAATTGATGCTGGATTAGTTCTGGCCTGGCAAGCACTTAGCAGAAGCCCCCATCAACAGCCTCATGTTAACCGGGAGGGAAAAGTCCTAATTTGAGTCACTGACAGTTTTATAAAAAAAGAACATTATCTTCTCTGTGATGTCTGCTGGCAGGAGATGCTAAACCACTTATTTATAACTATCTTCCCAAAATGCTTTCCTGCTTGGAAGCCAAACTAGAAATCCTCTTTGGTTTGTTGTCTTTAACCAAAGGATGCTGGTATTTCTGCTTCCAGCTGGCAAAGGGACTCAGAGCCCATGCCAGCCTCTGGTTGGGAACAGACTTGGCTTTCCAGGCTGCTCACACAGGCACAGGAAGGCAGGCTGGGGAAGGGCCAGCAGGTGGGTGTGATGGGCAAGCCACATCAGTGTCACTGTCCCAAGCAGGGACAGGTAGGAATTCATCTGTGGGCAGGGACAGCAGGAATTAATCTGTGAATAGGGACAACAGGAATTCACCTGTGAGCAGGGACAGGCAGGGATTCACCTGTGGGGTGGGACAGGCTGGTGGGGAAGGACAGGCAGGAATTCACCTGTAAATAGGGACAGACAGGAATTCACCTGTGGGCCGGGACAGGGAATTCACCTGTGAATAGGGACAGGCAGGAATTCAGCTGTGAGCAGAGACAGCAGGAATTCAGCCGTGAATAGGGACAGGCTGGAATTCACCTGTAAATAGGGACAGGCAGGAATTCACCCTGACAGCTCAGTGAGAGGGGTTGGATCACTGTAGGAAGGAGGGATGGAGGAGGCTCAGGAGCTGCTTCAGCACTTCAGGGAGACCCAGCCCCTCTCCTGAGCATCACCCCACAGCACTGAGCCCTGGGCAGGCAGCAAAGGCAGCCCCAGGGTGTTTGGGGCTGATGGGAAGAGCTGACACCTGAATGTGCCCAGCTCTGGCCCCTCAGGTTGGGAAGGACTTTGAGATTCCAGAATTTGTCCAGAGGAGGACACGAGGATGGAGAGGAAAAAACCCTGTGAGGAACCCCTGAGGGAGCTGGACATTTAAAAAAAGCCTGGATGTGGCACTGGGTGCCATGGTTTAGTTAATAAGGAGATGTTAAGTCATAGTTTGGACTAGATGATCCTAAAGGTCTTTTCCAACCTAATTAATTCTATGATTAGAATTCTATGATTAGAATTCTATGATTAGAATTCTGTGACAATTTATGGAGACCTCTACAAAGCAGGCACTGACACATAGCAATGTGGCTCTTGGAGAAAAAGGATTTTGGGGCATTCCCAGGCTAGCAGAGCAAACCATGTCTGCAGCAGGGCCAGCTAAGTCAGCTAAGTCATTGGATGCAGCATTTAAACTTGCTGTAATTCCATTAGCAAACACAACATTCTCTTTGTGACTATTTTATTGTGTTGGCTTTGCTTGTTGTAGGGTTTCTGTTCCATTCACTTAGGCCTGAGTATTATAGTGACATGAATGCTTTATGAGACACTCTTCATCTGGCTTATTTAAGAAAATGTTTCCCAACCAGAGAGCTGCAGAGTCCAGGGAGCAGGAGGGTGGCAGGAAGGGAACTCACTGCTGGGGGAGTGTGGGGAGCGCCTGGGTGTCACAGACATCTTTTAGTGAAAAATCCTTTCCTTAGGACTTTTCCTCCTGAGAAGCTGAGAGACCTCAGGAACAAAATGTAAACAATGGTTATCACCTGCTGTGGAATGCAACAGGTGCATCTGTGATTGGCTCATGTGGTTGTTTCTAATTAATGGCCAATCACAGTCAGCTGGGTCGGACAGAGAGCCCGAGCCACAAACCTTTGTTATCATTCTTTGCTATTTATTCTTAGCCAGCCTTCTGATGAAACCTTTTCTTCTATTCTCTTAGTATAGTTTTAATGTAATATATATCATAAAATAATAAATCAAGCCTTCTGAAACATGGAGTCAGATCCTCGTCTCTTCCCTCATCCAAGAACCCCTGTGAACACGGTCACACCTTGGGGACACGTGGGGACGTGCAGGCAGGGATGGGGCAGCTGGGGTGTCACAGTGGGGTGGCTGCAGCAGCAGCAGGAGGCCCAGCAGGCAGAACCAGGGGCCCAAGGAGCCAGGGTGTGCTCCCTGCCCAGCAGAAGGGCTGGGGATGCTGCACCCTCCCCTCCGCTCCTGATGCTGCAGACAGTGGGAGAGCTCCTGGGTCCTCCCAGCCAGCAGGGAGCCCCTGGGGATGAAAGGCACTGTGGAAATGACATGGTTTGGGGTGCAGGTGCTGTGGGAGAGGTTTTGGACAGAGCTGGTCTCCTTAGCAGCAGTTTGGGGAGGAAGGGGGTGTTTCTGGTTCCTCCTTCCCAATGTTGCCAGCCATGTGGATGTGCTTGTGGTCTCAACACCCTTGACTGGGCTAAACATCTCCAAACTGCTCTGCAAATCTTAGCTATGGGCAGGGGGAGTGACTGCACTGCTGCTGAGTCATGAGGTTGGTAAGGGACAGGCAGGACATGCACCAGTGCCACCCCCTGCAGGACAGAGTGCCCTGGCCTTCCTCACTCCATCCTGATGCTCCCATGGATATTCCAGGTGGGGAGATCCTGTGCCTTGTGCTCAGCCCTGCTCCTGCAGGGGCAGGGGAAGCTAAGCCTGGCACAGGGGCTCAAAGCAATGCTGAAGGCATCACCCTGGGGCCTTGGCTTGGCTGCATGAGCCCAAAACACACTGGGGGCAGCTCTGGGGGGCAGAGGGAGGCCCAAGGAAGAGGAGGTGCACCCCTCTGTGGCAGCAGGACCATGCCACCCCAAGGAATCACCAGGCACAGGATGTCCCTCCTTGCAGGAGGACAGTGTGCCCATGGGTCCAGGGACAGATGGCTTGGATGTCCCCACTTTGTGCTGCTGCTGGGAAAGGGACAAACACTGGTTTGGGTGCACTGTGGTGGTCAGGAAGGGAGAAAAAGCCTGTCTCCAAGGCACTGGAGGGCTTTCCTTGCAGGAGTGTGCAGTGTTAGACTGGGCCTTGCCTCAGCTGCTCTGTGGGATGGCACCGGGCTCAGGTGGCTCTGTGGGACAGCAGTGTCACCCTGCTCTTCCAGAGAGCCCCTTCTGCTGTTTTCCCTTGGTGCTGGGGATGCCGCAGCTCACCAGGGGCAGGAAGAGCCTTGGGGACCACCCATCTCCTGGCTCATCCCCAGGGCAGGTCCCACAGGGAACATCGTGCACTGGAGCAGGGGTTTGCCATGGGCTGGGCTGCCCCAGGCTGGCTCCTCCCCATCAGACCTGCCTGAACCCAGGCGTGAGCACTGAGACACCAATGGGGGCTGCTGAGCGGCCACAGGAAGGGGAGGGGGAAGAAGGGGCGGGGACAGAGAGGACCTACTAAGAAGGATGAGTTGATGGGGCCATAAGGAAGTGCCAGACCATCCCCCTGAGCAGGAGCTCTGTGGTTGCCAGGCCTGATGCTGGGTGCATGCAGCCCCACAGCTGCCATCTCCTCCAAGGCTTTGTAAAGCTTCTGCCTGGACTTCCTGGCTGAGAAAAATGAATTCTCTGGTGTGAACCACACTTCCTGCTAACACAAACTGCCCCAACAGTGCAGGATGTCGGCCAGACAGGGCCTTTCTGGTCTGGAGAGACAAACCCAGCTGGGTTTGGTGAAGACAGAGAGGAAGAAGACCTGAAATAACTACAAGAGGCTGCCACCCCTGCAATGGCTCTGGGGACCACAGCAGTGGTAGGATTGCCCCAGCTGGCCCATGCCAGGCTGCTCCCCTGTCCCCACAGGTGACCAGCTCACCTGCACTCACAGCCCGGGTGCAGGAGCCAGGCTGAGTGAGTGGCACAGCCTGCAGCCAGGTGTCCAGGAGCATCTCCCATGCCAGGGCAGCCCATCCCACAGGAGAAGGAGCATGAAATGGCAGAGGCATGAAGACCATGGGGACCACAGGAGGTGGCAGAGGAGAGATGGCAGCACAGGGGGACTTGGTCAGATGGGTGACAGCAGACTTCAGATGTTAGAGGCACAACTTGTTATGATCCCTTATTATTTTTTTTTAGCTTTCATCATCAAAGTAAACCAAACCAAAGTATATATGGGATTAAATTAAAATCACAGTTTTGTTTACATTATAAAAGAGTGACATAATAATAATAATAATCATAATAACCATAATCATAATATCAAATGAACAATAATAATTAAACCAAACAAGAAAAGAAGAAAGCCCTGGAGAATTCCTGCTGGGATGATGCTGACAGATGGAAGGTTTGTGTGACCTGTTTTACTGTTTGGGGATCATTCCCTTGATAGCTGACTCCCGGTTCACATAGGTGGCCCAGTAGACCAGGTTGAAAATGGCAAAGAGCACTGGGAAGACGATGCGGGACATCTTGTCTACCTTGCTGACGCTGTTGTAGGTCTTCTTGCTCTCGGGGAGCTTCTCCTCCAGGCGGGGCAGCTTGGGGGGCACGCTGGCGGCCGTGGCAGTGGCAGCAGCACTCTTGGAGATGGTGGGCAGGCCGGGCTCCTTGGAGATGTTCAGGGCGTAGGTGGTGCCAACGATGTTGTAGGTGTTGTTGGTTTTCTTGGCCAGCGCCACCGGCTCTTTCTTCTAGGGGAGGTGGGAGGGGGGAAAAAAGGAAAAAAAAACAAACAACAAACAAACAGAGGTGAAGTGGCAGAGAAGGGCACGGAGAGTGTTCTGTCCTGTGAGTTTACCTGCTTGTCCAGGTGAGGAGTGGAGAAGGGTGTGAGGAGCAGGAGGCCAGGAAGGGAGGAATGCACCTTGTGAAAGGAGGATGAAAAAAGGAATGACACCCTGTGTGCTTATCCTTGGGGAAGAACTGCATTTTCTGCTTGGCTGGCTGCTTCCTGGGTCAGGTGAGAGGAGGACACAGCACACAGGATTACAGCTTGATTTTATTTTTTTGGTGGCAAAAAGCCACGTTAAGAGTGTGGGCAACAGCATTGCAGTATTTTTGCACTGTATTTCAATGCCCCGAGTTCCTCACAGGAACACCTTATGATTTAACATAATGATGTTCAAATTGTTTCTGGAACCCTTTAGAGCACGTCATGACCCACCCAGGTCAGGTACAGAACAGATGGAAGGCATCTGCACCAACCAGGATTTGTGGAGTGCTCAGCACAGCATTACAGGGCAGAGGGAAGCCTTTCCTCCTGCCTTCCTACCCAAGGGATGCTGAAAATCATGGGAGTGAGGTAATCCCTCCACAGCATGTGTGCTGCAGTGAGGACAAACTGCAGAGAGAATGGCCCTTGTGTGTCAGATGGGATGCACTGAAGGATGAGGGTGAATGCTGGGACACACAGTTCAGTGTTCATGAGGATGGGTGGGCAGGAAGATGGACCTAGGGGCTCATGACAGGTGTTGGCCCCTCTCTGGGATCTTCCTGCTGCTGCCAGGCACCTGAGGCCAGCTGCACTGTGTTGTATAAAGCAACTCAGGGCTACAAGGAGAATGAAATCTGCACTCAGGTACCCCACGGGTGCCCCCTGCTACACCAGGAGCCAGCACCAGACACAGCAGTGCCTCATGGTGGGGCTCTGCTCTCTAAACTCAGAACAAGGTGTGCCTTTGGATGAATTTTTTCTGTTCCAAAGCAATTGGAACACAAGGTGAGGCTCAGCCAGGAATTTCCCAGGGCTGCTGGGCATGGTGATGCATGTTCCTGTAAGGGAAGCACTTCAGGAGGAGAGTGCTGTATTCTATTTTACATGTGTCTACAGTCACCATGGATATTCCTGGTTACCTTAGGAAATGAATTTTCCACAGGGATTTTCATAGGGACACTACAAGCAGATTTCTGTGCCATCTTTAAACCCCTCTCCAATAACACCACAGTCAGGCAGCCTAGTAATAATGTCAGCAATTACAGAAAATTTTTTAGGAGGAGGTCTAGATGTCTTCAGGCTCCAGACCAGACTAAACCACTGTTTGGACCATATTCACAGTATTTGATGGTCTTTAACAATTAACTGGGTCTGATTCTGCACTCTTTAGAGCCATGTTAAGGTGCTCCCTCTGCACAGCAGATGAACTTTTTCTGCTAAAAAACTGACAAAAAACAAGTAAAGGGCTAATGATCCTTTACCTATTAAAACACTTAAATATGCTTAAGTATGATTACTTATTAACACAGCTAAAGGAGGCAATAAAATAATTAAAAATCAGTAATGAAATGAAAAACAGATTGTTGTTCACAGAACGTGATTGGCAGTGCACTGTGATTATATTACTATTAATCAGCCACATTATTCATTAGAGGAATAAGATGAATACCAGTGACATGACATTTTCAACCTGGACAGCTTTCCTGCCCAGAGTTTGGAAAGTGGATCCATATGAAAACAGCTGAAATGGAGTAAAATCAGGCAAACCTGGGTGCTGTGGGTGGTGACAGCGAGCTGCTGCTCCCAGTAGTGTGATCCAGAGACCCAAGCATTAATTTGGGCTCCCCTGGACCTCAGATCAGGATGTTCAAGCTTGGGAACCTTCATCCCAGCCTTTTCCTCACCCTGCTCAGGGCTGGGAGCACCCAGAACACCCACACTGCCTACCCCAAGGCATGCATGTGCTCTCCATGTGTTCTGCCCCTGAGGTGTCAGAGAAATGGTTCAGCCTGGCTGCTGGGCTTTATAAATGAGTTTTCCAGGCAAGGTTTTGACACTCAAACAAAGCAAAATGTGCTTGTTGCTGTCAGCTGCAAAGCAGCTCCCAGCCTTCACTCTGCACCTGCATCTGTGAGGAATTCCACATCCTCCTGAAACAGAAGGAGAGAGTGGATAAACAGGAGGAACCCCCACATTTGCTTGGAAAACTTGTCCTATTTAAAACCTCTATTTTGCAAAGCAATTTCTGCACCTATGGCCCCATTGAGGCCCAGGGAGACTGAATTGCTGCACAAAGATGTCCTTGTGCTGCTCTCCTGAGGGAAAAGCTGTAGAATGTGGTGTAGAAATAAATCTGTTCCCTAGATAGTGTAATCTGACAAGTTGTTCAACAACACACACGCTGGAAAATAACAGTATTTTTTGCTAAATATTCTAGTTTTCAAGCCTCTCTGCCGAGGAACTAACAATAGAACACCTAAATTATGGGAACTACTGCTTCTGTCTATGATTTGCTTGAGATTTAGTTCTCTGTCCCTGCTCCTTGGCAGGAGAAAATTTGGATTGGAAGCACCATGACTCTGACAGGCAACTCTGAAAGCCACCAGTATTTGCACAGCTTGGGGAATCCAAGTGTTTGCCACTTGTCATTCTAGAGAAAAGTCACTTTAATGATCCCCAAGCAGCTCCAGTCTCCGGCATACCTGCATGCCATAAATCAAAGCCCAGCACCTGCAGTTGCTGTTGCAGCAAAGGTATCACTCCTTCCCCATACCAAGCCAAAGACTTGATAATTCAGATTATATGAGACTGGTCCCAGTGTTCTTACACTCCCTGGATCACCAGACAAAGAGGTTGGATGGATTAACTGATCAGCCCAACACACCACAGAGTGATGAGAGAAAAGAGGGTGAAATGCTGCTTTGGAATGATTCATGGACTGTGCTGAAGGTGCTGAGGACATAAATCACTGGCAGTGTTATCACAGAATCCATTAGGTTGGAAAAGACCTCTGGGATCCTCATGGAAATCATGGAGATTGCAAGTGCCAAGAACAAAGGACAAAAGGGCTGCAGAGCATGACCAGCAGGGCAAATCCCAGCAAAAACATTGACCATAGTGAGGCAGACAAAAAGGAGAAGGGTCTGAACCATCCTGAGCCCTAAAAACTTCAACCTGGTTGAAAATGGTGGCCTGTCAAGGTTGGTTCTTGTTGTTCTCGAGGATTGGAACAAAGATACCACAAAGGGAAAAGAAAAATTTTTCTCAAGGGAGCTGGATCAAAGGCAAAGTGGAGAATTGAGTGGGTTACACTAAAAGCCAGGCTTTACCCAGCCAGTAGAAAAAGCACCTCATGCATGTTTTTTGTAGTAAAAAGTACATTGAAAGTACATTAAAGGACCTAACCTCACCATGCACTGAAGAACTATTGTCTTATGACAAAAACAGAGATACAGGATTATTGCTCTACCCAAAGCATGTTCTGCTTTTATGTATCTGGCTGCAGATGCTTGTAATGGTTTGTTGCTTTTTGACACCGAAAATTTCAGGGTAATGCCATTCAGACACAGACACAGAGCTACATCAGCTTTTATGTACACACATGGCATTGCAGGCAGAAGTGGGTTTAAGTGTCTTCCAAGAATCCAAAGCATCTTCCATCCTGAGAAACAGACAACACTTTTTGTGGTAAACTCACTGGTAAATGTCATCCTTGCAGTTTCCCAGCAGCAAAGTCACCGTTGCTTGTTCTCTCTTGGATCCTCACTGTCACAGCCACTCCAGAAATCACCTTGAGGTGGCCATGCTTGTGGCTGGGATGGTGGATGGGTCTCTCTGTCCAGACACAGTCCTTCTGTCCTGAAGTGGATCTTTTTCACAAGGTATTTTGAGGATGATGGAGGTCGGGAGCTTTGCTGGCTACTGAACCCACTCACCTTTCAATCTCTTTGGCCTCTCACTCATCTCACGCCTCTCTGCCATCTCACACCATCTCCTGGTGATGTTTTGTTTTAAAAAGTCACCTTTCCTTTCCTAACAAGCTTTTCTCTTTGGACCCAAATACCTCTCTTCCATTTGATCTGCAGCTCTAGGCTGGTTGCAGCCACTCTACCGTACAAAAAGAAAATAAACTTTTCATCTACAATTAGCAATTACTCATGAAAGGCTGGAAAGGCTTGGAAAAAATCTTTGGGTCCAAAAAACATAAGTAAAACCTTATCAGAGTGCAGGTTAAAGGGAGTTTTTAGTGACATCCATGGTGATATCTGCTGCTTTTCACTGGAGAGCTGCAGAGAATGTGCAGAGTAACTCCCAGCTAGAACCAGCTGTGGCTGCAGCCAGAGCACCATCATGATTTTATGATGCAGAGACCAGCAATGCACCAAGATCAGCCCAGCATTTTAGATTCTACCTGAAAAAAACCCAGGTTTTCCCATCTAAACCAATGGTTTGGCTGAGGGTGAGAAAGAAAAAGAATAAACACGCTGGGGGTGTCTGTCAGCAACCAGCAGCTTTTCCATGGTACTGATTGTGTCCAAGTGGGATGGGAAGCATTGCTGCTGCCTACAGTGATTTTTTTTCATGCTCATGCAATGAAACCTGGAGTGAGGCTCCTTGCCATCACACCAATAAAGAACATTGCTTTTGGCTGGGGAGAAGGATCCCCAGAGACCAGGGCTCAGCCTGGGCTTCTCACTGGCAGTTTCACCCTTGATACAAACCCTTTAAAATGCCAGTAGTTATTCTTCTGCCTCTTCTTCCTTTTGTGGTTTCCACCACCTGGCTTGTCAGTTGTTTCAAGAAGAGCTAATTAGAGGCTGAAACTGAGCCAATGAGGCACCTCCATTGCGTGGCAAATTCACTGCTTGGAAATACTCATTGGAATAAAGATGAAAAGCAAACATGTTGACACATGGTATTCCTAAGCTCCCTGAAAGCCCATCACTCTTGAGGGAGCTCTCCTGAGCTGCAGAGACTGGGAGTGAGTTTGCTTCTTCAGTAGAGACCAGAGAGAGCTCAAAAAAGCATCCTCAAATTTGGAGCCCTTCCTGATTCTCCAGGCTGATACCAATTGCAGCAAAGGCACGGAGAGCTCCCCCTCTGAAACATTCCTGGTCCTGCTTTGTTTTCCTGTTTGATTATCATGTGCAGGAACATTCTGCGTGCTCTTAGCCTATTGTTTCAGCACTGTTAGTCTTGTGGTGCTGGGTCAGTGGATAAATTGAGGAACACGCTGCTTCTAAGATAAACTGCAGCTTTTGAGCCTTGACTGCTTTTTCCACCCAGTTCACATAATTGCCCAAGGCTGTGTGAATCCTGACTTTGTGCTGATTTGCCCATCCCTGAAAGGGACACCACGGCTTTGAGGACCTGTCCTGACTCTTCACTCGTGCCAATCACTCAGGAAAGGCTTCTCTCATCTCTAGAGGCCAGGTTGGCATCACTGCTCATGGTGGAAGTGGAAGGCCATCCCCTGACCCCCTCTGGATGCTTTCTGCCATGAGTCTGCTGCTCAGACCACAGCTGCAAAAGCAAACAGATAGACAGAGTCCAAGAAAGACAAGAGAGAGGCATCCAACACCCAGTGATGGCTCTGTTCACCTTCTTTGACCTCCACAGCAGAGAGATGACTGGCTGCTTTCTTCCCAAAAGTTGCTGCAGTTCTGTCAGGTGTTTAACATACAGCCCCACAACAACTTCCAACAACACATTAAAATGCAAAGGAGAAAAATATAAAGGCTCCAGAACCGAGAACAAGGACAAAGCTGATTTTCAAATTGATTCAATAAATATAAACAAGGAGCAGCATGCTACAGTAAGCGATTTCTCTGCGCAGCCAAGATTAAATCAGTTCAGAGGGAGGGGGGCACGAGCAGGGGCAGCAGAGCCTGTCAGGATGAAGCTGCCAGAGAGGCTGATCCCCACTGAGGGGGGGGAAACGTGGGTGATGCCAGGCATTAATCTGCTGCCAGTTGGCATTTGGGATTGCTGGCTTCCCACCCACCCTCTGTGCCCAGCTCACAGAGCAGCAGCTGCTGGCAGCGGTGGGCAATGGCACCAGTGTCAGAGCTGGCCAGGGGACAGGGCTCAGGGGGTGTCCTGCAGCATGTTTGGGGTTTTTGGCATGCTAGCAACAAGGAATGGGGTTGGAGGGCTGGGTTGGGTTGGGGTTGGAAAGAAAAGGAAGGAAACACAAAACCACCAGCGGAGCAAACCCAAAGCACAGATGTTCCCCTGGCAAACAGCCACACAGAGAACAGAGGGAAGAGCCAGCAGCCATGCCTGGGTGTTCCCCTGCAGCTCAGCCCCCTGCCCAGCCCCAGGCCATTCCTCCCAGCCCTCAAGAAGCGCTGCAGTCAGGAGCTGGGCTGGGCAGGCAGTGAGTACCATCCAGCCCCCGAGTGCTGCGGGGCTGCACGGTACCCACTGCTGTGCTGGCACAGCTCCCTCGGGCAGCCCTTCTTCCCCCCACCTCCCCCAGCCCTGGCTGACCTTCATCTCCTGGGCCTCCAGCACCTTCTTGCCATCCCAGGCCCAGCTGCGCTTGGTGAAGTAGTTGACGGTGGCGAACTCGATCAGCGCAGAAAACACAAAGGCGTAACAGACGGCTATGAACCAGTCCATGGCCGTCGCGTACGCCACCTTGGGCAAGGAGTTTCTGGCGCTGATGCTTAGTGTGGTCATGGTGAGCACCGTGGTGACACCTGCGGGGGCACAGGGATGAGATCACAGGGGTGACATGGTGCTCTTGTATCTGTTTCTCTCAAAACTGCTGCCACTCCCTTCATGGGAAAGGAGGAGCCACCCCTCCTCCCTCTCTCTGTAGTTAGGGGAGGATTATCCAGATTAACCAGTCCTTAGTGCAACTCAGAGAATAACTGAACTCAGTTTCATAGAGCCTAAAAATCACAGGATGGCCTGGTGTGGTATTCACATGCCCTCTGAACAGAGAGAAGCAGAGAAGAAGGAAAACACAGTTCTTATCTCGCTTGCAGTGCCTGTGTTGGGCTAAAGTAGAATGCAATATGGAGATTGTTTGCCCGAAGTGAGGATGCTTGGTTCCCTTGGCCTATCAGGGCCAAGAAGTGTGTGTGTCAGACTGTCATGGGACAGTCATGAGAGAATCAGAGATGAGTGCAGTGTGAGCAGTTGTGAGCAAGAGTGAGTGCATGGCAGATTCAGTTTAGATACAATGCACATAGTATAGTATAATAAAGTAATTAATTAGTAATTAATTAGCCTTCTGATGATGGAGTCAGATGCATCATTCTCTACCCCCTTTGTCAGAGTTGCCTTTGATTTACAATAGCCTGGGCTGGAAAGGACCTTAGAGAGCACCTGATCCCAATCCCTGCGACAAGCAGGGACATTTTTCTCTATCCCAGGTTGCTCAAAATTCCCTCCAGCCTGGCCCTGAACACTTCCAGGGATGGGGCAGCCACAGCTGCCCTGGGCAGCAGTTTGTCCAACCCCTGCTCAAATTTCAGGGCCAATTTTAGGTGGTTCAGGGAATTATTCTGGTTCAGTTTTGAGTACAATCAATGGCAAACCTCTTCATTAGGATGAAGATGACCTTCATAACCTTCCCCAAACTCTGGTGACTAGACCTCTGCTCTCCATAAGAGCCGTGGCTCACAGGGAGGCACTGCACTGCATTCCTCACCTGCTGGCAGGGTGAGGTGCAGGATGCTATACCCAGCTCATGTAGAATATGTCATGGAGAAGCCTCTAGTTGCTTTTGCAATGAAATAAAAATAATAAAATAACAGTGAAAAGAACAGCTAGATGGTCGTGAACCTCAGGGAGGATCAGAAACTGGTCACTCATCCAACACATCTCAGGGTTTTAGAAATACTGTCTTGTGACCTGCATGGATGAACACCTGGGATCCTGGGTCCTGCTGTCAGCGGCCCAAGCTGCCAGAATAAATGTCACAATGATTTATCTTAAATAAATGATCTGTTGCAAAATGTCTTTTAAAGCTTTTTTCATTAAAGCGAGCAACCATAACCATCCATTTTCCCCAATAATGTGCTTTTCAATTAAAAATGCATTAAAAACATTATAAAAATATTGACTAATTTTCAGTTCCCTTAAGCCTTACTCCTGGTAATTTAAGAGTTTCAATTCAATATTGTTGACAATACTTTCTGAGGGGCAGGAAAAAAAAAAAGGAACAAACAATTTGAGTTCTCATTATTTTCTTAATAGGAAAGCAAGGCAATTTGGGAGCAAAGACATTTGTCACACAGGTAGGTTTTAATTTTTCAGTCAGCTCTTGCCTGCTCTATCTGAGCTGCTGCTTGAGGAAACTTATTTCACTGCAATTCTCAGGGTAACACAGGAGGGAATCATATATGATACCACATATCCCTCTCTGCTTGGGGACTTTTGTCCAATATCCTCTCTGTTAAATAGAATCTGCTGGGCAGTGTTACATCCAGGATATACAATCCTGCAGCATCACACCTGCTCTGGGAGCGTGCCTGTGTAGATCCTGAACTAAAGGTCTTGACAGGAAATCACAAAGCAATTCTGTTATTAAATGCTTGTAAAAACTATTAATATATGTGCAGTGCCAGCCTGGCACTTTGCTGGGCTGAGAGGATCTGAAAGCAGCTGAAGGAAATAATAACACTCTATTCACCATGCAGTTATGCTGCCTCAGCCCAGGAACTTGTTATGTGGTGCTGTGACCAGGGGCACATTAGCAATTTCAAAGGTAGGGCTTTAAATGCCTCCCTGTGTCCCTATCCTCTGCTCTGCTCCAGAGCCAGCACAGATAAGCAGACACAGCCAAATGCATATAATTAGATGATCAATACCTTGATTACTGTTAATATTTATGGCTGGGCTTGTAGCAGAGCCATGGCCAGGAGTATTTTTGCAGTGATTTGGGGGGAACAGGCTCACTGGGATGACACTGAAAGCTGTGCTGGGGAATGGCCAGCAGCTTGGAAATGCTGGTCAAGGCCTGGCACAGAGCAGCCCTGATGCTCAGTGTGTTTCCCTTCCTATTTCCCTTTGTCCCCATTGCAGGCGTGGTAGGGGTAGGACGGTCAGGATGGACAGAGACAGAGATCTCTGGAGCCAGGGCTTGGAACTTGTGGTTTATTTCATTTATTGCAAAGGGCCAGGGTGCAGGGCCCTGCTGGGAGCTGCCAGCCACAGCTCAGAGCAGGCCCCAAAGAGGGAGAGAGAGGTAAAGAGAGTGGGAAAGAGAAAGAAGGCAAGAGTGTGGTAAAGAAGAAATGAGAGAGAGCAAAAGAGTAAAAGAGAGAGGACAAAAGAGTAAAAGAGAGAGAAGTTCCCATTCCAATACCATAAATCTTCTTCTGTGTTGAATATTCTGATTCTCACTAACCAATCTAGTACAAGATACAAATCCTACAGCATTTCCATACAGCCTATAAGAATCACTACATCACCATACTGTGTTACATTTTAAACCCTAAAAACTCCTCTTTGGGCCCCTTCTGCCAAGCTGGCAGGGTCTGCTCTGACCCTTGGGCCTGTCTGCAAGCAGAGGGTGTTGTTCCATCAAAAGGGGATCACCTTCAGCTAGCCACACCATTGTTTTCCAGTTGTTCAGTAACTGAGGCATCTCAAAGCTTGCTTTCATTCCAATCTCACTTATAGTTTCCATATTCTCAAAATCTTTTGCCAGGCAATCACATTTATAGGGCTTTCCTGTTTCATCTTCCCCAACTCCCCGTGCTGAGGGGAAGCCCTGTGCTCCCAGACTCACCAAAAACCGTGCGGGCAGGGACAGACTCCCTGTTGAGCCAGAAGGAGACCTGGGACAGGATGACAGTCATGATGCAGGGCAGGTAGGTCTGGATCACAAAGTACCCAATCTTCCTCTTGAGGTGGAAGTGCGTGGTCATCACGACATATTCCCCTGCAGAGACAGCCAGGGAGGGATGCTGGGCCAGGGAGGGGTGCTGGGCCAGCCCAGGGCCAGCTGGCCACTCCAGAGTTCCACCCTGGACAAACTCCCAGTTTTTCAGTGGGAATGAGGGGTGCAAAATCACAGAATCACACAATAATGAGGTTGGAAGAGACCTCTAAGATTATCAAGTCCAGCCTATGCCCTAACACCTCAACCAGACTATAGCACCAAGTGCCATGTCCAGTCTTTTTTAAACACATCCAGAGATGGTGATTCTACCACCTCCCTGGGAAGAGCATTCCAGTACTTTATTATTCTTTTGGTGAAAAATTTCTTCCTAATATCCAACCTGTACCTTCCCTGATGTAGCTTGGGACTGTGTCCTCTGGTTCTGTCAGAGACCAACCCCTCTGCAGCCTCCCTTCAGGAAGGTGTAGAGAGCAATGAGGTCACCTCTGAGCCTCCTCTTCTCCAGGCTAAATAGCCCCAACTCCTTCAAACGTTCCTCACAGGGTTTGTGTTCCCAGCCCCTCACCAGCCTTGCTACCCTCCTCTGCATGCTCAAGCATCATAACATCCTTCCCAAACTGGGGGCCCAGAGCTGAACAGAGGACTCAAGATGGGTCTCACCAGGTGCAGGGGTGCAGCAGGCACACAGGTGCCAGGTGTGTGCCCCAGCACAGCCCAGGGGGCTCTCACATCACATCTGTGCTTTAAAAACACTTCTCTGAGTCTTTAATTAGCTACAAAATGGGTGTGGGACAAAGGCAAGCCAGTGTCAAGGAGTGGGCAATAAAATCTTTCACTGCTTTGCCCCAGGCACAAGGTGCCCCTGGGGTGTCTCCTGACCCTGCTCCCATCCCAGGGAGCCACACTATGGGTAAGATCCCTTAAGCCTGGAGACACCCCAAAAGTGCTTTAATAGGATTGCAGGACACAGAATTTTATTTTCTCTGACAATCCTGAAAATATCTCACCTTCCCTCACTGTAACCACCTCAAAAATCCAGGCAAGCTCTGTTGTTAAAGGTCCCACCTGTGAACTGAAGAGGAAGCTGTCCCTATTTTCCCTCAACATCCTATTCCTCCCCCCAAGGCTTTGGGTATTTTCTTGGATTACTGTGCCTTTACTCTGTGAGCGTGGCTCTGCTAAATCATTACACACAGGAGCCTTTAGCAGCTTTCTCACCACTCCAGGTTATTCATCTGTACATTTTACTACAACTTAAGTAGAGAGATGGGCCAGATATTATGACATTTAGTTCCCTGGGCTCCCCACATTTCCCCAAGGGAGGTGAAATGAGTTGTTACAGACAGACACTATTAAAATCAAGTGCACCAGAGAGGAAATATCCTCAAATGAGAGAACTACTGGTGCATACAGAGGGAAAAAATAAAAGGGAAAAAAGAAGAATTATGAGAGACACACATGAGGTAACAGAAGCTATCAGTACCTGGATTCAGAGGGGAAGGGAGGAGCAGCAGATGGGAGCAAAAGATGATTAATATTGGTCATTAATCAGAGGAAACATTTGTTTGGGATAATCTTCTATTAGTTATGATAATATTTGTGCAAGCAGACGCAGTGAAAAGCACACTGAACATTATGTTGCCTTCGCCTCCCCTGCCTGCAGTGCTTTCCTGAGGGGCTGGAAAGGAATCCAAGACAAATGAACCCTCAGCAGCACAAACCAGCTGGACAAGGTGGGGCAAATTTTCCACACAGCAGATCATTTTTAGATGCTTGAGATCAGTTCTCCTAAGAACTGTGGGCAATAAGACTCTTTCAATGGAAACCACTGAAACAACAACCTCTTCATGCCTCTTGGTGACTGCTGAAGATGCCACCAGCTGAATCCTTCTGCCTTAGGAAGTGCTGTGCTCCTGGACTGCCTCTATAATGATCCCAAATTGTGGATTCCAAGCCCATCTCATGGCAGGAGGAGCTGAGCCCATGGTGGTCCCACAAATACCTGTGCTGGATCGAACCATCTCCGTGCCAACCACGTGGCCCAGCAGGTCATACTGGTTCAGGCGGGATCCACCCTTGGCTACTTCCACAGATTTGTCCTTCCCCAGGGTCCAGGTGTAGATCACCTCTGTCTTTGTGTAGGCATCTGCAGAGGAGGGAGAACAAGGAGCTCTGTGCTTCTGCCTGACCTCAAATATACCAAAATTAGCCTGTAGCCAAATGAATCTTTGCTGTGCATCTCTCAGAGCCACATGGCTGAGCACAGCCAAGCATGGCCAGGGACCAAGGCAGATCAACAACTGTTAAATCAAAGGAGCAGGAGAGAGCTGGGCTGTTTGCAAGGGAGCTGCAGAGGGGCAGAGCTCTGTCACTGACAGACAGGCTGACTCTGCAAGGGCTGCCTCCAACAGGGACAGCATCCAGCCAGCAGGACAGCACAGCCCTGCCATGCCAGGCACAGGGAAAGTCCTGCTGGCAGCAGCTGGAGCAAAGCCTGAATGCAAATGGGGCTAAATTTTAGGTTAAAAAGTTCCAACTTTTTACTCTCACTCAAAGGCAGCTCTCTCCAAGACTCTCAGGTTTGGAGGTGGTGTCCTCTCACACCTAAATGCTTTTTCCTGTTGCAATAATAAGCAGCCAGGACTCAGTTTCTTCATGCAGGAAAAGCCCCTTCTGTATTCACACAACTCATTTTTATATAGTCTTTACAGACCTTGTATTCAACTCTAACTGGCTAGTAGTTCTCTTGCCACTCAGTTCATTGGTTAATAAGTGGCATCTTAGCTTTCCATCAAATCTCTGTATTCTGGGATTCTTTACATATTTTCTTCACTGATTCTCATGGGACAGATTTATTGGTTATTCAGGTGCAAACTTATTTTCCTACTAGAATAGGTTGTTATGTTAACTGCCTTCATTCTTATGATTTGAACTTATGGGGACTTACAATCTACTGCTAGTTTAGCTAGAGTAGCAGGGCCTAAACCATATTTTATAAGGCCTTTCTTTTATAATATCTCCTTTCTTTTATAATATCTCCTTCTTTTATAATATCTCTGTCTGCAGCATTTTCCATGTGTTTGTGACCAAGCCCCCCTCTCAAGAGTGCTCTTGGCTTTTCCAGTCCTATGGTTATCAAAAAAATGATTGCTAGGAGCTATTTCTCCCCATAATGCCCCAAATTCCTGTCCATACCAAGTTTGCACCAGCTTTTTAAGCAAGAACAAAATTCACTACACCAAGCCTTCAGTTCATTTTTACCCACTACCTTCTCCTGGTGAAGATCTGCAGGAATTCTTCGGCTGTGGTCAGGTCAAGCAATGTGTCAGATCTACTGGAGAAACGTCTCAGCTGCTGCTCTGTGGAACATTGTGTCCAAAAAAGCCACATTTCTGTGATCTTTCTAAAACAACCACAGCAATTGCTGCACTCTGGGTTTTGGCAAACCTGCTCCACGTTAAGCAGGGGCTGTGCAAACCTTGAGAGAGGTTTTGGTGATCAGCCAATGTTTCTCAGCAGGCCAGAGTGCTGCCTAAGCTCTTCTGGTGCAGGCTGGCACCTCTCACTCTGCTTTTCCAACCCTCCTTCCAGCCCTCCATATGCTTCTGGAGCCCTCCATCCTCCTTCAGAGCTTTGTGTAGCTCTGCCACTGCTCTTCCACCTGAGGGGCAGCTCCTCCTGCTCTACAGTCCAGTCCAACCATTGCCACTCCAGGCCCACAGTTTCACTGCCATCATTCCTGATAACTATAGTTATTTCTATATATATATATAAATAAAAATATAAATATATATAAAATAGAAATAAATAAATAATATATATATGTACATATATATGCATATATGCAATTCCTGTCCATACCAAGTCTATGTATGTATATATAGTTGGTATGAACAGGCATTTTGGTCATTCTGATGAAAAATAGCTCCTAGTAGTGTGGTTGTCTGGGACAGAAGGGTATCTGATGTCACACAGGCATGGCATGGATGTTTGGAACACGTTTCATGCCAGGCAGCTGCTTTGGTTCAGCTCAATGCCTCGTTTGCAATGCAAAATCCAATCCAAACAGGGACAGCTCGTGGACATTTAGGGGAGCTGGTAAATTCAGCAGCATCTCCTGCTCCCCTGTCTCAGAGAGCTGCTGTACAAGTGTCCTGTGATGGTTTAGGAGCAGCTCTCTGCAGTGCACATTGATCTTTGATGAGCAGAGCCATCCCTGCACTGCACCTGCCCAAGGGATGCTGCAGGTGGGCAGCTGAAGCTCTCTGCAGTGCCTGATGCCCTTAATCCTCCTGCAAATTCCCTGCTTTACCCCCTCAGGGGCTGCCCTGGTGGTCCAGGGACAGAAGGGCACTGCTGATCACTTGTGAGGATCAGCAGAAAATGGTCTGTGAGGCAAACTCAGCATCCTTTGGGCACTGTGGGTCTGGCACTGGCATTGTCCTTCTAATTGCAAACCTGACCCACTTCAGGCTTCTTGAAAATGAGCCGCTTCCAGCTGTCAATGGCTTTTTAGTGAAAACACTGGTTTAATCCCACTCCAGCACAGGAGAGGTGAGCTCTGATGCTCTGTGAGTGCTTTAGAAAAAGTCACATTAATGTTAACCGGGGGCAGCTTTCTGAGCTCCTTGTCTCAAAACTCTCATCATTCAGAGGTCAAATCAGTAAAAGAAATAAGCCCAAAGGGTGTTCCAGCAGAAACACACACATTAATCTCTTTTCCTCACCAAGAAACATTATAAGCAATTAGATGTGCAGTAATCTGCCTTCCTGCAAGTCTTGTAACAATCCCAGAGTTTAGGCCTGAGGTATGAGATTTGATATCCCTCCTCACAAGGTCAATTAACATTAATAATTCATCCTTCTCTAAGGCCTTACTGATGTCTTGTGGCAATGGGTTCTACATTTAATTAGGTGCTGCCTAAGAAATAGCTTTATTTCAGGAGTTCTGAATAATCCACTTTCATGGCTGCAGTTTGGCATGAGGCAGAAGAGCAGATGCACATGATAAATATGATTTCCTCTCCTGCCAATCAAACTTTTCAACTTTGTCCTCAGTTAGCTCCCAGATGGCTACAGGAAGGAAGTGTCACTTTGGGAAGGTTGGGGTTTTTCTGGCGGGTCACTGGTATGGGCTCATTCTTTAGCTGGAGGTGGGAAACTCTCTCATCTAACACAAATACAGACTAAAAGTGGTGCTCAGTTCATTGGAGCTGGGAAGGAGCCCAGGCAGAGCCAGACCAGGATGTTTATTTCCACATCATGGTGAGCCAGGGTCTTGGGACTCACTTTAGGAACAAAACCAAATAAAGTTAACTTGCATATGCAGAAATAAGGGAATTCTATAGGGAGCCCAAGCAGCTGAGCAGCTGCAAGTCTGGGAGCAGCTTTTAACTCACCAGCAGCCTGCAAATCTTCCCTAAACCAGGACATTTTGCTGCTGGGGCTGAGATTCCCAGAGTTTCCAGGCCTTTCACCTGAGATCAGCCTGCCTGACAGACTAAACAGGGGCAGGGGGTTTGTCTCAAAATCCATGGAGCCAGAGGAACCAGGAGCTCAGGCTGGCAGGATGGGACACCACTGCTGTCCCAAATCTGTCTTCCCACCATCCCCTTGTGATGAAGAAAAAGCACAACTCATATTTATAATCATAGAATCATTAATGTTAGAAAAGGCCTCTCAAGATTATCAAGACCAACCATTAACCCAGCACTGCCAAGCCCATATCTCCAGGTGCCCAAAATACTCATTTTTGAACACTTTGAGGGATGGTGACTCCACCACCTCCCTGAGCTGCCTGTTCCAATGCTTGACTAGCCTTACACTGAAGAAATTTTTCCTTATATCCAATCTAAACGTCCCTTGGCACAACCTGAGGTCATTTCCTCTCATCCTGTCCCTTTTTACCTGGCAGGAGACTGATTCCCACCTACTTTCTAAATAAATTTACAGCAAAACCATGGGTGTCTAACCCATCCTGTAAGCCTGAACTGAGCACAGACTCACTCAGTGATGAATTGCATGTATGAGACACCAGAAAAAACAATTTGGTCACATTATCATCAGCAAAAATGAATATTACTAAAAGCCTGTGAGACATCAGCCACACCAAGGACTGCTCTCCAGGCCTGTAGCCCCTCCTTCCAGAGGTGCTGTGGGTACTTACAGCTCCCAAATTTCAGGGGGCAGGCGTGCACGTCCATGGGGAAGTCCTCCAGGTGCATGGGGCACTCGGCGTGGATGGTCAGCCTGTGGACAAAGCACAGGGGCTGCTCAGGACAGGCTGGCCCTTCTGCCAGAGCCTCCTGCAGCCAGCAGCACTGCCAAAGGCTCACCAGCCTCGGGGCAGAAGGCACCCAGATGTGGAGAGCACAGAAGGACACACATCTGGCAGCTTTGCCATGGTGTGAGCTCAACCCTATTGACCAAGTTCATCTTCAGCCACTGAGTGCAATGGGGAAATGTGCCAGAGCCCAGGAGTTCTGAGTGCTTTTGGGCTGTGAGCAGAGCTCCTGTGCCACCATCACATTCTCTGAAAAATCCCTTTGCCCAGGATGCTTCTCCTGGGAAGCTGAGAAGCCTCAGAGAAAAAGGAAAACAATATTATCTCATTTGCTTCTCCTGTATTTTGGTGCTTTGGAATGTGGTTTGGAGATTGTTTACCCAACAGGTGAATTGTTTCATTGGTTTCATGTGAATTGTTTTAACTTAATGACCAGTTGTTTTAACTTAATGACCATCAGCTGTGTCAAACTCTGAGGAGAGAGTCATGAGTTTTTTATTAGTAACTTGTTAAACCTTCTGTAAGTATCCTTTCTCTATTCTTTAGTAGAGTTTTAGTATAGCTATGTGAAATGATATGATATGATATGATATGATATGATATATATATATGCCTTTTAAGAACATGGAGTCAGATTCACCTTTCCTCCCCACAATGGGGGATCCCAAAAATCCCACCCTCCTGGGGTTGGGGACATCTCATGGACCACGCTGGCAGGCAGAGGGGAAGGGCTCCCAGGGGCTCCCAGGGAACAGGGCTGCTGCTCTGGAAGGAGCTGAGGGCTGACACATGGTGCAAAGTCCAGATCCATGAACCACCAGGGTACAACACCCCCTGTCCATGTGGGACACCCCATCCCACCTGCCCTGGCTCCTCCCTCCACTGCGGAGGATGCTGCAGGCAGGTGAGGAACTGGAACATCCTGGGGGTGTGCAACACAACCTGTTCTTTCCAAATCCCCACAGGACACCTGGGGGTGTGCAGGACAACCTGTGCTTTCAAAATCCCCCAAATCCCAGTAGGATGCCTCATCAGGAAGCAGCTTTGTGAGGGAAGCACAGCCATAAAAAAAGCATAAAAAGCTGCAAAATATGGGGCCGGGCATAAAAGGATCCATGATAAAGGGCTCTAAAAAAGGGAGCTGGTGTTCCTTCCTGGAGCACTGCAAAGAGTGCAGCCAGGGAGAGGGAGCCAGGAGAGATAGCTTCCCAGGAGATGTCTAAAACAATCTCCTCTGAAGGAACCATTTGTAGGGAAAAAAATAAAATAGGATTCCCTTCTGATGGCTCAGCAAAACAGCAAACAAACCATGGCAGGAGCAACATGTGGATGGAAAGGGCAACTGCACAGACTGCAGGTGGCTTGTGCAAAACTCAGGTTGAGAAGTTTCTATTGAGATATTTTCCTTTGGCTAGAAAAATGTTCAGCTGAGTTATTCTTCAAAGAAAATACTGAGGCTTAGTCAAATGCAAAATAAATAAAGGCTTTGGGTTTTGTTTGCTAAAAGCAAAGAATAGTTTTGTTAAAGGAAATAAAATAAAAATAAAGGTTATTTCTTTCAGGCAAACAAACTTTAAATGCTTCTATTAAAAAAAAATTAAAAGAGGACTTTTTTTTAAATTCCGTGGACAAAACTAAACCCTTCACAAATTGCTGTAAAAACCCCTGTGGAGGAAACAAAGCAGAGTGGCTGTGAGGTGGCAGAGGTGGCACAGCTGCAGTGGCAGTGGCTGCATGTGGCAGCTGCTGCTGTGAGAGGGGACAGCCACACACAGGGACAAGGCAGCAAACCCTGCCCAGCTGCTGCACTGGAACCTCTCCATTATCGGATTTGCAGGGTGCCCTGATGAAGGCAGGAATGATGCATCTGACTCCATGTTCTCAGAAGGTTAATTTGTTACTTACTATTACTTTATAATACTATATTGTAATAAAGAATACTAAACTATACTAAAGAATACAGAAAGGATACTTACTCAATGTTAAAAAGATAAAAATGAAAACTCATGACTCTCTCCAGAGTCCCAGCTTGGCACTGACTGGCCAATGAGTGAAAATAACTCGCACCAGAATCCAATGAAAAAATCACCTGTGGGTAAACAATCTCCAAACACATTCCACATGAGCACAACACAGGAGAAGCAAATTAGATAAGAATTGTTTTCCTTTTCTCTGAGGCTTCTCAGCTTCCCAGGAGAAAAATCCTGGGCAAAGGGATTTTTTCAGAGAATGTGAATGCCACACCCCATCACCTGTGAGTTCTACTTTGCCAGGTGAGGGAAGGAGCCCCGGATTTCAGAGTCACATCCAGCCTCACCTGCAGCTCCCAGAGGGTTCAGGAAAGCTGGCAACCCCACGAGAGAGAGCAGAGGAGTTAAATCAAGAAGCAAGCAGAGAGTTGCCATAACTTTGGTGGGGCAGAGCTGGGTGGCCCGAACTCCCTGGAGGCCCTGCAGCACTCAGAGCAGGGCATTAACCCCCAGTTCCCCCAGTCCTTGGGAATATCTGGCAATTCGGACACCAAGGGCCTGGCCTGCAGTGGGTGTGCCAGTCCTGTCTGAACCTCTGCCCATGGAAACCTCATGTCCTGTGAGAACCTGGCAAAGAGGGCATGGAGGGGATGCTGCCTGTCCTGCTTGCTTCACAGCTGCCTCCAGCCTGGCTCTCTCAGCCAAGCCAGGAACCACTGTGTGCCCAAAGCAACTTCTGCAGACAAATCACTCTGTCTGACTCGGTGATCTCTCCTTCACACTGCGCTGAATGCACCTGTTTTACATGAAAGAGAAGAAGACCTGACCTTTAGACTTCAGTCAAGGCTCACTGAAGACTGACAGGGATTTTCACAAGCCTACAAGCACAGGGTTGTAACTATTTTCTCCTGGACACTCAAAGGCCACCATGAACAAATTGCTTGTTTGCTCTGATGCCTCTCTTTTCCAATATGGATTTTCAAGAAACACAGGTATAAAAACCTGGCAGCTTGGTGTGGACTTGACTGCCTTGCTCTTCCTGTTCTGTTTCTTTTGTGATGTTCTCTTCAGCCAGCTCAAAATCCACTTGGGGAGCTCTTGGCTGGCAAGCTTGTCAAGCATATTCTCACAGATCTTAGTCTTCGATTCCTTCTGAATCTTTTCCAACTGCAATGGACTTTTTGCTTCTCATTTTGTCACTGTCACTTGTGTCAGGGAAATGTTGAGACATCTCCCCAGTCTCCCTCAGCAGCCCACACCAGAATTTTCCTTTTTACCTCCCTGTTTTTTCATCTGCTTCACTCCTTGCTTTATTATTTCAAAAGGCTCTTAGCTGGGAGTTCCCAAAGTTGGCTTTTCCAAAGGACCCCATCTCTGACCAGGGCCCTCCTTCGGCATCCTGAACCCACCCCAAAAAACCCAGGGAAGTCTTTTGCTTCCACTGTACTGTCTGCAAGTGTTGGCTGTGATCATCAGCCACTCTGAATGATCCCAAGGACTGCAGATTTTGGGCCTGATGGGTTTGTGCCATTTAGAGCAGCCAGGAAGAGCCTCAGAGAGGACCAGGACAGCAGCAGAACTGGCCTTGGCCAAATCCTGCCCTCTCCAGGCCATGGCCAACAAGAGCAAGTGCTGCCAAGGGAAGGAGACAATTTTATATGGATGCTGCATGGCTCCCTCAATACGTGGGAATGCAGCAGTTGCATTTTAAATCTAAAGCCTGTTTTATTAGCTGAGTCAGCAAGCAATAAAAGAAGAAATCCATCAACAAACCACTGGAAAAGCAACCTAATCTGCCAGTTCTCTACCTACAACTGAAGGAGTTTTTAAGTGTCCTGAAATTTAATAAAAAAAGGTGAAGTTGCATCATTCCAGCAAGGTGAGTCTGGTTCAGCAGCTTCAGCCAGCCACAGGTCAGCAGGCTCCCAGGTAACACAGAGATGTCAAACCACAAGGAATGTCTCTCGCTTCCCAGACAATTACCACAGCCTCTGCAGCATTTGGATCAAAGGGTTTATTGCAGAAATTCTCATCTCAGCCCCTTGTCCTGTGCAGGGGAGCTGATGGCCAGAGAGCCACTGCGTTTTGCTTCATTGCTCTGATGGGCTATTTACATCCAGCATGCCTGGAAAGTCCTTAGAAAGCTAAAGAGCACCTAAAAAATAGCCAAGCTACCAGAAACCACATCAGCCAGCAGTCACAGCCTTTGGCTCATCAGTCCCAGGCACCTGCAGCAATTTATGCAGAACTGTCTTATGCCAAGCCCCAAACTGCTCGTGTTTTCTTCTCAGGACTTCTGTTGCTCACAGTGACCCTGAGATGTGTCAGAGTCTCTTTTCCCAGCCTGGCAGCCAAAGAAGGAGTCAGAACTCTTCTGTTCTCATTCTCAAGGTTGTTTATTGTTTCTTATCTATAAAATTCTGTTTCTGGCCTGCTGAGGTCTGTCCAGCAGGTCAGACAGAGGCACTGCCTGCCTTGGGGTGGTGTTATCTTTTCATACTAAAAACTATGTGTAAAACATTTACCTACCTTAAACCAATCCAAAAGTGCCACCATCACAGCAGAAGATGGAGGCCAAGAAGAAGAAGAAGAAGAAAGACTGGACACACCCAGATTCCTCCATTGAACCCCCATTCTAAAAACCCCAAAAATCTATTTTTCACCCAGTGACAAACTATTATTCTACTTAAACTCTCTTGACTTGTAATTCCGCATATGAAGGTTGGCAATTGTTTCTTTCAAGGGCTAAATCAAAGTCACCGGGGTCTTGGTCTCTGTCACAGACATCTTTTATGAAAAATCCTTTCCTTAGGATTTTTCCACCTGAGAAGCTGAGAGGCCTCAGGAACAAAATGTAAACAATGGTTATCTGCTGCTGTAGAATGCAACAGGTGGAGCTTTGATTGGTCTCATAGAGTTGTTTCTAATTAATGGCCAAACACAGTCAGCTGGCTCAGACTCTGTCTGAGACAAAAGCTTTTGTTATCATTCTTTTTTTCTATTCTTAGCTAGGCTTCTGATGAAATCCTTTCTTCTATTCTTTTAGTACAGTTTTAATATGATATATGTCATAAAATAATAAATCAAGCCTTCTGAAACATGGAGTCAGATCCTCGTCTCTTCCCTCATCCTCAGACCCCTGTCAACACGGTCACAGGTCTCAGTGCCAGGGTCTCAGCCCCTTGGCAGGGTCTCAAGTCCTCCAGGGCAGCCAGAGGAATTTCCTGGGTTCCAACATTTTCTCTTCACTTTGCTGGCACAATGGCACCGAAAGTGGAACATCCAGGACAGAACCTGTGGTTTTTTTCCTCTTTTAAAGTCACGGGAAGTGCTTTGAACTGCGCCAACACAATGGCAAGAAGCGTGAATCAGGCTAAACATCCCTCTGCCAGGGCTGAGGGGATAACAAACCTCTTCAGCTGCGTTCTCATGGTTACCAGGAGCTTAGCAAAGCCTTTGATGTGTCATTAGAGCCCCTGTCGTTACCTGCGTGCAGCTGCAGCATGAGCCAGGATCTCAGCCCAATTTCTGGGACGTAAATGTAATAATCCCTCGGTGTGTGAGCGCTGCAAAAACATGACAGCACCCTGCATGGCAGGGCTGGCTTTGTTTATGCCAGGGATACTGCTGGAGTTTTGTCCTGGTTTCTTCTCCAGGAGGTTCATTAATAACCACAGTCAGGCCGTGCAGTGTTTATGGTTTAGGCTCTGGGAGAATCTAGGTTAGCTTTAATTGAGGGGTTTGAGCCTGAAAGCCAAATTGCTTCTAGGATCCTTGTGCTGGATCTGGAAGCACTGATTTCACTTTCCCTCCTCCCCCAGCCCCTGGAGATTTCAGCCCATGATGGCAGAAATGCAGTGAGATAAGGTGTTCTCTGAAGATTTCTCCCTCCTGGGACAGCTTCCTTAAAAAAGCCTGTCTGCACAAAGCCAAGCCTGGAAAACAGATCATTTTTGTCTTTGGATCTGCTCTGGCAGGGAAAAGTTGGAACAAATCTCATCTTGTTGTCTGCTTGTGTTTTTATCAGCCAGCCAAGCTCTGCTCTGCTTGGATGTGTCTGTGATGTTTCCTGGGATCAGCCCTGGTATGGGGACAGACAAACAGCCCCAGAGCCCAGGAGAGATGGGGCTGGGCTGTCCCAGCTGTCCTAGCTGTCGCCACCTCCATCATGGGGAGGGTGCTGCAAAACCAAGTGTCGCAGACATCTTTTCATGTAAAATCCTTTCCTTAGGATTTTTCCTCCTGAGAAGCTGTGAGGCCTCAGGAACAAAATGTAAACAATGGTTATCTGCTGCTGTGGAATGCAACAGGTGCATCTGTGATTGGCCCATCTTGGATTTCATAATTAATGGCCAATCACAGTGAGCTGGCTTGGACAGAGAGGCTGAGACAGCTGTCTTTGTTATCATTCTTTCTGATTCTATTCTTAGCTTAGCTAGCCTCCTGAGATGAAACCTTTTCTTCTATTTTTTTAGTATAGTTTTAATGTAATATATAGAATAAAATAATAAATCAAGCCTTCTGAAATATGGAGTCAGATCTCTGTCTCTTCCCTCAACATAAGGCCCCTGTGAACACCGTCACAGCCTGGAGCCAGCACAGCCTGCTTGGGGCTGAAAACCCCCAGGCAGTAAAGACACCCCGAAAAGCCTTTGCTGAGGGAGAGACACTGCAGAGCTCCGTGATTTCAAAAGGCAGCATGGGAAGCCCAAAGCCCAGGGCATGGCACACCAGGTAGAGAAGCTGCTCTGGGATTCCACAGCCCCTGTAGGTCTGCACGTGTGCTGGGCTCAGCTTTCCCTCCTGCTCTGCATCACCTGAGGGATCCCAGAGCCTCCTTCCAAGGACTGCACGTTGTCTTCAGCAGCACAGGCTCTTGAGGCAGAGCCTTTGGGCATGCAGGGAATGTGTCAGCCTGACAGGTAAAGAAAACATCCTCCAAGTGCATAACTTGAGCACATATTGTCTGGGAACCACTCTGACAATAACCACAAAGCCTCAACACGCCGTTCTGACAGGCCCTGTTAAGAGCAGAAGAGCTTTTTAAAGCCTTGATTCACAAAGCTGAATCCCATCAGCACAGCATTAAACTTTCACTGGTTTTCTGTGCTTCAAGGCTGGGGAGAACCAGAGCATTATCTGTGTGCCCCACACAGTCTGAGCCAGAGTACACCCAGAGATGGCTGTTACGGCTGCTTTTGCCTCTTCCTTACATAAATCCATGCACAGTTCCCAGATTGTTGTGCTCAGGTCTGACACCAGAGTTTAGAGACCAGAGCTGGGCTTTTGTGAACTATTTGGATTGCTCAGGAGCTCTGCAAGAAGAGACTGCAGAGGCAGGGCTACATAATGAAACTGCACTCCCTGTGCTCTCTGAGGCAGCTGGGGGAGCAGGGAGGATGCAGAGGGATCAGTAATCCTGGGGAGTAGAGAAATGCAGCTCAGTGCAGTGTCACAAAGCTTGTTTTATGTCACAGACATATTTTCTGAAACATCCTTTTGCTATGATTTTTCTCCTGAGAAGCTGAGAGGCCTCAGAAATTAAATATAAACAATAATTATCTGCTGCTGTGGAATGTGGCAGGTGCATCTGTGATTGGTCTCATGTGGTTATTTTTACTTGATGACCACTCCTAGTTCAGCTGTGTCAGACTATCTGGTCAGTCACAAGATTTTATTATTCATTCCTTTCTTTTCTAGCCTTCTGATGAAATCCTTTGTCTTTCTTTAGTGTAGTTTTAGTACATAATTTTCTTTTAATACAATATATATCATAAAATAATAAATCAGCCCTCTGAGACATGGAGTCAAGATTCTCATCTCTTCCCTCGTCCTGGGGACCCTGCAAACACCACCAGTTTTGTGGCCCAGGTGCCAAGGCCTGTCAGAGGTCTGTGCCCTGTGACATTGCACTGATCCACGAGCAGAATGTGCCACGACTGAAGGAAATCTCTGGATGCTTGGCTACAGCTGCTGTGCAGCTCCTGGGAGCTCTGGTCAGTGATAAAGAGGCTCTCTCCAGGAGCTATAAATATTGTCACACAGGTGTAATTTTGCTGGATGCATGTGTCAGACTTGCTGTTCCACCAGAGCAAGTTCATCTATAACTGTAAGCCTTGACTAAGAGAAGTTGGCTCTCCCAGCAGGATAAATAGCAGGAGACGTGCCTCTAATTGCACATCAGCAGAGCTGATCCCTCAAGGATATTGCCTGGTACAAGGGAAAGGCGCAGGACATGCTCAGGAGCCAAACTGCATGGCCAGGCTGATCCATGCAAGGGATCACCTGGGCAGTGCTGCCAGGCACTGGAAATCTGGGGGAAGCTCAGATTCTCTCCCCAGTGAGCAGGGCACCCCTTTGGTATTTGCACTTTGCTGTGTGAGTTTGGTTTCAAGGTCCTGCTCCTTCCTTTAAGGACACCCATGCACATCCCTGCATGGGGGAGGACAGCAAAAGCATCAGCTGGACAGAGAACAAGAGGCTCCCTCCAGCCCTTCCCTGGGAGAGGTTTCCAAGCAGTTAACAAGGGAGGGTGATGCCACCATCATTGTTTGGCAGAGGAATAGAGGTGGGAGTGCCTTGGAGTGGCAAAGCCGGACAGATTTTGGTGGCTGAGCCTGAGGCTTGGTCCTGGCCCTGCAGTCTGTGCCCTTGCATCTTCCTCTCTGACACCCCACTCAAAAGAGACCCTGGTGCTCCTGAGCAGCACCAAGAGGGAGAAAGGGAATAATCAGATGCTCCATCCCATCCTGGATGTGTTTATCTGCAATCCCAGAGCAGTCCTGCACGCTGTGGCCATCTGGGCAGCTCTAACCCCATGAGCAGCTCCAGGATGTGCTGCCCAGAACCTCCCCTGGCCTTCACCCACTGGGCAAAGAAAAGATCTCCGTGCACAAGAGCTCCTGGATCTGTGCAATTCAAAACATGACAAAAGGTCTCATATCCAGCCCTCAGCCCCTGGGTGGGCTCCTCACCTCTGACAAAGCCTTAGGGAGGTATTCAAGGAGGACAGGAGCACCTGTAAGAGGAGCTCCTTCATTCCCCAGTTCTTCAGCAGACAGCTAAACTGAAGGATGGCTTGACTTTGTTTTAAAAAATCCCAAGGCTCTCTTTTCTTCCAGAAGCTCATTCCCAAGAGTCTCATGATGCTGCTGCCATCCTGGCACCTGCCCAGCCCTGAATGGAAGAATAAATCCAATACTTTTTTAGTCACACAAAACTTGCTGAAGCTAATGGCTGTTTGCTGAATAAAGAAGTAGTGAAATGATTTAAAAGCTCTGAAATTGAGTCTTTTTTTTTTTTTTTTGGCTGTCTTACGCCAGCAGCTCCTGTAATACTTTACAGTCAGACAATGATCCAAAGTGTGGGGAGTGTGAGTTGTCTACTTGCAGGTCAGAGAGCTGGGAGCAGAACAGAGCCCTTAAGTCAAGCTGGGCTTTTCCCTTCATTTACCCCATCTGCCTTAATGTGAGATCACTGATGTGTGGAGACCTAAACCCCCAGGGCACTGGGAGGATTAGCTCATATTTGAGAGCTGCTGCACAAAAGCAAGGCATTGTTTATCAATGTGGGCTGTAAAACTTGCTGACACCGTGTAGATTCACAGCCAGTTTAACTATGAAGAGATGAAATTCTGCCTGGTCCTCATAAACAGAGGTGAAAGTGCAGAATCTCAGCACACAGAATCCACAATGAAGCCTGTTATTAGTTAGGATTGACTTGGAGATGGAGACAGAGAAAATAATTTTTTAAAACAAAGATTTACACCTTGCCAAAACCAACTCAATACTTTTCGTGCACATTTATCAGCAGCTTGTTGTTTCATTTACAACCTATGACTCCTGCAACCCTGGCTTCTCCAAATCACAGTTTTTAATTAGCTGTTTGTTGGGTTTTTTCCCTAATGATGTGCATCGATCACATAGATTTGGATTTTTTTAATTCCACAAAGTGGGAAAAAACAACCCCATTGTTGTCACAAGCAAGCTTGGTCTCATTAGATGTGTGAAATGGTTCTGCTCTAACATGCTGAACAAATTTAGATCTCTTCTCAAGCTGCTGGAGAACAGCAAATTCTCTCAGCCTAATGTTCCCATACCAACATTGGATTCATATCTCATCACAGGTCAGGAAGAAAATTAGGCCAGGTGGCACATCAACCTCACAAACTATATATCCCAACACATCTACCTCAGCACATAAAAGCGAAAAAAAGTCAATGTGAATGATGAGGGAAAAATCTACCTGTAAAAATGTCCAAGCTAGGATCAGTGACGGTCCATAGGTAAGAGACAAGGAGAGTATGGAAAGCAGCAGGGCAGGTGTGCAAACCCAGGGCACTGGGAATATTTCTCTGTCTGCTCTGGGGTGCCCTGACCCTCCGGGAAGTACTGACGCTGACCCTCATCCGTGGAGAAAGTTTCCCAGACTTCAAGATAGACTGGAATCCACAAAAGTGTGGAATAGATTATAGAGCAGTGTAGGTGCATCAATTGGTGAGAAATTGAGTTTTGGGATTTTTAGTGTGCTGTGGATGGAAGCAAGATGGAGGGCACAGGGTGTCATTCTGGGTTTCTTCTTCATGCTGCTTCTTCCTTCTTTTCCATGGGTTTGGGTGGCATTTTGTATTTGGGCAGAAAAGTCCCCTTGCAGCTCTTTGGGATCAGTCATTGGTTTAAAAGGGAAAATAATCTAGGTGACAGTTCTTAATTGGATAGTTTAGTCTTAAAAGACCTTGTAACAAGAGATGGTTGGCCATGTTGTGCCTTGCTGCTGAACTCACAGTAGTGAGACTGTGTTATTGATAAGAAACAATAAACACCTGAGTCCCAACAAGAAGTACTATCTCAAGTGCCTTCAATCCAGACCCAGAGAAACCCACAACTGGGATCCCCACAGGTAGCACTCAAATCTACTAACAAGAGTTAGGGCAAGCCTGCATACACCCTGCTGTGAGGCACCCTGAGGTCCCTGGATGAGCAGAAGGAACTGGATTCCATGGAAGCAGAGGCAGACTCACCTCATGGTGTACAGCAGGGTGCCATTGTCCATGGAGAGCCACACTCACCTCATGGTGTACAGGAGGGTGCCATTGTCCATGGAGAGCCACACTCACCTCATGGTGTACAGCAGGGTGCTGTTGTCCACGAAGAGCCAGACTCACCTCATGGTATACAGGAGCCATACTCACCTCATGGTGTACAGCAGGGTGCCACTGTCCATGGAGAGCCACACTCACCTCATGGTGTACAGCAGGGTGCCACTGTCCATGGAGAACCAGACTCACCTCATGGTGTACAGCAGGGTGCCGTTGTCCATGAAGAGCCAGACTCACCTCATGGTGTACAGGAGATTGTCCATGGAGAGCCAGACTCACCTCATGGTGTACAGGAGATTGTCCATGGAGAACCAGACTCACCTCATGGTGTACAGCAGGGTGCCACTGTCCATGGAGAGCCACACTCACCTCATGGTGTACAGGAGGGTGCCATTGTCCATAGATTTGGATGAGCCAGACTCACCTCATGGTGTACAGCAGGGTGCCGTTGTCCACCAGGCGCAGCAGCTTGTTGGGGGTGGTCATGTTGTGGGCAACAGATTTCTTCCCGTTGTGGAAGAACGTGTCAGGAGTCCAGATCTTGCTGGCCAGCAGGTTGTTCAGGGGAAGGATTTTCATGGGACCATCAAACTTCAGCCTTTCATCTCTCCAGGACTGCCGGAAAAAGACGTCAATGGTGTATTCCTTTGGGGAGAGAGGAGAGGAAAATAAGTTGTGTTTTACTCAGCTCAAGAGGTGGCAGAAAACTGGGTTTGGCACACCTTGGGTAACACAAAGCGTGGTGCAACAAGCAGAAGGTGCTAACAGCAGTGCAGGGTAGATGGGATTCAGCACATTTTGGGTAATGACTTACCAATGATGTCAAAATGTGCATGTCAGTGTTTCTGAGCACTGCAGGGAAGCTGCAGCACAGCCCCTAGAGTGGCCAGAGCTGGGGTAGCCCTGCTGCACCACCACCTCTATGCAGAAGTTTCAGGGGAGAAAGGCCATTTTGTGCAGCTACACAGGTATTTTAGAAGGCAAAAATAAAGATCCTGGAGATGGAATCTGGCCAGGATGCTGGTAATTATATCTCTGCTCATAAAAAAAAAAAAAAGAAAAGAACTTGCATGACATTGTTTTAATGTTATTTTGTTCCCTAGGCCACCTTTAGAAAATCATTGAATTGAAGAATTTACTGGCATTACAAGATCCTGTGACTTTCTTTTGTCTTCTTTTTCTTGTTTTATTTCCATTTTCTTTTTTTTCTTCTGCCAATGTAGAGACCCATTTCCCATGCCAAATTCCAGCTGGGGCACTTAGAAGTCACCTCTCTGAAACCCTGCACCCAAGCCAGCTCCTCACTCAGTGAATGCAGATTCAGAAACAACTTTTAGAGGCAGAGGGGTCTTTGGAAAACCTCCCTGTCCCAACTGTTCTCCCTCCCCCTGCTGCTGCAGACTCGTAATCTTTATTTACACATTCCTGGAGGCTGCAGGACCAACCAAACTTATCATTGTGAGTGATTTCTTTCCTGCAGCACTTCTCAGCAGCGCTGAAAAACTGCTGTGCATCACTTTCCTATAGGACAGAGAAATTCCTACAGGTTTTGCAGCAGATGGCAGCTGAATGGAGGCATCTCTGTAAATAAATCCATCCCTGCTCCCTGGCCATGGAGACACCCCTGCTCAAATATGAACCTTCTGGATCTTGGCTGGGGAAGGAAAGAGAAATCCTGCATTCTCAAGGGCTCTCCCCTGTGCAAGGTATTTTGCCCCTTCATGGAAGTGATCTCTAATTCATTATTTCTTGGGATAAACCCAAAGAAATGAGCCTGTGTGCAGTCCCAGGAGGTTTGGGAAAAGGCCTTATCAGGAGAAAGGCTCTCTCATTCCCTGTTTCTATTTAAAAAGTGCCAGACAAAGAAGCAAAACATTTTTAATGACTTTCAAGGCCCTGCTTATCTTCTTTAATGCTTAGGAATCATTCCTGAAGAAAAGAGAAATCATGTTCAGAATGTTCCTCTCTTTTCTATGCTTCTTTCCATAAAAGCATTATTCCCAACTCACCCCTTCCAAGGAGCACACTTAGTTCTGCGTGATGCTCTTCTCTGCCTACAGAAGTGACTGAAAACATCCACACTGACTCTGTCCTCATAGTCCATCCGCAAAACAAAAAAAAATCCCTTCAATTTTTGTTTTCCTTTTAATAATTTCCCTGGGACTGAGGCAAAGTTGCAAGAGCTTAGTCCCGAGGACTGGGGCATGCCTTGGTGTTACAATAGGACACAAAATAAAACAATGTGGACACTGGAACTGCAAGGGAAGAAGAAGGGAAGTTTATTTTCTGACTCCAACATTTATAGATTTCAAAAGTGACAGTGGATTGGAGGATGACAGTGCCACCTCTCCAATGACACTGGACAAGCCTTCAGTCTATCACATTTCTCCTCCTCCAGAGAGGAATGTAAAAAGAATAATTATTTACATGAAAGTGTGTGAGAAGCTCCATTACGAGAATGTAAACATCAGAAGGCTTAGAAGAACTTAGAAGAACAGGGTGACACCTCAGGTGTGAACAGGCTCTGCTCTCCAAACCAAAAGAGAGGTTGGGAGTCCCTTGGAGCACTCAGTGGAAAGGTCTCCATGTCCTCATCTGTAGGAATGTGCCCCGCTGTTGATGGAGTAACAAAACTATCCTTTGTCTTCTTAAAAAGGAAAAATCGAGAAAAGGAACTTCCTCAATTAGGTAAAAAGACACCTCATAGGACCTGGGGGACTTCACCTCAAACTTAAGGATAGCTAATTGGACAGAAGCCAAAAAGTCCCACCTGAGCAAGTTATTAGAAAAAGAAGAGAACAAAGAAACTAATTGCTTTTCTGAGGTGTTTTACCAGGAGCAAGAACCTTTTGCACCTAGCTCAATTTTTCTCTGTAAAGGCTATTTTGCCTTTTATTAAAACTTTTTGTTTCCAACACTACCACAGAAGCCGTCCTGCTGATTTTGTGCCTTCTACGGTAGCTGAGCTATCTTGGGTGTGAAATAAATCTCCAAAAGCTTATGAAACCTGGCTGGAGGAGACCCCTGTTTCACTCCTCCTCCTCCTCCAGGCTCTGTTAGCAGCTGCTCTCCCTCTCCCCAGGGCAGCTTTACCTGCCTCTCCTCCATCACTGCAATTCCACAATTCCAATTCCGCAATTCCAGGAGTGGTGGGAGGGGAGCTGCACTGGGCAGATGCCAGCGAGAAGGAGGGATTTCCCCACTCCAGAGATGAAAGGAAGCCCCAGAGCAGGCTCTCCCCCTTTCCTGAGGAGATGGGGTTTCTCTCCCTCACTTTTAGCAGCACAGCTAAAACACATTCGCCATGCATTTGTAAAATATACGGAACGAAAGCACGCGGAGGGGAAATAATTTATTATTCCTTAACTGTCTTCCTAATTTTATATTCATTTTGTCAAATCACATTGCAGAGAATACCTTCCTCTTTTCAATACCTCATATTTTTTTCTTCACAGTTCATTATACACACTCCCTTAATCAAATATGCTCCACCTTGGAAGTAATTATCAGATACTCCCCACGGGCTACGATTGCTGAATATATTATGGGTCTCTGCTGTGGTAGGAAAGCAGGAGAGAGAGAGGGAGAACTCAGATGAGGTTCATAATCTTGATTACACTGACATCAACTTAACTTCTTACCCTGGAGGGAGTGGTCTTCCCAAAGCAACCTGGGTTAGAGTGATGGAGCGAGCAACTCCATGAAACACAGAGATTTTCTGCTTCTCTGCTTGCCAGCACAGGATTGCTGTGGGACAGCTGGAGAGATGTTCAGGCCATGCCAGCCCAGGAAATTCAACCCCTGCAGCTCTGGAGGGGATGTGAGAGCCACAGGACACTGCTCCAGGCTGGCCTAGACAGTGACAACCTGGTCCCTGCCCCAAAACAGGGTCCCTCCATGGCATGGACTGCCCACCATGGCCTGGGCTATGCCAGCACCTCAGGGGCTGGGCATGCAGGAGGGGCTCAGTCCTGAATCCTCACGTGCCATCCTGGAGCTCCTGAGCAGCCACCCACAGCCAGCCCTGCTCTGGGTGCGTGTGGAACACGAGCTGCTGTTGAGAAACTTCACTATTAATTATGCTCCACAGTCCTGTTTTAATTAGAAGACAAACTGTTGTGGGAATACAAGCCTAAATTCAGACCTCAGGCCTTTTCATTAATAATTTTCCCTGAACATGTCAAAATAGCACAGTCAGTCCATGTCTTTTCTGTTTTCTCTTTTGCCTCCCTCCAGTTCAGGCACTAAGGATGGTTTGATGGTGGATCATTGTCTCTGATACCAAACCAGATCAGCTTCTGGCATCCTCCCCTCTTCCCAAGGAGCACCTTCATTCCTCCAGTTATCAACTGGTTTCCAAAAGCCCAAGCACACCTGGGAAACAACTCCTGGAATTGAGATACCACCAGCTCTTGTCACTTAGGAAAATCCCACTTTTACCCATATTGTCCTGGGAGGAGGAGGGGGGACACAGGAGGAGAAGCCACCCCTCCCTGTGAGGCACCTACCATGTCTGTGTCCGAGACAGGGCCGAAACTCGTCACGTAAATGTCTGTCTTGACTTCAGTTACACTGTCTGGGACAAAAAGAGAGAAAAAAAGGGAAAAAAAAGAGCAATTAGAGAGCTGAATTTCCTTGTGCAGGCAAGGCTTTGAGGTTTGTTATATAGTATTTATTCCTACTCTGCTGAACCCTCAGCACTGAGCTCTGTGCCCCAAACAAGGGCTGATTTTATCACTGGTAATTGGGCACATTCATCTCCAGTGCAGCTCTGCTGCTTCCCACGCTTACACCGAGGACAAATCTGTCCCACACGGCAGACAATGCGTATTTACAGAATCTGTGCGCCTGCATCATCCACACCCTGCTACAGATCCACATTTTCAATCCAGAGGTAAGCCCTGATGCTTTGAAACTCCTTTTTAATCTGAAATCCCTTTGTGTCTCCCTGCCAGATAAACAGCCTAGCGATGTTCCAGCAGTTTTAGGGAAGCCTGGGTTTGTTACAGCTCCAGGCTTATCTGTATGTAAAAGGAATCAATATTCTGATTGCCTTTTACTGCCATCGTGCTCTCTGCTCTCCTAAGTGCCTCAGTCTCACAGAGCTGCTGCTGCTGCTGCTCACTTGTCACGTGCTGCCCCTGCATCCCGGGCTGAGGTTCCCTCATGGATGCTGAGCAGCAGCCTCAAAGCCACAGGGCCCCACTGCCTGCCCAGCTGCTAAAAACAGGGGCAATTTCAGCCACATGCCTTCAGATAACCTGGAGTGTGATGGTGTTCACAGGGCTTTTGAGATGAGGATGTTGACTCCATATTTCAGAAGGCTTGATTTATTATTTTATGATATATATTGCATTAAAACTACATTAAAAGAATAGAAGAAAAAGTTATCATCAGAAGGCTAGGCTGAGAATAGAAAAGAAAGAATAACAAAGGTTTGTGGCTCGGACAGAGAGAGAGCCAGCTGACTGTGATTGGCCATTAATTAGAAACAACCACATGAGCCAATCACAGATGCACCTGTTGCATTCCACAGCAGCAGATAACCATTGTTTGCATTTTGTCCCTGAGGCCTCTCAGCTTCTCAGGAAGGAAAGATCCTAAGGGAAGGATTTTACATGAAAAGAAGTCTGTGACACTGGAGTGCTGAACAGAGCCTGCAGCACGTGCACACAGAGCTCTCCTTCCTGGCTTCCTCGGATTTTGGCTTGTTTCCTAATCGACACCTCTGCTGCCACCCTGCTTTGCAGGGAAATCAAGGCACGGTGATTTCCCAGATTTACAGTCCTGTGCTCTGCCCACTGGGTTGTGCTCAAAACATGATGGATGAGCTGCCTTGAGTTCAGCACTCAGTTCCCATAAATCCTCCCCACTTTAGGGATAGATCACGCTGTTGTGTGGCACTAGCTGGCTCAGAGCTGCTCTCCTAATGAAAGAACCAATTTAAAGCTGCAGAGCAGAGTTCATGTTTTATGCACAGGACCCAATTTTGGCCATCCCAGCAGCCTTGCAAGTAGCCTGGACGGCCCATTGTTTAATTTAGTTATGGAAATCCTTCTGTCCCCTGAGAGTCATTTTGCAGTACTATGAAGCTTAGGTTTGTGCTTCAAAGTTTTACATCCCAAAATAAGATAATGCATTCTGGCAGGGTTTTCTCCTTAATGGCTAAAATATACGTATACATGTCTTTAGTTATTATGGCTGAGAACTTTTGATGCAGCCCATGGCTGATATTATTGTGCTATAGAAGTAACCCTTGATCTCATCTTGATGAAATAAAAAGAAGGTTAAAGAGAAATATGCATGTGGTACACTTTGTGAAACACCCAGAGATCTAAACAGAATGAGCCCCTTCTGTGAGGCTGAAACACTCAGGGTATTCTCAGCCTCCCTCCCAACAGGACCCCAGATGAGGCACACAGCAGAGAACATTGAGTGGTGTGAGGCTCCTTCTGCTACCCCATGTGGCGAGAGAAAACTCATTTTGTGTTGGAGAAAACACAAAATTCTCCCTCCCTCCCCTCCCTGGCATCCATTCTGCAGCCATGGACAGCAGATCAGGAGCTGAGGCCACCCATGGCCAGGCAGGGCAGTCCCTGGGAGGTGCAGGATGAGCTGTGCCCTGCTCAGAGGGACAGGGGGTTGCAGCCCCACATTTCCCTTCACAGAGAAAAGCAAGGCACAATTCTTCCCAAGAATATTTCTGGGTTTCACATTCTCTGAACCTCAGAGGAAGAAAACACAATTCTTATAATTTGCTGTGCCTGTGTTTGTGCCAAAGCAGAATGCAATGTGGAGATTGTTTACCCAGAGTGATGGTGTTTTGTTTCCTTGGCCTGTCAGGGCCAGGTGTGTGTGTGTGTCAGGACTGTGGGTTGACAGTCATGAGATTCTGTGCAGGGTTGGGTGCTTGGCAGATCCAGTTTTAGATGTATAGAATAATATAGTGTAATAAAGTAATTAATTGGCCTTCTGATAAGATGGAGTCAGATGCATCATTCTCTCCCCTCATTGGGATTGCAGCAAATTCAATAGGGAGTCATGGAAGGCTCTGTGCTTTCCAATGTGCTCTGCAGGGTCCAAGCACAGGGGAAAGGATTCAGGGAGCCAGGAGAAGACAAAAAGGCAGAATTTGTTTTAGGACACCTTTTGTTATGATCCTGCAATCCTTAAATGAGCTTTTATGTCCTCATCATGCTGTAATCTGGCTGACACAGAGCTCCAGAAACCCCTTCATGACCCCTCAATCTACTGGTAAATCCAATCAAAGATAATGGCATTAGGAAACTTCAATAATCTATTAATAACTTATTAATATTAATAACTAATTACAACCCATGTCTGAAGAGAATCCCCCATTTCCAGGCTGCAGATTTACCCCCTGGCAACGCCATGCAGCACCCAGAGAAGGGACAAGCTGGGGCTCCACCACTGGCTCGGTGATGTCCCTCAGCTCTGAGAAAAATGAGCTCCCTGCACCTCTCATGGTGAAAGGCAGCCTGAACCCTCCCTGTTAATAAGTGCTCCTAAGGGCAGGATTTGGCTGGGATCCGGAGGGATTGCTGAAATTAAATCATTGCTACGCAGGCAGGGATTTCAGCAGAGCTGGGAAATCCAGAGATAAGTAAAACACCAGCAGAACAGAGTGAGCTCCAGCCTCAGAGATTCACTTCCCCTGTGATCCCACAGCCCAAGAGCCCCTGCATTGCTCCCAGCTCTATGACTGTGAGACCTCCACCTGCAGAGAAAGCAGCAGCTGCCCCAGCAGCCTCCCCTCTCCTCACCCTCACACTGACCCACACAGAGCCTCAATGAGATGAAACTCCATCTCTTTTTCAGCAAGAGAAAGCTGAGAGAAAAGCATCTCCTGCCTCTGCTTAGAGACATTGCAGAGAAATTCTTATTTTCTGCTCAAGCCATAGATGCTCATGCTGTAGCCTGGCTGTCTTGGCAGTTCTCACCGAAGATTTAACAATTAAGGACATTATAGGGGGGTAGGCACTTTCCCTAGAACTGCTGCAGAACACAAAATGGCATTTTTCATTCCCTAGCAGCATCCTTCCCTGTAATTCAATTTTTTTACAGGCACGAGTGGAGCTTTCAAGGCTGCTGGGGTGGCAGGTGGATGCTGGCAGTCCTGTTTATAACCAAAGACACAAAAATGCACGGGCTGGGTGCAGGTAGGAAGCTGGAGCAGAGCAAGGAGCAGAGCCCAGGTCTGGCTGCCCTAAGGATTGGCACAGCACTGCCCAATACAGCCCTTGGTGGGCTGCCCAAGCCCCTTCCAGCCACCCTGCTGAGCTGCTGCACCAGGAATGCAAAAACAGACCCCGGAGCCAACATGAAACTGGAAAAGCAGGAGATTTCAGGTTCAGTGTTTGAACTAAATTTACAGATTCAAGTGCCATGCCATGTTCCTAAGTCATTTGTTTGAGGATGACTCCCTTGTCTGGGGGCTTTGCCCATCTATAGGCTCAGCTTATACCCAAGCTGCAGCACAACCATGTTCCCAGGAACAATGTGGAGCAAGTGTGAGAGCAGAACAAGGCTCTGCAGGCCAACCAGGCGTACAGAGCCTGCTCCTGCCTTGCTCCCAGCTGCAGAAATCCCCCACAGCTGGGCAGATTTGCAATGCAAATGGCAAACCACACCACCCTTCCCACGGTGTTACCATGGCACTTACTGCACCTGCCTGCTTTTTGAGAGCTACCCCTCTCCTCCAGGAACCTGCTCCCCCACATCTGGTGGGTTTTGTACCCCACAGCCCCCTCCAGCCCCGAGGGGAGGGACAGCTCCAGCCCCCACAGCTCCACTCCAGCAGGTCTGACGCTTCCCTGAGTGTATGCACAAGGTATAAACCAGCAGCAGCTGTGCTGAGGTGTTTCAGGCTTCCCATTTCCATTTCTGTGCCCCCATCCCAGCCCTGTTCCAAGGCAGACCTCCCCCTTCCCCTGCAATTCCCCCTTTAAGTGCTCGTGTCTCCCCGGCCCGGGAGGAGATGGATAGCTATTATTTACAAAATGACGGAGTGCTATTTTTACTCGCTCCTGGGAAGCACGGGGAGCAGCGGCAGGGCTGGAACAGGAATCACCGCACCTCGCTGCCTCTGCCCTCCCTGGCTGAGGAGCTGAGTGAGCCTGGGAGGGGGCACAGGGGGCTGAGTGGGCTCGTGTTAAACCTCCCCTGCACTCATCCAGCGCTGGTTATTCGGGAATCACCCCTGATAGCCCGGCTCGGCCGGCTGGGTGTCAGCTAAGGAGGTTTGGGGCTGTGCTGAGCGGGGTTGGGCAGGCGGGGGGTCCTGGAGGCTGTGCCTGCAGTGGGATGCTGTGCCTGCACCAGGGTGCTGTGCCTATAGCTGAGATGCTGTGCCTGCCTCTGGATGCTGTGCCTGCACTGTGATGATGTGCCCACACCCAGGATGCTGTCCCTGCACTGGAGTGCTGTGCCCACAGCTAGGATGCTGTGCCCATAGTTGGGATGCTGTGACCACACCCGGGATGATGTGCAGGCAGCTGGGGGTGCTGTGTCTGCACGGGGATGCTGTGCCCACAGCTGGGATGCTGTGCCTGCCCCTTAATGCTGTGCCTGCACTAGGATGCTGTGCCCACACCCGGGGTGCTGTGCCCGCAGCCGTGCCCACAGCCGTGCCCGCAGCCGTGCCCGCAGCCGTGCCCGCAGCCGTGCAGCCATGCCTGCAGTCGTTTCACCGTGTGCCTGCAGGCGTGCAGCCATGCCCACACCCGGGGTGCTGTGCCCGCAGCCGTGCAGCCGTGCCCACACCCGGGGTGCTGTGCCCACACCCGGGGTGCTGTGCCCGCAGCCGGGGTGCTGTGCCCGCAGCCGTGCCCACACCCGGGGTGCTGTGCCCGCAGCCGGGGTGCTGTGCCCACACCCGGGGTGCTATGCCCGCAGCCGTGCCCACACCCGGGGTGCTGTGCCCGCAGCCGGGGTGCTGTGCCCACACCCGGGGTGCTGTGCCCGCAGCCGTGCCCGCAGCCGGGGTGCTGTGCCCGCAGCCGTACCCACAGCCGGGGTGCTGTGCCTGCAGGCGTGCAGGCGGGCGCTGGGGGCTCCCGAGTGATGCGCGCTGTGACAAACAGGGGCGAAGCCGCTGCGGCTCCCTCCGTGCAGGGGATTCCTGGATGCTGCGCTGACGTCAGGGAGGCTGATCGCAGCCGGGGGATGGGGACTCCAGCTCCACGCAGCTCCAGGCAGCTCCAGGGCTGTGCGGGGACCTGAGGGAGCCGGGAGGTGACAAACCCGTCTGCACTGGTGTTTCTCTGCGGGGCGGTGTGGCTGAGAATAGAAGGGTTCGGGATTTTCTGCAGCCAGGGGTACAAACCATCAACCCACTCCAAGTCAGCTCCTGGAGGGAGATGTTTCTGCTCTGGGCTCCAATGTCCCATCTCCAGCTGTGGTCACAACCTAAGAAGGGCAGTAACAAGCTGATAGTGCCTCAACTCCCTCCTAGACAACCCCATTTCTGAGGTCCCCTTATTCAGTGTCCCCTTATTCAGTGTCCCCTAAAAACCACAGTAAACCCTTGGGGAAGGATTTCCACCAGCCTGTGCTGAGAGCAGTGGCACCATGAAGAGACGGGATGCAGCTTTACTCTCTTCCACATCACACAACCCCAAAGGGACACCAGGGTGACACCCAGAACCACCAGGGTGGTGTTTCCCAGCTAACTCAGCATCTCTGGGAAGGGAAACACAAGAAGTCAGCTGGTACTACCCACTTCCACCTCACAACTCCTTGCCATAGTAATTAACAAGCAGCAGAAGGTAATTTTTGCAGTTGCACACAGAAGCTCTTTGTGTGTTTCATTCTTCGCCTTCTCAGCCTCCCACTGGGGGAATTTAATTTTCCTTCCACTTTTAGCCCCTGGAACAGAAGAGGTTTCCATGACCTTTGCTACAAGCTCCACGAGCCCACTGGAGCTGAGCTGAACCACAGCCCTGGGCAGCCCTTACCTTCAGAGGGCAAGGTACAGAGGTGTCACTACAGTCCCAGTAATTCCACCCTGGTCCCTCCTCTCCCTTTGACCCCCATCACACCAGGGCTGCCTTTCCCAGGTGCTTTTCAGGTGGTTTTTAGCCTCTGGTGCTGCCTTGTTTTGGGAAGTGGGAGCTGCATGGTGTCTCCTTGCAGGATGAAAGGCCCTGAAGAAGGGAGGGACATCTCTGGCTGGTGTGGCACGTGGCACCTTCTCTGTCATCTGGCACTTGGGAATGCCAGGCCAGCACTGGGAGAGGACAGGGAGGCACAAGCAGAGGGGTAGGTGCCCAAGAGGAGAGGGTGACCTCTCTGCACAACCTAAAACTGCAGAAATGGAGACATCTACATCACCAAGCCCCCACCAGGAAGCCCTGATGTGGCCTTCACTGCTGCTCTCCTGCTGTGGGGGCAGCAAGACTCCCCCACACACATCAGAGTTGCTTTTCTTGCATTTCTTTTTCCAGAGGGAGCTCAGAAATAGCAGCAGAGAAGGAAATATTGCAGTGAACATCACTGCAGTGCTGTTGATGCCTCCTGGGCTTGTCCAGCCCAGCCAGGGGATAAAGCTGATTCCAAGGACACTGACAGAGCTCCTGCCACACAAAAGGCCACACAGCAGTGTGAGCTACTGCTAATGTCACCACCACAAACATCCCTACTGTGCCTGGAGTGCTGCCACACCAGGTATCCTGGGAGCAGAGGCTCTGCTGGGGTCAGGAGGGAAAGGCTGGGGAACAGAGGGGTCAAAAAGCCACGAGAATCTCCTGGAATTCCCTGCAGTCTCTGGGAAGGAGAAGGCAGAGCTGGAGAGCAGAGGTGCAGGCAGGTCTCAGCACAAACCCTTCTCTCTCCTCACCTGGGTATGACTTGAGGCATCTCAGACAACACAGACAGTGGTCATGAGCAACCTCTTCAAACTCCCAGTCCCAAAGTAAAAATACATTTTTCAGACACTGCTTGGCTGTTGCAGTGCCCCAGAAACCTTGAATATGAAATTACTTGCTCAGAAGTGAAAGCCAAGTCTCCTATCACAGACATTCACCCCTGTCTGGCAGCTCGGCCCGGGCTCTTTCCCAAAAGTGGACAGCAGTGTGTACATGTTCTTCTTCTGAGAAGAAGCAGCAAGAACACACACAGAATGTCTCGGTGCTGTCAGTGCCAAGTGGCAGCCAGCAGGGCCAGGAGTGTCACCAGGGGGCTGGCAGGTGGCCCAGCCCTGCAGAGGCCAGACAGAGCTAACAGCAACATTAAATTCCCTGAGCTACCTGAAACACCCACACCTCCAGGAAATCACTCAAGCAGAAGCATCAGGACACAGCTGAGACCCTGCTGGCCTCACAGGTAACCCCACAGGTAATTCTGCCCTCACCACCTCCGATGGCACCTCCATCTCTCTAGGGAGCACAGAGATGAGGATGAGCAGGGTCCATGGATGAAGGCTGGTGGCCTGGGACAGAGTGGTTAAAGATGGCAGGGTGCTCATCTACTGCAAAGTGGGGTCAGCCAAGGACAGAGCACTGGGAAATCTGTACTGTGCAGAATAAACCACATAGTAAGGCAAGAAACAATATAAATGTCTGAAACAAATGTCTTATCTCAGCAAAAGCAGGGGTGAGTAAGAGCCTGCAGGGGATTGCCAACAAGACCTTTGGGTTGGATCCTTATCTAGCTCTGCCATGTCACAGACGATTTGTCTCACACAGTTTTGCCCGGCTATTTGCTTGATTCCAGAGTAACTGGGTCTGTGTAACAGCTCTGACACCCTCAGTTATGCTTCCAGTGACTTCTGCAGGGTTATGATCAAAAGGACATCACATTTAGATGGGGAACAAGGCTATCTGCTGCTTGCAGGAAAGCATCAAGCCTGTTTCCCCAGTCCTGGGGTGCCCAGGCTTTTTTTCCCCCACTGCTGCTGCTCCAATCCCCTGGCACTGCCAGCATTTGCTGTACAGCCAGTTCCCAAGTTGCTGCTCTGTGAGCCATGGTGATTAATTACTACCTTCTCTCTGGTGTGATGGCACATCAGTGTCTACAATTGCGTGTCCTCCAGCCAGACTGGAGAGAAATCATCCAATCTGTAAACACAGCTACCCATGTGGTGTCACTTCCAGCTGTGCTTCTCTCCTCTCTCCCCTCAACCTGGATATTTCAGGGAGAACGAGGAATTCAAAAGAATTCCAGGGGCTGTCTCAAGAGACAGCCAACAACAAAGCCGCTCACACGTGATGAGAGAGATCAGCACGGTCTGCAATTACATGTGCCCAGCTCCTCAGCCCAGATGAAGTGAGATGATGCCTGTCAAAGCCTCAGAAACACAGCCTGCCCTGGCTCCCTCTCTTAGCAGGGCCACAGGGAGCTGAGGCAGGGAATAGATTGATTCCCTGTCTCACACCACATGCTGCAGATGCAGAGTTCTCACATGGCTGCTACCAATGTCCTCTGCAGGAAGGAGCTGCAGGACCATGAAGTGACCCAGTTACCACTTGAGTGTGGCTTGTCTGGGATTTATGGCACACTCTCAGGCAGAGATGGATGTTTAATTGCTGGCCACAAACTGCTTGGGTTGTGTAGGGAAGATCAGCTTGGTTTTTGGAAGAGAAATCCCTCAGGACTCTGCAAATGGTCTGTACATGTGCCTGTGGCTCTGACCCAGGGCTGAGCTCTCTCCACACCTACACAACTCCACCACCAACAGACTGGGATCGAGGCACAGCTATTGCCCAAAGCAGAGCTCTCAGACACTCTGGGCTGCTCAGCACAGTGCTGAGAGGCACAGGGGGCACCTGCTGGTCCGGCTGGGTGAGCACTGCACTCCCTCCCCAGCCCTTCCATGGGGTAACAGCACAGGTAGCCCAGCTTTGCTCTGACCTCACGGCACTGCCCTTTTGTCTGAGCACACACTGCTGAGGGGACTCCAGGCATACCTGGCACACCCAGGTGTTGCTGCAGAAGGTGCTACAGGGATTTCACACCCTCCCATGCTGGTGAAAGGCATTTTCTCACACTTGTCAAAGAGTGTGGGGTGCAGGTTACAGCTCTATCCTGCACAGCAGCCTAGGAGAGATGCTGCTTTACCAGCAGAGGAGCCAGCAAACCCTGCTTCCCTCAGATCAGCTTTTCCTCCCTGATTTTCTGAAGCCTAACACCAGTTGATCCCACCTAGTTACCTCTCTCGGCTTTGGGTCTTTTTCCACTCAGCTTCATAATTCCACAAATCTTGGAGGGACTCCAAATCTCAGAGTTATCCACCTTTTCTGTCAGGCTTTGCTCAGATCAGCCACAGGCTCTAAAGCTTATGGAAGACAAAAGGCAGCAAAGATGGATGTGATAAGCCTTACACCATTAGAAGCCCTGGCTAAAAACCCACCACAAAGCTCCACAGAATGTGACTTAATTTAGCTTACCCCCCCTTTTATCCACGTGCACATATTTTTATCACCACATTAAGATACAGACCCAGGGGTTAGACTCAGGATGTGGTGCAAATTATTGATAAACAACCACTCCAGCAGGGACAGAAGAAAGAGTCAGAAGCAGTGACTGCTGGAGGGTGTGCAGCCATGGAGGCTTTATACACACCCCTCATTCTCACACATACAGACTACAAACAGAGCCTACAAATTAGCTGTGCTATTTTTGCCACAGACAGAACTAAGACAGAATGAACAAAGCTCCTGTCGTTACTATTTTAAGGACTCAGGACACCCTCAGATGCCAGGAAGACAGAGGAGGAATATGTATGTATGAGCATGCTTTTAGAGGTTCTGCAGTGCTCCCAGACCGTGTGCTAATGGAAGGGAGATGCCACATAAACATGTTTGTTATATATTATAAATACAATGGGAAAATGTGTGAATATAAATTAGCATGAATAATTTAACACACTCAGTATTAAAGGCTGAGCCAGAGGCACTCGGGAAAGGGAATCCCTGCTGGTCCCTGTGGACAGGGGACGAGCAGCCAGGCAAGGCCATGAAGCTGGTACATCCAGCTGTGCCCTGAGGACACCAAAGCCAGGAGAGTTCTGCTGCAGGAGCAGAAACTTGAGGGCAAAAATGCCAGGCTGCTACCTCAGCACTGGGCAAACCCCCTCCATGTTACCTGCAAAGCACCTGTGCTCTGCTTTGGGCCTGCCTTGGTGGCCTTGTTGAGGTAATTCTCCCCCTCAGGGATCAGTGACAGAGCTCTTGCTGGCCATGCCAAAGGATCTTGGTGAACAGAATCCTCAGGGAAAGGCTGCAGCAGGTTCAGCACCTCAGTGCTGTGCCTGAGGCTGCAAACACAGGAGAGGTGAAGCACCAAAACAAAGCATTGCTGTATCCATCCACACATGAACAGCCCAGCTGGGAAAACCACTCATTAGACCAGGCTTATCCATGACCTACATGAACCCATGTGCCTCTGAAGATTCTTCCTCAGGCAGACTGACCTGGCTAATTTGTTTACTCCCTTTCCTAAGAACACTGACCCTTTAGGTAACTCATTCTCAACAAGTCTTTCTTGAACAGAAATCACCACCCCCCAACAGGCCACAGTTGCTTTGAGAGGAGTTCCAAAATCTTCAGATCAGTGCCAGTAACATCCTTGGAGTTTGTAAAGCAATTACTGAGCTCTGCAATTCATCAGGCAGATCCCCAGGAAAAAGATAAGCACGAAGGTGCAACACAAAACTGCTGCTGCCAACCTGATAATCATTGATAGACAACAGAGAAAACAGCTGCAAAGATTGGAAAGCAAGGAAGCAAAGAGGGGAATGCAAGAAAAAACAGAGAATCATTAAGGTTGGAAAAGACCTCTAAGATCAAATCCAACCATCAACCCAGCACCACCACCATGTCCACCACTAAGCCATGTCCTCAAGTGCCACATCCACATGTGTTTTGAATATTTCCAGGAATGGTGATTCCACCACTTCACTGAGCAGCCTGTTCCAGGCTTTACAACCCTTTAAGTAAAGAACTTTCCCCTGATATCCAATCTGAACCCACCTTGACTAAAGCTGGGGCCATTTCCTCTCACCCTGTCACTGGCTGCCTGGGAGAAGAGACTGATCCCCATCTGTCTGCCCCCTCCTGTCAGGGAGCTGTAGAGAGCAATGAGATCTGAGTCTCCTTTTCTCCAGGCTGAGCCCCCACAGCCCTTCCTGGTGCTCCAGACCCTTCCCCAGCTCCATTCCCTTCCCTGGACATGCTCCAGCCCCTCTTGTCATAAGGGCCCCCAGACCAAACAGTCTCAGTCAAACCAAATCTGCATTAAATGTGTCACAGCAGAGGCAGAAGTAAGAAAAGAGATGTCTCAGTGAAGTGCATGAGATTTGCAGGCTGAGCTCTGGGCTCCAGCCCCACCACTGCTGCTCTGTACTGTGGCTCTGAGCATGCACTGAAGGCAGCTCTGCTGTGCCTCAGTTTCCCCATGTGCCTTCCAGCCCTGGTGCTGCCTGCCTGTGCCTCTGGCTGTATCTCATTGCAGGCTGAGCACTGCCAGAACACGTGATGGGCTGTAGTGGGCAAAAAATGGAAATAGAAAATAGAAGAAAGTGACTCCTGGGGGTTGCTGTACAGCTCAGAGGAAGGGCCCATTTAATTTTCAAGCCTGTCCCCTGAGGCCAGCACCAGGTACTGAGACAAGATACAAGAGTACCATGGCAGGGAGCAAAGCTGTAATTTGCACTCTGGTTCCCTATCCATTAGCTCCTGGCTGGCATTTCCTTCAGCAGAGAACTCAATCAGCTCCTCAGACAGTGTGCCTCTGGTGATGCTCCTGGCATCCTTCACCTCTGCTCCCAGGGCACTGCAGACAAACATTTTCCCTTTTTCATGCACCTCAGCGTGGTCTGTGTGGCAGAGCCCAGCTCTGCACAGACCTGTCTGCCCCCTGTCATGCACAGGTCACTGAGCTGCATGGCCAGTGCTTATTTATTTCAGCACTGTGCAAACAAACTTATTTAATTCACACTGTCCTGCACTGGTCAATTTAGCATTTCCCCTGGGCTCACCCTGTGCCACCTCTGCCACACACCGAAAAAGGCACTGCGAAAGAAAGAAAATGGAAAGAAAGAATTACACTTTATTTTGCCAGGTGCAAATAACTCCTCCAAAGCCTCCTGGCTTTGCTGCCCCAGACTTGCATGGGAAAACAGAGTCTCCAAAGCACAAGATAAACCCCCAAACACTGCCCGTGCTCCCCCAGGACATCCCCAGGAAAGTCCCTGGCTGCCCAGTGGGGCCAGCAATCCTGGCAGCAGTGGATTCATGCCCACATGGCAAGATGGGCTTAGTTGTGCATTCCGGCTGCTGTTTTATCCCCAGGTGAGCAAAGCAATTTCAGAGGAAATTCCATTTTGGCTCTAAATCTTCCCCTGCCCAGCACTTTCAGACACCAGCATTGCCTGTCCCAAGGACAGGAAGGCTTTCTTATCACAGTTACTCACACAAATTCAACAACTGATAGGGAATTGTCAGTCCTGCCCACTACATGAATTATGATATGCTGCATGGTACTCTGATACTCCCATCAGAGACAGGCAGAGGGCAGATGCCTCCAGATGTATGTAATTTTTAATTTCCTTTGCTGGGGAAAATGTTTTCTTGTTTTAGTGATGTATGTTCAAAGCGTTCCAGTTCCCATGGCAACTCTCTGCTTCCACTGGAGATGTCATTTTTCATGCCATCCCTTCAGAATTCGACATCTCCTCGCAGAAGTTTTGAAGAAATGTCTCTCTTAAATATATATTTATTAGAGACAGTGCCCGAGAGTGTGTTTTATTGACATGTTTCTTAGGTGACTCAGCCTACAGAGGAGAAAGCTGTCTCCAGAAATATGCTGCCTGCCAATCTGCCTTTCCTCAGCTTCTGTTTTCAACCACAACTCTCCCTCTCTTTTTCTGCCATGCAGTTATTTGGCAGCACCTACTCCCTTTTATTTTTTTTAATTCCTTTCTGTTCCCATCACTCTTGTCCATGCCCAGCATCTGCTCCCTCCTTTTTTCCCCTTTAATTCCTTTCTGTTCCCATCACTCTTGTCCATGCCCAGCTCCCCAGCAAAGCAAGCACAGCAGGGGAGTGCCCAACTGTGTCAGGAGTGTCTGTGCCTATTCCCTGCTGCCACATCTGCATGTGGAGAAAACCCCAAAGTGCTGCAGAACAGAGACTGCACAAGCCTCTCATCCTGGAGGTGCAACAGCAGGAGCATCTGCAGCTCCGTGCCCCTGGGTGCTCTCCCTGTGCCATCTGGCTGGAGCCCTTTGGGTGCCATGTGCCCCTTGGGAAGGGCTGAGGGCATTGAGGTGCTCATCCTGCTCCCCAGTGCAGGGCATGGGGCTGCCATCCTGGTTGGAGCAAGGATTTGTGCCCCAGGTTTATCTGGTGCCACTTGGGCAGCAGTTTCAGTGGCTCACGGTGTTGTGGTGCCTCTCTGTGCCCCACGGGCTGAGGGGTGCTGAGATGGAGCCACCTCCCTGCCCAGCCTTCCCTGCCCCACAAGGCACCTGCCTGCCCCTAACCATCACCCCAAAACCCTGCACCCCCGGCTCTGCAAGCCCTGCAGAGAACAGGAGCTGTCACATCCCTCCCAGAGCAGCTCCCAGAGGTTTCTCACCAGACCCCAGCAGAGAGTTTCCATTCCAGGCAGCAAGGAGCCCCCAACTCTGCTGCCCTCTGGGACAGGGGAGCCCCCAGACCCTCAGGGCTGGAACCCTCACTTGGCCCACGATCCCAGGAACCCTCACTTGGCCCACGATCAGCATCTCCCTGCAGCTCCTCGGAAAGAGGCGGCAGCAGCGCCGCGAGGATCCCGGCGGGACACCGCGCTGGAGAGCCTTAATAGAGCTGTAACCTTACAGCTCCAAATTGCCTTCCTGCAGGAGACAAATCCGAGCCAGGAAATTGGTAGGAGCTGAGCAGATCTGGAGGCTGATGGAGCTAATCCCAGGCATGTTTAAATGCAAAGGCCCAGGGAGCTTCACTCAAAGCCGGTGCGAGCGCTGGAGCTCGCTGCTGCATTTAATTCTCAGCTGCAGCCTGCTCCGAGGGGTGGGAAAAGCAGGGAAAATCTGGGAAAATCAGAACACTGGGAGCAAACATCACATGCCAGCTTCAAGGTCAGGACCTCAGCAAAACCATGCATGGCTCCTGTTCACCCCATTTTAGAAACCACAAGGATAAATGTTGCTGTGGTCCCTTGGAGCAGTTTAGAAATCTTTTCTTAGCCCAGCTTGGAGCCGGGACACACAGGCTCAGGGGACACTTCTTGCTGACTCCAGACTTCACATTAATTGTCCCATCCCACTAGCCATTAATCAAACGTCTTCCACTTGCATTTTTATTGAAAATCAATTTAATAAAGTAGGTGGGAGTCCGCACGCTTCCATAACATCAGATAAATATTCATGGGCGCTTACACTGCTTTAGCTAAATGAGTTTTTTAAATTTAACTGGTGCAATTTCCTTGTTCCTTAATATATGGCTTGGCTTGCCCTTGCTCAGGAACAGAGATGAGGTGGGACTGGCTCACTCACAGGCACACCAAGGAAAACTCTGCTCTGGAGCCAGCACCTTTGGGCAAGGATTGTGTCATCAGTAATTGGAAATACCAGTGCTGGGGTCAGCATCACCCAGAGCAAATCCCCAGAGCTGAGGTGGAATTCCAAAGGGCCACTTGGAGTTGAAAACTCATTTTCCACCACTGAGAGCATGGCCCCCATTTTTTAATCAGCAGGTGTGCCCTTTGATTTCCACTTCTCCCTCCCTGTTTAAGCAGCCATTGTGCTCCAGCAGCTAAAGCTAATGAAAATCCTTGGAAAATGCACCCCCCTGATGCTTACTGAAGGAGGTTAAAAGGCTTCCAGCTAACAAAACACACCACGCACCAGGGAAAGAACAGAAACACACCCACTCACGATTGGAGAGTCCTTGGAGAAGGGATGAGCACCACGATCAGCATCACTGAGACAATCTCCACCTGCAGCCCTGGGGAGGGCAGGTCAACCCGAGCAAGGCTCCGTGCTGCAGCCCTCCTTCCCCAAGGCAGCTGTCAGAGCCAGATGGAAGAAAGAAAAAGCCTGACACATTGATCAAATTTAGGAGACAGGCAGGACTCAGACAGCTCCTATCAGTGAGAGATTTTACAGCATCCAGCAGCTCTTTGTTAACTGGAGCAGCGAGGAGCTGCAGCTCCCAAAAAGCAGCAATGCAGGGCAATTCAGCCACTGCCAGGATTCTTGTCGTGTTATCCCAGTGATACCCTTCTCTTGAAAGGCACTGCTTCAGAAATCCAGCACACCATCACTTTGCCTTTGTTATTCATGCAAACTGACTTGTTTTCATCCTCCCAGCCCCGACCTAATTCCCCGTGCACACGCTCCCTACAGAGCCCCGGACAGGATTTGCTTTCTCGGTGCTTTGGTGACATGAAGGTTGTGACTGGCCCTGCAGACAGGCACAGAGAGCCTGAGCCCTGGCACAGGGCACAGAGAGCCCTCCCAGAGTCACATTTCCCGTGCTCCAGCTCTGGGGAGTGGGTGGTGTGAGCACAAACGGGATCCATCCAGTGCCACCATCACGCTTTTCCCTTTATCCCCAGCAGCAGAGGTGGGCAATCCTCACTTTGTGATGTCACCAGAGGCTCGTGGCTCAGATCCTCCCTAAACACAGCAGGGCCAGCTCTCCTGCAAGCCTCCCAGAGCACTGATTTCCCTGCTATTAAGAGAGCAGCCCTGCCCTGGAGAGATCAGCCTCGCTGGAGACAAACTGCCTGTCAGCAAACAGCACTAAATACAGGGTATCATACTCCACAGATGGTGGCATGCTTTTAGTGTTTTCTCTCTTGGATGCAGGTCACACCACTAATGTCATCTCCAAACACAGAAATCCTACATGTGAAAAGGTAAAGCTTAATTGCCTTGAACAGCAACTCTTGTATTGACTCCAACATAAAGCCCATAAATATTAATACAGCTATATTTAGCCCCTTTCAATTATACATACAAAATTGAACATCTTTCTGGGAACAAATCAGTCCAGATAGGGCTTGGATTTTTTTCCTTTTCCCTTTTTAATGCGTTCTGCATCAAAATAATAATAATTCCAGTTGAGCCAAAGCTTTAAAAAACCCAGAACAACAAAACCAGTGGATGGAGGCAAAGTCTTAAAGATATTTTTCTGGCTCAACCAACTCACTGGGTAGGTGTTCAGGGGCACTTGCATACTCCTAACCTCAGCCTTGCCCCACCTGGTCCCCAATTATTTGTAGACTCAGTCCTTTTGCTGGAGAGCAGCAAATGGTCCCCACTGAAGGTGTGTCACACAGGGGAGCTGCTGGGACAGGGATGCTCCAGGGAGGTCCCATCCAAGCATGGCCATGCCCACACAAAGCCTTCTGCAGTTAAAGACCTTCTCCTTTGTATAAAAATCACATCCTCCTTACTGATTTGCAGATTAATTATACATTGCTTCCCTTGCCAAAGTGGCCTTAATGGTATTGACATGACATGACAAAGAGGAGCTATCAGAAGGCTTCTCTCATAACCATGGCCAGATTGATCAGGGAAGGAGAAAGGAGGTTTCATGCTTTTGTTTTTTAACCCTTCCTCATGAAAGCAGACAAGGCTCTTTTCTAGGAAAAGGTATTTTCAAACTTGGGCAAGACCAGGTGCATCTCTCCAAAGGAAAGAGCTCTCACCTTTCATGCACAAGAGCCTGGAATTCAATTCCCACATGTGCACAGATCCTTCACAGATAATACAACTTGGGGGCGGAAAAACCCAACACAGTTTTCATTTTTTGCAGGACAATGGCCACAGCTGGCTAAAGTGACATCCACATGATGAGATGAGAACTCAGATGAGTAAGAATGAATGCAGGACAGCAAAAAAACCCCTGATCTGGCCTGTATGGACACAAAACTTCCTCAACAAGAGCTCTGAAGGATGCACCAAGGCCTGTGCAGAGCCTCTGGCTGTGCTTTGGGGGGGTTTGTTATGCTCCTCAGACCCTTTCCTCAGCAAAAGTTTCTCCTATCACAACTGATCTCTCCAAACCAGAGCTGTCTGAAGTGGCTTTTGCGACGTCCAAACAGCATCCTGGCTTTTCAGACACAATTTATTTCGCTCCAGTCACGAGTTGTTCCATCCACTGACTCAGCCTGAACTTTGTCATCAATAGGATTTTCCAGCAGGTTGGGAGAGCGGGAAAAAAAATAAAAAATCATATGCTTCTTCTATGCCTGTTGTTCTCAGCACTTTGGTTGGAATTATATCCTTCCAGAAGGTAAAGAGAACGGGGTGTCCTTTCCTCACAATGCAAATTGCAGATTAAAATCCCTCTCTAGGCTATACTCTGTGCCTATAATTGTCAGTACTCCACAAGAACTCTTTTTTTCTTTTTAATAAACATTAGCTGCACATCCTTCAGAGGCACGTTTTTAAAGTTCAGTTACAAGTTAGTAGACAAAGAAATATTCCTGCCCCACCAGGTGATGGTTTTGCCACTTACTGCAACAGGGTATTTCCCTATGACTTTTAATAGTCTTTGCTTAAGGGACCCTGCACAGTTTAGCCTCATGGCCTCACTCCCCAGAGCCCCATGCATCCTCCACCCTCACCAACACTCCAGCATTTTTATTTAATCAAACAATAACCTTTAAATAAATGGAACAGCATGAAGAAGCTAACAGGTCTGAAGCAGCAGCATTAATCCCCCCTCCACAGGGGGCTCAGATAGATGTGATTTGATTGCTTCTTCTAGGTGGATCAGGGCTGAAATTCACCACCAACACAATCAATGACTTTGCCTCATCAGACATAAACAATACCTCTATATTACCACATGAACTGCTGCAAACATTTTATCCTCCAGCTCAACAAATAAAATAGCTGCTATTTCCTCAGTATTTGACCAGTTGTTTCACCACCAGCTTCTCAGAACAAACCAATTAAAGTTGTTTTTAAACTCCATAACATCCAATAAAACAATCTTATTTCTCAATCCATATCAAAGCCCCATTATAAATCCTTTACATGGGCCTGAACGAATGGAAATTCTAATAAAGGAGAAGCTGCCATAGTCCAACAGATCAATAAAGACATCCTCACAAGCAGTTTATAGCCATCTATAACATCATCTACTAATGTTCTTAAACCCATCTAACACATGTTCAACATGCTGAAACATCAGCTATCACCCTTCCAGAGCCATTACAAACAAACACCATCATCCCATCTCTGACACATGCACAGCTCCCCCTCGGGCAGGGAGCAGCTGCCCAACACACTGCTTCACTGCAGGTGGCTGAGCCAGCACTGCAGCTCTGAGACACTCCAGTGCATATTACTGGGGCAAAAAACCCCTCCAGGTGGTTTTCCTTTCCTAGAAATATCTCTTGCTCCTTGGGGAAAATCTTCTTGCCTACATGTGTGGGTGCAGGGCAGGGTGAGAGCTGTGGAAAAACACAGCCAGGGAAGGCACCAGCTAAAAAAAGGCACCCACAGGAGCAGGAGAAACACTTCTCACAAATCACAGCCCAGGGGCTTGGCTGGGTTAAAAAAGGCACCCACAGGAGCAGGAAAAACACTTATTTTCACAAATCACAGCCCCACAGCCCAGGAAAGGGACCAGCTAAAAAAGGCACCCACAGGAGCAGGAGGAACACTTCTCCTCACAAATCACAGCCCCACAGCCCAGGGGCTTGGCTGGGCTAAAAAAGGCACCCACAAATCACAGCCCCACAGCCTAAATGCTTGGCTGGGCTAAAAAAGGCACCCACAGGAGCAGGAGGAACTCTTCTCAATCCCACAAATCACAGTCCCACAGCCCAGGGGCTTGACTGGGCTAAAAAAGGCACCCACGGGACTTCTCCTTCTCACAAATCACAGCCCCACAGCCTAAATGCTTGGCTGGGCTAAAAAAGGCACCCACAGGAGCAGGAGAAACACTTATTTTCACAAATCACAGCCCCACAGCCCAGGGGCTTGGCTGGGGTAAAAAAGGCACTCACAGGAGCAGGAGAAACACTTCTCAACCTCACAAATCACAGCCCCACAGCCCAGGGGCTTGGCTGGATTAAAAAATGCACCCACAAATCACAGCCCCACAGCCCTGGGCTTGGCTGGGCTGCTCTGGAGAGCCCAGGAGCGTGCACACAATGCTGGTGATGGATTTTGGCCACATGAATGCCCTTGCAGAGGGTGGCAGGCATAGACCTAGTGTGGTGACCCCCTCACAGCTCTGCCAGCTGCCCCCAAAGCACCAGTGTGACCCAAAGCCAGGTGTTTCACACCAAAAGCAATCAATCTCCTTTCACAGTGGATTCCTGAGCCCTCCCTGGTTCTTGTGACACCCCTGAAGCTTTGATAGAGGCTTGTGTTGCCCTCAGCACATTCATAACTTATTTAAGAGAAGACTTCCACCCTTAGGCACAGCTGTCAGGGCCGTGCTCCTCGGCTGCCTTCTGATGTGTGCAAGGCTTTTCACACACAGCTGTGCACCAGGGGTGTAAACAGCAGCACCACCAGGGATTCTGGGCCACAGAGGAGAGCACCAGGGCTCTGCAAATCCACAGCAAAGCTGCCTTTGGAGAGCTGCCCTCGAGGGCAACACAACCTTTCTTTAATTTGTTCACAGACAGATCTTGACTTCAGAAGTTTGATGAGCAGAGCAGCGTCCCTGTTGCCCAGAAAGGTAAACAGAAGGAAATGCTGTTCAGGCAATGCCTCAGCTTCAAATTAAAACTCATCAAGGAAGCTCAGACAGAGACAAAAATCAGAGATAAGACATGGATTTTGGGTTTTTTTTAAGAAAGGATCAAATTCCTCCCTGGAGTAATCAATACAAAGCATGAAGTCAGATCAGAGAGAAGAGATGAGAAGTTGGGAGAAGTGGAACATTAAGACAGAAAAACAGATTAAACACAGATTCAAAACCCTAGAAATTGTAATAAACAACAGAGGACAACTCTGTTTGTCATCTCATGTTTCTCTCACACAAACACTCGGTCTAGATAATGTTTCTGAGGCAGCTTTATCACACACAGGTGAAAACCTATCCACAAGTGAAAAGGTCAATTTCAACATTTCATCCAGATTTTAGGAAATAATAGTTCCATAAACTTCAATCTGGACAATTTAACATTTTTTGCCACTGTTATAGGTTAATGTCACTGTAAACAGATTTCTTCTTGGTTCCTGCCAGGCAGATAAGGTCTTGCTGTTTCATTTTGGACAGTACTGTACTTTCAAGAAAAGGCAGTTCTGTAATTTAATTATTCTCTTTCAACCCCTGTGCCTTAGTGCTCCCACAGTAAGAGACAAGCCCTCACCTGCAGGAGGTCAGGCCAAAATGACAGATGCACTGAGGTGTAGCACACCAAGCATCTCCTGGGAATGTCCCAACCTAAAGGGAGCTGCTCTGAACCCAAATCCAAACCCTGTTGGCCATCAGCACTTGAATTAGTGAAATGCAGGTGGCCAGGCAGGGACACAGATGTTCCTCAGGAGCCATGCCAAACCACACCATCATTAAAAGAGCAGGAAGAGACATTGCAACACAGAAAGAGGAAACAGGAGAAACCCCAACTGAGGTGCACCTTGCTGACAAAATAATCATGGAAATACAACAGCAGGATAAATATTAACAGATCAAAACCATTGGCAAGGCAGAGCTGACACAGTAAGGACAGAGAAAAAGCACCACAGGCACCACAGGTGGGCACTCCTGATGTGAGCCCTGCTGTGAGCAGCAGGCCCTGGCTGCACCAAGTCCTGAGGTGCTGACATCAAAGAGCAGCACAGTGGAGAGAGGAGCCTGGGCTGCTTTCACCCTCTGGATAGACCCAGTTGGGAGGGTAAAAACTGGGCCTCCCCTCTGCCTGGATGGGACCACCCCAGGGACAAGGAATGGGTGCCACACCTGTCCCCAAAGGAGAGGGAACCCAAGGGGTGCAGTGCCTTGCTCTGCCCAAGGAATTGTGCTGCTTTAATCCAGGTGTCAGTGTTTGCTGGTCCTGCTAAACCCCAAGGACACTTCAGGAGGCTCCCAAACCTCAGAAGCCCCTGGTGTAGAGCTGGCCTGGCAGGATGCTGAGCAGTCACCACCCCTCAGCAGGGCTGAGCTGCTCAGGGACTCCAGAGAGGCTTCAAGGAAACACCACAGGAGTTCCCTTGTCAGCCGTGCTTCATCCAGGAGGGATAACACCCATCGATCCCAGCCTGGCTGCTTAACGTGCTACAAATTGCTTGTTAATTGCAATTGGAGAAACTGGCTTATCTAGGATGTTTACAACTCATCTTTCAGAAAACTCAGCAGCCTCCTCTCTTCTCCTCTTCCTTGGGGCAAAAATCCTTCCCTCCTAGCATGCCCTGGGAAAGTCCAGCAGTTTTCTGGAATTCTTCCCAACCACTCAATACAGAGACTTTGTCCAGATGCCCTCTGGGCTTCTCAGCCTCACCCCAAATGTACCTCAGGCACACCCCTGAGTGGCCAGGCAGGGATACAGATGTTCCTCAGGAGCCATCCTGCCAAGCCACACCATCATTAAATGAGCAGGAAGAGACATTGCAACACAGAAAGAGGAAACAAAAGAAATTCCAACCAAGGTGCACTGTGCTGACAAAGTAATCATGGAAATACAACAGGAGGATAAATATTAACAGATTGAAACCATTGGCAAGACAGAGCTGACAGCTTAAGGATGGAGAAAAGACACCACAGGCCTGAGCTGGAAATTTCCTTTTTGCTTTGCAGGCAGCTGTGGGAAGGTTCCACATGCCCTCTCCTCCAGCAGTAATAGCCCTACACTGCCAAAGCATATTTAAAGCAGGCTGTAAGGAAGGGAAAACCTGGAAATGTCCCCTCCTGGCCCTGCCCAGGCATTCCCAGCATGGCTCTGTTCCATTTGCCAAATGCCATCGATTAGGAATAAAGTGGAGGGGGTTCAGCTGTCCGGGGACCACCACTGACCCTGGAACCCCCAACCTCTGTGTCGTCCCTCATGGTCACTGTGCTGGACACAGTGGCCATGTAAGGACGGCAAGGACACACAGATTGTTTTAGGACATCTGTCATTCACAAAGAATCTCTTGTTGTCCCTTCATCTGCATCCCACCACTTGAGCATCTCTTGTTTTTGGGCACAGGACATCCCAGCCTTGCTCAGGCAGTTCCACCTCCTTCTCCTGGCCACATCTCCCCTCTCCTGCTCTTGGGAGCTCCAGGGAAGCTCCAGGTGCATAAAGGAGGCTCTGCAGGGAGCCCCAGCAAGGAGAACCTGAGAGATGGAGACAGACACTTCTCAGTAAAGCCCTGCAGGCTGGGCAGAGGATCTGTGTGATCTCACAGAGGATCTGTGTGACTTCACAGCTCCAGACCAGAAGCTGCCCACAGAAGCTCTCTCAGGACATTTTGTGATCCTGCAAGGCTGGCCATCACAGCAGATGTCTCCATTCCCTCAGGGTCCATCACTGTTCTCTCCTGAGTTAATAACCAATCTGCCCCCTGCTCTCCCAGGGAAACAGAGCCTTTGTGCTGACAGCTCCTTCCTCTCCTGCCCCACTCTGAGCCCTAGGAGATGTTCTGGTTATGCAGCTCCCCCTTCCCCAAGCCCAGCCTGTCCTTCAGTGGTCACAAGGCCACAGAAAAGACTCAGCTCTGTTCCTAAGAGGAATCCAGCGGGCAGAGCCAGGGAGAAACCTCCTGCCTGACACTGTGACACAAATGGTCCTGTCCCCAATGCTGCAGGGGCTCACTGCAGGAGAAGGGGTCCGACAGCCACCTTCCCCCGAAGAAGTGTGCTCCCAAATCAGTCCTTGCCTCAGGCCAGCATGGACTCCTGGCTGGCCTGGCTGTGCCCTGTTTGGGGCAGGGGCAGCAGGCAGGCCCATGCTCACCTGGAGCCCGTTTGGGGACAGGGCCACACTCACCTGGAGCCCGTTTGGGGACAGGGTCACACTCACCTGGAGCCCATTTGGGGACAGGGCCACACTCACCTGGAGCCCATTTGGGGACAGGGCCACGCTCACCTGGAACCCGTTTGGGGACAGGGCCACGCTCACCTGGAGCCCGTTTGGGGACAGGGCCACGCTCACCTGGAGCCTGTTTGGGGACAGGGCCACGCTCACCCAGAGCCTGTTTGGGGACACGGCCACGCTCACCTGGAGCCTGGCTCTGCAGCAGCAGAGGCATTCCTGAGCAGCCTCAGCACTTGCTTCAGCTCGTGCCTGCAGCATCCTGGCAGCAAGAGGAGCTCTGGCATGGCAGCTATTAGAGTGGGTGGCAGCAGATGGTGAAAGCAGAGGGGATAAGAAAATAAATACAAAGAGGCTATCTTGAGGGGAGAAGTCACCACATTAACACTCTGTTGCTTACACAGTGTCTTCTCCCAAAGTCTAAACAAACACTGCTCAGCTCCTGGTGCACAGGGAGCTGAGGGAGGGGACAGGGCTGAGCACACACAGCACTGCAGAGCCCTGAGAGGTGCTGCAGCCCCAAACCCTGCTCAGCCCTCCATGGCCCAAATGTCTGCAGGGCCATCTCACCCAGAACAGGAAAAGCAGCCAGGCAAAGAGCCTGCATGTCCTGCTACACACAGGTTACACCAAATTTAGGGAACTCCATCCTTCCAGCAGCCTGTGTGGACACAAGAGCACCACATCTGCACAGCTGCTCATGGGGAGCAAGGCAATCCCTTTCCCAGCCCTCACACAGCCTTGGACAAAAAACTACAGGAAAAGGAATATTATTTAAGGAGTTCAAAGCTTAATCCTGCTGCATGCCATCTGCTCAGACTGGTTACCCCTGACACTGCTGGTGCACCTGTAAATACACTGTCAAGTGTCAGTAAGGTGGCAAATACCAGAGCTGGCTTGGAGCTCTCTATCAAAGTGTTCACCCAACAGAAAACCCAGATTCTGTAAGATAAGAGAGCCCACACCAGGCTCTTCCATTAATCCCAAGCTCTGCAGTCTGCAGCAGGACCATTTCCGCTTCTCTGGCCACCAGCAGCAGTGGGAGAGGTCTTTCCCTCCAATTCTCCTCCTGAGAGATCTCCAAGGCTTCAGCCTTGGGAAAAACAACCAAAACTGGCGAGAGCCTGGCTCACCAGGCTGCTCCACACACAGAGCACAACTCACTGCCAGTCAAGAGCCCCCAAAACCTGCAGCCCTCATCACCACCTCCTACCTGGGTCTGCCAGAGTGCCTCAAGTGTCTGTCATTCACAAAGAATCTCTTGTGGTCCCTTCATCTGCATCCCACCACTTGAGCATCTCTTGTTTTTGGGCACAGGACATCCCAGCCTTGCTCAGGCAGTTCCACCTCCTTCTCCTGGCCACATCTCCCCTCTCCTGCTCTTGGGAGCTCCAGGTGCATAAAGGAGGCTCTGCAGGGAGCCCCAGCAAGGAGGTGAGAGCAGTCCTTAAACAGCAAGGGCTGGCTCGGGCAAAGGCAATTTATTATGTTAAACACGTTATTAAAGGATCTAAAACAACAGAGCAAAGATGTTCCAAGAAAGGTTTGAACTTCCCCAGCAAGGGGCTCTTGGGACTCCTCTTGTTAATACTGAGCAGCCTTGTCTGCAGCTGAGCCTGCAGTGAGCAGAAATGCCCCTCAGCCCCCGTGCAGAGCTCGTTTCACTTAAATCAATACAGCCATAGGGGAGACTTGAGGAAGCAAAGCTATTAGTGGGACCACAGTTAATTCTGGGGGAAAGAAACAAGCAACAAAAGCAATAAAACTGACTGATTGCTTATGCAGACACTGTAACCCTTTCCTGCCCAGGTCCTGCAGCACAGCAGAGGGGAGGATGCTCGTTGGGAAAGCCCTTCCTGCTTGGCATGGTCCCAAAGGGCAGCTGCAGGGCACAGGGCTGTGCACAGAGCTGGACAGGGGGCTGGGAGAGGCAGGGCTGCTCTGGGGAAGGAAAGGGACATTCCAGGAGATCCCATGAGCATGCAAGAGCTCAGCAAAGCAGCTCTTGGCAGCAGGACTGCAGGAAATGGGACAGCACGTGGTGGCTCCAGCTCTGGGTGGGAATCACCAGCAGCAGCACAGCTTTGGTGAGCAGGAGAGCCCAGAGCAGTGCAGGGACATCCCCTCCCAGCCCCAGCTGTCAGCACCTGAGAGGGGCCACCTCTGCCACAGCAACACCACACCAGGAAACCACCCAGGCCCACATCTCCCTAATCTCACACCTCTCTTCCCCACACATCTCCCTGTTTCTTCTGCCCCCTTAGATGATGCTGGCTGTAGCTGTAGGCATTAGGTGGGAAGGTTTTTCCTTGGTTTTTCCTTCTGAGCACCTCAGACAAGTGCAGGAGCTTGCAGAGAGGCTCTGCAGCAGCAGCAGCAATGTTGGCAGCAGTGCTGAAGGCAGCCCAGGGCCTGGGTGAGTGCCCGGTGCCCAGAGCAGCACGAGGGGGGAGAGCTTGCCAGGTGACAGCTGCATAGGAAATCACTGAGAAGATGTGGAGATAGAGCAAAGCAAACTGACTGAAATCAACACCAACATGAGCTGAAGGTTCTGCAAGCTGGTGATACAGAGCCACAGAATGGTTCAGGTTGGGAAAGGTCATTAAGTCCAACTGTACAGCCAGCAGCATCACCATGTTCAGCACTGACCCATGTCCTCAGGTGCTATACCAACACTTTCAGGGATGCTGGCTCTACCATTTCCCAGAGAGCCTTTTCCAGTGCTTTACAACCCGTTCTGTGAGAAGCTTTTCCTCATACCTAATCTAAACCTCCCCTGGTGCAACCTGAGGCCATCTCCTCTCGTCCTGTCATTTGTTTCCTTGGAGAACAGACTGACCCACACCTGGCTCCAACCTTCTTTCAGGGAGATGCAGAAAGTGAGAATGTCCCCCCTTTTCTCCAGGCTGGGCTCTCCCAGCTGCTCCTCATCAGAGTTGTGTCCAGACCTTTTCTCTGGACACGCTCTGCCCCTCAGTGAATGTATCAGCATTTCTGAAAGGGATTTTTTTTTCTGCCTCTAAAATAGCAGGAATAGGTTCACCCACAGCTGCTCCATCTGCAGGCCTGTCCTTGCACTGTCACAGGCCACCACAGCACCCTGGGACTCTCAGCTACGAGACACACAACAGCCAAATTGTAGCCCCACATTTCTCTCCACAGAGAAAAGAAAGGCACAGTTCTTCCCAAGAATATTTCTTGGTTTCACATTCTCTGAACCCAAAGAAAGGGAAAACAATTTTTGTATCATTTGCTGTGCCTGTGTTTGTGCCAAAGCAGAATGCAATATGGAGATTGTTGACCCAGAGTGATGGTGTTTTGTTTCCCTGGCCTGTCAGGCCCAGGCATATGTGTGTGTGTGTGTGTGTGTGTGTGTGTGTGTGAGGACTGCCAGGACAGTCACGAGATTCTGGGCGGTGTGTGCAAGCTTGAATGCTTGGCAGATTCCGTTTAGATGTAATGTAATATAGTGTAATATAATATAGCATAATACTGTATAATAAAATAATTAATTAGCCTTTTGATAGTAACCATCCAAAATGAAACAAATGTGTTCAGTACAGGTGTCACTAGAAAATTAAATATCAAAAGCCAAACAGAGGTAGAAATAAATTTTGAGAAGACATCATGGGAAAATAAAGGATCAAAAAGGACAGCATTGATAGGCAGGAAAATTTTGCTATAGCCTTCACTAGTATCAAAATTCTACCCTGTCACAGACTTCTTTTATGAAAAATCTTTTCCTTAGGATTTTTCCTCCTGAGAAGCTGACAGGCCTCAGGAACAAAATGTAAACAATGGTTATCTGCTGCTGTGGAATGCAACAGGTGCACCTGTGATTGGTCTCATGTGGTTGTTTGTAATTAATGGCCAATCACAGTCAGCTGGCTCAGACTCTGTCCAAGACAGAAGCTTTGTTGTCATTCTTTCTGATTCTATTCTTAGCCAGCCTTCTGGTAAAACCTTTTCTTCTATTCTTTCAGTATAGTTTTAATGTAATATATATCATAAAATAATAAATCAAGCCTTCTGAAATATGGAGTCAGATCCTCGTCTCTTCCCTCATCCAAGAACCCCTGTGAACACCGTCACACTACCCTCACCACAAAATCCTAGGAATTATAAATCTTTTCTTGATGATATTCTATCTCTTGATCAGGGTCCCTCCTTATAACATGAAAACTCAGCCTGAAATTTGGGAGAGGGTAGGGTGGGATCTGTGAGGAAGCCAACTCTTACACAGTGACTTCAGCACTGCATTTCTTGGTTCATACTGGGCCTCCCTTTTGATAAGATGGAGTCACATGAATCATTCTCTCCCCTTGTTGGGCATTACCAAACACCTTCAAAACGGGGAAACAGCCCCAAAGCAAGCCTGGCAGTGAACAGCCCACCCTCCTGGCAGTGCCAGAGCCATTCCAGAGCCATCTGAGCTGCCTGTCCCTCCTGAGGGCTGCAGGGAGCACCACTGACCTCCGAGGCCGGGCCGCAGGCGGTTGTCGTAGCCGTCCAGGAGCCGGTCCAGGATGCGTGTGAAAATGGTGATGTTGTCCTTGCTGTCATCCACCACGTCTGAGACGTGCTTCTGAGAGAGCCTGGCACGGGGAGAGGGGGGAAAAACCAGAAGAGAGGGTTAGAGGGGAAATCTACACTGTGTGTGCTCCCAGAGCTACAGGGAGGGAAGGGCCTGAAGGGCAGGATGGGATTCAGGTTTTGGTGAATTTGTGTGTTTGCAGGACTCACCACAGGGCATGGGCCTGAAGGGCAGGATGGGATTCAGGTTTTGGTAAATTTGTGTTTGCAGGATTCACCACAGGCCATTTCTGATCAGCTCCCCTCTGTCCCCACAGAGCTCCTCACTGTCCCCATCACACCTTTCCCAGAGCTACAGGGAGGGAAGGGCCTGAAGGGCAGGATGGCATTCAGATTTTGGTAAATTTGTGTTTGCACACACCACAGGGATTTCTGATCAGCTCCCGACTGTCCCTTCCCCTTCTCTCCCACCTACAGGGAGGGAAGGGCCCAAAGGGCAGGAGGGGACTCAGGTTTTGGTAAATTCCTGTGTTTGCGGGACTCAGCACAGGGATTTCTGATCCCCTCTCCTCACTGTCCCCATCCCACCTTTTCCAGTTACAGGGAGGGAAGGGCTTGAAAGGCAGGATGGGACTCAGATTTTGGTAAATTCATGTGTTTACAGGACTCACCACAGGGATTTCTGATCAACATCAGCTCCCTTCTGTCCTCACAGAGCTCCCCACCTTTCCCTGCCCAGATCCACCACGATGGGATCCACCACTGCACCACAGGGAGTGGTTTAGGAGCCCTGTTTTAACAGGAATGCCCCAGCATCCCTTGCCTGCCCCTAAAAATGGGCATTTTCTGAGCAGAGGCCGTGGGAAGCTGAGTTATTGAAGTGCCACTGTCTCCTTACAGGCAGCAAGGAAGAAGTGACACCAGGTATTTGGCAGATTGAGCCATTTCAAAGATCTCTGCCCCAGGGAAGAGGTGAGACAGAAAAATAGGAATTCAGTAAACAGGCTTAAAGCCTCATCATTAAAACACTTAGTGAACCATCCCTGCAGTTTGCTGAACTTTTCCCTGCTTATAAAAACAAATGAGCTTCCACATTCCCATCTCTGCTCAACACAAGAAGCCTGGAAGCCCCCAAACAAGATGATTTCCTCAGAACACATTCTGCCCCAGGTGGAATAAAACAAGGAATAAATTCCTCTAAAAAAAGCACATCTCACTGAACAAAATCTTCAATGCGGTTTTGCAAACACAAGGGGCTCAAGTAATACATTTGCATTTTGTGTCTCCCTTTCAATCAACAGAAAAGGAGATTGTGAGTCCTTCTGGAACCACCTGCCTCTAAAAGAGATTTCAGATGGCACAGAGCAGCAGTGCTGTGGCTTCAAGCACAGTTTTCCCCAGCAAAAATAGCTGTTAGGACCAAAACAAATGGAAAGGCAGAAGATTAAGTAACAGAAAACAAAAAGAAAAATCTATAGAGATGAAGAGTTTTCAAGGAAGATGGAAGAGGAAATAACAGAGAGACAAATGAGGCAAAAAGAAAGATTAAGAGGCACAAACAGGCAGCGAGGTGGCTGAAAGAGCCCAGCCAGGCAGGGGAAAAAGGCAGCTGAAGCAGAGGGATGCTCAGCAGCAGCTACAGGAGCCCTCTGGGAGCAGGGAAGCTCTGACTGGTAAATAGGCACTAAATGGAGAGGTGAATAACTGGGGAGCACTGGCCAGAGGAACAGCATGAATGCCACAGACCAGAGCTGGTGGACATGCAAATCATGGTTCCAATTACCAAGGACAGCACCTGTGACCATCAGAAATGTAATGCTGGGGGAAGAAAAGCCCCTAAATTGTCACTTTCTAACACTTCTGCCCCTTTCCTTCCCACCCCAGCCTTATGTCCTTTGATGTGTGGCAGCCACTGGTTTCAGCATGCATCATGAAATAACTGGGGGGAAAATAATAAAACTGACAAAAAACTACAGAAAAATGGATATTATTTAAGGAATTCAAAGCTTAATCCTGCTGCATGCCATCTGCTCAGACTGGTTACCCCTGACACTGCTGGTGCACCTGTAAATACACTGTCAAGTGTCAGTAAGGTGGCAAGTGCCAGAGCTCTCTGTCAAAGTGTTCACCCAACAGAAAACCCAGATTCTGCAAGACAAAAGAAGTGCAAAGAGTATTTCCTAGCAAAAGAGGAAAAATTGAGAGCAGGGTATGGGTACTTCTAGAGTCAGGTTGAATCAATACTATTTAGAATGCTGCAGTTAATTGAAATATTCCCTTTTGGGCAATTCTGACATTAATTTTCATTGGTTTCATTGACCAAACACTCTGGGAAATTTCCTTTCAAGTACCTGAGGTCTGCTTCTCCAGGGGCACATCCCACCTCTCACAAGACCACTTGGCCTCTGTTTTTTGGCAAAGCAACACCTGGAGAAGTGGTAAAGCCAGGAAGCTGAGCCTCCAGGATGGTAACAGAGTGCTGAAATTCCATTTACCATAGGGTGAAGCATGGTTGGAGTAACACCTGACCCAGCCCTAATGCAACCTGCCAGATCCAAACATCAAAACATGTCTGGCATTACAAACTGCATCACAGCCTCCAAGATTTCCAGCTGAAACCAAACGCTGGTTTTGGCTTTTCATCTGGACTTGAACTCCCTGCAGGTAAGAAGAGTTTTGAGAAATTTAACAAATGCCTGCAGTAATTAGTGGGGTTTCAATTGTACCAGCTTTCAATAGATGTCATGGTTAAAAGCAATCTGTCCCAGTGTCTGCTGATGAGTATATAACCATCTATAACTTATGAATAGCTAGCATGCTCATGAAAAGCTCATTCATTAATGTTTTATAAGCTATCTTTAAAAATTACCCATAATATAAAGAGCTAGAGGATGGATTTTTGTGAAGGAACTCCTGGCGGAGGCTCAGCGGTGATGGGAAAAATGAGTTTACAAATTTCAAAGCTGTTTTACTTAGCCTGACATTTGAGGGTTTGACTTCAATGTGAGCAGTGTGGGATTCACTTGGGAGGTGCTGGGGGAAGAGCAGCGTAGGCAGGACAAGGGAAGGTGCAGCAGGGGAGAGGCAGCAGCACCTGGCACCTGATTTGGGCTAATAATTCCTTTGCCAGGAGAGCTCTGGGCTGCCTCACCTCACCTCAACATAAAGCTAAAGCTGCCCTTTAGCAAGGCATAAAGGGACTGCAAAGAGATGTGCAGGATCAAGGTTTTAAAATAATTAAAATCCTCTAGGCAGGAAGGATGGAGGTTTACAGCAAATTTAATTAGGATAGGCTTGAGGAAAAGTCATTACCTTGCCACCTGTGCACAGGCTCTCTGGGGAGCTGTGCCACATCAGCACAGGGGTGCCCTCACACACAGTTTGGGAAGCAAATCCTCCTGGGGATCAGTGCTGTGAGCAATCCCTGTGTGGCAGGGGAGAAGCAGCACCCTGAATACAGGGTGGGGAGGAAAAGGCAGCAGGGAGGAGGACAGAGCTGCAGGCACAGGGCATGGGGACAGCCCCCAGAACCATTGTGGGGATGGGGTGAGAGGCCAGGGCTCACTGTGCCCGTGCAGGGTCAGCACTCACAGGGCAGGGCAAGCTGCAAAGTCAAATCCAGGCAGACAAAGCAGAGCAGGGCAGGAGGGGCAGCACCAACATCTTTTCATGCACGAAGATCCTTGATCCCTTCTGGACTTGTAACTCAGCAGACAACATTTCAGTGTCCATAACTGGCACTCTAAAGGCTTTTCTAAATGTTTTATAGAAGTCATGTATTATTTGCATTATTTCTCTCTCTCTGTGCAGAGCTCCTCCCTCCCCACATCTGCATCGAAGTGCTCCCCAAGCTCACCCAGCAAAGACCCTGGTGGGATGCAGTCATGGACTACAGGCTTTCAGCCCCTCCAGACAGCTCCCAGAGGCTGGGAAGGTGAGGCTGGCAGCAGCACTCTCAATGCCAGGACAGCCAGAGCACACCCAGGCACAGGAGAGCAGCCAGGGTGGCAGAGAACCCCAGTGCTGCAGCAGGTCAGGTGTGCTGCCCGTGAGTCATTACACCATTAACAGCCAAACAGACGAGGCAGATTGATTTTCTGCTCTTGAAAATAGTATTCAAATATTAAATGGGGTGGGGGGAATCTCTCTTCCAGGTTAAAATTCAGGCAAGCAGAGTCCTTGCCCAGAATGAATTGTGAAGAGGCCAAATCTGAAAATAGGTTTTGTTGCAAAAAATTGCTGACAACTGATCTCAGTGACAGCACCTCAAATAATGCCAGTGTGAGCCATGTTAGGGACTGAACAGCCCCTGGGGGGAAGGCATGGGGATGGGGACATGGGGAGGAGGGTAAACACAGCAGAGACCCTTTAGTGCTTTGCCCTGGACTGCTTCATACACATCCTGACCCCGAGATATTTAAGTTCAGTAAGAGGACAGCAGCCTTGGCCAACAGCTCAGCACTCACCACCTTACCCAGCATCAGCAGGGAGAGCCAGGAGCAGGAGCAGGACTCCAAGGCTGAGGAGGGAGAAGGGCCCCATTCCCGGGAGCCTGGGTGCCATGGTGGCAGCGTGCAGCCACTGCAAAACGAGCCTCCAAACCTGTCAGGGAGGGACAGAGGGCAATGACAGGAGAGAAAACAGATTTCAGTTACTAGGGAAAAGCAAACAGTTCAGTTTTTCATGCTGGACAGCTGCCAGTATTTCTGGGGTCCTGCATTTGAGATCTCAGGAAACCCTCAGGAACCAAAGGCAGCATCGTGGGCTGGAGCACTGCTGGCCCTGGGCAAGCTGCATCATGGCAGAGCCAAGCAGACATTAAACCCTCACCCCACCATCACAGCAGACCCTGCAGCTCCCCAATGCTTCAGCCCACTCTCCAAAGTGGTAATCCCACTCTCCAAAACAACCACACTGGCTCTTCCTCCACCTCACCCTGCAGGCTCAGCCACAAGCTCCCCTTGCAGCAGTGCCAGCTCACCTGCTACCTTCTGCCACCTCGGTGACACCCTCACAGCAGAAGCACTTGGGAAGTCTCAAGACCCATTTTTTTTCCCCCCAACATTTTTTCTAGACAGTTAAACCCTCATTTAATTCTGATAATGACGCTGCCAGGAATTATTATTAAGTTTGACCACCGAGACCCAAGGTGGTGGGAGCGCTCGTGTGGTGATACCACACTTAGTGGTGCTCAGAGTTTTCATTAATGCTCAGTTTTACTTTTATTGTGATGTTATTGCACATTTAACTGCCTTCTCCTTTTATGTATCTCATTATGTTGATGCACCTTAGAGCAGCACTGCCAAGCAACAGCCTGGATAAATAGAGCTTGTCGTGACATCTCCCCCTCACAACGCTCCTGTCTGGCACCCAGGGGGTTCAGCCAGCCCCACTCTGAGCCCCCAGAGCCAGCAGTGAAGGCTCCAGTCAATCTCAGCAGGCAGAAACCAGGGCAAGGTGCTGGTGCCAGCCAAATGTGACCTCTGGGTTTCTCCACTCCACACTGCAGAGCCTCAGACAGCTCCCTCCAGCACTGAGGGAGGTGCTGGCTGCACTGCCAAAGCCCAGCAGCTGGATGGCAATTCTGGCCCAGGACGAAGGGACAGGGGAACACTGTGGGTGCTGCCAAGGAGCAGGGGATTCTGCACAGGGATGTGGGAGAGGAGAGCTCCCAGCAGAAATCCTGTGCAGAGGGCTCAGCCCAGCAGCATGGAAACACCTGGAGAGCACACATGTCCTCAGTGTGCACCTGGGGAAGAGGCACAAAGCCAGGCTGGCTGGTTTGTTTGATCACTTTTCTGCATTTAGCTGGTCTCCCCACAGCACTGGGGCCCTGCAGTCTCCCTGGAGGCTGTGCCTGATCCTTGTTTTTAGCTCCAGGAGCACAGGAGCTGCCAGGCAGGCAGAAGGTAAGAGCCAGACACCACCAGTCCTTACCACCCACCTCAGCTTTGTTCTGGCAAGACACTCACTAACAGCAGGCACAAGGGGAAAAAAACCCAATCAACCAACCAACCAACCAACCAACCCAGCATTTGGCCCTAGTTACCTTTACCTTCCTCCCCGTCAGCCACATAAAATCCTTGCAGAAACGAATGCATGGATTCATTTAGGCACAGTGTGCTCAGGCTTTGTTCATCAGGATTCCACCTGAATGCCCCCTAGGGAAGCTCATCCTCTGGCATGGACACTCCCATGGCTCTGGTGAGAAAAGTTCTCATTTGGGAGGCCTCCTCTGGCTCTCCCCACTTTCCAGCTGAGAAGGGACACACACAGTCTTGGAAATTCAAGTATTTGATGATGAAGCACAAATTAACTGGCTGAACATCTGTTCTGTGGGAAATTCCAATGTTTCTGGGAGACTTCGTTCCAAATCACAACAAGGACAGATAAAATGTTGATTTTTTTTCTTACAAGGCAAATTCAGAACTTCTTCAATAAGCAGCTTCTCAACAGATTTCCTTTCAACTTTTCCCTTTCATTTCATTTCAACTTGCATATTATACAATAGTATTTAATTGATTTTTTTTCCTAAGGCAATTTCAAATACTAGCCAAAAGCAAAAAAAAAAAATTATAAAAAAATAAAAGAACCATTGCTGTCTATCCTCTCCCCTCCCTAAAACACCACTGAAAATTTTCACTGAAATAAACATTTTCCCATTCAACTGCTGATTTTGAAAAATGCTTTGTTTGGGCAGAATTTGCACAGCCAGCAGACTCTGACCAGGGATCCCCACACAAATGAGGACACTGGATATGCAGCAGGTGCCTCCTGGCTCTGCAGGAACTGTTGTGGCTCCTGTAGAACATTTGGGACCATCTTTATCAGATTAGGTGAAACCATGGGTGGAGCAGATAATGCACCAAAAGTGGAAAAAGTGAAGCTAAAAAAAGTATTAGAGTATTAGAAAATGGAGGAACAAGGTAATTTGGAGGGTCAGGAACAGTGACAAAATCCAGAACACCTTCCATGTGGATGTGTCCTGTCTGTGCCAAGAAGCTTTTAACAACTGCATTTTCACCAAACCTTGTTCATAGAGTTTTCCTTCAATATTATGCAGAGATGAAGATTCATTTTATAGTTCTGATGAGGAAGATGCTAGCCAACAGGGCTAGCCAAGGACAACAGAAGTGCTCAAATTAAATCAAATTTGTGCTTAAGTCTCATTTGAAACATCAGAACCAGCTCTACATACCTGCACTGGAGCAAAATCTGTTTTCACTACTTGCCCAAGCAGACATTTTGCCAGTCACATCTCAGTTTGTTCACACTGAGAATGTCCCCAAAATGGGGCTTTGCTGTGGCTGCACTCAGGGAGGACAGCCCAGCATGGAGAACAGCCTGGCACTGTTTCCTACCACTTCCCTTTGGTCCTTGCTTTGTTTTTTCCTTGGGAAGCTGGACAGAAGAGCCTGCAGGGTGTTCTCCTCGTTCTGTGGCTACTTCACACTTGGAGATGGATTGAGAAGCAGAGCCAGCCCTGCTCATCACCCTGCTGCCAAGCAGGAAAGTGTAAGGGAATACGAAGAGGATTTGCAGAGGAGATTTCAGCATTCAGACCGTTCAGGGATCACCCAAAGGCCCCACAACCAGACCCTAGTGTGGTTCCCATGGCACAGCAGCTCTCAGCATCACTTCTCCCCTTTCCTGGGGCTCCTGCAAGCCCAGCCACAGGCACACACAGGAACCCAACCGGTGCAAGTGCTTTAGGAACCCAACAGCTTCTACTGGCCACACAGCCTCCCTAATAAAATCAGTTTGTAAAACAACTCTCTAGGTTTCAACAGCCCAGTAACCGAGCTCCTCAGGTTTTAGCACTCAAGAGTAGCTCTAGGAGAGGGTGCTGATGGCAGAGCAGGCACAGGGGTCCCGCTGTGCCCAGGGAAGGGATGGGAACACCCACGAGAATGCCTCAGGAAAAGCAGCCCTGGAGCTCCTCCAGCCGTGCTGGGGCTGTCCCCGTGCTATGCTGGGCTATTCAGCTGTCACTTCCCACTCAGGAAAGCTCTGAATCAGCCAACGCCTTGATCAGAATACCTGCAGGGATCCCTGATCCTCGGGAAGGGGAGGGAGGATGTAGGCAACGTGCATTTAACTGCACGGAACCAAGCGAGGGTTTGGGAACGTTAATTGGCTGTTAACAGCCTCAAAGAAGGAAAAACACCCGAATCTCTTACTAGGACTTGCTGAAGGGAAAACTGCACAGTATCCATGAAGAAAAAAGTGCAACATACCAACCTTTTCAAGCTCAGAAAAGAGTGGTACAACTCTTTAGACTGATCTCCTCTTCCATATGAGTTAAAGAACATCTTCCCCAGAGCTCGTGGCTCTGCTCTGTGTCTGTGCAAGATGGAGTCTGGAGGGATGGTGTGTGTTCAGAGCAGCTCTGCACTTCTTCCTCCCTCCATCTGTCCACTGCTCACTCCTTAATGGCACAGTTAGCAAATGCTCTCAGCACTAATTGTGCAGTTGCTGGTAACCTCCACAGCTGAATCCAATGCAGATTTCCTAAGAGCTCTGCTGACACCCTGCAGCTGGAATCTAGCGATACTTGAAGTTCACAACACAGGGAATTTGGCAGGTGTCTTTATGAGCACACACCTAAGGGCTTCACAAACATTCCCACTCCTCTCCAAGACAATCTGTCCAATCTCCAGAGCATCACAGCACAACAACACTCCAGGGAAATACAGTCTTCCTGTTGGATGTGCTGTGAACAAGGAGTTGGAAAAGCTCCCTTCCTTCCTTCCCTCATGACAGCAACATGCTCCAGACCCTGCTCCCACTGAAGTGGGTTTGGGAACCAAAAAAAGTGCTGGAAGCTTCCAAAGCAGAAAGGTATCATAGTAGCTGTGCCAACATTGGGTACCTCCTGACTTGGCACACTGAGACTGATCTTCCCAGAAATCCTTATTCTAGAAACCATTAAATATTCTGAAGTGCCTTCCTAGGAAAGAGTGATTAGCACAGGCTTACTGCTGACAAGGGAGACACAGAACTCTGGAGGTGGAGACTGAACAATAAAATTGCAAAAACCCTGAGAGAATGGCCAGAGGGAGGGATACTGCAAGCACCAGAAAAGCAATGCAGGCAGAAGAGGCCCATAAACCCACCTGGGCACATCTGTGAGAGTCACATGGGCATCTCACCCAAATTACTGCCTCCTGGGGAGATGCACAGCCAGGGAACCATCTGATTCACTCAGCAATAGTCTCACCATGCAGACAGCATTCAGAAACCAGCCCAAAGGACAAATTCACCCCAGCACTGCACCCAGAGATGCTGTCCACCTGTGGTGTCATTGGATCAGCATCCCCACGTGCCATGCATGGACACCAGTGGCATCAGCTGGAGGGGTGAGAGCACTGGCAGCTCCCACTCAGCCCCCAGGACCTGCAGCAGCTGCACATCTTTTGTCAAAACAGGTATCTCAGGGAGGGCTGTGCACTGAGGAGCCGATGCTGGGAGCCAGCTGGAAATCACACTGGGAAGAAGAGGCAGCTTCAGCCCAAAAGCTCAGATCAAAGCACTTCTGTGCAGGAAGAAGAGGGGGATCCACACCCCGGTGGTGTCAAGCTCCATCTGCCCACCTGCACGGCAGCACAGCCAAGCACAGCGCTCTAGGTGACCTCACAACACCTGCATATTTACCCCCAAATTTAGGAGCACTTGCACAGCACAAGAAGCTCATTAAAGCCCTTCCTCATGGCACTGGAGACTCTCCAAAACAGGTCCTGGGCAGCAAGAGAGGTTCTTCAACACCCCTCAAGGATTGCAGAATCATCCAGCCTGCACGGGCTGGGCTCTGTCCAGCTGTCCCTGACCCTCTGTGAGCACACCAGGGTTCTGGTGGCCACTGCTGTGCCTCTTGAATGCCTCTCTGAGCAAAGCTCCAAGCTCTCCGCAGAGACAGCAGCCAGCAAGTGCTCAGTGCAGCAGCAATAAACACAGGCAAGGCACACACTGCCCTGTGTGGAGAGGGCTTTCTTCAGTTCTCAATCACTCCAGCTAAAAAGGAGGGTTCCTTGGAACAAAAATATCTTTTCATTCGAGGGCAGGGGCAGCAATGAGCAGCCACAGTTCATCTGGAAGCCCGGGAAGGGCTGAGTAAGGCGCTGTGGTGTTTTACAAGACCCCTGTCTCACATCCCAGGTTGTTTGCATCCCTTTGTTCTGAAATGAGCTGGCTGGGACGCCCGTGTGTGCTGCACAGCACAGGCACAGACACCTCGTTCAGCAGCCCAGCCCTGCCAGCTCCACCTGCAGCAGCCAGCACAGGGCCAGGCTGCCTTTGGGAGCCTGGATCCAGCCCAGTGCTCTGTTCCCATCACCTGAGGTCGCCTGGATGTCTCCAGCTTGCCTCTAGTTCAGCGCTGTCTGGTGCTGTGCAGAGGCTGCTGAAGGCCAGGAGCTGCTACAGGAGCTAGCGTTTTAGAGAAATCAGAGACCAAGAAACAGGCAGCAGCACCTCCATCCACCTGAATCCAACATGCTGTTTGCCACCTGCATAGAGAAACAGCCCTGGCTCGCAGCGAGGGGCGCGTGGCAGAGGAACCACACAGCCCTCGACTCCTGAGCAGGGAAATGTTTGTGCTCACTACCTAAGAGGCACACACTGGCTCGTCCCTGCAAACACACAGGCACTGGAGGAGCCATAAACAACCTTCCTGTGAATCTGTCACACACAGAAGGTACGAGGCACATGTGATGGTTATCAAATGTGTTGTCTGCAGCTCTGCAAGGGATGCCAGCAGAAGATACTTGGAAGCAGAAGCACCAGGCAAAGAAATTAAAGGTTTAGATCAACATGTAAATCTTGGGAGCAAGCCTTAAAGTGGATTTCTTCTGTAAGTTGTTCTGCTGGTAACGAAGGGATAAGGTCTGTGTCCAACTCCCAACCCAGCTTTAATTTTCCAAAATGAGAAGCCGCTTGACAGTTTTTCCTCATCAAAACAAAATTAATCCAAGTATTGCATCTCTCTACTCAAAAACACATCCAGAGGGACTGTAGAGTGATTCACACCCACAACTGCTATGGGAAACCGTTTGCACTCATAGTGTAACAAGCCAACACTGATTCACCCACATAATTACAGGCAGACACTGATTCACAGCTACTGCAACTGCAGACAGACTGACTCACAATCAAAGCAACTGCAGACAGACCCGGGCTCACAATCACAACTGGAAATACAACCATGCTGACAGAATTCACAGCTCCGTGTATCTGCAATTCCACGTACACACCAACCTCTGGAAAACTGGCCAGCAGTGCAAATGCTGCTCACCAAGCCCTGCTGTTTTTCACTGGCACTTTTGACCTTCACCCCAGAGTCATCTTCCCCTGGCTGGGGGAACAATCCCCACACCTCAGCAGCCTCCCTGCCCTGGCAGGAGCCCAGCAGGACTGTCAGAGCCAGGAGCAGCCAGAGACACACAGGGAGTGTGTATGGTGCAAGGCATCCCTGTACATCCACTCTGTGCCACACACGGCTGCGCTGCCTCCGTGCTTCCAGAATGGGAGTGAATGCAAGCCAAGTACAATACATTTAGCCCATGGGCAGAGGAGATGGCAAAAGACTCACCACTGGGCAAAAGCCTGAAAAGCTGGATTATTTACTACACTCTCTGGCTGGGTATGTAATTATGTCAGTGTTCAGCCTGGGTATTGTGCTACTTTTTGTAAACAGTTGGCAGGAATACTCGGACTGGGATGAGGGGCTGGGCTGTGTCTCCAGTGTGGAGAGAAGCAGGCTGAAGAGGACATGGTCTACTTAGACCAAAAAAAACCAAAAACAACTGAGTTGAAAGAATGCATTAAGCAGGAAAAGGCAAAGGAGAAGCTGAGAGTGAAGTGGGACAGGTGGCAGTCTACTGACAAAGGGAGAAGAAAGGAGAAAGAACAGAAGGGGAAAAGCTCCATGATGCAGACTTGTGATAAGGAGCTCCAAAGCGAGGAGAAGCAGCAGTCCCCCTGTGCCGAGGGTGTCTCGCAGCAGTGCAGACAATGCATCTGTGCCTCCCCACACGCCGGGCTGGCTGAGGGTGAGAGCCAGGAGCAGATCCCAGGGGAAGGACACAGCAGCCTCCAGGGCAGCGTGTGCCGAGGGCCCAGGTGCAGCTGCAATCCCTCCAGCTGCTCTCTCAGAAAGGAGCAGCAGGGTCAGGCTCCAGCACTCCTGCCTCTGTGCACTGCGGGGCACCACGGGCACAGGCTGAAGGGCAGCCTGGCCAAACTCCACCGAAACAGCATCACCCCAAAACCCCCCAAAATCCCGCATCCTCCAGGGCAAGGAAAAAGTTAAGAGGCAGACTACAGAAAGGACAAGACTTGCCTGAACCACAAGTAGCATCTTCTAATTGTGGGCTGGTGCTGCCTCAGCACCTGCTGTTTTCTTCTCTGCGCTCCCCAGAAGGGCACTAAGGGGAGGGAGAGGTGAGGAAGCAAACCTGCTCTGCTGTTACCATCAGAACAACTCGGGTGAGCAGCCACTGGGAGCTGCTCTTGCCAGCCCACGGCAGCAGGAATCTCACCAGAGGGTCCTGCTTCTCTGTTTCTGTCTGGGGACGCTGCTGCATTTGCAGCCAGTCAGCAGCAGATTCGAGGGAGACACTACAGATGCAATTGGCCAGGGAAATGAACTATTTGTTCAATCGTACTTCTCTTGTCCAGGAGAGAACCATTCTGGCAGAAGGCAGAGTGAGGAACAATGGCTAAGTGTTGCAGTGGGGACTGTCTGCCACTTAATTGCATTAGGCTATTCCTTTTTAATGATCCATATCTCAGTCCTAGTAACACTGGGAGAAGGAGAAAAGACCTAGAGCTCTTTTCCCCTCTCCCCTCACACCAGGCTCAGAAACTGCAGCCCCCAAAACTCCTTTCCCTCCCAGCCCAACACAGCATCTGTGCCCATTAGGCCTGGCTGCAGGATTCAGGGGGAAATTTGACTTTGCTTTACTACACCTTTCTCCCTTCCCCTGCATCCCCCGTCCGGCTCCAGCCGGGGGGGCTCAGCACCGTCCTCCTCCCGGCTTTTCTCCCCGCAGCCGCTCTCCCCGTTCTCCAGCCGGCAGTGCCAGCCGCGCGGGTTGGATGCCCGGCGGGGAGCACCGGGCACGGCTCCGCTCCGGACCGACACGCGCGGGACCTGCCGCGGGAGCAGGGATGCTCCGAGCCGCCCGCCGAGCCCCCCCTTCCCTCCTCGCTCCGCCTATTGTCCGCGACCCCCAGACAATACCGGGGGCCAGCACAGCCAACGCTAATTCACCCACATAATTACAGGCAGCCCCATCCCATCCCATCCCCGCCCGGCTCCGCGCTGCCCCCCGCCCCGGAACGCTCGGGGAGCCCCGGGGGAGCGGGGACGCGCCCGCACTCACCGGCGCCGGCTGCCCCGGCGGGGGGCTCGGGGGGCGGCCGGAGCCCGCCCGGCTCCGCAGCGCTGCGCAGGGCTCCGCGCCCAGCCCGCCGTGCCGCCCGCCCGGGGCTGCCCGTGCCGCCTGCGCGCTGCTCCGGCCGCGGCCAGCCAGGCAGACGGCGAGGGAGGGAGAGAGGGAGGGGAGCAGCATCCCCCCGCCTTCCTCCTCCTCCCCGCGCCCCGGAGGAGGGTTTACCCACCCGCTTTGTGCCGAGCCGCCCGCCCCGCAGCGCAGGCAGCGGGGATGGGTCGCTGGCTCTTGCCCCGCTTCGGGGCCACCTCGCCGAGCGATGGATGCTCCGGGCTCCTCCGCCCAGCCCCGGCCTCAGAGCACCGCCATCCTCTCGGCGCAGGAGGATGAGCAGAGCAGGGCTGGCTGCTCCCTACCTGTTGAAGGGGGCAGCTCCTCGAGGCGCTGTGCTCCTGCCGGGAGGTGGGCAGCACCCCAAGCCGCCGGGCCTGGCCGGGTCTCCCGCCGGGGCAGGGAAGTTTGGCCCACAAGTTGGGATTGCCGAGGTTATATCGCAATAAAACGATAGGAAGAGGGGGAAAACGCGGGGAAGGGGAGAGGAGGTAAAATGCAGCGAGGAGCAGGCAGCGAAGGCAAGGGCAGAAGCGGTGTGGAAATGCAGGGAGCCCGGAGGAAGGGCTGGCCACAGCCGGCTGGGCTCGGGGAGGTTTTGCAGAGGCACACGGCAGCGAAGCTGGGAAGGCGAAAGCTGACAGTGAGGCACTCTCAAAATATATTGTCCCTGCAGAGCTCTCCCTGCTCTGCACGCACCGCAAGGCTCAGCCGCAGCTGACTCGAGGTACAGAACCTGCCCTCCAGCACCGGGCTGTGGGGTGGCCATGGAGCACCGCTGCAGGCACTGCTGACCACCCCAGAGCTCCTCTGGAAAATACTCTTGGTTCTGAACACTTAAAATAACACGGAAACATACTTCAGGACAAGGGCCCTCAAGGCATGGGTGATTAAATCCAATTTAACTGTCAGTTCTCTGCATTGAGGTATTAGAAAATGACCCAGTTCTTGCTTCCAGGAGAAAAGGGCAATCACGGTTCTACCTCATCCCTGCACAACACAGCCATCCTGACTTTGGTGAGACAGGAGTATTTATCATGACATTCCTGGACAGTAAGAAGAGAACCTCATCTCTCTTTCAAAGACAAATTTAATCTCCCTGTGGTCTGAGGATGGTGTTTACTAATCCATGTGTCCAGATGTATCTGTAGGCAGCAGGTTAAATGCCAGTAGAGTTTTGCTTTCCTCTGCTGGGCAGGGTCCACAGGCAAGAGCTGAGGAGCTCACAAGATCTGAAGACCAACATCTCGAACAAAAACTGTTCACTGCCCTCACAATCAAATCTGCCATATTTTAGACCAGAGCATCTTTACTGTTACTGCAATGCTTGGCTCACTTACAGGAACTCTGAACTGCCACAAACCCTAATCAAGATAAGTTTCTCCAGCCCTCAACATCACATCCAACCCCAGACAATGGAGATTAAATACTCACAGGACAATTTTGCCCTAGCAGCAAGACCTTCAAGTTGTTATTTTCTGTCCTCTGAAAAATATTTTGCCTGAGCAGCAGAGACCTAAGTTGAGAGATCTCATGTGGACAGCCAACATTTTAATTGTCCTCAGGCTGTTCACACATGAATGACAGCACCCAGTACATGGTGCAGGGCTGTTGCCATTTAAAAAAAAAAAAGTCTGTTTCTGCATTGAACTCCTCCTGCCATAACATAAAGCATCACTCAAGAAGACAGCTGTGTGTGCACGCTGGCAGAGGAGCTTTTTGCTGGTCTCCAAAACTAGGACAAATCGTAGGATCATAGGAAAACTTGAACTGGAAGAGATTTCAGGACACCAGCAGCTAATCCAGTGTCCTACTCAGGGCATGGCCAGCTAAGGAAGAGCTCTGGGAGCAACACAATTTGGCCTTAGCTCTTCACACAGAATTCCTGCTTGCATCCATGTTTCCTCCAAGCCATGTCTCCTGTTCCTCATTTATATGCCTGTGAACAAAAGAGTGTTGGCAAGGGAACAGGGAAGAGCCCAGAGGGAGTCCCAAGGCACAGCCATTCCCTCAGCTAAGAGCCCCAAGGGTCTGGCCCACCATCTTCCCCCTGGGAGGGGTTGCTCCAATGGAAAATACACCAGGATGGCCATGCCCAGACAGGGGACATGGCCTGCTCAAGGACATTGATAACCCTGAGACTGAGAGCAGAAATCACCCTCACACTTGTTCTTCCTCTTTTCCAAACTGATTCAGCTGCTGGCATGAGCTGCCTTGGATTTGAGAAGAGGCATGAAACAGAATCAGTGAGACAGGCATATCCGGAGACAGAAGTGACTCAGGATTTTAAATGGCTCGTATTGAAGAACATTCCAAGATTTACACATTTAACAACAGTCAGAGGCAATGAAAACCATGCTTCTCCTGAGGCCTCTTCTTCCACAAGCAACAGTCACACCCAGTTCCCCAGGAGCAACATCTCTTGCTCTGCCCTGAGATGCCTTCACCAAATGCTGCCTCCCCACTCAGATGTCTCTGACACTGCCAGCAGCCTGAGTGAGTCTTGGGTGCATGGCCCTTCACTGGAAGATCTTTTCCAAGAACTTAAAAATCCAGTTGAATCCCTCCCCTTGTAGCCACAGCACAGGTTCTCACAAAGGTGGGGAAGAGACTAATTGGAGTCAGACAGAAAAGAGAGCACCACATGAACACTGAGCTGCTGAGAGCAGAGCAGGAGGTGCAGCACCTAAGAAAGGAACACCTCCCAAATTAGGAGCTCTGTGGATGTACATTCTGTAACCCTTTCTGCCCCTCCAGATGTGTTGATCCACACCATAATCAGCTCATGCAAGTCCTTGGCAGAGCAGGCATGGTGCACCACAGCAAGGTCTGCTTCCAGCTGCCAAGCCATTAATCAAAATATCCACCAGTCAAAGCCCTCCTGGAGTACAGAGGTGATGCCAGAGATCCCAAAAATCTTCATGCCCCTCCTGATTTGCTCACCTCACCTGTTAGCCCTGCAGAGACATCAAGGGAAGCTGAAGAAATCTTCCTTTATCCCAGCCAGTGCTGAAAACCAACTGACCCATAAGAGAAGAGAGTGCTCCCACCATCTGGACAGCGCATGATGATGGAATTAAAGACATAAGGGCTATCCAGCAGTAGCACAGGAGGGGTTTGGACAACAGGGGATGCTGTCAGGATGGAAGAAAGAGGCTTTGGCCAGGGAAGCAGGCATTAGGTAGCTTAAGAAGTCCAATTTTAGACAACCTTTTCTCTGGGGGGTATGGGTAGTGTTATCAATATCTAGTTGTAATTGCTTTGATCTCTGCTCTATTCAGAAGTAAAGGTAACCCTCCATTAAGAGTATCAGTCTCTGTGGATACATTCATCAATTTAAGAGACGTAAAAACATCTTGTGAAACCTGTAAGCAATTATCTTTTAATGCATCTCTCCATCATAAGGCTTTTAATTTCTTTTTTAAACTATCTAACCTCCCTGTCTCTGCCTTTACCTGCTGGAACACCTCCCTGAACTCTGGCACAGTCCAGGAGCTCATGGCTTTGAGGCAGAACCTTTCTTATGGTGATCAAGGTTAAAATGTGGCTGTCACCACATTATTGAAGAGTAATCTCTCAAAATGGAAGTACAGCAGCATGGGAATACCTTGCTAATAATTAACAAAGACTTTCCCTCCCATCAACCTGCTCAACAAGCCAGAATAAAAGTCTGCTTTCTTTTAGGTCGGTGCTGCAATGCCCTTGAACAAAATGGAATTGCAGATTTGAGCCCTTCAGCAGCCAAGCAGGAGGGTCCATCCTGCAGGTGCAGGCAGGAGCAGGAGATTAGGGATGTTCAGCAAACCTCCAGGACACACAGCTCTTGGGGACAAGTCCAGGCCATCCCCATTCCTCCCACCCTCCACCCAAATCAGCATCCAGGGAAGGGCTGAGCCAGGGCACAGCTGACCTTGTCCAGGATGAAAGGCAGGAGGGCAGCGTGCTGGGAGGGACAAATCCCAGCAACACCTTCCCCACCTCCCCCAGGGCCACTGGGAGGCACAGAGCCCTCCAAGGACCAAAGGTGCTCGGCACAGGGAGGGCAGCGCAGTTACAAATGTCCTGTTCTCCCTGGCCATCGGAGAAAACAGGACCCAGCGCTGGGCACAGCAGAGTCCTTTGTGCCAGTCCTGTGTGAGGGGGTCCCTGCAAGCTGCCATCCACTTTGGAGCCCTCCCCTGCTGCAGGCACAGCAGCCAGCCTGCAGGGAACAAAGACACACTGCCTTTCCCTGGAAGCTGCTGGTCCCTCACCGCCGAGGAGCACCATGATGATGTCCTGCTTCCCAAAGAGAAGGGAAGCAGGGAGAGGAAGGAGAGGAGGGCTCTTTTCTCCCTTCTACCCTTAACGCACCCAGGGACAGCTGGACAGCCTTACAGACCAAACTCCTGTCCCACTCTCCTGGTGTCACCTTTTCTCTCTCCATCCCCACGTGGCAGCTGCCCCTTCTCCCCGCCCGCCCGCTCTTTGCAGCCGGAGCAGCGTCAGAGCCGGCAGCCGCGGTGCTTTATTAGCCCATCTCCATGGCAACTCGCCTCCGGCTCCACTCGGAGAGACCCCCGGCTCCTCCTGCCATAAATCAGCCGCGCTCCCTCCTCCCCGGGCAGCCGCGGGGTCACGGGCTGTGCCAGCCTCCCGGCTGGGGCTGCTCTCTGCCATCTGTGGCACCACCGCGGTCTCACCCCTCAGCTAAGCCTAACATCCATCCAAAGAGGCAGCATCCAAAAGCTGGTGGCTTGGAGCCACCCGCACCAACCGGCACGGAGCTGGAGCTCTCCTTCGGGCAGGAGCAGAGTCCCCCACCATGGCACCGTGTCCTTCCCCTTGGGAAGGCATCTGCTGCCCCTCCATGTCCATGGTGAAGCCCTTGAGGGGACAAAAGCCACCTAAAATGCTGTGCTGTCCCAAGAGCTGTTTTACCCAGCACAGCGCAAACCAGGTGAATACAACCTGCTGGTCCCCACAAGAACAGACTTTTCCCACACACTTTTTCCTCGTGGCAAGGGGGTACAGGACATGCTCCTTTCAGCCACACAGCAAAACCTGTTCTTGCTGCTGTAACTCCCCCTCTAAACCTCAGAAAATGGAGAGAGCTTTTGCTTTGCATCCCACGTGTTATGCAGATTGTCACTTCATCCATAAATTCCACGCACCTGATAATGCTGGGACTAAATCCTGACAAGACAAATATGAAGGTGGCTCCTGCCACCAGAAGTTCAGGTAACTGAAGAAGCAGCCTGGCAAAGTAAAAGAGAAAAATGATCATTTTCAGAAGCAGCTGGGGCACTGCAGGCTGTGCTGGTGGGAAGGTGATGGGCTTAAGGCACAGCCATCCAGTAGCTCACCTAAAATCACTCACAATCCACAACCAAACATGCACTAGTGGAAAAGATATTTTTTTTCCCCTCACCTTTGCACACTCCCTGAGAGGAACTGATCAATGTATCCACTGATATATAATCCCAAGGGATGCCTGCAGTGTTTCTACACAAGACCACAATCTTTGTTGCCTTAGCTGAGGCTTCCAGTGTATCTGAGGGTTTACCAATAACTTAGACAAGCCCAAGGAAACCCAGCAATGACCATCAGGATGGCTGTAAATCTTCATTTCACACAGATGGTCAACATGCATACCAGACAACACCTCACAGAGCTAAAAACCCCTTCCTGCAAGGCACTGCAGAGCTCAAGGGCTGTGTCTAGGCAGATCCTGGTAAAGCAGAGAGCTGGAGTCTTGTTTCTATGACAAAACGTGCCATCCAAATCTCCAGAAGCCAGGTCCAACTCCATGCAGAAGTACCAGAGCTCTTTTAGCAGGGGGAGCTGTCTCGAAATTCAAAAGCTATGTGCTGGCAGTGGAACAAATTCATAAAAGCTAATGAGCCTGAAAGAGACTGTATTTGTCCTGCAGTCCCTTGGCAAGAGCAAAAATAAACCTGGAGAGAAAGACCTGTTCACATGCTCCCTGTTTTCTGTTCTGCAGCTACAACAGCAGCATCAGTTCAAAGATCCCCCTGTGGAGTCATAAGGTTTTCGATGCCTCAGCATTTCTATTTCTAACGTTGCACATGCTTGTCAACTCCAAATATTCTGAAACAATTTAGATACCTAACACCTAAATCAAGTGCTTACGGAGGCTGCCTTTGAGAGTCCCTGTTTGTGCTTGTCTTTTTTCTGATCCAGGGTCCTTCTGAGTTTTTCTCTGCACCCACAAAGCTGTGAACTCAAATTTTATTCAGAAGGAATCGAGTGGCAGGGAGCCAAAACCTAGAACTTGAAACAAGGCCAGATATCAGGAGGTTCACACTAAAAATTGCTGGGGTTGACAACGGCAGCTGAAGCGTTTGGAAAATGCCCTCTGTTCATGTTTCATGCAATATGTGATAGCAGGTCTTTGTTCCAAACACTCTCCTCAGCAACTCAGAGGAGACCCTGGTCTCATCACAGCTTGGTAAACTGAGCTCAGTTTACATCAGCAGCCTTCTGGCACCAAGACGCTGCTGAGCATCGGGTGCAAAGGCCTTTAGGAGAATAAATCCCCAAAACCCCCAGGGAAGAGTGAGCTCTGGTGCTCTCAGGACCTACCAGACCTGGACTCTGAGTGTATTTCTCTCAAAACAGCCATCTCAGGCTCCTCTCCATCAAGCAGGAGAGTCACCCATGCAGTGTGGCTGTGGACAGAGCCTGTCAGCAGCAGAGCAGAAGATTCCCAAAGACCTCAGCTGAACCTGCTCCTGTAACAAGAGCTCTAAATGTCACCACACTGCCTGTGCCACGGTCTCTGGAAGGATTCAGATGTTGTCACGTTTGGTGAAGTTTACAGGGATCACAGGAAGGCCGAGGCAAAGCCTAACAGTGAATTAGCTGAAGAAAACCAGCAGAGACCCAGGTAATAAGGGCTATTCATGATGTTAAGGTGCGTGCAAGGGCCAGGCCATTCCAAGCCCTGGCTGCTGGAGCCACCCTCATGGAAGCTGAGGCTGACCCAGCAGCTCAGTGGTTAATGAAAGGAGGAACTTGGTGTCTACCTAGAGCAGATGGCTACCTAGAGCAAAGGGCAGAGAGAGTTAAAATAAAAAAGTGAGTATTTATTAAAGGCCTTTAACAGGCACACTTTAAGCAGTGCAGGAGCCTGGCAGAGGCTACACCCAAGATGTACAATGGTCACGAGTTCTTTGGGCTGATATAAGTTTGGTCTATTTGCATATCAGAGGTTCATTCCTCAATTACATCTTCAGGTAATTCACATTCACATTCCCTCAGTTTGCTTCCCCCTAATTAAAAAAAAAAAAAAAAAAAGTTTATATGTTTTGGGGCTGTGATGGTGTCCTTGGCTCTCAGGCCTGGAAGGATTGTTCTGTCTGACCAAACTGAAGAGAGCTTCCCAACACTCTGTATGGAGTTCAGAGCTTCACACTAATGCAGTGCATTATGCAGGATGTGAAAAATAAAAAAGCTAAAGCTTAAGGCATCATTCTCAGAAATGGTTACTGTGTTAGCCTTGTCCTGGCAGAAAGGCACAACAAAAGGAGCAGCTCAGAGCCCCAGGACTCTGCTGTTACACACACAGCTCCTCATGCTGCACAGCTGGTACCAGGGCTGGGGGACTGGCTTAGCCATCAGTGCAGCTCCTGGCCTTCCCTCAGGCTGGGGGAGACCCCCAGTCCCTGGAGCACACTCAGTCACATGCATTACACACCCCAGCAGCAGTTTGCTGCCAGAACTGGGCCAGCACCAAGGCAGGCACCAGGCTGTGGTGCCAGGGCGGGCAGTGGGAGCTCTTCCCTGGCACAGTGCTCGGGAGGCTCCAGCTGGAGCTGTGACTGCACGTGTACAGCTGATCTCAGCCTCTGCCAGGGCCAGCCTGCTTCAGGAGGGGCTGCTTGGTGTAAACAGGTCACAGACAAACAGCCAGGGGAGTTGTGCTTTTGGTGACAGGAAGGAGGAGCAGAACAGCTCTGCACGGGAGGAAGCGCCGCAGGGCACGGGCACAGGCAGATGTTCTGCTGCTCCCAGTGCCTGGCACTGGGACATGGAGCCTCTGGAAATGCAGCCTGCCTCAGCCAAGCAGGGAAACACAGACCCAGGGACACTCAAAATGAGAAAAGAGATGCTGTAATTTCCCCCAAACCAGCAATACTCACAACAAGCCAAGCTGTGTGATCCAGAACAGCCCTACACTGCAGGAAGCCCTGAAGCTGCTTGGGCTGTGTGGTTTCCACTCCACATCCCAAAACCCACCAGCATTCAGTACCGGGAAACTTAAAACAGCAACTTCTCCTCTGTTTTCTCCCTCCCACAGCATCTGAGAGCAGTTTGGATAAGACAACATTGGTCAAAAGCTACCAAATGTTCAGGTTAGCTGTTCCCTTCCTGTGGGCTGCTGGGCTGTTCTGGTGAATATTCCACAGCAGCAGGCAGAGTGAGTGGGGGTCCTGGCTCTGAGTGAGCCCCAGTGCTGACAGAATCCATCTACATTCAAGCAGTCATCAACAAAGATTGTGTTAAAGCTCCACACTACAAAAATATAAGAACTTTATGACTTCCTCCCCATTGACAGATTAACCTATATTTAAATAGGAGAATTAATGCTAGAATGAGTAACCAGGGTCCTCCCTCTACAACAAGCTTACATCTGTACATTATTAACAAATCACCAATATATAACAAATCAAACAAGCAGAGTATTAAATATCTTGTTAACCCAACAGAGGAGCATCCATTAAGAAAGATTATGCAGAATTCACCTGCATTCACCTGCTGGACTTGGGCCCAGCAATGTAGAGAGCACCAGCCTGCAGCATCTGAGCTCCAAACTTTGCAGGATTCACCAGAGTGAGTTTTACTTTGTTCCAGCTGATGGAAGAGGAGAGGATAATAATGGCCAGGATCCTTCCTGCTTCTCCCAGTCCAGCCAGCTCCACCATTAGGGAGGAGAGCTCCTCCTGTCTGGGAGCCAATGCACACACCACCCTCTTGATTTGTAATTAGTGGAATAAGAATGCTCAGTCAGCTGGGAAATCTGCCTGAGTGAATGACATCCTCAAGTGCTTTCTAATCCAAGGAAGGCAGCCTCTCACTTCACTGAGCTAATGGGCTGCAGTGGGGGGCACCAGAATTTCTCCCATGGACCCACATGCACCCAGGAACAGTTCTGTAGCTAATTCTACAAGCCAGCAGCCCCAGCTGAGCACCTGGGAGTAGCTGCAAGGTCCTGCCAAGAGTTTGTGTCAGTAATTAATCTGCCTCAGCCTCACAGCACTTGCTCCCTCCTCAAGGCACAAACTGTTTAAGGAAAGGGACTTGTGGGTCAGGGGATTTGGGAGCTCCAGAAAGCCCAGAGGCAGGTTCAAGGGCAGCTGCAGAGCTATTTCTGTGGGACAGGACTTGAGGAGTGAAAGAACAGAGGTTGTGAGTCAAGGCAGGAGCTGCACAGCACCTGGCAAGCCGCACACTGGAATATTAACTAAAATAACCCTCTGCCTCATCTCTTTTAAATTCAGGTGCACAGGGGAATCCATCAAGGTAATTTATGGTGTGTAGCTCCTGAAATGCCAATCAAAGGAAGCCCAGAGTAACAAGTGTGTTAAAAGGGACCTCATTGATCACTATCTCCACAAACACAGCCTTAATTCCTTCAATCCTGGTTAATCAGGCTACTTTGTTACTTTTCTTACACAAAGGATCAGTGGGAAGCATTAGGCATTAGCTATGCAACCCCCAGAAAGCTTCCCAGGTGATGGAGGTGGTGTTTGGTGGTGTGGAACATCTCCAAGGTCCTCAAAGGGCCCCTGACAGAGCTTGTCAGTAGGACTGGGGTTTTTCTCCCTCTTCCATAAGTGGAAATTTCTCCACGCACAAACCGCCAAGATTTGATTCAAACCTGACAATTAGCAGATGCAGAGATGATAATTAGGAAGGCAGAGAGAAAAGAAAGAGCTGTGCTGAATTCCAGGAGCCCACAGCCCTGTTCCACAGGGGGAGCAGGCTCACGTGTTCTGCCAGCAGCAGCAGCAGAAGGGACCTTGGATCTGCAAATCTGGATCCATCCAATGTATCAAGGAGCTGGGGCAGGGAAAGAACCACTCCAGCCCCTTCTCTTTCCACCTTCTCTTTAAAAACACAAGCTGGCTTTCCCTAGGCCTTTCATGAGGTATTTTTGCTCTTTATTTGTCAAGGAAGCCCCTCTGACCTTTTTGCATGGGCTGGTGTGCTGCTGCATTGCTGGAAAGGGTTGGGATAGCAGGAGGTAATGCACAGATCAGGGCTAGATCTGCTCTTATTAAATATAATAATTACCGATCTGGAAGAGGGAATAAGCAGCACATTAATTAAGTTTGAAGAGGATCTGAAACAGAGGAGCTGCCAACAACAAAATTGAAAAAAATTATATAAAGAGGAGGGGAAAAAAAAAATCAAGTGGGAAGAAAGCAGAACCTGTGTGAAGAAAAGACACTGAAGAGAAGCTGTGGGGGAAGGAGGAGGTTTGGCTCTACTTTACCCCAACAGCCCCAGAAGTCCTTTACTTATTTCTGCTTTTTTCCACAAAACCAAAGCAACCCCCAGGCAGAAAAGGCTTTGGCAGACCATTGCAGGAAGAGAAGCCCAACCATGTTTTTTACTTCAACACTGTTAGGAAGGAATGGTGGAAGCTTTGTTCCCATATGAGGAAGATTTTACCAAAGGGCCATTTTGTCAACCTGCAAAGATTCATTCAAATTAAAGCTTTTTCCTGCAGGGCATGGCAATAAAGTTCAGCAAGGCAGCCCTCCATTCAGCCCAACACAATATGAACACAAAATTTCACCCCTTCCTGGTTTTTGGAGGGTGTAGGGGTTTAGTAAAGCAGTCTCAGGATGCCAAAGAAGGCAGGGAGGGGCATGCTAAAGTGTGATGGTGTTCACAGGGGTCCCAGGTTGAGGGAAGAGACAAGGATCTGACTCCATGTTTCAGAAGGTTTGATTTATTATTTTATTATATATATTACATTAAAACTAATGAGACAGAGATCCATTCTGAATTAGGTGAAGTGTCTAGCAGCGGTTTTTTCTCCGCAAAACATTATACTAAAAGAACAGAAGAAAGGATTTCATCAGAAGGCTAGCTAAGAATGGAATAGGAAAGAATGCTAACAAAGGCTTGTGGCTTGGTCTCTGAGCTAGTTGGGCTGTGATTGGCCATTAATTACAAACATCCAACATGGGCCAATCACAGATCCACCTATTGCATTCTACAGCAGCAGATAATGTTTACATTTTGTTCCTGAGGCCTCTCAGCTTCTCAGGAGGAAAAATCCTAAGGAAAAGATTTTTCATAAAAGATGTAGTCTGCAACACTACAGGAAAGCTTTTGCTGAGCAGAAGGGTAGCCTGGTGAAACTACAACTTCTCCAGGATTTAGAAAGTCCAAGTGATCACCCTCAGACAGGCACAGGCTCACACTCCTCAATCAAGCTGCAAAACAAAAGGGCAAAAACTCGCTTTCCCTGCCCTGCCAGAGGCAGCATTTCCAGCTTCCCTGTGGCTGCCTTAAAGCAGCTCCACATTATGCACTCCAGTGCAGAACACTCTGTTGAGGATTAAATCTACATCCAAAGGTGATGTTTCAGCCGGCCTGCCCTGGGATTGCCAGCAGAATGACATCACCACTAATTAATCAGCCTCTGTACAGACATTTCTCAAATCCCCTGGATTCAAAGCACAGCAATTAGTCACATATTCCAGCAGGAATTGCCACCTTCCTTTCCACTTGCACTGCTCTCCAGTGCCTCGCTGACATCCCAGCTCTGGGGCTGTGCTGCCGAGCCAACCCAGCATCGATCCATGAGGAGAAGGATCACATGGCCCTGCCTGGAGTCCATGTCATTATCCCTGATGGAGTGTTGGCCAACACCACGATTCACAGGAGCAGAAACGCCAGGGACAAAGGAATATACATTTCCCCTGCTGCTGCAGGGAGCTGGGCTGCACTCAGCCCTGGAGCAACCCTTCAGAAAGCATACACTGAACACCCACAGTGGGAATAAACCTGAATACACTCAGTGTCCAGGGAGGGCCTGAGTGCAGAGCTCCCTCTTCATTTAAGATTTATCCTCCAGTGTTGTCTTATATGTCAAGAGCTCTATTATCATTATAGTGTAAGGATTCCATACCACCAGAGCTCCATACCTCCTCAATGTTTCTCGTAGTCAGCTCCTCTAAGCACTGACTCCGCTTGGTCCTTGCAGTAGCTATCATCTCCAGTTAGCAGAGGGTTATTTTAGTTAATATTCCAGTGTGTGGCCAATCCACTCTTTTATACCACTTATTCTTATTGGCTACAGGTGTGGCCTGTTAACACTAGGCCTGCTCCTAATCTTTAGTAATTGGTTCAGCTGCAACTCATTGGGGATAAGATTACATTCTATACCACCTTCATTCACCCATACCGTGTCCCCCTACCCTCCAGCACCTTTGTGCCAGGAGGCTGCTGCTGTTTGGGGCAGCTGTAGCTGAGCTCAGCTTCTCCAGCTGTGGTGAGTGCAGGGTCTCCTTGGAGTTGGCACAGAAAGCTGAGGAAGGTATTTGGAGGGGTGGGAAGACATGGAATAATTGAAAGGGACAGGAAGGAGTTCAGTGGCTGACAGGTCTACCTGTGAGCACAGGGATTTTGGGATTGGTGGGGGAAGTAGGAGCAGCTCAGAAAAGGCCACACTGGTTAAATTCTGGGCTGAAAACACAGGATTTTGGGTCAGAAAGAGCAGCCAGGGCACGTGGGGAGGGGACCAGAGCCCATAAACACTGTGATGGCCACAAGTGTCTGCTGCCAGCAGCCTGTGAAGCCTCTCCAGAAGCAATATCCACGAGGTCAGGGAGTCAAGCACTGCAATCAGGAGTGCCAGCATTCAGAGCAGCCCCCGTGCCCTCACACACAGACAGAAGAGCAGCAAATTACCAGAGTGTTTAATTACAGAACCTCCTTATCCCCCTCCCAGCGCCTCCAGCTCCTGCAGCCAGCCAGATGTGTGTCCCAGATGGAATTAGCACAATGCAGGAGCAGCAGTTCCTGTTTACAGGAGCTGCTATTTGTAGCTGATAAGCAGGGACAGACAGCAGACAGCCATGAAGCTGCAGGAAAACAGAGGATGCTCCTTTGGGAGGGCACAGTGTGGGAGCAGGTGCTGCCTCTGGCTCTTACAGAAGGATTTGATCCCAAGTTTCCATAGGGAGCCACTTGCTTTGGTTCCCAAAGGTGTAAGAGACATCCTGGGTCTGACCTACAGCTGTGCCAGGCTCCCCTTACTCCTCCTCAGGGGCAGCTGCCCTGCAGAGAACCCTCTGCTGTCACTGGCACATTTTCTGAAAAATCCTCTTTGCCCAGGATTTTGTCCTGGGAAGCTCAGAAGCCTCAGAGAAAAAGGAAAACAATATTATCTCATTTGCTTCTCCTGTGTTTGCTGCTCTGGAATGTGGTTGGAGATTGTTTATCCAACATGTGAATTGTTTTAACTTAATGGCCAATCACCATCAGCTGTGTCAGGACTCTGAGAAGTCACAAGTTTTTATTATTCATTCCTATTAAGCCTTTCTCTTTCTTTAGTATAGTTTTAGTATAGCATAATATCATATCAATCATATCATGTCATCATATCATAATATATCATAATATATTATATTAATATTATTCATTCTTGTTAAGCCTTTCTTTTTCTTTAGTATAGTTTTAGTATAGCATAATATAATGTAATGTAATATAATGTAATGTAATATAATGTAATGTAATATAATGTGATGTAAATATAATATAATATAATATAATATGTATTCGTTCTTGTTAAGCCTTTCTCTTTCTTTAGTATAGGAATAGAATAGAATAGAATAGAATAGAAATCAGCCTTCTGAGAACATGGAGTCAGATTCTCTCACCTCGTCCTGGGGACCCTCACAAGCTCAGCACTCTGGGGTTAAATATTCCAAAATCACGACACCAGAGATCTCCAGCTTGACAGCCAAAAGCATCCAGTGCTCCCCTGCTTGCAGCTCTGCATGCCAATTCTCACAAATTTAAAGAGAGGCTAAAAATAACCTGTCTTCCAGTAGTGGTGGTGTGAAATTAAATTCATTACCATGTGTGAAGCACTCTAATACAATGGTGATGAGTACTACCCGGAGCAGATTGTACAATAGGGAAGAGAAAAAACCCTAAAAGCCACATTGAATGTGAGTGCTCAGGGAGGCAGAGGTGCTGGGGAGAGGAGCAGTGGGGGTCACATAATTGGGCTGTATTGATGCATATGCACAGCCAGCGGTGGGGTAAGGTAAGAGAGGCAGATTCAATTTTCATCTCCCTGAACTTCAGGCTTCACTGCTAAAATGTTTCAGTAACATCAGGATGCACAGCAGAGAAAAGACTTGGCAAAGAACAGAAGGTTAAAAATTAAGGTAGGAAAAAATACCTCCAACCAAATAAAAAAAGCACAAACAACAGAAACACCACAGAAAGACAACAGCAAAATACCAAAGAAGAGCCCAAGCACCGCAAAGGAAAAAATTTAGGCCAAAAAGACTAATAGAGAATACCAGGTTTGAAAAAAAGCTCAGCTGCTGACAAGGAAGCACAACTTCTTGAAAAGGCTGATCAAAGAGCCAGTACTTCATTTGCTCTGAACCCCTGGCTGTAAAATAAAAGATATCCAGAGTGTCGAGGTCAGGGGAGAGGAACAGTGGGCACAGGTATAAAAGCAGGGCTGACATCCATAAAGTCCTGTGAAAGCAGACTGCAGACATCCTCAAAACCATGAAAAGCACACCCAGGAAGCTCTGCTAAGCCCCCCTACAGCTGCCACACCAAAGAGGACACACCACGGGCTCTGGGGAGGATTTGCAGCCATCTGATGCCTTTGCCTGGCTCCGGTTTCGCAGCTGCGGCTGGAGCCTGGCAGAGCAGCAGCCAGCTGTCCCTGGCCTCCAGCCCACAGCAAACACATCTGGAACAGCTGGGGATGGCCAACTGCTGCTGGCCAGGAGAGGATTCCTCATGTGGATTTAATGTTCTGCATTCAATATGATGTTTTTGATGGGGGGTGTGGAGCAGCCACACGTGTGGTCAGGGAGCAGCATTTGGATGGCCTCTGCTCTGGACATGCCACTTTGTGCCCATGGAGCACAGCAGAGGCTCCCTGGGCCACCTGTAATTCTTGGTTTCCTCAGGGAATTCAGCCCTTCCCACCTGAGGCTCCTCCAGACAGATTGCTTCCCATCCCATTCATCATCAGATAGTTTGGTTGGATTCTTTATGCCCCATCTTCAGGGCACCTTGCCCCAGACACCTTTGTGTTCCAGTAGTTTGTCTCCTGTTCCACTGGTTTTTTTTACCTTTCCTCTAAAAAAAGAAAAAAACCCCAACCATTTTTACTTTAAAAATGTAAAATGAAACTTTTGAAAAATCCACTTTTTTTTTTGTAAGGTCTTATGTATCCACTTAAGGCTCTCTACAAGCCAGACCAGCAATAAAAAAGATGAATTTTTCAGAGGAAACAGAACAATCTCTTTCAGCTCTTTTCTCCTTTTTATCCTTCTATTTTCACCTGAGTGACAAAGAAGTCAGAATATTTGAGCAAGTAGTTACTGCCTTAGTCCCTTTCTTCACTCCCATTTTACCAGCCTGAAAAGCAATGAGAGGTTTTTATCACTTTGAGGGAGGTGGAAAGGCCTGGTAAGTCTTCACATTAGAAGGTTTAAAAAATAAACCAGAACAAAAAAAAGCTTTGTCATGTGAAAATGGATGAGAAGCCACCCATTTGAAGCAGGTTCAACTCTTGTGCTGAGACATCCCTCTTGGGAAAAAAAAAAAAAAAGAGAGAGGAAGGGGGTCTAACTTGCTGTTAAAGATACTGTTTTGAACCTGGGCTGATAACAGGAACCAGTCTGCAAAGTAAAACTGCAAAACCAAACCTCAGAGCCCCCAGAGCCAGGCAGTGCTGAGCAATAATTGGTGCATAACAAGGCCCGGCCCAGCCCTGGCTGTGAGGAGGGGTTCAAGGAACACCCTAAATTCATGGGAGGTGTTTCACAGGGGGATTGCACACCTGGGAAGGTACTCAGGGGCTGGGAGGTGACAGTTTTTGTTGCTGTGACATCTTTTGGTGAGACCACACCTGCAGAGCTGCCCTCAGCTCTGCCCCAGCACAGGATAAACCTGGAGCTGCTGGAACCAGTCCAGAGCAGGCACCAGGGGGATCAGAGGGATGGAGCAGCTCTGCTGGGAGAGCTGGGATTGCTCAGCCTGGAGAGGAGAAGCTTTGGGGTGACCTCAGTGTGGCCTTCCAGGACCTGAAGGAGCCACAGGAAACATGAAGAGAGACAATCGACAAGGGATGGAGTGACAGGACAATGGGGAGTGGATTCAAACTGTCAGAGAGCAGGTTTAGATTGGATATTAGGAAAATATTCTTTATTATGAGAGTGGGCGGGTGCCAGAACAGGTTGCCCAGGGAAGCTGAGGCTGCTCCATCCCTGCAAGTGTTCAAGGTTGCACAAAGCTGGGAGCAAGCTGGGATAGTGGGAGGTGTCCCTGCCCACGGCAGGGGCTGGAATGGGATGATTTTTAGGGTCCCTGCCAAACCAAGGCATGCCATGGGTCTGTGATGAGAACAGCTACACATTTTCCTGCACTGTCCAGGGTAGTGAAACCATACCTGGGAAGGCGTTGGGCTGTGCAGGGCAGGACCTCTTTGCTCTGGAAGCGATTATCAGAACTCTCCCTGTGTCAGGAGACTGGAAAGGCATCCCTGAGAGGGAGCTTGCAGAGGGATTCCCTCAGCTGAGAGGGAATTCACACCCTGAGAGCCTTGGCAAGGCTGGCTCTGGAAGCTGCAGCAATACAGATGCTGTGCAAGCTCCCTCTGGGCCTTTTAGGCAGTGCCTGACTCAAATGGAAATCAATGTGAGCCTGGAGTCAACTGCTCCAGAGGGAGAAATCCCCGTGCAGTGCCCAGCCCTGAGCCCGGGGTGCTGTCCCAGAGGGGTCCAGTGCAGGAGCCACATCCTCTGGGCTGGCCCTGACAGGCACTGCCACCGCACGGCTCTGAGCAGCCCCAGCACCACAAGTGTCTCACAGGACATCCCGAGCTGGAAGGGACACACAAGGAGCAAAGTCTGGCCCTGCCCAGGACACCCCACAGTCCCACCCCGTGCCCCAGAGCACTGCCCAAAGGCTCCGTGAGCTCTGTCAGAGCTGCTGTGAGCGCTGCCCTGGGAGCTGTTCAGTGCCCCAGCACCCTCTGGGGGAAGAACCTGTCCCTAACACACAGCTGAACCTCCCCTGACACAACTTCAGCCATTCCATTCCCTCGGACTGTGACAGGTCAGAGGTTGGTGCTGTCCCCTGGGAAGAAGCTGCAGGCCTCTGAGGCCTCTGCCCTTCTCTGGGCTGACCAGACTGAGGCCCTTCAGCAGCTCCAGACCGTTCAGCACCCTGCAGCCTCCTTTGGGCACTAACAGCTTCAGAGCCCTCTTACACTGTGTCACCAAAACTGCCCCATCCTGTCTGTGTCCCGGGCGGCGCTGCTGTCCCCAGTGCCCCCAGGACAGGGCTGGACAGGGCAGTGCCAGGGCTCGTTGTTCCCGGTGTCCCGCATGTCCCCTGTGTCCCCGGTGTCCCCTCTGTCCCCCAGCACAGGGCAGTCCGTGCCAGGCTCACTTTCCCCTTTGTGCCCCAGCACAGGGCAATGCCAGGCTCGCGGTCCCCTCTGGCCCCGGTGTCCCCGCCCGTTCCGCGGGGTCTGGCGCCCCCTGCCCGCCGCGTGGGGAGCGGCAGCGGCCCCGGCCCGGCGCGGATTGCACAGAATCCATTAATGAATTGGGTCAGGAAAAACCTCTGGGATCACCGAGTCCGGCCTCCGAGGATTCGCCACCTTGTCAACAGCACCATGGCACCGAGTGCCACGTCCAGTCTTTGCTCAAACACCTCCAGAGATGTGACTGGGACCTCCAGAGATGACTCCAGCACCTTTCTGGGCAGCCCATTCCAATCACCCTAATTGGTCTAATCACCTTTTCTGTGAAAAATTTACTCCTGATGTGCACCCTGAACCTCCCCTGGCCCAGCCTGAGATCCTATCCTTGTAATCCCGTCCCTGTGATCCTGTCCCTGTGATCCAGTCCCTGTAACCTGTCCCTGAGATCCCGTCCCTGTGACCCTGTCCCTGTGATCCCGTCCCTGTGATCCCGTCCCTGTGATCCTGTCCCTGAGATCCCATCCCTGTGACCCTGTCCCTGTGACCCTGTCCCTGTGATCCGTCCCTGTTCCCCGGGAGCAGAGCCTGACCCCACCCGGCTCCCCCTCCAGCCAGGGAGTCGTGCAGAACCATAAGGAGCCCCCTGAGCCTCCTTTCCTCCAGGCTGAGCCCCCACACCTCCCTCAGCCTCTCCTCACGGGATTTGTGCCCCAGACCCTTCCCCAGCTTTATTCCTTCAGCAGCTCCACGTCCCTCCTGAGCTGAGGGGCCAGAGCTGGGCACGGGTGTGGCCTCAGCAGCGCCCAGCACAGGGGGACAAACACTGCCCTGGCATCACACTATTTGTGATGCCAGCCAGGTGCCACAGGGCTTCTGGGGTTACCTGGGCGCTGCTGGCTCATGTTCAGCCCCTGCCAACCAGCAAACCCAGACCCTTTTGTGCTGGGCCACTTCCCAACCACTCTGCCCCAAGCCTGTAGTGCTGCATGAGGTTTTGTTTTTGGGACAGGCCCCTCACAGCCCCAGCCCACTGACAACAGCTTGCTGGGCAGCAGCAGTGACCTGGGTGTGCAAAACCACATATTTACACATATTTACACCTGCAGAGAAGGGATGGAACAGCAGGCAGGGAGCTCCCTGGCTCCTGAGGAGGGAGACTGCCCTCAGAGCCACTCTCCTAACTCCAGTAGAGACAAAGCTCTCCAATGAGATGGACACAGAGCAACTCCCTCGCTCCCCTCCTATCACACAGGGCTTCTGGCAGCCCAGGGCTCCCAGGGTATCTTTGCCAGGCTCACTTGCTCATGTGAAAAGCTGTAAAACAATAACAGTGCCACCTGCAGACATGTGCCACAGCTGGTGTGGTCACGCAGAGCATTCCTGGTGAGTGGGAATGCCCACGGGAGACCTCAGCCTTCCCTTCCCAGATGAACTCCCACTTAAACTGAAGCTTATTCAAGCATTTGCATCCCAGTGATGCATGAAAGTGTCCCTCTGCAGGTAAAGTGACTGTAAGATGGCATTTTCATGTATCTGGGATGTTTTTCTAAGCTGAGCTATGGATAGTCCCTTCTTCAAGCTGTTGCTCCTCAGTAGATTTAGAGTTACAAGCTCTGCTGCTCCAGCCTGCCCACCTCCCCAGCAAGGTGAGGAGCAAAGGCAGGGGGCTAAAGCCCACCTGCAGGTCTGCACAAGTTCTCTGCCCACACAGCTGTCCCAGCTGGACACCTGAGGAGTGGCTGGCTTTGATTTGGAGGGATGGAGAAGTTCCATTTCCCTGCCCCTGTGCTAACACCCCACAGGAGCTGGCAGCCCCTCTGACCCTGACACTGCTGAAGGAAAGGCTCCCTCACAAAAAAAAGCTTTATTTATTTATTTATTTAGCCAGACCCAGGCAGCAACTCTGCACCAAGCCTGGGCTAGCAGAGACACACCAAGGGCTCCCTGCAAGAGGCTCCTTGCTCTCCTCACACCCACCCTGCCCCACAGGCAGCAGGGCTCATGGAATGGGGTCAGTCCCCTGCCCCAGGGCCATCCCCACATCTTTCCTGGTCCTATCCCTCTGTTTGCACCTATTTTAAGCTCCACAGCCCTTCACCAGCCATATCTTCTGGAAGCTCTGCAGAGGCCCCATAAAACTGTGGGGGTTTGCTTTCCTTCCCTTCTAGAACTCCTTGGCTACTCACAGCTTTTGGGTTGAAAAGCCTTGGTTTCATCTCCAAAAGGAAGATCATTTTTTTAAGAACTGTTCAGACAAAGTGTGACATAACAGGGTATCTATTTCTTGAACAGAGCTGTTTCCCTGCATTTGTTTGAAGTCTGACCTGATTATTCCTGCAATTGTATTTTTAATGCTCATCAGGTATCCTTGGAGAAAATGGAGAGTCACTTTTTTTAGATCATGCATATGTAATCAGACAAACAAAATAGAGCTCACCTGCCCTGTTCCTCCCCTCCACAGCAAAAAGCACATCATCCACCATTGTTCCAGAGAAAGCAGCAGCTATTCAGATGGGACACAGCACCAGTTTCTGACCTGCCTTGGGCACTTCTGGTGCCATCTGTCCTCACTGTAGGGACAAATGCTGCCCTCACACTGGAATAAACAAGAGTTGCTCCCCTACTCATAAATGCTTCCTCCAGTATTGCTCCCACATAGTTCTACATCTTTAATCCAGCTTTTTAAGGTGGCCATTTCAGCTCCATGGGTACTTTCAGTCCTGTTTTGCACAGTTCAATAATCACTGCCTGGACTGGAGAGAGGCAGGCAACATCACTGGTGGTTGGCACTCTGCAGCTGTGACCTTGGCACGCCCGTGCTGCTGAGAGAAGAGGGGCACTCACTGAGCAGGGCACGCAGCAGCAGCAGGACAGCACTTTGTGCCTGGCTCAGCAGCTCAGCCAGCCCAGCCCAGCATGAACCTGGGACATTCAGGTTCCAGACAGCCTGTGAGCACATCCCAAACCCCTCTGCAAGGCTCAGTGTGTGTCACAGCTCCAGGGCACACAGCAGGAGACACAGGGAGCCCCTGAGTCAGGAAATGTCTCTCCTGCAGCTCAGCTCAGTGTTGGGGAAGATGAAACAGGAAAGCCTTATAAATATGATTGCCTGGCAAAAGATTTTGAGAATATGGAAACTATAAGTGAGATTGAAATGAAAGCAAGCTTTGAGATACCTCAGTTACTGAACAACGAGAAAACAATGGTGTGGCCGGCTGACGGTAATCCCCTTTTGATGGAACAACACTCTCTGCTTGCAGACAGGCCCAAGGGTCAGAGCAGACCCTGCCAGCTTGGCAGAAGGGGCCCAAAGAGGAGTTTTTAGGGTTTAAAAAGTAACACAGTATGGTGATGTAGTGATTCTTACAGGCTGTATGGAAATGCTGTAGGATTTGTATCTTGTACTAAATTCGTTAAGTGAGAATCAGAATATTCAGCACAGAAGAAGATTTATTGTATTGTAATGGGAACTTACCTTTACTTTTCTATGCCCTTAGCTCTTACCTCTTGTCTCTTAGCTCTTGCCTTTTATGCTCTTACCCCTTTTACTCTCTCACCCTCTCACCCTCTCTCCCCCTCTCTTCTCTCTTTGCTGCTCTGAGCTGTGGCTGGCAGCTCCCAGCAGGGCCCTGCACCCAGGCCCTTTGCAATAAACCACAAGTTCCAGCCCTGGCTGCAGAGATCTCTGTCTCTGTCCGTCCTGACCGTGCTACCCCCATCAATCCTACAGCTCAGCCCTCCATGAGGTTCCATTTCCCAGCTTGGCTCCACCACAGACCAACATCCTCACCCCATTCCTGCCATGAAACCCCCCAGGCAGGCAGGGCTCAGCAAAAGGGCAGCTCCACACTCCCATCTCAGCAGCAAGAGCCACAGAAAGCCCTCCAGACCCAGGCAGAAAGTTTGAGCTGCTGCAGAGTGCTGCCATAAGCAGAAACCGTGGACACAGGCAGCCTCCTCAGCTCATCAATCATCAGGAGGGGGCAGAGAACTAGTCACCATCTCATCAGTTAATTACAACTGTTAATCATATTTTCATTAACCTGAAATGAAGCTGCCAGCACTGCCCCTCTCCTCACCCCATGGCCCAAGTGCCATTTCTCAGAGAGCAATTCTCTGCAGGAGGACACGCTCTGTCCTTCACAGCACACATCTGGCCAGCCATTTCCAGACCTGTTATCTTGCCTCTTTTCCACATCTCCACATCTGGCCAGCCATTTCCAGACCTGTTATCTTGCCTCTTTTCCACATCTCCAGCCCATCCCAGGCCTCAGCAGGCACCCATAGTGCCTTTGCCCTGCAGGAAATGGGTTCAGCTCCCTCACAGTCACCCAAACCTGCTCAGGGTGCGTTCCTAAGGTCCTGCAAGATCTGTGCTCTTGGCTGTCAGATTGCTGCCACACTGAGCATGTTGCTACAATAACATGCCCCATTTCTCCCTGTTTTTAAGGCAACCTGGTGTATAAGCCTTCTCCTGTAAAGCACTTTTAGTTCTCCATGTAAAGAGAGCTGTTGATGCCAGATATTCCATGGGACAGAGAGGAGGGGCAGGAGAACCTCGACCTGCAGGGCAGGAGGTCACACTGCTCAGTGTCCCAGGGGCAGCTCTGCTCCTGCTCCCCCTCAGCCTCCACTCCTGGCTCTCCTCAGGAGAAAGTGTTGATTAGTGTTAATTGAACACTTTGGATGCCACACCTTCCCCCAGGGTACACAGAAATAATGAGCACTGTGACATTTGAGGTCCCCTTTGCCTCTGCTGTTACAGCACTGTGCCTCAGCCCTGCCTGAGGGGACAGCTCACCTCTGGGGTGAGCAGGGAATCAGCATTCCCAGGCATGATCTGCTCTCCTTCCCTGCTCCAGCACTAGAAATCCCCCTTTCCAGGCTTAACCATCACACCCCTCGTGTCTGTGTGCTCTGGGAAAGCAGAGCCATCCCCAAGGCTGCCAAGCTCAGGGCACCAGCTCCATGGAGCAGCATTTACCAGAGGAAGGACAGGAGAGCAATCACAGATCCTGGTTCTTCCTGCTCATCTCACTATGGTTCAGTCTTGGCCAGTTAAGGTGACTCCCATTCTGAATGTGATAGATGAGTAATGTGATGATTGACTCTCACAATTAAAAGGCAAAAATCATGTATAATATATGTTAAGAGATGTTTTATAGATTTATAGTTATGTTTTATCCCCCCTTGTGTTGTTATCAGGGGGTGCCCTGGGTTTGGGACATTTGGGAGGGTCACTCGTTCCTATGGTAGCGCCTGAGCTCCAATCAAGGTGTCAGGCAGGGATCTCCACTCCTGGACAGGGAGAAGGAATGGATGGACAGAGCTTTGGGAGAGTCAAAGGATTAAAAGGCAAAACCTCCACTGTGTGAGTGAGCACATGGTGGAGAAAATCCTCTGCTCCCAGCTCTTTAATATTTTCTTTATTCAGTCTTCTGTTGTATTTTTGATAAGGTTTTAATAAACCTTTTGGATTTTTTAAAGTGAGGAGCATTTCTCACATGAAGTAGGTGGCCCTGAGAGGGAGTGGTGACCACCCTGGTCCAAGCCAAGCCCTGCAAGGGGCAGGACAGCACTTGGTCAGCCTCAGAGCTGTCAGAGTTGAGACAGCCACAATACACAGAGTGTCACCACACAATTCCAGAAAGATTCAACCACACAGAGTGACACCAGACCACCTCAGAAGGCTCCAGGTGCCTGCCCAACATCATCTCACCTCAGACGGTTTCAAGCATCTGCCCTGCTTGTTCTTCAGCCCTGCCCTTTACACCCCTCATGTTGATGCCCTGCCCCTGTGTGCCCTCTGCTCCCTTTGGTGGTTGCTCAGCACACCTGGGCACTCCATGGCTCATTGCTGTCAGTGCTGCTCACCTGCTGCTCACAGCTGTGCCCACTGGGGATGGGGCTGGGCCAGCCCATCCCAGTGACCCCAAACTGTGCCTGCAGCCCCATCCCAGTGACCCCAAACTGTGCCCACAGCCCCATCCCAGTGACCCCAAACTGTGCCCACAGCACAGCCCCATCCCAGTGACCCCAAACTGTGCCTGCAGCCCCATCCCAGTGACCCCAAACTGTGCCTATAGCACAGCCCCATCCCAGTGACCCCAAACTGCATGCCTGTCCCAGACTCCTCAGGTGGGGAGGCTGCACTTCTTCCTCCATTTGTTTCACCTCTTCATCCACTCCTGACATTCCAGAGTGAATTCAGCTCTGCCTGAGCACTCCCTGCAGGCCTGGGAGGATGTCAGGAACCAGCCAGGGAAGGGAGGAGAGCCAGCACCAGAGGTTTCAGGCTCTGCAGGTGCCTTTGCCTCCCTCTCTTGTCTCCCCCAGCCTCCAGGAGCCTCAGATGTGCTAAGCAGCCTGTGAAGGTGTTAATGGGGAATGGATCACCCCTGCCACAATTGTGATGCACCATGGCACCCAGGACAGAAATGAGATATAAAGTATGCACTTACTCTCCCAGTGTGAAAACTGCTGGGTTAAATATAACCCAGGCTGCTGGCTCCAGGAAGCGTGGCTGATCTCTTCATTTGATGGCAGAGTGCTTGCTTTGCCAAACAGCCCTCAATCCCCACGGAGCCAGCAATTCCCCCTGTGCTAAATGTGCATTTACATTACCAGGTATCAGAGAGGTGCATAAATTGCTTTCTTTATATGTATATATATGTGAAAAATGTGTGTTTTATGATTGGCTTTTCGCAAATATTAAAATGAATATTATATGTATTATGTTAGAAAGTTATGCTGTATTAATTTTCTTGAGTAGTGTGTTAAATATAGTTTTAGGTTATAACATAATGTTAAAATAGGAACTATGTATGTGGGATATTTTTTTAGGAAAGGAATGAGGTACTCACACCAAGATAGCAGCCACAGGACACCTAAATCTTTCAGAGAAAGAGAATTTATTGCTTCATTGTCAGAAGAAACTAACTTCTTCCTGCCTTGCTCAGCCCTGAAGACCTCATCAGGATTCACAGGAAGAAGCTGACACTGACCAGACAGAATCCTGTGTTTGAATGGAATTTATGCATCATGTATGAGGTGTATGAATATGCAACAGGCTGTTGCTTTTAAGGGTTAATCCTCTGTTAATGTGGGTCCTTTTTCGGGTTTATTTTGTCCAGAAAGAGGTACCTGAACTGTCCATAACTCTTTGTTTCTGTTATCTTATATTGTCCTAATCCAAATTATCCAAGTTATTATTACTCTAATTATATTGCTATTTTATAACCATTTTATTATCATAAAACTTTTTTAAATTTTAAAAACAAGTGATTGGCATTTTTCACATATATATATATTTTATTTTTTTTTCCGTGCGAAGTGTCCCAACCCAGCCTCTCACCAGCCAAGCCTGGCTGTTGTTTTTTGTCCAATTAGGTTTTTGATGAGGTAAAAGTCACCTTGGTTTCTGCAGGTGCAGGATTGAATGAAGGAGGTGCAATGAGCGGTCAAGGAACCTTCACCACCTCCCCGGCAGCCTCAGGGTAGCACAAAGCAAATAAAACACAAGATTGTTACTGGTTAGGGCCTATGGCAGCCTTGAGAATTAGCATCTGCCTTCCAGTAAGATTTTAGGCAGATTTCCTCTCCCTTTTGTGACCTTTTGGGCCCCAGACAGAGTCTTGGAGTGACAATAAGCTGCTTTTTTAATACACCATCCTGTGGCAGCATGGACTGCTTGGCACTCACCCCAGGCCTTCCATGGGATCATTTGTAACCCCCTGGACTGGAGGGACAGCTCTGGACATGCCCAGCAGCTCCCAGTGAGGGTTAAATGCCAAATGAGCACTCCCAGGAGCCACAGAGCTGCTCTCCCAGTGAAGCAGCTCCTCACCTTTTGCCCACAGTAGGACTTTTCTACAGCAGGATGCTGCAGGTGCTCACACCACCAAAAACGAAGCTGCTGATGCAAAGCCCTCCAAATTCAGCATAAAGCTGGGTTAGTCTGACCTAGGGGGAGGAGAGGGGAAGAAGGTGAGAAGCAAGGCTTGCTTGGAGGATGCAGAAACACTTCTCTGCCAGAAGCGACCTCCAGAGTTTGAAGTTAGCCAGGGTAAAAAGTCATAAGCCACACACTTTTAGTGGCAGCACTGCATTGCCTGCCACTGCATTCCATGCCTGTTTGCATGGGATCTTCTGTTTACAAGGGATCTGTAAATCAAAATACAACCCTTCTAATGAGCTGGCCCTGCCAAACACCTCCTCTGCCTACATCCAGCTGAAGGCTCATCAGCTGAGAAGTGTCAACCAGCTGAAACTTCAGGATACCCTAGATAGAAAAAAAAACTTATTCAAATTATCCCTTCTGGCCTCGAACTCCAAGAGCTCAAACCTTCTTTGAACCCTCATCAAAAGTGAAGCCATTTCTTGTAGCAGCCAAGCTAGCTGCCAGCAGCACAAGAGCACACCACTCACCTTAAAAAAGGCAGCATTAATATTTACTGAGTGAGTGCAGACTGCAGAACAGCTCTTATCTGTGCTGGTTAATTGTGCCAGCTTTAAGAGCAGCCCAATAAAGGCATGTCAGCAAGGCTTCTTTTTTTAAAGAGTGTGCCAGGGGATCTTGTTGTAAGTGAAGATCTTGGAGAAAAGTGAGGAGATTCATTGCATTAAGTGCTCGATGTGAAAGTGGGTTAGACAGGACTGCTCTCCCTGGGGGGCTGCCTCTGCCAGTCACCTGGGGAGAAGGATCTGTGAGAGACAAGCCAAACAAGCCTCAGCACTACCCAGTGAATTTAGGATGAGGGCCCTTTGCCAGCCCAGTTCTCTCCCTGTGTCCACTGGCACAGCTGGGTGAGGATGTTCCACAACACAGGGCAAGCTGTCCCATCTGACCCTCCATGTTCTTTGCGCTCTTGGGCCTGAGATTTGGATCATTTGTCCTTGATCTCAGCTGGAGCAGGAATTGTTTTGTCTCCCTGCTCTGTGCACAGAGCTCACCATCCCCTCATATGAAGCCCAGACTCACACACTAAAGCAGCGCAGAACCTGAGAAATAGAAAAGCTGAAACCTGAGGCATCAGTTCCCACTTACCAACCCCTTCTGCCTTTTCACCCTCATGAGAAAAGGACACAAGTGTCTCCTCACCTATTCAGATGCCGCTCCTGGGGGCACATCTGCAGCAACACCACTGTCACTGCTGGGACCAAGGTCCCTTCACAGGTTCCCTGTTTGGCTCCCTACACCCCACACTCTCACTGCCAGACAATATTTTCTTAGTGGCCCCACTTCAGGTTTCCAAAGGCAGAGTCTCAGATATCTGGATATTTTATTTTAATTGTGCTCAAGGCAGGGAGGGACACCAACAAAGCAACCCCTGCCCTTGCAGTCTGTGCACCCATTCCTCACACACCCTTCACATGTCTCTTGGTCCCATGGGGATATTTGTTCTCTCTGGGTTCTCCAGAATCTCTGTGAGTGCCACAGCCCACACTCCATGGCACTACAGCTCCAGCATCACCTGCCTCCAGCCAATCCAGGTCATGGTCTGGAGAAACCCTGAGGAGCAGCTTCCAACCATCCCAGCCCACTGGGGAGGCACAGCCTCACAGGGCATTTCCCAGCTTTTTATGCCCATGGTGTTTTTCTATCCCTTCATTTATGGCCCAGCACTGAGGCAGGGAGCAGGGCAGGCTGCACCCCCTGGCAGCAGCACCCCAGAGCCTGCAGCCTCGCTGCTGGGAGAACTGGGAGCCACAGGGGCTGATCAGCCTTGTTTCTCCAGGAGAGCTTTGAAGATGCAGGAAACAAAGGGGGAAATTTCAACTCACCTGAAGCGTTTTGCTAAAAATAGCTGCTCTTCCCTCGTCACAAGCTGGCGTTGGGCTGCTGTAGTATTTTAAAAGGAGGTTATAACATAGAGCCTCCTCCTGTTCCCTCCCTGAATCTCTGAGCAGCAGCTGCAGCACATGCACACACACACATTACAGCATGCACAGCACCCTGGCAACCAGGCTGCTCTCAAGGCTCATCGAGTGGTAGGTCCAGCTCAAAAAGCAAAACCCAGCCCATTTCTATGGGCAGTAATTGCTCACATCCCCTCAGCCCTTTGCAGGGGAATCACAAAACTCAGCAGCTCACTGCAGGAGGAGGGAGACTAAAACAAGAGGCAGAAACAACAAACAATCCATAATTACAGTAAAGAATTAAAAAAACAGGCTCTGCAGTGCCCTAGACCCACCTCTGATGGCATCTGTTTGCACTGCTGACACTCAGTCCCTCATCACAGCCCAGAGACCTCTGCCCCACAGTTCTGCTGCCGGGATTAACCCAGCCCAACCTGGGAGACCTCCCACAGAAGCACAGCACCTATAAATCAGTAAATATGCTGATTGGGATGTGCAGGTGATTAATTGGAGGTGATTTTACTGCAGTCTGTGGGGTGGGTACAGAGGTTCTCCCCAGTATCACAGGAGGCTGCAGAGGAGATGGATGCTGGCAGCAGTGCCAGGGTTGGTGCTCCCAGGCCCAGATTTTGTTCCTTCTCAGGCCCTAGGTGAACACAGCCCTTCACCAAGACATTCAGAGCTTAGAATAATTCCTCAGCAAGCACCCCACCTGGAGAGCAAAGCCTTCCTCTCTCATGCTCTGGTTTTGAAACAAGATGTTTTTGCAGGAGGGTTTTAAAGTCATCCACTCAGCTACAGATCACCAGTGGGAGATGATGCTTGGGCTAATGCTCAACTACATCTCCTAGGGCAAAGGCCAGTGAGAAATACTGCAGGAGAGCAGGCAGGGAGGGAGAGGAATTCCCTGAGCAGAAATTATTTTGAGCACAGAAAGCTGCAGAGCAGTGTGGAGCGAGGCAGAAGAAATTCAGGAGAGAGAGAGAGAGGTGATTTTGCTGGGGGGACACAAAAGAACAGAGGACAGGGGAAGCTCTGAGGATTCCTCTGGGGGGGAAGGAGGTGGGATGCTGCTCAGGGGGGCTCTGTGTGTGTGGGGGATCCCTGTCAGGGCTGGCTGGGCTCAGCAGAGCTGCTCCCTGCAAAGGGATTCCCTGTGCTGCCTGCCATTGGTGCTGGCACAGTGACGGAGCTGCTGGAGAGGATTCCTCTGCCCTGCACATCGAGCAGAAAACAGCAGCCAGCCCCATCCCCCTCTGCTCCCCTCCAGAGATGGGGGATTCCTGCCTCTGCCAGGGCTCAGCACTCACACAAAAGCACACAAGGAAATCCAGGGGGGTTTGTGCCTCTCTGCAGGGCTCAGGGGGAAGGGGCTCTACCAGCAGAGCACTGAGGAAAGCATTCAAAAATTCAGCTCCTAATGAGAGCTGCTAGGAAAATTAATCCACAAACACCAGAGGTTTATGTCCAAAAAGCAGACAGAGGAGTCCTTTTTTGGCTTTATTCAAATAAAGGGAGAGGCCATGGGGATTCCCCTGGGATCTCTCAAATTTTTGGAGGACACAGCCTCCTTTTTATCCCAATTTCCCAGCCACATTTCCCTTCTCTCTTTCCCCATTAGCTGAGGTACTTGAGAGGTTCAGACTTCCCAGAATGCCTGATACCAAAGATTCCCCTCTAATATATAACCCTCCCTTTTAATTTTTAATTCTTATGGAATTTAGGAGGTTTTCTTCCCCATTATTTCTTTCATCTTTCAATGCCTAATTTCATTTATCAGCAAACTTAAAGTTGATTTTTAAAAGCAAATATCTTTTTCCATTCATCAATCAGTGGAATCCTTCCCATTGTTTCTTTTACATCCCAGTGCTGGTTTTACCTACCAGCAGACCCACAGCTTGTTTGTAAAGACAAATCTGCCATTCCTCTCAAAGCCAACACATCAGCTGCTGTGCCTGAGCCCCCCTGAGCCATGGCAGGGTCTGTCCGTCCCCACAGATGCAGACACCAGCCAGTCCTGCAGAGCAGTCCTGCTCCTTCCTGCAGGAAAGCAGCCCAGGAGATGAGACCTGGGTTCTTCTGGTGCCTTAAGGGGCTGGAGCAGAGGCTGGATGGAGTTTAGAGGAATAAAGAGGAGATTTACTGAAGATATAAAGAGGATATTTATTTGTTGCCTTCAAAGGCCACACCCTGGCAGTACCAGAGCCACAGTTGTGCTCTGCCTGGATGGCTCCAAGATAGAAGCAGAAGAGGGCTTGGTCATGAGATCTCACTTTTATAAATTCTGGTCTATTTGCATATGGGAAGTAATTGTCTAATTATACTTTTAGCCCATGCAGTCCCATCCTTCTTGTTTTTCTCTCTTCACCCACATTGTTTGTGCTCTTGAGTCTGAGATTTGGATCATTTGTCCTTGGTCCCCAGCTGGAGCAGGAATTGTTTTGTCTCCCTGCTCTGTACACAGAGCTCACCATCCCCTCACATGAAGCCCAAACCCACACCTTACTATCTGTTATATGAAACCCAGACCCTCACACTAAAGCAGCACAGAATCTGAGAAATATAAAAAGCTAAAACCTGGGGCATCAGTTCCCACTTACCAACCCTTTCTGCATTTTCACCCTCATGAGAAAAGGACACAAGTGTCTCCTCACTCATTCAGATCATGCTGAACCACGTCTGAGTGCAAAATAATAGAGCCTAAAGCCTGTGTGGAGTTCAAGGAGTGTTTTAGTGACAAAAGTCTGCTCTCTGACACAGACCTCCATGGTGACCTTAGAACATTGCTCTTTTCTTGTCCCTCCTGCCAAGGGAAAGCTCACCCTCACTCTGAGCTTGAGGAGGGATAAGGAACAGGAGGTGGCTCATGCTCTGCCCAGCTGGGAGGTATTACAGTAGAAATTGCAGTGTAGGGAGCTCAATTGGGACCTTCTTTCCAGAGGCACTCTGCCTTTCTCCTTGGGTGTGAGCTGCAGGGGGGAGGATTTTGGGAGTGTTGGGTTGATTTAGGGGGGATTTGGGGGTTAATTTTGGGGGTCTGGGGGCATTTGGGGGGAATTTGAGGTTGATTTGGGGGGGATTTTGGGGAGATTTAGGGGGGTGGGGAGGTCACCCCTGGAGTGGGAACAGGGACTTCTGCAGCTACGATTGGTGCAGGGAGTTCTGATCTCATCTCCAGCATCCCAGAGATCCCCTGTGGAAGCAGTGAAGGTTTTGGCTATGCAGAAAAATCTGCTTTTTTAACCCCTCTGCCTCTTCACTCCTCCTAGCTCCTTAAGGAATATTCTGTGTGAGTTCTAACGGTGAACAAGAATTACTTAATGCTTGAAAAGCCCTGGGTCTTAAACCATTTTAAAAATAAAAAAGCTAAGTCAGAGTTGCCCTCTCCATCCTGCAATGGGGAGGGTAAAGTAGTCTAGAATGTTGATGATGAATGTGGGATATCACAGCCTGAGAGAGAGCCTGAGCCTCCTGCTGGAGCCCCAATCCCTCTGCACACCTGCCTTTGCCTCCACAGGGAGGGATCCTGGCAGAAATGGGGGACTGGCAGATAAAAACGTGGTTCAGCCCCCTGTGCCCCTGTCCCTGCTGTTATAAGTAAAAAAATCTCCCAATTTTTTTTGGGGAAAAAGGGGTTGCAGAATCAGTTAAACCAGTTGCTGCCAAGGTGAAGTTCTACCTGTTTGTTATTGTAATCAAGGTCGTTTTAGTTAATTAATTAATTAATTTTAGTTAATTTTGTATCGGTAAGGCCCAGGCTGGGGCTAAGTTGTCCTTCTCTCCTGATGGTGAGAGGAGGGGACATGGGGGGAGGGGGGGCATCAGAGAGAATGCAAAATAACCTCAGGACCAGCATGCCATGGGAAGTTACCCCACCAAATTTATCGAAAAGACCCCCAAAAACAACGAGCCAATACAGAATTAAGAGATCAGAGTGATGTCCGGACATGAGGAACAAAGTACCGAGCCTGCAGAGATGCTGAGAACCTTTGTTGCCCCTCGCTCTGAGCAAGACCTCAGCTGAAACCAATATTTGAGCCTGGAAAACTCAAATGTCGGAACACACAGGGTCGAGCCCCGCTTCTCTCGAGAGGACGGGACCCCCAGCTCTGCCCTTTAATGCACAAAGCTGCACATTCCTCCTCCTCCGAGTCACCCTGGGAGCGACGACGGAGGCCGAGCTTCCCAACCTTGAGCTGATCACTTTTAATAAAGGCATTAAAAGGAGAAGAAGTCTCCTGCCCTGTTTATTTCACCTGCCAGCCGGGGTGCAGATGATGCCGTTTTCTCCCAGCACAATCCCGTCGTTATTCAGCTCGGCAGCACAAGGTGGAGTGAGTGAGTGCGGGAGGAGGGAGGGAAGGAGATAACAAGTGTGCGAGGTTGGCATTTTTGAATCTATCCAACATTTCTCCGCGTTGCCGATTGCGAAGTGCCGCCCGCGGCCCCTCTCCAGCATCCCGCGTTGCCATGCCAACAGCGCCTGCCAGCCCCTGTGTCGTGAGGGCCACTCGGCTTTCCTGGGAGCCACGGGCTCCTGGCAGAGGGATGTGCATGTGCCTGGCCCGTTCTGACTCCCAACAAGAGCATTCTTCGGTCATTGCCCCCCAGAACTTCCGATGCTGCGAGATGCTTTACCCCTCTCCAGCGCTTTTGAGATGCCATCAGCGGTGCTTGACTTAATCAGGACATCCTGGCATGAAAACAGCCTCCTCCTGACCCCTGCACTTCTGCTGGGAATTAAACATCATAAAGCAAAGAGCTTTTCCAGCTCCCTCAAAGCCTGGAGAGCTGGGGGTGTGAGTGGCACCACCAGGAGACAACAGATACCTTCGAGGTGTTGGCTGATTCCAAGGACAAGGAGCAGTGGATTTGCTGCCTGGTCCCAAGCTCACACCAGTGTGACAAGGTGGGGATGTGGCACAGAAAGCAGGAACACCTCAACCAGCAGCTACCTGAGCCTGGGGAAACAGGAATTCCCTTGGATCAGCAGTGCCCTGTGCTGTGAGGATGGCTCACAGTGTGAGGGGAGGCTGGGCTGATCTCCAGGGCTCTCTTGCCACCAGTGTTTCTGTGATGGATGTCTGGCCATCACTGATTTGTTGGTTCAGTTTTCCCTGCAGAGCTGGGCTGTCCTTGCTGGAAGAATTATTTTGGTGGTCTGGGAGACAACTTCACATCCAGGAGCTGAATGGTGGACTGGGAAGCAGGCTCAGGAGCTCTTCCTTCTGCTGGGGGAGTGCTGGCTGTTACAGATGAGTAATGAGATGCTTGGCTCTCACAATGAAAGGGTGAATATTAGGTGGATGCTAAGAGAAGTTTGGTAGACGTGTAGTTTTGTTACTGCAATGTGTCTTCCCCTTGCACTGCTATCATGGGATGGCATTGGTCACTGGGGCATTTGGGGAGGGTTAGTTTGTTACTGTGGCATTACCTGACCTCCAATCAAGGTGTAAGAAAGTGATTTCCACCCCTGGATGGCAAGGAAGGAGCTGGCTGACAAGACTTTAAGAGGAACTAGAAGTATAAAAAGCAGAGCATCCATTTTGAAGATGAGCACATGGCTGGTAGTCACAGGGGCTCCCAGTGCTGTAGTTTCTCCTTATTTAGTCCTTTTGTTGTATTTTTTTTTGTTAAATTTTAATAAACCTTTAAAATTTATAAAAGTGGACAGTCATTTACCATGTGGCTAAGGCACCTTAGGTGCAGGTTCCCTGGGGACAGGGGCATCCAGCTCCATCTTTGTCCCTGGCCCTCATGGTTTTATCTACAAAGTGCTTTGTCCTCTCCAGACATGGAGGAAAAGTCTCCCCTGCTCTGGGGAGCAGAGACTGGAGCAAGGGAAGAGCAGAAATACAGGTCAGCTCACTTCAGTGAGTGTGATGTGTGCTGTGTCCTCCTTTAGAGCACCCAAGAAGATGTGGAGCCCTGAATTGAGCTTGGGCTGTGGGGTTTTTAGGCTTGGCAGTTCACTTCCCTTGGGACCCTGGGGAGGGCAGCAGGGGCATTTGCTTTTATTCAGTTAAAAAAAACCAGCAAATGTGATATCTGCAAGCCCACTGTGAGCAGCTTTAGCTGTGGAAAACCATGGCCAGCCAAATGTGTAACTCAGATTGGGATTCTGCCTGTGTTTAACCCAGCCCCTGCTCATCTCCTCCAGCCTTTTGGGTTGCAGATGAGGGCCAGAAACACCAAAGCAAGCAAAGGAAAAGGTGGTGCTTCCATGAACTGGGAGTTTAGGGTTTGCTGGGTGCCAGCCCAGAGCTCCCAGCTGCAAGTCCTGCCTGCACATCCCACAGCAAAGCTGAGCTCTGTGGCCATTCCTGCTCTCCACTCCCTGCCTTTCCCTCCTGGAGGAGGTTTGCAGGGAGCAGCTTTGCAGGATGTTTTACACTTCTCCTTCCAGTTGCTTTGTTCTCTGCCTCCCTGCTGTTTCCTTGGAAAAGTTAATTTCCCCTATGGACTTTCTTTAGATGGAAACATTCCCCCTCAGTGCAGTTGGTGAGCACAGAAAACAACAATTTCCAGCCTGAATGGAAATAATTAGAAGCACCTTTTGGTGAGGAAGAAATGGGCATGAACTGAGAAATGTTGCACCCTGGGCGCAATCCATGCCTGGGGTCGCTCTGTGTGTGAGATCCTTTCCCTTCCCTTTCCCTTCCCTTTTCCCTTTCCCTTTCCCTTCCCTTTCCCTTTCCTTTCCTTTCCTTTCCTTTCCTTTCCTTTCCTTTCCTTTCCTTTCCTTTCCTTTCCTTTCCTTTCCTTTCCTTTCCTTTCCTTTCCTTTCCTTTCCTTCCCTTCCCTTCCCTTCCCTTCCCTTCCCTTCCCTTCTCTTTCCTTTCCCTTTCCCTTTCCTTTCCCTTTCCCTTTCCCTTTCCCTTTCCCTTTCCCTTTCCCTTTCCCTTTCCCTTTCCCTTTCCCTTTCCCTTTCCCTTTCCCTTTCCCTTTCCTTTCCTTTCCTTTCCTTTCCTTTCCTTTCCTTTCCTTTCCTTTCCCTTTCCCTTTCCCTTTCCTTTCCCTTTCCCTTTCTTTCCCTTTCCCTCTCTTTCTGTCTCCAAACAGCTAAAGGTGAAGGAAATGAAGATTAAATGTGGCCTGGATTTATGGCAACAGTTTCCCAAAATCTCCTGTTTCAGCTCCAACTCTCTCCCTACCACCTTTGCAGCAGCTGGCACCAGCAAAAAGCAAATGTAACATGTTACTGAAGTGTTGCGACTCTTTGTGCACTCACCTTAGGCTGGTGCTAGCTGCAGCAGGAGGTGTTGGGTGGTGGAAAATCAGATGTTACAGCTATTGCTTCAGTTATAGATAGCTGTGCCTGGGAAAAGGCAGTGGAGTGAGAGGGGAGGGCTGGGAGAGGATTCACAGGGTGCTGGGAAGGATGGAAGTTTGACAAGAAAGTCTCACAGATATGTGTGCTAAGCAGAAAGATTTTTGAATGTAGAGTCTGATGAAGGAGTAGAGATGGAAGCAAGTTTTGATATAGAAGAGAAGAATTGCTGAGCCAGTCTTACTGGATAACCAAGGAGGCAAAGGGTGTGTTAGTTAGAAGGGGTTTTTATGGCTTAGAGCAAAGGATAAACCCACCCCAAATAAGATGTTTTTACCAAGCAGGAAGATAGCAGGCAACAAGTCAGCAAATGTGGCAAGTAGAAAAAAGGTCTCAGAATTTTCTACCGCAAGAAAACTGAAAAACAACTTCCAGCTTAAACTGTAATGTACTGACTTTTAGTGATTGGAGAACAGAAACATGAATATGGTAATTATAGTAGTTATGATACCCTATAGATAAAAGTTAAGGTATAGATTGGTTCTACTGTATTAAGATGCTCAGCAAAGAAAAGTCTATAATGCAATGTAACCAAAAGAAAAGTATATAATTCAATTGTAACCTAAAGTCAGGGTCTCCAGGCCTGCCTGCAGCTGGAGCTGACAGCTGTGGGCACAGCTCTGTCACCCACAACCCTGGATGCTGTAACATCTCAGATACAATAAACTGCATGTTGAAGAGCTGCCTGGAGTCCCACATCCCTCATTCAGGCTCTTACTACAGGGAACACGCTGTAGCCCTGTTCTGAACAGATTCTGGACTATTACTCCTGAAAAAAAAAAAAAAAAAAAAAAAAAAAAGGTGCTTTTCCTTGTGAAGCTGAGGCAAGGACAGCACGGTCAGCAGTGCAGCTGGCACCGTCAGTGTGCCCAGTGCCCGTCCTGGGCTCCAGCTGCTTCCCCCTGCCAGGAGCTCCCAGGAATGCTGCCTCCCCTGCTGCTCCCAGGTGCTCTGCTGAGCCTGAATTTTTGAAGAGAGAGCAAGAGGATTAATTTTCTCAGAAAACACGGCACAAAGTGGAGATGTTCTGCGGAGAGAGGATGATTTTTTTTTTCCCCCCTCCATGCTCATGATAGAAAATTGTAATAGGCTTTGTTCTGATGAGTGTTGCAGTACTTATCAGGGTAAATTTAGTATTGCCTCCTATTATAAATGACAAGAAAGGTACAGCTAAAAACAAAACTTTATCCTGACATTTCAGAAGCAGCTGTACTTAGATAAAATATTTTTGCTCGTCTTTTCAAATTGGGATCAATTAACTGCTGGATTTGGAATTTTCTGCCAGGTCAAAATCCTGTTACAGCACTGTTTATAGTCAGTCTAGGGAAAAAAACCACCAAAATGGAAAGTACTGAGGTAAAAGTTTTAATTATTAAGAGTCTAGAGCCGAGAACAGGGAAATCACAGCCCATCAACAACCCTACTGCTCTCTCACCATGTGAGTGTGAGCAAAATACCTTGTTTTATGTGTCCCAGAGGAAACATGGGTGAATTCCTCCTCCTGAGGACACTGTGGGATGGTGTGAGTAGGCTAAAACAGCAAAAGGGGAAGCCAGAGGGAGGCCAAAGGGATGGGGATGTAATTTTTTTGCAATGTGCTCTGTGCACGGGCACTGTTGGTGTCAGGGGAGTGGTGTGGGGGGCTAAGCTCAGCCTCCATCCTGACCCAGGGATGAAAATGGGCTGAAATGAGCAGGGAGAGCTGGGCAAACCTCACCTGTGGGACAAAACAGCACTTCAGTAAATTTATTGGGAGTGTCTGGCAGGGCTCCCCTCTGCTCTAGATGCAAATGCAAGGACAGATGTGCAGGGAGAGCTGTGGTTTTGAGAGGGATTTGGAAGACCAAAAGCATTTGGTATGGATGGAAAACACTTGCTTTTCTTGTTGTTTGCCTGCCTTCCTTCCTTCCTTCCTTCCCCTTTCTTTCCTTCCCTCCCTCTCTTTTCTCTTTCTTTCTTTCTTTCTTTCTTTCTTTCTTTCTTTCTTTCTTTCTTTCTTTCTTTCTTTCTTTCTTTCTTTCTTTCTCTTTCTTTTTCTTTCTTTCTTTCTTTCTTTCTTTCTTTCTTTCTTTCTTTCTTTCTTTCTCTTTCTTTCTTTCTTTCTTTCTTTCTTTCTTTCTTTCTTTCTTTCTTTCTTTCTTTCTTTCTTTCTTTCTTTCTTTCTTTCTTTCTTTCTTTCTTTCTTCCTCTCCCTCTCCCTCTCTCCCTCTCTCCCTCTCAACAGCTAAATGTGGAGGAAATTAAGATTAGACTCACAATTAAATTAGACTCCCAGTGTCACCTGGTGTGGATGATCACTGCTCAGAGCAGCTCCCTCAGCCCAAACCAGTGTAACCAGCTTCAAAACTTCTCTGAGGCAGTGAGGGCAGCAGCACTCTGGGTGTCCCTCAGAGGTGAAGAATCACTACAGGTGCTGCAAGGAAAGCTGCATTTTCCTGCAGTTCTTCTTCAGTTGGGACAGCCCTGAGCAGAGACAGCAGCTGTCCCTGGGAGGTGACAGCCAGGAGCCTTTGCAGCTCCTTGAGTGGCCAGATGTCCTCTCTGGGCTCTCCTTTCCCTTTCCCCTGTTTTCTCTCTTTCTCCCTACCCTCAGTCAGACTTTTATCTCCCTCTTGGTTCTTGGCAGGTTTTTGTGACGGTGTTTTCACTCCTGGTGTCTGTCCCCTTCCCTCTGCTCCCCGTGGCTGGAGCTGCTGCTCCCCAGCCTGGAGCAGACCTGCCCTGTGCTCCATCACTCTCAGCCTGTTGCCAGGCAACCCAGCATCACATGGATTTCACTCCCAAGCTCCCAAACAAACTGCAGTACAGGGGATTTTTCTCCTGCTTGTCCAGAGAGGGACCTCACCTGTCCCCATGGCAGCTCTGAGGGGTCTCCAGCAGTCACTGCTGGCTGCTGGCTTTGCTTTTTCCTCACTTTGCCTCCCCATCTGCCACCTTGGCACCTGGGAGGGCACACACTGAGTTCTGCTGGAAGGTTTGTTGGTTTGTGGGGCTCCCTCTGGGCACAGACCCACTTGGAGTGATAGCAAACCCTGCCATGATCCTTGTCTCCCACAGGGAATTGCTGAACAGCTCTCCCACCCTCAGACAGCCCAGAGCTGGGGAATTACACAGGAGCTTTGTTTTCACAATTCCAAAGGCTGAAATGGCTCCAGAAGTTGAGGCACCAGCCCAGGTTGCTGTTGTCAGCGGGCTGATGGACTGTCAGACCTGCCTCAGGGGCAGGACACACATCTCACTGTCTCCCAAGCCATAATGTACAAATCCTGTTTGGTGACAGCCATATAACACTCCTGAGAGCTAATTTTGGCACAATTATCACCCTTTTCAGGTCATAAAAGTCACTCAGCACTCAGCCACCTGATTAGAGCTGTCAGCCAAAGCCTCCAGCAGCCACTGCAGGGGTGAAGCACCACGGAAAAGCACGCAGGGGTTATCCCGCATGAAATGCTGAGCCAGAGAGGAGCACACATCGTGTTCCCAGGGGAAATGTGCTGCAAGTGCCCTGTCCCAGGCAGGAGGAGTGCTAGAGGAAGGAAGAACACCTCTCCCAAAGCAGGATGTGCCTTCAGAAAGCACATTTTGCATGTGGACTCCTGCATTTGCATGCTAACAGCTGGACTTGAGTGTCCAGCTGCCATTACAGAGAGAGTATCCAGTTCTTCCATCACAAAGAGAGTGCCCAGTTCTTCCATCACAGTGTCCAGCCTCCATCACAGTGTCCAGCTTCCATCAGTGTCCAGCTCCTCCATCACAGAAAGTGTGTCCAGTTCTTCCATCACAGAGAGAGTGTCCAGCTTCCATCACAGATTGTCCAGCTTCCATCACAGAAAGAGTGACCAGTTCTTCCATCACAGAAAGAGTATCCAGTTCTTCCATCACAGAGAGTCCAACTTCCATTACAAAGTGTCCAGTTCTTCCATCACAGAGAGTGTCCACCTCTTTCATCACAAAAAATGTCCAGTTCTTCCATCACAGTGTCCAGTTCTTCCATCACAGTGTCCAGTTCTTCCATCACAGAGAGATTGCCCCGCTCTTCCATCACAGTGTCAAGTTCTTCCATCACAGAAAGAAGCCTGCTAGCTGGTTTAGGTGTCTGATCAAAACTGAGACCAAATTTGGCAGGTCAGAAACCTCCCAGCTGGGAATGGGTCACTACCAGTGGAGATCAGAACATGGTTCAGGGGGTCCTGATCTGCTCCAGGGGAGGAACTGAGCAGAGCAGCTCCCTGGCACGGTGTGACTATGGAAAGGTGCAGACTGACAGCTGTGGGGATCCTCTTGCACCCTTTGTTGGGAGCTTTCAGGCTCCATTAGCTCTCTGAAATGCCTGTGCAGCAATGCACATGGCATGGGGCATAAACAAGAAGATTTAGAGATCTCTGTGTGGTCACAGAGCCGTAATCTCATCACAGTACAGGTCATGGGGAACAGGAGAGCTGCTTGAGGCCTGGAGGAGAGCCAAGTCACTCCAGTGCTCAGAAAGGGCATGAAGGAGGGCCCAGGGAGCTGCAGGCCAGCCAGCCCCAGCTCCATCCCTGGAAAGGTTAAGGAACAGCTCATCCTGAATGTCATCTCCACGCATGGGGAGGAGAAGAAGGTTACCAGGAGCAGTCAGCATGGGTTCAGCAAGGGGAAATCATGCTCAAGCAGTCTGATAGGCTTTGGGGGTGGGATGGCTGCCTGGTAGGCGAGGGAGAGCAATGGTTCCTGTCTGCCCTGGCACCAGCAGGGTCCTTGGCACCTCCCATAACCTCCTCACGGGGAGGGTGGGAGGCTGACAGGTTGGGGCTGGACAGAGGGCTGAGAACGGGCTGTGTGGCAGAGCTCAGGGGTTCTGATGGTGCCCCAGGGTCCTGCTGGAGGCCTGTGACTGGTGCTGCTGCCCAGGGGACACCACTGGGCCTAGTCTTGTTCAAATTAATGCAGCCATGGCCTGGAGGAAGGGGCACTGCATGGAGGACACACCACGAGCTTTGTCACGGGATAAACACAGGGGAGGACTCCAGGAGAGCTGGGCCTGACTCCCTGAGGCTGAGTGGAGTGCAGTGTCCCCAGGGAGCCTCTCCTGTCACCTCTGCTGTGTCCCCTCAGCGCAGGTGCTGGATGCTGCAGGGCTTTAGGCCAAGGCAGGTGGCACCTGCTCTGGGAACACTTTGTCCTGCAGCCAGCAGGGACCAGCAGCTGGGCTCCTCTGCTCCCCTTCCTCCTGGGTGCTGAGCCCTAGGACAGGAGAGCTGCGGGGCCAGAGGGAGAAAAAGGAGATAAAACCATCCACATCTCCATGTGGTGGTCAGCAGAGGAATCTTCTGCTCAGATCCTTGTCATCCATTCTGCTGCTGCTTCCAGATGTTTTTGTTGTGGCTCCATGACTCAGACCAGGAGCTTTGACTCAGAATGGGGCTCCTCTGCTGGCACAGGTGGGCAGGAGCATCCCTAGGAGTGAGAAGGGGGACACCCTCTGAAATGGGAAGGCCCAATGGGGGACATGGGCCTCAGTGATTCCATCACTAACAATAGTGAGCAGGTAGGCATTTTTGGGCACTCCTTAACTCTCTGCAGGGGTTGAAGGACCTTTTCCTTGCCTTGTGCCCTTCACACTGCCAGTCCCAACAGGATCAGAAATGCCAGTGCTCCTCCTGAGCACCATCATGGAAATGCAAAGAGGAAATCAGCCAGGGCTAGACATGAGGAATTTGTGAATCAGACGATGCAGAGTCACTAAAACAGGATCCACATCTGCCCAAGCAGCTGTCACCAAGTCAGCCCCACCAGACCAAGGAGGCTGTGACTTGTGGTCTTTCCTTGCCAGCACCTGAGGGTGTTTAGATGGCACTGAGGGGATGATGGAGCCTATGTCCTGTAGGATAGCTTGAGGGAAATCTTTCCTGCAGGAACCTGGAACTGGAATTGCAAAGACTCTGGTTTAGTGAGCTCCAGAGACAGAGGTTGTGTTCTGGACAGGGTGGGAAAATTCCCCTTTGCCTCTGCTTGTCTCCATTTCCACCTCAGGAGGTGCACTTCACTTACTTTCAGGTTGTTTTCTACTTTCTGCACAGAAATGCCAGCTGTAAGACTTTTTTCTCCTTTTCCATTCAATTTCTGGTTTTGTAAAGATTCTTTTGCTTTCTCAGCTCTTGTCCTTGTTCTGCTTTAGAAGAACAACCATCTTCTTCTGTTGGCTGGACAGAAGAGCCAGCTCTCCAGCTGGATGGGAGAGGGGATGAGGGAGATTTTTCACCTTGATGGCAAGCCCTTGGGAAAAGCAGCACTTGGGGAGTTGGCAGTGGCCACTGGAGAAGAAGGGAGGTCAGAGTGTGGAGATTTCAGCAGAGCAGCAAGTAAGAGAGGAGTGAAAATGAGTGATTTGATAGTGGAGGAGAGGAAATGGCCACAAATATGGTGCTCTGTGGCCTCTGCAGGGTGGTTATAGCCACAGGTGGCATCCCCAGCAGCCTCTCACAGACATTGGCAGGGTCAGGATGTGAATTTCAGAAAAATCCATCACTGGGCCCTCCCTGGAGAGCAGGCAGCCCCCAGCAGGGCAGGGAGACACAGAGTTTGGGGCTCTGGGAGGGGCCCATCTTAGGGAAGGCAAGGAACAAACCCCTCAGTGATCACGGGCACATCTGCATCATCTCCTGCCCTTCATGAGAGCCAGCAGAGATGGGCACTAACTCCAGAGCACTCCTTTATCCCAGAACATGGCTCCAGGCAGGGTGTTCAGGAGCACCCAGCAGCTCCTCTGGATGCATCCCTGCCAAACAGGGCTTCCCAAAGTTTCCTGCTGTGGCTGAGTGGTCAGATAATTCCTGGGACATGCTTTCTGCTCCCGACTGGGAGAACTTGCAAGCACAAATGTCACCATTTGTGAACATAATTTTTCCTCTTCATGTGTGCCTCTGACATTTGCTTTTCACTTACCTTTCCTGCCAGTAACTTGCAATCATGGCTGGTGGGAGGGAGCAGAGCAAAGGGGGCAGAGCAGGAAGGGACCAGGCAGGGCTTAATGGGGGCACTGGTGCCTGGGGGGAAATGCTTCTCAGCTCCCCAAGAGCTCCTCCCTGGTGCCCAGCAGCTTAAATCACAATAAACGCTTCAGAAAGTCACTGCTGTCAGGAGCTCTGTGTGCTGGCAGCAGCAGAGGAGGTAAATGCTGTACCTGTACAGCAGCCAGCACCTGATGGCACCAGGAGGCTCATCCTGGGCATGTGGGGACATCCTGCAGGGCCAGATCTGCTGGGCTGGCTCTTCTTCTTCAACAGACATGTGGAGAAACCCTATAGCTTTGGCCATGGACCCCTCAGCCACAGGAATTAGGGAGCCACAGGCTCCTGGGGGTGGTGACAAAGCATGAGTTGCTGGTGACACCGGGTGTGCGGGAGCCCAGGGGCACCCTGAGGGCAGAGTGCAGCACTGGGAGCCCAGGCACACAGGCTTGCTGTGGCCTACCACACAGTGAAATGTCACCAGCTGGGTGTCCTGGGGGTCCCTGCACCCTGCACTCACTGTGGAGCCCACAGGGAATGGCCAGCAGTGAAAGCCATGGGCAGCATGGCCCTGATTCCACAGGGGCAGGCACATTCACTGGCAGGTGACAAGTGCCACTTACCTGCTTTGGGAAGGCAGTGGAGATCACTGCTTAATTTACTAAGTCTGGACAAGCAGGGGTGGTCTGGGCACTAAACCAAGCAGAGAACCTTTTCCACCAGCCTCAGCAGTAAGGGAGAAGCTCTTCTCTCCTCCCATTCTAGCCCAGCCTCACTGTGGATGTTAAACCTTTCCCAGCCTCCCTTTTCCCCACAAGCCCCACAGGTTCAGTGCCCCCAGGGACACCAGGCCAGCTCAGCACAGCACTCAGCTCTTCCCTGGTTTGGGGGCTCTGCAAGGCCACAGCCCAATCTGGCCTGCCAGGGAGGAGCTCTTCCAAAGGTCACACCCCACCAGGCTTTTTGGGAGATGGAGATTGGGAGCACAGGATCTGTGGCATGCCTCTGATGAGGAAACCATGTAGAGCCAAGCCAAGCATGAGGGAAAGGAGCATTTGGAACCCCAGAGAAAAGGATGCTCCCAGATTCACACAGACATCACAGAATCACCAGCTTGGAAGAGACCTTCAAGATCATCGAGTCCACCCCACCCCCAACACCTCAACCAAGCCCTGGCACCCAGTGCCACATCCAGGCTTTGTTAAACACACCCAGGGATGGGGACTCCACCACCTCCCCAGGCAGCCATTCCACAACTTTATCACTCTTTCCATGAAAAACTTCCTAATATCCAGCCTGTATTTCCCTTGGCACAGCTCGAGGCTGTGTGCTCTGGTTGTGTCAGTTCCTGCAGACAGAGCCCAGGCCCAGCTGAGCACAGGCCCCTTTCAGGAGCTGTGCAGAGCGATGGGGGCACCCCTGAGTCTCCCTTTCTCCATGCTGAGCACCCCCAGCTCCTCAGGGGCTCCTCTCAGGGTTTGTGCTCCCAGCCCCTCTCTCTGGATGTGCTCAGTGTCCCAAGGTCCTTCCCAAGCTGAGGGGCCAGAGCTGGGCACAGCACTCAGGGTGTGCCCTCACAGTGCCAGGGACAGGGGCAGGATGAGCTCCCTGCTCTGCTGGCCAGATCTCCCTGCAGGGAAGGGCAGGACAGAGCTGCTGCCCAGTGGCCACTGGACATTGCCCTGTGCCCCTTGAGGCATTTTGGAGCTGGTCCTGCCCAGCTGCAGTGACACATCTGCTCTGCCCCTTGTCCCAGAGGGCTTTAGAGACCATCTACCCACAGGTGCCAAGCTGGACATACCTGTTCAGAAGGGCTGCTCTGAGCTGCCAGGCAGGTGCAGAGGAGATCCCATCAGATGCTTCCTCCTTGAGCCATGGCTTCTGCTCTGCATTCAAAGTGCTGCTGGATCTCTTCTTTTTCCTAGGAAAAAAAAAAACAAACCCTTCATGGTAGTACATTACTGCATGCCTGATGGAGATTTCCTTCATTATATTATTTTTTATGACAAAGATCAGAAGGTGGTGCACAGGAGGCTGTGATGATTTCAATGGCTGTTACCATTCCAGCAGGCAAAGCCCCAGCACCAGAAGCTGATCCCCAGCAGCATTTCTGGAAGTTCAGGCTCCCTTTTCCCACAAACTCCATTGTATGCATAACAGCATCCTTCAGGGAGAGCTGAGCATCCCTCCTGAGCTGGGCTTCCCCAGCCTGGGGGAGTCTCCAGCCCCAGCAGAGCCTCCAGATCTCCCCCAGTGCCCCTGGAGGAGCCACCAGGCCACTGGGCTGTGTGGCATGGAGACATTCTGAGTAAATCTCTTTATTTTCCATCTCTGTGGCTGCAGGAGGAAGCTCAGCCTGTGCTGGTGACAGTGTTTCAGGCAGCCACAGCACCCATCAGCGCTCACAGCTGAGCCCCTCTTGCCCAAGCACAGCCCCCCTCTTGCCAAAATGCCACCACCTTCCCATCATCTTCCCTGCACCCACCTCCCCGGGCAAAAACCCCAAAAATCCACCTCAGCAAAAATGCTCATCCATCCCCTCTGCAAGCCAGCAGGGGTTAATGCTGTCAGCCATGACGTCAGGATCCCAATTTGTCCAGAGAGTCCCCCTCCCCAACCACAAACTCCCTCTCTCCTCCCCTCCTCTTGTGACTTTGCAATGAGCAGCAAAACTCCACAGGAGCTGCGGCAACAGCACTAGGGAGACATCCAGCCCTCCCTGCAGACAGGGATTTATCTATTTTCTACACATGCATAGATGTATTTTTTTTTATTCACTGGGCTGCATTTGCTGTTCCTTTTTTATTTTTATTTTTTGTAGCTTTTCACAAAAGCCCCAAACCTCCCAAGTGACGAGCCTGAGATTTCCCTAAAATAAAATAACAGCACGGTGGGGCTGGGTAGCTTCCCCTTCCCCCCTCAGAAAATAAAGAGGAAAGGGGGAGCAAAGAGGTAAAATCCAGAATAAAATCATATTGCTCGAAAACTCACACGTCCTCCCTCTCTCTCTCTCCCTCTCTCTCTCTCTCTCACACACACACACACACACACACACACACACACACACACGCTCTTTCTCCTCCTCCTCCTCTCTGAAGGTGGGTAGCAGGAGCCATGCAACATCTGCAGAACCGGATGGCAAAAGAGCAGGAGGAAAAATAATCCAAGTGGAGTGCTCAGGGGACACTGAGTTGGGTTTTTTTCTTTTTCCTTTTTTTTTTTTAATTTTTTTTTCCTTCTTCTGCCGCGTACCTGTGAGATTCGATTTCACATTTTGCTGAGCCCATTTTGGGGCATTTTATTTTTCTTTCTCTTGGGATTTTCTCCATTGCCAGAGGATGTCTCTTGTTGAGAGGATGCTGAAAGGAAGAAGAAACGAATTCTTTGACTGGCACTGAAGGAGCGGGGGGGTATTTTTCCCCCTCATTTTTTAGTTTTTTTGTCATTATTCTTTTTCTCTAGGAAATCATTAACTGGGGGGGGGGTTGGTTTCTTTTTTCCCTCCCCCCCTTTTTTTGGAGGGGGATTTCAGAAGATCCATCTTTTTTTCCCCTCCCCTCCAAAGATTTTTTTTTTCATCCTTCGTCTTTGTGGAAATGTGGACATTTCAGGCAGACAGATTGAGTGGAATTGTCTCTGCTTTAGCAGCTCTTTGTCTCGCCTGCTGTGCGCAAAGGTAAGGATTGCGATCCCAGGCTGCGGGGACAGGGGGGCTGGCACAGGGCTTGTTTGTCTCGGTCGGGCTTTTCTCCATCGAGCTGGATGTGGGGAAGAGGAGGGGGCTCTTCCCCCAAATCGCTTCCCCTGCCGTCTGCTATCGTTATCCCCAGCCCGTGCCATTCCGGGGGGAGGAGGGATGCTCGTACATGAGATGTGGAGCAGACCCTGCGGACGGAGCCCACTTCGCAGAGCGTGTGTGCGCGTCCCCCTGCCCAGCCCGGGGGAAAATGGCCAAACGAGGGGGTTTGCTGGGGAACATGGTGCCCGCAGGAGCCGCCGGAGCCCCGGAGCTGCGCCAGGCGCCCGGCAAGGCTGCCTTGGCCACGCACACGCAGCCACGCTCGCATCCGTGCGAGCTGCGCCGTGCCACAGCCCCGGCTCTGCGGAGCTCCGGGGGCGATGCCCACGGCCGTGCGGGATTGATGGCATGCAACACCTCCTCTGTGAGTGCCATGCATCCGGATCCGGCCCTGCGTGTGCGCAGCCAGCCGTGCCCGCCCGTGTGTCACTCACACCTACGGCACAGCTTCACCTGCCCTGCGTGGCGCCGGGCAGAGCTGGCACCGCTCCGCTGCCCGCTCCGGCTGCAGCTGCTCCTGAGCCGTGCCCGGAGCCCTCGCAGCGCTCCGGAGGTGCGGGAGCCCATCCAGCCTGGCCGAGGTGTGCGGAGCGCACCTGTTTGCTCGCTCATCCGCTGCTTTCACGCACGGGGGTAGCGCTGCCTGCTGCTGCTGCTCGCCCTCCCTCCCTCCCTCCGCACACCTGCGGGCAGGTGCGTTTGTCCCTGCGCCTGCCGGGGGGAGCTCTGGCATCTCCCTGCTCAGCCGTGTACAGGGAGCAGCGCGCTCCCGGCGCACACACGCAGTCCTTACGGGGCTCTGGGTGCCCACATTCGGGTTCCGTGGTTATAAACACGCACGCAGTCTTTGCAGAGTTGTGGGTGCCCAGATTTGTGTTCCCATGGTTATAAACACGCACATGCACACACACATACACAGGTTCTTGTGGGGCTGTGGATGCCCACATTTCAGTTTCTATCATTATAAACACACACAGGTTCTTGCGGAGCTGTGGGTGCCCAGATTTGTTCTCCCATGGTTATAAACATGCACAGGTCCTTGTAGAACTGTGGGTGCCCACATTTGTGTTCCCATGGCTATAAACACGTACAGGTCCTTGCAGGGCTGTGTGCGCCCAGATTTGTGCTCCCATCGCTATAAACACACACAGGTAGGGCTGTGGGTGTCTACATTTGAGTTCCTGTCATTATAAACACACACAGGTTCTTGTGGGGCTATGGGTGCCCAGATTTGTGTTCCTGTGGTACAAACATGCACAGGTCCTTGCAGGGCTGTGGGTGCCCAGATTTGTGTTCTTGTCATTATAAACACACACATGCACACACAGCCACAGACACAGACACACACACACACACAGAGTCCTTGCAGGACTGTGTGTGCCCACATTTGTGCTCCCATCATTATAAACACGCACAGGTCCTTGCAGGGCTGTGGGTGCCCACATTTGTATTCCCATGGTTATAAACACACACAAGTCCTTGTGGGGCTGTGTTCCCATGGCTATAAACATGCACACACACATGTCCTTGCAGGGCTGTGGGTACCCACATTTGTGTTCCCATGGCTATAAACACGCACAGGTCCTTGCAGGGATGTGTGTGCCCACATTTGTGTTCCCATGGCTATAAACATGCAGAGGTCCTTGCAGGGATGTGTGTGCCCACATTTGTGTTCCCATGGCTATAAACACACACAGGTCCTTGCAGGGATGTGTGTGCCCACATTTGTGTTCCCATGGCTATAAACACGCACAGGTCCTTGCAGGGATGTGTGTGCCCACATTTGTGTTCCCATGGCTATAAACACACACAGGTCCTTGCAGGGATGTGTGTGCCCACATTTGTGTTCCCATGGCTATAAACACACACAGGTCCTTGCAGGGCTGTGCTCCTGTGGCTATAAACACGCGCAGGCGCGTGCCCACCTTGCCCACACCATTCATGTGTGGTCCTGCTGTGTGGGGACACACACACAGGCAGCTCAGGAGGCACTGGCCAAGCACATGTGTGACATTCAGAGCCCACAGCAAGCCCCTTTGCTGAGACATGTGTCCCTGCATGTGTGTTTGTCTGTCCAGCACTGATTTTTACCCACAGCCTGCATGTGTGTCTGTGCATGGCTCGGAGACAAAACACTCTCCATGTGCACGAGCCTCCAGCTACTCCTACACAGCCCAGGCAGCAGCACGGGGTGCTGGTATGGAGAGGCTGGGCTGCAAGGGTACGTGGCTGTGCAGAGCACATGGCCACTGACACAGAATCAGGGGCACAGCACTCTGGAATTCAGATCACAGGCTGGCTGTGCATGCTCCCCGAGCGGATGCAGACCCACATTCGCCAGGAATAGCACTGGCATGCAGCTGCTCGCCCACAGCTGGGCAAATGCACGACTTGCCTCCTCCGTGGGAGGGATGTGGCTTTTTGGATCACAGGGAGCACTGGGAGGCAAAAGACCTTGTCCTTAATCATGATGGTTTATTCCCTCACTAGGCCACCTTGTAGCTGGTGAGGAGGAAAGTGTCCCCACGGCCCTCTTCCCACTCTGCCCCTTTCTGCAGGGCTCCTGACACATTGTTTCCTGTCTCTACCTCAATTTTCCTTCTTATATCAATGAGGTAACCACTGATTCCTGAGTTTTATGCACTGTAGGAAGCCAGGCAGAGGTGTCCAAATCCCTTGAGAGATGCACAGTGTCCATGTTATGGATATGGGAGCCTGTGTACCTAGGAATGGCTGTCTAGAGATGAACAAGTGCTGCTGCATGCTCTCAGTGCTCAGTGACAGGACTGTGCTTTGCATGCTGCAAAACCTCACACACCTGCAGAGAAATCCACAGGTGCAAGTGGACCTTGCAAGCCTGGGCACGGCGTTGTGGAAGTGCCCACCTGTGCCCACCTCTCTGGCCTTTTCACAGTGATTAAAGCCCAGCAAGGAAGAGTTATACCCCTCTCAGGAGCACACTCAGGAGGGGAGATCAGGCCCCTTCCCCTGCCAGCACTAGGGATCGTTGGTTGTGCATGCACCAGAGCTGGGGGCTGCCTCACATTTGCGCATCCTGTCCTGCTGAGAAATTCCTGCACGTCCCAGAGAGCCCTGAGAGCTGCCGGGCTCCCAGGTGGTACTACATGCCTCCACCCACGGCCCTAGGGAGAATCTGGATCCCCAGACCCACAAATGCCTGCTTCTGTGCTCCCCATAAATCATGTCCACAGCCCAGTGTCTCATCACAGCCCAGCAGAGTAGGGTATGCCCTCACTGTCACCCCCAGGCACCCCCAGGCCCTGGCTGGGATGTGGTCACACACATGCACACACCTCTGAGCATGTTCTGCAGCCTCACCCTGTGCTCCCCTGTGTCTGTGTGTCTGTGTGCACAGCCAGGGAGTCCCCACCCGCTCCGTGCAGCCAGGGGAGCACGCCTGCCTGTCTGTCTGTCTGTCTGTCTGTGTGTGTCTGTATATGTGTGTGTGCAGACACAGGGACATGCCAGCGGCAGCCCCTGGCACGGGGCTGGCAGGCAGAGGCAGTGCAGCTTTCCAGGTTGACTGGGATGGATGTGGGAGGCGGTGTTGACAGGGAGACATGCTGTTGTGGTGGGTGACTGCAAAGAGCAGCAGTTGTCACCGCAGGGTCTCTATTCTCATGCAAAGCAGTGGACGAGGGTGGCACAGAGGCTGGGGATTCGGGCACAAAACCTCATACACCCCGCAGCACTCAATAGGTCTGGTATTTTTAGCATCCCCTGCTTTCTGGTTTCCCACCTTCAGTTTAGGTTTGGCCCTTGGGCTGATTTCAGAAGGAGCTCCTTCCTTGCTGGATGGGTGTTAGGGAGGACATCTGCCCTCTCTGTGTGCAGGTTAAAGGGCTGGGAGGGAAAGGATTGCTGCTGTGGCACACAGAGGGGAAGATGGACTCTCCTTCCCCGGCTCTGCCTCTTGATCTGCGTTGCTAAGAAGTCACAGTGATGCTGAGTGACAGAAACTGAATTTTTACACAGCAAAGATCAGCTGTATATCGAGGCAGTAGGAGAAAAAGGAGCCTTGTTTTCTTCAATATCTTCATTGTTTGCTTCAATAACCTGAAGAAGCCCGGGGTGCAGTGGGAAGTCACACTGGGGTGTGTGACAGGGCAGGGTGCCTGCTGGGGGCCACCAGTGTGGTGGGGACCTTGGGATGTGCCAAGTCTGTGCTGGGTGATGCAAGACCTGGAGCAAGAGCCCAGCTGGGCTGAGGAAGGGGAGTGAGACTTGCAAGGGAGGGCTGCAGCTGCCCCAAGCACAGCCTGGGGCACAGAAAGGACAATTCCTGCCTCTGTGTCTGTGCACCCCTCTGTGGGCAGGGACAGGGAAGCTCCCCGGATGTGTGGGTCAGTGGCCAGGGTGTTCATTGAGGGGTGCAGCAACCCAATCCCTGGGGTGCCTACACCAGAGGGACGCCACAAACAGAGCTTGTGGTGCCCTGGAGTCAGGATGAGCTGCAGAAGAGGAACCAAAACACTGCTGAGACTTCTGAGCCCTCTCAGGATGGCTCAGGGGCTCTGTGGGGCTCGTGGGCACACAAGTGGCTGGGATCTGTGCCAAGGACAGAAGACACGAGTGAGAGGGAACACAGAGAGGCTCTACTGGCGGCTGAGGTGTTCTGGTGCCCTGGGGTGTGAAGGATGCTGAGGGAGCTGGCCAGGACCCCTGGTGCCACACGGGATGATGAGAACTCTCTTCTTTTGTCTTTCAGCCCCTCCACTGGAAATATTTCTGTGGTGAAAGAGATTGTGGACAAACTGCTCAAGGGCTATGACGTCCGCCTCAGGCCCGACTTCGGAGGTGAGGCAGGGGCAGGGGACGGGGACAGGGGACAGGGGACAGTGGGCAAGGGCTGTGTCTGTGCTAGCCCCTTGGCCACACACACCATGGGCAGTGCTCCCCTCAGACACCTCCAACCCTAATGTCCTTACAGCTTCTCCCTCACATTCTTAGGGCCTTCTCCCTCACGTCCTTAGGGCATTCTCCCTCATGTCCTTACAGCCTTCTCCCTCACGTCCTTACAGCCTTCTCCCTCATGTCCTCACTGCCTTCTCCCTCACGTCCTTACAGCCTTCTCCCTCACATTTCTGTCACCCCTCCTGCTTTCCCTTCTCCTCTCGCTGGCTCCTCTCCTTCCAGCATCCCCCATCTCTGCGAGCAGCTGCGCTGTCCATGGTGTGATGTTTCTGGGGATATTTTGCCACAACAGAGACACTCAGCTCTTCCTCTGCTCCAAGCTTTCCTCCATCACGGACAACAAGTTGTCCCTCCTCCATTTCTGCTCCCAGTGCCAGATATTTTGGCTCTTTTCCCTGCAGAAGGTTGAGGTGATTGCTGGTGGGGTTGTTGGTTGGCCTGCAAAGCTGCTCCCTCAGCAACAATGAGGCATAAAATATTCCCTGGGGTCAAGGATCTTCAATTCCTCCCTTGGGTCCTGTGAGCAAGCAGGAGAACCACAAGGGCCTGGTGGAGATGAAATATGGAAAATCTTTGGGCACTGTCGTGTTGCCAGATGGGAGGGGGATTTGAGGGCTTCTGGATTCAGCCTGCCAAGCTTGGCTGGTTTAAGTCTTTTCTGGGCAATGCTATTTCCTCCTGATGAGGAGATGTGTGGGGCTGGGGGATGCTCAGCCCACATGAGGACAGATACAGGTGTCCCTCTCCACAGGACTGAGGGGAAACAGGCTCATGCCTGTGCTCTCAGGGGGAAGAGAGGCCAGGGACAATTATTTAGTGGCTCAAGGGAGCAGTTTTCTCCCTACAGGGCCCCATAGTTCCTAGAAGCTGGGAGTGAAGGAATACCCTCACTGCTCTCAACAGGGTTTGCAGGCACTCCAATTTGCTGTTCCCCATGACCAAACCCATCTCTCCCTGAAGCCTCTGGTTTCCTGCACCTCACCCAGACCTGCCCCATGCTCTGACCACCCCGTACCCTTCAGCAGAGTCCCTTCCACCCCACAGACACCATCCCCACCGCCCTCATCTCCTTGTTCTACCCCGTGGTGGAACAGGGACTTTCAGGGGGCAGCACCAGGTACTGCTGGGCCCTGGCCTCAGGGAGGGCTCTGGCTGGGGAAGATGATGCCCACCCCTCCATAGTGGGCACCTGGGAGGTCACCCAGGGCAGTGGGGAGATGCTCTGGGTGCAGCATCCTGCAGGCAAGCAGGGCTTCCAAATCTTCCCTCCTTAGTATATGGGATAGACTGGCTTTGATTGAAAGGCTCTGCCCAGCAAACACGACATGTCCCTATTACCTGGCCAGGCCTGACCACAGAAATTGGTGCAGTCACATTTTATGGAGGGGAGTGCCGTGGAGATGACATAAAACTGGAAGAGGAGCAGGGTGCAAAGGCACGGCAGGGACTGGGATCCAGTGCAGCAGGAGCAGAGCTGGCTCTGCAGAGCCACGGAGCACAGGGAGCCCTGGCTGGGGCCAGCGGGTTTTGTTCGCTGATTGCAGGCCCCAGGGCACCCAGGACAGGCTCAGCCCTTCCTCTGCTGACCCTACAGATCTGTGCAGTGCTGGGCTGGGCTTGGCAGGCACTGCAGGATGGATGGGGCTGGGCAGCCCTAGCACTTCATTGGATTTTGCTCTGAATTCCCAAAGTGCAAGCAGCATTTCTCCTCACTCAAGCAAAGAAATAGAATTATGAGCATAACCCCCTTCCCTGTAAATGCCTCACTGTTGCCCTTCACCCTTTCTTGTCCTTCCCTTTGCTCATGAGAGCGAGGTCCTGGTAGGGAGCACCTTGATGCTCGTGGTACCTAAACTCTCAGCATGCCTGGCTCCCACCCTAGGAAAAGCTTATCCAGGCAAAATTCCTGCAGCATTTGCAGCTGGGCTGATCCAGGGGTCTGGAAGCTGGAGATTGTTGGTGTTACAAGGCCAGAGAAAGGCGTGGACATTTCCTTGTATCACTGCTATACCCAGAGCTCACCAGGGCTCTGGGCTTTTGGATCAAACCCATTTCTGGGTGAAATCTACTGGGTCATGCCAGGAGGTGTCTAAGCCTGTGTGGCTCCTAGTCCTGTTGTGGAGAGGCTGAAGTTCTCCCCAATGAGTTGTGTGCAGCTGGCATAGCCACAGGACCCACAGGAACAGCATGAAGCTTGCCAGGGGAGGCTCAGGTTGGATATCAGGAAAAGGTTCTTTCCCCAGAGGGTGATTGGAACATGGAGCAGGCTCCCCAGAGAATGGCCACGTCCCCAGGGCTGCCAGAACTCCAGGAGTGTTTGTACAATGCTCTCAGGCACAGGATGGGGTTGTTGGGGCGTCCTGGACAGGGTCAGGAGTTGGACAGATCCTTGTGGGTGCCCTCCTGCTCTGATGTGCTGTGATTCCATGGAAAAGGCACAGTTTGGGCAAAGTCCTGTGTATGTGCAACCCTGCTGTCCCCCAGGGCCGTGTGGGGACTGGACTGAGCTCCAGTTCCAGCATCCTGAGGACTGGACTGCTCTCCAGGACTGCCCTGTACTCCACCTGGGCTGTCCTGCCACCCCTCCTCTGGCTCCCAGCTGGGCAGGGGGGCTGTCAGCCCTCCCTGTGTGGGGAGGTGATCCCACCACCCCCATGCTCCCATCCTGGGAACACCGGTGAGGGTGAGCTGGGAATGGCCAAGGTGGCACCCTGGAGGGGTGGCAGGTCCTGCTGGGAGCCCTGTGCCCCAAAGGGATGTCATGGAGCTGCCTCAGGGCTGGCCAGGAGTGACCAGGGGGTCTGTCAGGACAGGCAGCTGCCTGCCCAAGGGGAGAGAAGTGCAGCAAAGCAGCTGCCACTCAGCTGCCCATGAACCAGGCTGAGCTGTGCCTTTAAAGCCAGAGCCTTCAGCTCTCTATGGCTCAAGGATGAGGCACCAGGGGCAGGAAGGTGACAGCAGCCAGTGCTGGGCTCCCTGGAGGTGTAGGCACAGCCAGGTCCTTCCCAGACAGATTCCCACATGAGGAATGCAACCCACAAACGTGATGAACCAATTGGCTTCCCTTCCTCCCTTCCCTGCTCTTTCCTGCTGCTTTCCCCGTGTTTTCCTCCTGCAGCAGAGTGGTTTCCTCCTTGCCATCCTGTCCCCACATCAGTGGCAGTCACCCTGCCCTGTCCCCACCCTCAGCCTGGGGACAATGTCCCAGCTCCACATCCTGGGGTGCCTCCTCTGTTCACTGCTGCCTGTAGAGCAGGAGCAGCTGGGATGCTTTGGGTGTGAAGGCACATGGAGGGACCTGTTCCCATGTACCGCCTGCCATGGTGAGGCAGCTCTTGCCCCTCACAGTCTTTCTAAGAGAGCCCCCAGGCTCATCCCAGCACCCCCACCCTGCCCAGGATGTGGTGCTTCCACAGCTCCAAACACAACTCGTGGCTCCCTAGTCCTCTTTTTTAAATTTTTTTTTTGAAAAAGAGAAAGAGAACTCCGCCTAATGCCAAAAGGAGGACAGGCCTGCTGGGGATTGCAGTTCACTTTTTAATTTTGAGATGCCTCGTTAGCTCTGGGCCGAGCTGAGTGGCTGAGAAGCATCAGCCTCTCGCTCTCCTCCCTCTCCCCCACCCTCCTGGAAACCCATTAGGCCGAGGAGCAGGTCAGCTCTCAGGGGTGGAGCCTTGGCAATGAGTGCCATGTGCTCACCTGGGGAGCTGTGCTGAGCAGGGGACACCAAAGGGGACAGCTGGAACCGGGTAGAGATGATGGGAAAATCCGGGAGCAACTCCATGGGAAAGCCACCTTGGTTATGTGGGAGCAGCCTGAGGGACAGTCCCCCCTGGTGTTTCAGGGGACACAAGACAGGACAGTCCCCCCTGGTGTTTCAGGGTACACAAGACAGGACAGTCCCCTCTGTTGTTTCAGCTGCTGTCCCCAAGGCCTGCAGTGTCACCCCATGCTGGAGAGATGTGGGACAGTCCCAGGGTGGGACATGCAGGGACCAGGAGAGGGCCTGGCACTGAGGGGACAGGAAGGGACGATGGCAAACAAGTCCAAAGGGTCTGGCCAGGATTGTGGTGAGGATCTGGAGCAGCCTTCAGGAGGGATGTGCAGGGAGGAGCAAGAAGCAGCCAGGTCTCCAAGAGAGAGGTCTTTGTCTTAGTACTGCAGGTCCAGAACAATGCAGAGAGAAGGTTTTGGACATCAAACCCCAGGTGGGTGCCATGAGTTGGCTCTGGAGGATGGACAGTCTGGGGGTGATTCATATAGAACACTAATTCCACCACCAGGTGAGCAGGATGGCCATGATTTAGGGCTGGCTGAGCAGGGGGTGCTGCAGATAATGTCTGGGAATCATCTCAGAGCAGCACCCTGGCTCTTGTAAGTGCTCTTAGGCACTCACTTTCAGAAGCATTAGTTAGGAGAAAAAAAAGGAAAAGAAAGCAAACTAAGATGATATTGCCCCAGGGTAGAGAAGGCAATGAAGGAATGGCAGGAAGATCCCACTTGAGCTCAGTGACTCAGCTGCTCTCTGTTGGTGCAACGTTTCCAGCCCAAAACTTTGCAAGAGTTCCAAGCAGATGGCTCTTGATGGTTTTCCAGCATCATTTGCAGATCTTGGTAGCCAAAAGCAAGGTGAGGGCACTCTGTGCTCCTTGCTGCCAGCCCTCCTGGAGTGCAGGGTTCCTGGTGTTTCTCCTGGGGGGAATGCAAGTGTCTGGAAATGCCTGGTGAAAACAGAATGACCGTGAAGCCCTTGGGATTGTACAGTAAATCCTGGATTTTCATGTCTGTGGATCCAGCAGATTTCTCTGCTCCATTTTTAATTCAAACTTCCCTAAGGAAAATTAGCACTTTAAGGGTCTTGGGTTGAAATGAGCCTGTGTCCTGCTCCTCATCTGCTTTGTGTTATGGATGAGGCTTCCCAGCTCGTCACCCTCATTTGGGATATCCAAACCCCTCTTGGCTGCAATATCTTGGCCTTCCTCCCTCCTGTGCCCTGCCCCTTCTGCTCCATCACACCTCCACCCTCCTGGGCACCCAGCCCTCCTCCCACATCCTATTTATCCCCCAGTATTCCTTCTTCAGTGGCCACTCCAGATTCAGTGAAGCTGGGGGTGAAATCCTCAGCCTTTCCCCGTGTAACAGCATCACTTGAAAGCCAGAATTGTAAAAATAAATGATTGCTGATGCATAAAGTGTTGCAGTGAAGCATCGTCAGTGGTTCAGGGCTCCAAAACTGGCGGGGCTGAGCGGCTGCACCAGCTGGCACGGCTGCAGCAGCAGGGATGGGGTGCTTGGGTTGTTTCCCTGGCCCACCAGCCCTGTGTGCCTGGGAAACTGCTGCTCTCAGTGCTCCTGTGCTGGAAGGAACAGCAATTTGGTTTCTTCCATGGTCAAGGCTGGCGGTGCTGTTCAAGCCTTCCCCAAAATGTCCCTGTTTTCCACTGCGTGTCAGGCGGTGGTTTTTTCCAGGCAGCTAGATTGCTTTGGATTTTTGAAGGGGAGGGGGGGGAAATTTTAGGAAAAATGATTCAGAAATTTCTGAGAACAAGCCAAAACGTGTACGTGCTGGGTTTTTTTTTCCCTGTCCTAAAATGTTGGGGGATGAAACCAGCAGCACCCACTGCAGGGCTGGCCCCTGTGCATGGGGAGCAGGCAAGTGCCCAGGGCCATCAGCGACCTGGCTGGCACAAGGGCTGCGTCCCCACTGCCTCTGGTGCCAGGGCAGCACCTCAGAGCAGTGATGCTGCTGCAGGAGGACCAGGATATGGGGCTGGAAGAGGGCAGTGGGTGCTTTTCCTGGGCTGCCTGTCTGAGGGGCCACAGGAGATGCTCACCTGTCTTTCTAGGCTTTAGTTTTCAGCTTTCTCCTTCTCCTCTGTGGCAAAAAATGTTTAAATCTCAGAGCAGCTAGATTCAATTTTCCTTTTTCTTCTGAGATGCTTTGAGCCGGCCCTTTTGGGGCAGGGAACTGAGATTTGGCAGGAAGGCTCTGGTCCCACCAGGGACAGCTCCTTCCCTGCTCACAGGGCTGGGCATGGGGTGAATGTGAAACACTGCACTTCACAGAGCCTGACTCCACCAGGAAATGTCACCCCTCTGTCCCCACACCGTGGCTGCAGCTCTGGGTTTGAAACAGAGGGGTAATTATGGATCAGGCTGGGGAAAGGAGTTAATTGAGGAAGGAGAGGCAGAATCTGTCTGTCTCTCTAAACCCCAGTGTCACTCAAGGCCAAAGGAAAGGTGAATCCCTACTAGGGCTGTCAGTGGTCCCACTTTCCTTCCTGAATAAAGAGCATTAAGAAAAGGCCATTCTTGGTCAGTAAATCTGGCTGCAGCTGTGCAGCCCTCACTTCCTCCCCAGTTTTTGTGACTTCTGGCTCCAGACCATGGGTCACATCCTCTCTAGGGCTAATCCAGAAGGAAGATGACAACCTCCTGCTGTTGTGTCTTACTTCATTAACTGAAGTGGCAGGAAATGAAAGGATCCCGTCCTTCTTGGGACATATGTGGATGTTAACACATTGCCACATGATGGAATTTCTATTTTTTTCACTTTGCTCTTTTTATACGAAATACATGCTGCGAAAAGGACTTGGAGGCTGTTAAGTCAGACACACAAGACTTCAGAAAAAGCCAGAATTGGGGTTTCTCCAGGGATCTACATTTGGTCCCCTTGTGAGGGTACATCAGGAGGAAAGGTCCAAGAGTTGCCTCCTCCTGAGCAGCCCTGCAGAACACACCAAGGTGCCATTTACACATGGAGCTGCTTTTTCTCCTTCCTTTCCCTCCAGAGGGGGACAGGCTGTGGGCATGGCAGTGGGGACAGCTGAGGTGGCCACAGCAGGTGGTTAGGCAGGGTTGATTGTCTGGTGCAAAGGCAGGGGCTGAGCACCCAAAATCCATCTTGGACTTGTTCTTTCCTGGCTATTCTGTGCTCAGACCTGCTCTCCACACAGCCTCAGCTGTGTTTATGACGGCTGCCAAGCACAGCAGTACAGCAGGAGCGTGTTCACACCTCTCCCCCAAGGAGCCAAAGGTATCCCCTGCTGAGGGGGTGATTCTCCAGGATGCTCAGCAGCACTGGAGGCAGGCAGTGCCTGTTTGGAGCACAGCTCCTCTTGATTTCAGCCACAGCTGTGAGTGCTCAGCTCCAGTGCCCCAAGAGAGAGACACACAGAGGTCACTGAAATCCGGGAGCTCCAGGTGGCTGGGGTAGGACAGAGCACACAGGAACCCTGTGGCACAGCCACAAAAACATCTTCTCCTTCCTGTGGGCTTCCCCTCACTCACTGGGCACTGTCAGCACTGCCCTCCTGCAAATCCATCCTCTATCAATCAAGGAAAAGCAATGAGCAAGATGCTGTGGACAGTTTAATTAAGAACTGGCTCCATAACATCCATTCAGCAGTGGGCATCCTTCCACCTAACCTTCATCCATTGTTTTCCTCATGATTTTGTTCTTGAGGGCAATAATGTTTCAGGATATTAGACCAGTCCCTTCCTCCAGTGTGACAGAGCTTGTGAACCTCTTGCTGCACACTGAACACCCTTGTGCATTCAGGTGTGGCCACACTTATTATCCTCCTTTCGAGACAGAATCTCTGGCACAGAGCAGTGGAAGATGTTTTGGGAGAAAACAGCAATGGAGATGAGTTCCCCTGAGGCTGGCCTGGGGTTTCTGGGCAAGCTGTGTGCCTGCCACAGAGCTGTGCCTGCTTTTCAGGATTTGGTGTCCAGTGAGAACCACAAAGTTTCGCTGTCATCCATTTTCAACTGGAGCTGGGGGAGATGTTGGTTCTCATGCCCAAGCCTGTGTGGGATAAATGCACCTGGTTGCCCTTCTCCTTCCTTTTCCCCCTTGGCTGGTGCAGCCCCTCCCTGCAGCTCTGCTCAGGCCCTGGCACAGCTGCTCTTCCACTCCATGGCAGGGCCCTGGGCTGGCAAGGACCCCTCAGAGATGTCTCTCAAAACAAAGACGTCATCATCATTTTAACTACGCTTTTGTTCCAGGAATTTTTCCTCCACCCTTAGTCATAGATTTTTTTACATCAAGATGCAATACATTCGAGTAACTAATTAGCAGAATAATTCCAATACTTCTTAATTAATTAACTGACTAAAAGCAGATTGTTGTTTATAGCCAGATTTGCCACATCACCTGGACCCGTGTTCCTCCTTGACAAACATCTACGTAGCACTCACCATTTCTGAGATTATTCCTGCCAGCAAACTTGCCTTCGAGGGACTGCCACTGAAAGCACAATGTGAAAGGAGTGTAAAATCCATTAGTACAAGTCCTTTTGATTACTCAAAATATATTCTCACCGCCCTGGAGCTGTTCATCAGAGCAGCTTTACATACCTGCATTGTTCATCTCCTAAGACTCCCAGTATCCCAGTTAGACAGAGAGGTATTTTTAATCCATGTAACACGAAATAGAAAAGCCAAGGAATGTGCTGCAGTTGTGCTGCTGTGTGAAAGAGACTCTGTGTGTGCATGTCACTTTTCTCACCCATGTCTGGTTCAAAGAAAAAGAGTTGGAGGCTGCTACAGTGTCAGGGTGGCTGGATGTACGAGGGTTTTTTGGTGGTACTGACACTGTCTGGTCTGTAAAATCAATTTTTGCAGAGAGCCCTTGCTGGAGGTTTTTATATCTTGATATTTCATGTGAAATATCATGAACTTGTTAAAGTGTGACCAGAAACATGGACAAGACAAAAGATGTGTTTAACGAAGGCATGAGGCTTTTCAGAGGAATTCACATCTCATGGGTGAAAAAGGGCAAAGTTGGGTGGTGGAGCCCTATAGGATGAACAGAATGGTCAGTAAAACAGGTTTGCTGGATACCCAGGGATTGATCCTGTTCTCATGAAGTGGAAGGAAGCAGAGCTCTTCTCCCTTCTGCTGGGATGTGGGAGCTCTGCTGTTTTCTTTCAGCAGAGCAGGAATTTCAGGCTGGGTTGGGCAGCACTGATCACACCATTCCTACAGGCTGTTTTTCTGGTTGTGGCATTTATCCCTGGTTCTGTGCCATTGCTAAAACCTCTTTTTTTCCCTCTGATCTTTCCCCCCTCCCCTTCCTGTTTCTCCTGTTCTTTGTAGTCCTGCAGGAATTGTGCTGTTAAATAATTGTGTTTGTGACAGGGGTGAGCCTCAGCCCAACCCACCATGTCCAGAATTCCCCTCCCTAGACCTCAGGACCTCTTAGTTCAACTCTGGGATGACTCTGAGTGCAGTTCTAGTTGGAAGAAAGACTCTGTAAAATTACATCTTGTTGTTCCATATTTATTCTCCCTCAGTGGTTTCCATGTCAAACTTGCTCAGTTTACCAGTCAAAACAAGATATTTCTACCTGCCAGCTCTGCCAGCTCAGCCTGGGCTCTGGAAATCAAGCTGTGCTCTCTCTGCCCTGGACATCATCACTCGCCAGAAAGGATTCTCAAATCAGGGCTGAGCTGGATGTGATGTTGAGTGTGCACAAATAGAATTTGTTCCTGGGTGGTGTTAGGGGCTCTGTGGGACAGATATCAGCAAGGCTCCTGTGCGGGGCAAATATTGATTAACTAATCTCCCCCACCACCACCTGTGGGAGGATGAGACACCTCTGGAGCCATTTTACACCTTGGAGACACCAAAAGGGGGAAGATTTTTGGGGATGATGGTAAAAACCCGCAGCAGCAGCAGGAATGGCACAGGGAAGCTCTGCTTCCTGCTGTTCTCTTTATTTGTGAGAACAGACCTAGCGCCTCCTGAGCTCTGGGCCATTGCTTGGTCACCAAACTGTGACCTTTCCTTCAGCTGGGGTGTCCTGTGGAATCCCCACAGGGAACAGGCAGGCGAGGCCACTTCTTGCTGTGGAGAAGTGTCATGGTGTAGCCATAGGAAAGCTCTTCATTATTGGGCATTAATCGTGTCCACAAATAGTTCCCCTTCTGATGGGTGAAGCAGAAGGACTTTCCTCAACACCCCTCCAGAGAAAAATGGAAATTTTGTAAATTTGATCATTGGTAAAATGTTTTAAAAGCCACTACACGTGGCAGAAAATATATTTACTGTGTATGATCGTGTCATAGAGTAGGGAAACTGGGAAGGGTGTCCTGCATTGCTTTCAGCTTTCACTCCTGTGCTTCTGTAGTGAATCCCCCAGGGGCTGTCAGCAAGGAGGGGACACCAGAGCCTTCCCTGCCCCTTGTGAGGCTCCACTGTGAGCCTGCAGAGCCATTCCAGCCACTAAAAGCCATGGTGAGCTTTTATCTGTGACACAACCCAAGAGCAGGGAGGAAATAGGGTGACAGCCTTTGTTCTTTGTCACCCTGTGCTCACATTTGGGACAGTCAGCTGAGCTAGGAGAGCACCAAAGTGCCCCTTCCTCTTCCTGCAGAGCTAGGATGGGCTTTCTGGTCAGCAGATCTCTCCAAACACATCCCCTCAGCTACCTGGAGTAGTTCTGACTCTTCTCTTACACTCTGTGAGACAGTTCCTGCTCCCTTTAAGGAGCTTGGTGCTGCTGACACCACAGCAGGTGACAGGGGAACCCTGTGCCAGGGGAAGAGCCACGTCCAAGGGCTGCACTGGGCAGTTCAATGGGTGATGCACAAAAAAGGGGGTGCTGATGGCACTGGCAAAGCTCTGGGTGTAAGATCAGAAGCTGTCAGGCCAGGAGAGGAGGCCACCCAGGTCACAGATGTCACCTGGAGAAGGTCTGCAGAAAAGCCCACTCTCCTGGCCTCTGGAGAAGGATCTCAGCTTGGCAGGAAATTTTTGGAAGTGAGGGAGAGGGTAGGCTATGAGCTGGATTCCTCTTCTTATCCTCCTTTCACAGCAAAAATAGAACATTTATCACAAGTTCCCTACATGTTTTTCTTCCCTATTGCACACTGGCTCCTTGCTAGTATTTGAAGCTCCAGAAAAAAGAAATTGATGAGTACTCAAGTTAATAATGTGTGCTTATTGTGTTGATGAATTGCTGGAGATGAATATATATGTAAAAGCTCTGCAAGATTCACTCATCCATGCATCCTGAGTGAAAGCAATTATTTTGGTGAGCAAATGGGACTTAGTTTTATGTCTTAATAAAGAGGTTCTGGGCTAAAAGGCAACTTTTGTTCTGGACATTATTGCAAATCAAGCTTTACTGAAATAATGGAAACACCAGCATAGGGGGCAATCTTTTAGAAGTGAACATCCTGGAATCCTTTTTTCTACTAAACTCTTTCAATTCTTGGTCACACCAAATTTTGTAAGATCTTCCCTGTTTCAGACTGTGGAGAAAGGGCAGGACCACCTGAACAAAGCACATCCAAGAGCTTCAGAAACTGAGGGATGAAAACTTGTGATCCCATGGATGACATTTGGAAAGGAGGAGGCTTGGTTTTTTGTGTGTGCTTTGTTTCTCGTGATTCCTAACCGAGATATGAATTTAATGTGAATGCAATGATATTTTCAGGCCTGACTCACTCCATTTTTTCAATACTTGCCCTGTAAATTGTCCCAAACATAAGCCTTGGGCATGGTGCAAGTTTAGCACAAGGTCCCAACCTGGCCATCTTATTCCTTTTCTTTTTTCCCCAGATGCTGGGGATGTCCAACTGGATCCAATCCAGGAGTTACATCCTTTAAAGACAAGAGTCTGTAAACAGAGATGAGGAGGTGTGACTAACTCATAAAAAAAATTGAAAACAGGGAGGAAAAAAGAGAAAACACCTTGTTGTTGTCACTTTGATAAAAATGACAAGTCCAGGTATTTTGTTGTTGTTACAAACACTTCTAAGACAGAGAAAGGGATTTGATGTGAACAGAGGAGCTTGTGTTAACCCATTTAAATTAATTTGGCTCAGCTCATTTGCAGCTAAGGGGATTAGATGGCTCAGGATTTGGTAATGTGAGAGAGTGTTTTCCCAGACAGGTCACATCCCATAGTCCAGGCCAGGTCTGCAGATGCTTTGGGGGAGGATATTTCTAGCGCACACAAGAGAGAGGCTCCTGCATGGAGAAAACATTTATTGCTCATGTGCCAGGAAAGCCCCAGCACTGAAAAGCTGGGGCAGCACCTTTGTGCCCTGGTGGGCAGGTGAGAAATGAGACATTCCAAGGGGCAGCTTGGGAGAAAATTCCACAGCTGCCAGGCAGGGAAAACTGCTAAATAACCTCACTTGTGAGCCATAGTGGCAACCTGGCCTGAGGGTGGAGTGGCCTGGGAAGGGAGGGATAGGATAGAGAATAGATTAGAAATAGGATAGGATGGGATAGAGAATAGAATAGGATGGGATGGGATGGGATAGGATAGGATAGGATAGGATAGGATAGGATAGGATAGGATAGGATGGGATAGGAGAAGATAGAGGAGAGGATAGGATAGAGGATAGGATAGGATAGGATATAGGATATAGGATATAGGGTACAGGATATAGGATATAGGATATAGGATAGGATAGGATAGGATAGAGCATAAGATAAAATAGAATAGGATAGGATGGGATAGGATAGGATACAATATAGGATAGGATAGGATAGGATAGGATAGGATAGGATAGGATAGAATCCCACACATAGCAGCACCACCCCTGCCATTGGGGGTGGTTTGGCTGCGAGGAGGAGGGTGCTGCTGTGGTTTTCCAGGTATTTTGCTGCACTCCTACCTCCTGGCTCTGCAAGGAGTGTTATGATGCTGGGGGAGGGATCCCAGCACTTGGGATTCGGCCCTAAAACCTGCTTTTAAACCTGTGTGCCTCTGTGGGCCTCGTAGCACCAGAACTGGTACAGAGATGGAACATTTGGCGTTGTAAAGAGTGCTTTTGAGGCTGTGATGAGTCCTGGGGGTTGGTCTGCTCAGAGATTGAGATGGGGCAGCTGCCTGTGGTGAGTGTGTTCTGGTACATAGTTAAATATCCTGCTGACTTTTGCACCCAGGGGTTCAAAATATCTCATGTCTGTGTGCTATCCTTCCTGAAGAGCTGCCACCTTTCAAAAGCAGGTGCTGGTCTGGGAAAGGAGGAGCAGGAGGGAGCCAAAGGCTTATGAGCCTGCCCAGCCGTAGGAGCAGAGTCTCTGGCAGTGCCCTGGCTGGCTCTAGGAGATGGAGCAAACACAAGCTGTGAGTAAAAGCAGAAGGACTGGGCTCTTCCTGAGTCCACCAGAGCTCCCCAGGCAGGCAGAGCTGTGCCCCAGGGCTGCTCTGGCAGGGCCCCTGCAGAGCTGCAGCTCCTGCCAGGATCCTGACAGAGGTAGGAGGGAAGTCTTCTCAGGTGGAGCGGTGTGGGGGTGGCTGATGAGCGTGGGCACAATGCTTCACGCTGCTGCTGGGGAGAAGAAGCCTGCCTTGTGTTGCTTTGCTGTCACTCTACAACAGGCACTTGCTTGGCAAGCCCTGCTGTCCTCCTGCTACTACTCTTGGTGGAGGAGAGCTGGAGGGACCTGGGATGCTCAGAGTCTCTGCTTTCCTGGGATTTGATCAGTGTAAACACAGGGAAATGTGGTATTGCATAGTGCCAGCTCTGCAGGGAACAGGGAAACACCAAGTGTGTGCCCTGCAGGCTGCAGAGCCTCAGAGCTGGTACCTGTGGGTGCCCTGGGGGCAAGGGGAGGGCAGGTGAGCCATCCTCCAGGAGGCTGGAGCACTGCCTTCATCTGCCAAGGGTTAGGTCTGGACCCACCTTCTGCCATGTCTCTGCTCCAACAAAGACTCCAATGGCAGTGACACCCTGCAAAGCAAGCTGGCCATTGTCTCAGCTGGGCACTGCCAGCTATAAGGGATGGATGGGAGCTGGCACTCAGTCCTCTTGGTAAAGTTGCTCTTATAGAGTTGATTGCTTGGACCCACTGGTCAATGCCAGGGTGATGATGGTGAGTTCTGGTGAGGTGATGCAGTTGTGTGTCTCTAAATTAGAGACAAATCTGAGAACTTCTTTTCCCCTTGCTTTGCTGTAAACCTTACCAAATGTGCATCACCTGGGCAAGAGATTCACAAGCAGAAGCTGTTGGAAGACTGTTTTCATCACTGAGGATGAAACAGCTTTAAAAATCTATCTCCTGTATGTTGACCTAGGTGTCTTCCAAGAACAGATGATGCTCTGGGTAGTCAGTAACTGTTTTTAATGCTGAGAGCCCTGTGTATGTGTGTGTGTGTACAGGTGCTCTGCTGGACTGGGTCCACTGGCAGTCCAGATGCTGTCAGGCTTGGTGTCTACTCGCTTGTTCCATTTTTAAGCCTGTACATTTGAGACTTTGTTTTTATTCAGCTTGGGTAGCTGTCTACCAACATCTTTTAAAATCAACCTTGATTTAGCTTCCTCTGTAATCCTTCAATCCCTCTGGGACAACCTTTACACTGTTTTTTGCAGCCAGCTGATTGTTCTCTCTCACTTCCAAATTTCCATGGGATATTTGCAATATCCCACTCTAATACCCACTAATCCATTAAAAATACCCATGAGATAGATTAGGTAATCCACTGTGCCTCACAGATTGTGCTCCTTAACTCTGTGCTTCCCCTGGAAGAGCCACAGAGCGGGTGCTGCACCTGCCCTGGGAAAGCACAGTTCCTCCAGAAGATCCCTCAGCACTGGCTCAGCAGCAGGCACAGTTTGCTTGAGAAAATGTTCTGTGACTGCTCAGGTCCATAGGGACGCTTCATGTGACAACAGGCTGGGACTGTGGTGCTGTTATCCAGGTTAAGCTGTGTGTTTGCAAAGAGCATCTCAGGGAGCAGTGCTGGCAGGAACAGAGGTCATCCCTGCCTGCTCTGCACAGGCTGTGGCTCCTCACTCAACAGGAACCTCATTGCTTGCACCATGGTTGTGTTTGGATACTCCAAAAGTTCTGCTCAGGAGCTGAGCTGTGGTTTTACCCTTCCTTAGATGTTCCGTCCTACCTTTGTGCTGTCCTTGATATGGTGAGAGCTTCCTCCAATGTGGCATTTTCCTTGGGAAGTCCCAAGTATTCCCCTTTCCTTAATAAATATTTCAAGTTAAGTTGTCTGACTGGATAAGGTGACAATGCCAGGATGCCAGGAGAGGACAATGGCACAGGAAATCCTCATTATCCTCCTTGTACAGGGTGGTGCTGTGCCTGGTATGGTGTAGATGGATGGAAACCACACCAGGGTTAGGCAAGATCTCATTCTGTGCCTGGGCTCAGTGGTGTAAAAAGGGCCAGGCACTCCCTAAAGGAGTATGGGAAAATGTAGGAAATCTAAGAAATACCAAGGAAACCTAAGAGATACCCAAAAAACTGTTTTCTACCAGACCTACTTGGAGAGCAGCTGCAATCTCCATGGGAACTAGTGGTGGTAGATATCCTCCCTGCCCCTGCAGAGCCATGAATCCATGGGGAAAGAGCAGGCATTGACATCCCCAGACACCCTGGAGGCCAGGGCCCTGTCTTTTAGCTCCAAAATCCCACTGAGAGATTCCTCAGCAGTGACAAGACCCTCATAAAACCTGTCCCTCCCCAACAAAAATCCAATAACAAATTTGCTAACTTGCCTTGAGACCACCTCTCCTTCTGGTAATGTATAACAAGGTAAGGCCATGGAGGGCTTTGCCCTTTTAAATCCAAGGGATTCCATGGGGAAACGAGCTGGGAGTAGAGGGAGAGCTCCAATATCAGGCTCTGAATGTGTTTGATGTTTCTGGCTCTTGTGCTAAACCTGGCAAAAGAAATGCACAGCACTGGCTGTGTTTGGGGAAGAGATCATGGAAATAAGAGTGGAAAAAACCAAGGGAGAAAAGGATTGGAAAGTGTTAAATGGATGTTTAAACCTGGATTTTATTGGAAAAGTTTGAGTAGGTTCTTAAGGGACCCTGCTGAACTCAGTGCTTCTAGATGTCACAGCAAATCAGAGGTGCTGGATGAAAGTGGTTCCCAGAACATTTCTGCTTTCATGATACATGGTCAGCTTTTCTTGTTCCTCAAGCAACGTTAACACTAAACTGAGTTTGTGCTTGATGCTGTACATAAGCTAAAATAAAATGAAAGGAACAGGAAAATCAGTGTTGAGAAACTTCTTTGTGATTTGGCTTGTGTAGCCTGCTGGGCTGGCATCTTTTAGATGTTCTCTCACTGCTGTAGCAGAGCCCTGGTCCTGAGATCTGTAAGCACAGCTATTATGCAGACAGCAATTTGTGAGCTCCTCTTGCAATCTCCCTGTGTGCTGAAAACCCAGGAGCATTTCCATTCTGCCTGCACTGGAGTGTAGTAAATTTGAGTGTCCTGACAACAGGCTGGCCTCTGAGTTATCTTTTGGGTGGTTTCAAAAAATCGACAGCACAGGACTAATTAGTGCATCAGCCAAAAATGATTCAGGGCTATCTGTTTTGGGAGGGCCAGAGGGAGATTTATGAAGAGGACGAATGTTTTCATCCTGGCAGCAGCTCCTCAGCCATCAACAAGCCCAGTGCTGGATGTGCCTCCTGCACCTCCAATTACCTGGGAGCTCTTGGCTCCCAACTAACCACGTCTGTCAGGCCTTGTGTAACCAGCCCATGACGTGGGCCTGGCTCTGAGCTGGAAACACAAAGCCAGGCTGCCCCCAGGTCCAGTGCTGGGAACAAAGCAGAGGAGCAGCCTGGGTGAGCCATTTTCTGCAGAAAGGACGAGTGGATGCTGAACGCCCCTGCCTTGTTGAGGAGTGTGGAGTGAGGACTGGAGGGAAAAGTGCTGGCAGTGGAATGACAATGACAGGCTGTGTGCTGGTTGTGCCTGTGGTGGGACTGAGACTGCCCCAAATGCTGGTCCTGTTGGGTGAGGGTCACTGAAAATGCAAGAGAGGCACTGTGGTGCCATGGTCCTTCATCAGCAAACCTGGCCCTCTTCCTGCCTGCACCAACCTTCTGTGCAGAAACACTTCCACCACACAGGACAGGGCAACCTTGTCTGGGACTGCCTGGTTTGGGGCTGCCTTTCAGCTTCTGGATGGTTTGGAGTGAATAGCAGGGTTTTACATGGATGGAATCTCATGCCAATGGCTGTTTACCATTGCAGGGTAAGGCACAGACCTGTTCTATATGTTGGTTTAGTAACTGAAGCCTCTAATTTTCTCTGGTTGGCTTTATTTACTCAGCAGAAGACCTAAAAGCAGATTTCCTGCTGCTGCAGGGATCTCAGAGACTGGTGATGCCACAGGCAGGGTGCAAGCAGGGAATGCTGAGGCTCATGCACAAAGCTGTCTTGAATAATTTCTCCTCTTGTCCAGAAGAGACAGGGCTGTGCTCGCTCCTGCTGCACATGTGATGCACTCCAATGGCAGGAGCTCAGCTGCCCCTTTGCCATCTCCAACCTCCTCCACAGAGTGAGCAGCTCCCAGGATGGCTGCAGTGGATTTGGAGATGTTTCTGTGGTTTTAGGAGGGTTCTATACAGAAGATGTTCCTTTTTCTTTTGTCTCCATGAGTGTGTCGTTGCTTCAGTGGCTGGTTTGTGGATACCAGGCTTTAAAATAGAGATGTAGACAAATTGGCAAAAGGCCAGAGGAGAGCAGCACTAATTGTCAGAGCTTTAGAAAACATGACCTCTGAGGAGAGGTTGAAGAAATCAGGTGCATTTAATCTAGACAAGGCAGTATGGGTGGGGGAGGGAGGGGGATGTCATGGTTTCTCAGAACATAAAAGCTGTTGTTAAGGAAGGATGATTGATTTATTCTTTCACTGTTGTGGAGGGGGGGGGGAATGATGAGACCAAACTACATTTAAACTGCAGAGAAGATTTGGTTTGGATATCTAGGAAAAGCCTTCAGTGCAGTGAAATGTGGGAAGGTATTGTTCAGGGAAGCTGTGAAATTTCTGACACCCTGTTAATGCCTTTGTTCCTGTAGCTCAGACTAAAGGGTAATTTTCAGGCTGATCCCTGTCCCTCAGCACTGCAAACCTCGGCTCTGCCAGCAGGGCCAAGTCCACGTGGGTAGGAATGCAGGAACCAACATCCTTGAAGCCCTGGCTGCAGTTCATAACAATGATGTGGCTTCAGTGGACCATAAATGCAGCTCTGCTTTCCTGCCCACTGGTTTGGAGTCTCTTTGGCTGTGTCTGAGTTGCAGTTGGAGATCTGAATGCAGAGGAACCCGAGCTTGCTCTGGTGTTGACTTCCTTGGGTAGGAGTGAAGAGGGGACAGCTTGGACCTAAGCTCCGGGCAGCTGCCTGAGTGATCACCCCCCTGTTTCACTGGATTTTGTGCTTTTGTCTTCAGTGAGCTCAGAACCAGGCTGGGTTCTGGAGAGATGTCCCAGTCCAAGCTGCCATCACCTCTGGCTGGAGTGCAGGCACACACAGGCTTGGAAACACAACCATTCCTCTACACCTGTGCCAAGTTATTTCTGTTCACAACGTGACTGCAGGTGCTGGGGTTTGATGCATTATAAAATAAAATGGGAAAGTAATAACTGGTTGCTGGGAAAATATTGCAGATTAGCACAACTTGTTCTCTACCTTGACTGTGTTTATATTTGACAAGTATCACTTGCAGAAAAAGGACAGGTTTTATTATAACTCTTTTGTCTGCTTCCCTCCCAACTTCCTGAATGCATTATTCTTAGGCATCAAACTACTTCTTTCAGGACAAAATGTTGGTGAACTCTGCAGTGGTGGTGAGAAACAGGGATGTGTGAGGGTGCCATTCACTGGTAAAAGTGGCAGAATTTCTCACACTCCCTCACTCGTGATCTTGCCTATAAATCCTTCCCAGGTAGAAACTTTTTGTTTAAGGGGAGGAAGCCTAGTTCTTTGTAGCCACTGGCAAGGCGCAGATAAAAGCATGGGCCTTTAATATCAGGTTTACTTCTTTTGCCCTGTCTTGGATCCACAAATGCAGAGTTCTGTCTCTTCTGGACAAATCTACAGATTACGTTATCCCATATTTGAAATACCCTACTTTTGTATCCCTCTTGCCTGAAGCTATTAACATTGGCAGAATTGATGTTCTTTGTTTATTTTTCTGTACTACTTAAAGTCTAAATGTTGGGCACCAGCTGGCCTGGTTTCCCATTGGGCTGCATTGAGAGTCAGGACATATTTCAGTGTTGGCTGTGTCCATGCTCCTGAATGCCTGTCCTGAGCAGACCGGGAGCCAGCAGGGCTGGAGAAGGTGAAATGGCTTCCCTGGCATCAAGATGAAGTAGTGCAGTAAAGGCAGGGCTTGCATTTCATTTTTGTAGGACAGTCACACACAGGACCCCATGGGCTGCACACCCCAGGGCTCGCAGGTGGGCAATGGAGCCTCCCAAATTCTCTGATAGATGGGATGTGGGGGAGCTGGCAGTGCCAAGAGAAGCCCTGCTGACTCTGCAGGGAGCTGATCCCTCCAGCCCAGAGCTGCTCCTGGAGCTGGGAGAGGGGAGCTCTGGAGCTCATCCCTGGCTCTGAGTCACTGCATGACCCCGGGCACTCGGATGCCACGGTGATGAACACAGCACAACTGTCTGCATGCATAGAATGCACTGCACAGGCTCTGGCCTTGACAGATATCTGTGCATCCCCACTGCCAGAGCTCCCCTGCTCTACCCACCCAGCCTGCTCTCACTGAGGGAACAGCCCTGGGTAATGCTGGGGAAGGAGGGGATGCACAGCCTCAGTGGCACAGGCACTGGTGGGGAAGGAGGGGATGCACAGCCATGGTGACACAAGCACTGCTGGGGAAGGAGGGGATGCACAGCCTCAGTGGCACAGGCACTGGTGGGGAAGGAGGGGATGCACAGCCTCAGTGGCACAGGCACTGGTGGGGAAGGAGGGGATGCACAGCCTCAGTGGCACAGGCACTGGTGGGGAAGGAGGGGATGCACAGCCTCAGTGGCACAGGCACTGGTGGGGAAGGAGGGGATGCACAGCCTCAGTGACACAAGCACTGGTGGGGATGGTGGGGAAGGAGGGGATGCACAGGCACAGTGACACAGGCACTGGTGGGGATTGAGGGGATGCACAGCCATGGTGATACAAGCACTGCTGGGGAAGGAGGGGATGCACAGCCATGGTGACACAAGCACTGGTGGGGATGGTGGGGATGCACAGCCACAGTGGCACAAGCACTGGTGGGGAAGGAGGGGATGCACAGCCATGGTGACACAAGCACTGGTGGGGATGCACAGCCACAGTGACACAAGCACTGGTGGGGAAGGAGGAAATGCACAGCCACAGTGGCACAAGCACTGGTGGGGACAGGCTGGAAGCCAAGCAGGCAGTGGTGCACTCTTGGAGGGAGCAGCACTACATGGCAGAAAGGCTCTGGAGGGGGAATGTGGCTTCTGCCAGGCTCTGCTGCAGCCCTGTGCATGGCCCTGACTCTCCTCCTGTAACTAATTAGCCTGCAAGATCCTCAGGGCAGCGCTGACTTCCTCCTCCTGCTATGGCTTCTATCACAAGGCCCTGATTTCAGGGCAAAAAAAAAAAAAGACAAACTATCAAAGTGAGACTTCCTTAAAAGCTTTGCTGTGCCTGTGTCAGCCTCTGGCACAAAGAGGCTGCGGGAGGATCGTGTCTCCCTGGCGTGACTGTTGGTTATTTTCCCACCTGGCTCCCTTGTGAAGGATGAAGGCACAAGCACAGCTAAGATGTGTCTGGAGTGTGGCTGTGATGGCATCTTCAGAGGCTCCACGAGGTCTCCTGAGCTCCCCTGCCTCGGGCACCCTGTCAGCCAGCCCGGGGACTGCTGGAGCCTGCACTGCCTCTTTAAGGAGATTTGCATAGCAGGGCCTAATTACAGTGGTTGATTCTGATGTTTTCAGTGTTGTTCATATTCCATTAAAGGATAATGCTGCTTAATTTGCAGCAGAGGGTCTCGGTGAACAGCACACCCAATCACAAGGCACCCCTAATGACACTGCTTCCCTACTTCTGGTAACACATAATTAAAAAATCACTCGATTTCCAGTTGTGTGGTTCTCCCCTCTCCCCCAGTCTCCTAATTACTTTCTGAACCATTTCATGATTATCTGTAAATATTTCAGCACTTAGATCTACTAATGAGTGCATGGAAGAGTTAATACCTTGAGTGGCACAACTGCCTGCCTTTCCCTTTCTAGTGATGCCTTGCAAGGATCATTTTCCACCTTGCATGTGTGAGGTAAAGGGGATTTTCTTGGGATGGGATTGAGTTTGTGCTCTGCCTTTGGGGTTGTGGGCCTGAGCAGGGCAGGGGTAACATGCAAAACCCCATTTCCAGCTGCAGGAGGTGTTTTACTGGGTTTGGTAGTGGGTGTGTGTCTCATTTTAAATTGTTTTGCATGGCTTAAACCCCACAGTAAGGACTGCCCTATTCTCTAGTCTAAGCTCTGCTCTGAAAAGCCACCTTACAAATGCTGCTTTTCACTTCATAGATCTGTTTCCTGTACTTGTCTGGTGCCTTGGGTGTTAAAACTCACTTGGGACTTTCAGGCTGAGTACTCAGAGCCAGCTGAGTGATGGAGGAGTGAGCTGGAGCAAGTTTCCTGCCCGTGGCTTGCATGGCCTTGGGTGCTGAGTTCTTTGTGTGGTCAATCAGGACCACCCTGTGCGAGCCCACAAGGAGCCTGCTGATGGTCTCTGAAGGGATTATTTGGAATAACCAGAGATAATTGTGTTACTAGGGGGTAATTAACTTCCAGAATTAAAAAACAAAATCAAGCTTAGGCTGCACTGCTCCTTGGGGTGAGTCTGTAAGTCTGGGAGTGAGAAATCAAATCACTTGAGCACATTCAATTCCATGATACTCAGGGAATGTGGGGCTGATTAAAATCAAATCCATGCATTTCTAGGCAATTCTTATATTGTAGATAAGAGAGGAGGACTTGAATGTGGTCCTAACCCTGCCTATTTGTGTTCCAGGTAACCCTGTCACAGTGGGAATGAGCATCCACATCTCCAGCATTGACCAGATCTCTGAAGTCAACATGGTAAGTTTGGAAAGAAAGCGAAAAATAAAAAAAGAAAGAAAGGGGGAAAAAAACAACTATAAAATGTTCTTTCATTTTCTGACTGAGATTTACTTCCAAGGCAATGTTTTCTTGGAGGCATCTGGATCTCTGCTGGCACCTCTGGAGCTTGTGCCATCTCATCTCATCTCATCCAGAGTAGATTCTTTTCACCTTCTCTGCTGGTGGCAGAGACATCTCCCCGTTATGCCTTAAAAAAGTAAATGTGAATTGTATTTTTTTGGTTGATACAAAGGTGGCTTTATGGTCAGTCTGTCCCTGCCAAGCTAAAAACAGTGAGTTTTCATTTGCTGGTGGTAATTCAACATTTCCTTGGAGATCTGTGCTGGAAAGAGAGGCTTCTAATGGAAATCTGGGTTTGGGTGGCATTGATAGATTGGAGCTTTTCATATAACTGTGAACAACAAAAATAAATGAAATTATCTGCTCAGGTAGCGATGGTTTGGGGTGAAATATGTGAAATTTGATGATTACTTTGGTCATGGTTTATGTTCATATCTAGGACTGTCCCTCAGAAACCCTCAGCACCCAGAAGGGGACATAGATTGTGTTGTAATTGCCTAAACTTGCCTTTCTCCCTCCTGTCCAGAGGCTTTTCCCTCCAGACTCTGCTCCTTTCCCAGGGGCTGAGTGCAGGGGGAGGCTGGTGGGAGCCTCCTGGCAGCTCCTGCCCAGTTCCTCCCTTCCTGGCCTGTGCAGGAGGATCCTGGGCCCCTTTAGAGCTCTTGCAGTTCAGGTCAATTAAAATCCCACTCTGCCCCTTCTCCTGTCCCATTTCTCTGTCTCTGGCCTCTCCTGCCCTGTTTCCCTGGCCCACCAGCTCTGAGGAGGGAGGTGACACAACCTGACCAGTTGGTTTTGTTCCCAAGCTGCCTGAAAAGCCTGAATTTGTGTTGGAATGACCAGGCGGAAGAGCCAGCCATAACCTTGATGTTCCTGAGTGAATGTTCCTTTTGCTGACTCTGCCACCATCCCACCTCACCTGAATTCTCTGCATGACCTGTGGCACCTCACCCCAATGACAGTGACACTGGGCAGTGGCTGTGGCCCTAGATTTGGGTTCAGAGGCACTGAGCAGCTGTGCCTGAGTTTAGGCTCAGTTTAGCAGGGCCAGATGGCTTAACCTAGATCCATCTATCTTGCCTGTCAGGCCACAACTCAACTTTGAATCATGTCCTCCCCCAGGCTCAGCTTGGACCTGGGTGTTGTGGGGTGCTGGAGCAAATGTCACCCTCCGGCTAGAGCCAGGATGGACAGCTGGGCTCTGCACTTGTGCCTTAAGACCAAGACTTGCACAGACATAACTGGGAGGGGGTGAGGGTTTGGTTCTCATCTGTAGCCACTGCCCCTGTGAGCCTGAGCAGCTCTGCCCCAGCAGAGGAAGGAGCTGGAGCTGCTGGAAGCAGTCCAGAGCAGGCACCAGGGATCAGAGGGATGGAGCAGCTCTGCTGGGAGGAAAGGCTGGCACAGCTGGGATTGCACAACCTGCAAAAAACCAGCTTAGGGGTGGCCTTCCAGTTCCTGAAGGGAGCCCACAAGAAAGGTGGAGAGAAATTTTTACAAGGGCTGGAGTGACAGGACAAGGGGGAATGGATTCAGACCAAGAGAGTAGGTTTACATTGGATCTTAGGAAAATATTTTCCCCTGTGAGGGTGGGCAGGCCCTGGCACAGGGTGCCCAGAGGAGCTGTGGCTGCCCCTGGATCCCTGGCAGTGTCCAAGCCAGGTTGGATGGGGCTCTGAGCAGCCTGGAACAGTGGAAGGTGTCCCTGCCCATGGCAGAGGGCTGGAACAAAGTGATCTTTAAGGTTCTTTGCAACCCAGACCATTCTGTGAAGACAGCTGAGCCCTGCAGGGGCTGGTGCAGGATGAACCTCCTGCTGGAGATGTGTCCATGGGCTACAGGGGCTGAACAAGTACTGTGTCCAGTAGCTGAGAGCAGGGGCTCACAGCAGAGAGGAGAGCACCACATTTACATGGCAAGGGTTGGAAAGTGCTGCTGTGGATCCTGCAGAGTTTGAGCAGCACAGGGATGGACACTGAGTGCTTTGATGGTGGTGGCATGGCTGTGGTCAGGCTGGGCACCACTGTCCATGCCATGCTCCTGTAGATGAAGGAATGTCCCTTCTAGACCTTGATTATCCCTCCTGGCTCTCTGTTTGACAAGAAAGATGTCTTGCTCATCTTTTCTACATAGATTGAGGCAGGGGGAGAGGGTATGGAAAGGTTTGGGGATGGGAGATGAGGTGGCTGTAGGTGAGAACTTATTCAGGATCTAGATCTCTGAGCATTGTGGTGAGGCAGCTTCAAGAAGGGGTTAAAATCAGAATCATCTTAAAGAACAAACATTTAGGGAGCAGAAGAGTTCCAGGCTGAAGGGATTTTATGTGCATCATTCTTCTGTGTGACAGATGCCCCGGGGAAAGGGCTGTGTTTTACCCCTGCTCTGGACATGGATACTGGCAAGAAAAACAAGGCATTTTTTTGGCATCATGTGTGCTTGGGAAAGGAACTGTGCAATGAATAAATTAAAGGCACACAAGTGAAGCTGGGTTGTCATGGCGACCAAATAGCTTCTATTGTTCTACAAGGAGTGTTATTACTTACTACCCCTTGTAGGATAATTAATTAATCCTCAGACATCCTTTTGGGAACAATGGCCCTGGTGCTGGGGCTGGGCAGGCTGAGAGCCCCTGGCTCTCCCAGGCCTTTCCCTGGGACTCCTGGCGCCTGCTGGCTGCCTCTGGTGGGGAACAAGTGCTGTCACTGACCAGGCATTGCATAGGCTTCCAAAAGCTGCTTGCCACAGGAGTCCAGCTGGCTGTGGAGCTGTGGAACAATCCAGCTCCATCCACAAGCACTCCTTGCCTTCACTCCCATGGGAGCCGTGTTCCCAAAGTGGAGATGTGGTGACATCCCTGTCCTGGAGGACACAGGGCTCTCTGAGGAGGCAGCACAGTGATGTCCTTCTGCTGGGACAGACAGACAGACTGTGCTCCCAGACACTCTGACACACGGAACACTCTGCACTGTCTGCAGATGCCATGTGTGTTCTGACAGCCAAAGCTCCTCCAGCTCCCTGAGGGCCATTCCCAGTTCCTGTGTTCTGACACCCAAAGCTGATGCTCCCCTGTGATGGTGTTCACAGGGGTTCTTGGATGAGGGAAGAGATGAGGATCTGACTCCATGTTTCAGAAGGCTTGATTTATTATTTTATGATATATATTATATTAAAACTATACTAAGAGAATAGAAGAAAGGATTTCATCAGAAGGCTGGCTAAGAATAGAATAGCAAAGAATGATAACAAAGGCTTGTGGCTCAGCTCTCTGTCCGAGCTAGCTGGGCTGTGATTGGTCATTAATTACAAATATCTAACATGGGCCAATCAAAGATGCATCTGTTGCATTCCACAACAGCAGATAATCAATGTTTACATTTTGTTCCTGAGGCCTGTCAGCTTCTCAGGAGGAAAAATCTTAATGAAAGGATTTTTCATAAAAGATGTCTGCAACCCCCAGCTCCCTGAGGGCCATTCCCAGATCCTGTGCCATGCCAAGCTGCAGGATGCTCATAGGTACAGTGGCAACCTTCTCCCAGTCATGAGAGACCAAAATGGCAGCCCTTATTTTAAAACGTGTCCCCTCCTGGTCCATGGCAGCTGCTGCCTGTGTGTGGTCAGCCATAGTTTCAAACTCACTTTCTAGAGTGCTGCTTTCTTGCTGTGTACCCCCCTCACCATGGCCAAGCAACGCTGAGCAGCCGCCTCTGTTCTTGTCAGTGATTAGAAGGATTATTTGCTGAGCCAAGATCAGTGACATCAATTGAAATGTCTGGGGAAGGATGCCAGGGGCAGGCCAAACAGGTATTGGGGAGGGCATTTTGAGTGGCAGACCCTCTGGGAAGTGCTGATCCATGAAGATGAAAGGCTTCACTGGAGCCTTTTCATCTCCTGTACACATTTGCAAGGTGGGGATTTGAAGGCAGGCTGAGAGGACGAATGTCTTGCTGCTGCTGTTGACTAGCTCAGGTGAGCCATGAAGGACAGAGGGATGGTGTCTCCTGGAGAACTCACCCAGCCCTTCTCCTTTGAGGTGACCTGGGATTCAGTTGCAGTGAGCAGGGTGATGCCTGGAATGGCTACCTAGTGTCGCCCTGACTTTTTCAGATTTTTTTTACATTCTTGTAATGAACTTTCTCGCGCACTTTATGTAAAAACTTATACATTCTTTTATGGAGTAGGAGAAATTTGATGGACTATTGGTTTGTCCAGTGTCATTGGAGAGGTGGCACTGTCACCCTCCAATTCACACTCACTTTTGGAAATCTATAAATGTTGGAGTCAGAAATTAAAAATTCTCTTTTAACCATGGAAGAGCTGCTTGTGCGCGTTGTGTTATTTCATGTCCTACAGCGACAACCTAGAGCAGATGCCAGACAGAGTTAAAATAAAAAAGTGTTTATTAAAGGCCTTTAACAGGCACACCTTGGGCAGTGCAGGAGCCTGGCAGAGGCTACACCCAAGATGGACATGAGTTTTTTGGGTTGATATAAGTTTGGCCTATTTGCATATCAGAGGTTCATTCCGCAATTACAGCTTCAGGTAATGAAGTCACATTGCCTCAGTTTGCTTCCCTCTAATTTACTTTTGTTTATATTTATTTGGGCTGTGATGGTGTCCTTGGCTCTCAGGCCTGGAAGGATTGTTCTGTCTGACCAAACTGAAGAGAGCTTCCCAACACTCTGTATGGAGTTCAGAGCTTCACACTAATGCAGTGCAGGGTCTGAAAAATAGAAAAGCTAAAGCTCAAGGCATCAAGGGAACCGCCTGCAGGTGTTTATGGACTCTTGTTGGTGTGCAGTGGCACGGGGGCAGTGACACTTTCAGGTCCCTTGGTGTGGTGCCAGGTTCCTGAGGGGTCCAGCAGCGTTTCTGAGCTGGGGAATGCAGAGCTCTGGCAGTGTGGAGCTCATGTCACTCTCAGCTGGAGCAGGCTGGGAGTGTCTGTCCTTGTGCTTCATGGCCTGAATGCTGCCCACAGTCACTCACCTCAGGGCCTGCTTCTGGGGGTGCAGTTCTGATGGTGTCCAGCACCAATGGCTTCAGAAAGAGCTGCAGGTCTTTCCCCACTGCTGGATGTCCTTCCATCCAGCTGAGGATTCAGGGTGTGCTGTATATTCCTGCATGATTGGACTAGACAAGAACTAATCCTTCCAAAGCAGCCTTTTCCCTCTCTAGGCAATCTCTAGGGATGTATTTTTCTAGCACCAGACAGTTCAGACTCCCTTGAAGTATTAATGAACTATTTCAATAAGGAAAACTACCAGAAGTTTTGTATGCATTTGAAATAAGAGGAGGTTAGCCTTCATAAGGCTTCAATTTTCCTGCCCTATGATCTGTGCAGTCCTAAACCTGCTCCCTCCTGTGTCTGCACACCGTAGACAGTTCGGAGCATCCAGCCATTATAGTCATGATTTCTTTGTGCCTCCTATAATTTATTCATCCCAAGATGCTCTCCTACATCTGCAATAACATCATTTCAGTTTGTTATAGCACCAGCTTTAAAGTTTTATAAACCTGGTGACAAGTTGAAAAGTTACAAGAGGATTGTTGCAGAGGGCTAGTGTAGGAAACAAGGCTTCCAGACAAACACATTTGCAGGAATAGGGCTGTGAAAGGAAGGATGCCTGTGGCATTGCCAATTCTTTTTGCTAGGGGACAGCCTGCAGTGGGGAAGGGTTAGGGGTCAGGGCATGGGGCTTGGCAAAGCTGACCTTGATGTTTTGCTTCAGAATGGTCTGGGTTGGAAGTGATTTAAAGCTCATCTAATTTCAAATCAGGACAATTTCCACCACCCCAGGTTGTTCCAAGCCCCATCCAACCTGGCCTTGGACACATCCAGGGGCTGCCACAGCTTCTCTGGGCAGCCTCTTCCAATGGCTCACTGCTTCCCAGCCCCGTGCCCCTGCTGCCAGGCTGTGCCTTGTTGGAGTGACTGCTCTGGTGCTGGCACTGGATCTCTTGGAGGTTACAGCAGGAAGCATCGTGGCTGTTATTGCCCAACTTCTCGAAGCTTGCTTCAAAAACAAGCTGTCTGGTTTGGCAGATTTCCCTGCTCAAGAGATGTAAAGCATGTCTCCAGACAACCATGAGCTGCAGTGGTTTTCAATTGGCTTTTAACCCAAAATGAAGTGGACCAGGTTTTGTGTAAGAGTGTTCTTGACCAGGACAGTTCATCCTACAACCTGTTATGCCATCAACAGTGGGGCATCACTCTCCTCACTACATCAAATTTTCCATCTTTTGGGTGTGCTTGAAATTGACTTTTTGGTGGAATGTGTCCTGAGCAGGCTTTGCAGTTCTGTTTTTATGGAATATATGTACACCTACAATACAGGACAAACCCAACTTTGCTGCAATGTGCCCTTGAAAAGGATTTTCCATTGCTGTAGATGCCTTGGGCTGTGAAAACCGAGATTTTAAAGACGAAAGTTCTACTATTATGCAGTGCCTTTTAGTACCATCTACTCTCTTGAAATGTGTCAATGTTTTCCTTACTCTTAATTGAAAACGTTCTGTTTTGTTGCTGTCTCTTTTCAATGGAGAAATGATGTGCAGATACTCCTCAGTCTCTATGTCCTTGCGTATCCAAATGTTTTTTAAAAGCAAAGGTTAAAGCATTTAAATCCTGCAGTCAGAGTTTTCTGGAATTATGTGCCGTGAGATACAAGTATGACATGACACTCCAGTGCTGCAAAAGTTTCTCTGTAGCCTTGGGTATCCCCAGCCCTGCGACACTGTGGTATCTAAACTCTGTGTGTGTGTATACATCACATCTTCATATTCAAGGCTGCTGAATATTTAGGACTGCCAAAATATGGGAAAGCTAGGAGGTTGGTGCTGAGCTGCAGCTGGTGCTCTGTCATGGTGCTGCAGGGGATCAGTCCTGCTGGATTGCTGGAGGCTCCTGGGATGGAAGGGTTGTAGGTAGCAGAGGGGAATGTGGGGCCTTACTGGTGGAGAAGGATTCAGAGGGCATTCATGTTGGATATCAGGAAAAATTTCTTCCCTAAATGAGTGGATAAGAATTTGAACAGAATCCCCAGGGAAGTAGTAAATTCACCAAACCTGGCAGTGCTCAAAAACCAAGCAGACCTGGCAGTGTGTGGTGTGGTTTAGTGGCCATGGGGGTGTTTGGTCAAAGACTGGACCTGATGACCTTGGAGGTCTTTCCCAACCTTATTGATTCTATGAGTCTTGATCTGCTCATGGTGAGGATGGCAGAGCTCTGACTTGGGGTGGGCAATCCCTACCGGCATGGGCAGGTGGGGTTTTGTGCTTTTCTTATTCACAAGGGGCTTCTGTGTGAGCTAAACCAGGGTATTGCAGCAGGCAGCTGGGGTGGAACGTTCCTTCAGGGCTGGAAGGGCCTGTGCCCTCCTCTGCTGGGGTCACACAGCTCCTGTCCCTTCAGCTCCTGGTGTGGGGGGCTGCAGTGCATGGCACGGCTGGGAAATCAAACAGTGCTGCTTCTGTGCACTGAAACTGCAGCTCCTGGAGGGGAGAGTTACCAGGGGAGGCAAAGGTCCATGTGCACACTGCCATCAGTCACACAGGACCTGCTCACTTTGCTTCTCCAGCAGTGGGAAGTGGGAGACGCACGGCCACTGGGCTGCCTGAGGGAAAGCAGCAGCATATTGATGGTTTTTCCTGCTGCTGGAGGGGTGTTTGGAGCAATAAAAGACGGCTGTGGCCGGGTGGAGAGCAACCTCCAAATCATGCTGGACTTGGCAGCTTTGAGATGGTCATGTTTGCATGCAGGAGGCACAGCTGCCTGCTCTGTGGCTTGTCTGGAGAGAGAGTAAGAGTAGAAATGCACTGAGCTCCAGAAGCACCTTTGCAAAGCTGATGCCAGGGACACACCTCACCTGCCATCCTTAGATTTGTGGTTAGGATTGTTTCATCCTTGCAGCAGTGATATCCTGTGAGTGCTGAGGCTTAGGGTGACTTTCACCAGCAATGACACTGCCTAAAAAGCCAAGGATCAGATGTGGACACCTGCTCACATCACACAATGCCCTTCTTTGACAGAATTCCCACTGCTTGTGCTGAAACATCCCTTGGACTGGGATAGTGTGAGGACAAGGAAAGCATCTGGCCTCAGAGATGCTCTGCAGGGTGGTGGTCAGGGATTGGGGGCTGAAGTTTAAACAAGAAGTGGTCCCCTGTCTGCCTGAAATATGGGGATGGTTCTTCCAAGGGGGTTGAATAAAATAGTCAGAAATAAAGTGAACTCGTGAAGGACCCTGAAGTGCTCCCCATTCACTGCTTCTGAAATCAGTTGCAAAGAGATTGTCCCGGCCTAAAAGCTGGAAAATAGGTCAGTGTGACTCATATGTCAATATTTACTGCATTTATGGCAACTTGTAGAAGGCAAAAATCTCGCCTGCCTCCCATAATGCTTCACAAGTTATCCCATTGCCATGGCAGAGCCCTCTCCGTGCCCTTGCTCCTGGTTCTGCAGTGACAGCCCCATGAATTCACCACTACTTCAGCCCAGTTGCTAAGTAACAAGCCAAAGATCACCATGCAGGCTCTCCAAATGCCGTGGCCAGCTGGGAGCTGGATCTGCACAAAGCCCCAGGAATTCCTTTGGAGACAGAGGTCTCAAGGACTCGCTGCCTGTGGATTAGGGAGCAGCCTGGTGGAGCAGCAGTCCTGCCTGAGGCTCCTCCTGTGAGGGGACAGCTCCTCTGCTTCCCCAAAAGGGCTCCCCTATGCTTGTGATGATGGGCTGTGACTTTTTCAGCATTAATGGTGACCTTGAATGAATATTTTTGTTGGCCAAATGGCACAATTTGGCCATAAGTAGGAGGAGAACTGTGGGAACCTTGCTGGAGCAAGACTGAACTGCTGGACAAGGGAATGATTCTCTCTCTTGCCCCTGAAGCTTTTTATTCTACTCTGCTTGTTTCTGCCTGGAGGCCTTCCAGCATTCACCTGATATCTTAATGGGAGAGTTTACAGAATCTCTTTGTCTGCACAATGGGAAATTCTGGGTCATGGCAAAGCTGTGGGGTGAACTGGCTGATTCCCAGCCCAGAGCTTGGGGTTTGCAGCATGAACAAAACCTGGTGGCAATGCTTGTCAAGAGTGATCCCCCAGTGTGAGTCTTTATCCAATTCAGGGTGCCTCTGACACGGGGAGTAATTGGCGTCTGACTCTATTGATTCAGAATGCTGAACAATTGATTTATTAAAACTGTACTATATTACATTATACTAAAGATATACTAAAAGGATACTACAGAAAAGATACTAAAGAAAAACCTGTGACTGTCTGAGATAGCCAGGACACAGCTTGGAGTGATTGGCTAATGAATCAAAACAATCTTTATTAGAATTTAATTGACAAATCACTTCGGGTAAACAATCTTCTTAAGACATTCCACATGTGCAAAAACAACAGGAGCAGCAAGTACAGATGAGAATTGGTTTCTCTTCTTCAGGAAAAATCCTGTGAGAGAGAATTATGTCTCTCTGCGTTCAGAGGATGTGAATGCCACAAGCCTTTGCAGGGTGCTGCCCTCCCTGAGGAGCAGGGAGCCCTCCAGGCCACGTTGTGGGGCTGAGCTGAGCCTGCTGCAGTGCCCAGCAGCAGAGCTCCCATGCTCTGCTCTCCAGGCAGGTTCCCAAACGGGGCCATTCGCGTGCACTCAGAGCTCCCTGAGCTCTTGGGAGGTGCCTGCACCCCACGCCAGGAGAGGATCGTGCTGGGGGGGAGGCGAGGCTGTGGCTGGATGCTTTGCAGCGTGCCTTCAGCTGAACAGGGCTATGCATTGCAGTGCTCCATCTGTTCCTCTAGCAGCCGAGTTATCTTTAGCTCTGAACATGTCAGTGTTGTATGGTGCTGGTATGAACCACTTCAGCTTTCACCCCAGCATTCCTGTAGTAGTTAGAATTCCTACTGCAGAAAACTGCCTGGGATAATTCCCCCCCCTCCCTGCCTTGCTTAAATTTTTATTCATGTTTTCACATGGGCAAAACTCCCCCCACCTATATATATATTTTTATATATATACATGTATTAAAAAGCTGGCTCTATTTGTGAGCAATGTTCCAAAGTGCCACCTGTTTCAATAGCAATGTTGCAGCATTGGAGAGGATTACTGCAGAATGCTAAAGTAGCTCTCCCCCCAAGTGAAAGCTTCATCTGATTTGATTGAAAACCAAATTAGACCTTGAGAATCTGACCTTCTGACATCCTGTCATATATACATTTAAAGCACCCAGCAACAGAGAATGTATTTTGTGCAAGGATGCCAGTACCTCAATATAGAACCTAAATCCAAATACAAGTGCTTGCGTGTCGTGCTGCTATTTGAATATGTAAATAAATGGGGCTATAAATAGCTCTATATGTTATGTACATGTTAAGTGAAGGTGGCAGATCCGACAGCTGAATGGCTCTGCTGTTTCTGAATGCCGGGAGAGGCTCCCTGCACGCTCCCCATATCTCTCATGTTTGCTCCTACCCCTCTCAGCCTCTCTGCTATCACATTTTTCAGGCCTCTGGAGAAGATCGTGTGTGGGGACAGGAGCTGTTAATATTCTGAGTCTGTGCTGAGTTGCTAGGCTACAGAGAAAAAGGAACATTCAAGGAAAAGGGATGGTGGAAGGAAGAGGGTCTGCTGAGCTGCTTGGAGCTCCAGAGAGGTCCTCTAGCCAGATGAAGGGATCGTTTTGGGGAAGGAGGGTGTTCACACATGTAGGATGAGCTGTGGGATGTCCCTGCTGCCCTGGCACAAACAGAGTCTCAGGCCAGCCCCACCAGAAAAAAATGGCAGAGGAGAGAGTAAAAGGCAAGATGTACTGGTCCCTCCCACATCCCTCCTTGCCAGGTGTGCACAGCTGCTCTCCTGCTGCCTGTTCCAGGCTGTGCTGGGTCACCTGGCTGAGCATGCCATCTCACACACCCCTGCCTGCATCTCCCAGGGGCTGCTGACCTCCCAGCTGAGGCTCTGGTGAGGAGGAAAGCAAACCCAAACCATGCTCAGTGCTTACAGGTTGGATCTCACCTCCTTTTCCCTCTGCAGCACCCTGCTACCCCAGCATCCCTAAATCTCCAGTGTGACCACAGGGGAGGACAGCCTGTGTCCCTGACCACCTCCTTTGATCCTTTCCTAGGTCACTGATACCAAAGCATTGACCCTTTTATTCTTCAAGAGTTTGTAGCTAGGTTTGCAGGGGATGTGAGGTTTTACAATACAGAAGCTCCTGTCTGAGCCTCGTTATTGCTTGCCCCAAAAAGGAGGGTCAGGTATTCAGCTGTACCAGCTGTGAGCCACCAGACCCTTCAGGTGCTGTGTGCTCCACTCTTCTGGACGGATGGGTTTGCCCTATGCTTCTCTCTGTATCAGATCCCTCAGAAAAAAAAAAAAAAATAAACAGTGCTTTTGGGTATTTTTATTATCTGGATACTTTATTTACTGAGCTCCCATGGGCTCCCTGCCAGCTCTGCAAATAGAGCTCCTTGGCTCCAGGACTGTTGGTCCTGGTGCTGCAGCGAGCACTCACTCAGCGTGGACAGGGACTGCAGCTTGTTCTCCCCATCCAGTTGGCTGTGAAGCCAAAGTCTGCTCTGCTTGTGGGCCTCCACAGCCTGCTGAAACCTCTATTTTTTTTCCCTTCATGCATCCTGCAATAAGCCTGACTTGTTCAGCAGAATCAGGAGTGTTTCCTACAGCTGCAGTGTGAATGCTGTTTGCAGCATTACCAGCACCCACCCATCAGGTCTGGGATACCACAGGCAGCATTGGGGTGGATGAAGTGGGAGAGGACCAGCAGGGTCCATATGATGGGCGCTGCTGCTGGCCTCAGCCTGGGCTGGTTCCCTTGGCTTGAGCCTGGAATAACCATGGGGAGACTCACCCATGGATGGGGGAGGAGGAACCCATCATCCATCCCTCCATCCATCCATCATCCATCCCTCCATCCATCCATCATCCATCCCTCCATCCATCCATCCATCTATCTATCCATCCATCCATCCATCCATCCATCCATCCATCTATCCATCCATCCATCCATCATCCATCCCTCCATCCATCCATCATCCATCCATCCATCATCCACCCATCCATCATCCATCCATCCATCCATCCATCCATCCATCCATCCATCCATCCATCCATCCATCCCTCCATCCTGCTGGCTTCTTCCATGACAGTAGAAATTCTTCCCTAGAACAGATCCATTGATCCCCTGCCCTTTCCAGCTGTCCAGCAGGACTGGGCAGTGCTCTGTCCACACCACAGCTGCCAAACCTGATTTCTGACCCTTTTCTCTAACGCCATTCCCTCCCACTGAGATTGTCACCTGAGGGGCCACAGATGCAGCTGTGCAGAATATTCACCTGAAGAAAGTCACCCCAGACACAGAGCCAGGTCTCTGGGAGCAGGAGGCAGAGGGTTTGCAGGGGAAATGGTTTGTGACCAGTTTGCTTCTCCTGTTGAAAAGCAGGACTCTCTTTTCCAACCCTAGAGCTGCCATCCTCTGTGCTGAGACCGTGCCTGACCTAACTGAAACCCCCTGCCAGAAGTATGTTCTGTTCTTCACCATCTTCTTCACTTCTTCATGTTCTGCTCTTCATCATCTACTTCATCCTTCCCACATGATCAAACTTTGCTTTCTACAGGAAGCAAACTCCAGTCTACATTTTTGGTCAAGCCAATCTGTGCCAGCCTAGCTGAGGTGATGGTTTCACCCAGGAGGTGTTAGTTGTCTTAAATGATTTAAAGGATTTGTTTGCCTCTGGCTAACTCCCAGGAAATGACATCTTTCTGGCAATTTTCAGAGCTTGAAACAGGAAACCTTTCTTCCCTCAGTTAAAACAATGTTTTCAAAGCCTTGTGCGCCTTGATATTGTTGCAGAGTGTCATGGTTTCAGTGCTCAGAGCTGGATATACTGCATTTTATTTTGCCTTGTAAAGTAATAATATTGCTTTATTTATAACATGAATTCCTACCTCTGCAGCCCCAAACTGCACTGGAGGTCTTGACAAGCACAGGGAATTACAAGCTCTGTCTAATTTTTTTCCTTGGGGAGGAAAAAATAATTTCTGTGTTTACACATTTAGCACTTGCCCAGAGATGTGGGGGAAAGGTTTAGAAAGCATCACTCATCTTCCAGCATCAACTTTCCCTTGACATAATCCAGTTTTCTTCCTCCATCCTTCTGAGAGCTTTAGAAACTGATATCTTCACTAGTCACTGTTCAAACGTCTCACTCAGATTTAATTTACTCTAATAGGCTGGTTGTTGCATGTTTAATTAAATACCAAGTAATTATTAAAAGCATTTTTGAGCTTTCATGGCTGTATATTAGATATGGCAATATGTGTGTACGGGAGGACGCTGGCAGCACAGGCTGTGAGGCAGGAAGGAGAGGAAAAGGCAGCAGAGAGGTGGGATTGAGGCACCTCACTGTGGAAGGCAGCGGGGTAGAGGGCTGGGTTAGTGCAGGTCAGCAGAGGAAGGTGAAGATGGCCTTGGAAATCACCAGGGTGATTTTTGTGGTGGATCAATAGAAACTGTTTTAAATCACCAAGCACTTCACACCAAAAAAGCATCTTGTAATAAAAGCAAGTTCTTGGATTCCCTTTCCCAGCTCTGCAATGCCTGGTCATAATTCTTCTCTGGGACTCCACAGAAACACGGCATTAATGTTCATGTGTCCCACACTATGTGGGCATAGGTGGCCTTGTGCATGCCTGGGGAGAGGTTAAGGGAGTTAACAAAAGGGGCTTATTAAGGTTTTGCCTTAAGTAAATATAGTAAGGGAGAGAAGGGACTTGGGAAGGTTTGGAGCAGCCATTTGGAGACATGTGATGCTCTAGAAAAACATAAATGTGAGTTCCCTAGCAGTTCTCAGCCCATCTAGGATTAGATTATTGTGTAACAGCATCCCTTTCTGTCCCCAAAATGGCCAAATTCATGCAGTGCCTTTCCCAAGATTTATGTACGGCTTTGCTTCTCTGCCCTTAGATGGGTGTCTGGCCAAAGTGTGCCCTTCTGTGCTGCTTTGCCATGGCAAGCTGCAGGAAACAAAAATGTGTCCCCATTAAGGGGTTGGTCTCTGGAAAAGGCAATTTCTCAGGCTGTGGTGGGGTTTGAGAGCAATCCAGCTGGTGGTGAAAAACAGGACAATTGAGGGCAGGAAGGACTCTGGGATGGCCTGGCTGCAGAGGGAGGAGAGCAGCCCTCAGGAATGGTGTGCACCAGCTCCCAGATTTCACAGCTCAGGGTAGAAAGTGCCTGAGGATGATGTGCTGCAGGTGGTGAGTTTGGGATGCTGCCTGTAACTGTGAGCAAGGCTGCTGTTCTGCCTGTGCTCACAGAGCAGGTGATGCTCATCCCTGTGCCCCTCAGTTCTGCCTCTTTCCCAGCAGGTGCTGCCTCCTGCTCAGACAGGGCTCTGAGGTGCAGCCTCAGGACTCTGAAGGCCTTGTCACAGCAGATCCCTTCGGGCCAGGACCCAGCTCTGTCCTCTAGCTGACACCTGCAGGGCTAGCACCATCCCAGGTGCTGCAGGGACAGGGCCAGGCTGGAGAGAAATAGGGCAACAAAGCCACACTGTCCCTGCACACCCTGGGATGGTGAGGATATTGCAGACACCTGTCCCAGTTTCTGGTCATGCATTCAGCAATTAAACACATGCAAATTACTACAAAAGTAGATCAGATTAGTGAGGGGAACATATCCATGCAAAGTACTTCTCAGGTCTTGAAGAAAATGAGTTCAAGAGCACAGAGACCTGCAGCACAGAAGGGCATAGAGTATATCCTAGAAGCCAGCCCCTCCTTGCATTCCTTGATTCCCAAGTCAGTGCTGACATCTATTCAAAAAGAAGGAAGGTGGGAAAACATTGTGTCTTTCCTGCCTGCTAGGCTGAAGTGTAGGGAGAAGGGCAGTATCTGAAATATTTGTCCCTTTATGTACAACAACTGTCATGCAGAACTTCAGACTTGTAAGCTGGGCACTGGCACTTGTACCAAACCAGAAATTAAAAGCAGCATTTTGGCAGGATGCTCCCCCCATGAAAAGTACAGTAAGTACAAGAGCTGCTGCCTCCTGCCTCAAGCAAAGGTGAGAGTCTGAGCAGGCTCTGTGCTGTCTCAGGCTGGAGAGGCTGCTGGCAGGTATTTACTGATGGCAGGTTAACTGCTGCTCATTGAGGTCTAGGGTCCTTCATTTATCTGCCTGGAGATGGACAATCCCCTCTGTGATGAGCTGGCTGAGGAAGGGCTGTGGCCATTCTGCTCATTCCTTCCTGTACATTCCTGTAAATTCTTGTACATTCCTATATATTCCTGTAGATTCCTGTACATTCCCATATATTCCTGTACATTCCTGTGCATTCCTATATATTCCTGTATTTTCCTGTACATTCCTGTGTATTCCAGTGCATTCCTCTACATTCCTGTACATTCCTGTATATTTCTGCATAGTCCTGTACATTTCTCTACATTCCTGTATGTCTGTACATTCCTGCACATTCCTGTATATTCCTATATATTCCTGTATATTCCTGTACATTCCTGTACCTTCCTGTATATTCCTATATATTCCTTTAGACTCCTATATATTCCTATACATTCCTGTATATTCCTGTACATTCATTTCTATATATTCCTATACATTCCTGTAGATCCTGTATATTCTCATATATTCCTGTACATTCCTGTACATTTTACACCGTTCCAATTCCTTGCAGCTGACTGCAGGCAGATCCTGTCTTCTCCCCTTCAAAACAATTCCCCTTCTTTCTCCTATCCCCTCCTTCAAATGAAACATACTTGAGGACTACTTTGTCCTTTAATTTCTTTCCCAAGAATGACGGGAACAGGAGCTGGTGTTTAATCATCAAAGAAGTTGAAGCCAGCAAACTGTTCATTAGTCTCTGGCAGTGGCAGCTTGGTTTTTACTAAGTCAGATGTTCCATTTTTCTCCCTCTTTCTGGAGCATCTTGGCTTTCCTAATGTTCTTTTGTGATCTTGGACAAGGAGACCATATGTCATTTGCTTATATAGGGAAGGACTTTTATTTGGTTGCTTTTCCAAAAGGAGGTTCTTTATCAAAGTCGGGGGGGGGGGGGGAAGTCAAGTGGTACAGCCAGACCTAGAGGTGAGTTGCAAAACCTCCTTTATCCCTCATGCCCAGAGCCCTGCAGCAGCAGAAGAGCAGTGCCCACTCTCCCCTGCAGAAAGTTATTGCTCCCAGTACCTCACAAGTGCCTCCAGTAGCAGCTTGGAACAGTCACCTTCACTTCCAAAGCCGCACTGAAAGGTTTCCAACTCGTTTGTCATCCACAAAAATGGACCAGGCACAAGGCAAGATCTGTGTTGCCAGAATTGCTGTATTCTGAGCAAATATTTGACCTCTCCACACACATTATTCTTTCAATTTCTGGTCCTGGTGCCTGGGTCTAGTGGAGCCCCTAATGAGCCTGCACACTTGTGCCCCTGGACTAGCTCAGTGCTGAGGGTTCTCTAGGTCACAGCACGAAGGAAAATGATGTGACCCAGCCTGCCCACGAGGTGTGTCCCTCAGGAGCTGTGCTGGGGATTTGGGGAGCAGCTGCTGGGAGTTCTGTTCAAACATGGAAGCTGTTGGAAGATGGAGCCTTGCAGCAGCAGGCTCAGCATCCTTGAGCTATTCTTTCCTGTGAGTTCCTTCCCATAACAACTTGAATTTATTTTCCATATTAATGCTTAGACCTTCCAAAATATTCTTATGCTCCTGACTTCATGCTTTTGTAACATCTAATTGCACAGGCTCTGTGGAAAGTTATTTCCATTACCTTGCCTTCAGTCTATTCTTGTGCAACAGCCCATTGCTGAACGTCAGACTCTGCCAGAGCTCTGCTCTCTGCTTAACCCCTGCAACAGTTCTCCCTGCCTTGCTGTCTCCTGCCTCTATCAGAGCTTCTCAACTAGTTCTGAGAGTGTTTGTGGTTATTTGTGCTCTGATGAGTAACCCTGAAGCGTCTAAAAGGAGGTGGGACACTGTGAGCCTGAGAGCACAAGGTTATGGTTGTTTACCAGCTTAATACATGCACTACAGAGAGTTGGAAAAGAGAAAACCTGACTTGTACCTGTTTAAAGTGATGTGCAAACAGCGAAGGACTCCCAGCCACGAGACTGCAGAGGCCAAAGGTTGAATATTTGAGAAATAAGATAAGCTCTCATAAGAGAAACTGAGTGTCTTCAATTAAGAAGGTACCAGCTCTGACTGAGGAGATCCCTAAGTCCAAATAGCTGCAGAATTAAGTATCACAACAAAGACCCTTTTTAACTTCTATTCCCTCCTGCCATTCTCTTTGCTGTCACTGAAGACAGGCTATGACTGTATAAAGACTTTTGGTCTGATACAATACACGTGTGTCTCCAAACCCAGCACAAACAAATTTGTAAGAACTGCACTTGTGTTCAGAGCATGTTTGTGTCCTGCGAACTGACACAGGAGAAGAGGGGCTCCTCGATTTTGTATCACTCCTGTCACTGCAATGACAGAAATGGACATGATGCCCTGTGGTGTCCCTTAACTGCTCCTGCCTGCCCCTTGCTGTTCTTTGATCTGTGGACAAGGAGGTTCAGGTTCCCATAAGGGCCTTGGTGGCTTGGGCACATCCCTGCACACATTTAACAGCCATGGCTGGCCCACCAGCAGCTGTTCTGTGTCCTCACTGAGTTATGGTGGCTTCAGATGATATCTGCTATCTCCATCTTCAGCTTCCTGCTGCCTCCCAGGGTAGCACCCAGCCTGTGCTGCCCATGGCAGGAATGGCTCCTCTCCTGCTTTAGTCCCTTCCCCTGGTTCACAATCATCTCACTGCCTTGTTCCCCCCAAACTGTGCCTTCCTCTGCACAAACATGTTTGTTCCTGTGCTCAGATCTGGCATCTTAGCCTGGGACGCTTCTCCAGGAGGCAGCTTTGGTGACAGTGGGTTCATTTCTGCTCCTGGGCTGCACAGAGCCAGCACCACAGGGAGGGGTCCAGGGCCAGGCCAGGTTTGCTTCCCAAGGAGCATTTCACTCCAAAAGGGGCTCTGTGAGGTGGAGGGGGAGAAGCAGCTTATAGGATAGATGTTAATAAAGGTGTTTGGAAAATGAGCCAGTGGAAATTCATTCTTGAATTCATACCAAGGAAGTGCCAGCTTATTTCCCTTCTTGCTGTGACTCAGCTGCTGTTCCCTCAGACTTCTCTGCCCTGTCCTCTGAGAGTCTGGGGAATCCCTGTGCATGCTTGGCTGAGTTTGTTGCCTCTGGGGGTTCTGCAGGAAACACCTTCCTCCATTCATGCCCCTGCCATGTCAGCACTCCAGCCTCTCACAGTGTGCACCATCTTTGGTTTGGGGGCTCAGCTGAGCCTCAGGACAGGCTGTAATTATTAATATCCTCTCATCTGGAGATGGATTTTAGCATTCCTGTCCTCAGCAGCTGGTAGGACACCCCATCATCCCAACACGAGGGGCCCTAGGTAATCTCCTCTTCCTTCTGCAGTATTTTTTTGTCCCTCCAGGTGAGCTCTGCTCACAGGGGAGCACCTCTGCACCATGAGTGTCTGCCAGCTCTCACCTCTGCCTTGTGTGCCTCACAGAGCAGGATGGGAGAGAAAAAACCCTTTGGAAAGGCTTTGGAACCCTTGGGAGTGGGGGCATCAGGGGCTGGCACTGGCAGCTGGCACAGAGCTGCTCAGCAGAGCCAGGCATGTGCAGGGATCCCTCAGGGACTGTAGGGTGTCGGGGTTAGCACGGTGGGGACAGACGGAGACGAGAGGTCTCTGCAGCCAGGGCTGGAACTTGGGGTTTATTGCAGAGGGCCTGGGTGCAGGGCCCTGCTGGGAGCTGCCAGCCACAGCTCAGAGCAGGCCCCAGAGAAGAGAGGGGGAGAGAGGATGAGAGGGTAAGAGAGTAAAAGAGTAAGAGAGCAAAAGGGGTAAGAGCTAAGAGCATAGAAAGGAAGAGCTAAGACAGCAAAGTTCTCATTACAATACAATAAATCATCTTCTGTGTTGAATATTCTGATTCTCACCAACCAATCTAGTGCAAGATACAAATCCTATAGCATTTCCATACAGCCTATAAGAATCCCTACATTACCACATTGTGTTACATTTTAAACCCTAAAAACTCCTCTTTGGGCCCCTTCTGCCAAGCTGGCAGGGTCTGCTCTGACCCTTGGGCCTGTCTGCAAGCAGAGGGTGTTGTTCCATCAAAAGGGGATCACCTTCAGCCAGCCACACCATTGTTTTCCCATTGTTCAGTAACTGAGGTATCTCAAAGCTTGCTTTCATTTCAATCTCGCTTATAGTTTCTATATTCCCAAAATCTTTTGCCAGACAATCATATTTATAAGGCTTTCCTGTTTCATCTTCCCCAACAAGGGACAGCTAGGCTCAGCAGCTTCCCAGCAGCTCAGGTGCCATCTGAGCTGCTGGAGGGGAGCTGTGGTGCCCAGAGCTGCCCACACACAGCTGGGATGGGAGGGCAGCTCAGGGAGGCTGATGCTGCTGCAGGGGCTTGAAGTTTTTTACCGAAAGGGTGGTAAAGTTCTGGAATGGCTGCCCAGGGAGGTGGTGCAGTCCCCATCCCTGGGTGTGTTTAACAAAGCCTGGATGTGGCACTGGGTGCCAGGGTTTGGTTGAGCTGTTGGGGCTGGGTTGCACTCAATGATTATGAAGGTCTCTTCCAACCTGGTGATTCTGTGAATCCTGTGAAAGTCCTGGGTACCACACCTTGGGGACATACCAAGGGATCTGGCCACTGCTGGGCTGGCAGAGAGGAAGGAGAGGCTTCTTTTGAAGCACACAAGCCCTTTTAGCAAAGAGGCTCCTGCTTTTTAGGTTAGTGAGCCTCAGCAGGGCTGAAAGAGCTTTCCCCTGGCCAGAGCTGTTGATTCTGGCATTTCAGCTCCCACAGTGGGATGCTGGGCAGGGCAGGGCAGCCTGACATGGCCAGCTCAGCTCTGGTAGCAAAGCCCAGCTGGGCAGAGTTTGCAGGTATCTTTGCAAAGCTTGCTTTTCCTTGGGATGGGAAAAGGGAGAACAAGGGGAAGCGTGCAACTTCTGGTCATATCCACCCTTCAAAAGCTCCCTTTGTCCTGTCCCAGCCTTTACTTTTTAAACAATGAATTCCAGGGTCATGGTGAACACTTTCCAAAGTGCAGCTTCTGGTGAGGAGTGGTATCTCCCTACTTTCAGCCTCATCTCTCCTCCTCCAGCAGGAACCAGATGAAGCAGGAGCTTGCACAGGATGGCCTGGCACATCCTGCCTTCTATCCCAGTGCTGATCACCTTGGCAGGGTGAGCTGGGAGCTCCCCACAAAGCTCTGCCATGCTTGTCCCAGCTGTGAGTGCAATGGCCAAAATCTGGCCCTACCTGAGCATTTTATGGTCCTCCACAAAGACCAGTGGGATCCATCATTTGGAAGCATTTTTGTTGCTGCTGGAGCTGCACTGGAGCAGGGTGGAGAAGGTCTAGGCTACCAGTTTAGAGGCAAGGGAAAAGTCAGATTTTCCTGTACCTCTCATTTAGAGACAAGGGAAAAATCAGATTTTCCTGCACCTCTGTCATTTAGAGACAAGGGAAAAGTCAGATTTTCCTGCACCTCTCTTGTTTAGAGACAGAGGGAAAAGTCAGATTTTCCTGCACCTCTGTCATTTAGAGACAAGGGAGAAGTCAGATTTTCCTGCACCTCTATCATTTAGAGACAAGGGAAAATTCAGATTTTCCTCCACCTATGTCATTTAGAGACAAGGGAAAAGTCAGATTTTCCTGCGCCTCTGTCATTTAGAGACAAGGGAAAAGTCAGATTTTTCCTTCACCTCTGTCATTTAGAGACAAGGGGAAAGTCAGATTTTTCCTGCACCTCTTGTTTGCTCCTCCAGCAGCACCAGGAGAGCTCTGCTTGCTGGGTGTGTGTGCAGAGGCAAAACCCCTCACTTGCCCCTGCACAGGCAGCAGGGACATCCAGCTGTGCTGTCCCACCAAGGTGCCTCAGTCTGAGGTGGAAGGAAGAGCTGGAGGGGTGTGAGAGCTCCAGGTGTGTTTAATTCAAAGTTCTTCACCAAACCTGGTAAATTGGCGAACTGCTGCCAGCTGGTGACTCTGGGAAAGCCAGCTGGTGTCATATCTGTGGCATCAGCAGGCTGGTGAGTGTCATGGATTAGTGGGAGGTTTGGGAAAGCCTCACATTAGCCCAGTGACAGATAAAACCCCACAACAAAAGCCTCATCATGCAAGGCTTGGAGGGAAATCAGGCTCATTACTTGATTCCTGAACCTATGAACCCCTGCATGCCTTGGCTCCATCTGGCCATTCTGCTGCTGCAGAGCAGTGTCACCCTTGTGTGTCTCTGGAAGGAAGGCTGTGATTAAGGTCCCAGCAGCTCTGGAGCCTGGCCAGGGTGTGATGTTAGGGTGGCACATGGCAACTCCATAACTGCCTGGCCAGGAAATGGGATATGAAGGGGAAGGCAAGCTCACTGCTTCTCTACTGGGTTCTGCCCCTCTCACCTGCTGGAGGGGCCCTGCCAGTGCTGCCTCCAGCCCCAGCTGTGCCTGCCCTGTCCTTCATCCCCATGGTTCTGTCCCTGCCATGTCAGTGCCCTTCATCCCTCTTAGGAGGGCTGACCACTGTGGGGTGGGCACATGCCCTGCTCTTCCTTCTGCCCAGAAATCCTGCCTGCTGTTCAGCAATGTGATGAGAGCAGCAGAACAAAAAGTGGAGCACCGGAATCAGCAGAGAGAGAGGCTGAGGGAAACCTGAGGCCCTGCCATGAGCCATGGTTATCAAGTTCTCACCTCCACAATGCTGCCCAGAGAAATCTGTTGTGCCAAGGAACCCAGGAAGGCTGGAGAGCAGAGCTGGCTGCTCTTCCCCAGGAAGGTCTCTGCACCTGAAGAACATCCTCTGGCTGATGGCTGGGGTGTAGCTTTTCTGTCATCACCCCTCTGAGCCTGTTCCATCAGTCCTGGGAACACAGAGGATGTGTTTTAGAAGGTGCATTGTTCACTTTGTAAGCAGCTTGCCCTTTTTGTCTTCTGGAGATCAGAGCCTCCTCTTGCCTGCTGCTGCTTGAAGGCAGTGACAGCAGGGTGGCCTGGTTAGGGGTGAGGTGTTGCAGGGCTCTGTCAAGGATTAGGGAAATGCAGGTCAGTGAAGGAGCTTGCCAAGATGTGTGGGTGGAGTTCTCAAAGGGGGGAATGGAAAGGATGCCTCTGTAGCCGAGTGTCCCACAGGCAGGGGATGAGTCTGTTACTAACAGGAGTCAGAGGATTCAGGAATTCGGATGCTCTGCTCCTCTGTGCTCTCACTGCAGTGCAGCCCCAAGCACCCTGGTAGAGATTCTGGGGACAACATCTTCCTTTGCAGGGTCCTGACCAAAATGAGAATGTTTGTGCCTCAGAGAGATGGACTGTGAGCCTTCTGATGCAGGAGTTTACAGTCCTTTAAAAAGCAGAGCAAAACAGCTTCTTGGCCAGCAAGCTGTCACTGCATCTTTGTTCTTCTCAAGACAGCCCAGAAGGTGACAGATATAGCTCTGTATTGGGTGTGCTCCACAGATTTACACCGTGACCTTTCATTGTGCATGTGGGTCTGGATTTCTGAATCATAGTTAGATACCCAAAAGCTGGCATTATCCATGATGTGGGATTATTTGAGCTTGTTTTCAGAGGTGTTAATCAAACCTGGCTTTGAATGAAGGCTGTGGGAGAAGACAGGCAGGCAGATGCCTCAGTGCTCAGCCCAGATGTTGGTGCATGAGCAAGATCCTCACCAGCTCCTCACACAGAGCTGGGCTTTGCAGAGCAGAAAGGCTCATCCTGCAAATTCACGGGGTCAAGGGGATTCCTGTGGCACTGCAGGGACTGCTTGAGAAGAGACAATGTGTCTGTGGTCCCACCTGTTCTAGATAATTTGCAAAAATGCTTTTAATATGGGTCTCTTTGAGCTGTCTCATAAGCTCTTGAAGGTCTATTTCATACCCAAGATAGCTCAGCTACCTTAGAAGGGTTAAAATCAACAGGATGGCTTCTGTGGTAGTTTTAAAACCAAAAAGGTTTTAATAAAAGGCAAAATAACGAAACTCTTTACAGAGAAAAACTGAGCCAGGTGCAAAAGGTCTTTGCCCCTAGTGAAACACCTCACAAAAGTGGTTAGTTTATTTGTTCTCTTCTTTTTCTAGTAAATTGCTTAGGCAAGACTTTTTAGCTTCTGTCCAATTAGCTATCCTTAAATTTGAGGTGAAGTCGCCTAAGTCCTATGAGATGTCTTTTCACCTAATTGAGGAGAGAAATTTCCAGACTTATTTCCTTTTTAAGGGGACAAAAGTTGGTTTTATCACTCTGTCAACAAGAAGCACATTCCTATAGCTTTTTATTTAAGGACTTGGGGAAAAATCTCTGCCTTCTGTGAGGTCACTGTCAACAGGCCTTGTGCCCAGTTCCCAATCAATCCATAGCTTTTAATGCCATCTGGTTTGCCCCAAAAATCTTATCTCCCAGCCTATTTAAGACCTGTTGTGAGAATGTTTCCTGAGAATGTTTCCTGTTGTTGGTGTGTACAGGACTCCTTCCTGTACTGCTTGTTTACCTGGGAAGAAGAAGCTGTTCTATTATGTGGCACCACACTGTGCCTCTGAACAGGCTGATCCAAGGCCTCTGGATGTGCCCAGCAATGGGTTTGGTTTCTGTGCCTCTGAACAGGCTGATCCAAGGCCTCTGGATGTGCCCTGGTTGTGCCCAGCAATGGGTTTGGTTTCTGCAGAGCAGCAGCCACCAACAGCTCACAGTCCCTTCTATAAAATTCTTGTGTTAGCAACAGTTTTGTGTCAGTTTTTCTCTGTTGGACAGGAGGGGAGCAGGAGGTTTGTACGGCATTGTGCTAGTTTGGGATGGTTGGGAATCACAGAATTATTTAGGCTGGAAAAGACCTCTAAGATTGAGTTCCACCTGTGACTGAGTGCCACATCCAGTTGTTCCTCCACCTCCAGGGATGGAGACTGCACCACCTCCCTAGACACTCCATTCTGATGTTTAACAACCCTTTCCATGAAGAGCTTCCTCCTGCTGTCCAAATTTATGGGGAATTTTTCAGGGAACTGCCCCTTTACCAGTGGATCATGCTCCACTGATGACAGATTTCCTCCCCATATGTCCCTTCCTGAGAACCACCACGAGCTCCCAGCTCAGCTCCCATCGTGAGGCAAGTGCTCAGAGCTGGTCACAGCTGGCCTGGCCTGATCTTCAAACCTTGGCCTCAAGGTGAGGCTCTCCCTGTGCCCTTTGGAACAGCCTCAGCTCCTGCTGAAACCAAAATTGGCTTTTACCAACTATCAAGCAGTGCCTGGACATGAGTGGATTTCATTTATGTGACCTTTGTGTGAGGGAAGTGTGGAACAACCCTGGAAGTGTTTGCTGGGTACCCACTAAAATTTATTTCCCATAAATTTGAGCACCTGTTGGTGCTCCTGTAGCCTGACTGGTGCAGACACTGCTGCAAGCTGGGACAGCAGGAGTGGGATGCAGTTTTGCTTGATTGGAAACATAAATGGCAAGGATGGGGGAAGCAGGGGACAAAATGTAATGGGGTTTTGTCCCCTGTAAAACATGGGCTTGCTCCCATTTTCACAGAATGAATCGCACACCCCTCCAAAAAAAGAGAAAAAGAAAGAGGAAAAACCAAAACAAAACAAAGCCCCAAAAAACAAAACTAAAAAAAGAAACCTAAAACAAACCAAAACACAAAACCAAAAAACAACAACAAAAAACCCCAAAAAACCAAACCAAACCAAAACCAAAACAAAACAAACAAAAAAAAAAACGAAAAAAAACCCCAAAAAAACCTTTAAAAAAAACTTTTGGAGGTGTGGACCCACACATTTGGGTGCTGAGGAACTGGGGGAGGTGTTGGCAGTGGTTGGTGAGGGGCTGGAGCTGCAGTGCCCCCAGGCTGACGTGTGCTTGTTTCTCTGCCAGGATTACACCATCACCATGTACTTCCAGCAGAGCTGGCGGGACAAACGCCTGGCCTACAATGACCTTCCTCTCAACCTGACCCTGGACAACAGGGTGGCTGACCAGCTGTGGCTGCCTGACACCTACTTCCTGAATGACAAGAAGTCCTTTCTGCACGGGGTGACGGTGAAGAACCGCATGATCCGGCTCCACCCCGACGGGACCGTCCTCTATGGCCTCAGGTGAGTCCTGGGGTTTGCTGGAATGGTTCCTGTCTGTTGGGAAGGGTGAAAGTTTGACAAGAAAGTCTCACAGATATGTGTGCTTGGCAGAAAGATTTTTGAATGTAGAATTTTGTCGTGGTTTAGGGCAAATTTGGGAGAAAACCTCCAAAGGGGGTCCCTCCAGAAAGCAAACCCACATTGTTCCCACCAAACGGTTTGGGAAGGACTCCTCAGAGAGAAGTGGAAAGAACCTGTTAATTTAACAGGCACAGCACCCCCCAGCACACAAAATGATCAGTGTTGGATGACACCACTCTTTCACTGCTCTGAAAAAGATGACAAATTCAGAAAGTCTCTCTGGGGGTGGTTGCTCTGTTCTCAGTCCCTCCGGCGCTGGGGATGGCTGCTGCCCAGAGTAGGCCCCGCTAGGCCACAGGGTGAAAACTCTTGGGGTTCCCAGGTCCCAGTCCTAAGCAGGTTCAAGTAGGTCCAAAAAAAGGGAAAGGAAAAACAGTCTAGGGAAAATTTGGACTGCTTAGCTAAACTAACTAATGAGCAGAAGCAAAAAGCAGGAGCAAAGCAGAAGCAAGAGCAAAGCAAAAAGCCAAGCAAAAAGCAGAAGCAGCACTATGTACTGCCCCATCTCTGTGTCCCACCAGCCATGGGGGAGCAAGCTGATAAGAAACCAAAACAAAGCTTTCACTCTTCAGAGCCAGTCTTGAAGGCACAGAACATAATATCCAGCATAAACAGAACACAGGAATGGGGATACAAACATGATAACATCACCCTAGGACAAACCTGAAGAAGGAATAGAGATGGAAGCAAGTTTCCATATAGAAGAAAAGAATTGCTGAGCCAGTCTCACTGGCTAACCAAGGATATGTTAGTTAGAAGGGATTTTTATGACTTAGAGCAAAGGATAAACTCACCCCAAACAAGATGTTTTTACCAAGTAGAAAGCACAGGTAAACAAGATTGCCCATGTTGCAAGTAGAAAAAAGGTCTCAGAATTTTCCACTGCACGAAAACTGAAAAACAACTTCTAGCTTAAACTGTAATGTACTAACTTTTAGTGATTGGAGAACAGTAACATGAATATAGTAATTACAGTAGTTATGATAGGCTGTAGATAAAAGTTAAGGTACAGATTGGTTCTACTGTATTGAGACGCTCAGCAAAGAAAAGTCTATAATGCAATGTAACCAAAACCAAAGGGTCTCCAGGGCTGCCTGCAGCTGGAGCTGACAGCTGTGGGCACAGCTCTGTCACCCACAACCCCGGACTGCTGTAACTCTTGGACGGAATAAACTGCATTTTGAAGAGCTGCCTGAGTCCCACATCCCTCATTCAGGCTCTTACTCCTGTCAAAAACCACACCTCATTTGAACTTCTCATGTCTCTAAAAATATTCTGGCAAGGCAAGGGCCCAAAAGATACTCCAGTGCTACGCAGTTTTGTGTCTCTGTTCTTTCTCCAAGCTGGAAATGGCTGTTTCTTTCAGGCCTCCAACATTTCCTGTGCTGCTATAGATGGATGTTGGAGAGGGGAATAGTCTGCTCTGGGCGTTTCAGGTCACTGTCATTCATGTTGCATAACACTTCCATTTGAAACACTCATTTTCAGTTGCTTATAATTTTCTGCAAGTTTGGGCTATGGAGATGAGCCTTTGTTACTGTGGTATCCAGGACTAAATGTCTGTAGCCTTTTAGTCAAACCACTTCAGTCAATTTTTGTGTTCAAGATGGGTTTGTGTAAGGTTAAGGAAAACATCTGTTTATTAGAACAATTCTGAGGAATGAGGCTTGAAAATTGATATCTGGTAGGAGAATGGTCCTCAGTGAGGAGATGTTTTGTGGTGTCTGGAACATAGGCAAGTCCAAGGCCTTTGAAATTGCTGTGCTTGTGTGAAGTGCAGGGAGAAAAGGTTGCTCTTACTCTTTTATCTGGGTATGTAAAGGGGCAGGGTATGTAATAAAGTTGAATGGAGAAGTAGAGGGCAAAAAGGCAAATTTGCAGCTGCAGAGTGCTGTAGCTGAAGTCTAGAAAATGGTTTTTCCAACCCTGTATTTGTTTGCTTTAGTCTCAGGGTTTTGGGGTTTTTTTGTTTGGTTTTTTTGTTGTTGTTGGGTTTATTTGGTGAGGGTTTTTTATTTTTGTCATGCTTTTTTTTCCCTTTTCAGTTACCAAAATTCACAGCTGGCTCTTTTGACCTGCCTCCACAAATATTTGTGATAGCATCTGGGCTTTTGTCCCAGAGATGGAGGCAAGGGGGAGAAAAGACCTTTCCCCTTCAGAGAGGCACACCCACCCTTCCATTCACAGTATCAGCTGTTGTGCTCTGTTGTGTTCTGTGGCAAAGTGTGACTTTAGGATTATTTTACACCTCTCTGAGTGGCAGGGCTGTTTTGAGGAGGGTAGGGCATGGCAAAGCAGGAGGCTGCCCAGAACATCATCCTGCCAGAGGTGGTTGTGCCCTGTGCTCTCCCTGCAGCAGAGCCCAGGGAAGCCAAAGGAGCAGCAGCACTGCTGGTGCTGAGGGACACCCTAGGCTCCCTGGGGTCATATCTGGGCTGGTTTTGCCTTTTATTAATGGAAGCCTTCTGCTCCAGGCCCAGCTCTGTGAGCCTGTCCCTGCTGTGCCTCTCCCTCCCCAGGACAGGCACATCATCTCTCCCCATTGCCAGTGATGTTGTTTGGCTGAACCTGTCACACAGCCCCAAGCTGCCTTTGCTGACCCACCAGAGAGACTACAGCAGTCCACAGCTGCTCTCCCAGATCTCCTCATTGTATCCCAAGAGCAGTGAAGGGCAGGCAGGAAGATATTTTGACTTGGAAGCAGGTAGGAGTATAAATTCAGGAAGGAGGGGGCAAAGAATGCTGCTGAGCTCAGGCTGCTCTTTGCTGCTGATCAGCCCACCTGAGCACAGAGCTGCCTCCCCCAGGCTGGTGGGCAATCTCTGCACACACCTGCACAGCACAACTACAAGTGCTGCTGTATTTTTATCAGCTGCTATTTAGCTTGAAGAACGAGCAGTGTGAACCCAGGCAGTGCAAGTCCTTGGAGGGTTTGCACTCGAGCTGGCTGGGGCTGGGACACTCAGCTCCTCATGCACTGTCCCTTCCCTTCCCTTCCCTTCCCTTCCCTTCCCTTCCCTTCCCTTCCCTTCCCTTCCCTTCCCTTCCCTTCCCTTCCCTCTGGAATGACCTGTGCAAATGGGAGAGAAGAGGAAAATTGCACCCAGGCCAAATGAAAGAAAATGACAGCTGTTTGTCTGCTATTTCCAGGCCTCAGTAAGAGCTGCCTGTGTTGGTTTAACTTTTGGCTGGTTTTCCTGGAAGCTGCTCCCTTGCCCCTGGAGAAAATGACATTTGCCGAAGTGAAGCTCTGAGCAATGGCAGCTCCTGCTCCCCAGCTGTACCTCAGGTCAGGGTGGCTTGCTGGAAGCACTGGGGGTACAAGCCAGGTGCCCTGAATGCTTGAAGTCCCTCTAGCTTTGCTCACAGTGGTAGGAAAAGGATTTCTTTAGGGCTGCTTTCTATGCTGACTCCTGGACCTGCATTCTTGCTGAAAACAGGAGTACTAGGTCCAGTTTTTTCCAGGTGTAAATAACAATGATCCTACTCAGAAATACACAGCAGGTGTAAGCAAGCAAGCAAACAGTCCCGGAATATTCACCTGAGCTCCCCTCCTCTCTGTAAATGTGCAGCCAGGCTTGCCCTGCCAACAGGCAGAGAGGGGCAGGTGCACCCAGTGCTCTGAATCCTGCTCTTGTCCTGCATTTTGTGGAGGAATTGATGAAATGGAGTCACCGTGATGGCAGAGGGCCAGAGGAGGCAATACCTGCCTCTTTTCCTTTGTTTGCCAGTTTGCCCCTGAGCAGATCCCACATCTCCTGCTCCTCTCCCTCCTCACCAGCCGCTTCCCCCTCCTCTGAGCTGATCCTGTAGCAAAGTGACTCAATCATGCTATTTGTGGCACAACAGTCATTTTTTTCCAGCAGGCTCTGATGTCAGAGAGCAGGGAAGGATGACATCCTGGCAGGCCCCTGCCTTCAGCAAGTGTTCCAGGGACCAGCAGGACCAGGCTCAATCCCTGGACCAGACCCCAGGGTCCCAGTGAAGGCACACCCAAGTCATGAGGAACTCCTGACCACTGTGAGAACAAGAGCAGGCTCCAGATAACTTGTTTGCATGAGTAAATGAAGCCCTGTAATCCATTGTGAGAGCTGGGTGTCAGAAAAGCATATTCTTCTTGGTTTTGGTGGAATTAGCAAATTAATGGTTGAAGGAAGTGCAATCCAGCTCCATCTCAGGGAAGCATTCCATACAAAAGCTTACTCCAAAATTAATTCCCACCAGGCTCACATTTATAGCTGGTTGCCAGGTCTCCAACAAAAGGAATGAATAAACAGCAGCAGTGATGCTGGGATGCAGGACTGGTGTTTCCTACCCCCTTCCCCAAGCAGTTACCAGATGGCACAAACCCAGAAAGCCAAAGAGAGCCCTGAGCCAGCCCAGAGGGCAGCCCCAGCTCTGCAGGCACGGTGGGATGGGAGGATGCAGAAGGTGTGACCTGGCACTGGCATGGGAGGATGCAGAAGGTGTGACCTGGCACTGGCATGGGAGGATGCAGGAGGATGCAGGAGGTGTGCCTGGCACTCACCTGGGCCCTGAGCACCTTGCTGGAGTGAGAAGTGCCTGTGGAGCACAGAAGGGATGTTCACCCACGGTGTGAAACTGGGGAGTGCTAAAATGATGTGGAAATCTTGCAACAGCAAGGGAGGCTTGAGGGTGTTACCCACAAAGGCAAAGCTGCTGGGTGGTGGAGAAAGGTGGATAAAACAGTGAAGAAAATCTGCATAGCTGGCTGAATTTCATATATTTTCCCACCTAATGGAAAAATATATTAATTTTTTTGGTCAGAAATTGCATCAGTTCCATCAAGTTTTAAATAAAAAAATAGGGAGAATTTTTTTCATTTAAGAAAAACCATGTCAGTGCATGTTGATGTTTCACTTAGGTCAATATTTCTCTCACTCTTACAAGCTGCTTTACAACCACCATTGATGATTGAGTAACAGAATTACCAAGGCTTCCTCTGGACCTCCAGACACTGTCTGGAGTCCTGCCCCAATATTCAATAAGCTTTACATTATCACACATTCAAGCTCTACATTGGTCTGGGATTTTTAATTCTTTGCCCAGACCATGCAGCATCCATTTGGTAGTGAAACAAGTCGGCACTTGTCAAGTGCTGATGTCACTGGCATTTTGCTGTCTGTTTTCAGAGACCTAAAAATAGCAACCACTGTAACAATGCTGAAATTCTCATGTGGTAATTGGGGAATAGTATTTGAAACCAGCTTTAAAACACCCTTCAGGGAAGTCTTGGAGCCGTTTGGTGTCATTCTAATTAGAGGATTTTTGGCTAAACAGGTGATGTGAGGAGGCCAGGCTGCCTCCATGGGCTGGTGGGGAATCTGGGGTGTTGGGAAGCAGGAATTCCTCCCTGGAATCTGGGGTGTTGGGAAGCAGGCAGGGAGCAGCGTGGACCGTGCCTGGCTGGCGAGGAGCCCAGGCAGTGTAAACTGAGCAACTGGAGAAGTGCAGAGGAATTGGGTGGTGGTGGAGGCTAAATCCTGTGTGGAGGGAAGGAGGGATCTCCTCCTGCGAAGCTGGGGGTGGTGCTGGGGAACGTGTGCATGTGTGAGGTGGGGGTTTTTATTCCTGGCCCTGGTGATGTAACGAGGTGTGCTTGAGGGATGAGTCAGCTCAGAAGCACGCCAAGGTGCCAAGGCAGCACCGTGGGGCTCCGAGCCCAAGGAATGCTCTCCTGGGGAGGCAGAACCCTCTCATCGGTGTAAAAAATCCCTTAAAGCAAGAGGGATAGAATTGCCATGCTTCAAACACCTCAAAACGTCTTAAACTGAGAGATGCTGGGTGTATCTGCTTTGGCAGCACCTCATTTCTGCTCTCTGTGGTGACTTCTCACCAGTCAGCTGCTCCTGGGGCCACCAACCCTCCCATTGCTGACCCTTGGTGGGCAAAGCAGCAGCCAGGACATCCCTCTGGCTCACCTGGCATTGTGGAGCAGCACAGGGTGATGTCAAACATCCCACCTGATGGCCCATCCAGCCCTGGGGACACTGTCCCACTGTCACAGCCCCCTGTGCCACCACAGAGCCTTCCCTGCCTGCTCCCCATGGTTGGGGCTCCTCCTGGGGGCTTCTCCAGAGCCCCCATCCCCAACCTGCCCCTTGATCAGGATCCAGCCCTGGCAGTGCTGCATTCCCCGGGTCCCAGCCTGGGGTTATTTAGCTCTCCAGCCAGTAGAAAGGTTTCTTCTGCTCCTGTCTCACTTGGAGCTGCTGTCTGCAGCCATGTCCTTGTTTTCTCCATGGGTATTTGTTGATTTTCCACAAGAATCTGGCCTGATGGGTTAAGACAGGAGTTTTTAACACAGAGGAGTTTTTTCTGTGCTGAGACCACTGAGCAATTTTCTTCTCCCATCTCACAGGCCAGCAGGGAAGAAATCTACTATTTTTGCTTCCCTTTCCCTCCCTGAGAGAGCTTTCTCTGGAAATGTGAGAGATGATTCAGGCTCTACCCTGCCTCTGGGAGCTCTGCCTGCTCCCTCTGCAGGTTAGGCAAAGCAGCAAAAATCTCCCCCGTGGCAGCTGGGGTGCAAAAAGTTGGACTCACATCCATCCATCCATCCATCCATCCATCCATCCATCCATCCATCCATCCATCCATCCATTCCCATGGTGCTGGTCCTGGAGCCTTGTTCCTCCTTGTCCCTGGAGCTCCGACCCCCAAACCCTGCCTTGGGTCAGCTCCTCAGCACAAAGATGTGGAGGTTGGAGAAGAGCTCATTAGGTAGGTGGGGGTGTTTAATTAAGAGCTCAGCTCCCCAGCTGAGGTTAAGGATAGATCCTCTCCTGCATTTTTGTCTCCTCGGGTTGGAATGATGGATTTAACAGGAAACACTTAAAGAAAGCTTAATAATATGAAATTTCTCAATAATTTTAGAAGATGTGGAAGAAATTGGAACTTACTAAACCAGGACAAAGCAGCAAAGCCAAAGCTGCTCCTCCATCCTTGACATCCTTGCATCTTTGCAAGAACAAAGGCAAGCACCCTCCTGGCTGGAATTGCTGCCTGTGCTGCATCTCCTATGAGTCTGAGTTGTTTATTAGCAGAAACAGAGGTCAGGCAGCATCCACTGTCTCCTGAGGCAGCACCTCTTCATCTTCCTGCATGTCCTGCCCACTCTTAAGCCTGCTCCTGGGCTTTGCCTGTTCTTTGCCACCTCCCATAGGTTTGTTTTGCTGTTTTATTAATGCAACTTGTGCCAGCCTGATGCTCTTGAAGGGAGATACCTCTGTTAAGTGCAAGTCACTGATATCTGAAACAAGTGTAGGAAAAGAACCTTTTTAAAGGTGTTCCACCAGTCTCTTGTCCCCCAGTTCAGCTGGCAGCTGGCCAAATGCATGGTGCATTTGGGATGGAATAAAGGAGCAGAAAAACAAAACCTTGCAGTTTTGCACTCTCCCAGGGTGGAAAAATGGTTGGTTAAGAGGAGTGGTACCCTAAGCACTGGTTGAGAAAAGCCTCCTTTTCCTCTCCCATCTGAGTGCAGTGCACACTGTTATTTATCAAAGGATGCCTATGCAAGCACAGATGCTTTTGGAAACAGAGTGACCTTAGCAGGACTGTGCCAAGGCTTGTGGAGTCAGTTTTAGGCAAACGGACACGAGGGGAAAATATTCCATATCCTTGCCTTGCTCTTGGTTCAATCGTGACCTCCAGGAGTTTGCAAAGATCAGGCTGTGTTAAAAGAATGGCAAAATTCACCACGGGTTTATAAATCCCTCCAGGCCCTTGGAAGTTTGTGCTTACTGCCAGGCAGAAGGTGACATTTGCCAGCATGTTTTTTATGACTGACTTTGAGAATGTACAGAATAAGAACTCGGTTTTGGTTTTATTCCCATGTTTAGCAAAACAGTAATTTTGCCTCTCTTTCTACTCTTAGTCACCAGAATTCCCGTAGGAGTCTAACTTGCCCCATGGGGCGAGCCTGAATAAGTCCTGCAGAACCTGAGCTTCCATCCCTTCTCCTCATTGCTGCAAACTGCTGGGAGCTTTGGGAGCCTGCATCTCCAGGGGATGGGAGCATCTTTAGCTTCTCAGGAGATCTGGAATCCAGAAAGTTGTAACCAGCAACTTAAATGTTTGTCTTTGGCTGTGAGGGTGTTTGTGTTAGTCCCTGCATCATGGCACTTCATCTATAGCAGGGAAATAGGGTGAGGTGTTTGCTGGCTGGAATTAGAAAGGCAGTGGTGGGGGGATTTGTGCTGTTCCCTTCCTGTTCTCAGCCATACTGAGTTTTAGTCAGCGTCCTTTCCAAGCCAAAGGTGTCAGGGAATATTCCTGGACACTGAACATCAGTGTCCTCCACAGTCAGTTTGTTTCCTGGCTTTGCTCTGTGTCCAAAACAGTCCCTTGGGCGTCTCCAGTCAGAGCCCAGCAGAGGCTGGTGACCATTCCCAACAGGCTTTCTGCAGCCAGACCCTTTTCTGTGGGGTAGAAATTGAAGTGCAGACCAAGATTGTTCCATGCCAGTTGACACTGGCCTCAGAAACCAGTGCCAGGCATTTTTAATTTGCTGGGATAGACACAGTCATGATGCAAAAGGATTTTGTGAGGATGAACTTTAAGGGGAAAGTTCCCCACTCACTTTAGCAATGCCTCAAAGGTAATGGTCTTCTCCTGTCTCCCACTCAATCCTCCTTAGAAAGCCTGGACTTGTTTCTTTTGCAATCAGGCCACATTTTTGGGAAGTAATCCTTTACCTCTCACACTTGTGGCTGGTGAGCTCAGTTCTCCCAACACACTGGAGATGATGCAGAGGGTGAATGGGTGGCCAAGAGCGTTCAGAGCCTGCAGCAGAGGGAGATGTGGCTGGGGCAGGAGCTGAATGTGCAGCTCCCCTGAAGGTGCCCAGCACCAGGGTAAAGGAGGAGGTGGAAAGGAGACCCTAGACTGCAGCAGGGTTTAATGGCAGCTTCTATGCTGCTCTATGCCCGTGCACTTATATAATCATTCTAAATAAGACAGAAGAAGCCATTAATAAGTAAACAGTGATGAGGAGGATCAGAGGGGGAATGAAATGGCTGGTGGTGTTCATGTCAGAGAACTGAAATATTTGTGGAGAACTGATGGTTTGCAGCAACCTGAGTGCTCCCTTTTGAGCTGCAGCTGTGCTGGGGCCATGCTCTGCTGCTGCCAGGCTCGGTGCAGAGCAGCAGGCGAGGCTGCACCACCCTCCCCATGCCAGCATCTGCTCTGGCCATCCCAGCTTCAAGAGGGCAGAGCTTTCCTCATTGTGACAATCAGACATTCAGACCTAGCCCTGTGTGACTTAGAGCTCTATGGATGTTTTTCTAGAGGTGGTCTCTACCTCTCCTGGGAGCAAGGGTGCCCTCCAGGGTGAGGTATCGTGCTTGATCCACTCACAATGCAGGCAGAGAAGGGCATCTCCATCAGCCTGCCCGAGCTGCCCAACATCTCATCCATGTCCCTTTTCTCCTTTTTCTCTTTTTATTTTTCTGTGAGCTGCACGGTGCTTCCTCCACAGCAGTGTCCCCCCAGATGACCCGTGTTTGCCTGCCAGCTGTGCACTGGAGTAGCAGGACACTCAGGCTTTGGCTACTTGGATGGCACAACCGCCTACAGATCTCAGGAGACACAATGAGAACCAAGGGCATGGATGTGTTTTTTTTGTGAGGAAGGAGCTGTAAATGTTGTGAGGGGCTGGCCCCGAGGCCTGTGGGGTGGGCAGGGGCTGGGGGAGGCCAGGGGAGCTGCAGGGTGCTATGGTGGTGGCCGGACTCATTGTGGAAGGCGCTGGACGCTTCGCTGAGCGCGCGGCGCGGGAGAGCCGCTCCCTCCACGGGCAGTGTCTCCGTGAATCGCCGTCAAAGCAGATGAAATTTCACACCACACAAATTTCTGAATTTAAAAGGGGAGGGAGGTGGGTAGAGAAGCAGGAGAGGAGGAGGGGGAGGGAGAAGATACGGGCTGGCCGTGCGCCAGCGCCTCATGCTAGCGCCACGGGGAAGGTGGCATCCTTCCCTGGCGTTCCCTCTGGTCCCCGCGCTCCCTGCTCCCTTTCACTGTGCTCACGTCTTCTGGAGGCAGTGTGCTCTGTCTAGAGCTGTTTACAGGAAGATGGTTTGTTCCCTGTCTCCTCATTTCCCTGCTCACTGAGTGAGTATCCTCTCCTCTGCTTTCCCTCTTTTAACCTCTCGTTCTCCTCCAGCTCTTCCTCTCCACGCTGCTTTACCCCGTGCATCCCCTGATCCTCCTCCTCCTTTCCCTTACCCTGTGCTTTCTGCTCTCCTCTCTGTCATCTCCGCTCCTGCCTTCCCAAGCTGTGCTCATGCCATCATCTCTCCTCATTTTTCCACCTCTTACTTTCCTTCCACCCTGATTTTCTCTTAAGCCTGTTGAGACAGGAGCTCCTGAGGGTCACCCCCCTCATCCATCCCCTATCCTGTCCTCCCCATGCAGTCTCCCATGTGCCAAGCAAACCCGTCTCTTCACACAACAGCTCAGAGTCTATCAAGGTAGTACATTTATACGCGTGAAAGAATGAGGCAAAGGTTGGTCCTGTGGCCTTCTGCACCAGAGGAGGCACACGCTGTGACCCCAAAATGTCACTGGGGTGGCTGAGATTTGCTCATGCTCCCCTTTGACTGCAAGAGGTGTGTGAAGCCTCTTATCCCTCCATGAGTCCCACCTGTCCCACACAGCCACCAAAGCAGCTGGAGAAAGCTCTCCTTGGCCCCTCTAGGAGCAGGTGAAAGTTAACTCTTCAAGCAGGGTCTATCAAAGGGAAGTTGGTGTCCAGGATGCTTCATAAGATCTGAAGTCTAAAGAATCAAACACCTCCATCCTCTCTGGGATACACCTCTTGCTTTACCCCAAGCTGGGTTGGTTTATCAGGGTTTAGGAAGCCCAGAGGCAGGACCTGAGCTGGTTCTGGTGCCCCAGACCAGCTGCCTCTTGGATCTTGCTCCACCCAGGCCCCCACACCTGCTGGTTCTGCAGTGCTGGTGTCCCCAGGCTGGGCAGGCACTGCAGGTGGAATTCTCTGGACAAGCAGGTGGCTACAGCCTGGCACAGCTGGGGATGGCTGCGCCACCTCTGCTCAAAAACCACAGCAAAGCCTGACATGGTTCCCATTTTACCTGCCCAAGCAGCTTTACATGGGCAGATCACCTGGAGTTTGGGATCTGCATCTAACTGGGGTATCTCTGGAGGATGCTGAGCCACACAGTATGGGTACAGCTGCCCTTTAATTGCAAAGAAATTATCAGGCTTTTTGAGGACAAATGTCCTCTTAATCTTGTTTTTCTCCTTTCTGTCCTACCTGTCCCTTCCTTTTGAATCAACAGGGCTCAATTCTGCCCTGATGTAAATCTCTGCTGATACAAATTGGTGTGATCTTGCAGAAATCATTGGCGTGGCCGTGGATTTATGCCAGCTGCCAGCGTGAGCAGGGTTTGGTGCATGGAGTGTGGCAGCCATATCTCACTGTGTCACGCTCTGCATTTCCAACCAGCACTGCAGGTGATCAGCAAATCCTGGCGAGAGGGTCCCTGTGTGAGCAGAGCAGCCTGCATGTCCTTCCTGCAGCCAAGCCAGCCAGCCAGGCTGCGATTTTGGGATGGACACTGTGCAAAGGTTTTTTAGCCCGGGGGTGCTCCACAAATGGGGTGGAAAATTTTCATTTAATACATTTTTTTTGCATCTCACACTTTAGGGAAAACAGAGAAGCGCGTTTGTGGCCACGATTTCCCAGGGGTGCAGCATAATCCAGGGAGTGGATGCTGTGTGCAGCACTGGGGGATGACTCATCCCACTCCTTGCTCCCTGCGCCTCCCACCTTGGCCTTTCCTGCCAAGGTTGAGCTCCCCTTTTTGCTTCCCCCCAGCACCCCAATGCCCAGTTACCCCAGCACAGCAGCAGGATTAGGGTGGGACAGGCTTTGTGTTCCCAGCTGCCCTGCTGGAGCTGCCCAGCTGGGAGGATGTGAAAGCAAGGGCAAGGCTGCGGTGGTAATTTTTTAAGTGGTTCATGTCCTGTTGTCCTTCTCCCCCCTCAGAGGTTTCTCCTCCACCCCAAATGCATCACAGATGAAAGGGTTAAGAGCTCGCCTGGGCCCCCTGCTCGGAGAGAGGGCAGTTGCAGTGTTGTATCTAGACCCAGTGAGGATATATATAAATTCCCTTCGTCTCTTCGGATCTATTTATAGCACGGCAGGCAGTGGCAAAGGCTCTCCTCAAGGCTTCATCTCCTACAAACAGACTTCACAGACAGCAGAGAAGATAAATTTAGCACACGAGATTTCTTAAAGAGCCAGCAGCTCTGCAGGGCTGCCAGCCTGCCCTGCCATAGCCCCTGCCCCAATACCCCCACTGGGGCAGCCCTCTCCCACCTTCTGTCCTCCCACATTCTTCCCCCCTCCTCCCCATTTCCAATTTTATGCCCAGCTTCTCCCATATTCTCCCCCTTTCTGGTCTCTTTTTCTACCATTGATGTTTTTTAGTTTTGCTTTTTTTTTTTTTTTCCCATCTCTTTCACTGGTTCGCCATCTCATCCTCCCTGCTTTCTTGTTTTTTTCCTTTTTTTCCCTCTCTTTTCTCTCTCCCAGGCCACAGGGCTCAGAAGATAAAGCTTTCTAGTTAACAGTTCACTGGTTATGCCTACATAGTAAAAAATGTGTAGCTTGATTAATGCCTTCCAGATGGTTAATTGAAAAAATAGGGGGAGAATGCAGCAATCTCTCCCCCCTCTCCAGCACTCTACACACATCCATTGCACAGGGAGAAGACTGCATCAAAGGGTGAGGGGAGCAATAGATGTGAGAAACAGGGGCAGCCTGTAAACTCCAGGGCGCTGTTGCCATGCTGGGGAGTTAACTCTGTCCCTGCCTCCCATGCCCTCATCTGTGCCAGCCCCAAACCCCCATCCCAGAGATGTACAATATATTGTACAAAAACATTCCTTCAGGTACAACACACACACACACACCCACACACACACACACACACACACACACCCTCCTGGCATCCTCAGCTGAACCTCCCTGCTCTGTGTCCTCCCCATGCTCCATCACCCCAAAGCAGCACACACCCTCATCCTCTCCCCATATTTATTTTTGGGGGGGATGCACACAAACCCACACACATCCTCCAAGTGTCTTTGATGACTACACAATGATTTGCACACAGGTAGTGGGGCTGTGGAGCAGGGGGGCTCTGCCAGAGCCCTCTGGGGTTTTGGGGTTTGGGTTTGGCAGTACCAAAGTGGGCACGATGGGGATGGGGGGCTGTGATAAGGGGGTTTGGGGCAGTTTGTGAGGGAAGGGGGTGATGATGTGGTCAGCAATAGGTCAGTGCTGGGTGATGGAGCCAGCCCATCCCCAGCCCCACACACACACACACGTGCCTGCTGTGTCCCTGTTCCACGCTGGCAGCCTCTCCTCTCCTCTCCCCCCGAGCCGGGGCTGTGTCTCCTCCCGGGTTCTTTGTCTCTCTCCAGGAGAGGCAGAGCGGGCACACGGGTCCCTCCCCAGCCCGTTGATAGAGATGCTGCCTCGCTGACGTGAGTCACGGAGGGTTTGTGCCGTGCCACTGGGGGTGAGCAGCACCAGCCGCCCGCCCTGCACACCTCCCACCCCGGATCTCCCTGGTTTCCAGGGAAACAGCGGCCCCAAATGCTGCCTGACTTTCACTTCTGCCTTTCATTTCTCCTTTCATTCCTTTTTCTTTTTGCTAAGAAAAAAAGCAGACACAACAAATTTATTTGGTTTTAATTTTATTGTATTTTTGTCCCTCTTTCCCTTTCAGGATCACCACCACGGCCGCCTGCATGATGGACCTGCGGAGGTACCCGCTGGACCAGCAGAACTGCACGCTGGAGATCGAGAGCTGTGCGTATGCCTCGGGCACGTCCCCTGCCACACGGTGCCACCTGATGCCACCCGCTCCTGGGGATGCCCCCAGGGCTGCCACAGCGCCGGGCTCCTAACCCATGGGGGAAATTCCCGAGAAAACAGAGCCCTAGCAGCAGGCTGGGCATTAAAACCAGTCCAGGAGGGTGGGGAAGCCTCCCTTGGCCTTAAGGAAGCTGTCCTTGCTGATGGCTGGCTCCATTCTGTGTGGGAGGTGGCACCCAAGCCCTCATCCCTGCCTGGATGTTCCCTGGGTGCCCATGGAAATCCTCTTCCAGCTGTGCTGGCAGAGCTGGTCCAGCTCTCCCTGATAAAAATGCACGGCAGGTTCCATCCAGGGCTGTCCAGAGCAGCAGAAATCCCTGTGCAGCCTCAGGGGGATTGTCTGGGAGCTGCTCCTTCCATCAGGGAGTGATCTGGGAGCTGCTCCTTCCATCAGGGAATGATCTGGGAACTGTTCCTTCCATCAGGGAGAGATCTGGACATTGCTCCTTCCATCAGGGAACGATCTGGGAGCTGCTCCTTCCATCAGGGAATGATCTGGGAGCTGCTCCTTCCATCAAAGTGGGATCTGGGAGCTGCTCCTTCCATCAGGGAATGATCTGGGAGCTGCTCCTTCCATCAAGGAACGATCTGGGAGCTGCTCCTTCCATCAGGGAATGATCTGGGAGCTGCTCCTTCCATCAGGGAGGGATCTGGGAGCTGCCCCTTCCATCAGGGAGGGATCTGGGAGCTGCTCCTTCCATCAGGGAATGATCTGGGAGCTGCTCCTTCCATCAAAGTGGGATCTGGGAGCTGCTCCTTCCATCAGGGAATGATCTGGGAGCTGCTCCTTCCATCAGGGAATGATTTGGGAGCTGCTCCTTCCATCAAGGAATGATCTGGGAGCTGCTCCTTCCATCAGGGAGCTCCCCAAGCACCTTGGCTGGGAGCTGCCCTCCCCATCCCACCCATGGAGGGTCAGGGGATGGAAACGAGGTCCTGCTGCATGCACCAGTGCTAGAATGTAATTTTTGTCATTTCTGCCACTCCTCAGCAGTTTGGGAGCAGTTTACAGTAGAACCAAGCAAAGAGAAGGCAGGGAATTACCCACAGTTCCCCGTGTTGTGATTTTGTTCTTAATGGGTCATGTCAAGCCAATTTGTTCATCAAAGCTACATTTCCTCACAGTATTCCTGAGACCCAGGCCGAGATGAGGAGATCCAATTGTTTCCTCCCTCAGAGCTTTTGTCTTTTACACACTTGCACATTCTCAATCTGCAGGGCTTCATTTTCTTTGCTTCCACTTGACTCTGGAACATCAATCAGGGCTGGATTATAAAACCCATGTATTTTGAAAAACAAAACTGACCCAAACCTCAGAGAAAAAGCCCTTTTCTGATGCAAGGGTGCTGGGTGTGGGAAGCAGCTGGGGGCTCTTACCTGTAGGAGATAAGCACTGCCTGTTGATCCCATCCCTCCACCCCAAAAATAAAACTCACCACGTACACCCTGCCTATCTGTGTGCCAGGATCCAACAAAAACCTGATGAGGCAGGCTGCAAACAGACTGCTAATCTGACATTTTAAGACGTCACATCAATACTTTTCGATATTTCAGATGGAAATGACTTGTCTTTGTGAAAGTTCGTTTACTTTTTAGAAGTAAAATGGAAATTTGGTTTTCTCTTTAAAGCTAGAAATCAAAGTGAAGCATTTATTTTTAGACCAAGCAACCTTTCCCTTTAGAAACACTTTTTAAAAATGGCTTCATGAAAAACACGCTCGATTTCATATTGCATAATGCCATAATAAAAAAAAAAATTAAAATACAGAAATTGCTACCCAACACCAGCAGGTCATAGAATAAATGGAATAGAGCTAGTTAACTGTGAGATCTCCTAAAATTAGTTACTGCAATTTGACATTTTCATTGCTGATCAGGAAGTAAATTTGAAGTCACTGCTGTTAAATTTGTGGATGATGAAGATAGCGGCGTGCGGGGCTTCGCTGGCTGCGCATTCGAATCCTCCCCAATGGGAATCCATCCGGAAGGAGCTCAGCTCTGTGAGCCCTGGGCTGTGAGCAGGGCTGCAGGGCCATGCCCAGGGGCTGCAGCCACACGGGGAGCTCAGGGAGGCTCCGTGGCTCTGGCAGGAAGGGCTGGAGCGAGCCCTGTTATATAAACCAGGGGAGCCGTGAGTCAGAGCTCGGCATTCATTGGCCTCTGAACGTGTCACTGAGAGGGGGAAACGGGCTCTGGCTGGGTTTGGGTGCCAAAATTTAGGGAGGAAGCTGAGAAATCAGAAGAGGTTGAGGGAAGATGCTGAAAAGTGGTTCAAGGGCTGGAGCAGATGTTGCGCAGTGAGTGAGAAATGCCAATAGCTCAGTGTGGTTTGTTTGCTGCTAAGGAGGTGCAGAGGTGAATTGTTCCCAGGCTGGGTTCACCTCTGCAGAGGGGGAATGCTGGGGGGAAAGGGCTTGGGAACCTCGTGGAGAAACTGGGAACAAGCACAGGACCCTGACGGTAGAGGAATTCCCCTGTGAGATCACACACAGTGTTCCTGAGCTGGGAGGGTGTTGGAGCTGCTGGAATCAGGGGGACTGGGGGGGACCTGGGTGTTTCCTGTTGGTTCCAGCCCTGGGGCTGAGTGATGCAAACACACTCCTGTGCACAGGGCTGGTGTGTGAGGAGGATAACCAAGGGTTCTGAAACCCTGTGGGCTCAGAGGTGTGAGGGTTTACAACTCTGGGACCAGGAACATGCCAGCTGGGGGAGGAGGAGGAGCCCTGGCTTAGCTGATTTCCATCAGAAGCAGATGTGGCATGGCATTTGGAAGATTGGGTTTGTATTTTGGCACCCATGAGTGAGTGTGCAGGATGTGAGCTTGGAGACTGCACAGTCATCAAATAATTCCATTTGGGAGGGCACTTCAGGGTGTCTCTAGTCCAGCCTGCAGCTCAAAGCAGGGTCAGCTGTGAGATCAGAGCAGACTGCTGAGCCCTTTGTGCACTGAGCAGCTTAAGGATGACTCTGTCCTCAGAGGCTCACCTCTGGTCTGGGGTAACCCTTAGTCCCCAGAGAGGAATTTCTCCTTGGTGCTGCATTCAGCAGCTCCTCACTGCCCTGGTGCCAGGTGCTGGCTGTGGTGGCACTCACATGAGTGGCTGTGAACCTGGCATGGCCTGTGTGCCAGGCTGGGTGGCAGAGCAGGCTGCTGTGCTGCAGTGCAGGTGCGAACACAAGCTGTCTGTGGGCAGCTCATGCTCTGAAGGCAGCCTTGCCCTGAGCTGCACCAAAGCCTGGCCATTTCTTACTGCTCCCAGGAAGCTTCACTGAGAATCTGAGGCCACCCTTGTGCAGCTACAGCCAAAGGGCTTCAAAACACGCAAGTGATTTTCAAGTTGTGATGAGTCCTTGCCCCAAGGACAGGGCAGGGCTGTGGACATGGCACTGCTGGGTGAAGGTTTTCATGGTTTCATGCCCTGGCCCTCATTCCCCACGAGTCCAGAGCACTTGGGGGTCACATTTCCAGCCCAGGCAGCTCTGTCTGCCACGTATATTTTGGGGTTAAAGCAAGAAGCTTGGCTGAGTTAGCAAGCCCATGACCCTGAAATGTAAGGGATGAATATTTGAGGCTGGTTCCCCTTTCTCTCTTCTCTCATCAGTGCTCTTCTCAGCCAGCACTTGGTAAAACAGCCCCCAGCCTCAGAGACTCTGTTCACTTCTTGGATCTGAATTTTGACTGAAAGGACTTAGAAAAGGGAGGTGCTCTGATCTTCAAACTTCTTTTCAACTGCTGCTGTAGATCTTCTCTTCTCTGGGAATTTTTAATACTGAGCTGCCCTGTTTCCCCAGTCCCACCAGTCTGTACTGTGTGATCTCCCCCTCCTGGTAAAAGGAGGCAGTTTTTAAAAAGCAAAATGCTGTGTTTGGTGCATTTGACAGAGGCTCCTGGTGCACAAGTCCCTGCCATGTCAGCCATGGAGATCACATTGTGCAAGTCCAGGCTGGATGGGCCACACCTCACATTTGCTCTGAATTCTAGCCAGAAATGGGAGCTTTCTGGCCAATTTTTCCTCTTCTCCTGGGGACTGTATTGCCAAGCTCAGCTGAAGAAGGAAAGCACATCAGCAGGGAGAGGCTAGGCTTGGTGTGGGCTTTCTTTTGGATCCTTTTCCAGATCACCTTATTACAAATGGAGGTGTCCTCTGGTCCAGCCTGTCAGCTCAGCTCTCCCTGTGTGCTCCTTCCTCCCTGCAGATGGTTACACCGTGGATGACATTGTCTTCTTCTGGCAAGGGAACGACTCTGCTGTCACGGGGATGGAGGTGCTGGAGCTGCCCCAGTTCACCATCATTGAGCAGAGGCTGGTCAGCAGGGAAGTGGTCTTCACCACTGGTGAGTCTCTGGGGAAGGGATGCATGGAATGGGCAAAGCTGCTGCTGATCCACTGGGCTGAATCACTCTGATTGCTGGGGCACTAACTTAGGATCTTCACCTTGGGGTTCCTCTGAAAAAAAAAGTGTCTTCTGCACCCACCAGCTTTCCTTTTTTCAATTTTTTTCTCTTTCTTTCTTTCTTTTTTTTTTTTTTTTTTTTTTTTGTCTGCTTCTCTTCAAAGACTTTCCGGATCATTTTCCCTGCTGCAATTTTTCTTTCCCGTTTCTTAGTCAAAATAATGAGTGAGCTCAGAACCTCTTCAGAAGGTTCTCAGCCTTCATCTGATGTTTTATGTGGTTTACATCTGGGTATCCAAGCTAATGTAGGTGCAAAAGTAAGGAGAAAATATATCCATTGAGGAGCAAGTGGGCTATGAAATGATGCAAACCCATCTGTACATGGCAATAAAAAGGTTTGGAGAGAATACCTGGGACGATTCAGATGCTGCCAGCTGGAAAGTTGGAGGGGGTTGGATTTTTGGTTGCTGGTCTGAGGTGGAGTTCACTGCCAAAACAGCACAGCACACATCTGTCAAAAAAAGACTGGTGAAATATTGTGTTCAAGCCATACAGGTGGCACATGGTGGTGAGAGAACAATACCTCCTTTTTTCTAGTCTACATCCTTGATGGTTTAAAACTGCTGTTTTCTTGTTACTTTAGCTGCCAGCCAGGATTACACCCATATTTCAGGCTCCTGTGTTGCCTGAGGGACAGAGGTGGGCAGGAGAAATTACCTGGACTTTGTCTCACAGCAATGAAAGAGGCACTGCTTTGTCCCTGTCAAAATTAGCCTGCTGCAGTGGAAGGACTGTAAAGAGTACTTATTGTCCTCACTATCCTCATTAGGTTTGCTGAAAGATTAGGAGGAAGTTGCAACAACTTGAAAATAATAAAAAAGAGACCTTCAGATTAACTAACAGTACTCTATTTGCATATGAATTTGCCCAGTCTGACCATAACCCGTTTTTAGAACAGCATGGGAAAAATATGATTCAGATCTTCATTGCTGTTTGGAGGCAGAGCTGGCACATGAAACATTGGAAAATCATCTTGTGGCACCCAAATATAAGGTTAAAGTCTCCTGTGTAAGCCTCTATCATATTGGTTGGCACCATAACAGCAATTCCAGCGCTGAACAGCCCTTCTCCCATGATGGCTGATATAATACAATAATGTCACTTAGGTAGAATTTCCTTTCTTCTTAATACTCCGGGGCAACTGAGCAGATTCTGAAGGGACCCCTTGCAAAAGCTGACCAGTCTGCAAAACCAGCTGCAGAAACCAGGAGATTTCTCATTATTCCTGCCTCTTGAGAACTTTTTCCAAATAAAATTTCAATTCCTAACCAAAGCTCTTAGCACAAATCCAGCCTTGCCCTCCTCTCACCCCACGTCCTCCTTTGATGTCTCACTGGCAGGTTCGTATCTGCGCTTATCCCTGAGTTTCAGGATTAAGAGGAACATTGGTTACTTCATCCTGCAGACCTACATGCCATCCATCCTCATCACCATCCTGTCCTGGGTCTCCTTCTGGATCAACTATGATGCTTCTGCTGCACGAGTGGCACTGGGTATGGACCTTTTTGTTGTATTTTGGAGGTGTTTTCTTGAGGGGGATCAGCTGTAACAAAGAAAATCCCTTTTCTTTATGAGGTAGCAATTAGGCAAGTCTGTCAAAGTTGTCATCCCAAATGGACGTAATTTTTTTTCGGAGAAAAACTTTAAATTTTCAGTGAGAAGAGTTACTTGTTTTGTTTTTGTTTGTTAGTACTTCCCATACTGGAGTCTGTTTTATTTGAATCAGTAAAAGTCCTACCAAAAATGTCCTGGGTGTGAATTTAAACTCTCTAAACAAAAATGCAGATGGTCATTGATTCTCAGGAACGTGGGACCCTGACATGCCCTGAGTTCCTTCACTCTGGTTTGCACTGGTTTTCTTTAGAAGAGAAATTTGGGCCTCTCTTTGTCAACAGGTGTGCCAGGAGTGGCCAGTTCCATGAGTAATGCTGAGGCTGGTTGGCCAAAAATTGTATAGGAATGGTTAAAAGATGAAAGAAATAAAGGAAGGGGCATTACACGTTTTTCTGATAGCTCAGACCCCATACAGACACTCTCTGCAGGAAAAGACCTTCAAGGCCAAAGCAAATGTGGGACAGCAGTTAAAGTCCAAGTTCTTCTTTGGCACATGCTCCCCTAAATAGGAATGTTTTCCTATAAGAGGGGGAAAAATGAGGTCTTTTAAGCAACAGAAGGGAAGTGGGGGTGGATGGCAGATGAGGGTTTGTAAGGAGGAACAGAAGAGAGGGGGGATGGCTGGTATACAAGAATGGGGCTGTGCAACATGAGGGGAAGTTCCAGGGCAATAGGAGAGGTAAGGAGGAGCAGGGCTGGATCTGTGAGTGGGACAAGGCTTAGAGAGGCAGCTCAGATATAGGCTGGGTCTTACAGCAAAGCTTGGGGGCTTCAAGCAGCTCTAGGAGAATGAGTTTGAGAAGACTCAGAGGAGGGGTGGGTTGTACAAAGGTACAAAAGAGGTGATTTGGCTTTGGCTGCTCAGAGAGGCTGGAGCAGGGAGACAGGGAGGGAAGATGAACTTGGTAAATTAAAAGGGTAAGTTGCATTGACAGGAGTGCAATCAGAGAGAGAAGAAAAAGAGACCATGGCAGATATTGTGGAAGCAGAAGCAAGAGGGTGGAGGTGAGATGCACAGCTGTTGAGTTTCTGCTGACATCTGGACTCAAAGGAGAAGACAGAAAAAGAACATTGTAGATCAGAACTGCAACAGCTCTCCCTAAACTATTCCTGACAGTTCTCGACCTAACTTATCCATAAAAAGCTCCAAAAAAAGAAACTCCCCAGCCTCCTCTGGTCACTTTATCTCCAGATTTACCTGCTTGCACAGTCAAAGAGCTCCTCTTTGCCCTAAGTCTCCATTGCAATTTGTCCACTTCTTAATGGAGACATGGAGAACATTCTATCCTCCCTTTCCTTGCCTCAGATTTCTGTATATTTAGACTACTGCCTAAATATAGACCATATTGTGTGCGTATATAAATATATCTCCCTTCTGTTTACCCAACTGAAGGCTAATAGTTCTTTCAGTCTTTTATCAGGAATGACACCAAAGCAGAGTGAGGGTGAAGGGGAAATAGGACAAGCAGAGGTCCAGGGTGCATGGAGAGCCATCACTGTAGAGGTGGGGCTGAAACCACAGGAGCAAATTAAGGTCATGGAGAGTATTAGAGCTGCCAACAGAGAGATGAGGAGGAAAAAAGGAGAAAAGCAGATCAGCAAGGTAGTAAGAACAGCTAGAGAAGCAGAGGAAGACTAGGTTGAAGAGGAAGAGTTACCAGCCCCAAAAGAAATGTGAAGGTTCATTGCTATGTTTTTGGAGCTGGCAGAAGACTGTCAAAGAGGCAGGTCTGGGGCCGCTCTGACAGTCCAGAGAAGGGAAGAGCCTGAGAAGAAGCTGAAGAAGAGGACTGAAGCTGTGAGAGTAATCATAGTGAATCAGGCTTTTGGAACTGAGTAGATGGGGACAAAAGTGTTCACAAAATGCTTTTTTAAGATGCAAGAAATGTGAGGAGGCCTAAAAAGGAGAGTGTGAGAACCATGGGAGGAATGTGTCCAAGTGATAATTGATGTAATGAATGGTAAAGCTGGTGAGAGGAAGGTGGGAACTCATGGGGTCAAGGACAGAAGCCTACGAGGCAGGCAATAAAAAGAGAATGCCATGAAGAGGAAATCTCTTCACTCTTTCTCCAATTCATGGCATTGGGAACACACAGCAGTTTATAAACTCACGATGCCAAGGATGCTGAGACATTCAGTAGCACACAGTAAAGCTTGATGAGTTCATAAAGGAGAAAAAAAGGAGAAGGGGGTAAAAAAGAGCAAAACTGAATGTTTCCTACCACACTGAAAGAAGGAGGGAAGATCAGGGGGACTTGAAGATACAGGGATGCTGATCCCCATCATGCTGATGATGCTCAGCTTTGACACTTTCTCCAAGTGTTTGCTGCTGGATCATTTTCTGCAGCAATTTGTGGTGGGCATGTGGGCTTAGAATAATGACAGTTGCACTGCTCCCATCCCTCCTGAGGCTGTCCAGCTGGAAGGAGGGATGTGGGAGCTGAGAACAGCATTCCAGGAAACCATCCCACGTGGCTAACAGAGCACCTGCCCTCTCCTCACAGGGGTCACCACGGTGCTTACCATGACAACCATCAACACCCACCTGCGGGAGACTCTGCCCAAGATCCCCTATGTCAAGGCTATTGATGTTTATCTCATGGGCTGCTTCGTCTTCGTGTTCCTGGCCCTCCTGGAGTATGCTTTTGTCAATTACATCTTCTTCGGGCGAGGGCCGCGGCAGCAGAAGAAGCAGAGCGAGCGTGTCAGCAAGGCCAACAACGAGCGCCACCGCTACGAGGAGAAGAGGGTGAGAGAGCAGGTTTGTCCTCTCCTTTCCTTGTGGCAGGAGAATTCAGGCTCTCCACTGGGTGAGCTGCTGTCTTGGTTTGGAAAGACAGGAGTCTGCTAAGGAAGGCAGGAGCCTCCCCTGAAATGGAGAATGTAAACCCTCCCCACCCCTCCCAATTGCTATAAATTTTAAATTAAGGGGCTCTCAGGCAAAAATATGGGAGCAGGAAATAACAGTTCTTTAATAGGGAAGAAAAAATAAAAGGATAAAATAAACAATGCAGTTCACTAGAACAACACTGACAGAGTCAGAACCCAACCTGACACCCTGTGGGTCAGGCTGTTGGCAGCAGTCCCATTGGAGTTGTGGCTCAGCCCTCCTGCAGTGTCAGGGGTGGCTCTGCTGGAGCAGGGATCCTGTAGAGAAGGATGTATTCTTCCTCTGAAGATGCAGTGGAAGGAGAGGCAGCTGCTGTTCCTCTGGGGAATCCAGTGGAGAAGCTGTGCTGGTGTTCCAGAATCTCCAGATTATGTCTGGGTAGGAATGCTTGGCTCCTCCCTCTGGGCTCACATCTCCCAATGGGATGCTGTAGTTCTTATCAGCCATGCAGTGACATTCAATAGCTGTTATCAGCAGATGCCTCCTCCCAAGGGAGGAGTGAATGTGGTCACTCAAAGAGAGAGATAAGGCAAACTGCCCGCTTGACAAAGGTAATTTGCCATACAGATGGTAATAGAAAACATCTTGCCTTGCAATCTGGAACAGCTGCAGAGCATTCTTTGTGCTCATCACAAGAACTGAACCCCAGTTTCCCTTCTCTGGTGGTTACTGGGAATTTTTCTGCCTTGATCATCCTCATCCAGTCGCATCAGAGCCCTCCTCTTGCATGGCGCAGGTGTAGCCAAAAGTCCCTCTGTGGGTTTTGGTCCTCCTGTGTCAACAGAGTTACACTTCCCCCACTAAAAATTTGCTGCAAGCACAGGTGGCTGCTCCTTCTACCCCAGCAGCAGAGGTACTCAATGTACCCTCAATGCAGCATGTTCAGAGCTCACAAATGACCCCATCAGGGGTATAGTCACCAAACTCTGGTGAAGAAAAGGAACTCCCCAACACCATCTTTTAAGTATTTTTTATTTTATCTCTAAGTCAGGCATTACTTTATTCAGGCCAGGATGTTCAGTGGAAATCAGTCCAACCACATGTGATTCTTTACCAGAATTTTCACATATTTATATGTTTAAAAAAAAAATCCCCAAAGAAATTCTCATTCTTTGGTTCTGCATTACACAATTCTTAATATTGGATCTCCTATTGGCTATTGATTCCTTCAATGCTATTTTTGGTGCTCATTCTTTGGCTCCCTTATCAATCTTTTCCCAGACTGGGAACCTGCCAGGGGTTTAATATCTGTTAATGTCTCTCTATCTCCTGTGTAGCTTCTGGCTACTTCCACCCTGTAGATATTAAGCTCTCAGAATCTAGGAAACTTCCTTTTGTTGATTGAGGCCTTACCCAGTGAGACTCAAACCCTCAATTAACAGAACCTTTTGAAGAGAAACCTCAATTTCCACCCCCCTTTGGCAAAGGCGAACCAACCCATGACTAAAGTTAATTTTTTTATAAGTTATGTAATTTCTAACAGTATTGCTCCCCAGAAATCTGTTCAGAATCACCCCAAATGGTATGCAGGACACCCAGTATTGTATTTGCTGTGAAATGTCCCAGTGAAGGCAGGAATGATGAATCTGACTCCATGTTCTCAAAAGGCTAATTTATTACTTTATAATACTATATTATATTATATTAAAGAATACTATACAATACTAAAGAATACAGAAAGCATACTTAATGCTAAAAAGATAATAATGAAAACTCGTGACTCTTTCTAGAGTCTTGACACAGCTTGGCCCTGATTGGCCAGAGTCAAAATAACTCACACCAGAATCCAATTGTTAGGAAAATTAATCCACAAATACTAGAGGTTTATGTCCAAAAAGGAGACAGAGGAGTCCTATTCGGCTTTATTCAAATAAAGGAAGAGGCCATGGGGCATTCCCGTGGGATCTCTCACATTTTTGGAGGACGCAGCCTCCTTTTTATCCCAATTTCCTGGGCACATTTCCCTTTTCTCTTTCCCCATTAGCTGAGGTACTTGAGAGGTACAAACTTCCTAGAACACCTGATACCAAAGATTTCCCTCTAATGTATAGCCCTCCCTTTTAATTTTTAATTCTTACAGAATTTAGGGGGTTTTCCTTCCCCATTGTTTCTTTCATCTTTCAATGTCTAATTTCATTTATCAGCAAACCTAAAGTTTATGTGTAAAGGCAAATATCTTTTTCCATTCATCAATCAGTGGAATCCTTCCCCTTGTTTCTTTTATCTGGTTTTATCTACCTGCAGACCTATAACTTGTTTGTAAAGACAAATCTGCTATTCCTCTCATCTATGGGTAAACAATCTCCAAACTCATTCCAAAGGAGCAAAACACAGGAGAAGCAAACAAGATAAGAATTGTTTTCCTTTTCTCTGAGGCTTCTCAGCTTCCCAGGAGAAAAATCCTGGCCTAAGGGATTTTTCCAGGGAATGTGAATGCCACATCCCCTCTGTGTCTGTGTTCCCCGTCCCAGGTTGACCCTTACGGTAACATCCTCCTCAGCACGCTGGAGATGAACAACGAGCTGCTGGCCACGGACATGATGAGCAGCGTGGGCGACTCTCGAAACTCTGTCATGTCCTTCGAAGGCTCAGGAATCCAGTTCCGCAAGCCGCTGGCCTCTCGGGATGGCTTTGGCCACCACCCCACCCTGGACCGCCACGTCCCGCTGAGCCACCACGCCGCCGCCCGCAACCGCGCCAACTGCCGCCTGCGCCGGCGGTCGTCCAAGCTGAAGCTCAAAATCCCAGACCTGACAGACGTCAGCACCATTGACAAGTGGTCAAGGATCATTTTTCCAATCACTTTTGGATTCTTCAACCTTGTTTACTGGTTGTACTATGTAAATTGATGCCTGCGGCCTCCGAGAGAGATAATAGGGACAGACACTCAGACAATGACAACACAGGAGTGTTGTGGTCTTTTGGGTTTGGGTTTTACTCTTTACTATCATTGTCATTTATTCCTATGGTTCATTAGATTTATTCTAACCTTACTCTTCTCTTTTCAGCACATGTAGAACCACGGAGTGTGGGATGGGGTAAAGGGAGAGAAAGGTATGGGAGGGGGTTTGGTTTCAGGGAGGGATGTGTTTGTCTTGATTTTGGTTTCCTGCTGAAGGACTTACACCACTGTACAAAAAAAAAAAATCCAAACCAACAAAAACAACAAAAACCAAAAAAAAAAGGAAAGAAAGAAAAAAAGAAAAAAAAGACAGAAAAAAAAAGAAAAAACACACAAAAAAACCCCAAAACCAAGAAAATTAAAAAAAAAAAAAGAGGGGGGAGATTTAAAGAAATTGAGTCAAAAACTGGTGGGGGCGATAGGTTATCTTTGGCTGTGCTCACTAATGCTCTATCCTCACTTCCATTTCGCTACTGAATTTCATCTTTCACTTTTCAGTCCTATTATATATTTTTTAATCTTTCTTCTATCACTGTTCTTAACCCCTTCATGTTAATTCTTTCATGGATTCATGAGATGATGGGGTTTCATTCTCATGCTATGAGATTTTTCTTTTCTTTTCCTCTCTCTCCCTCTCTCTTGCTTACAAGCCTAAAAGAGTCTTTTAAACCAACAAATAAAAAGAATATTTATTTTGGAAGAGCTGGGAAGGGAGGGGAAGACGAGGCAATTATTTGGGAGGGAAGGGGCAATGTGGGGTTTATGGGAGGGGGGGAGGAGGGAACTTATCAAAACCAAGGCACATTTGCAAGATGCCTTTTTCCACCTTCAGGAGTTTGCAAGCTGTTTTTCCTGTGTGAATGTGTGTGTGTGGAGCATCTGTGTGTGTGTGTGTGTGGGCACGTGTGTCCATGGATGTGTGTGTGCAAGCATGTTTTCTGGGGAGGGGGGCTGGGGAGGGGGGTTTTGTAATATCTTTTGTAGAAAAAGAACACAGATGACATTTAACTGGCAGTGTGTTTGGGGGAGGGAGGGAGGGAATAGCAGGGGTTTGTTTGCTCATTGCAGCTTCACCAGGTTGGAGGTCGGGGTCCCAGCTCCAGAGGCAGAGCTGGGGAGGCAGATTGTGCAAATTGGCACTTGCTGAGGGAAGAGAGGGATTTGGGGATCAGCAATAGGGCAGTGCTGCTGCTCACTGCTGGCATCTGATCTCGAGGAGAGTAAGCCGATTCAGTCCTCAGAGGAGGGGTTGTTCCTAGTTATCCCCACACTGAATCTTCCTTACTGAGCCTGGAGAGAAAAGCAGTTGCAGGATTCTAAAATTTCAACCCTTTCCCCCTCTCCCTGTTCCTTATGCCAGACAGTGGATCCACACTCCAGCCCTCTGAGTGACCGTAGCCTGCATCAAGGCACAGGAAAGGCTGGATATCATTTAACTTTGTTATGTTTCAGGATGGAAAAAATAGGGAAATGATAATGATCCCCTTTCCTAAGAAGTTCAGGAGTGAATGGTGAGCTGGCAGCCTCTGATCTGTGCTGCTTCTACCAGGCTTCCCTTTATGTCTGTTAAGATGTACAGAGTGTAGAAAAAAGCACCCTGTGCCCTTCCTTGCAGAGGATGAAGTTGAGGATTAGGTGGGGTTCCATGGAGCATCATCCTGCTGGAGGGTGATGGTCTCCAAAGGCTGGGCAGGGGGAAAGGTTGCAGTGAAAATGCTGAGCTTGGTGCTTGTGGGAGCCCCTGAGTCTCCAGGAGCTTCCATCCACAGGCATTCCTGAGGAAGGTACAGGAAGGGAACTTGGCCTTGCACAGCAAGGTCTGACTTTCCCAAAGGAGCCAGTGAAAACCACTGAATTATTGGCCACTTTGGCAATCACTGATGATTGATAATCTCCCTGACAATATTAATGAAAGCCATGAAAATGTTAAATTCACAAGTGCAAAACTTTAACCCTAGGGTCATTCTGCCATTACTAGAGTAATGATGAGAACCTTGTTCTTACCTGACAGAGTTTTTTCGTGTCAGGCCCACGGACACCTACATTGCCCTTTAGTCAATCATCTTTTTATTTTCCTGCTAGCATTCTCCTCCCTTTTCCTTGATTCCCATTGCTTGGGAGAGCAGAGTGATCCCCTGCAGATGACCCTGATGCACATCTTTCATTCACTAATTTATGTCTGTACAATACTATGAAAATGTGAATTTCTTCAGGCCTGACCCAGTAACTCTGAAGTCAGGGAAAGTTTTGCCTGGACTTGGCTGAAGCAGGATCAGCCCTCATCAGAGTAATTATTGTTATTTTTATATCAGTAATGTGTCTTATGCAGAATCTGAAGCATAAGAATAGAGCATCCCCCCTTCCCCATGTGTCTGTCCCCCTCTCTCATGTTCATGCATGCACATGTTTGGGCCAGGCCTGCCTGGACTCACCAAGGTTTTAGCACAATTGTTAAATCAGACTTATATTCTCCCCTGCCCTGCAGAACAGTCTCCTGCTGGTTTCCCCATCCATAAGCAGTGCTGCTGGGGATGGGTTTTCCCCAAATTGCTGCAGTTCATGGTCTGTATGGGTCTGTACAGGAATAGGAGTCTGTAGGACCAGGTAGTTCTGTCTACCTGAAATGCAGGAATTAAAGCTTGGCCAGTGGAGAAAATGACACTTCCTAGTGTGATTCTATTCAAAAATATCTTTTAAATGCTTTAATGGAAGTCATAAAGTTGTGCTTTATGACAGCAGCAGCAGAATGTCAGTGGATCTCAGCATGGCATGGCTGCAGCTCCCACATGGAGACTGCTTATCAGCAGGTCCAGTTTGCAAGGGGAGCCTAACCAGGTGATTGATGATTCAATAAAATATTTAAAATTTTACCCTTTATATCTGTGATTGCAATGTAAAGGGTGGTCAGAAGGATAAAAGTGGGGAGAAAAAGAGGCAGTTATAAAAAGCCTATTAAGATTGGAGGGAAAACAAATGGCTGTGGGGTAAGAAATTCTGAAGCTGAGGAAGATGACTCAGGAACTGCAGGAATCTGACAGTTGTAGTAAAAGCCTGACAAATGTGTGGTATGAGTTAGGCACCCGAGAGCTGTCTGAGCTGGCCCCAAAGGCTGGCAGGGCCAGCAGCACACAGATGATGCAAACCCCAGAGATGCTCTGTGCTTCTCAGACCTGAGCCCCACATGGGGTGGGGTCCTGAGGGACCAGTTCCCTGCAGGTACAGCCTCCAGAAACTGGAGATCAGGCACAGGGAGGCTGTGTTTAATATTTGAGGCTTCAATCCAGGATTGAGCCCAGTGACAATCCAAAAGCTTTCCAGGGAAAAAAAGCTCTGCTTAGCAGATTTCTTCTCCTGCTGGGACTGGGAGCCAGATTCCTGTGTTGTGGCCTCAGTTCTCTGTTGGCTGGGCTCTCTTTCTTATCAGGAGTCATCCTAGTTTCTCTCTTTGAATGTTTCTAACTTAGTATTACCAGGTCAGTGTTACTCACAGAGTCAATACATCCAGACTCCTGGACTTTTGGGTCCAACACAATGATCTTTGCCAAAGAGTGTGTGGTCAGGACTGGTGACAGTTCAGGAGCTGCCTTACACTTGCTGGTGATGGGGCAGAGTGCTGGAGAACAACAGAGAGTCCTGGGAGTGGGATGAGGAATAGGAAATGGGAGGGAAGATGCTGAAAGCCTTTAAGAATGCTCTGCTCACAAAGTGAGGTGGCACCTCTGTGTCCCCCTCCACAGCTGCCTGCTCCGCCCCTAAGGAAGGCAACAAACCCCTGTCTTGTTTTGAGGTGCAGCGACCCAGAAAGGACATAGAGAAGGAAAAACAAGGCATATTATTGATGCTCAAGGCTCAGAGGTTTCCAGCCATCACAAGCATGAGTGTTACCAGAAGGTGGAGGGGATTTCCATGCTGCATCTGGTGTGCCCACTGCCCTCCTCTTCTTCACAGAGGGGAAAGGGGGGAAAGGGTTTGTGAGTGCTTTTCCGGAGTGGAGCTGCTTCTGGCTTTTGCTGCAGGGGTGCAGGAGGCAATGCTCAGGGCCTGGTTTGCTGCAGGACTGCTGCTTGCTGGGTTGTGTTTTTTAGCATTTGAACATGAGGGGTGCTCTGGGCTGCATGAGGGGGCTGGGATGGGGGAGAATGTTTTGCACCTTTTCCACGTGTAACAGCCTAGGGATGGCATGTGGAAGAGGAGAAGGAGGAGCAGAAATAGAAATGAAATCTCTCTCAGGACATACATGGCCAACACAACTCTATTGCTTCATTTTCTGATACTGTATAGTGCTGTCACTCAGGGACCTTTAGTGACTGGGACCTTGGGACTGTAATTCTGCCTGTCCCCTTCCTATCCCCCCTTTGCCTTGAGTGTTGAGAGATGAAAAGACAATGAGAGGAAGTGCAAAAGAGGGAAATGAGCCCTGCTAGCAAACCCCTGCTATTCCATGGGTGACAGAAAAGCTTTGGTTACTGAGGTAAAAGGAAGATGTAAACCTTTATATTCATGGCTTTGAGCATAAACCAGCCACTAGTGTATATAGGATAAGTTGACCGTGCATGAAACAAACAGGACTGTAGGTTTTAAATGGCATCCAACTTTCTTGCATGCACATCTGACACCATGCCAGCAGCTTATGTCTTGCAAATAAGTAGGGAACCTGCCAAGGCTTGGCACTTCCTCTGTCCAATGGACAGCACATCCACTTCCCAGAAACAGAGCCAGGAAGGGAACTGATCTGGCCAGTCTGTTTGACCAGATCTGCTCCAGAGGGTCTGGCAGGAGGAGATAGGGGGTGAGGAAGGGAGCTGGTTTTGTTCTCTTTGTTGTGGGGAGGAGGAAGGGGTTTAAATCTCTGAGCTGTTTTCAGACAGAAGAGAAGCCTCTGGAGCTGCAGACCAAAGGACAGTGGCTTTAGGGAAGGTGGTTACTGGAATCCTGATGGAGAGGAGGGCTTGAGGAAAAGGTGCTTGGTGGGAGAGAGCTGTAACTTCAGAAGCAGAGCAAATAGGAGAGAGCTTTTGAAAATATATGTGCAATACATCAGGTTTGCAGGGACTGGAGCACTGGGGACAGCCCTGAGTCAGACAGGCTGGGTCCAGCTGCAGGCAGCACTCCAGGAAGCCCAGCCGTGGCAGCAGTCCCTGGTGGGCACAGCCTGTCCTCTCTGGGGGACAGGGAGAGCAGGAACAGGGAAGGAGGGAGACTCAGGGTGCGTGGCCATCAGCAGAGCTCAGTCCCTGGGGGCAGGGACAATCAGATGCATCCAGACAAAGTTGCAGGAGCTGGGCTGAGATGTGCAGGGGAGTGACCGCTGTGCCAGGCTGGGGCACGGCTGAGCCCTGCCCTGGGGTCACACCAGAGACAACGAGGCAAGAAACGTCCTGCTGGTTACCAAATGCTTTCTGGGAGAGGAAACTGGCCTTACCAAGCAGGGCAGGATGTCTTTACAGTAGATGTGAAAGTTGGGATGGGGCATGGTTTGGGTGAGAGATGTGAAACCAATGTGTTGGAAGCAGGACCTAACGCAGATGCTGGGAGGGAGGGAGGGTGGAAAGGTGGGAGGGAAGGGAGCAGAGACTGGGGAAGAGAAGATGTATATAGTGTTGGGTTTTATTTTTCATTTCCTTTTGTTCCTTTTTTTTTTAAAGAAAAAAAAAAGTTGTTTGATTTCTAATGTCTTGATGTAAACCAAATAAAAATGGTTCTGTACATTCAGAAGTAAAGAACAGCTGAAAGGTGACAAGTACAATAAAGAAGCACTGGCCTTCAGGCTCCTATAACCATTTCCCCAGACTTTTCCCACAGGATTGGAGGGCAGACCTGTGCCTGTGCCTGCACAGAGGTGCTGGGATGGTGACCTTGGAGCTGGCTCCCTGCTCCACCTGTGAGTGCAGCACAGAAGAGGTGGGCAGTAGAGGTGGAAGTGATGGTATGTAAGTAACTTTTCAGTGTTTGATCCCACCACCCCTGAGGCCAGCAGGAGGAGGCTGTGTGCTAAACCCCAGTCCCTTGTGCACAGGGTCTCTTCCCAGAGCCAGCCTGCCTCATGCCTTACTGTGGTTGGAGATGTAGTGAGGAGGGGAGCATGGGATCAGCTGTCCCTTGGATAAATGGGGCAATGCAGATGGAGCAAAGGCAGTGGAGCCTGAACTGGAATTGCCAGTCTTGTGTTTAGTGCTTTGGAAAAGCAGAGGGCAGTTTTGCCTCCATGGGGCAGAAAGTGTGGCTTCTCTGCAGTGTGGCCAATAAATGTCCTGTTGTTTGTGTTATTGCAGCAAGACCAAACGGAAAAAAAAAAAACAAAGCAAACCAGCACTTGATGTGCAAGGCAGACCTAAGGGGAGTCTCAATCCTCTTAGGAAAGGCCACTCTTCAGCAGAAAAGCTGGAGTGCATCAACAAGGGGCAGTCCCAGAGCTCCCTCAGCCCTTTCTGCCGCTGACCAGGCCACCAGCACTGGTGGGGAGCCAAGGGCAGGTGCTTTGCTGAGACAAAACCATGGGGACTTGTGTGAGCAGGAGCTCCTGCACTGCACTGTGCTCTGCCACAAAGGGCAGCCCCTTGCTCCCAGAATCTGGGAGTGTCAGCACAGAGACAATGGACCCACAGCACCCCAAAGCTCCCCAAAGGACCCACAGCACCCCAAAGCTCCCCCAAAGAGCCCACAGCATCCCAAATCTCCCCAATGGACCCACAGCATCCCAAAGCTCCCCACCCCAGCCCCATGCCATGGGCTGTCTGCTCCCATCTAAGATAGCCTCAACTTGCCATTGCCAGGGGCAGAAAGTACTCAGTCAATAATATTGACAATGTGTGTGACAAAGTGAGGAGAGGAGATGTGATAGACCCATTTATGATCCAGGGATGCACATTTTATCATTTGCACAGGCTGAGCTTGGCATTTATGCTGGCAGACTTTTCCCCCAGAAAGGATGAAACAGTATAGTGGTGAGTAACAATATTTTTGTGAAGGGGATGATAATTTCTCTTCCAGTATGTTTTAAACAGTGTTGGTTCACCTTCTGTGAAGCCTAATGCCTCCCAGCTCTCAGTGCTCTGATGTGGGGAAGCACCAGAGTTTATTGTTTCACTTAATTAGGTGCTGGGTCCATGTTTTTTTGGGAGTCTTGCTGGGTGTCTGATGGACACAAAGACCAAAGATCTTTCCTTGGCTCTCCCAGCCCTCTGGACATGCCTTGCCCAGCCTGTGCTTTGCTGGATGTGCCATCACATGGCCCATGGTGCCCAGCCCTGGTGCTGATGAGCCTGCAGGGAGGGTTTGGGGATCCATGGGCTGGGAGAAGCCAGGCCAGCAAGGAAGGAAACTGTGCTTTTACCTTTGTTGTGATGCTGATGACCCTTGGGGCCTCAGGCCAGGGCAGTGGCTGGGTTTCCAGCAACAGGGGCAGCCTGTCCAGGTTAGCAGAGGCTTTTCTCTCTGTGCCTGGTCTCCTGCCTGCAGAGAAGGGAGCTGGCACTGCCCCTGCACTGACAGATGCTCTGCTCCACGCTGGGATGAACTTGCTTGTCTTGGCTCTGTCCATGAGGGAGTCCTCTCATTTCACCTGTAGGGGATGGTGCCTCTGGCTGGGCTTTTCTCCCTCACCACCATCCCCTGGCTGGGCTGGAGCACTGCAATGGCCTCTCACAGCAAGGCCAGAGCGCTGGGGCAAACAGGTAACTCCTGGTGCACAGTATCGGGACATGTCAGGTGGGAGCCCAAGGTGCACCTTGTGAGAGAGCTTGTGCTGCCACAGCTGGTGATGCTTTAACCTCTTTTCCCCAGAAACAGAGTCCTACAGAACCTGACAGCCTGGGGACCACTGTGCTACCTGCCTCAGGGACAGCTGGGGACCCACAGGGGCTGTTTGGGACAGGAATAGCTCTTCTGCTAGTGCAGCTTTCAGGCTTTTGTTAGAGATCTTGTCACCCCTGAGGCCCTTGAGTTTTGAGGCAGACAGAAGGAAGATGTGTCCCAGAGCCTCCCACAAGCAGAGACTGGGCACAAATCCCTGAGTTTCAGCCCCTGCCAAGGCTAGCAAGGTTAGCAAGGGGGTTGGCAACCCTTCCCTCTCCCATTTCACTTGCACTGAAGCAAGAACGGGATGGGCAAAGCAGAGATTAAACCCACACAGTCCCAGCCCAGCAAAGCCCCATGTCTTGCTCAAGTCTGAGCACAGGAGCAGACCTGAAAACTGCACATCTCCTTGAAATCCTGCATGGATCTGACAGCTTCTCTGGGCTGGGGCCAGTGTGCTTGGCAGGCCAAAAGGGAAAATTCTGAGGGAGCAAACCCCTAGAAAAGCTCAGCAGTTGTCACAGAGAAGGATTTCTGTTATCTGGGAGGATGAGCAGCTAGGTGCTGGAGGAGAAAATGGAAAAACTGAGTATAAGGGAAAGCTCAGGAGTCACCCAGAATTATCCCAACCTCTGGCAAATACACATGGCCCTGTGGCAGGGCTGTGGTGGGGTCTGTGGGGTGGGTTGTTTTACTTCTATTTCCTTTTTCTACTGCCTGGCACATCATAATATTGTGTCTTTGTGTGAAATCACATCCCCTGCCAAAAGAGAACCCAGCTCCTGGAGGGCAAACACCCAGTGTGCTCACCACAGGGATGGTGCACCAAAAAAGACACAAAAACAAGGCTGGGACATCTTCCCAGGAAAATCTGTTCCATTTCTGGCTCATCCTCTCCAGCTACACTCACCCATCTCCCTCCCAAAGACGAAGAAGCTGCAGTGTCTTCTCTGGCTGGGGACAATTGCTGGGGCCTGAAATCCAAATAGCTGAACAGCAAGAGGGCAGGAGGATCAATGTCAGTGTCAAAGTGTGCTGTCAAAGGGACTGCTGTGAACCATCTTAACATACTCTGAGTGGCTGCATTGCATCCTGTACAGCGTTATTAAAAAACAAACAAAAAAAAAAAAAAAAAAAAGAAAGAAAAAAAAAGAAAAAAAAAAGCCAACCCAGAACAAATCACACATTTTTATGATCTTTAATTTGCATTTTCTGCATGAAATAAGACCTTGATCCTTGTCTTTTTTCACAAAAGCAGATTCTGCTTTAACTAATGTAAAAAAAAGGGGGGGGGGAAAGGAAAGAAAAATAATGTTTCTAGCAAAGTGATTTAGATGTAGAAATTTTTGTAAAAAAAAAAAAAGAAAACAACAAAAAAAAGGGAAAAACCAACAAAGAAATAAAATAAAATGACCTAAAGAGCCATCTTTGTGTACTCTAGAGGTGGGAAGGTGTGACTGGTGGGTGGCACTTTCTGCTGTGTCTGTGGGAGCCCAGGGCAGCCAGAAGGGCTCTGGGAAGGACGTGGTCACCAATTGCTGCCAGGCACTTTCAAAAACTGTCAAACTGCCCCTTCAGCTTCTTCCAGGGACAGGGGGCAGGAGGGCAGGGGGAAGGGTGGGGAGGGGCAGGAAGAGTTGCCTGGATTTTCTTTTGGGGTTTTGTTTGGGGTGTTTCTGTTCCTGTGGTGACAGTTTTTGAAAGGTGACGATGAACAAAAGTGAAAAAAAACCCAACAAACTTGAAAAGAGTTTACAATTTTGTACAAACATGATAAATACTAACAACAAATGTTTTTAAAAATGGTCCGTACCAGTGCCAAAATAATGTAATGCATACATTAATTTATCACATTAATTTTTTTCTCTCTCTCTTTGTTCCTTTTTCTTTTTTTTCTTCTTTTTGTTTTTTTTTTTAAAAAGGTGTTAAAACACAAAAAAAGATATTTCTTTTTTAACAAATGCTGTATGTGGACATAAATGTACTTGAACACTGTTGGTTATTAACTGGTTAGGAAACTTTCTTGGCCTTTTGGGTTTGTGGTTTTTTTTCCTACCCAGAACAAAAGTAACACCTATAAAATACAACCTTTGAAGGTGAAACAATCAACTCCTCCTCTCTGCTGGTCTGAGTGCTCTCCCTGTTTCCATTTGCAAGGCACTGTCTTTAGGCCTTGCCATAGAGAGGACTCCAACTTGTCCTGAGCTTTAAACACAGCTGTGGTAATGCCACCTGAAAGGTGTCCCAAGGACTTTGATTAGACCTAAGCAAAGTTTTCTGCATTTCCAAGCGTTCTGCTGGCTTGAACCGAGAGCTGGAATGTGCCCAAGCTCCATGACACTGCCTGGAGCAGAGAAAATCAGAATAAATTCCCACTCTTGTTTTTCCACCACAAGGTGAGTGATTTACCCTAACTCTGAGGAACAAAGATGAGGAATTCTTCATTTTTGAGGGCTCTTCAGTCCTATTTCCAAAAGCAACTGAGATATTCAAGCTCTTGCAGGCTTTGCCATGCTGAACAAAAGGGAACCTGTCAGGACCTTTTTCAGAAATGACTGATTCACTTCCAGCAAGATATGGAGGTATTTAATGACCAGACTTAAGCTCCCAAATTCATGTTTGGAAGTTCAAAAGGCCATTTAGAGGTCTTAGGATGCTCAAGTCAGGCTGCCTGTCCAGCCAGGGGAGTGGGGGACTCTGTTGTCACCCAGGGAGGGACTGTGGGGACATGGGGGGTGCTGGCAGGGGTGGATTGTGGTCAGTGATGATGGCAGGAAAAGGAGGGAGCTGGCCTGGAATCCCCATTTCCCTGGGCTGCAAAGGGATGTTGCCAGCCCAAAATCCATTCCCCACTCAGGCTCTGCTCTCCAGCTCGGTCTGCTCCACACCTGTGTGTGACGGTGTTCACAGGGGTTCTTGGATGAGGGAAGAGATGAGGATCTGACTCTATGTATCAGAAGGCTTGGTTTATTATTTTATGATATATATTACATTAAAACTATACTAAAAGAATAGAAGAAAAGGTTTCACCAGAAGGCTAGCCAAGAATAGAATAGAATAGAAAGGAATGATAACAAAGGCTTGTGGCTCAGACAGAGAGCCTGAGCCAGCTGGGCTGTGATTTGCCATTAATTACAAACAACTCTATGAGATCAATCACAGATCTACTTGTTGCATTTTACAGCAGCAGATAACCATTGTTTACATTTTATTCTTGAGGCCTCTCAACTTCTTAAGAAGAAAAATCTTAAGGAAAGGATTTTTCCTGAAAAGATGTCTGTGACACCTGTGTGATGTGAGCAGAAATGTAAGGTCAGAAATACAAAACCAACCATGGCAGGGATGCTGCTGGGAGTGTGGAGCCACTGACAGGGCCATCCTTGCACCCCTGAGGCAGAGAGTGCTGCTCTCCCCTGCTCAGGCAGGAAAACAGGAATATTTACAGTGCCTGGAATGCTCTAGATGGGCATCCCAGTGTCCAGAGCTCTTCCCAGCCTGGACCTACTGCCAGTGAGATCAATGGATGCTGGATGGAAAGTCAGGGGTAAAAATCATGCTAGGAACTGCATTCAGCACCCAGCATGTGAAATCCAGCCTTGGTTCCCCTCCCCAACACTGGTTGAAGTCACCACCCACCCACTCAGCAAAAAAAAAAACTGATATTTCACAAGTAATGGTGATGAAGGTTTCCTTTTTTTTTTTGTCTTTGGACTTTATTTTCTTTCACTGAAGTCCATATATAACACAAAACCATTTTCTTCTTTTCTTCAAATCTGCCAATTCAACTTTCCTCTCTCCTCACCAGCCATTAGGACAGTTCTTGTCTCTAAAAGCCCTGAAGCCCTGCTGAGCTCAGAGGCTGCAGCTGCAGCAGTGGGGAAGCCCTGGGAGCATCACTGCCCTCCCTTCTTGCCTCTTTCTTCCCTGTACAACCTCAGCTTTAAGTAAATATGGGATCAGCAGGAAGCACTGACTCCATTCTTGCTGAAAGGTGAAGTTATTTGAAACCTGACATGGGAGTTGGACATCTGCTCCTCAGTCCTGTGTGTCCAAACCCTTGAGGGTTTCATCCTCCCCAAAAACACAGATGGAAGCTAAAGAGAAGCTAAAGCTCCCCAACAAAAGGCAATTATTCATGCTCATTAATGGTGCTAGGAAACTTATAGATTCAAACAGTGATTTTTACCTGTTCTGAAGTGATTGAATCATCCAGGTTCCTCTGGCTTTTCAATGGTTTGAGCATTTAAGTTGCACACTAATAATATCCAAAGTGACATGCAGAGTTTGTAAAGACATTAAAGCATATTCAGACTGGTTTATCCTGGAAATTCTCTTGAGGCTGGAATGAAGAAATCCTCAAGATCACTTTGTATAACAGCATGGAAGAATGTCAGTCCAAGCTCTCTTAACTCCATTTGCAGGAAATGCCTTTGCAGATCAACCTCCAAGAGTTTGGAAGGGAGCAACAAGGCAGAGTTTAGTGCATTGCTCTGCCAGCTACCGTGCATTAAAGCAAATTTAAAGTGTCTCCAATATGGGAGTGACTAGAGATTCTAAAAATAAAGGAAGAGTTATTTGGAAATTTAAAAGTGATATCTTTAATGCATGTGAAATCTTTGATGTCAAAAAGATTTCAATTTTTGTTGGTATGTCTTTGGAGCATTTTGTCTTCAAGAATAAATTATGTTTTTATCTGTATCAGCACCATTTTCATTGTCTAATTTCAGGCAAGCTAAGGCAGAAGAGTGGAAATTCAGAGAGAGACAAATTGAGAGCAGAGTTGATACTGAAACTTAAATGAAATAAAGCTGAAGAGCATTTCATTTGAATCACTGCAACTTGACACTTTTTTACAGTTTTTCAACAAAATGCAGATTTTTTGAAGGGAAAAAAAAGAGAACAGCAAACATTATCCAACCAGTTGTGTTATGAAATGTCATCTGACAGATTCTGTGCTGCAAAGTCCTTGCAAGCCACCCTCAGCCTGGAGAACAGAAATCACCAACTCGACCCAGCTGCAGCCCCAGCGCCTGCTTTGGGGCAGCCTGGGCATTCTGTGCTGGAAGTTTGGTTTGGATCCTGCAGCTTTGCCCCAGGCAAGAAAAGAGATTTCTCCATAGGATGGTGATGCTGAAGCTGCTGCCTCCACCATGCACTGAGTCAACAATTTCAATATCAACAGTTCCACATGCTACTGCCACCCAGGGGGAAATGCATGACCAGCCAGAGGATTTCACCTCTGATCCCACTCATAGATTTGTCCCCCCAAACAGAGCTGTGCAGTCAGAAACAGCCTGAACAGAGCCCATATTTCTGTCCAAAAGCCAGCTCTGATATTCCAATTCTCACACCAAAAAGGCTGTGTGGGAAGACAGGGCTTTTCTAAGGCTCCAGGGTCGCTTGGGGAGGCAGCTCCAAACACACTCAGCATGCCAGGCTGTGACTGCTGAAGGGAGGAAGGCTCCTTCTCCATCAAACTAAGAGCTAATACCCCCAAAATGTGGCCAAAATCCCCCAAAACCCTGCTTCAAACAAAGCTGATGTGCTCAGGGACAAACAACCCTGCCACAGACATTGCTGAAATGCATCCTGTCAGGGTCTGCAGCAGCCTTGGAAAATGGGATTGCTTTAGTCTTGGCACCACACTGGGCACAGTGAAGGAGTCTGGCCTTGCAACAATGAAGATGCAAATTATAAAAGCAAAGTCTGTAACTGGAAAAAAGAGTCTCCAGAGAAGTTCCTGGTTAAAAATGTGATTTATGTCAGTGGTTTTGTATGGTCATCTCAGCTCTAGGATCAAAATTTCACCTCTGTGGCCTATATGTGAAATACTACTCTCATTTGTGTGTTTACAGGGCTGGTCCTAGACCAGGATTTAGAAGAGCTGCCTAAAGCTCATTATACCTTGTCAAGAAAGGGTCTGACTTCAGCCAGGGTCCTATACTCTGTGGAAAAAAGATCCACCCATCCCTCTCCCCTGTTCTTGCACTTGTGGGACAACAGAAGAGCTCATCTGCAGCAGTCTCTGGAGTGAGAGGTGTCATGTAAACATGCAAGAACAAGAAAGTGCAAGCCAGTGCAATAAATACCAGCAGACAAGGCAGACATGATGTGGCATTCACATTCTCTGAACAGAGAGAGACAAAATTCTCCCTCTCAGGTTTTTTCCTGGAGAAGCACAGATGGAAAACAATTCTTATCTCTACTTGCTGCTCCTGGTGTTTTGCACATGTGTTAAGAAGACTGTTTACCTGAAAGAATTTAGTAATTGGATTCTAGCAGAGATTGTTTATGTTAATTAACTTATCAAGTCCAAGCTGTGTGGACTGTTGGTCTGCAGACAGTCAGGAGTTTTTCAGTTAGCAGTAAGTATGATTTAGTATAATATCTCTCTTTAATATAGTTGTTAGGAAAATTAATCCACAAACACCAGATGTTTATGTCCAAAAAGGAGACAGAGGAGTCCTTTGACTTTATTCGAATGAAGGCAGAGGCCATGGGGCATTCCCCTGGGGTGTCTCAAATTTTTGGAGGATGCAGCCTCCTTTTTATCCCAATTTCCCTTCTCTCTTTCCCCATTGGCTGAGGTACTTGGGAGGTACAGCCTTCCCAGAACGCCTGATAACAGAGATTCCCCTCTAATGTACAACCCTCCCTTTTAATTTTTAATGCTTACAGGATTTAGGTTTTTTTCTTTCCCATTGTTTCTTTCATCTTTCAATGTCTACTTTCCTTTATCAGCAAACCTAAAGTTTATTTATAAAAGCAAATATCTTTTTCCATTCGTCAATCAGTGGAATCCTTCCCATTGTCTCTTTTACCTCCCAGCGCTGGTTTTACCTACCAGCAGACCCACAGCTTGTTTGTAAAGACAAGTCCACTATTCCTCTCATAGTTGTAATGCAATATAATATAGAATAATAAAGCGAGTGTTCAGCATTCCAAACCCTTGCAGTCAGATACCAATCATTCCCTGCTTGGGGGCATCCTGTATTTTAAAATCACAAGGATGTTCTCATCCACCACATCCAAAATCTGTGCAGCACCAGCACTGAGGGAAGAGCTGAGTGCATGCAGCAAACCCAGCAATTCTTTGCTGAGATCCAGAGCTTGGAAAGGGCCCAGGCACCATCCCTGGCGCCACGGGGCAGATCCTCACCCGCCCACAGGCTCCCGCTGTGCACGCTCTCACTCCGAGCTTTGCTGGGAAGGATGAGCACATTTCAGCTGGAATCCTCTCCCGTTGCCATGGGGAGACAGAGGAACCCTCCCCGGGCTGCAGTGTACAGAGGGAGCTGCTGCTGCTGCTGCTGGCCTTGGCCAGGTGGGTTTGCAGGCTGTGCTGCAGGTGCAGTTTCTGTGCAGGGTACCAGTTTCTCTGGGTCTGGAGGGTATAATTTTCTCTCAGGTGCTGGTTTGCAGGCTGTGCTGCAGGTGCAGTTTCTTTGCAGGGTGTCGGTTTCTCTGGGTCTGGACTGAAGGCACTTGGGACAGCAGTGTCCTGATTTAGGGCAAATTTGGGAGAAAACCTCCAAAGGGGGCCCCTCCAGAAAGCAAACCCACATGGTTCCCCCCAACTGGTTTGGGAAGGATTCCTTGGAGAGAAGTGGAAAGAACCTGTTTATTTAACAGGCACAGCATCCCTCAGCACACAAAATGAACAATACAGGATGACACCACTCTTTCACTGCTCTGCAAAAGATAACAAATTCAGAAAGTCTCTCCTGGGGGCAGTCGTTCTGTTATCAGTCCCTTTGGTACTGGGAAAGGCTGCTGCCCAGAGTAGGCCCCGCTAGGCCACAGGGTGCAAACTCTTCCCCAGGTCCCAGTCTGGAGCAGGTTCAAGTGGTTCCAAGAAAAGGAAAGAAAAACAGTCCAGGGAAAATTCGGACTGCTTAGCTAAACTATCAAGCAAAAGCAAAAAGCAAGAGCAAAAAGCAAAAGCAGCTGTATGTACTGCCCTGTCTGCGTCCCTCCGACTGTGGGGGAGTGAGCAGGCTGACAACAAAACAAAACTTCGCTTTTCAGAGCCAGTCTTGAAGGCACAGAACATAATATCCAGCATAAACAGAACAGACAGCTGGGGATACAAGCATCATAACATCACCCTAGGACAGGTAGTTCATGTTGGGACTCAGGTGTTCGTTATTTCTTATTAGTAAAACAGTCTCACTACTGAGAGTTCTGCAGCTTTTCATTAGAAGGCACAAAATGGCCAACAGTCTCTTGTTACAAGGTCTTTTAAGACTAAACTCTCCAATTAAGAACTGACACCTGGATTATTTTCCCTTTTATCCAATAACTGATCTCAAAGAGCCCCCAATGCAGATTTTTCTGCCCAATTACAAAATGCCACCCAAACCCATGGAGAAGAAGGAAGAAGAAGCACAAAGAAGAAACCCAGGATGACACCCTGTGCCCTCCATCTTGCTTCCATCCACAGCATACTAAAAATCCCAAACCCTCAATTTCTCACCCAGTGATACACCCACACTATGCTCTATAATCTATTTCACATTTTTGTGGATTCCAGTCTATCTTGAAGTCTAGGAAACTTTCTCCATGGATAAGGGTCAGAGTCAGTGCTGCCCTGGGGGTCAGGGCACCCCAGAGCAGACACAGAAATATTCCCTGTGTGCCCTGGGTTTGCACAGCAGGGCAGGGCAGCAGGTCAGCACTGTGCTCAGCAGCACTGACCACGCTCCTGCTGGGGCAGGAACTGCTGTGGCATCTCAGCTCTGCACCTGGACACCACGTGGGCTGGCAAAGACATCCCTCACCTGCTGTGCACCTGCTGGCAAGGTGCTGCTTCTGCTTAACACTGGAGGACACACACTATTATTAGTTCATATTTTTATTCCTTCTCCCAAGGCAAATTCTTGTCTTCTTTTTTTCCCTAAACTTTGAGCAAAATCCATTCTGCCATTTTGAAGTCAGATGGGTGAAAATGAGCCAACTTTAAATCAGAGTTGCCAACTGGATTAATTTAATTTGGTGAATTAATCATGAGCCTAGTTCTAAGGCCTTCTTCAAAAAAAAAAAAAATCACAATAACATGTTCTTAGATTCATGGGAATAAATCCAGGGCTGTGTTTGCATTTAAAAACAAAAAGTAAGTTTCTGTCATGGAGACAAACTCTCCTAAATGTGACTGCTGGAGTCTTCTACCAGAAGATGAATTAAAAGAACCTGTCATTAAAAGATTATTACTGAGGTAATAGATTTCAAGTCAAAAACAAGATTTTGGAGAAGAAGAAAAGCAAACTAACTCATGATTACTGAATATTTGTGTCTAACAGGTTTCTGTACCCAGTCCAAAACCTCCTGGTTTGGAGGAGGTTTCTCTGCAACATAAATGTAAATGTCCACCCCCAAATCCCCACAGGACTATGACTATCTCCTCCTGGACTGTCTCAGCACAGCATTTGTGACCGGCTTTGCTGGACAAAGGAAGAAGTGTAATTAATACAGTACAAGCCAGGGTGGCACAGGAGCACAGGGCTGCTCATGTTTACATTTTTGTTGGATGAAGTTTCCACCTGGCTTCACGTTACGAAACAGCGAAGATGATTCACATTCCTGGAGCACGTGGGTGCCTCAGGACAGAGCAAGAGTGACCACTCAAGGATGATATAAACAGAAAAACCAGAATTGTAGAGCTCAGGCCTGCAGAGCCCCTGGTGCAGATCCCATTCCACTGGAGCCAGAGTGTTTGTGGTCTTGGTGGGGAAGGCACCCAGATTCCTGCTGGAAGAATTTGCTCCTGCTCTGGTAATAGTTCAAAAAGAGCAGATAGGATTTTCATCCCAATGAGACAACATTATTTAGTGTCCACATGGAGCTCCTTGGATTCCTTGGAGGCAGGAGAAGGTCTCTGCTGGGCATGTTAGGGAGGAACTCAAATAACCCATGGTGACAATGTGAGTGCTGCACTGGCAGAAGATGTTGTGCACCTTAGGTCACCCTAATTGTAGGAAGCGGGTGTCCATAGGAGGGTGTCAGGAAGGATAATCGATTTAAAGTTTAAACTTTAGGAAATTCTTCCCTGTGAGGGTGGGCAGACCCTGGCACAGGGTGCCCACAAAAGCCATGGCTGCCCCTGGATCCCTGGCAGTGCCCAAGGCCAGGCTGGATGGGCTTGGAGCACCCTGGGATGGTGGAAGGTGGTGGAACAAGATGGTCCCTTTCAACATAAACCATCCTGGGATTTGATGATCAAACAGAAGAGGATGTTTCACCATCACCTCACCTCCCTACATTTGCACACACATTGTCCTACTTGCCACTACACAAAGTTCCCAGTTCATGTTGAGGTGCTGGGGTAGTGAAAAGCATCTTGGCAGACTTAGAGGTGAGTGAACTGTGTCTCAAAGAAGAGGATTAGGAAATGAGATCAGCCCTTCATCATCATTCCTCATGGCAGGGAGGGGATTGATGTGTAGACAGGCAAAAGCAAGATGAAATTCTCACCACTGAGGGAGTATTTTCCAATTTCCCCGCAAACCTGTGCCTGGTACCTTTTCTTAAAGAAGGTCATTCACAAGAAAATCCCCTTCCATATGCAGCTCCCTCCAGAGCTTAGATGTTCTTGTACGGTTTATAAATCATAAAGGCAGCTGTTCCCATCAGCATTTTTCTTCTCTCTTGAAGTACTAACAGCCCCAGCAGCTGCTGAGTCTGAAGGTAATTTCACAAATTAACCTGAGAGCAGCCCACAGTCCCAGGACAGCAGCCCCATCTGCACCATGCATCTTCCTGAGAGGGACAGAGCTTGCAGCCTCAGCACTTCTGTAAGCTTTCCAGGAGGATGGGAAAGTCTTAGGAGGGGGAAACCTCAGCTGGATAAGTGTTTCAGCCAGAAGGCAAACAGAGAAGACAGGTTGGATGCATAGTACAAAGGCAAAGTACGGAGCAGAAATAAAACTGAGAGGGGAAAAAGGCTCCTGAGAGGATGGATGGAATGAAGGACATGCAGAGTAGTTAGAAAATAAATAAATAGGAGTAAGACTGGAGCTGGAAGGACTTGGTACCAGTGGCAGCCAACCAGGTCACAGGAGCCTGAGTCCTTGGTGGGTTGAACACCTTATTTTTGTTTCATGTTCTGTCAATTTTTTTCAATACCACAGTGTGCTCACCCCCAAACTTGCCCATGGAGATTTGTCTTTGCTCTTTTGTGTCCCTGGGGTGTGAAACTTCTTGTGAAGTCAGCCCCAGCTCTGCCCATTTCAGCTGCAGGGACTGAGCTATGAGCTCACTGCAGGGCTGATCAGGTGGGGTAAACATGCCCTGTGCTACCCAGGACTTCAGAGCTCAGATTTGCACAGGGGAATGGGGAGATAGGAGAATTCTGCTGCCTTCTTGCTCAGGAGCTGGTGGAGAAAGGGACTTTGTTAAATGCCCCAAACGACCCCTGCAGGCACTGCAGCTGGGGGCAGGGCCTGGAATGGCAAGCAAAGGCATTTGTTAATGGAGATGAATGAATGGGGACCTCCACTAAAGGATTTGGGTTTCTGTCCCTAGAAATCCATTGCCTGGAGTTTCTATTTCCCCTTTCAGGCTGATTAATGAAATGATTTATTGCTGTCAATACAGAGCAAGAGATGAGGAAGAAGACTGAAACAAGCAGAGTGGGTTCCCTTCAGTGGCCACAGGATGCCTGATTTCCTCACTCCAGCTGTGCCCAGGGCACTCCTGTCCTCCTGCCTGATCAGCAGCTGCAGATCAATACTGCCCAGTGTCTGGGTGTCACTCTTTGTAGATAACAGTTCATTTTGGGCACCTTGGCAGAGAGGCTTGAGGGGCTGTCCCTGGGTGTAGAGCACATAGTGAAAGTGTGCATGGCTGTATGAGCTGTGCTGCTCTGGGGAGGGAGAAATCTGAGCAGATTGGGGCCTTTCCTGAGCACCCTGTGAGAGGAGAGCTGTGCAGGTGCTCTCCTTTCCTCCTCAATCACCAGGATCCCTTGGCCAGCACCTTTTCCATAAGGTGCATGGTGTTGCCTCATGATGTTCCCACAGGTCAGGAATTTCTTGAACATGGCCAAAAAGGCCCTAAAGGCGGCCAGCAGGACAGCAGAGTGGGTATGGAGCCTGTCTGCTTCCTACCATTTCCCAGTCCTTTCCTAGGCACAGGAAAGGAAAACCCACTCCCCACCAGCTGCTGGAGAACTTGCTCTGGAGATGCAGCCCTGCATCCTGTGACTCATGGAAACTGGGGAGCCATGGAAATGGGAGGGATGGAGCACCCTGCCCACTCCAGAGATGTGGGACCTGCTGCTCCAACCCCTTGGGGCAGAGGAAGGAGCTGAGTGTCACTAACTGCAGAGCCTGTGGGGGGATCAGGATTTTTCCTTCCACTCCAGTTCTCTGAGACTACTTAGTTTCTTCATTTCTTTTCTTCCTATGGGGCTAAAAAAAGAATTAAGCCTTCTGTATGAAATATCTGATTCAGTGTAAATCCATACACTCCTCATTTCCCACCCTTCTGTGAGAATTGCTTCTTCACTTTGACTAACAAAAAATAGAGTGTTTGCGTGAGCACAGCCCTACTTACAGGAGGAAATGAAAGTTCAGCACTGCCCCCAGTTTGGGGCTTTGATATCCTCAAACACATTGTCCTTAACCAAAAGAGTTCCAGATATCCCACATCCAGAAATGGGACGTGTTTGAAGTGTGTGCCAGGCCTGTTCCTGAGGAACACCTGCAGGACGGGAAGTGGCAGCCTTGAGGCGACATTGGGCATCTCTTGTCCTCCTGAGGAGCACAGAGCAGGAATCTGCTGCAGCAGCAGACAGGGATGTGTGCTAGGGGAGAGCACAGCCCTCACACCCACTTGTACTTTTGCTTCCAAGAATTGTTCCTTGGTAAGGAGCCCTTTGATTAAAGGAACTAATTTACAAAGCAACAACAAGCAAAGAAAATCCTTGTGTGAACTCTCTCCAGCAGCCACAGCACCTTGCTGCTTCTAAGCTCTAAAGACCAACTTGACATTTCATTCCAGCTCCTGTGAGGAAGCAGCAGGGACAATGGGCACCAGAGAGGTCATCAAACCCTCACTCTCTGCCTCCTTCAGCAGCCAGCTCCTCCTCTGCAGGCTCATAATTACCCCAAAGCGCCATTTTGGGGTCCCAGGCATTCTGCCCCTCAGATCCCACTTCAGGAGGAGTTTCCTGTGTAAGGTCACATCAGACTGACGCCTCCTGCCTGCTTCTCTGCTGTTCCAGTTAATAAACATGTCCCAGGGCTCTCTGCTGGCCTCACACAGTTTTCACAGCTCTTTTTCCTCCCAGTGCCTGTCCCAGCTTTCTCAGTCAAGACCTTCAAAAGGAAATGCCAGCCTCACAATCAGAGGTTCACACCTTGATCCTGCCCTTAGATGTGATGTCCCCTGGCAGCCTGTTGGCCAGGGAAGTTGTGGATGCCTGGAAGTGCCCACAGCCAGGCTGGATGGGGCTCTGAGCAGTCTGATTTGGTGAAAGAGTCACTGTTTTCACAGGGGTTAAAAGGATTTTTTACAGAAGGTTTAAAGGCTTTATATTGTGAAGGGGGTGGGAAGAGTGGACCGAACACCTCAGAAAATCCAACACTGGAGTGTCCACACTGAATACTGAAAAAGAAGCTTTCCCCTCTTTTGGAGACAGCTGCTTCTTGAGAATCTTCTCTCTTGGTGTGCTCTCTCCCCACATCTGGACCTGGAGCTCAGTTCCCAGGAAGTTTGGTTTTGTGGCTTGGTTTCGGTTTGTTGTGCTCCAAGTTGGGGCTCTGCAGTGTGTCCTGCTTTTCACAAAGGACTGAGAGCTCTTCTCGGGTCCATGGAGTTTCTTTCTCATTTAATTTGTTCCTAATTAATTGTCACAGTAAGGAGATGGGAGGCAGAACTGCAACAGAAAAAGTTCTATTAGAGAAAAGGAAAAAATTTCCATAGCAAAGGCAGTCAGCCAGCAAATCACAGGCCCAGGTTAGCAGTAGGATCTCTCTAATTGGAGTTACTCATTATTTGACAAAATGAACCTGAAGACCCAAGTTCACTTCAGAGATGGTCAGAGCTTCAGTGCTGGGGATGCCCCTGGCACCCAAGGCCGTGGTCCAGAGCAGGGGAAAGAGCTCAGATGTGGCTCTGTTAAAGGATTCAGTGAAGCAAACTGATTTGGGTGGAGGAGAGTAAAAATAAAGCAGTGCCTTTATCAGTGGGGCTGTGTCCAGAGGCCAGGAATTAAACCAGAAACACACACAAGCATTGGGATGGGGAGCTATTTAATCAGCTGGAATTAGCTGTGGGGTTTATCATTTCAGCTTTTTGTGTTTGGACTGATTACAATTAAAATGCAAAGTTCTGACTGTTTAAGCACTCCGTGCTAATTGGGGGATCAGTGGGCTGTCTTTTCCTTTTCTCTTCCAATTTCTTTTATGGCTTTGTTTCCAGCACAGAAGGTGTGGCAATCCCAGGGATTTGAAATGAAGGAGAGAGGTGGAAAACACCAAATAAAACCTGTGTGGGCAATTCCTCCAAAGCTGGAGAGGGAGGGGAGCAGGGGTCTTTCCTGCATGGGGAGCAAACCTTTGCAAAGGGATGTGATCATCCTGCTTTCCTCTCCCCTGGTTACTTTTGGTCCAACAGCTGTGGGGATTAATTGAATGAGGTGGTTGCTCAGGAGTTTGCTTGTTTTTGCAGCTTGTTTTTGTGTGGTGAAAGAATTGTGACTCAGAGCAGCCCTTTTCTTCAGCAATGGGTGCTTTTCCAGGGAGAGGCCAGGTTTTTGGAGAGGGCAGCTGAAGGAATATCACAGCAGCCTCCTCCACACCCCCATCCCAGCCACGGCATGGTTTGCAGTCCTGAGGCAGGTGTGGGCAGCAATTATCACACCCACGAGGCTGCCCCCATCAGCAGGATGCTGCTTGTGCCTGGAAAGGGAAAATCCCACTAGAATTTCTTGAGTGAACAGTGAAAACAAAAAAATCTAAGGCCTTCAACATGCAAAACATCAGAATGGAGATTTGTTCAGGCACAAATAGTGTTTGGAGAATGGTCTTGAACATGGTGGTGGGGCAAGGCTGCAGTTCCAGCCAGAGGATTCCTGCTCCTGGTGCCAGCTCTACTTTGTCAGCAACCAGCAGGGAGCAGCTCAGTGCTGGGGTCAGGATTCAGGGGCATCAAGGCACCAGCACCACAAACAGAAAAGCATTGACTGCCACAATGAGCAAATGTTGCTGTTTCCACCCAAAATTTACACTGTCAGCTCTGCTTCCCAGAGAGCTGTGGTCAGCAGTGATGGGCAGCTGGGCACAATCACTTCGATCTGCTGAAATCATCTTTTAAGCAGCTGAATGCTCCTTGTGCTCGTGCCAAGGTGATGTGTTACCCCTTCCCTTCTGATGGAGAGCTCAGGCCCAGAGCTGGAATCCTCCAGTTGATGCCAGTGGGGAGCAGAGCTGACAGAAACCTGGATAACCCTGTCAGAGGGGTTTGCAGAGCACAGGGATGACCAGAGGAGTGGGAGCCAGGGGTGCAGAGAGTCACAGGAGGACCTGGGAAGCCCCTCAGAGGGAAGGGGGACAGCAATTCCTGCCAACTCCATGGCAGGAGCCAGAGGAGGGCAGGCATTGCACAACTCCTTACCTCAATTCCACAAAAACCCATCCTGAACGCCCCTTCCAGGACAGACTGCCAGGCTGGAGTGGGTGGCAGGGAGGTGTCCACCTCCATCTGGGGAGCAGGGATGGCTCTGGAAGGGTTGAGAGGAGGTGAAGCCCTCCCCAGACACACAGAGGGGAGGGAGTGAAGGGTGAGCTGCCTCCACCACGGCCAGGCCTGCAGGAGGCTCTAATGAACCTTCCATGCCCAGCCAAGCACGTCAGCAGAGCAGCCCCATCCCCAGGGAAGGGCAGGAGGGGTCCCAGGGGCTCTGCACCCTGTGATGCTGCTCCTGCTCTCGCTCCACTGCTCTCCAGAGATGGGCAGCTGGGTGTGAAATGTGCTCAACTTTTTCGTGGGTTTTTTCATGAATTCAGTGAGATTTACTGACAGAAATGAGACAGGAAAATCGCTTCTGATCCTAGTGGGGAGTGCTGGGATGTGGAGCTGAGGAGGGAAAGGGGACAGGGGCAATGAGGGAGCCTGCAGGTGCTGGAGCAGAGGTACTGGGAATGCCCTGACTGTTGTTGGCGTGGTTTATCCTCCCATTGCCTTCTCCCAGCTGCCCCACAGGCAGAGCTTCCCTCACAGTGGGACACAGAAGCTCATCCCTGTCACACGAAACAACACGAGTGTACACCGCTGCTCTCAAGGTGAAGAAAAAGGGAAGTTTATTTTCTGACTCCAACATTTATATGTTTCTAGAAGTGACAGTGGATTGGAAGGTGACAGTGCCATCTCTCCAATGACACTGGACAAACCAACAGTCTATCAAATTTCTCCTCCTCCATAAAAGAATGCAAAACAGTAAGTTATTTACATAAAGCGTGTGAGGAAGTTTGTTACAAGAATGTAAACATCAGAAGGCTTAGAAAATCTTAAAAAATCAGGGCCACACATCCCCCAAGTCCTGAGCCCAGAGGGAGCTGAGGCAGGGGGTGGCTGCCCTGGGAGAGCACCAGGACCATTTCCAGAGGCAGGTCCAGGTGTGTCTCTCCCCATCCCCCTCATTGACTGGGCTCCGTCTGTCATCACAGCCCATGTGAGATGAGGACAGGAGTGGCTGTCCATGACACCTCAGGATTTCAGCTTTTATATTTCCATATATTTGTAACCCTGCAGTTCTTTAGTGGATAACTCTAAACTCCACACACAGTGTGAGCTGCTGCTTATCCATTTTGGGCAGACACAACAATTCCTCTCCAGGCCTGGCAATCAAGGACACCTCAGTGTCACAGATCTGAGAGACGGAAACAAAAGTGAGTTGGGGGCAGCAGACTGGGGGTAAATGACTTCATTACCTGAAGCTGTAATTGGAACATTAACCCCCAATATGCCAATGGACCAAACTTATTAAACTCTGAAAACCCATGACCTGTCATTCATTTTGGGTGCAGCCCCTGGGGGATTTGTCTGTCCTGAATGTACCTGAAGGCCCTTCAATAAATAGAATTGCTTTTTATTCTCCTGATTTTGTCTGGCCTCTGTTTTTAGGTAGCCCCATAAAGGCATCATCCCTGTACCTCATAGCAAGCCCAGTCCCAGCTCTCCCCCCAGCAGACCCCAATGCAGGCCTGGGGACAGGTTGGGCCAGGCCTGATGGTTCTATTGCTACACAAGCTCCCCAAAGAGCTGGAATCTGGCTTGAAGCAAGAGCCAGAGTTTGATATCTGAGTCCTTGAAGCATGTTTCCCTCACTGGGAAGCCCAAAAGCCCCTCCTGTGTTGTGCAGGTGTGCCCTGAGCTGCAGGCTTGGTCCCCAGGTGCTCTGAGGCCAGCTGCCCTGTCCCACAGGCGTGTGAACAGCAATTGTGAGCTGCAATTTCCACTGGGGTGGGTGTCCCAGCTGGAGCTTCCCTGGCCTGGCTCCCTTTGGGGGTGCAGATGTGTTCAAGTTGTTGCTGCCAAGAAAGCTGTGGGAAGAACTGCAGCAAGCAAGAAACCACATCCAGTGTGGTGTGGGGGAGAGATTGAGGCACACACAGCTCTCACTTTCCTATAGTCTCCAGGGCAGGGGGAGATATTTAATGGAAATGTGCTTGGTCTGGCAGGGAGGGAATTTTTTGGCACCACCTCAATTCAAAGTGCTGTAAAATGAGGTGTTGCTGAGGCAGACTCCAAACTAAAGGGCATGAGGGTTTCCAACCTATCTTCCTGAAGGAAAACTCAGAGACAGAGGGAAGCAAACTGTGCTTGCTTAAAAGCCCTGGATTTTTATTTTTTCACCACTTCAAGCCCCCAAATGGAAGCATAGAAGGGAAGCTCACCTGCTTGAAAACAGCCATGGGTGGCAAAGGGACTTTCCAGAAATCACAGGGAGAGTAGGGATCAAACCCAATGTAGGATCACCCCAGGCTGTGTGGGAATTCTGTGTGTATGATGTGGGAAGGCAGGAGGATAGAGCTGGGATGAGGAGGAGACCCTGGGGCACTCTCATGCTCTAGAGCAATGTACAGCTGGGCTGTTTGCCTGAATGTGCCCAAGCTCTGCGTCACCAAGCACCTAAATGTGCTTGTGAGGGAAAACCTGATGTGCCAGTCTAACAAAGATCCCAGCTTGCACAAAAGCAGAGAAAATTGCATTCAGAGATTACACTTTTTGCCAAGTAGGAAGGACCACTTATGGCTGTTTTCCTAAGTGAGGGAAGGAGAAAAGAGAGGGAGCCACCAGCCCTAAAAAGAAGCTGAAACTGGAACTCAGAAACTCAGATGCAGAGACTGTTTTCTGAACACAGCCTTGTGTAGCGTGGTCCTTACCCCAAAATAATTGGGGCAGAAGGATGGGGTTGGCCTCTTTTATCTCACTGCTGTCCAGTGAAACCTTCAAACCGAGCCAGCAGCTCTGGGTTGTGCTTGGAAACAATTTGGGAGCATCCCCAGGAGCCAAAAGTGCCTCTGTTGTGAGCCTTGGCCTCTGTTATTGCTGGCACTGAGATGTTTCTGCAGCCAGGAGGTAAAAGAGCTGCTCAGAGCAAAGGTTTGGCTCTTGTTCTCCTGACAAAGGCATTTAAATGGCAGCAGAACTCAGAGCAGAGCTGCTAACAGCTGAGCTATTTTCATCCCTCCGTGTCTCCCTCGCCTCGCAGCAGCGCCAACGTCAGAGGCAGGAAAGACCCTGGGAAGGGCTCTGGAAGCTGGCAGTGCCATGGGAGGATGGTATTGCCACAGGGGGATGGCAGTGCCATGGGAAGAATCACAGAATGACAGAATAATGAGATTGGAAGAGACCTCTAAGATCATCAAGTCCAACCTATGCCCTAAGACCACAACCAGACTATAGCACCAAGTGCCATGTGCAGTTTCTTTTTAAACACATCCAGAGATGGCGATTCTACCACCTCCCTGGGAAGAGCATTCCAGTGCTTTATTATTCTTTTGGTGAAAAATTTCTTCCTAATATCCAACCTACACCTTCCCTGACATAGCTGGAGGCTGTGTCCTCTGGTTCTGTCAGAGACCAACCCCACCTGTCTGCAGCCTCCCTTCAGGAAGGTGTAGAGAGCAATAAGGTCACCTCTGAGCCTCCTCTTCTCCAGGCTAAACAGCCCCAGTTCCTTCAAACGTTCCTCAGATGGCAGTGCCACAGGAGGATGGCAGTGCCATGGGATGGGACAGCCCTGTCACCTCTCTGTCCCCCTGGATGGGCATCGAGGCCTCCCCAGCCCAGCATGAACCACAGGCAGGAAGGCTCCTCCTTCAGGAACAAATCCCAAAACTCACAGAATCCTTGATAAATAAATCAAGAGGGTTCCATGCTCTGCTCCCAGATGCTGCTGTGGAAATCCAGAATAAGTTCAGTGGATGAATTCCAAATGGACCCGTGTCAGGGAGAGCCGGATTTAGCCTGAATGGCAGAGCAGGGAAATGAGATGCTTTTTGCTCACTGCATTGAAGCATAAACATGATTTCCCTTGTGAAGTTTTCCAGCCATCCTCTGGAATGTAGCAAAAGAGAGCTGTGGCTGCTCAGCATCACTGCATTCTTTAGCTGCCCTTTGTTTGTTGGCCCAGCAGCAGCATCACCTGTGTGTCTGAGGGCACAGGAGCACACCTGTGGCATTGCTGGAGCCCAGCCTGTCCCAGGTGAGCTCTCAGACAGCAGGAATTCCTGTCATGGAGCAGGAACAGCCAACTGATACATCTACCCTGACCCACTCCCTTCTGCCCAAATCTGAACCCCATCTCTGGATCAACTGGAGCAAAATCTCTTCTTTGCCATAAATTAGAGCAAAGCTGTCCTTGATCTTTGCATGAAGCCCATGAAAATTGTAAGAAACAAGAGGTAATGGGGTTTTTCTTCTTCAGCTTTTTTTTTTTCCTTGTAATGTACCTCATTCTGCTTCCAAGTTGATTTTTTTTTTGAGCTCAATTATATTTTCTCTTTTCCACCCCAAAATTTAGCAGGAGGTTGTATAAAAGAATAAACAAATAGCCCTAAAGGAAAACCTGCAAGCAACACAAAACAAAAGCAAAAAAGCAAAAGAGTGTCTTTGTAACCAAATTGATGTCAGCATCTGTGGAAATAAAATATTTAGCCCAGGATTCAGTGCTTATCCTCCTGGTGTCAGCTCTAATCCGAGCTGCCACTTCAGAAAATGGGCAAACAAACAAAAAATAGCCCAATCTTTTCCCTTACAACGCTGGTTTCAAGGCTGTGAATGTGGAGCTGGGAATTGATCCCAGGGAGTTTCTGTGCACAGATTGTTGGGGGAGCTCTCTGTGTCCCACCAGAGCTCCTGCTGCAGCTTTTCCTCCCCTCCCTCCCTGCCCCCAGCTCTGTCTCCCTGTGCTCATCCTGATCCCAAATGCCAGGGCTGACAGCACCCCAGAGGGACACCAGCACCACTGGGGGCACTGAGGGTTTTAAATTATTTTGTTTTTTTCTCTTGCTGCTGCTCACACAAAATCACAAAATCACAGAATCAATTAGGTTGGAAAATACCTCTGAGATCATCGAGTCCAACCTATGACCAAACACCACCATGTCCATTAGACCATGGCACCAAGTGCCAGTCTTTCCTTAAACACCTCCAGGGACAGTGACTCCACCTCCTCCCTTGTCAGAACTCAGTGCATCCCTCCTGGTGTCCAGAGTTGCTGGCATCCTGCCGGGGGCTCAGAGACCCTGGCACACAGCCCAGAACACCTGGGGATTTGATTATGACCCCTGGAGCAAGTTACCAGCTTTGTATGAGGACATGAAAGTCACAGAGGTTTGAATAGTGTAATAATAAAATGATCACAGGGTGAAAATGTAGATTTTAGGATTTTTGGTATGGGGGTTATGGGGACAAGATGAAGGAATCAGGGGATGTCCAGCCTTCCTTCTTCTTCTTCTTCTTGTTCTCCATTTTCTGCAGTGACGTTGGCGCTTTGGGATTGGTTTAGAGTAGAAGTGCACTGTCTAACACAGGTGATAGATATTGGGAATTAAGTGTAAATATGTTATAGTAGTTTGTAGTATAAAAGGACAACACCACCTCAGGGGCGGTCAGAGTGCCTGTGGCTGCCCTGCTGAGCAGATCTCAGCTGGGCAGAAAGAAAATTTTATAGATAAGAATTAATAAACAACCTCAAGACCGAAAAGTGAAGAGTCCAGACTCGTTCTTCAGTTGCATGGGCTGAAGCAGAAACACCCTGCACATCTCGGGGCAGCAATCATCAACAGCAACCCGAGACTCCCTGGGCAGCCCATTCCCATATTTAATCACCCTTTCTGTGAAGAAATTCCTCCAAATGTCCAACCCCAGCTTTCCTGATGCAGCTTGAGGCAATTTCTCCTTGTCCTCTCCCTGGTTGTCTGGGACAAGAGGACAAGCCCCACCTGGCTCCCCCCTCCTGTCAGGGAGTTGCAGACAATGAGAAGGTGTCCCCTGAACCTCCTTTTCTCCAGGTTGAGCAACCCCAGCTCCCTCAGCTGTTCCTCACAGGACCTGTGCTCCAGATCCTTCACCAGCTTTGTTTCTATTTGTTTCTGCTGGGTACTTGTGCCTCTCCAAACCCATGCCAAGCTCCAGGCCAGGTGTCCTTAATACAACAATTCACCTTATAAAAACTCTTTAAACTGACCTTTAAACAACCCCTAAGGAGATTCTGTTTGGGGCTTTGGGTTTGGTTTATTTCTGGAAGCAAGTGCAACAAAAACTCAAATAATATTTTTAGCCTTGGACACCGCAGGAGCACCAACAAATCCAAAAATATTCCTGAAAAGCAAGACAGCAGGGGTCTGCTTGAACCATAAATGCCACAAAAATAGTAACCCCAGGAGAAGCTCCTTTTTTTTTTTTTTTCAATGCTGAAAGCAAATACTTTTCCAGCCAAAATAGAAGTTGATGTAACAGATTTGACCTTTCTTGCTGTCAGCTGTCAACCCAGCAGCACCACCATATTCACCATGTCCTCAAGTGCCACATCCACGTATTTTTTGAATAATCCAAGGGTGGTGACTCCACCACTGCCCTGAGCAGCCTGTTCCAGGGCTTTATAACCCTTTCAGTTAAGGAATTTTCCCTAATATCCAATCTAAACCTGCCCTGGCACAACCTGAGGCCATTTTCTCTTGTCCTGTCCTTTGTTTACCTGGGCGAAGAGACTGACAACCTCTCACTGCAACCTCCTCCAGGGAGTTCTAGAGAGCAAGAATGTGCTTTTCCTCCAGCTGAGGGTCTTGCACTGATTACTTCTCCTTCAGGGACTGATGGTTTGATCTTTCCCTTGTGTCCAGAGTATGCTGCACTCCTTACCTGGATCTGGTCTGGAGTCTTCACCTCGATCCAAACAGGCCAATTGCCCCCACTTGAGGAGGACAATATCGCAATATCAAAGCTGGGAGCCAGTGCTGTGCTGGCTTTTAATGACCACAGCAATGTTCTCAGAGCAGAGCAGCCTACATGTGGTCAAAGCAGCAAAATTAAGCTCACCCCCCAGCCCCCATCCCCAGCCAAAAATGAAAAGTACAGCAAGGTTGGAGGGGAGATGGCCCACCTGTGTGTCCTCCCTGCCTGTCTGCAGCAGAGCCATGGCCTGGCTGCCTCTCAAGGAGTTTCCTCCCCATTCTGCCCAGTCCTGTCCCTCAGGGTTGGGGAATGAAGGGGAGCAGGGGACAAGGGAGACGCTGGCAGCAGTCATTCAATCTTGATTAATCTTTTATCCATAAATTTATGTCCACTTGTAGCTCAAAATACACTGCATTTAAATGATCAGCAGTGAAACAAAACTCAAAATTTAGCAGGGCAAGGTTTCAGCAGCTCAAATGTCCTTCTTTGGTCCGTTTCAGGACTTATTTTTCCAGTTGACATTTTCTTCCTCTTTTGGGCTGAAAAGAAATGGATATGAAACATGGAAACCACACCTGAACTGGAGGAATATTTCCCTGTGCTTCTGAATGGCTCCTTTCCCAGGCTGCCGGCCACCCACCCAGCTCTTTGCTCAGTCCCTTTGGGCATGAGAAGCCTGCCAGAGAAATGCTTATTTCTGCAATCCCAGCCCTGCAAAAGGCAGCTGCTGTTCCCACCAGGGCCTGAGCTCACAGTGGGATGCCCCAAGGAGCTCCTTTCTGATAAGGCACTGCTGGCTGCAGGGCAGGAAGGCTCTGCACAGGGATCTGGCCAGGCTGGCTCCATGGGCTGAGGCCCAGCCAGGCCCTGTCCTGGGTCACACCAAGCCCTGCAGCTCCAGGCTGGGCAGAGGGGCTGGAAAGGGCCTGGTGGGAAAGGCCCTGGGGGTGCTGCTCACCAGCAGCTCAACAGGAGCCAGGTGTGCCCAGGTGGGCAGGAGGCCAAGGGCACCTGGCCTGTCCCAGCCATGGTGGGGCCAGCAGGACCAGGACAGTGACTGTCCCCTGCCTGGGCACTGCTGAGGCCACTCCTCAAATCCTGTGTCCAGGGCTCTGGGCTCCTCATGACAAGAAACACATTGAGGGGCTGGAGCATCACTTTGGCCACCCAACAGAGCATCAGGAGTGCTTCCCCTGAGGCTGAAAGGAAAAAGATTCACTCAGGACCTGTGTCCTGTGTCCTGCTGACCAAGGAGTGTGAAGCAGAGACACAGAGCAGCCATTCCCTGTCGCAAACATCTTTTCATTAAAAATCTTTTCTTAAAATTTTTTCCTTCTGAGAAGCTGAGAGGCCTCAGAAACAAAATGTAAACAATGGTTATCTGCTGCTGTGGAATGTAACAGGTGCATCTTTGATTGGTCTCATGTAGATGTTTGTAATTAATGGCCAATCACGACACAGCTGGCTCTCTCTCTGTCCGAGCCACAGACCTTTGTTATTCATTCTTTTCTATTCTTAGCTAGCCTGCTGATGAGAACTTTTCCTTCTATTCTTTTAGTATCGTTTTAATGTAATATATATCAAAAAATAATAAATCAAGCCTTCTGAAATATGGAGTCAACATCCTCATCTCTTCCCTCATCCGAAAACCCCTGTGAACACCATCACAATTCCCTGTCCTGAGATGGGCTGTGGAGCCCAGACACTGCCAATGCTGTCCCTCAGGAGCAGGAGGAGGTGCTTTAGATGCTGAAAGTTGGCACGAGGGGTGCACCAGAAGAGGCTTTGTGCAGGTGTCTGTCTTGGCTGTAACTCTGTGTTACATAAAAGTGATGCAGTTTTCTGTGCAGACAAAGCCTTTTCTGGCTGGGAAGGGCAGATGAGAGACGCAGGTTTGGGAGAGCACCAGGGACAGGAAGGGGAGGGTTGGGATCTCTGACTCAGCCCTCGTCACTCTGGGAATTTCAGCGGCTGCAGAAAGCTCCTGAACCTTGTGGAGCAGTGACTTAAAACTCCCCACAGCCACCAGGACAATTCCCAGCTGTAGCTGCAGCAAATTTGCTGTTCTGAGCCCTGGACATCCCTCTCTCCCTTGGGATGTGTTGAGGAAAGCAAACCATTTTGTCACCCCTGCTTTCCTCCCAGAGCAGAAGGTGAAGCCCACCTTAGACTGAGTACTGTTCCAGATGGACACCAGGAAGGCCGTCCTGGATAAGCCTATCCCTGTATTTCTGCCTCCTGCAGGCAGCTGCTAATCAGGATTGTGGAAGATTTGGGGCCAGATGAAACAGCTGAATGGGTCACTGTGGAGAGCCAAGCATCTCCACGTGGCTGCACTGAACTTGCAGCTTATTCACATGAACAATGCCAGCAGGGCTGCTCTCAGCTTGGGTTATGTCTTGTTTGGAAAGACAAAAGAGGGCAGGAGTTTCTCTTGAAATGGAAAATATAAACCCCCTCCCTCCAAACTGTTATAATTTTGAAATTAAGGGGCTCTCAGGGAAAGGTATGGGAATAGGAATAACAGTTCTTTAGTAGGGAAAAGAAAAAAAAAATAAAAATCCAGCAATACAAAATAAAAATACGAATAATACAAAATAGTACAAAAATACAAAATAATACAATAATATAAATAAATATAAACAATACAAATATGATAATACAAAAAATTACAAAATAATAGTACAAAATAATAAAAAAAAAGCCACTGCCAGAGTCAGACTATGCCCTGTCCCCTGTGTGTCAGGGCGGTGTCCCAGCCCCATCCCATGGGGGCTCAGCCCTCCTGCAGTGCCAGCTGTGGCTCTGCTGCAGCAGGGATCCTGCACAAGGGGGGAGTTTTCCTCTGCAGCTCCAGGGCTGCTGCAGATGGGCCTGGGCTCCCTCTGGCCATGCAGGGCAGCAGAAAGCTGCTCCTCTGGCAATGCAGGGGGCAAAGGCTGCTGTGCTGTGCCAGGCCCAGATTGGATCCAGGGAGGAATGCTTGGCTCCTCCCCTGGGTGGAGCATCTCCCCATGGGATGCTGGGATTGGATCAGCCCTGCAGGGACACTCAGTGGCCATGGACAGCAGAGCTCTCCTGGAGGAGATATGTGTCATGGAAGAGATAAATAAAACTGCCCAATGAACAGAGGATAGCTGCCCCACCTCTGACAGATGGCAATAGAACACACACCCCTGGCCACAATTTGCATTTGTAACCTAAGACAGTTAGGAAGCATTTATTTTGGGGTTATGAGAGTTATGATGTTTTCCTCAGACTAATTCAACAATGGGAGTTACGTCATCCCCATGGTATTTCACTGTGTCTGATGAAATGCACTTAAAAGCCTGGGTTTAAATCGCTTGTTGATTTTTGGGGCACATTGGTTTAATTATATTGGTTTAGAAAACAAGGTCTTCAGCATGCCAGATGCTCCTGTGAAAAAGTTACTCTTTGTCTAGTTATTTCACTAGAATTATGCTGGTACAAACACTCCACTGAGAACCTAGGAAAAAAGAACAGGAAACAACCAAGAGAAGTAACCTAGACCAAATCAAGCAGTCATCTATTCAAACTCCTCCAGAATTTATGAATCTATTTTTATTATTCGTATTTGTATTACTTATATTGTTTATATGAAGGCACTTGTCCAATATAAATAATACAAATTATTTTGTATTATGTGGGGAGGCCCTGGCACAAGGTGTCAAGAGCAGCTGTGGCTGCCCCATCCTTGGGAGTGTCCAAGGCCAGGCTGGACAGGGCTTGGAGAAACCTGGGGCAGTGGGAGGTGTCCCTGCCCATGGCAGGGGGAGGAACAAGGTTGTTTCCAACACAAAACTCTCTGTGATTGTCTGGTTCTCTGAAGTCAGCCCAAAACAGTACTGGGGTGTCCAAGCTGCATTGGGAAACCACAGTGTGATCCTCACCTGATCTCCCCAGCTGGGGTGCAATCTCCAGAGAACACCATAAGCAATTCCAGGGGTCTCTTTGGGTCCTGGCTTCAGCACTGACCAAACCTCAGACACCCATGAACATGTTAAGCAGTGGGCATGGGAAGACAGCAAGTTAATTCAGTTGTATTACAGCTGAGGTAGATTTAGATCTCTACAAAGTCTGGCACTGGTTCCTATTTTTCACCCAAAGTGTTCTCTTCAATCTTAAAAATGGCTTTGATATGTGCTGAGTAGCAGAGAGGCTGTGATCAATTTGTTAGAATGAGTTTATTAAAGAAGAGAGTCCTCAGAAGAAGAAATTGGGAACATGGCACCTGTAATTATCTCTGTCAATTGAGATGGATTCTGAAAACCTGAGCTTCCCCTCCAGCTTTGCTGCAGCTCTGATCTATCACACACAGGCTGCAGCTCTGAGCTCTGCTCCTTGATCTGCTTCTCTCCCCTGAGCACTGGGGAATTCCTTCCTCTCCCGTCCCCACCATGCCATATATAAAAAACCCAAATATGCCAAAATTGATCAAAATTTTCCTTTTTCCAGTTAACCCAACCTATGTGCAAGTTTGTGTCTAATTTCACAAACAGCTTCAGCCAAATGTATGCAGGATTAGTTTTGACATCAAGCTGAAATGTTTTGAAATTGCTTTTTTTAAACTTTTAACACTGAAATAAATTATGTTTAGCCTAACATTAAAAACCAGAGGAGATGATAAAGGACATTTTTCTCTTCCTGTTGAAGCCACCACTTAGGCCTGACTTAGTTTTGCCAAAGTGGTTGACCCAAATTCCCTCTGCTTTCTTTGGGTTCAGCCACTCACATGAAAAATAGTCTGTGCAGCCAGCTGTAATCCACACATCTCTGCTGGTTTCTTGCCTTCTGCCCTGCCTTTCCTCCTGCAAGGGCTGTTCCCTCCTTTCCCCACCTGGTTTGGTGTCAGATCCCACTAAATTCCCCCTTGTTTTGGGATACAGCCCCTTCTCTCAAGGCTGTTCCTCTGTGCAGGGTCATTTAGTTGTTTGGCATAATTCCCTTTATTTCCAGCACCACAAATGTATGTTCACATCACAGGAATGAATAATGGATGCTAATAATGCACAATTAATTCCCCATAAGTTACAGTGTCAGCACCAGGAGTGGGAGCAGCACAGGGCAGTTCCCCATCCCCCTGGGGTTCCTGGGGAGGGGTTTGGTGAGACCTGAGCACGGTGTGAGCCAAGGAGCCTCTCACATCACCTGAGAGGGCCTGGGGCAGGAGGAGAGGCTGTCCCTGTGCTCTCAGAGCAGAGACAGGGCTGGGAACAGCAGAGCCAGGAGCTGAGGTACTCCCACATGGCACTGCGTGAAACTGGGCAGGGGATCCCTTCCTCCCCTGCCTCCTCCTCATCCTCCCGAGGCAGGACAGGACAGCAGATCAGCACCAGCTGTTCTCCAAACTCCTGCTGCTGCCAGGAAGTTCCTGGCTGAGCCTCATCTCTCCTGCTTAATCACATTTGTTCCCCATGTCCCCATCAGTCAGGCTGGCACTCACACATGACAGCTTTGATCTTCCCAGCCCTGCTGAGGGAAGCCTGGCAGGGCCAGGGCTGCCTGCTGGGGACCATTAAAGCCCACTTGTTACTGTACCCGATGGCTGGGGCTCTTTGCACCGAGTCCAAGAGGCTGGGTTAGCCTTGGGCAGGAGCAGGAGCGGCTCCCAGAGCCCCCAGTGCCTGTGCTGCCATCCAGGGAGCACCCACCTCCTCCACCTCCTCCCTTTTCCACTGGGCATCAGCAAAGCCACAGATGGACTCTGCCTGGGAGCAGCCAGACGGATGTGAGGGGAAAGGAGTATCCAGGATAAAGCTACTTCACCTTCCTGAGTGCCCCTGGCTGTGCCCAGTAACAATTCCTGCCCATGGAAATGGGGGAATTGTCACAGACATCTTTTATGAAAAATCCTTTCCTTTGGATTTTTCCTCCTGTGTTCCTGAGAGACCTCAGGAACAAAATGCAAACAATGGTTATCTGCTGCTGTGGAATGCAACAGGTGCATCTGTGGTCTCATGTGGTTGTTTGTAATTAATGGCCAATCACAGTCAGCTGGCTCAGACTCTCTGGTCAGTCACAAGCCTTTGTTATTCATTCTTTCTTTTTCTATTCTTAGCTGGTCTTCTGATTAAATCCTTTCTCGTATTCTTTTAGTATAGTTTTAATATAATATATATCATAAAATAGTAAATCAAGCCTTCTGAAACATGGAGTCAAATCCTCATCTCTTCCCTCATCCTCAGACCCCTGTGAACACAGTCACAAAATTGCTCCAAGAGGGGCTCTTCTGAAGATGGGCTGAAAGAAAGAAAGGGAGTTTTTTTAAACCAAGTCTCCAAAGCAGGGAGCCCATAGAAAAAATTTCCTGTAAGAGGGACCTGACCCTGAGTTAAGCTGAGCATCCCACATGTTTCCTGTGCCAACCTGCAGGTCCCAGAGGTGCTCCCACCCTCCCAGAGCTGGCAGGGCTCCCAGCACAGCCCCACCATGGCAAACTGCTCATTGCCCAGCCTTGGCACATGCTGCCTGCCCAGCTCCTGCCTCAACGTGATGATGATGGGACAGCCCCAGCACACCACAGGCCAGCTTTCCATTCTGAGCAATTCCAGGCATTTAAACTGTATCAAACACAGGAAGAGTTCATGGTTCTGCACCACAGAAAAACATGGTAAAATTGCAGAAATGTGTTTGACAAATCCATCAAGTTACAAGTTGGTGTTTCTGGAGCTCTCCATGCAAAGCAGTAGGAGTTTGCCAGAGGCTTTCAGCAGAGCTGAGCTGCACCTTGGAAATGCAGCTCTGCACAAGATCATCCTCTGCTCACAGCCAAGCACAGGAGCTGTGGGCTCTCCATCCTGCTCATGGACTGGCCAAGGGTCAGTAGAAACTGTGGTTCATTGTATTCCCCTCCTGCAAAGGTGACTTGTTTCTTTAATTTCTAGATTTGCCTGCTGCAAGCTACCAACAGCCTTTGCTGTTTATCCAGTGACAGTGTGAGCACAGGGGCAGGTTTTCTCCTTTCACCCTCCCTTTCCCATCTTGTCTACCTGGGAAATCCAGCAGGAGAGGAAAGGCAAAGAAAGGAAAACCAAGCTGGGAACGGAGGGTGGCCACAGTGGCAGTGCTACCCTGAGCAGCCAGGGTGCAATCTCACCACATTGAAAAAGGTGATCCTGTGTCACTACCAGGAAAAGAAGTTGTTGCCTGTTAAGTCAGGAATAGTTGAGGACAAAGCTACAAACCATGTCAGAGCTGAAGTGCAGCTCTTAAACTGATGGTTGACATGGGGGGTCCGAGATGAGTCTGATCCAGGCAATTCAAGCCTATTAACAAACACAGAGGCATGAAAAAGCCTTTTAATTTCCCTTTCTGGTGTAGCACGTGTCATTTTTCCTTTATCAGACTGTCTGATCATCACACACATTAGTTGTCCTCCCAAGAGAGATAAATGGTACAAAAAAAGACACAGCACCAAGGGAAAAGCAGGGATGCTGACAGTGCTCCAGGTGGAAAAAGCACACAGATTTTTGGGTGAAGCAAGTCCCACCCCAGCCACAAAACACTCCAAGAACCACTCAGAAAGGGGAAGGCTGGGAGAAAATCTGGGAATGAGGAGAATTGAGGTGTCAGGGTCAGCCCTGAGCCTGACTTTGACCCTTCTGCTAAGGAAGAAAGGGACCAAAGCCACCAGAGGTCACCTGGCTGCCACCAGGGCATTGTCCCCCTCTGCAGGGGTGTAGGGCAGCCCCAGCCCTGCAGTTCCTGCAGCACTTCCCCTGCTCTGTCAGGGAAATGAAACACAAAGGGTGACATCCAAGGACAGACAGCTCTGCAAGGGTCTGCCTGGGGACAGGGGGTTCCTTCAGACTGGGCTGCTGGGCTGGTGGAGCCTGGCCTGATACAGGAACCTCTGAGTTTATCTTTCAGCTTCCAGGATAAAGTCAGGAGCTGCTCCAAGCAAATATTTAGGGAAAGAGCAGCCTAATTTATGGAGCTGAGTGAGAGGGTATCAAGGCCTGACTGGGCATAAAATTAAACCTCAGCGTTTGCTGCTTCTCCTCCCTGCCAGGTGTCCAAATTTCTGCTTGGACAAAACTGGTTGTGCTGCCTGTCCTGAGCTGGCCTGACTGGAAATTCTCCACTGGAGTCTGCCCTGGAGTCATTGAAATCCAGGGTGTGTGGGAATGATGCTGCTCACTTAGAGAAACCTGTGACTATCTGGCCACAGAGGATAGCAGGGCATATTTTTATGGGAAATAAATGCAGAAGGAGGGTCAGCACCAGAACATCTTGATGCCCTTGACAAGAAAACATATTATTTTTCTTCCAAAAAAACCCATTGCATGTGGTTCCCTTGCTTGAATCCCTTAGGTATCACATTGGGTTATATTGTACCCAGATTAATCCACTGCATCTACCAACCCATCTGTTAATGCTGAAGAATTCCCAGAATATGAAGAATTCCCAGATGAACATGTCTTCAAGTGTTTATTTAAAGTATTTGGCCTTGCTAAAGACTTCATGTGATAGCTCTGGAAATGAGGAGTGCTGCCCTTGGTGCAGCTGTGCTGCTGTTTGTGGAGGGATGTGAGATTTTGTTTGTAGATGTAAAATTTTCTGAGCTGCAGAATTGCAGATTGGGTGAGGGAAATGGAGGCTGGATTGCTCCTCAGGATAGGATGGCAGAGAGCTTTGATATCTCACAAATTAGGAGCTGTTGCTGTTGCTAGGACTATGTCCCAGAGCCCACGCGATTTTAATCCTGGGAACAAGCAGCAGGAGGAGCTTTGGTTTGTGTTACCTGCAGATCACAGAATAATCATGGAGTTGTTAAGGTTGGGAAAGGTCTTTAAGACCATCAAGTCCAGCTTGACACCACCACTGTGCTCACCACTAAACCATGCCCCAAAGTGCCACATCCACATGTCCTGTGAACACTTCCAGGCATGGTGACTCCACCACTTCACTGTTCTGATGTTTGACAATCCTTTCCACTAAGAAATTTTTCCTAACATTCAATCCAATCCTCCCCTGACATAACTTGAGGCCATTTTCTCTGTCCCTGAACACACCAAGTCCTGCAGTGCTGCTCTATGAACAATACTTTCCAAACAGGCAGGAACTTCTCCCTGACTTCCTGAAATCTTAAATTTGGAGGAGGAAAAGGGGTGATTTGATTGCTTAACCTCCATTCCTATGGAGGGCCTTACCTCAGAAGAATTGGTGTTCACACACAACCTTGAAGCAGGAGAATTTGGTGTGAAGGATCTGGAGATGTGGATCTGCTGCTGAAGATTTGCCTGAGACTTTGGTGAGGAGGAGGAGCAAGAGAAATCAGGTAAAAAAGCCAAAATAATGAGGAACTTCTGAAACAGGAAAGTTGGCTTTGGCTGTGCCTCAAATCTGGAGCTCTGAGCTTGGGATGGTTCAATTTTCTCCTCTGGTTGCTGAGGGGACACTGAGGGGACACAGGGTAGTTCAGTGTTGCTGCTGCTGTTTGATTTGTCTGATGCTCTGTTGGCACTTAATGATTGCTATAATTCTATTTTTTAAAAATAAGTTATTTACAAGTTTTCTTTCCCATGGAGCTGAAAACAGCAAAATCAATCTAAACACCTAACGCTAAGAAAACAAATAGATTCTTCAGATCATCAAATTAAGCTGCTCACAGAACTCGTGGTGGTTCTTCTCAGTTACAGCTGTGGGACCCCAAAATAATTGCCAGCAACCAAATGTGTAATGGGTGGGGTCTTTGTGGGGGGGCAGTTGGGTTTTCAGTGGGAAGGGAAGTAAAAACACCCCACAGAATGGAAAACATGAAGGTAGCTGCTGGTACCCCATAGTTTTGATAACATTTGGTATTGGCTTTTTTTTCCTGCTCAAAAGAAGCACATAGGTAATAGCACTGAGGAGAATCTGCATTTCACCTTGGGAAGAAGCACAGCAAATTCAGTTTGTGAATAAGTTTGTCTGGCAACAATGTGGAGAGTCTCTTTTTTCTGGCTGTATGGGACAGTGGGTGTGAAATACAAAGCTGTGTTTGGTGTCAGGTACATTCAGGCAATGTGTGTTTGTGATTGTGATATGTGCGGAAACCGACCATGGGACAGTTATAAAGATGAATTCTAATAAATAACTGAGGAAAGTAAAGCATGGAAGAAGGCCTTTGAACCTATCCTTTGTTTGCAATTAACCTTTATAAGTCTTAAGTTGATTTAGGAGCATTTGAATTAAAGTTTTAAGATGCTGCTTTTTGACAAGAACTTTCTGCTTGTAGTTAAGCCTTAAAAAGTGTTGCAATAATAACCCTTTGAAGTATAATTTTAGAGTATTGCTTGTAATAAGGATCTTTGAAACTATAATTTAGAAGATATAAAAAGGAAACATACTTATTTCACACCTTAACAAAACAGTGAAAAGCAGCTTGAGAGAGGAAGATGAACATCAACTCAAGGATTAATAGTTTCGACCAAGGGAAGCTGGACATCACTGTTATGAGATTTACAGTCCTTGCAATTAAAAGGTGGATCCACATCTGGAATCTGGACCTCACCAGCTGGGAGAGTCCTTTTGGGATGTACATTCTGAGAAGACTAAATCACAATAGTGTATAGAATTGTGATGTAAAAATTGAGAATAGAAACTGCTGAGAAAACTCCTGAGTACCCCTATAAATACCTGTAAGCCCCAACTATGGGTGTGCAGTTGGAGGGAAAACTTCCCCCACTGTACCCAGCACTGTATTGCTCATTCTTTATCACATTATATCACATTAATAAATTGATTGCTGCTTGAATATTGGCCTAGTCAAGCTTCTCATTTATAACAGTGGGGAAACTACAGAATCCTAGGAAAAAAAAAAAAAGTATCCTATAGGAAGGAAAACAAAGGAAAGGTGACAAAAAGAATCAGAGTTGTGGTGGTGGTAGTGGGGTTGTTTTTGCTGTTTGGGTTTTTTTGCTGGCTACTTCCCTTGTTGTAGCCATGCTACAGTCAAGGTGCTGATAGATTTTCCTAAATATTTCTGCCTTTAATGAGGTATTTCTGGTTTATGCTGTTAAAGCCCCACAGGAGGTTGCAAGCAGCATGGTGGGCAGTGGATTAGCAGGAGAGAGGATCCTAAGCCCAGCAAAAATGTTCCCTTTTCTTTGGAGAGTGACATATCTGGCATAGCTGCGGTATTGGACTGTCACCTCTGCAGGAAGGCTCCAGGAAAGGCAGAAGCAAAGGCAAAGAGAAGGGGGAGAGGGCAGCACAAATGTTCTGAGCAGAGACTGCAGACAGAGCAACAACCGAGGGTGCGGCCCCAGGGGACTGTGCTGAGCCTGGGCACAGGAGCTCTGTGGATGTCAGCAGCCAAACCCCAGGGGCACGGGCTGTACTGTCCTACCCAAACACAGCAAAAATCAGCATTTTGACTTCGGTTTGCTCAGGGCTTTTGGGGGTTTTTTTGTTGTTTGTTTTTTGGTTGTTTTTTTTTGGGGGGGGGGGTGGGTGGGTTATTTTTAATTTTAGTTTTGGTTTTTGGTGGGGTTTTTTTGTTGTTTTTTAAAAATTTTTAGGGGTAGTTTTTGTTTGGTTTTCTGTTTGTTTGTTTTTTGGGTTTTTTTGGGAGGGGTTGGGCTATTTTTAATTTTATTTTTGTTTTTTGGTGGTTTCTTTTGGTTTTTTAAATTTTTTGGGGGGGGAGTTTTAGTTTGGTTTTTTGTTTGTTTTTTGGGGTTTTTTGTTTTGGTTTGTTTTTTTGTTTGTATTTTGTTTGTTTTGGTTTGGTTTTTTGTTGTTGTTGTTGTTTGGGGTTTTTTTCTTGATCTTTACAAATACTTGCATGACTTTTGGTGAGGTTGTACCTCCCCTGGTGCTCAGTGCAGGCGCAGAGCCAGCTCCCCATTCCCAGGAAACGCTGGGTGCCCATCTCTGCTGTCCAGCTTTGCCAGATGTGCAGGCACAGCCTCCTGCTGGTGGCCTGCCCAGATGTTGGCTGCCTCTGCACTGCTGAGATGCAGCTGGCTGAAAGTCCACATCATGCTGGGGAATGCTCATTTTTTGTGGGCATTTTGAGGCCTCCTGTCACCCTCAACCCAGCCATGGGGGTCCTTCAGGTTGGCAAAACAGCTGGGATTGAAGGTGGCAAAAAAAAATGGTCCTATTCCACATCTGGGATCACTGCAGGGCACTGACAGCACAGGTGAGTATGGTAAGAGTAGGAAGTTGAAGTTGTGAAGATTTTTATCCTTTTTCAAGGAAAAATCCATCTAAAGCTGCACAAGGTGAAATATGGAGGCTTTATTTGCTCACCATAAGCTTACAAAACTTTCTCCACCAACTGAAAACTTAAGACACAGCTCCCCTTTCACTGTGGCTCTGTCTAAATCTAATGTGGTCCCACCTATGCTTAATTTCGCTTTTTATTACCCATGTCCTTTTTTAAAAAAAGAAACAAATACCTAAATTTAGTATCACTGATTTCTTTGTCTAAAGGCACAGCCTGAGGAACTGTTGCAAATTTGCTGATAAACTTCAGCTGAGGAAAGGAAAGAAAAAGTTGAAAGGCTTTCCTTGGAAAACAGCAGGTGTGAACACCTGGACACTTCAGTGTGAAGTGGCTTTTTTATCTTTAAATTGGCTTTTTTTAAAAGTGGCTAAGAAACTCAGAGAAAAATTGAGTTATCAGATAGGAATACTACCCTGAGTGAGTGCTGATATTGAAAATTACTTGTTCTGATAATGGGAAGCTGCCCAGCTTTCTCCCTTTGTGCTGAAGGCAGGTGTCTCCTGCTTTCAATTTTTACAGACTTCACAGTGGAGAGAAAACTGCTTTTGGAAACCATCTGCTCTGTGCCAACGAGGCTCCTGTAGTTTGAGGCTGGGCCTGGTGTTATTCTGTGTAATTAACTGGAGCAAGAGGGGCTTCTGCAGGTGCTGATGCTCCCTCGAAGGTGGAGCGCACTTAAAACAGGATTAGCCAGCAAGCTGATTTAGGGGATGGAGCCAGACAATGCAATCCTCCCAAATCTGGCTTTGCATGTGGAAAAGGAGCTGGGGGAAGCAGGGGCTGAGGGCAGACCTGCAGCACAATCCCTGCCCTGCTGCCCCAGCCTCACCTGCAGGAGGAGCACAGGGCTTGGCTGGGGAGGCATCTGTGCTCCTGTGGTGAAGGGAAAAAGGTGTGTTTATCCATAGCTCAGCTTATAATTCCAGGAGGCTAGAAGGGAGCAGCACTTGGAAATTAAAATGAGATTTAAAGCAGTAATTAAGGGTTCTGCCGCTGAACAACACTGATGAACTGGCTGGGAATAAATCAGATTTCACTTGAAGGAAGTGACCTGGAAATATATTATTGCCTGTCCCTTGGCCAAACTTCCTCACCATGGGGTGTCACTGCATGGAGCTGAGGTCACCCTGGCTGGAGCTGGGGAGGGCTCAGCTGGGGAGTGAAACCTCCTGGGCAGAGCCTTGGGAGCCTCTGAGGTGGCTTTAGTTCCAGAGCATGGAAATAGCAGCTCCAAGTAGACCAGCCCTCATTGGTACAATTTTGTCTCTTGAAAATGCACACAAAATCTTTTATTAAAAACCCTGCAGATGAGTTAACAGCTGGGGGAAGCTGGAATATGATTAATGTCTCGTGAATTAGCCCTGGAGGAACTTTATGGAAATAAGATTTACAACACTATTACACGCAGTCCTGAATGTGCTTTACATTTTTAAATGAGGGGAATGAATGTTTCTCTGTGCTCTGCTCTCTTCTCCCTTGGGCCCTGCAGAGGTACAGGAAGATGATCCCAGCTGAACTGGGGTGGAAGGCTTTGGTGCTTGGGGAGGTATTGGACTGTGCATTTAATTGAATGATCTTCCTGGCCCCAGTGCTTTATCAAGCAAGGAACCAATATGTGTCCTGACACGTAGGATGCAATTACAAGTCATTAGGAGAAATTAGGGATGCCAGGATGGAAAGAAGGGATCCATCAGGCTGGTTTGTCCATCCTCTCTGCCAAAGCAGCATTGCTCCTGACAGCACATGCTTGGGTGCCTCTGGAATAATTGAGCTCCTGACACCTTTGGGGTGCTGTGGTGCTCTGAGCAGTCCTGCTCATTGCAGTGTCCTAAATGTTCTACTTGAGATTCTCCTCCAGAGCACTCAGGCCTTGCTAGAGGGAGCTGGCAATCCCTGTGAAGAGGAAAGTGTTGGAACCCAGGACATCCCTCTGGCTGCCCTGGATGGCTCCAGCCCCTGCCAGGGGGCTCAGAGACCTTGGCACAGAGCCCAAGACCCCTTGCCTTTGATCTTGACCCATGGAAAAAATTACCAACCTTACATGAGAATTTACAAGCCATAAAAGTTTAAGTAGAATGATAGCTAGTTTATCACAGGGTGAAAAACATATTTTTGGGCGTTTTAGAATGGGGGCTTGGGGTCCCAAGTTGGAGAAATTTGGATGTGCCTTGTCCTTCTTTCTCCTTCTTCCTTCTCCTTCTTCCTTTCTCCTTCTTCCTTCCTAGCCTCCATCTTCTGGGTGATGTTGGCAGTTTGGGATTGGTTTAAGGTAGAAACTCGCTGTCTAACATAGGTGGTAGGTATTGGGAAGTTATTGTAAATAATGTACACGTAGATTTTAGTATAAAAAGATAACAACACTGCCCTGGGGGCAGGCAGAGTGCCTCTGTCTGACCTGCTGAATGTACCTTGCAGGCCAGAGACAGAATTTTATAGATAAGAAACAATAAACAACCTTGAGAATGAGAATGGAAGAATCCTGACTCCTTCTTCGGTTGCTGGACTGGGAAAAGAGACTCTAACACATCTTGGGGTCAGCCAGGACCACAGAGACCCCGAGAGAAAGGTGGCTGTTCCCCCTGGGAGCCCTCTGCAGCTGGCACCAGGTTACCCTGGCTTTGCCTCACTGCAAGAAATGCTGTTAATGACCCTGTTTGACCACGGGAAAACTTTCCCATTCCTTGTGTCTGTCACAGAGGGCTTTTCCAACCATAACTAGTCCAATATCAACCCAGCACATCACCCAATATTCACCTCTAAACCACATCCTCAAGTGCCACATGCACACCTTTGCTGAACACTCAGGGATGGGGACTCCAGCACCCCCCTGGGCAGCCTGTTCCAGTGTTTCCAGGGAGGAATTTTTCCTAATATCTCATCTAAATATCACCTGGCAGCTGAGGAGAAGCTGAGCTCCTCAAGTTGTGTGTAAAGGAAAAGGAAAAGGAAAAGGAAAAGGAAAAGGGTTAGGGGAAGGGGGAGGGGAGGGGAGGGGAGGGGAGGGAAGGGAAGGGAAGGGAAGGGAAGGGAAGGGAAGGGAAGGGAAGGGAAGGGAAGGGAAGGGAAGGAGAGAGAGAGGAGAGGAGAGGAGGGGAGGGGAGAGGAGAGGAAAGGAAAGGAAAGGAAAGGAAAGGAAAGGAAAGGAAAGGAAAGGAAAGGAAAGGAAAGGAAAGGAAAGGAAAGGAAAGGAAAGGAAAGGAAAGGAAAGGAAAAGGACCCACATCAGATGAGGTTGAACTACTTTGTGTAACACAGGGTAATTAGCCTGCTGGAAAGAGGATCTTTGGGGGAAAGTGATGAAGCAGGTGCATCCACTTGGTTGTCTCTACTAAAGCACTGGTTTTAGTGGGGCTAGATAATGAAAGAAGAGCTGTGAACTGGCTTTGAGCTCATGCTGGTATTTATTTGCCCTAAATCCAGTACTTTTCCATGAGTCCCTAGTGTTTCTAAAAGCTCTGTTTAGAAGGACACTGTTCTGCTAGAGCACCCTTGCTATCCATAGGCATCCCTAAGCTTAGCAGTGAGCCTTTCTGCTGAAACCCAGGATATCCCAGATGATCCCAGACCCCAAAATGGTGCCAGCCAGACCTGCCTCAATGTCTGATATGGTGTCTGCTCCAGACAAGCTGAAGGCTACCATTTTTCTCTGATTTACTCAGTATTTTTCAGAAGATTTGAGCAATCAGACAGTGAAGGTAGCTTGTTTCCCCTTTACCCTAAATGCAGAGGAGGAGTGGGATCTCTGATCCACAGGCAGGCTGGTAGGGGACTGATGTGACACAAAGCTTTTCTGTGACATGTCCAGGAGAAAACTTGATTTTTCTCTCTGAACTGGACTGAGGGAAGCCCGGCTCTGCTGGGAGCAGGTTGTAGAGCATGGACAGCTCCTGGCCAGGTGGATTCCTGCAAGAATGTGGAGCAGAGATGGCCAAAGCTCCAGTGTGGCTCATGGCCAGGGCCCTGGGGCACCTCGGGCTGGCTCTGCCCTGTGCCCAGGCAGGTGCCACTGTGCAATGGGCTGAGAGCCAGCTGCTGCTGTGGGCACATCTGTCCTTCTGCTGGGCTTCCACGGGACCAGGGCCTTTGATGCCTTAGATATTGCTTTTATATTTTCATATATTTGTAATCCTGCAGTTCTTTAGTGCATAACTCTAAACTCCGTACACAGTGCTAGCTACTGTCTTCACATTTTGGGCAGACACAGCAATTCCTCTCCAGGCCTGGTGTGAAAAACGCCAATCACTTGTTTTTAAAATTTTAAAAGTTTAATAGTAATGAAATGGTTATAAAAATAGTAATATAATTAGAGTAATAATAATTTTGACAAATTGAAATAGGACATTATGAGACAATAAAGACAGAGAGTTATGGACGTCAGGGTACCTTTTCTGGGCAGCATGAGCCTGAAAAAGGACCCAGGTTAACAAAGGATTAACCCTTAAAAGCAAACCCTTATGTTGCATATTCATACACCTCATATATGATGCATAAATTCCGTTCAAATAAAGGATTCTGTCTGGTCAGTGTCAACTTCTTCCGCTGAATCCTAACAGCACCTTCACGATGGGAAGAAGTTGATTTCTTCTAATAAGAGGGCAATAAATTCTTTTTCTCTGAAATATTTAGGTGTCCTGGGGCTGCTATCTGGTGTGAGTACCTCATTCCTTTCTTAAAAAAATCCCACTAACATAGTTCTTATTTTAACTACAAAAGTTACCTTTTAATTACAAGACTACATTTATCTTATTACTAAAATTTTAATACAGCGCTACTAATCAATACATCAAAATACATATGGTAAATATCTGTGTAGAGTCATACAATATGCACTTTTCACACCTGGCCATCAAGGACACCTCACTGCCTCAGGCCCCTAGAGATGGAAACAAAAATGAGTTGTGGGGAGCAAACTTGGGGTAAATGACTTCATTACCTGGATGTGTAATTGGAAGATTAATCCCCAATATGCCAATGGACCAAACTTATAAAAATATGAAAACCCATGACCTGTCATCCATTTCCTGTATGCAGCTTTCTCTGCCCTAAATGTACCTGAATGCCTTTCAATAAATAGAACTGCTTTTTACTCTCTAATTTTGTCTGCCCTCTGTTTCAGTAGCCCCAAAAGGCATCACCTTTTTTCTGGACTCACGGGCTGAGGTGAGCGATGCTAAGCCTCTCTTAACCCTTATTTTGGTTTTTATTCCCATCTAGCGGCAGGCCTGGGGAACTGAACGTTTAAATCAAAGTGAACGCTGCCCCAAAAGGCGCATGATGTAATCTCATCGCTCCTTGCTCTCCCTTTAATGCTTTGCCCCCACCAGTTTTGCCTTTCAGTTGGGACTATATTTCAAATTAGCTGGTGCCTTCCCATAAATGCAGCCCTGAATCTCCATGTGAAAACATACTTATTTTACAGCCTTCCTCAGTGTTTGGCTCTCCTGCAAAGTGTGGCTTTAAGGCAGCAAAATGCTGGCAGTGGCAGCAGTTGGACAGGGCACAGGAATGTTCCCTCTTTGTCCCTGTTGAAGTCTCTGTGCTGGTTTGAGTGAAAAGCACTGAGTCTGCAATTAGCAAAACCAGAAATGAAGTGTACAGATCACTAACTGTACTGAAATTTGGTTTTGACTGGATTGAAAACAAATTTCAGTACAGTCTGAGTAGGTATCTGAGCATCTCTAAGGTGCAAGTCTTCTCTGTTTTCCTATGACTAGCTAAACCCCAAAGAAACCCTTTTGGATTAAAATAGTGCTGCCCTCAAATACCAGATGCCTTTGGACAGATCACCTGCAGGCTCGCTATGCTGTCACTAATGTGAGGCTCATAAATCTTTAATCTGAAATTGAAATCTTCCAAGAATCCCTATCTGAAACAACATGAAAGTCACCAGGCAGAGACCTGAACTTGTACCGCAGAGATAAATAATCCTGGAGTTTTACTTTTCTAAACTCTGCAGGATCTTCTGTGCATGATGTTCTGTTGGAGAAATTATTGAGGCAGAGGGGTTGTGTTCCTGCTGCTTGTGCTGCACTAATGGAAAAGAAGGGTTATGACTGAATTCTCAAATTAATTATAAACCCATTCTTTCAGGCTTTGGGATCAAAGATTGGGGATCTTTTTCTCATGATTGTAGATACTATTTGGGGAGTGCTGGTTTTCATGCAAAGGGCATTCTGGGGCTGAACATTCTTCTCCTGTGGCTGCCTCAGCTGTCCACCAAAAAAGTCCTGATTGATGCAATGCAGTTTGATTTATCTGTTAGAGGGATTTGTTGATAAAAATCAACAAAATACCTTCACAACAAGTAGATGCAAGTAACTGAGGTGGCTGGTCTGTGACTGGCACTTACAAAAGGCTCCCAGGTGAAGGAGACAATGATGCCTTGGCAACCCCAATGAGGAAAAAATGGGAAGAAACAAAGAAAAAAAAAGGAGGAGGAGGAGGAGGAGGAAGGAATATGATCAGATAGTGAAAGATGCAGCCTTGCTGCTAAAGATGTGGCAGAATAGTTAATCTGTCCTTAACCAGAGATACAAAAAGGCAAAGATTCCAGCTCAAACAGGGAAAAAAAAAAGAACTGGAAATTATCTCAGCTGTTGACAAAGTGTTTTTAAAAGAAAATAAAAATCTTGTGGGAGGCACCAGCCCCTCCTGGCTGTGCCCTTTGCTGCTCCCTGTGTGCAGCACAGCTCTGTTGCTCCGTGCTGGAGGGATGTCAGTGCCATGTGCAGGAGTTTTCCCATGGGCTGCAGCAAGGTTTGCTCCTTGGCTCCTGTTTTTCCGTGTTTCTGTCACGCTCCACTTGGCTCAGGGCTGCCAGGGTGTAATGAATGATCTGGGATTGCATAACTCGGATTTCAGGGAGAGGAGGAGATGAATGAAGTGAGGCTGAGGCTGGAGTGGAGCAGAGTCGTGGCACATCTGTTCAGGAGAGGAATTCAGGGAAGGAAATGGAGGAGCCTTCTGTCCTGCAGCATTTGAGATTTATAAGGCACACTGTGCTCCCTAAAGAAGCAGTCTCCCTGCTTCCCAAAATTCACCATTTAATGCTTTCTTTCTCAGTATTTCAGCACAGCTGCCCTCTGTGAGCTGGGGAAATAGGAGGAAGTGAATGGAGATAGGAAAAATAGGGTTTCATGATTGGTTTGGAGGGGAGAAGTTTTTCTCCCCTAAAGTTCTGGTCCTTCTCTTCCCCAGGATCTGAGACTGCTTTTATCAAGGTTTTATCAAATGCCAGAGCAGTGGGTGATGCCTGGGTGTGCTCAGTGGATGCACGTGGGTTGTGTCACTGCACACTCCTGCTTTGTGGCAAACAACCATGAACACAGAACAGCAAATGTTTCTGGTTTAAATGTCCATCTCAGGTGGATTTTTAGCTACATTCATGTTGCTGTTGGACTCTGTGATGTTTCTGATTCTCTGGCTGTGGCAGAGATGCTCAATGCTTTGGCTGAAGAGCTGCTAGAGCTGAGGTGGGGTTTGGTCTGCCTGGGATGAATAATGATCATTGTTCTGCCAATTGGAACAACTTCAGCAGGTCCCAGAGGGGTTTAGGAGTGAGGGGAGAGGAGTCTGGGCTCACCCTGCTGGGTCCCCACCAGTTTTCAGCTTGTGCTTGCTCCCAGCTGCAGGCACCAACACATGGGCAGGCTCTGGCTCCTTGTTTCACTTCTAGTGTGTGTTCACCTGTCTCCACACCAAATTTCCACCCAAAGCTGCATTCAGAGTCCACTTGTAGAAGATAATTCCTTCAGTCACTGCAGGGAGAGATGAACTGAGCTCTGAAAGTTGAGCACAAGTCCCTCTGTCTGTCCCCCCCTTCTCAACCTTTGACTTTTTTAGGTCAAACAAAGCCTTTTATCTGCCTGGTGCCTTAAGTCTTTCATGATGATAGATACAAAATATGTTGCAAAAGCTTTCCTGCATTACAATAAAGCATTGCACAGTTTCATCCCATTTTGGTGCTTCTCATCCTGCCATAAGGTTAAGGCAATAAATACCCTGTGGGAGATTTTGGCTCTCTCCTAATGATCTTTAACTCCTTGAAATGATTTTGTGAACCTTAGCCTACATTAACTGCTTGCTTCTATTTATGGCTCAGCAGCTACCAGCAAGTTAGAGCTGATAGATGAGGCAAAAGCTAAAAAGGGAACTTTTCTGACATCACAACAGATTTAAAAAAAGTCCTGTGCAGCTATTCCGGGAGCTCAGCTGCCAGGTTGGCAATACATGGGGTGTCACTGTGGGGGGAAAAGCAGCCCTAGCAGCACGTGGAGCACTCAGACAAGCAGGTTGCTCTTCCGTCTCTGCTTTTCCTGCAGTCAAACACACCTGAAAATTGGAAATAAGCAAAGTCCAGCCACGTGTCAGTGATGAGGGGGGTCATTCCTGGCAGGGTTTGCAGCTTTGTGCCGGCACACACACCACAGCTTGAGGCAACTTCTCCATCACGGAATTACTCAGGCTGGAGAAGATTTCTGAGATCAAGTCCATCAGCCCAGCAGCACCACCATGTCCTCAAATGCCACATCCACGTGGGTTTTCAACATTTCCAGGGATGGTGACTTCACCATTTCTCTGGGCAGCCTGTGCCAGTGCTTTACACCTTTCCATGAAGACATTTTCCTAATCTCCTCATCTGATCCACATCCTGGCCTTGCAGGGCAGGGCAGGTCAGTGGTAGAGATGCACAAAGAACCATGACAAAACTGCTGCCACCTCTTTTTTGGTTCCTTTGGCAGCAGGACTGGACAAATGGGTCCATTGGAGGCTGGTTGTGGAGATATGGGTTTGGCACAGAGGGTTTCTGAGTGGAAAATGCCACTCTGGCACCACCACTGACCAGTGGCAGCCAGCAGTGACAGATCACAAAGAAAAAAACCCGCAGAATTAGCTTTTAAAAATGAAAAAACCATGAAAAATGATCACTGAGCTCCTCTTTTCGACAGCTTGCATGCTCCAAACACGATGAGGAGAACAACACCTCTCTGCTGCCCGGTGCTGAGCAGAAATGAGGCATTTCAGGGCTTGCAGGAGCTTCAGATGCTCACAGTTTGCTGGTTATCCTAATGTTTTGCCTTGCCTGACCTATCTCCTCAGGGCAGCAATAAAAATAACCAGCTTCAGTCCACTACTTGGCTGCTAATTGTCCACTTGTAGATCTTAGTCCCAGCTGGGCCTGCTCCTGCCCAAAGGCAGTTGTGCTCAGTAAAGTGGCTGCTCCCATTTGCTGCAGCTTCACAATAGGAGCAGGTGGCTGCCATTTTCCATGCAAGAAAGCTCTTTGGAAGGAAGGAGAAGGGGGCAAATGAGGAGAGGAAAAGAAAAAAAAAATATCCAAACAAAAAACAAACAATGCAAAGCATCGGAGAAAGGAGAGCCTCTGCACTGCTGAGGTTAAAATGGATAGAAACCCAGAGTGTATAGAAATTAAAAAAGAAGCAATATAAGATTAAAAAAAGAAGCAATATTTCAGGGCAGAGGAGGGAGAAGGGAAATGCTGTTTCTGTAATTTCTCTGCTACCCACTGCATCCAGGGCTGCCCTCCCTGTTTTCCACCTCGATCAGTATGCAGCATCCAAGTGTTTCCCAGTGAAGATGCAGCCTGCTCCACAGCTAATTTTAGCCTCCTGATTATGACTTCCTTCAGTGAGCTACCTTGCCTTGACAGCTTACAAGTAGTATGTATTTTCCCTGGGGTGCTGCAGACCAGAGGTGGAAACCTGCAGCGAAGCACAAAGAGAGGAAAATGGCAAGAAATCACTTCAGGGCTGCGAGCTTCAGAGCTCTGCCTCCCTCCCTGAGCAGGGGAAAAAGGAAACTTCTGAAGTGCCTGTCTCACCCTCTCAGCACTCACAGGCATCACCTGCAACGGGGACAGCACAGAGCTTGTCTCTGGGAAGAAACAATAGAGGAGAAGTGCCACAGAAGCTGCTTGTTCAACAGCACCGCTTAGCAGAAGCCAGGTTCTTTGTATCAAAGGAAATTCTGCTATTTTTGAATTGTTTATTCATGAAGAAAGGTTGACAATGAAGCCTTTGAAATATATTTTTTTTTGCCTTGTGACAACTTGGGAGGGAACCTATCAGTCTCTGGAAAGGCTTTATATTGTTGTACTCAATTCCTGTGTGTGCTCTGCTGCACCATGCAGCATCTCCAAAATCTCCTCCCTCTGCCCACATCATGTACACAGGGCATGAGCAGAGTGCAGGCAGTGGCTGGGCACTCACTGCTGACCTCTTTCACATCTAAATATCTTGAATCCACCCAAGAAAACTGATAGGAGCATTTTGGAGGCAAGGGAAAGGCTGTGGCTGTTCACTCATCCTGGGGCTGAGCTGGAGATCTTCCTGCAAAGGGGCAATGTGGGTAGCAAATATAGCAAATCAAGATTTTCCTGCAAAGGGGCAATGTGGGTAGCAAATATAGCAAATTGAGATTTTCCTGCAAAGGGACACTGTGGGTAGCAAAGGTTTATATGTGATCCAGAGGGAAATGACCAGTTTGTGAAAGACATCCCTAAAGTGCTGCTAGAGACACAAGGATTGCATCTGCTCAGAGTCCCAGGAGCTGGAAGGGTTTTGAGGTGTTAGAGACAATCAGTATCTCACTTTTGTCTTGCTCTTTACCTTCCTTGCCTTTGCTTTCAGCTCCTGTTAGAAGTGACACAGGAACTGATGGACAGGCATGTGACTCATCATCTCTCAAATTCAGAATTTTATGCCCTTTTACATTTTTTTTTATTCTACCCAAGCTTTTTTTCCACTGTAAAAATTATTTCTATTTGGAAAATGAAAGGCAAATTCTTGTGAAATTCTTAAACTGTTTGTTAGAGCATTAGTAACTGTTTTTCATTCATCTTTTAGGATAAAATGTCAGGTTTGCATGTTGAGATTGTTCTGTATTTTCACAAGATGTTCTGCCCTCAGGCATACAACGTTTTTGAAGCACAATCATCTTTAGCTCATGAATTTCCCAGAACAATGTTTAACAATGTGAAAAACCGTCCTGGATGCAGGTAAGGCTTTAATGAATTGTAAGAGCTTTTTATTCTGATGTCCAGGTCATCTCATTCCAAAATAACTCCGAGGAGGGAATTTTTGGACTCCCAGGAGGGGTCTGGGCTGGGAGGCTCAGTGCTCAGACTGTCACAGGAGGGATTTATTTCTCTTTTTAGCCAGGAATATCTTGTGACTCTGCTAGCCTGGGGCTGTAGAGGCTTCCCCATCTTCAAAGGGCTGAATCTGTGGCTGATGTTTGGATGTTCTTGCTGTGCATTTCAGCTGGAAAAGGAGTTCCAGCTTTTGCATTGTCTCTGGGCAGCACAGAGAGCTGCAGCCTGCTCCTTGTTTCTGAGGGAGAATTGGCTGGGGGGAACATTGAGGGTCACAATTCCAGTGTACTGTAACCCGTTGAGGGCTACAATTCCAGATTTGGATGGGCTCTGAGCCAACGAGGGTCTCTGTGCAGACCCCCAGTGATTCCATCTCCAGGGAGAGGTGGGCTTTGCCAGGAGTCCAAAAATTCATGGAGAAGCCAGAAAGTGGCTGGTAACACATGAAGTAGAAGGAAAAGAGTTGGAAACCAATCTCTGGGATCTGAGAGCTCTCTAAATCACAGAAGATAAGTTTGTAATTGTGCAGATTCATCTGGAGATATCAACACAGAGATTTCCTCCTGTACTTGGGATGAGGAAGGGATGGATTTTACATTGCTTGGATTGGGTGCAGGGATGAGCCTTGGGTCATGCCTTGCTAAAGATCCTCTCTGTCACAGACATCTTTTATGGAAAATCCTTTCCTTAGGATTTTTCCTCCTGAGAAGCTGAGAGGCCTCAGGAACAAAATGTAAACAACGGTTATCTGCTGCTGTGGAATGCAACAGGTGCATCTGTGATTGGTCTCATGTTGGATGTTTGTGGTTGGTGGCCAATCATAGCCCAGCTGGATTGGCCACCAGACAGAGAGTCGAGCCACAAACCTTTGTTATCATTCTTTGCTATTCTATTCTTAGCTAGCCTTCTGAGGAAACCTTTTCTTCTATTCTTTTAGTATAGTTTTGATGTAATATATATCATAAAATAATAAATCAAGCCTTCTGAAACATGGAGTCAGATCCTCTTCTCTTCCCTCATCCAAGAACCCCTGTGAACACCGTCACACCTCTCCACTTCCAATCACCAATGTCCTGCCAGTGCTGGGCTGAGCTGTGAAATCCCTCAGAAATCCCTCAGAGAGGAGTTTCACTGTGCTGGCAGCCAGAGCACAGCCCTGCAGAGCTTCCCTTCCCAGTGCATCTGGAGCAGATTGATGTGTGACAGGCTGGGACAGCACAGCTGGCAGTCCTGGCAGTGCCACGTTTGGAGAGCAGTGCTCCTGATGGAAGGAACCCTCAGGAGCATTTCTGCCATGCCCAGCTGCTGTTTGCTCACACAGCAGGGAAAAAAAGGGTTTCCTTGGTTTATTAGGTTTTTCTCTCAGATCTGCTGAAGGCAGTGACAAGTTCCCATCCTTCAAAAAATTCAGTATAACTTGGGAACAATGAGACTGGGGATCAACGGTGATTGTATTAATATTTGCCTGGCAGATTAGCTCTGAGGAGCTGGTAATTCATGAGCTCTTTGTTCACCATGGTTTAGTGCCCATGGATTGTCTCTCTGGAAGTGTCTTGCTGCAGCATTTCTGGCTTTTGAGGTCAGTGCAATGAGCTGCGTGGGTGTTTTTAGACATGAATCACATGCAAAGGCTGATTCTCTTTTTCTTCTCCACTTTTTTTTTTTTCCCTCCTGACATACTAGGCAGTTAAAAAAAAAAAAAAAAAAAAAAAAAGTAAAAGGAGAAAAAGCAGCCAGACTTCTTTTTCAGCTGAAAAACAATGTGAAGGTTTATACCCATTAATTGTTCTCTCATCCACTGTGGGTCTGTGCATCATAATTGCAGCATGGTTTATGCAGGCATGTCCTGTGGGGCAGGTGGGAACCCTGTGGACCCCTGGTTTTGTGGCTCTGCAGGTGTTGTTCAGCCTCCCCAGCTCTGTGGGCAGCAGAGTGAGGTGCTCCTAAAGCCAGGTTTGGGCAGAGGCAGCAAGGACAAGAGGAGATGAGGAAAATCTTAGGAAGGAGAAAAGATCAGCAACATGGGAATGGTTTGTTGAGGTTTTCAGACATTTCTGACTTGTGCTTTTGGCACTGAGCTGGGGAAGTCCAGAGCAGAACTGAGCTTTGGTTCTCTGTTCCCCATCCTCTGGAAGGAAGGGAATTGTCAGGAATGCAGTGCCCTGAAGTGTTGGGGAAGATGACACAGGAAAGCCTTATAAATATGATTGCCTGGCAAAAGATTTTGAGACTATAAAAACTATAAGCAAAATTGAAATGAACGCAAGCTTTGAGATACCTCAGTTACTGAACAACTGGAAAACAATGGTGTGGCCGGCTGAAGGTAATCCCCTTCTGATGGAACAACACCCTCTGCTTGCAACAAGTCCAAGAGTCCGAGCAGACCCTGCCAGCTTGGCAGAAGGGGCCCAAAGAGGAGTTTTTAGGGTTTAAAATGTAGCACAGTATAGTAATGGAGTGACTCTTATAAGCTGTATAGAAATGCTATAAAATTTGTATCTTGTACTAAATTAGTTAGTGCTAATCAAAATATTCAACACAAAAGAAGATTTATTGTATTTGTAACAGAAACTTCGCCCTCTTGCCCCTCTTGCTTTTGCTCTCTTACCCTTTCACTCTCTCACCCTCTCACCCTCTCTCCCCCTCTCCTCTCTCTTTGCTGCTCTGGGCTGTGGCTGGCAGCTCCCAGCAGGGCCCTGCACCCAGGCCCTTTGCAATAAACCACAAGTTCCAGCCCTGGCTTCAAAAATCTGTGATCTCCATCCGTCCCACCTCCCGATGCTCCTACACTGAGGACCCCCCTCCTGCTTTTTGTAACCCCAGCTGCCCTGCCTGGGTCCCTTCTCAGTGCTGCTGAGGCTCAGTGACATTTTATTTTGGAACACTGGGGCCCAGGAGGGACTTGGGAGTCTCTGGGAAGGTTTTCTTTGGTCCAGGGTATTTTCTCTGCTAAAACCATTGCTGAGGAGCTGCTCAGGAAGCAGGGCAGGGGCACACACCCTTCTGTGCTTGATTTAGGATGTGTGTGGCTGTGGGGACAGCGCTGCTGAGCGTGCCCTGAGGGAGTTGTGCATCTTGGAAAGAGCAGCTTTGCTCTCCTGTTTTTATCTTCCTCTCTAAGGATGTGCTGTTTGAGCTGTGTCCCTTCCCTATTGACGAGCTGTCAGTCTCAGGGCTGGGAGCAATGCTTGCATAAACCTCCACTGTCATTTTAGCTGCTTTTACAGCTGATAACCTTGGGCTGCTTTCCAAACCCATGTCACAAAGTCTCATGCAGCAGCACAAGGCACCAGATGTGCTGTTGCAGGGCAAGGGCTTCTCTTGGCTATGACAGAGGTAGGTATTCAGAAACCATGCAGTTCCTGAGGTCAGCTGGGGAGGGAGGTGAGGAAAAAAAAAGAAAAAAACCAAAATGGCATCATCCTCTGCCCTCCCAAATGCGAGTGGGTTCATGTTTCACAGAGCAGTGGGAGAGCCCTACTTGCCTTTAGCCAAGGCTGTGGCACTGCCCTGTCCTGCTCTGAGCAGCTCAGTCACAAAGGGTTTGTGGGGTTTTGAGAGGTTTTTGGGGTTTTGTGGGACAGATCCCAGAGTGGCCCCTTAGCTCTGCTCTGTGCCCCTCAGCAGTCACAGGAGAGGATTATCATGTCTCATTTGGAGTGACTGAATTACTGCTGGCTCCAAGGATGCTGATGGTGGGCAGAAGCACTGGGGTTTTGCCTCACTGAATTTCAGCATGGACATTTAAAGGTTTTCAGTTTATTTCAAGTCAATACAACTTGGGGTTTTACAGTGTGTACAATGACAACTCCAGGAATGGAAAACAAAGTGCTTGAAAAATAACTTTCATCAGGTATCAAATTCTTCTTTGAATCTTTCTGCAAATAACTTCTTTTTTTATTAGAGGAGCACTGTCAAGCACCATTCTGATACCATATTTAGCTTTTAAATTAGGTGTTCTCTGAAATCTTCATTTGCTGAGTGCTCTGAGTCTTTTGTCTGCAGCACAGTGGAGCAAGTGGTCTGCCAAGAGCTCTGGGGTGTGTGGATTGATGTCTGTGTAATGCTGGGCACATGCTCTGGAGCTGCAGTGCCCTTGGAGTGAAGGGTTCAGCTGCTTTTAAGCTAAGTCATGGTCTGAAACCTCTCTGTCCTTCACCTCCTGGAGTGTAGAAGTTATGAAGCAGATTTTAGTGCTTGAATGTGTAAACACTGAAATGTTTGGGCTGAGAAACTCATGCTTTGGAGTGTGGTTTGGAGGACTTTGTCTCCCATTCTGAGGAGGGAGAGATTGCCAGGGAAATGGACCTATGCAGAAATGCCCTGGAGGTGAGATGACAGGTGTGGGGAGGATGTGAATCTTCTTTATTGCTTGCAGTTGTGGCTGCCAGGCCGGGGAATGAGCTATCCCAGCCGGCTCTGCAGTGAGTGCTGTGCTCCCAGAGTGGCTCTGTGTCTGCTCTGAGGCTGGCAGAGGGCTGGGAATAGGGTGAAGGGATACCATGGAATGTGCTGGGTTGGAGGGAACCCATCAGGATCATTGGGTCCAACTCCTCATCCTGCACAGGGCACCCCAAGAAGGCCCAGCCAGATGTGAATCACTGAGCAGCTGCTGGGATGTGCTGCCCTGCACGGCACTGTCAGCAGCACAGCTTTGGTAGAAAAAGTTAAAAGAAGGCACAGGTTATACAGGCACGTTCCTGCAAGTGCAGGGGACAATGTCATCACCTCCCTGTGTGTTGGACCTCATGGTTTTAGGGTTTAACCTGGGCTCCATGTTTCAGATCTTCCCTCATTCCAAGAACCCCTGTGAACACGGTCACAGAGGTGCTCCCTCCATCCCCATCTCCATGGCCTCCTTTGGAGTTGCCCCAACAGGTCCCTGTCCTCCTTCTGCTGAGCACCCCAGAGCTGGACGCAGGTTGGGGTGGCTGCAAGCAGCACCTGGCTGTGCCCTGCGCTCCAAACTCTGTGGAGACAAGGCTCCCAAACTCCTCCAGCCCAAGCTGAGGGGTCCTTTCCAGAATTCCTCTGTGTGAGGAGTGGGAGCTGCCAGACCACTGTAAATCCCTTTTCCTGGTGCACGACTGAGGCCAGGGGGGAAGCTGGCAGCCAAGCCTGGTTAGAAGAGCTTGAGTTCATTCAGCTGTCACTGCTGAGGGGACAAACACCTGCCCTGCACAGAGGACACAGCCTAGCATCCCTCCGGCAGCCACACGATGGCAGAAGAACCATGATCACTGCACAGCTCCTCAAAATCTCTGCTGCAAGCAGGAAAAGCAGCAGGCACCTGAGTGTGGATGTGCTGCCTCTTCCACGGGCTAACACAGACCCCATCAGGAGCTCAGCTGGCCAAGGACAGCTGAGGGGGCTCAAGGGGGCTGTTCCTGCCAGCTCCTTTGTGGCTACTCACAGGGAGGTTACAGCTTCATGTCCCAGCCCAAATAGCACACCCTGGGCTCTCCATACAGCCCAGGGCCTGCCAGGGCTGAGGAGGGAATTCCAGCATTCAAAAATGATGCATTTGAGAGGCTGCCTGTAACAGAGGCTGGACAGTGTTAAAGGAATAAATAGAGATTTATTAAAAGGCCTTCACAGGATTCAACTTGGGCAGCGCAAGAGCCCAGTCTGGGCTGCACCCAAGCTGGATGAGGGTCACAAGTTCTTACACTTTTATAAGTTTTGGTCCATTTCCATGTTGGGGTTAACTGTCCAATTCCAGCTCCAGGTGATGCAGTCCCATCCTCCCAGTTTGCTCTCCTCAGTTCTCTGTTGTTTGCACTTTTTGGGCTTGAAGCTGCAGTGTGTCCTTGGTTCTGGGGCTGGAGAAGGATTGTTTTGTCTGACTGAGCTGTGAGGAGAACTTGCTAACAGTTTCTATGAAGTTCAGAGTTATGTACCAATGCAGTACAGAGTCTGGAAAATATAGAAGCTAAAACTTAAGGCATCAAAACCACAAGGCAGCAGTAAATTCTGCAGCACAGGGCCCTGAGCCACCTGCCAGAATTGGACCTGCTTTGTGCAGGCAGTGGGACAGGTGACACCCAGATGTCCCCTCCAATGTCAATGACTCCCTGGACTGACCCTTCCAAGGCCAGCCTCTTCAAACAGCTCTCCTCCAGATCTCTGCACATTCTCCCCTTTGGCAACAGGGCCCCAAACGAGCTGCTGTGGAACCAGAATTGTCATTAAGGCCTCTCAGTAATCTTCTCACCACACAGGAGCTGCTTTAACCATCCAGGCTGTGCTCACAGCCTGCAGGGAAAGTGTTTTCCCCCTCAATCAGCTCGTGTGCTATTTAAGAGATTCCAGAAGCCCTAAAGCAGCTCCTGGGGATGTCCTTGCAAGAGACAAGTTCCACAGCAGAGCCCTGAGTGCCCAGAGGAACAAGCCAGACTTCCAGCTGCCAGGACATGGAAAAACATGGAAAAACAGCCCAATATCATGTGGCAGAAACCCAAAGGAGTGCAAGAGAAAACAACCCTATGTGGGGTGCTATTGGAACCCTGGTTACTGAGAATTTCAGACCTTCTGTGCTGGCTGGCACTGACCCCCACGAGAACACTGCATTTGACCTGAGGCCTTGGAGAAACTTCCAAAATGGAAGGATAGAACTGAGATTGTGGGTGTGGAGTTTGAATAGAAGAGTGTAATATCACAGGGTGGAAAACTTAAGAGTTTAAGGTCTTAGAATATAGTAATAGATATAAAGCAAGATGGAGGTTTTAGGACAGAAGCTGGTTCTTCTTCTTCACCTTCTTCTCCTTCTCCATGGGTTTGGGTGGTTTTGTGTAATTGGATTAAAAAGTCCCCGTTGCAGGCCATGGGTGGTTGGTTATTGGGTTAAAAGTAAAATAATTGAGGTGTCATTTCTTAATTGGACAGTTTAGCCTTAAAAGGCCTTGTAGAGAGAGAGATGGGGCTCCATTTTCAGTTTGTTAGAGTGAAGTGCTGTAGAACTCAGGGTTTGTGAGACTGTAACATGGATAAGAACTAATAAACATCTGAGTCCAAACAAGAAATAGCATCTCACACATTTAATCCCAACCCTGGCAAAAAAGAAGCAAAGTCTCCATAGGGTACCTGAGCAGGGGAAGCTCTTTTTCAGGACAAGGTGCTCAAAGACTGAAGATTCCTTCCCAAAAGATGCAGGAGCTAATGCAGCTCCTACCAAACCCAAAAACCTCCAAGCTCTTTCACAATCTAGGAAGTTCCAGAGCAGTTTATTTTCCCTGCTCTTTTGCAGCTGGATCCTGGCTGAGACAGGGCCTTGCTGCCTTGCCAGGGCATTATGGCAGCTCTAGAAATAAGAGAGGGTCACAACTGCCTCTATTCTTCATAAAATAAAGCAGATGCACCAATGCGAACACTGCCTCCCATGGTGGTACACTCACATTTGCACTGTGATTAAAGGTGTGGAGCCAAATACTCTTCATCCTGTGCATCTTCTCTGGTTTGTTTGGGGGTTTTTTGGTTGTTTGTTTTTGTTTTTTTTAATTTCTTCTTCACAGTTCTCTGAGCTCTGGAAAAGAATGAAGAGGTGTCAGCATTTATATCAAAACTGCATCATTTCAGCCTGTTCTGCACTCAGGCTTGCTAGCACACAGCAGCTATAAATGAAGGTGTTTGAGCTCATCCTTTTCAGGCTGCAGCAAAGGGATGGGATGACCATGGGGACAGGGGCAGGACCCTCTAGGACTCTGAAAGTCATTGATTAATTGGTCTGCAAGAGGGAGAGTCCTGACTCACAGACAGATAATTTTATAATTTTTTTCCATTCACCATTTAAAAAATAATATTAACACCCTCAATTGGTGTAAATTAAGATTTTCTTCTGATTAGTAGTGGTGATTAGCTGCTGGTATTATCCGTTAAAGGCTGAGGTTGCTAAATATCATTTTGGTACACATTGTAGAATTATGGAACTGGAACACAGCTTTGAATCTTGTCAGTATTACAGACATCTGAAAGTGTGCTGCTTTCAAAAAGTAAAACAAAACAAAAAAACACCAAAATAAAACTTTCTTTAAAAATCAAAACAGGAGAGGACTCGCATGCAATTCCTAGACCAATTGTAGCAATCCCATCAATGCTTCTCCTCCTGCAGCACCCTGAACACCAGTGGCAGCTGAGGAGGGCATTACCTGACCTCTAGCCTGGAAGAATCTGGGCATGGGGGTGAATCAAAGTATTGCAGGTGGTTACTGCCTGCTCCTAAAGCATCATGCTCAGGGTGGAACCTGATCCTAAAACACCTAGCTTGAGGTGGATGTTGCTCATAAAACACCAGCTCGGGGTGGAAAAACACCCAGCTCAGTGTGGAAACTGCTTCTAAAACACCCAGCTCAGTGTGGAACCTGCACCCAGAGCATCCTTCTCAGTGTGGAACCAGCTCCTACAACACCAGCTCAGGGCGGAACCTGCTCCTAAAACAACTCAGTGTGGAACCTGCACTCAGAGTATCCAGCTCTGGGTAGAACCTGCTCCTAAACACGCAGGTTAGGGTAAAACCTGCTCCTAAAACACCTAGCTTGGGGTGGAAGCTGCTCCTAAACACCCAGCTCAGTTTGGAACCTGAGACTCCAATTCAGTGTGGACCCTGCACCCAGAGCATCTAGCTCAGGGTAGAACCTGCTCCTAAACATCAGCTCAGGGTGGAACCTGCATCCAGCTCGGGGTGGAACCTGCTCCTAAACACCCAGCTTGGGGTGGGAACTGCTCCTAAAACACCAACTTGGTGTGCAACCTGCTCCTAAAACCATCTCCTACCCAGCTCAGGATGGAACCTGCCCCTAAAACACCCAGCTCTGTGTGGAAGCAGCTCCTAAAAGACCTTGTTCCAATGGAACCTGCTCCTAAAGCAACCTGTTCAGCGTGGAACCTGCTCCTAAAGAAAAGGGTGGAACCTGCACCCAGAGCATCCAGCTCAGGGTGGAACCTGCTCCTAAAACACCCTGCTCTGGGTGGAACCTGTTCCTAAAGCAAAGGGTGGACCCTGCACCCAGAGCATCCAGCTCAGGGTGGAACCTGCTCCTAAGCATGCAGCTTGGGGTGGAACCTGCTCCTAAAACACCAGCTCGGAGTAGAACCTGCTCCTAAAACACCAGCTCAGTATGGAAACTGCTCCTAAAGCATCCTGTTCAGTGTGGAACCTGCTCCTACAACACCAGCTTGGGGTAGAACCTACTCTTAAACACCAACTCGGGATGGAAGCTGCTCCTAAAACACGCAGCTCAGTTTGTTACCCACTCCCAAAGCATCCTGCTCGGTGTGAGAGCTGCTCCTAAAACACCAGCTCAGTTTGGTACCTGCACCCAGAGCACGGTGCTCAGTGTGATACCCACTCCTAAATAATGGTGCTCAGTTTGTACCCACTTCCGAATCCCCCTGCCCGGTGCCAGCCTCAGCAGGTGGCACTCCTGGTCACAGGTGGCAGCTCCCGGTGTCCCCAGCCCGGGCGGTTCCCGATGTCTCCATCCCGATGTCTCCATCCCGGTGTCCCCATCCCGGTGTCCCCTGCCCGGTGTCCCCATCCCGGCAGTTCCCGGTGTCTCCATCCCGGTGTCTCCATCCCGGTGTCCCCAGCTGGTTCCCAGTGTCCCCACCCGCCCCGCTGTCCCGTTGCCCGGCAGTGCAGCCCCGGCCATCCCGCAGCTGGGGATAAAGGCAGGATGGGGATAAAGGCAGGATTAGCCGTGGGCTTTGGACACCTCGAGCCGCTCGCTGAGCCAAGTGAGAGGGGTAACTCGAGGCGTTTGTGCTCTGAAAAGCCCGGAGGGTTGGCAAAGGCAGCGCTCACTCAGCCCCGCAGCCTCCTGTAAACTGAAATGCCCTCTCAATGCTGCTGGAAAGGGAAAATAATGATCGCGCTGGAGAATAAATAAAAACCGAGGCTAAACATGAGGTCGTTGTGCTGACATTAGCAATTATCACCCCAAACACCTCTGCAGACTTTCAGCACGGGGAAGAGGTGATCTCTAATAGCAGAAGGCTTTGGCTGACTTTTTTGGGTGTGGGGTGGAGGAATTTCTTTAGTTCAATCACTTCCCAGATAACAAGCAAACAAGCAAATAAATAGTAGCAGAAATTTGTGTTCCTTTGGTGAAGGACAGGCAATTCACCCATGAAACTTGCCAAGAGAAATCACAGGTTGTTTCATTCAAATACATCCAGGTGATTTTTCAGCACTTTCCCACCTTTCACAGAAGTTTGGGCTCTGAGGGATAAGATGGGCAGCGTTGGGATCATCTTGTCTGTCCTGCACAAACAGGTTACAACACTTGTCCCATAGCTGAACAAATTTGATCTTGGAGAGGTATTCCAAACAAGGATACTTTATGAGCTCACCCAAGCAACACCTTTCAGTGTACAATCCTCTTATTATGAAGCAATCACACCTTCACTGGAGGTAGGAAATTCCTGCTTGTAGCTGGGCTATGTGTGTTTATAAACTCCTTTCCAGACCTCCTGATTTTTGAGTAACTCAACAATCATGCTGTCTTTCTACTATTTTTTTAAAATAAACTAAAAATACCTGTTTCTTAAATTTAATTTTAAAGTTTTGTTTTTCTCTGAACTCTCTGAAGATACTCTTGGTCTTACTACAAAATTCTACAGCTGGCCCACTGCAGGAGGGAAGTTGCTGCTTTGCCTTTCCATCACCCACACCACGTTTGTTCCTCAGATGACACAGGCTCCAGCACTGTGGGTCTTCTACATCATAAAGAAAAATACACTCAAAGCAAAGTTATGAAGAGAAATGGACATTTTCTGGCACTGAGGAAGAAGGGGAGAAGAAATGGCATGTGAGAAGGGAGCAGGCAACACTTCTGAGTGTGAAGAGATGATTTGTGCCACTGGTGCTGCTCATGTTCATCCCCCTGGTGCTGATTTGTGGGGTCTCCCCAGTATTAATTAAGAACAAGCTAAGCAATAAATTCTGCCCTCAGTCAGTCACATCTGGAGAAATATTCACGTACAAAAAGTGACCTGCTGGAACTGAAGCTGAGAAGTCTCTACATTTGAAAATATATAATTAAAATATATGATGAATATATAATATATATTAAAAATATATTCTATAATATATATATATATTAAATATATATAATGAAAATATAATTAATTTGGCAACACTGGGCCAGATTTGCACTGGGAGAATCATGATGACATGCTTCCATCAGACCCAAACCAGGCCTTATTCACCCTTCAGAAACTGCAGGGGAGCAGCAGGGCAGCACTTTGTGTGTGCCCTTTTCAAGCACACACTTTTCATTAAATAACTTTTTTTAGACAAAGAACTTTTCACAGGAGGATGAGAAAATCTGCCTGATGAAATATTGACTCTCCCAATTCATATTAGATTCTCAAGCATCATTCAACAGCTCTGAATTGACTAATGGCCATCACAGCAAATGGATTTCCACCTTAATCTTTAGTTCTTGTCTGAATGATATTAATACACATTGTTTATCACTAATGAGCTCTAGAATATGATGTTAACAGAAGCAATTAAGGCCCAGAATAACTGTCTGCAACACTGTGCTGGAGCTGAATGCGGGGGTAATGAATTGCTTCCATAGCTCAGCTCCACTTTCCTCACTGCAAATCAAACATCAGATCTTACTGAGCTCATCTTAACATCCAGGCCATGCCTTTCTTTTTAACTTGTGGGTTTGCAAGAGTTCCTTATTTAAGAAAGAAGGAGATAGGTGTTTTGAAGATCCAGCCTTGTAGGGTTTTATTTATTGTGGAGTGACAGCAGCTACCTCTAAAGAAAGGTGTCACATTTACATTACTTTATTCTTGTACCTGTAGATCTAAACTTCTTCTCAGGTGTTTTAAGTTTGGGAGAACAAAGCTTGACTCAGAGCCCTGTGTAGCCAGGACTGCCAGAGCCTGACTTCTTGTGCAGATAATCACAACAGAGAGGTCAGGAACATCAGGGAGGCTTTTGCCTGCTCAAGGCAAGAGTGTCTCAAAAACCTTTGGTGGACTGCTGCCTTCAGGCAAACATTTCCACATCCCTGGTGGCCACATGTCCTGGTTTGGGATAAATTTGGAAGGGAAATTCCAAAGGGATATTTCCCTAAAGGGCAAAATTCAGGGACCCTTCCTTCCCTCTTGTTCAGGAGATAAACCTCCTTCAAGAAAAGTGAGAAAAACTGTTTATTTAACAAGCAAAGTGCTCACAAACATGAAAAAATGAATAAGATTAAACAAGGGAACCTCTCATTGTTCTGAAGAGATGGCAAATTCAGAGAGAGTTCTTTTTGTGGGTGTCTGTCAGTCCCTCTGGTGCTGGAATGCCACATCCTGTCCCTGCTGGGTCACAGGTGTGAGCTCCTGGTGTTCCTCTGGGTTTTCAGTCCAGAGCAGGGCTGAACAGCTCCAGGATAAGAAAAGCCACAAACTGGGGAACTGCTCTGCCTCAGCTAGCTAAAAAACACCAACTAAAAGCAAAGGAGAACTCTTTTCTGCTCCCTGTCCGTGCTGCAGGCAACATGCAAAACTGAAGTTCTTACCTCTATGTTTTTGAATACAGCTGCAAAAAAATTACCCTGCTTTTCCTTCTCCCCCCACTTCACTCTCAGATCTAGTTTAAAAGGCACAAAACTTATTTCTGGGATAAACACGTGGATGGGGTTACAATTCAACATCATAAAGTCACCCCAGCACACCACAACAATTTAAAAGCTGAGGTCCAGGAGAAAGGCAAAGATGCTATCCAGCTGATTTTCATTTTGAACTGTTGACCTGTCCCAATAGAGGCTAAACACACTTGTCTTCAGTGAACTGTAATAAACACTGAATTTTTGAGGGGTTTTGGAGCCAACCCAGTCCTGAAAAGGAAACAAAAGCTGCAACATTGACAGAAGTGAGAATGAGAATTGCTGTAAGCATTCAATACAAGACTTGGTCCTGCACTTGAATCCAGAGCAAACTTACTATTAACATCAGTAGGAACCTGTTGTAAATAAAGTTCAGCTTCAATCATCTAAGCTTTTCTATGTTCTGATATGCTGAAGAATACACTCACCCGCTCTTAAAGGGGAATTAAGGAAACCAGAAGTATCAGGCAACAGGATCATTTGTTCTCATACTGTAAGAAATTGTTGAACAAGTCAATTTGCCATGTGTCTTGGTAGCAGACTCAAAATCTGCCTGAAGCTGCTCTGCCAGTCCAAACTGAGAAAATGTCAACAGCCATGAAACCATTTCTGCTCAGACACTCAGCTCCTTGCATCCTGCATCTGGGATATTTTCCTTAAATAACCTCAAAGCAAACAGTTTTGTCCATAGGCTCACCTGGACTGTGCTGCACTGCTGTTTCTCCCAGCCGCAGCTCTGGATGGAGTTTATAAAACACCCACATGAAATTAAAATTGAAATGCAGCTGTTCAGCCAGCAAAGTGGAACACTCTTAACTGCTGCAGGTGAACCAGGTGATTTTTACCTGTCTTCACTTACAGATGCCATCACCACTCCTACAAGCAGTCTCTGCACGTGGTCATCTTTGATCTCTGGCTGATGCTTAGTACCAAATTAGTCAGCAGTTCCTCTTTTTTCTTATTTTTAAGGCGTTATCTATCTAAGGACCAACATCAAAGCAGCAGGAGCATCGTTTCATTGTGCTGGCTTGAATTGCAGTGTCACTTTAATTTGCAGCTGCTGAAGCAGAACCTCAGCAAGTGCAAAGGAAATACTTGAGCAATTAGCCAGCACTCAGCTCAGGGCTGCAGGAGCCACACCAGGAGCTCTGGGATGTCCTCAGCACCCAGCCAAACCTGCAGCTGAGGGTGCAGCTCTGGAGCATGGAGCTGTGGTACTGCTGAGTACAAAGGGAGACTCTCTGGGACACCCTAGAACAAAATAATCTGGGAAGGATCTTTAGGACTCAAGCTTGTGCTGTTATTTTTTGTTGGCTTGCTTATTTTTGATATATGTAAAGGGGAACTGAAAGCAGCTTATTTCATGCTAATTTTAACATCAGTAAAGGCAAGGGTATTAAGCAAATTTAGAGTTACTATTCTTCTTGAAAAGACAGTGTATTTCTAGTGGAGGGGATTAGAAGTCCTGTGCTCTAAAGAGTTGGGAAAACCCAGCAGTAGCAGCCATTTACACACCTCGTGTAGCAGCACGTGAGGGGTGAGCTCCCTCTTCTCCTTGCTCAGCCTCCTTGTGCAGCTCCCTGTCACACCAGGCTCCATGGCTGTCCTCTGGATTCTCCAGACCTCACTCAATCCTGCAGATCTAAAGGGGGACAGGGCAAGAACATGGCATGTTCACAGTTCAGGAGGACAACCAGTGTCACCTTTATCACTGTGCCTCAGCAGCTCTTCTGTGTCATCCACATTACTGCTGCCACTGATTTAAGGCAGGAATTTCCTCCTGGACAATCACACAGACACATCCCCATCTCCCAAAATTTATCATTCTAGTCAACAAGGAAAGAAGATAAAAACCTTCACTCCATTTCACTTAGAGGCCAGCTGAGACACCAAGTGACAAAGCAGTTTATTCCAGGTCTGCAGAAAACCTGGGATGGTGTTCTGGCCCAGACCTTCACTGCCAAGACCAAGTGAGCAGTCAGCTCCTCTTAGGGCCACCAGAACTGGACAGCTGGGTGCCCACTTGCCCTTGTGCCAGACAGACACAAGTAATTCAGGACAGACAGCTCCCCAAGGCTTGTTTGCCCATGAAGATGTTGGGAAGAGAGTTTCTCCCTGGGCAGGAGCAGCCTCTCTCTCTGCATTTCCTGACCCCTCAGAAGCTCCGCCATCCATCTCAACACTTGCTTTTCCAGATACCAGCATGTTGGGGAAGATGAAACAGGAAAGCCTTATAAATATGATTGCCTGGCAAAAGATTTTGAGACTATAAAAACTGTAAGCAAAATTGAAATGAAAGCAAGCTTTGAGATACCTCAGTTACTGAACAACTGGAAAACAATGGTGTGGCCGGCTGAAGGTAATCCCCTTTTGATGGAACAACACCCTCTGCTTGCAGACAGGCCCAAGGGTCAGAGCAGACCCTGCCAGCTTGGCAGAAGGGGCCCAAAGAGGAGTTTTTAGGGTTTAAAATGTAACACAGTATGGTAATGTAGTGATTCTTACAGGCTGTATGGAAATGCTATAGGATTTGTATCTTGTACTAAATTAGTGAGAATCAAAATATTCAACACAAAAGAAGATTTGTTGTATTGTAACAGAAACTTCGCCCTTTTGCCCCTCTTGCTTTTGCTCTCTTACGCTTTCACTCTCTCACCCTCTCATCCTCTCTCCCCCTCTCTTCTCTCTTTGCTGCTCTGAGCTGTGGCTGGCAGCTCCCAGCAGGGCCCTGCACCCAGGCCCTTTGCAATAAACCACAAGTTCCAGCCCTGGCTGCAGAGATCTCTGTCTCCATCTGTCCCAACCATCCTACCCCTGATGCTCCTACACCAGCAGCCAAGCACCAAACCCCCTTGCCAAGGGGGATGGAAGGTGCCAATGTGCAGCAGAGACACCCCCAAAGAACCCAAACCCCCGAGGGGCCGTGGGCTGCCCTGTTCCCCCCGGCCCATCTGCCCGGCCTGGCCTTTGTGGGGCCGTTCCCAGGGCGGCCATGGGTGCTGTATGAGGCACCTGCGGGCGGACAATGGGCCCTGGGTGCTCGGGGGACAGACAGATTGATGTATTGTGTGTGGGGGAGGAGGGCTGTCACTGGAATCCATGTGAACCCAGCCTTTCGGGGCAGGGGAGATTGACAGCTTTTGTAGGGCGCAGCTCTCTTTCAAAGCTCTGCTTTATAGACAGTAGGTTAGGGGGGCCCGGGCTTTCACTCCCATAATTCGAACAGGGCAATCATCAGCATTGAGAATCTCTTCCCTCTCTCTCTTTCTCCCTCTCTCTCTCTTTTTTTTTTTTCCTTTTCCACCCCCTTGTTATGCATTAAATGATTTCAGTGGAGGAATGTGCAGCATTAATTAGAATTGGTTAGCAGATACCGAGGGGAAAAGTTTCTTCACAACAACTAAAGGAGGTGTCAGTGCCACAAAGGAGGTTTTGTTTTCGCTCTCCCCCACATTATCAGTGCAATATGTAAGGTAGCGATTCTTTTCATTTAAATTAAGTGGAAAGCTACTAAATCTTGTTTTATTCTCCAAAAAAAAAAAAAAAAAAAAAGAGGAAAAAAAAAAGGAAAAGGTCCTTAACACTTATCTTTTAACTTCTTTCATTTTGCAAGGTTAGTGTTTACTTTTGCTTTCAGTCCTCCCCATTAAACGGCCTGCAAAGATGTGTATCCAGTTTTGTGTATCATTTAGCTCTTACAATTATAAGGCAGTAGAACTAATATATAAGGATTGTCTCCTGATTAAAGCAACAACTTTACCATTTAAAATAAAAGGCGCTCGTCTAGAAGGACACATTGAAATTCAGAAGTGTGGCTGGCTGTTCTCTGCGGGGATTTCCTCGTTTCTTTCAACTTTTTAAATAGAAGTTAAGCTAAAAGATGGGCTTGAGCATATAAAGTAAGAGCTTAGAAGTAATGCTCATTAATATATCTATGTACTCTTTTTATTTCATTCCTTCAAAACTTTTCCCATCAACAAACAAATATTAGCCCTGATAGTGTTTCAATATTTTCTTCCATCAAAAGTAAGCAACTTGATTAAAAAAAATAATTTGAAAAATAAAAGCTAAAAAAAAATCTTAACAAAAGACACAGTTTTAAGTGCGACACTATGGGGTCACATCACATTCCTTGTTTTCTGTTAAGGGTTTAAAAATTACCAAATTATTACCACCATAAAGCAGCATCTCTTAAGACAAATAAAGCCAGCTGCTGTCTGTAGAGGTGAATTACCAGGGCTCCTTGCCATGCAGAGTCCCTTCTCACAAATTCCTCTGGAATGTAAAGATATTTACACCCTACCAACAGCACCAGTCAGATTCTGGTGTTCCTTTTACCAGGAAAAGCATCATAATTTCTACTTGCTCCCCTGAGGGAGGGCTGGAAGGAGCAGCCCTGGGCAGGGCTGGCAGAAAGAGCAGGTATTCCTGGGGAGGGAATGGTCCTTCTCCTGCAGGACACACACCAGGCCCTCGTTTTTTATCTGACATATCCAGGCAGTCTGTCCCATGCATTATAGAGCCAAAAACACAGTTTAGAAAATAAGGTTTGCTATTCAAAATCTAGATCTTAACAAGCTTGATTATATCTCCACCTTTCTGATAAATCAGGAGTGCCAGTGGGAGACATGATGTTCGAGCTTTTTATAAACACAGCTCAGCATTGCCACAGCAACTTTAAGAGCTGGGCAGAGATGAGCAACACAGAGCCTGTGCAGAGAAAGAGAGGAGGAGTGTCTCCTAAGAGCAAGGTGCAGTTTCCTAAGTAGAAATTTCACATTATAAAACACCAGCTACATATTTCACCCTCTGACTGGAGGCTTTTCCCCACCATGAACAATTTTACTGAAATTCTGACATTGTTCTTGCAAGGAAAAAAAAATCCATTGGGTGTGAAGAATTATTTTTTGTAGTGCAAAGGAAGGGAGGAACAGGGTCAGGTCCCTTCCAGCATCCCAAACTGCTGGTTCAGCCTTGTCAGGTGGGGTGTGAACCATGAAGCCCGCACCTGAACACTCTATCAGCCATAATCATTAATTAATTAATTAATGGAGTGCAGGGGCTCCCAAGCAGACACACTGTTTCCTGCCTTTGAAAAACATGTCTACTCTCATGTGAAAATGTAAAAGTTTAATAAAAGACAGTAGGAGATAGAGACTATCGAATAAAGGTGTTATGGCTGGGTGTGTTTTGACACTTAGCCAAGAGCACAGTCGGTATTTTGGAAACACCTTTTCTACACTATTTCTATTGTATTAGTTTGTCACATATTCACAAACAATTACGTAGAGTAAGCTTTTCTTAAAACTAGTTTTCATATTCTAAGAACTTGTTTGTATGGTTATTCTTCAGGTCTGCCTTTTTAGAGTATGCATATTCTTTGGCTGTGATTTTAGTCTATTTTTATCATTTTTATTTTATATATAGTTTTATTTTTATTCTATATATAAAAATATTTTATTATATACTCATATTTTATTTATTATTATAAAATTAAAATAAAATATTTATTTACATTAATTTTATTTCTTTATTGTATATTTTTATTTTTATTATATATATTTTATTATGTATTTTGATTTTTATTTTATATTTTGTTATTCATTTGTATATTTTATAATTTACTTATATCTATTTTAAATTTTTTTATTTATTTATAATTTTGCTTATATGTTTTTATTTTCATGTTGGGGTTTGATCTATATTGTTTTTAGACAGTGAGTGTTGATAGTTGGCATAGCTTTAATAGGTGTCTATTATATATTCATTGGATGTTATCTCATCTAAGCAGGTATTTTACCACAAGCATATTTATGTCAGCTATTTCACTACTACGTCTAAACTTAATTAACAACGGAAATAAAAGCCATATATTCATAGCAAAGTTGCTTTAACACCATGCATATAAAATCTATTTAAATATTTGTGAAAAGACAATATTATACTATATATACTATATTATGTTATGTTATGTTATGTTATATTATGTTATATTATATGTTATGTTATGTTATGTCATATGTTATTATAATATCTCTATCTATAACACTGCCTCAGCTCGCTGCACGGACGGGTTTGGGCAGGGCCATTGCCGGGGTCAGGCGAGGCAGCATCGCCCAGCATCCCCAGCATCCCTCCCTTGCCCAGCCCTGGCACTGCCCCCGGGCTCTGCTCGCCTCTCCCTGGCCAACTTTTCCCGTTTCTCCTTCCCCCTGGCCCGCCTCCTCTCTTCTCTGGTTTATTTTTTCCCCCCTCCTGACCACAGCACCTCTCGCAGAGTTATGCATCCCTCATGCATGTAAATGAGAGGGCTCCAATTACACGCGAGGGAGAAAGGGTTTAATGAATCGTGAAAAAGCAAGGGTTGCTTAGAAAAAAAAGCTCCGTCCCAGTGCCCCCTCATCCCCCCGCTTGGAAACGTGCGTTCCGCAGTTTGGAGAGGGGTGAGAGAATGCGGAGGGTGAATGGCAGAAACCCCCGGCTGAATGAATGCGACGTTTGTTTGTGTTTATTCCAGGCTGCACTTGAAACCTGCGATGGGTTTTGAAGGGAAATAGCCGAGCACAGGAGTTACTCTTCTCAGTTTTCAGGAGGAAATAGCCGAGCACAGGAGTTACTCCTCTCTGCTTTATAGGGAAATAGACGACCACAGAAGTTATTCTTTATTTTGGAGGGAAATAGTCGAGCATAGGAGTTACTCTTCTCAGTTTTTATAGGGAAATAGTTGAGCACAGGAGCTGCTCCTCTCTGCTTTATAGGGAAATAGCCGAGCACAGGAGTTATTTGCTTTTAGAAGGAAATAGCCGAGCACAGGAGCTACTCTGGTCTGCTTTATAGGGAAATAGCCGAGCACAGGAGTTACTCTCTGCTTTATAGGGAAATAATTGAGCACAGGAGTTACTCCTCTCTGCTTTTAAAGGGAAATTGCTGAGCACAGGACTTACTCTTCTCTGCACAGCACAAACAAATGCAGTAGGTGATTGCAGATAACTCCGTGTTGGAGTTCTCCACATGCAGACATTTCTCTTCCTGCTCTCCTTTCCTTCTGATATCAGTTTAAAGGACACAAAATAGAAGCAAATTGTTATTTATGAGGTCCTGTACTACACAGCCCAAGCTCTGTGACCAGCTCCCACACCTGGCTGACCCTGAAATTGGTTGGTTATCACTGCCTGTCCCTGCTGAATGTGAACTGGACAGCTTAGGATATAATGAACATTTTAAGGCAAACCACTCCAAAGCAGTATTATTAATGCCAGATATGATTTCATTATGGTTACATTTAGAACAGACATTAAGGCAAATTGATTTGTAAATATTGTGAGACTCCTCAAAGGTCTTTTCCTTCTGTTGTTCTTTTTTCTTCTTCTTCTTTAGAAGGATTAATTATTAGTCACTAATTGTTGCTTAAATTATTTTAATATCTTAGATTAGAGTGTTAAAAATCCCCCAGAGCCCTCTGTGGGAATTGCACAGCACTGAGCTGTGAAAAGGAAAAGAAACCAACTTAAACATTGAGTTTGAGGGTGGTCTCCCTTTTCCATACCAGTGAGGGAATTACAAGTACTGAACATTTGTAAATGCTCCAACCAAAATCTAGCAGAGCTACTGTCTGGTCAATATCTTTAAAATTTGCCCTCTTTCTTTATAAACTTTCCTTCTTTATTTGGGCACAGAAATACCTGTGAAATTGCACATGGAAGTGGCTTCTCATTAAGGTGGGATGCAGCTGGGAAGAGGAATTCCTTCCACAACAGCAGCAACAGGGACAACTCCACGTGTGCATAAATTTCCACAGGATCATGAGCAACTTATGCCCCAATCTTGCCCCAATTTTACTGACTTAATCTAGAACCCTGCAGGCAAAAAGCATCACTTTTTTCAGTTGTGAATAAATATTTTTCATTAGAAGGATGTGGAATAAAAGGAGAGAGCTACTGCTTTGGTGTTGCATGTGCTTAGTCCTGAATTATTGGCCAGACAAAAAAAGAGTGATGGAATTCCCTGCTCTGACTGAAAATGAATGAAGATTTATAGGAAGGCAGAAAAACTAAATTGCTACTTCTGGACATAACAAACTAAAATTTTCAGTCTATACAATTAATTTCATCCAAAGATGGTACAGAAAGTATCTTAAAGAGTACATATGTTATAGACAATAACATATGTACTCATTTCATATAAATCACTTGCCTTTTAAATTTGGCCAACAGATTGACTCAGCCACACAAATCAAACCTCGTTCAGAAAATAACATTTAGAGAAGCACAGAGGGAAAAAAAACACCATCTGAGTTAAAAAACAGCATCTTTTACAACAGTGTTAAGGGAAGGACACATTTTGGAGCTCATCATTCTCATACATTTCATCATGGAAGTTGGATACCAAAGAGCTTCCAGCTCCAAATGTCACCACTGGGCAGCTGACACGCTACTAACACATTCTCGTGAGGGACCAAACACTGCTTGGGTTGAAGGACATTTTTCTTAGATTTGTTTTCCAATTAGCATTTTAAGTTATTTAAGGACAATGCCTTCTTAACACGCTTTGGGGTTTTCTTTTTTTGTAATGCAGTGTAGAAAAACAATTCTTTGATACAGTATAAAAGAGAAATACCAAAATAAAATATCAAACTGCTCATGAGATATCTTTTTTCATTTTTAATGTAACAAAACAGGAATAGTTAAAAGCACAAAGCCACTTATATCTCCATTCCTATATCAATAGGACAAACCACTACCCAAAGGACCATTTTCTGCATCCAATCCTAACCCTGAAACATTTCTTTCCCCTCAGTTTCCTCCATGTGAGTGCTTCTCTGGTGCTTTTACCACATTGCTTTTCCTCCCCTCCCCAGGCATGGCAGATATTTGGGTTGGGACACCTTTCATGGATCAGCAATTCCAATTCCACCTCCTGGAAAAGTGGTGGAACTTTTTTAAGGTCTCCCCTCAGCAGTGAGGCAGCAGGAGACCCACAGGGCCAAGTTCTTTGTGCTGAAGTGCACACGAAAATTTTGCACACTCCCAGACTCTCTAACCCAGCCTTTTCTGCCCCATTTTTGTGCTAATTCAGTGCTAAGGACATGCACACCTTGCCTTGCTCTTCGAACCTCCTGCTTTTTTCCACATTTGGCACAGGGGATGGCACAAGGAACAGACACCAACCAGGGAAACAGCCAAGATCTGCCTGCCTTGGTCCATCAGCTTTGGCACATCTGCCTTTAAGATTTAACTGCAGGCTAGTTATGTTTTCATTAATCAGTTCTGATTTTCACAAGCCAGGATCTGACTGTCTGCACAAAAGCCTTTTCTTTCAACAGCAAACATACTAAAATACACTTTCAAGTGGTTGCAGATTTTTAAAATTTTTTTAAGTGGGGAAACATTAGGTAATTAAAGAAATCATGCACCATGCCATGTGGAGGCCTCCTAACAAATACAACTTTGGTGGCCATGACCCTGGCCAGAGGAAGAAGGCTGTGATGTCACCTCATCCCCAAGTCCCAGTTTCACGGATAGTATCTCTGAAAGGAATTGTCTAAAGGAGATTGTTCCTTATGAAAAGTTCACATGATGGAGTCTGAAGGGCTTGTTTCACTTGAAGCCCAGCAGGACAGAGCTGTTTGGAAAGAAGCATTCAGTGTGTTCTGTTTTGCTGAAAGCTGTCACAGTGAACAAGTACTTAGCAAACAGCATGAACAAGGATATGAACTAGAAAACTAGCAGGGCCCTGACAACATTTTAATAGTGGGCTCGTCTGTTCTGAGCCTCTGCAGGGATGCAAGGGGGCAGGAGAAGGGAAACAGGAGCACTGGACTTCTGTATTTCTGGTTCTTTATAAGGTGACTATCTATCATTGCTGCCAGCTTGTTTGTGCTGTGGTGGTCACTCCTGGCACGGGTGGGAGGGAGCAGCCTGCTGGCCAGGAGGGCTTCAGGGCAGAGGCACAGCACATCCTAAGGTGGGAGCTGACTGATTCACTGAAAAACAACCAATTCTCTTCCTCTTGTCCTGCTCTGTGATGTCTTACTGCTGTTATGATGGGCTGCCTAAGCTGTCAGCCCATCCATGCTTAGCAGGGAATAAAATCTGCCTGAACCCCAGTCTGCAGCTGGGAGAGGATCTGCCATGCCACCCCTTTGAGAAGAGGCCACTTTCACTCCTGGTGAGTTGATCACACCATGAAGGTATAAATTAGCACCCATTAAAGACCTCCTCTCCCTCCACCCCACCAGAATATAGTATTGGAGGCTGCACAACATTAAGGGACATCAAATACAAGATACACTTATATAATACACTTAAGTAATATACAAGAAGACATCAATACAAGAATAAGATACACTTATATTATACACTTAAAATACTCCTTTGGTTTTTACATAGTGCAGGTCCTTGTTTCTCCGCTCCGTGTTTTTTACATCCAGGTTCTTGTTTCTCTAGCAAGCCCCAAAACCACACTAACCCCACCTTTCCACCATCACTCTGACAAGTTTTGCAGCTCAGGACAAGCAAAGTTTCAAAAGCTGTGAGAAATCATTTTTATTTATCACTTCTAACAGGTTGTGCATTCTCCTAGACAGAGGAAGTCCCTAACTAGTGTCCTTTGCTGCAGAGGGCCAACTGTGCCTTCTCCAAATCATCTTCCACCAAGCCATTAACACAAAATACTTTTTCCCTCATTCCCTTTTCAAGGACAGAAAACCTGGAATGTTTAAGTGCCCAGCACAGCACCCACCTCTTGATTTACAGACCTCCTCTGGCTCAGCATGGAAAGAGCTTTTCTAACCTATAGAAAATCCTGATTTTAGCAGGTCTTGGGATGAGTTCCTGGAAATGTCACCCATTCCTTTCATACTCTGCCATGGCTGAAAACCTCTTCTAATGGTTTGTGGAAAGAGCAGAGGTGAAGGAAGGAGGAGTAAAGAAGCACCAGCTCCTACAGAGAGATGGATCAGAGGCACTGCCGCACTCCTGACCCTCTGCCTGCCTGCACTTCCTTCCTCCCTTCACAGCCAGGAACAGAGTTATTGCTCCTGCCTGTACATTTGGATCTTTATAAGGCAAATATACATTGCTATTAAAAGGTTATAAAGAGAATTTTGTCTGGCCTCCTGCCTCAGCGCAGCCCATTTGGCATCTGAGGAATATCTGCCCTTAATCTGAGGCTTCTAAAGCCTTTAGCATTGAAGACAGGAATGTTTTTAGTAATCCACAATGTTTATGGGTGAGCTCTCCCCTAAGTCCCTCCACAACACTGATAAGCTTTAGGATGAGCTGTATTCCAGGGAAATCCAGAGCTGTGACCACCAAAGTGACGAGCTTTCTCTGGATCTGAGGAGCACATTTTATTACTTTTATGGTAATTCAAATGAATTGTTCTCTAGTTCCCATGTAAACTGGGTATCAGGTGTTCTCAGACTCAAAAACACCTCGTGGGATTGAATTTACTTCAAAGATAGGCAAAGCCACTCTCCCTCTGATAACCACATCCCTCAGATCCTGGGAATTCTATTACAAGTTTCTTATCACTCTGAGGATAACAGAGTTTTTTTTCAGCAAGCAAGTGTCTTTTGTAAGGACACCAATTATGATAAGGCTTTTCTTCCACTGATTTTGTTCAGCTGCTCCCTGAACCAGATAGCATGTTTTCTTTAGGAAAAAAAAGTCATTTCCCTCTCTTTTTCTCTGCTTTTTCCAGCCCAAATCTCCTTTTATTCCAAGTGCAAAAGTTTGAAAGAGAAAGGATTAACTAGGCTTTATTAAAAATAAAATATTAAAAATATTAAAAATACTAGCATTTTTGTTATATAGGGACTTGTATCATAAACATTTATTATATGATTCATATATTATATAATATCTATATATTATCCCTATATTATAGCAACCTGTATCATGAACATTTATTATATTATTTATATATGATATAACACTTATATATGATATAACACTTATATATTATCCCTATATTATAGGGACCTGTATCATAAACATTTTTAGCAACACAGCTTGGATTAGCCAGGAATATTTGGTCTGTAGCAGGAAAACATTTACATTATGTAAATCCCCACAGGACTGAGAGTGAGTACCCACACAGAGGTGACCTCCAGGTAGAAGCAGGGACATTTCCAGCTAGCATTGTTGGTTACAGGAGGTGCCATCCCTGATTCTGGACAGCTGCAGAGGGACAAGATGCAATTCTGTGCCCCATCTCTGTCCCTCTACCTCTACAAAACATCCACTGTCACTTTAGTGACTTATACCTCTGCCTTTTGTGTCTAAATTTCCAAAGATGCTTTGCCTCACCTGTGCTGCTCCTTGCAGCACCTGGAGCTCCACAATCAGGATGGCAGACACAGATCTGCTGTTAAACCTGCCACTGCCTCATCTGCAGCAGGAATTCTTTTCAACCTTGCATAGCAAGGGCAAGAGCCATTCCTTCTCCCATTTCCCTCCCCACAGAGATCCCATATTCCTGTTCCACCCCCAGGCCAGCCCAGCTTTAACCCCTGAGCTGTTTGAAACTGTAAAACACAGAGCCCCTTTCATGCAGGGAGGGATGTGTTCCTGCCAGGCCCCAGTGTTCTAGGGAATTTGCCAGATCCCTCAATAATCTGATCCTCTGCCTTTTGGCTGCAGTGCTCAGAGCTCTCTCAGGACAGGATCTCCATCCCCTCCTGCATCATGCTTTCCCCACTGCCTGGTAACCATGTGGGGGCTCCAGCCCGGCTCAGCATTCCCCTCCCAGCAGCTCCAGACAGCACAGGCACATGCAAGAACGGAGGATTCCTCATTGCAGTGTCCCACTGAAGCTTTCTGCTGCAATAAATGCTCTGTGTTTGATTCCTGCTGCACAAACATTGGGCTGCAGGAATCCAGCAGAGTGCCAGCAACAAGGAGATTGAAAGTGATGTAACAAATGGTCCAAACAGGGCCTGAAAAGGCACCAGGGACAGCTGAATCCCCAAATACTGTCAGGAACACCCTCCCCTGGCTTGGCACACCAGGCTGATGATAAGGGATGTCCCCCACCCTCCTCTGGGCACAGGCTGAGGAAAAATCCCATGCCAGCCAGGCTGCAGCAGTGCCAGCCTGAGAACAAGGGAGGTGTCACCCTGTGTAGCTGCTCTGCCATCACCCAGAGCTGGACATTGCTGCTCCAGACATCTCCTGTCTGACTGACTTCCCTCCCGAGCTCTCATTCCTGCTCCTACCCAAAATGAACAGGTCTTGCAGAAAAGGAATGTAATTTTAAAAGTTCCAAGTTAATCGAATGCTTTAAAAACACAGTGCCTGTGGTACAATGGATCAGCTCCGTCCTGGGTGTCAGGCCATTCACTGCAGCAAGCTCACACCAGAGATGAATTTGCTCTGGCGCCTTTGTCAATAAAATTCTGGATTAAAAGAGACCCTATATAGAGCTGGTCCCAGAGGTAATTGCTGGTTAATCAGCCAATTAACTGACCCAACCAGTAGGAAAAGGAGAAGGGGGAGGAAGGGGGGAAACAAATCAGCCAAGGTAGGGTAGGATGTAATTCTCTGGGAGTTAATGTTAGAAACCTTCTCAAAGGGATTGCAGCCTACCTTGACTCACCCCCTTTCCTTTCTCCTTCCCTTGTTCTCCTCTTCCCAATTTGTAATTGTTGGTTCCCCTAATTGGCTGATTAACTACTTATTACAGACAGAGGTGGAGGTATGTGGGATCCCCTTAGCCACGTTGATTGCATCAAGGGAAGCAAGGCTGAATGCAGCAGAGCATCTCTGTGGGCTGCCTTTTCCCTACCCAGCCTGGTGGCTTCCAGTCCAGCAGCATTCCCTTTGAGAAGACCCTTTTCTAAACTAGTTTCTCTTTATTTATGTAATACTACAAATAAAGGGTTTATTCTTTAACACTCTGTTGTGCAAACAGAATGATTTTTAGCATTTAGCACCCCCAAACCAACCTATTTCCTACTCACTGATGCACCATCAGCACTATCAGGGTGTTTTAATGAATGAGCTCTTACAGCCGCCTGATGTTCCAATAATAAGTAATGACAATAGAATTAACCTCTATTTCCCTTTGATAGTGTCACCAGGCTGCAGTGCTGGGAGATGAGTCCTAAAGGTGAAAAGGGCAAGCTGAGAGAGCTCCCCTCATTTCCACTCCTTGTCTTTCTGTGGGGAGAGTGAGCAGAGCTCCCCCTTGCATTCATTGGCTTCACAGGAGATTTATGGTGGGTCAGGAGGGAGGTACCAGGAGTCCTGGCACATCCTGGAACCACATGGCCAAGGAGGAGCCCAAAGCTGCTCTCTGAAGCTTCAAAGAGGAGTTTTGCTGTTGTTGAGCACAAGGGAAATGTTCCAGCACTGCTTTGACACACCTTGAGCAGCAAAGCGAGGCAGAGATGGAGCTGCCCCAGGTGAAACTGAGACATCAGGGCTCCACGGGTCTGACCCCTTCCAGACAACACCTGTCAGTGCACACTCAGGTTATTTCTGAAGCTGCTGGATTGTTTTGGTGTCTCACTCTCCTCTGTAAATAATAAATAATGTTATTTTCCCCCTCCTCATTTCTTGAGCTGCAAAGCAGAAACTTCTCCAGGGAGATGGGCAGAGAATGGAGTTCTAAGAGAGCCTCTACTGCATAAACCTCTTCTTCAAATTGCACTTTTCTCCTTCACCTTCAAAAGAAAGTTTGGGAATTTAATTCTATTTAATATTTGTGATTATTCAGCTCTCCTACCCCTCTTTTCTCCCTGAGCAAAAGGGCAGGCTGAACCCGGGCAGCCCATCCTCAACTGCATGTAAATCACAATCTGATTAGGCAGTGATATATTCATCTCTAGCTCCTGTATAAAAGTTATTCAAGTATTTTGACAAAATAAGTGCTGTTTACTTTATACATTTTCTGCTAATTCTAAAGATTTCTGCAAACCTAAAGGATCTCATGGAATTTACAGGCTTGTGGCTTTGCTATTGAAAGTATAAAAGCATGCTAAATTAAGTTGATTTGCCTGTGAAAGAAACACGTCCATTATTCATGTCAGGGCCCTGTCACATCAAATTGAGGGAGTGAAGAAAACCCTTTTTTATCAACGTTTAGAAGCAAGGGGAAAACCGACCATTCAGGAACTGAATTTCAATTGGGAGAAAGTCAGCCTCAAAGCAAGGTTAAAAAAAAAAAAAAAGAGCTGGGGACATGTCTAATGTTGGAAATCAGCAAAGGGTGGGTTGATTTAACTTTGGCTGGGATCTTTCAAACAGAAAAGCCAGGATGAAACTCAAAGTAGCAAGTAGAACACAGTCTCGATGTCTCTCATGTGTAAACTTGTCACAAGTAGTTAAGCTAATTCAGATTTAAAACTTTTCAGACCCTGTTCTTCTTGGATGCTTCGAAATAATGATAAAAATTGTTAAATAAAGCATTGGGTTTGTGCTCAGCTAATTTATCCACTGGCTATTACATGATTTAATTCTTATTAGCAGACAGCATGTAAGGGGTTTAAAGCCTGATGAGCTGACAGAAATTGTAAAAAAAAAGGTTGGTTTAGATATGGTTTTTCTTCAGCTGGGGGCTGAGAGGATCAAAAATAGTCAGGACTGTTTCCTGTCTACTATAAGAGATAGAGATATATTATATAACTTGATGTAGCCAGAAAATCTCACAATTTATATTATGTACTCCATGGTAGGTACAGATACAATAAATGGCACCTGCCATCTTTTTAAATAAAAAATTTTTTTCCAATCTCCTAAGCTATCCCAATATACACAGAGTTAAAGGAGAAACGGTAAGGGGAACTTTGTACATTGAAATTCTTCTCCTAGCCTGACCATAATTTCTCGTGTGTCCTGCTTATTTAGCAAACAAAAAGCTTACAGTTCCTTCTGCCTACAGTTGGTTTTTATAAGCTTAAACCAGCATGTTAAGTGGCATTTCACAGTCCTCTGCTCCAAGCCTAATCGGTTTAGACCGGACACTTCAGGATATTCTTTAAAAGCAGCCCAGTTTTTATGTGCTGACATTATCATACTGTACAAAGCCTAACTCGGCCACTTAAATCATGTTTCTGGCTACCAGACCTGCACCTCGTTTCTGCATGAGATTTGTTCCCCTACCTTTTGTTTTTGCCCAGCCCCAGAGCCTGGGGGTTAACATGTTTTCTGCTTTAGAGCTCTTCTGTGAAAGACACTTTGCCACCTCATCCAGGCTCTCTCTGCAGCCTCCCAGCTTCAAAGTCTCAAGCTGGGAAAGCAAATCTCAAGTCCCAAATGCTAGACTCTATAGGACCCTCCAACTAAAGTTAAGTTCTTGTCTTTAATTGAAAATTGCAGCCAGTGTAAATAGGAGATAGTTTGCAGCAAGCTGGTCACAAAGGGAATTACCTCGTGGAGTGGCTCCACTGGGGTAAACAGAGGGGATAAAAAAGGGGAAGAAAAAGAGGGAGGAAAAAGGCAGGAGTAAAAGAGAGAGGCATTGTGCTGTGGAGGTAGCATCAAGACAAGGATTAATGGCTGCAGGAATTGTATTTTCTGTGCTTTCAGCAATGTTACAATCTCCCAAAAGTAAGTGTTACTAATAAGTGGGCCAGTAAAGAGAGGTCAGGGCATTAAGGGAAATGGAAAAATCAGGCTCTGAAAATTTTATAATTAAAGGCTCAGGAGTCTTTTATTCTGTAAAAACCAAGCAAAGTGGTGCTGATCTGTTTATTTTTAGTACTTACATTTGGGTCAACTAGTGAAGTTGATTATTTCAAAGAGTTGATTATTTCAAAGCGACAGGAGGTGATACACACTCATACCATAAATGCCAATTTCTGCCAGCTGAACTTATTTCCCTGTGCCCACAGTTTATTTACCTCACAGTGAAATTGATTTCGGTGCTGATGTGAAATCAATTGACACAGATCCAAGGGTGAAATCCAAGCAGCTGTGCTGGGGGCTGGCAGAGCAGAACCAGGGGAGGGGTGATGGTGGTGGGACGCAGGGCAGGGTCCCTTTGCATCCTCAAACCTCTGCTGCCCTGGGACAGGCTCACAAAGCATCCCCAGAGCTCTACAACCCCTCAGACAGACACAGTGAAGGGAATTCTGTGTCCTTCTCCTTCCTCCCACTCCCAGGGAAGGGGTGAGCTGGGGTTTTGGCTTGTTGGGCCCCTGCCCTGGCTCAGTGAATCTCGTTTTTCAGTGAATCTCCTGTTTCAGTGAATCTCCTTCTCCAGCATCACCTGCAGCTTTAGCAGCTCAGCTGCACCATGAGACTGAGACTCACTAATTTCAGGCTCAGTTTAGGTCCTTTACCGGCTCCCTGAATCAGCCTGGGTTTGTCTCTTGATCCCTCAGTGACAGAATTTTCTGCCTGCACAATGGGAGGCAGAACCCTTCCTTCTTTTCCAGCTTCCTGTACTTTTTTCCATACACCCCTAAGCACAGAATGGACACTGTGCTTCTGGGAATGCATTGAGCAGCTGGGATACATTTTTGTATTAAAATTATTACTATTTAAATGATTGTTTAAGCAAACACACTGACCTCTATTCTGTGCTGAATAGCTCACTTATGCCAGGTCACATCACTCCATAAGAGCTGAAATGGCTGGAATCTGGATGCTCTGAAAAGTAACAGGATGGATATTAGCAGGAAAAAAGAGTTTCCACTGCTATCAGTGCACCTACTGCTGGTTTTGTTTGCATTTGGGTTTTTAATTCATAGCTCAGCATATTCAAAATGCAGGTCTGAATGGAAGCCAATGGAGCCAGAGTCTAAAAATCTCATAGAAATATAATTGAGTCTGTTCATGCATAATGCAGAATTACAGGAGACTGTGATGGGATTCAGAAAAATATACTCCACTATGTTTTTTTCATGTTACATAACCTATTTTTAATAAAATATAGAATCAGTGAGTTTAAGAGGACTGCTGACACAAAACAGAATCCTACCATTATGGAGCAGGGATTGCATTTGTTTCCACTCACTTTTTAATGGCTTACAGGTTGCATTAATTAAAAACTCTCTCAGAAGTTCCTGCAGTGTGAATCCTTTGGATGCACCTGTGAGAAACAGACCTGATTAAAAATTCACAATATATCCTAACTGTCCAAATAAACTAACTTAAAATTTGCATTAATTTTGAGAGTTCAATAAATGACTCACTTGGCCAAGAATTCATAAAGTCCTCTTTCAGCTTCTCCTCTTCCACTCAAATATTTGCATACTTTTTAGATTCTTGGTTTTAATAGAATTTTCTTTTTTTTTATTTTACTGTCATGGAAAATAATTTAATTGTGCATGGTGTGAAACTCTCCTCGTGTGTACACAAAAACAAACTCCATGCCTTTTAAACTGGGATCTAAATTAAGCCAGAGGGGAAAAAAACCTTTAGCTTGAGCCATTGCCCATTATTATTCTGCTTACAGTACACACTTGGGAAGTTTTCCTGTTCATAACTCACTGTCTGCAGAGCACAGCACCTCTCAAAGATATGCAAGTTCATTCCAGCATTTATCTGCTCTTTTCTCCTCAGGAGTTCAACTGTTTTTCCGCCTGATGGTTTGAATGAATTGGAGATTTTGGACTCATCCATCAGATTTGGAAATGATCCCTGAATTGATGAGAGTGTTTAACAGTTAATTGAACATTTCTGTTGGGAACTTTCCTCATTTCAAAGTGCAGGAATGCCTCACCCAGAGATGTGGGCAAAGAAAAGAGGATCCAAGACATGTCTTTGCCCCCACAAATGTTTTCATCCTCTAGAGTGCAGCAGATTTTAAATAACAGGGAGCATCACAAGTAAACAGTGATCTGAAAAGGACTTTCACAGAACCTGAGATCTGCCATGTTCTGCTGTAGGAAATAACTCATCATTTCTCCAAAAAGATACACATAAAACATACATTGGTGAGCCAACAAGGTTTCCAAAGGGACCTGATGATACCTGTAAGCATTCAGCTGGTTTTTAACCTTACTGTAATCTTTGTGCCCTGCTGTTTTAGCTGACTTTGAAAATTCCCACCTGCAATCAAGGGGACAAAAATGAACCTGGATTTTTTTCTCATGCCTTGACAATCATGAAGAAAAAACTTCCAGATTTTCTGCTCCATTGTAGCACTTCAGGTAAAGAGAAATTACTGTTCTCCATTCTCAAACTCCACCAGATCACTTGTAGTCTGCTTTTCTCCTTTCCACTGAGGTTTGCAAAATTCTGTTAGAACATGACTTGAGTTTCTTCAGTATAGCCTAGTGGAAGGGGGCCGGAATGAGGTGATCTTTAAGGTTCCTTCCATAAAGATCATCTTTAGATCCCCTTCCCACCCAAACCGTCCTGTGACTGATCTATGGCAAGGCCTTAACTCAGTGTCACCCCTTCCTGTCACCCAGCAGAACCTTGGTGGCACATCCCAAATGCTGGAACACCTCCACCAGACCCTTCACAAGGACCTTGGGGAAACCAAGGCATGAGGAATGGAAATTATTTGCTCAGGGAGTCAATACCATACTGAAAATTGAATCCAGTTTTCTATTTCCAGGGACCTGTCAACTGGGACCTATTTCCTCCTTGTTCCTTGTGACTTTATTAAGAATGACCTTTGGAGATGACGGAGATTTTTACTGAAAGTGCTTAATCCTTTCAGAAAAGTCAGAGAAGCTTGCTTTTCTGTAACAAAGCTCATCCGAAACATCCTTAGGAGAAATTGTGAAGAGACAGATTTGTATAAATAATCTCATTTCAGGAAGTGTTTCGTTCCTCATACCTTGGTGACACATCCCAAACGCTGGAACACCTCCACCAAACCCTTCACAAGGACCTTGGGGAAGCTCCTCCTGCCCCTTGCAGCCCCTGGTGCTTTTGCTGTGCAGAGCTGCCTGCTCTGCTCCGCTGACCAGCCTAATTCCCTCATTCCTCTGCAGCAGCTCCCTTTATTGAGCAGCTTTCTTTTCCCAGCACCAAGATCATTCCTGTGTGCTGGATGGTTAATTAACCCTCCTCCCAGGTTCCCCAGGCTCCTGTGGTGTGACAGGGCTTGGCCCTGCAGCTCTGGCTAAGTGGTCACATCCCCCAGCCCTGTCAGGTGGAGGTCTGGGCTCAATTCCCCTTGGAAGATTCCAAAACAAAAACTGTTCTTTCTGAACTACCTTTCCCCCCCACTGTGGGAAACTGCTGAACATGGATTTTATACTTCCAGGAATGACAACCAAATTTTTATTTTTTTTTAGCATAAATTCTAATTCAGAACAAGCTTTGCTCAGCACCAGGGCTAAGAATCACATCCCTCTCTCCATCCTGCTTCTCCTGTGTCTGTGCCACAACAGCTCAGGCAGGTGTGCAGTTCTGTGATGAGCCAAGCTGGGAAATTGCTCCAGCTGAAAAAGGATCATTTCCTTATCTTTGCTGGGCTACTTTTCAGCCAGTCGAGGTTGATGACGTGTTTTGCAAGCTGGAAATCAGCAGCAGGGACAAGGGGCTGCTTTTCTGCAAGAATCACCCCTGAGTCACAGAATCTGCTGCAGGAAATAACTTGTCATTTTTCCAAAAAGATACACATAAAACATACATACATTATTTTATCGAAGAGACAAGGTTGGATGAGACCTTCAAGATCATCAAATCCAACCTGTTCCCTGACACCTCAACTAAACCCTGGCACCCAGTGTCACATCCAGGCTTTTTTAAAACACATGTCCTGGCAGAGGAGACATTCCTGAAGGATCAGGGCCAGCCAGGCATCCTCAGAGGGAACCGCACTCATCACAGCCTTCATCTGCTCCCAGAGCTTGCAAACACCAATTACAGCACAACAGATCTGTGGTGTATGTGAGGGTCCTCAGGGTGAGGTGAGAGATGAGAATTTGACTCCATGTTCTCAGAAGGCTATGTATTGTATTATATTATATTATATTATATTATATTATATTATATTATGCTAAAACTACACTAAAGAAAGAGAAAAGATACATCAGAAGGCTTAACAAGAATGAATAATAAAAACTCCTAACTCAGAGAGTCCAACACAGATGGCTGTAATTGGCCATTAATTAAAAACAATTCACATGATCCCAATCAAACATTCACCTGTTGGTGAACAATGTCCAAGCCACATTCCAAAGCAGCAAACACAGGAGCAGCAATTACATAGTTATTGTTTTCACTCCTCTCTGAGGCTTCTCAGCTTCCCAGGAGAAAATCCTGGGCAAAGAGGATTTTTCAGAAAATATAATGGTGAAATGGGAATTCACATCCCAGTGCAGGGCACACACAGGGGCACAATCCTCACAGCCCCAGGGAAAGCCAGACCCACTCCCTGTGACATGTCCCTGCTTCTGCTGAGGATGGACAGTGTCAATAATTCCCGTTCATCCCCAGGGACAGCGGCCCCAAAGATGCAGGGGTACAGTGGAAGGGGTTAGCCTGTGGGGTACCGCGATTTTCTGTGACTTTGAAACACAGCCGCTCTTTTGATCACCCTGCAGCCAGCTCTGGGTGGTTACTGCGGTTCTCTTTACGTGTCAGGCACTGCATAAAGCAGATAAAAGCGTTATTTTCCGCATTTTGCCCGTTTTCCCCATTTTCCATCCTTTTTCCTTGCCTCGAGCCGCCGACGGGCCGGGCCCTGTTGCGCCCTCTGCTGTTCGAGAGAGGGAATTGCACGGCCTGTCCCCGCTTCTGTCCCCTGTCCCCGCTCCTGTCCTCTGCCCCTATCCCCTGTCCTTGCTCCTGTCCCCTGTCCCTGCTCCCGTCCCTGTTCCTGCTCGTGTCCCCGGTCCCCTGCTCCTATCACTGCTCCTGTCCCTGCCCTTGTCCCTGCTCCTGTGCCCTGGCCCTGGCCCTTCCATTCCCTGCTATCCCATGCTTGTGCTCCTCCACAGAAATATTCGAGGGGCTGTTCCTCCAGGGCTTTATAAAATCACTGCAATTTTCATTTCACATCAGTGCCGAGGAGGTCACTGAGATGGTCAGAGGGATGGAGCAGCTCTTGAGCAGGGAAAAGCTGAGAGAACTGGGATTGCTCAGCCTTGCTGAGCTTTGTAGTGGCCTCATTGTGGCCTTCCTGGGCCTGAAGGGAGCCTGCAGGAAAGATGGAGAGAGACTTTTTAGAAGAGCATGGAGTAACAAAGGGGAATGGATTTAAAGCAAAGGAGAGAAGGTTTAGAGAAGATGTTAGCAGGAACATCCCTGTGAGGGTGGTGAGGCCCTGGCACAGGTGCCCAGAGCAGCTGTGGCTGCCCCTGGATCCCTGGCAGTGCCCAAGGCCAGGCTGGACTTTGGGGCTTGGAGCAACTTGGGACACTGGGAGGTGTCCCTGTCCATGGCAGGGATGGAATGAGATGATTTTTAAGGTCCCTTCCAACCCAAACCGTTCTGTGATTCTCTAAGTCCCAGGTTTGACACAAGCAGCACAGAGAGCTTTAGCCCAATCCAGACTCTTGGCTGAACATGTCATCCATAGGGAAAGGAACTTTTTAACTCCATTGTTGTAGAAAACTGTGGGAATCCCAGTTCCAGCTCCAGAAGTGTGAAGAGGAGAACTTTGGGAAGCCTGTGCCCAGTTCAGTGCCACTGACCAATGTCCCCAGCCTGATCCTTGCTGCTCTGTGCCCACCTGGCTCATGTCTGCACTGGGAACTCCACTTTAAATCAGAGCTGTGTCTCCTGTAGCACCAACAGCAAATACAGTGAGTGAGCCCCAGGGAAGGAGCAAAGGCAGTGATACCTTGGGGTTTAGCGGGTTTTTTTGGTTTTTATTTTGATTTTGTGCTGCTTTGGTGTGTGGGTCTGGGTTTCCTATGAGGGGATGGTGAGCTCTGTGCACAGAGCAAGGAGACAAAACAATTCCTGCTCTAGCTGGGGACCAAGGACAAATGATCCAAATCTCAGACCCAAGAGCACAAACAGCATGGGCTGAAGAGAGAAAAACAACAAGAATGGGGCTTCATAACCTAAAGCTATAACTGGACAATTAACTCCAATATGCAAATGGAGCAGAACTGATCAAAGTGTGAGATCTCATGACCCAGCCCTCTTCTGCTTCCATCTTGGAGCCATCCAGGCAGAGCACAACTGTGGCTCTGGTACTGTCAGGGTGTGGCCTTTGAAGGCTCTTCAGTAAATATCCTCTTTATATCTTCAATAAATCTCCTCTTTATTCCTCTAAACTCCATCTAGCCTCTGCTCCAGCTCCTTAAGGCTTCAGCAGAGAGAGCAAGATCCTCAGCTGGAAGAGAGATAAAGGGAAAGGCAGGCTGGGAAGGAGCTTCTAATCAATGTCAGGCCAACAAAGAGTTTCATACCAGCTTGGAATGAAACAAAATTCCTCTCCATTTACAGTTTCACAAATAATGAAAAATTGGTAAAGTCCAAGATGGTGTTTTGCTTGTGGCATTGGAAGGATTGACATTCAAATATAACTAATCCCAGCATGAGACCAGACTAAAATTAATAATTTCAAGGACTATTTATAGGAATCATAAAGTTTGTATTCTATTTTTGTATCTTCTTATTTAAAATACCAATGTGTATTTTGGTCACAGGACTCTGCTTCTCTTTGAAGCAGTGAATTAATTTTTTTTTAATCTCCATATTAAAGAAACACAAGGTTTTCCATAAACCAGTTAACTCCTTTAACAGTATTCTTCCCCAAATTAAAATTCAGTCCTTTATACTGTATTTGATCTGGTTAGTGGTACCAAAATGCACATAACAAGAAAATCAGTGCAATAATTAAAATTAATCTCTCATATTCAGATTGAGTGAGGTTAGATGCTTTTAACCTAAAAGGATTCCTGCCAGCAGGTCTGGAGCTGTGCAGGGAGAGGACAGGAGGCAGTTCCACAAATAATGACAAACAGGTAAAATCCAAGATGATGTTTCATTTATGGCATTGGCAGACATTCAAATAAAACCAATCCCAGCTTGAGGCCAGCATAAAATTAACCCTTTCAAGGCCTGTTCATAGAAATTATTAAATTTTGGGGGGTTCTTGGGTTTTTTGTTTTGTTTTTGTTTGGGTTGGGTTTTTGGGGGGGATTTTTTTGGTTTTGTTTGTTTGTTTTGGAGATATTTTTGTTTGGTTGGGGTTTTTTGTTTGTTGGTGGGTTTTTTGGGTGGTTTTTTGTTTGATTTTTGGGGGGGGGTGTTTTTTTGGGTTTTTGGGGTTTCTTTTGTTTGGTTTTTTTTGTTTTGTTGGGGTTTTTTGGGATTTTTGGTTGGGTTTTAAAATATTTTTTTAAATTTTTTGTTGGGTTTTTAATTTTTTTTAACTGCTGCTGGCTGGTGATGATGCAGTGGATGTGCAAAATAAATGACTCCTGCACACCTCCAGCATCTCCTGTCATGATGCAGCTTCAGGCTGCAAACATTGGTCCAACCCCTGGGGTTTCTCCAGGCTGCTGAGGGTGCTGGTTACAGCACAGAACTCTTCAGGCACCCTTGAAATTCATTTCCTGGCAGGACAGGAGGTGCTGAGGAGGAGGAGGAGGGGCAGATTTTGGGGTGATGATGCCCAAGCTGTGGGTGGCTCTCCAGATGAGCCCCACCGGGTATCCTGCACCTCTCTGCACTGTCAGATATTTCCAGCTGTGGCTGCTGAGGGTTTGTGGGGCAGATCTGGGCAGTGCCCGGCTGACCCCGGGGGAGGCAGCCCCAGGCCATGGGATGTTCAGCTCTGCTGGATCTCCATAGAGGGGGCCAGGAATGCGCGGGGAACAAAGCCCAGGGCTGCACACAGCAAAGGATGAAGGGCAGCCGAGTTTGATAACCACATTAAAGCACTACCAACATCTGTTCGGGGCAAAGACAACACTATCTGCAGGAATTAACCTCCTGAACCACTTAATCATTAACCTCAGCAGAGGGAAAGTTGGACAACAAGAGCCCTATTTGTCAGGAGGGATGCAGTGAGCAATATTTTACTGAGAACAGCGTGAGAAGGGCTTGCCCAGCTTTATACATTTTAAACACAGAATATATTTGTGTGGGAAACAAGGAGACAATGGGTGTAAATAAACAGATGATCCTACCTTGAAGCCTTCATCCATTTATCCTGGTTAAAGTGGCTTGAAATGTTTTGTCCTGTGTTTCCTCCAAACAAGCAGAGATGCTTCAGTTCTCACTCAGGAATATTCCTGGCCATGGAAAGAATTACAAATGGATAGGATGTCACAATTTTAAAATTGTACCCATATCCCAAAGTTTCCTACTTGAAAACAAATCAGGGATTATTGCTGTGCAAGGAGCAGCAGGGCTAGAGAAGTAAAGTGGTTTTGTTTAATAATTATTTGTTTATATAGACTGTTTCCCGTGTGAGGTCACCCTGCTGTAAACCAGCCAAATGCCTTTCCTCCACATGGAGACAGCATGTAGAGATTTTTTATTTCTTTTGGGTTTGATTTTATTTTCCAAAGGAGGATTCCTTCCAACTTTACATGGCTCCAGATTTGTGGCAGAACTGCACCAAGGCTGACAGTTCACTCCTCTGGAGCTCAGGTAACCATTTACCCAGGGGTGTAAAGCTCTGCCACATAAGAATGATGCTGTTTAACACCCACTTTGCAGCAGTGGCCACACAAGGTGTGCATAATCAGGGCCCAGATGTCTGCTTGGATATTGCCTCAGTTGGAGGGGGCAGACGGAAGAAAGAAAACCAAAAGGAGTTTGGGAAGAGGACTGAGTGAAAGGCTGCAAACAGAACCTGCTCCAGTCCGAGAGCTCTGTAATAAAAAATTTCGATTATGCCAGAAATGGCTCAAAGTCTTCACCCAAAATACCACACTCAATTAAAATATATTTTCCAGACTATTCCCTACAGTCCACATAGGGGGCTCCTGTCTGTTACTACTTAAACTTCCCTACTTAAAATAGAATTATGGTGTCTGTGGTGGGGGGAAAAGGGAGGGTTTCACACCAAAGGAGGAAGAAGGAAGATCTCAGCCACTTTTTTACGGGTTATTTTTCTATTAGTCAGCAAGCTGAAGGGGTTTGGTACAAAGCCTCACCTGTGTCAAAGCCAGGACCAGGGCAGCATCACACAGCCAGGGACTGAGATTCTCTCTTTCACGCGGCAGCATGACCTTAAATCAGCTGAAACCACAGCGTCTAACTTGGCTTTTCTTCATTTCATTGCAAAACAGATAGGTAACTTGAGCAAAAAGGAAAATTAATGGCTGATTTTTCAATAAATGGTACAATATTTACACCCTTGGTACAAAAATCATCATTGAATGGACATAGAAACTGAATTATCCATTCAGATGAGGGTTCCAGCTGGACAAAATGTGGATTTTACCTGGTCTGGAGGCACCATCCCTGTGTGCCCTCCCTTTCCTGTGCCTGTCAGACATGAGGCAGAGACAACACTAATTACATGTTACTTTAGCCAGGAATTATGGCCTCAACTTGCCTGACCTTAATGCTTGCAGTCTGATTCGTGGTGTGCTGACAAAAATTAGAAAAAAATCATCATAATTATCCATTTTAAAATCAATAAAAGGTAAACAGAGTTATCTCCCCAAAGATTTATGTTTACCAACACACTGGGAAGATGCTCCTGTGGTCAAGACATCCTGAAGAAATGTTCCTCACACAATTAATTTCTCCAGCAGGATGATCCATCATAGTCTGCACTCCCACAAATTGATTTCTTGTGGTTCATCGTGGTAATTTCATCCTTGCTGCTCTTCAGAGGCTGAGCTGCATTACTGCTTTTTAAACCACTGTTTGTGGAGAAAACCAAAGACAAGGCCCTCGTTAAGGTGGATAATTAATTGGAACTTTGCAGCCCTCCCTTTGTACAAGGCAGGGAGCTGGTGCCCCTCACCTGAGCTCTCTTGCACAGACACCTGCTGCTCATAATTAACATCCAATGCCCAAATTTGCATATCCTGATTCTCTCCCTCAGCCCCAGAGACAAAGGACAGCCTTTCCTGCAGGGAGCAGCAGCTCCAGTGAAATGCTGCTCCTGGGCAGCTGCTCCTGCTGAAGGGCCCTGGCACCAAGCACCAGAATGTTTCTATTTAAAAACGACGTGTTTGGGCTGGATTTAAAGAAAAGCACGTGGTGATTTCCCTCTCGGGGGGATAATAGGCTTTTCATGAGATGACAAGTGTCAGAAGATGCCATAAACTTCAGGGCAGGCTTTGTTTGAGGCTGGCAGAGCTCAGCAGTGAACTTGAGGTGTCTCTTCCCTCCCCTCCTGCATGGGCTGAGTGAAGGATCTCATCCACTTCATTTTCTTATGAAATTGCACTGTAGAGCCTGATCCTCCTTGCCTTTACTAAGGCAAAATCCTCATTGCTGTGCCTGGAAAGAAAGTCAAGGGTGTGCACCTGGTGTGGTGAGAGCAGACACCTCCCAAAACAGCAGGGACACCTCACCCTCCATCCACAATTCAGAGAGGTGCATGGTCCTGGCTTTGTACCAAACCCCTTCAGCTTGCTGACTAATAGAAAAATAACCCATAAAAAAGTGGCTGAGATCTTCCTTCTTCCTCCCTTGGTGTGAAACCATCCCTTTTCCCTCCACCACAGACATTATAATTCTTTTTTTAAGACCTGGAATCCACAATTCAGAGAGGTGAATATGGCACAGGAGAACAGCACTGGGAGCCAGCTGAGAATCTCTGAAAATTCAGCCCCAAATGCCAGATATTCCTCTGTGGGGCAAATGGACAAGCAGCTCCCTCTGGTCCCTCAGAATGAGGGTTTTCCATGTTCACACCTTTACTGCAGAGCTGACACCAGCTGTGAGCTGCTCCTCAGCTTTTGGGGATGCTGAGAGCCAGAATGGATCTCCTGCTCACAGCTCAACATGTTCCTCTCTGCATTTTTCCTCCAGGTTGCTGTGATGCCCCAGGGCAAGACAACTTTTGCTGGAAGCCTTTTAGAGCCCTCACTGGGTTTAAATCAGTCCTCCAGATGATTAAAATTATTCTAATCCTGATTTAGTCATATACCAAATGGAGTCTAACCCAAAAGCCAGGACAGAGCCTCAGTGGTGGTGGGATTTGGATTTACAGCTTGTTTAAGCTCTTTTCCAAACCCAGAATTTACATTCAAACAGATTTTCACCTCTTATTCAAGAAAAGGAATAAAAGCAAAGCCATGAATGGGAACACAGTAGAGAGAATACAGGCTGATCTCAGTACAAATATCAATTTATAATGTAGATCCACAGGGATCTGCAGGAAACCCCAAGAGTGGTGGTGCACAACCAGATCAACAGAGACCATGACTGGGATGGGGGTCATGATGCCCCTGCTTTGCTCCTTAGCTGAAGAGAAGAAAAATTGACTTTCATTCTCATTTCACTGCTTGCTCTGTGCTTTACTCCCATTTTTAGATGAGATTATATAAAAAGTGAAGGCTGCTCTCTCCAAAGCCTCCTAGTTTTGCCCAGCAAAATGAGGTGACACTCAAGACAGAGAATCTTGGGGCTGCCTATGACATCCTTTCCACGTGTCCCCTTTGGAAGCATCTTTCACTTTTTCCTTAATAAAAAAACCACCAGCTATATGTAAAATGCATTTTTTACTTGTTAAACTTCATAGAACAGAACTGTTGTTGGATCTGGGATGATAAGGCAGATACACCTGAGGGCTGATCCAGCTTGCAAGTTCTTCTTTTTAAAGGTGAAAGCAAAATTGCAGTTTGTGTAGAGCAAAGTTACACAGTGAGTAAAAATTTAAATTACCTAAATAAAAAAATAAAGTTACCTAAAATAAAGTAAAATAAAAAATACTAAAAAATTAAAAAAAAATAAAGTTACCTAAACTCATGACTGTACCTGGAAACAATAAGGTGATGGGTAATTAACTGCTTACATTTAAGAGGAAACAGAAAACAAACTAATTTCTGATGGAATTAACTGCTACTGAACTTCATTTTAAAAAAATTAAGACACTTCAGAACTAGACATGCAAATGGTCCATAATTCCTTATCTGTGACACAACTTCAGAATCCATCCCTGGGAGTACCTGTTCAGCAGCCTGTGGCAAATGAAGAAGACAAAGGAAAACATTGCACTGGGAGTCATTAATTGAATTAATTAACCTAGTGACATTGTCATAGGAAGAATTTATCTGGCAACCAGCAGGAGCAGATCTCCAATCATTTCACCATGGCTAACAGATTAACACTCACAGGAGCCCCTGGCAGCTGGCTGTGAACACTGCAAATTATCAGAAATTAATTAGCCAAATGCTGTGCACCCATGTGGATATTTTTGGGTTTAAGTAAAGATTATGAAGCCAATAGCTCATCTGATGATTTATTGAGAGGAAACATCTTTGTTTGAACAAATAGGTTGCAGCATGGGTTTCTAATGAGAAAAATAGGGGGGAAAAGGGGGGAAAACTTACAGCAAAACCATAGTTACAAAAGCCAAACACTTGTAAACAGGAATTAAACAATCCCCTCTGAAAAAAGGTGCATATACAAATTGTTTCGGAAAGATCTATTTTTTTGAGAAGAGAAATAATTATTTTTGCATACTTTACAGAATAATTAGGTTTCCTCCTTCAGTCTATTAAGCTGGGATTCAAGTATTCAGAAGCACTTCTGCAAGACAGCTTTGTTCATCCAGATGTTAATGGCTATATCACACACAAACACCAGAATTTTAAGGAAATTGTGAGAGAAACATGAAATTTAACCTTCATTTTTTCTGCAACCTCTTGTCAGAGTAACAGGCAACATAACCAAAGCACTTTGGAAAGACTGGTTTTGATACTACAGTGCTTCTTAGGAGTAGCCAAGGACTTGCCTAAAATAAACCCTTAATCTCCATGTGATTTAACCAAAAGTAAAACAGATTCACTCTCACATATGGGTTTCAACTGTCACATTCAAAAACTCTATAACTTCCACCTTACAGTGTTTTGCTTGATTTTTATTTAGGTGGACTTGGAAAAGGATGAAGTTTTTAAACGTGCAAAATGTTTAAAAACTTTTAACTTTTTAAAGCTTTCACCATCAGTTGGGAAGGGCAATGTACCTGTATTTAAGAACCTCAATAATCCATGTTTTTGGAAGAGTGGGGCTTACAGAATACAAACAGTTACCAGCTTAGCCCAAGAATATTCAGATGTCCATCCAGACACAGAGCTGCTGAGAGGGAATGAGGGGAGCAGGGGGGAAAGAAAAGGAGAACAGAAGGATTAGAGTGGAAGAGGTGTGGAAACACAGAGGGGATGTTGCTGACACTCAGTCCTGAGGCTCTGGGAAGGTGATCCCAGGTTTGAAATGACATCTTATGAGAGACCCCCGGGGAAACAGGGCTGGCCAGGTCATCATTCCAGGCTAATGTGGTGCCCTTCCCCGGGGAGCTGCAGGCTCACAGGCTCAGGTTTCCAATCCCCCGGGGCAGAGGAGGCTCGGAGGGTCTTTCTGAGGACAAACCAACCCTGGGAGCTGGGAAGGGGCAGCAGAGGTGGGTGTGGAGCTGTCCAAGCTCATCCAGGGCAGGGCAAGGGCAAGGGTGAGTGATGCTCTCCCTGCTCTCAGTGGGGGCAAAGTCACCCCAAAATTAAGGAGCAATGGCCCAAGCTGCCCCCACCGAGCTCCTAATCACAGGTGTGGAAGCCTGTAATCGCTCACCTTGGTGTCAGACTTCTGAGACAGACTTGAAAAAGTCTTGGAAAAAACCTCTGACATTACCAAGTGCAACCATCAGCCCAGCACCAGCCCTGTCCTCAGGTGCCACCTCCACATGTTCTTTGGACACTTCCAGGGATGCTGACTCCACTCCCTGTTCAGTGGAAATGAAATTTTTCCAAATGAAAGTTTTTCCCAATGAAATTTTTCCCAATGTAATTTTTCCTAATTTTCAATTTAAACCTCCGCTGGCACAACTTGAGGCTGTTTCCTCCTTTGTTCTCACTCACTACCAGGCACCAGCTCAGCACACTTGGTTGAATATAAAAACTCCTCTGTGTAAGAAATTGGAGGTTCCCAATGTTGCATTCTGCATGGGAACCACGCTTCCATCACAGAAACTGCTCTAGAGCAGAATCCTATCCAAAAAAATTGGGATATTTTTCCAGTTTTGCGTATTCCTTGTTTGCCCAGCTCCCGGGCAGGTTACAGAAAATGTACAGATAGCTGAGGAGCCCTGCCTGGAAAACAGGGCACACCTACAACCTGAAACTCTCAGACACCACCAGTTTTCAGTGCAGAAAAGCAGCTTTAAAAGCTGCTGTTATTTTCCAGGGTATTCCCATGCCTCTGCCAGGGGATGTACAGGCACTTGTTAACATGTGTACTGCTCTAATTTTAAACAGCTGCTTCTCCTCCTGTGCTTGGCAAGACTCTTAGGGGATAAATACTGCAGAAGTAAAGGAAAAGGCAGCTTCTTGAAAGCTGATACCTCAGTTTTTCTTGTTTCTTGAGAGGCCACTTTATCACAGCATGGATCTGGCTGTTGCATGGCACAAAACACCAACTCAGGGGCTTACAACTAAACTCCTAAGTCCACATTCATGCAACAAACCCCTCCCCGCCCCCCCCCAAAAAAACCAACCAAAAAACAAAAACCCAAAAAAAGCAAATGCCTTCAATTTTTTTAATGTTGAGTTCTCATAGCCTGGCTGTAAAAACCTGAGCTTTATACCATTATATGTATATATACATTACACCTTTATATTTTCCTGCATAGAACTTGTTGCCTGCTTAACTGCACTGAGAAAGAATGAGAAAAGGCCACAAAGAATAAGATGACTAAACAGAAAAACATAGAGAACTTAATTATGGGGTCATTTTCTTAGAACTGGAATCTTCTGCAGCTTGTTTTTACTATTATATCTTACCTTGTTTGAATTCTCACGGATCTCTTTCAATCATTTCTCCTAGGGGACTGTCACGATGTTCAAACAACATAAATAAATCTATTTTTAAATAAAGCCATCAATTATTTAAAAACATAAAAGTAAAAAAGGGAAAGAAAAATGAAAATTATAAAATAGCCTTGCAAAACCAAGCTGCAGCTGAACTCTTCTCTGCATAAACTTGTTGGACATTTCTAATTATCCAGCACACCAAGCAGGTGTATCAGGATTTTCAAGGAGTTTTTGCTGCAATCCTTGTGTGTGGATGCTCAGGCACAGCAGCAGTGAAAGCAGGCTGGGGTTTATCCTGAGAACAGCTTTGGAAATGTTGTGTCTCATGTCCTGAGCATGGCACTGAGCCAGAAGTAGAAAGAACAACTCTGCTGTGAGAGGAGCCTTTCTCCTTGGGTGTGTGAAACCCAGGGGTTTGCATTTTTCAAAGATTTTTCTGGCCAGAACTGTACTTTCAAACAGGTGCAGAGTTACACAGGTGTGTGATTTCTTTTGTGGCTCCTGTCTCTAGCCCTCCTGTGTGCCATGTGTTTGTTCTTCATCACAAAAGCATCCTTGATGTGCCTTCAGCTCCTCACACCCAAAGACATCATCTTCCCAAGGACTTCCCCTGTGAAAAGGCTGCACCAACCACTCTCTGCCCAAGTTTTATTGTGCCCATGCCACAACAGCTTGTGTCTTCTTTATCAGGACATTTTTTCATGCCTTCTCCATCCTCCTGCCCATTATCAAGCACGGGGTGTAAAAACTGAGGAAATGCAGCCACTTTAACCAGAGATTTTCAGAAAAAAATATGGAAAAATATGGGTTTTGTCCTGCTGCACTTTGCTGGGTGACTTGTCATGTCCAACAGTGTCAGTCACAGCTGATTTGGTGGCTCAGGGGCTGCTGCACCTTGGTAAGCTCAGCCACCCACTGGGAATCTCCAATTTTGGGAATGCACTTCCCAAAAAGCTTCACCCTTCTTGCTCAGGGCCAGCTGCACCTCGAGTGCCACCACAGGGTCACCACCCACTCCAAGGGGGGGGAAAATCAGCACTGGCTTTCCAAGAGTGAGTTTTTAACTTGGTATTAACACAGAAGACAGTGGCTCAACACCTGCTATAAAAACTGTTTTCAGTAAAGTCTTCATTTTTCTAGAAATTATTTGTATATATATATATATATATATATATATATAAATAAATAAAAGTTTATGTGTGGATATAATATATATAATATTTTCTGTAATATAAAATTTAAATAATTAATAACTTTAAAATTAAATTATATATAATATATATTAAAATATAATATATATTTAACATAATGTCTATATATAAATATTTTAATATTTATATTTATTTAGATAAATATTATTTATATAACAATATTAAAATTATATTAAGATTATTTTCATATATACAATATATTATATAATATATAATATTATACAATATACAATATTATATATTGTAAATAGATATTATAATTATAATATAATGTTTTATCATATATTTATAGTATTATTGTAATATATTTATATTACATAATTTTTATATATTATTATAAAACTATATTTAGATTATAGTTTAAATTATTAAAATTATATATAATTTTTATATATTATCTATGAATTTTTAAGTATAAATTTTTAATATAAGTATTTTGCTCAAAATTCCCATGGAACAGATAGGGCAGGCTCTTTATTTGTATCATTTATCCAGTTTTCCAGCTTGCAGAATTGAGTATCCAGGTGATACATTGCATTTTCTGTTGAGGAGCTATTGGCAATGCTCATTTGCATCTGCAGCTACTGTTGTAATTGAAACAGCAGCAGGCAGTTCATGGAAAAACAACTCACTATGGTTTTACCAAAGGATTTTTTCTGCCTAAATATGATGGTTTAGTAAAATATTAATTGGATGATGAAAACTTTGGGAGCAGGCCACATTAGGGTTATTTTCCCCTTTATTTAAGCACATTGATGAGACAGAGCTGCTCTGAGATGTGCTTTTTGAGGAGGAACTTCTCCCATCAGATTTTGAAGGTAATTTACTGCTTATTATATTCAGGCAATATACACATGGTATTATTCCTCAGAGATTTCTGCTTTCTTGAACAAAGGCTGCTCCAGATACCTACTTAGATACAACCTAACAACACAGAAATAATTGTGCTGCATTACTCTAATGCAATGTTTTACCCATAGTCATTAACACATTTCAACATTAGCTGTGACCATATCATAAAGTAATATTATCATCTTGCTTTGCATGATGATTAGATCTCAGAAAAACCCCAAACCACACACTGTTTATCTGGACAATCTTCATTTCAGCTGTTTTACCTATTTGAAAGTAATCCATCAGTAAAGAGAATGGCTATTTTCTTGGTTGTAATGATATTATTTCTAGAGTTTCATTAGCTATGTCTGGACATGTGAAATTGGGAGGTGTGTATAAAAATGAGTAGGAAATAATCCCAGGGAATCAAACAACACATCCCCAACTAAAGACAGACAGAAGAACAAGGAAGGCATCAGCCCAAAGCTGATCAGGTTTGTCTACAACTTCCACTGCCAGACCAACTCAAAACCAACAGTTTTATGGCCAGCTGTTGATAAAAGTGTTTCTATGTCTGTGATGTTTATAGGAGACATCTTGATTAAAAAACCAGACAAATAAATGCTAAAATTGTGTCACTGGGTGGATTAAATGCTGGTTAAATAATGGATTTCCACATGCTGCTAAATAGAAATCATGTTTAGCAGCTGGTTCAAGTGCAGTCCCTGAGGGTCTGTTCTCTGCTGCTTCATATTTCTATCAATGACTCAGGGAAAAAGCAAACATAAAAACATCGTTGATAAAGAATAGAGAATGGGGAAATGTTAACTAAAAAAGGCTGGACCAGCAATGCAAGGTGAGTTGGATGGCTTGGTAAATTATGCTCAAATATGAGCAAATCCACATCTCAGTGGAGTCAAAAGTAAAACCACAAACCTGGAAATGAAGTATGCAGGCCACAAGAGCAGGCTGAGGAAGCTGTCTGGGGGACTGGAAGCTTTGGAAAAAATCTGTGGGGTTGTGGATGAAAATCAGTGTCCTGCACAATAAAGGAGCAAGGGGCCAGTGGGAGCTTGGGGCACACAAGCAGCAGAAGCCACAGGAACAGCAGGAGTTTTACCCTTACACCCAGAACTGCTGCTACTGTTCCTAAAATCTGACATTTACAGCACAAAAATGGTACCAGAGAATCCAAGGTTCGAGAGAAAAGGCACATGAATGAGAAAAAGGCATTTTTAAAGATATTTTACTGACATACTGACCTTGCAGCAGCAGTTCACAGGGAGTGCACTGCTTGGGCCCTTCAGGAAATTAAGTTTGATGCCCACAATGGTCCCCAGTGCCTTTCAAATCCATGGCATCCACTGAAGAGTGGGCCCCAAGTCTGGAAGAAAAAATAATGCTCATATTTAAGGTAACTGGACAAAACTCCCACTATTAGAACAATCTGTGTGCAATCTATTGATCATGAACTTCAGTTTGTCCCTTACAGCCACGAGTTGGCAAAAAACCACAAAATAACAGAATAATTTGATCAAGATCATCAAGCCCAACCTGTGACCAGTCACCACCTTTGTCACCCAGCCCAGGGGACTGAGTGCCACATCCGGGGGTTCCTTGGACACCTGCAGGGATTCATGGACACCTTGGACACATTCAGGGGTTCCTTGAACACCTCCAGGGATGGGGACCCCAAACCTCCCTGGGCAACCCCTCCCAAAGTTTAACAGCCCTTTCTGTGAAGAAATTCCTCCTGGTGTCCGAGAAATGCTACAAAAATCCTAAGGAAAATCCTTTACAGCCACAAGCTGGCAAAAAATCACAAAATGACAGAATAATTTGGGTTGGCAAAGACCTTCAAGATCATCAAGCCCAATCTGTGACCAGCCACCACCTTTGTCACCCAGCCCAGAGCAACGAGTGCCACATCCAGGGGTTCCTTGGACACCTCCATGGATGGGGACCCCAAACTTCACTGGGCAACCCCTCCCAAGGTTTAACAGCCCCTTGTGTGAAGGAATTCCTCCCGGTGTCCAAGAAATGCTGCAAAAATTCTAAGGAAAAGACTGAGAGAACATCTCCACCTCTACAAGAGGTGCACAAAAGGCTCAGAGCTGTTGCTCCCAGGGGGAAGGGGAATCCTGGAGCCAGGGAATCTGGCAGCCTTGTGCTATTGATCAGCTGCACTCAGCAAGGACAGCAGCAAACTCTGCACTGCCAGCACTGCCAGTCAAGGCTGCACTGTTGTAGAAGAGAGCAGAAGACTCTTCACAGAGAGAAGGAGAAGGTTTAGAAATCTCTTTGCTGAAAAGAAGTTGCATTCTGTTGATAAAATCCAATCCATTTTTTTATAGTATAGCTGTGGAATTTATTGGGCTCTGCTGGGAGGACAGAGTTGAAAACCACCCACTAAAAGGCTTTACTTGAATTTATTTTGCTATTCTGGCATGAGAGAATAGCAGAAGTTATCCCATCTCAGGTAAAACCTGCTGCAGCCTTATGAGATTTGAAAGGAGACAGTGACTGACCAACAGTTCATCCCTCCACTGGATCATTCCTTTATTTGCTTGCATTCCTCAGGCAGGACTGAGGTGCTGTTGCATCCTCTGCAACTGCAACCTGAGAGGAAAAAGACCCTGCATGATAAATTCCCACCTGCATCAAACACTCTTATCTTCTTCCCATTCCTTGTGCCCTCACCCACTCACCTGGAACTGAACACTTCCCTTCTGCTTTATCTTATCTTGGAGACAAGGAAATGCCACGAGTTACATGTCAATATGACCTCTGTGAACTAGGAAAAAGCTGTCTAATGTAATACCTTGTGGCTCCATTAAACCAGCTAAAGATGCAGCTTGAATTCTAGCAGTGCTGGGAAAAGAAAATATGCTTTAGGCTGTGAGTTTTAAAAATGTAAAGGAGATTTGGGATAAAGAGATCCTTCAGAAGATGGGCTTACATAGCAGTTGCCCACAATTAGCTTTAAATTTTTTTTTTCCCATTAACTGAATATTTTTACTTTGTATGTATTTAATGGATTAAATTGAAATTTTTAGCATTTTAGGCAATCTAAAGCTTAACTGGAGAAACTGGAGTGACCTCTAAGAAAATGGTCAGGAATTTTCTTTCCATAGTTTAGCAATCAGTGAAGCAATAAACAAGATGAAACATTGGTATTCTTGAGATTTTCTTTGCTTTGTCAATGTAAAAATTCCTTCCCCCATGGGGACTGAGTTTTCCTTTCACCTCTCCTCTTATACTGCCATATCAGACTGTACTTTTTGACCAGGAGAAGTTGAGATGCATTAATATTTTAATGCACATTAATGCATTAATAAATCCTTTTAGGCCAGAGCAAACAGTCCCATTCTGGGTTTCCCACACTGACCATGTGCAGTGTTCAGCAGAGCAGGTCAGTGTTGCAGGAGCAGAGCAGGAGGCTTGCTCTCCCCGGGGACATCAGAAATGGTTGTGCAGCCCCTGGGTTGTGCAGAATAAAGTTATGAAAGGTTTGCCTGGAGAGTTCTGCTCTCCTGCAGTTGGTTCTCACCTGTGAGTGGCACCAGCACCAGAGCAGGGCTGAGCCTCCAGATGCACTTTCTGATTTAGATCCCTGTCCACCACAAGGGACAGAAGCTTCCTGATGCTGTGGAGGTAGAAAAAATCACTTTTCATTACAACATTAAACTAAGCAAAGTCAAACAGACCTTCAAAACCTCTGAAGATCTTTGGAGAATGGAGGAAGACAATGTTCCTGCATGAATCTTGTCTTCCTGATACTCAGATTTTTTGTGAAGACAGATGACATTAAATATATGCCAAGCACATAAATACATTTTCACTGGCCAGATGACAGCAGAGACCTTTTACACACACACATAAAGCTTCTGCAGCATTTTGGGGGGGATGTCATCTCACTGAACAGATCAGCTGCTGTGAATTTTGGATTGTAAAGCAGGGCCCCCAGTGTGCAGGAAGAAATGATGAGGAGGACTCCATTGACACCAGAAGGCTAATTAATTACTTTATTAGACTATATTATTCTATACTATATTATTCTATTCTATATTACACTCCATCTAATCTGAAACTGCACAAGCGCCCAACTCACTGAACAAATCTTGTGACTGTCTCCTGACATTCTGCACACACACTTGGCCCTGACAGCCCAAGGAAACAAAACCCCATCACTGTGGGTAAACAATGTCCATATTGCATTCTGCTTTGGCACAGCAAATGAGATAAGAATTGTTTTGATCATTCTTTTCTCTGCCTCTCTCAGGTTCAGAGAATGTGAATCCCACACTTTTGTATGGGCACCTGTATAAAGGTCTCACCCCTCAGAGCAGTTGTTTGCCTTCCCTATAAAGGCAAAGCTGCAGTGAGTGCTTCCAGGGATGTGTTTGTCCCTGACAGTATGACAGTGCTGAGGTTTAGAACAGGCTGATTTCTGGCTGTACGTACTGCAGCAAGGTTTGACAGAAAGTTACCCTTGATTACCTCCAACTGCAGCTGCCTTTGGTTTCAGCCTGACTCATACAGGAAAATAACCAGCAAAAAGTGCAGAATGTAGCAGAGGTATTTCCAGATTACCTGAAAATGGTTTGTGTTTCTTAACTCCCACCCCACAGGTGAGGTCAAGGAGCCTCTTCCCTGTGGGCCTGTCTGAGTCAGAGAGGACCTGCAGCCACTGCTCAGCCACATCTGGAGATATTTGATCCTGCATGAAAAGAATTGGTGAATTTGATGAATGCTTTGCTGAGATGAAACCTGGAAGCCCTCAGGTGTGGCAACAAGATGCATTGGCAGATATCCCAGAGAAATGCAGATCCTGCTCCATCAGATGACATTAAACTGGATTTATATTTCACCAGCTTCATTTTCAGTCCAAGGGAAAAAAAACACATTTACAGCTCTGAATGCAGAGGGACAGCGCTCACAAATGCCCCTCCTCGCCCTCCCAGTGTGAGTTAACTTTTCCAAGAGTGGAAGACAGTCCTCTTTCCACAGCCAGCATCCTCAACTGCCAGCAAGGGAAAGGAACTTCTCCAGGAAAGAGAGGTGGAGTGAAAATCACCAGCTGGCAAAGGAACTCATGGTGGAACAGTAAGAAAATGCAGTGGACTGCAAAGCACCAAGCAAGAGCCACTCTGATGGCAAAGGGCTGCTCTGTGACATTGCACCCACCTGGGGCATCTTCTCTGAAAAACAAAAGGTGATAAACTGTCGCAGACATCTGTTATGAAAAGTCCTTTCTTTAGGATTTTTCCTCCTGAGAAGCTGACAGGCCTCAGGAACAAAATGTAAACAATGGTTATCTGCTGCTGTGGAATGCAACAGGTGGATCTTTGATTAGCCCATGTTAGTTGTTTTTAATTAATAGCCAATCACAGTGAGCTGGCTCAGACAGAGAGTTCAAGCCACAAGCTTTTGTTATCATTCTTTGCTATTCTATTCTTAGCCAGCCTTCTGATGAAATCCTTTCTTCTATTCTTTTAGTACAGTTTTAATGTAATATATATCATAAAATAATAAATCAAGCCTTCTGAAACATGGAGTCAGATCCTCATCTCTTCCCTCATCCTTGGACCCCTGTGAACCGTCACAATAAACCACAGTGAGCCAGCTGGAAGAGAAGAGTTTAACTTCTGACCAAGCCTTGTCTGTGAGCAGATAAAGGGAGCCAGGTTAAGGAGATCACTGGTTCAGAGCCAGGACTCAGGCAGAGGAGGAGCACAACGTCCCAGGTTAACACAGCAGGAAAGGCACAGAAGCAACAAATTTGACACAAACTTTTTACTAAAAGAAAAGGATACTCAACTCAGATTCTCAATTAACTGTTTCACTCCCTGCACTTTCACCAACAGTTTCAAAGACAGGATGTCTTGAGCCAGTTGTATAAAAAAATTGATGTGAAAGACTGCATCCAGTGCAAACCACTGTGGGCAAGAAGGAATGAGCACATTAAAAGTCTTTCTGTACTCCCTCACTTTTTAAAGTTAAATTTAACTACTTTTTTACACTACAGAGATAGCTCTGATTAATCTTATTTCTGTCCTCTGAAACAAAACACATGGATTATATGTTCTAAAATTTTATCCTATGAAGCATCCTTGGTTTGGGAAAATAACTAAATGCTTTTGTAATATCAGTGGAAACAAAGCAAGGCTAATAATTCTCCAATAAAACTTTTCATATATTTCAAAAATCTTTTGAAATGGAAGAATACCTATCAGCCTCTATTTTTACAAGAAATTTTAGGGGAATATGAAAGACATTTAGCTGCTGTGCAGAATGAGTAATTTGAAAAGCATTTACTCTGGAAGAAAATGCGGGTATTCGTTCTTGCTTCTCCCCCACACCATGCAGGCAGAGAAGAAAATGTTTTGAGAAAATTACTTTAATATTGCTATTCTCCTTGTAATAGAGGCCTTGTTAGCAAGGCAGGGCTCAGAGCAGGGTGGCACTTTCCTGGGGCTGGGAGCTGAGGGCAGATTGATGTTTAACTTTGCAGAATGCTTTGTAAACTGGGAGAGGGGAAATGGGAACCAAAACAAGGAAAGGACATTGCTGGTCACAGGGAAAGGTGTGATGGGAACAGCCATAAGGGAGCAAGGGATGCTGCAGGAGCTTGGCAATCCAGGGCCAGGCTGGGGAAAATGAGGCACAAAATTCCCTGAGGTGCAGTGGGAAGAGGGGAAAGGAGATTGTGGGGCAGCACAGCCAGGACAGCAGGGTTTGGCATGGTCAGGGAGGAAGGGCAGGAGAGGAACCAAGGGTTTGTCCAGTTGTAAAGTGGCAGCTACAAGGAATTCTGCAAGGGTTTTTTATTTGAGGGTGTTGTAATTCATAATTTCCACTGGTTTTTTACAATTGTCTTGAGATCTCCAACCACACTTGCCTATATTTGTATATCCCTCATTATGTTCACTTCTAGGGTAGTTCTTGCTTTGAATTTAGGGAATTCAAATATATATAACCTGGGACATGTTGCTGAGATTATCCCATGGACAAGTGGCATGGTTGTGCCACCAGAATGGAAACTGAGCCGAGCTGACAGGCACACCACTCTGTAAGTCATGAATTTTAATGGATTTTAATGAATCTGGAGTCTGTGGCTGGTCTTAAAAGTGCTCAGTAAAAGTCCTCCAATGCTTTCTTTGCTTATAAATTATTGGCATTTATTTCACCAAGAAAAGACACAGAAACTGCACCTTTTTGATCAAGATTTCATCTCATTCTGTTACTGCTTTCTGCCCATGCAATTAATTCAAGTAAGTTTTGTAGGATTATATTAATGTATAGGAGAAACAACCCTTCCTCTGTTCCACAGTTTAAGAGGATCCTTTCTGGCTCACCCAGTGCAAAATTAAAGTCACAGGGAAAGGGATGAAAAATTGGGCACTTTGAGCTTGTTATTGTTCAAAAGAAGATCTCTGAAGCAAACAGAATGTGAAGTTCCAGTAAATGATAAATTTGGTCTTTGGCTGATGTCATTCAGCCTTTTCTCCTTGCTGCTTAGTCAGGAGATTCTCACCACAGGATTTCAGTGTCTCCCCTCACATTTTCCTGATGGGGCTATTTCTGGGAGGGTATTCACAGGGAGCAGCTCAAACCAGAGCCCAGAGGTGTCAGGAACTCACACAGCACAATCTGTGAATTCCTAATAGGCTAACCTTGATCACATCTGAGAGCAAAATCTGCCTTGATCCCCTATTCAGAAATAATTAACTAAGACAATACTTGCCTATACCCAGAGTGCTGAGTCCAGATATGAATGAAACTGTTTTTAAAATCACTGAGTTCTCATTGTAATCAGCAGGAGGATCTGGCTCCTCTGAGCGCCAGGAAAACTGAGCATTTATTCATTTATCAGATGCAGACTTAGAACCCTGATTTGAAGTGATCATATTTTGTGATACAGCTCACTGATAGAGGAATCCAACCTCACTAAAGGTATTAAACACTCCCTGACTTTAAAAAGGTGCAGAAAAATCTTTTTATCCTGCTCTAGTTCTTCTGTTGCTCTCATCACAATATCAGACTGGAAGGCAATGAGGATCCTGATTTCCTATATTTGTGCAGATGGAAAACCTTGTAATAACCTGGAAATTCCCTGCACAAATTCATGCCTTCATTTTGTCCTGCTTTTGGGAGCCCTTTTGACTATGGATGATGATATGCCATATCCAAATATTCTTTTATTTTACAACATTTGCTAAAGTGCAATGTTTACACCAGCTGAGTGATGAGGTAGCTGCTTTTTGACAGACAAAATCATAAAAGCAGCTTATAAACTCCAGAGTTTTTCATGTTTGCTGTGTCATTCAAGAGAGATAAGGACAGAGATAAGGACAAAACATCTCATTACTCCTGTGGTGAATCTGGATCCACAATTAGACCTACACAGACAAAAAATGTGTCCCCTCTGACAGGCCACTTTATTTCACTTGAAACTTCTTAACCTGTTGTGATTCACATTGTGAACATGTTCTTGTTTGCACCCAGCAGAGAAAATCCTGAGTCATAAACAGGATTTCTGATAGCTAAAATAATAATCATCAACATGTGGCAAAAAAGCATCCTGATCACTGGGCCTAGAGCAAGACATCAGCATCTTACTGAATATTAATCACCAGGAAATATGTGCTCATCTCTGCCTTAAACCTTTCCTTGTTTAAAGCAATCAATCATCCCACTCTGCCTGTGTCAAGCATTGCTTCACTTTCTTATTTTTGTCACTTCTGAAAGAAACCCTTGTGCCTGAGGATGTGTCCTAAACCCAAACTGGTGCTCAGAAGTGAATCCCACTTCCACTGGAAAGGGCAGAGCTGTGATATCAGGTATATCACATAAATTTATCTTCAGGATCAATCAAATCCACAAAAGGGAATATGTAACTTTAAAAATTAAAAAAAAAAAAGAAAGAGAAATCTACTGATTGAGGGAAAATATTTTTGTGAACATTCACAAAGCTCGCTTGCATTTACATTTTACTTGTACTGAATCACTAAAAGGATTAGGAGGGCAGTCAATCAGTGAGGAGGAAAAGCAAAGTTTATGCAGAGACTATTTTTAGATTTGCAAGCCCCATCACGAGGAAGCTCCCAGCCCTGGGCACAGCCAGGAAAGCACCAGGGCTTTGCAAACGAGCCACAATCCAGATATATATATATATATTTAATTTTTTTTTCCAGGATGGCTATTCCTGCCCAGCTTTGTGGGGAAAATCAATATCTTGTTTTCAGATGTGTAAATGCAGTGGTCTCTCCAAAGTGCCCCGGTCAGTTTACCACACGTTCAGCAGCTGCTTCTTTCCAGGCTATCCCACGATTCCCAGCCTATGAGGATTGACAAGGCAATGATAAACTAATGTGCCCCCTCAGCTCTGGGCTCAGCCCATTGTTCCAGCAGCTGAGACCCTCTGCTTCTATTTGCTTTCTCCCACATACATTATTCAACAGCCCAGGAAAGGCCAAGAACCTCTTTCATTCAGGAATTCTGTATTAAAATAATCAATTTTGAACTGAAGCGGGGAAGGGAGCCTTGCTACAGGCCAGGCCTGTTAAATAAGCCACCAGCCCCTGCCATTTGCATTGGAATCATGCTATCATCAGGCAATATATTATTATATTTCTTATCCACAGAAGGAAGAAGAAACCTCAGAATACTTTTCTCTCTTTCTCTGCAAGAGCACTAATTATAGCAGCACCTTCCTGATGGCCTATTTTGGCACTATTTCCATTTATGAGGGTCTGTATAATAGGCTACATAGGTCACAATTTGATTTAGAAATTCTTAAGGAGGGAAGGAGATTTATAGTTCCACAACAGATAGAGAAGCTGAATATTAAAATTAACTTAAAACACTTTTTTTTTAATGTTCCAACAGAGGGTTGAAGGCCCATTGTTCTGTGAAATATTTTCCTGGCATTAAAATATATTTAGAAGATGCCAAACTCTGTTAAGTCATCAACCACAAGATTTTCAAGTGCAGCATTTCTCCTGGCAGAAAGGAAACACAGGGATAAAGGCAGGGCAAGTCATCATTGTTCCATGTCATGTTGGTTTTATCTTAACTATGGCACATTTAGGGAAAATAAGACCAGCACCTTCAGAAAAAGGCAAACACACATGTATGAGTCACAGCTACAGGGGCAAACCAGACTTATGAGACTGATGGCACCAACCATGATTCTATAGGCCTCATATAAACTATAAAAGAAACCTCATAAAAGAAAGATTGGGAGCCACATACCTGTTTAAAAAAACACATGATTTGAAAAGATACAAATTTTGCTTCAAGATCTTCATCAGGAGAAACAGACAAGAAACAATATATGTGCCTAATACACTATAAAAGGAACAAGTTCTACGGCAGAAAAATATTGACCTTGGAAACAGAGGAAAAATTCTTCCAATTTATATCCAAGAATTAGGCAAGCTCTTATCATTCCACCCAAAGAACATCAAGAAATATTACTTTTGCAGTATGCAGAACAGTAAAAGGACTTCTACAGCCAAAGAGCAGCAACCTCCTGCAAAAACCCCTGAAGAGAGGCACTGCTTCCTGTGCTGCTGATTTGGTCTGAGAATTGATTATCTAAAGGGTGTGATGGACTGAGAGTTGATGATCTGAGGGTGGATGTATTGGAAATTTGGTGGGGGGAGGAGGAATTTTTTTTGGAAAGTTTTCATTCTGAGTTCTGTGTGTGTTTCTTTTTATATATAGTTGTTAATACAGTTAACAACTATATTAACAACTATATATAAAATAATAAAGTTAATAAGGTTTATAATAAGGTTAATAAAGTTTTTCTTCTTTATTCCTAAGCTGGAGCCTGCTTTGCTCTGCTCCTGGTCACATCTCACAGCAGACACCAGGGAGCATATGTTTTCATGGGGGCATCATCAGCATCAAACCATGACATTTTGTCAGGCCAGCTCTGCTCACTCACCTCTTCCTCCTGCCCTGCTGAGCTCCCAGTTTCATTTCTCCTCTCACATTTCTGGAGCTGTGCACTTTATTGCCAACAGCACTTTTGATTTCTTCTCACGTGCCATCCTGCAGGTCAATAACATGAAAGAAACACTGATATCAACAGATAAGAAAGCATGAAAACCCCAGGCCCATGGCTGGGGGAGTTAATAGGAGTCCTCTTACTGCCTACAAATGGTATTGATCATTGATCACGGATCATTGATCCCATCTGTGATTGTGTTTTCCCTCCCATTCTATTCCAGATATCACGATAGCTCCTTGTTCTGAATGTTCCACCCACTCTTTGACATTTCTGCTAATCAAGGATTGTCACTGCTGTTTAAAAATGATTGATGCTTAGACTTTAATGAGTAAAAAACTTTGGTGAGTAAATTTTATATCTACTTTACCAGTAGCATCATCAGCCTGGTAAGCACAGGGGTGGTGAGGAACTAATTAAAGCTGGTGGTGAATAAGCTCTGCTCAACTTCATTAAAGGGGAAAAGCTGCTCTAAAAGCCCTCAAAAGTTTATGCCTGGTGTCTTGGCTGTGAAATCAACAGTATATAAATTTTAAATGCTGTTTTCAAAAGTCTCAACTTGCATCTCAGTGGGGGATAGAAAAGAAAGGTATTTGGTATTTTCCCCATTCTGATATCAGACAGGATTTTCTACCAGTCTGTTCTGATGCTGGCACCAAATCTACACATTTGGAGGTTGCTGTTCTGACAGGAAAATCCAACTAATGTTTGATGCTGGAAACACACATCCTAAAGTGAAAAAGGCCAAATGTGCTGGGATTTGTGCTCATGAGTCACTTCCACGGCTCAAAATGCTCAGTGAGTGAATAAAACATTCCAGAAAGTGCCATGTACAGCATGAGGCAGCCAGCCCCAATGAGCTGATGGGTTTTGGCCAGCTGATGAGCAGGGCCACAGAACTATTCAGACTTTTGTTTTGCACTCTGGAGGGTTTGGTTTCATAACCCTGCAAGAGATGTGCATGAGACTCACCTAGAGATGAGCCAGGAAAGCATTTCATTGTGTCCACATTTTCCATGGGCTGAGCATACCAAGCCCTGCCATTTCCACTGTGCAAAACAAATCAATCCCTGCTGTTGGCACCAGCAGTTCTGAGGGTAGGAAATCATCGATGTGGCAGTGGGGAGTGAGAGAGGAGAATTTGAATCTCACACCTTTGCACAAACTATTCTCTTGGTGGAGCTGAGAGCAGCTGGGAAGGACAGAGAGGAACTTATTTAGGACAAGATAAAGAACATTTCAGCCCCTTCTCCTGCCAGGCCATGGTTTCAATGAGAAGGAAATTTGGAAGCTGCAGCAGCAGCAAGACTTGTGCAAACTGACCCAAATATTTCAAGAGCTTCAATCCTGGAAATTTCACACTTTTGTTACAAAGCTGCTTCTGGACATAGCCACCCATTTCCATGACATCTCTATAATTAATTCAGATTATCTAAAATATAGAAACAAAACCCAAGACATTTCTAATTTAAGCAGCAAAGCTGATCCCAAGATGCACAAGCAGTTTCTAATAGAAGCAAGCATGCAATTCTTCCAAACAGAGCCTCCAAATTGAAATCAACCAGAGTAATAACACAATTGGGAGTAGAAAAAAATGAGACTTTCTTGTACAACTCAGTGTTTAAAAGAGTGAGATATCTCATGATGTGCCAAAACCTCGTGGCCACTGTAAACCAACCTCTATCTTTCATTCTCTTCTAATGAACTGATTCAAAATGCACATTGATACAAAAAAGAATGGAGTTCAAGAATCTATACAGGCAAACTACAGAGTTCTTTTCTGTGCTTATGTTTACCTTTTATAAGTGTCTCACTAAGCTAAATGCTTTAGCAACTGTAGGCAGCCTCAGTTGCCCATTATTAGATCTTCGAAGTAATTCTTCTCCAGCATTCAGCACGTGAATTTATTCTGCAATTTGCACTCAATGCCTGCAGTAAGCCCAACTTGTACAAAGACAAAATGCTGTCAACATTTATCTGCTGCTTTACACATGCCTGGAGCAGAGCAAAGGGAAAGTGGCAAGCATTTCTATTCCTGGACTCAAAACAAGCTGCATTCACTTAGAGCAGGATAAAAGGCAGAGTACAGAGATGAAAAAGGGGGAGGGAAAGGGTAAGGAAAAAATAAGAGAACAAAAAAAGAAAACAAACTTAGAGGGGAAAAAAATAGTATTCAAAAGAGAAAGAAGATAAAATCAAATACATGATCAAAGAGAGAAAGAAATTGAATTTGTAAAAATAAACTCAGACTGCTCAGAGGAACCAGGGGCTGATCTCTGTCAGCCTGGGTGTCAGCCACCACCACCACCAGTGCCACCAGTGCCACAGGCAGGGATTCACCACACCCACACCAGCCTCAGCTCCATCCTCAGCATCCAGGCACGGTAAGAAAGGATTGGCTGCAAATGGGCAGGAACAAACTTACACAAAGAAATTAATGCCATGCTCAAACCTCTGAAAACTCACCAAATTGCAGAGAAAAATGTCTTGATGTCTCTACAGGATAATGAAAAATGTTATTCTGGTACAGTTAGGAGGGAGAACATCACAGAAGGAGTAATTCAAACATATGCCATATGCATCCTGTGCAATTATGGCTGCTTCAAAGCACTTTTTTTTCCCTTGGAAATTGATGTCTATACTAAAAATACTAATAGGGACATACAGGTTCCTTTTGTTTTTCTGAAAAAAATTGTCAAAACATGCTATTTCTATAAGGTAAAAGCAAATGGCTATTTTTAGAAAAATTCATAATTCCAAATTCCAAGATTATAACTTTTTGTTATGTGCAGTGATAAAGGCTTTGGGCTCTCAGTATTTTTGCACTGGCAGGAAATCCATTTTTATTGCTATCCCATTCCCTCCTTCCTTCAACAGATTTTGAAGAAAGAGAGGAAGAGGAATGAGACAGTACTTTGAGTGCTGTGCACTGTGCTTGCAGACAAGCTGAATGGTTAATTACACCTCCCAGGCCAGCCCTGGGCAGTGCCAATCCCCATTGGGGCCATGCAGCAGCACCAGGAGTGGATGGTGCCCAGCATTGGGTGGGCAGATCCTTGGCAGGAGCCTTGAGCTGTGCTCTGACAGCCCAGAGAGCTCCGGGAAGGGCTGAGCATCCTCAGGGCTGGTTGCTCCTCCTGGGCAATGGAGAGCACTTGGCAAGATGCAAGAGCTGCCTGGCACATTATCCCCTTTTGTGGGGTGAGTTATTGGGGAAGAGGTTTTACAGCAGTTTCTGTGAGCCAGAGAGAAGTTTGATAAAAGGATCCATGTTTGATAAGAGGATCTATGTTTACCCCTGAAAGAATTTCCTGCCAAGGTCATGAAGAAGAATGAAGAAGAAGGTAAAGAATAAAAACCTGCCTCTGCTCTAAAACATCCGTCTTGTTGCATGTATATTACTATATTCTAAAACCCCAAACTCTAAGTTTTCTACTTTGTGATATTACACACTGCTAACCAACTACACAGTCATAATTTTAGTGTTATCAGTCGTGGAAGCCTCTTTCACTGCCTCAGGTCAAATGCAGTGCTCTCCTGGGAGTCAGAGTCTGTCTGTATAGAAAGTCTGAAATTCTCAGCATCCAAAACTCCAATACCTAACATAGAAACCAAGAAAAAAGGAAGGATAAATAAGAGAAACCTACAACTGCCTATTCCAATGAGCACTTTGGTGACCAATGAGTAAAGTGTAAACTGATGAGTTGTGTTAAAAATGTATAAAAAGCATGCATGATATAAAAAAAACCCAGTTCGAAGCCTTCTGAAAATGGAGTGTTGCTTTGTATTGTCTCAGTCTCAACCACCACAAGTTATTTCAAAGCAGATCCTGTGGGCAGCACCCCCAGAGCACAGAGGGAAAGCAGGGCAGTGCTGCTGTCCCTGAGATCCCCCCATGGGCATCAGGGGGAGGGGGGGACGGAGCCTGGACGTGTTTTCTGTGCTAATCTGGGAGCTGGCCCAAATCCCAGCACTTGGGTCACTTGTACACAGGGTTCTCATTGTGAGCTGGGGGAAAATGGCAGCCTCGCAGTTGGGCTTTGAAACTATGCATTTTTTAAAACTTGTGTATGCATAAGCCTCTTATTTAATGAATGACTCCCTTTGTATTTACATGTTCCACCATCCACAGGACAAATAGGGTTTAGTGGTTTGAGAATGAAAACTTCTCGTTCCTCAAGGGAGGGGGGAGAAAAAATAGCTGCAGCTATTTTATGGAAGTGGTAAAAAATCAATTAGCCTCTGAGTTGTGGATCATACCTGATCTCCAAGGCCTTCTGTGGACATAAACCTATTCTTTCTTAAGTTACATATTCTTTTTTTAAGTTACATACTCCACATCTTCAATCAGAAAAAAATTCTGGCATAAATCTAACAGAAACATATTGGTTTTAATGCAGCTGGATTCAGATCAAAAAGTGGTCAGAAAAGTTATTCTAGGCTGCTCCAAATCATTATCCTAAATTAGAAGGGTCTTACCAGACCTGAAGGCTTCTTAATCTTACACCTTTTTTTTCAGTCTTCCCCTTAAATTCAGCTGATAAATGGAATATATGAAATAATAAATAAATATAAAATATACAGCAGAAATAATTTCAAAGGATTTAGCAGCTAAGATAGGAATGCAGAGAAAGCAGCATTTTAAGTTGTCTTGATTTCCAAAAGGAAATAGTTATAAATTAGTTCTAGGGCACTCTGATTCATTTATAAAAGTGGTTCAAGAAACTCTTCAATATTAATTAGTAGCCTGTGAATTCAGCCTATGCAATTATGATGAGACAGTTCTTTGGGTATGAAAGAGCCAACTTATCATATTTTTGAATTCACCATCTCTAAGCTTGAATATTTTTGTATTTCCATATTTCTCAAGTAGCACTTAATTTAATCTTATCCCCATTTCTTTCAATAAACCATTGTTGCCTCTCTTAAGCAGCACAGCTTCCTCCTCTAACTCATCTCCCCGTGAAATTGGTTTAATGAAGCAGAAAGGTATGAAGCATTAACAACACTGGAATTCATGTGGTAGCACTTCATTTTTCAGAGGCACTCACATTTCCTACCTAATTTATAAAATCAGCACACAAATGATTTTTATCACAGCCATTACATCAGTATAAATTACTGCCTTTTCTATAACACGGCAGTTAGTCAAACTGTTGAAATTATATCTATTAGTCATAGAGAGGAGGAGGGAGAAAGAAAAAACTTGTAGGAAAGATTTAGTGCAAAATAAGGACTGATAGCAGCCTTATTGAAGCACTAATATTAATTTACCAAATGAGCCCAAAGTGTGGCTGTTTTGCAAAAGAAAATTAAAAATACACAAAGTGAAGCAAATGGGTCAATTTGTAAAAGGAGCCAAAAAGGAAACTGGGCAAACAAGCCAGGCTGTGTCAGAGGCACACAGAGATGCAATTAGGGAGAAGTTCCTCACATCCAAGAGGGCAGCACATGCCTCACCTTCATTGCCCCACATTCCTGCCAAGCTTTCCCACTCACCCCCTTGCTCTGGCACTGGTGCTGTGCTTTTGTGCATGGCAGCTCCCCCAAAATCATTCTCATCCTCCTCACTTCTTCCTCTGTCACCTGCTCCTGTCCTGGCTGTGCCTTCCAGACCAGTGGCAATCAGCCCTTGCCACACAGCACAACTACAATAATTCCTGTTGGGAAAATCTTTGTGTCCTCTCCTTGCCCAGGGAGTATATCCTGCTTTTCCAGGACCTCCATCCCAATTTCCAAAATTCAGCCTGTCAGAAAACAACTGTACAATCTGCAGAGGCTTCACACACTTGAAAAGACTTCAATTTGCCCTACTCTGTAAACAAGACCTGTCTCCACCAGAGCTGCTGCTGGGATTTCAAGTGGGTCCTGGGCTTCCCTTCCTGTTTGCTGTTCCTTCAGGAGCTGCTCTGTAAATTCACTGTCACCTGCCCTGTCAGACCTCTGCTTGTGTGAGCTGACACCTGAGAGGGGCACTGCAAAATCTCACCAGGAAATTCTCTTTTCTCTTTCACATTCAGGAAGATGCTCTTCAGGATTGCACTGAGATGTTGCATTTTTGCACAAGGCGTGATTTGCAGTGACATCTGTAATTTTGTCTTTATTTTGTTTTGACCCAGGAAAATCAAATATCATGCAAAAATCCAGTTTCACTGAGCCAAGGATTTCCAATTCCTGAGGTTCATAGGGTGCTTCAGGGAGAAATTTAGTCCACACACCCCATTCCTCAGTGGGATTGATAACAAATCATGAAAGATCTGGAGAGACATTTTGTGGTATTGGCCAATTGCCTACCAGCAATTCTCAACCAAGCAGGTTGAGAATGGCATTTCTGGATTTGAAGAAGTCAAACAAATGGTATCCAAGCCTATTCTTGCTCTCCCTTTTCCAATTATTTCCCTTTGACATGTTCATTTCCTTGGATCAGATGGTTAGCCTGGGAGGCAGGGGGGTCACACCCTGTGATTTGTGCTCTCCCAGCAGCCAGCACCGGGGGCCACAGGGCTGCAGGGACACTGCTGGATGCCCCTGGCATTAGGGGCAAGAAGGATTAAAACCAGTTTAACAAAAAATCCCAAATCTGAACTGAGATTGCCAGTGCAGCAGCAAAAAACCTGCAAGGGACACAGAGGTGCAGCTGCCTGTCCTTGGTGTGTTTTCCTTTGTGTTTTCATCTCCTTCTGCTTATGGTTTTTATTAATTAGCTTTTCCCTCTCTGTAGCATCAGGGTGTTCTTGCCTGGCTCTCTGTGTGTCTCCAGCCCCCAGTACTGGTGTAGCAGTGTCTGCTGATGGCACCTTGTGGCTAACCCAGAGAAGTGCTTGGGAATAGCAACCAGCATGAGGGAAGCCAGGAAAATATCAAGAAAAGGAGAGGAAATCCCTTCTGCCACAGCGAGGGAGGCAAAAAATGGTGCAAATCTGCAGACACTTCCTTGCCAAGGAGGGCACAACCTCTGCCTGCCCCTCAGAGAGTCCTGGGATGCAAACAGGAGAACTGGCCCTGAACCTCCTCCCAGCAGGAGGCAGGAAAAGGGGACAGGGGTGGAAAATCCATCTAAAAGGCAAATCCCTGTGTGAGGGGCAGGAAGGAGCCAGGCTCGACCTGCTACCCAGAGCCCCTGAGAGCATGGCCTGCTCTGCTGGGCTCCCCAGAGCCCCTGAGAGCATGGCCAGCTTTGTTAGCCTGCCCAGAGGCCCTGAGAGCATGGCCTGCTCTGCTGGGCCACCCAGAGCCCCTGAGAGCATGGCCAGCTTTGTTAGCCTGCCCAGAGGCCCTGAGAGCATGGCCTGCTCTGCTGGGCTCCCCAGAGCCCCTGAGAGCATGGCCAGCTTTGTTAGCCTGCCCAGAGGCCCTGAGAGCATGGCCAGCCTTGCTGGGGTACCCAGAGCCCCTGAGAGCATGGCCAGCTCTGCTGGGGTACCCAGAGCCCCTGAGAGCATGGCCAGGCTTGCTGGGGTACCCAGAGCCCCTGAGAGCATGGCCAGCTTTGCTGTGCCACCCAGAGCCCCTGAGAGCATGGCCTGCTCTGCTGGGGTACCCAGAGCCCCTGAGAGCATGGCCAGGCTTGCTGGGGTACCCAGAGCCCCTGAGAGCATGGCCAGCTTTGTTAGCCTGCCCAGAGCCCCCAAGAGCATGGCCAGCTCCGCTGGGTGCTGTCCTTGCCCTCAGAGGAGAAGGTCAGCCTGAGACCAGGGTCAGTTTGTGGTCAGGTAAAGCTCTGACCTGCAGAGCAGCCCTCTCTGCAGCCCTTCCCAGAGGCACTGCAGGCCCTGCAGTGTTGATGGTGCTAGGGACACCCCAAATGGCTGCAGCCACTGCTCCTGGAAAGGTGCTGGAGTCTCTCCACATCCTTCCCTAGCAGCCCAGGTGGGGGTGGCTGCTGTATTCTGTTGTATTTGCAGGGTGCCCCAATGAAGGGAGGAATGTTGCATCTGACTCCCTGTTTCAGAAGTCTAATTTATTAATTTATGATACTATATTATATTAAAGAATACTATACTGAAGAATACAGAAAGGATAGTTACAGATGGCTAAAAAGATAATAATGAAAACTCATGACTGTCTCCACAGTCCCGACAGAGCTTGGCCAATGAGACAAAACAACTCACAGCAGAATCCAATGAAACAATCACCTGTGGGTAAACAATATCCAAACACATTCCACATGAACACAACACAGGAGAAGCAAATGAGATAAAAGGTGTTTTCCTTTTTGTCCCCGACATCTTTTCATGTAAAGTCCTTTCCTTAGGATTTTTTCTTTCTGAGAAACTGAGAGGCCTCAGAAACAAAATGTAAACAATGGTTATCTGCTGCTGTGGAATGCAACAGGTGCATCTGTGATTGGTCTCATGAGAATGTTTAGAATTAATGGCAAATCACAGCACAGCTGGTTCTCTTTCTCTGTCCTAGCCACAAGCCTTTGTTATTCATTCCATTCTATTCTTAGCTTAGCCAGCCTTCTGAGATGAAACTTTTTCTTCTATTCTTTTAGTGTATTTTAATGTAATATATATCATAAAATAATAAATCAAGCCTTCTGAAAAATGGAGTCAGATCTACATCTCTTCCCTTATCCTCAGACCCCTGTGAACACTGTCACACCTTTTCTCTGAGGCTTCTCAGCTTCCCAGGAGAAAAATCCTGGGCAAAGGGATTTTTCAGAAAATGTGAATGCCACAGGTGGCAGGTCCTAAACAGCCCCAGACTTGCCAGGCACCTGCTGGTTTGCAGCTGTGGCCAGGCTTTGGTGTGGGAACACCATGGGGAGGTGGCTGGGTCACCTCCTTGCCAGGGACAGCCACCAGGGAGGCACAGGCAGAGCTCAGCATGGAGCTGTGCGGGCACTGATGGAATCATGTCCCACAGCCAGAATCCCCTGACAGGATCCCACAGTGCTGGGATTAGGAGGGAACAAAGGGCACAGACCCAAGCTGCAGATAAAGGACATTTGGCACCCAGCAGCATCACGTGGGATGGGTCCTGGGCAGGGAGCAACAAACAGACACAGGGGGGACCTAAGCCAGCCAAAGTCTCCTCAGAATTTCTGGGATCATGTAAAGAAGGCAGGATTTTGTCCCAAACATAAAGCAGTTTTAAAAGAGGGCTGCCTCTCATTTAGTTTAAGTTTTCTCAACTTTGGTTCATTCCAGTCATTTATCTCCAAGTACCTATCCTGCACAGATTTCTAGGTCTAGTTTGTATTATCTTAAATGTGTCATTATCAGAATTCCCAAAAGTTCTGAAGCTCTTTTAAGAGCTGGCCCCAAGTTTCTGCCCCCAACAATGTTCAGTACAAGTAAGAAGCACACTTGGAGAGGAGACCCAGGATCATCCAAGAGGTCAGATCTGCATTCCAGAGACAAGAATACATAATTATGAGATGTAAGTACAAGTTCTCACTCTAGAGGAAACCCTCTATGATGGAAAACCAGGGAGGCTCATTTCACGTGTGAAGAGCTGGAAACAAATCATGCTCCAGCTGGATGTATTAAATCACAAAAGAATCAGAGAAAAAAGATGAGATTTATCTTTATAGATCCTCAGCAGACCAGCATCTGCAGCCCTAATCAATGTCTTGTCAAATAAACTGCTCTACAAGCCCTACCTGAACACCCAGGGCAGAAGGAATTACCCTCACTGTCCTTCCAGGGGTGGGTGCATCCTCATTAAAAGGCAGATGAGTCTCTCAGCAATCAGTGTTTCGAGCAATACAAAATCAAGAGAGAAGCTCTCAGTGCCAGATCTCACCTGCAGCCCTGTCAGGACACTGTGCCCATTTTTCATGGCCTGTACCCAGTGATTCTCACAGCTCTGTGCACACAGGGTTTGCACACAACCACACCAAGCTTTCCTCAGAGGAACATTTTGTGCTTCCCAGTCCAGCAGAGACAGAAGAATCCTCTTTTACTGACTAAAAACTCAAGGAGAAATAAAAAACAACCCCATGCTCTGATATGAAAATCAAAATGACAGGTTAAGAGAGGAGGTTCAGCAGTAGCAGAAAATTTAGGGGGGTTTAGGAAACCTTTTTTCTCCCTATAAAAGCACCTTCTGCCATAAAATCACTCCTGCAACTTTCATGTCACTTTTTGTCCTAATTCTTCTTAATCCAAGAAGAAAATTAACACCAACAGATAAAGAATAAAAGCTTCATATTCAGGACAAGCCTTACCTGGAAAAGAAAGAAGAGTGAGACATTCAGTGAGCCCACAAAAGCCTTCACTATTCCACATTACCTGGAAGATGATCAGACACCACTGTGATAAGCAGCCCTACAAAAACTTGGGCAAGGTTGATGGCTGAAATTGGAATAATTTCTTTTTTTTTTTTTCCAAAGGAGATGTTTTACTGCTTTTTTGAAACAGTAAAGCTCCAGGCTTGTCTTTACCTTTCTGTGTAAATAACTTCCTTTCCCTGGGGTGTTCATCACGGGTTTGACCTTAAAATGCATGGCAGTGTTCTTAGCAATATTCAATCAATGGCAGGATTAAAGGTGAAATCAGTTACACAGAGGAAGCCTACTGCTGTTTCACCAGTGTGGTGGCTCTAATCTCCCTCTGAGAGACTGAAGATCATAACTGATTTACTTCTCCTCCCTGGGGAACAATTTTCTGTAGCCTGGAGCAATCAGGAAACAGACTGAATTGGCTTTAATACCCATCTGCCCTTGGGGGGGAGACTGGGAAAAGCTACCAGGTTGTTTCTTCTTCATATTTGTAATTAAATAAACTATGACAAATTTGACAGGCAGAATTTCTAGCAGTACCAGTTGTCTCCAAACTTCCTACTCCGTGTGTAATTGATATACAGCAGCTATTCCCAAGCAGTGCTGAGACTATTTAAACATTAAAATCAGTGATCTTCACTCCATTCCATGATTTAACCTATTGGCAACACACCTCTAATTTTCACACCTGTCAAGACTCTGGGACATGTTTAAGCACAAGGAAACAAGGCTTACTTTGATTTTTTTGGTTTGGTTTTTTTTATACCTTAACTGTGATCTTTCTATTAGTTCCAGAATGCCAGGCACATAAATGAGGTGGTATTGATAGAAGAGAGAAAAAAATCTTACAAGTGGTACCAGAGAGGGAAAATCTGAGAAAATCTTTTCATATAGATTGATAACAAAGTACACATCACTAACACTTCAAACAATAAACTTTTGTTAGTACTCCTTTTCAAAACAGTGCCAGAGGGAAATGAGATGAAAAACTATTTCCCTGAAAAGCTTCCTGCAATTCAAAACATTTTTAATGCTGCCATAAAATAATAATAGTAATAGTAATAGTAATAGTAATAGTAATAGTAATTCATAGAAACAATAATAAAAATAATAGTAATAGTAATAATAGTAGTAGTAATTATTACAATTAATATACTATATTATAATAATAATATTATTATAATATAATTTAATAGAATAATGTTTAATAATGTTATTTATAATAATATAGTAATAATATTATTTTATAATAATAAGTCATAGTAATAGTAATAAAAACTAATAGTAATAGTAGTAATAGTAAATAATAGTAAATGATAATGATGATGATGATGATGATAATAATAATAATAATAATAATAATAATAATAGTAGTAGTAGTAGTAGTAGTAGTAGTAGTAGTAGTAGTAGTAGTAATGAATATCCAAGATTTTTACTTGTATAGAAAACACAGAGTTGATACCAGGGCTGGTGTGAGTACAGCCATTTCAAATATGCTGATATCTGCCTTTCTCATCTGTATTCCCCAGCATGAGACAGGTTTAAATACCCCACAGGGAAGGGAACTCCTGATTTTTCAGTTTACAGGGTTAGCACCACAGACACGTTTTTTTCACGTAATCTCAGCTGAGACAATTTAAAGCCACAGGCAATTCCGTTTTTTTCATAATTATTTAACTAATTTTAGGCTTGTTCACCAGTCACTACAGGAAAGCTTAAGAATTTAAGGAGTGCATTGGTGTCTCTGCCCAGAGCTGACATCTGGGTACAGGATCCCAGAATGGTTTGTGTTGGAAAAGACCTTAAATCTCATTTCATTCCACTCCCTGCCATGGGCAGGGACGCTTTCCAGTATCTCAGGTTGCTCCAAGCCCTCAGATATGCAGGAAATGCTCACATTGATGTTTTTGGCCAGCTGGAAGTAACTGCCCAGAACCTGGTCATGGCACCCTGGAAGAATAAACCCACAGCAGCTGAGCCATGCTCGCCCAAACCAGCACTCCTGGAGAGTTTGAATCTTAATTTTAATCTTTCCTAGAGCTGCTGATGACAAGCTGAATTGTCTTTATCAAGGTCAGAGGGCCCTAAAGAATTGCCATCACCCCTTTTGGCCCCGCTGCCCCCAGGTGCTGTCCCAGGGAAGGCTGAAAGGATCAATTCTCTAAAGCAGGTTTACAGGAATGAAGCAGTCACCTGTCACAGCAAACCCAGCCAGGTCTGCTCACTGGTCTGAAGTTGAATTGCTCTCTGTGAGGATACACAGACTGCTGCTCCTAAATAGATGTTTTTTTCTAAATTTAATTAATTTTTTGTTAATTTTTTTAATTAAATTTTAATTATTTTAATTAATTTTAAAATCAGTCAAAATTAATTAATTAATTTTTAAAATCAGGCAAAATCATGCAATTACAGACTCTCAACTGCAACTTACACAACTACCTGAAATATTGTGCTGCAAGACAGGGCAGATGGTGCAAAAGAACCTTTTGTGCTTCCCTGGTGCCTGAGAAGTTGTGCAGACATCTGAGGGGCACCGCTCCTGAGCCTGTAATTAATTCCCAGTGCTGTTCTGCTGAGTTCTTCCCAGCAAGGAAATAAAGGAGCTTAAATAAAACAAACAGCAAACAGGAATTGAATGAGAAGCTGAACACAGAAAGCCAAGCATCTGAAGGATTTTTACTTGGCCAAATTGATAGCAGGGAGAATTGGTGAATGAATTTCCATGTTCAAGTCTGTACTTAGTTTTAATACTGTTCGTCAAAAGTAAATTATTATTTAGAACATGGCAAGTGTTTAAATTGGGTATTGTTTCTTATTATTTGGTTAAAAGAACATAAATATTTAGCTACTAGTGAGTAATTTTCCTAAGAGCTAAACATTTACCTGTGTGGGATTAAAATGATACAAACAGCCAAGAGTGGCTGCTAAATATCTGCTTCAGGCTGAGATTGCTGATAAAGTAAATTATTTCACTCCAGACAAAATCTATTTTGTCAGTTTTGTACTGAGATTCGAAGAATTCATACATATCTCAGGACTTACAGTTAGTTTTTAAAAAAATGAGTGTAAATATATTTAAAAAGTGGCATTTCTAAAAACCTTCCCATTCCCCCTATTTCTCCTCTGCACCTGCTTTTTATTGCAATAGCCACAGGCTGTAATAAGACAGCAGTGTGACTTCAAGCACTGACACAAAGGGAGCTCTGTCTGAGCCAGTTACTCATCCACATGACATGATAGCTCCCATTTCCTCCTCAGTGCTGCTTTCCCAGAGCAGTGACAGAAACCACATTGCACAACTGTCAAGATCCGAAAACCTGATTGCTAAATGTCAATTACCTTCATTAGGTTTCCTTAAAAAAAAAAAAAAAAAAACAACAACAACAAAAAAAAACCACAAAAAAAGGCAAAAAAGAGGGAGAGACGTGAACCAAAGATTTACCTGCTCTGCTCCATCTTGGTAAACTGAAACTCAAATATGTCTTGTCTGCCCACACATCCATAGATCTGCTCTAAAAACAAAGCTGAGTCTCTTCACTAGGAAACCAAACACTTAAAATGAACCTTCCTGTTCTTTTAAACAGTGGTTTGAAAGTCATATTTACCTTCAAAGAATTATCCATAGGAGCAGATGTAAAGATATCTAAAGGTATCCCAAAATTTCCCAAGGAAGAAACAGCCACATCAACAGAGGAAGAAATTTAAAATTTAAACTCAGCCAGAAGAAGCAGACAGTGATGAGGCTGTTGGGTCTCTGAAGATCACAGGAACAGGGGATGTTCAGCATTTAGGAAGACCAAACTCAAGTTTTTTTCTTAGAATCAGAAATTCAGCTGGCGGCCCAAGGTAGCTGTGCCATTGGATAAACAATTGTGGCATGTATTTCAAATAATAAATTCATCTGGAGCACTTATTACAATTATACAGCACAGAGAGTGCTGTATAATTGTAATAAGTGCTCCAGATGAATATATTATCTTATATTATAATTGTTGTGAAAGACAAATTATCTTGTCTTTCACAACAATTTGCCTCTCCTGACCCTCTATTTCTTCCTTTTCTTTTAATTAATCACCTTTAATTTGTGTCCCCCTTGTCCATCTGTGCAACAATGCTATGAATGAGCCAGAACTTTTTACTCCTGCAAAAAGAAAAGGAACATTGATGATTTTTATTTAGCTCTGTTATGTGGCTCATCATTGAACCCAACAAAACATTTTCTACAAAGCAGTTTCTGGCTCTTCAACTGAGAATTTTCTAATTATTTTCCCTTCAATTACATTTAAAATATTATTTTTAAGAGGCCTTGCAGCCACTTTATCACCCACATAACTCCAGCTGTGTGGCAGAAAAACAGCTGGAAATTTCTGTACCCACTGCCAGCCTGTCTCAGAGCACAGAAAACCACCTGAGTGCATGTGGAAAAATTACATGCAAATACTTTGGCACCAGGTCAAAACTTCTCCCATCCTCACAGATTCCCCAGGAATGACACCTGGATATTGCAATACACCAAAGATAGCTCAGACTGGAGAAATCTGCAGCTGTTCTGATCAGGGATGTTGCTGAGGAGCTGCTTTGGTGCTCCAAACCAAAGCAAGAGCAGGAGGGTCAGAAATCTGCATCTGAATCCTGACCCTGGTATCCAGGGTTGTGTGGATCAATAATTATCTCATATAATCATTATATCATTATCTCATTATCTCACCTGAGCCACTGGGGTTATTCAGTGTAACAAAGATTTTTGTAGGGTTTGAACAAGGGAAAAATCATACAGAAGAGGAGAATCAAAAAAATTTATAGTTTAAAACTCTTTTTCCTTCTGCAAAAAAAAGCTGTCAAAAATAATGCCACAGTAACTTTTAAACAGATAATAATGGAGTTCAATATCAGGATTCACAGCTTTTCCATGGAGAGAACAAGCCTCTAAACTGTGGGGGAAAAAAAGTTTAATTTTTCTGTCCTTAAAATCCTGAAAACATCATTCAGTCCCTGCAATGGTGTGTCTCTATTTAAATGGCTAAGGTTAGAAAAACTCAGATATTTTCCCCCTTCAGCAGATAAAACAGGGAGATAAGAAAGTTGTGATGTTCTTTTGACCTTCTGCCAAAGGTAAGGACCACCTGTCGATCTGAATTTCCCTTGCAAATCTGCTGGAGCTGCACTACTGAACCTGCACTGCTGGTGCCTGCTTTATCTCTGATTAGCCATCATTTGGGACAACTGTTCAACTGATAGAGCAAATGCCTGCCCTGAGCTGGCATTTCCTACCTCCCCAGCACTCTCCTGCAATAATATCTCACTGCTAAAACACAGTTTAGCATCTCTCTCATCCCATCTCAGAAATGGAGAGAAAAGCTGTGCAGAGATTGATTGTGGTGCTGTTGGGGGAGGATATTGAGCACTCTGATGAGCCATGCCAGGATTAGGGTGCTCTCAGAGAGGAGTTTGTGGCTCAGTGTTGGGATCTTCAGCTGCTCACAGTGACCCCAAGAAGAGTTGGAAAGTTTCTTTTCCCAGCCTGGCACTTGAAGAAGGAGTCAGGGCTCTTCATTTCTCGGTCTCAAGGTTGTTTATTGTATCTTATCTATAAAAAATTTTCACCTGCCCTCCTGAGGTCCACTCAGCAGGACAGTTCCAGGCACTCTGCCTGTCTTGGAGTGGTGTTATGTCTTTATACTAAAAACTACGTGTACAATGTTTACAGTTACTTTCCAATACACATCACCTATGTTAGACAGTGAGCTTCTACTCTAAACCAATCTAAAAGTGCCAACATCACAGCAGAAGATGGAGGCCAAGAAGGAGAAAGGCTGGACACACCCAGTTCCCTCCATCTTGCTCCCTGAACCCCCATACCAAAAACCCCAAAATCTACTTTTCCACCCCATGATAACTTCACTGTTATTCTACCTAAACTGTTGTGGCTTGCTGATCTCCATCTAAGGTTGGTAATTTCTTCCATGGGTCATAATCAAACCCACAGGTGTTCTGGGCTCTGTGCCAGGGTCTCTGATCCCCTTGGCAGGGGTCCTGGCCATCCTGGACAGCAGAGGGATGTTCTGGGTCCTGACAGCTCAGGACACACCAGCAATGCTCACAGAGGATATTTCTCTCCAAAAGGCACAGTGCTGCCCAGAAATATAATTTTAGTGGCAGGATTTCCCTGAAGAGCTGCCAAACCCAGCGCTAATCTGTGCTGAAATACCCCCTGGCATTCCCCACTTTTCCCTGGTGGTGCTGCCACTGTGCTCCAAGATCCCATCCCTGGGCTCAGGTTACTGCAGGGATTACAGCAGTTCCTCATCATCCTCTCTCTCCTAGTCTTTATTCCCTTCTTGCAGCTGAAAATGGACCTGATATTTTATTTACTCCCAAGTAAAGGTTATTTTATTTTATTTAGTGCCCAAGCCTCGCTGTGTGAGTGGGACACAGCTCTTCAGGATACCCTCAGTGCAAAAATGGGTAGGAAAAATCCTAATTAATGGCAAGTTTTAATCCACAGTCCCAGTTGTGTCATCAAATCACAGTCTGGGCATAAATGAGACCTACACACCAATTCAGTAGTAAAGTATTTGCTTCTACCAACATGAAAGCCTGAGAACATTATTACAGCCTAAAGCATAACAAGAATCATTATATGGATGTTAAAAATTAAATCTGGCTTTCCTGGTCAGGCAAATTTCCTGAATTACCCAAAATCCCTGATAAAAATATTGCTCATGCTCACAATGCACACACAAACTCCTGGAGCCCTACAAACCACCAGTGTCAGGTGTTTGAGGAAGCTGCTGATAATTATTTAAAGATAATTATATCACAAATTATGGAGCAAATATAATATATCACAAATTATCACAAAGTATAATATATCACAAATTATATCACAAACATAAGGGATCAGCTCTTCACAGTTGCCAAAATTGTTACAGCAGCACAGGGAGAGGATGATGCTGCTTTCAAACCTTTTCCTGGAAAGAGGAAAGTGCAGTTCTTTGACCCATGTCTGCATAACCTTGTTTCATTTCTAGATGACCTTAACTGGTCAATCTGAAACACAATATTAAGGAAGAAATTAAATGAGAAAGTGCCAGAGAATTCCCCAAAATTTAGGTGACTGTTCTACATCAGACACGGTCCAAAAATGGTGAAATCCAGTGAAATTATGTAAGGTAAATTGATTCCCTCTGTGGCTGCAGAGACTGATCATATTTTCCACCAGATTTCTGAAAGAAAGAGAGGAGAGTCACTCTCTACCACATTTCCCCCTGGTTTCAATTGTTAAAACTTACTTAGCTCTGTTCTCACAGTTCATCACAGATGATGGGGAATTTCTCTCATCTTTTTCTTCTCTAAAGAGCAAAAAGCCACTGAACTGTGGGCCACAGTTAAAAACTGACACTAGCATGAGACTGAAGGACTTCAAACATGGTATCTGTGAATGACACCTGATATCTTAATTATTGTAGCCCTTTACCATAAACTAGAAACTACCAGTGCAATTCTCTAATTGATATCTTATCCTCTTTGGTAATTTTAGATCATTAGGAAATATCCTCTTCCATTTCATCCAACAAAACTCAAACAAGTAATTCTAGGCACCTTTTTTTTTTTTTTCCTAGAAGATAACACCAAGCAGCAAAATTCACTGCTGTGGTTATGTTATTTCTCCCTCTACAAGAACTCCTAGAACACTTTCTATGTATTCTGGTATTAAATTTATTTTTCCTCCTAAGATTGGTCCATAAAAATGTTTTAACTAGGAATTCATTCCCAAATAAAAACTGGATTCAGACCAGTTGAAATCAGGCTTTGATCTCAGAAGATCTCTTGCTTAGCCATGTGGGATTTTGGATATTTTTTTATTTCTTTGTCACCGTCTGGAGGTTTGAATGTTGCTTTACAGGATGATTTTTTTCCAAAGGGGGTTGTTGGCGCATTTTGATTTATGGATCATTCCCAGACTCAGATTCAGCACTGAAACTTTTGGCTTCTTGAGATCTCCTTAGGTACTTTCATTGCCCCATTCCAGTTGCACTAAAATACTTGACAAACACCTACAAACTGAAACAAAAGCACCATTTTTTCTTTAATATTAGCAATATCTGGGGCAGATTTTAATTTTTTTCCACTGTGTCTATATGTATATGAGCAAAAGAGAGAGGCTAAGAAGAAGCACTCAAGAAAATCCATTTACACAGGGACAAGTATTGTATTTGCAGGGACCCCTGTGGCAGGGAGGAATGATGAATCTGAATCTAACTCCATGTTCTCAGAAGGCTAATTTATTATTTTATGATACTATATTGTATTAAAGAATACTATACTATACTAAAGAATACAGAAAGGATACTTACAGAATGCTAAAAAGATAATAATGAAAACTCGTGACTCTCTCCAGAGTCCTGACACAGCTTGGCCCTGATTGGCCAACGAGTCAAAATAATCCACACCAGAAACCAATGGAACAATCACCTGTGGTTAAACAATCTCCAAACACATTCCTCATGAGCACAACACAGGAGAAGCAAATGAGATAAGAATTGTTTTCCTTTTTCTCTGAGGCTTCTGAGCTTCCCAGGAGAAAAATCCTGAGCTAAGGGATTTTTCCAGAAAATGTGAATGCCACAGACAGGAGCCCAACCTGCCTTGCTCCCAGAGCCCTGAAATTCCCACAGAGGAATCCCAATCAGTATTTATCATCATTTATCCCATTTTATCAGCAGAGCTGTCCTGGGGGAATGACCAAGCCAGGGGCTTGGAGAGGTGAGGCAGAGCCCTTGAACTGAGCCCTGGAGCTCAGAGCAGGAGCCAGGCTGATGTGCTGATGGTTGCTAAGCAGGGCTGCTGATTGCTGCTTTGTGCTGGGGGTTTGGGGCTGTGCGGCCCTGCTGGATGCTCAGGGGGTCAGGAATACACAGGTCACCCTGAGCAGAGGGAATGGGCACTCTGAAAGCAGAGGGAAGGGGAAATTCACTGGCCTGGCTGGAGGCACCTGCAGCAGCCAGGGCTCAAACAGAGCTCAGCGCCCTGCCCCAGTCCCACCTATGATAGATGGGTAATGCCATGGCTGACTTTGACAATTAAAAGGCAAATATCATGTATATTATATGTTAAGATAAGTTTTACAGGTTTATAGTTCTGTTATACCCTCCTTGTGTTGTCATTATGGTGTGGCCTGGGTTTGGGACATTTGGGACATTACTATGGTAGCACGTGAACTCCAATCAAGGTTTAAAGAAGTGATCTCCACCACTGGACAGCAAAGGACTCCATGGACAGAACTTCGGGGGAGCTAAAGGGTTAAAAGGCAAAACCTCCATTGTGTGGATGAGCACATGGTGGGGAAAATCCTCTGCTCCCAGTGGTGCCATAATATTTTCTCTATTCAGTCTCCTGTTGTATTTTTTGATAAGGTTTTAATAAACCTTTTAAGTTTTTGGAAGTGAGTACCATTTCCCACACACCTTCCCCACCTTAACCTCACACTTACCTCCCTAAAGTCTTCAGCTGAACTTATGCCATCCTTAGCCCTGCCAAACTGGATTTAGCATTAGGGCAGCCAAGAAATCCTGCCGCAAATCGGTGACACAGTGGAGTCAGTAAATTCATGGAGCTCATGAGCTGCTGGCTCTTTGTCTTTATTTGTTTCACCAATTCTCCCACTCTTTTTACACTTGAGAGAAATGTGACTGTGCAGAAGACAGCCAAAGATGCCTGAGCCAATCTGAGACCTGCTGGTTCTATATCCCAAAATCCCTGCTCCTATTCTCTCTCACAGCCAGCCCCCCCCATCATCTGTGCTCGTTATTATGCTCATGCTCAGAGCACAGTTAATTCAGTCACCCCCTGCCTTTTGGTGCATTACTTCTGTACCCAAAGCAGCCCACTTGGGACAGTAAATGCCAGGACTGCAGAGCTGCAGGCACAGAATAAAAATCAACACCCTCCTCTTACATCCAGGGCCTGTGCCCTCAGAAAAGGCTCTCAGCATCAGCCTGAGCTGGGAAGGGCTCGCCCTGTCAGCCTAAGAAAGGAAGGCTGACCCACTTCAGGAGTTTCCCTTAGGCTCAGCAGCTCTGGGAAATAGGACAGGGATCAATAACAGCCAGTGAGTCCATTAGGATCAGCCCATCCCAAAGAGCTCTTTCCAGGGCTGGCAGTAGCCTGGGGCTTGGCTGAGGGATGTGGCACCACCCCAGCTCCTGCCTGGCCTGCTCAGAAAAGGCAGCTCTTGGCACGAGCTCCCAGCTCTGCACAGCACCAGCTCTCAGCCCCTGGGACCTTGCAGTGCTTTGGGATCAGTGTCCTACAGCAAAACAGCCCAGAAATACTAAAAGGTTGGCACAGGGCTGTGGTTCTGCTGTCCTTTTTACCAAAAGAATTGCATAAGGGGTTCTTGGAGTAGAGGAGACAACTTCTCTTTGGGGGGGGGAGCTGGAGAAGAACTGGTTTGAGTCCAGCACCTGAGGACTGCAGGTATGATCTGCTCAATTAGGATTTTGAAAACTCCCTTATGGGAAACCTACAAATAGTTCAGAAAGGAGCCCTGTAGGAAGTCATCACCTGCCCAAACACCAGATCCTCCCAGGTGATGCATTACTCCACAATTTCACCTGATGGGACTCTCAGGAGCTTCTCTGGTGACTTGGGGTGTGATGTGACAAGACAGCCCCAGACACTCTTTCCCCTACACTTCCTCAGCAGTTCTGGGGAGCCTCTCAGCTCCTGGGTTTGTTAAATGAGTGCTCACACTCATTGGAAGGCTGAGTGTGAACAGCATTTCTTGCACTGCTGCTTCCAGGTTAATAAAATAATAATTTATTAATAAATGCACCTTTATTTTCCGGTGGACAGTGACCTTTTCCATGGGCAGTGAGTTTAAAGAACGCAGGTAATGCAGAATCTGTTCTGCTCCTGAGTTATTTCATTGATCCTCACTATTAAAGAGGTGCAGTGCTCAGTGAGCATTTCTCACTCCAAGACTTAGGTATGATCCACCCCAAAGCAGTGGGCAGATGGGGAAATATCACAGAGAATGGGATTTTTTTTGTTTGTTTTAGAGGGAGATGATACCAGATATAGAATCTATAACACTAGAAACGGTGTTTGTAAGCCTTACACCTAATAAAAAAATAAAACTAAGCACACATATTTTTAATGCTAACTAAGCAAAATGACTGCACCAGTGCTACCCAAACTTGTACAAATCCCATGTGACCAGTTTTCTTCTTGCTCGGAATGCTGAAACACAGCAGGACAACGGCAGGAAAGAAAGGCAGGCACACATGTGCTGCCTTCTAGAAAACTGTTCCCAGGGAAATCCGCAGAGTTAGAGATTCCTGCAAAGTCAGAGTTCAGAATAAAGTAGGAGGACCGTGCTCATCCGAACAACAAATTTGTATTTGTGCAAATCGTAAGCCAGGGGTGAGGTGGGGGGGAAGATAAATAGGTTAATCTGTTGTAAACTGATTTTGACCCTGAAGGTGATCACAGGTACACAGCATTACGGCGCTTTAAACTGTTTTATGCAAAGCTTAAAAAAGACCCAGCAACAAAACAAAGCTTTTTTTGTGTTTGCTAAACAAAGCATGAAAGAATAGTGACAAAAGTAGGAGGAGCCGAGTTTGCCGGGACAAAGGCGGGAGGGGGAGCCCCGATGCAATGGAAATGCAGTTCAGTGCTCCTGGATTGATATGCTCATCCTTTAAACCCGCAGGGCTGGGAGATCACAGGGCCTGAAAGTCCATCAAAGAGCACTTCCCTGCATTGATCCAGGCTGGAGCGGAAGGCTGGTGGGGGTCTGCTCCTCTCCATAAGGCTGCCTCCCAAGATAATCAGCTTTTCTTCTTGGAAATTGGGGGATCCCAAACATCAATAAAGTGTTATTTCAAGTAAAACATCAGTCTAAACCTGCGGAGGCCTGAACGTGTGGGGGTCGCTTTTGTGGTGTTGCATTGCTGGGGTGTTTTTTTTAAAAGAGAAAAAAAATAAAAATAAAACCCCGAGTATATAACATCACAGGAGGGAAAACACTTTACCTTGAAAGTATAATCTTAACGCCTGGGTTGTTTTTTCCAACTTATCAACAACAGAATACCCTTGTAGAGATCTCTTAAGCAGCCTCACATATTTTCCTGGCTATGTCTGGATGCTCAAGCAGCACAGCAGCACTTGACCTGAGAAGAAATTTTTTTTAAAGTTTGAAAATCATTATGTCCTTTAGTTTAAAAAAAAAAATCATTTTTAGTTAAAAAATCATTATGTCCTTTGATGCAGAGCAGGCAGGCAGTCACAGGCCAGTCCAGCTGCTTGGGTTAGAACATTCAGGTCTGAGGAAATGAGGAAAGGACAATTGGGAGCCTGGGAATGGTTAACCCTGACCACTGGGACAGGCTCAGGACACCTTATTTGGGCTCAGGGATGAGGCTGGGGAGCCCCTGATCCCCCTCTCAGAGCTCTGGCTCTGGTTTGCTCAAATTAGAGATAGAACATTGATGTTTTAAAGGGCTGAACATGCAAAAAGCAGGAGTGGGAGGGAGATCAGACAATCCAGCACTCTGTGATGTAACCAGAGCCTGGAAGTCATTCATCAACCATTGGTTTGACACTGGGAACTGCAAGGATATTTTATTTATTCAAGGGAAGAGGTGCTGAGCAAACAGAGGATGATACAAGCTTTTCCATCCCGGCACGTGTAATGTGACCTGATAAAAATTAGGAATATTTCAATACCATTAAACAGCTGTGTTTGAGTAACATAAATCAGCTGGCTGAACCAATCTCAGTGCCCTGGAGATCCTGGTAATTACAAAATGATCTGTGATATCCTGGTGCTTGAAACTATTTCAGGTGACCACAACCATTGCAGAGAAATGTGATGAGAATTCCCTCTGAGCACTGACTGTGGGTATAACAGAGGGGAAGGAGCAGAAACTCAGCTGCTCACAAATGGTCCATTTCACCATTTTTGGGATGAGAAAAGGTGGCAAAGGAAGTGATTTCTTCCAAAACACTTGGCTGTGGCGTAGGGGTGGTGTCACTGGGATTAGCAGCCCACCAATCTCAGGGCTTTGGCAATCAGACACACACAAGGCACTGAGCGTCTTTCAGCCAAATTCTGTGTAAGCTAACAAATCCCTGCTATGCTAGAGTCCCAAAACATGAATAGTACAGATCAGAGCAATCTCCTGCCCTCAAAATACAGCTGTTGATCATTTCCGTTTCACTTCGCTCCCCTCCTTCCCCACAAAAAATCACACCACTGAGAATTTATAGTTTCTCTTTCTGTTATATATACACACAGCCTGGCTCTTAAGTGCTTTTTAAGAATATTATTTGTTGAAGATTTACTTCTCCTGCACAGCTAAAGAGTAGATTAGTCAACATTATTAATTATTTTTGTGACCTCAATGTCTACAACCCTCAGAAAGTTTACAGATCTAATCAGTGTGCGTAGAGTAGAAAACAGCTTCTGCCTCAAGAGACTGGCAATCTGTGCTTTCTTCTGCAGAGGGAATTTTAAAATAGAATTTTGCCATACAAATTAGAGTGATTTTTGTGGTGAGGACACAATCACTTATGCAGCAGTGGCAAACTATACTGGAAAATTTTAAAAAAATATTCTTTTTGGGGTGTAAACGTATCCAGGCAGAAATATCATGCTCTACATGACAATTTTATGGAAAAGGCTCCTGCTCATCAGCCTGCCCCCGAGCATCTCTGCAACACCATCTGCCAAAGGTCAGCACCCCTCAGCCCCAGCAGCACCACTCACACGTTTGCCTCCAAAGATGCTCCAGCCAGAACAAACCAGGTTCCCTGGAAGGGTTTAAACACTCCCAGCTGGGTTAACCTGAAACTAACCTGGGGGTGCTCCTGAGAACAGCTCTGCTGCTGAACCGGGGCAGTGGTGTGTTGTATTTGTGGGGTGCTCAAGAAAGGAGGGAATGATGCATCTGATTCCATGTTCTCAGAAGGCTAATTTATTATTTTATAATAGTATATTATATTAAAGAATACTATACTAAACTATACCAAAGAATACAGAAAGGATACCTACAGAATGGTAAAAAGATAATAATGAAAACTCGTGACTCTTTCCAGAGCCCCAACACAGCTTGGTCCTGATTGGCCAATAAATCAAAATCATTCACAGCAGAAAACAACGAAACAATCACCAGTTAGATAAAAAATCTCCAAACACATTCCAGACAAGCAAAACACAGGAGAAGCAAATGAGATAAGAATTGTTTTCCTTTTCTCTGATGCTTCTCAGCTTCCCAGGGGAAAAATCCTGGGTGAAGGAATTTTTTTTCAGAAAATATGAATGCCACAGTGGTGATCTCTGCAAAGTTATAAATGCCTGGGAGCACCTGATACTGGAGACACTGAACCCTGAGAAAAACCACAGAGATGTGGGTGGGGTTCCCTAAAACTCAGATACCTGCAGAGCCAGGTGAGGCTGTGGGAAACCAAGGCAGGTAAACACCAGTGATTCCCATTGTTCCCCTCTGTTTTCTTGTTTTGGAGTTTTGGAGCCATCAGTGCAGGACAGGTGAGCACAGAGATGGTCCTGCAGCTGTGGGGATGGCATTGCACAGCCAAGGACCTGTCAAAGGCAAGAGCAGAACTTGGGGACAAGCTGAGCTTGCAGGGGGTGAGAAAAGGCAGGGGGACAACTGCTTACAGGGGAGAATATCCAGGAATCTGGAAAATGATCCAATAAAACAATGGTTAAAGAAGGCAAAGCTGAGACAAGAATTTTGACTTCCCAACAACCAGTGCAGAAAATTAAAGCAAGGCATGTTACAGGGTGAAAGCATGAACAGAAACTGCTCTCCAAGGGTTTGAAACAGAAGGAAATGCTGAAGAAAGTGCAAAAAAAAAAGCCAATGAGTACTCTGAAGGTCTTGCAATGTCCAAGGCAGTGAGCTCAGTTTGGCAGAGAGCTTGGTGTGAATTAATGTGCTCCTGTGCAAAAGTGCTTACAGGTGTCAGGAGGCAGTTAAAACACAGAGATATTTGATAGACTTGAGAGATATTTGATAGAAATAAACTTCCTCGATGGGACAAACCAAACCAAGGCACAGGAAAAGTCGTCTCAGCTAAAACAGCAGCTTGAGCTTTCCTTGGGCAGTTATCACCAGGAGATTTATTTGGAGCAGCAGCATGGCAGGCAGCACACACCCCTTTTGTTTAGCACAGCACTGGAGTTGGGATTCCTGCAGGAATTCCCTTCTTGTCTAAGGCTGCAAAGGGAACCTGCTGCATCTGTAATCAGAAAAACTCCCTCAGCAGAGGCCCTCAAATATATATATTTATATATATATATGATAAATATATATATATTTATATATATATATTTATATATATATTTATATATATTTATATATATATATATATATATATGATAAATATATATCCCAGGAGCGTATTTGGCTCATTACACCTTTGCCCTGTTTACAGAACAAAACCAGGGTTTGTCTGTGTTTAGCTCTTCTGACAAACAGCCCTCTCCAAGTCTTGCAGCAATGATATGAAAGGAGGATGAGGAACCACATCTGGGAGGTTTCTTGCAGCAATTTTCCAATTTTCTGACTCACTGTGACAGTAAATGGGGGCTCTGAGGCTCGTTCCATCACTGGGGAGGGCAGGAGCTCACTCACCACCTCTCAAAGCAGGCCTGGCAGGCTCAGACTTCATCAAAAAACTGACTGCACTGAGCTCTCCATCAGGCTGCTGCCATCTAGCCCCACATTTTCTGTGAGGGAGCAATTCCCAGCCATGGGCAACACACAAAGACACCAAGAATACACAGTGGCTAAAGGGAAGGAAAAAATGAAGGGATTTCCCCATTTAAATGCAAGTAAAAGTGAAAGCACAGTGTATTTTTCTTTTAAAAAAACTGTATTTTAGGCAGCCAAATCAAAGCTGCCACAATGGGACAGAAAGGGGTGCACTGCTGAACTTTTATTCCTTCAAATGACATCGCAGGGTTTAGTTATAACCAAGGACAGGCCCAAACTTTGGAAGTTTAACCTCTGGCTGAGCAGGCAGCCAGCATCCCCTCTCCTCTGCAGCACTTTAGATATTCATGAAGTGCAGTGTGAAGTACTTTTCATTTTTGCCATGCTTGGTAAATTAGCCAGCAGGCAGGGAGCAGGCAATAATAGCAGATTCCTCTTCGATTGCTGGGTTTGATTTGCTGCATCTCGGTGTTTTGATCATTTGCACTGGAGATAAGTCCCACACAATTTGGGGGCTGGCAAAGTGGGATTTAATAAGTCTCCTGTAAAACACAGCATGTATGCAAACAGCCCAGAGGATTAGACCCCGCTTGCTTAGTTTAGAACTTGGTGCAGCCAACCTGAATAATCAAATGGAGGAACAAAAGTTGTGAATCCCCTCAATGCTCTGCTTCATTAGGATCTCCTTACAAAAAAAGAAAATGGGGCTCATCTGATCAGCCAGATTTTATGGCATCTGATTAGACCACCATTTTCTCAGCAGGTCCCCTTTCTTTAAACTGTTGACTATGGATGGCCTGCTGAATAGGATGAACTTTGGACCGCTAAATTGCAGCATTATGGTTATTTAGTGTAATTTATGAAAAAGAGAGAAGTCATGATCACCTACTTCATATTGCTAATGATATCTCCATTTATCAGAACAGCTATGAGTTTGGATCATCATTTTTGCCTCACAGAACACTGGCCAATTAGATAAAAAAAATTGTGAATGTGGGCTGTATGAATACTAAATTAAGATTTAATAATCCTTACATAATCATTTATTACTGTTGACTCTTTGCTGCTTTGCATTAAGTTCCACATAATCTCAGCGGGTTTGCTTCAAAGTTTGCTATTCATTCCATATTTCCTATTTGCATTTTACTGCGAGCAATCTAAGAGGAAAAATAAAGAAAAAAAAATGTGAACTTGATTGTTTTGCTCTGCAATGTTTCATCTAAACAGCAATTAAACCCACAACAAAGATGCTGTGAGAATTAAATGACAGTGATTTCAGCATGAAAGTGCCCTTAGCCTGGATGAAAAGAGATTTCCAATTACAGAAATTATCACTTTGTCTTTTTTTCCCCCCCTCAACAAACAAGACAGCCAAACACTTTCCTTAGAGGCAAATTTCTAAATTGCTGATTATTACAGGTAATCATCTATTCACTGTGTCAGCCTCCCAGCCTTCCTTAGGAGCTGGAGTTATGCAAGGTAACAATGAAGAATCAGGGAGGGGATCAACGACAGCACTGGGTGATGCTGCTGGGCAGAAACCAGTTCCTCAGGCACACAAGGACTGCACATGTGTCCTGCCTCACCCCCACACAAACCCCTGGATGATCTTCTCACCTGCAGCCCACTCACTCGCAGATGTTGATGGACTTCCAGCCGTGTGGGAGCTCTGTCCTGCTGGCTGAGCCCTGCCAGGAGCTTGTGTGGTCACTGGCACCAGCCCCATGGCTCAGGTGGGCACAAGCCCTACAAACACCCAGCCCTCAGCCCAGCCAGGTCCTGACACTACAAGAAGTTTGGGTAGACCCAGCTCAGGCAGCCTGCACAGCCCCGAACTGTGAGAGCATCACAGCTCAGCCTGGAACAGCTCTGCACAGAGCCCAGCTCTGATCCCAGCCTCAGCAAACACATTTTTCTTATTATTGGTTAATAAATGGCCGTGGGAAGGTTGTTCTGGAAGGCCTAGTAGCTAAATGCACAATAATTATTCCAGCACCACTTCTGGGCTGACAGTGCAAAACTTCTGGTTTGAGTCCATTTTGAAACTGTGAATCTGCTCATGCAGCTCTTCAAAAATAAGGATCTACTTTGTCAGATACTATTTTCTGAGACCCCTGTCAAAGGAAGGAATGATGAATCTGACTCCATGCTCTCAGAAGGCTAATTTATTATTTTAAGATACTATATTGTATTAAAGAATACTATACTAAACTATACTAAAGAATAGAGAAAGAAGGCTAGAAAGATAATGAAAACTCATGATTCTTGTGAAAAATACTCTTGAAAACTCTGTCAGAGCCCTGACACAGCTGGCTGTGATTGGCCATTAAGTAAAAACAATTCACATGAAACCAAAGAAACAATCTCCAAACCACATTCCAAAGCAGCAAAACACAGGAGAAGCAAATGAGATAATATTGTTTTCCTTTTTCTCTGAGGCTTCTCAGATTCCCAGGAGAAAAATCCTGGGCAAGGGGATTTTTTCCAGAAAATATGATGGCGACAAGCTTCAACGTGCATGGCTCTGCTCTGCAGAATTTCAGCTATCCCAATTCACATTCAGCATCCTCCACCAAGTGAAGTCTTTACATGGATACTCCCCAAGAGTCAGCAGGAACTCTTTGCTCTCTGGAATATTTCATTAGCATGCAGACCATTTCAGCAAGAGACCAGTGGGGTTTTCCTGTGGGTCAGAGTTCATACTTACTGTCACTTGAAATCACTGTAGGCTGATAAATCAATGAAATCACTGTTGGCTCTAAATTGTTGGGTTTTGATTATTAGAATTAAACAGTTGCAAATACTGGAAAGATGAAGAGAAAAGGGAGCAGCAAGTGAGGCAGCGTCTCTCTACCTTACCCCACAACATGACCCCTCAGAAATTATTTGTGGCAGTGAACCAAGACCTTGAACATCTGGAAACCTCTACTTATTTCCTATCCACAATTGAAATTTCTGAGCCATCCATGGAAAGCTCACTACAGCATTACTCCCAAGGAAAAACCTCCTCTCAGATTTGTCACACTTTGGCTCTATGAAGCCATTAGTTGTTAACCAACTGTAAAATTATCAGCACAGCTCCAGCTACACAAAATAGACATGGGTTTAGTACCCAAGAGAGTCCTTAACTCGTCCTCCTCCTTTCAGTAGGTAAATAGACAGAAATCAAGGACAATTTGGGGCAAGGTGAGCAGGCAGCACACAGACCTTCACATCTTCTGCACATGGCAGGAAACAGGGCCCTGAAAAATCTCCCCAAGCCTCCTGACTTTCTATACTTTGTGTGTTGTTGGTAAACATCAGCATTGCCCTGGGTACAGTGTAGAGAAAATGGGGAGAAAGACTTCTAAAAGCCTTCTGTTGGACCTTCTCTTGGGGTTAGTGGAAGAAACCTTCCCTCCCTGTAATTGCCTGCTTGTGCTGCACTGTTGGAGCCCTCAAGAAGCCCAGCAACCCCTCCAAGGGATCTCTGCACAGGTAAGATGCTCCTGCTGGTACTGCACAGCACAGATCTGAGGTGGAAAAGCAAGGTTTGGGGCTGATTCATTCCCTGGCTGCGCTGGTTTTGGCTGGGGTAGAATTAATTTTCCTCACAGCAACTGCTGTGGGTCTGGGTTTGGTTTTGTGCAGATAACCCAGGGGTGTTTGAGCTCTCCCTGAGCAGGGCTTGCACACAGCCAGGGCCTGTCCTGCTCCTCACCCTCACCAGAGAGGAGCTGGGGGGCACAGCCAGCACAGCTGATCCCAGCTGAGCCCAGGGACACCCCAGACCTGATGGCATCACCCTCAGCACAGAGAGCTGGGGAGAAGGAGGAAGGGGGAACATTCTGGGTTTGTCTCCCCAAGTAATCGATGGAGCCCTGCCTTCCTGGAGCACCTGCCTGCCACGGGAGGCAGGGGATGAATTCCCTGTTTTGCTTTGCTTGCATACATGACTTTTGCTTTGCTTTAGTTATTAAACTGTCTTTATCTCAACCCCTGAGTTGTTTCACCATCACCCTTCCAATCCTCTCCCCATCCCACCAGGGGACAGTGACTGACCAGTGGGGCTGGGTGGTCAGCTGGGGTTAAACCACACCAGGGTTGGGTTTCTCAGGAGCCAGGTTAAATGAGAGTGTGATTGCACCTAGATGACTTCTGCTGCTGTAGGAATCCCCCCTGTGCAAACCCAGGGCACACAGGGAATATTTCTGTGTCTGCTCTGCGGTGCCCTGACCCCCAGGGCAGCACTGACTCTGACCCTCATCCATGGAGAAAGTTTCCTAGACTTCAAGATAGACTGGAATCCACCAAAGTGTGAAATAGATTATAGAGAGTAGTGTAGGTGTATCACTTGGTGAGAAATTGAGGTTTTGGGATTTTTAGTGTGCTGTGGATGGAAGCAAGATGGAGGGCACAGGGTGTCATCCTGGGTTTCTTCTTCGTGCTTCTTCTTCCTCCTTCTCCATGGATTTGGGGGGCATGTTGTAATTGGGCAGAAAAGTCCCATTGTCGGCTCTGTGGGATCAGTTATTGGGTTAAAAGGGAAATAATCCAGGTGTCAGTCCTTAATTGGAGAGTTAATCTTAAAAGACCTTGTACCAAGAGATTGTGCCTTCTAATGAAAAGCTGCTGAACTCACGTAGTGAGACTGTTTTACTGATAAGAAACAATAAACACCTGAGTCCCAACATGAACTACCCTCTCAAGTGCCTTCAATCCAGACCCAGAGAAACCCACAACACCAAACAAATAAATGTAAGCAGCACCTTTGGGCAGTTCTCACCTCCACACACACAGTATTTCCCACAGAACACAGAAAAAGGAGTTCAAGTGCTTCGAGGTGATCCTTGCTCCTGAAATAGATTTTGAGAATATCATTTTTATGCTATCGGTAAATACATGATTGTCTTTTTAGAAAAGCAGCTTTTCAAAAATGGCTCAGATACGTCTCAGTGAGACTTCTTGTCGCCCCTGTGGAAAAATGCAATGTGTATTCTAACAATTATTACACCTTGATTCTGTGCATCAACTCTGTGTCTAAATGTCTGAACTGACAGCATGTCTGGTCACATGAGTCCACTTGACAAATTTGGCTAACGGTAATGCTTTAGGACAAAATTATGAAAAAAATGACAAATTAGCAATGGCACCTAATCAATAAATGACACAATATGGAATCCATGAAGCTGATAATGCAACCTCACAATTCTCTCATTTCATAAAATAAATTACCAGAGCTAAACATGTGCTGGATGATGTCTCATTTCCAGCTAGATTTCCCCCAGCCAATAATAAATTTATCTGTAATTATATAGATTATAGTCCCAAAATGATCAGCAACACACAAATTTCAGAACTTGGCTACTTTTAACCCTAAAGCAGCCATGAAGAAGTGGTTTTCTCAGTGCTGCTGCCTTGAGACACCCTTTGACACAATACAGTGTGTTTCAGAAGTTCCCAGCTGGAATATCACCACTACACTGAGTAAAAATCAGGAAACAGAGTGACAAATCAGTTTGCCTTTGCTAGAGGAACTTCATCACTTCCCCACTTCATCTAGAGAAATACCACCACAGCACTGTCACTCTTGGAAGAACTCTCAAGATATTTCAAGATTTAAATATTTTTCAGATAATTTTTCTGTCGTTGCAGCCCAAGTGTTATTTTACTTTAACATAACACAGTAATAGGTCTGAAATTATTTACCTTTATTCTTACAAGTAGCCTTGGTGACTTATCTAACACCTGCAGGCTGGCATTTCCCATGATGTGGTTTGCACAAAAATAAACCCCAATTCTTAAAAAAATCCGGGAGAAAATCTGGTTTTGTGATTTTGAAATTATCACAGAGCCAGCTGAATTCATCAAAGCAGAGAAATTACACCCAGGCATCCTGTTTCTGCAATTTTCTGGTAATTCAAGAGCAAATCTAGATGCAAGGAGCTCAAATCAGCCCTGCCCATCACACACTGAGGGAAAGGTGCTTTGTCCTTTTTCTTATCTGGAGAGGTGCTGAACCACCTCCAGCGGGGTGGCAGCAACTGGAGGGCTCCAAAATCAATCCCTTAAATAGTTTTAAGGCACAGTTTGCAAAAATCAGGCATCCCAGTGGAAATGTCCAGCCCAGCAGATCAGAGGCACAGATAAAGCAGATTTTAAAGGTGCAAAGGCCAGGCTGGACTGGGCTCTGAGAAACCTGGTGTGGAGGAGATGTCCCTGCTCAGGGGTGGTTTTATTGTCTCTTCCCACCCAGCCATTCTCTGACTCCCTGAAAATGGAGCTAAGAGCTCATGTAACTCACACCATTCATTATTTCCAATAAATTACGGGAACTTGTCTCTGATTTGTCCCCTCCCAGGCCGTTCTCCTCCTTTGGAGATTGCAGCCACCACCTCCAACCTTTGGAAGGAGAAAGAAGGGACAAAGTTTTCAGCTCTCACAGCAATTCAGGGCTGCCCATCACTGCATTTTCTTGTGGGAATCAGCCCATCCTTTTGCATGGAAGTTCACCCAGATGGATGAAAAACTGTGACAAGAGCAGAGTCCTGTATTGCCAGCAAACATTAGTGCTGGTTTTGGTGAAGAATTTAAAACTCTGCTGTTCTGAATACAGCAGCAATGAATACAAGTCTGTTTTTCAATGTATTTAAAGGAGGAAAGGAAGCCTTATATTTGAGAAATATATTTTTTGGAATTTGAGAAATAGATATTTGAAAATAGCATATTTTACTATGGGAAAAAGACTTGATAAAATAAATAAACAGAATTAATTTCTTCAAAAGCTATTTAAACCCTGAGAGACTTTGAAAACAGAACAGTCTGCTAAAAACTAATTATTTAATATCCTGAAAAAAGTAAAAAAAATTATGTTAACTCAGATAGCCAAGAGAGACCTGTTTTCAGTAAGGACTGTGCTTAGCCCCAGTACTGAAAATCTTTATGCATATTCCTGTCTCTACTGCACTCATATCCCGATGCAACAGAAAAAGGCAAAGAAAAATATATAAAAAATATATAAATAAGGTGAATGAAAAATACTCTGCTTGTCTGGAAAACTCACCAACGCACACATTGATATAGTATTATTTAAATCCCTTTTTTCTCTTGCAAGTTTCTCTGAAGCAGAGTATCACAGATTCCCCAGCCACACCTACAGGCAGCATTTCACTGCTTTAAATCTCTGCTACACCAAAACACTTCACGCCACATTCCTTGCTCACAACTCTTGCTCTGGTAACTTGCAAGAGTTAATCCAGCTGAAAAAAATAATATTCTGGAAGAAAAATCTTAGTCAGCAGCATCAGACTCTTAATCCAAGTGACCAAAAGAGCTTCAGGCCTGGTCCATAACAGAAGCAGCACCTTTGGCTGCAGATTTAGCAGGAAACCCTACCCCAAGGTCTCTGGGCACTGCCATGGCATGAGCATTAAGCCTATATAATAGCTATATAATTAACAAAATGCCAGCCAAGCACTTGGCAGGAAGATCTCATTCCTTCATGCTTGGGCTCATGCTGCCCAACGTGTGCAATGATCTCCAAGTTAAGTTGCTGTGTTTTGGGTCAATTTACACACATCTCTGCACAGGACCTAAAAAATTATTTAAAAAAAAAATCAAACTTCTTTCAATTTACTATCACCTGAAAGGAAAAAAAAAAAAAGAGAAAAAAAATGAAGAAATTAATTAGTGCATTGCAAAAATGCCAATTCAGTATGTACCAACCCAAATGCAAAGGAAAATCTTTGTCCTTGGCAGAGATAGGTAAAAACTGTGCCCAAAGCCACCATGAGAAATGAGGTGTTACAAATACCTCATGCTAAATACTCTGCAGGATATTTCAGTTTTGCCCATATGCTCTTCCAGCAATCCAAATCGTTACTCTCCAGTTACATGTTTGTGTATGACCGGGAGAAAACAGATTTTAGATGTGATCCCAGATCCTTTGAAGATGGAAACTCTCAGAGCAGTTCTTTTCCAAGCCCCCGGAGCAGGTATCTCCAGCCCAGCATCCAAACAATGGGAGGTGCAGAACATACCCCTGATCTGTATGCATTGCAGAGAAACGTGTCCCTATCACCTCCTGTCGCCTTAATGAAGGGTTAATTTAAACATCTAATTGGGAGCGAACAGTCCTGGCGATATGAAGTGGCCTGACTGGAAATCAGCGTGCACGGACACAAAATAGCTGCTAAAAGTGATGGGCTGAGCCCTCACCTGCTGATGGTGCGCGGTGATTTAGGGCTCTGCTAAAATAAGGCCACCTACACCCTGTTTCACACCCATAAACACTTATTTTAAAAGGCCAGCGTTGTCACTGAACGCCAAAGATAAGAAATTAAGACAAAAATTGGGAGAGTGAGCGGAGGAAAGACAAATTTGAATCAGATATAACAGATCCTTTAGAAATGGATTAAAGTACTTGTGAGAAGTCCTAAATATACTGCTGGAGATCAAGCAGGACACCCACACTGACCAAAAACGGGTTAAAATTTTCAGTTGAACTTAAAAAAAGTTATAAATACATAAAAATAATATAAATATATATATATATAAATAATAGAAAAGGTTTCCACCTTTGCTATTATTTGCGCACACTGAGTCCTTTGCTCACCTATCTGGTGCCATGCTACAATCAGAATTACAGCCTTTGCTTCTAGACAGCCCCATCACCCTTTTCCACATCACTTTTAGAAATTTTGCTCCTTATTTTTTACTGTTTGCATCAGTCTTACAGCTTGACCAGTGTTGGCAACCAGATCATTTTTGAGAGGTCCTGTTCTGTTTTTCTCGTGCCCGTGAGAAATTTCATTTTTAAACTCTGGCACAGCAGGAAGCATCACAATGTTGAGAAAATGTCTCCACTCCAAGGAAGTGAGCAGCACTCTGCAAAAGTCTAGGCTGCCATGAGAGGTTTTTTTATGCATTCAGGGCAAAAATAACCCTGATCAGCACTCATGGAACCCTCAGCATCTCTATTTTCTGTACACACAGCCACGTGTTACTCATCCTGGGTAGAGAGTGAATATGGAAGCCTCTTTTCCAGAGGGGAGAGCTGTTGGAGGGCTGCCTGGATGCTGTCTGCTTATCACCAGGGCAGACGGGAGCCATCAGCCCGTGCTCCACCCAGGGTGGAAGGAGCGCAGGAATGCGGTCCCGTCCCTCCCTGCAGCCACCCGGGATGGGCTGGAGCTGCTTCCACAGCTCGGGTACCAGCACCCCCGCTGCTGATGCTGATAGCATCAATGCCGAGCACTGCCCGAGATGGCTTTGGGGCTCACTAATGGGCCGGGCACACCTGGAGGGCGCAGCTTTGACACCTCGCCCGGGAGCGGGACAGCACCGTGGAGGGTCGGTTTCTACCCCGTTGGGATTGTTCAATCAGGGTGAATCCTAAATGTACAATTAATAGGGATTCATCCTCAAAACCTGAGTTTTCCCAGCCACGTTTCTGCGTGGCAGAAATTAATTCTTCTTCTTGTTCCTAGTAGCCCCTGGAGCTCTCCAGTGCGAGCCTCGGGGGTGGGAAATGGGCGCCCCAGCCATGAGCTGAGCCCTTGAGCCCAGCTTTTCTGGCAAGTGAAATCTACAGTGACCTCCAGCACTACGGACAGCCTCCCGAGCTGCTGGGATTGTTCAATCAGGGTGCCCTCTAAATATGCTATTAATACGGAATCGTCCTCAAAACCTGAGTTTTTCCCAGCCACGTATCTGCGTGGCAGACAATAATTATTCTGCTTGCCCATTAATAGCCCCTGGAGCTCTCCAGTGGGCTCTGAGTGGGAAATGGGAGCCCCAGCCAAGAGCTGAGCCCTCGAGCCTCATTTTTCTGCAAGTTAAATCACCCCTTTTCCCTCTACAGTGCCCCTCCAGCATCACGGACACCCTCCCGAACTGCTGGGATTGTTCAATCAGGTTGCCCTCTAAATGTACAATTAATACGGAATCATCCTCAAAACCTGAGTTTTCCCAGCCACGTTTCTGCATGGAAAAATTAGTTATTCTCCTTGCTCCTTAATAACCCCTGGAACTTTCCGGTGCAACCCTCGGGGGTGGGAAATGGGTGCCCCAGCCATGAGCTGAGCCCTTGAGCCTCATTTTTCTGGCAAGGTAAATTCTTTTCCCTCCACAGTGCCCCTGCGGCAGCACGGACACCCTCCCGAGCTGCTGGGATTGTTCAGTCAGGATGCCTTCTAAATATGCTATTAATACGAAAGCATCCTCAAAACCTGAGTTCTCCTAGGCTAGCCTGCGTGGCAGAAAATTCTGTTTGCCCATCAATAGCCCCTGGAACTCTCCAGTGCGAGCCTCGGGGGTGAGAAGTGGGTACCCCAGCCATGAGCTGAGCCCTTGAGCCTCATTTTCCTGGCAAGTGAATCCTTTTCCCCCGGCAATGCCCCTCGGCAGGATGGGCGGAGGGCTGGGAGCGGTGCCCTGCAGCCATGGATCCCCCGGGAATCCCTTCCCCTAACGAGCCATCAGCGAGCCCCGGCCCCATTCAGCCGCATCCTGCCCCAAATCCCTCCGAGCGGGCACATTCAGGTCCTGATTTGCACTTGTGCATATCAGGGTGAGACTTTAGCACCTTCCTGCACGGCCATCACCGGCACTGGAGCCTGAAAAATCCTCTGCTCCGGCTGCCCCGGGGCTGTCCCGCATGGGGACAAGGCACCTGCCCTGCTGCTCCTCGGGAATTTCCAAAAGTACCTTCAGCTCCTCCTTAAAATTGGAATTGCCAAACTGATTTTCTCCTTGAAAAGTTCTCCATAAGACCTAGAGTTGAAGAGCACAAAGGTTGTGTGTGGATATTCTCAGTTCAATCGAATAGAGAACAGAGACAATTTCTGCCAGGCTGAGCCTGGGAATCTTAAAGAATTCAAACAATTATTAGCTCTCTTTCTGTGACAATTGTTTATAGTTATGGTTCTTCACAGCCTGCTATTCATAGTTCACCAATAGTGTGAGACGTTTCTACTTTGACACCGATGAAGGATCACCTTAGTGGGTCACATTATAAAAGCCCCACTACTTTCATTAAACGAAGCCTTTTGATCCACCTGAAGACTCGAATCTTTCTTTCTGTCTCTGACTCAACAGCATCAGCGACAGAAAGACTCGAGTCTTCAGGTGGATCAGAATAATAATTCAAACAATGATTATATCTCTTTCTGTGACCATTGTTGATAGTTATGGTTCTTCACAGCCTGCTATTCATACTTCACCAACAGTGTGAGATATTTCTACTTTGAGACCAATCAAGGATCACCTTAGCGAGTCTCATCATAAAAGTCCCGCTACTTCCATTAAACAGAGCCTTCTGATCCACCTGAAGACTCGAGTCTGTTTCCATCCCTGACTCAACAGCGTCACACTTGTCCTGTGGCACTCAAAATGACAATTTTGCGTTCTTGTGACTTTACAACAGGCAGGAATTAAATCAGATCTGCACCCAACTCTTTTTTTTTTTCAGCACAAATGTTCACATGCTCTGCTGCTTCAAGTTCTAAATATTGACATTCTGTGCTGTTCATTCAGGGCCTGGAAAAGGTGCTGTGAGTCCCCGGTGCACAATTCCCACTGGATTCAGCCGGGGAAGCTGCGGAGATGGAAATCTGCCGGGCTGGGAGCACTAAAGCAGCGCTAATGATGGGCTACGCTAATGAGCCAGGCTGTGAATTGCAGCAGTTCGGGAGCTCTGCTGCAGTTCAGCTTCAGGCAACAGGTAATTGTGACGGAGGGGCAGGAAAAGCAGCCAAAGGATTGTGCAGCGTGTGGCCAAGCTGCCCAGGAGGGGTTCCCAAAGCACTCCTGCCCCAAACTGCTCTGGGTCACCTGCCAGGGAGGGTTATGAGTTGGATCTGTTGCTTGGCATCACAAAGAATCGGCGCACATACTCAATATTTCTATATTAATTGCAATTATTCCTCGTTTAAACTGTCACTGCATAATTATGCCTCCATAATTTTCATTAAAATACCTGAATTTCACTTTCTGCAGAAATGCCATTGTTTAGAGGACATAAAAATGATGAAAAAACACAAATCCAACTTTAATGATTTTTTGAAATCAAGCAGGGTTAATTTTTATGTAATTTAAGGGGGTTTTAATCATAAACAATGCTGCTCCAGTTATGCCTTGGGGTTCAAGGTAAAGATTTTTTAAGATGAACTTTTAAATTACATCAATCAGCTCTGGGGTGCCTCAATCAGTTGCCCAGTTCTCAAGGAAAAACAAAACAAAACCAAAAACAAAACAAAACAAAAAAACTTAGTGAAAGCAATTGAATTACTATATTCTGGGAGTGGAGTGGAACAAAAATCAAAAACAAAACAAAAAAAATAAAGGGAAAAAAATACACCCAAAAAGATAGTCTGTCACAGAATATTAATAAAATTAAATTTATCAGAAGTTGTTCAGTAAAGCCCTAAGCTAAGTCACCTTCTGTGCATGAAGCCATCCTCTGTTTGTGCAGTCGGGCTGTGAATTTCTGTCTGCATAATCTGTAATTCTGTGCAGATTCACCCATTTCTAGTCACCGGGATCTCTGATCGTTGCCCAGGTATGCTGTAGGACCGCAGGGACCCAGGGCACAGGGGGGGACAGGGATGATCGGTGTCTGCCCCGCACTTTGGGGTCATTCCTGGTACTTTGGGGTCATTCCCGGCTGGAATGCGAGTGGGCAAGCAGGGCCACTTGAGATCTGAATGCAGATGATGATCTGATGCAGGATGCCACCCCCTGCCCTGCCGCTGATGGGGCACTCTGCCATCCCCCAGCTCCACCTCAAAAATGCAGAAAATTCACCCAAAAAGGGTGAAACACAGCTGTATTTCATGAGTTCTGTTCTGAGCCAACCTCACACTGCAGCTGAGCTTTGCTATGCCATGAACAAGGGTGTCCGGAGCTATTACAGGATTGAGAAACTGTTTGAAAAATAAATAAAAAAGCTGTGGTCTCAATTTTCTCCCACAACAAAAAGCAATGCTGTTTCTTGCTACTCTTCATTCCCCCACCACTTAGCTCTCATTGCTCATTGGGACACTGGCAAGGCTTTTTTATCTGAATAAATGGCAAAAACCACTTTTTACCCCCTCCACACACCAGTCAACAACTGCTATAGCACAGCTTTACTGCTCCGGGGGAAAAAAAAATCAGTTTAAGGAATAAACCCTCACTTCAACAAGAGGTTTTTTCAATTTAAATTTTAAATAACAGCATATTTTAAGGCACCTTTTCCCCTTTCTTTCCTGAAACAACCTGCTGCTGTAATTCTCCCGCGTAAGAGGTGCTTTTGGTGGTTGTGCAGAGTAACCCCGGGTGACTGCAGCTCTAATCCTGCCACACCGGCGGCCCTTGGAAGTGAAACCTGCAGTAAATTTTGATTTCAGCCACACCTTTGCAGAACTAGTTTTTCCATGCCAAAATATATAACAGAGATCAAAATCTTCACCATTAGTGCCAGAAGCAACAAGTGATAACCTCTGGGTAGGCTCCCAGCTGTCACCCAGGTACAGCTGTCCTACTAAACATCGTGCATGTGAAAATATGCAGAAATTTCTGAGGGAACACTGATAGAATTTAATTCCCATTACCTTTCCTTGTCTTCAGTATACTTTACTACACATAAAACACAATTGCCTTTTATGTTTAATGAAAAGTATGAAAAACTTGCTAGAGGTTTTATTTTTAGTGAAATTAAGACAATGTCACATTTTAGTTCTACCATGTGGGCTTAGGACAAATCTAAACGACACAAAAATTTTATTTCCCACCAATGCCTATCAGTGCAGCAGCTGAGCTTCCCCTGGCAACCTTTTCCAGGCAAATCCCCTCTCCCAAGCAGGGCCAGGATGGGGAGATAAGCGCCCAATCCTGCATTCCTCCCACACCCACAGCCCCAGCCAGAGGGCGGATAAAGAGCAGCTGGGGGAATGGCTGAAACTCCCCCAACAGCGCTGCTAACTGATTCAATCAGTTTTTCTAAAAAAGTTTAAGACTTTTTCAGGACGGAGGTTGAGGAGGTGCTTGGCTGTTTGTCCCTCTGTGCTCCTTTCTGGTGCAGAAATATGTGATTGATTCCAAAGCAGGCACAGGGAGCAAATCCAGTGCCCTGCGCTCACAAAGGCCCAGTTCAGTGTATTTTAAAGTCACTTTGCTGACTCTCAGCTTCAACAGCGATGCCAGCCATTAATATGATATTTTATCTCGCTGTATATGCGGGGGAAATGGGTTTGAAACCGTGAGCTGTTCGCTCCGAGTGCGCAACAGAAAGGCACAGAATTTAACCAGGAGGGTTTTGGGAGGATGCTGTAGGGAAGGGTCACAGAATGAAAAGGCTGAATAAATCCCATGGCCAATTACATGGTCACTGAATCATGAAAAGGCCAGGCTCCTGGAATTTTGCAGCTGCTAGTAGATTCAACGGATGCATCAAACCAGCAGCAAACTCAGCTACAAGTTACCCCACTACCACAGAATGGGTTTCAAACAAAATGAACTCAGAGCAAATCCCCAACATGCAGAATTTTTTGAGAGAACACTGATAGACTTTAATTCCCATTATCTTTCCTTGTCTTCAGTATACTTTACTACAAAACTCATAAAATGACTTTTCTGTTTAATGAAAAGTATAAAAACCTTCAAGAGGTTTTATTTTTAGTGAAATTAAGCCAAATATCAAGGTGTGGTTATTTACTGGGGGCAGGAAAAGCATCTTTAAATTAACTTTGACTCTCCCTGGATTAGCTGTGGCAGCCTGCACTGGGAAAAATGGAAAACAAGTCCATGGCTGTTTACTGTCCCTCTGCCAGAGTGACAAAGCCAGATGAGACAGGAGGATTGCCAGCCCTCCAGCAGAAGCCGCCCAGAATGTGTGAAACCATGATTTCTCTAAGCCAGGATGCAGTGACCCAGGAGCTGGCACAGAAACTCTTCCCTTTCTAAAGCCAGGAACCCTCAGCAGAGGAGTAAGGGGAAAACTGGGAGGAATTCCCTCCAGGGCTGCTGGAGCCCCACCGTCAGCACAAGGAAATGCTGCAGACAGGGCCCATTTGGAAAATTCCATTCCAAAGAGTGGGCAGAGCATCACTGTGGGGTGAGGGATCACCCCTGGCTCTGCCCCTGCCTGCCTGGGGGCCCCTTGGAGCTTTCCCTTACGTAACTGGGTTGCACTGGTTCCTTTGCAAAGTGTTTGGAGATCTCATAGAGGGGGGGGAAAACACCCAAAGTTAAGAATTGCCTCTAAATTACAAGTTCCCTCCTGGTATAGCACTCCCAGGCTTTCAAGACATTGAGGAACACACCAGATCAGGGATGTTTCAGTCAGAGAAAATAAATTATTTTATAAATGAACATGAAGGACAGCCAGGAAACACTGATCTCCCCTTTTTCCAATGCAGGATTCTCCTCTACAGCTCACAGATGTTTAATCCAATCCTGCTTAAACATCTGCAAACTCCTGGAGAGAGCATTGCACATCTGCCTTTTATTTCACTGGCATTAAATCCTCCCAGTTTTCCTGCTTGTGTCACAGGCCACCACCAGCTGAATGAGTTTTTCTTTTTGCATCCTTCAGGTATTATGCAGACTTCTGACTCCCTTCAGTGGTCATCCCACACTCCTGTGTGCCCACATCTTTAAAAGTTTCTTGAGAATATCTTTTAGACCTCTTAAGTGATTTTTATTTAATTGAGGTCTCAGTTTTCTCCACCTGCTCTCTGTGGGTGCCAAGCTGCTCCAGACACACACCTGGGCAAACTGCATCAACATCCTGCTCACCTTCCCTTTCCCTGAGTAATTTTCCTTCATCAAAAAGCACAGATCCCTCCTGTACATCTGCAAAACCAAGACATGTGAGAGATTTTTTTTAAGAGCAAATGACAAATGGAATTCATGGATTGTGAAATCTGCCACCTTCTCTACCTGCCAGTAAGGACAGAAACCCACAGGTCCCAAGGATCTCAGATGCACCTGGGCATTTCTAGATGAAAATTTATCATGAAAATTTCTAAATTTTCATGATAAAACCACTTTTCCTGCCTGTTAGCTCTAAAGTGACCCCAGGTAGTCCTGCAATACTCAGTCACCAGAGCCCTCAGCACCAGGGAGTTTTCTCTTCTCATTCTCTCATACCTCAGGAGGCTCTAAATGTTGAGGGTATTTAAGGGCACTGAAATGGAAATGCTGTCAAACATTTAACAGCTGATCCTACAAATACTCCAGCCTGAAGGTGACTTCACTGGGCCCAGGGAAGGAGAACTTTCTCAGACAGGTGTCACAGGTGAAAATGTGTTATTTTATATTATTATTAAAATAATATTAAAATTATTTTAATAATTAGATACATTAAAATAATTATTAAAATTATTTTAGGATTAGTCAAATTTTACCTGAAAGCTGTTACTAAATTCCCTCTTCAGACTCAGTTTAACACTGAATATGAGCAATGCTATTAAATAGTGAGGCCATGGCAGCACCAATTGTGGGATAACCTGATGGTATGCATTTATTTTCTCAATTACTTGATCCAACAATTATTAAACTAGTTTTTATGCCCTATATTCAGGAAAAGTTATTGTAGGGATACAAGGGAATGTAGCAGGAATTCATTGACTGCACCTGGGTATTTTTAAATACTTCTGTACTTTAAGGTCATGGGGCACCATTCTGATCCTTTTCCCTAAACCAAGGCACAGCCAAGATTATTAAATTTTACCCAGCAGTTCCTGGAGAGGAGAGAATTATTCTTTCCTACTGCATAAGTGAACTCTACTGAGCCCAACAGCTTTGTTATTCATACTCCAAGGCAAGCAGCACCTACCACAATTTGAGTGATGAGATAAATAATAATGCAGCCAACCAGAATGGGAGACAAACTAGAAAAATCCTCATCGAAATTCAGCAGATCTGGGCTAGCGCCCTCTCAAAGCTCCCCCATCCATCCTCCCCTTCACACAGAGATTTTAGGGACAAATGCCAGTAGATCTCTATTGTTCCTGCTCATTCATTAGCTACAACTGCTTTTTCTCTTGTGCTCACACTTCAAGGTAAGGATAAGATTCTGGCCACATTGTGCATGTTGAAAAAGTAACAATGAGACGAAGAAAATGGAGATTATTTTAAATACAAAATAACATTGCATTGTTTCCTTCACAGTTTTAAGCAATCCCCAGAAGTGAAACATACACGTTCCAAGGTGATAAACTCCTTTCATCCCATTACCTTTGGACTTTCCCTTCCCACCTCCATTAGTTGTATCATTCTCATTTTTTTATATCTTACCCCTTCACTAAATGAACTCAGAAAAACCCCTCTTGGTGTTGTGTTTTTTGTCACAATTCCATTTTGTACACCTGTGATTCCCATGCCCACAGCGAGCCAATATTTGTGATTAAACCACAAAAGCCTGATTTGAAGTTGCTGCCCTGTCCCTGGTCCCCCTTCCCACATGCACCAGTGCAGCTTCAAAGGGGGGCAGAGGGTCTCAGTTTAGCTGGAACAAAGCATCTCACAGAGCCACAGCTTTCACTCACCTCCCATGCTGGGGGTCACTGTTTGCTTTCCCACACTTCCCTTTGGGCTGGAATTAAGGCAGGCACAAACTGTGCTTAAACCTGCTTAGATAGATGAATGTGATCATCAAAATCACACCCAAAACTTCAGAAGATGAGGAAAAACCAGACTTGTTCCCCTGAAAAGCTCCCAGCCTAAAAGTGATCAGGGGTTCTCTTTAAAACACACTTTGTGATGCAGTTTATTGAAGTCACCTGCCCCCATTGGCAAGTGGGGTTTTTCTCATTAAGTGGGCAAGGCAAACCCAAATCCTCTCCCTCACACCTGAGCTGCTCAGGCCTCTGCTTAGAACCCTGACTTTTTTTATCTCTCTGACAATAAAGGTCTGTTCTGCTTGTTTTTTTCTCTCCCCAGTCCTTCTGTGGGCAAGCCAGCCTCAAAAGCTTTGGCTTACAGTGGTTTTATGTGGTTTTACAGTGGTTTTACAGAATTCTCCTGTGGATTGACAGCAAACTCAGACATTTTGGAAACCCACCAAGGAGGTGACCCCATGGGCTGCTTCTCATCCCAGGCTCACATTCGGCCACTTCCTTGTGATGAATCAAAGGAGAATTTGGTGCTGTGACCACACAGTGCTTTAGAGACAGTTAATTTGTGCTTATTTCAGCTTCACATTGTCCTTCCTCTGCTCCCACCCTTCTGCAGAATCTCTGGCTTCACTTAACAATGTGTGCCTGGAAATGGATACAGACAAAAGTACATTTGCTGCACATCTGCCTACTTTGCACTGGAGATGAAGCAGATCAAGCACCAAAGTCTGCCAGTGCCTTTGTAACCTCACTCCTGGAGAGAATTTCTCTTTATTCCTCCTTCCTTTCCTTGCAGTCCTACCTGAGCAAGGTACAGCACCCAGCTCTGGCAATATCCTCATATCTTGTCAGCAACAGCAGAATTCTGGTGTGAAGCTGTGAGAAACTGTAATTTGATAGGAGCTAGAGGTAAGTAGTTCTGCTTGGAAAGAAGGGGTGAAACCTTAGTGTGAGGAGAAATGAGCTTTACTGAGGTTGCGTGCATCAAAACATATCCTGGGCTCTTTCCCCAGGCTGGCATTGTGTCAGACCAGTGAAAATTATTTCACCCCAAAAAAGGATGGGATTGAATGGCCAATCCTCCCCCGGGTGTGGAGAGTGTGCTCACAGCCAGCTTTGAACCTTGGCAGGATGGAGGAGCAGCCAAGCAGAACCCGAGCCCAGGCACAGGACAGCAAAACCCCATCAAACACTTGTTCAGCTCAGTTTAGGCTGGCCTAAATTCTAGTCCTCTCTTGAATAATTGAGAAGGAAACGATTGTGGGAAAAGTTTCATGTAACAGGAAGTGCAAAGGATGTGCCAGATTTTGGCAGCTCTGTGCCGCTCACAAGCCTTGTCCTGTCATGAACTGGGCTGTCAGTCCCTGAAATCAAAATAACTGCAGGGCATGGATGGACAGCCCTGTGCTAGAGCCAAAACAGCCCTGTTCCCCACTCCAGAACCTCCAGATCTCCCCATGCCAGCGCAGCTGAAACTCTTCAATAATATTTTTATTTTACTGCTGCCTGAACAAGAGAACGCCAAAAGATTCCTTATTGCCTTTAACAATTAATCCAAAGTTATTCCTCCCTGCTTACACAAGACTTTCAAATCACAGAATTTGTTCTTGGCTGGAATTGATACAAGGTCTGAAATCTAGAGAGAAGAGCATAAGAGTTATTGCAGAAGGAAGGAATATACTTTCAATGAGTTGATTTCCTTATTTTGGTATCGTTTAAAAAAATTTTATCAAGTCAGGGAAACTTCAGTGGTTCTTAGGACAGAGACCAAAAGCAGGGCTAATCCCTCCTGCAGCCACTCACACAGCCCTGCTGAATGCCTGGAAAACTGCACAGAATTACCTTGGTTCAAATGTTTGCCAGCCTGTATATTCAGCTCCTTTGCTTCCTTTAACTTTAGGGCCATGACACTTAATTCGGTTACTATCCCAGCTCTGGTATGCTCATAAAAAATTCACACCTGTTTCACAAATGTTCACCTGTTTAAGAGACTCAGGTTTAAAGGAAAAGAAGTTTTTGCTTAATTATGAAAGTATAACTTGCTTTTTTTAAAGGAATTCCTACTATGACACTTGCTGTTTACAGGCTGTAAAAGCAAAACTGGCCAGTGAATTGAAAGGGAAAAAAAAAACGGGGGGAGGGAGAGGGGAAAAATAAAAGAAGAAAAGGAATTACTTGGATTAAAATATCTTCCCTTAACCTTGTGGAAGAGAAGCTTCTCTGCCTTGGCAGCACAGTACAATGAAAATGAAATCAATGCCAAGTGTCTTATCCTTGGCTCTGAATGGGCAAAGTTCCCATTGACTTTCAAGATCTCTTCCCCTGCAAATGGCAAATTCGGGAGCAGAGCTGTCGTTACCTGCACCTAAGGCACGTCCAGCACCCTGCTCTGCCTCTCCCCTTTGTGTCTCTCCCCTTTGAGTGGATGTATAGAATTTTTGAAATCAGCACAGCAAGCTGTGAATGATGCATGAAATGAATAAGCTGAGCCTTGTACAAAGGGGAAATCCTGAAGGCTCGGTGCAATCACTGCTCTACTATTTCCTATGGCCTGCATAGAAAAGATGCATAATATTCTCCACAGAGACAAAGGAAAAAAAGCTCACCGAGGCCAGAATCTCAATCAGGAGCTGCAGAAGAGATAAATGATAGCAGCTCACAAGTTTTGAGCGTTGCCTAATTTCCCTCTCATTGCTGAGCCGTTCCCCAGGGATGCCTGGCTCTCTGAGCCCTGGGTGCACGTGGAATATCCACACATCCACACGGGATGGGATGGGGGCTCTGAGAGCCCGGCTCACTTTGCATTTCTTTGGAGGCAGCCCGGTTTATGCAGGAGTTTGTGTTTCACACCTCACCCCACCAGCCCAGGGGAGTTTGCACCAATCTCCCAGCATGGGATGGCCAAAGCATGGAAAAAAGCGCAGATTTTTCCACAGGATCCACGGGATGTGGTAAAACCCCATAGCTTCTCCCTAATGTCGACTTGAATCAGAGACTTCACTGATATCAGCACAAATATTTTCAAACCGGGCCAAACCACGCTCTGATTAGTCTTAATCTGATGTATTCCTGAATAAATATAAATATATTACAGTTGAGCTTAGTGACAGCAATAAAGATGAGCATCTGAGCACAACACTGTAGTACACAATTATTATTTTTCATCATGGAGAAGCCACAAATACATCTTTATATGGATGTTCTGTGGCCTGTCCCAGTTCTCTTGCTCTCTCTTATGTTTGCTCATGTGCCTTGCAGTCTCCCCTGCTGCACTAAGGAGGTAGAGATATTTCAGAAACTGGAAAACTGAGGTTTAATAGGGATACTGAGCTTCTGAGGATGCCTTTGGAAGAAGCAAACCTAAAATCCTGTTTGCCTGACTAGCAACACAAAGAAGTTGGCTGTGAATGGTATTTGCAGCAGAGAATAATTAATTCCTCATCTTGAGGAATTAATTCTGTTGGGAAAAAGTCACTGTGTTGCACTGACTGCTTCATTCAGTGGCATCAATTAAAAGTTGTCATAGGGAAGTATGTGGAAAACTGTTCTGGAAATCTGCATTAACCACTAAATAACCCCATGCAAACACATCTGCAATGATGGCTATCCGCACCTTCCTTGAGAAATCATAAAAGAAATGGATTCAAATTTTCTCCTTTATTTCAGTGTTTTGTCAGAATTTAGTGATGGAATTTACCATAGAAATAATCTGAACCTGCAGCATGTGAATAAACTGGATATGACTGTGGGAAATCTGGGATCAAGGTCTGTGTAAGTGGAAAGGAAATCAAGCTTCTCACTTCTGCAGGCACTGGGAATAGCAGCAACATTCCAGCCCTGAGCATCACCCAGCTTCAGATTTCAGGTGTGCTCATTCCTGAGAAATCATCCTTTCCCTTAGCACTGGAGGATAGTTAGACAAGTTCTTGTCTTCCTAATAGTGTTCCTGAGAAATATCTTTCCTAGTCCCATGTTTGATATGGGACAGCTAAAAAGGTAATTTATGGATGTTTTCACAAAGTGTCTATGCTAATGCTTTTCCTGAATTTAGTCTTCATCTCTTCTTGAAGCAGAGAAATAGCAGAAATACAAAAGCATGCAGTTTAACATATATCCTAAAAATATTCTTAAAATGCCCACAGTTTGCTCTGCTAATTATTATACTTTACTCATTGTTTCAAAAATTTAAACTATTTTAACTTACCAACTTTTGTTGCAATAAATTAACTCTGAAGCTCTTTGTTATAGGAAGGAACCATAAAAATGTAACCCAATACACAGAGTTTTGACAAATCAACAGCACCAAGTGTTATCTTCCCCTCAAAAACAAGTTAAAACAAAAGCCTAAATATTGTCATTACACTTTAATGTTATCATTAACCTCTTCAGAGCCAGTGTTATGTCACTCTAAAGATAAAGTGTGCACTTGCATTTATCCTGGGTGTTGTAGAATAAGGCTGGAGTTGTTTTAACTGTGCAAAGAGCTGCTGCTGATGGTGCACATAAAACAACCCAGCACTTCATGGTTTGGAACTTTACCTGTGAATGGTAATGGCTCCATTCTGAGCTCTGCCACAGCAGCAGGGGAAGGAAATCCTGCCTGGGCAGTGCTAAAAAGGCATTCAGATTTAATGCCTGCATGCATGCTGGAGGGATGTCAAGGGCCAGATACCCTGCAAATTTAAAAATGGAGTTCAGCGCAAGTAAAACAAACTTTCATCAGATATAAAGGGAACACATTTCTGCATTTGTTCAGGAGGAAAATCTCCTGGGCCCAAGCAAAGGATGTAAATGTTCTTTGGGAAAAAAAATAAAGAAGTTGTCTTTTAGGCAATGTGTCCCTCTATGCTGTTGGCTCTCTAATTAAAAACCCTCCTGTTGATGGAAGAAGCTGTATCTGTATTTACAGTTAATGTACAAGGCTGGGTTCCATGGTCCTGTTGAGAAACCTTCCCACAAGCTCTGACCACAGCTTCTGAACTTTGGGATAACGTTTAGCCCCAGGAAGCTGAGAACTGCATTGGGAATTTTACATGGACATCTCAAAACCAGTAAATCAGGAAAAGCTGCCCTAACCATTGGTAGGAGCTTCCAGAGGGAGCAAGGCAGAGACATTTGTACAGGGACATTTCTCTGTGACCCCTCAGGAAGTTGCTCACAGATCCTCCTTCAGCCCTAATTTAGGCCAAACAAGGATAACTGGAACTTTAAAATACTACAAACTCTGAAAAAACAAAGTTTTTCCCCTTTCATAGCAGAGAATCCACTTCCACACAACTCAGAGGTAAAGAACAAGTATTTATAATGATGCAGCTGCAGTTTGACTCTGAAGACACCAAGTGCAATTCCAGTGCTGGCAGCTGCTCACCTGCTCAGGAGCCCTGGCTTTTGTCAGACCTGCACCTGCACACCACCCTGGGAAGGTGGAGGGAGATCAGGAAATGGGAATTTCACTCTTCCCCACTGAGAGCTGTCCTGGCACTGCCAGTTCTGGAGAGCACCGGGGAAGAGTTTGATTCCAGCTGAGATGAAATCGGTCCTGCTGCTGCCCTGCCTGTGTCCTGTACTCTGCTAACCCCACAGGATGCTACCACCTTCTCTCAGACCCCAGGTTATTCATGGATCTGCTTCTCCTCAAGGGCTAGCAGGTCATGGTACCAGCTACAATACCCTCCTGCTCCTACCTGAAGGACAGCAGCACCAACAGACAGCAGCAGCGCCAAAGATTTGCGCCAAAGAATATTATGGAAGAATGGAGCTGTGGGTGTGAAACTGTGGGTTCTCGTTCACCGGGTGATCCCGCAGCCCATTCCGGGGGCAGAGGTGATACCCGGGCCGTGCCGCCCTGGGGGCAGTGGTGGTGCCCGGGCTGTGCCGCCCTGGGGGCAGCGGTGATACCCGGGCCGTGCTGCCCTGGGGGCAGCGGTGATACCCGGGCCGTGCTGTCCCGGGGGCAGCGGTGATACCCGGGCCGTGCCGCCCTGGGGGCAGCGGTGATACCCGGGCCGTGCTGTCCCGGGGGCAGCGGTGATACCCGGGCCGTGCCGCCCTGGGGGCAGCGGTGGTGCCCGGGCTGTGCCGCCCTGACCGGAGCGCGGCCGGGCCCGGGAGGGGGCAGCGAGCGGGGCCCGGGGCTGCCCGCTGTGGGACCGCACCGGGAGCTGCCCCTTGCCGGGGCCAGGAGCACCCGCCAGCGATCGGAGCTCTGGGGGAGCTTAGCAGAGCATCCTCTTCCCTTGGGAGAGCCGAGCAAAGCCCTGCCCGAGCCTGGCGGGGAAGGCAGGAGCCGCTGCCGGAGGGAGGGAAGGGCCGGGGAAGCAGCGCAGATGCCACGGCCCCGGGCAGCCGAGGGGTGCAGAGTAACCCCGAAACCGCCCTCGGTAAGGGGTGGCAGGGCAAGTCCCCGTACCCAAACCCGAGCCCCAGCAGCGCCCTCGCGGTCCCTCTGCCCCGTCCCAAGGCGAGCAGCGGAGGGGCAGCAGGAGCAGACGAGAAGCGAAGCTCGAAGCGGGGATGCGCTGCGGAGCGCCGAGCTCGGAGCCAGATCCAGCCCAGGAGCCGGGGACACCCGTGGGGACCCGGCCGGAGCAGGGCTCGTAGGGAGGGAGAAGCGATGCTCGGCTCCGCCGGGACTCCTCCGCAGCGCAGCCACGAGTAACGCACATCCCTAAAAGAAAAACAACTAAAAAAATATAAAAAGGGCGGGGAAAGGAAAGAAAAGTTGTCCAGACTGCAAACACTCGTCAAACATATAGAAAAGATTGAATTATTTATTTCCTCTGGGGACTCCTGTAACCATTCATTTTTAATGGAGTCTAATTAAGAGTTCCCCAACGGGTTTTACCTTTGTAAATATTTTAGATGACCTGGCGTATCTAGGCAAATCGTCCTGACGAAAAAAAATAAATAAAAAAGGAAATAAAAAGCACAACAAGCCGAGGCGGAGCTGTAAAGCCGTAATTCGTAATTTCCTTGCTCCACGCCGGCCGAGGGAAGGAAGGAAGGCAGCCGGGCAGGGAGGCAACAAGTGGCCGCGGCGGCAGCGGCGCTTCCCCGGCTCGACTCCCGCTTCTCTTGAACAGAAAACCAAATCCAGGGAGCGCGTTCTCCCTCTCCCGCCCCCCAAAGCACAGCCCGGCTCGGCAGGCTGAGGAGCGCAGCCCAACAGCGCTGGCAATGCCCGGAGAGGGCGGTGGAGCCCCGCGATGGGCCCGACCCTGCCCCGCACAAAGCGCCCGGACACCGCCGACGTGCCTGATAGAAAATTTATTGATCTCTCTTCGTTTGGAGGAAGGAAGCAAACGAGGACTAGGAACAAGGAAGGAGTATTTCGAATTTTTTTTTTTTTTTTTTTTTTTGTGTTTGGAAGGAATCCGGTAACAAAACTAAAACGTTTTTATCCGATATGTCAAAACATGTTTCACAGTAAAATTCACAAACCCATTTACATAAGTTTACAGCTTAAGAAAAACCGAGACATACAACTTACTATAAATAAAAGAAACGCGTTTGCGACCCGCACAGCTCTGCTCTCTCCCACCTCCCCTTTTCAAGGAATAAAACCTCAAAATTAAAAAGTCGTGGAAGCTACAGATTGCGGATGGAAACCAAGCGAGGGTCGGTAACAAAACACTTAATGAACCACAGCGATTATGTGAACAACCGAGTTTAAAAACAAAAGCCCGCGGTTTTTGTTTGTGTCATTGCAACGCTAGAAATCAAACTGGAAGATGAAAGATCTTTAAAAAAACTTTTAAGCGAATAAAACAGTGCCCAACCTAGCCGAAACCAGGAAAGGAGTTGCCGTGGTTTGAAAACTTCACAGCGGCTTCTAGGAGGCAGGAGTTGTGCTCTATTAAAATAACAACTTGCTCAAATATTATTTCTTGTACAAAAAAAAAAAATAGGAAAAAAAAGGACACAACTAACGGATTTCCTTTTTAAAATTTCTCCAGAGTTAGTATTAAGTCTGCTAAGCCGAGCAACACTGCCGTACGTCCCGGTGTAGTCAGGGAGCGGTGGTGGGGTTAGGGATTAGGACGGGGAGGCGTCCGGAGCAGCCAAGTTTATATGTGAGTTAGTGGTACGGTACCATTGACGGCAGTCCCGGCACTCTGGTAGTGCTGGTGCACGCTGTGTAACCTGCTGCCCTGCAGCGCGGAAGGGTCTGTGGCATCCCCGCCGGGGGGCAGGTACATGCTGATCATATCCCGCAGGTCTCCCAGGCAGGCCCTCTGCGAGTGGGAAGTGATGGCCGGGGGCGGCGAGCTGGGCTCGGATTTCACCACGGAGCCCATGGAGCCCAGGCTCATGGCCGTGGAGGGCTGCTGGCCGTAGGCAGCGGGGGACATGCTGTAGGTGGAGGCGGCGTTCATGTAGGTCTGGGCCGTGGACATCATGGGGCTGTACTGCAGGCCCGTCATGTCGTAGCGGTGCATCTGCTGCAGCTGCGGGCTGTTCATGCCCGGGTGCTGGCTGTAGCCCAGCTGGTCTTGCATCAGCGAGTAAGCCCCGTTGGTCCAGCCGTTCATGTGGGCATAAGTGTCAATCCTCTGCCCCACCCCGACGGGGCTGCTCACCGCGTTGCCCCCTCCTGGGGCCAGCAGGTTACCGGGCAGCGAGTATTTGTCCTTCTTCAGCAAGGTCTTGGTCTTCCTCCGGGGCCGGTATTTGTAATCCGGATACTCCTTCATGTGCACGGCCCGCAGCCGCTTGGCCTCGTCGATGAAGGGCCGCTTCTCGGCGTCGCTCAGCAGCTTCCAGTCGGCGCCGAGGCGCTTGCTGATCTCCGAGTTGTGCATCTTGGGGTTCTCCTGGGCCATCTTCCGCCGCTGCCCGCGGGACCACACCATGAAGGCGTTCATCGGCCGCTTCACTCGGTCCTGGTCCGAGCCCGCTCCCGCTCCGTTGCCGGCCCCGCCGCCTCCGCCGCCTTTGCCGGTGCTCCCCGGAGCGGGGTTGCCCCCGGTGCTGCCCGGCGTGGGCTGCGGCGCCTTGATCTCCGTCTCCAGCATGCTGTACATGGCCGGGGCCGGTAAAAGGTGCGCCAGGACGGCGGGCAGGCGGGCACCGAGCGAGGAGAGGAAGTTCAAAAAAAAAAAAAAAAAGAAACAAACAAAAAAAAAAAAAAAAAAAAAAGGAAAGAACCTGTCTGGGCGGCTGCCACGAGCGAAGGAGGAAGTTTCGGTGCCTGGCAGAAGCGCCGCTCCCCGAGGTGCCGGCGCTGGCGGAGCTGCTGCTGCTGTGCGGAGCGGCTCCCGGGGCGGCAGCGGGAGATGCGCGCAGGGATCGCGGGGGTCCGTGATTGACGGGCTATAAATGAGGGGGCGGCGGCCAATCAGCGAGCGGTTCCCGACAGCCCCAGGCCGGCAGCGGAGCGGCCGGGGGCGGGCGGAGGGAGCCGGGCTCGGGGATGCTGCGGCCGCGGGTGCCAGGCCCCTCCCGCACCTGCCCCGGGGCACAGCGGCTCCCGCAGCTGCGGCCGGGCCGGGCCGGGCCGGGGATGCCCTCGGGGCCGCGGGAGGAGCAGCGGGGCGGAGCGGAGCGCTGGGAGCTCGGGGCTGCCGGGCACAAAGGGGTTTGGGGGGCCCGGGTGGATGCGCGGTCCCGGGCCAAGCTCGGGGAGGCTGCCCGCAGAACGAGTGAGCTCGCACTGCACACCCAGAGCGGATAAAGGATGGACGGGCTAAACTCTTTCACTCCTGAGCTGTCGCCGGGGGGAGAATCTACATTGCCATGCTGAGATCGGGTACGGCTGTCGGTGGGAGAGGGGCTGCCGGCCGGGCACTCCCGGCCATCCCCACCTACACCAACCCCGCTGCCGCTTGAGCTTTTCCACTCGGCTGCCCCAAAAGACGGGGGGGGGGGCGGGTAGAGGGGACGGCACTTGCGAATCCCCCGAGTTTCATGGCAACAGAAAGTTCTCTCCGTGTGAAAGAAAACTTTGGCGGCGGATGTGTGAGTGGAGCGGCGCCCACTTGAGCTGTCAATCACCGGCTTCCCTGCCCGTCCCTCCCCTCGCTTTACCCCTCCTTCCCTTCCCTCGCCAGAGGCACGGACACCGCACCTGCATGGACAGGGCCGGCAGCTCTGGGAGCACCGCGGGCACAGCGCTCTCCGCCGGGGCGGGCCGAGCTGCCTCATCCCTCCCGCATCCTCCTCTCCGGCTCCGTCTGGAGAAGCCGGGCAGCTCTCCGGGCCGGGCAGCGCTGGGGCAGGAGAGGCAAAGCGAGCCTCAGGCTGCTCGGGAAAGCCTCGCTGCCGGAGGATGCGGGCAGCATCGCCGCTGTGGCCATGAGAGAACTGCCCCAGGGGCGTGTGGGGCTCCGGGGAGGGTCAGGGCCGTGAGGTGCGGCCGTGTGTGAGCCTCCCGTCCTGTCCCGGGCGGCCCGGCGAGGAGCGATGCTGCCGCCGCTGCTCCCCGGCTTGGCGGGCACCCCAAAGACAAGACCGCGAGTGTGAGGAATCGGTAATCGGTACGGGGAGGAGGAAAGCTGCGGGGCAGGGCGGGGATGAGGAGCTGCCGGCCCTGCTGCAGCCCGCACGGGTACCGGAGGGACGCTGGAAAGAGCGCGGTGCGTGGAGGGGTTGAGGTGAGCCGATCTGAGAGCTGCTGGGATTCAGCAGTTGAAGGTCTCGCTCGTTTTGTACTAATTTCTTTTTTGACAAAGCGATCTGTTAAACAACGTCGAAGGGGAAATAAATTCCGCTTGCGACCGGCTATGGTGTAGTCAGCACTTTGGTTTTTGCTTGGTTTGCTCCTGGGGTATTGAGCGAAGGGAAAATTTGGCAGCCCGAGGGGACAGGGTGACAGCGGAAGGGTTGTTCAGGCCGGAGTGGTTCGCGTGTAACTTTTGCAATATATTGGTAAAGCTTCAGCCAGTCGTAATTACCTTGTAACCCTCAATATATTTTGGCTCTTCCAGTCGAGGTTTAAGACCTGCCCGGCTGACAGGAAATTGGACTGATAGATATCCTGACAATACTTTGATATTTCTGTGTATGAGCGTTTGTTGTAGGGACTGGACACGCTGGCATGCAACGAAAAATTGGGCTGTATGGAGAATTAAAGGACGAGCTGAAATCCCCCTGAATAGTGTTTCCGTCAATGCTTAAATAAATATTTCAATGTTGAATTTCGGACTCTGTCTTTCAATTCGTCTTTGAACTGCCTGCGTCTCAAATTAGAGATTTTCTTTCCTCTAAAAGCCAAGCTCTTCAACACTTTTAAAGTCCATATTACTTCAAACCAATACGTTTCTCTTGAACGGTAATCTTGTAAAAGAACTGAACCCGGCTGAATAAAAATATAAGTACAGACTGATGGATTTCAGAGTTCACAGATCGCTTGGCAGACCACGCCGCGCATCTTCTGAGGAAAACTTCAAAATCCGGCTGACAAAATTTCCAGAAGAGGTGAGAGGACCCTGTGCTCCAATCCCCCCGAGCGCTGTGTGCGCAAACCTCGGCCGGGATTTGGGGAGCGGAGCGGGGACCCCGAATCCGCTTTCCCTCGGGGCTGTCCCCGGGACCCGGCTGAGCTGTCCGGGGCTGTCCCTCTCGCAGGTGGCCACCAGCAGCCCCTTCCCGCGGCCACCCCATGGCTGTCGCTCTGTCCTTCCTTGTCCCTGCCCTGCCGGTGGGGATCAGGAGGGACGAGGCGAGCCCGCTGCTGTCCCCAAAGTTCCCCCAGTGCGCTTTGAGACCCAGTTCCAGCACCCCCCTGGCAGCAAATTCCAACCTCCTCCTGCTCCCCGGGAACGGGGAAGGAGCCTGCGGAGCTGCCGGGACGCGGGGAAGGGGCAGAGAGCAGGAGGGGACAGCCCGGCACAATAAACCTGATGCCTGGAGCCATTTTCTTAAATTCACCCCGTGTGTCTGGTGGGGGTCGGGAGAACACTTGAGGTCGTGTAAATACAGTTGTCAAAGGCTGAGGAGCCTTTTATTATTGTTATTTATTTATTTGGGTGACAAAGGAGCGTGAGGCGAGATAAGGAGTTTACAGCACAGCCCAACTCGAACGCGAGAGAGACGCCGGCATTGAAAAGGGCCATTTGAAAGGGTCTGCCTGGGGTTTCTGTGAGAGCAACGCTTAATAGGAAAGAACCATTAATATATGTTAATTGCAGCTCCCGAAGAGCTCGGGGGAATCCTGGAACTGTGTCAGGGAGGATCGCTGGCTTTTAAAGAATAACTCAATGTACGAACCCGGCCCCGTCTAATCCTGTTATTAAAGCATCTCCTTGGTCACCAGCCGAATTCCCGACCGGGATCAGCAAGGGCTCGCCCTCGAAATTTGCCCAGATAAGGGAGCTGGGCGCCCCTTTCGTTTGGACCCTGCTGATCCTCCGAAAATGTGCAGCCTTTTAGCGATGCTTAAGATAAAACTTCACGTGATCCCCGTTTCAGGCTGGCATTCACATCCTCCCCACAAGTTTTCAGCGTGGTAATGTGGCTACTAAACGGGCCATTTAAGGCCGGTTCTAGAGATGAAGGTCGTTAGGAGATTTTTTTGGTTTTATTCTCCATTTAAGTGTCACGCCAAAACGCATCTCGAGATTGCCCTGCCACGCTGCTGCCTCCCTCGCCGCGGGGCTGACACGGCTGGAGCGACCTCCCAAATAAATAAAGAAATAACAAAATCATTAGTTCCGACAAACGAGCTCCAACTCCTTCCCCTGGCTGCCCCGGAGCCTCGCAGCGTGGGGATCGCAGCTGTACCACAGCCTCCAGCTGTCCCTGCCGCTCCGGGCAAGCAAGAGTTACTTGTGATGACATCATTAAAATAGCAACATTTCGGAACAAAAATCTGAAGTGCGTGGGTAAACCCGGGCAGCGTTGTTTGGTCATAGCTCGATCCCTTTGAACTGAGCCTCCCAGCGCGTTCAGGAGGCAGCGGTGAATGTTTTTGGGGTTTTTTAATCACTTCCCTCCCCCCCGCCCCCCCAGCTGAACTTTTATTTGGCTTCTGACAACAATAGAGGGCTGCAAACAGACCTCTCGGAGCGCCCTCTGAATAGACCCTTTTGGAGCCCGGATTGTTTCCACCGCCACAAAAAAACAACCAGTAGCTCCCGTTTTTTAATTGGGTTGTTCCTGGCCCTGGCTCATTCAGGTGTTCGCCAGGAATTTGTTTATTAGCCTTTGACAAACAGCCCTTCCTGGCAATCGGAGCTGTCTTCAGCGGCAGGGGAGGGATGCGGAGAGGGCAGTTTGCTAATAAGGACTCCCTCCATCCCCGAGTTACCAATTAACAGAGTTCTGGAGGGGACCACCAGCACAGGGTAACTCGCCAGGGCTCGCTGCGGAGCCCCGAGGAAACCAGAGATTTAGCTCATGTGTTTCCCCGCAAAACCACCGAGGGAAAAACGAGCCCGAGAATAGATGCTAAAGAGACCACCCCCGCTGCCCAGCGCCGGGCAGAAATCTCATCCCCAGTAATAGAAACTTTCTGCAACTTCCCCTCGCTGTTACAGCGTACAGAACCCCCTGAAAGAATTATCCAGCCCTAGCACGGCTTGCCCGAGGCGTTGCTGGAGCTCCCATTCCCTAAAAGCCGTGGGGACGTGGCGCTCGGGGACACGGCTCAGTGATGGGCTGGCAGTGCTGATCTCAAGGAGTTTTCCAACCTGAACGATTCCATTGTTTTCTCACACCTCAGCTCTGTTTGCCCGCCCCGCTCCGAGCGCCCCCGGTAGGGGCAGCCTCGCATGGCCCGGGGACACAGCCCCGTTTAGGGACACAGCCCCGTGTGCGGGGACACAGCCCCTCCGTGCGGGGACACAGCCCCGTGTGCGGGGACACAGCCCCGTATGCGGGGACACAGCCTCTCCATGTGGGGACACAGCCCCGTATGCGGGGACACAGCCCCTCCGTGCGGGGACACAGCCCCGTGTGCGGGGACACAGCCTCTCCATGTGGGGACACAGCCCCGTGTGCGGGGACACAGCCCCGTATGCGGGGACACAGCCTCTCCATGTGGGGACACAGCCCCGTATGCGGGGACACAGCCCCTCCGTGCGGGGACACAGCCCCGTGTGCGGGGACACAGCCCCGTGCGGGGACACAGCCCCTGTGAGGGGGACCCAGCCCCTCCGTGAGGGGACACAGCTCCGTGTGCGGGGACACAGCCCCGTGCGGGTGGCCCTGGTGGCAGCAGTCCCTCCGTGCGGGGACAATTAGGGGACGGAGCGGGCGAGCCCCGGGCACAGCAGCGCCTTCCCCCGCAGGGACAGGGCAGGGACAGGAATCCCCCTCCCCTCCCCGGTACTTGTTGCTGGGCTTTAGCGGAGACACAAAAAACAAACCCAAACCAAACTCAAATAATCTGGTTTTTCCCGTTTAAAACTTCGCGAATCTTTCCTCTATCCAGATGCAATAACCACCTTATTTACCGGTAATCATGGCCGTGCTCCTTTTCAGCACTTGGATTAGAAATCGGACATTAATTGTAAAACTCTAACTTGCTAATTAGCTGCAAATAAACTATTCATTAGTGGCAAATTAAAATCAAAACACACCTTATTGCTACTCCCTGACACACAGTTTTGAAGGCACATATTGTTTCAAACTACAGCCTGTATCACTGGCACAGCAAATTGAGATCCTGAAAGGTTTCTCTCCAGGATATATAATTAAAATATATTCTACTTTAATTGACATTATAGAGGACACAAATGAGATTTTCCTTTTAGAAAGAAATAGCAGTTTCTAAATAAAGCTTTGCAGGCTGCAGAATGGAGGTTTCAAGCAAATGAATAGTCATTACTACCTTTTCAATGATGTGGGCCTTTTGATCAGAAAAGAAATTAGCTCTAAAGGACAGACAATAGGAAGCCTGCCCTGAAATAGGAAGAAAATTAGATGGCTAAGGCTCTTAACAACACCTATTTCTATAAACCATGGAGCTTCTTGCTTTTCAATTACAGCTGTTCATTTCAAATAAGGAAAGTGGAAAAACACAGAGGGGAATATAAACTCTATTGCACCAAAAAAAAGCCCGAGACAGGGCAGGCAGGCAGCTTTCCCGTTTCCCTTTTGTTTTTATTATAATCAGTTAACTAATATTACATATTTTGTGATACTCAGATAGCCCAGTACAGCATTCTCCAGGTCAGTCAGGATGGATTATGTTCAGTAAAGGAACTGGGGAAACATAAGAAACTTCACATTAGGTAGCTGGATGTTTCCACTGCACATCAAATAATTACATTTTGGACATGCATCCCATACTTGTGTGCATTCTGCAGAGAAAACAAAACAGGACTGAAGAACCTGAGGAGAATGAAGTGCTGAATAACACTCTGTCTTTTGATTATAGTCAAAAACTAACCCCAGTTGTTCTGAACTAAATTGAGTTTTTTCATTACACTCAGGACCGAGAGATTACTTCAGGCAGGTTCTCCCCACATTACTTTTAACCCATTATTATTTTAGAAATAATACTTCTCTCAAAATATAAAAGTAACCTGCCATGTAATAGCTTTTAAATATGAGTTCTGTTTCAAGTTATTTAGTTTGAAACTTATTTTTGAACATTATTCTCCTGCATATAAAAATAATACAAGTCTTCTTGTGAATCTGAGATACAATCATAGCAACAATCCTTTCTTCCTCTACCATTTGTCTCTAGCCACACTTTTATGATTAGGTGTAACAAGTAAATTATAATTTGTTACTATCCAATCAATATGTTATAATTGAAATAGTCTTTCAGTAATGATTTCAACATAATAACCACAAAGCTTTATTGTAAACAAGTTCTGTTCTCATATTAACTCAACTGGATTATAGAGATGTCTTTAAAAAACCCCCATAAAATTACAAAGATTACACATACATTGTTTTTCATCCTTCCTGTTAATCTATCTGTGACTTTCATACTTTCTCCTTTCCCTCTCCCCACTTCTCTGTCTTTATTTTTCTGTCTCCTTCCTTGTTGTATTATTTGTTTAGAAATCAGGTTAGATGTTTAATTCAAAGAGTTGATCAAATAAATATTAACTGGTTTTGCTATTATAAGGTGTCTTTAAATCCTTTTCATCTTTGGACAGGGAAAAATTTTTCCCTGTCCAAAAAACCCTAAATCATGTTTGTCTTCTACCTAGAAGTGATTTTAGTATGAAATCCAAATGACGGCTTTCTATTTGGTGGCCGTATCTCCCTTCACTCCTGCCTGGCCCTGAGATAGAGAAGAATAAAAGAAATAGTTTAATCTGGTGAAGAATGATCTCCTAACTCCCAGAGTGGAGTCACTCATGTCAGTATTTGAAGTAATCTCCCTACTTGAGAGCAGTTAGAAAATTATGAATAATGCAAACTTCTGCCTCAGTTTTTACTGGAACAAACCTTTTTTTAAAAATTTTTTTTGTAAGATCTTAATTACAACGTCATTTGATTTGAAATTATTTCGTGTCAGTAAAGCCATCCGAACTAACTAGTGGGAAAAACTTCCCTCCATGCAAATGAGGGCTCAAGTGTCGTTTGAGACTGCGATTTACAATACAAAACCCACATAAAGATCTGCATCCCTGAGGAGATTAAGAACTTGGGAAAACCCAGTCCTGCTGCTCCAATTCTCAGTCCTGATCGTGTCTCCAGCCCCTGGAAAGGAGCTGAGGGTAAGGAGCTGCCTGCACGAGAACAAGGGAATTTATACTGAGCTCACACTCAGAACCTGGACATTTCACCTGAAATTGCTTTAACTATCGGAGCAACGAGGTCTTTGAGCAGAGCTGTACAGAAAAATTGAGAAATAGGGAACCTGATTTGCGAAGCAGAGTGAGCAGTTTGTGAAAAGCAAATATATACATCTATGCACGCGATAGATGTAAAGTAGCAATAGACATATACAATAGATATAAAATAACAATAGATCTATACAATAGATATAAACTAACAGACACGAAGCTCACTGAAGAAACAATTATTATATGGGCTGTTTCCATGGGACAAACACATTTCTGACCTGAGCATGATCACAAATAGCTGCACCATTTAAATTGATACTCATCACTCATCCTTTATTTCTCTAGTAGCTCAAATCAATGACCTGATTTTCAAGGTATCCCAAGAACTACTCAAATTCCTTTCTTACATCTCTTAAATGTCTCTGTAGACATCAATTCCTCTCCTAGTAGAGCAAGTGCAGCAGGCACTTGCAGGGGAAGAACTTATGCAATGATACATAAATTAAGGACTTGTAAAATAGGTGTAAAATAGGTGTGAAAATTGTAAAATAGGTATTTCCAGGCCTTTTTTGAAACAAGTGGACCAATTACACAAGGGGCACCTAGAGGGACACAGTGGATCTTGCTGCTGGTGTACCCAACAGATTTTTTAATGCAAAGAATCTGAAAAAACCCCAGTTTTCCCTGGCTAAGAAGCCTTTCTGATGGCACTGGACTCCCTCCTCTGCTTCGACCAGGATCACAAGCAGGGTGGGTATTGGGAGCTGCTGCTCCCTGCTCTGTGGGACAGCAGTGAGGTGTTCCCAGGTGATGAGATGTGTGATCCCAGGGTGTGTGAGGGTCACAGGATGACCTGGTGGCAGAACAGAGGGAAGAACCCTCCAAACCCAGCCTTGTTCTGGCACAAACAAACAAAAGGCAGCTCAGTGAGGGGATCATGGAACAAAAGAGAACCTTTGGGAGGCGGTCCTGAGGCTACTGCTTGAAGAACCCTGTTAGGAAGTGAGGAAGGGAATGCAGGAGGACTTTTGTAGGGGGAAAAAGCTCCAAAAGGAGCCATTTAGGGGAAGCCAGAAAAGGGACACCACAAAGTTTATGGCTTGTTTCTCTTTTCTTTTTGTCAATTACCTCTGTCCTGTCCATTCCCACTTTTGCAAAACAGCCCAACAATAACAAGTTCAGTTTCTTTTTTTAAAAAAGAACTCCACAACCCCTTGGAAAATGGTGTAATCTCACAATACTCTTATATTCCACTTTGATTAACTTGATTTGAAGACCCCACAAACAAGGTATGTCTAAACTATGTCCAATGTTGGGATTAGCTTGCAGAAATATATTGTACAGAGCTTGTTTCATCCATACATTGATTTGGACTGGAGCTGTAAAACCATTGCAGGTTGTTAAGAAAATAGGTGGTATTTATAATTTTGTAATTTTAATCAGTGTAAATGCAGATGATTTTTGTACCTGCTTTCCAATTTCTATGCACAAAGCCCATAAAGACCCAAGCTTGCTCTATTTGCACACCCATGGCTCCCAAGAAAGCTGATGGAAAATTAGACGGAAGCATTTGTGCCTTACATTTGCTTGAAAAAACAAACTCTGCTTATCAACAGCATTGCTGCTTCTCATTTCAGGTTGAATCAAGCTCAACTGCATTAAAAAATGGCAGCAAAACCACACAAAGCACTGCAACATTCATAGGCAATTTTTAAATAAAAAAGAGGACCTTGTTCTTCTGTTCTCCAGATTCCATTTTAAAGTGAACCACAAATTCCACTTGATGCTTTTATGCTCTTTCTATCACAGTATTTGAATATATTGCAATAAATGCAGTTTTTACTGAACACAATTCCAGGTGAGGGACGGAAGCCCTGGGTGTATTCAGGAAATGGGCAAAATAGCAATGTGGGGAAAGTCTGAAATAAATAGGAGATATAAAATAAATGGGAAATAAGCAGGAGATCTGCTCTGTGGGAGCAGAACTCTTGGGCTAAATCAGATCAGCACAGGGCTTGAACCATCTTGCATTTCTGTAATGGATCATGCCCATAAATATCACGAGCTGGAAAGTCCTCAGAATCCACATGGACTAGCAGGGAACAGTCAGACCTGCATTTTGTAACTCCCTGGGAGCACTCCAAACCAAACACCAGGACAAAGCAATCCAGAAAGAGAAGAACTGTTAGCAATCCCATCCAAAGCTCCATTTCCTTGTAACTTGGGTCAGGAATATGTAAAGGATATGGTTTGAATGAGCTGGGGACTGACTGCAGGGACATGGGAAATACTCTGCTGCAGTATTACAGCAAAAAAAGAAAAAAAGAACTTTCTAAAGAGAGTTGAAAAAGATGAGGCACTAGGAATTACTCTGAAAAAGCCCCAAATTATTTATTTCAAGCTCATGCAAGACGTTTAAGACAGACACAGACAGCTAGGATATCTCCCAAAAAAGAAAGCCTACACCTTGGTGTGCCAGCAAAACTGGGAATAATCATCTCATGTCCCACAGCTCCTGCAGAAATAAACAGGATAATTCCCTATCCCAGGAGAGGGCACCCTGTGCCTCCTGCAGGTGCTGCCACAGTGCCAGGGAAACATTCCCTGTTACTATTTCCCCTATTCAGAACTAATCCCAAGCCATAGAACACATTTAAATCTACAGTGTTATTATTCCTTTAATTATAAGTGCCTGAGGCCGCAGGGAAAAGTTGCCTGTGCTGTTTTGTATGAAAATGCACAATCAGAATTCAGCAACACCCCAACTTCCCAACTGATCATTTTCCATGGATAGCTTTACACCAGGGCTGGAGATTAACCAGGTAAAGCCTTGAGCTCGAAGCAAATGCACATTTTTAAGGTTTGCAAAGCTGCACACTCCCAGGTTGAAGGGGGATGTGAGACCTGCTGGGCTGACACAGGGTTGAGATTTGTGCTGGTATATTTTACTTAAAAACCTTTGGAAAATGAAGAACAAAGAGAGTTCCACTGCTTGCTGATAACTTTCTGCCCAAGAAAGGACAAGGTGGCACAGAGGATGTGGACTGGTCAAAAAATCCCTTTTTCTCCAGGTTTTTGGGGCTAATCCCACATGGTTGCAAAAGAAAATTGCCAGTTTGTTAGGTGCTGCTGCCTTATGCACACTGAGCTGGAAGTCCCTGGTTCTCTGTACTCATTTGTGCATCATTAATTCTTCAATAAGTTGTAATTATGACACAGTGAGTGTGAACTGAGCGTTCTGAGAGAAATGTGTGTGGTGCTCCTGCACACAGAGCCCTCCCAATTAAATTGCCAGGAAAGTGTGGATGAACAAGTCTCCTTTCTGCTCATACCATTGCACTCGAGATGAAAATAGAGGATTTTTTTTTTTATTTCGAATAATTGCTAATCAGATCTTTCTCCTTATTCCTGCATTCATATCACACACAGTAAAAGAGTAAAATTTCCACATTCAGATTTCTATCAGAAAAACTGTTTTTACAATTAAAAGGAGAATTTGAATTTTCCTTGTCATTTATCAGCTTTTGGCCCTGCTACCACTACTCATTTGATGCATTTTGCTTTGAGCTAATTAGACAGCCAGCCACATTTTTACAGACTTGAAGTAATATCTGATTATTTGCTTTAATGCCTCAAGTAGAGCCAAAATAATTATAATAATATATTATATATATTATCTTATATATAATAATATATAATATATAATATATAATATATAATCACACACCTCCCATTTTTTTCCAATCACATGTTTGCAAAATGAGAGGGATTTTTAAATCATGATTTTTACTTATGATGCTCATGGCTCAGGCAGATCATGGCATGTTTGTTCCGTAAGAACCACCACAATTACATCCCAGATACCTGCACGTGATATAACATCTAAAGGATGATGATAAATACTTCTAACACATTGATAAAACATAGACTTTGATTACACTGACTCTTTGAGGGATCAATACTGTTTAGCTTTTCATGTAATGCTCCCCAAATTCTGGTGTTTTACAGATTGATATAAATGTTGCATATAGGACAAATAAATGTGTGTACACACACAGGGTGGCAGACACAACCACTGAGCAATTTAAAGCAAGAACAAGATGAAACTGAAAAAATCTCCCTGTTTTGTTTTTGTGGTCATTGTGTGAGACTGAATCTGTATTTCCACTTAAATAACAGTGGAGTTGCAGGCTCGAATTAGACAGCACAAAATCCAACTTGGTCTATTTATTTAGCAGCAAGGTAATATCTCACAATTATGAGTCTTTCCCAGAAATTTGTTCTGCACACAAGGGGGTTTGTATTCTCATTTCTGAAGTTTGTGGCATAGGAGCAGGACATATTTGAGACTCTGTTTTGAATTAATCCCTGCTGTCTTCCCACTTTAGGAGTATTTTATGACAACATGATGAAATTATAGTTGATAAAGCATATAGAATTCACAATAAATTCACAATAAAAAAATAAACTATTGGTGCAAATTTTACAATGTTCTTATACCATTGACTTTGATTATTGTTGATTATTGATGCACCTGCATCACACTAAAATACATCCTACTGCTTTATTTTATTTTTGGAAATAGATAAGCAGCCCTTTTCCTCCATCTTTAGAAAATGGGTAGAAAAATGATAATTCAATTCACTGAGGGTAACATTGCTGGGATGCTTTTACAAATGGCTTAAAGTGACTGATTCAAACTAGTTAAATTCATGGATGTGTCTAATTGCACATTCCTTATGATGAATAGGAGCCCAAAACATGACAATTAAAATTATTAATAAATAAGGGTTGTGCATGGCATATTTTTATTTGTTTGGTGAATTCTGTGCCACAGGAATGTGCTTAGGGATGTTACTAATGGTGATGTGCTTCTTTCTAGAAACTCAGGTAAATAACCTAAAAAAAAAAATACAGATGGCTGAGCAGGAACAGAATGACACAGAATGAGGTAAAACCATTTTAGCAAAAATGCCAGGGCGATTTTAAGCGGAATTTTTCAGTCTTCAGGACGTGCAATAGAATTTATAATCTGCATGAGAAGCTGCCCTGGCTGTATGCGCATATGGGCCCTGAGCAGGTGTGAATGGCCACCAGGACAGCCCCATCTGCATGTGGCAAACACGAATTCACCTCTCTGCATATTCATTAGGTGGCCAGGGCAGGTTTAGGTTTGAGCACCAGAGCTCCAAGGTCCAGCTGTGAGTGCCTGAAGCAACACGAAATTCGGAACTGGGAGGACACAACTGTCACCGGGCTGCCAAAATGCAAACTGGATTTTTAATATTGAAATCGAGCTCCCACTCAGTGACAGCTTCCACACTGTTTAAGGAACAAACAGGGTGTGATGCTCATCTGCAAAGTTTGATATCAAGCTCAAATACTCATTCTGCCAGGTGAAGGATTTAATCTTGCCTATTCAAATTATCTTTTTTTGTTGGCATGGTTCTCAAATTGAAAATATTCCGGTTCAGGGCACTTGCCATGCAGTCCAAATCCATTGCATCCGAACAATTGTGTTGTGTCTTCCAGTTTTGCAGGAAAACACGAATAGAACAGAAGATTCTTGGTAAAAAAAGATTTTAGAGCAAAAACTGAGATCAAGCAGCAAACAATAACTAACCTGAAATGTGGCAATGCTTGCATGTGCTATGCAGTTAAAACTAATAAACTATAAACTGATAAACTAAAACTATACACAAATGAGGTTAAAATGCCAGAAGTGTTTTAGGGGAGTTTGACAGGCAGCTTTCAGGAACTCAAGGCAGTGTGGGGAGGTGGAAGCTCAGGATATTTTATTGTAGCAGCAAACTGCATAGGGGAACTCAGGTGGGATTATACACACTCAGTTCTGAAAAAGAGAATAAATTGCCATTTGAATTCTTACTGCTTTTCAAATGCTCACTGCTTCCTAATTAATTTCACCCTTCAACACAATATTTTCTTTACATTTTGTGTTTTTCAGTTAACCCAGCTCAGGGTCCTGCTCTGCTGCTCTGAGATTTAAATTTCACTAAGTACCTGGGTGCCAATTATGTTTTTGTAGTAGGTGTCATATTACACCTACATTAGTTTGATAAGCAGTCATCCTTATTTTTATTATTTTTATTATTATTATTAGAGACTTTTTATTATTATTATTAGATACTTTCTCTTCTCTCTGCTCGCATTGTCTGCAGTATATTCCTATTGCTCTGTCACATGTAAATTTAACCTTCCTGGCCTTACAGCACCTGTTTTCTTAAAAATATTTACAGATCTTTATTTCTCATAATAGGACACCAAGTGGCAGGCTAAGAGCATTCTGATCTGAGTGTAAATTCAACGCCACAAGTGGGACTGATTAACCTACATTTCAGTCATCTCTTAAATCCAACCAGAAACTGGAATCTCCTTTCTCTTTAAATTGGATCCCGATTTTCACTAAGAATATTTACTAAACCCACAGGATTTAAGTCAGGGTTTTTTTTTAGATAGGGGTCAGAACCGACAGCAAATTTTCAAGCAGGAATTTTCAGACTTGTTATTTAAGAAAATCTAGGCCAGGCAATGCAGGTGTGTGAGCCTCTTCCCCAAATTTACCCTGCAGAGACAGAGAGAGCTCCCAGCTCTGCTCCTCTCCAGAGAGACTCAAGCTCTACAAATATAAATACAAGATGTGTTACTGAAGGATCAGACCCTTAAATCTGTTATTATGAGTTGACTTAAAAAAAATAAATTGCCTTTAAGGAAAAAAAAAAATCCTCAATCATCCTTTTTACACCAAGCAGCAAACAGGAAAATTTGATTATAAAAGGAAAGTTGTGCTTTGTTTTCCTCAGCAGTTACTCACAGTCATTTTAAAGTCAGTTCACTCCCTAAAGCCACTGTTATCTATATGAAAAGAGTAACTAAATTGTAGGTGTTTCTTTATTCCACCATAAATTGACATGTTCTAACAAGACAGTCTGTTTGCTTTTATTGTTCAAAAGCCCCTAAGTCTTCACTGTCTGCTTCTCCACTTGTCTTAAATGTTTGATTAAGCACTGTGAGAATTGTCAGTATTGATAAACTTCTTTCCAGTACATTAAGCACTCTAATCCTTTACATTCCTACTCTATCTCTATTGCCAAATCACTTAGCATTTGATTTTAGGCCAATATTTGCATTAGAAATGGCCTATAAATAAAAATTACTGTAAGAGCAGGAAAAACTGTTTTTCTGCAGCTGAAGATTTCTGACAGAAACAGTATGTGAAAGGCTCTGCTTGCTCCTCTGTAATCACAGCAACTAAAGAGCTGTCTGGTGAGCTAATTAAAAGGGTAATTAAGCTCAGCACTTTTTTCCCAGTTTTCTAAAAATCTTAATTTTGAGGAGTGACAAGGCTATTTATCTTTCCTTCAGGAGCCTGAAGGAAGCAGGAGGGTTTTGGTGTCCGTGCAGTATTTCAGATTAAACTGCTGTTTACTGGGATAATTCCACATTGGGGCTGTTCACAACTCAGGATGAACTCTGCCCATTTTTGGCACTGTTAGGATCAGCATTTTGGGTTTATTTTTTATTGCATTCTTTTCTCCATACCACTCCAAGATTGAAATTCCTGTGTCAAATACAGAACATGTCAAAATCTATTCCTTGGTGCTTAAGATTTCAGATTTAGAATGCAATAATTTGGTTATTTTTACTTTATTTTGGCTTTCTCTCTATGAATTTCACTCAGGTGAGTTCTGGGGATTGAGGGATATCCCAGGGCAGCAAGGACATGCTGGAAATTATGTACATCCCTATCAAGATCACACAAACATAACACTGGCAGAAAACTTTAATTTCCACATTTTGTGAAAGTAAAACTGTAAACTCAGATTATTTTGATGCCAGAATTATTTGGTATTTTAACACTAACACAAATCTATTCAAAAATATATTGACACAAGCTTAATCATGTCACAAGGGGCACAGAACTCTGCCACTTCCAGATGAAACCCAGCATGGCCCACACTTGTTCTTAACAAAATTTGGCCAAGATGAGGGCAGCATTTGGGTATTCCCCTCTTTAAAAGATGATTTGGGCATGCCACATGCAGCACAGAACAAATATCAGTGATCAAAGTGCATTTCCCAGGTCCTAACCCTGTGATCTTGACACAGACTTTGTTTCCAGGCACAGCAATGAGTATTTGCCTGGGTAAAGGCAAGGAGGATCAGGCTCCACAGTGCAATTTCATATGAAAATGAAGTGGATGAGATCCTTCTACCAGGCTCATTTGAAATGAAATAGGAGGGCTGCCTTTTTGTCTGCGCTGCTAATAAGAAAAATATGCTAGAATAGAAGGTAATTGTAATAAGGTATGTCCCCATTTTTTCTCAATTTTGCCCAGTTTTCTTTGATATTATTAAGGATGTCATATATAAATGGTATTCCTTCAGGGTGGATTCATTAATTTTGGAGCTGTACATTCTTGTAGTACATATATAAGAATTGACCATTTATAAGGGTAGAAGACCCACAGGAAACAGAGGGTGCAGCAGAGAACATTGTATCTGCAGCTTTCTTCATAAATAACACAAATCACACAGAATTGCCAGAGATTATTTTAATGGCTCGACCCTTATGCTGTTATGGTAATTACTGAGAGAGTTTGAAGCCCCTCCACCAGGGAAATTCTGCACTAAAATAATAAAATTTTGTGATGCGCTTCAACTGTTATTCAAAAGTCTTTATCAGCACTTCTGGGATTAATAGTCGCACTATTTTTTTTTTCCTTCTGGACAACCATAAACAGAGCCTTAAAAAGGCAGCAGAAAACATGCAGGATATCTAAAATTGATGCAACTCCTATTGATTTCAGTGAAATGGGTATGACTTCCCCCAGTGAATTCCCGGCTAATCTCTTCTCGATGTGGGAGAGAACAACTTGGGTGAGAGGCTCCTGCATGGGCAGGGATGCACTTCAAGGACACTGAAACCCATTTAAGCCTAAAGTTCACCTGCTGGGTTAGGGAATCAGTTAAGTTTGGATATGTGCAGAGTTTCTCAGTGTGCCCTTCCTCTCCTTGTGGAAATATGCCCAGGGAGAATCTGCAGGATCATCCTTTTGGCTCTGATTTCAGCATCAGGTCAGAGAGGCACCTGATGCGCCCTGTGCCCGAGCACTGAGCCCTGCCAGGGAATCATGGACAGATCTTTGTGTCAGTGGGGGCTCATAAACCATTGGGCATTTGTGACCGTGTTCACAGGGGTCTGAGGATGAGGGAAGAGATGAGGATCTGACTCCATGTTTCAGAAGGCTTGATTTATTATTTTATTATATATATTACATTAAAACTATACTAAAAGAATAGAAAAAAAGGTTCTCTTCAGAAGACTAGCTAAGCTAAGAATAGAAAGGAATGAATAACAAAAGCTTGTGTCTGGGACAGAGAGTCTGAGCCAGCTGACTGTGATTGGCCATTAATTAGAAACAACCACATGAGACCAATCACAGATGCACCTGTTGCATTCCACAGCAGCAGATAACCATTGTTTGCATTTTGTTCCTGAGGCCTGTCAGCTTCTCAGGAGGAAAAATCCTAAGGAAAGGATTTTTATGAAAATATATCTGCAACAGGCATTTTCTGGTTAAGAGGGAAGCACTGAGCAACAGGTTTTCAGTATTATTTTGACATTCTGATCTTCTGCCACAGGGTGAAGGAATAGAACAGTGATTGCTGCCTCTGGTGTTGCTCCATCAGCACAGAGCTTGTCCTCACTGCTCTCACTGCCACAGGCTGAACTCCCTGAGACTCCTTTTTCATCAATTAACAACTAACTGCAGTGCATCCCGTTCATTTCAACACCAAACCTCAGTGCTATGGTCAGAGGGGTGATGCCTCAGGTTTTAGCTTTTCTATTTTTCACATTCAGGGCTGCTTTAGTTGTGGGTCTGGACTCCATATCAGGGGACAGTGAGCTCTGTGCACAGAGCAGGGAGACAAAACAATTCCTGTTCCAGCTGGGGACCAAGGACAAATGATCCCAATCTCAGCCCAAGAGCACAAACAACCTGGGCTGAGAGAGAAAAACAAGCAGGGTGGGACTGCATGGGCTAAAGCTGGAATGGGACAATGCACTCCAATATACAAATGGAGCAGAACTGATCACAGTGAGAGACCCTGTGAGCAGTCAGGGATTTTGGGACCATTTTGGTTCATCTTGGGTGCAGCCCTGGCTGGGCTCTTGTGCTGCCCAAGGTGGATCCATTGAGGAGATCCTTTTAATAAATCCCTGCTTTATTCTTTAACTCTGTCCAGTCTCTGTTCTAGGTCAGCCTTCACAAGGCATCAGGGGGACAGGGTCTGGCTCTGCAGAGCTCAGCACAAAGAATTGAAGGGTGTATTTGCAGAGCAGGTGGGCTACAAGCAAGGTGCTCTCTGTGGGCTGACTGGAGGTGCAGATTTTCCAGGAGACAATAAGGCATTGCCTACTTGTGGATTTGGTACCTCCTGGATTCATATTGCAGTTTAATGCTCTCTTGCTGCCTCTCTAGACAAGCCCCAAGATAATTGTTTATATTAAAAAAAAACCTGTTCTTTAGCAGGAATCTCCTCTCTCTCTAAAGGAGTATATTTAGGGAGAGATTAAAGGGAAACCCTCAAAAGCTGCTGATCAGATGTAAACAAACCCACCAGGGTTATTAGCCACATGAAAATAATGATACAAGAGTTTTCCAAGCATGATAACATCACTCTTTGTACCACACTAAATTAATAACATCTCTCAAGCACCTGCCTGAACCAGAAGTCTTTCCAAGAGACTGAGCACAACCTCTCTCATTAAATCAGCATTCAGGGAGCTAACTAGCAGATGCTGCTGACATGAACCCAAATGTAATCTCTTTAACCTTGTCCTGTGGGGAGCAGACAAGTCATGACCGAGTAATTCCAACTAAATTAGATTTTATGTGAAAGTGTATAATCTAAATTAAATTTGATTAAAATGATTCACTGATTTGTGTTTGCTTTTAAAGGTCCTAATGTAGCCAAGGTGACCAGTTTTCAGTAATCTGTGTAATCAGATTAATCTGTTTTTACATGGTTGGATCAAGATTCTTTTATCCCATAGATTTTTCTATATTAATCATATTGCTCAAATATCCATGGATAGATTAAGTGTTTTCTCCTCAGAGAGAGGCTTGCCATAATTCAATTTTCACCTTGTTAATGAAATCTAACTCTGGTGACTATAAAGATGTGTGATGTAAAATATCTCCAACTATCTGCAAGGAGACAATGATCAGGTCATTGAAACCAAACGCAAAATGTGAAACAATCTTAGCCCCAAAATTTTCCTCTGTGGCAGACTTTGCTCAGCACAGACTCAGGGCAGCAGCAGGACTGGAATTGTGCAGCTGCCTGTTTGTGCAGTGATAAATTTCCTGGGCTTAACCCCTTCACATCCTCTTCCCCTACTGGGAATTGGTGCAAGTGGGATGAATTTTGGGCACTGCCTTAATTACATCTTGAAATCTTAATTGAATACCCCCGGTGCTGATGAGTGGCTGCATTCTCAACACTAATCACAGCCTGCAATCAGCAAACAACATAGAGCTACTAATTAAGACTTATTAAGTTAAAATGACAATTTTATCCAATATATGAAGTCAGGGGTTGCTATGTGCTGGATGCTTTAATGGCCAAAGGAAGAAGATTTGGGCTCCAGGCAAGGATTTCTGTCATTTTTTATAAGATGCTGGTGTCACTTTTTCAGATAGAGTTTCTCTTTTTCTTTCTGGTATCTGATGGGGGTTTTTTGTTTGGATTTTTTTTTTCTTCCTCTTTTGGTCATCATGTATTTCACATTGTGACAGGCCTGCTGGAAATCCACAGTTCTGCAGAGAACAGGGTTTAGCAGAAGGTTTCAGGTGGAGTTTTACAGGTCTGAAGCAGTGCCTGGTTCTGTCAGCAGGAAAAGGGTCAGGCAGCAGGAGGAAAGGAAGGTGCAGTGCTGGTGTCAGCCATGGATTTGTGCTGTAAATCCTCAGGTTAAATTTTGGGTTGCACAGAGAAAGAACTGCCAGCTGCTTGGTGTAACTATGGCAGAATATCAGAATAAATCAAAGGGAGTGAGGTTTACCTGGCACTTTTTTGCTTTAGGTTTTCTCTCACCCTTAATTACCACAACTTCAGCTCCTTGCTCGTTTTTCCTTATCACACCAAAAAATCCTGTGTAGACTAGCTAGTTCCCTGAGCCTGTCCCCTGCCTGTGGAACAAAACCCTTCAGCTCATGTTTAATTTAGGGAATATAGAGGCTTAAATGGGATTCTTCTAAAACTTAAATTCCATTAGTTTCTCCTCTTTTCTGAAGGGAAGCAGAGGAAACTTCCTTATTCCTCAAAGATTTTGCCTGAAATCTACTCTGGAGCATTCAGCAATTTGTTTAATATGTTATTTCTCATGAGAACATCTCTGGTGTCAGAAGTCTTGTGGAGAGAATAAAATCATGAGTCAGTGAACTGCTCCCTTCTCCTCATTCTCCACCTGGAGCAAAGCAAAGATGTTCCACCTCAGCATCTGCGCTGGTTCTGAGCCAAGAGTTTCCTTTGTCCTGCTCCTTTTTATTGAGTGGGAGAACAGAAAACAACAGAAATTGCTTCCCTGTTCTAGAGGATCGCTCCTCAATTTCTTCTTTAGTGTAATAACAAAAAGTGCACCACGATTCACTTCCACTTTTCAAGCTTTGCGTTGTCTTTCCAAATACAAATTTACCGCAGTGAGTGGAACTTAAACAGGAGTGAAGGCACTGGAGCAGTTCCACTGTTTAAAGTGAGGTTTTTCTGTATCTGTGGTGAGTGAGGAAACAAGATCAGCTGAGTGTTGTTCCAAGGAAGGCTATAAAATCCCTTCAATCATTCTCCTTCTCTACATTTTGCATTTGACAAATGCTCTTTCACTGGATCTTGATAACTGCCCCAAAAATGAGTGAAGAAGAGAGAACCTGTGGCTCCTGAAAACAAGTATAGGCCAACCTAATAATCTCACTTATGTTCATTCATATTTAAACTGCAATTTTATGTTTGGAAAGTTTGTGACCAGAAAAGTGAAGTGCTTTCCAAGATTGTCTTAAATTAAAAAAAAAATACCAGTCATTGTTACTGTAAAGAATAGCTCCTTATTTTTCATATCTTAAAGATTGAACCCTTCACAATGATTAATAAAGTCTGGTTGTTATCTGCTTTTGTCATAAAAAATGATATACAAAAGAAACAGTCTGAAAAACCACAAAGGTAAAGCAGCAGCATGAACATTCCTACAGACACTGCTAATTAAAAGACTTAACTTATTAGTCTTTAAGTAGCAAAAAAAGAGAAACAAACAAGTATAATTTGGCAGATTAATTTCATGTTCTGTTCTATTTAATCAAACTATACCTATAGTGAAAATGACAAATCTGAGTTGTCAGACTATGGATGATAAGAAAGATAAAGGTCATATATTTTAATGTCATAGAAGGTCTTATTAAAGGAACCCTAATTACATAAGGTGTCCATGAAACATTAATTAAATACTGTCTGAAATAATTAGGTCCAAGTTACTGATGATTTAATTAAACTCAGTTTTTTATTTTATAAGAAAACTACAGGTCCAGTATCAGTGTGTTGGCAGGGTAATTGATAATGTGTCAGAAGAGCACAACAGTAACCTTGACCAGCTGCATGGGAAGGACATTTTGGGGAGCAGGACACCTGGGCAGGAGCACATGGGCTGTGCTTGGGGTGTCCCAGTGAGCAGAATCCAGAAGGAGGAATGTTTGGGTTCATATTCTCAATTTCTGTGAGCTATCACAGCATGTGAGGGCTCATCCCTGATCTCAGTCCAACCCTGGTAAAGGTCTTTGCCTTACCAAACAGCTGGAATTCTCCAGCACCAGGCAGATGTACACCCAAAATTCTGGGTCTATACTGGCCACCACACCCCCACAAAATTCCAAACTCCTCTTCTCTTCCCCTCTACAAAGGGACAATGATGGAGTCAACAGCTAAAAATTCCTGAGCATGCAGGGGCTGAGCCAGCTCTGTGGGGAGGGACGGATGGATGGATGGATGATGGATGACGGATGGATGGATGGATGGATGGATGGATGGATGGATGATGGATGGGTGGATGGATGGATGGATGGATGGATGGATGATGGATGGGTGGATGGATGGATGGATGGAGGGATGGATGGATGATGGATGGGTGGATGGATGGATGGATGGATGGATGATGGATGGATGAGTGGATAGATGAATGGATGGATGGATGGATGGATGGATGGATGGATGGATGATGGATGGATGGATGGATGAATGGATGGATGGATGGATGGATGGATGGATGGATGGATGGTCGGACGGATGGACGGACGGACGGATGGATGGATGGATGGATGGATGGATGGATGGACGGATGGATGGATGGAGGGATGGATGGAGGGATGATGGATGGATGGATAAAGAAAGTGGAACTGGAGCAGCTGGGTGGGCAAAGGGCTGCCCTGGTCTTTCAGGATGAGGGAAATATTGCAGGAGTGAAGCATCATCTCCTGCTTAAAACTGCCACAGAATATATATGAGATTATCCAGGGGGAAAAAAAAAGAGAATTGGAACGGTGAGAAATGTGCATTTGGATGTGGAGTGAGGCAGTGAAGGAATTTTGAGGGGCAAAGAACATTTTCCTGTCTATTCCAGGAGTGGGAATGGTGGTCATTGAAACCAAATGTAAAATGTGAAACAATCCTATCCCCAAAATTTCATTTGTGGCACTGCAGGGATGGACTCTGTGACTGTGTTCTGACACCTCCTCTGGCAAGATTTAAATCTTCCTCTTCTCCCAGGCTGCCTGGATGATCTCAGACCAACAAACCTCACACTTCAACCTCTCCTCTTGCAAAATGAAAAGGAACATCTTTACTCCTTCATAATTATGAGTCCTGCCTGATGCTTGTGAGGGATAACTCTACAGAACAAAGCTATTGAAATGCAGAATATTGACCTGAAAATTGTAAAAAAATTGACCTGAATATGTAAAAATCTGAGGCAGCCTGGTAACTGCAGCAAGAGCCCCCCTTCCCTGAGATCAGCAGCCACCCAGTGTCACACAGCCAGCCCAAACACCATCCTTGATGTGCCCAGCTAAGGAAAAGGTTCCAGGACATCCTCTGGACAACCAGCACTGCCCACATGGAAGGTTCTGGGTGATCTTCACAGGAGAATCAATTTACAATTAAAACCTTTGTGCCTCCTAAACATCCATTTCCACAGAGAGCCTTCTGGTTTTGAAAGGGAATTAACTTGTTGCTACACAACCAAAAAGATTTTCTTAATTTTAAAATTTATTTTTAATTTTAATTTAAAAATTAAAAAAAAAACATATTAGAAACCTCTCACAATTTGTATTGTACAGAATAAAGCAGATTCCACAAAGCAACACCCATTTTATCCTCTAGATAAAGCTCTGTGAGTTCAGGAATCCACTGATATAAAAAGATCACTGAACACTAACATTCCATTATTTCACTATGGAAAAGTAATAAATTCTCAAAACCAGAAGAGTTCAATACAATTATCATTGGCAGGATGTTCTGGGGTTTTAAACCAGAGCTGTCATTATGACACCTAACAAATACCTGGATTTCACAAGAGATATGGGAATGATTCCCAAGGGCCAAGGAAATGTTCAGGTATTGACTGAGTAACTGGTAAAACCTCTAAATTAAACCCAGAAAATGATTTTGCAATAAATACAACAATTGGCTGATCAGCTGGGCACCTCTGGGGAGGTGGGATGTGTTCTGTTTTGGGTATAAAAACATCCCAGCTGCACTGGGCACAAATACACAAATATAAAACACAAAGTACCTCTGTGCTTGCTGCTGCTTCCCCATCTTCCTCCAGAGGTTCAGGAAACTTTTCTCTCAGACTTTTCCAGTTGTGAATCTCCTCCCACTAAAACAAGGACTGAAATATAAAGAAAGATTGATTTTAAAGACTAATAGAATTTTGTTCGAATTTAAAGAAAGCTTTCTTTGAGTTATTCAAAAGACAAAACCAGATAAAGTTTTGTTCTTTCTCTGCAGCCTCTGCATGACATCAGTTCCTGATTTATGATATAAAATAATTCTATATTTACACTGCCTGAGTCCTTGTGCCATCTCTGTAATGCTGCCTACACAAAAACCCTTAACTCCTTCAGGCAAAAATAAAATTTTATTATTGAATACGTCATTAAATCCCCTTACTTTGTCTGTTACAGTAATCAGTATAACAACAGCATGAATTAGCATGTGGACAGTGTTTCAAAACTAGTAAAGCTATAAATATATGAGATATCAATGAGTAATTAAGCAAGTAAACCTTTATTATTAACGTGCTGTCCCCAAATAATCTGTTGCCACTGTTTGTGGCAGAGTACCTGTATAAGAATGGCATTTTATCCCCTGAAGTTTGAATTTCCACTGAAATAAATTGCCTTTTAAGCTGTTCTCCATTCACTTTTCAAAACACAGAAAAGCTTCCGTGCATTTGACAAGCACATAATTGAGTAAATATCCCTAAATAAGGAGCAATTGATCCATCTGCTGCTGCTTTTTTTGGTGAGGCACACAAGCACAGAGTGCAAGGTACTGGAGGGTCATTGTCTGCCTGCAGACAGGGCACAGACAAAGCAGAGCCAGCCCTGAAAGGAGTGGGGGCTTTGCCACAAAGGGACGAGCAGATGAATTAATGGGAAACTGATAACAGGGTGTCCAACAAGACAATACCTACAAATCCCACCCAGCAGGGATCCCCCCAGCCGAGTTTTTGGTGCTTTGGGGGTAACTCAGCTACAGTTGGAGTATATGAGTTAGAAATAATGTCCCTGCAGGCAGATATCCAAGGGCTTCTCCCCAGTTCAGGAGCATCAATTTGGTCATGACCAGTCAGAGCCAGAACTGGTATTATATACCTTACTGATATTTGTTGCCTTTGGGAATTTGTCTTTTCCTTTCCTTTATTGTAAAAACCGCAAAAAATCTAAGTAAATGCTATTAAATATGATACATGGTGAAGGCATTAATTAATTTTTATATACAAGATGATGAGCTGGATCCTGTTCTTCTAACCTAAGCAAAACACAAACTGCAAAGGAAATTCTGCTTCATTTACTTAGCAGGATCAAGTCCTGTACGGCAGGATCCCTCTATGCCACTGTAGCAATAAAATAATTTAGAAAAACAACCCCTCAAATGAATTCCTTCCAAGATTACATTAACTGTCAGCAAAAGAGGTGGAGAAGGAAAGGAAAACAGCTGCTTGTGTTATACCTGTCCAGCCACCTGTTAACTGAAATGAATGAATAAACTGAGCACTGCTGGGGAACCCTTGGATTCCCTGAAGACTGTCCAGAAAATCAGCTCCCAACCAAAGACACACTGGTGACTGATTTTTATAAGTTAAATTACAATTATATTCTATGCAAAATAAAAATATATCAGGCTGTGAAGGCTGAGAAGCAGTTTTAAAAATAAAAAAGCTTTAAGCAGTGTTAGTAACCCAAATTCTAGACAGAACATGCTTGAACATTGACAATAACATTGGCAAAATCTGTTATTTGAAAAGCCCATAAGCTGTGCACACGTTTGCAACATTTCCCCCCCCCCCCAAGATATTTCTAAATATTGCCTTCAGACTTTAACAGCAGTGCAGATCCAGTACAAATTCCTTTGTGTGAGCAGAGATATTGTACTAGAGATGTGCCACAGCACACAGCTCCCCACAAAATCATGAAAAACAACATGGCAGAAGCAGATCTACAATTAACAAACAAAATTTGACAAGGCAGTTGCTGGATCTGTACTTATTTTTACGTTACAAGCACTTACCTGATGTCTTGTGCAACGTGTTATAAAGATATTTCCTAAAAGATTTTGGCAAATGAATTATGTAGCTGAAATGTAATAACGAAGGTAGAAATTTGTCCTGTTATCAGTCACACACATTCAAGCAGAAAGCCAGTGCAGCACAGTAGATAGAACTATAAGCTCTGGGATCTTCTCATTCAACCAAGATTGCTTCATACAAAAGTTGACAATACACTAGTGAAAGCCATTGTTGATATTCAACATTTTTTAAATAGCTGAACAGAATAGACAATAAGGCATGAAGGAAAACTTGGATAGGAGGCTGGCCTGGAGTCTAGGTTCAGAAAGGGAAAAAAAAAAGCATTAAAAATGGACAATAAATATGGTATTCTCATTTTTTTGCCCTGAATGCATCAATTAACTGATCTTTACTGTGCTGAAATTCTGCTGGTTTTAAAGGGAGGGTAAAATATAAACCATCATTTTTTAATTCCATCTGTTTAAGTCTAGGTGCAGTTTGAAATGCTGGCACTGAGAGAGACAAATGTTTTTTGTGGTTCACATACCAACTAATGTAAATTATGGACTTTGCAAAATCGCTGAAAGATCCTCCCATGGATTGTCAGACCCACCTGCCCAGGCTGAGGAGATCACACATTTCAGTCCTGGTATCAGAAAAAGGATTCCTGTGAAATACTTTTATAAACTGTGAAAAATCCACAATTTATAATTCCTGTTACTGTGTCTGAACTCCCAGTTTCCTCAATAAAAAGATCTCAGAGCACTGGATCCAGTCTTTGAAGGAGTTCCTAACATTTCAGAGATCTTGCACATGGCAGATAATGGCTTATTTTAACAACTGCTTCTATTTGGGTTGTTTTGCTGAAGATTTCAGAGGAAAATCCCACCTTGTCCAACTCTGAAAAACCGCACCAGCACAAACATATCTTACTTTTTCTACTGGCACACCTGAAACACCTTGTGTAGACCACAGTAAAACAGCAAAGGATGAGTTTAAACTATTATATTTCTTGATAATTTAGATATGGCAGCAAAGCTTTCTACTTTACCATTACTCAGAACTGTGTTATTTCTCCACCTCTGCCTTGGTTTTCATTGTATACTGCTTCACCCATGCAGCATAAATTCAATTTTTTAAATTTTTAATTTCTTTTATAGGAGAACAGGTTATTTCAAGTTGGACCAAGCAGTTTATGATGAATGTTTGTAGAGCAATTTAGCATGGGAGGATTTTTTTTTTTGTTAACCCTGGTGTATCATCCACTAACTCTGCTCCTGAGTTCAGAACATGGAATGTAACTGCATTTCATAGAGCATTTTCCCCTCTTATTTTCAGTCCTCTTAGGTATGTGACTCAAATCTAGACATCACCTGCATTTTTCAGCCTTCCTTGAAGGAAGGACATTGCTTGGTTTGTCTATGCTATCCCAGTAAATATCTGGAATCCAGGTGTGTCCAAAGCTTGGCACCAAGCACACTCGTTTGTGTCAAAACCAGATTTGCCCCTGATGTGATGAATGCCAGAAGTGACCAGGAGATGACTCTGAGCAGAGTGCCAGGGAAGGAATTCTGAGCAGGGAAGGGTGGCCTTGATCACATCCTCCTAAATGGCTTTACCTGAGTCCCCCTAAAAACATTTCCCCTAAAGGCAAGGACTGAAACCAGCTGAGGATCCCTTGCACTGCTGCAAAGCACAATGGCTGCAACCATTTCAATTTCTATTTCCACTTCTATTACCATTTCCATTTCCATTCCCATTTCAATTTCTATTTCCTCTTTAATTTCCACTTCCATTTCCACTCCCATTTCCATCTCCATTTCCATTTACATTTACATTTCCACTTTCATTTCTGCTTCCATTTCCACTTCCATTTCAATTTCCACTTCCACTTAATTTCCATTTCCACTTCCATTTCTATTTCAGTTTCCACTTCCACTTCCCCTTTCATTTTCACTTCAATTTCCACTTCCATTTCAATTTCTACTACCATTTCCCCTTTCATTTCCATTTCCATTTCCATTTCCATTTCCATTTCCATTTCCACCTCCCATTTCCACTTCCACTTCCACTTCCATTTCCATTTCCATTTCCACTTCCACTTCCATGTTCAGAGGCCCCTCTAGGACAGTCCTAGGAGCCATTGCCCATTTTAGTTGTATTTTCCAATCCTGCCTTTGACCCTCACACAGCAGAGTGGAAATTGAACTGAAGCCACTTTGGTCCAGGTCCATTACAAGGCACCAGCACAAACCAGATTTTCTCTGACCTTGGGAGCAGAAGTTGTGAACAGAAGTGCTCAAATCTCTCAGTCCAGGAGAGTTGGAAGGAAAACTCCTGGTCCTTCCATGCCTGCAGCTGGAGGTGTCTCACAGGAGCCCACCCATGTCCTGGGATGTTGGAATTTACACAGAACAAGTAGAGTTGCACCCATATTTGTAAAGCTGACTCTTACCAGGGCCAAACCCTGTGAATTGTCCAGCCCACTGTGAAATATATTTTCCAAGCTAAAAGAGAAGGGATTTGATGCCTCCATTGATATCAGGAAGAAATCAAACAAGCACAGGGCATTTTGCTCTGAAGTGGCCTTCGAGTCTAAGTGATACGACGACACCTCCAGCTCTTTTGATTAAATTATTTGCATTGATTTTCAATCAGTTCACTGACATTGGTGTACATTTTCATGTGCCACAGGAGTGGATCTAAACCAGCTAGAGACACAACATCTATATTGAACAGTATTCCTTTTTCTCTTCCTATGAGATTATAAACCAACTTTCCACAAGAAATCTAAACATCAAATATCAGTGTAATTTGCTATACCTTTTTATGTCTTCCTTCTTGACACTTAGACTGAATCATTTTCACTACAATTTGCAATCTAAACAATTACATAAACTTCTGGGTTTCATCAGGGCAGGAAATCTCCTAAATAGCCGTGCAAGATCCTTTTGTGCAGCAGTGCTCGTAGGAAAATCCTGGTTCTAAATGTATTTATTGACTGTACTCCAAAGCTACGTGAGAAAAAATCAGAATGTGAACCTGAGCTGTTTTTACATCTTATCCAAAGCTGTGAATCACAGAGCACCTCAGCTTTCAAATAGGCAGAAGATTTAAATAAGGAAAGGATTCCACCACTGGTTTTCTGGGTCAGGTTCCTTCTGTGTTATTACACAGATGCTATAGACACACTGTCTGTTTAAAATTTGCCTCTTCTTAAAAGGATGAGAAATTGTCTTCTCAAGCCCCCAGTGTTTCACCCAGTGGAATTCTAAAATTGTCAGTAATAATTCGGTAAATTATGTCTACAAGAAAATTGCAGTTCTGTCCTTCTGAAGGAGAGGATTATTTTACCACACTGCTCAGTGTTCATCTCTGAAAATCACTTATTAGGCTGCCCTTGGCAAATTCACAAACTGCAGTTGTCAGGACCATCATAAAGTTGTATGCAACATCAATTTAACGATAACATTACACTGGTTTTCTCTCCAGCCTTGCATGGAGCCTGTGAATTTGTGGGAAAGAGATATTCAATACCAATGTATCCCTGAACAATGCAGAAAATGACAGATCTGTGTTCTGAGGACATAACATACACCTTGTCCACATTTCACTTGGGTCCTTTCAAACAGCTGCCAATCCTGCTTCCAGATAAGTACAGAACATTACATGTATTCAGAAACTGTTTAAATTATTTTAAAGTTTTAGGTTACTACTTTAATTGCAAAGTCTGGATTTTCCTCTCTTCCTAAAGGCACGATATGAATTCTCCTCTCATTGTTGTAATGTTCTGTGATATAAGCCTGCTATAATTTAGCACTCAACTGCACTGAATCCCATTATGAAGTCTCATCTTATATCACACAGAGTATATCTGAGTATAAAACATAAAATGCTTAGCTTGTAAGGATAGGGAGCTTGTCATCTCTTTAATTTGATCACTAAAGTGGAATTTTGGATTAAAAAAAAAAAAGTTGGACTATAATGGCAAGATAATGCTAAATATCCAGATTTTTAGAATGACTGACATGCTGTGCATTGCAGAGATAGAGATATGTGTGACCTTCACAGAAGTTAATTAAAATATGGAGAAAAAAAAATTCAAACTGCTTTTTTTTTTTCCTCTAGGAAGTGTGTATTTCAAATGTCCCTGGCCCTGAGCAATACATGGGGCAGTCCAGCATGTCTCCTATTTGCCACACAAGGTCCCCTTGCACAACTTCCCTCTAGAGAGTGTCACAGGGAGAGAGTCTCTGTCACTGATATTCACATGTTTAACAGAAATCCTCTTTTGCTGGCCCACATGTGGCATTTAGGCTTTGAACCTTCACTCTGTTCTTAAGAAATCCTGGGGTAGACATTAAAAGGAACATTTGTGTTGACCTTGCCATAGAATCATAGAAATGTTTAGGTTGGAAAAGACCTTGAAGATAATTGAGTCTAATTGCTGTTACTATCTAATGATTTCTTTCCTTAATATAATTATCTTAAATTTGCAGTAATAAGGATATTGCAGTGATAAGTACACAGACCTTCTGATTTACTGAGCTCTTTTACAGCTGTAAGAAAAAAGTGTTAGAAATGATGTAACATAAATTTAACAAATTTATTTGCTTGATGAAGTATCAGTGTGAAAATTCAATGAGTGCCTTCAAGTAATGTTTGAGCAACAGTCACGAAGAAGCTTAATAAATCAATGTTTGCTTGCAGTGGCTGTTCAAATTGGAAGCAAATTACATTTTGTACACTCTCTGCTCACTGACTGCTCAACACCTGCAATGAGTTACTTGGAAATGCCCAGACCTCTGTGATACAAGAACTGGTGACACCTGAACAGGGAAATAATGTTCTGTGATCCACAAAGTGTTTCCAGGACTGCCCCAGGTTTGCATTCTGGGTTGGGGTGGAACAAACCTCGATTTTTCCCTCCACCCCCAATCCCAGAGCTGTGAATCCCATGGCAAAAGCTCTTGCCTATGGTATGGAAGATCCAGTCCAAACCTTTGTTCTCCTACTCTGTCCCACCTTTTTTGCCATCAGTAAGAGAGATGGAATGCTGTCCTAAATTTTATTGGAGCTCTTCTAGGTTGCAAATGACTTCAATATTGTTTCCTGTGGAAGAATACTGTTTCCACAGGAAAGAATATTGAGAAGAGACCAATAAGCCACTTTCCTGACATAGCAGGAAAAAATTCAATAAAAGCCCCAGCTAAATCTAAGCAGGCTTCTGTGTCCATAGCACAGAAAGAAGCCAAAAATGAGCAAAGTCTAAATGCTACCAGTCTGAAGGAAGAACTCTTCTCCAGCCTCAAATTTGAGGGGTACAATGTGTGAATTGGGTAAAAAAAATAACAGAAATATTAGGGTTTTGGGAGTACTGGGAAGCTCCATCCTTTTATCATCTCTCTGAAACCTTTTCCAGGGGATCAGAGGGGAAGAGGGAGAGAAATGCCCTGAGGATGTGAGGGAGGGAGGAGCAATGAAGGAGGAAATTATGGAAACCCTGGAAGATGGGACATTACCAAACAAACAGCATGCCCAACCATTTCAAATCCTTTCAACAGAATTCCTTCTCCCAGTCTGCTACCCAGGTCTGCCACAGCTCAAGGGAATGCTCCAAGCATGGCAAGAGGCCATGGAGCCCTTGGTACTCTCCCAAATCTCATCCCCAGCTGGGCTCTTGCCACATTGTCCATCCACTGCTGTCCAATTTATGTGGATTATGAAAGTTTCACACCCTCAGCAGGGTGGCATAAAGGAAATTCATGACACAACCAGCACCAGCTTCATGGTCAGGCTGCGGTGGCCCAGGTGGTGGAAGGGCAGTGCTACAAGAGGGTCGGGCTGTAAATCAAAATATTCCAACAATCTGGTGCTCATGGAAAGTCACCTTAAACCTGAGAAGCCTTTCCCACTGAAAGTCTTTCCAAAGTGCTCTGATCCTGTCAAAAAGTTTTCATTTCAGTGAACTGACATTTTCTGATAAAAAACCCCTTTGTCTAAACATCCCTTGATAGCACTGATGGTAAATATGGGGGTGAAATAAAAGATCTGCCACTGATAGAAATAATGTTCATAAAAATGGTTGCAAACACACGTTTCCACTGAGGAAAGGAAAAAATGCAAACAATGAGTGGCTAAATACTTGCTGCTTACATAAAGACACTTTTTTTTCCCCAGCATAAGACATGGAAGTGGGTTTGGGGGAAAAGATGCAATAAACAGTGGACTCCTTTTTTTTTTTACAATAAATTTTCATAAAAATATCTACAAAAAGGCCAAGTTAGCAGTGTTGGATATTACAATGTATTTGATTAATTTTTTTCTTTTTTAATATAAAATTGTCAGATAATCTTGTCCTGTAAAAATACTACATTTTAAAATTCACCGTGGAGCTGTCAGGCTCCCACAGCCTCTTAGAGCTGGAGCTGGTACTGAGCTTGTGCTCCTTGTCAAAATTTAATGAGACGACCAGTTCTAAAATAATTGAATTTTCATATCAGAGCGAACCAGGATTACTCAGACAATAAAAATGCTGAGTCCTGTACTGTTACTGGCAAATACCTTTTGCTTTGCTCATGGAATCAGTATGTAAATGTTCAGGGTTTGTATTTAAGGCATCTTATGCATTTAGAGTTGTAGTACTGGCAATAATTTCAAATGGTGCTGTTGATAAGTAGCTGGGATTTTTTTTTTTTTAATAATGTTCAAACTGTAATTTGTTTGGTGAATCGGGATAAGCATTTGGTTTATATTTTATATAAATGTTAATGCACTTGCAGTTTAATTATATTTCTTAACTTTCAGCATTTCAAAAGTAGAATTTGAAGGCCACTCCATCAGATTGTCTTGCTTCCAGGGAATGCTTATGAGTACAGTCCCACTGACTTTTGGCTTTAAAAAGTGGAACTGTCCCCAAAGTTAATGCCAGCTCCAGAGGGTGAATATGTGTGCTGAGGCATGAAGAGCAGGACAATGCTGCATGTATTCCTCAGCTTGCAGGTTGAAAAGTCAGAGACAAAAGGTCCCCATCAGAAGTACAAAAGGAATAAAAACCAAAGCAAACCCAAAACCCCACCCCTGACTGGGATTATTTACATAAATGCTCCAAGGAACACTAAAATGTACTTCAGCAGTGCAGGGGTTGGTGCTGCGGAAAGGGCTCATGGAAATAATTAAAGGGGGTCTCAAGAATCATTACATTACCAACACCTTTATATATTTCCTTTTCTTGTTTTCCAGAGATTATTAGGAGATATAAAACTGCAGGAATGAGGATTTCTAAACTTTTCCAGCTGCCCAAATCTCTGGGACTGTCTTAGCATCAGAATTTTGCTTGACTCTGTGAGGCTGTGTTGAGTTTCCAGCATGTGGACAGAACATATTTGACTATAATTCACAGGGAAGGAGAGCTCCTAAACAACTCCCAGCAAACAGAAAGCCTTTAATCCATTTTTTTCCATGATATTTCCCAGTCCATCTTCCTACAAATCACCCCAACAGTCTCAGCATTAACACTTAGGGCAGAGTTAGCCACATATAATTTTGTTTCCTTGCCCAGCTCTAACGTAACAGACATTCATGTGTAGCTGTCTCAGACATGCTACAGAAAATCCATAGAAGAGAGGAGAATTGGAAAAATACATTTCCAACCCCCAAAAGAGTCTGTGGGACAAATTCCAAGCACTGACAAAAGAAGAAGTGAGAAGTCCCTGCAGTGAATGCTGTCCTGCACCCTTGGGAAGGCAGGGAGGAGCCTGCACTGCTCCATGGGAGATGTAGTTCAATCCTCAACACTGAATTTAAAAAAGGACAAAATGCAGGAATGAGGCCACCTGAAAGGAAGTGAATGCAGCTCCTGTGTGTCACTTGAATGATGGTAATGGTGTGGTGGAGGCCTTGTAAGACATGTAGGGCCAAGCGAACATCTGGATTTTTTTGGTTGTTATTACAGTAATATTTGTTGGGGAAATTAATATTATTCATAAAGGGATTAAATGGAATTGGGTGGTCAAGTATATTTGTTTTTCCAGTCTGCAGTCATAACCAGTTCATAGTTACGTAATTGATATTTCAATTTTTTTCTGCAGATGAAGATAACCTGTAAATAACATTATCTCTCTCAGATAAGGCTTCTTTACATCTAGAGGTGGGGTCTGTAGCCGTGATATTTTCTGAAAAATCCTTTCCTTCGGATTTTTCCTCCTGAGAAGCTGACAGGCCTCAGGAACAAAATGGAAACAATGGTTATCTGCTGCTGTGGAATACAACAGGTGCATCTGTGATTGGCTCATGTGGTTGTTTCTAATTAATGGCCAATCACAGTCAGCTGGCTTGGACAGAGAGCTGAGCCACAAGCCTTTGTTATCGTTCCTTGCTATTCCTAGCTTAGCTAGCCTTCTGATGAAATCTTTTCTTCTATTCTTTTAGTATAGTTTTAATATAATATATATCATAAAATAATAAATCAAGCCTTCTGAAACATGGAGTCAGATCCTCGTCTCTTCCCTCATCCTCAGACCCCTGTAAACACTGTCACAGGGATCAATTAATATGGATATTGTCACATGTTAAGCAGTCATAAAATCACAGAATCACAGAATATTTAGAGTTGGAAAGGACTTAGAAGTCAACTTGGGCACCTTCAAGCTGTCTCTGTCTTTTCTCATTGGCCTCACACTGTCATTTTCTCAGACTTTAAATTCAGTGTTATTTCTGATATCATAGCACCTGAGTTCCCACTGATCCTTAAGACAGAATATCATATTTACCAGGAATTATATCCATTATTTTCCACTCTGTTCCTCCTGAGAGCTTTCCTACTCAAGTATGACTTTAACAATACCTCACATATTTCTCTCCCTCAATTATGAACAGATTTTACACTCTGAAAATTGCTGCTGGCAGGAGCTGTGTATCAGTAATTAGGTGTCACCTCTGTGCCCTGCAAAATGCTCTCAAAGACAGCAACACTGAGCAGTGGACAACTGCATCAGGTGACTCAAGAAACCAGCAGCTTATTATTCCTGAAATGAACTGAAAAATGTTAGTTGTAAGAGACAAATAAGAAATAAAATCCTTTGTCAGTTTCTTAAAGCCTGCAAAATTGGGAAATATTGCACAGTGAGAGCAAATTTTGTATATCAAAACATGAGTTTCTGCCCAAATAATCACTTGCAGGAAAATAAAATTGAAATACAGGTACGAGACTGAAACTTTTCAGGCAGATACGAAATAGGAAAGGGCCCAGAGTGAACAACTGAAAATTGCAGGTTCCAGAGCAAGCATTTCCCATTTTAGCTAAAGGACACAGCCTTGTGTCAGGAACTGTTTCTCATTTTTTGGATGGCCCTTTCCCAAATTTCCATCAGGAAAAGCTGCAATAATGATATTTGTGCAACTGAATATTATTGGGGGGATTTTTGGTGGGGTTTTTTGTTTGTTTTTTTGTTTGTTTATTTGTTTGTTGGGAGGGGTTGTTGCCGTTGTTGCTTTTTTGAGTTTTTGTTTGGGTTTTTGGGTTTTGGGGTTTTTTTGGAGAATGGAATTTAAAGAAAACTTGATTTAGTGTTAAAACCCTGAGTGAAGCAGCCAGCTGGTTTCACTGGCTCTGCTGCAGCGCTGGCAAGATCCAGAACAGCCAGGAGAAGAACAACTGAGCCAGTTTTGAGTTACATTTCTGCCAATTGCACAGGGTGAGCCACTTCTGCAAAAATACTGAGTTCTGTTAATGTGCAAGAATGCACTTAGTGCATTGGCTTTTCAAAGCTTGCCTAAATTGTGATGCAGCAGCTGAGAAAAGGCAGGTAAAGCTCATTAGTCTTATTAAACAGTTAAAATTCTCTGCAGGTGAAGACTTTTCAGGCTGAACCTGAAACTCAGTGTTGCTGCTGCTAGGAGTGATGCATCCCTACACCTTCCCCTCCCCTCTTGCATTTACACTGCAGCAATTGTGTACTAAAACATCATTTTTGTGTACAGTGGTGACCTCCTGGAGGGTTTGGTGACAGAATGCTCATTTGTATGTAATCAGCCCCAAAATGCATTTTGTCCCATGACTTAAAAAAGGTAGAAGAGTCACTAATGTGCTCTTTTAGCCCAAACAGAGTTTAATACCAAGGTTTTTTATCTGAGATCAACTTTATTATAATACAGTAATTACACAGGGGGAAAAAAAAAAAGTGATGGTGATAATGTCAGGCACGTTTAACCTCCCTTGGCGTCCCACATTCTCAGCACTGAGGGCTCAAGGAAAGGCCTCCCCTGACTTCCTGATAACTGGATGAGTGATTATCCCCCTTGTTAATGGGCAATGATAGAGCCAAGTCCTCCATATGGGCAGAATATTCATGAGGGGGCTGCGCCAGCAGAGATAAGGGTGGGAGATGCCACAAGCAATCACTTATGAGAGCACTAGGGGAGAAATATTCACACTGGGGGACGCGGAGCCAGCCCTGGGGGCTCTGGGTGAGGGTGGCAGCAGGACAGAGCCATGGCTGGCATTGGGGACAGGGACTGAGCCCAGGGCTGGGCTTTACCAGTGAAGGCATCACATCCACCTGGTGGAAGGTGGCCCTGCCCAGCAGGCAGGGACTGGGGGATCCTAAGGTCCCCTCCAGCCCAAACCATTCCATGATGCCATGACAATTTCAGCTGCCATGTGTGAGATTTTCCCCCACCCGGAATCACAGCCCCAAATCTGTGCAAGGAAGGCAAAGCTCCTATGAAGGTCCAGGTGCCACTGCTGTGGCTTTCTTTGGGAGAAGAATTGTCCTCCCATCTGAATGGCTGCCCTTTATCAGACAACCAGAGAATCTTTAGGTCAAGGTTTTCAAGAGGGGACTGGCATTACTCTCATTTTTCAGTCTATTTCAACATTTTCTGCCCAAATGAGATGGAAACACTGACATTTGTAAATATTCCCACATCAACAATCTGAAAAATATTGAATGTGCCAGTCAAATGTCCTGTGGATTTTGAGAAGTGCTATTTAATTTATTTTTGATTAGCATGTCTCAGTATTTTTAAAATTTTATTTCTTAAGAAGGAGAAGTAAGTTATTATGAAAAGAAAATGTCATATTGATAACTGTGAAACTTCTTGACTAAATTCATACACATGAGGCACTCTCTGATGTTACAAATTGATTTCTTAGACCAATCACACTTTGGAAAATAAACTGATGATATGTTCTTACAAAAGCAGCTCTTCTGACCACACAGAACAAGACTCCAGACCAGTAAACTTTTCAAAAATTAGTGAGTATGGTGATGGGAGATGTGGTGTTCCATGTCATGGTTAATGGCTCCTCCATTCTCTGCTGTGGTTCCTTCCACTCAAAGTTCTTTTGAATGGCAATATTATGCACTGAAATAACTTGTGTAATGTGATCAGCTCAGCCAGGACCAGCCATGATCCACATTGCTTTGACAACAATCTCACTTCCTTGACACTGCTTTTAAGCAAAAAGTGGGTTTCTTGTTACAGAGGCTTAAAAAAAAAAATCTATAACAGATTTTTGCTTTCATTAAAAAAAAATTTATCATAAACTCTTCCCAGCAAACATATATATTTGGGGAAAAAAAAAAAAAACCAAGCCAACAAAACAACCAAAAATTGACCTCCCAAAAATGCTTTCCTTTCTAATCTTATTCCACTAAAATAAAGCACCAAAACTGAATGCTTTTCTCCCAGTCTGGAAAATACCAAAGCTGAGAGGGTTTCATCCCAACATGAAACTAAATCTGAATTGACTGACCTGTAGTTCTGCTGAACTCCTACCAACCTTAATCAAAACAACTGCAGCCACCACCAAACCTGACAGGATCTGTCTTCAAGCAGCTACAAATTGATGGAAACTCATGAGATAACTCACATGGACAGGCAAAGCAAGAGATTCTCAGTGTCAAATTTAAAAATGTGTGGTCACTGAATTGCAAGGTTTCTGTCTTTTTCTCCAAGAGGAAAATGCGTGCCTGGTGCAGAGGCAGCACAGAGGGGTGGCTCCACCTGCACACCTCCTGTGCACTGGCACTGCCACCAAAAGCAGACCAAAAACCAGCACAAAAACGTGGCCACATTTCCCTTCACAGAGAAAAGCAAGGCACAACTTCCCAAGGATATTTTCTGTGAATCGCAGCAAGGAACCTCAGAGAAAGAAAAAACAATTTTTATCTCAGTTGCTGCGCCTCTTGTTGTGCACAGGTGGAATGCATTGTGGAAGACTGTTTACCTGAAAAGAATTAGTAATTGGATTCTGGTGTGAGTGTTTTAATTCATTGACCAATTGAATCCATGTGTGTGTGCCCTGTTGGTTGACAGTCATGAGATTCTGGCAGTTCAGTGCAGTTGGGCGCTTGTGTAGATTCCGTGTAATATAGTACAGAATAATATAGTATAATAAAGTAATTAATTAGCCTTCTGATATCAATAGAGTCAGATACATCATCTCTCCCTTCATTGGAGTTGCTTTGTTTTACTATATAAAAACCTTGTCCAATCCATTTTTGTGCATCCTACAGAGCCTCAGGAGATGTCACAGTTGGGATACACACACAGGGTGGGTCATGGAAGAGGCTGGAAGATTTCTCAGGATGCCAAGTCCTGAGCGCTGGAGAGGCTGGGCTGAGTGTGGACATTCTGTGATGTTCCAGACTGCAAGGCAAGATGTTTTCTATTACCATCTGTATGGCAGCTGTCTTTTGTCAAGAAGGCAGTTTTCCTTATTTCTTCCACAATCACTCCTCCCTTGGGAGGGGACATTGCTGATAACAGCTATTGAATGTCACTGCATGGCTGATAAGAACTACAGCATCCCATTGGAAGATGTGAGCCCAGAGGGAGGAGCCAAGAATTCCTACATGGAAATAATCTGGAGATTCTGGAACACCAGCACAGCTTCTCCACTGGATTCCCCAGAGGAACAGCAGCTGCCTCTCCTTCCACTGCATCTTCAGAGGAAGAATCCATCCTTCTCTACAGGATCCCTGCTCCAGCAGAGCCACCCCTGACACTGCAGGAGGGCTGAGCCACAATTCCAATGGGACTGCTGCCAACAGCCTGACCCACAGGGTGTCAGGCTGGGTTCTGACTCTGTCAGTGTTGTTGTAGTGTACTGCATTGTTTATTTTATTCTTTTATTTCCTTCCCAATTAAAGAACTGTTATTTCCTGCTCCCATATTTTTTTGCCTGAGAGCCCCTTAATTTAAAATTTATAGTAATTCGGAGTGGGGAGGTTTTACATTTTCCATCTCAGGGGAGGCTCCGGCCTTCCTTAGCAGACTCCTGTCTTTCCAAACCAAGACATGTGACAATTTCCAGCATTTCAGCCCACATCTCAGGTGGAGCTGAGGGCTCTGCACTTCTACCTGCAGCACCAAACAATATTTAACCTTTCTTTACACACAGCAAATACGTTTTATTCTTTTTTTTCCCCTGTATCAATAGAAACAAAAATTTTGTTATTGCTATTTTTAAAAAGTAGATTTGAAAACTATTTCTTCAGAAATCCTTTATCTGCCTCCCTTCAGAAGTGCAGCAAATCCTAATATGATTTATCGAAAGTCCTTGCTTCCAAAAGGCATTGTGGCCACTGAAATAATGAACTACTTGAAAGTCACATTTAATTTACTTCCAAAGAAACAAGCTAGCATTGCTCAAGGTTGCTGGGGAAACAGGAAAGCTGCTTTAGATCAGTTTGCAGCAGAGAAGACTTGCTGATATTCTGCAATCCGTACATGTTCACCATAACTTTAACCATCTCTTATTTTCAGAAAGCCATTTCTGATTTTGTGCTAAATACTCGTCTTCATTCCCACAGCATGGCCTTGTTTTCAGTTGAGGATTCAGATTCATAAATCTGACTTAAAAATAAGCTGGTTTATCACAGCTGTGTACATGTTTCTTCTTTGGGGTCCCATTTATCCAAGAATGCATCCAATTTCAGCCCAAGAGAAGCCCACAGTAGGCAGAAAAATCTCATTTCTTGGGAATCTGCAGTGCCAACCTTGTTTGCAATTTCAGGTGATCAGACCCTTCCCAAAATCTTTTATTGCCTGCCCTTAGACTTTCCTGCTTTAAAGAAAAGTTGTAATAATTCCCAGAGTTGTAAAATTCAGTTAGACCATTCACTTAGTGCTCTGCCATAACGAAAAAGAAAATAACATTTGAAAGCCACTTGCACATGTGGAGTTCTGCTAATCCTTCTCCTGCAGACAAATCAGGAGCCCCTTTTCCAGCAGCTGCAGTGCACAGATGTGATTTAACATGTACATACCCAATTTTATCCCAATTTACTCAAAGTTGCAGTGGGGGAATGAATGGACCAACAGAGAAATGGGGAAGCCTGTCCTGGGCAGTGAGGGAAGATAAACCAGCTCTGCATTGCTCCTCCCTAGAACAGTTTTCTCACAATATTCAGTTTTATCCAAGAGATCAGTCTCCTAAAATCATGTCACATGAGTCACATGAGTAGGGATAAAAGAATTATGTGTGCATCATTGTTTAATTAAGACATTATTTATCTTTTCGAGTCCTAGGATTAGAGCGAGCACAAATTAAGTTCAAAATTTACAAAGGAAAATATTAACCAAAATTGAAGTGCTTAAAATAATTGATGGTATTAAGTTCAGATTGCTCTCTGTCTCACAGAAACACAATTTAGAAAAAAGCCTAAAACAAGAGCTACAGAATATCTCTGATGTAGTTGCACATCATGTCTTGTGTTTTTACAGATGCTTAGGCTGTAGGGGATGTGTTTGGAAATATCTACCAGAAAACCCCCAGTTTTTCTACCAACACTCTTTTAGTCCAGCTCTTGGATATAAAATTTCATCTCTACCCTCTTTGGTTGGTTTTATTAATTAATTTTCCTCCATACAGCTCATCCAAGTGCTTTTATCTTTTTTTTTTTCCTTATTCTTCCTTATTCTTTGCCTAATTACACATTTTGAGACTTTTGGTGACATTCCATTAGATGCTCAGTGATTTTTGCTCTGGATCAAAATCACTGTCTTCTTTAAGGTACCAGAGTGACATTTTTGACTGAACACTATATTTTTAATTATATATGTAATACATAGATATAGCTATACATATAGACATAAATTTTATTATATACTTTTATTTTAATAAATATATTATATACAATATATACTATATTATGTAATTAATATAATATAATATTATGTAATTAATATAATATAATATATAATTTGTATACTACAATATTTATAATATAATATATTATAATTTTATATTGTATATTTTATATATTTTTTATAATATATGTTTTATTTTCTATATATTGAAATATATAAAAATATATAGTTCAGTCAAAAATTTCTCTCTGGTACCTTAAAGAATACAGTGATTTTAAACCAGAGCAAAATTATGTATATTTAAACATTATATTTTATATATACATGTTTACACACACATATATATAAAATATAAAAATATATAAACACTTTTTAATTTATATATGTACATATACTATATATATATATACATACACACACACACTTAAAAAATATAAATTTCCTTAAATCATGGTGCTTTTACCCAGTAGGATCAACTGAAGAGAGAGGAAAGCAGTGGGATGCCAAAGGTAAGGAAGTAAGAGTGAAGGTTTGGACCAGGTCAACTTTGAATGGCCAATGAATAACAGAAACAAGGAGGATTGAGAGGAAAACTCTCTGAGAAACTGAAGATAAGGTAAAAAGGCTTGTTGAAAAAAAAACTTTCCAAGGCTGCAGTGCCTGGAGGGTTGCGAGCAGGAAATGTGCCCCTGCCCCAGGGCATGCATGCCAGCCTGGGCTGGGCAGGGCTGGGGCTCCCTGCCCATCCCTCCCACATGGAAATGCAGGGATGCAGGAAAACACACCCCGCAAATCCGATAAGGCAGGAGTGGGGACCCGGGGGTGACCCTGAACCGCTCAGTCCTGCTCCATCTGACAATACCTTTTATATTCAGAATAGTTTTCACCTAAAACTTTCAGAGCTGGGAATGTCCTTTCCAGATTTTCATCTACAGCAAGAGACAGAACAGGGAGAACTCTACGAAAGAGAAGAAAAATGGAGATGCAAAGGTGCAAAGGGATGTTTTAGGACCAAAAAAAAAAGAAAAACAAAGGGGGAAAAATAAAGAGAAAGACAGTTAATAAAAGAGAAAAATATTTAAGTCCAGTCAGTCCCCTAGATGACTCACTGAGGGTCAATGCTGCCATACTTAGGTTTATTATACAGTAAGATCATTGTATTTTATATTGATTGTGATTTTATCTGATGTATGTTGGCTACTGTGAGGTAGTGCTCACTCTGAACAACAACTTATAACCTTAAAGCTTTATTGATAAGGGTAATGCAAAAAAATGAGTTGTTTTTGTGGCCACAAAAGCAAGCAGTTCCACCAAGAAAAGTGCTGCTCTGTCATCTTTAAGATAATTCATCAGATATCTGGAAGATAACCTTGTTTTCTTGAGGGAAAACCTCTCACAGCTGCCATTGCTCAGAAAGCACCATCTGATAATACCTTTTATATTCAGAACAGTTTTCACTTAAAACTTTCAGAGCTGGGAATGTCCTTTGCAGATTTTCATCTACAGGAAGAGACAGAGAACAGGGAGAGCTCTAGCAAGGAGAAGAAAAATGGAGATGCAAAAGGATGTGTTAGGACCAAATAAAAAAAATCAAAGTTGCCAAGTGTAGCTTGGTTATTCACAGGTAGCTAATTTAGAGCATAATCATCTACTCCAAGCTGAAGAGTAAACGCATTAGCACTGACAAACATTACCTACTGGAATAAATACAAGTATTTATAAAAGCATTAAGAGATCCTATTAAGAGATTCTGAGAAATCTGAGGTTTATACCAGGAAAACTTCACTTATCTACTGTTAAAACAAATTTATGGAGTGCAGACTCCGTGTGTGTGGCCCTAAGAATTACACAACTGTGCATAATCACACTCAGAACAGGGTAAAACTGGGTAATTGCTATCTCCATATTGTGTTATTGTACAAATTAGTATATCCTGCATCTTCTTGGAAGGAAAATGAGGCATATGGTTTTGTGCTGTGTTGTAGACCCAGCAGACAATAAACTGATCCCTCATGAGAACACACCAATGCAAAGTGTTGCCTTGTGTCAACAGGGGAAAAAAAAGAAAAAAGGAAGAAAAAAAGAAAGAGGAAAAGAACAAAATGACCAGGGAAAGCATGAAATTCAATGGAGAAAGTGATTTAATTGCACGGAAAAAGAAATATTAATACGGGGGAAAAAAGCTCTTCTGTGAAATTGAGGGTGTATAACAGATAAGAGAAAATATATATATTTTTTAAAAGCCATAAATTCTCCTTAGTAATGTCAATTTAATTGAAAATGCTGCTAAATCTGCCCGTATTCCATGAGTGTGCACATTAAGATTGGTGCGTCCATAAAGGCACTCCAAGAGGAGCACACAATGCCATGCTAATAGGGTTAGGTGCTCAGAATATAAGGTAACATAAGTGCCATTTGATGCAAGAGTTGCTAGGGAAGGCTATTTTTTTTTTTTTTTCCAGCCTGTTAATTAAGTGAATTTAGTGCTTTTGAAAGGTGCCAGATTGACAATGGTGGGACTGAAGTCCTCTATTGAGGGAGCAGCAGAGCCCGGGTGGAGCTGCCCCCCAGCCTTGACCCGCAGGGCTCAACCTCCAGCGAGAGGTGGGCCGGGGCTCCCCGCGCTGCTGCTCCCCTTTCTGCTGATCAACCTGCTAATTAGCCGCGGGTTTGTGCCCGGACACCTGTCCTTAGGAGCTGAACCGGCTTTTCTAAAGAGTTAAAACCAGAGCAAAATTTTATATAGATATATATTTATATATATTTATATTTATATTTATATTTATATTTATATTTATTTATATATTTATATATATTTATATATTTTTATTTTTATATTTATTTTTATATATTTTTAATATATTTTTATATATTTATATCTTTATATAGCTATATATTTATATATTCATACATATTTATATTTATATTTGTAATTATATATAATTAATATTTATATTCTATTTATATTTATAATTATATTTTTCTTTTTATATATACATATTTCTAATATATACACATATATATACATACATATATACATATAATTATGTATACATATATACAAATATATGTATATATGTTATATATATGTGTATATGTTATATATACATATATAGCACGATACTATAATATTATACATAAAATATTATATATTAAATATATAATAAATATAATATAAAATATAAATATTTATTCTAGATAGTTATATCTATAGGTATTTTATTATTGTATAGTATATGTTTTTATAGCTTTTTACATATTTATGTTTTTCTATATTTATGTATTTTAAATAGAAATATATTTAGATATAAATATATAAATATAAATTACTATATGAATTAATATATAAATAAATAGATGAAATATATAAATAGATTAATATAATATAATATAATATAATGCAATACAAATTATATGTTATATGTTATATATTTATTTATATTTATTATATAATTTTTATTTTCATTTTTTAAAAATTTCTTTAAATCATGGTGCTTTTACCCAGTAGGATGAACTGAAGGGACAAGAAAGCAGAGGGATGCCCAGGGGGAGGATAATTAGGGAGGGGATTTTCCAGCTGACCCAGGGTGGAGGCAATAGGGACAGGAAAGGCAGCTCAAGGTGTGGGTCTCACCTAAATGTGTTTTTAAGGGAGTAAATGGGAAAAATGACTATTTAAAAATATGGTGTCCGTCCAGCTGCCTTGGTGACTCCTTTTCCAGAACTCTCCTTCTTGACTTCTGCTGTTGAAATGCCAATTCTTTCATGGCTGTTCTGTTTGAAGGGGACATGGAAGGCTCAGGGCAGAACCAGGGAAATACAATCACAGTTCCAGCAAAGAATGGAAATCTTTGCTGCCTGAGGCTGATCTAAACCTGGAGCAGGACAGTGCTGGCACAGCCCCACTTCCCTCTGCCATGGAGAAAGGGTATGTGTGCCCATTGGGAAGGGTCTAATAATACGTTCCAAAGGACCAAAGCTGACTTCTGCTTGGTTTATGGGCTGTTTGAGGGCAGAGCTTACAGTACTGGATTTGCCAAAACCACTCACAGCCCCTAGGTTTTTGGTTAATTGCATGCATATAATGATGTGTCAGATAAGTTCTTTTAATTCTACTTTGGTGCAGCTTCTATTCCCTGGTGATGATAACCATTATCAGTCTGGAGGCAAAAACTCCCTGAAACCCTGAGCTTTTTGGAATTTCTTGCCTTTACTTGATTTAGCAGAAGCAAGTCAAATAAAAATTCCCCTTTAAATAAGTGAAGAGCTGAGTTGATGAATCTACACTGACTAATATAGCAGAGCTCACACTGAAATAAAAGATTCTTTAAATGTGTATGTTTTGGTTTGGGTTTTTTTTTTATCAGAAAGGGCTGACTCCAAAGGGCTGACTCCAAGCCTTTATTCTTTTTCACCTCTGTAAAGGTGCAATAGAGATACAGCAGCTCAGTGTTCTTGACATCAGCAAACAGGCAGAAAAAACATTATCAGGAGAGAGCCAATCTCCTATAACAGCTGAATAGTACTCACCCTGGTGATAAAGGTTTGGGTGAAAGATGAAATGAAAAATGTGTCTATAGCTGCTTGCAGCAAAACCTGCTTTTCTGGAGCACTTTTGCCCCCTGTCTTGAGTGTTCTATTGAATGAATAGTGGGTGCTTTATGTCACTTTGTTGCTGAATGGAGCAGTCTACTTAGCATGAACTTTTGGATGGCCCTACCTTCTGAAATGGTGTGCAGAGGTTTCATGGATTATGCATTAGTCCCATTTAACTTTCCACTTGAAGATAACACGGGCGGCAGCAGGTCTAATAAAGACTGAGCAGAGAGAGGCAAGCCAGAGCCAAAACCCTGAAATTTTTGGTCACAGAAATAATTTCAAGTGTCCCCTGCATTAAAGTGCCTCACCTAGGTGTGATATATGGCATCACCCCTGATGGGGCAGGTGTTTGGTGATATTTCTTCAATTCTTCTCAGCTCTGCTTTGAAAACTGGGAAATCTCCTCTTGGTTACTCTCCAGTGTTTTCAATCTGCAACAACTCCTGTACCTAAACATTCAAACAGCAAAAATCCTGCACTAGGTCCATTCACTCTCTTAGCTGAGGCTTCAAAAGATGGGTGTGAGTTAGAAATCCCTTTAAGACTGTGACAGCCACATAAAAATTGTTTTAAAAAATGCCCAGCCTGCTCAGAATGCCACAAGAATAAGCATTAACTTTTGTTTCTCTTTAATCTTTTGCATCGAGGTCATGCTGGGGCATCATTCCAGGTTTTTGTTTATTTTCAGGGAGCAAATATTAAAATATTTAAATTTAAAAACAAACACAAAAACAAACAAGAAAAAAAAATTAACCAACAAACCAAAGCAAAAAAAATCCTAACAAATGGTTGGACAGAAAGCCAAGAAAATGCCAATACTTTCCAGAATGTAAAACTATAGATTTGAATATGAAATAAAATATTCATCTTTTCATTGCACAAAACCAGTCCAGCTCTTATCACTGCTGCTCATCCTAGGAATCATCTCATGACATTTCCCCACATACTGCTCTGAGTATTTTATGGACATTCCTGGATCATGGGTTAAATTTTAGAATAAACTGACACAGAATTTTTAGGATGGTGCTGGGAAATAATGAAGTGTTCACCAGAGTAAATGATCTCCCAACAAAGAGCTGAGTAGCCTGGTGACAATTAAGAGCCATAGTGAAAATTAAGAGAGGCATTAAAGGATATCAATCCTGTGAACGCTGACATGGATATTTCTGCCATCAGCTGACAAAAACAAAGTAATTAATTGTTATAGTAAATAAGGTGATGAAGGCACACACACACAGAGCCTGGAATGAAAAAGCAACACATGCAGGATAAGTTCTCTCTTTAAAGAGTCATTCTCAATGCTAAAGCTGACTTGATGAGGACAAAAGGAATAGCACAGATGAATCAAGGTCAGAAAGGTGAGTAAAAATAAGACAGTTATTATGTCTTTTCTGAAAGCAGAAGCAGATTAGAAAATAGGTCAGGGAGTGCAGGGAAAACGTTATTTGTATTCTGTCAATTTGCAAAGGACATGCATAACTGAATGCAGTGAATTTGTAGTAGCCTCTTATTCTAGTCCTGGGGAGTGATGTATTCCATATTATTTCTTTTTATTACTAGTACTACATTATGTTTTAAAAAGATTTTCCTGCCAAAATCAAAAACCTATGGTGATGAATGCTGCACAACCTAGCAGTAGGAGAAAGTTTCTGTTCTGAAGACTGTGGGACACAAACAAAAAGAAGGAGCACTGGCAGGCACTTGTCAGGAGCCATGTGGCAAAGCAGGAAATAAAGCTTTTCTCCATTTCCCAGAGCAGTGCCATACCCAGGAAAGACACAGGCACTTAACAGACACTAAATATTGCTCCCCTGATGTGCCAAAATGATTGTCTGATAACAGACATTTCTTTAGTTGTTTAGAAATTGCTAATTCATTATTTTAACCACTTCCTGCTGTCATGGGTTTAGCCTGCATTCCTCAAGAAATAAATCTAAATTGCACTGAGGGACCTGTTTAATCTAGAGAAGAGAAGATTGAGAAAGGATCCCATTAATACACATAAATATCTCCAAGGAGTGTCAGGGGATGGTGCCAGACTCTTTTCAGTGGTGCCCAGCAACAAAACGAGATGTAAGGTTATAAATAAAACACAAGAAGTTCCCCCTCAGCACGAGGGTGAGCTTCTCTCCATGGACAGAAGACACACACAGAGCCTGGAATGAAGCTGGCAGAGCACTGGAACAGCTGCCCAGGGAGTCGTGGCATCTCCAGATTCATCCAATCCCACCTGGATGTGTCCCTGTGTCACCTGCCCTGGGTGACCCTGCCCTGGTGGGGGTCACTCTGGACCATCTCCAGGGGTCCCTTCCAGCCCCAGCTGTTCTGGGATTCTGGGCTGCCTGGGGAGGGCCAGGGAAAAGCACTCAGGCCATTCCCTGCTCCCAAAGCTCAGACAAGTCACCCACAGTGGCAGAATTCCCAGGTGTTCCACATTTTCAGACTTTCATTGAGGAGGATAACCCATGTTGATGACTTGTGAAGGCTGACCTAGAACAGAGGCTGGACTTAAAGAACAGAGTCTAGAGTTAAAAAATAAAGTAGGGATTTATCAAAAGGCCTCAATGGATCCACCTGGGGCAGCACAAGAGCCCAGACAGGGCTGCACCCAAGATGAACCAAAATGGTCCCAAAATGCACAAGCGCTCCTGGCGTCTCTCACTTTTATATTTTCTGCTCCATTTGCAGGAGTTAATTGTCCAATTTCAACTTTAGGTTATCGAGTCCCATCCTTCTTGTTTTTCTCTCTCCAGCCCACGGTGTTTGTGCTCTTGGGCTGAGATTTGGATCATTTGTCCTTGGTCCCCAGCTGGAGCAGGAATTGTTTTGTCTCCCTGCTCTGTGCACAGAGCTCACCATCCCCTCACATGAAGCCCAGACCCACACACTAAAGCAGCACAGAACGTGAAAAATATAAAAGCAAAACCTGAGACATCAATGTAAAAAGCCCACACCTTCTTCCTCTCCAAGAGCCAGCCATTATTTCCATCTCCCACCATCACTTCCATCTTTTACAGGCATCCAGAATTTCCCACCTTTCACACTGGAAATGCCAGGAGACTTTCTACCTCTACTGGAACTCCTTTTTCACAATAATTATTACAATAATTATTTCTGTGCACAGAAACAGCTGATTTACAGCTCATAAATAAGCCTTAATGCAGATCTCCATTTAATCCAGGAGGAGGCTGTTGGGGAGAATCAGCTGCAGTTACCAATATTCTTCCATACTGACGCAGAGGGCTGAGCAAATCCTAAAATCACTGCTGCCCTTCCACCCTGTTCATTGAGGGATGTGCTCCCAGCACTGCTGGCTCTGCTCCGCTCTTGAAAACTTTATGCAGAAAATGGATGGACAGACAAACCCAAAATCTGCTGTTAACAAGTGGGTGATGAAGCAAAGCTCTCAAAATTATAGGCATAAATGTATTTTTAGTGCTAAAACACCTCTTATATAAAATGGCTTGATAAAAAAAAAAAAAAAACAGCTAATTTTAATTGTTTTAAATATTGACCCCCACTATATATTTTCCTTAAAATGAAGTAACATATTTTAGGTAAACATGTAAAAAAAGGAAAATCTGTTTCAAGTAATATTTTTTTTTTCAAAAAATAATCATAGTAAATATATTTTAACTTGATTCGAATACCTGTGTGTTGGTTTTAGAAAGCAGAGCATTTCCACAGTAAGAGACATAATTCATGATCTGATTTTGAAAACAATGTGAGGTTGCCTCAAGATTTTATTTTTCTTCAATCATATAAGGAAAAGATAAATGCCACTAATTTTTTATATATATACAGAAATGCATTAAAAGCCATAGGAGTTGTATTGTTTTGCTTTCAAAGACATTTAAAATTAGTTTTGCTTTTGAAAGCTTAATGCCTTTCCTACAGACTTCCTCCAAATTCCTGCAGCATGTAGGGGAAATGCTGCCTAGAATGCAGATTTCCTGGTGGATGTGTGGATTATTCTTCCTTAATCTCAAGTATCAATGACTGGAATCTTATCCCAAATAAGGAGCTGACATGTGTAACTAATTTTCAAAAGAACTTTCTTTAAGCTTATTACCAAAGCAACTGCTTTCATTCTTAAGATTTGGGCAATATAAATAAAGGTAATTCCTTTATCACCCTGCATAAAATCCTTTATTACGCTGTGTACTAGCCAAAAAAATTAGTAAATTCTGATATATTCACAAAAATTAATTCACAAAAATTTATCACATAAGTGATAAATATATTTATAACTTAATTTCTAGCCAGTATTTATTGTGGAATAATCAGGAAAAACTTTTCAGTGTGTCACACTTGCCATCAGACATATTCAAATGAACTGTTTCTATCCTCAAAATATGCAGCCACTGTATAAAATGCAATAAAATATTGACATAGTTAAAAACCTAAATTCTTTTGGCTGCGTAGATTCTGTGTGTTTTAAATTTTATTGCTATATTTTGGCTTCTAACATCTTCATGTGAGCTTTAAAAGGAGAAAACCAAAACAGCTTTACCTGCTTCAGGTAAAGCAGAAGGGAACAAATCTCATTCTGCTCCAACAAAAGATTGGAGCAGAATGAGAGCAGGGGCACAGTGTTTAAAATTTAATGAGCCCAGTGATTAAAAACTTCTTATCACACAATGATTTGTTACCATGGGAGATACAGCTCTCAGGATCATTTTATAACATAATTTTTAACCATAATTTATAATGTTTCACATAGCTTTGAAATTAATTTTTCTCCCCTCAATACCTGTTGGTGTTTAATTTTCACAGGGTTGTTTTATTGAGCTGAGCCACAACAATGACACTTGAGGAACTTTAAGGTGGCTTTCTCTGCACTGGTTTGCCCATAAATGCTGCAGAGAAATGGAAATAGGAAATAAAATACAAACTGCTCCAGTACAGTGAAGTTATTAAAATTGTAGATATACAGCCCCCAGGTTGAGCTGCTCTATAATAACAGGAGCTGAATTCAGCAGCTCCAAAGGCACAGCATAATTTCTTTTGGAGGCAAAGGCATTCCTGGGTGGAAAAGAGCACAGGAAAATTCTCTACTATTAATTATTTTACTATTCCTTCATTGGGACAAAATGGGTGGAATTTTGTATAAATATTCTTCATTTGACTCATCGTCTCAGCCCCTGGCAGTAGTTCTGGCTGCTTCTGGAAGGAGCCAAGGTGATGCTTGAGGGTTACACAACAATTTAGGAAAAAAGTAGAATAGAATAGAATAGAATAGAATAGAATAGAATAGAATAGAATAGAATAGAAATATAATTTACCTCTACCCTTCCTGAAACAGTTAAATTAGAGTTGTTTACAACATCAGGCTAAAATATGAAAATATTCATAGTGAGTTGAACTTCTGGAATCTTAATTAATCAAGTACATTGTATATGAAAGTAAATGTTTCTTGCAGGACAGCCAGTGAAATTATCACTGCCATTTAGAAGGTTTTTGAGATATTTTAACTTTTTTTTTTTTTTTGAGATATTTTACAGAAAGAAGCAGCTGAACCCTCTGGATGTAGGAATCCATATGACCAGAAAAAAACTGAGGATTTTACCCACTGCTCTCACTCAGGGCCCAGGGACGGTAGAGAGGGATTTACCTGAAAACTCTCACCAGTCTGGGAGCTCCCCTTTCTGGTTGTTTCTTTGCAGCAACAGGACATTGAATTACTGAAAAGTGGAGAAATTCAAGTGAGATTCACTGGGCAAGCAGGACCTGCATCAGTAGTTGTATTGCAGACTATTTTCTCAACCTAAATATATTCATGTAAACATGCTGAAGGCTGAACCCTCTCCGTTGTGGCTGGGCCACAGATCAGTCTGCTCCTGATTTAAAATGCATGGCTAAGTTTAAAACTTTAGTAAGGGCCAATCTCTGAATAATCCTTTAAGGATTATTGTAATTAAGGGACTAATCCTTGGATGCTTCTTAATTTGTGTCCGTTTTAGAATGGAGTGCCACTTCTTTCATCACAAAAGAGAGAAGAAGAGGTGAAACTCACAAAGGTTTAAACATTAACAGCCTTTCCTGTCACCTCATGCATCTGAGCAACACAAACAGGTGGAATATTTAAAACCAGGAGGTCATTAAAGCCAAACCCGAGCACAGAAACCCACCTCACAAAAAAAATACGGCTGAAAACCAAGGGAGATTTTAAACTGGAGATGTATTGATGGTGAGAAATATTCTGTGTGTAGATAAGGCAAATACGGTCTAAGGACAGATATTTCAACTTGTGAACGCTCTGTGCATGAACCCTCAAATGCTTGTTTGCATCAACTCTCCCCTATCGCGTTTTTATCTTCTTTTCTTTTCCTTGTCAGGATCGGGATGAAAGTGCTAGAGACCTTATTTCGTGTTTGAGATCAAATGTTTATTATTTCCTATCTATATCACAGTCTTGCAAGTCGTGAGTTCTCCAGCATTCTACTAACAAGCTACAAAATAGCTAACTATCCTAAAAATGTCTTTTTAAGGCTAAACTATCCAATTAAGAAATGACACTTAAATTATTTTTACATTTAACCCAATAACTAATCACCTGAAGTCCTCAATGCAGACTTTTCTGTCCATTTACAAAATAACCACCCAAACCCATGAAGAAGGTGAAGAAGAAGGACCAGCCACTGCCCTAAAACCTCCATCTTGCCCCATATATCTTGCTATATTCTAAAACCTTAAACTCCAAGTTTTCCACCCTGTAATATCACATACTTCTATTCAAACTCCACACCTGTAATCCCAGTGCTATCAATCAATTTTGGAAGCTTCTGCATGGTCTGAGGTCAAATGTAGTATTCTCTTGTGGGTCTGCGCCTTTCAGCACAGAAAGTTTAAAATTCTCAGCATCCAGGGTTCCAACACTCCCTTTCTCCCCAGCAGAAGCCTGTTTGAAGAATACATCAGTGACAGCAATTTTTCTAATCACCCCAGCATTTATACTTATTGTTTATCATGGTATGAGTGAATTGGGCAACCTAAGATTGAAAATTTAGCAGAGAGGGAGATGTTAATGTAATTAAATAATCACCCCAGTATTTATATTTATTGTTTATCATGGTATGAGTGAATTAGGCAACCTAAGATTGAAAATTTAGCAGAGAGGGAGATGTTAATGCAATGAAATTCTTGATGCACATGAGGGAAGCTTCATGGTCTAATCTAAGGAATGCTGAGGCTGAAGATGGTGCACAATGAGGAAGAGGAAGCAATGGGGTGGCATTGCTGGGCTGAAACCCCTGCCAGCAGTGAGGGGCTGCAGTTTGGGATCGCTGCCATTGCTTAAAGGTGCTGGTGGTCTCTGCTGGCAGCAGTCCTTGCTAAGCAGTGTGAAAAATGAGGCAGGAATACCTAGCAGTGCTACAAGGCTTGGAAACAGCCTCTCTTCCCAATTCCAGTCTAGATCTGGGCAAGACACAGACCTGTATGCCTCTGTTCCTGCATCTGTAAGATGAGAATGTTTATAAATATTTACAAAGGGGAAAACCTCATCCTAGGGATTGTTGTTACGAGCAGAGGGTGAGAAACAAGCAGTCGATGCATCTCGTGCTGTGTTACATTTGTGTGGATGTGCAGCACTGGAAGGTGTGTGAGTTGGAACAGGGGTGAGAAATCATTAGGAGACGTGGGAAAAGGCTCACTCTTGTTTATACCCCTTGGAAATAGCACATCTTATTTTTACTTCTCCCTGAAACATGCAAGTATCACAAAGATTCCATGCTGGATGCTTTGGCAAGCCTGCACGGGCAGGTGTTCATCATTCTACGGGCTCCATGAGGATGATTGCTCCACGATACACATTTATCTTTAATATAGTTTACAGAGTTGGGATTTTTATTGTTGTTGTTGTTGTTATTTTTTGTGGGTTTTCCCCCCTTTCCTCTGTGACAAATTACATTGTGCTTTATGGAAATGTAACATTTTGTATGAATGGCTGGCAGCAGCCACGTTGCATAGCAATGAGCAAGACAGAGTAGCTCCACTCCTATTTGCAACTGGCTCAGACCTTTCCATTAGCAAATTAAAATCTGTTCAAATTTATTTACTAATATATTAGGAGAAGCTTCAGGCTAACCCCTGTTGACCTGTATTATATAGCAAACAACTGTAGCAGTGAAAATAATTAATAGAATATATTGCACCTCCTGCTTGTTTCTCCATCACAGCCCAGGGTCGGCCACAGAGTGGATTTGCCATCTGCATTCTGTTACAAGGCCACATTTACTTAAAAATTGTCAATTATATTCTGAAATTACTTCCTTTAATTGAACTCTCTCTATTCAAGGCATCCCCTGTTTTTAAAGCTTCTGAAAGCATGTACATGAAAATGTTTTCTTTTTCAAAACTTAAGGGGAACTTGCTGAATTACCTGTGGATGCAAAAGGAGCAAATATGCAACAGCAATTCCTTGTTACCTCAGTTATTTGTTATTGTTATCATATAATACTTGTGTCATTCAGGTGGAAAGTATTATAAGACCTTTTTTTTATTTTGTATTTGATATTACAATGTTTTCCGGAGAAGCTGTGGCTGCCCTATCTCTGGAATTGTCCCAGGCTGGGTTGGACGGAGCTTGGAGCAATCTGAGATAGTGGAAGGTGGAACTGGATGAGTTTTAATGTCCCTTCCCAAACCATTGGGGTGTTACCCTCATCCAGCCTTTTCACCCTGGAGAACAGCTAATTCTGAGGTCTTCATCTGCTTGATAAAGGAGAAAGTGATTATGAGACACAGAATGATGAAAAAGGGGGTTGTGAGGAAAAAATGCAATTTCCAGCTGCCCAGACTGAAGTTTAGGTGCTAATAAAAGCTGAGGATGTGTAAATCCTTCCTTTCTATCAACACAAACAGCTACAATAAAAGCTGTCAGAGGGTGCTCAGCTGGGAAGTCTTAGCCCTACACAACATATTCAAGTTTTAAGAAGGAAATTAATGTGCCACTTTAACATCTCAGTGAAATTTTTTAAAATGTATATAGATATAGAAATAAATTTGCACATTAATGGCCACGGTGACAAATTTAACAAAGTGAATGTAAGCTTATTTTATTATTATATGAACAAAACCAATCATGATCTCTGGAAAACATACAATTCTTGATAATTTACTTAGTTTTTGATAACTTCCTCTCTGTATAAAGGGGAACAGATTAATTAATGAGTGCTAGATCATCACCCTTCAAATGTCTAGAAAAAGAGATTGTTAACAATCTTATAATTATTTCTATAAACAATAGAAGATCTTCTCTAAAATAACTAGAAAATCTAGTCTGATTAGCTGTTTTTATTAGAATGTATTTCATTTACAGGAAGAAGGGGTATTAGCCATTACAGGGCACTGTTGACCTCTTGTGGTCCCATTCTGTGGTTACCGCAAAACCCTAAGGCCAGCCAGGAGTTGGACATCAATACTCCTTGTGGGTCCCTTCCAAATCAGGATATTCTATAATTCTGTGACTCTCTGATAGCCAGGAAATCCCTGGAATTCTCCCCTAAACCTTAAAAAGAACAAACCCAAGATTTCTTCTGCACTGTATAAATGTGCTATAAATGGAATATAAATAAAATTGAATATAAATGGAATATAAATAAAATTATTGATTAGAACAGCTTCTTTTCTGTGGAGGGGCCTAAATGCTGATTTTTAAATTATTAATTATCAATTAATTTATAAATTAATTTATCAATTTATCAATTATCAATTCTTAACAATTGTGTTTAAATTCATTCAATACTAAAAACAACAAGGACTCTCAATGCCAGCAGCCAGCTCTTTCTTTTCCAAAGTGGAAAAGAACAAAAATTATTAAAAAAAATAAAAATTTAAAAGGATACAATACAACACGATGTTCTTCTTCTCTATTAAGTATTCAGCAAACCATGAAGTAACAATTAGCAGCAGGAGAAAAGGCAATCAGGGATGTGCAGTGTAATTACTGTGCCCCAGGTCTCATCTGGAGAGCAGTGAATCCAGCAGGGATTGGTGCCCTGCTTCCAGCAGCCTGACTGCAGTTCTGCTGGGTCAACTTATTTACACAGCAGTCTTCACCCCAGCAGGCAGGCAGACACTGAAAATCCATTATTTACTTATCACTGCTATTAATATTGTGTTAGAATGTGTTCATCTCTTGAAACAAAGCTTGTGAGGGTCAGTGCTTTGTTCTGGAGGGGAAAGGGGAGAGGAGGAAGATGAGGAATAAAAGAATGAAGAGCCAGATTACTTTCAGCACTGATAAATCAGCATTTAGGCCCTTCCACAGGAAAGAAGCTGTTCAAGCTCATAACTTTCTGCGCTAGTGAAAGAATATCTGACAAAAATTCAATCTCTATATTCAAGTGAAAAAAAAATGTTTAGAAACTCACCCTGGCATATTATCTGCTTTCTCACAAAGCAAACCAACCCAAACATGTTAATAAACAGCTGAAAGAAAGCAGCACAGTTCTAATTGTTACTAAGAAAAATAAACAGAGCAGAAGCCCTCTCCATCTCAATAATAGCAATTGGAATATTACTGAGAAAACAAAATTCTGTTGAGCTACACATATTTGTGAAGAAGATTTAAATTTGTGCTTTTATGTTAAGCAGGAACAAGAGAATTATAGGTGATACCATGGGGTTTTTCCCTCCTGCAATTTCACGTTCCTGTTACCTGCAAAGACAAAGCAATCCAACATTTCCCAGCATGAAAACATAGGCATTGCTCTAAAAGCAAAGAAATATTCTATACCATTGCTAAGTGAAAAAAAAAATTAGTTAAAAATGAATAGATGCTGTTGTGTCTGCTATCCCTGTTTCATCTTCTGGCATGTGTCCCATTTCCTCTCGCCCACCACAATTCCAGCAGCCACACAGCACCTGGTTCAACCACCTGTGACCTCTGTGCCACTCCAGGCTGCAGAACAGCCCCCAGCTGGTTTCCCCTGGTGAATGGGCAAACAGGAGCCCTCTCCTAAGGAAATGAACACAATCCTAAACTGACTCCAGGAAACTGAACTGTGCTAATTCACAGAAATGCCACGAGGTGGCAAGATAGGATTACATTAAACCCTTGTACTCACACAACAGCAGCAAGGGAAAAATCAAACTGTAATCACTGGGATGGGAAGGGTGCATTCATAAGAAACATTTATGCAATCTAATGTTCCTATCAAAAACAAAAAGAGTTTTGAATAATAACAATAGTTTTGGAATTATTTCCTTTCTCTGTCTTTAAACTCAGCAGGATTCTCTCAAACACTTCTGCATGGGAATGGTTGTCACACCCTGGAACAGGATTCCAGGAAGGTGGTGAAGTCTTCTCCATCCCAGGAAATGTTCAAAATCCATGTGGGTATGGCAGCTGAGGACACAGTTTAGTGGTGAGCATGGTGACAGTGCTGATGCTTGGTGATCCTAGAGGCCTTTTCCAACCTTAATGATTCTATACTTCTATTTCCCTTGCTAGTTTCTGGTTTCTTTTAAACAATAGCAAAAATAAAGAACCTCATATTGTCACAGACATCTTTTATGGAAAATCCTTTCCTTAGGATTTTTCCTCCTGAGAAGCTGAAAGGCCTCAGGAACAAAATGTAAACAATGATTATCTGCTGCTGTGGAATGCAACAGGTGCATCTGTGATTGGCCCATGTTGGTTGTTTCTAATTAATGGCCAATCACAGTCAGCTGGCTCAGACTCTCTGTCCCAGACACAAACTTTTGTTATCATTCTTTGCTATTCTATCCTTAGCTGGCCTTCTGCTGAAATCCTTTCTTCTATTCTTTTAGTATAGTTTTAATGTCATATATATAATAAAATAATAAATCAAGCCTTCTGAAACATGGAGTCAGATCCTCATCTCTTCCCTCATCCTCAGACCCCTGTGAACACAGTCACATCATATCACAGGTTTTAAATATGTAACCACAAAATATATATATGACTGTTCACTTCCAGTGAAATGGACCCAAAACTACATGATTCCACTGCAAGTAAATGCTTTTTCCTTGAGGACCAAGCCAGGGTAGCTGTGGGAATACATGCCAGGAACTGTTCAGCATCTGTATTCACACATTTCTACCTGAGGGTATGGAGGATCTCCACCCTACACCCCAATGGCTCCAGTGCCAGAAATCCCATGAATTTCCTGCTACTCTGCATTTTGCACCCAATGTTTGTGCCTTTAATTGATGAAGGGAACCACAGGAGCACTCCCAGCTCCTCAGTGGGAGCAGGACAGCTCCTTAGTGCCACCCCACCACCAAGAGCTCATGATTTATTGTTAAATGTGAATATGTCCTATTAACAGCACGGTGTCACTTGAAAACTGTCTGCTGGAGAAAATGAAGAGAACAAAACTGCTCTTCCAGGCTCTATTCCCTTTGCGCTGCCATGAAGATTCTTTGCTTGGTATTTTTCCTGTTTTCCAGATAACTAATGCTCTGAAGCACCTGGTACAGGTGACCTTTGGGCCCAAGAAGTGACCCATGTCTCCCTCCTATTCAAATTTCCCCCATTCCCAGTTCCCCATTCCCAGTTTCCCCATTCCCAGTTCCCCGTTCCCACTCTCTCCATTCCCAGTTCCCCATTCCCACTTTCCCCCATTCCCAGTTTCCCCATTCCCAGTTCCCCATTCCCAGTTTCCCATTCCCACTTCCCCCATTCCCACTTTCCCCCATTCCCAGTTCCCCATTCCCAGTTCCCCGTTCCCAGTTTCCCCATTCCCAGCCGCCCCGCCACATGCCCCTCAGTTCCGGCCCGGCAGCGCCCCCTGGCGGCCGTGGCTCACAGCCCCGCCCCCTCCCCGCTGAGCCCCGCCCCTCAGCTCCGTCCCCACCGCCGATTGGTGAGAGCGGCCGCGGGGCGGGCAGAGGCCACGCCCCCACGGTTAGTGAGGGGCTGGTGGGGTCCGGGCTAAGATGGCGGCTGGGCGGGGGATAGGGAGCGGGAGCGAACGGGAGCGGCGGGGCTGGGGGTCCCGCGCACTTCGCCCTCTCCTTCTCATCCCTGGGGGAGGCGAGCAGCTCCGGCATCCTCCGCATAACCGGGATGCAGCTGCGCGACGAGCCCAGCTACGATACCGCAGTAGCAGGTGAGGGGGCTCCGGCAGGGACGGGGCCGTGACGGGAGGCAGCGGAGGCGGTGAGCCCCTGTGAGGGCGGCGGAGTGGCACGGGAGCGGCCGGTGCCTGCTATGTGAGGGTGTGGGGACAGCAGGGGCTCCGCCTTTGGGGACTCTGGAGCGTCTGGGGCTCCCCCTCTCCGTTTGTGGGGATGGGGACTGCGGGGTGTGCAGCGTGAGGGGAGCTCCAGATCTGGCGCTCGGGGCAGTCGAAGCTCCGAGCTGAGGTGGGGTCGGACCTGCAGGGTGTGGATCCCTTGCCGTGAAGCTGTCCCGGTCTGCCCTCCTCAGCTCAGCGGGAACACGTTCCAAGCGCCCATGCGAGGGATGTGTGATGGTAAAAGTAAACCCTAGACAGCAGCACCAGCAGGGCGAAGTAAAGCCACCCCATACAGTAGGAAAGCACAATTGAGTAAATTTCTTGATAACACGCACAGAAAGAGCTCCTCACGTAACACCAAATGAAATTCTGGAAGAAGGGGTCATTCCTGAGTGCTATTTATTTAAGTAACTTTTTTTTTCCAAATATATTTCCCAACAGGTGGATGCCCGTGGAGAAGGGAAGCTGCCGGGGATGAGAAGATCACTGTTGAAGCGGGGCACACTGCAAACATGATGTGCTCTTCCATGCTTGAAGCTGGATAAATCTCCCTGCCTCAGCAGGTGGAAAGTGAAACCCAGGCCTGGAGCATTTCTGGTGGTTAATCCCCAGGCGGTGCTCCCTGCTCCTCAGAAGCTCATGGCACTTTTGGGCTTTGCTCTCTTGGTTTTGGTGATCTCAGTACCACATTTACACTGAAATGTGGTCCAAGAGCCCTGGGGCACCTCAGAATCCTGCTCACATCCAAGGGCCCTGGGGCCGCTCAGAATCCTGCTCCACATTCATTGCTGGCATTCCTTGTCTGGATGGCTTGGTTTTACATGATGCCTTGTGCTCAAATGCCATTCCTTACTGCTGCTCTTGCTGAGGACACTCAGTGGGTTGGGGCTGGGCCCTGCTTGGAGCAAAAAAGGATGGGATTGCAAGGAGCTTCCTTCCAAACAAGGACCCTGATGAGCCAGGCACTGAGACTGTGCCCAGTGCCTGGCAGTCTGCCTTTGTCACAGCTCCAGGGGCACAGCCTGCTCCTGCAGCCCCTCCCTGTCTGCCTGTCCCTGGGATCTGTATTTCCTGAAAATAAATGAAATTTCACCCTTCAAAAGTTTGCTTCAAAGTGACAGAGGAAAAGCTTAATAAAAATGCCAAGGTCACATTTTCTTTGCCTCCTAAAGTAATATGACAGATCCAATATCTGCATTATTAAGTATGAGTGTGAGCTTGTTTTCTTTTTAGGGGCTTTCTATTTTACCTGGGGCTGTTTTTCTTGTGCTGCACAAGCACATGGCTGCAGCCACTCCTGAGAGCCTGTGGGCAGCAGCTCTCTGGGACCAGTAGTTATTTATTGTCTTGGCTAAAGATGCCCTCTCACTGCAGAAATAGCTCTCTCTTGGCAAACATTGCATTCTGACAAAAGCCTCAGTGTTTTGCAGAAAAATCCCTTTGCAAAGGACATTTATTGTTCTGTTTTGAACTGGTGCAATCCTCAGGCTGAGCAGAGACAAGCAGGGTTTCTCCCAGCATCTTCAGCACTGTCCTCACCTGCCTATTGGCAGTCCAAGATAAGGCTGCAAAATGTCACTAAAATCTTCCAGGAAGTGATTTAGCAGCAATAATACTTTAAAAAAAACCAAATTTTGATGGAGATGTAATTTCATGCAGCAGATCACTTTGGTTTGTAGGTAAAAGCTGGTGGAACAGAGTGTATGATCACTTGGTGTTAGAAAAAAACCCACAAAAATAGCATGTTTGGCAAAAGTGGCAAATTAGCTGCAATAACTGACGTATCAAAGACTGTTACTGATGGGGTAATTTGGGTTATTTAAGTCTGTTCTGGGAAAATGAGGATTAGGAAGAGGCATAATTAAAATATGCAAAGCCGACGGGGAATAGAGAATAGATATTAAGTCACTTTAAATTAGTAATTCATGAGAGGGTGGAAGGGAGAGAAATAGTTGAAATTATGCTCTGAAAGGGCCCTGATATTCCATTGTTGCAGAGAGAAAAGCTATTCAGAGCCTGAGCACATCTTCTGTGCACACAGAAATTGGAGAGGAGAAGGATTGAAGAGCTGTCTGTCCACTGAGGGAGCTGATCCTGCGGGGTTCCCTCACATCCAAGGCAATCTATTTTTGTAGGGGCATCAGGGATTTCCAAGCTCAATTTTCTGTACATTGACAGCAGAGCTACAGGAGCTGGACCAGGAGAGTCCTTAGCACCTCGGTGTTAGGATTGTGAGACAAAGTTTCCCCCACAGTGTTCCTTGGTGTGCTGAAAAGTAATTCCATCAGGGTGGGGCTTACCCTCTAATCTGACAGCAGAGACCATTTCAGCGAGATGTTTTTGTTACTGAGGATCAAAAATCCAGCGTTCTCTGCCAATAGAGAAGAGCTTTGTAATGGAATCAAAGAATCATCAGGAAAATGAGTTTTGTCACAGTTATATTTTCTGGAAAAGTCCAGAAAATATAACTGGATATATATATATAAAATATAAATATATAACTGGATAAATATATAAAATATAAATACATAATCCCAGGATTTTGCTCCTGCGTAGCTGAGAAGCCTCAGAGAAAAGGAAAACAATAATTATCTCATTTGCTTCTCCTGTATTGTGCTCTTGTGAGATGTGTTTGGAGATTGTTTACCCACAGGTGATTGTTTTATTGGATTCTGGTGAGTTATTTTCACTCTTTGGCCAATCAGTGCCAAGCTGTGTCAGGGCTCTGGAAAGAGTCACAACTTTTCATTATTATCTTTTTAGCCTTCTGTAAGTATCCTTTCTGTACTCTTTGGTTTAGTATTCTTTTATATAATATAGTATCATAAAATAATAAATTAGACTGCTAAGAACATGGAGTCAGATTCATCATTCCTTCCTTCAACTGGGAACCCTGCAAATACAGTAGAGTTTAGCCTTAAATTTTTACTCCATGGAAGTGAAGAATTGATTTCCATGATGAGCTCCATGCAGAAATGGAACTCACCGTGGAAATTTCCATTTTCCATGGTGAGCTCCATCCAGAAATAGGAGCTTTGCATCAGGAGGAAGGTTGACATCTCACTGCCATAAAGGGATGTCAGGCTCCAGAATGAGCTAAATGGAGCATCCAGCTGCTGCAGGAGCAGCCTGGAACCGTTCCACAGAGCGTGAACCTGCAGCTGCTGCCACTGTGATGTCAGGGCCCGTTGGGGTGCCACTGAAAGGTTGGCACATCCCTGCAGTGCCAACGGGACGCTGCCATTCCTGCAACCCAGACCACCTCAATGCCCCTTCTGCTGGCATTCCAGGAGGATCCTCCTCCTCCAGGAGTTCTCAGTGGGCTGCCTGCACACCAGCAAAGGTTTTAGCTGAATTTTGGGTTATGCAGCTCTGCAAGTTCTAGCACAGCTCTGCAGAAATGATCCAGCAAGTTGTTGCCACAGTGCGTGATTTTCTGTCTGCTGCATCTGCGCTGTATTTTGACCCAGATAAACCCTGGCTGCTGACAGCTCATCTGAGGAGTGAGTAGTGCTTTGCCCTAGGTGCAGCATACCTGGCTTTGGGATCACTGTGGCCTTTCTGCTCTTCCTTAGGAACTGAGCTGAATTTGGAACAGCAATGACACTGAGATGGCATTGGTTTGGTAGAGCTCCTGTCAACAGCTTCTGCTAAAAAGGGTATCTCAATGGGGACAGCATTTGGAATGTGGGGAGCCCTGTGGGGGTTCCATTCCCTATGCACAACAGCTTGGGGAGTCTGTAATTCCCTCACTTTGCTCTTTCCAAAATGCAGCCTGGAAGAGCTTGTCAGAAGTGCTTACAAAAACTGTGCAATTATCTTCAGAACTGAGGGAAAAGATCTTTTTCCCCCCATAATTAAAAGATTTTACTAACCACCTGTGCTAAAATAGTGATAACCTTCATGAGGAGATGTAACTTCCCAATAGTGTATGCTCCTGAACCCAGGAGCTGTTCCTGTGCAGTATCAGAATACAATTCACACAGCTAAGGGGATTTTGGGAAAGCTTTTCTAGGGAAGCATTTTCAGCAAGCTAAGGAGAACCAACATATGCAATTTAATAGTAGGAAAACTTCTTTAGCTCTTGGGCAGAGCAGAATCATTGACTATTAAAGAACAATTTGCATTTTCTTGACTGAGTTTCTACTTATTTGCTGGTGAAACAGGACAAAAAATAGAAAGGTATAAAAAAAAAATTAATCTGGTATTTTGTCCTGTTCTGTTCCTTACTGTGGAAAAGAACTGTTGCTCCTGGAGGGATTTGGTGAAATAAAAATGCCCTTTTATTTGGGCTGACTTGTTCCATGGAGGATGCCCCACAAGAGGCAGTTTTCTAACAGCATCTGGTTCATCTTCTCTTGCCCACTGCAGATCTGATCATCCAGTTATCCAGAGGGGGATACATGGCAACCTGTCCTTTGGTGAGTGGGAAAGGAACCTTTGACATCCCTAGAGTTTAAGAACTGTGGAGTGAGCTGTGTATGAACTTTGCCTGCTCCAACAGCGTGCCACCCTGAAAAAATGTCCATGTCTGGTTTTGCAGCAGCAGCAAAGGGATCCCTGGCTGTTTCCTCAGTTTCTGTTCAAAGCTTTTAAACAAATTAAAGTCTGGTTTTGCTGGGGGAAGATTGTGGGTTTAGCCATGGTGGAATATCTAAGTCACAGCAACTTTCAATACTGTATAATTGCCCCATTTTCATTTAGTTTTAACAACTTAGAATTCCCTTTCTAGCAAATTTAATGATTTATCTTTAGTACCACTGGATATATAGCTGAGCATAAATAAGGTTATAATTGGTAATGTAACTCACTGGAACCATTGAAAGGAAGTTTTAAATAACAATCCACACTAATAAATGTTGAGTTGCAATAACAATCCTAGAGAGAGGCATGACATCCACTGGCTAAATTTATTAGGGTTAATATTAAGCATTTTAAATAGAGCACCAGTGAGGTGTGAAGGTGTAGAATGGTGCCTTTGATTTGCTTCAGTTCTCTAAGTGGCCTTTAAGCTTTAAAGCAGTTGGAAACAGCAAATTTGGGGCAACTTGATGTAGTGCTCTGCCCCTGCAGAGCAGCAGCTGGGGTTGTTTCAACCCCCCATAATTTATAGATATTTAAATTGTACTGGGACATGTGCAACAGAGAATTGAGGCTGTAGGACCATGTGCATGTCTAGATCAGTTTCTGATGTCAAAGCAGCTGAAAGTTGTGTTTAACTATCAAACCTCCCAAATGGCAGAAGGGAGACTCTCACTCCTGTCCCCAAGCCACAACATTGCCACCAGAACCTCAGCTGGCTCTTTCCCTTCCTGGACAAGAGGATAATGAGAAGAAAGTGGACAAGGAACCTGCAGCTGTTTCCTCAGGAGGATCAGTGAGTGCCAGCTTTGGTTACCATTGGTGCAACTGAGAGTTTCTGCCATTCAGCAGCTGCCATTCACAGCTGGAGTCCTGCCATGACATTGTGCTTCACCCCAGCCACTGGCACCTGGAAAATTGGGTTTGAATTTCCCTTTTAGTCATCAGTTTCCCTTGCAGGATACAGGAGAAATTGTCTCCTGGATGTACCTGCCCCTCTGCACAGATTATTTGAGAAAATCCATGAAAATTGAACATGTAACTGGCCATGAACTTGCTTTGGTTTTATTCATTCAGTTTGTGATGTGGACAGCAAAAAGCTGTTTAGAGCAGTGGATATGGCTTACAGGCGTCTTCCTGAGGGTTTGCATTTGGAATACAAGCACAGGGGATCCCTGCCAGCTCCCTTCCTGACACTGATTTCTCATCACAGATCCACACGAGCTCTCTGCTGGGAGCTGAAGATGCAGATGATGAGACACTTCTCCTGTCTGACACCCTCAGCAGAAGCTCAGGTGCTCTGGACAAACCCAGGGTCCGGCCGCAGAAGAAATTCTGTGTGACAGAGGAAGTGCTGGAACAGCTGAGTACGTGTGCTGTGCCTCTCGTCTGGTGTGTGTGTCCCAGCCTCAGCTGCACCAAAGGGACACAGGAAGCAGAATTATCTCTGGGCATCCCTCAGGGCAGCTCAGACTGGGTTCAGTTTCCCTGCCCTTCCATCTGTGCTGAAGGCAAAAGCAGGGATGGTTTCTGATTCAGCAGAAGGTGCTGTGACCTAGTGAATGAGCTACTGAACTCCTGAGTGCTGATGGCCTAATCAAGCAGGATATTTGGGTTCCTAAAATCTCTTTAGCCCCCTGACAAGTCATTGGAGCAAAAATACTTCACAGCAATCTATTATTAGACTGAAGACGAGCAGTGTGGTCCTTCAAATGGCACAGGCAAGGTTATCACCAGAACTTAGCCTGGTAACCCATGATGAGGGTCCTGGATCCTAAAGCCCCATCATTCTTGATTATAACATGAGATGCTGTTCTTTAAAATCATAAAGACAATCCTTTGGTGAACTGCTGAAAGTTGGCAAGGTCCCCTTCTCTCCAGGAAACACTTTGCACAGTTTCTTAAAAATGAATCCCAAAACCCAAGGTGCATTAAATCTTCAGAAATATTAAACCTTTTGTTGAATCACACAAAGGGGTTATTCGCAGGAAAATAAAGGCTGTGTTGTTTTAGCTCTCCTAAATATTTGTAGAAAACAAACTCTTGCTTTGGTACCTGGTCTTTCCTGTCTCTTGTGAATATTTCTGCTGGTGCTTTGCTTCCTGTCAAGGTAACTCTTCAAAGAGAAATATATGTGGAAATATCTGTGCTTTGGAGCTGCCTCTGTTGCTGTTGTTGCCCGCAGAGGGCTCACAGCCAGACAGAGGGGCTGCATTTCCCATCTGCTGGAGGGTGGTGTCTGTTAGAATTGAGCATCCTGCATTTCATTTCTTTCAGGGGGCATTGTCAACGAGGGGGACCCTAAGACCAAATACATTGATTTTGTTCAAGTTGGCCAAGGGTAAGTCCCATCCCAGTTACTCCTACAAAACCATGGCTGGGCATTTTGCTGCTGTAATATCAAGTGTGAATCCAGGCAAGCTCCAAACATGATGTGGGTTTAGATCCTCCCGTCTCAGTACAGGTCAGAATTAATAATTGTGGTCAGAAGGTGTTGTCAAAGAAAACTCGATGCTGGCAGTGCCTCACCTGCAACAAGGAGCAGAACCTGAAAAATCTCCCATCCCTCAAACCTCATTGCCTAAAAGAACACCTTACCACCCCACAGCTGTCAGGTAAAAGTTCTCAATGACATTTATTTCAAAGATTTTACTTAAAAACCTTCAGTAATCCAGATTATAACCACATAGTTTAGCAATTGAAACTGGAGGTGAAATAATAAGCTTTTGCACTGTCATACAAAATCCCACTCTGTGTAGCCTGCAGTATGCATTCCCTGGGAAAAAAGACACACAGAGACACAAAAAGAAGGAAAAAAACCAACACAACAAGGCAAAGTGGAAAAGAAATTATTTTTCAGTTTTTGTAGGGACACCCTCCCCCTGCTCTTAGGTTTTGAAGATCTGTGCTCCAGATCTTTTTCTTTAGTTTTCTACTCAGTTGTCCCTTGAACACCCAGCATGACAGAGGGCTGCTGTGCTGCTGTTTGAAGAATAGATGAACCAAGGTGTTTTAAAACACTTCATGCGGCAGAGATCTCCTGTCTGGGCAGGCTTTCACTCCCAGCACCTGAACTGCTTCTCATTTCTTCACTGCTCTTTTGTTTCCAGGGGTTTCGGGACTGTTTACAAAGCCACGGACCCAGCCACAGGAGATGTGGTGAGTGCCAACACCCCCAGCACACTGAGCAGCTCTTCAGGGCTTTCCCCTCTGCTGGAGTTTTGGGTGCCCAGTAGAGCTTTCCTGCACAGCCTTTCCTCAAGCATAGAGCAGTGGCAGCCTGCAAAACTCATTTTGGACAGGCATTGTTCATACTCAGGTCCAGAAAGAATGCTAGAGGGCCAGTGGTGTCTTTCAGAGAGGGACATAATGAAGGCTTAAAATACCAGAGAATGGGTTATTTCTTTAGAAACCCAGAAAATAATTGCAAATCTGAACTGTGGAGTTCAGAGTAGCAAAATCGAAGTTCAAGAACTGAGAAGTGTTGTGGGATTGTAATTTTTTTGTGTGTGTAACTGCTATCATCTTTTAGGATGGGATTTTATCCATCATGTACACATGTTTGCTTTGTTATGCAACCAAGACCAGCAGCAGTTGCTGAAATAATGGCCAAACTCCATAGAATTGCTGAAGGATTCCCAGCTGTTTTGATATATTTTCACAGTCACAAAATCCTGCTTGCAAAAACCTGTGTGAATAACAACAGAGGTGATAAACTGAGGCCATCAGGGAAGAATGTGGGTGCAGGGTATTGTCAGAAATCTATGGGGAAAATTTTATTAGGGATAAGGGAAAATTTTGCAGAGTTTAGAAGGCAAAATGTGTCTGGCAAGTGTCCTGTAAGTGGCACCCAAGCAAGTGAAGAAATCAGTTATTGTCCTGTCACTTCCTGAGCCCTGGTGTCTGATCACAAGGTCACAGGGCAGTTGGCACAGCCCAGCCCCATCATTCCAAAAACACTCTCTCCATGGTCATTTTGCTCTATCCAAGCTAGGCACCCCCAATGCAGCAAATAATGTGCTCTGACTCCATGATTCAGAAGGTTGAACAATTGCTTTATTAAAACTATACTATATTACACTACTACTATATTATAACTATACTAAAGAAAACCCATAACTGTCTCCACACAGTCAGACACAGCTTTGAGTGATTGGCTAATCACTCAAAACAACTTTCACCTGTGTCCAATTAACAACTCACTTTGGGTAAACAATCTCCATAACACATTCCACATGTGCAAAAACAGGAGCAGTGAATAGAGATAAGAATTGTTTTCTCTTCTTCTCTCTGTGCTTCTCACTGCCTTCCCAGGAAAAATCCTTGGTAAGTTGTGCCTGCTGCTCTCTGTGAAGAGAGCTGAGGCCACAGAGCTTTCCTGCAGCAGAACTTTTGGAGCTCATGGGCCCCACTCTCATTTCAGGTGGCCCTGAAGAAGATGCCTCTGCGCAGACGGAGCAGGAAGGAACTCCTTTTCAACGAGATTCAGATCATGAAGGAAAACCGGCATCCCAATATTGTCAATTATATAGACAGGTGAGTGGTTCTGCTGTTAGCATGGGAATGTTTGTTCACACACAGCAAGGCAAAGGTTAAAAAACCCCTTTGGGCACTGGCAGAACATGGAGCTCTTTCTTATTTCTCTATTCATCTCCAGTGGATGGGTGGAGATGGCCTTGCGTCTCCATTAATATTTTTTGGTGTATGTTGTTGGAAACCTCTTTTCAAAACCTGGATGTGCCATGTCTTACTAAAACAACAGCCTGTCAGTTCATTACCTCTGTGTTGTTTGGAGGGTTTGGTTTTTACAGGTTGATCATATTTTCCATGCCTTAATGATAAGTGCTGATAAACCATCATAGAAATTTTCTCCCTTGGGCTGTTCCCACCATTTTCCATTGCTGTGGAAGCCAGGAAGACTTAAATTCTCATTTGCAGAGCCACATAATTTGCCAGCTTCTACACAGTTTTTCCTGTTTCTGACTGTATTTTATGCAGTGTTTTCCAAATGGTTGGCCAACAGCTGTCCTCAGTGCTGCAGAGCCTCCTCCCACGGATAACTCTGGAGTTGTGTTGCCTTGTTCCTGGAGTGAATGGTGGAAGTGATAAATTAAGATAATGACTCAGTTGATGGCAACTGTCCTGGTTCCAGATTGATCTCTGCTGTTACTAAATTGCATTTTTCCTTTCATTTCTCATCACCCTTTCTCATTTAGACTGCACAGGTTCCAAATACTCTTGTAGAGACAAGGAATGTCTCTCCATTACATTCTGCCTCCATTTACAAGTGACCTGCAAACAAAACCCCCCTGCAGTCTTTTCCACAAGGTAATTTAGCTGTGCACATTCATCTCTGTGCCATTGTTTTCTTCTCTCAGCTACCTGGTGAATGAAGACCTGTGGCTCGTGATGGAATATGTGGATGGAGGCACTTTAACCAGCGTTCTTGTCCGAGTCTTAATGGAGGAAGGAATGATAGCTGCTATCAGCAAGGAGGTGAGGGACCCTGCTTGGGCTTCCAATAGTTTGGACAGGAGTGACTTTGTGTTCAGAGCTTTATTTCAGTGCTGCTGTTATGAAATGTAAAATAAAAGGGTGTCTTGGTTTGAAAAGACAGGTGTCTATTAAGGAAGGCAGGAGCTTCTCTTGAAATGGAAAATGTAAACCCCCTCTCTCTGAATTATTATAATTTTGAAATTAAGAGGCTGTCAGGAAAGATAGGGGAATAGGAATAACAGTTCTTTACTAGGAAAGTTAAAAATGCAAATGAAATAGTACACTGCCAACAGAACCACAGGCAGTGGAGGACAGAAAATGGGCAAAGTCTTGGAGGACATGGGGTCACTCACAAAGATGCATTTTGTGAGAAATAGACTTAAAGAAACCCCAAAAAGCCGTTCCACAAAATCACAAAATGTACCTAGATCCACACCTCTATTCCCTATGGCTCTTCTCCCTTAACAGAATTTCCTTTTGTCAGAAGATTTGACTGGGAAAACATTCCATTTTTGTGAGGTGTTGTGAATTGTTTTTACTACTTGTAATAACCATCCCGGGTCTGAGTATTCCTGTAATGCAATGCCATGCAGCAGAGAACCTGTCCACTTTATAGCTTTGCTCTCAGTACTTGTTACTCATTGTTTTCTCATCTAAATGTACATTTGCAAGATGTGTGTCAACCTAAGACAAAGGGCATCTGAGTGAGCTTCCTGCCAATACAACTACATTTCTTATACTCTGTTATTGGACACTTTTGTCAGTCTCTTTTTAAATTTATTTAACATTCTAAACTTTGCCTCATTAAACTGGAGCATGTCTGCACTGCATTTTTGGCCTGTGAAAGCAAACATGCTGGTGGCAGAATTTTAAATTAACAGCAAATTAAAACAGAGCCTCATTTCTCACAGCCCTCAGCTTAAAAGGAGAGCATTGCACCCCAAATGGTGTTTGTTTCTGTAAAGTGACTAATTTGCTGCTTAATGTGCTGTTGAGGCCAACATAAAACCTCTGTCATGCAGCCTCCCACACAAAAGTGATCCACTTTATAATGGAGGGAGAGATTTTTTTTTGACAAATCCTCCTTTGTCACCTGGATGGAGAGAGCAGAACCACTGCAGCCATTCTGGCTGGTTTAGGAATGGTCAGTCTATATCAACAATTGGTGTTTCACCTAGAAATTCAATCTTTTAGAGCTGTTTCCTTGTCTTGTGTGATGAAATGAGGTTAACTAATTTTTACCCTCATGGGTTTTGTCTCAGTGCCTCAAAGCCCTGGACTTCCTTCATTCAAACAATGTGATCCACAGAGATGTTAAAAGTGACAATATTCTTCTCGGGATGGACGGCTCTGTGAAACTGAGTAGGTGTTCTTGGTTGGTCACAGCATCCCTGTGTTCTCAGGCACAGAGTGGGGAATTCTTGTGCTTGGTTCCATGGTTCAAGCTGGCTTTGACAGTATTTTTGTTTTCCTCCTCAGCTGATTTTGGCCTGTGTGCTCAGCTGAGCTCGGAGCGGAGCACACGGTGCACAATGCTTGGCTCTCCTTACTGGGTAGCACCAGAAATTGTGAAAAGAAAGGAATATGACACCCAAGTGGACATCTGGGCCCTTGGGATTGTGGCCATTGAAATGCTGGAGGGAGAACCTCCATACTTTAAAGAAAGCCCCATCCAGGTAAGGTGCAAACACTGTCAGATGCCACTGTCTTGCCAATCTGTCCCATTCTTTGTCTCCCATGAACCAAAATCCCACTTAAAGCAGCCTGAAATAGTTCCACCAAGGCCCACTTCTAGAAATGTCCCTGCAGAACATGTCATGAGAGAAGTGACCTGTGCTAGTGCAAAAATGTGCCTTTTTGGCCTTTTGGTTTTGCCTGAGGCCTTTTTGGCCTCCAGCACTGTTGTGGTTCCTCCTGCTGTGTTTGATCTCTCTCTGAGATGGAGCTGGGAATGACAGCAGCAAGTTTCTCCAATTGGGAAATTATTATGAAAAGCATTACAAGTGTATCTGCAGGCCCAGAAGCCTTTTCAAATTCTGACGAGTGCCTTTAAGGGAGGGTCACTGGTTCTAGTGATGCCATAATTATGTATTACCATAAAAATTTCTAAAAGTATATTTGAGCAAAGCTACTTGTAGTAAACATATTTTGAAGCTTTCAGTTTTAGATCCTAATTCCTTAAAATGAAATTATGAGTTCTTATATCAAACAAGCAAGGAATAGTAGAGAAATGTATACCAGGATAAAATCTCATAGCTATCAGCTGATACCAGGTGAAATGCTGCACAGTTAATTCCTGAGGAAGACAGCAGTTCTGAAGACTTCAGTCTTCCACTCTTTTTGAAAAAGTTCCCCGACTTTTGGATTGCTTTTGCCTTGTATAAGGCAGCAAACTCAGATGAAGAGAATGATTTCCAGATCCCAGAATATTCTGAGTTGGGAGAGACCACCAAGTCCAGCTCCTGAGTGAATGGCCCATCTGGGGATTGCTGTTACCAGCACCATGCTCTGACCAGCTCAGCTACACTCAGCTACACTGCTCTGGAGGCTGACAGTTCCCTCCTTCCTTGCCCTCAAACGCTGATCACAGCCCCTTGAGAGGCACCAGGAGCTCTCAGACAGCCAGGAGGGGCCTGCAGTGGAGCTGTCAGCCCAGGGATGGTCAGTGGCTGTCCCGTGCTTCCTCTGTCCCCAGGCTCAGCGCCTGATTGCCCGGAACAGGTACCCCCCTCTGAGGATGCCCAGCAAGATGTCCATTCTGTTCCATGCTTTCCTGCACTCCTGCTTGGACACCAACCCCAGCATCCGCTGGACAGCCAGGGAGCTCCTGCAGGTACAGGCCCAGGGGCTGCAGGGGAATGTCCCCTCTCCTGATAATCCCCAGTTGTGACCGTGTTCACAGGGGTTCTTGGATGAGGGAAGAGACGAGGATCTGACTCCATGTTTCAGAAGTCTTGATTTATTATTTTATGATATATATTACATTAAAACTATACTAAAAGAATAGAAGAAAGGATTTCACCAGAAGGCTAGCTAAGAATAGAATAGGAAAGAATGATAACAAAAGCTTCTGTCTCGGACAGAGAGTCCAAGCCAGCTGACTGTGATTGGTCATTAATTAGAAACAACCACATGAGACCAATCCCAGATGCACCTGTTGCATTCCACAGCAGCAGATAACCATTGTTTACATTTTGTTCCTGAGGCCTCTTAGCTTCTCAGGAGGAAAACTCCTAAGGAAAGGATTTTTCAAAAAGGATGTCTGCGACACCCAATCTGGGTGCTTTGCAAGGTAGAATCATACAAGAATTTGGCTTGGAAGGGACCTTTAAAGTCCATCTGGTCCAACCTCCCTGCCATGAGTGGGGACATCTTCAACTGGATCAGGTTGCTCAGAGCTCTGTCTGACCTGACTTTGGATGTTTTCAGAGAGGGGGCATCCAACACCTCTTTGGACAACCTGTGCCAGTGTTTCACTACCCCTAGCATAAACAGTTTCTTCATTAGACCAGAATGTCGCCTATTTTCATTTAAAACCATTATCCTTTGTCCCTTTGCAACAGGCCCTACTAAAAATGAGTTCCCTTGAAGTTTTGAAAGGCTGCAATAAGGTCTCCCTGGGGCCTTCTCTCCTCCAGGCTGAACAATCCCAGTTCTCTTGGCCTTTCCTCAGAGGAAAGGTGTTCCATCCACCCTCTGACCATTTCTGTGTTGTATTTTTGGAGTGCATTCAGTTTTAGCTGGTGGCAAGAGAACTGCAGAGAATGGTGCCAGGTCCAGAGGCCCAAAATGGTGTTGGTGGAAAAGGAACCCAGTCCCAGCCCAGCAGAGATTTGGCTGTTCTTGTCTTGGCACTGAAAACCTGCACCTCAGTGTTCTGCAGAACAGCACAGCCCTATATCCTCATGGGATCAACCTTTCTTAGAGGTGCTGGAGTTCCCTGTGGAACAGCTTGCACTCATCTTTTCTGACCACTAAAGCTACCCTTACCTTTAGAAAAAAGGAACCTAAGTGAGTCCTTTGAGTTTCCTGAAATGGAAAAAGCCCTAAGGCAGCAAGTGGCATTCCCAGAGTACTGGCAGGGTCAAAATCCCAGCAAGCTGAAGACACCTTGATAAATTGATTATTGCCTCTGACAGCAAGACTGAATATTAAGACTGAAGACTCAGTCCTTTTTATGTGTATTTCTGGTAAGCAGAGAATTCATACTTCCTCTTGTGAGAAACTGGCTTTGGAAAGTAAAGTTCCTTTCTTTCTTTCTTTTTTTCCCTTTGGGCAGCATCCATTTTTACGAACAGCCGTGAGTCTCTCTGTCCTGCCTGACTTGATCTGTATAGCCAGGAAAGTCTGTCAGACCACGGAAACGGCTCAGGACAGCAGTGCCAACACAGAGGAAAAGAAGGAATAAAATTTTCACTCCTTTGGGAGATTTGCTCCCTTCTCACCCAATGGTTCCAGTCACTTCTGAATTCTTGGTTGCTTCTTAAAGATGGAAAGTCCCAATTATGGGGGTTTTGATATGGTTTGGAGATGGGGAAGGGTCTCCTTCATTCATCAGCTCCAGACCACGCTGCCTCTGGAATGCCCATGGGCTGGGATTTGCCCACTAGTGGCACTTCTGGGTGAGGGAGAAAGTGCAATGCATTTCCAGCCAACTGGGGGAGGCAAAACATCCTGTTGGGTACACACAGTCAGCAGGGATTGTGGAGTGTTTGGAGAATTCCCTGTCCTCCCTCCACCTGGCAGAACATGTTGACACAAAAAAAAGTATAGAGATTACAGAGAAAGATATGCATATAACAAAGATTACTAAATGGGGGGGGAGGGGGGTGCAAATGTACATAGACACGTGATATACTGGATAATTATTACATGTATAAATATACATGTGTATAATTATTATATGTATAAATATTTATAGAATATACATATTATTATATATAATTTATATGTATATACACTATATATATATAATGTTTTTATATAATTATATGTATAGATAGTGTGTTACAGAGCTATGGACATACATTTACCTTGTACCTTATATTGTCCCCTATGCACAAACCCCCCCATAACTCTCCTGAACTGTAGTTCCTTATATTATGCTCCTTTTATTTATATATATATAAAAGATATAAAAAATATGTATCAGTATATACATATATATAGTATACATATATGAAATATAAGTATATACATATATATATTGGGGGGTGTATATATAGTGTGTGAATTTATGTATAAATGTATATATGTACATATATTAAAATATATAAAACTTTATATTCATATATGTATATATATAAATATGTAAAAATATAAATATGTAAATATAAATATAAAAATATAAATAAATAAATATATATAATTTTTATATTAACTCACAGGTGCTTCTATACCTATTACACAGTGTGTAGAAAGCTATAATAGCGTGTATAGGACAACTATATAAATTAAACACCGTTTTTATCCGGATGTGTTGCAGCCACCACGGTCAGGTGTCGGTACCTGGCCGTGGTCACACCTGTGTGGGTGGACACCGAGCGCCCTCTCGCGGCCGCAGCAGGCGCAGAAATCACTAAAATTGAATTTTTTGGTAAAATTTTATTTAGGTCACTTCGTATTGAAAAGTCACAAAATGTTGCAATTAAATATTTTACACCCTTTCCCACCTGTTTTCATTTTTTAGGTGGTTCGAGTGTGTACATAAATGCAGCCCTTCTCCCCTCCCAAAAAACCAACCCCAAGATATTTTCCCACATGTTGATATTGTTACAAAATGAACAATTTTAAGTTCCAATGTTAGAAGCAGGCAGCAGCACAAGCCCCTTTCAGCCTGCCCTTGCCTGGCTTCACCTGGGAAGGCAGAAGCATCTGTAAACCAGCAGAGCCAGCTGTGTCCCCAGGCTCGATCAGCTCCTCCTGACAGGAAAACCAAGCAGTTCCCAAAAATAATCACTGCAGAGGTGCAGGCATCCTGCTGAGCCTCCTGCAGCTCCCAGCCCTGCCAGTCCCTCGGGGCAGCACTGGCCAGCAGGGCCTGTTCCCATGCCATGGGGACAAATTCAGGGAATGTCTGGAGCTGGCACAGTAATCAGGGCCTAGAAGTCACCATGGCTGTGCCCCCCACCCTGAATTCCCACTGTGCCAGGCTGTACATGCCTGAAAACTGCTGGTCACACTCCCTGTGTCCCACTGATGCTGGGGACAGCCCTGGACAGAGCCTGGCACAGGCTGGTGGTGCTGGCATTGGGGCCAGGGCTGCGTGGCTGCAAGGAAAGAGCCAAGGGACTCCCCTCCAGCTTGGGGCTCAGCTGGCTTTGTGCCCTCAGTGGGCTCAGGAGCCTTCTCAGCCAAATCGTGGGGCAGGGAGGCACAAACCCCTGGTGCCATCTCAGTGTGGAACGTTTTTCAGGCTAAACACCGATCTTTGGGCAAGCCATGCCCTGGGAATGGCCCCCATCCCCTAGGGAACACTGCAGGAAGCAGCTCCCACCGCCTGGAGCAGAGTGTGAGGAAAAGCAAAGCAAACAGCTCTCAGTGCAGGACGAGGGCAGGCCTGACCTTTGCAGTTCCCCTCGTCCAAGCTCTGGTCTGCACGAGACAGTTATGCTTTATGCTTTTTTATGCTTTTAAAGAGAGAAATCTCAGCTTACAAACATTTCTGGAGTCAGCAGCCCTGAAGCCATGAGCTCACAGGGAATGTCACCTGCCTGTGGGGCCTGTAGTTCACACCTCTGACAAGATCTCTGCTGTGCCAAAGGGCCTGAGCCCAAACTGTCTGAAAATAGCTGGGGTTTGGTCCTTGGTACATGCAAGCTGATGGCACTGCAGCATCATTCACAGCCCCACAGACCATCTCTGGCATGTCAGAGAAAGCATTTTGCTACCACAGCAATGATCTTTTTGGAGCCCTGAGGAGACCTTTTGTGAAAACATTAGCTCTGTCAAGGGCCATTTCATAAACTGTAAAAATCGCACAGTGTGGCTGAAGTGGCTACGAGGCACATAGAAATCCAAATTTCCTGGCTGTGAAAAGGCAGAATGGTCCTCCAGCTTAGAAACCCAAATTTCCTGGCTGTAAAAAGGCAGAATGGTCCCTCAGCTTCACTTTCCCACCCGGAATGTGCAGCTGTGTAAAATCCATTTCTGAGTGTGTGGCACAGAGCCCTGTGCACTGCCAGGGTCACTGCCCAGCGTGCCCACCCCAGACAGCTGCTGAGGGAACCCTGCCCAGGGCTGCAGGGGAAGGGGAGAGCTGGCACCAGAGCCCTGCTGTGATGGAAATGTGAAATAACGCCCATCCTCCCTGGTACCCGAGTGAAACTCCAGCAAACATCAGCATGCCAGCAATAAATGACTGCAAAATTTTGAGAGTGAGACCTGACAAGTGCCAGGGAACAGCACCCTGCTTTTACAGACCCACCTGTCTCATGAGCTCATTTTCTCCTCTTTTGGGCTGGTGCTACATCCACCAAAACAAGAGGGCTGTTATTCCATTTTTAGCATTATGTGGCTTAAACAAAGCAAGGAAGCTCCCATTACTGAATCTGTGCTCTGAGCAAAGCCCCAGCTGAACTGTGAGGTGCCCTTGGATAGAAATATCAAACTGTGAGTCATCAGCTCAAGGTGGAGAAGAGAACAATCAGAAAGTCAATCTGAGAGCCTTTGGGTGGACAAAGCTCTTATTTGCTGTGGTGTTCAAACAGGCACTGCAAGATCTGCCCCTCTATTTTAGTGTTGTCCTGGCAAGACTGGTCTTAAGGCCACGAGCTATGACTGAGCTGCTCAAGTAGTGACATTTTCACCAAGGAACAGAAACACCTAATCTTTAGTGAAATTCATCAAGAAATGTATACCCTTCTATGGGAAGGATATGGAAAAAAAATCCCCATGAATCCCCCTTGTATTTGCCAGTCCCCAAGCTGCTGGTGGGTGCCTGAAGGAGCTACAGCCATTCCTGCCTGCATCCTCAAGGATGCTCCCATCCTCACAAGCTTACCTCAGTATTCCATTTGGCCCTTCTCCGGTCACCCTGTTCTTCTACGCCTTCTGATGTTTACGTTCATATAATGGAGTTTCTCACGCACTTTTATGTAAATAATTATTGTTTTTACATTCCTCTCTGGAGGAAGAGAAATTTGATGGACTGTTGGTTTGTCCAGTGTCATTGGAGAAGTGGCACTTTCATCCTCCAAGGCGCTGTCACTTTTGAAAGTCTATAAATGTTAGAGTCCAGAAATAAACCACCCCTCTTCTTCCCTTGGTGGTCCACGTAGTTTTGTTTTGTGTCGTACTGCGACACTCTCCTACTGCATGAGCTGTATCATAGATATGTATTAATATGCATTCCCCCTTTCCCAGCGGAGGGCTTTTCTTCCCCCCCTTTAAAGCGATTATGCTGATGCGCTCCCCGCGCTGCCCAGCGGTGACAGCAGCCCCGCGTGGCCGCGCGGCGCTCAGAGCTCGCCGAGGTCATCGCTGCACAGCACGGTGACGCTGATGTGCCCCGGCACCTCGGCCGCTCCCCCGCCGCCCCTGCCCCGCAGCTTCAGCCGCTGCTGCGGGCGGGGCTCGCCGGGGGACGCTGCCAGCACCGCCTGCCCCAGGAGCTGGTCCCTCAGGAGGTTGCTGTTCCACACCTGGCGATGAGGGGACACAAACAACGCGGCTGTCACACTCCGCCGGGAAGGGTCACCCCCGATAACCCCTTGGAAAAGCGTGTGTCTAAATTTAGCTAATTGTCTAGAGAGCATGAGGGAGAGTCTGGATTTGCATGCTCATCTACATAGACTATGCAAATAAGGAGAGAAATGCAGCGTTTTGCTTTCTAGGTCAGAGCCTGCCTAGGAGAGGAATAAAAATGACCTTTTTAAACTCATCAGCAGTAAAACCTACCTAAGTGTAGCCTGTCTGCTGCTCTGCCTGCCTGTGCCCACCTCTGCACCTCCTCAGTGCTACAGTTTTAGAGCCTGGCCCACAGACTAGGCTGAAGACAAACTTTTCCTGGACTGCATCATCTCAATGCCAGGCTCTATTTCTCCAGCTAATGCTGAGGTAAACAGTGAGGTCCCGTTCTCACAGGACTAGAACTCAGGGTAGAAAACTTCTTAATAACAGCCTTAGCTTTGGGTTTGTTTCCAACACTGACTTGGGACAGCACTTGGCTTTTCTTTGTCTCTGTTTCATCAGGGGCAAAAGGAATTCTGTAAATTCCTTCAAAGCCTTGGAATTAAAGATGCCTTGGAAAGAAATATGTGCCTTGGAATGAAACGTTCATTGGAATGAAACATTCATTGGAATGAAACATTCCTTGTGATCCCCAAGTGCCATCAGCTGGTGTTTGTGGAGCAGCAGAGCTCCAGGCAGAGCTCAGCAAGGAGAGCAGAGGCTCTCACTCTTCTCTCCTGGGTCACACAAAGAACAGCTGGCCCAGGGAAGCCCAGGGCTGCTGCTGTGCTGCCCCTGAGGCTGTCTCACCTGGATGGTGACAGGACTGTCGATGTCCTTCCTGTAGAAGATCACCTGGGTGTTGAACACGGGGCTGGTGGTGTCGTGCTGCACCGGGGAGCGCCGGCTCTGGTTCTCACACTTGATGAGCACGTAGGGATCTGCCCCTGGAACGCAATCAGCGGCACAGCTCTGGGCACACAGAATGGCAGCTGAGAGCTGCCCAGAAACCCAGCAGAGACAATCCCCTCCTGTGCCTGGCAGCACCACAGGACAGGGCACCAGAGCACACCACAGCCACTGCTCCCTGTCCAGGTGAAAACACAGAATCATGGAATGGTTTGGGTTGGGAGGGACCTTAAAGCCCATCCAGTGCCACCCCTGCCAGGGACAAGGACACCTCCCACCATCCCAGGCTGCTCCAAGCCCCATCCAGCCTGGCCTTGGGCACTGCCAGGGATCCAGGGGCAGCCACAGCTGCTCTGGGCACCCTGTGCCAGGGCCTGCCCACCCTCACAGGGAACAATTTCTCCCTAATATCCAATCTAACCCTCATATATGACCCCCTGCGATTGTTCAACATTCTAGAAATGCTTTGTTTTTACACTGAGTATTTTTATTTCTTACTAAATTTGATATTCTCTTTCCTTTACGATGAGGAGCAAGATCCATTTTGGAAACACCAAGCACATTCAAATAGAATGGGCCATTCCATTTTCTGAGTTTTTAATTAAACAAAGGCAATATCATGTTTTTATTTCAACACAACTCTTTCTGTTTCTGTTGTTAATGACAGATTTTCTTCCCCACACCTTGCTACATCTTAGATACAGATTTTAAATAAACCCAGGGTATCTGTAAGTCAGGCTCATAAGAGTTTCTAACACACTTTATTTCACCGTCTACTTGAAAATACCATTGCAGCCAGAAGGCAGCACAATTTTAGGCAACTTCAGCTTTTTAACAAACCATACCCAGATGATTTCCCTCAAACTCATCACTCATTTACCAACACGACCGGGTACCAACACGAACAAACCACACAACAGCTGCATCCAAGGCAGACACAGAGTTTTCCATATGTTGCTCTGTGGTTACACCTGGCCAGAGCTGTTTCCCTGACAACCCCTCACAGCTCCATGGCAGGTAGCAGGATATTGGCTTTTCTGATGGGCAATTGCCTTCTCTGTCACTGAACTGTGAATTCAGCTCTGGGGCATGGGGTGGCACCAGGCTGTGTGCCAGGGGTGGAAAAGCTGCCTTCCTTGCAAAGCAATTTGGAAAATGGATCTGGATAAAACGGGGTCTTGCCTGTCACCCCAATGGTGTTAACAGCTTTGTCAGAGGGCAAAGAGCAGAGCAACATCCAATCATTAACAGTAATTAGGAGATAGAGAGCATAAGGAGGGGTGAGGAAAGGGCACAGAGCTAAAGAGGTGACAGGCACATCTGCTGGATGGATGAGGGAGCAGTTAATGAGGGGACTGGCTAAGTGAAGGGAAAAGGAAAGAAAATATTTAAAGGAAACATTCACATTCTCAGCAAGACCTCACAGAGGGAGGTAGAAGGGGGACACAAAATGTTCTTGTAGCCATGATGCTCCAAAATGTTCTCACCCCGTGATGGCAGTGCTGGATGGGTCAGTTGTTTCAGGAAAACTGGCTCCAATTCCACAACAAAAGCAAGCAGTGGGAGAGCACATGGAGGATCAGATGTTCTCAGCCATGGATGGCCCAGTTCTGTGCCTGGTTTATTTACAGGACAAAGAAAAAACACCAAGGTCTGCTAGAGTGGAAAAGCAATGTCCTGGTATTGGCCATGAGGTGGGAGTGAAACTGGAGCTGCTGTCAGGAAACAGCTCTGGCAGAGGAAGGAGGGCTGGGTTCAGCTCTGGGGCTCTCAAATGGCTCCAGCCCTGCCCTGAACCCCATAACAGCTCTCCTACCTCAGCCCTGGCCATGCTGCTACTTTGGGAAGTTGTACAAAAGAACACTGCAATGGAAAAGGTTGGAATCTGTAAAAGCCAGAAACACCTGAACAGTAATGGCATTTCTAAGGCTTAAGGAAATCTGTGCTCACTAGTCTAAGCCTTAATTTTTGGATTTTTGAAAACTGCTCCAAGGATCTAACACCCACACCCTGCAGCACTGTACCAAAGCAAAAGGCTTTCAGGAAAACCCTCCTGAGGGAACGTTGCCAGCTGCATTCCCACTCCTCTGCTGCTCTTCCCAGAACCTGGGGAGCTCTGACAGCATCAGCCACTGGAAAAGGGCATGGCCCAAAGAGCAGGAACAGTGCTGAGACACGAGCACTGCCCTGGCAGTCGCAGCAGGTTGTTTGGCCCCTTGCAGGTGAATCTCTGCTTCTCCTTCCTTCTGCTTCTCAGGCTGCTCCCAAGGCAGCTCCCACTAAAGATTCTCTGCTTCCAGGGCTGTCACACACCACAGATCTCAACACTCAGTTCATATTCTAAGAGGTGAAAAACAATTCAATGTCCAAATCCAATGTGCAATGTCAGCAGGAATACTTAAAAGTGCAAAAGGTGGTTTGTTCTCAAAGAGAAACTCAAGGAAAGAGCCTGACAGACAGTAGTGAGAGCCATTTTAAAACCAGGCTGGGGAATGAGTGACAGAAAATCCTCTAGCACAGAGTTTCCTCATCATCCTGCAGACCTGCCACTGTGCCTGGCTCACAGACAGCTGGATCCACTTCAGAACACTCTGACTTGGAGAGAGGTACTTCCACAAGCAGCATCCAGGACTGAGTCTGGAGTCATCCACTATTCCTGACAACAGCAAACCATCCATTATCCTCTCCAGACAGAGCAATGGATCAAAGACAGCACCAAGGAGGAACTTTCCAATAAACATTTAACATAAAAATAAAATAAATTTCCTCTAGCTAGTAACAGGGCTCTAACAACAACCAGCATTAAGCTGTGAAAAATGAAGACTGTCAGAGCAGGAGCAGAAAATGAAAAAGCTAATGACAACTGGGCAAGTTTGCTAATTAACTCAACATCAGGTGCTATAAAGCCATTTTGATGTCCTTCAGGACACTTCCCTGACAGACACACAGTTATGTATAAAGCATTTAACCCCTGTTCTACTTTACCCAGCGGAAAATGATTGTTTGAAAACCACAAAGTCCTCCCTGAAGCGCTCTAACGAGGTAAACGTAACACACTGCATGAGTCTGTGCCATTCAGCTGTCTCCTGGATATTTTCCATTTAGAAAACACACAGTCCTGACAGAAGAACATTACTAATCCCCACAATTAGCTCCTCAGGAGGGTCTAGCTTCTCCTGCCCATCCTGACCAGCTATGGACCTGCCCATGACTTGCTATTGTGCATCCCAATATTCATCTGATCTCTCCACTGGAGCAGGTTTTACAGCAAGATGGAAAAAACAAATCCCATGAATCCTCAGTTTGGGTAATTTCTGATTGCTTACCTGTCAACCCAAATCATCTTTAGAAGGCTGAAAAGCCAATCCCACTCATCCACACTCTCTTTCCACTTACCTCCTGATCTGTCTTGTTTCTGCAAACCCTCTGCAGAGTGGACTTTGATTTGGGTGACTCTGCGTGGGTAGCCACAAAGAAGACTCCAACACGTCATTTTAGGCCTATCTTCCTTCAGCTCCCTGAAAAAATCATGGAAAAAGCAACCTAAGCAAAGAATGTCAAGCAAACAATCAATGGTTGAGGAAATCTGGCATTTTTAGAACATGAGATTTGTAGTTTTTCTTCATCTGCCGTTTTTGAATTCTGTGGTGCAGAAATGACAGATGTAAGAAATAAAAATAGAGCAAAGCAAAGTAAAACAAATTTGTGCTATCTTTTGCGTGGAAGCAAAAATGGTGAAACCCCCCCCCAATTTTAAATAGTGGAAAATATTATCAAATCAAGAAATAAATACAGTGAGCCTGATTAATGAAGCACTGGTTCTACTCTTGCAGCAGCCACAGCTTTCAGAGGAGATGGGCACAGAAACAACAAGTATCACTGTAGCCACAAGCACCAGTGCTCGGTGTCCTGACCTAGAACTGGGGGCCACTACAAGAACTGAACTAAAAAAGCCAAAAGACTCAAAGGAAATCATCCAAGATGTCCCTAACTAAACATTTCCTGACCATGTACGATAAAAACGAGAGCAGGCTCCTGGTTCTAAAGTGATTTCAGCATTTATTATAAGAAAAGAAAGGCCTAAAGCAAGGGGGCCCTGGGCAGGAGTGTTCCCGGTGCTGGGGCTGCTCAGCAGCGATGTCCCAGATGGAACAGCACACATTCAGTGGATCAGAAGCCCCTTTTGAACCTGTTTCTTGTCCCTTTGGGTTGGTTTCTTTCTGGATCCTTCATTTTCATGAAGGTTTAAGGCACTCGATTGGCCACTACAGCTCTGTCTAGGCTGACTCGTGGTGCACTTTACTGAGCTGTGTTATGGTACCTTGAGTACCATATTTCTTACAACTCCCCTTTTAACCCCCTTTACAATATAATAACCAAACTAACAGTATATCCCTAACGATCTATCAACTATTTTACAACAGTTTCCAACCTATTTTTAACAATGTACAAACCTGGATATCCTCAGAGCTGCTCCTGATGTCTCCAGGGCCCAGTTCTGGAGCCAGTGAGTTGGAGGACAACCTGGCAACCCCTTCCATGGAGCTGCAGCCTGTGGGCTAAGGAGGATCTCCTGCAGCTGTGAGTGGCACCCACCTGAGTTTTGAGGGCACATCTGTGTAGAGCCTGAGGATGAATTTTGTGGGGACACCTGGGACGTAGGTGGTGGGGACCAGGATGTAGCGGCCTTGTTGCAGGGTCCTCCTCAGGAACACGCTGCGAGTGTTGGAGTAGGGAGACGTGGCCACTCTCTCCTGCACCGTCAGCTTGTGCAGCCTGTACCTCCTGTTGTCCTCTACCTGCAGCAGGAGAGGGGTTAGGGACAGCAGGGCTAAGGGCAGGGCTCTCCCTGAGCACCACACAGCTTTTCACCCAACAAGGCGAAACACTTTGGCAAGTGTTTTCTCATCCAGTTAAGCTGTGGCACGTGAAAGTTTGGGGCTGGCAAAGACAGGAGCCCACTGAAAGAGATGATGCGATGCTGCTGCAGAGCTTGGAACACTTCCAGAGATGGACACACAGCCCAAGGACTGCACCTGCTCAGACAAGGCTAAAATCCCATGGAAGAGGTTTTACAGTGACTTCTGTGAGCCAGAGAGAAGTTTTATAAGAGGATCCATGTTTGATAAGAGAATCCATGTTTACCCCTGAAAGAATTTTCTACCAAGGTCATTGACAAAGAAACCAAGAAAGAAAGAAGGATAAATAAGAGAAACCTGCAACTGCCTAGTCCAATGAGCATTTTCTTTGTCTTTCCTGACGAATTGTCCCAGATATCTTTTCATGAAAACCCTTTCCTTAGGATTTTTTCCTCCTGAGAAGCTGAGAGGCCTCAGGAACAAAATGCAAACAATGATTATCTGCTGCTGTGGAATGCAACAGGTGCATCTGTGATTGGTCTCATGTGGCTGTTTCTAATTAATGGCCAATCACAGTCAGCTGGCTCAGACTCTCTGTTTGAGACAGAGCCTTTGTTATCATTCCCCTCGTCGCTTCCCTCATCCTCAGACCCCTGTGAACACGGTCACAACCAATGAGTAAAGTGTAAACTGATGAGTTTTGTTAGAATGTATAAAAAGCATGCAGGCTATTAAAAAAAACCAGTTTGAAGCCTTCTGAACTATGACAAGATCCCTCTGCCTCCCTTCTCTAGCCTTTCACAGCAGGCTCCCAATCCAGATGCACTCAGCTGGATTCTCCTTGGCCTTTCCTGAATATAAAAGCCACAGAATAACCATGAATGTTTTCTTCTAAGCCTTGAAGTTGTGCTTAACTCTTAACATCTTCCCCAGAGTACTGGTATTGCCAGAGTTCAGTTTAAATCTAAACCTCTCTCTCAAGCAGCTCTGGAGCAAAGGCAGCCCTTCATTCTTTACTGTCAGCTTTCTTCCCAAGGCCTTTAGTAATGCTAATGAGCCTGGTGTGTAAGAATATATCTAAAATAGAAAATTATTGATTAGAAATAAAAATAGAGTACTGAAGCTTTTAGGAAGGTGTGATTTTCTTTTTCAAGCCTTTCCAAATTACAGGCATGAACAAGGGAAATTATTCTGCTTTCTGCAACAACACTTTTCAATATATGTGGTTAACAGGTGATTGGCAAATGAGCAGGTGCGATGCAGATGTCAGCAGATCTAACCAACTGTTAAAAATTGACTTTTCTTTTAGGGTAGGGCCATAGATTTAATGTAGTCCCAGGAGTTGTAGCAACAGATGACAGGATTACCCCAATCCTCAGTGAAAGAGTAGAAAAATTGCTGTTTCTTTCCTTCCCTCCTCTGAGCTTGAGTGTTTTCATTTTACTCAATTTGTCTTAAGAGTGCAATTAAATTACCTTTTGGGATCCATGTCGTTCCTTTTCCCATATATTCATTTCCTGCTCACCAGTCCAGCTTTTGAAAAGACTTTTTTTCTAAGTGGCAACAGAAAAACTGCAGACTTTTCAACCTCATTCTCCTGGCTGTATTTGCTGGTGAAATGGAGGCAGAAGAAGGAGAAAAATCCTCCATGTTTTAAGTACTAATATCATTTTGCCTTTCTCTAGAAAGTTTTGGGGTAGGAAAACCACTTAAAATTCTTTTGCAAGGTGCAAAATTTATTTATCTCAAATAAATGAAATTTATTCAAATAGAGTTTGAGCTGAACTAAAATCAGTTGAGTTCCCATGGCCTGAGTGCAGTGCCCACACAAAATTTAAGCATAGAGCCAGACCCCAGGATAATCCTGGTATATTATCTGAAAGGTGCGTTTTCAAAGTAGTAACCACCAGAGTGAGTGCCCAGCACCCACAGACAGTAACAGAAGTTATAGGTCTGAATTTTCATGTGCTGGGAGAGAGAAGGTCAGGAAGGTGGGAAAGGGAGTAGGAATGGATAAACAGATCACTGATTATATAGATTTACCTATCTAGATATAGATATCTAGCTGCCAAAGACCTCACTGTCAGGGAGAAGCAGGACTGAGCAAATGGAACAAGCTCTGCACCAGGAGCACAGCTGGCTGCCTACCTTGAGGATTTCAAAGCCAATGGTGATGTTGTCTCCTTTGCCTTCTTTCTTGTACTTGCGGCGATCCTCCTGCTGTAAGGACACCAGCACTTTGTCCTGGGCCTTCTTAACATCAAAGAGGTACTGGGAGGAGACAGGAGAGAGAAGAGCTGTTGGAATTTTACCCTCAGGAGGCTGAGGGTAAAGCCATCACCAAGGAAATATCTTGTCTTAGGTTGGAAATGGGGGTGTGTGTTCTGTCACCATCTGTCAGAGCTGGGGCAGTTCTCTGCTGTCCATGGGGCAGTTTTTCCTTTATCTCTCCCACACCAACCCTCCCTCCAGGAGATCCCTGCTGTCCATGGCCACTGAGTGTCCCTGCAGGGCTGATCCAATCCCAGCATCCCATGGGGAGATGCTCCGCCCAGGGGAGGAGCCAAGCATTCCTACCTGGATCCAATCTGAGCCTGGCACAGCACAGCAGCCTTTGCCCCCTTCATTGCCAGAGGAGCAGCTTTCTGCTGCCCTGCATGGCCAGAGGGAGCCCAGGCCCATCTTACTAAATCCCACTTGAACAGTTACCTTACTAAAAAACACTACCAGACCAGTTCGTAAGTATGAACAAAAGAAGGTCAGACAGATGTCTCTTTATATGATAAGGAATTTAATTAATTTGTTCATTGTTAGAGAGTCCTTTAAATTTTGCTTTGTGCATGCAGAGAGCAAACCTGAGTTGTCAGGACCAGAGGACAGGAGAGGAGATAATTTATCCCAAGTTTGGACAGATGCTGTGCTCTCCCATCCTCAAAGACATTTAAATGTGAAGAAAATAAATAGAAACATAAACCTGCAGCAGTGCACAGCTGGGTACCATGTGCACCACATGTTCTGATTTAAGCAGAAATTCTTTGGCAGCATAGAGAGGGATATCATCATTGGTTCAATTCCCCCCTCCCTCTTCCTTTGCTGCTAAAACACAAATTATTGAGCTTTGTTTTGAGGTAGATATTGAGATTGCCTTGATTACAGAACCATCCACATCCCTCTGCCTTGGAGCTCTGCTGAGCAAGGCCCCATCCAAGCTCTGATTTGTGTTTTATATCACTTACTGCAGCAGAGAAAGCTCAGGGCCTGGGAGAGTCCCAGGGGTTCTAAGAGAACCTAGAAAGTGAGATATAAAATGCAGCAACACCCAGTAAGGCACATTTTAATCCTTGTCCCTGTTGAGCCATACACAGGTTACCCCCCAGGCTGCTCCAAGGCCATGGAGGGGTGGAAGGGCAACAAGTGGAATCAGGAAAGTTCTCCTGGTCTGGTGACTGCTCTACAGCTGTGACCTTCTTCTGATGGCACCTCAGCTGTCCCAGTGGATAATGATCTAGAATTCAGCACATGACTGTAGAATACACAAATACTTGGCTGAAATTGCCTTATCAAAGGGAATGGAAGTGGCACAGTCCCTCTCTGCCCAGATAAACCTCACAGGAGGCCTCAGTGCCAGGAGAAGAGAGATTATCTCTAGATTATGGTGGGGTGTGCCACAGTAGCCTAAGATAACAGAAATGTGTTCCTGCACTGCTGCTAAGAGCCTTTTAATCAGCTGGCCCAGAGATAACACTGGAATACAGAGGCCTTCCACTGCATCAGGCATTGCACTCAGCTGGAACTGTGCATTTTGTTCTCTGTGACAGCTAAACACTTACAAAGGAGACCAGACAAGCTCTTGGAACACATCCAGAATTTCACAGAGTTATACCTGAATTCCATCACCCCCTGGAAATGGGGCACTGACAGAAGGCAGAGCAGTGAGTATGAGCTGGGAAGCTGAGACCTGATGTGAGCAGCAGAGGCTGCACTGCTGCAGCATCCTGCTCTGAAAACACAGGCTGCAGGCAGAAACCTCCCCTGCAAGTGCACAGAAGCAGATTCAAATATATCTTTGATTAATCTGGACAGAAAGATCCATTTTCAAAGGAGTAACTACCAGAGTTAGTGCCCAGACCCTTCAGACCATAACAGAAGTTATAGGTCTGAATTTGCATGTGCTGGGAGAGAAAAAGGCAGGAAGGTGGGAAAGGGAGTAGGCATGGATGAGTAGGTCAACTGAATAGCTTGAAATGACCAGGTAGGATGAGACAAGGAAAATTCCATAATGCTGATGAGAGGGTGAGCTTGGGGAAGAGATCAGGTACTTCCAGACTCTCACAGTAATGCCAAGGGATACTAACTAAATACAGTGGATCAAATCCCTGAGCTGTTTAAGGGGGTTAAGTGGGTTCTCTCATTATAAAATCAGACTTGCTGCCTTTCTATGACTGGGAAAATGAAAGAAGTCCAGGCAGGACATCAGTAATTCTGTTGTGTGTGTGACTCACCAGCCCCAAGCATGATCAGTCCTAAATAAATATATAAACTCTTCTGAGAAACTGCACCAAAATCATGAAACATGCAGTACACAGCACACCCCCAGGGCAATGAGATTTTTTGTTTGGTAGTCACTGCCAACTCCTAAACAGGGTGGGTACTTCAGGAGCCCCAGCTAAAGTGGGTACACTTGAATACCTCACAAAACTTCACACCTGGGGGTTCTGCAGGAAGGTGTCTCTGTTATCAAATACGCACAAAACACAGGGGTTCCCACCTGGGGGTTCTGCAGGAAGGTCTCTCTGTTATCAAAGCAGCCCCCAGATCGGTTCAGCAGGGGCTCTGGATGCTTTGCCCAAGCCCCATACATCATTTCCTTCTCCCAGGTCTTGTGGAAGCTGAAGCAGGAGGTGTTCACAGTCCTGCAGATGTCCACATCTGTGAAATTCTTACACCAGTCCTCAAACGTCATCCTGCTCCAGGCAACACCAGGGAAGAAATGGTTTGTTTAAAAGTAAACAGTGATATTCACGCACAGAGCCAAAACAAAACACAAAATCTTCCAGTAATTTGAAGAGGAGGCGTTGCTCAGCTGTCCAGGGGACAAACTGATTCACTGGAAAGCTTTCCATGTGGAAATACTTGTGAAACCACAATCACAGAGTTTTAATTCAGAGCAGCACCACTCAGTGTGTTTGGTCAGATCAGGATCTGTCCTGTTGCATCTCCTAAGCCTGAAGGACTGCTTGAACCTCCCTTGATTTGATAACACATTTTGCAAAGGCCAAAGAGATCACCTGCAATTAAAGCAGGATCCAATCCTCACTATTACAGTCCTTACATCTGTCCCTGAGCACAGCTCCAACCTCTGCCCTCTGGACAGAGCTTTCCTTTAACCCCATCTTGCCTGTGCCTGCTAAAGGAAGGGGCTGGACTGCAGAGTAGCTGAAAACCAGCTTGGCTCTTTGAATTACCATCATGGCCTGGCTTATTCATAGCCCAGAGCCAGGCCCTGCAGCTGCCAGTCCTGACAAAGCCAACAGAATGATTTCCACTGTGAGCCCTGCCAGCTCACTTGATGCAATATTGATCATCTCCTGAAGGACCTGCTGGGCTAAGGATCTAAGCTTTAAGCAAGGTCAAAATTAATAGAGCTCTAGACATTGGATAGAGAATGAACACTTGGAAAACACCAACAAATATCAAAATTCACTGGATGCAACTCTATTTTTAGATGCCTCAGCCATTGCTGATCCACAGACAGGCATAGTACTCAATAAACAGGGTGTGAAATGCTCATGGTACTTCCTCAGATATTTTTGCCTATTTCAAAATTTAACTGGTCTAAACAGTGTTCAACATTGGGCATTGTGTCCTGTAAACCAGCACATGCCCTCCTGGTTTCTGAGAGATTATTCTAAATATAGGCAATAGATTGTGAGAGCTACTAATTCTGTTCTACTAGTTTTAAATCCATTTTTATTATTCTTCCCTGTCATCTCTTGGGAGTTTGAAAGAAACAGACCTTGGGATAACTTTACCCATCTGTTTTTGAAGCTGTTAAATGGCAGATTAATGACAGTTCCTCAGTGTAGCCAGTGCCTCCAAACCCTTCTCATCACTCCCACTCACCAGAACTCTCCATCATTCTCAACAGTAAGCCCCAAATTCTTGCGCTCAGAATCACTGACTTTCTTCCACTCTTCAGAACTAAAAGGAAATAATTTTAAAAAAAGGGAAAAAAATAAAAACAATAAAGATGAATGATGATTAAAAATAAAAACCCTCACCTGGAAAATAAAATTGAAGCAAAAATCTCTCCTGCTCTGTGGTTTTAAAAAGAATATCAGGGTACTGAAAGGGCAGATGATATTGATGGAAGTGTGAGGCTTTCAGGCGGGGTTTTGAAACATTAATTGATTTGAAAGCTACTAAAAAAGAAAGAGATTAATAGGAAATAGGCTCAACTAGAGCAGAACTTTATTGATTTCCTTTGTCACACCCTCCATTAGGACTCTTAAACACTTAAACAGCTGGTTTCCAAGGTCACAGGAGATTGACTCCATTCCCTGAAGGCCCCTCAAATGAAACCTGGTTTTCCTCCTCGGGAGCTTATTGAACGCTTCACTTAGACCAGAGTATTCTCTTTGTCTTTTAATCACTTTAATAAAACAGGCCTGAGGTCTGAGATTTCCCTGGGGACCTTTGAGCAGAAACTGCTGGAGCCTGAGCACAGTGTCCAGTGTGCAGAGGGGTGTTCCAGTGCACAGCCCCTGCAGGCACCTGCTGGTGCTGCTGCTGGGGAGCACAGACCCTAAAATTCCAGCAGCCTCCTGCTGAAACCCAAACCAGACCCTGGTCCTGGTGGGTTACACCAGACAAACAGAGCCACAACTCCCCCCTGCCCCTCCAAAAGCACCTGGAGGCTAAAGCTGCAGGAGGCTGGAAGGAGGGAAGGGAGGCTGCTCACCCTGACTGCCATTTTCTCAACCTATTTGGAAATTGTCAGTTTAATTCTTCTAGACCAAAAGCCATGGGCCACCACCAGAGTGCTCAGTGCTGGCATGAGTGGCAGCTGTGCCAGGCTACTGGAGAACCCCAAGGGCTTCAGCTGAACAAGACACAGCAGCTCTGTTGTGCATTCTCTGCATTGCACCCAGACCAATCTCTCTGAAAGTAGTAGATTTTTGCTAGCTAAAGCAGGGATTATAAGAAATTAATATGCTGCTTTTCAGAGCACTGCAATGTTAAATCCTAAATGCTAGCTGGTGAGCCCAGTGCTGAACTGTCACATATTTTTCATGTATAAATCACCCATGATGGGAGACATCCCTTCCAGCAACAATTTCTCTTGCTGTGGATGTACCTGCTAAGCCCATAGTCCACAAGAAAATTAATTAGAAAAAAAACCCACAAATATGGCACTTTTACAGCATTTTTCACCAGTCACTTAAACTATCTACAAGATTTTTACCATCCCCAGCAGCTGGAAATGACAGGTGAGAAACTGAGTCACAGACAAGCTCAGTAGTGAAGCTGGGAATGATCCTTGTGTTCTTGACTCTTGAGCTGTTTTTCTTCCCATGTTCCAGTGGGCCAGAAGAATGATGTAAACAGCAAATAAGGTCGAGGGAGCCAGGACAATAAATAAGGTCCAGACTCCTCCAGGACACGCTCATTTTCTCAGAGGAAAATGGGCAGAGGTGGCAAAGAGGTCCAACCATCTCTGAGTAGGAGTGTGTCCCACAAATTGCAGCGCCCCAGCACAGCTTCACCCTTGGACACTGGGTTTGCAGCTCTTACCTGTCACTCCAAGCACCGTGCCACTCTTTCTTGCCCCAGGGGTTCCTCAGCCTGATCATGAACAGCTTTTGTGCCTTGAAGGAGAGCACCATGGTCTCCCCGAGGCGCAGCTTCCTGATGGCAGTCACGGAGTAGGCATGGCCCACGATCAGCCCCTTCTCTGTCTCTGCCTCGCTGGGCCGCCCTGGGGACTCCTGGGGCATGGAAAATGACAATTAAACAAAAGGAACTCATATCTCTGAGGAACCTGATGTGCCAGCAGCTCTCTGGCCACAGAGAGAAACAGACAACTTTGCCAGGCATGATTCTGGGAAGGGCTGGGAGAAGATCAGAGAAAAGAATGAGAAACAATTCTTATCTTCACTTGCTGCACCTGGTGTTGTGCACATGTGGAATGGTTTATGGAGATTTGCTTACAGACCCTTCAAGCACACGGCACCTGCAGGCTGTGGTTTCTTTATTAGCCAATGGTGATGGTGTTTTAACTAAAGGACCAATTAGGTCAACCCTGTAGCAAACTAGAGTATAAAAAGTATGGGTTTCTTACTAAAGAAATTATCAGCCTTCTGAAATACATGGACTCTATGTCAATTATTACCTGGCTGGGGACCTGTTGTGCTGACAACCTGACAGCTTCACGTTCAAGGGGAAGGACCAGAAAAATTTGTTTTTCATTCTCTTCCTGAGTGATTTTACTGTGCATAATCATAATAATGCCATTAGGAATCAGAACTAGGGGCTCACTAGTGTGGTGTTGTTAGTACCAGACAATTCCAGTGCCAGACAATCCCAGGGCACAGGGGAATCCTGCCTGCTGCAGCCAGCCTGTTTCCTCCAAGTTAGAGGACAAGGCTGATGGAAAATCAGCCCTCCCAAAATCTTGGCATCTCTACCAAATGGCTCTTCTGCACACTGATGGCTGTGCCCAGACTGTCTGGGGTGTCCTCACCTGGGCACTCATGAATTTAGCTGCTGGTCCAAAGCTTGTTCTTCTGTTGGAATAAATTAATACCCAGGAAGAACTACTGGCAGCAGGTAAAGTGGGAGAGCACAGGCACAAGCAAAAAAGCTTCCAAGGCATTTGTGTCCTGTACCTCATTCACTCCTGGCAAAGGGAAGATCCGTAGGGTGCTTTAGGAATTGGGTTTGCTCATCATAAACTCCACATAAGAATCCCAGTTTCCAGCAGTGATCAGGCTGTCCCTAAACTAACCCTAAGCTGTCCTGTTTGATGACTGAGGCTTGATCAGATGCTGATCTAAGAATACAAAAAAGTAGTCAAGCTCTGAAAAAGAGGACAGTTTCATTTAATGCATCCAAATCTCCTGATCTAAACCCAGAAAAGCAGCACCATACAAAGATGTTGGAGTTGTTTTGATGGTGCTGGATCCAGATTCTCCTCACCCTCACTGAATCCAGCCAAGCCACCCTTGAGTCTCTCTCATCTATCACCCACAGGGCCTGGAAACATTCATTCCCTTGGACAAAGATTTGACACAGTTCAGATCCTTGTGTGTAAACTTGTAATTACCTAATTAATGCTCAATCAAGCCTTGGCTGGGGTAGAGAGAGCAAGAGGTGTGGTCTCTTGGTGTTACTAATGCAAATATTTAAATATAAATATGTTTTTATAATTAGACATTCATATATTAGTATAAATATATGAATATTTAAATATAAATAAGGACTTACCACAGGTGTGAAATGCACATAGTATTTCCTCAGATGATTTTACCCATTTCAATATTTAACTGGTCTAAACAGACAAGGTCCTTGTCCTAAGGCAAATGTTGCACTGATACAACAGTGCTCAGCCCCAAAGGTAAGAAATCACATAAAATAAAAGGGGGGGAAGGAGAAATTCCTATCAAATTGGAGCTGACAGATGGGCTGGCAACTGTGAGAGTGTCACCAAGGCCTCTGTGCCTCTCCCTGACAGCAGCTCCCAGAGAATCAGCTCAAGTGTTCCCCCAGCCTGGCTGACATCCCCTGGCTCTGGGCTCACTCCTGTGTAACACTTTCACTGGCATTTTTCACAACCAAAAGCAAACAAAGAGTCCTTGACAGCACGGGAGTCTGTAACTTCTCCTGCTGCCTTTATCACCCGCCAGGCTTTTCTCACTGCTGGCCTTTCCCACCTCATTCTGCAGATACTTATTTATTTCTTTATTCAAATGAGATATTGAAGCATCTCCTGTCTGTTCAGATTTCCAAATGGTGCTGCTCTGGGCCATTCTGTAATCCAAGGCAAATGATGACATGTTTGTAAGGCAGCAATGAAGCCACTTGAGTATTAAATATTCTGCACCTAGCAAGCTCCACTGGGTGTATATTACATCAAAAAGTGACAAATGTAGGCAAATTTAGGAATGGCCTCTCTGTAAACAATGTTTAGAAGCATTTGTGTTTAATTTGGAAGGCAGAAACATAATGCCAGGAATCAGTGAAAGCACTACAACTGCCCAATTAATTGCTTTTTAAAATACAGCTCCTTGTGTCCTGGTCAATCACCTCAGTAAATTCTTGTTAACAAACAGAACTGCTCTAGCATTTGGGAGCAGCCCATCATTCTGGAAACAATGTCTGCAGCAACAATTCACACAATGCAGTCTGCTCTGAGCAAATCAGATGGAATTCTTGCAAATAAAAATTCAGGCATTATGAAAAAAAGGTAAAACAAAACCCAAAGACCTTGAAGCTTTTGTTTCTGAGCTGTTTCCTGATGTTGCTGGAAGGGACAGTCCCTGTTCTATCTCAGGGTAAAGTTTGTGTGACAAAAGGTGCCAGGTATATCAAATTCAGGATGCCCCTGATGTGGGGAATGATTGGCATTGATTCAGAAGGCTGAACAATTGCTTTATTAAAACTAACCTATATTACTTAATACTATATTACAACTATACTAAAAAGATACTATACTCTATTAAAGAGATACTAAAGAAAACCCCATGACTGTCTGAGACAGCCAGGACACAGCTTTTGGCCAATTGGCCAAGGAATGAAAATAATCCTCAGCAGAATCCAACTGACAAATCCCTTCAGGTAAACAATCTTCCTAACATATTCCACAACAGGAGCACAGAATAGAGATAAGAACTGTTTTCTCTTCTCCTCTCCATGCTTCTCACTGCCTTCCCAGGAAAAATCCTGTGTGGATTTGTGAATGTGGAAAAATGCTGCGTGGATTTGGTAAAGCTTGTGCCTCCTGCCTTCTGTGAAGAGAGCTGAGACCACACCAGGTGTTCCTCTTTGGTGCCAGGCCCTGATGCAGGACCAGGGCTAGATCAACAGGTAACATTCTCAGGAACCCCCAAAACCAGCTGATTTTCTGCTGTTCTTGACAATTCCACAACTCTCTTCATACTCCTAAGAATTTCTGAATGAATCATCTTCATTCACAGAGAGGGAAATTAAAGCAAAATGTTTAAGTGATTTAACTAAGATCAGCATCAGCTAATGCCTTAAACTGAAGCAGGAATTGTGGGAGGAAGATGCTAAAGTGCACTTAGATGCCAACCCTCAGCTCCTACAAAATGATCCCTTTTCTGTTGGCTGCTGGATTAATGGTTCATTATAAATGATTAAAAAAATCATTTTAAAGCAATTTTTAAGGAAATATTCAGGTGCCATTGCAGTTTGTTAGCCCTTCAGATGTGATAATAACTGTGGACCAGATGAGGATTTCACACCATCCAGCCAGGGCCTGACATTGCAGACTTAGAAGGGGAATTCAGTCAATGTTTGCTTCCTGTGGCCAGGGGCTGGGCCATAGGTGCTTTGTGAAGCACAGAGCATCCTTTGGGAGCTGTTATTCATCCATCTTCTAGCACAGGACTGGAGAGGGGTAAATCTTCCTCACAAACCATCCCCTCTCTACTGACTAAGGGAACTTCAGGGCTTCTAATGTGGGCACTGAGATACCTGAGCCAGCACAGGCAAGCTCTGCAGGTTAATGCCAGTGGGGAGATTATTCAAGATATTGACTATATTGCATATATTCAATATCAAATAGCTGAAATATCAATTAATATCAAATACCTGAATAACCAGGTGAGCCCAGCCCTTCAGCTCAGCTCCACTGTTACCCTGGGCTGCACTGGCACAACCAAAGTCAAGAGGTCTCAGCAGCTCTATGACAGAAGTGTTTTCTCTAAGAAATAAAGCAGTTGAATGCTGCTATCTGCTGTGTAAATGTGGGTGGATTTATCTCAGGTCAATCCACAACAGTGACCATTCAGAAAAAAGAATTTCAGACGCACAGTGAAGTGGCGGCACAAGCAGTTGTGATTGTATTTAGTAGCTCCTGGAGCTGGAAACACTTGCTAGATTTCTCCATACAAAGCTTTTCCAAACATGCAAAGGAAGGACATACTCAATATCCTAATAATGGTATTTATTCCAGAATATTTTCATTGAAATAAACCCTTAAAATCCATCTCTCTGTACTCACCGAAATGGAGCAGCTGATGAACCCTCCTCTTTTATGCACTTTCATCAAGTCTTCAAACAGCTTCATCTGCTCAGGAATAACCTCACCATATTTGCCCTCCTCCAAATTGATGGATTCTGCCACTGCTCCAGTGAAATCCACCAGAGCTTCTGCAGCACAGCCTCCATCCAGGGCTTGGTAGGATCCAGCCAGCCTGGGGGCAACACAGAACATTCTCAATTTACAGGGGGCTGGAACAAGTGCTCTAATTTGGCTTGAATGTAGAGAACATGTTTGTGTTTCACCAGGGAAAAACAGAACAAAAAAGAACAGAACAAAATAGAGGTGGAGAGAGCCAGAGGTGTGGTATCTTGGTGTTATTAATGCAAATATTTAAATATAAATGTTTTTATCATCGCACATTAATATATTAGTATAAATATGTGAATATTTAAATATAAATAAGGACTTACCACGAGTATGAAATGCACATAGCATTTCCTCAGATATTTTTACCCATTTTAATATTTAACTGGTCTAAACAGACAAGATCCTTGTCCTAAGGCAAATGTTGCACTGATACAACAGTGCTCAGCCCCAAAGGTAAGAAATCACATAAATGAACAGAATCACATATAAGAACAGAGCAAAAAAGCCTGAACAAACTGCATATAAATCTTCTCTGGTTTCTAGGATCCTTAAGGATTTGGGCTGCTGAAGAAGAGAGTATTGCAGTAATTTATTATTTTAACAGAGATTAAAGGAGCTTGCAGTCTTTTTTAGGTTCTCTGCCAGCAGCAAAACTAAAACCTATGGAAAGTCTGACAGAATTGAAGGACAAAACGGACAAAGGGACAACACTGAGGACCACAAGGACAACAAACCAGCTCATACTTAGCATAAGCTTTCTCCAGCAGAGCACTCCAGAATTCATTCCTCACGGTGGAATGGCAGTAGATGAGCCTGCCATTCTCAGTGGGCAGCAGATCATCCACCACGACCTCCGTCCACTCTCCAAAGCGCCAGAAGCGGAAACGGAAAATCCCAGCGTATTTCCTTGGGCTTTTGGGGTCCCACTCCTGCTCACTGTAGTCTGGAATCACCTGAGAAACCATGGAAGGGTGGGAAAAATGCCAAATCACTTGGTTTTAGGATCTTAAAAGTTTAATAGTAATAAAATGGTTGTAAAAATATAATATAATTAGAGTAATAAAAATTTGGACAATTTGGAATAGGACAATATGAGACAATAAAAACAAAGAGTTATGGATGGTCTGGGTACCTTTTCTGGCCAAAATAAGCCTGAAAAAGGCCCCACGTTAACAGAGGATTAACCCTTAAAAGCAACAGCCTGTTGCATATTCATACACCTCATACATGATGCATAAATTCCATCCAAACACAGGATTCTGTCTGGTCAGTGTCAACGTCTTCCTATGAATCTTGACAGATCTTCAGGGCTGAGTAAGGTGAGGAGAAGTTAATTTCTCCTGATAAAGGAGCAATAAATTCTCTTTCTCTGAAAGATTTAGGTGTCCTGTGGCGGCTGTCTCCATGTGAATACCTCATTCCTTTCTTTAAAATGATATCCCACATACATAGTTTCTATTTTAACATTATGTTATAACCTCAAACTATATTTAACACACTACTTAAGAAAATGAATACATCATAACTTTCTAACATAACACATACCATATTCATTTTAATATTCGTGAAAAGCCAATCATAAAATACCCACTTTTCACAAAGGGGAAGTTCAGCAAGTGCACTGTGCTGAAGTTTATTCCCAGGGCAGACTGCCCTGGAACACGTTAAAGAAAGGGAAGATTTGAATCCACCAAAATTCACCCCTTGTTAGTCCTAGGGAGAAAAACAACCAAAGTTAGCTTGGTTTATCAGTTTTATTTCCTGCACCACACACTCCAATCACCCACCTGCTGCCAGAGGCTTTTCCTCAAAGCCAGGCAGGAGCATGCAGCCACAAACCAGCAGTTCCCCAGCTTGCCCTGGTGGAAGTCGTGGGAGCTCATTCCATCCACAAGCAGGTGGGGATCTTCACAGAGGTCCTAGCAAAGCAAACCAGAGATTGCTGGAGACTCCACTCCCAAAATGATCACAACATCCTCCTGTTGTCTTATATTACAATAGTTCTCTTATCATTAATGGTGCAACATTGTCTTATATATATTGAGTTCTATTATCATTATGGTGCAAGGATTCCATAGTCTCAGAGTTTTGTACCACCTCAAAGTTTTCTGTAGGCAGCTCCTCTGAGCACTGACTGTTCTTGGTCCTTGTAGCAGCCATCAGATTCCTCTAACTCCAGACCTCACCAATCCATTCTCTTATGCCACTTGTTCTTATTGGCTACAGGTGTGGCCTGTAAAGATCAGGCCTGTTCCTAATCTTTAGTAATTGGTTCCAGCTGCAACTCGTTGGGGGATAAGATTACATTCTACATTACCTTCATTTATCCATACTGCGTCCCCCTACATCCTTCCAGTCAAGAAAAGCAGCAGGAATTGATGCTGCTGACACCTGAGCTCTGAGATTCTCCTTGTCAAGCCTCTAAAGGAGGGGAATGCAGCCTTAAGATTTTAGCCTTTATATTTTTCAAATCCTGTGCTACAATAGTGCATAACTCTACACTTCATATAAAGTGTTAACTACTGTCTTCACACTTTGGTCAGACAAAACAATTCCTCTGGGCTTGGAACTGAAGGACAGCCTAGAGCCCCAGGCCCCAAAAAGTACAAACAAAAGTGAATTGTGGGGGGAGAAAACGGGGAATGTAACTTCATTACCTGAAGCTATAATTGGGGAATGAACCTTTGATATGCAAACAGACCAAACTTATATCTGTCTGAGAAACTCGTGACCATTGTCCATCTTGGGAGTAGCCTCTGCCAGGCTCCTGCACTGCCCAAGGTGAACCTGTTAAAGGCCTTTAATAAATACCCACTTTATTATCTTAAATTTGTCCAGCCTCTGTTCTAGGTAGCCACTCCAAGGCATCCCTGCCATTCCTTTGGCTGACACATTGGAAACCCTCCTTCACCAACAGCCTGGGTCACTGCAGAGACCTCAAGAGAACATCCCTTTGTGAAGCACACTTTTCATTCTCTGGGTCTCATGGCTCTCCTGTTAGAATTATTTGTCCCTCCTTTCCTGGCTCCATCTCTATCCACATGCAGATTCCCACCAGAGCATGGCTGGGATGTCTCCCTGCTCCTCCCTGGATTACACCTTGCACTAAAGGGAGAACCTCTCTGTTTCCTGGACCATGGGAAAGCCACAGGGATGCATTTTGCAGCACAAAATCCTTGGCAGAGGTGTCCTGCTGAATGGAGAGGGAACCTCCCACCAACACTCCATCCCTAACTGGTGTGGAACCTGCAGGGTTCACCCCAGTGACTGCTCCTGACACTCTCCTGTCAGTCACTGCTCCTCCTGACTGGCTGAGAAGATAGCAAAGAAGTTCTGCTCTTTCACAGTTTAATAACCCTCAATTTCAACACTGTGGAGATGATCCTATATCCAAGCATTAGAAAAGCAGAATAAGTAACTCCATCTCATCTCAAAATGTCAGGAGACCCCAGATCTCCTGCAGTCTGTCCTGTCTGCCATCAGCAGCAGAGGAAGGAGCTGTGTTCCTTAGCTATGGAATTCTCTCTGCCCTTTGGCAATTAAAGATTATCACCCCCAAATAGCAGGAGTGCAACCCAAGCATGGCTGCACACCACAGGCATCCATCCCTCTGACGTGACTCTGACAAATCAGTGCCAGATGAACTCATTTTCAGAGAAAGAGCCACCTCAGTGCTCAGCTGATGGTTTCAAAACCTGGGCTGGTTTGGGTGATGGCTCCTGAAATCAGCTCACAGCATGGAATTCATGGAGCTGCAGCCATTCTCCTTAAGGAAATTATATTCTGGGCATGAGGCTTTTCTCATTAAATAGCAGCTGACATTTTAAATGCCTTTTGAGAAACAAGCAACTGATCATTGCATGACACTGCTCTCCTGTCAGGAATTCTCACGTGTCTGCATTTAGAGAAAATTCAAAGCTTATTAAGAGACCTCAATAAAAATCTGAGTAACAAAAAAGGTGCCCAGGAGGAAAACTGAGCACGGACAAGATGCTCATCAGCCTCATGGACAGATTCATTGAGCCTCCCTGGATGTTCTGACATGGAATGGCACCTCAGAGATGTGAATCCACCTGGCTGCAGGGGTGGACATCATTTGGCCACTTGGTTTTCATGTTTTCATGGTTTTCATAGCACACATCCACATCCACGTGGGCCAGATTCCATTTTATATCCCATTTCCTGGCAGTTCTGGCATTAATAATGTCTAGTTTGTTTTTCCTTTCAAAATGTTATTTTCTCAGAATAATAAATGAGGGATAAATGGAGCCATTGGGGTTAGAACTGTCCAAACTTTTCTGTCACTAGTGGAAGCCAAAACTTTAATTGGTTTTAGAAAGAAATTAAGCACTGCTGTGTATTATGAATATCTTATTTGGTTTGTTTTGATAAAAATAACCACATTAAATTGCCATTTTTTAATTGAAGTGTGTCTTGCATCTCACAAAGTCCTCAGAGGAAAAACAGAGCAGCATTTGCCAACTGCCAAAATTTATGGATGAGATCAGCATTTGCTGAGTGCTGGGGTCCAAAGCAAACGTGGAACAGCAGAGCTCAGAAACAGAACCTCCCTGCTTCCCCCAGAGCCACCAAATTCTCCAGGATCCTCCCTGATAAATCCTTTCTGATTAAACCCCCTAAGAACCCGGGAGTTCTGGGGCTAAAGAACAGTGTAAGAAAATGCCACCAATTCTGTTTCTTTTATTAATTAATAAATTAATAAATTAAAGAATTAATGTCATTATAATACCTTCTGTGGTGACTGTCACTGTGTGGCTCAGATGAGACACAATGACACTGAGGCACAGCCCAGAGCTCATTTCAGCTCTTTGCTCTCTTCTGGGCTTTGTGATTTTCACCACTTATGCCATATAGTAAATTCTTGGGAATATTTTTATCTATCTAAGCCACAATTCCCCCAACACAAGTTAGAAATGTGCTATTTCAATGTATTATTCTGCAGTCCTTGTGGGGGTCTTTAAGCATTTTTGGTTGCCCTAAGCATGTAAAAATAGAAATTAAAAAGAAAATATATTAAAAATTTTAAAAATATATTTTTCTACAATGCTCCCAGCAGTTAGTATATCTAATGTGACCGTGTTCACAGGGGTCTCAGGAAGAGGGAAGAGACCAGGATCTGACTCCATGTTTCAGAAGGCTTGATTTATGATATATATTATATTAAAACTATACTAAAAAGAATAGAAGAAAGGATTTCATCAGAAGGCTAGCTAAGAATAGAATAGGAAAGAATGAAAACAAAGGCATGTGGCTTGGACAGAGAGTCTGAGCCAGCTGACTGTGATTGGCCATTAATTAGAAACAACCACATGTGCCAATCACAGATGCACCTGTTGCATTCCACAGCAGCAGACAACCAATGTTTGCATTTTGTTCCTGAGGCCTCTCAGCTTCTCAGGAGGAAAAATCCTAAGGAAAAGAGTTTTCATAAAGTATGTCTGTGACAATATAATGTTGCCAATTTAGGATAGCTGAGGATCAAGCCAGTTACTCTCAGAGGAATTCCAAGGAGGAGACACTGACAGGAGATGTGATCCAGGCACTTCAGGAGTCCCAATCCCTTCTCTCTCTTGCTGCCTGAGCACCCAAGCACTGGGGCTGGGAGTTCCACCAGAACCTCCTCCTTTGCAAACACAATGGTTTAACCCCAATCCTTTTTCTCAGGATCATCTTGCATCATCTGTGCTGTGAAGGAGAGAAATATCTTCCCATTTCCAAGGAAACATTTAATCGTAGTTACTACAGGATCCCATTACACACCATTAATGCCTGGCAGCCACCCTGTTTCTGACACAGCCCCACAATAAAAGCAGTTGTTGCAGTATTTGTGCCTGCAGGGAGCATCCCAAATGGGGCAGCAGAGCTCTCCCCATTTCTCCCCTCACACAAGTACACAATGAAATAAACACCATCTTCAGAGCTCTAATTGGGCTGGGCACAGTCTGGAAGGGAGGTTGGAGGTTTCAGGGCCTCCTGGCTCTGCTGAAAGCCCTGATGCCCTCATTGTCCTACCAGGCTTTCATTTGCATGGCAGAAGTCTGGTTGTGTCACCTCCCATCCTTGCTGTGCAGTTGAAATATCTGACATCCAGACACTGATGCTGCGAGGAATAGAGTGGCTCACAAACCCCTTTTTCCTGATTTTTAATGGTCCCTTTATTTGTAACGGAGCAACCTGGTCAACTGGCTTGCAATCCTATCCCAGTCTGGATCCTACAGAATTCCCATTCCTGCCTTCCTAGCCCCTCATCCAAGCAGCAATGAAAATTGTGATGGGGGATATTCCTGTAGGACTCCTGCAACACAATCTGAGAGTACTCCAAGTAATTTATTTCACCAGCTATGCATCCCCATGAAGGAGTTTTGCAAAACAATGTGAACCATGGGAGACACCAGACACTCATTTCACTGGAGCCATGAAATGGTTAGTGTGTTGTTCTGCCACAATTCCCAAAAATTAAAAAAAAATTAAAAAAGAAAGGATGGGTTTTATTTGAGACCAGATGCACCACTGAAAGTCCAGCAGGTAACTGATTGTGCATTGATAAATGCATTGACTCTTGGAGTAATTTAGCTAAAGGAGAAAAATTCCCCTTAGCTCTGAACATGCATCTCCTGGTGTGAGTATTACAAATATTCATTAACTAAAGGTTATGCAGTATTGGTTAGAGATAGGGAGAAAGACATTCAGAGGGTTAATTAATTAGCTGTGTGTCTTCACAGGTGTTAGCTGAAGCTGCACTGTAAAAAAACGTTAATTCTTGGATGATCTCAGATGTCCAAGAAAAGGGAAAGATGATTTTTAACAGATTAGGGTCTGTCAACTGTCTCAGAGACCCTCATTATTCAGAGAATACACAGGGCCTATATAACAGAGATTATATAGAGATTCAGTCAAGGGAAGAAGACAGAAGAGCAGTAATTGTTTGCAACTAAGATTTTCAAAGGTTTCTATAGTATTTAGAGCTTCTTTTCTCCAGCATCCTTTAAAGAACCCAGCTCTAGCATGACAAATAATCCACCTTTGCTTGCGCATGAGACCTACAGAGGCAGGCATTATCAGACTGATCTGCTTAAGCCCAGTCACCATGCCCTTAAATTCTTTAAAGCAGGTTGATTTCTGTCAGAGCTGAGAATTGTTTCCATTTTCTTCTCTTCTCCCACCCTCACATCATCCTGAGACAACTCCTGCAGAGACAGTGTAGGGAGCAGGGGAAAGGCAATTCTTTCTGAACATGGATGGGAAAATTCAGCTTTGGCTGCAGCTGACACTGAACCAACCTCATCTAAACGAGGGCAGCAAAGACAGCACCCTGTGGTCATGGAGCTGAACAGGTAAATGGGGCTGTCCATCCTGTGATAAACCCCAGCTGTGCTGGCATGGCCACAGAAGCTCTCCCCAGAGCAGGCTGTGTGCCAAAGCATTTGCAGTTAGCCCCAAGAAGCAAAAGGACCAAGCCCAACTGCACTGGATACTCCAGTGCATGCAAAAAGACTTTTAAACCCTGTTGTGGCTGAAAAAGATCTGCCTGTGGAGTGGAAAAAAAGAAGTGACCCCACAGGGGGCATCAAAAAAAACCCCAGGGTCAGATGTGACCTGACTGATCCAGCCCTTGCTTCTCAGGTTGCTGTTGATGATTGCTGCCCCGAGATGTGCAGGGTGTTTCTGCTTCGGCTCTGCAGCTGAAGAACGAGTCTGGACTCTTCACTTTTTGGTCTTGAGGTTGTTTATTAATTCTTATCTATAAAATTTTCTTTCTGCCCAGCTGAGGTCTGCTCAGCAGGGCAGCCACAGGCACTCTGACCGCCCCTGAGGTGGTGTTGTCCTTTTATACTACAAACTACATATAACATATTTACACTTAATTCCCAATACCCATCACCTGTGTTAGACAGTGCACTTCTACTCTAAACCAATCCCAAAGCGCCAACATCACTGCAGAAAATGGAGAACAAGAAGAAGAAGAAAGAAGGCTGGACACGCCCAAGTTCCTCCATCTTGTCCCCATAACCCCCATACCAAAAATCCTAAAATCTGCATTTTCACCCTGTGATCATTTTATTATTACACCATTCAAACCTCTGTGACTTTCATGTCCTCATACAAAGCTGGTAACTTGCTCCAGGGGTCATAATCAAATCCCCAGGTGCTCTGGACTGTGTGCCAGGGTCTCTGAGCCCCCCAGCGGGGTCCCAGCAACTCTGGACACCCAGAGGGATGCACTGAGTTCTGACACTTGCTGAGATCAGGAGGGGACTTTGGGCAAGTTTAGCCCCAGGTTTCTGTCTGTCCACCCTGAGCTCAGGATGTGCAACTCCTCTGAAAGCTCTGGGCCCATCATCCAGCAGCATGAGTTTTTGAAAATGAGATAATGCCCAGTACTGCTTCAAGAGAAACTGAGCAGCACAGGAGCAAGGGGAAGGACATGCCAGAGCTCCAGCCTTGTGTAAAAGAAAACTCAGCTATCTGAGGATTGAGAAATGCTTCTTTCCCCTCCTCCGTCTCTGCTAAATCCTGTTACAAAACCAAATGCATCACAACATTTTTATAGTGTTCTTTTTTTCCTTTTTCAGTTTGGAGCTAGTGGTGACTAATGCTCAGTCCATGGGTTTCAGCCCTGCCCTGCCTGTGGGACACGTGTGTTTGGGGAGGATCTGAATCAACATTTTGGAAGAAAAAACCCCAAAAATTGCAACTGGGCAACGTGGTGTGTGTATCTTGGCTGCCTGTGGGTTTCACCTGACCCCTGGAGCAGCTGTGCTGCTCTCTCCAGAATGCTGACAGGGCTGGGCAGGGCTCAGTGAGTGATGGGCCCTAGGGCTGACCTCCTCCTGAACCTCCTGACAAAGCCTCTGCTGAAGCTCTGCCAGCCCTCTGCCACTGCAGCCCAGAAATCGCTGCAGACTCCGGTGAGAGATTTGCTGTTCTCCCAGAGCCCTCAGACAAGGACAAACCACCTCAAATCAACTCTTGCTGCACCATCTGAGTTTGTGATGCTCCAGAACTGCAGCACATCCATAACACCTCTAGAGAAAAGCTGCCTTGTTTGAGAAGAACACTTTGATTTTCACTGAATTTACCAGAACCCAGCCTTTGCCTTCTGCCTTCTTCCCCTTGGACCTATTCCCTTCTCTAAACTCAATCTGTGTGGCTTTTCCCCAGCAGCAGCAGCAATCAGAGATGCCATTCTTAGGACAGGATTCACCTCAGGGAACATCAGATTCTCTCAGCCAGATGTCCAAGCTCCCCTGGAAGCAGAGCTCAGGTCCTTCCAAAGGGCAGTGCACAGACATCACCCTGCCAGTGCCATGGTGCTGGGACATGGAGAGAGCCCTGGGTCTCTACTGATGATATAAACTGTGATGGTGTTCACAGGGGTTTTGAGGTGAAGGAAGAGATGAGAATGTTGACTCCATGTTTCAGAAGGCTTGATTTACTATTTTATGATATATATTACATTAAAACTATACTAAAAAGAATAGAAGGAAAGGTTTCATCTCAGAAGGTTAGCTAAGAATAGAAAAGAAAAGAATGATAACAAAGGCAGCTGCCTCAGACTCTGTCCAAGCCAGCTGACTGTGATTGGCCACTAATTACAAACAACCACATGAGACCAATCTCAGCTGCACCTGTTGCATTCCACAGCAGCAGATAACCATTGTTTGCATTTTGTTCCTGAGGCCTCTCAGATTCTCAGAAGGAAAAATCCTAAGAAAGGATTTTTAATGAAAAGATGTCTGCGACAATAAACCTAAATATAAAATTGTTCACAGCAATTCCAACCCCTATGAAACTTGATTTTCAGCTATTCCAAAGCTACAGCAACTGTGACATGATGTGGGGGAAAATTAATCCAAGTCCCAATTTAATTAGTTAAAAATGTATATGTTTCAACTTCCTGGAAAAAGTGATAGTTTTCCATCCTAAAAGGACCATTTGGGGATCACTAATCTGAAGTTTTCTTGCAAAATGCTTTTACAAGGATTCATTCTGATTTTGAGGTGGTGATGCTCCATGAAAATCAGGTAAATGTAGCAGCAGCATTTGAAAGAAAATCTGAATGTAGCCATGCACCAAAGCAGGGGAAATATTTTTGCATTAAATGCAATAAAAGAGGATGGCCAGGCACAAAGCCAGTCCTCGGAGCAACTCCCTGACATCATTTCCTAAACACCCTGACATGGTGAGATCAGACATGGGCTGTAAGGCCACTCATCACACTCAAAGGCCACCCACTGTTCAGCCCCAGCTTTTTACTGCTTCCTCAAAACATGTTTGTCCATCAAATTCTTGGACGAGCTTCCTCAGATGGGGAATAAAAACAATAAGAAAAGGAGGTTGGAAAAAGTCACACACATTTTTTCACAGCACTGAAATATTCAGCACTGGAGCAGTGTGGAATAAACTATTCCCAGGTCAGAATTCCTGACTGTCCAGCTCTGCTTGGGGAGGAAAATATTTGTTTGCCTGATAATGAGCATCATTTTGGCTCAGGGGCCATGATCTTGTCCAGTCTGACCTTCTGCTGTGTCTCAGGGGGCTGGCAACAGATGCAGATGGAATTCTCCATCACTGCCTTGTCTGAGGAAGGGAATTTGCTGTTTACAAAAGAGTATCGGGCAGATTTCAGCAAAGTCACATTTCTTTTTTTTATTACATTGAATGTTTTGTGGCAAAACTAAAGTCAAGTCATCTAAACATTGTCTGGAGTGAAAATTCAGATTGATCTGGGAGATGATTTGTTTTTCCTTAATGCAGATATTTCTCCCCTGTCCAGTGGCAATGCACAGACTACAAAGATTAAAAAGCATAAGTCTAAACACCACATTAAAGAGCATAAACCTCTTTAGCAAAAAGTTCCTCCTTTTCACATCCCTTTTCCAGCAGGGTTTGTTTCAGCCTAGATTCCACTATCTACCATTTATCTCAGACACTTAAGGATAAAAATCCTTTATTCTCTTCACCCAGACTGCTCTTCTTTTTCAGACTGCACCTTAAGGTGCTTTCCCTCTTATTTGCTTCAAGCAAAAATCTGTGAATGCCTAGGATAACAGTTCAAGGCCTATCCAGTGACACCTTGCACAGAAACCTTTGGGATTGTGATTTACCCCACACCATTCTGCACTAGATGTTTGCATCATAACACAAAAAGAGGAACTGTAAAATGACATAAAGCCCTGAGCATAAGACACAACCTTCTTAGACTATGAGCTGTAACAAATTTTGGATTTTGAATTGGTTTTTAATAGAAATTTTGTTCTAGCCAGCACAGCACAACTTTGCTGAGCCTGTGAAGGGCAGAGTCTATGTCTCTGTCCCAACATGACACATACCAGACTTTAAATTCTAGTCTGGACATCCTTTCTGGCAAAGAGCAGCCCTAGAACATGTAAACAAGAGTATTTTTCTGTCAGGAAGATAGAGGGTTCAAATTCTAAGCTATAAAAATATTGCCTCGAAAGTGACACAGCAGCATTCATTTTACTCCTGAATATTGAAAGCACTTTTATGACTCAGCCAAATCAGTGTATCCCAGACTCATAAATTCACAGGAACTACCAGGAAGGCTTTTATTTACATATCTTGAAAACAAACAGCAGCTTCTATCTATCTCTAACACATCTTTTAAAACTTTGTCTTGGAAAGCTTTTCATTTAGCAATTAAGTTATCAGCATGTGAGATAAGTTTCTACAGTTTTGAGTGATGACACTGAAAAACCCACATCAGTGACTTCCAAAGAAAAATTAAGGAAAATCACAGTTGCTGTATCTGACAGGCAATCAAGCCCATGCTTTTCCCTCTATGTGGATGATTCTGTCTTGCACAGATGGCTATTAGAGTACTAAAATGAATAAAATATGTTTGGATAACATGTTGTTGCTATACAAAGTGATCTTGAGGATTTCTTCATTCCAGCCTCTAGAGAATTTCAAGGCTAAACCAGTCTGAGTATGCTTTAATGTTTTTACAAACTCTGCATGTCACTTTATTATTATTACTGTGCAACTTAAATGTCCAAACCATTGAAAAGCCAGAGGAACTTGGATGCTTTAATCACTTAAGGACTTGTATAAATGTGGAGCTCTACCACTGTTTGAATAGTCAGTAAGCTTCCTAGCACCATTAATGATCATTAATTTTGGATTCTCCTTCTGCTTCAACCCAAAACAAAGATTAGAGCAGATTCAGTCAGACAGATCCATGGACAAGAGCCTGTGGCTGCCTGGGAGGACCCAGCCTGTCAGGGTGTAGTCAGAATATTTACTTGGTCATGACTTTATCCCAGCTGAAGCACAGTGAGTTTCATCTTTGTGACTAAATTGTTCAGACATTTAAGAGACTTCTTGCTTGCAAAGACAGAATAAGAAACTTTTTTTCTTATTTATATCAAGCTGTTTCTTTCCATAGCTCTTTCACTGCTTGAGCCGATTTTTGATTCCCAATGCGATATAAATACACTGAGTTGAATTCATCACTTCATTTCAGACAAATTTCTCTGTTAAACACTAACATCAGTGCCATCACTGAGATATTACCCTCCTGATTTACCAGCTTAGAAATCTTTGGAATCCCAATTATCTCCCTCCTATCTTTTGCAATGACTGCTGGCAGCCATAGGAACATTCACAGTGCCCAACCTCACAGCACTTCTCAGAGAACACAAAGTGTTTGATTTGGAATTATGGATTTGAAGCCACATTCTGGGTAAAACAAAAGGGATCCAGACCTCCAGTTCCTCTTGTGTGTTCAAAGCAACACAAAATTTCCTCTAAAGATGAAGATTCTCTACGAATACCCAGGAATTGCTGTGAGAACTTCATCATCTTTATTTAATCAGGGACTAACAGCTAAAGTGAAGTCAGTGAAAAACCCAAGGAAACATTTCTTAACGCTCAAAAGACAGGAGAAGAGCCTGTTTCTAATAATCTTGAGGTTTGTCAGTGTTGCTTTTCCCTTGTCTTACAACATAAGTATTTACAGATCAGCCATTATGTTCATTGGGGGTGATGTTGGTTTTTAATTTTTTGCAGATTTTGGAATGTCTGCACAAGCAGCTTAACCTGGTGTCTTGCAAGCACACCCTCCCCCTCAGGGTCTGCAGCTTGCACTCCACCCAAATGCAGAGCTGCAGGGCAGATTCTTAGCTGTAAATCATCCTCACAGCAGCTAAACCATCCTCATCCTCAGATTCTCAGCTCTAAATCATCCTCACTGCAGCTAAACCATCCTCATCCTCAGATTCTCAGCTGTAGATCATCCTCACTTCAGCTAAACCAAGGGCTGATGGTGCTTGCAAGTCTCCTCAATCCACCTCTGTCCATAGGCACATACAGCTTTGGTTTGGTTCATGAGACATTCAGCATTTTAAGGGAATAAATGTGCTCTTTAAGATCAGGAGGGAGAAATGCCATGCTTGGGTTTCATGTGAAATATGTGGATTGAATTGGAGTTATTCCTCTTACAGTGCAGACACCAGCTGCTTCAGCAGTTGGGTCATGTGCCCAAATGTGAAAAGCAGCTTTTGGGCAACTGTCAATTGTGAGGAGTTTTATTTGTGGAGAGCAGACTCAGAGAGTGAAGAGAGGCCAGAGAATGAGGTGCTGCATTCACATCTCCATTTAGGGAGGAAAATCAGATGTGCAAGGTTTAAATACCCTTATCTGAAGGGAGGAGGAAACAGCAGTGGTCATGCACAGCAAATGCAGCTCTGCACACAAATGGGTTATCTATAGTTATCCTACTACCCAGGGAGAGAAAATTCCTGATTTTTTGTCTTTTACAGTCCCAGAAGTGCCTCCTTAAAGCTTCTGTGGTAAACTTGCAGCAGCAATAAAACTCCAAACCTGCACACCAAAGCTCAACCCACAGGTGGATCGCAGCTAAATGAGATTTAATTTTTGCTCATCATCACAGGACTGAAGATTCAGTACAATCTTAGGCAAAAAACCAACCCCATTTTGATAATTATTCAGTGAATCAGACTGGAAAGTGCTGTCTCCAGACAAAAATCAGACCTCAGTGTGCTTTCTAGAGCACAGACACTCTTTATTAAGCAGATCTTGGGAAGCCACTTGTGCACCTCCCAAGCTCAGGAGTGCCCAGATGGCTCCTGGATAGCTCCAGACACAAATTCCATTTCCTGATATATTTGAGGAGCTCAAAGTGGCCTCTGCCACCTCCAACACTGGCCAAAGTTCAGTGCAAGAACTGAATAATTGTAAGATAATTGTAAGATAACCCTTGCTCTTAGCAAAAAGTGTATTTTTCCAGGGGAGCAGCATTTCATTTCCTGAAAGCTTGAAAAAATGCAAATTCTAAATTGTTTAGTCTTTGTGATTAAGTTAGAAACATTGCCACATACAGGCAAGAAAGCAGTTCTAAAAGGTTCTTTCAGCTGTGGAGGATTTTTAAAAGCTTCTTTTTAGCCAAGAGAACATACATATTTATTTGATCTTTAAATAGAATTAATCTTGAAGGAAACATACATTTGAATCACAGGAACACAGCATGAAATTCAAACAAATTACTCTGAAAATTGAAGGCAGAATGGCTTACTAAACCTCCAATTCCAGCTCATCCCCAATACCCTTTTAAATATGGAAATAATATGACAAAAGCATGAAGCTCTTCACACAGAAAGCATTTTTTAGATGTGGATGCTTTCCACTCTTGTGAAGAGTGTTGACAGAACAATACCTCCATTTCCTTTGCAACTGGCATGTTTAGGCTGTAATTTTTGCTTCAGACAAGTCAGACATTTAATTCTTTTGGAAGACTAAATCAATGAACTACCAATTACTGTAAGAAGACTTATGCTAGCAGGGGATATGATCCTCAGGCTTTTTGTTTTACAGTCTCAAAATAAATTTTACCATGTCATTCTTGCCATCACCACATCGCCTCAGGACAAACAGAAACCAATTTTCATCTAATGACAACTGAACCAACTAAATGAAACCTGACATTTTAAACTTTAAAGAAACATTCAGAGCCTTGGAGTTGTACTGTTTGTGCTCTAGAAATGACATTAAGGTTGTTTAATATTTTTATTCTTTGGAGGAAATAACCACAACGACATAAGAAAGCCTTCATCCAGTCTGAGGGAGGGAAATACAAACTGGAAAAAGTGCCAAGAGAGAAGATAACAGAATACTGGCATCTGGAGAGCTGTCTGCTTGGCAAGCATGCAATGTCATTTACAAATGTTTGCCTTTAATTATAGTCCTGCAAGACTTGGGTGAATAATCTCACTGAGCAAGCTGCCACTTTCCAAAATTGCCACTCCATTCTATGGAAATAAAGGGTGGCCACTTTAGGGGTTTTTGCTTTAGGGGTTTTTGCTTCCTGTCAGGATGCAGCCAGCAAAAAAGGGCACAACTAAAACCAAAGAAATTTCTGACTGGCATCAGGAGTGGGATTGGGCCATCAAATTGATGTCATATGGGGTCCACTCAGTCACCAGGCTGTACTGGAGAGCTCAGACCTCCAGGATTTATGGTGCCTTACTCAGCTCTTCTTCTGGGCAAGCCCCATCTTAACAAGACTTTCCAGGCAAAATAAAATGATAGAATTCATAGAATTAGGGTGAGCAACAGCTCAGTTCTGGGAACATTTAGGCAATTCCAGAAAGGAACATGTCACAACTTCCCCCGCTGAAAACATTAAGGACAGAATATTATGGGAGGAATGTTTTATCCAGTCAGAAACCAAGATGGAAACATGCCAAACAGTGTTTTCATGATGCCTCCCATACTCAGCCTGTTGGGGGACAGACAAGGCGACAAACAGAACACAGTGAGATTCCCAAAGCTTTGAAAGGAGCCAGGGACTAAAACCCTGATATTAATATTGAGGTGTACCAGCATAAATCACTGGTGGGACTAAAAGTGAATTAAACCATGTTTATAAGTTTCTATTGTTTAGAAAAGGACACTTAAAATAACATCTCCAAGAGAACAAAACAGTATCTGTTTCAGTCTCAATAGAGCTTCTTAAATTAAACACTCATCTCAAAAAAAGTAAGGCCCTCCCACATTCTGGAGCACTGTGTGCTCCCATATTTTCATTTTTCAAATTAACACACAAAATCTCTTTGAAGTGAAGCATTCTGCTAGAGCTGGGCATCACCAGCCTGCTGCAGAAAGCTGAGGAGAGACATAAAATCCCGGAACACTGTGGAATTCCTGATCCTGTTCCTGGTGGACCTTCTCAGACACAGAAATGGAATTTTATGAGGTTCTCAGGGTTTCTGGTCTAGAGGCACAGCACCCTGCACTCACCTTGCTAGTGTTCAGGAACACATAATCACAGAATGTTTATATGCAGGTGCTTTTATTGAAGAGTGGGCGTCAGGGGTGCACAGACCCAAATCTGACTCCAACATGGGTTTGGGATGAACATATTTTTATATTCTATCATTGTAAAACTTACATATTAATTATTAAACTTACATTGCTCTATTGTATACATTGATTTCAAGCATGGGTTGAAACCCAACTCATGATCCTCCTCAAACCCTTGAACACAGTTTCTCATGATTCTTCTTACGATTAAACAATAATTATATCTAATTACTAAGCAATCATCACATTAACAATTATATCATTTATCATATACTGATTACACAGGTGCAGTTTCACATGATCCAGCAAACACAAGGCCTAACACTTCCCAGGGCCTACCCTTAACATTTTCCCGGAGCCTACTAAGCCTGACTTTCTTTCTAACTCCTCTGAATATACCATGATTTTAGAAACATTTTATCCCTATACTATCAACCCCAGCCTGGATGTGGCCTGCAGACCCTGGCCTGGGAAATGGGGCCTGGACAAGGCTCACACAGCTGGACACGGCCCCTGAGAGTGGAACCCAGCCCCTGCCAGCAATAACTGCTGGGAGGGACTCAGGGAATTAAGAGATTCCTCCCTGTTTGTTTGGCTGTGTGAGAGGAGTCCTGGGGGCACCACACACAGCTCTGCTCCCCTTCCTGCCTCCAGGACCCAAACAGCTGGCAAAGAAAGTGCTCAACAACACATCTGCAACAACCCTTTGTGTCTGGTGCCTGCTCAGCCCAGTCACTTCTCTTTGGACCCATCCTCTTTCCCATCACTACTCTTAGTACCAAAAAAAAGAGTTGCAGTTCCCTTATAAAGCTACCACCATTGAAATTGTACAGCACAGATTCTGGGGCTCTGCCCTGCCTTCCAAATGCCTCAGATTTGCCCTGGGATGGTGTCAGAACCCAGGACATCCCTCTGGCTGCCCTGGATGGCTCCAGCCCCTGCCAGGGGGCTCAGAGACCTTGGCACAGAGCCCAAGACACCTGTGACTTTGATTTTGACCCATGGAAAAAATTACCACCTTTATGTGAGGATTTAAAAGCAACGAAAGTTTAAGTAAAATGATGGTTAGTTTGTCACAGGGTGAAAAGTATAATTTTGGGGTTTTTAGAATGGGGGCTCAGGGTCCCAAGATGGAGGAATTTGGGTGTACCCTGTCCTTCTTATTTCTTGTTCCTAGCCTCCATGTTCTGGGTGATGCTGGCACTTTTGGATTGGTTTAATGCAGAAACTCAGTGTGTAACATAGGTGATAGGTATTGGAAAATAATTGTAAATAATGTACACGTAGTTTTGAGTATAAAAGATAACACCACTCTGAGGGCAATCAGTGTGCCATGGACTGACCTGCTGGACAGACCTCGGCAGGTCAGAGAAAGAATATTAGAGATAAGAGAAAATAAACAACCTTGAAAACCAGAACAGAAGAATCCTGACTCCTTCTTCAGTCTCAGGGCTGGGAAAAGAGACTTTCTCACACCTTGAGGTCATCTTGACACCAGAGACCTCGTCAGGGTGGCAAAGCAAGTCCAAAGCCTTCACCCTTCAGCATCCTGCTTCCCAAGACCCTGCCCCATTCATGTACACACATCCATGTGCATATATCCATTTAAACATCTTTAAATGCATTACACACCATTAAACACCAACCCTGCCTGCCTGTTTTGGGTTCATGCCCTCACAGCCCAGCATCCAGGCTTTATTTTCTTGTTAGAAATTGGGTTGGTCTCATCACAGGCAGAAATGCTGTTGCAAATGAATCAAGGTTTCAGCTTGCTGGGGGGTTACATTGTGAAATTGATAATTGTATGTGAAGTTTATATTGTTCAATTTAAAATTCTCTTTAGCAAAATGCAATCCAATATGAAATATTTGCTGTTAACAAGATTTTCTCACGGTCCAATGCCCATCAGATTTCCAGAGACAAGCCTGTTAATTATTACTTTGAGGCTTTGGTGACAAAGGTTACTTTAGAATAATAATAGGCCAAACCCGCAGACAAAGTCAACACACATTTTCCAGTTTGTCTGGTGACAGCAGAACACCTGCAGAAGCTGAGGCAGGGCTTGCAGCAGAGATGTCATAGCCACAGAGAAAGGATCAGTGTCATGTTGAACATGAATTAGCACAGTGGCCACAGTCTGGACATTTCAACCTTCCTATACCCTTTTCCTGGGATCAACATAATGTTTCCTCAACTGATTATTAAGTATTTTTACTATTTATAGTAAAATAACTTTTACTATTTATAGTAAAATAAATATAATTATATATTTAATTATAAATTATACATATAAAAATTATATTTTTATATATATATTATATATATATATATAATTTATTCAACAAGGTATATTTTGTGGCAGCTCTTCTGATATAGTAATAAAGGCCATTCCCTTTGCAATGCAGGTTGGTTCCAGAAAAGATTAGCTAACAAACACATTAATAATAATATCAGCCTGGAACACAGGAGATTCCTTTGGAATCTCCCTGGTTCCTCAGGAGATGGTCTCAGATGTTGTGAGCTGTCAAGCACGTTTTACATGCCTGATGTAAGAAAAATCCTCCTGTTTGGTTCTTCCTTTTCCATCCAGCTATGAAAAAATAAATCCCAAATGAACCTCCCAGTTGTGAAACACACAAACACACTCCCTCCAAAAATACACCTTTGCTACTTCTCAGCCAAGAAAGGGCAATGGTCTGTAGGAAAAAGCTTCCTGGAGCTCCCTACCTTCACCTACCAGGGTGCTAGTAGGTGCCACATTTTCTCTTCAGAACATGTTCAGTGAAAAAAAATAAAACAACTCAACCTCAAAATTTTAGGAGAAAATAATAATGGGAGAAGGGCAAAAATAAAACAAAGCCCACAATGTTTTCAGTGAATTGTTTGGCTGGACACCATCAGAACATGCTGTTCTAAATACCTTAAATCACCAACAAGGGAAAGCCCTTCAGGGCTGAAAAATGTTTCCTTGCCTCCAAGAAAAAAAAAAAGTCAATGAATATTTCAGCTTTATTAGCACATTTGGGGAAAAGTTGCAACATTAAAATTAAAGCCAAAAAGTATTTTAACTGAGTATTTTTCCCCCACAGAAACCCCACTATTTCTCCCTTCCATTCTTACAAAATGTGTGTGCTCCTCAAAAAGATCAATTCCTTGGAACAGCTGGGACTGTTCTTAACTTCAGAATTATTCCAGGATAGTATTAAGGTAGCACAAATAATGCCAATGTTATTATATCATGATGTGCTCTAAGAGAACTTCCATTCTTGGTTGGTAAAATGAAAATTCCAGTTCCAAGGGGTTCCAGTTACTTTTTTGATCTCTGTAGATCAGTGCATCCTATATGTATTTGAGTTATTAGAACTCTTATTTAAATTACATTTAGATTTCAAAATCCTGGCTGCTAAGTGCTTTAGAAAGTTTTGAATTTCAGTGAATTCCGATGCACCAAATCACAGTTGACCTCCTCTGTCTCAGCACTCCAGGGCAAAACCAGGTGGGCACACTTCTCTTGAAAATGACATTACATTTCCAGCTGCTGATGAAAATGACCCAAATCAACTGATTTCACCAAATAAAAGAAGAAAGCAGATTCTGAACCCAGCTGACCCAGAATTGCAGCCATACAGGAAGGGTAAGACTTGTTTTGACCTGGATTTGAAAGACCTTGCCCTCTGCTTTTGGACACCTCCTCCTAGGAGCCCAATTCCCTCAGACCTTGGTGATCCCTGCATTGCCAGTCTGTGCATCACCAGGATGCAAGAACAGCAATAGCTGCACAGAAGATCACTCACTCCACCAAACCCACCCTCATTAAACAAATAAAGCTCCCGAGGCTGATTTTTAGTCGCTCCAACAAAAAAGCCCCCAAGGTTCAGAAGCCAAGTGCCAGCACTAATTTACCCTTAGAGAAGCCCAGAGCACGGTGAAGCCCTGCCCAGCCGGCATCTCAGAGGGGTGGCAGCTCATTGTCCTACCCCCACCAACCCATCCCCTTCCCTCCCAGCTCAGAATTAATTCAGACAACGTGAAGACAATTCGACTTAATTGCAGCTGCATCATCTCCTGCAGGATCCCGCTGCCAATCCCGCCCTCTGAATGCGCAGTTGCCAGGGCAACGGGCGCGGAGAGGATGCTTTTGTGCTGCCACTTGCATCCTCGGGAGCCGTGCCAACCTCCCGCAGCTGGGATGGGATAGGGTTAACGCCTTCCTGCCCGGGAGCCGTCTGTCTGTCCTTCCAGCCCTTGGTAAGCAGCTCCTTGTGAGAGTCTGACTGAAATATGCTTCATTTTTGCCTCACGATTCTCATGGAGAGAGACCATCAAAAAATTAAAGACTGCTGTCTGCTGAACTAGTGTGGTGGGGAAATAATGTGCCTCATTCTTAGCTCACTGTTTCCACAGGTGTTGTTTGTTATACACCACACTGAACTCGCAGGGGCACCCTGCCCTTTTTGCACAATAGCCCAGGAATCCTCCCCACCTCCCGGCCTGGCTGGTTTGAGCTGTGGGGTGGTCCCTCCTCCAAGAGAAGACCCCTCTTGCCCGTCCTCAACCATCATGACAGACAAGTAGAGATGTAGGCCTCTTCATCAAGGGACCGAGACAAGAAACCCCTGTGTGAGAAGGCCCCCTCACCTTCTTCCAGAGACTGCGACTGAAACCCCCATCTTGGGGGAGATGTGCAGGGAGGGGGGGGGGAAATCTGCCCAGAGCAAGTACAGGTACAAGCATTGAGCCATGAAAACAATGGTTCTCGCTTGCAGCCTGGCTCGACTTTGTGTACCCCTGACCAAATCCATTCTTTCCTCCCGAAGACGTTTGTTTCGGTTGTGAAATTAATTCCCCCTTCCCCCAGTGAAAAACAGTATAACTGGGGTCCAGATGAACTGTGCCTCTGAGATCTCCCCGGACGTGGCCTGGTGAACTTCATCAGCTGGATCCCGAAGGATAACGCAGCACCACGTTTGGTAGCTATAGCCCACCCCTCCTCTTCCTCCCTCTTTTCCTTATTTTCTCCTTTTTTCCCCCGGTTCCCCTCACCAACGCATTTCTGTTGTGGTTATTTCAATACAATTGCACTTGTTGATTGTTGCTGCAAATCCCCTGTGCTGTGTTGGTTCTTTGCACCCTGAGATCACCCCTACAAACCGTCACATCATCAATTCACTAGGACGGATCGTGACACTCCTCCCGCTCTGCAGAGCGACACCTGCATGGCAGGGACAGATGGCTGCAGCTCAGCTCGACAGCTCCGGGCACCCAGGGTGCTGGAACAGCTCCCCTCAAGCTGCAGCAGTGCCAGACCCCGTTTGCAGGAGCTTTGGGGTACATGGTTTGTCCTCAGTGAGGAAAGAAAAGATGCTTCACCGTCATTCAGGAATTAATTTCTTCTCGTGGTTTTCCATCTGCCTGTTGTTGTCCCCTCACCCATGCCCTCTACACTAACAGAGGACTGCACTGTTGCAGACATCTTTTCATGAAAAATCTTTTCTTTAGGATTTCTCCTCCTGAGAAGCCGAGAGGCCTCAGGGACAAAACATAAACATTGATTGTCTGCTGCTGTGGAATGCAACAGGTGCATCTGTGATTGGTCTCATGTTGGATGTTTGTAATTAATGGCCAATCACAACCCAGCTGGCTCAGACTCTCTGTCTGAGCCACAAACCTTTGTTATCATTCCTTGCTATTCTATTCTTAGCTAGCCTTCTGATGAAACCTTTTCTTCTATTCTTTTAGTATAGTTTTAATGTAATATATATCATAAAATAAATCAAGCCTTCTGAAACATGGAGTCAGATCCTCATCTCTTCCCTCATCCAAGAACCCTTGTGAACACTGTCACACTGCACCATGTTTGGAGGAGTACACGGTCCCTGCCTCCACAATTTTAACCTAAAAACCATGATTAATGTGCACAGAAACCTCCCCATCAATCTGTGATTATCTTCCAGGGCAGACTGCTTCCCAGAGCTTAGCTCTTAATAGCTTTCCTATTTCTTTAAGATGAAGGGTTTAAACTTAGGTCAGAACCTACTTTGCCTATGACTTTTATACCACTTTTGAGTCTACAAGGCTTTTATACCACTTTTCAGTCTGCAAGTCTTAAGCCCTTCTATAAAAATTAAGGTGCACTGCAATCATTCTCTTTATACACACACACACATGCAGTTAACAAAGAAATATCTGACTTTAAACTTTTCCACAGATAATGAGCTGTAGCTGAAGATCACAAGCTAAATCTGCTTTTAATGGCAAGGAAAACTATTTGCAACAATGGCAAACAGCCTCCCTGCTAGTGCACTCACAACTAATGACAGCACACAAAGTGCCCATTGAAAGGATCACCAGTGTCCTCTAGGAACTCCTAAAATCCTCCAGTACAGCTGCACTCATGGAGTGAATGTCTGAAAGTCACCCATATTAATTAATATTCTATTTACATAAAGATATGAAGATGCTGGACTATCTGAGGAGGACAATATCCATGGTGTTGAGATCTAGGATGTGACAGAAACACAAGGAAAATAAACCAGTTCAGGATTGATTTTATCGTAGTACAAAGCTGAGTCTTTCGCAGCCCTTTTCTGCTACAAACAGGTCCCAGAGAAGCTCACCAAACCAGCAAACCACCAGACACTGGCTCACACAGCCTCCAACCTGAAACCACCTTTGTGTCCCCAGCTGTGCTTGAGGCACACGAAAGGATTGTGAGCTCCCTCAAAGCTCAGCAGAAGTTCAGCACCTTTTGAAACGCATTTCCTCACCTCCCAAATGCCACATGTGCCATTATTCCCAGTGCAAACATGAATGTCAGCACACAGAGCTTTGCAACTTATGTTTGCCTACACTTGAACAAGAGTCAATAACCACCAACAGCAGAGAAATGTGCACAATTCTGGGATAGGCAGGGAAACAGAAGCCTAAACTTCCGCTTGTAGCCTTTGCAGAATAAGTAATTTTTTCAGGAAAATAATAATTCTATTATTATACTATTAAAGAACTGCGATTTCCTGCTCCCATATTTTTGCCCGAGAGCCCCTTAATTTAAAATTGGGAGGGGTGAGGAGGGTTTATATTCTCCATTTCAGGGGAGGCTCCTGCCTTCCTTAGCAGGCTCCTGTCTTTCCAAACCAAGACAGTCACACAGAAGGCAGCAGTGCAGCTGCCCGGAGAGGAGTGCACATCACTGCCATGCCAGCTGATGGCATTCCCCTTTAATATCCACTCTCCTCCAGCTCTGGATTCCCCCCAGGCCCCATCCTGGCAGATATCCCAGGCTGTGAGGAGCTGTCACTCCTCTTGCAGTGGTCATGCAACTGCTCAAAGCCTGACACAGAGCCAGGACACCTCCCTCTCCTGCAGGCACCACTGGGCTCCTCATGAGTCCCAAACATAAGCAGATGTCTCTGGTCTTGTTCAAACTGGAAAACAGGGTCAGACTGCAGTGACACAGCTACAGAGGAGACAGGAATTAAATGATGAAGAGCATTACATCTGAGGGACATTCAACCTGACAGCCAAATCTTTCATGACCCTCTTTCCATGAAATCTATGACAACTGGGTTACTGTTGAATATTCTGGAGGACACCGAGACCACAAATCCTGGCACTGTGGAATAAAGAATATTAATGCAAAATCTATAAAGCTCACCCAGACTAAATGCCTACACAGGGATTTGCCCCAAGCTTCCTCTGCCTTCCAAATGAGAGCAAAATCTTAAACAGGTAACAAGGAGGGTTTAGGGTTTCAATCAGGACTTGTAAATATGAAGATGTTTCAGCTCCTGAGACAATGGATCATTTTCCACCAGTTAGAAGCAAACAAAAGCTGGTGCTGCAGAAGTCAGAACCCCTGAATTCTCTGGCACCTCAGTCCTGGATAAATCAACCTACTCATCTCACACCTCCCAGTCTGGGAAGTGGGGAGACACTTGTTCCATCTATTCCTATCACTGTATCATTCCAGAACACAGTACTGCCTTATGTCCTGGACTTTTCACTTGCATGGTGATAACCACCCCTGAAAAGTCTGGAAAACTGATGAGAAGAGTGGAGAATGGGGCCCATGGCATGCAGTGTTTCCTGGAAAAAGGGCACTGGGCTGTACAGAGGCAGCTCCCCACCTTCAGCCAGGTAGCTGACCTTTGGAGTTAAAGGGAATTTAATCAGTGGGCTGGGACATGGGAGGGGTTTCTGGGGAAGCAGATCAGCAGCCTTGTCTCACGGTGCCTTTCTGTGCTGTTTTCCTGGACACAGACCAGCTCTGTCTTCCCAGAACATCGGGATGCAATCACAGCCCTCTCATAAAGAAAAGATGCAGAGGAAAGCAGAATCAGGGCTTAAAAAACACAGGGTCAAGCGGGGAAACCAGGGAAGCACATGATAAAAGTCTCATTCTGTAGGATCAGACTATTTTCCTTTGTGAATAACTAAAGAACCCTGTTTATCTCTGAAGAAAGCTTACCCACTCCTTCCTCACATGCCTGCCTGCCCCGCTTGGGGGATCACTGCTGTTTGTTTAACACTGACAAAGATGTCCTTGAGATTCCATCCTTTCTGCAGGGTCAGTGAAAAAGTTCACACAAACCCGAGGTTTGGTTAAAAATACGACAAAGCATCCATTCAGCAGCGACAGGAATTCCTGGGTATTTTCAGGCCATGCTGAGCAGGACCACCACACAGAGGCAGTGTTAACCAGGACAGGTGGCCAAGGACTCCCCTCTTGGCAGGGGACAGCTACCCCCAGCCCCACTTCAGCCTGGCAGAGCTGAAGGAAATTTTTTCCAGGGAAAAGAAGATTTTTTCCAGGGAAATCACAGGAAAAGAGCAGGATGATGCTAATATCAGTGAGCAGAAAGAATGTCCACTAACCAGAGGCAATGTTTCTTACCCTTTTCCCAACAAATCAGCAGGTTTTCTCCACAGACAGTCTCCCCAGGAGGTTTCCTGCATGAGCTGAAGGGCTCTGGAAGATGCTGCACCTTTGAAATGGTCATGCTCAACTCAGTTATTTCACAGGTTTATCCCAGAGGAACTGGGGTATTAGCAGAGCTCAACGTTCTGAAACACCAGCAAAGGATTCACACACCAGGAGAGGCTTAGATTAGATACAAGGAGGAATTTATTTTCCAAAAGGGTTGTCAAGCACTGGAACTGAAGTGGTTTTTTGGAGACCTGGTGCTAGGGACATAGCTTAGTAATGGACTCAGTTGTGTCAGGGTAAGTGTTGGACTCAGAAGGCTTTTTCAACCTAGAAGATTCTATGGTTCTGTGTTGTTGGCATCAACACCAGAATTCACCCTCTGAACTTCGCCAGGGATTGGTGGGATATGGGTCAACATCTCAGGAGTGTCAGGTCAATCTATGATGGTTTTATGATAAATGATAATAAAATTTATGAAAATAGAACATTAATTCATATGCGAGGTTTCCTACATTAAAATCATGTTTAATGGGTAATAATTAAATGCAAAGCTAATCACTGATCTACAATTAGACTTCAATCACTGACCACCACCTTGAACAATCTCATACACACAAGAATGGCCCAAAATGGCATCCTTGATAGAGTTTAGCTCTTGCTTCACATCTTTTATGAAGAACAAACACTCTCCCTGACCTCACTGTGAATGGTTGCACAGTAGGAGGGGATGAAAGACTCCAATAAACAGGAAGGTGCTCAGAAATAAAAATAAACCCACAGACTTTGGAATGTCTTCTTTTTCTTTCCCAGATTTCTTCTCCCCATTCTTCAGTCTCATGTCTTACTTGGAAAACTGGAATGAGAAGCAGGGAAGCAACCCTTGAACTGCTCACTACAATTCCAGTAGAGAAGCTGCTGTGAGGAATGAGCACCACCAGGAAAGAAGAAGAGAAGCAAGAAAGAGAAGCAGCCTCAGGGCATCCTGGCAAAGAGAGTCCAGCCCTGCTCAGCCTCATCTGCTGTCCCCTGCCACAGAGGACACAGAACAGCCCCAGATGCATGTGAAGGACATCACATTGGCATCGTGTTTTCTATGGAAAGACACCCAAGTCTGTGCTACCAGAAGATTAACTCCAATCCCAAAAGTGGGCATGGGTGAAGTAAAGGAGTGATTCATCACGCTTAAGGGCAAAAATACTGCATGCATCTGGCTGGAGGCTTCCACTGTCCTCTCCATTACACTTGTCACAGTAAGAGAACAGATGACACTGATGGAAAGTCAGACTGTGAATGGGTTTGTGTTCTTCTCAATTGTTTGCCTACGGCTGTGAACCGATTTAAAAATACATGTAAAGCATAAAACCTCAGAGTAAACCAACTAACAGACCACAGATATAGGTGGTATTAATGATTTGAAATGCTTACTACATTAGTTACAATTCAAAGCAAATGACATATTTGTTTTCCTGTTAAGATGCCAGTAAAAGTGGCAAACAGACACAAGCATTCTTGGTTGCTTACAGATAATAGCTGATCATTTGGCACAGAAAATCACTGGTGGGTAACTGAGGTTCTATACAAGTCAGAGACAAAATCCACTGTGAATTCAGCACAGCCATGCAGACACCAGAGCTGGCATTAACCAATAAAGGAGAACTTCCCACTCTCTCTGTGTAGAACTTGCTGCTAAGGCTTCACCAGAACCAAACTGAAACAGCTGAGGGAGAGGGTGGCAATTCAAAACAGAACAAAGTGTTCCAGATTGCAATGCAAGATGTTTTCTATTACCATCTGTATGGCAGATTATCTTTGTCAAGTGGGCAGTTTGCCTTATCTCTTCCACAATCACTCCTCCCTGGGAGGGGACATCTGCTGATAACAGCTATTGAATGTCACTGCATGACTGATAAGAGCTATAACATCCCATTGGGAGATGTGAGCCCAGGAGGAGGAGCCAAGCATTCCTACCTGGATATAATCTGGAGACTCTGGAACACCAGCACAGCTTCTCCACTGGATTCCCCAGAGGAACAGCAGCTGCCTCTCCTTCCCCTGGATCTTCAGAGGAAGAATCCATCCTTCTCTACAGGATCCCTGCTCCAGCAGAACCACCCCTGACACTGCAGGAGGGCTGAGCCACAATTCCAATGGGACTGCTGCCAACAGCCTGACCCACAGGGTGTCAGGTTGGGTTCTGACTCTGGCAGTGTTGTTCTAGTGTACTGCATTGTTTATTTTATCCTTTTCTTTTTTTCCTTTCCCTATTAAAGAACTGTTATTTCCTGCTCCCATATTTTTGCCTGAGAGCCCCTTAATTTAAAATTTATAGCAATTTGGAGGGGTAGAGAGGTTTTACATTTTCCATTTCAGGGGAGGCTCCTGCCTTCCTTAGCAGACTCCTGTCTTTCCAAACCAAGACACCAAGTTTTGCTCAGACCCCTCTTGGTGGAAGTGTCTCTGCTGGAGGGGCCACCAGCAGCAGGAGTGCAAACACACCCATCCATTACCTTTGGCCGCTTCCATTCCACATTCCCTGCTGCTGTTGAGTCGTAGTACAGGGATTCATCCGAGGCTGGAAACTCAGGGTCCTCAAAGAGGATCCCCTGCTGGAGGCACTGCCCCTTCAGCTCGTGGTACCTCTGATCTCGGAAGAGCTGCACTGATGAGGACATCCTCTGTCTAAATAAGATCAACATTGGACAATACCATGAAGGCTCTTGAAAGTCCATAGCTGATACCACTCTCTGGTCTTGAACAAGAGAGCATGTGACTTGTTCTAAATGAGGTCACTGATTTATTTACAATAAAACAAAAACCCCCAGATTATAAATTAGATTAGGTTAAAGACTAGGAAAGTATAAACCGAAGAAGATCTTATAGATCAGGATCATATTTTTGTCTGAACAGTATTCTTATCAGGAAAGAGACCAGGCCAGGCACAAAAACAACATTTTGCTTTGTCTAATTGATTGGAAAGGTAGCAGAGGAAGGCTTGGCTCTCAGTCTGCACCATGTGTGAAGGGCTGGGCCATCTTTCTGTCCTACATTCTTCTTCTGGTCTCTAAAGCTCAAATTATCTACTGCAAATCTTGTGCCTAAAAAAACCAAAACCAGATTTCCACATTTCTCCATCTTAATTTAAGTGACAATACTTTGGCTTGTACTATTGTCTTTGAACTTTATGTTACTTTTCAGAGAACAGATTTCCCAGAAGTAGAAAATATTTGCAAATAATTGACGAGAACTAAAAGTATCTTAAAAAAACACAACAACAATAAAAAACCCAAACAATGTGTTTCAAACCATAATTCCCAGAATCCTGATTATCAGACTTGGCAGGTTTATGGTCGCGCCCGCAGAACTCAAATAAATTGCTTTAAAACATTTTACAAATGACGAATCAATTACAGAAATCACTCAGGATAGTTTGAAATTTGGAGGACATGAGGGATGCTATCTCTACTTCAAGAGAGAGAGAGGTGAGAGCATCTGAGCTTACCCTGTTTGGAAAGGTCCTTTGTGTCAGTTCCTTTCCTCTTCCTTCTGGACACAGGTTGGAGTTAGAGATGTATCTCCCCTTCCTTGCCTACAGCAATAAAGACAAATGCAGGCTGAATTAACCAACATCCTGCTCTGGAGCATGGCACCACATGGTCCTGGCAGCCACCTACTGTGTCCAGCTGCAGGGAGCTCAGCTGGTGCCCCTTGAGCCACCTGCAGCACAAATTGGATGAGATTCAACAAATCTGCAGGAAACTAAACCAAGCTTTTGCAGTTGTGCAAGTGAGCACAGCGAGAGAAATACAGAAGAGTAATGAGGAACACTCGGAAACGTCAAATTTATCGTGGTCTTTGTTCTTGTGAGTGAAAGCTGTTTGTGGATGCCCCATCCCTGGGAATGTCCCAGGCCAGGCTGGATGGAGCTTGGAGCAACCTGGGATGGTAGAAGGTGGCCCTGCCCAAGGCAGGAGTGGGACTGGATGAGCTTTAAGATCCCTCCCCACCAAAGCCATTTTGGGATGCTATTGCTTTCTGCTTACTTATCTCCCTCAATAAAAACTCTCAAGGCTTTTCACTTGGCAGGTGGCCACCCAAGACAGGGTAAATAGATTTGCTTCCCTGTCACAGACATCTTTTCATGAAAAATCCTTTCCTTAGGATTTTTCCTCCTGAGAAGCTGAGAGACCTCAGGAACAAAATGTAAACAATGGTTATCTGCTGCTGTGGAATGCAACAGGTGCATCTGTGATTGGCTCATGTGGTTGTTTCTAATTAATGGCCAATCACAGTTAGCTAGCTTAGACTCTGTCTGAAACAGAAGCCTTTGTTATTCATTCTTTCTGATTCTATTCTTAGCTAACCTTCTGAGGAGAACCTTTTTTTCTATTCTTTTAGCATAGTTTTAATGTAATATATATCATAAAATAATAAATCAAGCCTTCTGAAACATGAAGTCAGATCTTCATCTCTTCCCTCATCCAAGAACCCCTGTGAACATGGTCATACTTCTCCCCACAAACCAGTTCTTCAAATTCAAGTGTAGAACAACTCGTCAATCTTACAGAGGTACCTCAGGGACCACAACAAGATAGTCTGACTAATTTGGGTGGGATATAGATTATTTCATGATAACTGGCATTCTCAATCATTAAAAATTCCCCATGAGCTATCTAACATTCTAAACCGAGCCTATTTGCTTTTAAAATAGCCCCTGGGTGATGAGGTTTCTGTCACTGCCTAATTCATTGAGACAGGTCTTTCATGACCTCATTCCCCAGCCCTTTCTCTCCACCTATCTGCCAGACAGGAACGTGAGTCCTTCCAGGATTAACACTCCATTCCACAACTGTGACGGTGTTCACAGGGGTCTTATGTTGAAGGAAGAGATGAGGATCTGACTCCATATTTCAGAAGGCTTGATTTATTATTTGATTATACATATTACATTAAAACTATACTAAAAGAATAGAAGAAAAGGCTTCATCTCAGAAGGCTAGCTAAGCTAAGAATAGAAAGGAATGAATAACAAAGGTTTGTGGCTCACACAGAAAGCCATAATGTTTACATTTTGTTCCTGAGGCCTCTCAGCTTCTCAGGAGGAAAAATCCTAAGGAAAGGATTTTTTATAAAAGTTGTCTGCGACACAAAACAGCCTGGAATGCTCTATGGCAATGCACAGAAGGTGGAGATAAAGCACTGCCTCGCCCTGGGCTGCACAGGCAGTGCACAGCAAGAGAAACACCAACAAGGAGGAGGCTTCTCCTGCCAGTCCCTTCTCCTGCCCCTCTCCAGGCTCCCTGTGATATCTGCAGTGTGTTTTAGGGGCTCAGGCTCCCAGGGCTGCTCATCCTGGCTGCTGAATGCTTCACTCCCACCCAGGAGGCACTGAACTGAAGTCTCATCACCATCTGGAGGAACCCACCCACTTTCACAGGAACACAGAGCTGCCCATTTTATACTCAATAAAAAGATCTCTTTCTTGTTGGAAAGCCCTCCATCAAGAATGTCAGTGCAGTTTCTATACGACAGCCTGGTGGTTTGAGTGCTGAGGATGGAGGAGCACAGCTGAGTCCACCTCTCCTGGAGTGTTCACCTACCAGGACATGGCCTGAGGCAGACCTGGCTCCCATTCCAAGGGTTATTTTTGAAGTAGCTCCCATTTTTTGACCCTCAGTTGATGACTGAAGCTCCAAACTAAGAAGCACACACTCCTTCCTCCTTCCTGCAGCTGGGGCACCGGGCAGCAGAGCATCCCCTGCTCCACACCCACAGCTTTACCCTGGCTCACCTGGCACTCCAACCTTGTAGTGCTGAGGAAACACTGCAGGGCTTGGCAGCTGCTCTGCCATGTGACACAGATCAGCTGTGCACAGTGGACTAAGAAACACAGCCCTAAAAATACTGTACCCCAGCCCAGAGACACTGTCGTTCTGCAGAGAGAAGGGACAGAGGAGAAAAGAAGGGGAAAAAATGCTGAAGAGCTCTGCAGGTCACCCAATCCCCTGGGGTATCAGCAGAAGTATGGTAGGTCTCACATTACTGAGCTTTCAACCTCACAGCTTTTAAGTCCTTCTCTGCCTCTCTGTTTTTCCAGAGTATTTCCCATTTTGATTAAGAAAAGGGATTCAGCAGAAGAGTGAAGTGGAGCTGGTGCAGAGTCCCCTCTTCAGCCTGACCACAGAACAATCTCAGTTTTACTTACAGTTTATTATTCTCAGAGATGATTCCTCTGCCAGAGCCAGCCAGAGCACAGCTAAATCCCATTCAGCACTGGGCAAATAGCAGCTCCTGGCCTTAGCAGCAGCCATAAATTAAAGGGACATTCACTTGAATTCCAGATATTCACCAAAGCATTAAGGTAAGCCTCAAGTGTTAAACTTCCCAACAGTGTTTCTTTACACTCACATTTCCCTGTCTTAACCTTTCTCTCCCCCAGCTGCTGCACAGGAGATCCAAACAAACAGCACTGACTGTCCAGACAGGCGTGTGAGGGAGAACTACACCCTCCTTATCCTTGAATTCATGCAATAAACACACAAACCTGAACAGAATTCACCTGCTCTCATCCCAGTTTGGTTACTCTGTGTGACCAAGTGACATGCAGGGTAAAACCCAGGCAGAGCAGTTATTGCAGCTGCTCAGCCCAGCCATCCCCCCCACTCCCATCCTGGCCCAAGGGGCTCAGGAACAGCAGGGCTGGGTTGTTCCTAACCAAACCCAGCAGTTTCAGCCCCAAATCCAAGCAGCTGCAGAGGGCCCTCGGTGCCAGATGAAACTCCTCTGCAAGGAGGAGGCTTGATGTGTTGTAATACATAAATTCTATCACACACCCCACTTTGCTGTTCCAGCTGCAGGACTCCAAGGAATTACCATGCACAGCACCAGGACTAAACGGGCAAAGTGCATTTCCAGGCAGGATTTAAGGTCACAGTTGGACAAAACATTGAAAATGAAACTGCTTCTTCCTGAGAATCCTGAGTTCAGGCCCACATTCCTGCTGGTTCAGGAGCCCCTGCCTGGGAAGGCCATGGAGGGATGCCAGGAATGATGCACACAGCATATTCCATGTTCTGGGGCAGCCTCCCAGGCTGAGAGAGCTGGGGTGCCTCAGCCTGCAGAAGAGAAGGCTCCAGGGAAACCTTAGAGCAGCCTTTCAGTTCCTAAAGGGAGTTTGGAAAAAATGAGGGAGAGCAACTATTCACATGGGCAGAGAGTGATAGGACAAAGGGAAGTGGTTTTAAATTGAAAGAGGGGAGGTTTAGATTAGGATACCAGGAAGAAATTCTTTCCTGAGAACTGGCACAGGTTGCCCAGGGAAGCTGTGGACTCCCCATTCCAGGAAGTGTTCAAGGCCAGGCTGGACTGGACTTTGAGCAGCCTGGAAGATATCCCTGCCCAGGGCGGTGGGATGAGATGAGCTTTCCAACCCAAAGCATTCTGTTATTGTATGAACCCAGTTTGAGGATTATTGTCCATTTGCAAGTACCAAGTTGTCACCTTAGCAGGACTAACAGCCACACCTGGTTCTCAGGTTTCTCTTTTGTACCTGCAATCGTGTGATGGTGTTCACAGGGGTCTTGTGTTGAAGGAAGAGTGTCGAAGACATCTTTTTGTGAAAATCTTTTCTTAAGATTTTTTCTCTTCTGAGAAGCTGAGGCCTCAGAAACAAAATGTAAACGATAGATATCTGCTGCTGTGGAATGCAACAGGTAGATTTTTGATTGGCCCATCTTAGATGTTTGTAATTAATGGCCAATCAAGGCCGAGCTATCTCCGAGAGAGTCTGAGAGAGCTGCCTTTTGTTATCATTCTTTTCTATTCTATCTTAGCTTAGCCTTCTGAGAAGAAACTCTTCTTTCTATTCTTTAGTATAGTTATAATGTAATATACATATATCATAAAATAATAAATCAAGCCTTCTGAAACATAGAGTCAACATTCTCATCTCTTCCCTCATCCAAGAACCCTTGTGATCACCATCACAGAAGAGACAGAGATCTGACTCCAGGTTTCAGAAGGCTTGATTTATTATTTTATGATATATATTACATTAAAACTATACTAAAAGAATAGAAGAAAAGGTTCTCCTCAGAAGGCTAGCTAAGCTAAGAAGAGAATCAGAAAGAATGATAACAAAGGCAGCTCTCAGACTCTCTGTCCAAGCCAGCTGACTGTGATTGTCCATTAATTAGAAACAACCACATGAGACCAATCACAGATGCACCTGTTGCATTCCACAGCAGCAGATAACCATTGTTTACATTTTGTCCCTGAGGCCTCTCAGCTTCTCAGGAGGAAAAATCCTAAGGAAAGGATTTTCATGAAAAGATGTCTGCAATACAGTTTGTGTGCCTGTCTTGACAGCACACAAAAACACCCCAGCCCCAAACTCTGCTCCTTCAACACTGACTCCTCACCAAACCTCAAAGCCACTGTTTGGACTACGAGAGCAAAACAGGGACTCAAGTATTTCACTGTTTGCAAACACAGTTCTGTATTTTCCCAAACATGTCTGTCTCCAGAGTTTTCTTCAGAACAATCAAACCAGTGAATGCCTCCAAAAAGCAGCCCTGCAGCCAAAAGCTTTAAATTAGTCTGAACTGGGTTTCTGTTAAACTAATTAAAGGAACTTCCAGATCTCCAGCTGGAAAAGGTTATTGCTCTTGCTTGCTGTGCAGAGTGATCACAGGTCCTTACAACACAGTGACTTTGCAAATCTGTATTAAGTGCAGGGGAACTTAAAGCAGTTGAAAATCTTCCACTTCATAAACACTGTGGTTTCATGATCTTGGCTATTCCACTGCTACTGCTGCAGTAGAAGCATCGTTTCTGGAGAAATTTACTCATTCAAATTCTTTAAACAGCCCAAGACATTCACTGAGAGGCTTTCTGCTGGACTGGATCTCCTCTCTTTCCCTGCATAAGCCAATAAAAATGTATAAAGTCAGTGTTAGATCCGTGTTGTGTGGATGTGCAATTGCATTAGTAAGAATATATTCAATGTTGATCAAATTTGCTGCACAGGATAATTTAATAGCCCCCTGTCCAGTATAAATGACTGTGATCCAGGGTTCTCAGTAGGTTTGGATGGCAGTGCTCTCCCTGACAGGGTGACACACCAAGTTTATTGTGTGCTCTGGGGATGCCAGGATTGTGCAGCATTAGCTCCTCTTTCATCCAGTATTTGGGGTTTCCAACAAAATAAGTTTAGTTTGACTATAGCCTCTGTAACTCAGGATTTTATATGCATATAAAGGTTTCTCTGTTAGCTCAGCTCAAGAATTAGCTATGGGAAGGAGACAAAAGCATTTGCCTTCTTGCAGAAGCAGGACCATGCCAACCTTGTACTGCTGTGCAGTTTTGCCACACTTAAAATCGAGAAAGAAAACTGCATATTTTCATCTGGGAGTATCCCAGCCCATATCCTATCACTTCTGAGCAGGAATGTGGGGGAGAGCAACTGGACAGCCCATAAGCTGTTTGCTTTCACAGACAGCATCACGGCCTGGCAGAATCAACAGGCTCCAAACCAAAGTTTTTCCACAATAAAATTAATTACAACACTTGTACTGCAACAGCACAGTGCTTAACCAGGTTCTTCTTTCACATCTCACTGGGATAGGAGAGGTTGTGTGGTGTCGCAGACATCTTTTCATGAAAAATCCTTTCTTTAGGATTTTTCCTCCTGAGAAGCTGAGGGGCCATCAGGAACAAAATGTAAACAATGGTTATCTGCTGCTGTGGAATGCAACAGGTGCATCTGTGATTGGCTCATGTGGTTGTTTGTAATTAATGGCCAATCACAGTCAGCTGGCTTGGACAGAGAGCTGAGCCACAAGCCTTTGTTATCGTTCCTTGCTATTCCTAGCTTAGCTAGCCTTCTGATGAAATCCTTTCTTCTATTCTTTTTGTATAGTTTTAATATAATATATATCATAAAATAATAAATCAAGCCTTCTGAAACATGGAGTCAGATCCTCATCTCTTCCCTCATCCAAGAACCCCTGTGAACAGTGTGGTACTTCAGAATTCTGAGAGTCAGAATTCAGATTGCCCTGCAGAGGGTGGGTGCTGGGTCAGGACCAAGCTGACATTTGGTAAGCCCAGGAGTGGAGCAGGAGCTCTGCCAAGAACTGATTTTCACAGCTTGTTGTCTCTCTCCATCTCTCCAGTTCTCAGTGAGATCAAGTGCAAACTCATTCTGACCCTTCAGGATGGGAGTACAGAAGCAAAGAGCTGCTGAGGAAAGCTGCCCTTGCAGGTGACTGTGCCCAAGAGGGAACAGCTGCACCTGGCAGGAGCAGAAACACCCCAAATTTGTAGGGCTGGCTGATGGTCAGGGGGGCATGGGATCCTTTCAGCTTGAGAACGGAGTGATATCAATGTACACCTGTGCTTGTTCAGCAGTACAACGCTGACTTCATGGTCAAAGCCACTCAAAGTCCTGGCAGAACACACTCAGAGGGGATAAACTCTGGCTGGACTCCCTCTCTCCCCTCCTTGCCTTTCCCATGGGAGTTTATCCACAGCAGCTGAAACACTTGAACTGCTCTCTCTCCCCTCAGGCAAGGGCAAAGATTTAAAAAGCAATGGCATTAGCAGCAGAGCAGACTTGTGCCTCCACCTGACTTCCAGGTGAAACCTCCAACAAAATCCTGGAATTCTTAAAGATCACTGCAAGCAGAGACAAAACCCATGGCTCCTTTCAGGATTTTCCAAAGAGCACAGGTGTCCTCATGTTTTACGAAACCTTGTCCTTCAGTGGCTTCCAGTATAGCCTCAAAATCAGACACATTTTCAGTTAACATCAGAGAGGTACAATTCCAGTTAGATTTTTTTTAAAAGTCATTTAGTACAGTAGATGGCAACGGTTACAATTAACATTAATCCAATCAAGTGATCTATAAAAAGCTCTGAAGAAAATGTAAACGGCATTGTCACTTAATTCATTCAAGCCAAGGTTTTGTGCTGAAACCATTGGAAACAGCTTTCTTCAGAATTCCAGTACCTCTCCATTCTGCCTTTTCATAAAAGTTAGTTTAAATAAAGAGGGTAAAAAGAGATTGCAAATTAATCAGTAACTCCTTATCAGGCCACTCCATTATTTTATATATCCACTTATCAATTACTTTAGATACAGTGCAAAAATCTCTCCTTCACAAGAACAACGAAATAAAGTAGGAAAAAAAAAAACCCACAAAAATACAACCTTTGAATTTCACAGTGAAAGAATCCACGGAGAGAACTGACAATATTTTGGAAGATCAGAGACAGGGTGGCAAATGGAATTATATGAGCAGAGATCAAACCACACTTTCTCAGCCTGGCCCCTTTCTTTGGAATAACTGTAAAGGATGCCTGTAGAGAGAAGAGTAGAACTGGTTATCCCAGAAGAAAGGAGAGCACCCACGCTTTGGTAATAAATCCTGCAATAAATTTGGCTCGGAGTTGGCGCAGACTTTCTGAAAGAACTATATATTAAACAAACTGAAGTAATCCAAGGCATTTTCTGCCTGTGTTCACACCGAGCTTTCATTCCTGGTGACAAAGGTGTTAATCAGTAAACACCGGTCAGGCACTCACCTGGCTGGGGCCAGACCCTGCTGCCGGGGCACATCCAACTCCAAAGCAGCTCCTGCAAACAGCGATCCCTCGGCTTCTCAACGAGGAATTCTCTGGGCTGTACCACGATCACATCTCTAGGGGCGTGTGTGTGTTGGGATAACTCTTCCAGGGATGTCCCAGGGAAAGCTCTGAGCTGACCAAAAGTGCAGAGGCTCGTGTGCTCCTGACACACAAACCATCAGCTGTGGCCGTGCCTGGAACTGTGAATGAACTCTTAAAGAAGGAGATAAGGCCAGGCTGTTTGGCAAGAGTTGCAGGGTTTGTTTGGATTTTTTTTTTTTTTTTTTTTCGGTAGGGAAAGCAACAGATTAATGTGCACCGTGAAGAAAAAAAAAGTTACATTCCTTATTAGACTGCACAGCACTCATTCTTTTCTCTCTGTCCTAGTAAAGGAATTGGTATCACTTCATGGGGATAACAAAGTTTAGAACACAGAAAATAATACATTTCTCGGTGCTGTAGGAAAATAAAAAGCAGGACAGAAAGAAATTCTCAACAAGAAATGGTTTTGGAAAAACAAGCTTCTCTCCATACTTTGCTGAGCCTCAATTTCCTCTTGGGTAAATCCTAAACAGCTGGGTTAATTTGACTTGATTTTTTTCTGATTTGAGGACTATAATACCTTTATTTTGCCATTATGTGGCTTTTATTTGTATTTCAGTAAATGTAGTCCCATTTTTGAACAAGCACCATTTCAAAATGCATTACAAAATTTCATCTGTACCATAGTTTTATATATTCTCCCCAGTTTTCTTCCTCCATTTAATCCTCATTTTAGTATAACCGGTCTAAGTTTACAAATAGGTTCATTCCTTCCCCTCAACATTATTATTGAGCAAATTTCCTAGAGGAGATTGGACCTCAGGGGATGAGTTACATCCACAAAGTACTCTGAAGATGATTAAGAAGTATCACAAATTTCTGTACTGCAAGGTTCACCGCAGGACTATTTGCTCTTTTACCCCAATTCCTTTAGAACTCACGCTGAAATTTGGACTGAAAGTCCCTGGAAGCTGCCACTACAGTTTTACCATTTCATGAGTAAGAAATCCTTACAAACTAAAGCCATGTGTTTCCAATTCCTGATTGAGTAAGTAGCCCAGAATTTAAATCATAATAAAAAGCTGATGCCTGTACATTACACGCACACTGTGATTCATTTGCACAGCTGAGGGAAGAACATGAAAACTCCCACAAGAGCACAACAAAATTCCACTCTCTGAGCTGATAATAATATTCACAGCTTATAAGGAGCGTTCTCGCAGTAGCTGCCTTTGCTTTGATCCAGTGCAGAACAAAACCATGAGAACTTTTTGATGTGAGTGGTGTAATCCAAGAATTGGATGGGATTTGTCTGGGCTGAGGAGAAGCTCCTGTTGGAAGTCTTGACAGAAACAGAAATTCCTTTGGAAAGGCAGCAAGATGAGCTACACAGATGGCAACTAATGGGGAAAAGAAAAAAAAAACCTGGAAAAGAGGTCTCAGTTATTGTGAACCATTTAACCTTACAACATCGTACCTGAAATCCTTGAATGAACCCTGCAGCCTTTAGCCTCCTCGATGGATGTGTCACCTCCTCTGGACTGGTTTCCATCCATGACTGTGCTGCATCTCCTGGTGTCCCCAGTTTACTCAGTGCTCTCCTGCCCAGCCTGCAGGCCCTCCCGGAGCAGTGCCCCACCACAGACTTGCTGCTTTCCAAACCTGACTCCTCCTGCGCCCTCAGCAGCAAACCAGAGCCAGCCTGGTTTGTAAAGAGACACCACAGTGCAAGGAACCCCCAGAACTTGCTCCTTCACAAGGTTTTCTACACCTCACATCTGTGTGTTCAGCACCTTGAGCTCAGAGCCCATCACAGCTTCAGAAATTCCTGCCTGTCACCTTGCCAGGTTCTTGTGTCCCACCAGAGATATGTTCATCTATTATTCACTTAATTTCATGGGGCAATTTATTAATAAAGCATGAGGTGGTTTCCAGCAGAGATTCAACTTAAATCCTACATGTTTACTCTACCCTTTCTAATTTAAGCAGTTTGAATAAAGAAAAGCCCGAGAAATCTGAAAACTAAGCAAGATTCACTGAAAATTTTCAGAGCTGTGTGTCCAGTCATGCCTGATTTTGCTCAACAACAGCATTTTGAACCTGGATCGCTTATCCTTCACATTGGAGAATTTTGATAACAGGTTCCATCCTGCTTTGTCCTAAAGCATAAATGACATGAGGAGTAAGGGATCAGTCCCAGACCGGTGGCTTGCTATCACTGAGTTAAAGGAAGACAATCCCTAAAACAAAAATCACAGAAGAGGCTGTGCTTTGCCCCTGTCTACAGCTGTGACAGAGGCTGAATGTGTACAGAGCAGGCTTTATCCCCCAACCACCTTAACCACAATCAGCAGAAAAAATTCTAAAAAGACAAGGCAGCACTACCCTGCAGGGTTTGAGGTGGGGTTTGGAGTTATCTTCCAGGCAGACTGGTCGCAGGGGGAAGGAGGAGCAGGGGGACAGCCCTGGAGCGAGGGAAGGGCCCCGGGATTAATTTCCCTGAAGGACACACGAAACCCCCCCTCCCTCCTTTCCTTCCTCCCTCCTGCGAGCCCGGGGAGGGGGAACGCGGCCGCGAGGTGGCGGCATCAACCAGGGATGGGAACGGCGAGGGATGGGAGAGAAAGACAAGGCGAGGGAGAGGGAGGCAAGGATGGGGAGGGAAAGGCAAGGGAGAGGTGGGACAGGCAAGGGAAGGTACGAGTAGCTAAGGTGTGATAGCTCCCTTGCCTTACCTCGCATATTCTTCCCTTGCTTTGTGTTCCCTTGCCTTACCTGCACCCTTCGCCTTTCTTTGCCAGCCCAGCCCAGCCCAGCCCCACCATTAACTCCACCACTACAGCTGCTCTCCCATCCCAAGCCAGCAGTTATTTCAGCTCCAGACTCACAAGCTTTACTTCACTGCCACCTCAGTTTCCACTCCAGCTCTCCATCTCCCCACTGCTGTCAGGTGAAGCTGCTCTAGGTCCTTGGCAGCCTCTTCATTTTATCTCCAGCCCTTCAGTCCCCACCCTGGCCCTGCCCCACAGGGGTTTCACCCCCAGCCATGCCATGTTTATGTCTTGCCAGCTGAGCTGCCTCAGCCCCAGCTCCTCAGCTTCCCTCTGCCTCCGGCTAAAAGCTGCTCCTGGTTCTCACTGCAGCCCAGGGCTGTTAACAAGGACACAAACCAGTCACTGACATTGCCACTTCAGTATCTCCATGGGCTGTCACACCCATCCCAAACGGGCTCTGCTAATGAGACCTGATCCCAAACACACACACCTTTCCATCTCACCCCAGATGGCAACAGGGGCAAGGAACAGCCACTGTGCTCCCCAAGGTTTCCCATCCCAAAATGTGCCCTTGGGCTGGTTCTGAGCCCCAGGAACGCCCCTGAGAATCCACCTCTGGCTGGGCTGGAAGCCCCTGGGCAGCTCCATCTCCTTCCCTGTGACATTTATTTCAGCTCCATGTGGGTTTGGATCTGCCTCCAGTGCCAAGCCCTTACGTTCCCTGTGGCCCCAGTCCTACAACCTTTATTTCATAAACACTACTCATCTAGTAAAAGAATTAAAAAAAAAATACAGTAAAAATACTCTGTTGCAAAACATTAGTGGAACATAAAAGCAACATAATCACAGAGGAAAACAACTTTATTGCTTATATTTTTAATATTACTTCAAGCTCTACTGGGCCGTATCCCGCAAGCCCCTCATTCAAGGGCAACTCTCCCCACAGAGGCTCTGCACCAGCCTCCAGTGGCACCCAGGGTTAGGCTTCTGAAAACCACAAAGCCCAGAGATCCAGGCACACTGCAGCTGCAAAAGGCATCCCAAGGGGAGCACCGTGGCTGTTCCTTGCCCCTGTTGCTGGCTGGGGTGAGATGGAAAGGTGTGTGTGTTTGGGATCAGGTCTCATTAGCAGAGCCCGTTTGGGATGGGTGTGACAGCCCATGGAGATACTGAAGTGGCAATGTCAGTGACTGGTTTGTGTCCTTGTTAACAGCCCTGGGCTGCAGTGAGAACCAGGAGCAGCTTTTAGCCGGAGGCAGAGGGAAGCTGAGGAGCTGGGGCTGAGGCAGCTCAGCTGGCAAGACATAAACATGGCATGGCTGGGGGTGAAACCCCTGTGGGGCAGGGCCAGGGTGGGGACTGAAGGGCTGGAGATAAAATGAAGAGGCTGCCAAGGACCTAGAGCAGCTTCACCTGACAGCAGTGGGGAGATGGAGTGCAAACTGAGGTGGCAGTGAAGTAAAGCTTGTGAGGCTGGAGCTGGAATGACTGTGGGGTTAGCATGGAGAGCAGCTGTAGAGGTGGAGCTCATGGTGGGGCTGGGCTGGAGCTGTGGCAAAGATCCTGCTGTGAGAACCCACCATCAGCTACCTGAGCCAGTGGGAAGAGGTGGAATGAGCTGAATGGGCAGAGCTGGCAGTGAAATAAAGCTTGTGAGGCTGGGATGTTGTCATTATATTGCAAGGGTTCCATAGTGCTAGTTTCATACCTCCTTGATGTTTCTTGTAGGCAGTGCCTGTAAGCACTGACTGTTCCTGGTCCTCACAGCAGCCAACTAACTCCAGTTCCCACCAATCCACTCTTTTATGACACTGTTCTTATTGGCTACAGCTGTGGCCTGTTCACATCAGGCCTGGTCCTAATCTTTAGTAATTGGTTCAGCTGCAACTCTTTAGGGGATAAGATTGCATTTTATACCACCTTCATTTACCCACACTGTATCCCCCTACACTGGGACAGGGACTAAAGGAGCTGAAATCACCAGTTCTTCCCCACTTCTCTGGCAGTGAGGGCCCTGTGCAGTGGAGCAGGACGGGTGTTTTTGGGGCACACAGGACACATCCCCTGCTGCCATTCGCCCTCTGTGTGGGCAGGCATCAATCAAGCTGAAAAACACACATGAAGAGAAAACTCCCTGAGGAGCTCACAGAGACAGGAGTTCCCTTCCCTTTGAATTGCCATTCGTATTCCGAGTGTTGTGTAAACATTAAATATTTAAAATATTGCCTGTAGCACTCTTGTTTCGCGGTGGGATTTGGATAAAGCCATTCCTGTCTCAGGGTCATGAGAAATGTGCTCAGGCTTAGCGTGTTCCCCTTCTTCATCAGAGGTTCCAGGGCCTCCAGGAGTGCTGCCCCTCTCACACAGCCTGAAATCAGAGCCTTGTTTAATGCTGGCAGGAGCTGTATGGGGTTTGGCTCATGTTTGCCCTGTCATTCCTGGTCTGTGGGATGCTGCTGCTGCAGGGACATTGTCCAAACCTCCCTCAGCATAGGAGCAGCTCTGCACTCCCAAACACAACCCACTGCACCAAGCTTTAGGGTTTTTTTGCAGTGCCCAGGCCATGCTCCCTGCAGTTCTACATCTGCTTTGAGCACTGGGATGTTCCACCTTGGAACGTGCCATTTTTGGTGGTGTGTTGATCATGTAATGACATTTTTTTATTCAGTGAATGTTTGTTCTTCTTGCAGTTTCAGGTGCCAGCTCTGCTCTCACAGTGCTGGTGATTTCTTGTGCTGTTGTAGATTTCCAGGTGAAACTCTTCACATGGAGTCTGAAGGGGTGATTATCCCCATCCTGCTGAAGGAGTGATTGTCCCCATCCTGCTGAAGGTGTGACTGTCCCATCCTGCTGAAATTGTGATTATCCCCATCCTGCTGGTGCCTGGGGACCAAAGAAATTCTAAGCCCATTTTGGGCACTTGCTGTGTTTTTTCTGTGGTCCCAGGTGACACAGAAACCTGTGGCCACATCAAGAGCTAAAATCTCCTCAGTTTTAGCCCCCTGCTCTAAATATTCTTTTCCTAGTTCTGGTGCCTAGCATTTAGATGATCTACTTTTCTGACCAGAAAAGCAGAGTATGGTGAGTCATTTAAAAAAATTAAGGATATTAAGGGCAGGCTTGGTTTTATGCACCTAAGTCTGTGTTAAGGGGACAGAAAGGTGTTTTTTAGTTTCTGTTTTAATGGGGTATGCCTTGTGGGGATGCTGTACTGGCCTGTGTGTGCCGGGAGCCTGTTCCAGGGTACTTTGTCACAAAACGCAGGAATAAGGGAATTGTCCTTTAGGAGGAGAGCACGGGAGGACACGTTTGCCCTTGTCCTCAAGTTCTCCAGCACGTAACTGCATTCCCCCATCTCGTGTCCCCTCCCCACCCAAAGCCTGACCCATTCATTTGCAGAGCTACAAAAGCTTGGCCTCATCTCCTGCACTTGGCTCCTACTCCCGCTGTGTGTGCACAAGCAGTGCCTGGGTGGGCGACCTCATTTGAGAGCTGATTTCATTATAGATCAGCTGTGTTCCTCCCCCCATGGATCTCCCAGTTATCTTCCTCCCTGATGAGGACTTCTTAATTAAAGCATGGACAATTTGTGACAGAATGGCATTTTCCAAAGATTTTCTTTCCTGCTTGCACAAGTGTGTCTCTCTCTCCAGAGGCCAGGCTGGTCATGTGTTAATTTAAAATGAAGGTTTTATTGCTGCACCCTGCTCTGGGTGCTGCTCACTTTTCTAGGCAGCGCTGGAAGAAACAGCATTTACAGGCTGATTTGGCTGTAGATTATTCCAGGCTTCTATCCTGTGTTAATTCAACCTTATGTTGGCATTGGTGCCTTATTTTTCAGCAAAACTGAGGCCGTGCCAGAGTGGCATCTTTGTCCCCCTCCTCTTCCCAATAAGAGTAATTGACTTCTCCTGTTCCACCAACTCTGAAGACCTGAGCAGATCCCAGGAAGGTCTTTCTGCTTCCCCCAGTGTTCTCTTCCACGGGCTGTGGCACTCACAGGGACCCTGCCATGTCCCCAAATTCACCGAGGCCACATCAGAGGGAGAGGGAGAGGGAGCTGTGCTGCCTCCCAGCAGTGCTGCCCAGCTCAGCCCCTGCCCTGGCACACAGGGGATGATCTCAGTGGCCTGGTTTAACCCCATGCCCTGTTTAACCCCATGCCCTGGATTAACCCCATCCCCTGCTTTAACCCCAACCCCACACAGCCACTCACTCACTGCCCTGCCAGGGTGTGACCGTGTTCCCAGGGGTTCTTGGATGAGGGAAGAGACGAGGATCTGACTCCATGTTTCAGAAGGCTGATTTATTATTTTATGATATATATTATATTAAAGCTATACTAAAAGACTAGAGGAAAAGGTTTCATCAGAAGGCTAGCTAAGAATAGAATCAGAAAGAATGACAACAAAGGTTTGTGGCTCGGACAGAGTCTGAGCCAGCTGGGCTGTGATTGGCCATTAATTACAAACAAACTAACATGGGCCAATCACAGATCCACCTTTGCATTTCACAGCAGCAGATAATCAATGTTTACATTTTGTTCCTGAGGCTTCTCAGCTTCTCAGGAGGAAAAATCCTAAAGAAAGGATTTCTTATGAAAAGATGTCTGCGACACCAGGGGATGGGGGGGACTCAGAGGGGTGAAAGTGAGAGAACTCATGGGTTGAGATAAAGACAGTTTGATGCATCAGAAATTAAGAAGCTAATGATGACGATAATAAAGGAGAATTACAATGTACAAAGCAAGTGATGCACAATGCAGTTGTCCAGCCCATGGATGGCTTTCCCTCAGTTTATGTGATAAGCATGACTCCAGATGGTCTGGAATATCCCTGGGTCAGTTGGGGTCAGCTGTCCTGACTGTGACCCCTCCATGCTCCTTGTGCCTTGAATCTCCTCACTGGCAGGGCATGAGAGGGTGAAAAGTCTGAGCACAGACACTGCTTAGCCATGACTGAAAATAAGTGTGTTATCAACATTATCCTCACACCAACTCCAAACCACAACAGTTGGAGCTACTGGGAAGAAAATTAACTCTCTCCCAGCCAAAACCAGGCCAGGGAACTCTTAGTCAGGTCTCTCATGTTCAGAATATTAATATTAAAAGCTTTTGCATACGTTTTTAAGGTAGCTAAAGATGCAGGTCAGGCTGATGAGGCTGACAAAGCACTGACACAATTAAAGCAGTGCCATTGGGATGTTCGTCCCACTCAGGGGTTTTCACAGCTCCCTGGAGAATCTCCTCATTGTTTTGGTCACTCCCATCCTGTGGGACACCTCTGCTTTAGAACGTGGTCCAGCACTGCCTGGTGTGTTGTCTGGAGCACAGCACAGAGCCAGCCTGGGGTGACAACCTGAAAAAAGCTTTTTAAATCACAAGATTTGATGGCAGATGGTGAAAGGGAGCAGCAGAAAGTAGGGTCAGACTCTGGATTTGATGGCTTAGGAAGCCCAAAATCTGAACACAGATGCTGAGCATCATTTCCAGGGATCTAAAATCCTCCTCTGTGTTGTCTTCACAAACCAGGAAAAGTAGAAGACAGCAGCCAAGGGGTTTTGAACCAGGCCAGAAGTTACTTCAGTCCAAGCAACTGATACCACATAAGGGCTGACACACTTAGACTGAGACTTTCCAGGAGCAAACACTCTTGCTGCTCTGATGTACCAACATATTCCAGGATCCCTGATGTTCATTTCTGTCTAGATCCAGGCTGATGCAGCAGGAAGGCCAGGCTGTGGAAGCTGGATTTTTTGCTCTCACTGACACAACAATAAATCTGGAGTGATTCCATATGTGCCAGAGGAGTTCCTGCTAAGACAGCAGCATCATTTCCAATGGCTTGCAGTGCTGCTTGGGGGTACCACACTACGAGCATTTAGATTCTCTTTAACTCTCTCTCCAGAGTCCCTGGGATAGCTGTGATAGATGCACACAGCAGGTTTTTCAGAACATTTTGCATGGGCAGGAGCGTTTACTCCAGGATTTTATTGACCTGATACAACACATAGCCCCTGGAAGAGACACCAGGCTGCTTTGTTGCTGGCTCCTCGAGTGCACAGGGACACAAGCAGAGAGTTTTCTAAAGCACTCGTTCTGCTTTTCTGATAACATTTCCTTCAGTTTCAGCCCATGCACATTCACATAAAGGCTGCCCTGAGTGTGGTTTTCTCCTGGTTTCATGATGGGAACTGCATATTTTTCCACGAGGCCTTTCCCTGCAAACAGAACTGCACTGTCTGTGCTGCCCTGGCCTGTCCAGGCACCAGTGGGTGCCAGCACTTTGCCAAGAGGGGCCATGGGTTGGTGGCCCAAGGTTTATTGTCATTTCTCAGGGCTCACAGGGAAGAAAGCTTTTGTCCTCACTGTGGTTCTGACAGAGAGACCAGGAAAGGAAAACTTGGAGCTTTGTCAGGCCTGTGTGGGAAGGCAGGACAAACACAGTGCAGCTCTCAAATGTCACCAAACTTCCCCAAACTCATGTGGGACTGTACGGGCCTTGCCCAGGCTCTGGATGCCAGGGCAGAGTTCAGATGGGGGCCACATTTGCTGCTCTGAATCTGCAGTTTTATCTGCAGGGCTCACACAGGGAAAGAGCTGCCCTTACTTCCCCCTTTTCTCCCAGAGTGGGACCCATACAGAGTTCATCCCTTTAGGCAAAAGGATGGGGCCTGCACAGGTTGGGCTGCTTCAGTCAGGCAGATTTGTATCCTAATTAATTCAGGGGCATCAAATTCCCTCCCCAGCCTCTTTTTTTTCCTGCCTTTATACAAATGGGGCAGATTTGGGAAAGCTGAGGTATCACAATGAATGAGTGTTCTATAATTCACAAGTCACAATCAACACACACTCGACAAATAAAAGCCTCAGAAAGGTTTTTATCGGCCTAAATATTGAAACCAAATTTTATTTTTTGAAAATGACATTACACACATCTTGCAAATGTACATTTAGATGAGAAAACAATGAGTAACAAATATTGAGAGCAAAGCTATAAAGTGGACAGGTTCTCTGCTGCATGGCATTGCATTACAGGAATACTCAGACTCGGGATGGTTATTACAAGTAGTAAAAACAGTTCACAACACCTCACAAAAATGGAATTTTTTCCTAGTCAAATCTTCTGACAAAAGGAAATTCTGTTAAGGGAGAAGAGCCATAGGGAATAGAGGTGTGGATCTAGGTACACTTTGTGATTTTGTGGCACGGCTTTTTGGGGTTTCTTTAAGTCTATTTCTCACAAAACGCATCTTTGTGAGTGACCCCATCTTTTCCAAGGCTTTGCCCATTTTCTGTCCTCCACTGCCAACAGAACCACAGCTAACAAACAAGAAGCCCCTTGTACTCAACTCAGAGCTCAGGAGTGTGGAGAAGGAGTTGTTTACAGACCCCCCCAACAACACAATTCCCATATCCCATCCCCACTCCCTTGCTGTGTATCCAGGAAAATCAAAAGTGTGTGCAAACTCCGCAAATCAGGGGCTGTGGGACGCGTCCCAGGGACATCACCCCCACCACCACCACCAGCAGGACTGGAGGCCACGGCCTGCGCCGCCCGCGCCTCTTGCCTCAGCTGCAGAGGCCCAGCAGCGCCTCACCCTCCGGCAGAGCCTCACCCCCCAGCAGCGCCTCACCCTCCGGCAGAGCCTCACCCCCCAGCAGAGCCTCACCCTCCAGCAGAGCCTCATCCTCCCCAAGGCTGCACTGGCTCCCCAGCTCGGGCAGAGGCACCGGGGGCTGAGCTCCTGCTCCTGCTGGGCCCTGCAGGTTGGATCTGATCGACGTGCCAAGGCAAGGCACCGCGACAAGTACGTTCCCCCAGAGAACCTGTTGAGAACTGCTTTTCAAACCTGGTCGTTCATCGTTTTATTTATGCCCAAATCTGTACTTTACAACCACGAGAGAGAGAGACAAAGACAGAGTAAGAGAGAGGGAGAGAGAGAGAATCTTTCCAGGAAGAAAGGAAGAGCTAATTAAGAAAAGAGAGGTACAGGACCATGCATTTACTCTCAAGAGCTTGTTCACGAGCAAGCCAACATTTCTAACACTACAACCACTCATCTACATCTGTTTGCTAAGTAACTGAGTTCTACCTACAACTAGAGAGCAGAAGGGGTCTTTTTTATTTTCTTCCCCCTCCCTTTAAAACGTCAATAAAAATGTTTTCTGTACAAGTTGAATGGCACAAAAGGTGGTTAAAATGCTAAGTAACTCACCACAAATGGAGAATGCAAAATTAGTTCAAAACATGCATGGACTGTGTACAGGTAAGCAAGGAATCATTGGCATAAAGCTGCAATATATTACAAGATGATACAGTTGAGATCTTTTGGAATAACCTCTGCTTGTTCTGTCCCTTTGAAGAGACCTTCACATAAAAATTCAGCATAAAGGGAATTCAAGGTACATATCCAAGCAGGAAGTTAACTATGGGCAACGTTATTTGTCTGAAGAGAAAAGCATTTCCCCTCCCCTTCCACACACTCCCCCAAAGTACAAAAGTCAACATGATCAGCATTGCTGCAGGCTTGCCAAAAAGAAAGGTTAGACAGGTCTGGGGTAGGAGAACAAAAGCACCATTTAAATTAATAACTCTTTGTACAATGTCATTAATTAAATACCTTACTCTTTAAACAAAAACATCCTGAAGCTTACCAATCCCACCAAAATAACCACGGACCCCTTCCCACCCCCGTGTCCTCCAAGGTTATGTACACAGAGTTTAAAGTATACCAGCTAAACTTTAAACCCAGCTGCCCCTCCAAACCCCACCCTCTGAATCACAAGAGAAAATCCACGGTGGCCTCTCAGTTCTGTTATATTATATTGCAGCTTTGTCGTTAATGAGGAAATCATACGAACTCAATGCATGGTCTGAGACAGAAATCCACCATCAGGTTCCAGTTGAGCTGCACATCTCCCTCCCTCAGCACTGCTGGGTGCTGGCTCTGAGCTCTGGGTCCTGAGCAAAGGCAGCTCCTGCTCTCCAGACAGGAAGGATCCTGCTTGGGACAGGGTTTGTGACTGAGAAAGCAGACAAAGGCTGGTGACAGCAAAGCCAGCAGGCTGATCCTCCTTTCCCGTGCTTCCAGGCTAGCTTTGTGACACTTCTGTGTCACAAAATCCAGAGGATTATGGAGGGGAATGTGTCATTTCAGAGAACAGAAGAGTTTTGGCTAGACAGGTTTCCTCTTTCCAAAAGACCCTGGGTGTCTTCTAATTGCTAATCACAGCTGTGCTAGGACTGCCACGGTGCTCAAGCTGCTTGGATCACCCATCATTTAAATAAGAAGCAAACTAACAACAATTTCACATGTCAGAATTCAGCATGTAATTATAACTCACAGGCTCCCTTGTTCTTACATTCAATACTCCTGCTTCACCATATCTAAAAACACCAATTAAGTGCAATTAATTCCCTAGACATTCTTCTTTTTAGGCAGATGCATCATTAGACATCACATTAAATCTGGAAAAAGCTCCTCTGTCTTAAAGAGAGGGAGAGAAAGGAAAAAAGCTGTGTTCTGCAACCCCCCTGTGACTGTATGGTCAGCATGAGAGGGAAACAGAATATCACAGGATTTCACCTGCCACCTGCTAAGGAAAGTGAATTTCAAGTCCATCCATGCATGCTCTGCAGTGGTTGGAAGCAGATAGAGAAAAGCAGCCATGCTGTAATTAAAAAAAAAAAAAAGACAAAATATTCCTCCAACATAACCCCAAAAACCCCAAACTACAACAAAAACAAACCCCACAAAATGTTTCTCAGGGATTCCCTGAAAATAAAATCTGTCATGTTAAGAACTGGGCCTGGACTCAAGGTTGGGATCCTTTGTTCCCTTTCAGGTATTTCCCAAGTCTGACCCTGTGCATGGGTTTCCCAGAGCTCAGGTTTGGTTCTGGCTCTCCCTGACCAGGCGCCACCACCATGTTCCATCCTGCCTGCACGTGCCAGGTGAGTCCCAGTGCTCTGCAACAACCCCTCTGTGCAAATGTGACCCCAATTTAGCTCCATTTCCTATCAATAACTCTTGCAAAGTGAGGTGGAAGAACCAGCTTGGATAAAACTCAAAAGCAGCCTTGAGTGTAGATGAGTCACCTAAAATGAACCCAACTTCCTTTTTATTTCAGAGACATTTGGCAATGCTTTTCTCTAAAAACCAAGCCAACCACAAATCTCTGTTCTGCCTGGTACTAGCTGGGACTAGAGTAGAAAAATACTGGTAAAAATAGAAATACTACTTCTAGTCCCATAAACCTGCTGCGTTCAGGGCATGTCTATTGGTAGACTGAGTGAGAGTGAAGTGAGATAAAGTCAACACTCTTTAGAAGTAGAAATTATGGAGGAGGCCGTGATTTGCTGAGGTTCCTTGTTTAATTTTCAATTCTAAAACTTGTAATGTATTTCAGCAAACTATTTCAGCTTTACTTATCAGTAACTATAATTAAACTATATAAAATATCTCCCATCTACAACTTGCTATTCAAGGTCCATACAAGAGATCACTTGATAACTGGGGTCAGTGAGGTTTTCTCTGCAAAGGCTGCAGCTGTCACCCAGGAAACTGAATCTGCACTCAAGTAATCTATCACACAAGAATTATCAACTGCAATCAATCTTTGAAATAGGAGATCAACCTTGGACCAGATAGATTCATAAATTAATTACAGAGGAGCTTCTGCCTAGTTAAAGCAGCAGAAAATTAAGTGTATTGGGCTCCGTTTGCATTGTATTGAGTGTCTGAGAATTTATGGAATTTAAAGAGATGCAATCTTTATGCCACAAAACGAATAATCTGAGATTGTACAGCAAAAAAAGTGTTTGCATGAGTCATTTATTTTGTGGTTTAGGATTAAATTCACAAGTAACTCAACTGAATTTAGGAAAAAGGTTTGGCCTTATTTCTGCCAAGGGGAGAGGGACAGACACTGCTGTGGACAGACACCACCCTCTGGCCCAGGTACCTGCAGGGACATCACTCTCAACAATAGCCAGGAGCTGCTGCTGCTCTTCTGTCCACACCAAGCTGATTCTCAGTGAGCCCCAGCCTCCTCCTTTGTTTGTCCCTGGAATTTCTTGCCTTTTGTCTTTCATTATTCCCACACATCAGTGGCACTGACATGTCCCAGTGCTCTCCCTGCCATTGGATTTTCTCTGAAGCTCCAGTTCATTTCATGACTCAGCACCTACCTCCTAACAAACATCCCCCACCATTCCTCTAAGAACAGGCTTTCCCCTTCCTTCGCTGTGTTTTCCATCATGGCATCTTTCCCTGATGATGCCAGCTTTCTCTTTTTCAGCTGACACATTAATTACTGCCAAGATTTGTTAATTCCCTCTGGGCATCCTCCTTTTTCTTCAGTTTGAGTGATAAACTGTCAGACCTAGGGACCCTCCAAACTGGCTCAAGAGCCCTGAGTTCAAGAGGGAAACAGAATATCACAGGATTTCACCTGCCACCTGCTAAGGTGATAAAGAGCAAGAGTCACAAGAGGTGAGTTCAGTTGCACTAAACAAGGACACTGCTCTCTCCCATGTAGACATCTGACCATGAACACTTTCTAAACAAGAAGGTTTTCAACACCTGGCCCACTGTTTTTTTGGTAAAAGCCACTGAAATAATTAGACTTATTCACTGTTTATAAACAGAAGGCCCATATTTTGACTACTAGCACGAATTGCCCTGATATGTGCAAGTACATCTAACAAACAGAGGGGCAGTGGGGGCTGTATCAGGCAGGAGAGAAATGGGCTGCTGGATAAGGATATCTCCTTCCTCCCAGGGATGCTGCTGGCTCCCCCATGGTTTCAATGGGGAACTGAAAATGAGGTGTCTCTCTTTCCCCATGACTGAAATACTTAAACATTTTTACAGCAGAGTTCTGAGAGAGCCAGAGTTCTGTGAGAGACTTTCCAGTTTGCTTCTGTAACATGCTCAGAATTGCTGAGCAATAAATACATTCTAAAATCAAGCTCTTTGTATCAGCTTATCTCAAAGCAAGCTACAGATGGAGGGAAGTATTGGGCCCACCCCTCTGTGCACTGGCACAAGGAGAAGTGATCTGTCCAGAGTAGTGCCACACCCCAACAGCTCTGAAACCCACTGCTGAATCCATTAGGTTTGATTCTCATTTGCCCAGAAGTTCATCTGTTGGCCAGAAATAGGTGTTGATGTGTTTAACCTCCTCTAAGCAGTGTCCTGAGAGATGGACAGTGGTCTGTGACCCTAAAACTCCACATTTTCCTCTGCAGGTGTTGTACTCACACCTGCCCTGCAGCTGGGATCCTGTCAGAGCAGCTGTGCAATGGCATTGCAGGAAAAACCCTTTCCACCCACCTACTTATATTCCCTGAAAATCTCCCCTCTCCCTGTTAAAACATGGGTTTGTCACCATGTGTGACAGTCATCACTGACTAGAACTGTTCCAGAGGAAACAAACCAAAGCAAAGGGGGGTCTGTACATTGCTGCTCCCAGCCTTTCACCTGCAGGCACCAGGAGAAGCCAGCTCTCGAGCCAGGAGCAGAGGAGGAGGAGGATGAAGAGCATCTGAACAGCAGAATCAACAACCACTGCAGCAGAACCCAGCCCTGCTCTCTCCACAGTGAGGAGCAGCTGTGAGACACGAGGCTCAGCTGTAACATTTCCTGAGATACTGTGGAGAGGCTCAGATTCATGCAGATGGGACAGCCAGAAGAATTCTGTGGTTCTGGAGACAGCAATATTTAAGAGATGTGCTAAACACCTCGAGAATTGAAGTGTGTCCTGTCTCCCTTTGAACCCCAGGCCTTGCTGGGCACATGCACAGCGCTGCTTCTGAAGCCCAGGGGATGTTAGAAGGCACTTAAAGTCTTCACCTTGCTGCTCTCATCACACCAGGGTGGGGTTCCAGCTGGATCCCTTCCAGGTGTCTTGAGTAAAGCACTCGTCCTGTTGCATGGACTGGCCTGACTCTTGGATACCCAGAAAAAAGATCCTCATCTCGTGCCATCCATTTGCTTCTACAAAGAACCTCACCAGTCCCAAACACTGTCCCAGCCTGCTTCCATCAGCAACCAGAAAATTGACCTGGAGCCTAAGTCACCACATGGAAAAAAAAAGCTGTTTTATTTCATCATGGCCATGATCAGCACCTGGCGTGTGGCAAACACACCTCTACAGAGCTTTCCTCTGGTTATAGATTGTCTTAGCTTGAGGAGACATTTTCTAGGCTAATTTTATATCTACTTTACTTGGCTATTTTTTATCCCTTTCTCTAAAAATGATTCTACAGTGGAAGAGAGCCCTTGGTTGCTTTGCATGGTTGTGGGGCACCACAGAGGTCAGCAACAAAATCACTCCAGTGCTCTCAGCACACTGGAGAAGGCTCAGGCTGCAAAATCCACACTGGACCCTACAGAGAAAATGTCACTTCCAGGGATGGCTGTCCCTGGAACAGTGTCTGGGTAGGGATCCAGCCTGGAATCCCAGAGCATCCCACAGGCTGTGCTGGGAATCATCAGGAAGAGCATCACTGACCTCAAAGGCATGAAAAGGCAAAGTCAAGGCATTCCAGGAAATGTTATCCACAAGGAAACTAACACTTTAATGCCCTTGCTTCCCATTGGAAATGCCTGGGTGTGACACTGCTTTGCTGTTTGCCACAATTTTTGGTTCTGCCTCCTTTTTTTCCCTTTCAAAAGTACTGAACAAGCAAATGAGAGAGAAATGGCAGCTTGACCAAGTGTGGGGATTTTTGTGTGCCTACACATGTGTTAGCTGAGGGTGAGAGAGATGGGGAAGCTGTTTTCTAAGCAGGATTATTCTATCATCTATGGAAATAACACAATTAGGGTTTCTAACTCCTGAGAAGACAATAAATAATGTGCAGATATTGGAAACCCAGACAGTGGTAGGGAAAAGCTGCTTCCAACTCCCACCACAAAGTAAAATCTCATTGTCAAACTCTTTCCAAATCACTTCAAGATATTTAGCTGGTGGAACTGAACTAGCTCCAAATCATATACCAGACGAGGCTTTAAACCAGAAACTTCAGGATTATAAATGTTTTACAAGTGATAAAAATCCCAAGGCTGAAGGTTTTGCTGCATTGCTCTCATCTTCTACAGTCAAGACCATCACCTGAGTGTAAAAATGCTAAACCTTTCTGTCTGTACAATTCCTTCCTAATGGCTGTGCCTGAAACAGGGATCTTAATATGCAAATTTGCTAAATTATTCTGAATAAAGACAGATTTCAAAGAAACAAAGCCCTGCTACTTTAAGAGTTCCTCCAATTTGTTTTTAAATACTGTATTGTTTTAAAACAATATAGTCTCAGTGATTCAATTAGGCTCTGAAAGCACTAAAGGCAGCCTCATGAGGCAAATTAGACAGGGTTTTTATAGCAGAATTAATATGGCAAATCCTCATATCACGTAGAGCTTTATGTGCTTGTAAATGTAAAAAAAAAATAAAAATATGAAAGGTGAACTGTGGAGTATATAGTGGAATTACTGTCATTGCTCCAGGATCTCACAGGGTCTGGAATTGCCATAGTAAATTGGAAGTAATTACTAATTCACAGCAGTTCAGGAAAGCTTTCTGATCAAATCCAAGCTTAATCTCGTGAAAAGTCAACAGAAGTAAAGCACGTGCTAAAATTTAAGCTTTTAGGTTTTTTTCCTGAATCACAGCTGTCCTTCTGTTTCAGTGACTAAGGTCTGATGCCTGTGCACTGTTTCTCTTTGTATTCAAATCTAGATGAGGGATCCTACAAAGCCAAAGATAACTAGTTCTGAATGTATGTCACATTCCACATGCATTTCTGTACAAGAACTCATGCAATATTGGCATTAATACAGACTTCACTCTATGCTACAGCTGAAATGCTCACTGACTTCTACTGCCCAGGCATTTCTACCTAGAAAATTGCTTCTTAAAACTTGGGAGTCTGACCTCATACCCTGTTTTCTTTGTGGCTTCTGCTGGTTTGAATGGCTATTTTTCCCACTGAACAATTAAATTTAATCCTTTTAGGCCTTTTCAAGGTCCCCCTAATTCCCTGAAGGAATTGCTGGGCTCAGCCCCACCACAGGATGATCCTGATGCAAACAAAGCTGCATTCCCAAGGGACAGCTGGCAGGATCAGGTCTGGGATGTGTCACCAGGTGCAGCTCAAGAGGAAGAGCTCAGTGATGTTGCACCAGGAAAAGCATCTCCAAATAACCAAACAGAGCTTCTGGCAGGAAGGAAAGGAACCCCTGCTCAACAACCATCCAAACAAAGCATCATTCCTCCCTTGGGATCCTGCTTTCTCTTACACAAACTGGGTGAGAGCAGTTTCCCCCACCAGCAGCTCAGGCTGCAGAGGGCAGCCCAGATTTGGGTTTTCTGCTGGATCTGTGGTGAGCATCCTGCACTGAGCAGCACGAGAACCTTGGTGGGGCTGCATGGCTGGTCTCCTATCTGAGGAAAGGTGGCAGGACAGGCTCACCCTGACTGTGACAGGAGTGGCCTCTGTCACAGTGTGACAACCCTGGGCTGCAGCTCCAGTCCGTCCATGGTGACTGCTCAGGGTCCCTGCACAGGCAGAGACTCAGGGAGATTTCCACCAGCACAACAGAGGAGAGGGTAAGAGCATGTCAAGTTATCTGTCCCACTAAAGCTTTCCCTAAGACAAAAGCTCTGATGAATAATATTGTTATTAGCATAACAAAGGCCTTTGACATCCTTATGCTGAAAAAAGTCCTTTTTGCTCATGACCAGCTTCTGCAGTAGCACTCACAGGATTAAACAGCCAAAAATTAGCACCCATAACCAAATCTGCACCCAGAATATTTCAGCACCTTCTGTTAGAGGATCTGAAAGCACTTGACACATGTTAACCAACATTTGGCCTCACAACCCCCAGTGAGGTAGAACAGAGCTGTCCCTGCAGGGACAGACAGACAGATTGAGGCACAGGGTTACTCAGAGACCTGCTCCCATTCAGTCACAAAATTCAGCAGTGCCAAGGGCTTAGAGGTGTGCTGACTGCTGCACCCAAGCTTTGTCCACAGCACCATCCTTCCCCCCCACAAACCCTCAATGAGCCCTTAGCCTGTGAACTAACCCCAGATTCTATTTACAATATTTAAAATGACCATTTAGCAGTTGTGCAGTCAGAGAGTTATTCAATCAAATGAAGCTATCAGCGAGAACAAATGGCTCCTTGTGCAAAACTCTGGCTGTAAATGATCATGCACTAAGACTACTGGGTGCAAATTTGGTGCATGATAACTCTGACCCCTTGACAATTCCCAGTCCTGGCCTCTCTCTGATAAATCTCTTTTAAAAAGTTGCATTATAAGTATGATCACACGAGCCTTGAAAGATGCAGCCTGCACAGATTGTTTTCATCCCAGCAATGCAAGCAAACAAAACGTGGAGTGGCTTTGGGAACAACCCAGCATTCATGGAGCATCAAACATCACGAGGATGAAATCCATCCTAACCACAAGGGGCTGCAAGGCAACAGGGAGTAGGTGTCTATGTTGGGAAAAAAAAAAATAGGAAAAAGCAAATAGAGCAACAAAGAAAGGCTTGATTGCACAGATTTCAATTAGGTAAAGTTCTGCAGGAATCAGTTTCATCAAAGCTTGTTCCATGAGGGAGGGAGGCAGTGGCAGCTGGCCTAGGACGAAGCTTTGGCGCAGTAAAAACCACCAGCCCTGCGTGAGGAGATGAACTTTGCATTCTGGAGGAGGCATTACTGATTAATAAAAAGCAAAAGCTTCTCTAAATACAGCGAGTTTGTTTTTTCTCAGATAGAAGAGTTTCTTAAAATACAGGTTTTTAGAACACCACAAAACTTCATTTGTTATATAAGTAGAGAATCTGGCCATAGTTAGGAATACTGAAGTGTAAAAAACCAAATACGTAGTCTTAAACATTACAAAAACTATCAAAACATTCAATATTTTGAATTGACCGTTTTTCCCCCCCTACACGTGTCTGTTTTGGCAGTGATGACAGGATTTCTAAACTGAGTTGCTGTTATTATTGTTCTGCAGTTGTGGTTGGTTTTTTTTTGTACTTTTTTTTTTTCTGAACGTGTTTTTTAAACAAAAGAAAATTACCAGCTTTTATAAAAAAGAAGGAGCTTGAATCCTTACTCCCAAAACACAGATAAAAGGTTTTCCTTTATAAAAAGTGTATTGATTTTTTTTGCTATAAAAAGTGACCTATCGGGTGTCAAACCTGAAAACAAATTCTCACAGTGTTTTCAGTGTTGGCTGTTCACAAGGCATTACTGTTACAAACAGAGATAGAGAGATACCATAGGGGAGGTATAAATATTTGTTACCAGCTAGCAGCATTGCATGTGGAAGATGTTCTACACCAGATAACTCAGCTGATTTATGGGGTTTTTTGCTTAATTATTAAAAAAAAATCCCAAACAATATTTGAATAATTTGAATTAGTGTACAAACTTTACTTAGCATCTGACATAATCGTTCCTAATCTCATCCAAGCTTCTGCTGGCATATTAAGCATCCAACTAGAAATTCCCTTCCTGCTCTCCGCAATAAAACCAAGACTCTTTAGAATGCAGGTGCCAAAACTGGGGCTGTGAATGAGGAGCAGGTGAGCTGGCACTTTGCACAGGTGGGGAACGTCACCTGCAAACTGCCCAGCAAGGGCTCCATTTGCACGCCTCCAGGGGAACTACTTTACTAACACCAGGAAAACCACATGGTTGCAGCAGCAGAGGAAACAACAGAAGAAAATGGGAAATGCACAGAATCCTTGGCACAGAGGCCCCAAATTTCTCACAATGCCCATTTTGCACCCCTGTGACTTAAGAAGAATGGTATCCCTCTATCTCTATAGACTGGCAGGTGTTGGTTTGTGGCACAGAGAGGAGAAATCACAGAACAAAAATGACATTTAACTGCGTGTCCTTTGACTTGAAAGCACCAGTCACCGATCTGCTTGTGTGGCAGAGGAACTTTGCTGTATCCCAAATGCAACATGGACATCTTGCTCTACATGGAGTCTCCCAGGGAATCCGAGTCATCCAAAGACAGAGGCAGGTACAAGTCCTGTAGGGAGAAAGGGGAAAATGTTAACCCTCACCATCAGCTCCCAGCCTTGGCCACGCAAAGGGAAGCAGCTCAGAGGCTGAAATTCACATTCCAGAGGGTGGAATGTGCTGGTGACTGGGCTGGGATTACCAGAATCCAGGGAGCTCAAGGCTTAAATCAAGGCAGGCTCCTTGCACAGAGGAGCAAGAGCATCTCTGTTCCTGATGATTGGCCAGGAATAACTTTCAGAAATGTTTTTTTTATTCTTCTGGATCAATGTGTCCATTCCAGCAAGTGCATCTTTGTTCCTGATGACTATTCAGGGATAAGTTTCAGAAGTGTTTTTTTATTGCTCTGGATCAATGTGTCCATTCCAGCAAGTCCATCTCTGTTCCTGATGACTATTCAGGGATAAGTTTCAGAAATGGTTTTTTTGGTGTTCTGGATCAATGTGGCCATTCCAGCACATGCATGAAAGAGCAGCATCGTGCCTTAAACACATCTCTTTAAGCCTAAATCCAAAATAAAGAGTCTTACCTTGGTTTGACAGCTGCCCTCAAGACAAATCTCCAGGAAAATCACATGTTCCATGGTTTTTTCTTTATTTTAAGTGACTTCTAATCAGTTGGAAAGGTTAATAAAATAATCCCAAGTTTGTTATTTGGATCAAATGCTCACTGTAAAGCTTTTACTGTGTCCCTTTCTGGTGTAAGCATTTTATTGCATTTGTTAAAAGTTCTGTGTGGGACAAGGTACAGGAATAAGCTCAAGAGCTCCCCTGGCACCTTTTTGAACTCTGACCCACACATAGGTAATAACTGTGAGCAAAATGAAGAAAAAAACAAGTATTTGTGAAAGAAATCCCAGAAATCTTGATATAAGAAGAGGTAAAATAGGACTTTGTGGTGAATTCAACCTAAGCATTTATCACTTGAGCTTTAAGGAGAGAAAAGTGATTTCATCATAAGCAGGAAATTACTTCTGGCAGAAAGACAATGATGCATGAATATTCTGGTAACCTAAAATGCTGAATTAGTGTTTGCTGATTGGCTTAACTTAGTGGAGAAAATCATAGCTGGGCTGGCTTTGCCCTCAGCAATCTCCATCTATTACAAATGGTCTCAGGGCTGCACTGGAAAGGTCATAAATCAGCCAGCTGCAAACATACATAAAACATTAAAAAGGTGAGTTTTACTTGTCTTGAGCAAGAAACAAATCCTCATCTCCAAAGTTCTCAATGAGCTGGAAAGTTTGGAAAATATTTAGTGCTCCTAATGCTGAAGCAAAGGATGCAGTTTGCAGCATTACTTCTGCTGAAATGATGAACTCAGACCATGGGCCAGATTCTGTCCGCAATTATAAATGAACAACAAATCTGGACACATTGTGTTAAATTTGGTGTCTTTCCTCAAACTTAGATTGAACAGCTGAGAACAGAGTGAGGTCCTGAGGAAAATACAGTTTTCATTTGGATTCAGCTATGTCTTTGTTAAACAGAATTCGTTCAACCCTGCAAGCTGCCCCACGGTGGGTTCCACATGGCTGCTGACTGCAAAACTTCAGCACCACCAGAATTTTTAAATTACTCTTCAAAATCTTTGAGTCAATGCTTTCAGAGTCAGGCTGAGAGGTGCATTTTGTTTTACTAAAGAGAAACCCCCCTGACTTCCTCTCTCACCTACTTTTGTGCCCAAGCTCCAATTCCCGGATCAAGTGAAAACTGTTGGAAGCAGCATTGTGGCTATTCCAGAAATGCAAAGGCTCACAGAAATGAAAGTCAGAACTCAGCACACAGTGGCCCTGAATAACAGGAACTGAAAAAGCTGTGACAGCTGCTGTACCTTTTAAATAAATCAATGCATGAATTATCCATGAGCCAGCACAGGTTTCCTGGTCCCTGCCAGGATGCTGTGCTACCTGTTGGCCTGTTCCACAACACAATTATCACACCAGCTGTAAGAATCAACTGATTCCTGTAAAACAGAGCATGGCCTTAAATAATTAAAAAAAAAACTTAAATTCTTCAGGAGCATCATTAAAGTGACGTCTGAGAGCTCCAGTAACATTTGTGTTGCCTCTGCTCTTTAATGGGCCTGATTTGCCAACGCTTGAAGCTTTTCAGGCCGGGAGGGCTGACATGAAACCACATCCATCAATGATTTTTTCAAACAGTGGTACAAGCTCATGGTTAAGTTGTCTCCTCTGATCCCTTTGGATGGTCTCCAGCACACATTAACAACTCCAGAGGAGGAGTTGGGCTTTGCTCACCACCTTGCCCTAAAGCACAACTTTTACAGGTGAAGGCCCAAACTGCCCTGTTTGAACATGAGTTGTTGTTATTCTTCCAGAGGATATGGCCATTTCAAAAGCCGAGGGGCTGAGGCAGAAGGAGGTGTAGTAAGGTATAAGAAACGTAATACCTTGTGCTTGCGGAGGCTCCCGGGGCTGGTGGGCGTGGAGATCGGCGACTGCTTGGACTTGGGGGTGGACAGCTGGCTGCTGGAGGTCCCGTTGGCTGCCAGGAAACAGAACACAAGCTGGACATAAGGCAAGCAAGGGTGTCGCAGACATCTTTTCATGAAAAAACCTTTCTTTAGGATTTTTCCTCCTGAGAAGCTGAGAGGCCTCAGGAACAAAATGTAAACAATGGTTTTCTGCTGCTGTGGAATGCAACAGGTGGATCTTTGATTAGCCCATCTTGGATGTTTGTAATTAATGGCCAATCACTAGCTTGGGCAGAGAGCCCAAGCCACAAATCTTTGTTATCATTCCTTTCTATTCTTAGCTTAGCCAGCCTTCTGATGAAATCCTTTCTTCTATTCTTTTAGTATAGTTTTAATGTAATATATATCATAAAATAATAAATCAGCCTTCTGAAACATGGAGTCAGATCCTCGTCTCTTCCCTCATCCTAAGACCCCTGTGAACACTGTCACGCAAGGGGAAGGGTTTTCTCCTTTGGGGAGATGGAAGGTCTCCAAACATTTAACACCAAGGTTTATTCATATTAATAAATAGCAGGAGGGAATAAAAACCAAACCAAGTGAACAGCATAGCTGTAAAGATAACTCGAGGATTTCAGCTGCAAAATACAGTGAGATACAAAATAAATTGAGGGAGCAATATTTCACACAACAAATACTCACCAAGACAATCCAAGGCACATATCACCAGAAAAACTGAAAGACAATTTGTGTTCTCAAACTGTTCAAGGGCATGACTGGAAAACAGAGGCTGAAGATATCCTGAATCCTACTCAAGCAATGTGAGATGTCAATGATAGACATAAAAAATTAGACAAACAGCAGCATGGAATGGCCTGGATGTAGTTTGCTGAGGGTGGGATTAAGTGACCAAAGAGCCTGATGGACTTATGCTTTTAATTTTAACAGCTGAATCTACAAATCAGTTACTTAAAATTCATCAAGTACTTGAATGTCTGGAGGAGACTGAAGAAGTGTATAAAGTATCATAGAGTAAAATGTTTGAATGTTGTATTTTTAAGAGCCAAACCAGGACAGCTCTTGCTTTAAAGCCTCACAAAACCTCACTGCTCTTCTCTGTTACCTCCTTGTGATGAATAGGGGTAGCTCAGCCTTGCAGCAAAGGCAGAGGTCAAGCAGGTGTGAAAAGAAAGATGTGCTTGTGAAAAATGCATATTTTATGATTGGCTTTTCACAAATATTAAAATGAATATTATATGTGTTGTGTTAGAAAGTAATGCTGTACTAATTCTCTTAAGTACTGTGTTAAATATAGTTATAGGTTATAAAAATTGTTATAATAGAAATGATGCTATGTAGGGTACTTTTTTTAAAGAAAGGACTCGCAATGAGATAGCAGCCTCAGGACACCTGAATCTTTCAGAGAAAGAGAATTTATTGCTCCATTATCAGAAGAAATTAACTTCTTCCTGCCTCAAAGGCGCTGTCAGGATTCAGAGGAAGAAGTTGACACTGACCAGCCAGAATCCTGTGTTTGAATGGAATTTATGCATCATGTATGAGGTGTATGAATATGCAACAGGCTGCTGCTTTTAAGGGTGAATCCTCTGGTAACATGGGTCCTTTTTCGGGCTCATGCTGCCCAGAAAGAGGTACCCGGACTGTCCATAACTCTTTGTTTCTATTGTCTCTTATTGTCCTAATCAAAATTGTCCAAATTATTATTATTCTAATTGTAATACTATTTTTCTAACCATTTTATTACTATTAAACTTTTAAAATTTTAAAAACAAGTGATTGGCGTTTCTCACTTGCTCAAAGCCCTGGGACACAGGAGGAGCTGCCAGCACCTTAAAGCAACAAATTCATGGTGTTGTGGCTCCTCTGCCTTCACATCCATCCTTTCCTGTTGCAAGAGGAGGGTATTCATCACACACAGCTTTTTTCCTATTACAAATGCACCTAACTGAGGAAATGGATATTTTTAAAAGGTGGTAGAAATAATGATTTATAGATAATTGGGGAACAGAGTGACACTTCACCTCCTTATCTTACTCAAACCATGCTTTATTGATAGTGGGAAAAATCTGTTCTTGAAAGGCAGGAGCTGTTTCCTGCTGGCTCCTGCACTGAAATGTGCCACTCTACAAAATGAGCTGCCCTCCAGGCTGGTGGGAAACAAAGTAGAATTCTCTAACTGTATGCCAAATAATGAAGGCAATTCAGTAAAAAATAACTTGGATCTCTTTTATGTTTTATTTCACTGAGTGAATTTGTGTTTCCTATTAAAGAAAATGTGGGGAACAAGAGGACTGATATAATCTCCATTAGCTAGAATCCATTTCCAATTTCTAAAATGCCTCTTTCTTTATCTCCAATTGTCACTGATCCTTCCTAAGCTGAAGAATGCCACCTAACAACTCTGCAAGAAACCCCAATCTCCTTTCCATAAACAAGACTGGAACAACAGCAGAGCCAGTGTGCAGCAAAATGGATGTGATTGCTGCAGGGCAGGACAGAAATTCCCTAATACAATGAGAGTTTTAAGTGCTACAGCAGGCATTGTAAATATTTTATGAGCATCAACAAAAAACCAGATGTGACATCCAAATCAGAAATGGAATGAGATGGATGGATATCATTACAAAGCCAGCAGAATTTTGCAGCAGGAGTAACAATGAAGAAGCCCAGTTTAATTTTCTCTGCCTGCTAATGAAGAATAGTGCTCTTAAGCAAACTTGCCTGCATTTCCTTTGAACTGAAATGCAAGAAAATAACAGGAGGCAAAGAGCAGGCCCTAGGTGGTGCATAACACTGCTGCTCCACTAAAATCTGCTGATGATTTAGGGTAGCTCAGGATCTCACCTACACTCAGCTATCAGGAACTGTTCTTTAGAACCAGCTTTCCTTTCAATTCTTTGGGGTTTTCCCACCATTTTATTCTTTGTGCATTATGGCTTATTCATGGCATGTATTTGCTCTGCAACATCAATTTACCCTAAAGTGTATCTGTATTATTCTTTAATTGCAGGAGCACGTGCACCTTTTTTTCCACAGGATCCTCACCTCCCCCTGTGCATGAGGTAGTTTGTACTCAGGAGAGAAATCAGACCTGTCAGCACAAGAGAGGGAGGATGGAGAATATTCCTGTTGTGTTTGAGATGAGAGATCCAGGGAAATGGAATTCTCTGCTTCCCCCACAGATATTTCAGAATTATAGAATGGTTTGGGTTGGAAGGGATCTTAAAGCTCATCCCATTCCATGTCCCAGGACCTCCCACTGTCCCAGGCTGCTCCAAGCCCCATCCAGCCTGGCCTTGGGCACTGCCAGGGATCCAGGGGCAGCCACAGCTTCTCAGGCACCCTGTGCCAGGGCCTGCCCACCCTCACAGGGAAGAATTTCTTGTTTATGTCTAAACCTGCCCTCCTTTAGCTTAAGTCCATTCCCCCTTTGTCCTATCACTCTATGCCCTTGTCAAAAGTCCCTCTTCAGCCTTTTTTAAGGCCCCTTTTTAGGCAGTGTTGGAATTTTTTAGGCAGTATGGAATTGTTCCCTGAGTGCTGCTTAGGTTTGCTGGGGCTCTGGATCCAGAGTTAGTTGTCCCATTCCAGCTTTAGCCCATGCAGTCCCATTCTTGTTGTTTTTCTCTCTTCAGCCCACACTGTTTGTGCTCTTGGGCTGAGATTTGGATCATTTGTCCTTGGTGCCCAGCTGGAGCAGGAATTGTTTTGTCTCCCTGCTCTGTGCACAGAGCTCACCATCCCCTCGTATGAAGCCCAGACCCACACAGTAAAGCAGCACAGAATCTGAGAAATATAAAAGCAAAACCTGAGGCATCATGGCATTCCCCAGACATCTGCTGCCTTGGACACACTCATCCCTAATGACCCCTGGGAGCAGCCCTGCAGCCAGGACAGACGGACACTGGGTCTGTTTGCTAATTGCTGCTGCCTGCTGAATGTGCTTTTGTCCCTCTGTCCAGTAGTGGACTGAGACATTAAAGGTCCTGCAGCAGCCTCAGAGCCCTGCTCGTATTCTCCCCAGGCCAAATCAAAGCAAAGACATTTTCAAATTTCAGTGACTCTGTCCTGATTTTAATAATCATAAGCTCTCCCATCACAGCACATGTTTTTATACATGTGAACCCTTGTTTGGCACGTCAGTTAGTGTAAGATAAATTCAAGTTTTTATAACAAAGAAAGAATGGTAAATGACATCATTATTTTCTCTCCTGTGTTTCTCCCCTGAGATTTAGCTCTGGCTTTTGCTTGGCCTGACTCCTTATTGGAGCAGTCTGTTAGAGAAATTCTGCCAAACTTCATGCTGACCCTACTCCGTTTGAATCTCATGGATCAGAGCAGAAGCACAGAGGTTCCTCATGCCCAGTTTTCCTCTGCCATGCTAGGAGAAGGAATTGGCTAGTGCCCTGCAGGTGAGGTTTGTATGGATTTCACTGCTCTGACCTGGCTCTTTCAGCAAAGCTGAGTCCCTAGGAAGAAACATTGAGGTTAGAAATACACAGAAGCTTTGTAATAACTCAAATTCTGCCAGAAATCCACTGGCATTGCTTACGAAGGACAGATATGGGTTAGGTGTTAGTGAGGGAAGGGAGAAAGGATTTCCCTTGGGAATACAAGGATTGGGGTGAGCTCCCATCTCCTCAGAGCAGGGAGACATTTCTTTGTTCTGCATTCATTCATTTCATTTTCATTCATGCATTTAAATGACTGCACGGTAAGAGAAAAGCACCGTGCAAAGAAAACAATGTTTAAATTGCTTCTGTGGATTTGCCACCTCACTTTTTTGGATGTCCTGGGAGCTGAAGGACTCTGGCTGCCTAAAGGGATTCAGCTTTCCACAATGAGGCCCTGACACCTCACTGTGATGTGAGTTCAGACTCCTCTCACCCAAAGATTCCCCTCCAAACCTGCCCAGACATCAGTGCTCAGATATGTCACAATGGCTTTGGAGACCTTGGTGGGAGAATAGGATACAGAAACCTGCACAGAAAAGAACTGGGAAGAACAGAAACAACACAAAACCAAGGAAAGGCTCATGAGTTTCCACATGACAACCACAGCAGAGGGAAAGATAACAAAGACAAAAGGTACAAATGGGTAGGAGAGCAAACACACAGCAGAAATATTGCATATATTTGAAGTAAAACTGCTTTTAAATAGTTTCACACATTAAATGGGTGAGATTCTGAGGGGAAAAAAATAGGTCAGATCATCTTTTATTAATCAGACTTCATTCAGCTTTCTTTGCTTTTTGAATGTGATAACTCCAAAATCTCATCTAAATGTAAATATTGGTTCTTATAAGATGTGTAAATCCACTTAGTTTATTACCAGTTCAATACAAGAATACAAAATAGTATTCTTTTTTCTCTCTGTTCTGAGAAAACAAGAGTCTTCTATTTTTCAGTACTAAAAGAGCTCAGTCTTTTTTATTCTTATTAAGCAGGACAAGTGCCATTTTTTCCTTTATTGAAATTACAGGAAAGCACGAAAGTCTCTTGTCTGGATGGATTAAAGAAACCTGATTTGCTCTTCATTACTGACCTTAACTCCAGGAACTGGTTATTGTTCAGCCTTTCTGGTTGTTTTAATCTCCCCCTGAAAAGCTCTGCTAAGTGCTTTTTTTTTTTAATTAAAGCTCATCAGATGAGTCACCATTCTGGGCCTGGAGTGCCTCAATCAGTTAAAATCAGGCACACAATAATTGCCATTTCATAATAAACCCTATGCTCATGCAGTAAACTCTGCTTCTGGTGGGAATCAGCACCTGATGCTTGTAGAGGAGGTTTAAAGCTGCTCATGCATGAGCTCACTCCCACAGCACTGAGTGTTACTTCTGGGTTTTTGTAAATCATATTTCTCATTGTGCCTTCAGTGTGCCTACCCAGCTTCAGCAGGCATTTGGGATTGTGGAAGTGGGTAAATTATGGCAAGCCTGAGTTTGAGAATAGCCAACAATGGAATCTTGAAGAAAAACTTTATGACTGCAAAATCACCTCAGAGAGAAATGTTTTTTTAAAAAAATACAGAGTCTTGGCATGTGCCAACCCATTTCACACTGTCCCTTTAGGTAGCTGAAGAACACCCACACACCCTAAACAAATGAATTGCTTCCTGAGGGAAATTCTTCTGACTGCTGCCAAGAGAATTTTCTGACTAATAATCCCATTTCTACTGATGGTCAGCTGTTGTGTGATGTTCCCATGCAATATGCAGCATGTTAGCATGATGGTGAAAAGGAATTTCTGGTTTATGTCACCTGTGTTGGTGCTGTGGGACCCCTGAACTCAAGCTGTGAAGTTCTCCTGGAACTCTGACATGTTTAATTGATGGTTTGGCAGTTTTAGTGAGAGGCCATGTCTGGTTCTCTTTTGGAACATCTGAAGGGTGGTGATGGACTGAGAGTTGGTGATATGAGGGATGGCAACTGAGTTGAGAGTCCAAGGTTTTGTCTTACTGTGATGTATTGGGAACTTGGTTGGGGGGAGGAGGAATGTTTGGAAGGTTTTCATCCTGAGTTCTGTGTGTTTCTTTTATATATTGTAAGTTAATAAAGGTTTTTTTTTTCCCTTCCATTCCTAAGCTGGAGCCTGCTTTGCTCTATTCCTGGTCACATCTCACAGCAGACACCAGGGAGAATGCATTTTCATGGGGGCACTGGCATTGCACTAGCGTCAAACCGTGACTTTTTTGGTCAATCATAGCCCCAGAAACTCTGCGTGACTCTAAAGACTGTCAATTACCAGAATCACTGCAATATGCAGCCCAGCCTTGGATTGACAGCCCTGCAGCTCCCCACATGTGCTGCCAACCCTGGTGCTGCTGCAGAAGGAGGGAAACCATTTCAAATGGTGCAAGCTGCTGCAGCAAATTAGGAATCCCATTTTCCCTCTCTTCCATTACTGAATGAGTGTCTCAGTGTCCCATCAATAAACCCATCAGCAGTTCTGCAATTGCAAGGTCACTGCTCTCCTTTAAATAATGATTGCGAGGAGCTACTCCTGACCTGTGCAATAATCACCATTTGCTTTGCACAGGATGTCACCCTAAATCACTCTGTATCTGCAGGGACCATCTGGGAGCACTGTGGGTCTTGATTTCCTGCCTGGGGAATAGAAACTTCTTTTAAAATACTTTTTGGGGAAGGAGCTGTGAGCCTGTGGCTGGAACAACCCCAAGCTGCAACCGCGCTTCACCAACCAGGAGATTGCTTCCTAATATTTAATAGCTTCTTGTTTACAAGAGACACCCAAGTTTTCTTTACAAGCACAGGGAGTTTGTGCTTTTCCCTGGAGCACAGTGAAAGGCAGACACCAAGAAACAATCACTCACCATCTTGGTGGTTACCTGAATCGGCCGGGGACTTGCTGCGGCGCATGGGCGCGGGGCTCTTGGCCGAGCTCTTCTGAGGGGTGGGCGAGGATTTGCTGCCCGTGGCACCTGCTGGGCTCCCCTTCATCACCCGGCACTCTGGGGGAACACAGACACACCTGGTTATGGCCCTGCTGTGAAACAGCTCGGTGCCTGGTCCCCAGAGAGGTGCAGGAAATGCCAAGGGCAAGGGAAAAGCTGAAAAGCTGATATCGTCCCTTGTTCTCCAGGGCTGAAAGGAGACTCGATAAGGGGAGGGCAAAGAGAACAGCTCTGCTCCTCTAGAGGAGGTGCTGAGGCTCTGTGGGTGTCAGGCTGGCTCCCACCAAACATTGTCTGCCCTTCCCTTGGCTCTCCTGAGCACAATGAAAATGGCCAACACTGATTGAGGGAACACTCAAGAAAATCCAGTTATTTTGCTGTAACCCTCCCATGTCACAGACATCTTTTATGAAAAATCCTCTCCTTAGGATTTTTTCTCCTGAAAAGCTGAGAGGCCTCAGGAACAAAATGTAAACATTGATTATCTGCTGCTGTGGAATGCAACAGGTGGATCTGTGATTGGCCCATGTTGGATGTTTTTAATTAATGGCCAATCACAGTCAGCTGGCTCGGACTCTGTCTGAGATACAAGCTCCTGTTATCATTCTTCTTTCCTATTCTATTCTTAGCTAGCCTTCTGGTGAAATATTTTCTTCTATTCTTTTAATATAGTTTTAATGTAATATATATAATAAAATAATAAATCAAGCCTTCTGAAACATGGAGTCAGATTGTCATCTCTTCCCTCATCCTGAGACCCCCGTGAACACGGTCACACTCCCGTGAAGATCCAGTACCAGGAATGACGAGTGCCCTTCCTGCAGGTGCAGAAAGCCAGCAAACAGCTCATGGTGTGCTGTAAATGAAGCCTCCAAGTGGCAGATGGGGCAGCTGCCCCAGGAGGCTTTCACCCAGCTGGAACCAGCCTCTCCTGTCCTCAACAAGCTGCAACTTTTCAGATGCACAAAGCAAAGGAGACAAAATGGTTTTACAAAGCACATCCTCTGTCCTGGCCACTCGTCCCTTTCAGCAAGGTTCGTACAAACAAGCCCAGCAGATTTATGTACTGGAAGATGTGAGCAGATGAGGACCCCAACTGTGCTTCCTTAAAAACTAAATAGGCCAGGAAGAGTGGAAAATGTAAACATGATCCACAGAGTGCTGCAGAGGGGAACTGAAATCCTAACAAACCTCCACGTGTCCCAGGATTTCAGGCATGCCTGATCTTCAGAACTGTGTTTTATTTACATTGAGAGCTAACAGAAAAGGAACTTTCCACCCCTCAAGTTATTAACTTAACCCAGATAAGAAGAAGGCAATAAAAAAGGGATTTCCTTTTTGTCAAATGCAAGCTGGTTCCACCTCATCTCCTCCAGCAGCTTGTCCTCACCAAGATGTGAAAAATGTGCTTTTTTTACAGATGTGAATTACGTGTTCCATATGCAGGCAGTTTTTTATGGACAAGTTCAGCTCAGCCCCACATGCTCCACACTGAGGCCCCCTAGAATGGAGTCCCCAAAGGAATTAAGGCAGCACAGAGCAGATAAATAATTGGTCAACTAAAATCAAGCTGTCTGACCTAAATGCGTGAGTTATTTAATTATATCTCAGTGTATCTACGAAAATATAATTGTCTCAAATTTTTCCCCAGGCTTTGCTCATTCTCAGCCAGCCAAGGCTCCATCTCTGCTCCTTCTGGATGGTTTGAGAGAGTTTTGCTGTTGGGTCATGCAGCACAAGAATGCCAGGAGAGGAGGCCTTGTGCTCCAGGGATGCTGCATGGCAAGAATTAATCCTACAGTCAGTTTATTTTCTCTCCTGCTAAACCAATTTTGGAAATTCTAAATCAGGGATAGAAAAAGTTGTGGGTTTTTTTTCTTCAACAATACTTGGATTCTTACAGATGATGTCGCTTGAAAGGCTTGTAGAGGTCCAGCCCCAGTATAGCCCCAATTTTGGGGGGCTATATTATACATGAAGAGCAGTACTGGTGCTGTGAGGGGACTCAAAGGGTGTCAGGCAGCTGTGTTTAGTCACCTGAATTACTCACTAAAAAAAACCAAAATAAACCAAAAAAGTAAAAATACTTCATGTTAGGTCTTTGCAAGAGCTTCCAAATTTATGCTCTTCCCAGGGGAGTAATTCCTTGGAAGGAAACCTGGCTTTGCATTTTCCAGCAGAGAAAGGCTGACTCTGAGGAATTCCTCCAGCTCAGCCCTTGGCAAGTGTCAGAGGCAATCCCTGAGCTTTTGCAGGAGGTGGAAACCTGGCTGTGCTGAGCTTGGTGTGGAAAGGCCTCTAAATGTCACCAAAGTGTGACATTTCCACTGTGCTGAAACCAGGGGGTACAAAAGGGACAGAGCAATGTCCTCTGGAAGGTGCTCAGAGCAGGATTAGAGGGTGGAAGCTCTGGTGGGCAGCCAGGAGGAAAAAGATGACATAATCCTGTCTTGTGCTGCTTCTCTTTTTGTTTCCTGACGTCCTGCCAGAGTGAACATAATAACCAGCAATGCTGGTGTGTGTCATCCAAACAGGCAGGAGAAATTTCCCCATGACAGAGGAGATTTTATTAAGTGACACTCATCTGCAAAACCTCAGGATTTGCAGCTCTGCTGGCAGCAGATGGATGGAAGGAGGAAGGGTGATGGGTGCGCAATGGGGAAACACTGCTGGGGCTCCTCATCTGCTCCCTGGGAGCTGCAAGGCTCCTCCAAAAACACCTCAGGAGCTGCTCACTGCCTTCCCAACAGCAAACCTGGCTTCCTTCTGCCAGAGAAATCCAAGCTGGAGAAGTGAGCAGTGCCCAGAAGAGGAGGCGGAGGGCTGGGATTTCCATCCAGTTGTTCTGCATCCAAGCTGTTTTCCAGCGTGGAGCTCCCTGTGGAGCTGACTCAGCTGCTGAGTGGTGAAAAACAACGAGAAGCTCAGCTTACTGATCACTTCCACAGGCTTTATTCTCTGCCTGCAAAGTCTCAGCTGAACCTTGGAAGCTTCTTTTGAATTGGGGTACCAAGACCATCAAATGGGTTCATCTGGAGTACACAGGTCAAAAGTACCTAAAGAAGCACTTTAGAAGCACTAAAATAAAATCAGGCTTGCAAGGGAGTAATAAAAAACTCAGTGTTTGGAGATTAGAGGCTGCTTGGCTTCCTGGCATCCAGCAAAAATCCTCTTTGGTCCTCAATACTGAGCCAGTTTGCAGCATATAGGACAGGATGGGGCTTGTGTTCCTCACACAACACACCTAGAGCTTTGGGAAGCATGCCTAGATGCTTGGAGAGCACATTTTTTTTCAGTTTAAATGGTTAAAATGACATTAATTTCCTCTTGCTGCACTCAGTGGCACCTGCAGACAGGTGGGTACAGTTGCCAGGTGGGGTGGGTGGTAAGTCCTATAAGAAATCTCTGTATATTCTGTAAAATCAAAACTTTCATGGTGTAATTGATCACAGAGACTCACGTTATTACGGATTTCTGCTGGCAGTGGTGACAAGGAAAAACAACAGTGCTGTGCCAGTCATGCCCCCAAAAAGGGAATTATTGCCCTGCTTTTTGAATCAGCAGAAGTAAGCAGTGGAAATGTCTTTTTTTTCAATTCTTGCTTGTTTCCATTTTTAATATGCATGTGTCTACATAGGGATGATTAGCTCTCAAGAAAAATGCACCTATCTGAATGTGACTGGAGAAAATTGAAAGTATAAACACTCCGCGATTTTGCAGTAAATGTCAAAATGCTCTAGGACTTAATTTATTCTGACTATACCTCAGTCAGTATTTGCCTGATTATAATATTGCTGACTGGATAAGTATCTGAAAAGGATGTTAAATGTTATAGCAGCCTTCTTGAGCCAGGTCTCATAAGCTCTTGGAGGTCTATAACACACCCAAGACAGCTCAGCTACCCTTGGAGGCATAAAAATTGGCAGGATGGCTTCTGTTGCAGTGTTGGAAACAAAAAGGTTTAAGAAAAGGCAAAATAACAAACAGAGAAAAACCGAGCCAGTTGCAAGAGATTCTTGCTCTTGGTAAAACACTCCACAAAAGCCATAAGTTTCTTTGCTCACTTCTATTTCTAGTAAATTGCCCAAGTGAGACTTTTTGGCTTCTGTCCAATTGGCTATCCTTAAGTTTGAAATTATGTCCCCTGAGCCTCTGAAGTGGCTTTTTTCAAAGAGAGAAACTTCTGGGCTTCTTTTATTTTGAAGAGACAAAGGATAGCTTTGTCACTCCATCAACAGAAAACATATTTGTCGCAGACATCTTGTATGAAAAATCCTTTCCTTAGGATTTTTTCTCCTGAGAAGCTGAGAAGCCTCAGGAACAAAATGTAAACAATGGTTATCTGCTGCTGTGGAATGCAACAGGTGCATCTGTGATTGGTCTCATGTTGGTTGTTTTTAATTAATGGCCAATCACAGTCAGCTGCCTCAGACAGAGAGTTCGAGCCACAAACCTTTGTTATCATTCTTTCCTATTCTATTCTTAGCCAGCCTTCTGATGAAATCCTTTCTTCTATTCTTTTAGTATAGTTTTGATATAATATATATCATAAAATAATAAATCAGCCTTCTGAAACATGGAGTCAGATCCTCATCTCTTCCCTCATTCTCGGACCCCTGTGAACACTGTCACACACATTCCTAGAGTTAAATTCCATGTACTGGGTCTCATAAAGCAGACCAGAAGCCTGCAGCACTGAGCTCAGACAGGAGCAGGGAAGGGCAGGGCAGTAAGGGTTCAGGGTGGGTTTGATGTTACCGCTCTCGTCCAGGGAAAAGTCGTCCTGTGCATAGCGGAACTTCTCAGGGCCACAGGCGATGAACACATCATCATCCCCAAAGAAATCGTGCAGACAGGTCACCTGCAGAGAGAGCACAGGCATGCATTTTAGTGGTAATTAATTACTTTATTATACTACATTATTCTATACTATGTTACACTATGTCACATTACATCTAAACAGAATCTGCCAAACATTCAGCTGTAAGAGCCTGAATGAGGGATGTGGGACTCCAGGAGCTCTCCAAAATGCAGTTTATTCCATCCAAGAGTTACAGCATCCAGGGTTGTGGGTGACAGAGCTGTGCCCACAGCTGTCAGCTCCAGCTGCAGGCAGGCCTGGAGACCCTTAGTTTAGGTTACAATGCATTTTCTTTGCTGAGCATCTTAATACAGTAGAACCAATCTATACCTTAATTTTTACCTATAGCCTGTCATAACTACTATAATTACCACATTCATGTTACTGTTCCCCAATCACTAAAAGTTAGTACATTACAGTTGAAGCTAGAAGTTGTTTTTCAGTTTTCTTGCAGTGGAAAATTCTGAGACCTTTTTTCTACTTGCCACATTTGCTGCCTTGTTTGCCTGTGCTTTCTGCTTGGTAAAAACATCTTGTTTGAGGTGGGTTTATCCTTTGCTCTAAGCCATAAAAACCCTTCTAACTAACACACCTTTTGCCTCCTTGGTTATCCAGTAAGACTGGCTCAGCAATTCTTTTCTTATATATCAAAACTTGCTTCCATCTCTATTCCTTCTTCAGATTCTACATTAAAAATCTTTCTGCCAAGCATACATATCTGCGAGACTTTCTTGTCAAACTTTCATCCTTCCCAACACTCAGCTCTGCACACACTGCCCAGAATCTCATTACTGTCCCCCAACAGTCCCAGCTCACACACACATACCTGGCCCTAACAGGCCAAGGGAACAAAACACCATCACTCTGGGTAAATAATCTCCATATTGCATTCTACTTTAAAATCCCATCAGCTGGGAGCTCCTCCCCATTTTCAGCTAACAGATGTCGCAGACATCTTTCATGAAAAATCCTTTCCTTAGGATTTTTCCTCCTGAGAAGCTGACAGGCCTCAGGAACAAAATGTAAAAAATGGTTACCTGCTGCTGTGGAATGCAACAGGTGCATCTGTGATTGGTCTCATGTTGGTTGTTTTTAATTAATGGCCAATCACAGTCAGCTGGCTCGGACTCTCTGTCTGAGACAACAGCTTTGTTGTCATTCTTCTTTTTCTATTCTTAGCTAGCCTTCTGATGAAATCCTTTCTTCCATTCATTTAGTATAGTTTTAATGTAATATATATCATAAAATAATAAATCAAGCCTTCTGAAACATGGAGTCAGATCCTCATCTCTTCCCTCATCCTGGGACCCCTGTGAACACGGTCACAAACAGAGATCTGCAGATAATGGACTTGCTTTAACAAGGCAATTCCTAACAATATCCTGATATCCTGATATCCCAGATATCCTGACTAAATATTGTGTCAGGAGCAGCACAGATGCTCATCTGCAACCACCGCAGTGTGGAACAGCTCCAGCAGAGCCAGCCTGGGCAGCCACAGACCCCAGCACCCAGCAGAGCCCAGGGGGGCTTCCCAAAGCTCCACTTTCCCAGGAAACCTTCCCAAGCAAGCCCAGGGTCAGCTCTGGTGTTTGTAATGGAGGGGAGAGGCTGAGAGCTGCTGCTGAGTGGGGTTTTGCCATGTCTGGGCACTCAGAGGGACTGCAGAGAGCACTGGAGATAACCATGGGGAACTCACTGCAGGCAGAGCTGAGTTTCTCTATCTACTGATCTCTTGGAGCTGGACTGTGAAAAGTTAATTTCAAGCTCTAATAAATCAGCACTAAAGAAGGCTTTTGGCTATCTTAATAAGGCTCAGTATTTCACACTGGTTAGTATAATGTATAATTAAAGCACTGCCCATGAGTGCCAGCTCTGGTTACAATGCCAAACCTTAGTGAAAAGAATGTTTTTCACATTGTCATGACTTTCAAAATGGAGCAGGCTGAAATCTGCTGTGGCTCTGATGATCAGAGTTAAAATTTCCTCTGCTAACTCCAGTGAATTCCTATTTTTGATTGTCTAAAATTAGATTGAAAATAGCTAACTTCATCTATAGAGAATTCTCCCAAAGAAAAGATGACATTTCAAACCAGCGCTTGGTATTACAGCCCTCCCCCTGAGGATGTGTGGCACTGGTTCATTTGCAAATAATTGGGTTTGGCTCAGCACACCAGTTCCCATCTGAATGCTAAGTACCACACTTGTGCCACTGAAAAGACCCATGGGTTGCTCTGCTCCGCTGTGCAGTTAAATCTGTGATCTAAACTTGGATCAAAAGGCTTCAGAAATTTCCTAGCCTTTTGCATGACATCAGAAAGGGCCCACAGATCCTTTTGTTGTCTCCAGGTCAGAAGACCAAGTGTGGATTTTGTCCTTGACTGCCCACAGCCACCCTGAGCAAAAACAAAATCCAGGCAATCAAGAAAATCTTCAGATCCAAGGGTCCAAACACGATGGAGAAGTTCCAGAGTGTCCAAGGACAGGAACCTGACTACATTTCAAACAGAGACACTTGCAATTCACTTTTCTGCATGGCTGTTCCTCCAGAGAGCAGTTATTGTGAGTAAATACACACAGTAATTATAGCTATATATATATAAAATAATATATATCTTTAAAATAATAGTGTTATATATATAAGTATATATATAATATATATAATATACATTATACATATTATACATATAATACTATATTCTATATACTATATACTATATACTATATACTATATAATATATATGTTTATATATATAAATACATATAATATAGTTATATATAATATATATATAAATTAATATATATATAAAATAATAGTTATGAACAGCTGGTGAGCACTGGAGGCTGGTAGAGAATTCAATAATCTACTTGCTGAACTCTGAATATTCAGAAAACAATCACTTCTGCCTTCACCCTATTTGTTCCTTTTTGGTTTCCTGTTGTAACTTCCACTACTCAGAGCTCACCACAACACAGCAGAAAGGACAGCCAAAACCCAACCCCAGTCTCCTTAAATAGTGCAAAACATTGCAAAATTCAGAAAATAGCTGGGCTCCTGAGCTATGGGGCCTGTAGCTCTGTTGCTTATGTTCACCATGTGTGTGGCATTTTCTATTTACCTTTTGTTTATTCAACCCCAGACCTTGATCACTGCCCTGAAACACATCCCAGATGGGTTCCTGCCCTCAGGAAGCCACTGGAGTAAACTTTCTTTGAGAAAAAATGTGATTTCTCTGCTGGATCTGAGAGCACCAGAGCCAGCTTGACTGAGGGGAGCATGGAAAAAGGAAAATGGAAAAAAGAAACCCACCAGGAAAAAGCCCTGGGTATGCTCATCCCTGCAGGACATGAAGCTGGGAAGTGGGGCCATGCTGGGATAACTGGTTTGAGACCTCATTAACCAGTATGGAATGTTTCAGGGTTGTTCTTGACAGGCAAGGCCAAACCTCTGCCTGCACTAATGTTGTAGAGGCTTTTAGTGACTCCCAAATAACATTATTGGTCTTCTCTGCATTCTTCAGAAGTTTTTTTTCTGATGTTTCCTCCATTTACATAAATAAATAAATACATACATAGATAAATAAATAAATAGATGAATAGATAGATGATAGATAGATAGATAGATAGATAGATAGATAGATGTAGTACAAGTTTCCCCCCAAGCAGTGTGGACTTTTCTTTTTGAAAGAATATTTTCTGCTTTAGCTTACTCTGATCTATCACTCTAATTATATCCAATAATTCACCTGGAACACCATGAAAAACAATTGCTGAAAGAAGCGTCACAGCAACAAAAAATTTACCCCAGATGATAACCTGAAAATAATTTTTTTAAATGCTGCATTTTGCTTTTAGTTATAAATTTATTAAAGCACAGGACAAAACCCAACAGTCAGATAGTGCAAGGAGCAATACTGCCACTTGAAAATGCTGATTTTGTTGGTGGCTGTTGTCACGCACCCTCAACAATGACACCAGGAGCCAGCAAAATAGGAAGAATTTGTCTTTCTGCAGTTTTCAGTCTCCAAACATTTTTCATCCATAACAAAAATTAAACTGGTGTTTATGGTGTTTATGGCTACAGTAGACAAGATAAATAGCATTGATTTCCAAGCATGCCTTTGTTTAAGGAAGGATAATATTGAATTTGAAATTCAGCATTGAAAGGACAATATTGACTTGGGAAAGGATCATACTGCATGAAATGTTTACTCTCCAATTCCTGTAGCTTAAGCAATTCCAAAGAAGGAAATCATATCTTCACAGCCCTGTCAATGAGGCACAAATTTATTTCTTACAAAGTCATTATTCCTAATAGGTCTGATGGTAGCATTTTTCTTTGTGCCAAGGTCTGATCTTTAAAAACCCTTATAATATATATTATGGAAGAAATAGAAGGCTGTAGAGATTAGTTTGCAATTCCTTAGGTTTTCCTTGTTAAATTAAATCCTTCTCTGCTTATATGAGAAAAAGCTTCCCTGAGAGGGCAGCCTAGCTGGGGTTTCTGCAGTGAGAGTCCATCAGTGCCTGCTGCAGCAATTTTAATTGCAGAGAGGAAAAGCTGCAGCCTTGTGAGAGCTGCGGAGCCCCTGCCTCATTTTAATACAGCACTTGTAGAACCAAGCATTTTTCAGGATTTTGACAAAATGGAGTTTGCCTCACACACACATCCCTGTATGTGAGCTCACAGTTTGCTGAAATGCCAGAAATTCTGAGTTCACCTGGAAAATGAGCAGTAAAACCACAGGATCTACACTAGCCCAGCTCGGAGTAACTGGCTGTCCCCAGCTTCCTCCAGGAGGCAGCAGCACTATTTAGAAACTGTGATTTATTAATAAATAAAACTATTAAAAAGAATTAGAAATTAAAAGTTTGAGGACTTCAGCCTCAGCCTGAATCACCCAGTGTCTTGGTTTGGAAAGCCAGGAGTCTGCTAAGGAAGGCAGGAGCCTCCCCTGAAATGGAGAATGTAAACCCTCCCCACCCCTCCAAATTGCTATAAATTTTAAATTAAGGGGCTCTCAGGCAAAAATATGTGAGCAGGAAATAACAGTTCTTTAATAGGGAAAAGAAAAAAAAAAAGGATAAAATAAACAATGCAGTACACTAGAACGACACTGCCAGAGTCAGAACCCAACCTGACACCCTGTGAGTCAGGCTGTTGGCAGCAGTCCCATTGGAATTGTGGCTCAGCCCTCCTGCAGTGTCAGGGGTGGTTCTGCTGGAGCAGGGATCCTGTAGAGAAGGATGGACTCTTCCTCTGAAGATGCAGTGGAAGGAGAGGCAGCTGCTGTTCCTCTGGGGAATCCAGTGGAGAAGCCGTGCTGGTGTCTCAAAACCTCTGGATTATATCTGGGTAGGAATGCTTGGCTCCTCCCTCTGGGCTCACATCTCCCAATGGGATGCTGTAGTTCTTATCAGCCATGCAGGGACATTCAATAGCCTGTTATCAGCAATGTCCCCTCCCGAGGGAGGAGTGAATGTGGTCACTCAGAGAGAGAGATAAGGCAAACTGCCCACTTGACAAAGGTAATCTGCCATACAGATGGTAACAGAAAACATCTTGCATTGCAATCTTTAACACCCAGCAGTGCAGAGCCCGGGCTGCTTTGAAGGATTGGGATTCCCCAGCTCCTTTTGCCCCTCTCAGCCCCTCCCTGTCCCTCACAGGTAATGGACACTGTCCCTCACTGTCACTCCAGGACAATCATGGACACAGCAGTGACAGAGGGCGAACTGAACCATCCTCTTCACCCTTCAGAGAAGTGTCCTTTTCAGACAGAAAATGTTCTTATTTTCAGTTCTCCCTCAGTCATAATGATTTTGGAAACCATTCTCTCTGTCATCTCCCTCCCATTTAGGAATTTAGGCAGCAGAACAGTGATAAGTACATAAGTAGCTTCAAAGTCCCTAAGTGTCTGCAAATCTAATGGTTATGTTCAAAGATAACAGATCTCCGCTTGCTTTCTTTAAATCATCACAGTTCTTCAGCTTGTAGGCTTCCAAATGTCAGAACAGGGGGAAAACTGTCCACAGAAAAAGCCAAAAAAGGGCCAAAAAGACCCCAGAAGACAATTGCATGCCTGCAAGAACAGAGATGAATTAAGACACACTTTTCTTGTCTAGGCTGCTTTGATAAGTGCTGCAAAATTGAACACGTCCAATAATCAGATAAATACAATAATGTGCTTTAGGTGCCTGCTCCTGTCCTTTCTCTCTCAGCACTGAGCTGAGCAAGTCAGGCCAGCAGCCAGACAGGCACTGAGAGCTCACTGAGCTGAAAATGGCAACAAAACCTCTTTAAACTCTGTTTTAACTCACACCAGCAATCTCAGGGATTTATTTACCCTCCATCAGCTGTACTCCAAGTCAGATTGGCAGTGGCCTGCTTGTTTCAGGTCTGAGGAGCCAAAGCCCTACATCACAAAGGAAATTGTCCTTTATGATGTGTCACTTGGGTGTCTGCAATCAGCAAAGCCCACACCAAACACACTCAGAGTGACCCACAGAAAGATTCAGAAGGAATATGGGAATTGATGAACATGGGTAGCAAGCTCCTCACCACACACCCACAAAGAAAAAAGATTTCAGAAGACTGAAGGGTTAAGGCAATGCAATGGAAAATAAATATGTTGGTATTGGCATGCACAGCACTTAATGCATTTTTCTTTTTAACAGTCTGAAGACTGCAAGCCCAAAGCAGACACTGAATTGATTTACATTTTATTAGATTCTGGTTTCCTGCATTTAAAAATAAGAGATGTTTGGATTCAATTATTTCTTTAAAGTATGCACACACCCACTCAATAGTTTCCACATTTGCATTCACAGAAAGAGAATTACTTATCTGCTTTCCTGAAAAAAAAAAAAAAAAACCTACTTAAAATTGATAAGCAATGAAAAGAAGAGCAGGAAAAGCACAAATATTAACATTGCAGAGTGGACCCAGAGCACTCCTGCATGCCCAGCCTGTGTGACACAAATATTTTAATTGTACTTTGTGGGGCCTTCTCTGAGCCACCCAGCAGTGAGGGAAGGGGCTCTGTCGCCTGTTCTTCCATCTCTGCCCCTTGGGCCACCATCTCTTCACCTCTGTCACCTGTTCTTCCATCTCTGTCCCCCCCTGGGCCACCAAATGTCCACGTGGGGACCTGGCCAGACCATGGCCAGACCATGGCCACGCTGTCCCCTCACTCCTGTGAGGCACCATCAAGGGCAGGAGAAGTCACCTCTGCCATCTGGGTTTCTCTGTGACCTCTCAATAGAAACACAGAGATTTTTCCCATTACTTCATGCATTATTCAGAGATCTCAGCTTTTTCTTGTGTTCACAGAGACCACTCAGGCCCTACCTACACGGTTTGATTGAAACAATCAAACTCCACTCTCCTGCAGAGGTTTTTTCTCTTCCTTTCTTACCTACAGAAGAGAAAGTTCTGGGCCAGTCAAGACCATCAAATGTTTTCTTTGACACTAGAAGGAATCTTTACACCTTTTTGCTGCTGAAAAATGCAGATCCTCTAAATTAGGCTGCATAACTCCAGCAGGTTGATCATGACTGATTACATCCACTTTATGAGGCAGCTGAACCAGAGTAGGGACACCAGCTCCTGACCAATATGCTTTATTTCCAGGATAAGCATTTGTGATGCTTATTTAAGTGGAATAAGAAACATTCATGCATGTATGTCCACAGCAGCTTGTAAGAGTTCATGCATGAAGAAATGCTGCTCTCAAGGGGCTGCAGCACACAGGGCCTGTTTATCTAAGTACTGGAAATGGGTAAGTTTGAAACAGAATGGAACAAAAAGCAGGAGGGAGGGAGGTCAACAGCCAAGCTACCCAGTAGGAATGTAAAAGCTGAATTTTAATATCTCTGATGAATTAGTGGTGCTTCCAAACTGTGTGAAATCCAATTAGCCTCTGGGAGAAAGGTTAGTTTGTTATCCCCATTGCCTATACATATGGAGGAGACTGTGAAACAGATATTCAGGCTGTTGATTCTTTTTAAGCAGAAGAAAGGCTTGCTCTTGCATTCATGAGGGTATTACTCTGAGATAAACGTGCTGTGAAGGTTGGGGGAACAAAGAGCACAGCCATGCACACCAATATATAAAACATTACTATTTCTCCATTGGAAAACCATAAAATGAGGAATTCTGGGTGACAGATTGACTTCGAAAGGAGAGATTGCCAGCACAAATAGCCCCAGAACAGGTAGAATTTAGCAATTCAGAAAACTGCATCCTAATCAGCATCCCATCATCACTCTTGAGAGGAAACTGTAGTTTTGGGTGACAGAAGAGCAGCAGAGACTTTGGGAGTAGCACAAGTACATGGCCAAGGTCAAGCAAGTCTAATAGAAATGGGAGCCTTGAAAGTAAGGACACAGAGAGCCTGTAAAGGTGAGGCTGGAATATCCATTAATGGGATTTTCAACTCCAAAAAAACCCTAAAATCTATAGCTGTTGCTGTCCTGTTGTGCACAGTTCCTTTCATAAAAAGGAAAGGCTGTTGTTCAGCTTTGTGCAGGTCTCTCTTGAATGAGGCACTGCCAGTGATGAGGAGATTTTGGGAAATAAATCCTCACCCTGCTTACAACACAAACACAGCACTCTGTGCCAGCATGGAGTGGTTTGGGACAAACTGATATATCCATGCATTTCCATTTCCAGGGGGAATTCCACTGTCTTTCAACCCACCCTTCTTCCCAACTGCTGCCCAGCACAAAGCCATAGGAGGACAGAGCAGCATCCCTGCACAAATAAAGATCTGGGAAAATGGGGATTACACAAAATAGCTGTATTTGTTCCTATATCCTCTGTGATGTGGTGTAAAGAGATGTGAGAGAAAATTCTGTCCTCAGTAGTCACCCACAGTGACAAAGGAAATGACATCAAATATGACTGATGCGTTTCCCTGTAACACGTGGATGTGCTTTACTCACTGAGGCAGCCTCTCTGAGAAATGGAGTTATTTCAGGTTGTCCCACATCCTGCTGACATCAGTAACTTCCTTCCAAAATAGGTGCTGGGGAGAAATGAGAGTCAGACTTGCTGTTTTTATCAGTGCATCAGGAGAGTTTGGGGACATTTCAGTTTGAGTTCAGGCTTCAGGATTCCTTTGAAGGAGCAAATTCTGCGCTGGCTGTGTCTGTCCTGGCACAGCAGCACACTGACACACTTCTAAGGACACCCTCATCCTCCTTGGCACTTGTGGTAGACAGAATATGTCGGGTAGGATTGAGTAAGTCACAAAACCCCCACAAATCTCACTCAGAAAGACACTGCAGCCTGGCCTTGTTTGGCCTACGTCACCTTCTTTTCAAGAATGGCAATAAAAAATAAAAAAAAACCAACAAGACACAATAAATCAAGAGAGTAACAGGATAAATGCTTTCCCTCAATATTATTTGGCACTTTGGCAAATGTTTTTGGACTCATGTGTGCCATCCTGGGTTTCCCAGCCTAGGGCAGACACAGGTATAGTGCGTGTGCCTCAATCCTTTGGGATGTGTGTGCCCCCCTTTGGGAGGGGCCTGGGCACAGGTACAGGGTTTGCCCCTCTGTTTTTTACATCTCTAAAATCCTACACACATCCCCATTGAGAGACATGCTGAGGAGTTGATATTTTTACTTCCTTCTATCAACATTCATGGAAAAAAGACACCAGTGTGAAGTGTTAAATCTCTAAGTTGTGGCATTCACATTCTCTGAAAAAATCCCTTTGCCCAGGATCTTTCTCCTGTGAAGCTGAGGCGCCTCAGAGAAAAGGAAAACAATTCTTATCTCATTTGCTTCTCCTGTGCTGTGCTCACATGTAGAATGTGCTTGGAGATTGTTTACCCACAGGGGATTGTTCCATTGGCTTCTGGTGTGAGTTGTTTACACTCTTTGGCCAATCAGTACCAAGCTGTGCTGGGACTCTGGAAAGAGTCAGGAGTTTTCATTATTATCTTTTTAGCATTCATAAGTATCCTTTCTGTATTCTTTAGTATAGTATAGTATTCTTCAATATAATATAGTATAATAAAATAATAAATTAGCCTTCTGAGGCCATGGAGTCAGATGCATCATTCCTGCCTTGGTCAGGGGTGCCCTGCAAATACAATACTAAATAAACCTTCCTAATACATCTACAAACCTGGTGAGGGACGAATGTCCCATCCTCCAGCAGTATAAATTAATTTACAGCCTATGGATCCAAGTCAGCAAAATTCTTGAATTAAGGGAAGATGCAACTGGTCTGTGTCTAATTAACACTGGCTTTGCATTTCATCTCATTCAAAGCATCAGTGCTGTTGCTCAATTCTTTAAATATTCTGTAAAGGCTCCTAGAGGCATTTTGACTCGTTAAATTTCAATGTTTGCCACGATCTTTATCACAGTGTTAATTCTGGAGATTAATGGGAATTAAAAATGGCGGCCTTTAAAAATTAAATTGTAACAGATGCTACATGAAATCTAAAGGAAAGTAACAATTGTTATCAAGCTGTTCCTTCCAGGGAGCTAAATTTTCTTCCTTAATTACAAGTCTGAACCTGTTCTTTGTGTTTTGGGAGATATCCTGAATTTACAGCTAATGCATATCCCTTCCCTATCAGAAGAGTTTTGTTTTCACCCTAATTTCTGTTAATCTTTGAATAAAGCTATTATTTTTTTTCTCTAATTAACAGGTCTTTTCAACTCAGCTGACAGAGAACAGAGTAGTGGAAAATTCAGCTTTATATCCTGAGCTAAACCATATTAGGGTAGAAATTACCAGTGTTAAGCAGGCTGGGAGATAAAAATACTTTGTATAGCACATGTAGAGAGGTTGCTGAAATGGATGTCCCAAAGCTTTTCACATGAAAATACCTTTTTTTTTCCTTTTTTTGCAATGTATTTCATCCCTTCCACGCCTGCAGGACCAGTGACAGGTTCTAGCTTAGTATGCAGCAACGTTAATGGAATAATTGATGCAGGAATAGTGAAATAGATGATGTGTAAAATGGCAGGCTGCATAATTGTCTGGAGTGAGTTCAAGTATTTCTGCAGTGAAAAATGGTCCTGTTTTACACTCCCATCACGTCTCCTCGCTGCTGCGTGGCGAGCAGATTTCATTTGGAGGTGATGCCAAGATGCAGTTGATTTACTGGAGGGATTCCAGAAGGCAGGAGGTCAAAACCTTCCTACCCCAACGAAACAGCACCTGGGAGAGGCATTACAGGGCTCACACTGCTTTGGGGAGCAACCACTCAAATTACAGCTCAGTAACAAACGCACAGAGCTCATCAGGGTGGAGCTGTGCCACTGAGCAGCGGCAGAAGAGCGCCTGATTAGAGAAACAAAAATATGACTTTGTAATGTTTGACCTTTCTTTTTTGCAATATAAAATATTATGTGGTGGAAGTAAAGGGGGAATGGAAAGAACATAGGTTTTTAAAATTATGATGCAATTAATTTCTGCTCCTGTGAAACATGCAAGAGCCATTACATTTGCATGGCATTTCTCATCAAATCAGTTGTAGACTACTGAAGCAATTAGAAACTAATTGCTAAGAGATTCCCCCAAGAGATGTATGATGGAAACAGGAGGTGGCCTGAGACTTACAAGCCGAAGTGTGTCTGTTTCTTTGCCAATCTCTAGGAAACAGCACATTCCAGCCCTGAAATGGTGCAGAGGTGGCTGCAGGGCTCCCAGATCAGCCTGCTGCAGATGGCTGCACTCCCTGACATTCCCTTTGTGCACTCTCTGGGGTAATTGGGGGTTGCTTTGCTTGTTTGAACCACAGGAATGATGCACCAGGATTTTAAACTCCTCTGTCTGCATGAATTCATCAGCTCCTCACCCATCCTTCCCTCTCCAGCTCTTCCCAGCTCCCATCCTTAGAGACTGAGTGTCTTTTCCATGGTAAATGGATCCTTTCTGCTGCTGTGCAGGACACCAGCCTGGCATCTGCCCCACAGTGCTTCCCTGTCCTGCCTCAGGCATGGCCTGAGCTGGCATCCCCCTGGCACTCTGCTGTGAGGCAGGAATGAGCATAGGGGGCACCTCACAGCACTCTTCACCTTGCCTGGGATGGATATTGCAGATTCTTTCCTCCCCTGACCCTTCCTGCTGATCCTCGATGTTGGGGAAGATGAAACAGGAAAGCCTTATAAATATGATTGCCTGGCAAAATGTTTTGAGAATATGCAAACTATAAGTGAGATTGGAATGAAAGCAAGCTTTGAGATGCCTCAGTTACTGAACAACTGGCAAACAATGGTGTGGCCAGCTGAAGGTGATCCCCTTTTGATGGAACAACACCCTCTGCTTGCAGACAGGCCCAATGGTCCGAGCAGACCCTGCCAGCTTGGCAGAAGGGGCCCAAAGAGGAGTTTTTAGGGTTTAAAATGTAACACAGCATGGTAATGTAATGATTCTTATAGGCTGTATGTAAATGTTATAGGATTTGTATGGCATTGTACTAGATTGGTTAGTGAGAATCAGAATATTCAACACAGAAGAAGATTTATTGTGTTGTAATGGGAACCTCACGCTCTTACCCCTTTTACTCTCTTACCCTTTTGCTCTCTTACTCTCTCATCCTCTCTCCCCCTCTCTTCTCTCTTTGCTACTCTGAGCTGTGTTTGGCAGCTCCCAGCAGGGCCCTGCACCCAGGCCCTTTGCAATAAATGCAATAAACCACAAGTTCCAGACCTGGCTGCAGAGATCTCTGTCCGTCCTGACCATCCTGACCGTCCTAACCCCCAGTGCTCCTACACCTCACATCTGCACAAAAGAGTTTCTTGTTCCTTGGCAGGTTTTGAGTCAGCTTCTGATCTCAATTATTTGCCCACCAGCCCTGGGTCAAAGCATTCTGAGTCTTCTTTGTGACTGTGATCAGAAACTCTGCAACTACAGTTAAACAAAAAGATTTTAAATAACCCTTTGTTAGGTTCAGCAAAGCTGACACGTTAATAACACCCATTTAAAGATGCAGGTGTCTTGTTGGGCTTGTAATTGTGCAGTTTTTTGTTTGTTTCAGAGTTCAATTTTGTTGTGAATGCCAAGAAAGAAGCGAGGTTTGTTGTCTGCTCACGATGGGAATGCTGCTCATACATAAATGGATATGTAGGCACTGCACAGAGGCTGAGGATGCAGTCATGAGCAGGAATGTAAATAGAAGGGCCAAGGCCATGCTGACACAGGAGCCTCTTGGTGCAAATCCACGGGAGAATTCCACAGAGCATCACTCGGGCTTTGCTCCCTGATTACACTGACAGCACTTCTGAAAATTTGTATTTTTAGTTTTTCCCCCTGAAATGTTTTACAGCCTCACTTTGCTGCCTTCCCCTTCCATCTCAGAGGCAGATAATTTCTGACAGGTAATCCAGCAGTATCAGCCTCTCCCTCCCCTCAGTGGTGTGATTTCCATTTGCTCCTGCCCTCCCATAAACATCCAGCACAGACAGCCAGGGCTGAGCTTTTTTAAGAAATATTGAATGTCTGCAATTCCAGCTGGGCTCAAGAACTGCAGAAAAACAGCATTTCTGAGGCTTGGGATAGCAGGGGTAAGTGCAGAGAGGTAGTTGTAACAAAATCAGTGTTGTGCTTTCCCTGGTGTCTCTGAAGAAATCCTGCTCAGAACACACATTTCCATCCGGAATTTGGCGCTGGAGTTCACTAAAATGTCACTGTGCTAAAACAACTTTCTCTAATTTCCCCCTGTGTGCCCAGGCAGTGCAACATCTGTAACCAAATAAGGCAACACACCAGCATCCTTATGAAAGAATTAGGGACTCATGTCCTGACAATTAACATGCTGGTGCAGTCAATTCCTGGAACATCAGCTCAGCCATGATACTTGCACACTACAGCATCTTAACAAGCATTTTGCTTTTGCTGTCTTGAACTCAAACATGCCAAAGTAATTTCAAAAACCTGACACTCTTCTCCCTTTGTAGTCCAGGCTAAATATTTTGTTTCTTTCCCCCAGAGAATACATAATCTACACTATTGTCTTGTTTTAGTTCCAAGGCAACCTTCTTAGACAAAAGAAAAATACCAGCTGCCTAGAAAATCAGCCTTAGATAATGAATGGTACATTCTCTTTGCAACTCCTTTGCATTTCTTTTTAACAGCAAGGCAAGTATAAAATTCATTTATCCTAGCTGACTTATATTTCAGTTTTTACTGAGAACTCTGCTGTCCCTTTCCTCTGGTTCTCTGATCTGGTCCTGTAGATGAACCCATTGTCCCTGGGTGTGTTTGATTAAGTCACAGCTTAATTCAGCTGGGTTCTGACCATGGAAATTCCAGCTTGGGCACCCACAACATGTCTGGGAGAGCAGAGGGAAGCTCTCCAGGTCATTGTGTGCAAACCAAACTCTCCTGGTTACTCTGTGAGATGCTGTTTTGCACCCAGATCTCCTTCACTGGGAGACTGTATAAATATACATTTATTTATAATGTATAAATGTATACTTACGCGTTATGTGTAAATATACATTTATTTCAGGACAATCAGGTGGTCATAGAACTAAGCATTATATCACAATAACATACTGACTCATAACAAGAATGCTATTCTGGATACTGCGTGTAAGATTTAGGCCAGTGAGTGGCACAAAATGTTCCCAGTCTTTTCCAGAAGGTTTTTTTTTTTTTTTCACTTCAGGATGCAAATGGGAATCTGGGAAGTCTTATCTTATGATGAGCCTTTGCCTTTCTAATGCCATTTAAAGAGCCCATTTAATCCCATTTCAACTCACCTATATTGAATTAGAAATCAAGCATCACTTTTGTAAGGTCTGCCACTGTGCCGCAGCCATCCACTGCAGTTCTGCATTACAGGATATCTCTGAGGAGCCCTGGGGTGCTTTAATTCCATCCTTTGCAGCTCCTCTAATGCTGATGAGGGATGTCCCAGAATCTGGGGGAATTTTGGGCTTTTCCTGGTGAGCAGCACACCCAGAGAGAAAGTCTGAGCCCTTGAGACCAAGGCTTGAGAGCTGCTCCTGGAGCTGTGTGTGGGGCAGAATTGGAACAATGGGAAACAAATAATGGGACACAAACAGCAGCTCTGTCCCACTGGAGGTGCCTTGGGTACCTGTGAAAAATTGTGCCATTCAATGTAAAATTTCCTTGAACTAGATTTCATTTTAAATGTGCTGATGACAACTTGGTTTTGTTTTGGTTTTTTTTTTCAGCAGGTAGCATCACAGCAACACACAAGAAAAGGGATTCCATTTGAATTGTGTACATATTCATTGTGCTGTAATTTCCCACTCATGCTTACAGCCCCTCATAAGATGATGTTGCTCCCTTGTTTGTGTACACAGCCCAGCCTGCTGTTTAGGGGTTAATGAATGATAGCAAGTGAAAGCATGGAAATAAAATTAGCAATGCCCAGAGCAACCCACTTTATCAAACTCACCAGTTTATAGGATTAGCAATGGATTCTGTGCAAATCTCTGCTATGGGTATTACGGGGCAAGATTCATGCCAATTAGCAGAAACAGTGCAGATTAATTGGGAAGAGCATTGACAAGAGTTAAAAACTCCCTCTACTTTCAAATTGTGTTGGTGGGACATCCATTTCAAGCATTCAACTCCACTTACAAGGTTATTTTTACTCAACTCCCAAGTGCTATTTGATTTCTTACATGTATCTACTGCATTGTTTCCTGAGGCAGTGAAAAAGGCTGAATTGTTCCTTTCCTAAGATAAATCTTGCACTCTGACACTCTGGTCGGGCTGCCCTCAGCAGAGCCCCACGTGTGTCACATTCTGCACTCCTCTGCAGCAGATGTGATTCCAACCACACAGACCCCACTGGGGAAATGCCCTGCTCAATTCCAGAGGGATCAGGCCCAAATCCCCATGGCAATCAAGGACCTGAGGGAAAGAATTCCAGACATGGGTTGGTAGGTGCCACCTGAGCAGCAGCAGAGGAGCATTGCTGATGGAACACAGGTCCTAAAACCTGCAGCTCCCATGTGGGCATCAGGACAGCAAATCCACATAGAGATTTCATTGATAATCAGATTAGGAAAGGAAAACTTCATGGAAAGTGGACTTTTCCCATATATTCCAGAGGGATCAGGCCCAAATCCCCATGGCGATCAAGGACCTGAGGGAAAGAATTCCAGACATGGATTGGTAGGTGCCATTTGAGCAGCAGCAGAGGAGCATTGCTGATGGAACACAGCTCCTAAAACCTGCAGCTCTCATGTGGGCATCAGGATGGCAAATCAGATTTCATTGATAATCAGATTAGAAAAGGAAAACTTCATGGAAAGTGGACTTTTCCCATATACTCAAATGTACAAGACAGGAACAAGCCTGAAGCTGGTGCCATTGAAGATAAAACATCCCTTGGAAAGCCAAGTTTTTGGGGGAGGACCATTTGTTCTGCTTCTCTACAGCTAAGTTTTAATAAATTAATGAACTTCCAAGACAGCATCCTCTCATCTCCGCACAGTGGATGATTTAGAGCCCTGGGGGATATGTGAGCTGGTCCCACTCTGAAGAGACAAAGATGCTGAGTTTGGTCTAATTCCACACACACACACGTGCCACAGATCCACTAATGGGTTTTTGCTCTGAAACAGTTGATAATCTCCCAGCCAGTTTATCCTGAAGAAAAGCTGGTTAATAGAACTAGGTATTTACAACTGAGACAATTGCATTGAAGCAATTTGTGTGCGGACATAATTATGTTTCTAATGAAGATTAACTTAAATTAAATGCTTTTAATTACAATTTGCACTGCCTTTGGCTATTGTGCAGACCGTATTCTGACACTCACGCCTCACCAGACACAAGATTTACACTTTGCTGTGTCAAAGCTGACCATAATTATTGGCTGGATATTTGCTGTCAGGTGCTGCTGACATTGCAAAAGGGCTCAGTGCTGGAAACCATGGTGTGGAAGGATCAGAGATTGAACCTTTCAAGAGCTGTTTGCTCAAACTCCTCTGATAACACCCTGTCTGCCCTTGTGACTGCAATTCTTCTACCTGTCTGCTCCAGCTTTATCCAGAAGGAGAGGGAATGTTGCTTTTTATTTCTAGAGGAGCATGTGGAAGCCTCTGTATCTGTATAATTTGATAACTTCTTCTTGATAACTATGGGAGCCCAGTTTACATATCAGATCCAAATTTGAAAAAAATTAATTCCAAAGGGTCCTTAGGGGCAGCATCTTCATTATTCAGAAAATCTTGGCATGTAAACTCCACCTACCAGCATTCAAAAGGAATGAGTGATCAAAGCCAGATTACAGATTCATTAGTGATTAATCTGTTCAGGAAAACCTTCCCTGGTGCTTTGCAGGAATATGATAGGAATATGATTAATAGTAATAGTTACAATAGGATCACAGCCAAAGCCATAAACAGCTACTAAGAAACACAACCACAGGAGCCTTGGAGTTTCCTTCCTGAAGAGATTTTGTTTGGTGGAGATGTACTCAGAGCTCTGTGTCCTTCCACAGTGGCTGGAGCCCTTTACAAGCCTCCACATCCCTGGGAAGAATTGGTAATAAGAGACCTTAGAGGTCACAGTCTCGAGCTGCACCAAGGGAAATACAGGCTGGAGATCAGGAAAAAGTTTTTCACAGAAAGGGTGATAAAGTTCTGGAATGGCTGCCTGGGGAGGTGGTGGAGTCCCCATCCCTGGGTGTGTTTAACAAAGCCTGGATGTGGCACTGGGTGCCAGGGTGTCAGGGAACAGGTTGGACTCAATAATCTTGAAGGTCTCTTCCAAACTTGTGATTCTGTGAATTCTGTGGTTCTGTGACCTCAGTGGCATTTCAGTGCCAGAATTGCAGTGCCTTGCCTCCCTTATGCCCTGTCCAACTCTCATATCTTCAGGAAAATTGATGATGACATAAAGCAGGGCAGAACTTAGCCCAGGGCTTCCCCTCTTGGGGTTTGCCTCGTTCTTCCTGTCCATGTGTTGGAGTGGGAATGAGTTACAGAAAATATTTCATCTCTCCCTTCTTTCTGTAAAGACTGTCACAAAAACAACTCTCACTGTGGGCACACTTGTGACATTCCACCTCCAGCACTGCCCTGTGGCTTGGAGCCTGCATCAGCACATTGTCCTTCCCCAGGGGTTGTGACAGCCCCTGCCTGCCCTCCTTGGGAAGGGGAAACCAGGGGGGGCTAAATCCCCCTTTAAAGCACAGTCTCTGCATAGACAAGGAGCACTTTGTGCAGCAAGAAACATAAAAAATCTCCAGCAAAAGTTACAGCCTGTCTGATTTGCCTCACAGGAAAGAATCTCAGAATGGTTTCTGTTGGGAGACAGCCTTTAGATCACTGAGTCCAGCCACTAAGCCAGCCCTGCCAAGGCCACCACTCAGCTGAGAGTAATGCTCATCCCACTCAGCATTCATTCCAATACATATTTCATCATGTTGATGCATATTTTATTGCACTGTTTGTACCAATTCCTCCAGCATTTTGCTTTTGCAATGGTGCCTAATAACCCATGATTGCATGGAGCCCTGTGTGTTGGTGACTGCTGGGATTCCCTCCTGTCCCAAGGAGGGAATGATCCTTCCAGGCTCCTGTTTTCCTTGTGTATTGCTTCCAGTTTAGTTCTCCCTCCCTGGGTTTCTCAGCCCATGATTTTCCATCACAAGAATGATCCCATTCCCAGCTCCACTCAGGCCATTCCTACAAATTTCCACCCTCCATCTTTTTAGATACAGCATCCATGGCCACTCTACCCACATAAACAAAAAAAAACTTGGAATTTTTACTTTCACCCACAGTCATCCTGATTGGACTAAGTTTTATTCATAGAAATACAGATTGTTATTTGGTAAAATACTAAGAAAAATGCATATTTGAACGAAAGATAAGCCAATGCTGACCATCTTTTTTTTCTTTTTTTATTTTTTTTTTGAGCTGCTGTTTCTGAGTTAAGAGGCTGGCTTGTGGATGGCCAGTGCAGTGCACCACACTCTGCAAGATCAGGCAGTGGAAGCCACAAACATTTGTGGAGTACATTATTTCCAAGAGGTTATTTCACCCACCAAAGGAGTCTCCCAGATTTTAAGAGCTCAGCAAGAAGGATGTAGAGCAGTGTGGTGATTCAGTTCACTCCACAGCCCAAGCTAATCCTATAAAGAGCCACCTAAAAATGTGTAAAAGATCATGTCTGCAGAGCTGTACATGTCTGCTTATGTTTATATATTTCATGTATATTTATATCCTTATGTGCAAGCACACATTTTCACATCTTGAAAGAGCACACAAAATAATATAATATTTTACAATATCCCAGAGGAAATGAGGACATGGTTTCACCATCAGATCCTCAAGGACAAAATGTCAAAGCAGCTATTGAAGGTCCTACATCAAATTAGTTCCTATAAAGAAATAGATTCCTGTCTACAGAAATCACTAGTGGCTTTAATGACCCATGTTAGAACTTGTGCATTTGAATAAAGCTCCATGAATGTATCAAAATAATTTAAATCAATCCACTTGCAGAGTAATGTCTTTTTAATCAAATGCCATATGTGTTTTTGCACTCAAATTTAACACATGAATTTTAGGCCATTTTCCTAAGAGAAATTGAATAAGCAAATTTCATATGTATTTATTTCTAGCAGTACAAAATACATCCTCTTCCCAACACACATCAGGGCAGATTCACAGAAACTAATTAAAGAAACATACACATACACATGCAAATATGTGTGTGTGTGTATATATATAAATGGTAATTAAAAATATATATAAATATATATATAAAATATATATATAAATCTATTTTTAAAATAACATTGATTTTAAATATATTTCAATATATATTATTTATATATAAAATATGTGGTTTATATATTATATATATTTATCTATATAATAAATATAAAAATTATTACAAATATATAAATAAATGAATAATATATAACATTTTATATAAATATATATTAACAGTACATTATAATATATTTTTAATATTTCTATATAAATATATAAAATACTGCTATAAAATATCAGTAAAATTACATCTACTATTTTCTTTTTATTCAATAATTTAATTATTTCACTTAATTATTTACAATTTTCTTATTATTTCATTTATTATTATTATTTATATATTATAAAATATATAAAATTATTTTATATATAGATGTAAAAATTACCATCTTTGTGGACACCCGAAGATGCCCAGGGAAACATGAGAGTGAGGAGCACCACTGATAATTTTTCAGTGTGTTTCTGGCCACTGGGAAGGCAGTGTCCAAATGTGAGGGCTTTCAAGGTAAAGTCACCCCTGAGGTATTGGATTTTGGATTTGGGAAACTCGCAGAGCCCCCACTTTGCTGGTGCCTCAACACTTGAGGCAAGAGAAACCTTCTCAGGAGCTCATGCCCCAAATTATCTGCAGTTCTGAAAATCCAAGTCAATACCCTGATTTTGTAACAGAGGAGCAGGGAAATAAAAAGAGAAAGAAAAAGGTGTTTTTGCAAATTACACACTTGCAGGTTTTTTCCCCCCCAAGTCTTGATGTTCTCTGGGCAGAAGAGCAGAGAACAAAGCCCAGCCTGGCCGGTTCCAAAGGGCTGGATTAGCATCCTGAGACCCAGCCACCAGGAGCAGATGGGCACAGGAGGCCCCTGGGACAGGATCTCACAGACACAAAGCCTGGACAAGCCTGGAGAACGGGTCAGGATCCCTGCCATGGCTGCAGCCAGAATCCTGCCTGGGCAGGTTCACAGTTTGCTCTTGGGCCAGCAAAGCACAGGCACTGAACGGGCTGAATTGAGCTAAATTCAGTCATTCTGCTCTCTCTCTCTGAGGGTGGCATAACCCAGCTGGTTCCCACCATCCCCTGTCACCAAAGGGGTGTTGGGGACAGCCAAAGGTGATACAGACTCCATCCTCAGAAGGCATCAAAAGACACTTTATTATTAGAAATTCACAGTTCTTCTAGAAGCAATGGTGCACCTAAGACCTGATTGGTCTTTAGGAACCTTCTCTCACCTATCTTCTCTCACCTTCTCTCACTATTCACATGTGAACTTATGAATAGCACACTCTGGAGAACCATATCCATAAACAATGGCTACAGAAAGAGAGATAATAATTGTTGGAATTCTTTCCTCTAAGTCTCCCACAGCTTCTACACAGCTTCCCAGGATTTTCCTGGGAGAACCACGTCTCTCTCTGCTCAGAGGACATGTAATTATGTAATTAGTGTAGTCCTCCATCTACACAGCATAAGGAGCACTGGCAGAAACCAACATGACAGATGTGTCCTGACAATGCAAAGAACTGCCACAGTGTCACCCCTGCAGGTGACAGGCAGTGCCACCAGCCTCAGGTGGCCTTTGCTAGATGTTTACCCAACTTTTAAGAAATCTCCCAGCCAATGCTTTCAGGGTGGTTTTTATCAGTCCATTGTAGCTCTCCACTTTGCCTGCAGCTGGTGCATGGGGGATATGGCACACCCACCCAGTGTTTCTGTGGTGGGGCAGGAGGGCAGGATTGGTATGGTGAGGGCAGGATTCCTGTCCTGCACCCAGGATCAGCAGGGCAGGACGTTCCCTGTGCATCCAGAATGGGTAAGGCCAGTTATCCAACCAGCAAAGCAGCTTGAAAAGCATCTTCTACTAAACAGAACTTCAGTGTTGGCAAAGGATGCTGGATAAGCACTGCTGACTCTGTTTTAGCTAATTCCCTTCTCCTGCTCTTTCAAGTCATTCCCTGTGGAAAAATAATGATAAAGAGGCTCTTCTACCAGCCACAGATGGGACAAGTAATGATCCCAAGCCTCAGGTCACCAGCCTGTTTGTTGCCCTCTCATTTCGTCCTGTACTCTCCATGCACACCTCCCCCACAAGGAATTCTTTGTTCATTTTGGAGCTGTGAAAAAAATCAAGTTATTTCACCTGCTCACACCTACAGGCCCCATTTCCACCTGGAGGTCCTCCAGGGATAAGTGGAGATTAATTGTGCTCTCCCCCATGTCCTTACTTTGATAAATGGAATTTGCCTACATGCTTTGTCCAGGAAGAGCAATTTCGAACAGGTATGGAGTGCACACAGTGCAGCATTCAGCACAATGCAGCTGGGAGCCTGGTTCATTGACAAGGAAAAATAGAAATAAACCTTCCAAGGATTGTAGGGAGCATTAGTGGGGGGAGTGAGAGAGGTGTGGGAAGGATCACTGAGCTGGGCAGGGGAGGAGGGGAATGGTGAAACCTCTCCAGTGTAGTACCTGCTGGGTGACCTGGACCAGCCAAGAGGGCTGAGGGTGTAAAATAAAAACAGATCAGTGAGGGAAGGGGTCTTGGCTGCTTTTAGGACCAGCGTGACATCTCCTACCCACATCTCAATGTAGCATGGGCTTCATGTGTAACACACCTGAGCTGCACTGTCCTTCCTGAGGATGCAGCATCACCTCCCACACCCAACACCAAAGGTACTTGATTTCCCTGGGTTTTGGTCTGACTCACCCTTGAATAATTTAATCAAGCATGAGGTGCCTGGAGTGTTCTTATGCTTGACTAACTGCTTGTTTAGGAAGGTGCTCTTTTCTCCCCAAATTAAAAAGTGTGCTCAGCCAAAATAATCCTGTTTTGTTGAGGCATAAATCCATTTATGCAAGTTACCAAAGTTACCACTCAGCTTTTGAGGGCTGGAAAACTTAAAGAGTGTCCTATATTGAACTGAATCATAAGTACTTCTCCATTTCATCAATATTCCCTGAACTTCCCATTCTGAATTCCTGCAGGAGCAAATGCCTTTCCCTATCAGACTCCTTACATTAAAATTTTTAATCTTTCATGCCGCCTGCTGGGACCGTCTGAGAAAGGAGCCCAGAATAACCACAGTGATCACAACAATTCTAAACTTTGAACTTAAATTCATCCATTTGGCGCCTGTGATTACTGAATTTGAGCCCAATTTGACACCACCCTTATTTTGAGGCAGATTTGCTCCAACATTTCTTTTGCCATGTGCCAGTTCAATTACAAATACTCCGTCTCCACTCTGCTGCCTTCCAGATGCACTGAACTTCCCTCCTGCAGACTGCAAGAAAATGACTTGGCTCCCTTTCCACTGCTTTCTTTTCATTCCATTACATCAGGCAAATAAACAAGACTAATTTGCACTAACTTAGTACATCACTTAAAGTTTCCTGCACTATTTTTTTCCTCTGAAGAGATACCAAAAAAACCCAAAGCATCCAAGTCCCATGCATTGGTAACCTGTATGCTAAAACATCCATATTCTTTCTTATTCTAGGCAGAAAGAGAAGGATAGCAAGCAAGAGGAATTATTATAACATCTCCCCAGGAGGCAAATGTTGGTTCTTTCATATAACTGAATTTTATTACTGGTGTTCAAGGACCAAATCGTGTTTGAGCTTAATTTTCAGTCCACATATTTTATATAAATGCTGAAATAAAATGGAGAAGAATGTGGTCAAATTCACTATAGTAGGTTAAGAAGGCACTGGATACTTGCCTCCTACAGGTTTTGGGGTGGAATTTTTTTTTGTTTTTTGGTTGGTTTTTTGGGGTTTGTTTTTTGTTTGTTTGGTTGGGGGGTTTTTTTTGTTTGTATTTTGTTTTTTGGTGACTTCCAAGATCTGGTCTCTTGGTTATAATTCATCCAGTGACACCTTTTAGAGCAGTACTAATCCACAGATGGAGATGCCAAGCAAATGGCTCAGTGTCCTTATCCCCAGTGACAGACCCCTGACAGAAGCAGTGCTTACCTTTACCCAAGGCCCTTCAGACTTGAGATCTGCCCCAGCCAGCAAATGCAGGTGACCTATTTGATAAGGCTGAAATAATCATCAGACTGGATACCTCTTATAACCAAGGAAATGAACTTTGGGACCTCCTGATGCCCCTTCTGAGCTCCCCAAGAAGATGAACGTTTCCAGTCTAGCGCAACGGCCGTGATGGATTTAGAGCACCCAAGCATTTGGCCTCCTGCAACAATTTTATTTCCTTTTGCAGGAAGGAGGCAGCACATCCCACGGGCACCCCTCCATTCACCTGTGCAGATATTCGAATCCCCTGCCCACTGGGCTGTGCAGAAAAGTCTCTTTCCTCACCTCCACGGGCACGTGTGGAAGCTGCTACTGCTGCCCTGCCAGCCACCCGCACTGATGGGAATTGCTGCAGCCCCTCGGCCTTGGCCCGGGTGAACCGGGGCTGTCTGCAGAGCAGAGCTATCACAGCAAGGCACAACAGCCCTGTATTTGCCCCACTTCTGATCTGTTCTGGCTTTGGGGACCTCACAGCAGCAGAGCTCCCCTCAGACCCCACTGCCAGCAGCGCCAGGCTTTGTTCGGCCATTTACACCAATATAAAGTGAGAGCAAACTGCAAAGGAAGAAAGAAAACCAGGGGCTCTGTGGCCAGCTGGGCAATAAACAGGCACCTCCACTAATAGGATTAAACTCTTGCTAGATTACAAGTGTGTCAAGTTTACAAACAGTCAGATTGGGGCCATGCCCTCAATTTGCAGCGCTTGACACTACAGGTGGCAGCTCTGGGGCAGGCACACCGAGCCTATTGGTACACACATTTGTAGTTGGAAGTTCAATATAATGCCCTCTTCCTCTTCAGTCAGACATTTTCCTATTTTCCTTTTAGCATATTAAGTGGATCTCCACCTCAGTGCCTCTGTCCAGGTTCATTTCCCCGTCACTTGCTGCCACACTGACAACTCATGCCTGCTGATGGCCAGCACAATGGAGAAGCCAAGTGCAAGCTGGAGTAGGTGTCTGCTCAGTAAGCAAAATAAAAATCTGAAATTACCCCCATAGAAGTGGAGGAAACCTGGAACTGGGAGTCTGATTTGTGTTCTGCAGGTAAACAGACAAATGGTTGCATTAATAAAGTCCAGTTCTGCTTACAGATTCTCGGATGAGATTTGAACCCCAGTATCCCTGACTGCTCCAGTCTGTCTGTTCTGCACATCCCTGTGAATTAATGAGCCAGAGAAGCATCTCAGAAGGTGCTTGTCTTACCCTTCAGTGATGCAGCAGAGGGAAAGGGGCCACATTCTGGACAGCAGGCTGAGAGTCCAGCTCTGATCCATGCCAGTGGCACAAACAGAATGAAAATAAGATAATTAGGGAAGCACCTCAGAGGGAAATATCCCTTGGAAGGCAAGCAGAAGTTAGTTCTTGGAGCTCTCTCCTGTGCAATGCAGCTCCTCTGGCACAGCCTGAGCAGTTCAGCTCTTCCACAGAGCTGAGGCAATTCCTCAGACAAAGGATGTGCTGGGCTCCATCACTGCTGCTGGGGAAGATGTGTGAGCCCAGCTGCACTGAGGTGCTGCATGCTCACCCCTCACCTCCCCTCTGATCAGAGAACTCTGCTGCAAGGATGCAGAAATTACCCTGAGCTGCTCAGCTAGGATAAATTAGGAGAGGTTTTTCTTCTGCACATTTTGTTTTTCCTCTGCAGCCATGAAGAGGACAAACGCTGAGCCTCCTGCCTGGAGCTGCCTCAGATGCTGGCAGGGAGAAAATAGTAAAGGTTGTTTTGTCTGGTGCCTAAGTGGATAAAATGGCAGATTTGCCCTAAGAGAAAACTGGGTAATTTCTGAGACTGGCAGAACAATGCTCCTGCTAACAGTATCATGCTCAAAATCCTCTGTACACCCTTTCCAAATGCATTTTTAAACTGTTAGCACTTAAACAAGGGACAGAAGCAGCACCGCTAGGAAGGACAAGGAAAGCAATATGAACTACATTACTTTGGTTTTAAAAGCAGCTTTAGGAACAGATTATCAGCCAGTGTAAGTCAATAAATCTGCACTGTTTTTAATAGAGTGACCCAGGCTTATGTGAGTCCTTCCTCTGCAAATAGCACCTCAGACCTTCCTGTTTACAGCGTCTCAAATTCATGCTTTGGGGATATTCCATTGTCAAAAGGGATCTATTTTTCTAACAGTTCTCTTGCAAATACATCCCCAAATGTGACAGCCAGACAACTCCCATACCAGCCCTGCTAATGGATTTCTGCAAAGTCTAGACCTGCATGCACTGTGCTTTGGGAATATGTTTGTTTTGAGTGCTACCAGAAATAGCATCTTCACCACTGTGCCATCAATTACATGGGTGCTACCCACAAGTAATTCTTCCACAGCTCTCCACTGAGAGCTCAGCATCTTGCTCCCAGCTAAAAGGAAGGAAAGGGATGGAAACCTTGAGTATCATGCCTGGTTATTACAAATACACTGTGGCACTGGGGATGTCCCCAGGCTGGGGCTGAGGTCCTCACCTGCAAAGTGTCACAGCGCTTCATCTCTCCCTAAGCTTGGATATTTTCCCTCTTACAGGTATTATTTAAAATGTGAAATAAGGCTGAGGCAGCTCCAGCCATGCCCATTCCTGCATTCAACAAAATGCTCTGTTTTTATGGGAGAACAAGCAGAAAGTGCTGAAACAGCACCGGGTAACAGAGAACAGGCTCTGCTTAGGCACCTTTAGTAGAAGAAAATGCTGATGATGCAGGGCATCAAGACCAGAAAACATCAGAATTGCTTTAGTCAGGCTGAAAAAATGACATGCAATTATCAAAACCATTAGAAAAGGCTGCATTTGCAGGGACCCACCCAGAGACTGGATTACTGCCCCAGCTGCCTCTGCCTTCCTCAGGGGTTCCCTAAAACCACACACTGAGCCCAGCCAGGACAGGGACATCTGCAGGAGGGCACAGACCTCCACACAGGTCACCAACTCCATGCTAGACACGAGTAAAACAATACAAAATAAAAGCAGCTCTTGGGGATGCTGTGACCTTTGCTGTTACAGATGGGTTTATTCCAAATGACAGAAGCATTTAAATGACTGGGTAATAGTTTCCCCTCCAAAATTGCATTTCTTGCTACATCAGACATTGCTGATTCCTAAATTATAGTTTGCCTTTAAGTAGGTTTTTCCAGTCCTTGCTCCACAGGAGCTGGCTGGGACAGTGATATCATTCCTAAGGAAAAGCCACAAACTTTAAGTGAGCTACAGTCAAATCCAATTTAAAACAACACAAGCATTTAGAGTTACAAAAGAACAAAACTTTCTACAGCCAGCTGGCCCAGGGGGGAAAAAAAAACATAAAATCAAGGCTTATTTTGTGCAGCAGCAGATTTGAGTCAGTGTGCTGGCATTTTGGATGCAAATGCTGCAAGGGGAGAATGGGTTCTGCTGAGAATGGGGATAAAGGGGGGACTGTTGAAGAGCCTCATTTGTGCACTGGTGAAAAGCAAGTCCAGAGTGCAGCATGGAGTAACAACAGGGCAGACAAAGAGCAGCCCAGAGGGGCTGGAGCCACAACAAGAGAGCAGGCAGGGAGTAACAAGCTTCTGCAGTGAGGAATGGAGTGAAACAAAAGGCTGGTCTGGGAAAGCTTTGGCAGGGGGAAAAACAGGACACATTTACACAGGTTTCTTCCAAATGGCCAGCTAACCACTGCTGCTTGTAAAGCTGTGCACACACCATGCTGGATGCCAGGTGAGATCCATGCTCAGGGCACGAGGAGGAGAGCAATGTCTTGCTTAGTCAGTTCTTGAATGGTAAGTCATTTGGGCAGGAATCCTGTCAGGGGAGGGAGTCCTGCTAGGGAGAGCAGGGTTAGGAGCAGCATTGTGTTCAAGGATAGAATTTTGGTTCATGCAGTTTATTAGGGTAGACAGCTTTAGGACTTTGGTTGTGTTTAGAGTGAGGAAAATGGTTGCAGTTATTACAGCATACAGGTAGAAGTTGAGGAGGGCGAGTTTAGGGTTGTAGATGATGATGATTGCTATTCAGCCTAGGTGGGAGCTGGAAGAAAAGGCTAGGATTTTTCGGATTTGTGTTTGGTTGAGACCCATTCATCCTCCCAGGGCTGCTGAGAGGATAGCTAGGATGGTTAAGAGCGTAGGGTTTAGTGATGGTGAGGTTATGTACAGTAGCATGGGGGAGTGATGCTCCATAGCAGCACATCCAGGTGATCAGCTGGCACCCAAAATGTTCCCCACAACCAGGAGCACAAGGGATACAAACATGGCCCTTCTGAGGCAGAGAAAGGAGCCTCTGTGTGCGAGACAACTTCCCCTCCCTGTTGTGAGGGGAGAGAAGAACATCCTTATTGTCAGAGGTGACAATTCAGGAGCAGTGCTGGTTTTCCCCTTGTCATGGAAGGCACTGGACCATCAGACTGAGGTCATGGCCTGGAGTGTTCTGTAGATTTCAGTGAGCTTTGGACAAGGCTCTGCAGCTGGGCAAGGAATAAAAATCTCCATGCCTGAGAGATTCATGCACATCTCTATAGAAAAAGATGAGCCAGGCCCAGTCCCGGCCACGTGCTGTACTCCAGCCTTTTTAGAACTTCTTGGAGGTTACATAATAATGAAAATTACAGGTTTATTCAGAATGACACCACCTGCACTGATGGACACTTCCTCCAACCTGAGCAGTGGAAGCCCAGGACTCAGGGAACTGTGTCAAGCTGCAGGGCACAGCCTGCATGGCTGCAGGGCTCAGGAGGGAATCCTGTTCCTCCCACTCCTGCACACCCTACTGCTATGCCCAGGGAGCATTTCCAGCTAAAGCAACGAGTCAGCCAGGGGCAAAATGAAGGACTTGGAAGGTTAATGGTCTCCTTTGGTGTGGCAAATCCTCTGAAATCCACTGACAATTTAGAAACATAATCCCCTCTCTTTTATTAGTGGCATGCTTCAGTCTTCCCTACAAATCATAGACTATATTTCCCCTGCACCACAAACTTATAGCCAGTGATTTCCCTCAAAAAGGATGGGCTCCTCAAACTGCCTGCTAGGAATGTCTTTGCCCCTGAACACATCGAGGATTAAGGTGTGAAATTCCTATTAGGGCAGGGGGATTAGGCTGTTGCATTTACATAAGGATTTGACACAGAGGATCAGTTCATCGGAGCTGATGCACAGCCTCTGTCAGGGGCTCAGAGCTGAATTCCCTGTTTCAGCAGACAGGGAAGCTCCTCCTTCACAAATGTACTTACATCTTTCTGCATGATGCTGCCTGGAAAGGCCCTGATCCCTTCAGTGATCACTGTAAACCCCAAAGCATGAGCTGGAGGATTGCCCTGATTATTGTCTCCATACATCCAAAAGTAATCGGTGAGGAAACTGCTAGATTGAGAATCAGCAAAATCCATGCAAATACCACACATGCAAAAAGTATCTGGGAAGCACCAGCTCAGGGATGAAAACTGTGCCATAAGTGCCTGTATTAGAGTGACAAAATGTTTTTAGGGCAAGAAAGAGATTATGGCTTAAGTATGTGTTTTTTAAGAAAGAAATTCCACCCTGGCTGTGGTTTATTCACTCAAAAGGTTCATGTAATAATGCCCTGTGCAGGCATGTGGGCATAAATAAAAGGTCCAAAGCCCCCAGGTATCCACTCCAACACTGGCTATGACAGCTCATGAGTGAGAGGCACTAAAATTCAGAGTTCTCATTCTCACAACCAGACCTGAAGATCACACCAATGCAGCCCTTTCCCTTTCCCTCAGCAGCTCTGCATGCCACATTTAGCACTGAGTGAGGCAGGTTCATTTCCACTTCAGTTCATGTTCCTCAGTGTTTCTCGACTTTAGCCCTGGGAGCAGGGCAGCCCAAACTCTCAAAAGGTAGTTTTACTCCATGGCACCTCAGGGCTTTTGATCTGGGAGGAAAATGCCAGAAACCAACAACACTTCCTCGTTTGGAGTTTAACAGCATTCATACATCAGTTTATCCATGTTAGTGTGCATTTCATCAGTGAACTGTAAACATTTAGGGTTTATTTGTCACCACATAGCACCTTGCATAAATAAATTACCAAAAAGCCATTAACACCTGACTAGAACCAACATATTCTTCATTGTTTTATTTTTCACAGTACCCGAGGAGCAGTGAGCTCTTCTGAGGCAGAGGAGGAGCCATTCATAGCTATTTCACAGATATGACCTGCACAGCACAGGATTATTACAAAGAATGAACAGGCAGGCAGTCACACACTGGATTAAGGAACAATGATTCATAAATCCAAATCCCCGTCTCACATGTTGCTTTTATATAGAACCTGGTAAAAGCCTGCCTGAACCAGCAGTGGCAATCACAGCTTTTCATTTCATTCCTGCATTTTTTTTCCTGAAATAACAGGCCACTTCTGCACGTGCTGTCACCTCCCTGACTCAGGGAGAAAAAGGTGCATGCTAAAGAAGCCATAAATAGTATCTGCTGGCGCTCCCTTTTCTATTATGTTGACTTTGATTCAGGTCCTCGCAATTACTGGGAACAAGAGAAAGATAAATAAAATTATCCCAGCTGTTTGTGGCGGACAGACAGCCCCGGCCTCCCAGCTGAGAGCTCTTTGTGCTGCTGAGAGCGTCACCAAGCAACCAGCCCTGGCAGCTGCCAGGCTCAGGGAGGTGAAAGCATGACTTATGGAAAGGAGGCAGCACACGTGAAGGCTGGGATTGAATCAATCTCAGCTTTGTGTCCTGGCTAAATATGGCACCAGAGTGCCCTCAGTGCATCCCACCCGCTGAGGGGGCAGAACCCGGATGCTTACTCTGTTTTAGAAGCCAGACCCCTGCAGAACTTGTTGGGGAAGATGAAACAGGAAAGCCTCATAAATATGATTGTCTGGCAAAAGATTTTGAGAATATGGAAACTATAAGCGAGACTGAAATGAAAGCAAGCTTTGAGATACCTCAGTTACTGAACAACTGGCAAACAATGTTGTGGCCAGCTGAAGGTGATCCCCTTTTGATGGAACAACACCCTCTGCTTGCAGACAGGCCCAATGGTCCGAGCAGACCCTGCCAGCTTGGCAGAAGGGGCCCAAAGAGGAGTTTTTAGGGTTTAAAGTGTAACACAGTATGGTGATGTAATGATCCTTACAGGGTGTATGTAAATGCTATAGGATTTGTATATTGTACTAGATTGGTTAGTGAGAATTAGAATATTCAACAAAGAATATTTATTGTATTGTAATGGGAACCTTGCTCACTTAGCTCTTGTCTCTTAGCTCTTGCCTTTTACTCTCTTACCCCTTTTACTCTCTTTCCCTCTCATCCTCTCTCCCCCTCTCTTCTCTTTGCTGCTCTGAGCTGTGGCTGGCAGCTCCCAGCAGGGCCCTGCACCCAGGCCCTTTGCAATAAACCCCAAGTTCCAGCCCTGGCTGCAGAGATCTCTGTCTCTGTCCATCCCAACCGTCCTACCCCTGATGCTCTGACAAGAACTAAGATCAGGTATTCTGTAGGCTGTGCAATGAAAATAAGGGGGGTTCAGTCTGCTGTGATGCTGTTGAGACTTCTCTCCATCAGTCTTAGCTGGTGGTCCAAAAAGCAGCAGAAGGTGGCCCACGGTGCAGCTGCCAGAATGACTGCATTGTTTCAGCTGTAAGGCACACCCACGTGTAAGTCAAGTGGAGGTGAAAAAAGATTGTGTGGTAATTGGAACAATATGGCAAGGAAAGCAAAGCAAACAGGCATATCCCCATGCACATAGGCAGGGAGTGAATAAAATGGGAGGAGGGGAAATGGAGAGATAAATGGCCATTCAAAGCATGCTCTGCTTGCTCCTGATTGTACAGCACTGTTCAGAGAGGCATTGCTCTCTTAAAATAGACATTCCTCCTGCAGGATTTAGGCAGGGCTGAGAAACCCTGGCTGGCACCTTCCCTGAGCCCCAACATTCCCCAGCTCTCAGCAGTTTTACAAATGAGTCCTGTTTTACCTAAAGGCAGCTAAGACAGGGATGCGTGGAAACTCTTCCAACTCAGACATTAAAGACAAATTGACAAACTCATTTCAGCTCCCTGTGAGTTTAAATGTGTCACAGCAGCCCAGGCTGAAAACAGCAAATTAATTGCCTTGCTCGTGGTCATACAGTGCAGTTGGGTTCAGGCCAGGAGCCCTGAATACCTGCAGCACACTGCCCCTCATTGTGACATCGGATATTTCCTGGGGCAGTTACCTTCTCCTGCTTTGGAGAGAAAGAAGGTCTTTGTCAGCTGTGCTGGGAAGAAAAAAATTGGTTTTCACTCATTATGAGATCTGTAAAACAGTGATCAGTGCAATTATGGCCCAACTTTTTTTTTCCTTATCTGCTGTCTGTTTTACAGCACACTGAACACACGCAACTGGAAACAACCCAAACAATGAATGTCAGGATCAGACAGCATTTTCTCCAGCATCTCCTTTTGGAAGAAAGGGCCTTCTGGAGAAATGGTGTAAAATGGAGCAGTTCTGCATTGCTTGGTACTAAATAACTAGCTGCTGCCAAGAGCAATGCAAAAACTTTAGGAAGAAATTCATGATATGGATGAAAATTCAAGGAAAAGCAGACATTTCAAGAGCTGTTCTCCATTTTAAAACTGCAAGAAATGCCAAGACTGTAAAGATCTCTGTTGCTCTACGGTGCTAAAAATAACATTTGCCAACAACTCCATCAAGTCTCTTGCACAAAATTCAGCCTTATGGCTTTCATTTTGACTGTGAAATGAACACATCATTTTGCAAACCTCCATGACTGGGGCTGTCTAAAATGAAGGAAATCCCCAGTACCATTTACTCTCAAAATATTAAAATTCACTAGAACCAGAAAAAAAAAGATGCTTCAAATTTCAGCTGGTATTAAGAGATGTTAGTTCTTGTTTCTAATCCATTATGAAGGGCTTTCAAGTAGGCAAGAATAACGTTCTTAGATCCCAATGTTGGCTACCTAACTCGACTCTTTGATACACTTCATTTACATGTAATCCTGCAGCCTGCCAGCAGTTGATAAGGTTCCTGATATCTGCACATTTGAGAAAGAGAAGTTTAGTTCATGATGGGCTAAAGCTGAGCTCCATGATGGAAGGCTGCTCTTAGGGTTTCACACTGATTTTTTGCTTGTCTGCAAATGCTTCTCAGCATTTCTCCCCAAATCATTTATCTGCCAAGATTAAAGTTCTTGACCAAGTTGAAATGGCTGCACTGGATTTTTGCTTTTTTTCCATTAGTAAAATATTTTATGAGTTCCTGTTAACACTGGGTGGTGGGGAGAAAAGTGAGGGGTGTATTTTTCTCTCCACTCCATTTATACTATCTGGTAGTTAAAAGGAGAGCAAAAGTTACAGAAGTGGCTGAGAGAAGCCACAAATGCTGAGTTAGTGGCTCTGCAGCACATCTGACTGAAGGATGGACAGGTCCATATCCATCAAAGCCAAGACATCTACAAGCACTGAATTTTACGTCCCTCATGTAAAGAGCAGGTCATTCCATGCAGTTTTGACAAAACCTTTCATTTGACAAAAACATTAATGAACCATTTCAAAGGTTCCACCACAGAATCATAGAGCAGTTTGTGTTAGAGGGGACCTTTAGATGGAATCTCATCCAAGCCCCCCTGCAATGAGCAGGAAACCTTTCTCTGTCCCAGGTTGCTCCAAGCCCTGTCCAACCTGGCCTTGAACATTTCCCGGGATCCAGGGGCAGTCACAGCTTCTCTGGGCACCCTGTAGGGCCTCAGCACCCTCATTGTAAAAACTTTCTTCATTTTATCTCATCTAAATCTACTCTCTTTTAGTTTAAAACCATCACACCTTGCCCCAGGCTAAAAATGTGCCCCCATGTTTATTCTAAATCCCCTTTATTTACAGAAAGGCTGCACCATGCCATGCAGAGGGATAAGATGTGTCACCTGGCTGTAGAAATTCAGGGTATTCCCCACCTGCAGAGCTACAGCTGGAGCTTCTCTCAGCATCTTTGCACAAGTGGAAACTTTGGGTCTCCAAAATAAGTGAACCTTCACAGCCAAATTCCCAGGTTCAAAGGCACAAAAATACAGCAAGACTGGGCAGCAGGGGTGATTCAGCACTCAGCACTCCAGAGAAAACAGGCTCTGACCATCTGTAACCCCCTTGCCGTCCCACCAAGCTCCAAAACCCAGCATGAACTTGAGTTCCCAAGCACCTGCAGGAGCCAGCCCAGCCTTCCTGGGTGCTTCAGAAGGTGGGAGCACAGCACAGCCACTGGGGCAGCTCTTTATTTCCTTCCATCCTCTGAGACACATCTGAGAATGTGGAGAGGTGAAGTGGAAAGATAAATGGAATGCAGCAATATTTTTAAAAGCAGCTCCTTTCTGTGTGAATTTTGAATGGGTACCATATGCTTTAGCATGCTGTTTTCATTCTCTTCTAAGATATTATTTACTAGCCTGCCTCAGCAAGGCGATCCTCTCTCCAGAATAGTTATTTTTAGTTTAAAAAGACAAATATAAGAGTAATTTCTACCAGTGCTGCTTTGAACTTACGAGCATCCATTACCCTGCCTGTTCATCTCAGTCTCCCAAATTTTTTATTACCACAGTCCTTTCATCATCTTCACCAAGTGCTCCCACCTCCAGATCACTTCAGAAGATAGTAAACACCGCTTGTTTATTGGTATTTTTTTTTACTCTGATAAGAAGTTATTTCTACCCTGGTTTCTTCTTCTAAACCTGTTTCAAATCTGTGATAACATTTTCACTTCTTATCACTACCTTTCTTCACAGGAGTCTTTCCTTCCTTATGAATTTTGAAGTCCAAATGTTTATTGGCTCTCCCCCATCCATGGTTTTATTATTTGATATTAATAGATCAGCAAGGTGAAAGGGGTTTTTGCATGTTGTAGCACATTTTTGCATAGGTTTTTTTTTTCTTCGCAATTTTGTCTTTCACTTGATTTATCCAGCACAGAAGCTGAATTTCCTGGTGTATTTTCACTGTCAGACAGGTACCAGACAGGAGAGCAGGTACCATTAGTCCCACTCTGCTCCTCTTCCTGCACTATTTTGGGCATGAGGGAGTGAGGAAGGGCACAAGAAGTGGCACAGCAATAACTTGAGGAAATGCTTCTTTCACAGAAGAGTGCACACACCAGGAGATGCTTTCCCAAACCTATTTCTGTTCCCTGCTCAGAGAACCTGAATAAAGACAGAAAAAACAACACCTGCAGCCAGAAACTGTTCTGCCAGGAGCACAGGGAGGTGCTTCAGGTGAGAGATTAGACTGCTCTGTCACAGCCAGGAACTGATGGCCATGGGCAGGGATGGATGGATGGATGGATGGATGGATGGATGGATGGATGGATGGATGGATGGATGGATGGATGGATGGATATCCACAGCCAGGGATGGATGCATATGGGCAGAAATTGATGCCCACAGGCAGGGATGGATATCCACAGGCAGGAATTGATGCCCACAGACTAGAATGGATGCTCACAGGCAGGAGTTGATGCCCACAGATGGAGATGGATGCCCATGGGCAGGGATTGATGCCCACAGCCAGGGATTGATGTCCACAGCCAGGGATGGATGCCCACAGCCAGGGATTGATGCCCACAACCAGGGATTGATGCCCATAGCCAGGAATTGATGCCCATGGGCAGGAATTGATGCCCACAGGCAGGGATGGATGCCCACAGGCAGGGATGTATGCCCACAACCAGGGATTGATGCCCACAGGCAGGGATGGATGCCCACAGGCAGGGATGGATACCCATGGGCAGGGATTGATATCCACAGCCAAGGATGGATGCCCACAGGCAGGGCTGGATGCCCACGGGCAGAAATTGACACCCACAGCCAGGAATTGATGCCCACAGCCACGGATGGATGCCCACTACCCCAGCAGTGGGCCCTGCAGCCCCAGGGCATGCAGCAGCAGCAGCAGATAAGCAGCAGGGAGCAGATGGTGAGGGCAGGGCAGGGCAGGGCAGGGCAGGGCAGGGAGGAAGGAGCCCCAGCCCTGCTCTCCCCGCCTGCCCCGCAGGCTCAGGGGCTGCATAATGATTCCTGGGGAGCCAATCAAAGCTCCTTGAGCTCATTGTCCTCCTGATAACAGAGCTCAGACCTGGAGCACTGGCAGGACTGACCTCTCATGCCAGCTCGGACTGGAGCAAAATCCCCTGGAAAAATCCTGCTAATTATTGGGGCATATTAGCTCATCTTCCTCATCGTCATAACTAAATCCCCCATCTGGGGAAAAAAAACGGAAAAAAGAAGCAGTAAAAGGTAGGATAGCACTAGCAGCCACTCTAGCTGAAAAATCCTTGTTCTGAGGTATTTTTTAAGATAAAAAATTACAAAAGTGCCATGAGCTAATACACATTAATTTCCTACTTATTTTAGATTACGTGGATAATTTAAAAACTAGTGATAACACTGAGGTTTGCATTTATGTCAAAGAATAATGTAAAAGTAAGCAAACATTTTCAAAGTGCAGTTAAAGACCACAGTGAGATGCCTTTGCTTTTGATTTATTAGGGTTAGGGAACAAAAAACAATAACACGGCTCGAGGATATCAGAGCACAAGAATTCCAGTCCCTGGGATTCTTTAACTACAGGAAGAGTTAGGATTGCTTAGACAGCAAATTGAGCTGCAGAGCTGTGTTGTACAACACTTAGTAAAATGTATTTATACAGATAAAAATATGTTTGCTCACACACACAGTGCTTGCAGTTAACCAGGGAACTAGAACTGGGTTTAATATTGTAGATTTTTATTAAATATCCGCTATATAACACCCAGCAAGGCCTGGCTGCACATTGACATGGAACAGGGTGTGCCTGTGGCTGGGAGCAGTGAATGCTCTGGTTATTAGCCCTGCTTATTCCCCCTATTCAGCCTGAGCAAATCTCCAGGAGCAGGCCTGCAGTTCCTGCTCTGTTTTAATCGATTTTCTGCAGCCTGAGGAGCACAGGGACAGCCCTGAGCTCTCACAGCTCCTCTCTGCACCTCCCCAAGTGTGTAGGGCTACCTTAACAAGCTAGGAGAAGCGTTGCAGACATCTTTTATGGAAAATCCTTTCCTTAGGATTGTTCCTCCTGAGAAGCTGAGAGGCCTCAGGAACAAAATGCAAACAATGGTTATCTGCTGCTGTGGAATGCAACAGGTGCATCTGTGATTGGTCCATCTTAGATGTTTATAATTAATGGCCAATCAAAGTGAGCTGGCTCGGACTCAGAGCCTGAGCCACAAACCTTTATTATCATTCTTTTCTATTCTATTCTTAGCAAGCCTTCTGATGAAACCTTTTCTTCTATTCTTTTAGTATAGTTTTAATGTAATATATATCATAAAAAATTAAATCAAGCCTCCTGAAACATGGAGTCAGATCCTCGTCTCTTCCCCAATCTGAAAACCCCTGTGAACACCGTCACAGAAAAGCTCCAGGGATTGCATCAAACTTGGATTTTTCCTCCTCAGTTCCTTTATGCAGATACATTTCTGCATGCCTTTTGTCACTCCCGGCAGAGCTGAGGGTGGATGGAGCTGCATTCTCTGCAGGTGAGCAAGGCTATCCCTGCTTCCCTTACTGAGCCATAAAAACACCTTTGTGGCCACTGGCACCGTGGCCAAAAGACAGGGTGAGGAGGGTTTTGAAAACCTCTCACACTCACAGAGCCCTTAATATTTAAGCTCCATCCAGATACAGGCAGTAGACACAAAAATGGATAATCTGGCTCAGCCCATGTGCAGTTTCAGAGGCAAGAGAGAAGGAAATGCTGTTGTGCTGGCTGACAGCTCTATCCCAGCCTTTCTCCCAGCCTCTGTTACCTGATTGTTTGCCTTTATTCACACCTAGAGCAGGCTTTTCCTAGAGAAAAGTGTGAACTGTCTCATAACTTGCCTGCCACTGAGTGAAAACAGCTTTTTGGTTGAAGGCCAGTAAGAACTGGTCTTTGGTTGAAGGCCGGGAAGGGAAGGGAAGGGAAGGGAAGGGAAGGGAAGGGAAGGGAAGGGAAGGGAAGGGAAGGGAAGGGAAGGGAAGCGAAGCGAAGAAATGGTTTCAGGCAGTCAAGAAAAAGAGGTGAACTCGCAAGAAGATGTGGAACGTGGCACCAACCACCAGGACATCCTCAAGGTGTGTCCCCCTGAGGGAATTCAGGGGTGTTTGCTCAATCTTTGAGCTACTGCAGGTAAGGAGAGGTGAGCAGAAATAATGTGTGATGCCACTCACAGCTCAACACTAAGGACCCTGGCACAGCAGAGTAAGCACTGAATTCTCAGAATTCTGCTTATTCTGTGAATTCAGAATAAGCAGGATATTTCCCCATTACAAACAAGGGAAATTCACATATTTGATCATTCCAAGTGATCAAAATAAGACATTTACAAGAATCCACACCCTTGCTCAGGATATGTAAATGTAACCTTCTCCCTCTCAGAGAAGGAGAGACTCTCATTCACATTGGTGGAATTGCTGCTGAAGCATCAAAAATGAAGCAGAAACTCAAGTTTCACATAATGACACAAACTCACAATGGAAAAAACAACAAGGCTTTCTTGGCCTGTCCACAGCTCCAGATATTCAGCCTTATTTCCCTTGCTCATTTTCAGCCCATGTATTCCAAGATAAACCCTCTGGCACTACAGTGAATAATCCTCTTCTCTCTTGGGATTCAGAGTGAAAAGGGAACGTGTCACTCTGTATGACAGAGAGAGCTGCTAAAATAAAGATGCTGCTGAGGATCGAATTTTGAGCACACGTCTCTTTGGGGGTGTGAATGGCACCAGGATGCAGAACCAGGGGCCAACACTCCCAGGTCACCAGGTCAGCTCTGACTGCATCTTTCAATAATTCTGACAGCCTGCCATCTGTGGCACGAGGAGCAGGTGTTCATGTGGAGCGTGGTCGGTGCATGGGTCTAAAATCAACCATTTCCAGCAAACAGCAGCTCTGGAGCCTGCTTGTGAACTGGGAGCTTCACTGCCTTGGGAGAAAATGGATTTACAGAGATTTTACCCCAGCCAGTGAGTACACAAAGCCCTGTGCATGGCAGGCAGGGGATGACACCTCCTCCAGAGCCTGAGAGTGAGGCAAAGCAATGGCAAAACACCCAGCAAAGTCTGCAAGATGATGTTGTCCTCCACTGTCTCCCCTTGCTCTACACACAGAATTATAGAGTGGTTTGGCTTGAAAAGGATCTTAAAGCTCATTAAGTGCCATCTGGGCACTGCCAGGGATGGGGCAGGCACAGCTTCTCTGGGCAGCCTGTGCCAGGGCCTCACCACCCTCACAGGGAAGAATTTTTTCTCCCCAATATCTAATTTAAATCTGCCCTCTGACAGTTTGAATCCATTTTCCCCTGTTTCCATCACTACCTGTCTTGAGGAGTGTTCATACACCACACCAGGGGCAACCAGCTAACAGGAGAACAGGTCTGATGGAGAGTTCAGCTGCTGGGATCAGCCTGTGCCAGCTTTAGGAAGCACAGGAATTAGGGTTCACAGTGCTCCAGACAGGCCCCTCTTCACCCAGATTCTGTGGCCCAGAGACCCAGGAGAAACAGAAATTAATAAGCATGAGGTTTCTAAATAACATCTCAGGAAGTCTTCTGAATATTTTATCCTAAGTACTTAGCTACACACTCATGGAAGCTGGGCTTGCTCATTCTGGTGCATGCTGAAATCCTTGTGGGATACCTGTGGACTAATTGGTTTTGTCTGTGTTAGTGTCTAGTCACTGCATGAATCAGGCAGTGCTGGAGCTGCAGCTTGCACTGAGAGCTCCCTGAAGAAGGAGAACTAGGCTGTGTTGTCTGGCTCTGTAAGTGGCTGGGTTCAGAAGTTCTCCAGCCCATACATTATTACTAATCCTCCCTGCATGACTCCCTGCTGCTGCAGAGCAGTGATCTCACGCGAGCGCCCCGAGCCAGAGCATCTGCAGCAGCCCTGGGGAGGAGAGAGCCTGGGTTTATCCCCATCCTGAGGGATTTGGGCAGGAATCCTGCCTGCTCAGCTCCTCTGCCCATCCTGAGGGATGTGGGCTGGGATCCTGCCTGCTCAGCTCCTCTGCCCAGCCAGACCTATACTCTTTATCAAAATGGGAGATTTGCACAGGGCCTGGTAAATCTCAGAAGAAGCTGAGAGAGGAAAGGGCTGAGGAGCAGATGCAAAGCAGATCTGGGTTTGTTGTTCCAGCTTTGTGAGGCAGGGAGGGAAGGTGGAACTCCCCTTAGCACTGGCTGTGCAGGAGCTTTACAGAAGGTGGGACACAGAACACACATCTCTCCTCTCCTCCTCTTCTCTCTGATTTCCTCTGAGGCTGAATTCCAGTGTCTCACTATTAGAGATGTAACACAACATGCACACACAGCTCTCTTAAGATAGTGAAGAGGGTGTTCAATCTCTGACTCCAGCATTTATAGATGTATAAAAATGACAGGGGATTGGAAGGTGACAGTGCCACCTCTCCAATGACACTGGACAAACTAACAGTCTATCAAATTTCTCCTCTTCTATAAAAGAATGCAAAACAATAAGTTATTTACATAGAGTGTGTGAGAAAGTTCGTTACAAGAATGTAAACATCAGAAAGTTTAAAAAAAATTTAAAAAACAGGACAACACCAGTGCATAAACTGAGTATTCTGGGGTCACTCCAAGGCAGCTCCTCAGCATCCTAAAAGGCAGCCAAGAACCCAGAGGGAGGAGTTGTTCTGACATCCTTCACCACAACATGTGCAATAGCACAAAGCAATTTGCTCACTTTGTAGCCCTGAACCTGGTGCCTCAGGGTGTGAGTTAACTCCTGCCAGGGCTCTGGAGGGAACAGGCTCCCTCTGATCTTCCAGCAGTGCAGATGTTATGGGCACAGCCACACAGGTGTCACCTCCTTCCTCAGCACCAATTACAGATTACAGCTCTCGGAGGCATTTTTCTATTTCAGCACAAACCTCATTCCATGTCTCATAGATACAATTTCATTAATACAATCAATACATCTACATTATCCTGGAAGAGTTTGGTCCACTGCTGTTATCAACACTTGATTGATTAATTTTTTACTGTTTTTTTTTTCCAAATACCAGCTTAAAATCAGGGCAGCAAGTCCAAAGTTTGGTTTCTCCAGTGCAACTTGTAGGGATGCCTTAGTGCAGTGAGATGCTTTATTATCAACTAATTTAGCAGATGCTAATCAACTTATCAACTAATCAACATCTCCTATTATCAGCTAATAGGAGATGCTTTATTATCAACTCATTTATTGAATTTGATCACAGTCCCAACCTTAAACTTGCTGTAAGCTTTGTCATCCTGCTTACCCCTCTGTGGCTGCTGCCCTTCCTCAGTGCAGGAAATCTAAAATGAAATGGCAACTTTTGCTTGGCCAGGAGAGGTGGGCTGGCCCCCAGGGCACTGGCATCAGCTTTGCAAACCCAGGATGGACTCCCCTCATCACCTGCCACTTGATATCCTTATCAAAGCTCAGGCTGCTAGAGGGGACCACTTTATTAAGACTGGAAATTCTATTGGGAGTGCAGTCACAAGTGCCCTGACATATGGAAATGGATGTAATTTCATCTGATGAGACAGCTAACACTCAGCTGGAGCAGCAGCACTGTGTCTGGGCAAGGCAACAGCCAACGAGCAGAGCATGGGAGACTTCTCCCCATGTTTGAAGATTTCAAAGGCCAGAGGAGATCACTGATGTTATCATGGCTAAACCCACAATCTGCTCCCTGCTTGTTGACCAGAATATCTCTATTTATGTGCAGCTGAAGTACACTAGCTCTCCCTGCTCTGAACAGCCCCTATTCTGCTTATCTTTTGGTGATGATAATTGTTGGGTCACACAATGGGGTGTTTAGTTAATTAAGGCATGGCAATAAAACAGCTGGAGAAAAAGAGGAAATTCCACACCACAAGAGTATATTTTGTAAATAAAGTACAAAAGTACATAAAGTATCTCTTGTACATAAAGTACAGCTGGACTGATGAATTTCAGACTGATGCCTGATGAATTTCAGAGTATCACCAAACTCAGCCAGTGACCTGGTGCTGACAGCAGCAAGGGGCTGACAGGGGTGCAGCAGCCTCCTGTGAACACCGACCCATTGCGCACCATGGTGAGGAGGGAGCTCAAGCATGAGCAGGACAGGAAATCCACACAACCTCTGCAAGGTCTAGCTCAGCCTACTGCATTCAAAACATCCCAATGCAACTCCATCCAGGGTCTCAAATTCTGCTTTCTAATTTGGCTTGTTAACGACGCGGGGCAGGAGCTGTCATCGTGTGTCTGTGAAGCAGCCAGGGCTCCCAGGAACCCAGACTTATTTGGGACATTGGGTAGAACTAGGAGCTTAAAAAAGGAGGAAGAATCTACCAAAATAGCTGTTTTCCAGCATGATCCACAGGCATGACCAAATTAAATCCTGGATGTGTGTATTTTAATTGTCTATATTTATATCTCAACACCAGAGCAGTTGTAGTCACAGAACCAAGTACTGAATTTGGCCCATTACAGCACCTGCTTAATGCACTGAATTCCCTTACCCACTCCATTTCCTGCACAGCCATGGAAGTTCCAATGTTAAATCTCTGTTGTGATCCCCTGTCACACTTATTTTTGGTCAACTATTTGAAAAACCTTTTGAGCTCAGGGGTGTGCATCCAGAGGTAATGCTTTGCTCCAGGGAGGGAAGGACCCTGAGTACAGACATCAGAAATATGTGCAAGTTAAATAAACTACTTAAACACAAGATGCTAATTTAGCAGCTTCAAGGGCCATATTTCTCCAGCCAACCCAAGACATAAAAAGACACAATTTCATTAAAATAACCTAACCCCACTGTTGTTCTGAGTGCTGCATTTATTCAAACACATCCCACCAGCTCTCAATTAGCTGCTTTGGCACTCCAACTGCAGCAGGTCTGTAATGCACAGAAATGTAATTATTCACACCACCCTGTCACTGCCACCACTGTCTGTACTTCTAAAGCATCTTGATTACTGCACTGATGAGCACTATGGAAATGCCTATAAATAAAATAATCATCTCCCCTCATTAAGTTCCAGCTCGTGGACTGAGGCAGGATGATTTCCCTTTGTACATTCCTTTTGTAAATTTTATCATTTCACAACAGAGGGAGCAACGTGCCTCTGATGGCACTCAAAGAGACAGACTGTCAGGATTCTTGTCAGTATTTCAGCTTTGAGCAGCTTGCATTTTTGCATGAATATTTCCTCCCGAAAATAAAGCGCTGTTTGTCAGAACCACGCATGCAGTAATCTCTTTCTAATGTCAGCATCAGACATGCAAAACCCCCTAATGTCATGTCAGGAGGTCAGATTTTATGGAGCAGTATGTCATGGAAACCCTAAGAGCCAGCATAACCTTCTAGCTCAGACTTCCACACTAAGAACACACATCTGTAATAAAGAACAAGCATTGAAGGAAACCTTCCACTAAAAAACAAAGCCTTGCTGAACCAGGTTTGCTCCTTAGGAAGCTTCAACAGCAAATGGTGCTGCAAACAAATACCAAACATCCCATTATTTCCAAATCACAGTCCCACTGTTTACAATAACTGCATTACTGGGTGTACATTTGCACACACAATCTCCCAGCAACATCTCCAACATGCAAATATCTGATTTCATAAAATGGTGAATTATAAAGCCAGAGAAACAAGTTAAATGTCATATCAGGGCTGATCCTGTCTTGCTCTACAGCCAGAGGTGGAAGGGAATCACCACTTGCCCCTGCAAACAGCTAAAAGGGGGAGAAGAGGGCGGGAGCATCCCTATTTCTGCACCTTCCAAAGCAACATCTCAGCCCCAAGATGCCAGCAGCTCTCAAAGAACTGAGGCCACTCACAGGTTCAGATTAAGATCCCCCTTCCCAGCTGGGAGAATAGCAGGAGCAGGGATCTGCTCTCAGGCTAGATCCAGCCATGGCAGCCTCTACAGAGCTGCTGTGACCCCAAGGGCATGGCCTGTGCCCAGGTGTGATCACCTCAGGGAGCACAGGTCAGTTGAGAACCTCCTTCCTCTTTCCCTGGTCTCTTCCAAGGTTTCCAGTGCACCTGTCCTGGTATCACTGCTCATTTCCAGCAGGTTTTTGTGTCTGTGGACAGGCACCCTCTCATGTTCAAACTGTGCATCTGAGGAAGGAAAAGGGAAAGCTTTGGCAGACAGATGGGATTTTTTGTGCATCTGAAGCTGGAACCAGACAGTAACTAATGTGCAGGATACAGGATGGGACAAAGCAAGAATCACAGAATGGTTTGGGTTGGAAGGGACCTTAAAGATCATTTAGTTCCAGCCCCCTGCCATGGGCAGGGACACCAGACTATCAGGTCAGAGTGACATGCTGCTCTCCCAGGAACTACACTGCACTCCTGGACTGTGCAAGACATTTAGGAACCTGCATTTGGGATGAACATTTTTATTTGTAAAATCTGCATTTCCTTGGGCAGAGTACTTGAATAATTTTCTTGAATAATTTTCTCCAGAGACAGGACAGAATTAATTTCATGCAAACCCATCAATCCCTAGAATAGCCAGCATCCAAACCCACACAAGAGATGTGCTGCCTGGCTCCAGAATCTGGACCAGGAAAAATAGCGACAAAAATAAGATCATTCCTCAATTACAATAAACAGAAATGTTAAATCAAGCTCAGAATCGTCCTTGAAGAATCTAACTCTTCCCAGCTCTAAAAATGATCCCTCACATTCCTTTAAGGCTTTTCATAGATACAGCAATACGAAATGGCTCGTTGCTGTGTAGCTGCTAACAAGAGACAGATGTTTCCTTCAGTTCCAGCAACATGTAGACATGAAGCACATTTTGATGACCTGCTAAATATTTCTGACTCTTTCTGCACGTTACCTCCTCGTGCACTTAGTCAAGGAAATGCTCCCCAGTTCCACACTTTTCCTGCTCACTCTGGAGCTGGCCAGAAGAGCATGCTTGGATCAATCGCTTTGTCTTAGCAAGCCTTCACCAGAGGGCAAGGAAAGTCAAGCAACACGTTTTCTCTGAGTGGAGCCAAAGCTGGAGAGCTCGTCCAGTGAGTCCAGAGCCAGAGCAGCTGGAGGCTGTGAGCCCAAGCCCCCCTGTTATTTATTTAGCTGGCCCAGAGGACACGCACCGCACGCCGGCGTGCAGGGCGAGCATCTGCTCCACCCAGACCCACGGCTACATTCTTTACTTGGTATTAATATCAGGGAAAATTTAGTAACCTAACCACTGGCATGAGAAGCCATACTTCTAAGGCAACAGATGGCAGCAATCATCTCAGCTTAATTTTAGCCTTCAAGAATTGCTCTGAGTCAGCAAAGCCGCACGACAAGAAGAACAAAAAGACGTAACATCTGTAAAAACCTCCTACCTGCTTCCCATCCAAGGTGTAGAGCTTTTTGACCACCCCTGTCTCCAGCTTGATAGCTTCAGTGATGTCAGTGAGGACCTGCTCGAAGGAGTGGGCTGTCTTCTTGTTGAGGAGCACACGCACGGCCTTGCGCGGCTTGACCCCGCTGCGGATGATGGTCACCAGCTTGGGGCGCACGAAATCCTTGTTCTCCTTGGCCTGGGCACTGTTGCTGCTGGCCAGGGACTGAGGTGCTTTCTGGTTGGCAGAGGTCTTCACGTTGACAGACCAGTTGGGGTTGACGTTCTTGGTGTACTCCACCTTCTTGAAGAAGTTGTCGGACGAGCAGACATAACTCTCGCCTTGAGGGAGAAACGAGATTCTGCAGTAAGCGTCAGCTCTGTGCTCTTCCCCCATAAATCATGCACATCATTGATAATTGTTCCCATTAGCACTCCCACGACAGCTTGTTCTTAAAACATTCTGCCTTGTTTTAATGCTATATTTATGGTTATTTTAAATATTGCTGGTATTTCCACAAAATAAGCTTGTCAGCCATCAGCAAATACATAAAATCACGTGAACCAGGGGTTGAGAGAGGTTGAGTTATAAAGGTATTTAGGTACTTGAAGATGCATCTAAGCCTTCCAAGAGCTTCAAAACACCAAATTAATTTGATCACCTTGATTATTTTATAAATTTGCCAGTTTTCCCTTTATCTTTACAGACCTAGATGCTACTTCAGTGTGTCATTCCCTGCCAAGAGGACATCAACATTCATCCACAAAGTGCCTTCTGCATCATGCCTGAAGAATAATCAAAATCTTGTCCTGAACAGTCTCCACTAAAAGCAGCCTTGATAAATCTAGCAGGCATAACAAATATGCACTATTGGAGCATCAGTGGTTTATTAGGGAACAGACCTAGTGGCAGCTGAGATTAAACATTGCACCAAATACCACTTCTTGATTTACATGGCTGATACCAACCAAAAATACATTAAATCTGAATTTAGACATGGCAGAGAAGAGTTACAGGGTCTTTTTAGTAATTCCCAAAAAGCCCTTCCCTATCCCACCCAAAATTAGTTTCAGGCTTTGTCTGTAATTTACAGGATCCTATCTATCCAAGGTTTTAAAAGCACCTTAAAGGATTTGTAGGAGCTTCTTTTGGGCCTGCAAATCTGATGGATGCTGCAAGAGTTATTACTAGAATGAGACTGTAAACCAGTATCCCTAAGGGAATGTAGCTGTCTGGTCTGAAATGACTCAGGCTGCACTGAAAAAAAGTCACTCACTGCTGGAGGAAGAAGCTTTCATCTCGCCATTAGATAAAGTTTTAATAGGAACTGAAGGTACGACCTGTAGGATTTTAGAGTCTCTTCTGGTGTTTTCTTTGTCTGATCTTACAGAATTAAGTGTATCTTTGTCTGATCTTACAGAATTAAGTTTTTCATGTACTACAATATGTTTGAAATCAAAATACAGATTTAACTATTTTGAAAGACAATTTTTTAAAAAAAGAATCTCCTTCTTTACCAAAAACAGATTGGCTGCATTTCCTTGTCTGTCCCTGACTGCAAACTCCAAGGCTCATCTTTGAAAAGCCTATCCTACAGCCAAGTCTGGCTTCCGACCCAGGGATCTCTAGGACAGGATTTGACATCCAGTTGGCAAAATAGGGATTTCCAAACATCCCACTGATTTTCACATGGCCCAGGCAGGTAACAAGCCCAGGATAAAGTTCATATTGGAGCTCCTTCAGCTGACTAAACTGCACTTCTGATGGAGGCACTAGAACCCATGGTGAGACCACAACAGATACACAAAAACCAGATTTGAACAGGCTTATGACAGCACTATGTGTATTTCTGTCCCTATTATTGACCAGGTGTGATGCCCCAAGCAGTCATAGAAAAGATGCAGGATTCTCACTTATTTCAACCCCACCTTTGTACCCACTTTGCCACCGTGATGCCCACTTGTGGTGTTTGCATCACCAACTGCAGCTCTTCTCCATATGTATAAAAATGACCAAAATCCTTGATCAACAGGAAGCAGATATTCCATTTCCCCTTTTAAAGATGGAATACAAATACAGAAGAGAGCTGACAAGGTTTGTGATGAACACTCAGTTGAGCATTTTTTGTCTGGGTATACCCCAAACCAACAATAATCCCACCAGCAGGTTCTGTTGGCCTGAACAAACAGTAAAAATCTCTATTTGCTGACAGCAACACCCCTCAATAAACCAACCCTGCAGCCCTGCCCATAGCTGGAGCTCCTTAATCCCCAACATTTTGTGAATCTGACTCAATAAAAACTCAAATATACCCTCCAGAGTACCACGCATTATACAAAACTCCCTCTGGGGATATCCTTTTCCAGAAGCTTTGAATACTTCAGATCTCTCTGATTAATAAGTGATAAGTTGTGGTTTATTCATCTGCTTCAGCCAAGGAACACCTGGTGCAGAGCAGGCCCAGGCTTCTCTCCAGTTTCACGACTGGGAGAAGGGCAGCAAAGAGTCTGGAATGCTCCCAGGAATTAACCATCCTAAGAACATGAGCCCTGCCAAGCCCATAATCCCCGGGCAGCAGAGCCCTCCTAAGTGTGCTCAGCAGAACTGTGCATTATCCTCTGAGAAAAGGGATTTCTCTGTTTAAATGCAGCACTAAGAATTAGTGATTTGAGTGCTGCTGTCACCCCAGCTTCCCTGTGCCAGCTCCTGACCTCACATTCACCTCTGCTTCCCCATCTGAAAAACAGAAGTAAACCATCAACCACTGGAGTGTGGCAAGGCTTGGCTTTCATCTGCATTTGACCTTCATCTGTATTACTTTCACAGTGAAAGAAAGTGCACATTTGCACTGTATTCTGTAGATACCTGAGGTTCTGGAGCATATTTTTACAAATAAGTTGGGTATTTTAAAATAAGCAGAAGAGATTCTTGATGTGTCTGGTACAGTACCATTACTCTTAGTTCCAGCTGAGTCCTTTTGAGCTGCTCACAGCTGTAAAACACCTATTGGTGTATAATTGTAAAACACATATTTGCCATTTGTGGATTTACACCACTGTACACCAAAGGGAACAGTGGCATGAAGGCAGAGCTCTTGTAGGGTTTGCTCCCCAGATGTGATCCCGGGCAGCTGTGCAGATCCACACACAGCCTCTCCAGCTATGCCCACACTCACAAGTGCAAAATGGAATCTGCCTTTTCTCCCTTTGTCTCATTGAACCCAAACTCCAGCAAATAAAATCCGTGCTGTACTCCATTCTAAAACTGGAGAAATTTCCTTGGAGAGACACTCCAGAGGAGCAGTTCAGAGCAGCAGCTCTTCTGAGCATCATCTCTGCAGTCACAGCAGCACAGCTCCAGGGAAGAGGAGCTTTTCTTCCCTTCCTCCCTGACCTAAGGATGTGACCTGAAGCTTTAACTTCATTTAAAAACCACTTCAACTAATGTCTTCTCTAACTCAGTTTATGACCCCCAAACAGCAGCAAAATCATCATTCAAGTCCCTCAGTGAAGCACACGCATTTTCCAGCCAGGAACACACTTCCCACACTATATTTCACATCCCACAGTGGAATTTTACACAAATCTTACCATGGTGAAAGCAGGATTGAGCAAGCATGGGCTGGAGACCTGTGAACTTTGCAGCTTTGAACTGCACAATGTGGCCAGGAGATAATAAAGAAGAGAAATCTTAAAGGGAATGGAGGGAGGAGTGGGCTCTCTGTAGGTTTCTGTGCCACATCTGTCTGAGCTAAGCCTGTAATGAGAAGTCAAGGTGTACAACTGTGCCAGGCACAGAAATGTGACTGACAGACACAGCATGAGAGCAGAAGATGTGCTCAGCATAACAGAAGGGATGGGAAGGGGATGTGAGATCTTGTCACGAGCAAAAGAAACAGCTCCAAGAAGAACATTGCTCCCCAGCCCTAAGCACAAAAATCTGTGCACAAATATTTTCAGGAGCATGTCTTAAGCCAGCTAGCAGCTGTGCAGAAATCCCACTGCAAGCCATGAGAAGGTACAATGGACAGCCAGGTGATTAATTCCAAACCAACCCCAAAAAGGGAGTCCCAAAGAGACACATTCATGCACTGGGGCTGGGGAGCATCACCCTGACAAAATCCCTGGTGCCAAGGACAGTGTTGGTTCTGTGCAGGGCCAGCTCAGAGCATGAAGTCCTTTTTACACTGCAGAGCCAGAGCCCACAGGGGGATGAGCATTGTCACCATGCCAGGGTGCTCCATACGTGTCACAATTCCTACGGTGCCACCAAAGCAGCCAAGGCATTTCCTCAGTGCTCCTGCCTGCCCTCAGCAATGGCTGGGCTGGCTGCAGACCTCAGAGATGCTGTCATGACCATCATATTTGCCATTTGAAGGCAGGCTTGCATCACACAGAACTACTCCAAGTGCATGACACATCCCAGTGGTACCAATTTGATGGAAGCACAAGGAGATTATTCAGCTCCTAAAGAAGGAATGATCTCAGCAAAGATAAGGTTTGCCTTGGAGAAGGTTTCTTAGAAAAACCCTGAGCTCTAGATGAGTGCTAATCCTCCAACCCTCTTAGATCAGCTCCCTGTGACAATACTAAAAATGACAGGCTGTGCTTTCAGGAAAAGTTATCCTTCCTCAGCATGCACCAGCAACTTTCCAAGGATAATGAACTGTGGGCAGAAGTCTTTTGAGAAAAATCAGGAAAGCTGGATTGAGGCCATTTTGAATGCCTAAGTGTTAACAGTTATTCCAGGAACAGTCTCTGTGGGCAGCAGTCAATTATTCTGGCTGTTAGATCTGCAGTTGCAAAGTTGAGAATGTGCTACTGTGCCCAGCTTTTGTGTTTCATGGAATTTACCAGGGCTGCAGCAGGAATTAAGTGGACTTAACACCTTGCAGAGTTCATTCCATGTGGTGTTGGAGGAGGCCTTGAGTTTCAAATGCATGAACTTGCTGCTGCTTCATGAGTTAAAAAGATCTACTCCAGTTAGAAAGATCTACTCCAGTCAGAAAGACCTACTCCATTTAGAAAGGCCTACTCCAGTTAGAAAGATCTACTCCAGTTAGAAAGGCCTACTACAGTTAGAAAGGCCTACTCCAGTTAGAAAGGCCTCCTCCAGCATGGCAAAATGAGCCCTGGAAGAGCTCCCTTCCCTTGGCTTCTCCATGAACAGAAGAACCTCTTGTTCTGCTGGAGAAGTGGAAGAAATGCTTGATTAGAAATCACCTTCAGAACCACAAGACGCCCCTAAAGAATTTTGGGCCCACACCAGTCCTGGCTGCACCTAGCTGGGGTAAGCAAGCAAATAAAACAGAGCCCCATGGAGAAATTTTGTTCTGTAGGATGTAATTAGCTGAGTCAGCCAATTATCAGGCCAGCAGACACCCACAGAAAACAATTCCACAGGTTACCAAGGTTTCAGTATGAAACTGCAGGAACTTCACTTTTCCAGGCAAACTGGAACACACACATTGGGTGGAGGTTCCAGGATGTTTCCCATAAACCCCTCAGTCCCAGCACACACCAGACTCCTCAGTTCCAGGGTGGAGCCCCTCCTATGATTACTTTAAATGCTCCTGGACAAGATTATGGAAAATATTCCCAAGGGCATGACAGGATACAAAAAGCTTGGAATCACTTTGTGGAATATCTCACACAGCCCAAGATCATTTGCAATAAAACCACATTGAGCAAAACAAATCCTACTCAGCTTTTTCTGGAGTTTTATTTGAAACAAAGGCAAATTTCAAACAAGCAGCCCAAGACAAGGCACAAAATCCACCTTGGGATGTGCCTTGCCTTCCCTCCCAGGTTGTGCCTCACTGTCCATTATGCCAGGAAGTTGAATATGGGAAAGCAGCAAAATTATGAAGACAGCTAAAAAAATCCCTTATGTCCCACAAAGAACTCATTTATGGGACAATGGGAACTGGAAGAAGTGGCCAAGAGCAGCATTTCCTAAGCCACCTTTGCTGCTGAAGTCAATGCACAACCTCAGCTTCCACCTCTACCCAGCCCTCCATTCAAGGACAAAAAATAATCAGAGCTGAGGTGGGGCAACTTCTCATCACATGAAATCTTCCAGAAGAGGCTCAAAATGAACAAAACCACCACATCCAAATACCAAAGGAGCTAAATTTCAGCTGAAACTTGCATGAAAAATGTGAATTGCTCTATGATCATCATGAGAAAGGCTGCAAAGGATGGCACATGATTATTTTAGCATCTTTCATATGCAAGTCTGATCACAGCACAAGGCACAGAATTATCAGTTACAAGTGACTCACCAGTAAATGCAGATCTATAAATCAACTTCCCAAAGCCCTGGCCACTGGAACCACTTCCATATGAAGGGGAATAAAGCCCACATGGTGCTCTTTTCCAAAATATTCATCTGTCACCATAAATGGCAGCACCTTGGGCCAACATCCACTCCTGATCCAGCCAAGGCAGTGGGACATGAGTGGAAGGATGAGCTGGAACAGGATTTGCCCTGCACTTGACAAGCACAGAGGTTAAGGAGGAATGCAGCCCCAAGCAACATCAGCAGGTGCATTATTTATTTATATTAAAGCTTATTTATATATTATTAATAATAATTATTATTATAGCTTATTATTTATTTATATTACAACTGAATGCTGAAAATAAGAAGTCAGGATTGAGACAATGCCTGCAGTGATGGAAGATTGCTGCTAGGACTGAAAAGGGGAAGAAAAAATTATCAGGTGAGAGGATTTTGAGAGAAGGTCACTGGGAGATGAGACAGCTCCCTGGAAAAGAATGGAAAAAGCAACCTGTGACCAGTGAGGGAGAACTCAGGTGACAGAAAAAGGCACCTGTGTGACAGAGCTCTGAGAGCTTCCAAAATGTGAGATGTTAGGGTGCAGCACAGGAAAGGACCAAGAGGCTCAGCCCAACAGATGGAAGGAATGTGCAAAAAAAGTGTGGAAAAAAGAGTGTGAAAAACTTCACTTGTTCTCATTATGGGAGTAACCTTGAGTGCCAGGGAAGAACTCTGGGTCTGGAGAACAAAGGGTGATTCCAAGCCCCAGTTAATTAGCAGCACACCACGCGGTTTTTGTTCACCTGAAATCTCTGTCTCTAGATATTGGTGCTGTGCAATATCATTCTCTACCCTCCAGAAGTACACCCAGGCTACACTATGTAAGTACATTTTTCAATCAGAAGTAATCAGGTGAACATGATGTGAAATATTGTCAGTAATTCACAAGTTTTTTTCCATCAAACCACTGAGATAAGCCTCTTTGATGACTTTTCCTAGATTCTACTTGTTTATTGGAAATTACAATGATAAATTAGCCCCATTATAGCAACAAGCACTGGTTTGGTTACCCTCAGTCTCCAAACAGATAGCCAATTTATAAAGCAGACATGCCCTGGCTGTGTGTGCACTGTTCTTGTGTGTCACAGCAGAATTACTCCCAAATTCTGGGTTTCATGCAGGTATTTGGTATTTTGGCACACAGGTATTTTGTACACAGCTATGCAAACACCCAAGCTGAGGGCAGAATTCACCACAAGGGCTGGTTATACCCACAGTGTTGTAAATTGCTTTTCTGCAACAGCAGTGTAGGTCACCCCTAGAAATATGGGATCAATAACAGCGTGCAGACCTACTCTGGCATGGTCAAAAATGGATTCCTTTGTCTTCACTCTGCTCAGGTTTTATTTTCCCAGATGATGCTCTGCTGAGGACACAGCCATACAGACAATCCCATTTTGGTTTAGTGCCTCTTCTTCAGTGCTGTTTCCAGATGCCATTTTGGCAGAACAAAGCCAGAACCCAAATGCCAGCATCTCCTGTCTGTACCTCAACCAGAAAAAATGTATTTTTACAAAGGAGGTACCTCCTTACCTGCAGCAAAACCCATTTAAAGGAGGTGTAACAACTAAACCTTTCTTAAGTGACAAAAAGCAGGCAGAGTATAAGAGGAGGAAGAGGGTAAAAAGAGAATAAAGAACTGCATTTTCTCCTGGAGTTATTTCTAAAGATTTGCATAAAACCTAGGACAAGCAGGACTGAGAGCTGCCATTAGAGAAAGGTCGTGGCCATATTAAGAGACCAGAATGAAACATGGCAGAATCTCTAAAATTAAGAGAGGCCACACCTCCATTCGACAGCTGTAAATGGGCTGAGAATAACTCCACCAGGAAGCATCGCAGCTCTGAAAGGCAGCGATTTCTTCCCAGGAAAACTCTCCTCTATGGAAACCAAGATTTATTCCACGTCCTTGTCCCTGAGAAGTATTTTTGGGAGATGAGTATCCTGCCTGACAGGGAAGGAATGAGAGGGAGAGCTGCTTTAGTCAAGGTCACACAATGACTCGCAGCGAGGCTGCCCCTGCAGTTCGTGCCTCACTTCCATTGTCTTTCGCTAAAGGCAAAAGCCTCGTGGGTTTTTTGGTAGTCACCAAACTGGCCAGGGATGTCTGCTTGGGAGAAAAACACCAAGGAAAAGGGAAGAGCACCTCCCCTCCTGCAACAGGATATTCCAGGTCCGAACAAAGAATGAATGGATTGCTCGGGGAGGAGAAAAGCAGCGTGGCTGTGGTGCCCTCTGTCCATCCCACTGTGCTCTGGCAGAGCTGCCCTCGGGCAGGATGCACTGCCCATCCATCCCTGCAATGCCATCCCAGGGCTGTGCTGACCTGCCGGGAAATCGGCGAGCAGGGCAGCACCCAGGGCTGGCAGCTGAGCAAACCTTCCCCAGGGCATCCTTCCTTCCGAGCAGCATCGATTTAGGCTCATCCCTCACCCCGCAGAGCAGCAGCCACAGTCCCTGGGGACACGGGGACACCTCGGCCCTGCCCCGAGCACCCCCAGGATGCTCCAGAGCCAGCGCAGCGACCGCTCCCCAAAGGCAGCGAGGCGCTCCCTTCCTCACAGCCCTGCAGCGCATGAACTCCCCGCGCCCTCCGTGCACATCGTCCCCCAGACCCCCTTACAGACTCCCCAGACGCCCTTAGAGGCAGCCCCGCACACCTCCACACCCCCTGAGCACGAACCCCAGCGCAAAGAAACCCCCATAGCTCCCCGTAATTCACCCTCCTCACAGCCGCACGCATAAACCCCAAAATTCACCAAGCGCAACCTGCCCAAACCGCCCTTCTCTATTCACGAGCCTCGCTCATTAAATCCCCTCCCTGATCAGGCTGTGTGAACTCCCAACACATCCCTGCATAGCTCCCCAAACAGAGACCCCCGCACCCTCCCAACATCCCTCGCACCCCAGCACCCCTCTCCACACCCCCAGCTGCCTGCCCAGCCCATCCCACACCCCTGAGCACACACATTGTGGGCACCATACCCCAAAAACCCCGATATAGAGCGCACAAACCCTTCCCAGCCCATCCCACACCCCTGAGCACACACATTGTGGGCACCATACCCCAAAAAGCCTACACAGAGCACACAAACCCTTCCCACACCCCTGTGCACACTCACACCGTGTGTGCCATGCCCAAAGACCCCACACGGAGCGCACAAACCCTTCCCAGCCCATCCCACACTCAGGAACACCTCAGCCCCTCTTCCCCTTCCATTCATCCCCACCCACCCCAGTGGGAAACCCAGCCGGGCTCACCCCAGCCCGGACAGACGTGGGGACACCCTGAGGCCGCCCCTGAGGCACGGACACGGACACACGGACACGGCCAGGAGCCAGACACACGGACACGGCTGTGAGCCGGACACACGGACACGGTCAGGACACATAGACACAGCTAGGAGCCAGACACACAGATACGGCCATGGGTCAGGCACACGGACACAGCCCGGAGGTGGACACACGGACACGGCCAGCAGCCGGACACGGCCAGGGGCCAGATACATGGACACGGCCAGAAGGCGGACACATGGACACGGCCAGCAACCAGACACGCCCCTCCGGCCACGAGCCGGACACACAGACACAGCCAGGAGCCGGACACACGGACACGGCCGTGAGCCGGACACGCCCCTCCACCTGCACACCTGCAGGCTCTGGGGACCCTGCGGGGGTGGCCCCAGCCCCGGGCGGGCACAGCAGGGCTCGGCACCCCCAGAGCCGAAGCAAGGTGACCTTGCGGGCAGCCCCGAGTGCTGCAGCCCCCTCCCCATCCCTCCCTCCTCCTCCTCACTGCACCAAGGGATGCTGATGGATGCTCGTTACCTTCCTCCAGCTCGTCCATGCTGCCGATCTTCCTGGAGCCATCGATGGTGTAAATGTAGCGCACGCCCTGAGGCAGGTTGATGTTGTCGGACAGGGAGCGGGTCAGGTCCGCCAGGAGGGCATCAAAACTTCGGAAGCGGTCGGAGGACACGGCGTATACAATCCCCTTGAAGTAGCGGTCCCCGTTGCGATAGAAACGAACCTTCTTGGCTTTCTTCTCGTTACTGAGCGCCTGTAAGGTCCGGGTTCTGTAGAAGCTACAGTGAGCGCTGTGAGTGGGGCTGGGCAAGCCGTTCATCCGTGTGCCTCGCATGTTTCTGGACGCCTTGTCTCGTTCGTCAAAGTGTCCAAAATCAAGTTCCATAGTTTGGTGAGCCCTAAAGATCTGAAGCTGAAGGGCAGGAAGGAGATGGGGAGAGAAGGAGGGCAAAGGGACGGGTTAGAGCCGCGATCCGGAGAGCAAAACCACGCTAAGGCTGTGCCTGGAGCAGGACAGATGCATTTGGGAAGAGCCCCCTCCCCTGACCCAGATTTGTATCGATTCTGGGGACTGAGAGTAGGAGGGGTCCTCGCATTCTGAAAGGGATCCAGCTACTGGGGGCAGGGAACACGCTTCCAGAGAGCTGCCTGCTCCTCCTGCACCTGGGAGTTTTCAAAGTGCAGCAAATCGGGACTTGGGGCCAAAGGGATACATGGCAATCACAACTCAGCCCCAAAAAAACTCATCCGAACACCAGTTGGCAATGAATTAAACCTCTGAGCCCTGTGAGGTTTCCTTTGGCAACAGAAAACAAGGAGATCCCAGTAAGTCAGCCCTTCAATCTGTCGAATCACGGAAGGACCCAGAGCATCTGAATGTTTAACATTAGAATAAACTGGCATTTATGAAAGAATGGTCGCAGGGGAATAAGCAGTTTCTTTGTGACAGCCTGTTCAATACGGGTTAGCAATGAGATCCAGCCCACCCTTCCCCCTATCCGCAGCCCCCTCCTAGCCCATCAATCAATTCCCAGGACCAGCCTACATCTCCAAGAAGAAATGACTGCAAAGAAAAAATCTGTCATTGAAACGCAGCTTCGGTAAGCTCTTTTCAGCCCGAGCCTCCTCTGAATTGCATTTTCGCTCCCGTTTAATGAGGAAGAGAAAATAAAGGGGCTATTTCCACACCCCACTCGCAGCCCTAAGTGATTTAATAGCTGGAAGTGCCCGTGCCCCAGGGACACGCCAACCCTGCTCCTCACCTTTCATTGTTCTGAGCACTGCAAAGCCCAGGCTGGAGCTGACACCCAGCCAGCAGGAATTCTGCACTGTCTCTAGTTTATGCTCGAGAACAACCTTTCCCCTGCACCAAACCCCAGCACAAAAGGAGAAGGAACCCCCCTCCCAACGCTGCAATAGAGACCCTTCCTCTCCCCAGCAGCACCAGGCACATGCACCTCTTGTACGCATTTCTCACGTTAACACAGGGCTGAAAGGGGATTTACAGCGCTCGGCAGCCAGGTATAAACCCAGGAAAAGCTGTTGCTATCTCATCCCCGCCCTTTACACTCGCCCGAATGAAGCTCCTTCCCTGTATTTCACAATGTCAGCGTGACCCATGCGAGAAAAATATCATTGTCCCCAGGCTGCAGGGAGGCAGATGACAATGCAGGCATTGCACACAAAAACCCCGAGTTGGGAACGTTCCCCCTACGATGCCAGCCGGGGTAGGTTCAGTCTGGTGTCATGCACTGAACAATGAAACAGCCGAGCAACTTCGGGAAGGAATCAGAGGATGCCGGGGTTTTGATTTCAAAATGAGCTGCAGATGCTGTAAACCAGCAAGAAAAGATTCCTCCTTTCTGTTACTTTTCTGCATGCAAGTCACTCAGGAAAGCTCTACTCACCGGTTTTCAGCGTGCAGGGTGGAGATGCTCAGAGAAAGAAAACCAGGCTCACTCTGCCTTTGTTGTCTGAGCTCCAAGCAAGAAATTCCTGCCAGTGTGGATGAGACGCCTCCTAGGTCCTAGTGCCTTGTTCCATCCCCTCACGGTAACTTTGCCTCAGTGATTCTCACTCTCACCATCAGCTGGCTGCTCACAGGCTGTGCTTGAGGGGAAAATGAGGTGCTGATTCCAGCTCTGGAGAGGTCAGCAAATCGGTGAACAAAAGGTTTAGAGGGGCACGCTTGGGGGTGGTGTTTGGAAGGATGCAAATTTCCCCTTGAATCCAGTTGTACCAAGAAATCATCTGGCTCAGCAGGAAAAAAAAGGGAAAAAAAAAGAGGAAAAAGGAAAAAAAGCCAGGATAATTGCCCCAATCCTACAGGATTAGCAGTACAGGGGGGTCACAGTCACAATCCCACAGTGTGGCACAGTGCTGGCACAAGACGCCTGTGCATTAGGAAGGCAAATGAGAAAATCTCTGACCAGTAGAACTGGGCAGCCCTGCTCCTGTGCTGGTTTTACACAGCATCTGTGGTTTACACTGGCAAGCAGAAAGGGAGAATTCACTTGGTGGTTCTGCATGAGGTGTCCCTGAATACTTTTCCTCTGTTAACATTGGACACAAGCCAAAGCCAGAGTGCTGAATCCCAGTTCATTCAAATCCCCAGGGGCTTCGGGATGGAGTCATCCAGCACAAGCCAAACCCAGCAGATCCAGCGTGGCTCATATCCCACTGTAAGAGAAGTTTATTTTCTGATTCCATTACAGGAGGAGCCAGCTGTTAAAAAATTGCACTGAGCTCTTTCACTTTGACAGCAAAATCTTTCACCTGCTTTCTGGGTGGAGATTCCTGTGCTGCAGTACCACTAACCCTTCTCCTAACCCCACTGGTGCTGGCCTCATCTTTGCATTAGAAAAGAATGGGATTTGGAAATGGGAGAGTTTTCCCATCTGTAGAAGGAAACCTTTCCTAACAACACTGCGTCTGTTTCAAGTGAAAACATCAGATGTTGTCATTTTGGCACATCCCAGCAGTATCACATTTACACAGAAGGAGTTGGTATTTATTCCAGCTTTGTCTGCCCTGTGCATGACAGTCCAGGCAACACTGACACAAACCCACTGAGAGCTCCTCTCTGTCTGCCAGCAACTTTCACACATGACATTTGTAAAAAGTTTCTTATTCCCTGAAACCAGCCTTTTATTCAAAGGCTCCCACACATCCTCTGCTGGGGCTTTTGGCTGCTCCCTTGTGTGCGTGGTCAGATCACTGCAGAGGAGACAGAGCTGCTCTCCTCCCTCAGGAATCAGCCCTTGAGAGGAAGAACAGGGTCTGTCCTCTCCAGGGTATATTTCAGTAAGGGGTATGTGGGACTTCAAACCTTGTCCTTCCCATTTGGTCCTATTTTCTGAATTAGATAATTCCTGGCTGCTCATCACCATGAGCTTAATCTGTCCAGAATTAACAATTCTTTCCTTTAACACAATACTGCTGTAAATATAAATCTGCCTGTGCTTTAAAAAAATTGCCAAAAATATAAATCATTCAGCATGTGCCAAGTACAGCAGCAGCAAGAATAGAAGAAAGGAGAGTCTTCATTCAGCCTTCAGTGGCACACACAGCTTTTACAAAGAGGGAGATTTTTGGGATGATGGCTCAGGATCCAGGTACCACACCAAAGAAACCAGGCAGGATGATGTAGGTCCAGGTGGAATTGTACCATAATGTGTCAATCTCCCAAATTTGACTTGTATGGGAAGTTCTGAGGGGACAAAAGGATGACAAGCACCATTAACAGATGGCTCTTCTTTCTGCACCCCAGCCCACGCCCTCTGTGAGATGAGCACATCTGCATAGACACCTCTGCTCAGGACAGGGACAGAAGCTTTTTGAAGCACAGGCACTTCCTTTGAAAAGAATTTTAAACTAATTACTCCAACAAGAAAACTGGAATTTGTCCCTGACTGAAGGATAAGGTTTCTACAGCACATCATGGTAACGTTCATCTTGAATAAAACCTCGAGTTCCTCCTGAGCAGCCCCTAGTGTTCCAGAACACCTCCTGTAATCCCTCCACGAGACCAGGAGGATCTCACAAGCCACAGCACCATCAGAGGTGAAGAGCCCTGGAGCCAGACTGATTTCACATGTCCCCAGTGACATCACACCATATTTGCTTCTCTCCAAGTGAGAACAGAATCACCTCAGAGCACAGACACCAACCCAGAAATCAGCAGCAGTTCCTTGAGGAAAGCAAGGGCCTGCTCCTGACTTCACTTCTTCTTCAGAACTTCTTCCCTGGCCTTAAGGAGTTAATGCCAGTCAAAACATATTTACATCAGAAGAGACTCACCCTCTGAGACATCACACTCTAAACAATTTTAGGCAGCGTGAGTGATTGAGAATTGGAAAGAAAATTCCACTTCCCATCAATAATTTCATCTAGCTGCAAAGGAAAGATAAATTTAGCTCTTCCCATTAAATTATCTACTTCAAATCAGGTGAATCATCTTTCCTCCAGGAAGGCAATATTTAGACTTTTGCCTGTGTCGCTAAATCCAGATAAATACATGTTTGTTGACATCGCTGAGCAACTGCGACACTTTGGAAAGGGACAGACTGCAGGTGACAGGGGCTGTGTGATGCTGTGTGCTAACTTCTTCACATACACCTAGAAAACCCAGGTTTTAACATCACCAGGAGCTGCAGTCTCAAACACTCTGTGTCAATGCCGTGTTGCTTTGCTGTGCAACTTCCTGACTTGGATAAAAATTGCCTCTAATGGCACAGCACATTGTCTGAACAGGAGATAAGTGAGGGTGATAAGCAGCCAAGGTCTGTCTGTGCCACAGAAACACAGAAAAATCAAGTGATCATTGGGTTAGAAGAAAGTCTTGGATGAGCATCTCCATGTCAGTCTATTTGGAAGCACATGTTTAGTTACATTTCTTACTTTAACCTCTGTGGTTCTGGACTGCGTAGAAATTGTCATCCCTGATCACTGCTGTCACAGCTCTGCTTGATGTAACTTAAACACCAAAACTCTCTGAAATGACAAATTGTTATTTCAGGGGTCTGACAAAGGTGTCAAGGCACTCACAGCTGAAATCCCATCAAGTCAGTGCCTCAATCTCAACCCTACAGAGCAACATCCTTCAAATCTGAATCTTCAGAAGAGCTGAGAGTTCATCAGAGAGTTATCCTATATCGGGATATAAAGTTCCTCCTACAGAATACTACGAGCTAACGAGCAATGGGGACTTGGCAGACTTTCACCGCATAACATTTGTTTCCTTTGGAGATTTATTTTCATAGGGACCACACACACATCTGAAAGGCTTTTAAATACCAAAGCTGGAGAGCCAAAGTCAGCCCAGGCCCTGGGGAGAGGAGGGTGGATGGAGGGTCACCTCCAGAGCAGCTGCCCCTCTGCAAGCCTTGGAAACATCTGCAGGGGCTGCTGTCACAGACATCTTTTCATGAAAAATCCTTTCCTTAGGATTTTTACCCCTGAGAAGCTGACAGGCCTCAGGAACAAAATGTAAACAATTATTATCTGCTGCTGTGGAATGCAACAGGTGCATCTGTGATTGGTCTCATGTGCTTGTTTGTAATTAATGGCCAATCACAGTCAGCTGGCTAGGACAGAGAGTCTGAGACAGCTGCCTTTGTTATCATTCTTTCTGATTCTCTTCTATTCTTATCTAGCCTTCTGATGAAACCTTTTCTTCTATTCTTTTAGTATAGTTTTAATGTAATATATATCACAAAATAATAAATCAAGCCTTCTGAAATATGGAGTCAGATCCTTGTCTCTTCCTTCAACAGAAGACCCTTATGAACACCATCACACCCCTGGCAGATGCCCTCGGTCTCAGCAGGTGACTTTAGCTTCAGGTATTTGTGAAATCTGGGAGCCAGAGGCTTTTGCATCCTCTGAGGGACCATCAGGAAGCAGGGTGAAATGGAAAAGGCAATTTTCTGTGCTGAGTATCTGGAAAATGTGCAGCTCAATGAACTCAAGATATTCCAAATGCATCCAGATACAACAAAGCATTAAACCCCACAGCAGTCATCCAAAAGGAAAATACCTTCTGCACTAGATCGCTTCTGGCTCAATCCCCTCCCTTCTACAACAAACCACCACAATAAACAAATCTTTCCCAGCTGAAAACAAATTCCCTGACAGCAGGAAGTGCAGCACCCCACCCCAGCACACCCCTGTGTATTTTGGGTGAACTCTGCCAGAACCAGTGAGTTCCAGGAGCCAGTTTCTGGTGGCAGCTCAGTAGCAGTATTTTCCCTTAAAATCCAAGTGCAAATCTTGCAGAAATCCATGGCTGTGCCTGCCTCATACACTGCCTGTACCCAGGGATGTGCAGAACCCCTCTGAGCTTGTCAGTGCATTTGTGCTGATCAAGTTATGATGATACATGGTCTGTGAGCCCCAGGTCATGACAAATGGAACAGCAAAACATCCAAATTCTCCTTTTTCCAAAGTTATCCGTGGGCTGCATCGTAGTAGTTAGGAGACTTGTGACCAAAAATTTAATAACTTCTTGATAATTTCATTTTATACAGTGATTGGAATTGAATACCTGATTGCCAGCCTCTCTCAAAATGCCTGCTGAGCACAACACTGGCTTGAAGGACTTTCCTGATGGAATTCTAAGTGATGGAAAGGAAAATCCCATCAAAGCCATCACGGGGGATCATGTCACATTCAAGCTGGAAGTGCAAGATGTTTCCTCTCAAACACAGATCCCTTCTGTCACTCTGGAGGCAGTGACAGTGAAATCAGGTGACACTGGGGAAGCATTTGTAAAAGAGACCCGAGTAGGTCATCTTAAAAGCATAGAAATTCCAGCAAGAGACCATTTCAGAAGTTGTTTTCCATGAGATTTCCACTCAGTAAATGTCATCCCAGACCAAGCCCAGCAGAGGCTGCAGGATTTGCTGTATCAGTGTCCCAGGAGTAGGGCAGTAGAGCAGGAATGAAGAGGAAGGAAAGCAGGTAAAAAAAGATTTTGTGCCTGTTTTACTCTTTTCAGGAGATGGTTACAATCTGTTTTGTCCTAAAAATACAGACAGCACTATTGAATGGTGATTTTTTTTCATGGCAGCAAATATTCCCCAGCTATTTTGCTATTGTTCCTCAGGCACACATATCATGTACCTACAATAAACTATTGAAAATCGGTGCTTTGCATCTGTACTGGCATTTAGAGGTAGATACAGCAATGAGAAAAGTCATTTAGCTACATCAAAAGAAAAGCTTATCTGCCCCAAGTCTCATGCAAATGAGGAGCACACTGACAGACCATTGTTTAAACATCAATGAGCTGGGGGCTCCTGTCTGCAGAGCTGCAGAGAGACACAGAATCCGAGTCTGACACGATGGAGGAACAATTAAACACCGAGTACAAGGTCAGCATCTTCAGCCCCCTTTCCCCAGCAGGGAGAGCCAGCACTGCAAACTCTGCCCCAAACTGAACCAAATCTGGTTTTTTTCAGTAATTCCTGGCTCTGGCACACAGCATTGCCCTTTTGTTTACAAGGCACCCCTGAGCACAGGAAGGAAGAAGTTCCAAACACATCCTGACAGAGAAAGCTCCGACCCAAGCAGCTCCTGAGGCACCCAGGGATTTGTAAAACACCTCCTGAAGGCCTGCAGAGGTGGATCCCTGTGTGGTTTTAATCTTAAAGTAAAGGCTACAGTATGGAAACACTGTGGGACACTCTGCCTTCTAAATAGCTTTATTTTAAGTACTGAAACTGGAGCTGAACTTGTGCAGCTCTTCCCCTGCTCCCTCCACACACAGCAGAGCTGTGCTGAGGTGAGTGATGGCTGCAGGCAGGAGTTCTCCCTGTCTACAGTGAGACCATCAAGAGAAAAGCACTGAGCATCATTAATGCCCCTGGACAGATCACTGGAGAGAAGCATCATCCAGCAGGGTGACAATGACTTAGGCACTTGTCACAGACATCTTTTATGAAAAATCCTTTCCTTAAGATTTTTCCTCCTGAGAAGCTGACAGGCCTCAGGAACAAAATGTAAACATTGATTATCTGCTGCTGTGGAATGCAACAAGTGCATCTGTGATTGGTCTCATGTGATTGTTTCTGATTAATGGCCAATCACAGTCAGCTGGCTCAGACCCTCTGTCTGAGCCACAAGCCTTTGTTATCATTCTTTCCTTTTCTATTCTTAGCTAGCCTTCTGATGAAAATCTTTCTTCTATTCTTTTAATGTAGTTTTAATATATTATATATCATAAAATAATAAATCAGCCTTCTGAAACATGGAGTAAGATCCTCGTCTCTTCCCTCAACCTAAGACTCCTGTGAACATCATCACAGGCACTCACTTTTTTAGGGAAAAATGTAATACCTTTTACCTTTTACCTGTGAACACCTGCAGCTTACTGGAAAAGTCCTTTCTAGCATTGCAATGGAGGAGGAGATGATTGTAGGAGCTACTGGACAAGAAACCAAATCCAGAAACTCCACAGAGATGGTTCTGATGCTATTTTATCTTCAGGTTAGGCAGGTTCTGTTCATCAGGAAACCCTTCCAGAGGGGCACACACTACTCACAGATTGTTTTATGAAGTTCCCAGCCTGGAAAACTTTGGGAACCATAGAGTAACTGAACAGGGGAATGACAACCATATCAGAACATCATGATTGGTATCCCAAAGTTTAGATGAAGAGCCACGTCAAGAAGAAACTCCTGGTCTCCTCTGAGGGTGCTGTCAAGCACATTTCTGATTCCATGAGCTCTCCTAGGGGTTACCCAACATCAGCTATGTAAACACATTGAGCAAGGACAGCAGGTTTCCAATTAAAATCCATTCTGAGCAGTTATCAGTCACTACAGAGTTGGAGCCAAAGAGCAGCTACCTGCAAGGAGTCACAAGGGAATATGGCTGTTTCCTGTGGCCCCCAACTCCAGGGAAACAAGCTCTAGAACCACTGAGTGTGCAGTGTGTAAATTCACTCAGTGTGAGTTTGAGCCCTGTCTCTACATGGGATGCACAGGGCAAGTGGCTCAGGCCAGAAAATCAACTGATGAAATGCTGTGGTAGTGAAAAAAAAAAGACAAAGATGATTTTCAATGCTGGCTAGATGCAAGCAAATGGTATCATCAGCAGCCTGACTTTACCCAGGGCCCTGTGGGCTGTAACCACAGTCATCTCTTTCATTAGAGCAGCCAAACTGCAAAGGCAAGGGCTCTCCTGCAGCAGCAGCAGTGCCCAGTGCTGTGTGCGCATTAAACCCCAGCATAACGTGCCCATCCCACCTTTGCACCATGGGATAATGGTTTTTGATGATATAATTGCTACAGGCTCTGCTTTTGCCCAGCTCCTGCTTCGCTGTAACTCCCAGAGCTGCAGCTCAGCTGCTGCAGCCCCAGTGCAGAGCCACAAGCACTCACAGGACATTGTATGGTTCTGTAGCCACGGAACGCTCTGCTGCTCTGAGCCCAGGTTTGATTCTGTTTCCAATTAGAAACCCAAACTGCCTGTTGGATTAGGTGATTTCCACTCTCTAGGCAACCCAACAAATACTTTCCATTTTCTCCTTACTTTTCTGAGCCCTGCAAGCACAGGGAGCACTCTGCCCAGTTAAACCCAGTTTAATTCTGGGCCCACCCAGCATGAACAGCCCTGCACAGGGAGTCCTCTGCCCAGTTAAACCCAGTTTAACTGTGAGCCCACCCAGCATGAACAGCCCTGGCCAGGGCCATGACTGGTTCCACTGTGCTCATCCTGCAGCCCCAGCTCTGCTGACCAGCCCAAATCTCCAGTTTGTGGGCTCAGGCTGTGGCCATAACCCTGGCAGAGAGTTGTGAAAGGCAGGGCTTGTTTCACTTTTAGGCCAAATCACCTCCAGGCTGGTCAAGCCAGAGATGCTTTCATTTTCCTCTCACTTCACTGTGGGACAGGACATCCATTCCAGACCTTCTTCCTCATCTCTTCCATGGAGAGGGGACCTGCAGGGAGGTCTGGATGTGCTGTCTGCAATGCTAATTATTATATTTTTATAATTATTAACAAAATAATTCTATATGGTAATCATACTTATTATGTCACATACCCCAGCTAAATTATTATGTTAAATAATTTATATTAAACTATTATTAAATATATTTATAGTATATATATTTCTATTCATTATTAAGTATAATATATTTCCATTAAGGTATATTATATGCTATTAAATTATTATCATAGTAGATATTATTTCTATTAAGTATTAAATAAAAATTTAATAGAATTTTAATTATTTTAAATATAATTTTAAAATAATTTTAATATATAATATAATATAATATAATATAATATAATATAATATATTATATGTATAAATAATATAATTTTAATGTATATAATATTTAATATAACTTAATAGTTAATAGAAATAATATCTACGATGATAATAAATTAATAGTATTTAATATAATTATTGTATATATTATAGTATATATTATTTATATAAAATATTAATATTAATTACGCTATTAAATAATTACGTCACACACCCCAGGTAAAGAGAATACCTGGGTGTTTTAGACCCTAACCAGCCACTCTGCAGCAGAGACACCTTTGTGGTACTCCCCAAAATCTCATTTCAGTGATCCTTTAACTCACCCCACTCACAGACAGTGACATTAGCACATGCTGTGTCCCTGTGAACGGGGAAGAAAGGACAGGAAATATTGATGAAGTACCAATATCTGTGAGTTCAGTGCCCTGGGCGCGATGCCCGTGCCAGGCTCGGTCACCCGGAGGGACCCGCGGTGCCACCGCCCCTTGCCAGGCGACAGCGGTGCCACCGCGTGGTGACACCGAGCAGCGGGCCGGGCACGGCTCGGGCTGGCAGCGCTGTCACACAGCGCTGAGCTGTCCCTGCACACCGGGGTGACCAGCACACACCGACAGCACCAGCGCCTCTGGGATAATGTAATTAAAAATGGAAAAAAACCCCAAAACTGCGCAGCACCATCAGCGCTCAGAGAGGAGCGAGATGTGTGAGAGGAGGAGAGAAGCTGAGCCCAGGGAGAAGGGAGGGCTGGGGGGAAGGTATTTCATTATTTGCTTTTATTTCTTGCTGCCCTGCTCTGATTTGATTTGTAATAATTAATTTCCCCAGGACGAATCTGTTTTGCCCGTGACAGTAATTGCTGAGTGATCTCCCTGGCCTTATCTCCCCCACGAGCCTTTCATCACATCTTCCTCCCCCTGTTCAGCTTCTCTCAAACCATTCTGAGTGGTTATTCAGGTATGGACTGCCTGACAGGATCAGAAGCAGAAGAACCCTTCCTTAGGCTACACTAGTTTATAAATGAGGCTTATTTCAGGGAAAAAAAAAACCCTCCCTAGATGGAGTTTTGGCTCAGTCAATATTGCATTGAAACAACTGTAATGCACCTTATGGGGTCAGCCCAAGTAAGACACTCGAACAGGAGGAGTCACAGGACACTTTACCTCCTATCCTGGTTTGCAGTGTCCCCTCTGTCCCCAGCAGTTAGATGCGGTGCCAGCAGATGGCAATCCAAGAAGGCTTTGAGCTCCCAGCAGCTGCCACAGCCACGGGGCTGTCACAGCCTCGGGGACCAGCTGCCCTCCCTGCCCCAAGCTCTGCTGGAACCCTGGGCGCTGAGAATGTCAGACTTTTGTGCTGCCACACACTGGCCCCCAAGGGAACACTGCACTGACCTGAGGCCGTGGAGAAGCTTCCAAAATGGAATGACGGAACTGGGATTGTGGGTGTGGAGTTTGAATAGAAGTGCGTGCTAATATAGAGTAGAAAACTTGGAGTTTAAGGGTTTGGAATATAGTAATATTTTAATCACATCTTTCTCCCCCTGTTCAGCTTCTCTCAAATAATTTTGAATGGTTACTCAGGCCAGGATCAGAAGCAGAATAGCCCTTCCTTAGGCTACACCAGTTTATAATTTGAACTAGATCAGAGGCTGGTTCTTCTTCTTTACCTTCTCCATGGGTTTGGGTGGTTTTGTGTAATTGGATTAAAAAGTCCCCATTCAGGCCATGGGTGGTTGGTTATTGGGTTAAAAGTGTTGTCATCTTATCACAGGGATTCCATGCTGTTGTCTCCTTATCACAAAAGTTTCACACCTTCTTGGTGTTCCTCACGGACATCTCCTCAGAGCACTGACTCTTTCTTCATCACAAAGCAGCCAACTGACTCCAGCTCCCTTGTCAACACCACCCCACTCTTTTATAGCATCTTTTTTTTTCATTGGTTATAGCTGTGGCCTGTTAAAGTCAGGCCTGTTCATAATCTTAGATAATTGGCCCAGCTGCAGCTCCTTAGGGGTGAGATTACTCTCTACACTATCTTTATTTTCTTATATTCCATTCCCCCACATAAAAGTAAAATAATTTAGGTGTCATTTCTTAATTGGACAGTTTATCCTTAAAAGGCCTTGTAGAGAGAGAGATGGGGCTCCATTTTTGGTTTGTTAGAGAGAAGTGCTGTAGAACTCAGGGTTTGTGAGACTGTGACATGGATAAGAATTAATAAACATCTGAGCCCAAACAAGAAATAGCATCTCATATTGGACATTTAATGCCAAACCTGTCAAAAAAGAAGCAAAGACTGTACACTGTGCCACTAGAGCCAAACCTCTGAAGGAGCTCAGAGGTTGAAGAGAACACCTGGGTGCTTTAGACTCCAGCCAACCTCTCTACAGTAGCACACCTTTATGGTATTCCCCAAAATACCCATCTCTGTAATGGGTATTTAACTCATCCCATGGAATTCTTACCCATTTCAATAGCCTTTAACTCATCCCATGGAATTCTTGCTGGCCTCTCAGTGCTGGCACATGGAAGTTCACCCCACTGCACATGGTCACTGTGATTTAGCAGTGTCAGAGTCCCTTTTCTCTCCCACCCCTGCAGGCTGGATGCCGGTGGTTTCCTTTGAGCAGTGCTGTCCAAGGCACAGCATTGATCTCACACACTCTGGCATTTCAGGCAGCACAAATCCATCTGCCCTCAGCCCATCTTCTCACGTCCCCATACCCAGGAATTCATTTCAGCCAGCTCTAGAAGAGCTCCTAACTTTATGCAGTGAATTGCTGGTCATATTTCCCTCTTCCTCTAACAACTTATTAGGGTTTGGATGCTTAAAGCACTACTGAAAATGTTTCTGCAAAGTCCTCCTGGATTTTCAGAGGCTGTCAGGGAGCAGGTCTGATGTTCCCTGCAGACTTGCTGTGCTGCCCCTTTTGAAGGAGCAATTCTCAGCCACAGGACCAGGGTGCCCAGGGACACAGCAGGACCCCAAGGGCTGAAGCTAGAGCAGGAATTCAGACAAGCCACAGCCCACATGCTTCTCCCTCATGTTCCTGTCAATGGCTCAGCTCTGTGCTGAGAAAGAGCCCACCCAAGGTGCCTCTCTGGTGACTGGGTCTACATGAGAGATACCTGCTCAGATTAGAGTCCAGAATATTCTTAAACCTGTGCTTCTACATCTACAAAATGGAGAATTTAGATGTGAAATGGAGAACACTGCTCAAGCTTCCCAGCACTTGAACAAACCCCAAACCCAGGCACATCTTCACCAATGTGATTTTTTTTGAGAAGAGACAAACTATTGATTATCCCTCCACAGGGCAAAGCAGCTGCTGTGGCAAACACATCTAGAAGGACCTGTAGTGACCACTTGGAGCCATTAAAGGGGATATGAGTGATCTGCGTGGTGAGGGATGAGATTACAGCAGCATCCCGCTAATTAACAGACAGGAGGTCCCATCCACTGAACTACTGATTGAGCTGGTGCTTTTAATTAGACTCTGAGTTGCTGTGCTGCAGGGCTGCTTTCCAACCCCTCACCCAGGACAGAGATTAGCAGTAGTTTTATGCTAATTTATGTTGGCTGAAAAGCTGGTGATTTCAGGAGACATTTAGATTTCAGGGAGGAACTACTTATTAATATTCATCTCAGCTCCTATAAATACATTTCTAATCCACTGCAGGATTTAGAAGGCTGTGGATGGCAGCTGTGTCACTGCTCACATTGGATTTGCTGCAGAGCAGGGGTCATGTTGGGTCAGGGGGTAATTGGAGCAGAGCTGTGGCAAGGTGGGCACAGCTCACAGCTGTGGGATGTGGTAGGTGGCATTTCTGTGTTTCTGCCATAGTCCCAGGATGAGCACACACAGTCTCTTGGGCTTTTCCTAATTCTGGCTTCTCAAACTGACTTCAAGTTACAGAGGAGGTAGAGCTCAGCTTTATCTTATGGTTCTTCAGGGGCTCTCTAAGCCTTTGCTTTGCATAATATTTGTTCTCTGTCTTGCATTTCCCAAACACCTTCATACATCCCTTTGCCCCAAAGGAAAGGAGATCTCAAACCCAAATTATACTTGCTAATGTGAAACAATCACTCATCACACTTTCAACTTTGCTACTTCCCACCTAAACTCCTCTCTCCAGTTTAGCCACAATCCAGCTGGGTGTGGGCATCCCAGAAAGTGGCACCATTTTCTATGTTCTCTGCACACACATGGCCATGCACTGACCTTTCCACATGCCTCCATTTACTTCCCATCAATAAGAACTGGCTCCAGTGTTGCAGCATATGTCAAGAGAATCACAGAACAGCCCCATGCCACCTCAGGAGGCTGCAAGCATCTGCCCTTCTTGTTCTTTAGCCCAGCCCTTTATACCCCTCATGTTGATGCCCTGCCCCTGTGTGCCCTCTGCTCCCTTTGGTGGTTGCTCAGCACACCTGGGCACTCCATGGCTCATTGCTGTCAGTGCTGCTCACCTGCTGCTCACAGCTGTGCCCACTGGGGATGGGGCTGGGCCAGCCCATCCCAGTGACCCCAAACTGTGCCCGCAGCCCCATCCCAGTGACCCCAAACTGTGCCCACAGCCCCATCCCAGAGACCCCAAACTGTGCCTGCAGCACAGCCCCATCCCAGTGACCCCAAACTGGGCCCACAGCCCCATCCCAGAGACCCCAAACTGTGCCTGCAGCACAGCCCCATCCCAGTGACCCCAAACTGTGTGCCTACATTCCAGGATAACATTTTTGCTATGGCCAGCTCATGATTGTTTCAGCCACAGCAGTAGAAAAGTATTATTTTCTAAGAAATATACTTAGAAAAGTATTAGTTTTCTAAGAAAACTAATGCCCTATTGTAGAATCTCTGGTGCTATGAAGTCTCCAGAGGGTACAATAGCATCCATAAGCAAAATCGCAACTTACAAGACCTAAAGCTCTAAATCCACATTTCTAGAGCACTGAAACAAAGAGAACAATGTGAGTGGAGCAGTACCATTCCAAACAACCACCAGCAAGCTCATCAGAAGCTGGGAGAGATTACATCACACCAGCTGGCAGAAGAGCTTTTGGTTCCTTTCTGTTTGCCACATCAGCTGGGAAAAACCCACAGACCATGGGGTGGACAAAACCAAGAATAACCAGCCCCAAAGTGACACTCATCACAGGACAGCAGCTGCAAGGAGGAGAGGTGCTACTACACCTTTGTGAGCAGCAGCCTGCCCCATGCCTCAGCCAGGGAGCCTGGAGCAGATTCAGATGGTGCTAAACAGAGATGTCTTCAGGAGGGGTGAAGGCATCCTGGCACTGTCATATTTTCTGGAAAAATCCCTTTGCCAGGATTTCTTCTTGTGGGAAGCTGAGAAGCCTCAGAGAAAAAGGAAAACAATATTATCTCATTTGCTTCTCCTGTGTCTTGCTGCTTTGGAATGTGGCTGGAGATTGTTTATCCAACATGTGAATTGTTTTTACTTAATGACCAATCACAGCCAGCTGTGTCGAGACTCTAGAGAGTCACAGGTTTTTCATTAGTATCTTGTTAAGCCTTCTGTAAGGATCCTTTCTCTATTCTTTAGTATAGCTTTAGTATAGCATAATATAATATAATATAATATAATATAATATAATATAATATAATATAATATAAGCCTTCTAAGAACATGGAGTCAGATTCATCTTTGCTCCCCACAATGGGGGACCCCAAAAATCCCACAGTGTCCTTCAGGAGGGAAGCAGGCTGCAGCTCCTCCTGGTGTCACCATTACCTGATGTGAGGGCTGTAGGGACAGTGGGTGGGATGGTCAGGACAGACAGAGACAGAGATCTCTGAAGCCAGGTTATGGAACTTGTGGTTTATTGCATTTATTAAAAAGGGCCTGGGTGCAGGGCCCTGCTGGGAGCTGCCAGACACAGCTCAGAGCAGCAAAGAGAGAAAGAGAGGTAAAGAGAAAGTGTGGTATTTGCAGGGGTCCCTAGGACAAGGTGAGAGATGAATGAATCTGACTCCATGTTCTTAGAAGGCTTATATTATATTATATTATATTATATTACATTACTAATAATATATGTTATATAATATTATATGTATAATGTTTATATTTATATATTATACATAAATATAATATATTTATATATTGATATTTATAATGCTTTCCTGTTTCATCTTCCCCAACATTTGGGTTTGTGTCTGGAATGAGGAGCTGGTCTCCAGAGCCCCTGGCAGGAGCAGCAGGTGGCACCATCTGGGCTGTGAGGTGGCCCCATGCCAGCGGCACTCGGGGCTGGGTGACTCTGAGCAGGGAGCACAGGCACAGCCTGGAGAGAACGGAGAGCAAGGGAAGGAGCAAACTGCTCTTAAAGAGCCTGCACAGTTGGGAGATGTAGGAAATGTTTTCAGTCTGTTTGCTCACATGAAGAAAGGGAAAGGAGAGTTAACCTGAGAGCAACATTAGGGGGGAAAAAATAAGAAAAACAGTCATTCAGGGAAGTTCCTAACCCCACTGAGTCAGGAAATCACCCAGCAGTGAAAATGGCAGATGTGAACACCAAAATGACAGCAGGGACATCACAACAGGCAATTCTCTGCCATGCTTGAAGAAACAAAGATTGCCTCACTTGCTAAGGGAGTTGAGTCTATAAAGTTTAGCACACAGGGTTCTGTAGGACTGCCTGGCATCTTTGGCACAAGTCAGCACAGATTTCCCTTGCCTTGTTCTGATACTACAGCACAAAAACCACTCAAGTGAAACCAGGCCTTTTGCACAGTCCAGAGCACTGTTTTCCTTTTCAGGTTAAAAATCCAGTACTATGGTGGTATTCAGTCAAAGGCTGGACTTGATGAATTTTAAGGTCTTTTCCAGCTTCAACAATTCTTGAACAAAGGCCAGGTCTGGCCATTCAGAGTATTTTAAATAAAAGAGATTATTTCCTTGGTTTTTTTCCTAGTGTTTGCTGATACTGGTAGGATGTGGTAGAGAAATTATAACACTTCAAAAGTATGTAAGTTTGTAGTACAACGTGTTTATTTCTCTCTTCTGTCATTTTGAGCTCCTGAAGTCCAAGCCCTTTGTGTTTCAAAGGGTTACAAGCAAAATCTGAATAGGGAAGCCAGGAAAGCTGGGTTTGCCCTCTGTTGGTGTGAGGATATCAGTCAGCCTGTGGTGCTCTCCTCTTCAGAAATCAAGGCCTGGAATGGATGCTTCCCCCGTTTTCTCCTCCCTAATTCCCTCAGGCTCCCATGAGAAAACTGTTCCAGTGTTGGAGGCACACGTGAGGGTCACGCCTGCAGAGAGCTGAGGCAGCAGAGCTGAGCTGGGCCCTGGCTCTGCAAGCACAGGACAACAAAGCCTTCCCTGTGAATTACAGGCACACTGGAGTTTCAGGTCAAACACAACAAAGAAATTTGCCTTCCCCCATGTAGGAATGTTGCGGGGTAGCACGGTCAGGACGGACAGAGACGAGAGATCTCTGCAGCCAGGGCTGGAACTTGGGGTTTATTAAAGGGCCTGGGTGCAGGGCCCTGCTGGGAGCTGCCAAACACAGCTCAGAGCAGCAAAGAGAAGAGAGGGGGAGAGAGGGTGAGAGGGTGAGAGAGTGAGGTTCCCATTACAATACCATAAATCTTCTTCTGTGTTGAATATTCTAATTCTCACTAACCAATCTAGTACAATATACAAATCCTATAGCATTTACATACAGCCTATAAGAATCATTACATTACCACATTGTGTTACATTTTAAACCCTAAAAACTCCTCTTTGGGCCGCTTCTGCCAAGCTGGCAGGGTCTCTCTGACCCTTGGGCCTGTCTGCAAGCAGAGGGTGTTGTTCCATCAAAAGGGGATTGCCTTCAGCTGGCCACACCATTGTTTTCCAGTTGTTCAGTAACTGAGGCATCTCAAAGCTTGCTTTCATTCCAATCTTGCTTATAGTTTTCATATTCTCAAAATCTTTTGCCAGACAATTATATTTGTAAGGCTTTCCTGTTTCATCTTCCCCAACACCCCTAAATTAAAATGTGCTCATTTGGGCTTATTCTAGGGAAAAATGTGACACCAGATGATCAGGAGGCCAGCAGCTAACACTGATTTAGCCAGCCACCAACTAGAAGCTAGATCAGACCGGGGTTGATCTGGTTTTGCTGGTCAGGAGACAAAGCATGACAGCTGCTTCTGAAGCTGCTGTACAATCTGAGCAGTGATGCTGGGACAACAGCTCATCCTGGGATGTTGGTCAGCCCGAGGTGAGTGCTGGCTGCTCATGTAAAGTTTTGGCAGTGCTGATGCTGCAGCAGGATCCTTTTATGTCAGCTACAGCTTTTGGGGTGTTGATTTTCAGTTTCCCCTTTCTTCTGGAGTCCCAGTGAACCTGCCCTGTGAGCTATGAGCAGTTCCTATCCCAGCCCAGTCCCTGCTTGGCTCCTGTTCTCCAACCCTCTCTCACTGCCATCCTCAGCCACTTCTGCCATCACTTGCATCTCCTGGGTTTTAACTGGCTGCCCATTACTTATCAGACATATTAATTACAGAGAGATTTGCTTTTAACTCTGCAGTCCCAGAGGGGTTTGGGGATTTGTGGTTGGAGAGTGCAGTTTGATACCACCTGCCCTGGGGGAAGGATGCAGAGCCAAGGACCATTACACCCCTCTGATTTCTGATGGAAAAAACATTCAAACTTCATCCATGGGCAGCAACAACAGAAATCCATGGGGTTTGTTTCAAGTGGAACCCTCCCTGAAGGTACTGCATCCTCTGGAGTAGCAGGACTGGGATGCAATGGGGAAAAAGGGTCTGCTGGCACTTCCAGAGCAGGGAAAAGTCTGTGCTCTCCAGGCCAAACCTGACTGCTGCTCTTCTTCAAAAAGGTATTTATGAAAAAGTCTATGCTCTCCAGGCCAAACCTGACTGCTGCTCTTCTTCTCTAAATAGGGATTTATAAAAACTTCATTCAGTTGTCTCAGAAACACACGCTAAAGAAAAGGAAGCATAGGTGAGTGATGGGAGAAAAAGAGTAAGAAATCAGAATTAATTTCTCCCTCTCCTTTCCATCAGGGTCTCCAGGGCCTCTCCAGTGAAAAGCACCTTTTTGGTTCCCCTGTGCTGGGAAGAAAGCCATGCTTTGCTGGAATCAGCCATCTAATTAGGAAAGGGATTGTGTGAGTGAGCAGGTAGCTCAGGAGCAGATCTTTTGTGAGCAAAGCTAATTTCATTTGTGCAGAGAGAAATGTGGGGCTTAGGCTGAATTATCAAATGAATTATACCCACAGATCATTTGCCTTCACAGTGATTTAATTATCAAAGATTTTGCAAGTGAAGGGAGGGGGGGAACCAGATGAGGGACAGAGAATTTCCTGAGGGAAATGTCAGCTTGGCAGCTGCATCCCTCACCTGGCTGTGTCAGGCCAAGGTTATTAAGGGAAGGTGACATGGTGCAATCGTTTGTGATGGAATTCTTCTGTACATCTGCTCTCCCTTCAGCTGTAGCTCTTTCCAGCACACAAGCATTTTCCAGTGCAAGGAACTCACCCTCTCTCTCAGATGAATTATCCCAAGCAACCTCAGACACTTCAACATTTCTTGTCAGGCTCATCAAACAAATCTTACCTCAGCTGGTAATGAACCTGATGTGCTGTGACAGCCACAAGCAGGGCAACAAAGAGAATCCTCACATGTCAGCAGATCTGAGCAAGACCTCAATCTCCCAGCACCAGAAAGAACAGGATGTGTCTCTGAAAGCGACAGCCACGATTTCCTCACACATGAACCTGTGAATGCAGGAATGTGCCAGGTTCTATTAACACAGGATTCCTTTATTATTCTTTTGTGGACTTTGTCTTGGATTCCTTTGGAAAGAGTTATTCCTTTGTGGACCTTGTCTTGGATTCCTTTGAAGAGAGTTATTCTTTTGTGGACCTTGTCTTACCATCAGGTCTGATGTTGTGCTTTTCTGGGACAAAGAGCAGGAGAGAATTCCAGATTGTTTTATTTTGTTTTAAAAAGTGTTTTCCTGTCTACAGGAAATATTTGATGGGAGAAGGCAGTTTCTATACCACAGGTCATGCACTGCAAAGTGTCTGTATTTTACACAACATGAAGGTGCTTTGTGGAATTATAGGCACTGAAAATGAAATATCTCAAAATGTGAAAGGACAAGAGGCATTTTATGAGTAGGAAAAGTAGTGGTACAAATCTTCCTTCTTCTTGAAAGGAGATCAGCTGGTTCAGGAAGATTCAGAGGTTTAAATTCCCTTCAGAAGACTTTTATTTAAATCAGCAGAGTTGATTACACGGCAGGGTGCTGTAAAGTTCTTCTGGAGTGTCTGGACTTTACTGATCCCCAGTGGAATTTAAGCTGCACTCTCACATTATCTGTGAGATTAATGATTAATGATTAATTCAATTGTTTGCATTAAACCAGGCAGGGCACTCCTGCAGTCTGGTGGGGTCCACATACATGACATTTCTACAGAAATTTCTACAGAAATCTCACAGCTGATGGTTCTGAGTCTGCTCTAAGCTCATGACCATGGAGATTTCCTCTATTCTCTTACATTCTGATCCCATTTTAATGCATGTATTTATTCCCAGGATAATCTTTGCAGGACTGGTCTCTGCTGAGAGCCCCAGACCATCACACACAGGTTCCACTTGCTCCTGGTGCAGCTTAAGGAGGACACTTCATGTGCAGTCCAGCACATTATTCCTGCACTTGCTCCTCTTTTTCTTTGTTGTTTTGAGCCTGTCATCAGAAGCAGAGCTGAAGCAGGAGGAAATGGTGATAATAAATTGTATGCAGAAGCAGATAATGTGCCTTGTCCTCCCTGTAGCACAGGACTACAATCCTTGGGAATGGGAACAGGGATTTTGCTGGGTAAGACAGAAAGCTCCTCTCCCTTCCAGAAGTGGAAACAGAGAATTTGAGAGCCTTACAGAGAACAGCACTAGCACTGAATATACACTGACACAAACCTGACACTCCCAGAGAAAGGTTGAATGCCTTTACAATTCCAGGGGGAGTCAGGTGTGCAGAGCTGACTTGGGATGTTTAAATGTCCCTTAATCTGGGCACATGGAACTGCTGTTTAAATACCAAAGGGATATAGGATTGTTGTTGTGTCAAAAAGTTGTTAACCTACCTCTGTGTTCAAATCATATGTAGCCAGAAATTTGAGGCTTGCCTAGGAAAACACTTCACCAAAGTTAAGATAGAAAGTTAGAACCAAATTTAGAAATTATTGGCATAACTACAAATTGTCGACAAGGGAGAGACTTTTTCAGCTCATGTTCCTTTCTCCTCCTTCTTTATAGATGTATAGACAGGATGAGATATAGGAATGTGCTCCCTGTTGATGGAGTGACAAATCTCTCCTTTGTCCCCTCAAAAAGGAATGAAGCCCAGAAGTTTCTCTCCTCAATTAGGTGAAAATGCCACTTCATAGGCCTGGGGGACTTCACCTCAGACTTAAGGATGGCCAATTGGACAGGAGCCAGAAAGTCCTGCTTGAGCAATTTACCAGAAATAGAAGTGAACAAAGAAACTGATGGCTGTTGTGAGGTGCTTTACCAGGAGCAGGAGCCTCTTGCACCTGGCTTGGTTTTTCTGTTTGTTATTTTGCCTTTTATTAAATATTTTTGTTTTCAACACTGCCACAGAAGCCATCCTGCTGATTTAACGCTTCCAAAGGTATCTGAGCTATCTTGGGTGTGTTACAGACCTCCAAGAGCTAGTGAGACCTGGCTGGAAGAGGCAGCTGTTACTGAGGGACAGAAGCCCATCTCCAGCAGCAGCCTGGCATCCACACCCTGCCTCTTTCATGTCTCCCTGCAGCCAGGGACTCTCAGCTGGTCACTGCTGCCCGAAAAGGAGGAGGACAAAAGCCCCTCTGTCCTCTCCAGAGCATCACCTGATTCCAGCACGAGATCCACGTGGCAGAGTGGTCAGAGTTTGGAGCTGATGCCCAGGCAATGGAAAAGTTTTAGAAGTTTTCTGGAGTTTTAGAAGCTGGGACTTGCTGCAAAGTCAGTCTGGAGCATGGATGTGAAAAACGACAATCACTTGGGTTTTTAAAATTTTAAAAGTTTAATAGTAATAAAACGGTTATAAAAATAGTAATACAATTAGAGTAATAATAATTTAGGCAAATTGAATTAGGATAATATGAGACAATAGAGACAAAGAGTTACAGATGTCCTGGTACCTCTTTCTGGGCAGCACAAGCCCAAAAAAGGACCCACATTAACAGAGGATTCACCCTTAAAAACAACAGCCTGTTGCATATTCATACGCCTTATATATGATGCAAAAATTCCATTCAAACACAGGATTCTGTCTGGTCAGTGTCACCTTCTTCCTCTGAATCCTAACAGTGCCTTCAAGGTGGGAAGAAGTTCATTTCTTCTGATAAGGGTGCAATAAATTCTTTTTCTCTGAAAGATTCAGGTGCCCTGTGGCTGCTATCTCGCTGAAAGTCCTTTCTTTTAAAAAACTATCCTACATAGCATACTTTATATTTTAACATTATGTTATAACCTAAAACTGCATTTAACACACTACTTAAGAGAATTAATGCAGCATAACTTTCTGACATAACACATATAATATTCATTTTAATATTTGCAAAAAGCCAATCATGAAATACACATTTTTCACAATGGGTAAACCTGCATCCATTGAGAACTCAGAGAGTTTGTGTAGGGCAAGGCAGAGGAAAAGGACCATGTGGTGAATCTTTCTGGGCAGAGATCTTTTTCCAAATTGAAAACACATCTTCAGCCATGAAAGGTGAGGCAATAAAGCAACATTTGTTGTTAATAGGCTAAAAATAAAAAGAGAGATCAGTCTCTGTTCAAAAGGAAGGGTTGTTCAATAAGCTTTTTGTCCAGTGTTTTCACAGAACAGTTTCTTCCCAGACAGCTTGATCCTGGAGACAGAAGGATATTTTGTATATTTTGTGGCACATAGGCTGGAAGGGAGACCAAAACTGGCTATTAATAACCAGGCACATCAGTTAAGCAGAATCACACAGGGATGTTTTTTCTTTCCTTCACCAAAAATGAGCAATAATTAAGTGGAACTGGCCAGTGAGCTTGTTCTGCTACTGACCCAGAGGCTGGGGAAGAGGGAGCTTGTTATTCTAGTATTCTAGAGGGAACTTGACTGCTATTAGACAAACAAAGGCATCCAATGGAAACATCTCCCATTTAGATTTACTAGAAATGTGTAGGAATTGCTGCCACAGCTCAGACTGAGGGGTTGCCTGGGCTGACACCCTGTCTCCACTCTCCCATGAAAACAGCACAAGTTAAAAACTGTTGTATAAAACAATTTGTTTCACAAATGTGGAACAAAATGGGAACTGTGCAGTCATTATTCACATCTTCATCCTGCCTGCTCTCTCCTTCAGCACTCCCCAAGCACCAACTGTGTGGAAGAGATTTTACAGAGACTTCTGTGAGCCAGAGAGGAGTTTGATAAGAGAATCCATGTTTGATAAGAGGATCCACGTTCACCCCTGAAAGAATTTTCTACCAAGGTTGTTCACATAGAAACCAAGAAAGAAAGAAGGATAAATAAGAGAAACCTGCAATTGCCTATTCCAATGAGCACTCTGTTTGTCTCTTGTGACCAATGAGTAAAATGTAAAGTTATGAGTTTTGTAAGATGTATAAAAAGCATGCAGGCCATAGTAAAACAGGGTTCGAAGCCTTCTGAAAATGGAATGTTGCTTTGTATTGTGAGTGTCCCAACTATGACACAACTGGGCTCCCCATGAATCAGAAAGGATTTCAGGAGTGGTTTATGTGATTTAACTCTCTGCTCGTTGCCTCAGTGCAGCAGAATAAAGTGGGATAACACAGGGCAACACATGGGCTCAGTGTCATTAAATGGCAGATGCTGAGGTACAAATGCTTTGGGGTGGAAGCCAAGGGAGCCATGGCGAGAGAGGGATCCCTGCTGTTGAAGAGAAACACCTGAATGGCTTTTGTATCACTTGTAAGATTTTTTTTTTTTTTTTAGCTTTAGCTACAACAATTCTTTGAGTACAACTGTCAGCAGCTCAGGATTCCTGTGCTGTGCTCTCCTGTACAGAACAGATGCATCCAAACAGAGGATTTCCTCAAAAATGCAGTGGAAATGGGTGGCAGAGCAGAGATGGCAGTGTTTGCATCTATCACTGTTTTTCACTCTTCTGCTGTGAAGATTTCAACCATGCTTCCTCCAGACAGGTTTAGAAAGAGTTCATCCAGCCTGCTTGGAAATGCTGATATCTGAAATGTTAAAGTGTGTGGGTGGGCAGAGCTCTCTCAGCTGCATTTTCTGTAAATGGGAATTGAGAAAAGAGACCTTCTTCCCCAAGACTGGAATTAAAACAAACAAACCAAGGAAATAAAAATTGGTGTAATGGGGTCATCACAAAATTGTTTTCCTTTCAGTGTAAACGGTCATGATTATTATTTAATGATGGTAATTGAAGAACTGGTCCCCCCTCAGTATAGGCAGAAGCCCATCTGTTAACTGTGAATCATGCAAATAATGTGGCGCCAACCCTTCAGAGAAGGCTTTAACTGTTTTGCAGCTCACATTCCCCACCTTGCACTCAGCTTCGTGGCCTGGCTGGGGGAGCTGGCCACAATCCAGGAATTATCTGTTCATATTTTAAAGATTTGCCTCGTGGGTCCCTTGGCAGGAGTGAGTTGGTCAATACCTGGCTCTGTGAGCACTGGGCTCAGACCAAAATGCCATCCTGCTCAACAGGGGGCTCCAGCTCAGGGATAGCTCTGCTCAGGAATTGCTGATCAGTGTTGTGGTCACAAGGGCTACCTGGAAAGCTCAGGGGTGCCTTGGTTTTAACATGTGTGACCTTATCTGAGACCTTCCTGACACCCCCTGTGCTGTGAAAAGCACCTTTCAGGGAATCCTACATTAACCCTGCAAGCTGTTCCTGCAGGCAGAGATCTGGGAGAAGCCCCCAGGAGCCCAAGGGCTCTCAGCACACAGCTCTGCTGGGCTGGGAGGGCTCTGTGGTGTCCTCCAGTGTCTCAGGAGTGACCATGGGCCCACACCAAGGGAATGCTGCCCTCACCCAGAGCATGGAGCTGGCAGGGGGGAAATGAGCTGGGAATACAAAATACATTTCCAGGCTCCATCCAGAACACCCAGAGGAATGCAGAGAGCACAAACCCTTCAAATTTCACTCATTTACACACCTCAGGTGTTGGTTTGATGCCAGGTGTCCCCTGGGGCACCAGCCCTGCCATGTAGATGGGAAGGAGAAAATTCCATGGGTGACTCAAAAACCCTGCATTGTCCTCCTGGGTGATTTGTCCATCATGCAGGGACACACCCTCATCTCCTGGAGGCTTTCAGTGGCTGCAGCCAGCCCAGGTGTGGAGTTCACTGTGCAGTCCTGGTGAGCCCTAGGACAAGCTGGGCTGGGAGGGTGAAAAACGAGAGCCCATTTATTGTATTTGCTGGGAAATGTCCTGACCAAGGCAGGAATGATGCATCTGACTCCCTGTTCTCAGAAGGCCAATTTATTACTTTATTATACTATATGATATTAAAGAATACTAAACTATACTAAAGAATACAGAAAGGATACTTACACAACGCTAAAAAGATAATAATGAAAACTCGTGACTCTTTCCAGAATCCTGATTGGCCAAAGAGTGAAAACAGCTCCCAGCAGAATCCAATGGAACAATCACCTGTGGGTAAACAATCTCCAAACACATTCCACATGAGCACAACACAGGAGAAGCAAATGAGATAAGAATTGTTTTCCTTTTCTCTGAGGCTTCTCAGCTTCCCAGGAGAAAAACCCTGGGCAAAGGGATTTTTTCAGAGAATGTGAATGCCACAGCCATTCTCAGTGACTGAGGCACAGTGGCTCACTGTTGTCTCTCAGGTTGCATTTTAGCAACCAAAATATTGTATTTAGCCAGCCAAAACCAAAGATCAGCACATCTCAAGATTTCTCCAGACCTGCATGAAGCTCCTGGGTCTGGAGTTTGTGCTGAACTCCCTTAAAAATAGGCACTGCTGCAAGAGCTATCCTACTTCAGGAGAAATAATAATAATGTTCCAGACTGTGGGCTGGAGAACACAAGATCTGTTTATTTTTCAATAAATTTTTGCCAAGGCCCACGTGATCCATGTGGGATCTTGATGGAGGGTGGCTGACATGAACTTGTGGCTTGGATCCTGCTGGAATCTGATTTTCAAATACTCCCTGCTCCAAAGGTGTTCACAGGACCCTGTTCACTGGCAGCTGCCCTGCCTGAGCCAGCCCTCACTGACTTTTCCTTCTGCAAACAGTGCTAATGCCATTCTGGGGAAATGCAATGCCTTCCCCACGAGCTCGCTCACAAAAATGAAGCCCAGGGCTGTTCCAGACAGAATTCTGTGCAGAACAATGCAGCCCTTCACTGACAACTGTAAATCAAATTAGAAACGTTCCTAAAAATCAGCAGCGACATCAGACAACACTGAATTTCTTCAGTCATCTGTGGGAGACTAAGTTTCTATAAATAAACTGAAGCATTGCCATGATGAAGTTCCAGACAAAGCCAAATTGTCAAAACAGCCCCGGAGCCTTTCAAAGCAACAAAACTCTTTCAGTCCAAACTCCATGAGCATTTTCAGGCTCAGTGTGCTGGAGAAAAGGAGATTGTGTGGGAATGCACAGAGGGAAAGGGTGCTGCTGGAGCAGGGCACACATGACCACTGCATTTGTGTAGCCCTTGGTGGGGGGAGGGAACAATAATTTTCCTTTTTCATGAAAAAGAAATGAGACAGAGAGAAGTCAGTACATTTGGTTGGGGCCTAAGCAAGGAACAAGCCTGAGGCAACTGTCTTTGCTTCCAAGGATGCCACCCCTTGCACTGTGGGGTTTCTCCTCAAAGCTGCTGGCAGCTGGGCCCATTTCACAGGAACCTGAATATTTATCATATTTTAAATTCCATCCTTTATAGACCCCTGGTTCAAAGCCTACCAGAACGTGTCTTTTAACGTGTTCTACAAGCCTGCTTGTGGTACAGGACAAAACAGATTAGAACAAAAACAGATCCCAGTCTGCCAAGACAAACAGCTACCCCTTGCTTCAGCATGTCCCCAGTCACTGCAGCTGCACTGAAAGGAAATTTTAAAGCCCCAAATTATGCATTTACTGTGTTGATAGGATTCCTGAGTTAGGGTAACACCAGAATCCCTACAGGAGCACACAGATTTTACTCACTAACAATCATGCAGAGATCTTGTTTGCTTCTTTAATCCAAATTTCTCTCTAAGACTGGTGGGGATCATTATAAGAAAGATGTGTAAAATGACCTGATTAAAAGACTGAGACACAGGCCAAATGGTGCACAGGAAAGAGTCCAACAAGCTCCCTGGGTTTTTGCCCCCAAATTCCCAAGGGCTGTTTGAAAATATACATTCCCTGGGGTCACATCTCTGAGCATCTCCAAGGGAGTTTGTACACCTTTATTTTATGTAACACAAATTTTTCGCTGATTGTCCCAAAAATTTACATACTTCTCAACAATTTGGGAATTCAGCAATCATTCAGTCGAGTATTCATCAGCCTCAGCTGGTATAAATTGTGGCAGTATTTAAAATTCATCTGTCATTATTATACCCTGCTACAAAACAAACAAGAAATCCAAGTGCACCCACCCAGCAAGCAGCAGCTTGGTCCTACAAAAGGGAGAGATAATTTATTGCAAAATCAACAAAAAGAAGCTGGATGGCATGGACAGGGAGAGAGCCTTTCATTTCAGCTCATTAGCATTATATAGCAAGCAAGGATGCAAGGTTTCAACATATCTGTCTCTTCTGGGTCTCATAAATTCAACCAGCAACAGAATTCCTGCTTAAACAGAGCTCTCACTTCTTTCTTCTTAAATACAAGGATGTGTACCGAGGGTTTGGAGGTGGTTTGTTGGTAAAGCAGCAATTGTAACAATTCCAGGGGAAAAAACCACAATTTTTCTTCTTCTTTACCACTGTACTTTCATCCCTGTGTGCCTAGCAGGGAATGGTGGCATAGACTGCAATATTGGGGACAGCACTTGATATTGCAACAAAGGAAATATGCACTAAAGTCAGCAGTCAAAGCTGCCTTTTATGTCTTAGTTTACAGAGTTCATCCCTGCACAGAAGAATGGAGGAATTGGGGTTTCTTTTAAGGGACTATGTTTTATTTATCTAAAGAGTGCTGCATTGTAATAATACACTGCGCTTGTGAGCTCCAGAGACTGAAGAGCCTTTGGAGAGATGGATTTATAATGCATCCCAGGAGGATGAAAGAGCTGGGCAGCTCTGGCTTTCATTACCCTTTGGCCCCTCTGCTCAGGCTGTGGCCATGGGGAACCAGGGAGGGAAAGCTATTCTAGGAGACAGCTTGGAGATTAAATGTCCCTATTTTGTCACACAGAAAGCTGCAGAGACAGAGAATTAATAGGTCTTTCCAAAACCCCTGTGCAGGACCTACTTTTCAGAGGGGAAGTTTATTTCCAGTGCCCCAAACACGGGCCATGAACATCAACCTGGAACTTCCACAAACCAGAGGCCAGAGTGGGGCTGTGGGTGAGGACCACCCCATGAAGGTGCCTCCAGCCCTTGCTGGGGCACAGGGACATGGGCACACTAAATACAGCTGCACAAAGCTGCCCAAGCTGCTCAGAGCTGCAAACTGCATCTCGTGTGCTGGTGACACCTTGGGGACAGCTGCAGTCTGTTGCAACTCAATACATCCATTTGGATACCCAGAGTTGCTAAGAACCTTGTCAGGGGGCTCAGAGACCCTGGCAAGCAGCCCAGAGCACCTGGGGATTTGATTTTGACCCCTGGAGCAAGTTGCCAACTTTGTATGAGGACATGAAAGTCACACAGGTTTGAATAGTGTAATAACAAAATGATCACAGGGTGAAAATGTAGATTTTAGGATTTTTGGTATGGAGGTTATGGGGACAAGATGGAGGAACTTGGGCATGTCCAGCCTTCCTTCTTCTTCTTCTTGTTCTCCATTTTCTGCAGTGATGTTGGCGCTTTGGGATTGGTTTAGAGTAGAAGTGCACTGTCTAACACAGGTGATGGGTATTGGGAATTAAGTGTAAATATGTTATATGTAGTTTGTAGTATAAAAGGACAACACCGCCTTGGGGGCAGTCAGAGTGCCTGTGGCTGCCCTGCTGAGCAGACCTCGGCTGGGCAGAAAGAAAATTTTATAGTTAAGAATTAATAAACAACCTCAAGACTGAAAAGTGAAGAGTCCAGACTCGTTCTTCAGCTGCAGAGCCGAAGCAGAGACACCCTGCACATCTCGGGGCAGCAAATATCAACAGCAACCCGAGAGCAGTGCATCCCAGACTGGCATCTGTCACAAAACATCCCCACTCTGTCAGCCCGGGAGGGTGGGGAAATGCAGGCTGGGAGGTGTGGCAGTGAGAGGGATCCATGTGCTTTGGGTTCTCACCAGCCCTGGCTCCTCCTGCCTCATTTCTGTGTCTGTAAATTTCTGTTTGTGTTTCACACATTCATAAATCAGCAAAAATCATTTTTGCCCACAACACTGCAGGGTTGGGACTGTGCTTATTCTTGCAGTTCCAAACTACTCAGGGGGGTCAGGACCTGTAAATTCAGCATAGCCCTTCCCAAACCACCGACCAGCAGGCACAGGGACAAAAACGCACCCAAAGCTGCACGGCCAAAGAGCAACGCTTGGGACTGTCCTGAGGGCTGGAAGGGGACAGGTGTCTTTGCTCCAGACAGGATGCATAGAACAGGGTCTCCTCCCCCTGCAGGGTCGAAGAATATGGTGTTAAGGTTATTGTCTGTAAGGACTGGAAGGGACAGAAGTAGGGTACTGCGGTAATTAGGACTGATCAGGCGAATAGAGGGGTTAGGAACCCTCACCAGGAGGCACAAAACAAACAAAAAAAAACCCGAATTTTGAACTTCCCTAGAAAACAAGAGGACCCTAAGCTCCTCTCCAGGGTGATGTCTCACTCCTCAACCAGCGGGCAGCGCAGCCTTGCAAGCACGAAAGGGTTAAAACGGGAGAGAAGGAGTTAAACCGAGCGAGTAAGAGTTTAAGCGAGGGAGAAGGAGTTAAACCGAGCGAGTAAGAGTTAAAGCGAGCCCCGCACAAACTTTGCAGCGAGCTGAGCTCAGAGCGTCCCTCCCTTCGCTCGGAGCCGGAGCTCGGCTCATCCCCTCCTGGTGCTGCCGAGGGAGGGAGGAAGGCAGGGAGGCTCTGCCTGCATCCATCCCACAGAGCAGCTCAGCCAGAGCAGCTCCTCGGCCCTTGCCCTGCCCCTGCAGGGACCCAGGGGTGCCCTCCATCATCAGCTGTGCCCTCCTTCATCAGCGGTGCCCATCATCAGCGGCGCCCATCATCAGCGGTGCCCTCCATCCATCAGCAGAACCACCCTGCCCTGGTGGCATCCCAGGGTCGGGATTTCAGAGCCACCCCTGCCTCGGATATCCACAGCAGAGGAGGAAAGTGCACTGGGCTGGAGGGCACGGTCCTGGCTCCAGGACAGCAGAGCCTTCTGCACAGATCCCACCGAGGAGATGCTCCCGGGGACACCAACAGCAGCGAGCTCATGGTGTGGAGCAGGGGCTCTGGAGCCTTATCCCAGCCCTGCCACCAGCTCTGAAAGGTAATTGTGCTTTATTCTCTTCTCTCCCTGTGCACCAGCATGGCCAGCACCCTCACAGGTGTTCAGCATGAGAACAAAATATCTCCTCTGCCACTAAAAGAGGAGACACAATCACCCCCCTGCCTCTCTTCTCTCCCCGAGGGAGAAAATGCAAGCCATGGATGGAATTGATAGTTTTGATGGGTTTTTTTGTGTTTATCAGTGCTGATATTTTTCTGTAAAGGTGACTTGAACAGAGCACACCTGGTGCTGTGTGTTCAACCCCAAACCATCCTGGTGCTGTGTGTTCTGTTCAACCCCAAGCCACCCTGTACTCGCCAGCCAGCTGGGTGCACTTGAAGAAGCTACACAAGGAATTGTTCTATTTTGTCCCACTCACCTGTTTGTAAGTTTGGGGACTGTCCTGAGGGCTGGAAGGGAGGAGAGGCCAAGGGGAGCTCAGGGAAGTTGCCTGCACTTTCAGAGGTGCTGTGCTGGCAAGTGGTGCTCACACTGAGCACGGGAGTAGAAGGGAGCAGGTGGGCAAGACAAAAACATTTACTGCAGCTGCAGGGTCAATTTGTACTGCCTGTGTGCACTGTTTGGAGAAAATCTTTCTTTCTGCTCCCCTGTGACCTCCAAAGGTGCAGAGCAGAGCAATGCAGGCTTCATAAATGCTCCCCAGAGCTGAAGCTCCCCACACCCTGAGAGCTGCAGTGGGAGGCTGCTAATGTCAGTGCCCATGAAGTTTTGGCTGATGAATTTCCTGGCTCAGAGACACACTGTGGGGGAAAACCCTTCTCCTGTTGTTTATGAAGGCTTCTATTTTCATTGCAGATTTTTATTAAATGAAATGTGTTGGGTTTGGGTTTTTTAAATTCCTGATTTAAAAAAGCCACAAACTGATAAAAAAACCTCCAAGCGTCTGCTTGGAATCAGTCTGCACCCACTGAGCACCAGTGATCAGTCAGAATTGGAGCATTGTTCAGCCAGAGAATGACTGAATCTTGGAAAATGAGATCACAGGGAATGCTCCTGTGTCCATGAACTTGAGGGCTCCTCATGGTCACCAGTGAGGTTCTGCCTCCTCTAATCTGAGTCATACACAGCTTTACACACAGAATTATTGTCTACCACTTGTTTTCACATCATGTTGGTCTCTACAGTCATTCAGTTTCTCTTCCTTAGAGGGAAGTGTACAAAATCTGAATCTAATGGTATCCAAAGAGATGTGCTCAATGGGATAATTGGTAGATTGAAAAGCAAAAAATCTTTGGGGTTGCCTGGAGCTATTGAATTATTTCTGGCTCATTTCTGGAGAAGATGCAGTTAACGTTGCAGCTTTCAATAGTCTGAATAGTTGATTGCTCCTGACAAATCTGTAGTTGAGCCTAAAAAAAACCCCAAACAGTGCCAGCTCCCCATTCCTAATACTTCTTACTATTAATCTGCTCCTTTTTTCAATAAATACCCAGCTGAGCTTTACTAATTCAGCATCTTGGTTTGTAGTTAATTACTGAACTTCAGACTAATGTCCTTAGCATTCTGCAGTCTAATTTTATGAAGGATATAAAGCAATTAGGCTGTCTGCTCGTTAAGGAGAGGAACCAGCTCTGGCTTTTTCTCTCAGCAACAGAGCAGATGGGATGGGCAAAGACATGGCTCTGTGCTTTAACTCACACAAGTGTCAGATTCCAGGCTGGTTGCACTTCATTATCAGCAGAGAAATCACATTGTAAGAACAGAATTTAATACAGTTACCTTCACACCCTCTATTCCCCACCTGCTGTGTAACACGAGAATATTCTTCACGGGAGAAGAATTTCCATTTATAGATTCCAAGTGTGAAAATCACAGTTATTGCCCTGTAATTGAGAGCAGAACAGCCTGGCTGCCCTGCCCATACCTCTGCATCAGCACCAAGCCCTTTGCCAGAGTAACTACAGGTTAATACAGAAAATAAATACAGAAAATACAGTTCCAGAGGGGCTGGGTCAGCCTCTGCAAGAACACTGAGCTCAAATGCTTTGGTACTGAAGGAGGAGCTGGGAGGCAAAGTGTATCCAAGCCCCCATGTCCCTTCTCCAAAACTCAGCAAATCAGATATTTCTTCATCCCATGAGCCAAAGCACGTCTTTCTTTCTTGTAGTGAAAATTGGAGTCCCTTAAAAGTCAAAATGTTTTGCAGCAATTTGTCATTTAGGTGAAATGTGTCAGAGCTTTTATCATATTGACCTCTTGTTTCATTTATTCTGATTATCATAGTATATTACCATGTTAATATTACTCTATTTACCATGTTAATATTACTCTATTTACACCTTGTGTAGGTTTATAGGCAGTGGACATTATAAATTATTGCATCAGTTTGTTCAGTGCTTCCATTTTTGTTTCAGCTAAAACCAAAATTCTGGTCTCATCAGAGCAGAACATAATGGTTTTGAATGCACCATATACAGTGAAATTTCAAAATTTTAATTTCTGTTTCCAGCTGGAAGAACTGCAACAGCAAAAACGTTAATATTCCCCCAATTTCTAGTAAGTTGTGCTGCCAGGAGGAGAGGGAAGTGTCACATCCTGCAGCAGGGGGACAGGTAGGGCTCTGGACAGGTAGGGCTCTGGACAGCTGCCAGGTGCATCCAGCCACAGAAAAAGAGGGTGCTGAGACGCAATAAATGAGACACATGGTGAAAAACACTGATTGGATTCATATCTCCCCTTCCTCTCTGACATCTGATTGCACAGCTTGTGCAATAATGTATTATATGTATTACCCTTAATAATGTGTTACCAGAGAGGACATCAACCATTAGATTTGCACTGTGTTTTTCTAAAGTTAAATACTCAGTGCTTCTCCTCATCTCAGAGTGTCTCCCAGGAGCATTACAGGGGTTTTCTTATCTATTTGCTCTAAAGATACCACATCCAGGCTAGGCTATTTTGCTACCTGGTGTCATTTATCTCTCTCACGCTTTTTTCCCTTTAGAAATCTGACTTTTTGACCATTCCTAATGAGAAACTCGGAACTCCAGACTCCTTAAGCCCTGAATTAGGAGAGAAGAGATCCTCCCAGACGTTTGGCAAAGCAGAAAACAACCTTCCCCAGCTCACCCAAGGATAAACCACCTGCTGTGGCAGAGAGAAGCTGGCAGAAAGCTGATTGCTCAGTCTGTCTGGAAAAACAACACTTGCAAGGACCAAAGCTGTGCCAACCTTCGCAGCTCAGCTTGAGACAAGAACCAAAGCTTTTCACCATCCAAAGGAGGTGACCTACCAAGAGGAGCCCCAAAGTATTTATAGGATGGAATAAAAGCCAGAAGGAAGTGTAAAGCACAAGTGTGATGCTCGTTGTCATTATGACAGCAAGGTGCAAAATGGTCTGCACAGGCCTGTTCCTCAGTCGTGTGAGCAGCAGCCTCAACACCGCGGGGATGGAGCAGCTCCTGCTGAAGCCATCCTGCCATCTGTGCTGAGTTTCCTCTCCTGACCTCCTCTGTGAGCCTGGTGAGGGGAGACAGGAGATCTGAAGGTAAATACAGAAAATGGACCAAAGCTGACAGAGAGCAATGACTGAGATCTATTTCAAGTTCCGCGGGAACCTGACTGGCCGTGTCCACCTTCCAACCCTGGCTACTGAAGTAGACACAACAGCAGACAAATATTCTGGCCTCTATGTGTACGTGGGGCTGTTCCTAACCCTGCTGGCTCTCCTCCTGATCCTGCTCTTCTCCATGCTCCTGCGCCTGAAGCACGTTGTGTCACCCATCACCTCCCCAGAGATCACTGAGAACGTGCAGCACTTCACGGACGTGGAGATGCACAGCAGGATCCCCACCACGTAGGGAGCCCACAGCAAAGAGGGCTCCGTGCTTGGGAAAGGTGTTGTTTGTTCAGCAAAGGTGGTGGACAGAAGCTCTGGCTGCCTGCTGAGCCCCACAAGTTCTTGCAAAGCCTCAGCAGCATCTGGAGGGTGTCACTGGTACCACGGGCAGCATGTGTGCAACATCCTCCATAAAATGGACATCACAGAAACCTGCTGCTGTCAGGGGAGGCTCACACCCCCTAAAAACCTTGCAGAAAATGGGAAAAACCACATTAATGACAGCCAAAAACCCAGAGAGACATAGCAGAATGTGTCCTGGAGCCTGTGTTTGCTGACTTCTCTCTCTGAAACAACAAAGCTGAAGTGGTGTAAGTGGGAAGAGCCTACAGGGCACACACAGAAATTGTTGGTGGCTTGAAAATTCTCAGGCATTTCTCACATTCAAGAAGGAAAACATTAAATTGTTCTCTTTCACTTGAATGGCAATTAAACAATGGATCTTCACAAATATAGAAATCTTTCATCACCTTCTGGAACTATATCTTTCTGACATTAGAACCCATTTAGTGAATAGTTGCACACCAGATATCAAAAAGAGACAAAACTTTAAAGAGGAAAGAGAATAAAGCCAAAATTGAAGCAAGGTTTAAAACAAAAAGAAGCAGCAGCAGCAGGAAATGAGATAAAAAAACTTATAAGACACTCTACCTCTTCCTTAGTCCTTCTTTATATTAATTGAGCAGAACACAAACATTTTATGCTCCCATGCTTTTAGGCTCCCCAGTATCACTCAGTCATTAAAATGCAGTGTAAGTTTTGGGAGCCCAATTGACATTGCTCTCCTAACAGACTCCACTTCATAATAACATGTTCTCTCATGTCCATATTGGGTTTTCTTCCTCAAAAGACAGACGAGTTCTTCCGAAGATTTTTCATTTGTTTTCCTCCAAAGAAAGCTGAGGAGATGCCCAGGCCTGGCACTGCAATAAGGAATAGCGGGAACAGCTTTGGACACAAACTAACAGGGAACATGCAGATGGAAAATAAACTCACTGAGCACTGGAAGATATGATTGGATTCAAATATCCTGATGGAATCTCACGGGGGAAAGAAATGTTTATTTGGATTTATGGAACAACAATCTGACCCAGTCCTATGAGTGACGTACAGAGGTAGCCTTTGCTGCTGTGGATGGAAAAGATGGAACCAAATATGGGAAAGCACTCCTGGGAGAGCCACTGCCTCTCACAGAAAAACCTTCAGTGAATTGTTTCAGCCACATCTCTAAAGGGCAGGTATTTTACACAGCTTATCCACTTTATTACAGTCTAACTCTAGCTCAGCAATAAAATCCCCTGGATGTTTTCCACACATATCTACATTCTTATTTGCCAATTCTCCTCTCTCCAAGGGCTTGGACAGTGTAAAGTCCTCACAGACACCCAGTGCAAAATTAGAGAAGATGCTGTCACTTGGACCTGTGATAGTAACACAATATTTTTCTTCAAATGCTCTGTGTACAACAGGTTTTTTGCTTACCTTTGAAGGTCTGGGTGAGCTGTTTGGACTGGGAATATCTGGGCTTTTGCAGATGGTTGAGAGGGAAACAGAATAACAGGTAAAACCCCCCCTGGATACACTGGATCCATTGGCAGGACTAGTGCAACTTCTCACTGATGTATTGAGTACAAAACCATTTAAACATTGCTTCCTTATACTGAATAATTCCTTTTACTTCATTAATCCCTGTGAATCACAGAATCCCAGAATGGTTTGGGTTAGAAAGGACCTTAAAGATCACCTTGTTCCACCCCCTGCCATGGGCAGGGACTCTTTCCACCGTCCCAGGCTGCTCCAAGCCCCAGTGTCCAACCTGGCTTGGACAGTGAACCAGAACAGTGATTGTGTGAGGGAATACACAAAAAATTCACTCTCAGCAGTGTCTCTCCATGCCATGCTTGGCTGTGTTTCCCTGGGAAAATGGCAGGATGCAGGTTATCCTCTGTGGAGACAACACCAGGCAGGATCACACAGCATCTGAAGATTGCCTCCTCGACTCTTAATACTGCACAAGAGCCAATTTTTTTTGTGATGATCAGGATATTAATCCAGCTAAGACAGATGGCTACTGAGTTAGACAATGACATTTAAAATTAACAAAAATCCATGCTGCTCAAGTTGGTTTGGTCTGTGTTATTCATTGAGCCATCATGAGGCAGCTCAGCCCAGGCTCACCATATGACTTACCCTGGAAAACTTCTCCATTCAAAAGCTACCACTTACCTAGACCCTGTTCTAACTTACTGAATCAGCAACCAAACCACATTAGCTTCCCAGCACAGCAATCTGCAGAAAAGCCTTGTATCCAAGAGTCTGCAGGACAGACTCAGCTTTTATTGATATAAAATATCAGACATCTGATGGAAAATGACAGTATCAAATTCTGAGTGCTCTTAACTCAGCCAAAATGGCCCCCGAGGTGAGGTACAGGTCAGGACTGAGCTTCTTTCCATCACACTAAGGAATTTTAATTCAGAAGAGTCCCACAACACTTTAAAACTTATTCAGAAACTATCCTTTAAATAAATGAGTAATCTCTTTATATATCAGATGGTATCTTTGGGCAGACTGGGTATTTTTATAGAGTACTCTTCTTATGGAAGGCTGCCCTATCTTCTCACAGGAAAATGACAAGTTTTCCTTTCCAAAGCTTGATTTCACATAAAGTCTCTGTCCCACTTGACACATCTACAGTGGCACCCAGGGTGCCTCATTTGTCTGCAAAATGCCAGTATATTTTAAAACTTTTCCCACTGAGAAATAGAAGAATGCTTTTCCCCTCTTTTCATTATCATTTGCAGTGTCCCAGACCTGAGGATGTGTCTGGGAAGAGAGAATGTTGGGGTGTGCTGGTCTGTGCTTGGTGAGTGGCCTCTAGTGGAGTTTGGCATCCTTTGGCCTTCCAAAGTGGTTATTGGAACTTTTGCATAGTTTTGGAGCATCTTTTGGAACTTCTGCTGCATCTTGGAGCACTGCAGGTCTCACAGCCATACCCTTCCCCTCCTGCAGGCTGTTCCCTTCCCACTTGTCCATGCGCTATAGAAAATGGGATTTTTTTACAAAAATAAAGAGGCACAATGCTACCAATGCTGAGTCACTGATTGCTCTGTACGTTCCCACCTGTGGGTCTGGAGGACCAGCTCCCAAAAAGGCTCCGGTGGTGCCACTATTCCAAACCAACTGGGCAAGAAAACCCTCCACCACTCTGTGTGAGTATTAATTGAACCAGCACAGTTTGCCCCCACCCTTACTCCCATCAGACACTGGAAATAAATCGAGTATTGAGTAAATTCCTCACCTCCTCCACGCCCTGCCTGCGGGGGAGCACAGCCACCTGTTGTTGGGAAGGAGCAGAAAACACACCCGAGCATCACTGCCCCTGCTGGGTGGGGCCTCCTCTCACCAAAAACCACCAGTGCTCCCAAATCTCGCAGGGTTCTTAGCCTGGGAGCTGTCAGGAGCAGGGTGTGACTCCCCAAACCATACAGCATTAATCATTTAGTAAATCTCACCCACGTGGTTTCCATCCACAAGCATGAATTTTCTGTATTAACAGACCCTTAGGGGTGGATATGTAGAATCTCTTCCTTCTCTATGTCAGAATAAACATAAATATTTTCATACCCTGTTGTGTTTGCAGGGTCCCCTGTGGCAGGGAGGAATGATGAATCTGACTCCATGTTCTCAGAAGGCTAATTTATTATTTTATGATACTATATTATATTAAAGAATACTATACTAAACTATACTAAGAATACTATACTAAACTATCCTAAAGAATACAGAAAGGATACTTACTGTATGTTAAAAAGATAATAATGAAAACTCGTGACTCTTTCCAGAATTTTGCCAAATGAGTCAAAACAACTCACACCAGAAACCAAAAAAAACAATCCCCTGTGGGTAAACAATCTCCAAACACATTCCACATGAGCACAACACAGGAGAAGCAAATGAGATAAGAATTGTTTTCCTTTTTCTCTGAGGCTTCTCAGCTTCCCAGGAGAAAAATCCTGGGCAAAGGGATTTTTCCAGAGAATGTGAATGCCACAATACCCTCTCAGAGCTGCAGAGAAAAACTTGATTTTGCAAACAACGTATCCCAGCAGAGGATCAACTCTGATCTTTGATCCTTCCCAAAGGATCTTTTACGATTTTACTTGAAAAAGAAATTTAAAATGTTCAAAGCCTCAAAATTTTGTGAAGTCACCCATCCATTTAACTGACAGCATTAATGGAAACTTTGATGTATGATTTATCCTGACTAGGAATTGATATTTCCTTACATATCTTTCCCTGGAGTCACTGATGAGGTGACTGCTGAGGAGGGAAGTACAGAGAGACAGCTCCAGCTTTAGGGAAGGTTGGGGAGCAGGACACATGCAGACAACTCCTCTGTGATAATGCCACAGATCTGCTTTTGCTACAGGTTGGGCAGCAAGGGAAGTGAAATTGTGGAATGGCTGCACTTTTTTCCAAAGAAATGCATCTTTGTATTGTCTCTACACTTTAGCTTAATTCTGGTATGGAAAGAAAGTTGGTTCAGTTTATTCGTGTGCCCTGCAAAAAATGGGAAACGGCATTCATTACTACAATTCAGATGCAGATATATCTGGAAAGGGGAAATCCCAAACAGTGTTTTGTTGGTGCATGAGCTGTAGTCTCAAATGTTGACATTTTGGTAGAAAACTAAAGCTGGAGATGGTGAAGTCTACTTGGGCTCAAAAAAAGGCTACACAGAATGTTAAGGAAAAAAGATAAATACTTGTGGATTGGGGAAGGTATTTTCAGTTATGGTTCCTGACACAGATTTCACATTTGTTCACAAAAAGGAACTGCCTGTTATGCATTCCATCTGCCAAAACCTTACCCCATAAAGCCCTCTCAGATCTTCACCTTCCTCAGGCTTTTCCAGAAGGTTGTGAAGTTCCAACAAGGGTAAGAGCAGTCTCCAGCTCCTGGTGTTCATTCTGGCAGCAAAGATATCAAAATAAAGCCTAAAAAACCCACAGTGATCATTTGGTTTCTTGTACACTTGCTCTCCAGAATGTGATATATGAACATTTCCTTCTCAGTCCTTTCATTATCAAGAATAGTTAAATTGTTATCTAAGATGACTGATGTTAAGAGTGGAAAAATAAACTGGATTTTAATTTTGATGGATTGGATTTTTCAAAGGTACTTAGAATTTCTTCAGCTGAAGGCAAAAAGAATTTGCCTAGCTGTAGTCAAAGCTAAGTTGTGAAAGCAGATCTGGCTGCAAGCGGGAAAGGTCTGTGCAACTCATATGCAATTAATAAATAACCCACTCCTTATACTCCCACCTGCATTTCATGGCTATGTAAACTTGTCAAACAAATGATGAATAATTCAAAATACCTTCTCCTCCCTCCCTTCTCCTCTAGATTTATTAACCCATTTTCAAAGTACAATTTGATCAAGCTAATAGCCACAGACTTCCTAAGCTGACTCTCTCTGCATTAATTCTCTCTGCATGGCCATAGTCCCACAGTACCAGCTAATAAAAATCAATTACAAAACAACAAAAGGCACCTGAAAACCAAATGAGAGCTCAGCAACATTCTTTGATGCTTGAAGCCTGTTCTTCTCTGCAAGCAATAAATTTCTCTTATTTAAGGTGGGCTGTAGTCCTGAAGCCAGCTCCTCTATAAGTCCTCAAACACTTAGCTACTGGATGAAGTTTATTTATGCAGTTTTGGTAAAAACAAAAACAACAAAACCACAAAAACAAAAAAAAAACCACCCACAAATCAAAACAAAACAAACAAAAAACAAACCCACACAAAATCAAAACAAAACAAATAAAACCAAGAGAAACCTGAACCACATCCAGCCAACAATGCTGAAGGATCAATGAGGACCTGTCTGGGATATTTCTGTGTGATATTTTGCTCACATGTGTGAGCAAACAACAGGCAGAGAAGCTCTTCCTTGCAGTGCAGAGTTGATTTGGAAGCAAACTGGCCCTGGGCTGCCCTTTGAGCTGTGTGGGCAAGCAAGTTCTGCACTGGGAAACTCTACAGGACAACACCTGAGCTGGATTTGAGTGCACCACAGGCTTTGGCATCCTCCAGCTTCCCGTTCTTCTTCCCATCCCAGAATTCTGTCTCTCTCACAAGTGAGTGTTTCCAGTTTACTCCTTCTGCCTTAGCAACCCTAATTCAAATTAATTCATGCTTCCAGCAGTTACATGCAGCACTTTTTGTCATGTTACTCCATAATCTTTAGGTGACAAGGACATGCCCAAGTTGCTGTGGCATGAGCAGCACACAATGCCCCAGGAAGCTCAGATCTGGGCTGGGGTGAGGTTGCTGCAATGGACTCAGTGGCGAATCTCACAGCTTGTCACTGCAGAATCAAACTGACGTGGGCTTGCTGTTGTTCACAAATTTTTCATGCTTTCACACCCTGGGAAAGCTCCCAACAGCCCTTTCAGCACTGACTCTGTCAGGATGGGAACACCACACCAGTTTGCACTTCATGTTGGCACCTCCAGGGGAAGAAATGTGGCTTCTTCTTCTTTGTGTCCAACAAAACAGAGGAAAGCAGGAAGCACCCTGAATGCACCTGGTTTGGGCTCATGCTGGGCTGAATTCCCAAGCTGTTTATTCTTTCAGAGCATGGCCAGCACTGAAGGGATGGGTAACAGATAACCACAGCATAGCAGTATTCTCCACGTGCACTTCTGCAAGCTTCTCAGGAAGAAAGAAACCGCTGGGATCAGAGTGCTGAGGCTGCTTTTCCTTTGTTTGACTTTGCTGGTAAGTATCCATCAATTTACTAGAAATACATCATCGTTCTGCTGACCTGCTTCCCTCCACTCACACTGCTCAGATGAATAATAATTTGTGCAAAGCAATTTAGAAAATAAATGCTGACAGGCTGAGGGTATACTTAGCCTAGGTGAGATTTTGTTCTATTTCTACTTTTTCAATGAGTTTTGCTGGATTAGAATTCTAAAAAGGTCACCAAAAGGAAAATGATTTTGTGGAAATTCAGTGCTGTCACTATAGGACATGAAACAACACAATGCACACACACTGCTGTTTTTAAGGTGAAAAAGGGAAGCTTATTTTCTGACTTAAACATTTATAGATTTCTAAAAGTGACAGTGGATTGGAGGGTGAAAGTGCTACCTCTCCAATGACACTGGACAAACTAAGAGTTTATTAAATTTCTCTTTTTTTATAAAAGAATGCAAAACAACAAGTTATTTACAGAAATAATGTAAGAAAGTTTGTTACAAGGATGGAAACACCAGAAAGTTTAGAAAATCTTAAAAAATTAGAGTAACACAGTGCCTTCAAGGCCTATGCTGGACAACAGCAATTACAAAGAGATTGGGAAAAGTTTATCACACTTTGAGGAGTGGGATGTCTTGAAGGCCTTTCTTTGGAAAGCTGCTTTCCATATCCATGAGCAGGTCACAGCTCAGACATAAAGCTTGTAGACAATACCTTTGCATTTGGTGCCACTTCTGCCACTTAAAAGCTCAGATAAGTATTCATCTTATGAATTAGTTCAACATTGTTGCCTCTTTTTTCTTTTCTCTTTTTTTTTTTTTTTTAACTTGGGAACACAAGAGTTATTCACACCTCAAGAGCAGGGGACAGAGCAAGATATTTGTCATGAAAACTTTAGGTCAGAGAGTCCAGTTTATGCAGGCACACAAATACCCATGACACAGAGAATATTAATCCATAGAGGAGGTGTGCAAGGCCAAGGAAGGTCTGTTGTGGATGGATGTGTGACTGTAGCTTTCTCCTACTGTTTTACTCATGGTCCAGCTGAATCCAAACACAACAGCCACAGAGTCAATCACAGGCAGAAATCACAGCAGAGTGCCAGCAATGTTCATAGAGAGTAAAAATACATGTTAGGATACATCACACAAAAAGCCGACATTTCTCACTTTAGAGCAATGTGCCCTTCTATGAAAAATCTTTTCTTTAGGATTTTTCCTCTTGAGAAGCTGAGAGGCCCCAGGAACAAAATATAAACAATGGTTATCTGCTGCTGTGGAATGCAACAGGTGCATCTGTGATTGGTCTCATGTGGTTGTTTTTAATTAATGGCCAATCACAGTCAGCTGGCTCGGACAGAGAGCCCCAAGCCACAAACCTTTGTTATCATTCTTTCCTTGCTATTTCTTAGCCAGCCTTCTGATGAAATCTTTTCTTCAATTCTTTTAGTATAGTTTTAATGTAATATATATAATAAAATAATAAATCAAGCCTTTTGAAACATAGAGTCAACATTCTCATCTCTTCCCCAGTCCAAGAACCCCTGTGAACACCATCACAGTGCCCTCCCTCTCAGCAGGCAGCAGATGCTGAGAAACCAGAAACAGCCAAACCAAATGCAGGAGTCCAAGCTGCACTGCCAGCCTGGGACTTGGGAATGCAGACAGACCAGGAGTCTGCTTACTCTAGCTATGCCCTGCTTTGAAAATCTTTTGTGACAAGCAGCCCCTTCCACTGAGGTCAGGTTCAGGAGCTGCTGCTTGGCTGTGCCCAGTTTGCCCCGTGCACATTCCATGTGCTGCTCCTTCCATTTTCCTTGGCACATCACTGTGACAACCACTCCCAGAACAGCACAGCAAACTGAGAGCAAGGAATTAGATAGATAAAATCTTTGAATGTAATTTAAAGGTAAAATAAGGAGAAGACAACCAGCTCTCCCTGGACTGCCCCTACATGGTTTGAGTTCAGTGTTATTGAAGCAGGAAGGTCTGAGAATTGCAAGGGTTTTTCTTTCTGGGTGTATAAATTCTCTCAATGGTTTCCTTGAAGGAAAGACAAACGTGACAAACATCCCTACAGCCAGGAAGCCTGAGAGCTGTTGTCACCCCCTCCACGTGATTAGATGCAGCTGTACCAGGTTTTCAGTTCCCAAGGTATCATTTTTCAGTAGTAATCATCATTTGGTTTGTTTGGTTTTTTTTTTTAGCAGACCAATTTGTAAATAAATGCAGTCTTGCTCTGGGGAAGGCTGTTTATTCTTTCTTGTAAGCGAGTCTGAAAGATCTTTCATTCAGTGTTATGAAGTGTGAACATATATTGCTTTCTATTGAAGGAAAATAAGAGCTTGGATTCAATTTCACCAGACAGCTGGGGAAGGCAATTTCAATATTAAACATTGCCTCTTTATTTAATACTGCTGGTTTTAAACTCATAAGAGAACATCAGGCAAAATGAAATATGTGTATGTGGAGTTTTCATCCCCGAGTGACCACAGCCTAATCTTTGTCATTTTCATCCTCCACTGTGCCAGAGAAGCCTTGCAGCTCTTCTCCCTTTTTTGTCACTCAGCAGTCTTTTGAACAACCCTCAGCAGAGCTTTGCAGCTTAGTGAACCATCTCAGATCTGCAGAAATCCAATCAAATCAATGCTGGAATTTGGGATGTAGAATAGAGCTGTGAGTGAGGAAATCAGAGTTTTTCCCTTCTTGACCCCAGGCAACCCATTCTGGGATGTAACATGCCTGGTGACAGAACCACTAGTCCCATTGTCTCAGAATTTCTTAGTGGTGTAGAACATGTTTTCAGCCATTTTCTCCCCGAATTTCTCAAATCCAACAATATTTCTTGATTGTATGTCAATAAATCCATCAGCAATCAATCAACAGTAACATTTCATAGATCAGTCATTTTATTTAATACAAGCCTAGGTAAAGCATGAGAGGAGTTTATACAAACTATTACACATTCCTTCTTCATCTCCAGGCTAGTCCTTCATGGTTTTCTGGGGGGTTTCTTTGGTTTTTTTTTTTTTGTTTGTTTGTTTTGTTGCTGTTGTTGTTGTTGTTGTGGGGGTTTTGTTTTGTTTTGTTTTTTGGGGGGTTTTTTGTGTGTGTGTGTTGTTGTTGTTGTTGGTTGCTTGGTTTGGTTTGGGTTTTTTTGTTGTTTTGGGGTTTTTTTTTTCCTGTGGCTGGCACAGGCTCTCTTTATCTATTGCAAAATTCATTGTAATTGGAGTTCTTTAAGATTTTTTTGCATTTCTAAGGGGAATTAGTTCTTCATAGAGGAAGGGTTTCTCCATAGTGGGATTCATACCATAATTAGACAAAATGATGGGCTAAGTCCCAATGGAAAAAATGCACTGTAATTGGTGTTCATTTTTGTTACATAAACCCATGGAGATCATGCTGGCTCCTCCTCTTGCAGCCACTTCTGAAGCACAGAGTTCAATTTAAAACTGATGTACCATTATTATCTAGAACCCACAAATATCTTCAAAACATTCATCTGAGTCTGACATGAACCTTCTTCCTCTGAGCAAAATAAAATTTAAGATCAGTTTAAGGCATCTGCATTACCCAATCTCAGAAGCCACAGATTATAACCAGCTTTTCTTTGTGTTTGTTGAGGCATCCTTAGAGTCACAACACAAACACCTGGCATGGCATAAATGATATTTGTATGTCAGTGTAAGGCATACTGAAAAATTTCTTCCAGCCTGCACAGCACCTGGGACAAGAAAATAGCTGGTGACAATCACAGAACAAAGGTACCAACCCCTAACAGATCTTATTGAGTGCAAACAAGATGTGGCCAGATTTTGTGGAAGATAAACAAAAATATTTAAATGTGTTTATTGCATCTAACAAACCTTATTGAGGATAGTTGTTATTAAGAATTAACCAAATATTTGTAAGTAGTTTTTAAGTGAAAAATACCAGTCTCACATTTTTTTTGCTATTACCTTGCTGATTTCAGAAAACAGAGGATGTTCACAATTAAGCCAAGTCACATCAACCCCAAATGTATTTTTACAGAGGAACAAACCATGCTCTGTGTACATGCAACTCCTCCAGCTAATTAGCACCTTGGGGTAGGTTGTTCATAAACAGAAAACAGTAAGGGACCACTACATCCCAGCAGTGCCTTGTGTAATACCAATCTCAGAATCAATGAAGATTTTACCTGAATCCTCACCAAGTCACTGCCTCAAAATAAAAAATAAAACTCCAGGTTCAAAGAAACCAAAGGGAATGATTTTGCCTATGATGACAGAGATCTAAGGCCCTGGAGGGACATGGGACACTCCTTCAGAAGACATTTCCTTTCGATCTTAGGCATGAATCATTTCTTTAATATCAAGCTCATTACCTTTGGAAAAATTAATTTATTTTACGAGTGATGCCACAACTATCAACGTATAAGTGTGGGTGCTGCCAGGCAATTCCATCCTTTTGATGAGGGACAGAAAGGAACATCATTTGCTTCATGGCAAAGTCATTGGGTCAGGTTCAGCACTGTCTGACTGCTGGGGGCCCAGCAGCCTGCAAGGGTCCCCAGCCCAATTTCACTTAGAAATCAAAAAACAAAACCAAGGCCCTTCTTTTGGACGGATTTAACCATGAATCACCATTTAAGGATGGCACAGGAAATGTTGGTACACAAAGCCTCATTTAATGAACACAAACATTCAGCAGCTGAACAGCTCTTGGTTTCAGAAAGGGAAAGAGGAAAAGGAAAGAAGGAAAAAGGAAAAGGAAAAGGAAAAGGAAAAGGAAAAGGAAAATTATCATGGATTAAGTACAGGTCGCCATGCATAAGTGTGCTAAAGGGTGAAGCAAACAGGACTAATTTGAGTGCAGAAGATTTCTCTAGAGGCAAGATAATGAAAAATATTTTTGTTTTGACATTAGTGCATGCAGTAATAATGGCTCTCCCAGTTGTAACACCAAGCTCTGATTTAGATCTAAGCTAGTTCAGTCACACCTGGGATGAATCTGGTCCAATATCTCCCAGCAAGTTGTAGAATGATGATTTATTTTAAACAGCTTAATGTTATCCTGGATTTATGACACAAGAAATCCTGAAAGAAGATTCACCTAAATAGAAGATACCTAAATAAGAGGATTTATTTGTAAAGTACACACGCACACACACTCAAAACTGTTTTCCAGGCATAAATATGACTTTATCTGTCTTACATCTCTCTCTGCATATATCTTTAGAACATTAAAAAATAAGAGCCACAATTTTTCATCTTTGTGAAATTCACTGCATACCATTAACCTCCTGGTTTGACTCTGCATAAAACATTTCTAGCATTTCTGGTGATAAAAAGAAGGCCATAAACAGGAAATGCATGCAAAAACATTTCTGGTATTGATTCTTCTCAGTATATGCTGTATTTCATGCACACAAAAAAAAAAACCTGGTGGCCCAGAGCTGTTAAAGAATCTCCAAATTGAGCTCAGTGGTTTTGCTGAGTACCTTGTGGCTGCTGTGATCCCTAATGTCTGATGGAAACTAGACTGCTTGTGAATAATAAGCTATCATCTCGTTAGCACAAACAAACAGCAGAGAGAAATGAATCATGACTGACACTGCTTTTAGCACCCCTGCTGCTGTTGCAAAGCAGCAGGGGATGATGCAGAGGGCACAGACCCTCTGAACAGGTCTGGCTGCAAACAGGCAGGCTCAGTCCATGAAACATCACTGGATTCTCAGACCCTGAGCAGATCTGTGTTGGCTGTGGCTGGGAAGTGAGCCTCAAATGCTTTCACTGTTTCTCTTTGGTTCTGAGAGGCAGCTTGGCAATTAAAAGCAGGCTTTGCAAATGGGAAGATGCTAATGCTGTGCAGGAAAGATGGAGCAAAATGGAGCCTGCAGGCTGGGTGCCCTCACTGCAGCGAAGGCAGGCAGCCCTCTCCTGGTGTAAACACACTGCTCACATCTGCCCAACAGCCCTTTGCTTTTCTGGCAGAATCACAGCAGCTTTTCATTCATTGTAGGGCATTTTCAGCAAGTCTGCATTTTTCCAAAATCCACTTACTTCATCAGTGGGCTGACTTAGGAGTCCCTGGATACTTCTGGAGAACAATTCAAACTGTCTACATAGACTGCTGCTGTCTCAAGCCAGCTTCTGGAGAACAGCAGGCAAATGGACAGAAGTGAAATTTAGTCTGAGTTCACACTGGGTTCACCTCCTTACCCATTTTTATGCTGTGTGACAAATAGAGATATTTGTATGCACTTGGATAATTGGGATTGTCTGGGAAAAGGAATTTGGCTCACTTGGAGTTCCTTCCTAAAGATCTAAAACTGTTGGTTTACTTGAGCATAATATTCTAATTTCCTTTAAAAATGCACATCAAAAAGAATAATTGAAACATGAATTCCATCTCAGTGCTTGTAAAAATGCATGCGAGGCACCTCAGGATTTGATTATATTTGCACCAGCACAAGCTGCCCTCAGAGAACAAAGCTCAATTGATTTCAGGGAGTCTGATTTGCCTGGATGGGAATGAATTTTTAATAGATTTGGTTGTCAGAGGGATTATGCAGGAATATGAAGTGGCAGGGTGCTGCTGTGGAGGTGTGTGCTGGTGGCCAGCAGGCAGGAATGGTGGCCAGTGTTTTCCACAGACAGCGAGGAGCAGGATCCCAGGGGAGCTGAGGGGACCAGTTGCCAGGAGACACCACAAGACCGAGTTGTCCTTGCAACAGACCTGACTCCCTCCTTGCTCTGCACACTGGCCTGCTTTGCCACCACTCTTCAAATTATTTCCTTTAATCTCCCAAAAATCCAAACACTACTGCAAACTGACAGCTTTGAGAAATTTCATTTATTTGATATGAAGCCCATTTTCTGGTTCTTTAGGTGAGCATTTCATTTATGACAGAAAACTAGCAGAGGCCTTGAGCATCAGTAAGGATCCAGCTCCAGGTACCAATCAGCCCAGCCACAGTCCTGTAACAAGGATTGAAACACAGCATGTGCTGTATCCCAGGGCACAGATGCCCTCCTGCTTCATGGCAGAGCAAAGGCCAGCAGCACTTCACTTCCATAAATGAGTAAACACTCAGCTTCCTGAAGCTCAGGTCTACATGAATCATTATCATTACATTGTTTAAATAGGGAGCAAAACAGGAGTAACAAACAGATACATAGTTATAGATCTCCAACAAATTTTGTTTGTGTCCTGAGAGTCACTGAGTGGTTTTCTGTCTCTTCTTCAGAAACATAAAGCCTTAAAAACTATGATTCTATAATTCCAGAATGGCTTCAAGGCACACCACAAAATGTGGCAAAATTCAGAAAAATCCATGAGAGCTGTCAGATGGTGGACACTCATTCTGGCTGAGCCACAGCCTCCTGTTCCATCCACCCATGAGATGTTCAGTCAGAGTTCCTCCCCGTGCTTTGGCGTCTGTCTTCTGCCATCAGCCCTGAGAAGGAGGTGATCCAACCTCTCCCTGTCTCCAGCCAGCCTGAGCCTTTGTGTCAATCCAGCTGCTAAATAACAACCCCACAAAGACACAATTCAAAGGATGTAGAAATGTGATGAAATATTTCAAATTGAGATTTGCCTGACAAATGCTACTCTGTTATTTTCCCAGGCCAAGCATCTCTGAATCACAGTAATATGAAGGAATTATTCCCCAAAAGATCCTCCATCTGATTTTTAAAGCTCTCTACAGTAACAAAAATATCCACCCTCAAAGGTACAGCACTATATCTCAGTGAGAGAGGAAAAGGAAGCAAATATTTTTTCAGTTCAGATTTATATAAAGCAAATCAGAAAGAGAAGTAAGACTACCTTTACTCTTCCTGCACATTTATAAACATAGAAAAACCATAAATTTAGTGTGGAGAAGTCTAACTGCTCTCCTGTGCTTCATGTCATCCACTGTAGCATTATATCACAAGCCATATGGAGAATCAATCTGTGCACAAAATACAAGGGAAAGGAAAGTCAATAACTAGCCAGTCATTGACTTTATTTCCTTCAAATAAAATCAAAGTTTGTAGACTCATACAGGTTTCCTGCCTTCCTGTTGGTGTGTATTTTTTAATGATTCATTATTTGATACATGTGCCCCATGCATTTCCAGGGTCATCTGAGTTTTTTCTCCACTGTTGTGGGTCAGCCTTTAGACTTCAAGAACAAACTAAAGGCAGGATGTAGCTTTCAGAAACAAAGATGTGAGCTGACTAGTTTATTTTCATTCACTTTCTTATCCCTGAATAATATAATTACAGAGCTTTCTGGGCAAATTGTGGCAAGCTGAACTGAATACAAAGCGACAGTGCTCAGAACTGAGCCATCCAGAAACATTTCAAACACCAGCTCAGGAGAAGAGGGGAGGGATTTGTCATTCCTCCCTCAACAAAAAAACAGCTTGCTCTCATGACATCTTCACTTTCTTGCCCAGATGTTGTCACAGGAAGAAAATATGAGAAGATAAATTATGCCCTATAAAGCACAGATGGGAGCAAGCTCTCACGAGAATCTATTTTCCATTTCAGCCCTATCCTAGCCCCTCCCTGGGGCCCAGGGCCATGTTATGTCAGATTGAGCCCCTAGTTCTGGACTGTCCTGATAATACCACACACATATAGACTGGAGAGAGACAATTGGCACTGCAAAGAGAGACTGGCCAGCTCAAGCAGGGCTAGGTTCACACAAGGTTTGCCCCAAAGCTATGGGCACTCAGCTGCCTGAGCCACAGGGCTCAGAGAATGTGCCTGCAGCTTTGGCAACAAAAGGGTGAATGCAGGTGCAATCCCCCAGTGTCTAAAACAGACTAAATCCAATATACCACAGCTCTGCCACCTCCCTGTGCTGGCAGTGCTGCTTGTGCAGCCCAGTGAGCTGATCTAACTGCAAACAAGTCACTGGCAGGTCAGTTCTGTGACCACTCTGTGGTTTATCACAGAGGCAGCAATGAAACAATACAGAGCACCAAGCCTGGATTACATGACCTCTACCTGCCTCAAAACTGCACAGGCTCAGCTCCAAGTACCTCATTTTGAGAGTGATCTGTAGTTCTCACAGACCTCAGCATAAGCACTCATGGGCAAAATTCTACTTATGCCCTACACAACTTCTAATTAAAACAGCAGGTACAAATTAGCATGAAATTGAATCCCTTAATGGATGGTTTTCCCTTTTCTCTTCCATTTAAAATCACCCTAACAAGCCTGATTCAATGTGCAAGTAGAATGTATCCTCCAGTGAAAATTCAAATTTTAGTCACTGCAATTTTACATGTGAATATTTTTTCTTCTAACCCCTATACAGCATGAAGCTGGAAGTGCTAGCTGCAGAGGACACTAACTTCTAGTGACACACAGGGAAAAAAACAACCAAACCCCCTAACATTTAATTATCCTGTTCTTTACCAGGTGCTGAACTTCATCTCCAATACCTGAAAAATTTAGCATTTTCCTTTTCATCCGCAATCCACCTTCTTCTCCCACAGCTGTCAGGGCCCTGACTGCACTAATTGTGTGACCAGTCTCAGCTGGGGCTTCCACTCACACTCTTGGACACGGACTTTATTTAACCTTGGGGTTTAAATAGAACCATAGAATGGTTTGGGTTTGCAGGGACCTTAAGTTCATCCAGTTTTGACTCTCTGCCATGGGCAGGGACACCTTCTTTCTCCAAGCCCCATCCAGCCTGGCCTTGGATGCTTCCAGGGATCCAGGGGCAGCCACAGCTGCTCTGGGCACCCTGTGCCAGGGCCTCAGCACCCTCACAGGGAAGAATTAATTCTCAATATCCAGTCTAAATCTGCCCTTTTCCAGTTTAAAGCCATTCCTCTGTGTCCTGTCACTCCAGGTCCTTGTCCAAAGTCCCTCTCCAGCTTTCTCTTGGAGCCGCTTTAAGCACTGGAAGGGATTCCAAGGTCTCCCTGGAGCCTTCTCTTCTCCAGGCTGAACACTGAGCTCTCCCAGCCTGGCTTCCCAGCAGAGATGTTCCAGCCCCTGAGCCTCTTTGTGGCCCTCCTCTGAACCTACCTAACCATGTCCTTCTCCTGCTGGGATGACAGAGGTGACTCATGGGTGTCTTTGCTGCTAATTCTGTTCCTGAAGTGCTGTTTGGGTTTCCTGGGCTGACATTGTGTCCATGTCCCTGCTGGATGGTCACTGGACAATATCCCGTCAGTGAGGTCTTTACCTGGCTGGTGTTGTGGCCACCCTCAGCTCCCAAATTCCTTTTCCTGAGAGACAACAGCAAGAACTGGATGAGGCTGGGCAGAGCCACTTGTCCCTGTTCACTCAGGACACCAATAATGCTTTGTTCTACAACATTTTTCTCCCAGACAGTGTCTGCTGTCAGCACTACTTGCTTTAATCAAAAAATAAGTACATTTCAGTGTGGCTCATTATGCTAAATGAAAACAACAGGGGGCTAATGAGCATTGTGAACAAGGCATTAACATGGCAATCAGAGGTTTCCACAAGAAGCTGCATCCCTCTTCCAACACCATGTATACACAACTATGTATACAGTTGTGACCTCATCTGTTGACTTTAATTCAGGGAATAAATAGATTTAGATGTCTAACTTTGGTTTATCTTTGTAGCAAATTATGCATTGTGTTGCACTTACTAATAAGAAACAAAACTGCCAGCTCAGTTTGTGCAACTGTTCAGGGGTCATTCTTACTCTTCAATGAACACATTTAACACATCTAATATTCATAACTGTGTTAGTACATTTAATATTTATGATTTTGGAGTAGAAGTTAAAGTGTTACTCCCTCAATAAATGTTGTGGGAGGCTTGGACCGGTGTCAGTCTGTACAGGGAAGGTGGCTGTGGCCCTACTCTGGCAATGGCACTTCTGAACACACCCACCCAGGCTGTTATGTGCGTCCCCAATGCTGAAATAACACGTGGAGGCCAAAATCTCTTTTTCAAATTTATTTTTTACCTCTTCTCCTTTAAAATCTAAAAGCCTGAAACAACCTCTAAATGCTGCCGGACAGTGTGCTCGTTAGAGCGGCCACCATCGCTGCTGGAGTGGCACCGGGAGGGAGAATTCCACGGCGCATTGGCACCAGCCCCGCTGAAACGGGCGGACGGGGAAAAACCCATGAAGGGAAGCCACGGTAGAGGACAGGGAGGGACAGGGAGGGACAGGGAGGGCCGGGCCCGTGAGGGAAGGAGGCGTTCCCGCCCGCCCCGTCCCTCCCCTCAGCCCGGCCGCCATTTCGGGAGCTGTGCGCGGGCGCGCGGCGCCCCCTGGCGGCCCCGCAGCCGGCCCGGCCCGGCCCGTCCCGGCGGCCATGAAGTCCGTGTTCGTCACCGTGGGCACCACCAGCTTCGATGAGCTGATCGCCACGGCCCGCTCCCCGCCCGCGCTGCAGGTCAGCCGACCGAGACACCGACAGCGACACCGGCACCGGGCCAGGCCGGGCCTGCCCTCCCGGGACTGGCGCCTGCGCGCCGCGGGCTGCCCCGCCCTCCCTGCAGCGTCCCGGGGTGCCTGAGGGCGCCGGGGCCGTTCGGGGGTTCCCGGGGGAGAAGCGTGAAGTGTTGGCGGAGGAAGCGGGGGGACGACCTGTGGAGCGGGGTGGGACGGGGAGGGGGCGGCGATACCGAGGCCGGAGCCGTCGGGAGCTGGGCATACCCCTCACACACCCTCTGTATTCCATCCCCTTCATTCCACCCCCGTCATCTCCCTCTTCTTCTCCATCTCCCCACCATTCCCCACCATCCTCCCCATCCCCGTTATCGTCTCCATTCACCCGTGCCGTGCCCGCAGGCGCTGCAGAGCCGCGGCTACCAGAGGCTGGTGCTGCAGGTGGGCCGGGGCTCGCTGCCGCAGCCGCAGCCCAGCAGCAGCCCGGCCGTGGCGGTGGAAGCGTTCCGGTTCAAGGACTCGCTGGCTGAGGACCTGCAGAGCGCTGACCTGGTCATCAGCCACGCAGGTACAGCCCGGCTGCTCCTGGGGCTGCGGGAGCTCCGTGGATGAAGTCTCCCCGGCCTAGGGTGGGCTGGCTGGGAGTGCTGAGGTCCACAATAGAGTTGGGTTGTTCTAGAGGCTCCCCTGTTTCAGCAGCAAGTAGGGGATTGTTTGATCTCTCACCATGTTATCTGTTTCTCTCATAGGTGCTGGTAGCTGCCTGGAGACTCTAGAGAAAGGAAAACCACTAATAGTAGTAATAAATGACAAGCTGATGAACAACCATCAGCTTGAGCTGGCCAAACAGCTGCACAGAGATGGCTGTGTCCTGTACTGTAACTGCAGGTATGGAGCTGCTGGGGCTGTTCCTGCTGGGCAAGAGCATTCAATCCATGTGACTGCACAGCTGAGAATGCAGCAAGGAAATTTACATCCTTCTCTGTCATCTCCATCTGGATATTACATTTTCCAGAATTAACACACTAACACTAGGTAGAAATTTACCACACTTACCAAGCCTTTTTACCACAACCTCTTATAATAATTTTTTTCCATTTGAGGTAACATGTACTTAGATTAAAAAAAGAAAAACACTTGGATTCAGGGGATTATTAAATAAGATATTTTCTGGTTAGTAACTTTAAGTACCCTTGTCTTCAAGTCCTCATTCAGGCTGCTCTTTTAACCAAACTTCCTGAATCCACCATACTCTCTGACAAGGAAATTCACAGATCTACTGCCTGTCACCTCAGGAGAAAAACCCACCCCACAAACAAACAATGCATGAAAAAATCCCACCATCACCAAAACCCCTAGCTCCTTTTTTTAGAGTTCATCCTGACTCCTGTTGGGTTTATTTATTCTCCTGGTTTTGACTGTATCTTACTGTTTTCTCTTTACTTGTGATTAACTCCACTCTAAAAATAAAAGATTACTTTTAAACTGAAGGCAGAAAAAATGTAACTCCCATTACTTAGTCTGCATCTTGTTCCTTTGCTCTACAAGCAGAGTTTCATATGTTTCAGAAGAGCTTTCTGAACAGACCAGGCCTGGCATTCATTTAAATTGAGCAAGTTTCTTAAACTCATTATCTTGGTACTTCTGTCAGCTTTGGAATTTTTATTTCTTTGTGTTGGGCAGTGCCAAGCATTTGAGCTTTATTTGCAGCCTGATAATAGCAAGTAACAGATTGATGTAGCTGTTCTTTCTGGCTCTGTGATCAGGGGAGAACTCTGCCATGTGTTCAAATAGGATGGATTTCCTCTTATGGTTTATGGAGCAGAGCCTCAGATCTTGTTCAGTCTCCCAGCATTGCAACCACAGAAGATTAAAAAGTTTCAAAGTTGAGTTTGTCTCAGAAAGCTGATGGAAGTGTGTTCTCAGCAATGCTGCCTACGAGCCAGTGCTGGCTGGGGCCTGCTGCTCTGGGCATTTTCTTCCTTTCCATACATACCCTTATTTAATATTTCCATGCTAAAGAATCATGTATGGATGCATGGAAAGAAAACTGTATAAAAACATTTCCTGTGGGATGGCTGTTTCTTCTTTAATTTTTGCCTTTGGTCTGTTTTTTACAGCACTCTTGTGGAGACACTGCAGTCGATGGACTTGTCAGCTTTGAAACCTTTTCCTCCTGGACAGCCAGAAAAGTTTGCTTCATTCTTGGATAAAGTTTTTGGGTTACAATAAACAAAAAAGAGAAATACAAAAGTTGGAATAAAATGTCTCATCTCCTCTTAAGGTCTGCAACTGGGCCAAACACTCAAAGAAAATATCATTTAATATTAACTGATATTAAATGCCTTCCAATTTGGCATCAAACTCATTCAGCTTTATGCATAAAAGAGTACAATGCCAACAATGAGGGAGTATGCACTGTCTAGTGGCATGGACAGACATATTTCTATCACAAAAGCTGCACTGAGATGGTAATTCCACGGGTGAGGACAAGCGAAACTACTTCTTTACAGGCATGGCATATGCCTTGTGGTCTCTTGACCTTTTTTGCCAAGTACAGGTGGAAATAAATTGTCCTTGTTGATGTTCCTGTGATGTCCTGCAGATGCCTTCAGCTCTTGGTTCATGTGTTTACAGAATGACTGAAAAGAGAGCTTAAAAGTGAGCTATTTAAGGCTCAAAAGGGAAAAAGGCATGTGGTGCATCCAGGTGAAAAAAGTTACAAGCTGCCAAACTGCTGCCCTTTGTTTGGGTGATTTACCCACAAAACACAGGACAGGAATGGGCTTGGCAATGCAATGGCTCCTTTTGCATGGTGTTACCCCATCATAACCCAGTGTTTCCTATTTACATTATATGTAGGGAAGAAATTCTCCCCTGGGAGGGTGGGCAGGCCCTGGCACAGGTTCCCAGAGCAGCCCTGGATCCCTGGAAGTGTCCAAGGCCAGGCTGGACAGGGCTTGGAGCAGCCTGGTATATTAGAAGGTGCCCTGCCCATGGTAGGAGTGTTGAAACCAGATGAACTTTAGGGTCCCTGCAAACCCAAGCCTTTCTGGGATTCTTTGATGCTGATCAGGGCTTCCCGTTTAGAGTATCGAATTTGGCAATGATGTGTTACATCGATTTCTTCAAGTAAATATTTTGAAAACCAAAGGGGGGTTGCGCTTTAAAATCTCCACGCAGGTTCTTAGGTTTCTAATGCTCTAGAACTTTAGAAGTGCATAATTGGTGCTAATTGCCCTTCCCACAAAGACATTATTGGGGGGGGGGGGGGGGGCGGTTGCTTTTGTTGTTTAAAACAAGAAAATGAAACTCCTGAATTGGCCCATTGGATGTCTAAGTACCATTTTCATGAGGAAGTTAAATGTACATAGAAGCATTCAAATCAAGCACAAAGGGCCACAGGTGGAATAAATCAGGCTGCTAGGTTGCGCAAGGCTCAGTTTTGCCAATCCCCCAAAGTTTGCCCCAGGTATTTGATTAGGACCCACTAAGATTCTTCACTCTCTTAACGATTTCTACGGAGTTATTTCAAACCCACTGCTAGCAACTCGCCTCCAGCCCGGGAGAGCAGAGGAATCCTGGATAACCACCGGGGCGATATCCGCGCTGGTTCCCCGCAGCCGAGCCATGAAGTTGAGCTCAGCCAAGGCAAGTACGGGAGGAGCCGCTTCCCACGGGCTTGGGATGCGCACCCATGCCGGTCACCAGGCGCTCTAAAAACTGCCCTAAACCAACCTAAAATAACCCCAGCGGGATCCGAGGGGCCGGGCCGGGCTGTCCGTCCCGCAGGTGGGCGCGGTGCCTCATTAGCGGCGCCTTATTAGCGGCGGCCGCGCGCCCGGCGCCTCGCGCCTCGCCCGCGTCTCCGCGCCCGCCTCAGCCGCCCCGGCCGGGAAGATGCACAAAGGCTCCAAGAAGTACTTCGGGCAGAAGTCCTTCAGCGAGGTGGCCATGGACGAGTACCTGGGCAGTCTGGGGCTGTACCGCAAGATGACGGCCAAGGACGCTTCCTGCCTCTTCCGAGCCGTCTCCGAGCAGGTGCGCAGCCGGCCGGGCTGGGGGCAGCCGGGGCGCCTCAGGCCCGGGGCGGGCCGGGAGTGCCCCCAGAGCGCTCCTGGAGACTCGGCCGTGAGCCCAGAGCGAGGAGGTGGCACAGGGATGGCTGGGAACGTGTGTGGGGATGGGTGCGAGCGGCTCCGGGCTCTTGGGCTCCCTTCAGCTTCAGGTGTCCCCAGGTGTCCCCAGCCTCTGCACCGCCTCCTGTTGTGGTGGCGTTAGGCTGGAGGATTCATGCCTAACGCGAGGCGTGAGTTAAACTATTGACGTTATCTCTTTGTTACCGTTATTTCCCCAGCTGTTTTCATCTCAAATTCATCACGCAGAAGTTAGGAAAACTTGCGTCTCGTATATGAGGCAGCACCAGTCGAGGTTTGAGTCCGTAAGTACCCTGAGTTCTGTGTCTGAGCTGGGTGCGTGCGGTTGGGAAGTGCTGTGGGAGGGGGTCAGTGGTTTAGCACCGAGAACACGATGGTTTGGCGCACTTAATGCTTGAAAGACAGGGGAAATGACGGAGTAACTGCTTCCTTATGTTGAGTTGCAGTTACACAAGTTTTACTTGCCTTTGGTTCTGAAGTTTCTGAAACCACTTAGTAGTGAATGGGGCAAGTTATTTGTGTAGTATATTGTCTGTGGAGTGACCATTGCAGAATGTAGTGGGTGGGAAATGCATAGGTTTCTGGAGCAAGAAATTCATATCAAAAGATGGTGGGAAATTCTGGAATAATTACATAAAGTCATGGAGTTTTGAGATATGGTTTTTAGTTGGTTTTGTCCGTGGCAGTTTGTGTGTATGCATTGTGGTGTTGGAGGGTTTTGAGGTGTTTTGGGGTTTTTTATTGTTTTCCCTCTAATCACATTGAAGTACTTCATTTAATCTAGGAGGAACTTGAATGCTCCTTGGACTCATATCCTTAATATTTTTTTAGAATCTCTTGGTATTCTCACATTGATACCTCAGATCATTCCTATGTTCTATGTGCCTTGCCCCCTCCAAATCAACAGCTGGTAGCTATTAAGTAGTGTCTAGGTTTAATTTTAACTTTGCTTTCTAACTGCTTAAATTTTTATATCTGTTTTCTTCTTTGTTTTTTTGAAGTATGTGGAAGGCTCATTTGAGAAATATCTAGAACGACTAGGAGATCCAAAGGTAAGCCTGATTTGGGACTTATTAAGAGATTTAAATTTTAAGAGACTAGAAGAGGAAGGTGTTTAGCTAGTTATTTGAAATGTGGTTATTTGAGTTTGAGGGTTTTTTTTAGATAGACCCAGATCTTGGGGAATCAATTACATAAGTAATACTAAGGGTTTGTACTGATAAATGTGAATAAAGTGTACATGTATAAACAATACCAGTTTTAGTAGGGAATTTGCATGGGTGCAAAGGAGCAGTCCAGTCTCTGCAGGCTGGACCGTTAAAAGCTTATTCCTAACTGTAACTCTTTAAGAAGAAAAAAAAATAAATATGTGGTGTATATCTTAAATGAAATATCTGTCAGGCTTTACAATTCCCTGCTTCTTCCTTTACTGTTCAGACTTCTATTTCTTTAGTCTTTAACCAGTAACCTTGGTGAGTGCAGCAGTTTCTGAAACAAATGTGGGTTTTTAAAAAAAAATATCTAAAGTGATGTGTTGGAGCAGCTCAGTCTTAAAAATTTTGGTAATTGTGGCCACCCCATGTAGCAGACTCCTTTTACCTCACTCTCCCTCAAATCCTTATATCTCAACTTTCAGTGCATTATTGCTTTAACAAACTGATGATTTTGAACAGATGTTTTAATAGTACAGAATTCTAATACTACAGAAATGTAGAATATAGTTGTTGATGTTTAGATTCTTCTGCTATCTCACAAAATCTCATCATATTGCCTAGGAAAGTGCTGGCCAGCTGGAAATAAGTGCCTTATCAATGATGTACAAGTACGTACCCCTTTCTTAAGGTTTACTTTGTTTTGCCCTTTGGTGTGGGGGATCTGGCTCCAAAACTTTGTGTGTTTGCCACGGAAAGGTGAAGGCATGAAACAGGATGAAAAATGCTTCCCTATAAAACTTAACTGACATGTAAATGGTGCCATCACAGCCCCTGTTCCAATGGGGGTTGAGGGCAGGGTCAGTTTGCAGAGATGCTTGTTTGCTATCATTTTGCTGATATTAAACTTGAATGTCAGGTGTTTGCTTTTAGTGGCTGAAGACTGGAAAATGGGCAGAACTGAGGAGCTGTGTGCAGTGCAAACACTGTGTGATAGTTACAAGCATGGCTAAAACTCGTGTAGGTGTTCTTGAAAGCTCCAGCAGTGAGGAGTACCTGCCCTACCTGGTGTGTAAACACTGCTGTTTATTTCAGAGGTAACACAGAACTGTTCAGGTGCTGCCGTCTTGCTGAATTAAGCTAATTAAATGATGCCAATTGTAAAAAGCAGTCTGGCTCTCTAGTGGTGGGAGATAAAAGCCTCCTTTTGCAGGCTCACTCTGTCCCAGTACTAAAGGAGCAACTTAAGTTTGGCAGGAATCACTAGCTCCCTGCACTGAGGTTCTAGTCCTTTTGCAGGGTGCCTAAATCACTTAGACTGAATAGTAAGAACAGGAATTAAGTGACTAGTAAGAACAGTAAAGCAGGAATTACTGTTCTTACTGAATAGTAAGAATAATTACTGTTCCTGTTCTTACTGATTAGTTAGAACAGTAAAGCAGGAATTACTAGCTCCCTGCACTGAGGTTCTAGTCCTTTTGCAGGATGCCTAAATCACTTAGACTGACTAGAACACCCTTCTGTAAGTGTAAGTACTTGACTTAATCTGTGAGTAAGCATCATGGCCTTTCACAGATAATTTTTGTTTCCCCCTCAAGATAGGTTTGCTCATATGGCTATTCCTTTATGGTAGCATTCATTTATCAGGGAAAGTGCTTTGCTTGGTTTTTCTGTAAACCAACAGCTCTAAACTGCTCCCTGGAAACTTCCTTATAAGACGGTTTACTGAGAGTGTGCTCTTGCAAGTCTTGTTTTCCCTCTGCCTACCTAGGCGAGACTTCATAGTGTACCGGTACCCCGGGAAGGCACCCACACGTGCTACAGACAATGGCTTTGAAGACAAGGTCAGTAAAATTGAGGGAAATCTCCTGCTGTTCCCCTGCCAGTCTGTTTCTTTACTTTCCCTGAAGCTGGATGGGTTGTCTAATTTTTTCCCTGAGAAGGGGAAGTTAATGGGAAGGGATGATTGTAATAAATTGATTGATTTTTGTGATCTACAAACTGATCCCAGTTCAGAATGAGAGTTATTGGGGCAGCTTATCTACATCAGAACTGCTGATAGGGGCAAAAGGAAGGAGCATAAAGACAAATACTGTGTATTACCTTGCATCTGACCCCTCTGGAGCTGTGTAGATGTGGGTTGCACAGTTATGTGGCTACCTCAGGCATGATGCCAGTGAAGCTGCTGTGGCATGGATTTCAGTGTGGGCTGCTAGATTTGCAAAGGTGGTCAGTCTGCTCTGAACCTGTGCTGCTGCAGCTGTTACTGATCTGTTGATGAGCGCTGCTGTCTTCATTACATGTGCTTCTTTCTTCATCTACACAGTTTCCTGTGTAGCTTAATTTAATTCCAAAATGACCTGAGTTTAAAAATCAAACAGCATGGTCTAAGTGCTCAAGGCTTTCCCACCAGAAGTCTCATTAAGTGTTGGCAGCTGTCTGGCATTACACTGTTGAGTTTGGGCAGCAGCTCCTTCTGGTGTTGCTCCTCCTCACCACAAGAGGAGAGCTTGTGTTGGCAGAATCCACAGAGCACCCAGAATGAAGAGTCCTGGCATCTGGGCTCCTTCTGGGAGCTGGTTTTCTGGGCAGCATCCTCGCTGGCAGTGTGCTGACAGCTGCCTCAGGGCTCCTGCCCGTTGCAGTTGGCTGTGGTTGTGTGCCAAGAAGTTTGGTGGCACATGTTTACATGATGTGTCAATGCCTGTGATGCAGAAAGCATCTCTTCTGCTTCTAAAAAGCAAGATTTTAAGGACTAGAGAAGTAAATGCTCTTCTAATCTTGCAAGCAGAGAAGGATGAAATGTGCCTTTGACACTTGGGATAGTGTGTCTCAGGGTGCTGCATGCAATGGGTTGTATTTATTTTACCTCCTGAGCAATTGGTGGTGTTGGAAACAAATTCCTATTTCATGTTCAATACAGCAGGATGTACAGATGGGTTTTTTTCTTTGTACGATACAAAGTTACATAGAGACTTTACCTAAATTTCAATTTTGAGCTGATGGTACAGCTCAAAAAAAGCTCAGCTTTTTCATGTTTATATTGAGAATATTTACTGTTCTCTTGGTGAGTTGGTGTCAACTGTAGAATAATAGGATATCAGAATTTACTGAATTCATCATAATTGATGGGATTACATCATTCCAGCCTTAAAACTTTGTTTTTTTAATTTTCCCAGATTTTACTGTGTTGTTCCGGTAACGGCCATTATGACTCTGTGTATACAAAACAATTTCAGGAAAATGCTGCCATTTGCCAGGGTAAACTTGAAATCATTTTTCTGTGAAAGAGAATTGTGTGCTTTCATATGTTTAGAGGCAGTTTCAGTTTTCAGGGGTGGGGAGAAGAGAGATGGAAGCTCACTTCTGGTATATTTTTATGCATAGACTCATTTTTTTTTAACCTGTGAAGTGAGTTTTTGAACTAAATGACTTTCAGAGGTCCCTTATTCCCAACTAAGTTACTTTATGATCCTGTCCTTAACTGCATTTGATGTCAGTACAGCCCTTTAACAGTAGATAATATCTGAAGATCTGCCTGCCTTAAACTGCAGGAGTTCTTATGGATCTCATATTGTTGAGCTTTGTGTTGGTTTGTTCAGCTGTATTATATGAGATCCTCTACAAAGATGTGTTTGGCATGGATGAGGAAGAATTAAGGTCTGCAGTTGAGGTGTTTCGAAGTGGATCCAAGAAGAACAGAAACAGTGCTCCTGTAGGAAGTGAGGATGCAAACTTTGGTTGTCTCCATGAAAAAGTGCCCCGAAATCCATCAGAAAAGAGGTAGTATGTTGGGAAGGGGATCTGGTAAGAGGAAAGCAAAAAAAAAAAACCTTAAAAACCTTGCAGAAGACAACTTTTCCAAGTTTCTATGAATTTTTATGGAGTATTAACTCTTCTTTTCCTATGTTATGACACAAACACAAAGCTCAGGTATATCATTGAAGAGAGTGTGCTTTTCTTGGAGTTGGGAATTGCCACATAATTGAGTGTCCTCTGCTGCAGGCTGTTCTATAGTTGTGTGTTACTCTGTAAAATGATAGCTTGTTTGTAAGTAAAATTGCTCCTTATTCATTAGAGCTTTTTAAATTATTTTTGTAATGAGAGACTTATTCTTCTAAGCCTCTATAGCTCTGAAAGGCTTGAGAGCTGCCTCTGAATGCTTGCAGACAGCATTGATTTGATGGTACCTGGCACAGAGTGTCTTTTTGTCCTTGACAGTGCAAGAATTCAGTCAGTGGGATCACCTCCATCCTTTCCTAATGCAAGCCCTCAGTAGGGATGGGTATTGGAACAAGCAAAGGTCAAGTTCTTAAAGCTTGGAAAAGGCTGGTCCTGCACTGCATTGCACCTTGCTGGTGTTTAAGGCAAAACGTGCCACTTGATGGCACCATGGTGCTTTTTCAGGTTGTCTGAACAGTTGGTGATATTAATCCTGGCTGGAAATCGTGTGTTGTAGCTTTTGTAATCTTATTTTCAATTCTTTAGACTGGACGACTGGGAAGGCAATGATGCTGACAATCCACAGGAAACCAAGTTCAAACAAGGCATTGAAGAACAAAAGGTTTGGCAGTTCAGGAAAAATCCTTCTGGTTTGCTTTTGGGGTTTTTTTTCCTGTTGTATGATGTTACCCTTGTTAGGGCTAAATCCTCTTTACCACTTTTTAAAAATGTATTTTTGGTTAGTGGCTGGCTTATTTCTTCCATCTAGTTGTCTTTTGGTTTTGCCCTTGAGATTCTCTTTAACTGGAAATGGCTCTTTTACTTTCTGAAATTCTCTAGTCCTTCTCTAGCTGATTTTTATTTCCCCCAAAAGATGGAGCTTAGCAGATGTTTCCTGATTTGTTTGTTTTTCCCAGAATATGGTTTAAATTAGTTCACTTTTGTCTTGACCATAGTATAAATTACTTCAGAATACTTCTGGAAATTGTGCAGAGTTTTCAGATGTAATAACTGAAATGCTCACTTACTTTTGAAGCTGTGGCATCATTGATCTGGTTAGCTTTCTTTGATTCATTTTGAGTACAGAACAATGCCAAGTGTTACTCTTGAGCATGTTCTGCTTTCCACAGTCAGTTTGCTCAGCACCTGAGTGCCTGAATCTGTTTTCATACTCTTTGAGTTTTAGTTTTTACGGAAATACAGTGGAAGTGAAAATTTTGGAAAATAGCATCTGTACTTTTTTAAATGGTGCACAGATGCTGGCAGAATAGAGACTGTGCTGAACACATGAAATGCACTTGTTAATGCTCCATTCCAATTCTGTTTTTAGCCTCCAGAAAATCCTCCAAAGATGCCTGTTCCTTATAAAGTACTAAAGGCACTGGACTCTACCATCTATCGAAATGTGGAGTTTGATGTTTGGCTGGACAGTAGAAAAGGTATCTTTGGGAAAGGGAAAAGTCAAAAAGCTCTTCCTGTAGTAGGGTTAGCATTAAATTTATGAATCTTGAGTCCTTTCACCTGATTCTGCACAGCTGAAATGTGAAGGACATAGGTGAACTCAGCAGATAGCTGTAGGTAGGACATGTTCTTGGTGTCCTGTCTGCCATTCAAAGTACAAAATACCCAGCTTTTGATACTGTATAATGGTACAAGGTTGCTAAAAATCTGATCTCTGCTACTCATTGACTGTACACAGGAAATAGGAGGATTCAAAGCAGAGCACAGAACTCTGTTGCCATTCTGTTGTATTGGAAAGCATTCAAATGTGAGAGTTTTTTGTTAGAGCATGTGTGCAGAGACTTCTTTTTAGAGCACGATTTTGGCCTCAGAATTGTATAATAATGAATATCTCAAATATAGCATTGAGATCTGTCAGATGAGTTTTTCTCCTGCCTCCTAGCCCTCCTGGGCTTGAACATTCTGCGGAGATTTTGTGGTTCTTGTGGCTTGGGAAAGGTTGGCTGCTTTTTGGCATTCACTGTGGCTGATCTGTAAAGCAAGAAGTTACCAAGAAAGATAAGTTTTTAAGTGATGCTTGATGTCTGACCCAAAGTGCTTTGCATGCTGAAGAACTCCAGCATTTCACCATGGAGTAATCAGTAATGAAGATCATTAAAATTCTTGGAACAGAGTGTGGTAACCAATTATCTGTGTAGAATACTGACGTGCAGAAAAGCCAGGCAAGGAACAGAGGTAAAAAAAGCTGAAATCTAACAGCAAGGAGACTTTAGGCAATGTTAGCTTTTCCTGGATGACATTTCATGTTTGCCAAGTGCCACTGGGACTCTGGCAAGATCAGAGATGTCCAACATTTTTAATTCCAGGGTTTATATTAAATGCAGGATTAGCTCTGTGCCACCACAGAAGCTGCAGTGTTGTAGCAGTGCTGCTTGCTGCATTATCTGGCTGTTGCTGGTCTCATGTGACTTAGCCTGGTTATGGTCTATTGTAAGAACACCTAGAGTTACTCCACTGTTACTATGGGGAATATTCAGGTATGCACAGGAAGTATTTAACTCAATTGGCCTATAGATTGTAGTTGGCTGCTGTCATGAAGTATTTTAGGATATGTGAAGAAAGAACAGTAGCTGAAAGGCTTTTTTCCCCCCATTTATTTATTCATTTCTTTCTAGAGCTTCAAAAAACTGACTACATGGTGTTTGCTGGGAGACAGTACTACTTAGGAGATAAGTGTCAGGTCAGTACTTGAAGGAGACTCACTTATGATCAGCTGTTAAAACTACTTTAAATGGACTATGATAAACAATGAAGTCATTTGACTTCATAGAATTCTCTAATGCTTTTCTAATTCTCTTCCCTGTAGGTGTTCTTTTAAATGAAATTTCTTTCTGAAATCTACCTTTAAACTTGGTAGTCTGATAGAAAAGCAGTTTGGGGATTCAATGTAAACCAATCATCCACATTCTCTGAGTGTGGAAGTTCCAGGCAGAGCTCAAAAGCACAGGGGGTGCTTTTGATGTAGTTGTCCTTGGATTTTTCACTTGGGCTAAGCAACAATTCTGGATAGTCTTACATTTCTCAAAAGTGAAGTAGCAAAATATTTTTATGAAATAAAAAGGGAAGAGCTAAAAAGGGAGGAGTAGATCTGGACAGGAGATGCTGAAAGAAAGGTCTGTTATCTTTGTATTCTAATGTCATATGTAGTGAGGGCACATTTTTTAATCAATCTTTAAAGTAGTGCTAATTATTCACTCAGTGATTTGTTTCTTACTGAGCTGAGCTTTCGTTTTCTTACTTTATCTTCTGTTCTCCTCAAGTTCTTAAGCAGCAGTCTTCCTTGGCACTTATCTGCTGGGCTCAGGGGATAAAAATAAGTTAAGGAGCTGGTATCTTGCCTCTCAGTTGCTCACAAGACTGATTTTGTCTTTTTATCCTCCCTGAAGTCAGTACACTGCTCTTTATTTTGGTTGCTGTTTTGAAGAAATATTTGAGACTGTTGGGCCAGCTCAGTAACATGGGACTGGCTGGGAGCAGCCTTTGCTATTAGGGGTTTGTGGACAATATTCTGATGCAGTTTAAGTTTTTTAGAGCTTTACTTGTTCTCTCTCCAGGTGCGTCTGGAACCAGGAGAGAAGTATTACAATGCTCACATCCAGGAAGTGGGACAGGATAGCAACACTTTGACTGTGTTTGTTGAGGAGCTGGCAGAAAAGTAAGCAGTGATGACTTTGAGTTTAAACTCCTTCTGGTTGAGGGCTTTATTTTTTTTCTGATGACCAAAGTCATTATTGTAATGCTTTATGTGAAACCTTGCTGCTTTTCCTTCACTGGAATATAAAAGTGATCTTTACAGCTTGGGCTTAATTCACAGAGAGCAAATTGCCCTCCTCTGTTGGGTTTCTCTGGAGTTTTTATGCTGTACCCAAGCAACAGAATAATTGGCACTTCTGGTGAATCTAATCACTTTCTCCTCCTTGCTGTTCAATCATTCGCCCTCCTCCAAAGCTGGGATTGACAACATCCTGCAAAAATTCTGTGTTGTACCCTGCTTTTAGGTGTACCTCTGGAGGCACACAGATGCAGGCTGGGGAGAGAGACTTGACCCAGGAAATAATAGTGATTAAGCTAAAATAGTGTTTAACCTAAAGCCTAGCTTGTCTTTTCTTATTAAACAAGTAGCAGTAATGTGTGCTTGGTGCCAGAGAAACAGATTATTTATTTTCACAAGCTATTTCCTCTGTCTTGGTGTTGCTTCAGTTTGTTACTGTGCAGAGTACAATACATAAGAGTACCCTCTGGTACTGCTAACATGGGTGTCCTTCCTGCAGGCACACAGTTCCTTTGGCGAACTTGAAGCCAGTGTCACAAGTGGCTCCTGTCCTTGCTTGGAATATGGCTCACAACAGAAGAGGAGCTTATCAGAAAGTAACTGGTGGACACTTCTCAGGAATAGGTTTGTACAATGCTTCCAGAAACATTTCTTCCCTGGGGAAGTAGGAGAGTTGCTCATGGGAGCTGTAACTGTAGCAGGCTTTGGATGTTGGAATGGACTCAATTCACCCTGTGATGTAAAACTTGGCCACTGTAGGGGTTTTATAAAAAGCTGTCTTTCAGACAGGGATGAATTTAACTTTTCAATAGAGCAAATGTATTGAAATACAGAGCAAATTTGGTATTGCTCAAAATTGCCCAGAACAAATTTGCCACTTGGGAACCATCTAGAAAGACATGTCAGTGAACCAGAGAGCTTGTCTGACCTGGCATGAGCAGAGATGGATGGATGGAGCAGGGATCCACTTAAATATGGGTTCAATTTAATTTGGAGGAGGAGTGGTGAGGTTTTTTACTTTTATGAATAAATGCAGCCTGCATAGAGAGGTTTTAACACTGAGTACTGGTTGGATTAGCTGAAGCTGGGAAGGTGTTCCCGTGTCAGATGCTTGTATCATGAATTCCTGCTTGATTCTTTTAAAGAAATGTCTGTAGTGCCCATATTTACAATGCACTTTTTCTGGAACGTGCCACTGGCTTTCTTCTCTATGGGTTCTTCTTCGCTTTATCATTTGTGGCCATAGCTCAGGTTTAAGGTGTAAATCTCTTTTCTGTCTCATGGAAACTGCAGAAATGGATATGAAAACACGGAAGAGGATGCTCAAGAAGGTCCGTGGGAAGGAAGTGTTCATGGCTGTGGCTTACAGCAGGGGCCAGCCAGTGCTGCCCCCCAGGCTGCAGCACAGTGCTCCCTCAGGGCGCTTCCCTCCCATCCACTGCTCCCAGGGAGCTGCAGCCATGGCACCCTACAAACCCTATCACCAGCAGAACCCTCCCAGGCAGCACCGCGACTCCGGCATGCCCAGGTAGGAACCTTTAAAAACATGAGCTGGTCACTTGTTTCCTGTTCACTCTTGCTGCACACCGGTTAGGAGAGAGTTTGTGCTGTCCAGGTAAAACTACAGCTGAGAGGCACTTCTGGTAGTTGTACTTTTTCCCCTTTAAACTCAGGGTATCTACGTGGTTTGTAGACATGGGTATGTACATGGGTGTATATGGGTTTTGTAGACATGGGTATATATATATCACCTGGAGAGAGAACAAGGGAAGCTCTAGAAAAGCTTAAACTGCATCAGAATATTGTCACAAACCCCTAATAGCACAGGCTGCTCCCAGCCAGTCCCATGTTACTGAGCTGGCCCAACAGTCTCAAATATTTCTTCAAAACAGCAACCAAAATAAAGAGCGCTGTACTAACTCCAGGGAGGATAAAAAGACGCAAAATCAGTCTTGTGAGCAGCTGAGAGGCAAGATACTAGCTTGGCCCTCAGATAGCATTCTAGCCCAGCCCAGGGAAGAGAGGCTGTCAGAGTTATGACAACTTGTCCTGGTGAGTGACAACAAACCTCTCTCTTCCACCAAAAATTGCTCTACCACGATGCTGGGGCACGAATTGCCTGTTTGCAGCAGAGTGTGAAAAAGCAGGTTTCTTGGTGGCTCTGCAGAAGGAGCTGGGTTCAAAGTGAGCAGCCAGAGGCAGGTGGAAGTGCAGGTGGTGGTGACTGCTCACCCCTCTCTTGCTCCCCAGCTCGTACAGTCGCAGCCGCCGCCCGCTGCCGTGCCCAAACAAGGAGTGCCAGTACGGCTTCGTGCCAGGGGCTGCCGAGGAACCCCAGGGGCCAGAGGAAACTGTCACCTTCTGTGAAATCGAAGGAGATGACCCTGCTTTTCCTTCTCTGCCTGTGAGTTATGAACAAAGGGTAAGTTGAAGCCTCTCAGAGAGAGGAGGAGGGGGAAACTAAATGCACAGTGATTCTTTACTCAATATATAGAGCAGGGGTTTTTTGCTTTCTTGGAGTAAGGTTTAGCAGTGAATGCGTTTTTGACAATGGAAGACTGAAATTAGTCTAGTTCCTGTAAAACATTCTTAAAAAATATCAGTTTTTCTAGATATTCCCTTCTTGGTATCTTCAGTAGCAACACTTGTTTTCTTTTAAGCATATTTTCATAAACATAATCATGTTTCTCCTTTCTGTTGCGGTTTGAAAACAAACTATTTTCCTCCTGTGCATATCTGTCTAGCTCTAAACATTGTGGGAGAAAGCTTTTCACTTGTTTGCCACACTATAATTTATCATTTGGGGAGGAAGATTCAGAAACTGGATAGTGATAGCCTGTTTTTCCCTAAGAATTTGTAGTTGTGATGTCTTAGATTAATGTGTTGTTCCTGACACAGTTTCTTCTGCTACCAAAACAGGGAAAAATTGCAAACCTAGACTTTTCTTAAAGCAGTCTTTCTGTTAAGTTGTAGATAAAGTGGCAAAGTGTATTCTTAAACTTTAAAATGCCTTTTTTTTTTTTCTTTATTTGTAGTCTAGACTTAGTCCAAAGCTGGGAGTGCTAAGAAAAAAAAATCAATTTATACTTAGGTATCTGAATAGGAAAGCAGATTAAAAAAACCACAACCAACCTGGTATGTTTGAATTTTTTTGCTGTGTTGATGCAATGAACTATTGTTAGACTCATATTTAAATGAGGAAGAGAGAATATGCTTAGGGCTGTTTCAGCACCAGTCATTTTTTCTTTGCTCTGATGTACTAGATCTGTAATCTTTGCTCTGATTTTTCCTCCAAGAGTGCCAAGGAAGAAGGACACATTATCCTGCAATTTCTTTTTTCCAACATGAAATCAATACAGCTCAGTGGTTTTTTCTCCCCCTTTGCTAGACTTGCCTGCAGCTCCTAATGAATAGGTTTTCATGTTCATTCAGTGACTTTGTTATTGTCAATGCCAAAGCTTTTTTTCTGTCTCTTCCTTGTCTTGTTTAGTAAAGGAATGTGACATTTCCTGGGGAAAGATGCATCTCACAGAGGACTCTGCCATGCTGCCAGAGGCCTGGTGGGAGAATCTTCTGACTTACCATCTCTGCTTCAACCTTGGAAATCTTTCAAGCCTCTCTGAGCACTTTATCGATCTTGTAGTCACCAGTGGCTTCTGAGGAGAGTTTTGAGTGTCACCTTAGCCACCACAAGAGTGAATCAACTTATTTTACTTAAGCATCTCAACCCTACATTCCTCCTTCAGAGAACTGATTTTTTAAACTGGGGTGCAGCTAAGGATTTATTTCAGTGCAGCAGCAAAGGGCCTGTAAGAAACTGAAGGAGTGCTGTGGGTGGCCTTGGAGTGTGCTGCTCTCTGAAATAGTCAAGGTTGCACATATGGATCAGCCTAGTGCAGACAGTGCTGTCTATGCCAGCAGCCACCTTCTGGTTCCACTGGTTGGGACTAAAGATGACCTTTCTCCATGGTGATCAGTGTTTGGATGAGCTGATCTACTGCTGGTGTGGGGGGAATGCTCTGGAATGAGGAATGCACTAATACAGCCTTGCCTGGGATCTGCTCCTTCCTTTGCAGCTTTGTTAGACTTTGGGAAAAAGCTGGCTGAGTTCTGGGAGGGAGCAGCTTGACTGCCTGCATGGGACAGTGGTAAAGCTTCTGAACTGCCTTAAGTGTGCAAGGCAGAACAGGGGGAGAAGGAAAGAAATGTTTGTTGCATTAGAATGGACATACAGATGATGCTTCTAGTAAGCTTTGGTTGCAGCAAGCTGGGTCTGCCAGCCTGGTTCTGTGTGTCTGTCTACAGAGCATGGAAAGGTTCTGAATTATTTCTAAATGTGTGCTTCTGACTTTGCCTTTTAGAGCCACACTAGCCATGCTCCCATTGTCCATGGTCCAGGGGCATTTTGGGTAGCAAGGAGAGGTCCAAACTCTGTTCCATCCAACAAGCAGACTCTGAGTACCTTAGAGGAAGAGGAAGAAGCAAGTGAAAATGGTGAGTTCTTGAAGGATTAATGGGCAAAAAAATGTTTAAGAGATTGTATCCTTTAGGAGATGTAAGGAACCTGCTTTTGACAATGAAAAGCACATTGACAAAGTGAGATGATACTGAAAGCAGGTTATTTATAGAGGCACTGAAGTATAATTGCAGTAACTCCAGATTTAAGCTTTTTTTGCCTTCCCCTTTTTTCCCCCTGAATCAAAACTTCCTGTTCTCTTTCCCTTGTAGGGAAATTTCATGAGGAATATATCTATGTATCTTCAGGTAAGTAAAAGTTTAGTCTTTGCTGATAGAACATTTGGTGAATGTAATACACTCAATTATGAGCTCTTTATATGTTTCTGAAGGATTAGATTTAGTGCAGCTCTTTTCAATTAATTTTGCTTATGTTCCCCAGATCCCAATTGTGAAACTGCAGCAGTGTTTAGTTCACCAGAACCTGCAGCAAACTTGGTAAGTTTTACTCACAGACTGTTCAGATTTGAGATCTTTGAGGTGTGTGGCATTCATGGAAACTGTCCTTGGATGCACAAGTGGGTTAGAGACTTAATAAAATAAATGAAATCGGCATTCCTTTCTATATTCACCATCCTTTTCCTCTGTGAATGGTGAGGTTTTTATCTGAGTCTGCAGGTACAGTCTGAATTGCACTGGATGCATTAATGATTTTCCATCTTTCCCTCTGCAAAGAGGGAATGTGTATTTGAGTGCTGTTTACTTTTCTTTCTCTGCTCCAGACAGCACTTGCTTTTATCAGGCAACCCTTCAGGTTATATTCAGTTGATCTTAGCCCTCCTCTGTGAGACTGGAGAGATCTCATCTGTGATAGAACTTATCTTGGAACTTAATTTTTTTTTATTTGAAACTAAATCTTTAGTCACCTGCTGCTCCACAGTGGGTGTGAAAGCAGTCCTGAGCATGCCATAATAGAACTGTGTTTAATGGAGCTACAAAAGACACTCTGAGTGTATAGTCCAGAAATTTAAAAATAAACACTAGGGGTGTGGTGTGTGTGCCTTGTGGCTTCTTTGCCACTGAAATGGACCATGCTTTGCTTTGGAATCCCTTCAGGAAGAAGGGCCAGTCTCGGTGTCACCTCCAGATGAAGTGGCTTCCTACAGCTATCCCCAGAAGGTAGTGTCTGGTACTCTGAACTGTATCTCACACTGCACTGTGGTGGCCCTGCAGGGAGGTGACCACTCTGCTTGGACTGTGACACTTTCTGGGGACCCCTCACAGCCTCTGGCAGCAGAGAATGCAATTCCCTCTAAATACAAGCAAAGCAGAAGATGCCTTGCAGGTGTCTGCAACTCTAAACTGGTATTTTCAAGCCAATTTTTTCAGAGTTTAGATAGTTAGTGCCTTTACAGCTAGGATTTACAAGATGGATTTGTGTGAAGTGAGAATTTTTGAAGTGTGTGGTATTTTCGTAGTCTTTGTCAAAGCCAGTTGCAGAGGCAGACTGTTGAGTACTCTTGACTCTTTTCCAGGTGTTGGTGAACTCTGCAACAGTTTCCACCTCCACAGATGTTTATACTGCTCCAGCTACAGGTCTCTCTTCAAATTCTGCTGCCTCCACTCCAGCCAGTGTCATTACAGCAGCTCCCCCACAAACAGCAGTGCAGCCTGTCATAGTATCTCCCTTTTCTGTGGGGAGGCCAGGTAGAGTGTACAGACTGCAGCTGTGGACTTGGATTTCCAAGTTTTCAGTTACATTTTCCCCTCCCTTTCTCCCCCCATCCAAAACAAGTGTTAAAAGGCTTTAAAAAAAAGTGTCACTTGCTTTGGTTTAAGATTACATAGCTGTAACTTGGCTGCTGGCTTCTTGTTTTGAAGGGGCTGATGCCCCTGAATTTTTGTGGGAATTGGAGTTCTCTGCTTTGTGTTCCCCCCTATCCACCTTTAACCATTAATGCCAAGTGTTTGCTAGAAAATTCTTTTCAGAAGGCAGAAGTTCAGTGTGACTGCTTTCACCTCCCCTTTCCTACAGCTAATTTTCCTCTTGAGTTGAGGTAGCAAGCCTCTAGAGCACCATCACTTCCAGGAGAGTCACTGCCCAGGGTGTTCCAGTTTATTTTTGTGACCCTTAGTTTCCTCTGTGCAGGGCGATCAGGTTTGTGGGTGCACAGGGTGCCCTCTCCACCTTAGGTCCTCTATTTGCTTTGCTCTTAGAAAATGGCAGTTATGAAAAAATTCTGTTTTCCTTCTTACAGAGAGCACTTTTCCTGTCTTCTGTAAGTTTTCATTTAGCATCTAAGACATCTCCACCTTCCATGCTGCTCAGTTCTGTCTCACTTTTCTTGGTTTTTTTTTTCTGCTCCTACTCTGCATGAGAGTTTAGTCAGCATGGTTCTCAAAGCTGTCTGCTCACTGGTGCCAACCTGCTGCTGTGTTAGAGGTGTGGGCTACCTAAAAGGATATTTAACAGTTGTCTATCCAGAAGATTTTTGTTCTGATATGTCTCAAGCCTTCCCTTGTTTTTGTGGGTTTACTGTCACACTTCTGAGGACTTCAGGTGATTAGCCTAAAGCTGTTGTTCTCTTACAACAGAGAAGTCTGGCCTGCCTTCTAATATGAAGAAATAATTGAAAAATACTTTTTTTCCTTTAACTGGGATATACATCTTGCAGATAGAAGTGCAGTTAAGGCTTGAGAGATGGGAAACCTTCCTATCTAGTTACAAAATTTCTTCTGTTTGCCTTTTAAAGTGATTTCTGAACAGAATTTTGTTAAAGCCTGTATCTAGAGGCACCAAGGTGTCAAAGTGCATGCTGAGTTGTGTAAGTTAACACCTTACTCGTTTGACATACCATGGCAAAGTTAACCTTTTGGGTGACATTTGTTTCCTTCCAATTGTAGCAGTTTCTTCAGTGCCATTCCCAGTTTACTCAGCTCCTCTTCCCCCAGTGAGTGAGGTGGGAGAAGCCAGTGCTGTGCTTCCAGCTTACTCCTGTGATCCCAGTGGCAGTGATTTGCCTCGAGGTAATTAATGATGGTGGTTTGTATTTTTACTCCTGTTGCTCTTCAGCACACTTCTGACTTGTGCTCTCCTTGGAAACTTAACAGAACACCAAGTGAGAATACATAGTGAGAAGAAATGGCTCTCTGCAACTTGCAGGGAATGAGAAATAATATTATACATATTTATGCTAAAAGATTTTCATTCCCAGTTTGGAACAGAGAGTTTGTATCTGACTCAAATGTGATCATTGCAGCTCTAGACAGCACCTTAAATAAATGAAAGCCCAGGGAGAGAGTGCTTGGCCTGTGTCATACTTGTTTGTGGCCAAGTAACCACTTTTCTGATAACTGATTAAAATAAGAACTGTGTGTTTATAAGTTGTGCTCTTGCACAGTGGGGTGTTTTAGTTGTTTTCCTTTATGGCTCCAAGCTGTAATTCTGTGATATGACAAACCAGGGCTGAAGTGTGGGGTCAGCTTGTTCCTTGGGTGTGCAGCTTTGTCACACACTGCCATCAGCTGGGACGGTGTCCCAGGTCCACATTGAGCAGTGAGTGCAGAGCCCAAGCCTGCTGCTTTCACACTGCTGCTGCTGTGCTCTGCAGTTGCTCTGCTGCCTCCCCTGTGCCCTCAAATCCAAGAATTGTTCACCTTGGCTGTTCTGGCTCCCTTCCCTGCTGTGGTAGCATCACTCTGACCCCATGCTCACATCAGAGTTCCTGCTTTCCAGCTTGAGCTGAATGCCCTTTAACTGAGGCTTTCTCCACTTGGGAGAATGGGGTGTGAAGTGTGCTGACAAGAATCTGGAGTGGATGTGGATTAATAACCTCTCCAGACCCTGCCTGGAGCTCTTCAGCTGAGTCAGTCCACATCATATTGGTCCTGTCCTTGGCACAGGCTGTAGGAATTTTAAAGGTTGCTTCTTGAATGCTACATGCAGTACTGTTGTGTTACACTGCTGGAGTATAATCTATATGGCCTTTAAGTTAAAAAGCCCAGCAGGTTTGGAGTAGGGCAGGGTGAAATATGTGGGTGTGCTTGATCTGGAGTTCTGTGTGCTTTGCTAAAGACACCAGGCCTGGTACAGATGGGGAGCAGGACTTGGCAATAGACTGGAGTCCTGGACCTGGGAGGAAATCCTCCTGTGGGCTCTAGCATTGGTTGTATCTGCATTTATTCCAGTTTTCATACCATCTTGTATCTTGTTTTAATGGCATTTAGGATTTGTCAAGTGTGTTTATTAACCTCAAGTGTCCTGCCCTTGCATGGTGCCTTGTATTTGAAGGAGCTGTTGATAAAAGCCTGCTTGAAATTGCCATGTTCCAGAAACAGAGTGTTCAGTGCTGGCTGGAGCTTCCCAACAGCACAGTGAAAACTCTAGCACCAGATGAGATTTTTATCAGGCATCAGTGTGATCTTTATATTTTCATATCAGAACGGAGAACTTGTTATGGCTTAGCTGTTGCTTCCTAAGCAACATGTTTTACTGAAGATGGACTTGATTTCCAGACATCTAAAAGAGGAATCTAAACACAAACTGGTCTCCTACTGTACTGGTTTCTTTTCCATCATTCCACAGATGTCAGTATTTCCAGTGTCACTTTGTCACTTCAGTCTCCCAGCAGTTCCTTTGTACTGTTATTGCTGCTATGGAAGCAGCTGTTTCATTCAGCTCTTATGCTTGCTTTGCATAGATTTGCATAAACAATTGAAGAACAAAATTGGGTTTTTAAAAAAATCCAACTTCTTCCAGATGTAGATGGAATTTTAGCTAGATACCAAAAGGTTTGCACTTGTCTAAGCCTTTGAGTTATTTTTACTATTTCACTGACCATGGTCAGTGTTAAAGCCAGCCCACCAATACCTCCAGGACTAAGGAAGGATCTGTGAGCATTTCCTAAAACAGCTGCATGGATTGTTGCCCTGATAATTGGGCTGAGCAGTAAAAGAATTGAGAATTGGCAGCAGCAACAGAGGAATAAATCCACGTGGATTTTAAAATTGTGGTTTGCTTTGCTGATGCTTTTGCCTTCCTGCAGCAAGGCACAACACAAAGTGCCACAGAAGCAGGGCTGGGGAAGGTGTGGGAGATGAGTGGGCAGGGAGGCACTGTGGAGCCTGGTCTAGGGCAGGGTGGGTGTTCGTGAGGATGGAATGTGCTAGCTCTGGAGGTGTTGCTGAGTTGAATCCCTAGAAAATTCCTTTTGAGTTGTCTCCCTGCTTTCCCTTGGCTTTAGTACAGCTGGGAGCTCAAAGGCTCTGCTGTGGAATAGGTCACTTGCTCTTCCTTCAAAGCCTTCAAAGCAAATCTGGATTGAAATCTAAGAAATCAATTTTTCTCATGCACAGTTCCAGCACTCCATCATGGGATTAAACACACACCCTCTTTTTTTTTTTCTTTTTTTTCTTTTTTTTTTTTTGTCCTTTCAGTGGGTCAACTTTAAAGGTTTAAAGCTGCTTCACAGCTTTTGGACAGTTGGAAATGTATTTCCAAGTTCAAAACCCTGTTGCTTTTGGAGAGAGGGTTCAAAGTCCCTTCACACACCTGGGACTGTTTCTCAGCATATCACTTCCTTGGCTGGGGACAAATTATTCAGTACAGGGAAGAGAGCAGTAAAAGACTCTGCAAGAAAGTAGGGAACTGAGTACCCTTGTGGGGAAGGAATTTATTCCTTATTCCTGCCCCCCACTGAGCTTAATATAACAGTTGGAGGGGTGCAAAACTTGGTGAGAAGCTCTGTGTGAAGTCCTAGTTGCTTAGACAACTTTTCTGATTATTTTGTAAAAAAAAAAAGAGTTATCACTTGAGTAATCAAGATGAATAAACCAAAACTAAAGCTAATGTAATTAAATTGAATTAAATAATTAGTTGGCCAGACAAATGCTCTGCCATTGCACAAACATCTAACTGGATTTAATTTAAAAGATAAAACTAGTTTAACAACAATTTATATTCAAGATACGTTCTTTACCCTTGAAATTTTAAAGCAAAGGTAGTGCTGAAATACTGTTACTCATTAAGTAAGAATAACTTCAGGTAAAATGTTGTTAATGTAAGTTGCTTTTGCTTCTTGGTTTATGTTCCTCTGCTCTTTAATGTCCTGTCTTTAATTTCAGATACAAAGGTCTTGCGGTATTATTTTAATATGGGATTGCAAGTAAGTGCTTTTAAAATTAGTATAGCAATTGTCTGTAAAAACTGCTGGGTTTCCTGATAAATGTACTGATGTATTCAAAATTCCAAGTGTCCTAAATGTGCATTCTGTGCACTGGACTATTAATATGGATGGACTTTATTGGTGGAGATTAAAGCCTGGCTCAGGAAGTAAAGTTCTACCACAAAATGTGAAGTACACCATATTAATTATTTTACTGTGGGTTGTGGTGGTTTTTCAGTTTTACTTTTAGTTTTTTGGGGTTTTTTTTTTTTGTATTTTGATGGTGGATAAGTATTCTTTCTATGAAGAGAAGGGAAGAATCTGAGCCATTCTTAAAAAGAATTTGTGCACTTAGATAAGAAATCAAAGACCACTTAGAGATGTGTGGATGGAGTGTCCTAGGGCTTGTGCAGCTGAGCTCAGACTGGTTAGCACCATTTCTGTGTTCTGGAAACCTGCTCTGCTGTAGTAGTTAAATGCAGTGTCAGTGCTGCTGCTCAGGGAAGTAAAAAGAAGCAACATGAGCTCCTTCAGCTGAAGAAATGGGAAAAATGTCTGAAAATATGGCAAAGTTAATAAATGGGAATCTTCTTTCTCTGTAAAGACTTCAGACACAGCAGCAGTGTGGCTGTTGCTGCAAGTATCTTTCCTGGTAGGCTATGTTGGTTTGATGGGGTTTTTGTTTATATGTCTTAAAAGGGCTAGGGAGGAAAAAAATTCACTTTTTCCTAACTTTAGCTCTGAAAGTAGCAGTGATTTGGAGGAGGGCTGGCGCGTGTGACCATGTTTTTCCTTTTTCTGCAAGTATTGCCATCAGAGCTGCTGGCCTTCCATGATGTACATGCAGCCAGTGCTGCCTCCATCTCCAGTGGAAGTTTACCCAGCCTATGCTGAGCCAGCTCCTGTCCTGGATCAGTCAGTGCCCCAGCTCTTCCCTGATGCTGGGCAAGCTGAGGTCCACCAGGTCCCCTTGGAGGCATCACCAAATGGTTTGTACTTGAGCAATGCTGCCTTCATACTCATGAAATCCTGCATAAAAAGGCCATCAGTGTGGCTGAAGTGTGGGAATGAGCTTTTTGTTCTGTTTTTTTTTTTAAGGAAACTTCCAAAACACAGAGCCTCCACCCCTGTCCTATGGGCCAGTGTATTACCCAGTGGTGTCAGACCCCTACAGCCAGCAGCCTGTGCCTGCCTTTGACTCTGTGGTTCCTGCCTACCGCTACATTGGCACCTGGCATCCTGTAAATCCTCCCCATGGAAATTCCCCACCTGTGGCCAAGGCTGGGAGCTCAGGAGCACCACCCCAGGTGGGCTACATGGCCTCCCCTAACCCTGCACCTCCTGATGCACCTCAGGGAATGTAAACCTGGAAGCGGGGGGCTCCTCCTTGGCTCCTCGATTCTTGTTTGCCAGCTCTTGTTAATACTGTTTTGTAAATGTTATCCTCTCTTAGAGGGTTGAGTCAGTTTGCTCAAACTGTGTTCAAATTTCGTGTTTCTCTTTAGGTTTATGCTACTGATAGATGACAAGATGTTGCTTTAGTTGATTAGGGAAGCATAGGAGAAAAGTACTTTTATGCAGGGAACAGCTTGGATGTGAGTAGAGGAAGGATGTGAAAAAGCTTGCTGTGACTAAAGACATGTTATGTGTCTCTGAGGGCTTGCACTGAGCACTTAAACACCTGGTTCTTGCTGAAGCACTGAACCACTGCCATCACAACTCAGGTAAACACTGGGCACAGGGTCATTAGAGGGGGGATAATAATGTTTAAAGTAAGTTGACTTTTTCAGATTTTGCAAAACAAAGCTGCTTTCTCTAGTGGTCACATATTTGAAACACATATTTGTATTTCTTCTGTCTGACTTTGTGGTGCATAGGTTTCATGGCTGTGGAAAGTGTAAGAATAATGATTTGATCTGTTGTATATTTGTAAGATTTATTTTGTGAAAGCTGTTGCACGTACGGTGGTGGCCGTGGTGGTTAAGTTGCACTGACAGCACAAAATAAAAGCATTAAACACTTGAAAATGAGTGGTCATTTATCACTGGCAGGTAATGTTCCTGACAATTAGCTATCCTACAGCCTGGAGTGAAGAAATGCACTGGTGTGGGACAAGGCTGTTCTAGCCTTCTGTGAGAAGGCAGCAAAAGCTTTCAGCACGGAAATGGAAGCAGAATAATTCCTGGTAATTGCACCTTTTGCCCTCTAAACTCAGGCACAACATGCTTTGCCCTCAAATGGCATTCTACACAAAATTTAAATCGGCTCTATTGGCCCATTCTACTGTTTGGTGATTTTTTTTTTTTAATATTTTTTCCTTTCTGTAAAACAGGTGGTGGTGAAAAGGGGATTAAGCACAGAAGTGGGAGAGGGAAAAAATTGTATTTCCTTTGGTATCCCTTTTTAGTAACCCTGGAAGCAAAACCACAGTAGGAAAAAGTAATTTGTTACATTTTTGTCTTAAATTCATGCAGCACTGTTGGTGTTGATAATGTAACTCTGTAGGGGCAGGGCTGCAAGCTCAGCTTTTAGTTTGTCTACTGCAATTTTTAATTGCTGTACATTTAATTTGGCAATTTAAAAATGGCTTTTCCAAATGGAGCAGCCAGGTAAAAAAGTCAAAGTGAGATTAAAAAGACCCCTGAATAGCTAATTTGATTTTGAGCTGCTGTGCTGTTTTAAAAAAACAAAACATTTACACAAAACTGTTTATGAAATAATGGGTGGCCTTTGTGTTTCTGCCTCTGGAGGAGCACTTGACTTGCACAGATGTTTTTTGGAGAAAATACCATGAGGATTTTTTTCTTTTTCTCTGAAATAGCATTCACTGGCCTAACCTCTTAAAGGAACTAGTAAAGGCTGTGATTTATTTTAAGGAGTTTAAAGTGGCACTTACCTGAGCACAGTCTCCATGCTGGAGTCATGGAGTGTGGTTCCATCTGTCATATCCCAAGCAGTTTCTGTCAAGCACTGAAGGGAATGGAATATCTTCCCCTTTCAGGCTGTAGCTGTGAATTCTGCCTCCTGTCTTCCTCTCTGTGAGACAACCTTCTGTTTTCTGTACACGTGGTTATCACAGCACAGTGTTGGAGTTTTGTGTTCTGGTATTAGTCTGTCCCTGGAATTCAACCTTTTTTTTTTTTTTTTTAATTAGAAAAGCTGATAATTCTGCTAGAATTCTCCTGACTTTTTTGGTTTTGCTTACCCACCTAGGACCTTGATTATTCACCATTAGCCATGGCTATTTTGGCCTTACTGGCCATTTCAATACACATGAAAATTACTTCAATTGATATAACAACATGCCATATGTGGCCAGTTAACTTATTTATGGATTTGATATACAGCAGTACCTCTGTGGCCCATTTTATGTATTTTTCCCAAGGCTTTTAAGCCTCAAAATCAGCTTTTTGAACTAGCAAACAGGAGCTGTGGGCAGTGGTTAGCACTGTGTGAATGCTGTCCATGGATAGGAAATGCCCCCCCTTTACTCACAGCAAAAGAGCTCAGAATGGCACAGAAATTTAAGTGGTTGCTGGAGTCTTTCAATTCTGTTTCCCAGAACTGTGTTGCAGTACCACAGCTCTGCAGCACTTTTCTGAAACAGAAAAACAGCTGCCAAAAAAGCCACAGCTCTGCCCAAACCACAGCTGACCTGCTTTGTGCTCGTGCCCTGTCCTCAGCTGGGGTTTGCCAGCTGTGGCTGCAGCATCCCTGGATTAAAAACATCCCTGGGTCTGGGGCTGGTCAGCCTTTCCAGGGGCTGTAGGATAATTCACATCAAAATTAGACCGAGGGCTGGGGCTTGGTTTGAGAGGTTTGGGATGTTTTTTGTTGGGGTTTATGCACGCTCCAGGATGTGGGCTCAGGGTCTTTTCTTTGGTGGGGAACCCAGTGTCAGCCTGGTGCTTTTCCAGACCTCTCTGGCACATGTTTTAGTGTGATTATTTGATTGCTGTTATAGTTTGGTACCAGACCAATGCTCTGGGTTTTTTATGCCCAGCAGAATTGCTGTGAATGGGGATATTGGAATACAGTTTGAAGCCATAACCATATTTTATCTTTAGTTAGAAGAATGAAAAAATCCATGAGTATTGATTTCTATCTGGAATTATTTTTTTCTGCAGATCAATGTTTTAAAATTTTATTTTTATTGGACTTCTTGAATCATGTTGCCTAATAGTAAATTTTTTAAAGCAAAGGTTTGATCCTGGAATGGGAGGGTTTTTGGGTTTTTATTTGTTTGTTTGGGGTTTTTTTGTTGTTATTTTGGTTTTTGGTGGGGTTTTTTCTTGTGGATGGCTTTTCAGCCTTGAAAAGGGAGAACAGAAGAGTTCAGCCAGGTTTTCACTAGTCATGCTTGCCACCTCCTTTCCTTCACTGTATTTTTACAGATGAAAGGCGGAGGCTCAAATTAAATTAACAGCTGCAGGCTTTGTGAAGTGGCAGCACCATGGAGTGCTGTCCCTCCATGTGAGCCCCAGAGCCAAGCCTGTCCCTGCTGACAGAGGGCAGGGCTCCAGCTGTGCCAGGGGAGGCTCAGGCTGCACGCCAGGGAGGATTTTTCATGGGAAAGGTTCACTGGTGAATGGGAGGTATGGAGTCCCCATCCCTGGATGTGGCACTCAGTGCTCTGGGCTGGGTGACAAAGTGGGGATCACCCACAGGCTGGGCTCAATCTTTGAGGTCTTTTCCATCCTGAATGGTTGTGTGATTCTTCTGAACCTGCAGGATGGACAAAGCAGTGACCAGCCTCAGGTGTGGCACTTTGGGGTGCTTTGCTTCTCAGTGTTTGAGTCTGAGGAGCAGGCTCCAGCCGTGTGAGCTGCCAGGCTCCAGAGTCTCTGTTATCTCTGTTATCTCATCTCTGTTATCTCAGCACCCCTCACTGCACAGTCAGCCCATGCTGGTGCTTGCAGAGGTGTCACCTGTGTCACCCCCAGGGCAGCACCAGTCCTGCACTGCCAGCCTCTGCATCTCTCTGATGGGACTGCAGTTCCAGCTGTGCTTGAAGAAATGATAAATACTGCACGGAGACCCTGCTGGCTCTGTCTCCAGCAGCACTGACCACTGGGCTGTCCCCTACTAATGCTCCTGTGCTGTTTTCCCCTTGCTCACATAACCAAACCAATCCCTACAGAAAGTTCGTTTTTCTACCTCAGTTGTTGTTTGTTTGTTTGTTGTTTTTTTTATTATTTCACTCCTAGGTTCCATTTCTCTCGGCAGTGCTGCTGGGATACCTTTTCTTATATAAAATTACACCATCAAAGGCTGCATTATACATGGGAGATACTCAACATATAAATCCAGACCCAGAATTCCAAGTAACTGCTTTTTTCACAAGGGAGGAAGATAAAACCCTTGAACCAGAAAGTTATAGCTTTGAAATAAGATCAGAAATTAAATTTTGCAGGGCAGACCTGTATCTAGGAGCTCCTAGCCACTGCTGCTGACCAGATTTCACAGTCAGCTGGGCTGCAGCACATAGGAAACAGCTCAGAGCACGTTCAGGCACTGAGTGCAGCCCAGCCCTCCCTCCAGTGGGGTGATCTGCAGCCCCAGAACAGGTGCCTGAGCCCTGACAGGGTTTCTTTATCTCTTAGGTTCTGTTTATGGCAATATTTTTATTCCAGATGCTAAATCTTGCCTTCCCTGGAGCAGCTGAGCATTTTGCCACAAGCTTTGGGGCAGGTGAGGATCAGACTGTGCTCACAGCTGTGATGAGGGCTTGGGAAAATGGACTTTTAAGAGAAAGTGGAATATCCCCTAATGATAAAATTGATGGATCATCCAATTCCCTCTATAATTTCCTTTATGTATTTTTTTCTATTCCCTCCCCTCCCTGTTTTCATTTTCCAATCAATTGCAGACATGTGGTTTCTGACTCTGTTTAAACCAGTACTTTTTTCACACGTCGTAGTTGAAAGCAAGAGATGTTTCTTTTGATGCTTGTGGTGATTACTGAATGTGTGATTTGTGTAACTTTGCAAGAAGTGCAAGTCAGAGGAGTGTGCTGAGTCACTCCCTGGCTTTGCAGGGACAAGGAGGGGGTGGAAATCCCTGCCAGGTGAAGTTCAGTCCCTGTTTCTGGAACAAGGACCAAAACTGGAGATTGACAGTGCCTTAACTTCAGCTTTTAGCTTTCTAGTGTGAGTGGGAATGTGTTGCAGACATCTTTTTATGAAAAATCCTTTCCTTAGGATTTTTCCTCCTGAGAAGCTGAGAAGCCTCAGGAACAAAATGTAAACAATGATTGTCTGCTGCTGTGGAATGCAACATCTGTGATTGGTCTCATGTGGTTGTTTCTCATTAATGGCCAATCACAGTCAGCTGGCTTGGACAGAGAGTCCGAGACAGAAGCTTTGTTATTGTTCTTTGCTTTCTGTTCTTAGCTAGCCTTCTGATGAAAGAATTTCTTCTATTCTTTTAGTATAGTTTTAATGTAATATATATCATAAAATAATAAATCAGCCTTCTGAAACATGGAGTCAGATCCTCATCTCTTCCCTCATCCAAAAATCCCTGTGAACACCATCACAGGAATGTGCGCATCCAACTGCAAAAACTCCTTTTCTATTAAAAAAAAAAAGAAGGCATAGCCTTTTGTTTTTATGCAAATATTTAAATTTCTGCCACTGTCGATGCCTGGATTTTGTACAGCTTTTGCCATGGTCAGTGTTAATTTGTGTGTCCACGTTGCCTCCCTTGTGCAGGAACCTTCTGCATTCCAAGGGAAGGGAATTGCTATGGTACAACTTGGGGAAACTCTTGTTGTCCTGCAAGCTTGACCAAAAGCCTCTGGTCAGAGATGGAAACCTGAAATGTATCTCCAGGACTTTAATGAGATTTGCTGGAGGACACTTTCCAGGAGCAAATTATGTTAATACAGTTCTAAGTTGTTGCTTAATGACTCCCTTACACTATTAGCTATATTGCTAATTGTGTGGCCAATGCAGTTGGGCTGGGCTGAGGATATCTTTGGGGAGTAAATTAAAATGAAATTACACTTACTTAGACTTTTCTGTGCAGGAGCAATTGCATTCATGTGGTGAATTTTATTTACCAACACTTCTAGAGGGTTGCTATTTTCTGTTGTAGCCAAGATATAATGAATATTTTGGGGCTGTTTTGTTGTTTGGGCTTTTTTCCACAGCCAGATGTTGTTCAGCTCTTGCTCAGATTTGGGTGATCAGCTTCACTGGAGGCAAGCAGGACTGTGAGATGTCTTTTTTTAATGAAATACCAATAAAATCTTCATAGAATCAGAGCCTTTAAGTACTCCTGACAGTACTCCTGACTTCTGACAGCCCTTGAGAAGTCTGTGCTGAACTTGTTTTTTAAAAACTCTAAAATGTCAGATCTGTTGCTGTTCATAAATGTTTATTATCAATAGGCAGCTGGAAATGTTACATCTGAAAAGGTAGAAACACCTTGATTTTTCAATAGGCTTACATTTTTTGGGAAAAAAATTAAATGCTTTTTATTTGGTTTTTTTTTTTTCAGTTTACAGTTAAGCTAAAAATACACATAAAATAAATAATTTCATTTGTTATGTACATAGTTTCATTTTGTACAGGTTATACGAGGGTCTGACATGGAGTCTGCACTAGGGGTGGAAGAGATGGAAGTAGAAAAGTACATAAAACTAAGCATCTGTTTTTGCTTTTTGCTCTTGCCCTTGTCTCCAGGGGTGGCTGTTACCACTCAACTGGCAGATTCTGAGGTCCCCATTCTGTCTTTGCATACACAAAATTCTTACAACATGTAAAAGCTCTTTTGCCTGGAAAAGGCCTTGGAGTTTTTGAGCAAAACTAAAATAAAGAAGAAGGGGGTGGGAGGATTGAAAAAAGCCTCACTTTTTTTGTTATTCCATGAAATAAAATGGCATTCTAAAATGTGCTTGGGTGTGAAGGCTGTTTCTGTGGTTGCTTTTTTTTATTAATGAAGATTTAACTTGACAATAAAACTTGATTGCTAAAAAAACTTCAGAGTCAGCCCAGGTCTCCAGGGCTCCCATATAGAAAATAGAATACTCAAGCATCTGCTACTATCTTTTGCTTCTCAAAATCTTTAGCCCTGTAGCTCCCAGACCTGCCTTATAAACACCTTCAGGAGTTTTTAAATAACTGTACAATAGCCAGAAAAAATAGCTTAGACCCAAAAGTGCCCTCTTGCTGAAAAACAGCTATTTATAGTCAAAAGGCCTCACTCTGCTGGCTAAAGGTATCACAGTGTTCTGTCAGCTCCTCCTGGGGCATCTCTGAGCCCTGGGCACAGCATCTCTGCTGCCTCAGGGGTGCTGCTGATGTGGGAATGCTTCCTATGGGATGGAAATTAAAAAAAAATGCCCCAAACAATCCCCAAAGCAGGCTGTGCTGAGCGGGGATGGGGACAGGCTGCACTGGTGTCCCCATGGGTGGCACTGGTGGAGAAGGGGCTGGCAGGAGACAGAGGGTGGGACTGCATCTCCAGGGGTCCCTTCCAGCCCAAAGCAGGATTCTGTATGGGAGGAATGAACTAGATGTGAAATTCTGGGTGGTTTCAGCTCTATTGCTGTTCTGCTTGGGGGTTTCGTTTTGCTTTGCACACCTTAAAAAAAAAAAAAACAAACAGAACAGGTCAAAATGTTTCCCTGAAGCACAAAATGCTATCAAAGGTTTGGAAGATGAGGATCAAATGCTTTTTGCTTTTTAAGTGTGCTTCTTTAGATGAAACATGTTTTCTTTTTAGAACAATGATTCTTGGTCCTGAATTGCCTCCAGAGCAGTTGTTGGTCTGGGTGGAGAAATGAATAGTTACATGAATAGTATAGAAATTACTCTTCTGTAAAAAGGGCCTGAAATGGGGAAAGAAGTGTGAAAATTAAATTTAATCAAATTATAAATGTTTAGGAAATAAGCTGATGTGCCTAGCCCAGAGTATTCTCTATCTCCTCCAAAAAAAATCCAGTGAGGAAGTGACTTTACAGCTGTTTCAAGTCACACATTCACTGAAAACTGCAGATTCTGTTGGGGGACACTTTTAGATACTTCTCCAGAGAGTGGATTCATTATCCACCAGTCTTGCTGACTCCAATTAATTTCACCATGACATTAATTAGAGTGCCTGATGCTTGCAGCACACCTGGGAAGGTGTGAGCAGCCCTGGCCCCTCCCTCAGCTGGGGCTGGAAATGCCCTTTGGGGGGAAGAGGGGCAGGGCACCCATCCCAAAATCACCTCCAGGAGGGCTCAGTAAAACCCAACCCTCACTCACTGCAGGCAGCCCTGGTGGCTGGGAGGGTTTTGATGGATTTTTGCCGTTCTGTGGTGGAATTGCAGCAGAGGTGAGAGGGGGGTCCTGATCCCTGGGGAATCAGCCTTGGAGGATGCACAGAGCTTCGTCTGCCTGTGAGACAGGGGTGGGCACTGCAGGAGGAGCTGACTGCTTAAAGGAGAGCTCAGCCAGCACTGAACTCCTCCTGGTTAACTGAAATGTGCTTTTCTTTGGGATTTGGGTCCTTTGGAAAGGAAAGGAGCAACACCAAAGCGAAAGGAAGGGGGACAAACACGTCATGGTGTGAGAGCAGTGAGTGCTTGGGTGGTCTCCAGCACCCCAGAGGTGATCCAGATCCTTGCTTACACTGCTGTCACTGTGCAGACACCCCTGCCAATGACATCCGGGTCCCCAGGGCAGGGACCTGCAGGTGCTCCTGTCCCTGGCAGGGAGCTCAGAGTGCTCAGAGTGCCCTTGCCCTGCCAGTCCCCTCTTAGAGCTCCTCTTGCTCAAACCAAAGACCTTTATCCCGAGTGAACACTGAAGAAAACACATAGCACAGAGAAATCTGGGTGAGGAGCCCCTCCAGGGATGCAGGGACAGCGTCCAGCTGTCCAGGCTCCCCCAGCAGCCACAGTGTTGGCCACCCTCTGCTGCCTGGGTGGGTGCCCAGAGCTGCTGTCCCCTCTCCTGGGGCAGAGCAGGCAGCAGGGCCACCCTGCTCCAGTCCCAGCCTCCCTTTGCCCTCCTCTGACACCCAGGTGAATTCTCCTTGCCAGTGATGGGGTGAGAGGTGATGATCACAGAGGTGATGATGCGAAATTTCCCTATAGCCCTACCCTGGTGTGCACCAGTGCTGAGCTGCCTGTGGAGCCCCCCTCCCCGTGCTTAGAATCCTGTTGTACCAACCAATTTTAACCTCTTTCAAAGGTAAGGGTTTATAGTCATACATTAATATATTTATTTAAATACTCTTAATATTTACAGTGGCTGTTTCTGCTAAAAATCATGTTACAGGGGCTGTGGGGGAAAGGGGTGGAACACAAATACAGGAAGGTGACATTTGGGGTGAGGCAAAAATCACAAAAGCAAAGGTGGCAGAATTTAGGCTTCCAGGGTATGCTGCTCCTGCTCTCTGTCTACTGCAGAAGTCCCCTAAATTCCCTTCATGGGGAAACCATGCGAGTTTCCTACATGGAAAATTATCATAACAGACATAACAGTTAAATCCTAACCTGAATTAGTTGTAAGAAAATAAAAGTACCTACTACTGCTACCAGTGTTACCTACGTACTGTATATAGCGCCTTTAAATTGCAAAGTGCTTCTAAACACTGAACTAACCCCCCCTGCGAGGTAGGTGAGTATTATTATCCCTATTTTACAGATGGGGAAACTGAGGCATTCCAGAGGCTGAGTGACTTGCCCAAGGTCACAGGGGAGGCAGAGGCAGAGCAGGGAGTGGAGCTGAGCTCCCTCCTGGCTCTGACCTGCCCATGCTTCCTCTGAGGGGACACGGGTACAAACACAGCACTATTTACATATTCACCAGCGAGTGAGCCATGTACAAATGCAGTTATCCAAATAACCTGCACTGGTAATTCAGTTGATTTCTTGTTTCTTGAAGCAATTTAGGTAATCTCTGACCTGAGTACAAACACCTCCCAGCTCTATTAAATTCTTAACCCTGGGTGTTATTTGTTAACTTTTTCATTGGTGATGATGCCCCATCCCTGGAAATGTCCAAGGACAGGGCTTGGAGCAATCTGGCCTTGTGTAAGGGGCCCTGCCCATGGCAGGAAGGCTGGAAAAAGAACTTTAAGGTCCCTTCCAACCCAAACCACTCCATAATTCCATGACCATTTGCAGGTGCGCTGCTTTACAAAGCCAGGTGAAAATGACACTGGGATGGGAGGTGAGAAAAAATGCAACTTCAAGAGCAAGAAACCTAAGAAAGGGCAAATGGTTCAAAAGTCTCTGTTTTTCCTCACTCCAAACTCCTTGCATACATACAAGGGTCCTTCTTGAAGCCCACAGAATAAAGGCCAGGTGTGAACCAGCTGAGGCAAGGAAAATTTTAACTCCTCAAGTGTTCCATCAGCTCCTACCCTGGCCCAAGACAGCACAGGAAAGAACAACTTTCGCTAAAACAGGCTTTCATTTTTGAGCAACTGAAAGCAGAAAAATACTGGTGCAGTCCCAAATACTGTGCTGCAAGTGAATTAAGCAATACCTGGGTGAGGTTTTTTTTATCAAATGTATTTTTCAGAAGCTACTTCAATTTCACTCCCCTGAAGCTCCTGTTTTAGCATAATAATAATTCACCAGCTGCTCCAAAGTCTATTGCTATCAACAGGGATGCATAGATGCAATCAAAGAGAATTTTGCCTTTTGGGGGGGACCAATTTGAGTTTTTAAAATTCCTGGACATGTGTATTAATCACAGCCAAATCAAATATTGGTGTTGAATTCCAGAGTCAGCTCAGACTCGTTCATAGCTGGGAGCAAGGATGGATCTCAGTCATGAAACAAAGCCCAGGGGAGCCCCAGCCAGGGGACCAGAGAGCATCTCCCCCTCCAGATCTGCCCTCCACGGCCATGGGGCAGCTCCCAGCCCTGCCTTTTCGGCACCAGCAGGGCAACCTGACTCACACAGCCTGCAGGGAAGGGATTTTTGCATTTTTGGGGGCAGCACTGCTGAGTTAATTCCGTCTCTTTGTGCTGTTTGTACCTGGTGATGCATTGGAGTGACACCGTGTGAGCGTCACCAGCGCTGGGTGCTTGCTCTCACTGAGCACTTCAAAGCCTTTCTGCAGCCCAAGGACACAAACCCAGCTTCTGGCCCAATTTGATGTAATCTGCATAACTGAACTTGAATTGTTTTCATTCCTCCTCCTTGCCCAGGAAATGCCACAGAGATTCTCTGGCCCCTCGTCAAGCAGAGTTCCCAGACTGCAGAGTGGGTTAGGTGAGGCACCAAAGGACCCAAATTCACCCCCCTGCACCCCTGCAGCACCTCCTGCTCATGTTTATCCTTGCAGAAATGTGCTCAGTTTGGTTTCCTGACCTATGGGATTTTTATTGTGACCACAGCCTTGGTGGGTTCTGCCCGTGGCTCTGCCCCATCCATGGATTTGCTCCCCCAGCCAGGGGTGCCTGATTTCCTGAGGGAATGAATGATCAGCAAGCTGCTCCCCCTCGGGTTTTGCAATTCCCCTTGTGTACCACCAATGTCAGTTTGCTCAGCCTTCCATGAGGGAAGAGGAAATGCAGTTTTCAAAGACAACCCTAACCCTGCAATTAGCGTGAAAGCCCGAAATCTGTTGATACAAAAATGCCTTTCACTCTGCCTTAACTAACACATCCAGAGGCTTAAATATTTGGGGTTTTTACACTGCCTGCTGAGAACAAGACTGCTGTCATCATAAGCAAGGAATACAGAAATGGCTTGGAGTCTCTGCTCCTTGCTGCTGGTTTATTCCAACACCACAGAGGAGCCACAGAGTCTGCACTGAACACTGAACACTGCCATGGGTCTGCACTGAACACTGCCATGGGTTTGGGGTGCTTTCTCTCCCTGTTCCACTTGCTGGGTGAAGCTGCACAAGTGCCCAAAGGAAAAACCCCACAATGGGGAGTTTTCCCCCACAAGGGAAGGGAGGCAGGGTTAAAACTCAGGCAAAGCTGCAGGTGTTCCAGCATCTCCCATCCCCCTGACCCCCCGTGCTGCCAGCAGAGCTGCTCCTGCCCCTGCTGATGGAGTCTGATCTGCTCCAGGGGCAGGTGTGGATTTTCCAGCATTCTGCTCCTCCAGAGGCAATTCACAACCCAGCTCCCAGGTGAGGTGAGTGCTGGCAGCCACCCTGGGGAAATGCTGGAGCTCCACAGCCCCTCCTGGGAGCAGAGCCCTGCAGGAATGGGGACAGGAATGGGACAGGAATGGGGAAAGGAATGGGACAGGAATGGGACAGGAATGGGGACAGGGATGGGGCAGGGATGGGGGCAGGGATGGGGCAGGAATGGGGACAGGAATGGGGACAGGGATGGGGCAGGAATGGGGACAGGAATGGGGACAGGGATGGGGACAGGGATGGGGGCAGGAATGGGACAGGAATGGGGGCAGGAATGGGGACAGGAATGGGGACAGGAACGGGACAGGAACGGGGCAGGAATGGGGACAGGAATGGGGGCAGGAATGGGACAGGAATGGGACAGGAACGGGACAGGAACGGGGACAGGAATGGGAACAGGGATGGGAACAGGAATGGGACAGGAATGGGAACAGGAATGGGGACAGGAATGGGGGCAGGAATGGGGGCAGGAATGGGGGCAGGAATGAACCCATTCCTGAGCTCCTGGGAAGCAGCTGACCAAGACCAGCTCTGAGGTGGTGGTGAGTGCCAATCATCTGTGCTTCTTAGCAACACTGCAGAATAAAGTTCAAGTATCCCATTGTTAAAAAATTAAAATAAAAATCCCTGTTAAGAATTCAACCACCTTGCCCTTGATGGGTTTTTCTCCCCGCTTTGATGCTCCTTGGGACAGCAGCAGTGACAGTGCTAAGCACTGTCCAAACACCCCCACAGCTGGGGAAATAAAAGATAATAAAAGATTCACCTCCTGACACACTGCTTTTTGTTGCACCTCAGAGAAGGACCTGCAGAGCTGTTCCATGCTGCTCAGGCTGCTTTTCAGACCTGCAGCTCAGGGGCCCAGGGAAGATGCTCTCCCTCAGGAGATGGATTTCCCCTGGCACCCATCAGAGAGGCAGCAAAAAGTGAATGCAGCACTGGAAGTAAAATTAGGAATTGCAAAATAAAGGCAAGGCTTAGAGCTGGGTTTTGGTTCAGCCTATTAGAAACTACTCTGAGGGCTGTATTTCAAGCAGCCAAGGTTGTTTTGGGTTGTTTTTCTTTTCAGTTCATCTACACAGGAGTTGGAGGCAAGGCCAGGTGCTGACTCCCACTGTCAGCCTAATTGGAAAGTCCTTCTGCCCCCCAAAAGGGAAATTAGGTACATAAGCAAATATGTTAGCAACAAAAACATGTTCCAGGTGGATGATCAAAGAGGTTTCATATTCAGTAATACTTTACAATATTAATATAGTGGCCTGAAAAAACAAGCACAACCAAAAGAAGTCATATTGCTTAAAGGAAAACAAAAACACCAGTTATAGGTCAAAACCCTTTTAAAAAACATTTTCAGTGTGATTCTCAGCCTCCTGCTGAACAGCTGTTTGTGTTGATGAGGAACATTGAGCAGGATGCAGAGCCAATGGTGCTGGACAGCAGCACTGAACCCAGCTGGGGTGGGATGATGACGGGAGCACTGGAGAAATCCTTTCCTCAGCCACCTGCACGCCTCAGGTCTGTGGGGTTTGGAGACTAAGACTGCATCCAGAGGGATTCCTGTGGTTTATGGCAACCTTATCAATGGTGAAACCATTCGTTAAGTATTAGTGAGTGTAAAAAAAAGAAGTAAATTAAAAAAGGTGCAGATGGCTACAAAATAGGCTATAACATAAGTAGGTTTACACTTTTTTTTTCACCTGTGGACAGAAAGGAAACAGTGATGCTGAACCAGATGAGAGCAAACAATTACCAATACTTGGCTGAGTTTTGCAGTGAGAGTGAAGAGAGCTTTGCTCAGAGCCGGGTGGTAACATGATCCTCCTGCCCATCTTTCCACTGGTTTATAAACAAGTCACAGGCCTCTCCCCAGGAATCAAACACATCCTCTGACGAGTCTATGAGTTTGGAGTTAGAGGAACAAATACTGGAAGCACAGTGAAGGGAACTGGTACAAACCACAGGGCACTCCTTGCTCTGTCCTGTGAGTCTCGTGTTCCCACTGTAGGCCACCTCATTGAGGTTAATTTCACTTTTGGAACAATTCTCTTCTCTCTCTCTGTCCATGGGAGAATATTTAATGTCTTTCCACATGTAGTGTGGCTGGATGATGCCGTCTGAGATGGTGTACATGGGTTCTGAGCTGGGCTCGGGGACGTGCCCGTTCATCTTGGAGAAGAGCAGGCCCAGCCTCTTGAAGGATTCCTTCTTGGAGCTGGAGAGTCTCTGCACGCGGTTCCCGTTGCGCACGAACGAGCGCTTGCTGATCCCGTTGCTTTTTGGCTTCTCCTCCACCATGTTGATCCCAGACATGGTTTTAATCAGGGCAGACACGTTGAAGTCCTTCTTCTTGTTGGCTACATTGAAGGACACGCTCTTGGCTCTGGGTTTTTCCGCAGCATTGTCCTCGTTTGTCTCCTCCTTTTGGGACACCTCTGTGCTGCTGGTAGAGTAACTTCTCCTCTGGGGCTTCCTGTTGCCCAAGAGGTCAAGAACTTCATAGCGAAAGCTCGAGATGTCCTGTTTTAATTCCTGGGGCAAGAGGAGACAGGAATTACCCCGGCAGCCTAATCTGACAGGAAGGAATGACCACATTCCCTCGGGGGGGCTCAGTTGTGCCAGTGGCTGGTACCAAGCCACACAAGAACATCACACCCATGTCCAGTGTCACAGAATTGGGGACCTCACAACGCTTTTGTCTCCAAAAGTTGGGGACTAGCCCTGTTGATCAACCCCTCCTGCACACCCCAAAAATTCAGATAAAAGAGTTACAGAACAGGGAAAATTGCTGAAATATGTCAGGAATCTTTTCTGGCTGATAGGCCCAATTTTACATTTGTTGGTGAGTAATCTTAATATCCACCAACCCCAACCCATCCTTTGGCTCTGTCTGCATTAGGATTGGGAATGTGATGTTGACTCAAGTCACATATTTCATTCCTACTCTTTTCGAATGCTTTTGTCTGCATAGCATATTGTATATTAAAATATGGGAGGTGGTCATATAGGAAGACACTCAATAATAACTCACTCTGCCCACAAAACCCCAAAGGCCCATCAGATACATTCCCAGCTTCAGTCACAATCCTACTTCCACACATCACAAATCACCCTAACGAGTTAGTGCAAACTCTGCAAGTGGCTGTTTGAATTAATAAAACAAATTATTATTGAGGAATAATAAATTACCTTGAAGTTTTCTTCAGTTAAACCTTCGTTGGTTTTGGAAGTTCTTATCATTGCAGCGACGTACCTTTTCACAAGATTTCTTATCACTTCCTGGAACAGGAAACAGTCCAAGTGATTCAATTGCTGGATCAGCCCAAACTTTGTTCTTGCTGTGTTTCCCTGAGCTCTTGCCAACAGCAGCTGTCCTGACTCTGCTGGTTAAAAACCACTCACCACCAGAAACAAAATGCTTCCTTTTAAGCACAGCAAACCTTGGGAAGGGGCGATACAGCTTCCATCTTATGGATGCTCAGTTTTTAACTGTTAACTCAATTTTAAAGGCAAAGCAGTTGTTTTGTGCTGGGGCTTGTAAATGTGCAAGTCATGGAGAAAAAAAATTCTAGGAGTGCTCTCTCCAAGCAGTTCTTGGATGGGCTCTTTAATCTCAGCTGCTGAAAGGTTTTACAATTACCAATCTCATGTGCACGCTGCGTATCATGATGGACTGAATTTGGCATCTGAAGGTGGTTTATCAAGTATTTGAAGCCAAGGAGGCTGTGTTGGCAATAAATAATGTGAAGAACAGCCAGGATCCCATGGGTCAATGGACATTCACCTCAAACCACATCTGCAGCTGCCTGAGTGCTCCCCAAGGGCAGAAACTCCTTTAAGGGTGGCTGCACCATCTGTGGGCAGCACTGGAAGGGCCAAACCACACTCCCAGTGACTTCTCCAGGGACTCTCACTCCTCTGTGTCACCTGTCTGCTGTACCCCATGTTTTTGGTAGGATGAGCTCCATTTTGCTCCGCTCATGTCCCTCCCTGATGGCTTCACAGAAGCAAACTGGTGCTTTGAGCTTGCACATTTATCTGTGCCAGCCAAAACACACCCAGGCTGTTTGTGCCTGTTGTGTGCAGGGAAGAGACTGCTCCAAACCTGCCCTGCATCTCTCCCCCTTCACAAACAATCTGAGCAACACCAAGCTGAAAATGGTGTCTGCAACAAGGCTTTGATGGGAGGTTTTTCAGAGATCCCAATGTCGCAGCCCTAAGCTGTGCTGTGAAGTCAGAAAGCTCCATATGCCAGTTGTCAGAGGTGACTAATTATGTTAACCACCAACTTCTGATAAAAGTGCTCTTCAGAAAGCAGGAGATGTCTTAAGTAAGACAAATTACTAATGGCTTTTGGCAGTGCAGCCTAATGTACCACCTAACATTTTGGAGAATTTTTTTCCTTCCAGCGTGCTGGCATAATACATCCCACTGAATTCAAGGGCTGAAGCTTGTATTTTTAATGAAGTTTCATCCTTTTGTAGGTTGAGTTTAATGAGTACTTGATGACAGGCAGGCTGAGAATAAACAAACCAGCAAGATTCAATAAAGGAATCATTCCTCCTTCCCAAGCTGTCCCTAACAAAACAATATCCCAACCACAGTCTGAGTTAGGGGTGCTTTACAAAAAAGAGCAAGAGAGGAACAACACAGGAGTGTAAAAATGCTGCAGAAATAGTTTTAGCTAGGATGTCCTGACAGCCTGATGGCAATGGGGATGTGACCTTGACTTCAGCAGCCACACTGATACCTGCAAGTTTTCCACTATTCCAGAGGGGCTGAAAGGCAAGGACAGATTTACTGAACCATCCACCCCCAACGAGGAAATGCTTTAATCCATGATAAGCTAAATCCTCTTAGAGGACCTACACTTATCAACATATATTCTGGAAACAAGCAAGAACTGAAGTATTGGAAAATGAGCAGGAGAAAGAAACAGCAAGTAAAAACTTTATTTGCCCAAAAGTTTACCTGGTAATGTTGATTCTGAATCAGGTTGTCAGCATGACGTTCCTGGAAAGAGAAAGGCACAGGGGTGTCACCTGTCTGCTCCTGCCTTCAGAACTCCCCATGGCTCTGAGCAAGTGTCTCAGGTTTAGCTGGGTGTGTGTTCTATTTGTTATTTGTCAGAGCTGGGGCAGTTCTCTGCTGTCCATGGGGCAGTTTTTCCTTTATCTCTCCCACAGCCAACCCTCCCTCCAGGAGATCTCTGCTGTCCATGGCCACCGAGTGTCCCTGCAGGGCTGATCCAATCCCAGCATCCCATGGGGAGATGCTCCGCCCAGGGGAGGAGCCAAGCATTCCTACCTGGATCCAACCTCAGCCTGGCACAGCACAGCAGCCTCTGCCCCCTGCATTGCCAGAGGAGCAGCTTTCTGCTGCCCTGCATGGCCAGAGGGAGCCCAGGCCCATCTGCAGCAGCCCTGGAGCTGCAGAGGAAAACTCCCCCCTTGTGCAGGATCCCTGCTGCAGCAGAGCCACAGCTGGCACTGCAGGAGGGCTGAGCCCCCATGGCATGGGGCTGGGACACTGCCCTGACACACAGGGGGACAGGGCATGGTCTGACTCTGGCAGTGGGGTTTTTTGTACTATTGCATTTTGTATTTTAGTTTTCCTAGTAAAGAACTGTTATTTCTATTCCCATATCTTTGCCTGAGAGCTGCTTACTTTCAAAATCATAATAATTCAGAGGGAGGGGTTTTACATTTCCCATTTCACAGGAGGCTCCTGCCTTCCTTAGCAGACACCTGGCTTCTCAAACCCAGACAGCAAGTGATGATCCAGCAACCCTCTGCTCATCCCTCACAACCCTGAATATCCCCAACACCCTCCAGAAACCAAGCACAAGCCCGTGAGCTCCTTACTGTGAATGTTTTGAGGTTTTCGTGCCTCTTCTGTTCGTTGTCAGAGTCATCTCCTGGGCACAGCTGGTTGTGGATCCACTTGCAAAGGTACCAGACCGACTTGGGGCTGGGGACAATGTTGAAAGGAGGGGGCAGAGTGGCGCCTTCATCAAAGTAACTCATCCAGAGCTTCGTCCGCGCAAACTTCCACTCGATGTCCGCGTGGTCCTGTGGGAGGAGGGCAGAGACCATCAGCAGCTGCAGGCAGCTGTTCCTGGGGCCAGGCTGAGCAGGGGAGGCGTGAGGGATTCCCCCAGCTGCAGGCAGAGCAGCGTCACTCCTTACATCACCCTCGCTGGGGGTGGGCGTCAAAAAATTGGTGTGAAATGTAACTGGAGTGAAAAAATACCAACCACTGAGAGACCAGAGGGGAGCAATACCCAGGAAGGAGAATTCCCTGTGCTAGAGGCCAGAATAGAGCAATACCAGCAAGGAGAATTCCATGTGCTAGAGACCAGAGCAGTACCCAGCAAGGAGACTTCCCTGTGCTAGAGACCAGAGGAGAGCAATACCCAGCAAGAATTCCATGTGCTAGAGGCCAGAGGAGAGCAATACCCAGCAAGGAGACTTCCCTGTGCTAGAGGCCAGAATAAAGCAAAACACAGCAAGGAGAATTCCCTGTGCTAGAGGCCAGCTTTGTCCTTAAGAGGTTGTGCTTATTAGCTCACCAATGCAAGAAGCAAGAAAACACATTTCTTATTTTGCTCTTTGCTAGCACTTTTATTGTCACAAACCACTGTTCCTCATGTCTAAATCAAATGAATTCTCATATTCTTCCCTGGGAAAAAAGGTCTTCCATAGTGGTTTTTGATTTGTTTTTTACGGCCTCCATTAATTCTGCTCTTATAAGGAAATGACACATTTTATGTGTGCCGTATTTTACATCCTGCCTCTGCACTATCCTTACAGAAGCCAGGAGACACTTCACTCTTGGGTTGGTAGGTTTTGTATTTATATTATCACCATGATGGTTTGCTGTGCCCTGGTGTTTTTCACCCCAACAAAGTGGAGGTGGGAAGTTAACACCACCATTTCACAGCTGTACAGACAGACACTGGCTCCATACAGATCCCAGGAAAGGAATGCTGAGTTATGGAAGAGACTGACCTTACAGACTTCAGAATAGCTGGTTTTGGGGAGCAAAATTTAGTCAATTTTTAATGACAGTGGAGCCAACCCAGTAACACAATGCATATTCCCTCCTACACCAGGGCAGAGGCAGCTCCCGGCAGCCAGAGATGCTGCAGGGACTCAAACCACATCTCGTGCTGCTCTGTGCAGGTTTTAAAGTCAAAAAAAAAGCCACTGCTTTGTAGGTTCTGCAGAAATTCTGACATTAGGCAGAAAAGGGGGGGAAATAATTAGTGCTGAACGCAGCTGACAGCAGCACACTGAGCAGAAGTGGTGTAGTGTGTGTTGTTACCTCTGCAGAGCAGCGCTAAGCTGATGGTTGTGACATTTCAGCATTTGCGCGAACGGTGTCTGACACCAGATTAAACCAGAGCCACGGTGATTCAGCCTAAGCACAGCACAAGGTGGGAGAAAAGGACAATGCAGGAGTTTAATTTTCTGAGGAGATTTCAGCGAGGCTGGAACAAGCAGCTTATTGAGCGAGGGGTGCTGGGCTGCAGCTCTGGCAGGCAGGCACTGAAGTGTAGGACAGGGAGTTTAATAAAATATTGCTGAACATCTACCCAAAAAATTACTACACTGGCTCTCTGGCCATGCTCCAGCGCCCTGAAACGGGTAAAATATGCTCACATTTTGACAGTGAGGTGCAGCTGAACTCCATTTTGGTAATGTATTCAAATTATGTGCAGCCCTGGATTTAGAACGACTGTCTCAGTGGCCCAGGAGCACATTAATCTCTGCAGATGGTCTCAACCAGCCCAGAACATCATTGTCCCCTGCCAGTTTACCACAGGGGCTCTCTGCAAGCTCAGAGGTGCAGCCTGTCCTGCCCCTTTTCCTCAAACACCATCACACCCCATAAACAGGTGAACTGCAGCATTGCTGTGAAGTGTCACGAGTTGATGCTGCTGGAAATGAAGTCCTGGGTAGTAAAAAAAAGGCAGTTTGTAGCAGTGGGAATAACTGCCACCAGAAAAAAAGAAAAAGAAAAGAAAGAAAGAGAAAAGAGAGGAAGGAAGAGAGAGAGAAAGTGGGAGGGAGGGAGGGAGGGAGGAAGGGAGGGAGGGAGGAAGGAAGGAGAAAAAAGAACAACTCCTGCTCATTTTTAGTTCATTTGTCTCTGCCTCAGCCCCTTCCAGAAGCAGGGCTGGCTGCTCCCTGCCCACACCTGCCTCATGCCCATCTTTCCACCTGAGCCTTCCCAGGTCTGGGCAGCCTGAGCTGAAACAAGAGGAACAATGGGCACTGCAGGCCAGGTGAGCCCAGAGGGACCAGGGAGGAGGGAGAGAAGGGGCCTGAGCTGCACTTTCTGTGCCTCACCTGGATATAGAATCATTTATCATGGAAAAGCCCTCTGAGATCATCAACTCCAGCCATTCCCCAAGGCTACCACCACTCACCCCTGGCCCCAAGTGCCACATCCACCCTCCTTTTAAATCCCTGCAGGGATGGGGACCACATCACTGCTCTGGGCAGCTGTGCCAGTGCTGGACAAATCTCTAGGAAAAGGAATTTTTCCTGGTATCCAAGCTTAACCTCCCCTGCTCTTTACCAGGAAAAGCCCAGTGGCAGCTGCACTTTGCTGGTCTGAGCATCTACAGCATTTTGTAGGGGAAGATCTGCACGAGCCCAGGGCTGGATTACACAGCCCTGCTGGGGCTGAGCAGGAACTAAACCTGGCAGCACTGCCTGGGGAGCTCTGGGCAAGGCAGGAGCTGAAGGATGGTGCAAAGACTTATTTTGGATAGAGATGGCTCTTTTGAGTTCATTGTCAGCACAGGAGTTGTCGGGATCTCTAGTTGCTCACAGTGACCCCGAGAAGAGTTCCAAAGTCTCTTTTCCCAGCCTGGCACTTGAAGAAAGAGTCAGGGCTCTTCATTTCTCGGTCTCAAGGTTGTTTATTGTATCTTATCTATAAAATATTTTCTCCTGCACTGCCAAGGTCCGTCCAGCAGGACAGTTCCAGGCACTCTGCCTGCCCCGGGGCACTGACAAACAGTCTTTATACTAAAAACTACCTGTACAATATTTACAATTACTTTCCAATACCTATCACCTGTGTTAGACAGTGAGCTTCTACTCTAAACCAATCCAAAAGTGCCACCATCACAGCAGGAGATGGAGGCCAAGGAGGAGAAGGAGAAAGGCTGGACACACCCAGTTCCCTCCATCTTGCCCCCTGAACCCCCATACCAAAACCCCAAAATCTACTTTTCCACCCCGTGATAACTTCACTATTATTCTACCTAAACTGTTGTGGCTTGCTGACCTTCATATAAGGTTGGTAATTTGCTCCACGGATCATAATCAAACCCACAGGTGTTCTGGGCTGTGTGCCAGGGCCTCTGAGCCCCCTGGCAGGGGTCCTGGCCATCCTGGACAGCAGAGGGATGTTCTGGGTCCTGACAAGGAGTAGGTGTGAATGTGCTGCCTTCCAGCCCGGCATATTCTGTGATAAATCCACCCCTCCCCTGTACCAGAGCCCATCAAAGGCCTGGTGTCAGTGTGGGATCAGGAGTTTCCTCCAGCACAGCATCAAAGGGCCCATCCTGGGCTGATGCTGTTTGGCACTGGATGCTGGATGCTGTTTGAAGAGGAAGGTAAAGCAAATCTCTACCTTGGGGATTGCAAATTTGTTTCTGGGAAAGGAAGGAAAAGGCTTAAAAAGCTTTTCTGGGTTTTTTTTAAAACTTTTTGTGCTTTCATTTTTAAAACAGCTGGATGGGACATTTCATCCCTGGAGTGTCCCAGGCCAGCCTGGGCAGGGCGTGGAGCAGCCTGCTCTCATGGAAGGTTTCCCTGCCATGGCAGAGGCTTGGAAAAGGTGATCCCAACCCAAATAATTCTGGATCCTGTGACTACACGGGCTTTCCTAGGGCTGAGAGCTGTGGAGCTCAGCAAGGCTTTTCCCTTGGGAAGTTCGGAGGCTGCTCTGAACAAATCCCTGCTGGTCTGGGTGTGCCTGTGCATGCTGCCTTCACCCCACCCGCATTTCTTCTTGTGCTGTCTCAGTCAACAAGTGCACCACAACCTCTCTGAAAAGACAGACCAGACCCTCTGTACCAAGCTCAAAGTGTCTTCTCTCCCCTTCTCTGTTCTGCTGCCACAAATTCCCCAGAGTTTGCAAACGCAGCCTGTCTCAATTATTCACCTTGATGTTTTGTGAACCTGAGCAAATCAGATGAGAGCTCCTGGCAGCAGTTTTGTGTTGGAAATATACAGCAAAGAGACACTTCAATTTTACTGACAATGTCTTTGCGTGCCAGGAAACCACCATTTTCTTGGTTAGAGCTCTCCTTAGTGCTGTAAGCAATAAAATCCTCACACAGAGCTGCAGCTCCCCGAACTCTCCTCCCTGTGCTGAGCACCAAAAAAACACTTCAGTGTCTGTTCTGTAGCCAGTTCAAAGCTGGAGCACCTGGGATTTACAGCCAGGACATCAGTCCCTGCACTGGCTGGGAATGTGGCCCTGGTTTGGGGTGTTCCCCACTGACTGCTAGCCCCTGGGCAAGAAGCACATTTTTGGGAGCTGCCTGAGACTGAGCAGTGAGTGCAGCATCCTCCCAGCCCTGTGCTGCCTCATGCAGTGTTCTTAGATGACAACTCTTTGGGAACATTTATAATAAGCTCAAACCCCACATTCACCAGCTTTGCCAGCGTGACCTTGCTGCTTCAGGAATTTTCATCTAAGTTGGGATTTCAGTGTCCTCTCTTTGAGAGCTTCTGTCTCACTCACCCTTGTTCTTGTCACCATTTCCTTTCAAGCACTGCTCAGCGTTTCAGCTATCAAACACTCCACACTTAAGAGGGCCAAGCCCTCAAGCTCAAAGAATCCATGAACTCAAAGAAAGCAGCACTGGCTCTGCTGTGAGGAAAAAAAACCTGTCTCACTCCCTAGCACAATGGGAATGTGTCATCCTGGCCACATAATCCTCTTGCAAATCTCTGCCATTTGAAGTGAGAATTAATCTCCTACAAAGATTTCCCTGTGGGATGGCTGAAGCCATTTCGCTGTAGCTGTTGCAAATATTTTCTAATTCAGTCAAAGTGATGTATTCACAGATGTGCCAGATTTTAAATGATTACCTGCTACACTAATTATCCATGGTAATTCAGACATTAATCTCCGTCCTCATCTCTGTGTAGAAAATATGTTGTTTACAGTTTCTGAGATGTTTTCTATAAAAATTTCCATCACCTCTCCTCCTTGGGCCATGCAGGTTGGGTCATACTTTGCCAATGACAGCAGTGAGCCCTGACCCAGCTGTCTGGGAAGGTGCTGTCAGCTTTCTGCATGAGCTGGACACTCTGCCAGAGGCTCCAGGTTCCTTCAGCTCTCCAGGAGTTATTGCAGCTCCCTCCTGCCTGGGAGCTGGTGCAGGGAATCACTGTGAATTCCTCTTAGCACACAGGAGCTGAAGCTCATCCCATGGAAAGCCTGTGGCAAATCAAGGCATGGGAGTCCCATCTCCTGGTTCTTAAATTCTTCACACCCCTGGAAGCCCTGGGATAGCCCCAAGTTTTGGTTGGCTCAGGGCTGAGATGGATTCTGGGCACCCTGTGGGTTTTGCAGGTGTCCCTGCACTCTGAATGAGGCTGGTGCAGAGCTGTGGTTCAAACCCAGGGGCAGGGTTAGATATTGAGATAAATTCCTTTATTGTGAGGTTGGTGAGGCCCTGGCGCAGGGTGCCAGAGCAGCTGTGGCTGCCCCTGGATCCCTGGCAGTGCCCAAGGCCACGTTGGATGGGGCTTGGAGCAGCCTGGGACAGTGGGAGGTCCCAGGGGGTGGAATGATGCTGTCATCTTATTGCAGAAGTTCCATCCTTCTTGGTGATTTCTCATGGGCATCTCCTCACAGCACTGACTCCTTCTTCTTCACAGCTGAGCCAACAAATTCCATCTCTCTTCTCCACCACCTAACCCACTCTTTTGTAGCACTCATCTTCTTGTTGGACACAGCTGTGGCCTGTTAAGGGCAGGCCTGTTCCTAATCTTTGGTGATTGGTACAGCTGCACCTCCTCAGGGGTGAGACTATCTTCTGCACTCTTTATTTTTTTACACTTTATTCCTCCACAGAATAAGAAGATCTTGGAGGTCCCTTCCAACACAAATAATTCCAATGTTTCTATGAAATCAAATGCTGGGGTGATTTGATGCTCCGCAGCCAGGCATGCTGAGATCCTCAAGCTTTTCCACTTTCAAACAATGCCAGGATGATCAGCTCCATGATGCTCCAGCTCCCCTGTGCCACTCAGAGGTGCCCAAGGGCTCCTGCCCCTTCCCCTGGGAGTTCCTGGGATGCAAATCCTCCCCAGAGCCACTTGGAAGGAACAACCTACAAAGATCTCTGTCGCAGACATCTTTCATGAAAAATCCTTTCCTTAGGATTTTTCCTCCTGAGAAGCTGGGTGGCCTCAGGAACAAAATGTAAACAGTGGTTATCTGCTGCTGTGGAATGCAACAGGTGGAGCTGGGATTGGTCTCATGTGGTTGTTTCTAATTAATGGCCAATCACAGTCAGCTGGCTTAAACACAGAGCCCCGAGCTACAAACCTTTGTTATCATTCCTTTCTATTCTTAGCTTAGCTAGCCTTCTGGTGAAACCTTTTCCTCCATTCTTTTAGTATAGCTTTAATGTAATATATACCATAAAATAATAAATCAAGCCTTCTGAAACATGGAGTCAGATCCTCATCTCTTCCCTCATCCCAGAACCCCTGTGAACACGGTCAGAGATCTCCACATCACCCTGGCTGACACCAAAAGGGCTGTGTGAGCCTTTTCTGTGTTTCATTACACAACAGGCAGCGGGCTGGGCTGGGATCAGGCTGCTGCCTGTCAGATGCAGATACAGATGGCTCTGACAGTGCCCTGGGGACCAGGCTGTGGCTGAGTGCCTCTCGAGGAGGGCTGGGAAGCTCTCTGGCTGTGCCAGGAGTGCTGCAGTGATTTCTGCAGCAGGAGCAGCTCTCTGCTGCTGTCCCACCCCAGGAACAGCCACCAGCAGCAGCAGCCCCACAGGATCAGGATGTGCCCAAGCTGTGCTTTGCTCTGGGAAGGAAGGAGGAGATGGAACATTTACCTTGCAGGCTACTGAGTAAGGGAGGCTGGCTGCCCCAGAGGCACAGCAACTTCAAAGGTGCCTTTTCTGCTGTGTAATTAGCAGTGCTGCAAAGCCTGAGAGAAGTCATTAGGCTCTATTCAATACATTTCTCTCTCCATGTGCCTCTTTATTGCTCTGTGCTAAACCCAGAGCAGGAAACTGCACAGAAAATGCATCAGGGCTGGCTTTCAAGCACAAGAAAGATGCCCTTGTGTGTCCTGAACAGAAAGCACTGCAGAAAGAGGGTCAGGAGAAATTTAATCTTTACAGAGCTCCACACAGGCAACTCTTGTGCTGTTTCAAAGCTGTTAATTTTGTAATATGTGTCAGGCAAACTGGAAATAACATCAGCAGGGCTCGGGGGTTTGGTGACAAGCTCAGAGAAGCAAGCAGCAAAATTCCAAGCAGGGTATTTGACGTAAGTGGTGCTTAACATTTTTTCAAAAGAAAGGATGTCATATAAAGAAAAAGTCTGTGAGAAAATCAGGAAGCTACAAAGTCAATTAATGCATAGGTAATTCAGCTGCAGCTGGCAACAAATGACTTTGCTTTCAAAGCTGGGGATGACATACTGAGGGGTAAGAACTTAATAGGATCAATCTCCAAAATAATACAAGAAAAAATTACTAAAGGAGGACAACCTAGCATTAGGAAAAGCAATTAGAACAGCGAGGGGATGAGACAGCCAGAGAAGAGATGAAAGCACTGAGGAGCACAAGGCAGGTGCTGGGCAGCAGCCGCAGGGGCAGTGCCCTGGGACAGGCAGCCCTTGGCAGAGGAAAATCAGGGAAAGCCCACCTGGAGCAGCAGCAGGCAGGGCAGGGCAGGGGGGAAAGGGAGAGCAGCTCCCCAGGATGCAGCTCCAAGGGGGAAACAGGGGGAATTTGGCTCCAGCACAGAAAAGGAGCAGGGGCAGGTGCTGAGGAAATGCTCACAAATAAATAATAGCACAAGGAAAGGGAATTCTTGGACCAGGATGCAGGTAAATGACTTCAGGTAAGAGCTTGTCTGATGTGACAGTGTTCACAGGAGTTTTCAGACTGGGGAAGAGATGAGGATCTGACTCCATGTTTCAGAAGGCTTGATTTATTATTTTATGATATATATTACATTAAAACTATACTAAAAGAATAGAAGAAAGGATTTCATCAGAAGGCTAGCTAAGCTAAAAACAGAAAGCAAAGAATGATAACAAAGGCAACTGTCTTGGACTCTCTGTCCGAGCCAGCTGACTGTGATTGGCCATTAATTACAAACATCCAACGTGGTCCAATCACAGATGCACCTGTTGCATTCCACAGCAGCAGATAACCATTGTTTACATTTTGTTCCTGAGGCCTCTCAGCTTCTCAGGAGGAAAACTCCTAAGGAAAGGATTTTTCAAAAAAGATGCCTGCGACAGTCTGGCAAAAGGCAGCAAGGCTCTTAGGAAAGCAAACAACACAAAGAAAGAAAAAACCTCAAATGCAAAGTTTTATACAGCAGATCAGCCATCACTGGGAATGTAAGCCTTCAGAACCTGAAAGCTGGGGAAGATCCCACATGGCAGAGCCCGTGAAAGAACACACTGTAATGAAGGAAGTGAGGAAAAATTTCCTTAATTTTGCAGTGTCCAAGGCCCCTCACTTGGGAATGGCCAGTGCAATGTCAACAAGACACAGCACAGGACCTGCATTTTGTTATGGGTTGGGTAAAGGACTCCATCTCTGGAGCACAGCCAAAGAGGCTCAAGAATTATGGAAATGGGGTTGGTTGCAGTGGAAAAGAAAACCACAAGTGGCTTCTGAGCATGCCAGGTGGGGCAGAGAGCAGGGACAGCCCAGCAGACCTGGCCCAGGAGCTGTGGCACTGCCCACCCCTGCCCAGCTTCTGCCAGCCCCAGGGAATCAGTTTGTTTGCACTTGGAAAATGCAAGCTTTAGCATCTCTGCTATTTATAACTTCCATGTGCAGAAGATATTCATAATTAAAATTTTTATTATGGCTCGCGATGTGCTGCATTCCACAATGTATTTAGGTTATATGTACATATATAGATATATATCAAATACTTTTCATCTCCCAGCAGCATCTTGGATGGAAGCAATGATAGCTAATGAGAAGGCCAGGGAATATTATATTGGAGAAAACACAGAGAACTGGGGATTGTGCTGGTTTTATTGCAGTTAAATTATGGGAACTGACACCTTTTTGTTTCTGCAGTCATATTCCAGTTAAGTTCAGTTTTTATTTTAATAGTCAAATAAATCTGAGCAGTGGGAAGGTCATGCAGAGAAGCAGCTCTCTAAAAGCCTCAGCAGGAAGATATCACCAAGGCTTTGTTCTTCCTGCCATCCATTCTCTCTCTTCCATCACTGCCTGATAAGAGCCTCTTTTCACGCTGAAGGTCAGAGAGATAAGGGGCATCTGTGCTGATAACTTCACCACCTCCAGCCAGGTCAGAACCAAGTAACTCTCACATGTCCTGGAGAGCTGGAGGGCTGAGCAGGTATGGATAACACAAAGTGTTGGAGTGCTGATGACTCTGTTAGAGCTAAGGCAAAAAATAAACAAACTTAGCCTCATTTTTACTTGCCCTATTTCCAGAAGATTGTCTTTGATTTTTTTTTTTTTTCTGCATAGCCAGTCAGGCTGGGATTTGATCTTCAAAGGTCTTTTTTTAACTCAAGCCATTCTAAGAATCCATGAAGTTCTCATTGCTAAAGAGAACTTTAGCAATGAGAAAGTTCTCTTTAGCAATGAGAACTTAATGGATTCTTAGAATGGCCTGGGTTAAAAAAAAAAAAAAATCTGCATTACGCTTGGAGATACTGCTGGGCTCAAGAAAGTGCCTGTTCCTCTCTGAGCATCCATTCCCAAAGCTTAGAATCAAACTGAGTTCTCTGTTCTGGCCTCAGGGTGCTCAGTCTGTCAGTCCAGGCCACCTTCTGCAGGTGGATGGGAGCCCTGGATTCCCTGCTGGACACAGCCAGGATGATTCCCTGGCACAAACTTGCCCTGGCAGGAAGGAGCACTGCAGAATTCCCCACTTTTCACTCTGTGTGCAAGCACTTGGTGTGACCTTGGCTCCTCCTGCTGAGCTGCTGCAGGTGAACTTCAAAGGGGAAGGACAAACCACAGAAACCAAAACCCAGCCTGTGAGTCACGGTGTCCTGCTGAGGATGGAGCAGAACACTGTGAAACTGGGCTGGAACCGCCTCTGGGGTGTTCTGCAGGTGCCAGGCTCCCCAATCTCAGAATTCCCTCATCTCCTCAGAACCAAAGGCAAGGCTGCTGCTCCTCGTGTCCCCTCCCTGCTCCTGGATGAAGCATGACTCTGTGCAAGCATTCAGGCACCAAAAGCCTCAGTGCTCTGCTCTTTTATGGCTGCCCATAAACTGCCTTTCCTCAGCACAGGAGTGGGGCTGGATTGTGTGCTTTACTGAGCCTGCAAAGGTCACAGCACCAGAGGGAGCAGCAGGTGCCCAACACCTCTGCAAGGCAGCCTGCTTAAGTGCAGTGCCTGAGCTCAGCTGCCAAAAACTGAGTAATTGCTCAAAAATGAAAAAATCTTGTGTCCTGACCATTTAAATCCATCCTTGAGCCAAAGGGAAGGGACAGATTATAAATGTATGAGATTGCCTGAGTCTGTAAGTGAACCTTGAGCTGTGCAGATAGCACTGACTCAGGAGACAAGACTCTGTTTTCTCCCCCAAAATACAGGGATTGTAGCTGAGTGGCTACAGGGAACAGGACCAGCAAACAGAAACAGGTTATTAATCACATCCCCATTTAATTAGGAGTGGTTGTGTGTATGCTCTCTCACCTGTATGATCAGCATCCATTTATTTGCAAGGTTGCAGCGTGTTGCAAAAGGAAATCTCTGAAGCACTGGCAGCTAAAAAGTCATATTTCAGAGAATTCTTAGTAATATAGCTGTTTCCATTGTTCAGTACCAGGGGAAAGCTCTTCCCAGATAAATCCCTTTTAGTATTTCACTGCTTTTTCCTCAGTAATATTCTCCCTTTATCTTTCACTTTTCCCCTTTTCTCCTGCCTTTCTAACAAGAGTCCCCTCGATGCAGAAGCACGAGATAATGCTAATTGAGCTTGTCAGGCCTAAATAAAAGATGGGATAATGCAGGGGCTGCAACCTATGTAGTTCCATCTGGAGACTTCAACTTCTATCATGTAGCAAGAGCAAACCTTGCTGTGCTGCTCACACGAAATGGGCAGAGAGTTATTGACCTGTCAGGCAGGGCACTGGGGTGTTAACCACACCAACAACCCCCAGAGCCCAGCCCTGAAAATTCCAAAAATAAATGCCAGCAAACTCCCTGGAATATCTTACACCAGCCAGGGCTCATCTACAGATTGCAAGCTCTTCTCTTTTTTTCACTTAAGTGTAACTTTTCTGCCCTGAATAAGCCCCGAGATGGTTTGGCCATGGTGGTTCCCAGGGACACATAAACTCCTGTGGTTTCAAAGATTAAAAGCCACAGAAAGGCTGAAGCTCCTGATTGTGCTGCCAGTTCTCACAGGAGAGGCAGGATTGGATCCCAGGATGGAGCACAGGCTTTGTCTGGGCTAAGAACAGAAGATGCAGCCTGTGAAGCTGGAGCACATCGAGTGCCTCTATTTAGAGGCTCTGCAAACACCAGATGAATATTAACAATGCGATTCAAGTCCATGGGTTACATGTAATTAGGCCAAAGCCAGCAAAAAGACAAACAGTTCTACACCTTCAAATGAATCCTTTAGCTTGCTAACAAAAAGCAATTAAGCTGCCTGCCAGTCTGGAGCGAGGCTCCAGGGCTGATTTCACACACACAGGCTGTATGGGAGCATCCCAACACACCACTGCTGCATATTTCCCTTCACTTTCCAATAAAAACCTGCTGGGATTCTCCCCACACCCAGCCCCAAGGTGCAGAGAGAGAACTCAGCCTTGGGAATCCATCCCACTGCTCTAGAGATGGGCTGCAGCTCCTCAGGAGGGAACAGGAGTGGGATCCAGCATTTCTTCACATGGAAATGGAACAAAAATCATGGAGTGATGGAATGGGCTGGGTTGGGAGGTCTCCGATTTCTGCAGCTGGAATGGCTCCTGAGGTATTAGAAAGTCTCTTTTTTCCCAGCCCCACAGCCAAAGAAGTTGAGATTCCTCGGTTCTGCTTTTCAAGATTGTTTATTTTTCCTTATCTGTTACATTCTTTCTCTGACTTGCTGAGATCTGTCCAGCAGGTCAGGTTGTGGCACAGTCCCTGCCCTTGGGGTGGTGCTGGCTTTTTATACTAAGAACCACATGTACTTTATTTACAATAACTTCCCAATACCTATCACCCATGTTAGACAGTCTGTCTCGTCTCTAAACCAATCCAAAAGTGCCACCACCACAGCAGAAGATGGAGGACAAGAAGAAGGAGAAGGAGGAGAAGAAGGAGAAGGAGAAGGAGAAGGACAGGACACTCCCAGATTCCTCCATCTTGCCTCTTGAACCACCATTCTAAAACCCCAAAATTCTACTTTTTCATCCTGTGACAAATTCACTATCACTCTACTCAAACTCTTGTGGCCTGTAAATCCTCACACAAAGTTGGTAATTGTTTCCATGGGCTAAAATCAAAGGCTCAGGTGTTTTTGACTCTGTACCAAGGTCTCTGAGCCCCTTGCCAGGGTCTCAAGTCCTCCAGGGCAGCCAAAGGAATTTCCGGGGTTCCAACAGGGAGGGACCCTAAACTTCATTCCATTCCAACCCTCTGCCATAGGGACACCTTCCACTGTCCCAGGCTGCTCCCAGCCCCAGTGTCCAGCCTGGCCTTGGACACTGCCAGGGATCCAGGGGCAGCCACAGCTGCTCTGGGCACCTGTGCCAGGGCCTGCCCACCCTCACAGGGAACAATTCCTTCCTCATTCCTGATCTGAACCCACCCTCCTTTAGCTCAGGGCCATCCCCCCTTGTCCTGCCTGCCTGTCCAGGTGTCACTGAAGGCACTGACTGAGTGCAGGAGAATTCCCCATTTCAATTAATTACTGCTGGTCCACAGATGAGTGCAGTAATTGAGATCTGGGTAATTAGAGCTGTGGTGCAGAATAAAGCAAAGGTGTGAGCGTGTCACCTGCACCTCAAACACTTCTGCACGTGGGCAGTGACCAGCAGATGTGTGTGCTGGTCAGCAGGAGGCTCTGAGGGCCACAAAACTGAGGGGCAAAGAGCGGAATTTCACTCATCTGGCAAACCAAGGAAGAGCCATTTCATTTTCTTTCCAGAACCCCCTTGTTTCACTGCACCATAAAAAGCTTCAAGAAATATTGATCTCAGCTTGTACTGGCAACACAACAAGAGCATAATTTCATTTCCTGCTGCATTACAGAGTTAAAAACTGATGGCTTAATTTCTAAGAAATTCAAATTAATGGTGCTGAAATGAGCCTGGGAGATGAACATTTCCTCATGCTTTAAAAGAGTTTGGTTCTGAGATCAGATTTAGGAGCTGGCCTTACCTCCATAGCGGAACAGCCACCACCCCAAAATCTGCCACATGCACGGACTGGGCAGCTGTTGTACTTCAAACTGAGTTTATTGATTCATAAAATTCCTCCTTAGCCAAACCACCAGGTAATAACTGTGCAGGTCGTGCAAGCAGAGGAACATTTTCTGACAGTCCTGAGGGTCACAAATCACAGTGGGGAACAGAATTTCTGCTGGTGCTGTGAATTAAACTGGGTAGCAATTACTGCCACGGTGCTGAGGGAGTTCAGCTGCTGCAGAAAAGTGCAGGAATCTCTGTGCTTTGCAGAAGAAGAAAAGTTTGAAAGTGCCACCTGGGGGAAATCCAAAGTTATCTTGGAAACAATGTAATAGGGAGCTGAAAAATCTTTATGTTTCTCTGAGCCTTAATTTTTAAGCTCTCTAGCCTGCAAAAATTGAGAAAATTCCATATCTAATATCCCTATACTTACAGTCAAAGTTTTATTTATTTTTTAGCTGCACATGCCATTTCTTTTTAGTGTACAGCTTTTGTTTTGCTATGCAAAATATTTCTTTTCTTCATTCTCATCCTTAACTACTCGTGTTAATCCACTCCATTTAATTTCATCATCTAAAACTGCATCCTGAGGTTGGTGCCCAATGCCCTGATTCCTGCAACCCAAACACTGGCACTAAGTTCCAATTTAGACATACACTACTCTCAGAGACACACTTAAAACTTATTTTTTTTATTTTAAAGACTGCAGCCTTTTGCAGGAACAGCTATCTGAGATGAGCCAGCTTGAAATCACAGAGATACCAACCAACAGGAGGATAGAAAATACAATATACAGGACAATTTTGTGACTTTATGCTGGCTGCTGAAGTCATTATTCCAACATTACACACAGACACTGCATTACACACTCGAGGCTGCAACACCTTCCCACATGGGAGAAAGAGGGAATTTTTCTCAGGCTCCCTTTGGTGTTAAGTAATCCCAGAGGTATTAAACATCTCTGTACTTTTATCCCAGAACATCTGAAGGCTGTGAGGGCCCACATCTCTTCTTTAAAGTGCAGAGCTGTTGTGCACCATTCAGCTCACCTGCAGCTCTGCCCAGCAGCTCACAGCCCGTGGTTTCCACCCTGCACAGCCCTTGCTTGCTGTTCTTACACTGGTACTGCTCCTGCTGCTGCAGAGTCACCACTCCTGGTGCAGCTCCAGTGACTAATTCTTGCCTGACTCCCCGGAATAATCACAGGTGTGGCCACCAGGAACAGGCTGTCAGAAAATACACCTGAAATCCCTGCAGGTGTTCCTGCACTCGAGTGTCGCAGACATCTTTTATGGAAAATCCTTTCCTTAGGGTTTTTCCTCCTGAGAAGCTGATAGGCCTCAGGAACAAAATGTAAAAAATTATTATCTGCTGCTGTGGAATGGAACAGGTACATCTGTGATTGGCCCATGTTGGTTGTTTGTGATTAATGGCAATCACAGCCCAGCTGGCTTGGACAGAGAGCCCGAGCCACAAACCTTTGTTATCATTCCTTCCTATTCTATTCTTAGCCAGCCTTCTGATGAAACCTTTTCTTCTATTCTTTTAGTACAGTTTCAATATAATATATATAATAAAATAATAAATGAAGCCTTCTGAAACATGGAGTCAGATCCTCATCTCTTCCCCAATCCAAGAACCCCTGTGAACACATCACACCCGAGGGCACCCCCAGGTCCAAAATGCACCTGCACCCTCAGGAACACCAACTATGCCCCTTATTGTGAAAAAAAAATAGCATCTGGCAGGAGGATTGCATGACTTGATGAGAAACAGCCCATCACACAAAGTGCCCTCATCACCCACTCAGTTACTTTCTGCCATTTACAAATGATGCAGCCACCTGGCCACCCTCACATCATTCCCTTGTCCTTCCTCTTGTGATTGTGACAAATTCCTCTTCCCATCCTCGGCTAATGGCATTTCTGTCATGTCTGGAAGGTATTGAGATGAGGGAGCTGGCAGTGCATAACATCCCACTGCATCCTGTGCTGCTTGTATAAAATATTCTGATCTTCCCCATATTGAAACACACGGGAGCTATGGAAATTTGGGGCATTGCATTTGGATTTTGTTTGCTTTCTTGGTGAAAGATGGTGTCTGCCATAACCAAAGGATGGTTTGGTAAAGGAGAAAAATGGGCTGTCTGGAAATAATCGATATTGAAACTGCTTCAGGGCACTCCTGGAAGTATGCGTTTATTGAAGTCTGAAACAGCTGAGGAAAAAAACCAACAAAATTATGGCAGAAAAGTTTCTCCTTCTCTGAGTCAAAAACCACTTGAAGCAGAAGTTTTACTCTTTGCTTGCCTTGCTCTGCCTTCCACAGACACTGGTGCTTTCATGCTGTGTGCCTGCAGTGCCTAATTAAGCACTGAGCCCTAATCCCCAGACTGGGGAGACACAAGGAAGGGCCAAGGAGGAGCAGCCCAAATTCTCCTTTCCCAAGCCTCACAGCAAAAACTTATATGTGAGTACAGGAGAAAAGCTGACCTGAAAAACAACTGCTACAAACGCATTAGGTGTACTTGTGCCTGCAGGAGAGGAGGGGAGAAAGCCTGTTTGCATTGCAGCAGTGCCTGGGGCTCATTAACAAACGGGATTAATGAAGATGTCCTCAGCACTCCACTGCAGGGAGTCAGCAGGCAGAGATGCACTCTCATCTCACCCCCACATCTGTTTTATTGCTCTGCAGTGATGCTCAGGCCCAGGATTTCCTGCTGATGCAGAAGAAGACCTGCACCCCACCACAAGGACTCCTTCCCCTCCTTCCCCCTGGAATTCTGTCATTCCACGTGTACCCTCTGCAATATAAACACAAGGAGGGAGAAATGCCCAGTCTAGCACCCAGCCTGCTGTCATTCAGCAGGGGGTGAACCTGATTACAGGAGGTTAATTAATGCCCCACATTTGTAAAGCTCAACGTTTATTAACGACTTGTTTTCTTCGGGGGAGAGATTAATTGATGTTTGCCCTGAGGAGACACATGAAGGAAATTTGTCCCTGAGAGGAAGAAGGATGCAGGAATGCAGCTGGGCAGAGATGGGAAGTGCCAGCCTCCTGCCTTCCCAGGAAATGTCACTGCCCTCGGCATCACCTGCAGCCAGACACTTTCAGTGACAACTGCTGGGGAAGATGAAACAGGAAAGCCTTATAAATATGATTGCCTGGCAAAAGATTTTGAGAATATAGAAACTATAAGTGAGATTGAAATGAAAGCAAGCTTTGAGATCCCTCAGTTACTGAACAACTGGAAAACAATGGTGTGGCCAGCTGAAAGTAATCCCCTTTTGATGGAACAACACCCTCTGCTTGCAGACAGGCCCAAGGGTCAGAGCAGACCCTGCCAGCTTGGCAGAAGGGGCCCAAAGAGGAGTTTTTAGGGTTTAAAATGTAACACAGTATGGTAATGTAATAATTCTTATAGGTTGTATGGAAATGCTATAGGATTTGTATATTGTACTGGATTGGTTAGTGAGAATCAGAATATTCAACACAGAAGAAGATTTATTGTATTGTAACTGGAACCTCACGCTCTTACGCTTTTACTCTCTTACCCTTTTACTCTCTTACCCTTTTTACTCTCTTTCCCTCTCATCCTCTCTCCCCCTCTCTTCTCTTTGCTGCTCTGAGCTGTGGCTGGCAGCTCCCAGCAGGGCCCTGCACCCAGGCCCTTTGCAATAAACCACAAGTTCCAGACCTGGCTGCAGAGATCTCTCGTCTCCATCCATCCTGACCATCCTACCCCCTGACGTTCCTACAGACAACAGAATTACCTGCAGCATTTCCAGCATCATTTTCCCAAGCAGGGGCTCATGCAGCTCACTGAACTCCATGTTTTACTCAGTTATCCAGAGTTCAGCCCTCCAGCCCCGGCTCTGTCAAGGGCAGACTCTCTGATGGGGCCAGTCCCTGCAGCCAGCTGCTCCAGACACAAAACCATTACCACAACAGCCCTCCCTGGACCCTTCTCTCCAGTTAATTGTTATGATGGGTCCCTCTAATTCATGTGGGATTGTGTGTAATGTGTCATTGCATCACTGGAATTATTCAGGGGAAAGAATGATGAGTGGTTTGTGGCCAGTGAATAGCGAATACTGCTATTCTTGTGCCAGTCTTAGGCTGGGGCTTTGTCTTGGTGACAAGCCTGTTCGATGACAATAAAGGAAAGGGAATTGGAGAAAATGGCCAAGGAGAGAATCTTTGTTTTCTGTCCCTCATTCCAGTCTCCCTGGAATGTGAGGAGTAGCAGTGAACAAAGAGAAAGCACTCGAAGCATTGAAACAGACTGATAAATGCCTTTGTGATAAACTGCTTTTCTGCTCATCTGGAAGGTCAGTGGTCCAGTTTTTCTCATACTTTTTACCATGATAAAGATCAGATGTCCAAAAGAATCAGCAATTTGACCAAGTGAATTTAGGAACCACTTGAATCAGCAGATAATCAACAACAATTGTGGAACCTGTTCAAGAAAACAACTCAATACTCCCCTCTGCGCTTCAGCCAGGAAAGGAACTCACCCACACACATCCCCAGAGACTTGTCCAGGAATTTGGAAATGGAAATTGTAGGAGAACTGCTTCTGGTTGTGTTTTTGCTCTGGTTTATCTTCCAGAATAAAACAAGAGTAACCCAAAGCAGAGGAGGAAGCCTCTATTCTATCTATGTGTACTGAGCGACCAGCCAGGGACACAAACAGCTTCCCCCACTCCTGTTTTGCTCCCAGACGCTGCAGCAGAGCAGTTCAGCACCTCCCTGTCTCCAAACCCATCATGTTAGTGGTCACAATGGAGAGTAAGTGCCCACTGATTTATCTGAAGTCCTGTGCACACTAGATTTTGCTTCCTTCCATACTGTTCCTGACCTAAAGAGCCTTAAAATGCAGAGCCACGCTGCTTTAGCTTTCAGTCTGTTGACAAATTTAATCATCAAGGTACAGATTGGCTTTTGGGTACACAGAATGGGATTACAGTGGGGAAAACAGTTTTGAGCATTCAAATGAAAGTTCAGTTTGATAAGGGCTCTACAGCCCCAAGTTGCCTCAGCTCAGATCCATCCTGCACTGGGATTACTCAGGAATCTCACATGGTTACACAGCCAGGAGACTCTGGTATTACACATGGACATGATCTAATTTCAAGTGGGAAGAGACTGTGGAAAAAGAAATTGCAGGACTGGGCTCCTGACACACATGGTTTCACATGAGAAAGCAGAAATAGGATAAAAAAATACACCACAACACCCACCCCCCAGGTTCTAACCAAACATCAGGAAGCAGTGGGAAGTTTCCCTTTATACACCCAAGGTGGTCAGCAAGGTCCCTCCACAGGAGGAGACAGGGGCAGATCACAGCCCATGAGCCTTTTCCAGCTTTACAAACAGAGCAAAACCTCCTCCTCAGGCATGATTCAGGCTGCTGAGCAGAAATCCCAGCTACCTGCTGGCAGAACCTGGGGGCAGCGCTCTCCAGCAGCCCCGAAGGGACCCACGTGCTGCAAATCAGACAAATGAGGCACACAGGGAGAAAGAGCAGCAGAAAGAGAAGGGGTAACTCACAGCAATGAGCTGGTAGGAGTTGTTCATCATGGCTATGAGCATGTTCAGCAGCACAACGAGGGAGATGACGTTGTAGGTGCCAAACATCGTGGCCCCAACAAACTCGGTGAACTCGTGTCTGGCTTTCACGTTGGTCACATAGAGATTCAGCAGCCCAAACACAGACCAGAAGAGTGACTGGAGGGTCTCGAAAAGCCTGCAAAGAAAACAGGTTTTTAGCTGGCTACCTGATGCTGGGGGGTGGAAAATTATCTTTTCCCACACAGATATTGGGAGACACCACTTAGCACAGCCTCTTATCCCTCACTGGGGACAGCCTGTGCTCAGCCACAGTGACCCACCAGCCAATGCATGTGAGAGCTGTCCCATCAACAGCATTTGCTGTCTGTCCAGGAGCCCAGACCACATCCTTGTGAGATGCAGCAAGCACAGCTTCCCCGAGGAACCCAAGGCTCCCTTTCCCACTCTGCACATTGCACAGAACAGCCACAATATATTCCATTTAATTAAAATTGCCATGCTGCGATGCTGCTGCTATCTATAAACTCTCCTGTTTAATCAGTGCCTGCATCATTAACATGTCTGCAGGATAAATGCTCAGGGAGCCCATCCCCAAGCGTGACTGCAGCAGTGAACAGTGCACAACAACAAGGCACCACCAGGTGGGACATGGCAGAAATCACAGCACTTGCACCTTTGCTCTGTTTGGAACACACCTGCCCAAAACACTGCTCTGTTTGCAGTACACCTGCCTGAAATGCTGCTTTGTTTGCAGTAGGTCTGCCTAAAATGCTGCTGTGCACCTGCCCGAAATACTGCTCCGTCTGCAGTGCACCTGTCCAAAACTGCTCTGTTTGCAATGCACCTGCCCAAAGTACTGCTGTGTTTGCAGTGCACCTGCCCAAAACTCTGCTGTATTTGGAATACACCTGCCCAAAGTGCTGCTGTGTTTGGAACACACCTGCCCAAAATGCTTCTCTATTTGCAGTGCACCTGCCCAAAATGATACTGTGTTTGCAGTGCACCTGCACAAACTACTGCTGTATTTGGAATACACCTGTCCAAAACACTGCTGCTCTATTTGCAATGCGCCTGCCCAAAATGATACTGTATTTGCAATGCACCTGCCCAAAAACACTGCCCTATTTGGAATCTACCTGCCCAAAACTCTGCTGTGTTTGAAGTGCACCTGCCTAAAATGATGCTGTGTTTTTAGTGCACTTGCCCAAAACTGCTCTGTTTGGAACACAACTGCCCAAAATGCTGTTCTGTTTGCAATGCACCTGCCCAAAATGCTGCTCTGTTTGCAGTGCACCTGCCCAAAACTGCTCTGTTTGCAATACATCTGCCCAAAATGCTGTTCTGCTCACAAAGCACCTGCCCAAAACTCTGCTGTGTTTGGAATACACCTGCCCAAAACGCTGGTGGCTCAGTGGTTGGAGCAGCAGCTCCCACCCACCACGGGCAGAGTCCCTGGCAAAACCCTGCAACCACAGCCCGGTAATGACTCAGATGAAAGAGAGTCATCACATTAATTCAGCTCAAGGGTTTCTCTTCTTCTGAAGGCCTCCTTCCCTAGATGAACCAGAGCTGACCCCACTGAGCTGGTGAGATCATCCCAGGTCTCTGTGCTTCCAGTGACCTTTCGCAGTCACGTCAGACACGCAATCAGCAATCAAAGTAATTGCTCTATTTGGGCATCTTTGTTTTGGCTTGCCAAAATATGGCATTTATATCATCCAAAAATGACATTTATATGCCTGTTTAAGAGTTCCCATTTTGGCCTGAGGTCAGCAGATGTTTTCAAATGCAACTTCTAGACACATCAATATGAATAATTCAGATGCTTTACTTGACATACCAGGAATCTGTTCTCCCATCATCTCCAGGCATTTGTTCACATGTATCCCCATGCCTTATATGAGAATTCTGTTTATACTTTGTGGATGTAGCTTTTCACTGGCCAAAATCATAAAGATGCTTTAAAGCAAAAAACCTTTATCTCAAAGCTCAGGCTGTTTGTTAGGCTTATTAAATAACCAAGGTAGTAAAATACAGATTAACCAAAGAATGCCAAGCATTTCTCTACTAGAAGTGGTGGAGTGCTAGCTGTCTTTTAAAATATTTATAATATTTTTACAATTAACAGTAGAAATACTACTTGGGCTGTAGGTACAAGAGAGACAGGGGTTCTAATCACTGAACTGAAATCAGTTTTAGAAGTGATCAGTGCGTTGTTCTGGATGCACAATATTACCCAGGTGTGTAATCTGGGCCCAGACTAAAGCAAATATGCACATGTAGTGCCCTTGACAAAGACACCAAGTGGTTCCTGCAGCTCTGCAGAGCAGTGAGGATGCTGTGAGGTGCTGTGTCCTCAGTGTTCAATGACAGGGCAGGTCCACAGCCTCTTTTCACAGCCCATGTTTCAGGGCAGGCTCACACTCCTTTGGAGAAGCAGCTATAAAGAAACAGAATTTTGGAAACGGTGATTGAGAGGCTCTCATGTCCTGCTGAGTGTATTTTGAATCCTAATTAAACAGAAGAATTCTCAAAGCTCCACCACTCTCCATGGTGGCTTAGGGAGAACAAGTGCCCCCTGTGCCCTGGAGAATGGCAGGGAGAAGGACACAGCAGGCAGGGAGATGTGACTTCCTCCACCCCTTCCTCCTCTTCCTCACTCTCCTCTCCCCCCTTCGGTTGCCAGCATCACAGCTATAAACATATTTTCCAATCATCTGCCTAAGCAGCAGGCACTCTGCTTTCTGAGGGATGGCAAGGCCAAAGCAGAAAGCCTTAAATTATTCATTACTTCCCCTCGTTGCTGTCACAAAGGAATATTACTTTTCCATGATCTGTGTGTGCAATGCAGAAAATTTCCTCGCCAGGAAAACGTTAATCCCACCCTTTGAGAGTAATAGGAGATAACGTGGCAGTAAATAGGTGTCACACTTGACACAAGCTGCACACACACCAGGGGCGTCCTCTTTGCTCCCCTGGAAGAATTAGAGCTCGTTGTGAGCCCAGGAATGCTGGTGGGAACCAAAGTGCACTGATTCAGAGCTTTGCAGATTTATTCCTTCATAAGGAATGAGCCATGAGCAAAGTCAGGGTCCCCAGCCCTGCCTGGACTGGCTCCAGCCTCCTTTGCTTCCCCCCAAAACAATATTTGGATCTGCAGCTGCTCCTTCCCAGCCACTGCCCCATGCTGTGCATCTGCTCCCCAGCCAAATGTCAGCTTGTGCCGGGGGTGTTGATAAAGACCATTTAAACTTTTAAGAACACGTTAAATAAATTTCTTAAGCGAGCCTCAAACAAAAAGTACCTGCAGAGTGTTCTGTCCCCTGCCAGGAGACCTCACTCCTAATGGATCCCCTCCCACTGGGACTTTGTTTTACACAAACCTCTGCCACAAAGGCTGAGCCCCCTCAATTTCCTTTCTGTGCTGCATTCCCCTGGCAGGGGGTTTAAATGAACGTTAGGGTGGCAGAAATTGTGGTTTGTATTTAAGCTGATCGACACAGTTTCTGCTAAGTGCTTCTTGTATAATTTTTAGCTCTCAAGACATTACACCTTCTTACAGACTTCAGGATGGTTGGTTGGTTGATTTGCTTTTTTTCTTTCCCTGCTGGCCCAATGTTCTTTTTCTTCAGTCAAATCCTGCTGTTGCTTTCTCCACTTATCTGACACAATGAAATCTGTAAAAAACCCAGTGTGCAGTGGTGGCAGGCCCAAACCAGAACTGAACACACCTGTTCAGCACAGCTCCAGAGAAAGGCAGGGTTTGGTACTGGATTTTGTAGGCTTGACCCTTCCTGAGGTAGAATTTACCCCTTTACAAACACTGTGCTTGCCAAACCTTCCTCCCTCTGGCTGCTGCATCAATATGGACGCAGATCAAGGAATAAATTTGTTATTTAATTTAATTCCTTTGCCAGGGCAGCACGACACATTTCTGGGGCATGTGAGGCAGCTAAAACAGAAAAAGGTCTGAAATCCTTAATTCTGTTTCTCATTAGCACAATGCAGGTCCATTCACTTCCCCCAGACAGAGATGGGTTTCATGAGAAAATTAATCAAGCCTGTGGTGTTCCTGCTCTGCAGTGGGAAATGGCACATGTCTGCTGTACCAGGGCCTGCTGCTCTTGAAGGATGGGCTCTATCCCATGAAAATTCCATATTTCTTCTAGGAGAGAGCCCACAGGACAAAGCTGGAACCTCTCCTCTCCCAACCAAGTCATGTGGCCTGAGCCATCATCTGTTTTTGATAACAGTGCAAATACATCCCAAATCCTGTCTTAACCCCAAACCTTCAGCTGACAGAGGGAGGAGAATTATTGGGCATCATGACAAGTTTTATTTAATTTAGCATAAAGTGGTGGACAACAGTTTTGTTTTGCTTGTTTGCAGGGCGTGGGCCTTTTTCTAGCCCATGCTTTATTTATTTCTCCTGCCATTGTGAGTTAAGTACTGTGCAAGCAGCAAGAACAATCGGGTGGGGGCTGATTATTATAATTATTTCTACTATTAGTAATTAAAACAAATACATCAGCAAGACAATTCATGTCATTTTTCAGCATGTGCTCGCTCTTTCAGCTCTGCCAGATGTCCTCACAGCAATTTCCATGCCAGCATCTCAGTAAAGTACCAGCATTACCAGCAAAAAAAAAAAAAAAGGTTCTGCTGGGATTTTAGTCTGCAAGGAAATCAGAGAAGCCTGCAACATCACATATCCATAAAAATGGTCTAGGTGAGATTGTTGTGGCTGCTGCAGGCACATTATTTATTAATAAATAGGTTTATTCCTTATTTTCTTCATTTTATTCAGGTTCCCCTCCTTTCTTCAGTAATTAGGCAAAACAATTACTGTGGCAAAAGGGCACTTCCTCTCCCAAATCTACTGAAATTGTGCATAGTCATAACAAGATTTAAGTTGCAGGATCATGCAGGGAAACCCCTTGGGCCAGAACTAAAAGGTCTCCCAGTGCCAGACCTAAGTGAGAGTCTGTGACAGCAGAGCTCAGCACAGTGTCTGCCCCACTTAACTCCCACCTTTCCTGCAGGGCCAACCACCTCACCTGGCACTTGCAAATGAATAAATACAGGCTCTGTCAGTGCAGTGACAGGCAGGGGACAGGGGAAGCAGCCCCAGAAGCAGAAAGAGAGGATGTCTTACGTGGAGAAGGCATTGTTCTGTTTCTCACATCGGATCCCCTTGCAGTTGTTGGGTTCCTCCGAGGCACTGGTCTCATAATAAAAATAAAGCTGGTTCAGTCCGTTGGCAAAAGCCAGAAGCACCAGGCAGTAGATAAAAAGGAATTTGAGGATGTCTAGCAGCATGCGTCCCAGAGAAATCTGCAGGGGTCCCAGGTGCGAGTTGGCTGTAAACAGGGAGATGAGGCGCAGGGAGCTGAGGATGTTGGATATTGCAAAGAGAGCTTCTGCAATCAGGGTCGGGTGCCACATCTCCCACTCCTCCCGCGGGCGAGAGCCGTTGTACTGGCAGGAAGGAACAAAGAACAAGGGCAGAAAAGTGAGATGAGGTGTAGTGACTCTGAGGAAACTCCACTCCAAGGTCACACCCACTGACCCAACCCTTCACAGGTAAATCCTAACCAGGTACTGTGGCACAAAAAAAGTTTTTAACTATTGTTGCAAGGAGGCCTCGATGCTGGGAATAATGTGCTCTGACTCCATGATTCAGAAGGCTGAACAATGGCTTTATTAAAACTATACTATATTACACTATAGTTAATTTTAATATATTATGCTATATTAATACTAGTTAAAATTAAACTAATTATATTACAGTAATACTACATTAAAACTATACTAAAAACTATAAAATGATAAAAATTATATTAAAATTATAATAAAGAGATACTATACTATACTATCCTATCCTATACTATACCATACCATACCATATTATACTATACTATACTAAAGATACTAAAGAAAAGCCCATGACTGTCTGAGACAGCCAGAACACAGCTTTGAGTGACTGGCTAATCACTCAAAACCACTTTCACCCATGTCCAATTAACCAACTCACTTTGGGTAAACAATCTCCATAACACATTCCACACGTGCAAAAGCAGGAGCAGGGAATAGAGATAAGAATTGCTTTCTCTTCTTCTCTGAGGTTCTCATTGCCTTCCCCAGGAAAAATCCTTGGGAAACTTGTGCCTGCTGCCCTCTGTGAAGAGAGCTGAGGCCACATTTAACCCCCTACACCCCAGCTGCTGTCAGGCTCACAGTCAGGATTCAGAACTGAAGCTGACTTGATGAGGGTAGAAATGAAGGTTTAAAGATGCTTTTTTATTAATTGTGGCTACTACATTACGACCCCCTGATGGTGAGAGATGTAGGACCAGGTTTTCTTTAGAGGCTTTGGGTATGTTGGCTGTTTTTAGCCTAAACTGAAAAATTAGGATTTTTTAAAATTTGTTTTACTTTTGAGTTCACAGTTTGTAGGTTCCTTATGTCCATGGCTTCATACACACCCTCCTTATCTTTCAACATTTAAAGGGGTTCAGATTTTATCATGTTCCAGATGTAAATTTCCAATTACTTTTGTTCTTTCTCCTGCTAAATATGTCTGCACATTATAAACACTGCACATTCCAGGAACAATGGGAGGCAGGGAGAAGGAAGGGAAGAAAAGCAGTGAACTATTGGATGCTTTCCTTCCCATGTAATCTCAAAAAAAAAAAAAAAAAGCAGGCAGCCCAGAACCAAAAGGCTTTTTTCGTATTAATTTTCTTATTAGTTAATTTGTCATGGCAATTTTAGGAGAGTTGCTAAAGCAGAGGTCTTAATTACAGCTGAAACTGGGTACAGTTGAGTGCATCAATTACAACATTAACTGGGTTTGTAATGTAGCTGTAAAAGCAGAAGCATTTTCTGAGCAAAGTGCAGCCAGATGCGAGCAGGTACCACAAAAGATTGGTTCTGTAAAATGTAACTGCTCTGATTCTGTGAAATGTGAAATGTAACTGCTCTGCCTTAACGACAGTGGCACGGAGAATGGAGTCAAAGACATTTAACATCAAGGAATAATTGTCCTTTTAACATTTGTCTCCGCTCATTTAGCATGCATAAAAAGGCAGAACTGCACTCAGGATAACACAGCTGAAACCATAACCAGCATGTCTGGGGCTCCTAAAATAATTCTGCTACCTCTGAAAAGGAAATGGCACCAATGTCACACTGACAGGACGAGATTGCAGAGACTTTCTATTTAAACCTGAAGGTCCAATACACAAACTCCAGTGTATTCAAGGGCTCCCAGTTTTTTCAAGGGCTCAGCAAAAAGCAGGCTGATATTTCAAACTATCCCTCTGTATGAAGGAGATGAGACACGATACAAAGGCATTTCAGCATGACCTCGGATTGCTTCTGACATTTCCAAACTGTTCTTTATTACATGAACATCATGGCCTGAGCCTGTTAACTTGATTTGAAGATGGGTCTTCAAATGCCTACAAACAGGCAGAGAGGTGAACTTTTTGTGGATATCCAGCAGTGGGGGTGGGTGGGATTGGGAAGCAGATTTGCTTCTGGACAGCAGATTTGCACAGTTATTCCCAATTCCCCTCTTCAGGCTGGCTGGATACAGCAGCCCAGGGCTCTCTGCTAAAGTTTAGCACAAATTGCACATAAAGGTATGGGGAAATACCTTTTTTAAAGGTATTAATATTTTAAAATGTATTTTATATTTTAAAATATTGCTTTAAAAAGAGGTGTGGGACACTCTTCTGTGCAATATTTAAAGCAATAAATAAATAACGCAATAAATAAAACAATGTTTAGGTCATTAAGGTAATATTTTGGTCCTTTATGAACTGATGGTATCTCCTCGCTTGGCAAAAACAATCTTTAGAGCAGCCTGGCATCACAGGTAACAGAGACACAGCAGATTTCAGAGTTATCTAATGAAGCTGGGTATCTGGGAAGGCTGGAGTAGTTTGGTTTGGTGTCTGTTCAAAAGATGAAACACAGCAGAGATGTACACAGACTAGCACAAATAAATTACACCATGCTGTCACATTTACCTTTCCTCATTACACAATAATTCAATGCAGCAAATGGAAGCTGATTAAGAAAGTATTTCTACCCTATAATTAGCCTGAAGATTCCACTGGTATCAGACAATACTAGAGCCAGGTCTTGGAACCAGTCAAATCAAGGAAAAAAAAACATCTTCACGTAAAAACAAGGATGGAAAGCATTTAGTGTCAGTATGCAATTTATTTTTTCTGCTATTTGGCAGAAAGTTAAATGTCCATGTAATCCTTTGAAGTTCTAAGAAGTGTTAGAATATGGTATATTGGCATATATCCCAGCTTCTTCCAGCTCAGGGCTGTTCTATAAATAACAAATCATGTTGCAAAATGTTTTGGAGCCATTATCAACGATTCAAACCCTCACACTGCAGAGCACACTGAGTGACACAGGGCAGAGGGGACTTCTGTGACCATGTGTGTCACAGACATCTTTTATGAAAAATCCTTTCCTTAGGATTTTTCCTTCTGAGAAGCTGAGAAGCCTCAGGAACAAAATATAAACAATGGTTATCTGCGGCTGTGGAATGCAACAGATGCATCTGTGATTGGCCCGTGTTGGATATTTGGAATTAATGGCCAATCACAGTCAGCTGGCTCGGACAGAGAGCCGAGCCACAAACCTTTGTGGTCATTGTTTCCTATTCTATTCTTAGCTAGCCTTCTGATGAAACCTTTTCTTCTATTCTTTTAGTATATTTTTAATGTAATATATATCATAAAATAATCAATCAGCCTTCTGAAACATGGAGTCAGATCCTCGTCTCTTCCCCAGTCCAAAAACCCCTGTGAACACCATCACACACGTGTTTCAGGAGATTTTCTGCACCTCTCAGAATTGCCTGGCATGGCCCTGATCAGGAGCTGACCTGAGATGGGCCAGGTTTAACCCAGGAGGGTTTGAACTGGGCTCAAACTGATCTGTTCCTGCCAATCCTCCTGTGTGTGCTGGCCCATGGGGTTTTGGGGTTGGCCTGCATGTTTCTGTGGCTCTTACAGGGAGCACAAACAGAGCTGCACCTCCTCCGCAGCTGGGCTTTGGCTGGGAGTTGCATCCCAGTGTGTGACTGCACATCCCCTGGATGCACAGCTCCTCTAGTAATTAGTGTGAGGAAGAACCAGATTGGTAACATTTTTCGTTTTGTCCATGCATTTCACCATTTCCAGGTTTTGGGAGTTTTTTTGTGGGGTTTTTTTTTTTTTGTTTTTTGTTTTTTTGGTTTTTTTTTTTGCATTGCTTATGATTTAAAGACCAACCTTTCAAGTCTGTAATTTCCTCCCTGGTTCTGAATGCTGGGAGACTAAAAGACATAATCTGTTCCTGCTTTGATGCTGTTACAGAGCTGCCTCTTCAGGGAGCAGCAACCAGCTTAAAAGCTTTTCCCTTTGAAAATCTGACTCACCAGGACTGCAGCCTCCAGGATTCAACAAAGGCCCCATAGCAGGGCTGTTTGCACTCTGGAGTCAATGGGCTTGGGGAAATTTTCTCCTCTTCTCCCCCTCTGCCTGCTGGGCAGGACTAAACAAGGCTGGTCTGGGGAAGGGCTTGTCCTGGTTATTGGGAGCTGGGCTGGCAGAGATGGAGACCTTGCAAAGCTGGGAAGAGTGGCCAAGGAGCAGATCCCAGTTGCTGATCTACACCTGAGTAATTCCACTGACTGCAGAGAAGCTGCTGCTGATTCATAGCAGGGGAAGAAGTAGGCCAAGCACGAAGCTCCAGCTGAAGCCAAAGAGAGCTGTTGCATAAGGAATTTTACTTTTGTGTCTTGCCTTTGAAAAAGGGAGACAGAAGGAAAAGTGCTTCAGGCCATCCCCTGGCTTCAAACCCTGTGCATATGCTAATTTGGAGCATCAGAAGTTGATAAATGTGGAAGGTGCTTTTGAGGATGAGCTCTGATGTGGGCTCTCACCACAAATGGAACATGACAGGGAAGAACCCACAGGGTGTTAAAGCCCCAGCTTGCTCCTTTGTCACTTCCCTGCCCACAGGTTGCATATTGAAGAGTGACTTGACCCCTTTATATCAGATTATCAGAGAGAAGCCTCCTAAGAACAGTCTTGCTCTTCTCAGCAGACCTGTCACAAACTTTTGATCACTAATCTCCAGATCTGTAGGATCATACAGATTATAAAACTTGGTTCTAGAAGTTTTCAGGTAACCCTGTTCTTGTTTTCCCTTTACCATTTTATTTAAAAGCCATGTTTTCACTATGCATTGTTGAAGGAGGTGCCAGCACAGAAAACAAAAAGTGCCTTGGCAACTGAGTAGCTGCAAAAGGCACAGAAAGTGGAGAAATTTCTCCCCAGTGCCCAAACAATCTATTTAACTTTTAATCAAAGAGTCAGAACGAGCAGGATGTTCGTTCTCCAAACAAAATAGCTTTCCAGGTGAATATTCAAAATTGGACTGCTTGAAAAGCTGCTATTTTCTTTGCTTTGTGATTTTGATTTGAATAGTTTGTACCCTGTGTACCACAGCTCTCACCAGCACATTACAAATTCCCTCTCCCCAGTTACTGTACCTTGACATAGGCAACAATTTTAAGGGAGATAGTGGCAAGATAGAGGGAGTTCATTGCAAAATCCATCAGATTCCACCAGTCATGCACGTACTCATTGAATCCACCATCCCACATTTCCTTGATTTCTCCCCAGATGAAACCTGTAGAAAGAAAGGGAGTTCATTGCCATGACAAGGCATTATTTGCCATTAAAACCCTGTGTATATACACATGATGTAACAGCAGACAATTTGAAATTAACAGCTTGGAAAAAATGCCTCATCCCTCCTGCCTTCCACAAAGCACAATGCTGCTGATTATGAGACATTTCACAAGTCTGTGGGGAATGCAGTCTGGAGAGAGCTGAAAAAGACCTTGGTTTCCTACCCAGGGCTCCAGATATGCACATGAGGAGACTGCCTGAAACACATGTTATTTATAACCAGGACGAGTGAATTGGCTCAGCTGAAATTTGCTCTACGTGAACAAACTCTTCAAGCAGCTCTATTTGGTATAGTTCCTAATAGATTGTCTGCTCTCGCAGACACTGTGAGCAATTCATTGCTCTGTTGGACAGCACTGATTTTCCCTGGCTTTCTCTAGCCACACCAGAACCAGCACAGCTCCTCCCTGACCTGGAAATATCACCCCAAAGGAGGAAGAAATGGATCCATTCTCTGCTCAGCCCCTGCATTGATGCATCCTGCTGCAGAAAAAGCCCACAGGGATTATTTGTGAGGAAAGGTGAGACTCAGCAGGAAGCAGGGCAGTGACTCACCTCGTGTCAGATATGGCTGTGGGGTTGGTGAGCTGTTTGTTCCCAAGGATACGGCCAGAGCCCATCATGCCAACCCTGAAATGCCTTCTGGTGATCATTTTGGGCACTTGCTAATGCTCACTGTACCTCCCTGCAGCTGAAAGGGTGAAGGGCAGCCTCTGAAATTCATCACCAGATTGCTAAACCCACCTGACACAGTTCTGATTATAAGTAACTTCCATGTCCTTCCTTGCACAACTGTTTAAATATTTCTGAAAGCCCAAGTCACATCAAAAATCAAATGGCAGCTCCTCCATGCCTTGGATACTTCTGAAAAAATTACTTTAGAGCCCCAGGTATTTTGAATTACCCACTTGACATTATCCTTGAATGAAAAGTGGAAATGTGTGAAGAAGACACAGAACAAAGCAAAGCAAAACAAAACAAAACAAAACAAAGTACACCTCCATGTGCATTACCAATGTCATTACCCAAAGTGCTGCTCCTGCCTAACCACAGGGTAGTGCAGTGGTCACTGATGTGCTGCTTGCAGCTCAACTTTAAGGACCTGGATGCTCAATCTGAAGAGCAGCAAAGTTGCAATGAACTGCTGCACGCCCCCAAATATCAATCTGAGCTGCTCAGCTGCCAGCCAGCAGGTCAGTGGCCACACCAGCATCATGTCAGGGCCAGCCAGGTAATCCCATTACAGCTGCCTCCACGTCTCTGCACGCACACAAACCCATAAAATAAAATAAATCAATGGAGAGGAGCCTGTTGAAGAACTCGTACACTGTATTTATAGTGAGTTATCCTTGCTGGTTACTATAGCTACAGCAATGCTGTGTGTGCCTGCTCTCTCTCCTTCTGTAGTGGAAAATATTTTGTAAGTAATAACCTTTAATCTGGTGAAACTGTTCTAATTTCTCTATTTAATAAACAGTCATACAATATCTCTATTTATCTGAAACAAAGGAACTCAAGAACAGACAGCTGTAAAAAAGGTTTTTGAAGGGATTGTGCTTTTGAAAGGTTTTTTAAAATGGATTATCCTTCCTTCATCTGCAAATCAATTTTACTGAAATGCCTACCATTTCCGTCAATTTCAACTATGAATTTAAAGATAAAGTGAATATATGACCTAAGCTGAGAAAAGACATTTAACCCCCTGAGCTTACTCTGAAGTTTCCACCAACACCTGCCTTTGAGTGCATAAATCAGCTGCATCAGATAATGGTGGAGCTGTGCAAGGAGCACAGTGCCCTGGGTCAGCACCCAAAGTGATTTGTGAACACATCTGCAACTCTTACTTTCCTTCCTCGTTTTCCATCAGCAGCTTTGAGCTTGGCACAGGAACAGCTGGGTTTGCTCAGCACAGAGCCAGCCTGACCCAGAGCCAGAAACAAAGAGCAGAGTCCTGGTGTCACCAGGACAGGGGAGCCAGAAAGGTGTGGGGAAGCAGGAGAAAGGTGTGGGGAAAGCAGGAGGGCAGAAAGGTGTGGGGAAAGCAGGGGAGGCAGAGAGGTGTGGGGAAAGCAGGAGAGACAGAAAGGTGTGGGGAAAGCAGGAGGGCAGAAAGGTGTGGGGAAAGCAGGAGAAAGGTGTGGGGGAAGCAGGAGAAAGGTGTGGAAACCTCTGCCCATGAGCAAAGTGCCTGGTGACACTCCCAGCTCCCAGGGGTGGCACGTGAGGGTCATGGGAGCAGATCAGGATCCTGATGGAGCTCCCAGGCTTCCACTGCTGCTGTGCTGGAGCTCACTGTGGAAGGGTGAATAGTCCTCTCTCATCAAAAACCCACCCATCTGGCTTCTCTGTCCTTCTCTCATCCCCTCACAGTGCCTCACCTGAGCATCCCCAGCACACAGACACCTCCTCCTCTGCCCAGCTGCCCAAGCCAGACTGCAATAAGAGCCTCACATGTAACTTCAGACAATCAACACTCCTCCTGCTGATATCAGAGCACTTGATGCTGATGTGGCCAGTGATTATCAGCAGAGAGTGAGCCTTATCTCCCCTCTCCTGCATTCCTGCAGCTTATCTGGGAGGAATAAGCCAGGCTGGGGGCAGGTCAGGGAGCAGGGAGGGCAGAGCCAGGCTCTGGGCACTGCACCAGGCACAGGACAGAGCCAGCACAGCAGCAGGGACACTGTGTGTGACCCAGGAGCTCCTCCCAAGCTGCTCCTCTCCTCTCACCCAGCCTGGGGAGGCAGGAGGGAGTGCACCATGCATCGGTCACAGTGCACTGGGGTCATGGCCAGGGGCACATCAGGTGGCACAGAGCAGCAGAGCAGCCCTGGGCCAGCAGGAGCTGCTGCTGCAGGAGGAGCCCAGCTGTTCCAGCTGTTCTGTGCAGCTCCTGCAGCTGCCTGACACAAATCTGCACTGCTGGGCCTGGGAGGAGGCTGTGTGGGTGAGAGTCAGCCCTGCTCAGTGCTCCTGGTGTGGGATTTATGGGATTTACCTAGAACCCAGGGCAAAATTGGGTGTGGGATTTATGGGATTTACCGAGAACCCAAGGTTGGATTGGGTCTGGGATGTGCCAAGAAACCAGGGCAGGATCAGGTGTGGGATTTATGGGATTTACCTAGAACCCAGGGCAGGATTGGCTGTGGGATTTGCCTAGAACCCAGGGCAGGATTTGGTGTGAGATTTTTATGGGATGTACCAAGAACCCAGGAAAGGACTGGGTGTGGGATTTATGGGATGTACCTAGAACCCAGGGCAGGACTGGTTCTGGGATTTACAGGATTGGGTCTGGGATTTACAGGATTGGATGTGGGATGTACCAAGAACCCAGGGCAAGATTGGGTGTGGGATTTATGGGATTTACGTAGAAGCCAGGGCAGAATTTGGTGGGGGATTTATGGGATCAGGTATGGGATGTACCAAGAACCCAGGGCAGGATTGTGTGTGGGATTTACAGGACTGTGTGTGGGATTTTCAGGATTGGGTGTGGGATTTACCTAGAACCCAGGGCAGGACTGGGTGTGGGATTTACAGGATCAGGTGTAGGATTTGCCTAGAACCCAGGGCAGGAGCAGGTGTGGGATTTACCTACCTAGAACCCAGGGCAGGATTGGGTGTGGGATTTACAGGATCAGGTGTGGGATTTACCTACCTAGAACCCAGGGCAGGATTGGGTGTGGGATTTACAGGATCAGGTGTGGAATTTACCTACCTAGAACCCAGGGCAGGATCATCCACTCCACGATGGTGGGAGGCGGCCCCTGCATGTGGAGGTCAGTCCTGACGATGTGCTGCGACGCCAGCAGGAGCATGAACAGGAAGGTCAGGTAGGAGCCGGTGTGACAGATAAACTTGATAAATGGCTTTTTAATGAACAGTCCCAGCCTGCTCTTGGGTGCAATCAGGTATGCCACGGACAGCACGGGGAACAGCAGCCCAATGGTGACACAGGTCAGGAGTTTCACTGCCCAGTGTTTCCTCCTCCAGCCTGGAAAGCCGTCGTACCACAGCGTCGCCAGCAGCTGCTGGCAGTTTGGCTGAGCAACAAACTGGGGAGGAAAAAACAAATTTAACAATTATTAAATTATTACTGACTGGTACTCCACGTGCACTCCCCCTCACTTATGTGTTAGAGCCCCCTCAGATTATGTTTGGGGCCAGCTATGGGCTGGAAAAGCATATTTTAGAGATAAAGGGAAAAAAGGAGGGAAGCTTCACTCTTCTTTTTCTATGTAGGATTTAAGATTCCTGTTGGGAAGGATGAAAGTTTGGCAAGAAAGTCTCACAGATATGTGTGCTTAGCAGAAAGATTTTTAAATGTAGAGTCTGATGAAGGAATAGAGATGGAAGCAAGTTTTGATATAGAAAAAAGAATTGCTGAGCCAGTCTTACTGGATAACCAAGGAGGCAAAGGATGTGTTAGTTAGAAGGGGTTTTTATGGCTTAGAGCAAAGGATAAACCCCCCCCCCCCAAACAAGAAGATGCTTTTACCAAACAGGAAGAGAGCACAGGCAAACAAGTCAGCAAAGCTGCAAGTAGAAAAAAGGTCTCAGAATTTTCCACTGCAAGAAAACTGAAAAACAACTTCTAGCTTAAACTGTAATGTACTAACTTTTAGCGACTGGAGAACAGTAACATGAATATGGTAATGATTGTAGTTATGATAGGCTGTAGATAAAAGTTAAGGTATAGATTGGTTCTACTGTATTGAGATGCTCAGCAAAGAAAAGTATATAATTCATTTGTAACCAAAACCAAGGGGTCTCCAGGGCTGCCTGCAGCTGGAGCTGACAGCTGTGGGCACAGCTCTGTCACCCACAACCCTGGACTGCTGTAACCTCTTGGATGGAATAAATTGCATTTTGTATACAATAAACTGCATTTTGGAGAGCCCCTGGAGTCCCACATCCCTCGTTTTGGCTCTTACAGATTCCTTCTCATGGAAGAAATGTTTTTCTCCTTGCAGCATCCTTCTGCAGATCAGGCACTCACCACACACCCAGCCTCGTGCCAGAGCAGCACCAGCAGGATTACTACAAGCTGTTTCTCTCCCCATGTGTTGGAGCACGTTCCTTTTCACAATGTTTCAGGTTCAGACTGCCTGGAACAAGTCACTGTCAGCATCCTAAAGGAGTGACTCAGGGATGAGGCAGGAGGGAAAAGGTGCAAAGCTCTGAGAGTGTTGTGTGAGAGGGAGAACCGGAGTGTGTGGAGTGCTGCAGAGGGTGTGTGTGGGCTCACACCCTCATGAGACAGCCAACAGCAGCCTGAGGCGTGGCCAGGTGACACCTGGTGGAAAGCAGGACAGCACATCGGGGACCTGCCTGGCTGCTCAGCAAGGGATTAAACAGCTGTAAAATGCAAGGGATTGAGCAGAAACCAAAAGGAATCTAAGTGACATTTGACTGTTCACTTTCACTCTGCGAAAAAGAGCATTGTGGTGGTGGTTTTGTGCATCTCACCCACACCACACCACACAGGCTCAGGGTGCAACTCCTCCAGGCTGCTCTCATCCCCAACAACCTCTGGGATTTTAAACCAAGCCGTGGTATTCCTGCTCAGTGCCAGAAGGCTTCATGTTCCTGGTTGTAGCTGGACAGCCCTGTCACAGACATCTTTTATGGAAAATCCTTTCCTTAGGATTTTTCCTCCTGAGAAGCTGAGAGGCCACAGGAACAAAATGTAAACAATTATTATCTGCTGCTGTGGAATGCAACAGGTGCATCTGTGATGGGCTCATGTTGGATGTTTGTAATTAATGGCCAATCACAGTCAGCTGGCTCGGACAGAGAGTCTGAGACAGCTGCCTTTGTTATCATTCTTTCGGATTCTATTCTTAGCTTAGCTAGCCTTCTGAGGAGAACCTTTTCTTCTATTCTTTTAGTATAGTTTTAATGTAATATATATCATAAAATAATAAATCAGCCTTCTGAAACATGGAGGCAGATCGTCGTCTCTTCTCTCATCCTCAGACCCCTGCAAACACCGTCACACAGACCCATGGTTCTCAAGCCTTTCCAGACCCAGAACTAACCAAAGATGTCTACAAGACATCTCTCTTTTTCTTCAAAAATCTTTAGCCCACACCCAAATCTTTTAAATACACCACAAAAACTGCCCAGTATTGGGAGGACTTTTTAGCACAGTTCTCAGAATGCTCTAAACAAGCAGAGCACTGGCACTGCCATGCTCAAAATGACTAAACCAAGGTCAAACAAAAGGACAAATTAGTTGCTTGTTCTGATGAAGTCATTCACTTCTGTAAGTATTTTTAGATTTTGATAATACATTTTATATGTCTTAACAGGCTGTTTACATCAGAATAAGACCATTTTTGGACTGGGTAGCTAAAATCTATGGAATGACCCAAGCTAGCAGAGAAAATAAGCTCTCCAAGGGAACTATCTGGCATTTATGAAGCTGGATTTTGATGTGTTATTACAACAATAAGCTCCTGATTACTTCTGCATTGGCACACCACTGAAGACACTCTGCTCCAGAGGGCTTGGGAAAATAATATCAGAAGAGTGTGTGATTTGGAATCAACCAGCAGATGCAGCAGCTGAAAATGGGCCACAGCTCGTGGGGTGATGGTCTCCAGAAAAAGCCAAGACTGCTGCTTGCAGTGATGAGAAAATATTATTGTAAAATCCCATATATGGGGAGAATGAGCATAGAGTCAGAGAAGCCCAGAATGGTTTGGGTTGGGAGGGACCGTAAAGCCCATCTTATTTCCATCCCTTTCCATGGGCAGAGACACCTCCCACTGTCCCAGGGTGCTCCAAGATCCATCCAGCCTGGCCTGGGACACTTGCAGGGATCCAGGGGCAGCCACAGCTGCTCTGGACAGGTAAGAGAAACAATTCCACAGAAACTGGAAAACCACCAAGCAGTGATTGGAGTTTGGCTGTGTTGTAACTCTGATTTCAGAAGGGTCAGCGCTTTGTGTTTAAAACCTGGAAGAAACAAAGAGTTGCACTGCTCTGTTTTCTCAGGAGCTGTTACTGGACGTGTTCTGCAGTGACTCACAGGGCAAGAGATGCTGCTGCTTCTCTGAGATGAGGCACAACTTTTTCTTTTTTTAATTTTTTTTTGAGGGAGAAAATGTTATAAACACATTTTCTCTTTATCACATATGATAGAAGGCTCTGAGGGGAGAATAAAACTGTTTTTCCCTTGAGTCAAAGTCAAAGTCATTTGAGAAATCAAATGACTGTATGTTCCTCTGGTTGCTGTGCAACTTGCAAGCATCTTAAAAGTGCCTCTTCTCTGCCTAATAGCTCATTTCTAAAATCTGCTTTCTCAGTTGTATCTGATGTTAGTTCTTCAAATGGAGACAAATTCACACATCATGAAAGAGCAGCTTTAAAGAGCAGATTGGCAAAAGGGAATGGAAATGGAAAAAGCCATTAAATTTTCCAATCAAGCTGATCCCAACCTCAATGAAAATTGCCCAAGGGAAATTTAAGCACACCACACAAAGAGACTCCCTAATGTCATAAACCACCAAATGCTGTGTTTATTAAAGGTAAGGCCAAGCACTTACCAAAGTTGACTTTTACTAACTTGTATTAGTCCAACTTATTAATCACAAATATGAAATCAGTAAGCACTGATGCTTTTATCTCCAGTAGTGCAGGTGGCTGAAAAATAAAATTTCCAGTGTGCAGAAACACTGGAATTCTGAATTATAATGAAGAGGGAAGCCAAGCCACTGGTGTGCTGCCTAAAGAATTTATTGGTTTATGGTGAGTTTGCTTCTAGATGCTGTTAACTAAACTAAACCCCCAAATTCATTGACCAGACTAAATCACTGAATGCTCAACTTATTAAGGATTGTCTAGGAGTCATAGTGCTAAATCAATTCACACAAAATACAAAAGTACATTCTTTTGGGTGTGAAGTACCCTGAAGCTCTGACAATATCGTGTAACTTTTGTTATCCTCCATAATTTCAAATTTCTCCACAAAGTTAAGGAAATTTCTACTTTGCAAATAACAGAGAACTGGAAAAGCAACTTGACATCTTCAACACCACTTTTACCAAAGTTTTTCCTGAGTGAAAGTTAATTTTCCATGTAAGTAACCCCAAATGTGGATTTTTTCCACATTTTTGCAAAGCCTTTCATGTGCCACAGCCTGAAATAGTGTCTGTGTATATCACAGCCTTTTATCATTTCACATGAATGTACCGCGTGTGACAGCATTTGGCATCAGTCAAAGTTTCTGCACAACAAAAAGGGTTTTTTTCCTAAAAACCTGCATTTTGTCCCAGTTTTGTGGATGGGCCAGAGTCACAGGCAGATGCACTGCACCAGAAGCTCTGCTAGGAGAACACATGGCTATCACACACTATTTCTCCAACACTTGACAAGCATTTTATCCAAGGACTGCTGCATTTCAGGAGCCTCCAGTCTGTACCATCAACAGCAGCACAAGGCATCACCCCACAGGCAGGATGGAGAATGTTCTGAAAGCTGCACCACTGAAAAGGAATGTCACCAAGAGGTGGCATTTCTGCTCAGTCCAATGCATGCAGGAACTGAACATCCAATGCTGTGCAGGGTCTGGTTGGGCTAGAGTTAATTCTCCTCACAGCAGCTGGGTTTGGTTTTGTGCTGATAACCCAGGGATGTTTGAGCTCTCCCTGAGCAGGGATTGCACACAGCCAGGGCCTGTCCTGCTCCTCACCCTCACCATGACCTCTAAAACCCTCTAAATAACCTAAAAATAATCCTCTAAATAACCTCTAAAATCCTGCCACTCTTCCATCAAAATTCACGGGTTTAACACCTTCAAGTTGGATTGGCTTCAATATTTAAATGAAAAGGAGGAGCTGGGGGACACAGCCAGGACAGCTGACTCCAGGGACACCCCAGACCTGATGGCATCACCCTCAGCACACAGAGCTGGGGAGAAGGAGGAAGGGGGAACATTCTGGGTTTGTCTTCCCAAGTGAGTGTGACAGTGATGGAGCCCTGGGGATGGCTGAGCTCCTGCCTGCCCATGGGACACAGTGAATGAATTCCTGCTTTTGCTCTGCCTGCACACACGGCTTTTGCTGCACCTGTTCAAGCTGTCTTTATCTCAGCCCACAGTTTTCTCACTCTGCTCTTCCAGTTCTCTCCCCATCCCACGGCAGGAGTGGGCGAGTGGCTCCTGGGGCTGAGCAGCTGCCTGGGGTTAAAGCACCACAGAAGGACCTGTGGTTGTACAAAACACTGCCCAGCGTGGTCCCCACCTGCAGATGCATTTCTGGAGGAGCTAATCCCAAAAACAAACTCCTTGCCCATTACCTGTTGAGCAGAACCCATCCCTAGCTGAAGATACAGTTCACAGCGAGGTAAGATGCAACTCAGAGTCCCTCCTTGTGAGCACAACACCCCTGTGATACTTGTAAGCAAAGTGCTGAGTCTCCTGGCTTTTGAAAATGGGGATAAATATCTTTTCCTTTCCAAGAAATGAGATCAGCAACTCCAGTCATAGTTGGGAAGCACTCTAGAGATTACTGCAGTACAAAGTCTTTTATATTCTCTTCTTCTTCTCTCAGCCTTGCCAGGGTCTTTGTGTAACATTTGGCTCGCAGGTGGATTGTGCTATTAGAGAATTTCATTTTCAATGTTCATCACGCTCATTGCCACCTAATCCTCTACCAAGAGGGATATTTTTAAGGGGAAAAAAAGCAACTGCTGGATGGAGTGTCTTTTCCTTAACAACTAATCTTTACTGATATTTTTAAGTCACCTAAATTCCACTTCTCAGGAATTAAATGTTTTCTGCATGCTGTCAAACACAGAAATTATGTCCCACCCCCCCTCCCCTCATCTATGGGGAAATCCCTGATCTCTCACAGTCATAAGTAATTTAGGATCAGACACAGATGGGTTGAGATGTGAATGCCTCAGGGAGCAACTGAAATAGCTCCCTGATAGACATCACAGGGGCTGAGCACAGCATCCCTCTGCCTTTATTCTGATTACTGTGGCTGCTGCCAGCAGCCTCTTGTTTGGAGTTTGCTGGAGTTCTTGTCGCTGCTCTTGCTGTGGATGGCGAGGGTGAATCCTCTTCATAGATGAATAACCACTAATTTGGAACTGCAGAGCTCTGTCTTAATCAGCAGGATCCAGTTCTTGTATCAGTCAGCTCCAGCAGCTCCCACAGAGGTCACCAGTGAGAGCCAAACACGGCCTGGGAGCCATGAAATCACCTTTGGTTCCTCCCAAAGGTCAGAGCTCACCAACATCCCTGCAGACCAGAGCATCTCACACCTGCAGGGCTACTGGGTAACTGTTCAGATTGCAATGCAAGATGTTTTCTGTTACCATCTGTATGGCAGATTACCTTTGCCAAGTGGGCAGTTTGCCTTATCTCTCTCTCTGAGTGACCACAATCACACCTCCCTGGGAGGGGACATTGCTGATAACAGCTATTGAATGTCCCTGCATGGCTGATAAGAACTACAGCATCCCATTGGGAGATGTGAGCCCAGAGGGAGGAGCCAAGCATTCCTACATGGATATAATCTGGAGATTCTGGAACACCAGCACAGCTTCTCCACTGGATTCCCCAGAGGAACAGCAGCTGCCTCTCCTTCCACTGCATCTTCAGAGGAAGAATGCATCCTTCTCTACAGGATCCCTGCTCCAGCAGAGCCACCCCTGACACTGCAGGAGGGCTGAGCCACAATTCCAATGGGACTGCTGCCAACACCCTGACCCACAGGGTGTCAGGCTGGGTTCTGACTCTGTCAGTGTTGTTGTAGTGTACTGCATTGTTTATTTTATCCTTTTCTTTTTTTCCTTTCCCTATTAAAGAACTGTTATTTCCTGCTCCCATATTTTTGCCTGAGAGCCCCTTAATTTAAAATTTATATAGAATTTATAGCAATTGGGAGGGGTGGGGAGGCTTTACATTCTCCTCCTGCCTTCCTTAGCAGACTCCTGTCTTTCCAAACCAAGACAGTAACAGTGCATGGCACTGGCCTCCACCATTAAAGCCATTCAGGCTTTGGAAAGGCAGATTTTCTCAGATTTTGCAGCCTGTGTGCAGTGTCTGATTCAGCAGCATATCTCAGTGAGGTCTCTGAGGAATGCAACTTCCCTGTGAATCCCTGTCTCCCATGAGAAGGAGAAATGCCACTGCCATTTTCCACTCAAGCAGCACCACACACTTCCAGGGCCACACCAACCCCTCTGCCTGCATTTTTACCAAGAACAAGATCTTCTGAGGAAGAATGGAAACGTGGTGGTTGCAGCAAGCTGATTGCTCTTCAGGGAAATTCCAGTGGGCAATATTCAAAGAGCCTCATTTCTAAATTAGCCCAAGACAGGAGAGAGAAACTCTGTGTGGCCTAATTTGATGGCTCCAGCAGAGAGCCAGTGAGCCCTGTGAGACCACATATTCCAGAGCAGAAATGCCAGCCTCCTCAAATTTGCAGTGTTGCAAACAGTGAGATGAATAAGAAAACCCTCTTTTGTAGCACATTTCTTTTTAAAGTTCAACCTTGTTAATGACTGCAAAGTTATTTACATTCTGCTGCTGGAGTGTGAGCTGCAGAGGGTAAACACCTAATGGCTGTTCATCCTGTTAATTAAGTACTTTCTGCAAGAGGAAAGAAAAAAAGAATAAGGAGAAATGAGACAAAGTAGTTGGAGGAGGGGCTGTGTGATGTGGGGAAAGGGACTACACAACTCAACATTCCTCATCAGACACTTCCAAGACATGACAGTTTTTTTGCAGGATGAATATCCTATCAAAACCACAGCTGTGAGGAGCAGCAGTGAAGCACTGATGAAAATCCAAGTGGCAGCATTCCTGCCATGAAGGAGATCACACAGCTGAGCTGGACCAGCCCTTCAAGGAAACCAGGTGCTACCCAAACTGCTCCAACCCTCAGCTGGCGAATAAAACAAACTCCAGATCCTCCACAGATGAACATATGGCCTCAAATTAGACAGGAATTTAGTTTAATCTGTTCTTAAAATATTTTAAATTATGATGACACATGAATCTCAGCTAAAGGTCTCTTTTCCATAATAGATCTCTCTGGTGGTAGCAGACATGAACTCAGCACAAGTGGCAGCAATTGGAAATTCAGCAGTGAGGTGAATGCTGACAAAAGGAAAGAGGGAATAACCTCTAAAATCCTGCCACTGTTCCATCAAAATTCATGGGTTTAACACCTTCAGGTTGGATTGGCTTCAATATTTAAATTAAAAGGTCCCACATATCCTAGGACAAAGACAGATGCTTGCAAATCCTGCATACCAACCCATGGAAGAAGCAATTATAAAGTCTTTAAGCTTGAAATTAAATCCATCTCTACCCCGAGTGCTTAAATGTGTGTTTAGCTGTAGGTTTGTATTTGTGGCCTGTGTCAGCAGGATTTGGGTGCATTAATTCTGCTCTGAGCCAAGGCAAGTTGCTGAAGGCTGCTCCTGGAGCAGAGACACCCAGCAGAACAGATTCGTCTGGGAACAAGAGCCCAACAGAACCAGGATGTTAAATACTTTAATAAATATAATAATGATGCTTTCCAGTATTTATTCCAGCAGACAGCTACAGCTGATAAATAAATTTATCATTTAAAGGGATGTATCCCAGCAAACCTCCCAGGATCCAGCTCTCTTACAAAGATGCAGGAGCTCTGGGCTAGCTTTCCAAAGGCAGAGTGCTGAAGTGATGAACAGGAGCAACACAGCCCACAAGGAATTAATTCCAACACATACCTGGGTCCCAAGAACTGAACAGGGGATATCAGACACAGAAGCACTGGAAAAACACTAAAAAGTGTTTAGAGACAAATCTACCAGCATTTCCTGAGTGCTCTTTCAGGCAGGATTTCAGGAGTTACAGATTTTGGCAGTGAATACTGGGAGGTCTCAGGGGCTAGGGCAGAAGTGGGGAAGGTGTTGACTTTTAAGTAAAAGGCTGGGCTCATTCTCTAGTGAATTACTAACATTTACATTAAATGAGTGATACGTAAAGCAAACATGAAAAATTTAAAAGCCATTTACTAGTATTTTAAAATACAAACTTACTTTACCCGATTAGTGTTAATAAAAAGTCCCAAAATTAGTTTTCCTTTGCTTCCTTTCTGTCCTGAGACACGTTTACACTGAAACTGTGTAATTTTGGATTCCTTTTCCTTTCTGCCTTACCTTCTCCTGAATGAGTAAACGTATTCCAATATCCACGAAAGAGCAGAGTAGCAGACTACAAACACTTCTCACCTCCCTGGGAACCCCCAAAGGCTGCCCCTGCTCCTGGTTGTACCACCCTGGCAGAAAATACACTTTGCTGAGGGAAGTTTGCTCAGCCAGGTGGGGTTTGGAGAGATAAGAACAAAAACTGCAGTCACAGCTTTTAAATGTCAGTCTGCACAAGAGCTCAGTCTGGGGGGTGTCATGACAAACCCATCTATTCATCTCACTTCTCCTGGAGCCACCTGTGATGTGACCACTGAGATGGTGATGGACCTGATTTGTGCATGAGGTGAGAGGAGTGTGCAATGTCAGTTTTCTTCTGAAAGGAGCTTCATAACTCACTTCTCTAAGCCACAGGAATGAAGCTGAAATTCTCAGAAATCAGGTAAATAACAATGATCACTTCTTAGTCCAAACGAGAGTATCCATGCCCACAGTTTTCCCCCAGAGTTTATTACCTCAGAGTGTCATTCAAAGTATGAAATAACATGATTTACTCTTCTCCACTGACATAAAGCTGACTTTAAACACACTTCAGCCCTTCAGAAGTGGGCACACTGAACACTTGGCTGTTACCACACACCAGGCATCACTTGTCCTCTCCAGTTCCTGCTGTCTACAGAAAGCCCATCAATCATGTCCTGTACTTTGGCTTTGGCTTCCCAAGCCTCTTCTCTGGCTGGCAAGGAGACTGATGGGAAACATGAAGTTTAGGGAACTGTCAAACTCACTAAATCACTCTTGAATGCTGTTAAAACAGCGGCGACCTCTTTAGCTTTCAACATATTTCCCATCTTTGTCCAGGAGATCATTAAGTAAGAGGAACAAGACACCAAAAATGACTTAAAGAATGATCCTGGCATTTTCTGCCCACTTCACATCACCATAATGCAATCCAAGTCCTTGTCCTTGACCTACATACCAGTCTTAGGGTGCTTTTTCAAATTGGTGCATGACAAGATTAGTCAGAGATGATTTTGCTGTCAAAAGACAGTGTTCTGCAGCTCTGTTCAGTGACAGCTGCAATATGTGGCTAACCTTCATCAAGCGCGAACGCTTCGGCGTTACGTGAGCGATGTACCAAATAATGCTGCTCCCTCAATAAACACTCCAGCCCACTTTGTCAGACCACTGAACCATCAGCCCTCTGAATATTATTTCTTCTTCCAAGTTCTGAGAGGAGTTAAGATTTAAGAGTTAAGATTTAAGTGCCACTTGTCCTGATTTTTGTAACGTGATGATGCAGCTGTACAGGTTAAATTCCTGTGACGATTTCCCAAACTGCACAAAGAGATCTGGCAACTGCACAAGCCCGTAGAGGAGGGGCTCTGAGTCATGCACCACCAGTGATCAGCAGGGATGGCTCTTTTAAGGCTGCAAATATAGACAAATCTCCTCTCCTGCCACCCCAAACTCTGCCTCTGAGGCTGCTGATAACAGCTCAGTTTAGTGCCATGTTCACACAAGATTTTCCAAGGTGGTCAAGTGCTGCTGGGATGGAGTTTGAGAGAAAACAGCTTCATTTAGCACAGGCCACTGCTCACACACCAGATGGGAACACTGCTGCAGACAACAGTGAACAAATGAAAGGATGGCTGTTGGAAAAGGGAAGGTCACATTTGGACACTCAGTGCTTTTGAAATCCCCAAAATTACGTTCAGGTTTGTGGCACAGGACAGACCACACCATCCTCACCATGGAACACACTACGGAATATCAATGTTCCAGACCACCAGAAACCAAGAAAAGCTTCTACAGGAAGCTTTGCTTCCCTCACCTAGTCCTAATAAAGATCATTTCACGACCTGATTTCCTTCTAGAAATCTGGAAGTAAAAGCCTCTTTATTACTCTTCTGAGCCGTGCAGGCTCAAGCAAGACTTTTCATTGTGCCTTTGAAGAGCACAATACAAATATTCAGCCCTCTATCATTATTCCTCCAGGCAGTATGGCAAGAAAACAGACCAACCCACAGGAGAATAACTGAGCTTTGCCTGCAAGCAAAGAAAGATCTGTGGCCATCCATCAAGATACCTGAATGGCTTTCAAACCGGGTAAACAAGGTGCAGGCGAGGAGCTTTGATTCTCACAGACCTCGCACTTCATTCCTCATGCATCTCTGATATTTTTATAAGCTCTTTTTATACACTAAGTGAAGTGCCCTCAGAAATTTCCCAGGTTTATGCATGCTCCCTGGAGAGGGATGCTGCGCTTCTGACTGCAGCCACACACTTGACAAGAGTCAAGACACAGCGGAAAAATATGCGGCATGGCAGGAGTGATTATTCATTCACTTCAGAGCTGCATCTCAGGAGGTGCTTGTCTATGTAAATGTCCTGGGAAAAAAAAATAAAAAAAAGGAACTGAAGCTGTTGAAGCTTCATCCTTAAGAGAAAAACGGCAAAGAGCACTGGCTTTTGAATTGGAAAAGCAAACAATTCTGCTTCTGTCCTTTCCTGCCATTGATCAGAGCACGGTGAGGAGGAGATACGGAGGTTAAGGGTTTTTGAGAAGGAATTTCTCTGTGCACTCCTTTGATCTAATTCTGTGGAAGTGCTAAGCAATACAGTAATAGATAAAATAATGGGGTTTTTTTCTGAGTGCCTTGCATTGTGCAGACACATAAACTAAACTAAACCTGCCCAGCTATTTGCCAGCACCAGAAAAACACATTAAAACCCCCACTACTGTGATGTTTCACTTCGTTTTGGAGATGGGAATGACCTGAGATGGAGAGCAGGAATAAGTGAATGCGTATTGCTGCTCTTTTGGCTCAGCAGAATGTTAAATATGAGCAGAAATCTGCCTTTTTAGACCTGACTCACTGCTACACTGTGGATGTTTTACATTATTGGCAAAGGAAAAAATACTTAAAGGACATCAAAATTTCCTTTGCCTGCTGCCTCTGCTCTGATTCCCTAAATCAGACACATACCCTGAATACACAACTGTGCTTTACAGGACTGGCAAGATCCTAAGAGATGACTTTTCCCTATCTTTTCTTAGAAATGCAAACAAATTAACAAATGTAGAGCTAATTTGGTGCCAGGAGAGCACAGTGAAGACTGATCCTCAACAGCTGAGCTCTGCCTTTTCCTATTAGGCCCTGAGTACCCTTTATCCTTCCAAAATTAGTCATGAATAAAAGAACTAGAAAAGGAATAATATGAAGACAAATGCCACACACTACAGAACATTTATGAAAAGCCTGCTGGTCTCTTAGACCTTAATTGCTGCAATCCTTGGAAAATAATTTCTTTAACATTGGACTGAGAGAACTGATGCGTCTGTGCTGGGTCTAACTCATTGTGTTCCACAGTGTTTTGTGCTGTCCTCATTTTTTCCCCAGATTTTGTGACTGCCATGCAATCAGATGGTGCAACTATCAAGTCCTTCCCATCTCCTACAGAAATTATCACAGTGAGTTGAAACCGAGTACACAACCATTCTACACTTCACATGAGAAGGGAGAGGGAGCTTGAGAACATTGCACAGCATGTTTTTACCATTTAGTGCCATAAAATATACTACAAAGCTACCTTAGGGCACATTTTAATCTTTCCTGTGTAATTGATTTTTTTTTTTTCTCCCCCCGTTCTGTGTAAGCAGTAATTTACCTTCTAGGATTTACAGGCTTATTAAAAACAAACAGGAAAAGCAACAAATTTATTATAACTCCATTGTTTTGGCCCTCCTCCAAAGAAGAATTGTCTTCTTCCTCATGAGCAACACGTTTCTCAGTTTATAAAATATTTAGCACGTGTCATGTTTGGGAGAAATCAAAATTTCTACATTCCAAGGGATTTTTTGGGGGAAAAAACCCCAACAAAACATAATGGGAGATTTTTCTTGCCTTTGAAAAGACAAACCCCATGATCTCTTCATCCATCTCCCCTTAATAGCTTCTCTGAGAAGAAGTTGAGGCAGATAAGGTGATCTTGAAGTTGACCTTATCTGCCTGATTAAGCTGAAATGGAATAATTTCATATTTTGGGGAGAAATTTTCAGGTTCAGGTTCATTTCACTCAAAAAGAAAAAAAGCTGCAGGAAATTTGTATGAAATTACACATTCTTTGTGCAGAATACAGAGAACTAAAAACTGCAGTAACAATTGACACCCCAGAAAATACACAAACTCCATGGTGGATTCTTCTCTTAGGCTACCAGAGATCTGACTTTATTCTTCGTCAATTTTCAGGTGTAAAAACCTTCTCCATCCAATCCAATTCCATTTAACACTAAGACATAAAAAGCTTCAGCAGGACAAGATGATCTACTTTTAAAAGTCTGCTGTTTTTCTCTGCAGAACCTTCTTTCATAAAAACCAAACTCCCTTCTGTTTTCCTTCCTGTCCCCACAAAAAATCCTCCCAGTCTGATACTCTTCAGTCAGGATTAAAAAACATTTCTCAGTGTCTCCCTGGCAAAGGTTCCTACTCATTTTTTCAGAAGCTGGCAAGGGTGTTTGTATCTTGCTTGATGTTTTGTGTTGTGCTAATTGCCACAATAAGATGGCCTAATTATTATGGTAAGAAAACCCCAGCCACCCTGCAGGATGCTTCAGGATTTTGTGAATAACCAGGTGGGATGGAAGGGATCAGCAGCTGCTTCCCCAGCCTCATTCATTCTGCCCCTGCCCACCAGTATTCCACCTGCAAACAGCACTGACTTTAGCTGGCAACACAGAGCATGTTTGCTATCATTTTTAGGCTGGAACTGTCATGAATATGTCACAAAACATGGAATTTGTCCATATGCTTGGAATTCAGTCAAATACGCCTTAAAAAAAAAAAAAAAAAAAAAAAAAGATAAAAGCTGTCAAGAAAGCAGGCAACGATTAAAAAAATTAAAATTAAAAAAGCTCCAGGACTGTTCAGCACCACGTTTCAAACACAGTGAGCTGCTTCAGCAGCTCCTGACTGTGAACACAAGACAAGAGCAGGCACAGAATGACACCTGGATGTCACCAGTGACCCAGTGGGACCAGCAGGGACCTGCACACAGGAGCACTGGGGTGATCTGGAGCTTGTGGCTGCCAGGCCAGTGCAAAACCAGAAGCAGAATCTCTGCTCCTTCTCAAATCCAATGAACATTGACCTGATTACCTGGGCTACCCTTCTCCAGAGTAACTCTTCACTGCTTGTCCATGTCCCTGGAGCACTTGTGGTGTTACCCAACCCTGTCAGAGCAAAAACCAACCTGACATGACACCAGCGAGCTGACATTCCCCCAGAGCAGCCCAGAAAGAGCAGGGAGATGCCAAGTGATGGATCCCAGGACGTTTGAGGCTTTGGCTCCAGCTTATTGCATGGAGGGGCTGGCACTGGGGGGCACAACATGAAAGGAAATTGCATTTTTCACCTCTCAGTCTTAGGGAGGTGAAATGGATCACTTCACGCTGGGTCAGTGCTGGATGTGGGGAAGGCAGTGAAAAGAAAAATGTGGCAGGATCTTCTGCCACTCGGGTGACCCTCCAGACACAGAAGAATGTAATGCACATTGAAGTTCCTCCATCAAGCAACTGAATTCCTCCTTCAGATAACCTGGAACATCGCTGGCCAACAGCAATTTATCATCTCCTAAATTCTGTCTGGATTTGGAAAGAGAAAGGAAATCCAGAGCCAACTAATGAAACTGCTGTCAGCATTCTCCTGGGGTTTGTGGCCTTTATTGAATCAATTTATAAATCTGTGGATCTGAGGGCTTCTGAAAGGCTCTGTGCCCTTTAGCTGAAGTGTGGCTTCCCTCGCTGGAACTTGGGGCAGGAGTTTGAATTTCTGGGAATTGCTGCTCAGCTCCTAAAACAGAGATGGGTCGAGGACTGAGGACCAAGAGGCGTCACAGGTGTGAATAAAGAGTTGCACCACATGAGTGTTTTCACAAGACTGCTGGTAACTTGGAGACCTGGGACCCTGGTAGTGCCTCCAGCCTCTCCTGCTCTCTTTAGCTGCTGACACATCTCTGGCCCTTTAGAGTTGGTGCTGAATGGGTGCCTGGAAGTGCTTGGTGGCTGCAGGAAGTGAATGGTGTGCTGTATCATTTCCTGCCCTCCATGAGGGAGACAGTGTTCAGGAGCCAGGCAGCCCCTTCTAGCTCTGGGCTCCTGTACAAAAGCAACTACTGGGAAAAGTTTTTAGAGCGAGCAGAGCTGGGAATGTCTGCAGGCCGTTCTTTGCAGGGGCACAATGAGCTGGGATTCAAGCAGCTTTGAGACAGAAATTATTGCTGCTCTAGAAGCCACAGCCCACTGCAGCAAGCCCCAGTCCTGTTACCCTCAATTGTTGTCAGATTCATGCTGTCACCAAGGTGCCCTGAGCCTCCTAGTTTGTGACCAATCCCTGTGCACATCAAAAAATCCCACCTGAGAGCCAGCACTGAACAAACCCACAGTGTAGGATTGACGGGGGGGTAGGATGGTCAGGACGGACAGAGATAGAGATCTCTGCAGCCAGGTCAGGAACTTGTGGTTTATTGCATTTATTGCAAAGGGCCTGGGTGCAGGGCCCTGCTGGGAGCTGCCAGCCACAGCCCAGAGCAGGCCCCAGAGAAGAGAGGGGGAGAGAGGATGAGAGAGTAAGACAGTAAAGGATAAGAGAGTAAAAGGGGCTAAGGGAATATAAATGGGGTAAGAGCTGAGGTAAGAGCTAAGACCGCGAGGTTCCCGTTACAATACAGTAAATCTTCTTCTGTGTTGAATATTCTGATTCTCACTAACCAATCTAGTACAATATACAAATCCTATAGCATTTACATACAACCTATAAGAATCACTACATTACCATACTGTGTTACATTTTAAACCCTAAAAACTCCTCTTTGAACCCCTTCTGCCAAGCTGACAGGGTCTGCTCTGACCCTTGGGCCTGTCTGCAAGAAGAGGGTGTTGTTCCATCAAAAGGGGATCACCTTCAGCTGGCCACACCATTGTTTTCCAGTTGTTCAGTAACTGAGGTATCTCAAAGCTTGCTTTCATTCCAATCTCGCTTATAGTTTCTATATTCTCAAAATCTTTTGCCAGGCAATCACATTTGTAAGGCTTTCCTGTTTCATCTTCCCCAACACACTGAGCAACTCAAGAAATTAATTCTTTCACCCAACACCTTCACATTTAGGTGACTCTTACCTCTTTCTGGTGATACTTTATTGCTACCTTCAGCTTTGCCAAGTCGTGACACTTCTGGGGATCCAGCTCCTCGCTCTGATCGTCCCTGTGATTGAGAATGATCTCCAGCTCCCGGGAGCTCCGTGCCTGGTCCAAAAGGTCCTTGGCAAAACGCTTGCACTGCTGGGACAGCTCCTCATACTCAGCCTTGAACTCATTCTCCACCTTGCTCAGCTCCTTCAGCTCCCAGCCCAGGCGGAAGGCGGTCAGGATGGGATCCTCGCTCGATAAGGCAATCAACGAAGGGCTGGCTAAGGCTTTGTAGATGTTCAGCCTCGACCTGGAGTGCCTCAGGCTGTCCACCTCGGAGCTGGAGACGCATTCCACACAGTTGCACCGGATCTGGTGCGGCCGTGGGATGGTCACCCGCCTTTGCACGAGCAGTTTGATGATCTCGTAGTTGTTGGTGTGAGCCGCCAGCATGATGGGGGTGATGTCTGGGGTGAACTCTGAAAACTGAGTGTCCATCATCAGCGTTGGAACCTGCATGGAGGGATAAACCACCAGGGGAAAAGTCAAATCTCATGTGGAGCAGCAGGATTTAGATGTCCCTCATTCATACTTTGCGAGTGACACCATAACAAAATGGGTTTTATGGCACTCTCTGTGCTGTAAATGCTGCTGTAGGCAGGCTTAGCCACACACTGCTATTCTGGCAAAACCATTTTCCCCCAAATGCTGCAAATCTGCCTCCTGAGCACTCCTTCGCAGGCTGGTGTAAAAGTCAGTCCCATCCCCATCCAAACGTGAATCCGGTGTGAAGTGGGTATGGGCTCATACATTCATACATCAAACAGAAAAACAAAAACCAATAAAACAAACAACAAAAAACCCCCAAAATCAAACAAACAAACAAAAAAGAACCCAACAAAAAAAAAAAAAAAAAGAAATAAAAACCAAAAAAAACCCCAAAAAACAAACAAACAAACAGGTAAACAAAAAAATCAGGAAAAAAAAGAAGGGCAAAAAAAAGGAAGAAAAAAGGCCTAGCTAATTACACAAAAAGAAAGAAAAATCTAGAAAAGAGTGAACACTGAATAGATTTCCATAACTACCATTATTTGCACTATATATCTGCATCAGCAGGACAAGAACCTGCTCAAAGCAGGTCCTGCACACACCAAACCCTGGTCTGCAGCTCAGCAAAACTCTTCTTCACTTTTGCCTACTGTTTTTATTTGAAAATATTTTTCAGTGTAAGGATACATTACTTAACTGCCCTCAGAATAGACTCGTAGGCTTTTTTAGAACAGATTTGAAAAAAATTAAATGTAAAATTAATGAGCCATAGTCCACTACAAATAAGCCACTCCAGGGTGTGCATTTTCCAGCTACTGCTGCACTTCTCAAAGGACGAGCTTAATGCACACCCTGTTGTGTCTTATTACTATATGCAGAGTGTAAAATTAGCTGGGAATGCTGTTAGATGCAAGCACCCAGTGTGTTTCCATTTGCAGGCAGGCAGCTCTCTTTGCTGTGTGTTAATCAGTGCCCACCACTCCTGCCCTGGCACATCCTGCTGCTCCAGGGGGCACAGCTGGGCTGGGGGAACAGGGGGTCTGCTCCCTTGGCAAATATCAGAGATATCTTGGAGAAACTGCTGCCAAAGAGTCCTAATGGCAGGAAATGTTCCTCAGCCTGCCTAAATCCAAGAGCAAAGTGATGGAGGAGTGTGAGGTAAGAAATCTGCAGGACACACCTAAGGCTGGTGGTGAGACCTCCAGGCTCATCAGGAAGGTGGTACACGGCTGAATAAATTTCAGCATTTATTTTAGGTGATTCAATGCTGTGTGTTAATCAGTGCCCAGAGAGAGCCCACAGTGCTCTCCCCGTGCCCACCACTCCTGCCCTGGCACATCCTGCTGCCAAGGATTCCTAATGGCAGGAAATGTTCCTCAGCCTGCCTAAATCCAAGAGCAAAGCAGTGATGGAGGAGAGCGAGGTAAGAAATCTGCAGGATACACCTCAGGCTGGTGGTGAGACCTCCAGGCTCGGAATCTCAGTTTCCTGGGAGTTAAGAGCCTGTGGAGCACTAAAGAGCCAAAGCTGATCAATAAATCCTTACATGTAGAAGTGTGACAGCACACAGCACACTCCCAAAGGTGCTCACAAGGTCAGTCACAGGAGCCTGGAGGCATTTTGGGGAACAGATCTGCTCCCCTGGCTGTGGCACAAGAGGAGTTAAACGCCTGGCACCTTGCAGGCTTTGGAGAGGCTTTGCTCAGCAGGCTGGTGTCCACAGAGGCAGCAGGGAGGGAAAGCAGTCCTGAGGATTTGCTGTGGGTCATGGAGGGCTTGGTGGCTCTTAGCAAGGCTGGATAAATGTATTTTATGATATCCAGTAACAAATGGCTGAAAGCAGCTCTCTGTGTAAGGTCTTGCTCTCTCTTCCTTTCCCTTTGCTTAGCTTGTTTAGGTAGTTTCTTAAATGTCAAGAGAAAGGTGTGGAGTTTTCTTTTTTTCTCTTTCTTAGAAGCTTTTTTTTTCTTCAAGACCTGATGCTTGACTATAACTGCATTTATCTTTCTTCCTGCCCTTTTTCAATCAGTGCCTGGCTGCTGTATTCAGAGCCTGTGCCTCAAAGGAAGAACACTTTTCCTCCTCTATCACTTCTATTACTGTCAGGTTTAATCTTGTTTTTCTATATGGAAGTTATTGTACCCAGGGCTGCGAGAAGGATTTTCAGCTTTACACAGATGAGGAATTCATGTTGCTCAGAATATGAAATGGGCACTGGAGGAGAAGGCAGTGATGTTACAGGTGGGGATAGTGCTAATCCTGTCTGCTCCACAGGCTGTCTAAATATGGATCTGGAGCACTCAGAATGGTTTGGGATGGAATGAAGTGATCTCTCATCCTTATTCTGACTGGGATCACAAGCCCTCAGCCCCAAATCAGAGCAGTGCCCGGTGAGGACTGGAGCAGTGGCAGGGGAGGTGTGCTCTTGTCATAGACATCTTTTATGAAAAGTTCTTTCTTTCGGATTTTCCCTCTTGAGAAGCTTAGAAGCCTCAGGAACAAAATGTAAACAATGATTATCTGCTGCTGTGGAATGGAACACGTGCATCTGTGATTGGTCTCATGTGGTTGTTTTTAATTAATGGCCAATCACAGTCAGCTGGCTGGGACTCTGTCTGAGCCACAAACCTTTGTTATCATTCCTTTCTATTCTATTCGTAGCTTAGCTAGCCTTCTGATGAAACATTTTCTTCTATTCTTTTAGTATAGTTTTAATGTAATATATATCATAAAATAATAAATGAAGCCTTCTGAAACATGGAGTCAGATTCTCGTCTCTTCCTTCATCTGAAAACCCCTGTGAACACTGTCACATGCTCTCCTGGGCACTGCACAGAACTTTAAATTAAGGGATAAAGGGGGAAGTGGTGGTGCAGACACCCAGAGGCTCTGAGGAGCAGATCAGTGCAGGGATCCGGGCACTGGAGTTATTTCTGAGCAGCAAAGCAAACCAGCACAACACAGAGCAGGGACAGTGTGACCAGGGGCTGCTGCAGCCTCTGTTCTGTGTCTGCCTGACCCAAGGGCCATGGATTGGCCCAAAATTGCCTGTCTTGTGATAAATATTCTTGTTGTCTTCTCACACAGTGTTTTTTGATAACCTGCATCACAAGCTATCTGCTTTAAAGCTGTGGCTATGCAGAGCCTTTGCTAAAGGACTGTGCTCTGTCACTGGAGGGGCAGCAGAGATCACAGCAGCACTGATGCTCCTCCTGTGATGCTCTGCCCAGCTGAGTTCATGTTTAGATCACCTTCTCCTGTGTCTTGGGCTAACCTGCAGCGATGGAAGCAGAAGAGGAATAATTTATTCCACCCCAAGGGCTCTGCTGAGCTCTTCAAGGGTTATTTTCATTAAGTGGCCTGAAAAACAAAATTCTTTTTCATTAACCTCCTCACCTGACACCAGCTGCTAACCCCAGTCCCTCAGAACCTTAATGCCACCACCTGCACAGGAGCAAACACCTTGTCTGCATTTATTCTTGGTTCTTTTCATTTGAGAAATTCATGCTACTGTTGACAACAAGTGACTGAATGCTTGTTATCATCTGCCTAGATTTAATCCTCATAAGGTCCTACTTACCCCTGTACCTCTGCTGCTCTGAAAGATGCTGCAGCGAGTGAAAAATCCCCTTTATTTGAAAAGGAGGGTGAAGAAACAAGCTTAATTCATTAAAGGAGAAGGATTAGCTCACATAAAAGTGCTGTTCAGTACAGCTAAGCTCTCCTCTGAATGGAAAAATAAGTTTTCCAGCAAAATAGTGCTGGAAAGAAGCTCTGGATAGAAAGAAAACAGGAATCTCTGCTCTTAGAAAGGAGTACAGTGTAAGAGGAATTAAACTGCGGAAGGGAGGAAAAAAAGAAAGAAGCTGGCACAGAAGATCTGGTGGCCTTGTTGAGGGTCTTTTAGGAGTTTTACTTTGAATTTATTCTAGTTTGGTATCTGTCCCTGGAGCAGCTCCTCTGGTTTAGTGCTGTGTAAAAGCAACCCAGCCTCCAAGACTGCTCAGCAATGGGAACCATGCTGCAATAAATGGGAAAACTGAGGAGATTCAGCTCAAAAACATTCTCCTCAGCCAAACTAACAAACAAATTGAAACGTATCTTTTGTCTTTTATGGATAATAATATTTTGTCTGTAAATAACTCACTGTGCTTTTACCTGTAAAATTTTGAATTGCCCTGTTTTCAAGCCATCTGCATTTCATAAACCATCATCTCCCCTGGATCAGTGCAATAAATTGTAAGTATAACCATGATAAACTGTAAATACATTAATCTGTAAATACATTAATCTGCATTATTTTCAACTTGTGTAGCTTTTTGACTCAGCTGTGCTTTATAGAAGATTTTCTGATTGCCAACACGAACTTGGGGAAAGCTACAAATCTAATCCAGCCTCCTTGTAAGCTCCCTTTAGGCACTGGAAGCAACTTTGTGTGGGACCCTGGGAAGGTGGTTCATGGCTGAATAAATTTCAGCATTTATTTCAGGTGATTCCGTGGTGTCTGGTATCAGAGTGATGCCAGAATTTATATTAATAGGGAGTTTGTGGTTTTTTTCTCTCAAGAGGAATTCATTGACTGAAATGATGTAATTTGGTTAATGAAATATAATGAACAATACAAAGTGCTACCTAAAAATGTCATGTAGTTTAAGGGCTTTTGTATTGGTTATTCACAATCTTGGTGAATATGGCACACATTGTAGATGGACTTATGGGCAAACTCTGCTGTTATTGAAGTGTTCCACTGTTTCCAGTACAGCTGTCCCAGAATATCCAGCTGAAGAAAAGGCTCTTCCTGGTCTAAAATCTCCTCAGTGACTTACAAATGTGCCTGTAAAGCCAAATAAAATCTCTGCTCCTCACACTGATACTGCAGAACAGTGACAATTAGTACCTTTTACTGCCGTGCAGCAAGCCAAATGCTGATACAAGGTTACCAGATGGTGCACATTAACTCTAAAATAGGTATCTCTGAATTTAAAAAAAAGCATTCTATAGAATCACAGAACTGCTAATAATTGTTAATTATTGTAATGCATGAAAGAATGTGAAAAAGTAGATCTGTGATATCTGTATAACCAAATAAGCTTCTCTACAACCAGTAAGCAGAAGTAAAATACTGATAGACCTGCTCTAAATTCTTCCAGTTTTAATCTGGCTTCTTTTCCATGTGTTTAGAAATGGAGGTGGGCCCAGGGGATTCGTTCTCAGGGCTGAACTGAACCCAGGGCACTTGGCAGGGGCAGAGCTGCACCAGAGCCTGTGCTCAGCCATGTGTGCATGAATAAAGCACAGCCACAGAGATTGTCAAAAGATGTCACCATTTCTGCCTGATGCCACATAATAACTTCTGCTGGGGATTAAAAAAAAAGAGAGGGACTCGGAGAGGAGCCTTCAGGAGGAAAGGATTTTGCAAATATGCATTTTAATGGCTGTGGCAAGTTCCTGCAGCCAGAGCCCCCTCTGTGCGTGTGTGTCTGTCTGTGTGAGTGTGTGAATCCACAAAATCAGAGGGTTTGGGACAGCTGCAAAAGGCAGGCCTCAGAGACAGCAGAACTGTGATTAGAGCTAAGCAATAGCCATAAAATAAGGCAGTAGAAAAATTATGTAAAAAGTAGAAAAGGACAAATAGAACAATGGTCTGTGTATTAACACTTGTCTAGAATAGCTCTTTAGGCTGCAGAAAAGTATATCTAGTGAGATATTAGGAAGTTCTAAGTTTAATAATGGAGCTCTGTGCATTGTGTTTTAAGGCTTACAAGCAGATATTGTATTTGAAATAAGCAAGCATTGCTTTAACAGAAGGTACCTGTGCTTATAGTGGTTGGATAGAACTACTGACAATGTGCTCTCGCTTTGTGTGATTGGTCAGAAAACTCATAAAGTGAGTTGTAACAGTAAGTTCTTTGTCTGCTGCCTGGGATATGAGCTGATGGCATCTTCCCATTGTCATAACCATGTAATGAGACTGATGCTGGAAAATAAAATAGCTCAAAGCACATTGCTAAGCAGTCCTGTCCTGTTTGTGATTTGGACAGAGACCCAGGCTGGTGATATGTGTGTCTGTGTGTGTGTGTCTGTCTGTCTCTCTCTCTCTCTCTCTCTCTCTCTCTCTGTGTCTCTCTCCTGAGCCCTCTCCTTCCCTGCCTGTGCAGGAGATGAGATGAGGCACTTGATGATGACGAAGGAATGCAGAGTGCAGTCACTGTGGCTGACTCTGCGAGTCACAGGGGGACACTGACAAGAGTTACCTCGTGTTTGAACCTCTTGTGCTGCGCTGGAGTGCAACCTGAGCTCACTTTGCCCTAAATTCCTGTGCCTTGATGCACTTCAGAGCCACTGGGAAGAGCAGAACCACTTCAGAGCAGGGAGATGGGCTGGGAGCGCCTACAGGAGCTGTGCCACGAGGAGCTGCAGCCTCTCCTGGCTTCTCCTCTGTGCAGGAATGTTTTACAAGCCTGCTGCAGTCCTAATTTATCACATATTTTACCCTGATTTATCACATATTAAGTGATGTTATCTCCAGGGAACTGTGGCTCCATCACACCCCTGCACGGTCTGGGCTCACTGAGTGGGGACTCCTCCAGGCAGAACAAACACAGCACAAAAGTCCAGGAGTGTCACAAATCCAGGCAATAATAAAGCTGCTGAAGTGGCCCAAGTGACATGGGGACCTGGCTCACAGGGTGCCATGGGTCTACCAAAAATGCAATATTCTGGATCTTCCCAAAATGCAGAGATTCCCTGGCTGCTTGCTGGAGCTTTTCCTGAGACTGTGACACCAACACAGGTGTAAGCCCAGAATTACTGACATGGCAGTGAACTGAATTACCTCCTCAACACTGAACAGGCAGACTAGCTGGCTCGTTCCTGATCATTGGTATTTTTTCCCCTCATTTGGAAACACAGAATGCTCTTTGTTTGGTTTTTTTCCACCCTTTTTCATTACCATTTTAAGAGTTACTCTGTGATAGGAGCAGCTGTTCTGAGTAGAAGTTATTAAGGTTTATTCTTTATTTGTAATGCTGGTTTTAAGCTTTGAAATGAATTTTATTAAAGAGCTTGCTTAATTCAGTCCTATAAATTTCTTAACTACTCTAAGGACCTTGCAATGTTGCTGCATCTGAGATATTTTTTCATTTTATGGATATGCTTTCCCCTGACCCCAAACATAAGTAAAGCAAAGACAGCCTATGGTTATCTGGAAATTTGCAGGCTCTGTCTTCAAAGTAATCTTTATTTCATTATAGTTACTATTTTCTAATATTTTTCAGGCTTTATTCTGGGAGGGAGAGCTGTCCAGCTTTTTGATTCATTTTTCTTGGTCTCTGTATTACCTATTCTTAGTGGTAACAAGGACAAGATGTGCTAATATAGGTTAATAATCATGCTATCTACAGCCTTTTATATCATCTTTGTACATAAAACATCCCCTCTTCCTGTAATTTATCACCTTGCGTGGATGAGAGATGTTTCATTAAGTTTAGGTGAGGTAATATGTTGCTGACAGGGCTTGAAGAGGGAGGGCTTTTTCCTTGGGTTGCATTCATATTCGATCACGTTCCTTTAGAAAAAAAATTAGATCAGATTGGATCATGAGACAGTGTCAGGGAAGGAGTGAGTTACTGCCCCTGGCGCCAGCCCAGCGCTGCCTGATGCTGCACAAAACACAAATCCTGGTGCTCACAGACCAGGAGCTTCATTATTCCCCATTCTGACTACCAAGCTGTGCTTTTGGTGATGCCTCAGGTTTCAGCTTTTATATTTCTCAGATTCTGTGCTGCTTTGGTGTGTGGGTCTGGGCTTCATATTCAGGGATGGTGAGCTCAGTGCACAGAGCAGGGAGACAAAACAATTCCTGCTCCAGCTGGGCACCAAGGACAAATAATCCAAATATCAGGCCCAAGAGCATAAACAACGTGGGCTGGAGAGAGAAAAACAAGCAGGGTGGGACTGCATGGGCTAAAGCTGGAATGGGACAATGAACTGCAAGATGCAAATGGAGCAGAACTGATCACAGTGAGAGACCCCATGAGCAGTTGAGGATTTTGGGACCATTTTGGTTCATCTTGGGTGCAGCCCTGGCTGGGCTCTTGTGCTGCCCAAGGTGGATCCCCTGAGGCCTTCTAATAAATCCCTACTTTATTCTTTAACTCTGTCCAGCCTCTGCTCTAGCTCAGCCCTCACAAGGCATCATTGGCACTGTTGTTTTACCAACCAAGAAGATGCTGTGGCTTCTGAAAAGACCCCAGAGTTTGGAACAAGCAAAGAAATGACAATCTAGACAGGTGGCAGGGGCTTGCACAAGAGAGAAAAAAGATCTGAGTGGTTGAGATCTTCCTTTATTCCCACTCTGTCAGTGACTCCCTCTGATATCCCCAGTGCTGGGAAGTCAAAAGCCTCCAGGTAATGCTGTGCCCCTGTTGCTGCAGAGCCTGGACTGCCTCATCCTCTGCTGCCTGAGGAGCACTTGGAGCACACCAGCCCTCCCTCACTGCCATGAACTAAACACCAACCATTCACATGGCCCTGAGCCTCTCAGCAGTTTTCCTCCCAAGGCAATGACAGAGCAAAGACCTTGGATCACAGCGTTCCCTCCCTGCAGCAACTCAGAGACAAGAAATACTGCTCCCAGTCAATGCCTCTTTGATATTCCACCACCACTGCCACCGAAGTGCTGTCCCACCAGGCTGTATTTTGCCATGGGACAGCAAAATACCGCTCCTACAGGGATAAACAAGCCATAAATGTGATTTTGCCAGCCCTGCACAGCTCTATTCAACAGCCAGGTGAGGCTGAGGGACTCCTGCTAAGCTGCCCTGCAGTTCCTCACAGATCTTTATAGATCCCAGAGCTTTGTTTTGCAGGAGCCTGTAATTTGTGACATTCACTCTTCCCACTGAGAGAAGCTTCCCTTGGAAAAAATGTGTTATAACTATTGCACCAGGAAGAGTCTCGCACAAATCTGTACCAGGGAATCTAAACACCCATGTCAAACCTTTGGGTTTGGGGTTTCAGACAGAGCAGAGGCATACACATGTTGGGTGATGTCAGGGGATGGTGTAATGGGGGCTTAGGAGCCAAGGGAGGTGGGTGCAGTAGGCACATCTATGGATGATGGGTAGATAATATGGATTTTTGAAACTAAGCTCCTTAATCAACAGATCTACAGAGAGCCCAGAAGTTCACTTGTGTAGAAGAACAAACAAAGAAAAAAAAGATTTTTTTTTTGCCCTATAACAGTTCATCCACTCAGCTGAATCCTGAGAACCCATCACACCTGACTGAAAATTCACTGTACAGTGTGCCCAGAGCAGGCAAGTGCTCAGAACCCTCCCACAGATCAGTAAAGACAATTCTCTGGGAAGCATCTTGGATAATCCCTGACTTCTCACCTGTCTGTGTGTTCAATTACAAGCATGGCAGGTTTGTGCATGCTGTGATGCAGTTCTTGGCTTGACCCCCACCAGCACCCTAGGAAATAATAACAGAGTTTATGTTGACCCAGGAGAAGGAGCCAGTGCCTTATTGGCACTGTTAGAAACCTGGTATCTGCAACTGCCTTCATCTCCTGAGTCCAGGAGATGTTTCACCCAGTTCCTTTTTCCTTAGATTTAAGATTATCTGGGGACTGAGGCAATGGGGAGGGAGGAAAGAATTTCCCAGTTAAATGTAATCATTAGCTGAAGTGATCTTTGATTCCTCTGTTGTTTAGTTTAATTAGATGGAATTCATTTTGAAGGCAGCCACCAGTGTCAAAGGCATGTTAACTATAACTGTGAATTATTACTGCATCAATAAAAATAATGAAAAGCTTGGGTGCTAATGGAGCCATTAGGCTTTGAAACTGCTTCTCTGTTTTCAGACATGATCCTTCTTCCTTATTGTTCCTTTCAAATATTCCCACACTGAGAACTTGGGGCCATGTTTTTCTTCACTGGTTCTACTCTTCAGAACCTCCTCTTGCTCAGGAGTGTTTCTAACCAGGTTCTGCCCTTCCTTTTCACTTTGGACCCTCCTGTTAACGTGGAAATGGCTGGTTTGAGTCACACCCATCAGCCTGTTCCCCTCTGTGTTCCAGAGCTCCTCAGCCACCATTCAGAACTGCCACAGAATTCCTTCATACAGATGCCTGCTCCTAAACCTCTCCTCTTTACAACTGCCTGCATAATCTAGATTTTATACTGTGAGATTTTGGAGAACTGAACTGTTTCTTTTGACTTAAATGGTCCCATCAGTGGTAGCACAAGGCTGGCAATGAGCTTGTATCAGCAAGTCCAAAATCAAGGCCTGTCAGTGGTAAGGGCTAAACTTTAAACTGGTTTCTGCACACAGGACAAAAACCCTGTGTGAGTAGGGAAATTAGGCTAAATCACATTGTCTCAAGAAAGTTATTAGATTTGGGCAAGAATATAATGGTTTAATGCAACCTTTATTTTCTGTTTCACAAAAGGCTGTCTCTAGGCTGTTCATCTGTGGGATCTGAACAAAGATTAAGGTGGATTTTCACTCATCAGCTTGCTTAAGAGAGGATTTTTGAGGTCAAGTTTTAGGATCACTAACACTATCTAGTGCAGCAATCTTCTACCAATTTTCACTCATCAGCTCACCTAAAAGGGGATTTTTGGGGTCAAATTTTAGGTTCACTAACACTATCCAGTGCAGCAATGTTCTACCAATCTGATGATTAGCAACTAAGACTGAAAACTTGCCTTTTATTCTCTATAGTCTCCTCTTCACAACCATACTCGTCCAGAGGCTGTACCTGCAAACTCCTTCTTTTGGAATACATATGGATGGGCATTGATTCAGAAGCACCATCAGAACAAACCAAATCACAGCCACAAACCCTAAGATCCCTTTTCTCTCTTTTTATTCTCATTATTGAGGAATTGCATTTGTAGTCCCATCTGTGAACCAGCTTAATTTGGAGCCATCTGCCATGAGAGCAAATTGCTAAGTTTGCCAGCCAGCAGAGAGAGATGCTGGTACCCTCCTTATGCGAACAGCTGATGTCAGCTCTGATTGTTGTGAAGGAAACAGCCACCGTGGAGGTGCTCATGGAGCTGGAGCAGTCATTCAGATGACTGATTACAGCTCCTTAAAGGAGGGAGGAGGGCTCAGCAGGCAGCAGAGTCCGTGTCTGGAGTGCTGCAAGCACAGCCCTGGCAGGAGGGCAGAGAGGCAGGCGAGACCTGAGAGCTCTGACGCACCTCCTGCCACCACCCCACACACACAACTCACACCAACGGGCCCCTGAACGCCTCATCTGGAGAATTTGTACTGATTTCAACAGGTTTCCAAGTGTCAGGAAATACAGCTATTACTGGTAAATTGAGGCGAATCAAATGCAGGGGGAAATGGGAGTTTTCAGACATGAATTTCCTGCTCTTTGCTGGCGAAGGTTAGGCGCAGCCTCCAGCTTGGCTGAAAGCAGAACTCACTGTATTGATGTTTGTATAGCAAAAATAACCATCTGATAGCACTTTTAGGGGGAAAATAAACAGCAAAACTCAAAAAGATCAGATAGTTTGAGAGACAGAAGATTTTACAGGGAAGGAGAGTTCATTCAACAGGCTTCATATATACATTCCCTTGCTTGTACAGTAGTTCTGAATTAAGAAACAACCCAATAATTTAAAGTTCCCTGTTAATTTCAACCCCATAGGATGCCAGCCAGGTCTCTGGTTTTGCTGTGTGCCTACTGTCTTGTTTTGCCATTGCATTTACTGGACCTGTCCCATGCACAGACAACTTTGCATTTCAACATTTCCACCCCCAAAGAGAAAAGCCTCTCCTAAAGCAGCCTCTCCTGAGCATTTGCAGCTGCTCAGTTTTGCTATTTCAAACCTATCCCTGCACTTTCTGTTGGTTGTTCAGTGGTTTGTTGTCTCATTTAAATAACAAGACACTCATCACTCAGGATGGATTGCCATGCCAAGTACACCTATATTCCTCCTCTGCCCCCATGCAATACAACATCAGCCTCTGCACTGCCCAGAAAATCAAACAATAACTACCACAGCACCAGACCAGGCTCACTTTTATTTCCTGAAAAATGCATGTTTGCTGACTACAAACCTCTGCAGGAAAAACAACACTTGCACACCCTCCAGGTTCTAGGAATATTAGTTTGTTTTGTTGTTCCTCTTAATATTCATGAATAGGTTGCTTGGTTTCCAAATGCCTGCCATGAGTTTGGGAAAAAACAAGCTACGCTATGGTTTAAGGGACCAGCTGTGTGATGGGTCAAAGAGATCTATGGTTTATAAAAAGGAGTAATTGGAGTAAATTATGTAACCCTTGGAAGTTAACCTGTAAAAATCACAAAATTAGGGAAGCTGTTTGATTACTGAAGAGGAGGATGGGTCGTTCAAGCCTGGGCTTCACTCTCTGCTGGGAGTGAAGCACACCAGAACATCTCTATGCTCTTCCCATGGTTGCACCATGATGACTTTCTCACTGACCCAAACATCTCCCACAGCCAACAGCATCTTTCAAAACAGCTCTAAGTTTATTAACATTATCCTGCCTGTAAGTGGTGAAGCCTCCTCCCAGCTCCACCAGCAGAATCACAGCTCAGTACCCAAAACCACAGCTCAGTTCACAGAATTCACAGAATCACAAGGTTGGAAGAGACCTTCAAGATCATCAAGTCCAACCCAGCCCCAGCACCTCACCCAAACCCTGGCACCCAGTGCCACATCCAGGCTTTGTTAAACACACCCAGGGATGGGGACTGCACCACCACCCTGGGCAGCCATTCCACAACTTTATCACTCTTTCTGTAAAAAATGTAAAAAACCTTTTCCTGATATCCATTCTGTATTTCCCTTGGCACAGCTCGAGGCTGTGAGCTCTGGTTGTGTCAGTTCCTGCAGACAGAGCCCAGCCCCAGCTGAGCACAGGCCCCTTTCAGGAGCTGTGCAGAGCGATGGGGGCACCCCTGAGTCTCCTTTTCTGCAGGCTGAGCACCCCCAGCTCCCTCAGGGGCTCCTCTCAGGGTTTGTGCTCCCAGCCCCTCTCTCTGGATGTGCTCAGTGTCCCAAGGTCCTTCCCAAGCTGAGGGGCCAGAGCTGGGCACAGCACTCAGGGTGTGCCCTCACAGTGCCAGGGACAGGGGCAGGATGAGCTCCCTGCTCCTGCTGGCCACACCATTCCTTGCTGTCTGGACTGGGCAGCATGGATTGGATAAGAAACACTAAGATCTTAAAACAGCCCACAAAGCTCGGTTGGAGATAACCCTAAAAAGAAGCCCATGTGCTGGAGCACATCGCTGCTGATCTCTGCTGTGCTCTGCAGCATCCTCTGGAGCGAGGTGGCTCTCCCCATGTAAACAGAGCAATTTGCTCCTGCGCCGAGCCCCGGGTTGTTATAGTTACTGCCTGTGACTTACCCCTGCCATTGTCACCGCATTCGCAGTAAATGGCGCTTAAACAGCAGGCTAGCAAAGGTTTGCAGAATAATGACTCAGAAAAATTCACTTAATGACAGGATCCCAGCCCCTGAGCCGCCCAACCCCTTCATCCATCCCCCATCGGGCCTTACAGCATCAACGAGACCCTGATTCTCTTACATAAGGAGCACAGCAAAGGTCACTACGTGTGCTCGAAAGGTTTTCAACTTCTGCTCCCTGAAAAGGTCATCCTACAGGTGGAAAAGCTGAGCTCTTTCCCTCGGGCAGCTCTCAGAGCCGGGTCTGGAGCTCTCCTCTTGGAGGCTCTGTGGCTGCTGAGTGAACCTGCCTTGGCTGAGCTTCCCACCGTGTTCTGGGGGTCCCTTTTCCAAACCATATCCAGCCACTGCCACTCCACAAGAGGCTGGAACGAGGCAGCTCTAAGAGCTGCTGTCAGGATTGTGGCACGCTGATAAGGCTGAAGATACACACCCATGAAATGGATTATGCTGGATGATGCTGCTCAGCTGCTTTGGAGATGCAAAGACAACAATTAACAGGGCTGACGTGAACAGACGCAAATAGGAACAGCCCTCCATGCCCAGAGAGACACCAGGCTTGGGGAGAGAGGCAAATAACCAGGAAAAGGGAGCCAGCAGGGTCTCCCAGAGCCCAGGCTCAGGTGAATGAACATTCAATACACAGCATTCAGAGGATGCTGCTCCTGCACCTCTGCCCAGAGTGCAGCAGAGACAGCCAGACCCTGATGGCACACACGAGCCAAAAAGCTGTCCCCACACAGGCTTGTGAAGGCAAACTGAACCCTCTGTACATTTAATTAATAGAGTATACTAAATCTAATATGTAAGAAGTGCAGTGATAGCATCTTACGAATTTCACAGCCAGACAGAAACCTTCCTATGAGGTGCGATTCTTTTGTTACTACAGGAACAAAAAAGCAGCATTTCTACATGTTTTAGAACACCTAAGTAGCTGATGAGGAAAAAGCTGTGCTAATCTGCTTTATCAGGGGCTTTTTGTGAAAGCAATTAGGTGTGGGGCTCCCAAAAGACCTTCTGAGAAAGGGTCCAGCAAGGACAATTAATGAATTTATATTGATATTGCTGCGGAATTAGCATCAGGAGCTCGTGCTCAGAAACCCCTCCTGGAACAGCTTTGGGATTTGACAAAATAACCAACTTTGGCCCTTGACAAAATAACCAACTTTGGCCTTGGACAAAATAACCAACTTTGGCCCTTGACAAAATAACCAACTTTGGCCTTGGACAAAATAACCAACTTTGGCCCAGCTTGTCCTATCACCACACATGAAATAAATGTTCATCCCCATCACTGCATGAGCAGTCAGTGAAAGAGCTGCAAGGGCAGCCCAGTCCTGCAGCCCTCTACCAGCAAACTCTTCCTGCAGTCCCCAGAAGAGCCTGAACCCCAGCCAGGGAAGTTAATCCGAGTTTGTTCACAGAATCTTGCACCAAGCCAGTGCTGGTTTAAAATACACTGACGAAATCTGCTCTTGTAACAAACCTTGTAAATAAAGCTGAAACTGGCACCGCATCTTCTCTCCCCCACACATGCTCTCCTCCAAGTTGTAAACCCTGCAGCAGATACAATTCTAGCTACAGAAGGAGAGCTGGCACGGAGATAACAAAAATGGAACAGGCCTACCATGAAATGGATCACTGAACTGGAGACACTGGGGCTGAATTTCAGCTGTAATATATCAACCTCATTTCACGGACCTCTGTCTCTGCCCAGTTAAGCCAGCAGGGATGGGGATTTGAGTGGACACAAGTTTTGGTATTCAAAGGATGTTACAGAAATCCACACGAATCCCATCACTTGCTTTCCATGACATTTCAGGAGAAACTTGTCATTAGCCTGCTATAATCAGTGGCAATTCCTCATGCTGCTGAAAAGAACTTTTCTGTTCTGCTTTCTGTCCTGTTGAGCTGCAGGATGCTCAAATTTCTAGAAGACCAAGGTAAAAATGGCTCATTCTTAATGGATGGTCTGTATTTTGCTACTTACATTTTGTCAGACTAAAACTCAGTACTAACACTTCCATTTTTAGGTCAGATAGAGGAGTTTCGTTATCTCTCTGGTTTTTAAACCACACATCAGAATCACACTGTTGCAAGCATGCACAATGCTGCTATTTCTAAATAATAAAGCTGAGCACTCTTGAATTCTGTCAGGGTTGATCCTTATTGTTTGCTTGGCTACATGAAATTACTATTGAAAAACAGTGTGCCAAGTGCCATTATGCACTGAAAACATTTTCTTCCGTGATTGATTGGTATTAATCCTTCACACACACAGAGGGATGTGTTCCCTTCAAAAGGAAGCTTGATATATAAGGATTATCCAAGTTTTGGATGTTCCTTTCTAAGCAGTGAATACGCAAAAATTATCAGTGGTCAGCAATGTACATAAATTATTCTAGTTATTGGCAGTAGTGCTTACAAATGAAAAGAAGAAAATCGGAAAAAAAAAACAGTTGGTGACAATAGGTGACACTTGAAGTGACAGGATTCAAATTTGGTGGTTTTTCCTACAAGATCCTTATGTAACTCAGAGGTGGCTTTGCAGCTCAGGATCCTTCCTACAGTCACTGCTGTAAGTTATGTCCTGCCTCAGCATTTCTGCCCTGGAGCTCTCTGGAGAGGGAGACCAAGATGATCCATCTGCACTACAGCAAAGGACTGAAACCCTGCAGACTGTTTGCTTGCTTGCAGCTGTAAATAAGCTTGTGTGCTTTCAGGATTTACTTATGAAAAGCAATTCCACTTAATATCAGCACAACAGCGTGGCAATAGTTCATATTTACAGATTGTAATATAATTTCAGAGAGCCACAAATTCCTTTAGAAACTGCTCATCTATAAATCAATCTATAAATCAGTGTGTCCACAAACACTGTGGGGCTGGAAAGAACACTGAGTGAGAGAGAAAAAAATGAGTGTTTAAATCAGGCAGAACATGTTTGCTCAGGCTGGAGATTACCATCCAAACAGGACTGCCCAGGTGAGGCATTCACATTCTCTGAAAAAAATCCTTCACTCAGGGTTTTTCTCCTGGGAAGCTGAGAAGCCTCAGAGAAAAGGAAAACAATTCTTATCTCATTTGCTTCTCCTGTGTTGTGCTCATGTGGAATGTGTTTGGAGATTGTTTACCCACAGGTGATTGTTTCATTGATTCTGCTGTGAGTTGTTTTCACTCAATGCCCAATCAGGGCCAAACTGTGTCAGGACTCTGGAAAGAGTCAGGAGTTTTCATTATTATCTTTTTAGCATTCTGTAAATATCCTTTCTGTATTCTTTAGTATAGTATAGTATTCTTTAATATAATATAGTGTCATAAAGTAATAAATTAGCCTTCTGAGAACATGGAGTTAGATGCATCATTCCTGCCATCATCAGGGCATCCCTCGTTTTGCAATACCCACATCTGCTCTGGTATTTAAAGCCACGGACCAACACCAAGGACTTTGAGCAGCAGCACTTTCCTGAGGCAGGATAACAGCTCAAAACTGAAGGGGAACACTCAACCCACCTGTTTTTCACCACTGGGCTTCCTGTAGTTGAGCAGCAGCTCCACAGCTCCCACCACCTCCTTGCGTATGGCGTAGAGCAGCGCGTCCCCCACGTAGACGCTGTGGCTCAGCAGCAGCTCCATGATCTCCAGGTTCTCATTTTCTATGGCTATGAGCAGGGCACTGCGCCCCAGAGGATCCATGCAGTTGATGTTGATGTTGTAGTAGATCTCTGCCTCCTGCAGGGCATGTTTCACGCTGGCATAGTCCCCCTTCTCCACGGCACTGAGGTAGGCTTTCTCTTCCAACGAGAGCTCTGCCTCCGCTCGCACGATCTGCAGTGGGATCCGGTCTCGGTACGGGGAGAAGTTGACCTTTTTGTAGTATAGCTGGGCCATGGTTCATAGTGACCAGGCAACCTGTGAGGGAGGAGAACCACGCATCAGTGACAGCACAGCCCCACAGGGGACAAAATTCCAAAGGGCTATCACAGGAAAAGCTCCCCGTCCCTTTTTAAGATGTTGTATTCATAACACCCCCTCAGCAACCCCATCTCAAAGGCTACCTGAAAGCAGAAAGGTGTCACCACAACTCACAATGACAGAAACTCAGTATAATTTTTCATCTTGTTTAAACACTACGCCATTGATGTCTTTGTCTGGTCAGAAGCACATCTCGATGTTTATGGGTAATCCAGCACACGCAAATAGTGGATTTCTCATCTTTGCTTTACTTCCCACTCAAAGTTCCTTTTATTTCCTCCCTTTCCACTGCTAAGCCAGGTCCTCAGTATCTCTGAACTGTCAGTGATGGGAGCTGCTGATTTACAGCCTCCTCTTTACAGTAATAGATTCATTTTGAACATTTTTGCTGCTGCTTCTCTGCTTCCGTCTCTTAAAACAGTCTTTTATTCTTCCTTAGTGTTTACTCTTCGACTAGGTCATGGTTTTATTTTTAAAGCTTGCATGTTTTTAAACATTTTTTCTCACTCTCCTCATTTATAAATAGGACCTAAAGACAGGCTGATGTAGAAAGCTCCCACCCTTGCTCTCCAAAGGCAGCGATGTTGTTTTGTGGTCTAGGAAAACGAGAAGTGAATCCTGCCTTGGAAAAAGTGCAGCAAACTGAATGAATTGAGGTTCCTTGCCACGCCTCAAAGATCCCAGCAGGTGACTGGAGTCACAGGAGACACGGGCTGGGTATTCACAGGTAAGGAAGAAAGGAACCAGGCTTGTCTACCTCTGCTTGGCTTTGACAAAGGACACCAGGCCAGCACCAGGGGCCACCAGCAGCTATGGCTAATTGGGTGACTTATTCCAGCTCCTTGCTCAACAGCTTCCTGCAGCCAATTAGCGGGAGTTTTGGCACATTGTAGTGCCCTATCCTGGGGGAAAAGGAGGTGCTGATGAAGGATGGTGATGAGGAGGCTGTGGTGGTGCAGAGGGCTCTGCAGGTGCCGCCCCAGGCAGCCACAGAGCCCCACGGCACTTCTGCCTTCCCAGAGTGGGTGGATCTGAGCTCCAGCCCAGCTGACACTGCAGAACAGTGGGAGGCTGTAGCAGACAGCAAAGCTGCATCTGAGAACTTCCTGGGGAGCCAGGGATCTGTACCAGCTGCTTTGGCACCTCGGGGAATGTGCTCGCTCAGGATCCTGCTCTCCTCCCAGTGCCAGAGAAGTTTGTGTTTGTTACTTACCCAGAGATGCTGGCACAGTGCTCACGTGTCTCTCTGCACAGGCAGAACCACAGAATCCAGTGGTTCGACCTCAAGACACACACAAAGGCACTGGAGGCAAAGGGACCCAAAATCTGATTAGAAACCATAAATATACTGTCTGATTTTCTGCAAGAACATTATGCCACTAAAGCTTTTAGAGCTAAGGAAGAACCTCAGTGACTCAGAAGCTTCAATAAACTGCATGTAGAACCAACTACTCTGACTTTGGAAAGCACCAAGGATCACAGGTTACTTTCAAATTTTGATTTTGAAAACATTATTCCTCTGGTACCCAGCTAATTCCCACTGAAACACTGACAGGAGACAGAAGGATGCAGCACGGGTCTGGTAACAACTAAGGAGACCAAAGAGATCTTTGGGAAAGTAAGGAGAACCCCAAATGGGAAGGGAATTGTGTCCTTGTGTGGCAGTCTGGCTGATGGGAGCAGGGAACACCAACCAGTGGGACTGGTGCCAGAGGACAGCAGTCACCATGTAAAGGTCTCCTGGGGGAATCTGTTGGCTCCAAAAACCATGAGGGATTCTGGCAACAAGTGCTGCTGCTAAAGTGGAATTGGATATTTTTCACTGCTCTTTAGTTTAATTGGACGTTTTGTAGATGGTGAGTAACATTTGCAATGAGTTATAACAAATGTCACCTTATGAAGCATCATGCCAGCATTGCATCCCTTTCCTTCCCAACAGTTCTGGAGAAAGAAAAGAAAGCTTCAAATATCTCAACTCCTCAGGGAGATCTCATCTCCCAGTAGAACCCCAGCCCAAAGAAAGCTAATAATGTTCATACCTCAAGCATATAGGAAGCTGCAATAAAACCAAACAGGAAAGACTCACAAAATTAATGATCTTCCTGAATTCCTCTCATGCCAACGCCTGCATAGCCTGACAAACACGTGCTGCTGACTGGGTTTGGAAACAATAGCAGGCAGGATTAAAAGAAAATAATAAAAATGTCTGCCTGGAGTTCATGGAAGATTTCAGCAAAACCTTTATCTATTGAAGGATCCCTCAGCCAGAGATCCAGCAAAATTTACAGACCCAACGTCTTTGTCAACCAAAATCATTTAACAAAGCATCAGCCACACCTGTGGACGGAAGGAATGAGCACAAGGTCCCTGCTCCAGCTGTCCCCTCTCAGCACCACCAGGCTCCCAGGGTAGAATCTCTTGGTGCAGCAGACAATTCTGGTGTGCCCTAAACACTTGTGGCCCTGTCCCCTCCTTAACAGTCCAAAATTACAAAAATATTGATGCAATCCAGGTAAGATAAGTGGAAGGCAATGCACAGGTGCTGCCTAGGGAGAAGCAGCAGTGATATTCCTGAAAGGTAGCAAAAAATAGAAACCCAGTCACACTAAAATTTTGGAATGGGTGCAGAGAGCCTGAAAACACATGTTTTCCATATGAATTCTCCTCACAGGGAGGCATTTTCTGCTACTTGGGTTACTATTTGGGGCAAGGAAAATTCTTCCAGCCTATGCCTGAGTGCAGATGCCTCAGACAATACGCAGTGACTGGTTAATGCAGTGGTGATACCTGCACCACAAACAGGTGGAGAGAAACAGGAGAACCATAACAAGAGAAATATAACAAACTACTCAAGATAGAAGCAGGAGGACAGCACTCGGTTTGGACTCTATCACCTCTCTCCAGCAGAGATGCCCTTCATGTGTTGGCTTTAAACTAAAGGCTTCTCAGATGGCATCAATAAATGGTGTGGGATGTCAGATTTGTTTAGTTTTCTCCAATAAAACAATCCTTTTTTTCCTTTTAATCTAGAAAAGCCATCCATAATGAGCTGAGGGACTGTGCTATACATCCTAGGAAACAAAACAGCCTTCTCCCTGAATTATTAGTCCAAATCTCCAAGCCTTTTCAGCCTGGCACAAGAAATCAGAGTTTTAGCCCAGGAACAGCTGGCCTGGTATGGGGAAGGAAAGTTTCTGGCCTTCTGCCACTAAAATTTCCATGAGCTGTTGCTACAAAAGGATTTTAGGGTCTGTTGGGAGTTGAGCCATCCCTCAGTTCCCACTTCCCACACACCCCACACTCCCACACAGCCCCGTCTGAGGGAGTCAGGGTGACATGGATGAAATGGGATGAGCAGAGCTGGAGGGGAGGCAGCCAGAGCCAGTTTACAGCCATGTGTCACCAGGACCATTATAAAACAGGACCTTCCTGGATTTTATTTGCTTTGATCCTCATCATGAAGCTGATTCAGAGGTGGGAAAGCACCATTGCCCCTGTAAGGGAAGCACAGAGACTCTTGGGTATTGAATTTAGCTGCCAGGTGACATCTGAGGAACTGATCAAACACCGATTTTGGACATGAAACGAACAGCAAAGAGTTACCTTTGCCACTTGCTGGGGCTCTGAATCACACCTGAGAGCAGCCAGCAAAGGCCCTCACCTGGCAGGCTGCTCAGAGTAGGGCTGGGTGCTCCCTCACACCAGCGTTCAGATTGCAATGCAAGATGTTTTCTGTTACCATCTGTATGGCAGATTACCTTTGCCAAGTGGGCAGTTTGCCTTATCTCTCTCTTTGAGTGACCACAATCACTCCTCACTGGGAGGGGACATTGCTGATAACAGCTATTGAATGTCACTACATGGCTGATAAGAACTACAGCATCCCACTGGGAGATGTGAGCCCAGAGGGAGGAGCCAAGAATTCCTACATGGATATAATCTGGAGATTCTGGGACACCAGCACGGCTTCTGCACTGGATTCCCCAGAGGAACAGCAGCTGCCTCTCCTTCCCCTGGATCTTCAGAGGAAGAATCCATCCTTCTCTACAGGATCCCTGCTCCAGCAGAGCCACCCCTGACACTGCAGGAGGGCTGAGCCACAACTCCAATGGGACTGCTGCCAACAGCCTGACCCACAGGGTGTCAGGTTGGGTTCTGACTCTGTCAGTGTTGTTCTAGTGTACTGCATTGCTTATTTGATCCTTTTATTTCCTTCCCTATTAAAGAACTGTTATTTCCTGCTCTCATATTTTTGCCTGAGAGCCCCTTAATTTAAAATTTATAGCAATTTGGAGGGGTGGGGAGGGTTTACATTTTCTATTTCAGGGGAGGCTCCTGCCTTCCTTAGCAGACTCCTGTCTTTCCAAACCAAGACAACCAGCAAAACTCAGTGTGTGAAATGCACTGCACCTTCTCTCAGACCTGAGCAGGGTTTATGTGCTGCAAAAGCCACCTGCATTTATCAGCCCCATCAAAGAACTGATCCCTTGCAACACATCTTGCTCCACTGCTTCCCCCCATCCTTCTTGCCAAGGCTGTTTTCTTCTTTTTAGTCTTTCAGGGAGAGCATTTTCCTCATTTTGCAATTCTAATCTGGACTCCAGGTCTGGAAATCATGGCCCATGACTGTGAAAATGGCCTGACTTTCATGGTGCTCACACACTGCCTGCTCAGTACTATTGATCTGTTTAAAAAAGGTTATCAAACCTGAGCTATGAAATGGTCCACAAGGGCCACTTAGGTAAATAATATTACATGTAGTTAATGGACCAATTGAATTTGTGATTGGATCCTTCTTTTAAGTGCTCTAGATCTTATTTACTAACAATGCCTAGCTGAGCACAGTATGAGGAAATAAAAGTGACTTTGTAACATTCTGCAATTCCCTTCCTTCTGCAAAGATACCCCCTTGTTCCAGCAAATTGCTTTTTCCATGGAGTTCAGTGGGAACCAGATTACAACCCTAAGTCTCAATGCCTCTCATGACATCTCACCACAGAAGCATAAATTTTTCCTGATGCTTTTAAATGCAAAGAGAGCTAAGACTGAATAAATGTATGACTTCAGACATGTTTTAAAATTATAAAATTGCAGCGACCTTCTGGTTCTATGGCTGTGTAAATTCCTTTTAGCTAAAGCCCCGTGATCTCAGAAAGTTTATATCCAGCTCATAAGTTATATAAAATATATCATTGACTGGAGTAAGTGCTGTCCAAAACTTGCAGGGCCACGGCACAACACAAAAATGAGAAAGTGACAGCTAATAAAATTGGGGATGAGTAATCCACTTTCACTGCCCAACATGAAGAAAGGAAGAGCACTAATGGCACATGTGATAAAAATGCAAGGCTGCAGTGATTCACAGTGGAGATATGTCCTCAAAAAACGCAGAGGAAAATTCCCCATGAAGTGTTTTTCACTCATCCTCACTCCAGGCCTGGGTAAGAACACATCAATTCCCTGGGTGCAGCACAGAACCTCCCAACCCAGAAGTGTCTGTGAAGAAAGACAAACCTCAAACTTCAGAGCACAAAGTCTGCAGCCACCAGAAGAAAATCCTTTGTGCCAGTAACGCAAAATGTCACAATTTGACTCAAGTCCCAACTGCAAATCTTAACTTCCTGGGGAGGGTGACAATTATCCAAGATATATATGTTTGATTTGGAAAGGACAACTCTTTGGTAGAAGTCTCTTCCGCTGCATAATCAATTGATGAGTCATGAGCAACCCCATATGGGGATTTATAGACGTGGTTTTATATGTCTGTATGAGATATATAGATCTATATTTATGTATATATATATAATATAAGCTCCTTGCTGGAAGCTTCAGCTTTGTGTCCACTTGCAAGGCACTGAGGATTGACCTGTCTCATTCTGTTCAAAGATGAGCAAGAAGCTCCCTTTGCACCAGGATGTTCTCCACATCTCCTCTGCCAGGCAGAGCATAATTCACGGATGGAGAATTTGGTCTCACCAGAAATCTCAAATGCTCAGGGCTCCCTCAAGCCTCCTGCATGCCCAGGGATAGTTCTGTGTGTTTTGATCCACCCCAGGGATGGGATGAAGGTGGACATTTGCCCAGCGCAGGCCCACGGGTGAGTTTCACGGGGCATTGATGGAGTGTTAACGATGCTAAAATTTCAGCTGAGCTAACAGGGAGAGCAGCTCTGCAATAAAAACCAGCTGCAAACCAGATTTCCCTGCAGCACAGCCAGAGGAGTTATCCCTGCACCTGGGAGGAGGAAGCAGAGGGGCAGGAGCTGCAGAGCAAGACACAACTTTGGGAAGGATGACAGAAAAAGGCTCTGGTGTGGGGCCAAATGCAAAGCTTCTCTTTGGGATACAGCAGGAGGGGAAAGTACTGACCCAACCATGGAATACTTCAGTGTTACCTCAACAGAAATCAGCCTGGGCTACTAAAATGATTAAAATTACTTCCTAGTGATGCAATGGCTGCAGAACATGCTTTTAGCTACTTTTATAATAAAGCATTTTCAGTCTGCAATTCTCCCACTTCTTTCCACACAGCCATCACGCAGGTGGTAATAAATAAAAATGTACCATTGTGAGAAGATTAAAAAAAAAATAAGCCCTGGAATATATTCCTGGTACATATCTTTACAAATGCAGGCAGAACAGAAAGCTCATTTTGTCTGTCTGACGTCACTGCTCTGTCCCCTACTTGCTTGAGATGGGCTATGTATTCATTTTCCACAAAAAAGAGATGTCAACTGAACTGAGAAATACTGTCAAGCACGCTGCCCTGTTGTCTTATCTGCTAATGCAGCACTAATGTAGCATGGCATCATTATCATCTCCAGCTCTGTGTCCACTGCCTCTGTGCCTGCTGCTTGTAATCTCTGCCTGCTGCAGCTATTAAACAAGAGATTGGGGGGTTTTGTTGTTTTCTGCTTGTTCCCACTCTGGCTCATCACTCCTGCAATCAGCAGGATAATCTGGAGAGCAGTGAGGAGTCAGACCTGCCTCAGCCCAGCTGGAAGGGCAAGTGAACCACCCAGGCAGGAAAGTCCAGATGATGGCACAGTGGCCAGAGAGGGGAAAAGGCAGTGGCAGAGAGCTCTGAACTACCAACAGCAACAGTCTGGGCTCCTTTTCTCATCTACAATGAGTGGATTTATCAGTGGCCATCAGTTCCCATTTCTGAACAAGCTCTGCTGGGCTGTTCTCACTGTCACACCTGTAAAAACAGAGTCAGACCCAGCACATGGAGCATCCATCACCTGCAGCCCCTGATCTGAGCCTCCAGGGTTCCTGTGCTGCAGGAATTCTACCTCTGGCTCCATTTTGGGTTCGTTCCCAGTTCTGGCATTCAAACCTGACTGGAGGCTCTTGGAAGAAAGAGGAAAATTCCTGTACTCAATTCCCAAGTGAATGTTTTCCAGTTGCAAAAAAAGGGCTTTTTTAGACAATACTACATTTGCCTGCAACACCTTTTGGATATTAAAAAGTGCAAAACACATAAATTCTCTTTCCCAAGTTAAATTCTAAACAGTGGTAAATACAGAGGGATTAAAAGCCAAATCCAATGGGGACTGGAAAACAAGGAATCTGTGCCCCATGGAGAGCAAGCACATCACTTTCACAGTTGTCTGAACAAATGGGGCCAAACAGAGAGCACTGGGTGGGCAAGGAGCTCCCCTGCTCCCATCAGGGTGCTGGTGCCTGGCAGTCACTGTGTGCCTGCCCTCCATGCAAAAGGAACAAACCTCCAGACATTGCCCTGTTCTAAAACCTTCGTGGAATAAAAAAAAAAATATTCTTTTGAGAGGCTTCCAGATAGAGGAAGAAAAATCTGAAAGATCCAAATACCTGTAGCAGTTAGAGCAGGTGACTGAATTAAATACAGCACAGCTTGGTGCGGGGAGATTCCATCTCCTGCAGCAGCTGCACACAATGCAGCTCTCAGTCCCCTTTCCATGCAGCCTCCTCACCATGCTGGATCCTGCCCAGCACAGGCACACCAAATCCCACAGCCTGAGCCACCCAGATGGTTGTAGAGCCGAGAAACAGAAACATTTCCACGAGCAAAAGGTCTCTCTGAATGCATTTTCAGAGGATGGAGACCGAGCATTACCATTACAGGGCAGCCACAGCTTGTCCCAGTCATGGTTTTGTCCTGGTCACCACATCCTTCACAGTCCCTGGACAAAGCAACTGCCTCAGCTTCATGGGGAGGTGGAAATGCCATCCAGAAAAGAGAAATCTTCATAGAAAGCAGGTGTGAGCAAGCTCCTCCTGACAGTGATAATAAACAGAATAGTCTGCAGATAAAATAAAGAAGCAGAGCCAAATCCTAGTTCATTAACATAGCTCAGGAGAGAGCCTAGAACTGCAGACTGGACAGTTTTTGAAGGCCCACAGAAAGGCTGCAGGCAGTAAAAACACATTCATTTTAAGTGGAAAAATGTTGTTCTCAAGAGTACTAAGCAGGCAAATCCAAAAGACTCCAAAAATGCTGCACAGCCATAAAGCACCTTGGGAGGGGAGCAACACTGTGATACTGCTTCTAAGTGAAGGAATGCCCAGAATCAGGGTTTTGCTTCCATGAATGCCCTAAAAGGCTCCTGAATAACAACTGCAGTATAAAACTTGCTTATCCAACCTCCAGATCATTCCAATAAAGTCAGAGATTTGGGTCAGAGATTTGTAGGAGTAACCACAGTTATTCCTTGATCTCTGCCATACTTACATTGTGCCCTCTGGCTACCAGCAATAATAACACCCTGATCTTTTGAGCCACAGACCTGAAAGTCCTTTTTAAAGGACAGACAGAATTCATCCTCATGTTGTATGGGCTGGAAATCTGCAGCAGAACAGAAGTTATTTGTTTCATCCTTGTGGCAGCAAGTGGTAACTGAGCAGGATAAACAAATAACCCCATAAATACAGATACACATATATATTCTATACCTAGAGCCTAGCAGGTGTGACAGTTCTTTGGTGCCTGCTGAGACAAGCCCAGTGCCAGAGAGATCTGGAGTGCAGCAATGATGAAAGTGATGATAAAAACTAGAAATGTCCCATATAACCAGGGAAAAACCTTATTTTAAATATCCCACAGGGCTACTCTGTCACACACTGAAAAATCTGCAGGGCAGTATCTTGGCAATCCATTCTTGGTCTTCCTAAGGGGAATTTCTCACACGGGCACAGGATGCCTTCTTCCCCCCAAGCCTTGTCTGCAGAATACCTTAACGCCACTGCTTTTTTCATATTTCCCTTCATCAAGATACTTTTCTAAAATTTTCTCCCATTTTCTCCTGGATTTAATTTTACAGTTTGCTGCCCTGTTCAGTTAAGTGTTGATTCAAGACACCTCAGCTTTCAAGAGACATCTGAGGTGAGGCTCATCCGTCTCTTTTCAGGAGAATTTCATTTTATGTGCTCTGGGGTACAGGCTCAGCTACAGTACAACTGCAGGGGGTTCATGTTTAAATTGAGCTGCATTCCTTTGGCTGCAGGAGTGGGCCCAGGCAAAGGAAATGCACAAACCCATAAATAAGGCTTGGCACGATTCCCCTGCTCTACTTAATGCCGACATTTACAAGCTCTGTTTTCCCAAACCCCTCGCTTCCAAATCCCTGCACCTGCTAATTTGTTAATTCTGTTTTCACTGAGTTTAGACTTATGTATTCTTAATTATGCTAATGAAGAATAAACTACTTAAAATATTAACGTTTTGCAAGCCTTAAAAAGCAAACAGTTAACAAATACCTTGCCCCTGGGGTCTGTCTTGACTGCTGGATTCACAGACCAGTCCAAGGCATTGCTTTTTCTCTTGAGGAGATGTCCTGTCCTCCCCTTCTCCTTTCTCCTCCCTCCCAAGTCTTCTGAAACAGCCTCACTTTCTCCTTTTCTGTCTGACCTCTCTTGGGAGGGAGAGCTCACAGTTAAATGAAAATCAGCCCCAAGGTGGTCATTACCTCAGATGTCTCCCCCAGATTTCTTTTTCTCTCTTGGTGTTGATCTCTCCCCTCCAAGGCTCTGTAAAGGCTCCTTGCCCTGCTCTCTGTCAGGAATTCTCCCTGCTGGGAGTTCCTGGGGTGCCACAGAACTCTGTCCCCTCCTGGTGCATCCCTCAGAGTTGAAGCTCTGGCAGAGGAATGAGGCAGGAGACAAGGTGTGCTCCCTGCAAGGCAGGAGCTGAGCTCCCCCCTTCATGTGTCAGACAATGCCCTTTTCTGGCCCAGACATGGGAAAACCGAGAGGCATTTTCAAAACTTTTTATTCCATTTTCAGTGTCATGTGAAGGGTGAGACAATACTTGTTACAATTCACTCCATCACAACCAGAAGCTAACTATTTCCTAATAACAATACACTGTGTTTCTTGCCCTATCAGCTTTTTGCCACACCATGCTGTAAATGCCTTAAAGCCAATCATCTAAAATTACTCCTTGTGGGTACTAATACAATGCACCTTCCATAGTTCTATTTCTCCAAAGTATCTAGTCTTATTTGTAAGGCCATCCTTTGAAACTTTTTTCTAGGTCCATTCCTCTCTCCATGGCCTCTCTAAATCAGTATTTCTCATCTCAAGGTTTGCATACAGATGTACACTATGTGAGCCTTCTGTCACACCCTGAGAACTCTCTACAGATCCATTTCCCACATTCATTCACCCACAACTCCACCAAATTCTCCCTTGCTCTCCCTGAACACTGCTTTGCACACCTGGTTTATGCTTTCCTGGCTTCTACCTGAACCAAAGGTCAGATCATGGCAGCCATGCACCAAAACTGTGATTTACTGCACATGACAGGGCTGGTGAGCACTGAATCTGCAGAGAGGAAAGCAAACTAATTGCTTCATTTCCCCAAACAAGGACTACCTGCAGAACGTCCCTGGCTGCTTGGGGTTCCTTCCTATCTGTGCACTCCTGATAAAAGCTGTGCTTTTCATGCTGCCAGCCTTTCCTGAACATCTGCGTGGAGCTGCTAAATCGCAGATTACAACGTGTAGGATATCGTTCTCACCATCTCCCTGACAAGGCAGCATTGTTTCTTACAGGACAGATGGCTCACAAGATACTGATCTCTGCCAAGGGAGCAGCACTGCACTGTCTGCAAAGTGCCTCTGAAGTGACTCTGAAAGCAACAGTTTTGGCACTGAGCTTGAGATTGAGGATAAACCACCCCAAGGAGCAGGTCTGTGAGCAGCATCACTCCCAGCAGGGTATCGAGGAGCAGTTTCAGCCCAGGAGAGCAGCTTTCCCCAGGGCTGTGAGCTCCCCTAGCTGCTCACAGGCTGCACCACTAGACTGGATTACAGTCATGCCATGCTTGTCACTTCCCTGGGAGTCTAGCCACGCTTGCTGGGGTTTATTTTCAGCCCTCAGCTTTGGGAGTTCAATAATTATATGAGAATGTGTTCTTCTGGGGGGAAAAAAAAAAGAAAAAAAAGTTTCTAGCCTCTGGGGTGTGAAGTAAAGAGTGTGAGTCACGGAGTGAACTTCATTGATGCAGAAACCAGACAGAAAGTGTCCCAAATTCTCTGGGTTTAAAAATCTCCCAACTTTAAGCCAAAGCTTGCAGATTTGAGATGTGGGACAGAGAGGGGAGAAATGGGAACAAGAATCACAGAAACACAGAGTCACAGAACATCCTGAGCCTGAAGGGACCCACAAGGATCAACCAGTCCAGCTCCTGGCCCTGCACAGACACCCCAAAATTCCCACCCTGAGAGCACTGTCCAAGCACTCCTTGAGCTCTGTCAGGCCTGGGGCTGTGACCATTTCCTGGAGCTGCTTCATTTGGGGATGCCAGATCTTCTCTGCAGCCCCTGCACCTCCTCACCTCCTCTCAAGCCCCTTCCTGGCTGGAAAAATCCCCATCATGATCCTTGCAGCAAGGGATGTGTCTGTGCTGCGCTCTGGCAGCAGGTCAGGGTGACAGTGGCACTTTGTGCACTGCCTCAAGCCCACACACTGCAGGGATTGCCTGCTCTGCTATTTATAAAGCTGAAAGGTGTTATCACTCAGCCAGCACAGTGCAGAAGCATCGCTGGTGTTCTCCATGGAGGCAGCTTTGTAAATCCATTAAATCATTCCAGCCAGATATCATCCACCTTGCTCACATGGAGTGACAGAGGATCCCTCTGACTCAATCCAATAAAGCAGCCACCAATTTAGCAGCACTTTTGGCAGAGCAGAAATGCATTTCTGTACAGGCCTGCTCAACAGCCAAGGCCTGCTGAAGCTCCTGTGCTGCAGGACACCTCTGTTACTGCCATGCTGAGCCTAAAATCAGCTGTAAAATATGCTGCACACTGGAGATCTTTATTTAAGTGTGGCTACAGACAGAAATGCAGAGTAGACATCACCAGACAGGCCCTCCTGCAAACCCTGCTCACTGACACACCTGGGCAGGGAGCCCTGACAGAGAGGAACCATCACCCCCATTTTCTAAGGAAAGCAAAGCAGGAGACACTTCCAGCTTCCGAGAGAGCATCCAAGGCAGTAAAGAACCTCATTCCACTCCACACCTCAGGCACTGACTGACAGCTGAACCCCTTGTGGGATTCTGCAGTGAAGAGTGAGACCTCCCTGCTGATGTTTTCCCTCAATCCAGGCACTGGAGCAGCAGATGTGCAGTGATGAGGTATTGCTGGTCTCCTCTGACAAGCAGTGTTCTTTAAACCCTCATTTTCTTTTGGTTCCCTCTTGCTTCTTCATCTGAAATCTTTCATCTTCTATGGCTCTGAAGGGTCTGAAAATTCAAGTATCTGATGCTTAGACAGCTACAGGAGTTAGCAGACAGCCTGGAAAGGAACAAAGGGTTTGAACAGTCCCATCTATCTCAGGGAGGGGTTTAATCCTGGGGCACAATTCCAATCCTTACACAGCAGAGGAGATGGAAAGTTACCAGTTTACACTCTCTTCCTTTTTAGCATCCTTATTGTATTTTTTACTCCATGCCTGGGTGGTGTTTGAAGACACCCTCACCTATTTTTCCCCACCTAAATGGAGCTACATAAATAAAACTTGTGCAAGAAGTGAGCTGTGATTAAGGTGTTCACTGAAACACAGGAAACAGGCAGAGAATTTAAGGAACTCTGCAAATTGCTGGAGAGACCACTGCAGGCGTCAGACATCACCTGGACATGGTCTCACCTGGCATGTGCTTCTTTTCCAGCTCCTGCTTGCTCAGGCTGACCCCAGTCCTGGACCTGAACCTCCTCTGCTGTGAGCACAGAGTTCAGAATGCAATCCTCCCTTCCCAGGGCTGCTTCCAGAGCTGTCACAGCTCTCAGCACTGGCTGACATCCCCCTGCACAGCCTTTCTGCACTCCTCCACAGCTCCCAGCAAAGCAGCCAAACCACACCAGCCCAGCTCCCCACAGATCATCAGGTCCATGGCAGAACAAGCAGAATTAATGAGCAGGAAATGAGATTAGTGCCCAGCTCTGCCCTGACTCTGGTTTCTCACACCAGTGATGTGAATGGCCTGGTGTTCCACCACAATGGGGTCTGTCAGGAAGCACAGCCCATCACACATGGCAAAACAATCTGTGGGTGCCATCCCCGAGGCACCTGAGTGTCACAGACAACTTTTATGAAAAATCCTTTCCTTAGGATTTTTCCTCCTGAGAAACTGAGAGGCCTCAAGAACAAAATGTGAACAATGATTATCTGCTGCTGTGGAATGCAACAGGTGCATCTGTGATTGGCTCATGTTAGATGTTTATAATTAATGGCCAATCACAGCAGGCTCAGACACAGAGCCTGAGCCACAAACCTTTGTTATCATTTTTTGTTATTTTATTCTTAGCTAGCCTTCTGATGAAACCTTTTCTTCTATTCTTTTAGTATAATAAAATAATAAATCAAGCCTTCTGAAACATGGAGTCAGATCCTCATCTCTTCCCCAGTCCAAGAACCCCTGTGAACACTGTCACACCTGAGAGCTTCTCTGGGGCTGAAAAGTAATCAGGACTCTCACTGGGACTCTCAGCAGCAGCATTTGATCCATCCCACATCCCAGGCACTGGGGATTGCTCCACTGCGCTTCTGGGCAAGCAGCTTTTCATACTTGCACTTCTGTTTGCTCCTCTCATCTGGTTTTAGGGTGTGTGGCACCACTGGTGCCTGCAAGCAAGCACAACCTGCTCTTGGTTGCTGCAACAGGAACCTGTTCTGTTCCTAGAATTCAATTTTTGCATCTTCCTATTTTCAATAAATGTCACTGCACAGCTCTCCTCTTCAATGTCAGCACTCTTCTTTCCAGATACAGAAAAGCAGATAAAGTGTCTTTTTAAAAAAACAGATACAGAGGGCTAAACCCAGCTTGTATAACAAGCAACTGGCAGAGATAATGAATGAAGACCTGGGGATTTTTTCCCTTACTCTTTCAATGGACATTGGCATAATGAGCATGCACAGCTCCATAATTTCAAGCTCCATGGTTAGTTTTACACATTTCCTTGTTCATGTAATTAGCTGTTAGCATTCTTGAACATTGTCCATTAAATTTTATTACCCACAATCTAGTTTTCATAGAAGAACAGCAAAAATTACTGCAGAAATAATATCCATGGAAGACATGTTACATGCATCATCACAAGGCAAAATTGGGACGTTCCTCAAATTCTGAGCTGTTCCTAGACAGACTGCATGGTTGATTAAAATACTGAGTCTGATCTTGCTTCTGTCACAAATCTAAAATTAATTCTTTGACTCTTTTAAGATTACCCTGCATCCCTGCTAGCTTAATTACATACAAGACTTAATTTGGATTCACTAAAAGTATTCAGGTTCACAATTTCCTCAAAACTTAATTTTTCAGGTCTCTTTCTGTAACTTTACTAAAGGAATGGGTTTGTATTAGTAGCTAATTACCTCTATATGCATGAAAAAACCAAACCAGAACAAATTTTTTCCTCTGATGAGCTAAGGCCAAATTCTTCTCAAAGCACTGAGGTTATATTCCCTGGGTCCTGTGTTCTGAAGTGCCATGAGGGACCTGATTTTTGCTTAGTGTTACAGAACCTGCAGCCTGTCTAAACTTCCTCAGCTTCTTCAGCCTGTTTCTCTGAGCTTTCCATCCCCTGCTCATTAATTACCTTTGCCAGCTCAGCTCTCCAGTGGGAAGCCAGATTCAGCACCAACTTTCCTGTCTTCTCAAGCAGGAAACCTTGCACTTTGTTTTCTTAGCTGGATCTTGCTGCCAGTGATGACCTCTTTTCAATTCTGTCTCAAATGCATTAGGCCAAATTTTCTGTTTGCTTTCTTCACCTATCTTTGGCCAAGGTCTGACTCCTTCCTCCCTGTCTTAGGCTGAAAGATTTAGCTGGGAGTGTGTGTTCTATTTTCATCTATTAAAGGTGAGGCAGTTCTCTGCTGTTCATGGGGCAGTTTTTTCTTTATCTCTCCCACACCAACCCTCCCTGCATGAGATCCCTGCTGTCCATGGCCACTGAGTGTCCCTGCAGGGCTGATCCAATCCCAGCATCCCATGGGGAGATGCCCCGCCCAGGGGAGGAGCCAAGCATTCCTACCTGGATCCAATCTGGGCCTGGCACAGCACAGCAGCCTCTGCCCCCTGCATTGCCAGAGGAGCAGCTTTCTGCTGCCCTGCATTGCCAGAGGGAGCCCAGGCCCATCTGCAGCAGCCCTGGAGCTGCAGAGGAAAACTCCCCCCTTGTGCAGGATCCCTGCTGCAGCAGAGCCACAGCTGGCACTGCAGGAGGGCTGAGCCCCCATGGCATGGGGCTGGGACACCAGCCTGGCACACAGGGGACAGGGCATAGTCTGACTCTGGCAGTGGTTTGTGGGTTTTTTGTTTTTTGGGGTTTTTTGGTTTTTTAGTTTGGTGTTTGTTTTTTGGTTTTTTTGTACTATTGCATTTCTATTTTTATTTTTCTTAATAAAGAACTGTTATCCCTGCTCCCATATCTTTGCCTGAGAGCCCCTTAATTTCAAAATTACAATAATTCAGAGGGAAGGGGTTTACATTTTCCATTTCAGGGGAGGCTCCTGCCTTCCTCAGCAGACACCTGGGTTTTCAAACCAGGGCACTCCCAGAACTGCAGCTCAGGTCCACCCTTCCTGATTTCTGATCAAAACATGGTGGAGTGGATTTTACCAGCTGCAAGCACCTCTGGGGAGCACAACCACTGATGTCCTGGGCAGCCCCTGCAGAACAGAGCCCAACAGCCACATCCTCCCCAGCTTTCACACAGGCAAGCATGGAAAACTACAGACACCAGCCATGCCCTGATCTGAGGCAGTGCTAAGGCAGCTGTTCATCTATTTGGCTCCATCTATGTGAGCACAAATATTTTCTTTCTCCCCACAGTGAGCCAGGGATGCTCCTGCCACTGCTCATCCCACAGGGCAAGGAACTCATCTTTTGTCAGCAAGAGGCGGGGCTCCAGCTGGAGAAAAAAACTGGTGCAGCTCTTAAATGTCTCAGTTCAAACAGGAATTTCTCCTAGAAGACATACTCAGAGTCTCCTGCAATTAACTCTTTCCATGCCAGCTTAGTAAGGGTCCCCTATGTGTTGGAACCCTGGATGCTGAGAATTTTAGATTTTCTGTGCTGACAGGCACTGACCCCCAAGAGAAAACTGCTTTTGATCTGAGGCCATGGAGAAGACTTCCAAAATTCATCGATAGCACTGGGATTACAGGTGTGTGGTTTGAATAGTGTGTGATATCCCAGGGTGGAAAACTTAGAGTTTAAGGGTTTAGAATACAGTAATAGATATAAAACTAAGATGGAGGTTTTAGGGCAGAGGCTGGTCCTTCTTCACCTTCTTCTCCTCGGGTTTGCGTGGTTTTGTGTAATTGGAGTAAGAAGTCCCCATTGCAGGACAGGGGAGGTTGGTTATTGGGTTAAAAGTAAAAATAATTTAGGTATCATTTCTGAATTGGACAGTTTATCCTTAAAAGGCCTTGTAGAGAGAGAGATGGGGCTCCATTTGTAGTTTGTTAGAGGGAAGTACTGCAGAACTCAGGGTTTGTGAGATTGTAACAGAGATAAGAACTAACAAACATCTGAGTCCCAACAAAAAAAAAGTCTTGTGCATTTAATCCCAACCTTGGCAAAAAAGAAGCAAAGGTTCCACACACCTATGGACAAATCCAAGCATTTTGTGTTTGTTAGTAAACTGTTACTTGAATGGACAAATTTGCTTTTTTCCCCCACTGGTTTCCCTGGATTTCCATGATGAAGAGGAGGAGGGCCAGAAGCCATATGGGCTCTACCCATATGATCATGGTAGCTACAGCTCTTCCCACTGCCCTGCTTTTGCTCCAAGCTTTACCTTAAAATGATTAAAGGTGCTGCTTGCTGCTGACCCAGCTGACCCTGGCAGCTGCTGTGCATCCCCCCTGCACCAGTCCCTGCTGAATTTGCCCCTCAGCCCTGCCTGTCTCCTCCGTGGGAGGATTGCACTGCAGCCCTTGTCCCATCCCAAGGCCAGGCCTTGAGGCTTCAAGAGCTATTTATTCACAGTGTGCAATTTGGAGGCATTCCAAGTTGCAGATGCTTCTCTACCTCAAATCTTTATTTTTCCTGCTGGTACTCTCGATTTTACTTCATCCCTGGGGTGTCTCAGAGCAGTCCACCCTCGCTCAGTCATGGATGATTTATTTCCCTTAGTAAAATCTTTTGCCTAAGGGTATATTCTGCACCTCAAAGCTGGGTTTGGTGGGATTTTTTTTTTTTTAATATAAAGATTATTAGCCAGTTTCCCTTCATTTGTACTTTGAGTTTTCTGTGGTGCTTTTAATGACAGCAGCACTCTAAATATGCTGGGTCAGGTGAAGCAAGCAGTGTCCCACTTGTAAGTGAGATGTTCTCTGAACCAAAAAAACTGCTCAGCAAATCATCCTGCCAGTTCCAAACCCCTGCTGACCTAGCCAAGAAACCATGGATCACCTTCCATGGAGTGAGAAGCCTGGGTGAAAGGAGCTGGACTCCTCCAGGAATTCCCTGTATTGCAGGAGAGCTCCTGTAGCTCCTTGCAAACCCTTAGCTGGATAGTCCAGGCTGTCACACTGTGTCTGACAACAAATGTCACTTGGCTGACATTTCAGGTGGGAAAAAAATCAAATGCTACCTGTATGTTTCCCAAATTTCTTTCTGGACTTCAACTTTCTACAGAAGAAAACAAAGGGCCGCGACAGCTCCAGGGATGCTGCCTGGTGAGTTTGTGAGGGGCCCCCGGGACGAGGGGAGAGATGAAAATCTGACTCCATGTTCTCAGAAGGCTGATTTATTATTCTATTCTATTCTATTCTATTCTATTCTATTCTATTCTATTCTATTCTGCTATACTAAAATTTTACTAAAGAAAGAGAAGAATATAGACAGAACAAGAATGATAATAAAAACTCATGACTGACTCCTCAGAGTCTGGCACAGCTGATGGTGATTGGTCATTAAGTAAAAACAATTCACATGAAACCAATCAGACATGCACCTGTTGGTAAACAATGTCCAAACCATATTCCAAAGCAGCAAACACAGGAGAAGGGAATAATATAATTATTATTTACATTTTTCTCTGAGGCTTCTCAACTTCCTAGGAGAAGAAATCCTGGCGAAGGGATTTGTCAGAAAATATCACGGTGACAGTTGCCCTTGTGCCCAATATCCCACAGTCTGATCTGCTCACAAACACACACCAATGCTGCTACAAGAGTGAGGGGGAAACTGCCACAAAGGGTTCAGCATAACTCAAGAATGAGCTCCTTAAAGCCTGGCAAAGGTGACACCACTTTGTGCAAACCCAGGGGACTGGGAATATTTCTCTGTCTGCTCTGGGGTGCCCTGACCCCGACTTTGCCCCTCATCCATGGAGAAAGTTTCCCAGACTTCAAGATAGACTGGAACCCACAAAAGTGTGAAATAGATTATAGAGAGTAGTGTAGGTGAATCACTGGGTGAGAAATTGAGGTTTTGGGATTTTTAGTGTGCTGTGGATGGAAGCAAGATGGAGGGCACAGGGTGTCATCCTGGGTTTCTTCTTCGTGCTTCTTCTTCCTCCTTCTCCAGGGGTTTGGGTGGCATTTTGTAATTGGGCAGAAAGTCCCCATTGCAGCTCTTTGAGATCAGTTATTGGGTTAAAAGGGAAAATAATCCAGGTGTTAGTTCTTAATTGGATAGTTTAGTCTTAAAAGACCTTGTAACAAGAGATTGTTGGCCATTTTGTGCCTTCTAATGAAAAGCTGCCAAGCTCATGGTTGTGAGGCCATCAGTTTTACTGATCAGAAATAATAAACACCTGAGTCCCAACATGAACTACCCTCTCAAGTGCCTTCAATGCAGACCCAGAGAAACCCACAACTGGAACCATCACACCACTTCAGCAGACACACAGACAGACACCCCAATTTCCCACCCTGGTTTGTGCAGGGCTGGCCACAGCACCAAGCAGGAGCCCTGCAGCTCCCAGGTCTGTCCTGGCTGGCTCACAGCAGCAGGGACACCTCTGTTGCAGTGCAGCAGCAGGTCTGCCCTTGCAGAAGCTGATAAATGCAAACTCAAGGTGACTCCACTTCATGGATTGCATTAGCATCAGCTGCAAATCCTCAGGGCACAGCCTGAGCAAGCAACATCAGCAACTGCAAGTGACACAAGCCCAGGGAAATGCTCCCTGCTCACACCTGGAGCCAGGACAGCATCTCAGGGAGTGTTTGCAGCCTGCTGGGCTCAGGGCAGAGGCACTGAACACACTGAAGGCAGGAGGGATGAATATTGCCTCTTAGAGACACCTCCTACATGATATTATTACTTTCCATTAAATTGAACAAAAATACCCAGGTTCTGGAAACACTGTCTCATTGTAACACCTGCATGATTGGATGAATAAATCTGTTTTAATTAACTGCCTTTTTTATAGTAGGCTGTAACAAAATATTGTGAGAGAGTGAGAGGCTGATAGTTGGCTTTGAGATTTCAAATAACCCTCTCCTAATTAAATCTGTATATATTTATTTGTCATCTTGGAGCACAAAGGCACTTAGACCAATCCAGACTTTTAACTTCCTTGCCTATTTTCTTTCCTAGTGTTAGTTATTAATTAACTATGCTCTTCCTTCCCTTTGCTTCAGCCAGAGCAGAGCCAAATTGTTTCAAATGCATTTTGTGCACTCTGAATTTCACTCTGCCTATGCAGACCCACTTGTCTTGCAGGCTCCAGTGACATAACTCCTAATTGCACAGCTAAAACTGAAAAGTCACTATCCTGGACTCCTTCCTGCTTCTTTGCACTTGTGATGCCATTGACTAGAGTTTCCAAACTAAAACTCTCCTCCAGCTCAGCAGGGAAGGTGCTGCAAAGCTTTGGGAGCATATCAAAGCATCTCTGTGCACTGCTACCCATTTCATGTCCCACCAGTGTGGTCTGTCACATGCTGCCACTGAACTTCTCCACTGCCCAGCCCCAAAGCCTGCTAAGCTTTGAGTTAAATGTATTGCCACTCTCACTTTTGGGCTCTATCTGCCTGCCTCAGCACCCAAAAAACGGGAAAAGAGAACAATGAGGAGAATGTCTCTATCCATGCATCACCGGTGCTGTGCTGGGCTTGGGTGTGTGCTGCCTTAGGGGGAGTTTTAGAACCCAATAAAGCAGAAATTTGGACCAAAACAGAACCATCTCCTGGTGCCTTGTGCAGAAATAGGGTGTGGGCCAGCAGGAAACATGGAGGGGGCTCTGCAAAGACTGTTCTGACATTACCTTGGAGGGTGAAGATGCTCAGGTCATGGACCATTCCTGGGCTGTAACAAACACAAACAGGATTCACTCTTACCACAATCACATGAACTAAAGCTGTGCCTTTCTGCCCCATAAGGTCTCATGAAAGGCACTGTTAGCATTACTACAAACACATCCTGGCTGTTCTAATGCCAGCAGATGACTGGGTTTCCACCAGGAACAGCCCATCACTTTGCAGCATCCATCAGTTCTCAGGGATTCAAGCACTCATGCAAAGTGCAGTCATGCTCCAAGCATCTACAAAAACGGAGATGCTCCAACTAAAAATCCTGATATTCAAACACCCCTTGTGTCCAGCATCTCCACTGCACTGAGGAGATCCATGTGGGATAGGAAAACCCTGCAGTCAGAGCAGGCTGATTCCAGAGTTCATTTTTCAGGTGCAGGACGTTCTCTTCAGCAGCAGCTCTTGATAATGATAATTGATCTACATGGATTAAACAAGAGTGCTGGATGAAAAACATTAGATTGGGCCCCTGGTTCCAAACCAAGATAAAGAAAGAATTTAAATGAGGCACGAGCAGGTCTCCTTATGTGTTTGTTAATTTAGAAACAAACCAGTACTTCTGAGCAGCATCAGTTACCCATTATACTTATAAATGATCCTCCCTACAAGAGACTTCACTGCCACTGAAGAACTGCCCATACTCTTCACTTTTCACATCTGAAGTCTCAGTTCTCTATGACTTGATTCCCCATTTAGTACTCACAAAGGCATGTTCTGTGTGCTGAGATGATAAAAGATGAATAAAATGAGAATCCATCCATCACAAAATCCACACAGCAGGATGGTGCCCCTCATGTATCCACATTTCAGCAGCACACTGCTCATTTGCTTCTGAGCTAATAAACTGAACTCAGTGACAGCTTTGTGTGGCACAGCCTCAAGGAAGGAAGAAACCTAGCTTGGGCTTCTCAATCTTGCTGCTGTGTTTCTCTCTCCTTGCCTGTAAAATGGGTGGAAATGCTGCTAATCTATCCTAACTCCACGCTAAGAGGCTCAATCCATAAAGCCGATTTAAGCTGCAGTATGGGCACAGTAATAATGCCATTAACATACTCCAGATTTTCCAGAGGTGAACAAGAACTGAAAGCCTAATTTTATTTCTTTTTTTTCAACTCTGCATTCTCCTCACAATGCTTCAGCATTCAAGCACAGGAACGTGCTCTGGGCCAGGACTCAGTGCTGTGTGGATGCTCTCCCTACATGCCCCAGCTGCTCCCACTCGAGCCTGGTGATCCCTTGGAAAGGGAGGAAAACCCACCCTTAGTGTGTGTGACAGCTCTCACCTTGCCAGTGTGACCAGAGGGCATTTGAAAAGGCTCTCAGGCTCAAGCATCAGTGTCTGGATCAAACAGAACCACATCCTGTGGCTGCCCAAAATCTCCTACAAGCCTCACTGAAAATGAGAGTCCGTTCTATGAGCTGGCAAAAGCATGTTTGGCCACACATCCAGGAACACCAGAGCCATTTGTAGAACCTGGATCAGGGTTTGAAATGGCCATTAGCAAGGAAAAAAACACCCATGTAACAGTGTTGTTGCTGTAAACAACCTGACAGCAGAGATTGGACAGGTGTTTGTGGTTATATCCTGGTTTAAATGTTGGAACAAACAGGCACAGCATCCTCTCACAGCCTCAGTGCTCCAAGTTTGGCAGTTAAAGGACTTCAGCCAAGCAGAATAACCAGATTAAAGGACACTGAGAGGGGCTCTGCAGCAGGACTGCAGGGATCACTCCTCTGTGACTCTCAGCAGCTCCTCAGCTCCCTTCACCTCAGCCTGCACAGAACAACACGCAGATTTTACCCCATCTGTAACTCTGTGCTTCCAGAGGGCTGAGCCTGATCTCCTGCCCAAACTCCTGGGCTGAGCCAGCCCCCATTCTGGGAGGGACAGAAGGATGCTCCTGAAGAGGTCACTGGCACAAGGCAGATGTCCCTGCTCCACACACACCTCTGGTCTGCATGCAGAAAGAGCAAAAAACAGCTCTGATGCTAAAAAAGCAAACCCACACAACAGTCCTGAACTGGCCTGCTCTGCACAGGTCAGTGACACAGGGGGGGAAGCCTTGTTTGCAGCTGGGTTTTGCAGGAGAGAAAGATTAATCCCAAAATGTGCAGGAAGGTCACGGCAGCAGCATGACTCTTTCATTACACCCCAAATGCTTCACCCAGAATTTTGGTGCTATCACACAGTGTGCCCTAAGAAAGAATGAAAACAAACCATTCAGAGGACAGAGAACTTCTGAAATAAAACATTGTTTTTCATGCCCAGATCTAAATCTTGCTAAAGTCAGTGGGAATTTTTTCATTTCCCATTGCTGCTCCTGTGCTCAAAGAAGGGCCCTTCAGTTTTCACCAACAATTCAACCCATAGCCAGCCCCAGGACTGGTGAGAGAGAAGAGGCTGATTAGAGCCACAGTTCCCTTCAGCCCAGCAAGAACTGGAAATTCTGAGAATTTAACTCAGCCTTGGACTGGAAATGTCCCTGAGCAGGGACCAGGCAGAGCTAATAACAAATCTGATCTTTATTCCCTAAAGAAAGACCAGTGTTGGTGGCCTGAATCCCAGCCTTTCCTTGTCTTTCCCCAGCTCTCTGCTGAGAGATTTAACTACCAGGCTCTTGGATTCTCTGGATGCTCCTCTTTGCATAAATAATTAAAAACTTTGGGAGCTTGCTGGCTGTTGTGCTTGAGGACTGGAGCGACATGCCAGGAATCTGTAAGATTTTTGTAGGACAAAACCACCTATTTTAAGTTTTGCTCCATTCATGAGTACATTCAAATATTTGGCAAAATCAGAGGACAACCCAAAAGATCTGCTCATTTTCATGTTCTCTGACCCACTCCATAGCTGTATGGCCAGTGCAGATGAACTATTTTTGACTGGAGATCATCCAGAGACCCTTGCATGTAAAACACTTCTAAAACACCTCCCTTTCATCCAAATACAGCATCCTGCATTTCTTTTCAGCCAAGCCACTCTTCATCCTGTCTTTTCCCAAACTATTTCAGTCAGTCAGCCCGGGGTTCATGTGGCTCCTGTGGACAGCAATGGGTTTATTTTGGGAGGGGTGCCTACCCTTCCCCATTCCATTTTGTGCCAGTAGCTGAAGTGATGGCTTGTTGACTGCTGATATTCCTACTCCTGTCTTTGACAGGCAAGGCTCCCACTCACCAGCTGCTCAGCCTGTTTGATTAGGTTACAGACAGGGTGCAGGGAAAGCTGCAGGAGATAATGTGCGAGCGGAGCTGCTCCGGCTGCGCAGGCGCGGCTGGGCAGGACCACAACAAACCCCTGCCAGCTCCCAGGCTGATCCAGCACTGAGCTCCTGGGCACCCTGCAGCTGGGGGAGAAGTCAGGAGAGCTGGGAGGGCACCACTCCAAACCTGGCGTCAGCTCAAGATCCACAGAAAGACACAAATGTCAGAACATTTGCCCTAACAGACCAGAAACGCGGAGCTCCGCGCTTAAACAAAGATGTGCAATTTAAGGCAGAACTTTAGACCTTGGTTTAGGCCTTAAATCTGAGAAGCCTGGAGCCCTTTTCCCAGCATCTCCCTGCTCTGTCTAGGTTCAGCTTGTGCCCCTTAAATCCATGGCACAGAGGAGGGACTCGGGGTCTATCTGGAATAGGGATGTGGCATCTCTTTCCTCCTGTGCATCCAAGCTGGAGCAAGACCTCAGAGGAGCTGCTGCTCTCCCTGCCAAGGAAGCAGGAGGCTGCTGGAGCACAGGGCTGTGTCTGGGCAGCCCTGGTCCCTTCAGCAGCCCCTGTGGAGCCACTGGGTCCAGCCAGCTCCAGTATGGCCCTCATGGACTCCCCCAAGAGGAAAGTTCATCAGGGACTCCCCCAAGAGGAAAGTTCATCAATGTTTTCCTGCTGAAGAAATGAGATACTGCAGCAGAAGCAAACTTTTAAGACTCTTCAGAGGCTCAGTCTGCTCTTCCCAGATGAGGATCCCCTGATGGTGTTACACAGGACAGAAAGATCTGGGAAAAGGCTTTTCACTATAGCCCCTGCAGGGACTTTGCATCTTTTTGTTCAAACATTCTCTGTGCTCTCCTGCCCTCTTCCATAGATCACATCTTACTTCCTTTGTCCACATAACCTCTTCTTTTCAGTTAGAAAATCCCCTTTTGCAGCAGATGCTTCTCTGTGAATCAGCCTCCCCAGCAGCTCCCCAGGGACCCCCTCAGAGCCCCCTGTTCCTTCACTGACCACATCCCTCGACCTCACAGGAGAAGGGGGTGACAAGGCACTGCCATCCTAGCAATCCTTATCCCTCTTGCTCCTGTTATGAACAACTTTAGGGCGTTAGGACAATTTTATAAACCTGGAGGTCTTTCCTCCTGGAAATTTTCAAATACCCCAATACACAAAATACAGAGATTTCCATTAACTGCAGCTCCAGGCTAAGTAAGAGATCAGCACCTCCGTTTCGTAATGCAGCACAAACCAGAATGAACAGGACACAAAGAGCGAATGAGAGACAGGAATTATTTCATCTTGTGGTCCCAGCAAGAGCCCTGAGCCCCAAATGGCTTCATCCTCTCACTGCTTTTGTCAGTAAGGCTTCACACAATGAAATTCTTTCAGCTTCCTATGTTAATCCATTAATACCTGTGAGAGCATGCTGAAATCTCTACCCTGGTTATCATTCTGGAGCCAAAATGCCCAATAAACACTGTCCCATAGGCACTGTTCTATCTTTCCCTCCCTATTTTACTGAGCAGAAAGTGAACTGCTGTTTTAGCAAGCTGTGCATGTTAGAGCTGGGAGAACACAGGAATGTATTAAATCCATGCTCCTTCTATCCCAGGATGCCATCCCTGGTGATGGGCAGCAGTCTGGGTGCCCTTCTACACTATCCCTGCATCTGGAAATTCCAGGGAGCCAGAGGTTACACCCAGACCTTCCTCCTTCTGTCCTCTCTCTGTGCATTGTGAACTCACCTCGTGTTTTTCAACCTGCTTATGCTTTTGGCCTCCACAGCATCCTGTGGTAATGAGCATTACAATTTAATTAGCAGACATGATAGGGAACCTATCTGACTCTATTCAGGTGCTTAAGCCAGTCTTTCCCAAAGAGTGAATCAGATTGCTCTCTAAGGACGAAAAAAGGGATGCAGGACACGTGAGAGGGGCCAGGAAATTGCTTCAGTTCTCACTGGAACATGTTCACTGCACGTGAAGAGGGAGAGAGAGGGAGAGAAGGGAGAAGGGAATAAGGGCAAAGCAGCTTCCTGGCTTGAATCCAGAGACTGAGCTGAGAATAAATAATAATATGTGTCTAATGAGCTAACAGGGGCACCCATCATTCCCATCAGCACAAACCATCCTGCTGCCTAGGTCAGGTCCCGTATCATGGCCACTGTGACCAACACCACATAAAATGTGATGTGCTCTAAAGAACATAAAAAATGGAGGAGGACATGAGGACCCAAGTCTACCTGCTACTCACAGGCAGAGAGAAATACTCCTTGTGTCTCTAATTCCTCCTCTTCCCAGCCACCACCTCACAGAGAACACTGCAAGGATGCCATGCCACACTTCACTCACTGCTCTGCAAGGCAGCACACCTCAGGAAGAAGAGCACAACTTTTATGTTGAAGAGCTGCACACAACAACCCAGCAGCCTCTCCACCATGATGATAAAAGCAGCCAGAACATGAGGCAGGTTATCCAGCAGCGAGGCAGAGCTCCAGGGAGCTGATCCTCCTGCAGCAGCAGGAGGGGACCAGCCCCAGCTCTCCTCATTTCAGCTCTGGATGCCAACACATTTCTGGCTTCCCCAAGAGGAAACTTAACCTAACTTAGCCTGAAAACACACTGAAGCGGAATGGCTCAGAGAGCTGAAAGGAACAACAGCCCTGCCCCAGCCTTGCAGCCACTGCAGCTCCCTCTCACAGGGACAGCTCCATCCTCCCTTGAGCCCGAGCTGCACTGGGCCTGGCCATCCAAGAGGAGCTGGCTGGCAGGATGCTCTGGTGCAGTGATTTGTGCTTACTGGCCATCTCCCTTGGCAGGAAAATCAACTGAGAGCAGCCTTGGCCTTGCTCTGATTTAGTGTTTGTCTAGCTAAGAAACCCACACTTGTTTAAAAGCCACTGACCTGCTCTGGTACTTCTTAATCTGAGCCACACACTGGGTCTGCAGTTATTCACACCAATTCCACATTGCTCACCAGGATTTCCTGCTCAGAAACTTTCAGGAATCATTTGCTAGCTTGTATAGCACAATCTTTCCCCCCAAACTGGACATTGTAGGGATGAACAGCCATCCCTGTCTCTCTGGGACAGGCAGCACACCGGGTTCCCAGCTCTCAGCCTCTGAAAAGTGCCAGATGCAGGTGCTGAGAGGAACCTGCCCACCTTTGTACCATGCTGTCAGCCCAACCAACTGCAGAACTCTGCTCTGTGCAAAACCTGCATTTAGGCACTCACTCCACACAGGTGCCTCTCATTTCCAGAGATGAAGCACCAAGGCAACTCCAGACCCGAGGTTTCCTGATGGTTGCACCCTGTGCTGAACTTGGTGATCCCTGCTAAACATGACTTTATAAATGTCTCATCCTGCAGGTTGGCTTTTTTTCTTCTCATGTTTTCCTTTCTCTGTCTCTAGCCAGAAATGATTTACATGTTTGTTTACTCTGAGCTACATTCATCTGAGTCATTCAGCAACCCTCTACCCACAATCACATTACAGCAAATTTGGAACTGGAGTCTCAGGGAGTGAATATTATGCTGTTGTCAAGATGAGAGTGGGGGGCCATATTCTGCCACTGGGTTTCAGGAAAAACTGACTTTTGCAAGCGTGTCAAAATCCAACAGCCTCACAATCCCCTGTGTTCTGCATTTCTTCTTAAAGAAGGAGAAAATCCAGGCAAATAAATTACTCTATATTTACACCAGTTACAGTGTAACAATTAGTAGGATTTGGCTCATTTTGTACAAATTATACTACTGTACTTGTAGGAATAATCTATTCTGTTTCAAACTAATTTTAGCCACCCTTGACTGCTCTTCCATCTGTTGTAGGAAAAAAAAATTATTTGCACATAGCTATTGTGAATTTTCTTCTCCAAGGTATGTTTTCAAGAACTACATCTCTCAAAAAACAACGTAATCATATTCTTAGCAAGACTCATAGCTCAGCTGACAGTACCTTGTCTATTAAATCCACAACATGAAAAGACCTCAGAATTGACATTCTAAAGGATTTTTTTAAGGTTGCCTGAAATAAATCTTTGCAGAAAGGAAGCTGATCAAAGAATTTTGAGCTTTGCATTACCTTTAACGCAATCCTAGAAGCTATTCAGAGATTCTACCAAAGCAGAAAGGGGTTATGAAAAGTAACAACACCTTTTAAAAAAACACATTACAAAACCAATGAGATTTCAATACTACAGTGAAAGCGATGCACAATAAAACAGAAATCATTCTCTCAGAAGCCCCAGTAATAAAAATAAGGAATTCTATTAATGTTCTATGCACTTGCAAGATATATTAAGACTGATCAGAGGTTACTCTCAAGCTCAAGTCCTTTTCCATCTAGTTTCTCTTCACCACTTTACAAGAATAAAAAAACAACTAAACCAAAAACCATCACCTCGACCTTTTTCTTTACTTTTAATTCTAGAAATGTGCTCTGTAGCAGTATCTGAGGTACAGTTCTTGCCTGGGAAGTCTTGCACCTAGCTGACAGTGTATTGATCCCTGCTGTACCTGAGAATAAAAGTACAACCAGAGGAGGAGCAGAGCCCAGCACAGAGAGCAGGGGGCTCACAGAGGGCCGGGGTGTCGTGGTCAGGGGAAGCACCTTCGTGTCTCCATCCACCAAAGGGTCTGGGGCTGAAGCATTTCTTCAGCTGACAATTACTGCCAAGTTACATGCAGAGAAACTGGGAGCGAATACTCATGGCCAGAACAAAGAGTGACACATCTGATAACACCCAAATAGGGGGTGCTTTTCTGCCTTTTCTCCAGAAACAACACTAGACTTCTTTAGGAGGGAGTATTAGTCAATATGCCAGTTCCTTTAATCTGCTTTGGAGCTCCCTGAGCAGGCATTTGGCTACAAGTTCCAATGAGCTGCCTAAAGATACCGCCTTAACTTCTGAAAAGCATTTTTAAAGCAGCAATACAGTAATTTGCATTTACACAGTACCTGCCTGGCTGAAAAGTGTTCTCAAGGGCTTCTGAGCAGCTCCACGGAGCCCTGGGAAGCAGTGACACCCGACATCATTAAGGAGAAGGCAATCAACACTGAAGAAGCTTTGCCCAGGATCGGGGAGAACGTCCTCAGAACAGAAAAACCCTGCTCAGCTCTCCGTGGGGACAGGCACACACACACAGAGGCACGGTGACCACAAAGACAATGCTCTTCCCAAAAATCCTTCCTCCCAGCTTCGATCCCGGCGGGTCCCTTCACACCCGGGAGATTCTGTGCTCCTGGATCCCCTCCTGCATTCCGCACAGGGCACTGCATTACATAAGCTCGCCTGCACGGAGATGCACAAAAACTTAGGGTTCACATCTGACCCGCGGGAGGACCAAATGTTTTTTACAATGCAGTGGAAAAGTTAAGAAGAAGTGGTCAAACAGGCTGGGAATTCAAAGCGATGCTGCTCGGGAATGCAAGACTTGGTAGGTGACTGTTCAACCATGTTACCTTAGAGCATGGAGAATTTAATGGGAGACTCGCACATTACCATATTCATAACCATGACTAACAAATCTGTTGTCAATGCCACCAAAAATATCACACAAGCAGAATGTTTTTATACCAAAGAGACCACTGAAGTCACTGCTCCATAGTAAACAAATGAACTTATGAAGAGTCTTGAAAATCAGCCCTTTTTTCTTTTTCCCTTTTTTTTTTCCCCTGCAGAATTTGATACACTATGAACTGCGAGATGCCTGCTAGTTCAAAGAGGGGTCGATAAAAAAAGCATTTTTCTTCTGTAAGCATCACAGCAGCGAACACCCCTCCGGTACCACTGTCACCTTTCCCATGCTGAGGGCACGTGGGTCACCCAGATGACTCACAGCCAGGTCAGGGGCTGCCCGAAGGAATAACAATTGAAACCGGCATTTAACCCGCTCTGCGAGGGTGCAGGTACTCGGTGCGGGATGTCATTTAGGGCAAGGGCAGACAAAATCCAGCACCGTCCTTCGGGGTGCGAGTCCCGGTGCTGCCGGCAACTCCCGTGGGGGAGCGAGGCCACGCATCCCGTCCAGTCCCGCATTCCCCCGGCTTCGCATCCCTCCCGGTCCCACATCCCCCTCCTAGTCCCGCATCCCTCTTGGTCGCGCATCCCTCTTGGTCGCGCATCCCTCTGGGTCGCGCATCCCTCCCGGTCCCGCATCCTTTTTGGTCCCGCATCCCTCCCGGTCCTGCATCTCTCCCGGTCCTGTATCCCTCCCGGCCCCGCCGCCGGTAAGTTCAGCGGGAGCAGCGCTCCTCGCCGGGGCAGGCGGTGCCGGTGGCTCCGGGGGATGCGGGCACGGAGCGGCCCCGACCCCCCGCGCCCGGCACTCGGGGGCTCGGGGCTCCAAGTTCCGAGACGACCCGCGGAGCTCTCGGCCCGGTTGTGCCCCAGTTGTGCCCGGTGCTGCCCCGTCCCCGCTCACCTCCGCGCCGCTCCGTCAGGCGGTTCCCGCCGGGGTGCCCGCGGGCCCGGGGCTGCTCCGCGCTCCGCCGGGCGCCCCCATTCCGCTGCCCGTGCCCCGCTCCCTACGCCGCCGCCCGCGGCCCCGCGGCTCCGCGCCGCCGGCGGGCAGGGCAGGGCGGCCGCCGCATCGCTCCGAGCCCGCGGGCAGCGCTGCGAGCCGCCTCCCGAAACCCCGCCGGGAGCTCCGCGCTGCCCCCGCCGCCTCCGCCCGTCCCTCGGCGGCACCGGGCCCCGGGCGAGCCGAGCGCAGCGCAGCGCAGCCGAGCCGAGCCGAGCCGAGCCGAGCCGAGTCGAGCCCCGCGGCCGGGCACACGCCGCGCCCCCCGCACCCGCTCACGGGCACACGCCGCCCCTCGCCGGGAGACACCCGCCCCGCACACGCACACAGCGACACACACACCCAGAAACACAGAGACACACACACCCCGCACACGCACACACCCTACACACAGAGACACCCGCCCCGCACACCCTACACAGCAACACAAACTCCGCACACAGAGACACCCGCCCCGCACACGCACACAGCGACACACACACCCAGAAACACGACACACACCCTACACACAGAGACACACACCCCACAGACACACACACTCCGCACACAGCGACACACACCCCGCACACTCTACACAGCGACACGCACACCCAGAAACACAGAGACACACACCCCGCACCCTACACGCAGTGACACACACCCTACACACCAACACACACACCCCGCACACAGACACACCCCGCACACCAACACACGCACTACACACATACACACACCCTACATCCAGTGACACACACCCCACACAGACACACCCCACACCCCGACACACACTCCGCAGGCACACACACCCCGCACACTGGCACACACACCCTACACATACTCCAAGACACCTCTACACACACACAGAACCCCCTAATACACACCCTACTCCAGCGCGGGCACAGCCGCACCTCACACATTCAGCCACTCCATTCACACCCTCACACGGGCACAGCAGCCACACACACACCCCTACACTCACACACACCCATTCACACCCACACACAAACACACCCATTCACACCCGCACTGTTTGGGCTGGGGGCAGAGTGAATTCTCCCCCAGGATGTGGTGCAGGCCCTGGGCTGGGGTCAGTGTGAGGATGGGGATGCTCACAGCCCAGTGTGGCTGAGCAGGGCTCACCCCAAGCCAAGGCTGTGCAGTGGGCAGGTGCACAGGGAGCCAGGACAGCCAGCCTGGGCTGGCCAAGGGGACACCAGAGTGTCCTGCCCAGTGTGGGAACTGGGGGAGCTGGCCAGGTCACTGTCACTGTCACTGCTGGGGAACAGGCTGGATGGACATCTGTCAGCAGTGACCCATGTCTGCATTGTGTGTGCAGCACTGACCTTCTTAGGGCTTATTCCTGTCTCTTTTGCCACCTCCCTTTTCATTACAGTTGCATCATGATGATGATGATGATGATGTATTTTATTTCAGTTATTAAGCTGTTTTTATTTCAACCCACAAGTTTTGCCTTCTTTCCAGTCTTCCACCCCATCCCATTTGTGGAGTGGGTATGAGTGAATGCTCTGCATTGCACTTTGTTGCTGGCTGGGCTTAAACCCCAGCACCCACACACCCACACACATCCACCCAGCCACTCATGGTTCCCTCACACCCCTCAGACCCACAGCAGCCTGGTCCTGTCACAGGGAGGTTGGATCATGAGTGTCCCAGAGCCACCAGCACAGCACTGGGTGACACCCTGCCCAGGGACCAGCTCTGGACCTGAGCTCTGCAGCCACCTCAGGGCTCTGAGCCCACATCCCCTCCTTATTTCCCAGCCACTTTGTCTTGTGGGTGACCAAGTCTGTCAGACAACTGGTCAAGGCTCCTTTAAAGACAGAGTGAACCAGTGAATTTCAGCTTTCACTTCTTCCCTGGCCAGGATAGCTTGCTATGGCCAGACAAAGGAACTTTTTCCCTTTCCCACCGACCCCACCAGGTAGCACTGGGGTTCCCTTCTCCCCTTTCTGCCCCTGCAGCTGAATGCAGGACTTTCCTTGGGTCAGGAGAGAGGAGCTGCCCTCTGAAAGGAGCCAGTCAGGAGAGATGTCCCACTGATCGTGCCACACTGGGACATTCCCACAGCCACATCCACATGGGTAGCACCAAACCCACGAGAGAGTTCTGTCCCCTGGTCCCCTGTCCTCAGTATTTTGTGGTGCAAATGTGGTTCTATCATGGGCACAACATCACAACAATAAATTCCTTTTCCTTTGTAAGCACCATAATTGTCACAATGAGCCTTTCTTGCACTTCATGCTCCGAGTCTTGATGCTCAAGAAGAGCCTGTAATTGGCCTTTTAGACACATCCATGTCCTGCCCTTTTAATGATCAAAAACATTGCCAAACTCCCCTAAATTTTGCTTTGATATGGTTAAAAGATGAATAATACATACTCACACTCTGAATTTGCTGTACCTCATCCATGCTTCCCTTGAGGAAAGAGTTTCCTTGCTACAGCCTGTGCACAGGGACCACTTTGTGTGTGACAAAGATGCAGCCACCTATGAGGAGAAATGCAACCACAGCTTTAATGGGGCACAAAAACATGACACAGACAACGGCTCAAAGTTCCAGAGCCCACCAGCAGCCCTGTCAGGGAGGCACCACCCAAATCTGTCACAGCACTGGGACAAACTCTTCTTCCCCTGCAAACAGCACTGGAGTCCACTCAATATTTCATGGTGCAAATGTTGAGCTGCCCTCCCTGTCCTCTGAGGTTCTGAGCAGCGCTGAGTAAATAATTCACAGCAAATCATTTATTCAAAACTCCTGCCTGTGTTTTGTGTCAGTCCAAGATCACAGAATTATCTTCTCCTTGTTCAGGTTGAGTCAAGCTGTGTTTTAGGGTTTGGGTTGGAGTTCCAAGGGCTGGGACACGTGGGGGCTTGGTTTGAAAAGCCAGGTGTCTAAGGAACAGGAGCCTCCCCTGAAATGGAAAATGTAAATCCCCTCTCACTGAATTGTTGTAATTTTGAAATTAAGGGGCTCTCAGGCAAATCACACAAAAAAGAGTGTCATTTTTGAAACACCGTACCAACCCAAACTCCATTTTCAAAGGCTATATATGTCTATTCCATTTGGGAATTCATTCTTCTGGAGCCACCTGAGCTCAATTAACCATTGATATGGGAGCAGGAGTAACAGTTCTTTATTAGGGAAGAAATTTTTAAAAACAAAATAAACAATGCAGTAATACAAACCAACATTGCCAGAACAGGAGCTGATCCCTGTGTGTCAGGGGGTGTCCCAGCCCCATGCCATGGGGGCTCAGCCCTCCTGCAGTGCCAGCTGTGGCTCTGCTGCAGCAGGGATCCTGCACAAGGGGGGAGTTTTCCTCTGCAGCTCCAGGGCTGCTGCAGATGGGCCTGGGCTCCCTCTGGCCATGCAGGGCAGCAGAAAGCTGCTCCTCTGGCAATGCAGGGGGCAGAGGCTGCTGTGCTGTGCCAGGCCCAGATTGGATCCAGGGAGGAATGCTTGGCTCCTCCCCTGGGCGGAGCATCTCCCCATGGGATGCTGGGATTGGATCAGCCCTGCAGGGACACTCAGTGGCCATGGACAGCAGAGATCTCCTGCAGGGAGGGTTGGCTGTGGGAGAGAGAAAGAAAAAAACTGCCCCATGGACAGCAGAGAACTGCCCCAGCTCTGACAGATTCAAATAGAACACATACATTACCTTGCAATCCTGGACAAGGGGTCTCACTGCACTGTCCCCACCTGTGTGTGCCAAGTGGGTGCAGTTGGCTTTGTGAATTACATCCATTAGTCCCTGCTCCCGTGGGATGAGCTGAATTCACTGCCAGGGAGCAGCCTTGAGCCCAAGGAGAGAGTCCATTTAGCAGCCAAGATTAGGTTCAGATTACAGACAGAGAACAGTTCTAGTGAGAGAAAAAATTAAAGCAAAAGCCTCTGGTTATTGTGTAGAGAAAACATAGGAGGAGCTTCTCCAGCCTTCCTTTCTGAGGGGCGTTAGCAGGGGAACAGGGCAAAGCTGCACCAGGGAAACTTGCCTCAGAAAGCAATGCAAAAGACCCCCCAAAATCCCACAAAAAGCAGTCTCATTTTTGAAACACCATACCAACCCAAACTCCATTTTCAAAGGCTAAATGTGTCTATCTCATTTGGGAACTCATTCCTTTGGAGCCACCTGAGCTCCGTTAACCATCAAGGACCAGATTTCCATGCACACCAAGCTCTGGCAGTGCCTGGTGTCAATCAGAATCAGGCCCAGTGGGGCACTGACAACCCATTTTGTGCCCCAAAAGCTGTCTGGTGCCTGTAATCTCAAGAACTGTAACAAGTAAAATGGATAAAATTATTTATTTCCCATTTCTTTACCAGAAAGTGGACAGCTGCTGAGCCCTAAAAATGGAAAGGGGAACAGTCAACTATCCTCAAGAATAAAGCCTTTGGAAAAATGCCTTTTATCTTGCTGGGGAAAAAATGTTTTCCTTCATTGTGCAGAAAGGCAGATTTTACATATTTTAATTAGATCAGTTGAAAACTTGGGAAAAAGAGAAAAAAGAGAACCTGCTTTGCTGTCAAGCTCCTTAGTGAAGAAAAGTTCTGAAAGTTCAGGAACTTGGAGAGAACTTTTTTCTCCATGGCTAAAAATAATCCATCCCTTAAGAAAATGCCAGATTTTTTTTTTCTTTTTTTTTTTTTTATCATTGCTGCCTTAGATGACTTCAGGTCATCCAAACATGGAAATTAAAGTAGGAGACTGAAAATCTTTTTCTTCTCAACTTTCTGTTTCTTTTCAGAACCTTTTTGCTGCTAACTGGGCAGAGGGTAATCCCTGCAGGGCTGCCATTCCACTTGGATTTGCAAGGAGTGGTGCAGCTTGATGAAATCGAGCTTGACAAGATGTTTGGAGCTACAGCTGGTGGTGCAGACATGAGCAGGAGATTTCTGCACCTCCTCCTCTTCAGTAGTTTTAATTTTTCTCTGGAATTATTAGCATTATTTTAGATTCTAGGTTTTTTTGCTCCACTGAGCACACACTGAGCAGACTCCCCAGGCTCTGCTGGTGGCAGAGGGGACAGCTTGGCCCATGACAGTGGCAGAGCCTCGTTCACCTCAGGGGAAGATCAGGCTCCAGGACTTACACCTGCTGCTCCCACTGAGCTGAACAGGAAAATGAGTTTAATTCCTGTTGTCACAATGTTCCTTCCATCCTGCGATGGATCACAGAGTCAGGGAATCAGCAAGGCTGGAGGAGATCTCCAAGATCACCGAGTCCAACCATTAAACCAGCACCATGTTCACTGCTAAACTATGTCCCCAAGTGCCATATCCACACATCTTGTGAACTCTTCCAGGGTTGATGATTCTAGCACTTCCCTGGTCAGCCTGTTCCAATGCTTGACCACCCTTTCAATGAAGGAATTTTTCAGAGTTCACAGAATGACCAGGTTGGAAGAGACCTTCAAGACCATCGAGTCCCCCCTAGCCCCAGCACCTCAGCTAAACCCTGGCACCCAGTGCCACATCCAGGCTTTGTTAAACACACCCAGGGATAGGGACTCCACCACCTCCCTGGGCAGCCATTCCAGAACTTTATCACCTTTCTGTAAAAAACTTCTTCCTCATATCCAGCCTGTATTTCCCTTGGCACAGCTTGAGGCTGTGTGCTCTGGTTCTGTCAGAGATGCCTGGAGAAAGGCAATAATAATAATAATATCCAATCTAAACCTTTCCTGATGCAACCTAGGCTGTTTCCTCTTGTCCTGTCTCTTGTTAATTGGGAGCAGAGCCTGATCCCCTCAGCTGTCCCTTCCTGTCAGGGAATTGTGCAGAGCCACAAAGTCCCTCCTGAGCCTCCTTTTCTCCAGCCCCTTTCCCAGCTCCCTCAGCTGCTCCTCATAGGATTGACTCTCCAGACCTTTCCCCAGCTCTGCTGCCCTTCTCTTGATTCCCTCCAGCACCATCCTGTCAACACAGAAGCAATTTTGTCACCACCACTTTCTCAGAGCTGTCTGTAGATTTTTTCCCCCTGCTCCTGGTGCTCGGCCCCATTGCCCAAGGGGTTTGTCTCCCTTTCCTTGTCAGGTCCTTTTTCCCTTTTGCTAACAGAGGATCCACATTTCTGCAGAGGACACACTCCAGGCTGGCTGGCTGCCCTCACCAAGCTGGGGGATTCCTGACAGGGCTGACCCTGAGCATCTCACAAGGGCTGGCTCCTGCAGGGGCCAGCAGGGGACAGGTGACAGGAGCAGCAGTCACAGGGCTCCTCAATAGACCCCTGCTCATTCCTGCTGTTTGCTCCTTCTGGGAGTGCCCCATATGCATCACAGAGGGTGATGTGTCTGCTCACCATCCCTGGAAGAGTTCACAAGGTATTTGGATGTGGCACTTGGGGACATGGTTTAGTGGTGAACATGGTGCTGCTGGTTTAATGGTTGGACTCAGTGTCTTGGTTTGGAAAGACAGGAGTCTGCTAAGGAAAGCACGAGCCTCCCCTGAAATGGAGAATGTAAACCCTCCCCATCCCTCCCAATTGCTATAAATTTTAAATTAAGGGGCTCTCAGGCAAAAATATGGGAGCAGGAAATAACAGTTCTTTAATAGGGAAGAAAAAATAAAAGGATAAAATAAACAATGCAGTACACTAGAACAACACTGACAGACTCAGAACCCAGCCTGACACCCTGTGGGTCAGGGTGTTGGCAGCAGTCCCATTGGAATTGTGGCTCAGCCCTCCTGCAGTGTCAGGGGTGGCTCTGCTGGAGCAGGGATCCTGTAGAGAAGGATGGATTCTTCCTCTGAAGATGCAGTGGAAGGAGAGGCAGCTGCTGTTCCTCTGGGGAATCCAGTGCAGAAGCTGTGCTGGTGTCTCAAAAACCTCTGGATTATATCTGGGTAGGAATGCTTGGCTCCTCCCTCTGGGCTCACATCTCCCAGTGGGATGCTGTAGTTCTTATCAGCCATGCAGGGACATTCAATAGCTGTTATCAGCAGATGTCCCCTCCCAAGGGAGGAGTGAATGTGGTCACTCAAAGAGAGAGATAAGGCAAACTGCCCACTTGACAAAGGTAATCTGCCATACAGATGGTAACAGAAAACATCTTGCATTGCAATCTTCAACACTCAGTGATCTTGGAGATCTCCTCCAACCTTGCTGATTCCATGACTCTGATCCATTGCAGGATGGAAGGAACATTGTGACAACAGGAATTAAGGGATGCCTGCACCCAGTGGGAGGGCTCAGAAATGTCCCCATAGACACACATGTGGGTTTGGTACATGCTGGAATTGTCAGAAAAGGAAGCAAAGAGTTTAACCTGGCAATAAATCTCCTGGGAAGAGCAGGGTGTAATGGCACACAGTGCCAGGGAACTGCACAGGGCTTGGCACCCAGGAGCACTCAGCAATGTGAGACCAAAAGAGTAATTCCTATCTTCCCACAATTCACCTCTAATTTTAGCCTTTGGGACAAATCCCTTTGAAGTGTCTCCTTTATGCTCTCTTGCCCCGGATATCTGTCTTCAAACCTGGCCTTTTCCTTAGTGTGCAAATATTAACTCTTTTTAAAAGAGAATTTTGGATATTAGAAAGAAATTCTTCAACTGTGAGGGTGCTGGGGCACTGGCAGAGGTTTCCCAGAGCAGCTGTGGCTGCCCCTGGATCCCTGGCAGTGCCCAAGGCCAGGCTGGATGGGCTTGGGGCAGCCTGGGACAGTGGAAGCCATGGAAGGGGTGGCACTGGATGAGCTTTAAGGTCCATTCCCACCCAAACCATTCCATGGTTCTGTGATTCTATCTATAATTACTCAGGAGCTGGGCATGGTTACTTTGCATTAAGTGACTGGGACTATTTTACATTCCATCACTGCCTGATGGAATTATTTTTTGCTATGTTTAGTTTTGGTTCACAGACTTCCTTTCCCCAGCAGCTCCAAGCCACCCTGCATTTCACAAAAGCCATTGAAATCTCTTGATAGAACTGGAAATGTAGTGGTAAAGTCATTGCTTTCACCCCAGCTGGGCAAAAGCAAACGGTGAGGGGGCAACAAGAAGGGTTTGCTCTCAGCCATACCTGCAGAGCTGCAGAGTTTTTATTTCCCCCAGCATCACATTGCCCATCCCCAGCCCCAGGTGAGGAGACACCAGAGGCAGGACACGAGTGGGGATTTGGGGTGCAAACTGCTTGAAATGCCAGGAAGGAAGGGGATCCCTTCTGTACTGCATGGTCTGTGCCCAGTGATTCAGAAATAGGGGGGTCATTGCAAAATCCAGTTGGTTTCAGATGCTCAGCAAAGGAATTTTTGAAGGGGATCTGCTGTGGGGGGTGGCTGCCAGGTGATGTGCACTGGAGAGTTCAGCCAGAACTTCCCAGACAGTACCTGAAAATGCTGTGGAACCACATAGCTCTGTACTGTGCCTGTCCCAGCATAATTTATATATAGATAGATATAGATATATAGATATATAGGGAGTTTTGTTTGGTTTTGTTTTTGGGGTTTTTTTCCTTGGTTTTTGGGGTTTTTTTTGTGCTGCAAATAGATGCAGCCTACACTCATCTGTATTCATTTAGGATTTGCATATTGGGGACATCAAATCCTGTGCCCTATCCTTCTCAGGGCTCTGTTCTGGCTGAGCTAGAGGAAAAAAGGCAGAAAATCACATTGTAGATGCAAGGGGAATAAACAACCTGGAGAAAATCTCCCAATCTCTGCTGGCAATCAGCTTCTGTGCTGGAGCAGAAGGGATTAGATCCCTCAGAGAAAGATAAACTTCTTCTATCTGACTCGGTGGAGAAAACTCTCACTTCACAGATAAATCTCCCTGTGTGCCATCTTCAGGGCTGTTTATCCTCTGTGCATCTCCCAGGCTAATTGCAGGCTGTGGCTTTCTATGTGTGCAGGGTCCTGCAGTTTTGAGCATTGTGCTCTTGGGATTTCTGTGCCATGAAAATCAGGGGCCCAGGAGAAGTCTGCAAATGCAGAATATGCAATAAACGTCCATGAGTGTCCATCCTTCTTTCTGTGAGTCTGTTTCACCTCCCCAAACTGAATCATTCCCATCTTTTCTCTCTCCCCCTCAGCAAGGACATCTATTTTAATTGAGGATTTTCTCTTTTCATCTCTTCAACCCTCAAGTCTCTCCTACTGCAGCAGAACTGTCCAGGTCCCACCTGGTGTGCCCCTGCAGTTCTCACCCACAGCCAGACTCTGGTATAATTTATGCACTGAACCTGAGCAAAATATCAATTTCGGTGGTGTTTTTCATGATTTACATTTGTGTAACAAAATTGTTCCTGCTACAAATATCCATTTTCTCTCCAATTTAATGGAAATATGATTCTGGGAATAATTCTGCTTGGCTTTTAAAACTGTCTGCACTGGGGACTGAGTTTATCAAGTAAAAACCTCATGACTTTGCATAGTCCAGACTACAAATCATTCTTTGGCAATAGGAACCTGTTACTTTCCTGTGGCAAACTTTTCCAAAAGGAGTCCATTCAGTCATGTTGTCACACCTTACACAGTTATTAATGAGCTCAGGGATGGAGACACAGTAGAGGGGTAATACACTAATGATCCTTTATTGATTTAATTACAAACCTGCAGGTGTCATGGGATTTAAAATTGCATTTGAGGACAAAAAGAGCTATTTTTGTAAGGAATCAGCATCTATTTGCAATTTCAAGCCATGGTATCCAAACAGGTCCTTTAGTAGGAGCCTTTAAAGTAATTTCCTTTGCTTGTGCAAAGCCTCTACTACTTTGCTCTTAGTGTTTCTACCCATTATATTTTACTGCCTCCTTTCCTTTTTATGACCCCATTTTTATTTACAGTACAGCCCTTAATTTAGTAGTGCTGACACAGTTACATTTGCAGCAATAGCTTAATTACCATATATTCATGAACAGGGTGGTTAGGGATAGTAGCTACAAAAGATGACAGATTCATTTGCATTATTATCATTAGCATGCTGCACAAACGAGTTGATGTTACGAAAGGAACTGTTTAATGGGGCTATATTGGTTCCATAAGAACCCAACACTGGAGGAGAAGAGTGAGCTGCCACCAGCACCACCCTGGCCTGGCACCTCTGCAAATTGCACTGCGATCATGCTGGCAGATGGCATCCAATGCCATTTTCCTACTCAGCAGAAAATGGAAAAATATAATAAAGACACGACAGAGATTAGAGTCTTTATCAATGAGACTTGAAATCTAGTGCACCATATGCTTGGTATAAAAAGAAACATTCATCTGAAAAAAATTAAAGCAGAGCATGGGCTGAATTTATCTGTTACTCTTTGTAGACTCCGTGGTTAGGTTTTAATCCCTGATTTTAAACATGAGTGTAACTGCAGTGAGTGATAACGTGGTGCTCCAACATCCTCCCTGCTCTCTAGTAGCAAATCCTCCCCTCACAGCTCTCAAAATGAGACTCTGTCTGTGCTGAGGTGATTCTGTCAGCAGGAAATGGGCTGGAGCTCATTTCTCCACACCCATTTGTTGGTGGCAGATCTGAGGCAGTGCCCAGGGCAGGGGATCTGAGCCAGCAGAGCCTGACCTTGCTCTGGCAGAGGCCAGGACATGCATCCCCACACACCCACAGCCAAGGCTGCTGCTTCTGCCAGCGTTGCTGTGGCTGCTCTTTGCTGGGTGTCCCTTAGTGACAACAGATGCTGAATGCTTGAAATGTGGGCTCACAAACTCTGTGATAAATCCATCCCTTCAGCACCATGCAGGGATGGACACCATTCAAGGCCACCAAAGGACACCTCAGGTGCATGGGACATTCTGGGCCTCCTCTGACTGCACCTGATCCATCCCTGGGCACAGCTGACTGCACAAGGACAGAGGCACAGGGCTCAGGTCACTGGGATGCTCAGGTGAATGCAGGAAAGTGCTGAGTGCAGGATACTCAGGTGAGTACAGGAAACTTCTGAGTACAGGAAAGTGCTGAGCGCAGGATATTCAGGTGAGTACAGGGAAATGGTGAGTACAGGATGCTCAGGTGAGTACAGGGAAATATTGAGTACAGGATACTCAGGTAAGTACAGGAAGTTCTGAGTACAGGACACTCAGGTGAGTACAGGAAAGTGCTGAGTACAGAATACTCAGGTGAGTACAGGGAAGTTCTGAATACAGGATACTCAGTTGAGTACAGAATACTCAGGTGAGTAGAGGAAAGTACTGAGTACAGGACACTCAGGTGAGTACAGGGAAATGTTGAGTACAGGATACTCAGGTGAGTACAGGAAATGTTGAGTACAGGATGCTCAGGTGAGTGCCTGATGCTTGGCACAGGAAAAGCCCCACTGGAGTGGCTGCACTTGCTAAAATCAGGTATTTACTGAAATGCAAACCCTAATCTGGAGCAGGGATCGGGTCTGAGGGAGCAGGGAAGCCAAAATGCTGCTCTGGGTGTCCCTTGAGGACGTGAACTCTGTTTATGGCATGAGATAAAAGTGGCTGGGAAGGCTGATGACACAGACAGCAGTGATGACTCTGCTCCCACTGGGGCAAGGGGAGAGTTCCCAGCCTTAGTGATGAATTTGCAACACACAAAACTGGTGATTTGGAAATGTAACCATTTTCCCCCTCTTAAGCCTACATGTTAGCTTTTTCTCTGGGGTAGGCAGTGGTCTGAACAGCAGCTTCTTTCAACCACACTCACCTGAGTGAACAGGAATTTGCTTGGAACAGGTAGAGAGGCCATTCAGCCCATTTACATTCTCTTGACACTCCAGAATAAGACAAGAGAAGAGATCTGTTTAGTTTTGTTATTCATCCAGATGAGATTGCTGAGACAGCAGGGCCATAAAACCCAAAAACTTTACCTGGCTGAGCGCTAGGAAAGCTTCATCCCAAACAATGACTGTAAAGATATAAAGACACAGTACAGCTTGTGTGGAAAACTGGTGTGGGGGAAGATTTTTTGGTTAAAACCTGATCTCATCTCTGTTAAGGAACACTGAGGTGCTGGGTCTGCACCTTCCCAGAGCTCACTCATGAGTCACCACTCAAGGGGGCACCTCCATCCTGCTCACACCTGGTTTCCATGGCATCACACCCAGGATATCACTGCCTTATCTACGTCAGGGGTCTTATCAGTTTAACCCAAATTCCCTTGTCCTTTTTGCCCCTGAATCAGAACTTAGAGACCCTAAATCCCATCATTTCTTGCTGGTTTAGGTCCACACTTGTTATGTGCAGCAGGAGTGAGGGAGGCTGTGGATAAACCCTTTGTGACTGTTCACAGGGGTCTGAGGATGAGGGAAGAGATGAGGATCTGACTCCATGTTTCAGAAGGCTGATTTATTATTTTATGACATATATTACATTAAAACTATACTCAAAGAATAGGAGAAAGGATTTCATCAGAAGGCTAGCTAAGAATAGAATAGCAAAGAATGATCACAAAGGTTTGTGGCTCAGGCTCTCTGTCCAAGCCAGCTGACTGTGATTGGCCATTAATTAGAAACAACCACATGAGCCAATCACAGATGCACCTGTTGCATTCCACAGCAGCAGATAACCATTGTTTACATCTTGTTCCTGAGGAGGAAAAATCCTAAGGAAAGGATTTTTCATAAAAGATGTCTGCGACAACCCTTCCCTCAGAAGTTGGCAAGATCCGTGCTGGAGGTCACTCTGGCAGCCAGGACAGACCGCAAAGGGACAAACAGACAGCAACACTTTCCTAGGAAACGCTCCCAATCCCTCACATGCAGCTCTGGCACTGCCCAGCCCAGAGATTCTGTCCTGGTATTTGAGATCCCTCCATGATGTTTTCTTCTGTAATTTCCCCCACTTGTTTTTGAGCTTTGCAATCTCCTAGCACCCACAGCACCCTGTGACAAGGAGTTCCAATACCAATTCACATATTCTCATAAAAACTCTTTTTTAAACCGATTTTCTGCTTGTTGTTTTCCATTCCTGGGGTTTTGATTGACTCCCCACAGGCCATCCCATGACCCTGGATGTTCCTGGCTGTAGGACATGTCAGCAGGACTGTCAGGGTTGCAGAAGAGTTCCATTGGAATGAGGCTTGGTCTCTGTGTTCCCAAGCAGCAAAAACCCACTGTATTACTCAGCAGTATATTCATGCTATAAATACACAAATTTTTTTTCGCATTAATTCATCCTTATTTACCACAGCAGATAACAGAACTCCGGGCTCAGATCCACACAGCAATAAAAAACGACAGAAATTTCTCCCAGATTATAAAGATTTGTCATGTTGTCACTGCGTTTATTTTCTCCATCTATTTCTCTCCTTTCTGTGCATTGCTTTATGCTCTGCAGAGCCCTCAGGGGAGGCAAAGAGGGTATTGTTTTGAAAAATATAAGGGTTTTTTGATTAAAGGATACAAAATTAATTTGCTTCACAGAGCCTGGAAGCATATTATTTGACAACTGTACTTCACTGAACAAACACAGCACACATGGCCAAATTCATCATGTTGATCACCAGACCCTGGCCATTTGTTCTCCAGACTGGGGTGTCTCTTTTGCAATTAGAGAATGTGAGTTTGGTAAAACACATGGAAACAGGGGCTGTTTTGTTCACCAGCTTGCACAAGGTTGGAGGGATGATGTGGCTTCAGCTCCCACTTGTAGTTGAGACAGAGACAATATACAAAGCAACACACTGCATTTTCAGAAGGCTTCAAACTGTTGTTTTTATAGCCTGCGTGCTTTTTATACATTCTAACAAAAATCATCAGTTTACACTTTACTCATTGGTCACGAGAGATAAACAAAGTGCTCATAGGAATAGGCTTTTTTAGGTTTCTCTTATTTATCCTTATGAATTATCATCTTCACAGCATGTTCTTTGAGGGCCCATGCTCCAACCCACCTGGCGATTGTGTCACCCACTCATCCTCCTTCAGCTGTGGAACCACCCATCCTGTTCCTTCCTATACACTCCAGATAAGACTTAGCACAATGAGAAAAACCCCACGAGGGCCATTCTCTGTCAGAACACACATGTCATGTTATTAATTCCACTGCGCCAGTCCACCTTCCAGTAATCAAATCTTTAACCCATATTTCTTTCTTGGTTTCTATGTCAACGACCTTGGTAGAAAATTCTTGCAGGGGTAAATGTGGATCCTCTTATCAAACATGGATCCTCTTATCAAACGTGGATCCTCTTATCAAAATGGATCCTCTTATCAAACATGGATCCTCTTATCAAACTTCTCTCTGGCTCACAGAATTTGCTGTAAGGCCTCTTCCACACCCACTGAACTGGGAGGAGTGTTGGAACACAGCACTGACCATACTGGGGATACTGGGGACACCACAAAGGCCAGTGCTGGAGACTGAACCACCCCACTGGGAACCCCAAATTAGGTTCATTAGCAGCGTTTAATTTAGGGTTAGGTCCCAATTAACCAGCAGAGCTAGAAGGGTCACAGTGGTTCTCTCTCTCTGCAGGGTAGATTTTCCCATTTAAAGGATTGGGAATTGAGGTTCAATCACATCTGAATGCACCAGAGCACCACCACTGCCCTCATGCTGGTGCCAGGCACTGCTCTCTGAGCTTATTTTGGATATAAACAAACAGAGCACAGCCAGTCCTTGGGCAGACACTGTTACCAGCTGGGAAACAAAGCTGAAGACAATTTGCTTTTTTTGGGTATTTATACACCAGAAAATGGGGGAGAGAAATCAGTGTGTCTGCCCTGCCCTGGGAAGGCACATCTGTGCTGTGCTGTCCCTGGGGATGCAGCTCCATTGGGGCATCCCCTTCACGCACACAGTCACACTGCCTGCTCAGCCTCTGTTTTACTCTGTGCTTTTGAGTGCAACAAAGAAGAGCCCAAAATTCCTCACACAGGCAGAAATGTCACTATGGAAACCAGGAGACAGTTTAGCCTAGTTTGGCCAGTATTGACAGAGCTGCTCTAATAACCCAGAAGATGCTGTGACCCTGGCTGTCTGCAGAGCTCCTGAGGAGCACAAATCCTTAAATCTTCTAAAATGTCTCTACATTGGCCCTAACAGATATTAACAACTCTTTCCTATTCTCACAGTGCCTTCCCATAGTTAAAGGGCTTTAGGAGAGCACAGATGGGATGGGACCTGAGCAAACCTGGAGAAAACACCCTCTTTTCCCATCCCAGCCTTTCCACTGGCTCAGATGTGCCTCTCCATCAGTGTGGGTTTAGGATTCACATGATGTTCACATGCACTGAGAGTTCAGGTCTGTTTTCTGCAGCCCCAAGATGGAGAGTGTCCCATGGCCCCTGCAAGGACCAAACACACCCTGGTGGGGCACCAGCAGTGCTCCTGCCACAGCAAACACATCTCCTGTGCACAGCACAACCAGCTCTGTCAACCCAAGTGAAAATAATGTTATAAAAACAAGCTGGATGAAATCCTGCTGCTTGTGAGCCCTGGAGAGAGTGCACGTCCCCATCTCCCTTCTCCCCATGATTTATTGGCCTGCATTTGCCTCAGTCCATGCAGAGAGCTTTCAGGAGCTGCTGCTGTAACCATTTTTCTCTGCAGATGTGTTCTCTGTGGGGTCTCACCCTGTGGCCACTTGTCTGGGAGCTGAACATGAGGAATGCATGGAGAGGAGACCCTTCCTGCAGATCAGCACCAGCTCTGCCTGCCAGCACAGGCTCTCACACCTCCTGTGCTATGAAACCAATTTAAGTTGAAAATACAATTAGAGGCAGTAATTCTTCAGAATGCCAATGTTTTAAATACCTTCCAGACAATTCTGTACCCAGGAAAAAACCTCAATGCAGCATCCAAGTGGATGGTCCCCAAAAAAGGATTAGTGAGGCTCCTAAGGACCCCCTGAGGGACATTTTGGATCTTTATTCCTGCCAAAGGTGGGGAACATGCTCAGGGCTCTCACCAATCCCAGAGACCCTCTGCTTGAGCCAATTTCCCTGTGGCAAACTAAGTAATGAGTCAGATTGGGATGCTTTTGCTGGTTTTATTGCTTTTGGGGGCAAATTATTGGTGAAGAAGGAAAAGAGAAGGAAAACACATCTTTTAACCATTGTGGGCACATCAAACCTTCTCTGTCCTGGAATACCAGAAGTGCTTGGTGGCCCCAGAGCTCGTGCAGGGAACCAGGACCAGACCTGATGCCTGGGAAGTGTTTCCAGCCCTGCTGGAGCTGCTCTCCCTTAAATCCACCCCTAAATCCACAAGCCACATTCAGCTGTAGCTCAGCCTTGGAGCACAGAGCCTGCAGAGTCACCATCACCCCTGGAACAACAAGAGAAAGCAAAACCCTTCTGTCTTTTCAAGCCTTCCCCCAGCTCAGGTCAGGAATGATTTTTGTCACTCTCTCCATGGGAGCAGCTGAGCCAGTGCAGGGGTGGGAGCTGAATTTGGGGACAGGAGTAAGAGACACACACATACTCCCACCTGAATTTCCTCAGAGGATGATTTAGTGCAGCCAGGGAGATGTGATCAAAGGTTGGCACCATTTCAGAAAGACACTATTTCCTTCAAAATTATATATAGTTTTTAAAGATAATTAATTGACCCATTTCAGCTTTTGCTTTTATTCTTTTTTTCTTTTATCTGCTATTTCCTCAGCCCATCACTCCTAATCTGTAACTGTGTCATCTTTTACATAATCACATTTCTTACAATAGGCATCTTAAAAGAAAATTAATCCTAAAGAGTCAAATCTATCCTGGTCCTTTCTGGGCTCGTGTTTCTGATCTGATCCATTTTTTCCATGCTGCTCAAAAGCAGTGGAAACAAATCTTCCTGCAAATCACTGCCTCCTTCAGCCTGTGATCCCTCTTATATGATTCATTTAGCTCTGTATAGGAAATAAAATGAGGCAAGATGATAATTTTTTTCCCACTGAGGCGAGTTTATATTGGGACTTGCTGGAGTCCAGCACTTCTTACTCTCCTTACTCTCACTGTGGTACTACCAAAAACACACAGGAAAGGGAGCTGGTGAGGAAGAGCTGTGAAAAATGTGAGGGATCTGCCAGGTTTCTCCATGTTAGGAAACACAAGGGTTTTGTCTCAGGCTGCTCTAGTAAACAGAATGTAAAAATGCAGAGTGAGAGATAGAATAATCTCCCATCCACAATATAATTTCTGTGGGAGGGAGACGTCTGCACTGTTAGTTACATTGAACAAGTTCTGCTTTGCCTGCACTGTGCTTTCCAGTCTTGAGTCTCAGGAAGATTCCCCTTGGAGAGCATTGAAATGAAAGACTGAATCAAGAATGAATTAATTGTGCTCAGTAATTGTAGTGCTCACGTTGCCTGGTCCTTGGGAGCAGTGGGAAGAGCAGCTGCAGCTCTGCCCTGGCAGGTGCTGCTCCTGCAGCCAGGGAACAGCTGAATGTTGGATTTTATTCCTTATTCCAGTCCCCAGCTGGATTTTATTCCTTATTCCAGTCCCAGCATCTTGGGCAGCACGTTTTGCTGATGCCAAAGGAGGCTCTGCCCTGGGATGAGCCTGAGCAAAATGCAAGGTCCTGCTGAGCTGTGCCAAGGTCCTCTCTGCTGCAGAGGCACTTCTCACTGAGCCAGGAAGGCTCTGGTGAAGGAGCATCACATACAGACTGGTATTTCAGCATTGACAGGCCCTGGTGAAGGAGCACCACATACAAACTGGCATTTCAGCATTGACATGCCAGCTTTCAGCCCTTTTCAGCTCCCCAAGTCCCTTTACAGACTGGATGCCACCCTGGCAGGTCGACCAGGGTTGCCACCAGTGGCCTGATCACCTTCCCTCTGGTGACCCTCCCATCCAGCCTACCACGGCAGTGAAAGTGGCTTGAATTTAAGGCCCAAATAGTGCAGTGACAGCTCCACTGTCCCACTGACCATCATCCTTCCCAAGCCCAAGGCTCTTGCCACCACCTGGGGCAATGATTCACCTTTGTTGGACACTTTGGTGTGACTCTTTGGTGTGAGGCAGGCAGCTTCTCCTCTTGGAGCACCATTTGGCTCCACACACAGCATCCTCTGGACCTGTTTGTGGCCAAGAAACCAGTGGGAATGTCTTGGGTGCATGGTGAGCCCTCAGTGTGCCTCGTCCTGGGGAGAGACTGTGGCATCCCTTGTCATCAGATATGGCAGGGAGCACTCTGTGAAACTGGATGTGAAAATAAGAACAGTCCCAAAGGCACGTGTCAGTGTTATTGCCCACAGAACCTGCCTGCTTTCAATTTTGGAAGTGTTTCTGCTGTGCTGCTCTGAGCTGATCAAATCTTTCATTCAGCTCTCTTTGACTAGTCCAGAGGTTACTGAACACTCAGGGTGTGCAGTGGGGGAGAAGCAGAGAGAAAAGACATCTGGAAATTGAATATTCCCTGCACAGAGGTGTTCTTTCTCACCCACAAATCAAGAGCTATTTGAATTTCCAAGGCTCACCTCCTCTTCCAAAGGGGCACAGAAAATCCCCAACCCCTCAGAGGAGCCTTATGCCCATTGACCTTACAGCACATTGGAGAACAATCCATAATGAACACAGATTATCAAAAAAGCCACAGAGATGAGCCTGGGTGAACATTTTGGCTCTGGATGCAGCAGTGCCAAGTCAGAAGACAAGCAGACACACAGAGTTTAACTTTTCTCATAAGAGCACACTTTGAATGGATGTCATCCCTATATATTTTTAGCTTTTAATGTGAAATTTCACTACATTAAAATTAACTTCACTTCTGACATATAATGATGTGATTGTTCATCACATCTTTTATTCTGCATTAGCTGTTGGAACTCAAGACTCTTTTTTCCACTTTTTTGAGTGTGCCTGAATAACAAAGTTCAGTTAAAAAAAAAATAAAATGCAACGTTGTCCTCATATGCATTTCCCATGCGTGTGTAAAACTCACAGGCAGCTTCAGAGCTGCCTCCTGATCTGAAAGCCCTCCACGAGCTTTTATAAACTCTCCAATCTATTGCTGTCATTTGGTGTCTAACAGCAGGTGCTATTAAAGGACATAAAAGATGTCAGTGTAACCCTGGAGGAAACGGGAGAGCAGCGTGGTGGAGCAGAGCTTTGTGTGCAGCAGCAGCAGAGTGACAAGTGGTGGGTGTTTGGTTCTGGCACGTTCCCCTGGCAGCCTCCTTGCCTCGAGGGGTGCAGAGCGGCAGCACCACCCATGTGGCACCAGCTCCTCACATTTGAATTGCAAATTTGGATCCTCCCTCTTTTTGGGGGGGAGTTTTTATCCGGGAAGGAGGCAGGGCACTACTTCTTGTTTAGCAAACAGATCTCCTGATGTTCCCCCAAAGGGGGAGGGAAAGGAAATCCCTAATGATACAGGAGTCATCAGTCACTGTCACACAGCATCAGCTGGGGTGTCAAGGCATCATTATCATATCAGTGACACCCCTGGGCTCGGGGAGAGGGTGGTGACACACCCTGGGACAAAGCCAGAGAATCCCAGAGTGGTTTGGGTGGGAAGGGACTTTAAATCTCACCCCACTCCAGCCCCTCTGCCATGGGCAGGCTCCCCTTCCTCTAGGCCAGGTGGAAAGTCTTGGAAGTCTCACCGATGGGTTTTACTGCAAGCTGGAAAACTTCTCCCAAGCAGTAAACTTGGAAGAGATAGAAGCAGGAAAGATTCTGAATTTAGATCCCATCTCTGAATTTCACTGAGGCTGATATATCCCTGAGGCTCTGAGCTTGGCAGAGCAGAGGGTGCTGATATTACCTGCGTTTCCCAAGTGCAGGATCTGTCCTCTGCACTTGCATTTCAGACATTCAATGAAAAATATTAAAAAAACCATAAAAAACATTTAAAAAACATTAAAAAAACATTAAAAAATTCTCAGTGGTTCTCTACAAATGTATGTGTGTTTATAGATATATATATATATTCATATGTGTATATTCATCCCCACTATGAGTCTAGAGCACAATGTCCCTCTAGCCCAAATTTAGATAGAGGGCAAAAACCTGGTTTTCATAAAATGGTTTGGGTTGGAAGAGACCTGAAAGATCTTCTCCTTCCAAACCCCCTGCCTTGCACTAGACCAGGTTGCTCAGAACTCCATCCAGCCTGGCTTTGAACACTTCCAGGGATGGGGAAGTGTTCAAGTGCTCATTTCATCCTGGCAGCATCCAACAACAGAGGCTTTGTGCCTTTAGGAATTTTCTGCTCCAGCTGGGCTCTTGCTTGTACAGCACATGGAATGCAAGCTACAACCTAAAATACTCAGGGGAGTTAAAAGCATAAAGGCTGTGGAGTTGTAAAGTGAGGGAAGGAAAACATTGGTTCACTGGTAAAAAGAAAGGAGGATTTATTTCCTATTTCCTTCTTATCACATTGTGGATAGTGTCAGTGAAGGCAAAATGCAAATGGCACCAGGGAGAGCAGGAATCTCCTCTAAATCAGGGTTTCTCACTCTTTAGGGGTGGCAAAACCCACCCAACCTCAATGTTAGAACAGTTTAGATGTATGCACACACACACAGAGGTATTTATGTGCACCTGGGCCTGTTAAAATGCAAAAAGTAAAAGCTGCTACAGAGCCACGTTTTTGTGTTTTCTTATGTTCTGAGTGTTATATAGAGGACAACAACAAAAACAAGGAAGGAAGCAGTGATTTTTGCTCCAAGCAAAATAACTGCAGCTTTTGACATATATTTAGCTGGGGAAAGGCAAAATTATATTAAAAGAATAAGAAGAACAGGAAAGCAAAAGCCCATTTTTCAAGTTAATTAAACAACCAGAGCAGCCCAACTTTTGGTAGACTCCTTTGAACAGTTATCACTCTTGCTTCAAAGCTGACTGCAAAGCACATCCTTTATCTTGGCTCTCCCAGCCACCTGCTCTCTGCAGAAGAGTGCCGCTGCAGCCCAAGGAATTGCAATAAAATACTGCAGGTGGAGCAGGGCAGAGGAGAGAGGATGGCTCCATGTCACACATCCAGGGATCTCCTGGCTCAATACAAGGACTCAGTCGCAGGGTACTGTCACTTGTTGGGGTCTCCAGCTGCTCACAGTGACCCCGAGAAGAGTTGGAAAGTCTCTTTTCCCAGCCCGGTGCTTGAAGAAGGAGTCAGAGCTCTTCATTTCTCGGTCTCAAGGTTGTTTATTGTATCTTATCTATAAAAAATTTTCTCCTGCCCTGCTGAGGTCCGTCCAGCAGGACAGTTCCAGGCACTCTGCCTGCCCCCAGGGCAGTGTTATGTCTTTATACTAAAAACTACCTGTACAATGTTTACAGTTACTTCCCAATACCTATCACCTGTGTTAGACAGTGAGCTTCTACTCTAAACCAATCTGTGAGTGCCACCATCACAGCAGAAGATGGAGGCCAAGAAGAAGAAGGAGAAAGGCTGGACACACCCAGTTCCCTCCATCTTGCCCCCTGAACCCCCATACCAAAAACCCCAAAATCTACTTCTCCACCCCATGATAACTTCACTAATATTCTACCTAAACTGTTGTGGCTTGCTGATCTTCATATAAGGTTGGTAATTTGCTCCACGGATCATAATCAAACCCACAGGTGTTTTGGGCTCTGTGCCAGGGTCTCTGAGCCCCTTGGCAGGGGCCCTGGCCATCCTGGGCAGCAGAGGGATGTTCTGGGTCCTGACAATCACTGACATCCTTTACGAAAAATCCCTTCTCCAGGATTTTTCTCCTGAGAAGCTGAGAGGCTCAGAAAATAAATGTAAACAATAATTATCTGATTGCTTGGAATGTGGTCTGGAGGTTGCTTACCAACAGGTGCATCTTTGATTGGTTCCATGTGAATTGTTTTAACTTAATGACCAGTCCCAGTCCAGCTGTGTCAGACTCTCTGGTCAATCACAAGATTTTATTATTCATTCCTTTGCTAGCCTTCTGATGTCTCCTTTCTCTCTTTCTTTAGTACAGTTCTAATATATCATTTTCTCTTAATATAATATATATAATAAAATAATAAATCAGCCTTCTGAAACATGGAGTCAAGATTCTCATCTCTTCCCTCATCCTGGGGACCCTCAAACACCACCATGGGGTACCCTGGGTGCAGCTGTGTCCTCTGAAAGCCCCGAACATCCCCACTGAATGTGACCCTCAAATAAATTTGCCCCAGAGTGCTGGAATGGCTCCAGAGCCTGCTGGGGTGTTCACAAGGGGAAAAATGGCATTTTCACTGTCATTTACCAAAGCAATCCATTTCGTGCAGCCTGCTCCATCTGAGGCTCTCCAGCTGCTCCTGCTGTGCATTAATCACTGACAGAAAGCCTGGGGATGGCTGGAGGAGCTGTGTGAGGCAGGCAAGGAGAAGGAGCTGCTGCACACAACTGGAAGGGTTTTGTTTGTGCAGCACGGCTCGACTGCAGCCAGGCTGCAATTTTTAATGCGCCTGTCATCTAAGGGCACAGAATTACAGAATGGTTTGCGTTGGGAGGCGTCTTCAAGACCATCTAGTTTCACCCCAAATCATCTCATTTCATGGGCAGGGACACCTTCCATTGTCCCAGGGTGCTCCAAGCCCTGTCCAGCCTGGCCTTAGGATCCAGGGGCTTCCACAGCTGCTCTGGGCAATCTGTGCCAAGGCCTGCCCACCCTCACAGGGAACAATCTCTTCCTAATTGTCTTGGTTTGGAAAGACAGGAGTCTGCTAAGGAAGGCAGACTCCTGTCTGAAATGGAGAATGTAAACCCTCCCCACCCCTCCAAATTGCTATAAATTTTTAATTAAGGGGCTCTCAGGCAAAAATATGGGAGCAGGAATAACAGTTCTTTAATAGGGAAAGGGAAAAAAATAAAAGGATAAAATAAACAATGCAGTACACTAGAACAACACTGACAGAGTCAGAACCCAACCTGACACCCTGTGGGTCAGGCTGTTGGCAGCAGTCCCATTGGAATTGTGGCTCAGCCCTCCTGCAGTGTCAGGGGTGGTTCTGCTGGAGCAGGGATCCTGTAGAGAAGGATGGATTCTTCCTCTGAAGATCCAGGGGAAGGAGAGGCAGCTGCTGTTCCTCTGGGGAATCCAGGGGAGAAGCCGTGCTGGTGTCTCAAAACCTCTGGATTATATCTGGGTAGGAATGCTTGGCTCCTCCCTCTGGGCTCACATCTCCCAATGGGATGCTGTAGTTCTTATCAGCCATGCAGGGACATTCAATAGTCTGTTATCAGCAGATGTCCCCTCCAGAGGGAGGAGTGAATGTGGTCACTCAGAGAGTGATAAGGCAAACTGCCCACTTCACAATCTGCCAGATGGTAATAGAAAACATCTTGCCTTGCAATCTTCAACACTAATGTCCAGTGTAACCCTGCTGTGGGGTTTGTTTGCAGCAGTTTGCCTCAGAGGGCAGTGGGTTGAGGGTGTTGGTGGGTGCCCAACACGTCTGGGGGCTGCAGAGCAGCGTTGGAGGCAGCAGATTTTGGGGTCCCAAAGGGAGCAGGGAAGCTCCTTCCTCCTCACTGGAAAACAAAACATCTTCATAAAGACAGAGATTTCTTTCTTTTACTCACAACTTGCACAGCAGCATTGAGGTCCAGGACAGGGGGCTGGGAGCAGGGAATCATTTGGGAGCTGGAGAAGCCCAGGGAAAGCCTGGCAAGGTCGGGGTGGATGCTCTGCCAGGGCTCAGGGCACCCCTGCAAACCCTGCCCTTTGTCCAGGTGGCTGAAACTGCAGCTTGGAAAGACAAAACCTGCATCATCCCACCCCACCAGATCTATGGAAGGAGGCCAGAGGCTTTCTGGCTCAGTGGATGCACATTCCTGGCCCAGAAAATGTTTTGGGGGAATATGGGCTTTGAAAGTGGTTTTTATCCATGCTGGCAACAGGTTTTTTTAATAGGGTCACTACCCAGAATGGCTGTGAGGGTATTTCTATTGTAACGTATATTCTTAAGGTGTAATTTGCTGGAATTGTCACATTTATGAGAAAATCAATAACGTTTTGAAAAGTCTTTAATGTTTTATGTCACATGTGCTGCTTAAGTAAAATAATGGGCTTCATTCTCATTTAGCAAGAATGATACCTTCCTATTGAAAACCAATGTTTTAAAAAATTCATTTCCACATCAGATTTGAAGCTGGATATTTAATATATAGATATTAGGGGTTTTGATTAATGTCTTATTTCCCCTGTTCATAGAGCAGTGTTATTAATAATGACAAGCAAAATGGAAGTATTTTTCATGCAGGTTTTTAATGGAAAATTTTATTTGAAAGTTTATCTTGGAACAACAGGCATTTCATACAAGAAAAAAAAAAAAAACAACATATTGGTTAGTTTGCAGGCAGTTATCCTACCAAAAATCTCTTGCTCAGAGAGGTTTTGCTGAGCTAAGGGCTATTTCCTTCATCATTTCTCCAAGGAGGCAAGGGCATCTCAGCAAATTCTGCTGAATAGAGTGTTGACAAGAGATGCAGATTGACATTACAACCCAGAAAACGTCTACAAGCAGCTGTCACAGCATGTTCTGATTATCAAATCTCACATTTTATTGTCACCAAGACCGAGATGAAATCTTTATGGCAACATTTCTGTATCAAATGGGAGGTTCCTATTCCCACACCTAATGAGCCCTGGAACCTGCCAATGGCCCCAGGCAGAACATGGCCTGAGCCGGATTCCAACAACACGGAATTTTGATAGAAATTTTGCTTTTTAGGTGGCAAGAAGGGCACATTTCTGTGGAAAGTGACTTTGCAGGGCTGGGGAGGGAGCTGGGAGTGCTGCTACGTGCTGCTCTGGTGGTCAGAGGTGCATCAGGCACACATGGCTCTCTAATTGACTGCATAAATAACAATATAGAAGATCTGGGACTGCAAACAGCCCAGCTGTGATTTGTGCCTCCCACAGAGCCCATCCCCTCCAACCCACCCTCCCCAGACTCCTCTTTCAAAGGTGGCAGAGTCCAAAACCCTCACTTGCCAAAAAAAGTTTGAAACTGGCAGGAGCCTCTCTCAAATCCCTTCTCCACAGCTGAATTCCCAGATCCTCCTGCATGTGCCTCATGTGCTGTGAACGCTTTATTGGCTCATTCCCTGGAGCAACCTACACAGACTCCTGCCCATCCCTGCTGGCTCCTGCCCTGGGAAAATGAGCCCGGAAACTCAGGAGAACCCTCCCAGGCTCTCAGTCCAGCCACAACAGCAGGGTCCTGTCCACTGAAACAGAGGAAGGTGAGATTCCATGTGAGCAGAATGGGAAAATAACAGAAAATTGCAAGGAAATCCTATTTTTAAAAAAATTTTTTTTCTTTTAATTTTTTGGGGGTTTTGGGGGATTTTTTGGTTGGGTGGTTTTTTTTTTTTTTTGGGTTTGTTTTTTTTTTTTTTGGTTGGTTTTTTGGTGTGTTTTGGTCTGGTTGGGTTTGGGGTTTTTGGGTTTTTTTGGTTTTTGGGGTTTTTTTTTGTTTTGTTTTGGGGGATTTTTTTGTTGTTGTTTTTTGGGGTTTTTTTGTGGTTGGTTTTTTGGGGTTTTTTTTTGGGGGGGGGTTTGGTTTGTTTTTTTGGTTTTTTTTTTTTTTTGCTTAAAATACATTTTCAGGTGATACTGGTTTCTCTCTCAGATTTTTTTCCTGCTGGACCATCCTGGTTTGCTGGACTTGCTGCTTGAGCAGCTTCCTCTCAGGGCTGATGCAAACCCAAACCCCCCCAGCCCATCCTGAGGCAGGCTCAGCAGCAGAATTGACTAAAATGAGGATTTTCAGGCACACCGACGTGATTGCAGCCAGAAGGACCAGAGCAGAGATTTAATCAGGGCAATGTGCTTTTAATTTGGTTTTTTTCTTTTTTCCTCTTTTTAACAGGCCCACTGAACAGCTTGGGAAGAGGAATAATTAATACATGAGGCCTGAGAGCAGCCTGGATAGCAACTGCAAAAATTTCATAGAAAGCCAGGTTTAATTGTGCCTGCCAGCTCCCTTGCAGCAAAGTGCTGCCACACCAAGTGCTGTGCAGGGGAAAAGGGACATTTGCCGAGCAGCTTTGATGTTCTGGCCTTGCTCAGGCTGCCCTGGAGGGCATTTCATGGAATCACAGGAGGGTTTGGGTTGGAAGGAACCTTGAAGATCGTCTCATTCTGCCCCCTGTTCCAACAACCTTCCCCTGTTCCAGGATGCTCCAACCCCAATGTCCAACCCAGCCTTGGGCACTGCCAGGAATCCAGGGGCAGCCACAGCTGTGCCAGGGCCTCACCCTGTGCCAGGGCCTCACACCCTCCAGGGAGGGATTTCTCACTGATTTCTGATCTAATTGATGGATTTTTCTCTGCTGGGGAGCCACAGAGAGCTCCAGCTTCTCTGCCTCAGTGTCTGAGATGAAAACTGGGATGAGCTGCTGGGGAAGCATCCATGCGGCCTGAACCCAGAGCAGCACAGAGCTTTAAAGCACAAAGGAAACATGACCCAAGGCCTTGCCATGGGCTCAGGGGACAAAGCTGATGTTGTTCTCTTCAGACTTTTTGAAAACTTAAATGTTGGTTTTTGTTGGTTTTTTTTTTTTCTCTCTGTAGAGCAGTGGAATTTTTTTTTTTTTTTTTTTGATGATGAAAATCTAGGAGGTTCTGAACTCCTTCAAAAAAAAAAAAATACAAATTTCCCCTTCTCCCTTTTTGCAAGCCAAAGTTGCTGGATGCACCAAAAATGAGACTCACCAACATCAGTCCTCTGATCTGTATTTTATGAAGAGTAAACTCGCCTTCAAAACTCTCCTGGCTCTAGGCAAACCTGTAGGAAGCAAACAAGTGAGAAATTTTTGCCTTCTGAGGATTATGCCACCTTTGGCATGATATTTTATTAAAATTCTGACCTGCCATGGCTACAGATTGCCCTCCACATGCCCCAACAGTCCCTTTCCAGACTGTGCTGTCAGAGCCCTTAGGGAGGAATTTCCCATTGCCCTGGCCACTCTGCATTTGCCCAGCAAATTCTGCAAGTCTCTGGAGCATTTAAATCATGAAAGAGAAGAGGGAGGCCAGGAGCTTGTGCTGCACACAAAATATTGCTTTTCTTTGCACCATTTTCTTCACACGCCAGCAAAGGCAGTTTTGCTCCCCCTCCAACCCTCATGTTTCATAAACTCTCTGCAGCTCTGCTGGAACAGAAATCAGCTCCCAGAAGAGATTTTAAGAGTAAATGGTCCCAAATTTCCTGGCAGGAGCCTGTTACCAGCAGCAGAGCAGCTTTTGAGGCCAAAGTTGCAGCTGTAACTCAGGTGAAACAGTGGCTGTGTGTGAGCACTGGCAGGAGGCACTGCAGGAGCTGCAATTCCCTCTGACCCCACAGGAGAAGCAGAAGCTCCCCCCAAGTCTTTAATTAACACCTGGATAATGAGAAATCTCAGTGTGGAGACATTGCAGGGGCCCAGGGCAGAGCTCACACTCTGGATCCTCCCAGCTGCACCAGCCCAGCCCTGGCTGCTCCTCACACACCACAGGGATTGGCGCCAAGGAATTCCCAGCCAGGGCATCCCCAGGGCCCTGCTGGTGCCTGGCTCAGCCTCCAAACCTCACACTGGGAGGGGAAGACCAGGGCAGAGAGCACCAACTGTGCTGGCAAGATGGAGGCAGAGGCATCATCCAGCAAGGAAATAAAATTCAGTGCTTAGTGTGGGGACATGGTCACTATAGGACATGAAATAACACAACATGGACACACTGCTCTTTCAAGGTGAAAAGAAGCTTTTTAATTTCTGACTCCATCATTTATAGATTTCCAAAAGTGGGCAGTGAAAGTGCCACCTCTCCAATGACACTGGACAAACCAACACTCTTTCAAATTTCTTCTCATCCATAAAATAATGCAAAGCAATGAGTTATTTACAGAAAGTGTGTGAGAAAGCTCGTTACAAAAATGTAAACATCAGAAGGCTTAGAAAATCTTAAAAATCAGGGCAACAGATATGGTTCCAAATTTCTCTGAGCTGCCTGAGCTCAGTAACTGACTATGACCAATGTTCCAGGATGGGATCAGTTTTTCCCAACTTTTTGAAGCATGCCTTGCTTCAGAGAGAGAAACCTCATCACTCTGCACAGCTCCTGAAAGGTGCCTGTGCTCAGCTGGGGCTGGGCTCTGTCTGCAGGAACTGACACAACCAGAGCACACAGCCTCGAGCTGTGCCAAGGGAAATAACAGAATGGATATCAGGAAAAGGTTTTTTACAGAAAGGTGATAAAGTTCTGGACTCATTTGGTCCCATTCCCATCCTGGTCCTGTTCCCATTCCCAACCTCATCCACCACTGGAGGTGGTGCAGTCCCCATCCCTGGGTGTGTTTAACAAGGCCTGGATGTGGCACTGGGTGCCAGGGCTTAGCTGAGGTGTTGGGGCTGGGTTGGACTCCGTGATCTTTAAGTTCTCTTCCAACCTGGTTGTTCTGTGAGTTCTGTGTGAGATGGGCATCAAAACCCACAGCAGGGCTGGCTATTTGAGGATTCTTCTCTGGAGAACTGGGAAATCACAACAGCAAATGAAGTCACAGCAGAGCCAGAAAAATTCAATTTTTGAGCAAGAAGTTGTTACCTGCAAAACCCAGGTGGGCCCTTCCCTCCCCAGCACTCCCAGTGCAGTGTGCAGCCTCCTGCTGTAGCAGTGATGTGGTTCTGTGTTCAAAGAGATCTTTTTAAAGGAGGAAATGTCTGCTTTCCTCCCTCAGGAGAAACTGGAGGTCAGGTGTGCAGGGTGACACGGTGAGGCCTGGCAGGGACAGCAGCAGATGAGGCCCATGGGCTGCCAGCTCCCCCTCTGGGCTCTCCCAGCCAAACTCCTGCTGACTCAGGAATTATTTTCCCTTTCCTTCTGAACCTCCATCAGGTGTGAGCTGTGGGGATAAGGGCAGCGTGATCCCCAGACCCTGAGTCCAAGCAGGTTTCTCAGTTCCTAAATTCTCAGGGAGATTAGAAAGTCATTTCTGTTGTCATATTTAGGTTCATTAGTATCCTGTCAGATAAATTATCTCTGATCTTGCTGATGACACTTGGTTGGGCTCCAGCTCCAAGCAAACCACAGCACTGCTGGTGGCTGACTCTGTTATTCCCAGCCAGTTGTCAGCAGGAGGAGAAAAATCATTACAGATTTTGTCACTTTCCTTTGGTCCAGATTGGACAGACTATGATGGAAACTTTAATGTCTCATGAAAGCAGAGCCATGGACTGCAAGTGGCATTTGCTGGCTTTCCCTCTCTGTGCTCTGAGTTGTTTCTGAGCAGCAAAGGTTGGAGTTGGAAGGACTGTCTGATGGCAAACATGATCACTGCTCACCTGGGGAGGTTCCTAGGAGAGACTGGATTTAAACTAAAAGAAAAGAGATTTAGATGGGGAAGGAATTGTTCCCTGTGAGGGTGGGGAGGCCCTGGGGTCTCAGGATTCTGCTGCTCTCAGTGACCCCAAGATGTGTTAGAAATTCTCTTTTCCCAGCCTGGCACTTGAAAAAGGAATCAGGATTCTTCTGTTCTCGTTCTCAAGGTTGTTTATTATTTCTTATCTATAAAATTCTTTCTCTGTCCTGCTGAGGTCCATTGAGCAGGTTAGACAGAGGCACACTGGTGTTATCTTTTATACTAAAAACCATGTGTACAATATTTACCCTAACTTCCCAATATCTATCACCTATGCTAGACAGTGAGCTTCTACTCTAAACCAATCTGTAAGTGCCAGCATCACAGCAGAAGATGGAGGCCAAGAAGGAGAAGGAGAAAGGCTGGACATGGCCAGATTCCTCCATCTTGCCCCCTGAAACCCCATTCTAAAAATCCTGAAAATCTATTTTTCACCCCATGACAAACTAATTATTATTCTTCTTAGACTTTCGTGGCTTGCAGATCCTCATATAAGGTTGGTAATTTTTTCCATGGGTCATAATCAAAGGCACAGGTGTTTTGGGCTCTGTGCCAGGGTCTCTGAGCCCCCTGGCAGGGGTTTGGGCAATCCAGGACAGCCAGAGGGATTTCCTGAATTCCAACACTGAGACAGCTGCAGCAAGAGCCGTGGCTGCCCCTGGATCCCTGGCAGTGCCCAAGGCCAGGCTGGACAGGGCTGGGAGCAGCCTGGGACAGTGGGAGGTGTCCCATGGCAGGAGGTGGCACTGGATGAGCTTTAGAACCCTTGCCAACCCAAAGCATTCCATGGTTCTATGATTTAACCAATGTGTGGTTGCAGGGAGACAGAATGAGAGTCAGAAATGATCAGCCCCAAAGCCTTCTGCCTTTTAATTTATTTGTGCCCAATGAGTGGCTCATTGTTAAAATCCACTCCCATTTTAAAGAGAATTTTGGCAGGTTTCCACCCCCTAATACCATATAGATAATTCTCTCACAATGTACCATAGATAATGCAATTAGCCTAGAGTTTCCATAGACATGTTTTATATTATCTACTTAAAATAATCCTGTTTCCTTGCTGTAATCTAATCTAGCTGTTACTTGGTGTGCCCTAAACAAGATATATGGGTGAAGACAAGATAGAAATAATTACCAAGGGGAGGACAGGTACTGTACCCTTGTTTTCCTATTGAGACACCATGGATTCAGAGTAGAGCATTGGCTACGTCTGCCTTAGGTTGTACATTTGTGTGGCAGTGAATATTTTAAAGGCATTGCTGATCACAGAACCATAGAAATATGGTTTCTATCATATTTCAGAGATTGGAAAAGCCCTCTGTGGTCATTGAGTGCAACCACTGCCAGCCTGTCGCAGACATCTTTTATGAAAAATCCTTTCCTTAGGATTTTTCCTTCTGAGAAGCAGAGAGACCTCAGGAACAAAATGTAAACAATGGTTATCTGCTGCTGTGAAATGCAACAGGTGCATCTGGGATTGGTCTCATAGAGTTGTTTGTAATTAATGGCCACTCACAGTCAGCTGGCTTAAACACAGAGCCTGAGCCACAAACCTTTGTTGTCATTCTTTCTTTGCTATTCTTAGCCAGCCTTCTGGTGAAACCTTTTCTTCTATTCTTTTAGTGTAGTTTTAATTTAATATATACCATAAAATAATAAATCAAGCCTTCTGAAACATGGAGTCAACATTCTCATCCCTTCCTTCATCCAAGAACCCCTGTGAACACGGTCACACCAGCCCAACACTAAACCATGTTCCTGAGCACCACATCGACACATTGAACACTTCCAGGTGATTCAAAAACCTCCCTGAGCACCTGTTCCAGTGCCTGATCACCCTCTCAGGTGAAGAAGTTTTTCTTCTCCAAGCTCAGAAAGATCAGAGCAGGCTGCTGTTAGAGTGGGACTGAGCCCTTCAGCCAGTGCAGCAGCTCATGGCTTTGGGGAGAGGGCACTGGGATCTGTGCATCTTGTGAGAAACACTGCTCACTTCCAAAGTGTTTTATAAGTTTATTAAAGCCTTATCAAAAATACAACAGAAGACTGAATCAAAAAACATTGTGGAGCTGGGAGCAAAGGATTTTTCCCACCATGTGCTCATCCACACAATGGAGGTTTTGCCTTTTATCTCTTTAGCTCCCCCAAAGTTCTGTCCATCCACTCCTTCACTGCCCAGTGGTGGAGATCACTGTCTGACACTTAGATTGGAGCTCAGGTGCTGCCATAGTGACAATCTGACCCTCACAAATGTCCCAAACCCAGAGCATCCCTGATAACAACACAAGGGGGCTAAAACATGACTGTAAACCTATAAAACTTCTCCTAACATATATTATACATGATATTTGCCTTTTAATTGTGAGAGTCAGCCATGGCATTACTCCTCTATCACAGTCTGAGGGGTTATTCCTGCTTCAGAGACATGCAGGACCTGCCAAAATCCATGAGAAAAGGTGGTGAACCAATGATCATGGCCCCAGCCATCACTTCTGCCTTGCCCTGGCATCCAGCTGATCCTGCTGGTGCCCAGGGCCTGCAGAGGGGTGAGAACCTTGAGGAGCATCCATCCTTGGCACTGCAGAACATCCCTCAGCACCTCCTGGGCACTGCCAGAACACAGCTTTCCCTTTAGCTCAGCTGGTACCAGGATGAACACAGCTCCACTGCCCCCAGAGCACAGGAAGGGAAAAAACTTCAACAGTTTTTAGTATTGAAATAAGATTTGATTTGATGGTTAGCAGGTTAAATAAGGGTTGATGGGGTTTAGCTGCCAAGCTGGATGTGTTTGCTGTGGGAAGCACACATTCCCCACACTTCATGTGCTAGAAAGCTGGGTGATCATGTGAAATGTCCTGTGCCATACCCAGGAGTTCCCAAAAATGTAGAAAATTCCCCCATCTGCACCACAAAATAGGTTTGAGGGGTTTTGTTCCCATATCATCCTCCAATGATCTGTGTGCTGAAAAATTAATTCATATTTGGCTGAAAACATGGATGGGCCTTCAGTATCCACCAAAACTTCCCAGTCCAACTTCTGCCCTCCTCAACCACAGGCATGCACCACTTCTTCCCTCCCTGTCTTCAAAGCATGGGCAGGAAGCGTGGAAATGCAGATGGTTTATAGGGAAGGGAAGGGAAGGGAAGGGAAGGGAAGGGAAGGGAAGGGAAGGGAAGGGAAGGGAAGGGAAGGGAAGGGAAGGGAAGACGGAAATCCCTTGTTTACATGTCAGAGCAGATTCTGCCTCATGTTTTCATGCACCCTGTGCACCCACTAGGTTACATCAGGTGGAGTCAGTGCCACAGCTCCTGTCCCCAAGGCAGGGACTCCTTTTTGTGCCCAGGGCACTGAGCTGTGGCGGTGAAAATCCCGGGAAGGGGCACTCATTCCTCCTGCCCTGAGCCACACAACCTACAAATGAGCTTTCCTTGTAGACATGTATATTTTATAGGCAAACATTCAGCCTGCACACTCCAAACATCATTTAGAGCTGTTGTTACAGCTGAAAAATCTGATGGATGCAGGAGGGCTCGCAGGTATAATACAAGCAGTGGTTTTGCCACAGTTTAGAGTCCGATTAGTCAATTTAAATGGAGGGCCTGGTTGTGCTTGTAGCATCAGAGATGCATCATCTGCTCAAGCTTCTGAGGGCCCTGTTCAGCAGAGCACTGGTGTGGGAACCCAGGAAATTCCTCTGGCTGCCCTGGGGGGCTTGAGACCCTGCCCAGGGGGCTCAGAGACCTTGGCAAGAGCCCAAGACCCCTGTGCATTTGATTTAGCCCTTGGGAAAAAACAATTACCAACCTTTATATGAAGAATTACAAGCCACAAAAGTTTAAGTAGAATGATAGTGAATTTATCACGGGGTGAAAAATAGATTTTTGGGGTTTTTAGAATGGGGGTTCAGGGGGCAAGATGGAGGGAACTGGGTGTGTCCAGCCTTTCTCCTTCTTCTTCTTTGCCTCCATCTTCTGCTGTGATGCTGGCACTTTTGGATTGGTTTAGAGTAGAAGCTCACTGTCTAACACAGGTGATAGGTATTGGAAAGTTATTGTAAACATTGTACAGGTAGTTTTTAGTATAAAGACATAACACCGCCCTGGGGGCAGGCAGAGTGCCTGGAACTGTCCTGCTGGATGGACCTCGGCGGGGCAGGAGAAAACATTTTATAGATAAGGAACAATAAACAACCTTGAGACCGAGAAATGAAGAGCCCTGACTCCTTCTTCAAGCACCAGGCTGGGAAAAGAGACTTTCTGACCCATCTTGGGGTCACTGTGAGCAGCTAAAGTCCCAAGGCACTGGAGCATGGGCTCAGCTGCAGGAACACCAATCCCATCCCTGCACCCTGTGGGATCCCTGGCTGTGCTTAGAGATAAAACAAAAACACCTCCAAGGTGGCTTCAGTACTCCATGAGCAGGGGTGAAGTGGCTCTCTAAGCAGGTTTGAGTTTCAAGATGCTGTGTTTGTGTTTCTGTTTGTGTTTGTGTAGAAGAGGTGAGCACTCAACCCTGCTGTCACCTGTGGTCTCCAAAAGCCACATTTGTCCCCTCAGTCTGAGCAGGCTGACACCTGACAGTGATTTCCACCTGAATCCATTCACTGCTTTGGGTTCCCTGGGCTGCAGTGTCCCACTCCAAGGGCACAATTCATTCAACTCCCCTCCATTAGACAGCTGGTTTATCTAGCTCATGGAGATAAAATAATATATACCATAAAAATAATTCCAGATTTAAACTCCTGCATTTATAACATTTCCCATCTCCCTCTCTTTTTTCCTTTCTTTTTTTCCATTTTTTTCCTTTTGTTTTATTTTCTTTAAAATTACTCCACCACCACTAAACTGCAGTGTCTCTAATCCATGTGTGGACAAGGATGCAGGAAATCCAAAGCACCTTATTAACACACAGTAATTTCCAAAGCAATACAAGCAGGCAGGTATTATGGCAGATGCTGTAAAGAAGCAGAAAAATCTAATAACTTGGAAAAGAAGAGAAAAGCATACTCCAGAAAGATTTTTCCGAGTTGAAAAAGTGTTAGGAAAATTAATCCACAACACCAGAGGTTAATGTGCAAAAAGGAGACAGAGTCCTTTTTATTTTATTTGAATAAAGGGAGAGGCCATGGGGCATTCCCTTGGGATCTCTCCAATTTTTGGAGCACCCAGCCTCCTTTTTATCCCAATTTCCAGCCACATTTCCCTTCTCTCTTTCCCCATTTCTGAGGTAATTGAGAGGTTCAGACTTCCCAAAACACCTGATACCAGAGATTTCCCTCTAATGTACAACCCTCCCTTTTCATTTTTAATACTTATGGAATTTAGGGGTTTTCCTTCCCAATTGTTGCTTTCATCTTTCAATGTCTAACTGCATTTACCAGCAAAGCGAAAGTTTATTTGTAAAAGCAAATATCTTTTTCCATTCATCAATCAGTGGAATCCTTCCCATTGTCTCTTTTACCTCCCAGTGCTGGTTTTGTCTACCAGCAGACCCACAGCTTGTTTGGAAAGACAAATCCACCGTTCCTCTCAGAAGGAAGATGTAAAACCCAGTGGGCAGCAGCACCTGGAGGTGAATGGGCTCATGGAGAGGCTGTGAAGAACCGCTGAGAGCATCCCTGAGAGAAAAACACCAATCACTTGATTTTAAAATTTAAAAAATTTAATAGTAATAAAATGGTTATAAAAATAGTAATACAATTAGAGTAATGATAATTTGGACATTTTGAATTAGGACAATATGACGATAGAGACAAAGAGTTACGGACAGTCCGGGTAACTCTTTCTGGGCAGCACAAGCTCAAAAAAGGACCCACATTAATAGAGGATTAACCCTTATAAACAACAGCCTGTTGCATATTCATACACCTCATACATGCATAAATTCCATTCAAACACAGGATTCTGTCTGGTCATCGTCAACTTTTTCCTCTGAATCCTGACAGCATCTTCAAGGAAGGAAGAAGTTCATTTCTTCTGATAATGGAGCAATAAATTCTCTTTCTCTGAAAGATTCAGGTGTCCTGTGGCTGCTATCTCACTGTGAGTCCTTTCTTTAAAAAATATCCTACATAGCATCGTTTCTATTTTAACAATTTTTATAACCTAAAACTATATTTATCACACTACTCAAGAGAATTAACACAGCATAACTTTCTAACACAACACATATAATATTCATTTTAATATTTGCAAAAAGCCAATCATAAAATACACATTTTTCACACCTGGCATGGCTCAGTCACCGCTTAATTCCTGGGGAAGGGTGGCTGGGAGAGGGTCCCGGCAGCAGGGCTGTCCCGAAGGCAGGCGCTGACGGCAGGATTTATCACTGCCAGCACGCCTCATTACCCACTGCTCGTTAGTGTTTAATGGAGCCAGCAGAGGCTCCGAGCTGCCTTGGCCCCCGGGTGCTGCTCCCGGGGGCTGGGATGGCGCTTTAAGTGTTAATTTAATGAGCCAGGCAGTGTGACAGCACTGCCAGGAAATCGGAGCTGGGACAGCCCTGGGTGGGATGTGCTGAGCCCCAGAGTGGGGACAGAACCACAGGTGGGACATACAGAACCCAGGTGGGATGAGCAGAACTTCTGAGAAATGACAACCCCAAGTGGGATGCCCAGAACAGTGAGGACAGAACCAGGTGGGATGTGCAGAACCTCAGGCAGGACATGTAGAACCTCAGATGTGATGAGAAAAACTCAGGTGGGATGTGCAGAGCCCCAGGGGCATGGCAGCCACAGGTGGGACATGAAGGACTCTGAAGCAAAGGCAGAACTCAGGTGGGATGTGCTGAGCCCCAGAGTGGTGACAGAGCCCCATATGGGATGTACAGAACCTCAGGTGGGATGTGCAGAACCCAGGTGGGATGTGCAGAACCCCAGATGGGATGTGCAGAACCTCAGGTGGGAGCTGTAGCAGCCCCAGGTGGGGTGTGCAGAGCCCCAAAGAAATGACAGCCTCAAGTAGGATACCCAGAACATGTGATGGCAGAACCCAGGTGGGATGAGCAGAACTGCAGGGGAATGTGCAGAATCCAGTTGGGATGTGCAGAACCCAGGTGGGATGAGCAGAACTTCAGAGAAATGACAACCCCAAGTGGGATGCCCAGAACAGTGATGACAGAACCAGGTGGGATGTGCAGAACCTCAGGTAGGACATGTAGAACCTCAGATGTGATGAGCAGAACTCAGGTGGGACATGCAGAGCCTCAGGGTGATGGCAGCCACAGGTGGGGCATGAAGAACTCTGAAGCAAAGGCATCTCCATGTGGGATGTGCTGAGCCCCAGAGTGGTGACAGAGCCCCAAATGGGCTCAGATGGGATAAGCAGAGCCCAGATGGGATAAGCAGAACCTCAGAGAAATGACAACCCCAGGTGGGATGCCCAGAACATGTGATGGCTAAACCCAGGTGGGATGAGCTCAGCCCAGGTGGAATGAGCAGAACCCCAGGGGGATGTGAGGTGGGACAATGCAGAGCCCCAGGGCAAGGGCAGCCGCAGGTGGGACATGAAGAACTCTGAAGCAAAGGCAGCTGCAGGTGGGATGTGCAGAAACCCCCAGAAATGACAGAATCCCAGCCCGGGATGGGATCCCAGAGCTCCAGAGTGATGGCAGAACCCAGGTGGGATGTGCAGAATCTCAGGTGGGACCTGTAGAACCCAGGTGGGATGTGCAGAATCTCAGGCAGGACATGTAGAACCTCAGGTGGGATGTGCAGAACCCAGGTTGGATGAGCAAAACTTCAGAGAAATGACAACCCCAAGTGGGATGGCCAGAACATGTGATGGCAGAACTTCAGGAGGGATGAGCAGAACCCAGTTGGGATGTGCAGAACCCCACTGTGATGTCTCATGGCACAAAGGAAACAAAATCTGCCCCAAAAAAGAGGGAGCAGGAGGCAGACACAGCAGCCAGAACCCCAAGGGACCAGCACAGGGCTCATCCTGCAGGTCCCTCTGCCCCAGCACAAGGGATTGGAGGATTTGTGGCTTCTGCAAGTTCTCTCTGCTCAGGGCAGGTTTATAGGAGTGTGTATAAACATGAACACTCTCTGATGAGCAAATAATGGAAATATCTCTGTGAAAAAGGAGAGGAATGTACAAATGGTTGAGCAAGCAATGAGCAGTTTGAAAAAGTAAAGGCATCAGCCAAAAACTCCTGCTGCATGATGGTGTTTCAGATGCTGGTTGTCACACACAGCAACCCAGCCAGGTAATTTGCTGCCTTTAGAACTGAAACAACTTCATTTTTCTTGCTTGAAATGTTATCTTGGTGCCAACTGGTCTTGTAGTGCCTCTGTTGTGCACTGCCTCCCATCAACCACGCTGCTCTGCTGTGGGGAAATGTCAGCTTGAGAGATCCCACAATCTATTACTGCCCCAATTTATCCAAATTCTTCCAGCTACTTCAGTTATGGGATCAAAAAGGGCATAGAGAGCCTCAAATTTAGTATCCAAGTCACATAGCACATGTTAAAGAGCTTGGAGAGTTAAGCTTCAGCTACTCTGCTTTAATTTTTTAAATGCCAAAGCTCCCCAGAAAGCATCTTTCAGAGGAGGATACCTACTTAAATCCTAAACACTCTGATAAAAATGTTATTTAAAACATTAGGATATGTGAAAAAGAGGCACTTGAAAGTGAATAAGACATTCAGCAAAGTAATTGTGCACACACATAAAACACTCACCCCCTGCACACTCTGCTGGTTTTGCGTTCTAAGCTTCAAATGATGGCCCATGAATTAATGCTGCATATAATGTGAAGGTTGTGGAATGAAATAAAGCACAGTAGCAAAAAAACCCCAAACTCTATAAAAAAGCCCTGCCTGCTGTCCTGAGCTGTCCAAACACACGTTCCTGTTCCACCCATGAATTGTAGTGCCTGGTATACCATCCATCAGGGATTTAATTTCATTATTTCATCAAGGGAAGATCATAAAACCTGATTTTACAGCTACTGTAGAGAGGCTGAAAAGTGCCCAGAGAGGAGATGGAGCACACTGTTATTCCTGATTGACTCGAGCACTCAGATTGATTTCACCATGAGGGGAATGGTTATTAATGTCTCCTCAGCCAGTAAATAACCAGAGTGATTTAGAGGCTGTGCTGTGGAACAGGGAGTCACCCCCAGCTCAGCAGCACCCCCTGACAGCCCTGGGGAGCCTGAGGGGTCCATGTCCACCTGCAAGGGGGAGATTTTCATTTTTAGCACATTTAGCATTAAATGTCACTGTATTCCTGCCCCATCTTTACACTCAGCCTCTTTCAGAGATCACCTTGTGCATAAAATTAACTTCTATTGATGCCTCAGGTTTTAGCTTTTATATTTTTCAGGTTCTGTGCTGCTTTGGTGTGTGGGTCTGGGCTGCATATGAGGGGATGGTGAGCTCAGTGCACAGAGCAGGGAGACAAAACAATTCCTGCTCTAGCTGGGCACCAAGGACAAATGATCCAAATCTCAGCCCAAGAGCACAAACAATGTGGGCTGAGAGAGACAAAAACAGGCAGGATGGGATTGCATGGGCTAAAGCTGGAATGGGACAATGAACTCCAATATGGAAATGGAGCAGAATTTATAAAAGTGAGAGACCCCGTGACTCGTTGTCCATTTTGTGACCATTTTAGTTCATCTTGGGTGCAGCTTTGGACCCCCAAAGCAAAGTTTCTTATCTGGCTTTGGTGACTGGCAGCTCAAGCTGCCTCTGCTCTGAAGAGACCAAAGCTGAAACCAAGCTGTCAAACCATTAAACCAGCTCAGGCTTTCCAGCCCATCCAGCCCTGTCCCTCCCAGCCCTGCTGTGGATTCTCCTGGTTGAGGAGATGTATTTTTCCAGAAATGAGCAGTATTTAGGTATCAATATCTGGCACAGCCCTTCCCTTAGCAGCAGCACTACACAAGAAGAGGGATCTGAGGAGAGCTATCAAACCCACGAGGTCAGGAGGGAAGCAGAAGAGCTCAGGTACACAAAAGCAGCCCAGGGCATGGCTTGCACTGCTGCTAAGATTAAACTGTTCAGAGAAGAGCAGCAAAAGCTTTTCTTGTCTTTTTTGTTGTTTTCCCCCAGTACTATTTTAATCAGTTTGGCAGTAGAAATGTCTGCAAGGCATCTCTCACCAGTTTATGTCTTTCACTGGTAAACATGTATGAAATGACAGATTTTCCTGTGGAAACCTCAATCCTGTGGCCACTTGACAAGTTGTAGAAAATGAGGCCAGGGGCTTGTAACAAGTGATAAGCTCATCACCTTGCCTGTGCTGGGAAATACCCACCTGGCTCTGAGAGAGAATTTCTGAGATAGATGTGCTGATGTCTGCAAAGCCCTCAGAGATCCAGCAGCAGTGCCAGGGTGTGTTTGGAGCTGGGCCCTGTTCCCCCTGAGGACAGCAGCAAAGCTGGGGCCCAAAGGTGCTTTTTCAAGATTTCCAAGTGTCTGACCTTCCTATTTCAGCACTGTTTAACATTGCACTCACACACACACACACACACACACACACACACACACACACATATATATAAGATTTAATCATTTTTTCCTGGTACTCATGCAGCTGCACTATTCTGGGAATCACTTTATTGCAGCATTCAGGGGCAAATTAGTCTTGCCAATAATTGCTGAGGATAAGTGTGTTGTGTTTTCTCCTCCTGGATGTTTCCATCTCTCCCTCCCCTGTATTTAGGCACAGAGCAGCATTTCTCACTTGCTGTTCCCCTGCACTGAGGAGCAGAGCTGTGACTCTTGTCTGGCACTGCCATGGACACCCAGGCTGTCTTCCCCAGTAAGTTTTTGCCAGGTTAAAGGATTCCATGATTTGGGATTTGGTTGCTCTGAGATGAGCCTGGTGCCACCCAGGACATTCCTCTGGCTGCCCTAGATGGCTCGAGGCTCTGGCAGGGGGCTCAGAAACCTTGGCACAGAGTCAAAACCACCTGTGCCTTTGATTTTGGCCCATGGAAACAATTACCACCTTTGTGTGAGGATTTACAAGCCACAAGAGTTTGAGTAGAATGATAGTTAATTTGTTACAGGGTGAAAAAGTAGAATTTTGGGGATTTAGAATGGGGGTTCAAGAGACAAGAGGGAGGAATCTGGGCATACCCTCCTCCTCCTCCTGCCTCCTCCTGTGTCCCTCTCCCCTGGGGGACACAGCCAAGGGTGACACTGTCCCTTCCCACCTTCCTCTCACACCCAAAATCCTCCTGGCCAACCAGGTTAACATTCCCCAGCTTCTCCCTCAGCGCCTGAATAACTAATATATTCATTAATATTATTAATTAAACAAAATACAAGTTGTAGGTGTTTGGTTTCCGTCCTGGGGGAAAGCTGTTGTTCTGTGTCATGGCTTTCCCCCCCAGCTCTTTGTCAGTGCCTCCCTGCACATCCCTGAGGAGCTGCTCAGGTGCTTCATTAAGGGTTTAATTACCTTGAATTGAAATCTGGCCTCCTTTTCTATTTTTAACAGTGGCCCAAAATTAAGGTTTGACTTAGAAAAACACCAAAAATCCCAATTTTCGTTTCCTGCTTGAAACTGGAGGAGGATTGACTGAAACAAGCTGCTGAAAGGGGGCTCAAAATTAGGGATAACTCACCTGGATGTCACTTCATGACACATCCATCAGCCCCAGCCCTGCTCCAGCATGAGCACTGGGGCTGCAGGACCAGCATCACCTCTCCACAGGGAGGGGAACCCTTCCCATCACTCCTAACATCCAAACAACTTCCAAAAAGGACTTCAGTGCTTCCTGGAGCAGAGCTGGAGCTGTATTTCTGTGTCATCTTCTCCAGTAATTGTCACTTGTTTGGGCCTGTGGCGCTTGGCAGCCAGGATGGGGAGGCAATAATGTAGCAGGTTATTAATTATGCTGCTTTATAAACTCTCCATCTTATCTACAAGCAGATCTTTACTCTGACAAGGAGCCTGAGCACAGGCACAGCCAGCTACAAGGTGTTATTAATTGTAGCACATGGCTGTTTACAGAGATACAGCCCCGCTCCCACCTCCGGAGGGATTAAACGAGACCTCGCCCAGAAACGGGGGGTGAAAAATGGACCCAAAATGAAATTCCTCACCACGATGCTATTTTTAAGCCAGAATTGCATTTTCACTCCACAGGCACATCAGCCCCGCAGCAGGGGCGTTAGATAAAACTGCAACATTTAAATAAATGACACTTTAAAAATGCCCTGGAGCCAGGCAGCTCCCGGAGAGGAGGTGTCTGCAGGGAGGGAGCAGCAGGGGCTGTGCTGGGGGAATCATCTCTGCTGCTCCTGCTCTGCCCAGCCCAGCCCCAGAGCCCCCCAGCCAGGGCAAAGCCCCTCCTTCCCCTCTGTTGTATTTGTGGGGACTCACAAGGAATGATGAGTCTGATTCCATGTTCTCAGAGGCCAATTTATTATTATATTACATTATATTATATTATATTATATTATATTATATTATATTATATTACATTATATATAGAATATATATTATATATTATATATTATTAAAATATATCATATATATTTTATATAATATAAAATATATAATATATATTTTTATATATTTATATATATAAATATATATTATATATATATAAAGAATACTATACTAAAGAATACAGAAAGGATACTTACACAATGCTAAAAACATAATAATGAAAACTCATGATAATAACAAATAAAAAGATAATAATGAAAGATAAAAAGATAAATAAATAAAAAGATAATAATGAAAACTCTCTCGAGTCCTGACATAGCTTGGCCCTAATTGGCCAAAGAGTGAAAACAACTCTCACCAGAATGCAGTAAAACAATCATCTGTGGGTAAACAATCTCCGAACACATTCCACATGAGCACAACACAGGAGAAGCAAATGAGATAGGAATTGTTTTCCTTTCTCTGAGGCCTCTCCTGCTGTCTTTCAGCTTCCCAGGAGAAAAATCCTTTTCCCAGAAAATGTGAATGCCACACCTGGGCAGTCCTGTTCAGATGGTAATCTCCAGCCTGAGCAAACATGTTCTGCCTGATTTAAACACTCAGTTTTCTTCTCTTTCACTCGGTGTTCTTTCCAGCCCCACTGTGTGATCCTGATGGGCCAAAGAGTGAAAACAACTCACAGCAGAATCCAATGGAACAATCACCTGTGGGTAAACAATCTCCAAACACATTCCACATGAGCACAACACAGTAGAAGCAAATGAGATAAGAATTGTTTTCCTTTTCTCTGAGGCTTCCCAGCTTCCCAGGAGAAAAATCCTGGGCGAAGGGATTTCTCAGAAGATGTGAATGCCACACCTCTGAGCACTGCACGGGTAACCCTGGCAGGTCACAGAGCACCTGGAAGGGTTGGAAATTCGCTTTGAAGGTGGCCATGGCTCTGGTGTGTGCCTCTGGTCAGAAGTGGCACAGCCCCTCTGGGCCATTCCCAACCCATTGCCATCATTTTCCCAACTCAAATCCCCTGAGGTTTGACTTCTGCTCTCTTCCACCAGCTGGGTTCTGCACAGGCTCAGAAATTTGGCTGAAATATGGGAAAGTCCTCAAGACTCAGAAAATAAAGCATTGATAAACTTCTTTGTTCTTATCAGCATTTTCCCCAGCAATGTTTTGTCCTCTCTGGCAGGCAGTTTCCCTATTTCCCCAAAACACCCAGGCTGCCCTCAGCCCCATCCTCCCCCCCTCGAGCTGTTGTGACAACACAGACACCCATTTTTACAGAACAGCTCACCCTTACTGATGTCAAATGTTGTTAAAATAATCTTCTTAGAAAGCTGCTTGATTTATGGTTACTTTTTACTGCTGGCTTTTTTTTTTTTCAAGAAAATCAATCCTCTTGTACTTTCCCCTTTGAAAAATTCCTCCAGTAAATTTCCTCCTCTGAACTGCTCTGACAGAAATCACTTCCCTGCCCTTTCTGCTTTTTAAGAAATGGGAAAATCAGAAGCAATAAATGACAAACCTCTGAGCCCCACTGACAGAAATGGGATGGTTCCGAAAAACAAATATTATTTATAGTTATCACTATTTCCTAGTTTGTTCCTGTGTTTCAGCCATGCCTCCTGAGCTGTGCTGCATCTCTGGGGTGGCATTTTTGGCCTTTTTTCGCTGGTTATTGGCAGTGACACAGGATGACATCCCTGTGATGGTGTGGCAGCTCAAATCCCTGTGTTTACTGGAGTGCTCCAGGGGCTGCTCAGGAATTCCCTGGCTGGGGGATCAGGGAATGGTGAACTGGGATCCCCAGCTGCTCCAGAGGCTGCAGGGTGACTCAGAGCTTGCACCAGGCTGTGAGAGTCCAATTTCTTCTGTCACTGTAGGAACCAGCACTCCCAGCCCGGCCGCTGCACGTGATGGGCAGCCCTCAATTGCTTCCTGCAAAAGTTCACAGCAGGACACTTTTATTTTTGGATATGGCAATGAGTGAAAGTTTGGCAGAAGGAGGCAGGATTTGGATGGAGGAAATCAGACAGGACTCCACCCCATGTCTCTCCAGCCTGGGGAATTTAGGGTTTGAGCACTGTGTTTTCCTTGGGACCGAAGCCCCAAAGGAGACATTGGTGAAAGCAGCACTTAGGAGGCTTTTGGGATAGCCACATTTTTCCAAATCCCCCTCTAACATGTCACTGGGAAGGGACACCAAGTGACCCCACTTGGAGGGACACCAAGGACCCCTCTCTGTCCCTCCCAGCTCACACCAAGTGTGAGGTCACCCCAAACCCCACCAACAAAACACCCCTGCAGGAAATGATTGCAGAACCTCTATCCAGCCAGGAGCTCAGCTGTCACCTCTACATCCATCAGATGCACCTTGTAGGAGGGGAGAAGGCCTGAGATTAGATCGCACTGCAATCTCCAAGAAAAACTGCTTTTTGATGGCAAAAGTGATGAATTGCTGTCTGTTCAGGGAAGATCACATCCTTGTGTGGCAGTCAGAGCTGTTCAGTGCTCTGAGGCTGAGGGTGATGAATCAGTGGAGTGGGGCCTGGAACTCATCCAAGGGAGGCAAAAATCTCTATTTTATAAATATATACACATATACTTCCACACATGGGAGTCTGAAACCCATTTTCTGCTGCCCAAAGAGCAGCTGTTCTCCATTAAACAGCCCAAGGTTTCACCCACTCCTGCTCATGCCTTTGTTTGCACCCAGGACTGGATGTTATGAGGATGAGGAGGGAAGTTAATGAATCCCCATATAATGAGGTTTCATTAATAAACTGTTTATCTCAGTGACACATTTTTCCCCAGACTGTGACTGCTCTAGGCTGGACAGGGCTTGGAGCAACCTGGTCTGGTGCAATGTGCCCATGGCAGGGGCTTGGAACAAGAGGGGCTTTAAGGCCCTTTCTGATTCTGTGATTCCATCACTCTGTAATTGTATGATTTCACAAAAGCAGGCATAAAACACACAAGCCCTTCCCCAGGCAGTGCTGTGGTTCAGATAATAATGGAGACAAAATTGCCAATCTATTAAAAGGCATCTGCTTTTAAAGATAAACCCAGCTCACTTTGCTATTTCCAAGGTGACTCTTTTATTCCCAAGCCACCAGCTGAAAACTGCTTGGAGGGAGGCAGGGGGGGAAGCAGGGGAGATCATTCCTCCTCTGCCCCAGCCCTGTGGAGCTTTCCTGCCCTGAGAGGAAAAGCTGCTGCTCTAGCATCTGCCTGGTTTAGCAGGGCTTAGTGCTGCTCCTCATTTATAGTGGCAAGTCCAGGAGTGGCTCTGGCCACGTGGGAAGGGGTCAGGATATGCAAAATCTCCTCCAGCATCGCTGCAACAGGTTGTAAAATACTCACAGCACCTGCAAGCCTGGGATCTGACATGACACGAGCTTTTCCCTTCCCCAAACAGAGGGAAAAAACAGCATTTAAAACACTCAGAGCCTGCTAAGATCTGCTGTCAGGGCCAAATGTCATGTTTCTAAACATCTTTACAATGGCTTTTAGTGTTGCCTGGAGATTTTGGGGGGTTTTTTAAGCCTGTCTTTGATCTCTTGGACAGAAGTGATCAGGGACATCTCCTGGGATCACACTGCAGCCCCACTCATGCAGGAACCCCCTTCTCTGAACAGCATCCTACAATGGTTTGTGCTTGGAGGGACCTTAAAGATCACCTTGTTCCACCCCCTCCCACTGTCCCAGGGTGCTCCAAGCTCTGTCCAGCCTGGCCTTGGACATGGCAGGGCTGGGACAGCCATTCCCTGCACTACACCAGGGAATTCAGAGTCTTTGGAATGCAGTAAATCTGCGTGCGGGCTGTCTGCATAAGACAGAGGTTTGGGTGGATAATTTATAAAGGATGGTAATAAAACAGACTGCACAGTTTAGATCTTAATAAAACTGTGATGCCTTTTGTCTGATTTTATGGACAAATTTTATTAACTTAGTACCTTTGTACCAGAGAGGTCTGACAGGTTTCTTATGGCTGAGAGCTCTCCTGTGCAGCAGAAGAATATCAGAAACATTTAGTGCCCAGCAGCAGGAGATCACAAACCCACCCTCCTTGCAAATCCATCCTCCTCAGGTGAGCCAGGGCTGGGAGGGACCTGTAGGAGAGGAGGAATCACAGAATTATGGAATGGTTTGGGTTGGGATAGAGCTGCAGCAATGAGGGAATCACAGAATTATGAAATGGGTTGGGCTGGGATGGAGCTGCAGGAGAGGGGGAATCACAGAATTATGAAATGAGTTGTGTTGGGATGGACCTGCAGCAATGAGGGAATCACAGAATTATGGAATGGTTTGGGCTGGGATGGAGCTGCAGGAGAGGGGGAATCACCGAATTATGAAATGGGTTGAGTTGGGATGGAGCTGCAGCAAAGAGGGAATCACAGAATTATGGAATGGATTGGGTTGGGAGGCACCTTCAAGACCATCCTGTTCCACCCCCTGCCATGGGCAGAGACACCTCCCACCATCCCAGGCTGCTCCAAGCCCCATCCAGCCTGGCCTTGGGCACTGCCAGGGATCCAGGGGCAGCCCCAGCTCCTCTGGAGGAGCCTCTGGCCTGGAGCCACCCCAGCTGGCAGCCAGGGCTGGCAGCTCTCAGGGACAGCTGGTGCCTGGGAGCACCAGGAATTAGGAATGGTTTGCTAACAAATCTCATTCCCAGCCATAATCAGCAGTGCTCAAGCACCCATCCACAGCCTCCCTGTGTCCCACCCCCACAGCTCACACTGGAAAGGGGTACCCAGGAATATGGGGAGGGGTCCTGGCTGTGTGCTGTGACAGAGGGATATCCCTGCTGCAGGATTCATGGGGATGGTGTGGGATGAGACCCTGGCAGCCATGGCTGGGGGGCCCTTGGGACACCCCAAAACCAGCTCTGCTTGCCCTGCCTGTCCCAGCCCCTTCCTCCAAGGAACAAAATCCAGGTGAGAGCAACAGGTCCCAGTGTGCAGCCCTTCCTCACCCCAGCTGGTTCATGGATTGTTTATCTGCCATAATTATCCAAATGATTTGCATCTTCTCTAGGCCTGGGCCCAGCTCCCCTTGGTGAGTGATCCACCAGCCCTTTGTGCCTGCCTTGTTAAATTAATTTAGGTGAATTTTTGAGGTGCTGATTCTGACACTTGTGTGCAAGACTTTGCCTTGGGATGGGGGAAATGGCCTTGGGATGAGGGAATTGGCCTTGGGATGGGGGAAATGGCCTTGGGGAACTTCCACCCACCAGGGATGGGGGAAATGGCCTTGGGATGGGGCAATTGGCCTTGGGATAGAGGAAATGGCTTTGGGGAGCCTCCCCACCAGACACAGCCATAGGATTTATGGTGTTTTCCTTGAAGAGCTTCATCCCCACACATGACACAGCCCTTACAGAGATCATCTGAGTGTTTTTTCTCTGCTCTTTCCTGCAGGCAGGACAATTCAGCAGACATGGGAGGGTGGTGGGGTTTGATTGGGATCCAACCCCATCCCAAGGCATCCACACTGCTGAAGGACACAGCCAACATCCTCCTCCCTTGTACTCCAGGGTTAAAAAAAGGGGGGAAAGAAGGGAAGAGAGAGTAGCAGGATTCTCGTTTTGTTGCCATAGCAGCCTTCTGGATTATTTAGACTGATAGCATTTGTAAAAATTCAACAAAGGGTAAAGGATCACTTGGAAATGGGAGCAGATGTAACAGTGCGTGCCATATGCCACTGGGAAAAAAATCCCTTGGCAAAGGCAGCATCATCAGAACGAGAGCCTAACCCACATTGTGCCACGGAAAATGTCACTTTCTCTAGATTACAGGGTAGAGGATGGAGCAGAGAAAATTCTGTTCACAGGGATAATTGCTGAAAGGCGTCCACAGCACGGAGCCTCCCCTGCAGCCCTGCTCAACCTCCATGTGACACAAAGGAAAGGTTGTTAACATTAAAAATTAATTAACCCTCGCACACAGCTTAATGGAAGTCACTCCTGAGAAAGCCTGCCTGCCCAAGGGGGGAATTGCAGGGGGCTCTGTGAGGAGCAGAGCCCGAGGAAAGGCGCTGCCTTTGCAGCCTGAGCTCTGCTGCAGCAGCCCTGCAGGGCTGAGTGTGGTGTTGTGATTTCAGGGTTTACCTCAGAACCTGGGGTCCCTCCCCTGATGATCCCTCCCAGGTGTGTCAGTCACCTCTCCTTCCCCCTCCCTGACCCCTCCCAGCACTGTCTGTCAGTACTGGCATTCCTGAAGGGCATCAGTGATTGGCAGATTCAAAGGATGCCCTCTACCCCTGGGGGCATTGGGCCATCCAGGTGTCCTTTGTCCCTTTGTCCCTCCCCTCCTGTACCTGCTTGGTGGCTCCCTGCCCCTTCCCTGCCCTCTCCCCGGGGTTCAAAGGAGCAGCAACCATGGGCTCAGGGAGTTCTGTGGGAGCTGGTGCTGCATTCAGAGGCCTGTGGGCCAGAATAAAGCTCTGGATCCAAACCCTCCATCAGAACCGACTCCTTTCCTTCACCATCACCTCAAAGCTTCTCCACAGAGGGAAACCTGAGGAGCAGCCCCTGTTATGGGGGGAAGCTCCATCCCAGCACCACCAGAGCTCCTGCAGGCCTGGAATTGTCCCCACAGGCCCAGTGCAGCACCCAGCCAGCCAAAAGTGTCTGTGGGGTGAAACACCACACACCCAGCCAGCCCAAAGTGTCTGTGGGGTGAAACACCACACACCCAGCCAGCCCAAAGTGTCTGTGGGGTGAAACACCACAGTGCCACTGTTTGGTTCAGCACCAAGGCCCAGACAAGCTCAGGTACATCCCATCTGGGTATATTGGTAATTATTCCAATAGCTGACGGAGCCTCTCGGAGCTCCAGATCAATCCCAGGAGTTGCTAAAGGCTCCAGCACACCTGGAGGTGCTCAGGGCAGTCACCCTGAGCAGGGGTCAGGGCAAAAGGCCCCAGCTCTAGAGAGGGAATGTCTGGAAGAGAGGCTGTGGGTCAGGGGGAGCTGCTCCCCAGCATCAGCCTTGTCCCACTGCTCCTGGAAGGCACAGCCCGAGCTCCTCATGGATCCAGCCAACACCAGAGCCCTGCCAGAAAGGCACTGAGGGATGAACAGAGGCCAGCACATCCAGTATGTGGATGGATGAGGGCTTGGAGCAACATGGGATAGTGGAAAGTGTCCCACAGAGGGATGCAATGAGATGAGTTTCAAGGTTCTTTCCAGCCCAAACTGCTCTGTGATTCTCTGATAATACTTGGGAGTGATGAAGCCTGGCAGGGGAAAGCTCTGATCCCACCCCCAGAACCCTTCTTGGAGCTCCCTGCAATTGGAGGCAGATTGGCAGGAGTTCCCATTTTCACTCACCCAGCACTGCATGGGGCTTAAAAGGCTCTTATTTATCAGATCCTCATTATGAAAGAGATTATTAAATGCCCAGACCTTCCTACAGCAGCCTGGGCATCAATCCTGGCCATGCCCCCTTGCTTGCTTCTGCTGCTGCAATTTTAAAATAAATAAATAAATAAATAAATCAGAATGGCCACGTAATTATAGGAATAGAGACACACATTAGGCTGGAGCAGCAGGGAATAATTATTTGCTGTGCTTCAGCACCCCAAAGCAGACAGGAGTGGAGGGGAGGCTTGCTGTGGGTGGGAGCTCCTGTTGCTCACCCTGGCCCTGGCACAGGACCAAGCCCTGGCAGCCAGGAAGGGGAAGCAGACACCAGGGATGGTGCTTGGCACAGCCAGGAGAGCCAAAACCACGTGCAGAAGGGAGGGAAGGGCATGGCCAGAGGCACAGCAGGGGTGGAGATGGGGAATGGAGCAGAAATATTCCAAAGTGGAGCACACAGAGCCCCTTGGGCACCCCCAGCCCAAGGACAGCGAGACACAAGGGCTGCCCCACATCTTCTGTGTGCCCATGGGGTGGGACATCACCACAGCCAGCCTTGAGACCAGCAAAAATCACCTCAGCTGCAAAAAAGGAAAAAAGTTGCTTTATTACATTACCAGCCTGTGGAAAATGTATATCCTGTTCCTCTCCAGAGGAGAGAGACACATAAAATTTGGGCTCGTTTTGACAAGATCCCTTCAGTGAGTGTAAATCACTCATGGGTTGATTAACTCCTCTTCTTAGGCAATTCTGCAAGTTAAATGACAAAGCTTCCTCTCCTCCTGAAGGCTTTTACTGAACTTGTAATGAATCCAGGTATACTAATGTCTTTCTTTTTTATTATTATTATTCTTACAGAGCCCAGGCAGCATGGCAGCGTTTCTGCCTGGGAGCTGTTTGTCATTGCACAGGACACCACTCGCTGTTTACCTTGTTTTCTCCTCAAATACCAGCAAATTAAAAAAAAAAAGGAAAAAAAAAGGAAAGAGAATGTTGTCAACCATGACAAATGATGCCATTTTTTGATGCATATGCAAAACAGCAAATGAGGCATTTGCTGATGCTTTTCCATTTCAGACACAAAAGGGGTGGGATGCTGGATGTGGCCTCTGGGAGCAGCACAGGAGGGAGGGGTGGATGGGGTTGCCAGAACCAAAATATGATAAAAATACTGTAAATTCGCAGAAAACTCAGAAATTCCCCAGTCTGGCCACAGCCAGTTCATATCTGTGATAGCAGTGGCAGAACAATCCCTCAGGGCTGGGAGCCAGGCAGCCATCCCCGCCATGGGATCTTCATCTCCTGGCCCTGTCACAGCTTCTCCCTGCTGAGGTGCTGAGATGAAGGTTTCAGGGTGCTCAGATACTGTTTTAATTCAAGGCATAATTATTTGAAAGAGCAATTATGTGCTTGGTTGTCGGAACGCAGTGCATCCCTCCAGGTGTCCAGAGTTGCTGGGACCCCGTCGGGGGGCTCAGAGACCCTGGCACACAGCCCAGAGCACCTGGGGATTTGATTTTGACCCCTGGAGCAAGTTGCCAGCTTTGTATGAGGACCTGAAAGTCACAGAGGTTTGAATAGTGTAATAACAAAATGATCACAGGGTGAAAATGTAGATTTTAGGATTTTTGGTATGGGGGTTATGGGGACATGATGGAGGAACTTGGGCATGTCCAGCCTTCCTTCTTCTTCCTCTTGTTCTCCATTTTCTGCAGTGATGGGATTGGTTTAGAGTAGAAGTGCACTGTCTAACATAGGTGATAGGTACTGGGAATTAAGTGTAAATATGTTATAGTAGTTTGTAGTATAAAAGGACAACACCACTCGAGGGCGGTCAGAGTGCCTGTGGCTGCCCTGCTGAGCGGATCGGCTGGGCAGAAAGAAAATTTTATAGATAAGAATTAATAAACAACCTCAAGACCGAAAAGTGAAGAGTCCAGACTCGTTCTTCAGTTGCAGGGCTGAAGCAGAGACACCCTGCACATCTCGGGGCTGCAATTATCAACAGCAACCCGAGACTTGGTGAAGCTCAGAGACACCTCCTAAGTGGTGTCTGAGGGAGCACCGAGCGCCCTGGGTGGCACCTGTGGCATTTGTGACCACCCTGGTGGCTGGGGGATTTTGTTCCCCTCGTGGCTGGAGTAGGAGGAGGATGAACATCCCTGTTCCTGGCTCTGCACAACTTCATCCCCACTGCTGCACCAGGGTTCTGCCTTGGGAAGCTGCCTCCAGGGTGGAGGAACTCATTTCATCTCTTGTCGCAGACATCTTTTATGAAAAATCCTTTCATTAGGATTTTTCCTCCTGAGAAGCTGGGAGGCCTCAGGAACAAAATGTAAACAATGGTTATCTGCTGCTGTGGAATGCAACAGGTGCATCTGTGATTGGCCCACGTTGGATGTTTGTAATTAATGGCCAATCACAGTCAGCTGGCTCGGACAGAGAGTCCAAGACAGTTGCCTTTGTTATCATTCTTTGCTTTCTGTTCTTAGCCAGCCTTCTGATGAGAATCTTTTCTTCTATTCTTTTAGTATAATTTTAATGTAATATATATCATGAAATAATAAATCAAGCCTTCTGAAACATGGAGCCAGATCTTCGTCTCTTCCCTCATCCTCAGACCCCTGTGAACATCGTCACAATCTCTCAGCTTCACCTGCAGCTTTCTGCCTGTGAAATCACTGTGGCACAGCAAAAAAACATCTTTATGTGTGAGTTCTGCTCATATCTCAAAGTCTGCAATGTAAAATAGAATCATTTTTAAGCCCATTTGCAGCAATATTTCTCTCATTCAGGGCAAAGAGCTGGGGCTGCTTCCCTGCAGAAATTCAGATAAAAGAGGGGGAAAATCCTGCAGCTTCCTACACCAGGCTCAGGCAAAGCAGGGATGTGCTGTTAACATGGCTGTGAGCTGCTGGAATGTTTTCTTTGATTGAAAAATAAATGCTGGTTTCTCTGGGCTCTAATAAGAGCAGGGACTGCAGTGAGGAGGGATGGATGAGCACCACCCTGCCAAGGGCAGCTCCTCAGCGAGGCTGGCACAGCCTCTCACACCTCATACAGAAAGTCCAAGTATCTCTGTGATGAGTTTGATAAATGATGGAATACGTCCTCCAAAATAAACTCTGTCAAGGAAGCTGATAGCAATAAAGGAGTTATGAGAGGAGAGGAAATTTGCCATTCAGAGAGAGATAACCTTGCAAACACTCTGTATTCCTGCCACAGAGAGAACGGAGCCGACACGCTCCCTGCTCTCCCGCCTATCCCAAAGAACTGAGCTTTTCCACAAGCTGTGAAAAGGATCGTGCTTTATCTGCTCCTTCCCAGGTTCAGCTGAGGTTTCAGCAGGAGCTTGCTGAACCATCAGTGCCTGCAATTAACACTCGCAGCTATTTTTAAGCGGGATCTGGGCTGGGTGTTGGAGAGCCCCCGGAGGGAGGCTCAGGCTCAGGCTCAGGCGCTGCTGCGGGAGGAGCATCACCCTGACCCTGTGGCTGCTCCTTGCCTTCCATCCCACAGTGGAACCTCTGGAAACCTCTAACCTCAGCCTAACCCTTAGGGGGACCCTGCTGGGGACTCTAAACCCGGGCTCAGTGTGGTCTCACTCCCTGCTGAGAGCACGGCCAAGCGCTGCTGCCCCTGAGCATCAGCACCAAACATAGCTTGGGACATCCAAGGTTGGAAAATTGTCCAAAAAAAGCTTCCAGTGTTATTTGGGCTGAAAGGAAGGGGCTGGAGCCTGAGAGCTCTGCTGCAGGCTGGGGTGGGGAAGGCTTTGGGCTGTGCAGAGCTGAGCTCTCCTAGCAGGGACTTTGTGTGCAGGATTGCTGAGGGAGGCAAGGAGAAACTGTCCCAAGGGTGAAATGCTGGTTGATTTTATAGCAGAGCAAACCCAGTGTGGCTTCAGGGAGCTCTCCAGCTTTACTCCAGGCGCCTCAGCCAGGACCTGCTGCCCACTGCAGGTACAAGTGTGTCCTTTCCCTAAGCAGGAACAACAGGCAGGACCTGGAAGCTCTGGGTTGTTAAATCTGGAACTGAATACACAACCCAAGGCCATCCCTGGGGTACCCCAAGGTGCCATGGGGCTGATGGTGAACACAGAACCAGAGGTGATGTCCAGTGCTGTACCCAGGCTGAGGGTGTGAAGAACATTTTATTATTCATTTTATTATTCAGTTCCTGCAGTGACCCAAGTGCGGATGGCAGGTCATGCTGGGGATCACTCACAGCCACAACAATGACATTTTTTTGCAGGCTCTGCAGAACCAATGACCACTCACCCTGCCCCAAAGGGCACTTGAGGAAAAGCCACAGTCCTAGCAGGAATGAGTAAAAAAGCTTTCAATACAGGTTTTGGGGTTTTTTTTGTATAAGCTCCACTGTGAGTGGAAGGAGGCAGGATGGGAGGCATGGAATGGGAGCAAGGTCTTAGAGCTGCCATGGACATCACTGTCCCACAGAAAAGCTGCAGGCACCACCTCCAACGAATTTAATTTGTGGAAGGAAGGGGCTCTATTTGTATTTGTGGCAGTATTTCATGCCCCTTTGGTGGCAAGGAGGGGCTCCCTCTCCTCCCCCAGCAGCCTCATTCCCTGGCAGCCACAATCCAATGATTCTCCTTTTTAATCTGCCTGGGAGAAGGGGGATAATTAGTAACGAAGCACACGTGCTAAGAACATGCAATTATAACCATTGGGTTATAATTTATGTCTTATCCTTCTGTGCAAAGTAATTAATATAGTAAAAGATTATTTATACCTAAGTGAGTAGAAGGCAAAGTTAGCTCCGCTCAGCAATGGACCCAGCTGAACAACCTTGCCCAAAAGTGGCTGGGGGCTGGAAACCCAGGGAGAGGCAGAGAAATTCCTGAAGGAACAGGAACTTTTTGGGAAAGCCTCTTCTTCTGGGCACCTTACAGTGGAGGGAAAGAGGTACCAGGCTCTGCCTTTTCTCTGCTCCCACTGCAGCTCCTCTGTGGGGCAGCTCTGGCCCTGCTGAGGTTCTGGGCTTTATTTTGGGTTTGAGATTTACTAAAGAATAATTTAGAGTCTGTTCCCCACCCAGTAGCCAGATTTCCTTGTTTTCTGGCCACAAAACAAGGACCAAGCAAGGTGAGGGCTGGCCCATCCAGCAGGGAGGGGCAGGGCAGAGAGGGGACAGCAGGGACAGCAGGGACAGGGGGTCCCAGCCAGCCACCAGTGCCACTGGGAAAGGAAACTGGGACCCGGAGCCAGCTCTGAATGCAGCCATGCAACAGTCTGAGCCAATTAGCAGGGACTGATTTGTTTCTGAGGATGCCCAAGCACTCACAGCCTTGCACTTTAATGAGTTTCTCTCCTCAGCTCTGGCCTGCAGCTGGTCCCCACCAGAGTCAGCTCAACATGTGCATTTTTATTAAAAATCACTGCAAACTCCTGCCAGGTCACAGAAATAGGGACCATTAACCCTCAGAGTCCCAGGGAAAGGTGGAACATGCCCAGGGAGCCCTGGGATGAGTTTCCCTGAGGTTTCCCTGCCCTGTCCCTGCTGCCTCTGGAGCTCCATGCCCAGGGGCAGAGGGGGGAGGCAGCAGGGGTGAACAAAGCCTCTCCCCTGGCAGAACCCCTCAGCCCAGGCTCAGAGGCAGATTTTGTGTGCCTGGGCTCTGTTTCTGTGGCAATTTGCCTGGGAGCACCACTGCAGAGGGAGCATCCCCAGGGGAAGGGGCTGGGAGCAGAATGGGCTGCAGGGCCAGGCTGGGGCTGCTGGGGCCTTGGGCATGGAGAATGTGGGGAAGGAGCTGGAGCTTGGACTTCCACTTCAATTCTTTACTTCAATAAACTTCCAAACTGCTGCTTCCCTCCTGTTCTGGTGGGGTTTACAGTCCCCTGGCCACCCAGCTGCTCTCTCCTATGTCCCACCTGGCCATGAAGGAGCTGTTTCAGCCAGGAGGCCACAAAGTAAAGGAGCAAACGTTGCTGCCAGCCCATGACAGGGACAAACCAGCCAGGCAGAGCATGAGGACATTGGCTTGGCCACCAGAACAGCTGAGGGGGTTCACCGCTGTCATAACCCATGTTATGTGCAGGGCAAAACCTGGATGCAAAATCAAGGTGCACAAAGCAAAGCTCAGCAGCAGAATGCAGGTTTTAGAGCCAGCAGAGCACCCAGCAGTGCTGCAGCTGTGAGGAAAGAGCCTCCAGCCAAACTGCACTCAGGTGAGCTCCCTCAGTCCAAGGGGTGTAAGAGCCTGAATGAGGGATGCAGGATTCCTGCCACTCTCCAAAATGCAGTTTATTCCATGCAAGAGGTTACAGCAGTCCAGGGTTGTGGGTGACAGAGCTGTGCCTACAGCTGTCAGCTCCAGCTGCAGGCAGGCCTGGAGACCCTTTGGTTTTGGTTACAAATGAATTATATACTTTTCTTTTGGTTACATTGCATTATAGACTTTTCTTTGCTGAGTGTCTCAATACAGTAGAACCAATCTATACCTTAACTTTTATCTATAGCCTATCATAACTACTATAATTACCATATTCATGTTACTGTTCTCCAATCACTAAAAGTTAGTACATTACAGTTTAAGCTAGAAGTTGTTTTTCAGTTTTCTTGCAGTGGAAAATTCTGAGACCTTTTTTCTACTTGCCACGTTTGCTGCCTTGTTTGCCTGTGCTCTCTTCCTGCTTGGTAAAAGCATCTTCTTGTTTGGGGTGGGTTTATCCTTTGCTCTAAGTCATAAAAATCCCTTCTAATGAGCATACCCTTGGTTATCCAGTAAGACTGGCTCAGCAATTCTTTTCTTCCATATCAAAACTTGCTTCCATCTCTATTCCTTCATCAGACTCTACATTTAAAAATCTTTCTGCTAAGCACACATATCTGTGAGACTTTCTTGTCAAACTTTCATCCTGGCCAACACCTGGGGTTCAGCCCAGGTTTGGGAGTGGCTCAGGGGCTCCTGTCCTGCCCTCCAGCTGCTCCAGCTGCTCCCTGACCCCCCAGGCCCCTCTGGCACAGGGTTCTGCCAGCCCAGGTGGGATAAAGGAGGACAGGGACACAAGGCTGTGTGCTGGGTCTGTGCTGGGTGATCAGGGCAGGTCAGGGTCCCTCGTGCCCTGGCTGTGCAGGAGCCCCCCCAGCCATGGGATGCTGCTGCTGGAGCCACCCTGGAGCAGGGATCACTGCCAGAGCCTGAGCTCTGCTTTCTGCTGCTGGACCAGCCCTGAGCATTTCACCCTGGAGCACAACCAGGTATGAGGAAGCAAAAAATAACTTGGTGCAGGTGGCTGAGGAGCAGATAGGCTTTGCTTTCTTTTTTTCTGTCCCAGCTTCCAGAGTAATTCGCAAGAACCCTTTGACAGTCATTCTCCCTGCAAGAAAAACTGGCATTTTTACAGATGATTAAGGGATTATTGTTCTTTGACACTGCTGTAGACACACAGGTGGTGTGGTGGTAGTGCAGATAAACAGCCCTGTCCATCTGGCTGTGGCTCTGCCTTGGCTTGACCAGCCCTGGGCTGCGACATTGGACTGATGATGATGATGAGTGTGAACATCATCACCTCCTGGAACAGCACTTGCCCCTCAGCTTTGTCCATGGTGGCTGTGCAGCTCATCAGTACCATGGTGGCACCCAGTTTGTGCCCTTGGCACCAGCTCCTCACACACAGAGCCCACCTGGGGCACTTGTGCTCCTCCTGAAGGCACTGCAGTGAGTCAGGGTGATTTCTCTCCCTCCAGGCCTCCTGAAATCCATGAAACTCATTCAGCAGGGAGAGGTGAGCATTAAGGATTGCAAAAGGATGTGCCAAACACCAGCAGAGAGTATTTTGAATTCTTTCCATCACTGTAAAGATGGGGGATTCAGCAGCAGGCTCTCAGGGCCCTGGCTGGTGCTGGCCATTGCTGCTCTGGGGTGCTCTGGGATTTGAGGAGACACAGCCACTGGGATTTGAGGAGACACAGCCACTCCCTTTTGCCCCTTCAGCAAGGATTGATGAGGCACTGAAAGCCACCCAGCTCTGGGCAGTGCCTGTGCCCAGCTGCTGCCCTGGCTCCAGTGCTTCTCTCCAGTTCTGGTGGCCATGGGGGCTCTCGTCAGCAGATGCTCCTCTCTGCTGCTTCCAGAAATGTGCTGTAAAGCACTGTAATGAAAAATGGATAGAGAGAGGCCTCCAAACACTGCTGTGCCAGCAAACACCTGCTCTGGGGTTCCTTCCTGCAGCCTCTTTTCAGAGGAGGCACGAGAGGCAGAGAGATCAGCCCCTTGAAGGAACATCCAATGCCCCAGGAGCAGAGCTGGGCTGGGTTCTGCTGCTTTACAGCTGAGCTCAGCACAGGGCAAGGTGCAACCTGGGGTGTGAAACCCTATTTTCATTCACAGCCCTGCCAGGAAGGTTATTAATCTGGAATAGCCCCGTGGTGCAGCCTGTGGGTATCCCCAGGGTGAGTGGGGAGTGAATAACTCAGTGGTGCTCCTGCTGAGCAGCATCCTCCTGTCCATCATCCCCAGCTGGGCTTTCCCCATGTGCAAACTGGGCCAGAGCGACCAGCGAGCCTGGGATGAAGGGAGGGGAAGCAGAAGCAGCTGATGTGCCCAGCACAGCCTGTCCCTCCTGATGATCACTCAGTACATTGATCAGAAATCTCAGGGCTCTCACTGCTCACAGTGACCCCAAGATGTGTCAGAAATTCTCTTTTCCCAGCCTGGCACTCAAAGAAGGAGTCAGAACTCTTCAGTTCTCAGTCTCAAGGTTGTTTATTGTTTCTTATCAATAAAATTCTTTCTCCTGTCCAGCTGAGGTCCATCCAGCAGGACAGTCAGAGGCACTCTGCCTGCCCCTGGAGTGGTGTTATCTTTTTATACTATAAACTACATGTACATTATTTACCATAACTTCCCAATACCTATCACCTATGTTAGACAGTGAGCTTCTACTCTAAACCAATCCAAAAGTGCCAACATCACAGCAGAAGATGGAGGCCAAGAAGGAGGACAAGAAAGGCTGGACATGGCCAGATTCCTCCATCTTGTCCCCTGAACCCCCAAAAAATCTATTTGTCACCCTATGACAAACTAACCATTATTCTACTTAGACTTTCATGGCTTGCAGATCCTCATATAAGGCTGGTATTTTTTTCCATGAGTCATAATCAAAACCACAGGGGTCTGGGGCTCTGTGCCAGGGTCTCTGAGCCCCCTGGACAAGGGGCTCGAGTCTTCCAGGGCAGCCAGAGGAATTTCCTGAGTTCCCACACAGAGGGAGAGGAAGCCCCCTGAGGTCTGTGCTGGAACAGCCCTGTTCTCACAGCTCTGCTGAGGCTGTTCTGGCCCCAGAGGAGCTGCTGCCCTCTGCAGAGCCCCCAGAGCCACTCTGTGGGACCCAGAGCCCCTCTGCAGAGCCCCCCCCACCAAGGACCCAGAGACCCCTGCAGGACCCAGGGCCAGCAGCTGTGGGCTGGGGCTGGGCCCAGGCTGGGCAGAGCAGCCCATCTCAGACAGGGTTTGGTACCCAGCCCCAGCCTCTGCTCCTGCATCCTCTGCTCTGACCAACACATCCCTGTGCAAACATCCAGACAAACAGCAGGAGGGGAAGGATTTGGGAGCACAGCCCCGGCTGGGAGTGCTGCTGGCACGGTGCCCTCCCAGCTCTGCTGTTTGTCCTCCTGCCAGCAGCAATGAGAGCTCCAGGAGGATTCTCCAAGGCCAGTGGCTGCAGATGGGAGGGCAAAAGCCAAGCAGCACTCAGAGCTGACAGCTCTGCATCTGGCTTCTGCTCTGAAGGAAGTAATTAACAGGAATAATCACCCAGGAGCAGCAGCACACCCAGGAGGGGAGCAGGTTCGTCATCACTGGGCAGGGGGTGGTGCCACCTTCTCCAGGGGCAGAACGGCAAAAGGCAGATTCATGCAAAAAAAAAAAAAAAAAAAAAAAAAAAAAAAAAAAAAAAAAACCAAACAAAAAAGGAGAGAAACAGAGGTTCCAGGCAGAGCCTGGGGAGTTTCCCTCCATACCAAGCACTGGGCAGATTTTCCAGAAGAGATTAAATAATTCAGTGGTGGCCTGGCAGGGAAGCAGCACCATCATGTTCTGCGTCTTTCGTCTTGCAGAGCAGGGATCAACTGCCCCAGCTCCTCATGAGTGAGATAAGGGAGAGGAAATGTTCCCCTGTGGGATTGCTGGCTGTCCCCATCACTGGGACCCTGAGAGGGAGCAGGGCCAGACCTGGCACTGTCACCTCCTGTCCCATGGGCTCTGCAGCACGGGGGCACCTCCCTGCACCAGCCTTGCTGTGTGGCCACAAAACTCCTCCTCACCTGGCTGACACCTGCAACACCCACTAGGGAGCAGAAAAACCCTAATAAAATTCAATGAAAGCGCTCAAAACATCCTTGCACCCCCAGTAGGGTGTGCTCCCCAAATGCCACCCCATGGGGGGACAACATCAGGTACCAGCAGCAGATCCAGGATCCTGAGTGGGGACATGGAGCATTTCAAAGCCCAGTGGGGAGTGGCAGCCACTCTGCCTCCTCAGCCTTGCCAGCAGACTTGCAGATGGATGTTAAAGGCATTTAAGTTTTAATTTTTTATGGTGTCTGACAGTTTATTTTTTAATTAAAGCCGTGCCTGTGTGGGCATAGCTGGAGCTGTTGCTCCTGTGGCTGCGCTGCCCTGGCAGATGCTCGTGGTTGTGTTTCACCCACAGGTTTGGGAGAAGGAGCAGGATGGCCTCTGGGGGCACAGCCCTTTGCTGGTTATTTCAATAAAAATGCTCAGGATGCCATCTGTGCTTCCTAAGAAAGAAGAACTGAAGAAACTCCTCCAGGCTCCATCACCTCCAAGATACCAGACACAACAAGTCATTAAAACCCATCCTTTGCACTTACAAATGACATTACACACGGTGCAGCCCTAGAATGGCCTTTCTAGTGCTTCTGGGGGGGAAGGAGGATGAAAAATCAGCCCAGGATGAGAAATGCTGCCCATTTCTGGGAAAGAGGAACAGAAAAGCTCCTGGTGTGGGTGCCCAGCACAAGGCACTGCTGGAGCAGTCACCCCTTGTTTGCCTTTCACACCAGCCCTGCTCTCAGCCAGTCGCTAAAACCAGGCATGAAACAGACTTAATTACGTTAGCAAATGGCTCCCAGGAAATAATTAACTCTTTTATGGGAGTGACCTCATTAGGCACCATTAAAGCGGGCAGAAAGGAGCCATCTGGTGCCTCTGACATCACGGCTCCAGCCGGGGCTGGGATGCAGCCACGTCCTCCCGGGGTCACCCAGGGGTGATTGTCCTGTCCTACAGCCTGATCCCAACACACAGCTGTGCTGAGGGACACCTGGTGACAGCACAGGCACAGGGCAGTCCCGCCAGGGAGCCCAGGAGCAGCTCCTGATCCGGGAGATGCGAGTCCTGCACAGCAGGGAAGGTGGAGGAACACAGATCCTGAAATCCTGAAGGAGTCAGGGCTGCCTAGGCTGGCAACACATCTAAATCAATAACCAGGCAGCCCAGCATAAATGGAGATAATTAATTACCTCTTACTGCATTATTTATTATTGCAGGGATTTATCATTTTCTATCATGATTCATTATTTTCTGCTTGCTCCCTTCTGCAGCTCCTCGTCCCTGGTGCTGAGTCAACTCCAGCCCTGGGCAAATGTCTAACAAGGGAAAAGCAGTCCTGCAAAGCTGCTGGGAAAGCTGCTTGGTGTCCAGCATGCCTGCAGCTCATGCTGTTCCTGAGGCAGGGAAAGTGAGCAGCTCCTTTTTCTGGATGTGCTGCACCCTTGTCACTGTTGGGTCAGACGTGACATCCACACGTGATCGGGGTCCAAGAAGAAAAAATATTTCTATTTTGTTCTCTTCACAAAGCATGATCTTAAGTCATTAGCTACATCACAACAACTTATTCTATTCATTGGTGCAAAGCAATTAACGTCAATATAATTGGCAAAAGTTCTACAAAAATTTAAAATAGCACGTATACGCATCTACTTATGCAGTTGTCTAGCTTACAAATATTTCCATGTATCTTTTCTAATCTGTTTCCATGCTGACAGCCTTGTCTTCTCCCTTGCTATGGATACACTCAAAAATCATCAGCTGTTATTTCTTGTATTAACTCAGCTTTGCTTGCAAGCCAGCTCCATACAGCCTCACCTGCCCATGGCTCCACCTTCCTCACAAAATCTGAACTTGTGGAAAAGTTGTTGAAACTGAAGGAGGATAGAGTGTGTTGGTTTTCTTCGCTTTTACAGAGATGGGGCAACTGAGAGGCATTTTAAAAGATTTTATTTTAATTCTCAAAACCTAACACAAAGCTCACACAACTTATACATCTATATACGAATACTAAAATAAAATATACTAACTTTAAAAAGCATAAAATAAAAATAACATTATTTTCTAAAATTAAAACAAAAACAAATTTCAACAAATTTCAAAATATAACCTGGCAAAAAACCTAAATATTTTTAAAAATTAAAACGTTAAAAAATACTATAAAAATACTACTAAAAATACTATAAAAATATAACAAAACCACATAAAGAAGACATATATATAATTATTATTAAAATAATAACATTATATAACAAAAATTAATAAACTAAAAATTTATTAAATATTTTAACAAAAAAATAAATTAACTTCTGATGAAATGGCATTGAGTTTTACATCTCTTGTGTCTCACTATTCATTGAGACTGATAATAGAATAAAATCCTTTAAAACACCTCTCAGTTGTCTCTGTAAAAGCTGGGAAAACCAAGAGATGGGCAGTGGGATGGGATGGGATGGGATGGGATGGGATGGGATGGAGGCAGGATGAGGCAGCAGATGGAGCAAACCCAGGACCTTGGTGCCCCTGCCTGGCTCCCCCAGCAGCCCAGGAACCCGAAAATGGAAATTAGGCGGCAGCAGCAGTGCCCAAGTGTGAGCATGAGGAAACACAGCTGGAAAGTGACTCCTGTTATTCCCCACCTCCCACCAGTGAGGCTGCAATCTGTGATTACATTTTACCGGGGAAAGCAGCAATATTTGCCCTATTAGCTGCCCGGCAGCTGCAGTCTGGGAGCTCTCCTGTGAGCACAATAAATGCCATTTTCTGCACCCATTGCCAGGGACAGGCAGGATTTGCAGTTTCCCGGCTGGAAGCTGCTCCAGTCTCAGGTTCCACAGCAGGACCCCGCTGGTCCCTGTCCCCCACAGGTGGGGTTGGTCAAATCTGGGCTCAGCCCTCCCTGGCACCCACGGCAGCAAGCGAGCCTGCAAAATCCTCCTTGCCTTGCCATTCACTCTGCACTTGAAAATACACTTCAAAGTTTGGTTACAATGAGAAAATCTTTTCTATGAGAAAATCCTTTCTAGCCAGCTGGGAATAAACTGGGTGACTTTGCTTGTTTTTCTCCAGGTGCGTTTGTCCCCCGTGAGACACAGGAGCTGATGTCAGGGCTCGTCCCAAAGCCCCGTGTCGGGAGCAGGGAGGTCAGGAGCAGGGACAGAGCCCCAGGGAGCCAGCAGGGAGCAGGACAGGAGGGATGTGACAAATGACACCGGCTCAGAGCATCTGCAGGCGGCAGAGGCCGGGCTGGCTGCGGCGAGCTGCGGGAGGCGGCTCGGTTAGCAGGGCTGGGAGCGATTGCCATCTAGAGGCTTTGGGGAGAGCAGTGTGACCCTGCAGACCCTGCAGACACAGCCCGAGCCGTCAGCTCCGGCCCGGTGGGTGACTCAGGGGGCTCCTCCGCCCGGTGGGTGACACCGGGGCTGCTCCGGGACCCGAGGAGGCCGTGATGTCCCCGGAGGAGCCCCCCGGGCCTGCCCGGCGGCGCTGGGGTGGCTGTGCTGGGCTAGAGCACGGAGGAAAAGCTGATGGCGGCTGGGATAGAACCATGGAATGTTAAAGTTGGAAAGGGACCTTAAAGATCATCTAGTCCCACCCCTGCCATGGCAGGGACACCTCCCATTGCCCCAGGGTGCTGCAAGCCCCAGTGTCCAGCCTGGCCTTGGGCACTGCCAGGGATCCAGGGGCAGCCACAGCTGCTCTGGGCACCCTGTGCCAGGGCCTGCCCACCCTCAGAAGACGATTTTCTTCCTAATATCTAAGCTAAATTTCTCCTTTTTAAATTTTTACCCATTCCTCGTTGTCCTGTCACTGCAGGACGATGGGGCCCCAGAGGCTGTGTGGAGGAAGGACAAGCTGGCATGGGCCAGGTGAAAAGGAGAAGCTGGCATGGGGCAGGAGATGTGGGCACAGCCTGGGGCGCCCTTAGGGCTGTTCTGTGCCTGTTCCCAGGCCGTGGGCACCTGCCCAGTTCTGACCTCTCTGCCCAGGGATGGGTGTGGGCTCTGCTTCATGAGATGGTGAAGTGCAAAGCTACTCTAAAAAGGATCAGCTCACAAAGATGCTGCCCCCAGACCCATAATTTCAGTATTGCGTTGCTGGTAAAGGGTTTTTTTGTGGCACCATGGCAAAACTCATCTGTCCTCTCACAGTGTGTGCAGCCTCCCTTCTCAGGTTTTGATGTGCTTGGCAAGACACGGGTGTGGAGTGGGTTAGATTTGATTTTTTTTTTTTAAATTAATGACATTTGAGGCTTCCCTGCTCCTTGGTGTCCCCCCAGGGCAGCGCTGCCTTTCCTGCCTCCTCCAGAGCAGCGTTGTGCAGCTGTGGAACCAACGAGGAGCACAGATGAATTTAATAAAGGTCTTGGGGACTGCCTTGTGGCACCTGCAGCCCTGGGGCCGGGTTCCTTATCTCTCCCTTATCGATCTCTTATCGATCTGTTTATCTGTGGGGCTGGGAGCGCCCGCAGCAGCAGCACGGACACCGATGGCGCTGCTCGGGTGAGAAATGGGATTTGCCTCTCTTCCACTGCTCTCTGAAGCATGAAATGCTCATTTTTTAAAAAGCACGGATGCCTGGGAGAGTCAGTTCCTTTATGTTCCCTGCTGTGCTGAGCTGCAGGTGGAAATGTTCCCCAAAGCCCAAATCCTGCTGTTTAACTTCTGTGTTTTGCTTTAAACTCTCAAGGAAAAATGCTGCTTTCCAAAATCCCATTCTTGCCTTCCTTCATGTTAAAAACCCAAAGTGAGAAAGGTGCATTGGGCACAGGCTCCAGCCCTGCCTCAGCTGGGTCTCCCTGAAGGGCTGCACTCTGGAAAATGGGATTTTCTTGCCAGTCCAGTGCCTGAGGGCTGGGTGGTGCCCATGGACACACCTGCCCTGCCAAGGAGGGCCAGGAGCAGTATTTTGTGTGGCTGCAGTGAGGGGTAGAGGGACCATCACTGTGCTGGTGATGCCTCATGGCCCCAGCACCCCAAACCCCTGGTTAATAATTATAACAAATAAATACATGTGTTAGCATCAAAACCTTTCCCTACACATGGTAGATTCAAGCCTGGTTTGCTCAGCCTCTCCATGAAGAGCTTTGTTTTTCCAAACCACCACCCATGAGTGGAGCTGGCATAGCTGTTTATCCTCACTCGTCCTGGTGCTTGAATTGGAACAGAAATCTAGGTTTCATTATCACAGCAGGCTGTGGGAAGGGTTAAATTTGGATTTTTTTGTGATGTCAGCAGCCTTGGTTTGGGCTGTGAGAGGGGGAGAGCAGCCCCTGCCCACTGTGTCTGTACAGGCAGAACTGTTTCACTCTGCAGGTCAAACTGAGTTTGATTTGCAGCACGTGGCTGTGCCAGCTGGGCACCTCCAGCTCCTGATGTTTATTTTCTCAGCTTTAACCTCCATTTTCTCCTCACAAGTTGTTCACAGTTGCCACTAATGCAATTACTTTAATTTAAATTGATATTAGGAAGGAATTCTCCCCTGTGAGAAGGCCCTGGCACAGGATGCCCAGAGCAGCTGAGGCTGCCCCTGCATCCCTGGAAGTGTCCCAAGCTGGATTGGACAGGGCTTGGAGCCCCCTGGGACAGTGGAGGTGTCCCTGCCCATGGCAGAGGGGTTTGGAACAAGATTCCTTCTAACCCAAACCATTCTGTGATTTTATGATTTGGGGATCAGTGGAAGTTTCTGATTCTCCTTCCAAGGGCTTAATCTGGCAATGAAAGAAGATTTCCCATCAGTAATAGTTTAGAGAGTGCAGGATTATGGCTTGTCCAGACTTTGGGAGTTTAAGTGCTGAAGAGTTCCAGGAATGTCACCTCTTAGCAGCAGGGACAGCAATTCCTGCCCCACTGCACATCCCATCTCTGAGCCAGGCAAGGCCCACACTGGGATGGCTCAGAGGGCACCAGAGGCTCAGAAAAAAGGGAAAACAGGAGGATTGGGAATTGCTTAATTAGAAACAGTTTTCTCCTTTAATGTTCTGCAATTACTTTGAGGTCAGGAGAATTATTAGTAATATTAATGGCTGTATTTCCAGAGAACTAATGTTAACAGTGCCCTAATTGGGCTGTACAGTCCAGCACTAATTGCTGAGGGCCAGCAGGCAGCTCATTAAGTCTTCCAGCCCTTCTCCCTGGGCAAATCTCATTTCTCCTGAGTCCACATCCCAGATAATGTGGCTGCAGAGAGTTAAAGTGTGGGGATAAGCTCACCAGACCAAAGAGGCCGAGGACTCTGCTTTTAGCCTCCCAGCCATGCCAGTGACATCTCGGGCCTTTTGCCTTTGGCTTGTGTCCCCAGGTGGACAGGGAGAGGTGTTTGCTGCTGGAGGTGGGCCCAAGTGTAGATTTTTTGGCTCTGAACGGGCTGGGATACTGTTCCACACCCCTCTGCCCTGGGCAGAGACACCTCCCACCATCCCAGGGTGCTCCAAGCCCCATCCAGCCTGGCCTTGGGCACTGCCAGGGATCCAGGGGCAACCACAACTTCTTAGGCACCCTGTGCCAAGGCCTGCCCACCCTCACAGGGGAGAATTTTTTCCCAATATCCCCTCTAAACCCACTCTTCATCACTCTGAAGCCATTTCCCCTTGTTCTATCACCACATTCCCTGGTCCAAAGTCCCTCTCTGTAGCCATGATATTTTCTGAAAAATCCTTTCCTTAGGATTTTTCTCCTGAGAAGCTGAGAGGCCTCAGGACCAAAATGTAACCAATGGTTATCTGCTGCTGTGGAATGCAACAGGTGCATCTGTGATTGGTCTCATGTGGTTGTTTCTAATTAATGGCCAATCACAATCAGCTGGCTCAGACTCTCTGGTCAGTCACAAACCCTTGTTATCATTCTTTCTTTTGCTACTCTTAGCTAGCCTTCTGATGAAATCCTTTCTTCTATTCTTTTAGTATAGTTTTAATATATGTATCATAAAATAATAAATCAAGCCTTCTGCAACATGGAGTCAGATCCTCATCTCTTCCCTCATCCTCAGACCCCTGTGAACACGGTCACACCTCTCCAGCTCTTTTGGTCTCTTTTAGGTACTGCAGGGCTGGGTGTCCCAGCAGGGAAGTGCTGGTGGTTCCCACAGGAGGACAGGACAGGGATTTTCCTCCTGCCAAAGGGGATGGATGTGCAGACAGGGATATTGTGGCTGTGAATGAACATGACCCAGGCATCATCCTGTCCTTTGGGGTGACCAGCAAAGGAAGAGCAACCAAAATACACTCAAAATACTGAAGTAAAGAACTGAAAAGCTGCAGACGGGAGGGGTTCTTTCTTATTTTTGAGTTCTGAAATGCAGCAACAGGAAACAGAAGGGTAGAGACACAATGAAGTTCCAAACCCGCCCATTTATGTTCGAAAAACATGACTAGGGAGGAAAAGAAAATTTCATCAGCTACAATTTGGTTCTCAAAATTACCAGTTTTTATAAATTGCATGTATTTATGTGTATGTATATATATATAAAAGCCTTATATTTAAAAGATTAGTGCCCCTTCTGGCAAGGCATCAATGATAATTTTCCTCTCCCATTTACCTCCACAGTACAAAGTGAAGATTATCTCATTCCAACGTCACTGTACATAAATAGCACTGTAAAAGCACCTTTACAGGGCCAGTGTTTTGCTGCCATTTTATATTGTTCTTCCTTACAGAATTCAGATAAATGCTCCAAAATACATAAAATGCTCCAATTTTGCCTTGGGGAGCAGGAAGGGGAGGCACAGAGTTGTTGCTGGGAAAGGTCCTGTGGCATTATGGAATTTTGCTTTTCTCTGGAGGTGTTTAACAGCAATAACGGGCAAGACTTTACAACAAATAGAATAATGCAGCCCTTGGGAATGTCCTGTACTCATTGTGCACTGGTTTAGCTTCTAACTCCCTCCTCCCACCCATGGGGCTGGCGTGGAATCAACCACTGCACTTAGTGAGGATTTGGAGCAAAGGAGCTTTTTCACCTAAAGGCTGGAGCCAACTGAGAGGGGGGGAAAAAAACCCCAACCAACCCAACCTAAACCACCAGCCTTTTCATTTTTATTCCCTTTTAAGCCCCAGCTCTTGGCAGGCTGAGTAGCAGATAATGGGGTTGAAGGAGGTGCCTTTCCCTTGCAGGTGTTGAGCAGATGCAGCAGCAGAACAGGGATGGCCTCTGGGAGGGGTTTAAGGGCTGCACAGCAGCAAAGGTGAGGGCAGTGGAATCCCAGAGAAATCCCAAATCCTCCCTGCATGGTTCCTGGCTGCTCCCACAGAGCAGGGGTTGGATCTTTGCTGCCCACATGGGCTTGTGAAATGCCCATGGACTCCTCTCACACCCCTGTGCAGATGGGCCACACTTGTGTTATTAAGTGAAGCAGCTATTAGCCAGCTCCTCCAGTTTTATCTGGCCAAGTTGGGGGTTTTGGGGCTTTTTTGGTGGTTTTTTTGGTGGTTGTTGTTGGGTTTTTGTTGTTTTTGTTTGTTTGTTTTGGGGTTTTTGTTTGGGTTTTGTTGTTGTCTTTGTTTGTTGTTTTTGTTTTTGTTTAGAGGTTTTTTGGGGGGATTTTTTTGTCTTCTTGTTTCTGCTCTGGCACACCAGAGAGATTTATAGAAACAACATCAAAAGGCCTGAGAGTGGAGGGGATGGATGTGCTGAGCTGACCACTGGCCCCGGGATTTGTCAGGCTGGTATTTATTACAGCAGGGGAGGTGACAGCTATGTTAAGATCAAACTCAAAAGTCAACAGTGAAATTGCATCAAGGCTGACAACTTTCAAGCAGCTTCCCGGTAATCCCTGCTCCTTCCCTGTGACAGCACCAGCAGAGGGGAGAGATAAATTAGGAGGCAGCAAAATGCACCAAGAATACAGGAACAAAAGGCACAAGGATCTAGTGCAGGCTGTGATGTGGGAAATACTCACAGGGCTGAAGGCTGCTCGTGTGCTGATGGCCTCAGATGTCTGGAAAAGGGACCAGCATCAAAGGAGAGGTGGCTCTCACCGCAGCTCAAAGTGCTGCTAATCTGCTGATAAAAGGTGTGAGCTGCAGGGACGGCCAGAGGGAAAAATAAATCGGGATGCTTAAGGGAACAGACTGGAATGACAATTACTTTATCCTGTAAAATCTCCCATTAGGAGTTGAAAACCCAAAGACAGAGGCCAAGCAGTAAGTGAGGAGGAGGGAAGGTGAAGATTGTTTTTGTTTTATATTCCATAAGCTTCTCATACCAAACAAATTTACTGCAAAAGAAGAAAATCAGTGGAAAAAAGCTGAAAACACCGGGTCCATTCTTTAAAAATACATGGATACACAACATTTACAAGACTTCTTGCTGCATATTTACACTGACTATTTTGTTTTCTTTCTAGAATTAAAGCTGCCATAAACCTTCAAAGACTTAAGGGCTGTTTCAACAGCTGAATTACAAAACAGCCCAACAAATTACAAAATAAACTTGGATGGTTTAAATAAAGGGGGAAAAAATAAACCATGTGATTCACTTCAATATAGATTTATACAGGAAAGATCATTCTCTTGACACACTGTCTGTGGTTGTGAAATGGTAAACTTTAGTATTTTAATTCATGCTTTGATATTTTGGGTCCCAAAGAGAAGGAGCTGGCTGGGCCCCTGTTAGACCACAATCCTGCTGGGAGAGAAAATGCTCCAACCATTTGCCCCCCAAAAACCCTGCAAGATGATGGTGGTGGAAACCAAACTCTAAAACCAACTTAGAAGAAGATCTTTTTGAAAAGAAATGTATTTTCTTCATAAATACAGTACAATTACATTTTACAATGTCTTTTTACTTCCTAGACATAAAACCACTAACTTTTACAAAAGAGTTCCTATACAAATACATGAAAAGAGACCCTTCCCCCCTCCCCAGCCCCTGGCACAGAGCACAGCCAGGGCAGCAGGGTGAATCCAGGATAAGCTGTGCCAGCCTTGGGGAGGGCAGCTCAGCTACCCCGGGCTGTTCCTGCCCTGGGCACTCCGGGTTTGGATTTGTCTGGTGAGAATTTGGGTTTGTCTGGTGTGAATTTGGGTTTGCCTGGTGAGAATTTGGGTTTGCCTGCTGTGCAGAGCCCGGGTCTGGGGGTGTCACACGTGTCCCACACACTCTGGCCCCTGGAGCAGGAGGTGGCCTTGGAAATGGGCCTGGATAAAACTCTGAGAGTGTCCCCCAACCCAGGCAGCCCCAAAAACCACAGCAAAGGCCATGCTCAGCTTCCAGCACAGCCCACAGGGGCAGAACTTCAGCCCAGCACTCGTGGTGATCTCAGTGTCCCCCTGCAGACTCCTCACACATCCCCAGACATAAATCCCTGCTCTAACCCGCCAGGAGCTGCAGGTAGGAGCTGTTTAATTTAATAACAACCTTGGGCCAGGTGGAACAAAAGTCTCTGGATCTCAGGCAGTTCCCTGAGCAGTGAAACCACAAAGGAACTGCCCAAGGGAAGGACTTGGGAGTTTGGCCTTTCTGTAAGCGGTGAAAGGAAAGAGGAAAAATAACTAAACTTCATTTTCTTGTTTTGCTCTACAAAGAATATGTGGCTTTCTTTATAAAAGCTACAATTCTGCTTCTAATACCCGAGTTTAAGAAAAACTCTTAGTCTAAAATTTTGGTTTGCAAAGGTCGTTGCAATCATTGTTAAAAACCACTTTCTACTAGAAATAAGCTCTACAGAAGGCAAAGGAACTAGGTGTGCAGTTTGTCTCCTTAAAGCAGGTTCTGTTTTAAAAACAAAATAAAAATCTGTACAGAGACTGAAGACTATGGTACACATCTTCCTCAAAGCAAGCAGCTCGTTTACATTCACATCAGGATGGCTCTGAGGAAGCTCCAGGGGAAGAATACATTCCTGATGGCTCCCAAGAAAACAACCTCCAGCTTCCACAGCAAAGTTTTGGGGTTTTGCTTTTTTGGAAGAAATTGAAATTACAAAATAAGGCAAAGAGCCCGACCTAAGCAGTGTGAAACTGCATCATCTTCCAAAATTACTTCAGTGGGTAAGGAACTGCCAAGGCTGCTGCAATCCTGATGGTTCAGGCTGTAGAGACAGCCTGGCTTCCATTTCTGGAGGAGATAGTTGCTGTATTTTATCCACAAAAAGCTATCACGTCCTTTTTGATTTGTAAAAATAAAATGCAGTGGCACTCCACTTGAAATCAGTGAGCTGCAGGGAGGATAAACCAATTATTTTCACCTGAACAGCCAATACAGATTGGAGAAAATCAGTTTTCTGAAAGAGGTTTTATCTGTAAAATATCCAAATTTTCCCAGACATTTTAGAATTTATGTGAATCAAGAGAGTTATAACTGTTTATTTAGAGCCCTACAGTCATAAAACTTCTTTCCAGATGCTGAAATGTATTTGCAAAGATGGAATATTACTTTTCCTGACTCTAAAGGAAGAGAAAAGCATTCAAACAGTTCTCCCCCCCTCACACTGCCACTCAATGGCATTTGATTTCCCTTGCTCATTTTAAGCCAAATTTATAAAATATAATACAGACACTTATGCTGAAATGGCAAAAAGGTGAACACCTTGAGCTAATGAGAAAAGCTGAATTTCCAACAACTGTGGAGGAGGAAGAGAAATCAAATCATCCAGGGTGGGCATTACATCATAAAGTGAGATGGAATTAAACCAAGAGAAATAAAACAAGACATTCTCAGGGATGAGAATGAGGTGGTGGTGGACAGAGTGCCTGGAAAAGTGGGGAATGGCTCAGAGGGAAGGGAGCTCTGGCACTGTCTGGACAGACATTGTCCCCCAGCACAGACAGAGCCTGGCAGTGCCTGCCTGATGAAGGGGTTTGTGCCTTCCCAGCATCTCCCAGCCCAGCCCTGGCCACCTCTGCCTTCTGCAGCACTGGGAGTGTGGCCTGAAGGTCCCTCACCAGCAGCAAAGCTGCCAGAAACGGTGGGAAGGGTTTTCCTTGGATTTGCAGTGTTTATTATCAGAGGGAAAGCTCAGGCTGAGTTTAGGCACCACCTGTCCCCTCCCACTGTGGAACTCCTGTGATCCCTGGTGGGCTGCTGAGGCCATTTCATTTGAACACCACAGCAGTAGGGTCAAACTGGAATAAAAGACATTCACTAACTCTGTGATAATTAATTGCTGGATTTCCTTTTTTCTGGGGTGAAATTATCTGTAATGAAAATTTTGCTACTCTAATGCTGAACAGAAAGCTGAAACTAGCCAGGTTCCCAGTGTGTGACCACTGGCTAATGAAATATTTTAATTTTCAAGTACAAAAAAAGAGTAGGTTTTAACAGAAATTAATATTGAAGTGTTTTAATAAAATGCAAAGACAGTAACAAAAAAATACTCATGTACTTCTATTGGTCTTAATATCTCCTTATAGTTTCTGTAACCAAAGCACTGCTGCATCTGTGCTAGTTCCCAAAAATCTGCAAGTGAACCTCATGACTTAAATATGTAACTTTTTTCTGTAATGCCTCTGGGACTTTCTTTAAACTGCTCTCTCCCCTCAGATGAATTAAAGAAGTATTTTGAAAGGAGAGAATCTGCCATTTGAACCTTTACACAGAGCTTCTCTTTAAAGCTCTACCTCTGAGGCTTTGCTATGTGAAAAAGAATCCAGTCTCTCCAGAAAGGAGGGATATACAAAAGGTATTTGAAATATAGAAAGGGTATTTGAAATATAGAAAAGTCTGCTGCAGAGAAAAATCTCCACAGATGCAGTAGATTAAGTTGTTATATCTACAACAGAGCTTCCCACTTGAGCTATGGTAAATTTGAAGTAGTTTCACTAAAGCCAATGGAATTATGATGTCAGAAATCTGATCTAGCAGATCAGGGCTGGGCCTGTAAATTCTCCTTATTAATTCATGTAAAACATGAATGCAATGTATTATTTACTATCCACTGTAAAAATTATTGAAAAAGTACTTAAGTATAAAAGTGTGGCAAATCTTGCAAAAGGAACTACAAATATGAAATGTGACATTAATCACCAGAGTAGTTTGTTTTAATAATGAAATAATTAAAAAAGGAACTTGGGAAGTTTAAGTTTCAGTTACCACACTGAAAATGGACATCTTTTCAACCCATGAACATGAAACACCTACTCTGAGTTCTTACACTGACAGGAAGAGGAAGTGAAAGGGAAATCTCCCTTGATCACAGCTCAGATTTGTCAAAGCTCCCCAGAACAGCTGAATTCCAACACCATTAAGTGATGCTCACAACCATGTCCCTGGTTCTGATCATTTTAAGGCCATTAAGCTCACCTCACTACATTCAAGCTAGACATGTATCAGCACCTGTGGGAGACTTTAAAAACACTGAAATGAAATAGATGTAGTGCACCTAAGGTCTAGTTTTTTTCTCCAGATGTTACCAGATCCAGTATTTAAAAAATAAAGGGGGAAACTTTCAAAGAACAAGTGTTACGGGTTTTTTATAATTTAGAACAAATTATAAATTAACCTGTCCAAACTTTTGAGACATAATATACAAGAGCAAACAGCTGAGTGTTCTTTTATTACTCAGGTACTACATTTTTCTTTTCCCAATAAAAATGTCTTTTAAAAATTTCTTGCTACTGTTATCCCAGCTCAGATCCTGGCACAGCCCTTCAGATGAGGTATTCTACCATCTCTCCATCTGGGAGGTCCTGCCCCACAGTCTGAACAGGGGCTTTTCTTTCAAGAGTGCTGGAGTGGAAGAGTGGCCCATCTATGTGGTGAGGAAAAAACAAGAGACAATTAAAGGTGAAACTTCAATCAGGTTAGAAATGTGATATTAACATTTTAAGTCATCTTGTATCATTGGCCAAAGACAGCTAATAACTTATTTAGTTTTAAAAAAATTCAATTCCCACATATGCAGCCAGACAAATAAAGCAATTTTATCAAATTCCCTTTGGGTGCCTCCCACTGATACACAAATCCACACAGAACTGGAGTGACTGCATGTAAACCAATGCAGTCAGGGTGGATTTTCACCACCAGACCTGTTCTCCCTCAATACCCATTAAACAGCACAGCATGGGCAGGAGGCAGAGCGAAGGCAAAGACTCTCTGCCATGAAGAACAACAGCATTGTAATGTGTCTGCAAGGAGAAGAGGCAAGGTTGTGTAATCTGCATTGATTTGGCAGAGTGGGCTGGAAAATGAGCAGCTCCTGCCAGCTGGGAGCTCTGTGGGAAGCAAATTCAGCTCCTGGGACAGTCACTGTCAACTGGATCTCCAAGGCTCAAGTTGCTCCTGTGACTGGGGTGGTACCAAGGCAGCTTTATTGTGATAGCTCCCTCTCCTCCCTCCCCCTCTCTGAGTCCACCTGGCTTTGGATGCCCCCTCAATGCAATAGCCAGTTTGAACAGCCCATTTCCATGTGTTTAAACCCCACATCCTACTCACAACTTACTTCAGAGCAGACACTGACTCAGAGACTGCCCAGGGATTTGCATCTCCCTGTTCTCAGTTCTCAAATCTTGCTGCACCTCCCTGCCCAGTGTGCCCACACTTTATGCTGCCACTCCTCAGGCTTTTCTTTTATTCCTTCAGTGTGTTTGAGACCATTCAATCACACTTGTCCTCACAAAAACCAACCCCAGTTTGCCTGGAGGGAGGAAGGGAGGTCAGGGCTGCCCCAGAGATGGTGAGTGGGTGGCAGGGTGCCCTGGCACTGGGGCTCAGCTCTGTTACCTGTTTTCTCTGCACTGTAGCTCAGGTTGGTGCTGGGGAGTCGTGCTGGGGTGGGAGCTGCAGGGGAAGGAGCAGCTTTGCCCTGCTCACTGCCCCTGTCTGTCTGGGTGCTGCAGTCTCTGCTGCCTGTCTTGGAGTGGGCTGACAGCAGTGGTGTGGAGGGCAGGACAGGAGAAGGGGTGGAGGGGATGGATTCGGAGCGATATTCTGTTCCCAGCAGAACACCTGTGTGGGAAAAGGGAAGGAAATGTCACAGTCACAGAAAACTAACTGCTATCAGCTCTGCACCACTCTGCACTGATTGCTGCAGGAGCTGGAAAGTGCACCCTCCCTCAAGAGGCAGCACAGGTTTGCCTTTGCACAGCACCTTCCTCCCCTGGGTGCTGAAGTACCCGAGCAATAGCAGTGTCCCCATGTTGCTGATTGCAGCTGGGCACTAATCTGCACTCTGAAATCACCTGCAACAGGTCCTCATTTACATTTCAGGGGTTTTTACTCTCAGGGAAAAAAAAATCACCTGGGATTTGCTTTGTTACAACTCCATTTCTCAGAACAATACTGCTGAGCCATTCCAGACAGGAGTCATGTTGCTGCAGGCACAACGCTACAGGATGGAAATCCTGATTAAAATCTCTGCTCCAATTCAAGGAGACTTTACACCATCATCCAGCTGTAACATCCAGCTGAAAGCAAGTGCTTGGGAACCCTGAAAACTGTATCCCAGACATCCCTAAAGTCAGGTGGCAAATTGGGAATAAAGGTTTACATATTTAATGGCAGAGCCTGAGTATCAGAAGTCACTAATTCCCAGAAGTGATTAAAATAAGCAGCTATTTCAAATGTGTCCCATCCTACAGCTTTACTGCAGGCCAGGCCAGCTGCTCTATCTGTCCAACACACCCTCCTGTGCTGCCCCTGCCTCCCCTCCAAGCACTGGCTCTGAATCAGAATTGCCACTGGAAATTACCCAGGCTGCCCTTCCAGCTCTTGTCCTCCCTCTTCTCCTCCAGGATGGGGGTGCTGCTCAGGGTTGAGGAGTGGGACAGCAAGCCTGAGCCAGCGTTGGAGATGGACATGAGGGACTTGGCAGGTCTCATGGAGGAGAGCTGCTCTGTCTTGCCAGGCTCCTTGCGGGAGCGCTGCTGCAGCACTTTGATCATGGCGTCCTTCTCGATGATCTGGGCATGCAGGGTCTTAATCCTTGGGGGCAAAGAAAAAGAACAGTTTAAGTGTTTCCTATCTCCCTAGACTGAGGCCTCAGTGTCCCCATGGCTGTGATTAGGGCTCCCTAGGCACTTGGAGAGGTGGAGGGAGGATGCCAGGAGATTGTCCTGGGCACTGGCTGCTCTCTGGCCCACAGAGCAGATCACGTGAGATAGACCCACCGCCCTCTGGATACTGGAAACTGCTCTAAACAGCCATGGAAGGAGCTCTGAAACAAACCTGAGAATAATGGGCAGAATATGAGACCAACAGAAAGAATTAACACATTTTGGGGAGTCTGCACTGGGGGCCTAACCCCAGGGAAAACAGGTCTGTGAGCCTGTTAAAGGGTGGCTGGAGTCTGGGGTCTGATGAAGATGCCCTGAAGAGAGAAGAGCAACAAGCTAGATGCAAAAAAATCTAAGACAAGACTTTTTTGCATTAGCCCTCAGTATCAAGACAGGTTTTGGATTGCTGTGTTTCTACTTCCTTGGCCAAATGAGTGTCTGGCATTTGACATGGCTGCTGCTGGTGAAGACACAAGAATTTCTGGTTCTGAGGCGTCTACCCAGGCAGTTCATCTCAAATCCCTGTTCCAAAGAAGCCAGACAGGACCAAAGTGCACCTTACCTTCCCTCCATGTCCAGACATCTCCTGTTGGCCAGCAGGATCTCCTCCTCCTCCTTCTGGATGCGAGCTTCCAGGGAGGTGTCATAGCTGGGGTTGGGCGAGTGGTTGATCACCGTGGTGTCCCTGCAACAAGCAGCACAGCACATGAGGAACCTGACAGCACATGAGGGACCTCACAGCACATGAGGGACCTCACAGCACATGAGGGACCTGACAGCACATCAAGGACCTGCTAACTTTGCTGCTTTCCCCCCAGCAGCACAAAAGTACTGCTCAAATGGAACAAACATGGATATCCACAATTTTTTTGCGTTTAAGCTGGCTCAGTGTCTTCCAAAAATCCAACTCCCAATTTCGTTTGTGTCCTACTGAAGAGGGATTACAAAAACATGGAGATCATTATAACAACAACCTCCTGTCCATTTTGGGACAGTGCCTCACCTAAACTGAGTCACTGCACTATTCTGAAGTGATCAAGGAGGCAAATCCAAGGACACAAGAAGGGGAAAGGAACACCAGGCACTTTTCTTCAACTTCAAATTAAAAGCTTTTTCCCTTCCCCTTCCAACAGTATCATACAGGGGATGTGAATATCAAAGGGAACAAGGCATGGAAGTTTCTTAAGCAATCCTAAGCAGCTTTATTCCAAAATATCTGGAATAAGGTGAAAAGAGTTCCAGACTGATTCCATATAAGGCCTAATGTTAATACTGTGATACTTGGTCAGTCCACTAACCAAATAATGAGTATTTCATTCTGCTTGTGAATGTGGCAGGGCATGAGAAGATCCCTCCCCAAAGAAACCCAACCTGACCCAGCTCCTGCCTCTAAAGCATCCTTCCTGCAACCTCAGCTTCCCAAGGGATGCCAGCTTCCACTGTTAAAGGAAAGGGAAAGAAATCTGGACAGTGTTGATGAGGTTGCCACTGGAATTAGTGGAATCTAGATGGAAATGGAAAAGCAGAGCCTCTTTCCTGACTGGACAACATTCTTGTTCATTTGGTGAAACCTGAGCAGGCCTAACACATCCCCTCCCAGTCCATGATAAACAATAGACCAGGCCCCAACTTATCAGCCCACGCTGAAAATATAACCTGGCCTCTGAGCACAAGCAGCAGCTGGAGCCTTCAGGGAATCTCTGGGGAGGTGGAAAACAGTGCACAATAAGCATCAATGCCCTAAAATAACAGCTTCCTTCTGGGGCAAGATAAGATAAGTCTTTAAACACCGACACAGCAGATCTGCAGCTTCACCCCTGTAATTCCAGTGTGATCTTACAAGCTGGGAATCCAGTTGTGATAACATCCCTATCTGGATTTGGCTCATGAAACAATCTACAGGAAAATCTGCTGTCCAGAACCATGAACTAGTGAGCAATGAAATGACATGCAAGCAAGGCCTAATGCTAAGGAGAGGCACTCCAGTAACAGCTCTCATTTACCAACCAGCTGAGGCACTTGGCCTATTCACAGCCATAATAAGTGTTTCTGTACAGTTGTCTTGAAATGGGAGCTTATTACCAAATTTCAGACACCCTTCCCACCCCCACAAGCAGTGCTTTCCATACACAGCAGAATGTTTTGAGCAGAATTTCTTAGTAGATGCTTCTGGTTAGTAAGCAGACAATACCACAAAGTAATTTGCAAAAACATTCTGGAGAACAAGGAAGCCATTCAGGGTGAATGATGTGAATCACCAAGCTCACCCCATCTCACATGACTTCAGCAAGGACTGATCCCTGTTTTAAAAATTAAAAAAACCCCAAACCTCTTCCCCTTTGAATCAACAGCATCTAGGAATGGCTCAGAACAATTTTAGTCTGGAAAATGGATCCTGCATGTGGAGGAATCTTCCCCTGGAAAAACATTTCTAATTGCTGGCAATTGCACAGCTCCCAGGAAGAACAACCAAGCTCCACTTGCTTGCAGAGCTCTGAGGAGCTGTTCAGACCACAGGATGAGCAATCACAGGAGGATGGCATGACAGCATTCCTGGGTGGGAAATATGACATTCAGCTGGAAAAAGAAAATAATCCCAGTGCTGTGAAAAGTCCCATTTACCTCTGAGCAGCCACAGTCGCAGCTGCATCCAAAGCAAACTGTCTCATCACACTTTCCTCCAGGTACTTCTGTTCCCACTTGGTCATGTCAGCTTCCAGAGCAAGGATCCTCTCCTCCTTCTCACGCAGGAGCTCCATCAGCGCTGTGGCGTTGTACTCTGAGACATTGGCAGCCTGAGATGTGCCCTGGCGCTGAGCCCCAGGAGGAAAGGAACAAAGCACACAAAAACAGGAGGCTCAGGATGCAGCTGTAAGGCTCAGGGTTGGCTGCTTTGCTTTTTGTCACTGGTTTGACACAAGAACCCCCCAGAGGGAAATGCAGTGGCTTTATGCTGTGCTGGGCAGGGTAACAAGAAAACACCCGAGATGCAAAATAATCCTCCCAAGGTCTTTTTTTCCCCCAAAAGTATCTTTTTTTCCAAAGATGTGTATTTGGGCCTTCCCAAAGTCCCAAATATGCATCCCAGAGCTGGACTGTGCTATAGAGGTGTGATGATCACAGCCCTTCCATAATGCCTGCTGTAACACAGACTGACTCCCAAGTGTTCACCAAGGCACTGACTAGTGTCATCCCTTCCAAAAAATAAATCCAAAATATTTTTAAAGCATTTGATTCCTACATTAATATGATCACTGTATAGCTGGGGACTGAAATAATTCAGTTCTAAAGCAAGATTTGGAAGGCAGGCAGTGTTCCCTTTTAAAGTAAGGAAACATGGAGATTTGCTCAGATAATAGTTCAATGAATAAAACTTGCAGTTTTATATGGAAGTGTCATGTGGGATTAACAAGACATTTGACTTTAAAAATAAAATAAATAGTTTAAAGGAATAGAAATAGGGCAAACTAACTATTTTATGCTAAGCTCAGAATTTTAACCATGACAGGAAAACAATTTTAGTGTTGACTCAGGCTCAATGTAAAAAGCTGTGGGGTTTAGAATACCTGCTCTTCCAAAAGTGTAACAGAAAAGTTTATCAAATTACTGTAACTCCTACTAAAACCTATACAAAACCCCAAGATTTAAATATCTATTTCTATGCAGAGATGGAAGTTAGGGGATAAAGGTAAGCTAAATCACTAAAGCTAATCACTAAATGTGATTTAGAGCATAAGCCTGCATCCTATTTCCAGTAAAATTCAGACACCTGACAGTTTATCTGTATTTAACATAGGCTGAAGTTAATGTAATTTTTAACACAATTGCACAATCTACTTCTCATTCATTCTTTTCACTGAAAAAGACTCTCAATAATACTGCAATACAGTCTATATGAAACTCCCATCTATTTCCATCAACTGCATTTATAGAATTGACTTTGCTAGTTTAGCCTTGTGTGCTTTTTCAAATTCAAAAGGTTTTTGAAGGGCCTCTTTTAAGGCCAGTTGTTAATGAATTTTATGTAAAATCACAAACTGTGAACAGGAATTTTTAAATAATTTCAAATAACATAACCCTGGTATTTAAAGGTGCAGCAACATGTAGCTATGAGGCTGATCTTGTCACAGGATGGATCCTCTATTGCTCCTTATCTATAAATCAGGTGAAAGCAATACAATGGAAGAAACCCATGAATCTAACTAGTGAAAAAGAAGTTTTTTAAGAACACAAGATAAAAAATGCAGTGCCTTTCTCCTGTGTGTGGGCAGGGTGCAATCCAGGAGCCCAGCAGGGCCAGGGGTACCTGCTGCATGCGGAGAGATTCCAGCTCCCTCTCCAGCCGGGTGCGCAGCCGGTGCTCCAGCTGCTCCCTCTTCTCACACGCTGCCTGCAGCTGAACCAAGGCCTGCTGCATCTTCTCCACCTTCTCAACATAGACCTGCTTCTTCTTCAGCTGAAACAAAGCAAGAAAAGGCAGCATAAACAATGGGAACAAGCGAGTGAACTTCGGGCTTTGCTGGGAAGAAAACGTTGAGGTGACTTCGACGAGCCCACAGGAAAGATGGAGAGAGACAGGACAAGGGGGATGGCTTCACATGGCCAGGGGGATGTTGGGAGGAATTCTCCCCTGTGAGGGTGGGGAGACACTGGCACAGGGTGCCCAGAGAAGCTGAGGCCGTCCCTGGATTCCTGGAAGTGCCCAAGGCCAGGCTGGACAGGGCTTGGAGCAGCCTGGGACAGTGGGAGGTGTCCCTGTGGCAGAGGGTTGGAATTGGATGATCCTGAAGGTCCCTTCCATTCCAAACCATTCCATGATTCATGACAGGCCATGCTGTCAGTGAGCCTGGGACAGTGGAAGGTGTTCCTGTGGCAGAGGGTTGGAATTGGATGATCATGAAGGTCCCTTCCAGCCCAAACCATACCATGATTCCTGACAGATTCCATGCTGTCTGTGGGCCCTGGCCTGCTCTGGCCTGGCCACTCAGGATGCTCCAGCTCTGCTCTCCTGCTGGGTGTTTTTGTCCTTTTTGTCCTCAGTGACCCCATGGTAACGATGGGGAAACAGAAGAAATTATCTGTGGCAAATGTTTGAGAGCAGCAATGGACTAGAAAGGGCACCAGGGACTGAAACAGAGTTTGAGTGACTTGACACACGTTTCCAAGGAAACTGCAGAAGTGTTTAGAGCTGATCCCCAAGTTGGGAACACTCTCAGTGCAGAACTGAAAATTGCTGGCAGCATTTTTACAAGATTACGCAGAAACTGAATCAAAATTTGTAGAATCCTATTGCTTTCCAATCACAATAAGATAATAGGATCAAAGCACACACCAGCCATGGCCCAAGCTCTCCCCATGGCAGGTTTATCCCATCAGTATGGCCATTCTTCTTGGCCTGAGAGGTCCTGCTCTGTATCTGCCACTGCCTTTCCATCCTCCTCCACTGCTCGTCCTGCAAACCAAGCTGCCACTCTGCCTCACAAGAAGCAACAAAAAGTACTACACTGAGCCCCCAGTAACTGTCTTAGCAAGATTAATCCACAGTTCACACAGAATAAAAACTAAAACATTACTTAAAAATAAAATAAAATATATCCAGGGCCCGGTTCTATTAAAATATAGGGAATACTGCACACCTGTGGGCATTATTTTCTGTTTAGGAAAAGATTAAACAATTGCAATTAGCTGGCCCTGTGCAGCAAATCTGGGGCACTGCTTTTGTAGCTCTGATTGTCATAAACCCTAAAATACAAAAATAGCAGGAAGAAGGCAACTTTTCCCAACAGTCAGAGCCAAAGCTCTAGACAAGCACCACAATGCAAAACACAGACTCCCTTATGTGAGTTCAAAGAGCTGCTGTACAGCTTGATGGAAGAAAAGTCCACTGAGGGATATTAAAGACAAAAGACACCACTTTTGGCTCAGGAAGTCCTTCTTGGAAGCGGAAAGTATTCTGGGAAAGTATCAGGGCTGGCTGGCCCCATGCTGCCAGTGCTCCCCAGGAATCTGCTCTCAGCCTCAGCACACACAGGATACTTTGATCTGAACAACACGAGCTCTTCTTACATCACACCTTTGCTCCAAAAAGGTCTTATCATGTGTTTCTTAAAAAAATTTCCCTTTTCTCACTCCTGTTCCTTCAGGCAATGCAAAGAGCAGAGACAGAAAAATCTCCCAACAATATTAATCTCAGACATAGTATCCTTTTCTTCTCTCCATAAAGTCAGCAGGCATCTAATCCCACAGCGTGAATGTTGCTGCCTTAGAGGATTTTCCCCAAACAAGAATTTTATAATAAAAGTTACAACAAACAGTGAGCAACCCAGCCAAAGGACTTCCCCCCAGTGCATGTACAGTAGAAAGGTATTTTTATTCTTTGATTGCTCAAGATTTCAAGCTTGTTTGGAATGGGAGTGATGAGAACATTTAAATGTAACTTAATAGTCGACTGCTGCTCTGCAGAAAATCAATGAATGTGTTATACTTAATAAATCTTTTTATTCCAGATCATAGTACTTGATAACACCAATTCAGAGTTTGTCAGACTCCACTGAAGTGTGCATTAATGCACTAGCTTTAAACTTAGATTAAGAGCAGCTCAAAGTAGCCAGAAGTTATAAATACAGGGTCAGATAGAACCCAGATATGGAGAGCACTCAGTATCTTGGGTTTTGACCTGGACAAGAGTGAGGAACAATTTGATAAACTCACTAGCAGTGAAATACCACACATTGAGCTGAAAAATAATCCCTTCAAAACCAGCTCTCCTACCTCTCTCTTCTTTATAAAGTTAAGGATGAGGTGCTGGACATTTGGTCTCATTACTTACTACCAAGCATTTCAATTCCTGAGCAGTTTTTTAACACACAGGTAAAATCCTGCAAAAGCAGCAACCACCAACACTTTACAGTTTCGCAATTAACAAACCTGAGTATGCATATGTGTGGATGAACACTCTGGCCTGCACTCAAAGAATACCAAGAGCCCAGCCAAAAAGCAGAATTAGGACACAGAAATTCCACTGAAACATCCACTTTGAAGGTTCTCCCATCAGCCAAACCTGCAGGTGAAAAGTTGCAACACAAGCTGTTGCCCAAGCTCCCAGCACTGCCTGCACACGCCTGGCTCGGGCACCAGCCCCAGAGTCCAGGCACAGCTTGTTCAGTGGCTTTGCAGAAACACAACATTTTTTTATCCCTTCACAAGATGCACTTCATCCTCCAGCATCAGGAAGAATTAGGAATGTTGGAAGATTTAGGGCTGGTGTGTGTATTCTTTTCAACAGCTTAAAACTGGAATTAATTCACAAATTCTTCAAATGATTTTCAGGTTTTTGGAACCCAGGTGTTCAGTAAGCTTTAAAGGCATGGGATGTCTCCAGACAACTCAATTTTCCTGGTATCTTTTGTCAGAATTATCCTTTCTCTCTAAGATAATCTCATTTCATGCACTTGCTGCACTCAATGAAGTCACTGCATATTCTGGCACTCTCATTCATTTCCAGATCTGCCACTCTGCTGCTGCAAGTATTTGTGAGAAAAATTTACTTTTCTGTGAACCGGGATTCTCCAGAAGTGCTAGAAGGGAAATCTAAATTTATACATTTTAGGTTTTCATCTCTCTGAGTGGATCTGACTCTCATTGTAGAGGATCAGGAATGATTCTTCCAAGCACAGAGGGATTTCATTACCAGAAATCAAGAGTATGATCTTGTTTTCCTAAGACAGGAATTGGAAACAATTTCCTGAGTATTGCCAAGGTGCTGAAGACATAACTAAGATGGGAAGAAGGAAGAAAGGCAGCGAGCTGAGGCTTGTTCTTGGTCACTTGCCATGGATTCCCCACCCTCCCTCTCCCAGCAAAGAACCAAAATTGGCTGCTCAGTGCCAAGGGCCACAGCAACATCTCCCAGGGCAGGGATGGCATCAAAGGACACAGGAATTCTCTCCTCTGCATCAGACCTTGCAGAGAACAGGTGCTCCAGATAAGAGCTCATTCCTGAAGCTTTACAAGGATGCAGTCACACCCTTTGGGATGTAATTTTAAATAAATTTGACAAGATAGTAATTTTCCTTTTGATGGTACAGCATTTAACTAAGAAGCAAGCTCATGTTCACTTAATGTATCATAACTGCTTTGCCTCCAAGGGTGCTCTGAAAATGCAGAGCATTTTGCTAATGAGAGTATCTTTATTTTAACACCTATTTACGATGTAAGATCTCAAATAACCTCAGTGCATGTCTGGGAGCACAGCAGGATGACTGTATCCACTCCCAGCATTTCCTACAGCACAATTTCAATAATGTCCTTATCATCTCCAGGTCAGTCTCTGACTGCTTTGGAAAATGTCCTAACCAAGCATCAGAGGTCAGGCTGTAATTCTAACTAAACCAATGTAAACAGGAGCAGCCACTCTCCAGCTACCATTTACTACAAAGTTTATGTAAATTCTGCAACATGACTCAGGACAAAAAAAATAAAGATGACCATGACTGACCTGGGCTCTGCAGAAATCCAGGGCACAAAGAGCAAAGCAATGCAGGGAATATCCCAGAAAGATTCCCTGGCTGCCTGATCAAGTATTTCCAGCTTCATTTAACTTCCCCTCTCCCTTGGCATGTACCTGCATGGTCTAAAATCAGTGGCCAAAGACAAGTTTTCCTCTCAGAAATGGGGGATATTTGATTATTACTACAACTGCCTAGCAGAAAATGATTTAACAACATTCTAAAAACCAAACACTGTTCCTCATTTATTTAGGCTTTGACAAACCATGCAATGCCTTTCAGGGATCCCAGCTCCCTGCAGAGGCTCTGAGGAGGGCACAGAGGTTCATGGAAAGGGAGCAGGGGCACACAGGAATGAGGAATTTTCAGTCAAGGCACAAAGGAGGCTGTAACATCCTCCAACTGGGGCTGCCTGTGCAGGACAAACACAGCCCTGGACACAGCAGGTGAGGGGGAAGGATCTTCTTTGAGGGAAGAGATTCATTGCTTCCAGATGAGTTACTCAGCAAAGATTTTTTTGGGTTTTTTTTCTGGGGAAGAAGAGAAGACTTCCTGCACTGATTCAGAACTCTCCCAGGCATTTTGTCAAACCCAGGCATTACCCTCTTCATCTTGGACAGCTCCTATTTCAGCAAATTGGTAACACTCATCAGCATCTGCTTGTCTCCCACCCACTATTTCTGATGTCTTCAAAGTCCTTTGTTTAATATATTCAGGGTGTTTTCATAACATTTCTGGGTTTATCCTAAAGCTGAATCCATTCAGATGCAGCTGAAAATGTGTTTCCCCACAAGAATTTGCCTGCTATGGCAGAAATGTAGTAAAAAAAAAAAAAAAAAAAAAGAAAAAGCCAGCAAGCACGTTTACATCACCTCACCCTCTTGCAGTTGGAATATATTCCTCTAGGATGCCTTTGAACCCTCAGTTTGTTTGAATTCAGGCCCAACAAGGCGCCAGTGGCCTCAGCAAGAATTCCTGCTGAAACAATTTGGTAACACTATCCCGTGCTGGGGAACAGTGTCTGTGGCATGGCAGTGTCACAATGTCGTCGCCCCGTTTGTTTGTGTTAAAATAAAGTTCTGACTCTCAAAGCCACCGCTGGAAAATCACTAACAGGCAGAACATGTGAGACAGTGACATGGCAATAAAAAGGCAGCTCTGTCACAAGAATGCAGCTCATTAGAGGGAAGCAGTTTCAGGGAAAACAGGGAGGTTTCTCTCCTCGGCACCCAATCCATCCAGGAGTGACAAGCCATCCAAAACTTGTCCCTTTTAGAAGCAACTCTCTCCTGAAAGGATTATTAGGTAGCTCTCAGAGTCTATGTGAAACAAAGCTGTGGAGACCAGGAATATCTTTTTATAGTGACTAGAAAAAACTTGAGCAGGCATCAAGCAGACAGCTCTCCTTTGGGTCTCCTCCTTACAAGCCAGGGCTCTGTTCTGAAAGTATCTCAGGCACAGCATAAAAAGTACAAGAGATGTCACTGGAAATGTATTTTTGCATTTCCCCCCAGACAGAACCCTCAGTGTTATCAGAAATAGAGCATTTTTTCTCTGCACAACAGCACAGTGAGAAATGAACACATTATCTCAGCTGGTATCTGCTCCATTTGGAATTGTGATGGCTGAAAGATCTATGAACTTCTAAACGAAAAGATATTTCATTCAAACTCGTCCCCTGCTTTATCCCCCAGTTTCTACCCATTAGAGAGGTGGTCTGTCTTCTCTCCCCACTGCAAGGTGTGTGTCTGAGGATGGCAAAGAGCAGATATTTTTATCTTCCTGGTGCTTGCCATTATTCTTCAAAGCTGTCTCCTTGAGGCACTCAGTAAAAAAGTGATTTGTAAAGCAATGGAGCAAAGGAGTACAAGTTACACTACTATCAAAAACCCACAAACTTTTGTTAAGTTGAAATGTGGTCTTCCGTGGTATAAATTAAATAGGGTAAGCAGAAATGACCAATTTGAGGGGAAAAAAAAAAGTAAAACCAGTAGCACTTGCAGCCTCTGCACTCAGCAGTTGTGGTTAGATAAAGCATTTGGCACCAAACTCCCTCCTGCAACATTGCAAGTCTGGTAAGGACTGGCAGCAAGTCAGCATTTCCTCAGAGTCAGGTGGGTCAGGATGGTCCTTTCTGCAAAGCCAGCAGTTCTGGCCCTGGCCCAAAGCAAAGCCCAGCTTAGCTGCTCCATCTGCTCCAGGCTCAAGGTGGATGAGAGCACATGGGGTTAAATCCTGTGGGAGCAGCCACAACACTGCTGCCATCCCACCTGAGACCCTCGCAAATGATCCAAAATGAGAATTTTTCATTGCTTTAGCTCCAAATATTATCACTAACTCTTTCTGACTGTGATGTACATTTTTAAGCCAACTTTCATTTTACCTTAAATATGTTCAATTTATGTCAAATGTATTACATGTAATGAAAACAATCTGAAGTTTTGATTTCAGAAACCACAGACCAATACTTCACTAGAAACAATTTTAGTAAGCTGCTGATTTATGCAAAACTGGAACATTTACTAAAGGGAAGAACAAAAATAGAGAAGTGAAAATAGGGGTTAATAACTGTGTATCTTTATGGAGAGTAGAGAAGTAGTAAAGTTTAAATATTATATATAAAACATATACATACTTAGCAATTCTGTTCATAGACACATTTAAGTTTGCTTTAAATATTTATGAACACTCACCCTATTTTGCACTTTGCAGAAATAAACCCCACACTATCAAAAACTTCAATGGCAACTTGTTCTAAATTTGAAGAGCCATTTCACCCCTGCTAACAGGAGAAGCATTCTGTGAATGTCTACTTTTGCATCCAACTGCTTCACACTGCACTTCAGTATCTCCAAGATCATTCCTTCCTCCATTACATTTAACATCCCATTATCTCTCCTTTTTTTTAACTTGGATGCTGAAATCCAGTATATATAAAAATATTCAAAGCTCCACAGGTGTAGAGAAGTGTCTACATTTTACAGATTTTGTCCAGACTGGCAATTCAAGCCAAGGGTTTTGAAAAGAATCTAAAGCTCCAATTCCAATGCAACATTTAAAATCAGTTACAGTCATATATTGCTTATAGCTCTCTCTAGAATGGAAATATTCATTTATAAAGGATCTGGTGCACACAAGGCAAGGTTACTCTGCTTAATAGGAAGTCAAAATGGAAAGGGTAAAAAGAAAAGGTGAAAACTTACATTACAAGAGGCAACAACTGAAATATGCATCCCCCCTCAGGCCCTGAGCCAGAGTAGCTGCCAAACCTGAGCCTAAGAAACTCCACCCTCTGCTGCAGGACCAGTTTGGAAATTCCTGACACTTACAGGGACTAGTCACTCAGATTAACCTGGCCAGAATAAAGAAATAATCCACTAATGGTTCATATCTCTTGGCCACTGAATGCCACTAACTCAGAATGGTGTTCCCAGCCTTTTCTAAAGGTGCCCTGAGCTCTGAGCAGCTCCTTGGCTGCCTTTGGGAATTACCAAGCAGCCTGGGGATTGGAGAACTTTCCACAGTTCAACACTAATGAGGCAACAAATGTGTTCTAATCCTAAGTATTTCATTAAAAAGTGATTTGGGAAACCTGCAAAAGTGACTCTTTAGCATTTGTCTCCCCTTATTCTCTCTCACCTCTAGGAAAAAGCAGAGTTAATTCCTGCTCCCTCACTGAGACACTTCCATATTTATCTACAGCAGGAAGGGTGGCACTTCCTGCACACCCTGGGATTGGAGCAAAGGTTGGATGCCTGTGACCACAAGCCCTCATGCAGATCATTTCACCCTGGATCAGCCTGTGTGTGCTTCTTAAGCTATCATGCAATTTAGCCCAGAGTGACTTACCTATTTCACTGTTCTACCTAGGCAGAAATACCTTGCCACAGCACTGAACCCAATTCTTCTGGTGAAACAAGAGCAGTCTTTGGAAAATAAAACATACAATTATTATTACCCCTCAAAGCTTCAACTTTATTGTGAGGGAGCCAGAAAGAGTGTCTACACAGAGACTGAGCCCAGCCAAGTGCTGTGTGTGCTGGCCCAGCTATCAGAGCACCTCATCCACACTGACTCCAAGCATTTTCCAGGGAAACCACGAGGATGTCCCATGTCCTTGGAGTTAGAGACCCATCAGACTTTTAAATAAGGTGCTGAAATTTGAATGAAAGCCAAAGAGCTCCAATACATTGCAGAATCAATGAGAGAATAATTTCAGAGCTAAAGAGAGCCATGGCAGATGTAAATTATCCTATAACCTAATGCTCCCTGTCCCCTGAGTGAGTGCAAGTCAGCCATGGCAGGCTAAAAGAGGTTATGACAGCAGATAAACCCACAAGAACATCCTGAATGAGCAGAGCAGCTCCAGGGGAGATCCAGAGGGACTGAGGGAAGGCTTCCATGAAGAGATTGAAAGAATGACAAAAATTAAGGATAGCAGGGAGAGACACAGGAAGATTCAGGGGAGAGCTATTGAGGCAAATCCAGAGCTCAGAGAAGAGCAGGCTAAAACTCAGGAATGAGCTACACCTGTACCTGGGAGAGGAGGATATTCACTTAGTATTTGACCATTCCTCCTCTGTGGGCACAATGGGATCCTGAAGGGAGAGAGAACTAAAAGCAGACAAGGGTAGTGTTTGAGGAATGTCTCTGAAAGCAGCAAAATTCAGGTGGGCACAGGCACAGTGCCCAGCTGAGTGCTGGTAGCCAGGGAGATGGCAGGGTTGGAGAACAAATCTGCAGTGAGGAAGTGTGCTTGGCCAGAAGATTTCCTCCTGAGACTCTCCATGGAGGAAGAGTAGGAGTAAAGGAAGCAGAGGCTGGAGTGGGAAGTGGGGCCTTTGAGCAGAGAGCAGAAGGCAGGAGAGGAAAGGACGGACACCGTGACGCAGAAGGGACAAAGGTGAGAGCCATGATGGCAGGGACAAGGCTGCAAAAGAAACTGCTGTGAAAGCTGCCCAGCAGAGCAGCTCAAATGTATTATCCCCTCTTGGGAGGAAAGGCAGAGAAAACAACTAAGGTCATGCCCAGCTTATTACAAATGCTGGGCACACACGGGGATCTGCACTGTCCCCACACCTGGCAAAGGGACAAGCCACATTCATCTGATATTACTTGAAAGTCCATCCAGATCTGAACTTCTGCCAAGTCCAGCAGGTTTCCAGGGCTGAGATTCCACTTCCAGCCCACTTTTACAAGTTGAAACAAAAGGAAAACAAAATATGGCTGCTTAGAGAAAAGCATTTCCAAGGAAATAGAGATTTGTGGCTTATCTGTTTAGCCAGTCAACACAAAGCTAAACTGACAGAAACAGCTTTGAGGAAAACAGATTTCCTTATAACTTCCACAAGACAAACTCGTTCCCAAAGCCACTTTTGCTGGCACACAAGCTCCCCTGACCCCTCTTTCTCAGCATTCTTACCTCCTCCTCCAGTTTCACCACCTTGGCCTGAGCGTTGTTCAGGGCCTGGTCTCGGATCTCGATGTGTCTCCGCTGGTCCTCGTTGGTGGAGCGGGCAGCAGCCAGCTCTATTTCCAGTTTCTCTTTTTCCCTCTGTGTTTCCTTGTCTGTGGATAAAAAAGTGATAGTTATCAATGCACAGCACTTGTCTCTGTCCAGTTTTCAGGAGCCTTTCACTCCAGAGGTGAAGGGACGATTGCAATGGGACTTCTCACAAGAAAGAGAATGCAAATGTAGTGCTAAGAGGGAAGAGAAAAGGACATGGCTTTCAAGGAAGAGAAGGACCTGTAATCCTGAAAAACAAGTATGGTACCTTCAAGCAACAATGTGCCACAAAGATAGTGAGAAGGAACAGAAGGTACATCACTCAGTACAGTTACTCAGGTAATTTGCTGTGATTATACAGATGGTTAGTGAAACTTGGCACTTCCTCACCTCTGAGCTTTCAGCAGTGGAAAACAAACTGAGTAATTTTAATATCTCAGGCTGGGCAGAGAGATAGCAGGCTGGTGTTCCTGAAAAACTTGTGTTCCTTTTTTCCACACTGACCCCCCAAACTGGAAGGGGGTTCTGTCCTTTCTCAGGGCAATATCTTCAGAGGAGATATCTTCAGAAAACAAATCAGCAGTAAGAACTGCTCAGTCCTCCTCTACTGCCTGTAAAATTGACCCCCTGGGCCCGAAGTGAGGCACATAACATCTGTTCTGTCCCTTCCCTGAGCACACCTGCCACCCCAAACACAGCAGCTCATCCTTTTCTGCTGCTCTCCAGGAAGAGCTGGAGCAACAATGCTGAGTGTTGCAGGAACAGGGCACTGCCTTCATAAAAACATAGATAGGATAAAAATAATTGGAGACTGGAGAAATTATCACAAAGGGTGTAAGGCAAAGCCACAACACAGAGCTGATGTCCTCTGTGTATGTTGCCATTCCCAGCTCAAACCAACCAGCTCCAAAGATAACATTAACCCACTTGCTGCATACACAACCACAGAATACTCCCTGGAGTGATCTACACCCAGCACTGATGACACCAGAGAAACTGCATTCCAGAAACCAATATCCCACGACAAAGGAATGAGGACAAGGAGTGGAAGGCTTGAAAAACAGGAACGAGGTGCTGGGTGTTAGGACAGACTGCATATGGAGCACACAGGCCCATTTGTGCAAGCATGTGCATAACTATATTTACAGGACCACAATTACTCCCTTTCTTCTGCCAGCAAAGAGCCAGGAGCAAAGCTTTAGCAACACAGAGCAGCTAAAGATTCCCTTCTGCCAGGGAATCAACACAGCCCACACACAGGTTGCAAAACAAACCTGTCCACCAACAGCACCCAGAGCTCTGCAGAGCAAACCCAGGGCCAGCCCAGGACATAAGGACAAATGTCATCACATGATGGGGTTTATTTTGCCCATCTTTTCCCAGCATTTCTCCTCCACCCAGGAATGAGTTGCTGCCAGTGTGAGCACATTGCACTGTACTGCAGAGACTGAGCTGCATTGAGACAGGGTGGCATTGTGCCAGCAGGTATCAGTCAGTGCTACCAGGCTGTTTGTTAATCTGGAAATGCTTGCAGAGAGGCTTTGGGAGGTTTTGTTGCACACTTTTCTCCAAATGAGAACTGCTTCACTTGGCAAGTGCCTGCAGCACCCCCAGAAATGCTGGGACTGATTAAATGCAGGACTGTGGCTTCCATGTTCATCCAAAAGGAGAGGCCCCACAGCTTTGACCTCCCCAATTTCTGGGTGCACCTATGAACCTCAGTGTCCACCAGCAGAAGGAGAGACTAAACTCCCAGACTTCCCAGTACCACCAGGAGTTTGGAATTCACACCCTGCCAGCCATTTGCTTGCAAGGCAAACCACAAGGAATAAGCTAAAGATGACACAAGAGTGGGACACCAGAATCTGTCAGGGTAGCTGCAGTGTCTATTACACCACAGAAAAACTCTGTTTTGCAATTTTATTGCACTACCTTTTTATATAACAATTGGAGAAAAGTGAGCATTGTCAGAAAGGTGGAGCACGCTGTGGGATGAGAGAAAAGTTGGCCCGACGCCGTCAGCCTCAAGACATTTCAGAACAAAGGAAAAGCAGCATTTCACACCCGTCATTTTGGTTTGCCTTGTGATAAATCCACTGCTGTGGACACAATTCCTGACCCTCACCCAGCCCAGCAGACTGCAGGAGTGTTCATCATCCCCTTTATTTTTGCTCAACAGGATAGGGCAGTGGCAAATTAAAGAGGAAGGAGATAGGAGACCTAGCAGGCTCCTCTCCTGCTGGCCTTAACTCCTGCCAGGACTCCTGTGGGCTTGGGAAGGTTTCATTTCAAAGCTTTCAAGGAATAAAATAGATGGATAAAATATGTAAATTATGGGGCAAACACTAATTTTATGGTTTAACTGAAAATTACCTATGCTCCAATATCTCTAATAAATCCCATCAGATGGACTTTAGATACTGACAGAAAAGGAATTCTTGGATCCCTCCTCCTTTCTCCACTGCCAGCTTTGGGCTGCCACTGCCCTGACTTCTGTGCTGATCATGAACCTGCTGCACTGTCCTCCCAGGCAGGTGACTGGAGCTTTCCAGTGACCCACAAAGGCTGTGAAACTCACTTTGTGCAAAGAGCTGGGAGATGGTTTTCCGATTGTCTTCAGAGCCCTCAAACTCCTTCTCTGCCAGCTGCTTGTTGGCTGTCTCCATGCGTTCTGCAAAACAATTCAATAAAGGCAAAAGAAATAATTAACAACTTTCAAGCATTAAGTTACATCTGCTCAGGGCATTCCTGATGCTGGGGGAATGGTTCTGCTAATTCTACAGCCTATGAGAAACTGGCACTCACTTTTGAAATGTTTTTAATTATGTCCTTAAGGAAATACACTCAATGAAACTGAAAAGTTTAAAGTTCCAAAGAAATTATTTTAAACATCCATAATACAGAAGTTTATTTTTTCAATTTATACCTTTATTTTTTCCACACAAATAAATCCCACCATGCAATTAAAAGATCTCTTATAACTCTCCACTAAATCTTAACAGGAGATTAAATTACTGTTGTCCAATTACCTGACTTGAGGGAATAGTGTAAAACCCTAAAAACAGCTTAACAGCTCTGCTGCTCCAAGCTGCTAAAAACTTGTATCAGTCTGTGAAAATTAGAATGAAATGTTTATGCTGTGTTTTATTATGAATAAGATTATTTAATGCAGGCCTTAGTGTACAGTACTGGGAAATGCATGGCTTTACTCCCTGGATGCAAAACAATTTCTGAGAGCCTTAGTAAAAGACATGAGGCAGTGAGAGCATGCAGGATAATCAGAAGCCTTTCTTAAAAAAATCAAACTTACAGTTTAAACAACTGTTTGTGTACCTTCCAAAATGTCAAATTGCAGATGATTTCCACCTTCCAAGCTAATGCTTAAACTTTTCCCCCCAGTAAGGTCAAATACCACTCAACACCACTCTGCTGCCAGCCGTGGGGCTGCCTCAGCCTCTTAGCAAGAACCAGACACCAACAGCAGCTCACTCTGGAAAAGGAAGGGAGATCCAAAAAACCAGATGCCTACACTGATAAGGAATGACAAGACCTTCAGGAAGAACAGACACTCTGCAGTTTGTATGTCAGTGCAAAAAGGGTCACTGGACAGGAAATAAAGTGAACGTGCCTGCTGTGGGATTAGGCAGTCAGCAAAACCTCTTTCCATTTGTGTAAACTGAACAAATTGTACAAATTGTCTCTAGGATAGAAGACATGAGAGAATTCCAGGCTTGCATCTGGTTCATGGTATTTGGCTTATCACATGTTTCTTGTCAATGAGAAACAGGCTGGAAATGAAAGACTGCAGCCCTCTCCTAAACCTGTCTTTTCCATTGCTCCAGCAAGTGCTTAAAATCTCTGACTACTGAATGCACCTGAGTATCCTGTCATATTCCAGTCGTGTGAATTCTGCAGCAAAACTCTGTCCTGCCAAGTAAGCATAACAATAAAAACCCCCAGCATTGAAGAACAGAAGTTTTACTTCATTTACCTCTTAGATCCCTGTTGAAATCATGAAGCCTACGAATTTCTCCTTCCAGTTTGTTTCTCATGGCTTTTTCCAGGGCATCCCGCTTAGAGGATGATTTCTCCAGGTTTTTGTAGGCCTCTGAAACTTGCTGAATTTCTGTTTCCAGCTGCAGTGGAAGTGAAAACAAGAACTTACTATTTTCCACTAACAAATTTCATTGTCTCAGACAGGAGATTACTTTGTCTCAAGTGTTCTTTATTGAGGGAAACCTACACTTACACCCTAAGTAAAAGTCTCAGGTCCATGATAAATCCCTCTATAGAAAGAATACCAGTGGCTGAATAATTTTGCAATAAAATATGCTTTATCCTTCCTTTTAGGATATGCTTTATCCTTCAGTGTAAAGCTTCTCTGATTATCCAGAGCAGGAGATTCTCTCCTAACTCTCCTTGCTGGGCATGATTTGCTAGAGAAGTGTGGATCCACACCATAGCAAAACCCATCAGCACTGTCTAAAGCAAGTGATCAACAGGGAGGTGGAGGGAAGTGCATTTGTATCCTTCTGTCATTATCAGGAAGCTGTCAAACAATTATCTCAAGTATTTCCTGGCCAGAAAAATTCCAAAAAATACAACCAAATGAACATATGTCCCTGGTAAGAGGTAACATGGGGAATAATGAGTGTGGAAAGCCACACTGGTCACCTGAACTCAAGGACAAGCAGCCACACATTTTTCTGGCCCCAAACACAGCTCAGTGCAAAGAGCACAGCAAGGCCCACAAAGTCCTAAATTGCTAAGGAGCATCAGCTTTTCCACAGCTGCAAGGCAAAAGCAAAGCTGACCTGCTGCCCAGCTTTAAACCACTGGTCATCAAGAAGTTATTTCTGTGAGGCAGCATGAAAATACCTCCACACATGCACATTAATGATGGGTCTCACTGGGGTATTTCCTTTTAAATGTCTTAACATAATTTATTCTGCTTGTTCCATAAAGCCAAAGGTGGCAAATGGCTGGGTCCAAATCAAGACATTAAGTTTTCATGGAAATTGTGTGGTGTTGGGAGAGGGACAAAAGGAGTGTTAGTCCCAGTCCTGCAGTCCAAATGTCTTTAGTGTAGCCATAGCAGCACTGCTTGCCCTGCACACTGTGGTGCCAACCAGTTTGTAGCAATGTCCCCTGAGCCTCCTTGAGTGGCTGTGGTCTCATGCCACCCCAAACAGGCCCTTCCTGCAGCTCTGAAGTCTTTTAGGGAAAATGAAACATGCTGCTATCATGGACAAGCCTTAACTTAGCCAAGCAGTCAGCGTCTTCAGCAGCTGAGGAGGATGTGCTTTTGACATGGTCAATGAACTGTTAGCAGAAAACTGAAGGCTTTGATTCCATCTTCTGCCAAAGTTAAGCTGCTGCCCAAAGGCACAGGACACAGACTAATCAATCTGCATACCAAAGACTCTAAAGTACCTCATCAATCCCTTCAGCACAAGAATCCAACACTTGCAGGTTAAATGATTCAATTAGGGACCAGAGACAGGAGAATGCCTGAATTACACATCCACCCACCTTCTGCAGCCGGGCCACCTTCTCATAGCACCCATCCAGCTCCTGCCGCAGGGACCGGTTCTCCTCCGACAGGATTTCCACCATTTGCTGGGCCCTGGACACGATGGCAAAAGGATCCACTTGAACCTGCTGGTAGGGGGAAGGGATCTGCTGGGCTCTCATGGAGTAGGAGTCTCCTTGCTGCTGCTGCTGGGGGCCCAGGAAGGGCTGGCATAGTCGGTACAGATCCCCCTGCTGCACTGGGTTGGACAGGAAAGGCTGCTGGGGCCGGGGCAGGACGCCAGGGTCTGCCTGGCTGGGAGTCAGAGGTTGCTGGTGCTGGGATGGGGACAGCCTAGAGGGTGGAGGAGACTGGAGCAAAGTCAAAGATCCCAGGGATGTCAAGGAAGAAGTCGGGCTGTGGTGGTGAGGTGGTCTCTGTTGTAACTGCAGCTGCACATCTGGGTTCTGCCTGGAAAACAGAGAGCACAGGCTCCATCACAGTCACGCACAGGAAAGTGCACAAAGCAGGGACAAGCTGTGTAGCTCCAGTGCACAGGTCTTCCCATACAAAAGACACTTCCATTTTAGAAGTCTGTTTTTAAAAAGCATTTCAAAATCAAATCTTTAGCAGAAAATTTATTCTAAGGGCACAAAGGTGTTTCCTAGAAACTATTTTTTTGCAGAAGTACTAAAAGAAAGTGCATCAACAACTACCAGCCAAAATTATTTTCATAACTTTTCTCCACACTTTGTGGATAAAACTGCTCAACTAAGGACTGCTAGGAACAGGCTCTTTTGTTCTGGCCTTAAATGTGCCATCTGTCATCGAGAAAACAATCTTCTTCTGCAAGCCAGGATAGAGAGTTGAAAGCATTGGCTAAGCTTGATGCTACTATTCCAGCATCACTGATCTGAGCTTTCTGAAATATCAATCAATAAACTGCAGCCTGGTTAAATGAGACAAATAAAGAATATGAAAACCAGCCAAAGAATCAGAAGCAGCATTTCATTCCAACCTGCCCTGTCCTATGCAGTAGGTGTGCTTACTGCTCCTAACAATAACTCTGCAAGTATCAGAGACACATCTAACAATCTATAACCTGCGTGAGTCCACCACAGAACTAAATCCAAGCTACACCCTCTCACATTTCCCAGGCTCTGGAGATCCCCAGCTCAACTCCTGCTGCATCAGCCAAGTAAGAAATCTCCCTGAGAAGATTGTGTGGATTTATCATGCTTGGATGACCTCAGGAGGCAGGATTTGCTTTCTCCTCCAAAAACATTCAACCTTTAACTTCTCTGGAGGTTCTTTATTCTAACAGTTGAAGTCTCTCCCTCTCCATGCTGCAGCCAGTCTCCTCTTGAGCATGGAGCTCAGGCCAGAGCAGACCCAGCCTGGCAGCTCAGCGTGTCCTGCTGCTCTGACACAATTCCCACCCTTTGGGATGCCCTTCAGCCCTGCAGCTGGAAAAGCACACACTGTTGTTCCACCTGGCCAGAGCTGCTACAGAACACTCCCGTGGCTGCCTGTGCTCCCAGGAGGGACTCCTGCCCTGCAGAGGATGGACACAGCATTCCCACAGGATCAGGAACTGACAGCAGTGAGCAGGAAGCTGAGCTGGGAGCTCAAGGATTACACACAACAATTCTGAGCCCAAGAGCAAACACTCAGCACCATCCTTCCTGCTCTCCAAGAAATAGGGAATCACTCCTGGCACCCACCACTCACATCTGGCAGCAGCACAGGGCAGTTCAGCAGCTCTCAGCCCAGCACAGGGTTCACTATTTCAGCCTCATGCCCTTCGTGTCTCATTGCCCTGCTTCCCTGCAGAGAGACCTCCAAGTTCCTGCTCAAATTCCTTAATGGGGAAACAAATCTAGCCTTTGTTAACTAAGAAAAAACAAAGAATCACTGCTCTAGCTACTGTTTCTCTCCTTCTCACATTCAGGTGACTGTGGTGCCTGCCAGCAGCATCATTGCAGGAGCTGTATTTCCCCAGAAATGATCATTTGCAGCATGAGGATTTCAGGGGTCATGCAGAAGAATGATGTGCAATTAATTTCCTCAGGAATGTTCAGTTTAGTAGCAGCAATTTGGTTCTTCTCCTCCCAGGGGGGCAGCTCTACTTATTGTTGCACTGATTTCATTAACTTCATTTGCCAGTTCTCCTAATGAAGAATGAGGCAAAACCATCACAGGCCATGCTCAAGGTCACCTGGTTTGTCTCAGGTGGTTTCCTGCTGCTTTCTCAGCTCACCCAGTTGTGTGCAGAGTTAAAACTTTGCATCCTCACAAACCACTCATCTCCCTGAGTTTACTCTTTACCTATCACCACAGCTCTGCTTTGATGTTGTAATCAATTAGGGAATAACCTTCCTGTGACATTTCATCTGTGATGACCTACAGACTTAGATCAAAAAGAAATACATTGCCAGTCTGCCTCATGGGTGCAAAAAACCAATTTTCAACCTACAAAACACTCTTTTCCAGTCTGAAAACAACCTGGAGCAGATACTCAGGAAGACTGGTGTCAGTGAGTTAATCTTAAAAGCCTCATGAGGAAGATTTAGATGCCAGTGTTAACATTTTGAGCTATTTGACTAAAAACATCTTGTTATTCTGTCAACAGAGACCCAGTGGCAGAACCTTGCCATCCTAAGCACCAATGAGATGAACAAAATAATGGCCACAGAAACACAACAGCAGCACTTTAATTCTGAAGGGCCAGTGGAACTGACATGCCTTGTAATGATCCTTTTTTTTAAAACCTATTGTAAAGAACAACTCTAGGAAATCATGGCTGAGCATTTCTAAACAGGATACATTTCCAAGAACTCCAGCATCTTGGCACTCACATCCAAAGCCTCTCATAGTCTTGAAATTATATCAATCTTGTGGGCTCAGGCTAGAACATGAGAGCTTGGAGCCTCTAGTTCTGTGGCATTACCAACAGCATTAAAGCTTCCAAAATGTCACCAATGCATTTATATTCCCAGCAGAACGAGACAGCACAGCTGGGTTAATACATCCTAAAGAATTATATTTTAAAAATATCACCTTAAAAAAATATATTTAAAAATCCTAGTAACCTCACAGTGACACCAGCCTTTTTAAGATCTTGCATGCAAGCTTTTACATACACATTCAAAGAACTTTTTGGCATTCCCACTGCTTACAATTTTGTCTTATAAAATGCTTACATATATTTTGTGGGTAAAAAATACCTGGCTCTGGGATTTCTTTATATTAACAAGAGAAATTAAGAATTTATTTCTCTGGTAAAGCAATTTTGGGTTGAGAGGGTCAGAAAGGCAAACAAACACAATTTGGATTTTTCAATATTTTTATGCTACACTGCAAAATGTAAAGGTAAAAATGACTATTGGTGTCACTCAACAGTATTGCTGATAAAATGGTAGCAGAAAATTCCCCCCATGAGAGAATGAGTCCTCAGGTAACCCCACAACAGCAATCACAATTTTATATGAACCAACCACTTCAGAAAAAATGCAGACTCTCAAAACACATATACAACAAAATTACACAACCTCCTTCCATTTCCCTCAGTGTCACAGAGACCTGAATAAACCAAACGCAGGGGGGAAAACAAAACTCAGAGCGATTACCCCCACAAGTGTTTGGGTTTGAAAGCATAACTTTAAGGGCCACTTCTCTGTGCACCAGGCAGGAATTTCTGCTCTCTGGCATGGGCAGAGGAGCTCCACAGAGGCCAAGTACAAACCTGGATTTATGGCTCTGGAACCAGCAGGGTGAGCTGAGCTTTTGGGGCAGGAAGGCAGAGCCAGGGAGGGAGGGAGGGCAGCTCTGCAGCCATGGGGTGCTCAGGCTGCCAGGACAGAGGGACACACACAAGGTCTGTGGCACAGCAGCACAGTGGGGAAGGCAGAAGAATGGATCAGGAAAGATCTCTGGCTCGTTATGGCTTTTTTCTAATGCCTTCCCAGCTTCTCCTGCCTGTTTCATGTTCAAGAAGCTCCAGTTCCCCTCCTGCACCGAGCAGGAAATGCTGCCCGCGGGAGGGAGCAGGCTCCACTCCATTACACAGCCGAAATCAAACCCAGGAATTTTTGTTCTGCTGCCCAGTCACACCTGATTAGCCCCCACTTTGATGCTGCTCAGGGGAACGCAGTGCACACGGTGATTCACTAATTATGGGACAAATTCTGCAGACCTCCCTCTCAAAAACTTTCTGTGAAGTCGATGGGATTAATCTCCACAGCAGGAGCTCAGGGACTTGGGCTCCAGACAGAGGATGGCGCTTGAATTAGAGACAAGGAGCTTCATTGCACCCAAAAATGCATCAGACAGGGGCTTCCTCTGCACTCAAATCTGCATCAGACAGGGGCTTCCCCTGTGCCCAAAAATGCCTCAGACAGGAGCTTCCTCTGCACCCAAAAATGCATCAGACAGGAGATTCCTCTGCACTTAGAAATGCATCAGACAGGGGCTTCATCCGCACTTAAAAATATATCAGACAGGGGTTTTTTCTGCACCCAAACCTCCCTCAGGCAGGAGCTTCCTCTGCACCCAAAAGTGTATCAGAAATGAGCTTCCTCTGCACCCAAACCTTCATCAGACAGGGGCTTTTTCTGCACACAAAAATGCATCAGACAGGAGCTTCCTCTGCACCTAAAAATGGGACAGGAGCATTCTCTGCACTCAAAAATGCATCAGGCAGGGGCTTCCTCTGCACTTAAAAATGCATCAGACAGGAGCATCCTCTGCACTCAAAAATGCATCAGGCAGGGGCTTCCTCTGTACCCGAAAATGCACCAGATAGGAGTTTCCTCTGCACTAAAAATGCATCCGACAGAGGCTTCCTCTGCACCACAAAATGCACCAGAAAGGGGCTTTTTCTGCACCCAAAGCTGCTCCAGCCCTCGCTGTGCTGCCACAGGAGCCCTTGCAGCCCAGGACACGGAGCCCAAGGCACCCCTGCTCTGCTCTTAGACTGGAGGGTTGTCTTCACTACCAATGCTAAAGTGCAGCTGAAGTATTAGGGAGAGAACCCGACTCTGGAGCTTCACATGTGGCCAGCCCTCTTCTAAACTTTCTGTAAAATTTCCAAATAACAGCAAAGATGCCTCCGGCATGCCCGGTATTTACATTAAACCAACATCATTACCAACACACACTGTTCCCAAACTTGCACCGCCCAGGAGCAGGTGAGGCAAACTGTTTGCAGACTGGTTTAAACTTACCACACAGCCCATTCCTTTCCCAGACCGGGGAGGGTGAAGCATGAGAATGCTGTGAATTCCCCAATGTTTATCTTGCTCAACGAGTTTTATTTAACCGCATCATTAGGTCACCCTCAAATTCCCCCGAACAATGAGGGGAAAAACCCGCAGAAAAGGGTGTGGCTTCGGGAGCACAGAGAAGGGGCTTTGTTTCCTTGACGCACAATTCAAAAAATGCACACACATTTACCAATCCAAATGGATCCCGATAAAGGCTGAGCCGCGGTGCAGGAAAACTGGAGGCTGCAAGGACGCTCCTGGTGAGAGGCAAAAGCTCTCCCCGGAGCTGTTTGCCTTTAAAATCCCCACACGCCATCACCCAGCTGCACCTTTAGCAACACAGAAGGTTTCTTGTCTAAATGACAGTTTCTCTTACGGCATGTGGGAGAGGGAGGGGAATAGAGGACTCGCCGCCTTCCTTTGCTACGCTGCTCTGTAATTTATGGATTAGTCTTGCAATTGTTCTACTGCTCCAGCATTTGCCTGCAAAGGAAACCTCTCCTCTGTGCAGCTATTTAGGTTAAAAAGTAACCTCATTAGATTCCCAGTGCTTTGAAGACAAATTTCAGTTGCTTCCCCTACTGGAAACCTTGCCAGCTGAACCTTTCTCCTCCCCCTCCTTCCCCCCACCATGTTCTTTCAAAGCAGCCAGGATCCATCCAATACAGACAAAAATCACCCTGTCTAGAGGAGCTGACTGTTGGCGTGTTTTCAAATACCTCTCCCTTGAACAGCAAGCAGGCTACATCTCACTGCATAATATAAGGAGTATTTCTGATGCAGCAGAACCACTGAGGAGCTGTTTCCCTGTCCTGTGTGCACAGAGGTTTGAGGCCTTTGAATTTGCAAAAACATTTGCAACGAGCTTCTACAATCATTACCCCCCCTAAACCCTTTACTTCCCCTTTTCCTGGCCTCTTTATTATTTATTTAGCCAGATCAAAGGGCCTTTTCATCAGGCTTGTATGCTGCTGAAGTCATTTCAGATCACAAACAATGGTGGACAAACTCTGAAAATAGCTCCTCATAGGGCTAGGAAGGTTCTGAGCAGATTCAAACTCCCTAAAGCTCAGACTCTGCTCCCAAATACTGAATGGTTTCTTCATGCTCCCCTCAAAATGTGCAAACACAAATTCACAGAGACCTCTCCATTTACATCCTCCCGTTGCTCCTCTGAATTATCCTTTTAGCTTCAAAATGAGGCCAAAATCATTACACCAGATCCCACCTGGTCAGGCAGAGGTGAGATGGTATGGGAACAGGTAAAGTGAGGCTGGGGTTTTAGCCCACCTTAATAAAACTTCATCTTCCCACATGGACATCAGTGTTTGGCTCAAGCCAAATCCAGCTCCTTATCTAGATGGAACCAGAACAGGCTGAGATTTCAAATGATGCAAGAAAAATGAGCAAAAGCTGAACAAGCAAGCCTGGGATGAGGCACAAAGCATATTCAATTTTCCTCTCCTACACTTCAGGCCACTGAAAATAAAATTCTAAAAACTCTACAGGACTCTCAGAGGTGATTTTTGCTACCTGTACCATTATTGCTTTCATTCATTTTCTCCTGTCCTATGTGATGCACTTTTAAGAAAAATCTTTTGTCTGGCGGATGTAATTAAAGAACAACCTAAGTCTTGCAGTAAGTAACTGCAAGTTTCTACAATGAATCACACCATAACTTTGGCTTTTGTAGCAAAGCTTTTGTGAGGCTCTGGAGCCTCAGCATTGAACTTCCCCATACCATAAAATCAAGTTGGCTTGTTTTTTCTTCTTTGTAAAAAAGTATTAAGCCTCAGCATCTCTTTTTTTTGTTGGATTTTTTTTTTTTGTAAAAAAGCATCAGGCCTCTAGTCAGCTCCTGAAGCAGGTAACAGTCCTTCCAGACAGTCTACAGCTGAACACAAGGTGTCATCTCACATAATGAAGATGGGGTCTTTGCTGAAGGAAAACCTGCCTCAGGAGTTTTATATTGTCATTCCCTACGTGGCTGTTTTAGTTTTACACTGTCATTCATGGACTGAGTTTTATATTGTCATTCCCTACGTGGCTATCACAGGGCTTGTTTTAAGGTCTCTCTTACCTGACTGAGCCATACTCAGGGGGATGCTGATACCTCATCATGGGCCCATCAGATCTTCCCTGCTGGCTCATGCGATGCTCACTATAGAAATGCCCCGAGTCCTGAGGCTTGCAGTTCATAGACGGGGTGGACACGTTTTTGTAAGGGTACTCTGGGGGAGGCCCCCGCTGCTCCATTCCTTTGATGCTGGGCTGGGAAGGGGGCTGCACCGAGTTCTTGTAGAACTCATTGGAGCCAGAACTTTTGTAAGGGTCACTGGACTGCTGGGGAGAGAGCGGGGACAGCGGGGAGAGCGGCGCGCTGGTGACGGGCGCGTGGGCCTTGACGCCGCTGGTGGCCAGGGACAGCTGCATCAGCCGCTCGCTCAGGGAGCGCACGTGGCCCTGCTTGAGGTCCTTCAGCCCCTCGTCCTGGTGCACCTTCCCCGGGCTCACCCTCTGCACCGTGGGCCTCCCCTCAGTCCTCATCTTCTGGTTGGTGACGCCCGTGACGTAGAAGGCGGCCCCGACGCTGGCGTGTGGCTGGCCCCGGAAATACTGCGACTGCACCTTGGCCTCCTCGTAGGTCGGCAGGTCCTCGCTGTTCTGGAGGCGTGGGGAGAGCTGCTTCTCCATGATGCTGTTGTCCACCTGTATCTCCTGGCCCTGGGGCTCCTGGCGGGCAGCATGAGTGACCAGCTGGTGCTCCTGGGAGCTCAGCCCTTCGTTCTGAGAGGCCGGGCTGCCGGTGCTGCTGAAAGGGGGGGCATTGCCTGTGGCTTGCTGGTGTAAGGCCAGGAGGTTGCGGTTGTCATTTGGGTTCCCGTATCGGAGCTGCTCCTGCAGCAGGCGCTGTAAAACTGTCGTAGCTGCTTGCTCTTCTGAATTCCTCATCTCAAACTGTGGTGCCTTTTGGGTGGAATGTAAAAGCTGCCCTTGACCTAAGGAAAGGAGACACGGTTATTAGCGCCGGAGTGGATGGAGGGAGAGATATTCAGGAGCAACGGCTTGAAATACAGAAAAAAAGCAGGTTAGATTACCAAAGGTTCCCATAACAATGGGGGTCATCAAGGCCCGTGGAGACCTAAGAAGGACGTGCATGCCCGGGGGGCAAAGCCTCACAAAGGTGATGAAAGGTGACTTGAAAGTTTATAGGCAAATCAATCCGCTGCAAGCAGTAGGGATGCGTGCCAAATACCTCAGACAGCATCTGGGGCAAAAAGGAGACGTGGAATTCACAGGATGATGGTAAAAATGCCTGAAACCTGTTTGCTTTATACTTGGAGTTACCAACAGTGAAATACACTTCCCATATTTGTAGGCAGACAAGGATTGAAGTGTGAAATCAGCAACTTGTCGGTTTCAAGGGAAAGAAAAAAAACAAAAAAGAAGCCCATTGAGATAGCATATGGTTCAAAAGAAGTAAAGAAATCTCTCGGCTTGAATAAAGCAATTAATGAATACCTAGTTAGCCAGCAGGTTTTCAGAGTTATGAAATTCCCAGAGTGAGATCAGCACCTCTTCTCCCTGCTGCAGAAAAGCCCAGGCACGGTGCAAGTGAGGACTCGGGAACTTCCTGCTGTACAAAGGCAACCAAATCCTCACACACATCTAAATATCCTCAGCGGAATGCATGCAAATGCAAGGGGAGGAAAAAGAGTTGTCTGATCTAAGGAACAGAAAAAGACCCCTGAGTGGCAGGAAAAAACACTGCGTCCCAATGAGAGAAACACAAAGAGCCAATGTCAGGCACATCCTAAGCACCGATTAGGCCAGTGACCAACAGCAATTGCATTTTGCTCAGTCTCCCAGTGGAGTCAGGAGTGTGTCATGGAAACTCGGGCCCACTGGCCTTGCCTGAGTTGAAATATCAAAAATTAATGATACCTTTGAGACATGTAACTGAAAGCAGAGCCACTTCTGAGCTAGAACAGCTCAGAATAGAGCTCAGCCTCACTCGCTGGCCAAGCTGCAGCTCTGCCCTGACAGCACAACATGTGTTGGTGTTCTAGCATTTTCTTTTGTGTCCTTTTTTCTGCATTACATTGTCCCTTAGCAGAAGGTAACTTGTTCCTGACAGTTTGTTCTGTGGCAGAACCAGGAGGCCTGAAGGGTCTGCTTTGTGCTGCACCTCCACAACCTCCCCGTTTGCTCCCTCAGACCAGCCAACCCTGCAACACAAGGACTCCCACTGGGCACACAAAAGCCTCCTGCAAATCTTAATGAAGGGAAAGTTAAAATCCACCTCATTCCAGGCTGCCCACCACAGCAGGAATTCAGGCCCTGTTAGCTGACCTGGAATGTGACTCCTTTGAAATGCTGTTTGAAGTGGCACATACCTTTGTCCTTCACTTGCAGTTCCCCGGGAAGGAGGAGCAGTTCTGCCACATGGGGGGACACACTCAGCCTTCCTCCTGCAAACCCAGGATCTCCACTCAGAGATGGCTTCAGGCTCCTCTTCAGCAGGCCTGATCACTTGATACTCTCCTCGCTCCCAAAATAATTCTGAGGAAAGCATTGAAAACACCATTTTAACCAGCAGATGAGACCCTCAAAATAATAAACCTTGGCCCATAGTTCAGATTTTCCTTTTGTAGCTTCTTGTTTTCTCCCAGAGCCCAACAATTTTGATCCCTTTAGGATGAATGAACCCCCGTGTCCCCAGCAATCTACTCCAGCTGCTGCTTTAATCATGACCATTTCTGCTCCAAGATTAAATGTTGCCAAGTAATGCTTTGTCCCATCTGTGCCTCCAAGTGAAGCAGTGATTAAAACCCGCTAATTCTTTAACTCCATTGTTTTATTTTTTGCTCAGAATGAAAGCTGCAGCACAGATGAGGATGCCCTGTGCTTATGGCTCCTTTGCCAGTGGTGCTGAGTATTTCAAACTGTGTCAGCAGAAATCCTCTGCTGGACAGTAACACTGTGAAATGCTTGATAAACTTCAACACACCGTGCCTCAGAAATGACTGTGAGAGTGATCAGTTTGTGAATATTAGCTTTATTTTACAGACTGGAAAAGTCAGGGGAAGAAAAGGACACTGACAAGAGTTTATGCCAGAAATACATTGCAGAGCACAGCTCTAATTCCCAAAACACTCTTTAATTACGTTACTTTTTTCCTTCAGAATATGAAGCAGTAAAGAAACTTTAACCATTGAGAGGAGAAGCAGGAGAATACAGAACAATGTGTATTTAGGCATGTTACAAGAGGCAGTTACTGAAGGTGTCCTAAAGAAAAAGCAATACAAAAGATGTGGAACATATTTGTGCACTCAGTGTGTTCATACTTTAAGGAAAGGCAATAAAAACAGAACTAGTGAAACTAAAAATATTCATTGATACCTATAATTTAACTTAATTTCCTGGAATGTTGCAAAAAATAAAGCGAACAGATGTAGTGAAGGAATGCAGACGTGGATACTTCTGTCTCTGACTTATTACAGCACAAATCCACACCCAACAAAAACTATCTCAGATCTGCAAGTTAAATACTTGAGGTGTCAACAGCAATTTCAAGGCACATGAACAATATCTAAGGAGAGAACAAGGCAGTGTTGTGTGGTGTGGTACTTCAAGATGGTGGTTGAAAAAAGCAGCTAATGTCAAATTCTTAACTGGTGACTTAGCTCGAGAGGGATATATTGAAAACAGCTGCCAGCAAATATGCAGGAAAGAACCTTTAAAGCAGGCATTAAAGATAGCAGATAACTAGAGCAATTTCTAGCCTCTTTTCTCAGTGTTGCACAACAGAAGTTAAGGATTCCTCATCCCCCTCACACCAGAATCATCACTGACTCTTCTTTTTATAACTTTTTTTAAAACCAAGCTGCCCTGAGCAACCCTTTTTATTAGAGCATAAAAAGGCTTTTATTATGCAATATGATGCTGCCTTTCCACCCAAAGATTTCTTTTGTCTCAACTGGAAAAATCTAAGGAGGTGGGGGGGATTGTTTATTTTTTTAATACAAAGATACAATCCAGCTTGAGATTCTGCCTCTCTGCCTTAAAGATTTTTTTTCAACAGACAAATCCAATCTGTGCATGTTTAACTCCTTCAAATGCTCCAGGAACCATTTCACACGCAGAGCTTCACTCCTCAGCACTACCAGCTCATTCTGCTGAGCTGATGGAGGGAGGCCCAGTTCACACTGAAAAACATTTGCTGGAACTGAATACTACTACTTTTAGTGTGGGTGTAAACTAGAAATCAACCTGGAAACCCAAAGCAAAAGGTGGGCTGAGATATAATATGAAGACATTCTGGCCAACAAATCCGCTTTCTTTAAATACCAACTGGTAGCCTATTTTTTTTTCCAGTTTTATCCCATTATTTTTAATTAACAAAGAAAATCTTGTGCAACTAACTTGGGTGGCAGCATTCCTGGAATCTGCTTTCTGAGCAGGCTGAAAACTCCTGGCAGAACCAGTGAGTTAACTTTTCTATTAACAAAACACAAAAATGAACAGTGCAATTGGTGCTGAAGCCCATGTGTTATTTATTTGGACACCAAACTCTATTTTTTTTGTCAGGCTCTTCCAGCAATTTCGGTTTTCACTGTGCCAAAGATGGAAATTAGTGAGATGCACTGGAAAAGTTATGATAGAGCTGGAAGGAAATTGGGAAGGTTCTGTAGATACTTTAAACAGACATATTTGGGGGTTTAGCCTACATCTATTATGATTGATAGGGCTGAAATCAGACTGCCAACAACTCTGCCAAACTGTATGGATTGGATGGTGCACTCTCCATAGCCACAAAGCCTAGAAACACCTTTTCCAGTGGAAAATCCAGGTTTAGATCAAATCTCATCCAAGCAACCACAGTGAGATTTCCCAGGCTGAATCAATTTTGCAATTTGCTCCCAAGCATTGCAGCTCTATCATCTTACACTTCATTCTGAACTCTGGTCTGAAATTACTGCTGGTAATTTGAGGGAAACATCAGAACCTAGAACTGGTAGAACTAAGACAGGAATTGCAAATAATGCTTCACCATGCTGAGATCAAGAATGGGCACAAAATGGGAGTAGTGTAGGTACTATTTAAGGAAGAAAAGTCTCATGTTTGCAGGGCATTGTGTAAAAACCAAGTAGCTGAGGCTTCTGACTTAAACATCATGTAATTATGCACAGGAACCTTGCCAGTCCCTCATGAGGAAGGAAGATTAATGAAGAATTTAAAATGATAATACTGCCAGGCTGTAGGGAACCAAAGCAGCACATTTCTGTACAGCATGCAAATATTTTCCAGCATTATAAAAATAAACAAGCTTAGACAAGTGAGCGACTCACCACTGTTTGATGAGTGGCTCTAATGCTATAGCTCAATTAACCTGCATGGAGCAATAATAACCTCACAAGCAAAGAGAAGCATCTTTCTTTAGCTTGTGAAACCAAGAGGAATGCAAGAGTCCCTGTGAGGACAGCCTGTGCATACTTGCCCAGAATTACTGCTTAGCCAAGGAGCTAATTAGCTTACACATCAGGTGGGATGGGAACAGGTTCACCACCTCATCAGGGCTGCACTACAGTTAAGCACTTTCAGTTTTACTCCTAAATTCTGTGTCACTCACACCTGAAACAACCCAGTGTCAGACTTCAAACTCCAGCAGCAAATTCTGTAGAGCAATTCTGTGGTTTCTTAAAGGATGTGCTTGTGATACTGCTCATCCTGGCTGGCAGCAGGGGATGAGGGGATGGGATGCTACCAGGCAGATGAAGTTTTTGGCTGGTTTTTAGGTGCTGGGCTCTCCTCAGACAGACCTGCACTCTGTAATAGAGGAGGGGACAGGAAACAGTGTGGAAAGGACCAGCTGTGAGGTCCCTGGGCAGTACTCCCATGCTGAGTCACCCCTGGGTAATGGAAACACTCTGCGGCTCCATGGCCCACGCAAAGCCCAGCAGGCTGATCCCTGATCCTGCAGAATTCCCTCAACCTGTGTCGTTGAACCGTGGCTGTTCTGCACCAGGGCTCACTCTGGAGGGGCTGGGAGCATCAGGGACTCAGAGGCAAGGTCCCAAATTACTTAATGAACAGTGGATGCTATCAATGAATGCTCTTTGCTTCCTTCCAGTCCTACCCAACAAGGAGGAGGAGGAGAAGGGACAGAATACACACCAGGCTAGTCCTGGAGAATAAAGATTCCCAACGTCTGGCGCCAACACCCAGACCTGCAAGGCAGCACCCAACAAGTCCCAGCATTGTGAGATCATTTTAGCACCTGCTCCTAACCAGGAGGAGTTCCAGACTCCATCCATAAACACCTCCCCAGCTCCCATCCAACCCTCCTGGCCCTGCCTGCCTCCATCTGCTGCCCCTGGCTCAGGTGATCCCGCAGGGTGGCACCCAGCAGGTGCATGGAGTGCTGCCAGCATTACTCATCTTCATTCCAGAAGGGCAGAGTCACCGGGCAAACAAGAAAAACTTCCTCCTTTTAACGAAAAACAAGAACAATGTCACCCGGAGGGGGGCAAATAAGATGCATACCCATTGTATTAGATCATCGTGCTGCAGCAAGGAAAGGCCAGGAGAAGAACCAAACACTGGTCCTGGTTTTAACAGCTCTCCCTGCCAAACTGAGTCCACCTGAGCCAGGATTAGGCTGTCCCTAATCCTGCCCCTCAAACACTGGCACCAGGCACAGGGAAGCCTGGCAGGCTGAAGAAAAGGCAGCAAGTCGCTTGGCCTGGCTGGAGATAAATAAGTCAAGACACCAACATGGGAAGATCCCCTCTAAATTACATCTCAAAGGAAAAAACTGACAAGACCTTACTTGACCTTTGAATTACTGCTCCCCTCACTAAAAAGTATCAATTTCTTCACAGGGAAGTTCCTATAATCTTCACCAACATAATTCAGGCTTTATATTACAAAGGAAAAAAAGAATAAACACTTACAAAGCCCAGTATAAATAGGAATGTGTGGTGGCTTTTAAGCACTTTGAAAAGAATGCTTTGGGATTTCAAGTTCCTCCCTAAAATTTTAAAAGTGACAGGAGCAGGACAATTTATTCTCAAAATACCAGTCTAATAGGAAAACCAGCTGTTTTTATGGAGAATATTTCTACACGAAGACATCACACCACCCAATTACTTACACTGTTATGCAGCACTACCTAACATTGCTCACACATGTGCACAGTCACAACCCTTTAGGGGCAGGTACTGCCATTTCTGCACCATTAATGAAACACAAATTCCACTGCTACCAACTCCAGAAAGGCCAAGATCTCACCTTTTAGATGTCTTCTTGCTAAAACCAGCTCGAGCTCACTCAGCTTCAGCCATACCAGGTCTCATTTCAGAGAAATTCCTCCCAGCACAGAGCAAGCAAGATTCATCTGCCTCAAACTTCAGCGATTCCCAGTTACTACCCCTGCAGAACTGGGGAATTGCTGCAGTTTGAACTCAAGATCAAGCTTTGTTTTGTGTTTTGAGAACGCTCCACTTGTGGCTGCTGCTGGCACTCAGGCAGCGCCCTGCTTCTGTCGTCAGCAGCCCCTGTCCCACAACCATCCCAACTATGCCTCAGCACCAGTTTCATTGCATTGTGTGGTTTCTCCATTCCTCCCCTGATTTAGTCCAGGCCTCTCCTCGGGGCTCTCAGATAATGAAAACCATGTGAGAGTAAAATGTAATCTTCAAACACGCAAACCGGTTTCATGTGCATTATCAGAAGGGAGCAAAATGTTGACAGTGCATCATTTGTCCCTACAGATAGGATCAGACTCTTTTAATTGCTGCTGAGATTAAAAAAAAAAAGAAAAAAAAAAAGATTGGAGTCACCATCTAGGTTAAATATAAAGTCAAAATTCGAAGCTAAAAGCTTAAGCAGTCCTGAAAACAATGGAAATATGATCCTCAAAGAGATAAATCCATTTTTGTGCCACCTTAAGGTAGTTTTTCCTCATATGTCATTTGTGGCATCCTGAAAATTTATATCATAAGGTGACACAAATAAAAAATGTACGTGGAGGAGGATGCAGAGAAGAAAACAACCACTATGGCCTAACTTTAGCATGGAATTTTCTGGCTTTTTCTACCAATACCACAATTTCAACTATTTTAAGCCCCATATGGAGGAGCTCTTCTTATTTCAGAATGCTGTTTCACAGAATTTAAAGGGACTAGCCACAGAATCCAGAAAGCAGGCAGGAATGCCCTCTCCTTTGGTCTCAGGTCTGCTTTTTGTTTCCTTTAGAAAAAGAAACAGCTAAAATACAGATAAATTGCCAGTTATCAGCCAGAGATGCTGTGGCCCAAGGAAGGGCACAAACCCAGTGCAGTTCTGGGACAGCCCAACACCAATGAGAGATCTCAGTGGGTGCCATGGGTTAAAAACATGAATTAAAACTAAAACCCTACAGAAGATCCAGCCCACTGCATTTTTAGACAGCAAGGATGTTATAGAAGTGGTTTTGATGTTGTTCTTTTATCATAACCACCTGGGCTTTTCATGTGCACCTTGTAAAAAACCTTTAATTACCTATAAGATGATTAATTGAGCCTCACCACCACAATGGGAGGAAGATATTACTCCATTCATTTTAGCACAGTGGTGACTGGCTAAGCCTTGGCCTATACTGATGTTTTTTGTTGCCACAACTATGTCACTCAGGGAATTGATTCCTTTCAATGTGCGTATTCCAGCAACCACTCTGAAACAGATGCAGTTACTGTAGGAAATAATTGGGTTTAGGTGTATTGCTTAGGAAACCTCGTGCAAACCACACCAGCACAATTTCTGCCTTGCTAACAGAAACTCCATCACTGCTGGGAAGATTTTCTGTAGTAACAGCAAGCACAGATCCTGCCTAAATGGATCAGGGATGTTGGCACCCCAGGACTTGTGCAAGCAGAAGGCAGAGGGACCCTCTGAGAGTTTTCTACTGGAGAAGATACTTCTGCAAAGGATCCTCAGCAGCTGCAGGAAAATAGTCAAAGATTCAGAGCCTAAATGAGCTTCAGTGAGTGCACAGAAAGCAGAGGTAGCACACAGCTCCTGGAGCACAAATCCAAGGTGATTTACCCTCCCTGCTCCCCTGAGAGCTCAGGCAATGCCAGCAGGGCCTGTGCAGGAAATGCCCTCAGCTCTCCCCTGCCTGAGGAATGCAGTGCCAGGGCCAGGCCCCTGCTGTCCTGGGCTCCCAAGGGAACACATCCTGCAGTGTGCCTCCCCCAGCACCAGCCTGGGCCCTGACCTCCATCCCAGCCTTTGGGACTGCTCATGGGAGCTCCCCTCAAACCCCCTGAGCAGCAGGGGATGGGGCCAGCAGTGTCCCACACACAGCTCCTACTGCCAGCCCTGCTCCCCAGATCAGAAATCCACTGGGCTTTCAGCACATGCTAAATCCACTCTTCCCCCCAGCAGTGCTAAGCGTTTTTTATAACTTTTTCTCTTCTAAAGAAGATCCAAGTGCTCCACACCCAATCCCAGCCCGACAAGAGCAAAAGCTGCTCTTTCTCATGGAACTTGGGAGTGCTCTTTTGTGCCTGCTCTCCACAGACCCCTGACCTTACCCAAAGGAAGGGTGGAACAGGCTATGTAATGGCTCTTGGTCTCTTCAACCTTCATCATTTACAGTAAAAAATGTTCCAAATTTGTTTTTACCCAACACAAATATCAGCACTCAGCTGTGCTGACTCCAGAAAATTCCAGATTACCACCTCTTTGTGCACCTCCACAGGCTATCCCAGGATCCCAGACTGGTTTGGGTTGGAAGGAACATTAAAACCCATCTCATTCCACCCCCCAGCACAGGCAGGGATGCCATCTCACACTGGTTTTAAATTCTGGCTCTCCAAAAATACAGAGGAGGTTTCAGCTTTGTTTCTTTTCAAAAAGACAATGGGAAAACAAGGAAAATATATTTTCCCAAGCCCCACAGCAAGACAGGCTAGCCCCAGTATGAAGCAATCAAATTTGTTTCAGCTGAACACAGAACCACCCAAATTAGAACAGCAGGAAAAGTCCACCAAACCCTGATGGGAACAAAGTCACTGAAATGTGGAATTACTTTCCTTGAGGGTTCCAGTAAATAATCCTAATATATTAAGTAATTCTTTCAAAAAACAAGTTCTGTAGAGACACAAAACATTTTAAGCAAATATTACCGTGACACAACTCTTAGACAAGGTCTTACAAATGCTAATTAATTCATTAAACAAAATCCTAAACTGGCTTAATTCATAAACATTCATATAAGAGAACTGTTCAACAACATCTTGGTCTACAATTGGACACTCTAAGTGCTTTGCTAATACAAATAAGCCTTTAAAAACCAATTTTATTGGATCAGAGAACTTTTTTGTCATTTACACAAAGTCTGGTTCTGTCCTGTGACCAATACCGATGAGCCTTAGCCCAACAGTGGTTACCAAGGAAAATGACCAAAGACGTCTCCAAACTCCCCAGGAATTTCAAATATTTAGTATTAAAAAAAAAAAAAAAAGATATTTTAACACAACCAAACTGGAAACTGGACAAGAGTCATTCTCAGAGAGGACAAGAAAGTAAAAAAGCAGCGAGGCTGAATGGCAGCATTTATCTGTGAAGCCCTTCTGCAGGAGCAGGAATGCAGAGTGCCTGCCAGGAGCAGAGGAGACACTCAGCCCTTGGGAACAGGAGGGAGCCCTCACTTGTCCAGGGCCAGCCAAGCCCTGTGGGAGCTGCCCAGGACGAGGATGACACATCCAAGAGCCAGGGACCCACAGCTCCATCCCAGGGAGGCTCCAACACACGTTCCTCATGCACCTAGGCTGAGCTCTCACACAAACCTCTCCACTCTGCTAAGGCAGGACCTTAAAGCTTTGAGAGGGTTTGAATTCTGTTCTCAGGGTTGTTTTTTTAAATTAATATTTCATTTTCTATTCCTATTCACTCCTCATACACCGAGCTCCTGCTGACATCAAATGCCTGGTTTGCCCTGAATGGCTATTTATACACAGGTATGTTTTAAATCTATTCTAACTTTAAAAATTACATCCAAGTGTCCATGTAAACACAAATTCCATCAACCACGAAAAATTCCTTTCACTTATAGGCATAGTAGGCAAGTAAAAAAAGATTATATTGCATGTTTAAAAATTTATTCCTCCTAGGAACAACTTCACACTATTTTTCCCCAAAGCTGTTGGATCTTTTTCCTGTCCTGAAGAAAACATTTCAAGGCTGCTCTGGAGAGCCAGGTAACATGCAAGATTTGGATATTTGCTGACTTTGGAGTTCTCCATACAGCCCATTCCTTTCACATGGACACAGTTCCAGTATCAGATCTGTCCAAAGCATGGACCAAATGCTTTTGGAAAGGCTGAAGGTATGGCCATGGAGGCTGCAGCATGAAGTTCTTCCTTCAGTGGCCAGCACTGCATTCCAGAGCTGCCTGGGAATATACTCTGTCCTGTATAAAAGGGTTGAACAACTCCTGCAGCCAAACTGGACTCACAGGGCAGGCAGGTGCCTGCTCTTTCATAAAAGACAATGATTTAAGCCTACAACATGATGCTGCTGCCACATATGGGGCACGTGCAGAGAGAAAATCAGGTACCAGGGTATGTGGAAGCCTAACCTAGAAAGTACCTACTCATCAGAAAGTAAAAAAAGCAAAGAATTCCTGAAAGGAATGAGCTTAGAGAAATGGGTTGTGGCCCAGATTCAACACAATGGACTAAATCACTTTGACAAATCCTCCAGTGCTTCCTGCAAGTGTAAAAGCCCAGCAACAGGCAGCTTGGAACACTTCTATGAGGAACCAAGTCCTCTCTTGTGCTCCAGTGGACAGAAGAGGAGAAAGAGAGCCTGCACCTTATTGCCAATCCCCAAGAATGGCTGTTCTCACACTTTTATAAACACTTGGTCTCCATGGAAGGGGGATACCTAGCAGCAAACATTGGCAACCAAGGACATTCCACTCCCACTATATCCTCCACAACAGCAAGAAGGGGGAAAAAATCCATAAGGCTGCTTTGATTAGGAACCCTTTGAGAGGACTTCTTCAAAAGTGAGTGTCTGAAAATACCTTGAAATGTGGGAATGTGCAACAACAGCCAGATAGGGGAAAACAGGCATCTTACTTTATTCTGAAAGCATTCACACTTCAGCCCAAAGTGGGAACATCCATTAATCCAAGAATCTTTTGCCAAGAACAAGGTCATCATTTTCTTTTTAATTCACAACATATTCTGCACCAAACAGAGAATCTCATCATTTACAGGTGTTTGAAGCCAGGTTTGAGTTTAATGCGTACTCTCAACTTGTAAGAACTTTATTATACTGGGTTTTGTCTTCCCTGCAGGTCAGAGGTCTGCAGCTCTTTAAAAGCCACCAGTAAGAATGAAACAAAAAGTGCACAAGGGGTTCTGCCCCACAAGGGGGGTATAAACAGACAAATTCTTTCACTGCCAGAAGTATTTATACATTAACACATTCTTGGACTGTTGATAATTCTAAAACTGAAGACCTATTCCTGTGTATACATTACTACAACAATCTAAACCAAGTTTATATTTTACTCCACATTAAGAAAATTAAGCTTTAATGAGCTCAGATTCTCCTTGAGCTGTTTGCTCATTGCAGTGACAGTGAGCCCCAGCCATGGAGCAAGGCATCATTGTGCTGAGTCCTAGGAAGAATTAAATGGTGCAAGTTGTTCTACCAAAATAACCACCAAAAAAAAAATATAAATCACATTACACTCAACTGGAAACAAAAGGAAGGGCTAGAAGTGGGAGAAGCATGGGGGTTGCAAATTCTCAATTTCACTGTCATGGTTAGGAAAATGTGGCAGCAAAGCAATGCAACCTTATTTCTAAATAAACAAAAAGATTGGTCAGTCTGCTGATGCAAGACAGACTAAAGAGAACAAGAGAACTATTAAATTATCTCCACTTCTGGGATTCTGGCTATTCTTTTGCAAAGTGAATGGCTTATGCTAATCAGGATGCATCTGAAATGCATCATTCAAGCCTTCTTGTGCAAATACAGTTCTTATTTATCCCAAAAGATCCCCACCAGCTGGCAATGTTTGCATACAATGTTAAACCCAACCTCAAGAGCCCATGCATTATGAGTCATTTTACACTTAAAAACATTAGTTCCCTTCAGAGTTCTCCAAGACCGTGTATCCCACGAGAAGAATTTTAGTGGAATTCAGCAATAATACACTATGTTACCATCCAACTTCCTCCAGCACAAAGAAGTTACAAGTTTTCTGTTGTTCGGTAGGTTTGGGGTTTTTTTCCCTCCTAACAGTGCTTTTCCTCCAGAACATTTTTGGGGAAGGAACAAAAGGATTTGCACCAATCCCTTCTACATGAATCAAATATTTATGCTATACCCTCTTGAAGCACTTTCATCTAGTAACCTATGGAATGTGATCTCCTGACCTCAACACTCAGGCACGTCTAAATCAGCTGCCCTTTGAGCTGTGTTAGAGGCCACAGAGAATTTTTATACATTTGTATCAGGCATATGAAAACCTTGTGGCCCAGCTGTGGCATTCTCTGCCACAAAGCATTAGTGCAAAGTGTGCTCTGGGAAAGGGGAATGCTTTGCTTGTCCCATGTTCATGGCACAATCTGATGTTGTGTGTCACCAGAGCAGGCAGGGTGATGAACCACGCTATCAGCACATGAACCAGCCACCACAATTTAAATTCAAGTGTCATGGCAAGCTCCAAGATCATATCCCACATGGCCATCCTGCCCAGCTCCCTTCTGCCTCCAGCCCCCTCCCCAGGGCAGCCAGCAAAAATCCTCCAGAATCCAAAAGGCAAAGCACTTGTGGGATGAGCAGGCACCGCATTCCCTCCTTCTGGAAATCCCACCCTTTCCTCAAGAAAAATAAATCATTCTTGTCTTTCTGGCTCGCAGGAATCTTTGAAGGATGGGGTTATGTTGCAAATAAGTGTCCTGGAAGCACAAGAGAGGGAGACCAGGTGTCCCAGATGAACCTGCAACTTCAACTACAGCACAAATTTTTCCAGGCTCAGCTCATGAGCCTGCTCCCTCAAGGAGCAATCACTGAGGTAACCCTGGTGAAAGTCTGACCCAGAGATTTAACAGGGTCATGGGCCTGATGGTAGGGCTCATGTTTTCACAGCAGCCCTGAAAAACCGACGTGATGCTGCCCATGCTCACACGGGAGCAGCACGAGGGCGCAGGGAAAGCTCCAGAACACAGCTCCAGTGTTCCCACCCTGACCTGGTAGAAAAGGCTCGGTGCCCTGAAACAGTCAAGCAGAAAAACGTGAGACAGCAGCCAAAAGCAAGCCCCTGTCCTCTGTCCCAGGAGGGATCCTGGGCAGTCCCCTCAAGGTGCCCCAGTGGCTGCTGCACCTCAGCAGAGACCGAGGCATCCCCAGGCCTGAGGGCCCAGCAGCTCACAGCACGCTGCCTTGCTGCCCCACCTATCCCACCTTCTCTTCCCACACAAATCCCTCCAGGGAAGAGGAAGGGAAAAAACAAACCTTAAAAAAGAAAGAGGAACAGGGAGCAGGGCAGACCAACATGAAGCATTTCCTGTATCATCCACAGGAAAAACCCACGCAGCGGGGAAGAGCTCAATGTCAAGGCTGGTTCCACCACATGAACAGGCAGTTCCTCCTGCTGGGGGATGCTGTGTGATCCCACAGGGAACAATACAATCTTCCCTGACACAAGGAGTCCCACTAGCAGCCACACAAAATTCCACAGGTCCTTCCCTTGCAGAAATGCCTGCTAGCAAAGAAGGAAGGAGGAATGTGGGTACAGAGCTGGGGGAGAAGGAAAATGAGACATGCACTGTGGTATTATCAGTTGTAAACCAGGACACACTCAGCACTTGGCCCCTACAGAAAGGAGGATTCTGCAAAATATGTTTCCCTGCACAGAGACTGGGCCTCCATCCAGTTATTATGTGCACATGTCCCTGCTGCGTTTTCAGTCTTACTTCGGGAAGAAAAAATCTCAAAACAAAGAAAACATCCCCTCATATTCACTGTGCACAGTGCCAAGCGTGCTCCTGACCATGTTCAATAATCTGTTAAGGCGTGCTAATTATGGGTGCAACACTTTTGCACCTTGTGACACAGCAGTAAAGCACTTAATGTAAAACAAATTCCAGTGTGAAACAAGAAATCAGCCGATCGTGGCAGCCCTGTTTGCACGTGTGATACAGAAATGCACAGCGATGCTCCCCGGTGCAGCACGACCAGCAAAGACAATCTCAACACGTGGATTACAAGCACAATGACTGCAATTATTTTCTCAAAAGAAAAGAGCACCACAAGAAATGGCTGCTTTCAAACACAGCCTGACACAAACCCATTTGAGCGACTTCCACCGAGTTTTACTCAATCCAATTACACACAAGTACATCACTATTCGTTTTGGCAATTTACTACCACTGGTGAAATAGGTGGATGAGCGTATTTTGTTCTTTTTTTCTTTTGCAAGATGAAAAGCAAACTTTACAGGAGAGAGAAGTGATGGACAAAAGCTGACAGAGAAGAGAGCCAGTCTAAATCCCAGGTTAAGGCTGGAGAAAGAATGCAGAGTCCCTTGCAGCATGAGCACATCTCTTACCTACTGATCTGCTGAAGACAAAAGGGTTTTCTTCTTTTCAGAAACTGGACACTTGTAGCTCGTTGGGTCAGTCACACAAAGCTTCCCTGCTGCCAAAGGTATTCTTTTTCCCCTGGGGTTTTTGTTGTTGTTGTTTGGTTTTTTACCCCAGAGAGTAAAGGGCAGAACAGTGGATTCAGCAGGGGCAAAGGGTGGAATTCGAGATTTAACGGGCTGGAGAACGGCAGAGCTCTCTCCAAAAGATGCTGTATTTCAAGGCGCTTTCATTTGCAAATCCTTCTTCATCCTCAGTGTCAATAAAACTGGAGGAGGGGGAGTAAACTTTTTTTAACCGCAGAAATAAACCGGACTCCACAGTGCGGGGAATGTGATACGAACTGGATTTGTGGCTCGACTTTTTATTAAAAATAAATATACTTTCAAAACAGGCAATCGAGCTGGAAGGGGGGTTAAAAAAAAAAATCCCAGAGTCAGCCAGGACCTGCCCGCGGTCGCTGGGAGGAGGATAGCGGTACCTCGAGAGCGGCAGAATAAACACAAAGAGGGGAAAGTCCGCGTCCGGCGGTGGCAGCTGGGCTGTCAGTGGCAGCGCCCGCGGCCCCGGCAGCGAAGGGCGGCCCGCGGCATCGCGCCCGGCCGGGCTGCGCTGGGTTCGCTGCTCCTCGGTTACCTGTGCGCGGCGGCGGAGCGGAGCGGGGCCGGGCTGGCGGCACGGAGCGGGCGGAGCGGGCGGCACGGGCGGCTGGGCTCCCTCCTCCGCCTCCTTCCGCTGCTGAGGGCGCGGGCGGCCCGCGGGAGCGCCGGGCCGGGGCGGGCAGGAAGCGCCGCCGCCCCCGGGCCCGCCCCGCCCGCCCGCGGCACCGCCCCCGCTCCGCTCCGCTCCGCCCGCCGCCGCCGCTGCTGCTGCCGCTATTGTGCGCGGACACACGGACACACGGACACACGGACACACGGAGCGGCCCGAGCCGACCGCGGGGAGCAGCGCTGCGGGACCTGGCCCCGCACACGCACCCCATCCTGTGCCCGGAGCGGCGCCCAAACGCTCCTGGAGCTCTCTGGGGAGCCTGGGCACTGCTACAGCACCCACCAGGGCAAGAGAACCTTTCCCGAATTCCCAGCCTGAGCCTCCCTGACACAGCTCCAGCCGCTCCCTGCGCTCCTGTCCGTGCTCACAGAGAGAGATCGGAGCTGCCCCTCCAGTGCCCCTGGGAGGATGTTGAAGACACAACGAGGTTGAACACACCAAGTGACCTCAGCCACTCGTCATAAGAGTTTCCATCTAGACTTTCCCCATCCTCGTGGCCTCCTTTGTACACTCTTCTAAAAGCTTCATATCTTTTTTATATTGTGGTGCCCAAAACGGCTCAAAACATTCAAGGTGAGAACACCACGGTGCAGAGCACAGCACAGCAGGACAATCCCCTGCTGGCCTGGCTGGTGATGCTGTGCCCAGTGCCCCCCAGGACAGACTTGGTCCCTCTGCCACACCTGGGCAGCTGTGGAAGCACCCACAGGAGTCAACCCCACCAAACCAACCTGCCCAACCCCTGGACTAAAATGGCTTTACAGCAATGTACACCAGCCCAGGACTCACCCCCCTTTTTGCTGGCCAAATGCTGAAAATAAATGAAAGCAAGGCAAGAACTGATCATGACTAACTGCATATAGGCAGGGTATTAAAGGAGATCCCTGTATATAATGTTCTACTTAAAACCAAAATGTACATCATGTGATCTTCCAAAGCTTAGGCTATCCTGAAAGGAAATATCCACAGACCTCTACTACTCTGCCACAGCTGGAAATAATGGTCAGTGTGAAAATATGCGACTGAAGACACTTCAGTTCTTCCCACATACAACTCTGATTTTGCTGTGTTTCAGCATTTTATCACACGATAAAAGATGGTGGCCACATTCAGAGGTGGCTTTTGCTGAAGGCTTTAGTGCCTGGAATCAGAGTGTGGAATTTCAACTCCTGAAACAGTTTATCTTTAAGCATTCCACAACCTTTACAGCAAAGCATGGACTCACCACCTTTTTGTGCATGTGACCCCATCCAAAAGCCTGTAAAAGGATCCCAAAATGCTGCTAAAAAGAAATACTTAAGGCAGTCTTGTTTTGGAAGACCTAATAGTGGATTAGTAATGGCAGTAACACAGTCAGCTCTGCAGAGGAACCAGCCTTTGCACCAGAGAGGCAAAGCTCTTGTTCTGAAATGGGCTAAGCAACACCAACTTCTGCTCACCCCATCCCTGTAATCAGGGCAAAGCCCCAGTCTAAACAAGGCCCAGAGATAACAAACTGGTCCTTCAGTAGGGACTTATTTGTGTACAAACAACCTACCCTGCCTTTCTCACAATCCACCTCCTCCTCCAGCTTTTGCATAGGGAGCACTGGAATCCTCCCCCAGCAAGGCCATTCCTGTCCTGAACTCCAGAGGAGGACAATCTCCCAGTGACAGCTTCCACTTGGCTCCTGCTCATTACCTTGTAATTTCAAAAAAAGAGCGAAATAGAAAACTGAATGCAGCTGTCAGGGTGTGTTCACAGCTGATTTAATACATAAAGGCCTGATCATGCAAATATGAAGCCCACTAAGCAGTCACCAAGTTGGTAAGGTTTGAGGCTAAGATGCCACCTGTGTCCAAAAAAAACCTGAAAGTGCAAAAACTGCATTGTGAAATTTGGCTTTCATGTGAGGAGAGATGGCATGATTCAGCCATTTACCTTTTAATCACTCTGAGCAAATAAATCCTTTCCAACATTCCCAAATGTTAACATTGAAAAGAAAGACTTGGCCAAAAATTCAGGAAGTCGAATTACAGAAATCCCAAATACAGCATCTACAAACATCTATTTTTTTTTCCCCCTCATAACCAACATTCATTCACTGGAATGTTTTAATGGAAGAAATGCAGAAACACATGTAAACAGCTCATTAACATCCCATAACCTTACAGTTTGAAACGCCAAAGGAAAAAAAACAGACAGTGGAGAAGCAGCTACTGAAGGCAACATTTGCTGGATGCTGTGGGGCAGCGTCGTAAGGGAAATTAGCACAGCTAGAGCGAGGGAAAGAGTTATAAACTGTGCTTCAGTCACACATCCTGTCTCCCTCCCACACGCTCAAAGAAAATATGGGAGTAAAGAGAGGAGGCAGAGCCATCAGGAAAGCACAAGCATTGCTTCACGCAGGCACTGGGGAGCAGCGAGCCTTGCCCGAGGCGCGTTAACCTCTGCTGCCTATTCCAGGAGCACGGCTCGTGTTCAACCCACACAAGTGGAGATACCAGCCTTATCGGGGCTGCAAAAGAACAAAGCTGCATGAAATCCAAACTCTCTTCCTTAAAGCATTCTCCCCCTGTATCCTCCCTTCACCCAGCTCCCCGCCCAGGCCGGTGCTCAGGAGCTCCAGCACACATCTGAACGGCTGCCAGCGGAGGAAGCGAGCAGTTTCCATACACACATCACGCCACAATGTGGGAATTCAGGAAACAACACAAGAAAGGGGTTCCTAATAACTGTTCCAGCGTGCTCGGGCCAATTTATGCAATCACACAAAGGTCACGGTGGTTGTGCTAAAAAGCACAAAAGATAAGCGCTACAACGGCAACTAATTCAAAGCAGGAGAATAAATCTCGGGCTTAGGAAAACCTAGAGTTGCTCCACCTACAATTTTTTAAGAGGCTGTCCTTCACATTCTTTAAAATTCCTCCATCTTAAAGTTCCTGCCTGCAGGAATGGCTGTAGCTCAGGCGCCCTTTGTCCGCAGCAGCTGGAGCTCAGGAAGCTGCTGATATTATCCCTCCTGTACAGACACAGCTCAGCTCAGCATCCACTCACCACTGCACAGGGCCCTGAATTCATTTCCCTGCAGCTCTGATCTCGGGCCAGTTTAACAGAGCTTTTCTTCTCGCACATAAAAATAAAGTGTTAGCAGAGCTCAGAAGTGGCATTTAGCTCTTGGGGCCAGACAGAACGTCCCCACCAAAGTGAGGGGTTCTTTGTGTATAAAATACATTATTGGGCAAAATAATGACCCTGCAGTAAACAGACAGTAATACAAAGAAACAGGAAAAAAAGCTAAGAAGAGGAACTGAGGATGTTTGCCAGGAGCAAGGAACAGGAATTTCTGAAAAGGGAGAGTGTATTTCTTGTCATAGAAGACAAAGACAGAATCCCAGAATGGTTTGGGCTGGAAGGGACCTTAGAGCTCATCTCATTCCATCCCCTGCCTTGGACAGGGACACCTTCCACCATCCCAGGTTGCTCCAAACCCTGTCCAACCTGGCCTTGGACACTGCCAGGTGTGTTTGACAGATACTCATTGAATAAAAGGAAGTAAGTGAACAAACAACACACGTTTGGGAACACAGATCAAAACAAGACTAAAAGATTTCAAAGCCTTGTAAAAATCACAAGAAATGTGTGGAGAAAGCACCAAGGTACCAGAAGGCTGAGTGGTTGGTCCAAAGTCAGGCTGGGAGTTCAGTCTATACTGGCAGATGCCCAGCCTTGCTGCCCACATGCAGTGAGCTCAGACAGCTTTTGCTGCTGGTTCACCACCTGGTTTTAGCACCCAGCACCTTCAAGGTGTCCATGGCCATCTTTGAGTCCTTTGCAGAGGATTTGGTGATGCTGCCACATCCAGCCCTGAGCTGTAACAAGGCCTGAAAAGCACCCTTGGGTTCTGTGTTGGGTATGGCTGGAGAGCAACTACAATTTCTGAATGGAAAGGGAATCAGACAGATGAGAGACTGAGGCATGAACTACACGAGTAATTATTCACCAAGATGGCAAGAACAGCTATTCACAGATCAAGAGCACCAGAAATTACCACCATCAAACTTGACATGCGTGGAATTGCTAGAAAAATTCTATTCTCAAAACACACAAGCAGGAACAGTTACACACTACTAATTCCTCTGGCCTTCACTGAGTAACTGCTGTGTCTCTCCATACAAGTGTATTATTTTACCAATTCTACACAATAAAACTTTGATGACCACATAACTTCTGGGAGGGAAGTAACTGATACAGAAACCTCTGCAAAGCCAACTTGATGTCCTGTCTCTCCTGTGATTTACACTGTAACACAGCCCCAGCTCATCTAAGATTTTTCATGCTGCTGTGTGTGAAGAGTTTTAAAAGTCTGTCAGTCTGGGAGGTGCCTCTAATGGATTGGAACTCAAGTGCAGCGTGGTTCCTGGGGTGAAGAAAAGGCCTGCAAGGAAGGGGGAGAAAAGGAACAGCTTACCACAGTGAAATGTAATATAGAGGTCAGCAGTGACATGTCACCCGTGAGGTGATTGATCAGGTACCACCTGTAAGGAGAATTATTCTAACTGCTGAACCTTGGCCCCTGTCTGTGCAGAGCTGCAGAAGAGAGCTGTGTATCCAGGAGAGTGGTAAACAACTGCCAACTATGGAAAAACAAATGTTGCAGCTTTGCCCTAAACACATTCACACCTCAGTGCCCTGCAGTTAAATGCAGTTTGGGCAAAATAAGGTTAGTCTGGACAAAGTGATTTCCTTAAAAACACTGTTCTCCTCCCAAAGATGGACCTGTAAGCCTTTAGCTGATGTCTATTATATGTTAACAATCTTGATGTAGGAAAGTTGACCACTCCCTTGTTTCCCTGCACCCTTACCTCTCAAGTCTCCTTAAAAAATGTGTCTTTAAAATCTGCTGGAGTTAATTGAAAGATTCCCTCAACTTCCAGTGGATTTGGAGCAGAGTGAACTGTAAGAGTAAGGCATGGAGGCACTGAACTTCAGCTCAGTATTTGTGTGCTCTCAAGGACTAAAGATTGTGTGAAATTACAAGTGAACAAGATGTACAGCAGGTTCTGCAACAAAAACCAGACTTGCTAATCCTGATATTTCAATGACCATAAAGCTAAGAGGGGACAACCATGGCTGATTTGATACCAAAAAACCCAACCTCTTTAAAGCCTCCAGGCCTTAAAATGGTGCAGCTGTATTGATAAATACCACAGGGATGGGGGACAGGGGGTGCTCTTTGATTTAAAGCTCTTGAAACTCATATTTAATGCTGATATCAGAAGCAGACTCAAAAGTGAGAAATGAGAGAGGCCCAACCAACAGCAACCTCTGGCTGGGAGCAACCTTGCAGTGCCTGGGAAGGGTAAAGGCATGGTCTCAGTGAAACACTGAGCAAGAGCTCTGTAATTGCAGAAGCAGAGCTATCTTCCCCTGCTACAGAGAAGCTGTACTATAACCAGCTTGTTCTGAACATGAAATTAAAGAAGAGAAATGAAAGGAGAAAAAAAAAGTTAGGTACAAAAAACACATTGACATAAAATAGATTCATTTCTCTTAAACAACTTCTTCAAAAAGTGCCAATTAGAATTTTTATGAATACATAGATGTGCTCCTAAAAGCAGTCTTTTCCCTGTAGTAAGCTACAAAAGACTGATAATTAGAGAGAGCAAGATATCAAGTTACAGGTAATTGATTAACATTTCATTTTCATGTAAATGAAAAACTAAAAATAGAATTATGGAAAAAAGTCTGATTAGATTTTACCATCGTTTTCAAAAGCAGCTGCCACATTCTAGAAGAGCACCAGCACTCTCTGCTGGTGATCTTTGTTCAGCAGTTATCAAGAGAAAAATGAGGGATGAAAGTGCATTATGTTCTTGATATGAAATGCCATTTTTGTTTTAAATTCATGATTAATTAGGTCCCTAGCAATTTAGCAAACAGCAACTCTAGGAGCTAGCTATGCTTTTGGAAACAACACAGCCATTACTAAGAACTGCATTTACTCTGGGCAATCATCACTCACTGGAATAAATTTCACTGTCTCAAATAAACATCTGATGTAAATGCTTCTCTCAGCAGAAAGCACTTCTGTGGTGCTGCCACACAAAGACAAGCTGGTGTGAGAATTCCCAAAATGCCAAATCCCTTGGCTCCACCCTGACTTTCCATCAATTTTTGGGCTATGCCAAGAAAAACAGCTCTCCTTTAAAAAGTCCTAGCCCAGCTGCAACACCTTCCCCAACAGGAGCCACAGTGGGAATGCTGCTGTGTTTTCATCAAAGCAAACCTGCTCCCAGCCCTGTCTCTGTTCCACCCTTTGCCAGGAAGCTGGAAAAGCTTGGATTCCCTCTCCCCAGGATGCACCCAAGCCATCTGTCCTGGGCTGCCTCACACACCTGAGCCAGAGCTTGCACAGGGACAAAGAGGCAGCAAAACCCTCAGTGCCAGCTGCCCCAGCTCCCAGACTGTGCTCGGATCAGGCACCAGGAAGAAGGGTTAAAAATTGGCAAACTGAATCTATGTGCAGCTCATGGAAGTGTGGGAAACAAAAGAGACAATGTTAAGGACAGAGTATTCATTAGCAAAGGGCTCAAGTTTCTTGGCTTCTGCCATCTGCTTCCCAAAGGCCATTTTTCAAGGTAGCTTTTTGTTCTTCACTGTTGAATGTAGCTGTGGAAAGACATCCTACTCCTTCTCAGCTAATGAACCAAAGCTCAGTGCACCTTCAATGCCTTAAAATATTTTGTCTCTTCAATTCCCTGGGGACAAGAACAGAATGCAATGTCAGAGGTGAGGCTTTTCTCCTGGGATTTGGATGAAATTTTTACCTGACACAGCTGACCTGAAAACCTCAGACACCTCCATAAATATTCATTTACACTATGGTATTAAATACATAAAGAAATTCCATGTTAACAAAAAAAAATACACAAGACTTCACAATGCTGTATATATCTGTATATTATGTGGAGTGAGATACACAGCCCTTTTGAATATATTCCTTTATGAAGTAAAACTTGGGAAGAACAGCTCCTGAATTAGAGAAACAGCTTAGAGCCCTAAAAAGAACACACTCTGTGGTAAAAATAAGTGAGTTTTAACATAGTTGTAAGTCAAAGTCAGGAATAATTGTTCTAATGCATTCTGCTCCTGACAGATCTCAAATTTAGAAGAGCTTCACATTTGCTGAGAGTCCCAAGGAACTCTTTAAGCATTCAGGGATCACTGACACTTGGCAGAGTGGGACAGAGTGACAGCCAAATGCCAAGCACAGCTCTGAAACCCTGCATGAGGAACAGACATTCCTGCCTAAGGGGGCAGAGCAAGTTTCCCACTGCAGACAAGGACAAGAGTTTTCAAACCTGAACTTTTCTGCTCTTCAAGGAATTTAATATTGTGCACATGACAGGATCCAGCCAGAGACAAGTGATCTACAAGGGATGAGAAGATGCTCAAAGCCTTGAGAACCTGAGCACCTATAGGACATTAACATGATTACTTTTTTAATATTATTAACTATACATGCCAGGCTGCCCTTAAATATTTTCTTCCCACATTCCTACCCACACCTTTGCCTTTGTGCCATAGGAATTCTGTGTTCAGCTCTGCCCCTTGATCATTAATGCAGACTCCTGAGCTTCAGACTTCAAAGCAAGGCAGGATTAAGAGTCACAGGACTGGGACAGCATCAAACCCTCCCTGTGCAGGAACCTCCACCTTGTGTTCGACTCCACAAACACCTCCTGGGTGTCAGGACTGGGAAATCCAGGGATTTACGTGGTGCTTCCCACAGGTGAAGTTAATAAAGGAGCCCAACAGTGCCTCATCTCCTTCCAAACACTGGGAAATGAAAGGAAATAGGAATTTCTCCTGGGGTTTGGGAAAGAAAGATGTGAGTGCTCTACAAATGTGCAAGGGAAGAAACCAAAAGCTTCATTGTGTGGAAATGCAGTTCTCCAGGAAAGCTCTTCTCAGCAGCACACGAGAATGTTCGCAGGGAACCCACCACCCATAACCCTGGTGGTGGTTTAGTTTTTATTCCTGACTTTTCTATTTTTCCCTCTCACCCTCCCTCATTCTGCTGCTCAAACAGTCTGCAGTCCCAGTTTCCTCATTTCTGCACATCCTCCCCTGCCATGTGTAGCACATCCCAGAACCACCAGCATTCCTGGGAGCTCCAGCCATGCCCCACTACTCAGAGCTTCCAGCAATGAGACTGACCTGCAGAACACAAACAAAGAAATTACAGCACAGATATATCAAGATACAGGTCTGTCCAAGACGCTGAGGAACTCTGGGACTCATTTCAGTCAGCATCCCTTTGAGTTACATTTGAAAATTACACCAACTTGGCCAAAATTAAGCTACATCAGGCTTAGGCAGAAAGGCAGTCTGGGCTTTTTCAGTTTTATTTGTAGCTGCTCTTATATCACCCACTTACAAGGAAATTCCACAACACCAGACTAACACAGGTGCAGTTCCTTTAGTGGTAAAAAGCTGCTGGAGATCACCAGACTCAGGAATTTTCATGACTACATGGTCTACACCTGCTCTGAGTTAGAAATGGCAGTGCTACAGTGAGAGAAGCTGTTGTAGAGACACTCAGTGCCCCCATCAGCCTCATGATCCCTCATGAACACTGGGCTGAAGTGATGGTAGGTGGTGTCACAGAGCAGAGATTTACTTGCTGAGAAGCTGAACTGCAAAGCCAAACTCAGAAATTTCTCTGCCTAACGAGAAGGTTGCAATTAGGTCATTGCTGAGAGCTGGGTAAGCACAGATCAGAGAAGAAACATTCCCACAGAATAACTCAGATGTGACAGCAGGTACTTGGAATGAGAACAAGGACTTCATCCACGTAGTCCTGCTGCTGAGTTATGTGGATAAACAGTGATCCTGATGGAGCCAGCCCCCAGCAGGACAGCAGGTGTCGGGATACTCAGACCCAGTTTAGCACAAGCAAATTAAATTCCCAAGCAGAAAAGCCCATGTCCAACTTGGATGAAATTTGACAAAGAGCTCAGAGCAAGTTTCAGGTGAGAATTCTATTTAGGATGTGGATGAACTGGATCCAGGCCACAACTTTTGTATCTTCTGGACTCCAGTTTGAGCAATGCTTCTTATTTCTGAGCCCTATTTCTGCTAAAATACTCCATCAGTTATATGCCCAACCCTGCTCTGCTCAGGCTGGATATTTTGGTAAACACAAGACCTTTATTCAAATGCCAAGGAACTTCACTGGAACACTCTCCAAGCTGCTTTTTGGTCACTGAGACTCCCTCCCTTGCATCCTGCACATGGAATTACCTGTCCTAGGGGCACACAGGTCAGGGAGGGGAGATTTGTGGGTTAATGGGATACTGTTCTGATCAGGGAGATTAGGTTACAAGGCCATGCCTTGTAACATACTGCCTTCTTCAGTGTGGCACTTCAGTTTACAACTGGGGATTTCTCCTAATTAGATTGTACTTTTAATTATTTATGGCCTGTATTATCTGCAAAAGCTGCCCAAAACCTAAGCCTTAATAAGGATAATTGGAATAATCATATTTTTCCCTCTTCTGTAAAGCACCTTGAGCCTTACTGATGAGAAATGCTAGGATGTGATTAGACGCTTAATGAAAAAATATCATTAGAAAGTGGAATAAAAATGAAAAATGAACTAAAACGGAATTTTCTATTTTATACTGTATTGGGACTGAATTAAGAATCATTTATCAGAGGCGTGACGCTGAAAATTTAAACCTGAAAACTGAGTGGAGATCTTCTTTATGCATGTTATGATGGGAGAGTGAAGGTGAGGATGCCAGAGTCGGGGTGTGGATGTTGTGAGAAGTCTGAAATTTCAGCTTCGAATTATTTCAAATTATTTCAGCCCCCAGGAGTCTGAAATGTGGAAGTGCTGGGCTCTCCCACCTGCTGCAGCCAGCACCCAGAAAAGCAATGGGTGTTCAACATCCCCCAGCTCCTGTGTCCACCACAGCCCCTCCACAATGAAGATTTGGCTTTCCAGCCCTCACCTTCCCCAAAAAGTACCCGGGAATTGAGGCAGAAGGGGTTTGAGCTGCTCAGACCATGTGGCAGAAGTCACGGTGAATATTTATGGCCCTGCCTGACTCAGTCTGTGAATGAAATCCACAATGATCGTACCGGGGACGGCCGAACCAAAGCACGGATGCAAAGCTCTTAACCCTTTGGGGATTATCACCCTCCAAATTTGCTCTCCCGGAGATCAAAGCAGGAGGATTTGGAGATATGTCTGTTAAATTCAGAGCTGGGGCAGGTGCGGGTGAGGAGAACGGCAGGGCAGGGACCATCCCTGGCGCTAGGGCAGAGCCTGAGGGTGACAAAACATCCCCGGCCCCACCTGGCCCCAACAGCGGAGCCGGGGAGGGGCCGGACAGGGGAGCAGGGACGGCTCCCACAGCCCCCGAGCCCCGCCGCCTCCCCACAGCCCCCACCAGCGCGGGCTGAGCCCCGGCACCGCCCCACACCGCCCGGGGAAGGAGAAGGAGAGGAGATGCCCGTGAGGGCAGCGGGAACACCCGGCTGCCCTGCCCCGCCTCGGGGGCCCGTCCCGGGCGGTGCCTGAGGGGACAGCGCCGGCCTTTCCCCGCGCCGCCCGCCGGCCTCGCCCCGCCGCCACGGCCGCGCCCTCACCCGCGCAGCGCCCTTACCCCGCGGACGCCGGGCCCCGCGGCCGGCCGCACATCCATCCCGGGCCGGCACGGCGCTGGGCCACGCCGGGGAGCTCCGGCAAGGGCCCCCCGCCGATGCCGTGGGGAACTTTCAGCAGGCGCTGCAACTACGGCGCCCGGCATCCCCCGGCGGGCCGGCGAGCGGTGCCGGCCGGGAGCTGTAGTTCCGCACGGGCGGGGCAGCCGCCGGCGCTGGCGGGCAGCGCGCCTCGGCCGAGGGGAATCGCGGCACCGGCGGGGCTGGAAAAGCCTCTGAGAGCAGCGAGCCCAGCCTGTGAGTGATCCCCACCTTGTCAGCCAGCCCAGAGCGCTGCGGGCCCCCTCCAGCCGTTCCCTGGACACCTTCAGGGATGGGGTGCTCACCTCCTCCCTGGGCAGTGCCTTCCAATGTCTGACAACCTTTTCCGTGACGAAATTCTTCCCAATATCCAACCTGAACCTCCCAAGTCCTATCACCGGTTGCTTGGGAGCAGCCCATTGCAATGTTTAACAACCTTTTCTATGAGGAATTCTTCCTGATACCCAGCCTGACCCTCCCATGGCACAACTGGAGGCCATTCCCTCTGCTCCTGTCCCTGTTCCCTGGGAGCAGAACCCAACCCTCCTGGCTGTCCCCTCCTGTCAGGAGCTGTGCAGAGCCACAAGGTCCCCCCAAGCCTCCTTTTCTCCAGGCCGAGCCCCTTCTCAGCTCCCTCAGCCCCTCCTGGAGCTCCAGCTCCTTCCCCAGGTCCGTTCCCTGCCCTGGACCTGCTCCAGCCTCTCCATGTCCTTTCTGAAGTGAAAGGCTCAGAACTGAACACATCACTTGAGGAGTGGTCTCAGCAGTGCCCAGGCAGGGGACAGTCACTGTCCTGGTCCTGCTGGCCCCACCATGGCTGGGACAGGCCAGGTGCCATTGGCCTCCTGCCCACCTGGGCACACCTGGCTCATGCTCAGCTGCTGGTGAGCAGCACCCCCAGAGCCTTTCCCACCAGGCACTTTCCAGCCCTTCTGCACCAGTCTGGAGTGTTCCATGGAGTAGGTGTGGCCAAAGTTCTTTATTTTTTATTTTACCTAGCTCTTAGTATCAGCCCCCTAAACCTGCTGTATCTATTACCTCCATCACATCATGAGCTTTCTGCAACAGCTTTGCTTCTAAACTTTTCTCCACCATGTTTCTGACATGTTTTCGCCCCGGAAACTCTCAACAAAAGCAATAAAAATGTAAAAAGCCAACTTGTCAAAGAAGTATTAGCAGGCAAAACTTAAAGAAAGGCCCTGGAAAGTCTGTCAATGAAATACTCAGCTGCTGGCCATCAAGGGTTCAGTTCATACGGTCTCATCTTTACATGCTTCCTCCATTTTTATCTACAATTTATTTTTATTTAAATCTGAGTATCTCTCTGGCCCTGCTGTGCCATGTTTCCTGTGTTCAACACAGTACACAAAACAAGCCATATGGAAACAAAAGGATATTTTAGAGATGTGAGTAGGAAGCATCCAAATTCAGGTGGAAAAATGGCTTTTAAGCAGAGACATCTGTGTGTACAGAGCATTATTACTGCTTGCTGTATTTAATTACAGAGAGCTTTGTTTTGTTGTTTTTGATGGAGAGAAGAAAAAGCCAGCAGAGGTAGTGGCCACACACCAACCTTCCACTGTAAACACCCAGAAAGGAGGGCTGTTATTGCTCCATGGGAGTCCAGCAGCACAGGGGCACAAGAGTGACACAAAAATGGGCTGTGCTGTCACGAGGTCTTGTTTGGCAGAGCCAGACAACAAGGATCTGTTACAAGACACGGTGGAATGTTTGTTTTTGTAGTACTGGATTTCCAAAATCCATGCTCTTTTTGTGGCTGACAAGCCCCCTCCTTTCTTTGCCTCATTCCTGCAGCTGTTGGAGGTCTGCACCCCTGCCTGGAAAACATGAGCACAGCACAGCAAAAATGTGCATCATTCATGTGCCAACAGACAATGCTTGGGAGAGTTACAAAGGAGGGAGGAAGAGGAGAAGGAGACCACAGTGCTGCAGTAATTTGCATTATTTCTACTTTCTTTGCAATAGTCACTTTTAGCTTTAAACTGTAACAGCTAAATATTTCATGGCAGCTTTACCACACTTCAGCATTGCTGAGTTTTCATTCACACCCCCTCATGACCAGGTAAAATTTGGCAGAGGGTCTCTGTTCTAACACATACTTTGATCTTATTTTGGTAGTATTTCATATATAGGAATGAACTGAAAAGCAGAATTTGTGTTGTAACCTGTTGCTTACCTCAGGGATTCCCTCCATGGTTTCATCCTTAGTGCTTTGTGCTGTGCAGAACCTCCTGAGAGCACCACTGGGATTCCTCTGGCCACCCCACACCACTCACCCTTCCTGGATCCAGCAGGAAGATGCAGCAGCAGCTCAGCTGGAGCAGGGCCTCTCCTCAGAGCAGGGCTGTGACTGCTGCCACAACCCAAAGCTGAGGCTGGACAAGTCCCAGGTTTGATTTTGTGCTCGCATTTGGGCTCTGCAGTGAGCACAGGAGCCAGCACAGGGCAGCCCACATGGAAATCCAGCTCCAGGCACTGGAAGCACCTTGCTGGGCCTCCACTGACAGTACCTGCAATTCTGCCCTGTGCTGAAGCCACACACAAACCTCAGTGTCCAACTGGGCAGTTTCACCATGCTACTTTTAGTGCTTGTAGGACCACAAACTGGAACGGAGGCACAATTCTGTTTGCCAGGGACTTCATTTGTACCTGTCTCAGTCTTCAAAATCCCCCTTGTATTGACATTAAATACATTAGTTGCCCACTATGAGGCAAGTTCTCTAAATGACAAGCAGTTGCACTTCCATTTTTCTTACTTGACTTGCACATTCAAATTTTCATCTTACTTTTTTAAGAGGGGCATTGAAGTTTTAACATAACAGTTCATCTGTGGCAATTTACTTCCTTACCAAGTTCACTTTGATGATGACTGGGTGCTTGTAGAACCACTAGACAAACACAAAAGGAGATTTAGAAACAAAGAGGAAATAGGAGAAATAGCTCAGATTCCAGATGCTAGAAGGTATTTTAATGCAGACCATTCTAAAAATCTGAAATAAGGACAACATACAAACTGGGAGCACTTGAAATATGTTTATTCAGCAGCTATTACAACCAACCTCCAAAAAACTGGAGTCCCTCTGGTTTCTGAACCGTGTCAAGTGATGAAAATGCCTTTAGGATGGAAGCTGGACAGTGCACTCCTTTCTGAGATATACATCTAACAGGGATTAATCTCTTTGAAAAGGCAAAATATAAATATATACACTCTAAATTCACAACAACAGCTTCAACTACGTTAATTCAAGTGGGGTAACAGTGGACAAACCCACATCATGTAAACTGCAGTCAGGAAAACCTCTGCTCTCTGCTGCTCCCTCCTGCTCCCAGGCCCCGTTCTGGTTTACATTCTGGGATGTGCCTCTGGCAGAGCTGGAACACGGAAGCGCTGAAGTGCTGCATCTCAGGGGCTGTGCACGGGACCAGGCTGGGGCTCTGCTCTCTACACGTTGCTCAAGGCATCCACACCAGGGAGAACCTTACCTGGGGGCACAGAAAACACAGCAGCAGGGTTAGGGACCTCTCAAACAACTCTGCAACATTCAAAAAGATGTAACGTTAAAAAGTGAATCAGGAATTTTAGGTTGAAAACAGAAGAGTTTGGCTCCACGTTGACTGTGGTGGTGTTCACAGGGGTCTCAGGAAGAGAGAGTCAGATCCTCATCTCTTGCATGTTTCAGAAGGCTGATTTATTATTTTATTATATATATTATATTAAAACTATTAAAAGAATAGAAGAAAGGATTTCATCAGAAAGCTAGCTAAGAATAGAAGTGGAATGATAACAAAAGCTCGTGACTCTCAGAGAGTCTGAGCCAGCTGACTGTGACTGGGCATTAATTTCAAACAACCAACATGGACCAATCAAGGATGCACCTGTTGCATTCCACAGCAGCAGATAATCATTGTGTTTCTTTTTCTCTGAGGCTTCTTGGGAAAAAAAATCCTGGCAAAGGAATTTTTTCAGAAAATATCATAGCTACAGTTGACCATGGTGGTTCCATGAACCTGCTCCACACAGTGAATCCACCCAGAGCACAGCTGCACTCAGATGTCAGCAGAGATTCCTAACACAGCCCAGCCATCAACTCTCAATTAACAGTAATGGCACATTTCTGTTCAAGTCTCTGCTAGGGCCAGATCCAAACACCCAACATCCTTTTCCATTAAATTTGATGGCAAACAGATTTTTGATTGGATTTAAAGAGTTGCTGCATACTTTCTTAAATCCCTAGTGGCATGTAAATAGAATTCTGGGGAGTGTGGTGGAAATTTTAAGAATGAATTAAGAGAAAAAGCCTCCTATGAGTCTCAGGTCTTTAAATAACTAAAACACTCAGGTTGAGACATTTACAGATATCTTTCCAAATGATGGAATCAAAGAATATTCTCAACTTTGAGTACTAGATTAATAAAGTACAACATTTTCTAAAGCATTTTTAGCTTTTTGTCCTACTTTAATAATGAACAGACACCACTCTGGTTTTCCCTTTCCTCAGGAAAACAACTTTCTAATGCTCAAGCTGTGCAGGACTGAATTGTAACACTGTTCACAACTCACTAGTTTGCTGAGTTTTCAGGGATTTTTCCCCTTTCTTCATCTTCAGAAGCTTTTCTAATTAGCCAGACTTCCGTTACATTTAAAAGATCACACACACAAACCCATATTTTGGGCCAAAACTTAGACAAGTTTGTGCTTTTGAATACACAGCGTTTCCTTCGAGCCATCTGCATTCTTTCCCTTCCCCATCACTCCCTAGGCAACAGAAACAAAAGCTCTGTCTCCCATCTTGCTCCTGCAAACAGCAGCTGCAAGGCAGTTTATTGAAGTTTCTCCTCTCCAGAGGAGTTGACAGCGTTGGATAATTTACACACACTGGGAAACGGCAAATTACCAGAGGAAATGAAAAGTCGTTTCGAGAACAATGGAACTCGTTACAAGAATCCCTTCAATCCTCTCCATTTTGAATTCCAAGCACCCTCGTGCAGGTTTGTCGGTGAGCACTAGAGGGCTCCCCAAACCCAAGGGAATTCCAAACAGGAAGACGAGGCTTTTGGCAAGAATTCCAGACTGTTCTGATGACGCTTCTCTATCAGAAACCGGGCATTTTCAACTGGCTGGCATGTCCTGAGGGATCAGTGACAAAATCCAGCCCACTCTTGTTTTCTATCCCAGTATTTTCCTTTCTGGGAGAAGCACACTCCGCTGTCTGCAGGAATATTCTATTTTCCTTCCTCTCTTCCTCTGTGAGGGTTACAGAACAGGAGAAGAGGAGCTTGTAGCTCCAAAGCTACATGTAACTAACTCCACATGGTGGCACAAAAAAGACATTCCTCTGTGTCCTGGTTTGATAAGGAAGTGAGTTTTTTGGGAGTTTGTGGTTAAATTAATTAGTGTTGAGATTTGAATATTGGTATTTGGTGTGGCTACTGAGGACATGGATATGTTTTTGAGAATACAGGGGGTTAAAAGTAAAATACTTTTAAGGGATTTTTTTGTTGTTGTTGTTTTGGTTGGTGAAAGAGGTTAGTATCAAACCATGACACTCTGTTGTTGTGCTTTCCTGATAAATGCTAATGGCAAAGCACCCAGAACTCCATATTTACTAACACAAATGAAGATAAAAGAGGATTTACCCTCTAGCAGCTCCAGGCTGGCTCCACCTCCTGTGCTGACATGGCTGACTTTATCCTCAGTGTTCCACTTGGCACAGCAAGTAGCTGTATCTCCACCACCTGTAGCACAAACAGAACCCGTGAGACACAAGAAATTCAGATTTTTGTCCAACTGAAGGACAGAGGAGAACTTGAGGAAAACAATTTGACCAATATTTTTATCACAGTGCTGGCCATCACAAGCTTCCTCCATGCATTTAGAAACAGAAGAACACAACTACTTACCAATAATGGTGATGCAGCCTTTTCCAGTAACTTCCACCACTTTGTCCATCAGGGCTTTGGTTCCTTTGGAAAACTTGTCCCACTCAAAGACTCCCACTGGACCGTTCCACACGATTTGCTTGGCCCTTCCCACAACTTCAACAAACTTCTTCACACTCTCAGGGCCACAGTCCAGGCCCTAAGGGAAGTGAGAGAAGTCATCACTGCTGAGCCCCAGCTCCAATCACCCATGCCCAGCCAGAAGCTTCCCCCTCACCCCAGACAAGAAACAAGGAGTTCTCTCCATTCACAGACAGATGTGCCAGCAGCTGCTGCAGGAGGGTGGAGTCTGGGGGAGGATTTATCTTCCTAACACTTCTCAATCTTCCAGTAAGTCAATTTTAAAATCAATGTCAGATTCTTGAAGCCTTAGTTAGAAAACTTTGCCAACCCTATTTAAATTCTAGTTAAATAAAAGGGATTTTTACTGCATTCAGATCTGCATGTTGGGAGAGGAATTTTGCTGTTTTAATCCAAATCTCACAGAAGCTACTTTAGACTTTAAAATTCAGAACAAACAAGAGGGCTTCAATTTCATTAAACCAACAGATTCCACACAGCTTGACTGCCCTCAGGAACATGTGCCAAGGCTCACAATTACTCTTTCTACTCTTTTCAGAGGTGTCCTACCCACCTTATTCCTCTCCCCTTGTCAGTCCCTTTCCCATTCAAACCTACCATCCAGCCAGCAGGAATGCCTGAAGCCACTGTGGCCTCCCCAGTCTGTGCATTCTCATCAAATTTGTCAGCAGTGATAAAGTCAACAGGCAGAGTGATCTTCACACCATTCTTCTCTGCCTTGGCCATCAGGTCCTTGACAATTTTTGATCCCTCTTCATCAAACAGAGAGTTGCCAATCTAAAGGAAACATTTGGGAAATTTAAGACAAGTGTTTGTTTAGCTCCTGGTCATGACAGAAGAGAACATCAGCACCCAAGCTGCTCAGACAGCAATTCTGGAAAGATTGTTTTCTTAAAGCACATGGAGAGACATGGCAGCAATCTGAGTTTTGCAAAGGGATTGTCAAGTAATTTCTCAGTGCTCCCTACTCTTGCGGAGAGCCAAGAGAGCCAGGGCTCAACCCCAGAACATGGAAGGGGCATTCAGACCACATTCCCCACTAGGAGCAGACATGGAATTGTTCTCCTCATACCTCCATGTTGTTGAGCACTTTGAGGAAGGTGAATGCCATTCCACCACCAATGATCATCTCATTGACCTTATCCAGCATGTTATTGATCAGCTGGATCTTATCCTGAACTTTGGCTCTGTAAGAGAGAAAAAGAAAAAACAATGAGTAATGAATATTGTGACTTTGGTATGTAAAGGCTGTTCTAGAGAATGATCAAAGAAAAGAATTGTTTGGAATGGGCAAAAAGAGAATTTTCCAAGTTAGCAAGCCAGCATTAAAATTAAACTTATTAGAAACATTCCATTCCTTCTTTTCTATTTAAATATAAACCTCATTTATAAGGGCTCATTTAGCCCTTTAGAGCCTGATTTCCCCTGACTGCCCAGCAGAGCCCATGCAGTCCCAGTTGCATAATGAGAGGTCATGTCAATTTACAGAGCCTGAGCACTCCTGTACCCTGAACTGGGGGAAAAGGTCACTGACAATGTCTGGACCACCTCATGGCTCTAACTGCTCTGCTGGCTCATCTGGGCAAAAAAATGCTGGGGACTGTCTTGATTTGGGGAATGACAATGAATAGCCAGATTGTATCATCACAGGAGCAGATGTATCAGTTATCTCCTCTCTAATCCACATCTCAGGAGTCAGCTACAAATCTGAACTGCTGGTAAACTAGAAAGGAAAGCACTTGCTTAAATAACATGTCATTTGTTAGGGCAGTTAGAGAAATACAGTCACAATGTTCTCGAGCCTTACCCTCCAAGAATTGCCAAGAAGGGTCTCTCTGGACTCTCCAAGGCCTTGGCAAAATAATCCAGTTCTTTCTTCATGAGGAAGCCAGCAGCCTTCTGAGGCAGATTGACACCAACCATGGAGCTGCAGAATTAAAGTAAAAGATGAGGAAAGGAAAAATTTCCTTTTCCTTTTTCACAGCATTACAAAGCCAACCCTTTAGTCAGCTGCAGCAATGAGAACAGCTAGCACCTGCATGAAAACACACACAGGGGCTTTGTTTTCCTAGCCTGATAAGACAGCTGTGCATGCCTCACTTCTGACATTGGTTTTGCACAGAAATATTGATTTGCAAGACATTTATCATCTCAACTAGTGATCCAAGATACTGAAGGACAAATAAGAATAGCCAAGAGCAGGAATATTTTCTTCCAAGAGTATCACTACAGTCTGCAAGTACACATATCCAAATATACTCCATGAAATAATAACTCTGGAGCAAATTATCTTTTGGAACAGAGGGCTGTTGTGATTGTAGGGCAATTTATACAAGCCCTAAGCAAGTAATCATTACATCTTTAAAGTCTAAAAAAATGCCAATGCAAGTGTGAAGATCTTGTTCCAGCTTTCTCTTGTACCCCAAGACAACTTGAAAGAGCATACACTGATGGCAACCTCCTCCAGTAAATCCACTATTGAGGAACACAGCACAATGACAGTGGGGTAGGACCAGAAGGAAGTCAGAACTCCTTGGGGGCAGTATTTGATGTTTCCACAGCAGATATTGTTCTGCAGTTCTGCCTGTGGAAGGGAAATGGGACCCACCTGTGAGCTCGGTGTGCAGTGCCAAAAGCATCATTGACATAGACATCTCCCAGTTTGGAAAGAGAGGCTCTGAAAGCCTCCACTTTTGCAGGCTCAGCCTTGATCTAAAAAGAGAAAGAAGGACAAGTTTGTACCCTGAGACTTTGACTCTGAACTCAAAGTCAGCTATTTGACTGAAACCCAAAGCAAAGGTCAGTTTGAGGAACTCATCAGCCCATCCAGTGGGTCACTGTCTTCATTTGCTTTTTCCCAGTCCAGCAGAAGCAACAAAGTTTAAATGGTTTAAATTCATTCCACTTTAAACTCCCCTAGACTGCTATTGCTGAAAACTGTTCACACTTCTGAACTGCAGCACCACAAACCTTCCAGTCTCTCTCCAACAGAGTTCCAGTGTTGTGTGGTGAACACAGGTAGCACAGGAAGGTGTGGAGAGACAAGGCAGGGATCAGGCTACACAAATTCATGCTCACTCACTGAACAAAGCAAGCATAATCTCCAAGAGATACAAGTAAAAAGCTGAGCTCCTGAAGGACTGATTTAGCAACTGCACTGAGGATTAACCAATGAACAGTCTGATAAAAGGCTTGCACACTGTAACAGGCCACAGTGAAAGCAGCCAGTGCTGGAAATGCAGATAAGTGCAGCATCTAGTGGGTAACGACAGGTGTATTTCTGTGAAAAGACTCCTCCAAGCATCCTACCAAATCCTCACAGGATGGCTTTTGCAGTCCAGCTCTCCCTCCCAGCATGAGGAGACAGCAGAGCTCACTGGGGCAGCAGGTGAGTGCTCAGGGGCAGCTGGCAGCCCCTTGGTGCAGGAACAGCCCAGACTGGAGCCAGGCCACCCCTCCCAAGGGCTCTGCTCGGTCAGCTCAGCACCCAGGGAGGCCTCTGCCAGCACCAGGTGTGACACCACAAGAGATGGCAGCAGGGCTCAGCACAGCTTTGGGGCCCTTTTTAGCAGAGACTGTGCAGGAGACAAGTGCAAGGGACAACAGAGATTCTACAACAATGCTGCCAATTGCTCCTTCACTCAGCAAACTGCCTGGCTGCAGAGACTAAGTGCTGCAGTTGGAACCAATTCCATCTGTGAGCAGAACACAAGAGGTTCTGACAGCAGGAACCACCACCACTGCATCTACTTTGGAAAAACACAGTTTAAGCAGCAGTCAGCAACCCTGTATTGCATCACTGTTTCCATAGCACTGACTGTCACCTCTGCTAGGACAGGCAGCTCTGACACTGGCACCTCTCCCCTGATGTGCTCAGTGCAGTGTGTGCTTCCATATGCACACACCCAGCTAAATCACCTGGGAATTACAGAAACACACAAAACCAAGGGACTGTCTCCCAGAGAAAATGAAATTCTTGCCCCACTCTTCTCCCTGCCACTATACCTGCAGTGAGTGACACACAGCTCTAGCAGTGAATAATTCCAGATTTGCTCAATTTCCCCCTGCCTTGTGCACAGGCTCACCAACTCTGTGCTGTGTTCCTAAGCTGCAGGAGTCCTGTGTCAGCCCATAAAGGGCACACTCCATGTCAGCATTCCCTCCAAGCACAGGATCTCTGTGAGCCAGCGGGGTCACCATCGCTAAGAAAAGCAGCTGTCTGGAGCAAGCACTCTGCTGACCTTCAGCAAAATGTCAGAGGTGCAAGGCAGCCTCCTTCTAGAGAACTGCTCTGAAGAGCAGACAGGCTTAGAAGGTTTGATAATCCCTGTGCTGCAGAAATATTAGCCATGTAACCCAAAAAGGAAGCATCATTCTTATGGGCCTGGTGGCAACAAACTGTCTCCAAATTTTAGACATCCAATACTGAAGCCTAACAAGCAGCAGTTTCTTGCACAGCTCTATTTTGTTTATTTCTCCTTTTTTTGACAGAGTCATCTATAGCCTTTCACTTGAGCTGTTTCATCTTGGAAATTCACTGCGCTCCACTCAAAGCTTTTGCCCAACAGTGGGACACACTGAACTAAAGATCTCTGACACCCTGTTAAGAGCAGGTTCACAATCAGTGTGTTAGAGAGGCCGCTGGCTCCTTGTCAATCTGCAGCAAACACCAGGTAAGACCAGAGCAGGCACACATGAAGTTTCACCTTGTTCCCTGAAGCATCTTTGCCTTTGCCTTCCTCTTCAACATGGAACCTGAGGTTCTCCAGCAGGATGACTGAGCCAGCAGCAGGATTGGCACAGGCATTCTCCACCTCAGCACCAACACAATCCTTCAGGAACAACACCTCCCTGCAAACACAACACACACTGTAACCTCACCAGTGGCCTCCTGGTGGAAAGAAAAACATCCAGGTCCCCCAGCAGGGAGGGCCTGGTGCACACCAGGCTGCTTTTGCACTTTACCTGCCCAGGAGTGCCTTCAGCTCCACAGCTACTGGGGCCAGGGAGAACTTGTCAGGCATGGGGACACCATCGGGGCGCCCCAGGTGGCTCATGAGAACCACGGACTTGGCCCCATGGTCCAGGCAGTGCTTGATGGTAGGAACAGCTGCCTTGATTCTGCAACAGCACACAACAGCTAATTAATAAGGAATCAATTAGTTTACCAGGCAAGCAGATTAGTACCACTTCCACGTGAGCCCCAGGAGCTGTCCCTCGAAAATGGCAAAAGAAACAGAGCACAAGAGCTGGACAGAACAATTCCTTAAGAAAACATTCTCCATGTTTTCTTTTAAAGAAAATTCTCCATCCCAGCCTGTTTGCATAGATTTCACTGTTACCTTCCAAGCAATGCAGGACATGCAATTAAAATGCATTTTGTAATCTAAGTTCTGCTGATTGCTCAGCTAAGAAATGCCAGGGCACACCTGACCAGTACCAGGCTCCCTGGGTTACGCTGGGATCCTGCACCAGTAGAGAAATGATGAGCAGTGAGAATATTGTGGTGAGCAAAGCTGGCATCTCCTGCAAGTGGCACACAAGCAGGGCAAGACAGCTGGCATCACTGTTTGTAAACTCCAGGGTTTTGTGTGCTGCACAGCAACAATTACTCTAACAAAGACAATAAGTTACCACAGCCCCAGGGTAAGCAGGAGGCACAGAGACTTCTGGATAGTAAGAGAGACAACTTTCACACACAGCCTAAGGGATGTGGCTGTGAAATGGCCACAGCCAATTTAAGAAATTTAAGTTAATCGCTAAAATAACATATTTTTTCCATATGCTTTCCACAGCAGCCACAGTGAGTATCAGCCTTGTATTTAAGTGTAGTTTACTAGCAACTGCAGGGAGTTTAATTAAAAATTGTTGGACTTTCTCTGACACCTTTAATATTCTGGTTTGAGCAGTGACAGCTTAATCATGGTAATGTTCCAGGAACTGGGATGAAGTCAGAGACACAGCAGACTTTGGGGCCTCCATTTGGGATGGAAATTACAGCTCACCTCTGATTGTTGGTTATTTTGTGATCCTTCATTGGAACATTGAAGTCAACCCTAAAAAAAAAAAATCAGAAGCAAAATTAAATATTCTACAGATTTATTTTATTACTTATTTAATTAGTTTTAAATATTCAACAAATGAGTGAGGGAACCTGCCAGTAAAGGTGTTGGCTAGAAAAGCAGTGTTACAATTAGAGTTAATGTTCACTTCTGCCCTACTGACAAGTTCTGTTCTGAAATCAATGTGTTATCAGCCATTTCTGCTTGTGATAACATCACAAATGCTAAAGTAACTCAGGAAAGCTGGGCCACCAACACATCCTAACGCTCAGGACCAGAGCAGCAGTAATACTGAGCAGGAAATAAACCCAGACACAACTTTTCATTTTTAAACATTATGATTTCAGACCCCAACGAGGAACATCCAAAGGAAAGGAAATGAACGACTAGTGACCTTGTGTCCTCAAATGAGGCTTCAGAAATACTTGGCTGGACTACTGTGGCCAGCAGGCAGTTGAAGGAAGCTTTAACTTCTGTCCTCTGCAGCTCTAATCTCCCTGCTGTGGCTTATCACATTCTCCCTGGAAGACCTGACTTGGATCTTGAGGTGACTTCCCGAGCCGTGCCAGCTGGAGCTGTGGCAGGGAGGAGTTTCAGGGCCTGGCATCCCTGTGCCCATGTGCAGGAAGCTGCGTTGCGTAACCGCGGAGGCAGAAATTGCTCCCAGAGCCACGGCAGGGAACACCCATGGCTGGGGCAGAGAGCAAAGCGTGCATCCTTCATCCTTCTATACATTAAAAACACTGCGTTCAGCAAGCTGCGTGAATGAATCCCCCCGCAGCCCACTCAGCACGTGAAACAAACGGGAAGAAAGGACAAAAGCTGCCAGCAAAACAGGAGTAGCTGAGCAGAAAGAAATTGAACTGGCAGCCCCACAGCACAGTGGTCGAGTTCTAGAAGGGGCAAAGAAAAGCATTATCCTAAAGGAGAGAATAAAAGGACAGTTTGCTTTACAGAGCCATCAAAACTACAAAAGAAAGGTCCAGCTCAGCCTTCTTCCCCCCTACCACTGAAATCTGAGCTCCCTGAGCCCTCTCTCCTCCCCATTCTCAACTTTTCCTGAAGCTTCGGCACTAGGGCCCGAAGCTAAGCAGGATGTGAGTAAGCCGAAATTACCATGAACATGAGGAGAAAAAGAAGAGGTATCGATTTTAGTACTACTGAGAGCACGTGGGGACTCGTTTCAGGAGACACTGAGCCTGGCAGCTCACCTGCTGGGTTTGGGTAGCCCCTCACGGAACAGCAAAATTAATTAATTAGCATTAATTAACGGAGATTTTGAGCGGGCAAACCCAGCCCACCGCCTGCCAATGCACGGCTGCTCTCTGTAACATGACTCAGAAATGGAAAAAAACCAGTCAGATGGCCAAAAAAAAAGTCAGGTACAGATTTCTACACAGAGATCTTTTGTTGTATCAGACTTAGAAAGTGCACGGAAATCCGGAGCAAGCTTCTTCAGTACTTGCTACATGGGCTGGTTTCCGATAATCAAATTAGGGAACTAGTTCAAAACAAGGTTGAAGAAACAAGGGGTAAGAAGAGCAAGTTGTGTGTCAGACTGTGACTAACAAGAGCTATATTTTTGCTATCCCTGCCTACTCACAGAGCAGATAACACACACACGGTAACCACGTTACAGTGACCTTGAACAAACTACCCCATAATTAAAGTATTTCGAGCAGGACGTATCACGAAGTACCTTCGTGCCCTTATCTCCCAGGACTTGGCAACAATTTTAACATGAGGTGTTCAGGCACTGATGCTTTATAAATAAGCAATGACTGCCTATTTTAGGTTTTAGACCAGGATGCGCTGAAAAAACCTGCGGTGACAGCCCAGCCCTGAAGTGCCCAAGGCCAGGCTAGAAGAGGTTTGGAGCAACCTGGTCTAGCAAAAGGTGTTCGTGCCCTTGGCACGGGGATGGAAAGAGATGGGCTTTAAGGTCCCTCCCAACCCAGGCCATTCTGTGATTCTGTAATTCGATTCCTGTTAAGAAATTAATTATTACTGGTATTTGGACAGCTGAGCAGAGCCGTATCTTCACTTTTTTATTGCAGTGCTTTTTTAATTTGCATTAAGAAAAAAAAAATTACTGAGAAGTAACCGTTTTTTGGGGTAGTTCCCTGGAATAAAAGCACGGCAGACTGGATGGACTTGCCCTGCAGCCTCCTGTGGCCGACACACGTGCGAGCAAGCGGGGTGATCCAGGGCCGGGATTTACACCCCGCCCGGCCGCCACGTACCCGCAGGGGAGCCGGGCCGGCTCCACGATGATGCAGGAGCCTCTCCAACACCCAGCGAGCGAAAAATAATGAAATTAAAGCCGCACAAATCGACATGCGCCAGGCTCGGGCAAGGGGCTGCTACCGGGGGGCACCGACCCGGCCCCAGCGTGGAGCACAGAGCAGGGCGGCCCTCAGGCGACGCACATTCCTCCCGCAACGCCTCACCTCATGACGACGCGCTTGCCCTTCACGTCCACCTTGTCCAGGGTGAGTTTGTTGGAGAGAGACATGTTTGCAACCCGCCGCAACCACACCGTCCCGCTCAACCTGCTCCGCTTCGCCGCCTCCGCGTTCTGCCGCAGCGCCGCCCGCGCCGCTACCACCCAGGGCATCTGGCCCCGCCCCTCCCGTCAGCGATTGGTCCGTGCTGTCCCCTCTGCGTTTTTATTGGTCAAACCTCCTATCAGTCAGCGGGCATCCCGTCTCTCAGGGGCGGGGCTACGGCGCCAGCCCCGGTCACGTCCCACACGCAGCCGCCGCTCCCTGAGGGCGCCGGCAGAGTGCGGGGTCCTGTCCCTGAGTAGCGCATTAACGGTTCTGCACCTTATCTGAGGGAAAATCACCCATAAATGGTGTCTAAACGTGTATCGGCTGGTGCGAATCCTTCACATGAAGGGCAGGCACTTCACGGCTGAGCCATAGGCCTGGGGCAGGCCATGAGTCGATTGTAAAGGACGAGACAAAACTCGGGATATTTTTAAGTGGCCTACATAAATACTTCTCAAGACAAGTGGGGACAAAACAACTGTTTGAAGGGATACACCTTGCAGCAGCATGGTTTAGTAGAATCACGGAGTGGTTTGGGTTGGGAGGGACCTTAAATATAATTTCATTCCACCCCCTGCCGTGGGCAGGGACACCTACCGCTATCCCAGGCTGCTCCAAGCCCCAGTGTCCAACCCAGCCTCGGGCACTGCCAGGGATCCAGGGGCAGCCCCAGCTGCTCTGGGCACCCTGTGCCAGGGCCTGCCCACCCTCACAGGGAAGATTTTTTTTCCTAAAACCTGATCTCAACCTACTCTCTTTCAGTTTGAGTCCATTCACTCTTGTCCACTCCAGGCCCATGTCAATAGTCTTTCTTCCTCTTTCTAGTAGGTTCCCTTCAGGTACTGGAAGGCCACAAAACCTTCATTTTTCTAGGCTGAACAATCCCAGTTCTCTCAACGTTTCCTCATAGGAGTAGTATTCCATCCCTCTGATCATCTTGGTGCCTCCTCTGGGCTTGCTCTGTGTCCTTCCTGTGCAGGGACCCCAGAGCTGGAGGCAATCCCTGCCTTCCGCCAGGTCACAGCCATTCCCCTTTGTGTCACTCCATGCCTCCATAGCAGGTTCTGGGTGCAGCCCAAAATCACCTGCCCCAACATACGTGCAGCCCCTAACGCAGTGCACTGTGCTGTGCATTGGGTGACAATAGCACAGGGCAATGCACTGTACTGGGTGAAAAAGGAGCTCATGGTCTTTTGTGTTTTGCCCATAGGATAGGCCTTTCTGTTGCTGACAGGGTTATTTTTTTGCCACGCTCACAAAAATGTACAGATACCGCTGAGAAAGTGGTGGTGACAAAATCAGTTCTCTGCTGACAGGATGGTGCTGGAGGGAGTCAAGAGAAGGGCAGCAGAGCTGGGGAAGGGTCTGGAGAGTCAGTCCTATGAGGAGCAGCTGAGGGAGCTGGGGAAGGGGCTCAACCTGGAGAAAAGGGGGATCAGGAGGACCTTGTGGCTCTGCACAGCTCCTGACAGGAGGGGACAGCCCAGGGGGTCGGGCTGTGCTCCAGGGAACAGGGACAGGAGGAGAGGGAACGGCCTCAGGCTGGGCCAGGGGAGGGTCAGGTTGGACATCAGGAAGAATTTCTCAAGGAAAAGGTTGTTGAACATTGCAATGGGCTGCCCAGGGAGGTGTAGAGTCACCATCCCTGGAGGTGCTCAAGGAAGGACTGGATGTGGCACTCAGTGCTCATTGATAAGGCAGTGATCGGTCAAAGATCAGATCCAGTGGTGTCAGAGGTCTTTTCCAACCTAAAAGATTCTGAGTCAAATGAGCACACACTGACAAGAAATGAAACACAAAGGTTCCTAGAGAGCCAGACTAGTGAAAACACCCAGCCTGAGGCAGAAGAGTGTGAGTCTCCTGCTGCAAGACTCAGGAAAGCCTGGATGGGCCTCCCAGACATGTTAAAGGTATCAGTCCCAACAGCAATAAACCCTGAAATACACAGGTGGGAACAAACTGAGGGTGACATGAAATCTCCTGTGAGGTGGTCACCAGTTAGGATGGAGGAGACCAGGAACATCCCTTTAGTTTGTCAGTGTGTGGCACTGTAGTTTATCTCATATTGCTGTAAATCTACAATCAAGGTTCAAATTAAATAAGGCCCAGTAATGGTCTCAATGTTGGCTGCAGAGTAAATCTGGGGGGTACCCAGGGGTCCCTCCTGTGACACAGCAAATCAGAGCCAACCTTGCTGCCACCAGGTGGGTCCTTGTAACCCAGAGCCCCTGGACAGTGCTCTCAGTGTCCCCTGGGGGCAGGGACACCTGGAAGTGTCAGTGTGAGTGCAGCCTTCACCAAGGCCTGAGAGTCAAATCCTAACAGAGTCCTGAGCCCAGCCTCCCCTCAGGAGCTGGGAATGCCCACTCAAAGCACAGCTGGCCAGAGCCACTTCTAATCCAAGCCAGAAGCACAAGTGACAGCAGGTGGACAAACCTTAGAGGGACTCCAGTGAGGAGATAGGGGAGGCTTCTCTGGATCCACAGGAGCTGTAACTCTTTAACTGTTCTGAAATTAATCCCTTTCTTTCTTCCTGTACTACTTCATGCTGTGCTGCTTTCTCCAAAGGCAAAGGTTAAATTCCTCAATGCTGACTCAGAAAGGAAAGCTCTTCCCAGCTGCAGCCCACAGCCCTGCCTTCCCTGGGAAATGGCTTCATTCATTAGGACAAGGCTCTCATTTCAAAAGCTCTCCTGTCACCTCCTAGGGGAAAAAATGTGTGAAGCAGGAATGTCACAGTGTGTGGTGGCACGAACACAGTATCCTGTGTTTTGGGAAAGCCGTGTGCCACAGCTGAGGGACAAGGGACAGCAGGACACTGGTGAATCCCCAGGTAGACAGGACATTCAGCAAGAAAGGACCAAGCAAGCCATAAATAAAAGTGACCAAGAGGAATCTACTCCACAGGACCAACTCCACTATATCCCATAGGTTAGGAGAGTACTGGATAAGAGCCTGGAACAATCTTGGTGCACTTATAAAGATCACTGTTCTGGCAGAAATGCAGCTCACTCGATGTTGTCTGGTTTTATCATTGTTTGCTTTTTCTCCATTTTTTTTGTGTGAAGAACATGAGATAAAGGAATAGGGAGGATGTCACATGAGAACTTGAGGTGGCAGAATGCAATTACAGATGGGAAATGGCCCAAGCATGAGAATTTGTGTCTTATAAAAGGAGTTATAAAAAACAGGGAAGAAATACAGACACACACTCAAAGCTCACTTCCATGCTTGAGGCACCTCTCTGTCCTTCCCTCCTGTTGTGAAATATTTAGAATATACTGCAAATATTTAAAGAAAAAAAGCCCATGCAAACAGTTCAACCCCTGCACTTTTAAATTAACCAGTGCAGCAAAGCCAGGAGGGCAAAGGGCTGGTAATGACAAACCCAAGGAGCTGGAGTTGGACCTGTGACCATCCCAGGGAGTCATTCCTAGGAACATGAAGCAGCAGCTGCACTTTAGACTTGCACATCCCTCTCCTGTGTGATCCTGCTTCATTTATCCAACAGGAACAGGACTGGGCAAGTTTAGGCAGACCAAAGGCTCTGGAGCACTAGGGTGTGTTTGCGAGACCAATAATCTGCATCTCCATCCGTGCCCCGTGACCCAGGCTGCAGAAACTTCCTGCTTTTGGAGCCACCCACTGCAGTTTAACCTCCCTTTAAAAACAGGCAGCGGCACAAGTCTGAGTGCTCTGATCTCCCTGCAGTGGGAGATGGGCAATATCCCAGCACAGGGATCGTGTAGGAAAGATAAAGAGCACCCAATCTGGAACAACTGCCTGAAAAACAGGCACAGTGCCCAGAGAACGAGGGCAGACAGCTCCTGGCTGCTCCCTCACCTGGCCAATGCCTGCAAATGTCATTCCCAACACCTGCAGGGACAAAGGCTTCAGGCTGTCCATGCATGGAATTGAATGAGGGGTTAATTAAAAAATGCTTCAGAATCTTCTGTGTCTCTTTTTCCTGCACCCAAATTTGTGTGTGTGTACAGCTCTCCATAAAAAATTATTTAGAGATGTGTTTAATGGGATACAGGCAACCCAATCTTACCTGGTCAGCAGTTTTCCTTCATGACCAAGCAGACATGGTACAAATTCACAGCTACTACTGAAACTGTCCAGTCAACTGGAAGAAAAAAACCCCTCACATTGCCCATAGCACAGCTCTGCTATCAAGGCAGATGCTGAATTTGGAATCAAGAGTCTGACCTTAAGGGCTTGTCATACTCCTCTGCAGAGATGTGCTCTAAAAATGTTACTTAAGAAGAAAAGAAAAAAAAAAAAAAAAAAAGAAAGAGTATTTTAAAAGATGATGTAGCCACCCTGAACTGGAAGCATCAAAAACCCAGGCAGGACCTGCACTCTGGTGAAATGGAAAATGGATTCCATGAAGCCTGCAAAGGTGATGCTTGAGGCTGCAGAGGCTCCAGTGTGAACCATGGCTGTGGCAGGCTGCAGGAACACAGCATTGCTCTGTCCCTCTAGTGCCACAGACAGTTTTAAATGAACATGAATCCTAATTATCTACAGTATCATTTTCTATCAGAGCCCTTAAAGGTGGCATTTGTTCCACTGATTTTTACAATGTAGACTGAACCTCAATTTGATGATATACTTTACCCATTTTTCCCTAGCAAAACAGTGCTATGGAATGAGAGAGCTCTGCTCACCCCTCACCCATCCTCACTGCCACCAAGGGAGGTGAGGCTCTAAACTGAGCTCAAGGAAAACTGAAATCAGGGGCTTGTAACAGAATTGACTCTGGGACAGCTCATGGTTTCACTTAGGAAACATCACTGACTTGACAGGTTTCAGGAAAGGAGAGAATTTTAAATTTTAAATCCCAAGAGAGTCTTAACAAGTTTTAGTTCTATATTAAAGTTTATATTTCTTGAATCACAATGAAGGGTGTTGGCCAGACAAATGCAGATTTTTGTATCACAGCTTAGTCCATAGGATTTGGGGCTTCATGGCTACTTCATGAGGTTTTTATTTCTTTATTTTTAATTCAGTCAGGGCTAAAACAAAAGTTCCATTTGAAACAAGAAGGTTCACACACTGCCTTAACTTGAAGTGACTCAAGGCCTAAATTGTTTCAAGTATTTTGGTTACTACTTTTGTGGAACAACCCTGCATTTTCCAAACCAGTGCTAAAATTGTGGGTTTCCACAGCTGATGGAGCATACTAGGCCTGAGGCAGGTTAAGAGGATGAAATTACAGGGTTGGATCTTAAGGAAAAGCAAAATTCTTCATCCTGGAAACATTTGGATACAACTCGAACCTGACTTGCTCAGTGAAACCAGTGACAGAACAAGGGTTAATTGGCACAAACCAAAATGGGAAATTTCATCCCAACACAGGAAACCCCATTTTTACTGTAAGGGTGAGTGACCCCTGGAAACACCTGCCCAAAGGGCTGGGGATGTTACAAACCTCAGTCCTGGGCTCTGCTGGGACAGTTCTGACTGTGTGAGCTCCAGCAGCCTCTGCTCTTCCTCCATTTGCTGACACAGGGATGCTCCTACACGAGATTATTCCACAATTTCCCAACTTTCACCAGCCCCACTTGCCCCCAGCTCTACAGGCTCAGTGTTTGCTCAAGGCTGTGTTTAGCAGAGCTGGAATTACACCTAAACCCCAATCCTTGGCCTTTTGCTGAGACAGCTACAGATATTGAAAGGAGATGAAAGAACATGCTTTAAACCAGCCTTTGGATGCTACATTTTTATTACAGAGCTTATAATTGCCATTAGAATGATGGAGGCACAGTCTTAAAAGAACAGGAAACATGAGACAACATGTTCTGAGATGCAAAGAACTGTAACAGCCCTACATTAACATGCCAACCAGCATTCACTTCTCCATTCTTCATCCCTAAAACTGAATAACAAAAGTTCTCCAGTTTAAAATATTTTGTTGGAAGTTCTAAGCAAAAAAAAAAAAAGCATAGTTTTGAATAAATAAAAGTGTGTTCTTGCTTCCATTGTGTTCTGGCAACTTCACATTGTGTTTTTTTTATTTATAAAATTTCAAGTGTTTTGAACTCTTTTAAAAAGTAAATTTGGTAAGATTCAAAGAGTAACTTTTAAAGCCTGGAGCATATGTACTTTTTTATTAAATAGAGCACAGGTTTATAAATAGCTAGACACAGAAAACAATAAAATAGACAAAGGAGTAATACAATATTGTTTGTAACTGAGTGTTTCCACGTGATAGTTTAAATTTCTGAATCCAAACTGTCTCCAACAGAAGCAACCTATTTACACATTAAAACACTTACATTTGGGAAAACACTGAGCTCCCACACATGATTCCACTTGCACTGTACATTCAAACAGAAAGGGATTTTGGTTCTTCAACGTAAAGCACCTTTTGTAATATTTTAATCTCAAGATAAACATCCTAGAAGTCATTATCTCACCCTTGGGGAGTGCTGGACACACAACCTGCTTTCAAAAAATCTGAGCTTATCACAACCACCTTGCCCCCACATCCCACCCTGGGCTCAGTTATTTCCTCTCCCCAGAGCCTGATCCTCTGGCTGTCCCTACAAGCTGCTCTCACATCCCCCCCAGCCAGCAGCTGCTGTTCCTTACTCCCTGATAATCAGCCTGCACCTCTTTAAGTGTCCTGCTTTGGAAAAAGAGCCTTATTTTGCTGTAACTGGATCAAACACTGCATTTCACAGAAAATGATAAAGCCTAGAAAAATACCTGTGTTGGGAAAAAGTTGGGAGGTAAAGCTGTAAACATTCAACCTACACAGCATTTGGACAATGAAAGGAAAGTGCTCTAAAAATATATCTGGAAATTGTTTAACAAGTTCTTAATGCTGCTTTATTTACTAAGCAGGAATTCAGCCCTGAAGTGCCTCCCTGTTTGCTGCAGTGGGAGGTGATGTGGCATTTCCAAGCCATCCACTCCCCAGCCAGCACTGAAGGAGTGGCTGAGACCACCCAGAGCACAGAAATATGGAAATACCTCCCTTGCACCTGCACAACGTGCCAGGAACACAGAGGAGGAGGGTGGATAAACAAGACAACTGAAATCTTTAATGATTGTGAAGCACTAAAACCCATCCTGACACATCAAACAGCTTTGGGTAACAATCTGCTTTGTAAAAACAGCTCTGCTGCTGCAAACAGAGAACAAAACCTCATGGAATGGCTGTGCAGTGATAGATCTCAGCATGGAACAACACCACATATTACATACAGGTGTAATCTCATTTATAAAAATACTCTGTATTCATGTAGAGATATTAAGAACCCAAATCCTGCTACAGAAATATTTTGTTTCTTGAGCCAGCAGCACATGATACTGCTCCCCTCACTGCAATACAGGTACCCTGATTTCCTCACAAACACATCCCCAGCACAGCCCTGCTCTCACACAACAGGATTTTTCTGGTGGTTCTCAGATAAAATGCAAGAGCTGTTTACTCAGGACTTTTTACATACACAATCTATGGCCTGACATCAGGCTTTGAGTTAAAAAGCAGAACATGGAAGAGAATCTCTTTGTCTCCACCACACTGAGTATTTCTCCTCTACAAGCACAACTGGTACACATTCACATCATGGACTGCATTTCATAATGAAATTCAACATTATTGAACCCAGCAATTGCTGCCAATGAATGACTGCCTCAGCAGGGGAAGGGGACAGCAAGGTTCAGTGAGTAACAAACAGGTAACAGCTACTGCTGATGAGCATCTCTTTCTCACTGAGGATATTTTTTTATTAATGATTTCATGATCAAGAGCTGCATTTTGATATTGCAGTTCAGCAACAAATGACAACTGTCTGAATTCCTGATGCCTGGATCTGCACAGAACAAGCAGAGGGGGTTTGGATCAACCAATGCTGGGCCATTCCTAGAATACAGACACTTCACAGGCAAAGCCTGAACTGTAAAGACTTTAAGGCAGCCTGTGACAAACTCCCCTGGTTCACTGGAGCAGTGCCAGTAGATCCTGGTGGTGAGCACTGCTCCTTCCTAAAGCTGAACACTTTGGCTAAAACCAGCTCACACTGATATTGCATTCAGGTGTTGCAGGAGTTTTTGGCTTAGGAGAGGCTGGGAATGAGCAAAGCTCCCAACCCCAAACCTTCAGGAAGGCAGAGAGTCTCAGGGCAGGACGTGCAGAGCTCTGTGGGGATGGCCCCAATCCTCCCTGTTTGCTGCCACACAGGAATCTGGATCCCATGGAGATGATTTGAAGCCTGGAGTGTGGAAAGCTGGAACCAGATGTTGACAACAGGAAGAGGCATTTGAGAGGACCCATTTCTGGCAGAAGGCAGGCTGTGGGAGTGACAGGGTTCTGAAGTAAGGCACATCTCTCTGCAAACAGAACCTTCAGGATTTTGCAGATGCAAATTCACAATTTTTTCACACAGTACTGAACTCCACTATGGATAAAATAGCCTGGTATAAGGCTGGGAAATCATTTTCTGCTTCCTTAGTTTCCTTATTGTATTTTGACAATTTGCCAAAATAAATGCCATACTGCAAGCTCCATGGAATGGGAACACAGCCCTGTTTGTGAGCATCAACAGCCCTGCACCAGATATTTTTGGTAAGTCTAGATTAAAAACCACAAAAGACTCTGGAAAGTCACTGCAACAACTACCTCTACACTGAGAAGAAATGCATCCAGAAGGCCTCCACAAGGATCAGGACACGCACAGACCTCACGAGAGCTGTTTTGATTGTGTTTTTTGCTTCAGGGTATTTTTGTTTTGCCTCAGTGGGGTGGGAGGAGCGAGTCTTTCATAAGGCTGTGTCATCATCCTCCCCAAAGTCCCCCACCAGCAGGGAGTGCTTGTCAGGCTCGCTGAGGACGATGCTGTTGACAGAGCGCTTGTCTGAGAGCAGGGAGTTGATGGAGGCCCTGCTGTAGGTGATGATTCGATCCATCAGGCTCAGCTTGGGGGAGGCAGCCCCGCTGTCCTCGATGCCCACGTGCACGCTGATCTCTGACGGGCTCCTGTGCCTCAGCTGGCCACGGGCACGGAACTGCAGCTTCTCTGAGCTCGGCTTCTGGTACCTGGGCAAGGAAAAAACAAAATGTATTGTTGCATTCGGATCCCTCCCTGATAATTCCCTGCCAGGTGTCTCAACCACCTCTCCTTCCCCATCCCTTGCCCCCTGCTGAGAGCTGTCTGTCAGCCCTGGCATTCCAGAAGGGCATTGAGTGATTGGCAGATTCAAAGGATGCCCTCTACCCTTGGGGGGCATTGGGCCATCCAGGTGTCCTTTGTCCCTCAAAATGTACCTGGTTAGTGGCTCCCTACCCTTTCCCTCCCCTTCTCACCGGGGTTCAAAGGAACAGCAACCACCACGGGCTCAGGGAGTTCTGTGGGAGCTGGTGCTGCATTCAGAGGCCTGTGGGCCAGAATAAAGCTCTGGATCCAAACCCTCCATCAGAACCAACTCCTTTCCTTCACCATCGCCTCAAAGCTTCTCCACAGAGGGAAACCTGAGGAGCAGCCCCTGTTATGGGGGGAAGCTCCATCCCAGCACCACCAGAGCTCCTGCAGGCCTGGAATGGTCCCCACGGGCCCAGTGCAGCACCCAGCCAGCCCAAAGTGTCTGTGGGGTGAAACACCACACACCCAGCCAGCCCAAAGTGTCTGTGGGGTGAAACACCACACACCCAGCCAGCCCAAAGTGTCTGTGGGGTGAAACACCACACACCCAGCCAGCCCAAAGTGTCTGTGGGGTGAAACACCACACACCCAGCCAGCCCAAAGTGTCTGTGGGGTGAAACACCACACACCCAGCCAGCCCAAAGTGTCTGTGGGGTGAAACACCACAGTGCCACCGTTCGGTTCAGCAGCAAGGGCCAGACAAGCACAGGCAGGTCCTGTCCAGCTATATTGGTAATTATTCCAATAATATATCAATACCTCTGAAGTTGAAGTACACTGAAATATGAACTGATTATGCACAAGTCAGAGGCATTTAGAATTTGACAAACAAGATTTCTCACAAACACACAAAGGTCTTTAAGTGTCACAGTCATATTTACTGAAAAATCTCTTGGCCCAGGATTTTCTCCTGGGAAACTGAGAAGCCTCAGAGAAAAAGGAAAACAAATGATCATTTCATTTGCTTCTCGTGTTGTACTCACATGTGGAATGTGTTTGGAGATTGTTTCATTGGTTTCATGTGAATTGCTTTGACTTATTGACAATTTTGAATTATTTGACAATCATGGCCAAGTTGTGTCTGGACTCTGGAAAGAGTCAGGAGTTTTCATTAGCATCTTTTTAGCATTCTGTAAGTATCTTTTCTGTATTCTTTAGTCTAGTTTAGTATAGTATTTAATATAATATAGTAACATAAAATAATAAATTAGCCTTCTAAGAACATAGAGTCAGATTCATCATTCCTTCCTGCCATGGGGCACCCTGCAAATACAATAATGAAGGAATTTCCCATTCTGAACACTTCTGGTTTGTACATCTCTTCCCATTAAAAATTACATGTTTCTAAACATTTCTGTCTGCTTAACACAGACTTGTGAACTGTTCTTCAAAAGCCTTCAAAATCTCTCACAGTCCCACATTTATTTTCTGTCACTCAAAGTAAAAAAGACCTGAGCTTCAAATCCAAGTTACAAACCACCAGACTGTTCCTACTCACATCTTCAAGAGCAAAGAAGAAAGCACAACAGAGACTGAGGAGGCAGCCATGGCTGCAGATCCCATCCAGGGCTGCAGAACCAAACCAATGGGCAGGAAGACACCTAGAAAATTACATCAGCATAAGGTCAGAGCAGGAACACTGCATTATTCATATATTAATAGATACAATTTCAAACAGACTGACCAGTTATAGTTGTTTTTTAATTTGTTAGTAAATGGGATTTTAGTTTAAATGACCAATATTTAATACATAAGGATTTGTGTTTTATCTCAACTAGAACCTCAGCCTGAAACTCAGAGGTGGCATGTCCTGCCCATCCTGCAATAAAACTGCTTGCTTACAGGATCAGGCTCTGTCAATAAACCTTTTATCCTGAAGCTGTTCTGATGTGCTGAGCACATACATAGTGTGGGAGGAGGACAGCTCACTGATGCCTTGAGAAGGCTGATGTAGAACATAGGCCAGGCAGAGTTAAAGAATAAAGCAGGGATTTATTAAAAGGCCTCCATGGATGCACCTTGGGCAGCACAAGAGCCCAGCCAGGGCTGCACCCAAGATGAACCAAAGTGGTCACAAAAATCCCTGACTTGGTCACAGGGTCTCTCACTTTTATAAGTTCTGCTCCATTTGCATCTTGGAGTTAATTGTCCAATTAACTCCTCCCTTCTTGTTTTTCACTCTTCAGTTCACTGTTGTTAATGCTTCTGGGGCCTGAGATTTGGATCATTTGTCCTTGGTCCCCAGCTAGAGAAGGAATTGCTTTGCCTCCCTACTCTGTGAAGAGAGCTCACCACCACTTAACATGAAGCTCAGAACTCCACACTAAAACAGCACAAAATCTGAAAAACATAAAAGCTAATACTTAAGGCATCGTCACAGATATCCCACTGCAATGTCTCCAGGCAGAGAACTCTGCCCTTACTGACAGCCAGAAATAAAGGCACTGGAAACTCTCCCACCCAACAGTAAATCACTGCAATCTTCTACTCACTGAGCCCAATCCAATTAGTGCAGACAGCACTCACACACCTGCAGCTATGGGAACCCCAATGAGATTATAAATCAGAGCAAAGACAAAGTTGATCCGGATCCTCTTCACGGTTTTCCTGGACAAATCTATGCTTGCTACCACATCCATGAGGTCATCCTGCAAGTGAAAACGTTCATTGGAGCACTCAGAGGGACAGAAAGCACACAGGTGGTGTCCTCAGCTGTGTTACAGCTCACTGCAGTGCACTGGATGGAACAGGCCAAGCACAGTGAGCCCTCTGGAGGCTGCTGTGCTCAGGCCAATCCATCACAATCCCAGTGATGTCCCCAGCCCCTCCCAGGACAGCTCCAAACACTGACCACAGTCTGCCAGGGAACAACTGATGTGTAGGGAGAAGTGCCTGTCACCCTGGAGGTGCCATGGTGAGCTACCCAAATGTAATTTGTTTGCCAAAGGACAGGTCACTTTGGCTTCCTCTGCCACTCTCAAACTTTAATCACCCCAAAATGTGCAGTACCCAGAAAATGTGGAAGTTTCTTTCATGGGATAATCACTGCACTAAACACAGTGAGGAAAATCTCTGCTCCAGTTCTCCAGCTGATGGGGACTGTGCACCCCTGCACACCCAACACACCCTGGGCCTTGTGACCCTCCCACCTTTAACTCTGACTTCTTACCCTGATGAGCACCACATCAGCTGCCTCGATGGCCACATCGGTGCCCGTGCCAATGGCAATGCCCACGCTGGCCATGGCCAGGGCTGGGGAATCATTGATCCCATCTCCAACCATGGCCACGCGCTTCCCTTCATCCTGCAGCTGCTTCACTTTGGCCACTTTGTGTGAGGGGAGAACCTCTGCAAACACTTTGGTGATGCCAACCTGAACAGAGAGAGAGAGGACGCAGCTTTTCCAGCAGTTCCCAAAGCTCCTGACTGGAATGATGTGGCCAGGAAAAGTGAAATCCATTTCATCACTCATGAGCTAAAATAGCAAATCCAGCTGATGATATGAAAACAGCTCTGAATTTACAGCTGATGTTACTTGCATTCAAAAACTTCTTACAGCCTTGATTCCAAATTTTTTAAAACTACCATCTTTCACAGCAGAGCAGCCACCAGCAATATGAACATGCCACACCACCCTTCTGCTGAAAGCAGCCCCAGCCCCAGGCCCCAGCCCACCTGGGAGGCGATGGACCGGGCTGTTTTGCTGTTGTCACCGGTCATGAGGACAACTTCTAATCCCATGCTCTTCAAAGTGTACACTGCCAGCTCAGCCTCTGGCTTCACAGTATCTGCAATGGCTATCAAGCCACAGAGCACTCCTGAAAACAGAAAGAAATCAATTGTAATGAAGAGCTTTATCAATTTAAACTAACTTCCCCCAGTAAGTCCAGCTCCAGAACCAGTTCATACTGACAGTAAAGGGTGGGATGATAAGAGGTATTAAGGCAGCAAGATAAAACATGGACTGTCCCACCACAATAAAATACAAGTTCCTTTTTTCTCTCCTTTTTTCCTTTTTGCTTTCTTTGAAGTCTTTGCACTGTATTATGCCCAACTGTCCTGTCAGCTAAGAAGTGCAGGAAGAGCCCTTCCCATAAGAAAGTGCTGTAAACTGATTAATTATCTCTTTTCATCCCATTACTCTGCTTCAGCTGTAGCTGCTATGACATCATTACTTATCAATCTCTATTTATGTCATGTTTCATGTGATATTTAATGGCAATCAAACTGAACACAGCAGCAGCCCTGAACTCACCATCCACAGCTGCCAGGACAGCCGTGCGGCCTCTCCGCTCGTGCTCCATCATGGCTTTGTCCACCTCATTTCTCACCACCAGGCCATTCCTGGTCATCCATTCCCTGTTCCCAAGGAGAACTGAGTATTTCTGAGAGGTCACAGGAGCTGAAGGAAGAACACACAATGTGGATAACAATCATGTGGATAAACCAGGGAGCTTCCCTGCAGCTCATCCCAGCCAGGCTCTCCCAGTGTGCACTGGAACAGCACTGCAGGGAATCCAAACAGAAATTAAGAACTCCTCAAAACTTTCTGCCCTGCCATCTTTTCGTGTGACCTCTACAAGAGACACCAACATTTCTTCAGTCCTGGGGAGCCAGCCCATATCAGAGGGCAAAAAACCACAGGTCAAAGGACAGTAAAGGACCAAGTCACCATGATTTCCATGAACAGCCCAGTGGAGTTGGAAGACCTAACAGTGAGCTGCTCTTGAGTGAAAACTAACCAGTTATGCAAATACACATAATTTTGGCTAGCAAATGGTAACCTGTGATGAAGCAAAGTAAAGCCAGAGAGAGCTGACAGACAACCCCTGTCTGATTTTCCAGTTCCATATTCAACATGCAACTTGAAATTGTATTTAACTTAAATGTTCTGAATGATGTATGAGCACGAAATAAACTAATGAGCAACAATTTAATGTGTGCCTTGATGTCAGCCCAGTTCTGCAAGGTGGAAATAAATGACCTCCTTCCTAAGGATCCTAAAGACACACAAACAAAAACTGCCCATTTTATTCTCAAACCCAGAATTAACTTACTTGGCAGTTCAGCATCAATGATCAAAGGAGTCTGCACTGATTCATCTGCATTCTCCTCAATTTTCACAAGTGTCACATTTTTAACATTGTTTTCTTCAACCATTCTGTTTTCCCTGTAGAGCAATGCTTCAATATTGGTGACTTTGCAACTAATGCCACAGCCAGGAACTACCTGAAAATCTGTACATGTCCCAAGGGTTTCTGAGTTCAGCTCCTAGAAAAAGAGATGGAAACTGATGAAGTTTTTTAAATACATAAAAGCACGATGCAATTATAAAGCCCACAAAATTAAAGTGCAGTAGAACAGAGATGAGGAGGGAAAGAATCATCAAAATCTAGGTCTGAATGGTGCCTCTAATACGGTGTGATTTATGTGGCTCCACAATTTTCAGCTTTCCCAATTAACACAGCTGTTGGAACCCAGGACATCCCTCTGGCTGTCCTGGATGGCTCCAGCCCCTGACAGGGGCCTCAGAGACCTTGGCACAGAGCCCAAGACACCTGTGAGTTTGATTTTGACCCATGGAGCAAATTACCACCTTTCTATGAAGAATTACAAGTCAAGAGAGTTTAAGTGGAATAACAGTTAGTTTGTCACAGGGCGAAATTTGATTTTTGGGATTTTTAGAATGTGGGCTCGGGGTCCCAAGATGGAGGAATTTGGGTGTGCCCTGTCCTTCTTCTTTCTTGTTCCTACCCTCCATGTTCTGGGTGATGTTGGCACTTTTGGATTGGTTTAAGGTAGGAGCTCACTGTCTAACATAGGTGATAGGTATTGGGAAGTTATGGTAAATAATGTAGGTGTAGTTTTTGGTATAAAAAGATAACACTGCCCCCAAGGTGGTCAGTGTGCCTCTGTCTGACCTGCTGGACAGACCTCAGCAGGCCAGAGAAAGAATGTAATAGATAAGAAACAATAAACAAACAACCTTGAGAATGAGAACAGAAGAACCCTGATTCCATCTTTGACTGCCAGGCTGGGAAAAGAGACTTTCTAACACACCTTGGGGTCACTGACCAGCAGAGATTCTGAGACATAGCAACTGCTTAACCTGCATGAACAGTCTCGTGGCATTGAGGGAGTCCTGCCAGAGGTTCTTGCCCAGGGAGGGCAGGCTGTGTGTGGGAGCCCCTCCAGTACCTTCTTGCAGTACTTGGTGATGGCAGCTCCCAGGGGGTGCTCGCTGCTGCTCTCTGCTGTCCCCACGATCGCCAGCATTTTGTGCCGAGGGAGGAGGTTCCCCTCCACCAGGAACTTCACCTGCATCACCTCTGGAGTGCCGTGGGTGATGGTCCCTGTTTTGTCAAACACAACCACCTTCACCTGCAGGGAAGCAGGAAGATTTCACTCAATGAACCGAGCATGGAGGTGCAGGTTCCTTGGCAAAGCACCCACTTGAACCAAATCCTGAGCACAGAGCCATGACCTAACAAGGAACACCCCGAGCTGGATGGAACCCACCAGGGCTGTAAGATCATGTCTGGGATGGGCTGTTGGGGTCTAACTCTGGCTAGCTGTGGACCCCAGCCCACAGGATCTCACACAGACAAAAGCAGAAGACTGGAAGGACTCTGCCCCACGTGGGAACCTCAGTGGTACGTTTATTTCCAAGGTGGGCAAGAGGCCCTGGAGCCAGGGCAGGAGACTTTTATACCCGGGGGTGTGATGGTATTCACAGGGGTCTTAGGATGAGGGAAGAGACAAGGATCTGATTCCATGTTTCAGAAGGCTTGATTTATTATTTTATTATATATATTATATTAAAACTATACTAAAAGAATAGAAAAAAGGATTTCACCAGAAGGCTGGCTAAGAATAGAAAAAGAAAGAATGAATAATAAAATCCTGTGTCTGACCAGAGAGTTTGATACAGTGGGACTGTGATTGGCCATTAATTAGAAACAACCACATGAGACCAATCACAGATGCACCTGTTGCATTCCACAGCAGCAGATAACCATTGTTTACATTTTGTTCCTGAGGCCTCTGAGCTTCTCAGGAGAAAAAATCCTAAGGAAAGGATTTTTCAGACAATGTGTCTGTGACAGGGGAAATGGGGGGCAGAGGAGGATCACAACCAACCAATGGGATACAAATGGGGACTGAGCAGGGGAGAGACCACCAGGGGGTACTGGGCAGAGGGGTGCATGAGAGAGAAACCATGTGATAGGAGAGGGGAATACAAACCACATTGTCACCCTGATTTTTTAAGATTTTTCTAAGCCTTCTGATGTTTACGTTCTTGTAGCAAACTTTCTCACACACTTTCTGTAAATAACTTATTGTTTTGCATTCTTTTATGGAGGAGGAGAAATTTGATGGACTGTTGGTTTGTCCAGTATCATTGGAGAGGTGGCATTTTCACCCTCCAATCCACTGTCACTTTTGGAAAACTGTAGGTGTTGGAGTCAGAAAATAAACTTCCCTTTTCTTCACCTTGAGAGCAGTGGTGTGTGTGCTCGTGTTGTTTTGTGTCCTATAGTGACATCACATGATATAACAAACTATTCAGTGCAATATAAAGACTACTCTGTGCATATCTCTAGTAACCCAGTGCAAAACAATAACTAAATAAACTATTTAGTGTCACAGACATGTTTTATGAAAAATCCTTTCCTTAGGATTTTTTCTCCTGAGAAGCTGAGACGCCTCAGAAACAAAATGTAAACAATGATTATCTGATGCTGTGGGATGCAACAGGTGAAGCTGTGATTGGTCTCATAAAGTTGTTTCTAATTAATGGCCAATCACAATCCAGCTGTATCAGACTCTCTGGTCAGACACAGGATTTTGTTATTATTCCATTCCTTCCTTGCAAGCCTTCTGATGAAATGCTTTTCTTCTATTCTTTTAGTACAGTTTTAATATAACATATATAATAAAATAATAAATCAAGCCTTCTGAAACATGGAGTCAGATCCTCATCTCTTCTCTCATCCTGGGACCCCTGTGAACACCACCACAATTTAGTGCAATACAACACGGGACATTCCATCATCCCCTCCAAAGAGCTGGCAAAACCCCCAGGCTGGCAGCTTTGGGGCACCCACCTTGTGTGCCATCTCCAGGGGCTCCCCTCCCTTGATGAGGATGCCATTCTGGGCACCCACACCCGTGCCCACCATGACAGCAGTGGGGGTGGCCAGGCCCAGCGAGCAGGGACAGGCGATGCACAGCACCGTGATGGAGGCCTGGAAGGCGAAGCGGATGATCACCTCTGCTGCTGAAATGCTCTTGTTGTAGCCCTGGGAATGGAGGGGAGATGGTCAGGGAAGAAATCAAACAACAGGAACAACACATTTGGCTATGCATTGTCTTGAGACGGGAGTGTGTTGCTCTGATTTTCTAAGATTTACTAAGCCTTCTAATGTTGACATTCTTGTAGTGAACTTTCTCACACACTTTCTGTAAATAACTCATTTTTTTGCATTCTTTTACAGAAGAAGAGAAATTTGATGGACTGTTGGTTTGTCAAGTGTCATTGGAGAGGTGGCACTGTCACCCTCCAATCCACTGTCACTCTTAAAAAACTATAAATGTTGGAGTCAGAAAATAAACTTCTCTTTTTCTTCACCTTGAGAACAGCGGTGTGGGCTTGTGTTCTTTCGCATCCTATAGCGACAGAGAGTGGGTCAGGGAAGAAACCAAACAAGAACAACACGTTTGGCTATGCATTGTCTTGGAGGTTGGAAACATCTGCTCGTGTATCTGCTGAGTATTAACACTCAGCAAAGTATGCAAAACCTAAGGTGAATGATTAAATTAATGATTAATTAACCAACTTGTGTTCTGTACTATGTCACCATGATATTTTATGAAAAATCCCTTTGCCTTAGGATTTTTCTGCTGAGAAGCCTCAGAAAAGAAATGTCAACAATAATTTTCTGATTGCTTAGAATGTGCTTTGGAGGTTGCTCACCAACAGGTGCATCTTTGATTGGTTCCATGTGAATGTTTTAACTTAATGACCAATCCCAGTCCAGCTGTGTTGGACTCTCTGGTCAGTCACAGGTTTTTATTATTCATTCCTTTCTAGCCTTCTGATGTCTCCTCTCTCTTTCTTTAGTATAGTTTTAATATATAATTTTCTTTTAATATAATATAATATCAAAAAATAATAAATCAGCCTTCTGAGAACTTGGAGTCAAATTCTCATCTCTCACCTCATCCTGGGGACCCTCACAACACTGCAACATACTGATCTACCCACTGAGAGCTGCATCCACCCACTGGAGCTGGGGGTGCTCAGCCTGCAGAAAAGGAGACTCAGGGGTGCCCCCATCACTGCACAGCTCCTGAAAGGGGCCTGTGCTCAGCTGGGGCTGGGCTCTGTCTGCAGGAACTGACACAACCAGAGCACACAGCCTCGAGCTGTGCCAAGGGAAATACAGGGTGGATATCAGGAAAAGGTTTTTTACAGAAAGGGTGATAAAGTTCTGGAATGGCTGCCCAGGGAGGTGGTGGAGTCCCCATCCCTGGGTGTGTTTAACAAGGCCTGGATGTGGCACTGGGTGCCAGGGTTTGGGTGAGGTGCTGGGGCTGGGTTGCATTCAATGACCTTGAAAGGACTCTTCCAACCCAGTGATTCTGTGAATTCTCCTCAACTGTTTTATTTATAGGACATTGCCCTAAACAAGACACCACATGCTACAACTCCTTAATGATGCACTGTAATAAAAAGATATACACAGACACATATATATATACATACACATATATATATACACACATATATATGTATGTATGTATATACACACACATATATATACATACACATATACATACATGTATATACATATACATACACATATACATATACACATATATATATATATATACACACACACACTAAGGTGCAAAAAAAGCAGATATGAAGATGGCTTTCCTGGAAACAGAGGAATTCTAATCAGAAATAGTTTTGAAACAAGAAACCCTGTGACCTAAGCAATGCTTAAGTCCAAATTGGGATCCTGATCCTCCTCTGGAATTTGTAACCAAGATGAATTCCACTGATTGCCAAGATGAATTTACACAGAGCTACAAACATAACTGGAGCTTGTGACAGGAGGGACTTCTTTTTCCCACAGAGGAGGGATGGATGATGGGAAATTTGTGATGTTTAGTATTTCTTTTAATTAACTTTTTTTTAAATCCTAACTTAAGAGTTGATTAATTACTGTGGATTCTTTTCTAGTATAACTGCAGGAATGATACAATATAAAAAAAAGTAAAAAGTGTAATAACAAGAGCAGTTATAGTGAGCAACTTCCTGCAAGGGTAATCCAGAAAGGGAACCACTGCAGACTAATAGAATTGTAAGGCTGTTTATTAAATATTTCAGAAGGTGTTTAAAGAAATTTACTTACCAGAAAGTACTTTTCCACTATTTCAAAATCCACAAATCCAATTATAATCCAGGCAAAAAGGGTAACCACAGAGACAGCCACAATAAAAGGAACGAAGTAGCCACTAAGTTTGTCTGCAAATTGCTGGATGGGAGCCTGGCAAGGAGAAACATCACTCAGCACCATCATGTTTGTGTCTGAAGGCAAAGAAGAATCACAGCTGCTGCTTGCAGCACACTTGGCTCGCCACACTTGGTAATTACAGATTTACTTAATAAGAGGATGAGACTTGGCTCAGCAGACAGGATCAGAGTCCTTACTCAGCAAGAAACTTCATTATGCGGCTGCAAGTCAAATCCAAGCAGTCTCAGCCACCCCTGCAGTGATTTGGTGTGCCGGTGCCTACATGTGTTAAATTGGGTGATACTCTACCTTAGAGGTCTGGGCCTCCTCCACCAGTTTAACAATCTGGGACAGGGTGGTGTCAGCTCCCACGTGGGTGGCAGAGATGAGCAGGGATCCATTCTGATTGATGGAGCCTGCAATAACTGTGCTGCCAGGCTTCTTGGTCACAGGCATGGCCTCACCTGAGCAAAGGGAAATTCTGATCAGAAATTCTAATCAAAAAGTAAATAAAAGGAGTAAATTCTAGCAACAGGAAGAGCAAACAAAGAGCAGCAGACACAGCACGGCTGAAAAAGGCACCTTGGGACAGCTGCCAACTCCAAACACATCAGCTTCAACCTCCCCCCTGGAGATTTGTTTAAAGGAAAAGAGTTTAACACTTGGAAAAAGCCAATGCTGACCTGTGATGAGAGACTCATCCACCATGGAGTGTCCTTCAATGACACGGCCATCCACTGGGAATTTGCCTCCTGGGACCACTTTGACAATGTCCCCTCGCTGAACCAGCTCCACATCCACCTGCTCCTCACTGGAATGGTGCAAAGGTTTTGTAAGGGAATAAAACTGGAGTCACCCAAGCAAAGGAGCTGGCACTACACACAGAGAACAACCCCACTGGCTGGCATTAGTGCATACAAAAATTATCACAAGAAATTCATAGTGCTCTTTGAAATGGCCTATTTTATCATAATTTTATTTACTTTCCAGTTACGAAAATCTACTTTATCTATTTATCTATTTAAGAAAATCCACTTTATCTATTTATTTTTCTGTCTTATCACAGAAAAAAATAGCAATAAAGCAAAGCAGAGCAGTGTTAATTCTACATTTTAATATTTTTATCTGCCAGCAAATCTGAAGTTATTTGCTTCATAGTTCTTATAGGAAATTTTTTCTGTGAATTAAGCATAATCTGAAGTTATTTGCTTCACAGTTCTATACAATAGTAAACTTTTTCTGTGAATTAAGCATAATCTGAAGTTATTTGCTTCATAGTTGTATAGAATAGTAAAATTTGTCTGTGAATCTGTAAATAGTATAATAGTAAAATTTGTCTGTTAAGCATATTAACAACAAGAAAGGAACAACATAAAAAGCAAATGATAAAGCAAGATACCTTAAAAGAACGTTATCAGGGCCCAAGGTAACAATAGTAGCTTCAGTAGCTTGTAATGAAATTAGTCTTGCCAGTGCTTCTGAGGTTTTACCCTAGAAGAATAATTTTCACATTTTTCTGACTATGCTATTGAAAAAAAAAAAGCTGGGTAAACGACAACTGTGCATGTTGCAATTTACCCTTTTAACAAAACATTTTCTGCCAACAGTCTGATATTAAATCATACTTTTATTAGTTGAGTTGTTAAAGATGATTTTATGACACAGAAGGTTAAAAGAACCCAGCAAAGCTTTTGCATGGGATGTTTTCTGTGGTGGTGTCTGCAGGGGTCTCAGGATGAGGGAAGAGATGAGAATCTTGACTCAATGTTTCAGAGTCATATTATCATATGACCAAATAGCATATTATTTTATGACATATATTAAAAGAAAATGATATATTAAAACTATAGTAAAATAATAGAAGAAAGAATTTCATCAGAAGTCTGGCAAGGAAAAAAGTGGAATGATAACAAAAGCTCGTGACTCTCAGAGAGTCTGAGCCAGCTGACTGTGATTGGCCATTAATTAGAAACAACCACATGGGCCAATCACAGATGCACCTTCTGCATTCCACAGCAGCAGATAATCATTATTTAAATGTTGTTCCTGAGGCCTCTCAGCATCTCAGAAGAAAAAATCCTCAGAAAAGGCTTTTTCAGAAAATCTCATGGCTACAGTTTCCTCGGGGTTCTGAGGTGGTTCCTGTTTGCTCACCTTGGCCACGTGCTCCAGCCAGCGGCCCAGCGAGATGAACACGAACAGCATCGGGGGCGTGTCGAAGAAGGTCACAGGGTTCACTTTGGCCCTCTCAGCCATTGCCACCAGGAGGATGATGAAGGAGTAGAGGAAGGCAATGGATGTTGCCAGCACCACGAGCACGTCCATGTTGGCTGTGTTGTGCCTCAGTGCTCGGGAGGCCTGGATGTAGAAGTGCCACCCCCCGAACACCTGCAAGGGCATTTCACACATCTCCCGCACACAGCAGCAGCAGCTTTTCCAGCTTATTTGTGTTATTTTCCCCTTTCCCTGAACATAATCCCAGCTCTAGTCAGGGTTGGGGTCTTCCCACAGCACTCTCAGGTATTCCCAGTGCCCTCCCAGTGGGATTCAGGAGCTGCCTCAGGTGCACAGCTGCTGGAGTTCTGCAGGCTGAGAATTTTAAACTCTCTATGCTGAGGGGAACAGACCCACAAGAAAATCCTATATTTGACCTGAGGCCATGGAGAAGGCTTCCAAAATTGATTGGCAGCACTGGGATTACAGGTGTGTAGTTTGATTAGAAGTGTGTAATATCACAGGGTGGAAAACTCAAGAGTTTAAGGTTTTAGAATATAGCAATATATATGGGGCAAGATGGAGGTTTCAGGGCAGTGGCTGGTTGTTCTCCTTCACTGTCCTCTCCATGGGTTTGGGTGGTATTTTGTAATTGGACAGAAAAGTCCACATTGTAGACTTCAGGTGATTAGTTATTGAGTCAAAAGTGAAAATAATTCAGGTATCATTTCTTAATTGGATAGTTTAGCCTTAAAAGATCTTGTAGAGAAAGCTTGCTAGCCATTTTTGTGCCTTGTTAGTGAAGAACTGCAGAACTCAGTGCTGTGACACTAACATAGATAAGAAATAATAAACACCTGAGTCTGAATACAAAATACCATCTCCAGTGCCTTCAACCCCAACCTTGACAGAAGAAGCAAAAGAAGCCTGAAACCAGCACAAAGCAGCTCCTCTGCCCCTGGAGTCCCCAGCACCCATTATTTTGGCAACAGCAGAAGCACATAAGACCCTCAAAAGCATTTTGCATCAGCACAATTGCATTCACTTTTCAAACTTAATTTCTTCATCACTCTCCAATTTGAGCATTTAAGCCCAATAAAGCACGAGCTGGCATAACCCCACTCACCTGTACAGGGACACAGAGTAAAAATGACAGGAAATTCATGACAGACAATCCTGGCAGGAGCTGGTACTCCAGGAACATGGAGGAGTGGAGGGCCTCCATCTCCTCACTGCTCATGTTGTGGTGTGCGTGAGCACGCAAGAGCTGGCTGTCCATCACCATCATGTAAATCATCAGCCCCATCACAGGGATGCAGAAAACCAGGCTCACCACAAAAGACCTTTTCCACCTCAGATTTAAAAAAAGAAAAAGGAAAAAACCACTTGTATTGCAGTCAGGTGCTGGATATTTTAAGTGGTAAGTCTGCACAGTCACAGAAAAAAAAAAAACCCCATAAATTCATGGTTGAGCAACAAAGAAGAATCAAAGATGTTTATGGAATCTTGATATGTTCAGGAATACTTACTGCCTGATTTCCTGCTTGTGATCCAGATGACTGGCAGATCTATCCTTTTTGACTAAGGAAGTAGTAAAACCTAAATCCTAAGGGAAAAAAGCACAATAATAAAAAAGAGAACAGTTGGGTCTAAAATGCACTTTGCGCTCACTTATTGCCAAATTACTGATGGTGCCAGTCTTACCTCTGATTAACTTTATTAATATTTCTGGTATAAAATGTTATTATTGTTTAGTTCTTGTTGTCTGTTACTATTGTTTAGTTACTTTTCAAGGAAAGAAAAACAACCTGATGTAGAAATTAACCTTTCAGGAACAAAACACTATTCTAAAATGAGGCCTTCCAAAATGGTTGCTCCTAAAGCACAGAAATTGAGAAACTGAAGGAGAAGGCTGAGAAACTTATATTTCACCTCTCACCTGCAACTGTATTTTATTTTTAAATAAATGTTCTTGATTTTTCTACAACCCTATAGGTGGTATCTCCATGACCTGGCTTTCACAGTATTTATTTTTAAAAATTAGGCAAAGTTGCAACAGAGCATTTTTAAGGGAGAACAAACAAAGTGCAGGTTTCTGCAGCTAATAAGAAGAAAGAATATGGAAGGAGAGAGATCTATTATTTTGCTTCAGCAGCCTTTCCTTCTATTTCTGGGGTGTGTAACTCCTCCAAGGACACTGGATATTTCAGGAGACTTGGTGCCTACATGAAACTCACCTTTATCACTTGTATGACATCTCGGGGACCAATGGCTTCAGGGTCATATTTGATGTGGGCTTTGTTGGTGGCAAGAGCCACAGAGCAGTACAGGACACCACTGGTTTTCATGAGGGTGGATTCTATCTTGTGCACACAGGAGGCACAGGTCATCCCTCTCACCTGGAAAATAAAGGTTCCTTCCTGATGGCAAAGCACAGGTTACCTGACAAATGCACCTTAGCAAGTAGGAAAAGTGCTTGTGATTATGCTGCATAATTTATTGCTTTGATCTGGGGTGTGAGCACTGTAGAACCAAAAAATAATTTAGGCTGAAAGGGACCTTAAAGACCATCCAGTTCCAACTCCTGCCTTGGGCAGGGATGCCTCCCACAAGATCATGTTGCTCAGAGCCCCCTCCAACCCTTCTAGAGGAAGCAAAGCACAGGGACAAGGTTATTAAGCCCTGCTAAAGCTCTGTTGGATGTTCAGTCTCAGAGCTGGGGTACACTGAGCTACAGTCAGCCTCAAAAAGTAAAAAAAAAAAAAGAGTAAATTCTGGCAACAGGAAGAGCAAACAGAAAAATACAGGAATATTTCTCTGCATTTTCAGCGTAGTAGTTTAAGCCAGCACAGTTTGCAGGACAGATAAAATCTGTGACACACACTCGATGTACCATTCCATTTAATTTTTTATAAATGAACCTCTGTTACACTATTCAACTCTAGGCAGTGGCCGCTAACACAGGCAGATCCAACAGATAAAAGCAGTACAAGCTGGAGGTGTTTGGGTTTACTGCTCAGCTTACAACAAGCTCCAGAACTCCATCTCCTTCCCCACAGTTCTCCATGACGGTGGCTCCGAAGCCCAGCTCCCGGATGAGCTCTGCGATGGCTGCAGGGTGAATCACTGCAGGGTTGTACCTCACCTCTGCCTTCCCTGCCATCAGGGCCACAAGGATCGAGTGGATTCCTGAAAAACAAAGTGTGTGAGTGGCAGATCAGGCTTAGGAAACATCCTGCATTTATTGTAACGTGAGGGCATGACACAATTTACTGAAATTGGGAAAGCTTCCTTGTAGTATATAAAGAGAAACATCCTCGTGTTTGGAAGGTACAGCAGCACCTCAGTGCAGGTGTGACAGATAAAGCATCACTCCACATGAGCAGCATGCCTTTAACAGTCTCATTACAAACATTCTGTTCATGCTATACAAAAAAATATCTATTTTTCCTTGAAAGAAGCTCTTCTAAACCACAGTGCTGCACTTTCTGATCTGCATTTACCATTTGTGGCAGCCTTTTATAAAAAGAACCTGCATGAGAAAGAGCAGATCTAACAGTGCAATCCTACTGGGCACTGAGAGGATTTAGAGTCATCCATTTCCTAGGATGAAAAAAATTAAAATCCAAGCTGACTTGAAACCTGTCCATCTTCATTATGATAATTAAACAGAGTCTGCATTAATGACTCTGTTACATCACAGTCACGCAGCCATTTGTTCCTGCAAATATAATCACAGACAGCAGTGCCCTGACTTGCAGAGCTAAAATTAACCTGTGTCCCTTTAATCCACTCCCACTGTCCCTTCTCACAGCTTCCTAAAGCTCACATCTGCTTCTGCCTTTCAGCTGCACACCTGGGAATCTCCCTCCAGCAGGAAAGAGCTGTTTTACCTTCAAAAGGATCCCTTATTTGATCCCAATATTCTCTGGCGCTGCTGCTTCTGCAACAGCAGAGTCTGGGCAGCACATCCATAAAGCAGCAAGGATGTCCCTGCTCCCACCCTGTGGGCCAGAGGTGAGGAGGAACACCTGTCCTGATAAGCCACCCTTTAAAAACACTGCAAAAGCCAGAAGGATTCTCCAAACAAATTGTTGGAGATGTAACAGACCATGCCGACAGACATCTCACCATCCTCCCTTCTCAGATTCCTCTCGATGTTGGCCACGCATGAGGCACACGTCATTCCTGTCACCTGCACACAGCACTTGGAGATGGTCTTGCTCTCCTGCCTGCCAGGGTGGGCTGGGGGCACTTTGGAGGGTGGCTCAGGCTTGTGAGAGTCCAGCTGTGCTTCAGGGCAGGGCTGAGCTTTGGCCACAGGGAGCTCTGCCTTTGCTGCAAAGGAGACAGCAAAAGAAAACAAGACAAAGGTGGGCCACTGATTAACTTAGTGGTTTGTTACTATTTTCCTTTTGCCTTTCCTCATTGTCTTTGTTCTGTTGCACATCCTTTGTTCTCTCCTGTAGCTGGAAGCAAAACCTCATTGCAACCTTCGTTTCACTGTTTCACACAGTTTCACTGACTTTACCTGGAGCACAAAGCTGATTTTGTAAGCAAGTGCATGTTTCATAAGCAACCCCAATGTTTTTAACTTAGAGAGGGGCTCTGGAACTACAGGCTCCTCACAGGAGTTCAGGGGATGCTGTTTGTGCAGGAACAGGGTGAAAAGGATTAAATGTGAGCATCCAACCACTTCTGCAGCTATCGACATAAAATAGCATTCATCTGACATATTTATATTGCCAGACACCTCAACCATTTGAATCAATCTGATGTGTTAAAGGACGTGCACATTATCTTTAATGATCTCAAATTTCACCTTGGGTAGTACCAAATCCTCAACATAACTGCACAATCCTTGTAAATGTAAGAGTTTCACATGTCATTACCTGGAAAAGATGCATCAAATCCCATATCTTCTATTGAGGACCTCAAGTCTTCTGGGCTTGTTTGCAGTGGGTCATATTCTATAGTCCCAGTTCCATTTGGGAGAGAGACATGAACAGATTTCACACCTGCCTTCTGGGACAGCACTCCCTCAATGGACTGCACACAGGAGCCACAAGTCATGCCCTCAATATTGATCACAACAACTTGCGTGAGGGGCTGGCTGGGATCCTTGGCAGCAGGGTGAGATTTCACTGGAGATGCCAGTGTGGGGAAAAGTGCCAGGTTCTCCTGCTCCTCAGGAAGGCTGACTCTGAACCTCTCAGGAGACACATTCTCCACAGCTTTCCTCAGCTTCTCTATGCTAATCAAGCTTGGGTTGTACTTTATAGCAGCAGATTTGTTCTCTAAAGAAACCACGACGCTCGTCACGGCCGGCAGAGCTGACACAGTGCTCTGGATGTTGAGGACACAGGAGTTGCAGTGCATCCCCTCCACTCTGAACACAACTGTCTTGGTGCCAGTCCCACTGGAGTTTTCTCCCTGAGATGCCTCAGAGCTCCTGGGCTGAGCATTCCTCAGCCTCTCCAGGTCAATCCCACTGAGCTTCAGGGGTCGAGGCTGCTTTTTGAAGGCTGCTGTGAAACCTGCTGCTTCAATTTGCTGTTTTATTTCTTCTGCTGTGATTAGAGCAGGCTGGTAGACAACAACAGCTTCCTTATTGTCCAGGGACACTGGAAATTAATCAATAAAATAAGTGTGTGTCACTGCCCTAAGCATAATAACCACATCACAGGATCTTGTCAAAGCTTTCCAGCAACACTTTAAATGGTCACAAATGTAACTGCAACAGAAAGGAGATTTCATTGATTTCATTGGTCAAATAACTTAATTCTTTAACCAGTTTTTGTCTAGTACTACAACAATTTTCAATTCCTCCTCAAAATTTTCCACTTTCCCCAGGACTTTCACAAATGGCATCACTACTTCTTACTGAATTTATCCTTGTTTTGGGGTCTATGGCAATACACTTATCCCAAAGGTAACTATATCAGTAAGCTGGTCTTGCCTTTTAGATTTTTAATTGGACAGAAAACATGAACTATTATTAACTGCAATTTTAAAAAGGCATCTGTTATTAGAGATTTCTATAACTGGTAATAAAATTACAGAACACAACTATTCCAAGCTGCCTACCAAATGCAAAACAACCACGGAACACCATCACCCATGTAACAGGCAGATCTTTCCCCCAATGTGGGCTCCTTTCTTCATTTCTAGTCCACATTAAAAACATATTTAAATACCCAGTCCCACAAAGTGTCACTGTCACACTCAGCTATCTCATCTAAAACCTGCAATGCCATCAGAGGGCAAACAGCATGGCCAACCTCAATTTACATAAAACTCACTAAGGTTATGTCACAGACATGTTTTATGAAAAACCCTTTCCTTAGGATTTTTTCTCCTGAGAAGCTGAGAGGCTTCAAGAACAATATGTAAACAGTGGTTATCTGCTGCTGTGGGATGCAACAGGTAGATCTGTGATTATCTCATAAAGTTGTTTTTAATTAATAGCTAATCACAGTCAGCTGGCTCGGACTCTGTCCAAGACACAAGCTTTTGTTATTCATTTTTTCTATTCTATTCCTAGCTAGCTTTCTGATTAAATCTTTTCTTCTAATATTTTAGTATAGTTTTAATATAATATAATATATATCATAAAATAATAAATCAGCCTTCTGAAACATGGAGTCAGATCCTCATCTCTTCCCTCATCCTAAGACCCCTGTGAACACCATCACACTAAGTCCACACTAAAAACATAATTAAATACCCAGTCCCACAAAGAGTCACTGTCACACTCAGCTATCTCATCTAAAACCTGCAATGCCATCACAGGGCAAACAGCACGGCCAATCTCAATTTACATAAAACTCACTAAAGTTGTACCTCTAATCTATTGAATTCCTTGCAGCTTGCCAGCTTCAATTTCCATAAAAACACACAAAGGTTTTACCTCTGATCCTCTGAACTCCCTGCAGTTTGCCAAGCTTCCCCTCGATGGTGCTGGTGCAGGAGTGACAGGTCATGCCATCGACCTTGAGGCGCAGCACAGCGCTGCTGGCCTGGGACCAGCTGGAATCCTCCCACGTTCCAGGTGTCACCTCTGGCACAGAGATGCTCAAATCTGCTCCTGGGACCAGCTGGGTAATGTGCCTGCCATTGGTGATGGAAGGGATGAAAGCCACCACGGCAGTTCTTTGGTCAGAGGACAGTTTCACATCCAGGATCCCTTTGTGGCTCAGCAGCGTGGCACAGATCTGCCTGGGTGTCAGGGCTGACTGGGCAGGCAGGCTGAGGAAAATTGTGTCAGGTAGAACAGGTTGTGGGCTTGAATCAGCCAGGGTTGCATCAAACCCCATGTCACAGATGGCCTCCTGCAGAGTCACCGGGGTTTGCAGCTTGGAGTCGTAGATGATGACGGCGTTCTTGTCCTCCAGAGAGACCTGGAGGGGATAAACAAAGTGAGGAAACTGCACCAGAGCTGGGAGAGACTGCCCCACACCGCAAACTGCTCTGGCTTGCCAAGATTAGCAACACTCCTCCAGAACAACTTTCACTACTCACCTCAGAGAGCAAAGGCACTCTGAGTGACTGCTGCTCTCCCGGGCACCCACAGGGCTGCAGAGAGCAGATCCCAGCCCCAGCATCCAGAGTCTGCCTGGCCACCTCTACTGCAACACCCAGACAGCACCAACCACCTCATGAAACGTCCAGAGCCAAATTCACTTCAATTAGTATGATTAACCCAATTGAGAACCCCTGGAGCAAAACAGCCCACCGAAGGTTAGCAGTAATTCTAATGCAGTTAGGAGTAACTGCCCCAGGCTACAAAGATGGCAGAAAGCACTCTTTGAAAAAATCCACAGCTTTTAGCAGCAGTGAAAAGAGCCCAGCATTTCCAGGCAATGGAGACACAGGCTGGTAACTTGCTGTGACCAAAAACCTACATTAGACTTCACCAGAACTCACTTTAGACACCTGATGTGTGACAAACATTAAAGATGTTTTTCCTCTCTCTGTACATTTTGGTGATGCACAGACATCCTCATTGGTAATACCCTTTCCCATCTGATGATACACATAGCCTCAATTGAATTTTCTCCCAACAAATGATGTATCAAACACAATAACTGCAGTTTCCAAAAGGAAAAAGCAATGCCTGCCAGAGGCCCAACACATTACAAATTCAATTCTATCTTTCCTCTGGGCAAAGGTACAACCTAAAGACCACAGCCATGATTAAATTATATCAGTTAAATCATTTTAAGAACCACCTTTTCTCGTTTCTGTCCCAATTATGAGCCTTAGCAGAATTAGCAACATGGACATTTATGGGTTTCATTGCAGAATAACCTAAAAGCAGCTGTTTGTCTATATTAATCATCTAACATTCATGTCCCTTGCTGACCTCATTCATAATCACTACACAAATCCCTGTTTTATTATTCCCAAAGAATTTTCTGAATCAACTGATCTGCCTAGACTGAAGCTCTGATGCTGTAAAAAGGATAATTATTAAATAGGACCTCAAAGTTTCTTAAGAATCCTGCTCTACTCAGACTAAGGTTTTGCAGTGTATCTTTTGAAATAGCATTCAGCTTTGGGATAAGGTATTTCCCTAAAAACCTAAACACAAAAGCTTTAATACAGTCCTTTTAAAAACCTACTTCATTCCTTTTGTAAGGACACTGGGGCTGCATATACACTTTACACACTTTGTATAAATCTCCCTATCCTATCCAAAGCCACCTGTGTATTCTCAGAAACCACAAGGCTTACAAAATGACATCTTTTGCTAGAATAAGGAAAAAGAGAAGATTCTGAAATCAGATCTTTAGGGGTATTATTTTACAGGCTGCTTTTAGCCTTTATCTGGGCTCATGCTTGCAGACACCCAGTGATTTATCAGGCCATGCACAGGGGGCTGTTCAGAGCTGTCACAGCACAAACTCACATTAAAGTTCCTCTACAGCTGAAGGGAGATGTAAAATTATCTGTCTTGTAAATTTTGCTGCTTTTCACCAAAATTTCTGTACACAAACACCTATTTCAGGCCACAGGGAACTGCTCTGAGCTGTGCAGGACCTGCTCTGCAGGGGAAGTGCACTGCAATAGGTCCTGCAAAACCAGCTCCAGACAATGATCACACACACCCCAAATTAAAACTGTACCCAGTTCTGGGAAGTGTTCACCCAAGACAGCCCCATAAAACAGATGTTAACTGCTGATAAAACCAGGAAGATATTATTTTCTTTGGAGTAAAGTCAACAAGACCAGAATGTAGGAGGATGCTTTCAGAACACAGACACTAAATAAACAAACTTCTCAATTTTCTGTGATTAGAACTGTTCTTTCTACCACAGGCTGGGTTACAAAATTCATAGAAGTCTGCCAGCTTTTCAATTACTTCCATTACTACTTTTCAATTACTACTACTGTAAAATTATGTATTCTGCAAGGATGATCAGTTCACCCTGGAATATTTTACAGTCCAATATTTAGCCCATGCCAGAATAAAGCAACATTGTTAGTCTATCTCCTCTGAGCTAAGGAAAAAGTTAAAACTAAGTCAGGCAAAGAAAGCCTGAATTAGGACAAACACTGTTCTTGCCTTTTTTTTCCCCCATTACTTCACAATATTGAGTTAATGGTAAAGCAGATAATCAATTAAGAGCAATAATAACTTAACTCCCTCTGCAGTGAAGCCAGCACCTGCTTTTCTCCTATTTACCTGAAATACACCAATGCACCTCCACCATCAGCCTGCCAAGAAACATACAGAATAAACTCTCCCTACATTATTTTCCTCTCTCAGAGCACAATTTCTCATGGTTTCTCATCCAAACCTTTGCCAGAAGCAGTGTTAGACTTACTTTAATGTTGTGGATGCCATTCATCTTCCCAAGGTGCTGCTCAATGCTCTGGACACAGGAGCTGCAGGTCATCCCCTCCACGCCGATGGCCACAGACTTTGCCTCCATGGTGAATTCTACTCAGCTCTGCTCATTGCTGGTGGCTAAAACCCATCAGGACATCAGTTCCTAAAGAATTTGAAATAAAACAGATGTAGTGGAAGGAATCCCCATGGCAGGGTTGGAGTGAGAGGAGCTTCCAGGTCCCTTCCAATCCAAACCATTCTGGGACTCAAGGGGTTAACAGAGGAACTCCTTCACCACATGTGACTCTGGTAGATGTCAAAACCTGAGCAGGTATCAACAGAATGGAAAACTCCATGTGTTTATTCCCATGAATTCTCCAAACAGGAAAGAGTTCAGACATCTATTATTAATTTTGGGATACACAGGAGATCATTTAATTACACGCAGCAAGCTGTGGTTCACTGGTGTGAGATATTAAATTATAGGGGAAAGCAGAGAGAGAGAGGGACAGCAGCTCTTGGAATACTGAAACACAGCTGGTAACTCTGCTTTTCCACATCTCTCTCTCTCATACATTGCCCTCTGATTGCAAAAACAAGAGACACTGAAGTTAGCCCAGGCAGCAAATCAAGCTTTTTGCCACACCTCATTCAGAAAGGTCTCATTTCTACTCCTCTGAAGAGTTTAATTACTATTTTTGCTCATAAAAACAAGCCAAGGAAAAAAAATTACTAAACCTAAATGAAATTTGCAGAAATAACAGCCAATGGAAAGGACTTCTTTTGCCCAATGCACAAACTGTTAAGTGACTGAGCGGGAAAAAGGGGACAAGAAGCAAATCTCCAGAATTTCTGTTAATATGTTGAAAAAATTAATGCAAGGTTTTATTGACAGAGAGGTCAGTGACCAGGGAAATGATCACAGTTAATGTTTGGCAGCAATAGAAGAAGCAGTAAAATCTGATGAGTAACTGAGGAGCTCAAGTGAAGCACAAGCTTAACTTGTTTTCTTACCCTCAGGACTTATCTTGGAAAACTCAATTACATTGATGTTTGGTAAAATAATTTTTTCCTGCTCCATGGTGACATTTCCAGGCTGTTCTCTGTTACAGAAGGCCTGGAGGGCTCTGCTTTCACTTTGAGACGTGCCACAAACCATGTAAGAACACAAGGAAGTTTCATCATTGAAACCAGTTTACCTCCCTGATGTACAGAATGAAATGTTGAACTTAATTAACAAGCACTGAAAGAAGCATAAAACTGGGAATACTGAGATTAAATACATCTCATCCCTGCTAAGAAGAGAAATGAGACAACTCTACCTTAGGAATTATTACAGATCTCACTTGTCCCCTGCTCTTACCAGAGCTGAGTTGCTGGAAACACTCAATACTTGTGTGTGAATTGCCACACATGACAGAAATGCAGAACTGTCACAAGAATTATCAACCAACAAGAAAGTGTATTTTAAGCAAATCTCATACAGCAGCTCCTTTCTCAGGCTGATCTGCACACTCAGAGGTACAAAATACTGAAAAACCACGAATTTACCTAAGGAAACTCTTGCTGTCCTGCCATGCCATGGAAATGTGATGCTCTGTGCCCAAGGAATGCCCAGTGCACACCCACAAACAAGGACAGCTCTGTAACCCCACAGGCAGGGACACACCAGCATTCCCACCAGCCTGAAACACAAATCATGTCACAAAAAGCACTTGAAATGTGCAGGGAACTTTGTGAGCACAACCAGGCATGTGGGACTAAATAAAATCAGCCCAGACAGAACAATCTGTCTGGCAAGGTTTGGAGATTAAATTAAAAATTTAATTGAATTTAAAAGCATTTCAGGTGCATGACCAACTTGAACTGCACTGATACTGCACTTGGAACACAAAAATAAAGTAAGGGCACACTTTGGCTGTGAGCTGATGTCTGAAATAATCAAAGGCTGGCAAGATGCTGCCTTGGAGGAGAGCTGGGGTACAGCTGTGACAGAAAACCGGCTGAGCTCCTGCCTGCCCTCCTGGGCTCTGGTTTAAGGGACTCAAGCTGCAAGTACAATAATATCCATTTTTACAAACCCAGGATACAATGTTAAAGGTTCTCTGTTAAACAAACAGCAATCACACCCCCAGTACACTGAATAAACACTGATTACAGTAACCAGCAGCACTGCCACCAAATGCCCACCAACCATTCAAAACACAATGTTTAAATATGTAAAAATAACATTAAGCTTCTTTTCACATCTATTATTATTACAGTTTGTATGGACAAAGTGTTTCCTCTATTTTCTCAGTCTGTTTCCTTGCCCTTCTGGTGTTTATTCATAAACACAGCAGAGAAAATCCTTTCCTGGAAGAGGCTGAAATTAAAACAAAAACCATAAAGGCATAAGAAAAAAATCCCTAAAATTTATTTTTCATTTTTTACCCCTCAAGGCCCTGAAGTACTAAGACTGAAACCAGAACTTCCCTCACTAGAATTTATCTGTTGGACCAAACTGGCTCCTCATTTTGTCCTCTGACCTTGCATTAAGGATGAGCCAGATCTCTCTGACATGAGCATCACCCACAGCTCCCTGCTGGTGAGGAAGACAACCAGGGAGGATTTTTATTTGCCTTGTTGCAGGTTGCTAACAGTTTTTATATTAATTTCAAACAACCAGTGAGGATTTTTATTTGCCTTGTTGCAGGTTGCTAACAGTTTTTTTTACTAATTTTAAGCAATCAATGTGGATTTTTTATTTGCTTTGTTGCAGGTTGTTAACAGTTTTTATACTAATTTTAAAAACAGGTTGTCTAATCTTTTAGAGAACATATCCAAATCCAATGGCCTCTCCAACATTATTGTTAACACTGAATTGTTAATGAGCTGTTTCTCAAACTCTGTTTCCTGTACAGCATTGCTGAAATTTCCAAAAGCCAAACTGTCTGGGTTTCCAGTGCTCCTGAAGCTTCAAAGAGATCTTGCTCTCAGAATGAAATGCAGGGTTATACACAGTGACTCTAAATAGACAAATCCTTTTTTCCTCCTCTTGCAAAATTCCCAGGAGAACCAGTTAAAGCTAAATTCCATCTCAGGCTGTGTTCTACCTTGTCATATTCATTTCATTTCTGATGTTCTGCCTCCCTTACAAGTGCTTCAAGGTTCAAAGAATTTGGCTGAAACTTGAATGAAATATTTGTTATACTTCCTCCTAAAGTCCACGACTAGGCAGACTGAAAATACCTGTTACACCAATGAATTAGGACTGGATGCACACTAAAGGTAGACAAATATTAACAATTTAATCCCAGTTCTCCTCATGTGAGTTAACATTTTCCCAAGAAAATAGACTTAGAAGTCAAAATATCTGCAGCAATGCATATATTCCACATCCAACTTGTGCAAGTTAGCATATCCTTTTAATTATAATTTATTTTCTTATAGAAAAAGACTTGAAGCTGAGGTGCTGAAAAGACCTGAGATGCTAAGTTGTGGATTACACAGGTTTTAGAGAAAAAAATAATGCTTATATTCTTAACCAATTGCTCCATCTATAAAACACCTTTACCATAAATTAGTAAAGAATTTCGGGATTTGACAACACAAAGAAATGGCAGTTCCCTTTAGGAGTTACCAGCTCTGAGTTTAGTTCCATTTTCTTGAAGAAAGTCAGTTAGTGCTTCTATGAAGTAAATGAAGCAATAGAAAGAGGGGATTTCTACTTCCAACAGAAATTTCTCCCTATGGAAAGGAAAATTCAATAGTGATCAAGCACAAGGTGACTGAGACACTCATTCATCTCTCTAAATAGTTTTTTGGTGTGACACCAGTCACTGTCAGTAGAATATCTGAAGAAATAAGGCTTGATGAGGTTAAAGTTAAGTAATTCATAAACCCACACTACCAAAAAAAATGAACAATGCAAAGAGGAAGTTACAAGACCAGTAAAAACTCAAGAATCCCATTTAACCCTAAAAAGGCACTTTGGTGCTTCTAATATCTGAGCACACCCAGAGCAGCAGAGCTGTGCACCCCACAGATACACTTTGTGCCAGTTTTGTGATTAGCAGGGGTACAGCCAGGGCAGACAGATGCTTCTGGTTACCTGCACAGCTCCAGTTCTCACCAGTTTATAATCACCCTGAATTTACAGCTGCTGAAGTCAAAAGAGGTCACAGCTTGGCAAATACCACACAAACGCCAGCAACAGAATTTCACGGGTTTAATTACAGCCTTTGGATTTTATTAAATTTCTAAATGGCCAAGTGCTACTTAGCTTCTCTATTTATGGCAGCAGAAAGCTAAATTACCTTTTACATTAAATGGAGAAAAAGGTGCCTGTCCCCAAGGAAAAGAGCAAAGGGCAGGAGAGGGAAAAAGCTGCATCATCTCACCCTGGGGCTTGAAAGGTGCTACAGGAGATGGCTCCAGCAGGGAAGGAGATTTTATAGGGTTCATGGGCAAACAGAGCCACTGGAAAGGTGACTGGGTAGGAGATATGGATGATAGGCCCATGGGTAGGTGAGGCTTAATCACTGAGAGAGAAACTGTGCATCTGCAATAAATGGCACAGCTACGTGACACTTGAGATAGGCTGTAATTCACGTTGCTCAAGACTTTAACAAGCCTTGCTTGGTCAGCGGAGCATGGAAATTGCTCTCAGGGAATTCATTTCTATACCAACTGCATGGGGAAAAAAAAAGCACACATTGCAAACATTCTGCTTCATTTCTAACGAGTTTTACAGTATTTGAGACAAATTCTTAGCAAATCCTTTAACTCGTTCTTGGCTTTCCACAACCTCCTGAAGTCAGGTTTTTGGAGAACATGAATGTTACCTTGGAAGAATAATAGGAAATATTATGAGTAGAATATAATTTACAACCCCTGAAGAATCAAAGGAAATATTATGAGTAGAATGTAATTTACAACCCCTTGTTATGTAAGCATAGCAAGGTCAACGGGGGCTCCTCAGTCTTGAGCTCAGTCTCAAAGTACTCAGCAGAACAACGTGGAACACAGTAAAAATGAGAAGATTAAGACAGCAAACTACATATAATGTCAGCTTTCGCTTCCCTGCTTTGCCACCTGGGAAAGAAAAAAAGCTTCAGGTCTTTTCTCTACTAAGAAAATACATAATGATTATTAAATTCTAGTCAAACTGTGTTTGTGCTCACATGGGGCACTGTCATGCAAAGTCCCACACCACTAAATCTTTGCCTATTTACATCCACACAATTCAACAAGTGTTTAAGTACAGAAACTCAACCTTTGCTGACTGTGCAAAAGATTTTAAGATTTTAAATCTATACTACTTACAATTTTCAGAACATGAACACAGGGTAGAAACAGTTAAGGTGTGTTGTTCTTGCTCATTTTTGTGAGATTTCACCCCAAAGCAGCGTCAACAACTACTTGCCCTTTTCTAGAATAGCCACACTATGCTTTTAATCAGAAAAAGGTGCTTGTGCACAGAGCCCTGCCATCAAAAGGTAACATAAGGTGACATGACAATAAACTCTAAGTAAGGAGTTCCAGAGGGCCAAGCTGAGCAGCCCAGAATTGGAGCAGCAGCCCAGTGACTCAAGCGCTCCGAGACTTTCTCCGGCCAGTGACAGGAGCACGGAGGGATTTTCCAAGGGAGCTCAGACCTCCTGCGGGTCAGGGCCCGAACCGCGGCTGCTCCCGGCCGAGCACAGCCCGCGGGTCGCGCTGCAGCCCCGGGAGCGGAGCTGGGTCCGGCCCCGCTGCTCCCCGGGGCAGCGGCTGAGCGGGAGCCGCCGTGCCGGCCCCGGGGCTGCCGGGACACGGAGATGCCGCCGAGGCGCTCTGAGGTGAAGCCCCGGGGCGCCCCCGGGTTGAGGGCACCCTCACACACCAGGCGGGTTCTGGGGCCCGGACCCTCCCGTCCCGTCCGGGGCAGCACGGCAGCCCGGCACCCCCTCCCCGCCGGGACGCGGTGACAACGGCCCGGGGACAGCCCCGGAGCACGGGGGAAAGCGGGAACCTCCGCACGCACCTGAGGCCGCGGCAGCGCCCCCGGTCCGCGCCACTGAGGGAAGCGGGAACCCCTCGAGGGTCCGCACTGCCGGGGACAGCCCCGAGGCGGGTCCGCGCTGCTGGAGGGAAACAAACAAGGCGGGACCCCAAGGAGCGTCCGCGCTGCCGGAGGGAAACAAGCAGGTGGGATCCCGGGACGGGTCCGCACTGCCGGAGGGAGGGAGGGGAGCCCCGAGCGGGGCCCGCACTCACCGAGACCGCGGGCTCCGAGCGCCGCTCCCGGCCCGGCTCCGCTGCGCTCTTCCCCCGCCGCGCCACGTGACCGCCCTGCTCGGCCCCGCCCACTGCCACGTGATCACCCGCTCGGCCCCGCCCAGCGCCGCGTGACGCGGGCGGACACGTGACGGTGGCGGGAAAGGCGGGGCCGCTGTCGCTGTCACCGATGTCACCGTATCGCGACAGGAGCCCGCCCGCCGCCCAGCCACCGCAACTAGGTGCGCTTCAGGTCCCTCCAAAGCCAAAGCAGCCTGGGATCTCTGATCATCAAACACCAGCATGAGCCGGTAATTGTTCTTTTCCCACCCCTTTTCTCTGGTTACTTCTGCTGTAAACAGGAATTAAATACAGAGACATGGCTAGAACACCCCAAATCTGGGCCCGAACCACCCCAAATCTGGGTCCCTTCCACCCCAAATCATTCTGGGATTCCCTAAGAATTCATTACCAAAGTCCCATTGATCCTGGGATGCTGCCTGCTCCTATGAAGCCTCTCCAACTCAAAACTGAATTTAATTTCTTCACAACTCTCAAGGGTCTCAGGAGAAGCAGCCTACTGGCAGAAGGATTCAAGCCATAAAAATCCTTTAGTGGGGAAACAAAAGGGATCTCGACTTTGTCATTACAAGTCAGAGGTAAAGGAATGTGTGCTGTGTAGTGGGGTTGGTTCACACACACACCTGGCTAAATGAAAACTCGAAGTTCTGGACTTGTCCTTTATCCACCACTGATCTCTACAGCAACAACTAGGACTGTGTAAAATTACTTGGAGTTTTTACAGTATTTCTTACACTTCAGCAGAAGCAGAGCACACAGGAAACCCAGAAGAGCCAGACAGGTTTCTAATACATTTATTAGACCAGGAATGCCACTGTCCAAGTGGTAATCAGGGAACAAATGCCACTACAGGACCATTTTCTCAGTGAAACTCTAGACCAGTTCATTAGAAGCAGAGGCTGTTACTCTCTCCACTCACTGGGAGTGACTCTGCCAACAGGTGAAATGCCCCACTCAACATTCAGCGATGTGAACACCTGCAAAGGGACAAAACCCAGGATTATTAACTCTGAAATCAAAGAAACATTCAGACATAGCGTTATTTTTATTGTTTTCAACTCTTGTTATTAGAACACAACATCTCATTAACTTTCTAATTAAAGAAGTAGAATATATTTATATTGAATGGTATTTCAATGTTTCAGTTTTCTCTTTGAAAATATCCAACTGTAGAGGAAAGAATATGCAATGTAACACCCCACCACTATGCTGGTATTTTTATCTAGAAGTTTTGCTGCTGTACCTGTAGAGGTTGGAAATCCCAAGTAAAATTGAGAACACCTGTGTTTCTGATACATTTTCAAATCAGGCAACAGACTGATGCAGAAATTTGAGTAACAACTCAAAACCAAGCTGGCAATTAAAGAACTTTCCCCTCTATCACATCACAGTTTGCTTATGCAAGAAGCTCCTAAATTCTGACCACTGAATTTATTTCAAACAGGCAAAAGTGACACTTTTAAAGCCTGCAGCTCAAGTCACAAGGGAGTGGTGACAAAACCAACTTACATAGCCCCAGACAGCAGTGAACATGGAGGCTCCCCCGAGCAGGACCATGGTTCCATATTTATCATGGAAGGTGGGCTCGTGCTTGCGATGGGCTCCTCTCACTGCAGTGTGCTGGATGCCACGAGCTGAGGGTGCCAACAAGTACAGAAATCAACTCAAATACATCCTCAAACCATCCCCAGTCCTCATCTCCCACCAACAGAGAGGCAAGTGTTAGTGTTAAAAGACTAAAAATGCTGGAAAAATATTAATTTGGATTTTGTTCATCTGGAATTACTCCAAAACATGGGATAAACAAAATACTTTAATTTTTTTCAGCTCTCTCAATATCTCTCTAGAAAGTTATTCCTTAAGTCTAATTCCAGTAAAAAAAAAAAATCCCCTAAGTTAACTTTTTCTTCAATATTGATTTGATTACTGTTTCTCTCATCAAATATTTTGTTTAGTGCTTAGCATTTTTAGATTTCTATATGCAAATATCTATCCTGGCAGAATGTGTACCCAGGCAATGTCAGGCTGAAGCTCACCATCAAATTATGGGGTAATTCCTGCCTCATTCCCTCAGGATTTGTTTTTTTGAAGACAGGGGAGGAAGGAAATTGAAATAACCCGTGGGCATGAGAAAAATAATAGAGAAAAAAATACAAAGTGATATCTTTAGATGACGTACATTATAAGTGTACACTATAAAAGATGCACTTATCAAAGGGAAGGCAACAGTGAAAAATCAAAACAACAGGTACAAAAGACAGATTGCCCATTAGTTGTGCACAAAGCATTTGATGAGAGGATGATGTGTGCATAAAGATATTACAAAATAAAACCTTTCAGTCTCAGGTCAACGGTTTGCATTTTTACCCCACCGTGATTAGAGAAGATGCTGGTGATACCCATGTTACTACAAACCTCGCATGCTCTGTAAGGCTGCACAAGGCGTTTATTTAAACACAAAAAAGCCTGAGTATCTACAGAGATGCATTTATTTTAGGTGCCTGCATGGGATGAGCCCATGGTGCCGCAGGAGCAGAGAACAGACCCTGCTGGGTCCGTATCACTGAAGGGCCAACTCTAACCTTGACTTTAAAGGCTGGGTATTGACTGCCCCTTGTCACCGCACGCTACCAGGCCAGAATGTGCCTTTAGTACTAGGGAAAGCAAGCACCAAGGAATGTGCTTTAATGTACTAGGGAAAGCAAGCACCAAGGACCAACTGAACAGACCCTGCTGGCTCGGTATCACTGAAGGGCCAACTCTAACCTTGACTTTAAGGGCTGGGTATTGACTGCCCCTTGTCACCGCACGCTACCAGGCCAGGATGTGCCTTTAATACTAGGGAGAGAAAGCAGTCCTAAACCAGAAAGCAAGTAGGAGATTAAAAAAGGCTGAAAGAAATAAAAAAAAAGCGGGAGGCGAAGGACGCCAGAGCCGCCTGCAGCCCCTGAGGTGCCCTCACGACCATCCCCGGTGCACAGCGAGTGGGGGCTGAGGGACAACCCGCACAGGGGAAGGCACAAACCGGGGAGACCCCTGAGGAAGCCCCCACACCCCGAGAGCCGACCCTGCGCTTACCAACGAGGCTCTGCGCGGCCCTGGCCAGCGGGAACATGATGAGAGCCGAGCGCGTACCCTTGACGCCGCTGAAGAACAAAATGGTCGCGGCGGAAGTGGCGGCGCGGCGGGGGCCTGTGGGTAACGCTGGGCTCCTCCTCGCTGCGGCTGAGCTCCGCGGCCGGGCCGGGCCGAGCTGGCCGTTCCCTGGCTGCTGTCCGCCACCTCCCGGGTACAGACGGGCGCCCTGTGATAAACCCGAGGGCACGGAGAAGAGAATTGAGCCCTGGTGACAGCGCTAACTTTGTCCCGGACACGCCAGCAATCGCAGTGTCAGGATGGCCGAGTGGTCTAAGGCGCCAGACTCAAGGCGTTCCGCGCTTTCCCGTCAGCGGGGTTGGGTGTTCTGGTCTCCGTATGGAGGCGTGGGTTCGAATCCCACTTCTGACACCACTTTTTTCCCCCCTCGCTGTGTGGGTTAATTTAAATTTGTGAAAGCGCCGAGTTGGAAAAAAATCTGGGGTTTCAGCGCAAATAGAAATCCGAAATAATTTAAAAATAAAACCAGAAACGTGATGTGAAATACCAAGCTGTGTTTGGTGTCAGGTAGCTACTGGCAACCTGTGTATTTGTGATTGTGATATGTGTGGAAACTGACCATGGGACAGTTATAAAGATGAATTCTAACATAACTGAGGAAGGAAAGCATGGAAGGCCTTTGAACCTATCCTTTGTTTGCAACTAACCTTTAGAAGTCTTAAGCTGATTTAGGAGATTCGAATTAAAGCTTTAAGGATGTTGCTTTTAGACAGGAACTTTCTGCTTGTAGTTAAGCCTGCAAGAGTTTTGCAATAATAACCTTTTGAAGTATAATTTTAAAATATTGCTTGTAATAAGGATCTTTGAAACTATAACTTCAGAATATATAAAAAGGAAATACGTTTATCTCATGCATCAACAAAACAGTGAAAAGCAGCTTGAGAAAGGAAGATGAACATCAACTCAAGGATTAATAGTTTCAACCAAGGGAAGCTGGACATCACTGTTATGAGGTTTACAGTCCTTGCAATCAAAAGGTGGATCCACATCTGGAATCTGGACCTCACCAGCTGGGAGACTTCTTTCTTCTCTTGGAAGCTGGACCCCAGCATCTGGGGATATTCCTTTTCTGATACATCCTGAGAAAAACTAAATCACAATAGTGTATAGAGTTGTGATGTAAAAATTTGGAATAGAAACTGCTGAGAAAGCTGATGAGAACCCCTATAAATACCTGTAAGCCCCAACTATGGGTGTGCAGTTGGAGAGAGAACCTCCCCCACTGTACCCAGCGCTGCATTGCTCATTCTTTATCACATTAATAAATTGATTGCTGCTTGAATATTGGCCTAGTCAAGCTTCTCATTTATAACAGTGAGTAAATCCTCATCCCTCACTGGGGATTCTGCATCAGAGCCTTAACCCAGCACACACCAGCTGAGGCATTTCTCTGTGCATTTGGATTTTAACAATATTTTAACACAGAACCCAGCAATTTATAGCGTGTGTGTATAACATGAAGCATGTATCTGAGGCAAGAGGGAGAACTTCATCACACTGAGGGTGGCAGAGCACTGGAACAGCTGCCCAGGCAAGGGGAATCCCCCTCTTTGGAGACACTCAAAACCCATCTGCAAGCATTTGTGTTGTTTCAAAATGTGGAGTATGTAAGATTTTCTTAAGAAAGGATGTTCTTTGATGTTTGATCTTTGTGTACTATCTAGCCTAATCAACAAGGAAGGATATTTAATCCATGAAACAGCAGGTATCAAGCTCTAAGTGATATCCAGATGTTGGAAAAAAATTACTTTTTGGTAGAACTACCTTGTTAAGGTTTAGGGCTTGACATGTTCCAATTATCTCAGGCTTAGGGGGAGTTTAAAAAAACTTGGGAAGGAGGATGTGCCACTGATTGCAGACACAAAGAATGCAGAATGTATGGCTCACAAAAATATTTTGCAGCACTCCTACGATAAGGAAGACACTAACAAAGCCAACTCAGCAACTGGGCTGAAATCAGTTCCAACTGGTGAAAGGGAATTCCAGCAGGGACAGATCACAACCACCAACCCACCAAGCAAAAGGAAGAGAAAGTCACAACCTGTGCACTAGTTAGTATGGGAAGCAAAGAGAAGCATTGACTAACATTTTATAAATGAGAAGCTTGACTAGGCCAATATTCAAACAGCAATGAATTTATTAATATGGTAAAGTATGAGCAATACTGTGCTGGGCACAGTGGGGGAAGTTTTTACGTCACAATTCTATACACTATTGTGATTTAGTTTTTCTCACGATGTATCCCAGAAAAGGAGTATCCCAGCTGGTGAGGTCCAGATTCCAGATGTGGGTCCACCTTTTGATTGCAAAGACTTTAAACCTCATAACAGTGATGTCCAGCTTCCCTTGGTTGAAACTATTAACCCTTGAGTTGATGTTCATCTTTCTTTCTCAAGCTGCTTTTCACTGTTTGGTTAAGGCATGAGATAAGCATGTTTCCTTTATATACATTCCAAAGCTATAGTTTCAAGGATACCAGCAATATTTTAAAATTATACTTCAAAAGGTTATTATTGCAAAACTCTTGCAGGCTTAGCTGCAAGCAGAAGGTTCCTGTCAAAGAGCAACATCTTAAAACTTTAATTCAAATGCTCCTAAATCAACTTCAGACTTCTAAAGGTTAATTGCAAACAAAGGATAGGTTCAAAGGCCTTCTTCCACGCTTTACTTCCTCAGTTATTATTAGAATTTGTCTTTATAACTGTCCCATGGCGGTTTCCACACATATCACTATCACAAATACACACATTGCCTGTATGTACCTGTCACGAAACACAGCTTTGTATTTCACAAATAGAAGATAGAATACTAATTAATGAGAGAACTGCATTACTACATTACCCAGTGAACACAAATTCCTCTGTTAAAACCTATAAACAGTAAAAAGTTTTGAGAGCTGGCGTGCTTGATTTGTGGAATACCACTAAGCACTCAAGGCTAGCACAACTCATATAAATCAATCTCTCTGAGTGTGTAATTAATGCCTTGTTGCACAGCGGGCAGCGAATCCGGTATCTTAGCGGGCAACACTGTCACCTGCCGGGAATCCCTGTCTCGGGTGAGCTGCAGAAGTGCCTTCGAGCCGCAGGGTTCTGCGATCCAGCTGAGGGCTCCCCACGGCTGCCATCACCTCCGGGGCTCCCGGCACACTTTCCTCCCTCAGGGCCCGCTCCGCCCCTCCCTCAGGGCTCGCCCCGCCCACCCCTCGGGGCTCCACCAATGGCACGGCTCCAGCTCGCCGCGCTCCCACAAGCTCAGCCAATCGGAGGCCGGCAAGGACTCTCCTGCCGGCGCCTCCGCCAATCGGCGTCTGGTAGGCGGGGCCTCGCAAACGGCGGGGCGGGGCGGGCGAAGCGGGGCGGCCATGGCGGCGCTGCCGGTGCCGCTGCTGGCGCTGGCGCTGCTGCTGCTGGCGGGATGTGGCGGGCCCGGAGCCGCGGGGCAGAGGCGGAAGGAGGTGAGGCTCGCCCGGAGCTCCCGCGCTGTGCCGGGCCGGGTTCTCGCTGTGCGGGATGAGGGCAGGACCGGCCAGGGCCCGGCGGGGTGGCCTGGCCTCGCCTCGCCTCACCCCGGCTCCCCGCCCTGAGGTTCGGCCGGCTCTGAGGGGAGCCCGCAGGGAGGGAAGGGCCTCAATCCCAAGTTCTTCAGTTCTTGTTAGGAGCACTGTACGAGTGTTGTCTTCCTAGGGTATGGGATTTACGGGGGGAAGGATGTGTGGTCTTTGGTTGTAGTCGCTAAGGTGCAACTTAATTCCACTCACTTGACCTGCAGGGTTTAGAAAAATCCTTCTATATAAATGTGTATACTTGTGTCAGTTGTATGTCAGAGAACAAGAATTTTTTAAATTATTATTGTCATGGCGAGATTCTTGGGGTTGCTCTGTGCACGGTCAGGAGTTGGACTTTGATGCTCCTACTGGCTCCCTTCCAATTCAGGATATATTATGATGATTTCCTCTAACATATTTATCTAAATAAGGGTGTTAATGAGTAGAGAAGTGCTTTATGATAAATGTAACATTTGTGAGTTTGTCAGACTAACGCCTCTTCTTAAAATGTTACAGGATTGATTATCTCCTTTTGAAGGAATATTTTAGTGTCGAGCACTCCTGAGTTTTTCAAATGTTTTCTGAATTATGGTTCTTTTTTTTTCACCAGTGCTGAAAATGAGAGGTTGAGCTCGGTTCCATCTCTGGTGGAACAATTTTTGAAAGCTGAAATAGTTTGATGCTTAGTATGGCAAAAAGGCTGTGGAGGGGATGGAGGTGTTGGTTCTGCTGAAAGAAATCCTGCAGCTACTGTGAGGAGGGGCTGCTGAGCTGAGGGTCTTCACCAGCCTGGCCATGCTGAGTGCTTGAAGCTCAGTGTGTTACTGGGTGGTTGAAGTTAATGAATTATTTTAACATGACTGTCAAAAGCCTCTGTGAATGCCTTACTGAGGTATCACATCACCTGGGCGGCATTATGGAAAGCAGTGCAGATATTTGTTGCATCAAATATAAAAATTTCTAAGACTGTACTGTGAGACTGGGGAAAAAAAACCAAACAAACAACCCAACAATTGTTCTGACTTGATTTTCAGATGGTGCTGTCAGAAAAAGTGAACCAGCTGATGGAGTGGACCAGCAAGAGATCTGTGATCCGAATGAACGGAGACAAATTCCGGCGCCTGGTGAAGGCCCCTCCCAGGAACTACTCAGTGATTGTGATGTTCACTGCCCTGCAGCCTCACAGGCAGTGTGTTGTGTGCAAGTATGAGCTCCTTTAGTCCTACATTAGAACCTGAAAATCATCTGATCTTTGTAGGACACTAAAGTTAAGAACGGGGTTGCACTTTGACACAGGTGGCAGGAATACACATGGGCAAGTTACAGTAGGATTGGCTTTGCAATTTAATGTGTGTAATGTGTTTGTGAGGAAACATAATCCTCAGATTTATCTCCCTCCTAATGTAATCCCTGCTTTGCAGAAACAGTGTTTACTCTGGAGAAAGACACAGTGAAAGCTCAACTTTCCAGGCATAAGCTGCTGAAGAAATGTTTGTAGAATTATTGCTGGCCATGCAGCTTAAATGTTGTTCTTAATTAATATATTGCTTGGCACTTATTTACAATTCCAATATCCTGGCTCCTTAACTGTATTATAGCTTTTCTGTATTAACCTGGAGGTAGCAGAGGTCTGTAAGGGTGATTTTTATACCTAGAAAGGTCACACCTGGCCACATTTGGGTGCTTTGTGGACTGGGAAGTCATGAGCAGCTGAGTTCCAGTTCATCTTTCATTTAGAAAGCTTGTGTTTGTGGTCTCAACAAATCTTGCCCTTCCATTTAAAAAAGCAGGTGGAAATGCTTCCCCTGATGGTAGATGAATGTCTGTCTTTAAATGATTTCATTAACACTTAAACTTTCTTTTGAACCCCAGAAAATGGATGGGGTGGGTGTGGGAGGCACTCATGGATGGGGTGGGTGGGCACAGCTCCCTCAGCTGCTTTACAGCCTGCACAGCTGCTGGGGACAAACCCATGACACAGCCTCTCACTTGGTGTTTTCCAGGCAAGCTGATGAGGAGTACCAGATTCTGGCAAACTCCTGGAGGTATTCCAGTGCATTCACCAACAGGATTTTTTTTGCTATGGTAGATTTTGACGAGGGCTCAGACGTCTTTCAGATGGTAATGGCTTTTTCTGTTTTAACATTTAGTTTGGGTTTTGGGAAAGAAAGTAAAATGTTAAATAATTTAGTGTAACAGTGAACAAAGGAATGAAAAGTTAAAAGCTGTCACTCCTGAAAAGCGTGGCCTTAGATGGCCTTAGCGTGTTGGTAAGAATATTAACAGAACTGACAGATGTGGAATAGGTACAAGGAGTGAATTGGTTTCTTTGACTTTTTTCCCTGGGTTTGTCTCCTGTAATAACTTATGGTGTAGTTCTTAATGGAATTATTCTGTGGTACATGAAGAGGCAAGATGGAAAGCACTGATGTCATTAGGAGCAGCTATTACAATTTTTAGATTACTACAGAATGATAAATTAGGCTTTTGGTATTTCTTTTCAAGTACCCAGCCATTTTTCTCTTCTATTAACATTGTGTGACCACATTTTTTTTGTTCTCCAGCTGTGAGAACATTCCATGTACACTTGGAATTGTAGGTCACATTAATAGTTCATTACAGTCTTGCAGATGTGAACTTTTTTTTTTAAGAGGTACTAATCTCTATTTAACAGCCACACAGTTTAGGCAGTGATACTTTATTAAATGGAAGCTTTTGAACTGGAGAATTGAAGAGAGATGTCTTTTTATGACTCTTGTTAATTTTTTCTTTAGTGTTACATTAAAAATGCATTCATCAAGCTATGGCCTTCCTAGAATGCCATATTTTAGAATTGTAGATTGTTATTTTGGAGGTTTTTTTATCAAAAGTAGGGTTTGGAGACAAAACAGATTCAAAAAAATGTGCATGAAATACAGAAATGCAAGCTGTGTGCTGCCTACTGTTTTTTTTTAAAAAGTCATAGCCATTAAATCAAAGAGCTCACTTTTCTGATTTAGAAACAACATTGCAAGCCAGAAATGGCATAGAATTGTATCACTAAATAGTCCTTTAATAGTCTGTATCCTGTGTGAACTCTCCCTGCAGCTGAACATGAACTCTGCCCCCACTTTCATCAACTTCCCTGCCAAGGGGAAGCCCAAGCGCGGGGACACCTACGAGCTGCAGGTGCGCGGCTTCGCGGCGGAGCAGCTGGCACGCTGGGTGGCCGACAGGACAGACGTCCACGTGAGTGCAGACAGCTGAGCAGGGCCAGCACCCCTTCCCTGTGCACGGCCAGCACCCCTTCCCTGTGCACGGCCGGCACCCCTTCCCCATGCACAGCCAGCACCCCTTCCCTGTGCAGGGCCGGCACCCCTTCCCTGTGCAGGGCCGGCACCCCTTCCCTCAGCACTCCTTGTGCAGGGCCACCCCTTTCCTCAGCACCCCCTTTCCTCAGCATCCCTTCCCTCTGCACCCCCTGTGCAGGGCCAGCACTCCTGCCCTCAGCACTCCTTCCCTCATCACCCTTTCCCTCAGCACTCTCTGTGCAGGGCCAGCACCCCTTTCTTCTGCACCCTCTGTGCAATGCCAGCACCCCTTCCCTCAGCACTCCTTCCCTCAGGATCCCCTGTGCAAGGCTAGCACCCCCTTCCCTCAGCACCCCTTCCCTCTATGCCCCCTGTGCAACACCAGCACCCCTTGCTTCAGCACCCCTGTGCAGGGCCAGCACCCCCTGTGAAGGGCCGGCACCCCTTCCCTCAGTACTCCTTGTGCAGGGCCAGCACCCCTTCCCTCTGCACCCCTTCCCTCAGCACCCCTGTGCAGGGCCAGCTGGGGATCATCACTTGTGCTCTGTGCCTCCTGAGCAGGTCTAAAGAGCTCATCTACAAAATCTAGTTCAGACTCCCGACTGCATCTTTGAATTTCCTCACAGCCTCTGTGCTGGTATTTTGTGTAATGCTGATTTGAGAAGATGGTAAAACTCATGTCCTTCCTTCTTGCTCTCTGTTCCTGTGGAAGAAAAACAATCTCTAAAAAATTAAGCAGGGTAAAGTTGTGTAAAACTGAAGTTACAGTACTGGTGGAAGAAGCATTGCTTACCTCCTGAGTCAGATTTATTACCTAGAGAACACGTGTGTGCCATAGTTTTTCCACTCAATGTGTTGTGGGGTTTTTCAGCAGGAGTGCAGGTATGATGTCTAATCCTGCTGAGAGAAAGTAATTGCACTGTCCTCTGCTCAGATCCGTGTGATGAGGCCCCCAAACTATGCTGGACCCTTGATGCTGGGGCTGCTGCTGGCTGTCATTGGAGGCCTCGTGTATTTGCGGGGCAGCAATCTGGATTTTCTCTACAACAAAACTGGCTGGGCCTTTGCTGCTCTGGTGAGTCACCAGGACTTCTGTTTCCCTGTAACACTGACTTTTGTAGCAGTTCAAGTTTTCAAAAGCTTCTGGATTCCAAAATTCTTAAAACTGGTTCAGGAAAAGGGAAATGAGGTACAGTTAGTTTTACTTTTTCACAAATTGATAACATTATGTGATCTTAGTCCCTTCAGCTCACTGAATGCTTGATTAGATGCCTTTTGCACAAAGATAAAGTGGGACAATCCTTAGTCTGTGTTCCAAACCAGTACATTTTGGTATGAAGTGAAAAGATATCAGGTTCAATTAAAAATAAAAGAGAATCCTTATTAAACAGCATTTCTTCTTTTCAGTGTTTTGTGTTAGCAATGACATCAGGCCAGATGTGGAACCACATCAGAGGGCCCCCCTATGCTCATAAGAATCCCCATACAGGACAAGTGGTGAGTGTTGCCTTCACTTTCTTTTCTGCAGAATAAGGATGATACTAAGAGACAAACCAGAGTGCAAATTCTGCTTTTGGCCTCTCTCTTTGTGAATGAGACCAGCCTGTCCTGCAGTGAGCAAGGCAAATCAACATGTCTTGCCCATGTGTTGTGTCTCCAATGGTGAAGGGATGTGATAGTTCTAAATTGCTTACAGCACAATGAAAGTATTTATAGGTTCAGTCTTAGATGCTAAAATTCCTGTTGCTGAGCCTGGCAATTATGTGTTAACCTGGTCTTGTTAACTCACACACTCATCTCATGACTTCCATGTAAAACCATCTTTACTCAAGATTCTTGAGGTAAATTATTATCAAGTGACCTCAGATTTATGAAATCTCTTTCTTGGGAAAAATGTCTTTAACATTATTTGAAATATACAGCTCTGTTCATAACATGGAGTGAGATGCACTGTGAAAGTAGTCCCAGTGTTCTGAGAGCATTGCATCTGTTCAGGGCCTTACACATCACACACTGGCATTTTTCATGTTTTTACTCAGGGAATTTGGGTCAGGCCCTCTGTATTCTTCTGTAGAAAATGGATAAAACTTTTATTTCCTACTTAGATACAACGTCACAGCCATAATAGGGTGTCCTTTAGGGATTGAAAAATGGTATTGTTCCCAAATTTAAATTTTTCTGTTAACCCAGAAGTGAAAAAGATTCCAAATGCATGGTTCTGGAGCCAAGTGAGTCAGGTTCACACAGAGATTGAAGGGATTGCCCCTAAGCTAAGCAGCAGTGTACTCAACCTAAGAATCTCAGTCAGGGAATGGATCAGATTTGGATCACACTGGGATGCAGGAGGGACTAATCTTGTGGTTTTTCACAATCCAGCTTGGCTGGACTGAGAATCTGGGCCACAAAGGTTGTAGCTGCACTTGCACTTGCTGTAATCTGAATGAGGCTGATTGTGCAGGGTAAGAGAAGAAGGATCTTTGCTTCTGTTGCAGCTCCCCCAAAAATCAGTGATCAACAACTGAAATTGTTCATGCTCCAACTTCTGCTCTCTCCTGAAAAAAAACAAGAAAACAATGCAAGCCCCAGTTCCAGCTCTGTAGCTGTTGTTAATCATGTCAAAGTTGTCTCCAGTCTTTTCTAAATCTAATTACTCTTTGTCTCTTACAGAATTATATCCATGGAAGCAGCCAAGCCCAGTTTGTGGCAGAAACACATATAGTTCTGCTCTTCAGTATCCTTCCTGGGAGAGGCTTGGGGTTGGTGACAGATTTTTGGTCAGCAAATGCTGCTGCCTTTTCTGTGGTGCTTTGTCATGGTTTAATTGCCACCTAACACTGATGCAGAAGCTTGTAAAACCTTTCTGCACTGCCAGCTGTGCTTTTCTTTTAAGTTGAATGGAAAAATACTTACTGCTTTCTCACCTTCTTATTTAAGTACCAAGCTGAATAAATCACTAAAATTGTGGATCTCTTGGGAATCAGAAGTTTCTTTAGGATACTCCCTGTTCCTCTGTGCATGTCTCTTTTCAATGTCACTTATTTCTTGCTTTGGTGTTGAATTCATTCCTCTATCACTGATCTTTTATTTCTTTGCTTACCTTTTTATAATCTTACCATTTGTTCCTACTAATGATGCAGGATTTTGCCATGCTGTCAAGAAAGGCAAGTGGAAATTTTCAGATTGAGAGCTTTTACTTTTCTCATTTGTACAAAAAATGCTTCTTTGGGGTCTTAAGAATCCCTTAAACTTCAATGTTCTGGTTTTCTATTCCCACGTGTATGTTTTTGATCCACCATTTGTAACTTTGGTCATTTCTGGAGCCTTTCTTCTGTATCTTGTTAGCTGTATCAGCATTTCTTTATTTTTTATTCAGGATTTCTTCTATTTAATTTTTTTAATTTAAAACAAGGACTTAGATGATAACTTCTGATCTTTTTTTATTACTGTATTTTTGATCCACTTGGTCAAATTCAAAGTAGAAACTTTTTGTTGATATTTATTTGTGTTATTGCTATCCATCAGACCCAACCCACCCATTACTGGAGACAACATAAATTATTAAATTTGGTGAGGTTTCTGTGGGTTCAAATCACTTTCCTGCTGTGCTGAAGGTGGGCTGTGTCTGAAATGGAAAGATTCTTGATGCAGTCAATGATAAGAATTTTTCCTTTCAGGAGACTTGGGACTGGCCATTAGTAGTGAAATGGAATGAAATCTTTGGGATTTCTGTCTTTCATTCCACTGGATTCACTACTTCGCTTTACAAGGATTCATTCTTGGCAAATATCAGGCCTTTTGTGTTGTCTGTGCTTCTTTAATTTTACAATCTTCTTTTTTTATTTTAATTTGAAGAATTAGAAAAGAAATATTGCCACTTGAAAGACAGCCTTGGATGTTGGATTAAATACTGCGTGTGTTTTGTTTGTTCTCTTGGCTGAGTGAATGCAGAAGCTGAATTCTTTTGGGGATTTTCCAGTGGAGAACAGCAGTAGGAGTGGACCAAGCTCTCTGGGAAGGAATGCTGCTGCATTACAAGCTGAGATAATAAATGCATGGTAATAATTTTGCCTGAAGACTTTCCAATTTGTATTTTAAGCTTTGCATTTATTTTCTCTTAAAAGCTGATGTTATGAATGTCTTTCAGTTGTTCCTTTTTTTCCCCCATAGTTGCTGATTTGGCTGGGAAGTGTTTGATTTTTCCAGTGAGTTTTAATGCCCCAGGTATGGTGTGGGAGCTGAATTTAGGGGATTAGGAGTGTTGTTTTGAGTCTCTTGTACTTTGTTGTTAGCCTTAAACAGCATTTGTAGATGGTGGAGTTACTTTAGGAATGGTCCTTCTCCATGAAGCTGCTACTTCTGACATGGATGTGGGGAAAAGAAAAAGTGAGTACTGACAGTTTGCTCTCTGAACAAAGACATATTAGTGAGGGTGTTTGATACACCCTGATTTAACAGAAATGCTTTTGCACTGGGGGGGTTTGTTCACTCCCCACCTCTAAGCTGACAGAATCATTTGGATTTTTGACAATTTTTGGAGTTGCTTAGCAAACTGCAAGATAAATCCTTTTGGCAGATGGAGAGAGATAAAGATGCTTTGCAGTGTTTTGCTAGTAGGGAGGAGAAGGGACTTTTTCTCAAAGCATTTATATAAAATTGATGTAAAATTGGTGTTAATTCATATTTCTCAATGACACCAGTAGAGCCCTCATCTGACCAAACCTGTAAACATTGCAGAAGGCTTTGGAAACCTGAATCACTGAGGTGTTTGCAGGGGCAGCTGCCCCATCTCAGCCTCTCCCTGTGCATCTCTTGCAGTTATGTGCATTGCTGGCATTGGCTTGGTGGTGCTGTTCTTCAGCTGGCTGCTGTCTGTCTTCAGATCCAAGTACCATGGCTACCCCTACAGGTAAGGCAGCCTGGGCCCTGCAGCCCCTGCAGCTCTGCTGCCTCATTTGGCAGGAAATACTCCTCTGAAAATGCTCCACTGGCTTCTCAGAGTAGCAATAATTGTTGATAAAATCAGCAGAAATGAGTGTTTCATGGATATCATGATTTTTCAATCTAACCAAAGCAAACTCTACTTTTCATGCCACTGCATGTTATAAAATACTTGTATTTTCAGAATATCTCAGCCAGTTTATACTCCCAACAAATGTTTTTTTCTGTCTTCCATATTCGTAAGTCTTCATTATTAATCCTTCTTTGTGAGAACAGGGAGGATGCCTGATGCTTTAAAGCTGCCTTCATTTGGGGATTGCTTGTGTAAGGAGTCCAGTACTGTTATTGACCACTTCTATGTCTGTCTGACTGGTATAGACGCACACACACACCTTAGGTGTATTTTCTAGCTTTTATGCATTTTGAAGCAATAAGCACATGTTAAAGCACCAGTTTCTAATGATTTCACATCATTTGTAATGAGCTGAATTTGTCTATGAAGCTAAACCCACTGACAGATATTATGCCTTCTCTATGAGAAATGTGTTCTCATTTAAAAATATCTAAATAATAAAGCCTGTTATTTTATGAAGGCTTTTCTCAAGAGCAAAAGACAGCTGAAATTATTCCCTGTTTAATAACTAGTCAGCTTTTATTCTGGTTTCTGCAATGGTCTTAGGTACTCCTGCTGACTTTATTGAAGGGAAGATGTGGTTGTCTTTGGTTTTGAGTTATTAGAAACTCATTTTTAAGTGAGGTTTTTTTTGACAACTTTTGTTGTAGCAGCATCAGGCCCATTTCTCACTCTGATTTTCTTGGTATTTATAAAAGCTAAGTGGAATCTTGCACAGCTTTGTTTCTTACACAATTAATAAGAATGTTTGTTATTTTGCTCTTTGCAGTTTCCTAATGAGCTAAAGGATTCCAGTCTGCAACATCAGGAAGGTGCTGGCTCTGAACTTGGATGTGGTGGAATGAGGAGCTCAACGTGTGTGGTTTGTGCTACCTCTGCTGACACTGAGTTAAACACTGAACCAAAGACAATGTAGTGCCTTAAACACAGCAAGCAGTTTGCTCTGAAGGACACAGAGTGTTAAGATGCAATCTCTTTCATAAGCTTTACATCTTCTTAAGCAGCTCTGCTTCTAGCAAAATTCAGAACATAATGCTTAAAACTACATTTCCATGGACTAACTAGAAATGGTACTTTCAATTCACTTGGATAATCTGTTTACCATGTTTTTTTTTTTTTCCCTTGAATTATCCCCTTTTTTCCTGTTTGTGCATAGCAGGTGACAGCAGCTTCTCTGTCATGCCTTTTCATGGTTCAGGAAACAGCTTCATACACCTGGAAATCTTTTCCTTCAGCCTGTGTGCAACCCTTGGAGCATGCTCCAGGTTCCAGTGTGGAATGTGCAAATCCTGGAGCTGTGTCTCATTTTTGAGAAGAGTTCTCAACTGCTGTATGATGCAAGAGGTTGTTTCACAGATGAAGGGGGACTTTTCAACATGCTGAACAGTTATTCATTAGTTAAATTTTTCTTTGCCAAATGCTGCAACTGCAATGTTTTAAGTTGTAAACTTTGACTCAAAGCTGGAAAAGAAATTCTTAGACTGGCCAACGCTCACACTCTTAAAAAACATGAACTAAAAGTACAAATGTAACTATCTGTGTGTTGCATGAATTCAAAGTTGCTAATTCAGGTTACTGCCTAGAGCCCTGGCAAACCAGCAAATGCCAGATTTCTGGTCACTATATAAGTTCTTGCATTCTCCACTTGTTTTCTCCACATTTTTATCCTTTGGGCAGAGATGTCTGCTCCTGGGATAAATGTTGACAGGACACACTTGATAGCCTTACAACTGAATGCATGTGCTGCTTGCTCTCCCCTTTTGTTCTCTCACCTCACAAAGATACTTTGCCTTAAGAATTCTTGAGTGGAAGACCTTGTGCCTCAGCAAGAACTATTGTGCAATTCAGCAGTTGTACTACAGGAAATCTTTGCAGCCTGATTCAGTAACACTTCCTTCCGTAGGCTCTGCTGCCCTTAGAGGTTCATAGGCAGAGAGAGACTTTTGTCTCCTGCTTCTGCCTCTCCTCTCAAGGGGTTACAGAATCTGGATGTTTGAAATTGAATCTCAGAAGGGATTGTATCACTCCAAGCAGAATGTTATTCTTATGCAGTTTTGCTGAATTAATACACATCTCAAAGTGCCTTAACGTTGCTAATTTTGTTGTTTGATGTTTCAACTGGTTGAGATGCATTTTTTATGCCATACAGAACGATGAGCCTTAGTGGAACGGATAAATTGTGTGCCTGACTGGATTTTGGACAAGTTTCAATAAAACTTTTTAGTCTAATCCATGCTCCTGTGTCTTTTGAACTTTGCCATAAAACAAGCCAACCTCTTTTCTTCCACTGTTGTTTCAACATGTTAATCACAGCCTGTCTGTACAGAGAGAGTAACCTGAATATGGGTGAGTAGACTGGATTAGTAGCCTGTATGTGTTTATGTGGAGAATTACATCCCAAAATGTCAACACTAGAGAGATGCTCATGTAGCCAGCAGATAGTATAAAGATTACATGATTATGGCTTGTCTTTAACAGCTGTCATGCTGTGAAAATCTTGGATTCCTGGAGTTCTAGACAGATCAACTCCTGGTGTTTCTGGAGGTGGAATCTTGTTAGCATTGTAGATTTGCCTGGAACAACTCAGCACTGCTGTGGCTTGTTTTCCTGCCCAGCTGGTAAAATGCTTCCCATAAACTTTTCCAGTTATAATTTGTTCTGTCCTTCTAAAACCACTCAGTTCCATATTGCCTAAGTTTAAACAGTCACACCTCATGCAGGTGAATGCTGAATTCATGTTCACCTTCCACTTGAGGTGGCCATGATGTTGAGAGTTTGGGATTTTCCTCTTTTTTTCCCCATGCTGAGATGAAAATAATCCTCTTTTTTTACAACAGTTTTTCTGCTCTCTAGGCTGAAACTGAAGTGCAAGGAGGAAGAAACAGATGAGGTAGTGGAGCAGAAGATGGAGTGCTTGCAAGGACCAGTGGCAGGTTTAGAGAGGATGAATTCTGGCAAGGTTTGACTTGTGCAGCAGTTGGGAGGTAGCAGCTGGCTCTGGTTGGTCCCCAGGGTGATTCTTGGTGCCAGGGGCACTGGCACCTCACTGCCTGGTTAATGCAGCACAGCTGGGGCCAGAACAGCACAGCAGAACAAAGGTGGCCAAGGCAACACATTCAAGATGTCCTCTGGGGAAGCTGGGAACTGCTGAGGGCATCTCCTTTGGAAAGGGAATCATTAAATAGCTCAGGAGTGCCCTGAAAGCTCACTGTGAGAGAACACTTGTGATGAAGGGAGGAAATGGTGTATTCTGCAGCTGAAAATGGACTCTGTGGTTTTGGTAATGGGGCTGGCCTCAGTCAATGCTGCTTTTTGCTGCTTTTGAGAAGGAGCTGTGGTGTGTTGAGAAGATATTTTGGAATAATAGCTCGAAATAATTAGGGAGCTCTCTGCACTAAGTGCAAGGCAAGAGAGTAAATTTAAATGGATTAACCTGTGTAATGGTTTGCATTATGTACAATTTACTGGATGTTCCTGCCTTCAAACAATTCCAGTGTTCAGCACAGAATGTGATTTTCATGAGGCCTTGGCACAGGTGCCCAGAGCAGCTGTGACTGCCCCTGGATCCCTGCAAGTGTCCAAGGCCAGGCTTGGAGCAACCTGGGACAGTGAAAGGTGTCCCTGCCATGGCAGGGATGAGCTTTAATGTCCCTTCCAACAGAAACCATTGTGGAATTCTGTGACAGTGGTGCCTGGTGGTCACTCCTGCAGCTGAGCCTTTTAGAGCTGCTCCATGAGCTCTTCAGGGCCAGAACTGCCCTGTCCTCCAGCAAGGTTGAAATGTGCCCAGCTCTGCATCTGCTGTGCCCTTGGTGCTCATGCAAATAACCTTAATTAATCCCCTGCTGGTGATGGCCATGAGGGTAAGAACCAGTTCAGTCTCTGGGCAGGCAGGGGGTGCCCATCCATGCTTGGGAAATGTGATGAGATGATGGCTGGCTGGGACTTCAGGAGGGAAATGTGGGTGCTTCTATGGTCACAACCACTGGGAGTGTAAGCAAATGTACAGCCAGGTCTGCTCTGAGCCCTCAGAACATAAAAACAGCAGGGATGTTTTGATTCCCAGCAAATCAAAGAGTTTTAGACGTACTAAAGACAATCAGCTTAACCTTCAAAACATTTGGAACATCCAGAGAAAATCAGATGTGTGAATGGCTTCTGCTTGTTTGAGTGTGCTGCCCATGACATCAGATGATGCCAAGTCGTGGAATCTTGTAGCCACACTTGGTTGGGAGAGGAGAACAGTCTGTGGTGTTCCTCCAGGGGCTGGTGGCAATGCTTTGTGTAGTTTGTTCTAAAAAATACCCATTCTATAACAGAAAAAAACTGAAATCAGGTAATTTAAGAAGTTAAAATAAAGTTGTTATTGAAGAAGGTAAAGTGCTTTCATCTGCTGTGAGAAATAATTCTCACAAAGGATTTGAGAAAGTACTGGCACTTGGTTTCTGTGTTGGACCTTGGTGTTTGCTGTTTTCTCATGCTGGAAAAGTTTATCCTCAACTACACACCACTGCTCAAGTGACTCCACACCATTCTTTGGGCTTTCCTAAGGGGAACAGAGCAACAGCAACACAAAGAACAAACCCAGGCCCTTGAGTTAACATCACCTGTTTGCAGTTTTATCATGCATTTTCTCTGAGAAATAGAGAGTTTCATTGCACATAACCTGTTCCAATTAACACCTCAGATCTTGATCATTCCTACAAAGTGAATTTAAGCATAGCCTTTTATTGGTCTGGATTAATTGTGCTACCTTTATCACAGATAATAATATGAAAGAGATGTATATGTAGTTTGCATTTCTAGGTCAGGAGCACATCAAGTCATTAAAATATCCTCTTGTCAATTGATAGCTATGCATGTCTTTCAGCCATGTTCCTTAAAAGTAGGCTAATATGTACTTAAGAGAACTAATTGCTATCATTATGAAGAGAAACAATGGGTGTGATGAGGCTGCAGTGGTTTGTCCTGCAAGCTGAGCTCTGGATCCTGTTTCTGCCAGGCTGTTGGAGCAGGGGAAGGCTCCTGGTGCTGGGGAATTCACTGGGTGCATTACCAGGGCTGCTGGATGGGAAATGTTTCCCTGCAGATGCACTCAGTGTCTGCCTGCTCACTGATTTCAGTCTGCAAAAACAGCCTGTGCTTCTCCAATCTGTTTTTTGACAGCTTCATGATAATCTCAGGTTTTGTCTTCTGGAGTAATTGCTGGGAGATGGGAGCATTTCCATTTTTACTTTATCTTGACCTTTTCTCACAGTAGGAATCCTTTTACATCTGTGACTTCAGATAGAAGTTATGAACTGGAGGCAATTAAATTTGGGTTTTTCAACTGCTCTCAAATACCTTCCCCAAGGAAACAGTGAAAGAATAAAATATTACAGAGCAATAGTAATAAATCTATGTTATTCTGAAGCAGTGGGATATTAGTTGGTAATGCTGACTAAATCCCTTGAGGAGGAAAATGAATGTTTTGTGTTCTTATTTTAATCACACAGTTGGGATCCTAATGCAGAGTTAAGACTGGGTAATGCTTCCTGTTCCCTTCATCTCTGGTGGCAGAGCACCTAGAATGGCTTTTTTAAATTTTTAATGGAATTTGTGGCAGTCAGTTAATATAGATTTTTTTCACCTAAAATCAAGTGGGAAGGCAGGTGATGCTTTGGTCCTCCCCAGCATGAGACAGAGTTTGGTAACAGAGCTGCTGCTAAATCTGCTCTCTGCTATGACTGAATTCAGCAGATACAGGGGGCAGCTTTGGGTAAAATGTTACATTTAAACTAAATTGTGCTTAGATCTGTTTAAAGAATTTCCCTGGGAGATGTGTGAGCTTGGATGTGCTCAAGTGTGAAAGTGCTGTTGATTGTATTATCACAGAATGAGATGGGTGTTAGGGGTGATTTGCTTGGGTATTTTCTCATGTTTCATACACTGCTTTATGAAACCAGGTGAGTAGGTATGTTTTTGGGTTTTTTTTCTTGTTTCTGTGGAAAAAGATATTAATTTTCAAACCTGTTTTTCTTTTCAGCAAGTGGCTAATGCTTGTCACCTGTTCCAGATTCTGTGTGGTACTGGGCTTGGCTTTGGGAGCCTGGTGAAGCCTGCTGAGTTCAGTCATCTTCTCACAAAATCCTACAACAACTTTCCTTTGAAGAGGGCTGCATTCCAGTCCTCCTTTCACAACTTCCAACATCTGACAGGACTGTAGAAGCTGCTAGTACCAGCAGGCAAAATTGTCCTGGCACACTTAGGTGTAGCTGCCAGTGATGCATTTCCTTATCTGAGAGTTTTCTTATCAGAAAGGAGAAGTTGTAGCCAAGCTGGGCTGAAGCTGCCCCGGGCAGGGTTCCTTGGGGCTGTGTGTGGTTTATGTCATCCCTGTCCTGCTGTCTTTGTGCTTGGGGAACTCTGCTCCAAGCTTGCCTGTGGGCTTGGAGTTCCAGGGCTGGTTCCTGCAGAGGATGAGGGTCCTGCTGGTGATCCCCATGGAGGAGGAGGAGGGTCAGGATGGTGATCCCCATGGAGGAGGAGGAGGGTCAGGATGGTGATCCCCATGGAGGAGGAGGGTCAGGATGGTGATCCCTGGAGGGGCTGAGGGTCCTGCTGGTGATCTACAAATCAGGAGGATCACTCTGGTGATGCTGTTGAAGGAGGAGGGTGGTTCTGGTGATCCTTGCAGAGGAGGAGAGCTGTTCTGGGGCTCCTCATGGAGCAGAAGAGTTGTTCTGGGGATCCCTGCAGAGGAAGACAGTTATTCTGGGGATGCTAATGGAATGGTTTTGGGGATCCCTCCAGAGGAGGACAGTTGTTTTGGGGATGCTCATGGAGCAGGAGGGTGGTTGTGATGCTGTTGGTAGAAGTTTGGGCACATGCTCCATGTTACTGGTAGTAAGGATGATGTGTCTGAACGCTGTGATTCACCTGCCGTGGTAGGCTCGATGCGACCCAAGGCCACGGTTCCCCTGTGATGAGGTGGCTCCTGTCCTGTCCTGATGTGACACTGGCTCCCGTCCTGTCCCCGCTGTGACACCGGCTCCTGTCCCAGTGTGACACTGCCTGTCCCAGTGTGACACGGGCTCCTGTCCTGTCCTGGTGTGACAGGGGCTCCTGTCCTGTCCCAGTGTGACACTGCCTGTCCCAGTGTGACATGGGCTCCTGTCCCCGCTGTCCACCCCCGGCACTGTCAGCGCTGGGCTCCCGCCGCCATGGCCGCAGCCGCGCGCTGGGGCCCCCTGCCGGGCACAGGTGTCAGTGCACTTTGTTACGAAATGATGTCACGGGCTTCGGTCCATGACGCAGGCGTGACGTCAGCCCCGACCCAGCCAATCAGCGCGGGGAAGGTTGGGATGGTGACGTCAACTGCCCTAGCAACAGTCGTCGCGGAGCCGCCCAATCAGAAAATAGCTGTGGGCGGCCGTGAGCCAATGGGAGGCGGCGGAGGAGGACGGCGGCAGGAGGCAGGTCCCCTCGGGCTCCCTCCGATAAGATGGCGGCGGCGCTGGCGATGGCGGCGGCCGTGGCTTTGTCTGTGCTTAGCGCCTGAAGCGCGGCCCCGGCCCGGGCGGCCGCTCCGCTCCGAGCAGCGGCGGCGGAGTCATGACCGCAGAGCCCGTGAGGTACGGCGGGGCCGGGCGGCTCCGCGGCGGCCGCGCGGGGTGGGGCGGGGCCGGGCCCGCGCGGCGTAGCCCTGGCGGGACGGGCGGGAGGCGGGATGGCGGCGGGCGGGCAGCGCCGCGCTCGGCCTGGGCGGCGGGGCCGGGCCCGGCGCGGAGGGCGGGAGGGACCGCGCCGTGCGGCGGGAAGGCCCCGGGGGCGGCCCCCGCCCCACGTGCGAGCGCGGCGGGAGCTGCGCCGGGCCCCCGCCCGCGCCTCACTCCCGGCGCAGGCAGCGGCCGCCGCCGCGGGGCCGCTCCGTCCGCCCACCCGGCCGGCCGGCCGCGGGGCTGCAGCAACCGACAGGCGCCCGGGAAGCCGGGCTGGGAGAGAGGCGCCATGTTAAAGTGTTAATAAATAGTTGTCTTTGTGCGCTTTCGGTTTTGTGCGGATGCCCGGCGCTCCGAGCCCCGCCGTCCATCACCCCCGACACCGCGTGCCCGGGGCGCTGCGCCGGCCATGAGGGGCTCACGCTCGGCCCTCACGCTCGGCCCTCACACTCCTGCAAACCCTGATAGGGAAACACCGCTGTGCCTGCCTCCTGTGCTCGGCACCCTGGCTTTACTGCTGAGCCTTGCGGAAAGTTTTTGCTGGGGTCATTTATGTGTATCCTCACCTCCCGCCTTATTTTGAGTAGTTCATAACAACTGTGTCATTTTTGATCAAAGTTGAAGGGATAGTGGTTTTTCTCCTCTTTTGCATTGCTTGTTTTTGAAGCTTCAACACTTCCAATTAGGAATGTAGAAGAAAGAGTTTTCTGATGATTATCATCGCTGTTGGTGTTGATCACGTGCTGATGTAGGTCATGAGCGTTGCAAATACACATTATTTGGTGCATGACTTCCCAGCAGTTAGCAGTTTCTTCTGCATGTATTTTTTCCTTATTTTGTAAGACAGAGATGGTCCATCTCTCATCCTTTCTCCTCACTCCCACTTTCTCCCCTCTGTGTTCTTGAAGTGCTTTGGCAGTTTAAACAACTTCTTTTGTTGGACTGTTTATTTTGTTGTGTACACTGATGTGCTAATTAAGGAGCTTTCTCCTTTTTCTTTTCCAGCTCTTGAAATCAAGTGTGGAGTTTTATTTTTGTAGAACAAAAGGATCTGAGTTACTAGTATTTATGATCTGGTTTGCAGTCACCATTAGTATTTTATATTCTGAGAAATGGTCTTCCATTTGGACCACTTTGCTTTTTATTTTATTGTGATTGTCATATTTTGTTCTCTGTTGTCCATAATCTTGTTTGGTTTCTTTTGAACTGCTGGTCTGTAATATATAAGGTTTGTATATTTTTTCCTTTCCATGTTCCTATGTTGTTATTAGTGCCACAATTAGTGTTACTAGCAAGGGGCTGCTCTGGAGGAAGAGAACACAGAAGCTCATACATTTTCTATGTATTTCTTAGGTTACCTGCAGAGAGGATGGGATTATTTCAGATTATTGGTGATTTTGCAGATCCAAAAGCACGGACAGAACAGATCTGAGATTGTGTACAGTCTTTGGGTGGGATCTGCCCACAGAGCAAGCAGCCCTGTGACAAAATGCTTTTAAGTAGATGGGCATAACAATTTTTTGATGCTCCAAACTTTCCTTCTGTTCATGAGCTCAGTTCTCATTCAGTTTAAATGTTTGTTACAATTCCCATCCCATGTAGAGCTCATCTGGAGCAGTTTGTACTCACCAGATCTGTGCCAGGAGCTGGGCATGGCCCTGCAGTGTCACACATGGCCCTGGCGATTGCATGGCCTTTGCCTTGTTGTCCAGTCCAGTTCTTCCTAAAACTGGAGGTGGACAGAAGGAAATGAAGAAGAAAAGCACACCCTGTCTTCCTCTTTTGTTCCCATTTGCCACTGAGACACACACTGCCTGAGTTTGTGTCACTTCACCCTCTGCTCTCTGCAGTTTGTCCCTGTCACAGGTGTGCAGAAATAAAGGAAATAATGGGGGGATTGCTCTTACAATTCTTGGGAAGAGCAAAAAACTTTAATTGGATGGAAAATTTATTCCCAGCACTTGTGGAACATTGACTTAGAGTGTTTCAGAGGAAAACCATCAATCCATACTAGTCTGCTCCCAGAGAAGTTTTAAACTTTTGTTACAAGAGTATTTTTATTCAATATTAAGATTCTGGGAGTCTCCCATGTTCTGAATGAGAAATTTAGAATGATGAAAACTGGAGTAACCTCCTAAGAAACTTTTAAAAAGTGCTGCCTCTGTAAATATTTATAAAGATGCCTCAATAACTTTTTTGCCCCCTAAACTTCTTTTTTTCCCCTCATTCTTGCCTTTTCAAGGGGAGGAATTTTTGTCATAGTGACCCAAACTGTTGCTGCCAGTTCATACATTGCACAACATAAGCACAGCTATAGGAAAAGAAAACAAGTTTGGAATTTTCCTCACTATCTGGTAGTCAATGAATATAGTTTGTTTGTTTTTTTTAAAGTTGGCAAAATAGGCTTAGTTCTCGGGGTTTTTTCTGTTCAGACTTTTCATCTCATGTTGTGATATTGGTCACTTGGTTTTTAAGTTTTTTATTAAATTGTCTGCATTTTTGAATCAGCTGAATGTCTTTGTTCTGAGTGATATTGCAGGGTTGTTTGAGCTGTGTTACTTGATGCCACAATGATATAATTGGAAGTAAGTCAACACCAATCTTCTGTATTCCCTGAAGGGACAGTGAAAGTTCTCTGTCTTCCACGCTGTTCTGGAATGGGCATGGGCAGATTCTTCAGCTCTTCCTGAAGAAGAGCAAAACTGTGTCATCCTCAGTGCCAGCTGTGCCCCAGAACCAGTGTCTGCAGCACTTAAATGAAATGAAATTACTGCAGACACTTTGTTATTTCTGGTTCTGTTCAATACTGTCTGTTAGGGCTTTTGCAATTTTTTTATCAGGGTCTTTATAGGGCTTAACTGAAGATATCCTAATTTTCTAGAAAACAATTTGGTGCATCAGAGAGGTGTGTAACACAAATTCTGCAGCAGGGTGACCTTAACATTGTGGGGATTTGGAATTCTCAGTTTTCTGTTCTAGATTAACTCCTTGTACCCTCTGCTTGAAGGGTGGAAAAGAGACTGCTTTTCATGTGCCTATACCTCACCAAAAGAAAATATCAAAGTAATGCTAAAATGTGCTGTGTCCATCATAAAACCAAATGCCTGCAGCTTGTGACCAAGTACATTTTAAACTGGATTACCAGAAGGGTCTTTTCTGAAGGGAAAGCCCAAGGATAGTGCTGAGCCTCATGAAATCCCATTTTTATTGCTGGAGCTCAGCTCGTGCCTGCAGGTGATCTGGAGGCATGAAAGAGTTCATGGGTGGGTCAGTGGCAGGTTGTTCCTTGGTGTGGCAGCAGCAGAAAGAAGAAATGGTAGAAATTCAGTGGTAAATATAATGGAAGGGTTTATGTTGCCTTTAAAAGAGGTGAAGTGTCCTGATTTATTTACTAAAGGAGAAGCATAAAGCTTTCAGTCTGTGATGAAATGTAGTCACTCAGGGTGGGTGATGGGTTGATTTGTGTTGGGTTTTTTTTCCTTAAAAAAGGAGTGAAACCTTGAAAAAATCAAGAACTTGATGACACAGGTTGCTGACCAGTGTCAGCTGCAGTGCCATTGAAGCAGTTCGTGTGCAAGCCCAAAAGCTGCACAGTTGTAGAAATTTCTGTCTGAGTGGGTCCAACTGTAGGTTTTAATAGGTTCAGCCTAGAGCTTTGTTGGGCAAATGCATCTGTCATGTAAAGCAAGACTGAAAAATAGGCAATAAATTTGAGACTGAGGTGACTTTTGTCTTGTAAAATGAAAACCTGTGCTTGGGATGAGCTACAGCCCTCAGAGCTGTGGCAGCTGTGATTGGGACTATGTGGGAGAACTGAAGGGCCAGGCTTTGATTCTCAGCAGAGTTGGTACTGAAGGAAGTTTTGTGGAGAACCTGTGATCAGCTCCAGGGAGCAAAAGGCAAATGAAGCAAAAGGTGTTTTTGGAGTTAGGGGTGCCTGATGCTCTTGGTCATGGGGCCTTCCCCTTTCCCTTCCCCTTTCCCTTCCCCTTTCCCTTCCCCTTCCCTTCCCGGAACCTTCCCTTCCCCTTCCCCTTTCCCTTTCCCTTCCCGAACCTTCCCTTCCCTTCCCGGAACCTTCCCCTTCCCCTTCCCCTTCCCCTTCCCCTCCCTTCCCTTCCCCATTTTAAATCCACCTTGGTTTGTGTGTTGTATGTGCCAGACTAAGCTTCCTTTCCCGAATCAGCAGAGTAAGGTGTGTGCACTTCACATGATTTTTGTCTCACAAAGGTGAAAATGTTGTGTTTAGGTTTCAAGTGGCAGCTCCAGTCTTTCTCAGCTTGCAGGGTGTTTCACCATTGAAGTTACACTTCAGTGTGGCATTGAAACCAACCTAACAATGAGATTGTTTGTCTTACTTTCACCTTGATGATGTTGCTTGTTTGGGTTTTTTGAAGATCTCATTAAAGAAAAGGTTAAAAACAAAGTTTTTGTTTTCACTTTTTAGTGAATGAAGTGTGATAACTCACAGCATGTGAACAGAAAGAAATTGTGTAATTTTCCTTGAACAGAATAAAGGGTCTCTTAGTGACTTTGAACTGTTGCTTTCTCATTCCCCTTGTGTGTCTGGAGGAAGATAATTCTGTTTATTTGTCTGAACCTGTTATGCTGTATTTCAGCTCCAAAATTACTGCACCCACATCATTTGAGTGTCTTCAACTGCACCACTATCACTTGATTAAGCCTCTGTGGATTAAAAGTCAGTTCTAAACAAAGTTAAAAAGTGAGTGTGTGTTAACAAAGTGTTGGGTACAGAATCTCTGATGAAGTGCTGGATGCCTCCACCTCTGTCCAGTCAGAGCTTTGGTGTTCAGGTGTTTTCTGATGTGTCTGATGCAGTCAGTTCAGTGTGGTAAATTCCTCCTTACACAAGGGGAGTGCTTTGCTGTGATCATGGTCAAACCCAGGCAGCTCAGCCAGCAGGGTTGTGGGGTCCCTTGGAGCCTGGCTGGGCACTGTCCTGGTGTCCTCCTGTTCCTGAGGCATCTCCAGAGGTGTGGAGTGCAGGAGGGAGGAGAGCCTTGGGTGTGGTGGCACCAGGTGTGTGCAGGGTGGGAGGGTTCGTGTCCTTGGGCAGCACAGCTGCCAACACAGCCAGCTTGTGAGAGTCCTGAGTGTGAAACCTCACCTGGTGTGGCAGAATTGGTGTGGCAGTGTAAGTAAGGTCCAAAATATGAATCTGATCCAGGACTTACAGTGTCATGTTGCTTTTACCTGCAGAAAACCATTTTGAGTTAAACAGCAAACACTGGGATGAAGTGCTGTGTTTTCCCACCATTATAAAATAATATTTTACTTGTCCAAGTAATATAATGGTAGGCTGATTTTATTTTCTGGTTTTATATTTTTTCTGACAGAAGTAGTTTCTTAGGACATGGCAGGTATGGTGTGTTCACTCCATTTTTTAAATTGGGATAAGAAAATAAAACAACTCCTGCTGGACATTTTTCCCTCTTTCACTCTTTTTTACAACTTTAAACCATTTCATTTATGTATGTTCAGCCACAATATTGGCATATTTTATGTGAAACAACAATGTAGGCTCTACCTTTGTAACTGAGCTCTTTGAATTGGGCTAATTCTATCTCTTTTCCTTCTCATCAGGAAAAACTTTTATGAAGATTTGCAGGTGACAGAATTATATCAAGGCTTAGGAATAGTCTCTCTTCCCACCATCCTAAATAAAATACTGAGAGTTTTGCTGTGGGTTGTTGGATTTCTGCTATTCACACAGGGATACAGGCTGAGGCAGAGGATGGAAGTCTGCAGACCAGCAATTTAAAAGTACATCTGGTTTTATTTTTCTTTAATTATTTTTCCTAAGGATAGTTTAATTTTGGCTGCTTAATAGTTGTTCTGCAGTGTTTCATTTTCAAAAGTGAAAAATGGCCGAGACTTTATCTGAAGCAACTGTAAACATGAATTGAAAAAACTTGTGCCTTGAACTATGTGAAAAGTTTAAACATAGAAAAATCTTAGACAAGTGTTGAGTTTAAGGAAGACATATGGTTAAAAAAAGCATCTTTGTCAACATTGGGATAGATAAAAGCTGGAAAGGACTCCTGTGCCACTTTCAGGAGCCACTGAGATGCACATGAGGGACACTTGTTTAGAGTGTTAGTTGGTAGGTGTTTGTTTAAAGAAAATGCAGCTTTCAAATTACTGTTCCAAATGTTGACAAGAGCTGGGACATTCCCCACTTCCACTTTTAACGTGTCTTAAGAAAGCAAACAGAAAGTGAGTGCAGGAATGAGGATTTCAGTGCAGTTTCATGGTTTGCTGCTGAGGTGGTCAGTGCTGCTCTCTGGTTATGAATTTCATCACCTCACCTGCCTTCAGAAGAAATGTGATCATGTGAATGTGTGGCAGGTTGGATCCAAATGCAAAGTGTTTGTTAATATTTTATTTGTCCTGGGTGATGTGCTTTGCTTTGGGGAAGGGCAGTCAGCAGCTGGCACAGGGGTGAGGTCGTGGTGGGTTCCCTCTGTGTCACTGCCCCTCCTCAGCTGGGCAGGGCAGGGAGGGGACAGTGAAAAGTTCAGGTTGAGATGAGGACAGGGACATCACCCAGCAAGTGCCATCATGGGCAAAACAGGCTCTGCTTGGGGAAATCAGCTGAATTTATTGCCAATCAAATCAGAGTACAGTAATGAGAAATAAAACCCAGTGTTAAAATGCCTTCTCCCCATCCCTTCCTTTCTCCCAGGTTCAACTTTACTTCATTCTGTGCCTCCTCCTGGTGAGCAGTGAGGAGTGGGGTCCCTCCCATGGGAGATGGTTCTCCATGGACTTCTCCCATGTGGGTCCTTCCCATGGGCTGCAGCCCTTCCCGAGCTGCTGCAGCGTGGTCCTTTTCCATCCCAGGGGGCTCAGGAAGGGGCTGCTCCAGCAGAGAGTTCCTGTGGGCTCACAGCCTCCTCTGGGCATCACTGAGCACCTCTGGGGTCCTTCTGGTGCCTCGGGAGGCTCCTGGAGCAGAGTTAAAGGATTGAAGTAGGGATTTATTAAAAGGCCTTCACAGGATTCACCTTGGGCAGCACAAGAGCCCAGCCAGGGCTGCACCCAAGCTGGATGAGGGCCATGAGTTCTCACACTTAATAATTTTGGTCCATTTCCATTTTGGGGTTAATTGTACAATTCCAGCTCCAGGTGATGCAGTCCCATCCTCCCAGTTTGCTCTCCTCAATTCTCTGTTGTTTGCACTTTCTGGGCCTGAAGCTGCAGTGTGTCCTTGGTTCTGGGGCTGGAGAAGGATTGTTTTGTCTGACTGAGCTGTGAGGAGAACTTGCTGACACTTTATATGAAGTTCAGAGTTACATACTAATGCAGTACAGAATCTGGGAAATATGAAAGCTAAAATGTAAGGCTGCAGGTGGATCTCTGCTCTCCTGTGGGCCCTCATGGGCTGCAGCTGGGTCTCTGCTCTGACCCTGATGTTCCCTCTCCCCTGGCCTCAGTGTCTGCAGGGCTGTTGCTGGCACACACTGGCTCCTCTCTCCCTTTTCTGGGAAGGTTTTTCCCTTCCCAAATGCACAATCCCAGAGGCACTGTGGGCACTGCTGATGGCTCGGCCCTGGCCAGCAGTGTGTCCCTCTTGGAGCAGGCTGGTGTTGGCTCAGCTGGACATGGGGGAAGCTTTTGGCATCTCTGCCCTCAAGTTTGTCACCCTTGGAGCCCTCCCCTACCAAACCTGGCCACACAGACCTGTGCAGGTGAGGACATCCAGGGAGCAGCACTCAGCAGCCAGCTTGGAATGCAGCATGTTATGTCTAGATTATGACACAACCTGTCTGGCTCTTTATTTATTCCAATTATTTATGGACTCATTTATAGGTAATTTGCCTACTCTGGATATTTTGTTACCCTGAAAGGGCCAGGCATTTTTTGTTTGCTTTAAGAGCACTTGCTGTGAATGTAGGTGAGGAATGGTGCAGTCCAAGGTAGCTCCCAAGGTCACAAATCAGGTTCATGGCCAAACCAATAATAGCAGGGCACCTTCCCTTTCAGTGCTGTTTTAATTAGGCTGAACAGTGTTGAAATAGCTCTACAATGGTGGGGAAGCCATTTGCTTAGAAAACTCAAGTATGAAAACACTAATAAATAAAATACTGTGGAGCCTGTCAGTGCAGAGGAGCCTGTTTGCCTCAGTAGTGCTTCAGAGATGGTTTCACATTTTTAGGCTCCTGTGTTTATTAAAACCACGCATTTATAGGTTGGGATCAGTTTAATAGTGACTGGGTCTCTACTGCAAAGAATAAGCATTTTCCAGTAGAAGCCTTAAGCAAAAATAATAATTATTTCTCAAATATAAATGAATTACATAAAATCACTTTTGTACAAAACCAGATGAAGTGTTGCCCTAAATTAATATTTTGTAAGTGTAACACCTTTACTTAGATTTGACCTGGTGTTCCTATTCCTTATTCCTGGTACAAAATGATGAATAATCAAGAGAAAAAGCTAGTTGAGAAGACTTTTTACTTTTAGTTTGTATATCATCTTTTCTCATTGGTTGTCAGCAAGAACACTTTGCTCTGAAAATGATAATTTGCTGTTAGTTATGATAAGAGTTAATGAATGGTAGAAGATAATGTTCCAAGTATTAGTCACAGACACATGCATACTATTCTGAATTCATTCTCTATTGACAGTAGTAACACTGAACTCATCTCTAGCTCCCATTTTCTTTCTAAAATGCTGTTACCAAAACAAGTTATTTATAAACTAAATGAGCAGAATTCCACATGTGTGGCTTTATTTTGTTGTTGTTTTTACTACCAAAAATGTATTTTCTTGTGGCCTTTCTAAATGTGCTTTATTTCTTCAGACCATCTGGAATGGATATAAAATCTCTTTATATGCTTTTACTATCAAATAATTCTGAACAACTCTAATTTTTTTTTTCACTTAATGTGAGTAAATTGTCATTAAATCTCCTTTCTAAAGGAGAGCATGCAAGCTGTTGAGACTGCAGTGTACCATTATCATCTTGTGTAATGTTTTCCAAGTGTGCCTTCCATCCATGAGAAAAAGAGAAGCCTAAGATTAGGGAGCTGGCAGTTGTATAGCAGCATGAGTCCAGTAATTAGAGGGAAAGACTTTTGGACAGATTGAGAGAAAAATTTTAAGGTACTCTAGAGAGTTCAAGAGCTTTGTTCTGCTCTTTCAGGCTTGCTCCAGTGATTGATGGTGCATGTGCAGTCTCCAAAGAAAAGTGCCCTTCACTCATGCAGAAAATCTTTTCATTGCAAAGTGCTATTTTGTTTTATTTTGAGTACCTCAGGTGATTTAAAGAAATAGCAGATGATTTTTTTTAAATGGATGGTTTATGCTGTTTTATGTGGTTATTTTCACTGGTTGGAACAGTCACTGGCACTGATGTGAGGATGTTCACTCACAGCTCAGGAGAGCACTCAGCTGCACGTCCTCCTGATAAAATGAGATTTTTTTTTTTTAGCAATAACAAATTGAAAGTCAGAAGTTAATAAATTGGTGTGTTCAGAGGAACAGTAGTGATGGCAAAGGTGACTGCTCAGGTTGAGTATTCACAAGTTCTTATGACCAATAAAACAGGCACAGAAAATGTAATTTCTTCTTGCTATTAGAATATTATTTTGAAATTAATGGGGAAATAAACAGTGGGAAGGGTGGGAAGCCTTCATCCTTCATCTGGGCTCACTTCTGCTGGGGATAGGGCAGGCCAGGAGTGGGAAAAGCATCTGGAGCAGCAGATAAGGAAAGGATGATGAGTCAGGACAGATCAGCTGCAGATTCCGGAGGGCTGATAAGGAGGGCAGGGAGCAAACAGCTCCCTGGCACCTTCTGAGCAGGGCCTGAGCACCCTTGGCCTCAGTCAGGGAGCTGGAAAAGCCTTTCCTGGGAAATTGTTGGAGTTTGGGAGAAATAAACCGTGTGAAATGCCAGGGGTGACACGGGGGTTATGAGTGGAACAGCTTCTTAAGGCAGGCCTGGCATGGAGATGTTGCTTTTTGCTGTAGTCACTAAATGTACTCAGAATTGTTCCTGGGGTCTAAAAGTGTCTAGTGAAACTTGCCAGGGGATTCTTGTTTATGAATTAATCATCAGCACTCTACCAAACAGATCAAGGAATGATCTGGTCCTGCATGGTTGGTTGTTGACAAAATGAACACCATTGTGTGCGTGTATGTAGATGGTAGATTTAATAAAAGGTTTGCATGAGCAAACTTTCATATCCAGTGGACCTGTCATGTTCACTGTCATATTCAGTGGACCTGTTTGTGGCTAAGTTTGCAGGTGAAACTCTTCTGTGAGTTCTAGTTGGGTTTATATCCCAAAGGTGATGTGTTTGTTAATAATAATTTTATTATTCTTACCTGTCTGGTTTCTGACAAGTCGAATATTAATTTTTCGCTGTCTTCATGTCATAGCAGCATTATCACTCAGACTTTCTTGAATTTTGTCAATAATTGTATTGAATATAATTGTATATAAACAGCAAAAATTTCTTAAAATAGACTTTTTGTGCATTTTTGTCAATAAGGCTACACCTACTATTTCACTCAGTATTTAGAAAAATTCCATGTTTTTTATTTGCTCTGATATACAGAAACAAATGTTTACATCTCTTGTGGATGTGTATTCATTGAGATTACACATAAGCTTTCAAGCCTGATAAATTGGAGTGAGATGTGTAGGTAACTCTGAGTATTACTTGTATTTTAACAGTGAAAGCAAGTTGAATACTTTGGTACAGAAACTCCATGACTTCTTGGCTCACTCATCAGAAGAATCTGAGGACACAAACTCTCCTCCAGCATTATCTAAAAACAAAAGTATAGGTAAAAAGACATTTTATGTTCATTTTCAGTGTATATGTGATCCTAAAGTCAAATAACTTGATGTTGTTATTTCACTATGTCACACTTCACTGGGGTAATTACACCAAGTCTTAATGCGATTTAAGTGGTGCTAGCTTGATAAATGCACAATAGGCCTTTGATATAATATTTATTTCAGTTCTGAATCTTTCTAAAGGTGAAAAAATCTCATCTCCTGGTAGTTTTCCTTCTCTGAAACATGAGATATCAGACACAGGTATTTGCTGTGCTAGGAGTTCCCTGTTCAGTGTTCCTGAATTTATAAATGCAGTGTCTTGGTTTTTCTGCTGTAGTAATGCTTTTGCAGTCATGGTAGGTGTGGGAGAAGTTCTGGAGATTATGTTTTCACAGTAATTTAAAAAAGACTTTTTACATATAATCTAGAGACATTTGAAAAGAAAATAATACTTTTAAAAAAACTAGAGTCCTACACTAGGTCAAAAATGGAAATTTTTACTTCTAAGTTAGAAATAGGTAACAAAGTTTAAACACCTCCATGACACTGACTAAAATGGAAATTATTTCATGTCAGTACTGAATAAAATCTGTTTCCAAATTTAACTGGTTAAATTTTTTTATTAGTTTCACTTGGACTGGATACAGGTGCAGAACCTTTCAGTCTGTCCTGCTTAATGAGCTAAAAGTTGTGCTGATGTGGTGGAGTGCAGGAGAAGAGTGTGCTGGCTGTATTAGAGTTTATTTTCAAACTCCTGTTGGCTTAAGTAATATCTTCCATGGACTTTCTGGCATGCAGTTTTTATCTTTTAATGTTCTGTTTAGAGAGAGTCTGCTGCCTGTGGCACTCACCTCCTCATGTCAGCATGAACTGAACTGTTAGCACAGGAAAAAAGAAACTGCTCATGTGGTGCTTCAGCAGAACAGTAAAATAAACTGATGTAGATGCATCTCAAAGTGAAATTTTTCTGAGGAGCACACTGGGAAAAAGAATTCTCCCTTTATCCTCTGTAGTTAAAAAATAGCATTTGGTTCCTTGCTGCAAAACACAGATTGTCTTTGAAATGGAGACACTTGCAAATTTCATAGCAGACATAATTTAGTGTTGGTTTTGAGATCTAAAAGAACATATTAAAGTTGAAGAGTCAGAATTAAACACTTAAATATTAGGAAATGCCAGAATTTACTATGCAAATCTCCTTCCCTTCCCAATGTTCTGTGCATAACAAAAATGTCTTTAGCAACTGTGCTTGCTTTTTTTTTTTTAATTAATCCAGAGGGTGCTCATTACAAACAGAAGTTATGAATGTGACTGGGGCCAAATCAGATTTATTTAGTAATAGATCTTGTTTTGTTGCAGCATTTGGAGGAATGAACTATTGGGTAGAATGTTGTGAGGAGGGATGTGACCGTGTTCACAGGGGTCTGAGGATGAGGGAAGAGATGAGGATCTGACTCCATGTTGCAGAAGGCTGATTTATTATTTTATGATATATATTATATTAAAGCTATACTAAAAGAATGGAAGAAAGAATTTCATCAGAAGGCTGGCTAAGAATAGAAAAAGAAAGAATGATAACAAAGGTTTGTGGCTGGGACAGAGAGTCTGAGCCAGCTGACTGTGATTGGCCATTAATTAGAAACAACCAAATGAGACCAATCACAGATGCACCTGTTGCATTCCACAGCAGCAGATAATCATTGTTTACATTTTGTTCCTGAGGCCTCCCAGCTTCTCAGGAGGAAAAATCCTAAGGAAAGGATTTTTCAGAAAATATCATGGCTGCAGAGGGAGATGATGCTGAAGGTGGTTGTGTGTGACCCAGCAAGGCTGGCTGTTAGAAATCAGCTGGCTATTAGCTGATATTACTTCATCCCCTAAACTTTTGTGCCTGTCACACACAGAGGTCAGTTAAAACAGGAAGCAATATTTGCTTTATAGCCTTAATCATGTTCTTTATCCCCTCTGCACTGGAGCTGGATGTCTCCCTCCTTTCCAGCAGCAGAGAGCTCAGCAGAGCCAGCCTGCCTGCTCCTGTTCCAAGAGTGGAGCAGCAATCCCAGGGGAATCTCTGCTCCCTGACAGCCCTGGAGGGGCTGGGCAGAGCAGCCAGGTCTGCACTGAGCTGGGAGGGGGTGGCTGCAGTGGGCACAGGGAGAAACTGGCACTGCAGCACGTTCAGCTGCTGGTGGAACAGCACATGAGCATCAGGCTGCCAGTCTGAGTGCAGAGTCTACTCTCACTGGGGCTGCCAGAGCAAGGGAAGCTCTGCCAAGCTCTCCAAGCTGGTATTTTCCATGGGTTTATCACTTGGGCAGAGTTGGTCAAGAGTAGAAAGTGGGCAGTATCCAAGCTCCAGCAGAAATGTCACCCTCCTTCCACATCTCCAGTTCCTCCCTCACAATAGGGAATGCCTGGAGTATTGCAGAGAAGAAGCTTCAGGTACTTAAAAAGGCCAAAAACATTGTCTGCCTCCATTTTGTATTTCCTCCTTCACTTGTGGAAATGGCTGGATGATTTTCCCTGCAATTTACTCCGTTCTGCAGAGGTCAAATATCCAGCATTGAATTCTCTTAAGTGATTCAGTTTTTTCAAAGTATAGAAATAAATTGTTTGGTGTTCCCCAAAACTGAAGCTTCAGGATAGAGAAGTTGCAGTGCTTGTAGTCTTCTCTTAAAAATCACAAATAATCCTGATAAGTATCCTGTAATTGTACTTCCTGCTCAGTAGCATCTGTTAAAATCCTACTGTTCCTAAACTTTTGGAGCAATTTCATACAAGAATCATTCAATCACTGAGCTCCAAACTTTCCCTTCCATTTCCAAAACTGGTGGATTGGAGGAGGTGCCAATAGGTTGCAGGTCTTTAGGCTTTATATTCCACAGTTCCCAAGCTTGAGAAATAGGAATTGAGAGAAAATGTGTGAGAGAAAATACTTGTAGTAAATTCTTAGAGATCAGCAAAAATGCACTGATGATATTATTTCTGTATGCAGTTGCACTTGCAGTGCTTCACTATTTCCTCACCATCAGCAAGGCTCCCAGGAACTGAACTGAAAGGGATTTCTGAATTATTTCTGTAAAATGTATGCCACACCATGGAATGTCTTTTCTGTTGTGCACAGTTTGCCTCTGGAAGTCACATTTATCTCTGGCCAGGTGAAACATAAACAATGCTGTGATGTGCAATGTGAAAACTTCTGATGTTCCTTGCATTTCAATGGACTCCTTTAATTTCTGTCCACAGGTAAAAGTAGAGAACCTAAAGGAAGTCCAGCTTCAATGGAGAACAACAGGGACGAGGTAGGAATAAAAATGCTTTTGAATTCCAGTTGCATGGCTAGGGCACAGTGGCTGAGTTCAGTCTGTTGTTTTTGCAATAAATACTTCAATAATACTGTCAGAAGCACCATTCATGTCATCCCCCTTCACCCTGCTACTCAGATAACAGTTGTTCTTTAGCAAATATGCTTCCTTGTTGAAAAAAATAAAAATGGGCACACTGGATCTATGCTAAACTGAGCAGAAGTTTTTCATGTGGTGTTTTATTTCTGTCTGTTCTCCTATTGGAGACATTCTGGTTGATAAGATCCTAACATTGCAGAGAAAACACAAGTGCCAGTGTCAGTTTGCCTTTACTGCTGTAAATTCAGGTATTTTCAACTGCCCAGCCCTAGTTGTGATCTGAGTGCAAAAACAATTGAAAAAATCAGTTTTGCTCTGAGGGCAGCCAGTGCTTTCTGGCACATGAGGCACACACCAGGAGTCTGTTGTGCTGCAGTCTGTGGCTGCAGGCTGCCGCTCCTGAGTGCCAGAGCCCTCTGCAAGGGTGTGTTGGACATGGGTTGGTTTCTTCACACAGCAAGAAGAGCATTCCCAAACCTGTGTGAGCTGCTGACTTCTGGCCTGAAACTCCTGAGATTCAATTGAACTGAACTGGCATGACTGTTGAAATTGTCACTTGTACTTACTGCTTTTCCTTATTTTAAAATTATTTAAAAATAAAAATGATATTTAAATTATTTTAAAATAAATAAATTAAAATAATTTAAAAATTATTTTTTGTAAGGGCACTGGTGGGTTCTGACTTGTTTCTAGTTAATGCAAGAAACTGGTTTTTGACAGTTCCTATGGCTATAAATGTGTTGACTTTTACATTTTTTTCTTGTTTCTAGGGAAGTAGTTCTTCTGAAAGAACCAAATCCTTAGGATCATCCCGTTCCAAAAGGTTGGTTTGGAAAATAAAAACAATCAATTTTTGGCTGTGGGAAGCTATAGAAAAGTGGGTGCACTGTTTAAAATCAATGAAGTTATGGAGTGCTGGTAAAACAAATGCCTCATAGTACACTTAAAATTCAAACAATTTCTCAGGATGAAAGGTTAAGATACTAAAGCTTGATTATTATTTACAAAGACAAGATTATTCCATATCTTCAGGACAAAGGAGTTTATACAAGAGTTCCTTCAGTCTTGCTGTTTGTGCATGTAGGATTCTTCCCATAATGTAATTTGGGTCATACAGAAAAATGTTTTATGTGCTCCACTACTGGGAGAGTGCAGCATCAGACTGTGCTGCTGAGTTGTCCTGTGCTGAAACTGCCCTTTGCTGTGTCCCTGCTTTTCCTTTTTCCTTCTTTGATCTAAAAAGTATGGAGTGAATTGTTTGCCAACTACTTGAACCTAAGGAAACAAATTATTTGTGTCCCAAGTAAGAGCAGACTTAGTCCAGTCAAATTCCTCATCTGCTCTCAGCTGCTGCTCACTCAAATTCTGTTCTCTGATTTTTATTAAATCCAGTGAGCAGTGCAGGGAGTGGAGCTTCCAGCAGCTGCCTTAGTGCTGCTCTTTAGAAGTCTGTATCTCTTTTCTCTCCCCTTTCTATCAAAGTTGCTTTATTTTACCATGTCTGCTGGAATTGATATTCTTCAGTCTCCTTTTTATATTTGTCTTGATGCCATATTTGCAAGTGATTTTATATTTGGCTTTAGTTTCTCCTCATCTTTGGAATCCAGTGTCCTGCTGAATTCTTTTTTATTTATATACTTCTTTAGTCCTGTGTTTTGCTTCCTGTCTTATCACTAAAGGGATTTTCACTCATCCATTTACCACACTGTACCTTGTATTGACAAAACCAGTGTCCTGCAGTAGTTCATGCATTGTCTTCAGACTACTGAAAAATTTCCCCCATATTTTGTATTATTTTCTCTCCATCCTAACATAGTAAATTCATCAGTTTAAATTGTTTTGTGGAATTCTGTCAGTTGATCCTTTTGTTCAGTAGTCAGCTTTTTCATTTCTTTCTGCATTTCCTTCATTATCTTGCAAGCATCTCTTCTGCCAAGATGCTCTTTGTAATTTGCTGATATCTGTGTGTTTTCTTTGTGCTGCCTGTTAAACCTAGAGTGATGGATAAAATTAATGAGCAGAGATTCACCTCTGTTTCATTTAGACTTCTTTCCTGGAATTGTGACTTTCTTAAAAATACATCACACCTAGATTTTACAACAAAAAGATTTTATTAGTATATACTTTTATTTCATGTGGGAGGGGAGAAATCATGTTCCAAACCAGAAAATTATCCTAAAATTGTATAGCAATAACTTGGAGCATTCCAGCTCATAATATCTTTAATTAATTTAAAAATAACTTAGTTTTCACAGTTCATATGGTGTTTTGCCTGCAAAGCTTACCTGAATTGCAGTTTGTACTGTTTGTCAGAGAATGTTTTTTTTTTTTCTGTCTATGCAGGAAACCCACAGTTGTAACAAAATATGTTGGGTCAGATGATGAACAAATTGCAGATGAAACTGTAAATGAAGATATTTCAAATGAGAACTCAGAGAATGATGTAGATATGCAAAGCTTGCCTAAAGGTAGGTCATGTCTTTTTTTTTCTTGTTTCTGGCTTCTGAATTCAGCAAATTAGCCAAGATTATGATGCAGCATAAATAATTCACTAGAATGCACATGTACCAGTAAAATGCCTCTTGAAGGTCCTGTTGGTTTTCTGCCCACAAAATGAGGAACCTGAGCACTTTCAATTTGGAACCCAGCAGATTTTAATCTGTGGGGGCACAAGGATGTGCTGGTGGCTTAATTTCAGGTGCCTGCTGACATCTGTATAAAACCATCACAAAACAGGGGAAATTATTTATTCTATCCAAGCTCTGTCACTTGGAGGTCTTATTTTACTGTTTTGTCTTTGGGGTTATTAGCAATTAGATCAACAAAAGCAAAACTAACTCTGGGGGGAAAATGCCATCATTGGATCTATTTTTAAGCATATTTTTTAGAAACAGCTAATGCTGTAGGCCTGCATCCCTCTGCTCTTAGCTGCAGTGTGAGTTGGATTAATCTCCATTTTTTACCTATGAAAGTGACAGGAAAAATTGCTGCTCTTCACTGTGTGAGTAGCAGTATTGAGAGCAGTCACTCTAAAATGATTTTTTCAAAATATTAGATTATTTTGTGTGTCCTCACCACAAAACTGGGCTCTTAAATAGGAAAGAGGTGTTTTTTCCTTCACATAATTTTGATTAGTACTTTGTTTAAATGAAAAGATCAGATTTTGAATATTGTTAAAGACAAAGCAGGTTTTATTCTATTGCTTTTTGTGTATTTCATACTGAAATAAATGAAGATGAGGGAATCTGAATAGAAGGGGGCAAAGAGAGAAGAACATAGGGTTTTGAGGGATTTAAATGATGTCCTTTATTGGTAGCAGCTCCTGTCCTGCACCCCCAGCAGTGTGACAGTCCTGTCATGCACGTGCCACAGCAGAGCACAAAGAGCAGAATTTGCTCCTCAGCCCATTCATTCCTTGCCTTCTGTCCTACAGCTACAACACAGATGTAGTTTGAAATGTGTGGTGTTGGTTTTGGGTTTTTGTTTTTGGTTGTTTTTTTCTTTCTGTGAACATCTGTGCATTCAAAACTATGTTGAGTTTTAGTCAACAGATTGCACTTTTTTTTTTTTTTTGGCTTTATTAATCAGAACTTTTGCACTTCACTTGGATGTGTAATGGTTTCCAATTTCTGAATAAAATTATTCTAGGTACAGTGGTTGTACAGCCTGAGCCAGTGCTGAATGAAGACAAAGATGATTTTAAAGGGCCTGAATTTAGAAGCAGAAATACCGTTAAAATGAAACCTGAAGCTCCCAAAAAGCGTGGAGGTAAATACAATTTAAAACATCTGTTGAAAAGGGTTTGAATTGTTGCTTATGACCACATTTGGTGCATCTAAAAATTGTCCATATTTGTGATAAATTATCCTAAAAATACCTCCACTCTTCTGGCTTTTTGTTCATTAAGGATTTTAGCTGGTAGAAATTAGCCTCCATTGCTGCCCCTGCAATGCAGCAGTGAAAGCTAAGATTAGTTCCCATTAAACTCCTGATTTTCAATAGGTATAGGATGCTTCATTAGGTGCAGTTGCTTGGTTGCCATCAGGTGTTACAGGTATTTCTTTTTTAAAGGAATTGAACACCATTGATACAGGAATATTCACTGACTGACCAGGAAAGCAGCCATGTTTGAGCAGGGACATGTATGGGCAGATAATCCATCAGTGAGCTAACAAAAATCCTAAACCCTCAAACAATACAAAGACTTCTTTCTTTTGCCTTGAAATTGTGGGAAATTCCCTACCAGTGGGTCCTTCTAAGGATTACCTTTGAAAAGCTGCTATGTCAGCTGGTTTTCCATAGCTGCTGCTAAAAGTGAGAAGTTAGGGAGATTACAATACTAACAGAAATTAATTTCTCTCTTTTTTTTCCCCAAAAGCAAAGGGGAGGAGGGAGGATTATGTATAACATAGCCAATAAGAAGGTGGATATTATTGTTAACCCTTCTGCAATATTTTAGCTCATACACCTCCAGCAGCAGCCAGGGCATTCATACAAAAAGCTCTTGCACACACTCTTCATCCTCCCCATCCTCATTGTATCATTTAGATCCTTGCTCTCCTTTAAAGTAATTTATGGAGTGCTGTTTCTGTGGGTGAAGGGGAGGGAAATGTGACTGTGGAAATGTGCTTGTGCTTACACCTGGCCTCGTGTGGTGTCAGTGACTTCTGGAGCATTGATGTTTTCTCTGAACTACACCTTCAGAAGTCAGTTCTGTTTTATCCATGCGAGATGTCCTGTTCATATAAGAATGCTTTTTCCATTTGTGCTTCAAACAATTCCACATATGGTCCAGCAGAACTCTTAGGGGCACAGTGTTGATAAGACACTTGTGCTTGATCTTTGTGGCCTGTGTCTGTATCCCCAGGACAGTTTGTGTCACCTGCCCTTCCAGCTGTTTTAATCTCCATCCCTAAGGAATTTGCAGGCCCTCCTTTGTGTGTCTGGACTGGTTACTCATGTACTATTTTAAATATTTGCATTTCTAGTAGGAATTATATATCCTGTGTGTTTTAGAAACAGGGTAGAAGCAGAACTGTGGCCTTTCTAGCATGCAAATGCTCTTACCTAAGTCTGTAAGAGGCATTGTGTCATTATTTTCAAGTGTTGTGTCTGTAGTGTGGTTGTGGTTGTATTTTTGCTAATAAAGTCTGTTAGGAATATTCTACTAGTTTAGGAATATTCCAAGTAGTTTATCAGTAGTAATGACTTAGTGGTAGATTCATTTCTTTGGGTCATCATAATTTGAAGTAGTAACATGATTTACGAAGGTTTACCTCATAAATTCTCTGTTTTCCTGGTCCAGCTTGCAGGTTTGAGGGAGGAGGCTGTAGTGCATCCCTTGGTTGTGGAAAAGAGGGAAGAGGTTCAGGGCTTGGCAGGGAATGTCATGTTCTCCCTGGGTTGGCTGGGCCCCTCAGTGATTCCTGCTGCAGGTTAAGGACTGTGCTGTGTGTCAGCCTTGGATTCTGTGCTGCACAATGTGGGATTCTTTCCCATGGATGGGTTCATCCATGGTCACAGCAGTGTTTAAAAGTGGGATTTGAGCTGGTTTGGAGCTCCTGAGAGGGGCTTGCAGGTCCACAGGGTCTGCAGGATGTGCAGTCAGGAATGGCTGGAGGGTGCAAGCACATCCTGTACCCAGAATTTCCCTGAGTTAGGAGCAGGATCAGCTGTTTCACTGCCCCTGAGCCATCTGAGGTTGTGCTTCAGCAGCAGATTGCTGGGAGCTTGTACTGTGTCTTGAGAATGTTCCTGCAGTTCCTTAACATGCTGGGATTGCAGCTTGGTTCTGATTCTGAGATAGTGATTATTTAATTAAAAAAAGAAAAAATACAGAGTCTGTACTCAGATTGTAATCATTAAATTCAACTGTTTGGGGTAATTTCCTTATTAATTTAATCACTGAGCATGACAGCAAAGGACAAGTCACAGTTGAGTGATCTCTTATCAAACCTGTATCTGCTTGATCCAAATTGGCCTTTGGGAAGTGCAGAACTTTCACCAGTGATTTTCCTTTTTCTGCTGTTGAAAACAAAAAAAATCTTTGAGTATTAATTGAGAGTCTGGCATGGAGTGAGCCTGCCAGGCCCAAGTTCACCCCTTCTGAAGTGAAATGAGGGGTTGGTATTAAAAAAAAGCTTGTTTGACCACATGTAGATGCAGCAGCAGAGTGGTGCACACACCATGGGAGCAATCAGCAACATGGGGAGAACATGTGGATTATTGCAAAAGTGTAGTTTCAGAAAAACCCAAAACCACTGTCAGGAAGGGAACAAAATGTGAGAAAAGGTTTTTCAGTCACTATTACTGGGATTCCTTGCATTTTGCATGAGAGTTTTCTGTGTTTTTCTTTGAGAAGCTAAAACTGTTTGTGAAAGAAATGTCATAATATGAGCATGAATTGCAGTGGTACTTGTTGAACTGAGATTAAATGGGGAAGGTTGTCCAGAATATCAGAGCTGCTCTGGAGGAACTTTGGTGATTACTCCAATTTAGGTGTGTTTTCATGAGGTGACCACTTAACCCAACTTAAACCTCTCAGAGGGAAAGAATTGTGCCTTGAGACCAAGTGCAGCATAGAAATCGGGAAAATTCAGTCTTAAAATGGCAAATGGTTACAGAAAGATTTCTCTGGTGCTGGGTGGTGCAGAAACAAAGGCCTGTAAAAAACCTGACAGGCCAGAATATTGCAAGAAAATGCAATAGGTATATACAGATTACTTAAATGGGAATAGAAACAATTAATATGTTGTTTGTAATCCTCTCCATAGAAGAGGGTCTCCATGGAATTGTGAGCTGTACAGCTTGTGGGCAGCAGGTGAACCATTTTCAAAAGGATTCAATCTATAGACACCCTACACTCAAAGTGCTTATTTGTAAGGTATGTGGTAAACAGTTCTGTTTATTTTTGTTTCAAAATGTCATATTAGTTGGTTTGGGTGGGATTTTTGTGGGAGTAACTCCTGTTCATTAGTTGACAAAGTTTTCAGTCATTAGCTGTTACAATTAAGGAAATTAAAAGGAGGGAAAAAAAGCAAATATACCTATGACTTCATTTTCCTTTTTTCTTACATTCCAATTAAACTGGTGGTGGTTTCTTTGTTATTTACTTCTATAGCTTTAAGGGTATAATCTTAGTGAATTTTTAATGTAAAACGATCTGTCTGAAATTTCTGCCTACTCATAATGTATTTTAAGAACAGATTCAAGTCTGCATCTCCTGCTAAAGCATTCCATGTAAAACAGCACTGAAATAAGGAGCAGAAAAGCAGCTTCAAAGCCATCTCTATTTCTGCCATCTTCAGTACTAGTTTAAGTTATGGCAGCTTTGCAGTGATGGTTTAGTCCATAATCTGAGTCTTCAGCTGTGTGGCTTCCTGGTGGCTCCACACAGGCCTGAGCTGGCAGCAGAGGGAAGAGGTGGGACAGGGCAGGAAGGAAATGTCCCTGCCTCCTGCTGTGGAGACCTCTGCTAACTTCCAGAGAGCTCCAGAGATCTCTCTTGCGTATTTCTCTAGTGGTGGTGATGTTATAATTATAAGATATTGCTAAAGATAGATACACAGTTCTATGTTATAATGTACATGGAGCATTTCCCTGCTCTTCCTCCTCTTCTTCCTCCCCAGTTCCTCATTAGTGTCACAGACCCACCCATGCCCATCTAGGCTGGTCCTGCTCTGCATTCTGGCTTGTTTCTTTAACAAAATGTGCTTTACAAAAATCAGCTCACAAGGTGACCTTTTCCCATCTCCATTGGATCCCAGCTTGTGTTCCTGCAGTGTCACCAGTGACCTGGGTCATTTTTATAACCTGATCAACAGCAGTTCTTGATTGAGAGCTCTGCTACCTGAATTACATCAGGGGTTGTTCCCCTTGATTTTCTCTGGTTTTACTGAATTGAGCATGGCCTTATGTGAATGTGAGAGGGGGGAATGGAAGCCCCTCATCTCCAACTCTTCCATTATTTCTGTGCCTAGTTCTGCCCTAATTTTTCTCCTACTTAGATAAAAGTCCCAGACCTGAGAAACTGTTTTCCTTTGACTGTGAATGTTCTATCAAGTGTCTAAACACCAGATTTTACTGGGGTTTTATGTTGATTTTGGTTGTTTGGATAGTTTAGTTGAACAAATGTGCAAGTCTGTTCCAGATAATGGGGCATCACCATTGTCAATTCAGGTGATGAGGCCTCTTCTGCATTCTGGATTGTATTAATGCCTGTTTAAAGTAGAGCTACAGGTCTGGGAGAGCATTCTTCAGTAACAACTGGGAAAAAAATGACACCAAACCTTCAAAATTTGGTGTCAGCAATTCAGCAGCTGAAGCCATCAGTACTCCTAGCTGAGTCATTGGTATTTTTTTATTACCATTACCAGATTTTCAAGTGAAGATGCTTTGTTTGCACCTAGAAATGGAATTATTGGATGTCAACATCATGATAAATGCTGAAGACTTTTTAATCTAAAGCCTTATGGCATCACATGGTAGCATAAGGAGCATCCAGCTGAAAATTGTAATTTATGTGGGATTAATTGTGTCGAGGAGGATGTGGTGCTGATTTACCTAGAAAATAGATGGAAGAAACATTCAGACTGGAGAGAAGTATTCAACTGATGTTCTAAAATGTACAAATATGCAGTCATCAAACAAAAGCCTGTTTAATTTTCAAACAAACCTTGAGCCATCTAAATAAATCATGGTTTGGGGCCATGGAAGATGTTTTTTAGATTAAAACAAATGTAAAAGACTTAGAATACTGAGGACCTTGCAGCTGCTGTTTTTGCTGGCTTGCTTCTAATGCATGTTGAAATCTAATGAACTGCTGAAGCCCAGTTGAGATTTAATAAAGAATTCTTTGTCCTCTCTCTTTCTTTACAGACTTGCTACAAATATTACATGAGTGATGACATAAGTCGTGATTCAGATGGGATGGATGAACAGTGTAGGTAAGTGTGCAAAAACTGCAGTGTGTGCAAAATGGCAAAGTGTCCAAAAGCTGCAGTGTGTAAAAAAACTACAATGTGTGCAGAATAGGAAAGTGTACAAAAACTGAAGTTACACCCACAGCTCTACTGATTTGGGGGTCTTTTTTCTGGCTATTGTGACATTACTGACAAGTAAAGACAAGTACATAAGATCTGAATCAACAATTATTTGGCAACAAGAAATACTGAACCTCAGGATTTTTTTAACTGTTTGTTTTAGTAATGAACAGGAAAACATTTTTAAAGAAATCTAGTAACAAACTCTTGTAAGATCACATTTCTAGTTAAATAACATGCTGCCTTCCTAGCACCTTAAATGTTGGGCTAGAATCTGATATTCTAAACTTTATGAGCCAGAGAAACTCAGTTCTCCACATGCATCTCCCACTTTTGAAATATCAAAGAACTTCTCTGTCCTTAAATGAAATATCTAAATATGTAATTCAGTAAAAATTGTGCAGTCTGTGGTTTCTATGAGCTTATTGCCCACCACTTTTCAGAGTCTGTGTAATGCAGTAGTAATATATGAGTTAAGGCTAGAAAGACTGAAGCCTATTAATTTTGCTGTAAAATAAATAACAGATTTTCAGAAGAAACAGGGAAAATAAGTGTTATTTTTTTTCTTCTTTAAAGAAATCAGTGCTGAAATTCTGTTTAAAAATTACCATTTCAGCTTTATGAGCTGTTAATCTAAAACATGAATTTTCTGACTTTGCAGTTCTCCAGTGAGCTTTTCAGTAACGGTTTAGAATAATGAATATCTGTTCATCACCTGGATTTTTAAATATGTGAACTTAATGTATCACCTTGTTGGTGTGGAGACAAAACTCTTACCTTTCTCAATCTCATTGCAGGTGGTGTGCTGAAGGTGGAAATTTGATTTGCTGTGACTTTTGCCACAACGCCTTCTGTAAAAAGTGCATTTTGCGCAACCTGGGCCGAAAGGAGCTCTCGACTATCCTGGATGAAAACAACCAGTGGCATTGCTATATTTGCCATCCAGAGCCTTTGTTGGACTTGGTCACTGCTTGTGACAGTGTCTTTGAAAATTTAGAACAGTTACTTCAACAAAACAAAAAAAAGATGAAAGTTGAAAATGAAAAAAGTAAAACATATGACCACACAGTCAAGTTTTCTCCAAAGAAAAATAATGCAAATTGTAATGGGGAAGAAAAAAAATTAGATAATTCATATTCAGGTTCACTAACATATTCTTATAAAGCACTAATGGTGCCAAAAGACTTGCTTAAGAAAACAAAAAAACTGATTGAAACTACAACAAATCTGAATTCTAGCTTTGTAAGCTTTTTGAAAAATGCTGCAGAAAATGTAGAAATAAGCCCAACTGTGCAACTGTGCCAGCTGAAAGCTTTTAAATCTGTGCTGAATGACATGAAAAAAGCTCATCTGTCACTAGAAGAAGGCCTGAACTTAGAGATTCAAGCATTGAATGTTAAAATCAAAGATAAAAATACCAAAGAGAAAAAAACTGAGGTTAGATCAGAAAAAAATGAGGTGAAAAAAGATGAAGGAAAGGAACATGCGGCATTAAAAGAGGATGATGCTGCACAGACACAGAAAAAAGTCGTGTCGGAGCGGCCTGACAATGAGCCCATGGATCAAAGTGTTCCCTCAGTGGAGCAGACAGATAACAAGGCAGCCCCTGGGGAAGAGAAAAAGTCTGGCAGAAATGAAGAGCCACAGTATGAGCCCAACAGTACAGAGGCTTTAGACATGGATATCGTGTCCATCCCCTCATCCGTTCCCGAAGATATTTTTGAGACTCTGGAATCTGCTATGGAGATTCAGATGCCAGCAGATGAGCAAGACAGTGGAAACACAGCAGCAGATCATGAGGCTCCAAATTCAAATACAAAAGCGAACGCTCCTGTGAAAGATACCAAAGGTGGTACCAAGCTAAAATCCTCGGCTAAAGGAACAAAAGAACTGATTGTAAAATTGACTCCCGTTTCCCTTTCAGAGTCCACAGTTAAATCTGATGATCAAGACAACAGCCTAGAAAAGGACAGTAAAGATGCTGATGCATCTAAAGACATTGATGAATCTAAAGATGTTGATGCATCTCAATCTGGGGCAGCAAACTCTGATAGTGGAAAACAAAACCACAGTGCTGGCAGCGAGCCCTCCACGGAGAACGACGCCGTGCCCGTGGAGGACTCGGATCTCCGGAGGTCACCCCGTGTCAAAACCACCCCCCTGAGGCGCCCCACGGACATCAGCCCCCTGACATCCAACTCAGAAGAGGACAGCAACGACACGAGCAATGAGAAACAGAAGAGAAAAGCATCCAAGCAACCCAGGAGGAAAAGCGATAAAAGAAACACTTCTGACAGCGCTGCTGATGGTCCCGGTCCTAACAAACTTTCCAAATCCAAAAAGCCATATGACTTAGATCACAGCTCGGACTCTGATGAGGTGCCAGCTGTCCTTAAAGAAGCAGGGATGATGAGTCGCAGCTCCTCAGACAGTGAGAGCAACAGTGAAGCACCAGCAAAGAATCAAAAAACTTCAGATTTACAGAAGAGTCAACCAGTAAAGGATGAAAATGGGAAAAGAAAAAGGAAGAGTTCCAGTTCCGGTTCAGATTTAGATGCTAAAAGAGGCAAATCAACTAAAAATGCTGCTGCTGCTAAAAAGAAACGACAAAACTACTCTGATTCTTCAAACTATGATTCTGAGTTGGAAAAAGAGATACAAATGTTGAGTAAAATTGAGGCTGCAAAGAAATCGAAAAAATTCTCAAGAAAAGATGATAGTTATGATTCCTCTGAAGAAGAGCAGGGAAAAAAAGTAAGCAGTAAGAGGAAGGTAAATCTGAAGAAGAAGAGAAGTAAATCTTCTGAAGAAGATGATGATGGTGAGAAGTCTTCTGCAGAGAAGGAAATAAATCACTCTTCTAAAGATAAAAAGACGGGTAAGAGGTCAGCTGCTAAGGACAAGCTAAGCAGAGACTCAAAAGAGAAATCTGCAAAGGGAAAACGTGATGAGTCGTCCGATGCTGAGAAGTCTTCACTGGAAAAAGAGGAGAGTCCTGAAGTTAAGAAAAAGAAGGATTTGAAAAAGAAAAAGGCACAGGATGATTCTTCTTCTGAGAGTACTGAGAAATCGGCAAAGAAAGAGCACAAGTTGGAGTCTTCAAAAGACAGACTGAAGAACAAAAAAGGATCAGAAAGCAAAGCAAAGAAATCTGAAAAATTAAAAAAGAAGGGTTTCAAGAAAGATCAAGATGATTCCTCTTCTGATCTTGATAAGTCATCTGCAGAGAAAGGAAGTAGCAATTCCTCTGAAAACGACAAAATTAAAAAGGAACCTGTGTTTATAGAAAAGAGAAAATTGAGAGAGAGAGTAGCTAAAAGAGTACACATTGATTTATCCTCTGATACTGAGAAATCTCCCCAGAAAGAGGAGAGTTCTGATGATGATGCCATGCCGCGTAAAAAACGAACTGACATGAAAGAAAAGAGGAAAATAAGCCACAAAAAGAAGATTTCCAAGAAAGAACAGAATGACTCATCCTCTTCTGATGAGGAGTCTTACGAAGACACTAAGAAAAAGGTTAAAAGAGGATCAGTAAAAGAAAATAAAAAGAGCAACTTAAAAAAGAAAGTGGCAAAAAAGAAGGCGGTTGTCACTTCCTCTTCCCCGTCTGATAAGGAGGAAAACGATGATCAGAATTCCACGGGCGACGGAAGCAGTGACGAGCAGAAGATCAGGCCCGTGACTGAAAGCTTGATGCTGTCTGCTGATGCAGGATTCTGTCAGTCATCAGGTGTGCCAGAGTTGTTCATTTGGGTGGCATTTAATAATCTAGAAGCAAAAAACCCTCATCAGTTGGTAATTATGCATTTAAGTGTTTGCAACCTGGAGGATTTTCTGATAAGGATTTGGAAGCACCTGTTGTGACGTTCCCTTCCAGCCAAACTATCCTGTGGCTGTGAGATTGCACAATTTCAGTTTGTGCAGCTTGTGCCTTGAGGAAAAAAATGATGTCACTGTAAATGGAGGTGCTTTGGAAGCTCCAGGCAGTATTTACAAGAGGTACTGCCTTGCAGTCCAGCTTTCCAAAGCCTGCCCCTTGCCTCACCTGCCCAGGGATTGTGTAGCAGAAGCTGGTTGGAAGGAGTAGATAATGTGAACTCACATTTATCACCTCCTGTCTGTGCACTGGAGGTGATGCTGGAGACCTGTGGCATTGTAATATACATTTAAAAATCAAGTAAATTATTTTTATGCCTCATAAGAGCCATGCAGGCTTAGAACAGCTACTTAGAAATCTGCCATTGTTTTCATATGTTGTGTCTCTGTGCAGATAATATTGGGACTTGCAGGGCTGCCTTATCAATGTTTTCCCCAGTGATGTCACAGCTGGGGGAGATTGCAGATAATTCATGGCTTGCATAGTATCTAATTCTATTTTTGCATGTGGTCACTGCCACAGCCATTAAAACTCTCCTACAGACAGATAATTGATGGCACTCAGTGACAGTTTTCAGCACCACAGTTTTCACCATCAGTGAAAAATGCCTTAAAAACAGAGTTGTTCATGTACAGTTCATGGACTTGGCATTGAAATGGCCCAAGAGGAGAAAGGTGGTTTTAATTTATCAGAAGGTGTCTGAGGCATTGGGAGCTGTTTCATTTGCCGGTCACAGTGGCAAGATTGGGTCATTATTGGAGAGATGGATAACAGGGTACAAACTGAACAAGGTTGTGGTGTGGCATCATTGACAGGAGAGTTAGACTGAGAGAGAAGAGGCTTGGTTTAGACTGCAGACAGAATGCTAAAAATGGGGTGTATGAGCTTCTGTCTGCAAATCACCTCAGGGACAGTTTTAGGGGGGCTGAGCTGGATGTGTGCCCAAAGGATGAGAGGCAGTGGATACAGCATTTATCAAGGCAAACTGATAGAGATACTGGAGTGTTCTTACCCTGAGCAGGGTCAAAGCTTGGAACTGGTTGCCCTCTTGAACTTCAGAATCTTTGTCTTTGGAAATGCTCAAAACTTGACTGGCCAAGATCCTGAGGTAACTGACCTGACTTTGGAGTTAGTTTTGCTTTGAGACAAAAGTTGGAGTAGAGTTGGAGTTGGAGTAGAGCATGTCCAGATGTGTCTTTCAGCTTCAGTTATCATTTGATTCTGTGAAATTCTGCCTATGTTAGTGTATTTTCAGAGGAGAAGAATGGGGCCTTTGTCTGCAGTTTGCTTTTGGTTTAATAGGTGAATTAGTAAAATAAAGGAGCCTGCTCTGCCTGAATAAGCTGTGTATTGTAGATTGATCATTGAGTAAGACTTAGGCTCTGGTTTAACCAACTGGATACTTTATCTACATGAGGCACTTTCTGTGACCACCTTGGAGTGTGCCCCTTACAGCCTAGTTGTAGTCCAGTCCTCCAGTCTCCACAGGTAGAAAATAAACAGAAATTAAGAATGAGGGGATCTCAGCTCATTGGAATTGTGACGTTTCTTTCCCTTAATTTCACTACCTAGCAGATTTGTGTGACTTGCATGCAAGATGAAAAAGAGAGGAAAGCAAGGGGACAGGCCTTGGAATGTGCTAGAAACAATCCAGGTTTCTCAGTCCAGCCAGGAGAGTGCAGAGGAGCTCCAGGGCAGGATTCCCACTGTGCTGTTCCTTTCTGTCACATGTCCCACACTGTTGGTCTTGATGTCCTTTGTACATGAGACAGTGCCAGTGTAGTGCTGCTGAGTTTGGATATTTGCAGTAAGGATAGCATGTGGAATTCTCAAAATACAACTCTTTACACACACTCAGAGTGTGAAAGCAAAAATAGGGAAGAGTTGGTGTTCTCCAGAACTTCCCTCCTGGCAGCAGGGCAACCACAGGCTTGGGATGCACTTCTGTCCTGTGTTTGCTGTGCCTTCCTTCAGTTTGCACCAACTCACTCATGGAGCTTCTGACAGAGCAAATAACTTCTAAGGGAACTTATTTCTGATTCCTGAGTAAAGTATTTAGTCTCTTATGTTTTGGTGTAAAATCCCAAATTTGCAGTATGTAATTAGGAACAAGTTGCAGGTAGTATGAGCAAAACTGGAAAAAACCAAGATTTGTCGCCATGATATTTTCTGAAAAATCCCTTTGCCAGGATTTTTCTCCTGAGAAGCTGAGAAGCCTCAAAGGAAAATAAAAACAATAATTATCTGCTGCTGTGGAATGCAACAGGTGCATCTTTGGTCCATGTTGGTTGTTTCTAGTTAATGGCCAATCATAGTGAGCTGTCTCAGACTCTCTGAGAGTCATGAGCTTTTCTTATCATTCCTTTCTATTCCTTGCAAGCCTTCTGATGAACTCCATCTTCTATTCTTTTAGTACAGTTTTAATATATAATCTTCTTTTAATATAATATATATCATAAAATAATAAATCAGCCTTCTGAAACATAGAGTCAAGATTCTCATCTCTTCCCTCATCCTGAGACCTGTGCAAACACCACCACAAAGATTTATTTTTATTTGTCAAGACAGGTAACTGGTAGAGAAGTGGTATCACCAAGCTGTTTTCAAATGGGGATTGTTGATAGAAATGCAATTCATATTGTGCTGTCATGTCTTGTTTATCGTTGTTTCGTTGCGTCGTTGTTATCGTTTACGCTTACTAAATGTTTTCTGTTGGGCTTTTCTTTCAGGTGATGAGGGAGATGCTCTATCAAGGACTATCCCAATGGAGGAGGAGGAGGATGATGATGATGACGACCCTGAGAATAGGTATGATACCCTCCATAAGGACATAAAAACGATTAGAGCACAGCCTAGGCGTGGGCGCGAGCCGGCGCAACGGAGGAGCAAGCAGGTGGTAAAAAGCACGGCTGCCTGCGCGGTAAAGACTCGCTCACAGGCCTCCTGCAAGTGTGAACACGGGGCCAGAAAACAGAGGCCCAGAGCCAGGAATGCAAAGCAAACGTTTAGAGGTGGTAGAGCCAGGTGTGCAAAGCCAATGTCTAGAGGTGGTAGCTGACACACCTGGCTGGGGGCGTTCCAAAAGCGCTGCAGCGCTGTCCCGCTGCGGTCCCAGTGGGAACAGGGGTCTGGCAGGCAGGGCAGAAGCTGCTGCTGCTGCTAAATGTGAATTTCAGTTAGTTGTGGGGAGTAGAAGGGGACAGTTTGCATCTGTGCAGTATGCAGTGCTGCAATATTTTCAGAATGAATTTGGTTATTACTGTTGCTTAATATGCTTTTCTGATTGAAACGCCTTTTCTCAATAAAGAGAAAGCACAAATGTGGGGAAAACCATATTAGATATTTTCAGCTGTTAATTTAACTGAGTTTTAATCCACTAAAAAGCACCTGAAGTGACTAATGTGAGTTAAGGCCATGATTCTACAAGCACTGTGCATAGGCTCAATTGGTATCAGAGACTAATTATATATTTTAAGTCTTTGCATAGATATTTTCAGAATTGTGGCTTATATGTATTGCTTCAGTTTGGAATTTAATAAAAAAGAATCACTGTAAGATACAGTTAGCTAAGATGTGTCATATTTTACCAGTACCATTGTAGCTATCAAAATCAGCCTGGCTAGAAATGTAAAAGCTTCATTTCCTAAATGCACAACATGAAGTGTCACTCAACTCGAGCCACAGGTTCTTTTTGGAAGTTATTACTGTAGTTAGACTGAAGAGCTGCTCAACAAATTTTTATACAGTGTTTCAGAAACTGATTTTTTTGTTGTTGTTTTGGCCATGTAGCATGTGTGGGACCAGTTGCTGGTGGAGTCTTTTTCTGCTTCTGAGCCTTACTAGTTTAGAATATGGAATCCTTGTTTCACAGAGTTGTATGTTTTGAGATGTGGCTGAAGTAAATTTTACAAACACTGTTTCGTCTCCTTTACGGACCTCAGTTTGGCATCACAATGCTGCTGCTGAATTAGTTCTTGTGTGTTTTCAGTCGTCAAATTTAACCCAGTAATTCAGCTCTTTAAAGAAAGATGCTTTGTAGGGACTTGACAGCACAGGGTCATAAGCAGAACATGTAAACTTTGGTATAACAAGATTTTTTTAAAATCATGCTTTAATTTCAGTCCTGTTTTAATTCTTTTTTTTTCTTTTTCTTTTTTCTTTTTTTTTTGTTGGTGTGAGTTTCTGGTTGATAACTAAACCAATGCACTTTTGTCAGAAGTTCAGTATTTACTGCACAAACGTTTCTGACAGAACTCAATCATTATTTAGCTTAAGAGCTATATTGGGAAATAAATGAACCTAATTGATAACAAACAGCAATATAAATTCGGGCTTTAAAAATCAGTTTCTGTACTTTGTTTTAAAGCTGCCTCTGTTAAGTTTTTATTTAGAGGACCTTTTGAACATCTGATATATAAGATGGGGAGGTATTTTGTCAATAAACAGTGTTGTCAACCTTCAGACTTGTTAACTGGTAATGCAGTCTGACTTTACCTTCATCATGTGTTGTACTTGGCACCACAATCAGAGCTATAAACTGTAAAAAGATGGAACAAATTTCGAGAAGTTAAAAACTTGTTCTTCTGTTTACTCACCACAAAGTGTTTCAATAGTTTACCTACTGATTCAGAGAAGTTGCCTCTTTTCTTCCAGGCCAAAGAGGGTACCTAGTACCTGCTGGGTGTTTGTAGTGTGGGAACTCTCCTGTTTGCAAGTCTCTAGTTTAGATGTTCTGTTATTTGCATACCTGAGGATGTGCATGACATGAATATTAATAGCCTTGAAATCATCTTTTTGCCAAAATGCAATATCCAAGTGGGTCATACTATGCTATACAGTGCTGTATGCTTTCATCTTCTGTTGTGTAACTATTATTGGTCCTTCTGATCTTTTCAATGGTACTGTTTGATATGTTTGCAGTAGTTCTGTTTATTAAGAAGTTAATAGTGTATTAAATGCAGAATGCCTTTAAGTATTTGATGGTTACAATAAATTTTTGTAAAACGTTTTTCTTGTCCAAGCATTTAATTTAATCCAACTCTGACAGCTTGAAAATCAGCCTCTCCCAACAAAGACAGCACAGTATTTAGCAAAAGGTGTTTGGCAGTTTTCACTCATTTTTTTTAGACATATATGACATTTCATCCAAATATTAATGTCTTAAAATATATTTTAAAGGGTTCTGAGTTTTCTAGTAGTATCCTGAAGGCCCATTTAAGCCAGTAATGCTCTAACTGGAATTCTGGTGGTTTTTATTAGCCACATCCCACCATGCTCCCCCACCCAAGGGCTTGTTTCAGGCAACCTTATTTCTACATATGATTAGTAGGTATTTATGAGCACTGAGTGTGAGTTGATGTAATCTAATTGGTAATAAAACATCACAGTGGTGAACTAAAATTTAAAATCATGGCTTTTTAAGAAAAAAAGGATTTTTACAGTGGTAGCATTGTCTCACCAAGGTTTTGAACAATCCCATTGTATTGGGCACTGCAAAATTCTTGAACAAGAATGGTGCAAATTACCATGGGGGCTTAACTCCACACCCTGAGAGGCTGCACCTACTGTTCCAGTTCTGCTGCAAGGTCTGAAGGAGCTTTTAAAAGTAATCCTGCAGTGTAACCAAGCAACCCCTGGGTAATTTCCAGTCTGTCTCTTGTGAAAACTCTTTTCTTTTGGCACGACTTAAAAATCCATAGTCATCAATTCATTGTTTAGAAGTGTATTCTGCTGGGGCTGTTCTTAAAAATGGGAAATATCTCTAAATCCCAGTTGATACAAAACTGTGCATATATGTGCTGTTATTTTATTCTAGAGTTGGTTTTGTGAGTCCTGCTTGAGGCTGCAGCCCCATTCTGTGAGGCACTGGCTAAATGTGTGCTGGGAGAGTCCTTTCATCCAAATGTCACCATAAGTTTAGATCAGATGAGTGGGGCAGCATGACATGCTCAAGGTCTCAGCAGATCAGTGCAGGAAAGAGTAAAATGCAGGGATTTTAAAATTTTATTTTTTACTTTATTTTTTACTGCCTGAAACCCTGTGCTGGAGGTCATATGGCTCTCTGTGCCTCTTAATTGAATCCATTGCTGGTGCTCAACTGTTACATCTGAATGGCCAAGAATCTTTTATGTCCTTGACCTGAGGAAATATTACAGTCCCTTTTGATTTCCATGGTTTTCTCTGGAAGAATATGAGTGAGGGAATTTTCACACTATCATAGCTTGGTTTTTTTGCTGCTATTAATGCAAATATAAAATGTTAAAGCTACCATGTGAGGTTTCTTAGCTGAGAAACCTGGTGACTTTAAATGGGTTTTATCATAAAATAGAAATATGATGTGTTATCCTGGTCAACATCTATTGTGGTTTAATTTAAACCCAGCTTCAGGAGTCCTGTACTCAGTTTATAATAATTCATATAAACCATTTGTTACATCAGTCATTTGTCAACATGCATTTACAAGGCCTAATCTCCTTGGGTCTCATGTTGCTTACACTTATCATTCCTATCAGATGTGTAGTTAATTAAAAAAGGGCTTCTTTTAAATCCTGAACATCTTAATAATGTCTCACTTTTCTGGCCTAAATTCACACCAGTAAATGCATTGAAGAAAATGCAGCTTTTCTCACTGACAAACAGTCCCAACTCAATTTGGTTGCAAGTGGTTTAAGTCTTTATTCTAGATAAAAACCAGAACTTATTTTCTATCATAGCAATAACTTCTTAATCAGTATTATTATAAATAATTAGAAACTAATCAGTTTACCCAGTCTGGTTGTTGGTTATGCTGGTGCTTAATAGGAAAATGAGAGCATTGTCTCTTTACGGATGATAGATTTTGTGCATGGTCTTTTTAGGTGTCAGATACATTTGCTGCATCCTGTAGCTCTTAAAAAATAGATACTTCATTAAAGAACAAATTAAAATGAAGGTTTGGTTTTGCTAAGAACCAAAGTCAGCCTTTTAAAGGTGACTTGTGTAGAGGTAAGTATTGCCGTGCACAAGCTGTGTTAACCTTGCTAATGCACTTGCCAAAATAAGTCAAAGGCAGGACTTTCAGGATTCAGTTTCAATGTTTTTATCAGATCTTTTAGATTTTTCCTCTTCCAAAACTCTGGGTTTTTATTAAACAAGAAGAGTAGCCAGACCACTGCTCTCTGCATTTTCTGGAGTAGGAGTCAAGGTTAATAATTTAGGTTAAAGGCTGTTAAAGGGAAGCCAGCCTGTGACATTCCAAGTGGTTTTATTTTAAAAAGAAAAAATTCTGACCATTAAGAGATGGAAGAAATACAGTCTGAGTTTCTTATATGAGGAGCTGTTTATTTCTGCTGCTGTTACACATGGTCTGCTGAGTTTTTTTTAAAAAAATCAACATTTAACCAAACCCTAAATCCCTTTTCCAAAAATCCTCTGGGAGGACTTAATGCAAAAAGCGTTTGGAAGAGGATGTTACTTATCTGTGGACTTTAGTAAGTTTTCTTTGGGTTCATGCTGTGATTTCTTGATAGATGTGGGATTAAACTTCTCCAAGGGCACTGCTTGCTAAAGTTTTAATCAGCTTTTTCTTCTCAAGAGAGAGGGGGAGGGAGTGTTTTGGATGCTGATGGATGGTCTGGCTCACTGAACAATCTGAAATGTTTATTAAACTATTTTGCTTCCATCTTTTAATAATAACTGAATATAAATTAGTGTGAGAGTGTTTTTTAAAACTGCACTGTTGCTCAAAAATTAGAAAATACTGCATGGAGTGTCAGGAAAGATAGCTTGGCAAGAGTCCCTTTGAAAAATGATTGTGTTTTAGGGACACATTGCAGGCTGGAAAATGAAATACTGATTATTAAAAGCCCATTTTATAGTGCTCCATAGAAGCAACAGCTCAGTTTTCTGTTGGACAGGAAGTTTTGCTTGAGAATCCCTGTTCCTTTGCCATTCCCAAGTGAAGGCTGGATTGTGGTTCAGTTCCATGGCTTTGAGCTGTTGTTGTGACTGCTGTGAGAGCTTTCCCATCCTGAGCTGTGTACACACAGCAGGCATTAATTCTCCCAAAAGGCAAGACAGATGAGGTTTCACCTAGAAAACACATATTTCATTGAAAATGCATGAATTAAAACTAGTATTCCTGACATTTATATGAGGAAAACCTGGTTTATTTTTTTTCCCCTGGAAGTACAAGTACTTCTAATTCCACTGTTTTCCTGTGCTTTTTACATACCTGCCTTGGATAGACTCAGAAGATTTTTATGTTGCAAGTGCATGTAAAGAAATAATTTTTCCATAGTCACTTGTGCATTAGCTTGTTCTTGTTCTGCAGTGAAACCAAGGGAAGCTGAGTGGACAGTTTGTGGAGCAGGAAATAAGATGATGATTTTTATCTGAAATTCAGGTCCTGTTGTGTTGGTCAGACTTTTGGGTGTAAACACAGAAGGGTTTTTGCAAGAGCAGCTGTAAGGCAAGTGCTTGTGGTTAGTTATCCAGCTAGACCATGAATAAAATGAAATCTCTAAATCTGTGCATTTATAACCATTTCAAGTCTGCTGTAAAGCAGGAAACTTCTATTTTTACAAGCTTTATTACAAACTTGCTTTCTAAAAGCAAGTCAACACATTACATTAATGGGAGATTTTTGCTGATAGATCCTGTCTTGCCGCAATGACTTTTCATCACGCGTCTTTTTTTTTGTTCAGCTTTCAGCCCTTTTTTTGAAGTTCTGAATGGTGTAGGGTTACACTTGTCGTTCATACATTTACCTGAACAATGGAATAAATAGTGTTTTCTGTTTTACTTCAAAGAATTGCCAAGAAAATGCTTTTAGAAGAAATCAAAGCCAATCTTTCCTCTGATGAGGATACGTCTTCAGATGAGCAGCCAGAGGAAGGAAAGAAGAAACCTGCAAAGCAAACTGAGAACACAGCAGATGATGGTAAGCACCAAAAGGCAGCTGGGAAAAAGTGGTGCTGTGGCACCTGTCATGATTTCAAGGGTCACTTGGGAAAATGATGATTGTTAAAGTTTTCAGCAAAAAAATATTACTGATTTTGATATGTAGTTGCCACATAGAGGCCAGTGTGTGTGATCATGAGGATTATCATCTCTTTTAATATTCTGTATGTTTATTTTTTTGTTATAATCTGGGTTTTGTAATTAAGAAGTCCTAGGGGTTTGTGAGGAGTTATTACCTATACAGAACAGTAAGTCCTGCACAGGAGAGGTTTGGCTAACACAGCCATTGGAACAGGCATTCCAAGCATTCAGGCAGTGGGAAATACTAAACATTGGAGGAAAATGGTATGTTGGTGCTTGTAATTGCCTGGAAAAGCACAAGATTTAGCCTAAATTAATTCAGATTTTAATTCTTGTAAGATAAGAAAGTGACTGGTATGCATGTGGTACTGACTCGTGTGTGTGACAGGAGAGAAGGAAAAGGAAGACAAGAAATCAGAAAAGGAAGAAGCTAATTCTGAGGATTCAGATTCAGAGGAGGAAGAAACATCCAAGAAGCCCAGATACAGACACAGGCTGCTGAGGCAGAAGCTCACTGTGAGTGATGGGGAGTCTGGAGAAGAAAAGAAGGTGGTGAAACCAAAAGACAAAAAAGAAGGGGGGAAGCGCAGAAATAGAAGGAAAGGTACATAATCCACATCCTTTTTTTTGGTCATAAAAAGTACTTGCTTCTGTAAAATAAATCCAAAGCTTGTTAGAATGGAGATCTCAACATTTGTGATTTTAAAATCCCTGTCTGAACTTCATTGTATATGAAATCTAGCATTCCCTTATATGTTTGATAAATAGTTTTATTTGAAATGTCAAATCCAAGAGCAGCTCTCTCCACTTGCTATGTCCTCTGAATTGGATTAATCCTGTGGAATCCTAGAATATCCATCCTAAACAGCAGAGGCAAGGCCAGGATGTCTGAATTTGGGAAAATCAGTCATGTCCTTTATGTAATTTCTCTCTTGGAGAGGCAGCAGTGCCTGAGGAATGTGTCCATGCTGGAATTGCAGTGGAGCAGGCTGGAGCTGGGCAGCAGATGGCACTGTGAAATGAGCCTGGCCTGGCCCTGCATTGTTGCAGGCAGGAACAAAGAACCTGGGGGTGTTTCCTGGCCAGGAAAGATGCACTGGGCTTCCCTGATCTGGGTTGCACTAATGGCAGCCAGCTTTTGTGGTCTTCCACAAAATAAAGGATGCAATGTGATTTGTTTAGAATTTTCCTCTGTGAAAACTCTAATTTTTATCTACTTGGATATTCATGTTTTTCCTCCCTTATAGGATTAAAGCCCTACCTACAGCATTCCATGCAGGAGGAATAACTGTAAATTCATCTTAGGGTTCTTCAGTGCAAGCCTTTGAAGTTGACTGCCCTCAAACACAACAATATATTTAATTTCAGTTTGCCCTTTTTAGCCCTATGTTATTAATGTTACCATTCCCCATTTATGTAGAACAGCTCATGTTTTAAGCCTTGTCATTCATTAAACAATTAAACTTTCCACTGTGTTCAAGGTCAGGCTGAAATTCAAGGTGTTAAATACCACACTGGTGTCTTCATTACCTAAAAATGCCAGGAATAGCTCCTCAAAGTGGCTGGGAGAGTCTTGTTAATGCTGCTCTTTTAGGTGTATTTTAATTGCTTTTTGAGGCAGTTTTGAGCTTGCACTACCTGAAGAAATGCCAAGCCATAAATGTAGTGATGCAATTTTATATTTTGTGTGTAAATAAGAGCCCTTTTCTCCAAGTATGGTTATAAAATGACATGTAAAGCATTTTAAACAAAATCATCTGTTTAACTAAAAATCACCTTTGAAGTTCCATACTGTTCCCCACAGGTCTCCATCATTTAATGCTCTCTTCTATTTGCTCCTAAAATAAATGTAGATGTTCATGCATAAGGACCTCAAGACTTGAGGCACAATAAGCCACCCACCAGGACTCAGCTAGTGATTAAATTTGAACTTTTCCTTCTCTGTGCCCTTTTTATCTTATAAATGTGGGTCCCATATTGTGTGCAATGAACCCTGGCAGTGCTTGCTGCTGTGGAGCAGTTTGCTGTGCAGTGAGGAGCTGCTGGCTTTGCAGTGATGCTCACCCTGAAATAAATGCTGCTTTCTTTTCCAGTGAGCAGTGATGACTCCAATGACTCAGAGTTCCATGAGTCTGCAGTGAGTGAGGAGGTCAGTGAGTCTGAGGATGACCAAAGGCCAAGGACAAGGTATGAGCAAAGCTGAGCTGTGCTTATTACCCTGTGTTTATTTTGGCTTTTAATAGTGCAGTTTGTGCAGGGAGATGGTCAAAGTTAAAGCCCTTTGGAGCAGTTCTTAAAACCCTTGATGATATTTGTCTGTAGGAATTATAGAATATTCATTTCTTTTGCAGCAAATGTGGGAATTTTGAATTTGTACCACAGTAGGGGATACACAACAATTTGATGAGCCAGTACAAAAAAAAAATCAACAAAAAAATGGACATTTTAATGCCAAATACATCACTGTCAGCTGGTGGATCACAGTATAAAATTAATGCTTTATAGTTCTGAGGTTCTGTAGGGTTTTCTCATTGCTCTGCGTGTCCAGTGGGCTGAGCAGGAAGGAATTTAGAAGTCAGCCCTAATTGCACAAAAGGAGTGCATATCCTATTAATTAATTATTAATTAATTGTTTTTCAGTGAGGCAGAGGATTACTATGGTTAATCAGTAATATTGCCTTTTTGCTTTTTTAAAATAGATCTGCCAAAAAAGCTGAGGCAGAGGAAAACCAGCGCAGCTACAAACAGAAAAAGAAACGAAGGAGGATAAAGGTTCAAGAGGATTCATCCAGTGAAAATGAGAATAAGGTGCTCTGTCATGTTTTGAAGTAATAAATAGGGATTTCCTGTCTCTTCTGTTCAGGGTATCTCAATCACCTCTGCACAAAATACAGTAAAAAAATAAAGCTTTTCTCAATGTCAGTTCAGGCTAAAATTTTGTAAAATGCCACCATTGTGGAGGTAAAATGTTATGTTTGAACTAAAACTTTTCCTGTCTAGATCTTGATAAAAATGCATGATATTGAAGAAAATGGAATTTTTAATCTAAATGTAGATGAGACAAATTGTAGATTAAGGCTTTGGTATTGTTGGGGTTTCTTTTCCTGTGTGATGTAAGTAGGGGCTGATCTGATTTAGCACCAGTATAACAACAAAAAAAGTGCTTTATTAATAATCATTATTAGCTACTACCAAATGATAACAGTGCCTTCAGTACTGCCTTTCCACAGCTGGGCTTATCTTTAATATCTCAGAATACGTTACAGAAGTGGCACTTCTTTTGTCAGACTTCTGAAAAAGGCAATTTTTTATTATTAGCTGAACTTCACCTGTGTGTGTAAGAATTTCTGGGAGCTTGTCTAAGAAAGAAGGATTTCATGGTCTGTGCCATAATTTTCTATCTAATGTGTATTTCACTTAATTTCTAACAGAGTAACTCTGAGAACGAGGACAATGATGACTCAAAATCTCCTGGAAAAGGCAGGAAGAAGATCAGGAAGATTATTAAAGATGATAAGCTTAGAACAGAAACACAAAATGCACTTAAAGAAGAAGAAGAAAGAAGAAAACGTATCGCAGAGAGGGAACGGGAGAGAGAGAAATTGAGAGAGGTATGGACTGGTTTCTGTGTAAAATTCTGTGAACTTGAATTCCTGATGATGTTTAACTTCAACCTTGATGTAATGTGATGAGTAATTTTTGAGAATCCCTTACATGCAGCCTTATAAGCCCCAAATTGTCTGCAGTTTGACCTTGGTTTTATTTGATGCTGTGACCTTAGAAAGTTGTCTCTGCTCCCTGCTGCTTCACTTCAGTGCCAAAGTTGTGATGCACTAAAGAATTGAAGGTTTTTCTTTGCTAAATAAATTATGACTCCCAGTTCTGGTAAATCTGAAGTGCCTCAGATGCTGGGTGTTACTCCTGTGAGAATATTCCTCTGATGGCCTTTTCTGTTTCAGGTGATAGAGATTGAAGATGCCTCACCTCTGAAATGCCCCATCACAACCAAGCTGGTTTTAGATGAAGATGAAGAAACCAAAGAACCATTAGTGCAGGTCCACAGGAGTATAGTGACCAGACTGAAACCACACCAAGTAGATGGTAAGGAAAGAGTTTAAAGGAAAAAAAAGAATCTTTTTCTCTCCAGGGGCACAGCACCTTATGCAGACTGAATTAGAACAATAAAAACTCCTTCACTGGCAAAACCAGAATATGTCTTCTCATCTCCCTGTCCCCAGGATCAGGGTATCTGCATCCTCACAGGAATATTTTCCAACCCAGTTGCCACATCTTCAGTGAAGCTGTGAATATAATCAAGTTCATGATAAAGATCATCCCACATACACCCCACTGAACAGAAATGCATCAATAATTATCCTGACAGATGCTTTCCTAAGAGTTATCATGCTCTCAGTGATCACAGCTGTCTCTTACTGGGTGAACTGTAATAAAATGAATGTTTAATCAGAAAACTTTCAATGATTTTCTTCAGGTGTTCAGTTCATGTGGGACTGCTGCTGTGAATCTGTAAAAAAAACCAAGACATCTCCTGGCTCTGGCTGCATTCTTGCTCACTGTATGGGCCTGGGGAAGACATTGCAGGTAAGAAATACAGTTTATTTCCAAGTGCTGTGTAGTTCTCTTGCAACTCAGAACAGAAAATAGATACAAGAAAATAAATGTAGCTGGCAGGGGAGAGGCTCCAGGAACCTGTTTTTAAGACTATGGAATAATCTTAAGCAGGTTGTGTTTTTTCTGTTCTCCTCATTGATTTTTTCCCCTTTAATGATTTATTTTCTTGACTGTTTTAAAATTAATTTGCTCTGATGAAGTACAGGTTTATCAGATTTGGTTGTTTGGGTTTTTTTAATGCCAGACCTTGTGTAAAGTCAGGTTCTGGTGAGTTTGTGGGGATTTTTTGAGTGGCACAGAGCTGAGGGTGATCAGAGAACTGAGGTCACTCATGGTATGAGCAGTTCAGGCAATCCCAGGCTGAGCTGTGGTTGGGCTGGTGCACAGCAGGATTTTATCTCCAGCTCCAGCATATCTAAAAATGTGCTTTGTTTAGAGAAATGGGGGTGGCAGACACAGTATTTTGACAGTCTGCAATTCTACAGAACATTTCAAAAATCACCTTTGAAAGCTGTATTTTTATGTACTTGATCCAAACTTAGCTGGTGTGGTTCTTGAGGAGTTAATCACACCTTTTAGTGGAGATTTGCAATGCTTTGCAGAACTGTTGTGCGGGGGACTTTTTCCACCTACACTTTACACACCATGTAGTCTGATGAAATACTTAGAGCAGGAGGTGTTTTTATAGTGATCCAGATGTGTTAATGACAGTAATTTTGGCTGTAACTTCTTGATAAATCAAAGAAAGCCACAGTTAGAAACATGTATCAGTATAAATGATTTTGAAGGCTGGTGTATGAAGCTGAGCTGGTTGTTTTTTCCATGTGTCCATTTGCCAGTCACTGCTGTGCTCTGTGATTGTTGCCATTTGTTTTAGCTCTTAAAAGAGCTGAACCAGCCATGGGTTCTGGCAGACTTTGCCAGCTGCAGGGCAGGATGGCAGCAGAGATGAGGGAAATCAGGGATTGGGGACTTGCTGCCCATGACTGTGGCCATGAGACTTCCTGGATAGTTTTATCTCACACAGAACCACCAGCAAATCCTTTTGTTTTAAAAGCACTTTGCTGCCCAGTGTTCCAAGCACAGTCATGCAGTTTAGAATCCCTGTATTAAATCAGAGTTGCCAGATACCAAGATTTGAACTTCTGGTGTGTCAGAAGTGGGAGAGCTGGAGCTGCCATGTGATCTCTGACTGTCCTCTAGTCCTGTTTTGCTTGCTGCTGCTCAAAACAGGCAGCCCAGAGTGACACCCACAAGGTTTTGGGTTTTTCCCAGCCTCAAGGAGGTTTTGTCATCCTCAACACACAGTCAGGCTGCAGGGTGAATCATTGGAAACACTGCCACAGCCTGCTGGGAGAATTTCCCTTGAAAAAAGTGTGAGAAACTGCTTTAAGACTGAAGTTCACTGTGAATTTATTTTGTGTTTGGGATGAATGTTGGGAGAAAGCTTAAAAATTACTGATGGAAGTGTTTAATTTATGAAAATGATTAGTGAAATGCAAAGGGAGGGTTTTCTTCAATGAAATCATTCAGCAGTTCAGAAGTATCTCAGTATGTGCAGGATGTATGCAGCCATGGAACACATTGTTAGGAATGTATGAACTGCAAATACACCTGCATGAAAATCTAACCAGAAATTCTATTTGTTTAACCAAAAAATACATTTAAACAAGACTGTTGTTGGTAATTTAATTACATAATTGAATAGATAACATTTATCTTTCTTTCCTGGTGTTTATTTGGTGTTCTGCCTGGTTTTTCTCTTGCAGGTAGTAAGTTTTCTCCACACAGTCTTGCTATGTGACAAACTGGATTTTCGGACAGGTCTGGTCGTGTGTCCACTCAACACTGCCTTGAACTGGCTGAATGAGTTTGAAAAATGGCAAGAAGGTTTAGAAGATGAGGAGAAACTAGAGGTAAGAGGCTTAAAAAGAGTTCTTCATGAAATGAGTGGATGATTTGCAAAATTGGGGAGCTCCACCACTTCAAATAAAGGCTAAGAAATGTGCTTTAACTATGTGAAAAATGTCTTTGAATTAATACATCAGAAGTATTAAAAATTAACCACTACTGAATATTTTCAGAGGAATTAAAGGGCTTTTTTCCTCTTTGGAAGGTTTATGAGCTGGCAACTGTGAAAAGGCCCCAGGAGAGGAGCTACATGCTGCAGCACTGGCAGGATGAGGGAGGTGTGATGATCATTGGCTACGAGATGTATCGAAACCTGGCACAGGGCAGGAATGTGAAGAGTAGAAAACTTAAAGAAATATTTAATAAAGCTTTAGTCGACCCAGGTAAGTGAAAATTTATACAGTTTGTATGGTTTAGATTTCCAGGTTTATGTATATGAGCAAAGAAAATAAATAGTGTTGGTAAGATTCATCAGATTTTCTGTGCTGAGTTACAGAAGTTTGTTCAGAATCTCCTCCATCTGCTTTTGTAAATAGATTTCTGTTGCAGTCTTTTCTATTAAATCAAGTAGAAGGAATATATTCTAGAAACTTTTCCTATTAAGTATTTTTTTTTATTTGCTGGCTTTGCTTCCTTTGCAAAGTAATTTGAGGTTTTTGTTGGGGACCAAGGATATTTTAATCTGTTAATTTGTTACAGCCACAAGCTGTTTTGTCCTTGATGGAAATCTACCACTAAGGAGGCAACTACACATGAAAACAGTAGACAATGTACCTTACAAGTGTGAAAAAACAAGTGTTAATGAAGTGCTAATTAAGGGACTAAATAATAAACTGCAGATAAAGCAGTTAATTATTTTTTCAGTCTTGGGAAACGGATGTCTGGTTTGAGCAGAGCTGAACTTAGCAAACTTATGTCAACATGTTTGGAAGCACTTGAAAATATTCCAAGTTGCTGTAACTGATTTCTCAGGTGGTCCCCAAAAAGGACTAAAAATTTTAGGATTAGGATGGTTCACCAAAATAGCAACATTTCTCTACAAATTCTGAACTGGCAACTGATACCTAAAATAATTTAGGGTTATGCAGAATGTCTTAAAAACTAGTTTTAAAAGTTTTTACAACTTTGCTATACTGTTGGTATTTCTCCTTGAGAATGCAGGTATGGAAGGCAGAGTAAGTGGATCTGGATTTTCTTTAATTTTAATTATCTGACTGGACTTTACATTAACGGTGTGATTGATTTTCTTTTTTTTTCCCTCTTTCTGATTGGTAATTGTAATTGCTGAGCTTGATTTTGTGAAGTTTCCTAGTAAAGTAGGGCTGTGAATTCTATTCTAACAGACAAAAGAGTTTATTATTCTAAGGGGGAAAATACCTTTATGATTTTTGGCATTGGCCAATTGGAATTGGCATCTCCCAGCTCTGCAGAAATGCTGTTGGAGCAGCTCAAACATTAATTAATTTTCTGCCAGCTTGACTAAGTCATACAATGGCTGTGGAGTCAGGGAAGCTCCAGTACAGCAGCTGATGAACTATTTTAACTGGTTTTGTTGATATATAATGTGTTGGTTCCACACACATTATTTAAGCAGTGAAGGAAATTCATTTCTTGCCAATGGGATTTTGACTCCTCCTACCTAAGCTGTAGTTAATTAAATCAAAAAAAACCCCAACAACAAACCAAAAAAGAGGGGGGAACTCTGTTCTGTCAGTGCTATTCTGTATCTGATTTTCTCAGAATATTGCATTTATTGGGAATATTGTCAAGGAAGTGAAAACTAAGGGAGAAAAGGTGTGAATTTCTGTCTCAAAGTAGTGGTGACAGGACAGTAATTCTGTATTAGTGGGTCTTGTTCTGGTACAGAACAAGATGAAATAAAATGTTATGCAATAATTGATTTTTGTGGGGTTTTTTTCCTGGTGGAAAATGTAAGGGAGGACAAACATAAGGGTTGTTTCTGTGTGTCTTTGCAGTAACATTGTCCCTTCATGGGTTTGTGTTTGTGTAAGCCCAAAAATACTGGACTGTGGGATGTTAGGAGGAGACAGTGACTGGGTGTCCCATCCCATGGTTTTACACCCTGCTGTGTTCCTGTTCTCCCCCCAGAGCTCTTCAGGCACTGGGACAGGGCAGTGTCTGGCCTTAGCTCATGGCTTGGTGCGCTTTAATTGAGTTTGGAAGCTGCAGCACACTGACCCTCAGAGATTTTGGACAATTCCAGATAAAATGGAGCCTCCTGCTCTGTTCTCTTCTAGGACTGGTTGACAGAGTGAAATCAGACCATTGGGAAAGCCAACCCTGAAATAACTCCTTAATTATTTTTGTAGCATCATGGAAACTTCAAGGTTGGAAAAGACCTCCAAGGTGGAGTGCAGAGTCACTATGCCCACTAAACTGTGCCATCATCTTCCATGTCTACTCATTTTTTGAGCACTTCAGGGGTGATGATTCCACCACCTCCCTGGGCAGTTCCTTCTAAGCCTAACCACTCTTACAGGGAAGAAATTTTCCTAATATCCAGCCTGAACCTCTCCTGGCACAACTTGAGGGCATTTCATGTTGCCTCATCCCTTTCTCTATTTTAATTGCAGGACAGAAGTGTCAGTGTGTTGTTACCCATTAATTTTTGGAGTCATTTGGATTGGCTGAGTGTGCATTGCAAGATTCTCATTTGTTTCTTGCTCTCCTGGTGGGTCAGCATGGACATTGAAGGAGAAAACCATGTGCTGCCTTCTACTGGGATTTGAAATAGGGAAACCTTGGCCTCTGGGAGCACTTCCCATTCAAAAAGCTGCAAATTTGGGATTTCAGTGCTAATTTAATGAGATGTGTCTGGTGAATACTGCTGGGTAGGACACTATGTGGGAGAAGCTTGTGTTGCACTGTTAAGGGGAGCAGAGGGGGAAGGTTTAGCCAAAGTTTATGGGTGGAGAAGTGATTTCATTAATTAACCAGCTCAGCTGTGTGGAAGAATGGCAGGATTTTACACACACACAGGGTTTCCAGGCTGCCTTGTGCCACTGCTGAAGGGCTGTTGGTTATTGATCACTGCTGTGCTCTGCTTGAAGAACTTCAGTCACTTTTAATTTTTTTTTACTTGTTGCTACTAACAAAAATTCTGGTACTGTTTAACTTGGAGACTTCTCTTTAATTGGCAGTTTTATAAAGTTCTTGTAGACTTCAGAGGAACAGGAGAACTGTGTATATCTATAAATATATCAATCTTTTATGTATTTCAATATATTAACCTGTGCAGGTACAGTAAGAAGGATGAGAAGATGAAGACTTTGAGGAAGGATTGCATGAGTAGGGAATTTTAGCCTAGAAAAAAAAAATACTAAAATTTTCCACCATTTAAGAGCTGGTTAATGAAAGGAGTGTTGTCAGTTGGTTTTGACATGATCAGGAGCAAGCAAAGGGCAGAATTTACTCAGATTTGTAGCAAATTGGGTGTTACTACACAGTGTTTTAGCAGGAGAGAGGCTGAGTTTCCCACTTCTGTCAGCTCTGCCCCTTTCTCATAACCCTAATCTCAGATGGAGAAAATGATCTAAATGATCCCCTGAGGTCCCTTTAAGCTTTACATTCCTTTATCATATTTTGAGGAATGTTCTGTCCATAATGATTTGCATTTGTGTTTTGGAAGAACAAGGGAAAAACCCCACAAATGGATGAAAATCTCTGCTGCTGAACTGTAGCCAAAATGTTAGTTCAAGATATCAGTGCTGCACTGCTGCCAAACAAACCATGAATAATTGTACTGAGTTTGGGTTTTTCATATTTTTACTGTCATTCACTCACTCTAAACAGCAGGTTTTGAGGTGGTTTTTTGACTTAATTTCTTTACCTTCATGTGAATGAATCACAGTTTTTAATGAAATGAGGACTAGAGAAAGATCTGTCACTGCTAGAGATGGTTACTTAAAATTAAAGGAAGGCTTTGTGTGTAGTCACTCAGTATTTTTCATTCTGTCAAAACTGGGAATGTACAAAAGTCATGAAATAAAATGGGGAAATGTTTCTGTGGCAGGTGGGAAATTCAGAAATACATTGGCTTGGACAAGCCTGAGTGCATTTGGAATTCATATGTGGATTTTCATAATTGTCTTCTAGACTTGTTTTAAAAGTTTGGGGTTTGTTTTGTTTGGGTTTTTTTGCTTGGAAAGAAATATCTTCTTGATTCCTTTCTCTTCACATGTAAGATTCAAATCACTTTTAAATCACCTTAAAATGGCATGATTAAGGTGACTGGCACTGGTGTGTGTGTGGTCAGAGGTGTAATCAATTCTCTGCTGTTGATCACTGCCCCAGAATTAGTTGTATTCTTTAGAAGGCAGCTTGAATTTAGTCTGAGACAAAACATTCTCAGTAAATTATAAAAGATTAAACTGTCCTTGCTGACAAATCCTCCTTTGCTCCTCCAGTATTGTCCTTTTTAGTACTGAATTGTTGAACCCAACTGGTGGCTTTTCTCCAAGGTGAAGCAAATTGTCATGAGCTGAGAGTGCTGGAACTGAGGTCAGGCTTAGAGCTGGTAAAACATTTATTCTGAGTTACTACTTGGATCCTAGAATATCTTTTACTTCATTTCAAGGAAAGAAATTCCAGAAATTGTGCTAAGTCTGAAAACAATTAAGAGTAAGTCTGTTCTGCCAAGTTGGGTATTTTTTTATCTTATTATTAGAGTTGCTTTGCATGCTGTGGGAATGTGTTGTGGTTTTGACATTCCTTGTGCAGCTCACTTAAACCAGACTGATATTTTATCTCCTGGAAGAAAGCTGAGGACATTCCTGAGGTGACTTTCAGCTGCAAGGTGGCAATTCACTTGTCTGTAATTCAGATCAAATCTAGTTGTGTTTTTTATTATCTAAGACTTCTGATTGCACTCTGTCCCCCTGGTGTTATTCTTGCCTTAATGAAAAATTTCAGGTTACCTGATTTTTGGGTGTTTTGGGATTGCCCAAGTGTCAGTAGATGGCAGCCTAAAGCTGGAGAGAAGGAAGTTTCACTGAGTTTTGACAGGATGGATGGAGGTGCAGCCATGTACAACCAGCAGCAGGAATAGACTGTTTTTATCAGGAATATGTTGCAAAGATGAGTTTAATCCTTGCCATGAAGACTTTACAAGCAACAGCCTTGATTTTACCAGAGTGGCTCCTCTGAATGCTTGTGCCAAGGCTGAGTGAGATTCCAATCAGTGATAAAAAATCTCACCATAAAACACACAAAAAAAGTTTAAAAAACCCCAAAGTATCATTGGTGTAGAACAAATTTTGGATACTTTGGACTGTCAGGTTCTTTGTGGCAATGAAATATTGTGGAGAGATTTAATATTGTTTCTTTCCAGGTCCTGATTTCGTGGTGTGTGATGAAGGACACATATTGAAAAATGAAGCATCTGCTGTCTCCAAGGCAATGAATTCTATTAAATCAAGGAGAAGAATAATTCTGACAGGAACACCACTGCAGAATAATCTTATAGAATGTGAGTAGTTGTCTTTTATTTCCTTCAGTGCACTTTGGCCTGTCAGCCATAGATGATGTATGTGGTGGTGTTTGCAGGGGTCCCAGGATGAGGGAAGAGATGAGAATCTTGACTCTGTGTTTGAGAAGGCTGATTTATTATTTTATTATATATATTATATTAAAAGAAAATGATATATTAAAACTATAGTAAAATAATAGAAGAAAGGATTTCATCAGAAGAATAGAAAGAAACTGGAATGATAATAATATCTTGTGACTGACCAGAGAATCTGAGACAGCTGGGCTGTGGTTGGCCATTAATTAGAAACAACCACATGAGACCAATCCCAGATGCACCTGTTGCATTCCACAGCAGCAGATAACCATCGTTTACATTTCATTTCTGAGGCCTCTCAGCTTCTCAGGAGAAAAGATCCTAATGAAAGGATTTTCCATAAAATATGTCTGTGACAGATATATTTAGTTTGATTGGAAGAAAAGGATTTGAAGCCGTGCAGCTGCCTGCTAAGTTTCTAAGATTCACTGAGATCTGTATTTAGCTGTGGCACATTTCTTTTCTATTTGCATGAATCCCAACACTGTGTTTTCCATTTGGAACCACTCAAGTGTGCCTTGTTTCTCCTAGATCACTGCATGGTTAACTTCATCAAGGAGAACCTGCTGGGCTCCATTAAGGAGTTCCGGAACCGGTTCATCAATCCCATCCAGAACGGGCAGTGCGCAGACTCCACCCCCGTGGATGTCAGGGTGATGAAGAAACGTGCTCACATCCTCTATGAGATGTTGGCTGGCTGTGTTCAGGTGAGAACACACTGTCCCTAACTCATCATTGCCCTCCAGGGAAGGAGAGGAGTTCTTTTGTCTCACTCCGAAATCACCCAAGTCCTGTAAACTTCTGATTTGAGAGCTCCATAAATCTTTTAACTTGAATATTTTCACTATTTTGCAGAATTGTTAGTTCCCTGTGTTATTTATGACTAGAAAAAACCTCATAATTTTTCTCCAAATGTCAATGTATTCTAAAATACAAATATTAGAGGATATAGCTATTTCATTTCCTGCTGGGAGACAAGAACATATTTTGGCAGAATAGGACATTAGTTGCTCTGAAGTATTCAATTTAAATTCCATATGCACATTTAAGAACTGCTGTAAAGTCTGCACAGAAAGTTGCTAGTCCTAATTTGTCTGACTAATTTGTCCGTTATTTCTGAACATGTATTTTTTCTGATCTGCAAGAATCAGAACAACTGAAAACAAGACAGAAAGAAAATTATTCAGGAATGGTTTGTCGGTTTTGTCAATTATTTCTGAATATGTATTTTTGCTGATCTGCAAGAATCAGAACAACGGAAAACAAGAGAGAAGGAAAATGACTCAGGTTCAAAAGGGTGAAGAACTTGTTACTTTATAGACCTTAGATTAAAAAAAAGCTTTGGATGGAGCCCACATGGATTTCTCCAGCTCTGTGCAGAGCAGATCCTGTCCATAGAGAGTGGAGAGACAGAGTAGTGTCAGAGTCAAAAAAACCCCAAATAGAAGTAAAATCTGGTTTTAGTATTCTTAAAGAAAACCCCAAAAGTAGTTCCCAGAGCAGCTCCTGGAGTTTCAGTGAACTTTGCAAGGACTTGGAACTGGGCATGGGCTTAGCAGGTCATAGACTTTGGCCTGAGAAGCTCCTGAATGGGGCAGGTGGGTTCCTCCTGCAGGCCTTTAATGAATTGTATTTCTGGGCTGATTTTCCCCCTCTGGGGCTGAAAGCACCAGGATCAGCACCCCTGATCCCACAGTGCTTTGTCCTTTGAGATGCCCCAAGTGCTCCTGAAGCTCTCAGGAGTCGTTGCCATGTTTCTGTGACTGAAGCAGTGTCTGTGAACTTGCAGAGGAAGGATTACACAGCCTTAACCAAGTTCCTGCCCCCCAAGTACGAGTACGTGCTGGAGGTGAGGATGACCCCCATCCAGTGCAAGCTCTACCAGTATTACCTGGATCATCTGACAGGTATGTGCCTGCAGCTCTGATGGCATTTAATCATCATTTAATAATTTCACCTAGCACAGATTCTAGGTGAAAATCAACTTTCTGAACTTTGTCCTGTGCACTAAAGTGCTTGGACCACAAAAAAAATAAGGTTTTTTTTGTAGTAGAATACTGCAGTGTTACAGGTCATTAAAAGCAGCTCAGACTAGATTCATTGAGACCTAAATGCAAATGTTATCTTGTGTTTTCCACCTTGGGCTGATTTTACAAAACCTAAATAGACAAGTCTGTCTTTTTAAGAGGATTTGTGTACATTCCTGTACTGGGGAGCAATGTGCTTTTATGTAAAAAATATAATCATGTTTCTCATTATCAAGAAAAAGGAGAAAATCTAATTTTAACAACTTTAACTGGGAGAAGAAATGGCTGTGAGTGTGTAATTTGAGCCCTTTTACAAGAGATGTTGCAGTATGATGTGCAGCTGGAAAGAACACTCAGATGTGCTCTGCTGGGCTCTTCAAAGGGGAGCAGAGTGTGGCAAACTCACTTCAGGGCTCACTCTAAAACCTGAACTTTATTGTCAGGTGTAGGTGGTGGCAATGAAGGTGGAAGAGGCAAAGCTGGAGCTAAACTATTCCAGGATTTCCAGATGTTGAGCAGAATCTGGACTCACCCTTGGTGTTTGCAGCTGGACTATATTAGCAAAGAAAATAAGGTAAATTAGATATATCAAAATACTCTCACTTGAGAACTTTCCAAACAAGCTGTGCCAAACTCTAGGTAAAGTTTTGTCAAATTAATGGAAATCTTTGTTGCTGTGGGGTCATTTTGCTGCTGGTTTTGTCATATTTTTCTTGCTGGGTATGTTGTCATTCTTAAAACATTTTGCAAGGCCAGGCCTTTGTAGAATTTACCATTGTTTAAATGAAGAGTGAACAGATGGCTAAAGGTTTAATAAAAGCTTCTGGGTGAACATTGTTAATAATTTCTGTTTTTTCTCTTTTGAGGGCTATTTTGATGAAGACAGCATGGATGACTTCATAGCTTCAGATTCTGATGAAACTTCCATGAGCTTAAGTTCTGATGATTATACAAAGTAATTGAACTTTTATTTAGTTTATTGGTGTTCTTTCCCTTATAGAACTGAAGTGATTTCTATAAAGTGAATGTTCATTTTGTATTTTATGTGTCTGTTAGAATGTGTTTTCTTTGAGTGGGATTTAAAAAAAATAATGGGGTGTTTAATGTTGCTTTTTAGGAAAAAAAAAACCAAGGGGAAAAAGGTGACAAAAGAGTGTAGCTCGAGTGGAAGTGGCAGTGATAATGATGTTGAAGTCATTAAAGTCTGGAATTCAAGATCTCGTGGAGGTGGGGAAGGAAATGTAGAAGATCTTACAAACAACCCAGCATCAACAAAGTCAGATGAAGGTGAGGATAACACAGAGTGGTGAAAACGTGAGGCAGCTTCGTTTTGCAAAAGGCAATTTGAGAGGGCTGATTCCTTAATTCACAGTTACAGTTCCTGCTACTTCTAATTATGTCTTTATCCTGGAAAAACAAGGAGCATCAGCTCAGAACTCAGGGGTTTTGCAGCAGGGAAGCTGCACAGTGAAGTTTTTTTAATTTAGAAGTACAAAATTATATAACCTGGAAGATTAATGTAAAGATTAGGAAATATATCTGTCATAATTTGTTGCATCTGGAATTTGAATTGGATGCTGAGCAAGCAGATCCAGTGCAGTAGGAACACAAGACCTCTTTAAAGTTGTTATTCAAACTTCTTACAGCTGCACACTTAATTTTGGGTTTTTTTTCCTGTAATAATCTAGTTTTTGTCTTGTATCTGGTATCACAGAGATAATTTTATGTTATTTCATGTGGGTCTAATCTCTTTCCCTAAGTAATTTAAAAATTTTGGGAGAGTTCAGGTGAGAAATCTTTTTTTTGCCCCCATCCCAGTGACAACATCTTGTAAATGTGTAAGGGGTGGAGGGTGTTGTATGTAAAACATTTACACCCAGAGATTAAATGTGTTAAAGGAATTACACTATAGGCAGGCTGAGTTTCTGTCTCTGCATCCCTTAAATATTTAACTCTTGCAATGGCTTATAGTGCAAATGCTGTTTTTTCTTTGTCTCTTTAACTCTTTTCATACCAGTTAAGTCTGATAATGAGGGAACAGCTCAGAGCATTTAAATGAACACCATGTTCTCATGTTTATTTCTTTTTCTTTGTTTTTTTTTTTTTTTAACAGGCAAAGCTACATCCTCTTCCAATCCTGGCAGCCCAGCTCCAGACTGGTACAAAGATTTTGTCACTGATGCAGATGCTGAGGTGTTGGAACATTCTGGGAAAATGGTGCTGCTCTTTGAAATTCTCCGGATGGCAGAGGAGCTGGGAGACAAAGTGTAAGCTCTGGACATGGCATTAAAGATGGCAGGAATATATTATAGTCATATATACATACATACATATATTTTAAAATATGTAAATATATATTAAAATTTATAGAAATATATATAGTATGTAGTAATATGTATTATATATTATATTATATTATATATATTATGTTATATATACAGTAATATATAATATTATTTATATTTATATTTGTATTTATATTAGTCTGACAGTGTTCTCCATCCATCCACTCTTCATTCTGCTGTTTTCTGAAGCAGCCAAGCATGATACACTCATTTTTGTCAGGGATATTCCCTCACCTGCACGTGCCCCACTGAAGTCTTGCTCTGTTTGTCTCAAAGATTATATCAGAGGGAGGAGGGAACAAAACTGAAGCAGTGCAATAATTAAAACAACTCCAGAGATGAATTCTGTGTTTCCCTGTTTCTTTTTTCAGCCTAGTGTTCAGCCAGTCCCTGATATCTCTGGATTTGATAGAAGATTTCCTGGAGCTGGCTAACAGGGAGAAATCTGACAGAGATCAGCCTCCTATCTATAAAGGTGAGTGTCTCCTCCAACAGCTGCAGTGCTCAGAGCTCTTTCCCAAGCCTCTGTTCAGTGCCCATGGAGTGTTTGAAATCAGTGTTTCCATGAGGATGTTGCATGCTCTGGGCTGCCCCTGAGGCTGCCAGGGTTGTTGGGCTCCCATTGGGAACTCTCTGATTTCACTCTCTGTCATCCAGGCTAAGCAGATTTAATGTTCACATCTGAGAGAAGGCATTTTTGTTAAATTCTGCACAAAAATGATGTTAAATTCTGGAGTGTGGCAAATCCTGATCCTTCCTCCTGGGAGAGAGAGAGTGCAGGGAAATGAGGCTGCTTTCAAGCAGTGTGGAAAAGGTGGAAAATGTGAATTTAGGCTTTGTGTGCACAGCTGCAGGCTGGCTTATGGGTTTCATAGGAAGCAAGTATTGAATCAGTTATTATCCTAGTGATGCTCAAGTGGCATGGAATGCCTCACTGAGATGTTCCCAGAGCTCCTGAGGGTGCTGTTCCTCCTTTCCCAGAGTTTCATTCCCAGGACATGTGGATTGAAGAATTCCTTCAAGTCTGCCTTTCCTGCCCAGTCTGTCACCAACTCTTGCATGAATTTGCACTTGAGATAAGGGAAAAGTGGCTCAGTGATGGTGACTGCAGATCCCCAGGATGTGTCTCTCACTGATTTATTGTTCCTGCCTGTTGCTTCCTATTCTGAATTTTGTCACCTCACACATTACAAGGTGTCCTTTTGAGGAGTTGTGCCTTTATTCTGAAATTTTAAAGAGATTGGGGCTTTCCATGTGTGGTCGCTCTGGCCAGCAAAATTAAATTATGGCAAAGTTTTCCTGACAGAACTTACCAATCTGCCTCTCTCAGTGGATTTAATTGAACAGTGCTGCTCCCAAAACCATTATTTTATTTATGATTGGTTGCTCAGGGGTATCAATTTTGTACAAATACCTTGATGGCCAGAGAAGATGGAAGATTACTGAGAGAAGAAAATCCTCCATCAGCTGTAGTTATTTTTTCCCCCAGTCTGACAAGAAGCTGCTGTAACTCACAGGGCAATTAAACCCAAAGATTTTGCTGGATTTCAATTCCAAAATGAGTTTGACCTTTGAAATCTCCTTTGGAGCATTGACTTCTCAGTGCTGGTTGTGTAGGAGGCTGACACTGGTGCTGAAATGTGAACCTGCCTGGATCCATTGGAAAAGTGCAATTACAGCACCAAAGATAAGATGTAACAGCATCTTTGGGACTTCTAAAATTAACTTTGGCTCCAAGTTAAGGCATAGCTCTGCAAATTTAATAAATACAGAAAGTGTGAAAAATAAGAGGACTTCCCCCCACCAAAAAAAAAAAAAAAATCAGATATTTTCAAATAATTAAATTTAACCTCAGAACTATTTTTATTATAAATGTCTCTCTATAAATTCCAGTTGGTTACCAGTCTGGTTATTTACACCATCAGCATTTTCATAACTTGGCTGTTGCATTTGCAGGTGAAGGAAAATGGTTCAGAAATATTGATTATTATCGCTTGGATGGCTCCACCACAGCTCAGTCCAGAAAGAAATGGGCTGAGGAGTTTAATGATGAAACTAATGTGAGGTGAGATCTCTCCTGAGATAGATATGCTTTATTTTCCCCTTTTTCTTTCTTTTGTTCCCTAGTTATTATTACTTTTTTATCAGCTTAATGACCTCAGGACCAGGCAAATGGTGATCAGAGCTCACACAGAAAACCTGCAGGAATGTGTCACTGACTTGAGGTTTTCCTTGCTATTTTCATTGTCCAATTGTACAATTTTTAGATTGTAACCAATTTAAATCAGAGACACTGTTTTTATTGCAAGCACATAAAGGATACAAGGACCTAGGAAGGCTGTGCAGTCCCTGGGCCACTCAGGAGCAAATTAATTCTTTCAGCTGCCTCCAGAATTGGCTCCCAGCCCTCCACTGCTCCTCCAAAATGGGACTTTCAAGTCTGATTTAGATGGAGAGGTACAAACTTGTATTTGAATGAAGTTAAGGAGCTTCACCTTCCTAGATTTGTTTAAAAAATAAAGTATGTAATTATGGTGCAGTCATTTATGATTTGCAGGGGGAAAAAAGTTAAATTAAGAAGTGAACTAATCCAGTGTTGATACTTTTAAATAGTTTATTCTGTCAGGTGTCTGTCAGGAACTGGTTCCAAGTTGAGCCAGAGTGAGATTTTTCTGAATTTCAAAAAACCCAGATATATCAAAGAGACAGTGTCATTGGAGAGTTACCCTGAAAGTCTGCAGGCCAGGAAAGAGTTTCAATGGCATGGAATCTGCCTGTTTAAAATTAGGGTTTAATTTGATATAACTAATTTCATTAGAGCTTGAAAATGCAGACACCAAAGTTTTTTTCTTCTCCACCAGTTTTTCTTAACAGCTCATTTGCAAAAGGCCTTGATGTGTATTGTTGGGAGAGTATGTTGTCCTTGTAAAATCTGCATCTGTTCTATGCTTAATACATTATTTTAATGAAGTTTTAGAGTTATTTCAGTATATGAACAAGTTATTTTCCAAAATACTGAAATTTTGCAACTCTCCTCTGTTCCAGAGGCCGCTTGTTTATCATATCCACCAAAGCAGGGTCCCTGGGAATAAACCTGGTGGCTGCCAACAGAGTCATCATCTTTGATGCCTCCTGGAACCCCTCCTATGACATCCAGAGCATCTTCAGGGTGTATCGCTTCGGGCAGAACAAGCCTGTCTTTGTCTACAGGTTTTTGGCTCAGGTATTTTTCTGCTGCACTTTCTGAGCTCTTTCATCCTGCAGTGAAATTTGGGAGCTGGGACTGTGGGCAATGTGCTTGTTTGGGCTGTGTTGGGCTCTGTAGTGACCCCAGTTGAGTCAGTCACATTCCAGCTCTGATCTGCAGCAGGGTTTGGCCACTGAAGCAGCTCATGAAGGAAAGAGTGGTAAAATAAATGACATTATTTCCTGTGATGTAGCCACAGCTCTCCCCAAAGAGAGCAGCAGGCACAGCTTCCTAAGGATATTTCCTGAGAACCACAGTGAGGAACCTCAAAGAAAGAGAAAACAATTCTTATCTCTATTCTCTACCCTTGTTGTTTTGCACATGTGGAATGTGTTAGGAAAATTATTTACCTGAAGGGAGTTCTTAATTAAATTCTAGTGATGGTTGTTTATGTTAATTGGCCTATTAGGTCCAAGCTGTGCTGTCAAGCACAGACAGTCATGGGTTTTTCATTGGTATTTTTTTTAGTATCTCTTTATTATAGTTTAGTATAATGTAATATAGTTTTAATAAAGCAATTGTTCAGCATCCTAAGTCACAGAGTCAAATGGCAATCATTCCCTGCATCAGGAGCTCCCTACATTCAATACTCTGAGGTCTCCCTTGTCTGACACTTCATTAACCCAAATTCTGGAATTCCAGCAGTGATTCACATGTCCAGACCAGCCTCAGAACAGGAGTCTCAGCCTTTTTAATTTGCACACCACTAAAAGCTCTGACTGGAGCAGTCCCTGCAGAGGATGGTGGTGTTGTTAGGGTATAGCCCTGCTCAGAGCAGCTTCTTCTGCACACCCTGATGGTCCAACTGCAGTGAAACCACATGGATACAAGTGAATTTTTATAAAAATGCATCCAGTCTTACTTGGAAACTCGTATCACACCCTGCAGATGTTAAAGATGGGTAATATATAAAATATATAAAAATGTATAAATATATAAAATATATAAATACATAAAATATATAAGTATATAAAATAACTCAGCTGGACACTGATCTGTGCTTTGAGTAAGGCCTGTTGGGAAGTGCCTCTTCAGCCTCTGCTTCCCCAGGTGTGACAGAGGAGCCTGGAGCCCTTTCCCAGGAGCACTCAACCCTTGATCCAGTCACTCTTTCCATCCCAGCTGAAGCAGATCCTTGTCTGGGACATGTTACTGTCACAAATGGGGTTTTTCTTCAGGCTTCAGTTTATTTTTGTAGTTTTCTCTGTGCACTTTTGAACTGTTGATATCCTTTTTAAATTACACTGTTCAGAACAGGCTGTGCTGTTCTCGTCCTTCTCAGTCATCTTTTTTTTTTCAAAAAATAAGTGATTTTCCTTTTTTCATCAAAGATCTGATTTTTTTTTTTTTGTACACAGCTGTGGTGAATTAGGCTTGACTGCCTCCCTTGCCCTCTCCCCTCCACCACAGTGCTATGGTATCTGTTTTCCTTTTCACAAGCTGCTCAAAGCAGCAAAATAAGGTACATGCTGTGAAAATTGCCATTTTTTGGTCAAAATCTTGCGTTGGGGTAATGAAGCAAAACTGGATCTCTTAAAAGCACCACTAAAAGACCAATTTTCTTCCTTTAGTCACTAGCTAGATGACATCTGTCCCATGCACAAAAAAGGGTTTTTTTCCATTTATTGCCCAGCAAACAAACAGCTTGAAAGTGACAGAAACAAGGCACAGAGAGCTACTGGGTGGTTATTGGGGTTTTTTCACACCTGTGAGCATTGCTGTGGGTGACAGTGGGTGTTTGTGTCCAGGGAACCATGGAGGACAAGATCTACGACCGGCAGGTGACGAAGCAGTCGCTGTCCTTCAGGGTGGTGGACCAGCAGCAGGTGGAGAGGCACTTCACCATGAACGAGCTCACTGAGCTCTACACCTTTGAGCCAGACCTGCTGGATGACCCCAACTCGGAGAAGAAGAAGAAGAGGGACACCCCCATGCTGCCAAAAGTGAGTGGTGGCCATCAGCAGGAATTTTGTGCTGTAAAAACAACCTGGGTGTGTTTAAATGTGTTGCAGGTTTGTGGTGTAGAGCAGTGCTGGCTGCTTGGAGTGGAGGTGAAGTGCAGGAAACACAATAAAACCCATAATTAATTAAAAAAACCCTTAATGAGCTGGGTGAGGAGTGTCCTCTCAATGTAATGGACACTATGAGAGAAAGATTCTTGTGAAAAGACCCAACTTTGCTGGGTGAGGAGTTTCCCCTCAGTGTAGTTGACACTATGAGAGGAAGATGCTCATTAAAAGACCCAACTTTTAAGTCAGAGCAAAGACACATTTTCCCACATTTTGAATGAATAGAAGTTTTACTGCATGAAACTGGAAAATTCAGATTAGCATCTGAGTGGGTGCTGGTGAGCCCCAGCACAAGCTCAGTTTGTGAGAAGTGGCACTGAAGGTAAGAGTCATCTTAATACATGTTTCCCTTTGCCAGCACTCTTTGGGTTTTAGTTCCCTGTTTAACTTCCTTTAGTAGAGGTAAGAGTTGCACTTAGGTAAGAATAAACTTTATTCTTTATTTTATTCTCCATTAGTTTATTCTTTTTCTCCAAATCACTTTATATTTAAGATTAGGCTGTGGGTATATATTTCATTTATAGTCTCTGGGCTGCTAAAGACTAATTCATCCTTTGGCTGTTGTGGAATTCTCTGCTTCTTGCCATTTGGAACACATCAGGGAGTGGCCTGTAGTGCATGAACTGGTTAAATTTCTGTGGTTTGGTCACTCTGCAGTGTCTGGGCATTATATTATATAATTAATAGTGTTTTATCTTTTTTTTTTACATTCTTAATTAATGCTTTGTGCATTTGTGCCTCCACAAACAGAGCCAATGCAGCACTATATGCTGATGCTGCTTCTTATTTTAAAAAATGCAAAAATAACCCAAAAACTTGTGAAGCAACTGAATCTGTTAGCTTGAAACATTGATCAATCCAATGCAACAATTATTTTTTGAAAGTTTCTGGTTTTCTATTAGAAAAGAAATCAGGTAATGAATGTGTTTATAAACTCAAAACTTGCTCCATCACTCAGATTTATGTATTAAGTTTATATTAATGCCATCATCAGTGTAAGGTTTGCGCCAGTCAAGTTGAATATGAGCTTTTGACCATTTCCTGCCTTAAATAGAGCAAATCTGGGGACTGGATTTATTTTTGTGTTTTGTCTCATGGTTTTAGCAGATGGTATTTTGTCCTTTTGAAGATGTGCATCTCAGTACATGCTGTGTGCAAATTTCTAATTCCTTTTTGTTTGATGGCTGAAAAGGCTGTAAATAATCAAGTAAATTCATCTGTGCAAGGTTCCTCAGCCATGAACTCTGTTACTATTCCTTATTTCAGTGTGATTTTAGCAGAGCTGCATCAGTCAGCTGGGTTATAAATCTCCTTAACAATTAATTTAACAACACACAGCATTTTTCTTAGGTTGATTAAAAATTGGGTTGATAGGAACACAGTTTATTGTAACATCAAGTAATTACACAGCATTTAGAGACAAGAATTCTCTTTAAGATCCTGTAACATGAGGGCTGGGTAAAAATACCACTTTTTGTGCTTTTACATTGTTATAGAGTGCAAGGGGAGAGCAGAGTCCTCAGAACATGGGGACAAGGAGGTTTGAAAATGCAACTTTTAGAACTGCCCCTTTCTGGAGGGAATTGTGAACAGGAATCAGGGGAAATGGGTTCCATCTTTTCTCCAACCATCTGAGCATAAATGTGGAAAACTCTGTGGGGAAATTGGTTTTGTTCTCAGAAACCTGCCAGGGGTTTCCCACAGTGGGAAGGGTCTGCAGGAATCCTTGAGCCAGGATTCCTGTGGGATGAGGAGGGATCATTCAGAGCTGAGTGTTGGGGTGCTTCTGACTCCTTTTTCACTTCATGGATGGAAGAAAAAACCAAATATTTAATTTTTGTGTTTTAAATGCAATGGTAGAATTCATGTTGTTTTAAAAGTCAGCAAGTGGAGAAACAAATCCTGCTTGGTTTAAACTAAATCCTTGAGAATTTTGGCTTTACAACATCCAGCTTTGAGTCCAAGAGCAGTTTACTTGGAAAGTGCTGTTAAGGGGGGAGAAGGTATTGAATGCTTTTATTTTGTTTAAAAATGGCAAAAGATTATTGAAATTTCATGGCCAGTTTTAATTGGAGCAGCAGTTTTCTGCCCTCTGTGCTCTAACAGGACGTTGGGGTGTGGAGACTCAGGGAAGAAATGCCTGTGGTGCTCCAGGGCTCTGCCCTCAGCCCTCAGAAACAGCTTCTGGATACTTGGGGTTAGCAGAATATTTGTAATACCAGTGTGGTTCACATCAATTATTTACTCTTAATTTCCATTGTTTGATTTCATTCATCCCCTCTCCCTGCCCAGCTGGAAAGGGCTGCTTTGGAATTTCAGTCCAAAAAAGGTTTCTCAAGGCTGAATGATCACTTGGTCACCTTTGCTGTATTGAAGCCTAGAAATAAGGATATATTTCTGTAATTATATAGAAATATAATTTCCAGAATAGTTCAGAACAGTCCATGAGCTGGACAAAGGCAGTGTTGGGGCACTGGGTGTCCCTCAGAACTGGCCCTGCTGTTGCAGAATGAGCCCTGGGCTCATTTCCCATTCAGGGAATTGGACTTGAAGTCACTTTTTTATTGATGAGAAATGTAATGCAGATTGGGAAAGCAGATTAAAATCATAGTTCAGATTCACTGGATATGGATATCAGTATTTTATACTACCTCAGGACAGAGACATGTGCTTTACTGTGCTTCCATACTCAGGGACAGCTTTGTGAATTTTGACCTCAGGATTAGAAGAATTTGCTTCTTATTTAATTTATTTTTTTTATTTTTAGCTTTAGTGTTAAATATTCAGCTGGTTGAGAAAAGCCTGTGAATTACAACATAACCTGCACTCCTTCATGGAGGATTTCCTTTCTAATACAGTGATCTATCAGTAGCATTTAATTTCCATCAGGATTTTAAAAAGACAAATGTCTTTTTTAAAATTCAAACCACTTTTTCAGTCTCTCTTAATATTTTCATTAAAATTCAAACCACTTATTTCAGTCTCTCTTCATATTTTCATTCATCACCAGGATTTCATCCTACAGCTTACAAACCAATTGAGAATCATTATTCTATCAACAAGCTAAACAAATGTAAAAGAAATGTAATAGAATAGAAATATAATATGATATGATATAATAGAAATATAATAGAAATATAATATAATATGGTATAATGTAATATAATGTAATATAATGTAATATAGATATAATATAAATATAGTATAGATATAATGTAATATGATATGATATAATTTAATATAATATAAATATAATATAAATATAATATAGATATAGGTATAGATATAATATAGATATAGATATAATTATTCTGGGGTTTTTTATGTGTAAGGTGGATTTAGTATTTTTTTTTCAATTGTAAGACTGAACTAAATGCATCCCTGTTTTCAAGCTCCCATGATTAAAGTCAAGACAAACAAAGTTTAGGCAGAGAAAAGCAAAGCCCCAGTTGGGTGTAAATGAGAGCACATTTGGAGGGCTGTGCAGGCTGGGGGAGGCTGGGTTAAACTCCAGGGTTGTTTCCAGCCCTGCTGTTCCCAGAGTGGTTCCTGCACCTCCAGAACCTCCTCAGCCTCCTCTGGGCTTTGTGTCCCCCCATGCCAGCCCCTCAAAGCCCCCTGCTGTGCTCCCTGTGCCCTGCAGGCTGCAAACCCCACCCTGGATGCTCTGGCAGGAGAAATTGTGATGAAATTCACACCAGGCAGGAGAAGGGTGGGACAAAGAGCAGCTCACTGATAATTGGCTAATGTAATTAACATTTCAACACACAGAAACAAACAGCTTTGTGGAGCTGCTGGGACAGAACCCCTGCTCAGGAATTCCACACTCAGTTCCCAGCGTGGCTGCAGAAATCTGTTTGTTTGTTTGTGGGTGCTTTTTTCAGTCATTGTTCAGCTGAGATTATGAAATGCCAGAGTTGGGCTGGATTCCTGCTTGTGCAAACCTGGCACAGTGAGGGCAGGACCTGGAGGGGCTCAGGTTCCTCCTGGACTGTAATTCCTCTCAGGAATGGTTCAGTGATGGTCTCATATTAGCAATTATAGCCTGAATGCTGAGGTGTGTTGGAACTTCCTTAATTCATGAAGCTCATCAGGCACACAAATCATGTAAAAAACCCTGTTCAAGAATGACCTCAGGAAAGGAGCTCCTGAGGTGCACAGGAGCAGTTCCCCATATCCTGTAGGGATCTTTCTCTTCATCTTCTGCAGCATCACCTTGCCTGGCAGACAAAAAGGTTTGATTAAAAAAATTGGAGATGTTGGACCCAAAGTGGTGCTCAGTGTTTGAAAGCTGTAGAGCTGCTGTTTCTGTATGATAAATGCAGATGTTTCTGTGTAATAAATGCAGATGTTTCTGTGTAATAAATGCAGATGTATTGATGGGTCCTGTCTGTTGTCCAGCCATAGCAAAGGAAAAGCCACTGAGAACATTCCATTCTTTTTAGGTGCATTTATTGTTGTGGAATCTGAGTGCATTCCTGTGGTTTATTAAGTGGCTGCACTATCATCTCTGCAACAGATTGTTAATCCATTGCTCTCCCTCTGAGGAAAATTGTACTTTTAAATGATTTTCCAGTTTTATTGTGCTGTGGAGTGCTGATGGCTGTGTGTGGAATGGGGAGGGAGCAGGAGGGGACACAGGGCAGAGCTGCTGAGTGACTCCTCCTTCATCCCCTGCTTTGAGCAGGACACCATCCTGGCAGAGCTGCTGCAGATCAACAAGGAGTACATCGTGGGGTACCATGAACATGATTCACTCCTGGACCACAAGGAGGAGGAGGAACTCACTGAAGAAGAGAGGAAGGCAGCCTGGGCAGAATATGAAGCAGAAAAGAAGGTAAAGCTGTTTAATCTGGTTTATGTATATGAAAATAACCTTTCCAGGTTTAGGGTCCCAATAACCTTTTCAGTTTGTCTTTGGATAATTAAATATTGTTACAGACCAGGAAATAAATATGTAAAGCAAATATTGACACAGGAGCAATGGAGATACTGTGTCTTTTTTGCTCCTTCAGTGCTGGTTCTTTCTGTGTGTTTGCTTTGCTACTTTAATTACAAGTTCCTTTCACACCTGCATTTTTTTTCTAATTTGTGTTCAAACTCATCTGATGTCCTGTGTAAATCCCTCTTTTCCCATGTGGAGGTGTCCCTGTCAGGGGCTCTGTGTGACAGTGTCACCTTCCTGAGCTAATGCACACATTGACATAAAACCAGTGCTTGATAATACAACAGAAATCTGTGAAATTGCAATAAGGTAGAACCCTGTTCCCATTTTGTTGTCCTGTATTGTATCAGATACAGTTGGTGGTGATTTATCCTCACTAACTGGATGTGTAGGGTGCACCAAAGCTCTTTGTGTTCCTAAAACTAAAGCTGTGCCTTTACCCTTGGCAGGGTCATAAGGGAGGCTATTGAAATGCCACCAAGGTTGAAATTCTCAATCAGATTTGTTGGTATTACCCCAAATTACCTTTTGAATTTCAGTGGGCCAGGCACCCTCAAAAGCCTTCAACTAAAAGTACAAAAAATGGGTGTATAAATTGCCACTGAGCACCTTGAGTGAACTGATGAAAAGGTTTGGGGAGGGAAAAGAAATAGGGGAATAAAGAGTAAAATCTGAAGTTACCCTGTGAGAAATCCAAATGGGTAATGAGCTTTACATTCCTGAGCAAATTGTGCATTTTACTTCTTCAGAATTTCATTACAGGCTGGTCAAACTTTACATTAAGTAGTGGGTTTTCAATATAAAAAATTATCTTAACCAATTTAAACTGTGCTAATAAGCAGTGGTCATTTATATATCAAATATTGACAAGCTAAAGTCAGAGCGTATTCAAGACTGGGGCTTGGGTTCCTCTGTGACTGAAATGGGGTTCTGAGCTGAGCTTGGGAACCTCCATGCTCAGTGTTCAGGGCCTGTGACTGTCCCTAGGGCAGCTCTGGCTGTGTGGTTATTGCAGAATTATCAGTGTGGTTATTGCAGAATTATCATTGTGATCATTGCAGAATTACCATTGTGATCATTGCAGAATTATCAGTGTGATCATTGCAGAATTCTCAGTGTGGTTTTTGCAGAATTCTCAGTGACCAGGGCCCTCTGTGTTTTGCAGGGCATGACCATGCGTTTCAACATGCCCACAGGGACCACCACAATGCCCACAAATTTCAGCTCTCAGACTTATATTCCTTACAATCTGGGTGCTCTGTCTGCAATGAGTAACCAACAGCTGGAGGTAAGGAGCACTGCATGCCTGTGTTGCTGCAGGGGTTTTCTCTCACAAATTGTGGATAATGTCAGCTCAAAATATTTTTATATTTTTGGATTTTGGGGGTGGGTGGGGGTTGCATGTAGCTTTACTGAAGTTTAATTTGCATGTATATAAACCTGTACCTGGGCAGATTGTCAGGATTCTGGAGCATCACCTGCATTCTTTGCAGACTTTAGTTACCACTTTTGAAACTGTAACATCTTCAAGTCTGTATGGTAGAAAATTTACCTGGGTTTTTACTATTCTCAAGCTGGTCTGAAAACCTGTGGGTACAAAAATAGGTTTTTACAAATTGTAAGGTTTATACTTGTTGTTCAACTGCTCTGTGCTAAAATTCAAATAGGTGGCAGCTTAGAGTCATTGACTTGTGCAAATTGAGAGCAGAGAGGTAATTGAAGTCTAGGTATGTACAAGAGGAGGATTAAGAAGGCTGGGGAAGAAATGTGTTTGCTGTTTCTGTGCTTTACAACTGATGTTGTGGTGTTTTCTCAGGACCTCATTAATCAAGGAAGAGAGAAGGTAGTGGAAGCAACCAACAGTGTGGCTGCAGCAAGAATCCAGCCCCTTGAAGACATCATTTCAGCCATAGTGAGTGCAATGGATAACCCTGGGCTTAGATCAGGAGTGGAGAACATTAAATATTATCAAACAAAGCTGTTGCTACTGGAAATGGTCATCCAGCTAATGAAGTGCATTATTAATGAGTATCATTTCTAGTTGGGAGTGACCTTTATCCCAGCAGTAACCCTTGGTGTGCAGCTGGCACAGAGCCTTACAGGAGTGGCACTTTAGATCCATAAGTATTTGCCATGGTCTGAAAATGCTGGTTTTTCTAGAAATCAGAACAGCAATTACAGGCAAATAGTTATTGTATTTTGTGGACTGCTAATTGCCAGTTAGAAGAACTAATAACTGCTGGTTGTGGTTCTGGTGAAGCAGTTCTGCACTCACTGGAAGTTGGGCTGCTTTAACTCTTGGTGCAACTGCGAACATGACCCAGAGCCTCAGTTACTGTCAGGATTTTGTTCAAACCACCAGTGCCAAGAAGGTTTTTTTGCTTTTCAGTGGAAAGAAAACTTAACCCTGACGGAGAGCCAGGTGCAGGCCCTGGCCCTGAACAGGCAGGCGAGCCAGGAGCTGGACGTGAAGCGCCGGGAAGCCATTTACAACGACGTGCTCGGGAAACAGCAGATGGTAAAACATCCTACATTTATTTACCTACTGCCAGAGCTTGAATGAGAATCTTGTGTGTGTTCATTCCTGAGCTACGAGTGTATGTTTAGGCACATAAATATCCCTCACAGAGTGGTCAGCAGCGTGCTGGAGTTCATTGCTTGGCCTCAGTGAGGGAGAGGTTCATGAAAAAGCCACTCGCCAGGTTTTGGAGCTAAAGGGCTTTGCTGCGAGGTCATGAGGCATAAAGAGAAATCTGATTCCCAGAGCTCAGCCAGCCACTTGGGGAACACATCTTAGAGAGTGTTGGTAATGTTGTTTTAGCTTAGAATTACTTTGCAGAATCTGAAAGTTGCCCAGATGATGTCAGAGGGAAGAGTTTCTCTCTCAGGCAAACAAACACTGACAGTGCACAGGCGGGACTTTCAAAGGGAAGATGAATGGTACCTGACAGATGATGATGTAACTTATACCTGGGAATAATTTCACAGTAGAGTACACGTTGCCATGGCAACTCACCTAAATGCTGCCTGCAACACAATAGCCAAGTCTTCAGGAGAACTGAGCCCTAAATGCTGTTACTAAATGGTTTCTGCAGTAATGGGCTGCTGAATGCCATCACATTAGGGATGGTGATAACAATGGGGCTTTTTCCCCCAGCCATGCTGTCCCTAACAAATTGATTTGAGCCCTGAACCTGATCCTGGGAGCAGGGGGACGTGTGGTGCACTCAGGCAGCTCTGCTTTCCCTCCACAGTTGATCGGCTGTGTCCAGAGGATCCTGATGAACCGGCGGCTCCAGCACCAGTACAACCAGCAGCAGCAGCAGCAGATGTCCTACCAGCAAGCAGCCATGAGCCACCTCATGATGCCAAAGCCTCCAAATCTAATCATGAATCCTTCCAGCTACCCAGCCATAGATGTGAGAGGAATGTATCAGTCAGTGTCTGGTGGGATGCAGCCACCACCCCTACAACGAGCACCACCCCCAATGAGAGGCAAAAATCCAGGGCCTTCCCAAGGGAAATCAATGTGATTTTGCACTAAAAGCCTAAAGGATTGTTAAAATCAGAGAAAGAACTTTTTATTTTTTTAGGAATCAATGGCCTAACAGAACTCAACTGTAAAAAAAAAAAAAAAAAAGAATTAAAAAGAATAGTTTGTTTGCTCCCCTTAAATACCATGTTCCATATTAGTGTTTCAGCTTTGTTTAAATAGGTCACGATGTTTTCCCTGTTGTCAGTGATGTTGCCTAGAATCTTCTTACATATGTTGAGTACAGGAGATAACAAGTTGTTTTCAGTGAAAACAAGTCCTCCCCTTACAGTAGCATCTCCACAGGTTTCCTGTCTAAACTCCTACGTTTGCTTTTCGTGGCTGCAAAGCTTTGGGAAGCTTAGGAAGGATTGCAGGTCTGTAAGTTCAGTCTGACATATGTGAATTGAAAACAGCTGAGTTCTTGATTAGAGTTGATTCCTCAAATTATGGAATACTTTTCTGCTTGCCCATTTCTTTCTATTAGTGGGAACGTTGTAACAGAAATAGTTTAGTTTCCTTCACGGGTCATCTGTGCTGAATGGAACAGGAGCTGAAAACGCTCCCTGAAACAGAACTGAGTGCAATATTTGTAACTACTACTGCTCTGAGACACAGGGAACTGTGCATCCAGCCTTAAACAGGACTGGGCCTTCCCCAGTCTGCTGCCATTTCTTATTTTCAGTTCCATGTGATAGAATAACAGCTGATGGTCTGGAGTGGAGATGCTTTTCCTTCAGAGGCTGATCCCTGCTGTGGAGTCCAGCACAAAGCACATTTCTGTAACTCCTTCCTGCTGGTGCTACTGTCTCCTCCATTGCCGGCAATGGGGGACGGGCCAACACAACTCAATTCCTGTCCTTTGGGGTAAATTGGTGGTGGTGGCCAGGGTCAGGTGGCCTCCCAGAGAACCCCCTGTCAGAGAACCCCCCGTCACAGAACCCCCTTTAACGTGGCACAGCCACTGCCCATTGGAGATCCATACAGAGAAAGTGCTGTAGCAGCTTCTGGAGCTGCCAGAAGCGTGAAACGACCTTACTGACAGAGATGGGGTTATGCACTCCTCCCCATCCCTTCAGCTGTGTGAAAACATGGGTTAGGACACAAAGAGCTTGATTTTGCTTTTGTTTCTGCTCTGGTTTGGGTTTTTTTTAATGTAGGTCAGAGATAAATTTCAGGTTTATTCTATACCATTGTCACTCTCTTTGCCCACACTTGTTGGGTTGTCAGGTTCTTATGAAATACAAATAGGACTTTCCTTTGCATAGACTTTGGGTGATTCTTACCCCCCCAAAAAACCCCATTGATCATCTAGGGGCACAAGTAAGTGGCAGGAACATGGAGATGGTGGTGTGTGGACAGCACAGGGAGACAGATGGAGGCAGTGGCTCCACATTGTGCTGGACTCTTCTGATGCTGGTGTGAACTAAAAAAATTTTGGTTTCTGGGAAGTTTCTTGCAAGAGTTTGAGTTCTTGCCCTGAATGGACAAGTTTTGCAGATGTTCCACGATGTTTTGATGTGTGACTCACACTTGGTTTGTGACATGGACAGAGGTTGGTTGGGCTGCTGCAAGCCCAGCTGACAACTTTCTGTCTTGGACTCTTTGATGACAAGATACCACAAAAGACCCTCAGTGTGTTCTAGTGCTCTGCCAGCTCTACAGTTAACTCTGATCTGGGGGAGGGAGCAAAGAGAGACATGTTGGCACTAGAAGAGACAAAAGTGAGATGTTGAGACAAACATTTGAAGGCAAATGTACTCTGGGTAACTGTCACCGATATTCCTACGTGTTGTGAATAAGAGAAGTACTTTCTACCAAACCTGGGAATGTTAAGTGGAGTTTTACAGTAACTCAAAGACTTAAATGTGGAAGTTTTAGGCAACATTGAAAGGCACATTTTATTTCATCCTGGACAAACCTATGGATAACAGAAGATAATGCACAAGAAGGAATACAAGATAAGCATTGAAGTAAAACCTGGACCACTTTGCTTACGTTTCTCACTCGACATTTTAGCTGCATAACAACGTGCTTTGAGTATAACATCAGGCTTTAACCAGTACTTAAAGACAGAACATACATCAGTAAGATAATAAAAGGCTCATTTTTATATTTGTTTTAGATGTTTTAACTAGATAAAAATGGCTTAAGATGACAAATAAAAATGTTGCTTGTAATACAGTTTTGCCTGCTAAATTATCCACATTTTGTAACCTGTTTATTCCTTTGGATGTAAAGCGTTTTTGCTTAGTATCGTGATATTGTATATGTTTTGTCCCAGTTGTATAGTAATGTTTCAGTCCATCAACCAGCTTTGGCTGCTGAAATCATACAGCTGTGAAGACTTGCCTTTGTTTCTATTAGATGGCTTTTCAGTTCTGTATTAAATATCTTAAGTACTATAGAAAAGGTGTCCCCTCTTCCTATAAGGCTGTTTTGTAATATATATAAGGACTGGAAATGTGTTTTTAAAAAAGAAGAAGCATTCAAGTATGACAATATACTATGTGTTTTCACCATTCAAAGTGCTGTTTTAGTAGTTGAAACTTAAACTATTTAATATCTCATTTAATAAAGTGACCAAAATACATCAACGTGCCTTGTGCTACATTCACAGTCCAGTGTTAACTCCACAGGGATTCAGCCTGGGAATGTTCTTTGGAGAACTGTGCTGTGAGTTGAAGCTCTTACTGTTTTCTACAATGACTTTAGTGGGTGTAGACATTGATTTCATTTAGGGAAAATACCTGTGGTCCAGATTTTCAAATTACTTTATTAACAGCTTCTGCCAATCTGTCTGTTAAAAATGCAATTACTTGTCCAGCAGTAAGATGGTTAAAAGTGAGGTGAAGTTCTGCTGAGTCAAATCAGAATGAGATGCTGCTGTATTTTAACCTGGTAGTTGTACTTGTCCTGTCCTTAGTTATTAAATCCCCCCTGTTGGGCACAACACCCCCTTTCCTATGCAAAGGAAAGTGCAATAATTGTGTTTAAAGGCGCCCTCTGCTCGTTTCCTGGCACTGCAGGGCTGCCCAGGGGTCTTGGTAAAGCTGAGGGAGGTGGGAATGGTGTCTGAGGTGGAAATATTGGAGTTGTGCTCCAAGGGGCCCTGTGGGCAGCGTGTTTTTAAATATCCCTGGGACTGATGGGAGGCAGTGGGCAGCTCAGGCTGGATGTGGCTGTCTGTGCTGGGCTGGGAAGTGTCCTGGGATGAGTCCCATGTCCAGAATGTTGGGCTGAGGTGTCCCAACACTGACCAGCCCCGTTGTTGTGTCAGCTGTGCCCAGCCTGAGCAGCTTTTGCCTTTATCTTAAAAGCAGAACCACTTTCCACACAGTAAATGAAACTAAATTCATCAGTTCAAGCAAAAAACAGTTTTGAAGTTGGATAGATTTTCAATGTTTATGGAAAGCCAAACATCCTAAATGTTCCCAGCTGGAGGAGTGTGGAAAAAAGCTGGTGTTGCAGCCCAGCACCAGTAACCACGTGGTGTCTGAACTTCCCAGACCTGCTCAGGTGTCAAATAACCCCCTGTGCACCCTCTGTGCTGTGGAACCCACCCTGGGGATGAGGCCTGGGCACCAGAATAATCCCAAATGTGGCTCTGGCAAAGCTGTGCTGCTGTGAAGGGTCTGGACCAGCTCCTGCCCTGCTGTGTGTGGCTGGGGTGAGTGGGATGAGTTCATCCTGTGTGTGACCCTTTCATGCAGCCACAGCTCCTGCTCTGCTTTCCCCAGGGGTGGCTTTGGGGGCACTGGAGGGGTGTTGGAAGGGGCTGTGGCCCCAGTGGGGACATTGCCCTGGAGAAGGGCAGGGGCACAGGGGGAGGTGGGGTCACCCCTTGGGTCTGTGCTCAGCCCCTCCAAGGTCTGAACTCAAACACCCCCCTGGCCCTGTGTGCACAGACCCTGCTTGAGAATGAGTGAGACAGGAACTGGTACCTGAGGCACCCCTCAAACCCCGATCCGGGCACTCCAGCTGCTTTAGGAGTTCAGTGTGCCCATTTCCCTGGGTTCTCCCCATGCCCACAAGCAGTGGAGAAGAGAGGCCCTGGCCATGTCTGGTGTGGTGACCTGCCCTGCTTGGTGGCATCTCCTGGCACCTGACACCTCCTGGCACAGCAAGGGAAGAGCCTGAGAATCCCTGGAATTCACTTCCCAGGGCTCCTGCTCACCCCCAGTGCAGGTGTGAGGTGACAGCCTTGGTGTTCTCCAGGATGAGAATTCAGCAGCTCTGGGGCAATTTTGGAGAAAGCAATGACCAGCCCTGATCCAAGGGGTGCAGGTGTCTTTGTGTCCACACCAACACAAACTTCAGCCCTTCTCCTTCAGGAATGCTCCATCCCTGGGTGTCCTTCCAGAAACATCTCAGCCAAAATCTGGCAGCAGCAGCAGCAGCACATCTCTGGATGTGCAGCCAGGTGGGACAACACCAGGACACCTTCATTGCCTTCCAGCAGTTTCTGGATTTCTTCTTTCTGGGTTCCCTCTGCAGTTTTGGGCTCTCCATCTTTGGGACCTCCTCTCCTTTTCCCCTTTGGAGAAAGGAGCCCCAAGCCAGGCATTCCACCCACAGGCAGCAGGGTCTCCATGGGGATGTCCCTGAGGGCACATGGATGTTGGCACTTGTATGCCAGTCTCCAGACAATCCAATCCATCCCTGTGCCCTGGGTCATGAGCCAAAGCCAGGGAGAAAGGCACTGCTTTGCTTGGCTCGTGCTTGGCCTCTCCCAGGCAGCTCCTCTCTGTTTCTGCACCCTCCATAGTGAGACTGCAGCATTTCCCACCTCTGCTGGAGCCTCCTCCCTCCTGCTCTGCACAGCTGTCCCAGATAATGTTTCACAGAGCAGGCCCAGCCCTCCTGGGTGGAAGGAGAAGGTTGAAGAGATGCCTTTGTCCTGTTTGCTGTGGTGTTTCCAGACCCACAGCCTTGTGTGCAGAGCAACTCTGGGCTCAGGGGTTCCTGGGGATCACATCCACCCCCTGCCCCAGCCTTTGCCTCTCCTTCGAGAGAAGGTTTCCAGCTGGCTGTTGTGACTTTGAATCCCATGGAATCTACATGAGCTGAGACCCCAAACACTGTTTCCTTTTGCTGACTTGGAAGATTCTGTTAGCTTCAAGCAACCCAAACATGTTTTCCTCTCAAACTTTCCTAGCAAGGTCCATCTGCCAGCCCTGTGACACCTCCAGGCCGAAGGAGCAGTTGGAATCTTCAGGTGGGGAAGCAGCTGTACCAGGAGGACAGGATGGGGTGGAGAGATGAGTGTGCCCACACAAACCCACTGTGCATCACAGCCCCCTCCTGTGCCACTCAAAATGCACCCCATGTCTGTGGTGGTTCCCTCTGCTGCTGTTCAGCTCCCAGCTCACTCAGGTCACTCACATCTTCAGCTGCTTTGCTGAACCAGAACCAAACAATGCAAATTCCTGTGAAAGAACCATTTGGGTGGGATTTAGCAGTGCTGAATTCCCCATTTAATGAATGCCCCACACAGGACAGGACAGGACAGGACACCAGCCTTTACCAAGGGGTTTCCAGTAAATTCTTTGTGGATTTTGCTTTTTGCAAGTATGAGTTTTTTGAACCCAGATCCTGAAAAGGTGTTTTACAGCATCCCTGGTACCTGTGTGTGCCTTTGTGGCAGGAGGTTGGGTATCTGAAGAACAAGTCCAGCATTGCCCCCATGGGCCAAATCATCTCCCTGTGGAGTTGGTAAAAAATATACTTGGCATTGCTGAGATCAGGTTTGGACCTTCATTCTGAAAAGGAGCAGGATCATAACCACCAGATTTATCTTCAAGCACAACAGAAAGCCCTGGATGGAAGGAGCAGGATCATCCCAGGGGCCAAGCAAGGCTCCAGGGCTGAGGGATTTCCCTTGATGCAGGGGAAGGTCAAAAGTGCACCTGAGGACGCGTCTCGTGAGCGATGGAGCTCCGGCACGGCAGCCGGGGATGAGATGTTTCGGCAGTGACTCAGTGGAAGAAGCTAAATAAACTCTTTTTATTTCAAACACAGGATTAAATTCCTTCATGTCTGCATCATTGAAGGTAAAGCTCCTGTAATCTCCTCATTGCCAACCCCAGCCTGTTGTCTGGTGGCTGCTGGACCCGCTGGGACAGCGAAGGGACGTGGGAGGTGGCAGCAGAGAGGGTGAGAGACAGTCGGGAGCAGAGCTGGCCTCTAGAGCTGCTGCTCCTTTAGTGATGTAGCTCATGCAGAAGCTGGTGTGGATCATCTCTAGGTCAGTGAAAATGTCCTGGGAATTCACAGGCTGAAGAAGAAGGAGCTGAGGTGTTACCATGAGTGTTTTGCAAGGAGGAGGTTCAGAAACAACACTGTGGACAAAACTTTGTGATAAGGAGAAGCCAGAGGCAGCACAGCTGTAGTTGTTCAGGTTTTTGCACACTCCAGAGAACCCTGTTTGCTGTCAGCCTCTCCTCGTGCTGCAAAGTGCCTGTGCCTCTGCAGCCACACACTCCTGCTCCCACCGTGCTGAAATCCCTCTCTGCTGACCACAGGGCACAGGACACGAGCTGGCACCATTGCTGGAAGCTTTCGCTGCAGGTCTGTGACATCCCAGGCAGGCAGCAAGGGCAGATGTGGCACAAGAGTCACTTGAGGGCCTGTGCTGGCACAGCCAAGCTCCCCCATGAGTGTCCCTGGCCTGGCCTGACTGGAGGAGAGCTCTGCTCCCTGGCACTGCTGGGCACAGCTGGGAATATGGGGCTGGCTCAGGGCTGCCAAATGTCATCAGGTTTGCAGCTGGAGGCAGAGGAAAGGCGACAGGACTGTGGGACCAGGCAGCTTCTGCAGAGGGAAATGCCACACAGCCATGAACATCCCAGCACTGCCTGCAGCAGGGGGTCACCCACATCCAGGGTAACTGCCTAAAAGTGAGGGGGTTTAGGATTGCTCTTGTTGCTTTCTATTTCTCCATGGATTTTTCATGGTGCTGCAGGTAAATCTCATGCAAGATGTGATGGTTTTATTGCAGGACTGAAGGGTCCATCCAAAACACAGCAGATGCTTCAAATGTTTCTCCTCTTGGCTTCGAGCAGGACAGTAAATCCACAGGGATGCCTCATGCCCCAAGGAGACCGAGCTGGTGCTTCCCAGACCTGAGATTTGATGTCATCTTCCTGCAGGAGTTTGGGCTTAGGTAATTGATCTTTGCTGCACAAAGCCCTTTCAGAGGTGGATTTCTTGTTCATGTTGCTGGGGAAATACCGGGTTAGTTGTTGAAGAGTGCCAAAAAAAAGGGCTAGCGAGAAATCTATAATATAAAGACAATTTTATTGCCGATAAGCTCTTAAAACTCATTTTTTTTCCTGTTTCAGTAGGACCTTATTCTTCCTGATGAAAATCCGGTCATAGCATCTCTCATTAAAAATAAAATTATTTTGAAATAAATAAATATATAAAATAAATATCATATACATTTTATAAATAGTTTTGTCCTTATGCACAGTATCCATGCTTACATCTGAATAATGTTCCTTGCCCCATTCCCACCCCAACAGCAGGAAGAACCCCACAATTCAGGACCAGTCCATGGAGCATCATGCATGTAGCAAACTCCCAGGCTGCTTAAGCAGGGCACCACTCAAAGGCTTTTCCTTAGCAGGGAACTATCCCAGTCCAGCAGCAACATCTGCAGCAGTTCTGTGGTCTTTGTTTTCTTTTCTTTTCTTCTCTTCATTTTTAGGTTGTTTTGGGGCTTTCTTTTCCCCAGTGATCAGGTTTGCTCACCTGCTCGTTCCTTTAAGCAACCATAACATTGAATATTCAGCCTCTCTTGTAGCAACCGGGTAACGAAAGTGAACGAAAATGGAAGATTAAATGTAGGGTTCCCTCCCTTGCCCTACCCCCGCCCCATAAATAACCCAGGTTCGATATACACTGGAAACAAGGAGGAACAGCAGTGTCTGAATTCAATGTAAGTGCTTCCCTAGGTCATCTACTCTTACAGGAATGATGGAATGACTATTAATAGAGTGCTCTTGGAAAAAGCTCGGGAGCCCAAGTATGTACACTGCCACTGCAGGAGCCATCACCTGTAGTGGAAGAGGTCTCTGTACATGGCAGGGATTTTGGCAGGGTCCACAGGCCGGGGTAAGAAGTGGGTGAATTTCTGGTGTCTCTTAGTCCTGTACCCCTCGCGAGGGGAGCCGTCCTTGTTGAGGGCCACGTAGTACTGGCGCTCCGAGTCGGGGTGCTTGTACAGCGTGGACGCGTACGTGTTGTACCAGTTCTCCTCAAACTGCTCGCGGAAAACGCACTCCCGGCTCAGCTTCTTCTGCCGTGGGGAACAGAGACACTTGTGTCAAAGAGGCACAAGAGAAAACATTGCCACCATTCCTACATTTGTTTTTCTAGTGTTTTCCCCACTGCCTTATCCTGGCAACCCTGAGGATGAGGACTGTGCTGCTGGGGATGAGAGCTGGAAATGGGCACAAGTCAACACCCAAGGACCTCTGGAGTTGGAGGAGGAAGGAGACAAAAGCAGAAGGTGGGCATGGATTTTGCAAAGGTGCTCTATGAGTAAATCAGACAGGCACACAACAAAGCCCCAAACCTGTCCAGGTGTGAGTTTGAGATTGCTGGGGTGATTAGGAACCCCTCTGCAAGGTACCACACACCCCAAATCCCCTCTTTTGGATGGGAGAAGCAGCAGGCAGCACATCTGAAGGGTCCTAAACAGCAAAACAGGAGCAGGCACTGCTTTGGAAGTTCAGGGCACACAGGTGGATGCACTGAGATGGGAATGAAAGCATTGCTCAGGATTTCACCTCCTGGAGTGGCAGTGAGCTGTGATGGGAGGCTGTAACAAGACCCAGGGATCTTTAGGGTGGTGACAGGTGATGTGATGAGGGCGTGTGGCTGGTGCATCCCACACTGGCGTGGGGGGACAGATGGCACTGGTGTCACCACAGCCACTGCCAGCCTTCCCATCCAGCCCTTACAGCTGGGGGCTCTTGGCTGTTTGATGATGGACCTTTCGTTTATGTCCAGTGCTCCTTCCCTCTGCCTCCCATCTCCATGTGCCTGGCTGCAGTGGGGAGCAAGGCTGTCCCTCTGCCCCACAAGGACACAGGGGGCTTTGCCAGCCCTGCTGTGCTGTCACAGAGGGTCCAGCCATCCCATCCCACAGGGGTGCTGCCAGGGTGACTGGAGCCCTTTCAGCTCAAGGGCAGCCAGCAAATGTAGAGTGCTCTAATATTACAGCCACTGTCCCTCCACTGTAAACTATCTGGGCAGGGAATGTGTTCCCTCTGAGGCACACTGAGTGCTCAGTAAATGTTACTGCTTGCAGTAGATGTGTTTTGTAACACAATCCAGGAGCTCACCTGTGCTCAGAACCTGTTTTCAATGTTTTGCTGCTAATTAAATAAAGCCTGAGGTGAGTTGTGAGCCCTCCAAAAGTCCTAGGCCACAGCCTTGGCCATCTGAGACCCAGGGAACTGCAGGCTTCTCTTCCCAGCTCTGTCAATAAATACAGGCTGGTTTTTTTTCCTCCTCTCAGATGCCATCTACTTGGAATATGTTGGAACCTGATGACTGCCTGAACTCTGGCTGCTGCTTTGCCCCCATTCCCCCGTGCTGCACTGGGCAGTTTGGAGTACAGCGCTTGTGGAAAATGTTTGGCGAGTCTGGGGTGATTCTGCAAGGTGTGATTTATTCCTTTCCAAGCCCTGGGATGTCCCCACTGAACCTGACACCACACAGGCAGCAGGCAAGGTGCTGCCTGGGACTTTTGCTGCCCTAAGTATCAGTGGCATTTCTGAAATCCTTGGGGAGCTTTACAGCAATGCTGGCACGAGGTCAACAGGGACAGGCGGAAAAGCTCAGTGTCCTGAGGGGACTCCACGTGTCGCTGTGGGGATGGCTGGCCCTGGCTGCATCAACACAGGCATCAGGCAAAATTGGCACAGAGGGAAATAATAAACTTGCTGAAAATTTAAAAATACCGCTGTACTGTGATCTCCCAAAATACCATTGTAATGCTAATGCTGTTGTCAGGCGCTGTTTTATGGACCTTTAATTAAGAATACTGTAGTGGCTTTTGAGTTCCAAAAGCCATCATTGTACAACCCACGTGTCCCAGATTTTAAAACTCCAGGGTTATTTGGGGACCTGGCTCGTGACGGCGGCAGTTTGGAGCAGCCTTTTGAGTGTGTCCCTGCAGTGTCCTGCCTGGTGCACAGGATCCCAGAATGGTTTGGGTTGGAAACAACCTTAAAGATCACCTCATTACAGACCTCTGCCATGGGCAGGGACAGCTCCCACGACTGTCCTCAGGTCAATTCTGTTTCCAGATTCAGTGCTGTAAAATGTTACCCTATTTTTGTTTCTGTGTTGTCACATGAACACGGGATCTAGAATTTAATTAACCCATCATGAAACTCGATTCACAATCAGAGCTGCAAGGTTTGAAGGCAAAGAGGGGGGGATGCATGGGCTCATGTTCTCCAGCAGGCACGAGTGAAAGCTGAAACTCCAGGAGCTGCTGAGCAGCCTTAGAGTTTGACAGGAGAGGTGCTGCTCTAGCCCTGCTTTCTGAAGTGTGCTTCAGGAGATTTTGTGTTTTATGGAATCCTGGTGATTTTTCTTTTTAATATTTTGCATGTTTTTAATTTAACCACTCTGCATTTAAATGCTGTGTCAGCCAGAAGCTGTTACAGAAATGAAGTGGGAAAAGAATAGTTATTGGTGCATGCAGTATTTGATGATCAGGGAATTACAGTGGTTTGGGTTGGAAGGGACCTTAAAGTTCATCCCTGCCCTGGGCAGAGACACCTTCCACTGTCCCACACTGCTCCAAGCCCCATCCAGCCTGGCCTTGGACACTGCAAGGGATGGGGCAGCCACAGCTTCCCTGGACAACTATCTCATACAAACATCAGCAGCTGTGTCTTAAATGGTGGAAGGGTCTGTGGCAGTCTCAGGTGGAAATGGGACAAGGAAAAATGAGCTAAACTCGTGGTTTGCCAGTCAAAGGTTTCCTTACAGCTTCTGTGTATGCAGAGTACATGAGTTTTAACTTGTACACTGAAGCTTATCTGATGGTGAGAAGGAAGTGCTGCCTTCTGCTTTGGTTTAAAACTGGTTTATTTGATTTAATTTTATTTTTACTGTGATCCACCCTTAATTGAGCTAAATAATTAGGAACTGAGTTAAATTAACCTGTAGGAAGCACCTCTGCCCAGCTGTTAAAACCTGGCATTTTGACTGTAAGTCATAACACTTAACGAGTTTACACTTGGGGTTTTTAGTCAAAACATGGAAAATTTTAGCCTGAAAATGGCACTTCTAGGAAACCATGAACAGCAGCCCTAAACTCCTAAAAGGAGTTACAGAGAATTTTACAATAACACTCAGGCTACAATTTCAGCTTCTGTTGGTTAAAGAGCCGTAATACAAAGACAAGACCTGAAGATAAGTGCAGACCAGACCATGAGAGGTGAACACAACTGATGTGTTACTCAGGCTGGGAAAACACATTAACAAACATGGCTTTTTGCTAAATGTCTCCCTGCCTTTACCTGGCCATTGCCACACCATTTCTGAAAGGCAAAACCTCAGTGTGATGTCTGGGGGCTGGGCACCACTGGGGGCTCCCACAGCAGGAGTGAATCCTCCCTCAAACCCAGTTTCCTATATACCATTTCTGCTAAAACAGCAGTGGCATCAAGGCTAGGTTGGAGATCACTGGCACCCAAGGACGTGGAGGGCACAGCTGAGGCCACAGGCTGCAGTGGGACAGGGTGGAATCAGCCCAGCCTCAACTTACCGACCCATAGAGCTCGCCTCTCTCATTCATGCCGAGGTAGAGTCCGGAGTCCACCCCACGGATGCTCACCAGCCCCACTGCCAGGCTAATAAACTCCAAAATCCCTAAAAAAGAAAAAAAACCCTGCAAATCATACAGAGGAAAAAAACAACACCAGGCTCCAGCAACAAAAACAAATCAGCCATTCCCAGTAACAATGCAGTTCTTAACTCTATAGTTCCATCTGTGTGCAATCTTCTGATTTCCAGTCTGGGCTTCTCCCCAGCATTGTGAATTTGAGTTGCCTAAGAGGGATTGTCTTTGCTAATGAGAAAAGCTTTGCAAGGTTTTGTTGGTTTGTGTTTGGATTTTTTTCATAATTATCACCAAGAAGACAGATGCAGAAGCTTGGGCCTGGTCACTAGCAATGTCAGAAGGCTGTTACCATGCTAGGTTTTATTCTTCACCAAAATAAGTGTTGTTTTGTCTTCTAGAATAAGATGATTGTTCTACAAGTTTTAAAGTCATGGGTTCAGTAAGAAGAAGTGAAAAGCACTAGAAGAGATGTCTGTGAGGACTGTCTTCATCCTGACACTCCAGTGGGATACTTGTAAACCCAAAATGTTTATACAAGCCATAGGGATAAAATCCAGCTATAAAACAAAGCATATAGGTTAAAAATGCATCTTCCTCTACAGCCTTCAGAGCCAGGGAAATGCCAGTCCATTCTCCATCATCCCCTGCCACTGTTACTGCCAGAATCTGCCCCCTGTGTCCTGCTGCCTGTCCCAGCCTCCTGCCTCTTCCCAGTCCAGCAGCATCTGTCCCAGCCATCCCTAGCCCTGCAACAGCAACTGTTTTACCCACGGGCTGCAGCCTGCTATGATGGTGGCAGCCTCATTTCCTCTGGAAAGGAACAGCAGGGTCTGGCTGCTGCACCCCCACAGCTGCAGCTGTTTCAATGGGGGGAAGACTTGTAACAGGAGAACCTTTGGTGAAGCACTTAAAACCAAGCAGCCCCTACCCAACACCACAAGTGGTGGGGACCTTCAATCTTCCCAGGAAGAATTTCTGAAAGGAGTGGTGGGACTGCGTTATTATGGATTTCACACACCACCTATGTCGAGGTCACGGGCAGTTTTGCCAGTGTCCAGTACAGGATTAATTAGCTAGGAGGCAGAAGGAAGAGGCTTTTCCTCATCTCATCTGATGTCTCCATTGACTGGAAGGGAAAGTTGCTCTAACCTTTAGCATGGCTCCAGCTCTCCTAATTTAGCTCCCAAAACATCCAGCCCTGGGCAATTGATGCTCTGATCAGGTTACCTCTCACAGCTCCTCTTAGAAGTATTGCCTTGGTTTTAAGGCACCGCGTGACAAGCAGCCACCTGAGCCAGCTGACTTCAGTGGCAGCCACAGCTCTGGGTCACCCCCAGCCTGGGGCATGGATGGGACGCTCTCAGATGACACTGCATCACTGCCTAAATACAGGACAGCACAGACAGCCATGGACACCCCTGACCCACTTTGTGCAGTGCAGACTCATGGCCAGGTGCCGGCAGCCAAGCTGGCTGCAGGAATTCCTCCCTACCCTCAGACCTGTCCTCCCTTTCCTCTGCCTGCTCTGGGGCTTGTGCATCTAACCCAGCCCTCCCTGGGCGCTAGGGGACACAAAATATGGACTTGGGAGTGGCAAGGCCTGGAGGCAAACAGGGAAACAAACACCACAAAACACACTTTATGGACCAGAGTAGATATTTTACAGGCTGAAATATACCCAGCTACACATCCTGGCCTGGGACACATCCTGCCTGCAGAAATATCAGCAACAGGCAGCACAGGCAAGGAAGGCAGCCTTTCCAAGCCAGACAGACACAGACCCTGGCTCTGCTCTCCTCAGTAGCTGTTGTGGTTTCTTAGCTGAAAAGAATCCCAAACAGGGAGGAGAGAGGTGCAGATGAGGGGTGGTTTCCTCCCTTCACTACCCACCAGTTCTGACAGGAGGGAGTTACTGAACTGCTGAGTGCTTTTTCCCATCTGCAGACCAGAAATTAGCACAGACACTATTTGAAAAAGAGGGAGTGAGGAAAGATGTACAACTACAGGGAGTGTAAAAAGTAAAGCAGGAATACACAGATACACCCAGGAATGGGGGAGTGTTTCCCAGGCTGGAGACAAAGGAATAGTCAAGTGAAACATGTCAAGTAACTGGAGAATGGTAGATGGACCTTTCTGTAGGTATAGACACAGTCCTTAGCATCAGCACTTTTTTTGTCTCCTGTCACTTCTGAGAAGCAGGAAAATGTTGCTGGTTCCACTGAGAAACTGAGGGATGTCTAAGGCAGGGGAACCCAGATCTTTTCTTGAGTATGCCCACACTCATGCTCTGTATGAGGCACATCAGTGCAGGTCTCCCAAAGACCTGGCAAGGACCAAACCAGGAGGAGCATCAGCATCTTCCTTCTCTGAGCAGCAATGAGACATCCCTCACCTGGTGCAGGTTGGGTAGATACGGGTTTTTGCAAATGAAATTTCTTCCAAGACGTGCCCATGCCAATCTCTTCTGACAACATCCCTTGTAGTGTTCCTCTTTTCTGATCTCTGAGTGGCACTTGGAGACATGCATGGAAGATGACTATGTTGAAAGAGCATTAAGAACGTAACTTGAACCCACAAAAGTCAGGAGACAGAGTGAAGGCTGAAAATATGTGGGCGGATATCCATCCTGTCCTTAACTCACTCCAATTCTAGACAAAATTGCAGCTTCGTACATCTGATCCCCAGCAGCACAGGGAGTGGCCACTGGGGCCAGCTCAAGAATTCTCTTTCCAATTGTAGCGGTGTGTTTTTGTGGTAGAACATGCCTTTGTTTTTTTCTTTTGCTTTCTTTTTTTCTTTCCCCCAGGACTTGCCTTTCTTTTTTTCCTCACTTTGATTATTCATTCTCTTTGTTCCTTGAGTCTTTCCAGATAAGACTTGGAGAGATTTGATTAAGACTCTGACTGGATTCATTTACCACTAAAGCACTGAATAATCTCCTGAGCTTTGCCATGGCCAGACCCACACACTCTCGCCTTACTCTAAACCATCCCTCAAAGAACAGTTCAGCTCCCTGCACCTGTCTCTTCTTACATGACTGTATTCAGGAGCTGGGGTACAGAAACATCAGATGTTGTATTAATGGCTACAAACCTAAAGCTTCAGCTAAAAACCTCAACAACTGTTCAGCAACAGGTGCACTGTGGTCTGAATGTCAAAATTACAGCCAAACTTTCTCTGGAGGTCTCAGCAGCTTCTCTAGGAATCTGTGTAACATATCCATGAGCAGGTTTGTACCCCAGAAGAGCTTTGTTTTCTGCCTTTATTCATCTGCAGTGCAACCTCAAGGCCTCTTTCCCTCTTCCACTGCAGTGAGTAGCACTGCTGGGTTCACTTCTTTAATGCTGCTGTAAAAGAAATGTGAGGCAGAAAAGGAGCAGCTCCTCCTGGCAGGGATTTCCCTGGCAAATTTCTCTCAGTTTCATTCTGAGCAGGATTGTCATAGGGGTGCTAATGTCAGTCCAGAACCCCTCCAGATTTTGATCGTCCTTTATTTCTTTGCAGAGAAAGGTTCAGAGTAGATGCAGTGAGAGAGATACATTTTGGAAAACACTTTATCCTTTTGGGGGCGACCTTGCCAGAGCTGCCAGTTGAGAAAGTGAATTTGGGCACTTCTGTAGTGTAAGAATGAGCTTTCTTCCAAGAAACCTAGAGGGCTTTCCACAGTTTGCATTAAAGCTCCTCTAGGAAAAATAAGCTGCACTCCATTGTTCTTGCAAGAATCTGTGTTTTTAGAAGTATAAAATATCACATTCCAGAAGACAGGTGTGATTTAGGAAAGCTCCAGTCCTTGACAGATAAGAGGCAGTAATTCCAGTGATTGCTCAGGCAGTGGGGGTGGATGATGCCAGCACCTCCCCGTGTCCTACAGTCACACCCCCAAATGCTGTGGTACAATAGAATCTCTTCTTTTAACCCTCATTGTTGGGACCTTGGGGCTGTTCTGCATCAGGGGGCTTTGGCTATTTCCCTCTCTGGAAGATGTGGATGTCTTGCACATCTGGTAGCTTTTGGGATGGCTCTGCATGGGAGGGTGCAGATACCGCCTGCCTATTCCTGAATCCCTTCCAAATTCAGAGACAGGGATGCCAAGTCTGCTTCTACCCAACATGCCGCCTGCAGCTGGACACGTGCCTGGGCTGGGCATCACAGCCATCCATGGAGCACCTTAATGATCTGCTCATGGTACCAGCAGGCACCTTCCAGCCACGTGGGCTTGATCCTGGATTTCTAAGTATTTCTCCAGGTGCTTCAAGATTTAAGGCAGCTTTAAAGTGTTTCCCTGAATCTCTCATCTACCACTGCACCCCTCACCACAGCTTTGGAGTCCCCAGAATGGCTCATGCTGCCTATTCCTGTTATAAGTTACTTCTTTCTGACTGTTGCATGCAAAATTTAGGAATGCATCGATACATGACATCCTAATATGAACCATACCAGTAACATTGGAATTTAAATATTCATGGCTACTGAACGCAGATGGTGAATACTGTGTGCCAATACATTATTGCTTTGAGTCTCTGCTGAAGCAAGGCTTAGTCCAGCTTGATCTGAACGCAAGGATTCCAGTCTAATCCTTTGGGGCTTTGTCTTGCAATTACAACAAATAACTATTTATTTTACACCGCCTCTGGGAAAAGCCTGAAGCAGAAAACTATAATATCTGAAGTCTGGTCTAGTTTACGGAGCTGGATGTGGACTGCTAAAACACTTAGGGAATGCCAATGTTTCGATTTATTGAAATCACTGTGTGACTTAAACTTCAGCATGCAAAATCCATGAAAAGTTTTAGCATGTCTAACATGTTTTTTCCAAGTTGGAAAATATACTTGCTTTACTCAATCTTTATAAAAAATGGATCTGAAACAAATGCTGCCATTTGAAACTGGCTGTTTAGTTCTACAAAGGTAAGGAAAAAGAACTGATACATTAGAAACACTACGTGGCAGCTTGAACTAAAACCAACCAGATGCAATGGGTTTGCTTTCAACTCTTTGAGCGTGGAAACCCATCGTGTGTTACAGCATGAAAGGTTAAAAGATGGGTGTTTTCAGGAGGTAATTAAAGAACGCTCGCCCCACGAGCATATTAGTACCTGACTCTGACCCGCGGGTTATGACTTTCTTGTTGATTAAGGCAGGGACATGCCATGCACACACCTGGTGTTTATGGAAAGATAAGCTTCCCCAGTTGTTCCAAAAACCTGCCTTACACCTCCAACAATAGCAGCGGCAGCACTTCCCGGAGCATCAGAACTGACTGCTTGCAAACAAGTAAAGGCAGAAAAAGAATTCCTTTCACCGAGGAGTTAAATCACTTGAAAACTATAAAGTCTTGTGAGCACGACTCGCAACCTGTTGACAACATAGCTGAGATCACTGGCATGGGACTTGTTGATAGCTTATACAGACACCTGCACTAGATGCTGGAGTAGCGGGAATTTCTCTGACTGTGCTCAAACTGACTGTACTCTTTCGCCTGTGGCTTGGGATGCATTTTTTGAAGATTACATATAGTCTCATTAGAGATCACTGCTCTTGTATGCCACTGATACAGGCACGGCATTCTTCCAGCTGTATCCCGGGCAGCAAGGTAAATCCACGGTGCTCTGCCTATTGTTCCATCTTCTTTCTTTCCGAGGTCCCTTAAGTGTTTTTCCCTCTTCAGCTTCCCCCTTTCCTTTCCTTTCCAACAACCCTCCCAAACCCAGCTCCCGACACCCCTCCAGCCAACAGATCCCTGCCCGCTTTGGGGAGACGCTCTTCTAATCAAAGCCATACATGTAAAAGAAAGCAGCTCACAAATATCTGCAAATGCCAGAAAGAAGGAGGAGTTAAAAAAAAAAAAAAGAAAAAACTAAAAAAAAGCGAGGAATTTCTTTTTCCAACCTAGGAATTTCCAAGAAATTCCTACGAGGAACGTCTCTGTCTTGCCTCCCTCACCACTAACTTCAGAGGCAGAGCTAAAGCTGGTCACCATCCTCTTTTTTTTCCTTTATTAATTTCTTTTTTTTTTTAGTTTTTCTTGCAAAGGCACGTTTTAGTGCACCTGCAGAAAGGCTGAGCGCCGGGAGAGTAGGAAATTGGAAATAAAAACTCCCGCATTGCTGGGGAGTGAGCGCATTTGTTTAGGAGGCCAATTATATCCGTCCCGGGATGATTTATATTAGCGGGGTAATTAGCTGTGCGTGCGGGGCACCTGCTCGGGCACCCCCCGGCCCCTTACCGAAGCGGCTGTGGTCCTGCCGGGTGCCCTGCACCGTGCCGTTGGGGAAGATCTCCAGGTGGAAGCCGGTGCGGCAGTAGAGCTGCCGCCGCCGCAGGATGCCCTTGAGGTGAGCGAAGTCGGTGGGGGAGCCCCGCTGCAGCCGCCCCTCGATCTGCCCCAGGCGCTCGTTGAGGAAGCCGGGGGAGTCGGCGAGGGGCAGCCCGGCGCCCAGCGCGGGGGGAAAGCCGTGCAGGTCGGGGTCCAGCGCGCCCAGGAAGCCACCCACCTCGGCCATGGGCGCGGAGCGGAGCGGCCCCGGGGGCGCGGGCAGAGCGGCCGCTCAGAGCGCGGGCTGCGGCCGCCCGGCCCCGCGCTGCCGGCCCCGGCCCGGCCCCGCGCCGCCCGCGCCTCCCATCGCTGGATCCAGTGTCCCGCCGTCGGATGCGAACTGCACTTTATATACGTACACACTCCCCTTACATTGACATATTGGATATTTAAATGCAAGCCACACCTCACTGGCATCCCCTTTGGCTATTGCTTCCCTCCCCCACTTCTCTGATGCATTTGGCTTTTTTTTTTCTTAAAAAAAAAGGGGGGGGAAAAAAAAGAAAAAAAAAGAAAAGAGCCCGCTTCACTCCCTCTTTTATTATGAAAAAAATGGCAGGAAAAAGCTACACATCGCAGTGAGGCGTAACAGCTCTTGGCAGGTCCCCGCCAGCCGACGATGAAATCATGGAGCCCCCGCACGCACCCGCTCCCGCACCGCCGGCAGCCCCGGCCCCGATCCCGGCCCTGCTGGGCCCCGCAGCCGCGACCCCAGACCCCGCACGGGCCGAGTCGGTCGGAGCCCCCGGGTCGGTCGGTGGCCCCGGGGCTGTCGGAAGCCTCAGGTCCGTCGGTGCCGCCACCGCCTCAACCCCGAGCGTGCCCCCCACCCGCCACCCCCCGGAACGGACACGGTGGAAAAAAACAACACGTGAGGAGAGGGTCGAGACGCGTTTTTCAGCCGAACGTGTAAAAACGGAATGCGATCTTTCTGAAAGCCGATCCCACGGGCTATACGGCCGGGTTACAGCCGCCGGGAGGGGAGGGAGCCCGCGGCGGGGCCGGCCAGTACCGCTCGCTCTCCCTCCCCACCTTCCCCATGTTGGAAACAGGTGTTTCCGCGCTCTCCCGGCCCGCCGACACCGTATCTGTGCCGGCAGCTGCGGCCGCGCTGCAGACAGACGGAGCCGGGCGGGGCGGAGCGGAGCGGAGCGGGGGAACCGGCGGGAAGCGGGCACAGACGGGCCGGGAGGGACCCAGGGCAGGGAGCGCCCCCGCCCTGCCCGGCAGGCGGCGCTGCTGCTCGCGCCGCGCCGCCCCGGGGCGCTGGGCCCAGCGCGGGTGCTGAGGGCGCCCAGGTGGGCCCGGGGCTGGGATTGTCGTGTCCCTGGAGCGGGGTGCCGACCGCGCCCTCTGCCGTGCCCGCCAGGGGACAGAGACCCCACAAACAAACAACCACAAGTACCCAAAACTGCCCTCAAGCCACCAGCCCTCTCTGCTGCAGCGGCTTCCCCGGGTGGCATCAGCGTGCAGAGCTGAGGCATCGGTGATGCCCACTTCAGTGGGTATCCCCCATGGGTATCCTCTCTCCTCTCAGCAGATCCCCCTCATCTCAGCGGGTTTGTTCCCTTATCTGGTCTCTTCAGCAGACCTCTCTGCAGTGTGTCTCTCAGCGGATCTCTTCTCCATCCAATCTTCTCTGAGAAGTTCTCTTCTCTCAGTAGGTCACATCTCAGCAAGTCTACCATGTGGTGGAAGAGAACTCAGCAGGTCTGTCACTTGAGAAAGTCTCTCCCTTCCAGTGGATTTTCCTTCAGGGGGTTCCCACCTCAGTGGGTCTCTGCCCTCATCAGGTCTCTTCTCTCACAAAGTCTGCCCATGGCAGATCTAACCCCTCAGCAGGTCTTTCCCCTCGGAGAGCGTCTGCCCTACTGTGGATATGCTCTCAGTGGGTTCCTTCCCGCCATAGTGGGTCTCTCCCCTCAGAGAGTATTTCGCACTGTCGATGCTCCCTCAGATGGTCCCTGCATTGGCAGGTCTCTCCCCTCAGAAACGGTCTCCACCGCAGCGTGTTTCCCCCATTGTGAGTCTCCCCTCAGTGTATCTCTTCCCTCAGCAAGTCTATCCCATGGTCAATGGACCATCCCCTCAATGGGTGTCTCCCTCACAAGTAGATTACTGCTCAGGGGGTTCCCGCCATGGCAGGTCTCTCCCCTCAGAGAGTGTCTTCCACGCTATGGATGTGCTCTTACCCCACCATTGTGGGTCTCCCCTGAGAGTGTCTCTCCCCTTAGCCGGTTTCTTCCTCAGCAAGTCTATCCCATGGTGAGTCTTCCCACAATGTGTCTCTCCCCTCAGACTGTGTCTCCCCCAGAGTAGATTCCCTCTCAGAGTGTTCCCGCCATGGCGGATCTCCCCTTAGCATGCTTCTCCCCTCAGAAAGTCTCTCCCGATCAGGAGGTTCCTGCCATGATAGGTCTTCCCTCAGTAGGTCTCTCAGCTTGGAGAGGGTCTCTCTCATGGTGGATTCCTCCTGCCATGGGGAGAAAATCTCTCCTCCTCAGCCGGGTTCCCACCATGCTGGGTCTCTTCCCTCTCAGCTGGGTTCCCGCCATGATGGGTCTCTTCCCTACAGCTGGGTTCCCGCCATGATGGGTCTCCCCTCAGCCAGGTTCCTACCATGGTGGGTCTCTCCCCCTCAGCCAGATTCCCACCATGCTCGGTCTCCCCTCAGCTGGATTCCCGCCATGGTGGGTGTCCCCTCAGCCGGGTTCCCACTATGGTGGGTCTCTCCCCCTCAGCCGGGTTCCCGCCATGGTGGGTCTCCCCTCAGCTGGGTTCCTGCCATGGCAGGTCTCCCCTCAGCTGCGTTCTCGTCATGGTGGGTCTCTCCCCCTCAGCCGGGTTCCCGCCATGGTGGGTCTCCCCTCAGCTGGGTTCCTGCCATGGCAGGTCTCCCCTCAGCTGCGTTCTCGTCATGGTGGGTCTCTCCCCCTCAGCCAGGTTCCCGCCATGCTGGGTCTCCCCTCAGCAGGTCTCTTCCCCTCAGTAAGGTGCTGCTCCCCACATCACCCCAGAGGGAGGGTTAAAATGGTCCCTGCTTGCAGGTCCTTTCCCCCAGCCCCAGGCAGTGTTCTCTTGTGAGAACATGAAGGAAATTGTGATCCAGAGATGTGACACACCTGCCCATGTGTCTGCAGTGGGTGAGGAGCCTGGTTTTTAAATGGGGTTTGGGGTGGTTTTTCTGTCAGAGCTGTGGCCATTAAAGGGGCATTGATGCAGAATTTGACACATGAAGCCTTAAAAAACTTATGTTTTTTGGTAGAAGTATAGGCTGTTTCAGAGGTAGTAAAATCTACCGAAGTGAGTTTGTTGACTATTTGTTTATCATGTGTGGTTACATGGAGATACTAGTGTCTGAGGAGTTCAAGCATCCCACTGCAAAAATTGTGGTTTTATTGCTGTAGTATCTATATGAAGATTCAGGTGTGATGAGGTAACTGAAGGAAATAAATTGTGTTTTGGTGAAACTGACAGAGGTCCAAGATGGGGAGGGGCCAGACACAGCTGACAGGATTCCCCAAACCTGGAATTACTTTTAAGGATGTAATCCTGTAAAGGCTATGAATTTAATGCATAAGATTAATGTAAAGTGAATGATCCTACTACAATCAAAGACACTTTTCTGTGTAACCTGGTTTTGCTGATGTAAGTGTGAGGTTTGCCTGTGGATCCATAGCAAATTCATGGTTTGGAATCCTTATTTCTGCACATGTCTGAGAGCTGATCCCAGGGGGATTAAGAAGAAGGAAGACCTAGTTTCCGCAGGGCAGGACTAGCCAAACTCTGCAGAGGCCTCTGCCACTGACTTCAATCTCCTCTGGATCTGTCTACAATATCCTTAAACCCAAATCCACACAAGCACTTAGTGGAACACTTAGGAAACTGAAAAAGGTAACAGAGTTCAATTACACTACAGTAAAATCCAAGATAAAGTAAAAACTCACAAACCTTCGTGCTTAACTAATGTATAACAAAAGCAGCACAATCCCCCATCCAAGCTGACATTCCTCACTTAACTCTCCTGATTATGGTCAGCTTTTGAAGTGTCCTGCGATACATTTTATTGAGAAATCCTACATGCTGCTACAACATGTTCTATTTAGGCACAACAGGATGTGGAAAAGGTATCTTTCTCATCTTTCTTTTTTTCTTTTTCTTTTTGTCTTTAATTTCCTGGTTTATTTATGTTTTTACTAAGCTGAGGAAAAAAGCAGAGATTTGTGCCCTGTGTTTTTGAAGAGAAAGAGGGATGTATTTTAAGTACTGAAAGCTAGAATGACTCCTCCAAAAGCAGAAACAAGCTCAGTGATTTTTTTATCTATGACATAGAACACAGTTCTGCACTCAGTAATTTCTAAAAGGAGGACAAAAACTTATGCACAGTTTGTGTCACTGAACATAAGAGTGTTACAAAATTACCTTTCTGCTCAGCTTTGTTTCAGTTGATTTTCAGTTCCCCCAAGTTTATTCTTTGATTGCAGTTTGTATTGCCCACCTTGGGAACTAAAATGGCTACTGCCAAACTGTTTTTTCAGTTTTCAGAAGAATTAGCAATGATTTTTATACAGTTTGCTAAAATACACCTTGAAGACTCCTTCCACATGCTGTAGAAGTGTATTTAGTGAGGTAGTAAAAACATTAATGGCATTTACTGTCAGAGTAAATTCTATCCATGGACAGTAGCCACATTTGGTGTCTGGCTATAAAATCAAAGGAAGAGCAGGACTGGGATCTGAACAGTAAATAAATTAGAAAAGAATAAGATAAATAACTGCAATGAGCCAAGCCAGTATCTGAGCTACTAGATACTGCATATCCTCTGCCTGGGGCTATTCCATGTGGTACAGAAAAGATCAAGACAGCTGAAATAATTTGAAGTAGCAATGGCCATGAATGCAAAAACAGACGTGAAGAATATCTGAGGAAAAAGAAACAACAGAGCCTTGAGCTTTAATAAATAATACTTCTGCTTCCTTAGCACTTCCCACCTTGGGATCTCACAACAATCTATGTACACTAATTAATTAATTAATTAAGTGCTTGTGTCTTAATTAATTAAGACACAAGCAAGGTCACTGTTCAGCTCCTTTTTCCTGGACGGTCTCCTTTTCCACTAAGAGCTGTTGTCCAAAGGATATTGATGGCTTTCTGTATTTGTTTGGGATTTTGGATGCATAGCAGCCCTGCTGGAGCAGAAGCTCTGACCAGGTTTCTGTATATCCAGAAACCAGACACGTCCACCATGAGCCTTTCTGCCTTTTGTGGTGTGGTGACCATCTGTGCTGCACATGCAAGGAATGTCTGAGCTCTCCGGGCAGATAAACAGGGCAATCTCCTTTGTGAGGGGGTGAATAAACAAATTTTCTTAAGGGGAGCAGAGGATGGTTTATTGGTTTTTATCTTTGATTGGTTTTACTTAAGCTACTATTATTATTATCATTTTTGCAGTACCACTTCCAGGCCACAGACTCTGTTTGTGCTGGATACTGAGTTAACAAGCCTGTAAGAAACCTGAGTGCTTGACCTGAGGAATCTCACTGCTCTGCCTTGTGGAAGGATTCCTACTGGAAGGCAACAGAATCTCCATCAAGGTATAGAACTAGGTGTAAAATTGTGGGGTTTTCACACATTTAGAATTGGTGGCAGAATGAAGGTAAGAGTCTAAGGGATAAAGCTCTTAACTTGCCTACCTGGGTCTTGGAATCAGATGCCTAAATAAATGATGTGACTTTCAAAAGAGGAAGTACTCAGCTCTTCCAGTTATTGAGAGTTTCGTGTCAAACATGGATCTGTTTGTTTTAATTATTCCAGTACGGATTAACAGTAAAAAGCAGAACTGTTCTGGCTCAACTCTGGCTCATGAAAACTCCTGTTTGGGGGGGATTGCTGTAGCTGAGATCTGCAGTCTTTAGGGGAACAAGTAAGGGACAAATATGTGCAAATGAACATCATGTGCAAATGAACAGGGGAGCTTTGCTGACCCTCAGGTAGGTTGTTTTGCCATGGTTATGTGCCTCTTGAAAATTGCAGGTTCCTTGGCATGGCTGAGGACAGGATTGAATCCTGACTCAAATTATTCATGTTCATACATCTCCAAGTGTTGGATACTGACTGAGGAATGGGGAAGGCTCCTTTCTTGGGGTAAAGTGTGCATAATACTGTTGTCTCCACTTGTAACTTTTTTCTGGGGATTTGAGCTAGAATTACAGGGCCACTGAGTCACTATGCCTAACAGCTGACATTTGGAGCTGGTTCTCAATTGGAGCTTGTCTCTTTTGCTGTAGTTGGGGAATAAAAACAACTGCAGCTCCTCTCTGGAAAATACAGAACACGTGAAATTAAATACAAGAACTGGTTCTGGTCCTCCTCAAATAAAAAATGCTGTCCTTTAAAATGTTACTCTTCTAAGTGTGCACCTTTTAACTGTAGCAGCTTCTTATGGAATTGTCCATGACTATGATGGGGTGTGTGTTTATATTTGCATCGGTGAGTATTAGTCAAATACAAAAAAGAGTCACAGCAAAGTTCTGTCTAGCCCCATATCCTGCTCTTGATAATGGCTAATAACTTGTATATGGAAAACAGGACGAGTATGGAGTGATACTTCCTTTGGTAAACCCTCCCAGCTTCCAGTGGTTTCTGGTTTAGAGACCTTCCTGAGCTGGAGGCTGCAGCTGTATCATTGTTGTTGATATTCCTTGATGGACCTTTTTCCATAAAATTGTCTAATCTTTTTTTTTTAAACCCACTTGTATTTTTGGCTGCCATAACATCCCGTGGCAATGAGTTCCACAACATCATTAGGCATTGTGTGAAAATGAACTTCCTTTTGTTTGCTTTTGAACCCGCTTGCTGCCTGCCAGTTTGAGTTGGTGCCCTATTATTTCTGTTAAGAATACTTTAAAATAATCATTGTTGTTTACCTTTTCTGTAACAGCTTGTCTAGAACTTGATTGTTATTACCCTTGTTTTCCATGTTGAAAGGCTCTGGCTTGCTTAAGTTTTCCTTGTGCTAAGGTTTCTAATACCTCATGTGCAGCTTTGGTACATTATGCTTCTTGCCCTTTCTGTGGCTTTGTATTTCCCCAGTTACTAAAACTAGGCTCAGTATTGAAGAGATGGCCATGCTGTGGGTTTATTCAGAGGAATAATACCATTTTCTGCTTTGTTCTCATTCTTCTAAAAATTCCTAACAGGATAGTTTTCCCCAAATGCTTACAGCTGACACTGTGCTGGTCTTTTTGGACAATGATCTACTTCTCCAAGATTTCTTTCATTACTGGTAATAGAAGATTTAAAGTATGGCAAGAATGGCTTTTTCCTCATCCATTATTTTTTATCCATGGACTTAGAGTTAAATTTACTATTTTAACACCCACTGGCTTTGTACCATTAGCCACCTACCCACAGCATTTCGAGATCATTTATGGATTGTGAAGCAGCAGGAGACACATCACAGACCCTGTTCTGAGTCTACAGGGAGCTCCCACATTCCTGATGTCAAACATTTCTTTCTCTTGGTTATGATCACCAGTTATGTCACTTATTGTCTCATTCTTGCAGTAAGGCTTGTTCATGACCTGGATTTCATACCAAAGTTAATGGCCTGACAATTTCCCATGGGATACCTGTGGGGATCATCAGTTAATCCTCATAATATTGTGTTATTTTCAGCTGTGCTGCTGCCTTAAATTCATTCTCCTTGCAAAATAGTTGTAGGTGTGCGTTGAACATCAATACAAAGATTCATTGAGTTTTCTTGCTATCACCTTTTCACCTGGACTGTCTTTACAATGCCTTAGGCAGCTCTTGGTGCTGTGACTGTTCAGACTGAGGCACAGATTTACACAGTGGAACAGAGGCTGTAATTTTCTGTGGTCAAGTTGCTTTGGGACTTTTGGCCCAGTATCTGTGTATCTGTCTTTAGGGATGACACTGCTTCTCTCACTGGAGACTAAAACTGAAATATATTGGTGTGTGAGGTGGAGTTAGGAATCTGAACTCAGGGTTATTCTAGAAGTGGATGATTAGATGGGACATCCAAAAATAAAGAAGAGAGGGATGAAAAAGGAAAAAATAAAGTAAAACAAAAAAACCCCTGTCTCCTACTTATGCTGAAAGGCTCCAGTTTGTGCATTTTTGGTGAGGCATTCCAGCTTTACTGCTGTTCATGTGAATAACATTACTCAAGTTCCTTTGTACAGTACTGGGTTAATTTGTGTAGCATGCTTATAAAAACACACATAAAAACTTGAAAAACACAAATAACCTGATTTGATAATTATTCTGTAATTATTTTTTTCTGTGTATTAATTCAGTATACCTTACAAAATTTGTTCTTTTCTCTAATGAATCAGGTAATTAAAATGCAGCATTAAAAAGGCATCTAGGTACTTTGCAAACTTGGTTAGAGAAATAATTCCACAATCAAGCAACCAACTGCCCCACAAATCATGATGCTTCATCTCTAGATGTCTGTGGAGAGATGAATGAATGGGCTGAGAAAAACACTGTACGGTGTACTTGTGATGAGTTCTGCAAAAAGCCAAAGGATAGAGAGGACACAGTAAAGAGAGCACAGATCTGCTTGCTTCCCAAGACACCCACAGAAATGTTTGTTTTCAGGAGAGCTACTTGAGTTTCATAACATGAGCTTCCTTAAAATCTGTCCTGAGAAATCAGGAGTTAACAGAACCCAGTTTCTATAGCCTTAACCTTTCATAAATGCAGTATTTAGTAATCACAGTTCTGGTAGACTGAGTTTCATGTGAGATCTCAAAATGTTTCTTTTACAGCATCCTTTGCTGTGTTTGTGCAGCGTTGCTGTTGCCTTTCTCCAGATGGGAACATGCAGGAATGCAGGAGCCAGGTGCTTTGCTCAAGGACATGAGGATCTGTCTTGAGTGCAGTTAACTGGTGCCTTACTGGCACTGTGTTAGCTGTGCTTTGGTCTCAGCAGTCACCTGGATTGTGTTTGCTTCCCTTAGCATTCCTGAACTCCATGTCCTGCAAGGAAGTTACCCTGAGGATGTGTAGGGTCCTGAGCAACAAGCAAAGTCTGGATTCTCAAACTTCTGCTTTAATAGCATGAATTATTTATGGCCTTGATAAAATTTGGGGAAAAAATGAGGGGCATCTTCTCATGCAGTAGTGTTGGGAAATCCTGTTGCTGAAGTTTTCTAAAATATTAGAAATTTCTCAGATATCTCCTTCAGCATTAAATTAGTCAAAATATGAAAATTCAAGTATCCTTCTCAAACCTTGGGAGCATCAGTGTGGCAATGACTTTGAAGATTATGCTGGGGCTTTGGTTTAATGTAGTTGGAGTCTGGTTCTGTCATTAGAAAAAATCAGAATCAAATGAAAAAATTAAAATAACACTTCTGCAGCTTCCTTTGTAAACAAATCTGAAACCTTAAGGCCAGGAGAAGAACACTGTGGCTACCAACTGGTATAACTCAGGCTTCATAGAAGGAAATGATAGATCTCAGATATACACTACCTCACAGGAATATTGTAATGAAATCCAGACAGCTTCAAGGGAAAAACAAAACCTATTGATTTTAGTCCAAGGAAAGAGAGAGAAAAAGAACAGATGTGTGGAGTCTTCTGTCCACTCACTGCAATCTGTAGTGCCGACTTAGCCATTGTTTCTTCTCATGCTTCCCTCTGTAGAAATGCCTTGGTTTAGGCACCAAATGATTCAATTTGGGGTAGTAGAGAGGAAGGGGAACAAGGACCTCACGCAAGAACTGACCTAAACTCTGAGGAGGTTTGTATAATCTAATTTGCAATAAAATGGTATTTACAATGTTATCAGACAAAGCTTAGCAGTGTTAAGTTAAACAGCATATAATGTGATTAGTGGGGGAGTCATGCCCATGATGTCATACACATTCTCTGAACTCTTGGAATGGGCAGATAATGTCTCAGGCATTTATTCTCTTGTGACACACACGAAAAGCTCCTAAAGCTTTGGGGGATGGGAAGGAAATGCTCGGCACCGCGCGTGGAGCTCGCAGCACCAGAGACGGCTTCTCCCTTTGGCGCGGAGCTCGACCTGTGGTTGCACCCTGCCAGCGCAGTGCTGTGTAGTGGTTAAACCAGGCCTTTGGGAATAGTTTAGAAGCTTGAAATTCTATTCTTGACTCTGCCGCAGACTTGGGTTTTGACCGCTAAATCTTCTTTGCCTCTGGTAACTCCATTTTTAACTAGCAAAGGTAGTCAGCCGTGTCTGTGGAGTGCCCGGAGTGAGGAGCTGTATGGAGATGGAAACCACTGGCATTCTGTTCATTATGCAGAACAAATACAGCTAGACCACAAAGAGCTTTGCTGTAGATAACAGCGAGCAATTTCACAGCTAGTAATGGCCCATTCAGAGAAAATTAAATCTTTATCTTTCTGTCTCTCCGAGGCATGCAAAATGGTATTTAAAACTTTGTCTAGTCTAATTCATACGGATAAGCAATATAAATCTCACCTTTAGGTTCACATCAAATGCAATCTAGACTGTATTTATTTTAATGTTTTGCTTTTAAAAACTCTTGCTAAAAGCTGCTGAATGAGGCAGAGCTCCCTTTAAACTTTCAAGTTATTTTAATATGGTGGTTGTGAAAGGGCAGGTTCTGGAACATTTAAGAGTATTTTACTCCCCAAGTCCACCAGGGACAATAAGCCCATATCACTTCGTGCATGTTAATGTTTTATAGAAACACAAAAGTTGCATAAACATTTTTTCTGCCATGGTGTGAAGGCTGCATGAACTGTTTAACTCTGCTGCAGAGATTGACTAGGTAGTATTCCTGCTTTCAGTGATGCAAGGAATTAATACGGACTAGACATGAGGTGAAATGAGAGTTGCAGATGTGCACAATGAGATGGGGGCTGCAGAGCTGAAAAAACTTGAAGGAAGGAGGTGGACAGGAGGGAGCAAGGGAGCTTGGAAACTATGGCTCATGCAATGTCAACTCTATTATGTGTTAAAATCAACTGCAGCACTTGCAGGATCCCCATCTTTTATCAGAACAAGTAGTGATTGTCTTGGCTGTAACATTCATGTCAGTTTATGGCATTGGTGTGGATTTGTTGAGAAATGCATACAAGGATTTTATTTGACTGCAGAGGGATGCCATCAAGAATAAATCTTTGTTGTTCAGAAAGGGGAAGCCAAGCTTTTGTCTCTATGGCTGATAAATGAGGAACAGGGGCCAAGTGTAATATGAACAGAGCATTGGCCAGTCTGGTCAGACATGTGGGATGTACTAACAACAACAGGGAATGAAAGCAAAGCCTGCAGGTAGACACCTTTTAAATAATCAAGGCTGACAGTTTTACTACAGTAGCACTGTTTAACACTTTGTAGGTATGTGCTGCATCACAGATGCTGCTTATATTAAATAGTCTGCAAGCATTACACAGCTTATTTAGAGGATAACTTTTATATCAGGCATTTTTATGTTTGTTAATGTAATTACAAGTGAAATATCCCATTGTTGCTGATGCTATTGCCAATGGCTGATTCTGAATGATGTACCAGAAAGACATTTTAGATGGCCTAGATTAAACTTACAGGGCACTGGGCATCCCAGTTATTTCTCAAACACAGAACATTTCCAGGAATGGGTGTTTCTGACACTCCTTATTAAAGCCATGTACAAATAATTATTGGATTCCTGAGTAATCAGAGAAGCTGTGTTGAGGCAGGTTGCACACAGTGCCTTGAACCTTCAGGGCTGGATTATGGACATGCTGCACTATCATGTTCTGGCCTGTGCCTCAGTTTACCTATCTGTAAAAAGTGGGTGTGATGCTGTGCATAGAAACTGGCCTAGGAAAAGAGTTTTGAATTGCTACTGACAAACACCAATTAGGGATATACACAGTCCTTAAGGCGAAAAGACTTCACAAACTGTAGAGCCTGAAATCTCAGTAAGCAAAATGCCTTCCTCCCAGCTCTCACAGGAAGCAAGTTAATTGGGAGGCCAATAACTATAATGAGGCAGAACCTGGGGTTTTGCATGTGTATAGCAAAATCCTCCCCTTGGGGCCAGATTGCTGTTCCATATTATGAAAGCAGTAAAAGGTCCCCTCAGCAGGTGCTGTGTAAAGGCATTTCAGCTTTGCCTTTGCAGTGCAGGAATTGCCAAGCTATTGCTTCCCTGAGTCTCCAAATGAATTCCCCAAGTCAATGTGGAACAGCTGTGGGAGAGATACAGCCTTGAGAAAAGAGGTGGCAAAGGAACACAACAAATGGGGATTTAATCAAATAGCACATGGCTGTGAAACAGCAGCAGTGTCTTTGGGCTCAGCTTTCCTCTGGGTGAGGGAGAAACTCTCAAAGCTCAGAGAGACAAGGTGTGATCACTGTGTGCTGTTGAGGGCCTTTTGTGTGGTGAGAGTGAGCCAGTGGCAATGGCTGGGTTCATTCCTGCAGTGAGGAGCAGCACGGCTTACTTGCAAGGATGCCCAAGAACTGGAAAAAGATCATTCTTTTTTTTTCACCTGCCTGAGTGTGGCTGCTGCCTCTGCAGAGGTTTCCCAGAGCACCCAGGCTTCAGCCATTGGAGCCAGGAAGTGAAGTGGGACAAGTCTGGGTGGGTAGAAGCAATTCTTGTGCCCAGTTAGGATAGGGAAGTTTTTTCTTCATATATGATTGTGGAAGTAGCTGTTTTCTTCCTTATTGAAACCTTCTGAAATATATTTGCACCCAAAAAAAGAGTTCTCTCAACTGAAAAAAATATTTTGCTAAGGGCCACAAATTATGAGACTTACTATTTTTCACTTGGAATTATTTTAATTAATAATTTTTGAAAGGAAAGTTTGTTGTGTGTCAAGTCTACCTACCTGAATTTCCGGAGTGCTTCATAAGAGCTTTTTGGAAATCCATCTGCTCTGTCAAGTACTGACTGTGCCTGTTGGAGTGACTGCTAAGTTATAAGTGTTATGTCTGAAATATAAAGCAGACAGGGGATAAAGGAAAATGAAGGAGAGTTTGTAACAAGCAGAATATAGCTGGCTAATTACTGTGGCAGGATAATGTCTTAGAAAAAACCACCATTATGAAACTCATTTTTTTCTTGTTTCCATGGCACAGAATTTGCTTGAAATCTTTTGCTTTTGAGTGTGTGTGCACTTTCCAAAGTGATCAGAGCTAAATGGCAGCATCTGTCAGGGAAGATAAATGACCTACCAGCAAATCCTCTCAGTTAAAAGGAAGACAAAAATCTATGGAGTAGGGGAATGAGTTTTAAATTAGCCATTTCACTTAACTTTGCCCTAATGAAGGGCTAATCTTTGGACCCCTGCAAAACAAATGAGAGCATCTCGTTAGATCCAACGGAAACTGGTCATTGAGAAGGCTTTTGCCTTATGAACCTAATTGGAAGCAAAGTAATTCCTTTGATAGCTGTCTTCATTGAACAGTATCTTTCCTTTTTCCTGATTTATATACAGTAAATGAAGGACTCTGTTAATTACAAACACATTTGCCTGTTTGCAGATTGACAACTAAAAATGCTTGGGTGAAGCTGGGTAGGCACAAAGGTCTGCAGTGCCAGTTCTTCAGGGGTTGTGTGAGCAGAGCCTCCTGCAGAAGACAGAAAGGGAGCTGCTCTTAAAAATCCTTTCCTGGATACTGAGGCAGCCATGTGCTCAGGTTTAAGCAGACTATGGGCCACTGTGGAAATTAGCTAAATTTACACAAGCTAAAACCTGATCTGGGATTTCAAAAATATTCAATTCATTAAATTAGCTTGCTCTTCTATTTTTGTATGTAATGGCAAAATAAGGAGTTTTTCCCCCTAAAATCCAATGAATGATAGAAAAAACATTGGACACTTGATTGCTGTAGAAGCAGGACTGTTCCTTTAAGGCAGATGGAAGGAATGTGTCAGTCATGGCCCCTCTAAAACTGGGACTTATCTTGATTATAGTGTTAGCTTGGTAGTAGAATATGATCTCATCACTGTGAAAGATTACATGAAGTATCAGCTTGGCTGGCCTTAAACCAGCTCTATTCTCAGTTACATTTTCAATTGCTGCAGCTGACATGGGGCTTTGTAAATCGAAGAGGTGGCCATAAAGATGGTTTGCAGGATTTGGCCCATGTATTCAAGTAAAAAAATTAGGGAATGGATAAAAAACATGGCTGCTTCTTATGTTTTCTCTTTGATTGTATATATTTTTTAAGTTTTGTTTTTGAGAATGTCATGACTAAGCAAGACTTGGATACTCTTAATTTTACAGTACTTAAAACTGATATAAAACCTGGGAAGATAGATACCTGTTTGGTAGAAAGTTACTGAGGTCCATCTAGGCTAAAATGTGAATTTTTTTTCACCTTCAAGGAGTTATATTCTTGAGGAGATTAGGTGTGTAAGACAGTCTGGGTGCAGTAACCAGAGGCAAATTCAGAAGGTATGTTCATTTGCTTTCTGTGCACATGCAGTGCAATTCCTTTGGGTCTTGATCATTGTACCTTATACCCAAATTCAGAGATAAGCACTGCTTTTTAAAAATACTGTTCTCAGTGTGACTTCTCCAGGGGTTTAGTAGGTGCCATGCACTAAATGAAATAAATGTCAAATGATGGAGGCCATTTGGGCCTGATTGGAGCCATGGTGTGAACCCTGGGTCTGTGCAAATAAAACATCAGTAGATCTGCCAAGCCTGAGAAAACCTTTTGTATTTCTAAGGATGTATCCCGGGAACTGCATTTGGAACACTGACACCATTATGGCTGTTGAGATAGTGATGAAACAAGGTAGCTCTTAGCCCTGTATCTCTGTAATAATCCTGGAAAAGAGTGTAAAAAGTGAACCATGAAGAAAGCCAATGCAGAGCTTTCCACTGGAGTGCAATAGGTATTGGCTCAGAACCACAATTCCTTTAACTTGTCCTTTAATGTTCAGAAATTTCCGTCTTTGTCGTGATGCTCAGAAATCCTGGGAGCATAACCTGAAGCTCAGAGGTGTTTTCTCTGCAGCAAAGCTGCAGTGGCTCTCAGGAGGTGCAGAGAGAGGTGTGAGGTTGTGGTGAAACATTCCCCTCCAACTCTGCAGGGTCTGACATTTTTTTTGAGATGAAAGGGAATTGTGCATTGAGTACCTTAAATTCTTTCCAAGGAATCTCATAGATAGTTGGGAGTGAAGACGATGAGTCATTTCTTGGGAGAGGATTTTGGTTTTATATCCTCAATACAACATGTTGCCATAATAATAATAATTATAATTACTACAGATAGAAACAAATGCATTCAGGCTGCAGTTTTGACCCAGAATGTTTCTGCTGCTACTTTGCATTGGTATTTGCTGATGTGAATGGTGTGGTTTTAATTTTTCTCTCAGTATTTCTCATTATGCCAAGTGGGAACAGCAAGAAATAGCACAACCCAAGTCTGTGCTTATGGTGGGGCCTTTATGCCTGTTTGATATGAGCCAAGCCTATGCTGTAGTTTTTTGTTTCTTTGAGGAGGTTTAAATTTTGTCTAAATAAACCCTGAAGCATTTAGTTTTTCATTCATGAATTAGAAATGTGCAACATGTGTTACACTGGCTTAAGGGAATTTGCTTTTCTTGAGCTACTGAGATAATGTACATTTTTCATTAGATTTTTTTCTTTTTCCCTCCATAATTTTCCTGTTCTTGGACTCTGCTAATCAAATCTGAACTTAATACTTGAATCCAATTCTAAACTCAGATGTTCAAAGTAGATTTGTGACTAGGCTGAAATAATTCATTCTGGCTATGCTGAACCCACCTAATCTGCTTGCAAGTGGTATTCTTGCCCTGTGTAGTGCAACATTTATGTCACCCAAGCAAGAATAATAGATCTTCACATGCTTGGCTGATTCATATAAGCCACTGTTTAGTGAATAGGCCCTTTGGTGTGTCTTTCTCTTTTTTTCCCCCCTGCTTGTTTGATAAACTTGAGACATAGTTACTTTGAAGATTGGGCATTATCTACCTGCTCTGGGAACAGTTCCATGAAAACTGAGATTGGATCTCCAGGCTGCTGACAAGCTAATTCTGGACATTATTGGGAGCCTCAAGGTCAGTGTGCTTTCAACAGCAGAATAGAATTTCTGGTGCATTCATCTCTCATTCTAAATAGGTCTCCCTAAACCTCAGCTATGCTTTCCTAGTGCTATGAGAATTCAGGCTTACATACATTGCAGAGGATTTTAAAGATACTGAGATAGGAAAAGACCCTAGAGAGGTTATTAAGTATCAGTGTGAGTTTTCACCCTAATGAACCTGCATTCAATGTCTTGGCTAAACAAAACCACCTTCCTGTGTTACAGTAACTGATGTGAAAAGAGCTGCTGAGCACAAACATGTTTTCTGGGAGGCAAATGCAAGGGGTTTCTGGAGGGATTGTTGTTGTTATTCATAGACAGAACTGCAATAAGCCAATTTATTGGCAGTTTCAGTGGGGAGGTGCAAGAGATGAAAGACAGAGATTCTGAGCTTGATTTTTCCAGAGCAAAAGGAGGGACCAGTGTGATTTATAGGTGCCACTCTTCTCTGACTGTCTGTGGGAGCATTTGCCCCTAAAATTCACCACCCCTGGCAGTTGTGTGTAGTTAGGGGACTGTGCTGCTGTCAGAAAGGATTATTGGGTGACTTCTGCTGTGCTGTCAAAGCCTGCTTAGCTTTTCCATTGCTGCCAATTAGCCTGGATCGAGGATTTGGGCAGAGTAGAATTCTGGTGTGTGTTGACAGTGTATAGAAATCTGGCAAAGAGGACACCTTGAAACAAATAGCCAGTGATAATTCAATTTCTTTTCCATTGTCAAACTCAGTTAATGCTGTTACCTGCAGACTGGCAGGGGTTTTCCCCGTAGAACAGCTTGGATTGGGAAGGACTCTTAAAGGCCATCTGGTCCAACTCCCTTGGGGCATCTTCAGCTAGGTCAGATTGCTCAGAGCCCCATCCAACTGACTTGAATATTCCTGACTTGAATATCCACCACCTCTCTGGGCAACCTGGGACAGTGTTTCACTGTCCTTGGCATTAAAAATGTCTTCCTTTTTTCTAGTTGAGAGCCATCCTTTTTGAGTTTAAAACAATTGCACCTTGTCCTATTGCACAGGACCTGTTACAAAGTCTGTCCCATCTTTCTTATAGGCCACCTTTAGGTACTGAAAGGTCTCCTTGGAATTTTCTCCAGGCTGAACATCCCCAGCTCTCCCACCCATCTCCATAGCAGAGGGGCTCCAGCCCTCAGAGCATCTTTGTGACCTCTTCTGGGCTCAATCCAACAGCTCCATGTCCTTCCTGTGCTGGACACAGCTCTGCAGGTGGGGTCTGACCAGAGCAGGGCAGAGGGGCAGAATCCCCCTCACCTGCTGCCCACACTGCCTGTGGTGCAGCCCAGGACACAGTTGGCTCTCTGGGCTGCCAGTGCACGTGGAATGGCCAGGGAATGTCCAACTGTTCATCCATGAGCAGCCCCAGAGTCCCTCTCAGCAGGGCTGCTCTCAGTCTCTGCACACCCCAGCCTGTGCTGATAGCAGGGGGTGCCTTGATCCAGGTGCAGGGCTTTGCACTCTTCAGGACTGAGTTTCTGCAGAGAACCTGGAGTAGATGTTGGATTTGCCAGCCCTTACAAATCTGAAGGGAAGCCACCTCCTTGTGGAGTGTCAGGAGAAGCTGGGCCAGCACCCCTACCCTATGAGATCAGTGTCCCTTACAGGTGTTGGGTGTGCCAGAACAGGATCCACCTCTTCCTTGGGAAGTCAGCCAGGAGGCCTTGCTGCTTCACACTGCAGTCTCTGTGTATCTCTGACCAACAATTCAGCTCTGGGGTGTAAATAATTCCCAGCTAGTTGGAACCAAACAGCTTTGGGACTAAAAAGACCAGCAGTCAGAAACACTTCAGTTTTCAGGCAATAGGATAACAAACACACACACAGTAACATGGAAAGCAGGAGATTTAGGGGGACAGAGTCTCTAGTCATTCCTTTCCAGGCAGTGGAGAAACAGAGAGGATGTGTCCTGCAAGAGATGTGTGTTCTGATACACTCACTGTGCATGAATGTGTGCAAATTGTTATCTTTCTCTGTGCTTTGGTTTGTCCAGGAAATAGGGAAAAATTGCAGTCAGATGAAATATACCATGTCAATTATTTTTCTTTCTTATGAAAGATCCTTCCTCTTTATCCACACCCTGCAATGTGTGCCATGTTTTGCATGCTCTCTCTGAACACTCTGACTTGCTGACCTTCTTTGGGCAAATGAAGGTCTGATGTAACTTCCCATGAGTCCCATCTGATACAACTTCCTTTTGAACCCATCACAGCTGGTTTATGATGACTGGAGGGATTGCTGCAGAGCTCCCAAAGTTCAGGTTCTTGTCTGACCACTGCAGACCCCGACTGTCTGGAAAATCAGAACTGCCTCTGGAGAGAGTCCCTTGGCTTGCTGGAAAGTAGCAGAGAATGGCAGCTAAATTTAAACTTTAATAAAGGTTTTCTGAGCAGGATTAGGTGTTTATGGAATGTCTGCACTAGTGCATAATATGAAAGAATATCTTAACATTGCAATTGCATTTGAGCAGGGGAGAAGACACTGTAATTTTTAATGAAGTGCTTATGGCTTTGTTGATTGCAAAAGTGCCCAGTTCCCAGTGCTGTAGAATTGCAGAGGTCCTGAAGAGGTGATGTTTAGCTTGGGTCTGCATGTTCAGACTGATGTGGCTGAGTCTGGACTACTGACTGCTGAAATCCTGCCTTTCACCTTGCATGATTTGAGTAGAAGCTGGCAGAAATCTTGCAGGAGTAACTTTCTCCCTCATAGAGGATCCTGTCAGCATGGGATGAGATTTGCTAAGGTAGGACTCTGGTTTGGTCATGCTGGAATCAGCTCTGTGTTTCTTCTGAATCAAAGTCTGGAGAAATTAAAACCAAAGAAGCATGGTACTTGTTTCAGAGAGTTTAAATCCAGCCTGTTCATCCCCTATTTCAAGAGGTTCACATCTGAGTGTTGGATTTCAGGAAACTTTCATTGAGGGAGTGACTATTAAAAGAGTTGTAAGAGCCCTAGAAACCAGAGTTCTTTGTTCACAAGCCATGCACAGCACAGACAGCAGCAATTGCAGCAATCCTTTTCCCCAGGAACTGCAAACAAGCTTAACCCTGAGCTGGAAACAGCATGCTCTGGAGAGGTGAAAGGAAATTCAATATGTGAGCTGAATGTGTGCTGACTTCCTTGCAAGACAGAGTGCCAACTGCACCAAGTTATGATGATGATGATGTGATGAGGACCCAAGGTTCACTGGGGCCTCCAGCAGCCAGGGACACGCAGGGAGGACTCCAAGATCAGCAGCCCCATGGGGTGGGGGCCATGGGGTCAGCAGTAGGCCTGTGTTATTCTTATCCCTACTGCACTTGGATGCCTTGGACAGCTTCAAGGTAAACTTTTTGATGTCTCTTTTACAATGATCTGTTTCTCTACATATTTTGAAATATCTGGTTCCAATGGTACTAAAAATTTGCTGTGACTGAGAACTTTTCCAGTGCAAAGTACTTGTTAAAATACAACACATGTCCAGAGCAGCCTTGAATAAAGATTGTTCTATTCTTCACATTATATTAGAGCTTTGGCAATTTTCTTCTACTTACAATGTAACTTTCCATTGAAGTCTAATTATAGACTTAAAATTAAAAAGTCTTCCCTGTTGTATAAAGAATAATAGCGACATTTACCAAGTCCAATGTCTATTTTTGAAGTCAGATATTCAGAGATGTTACTATTTGTGCTTTTTTCTTCTACTTTATTTTTAACAAGTGATTCTACAAAAACAGTGTCATCTTCCCCAGTCTGTTTTCTGAGCAGTGCCATTTCTGTTTGCAGCCCAAGCTTTGTCACAGTCTGTGAAATGTTCCTGCTGGACTATTTATGTCCCCTTTCCATGTGCTGCTTCTGTCCCCATTGGTGTGGGTCTTGTTTCTTTATCCTTACAGTTGTTATTTGGCCCTGGTCTGTGTGTGTTCCCCAGCTGGAGGTGGATGTTGCATGGTGCTGCTCCTTTTGGATCTTTCTGTTCTGTTAAAGGGAATTTTTCTACAATAGCAAGCAGGTGACATTTTCTGATAAGAGGAATGTGCTCTCTTTTCCTGAAACCAATATTGTCTTCTCAGTCCACTGCTTGGATTTTGAGAGTTAAAATACTGCTTTTATTTTCTTATTTCTCATAGCTTTAATGCAGCTGCCTATTCTGTCAATCTATTTAATTCAGTGAAAGCTCTGGGGTAAAGAGATACTGTGGAAAACCAGATATCTTTGGTACTGAAGACCTTTACAAACTTCTTTCTGTTCAAGTTTAGTTGATTATTTTATGCTTTTCCACTAGTGAGAGTTATACTGTGCAACTTTGTCCAACCAGCCCAAGAGCTCAAAGCCTTTAGTATAAAATATTTTGATTAAGAGCTTAACAGAGATAAACTTAATTAGAAGCAGCTATTTAAATATTTCTGTAGCAAATATCAGCCGGATTTTTGAAGGAAGGCTTGTGTATATGTTTTATTTTCTTCGTTTATTCATGTTTTTTTTGCCTTTCTCTACCTTAAATATGACAAGTCAGAAATTGTATTTTTATGGGTGGCATGGAATTTTCTTTTTGGATACATGATTCTTTCTGGCTCTTGTGAAATTATTCAGTAACAAAATCGTTGATCATAATGATAGGAACTAGATAAATAAGGAGATAGATAGATAGATAGATAGATACTTATAATAGGAACTAAATAATACTTTCTGACATAATATGGCTAGACAGCTACTTTTCATTTGGTACCCTTGGATTCAGATCTTGAGTCCATTATTCTGCTTAATAAAATATTTCCTTGCAATGACATAAGGTTTTGACATTACTGAAAGGAGAGAAAAAAAATAGATGGAAAAAAGCAGGTGGGGAAGATCCAAAAGGAAGGCTGTGGTATTTTTTTCTTAAAGAATTTATAAACATTGATGTGAGGCTTCTCCAGCATGAGATATGTAAAATATTAGAGATGTTCCTTCTCTATCAAAGTTCACTTTTTGTTCTCATAAACAATCTATATTAGTTTTGCAATCTAACCTGAAGGTTGCTAAGATTGGAATAACTCAGTCTCAGGACCCTCTGTAGAGGGGTATTTCCACAAAGAAATACTCAGTCCTGTTTTCCAAACAAAGGGTGTCAGATAAAACCATGGAAGCATCTGAGGTTTAGTCATCACCTTTATTTTCTCACATTTGTGTATGTTATACGTGTGCTATGTAAAAATGTACTAACACCATTAGAGATTTGTGTTCCCCCAGTTACAGCTGTGATTATGATTCATTATAATAATAGATATTATTTATAATTGATTATGATATTGTGGCAATGCTGAGGGGCTGGGATTCCCATGTGTTGAGTGCTGGGCAGGCAGAGGGGGAAGCTGGATCCTTCAGGAACCTCCTTGTTTTTGCTTTAGCCCTCCCTGGGGAGGAGGTGGCCTTGCCTCTGGAGTCCCCTGAAGGGGGGCAGCTCTGTGTTGTCACTGCTCTCATGTACAATTTTCACTTGGCACAAACCCAGGATCAGCCCAGGTGGGTTAGCCCAGACACATGCTGGGAGTGACTGCCAGGGACATGGGGATGAGCATGGGGGTATTTGTGTGCATTAATCCTAAATCATGCTGGGAGGAGCAGTGCTCTGGGTGTATTCTCCTGTGTGCTCCCAGGGCTGTACTCTCATGTCTGATTTGGATTTGAGCAGGTGAATGGCTTGAGAGCCCATTAGTGAGTGTTTGACCTACTGTGTTCCCATTTCCCTTCCCACTCTGACACTCCCTGTAATTTATGTAGCTATTACACTTCAGCTGTAACTCAGTTCCTGGATTTGTTCCTTTTACACAAATTAGTACTGAAAGTCATAGCAGTGATGGAGGGCTTGGAATAACCACCAGGTTATTTGTCTGTTTAATATACATTTTTTAAAAAAACAACATTTTAATGTTTGGGAGAACACAAGGAAGCTGACTGTACTTCAGAAGTTAAGGACTGGTTTTCAGACTCTTCAAATTTGAGGCTGCACCATCAACACTGAGTGATATCACTGAAGAACTGTGAAATGCACAGCTACCCTCTCCCCCCTTCCTATTCCCCTTGCAGAATAAAAAGCAGGGCAGAAAAACAATGCTACTCTGACTTATTTATCTTTATCCAGTTCCTCTGTCAGTAAGGGGATGAAGCAAAAAATTCAGAACAAAGTAACTTAAAAAATCAAAGGATTAAAGCCCCATGTATGTGATCCTGATGAATTGGATGATTCAGAAGATGTTAACCAGAGCAGCAGCTGTAATGGAAGGAGAGTCTGTAACAAACAGGTTTTCTGATTTATCGGGGTAATCAAGCATAGAAATGGGCAGGCACTGGGTGGTACAGAATACCAACCTTTTTTTTGTGCTGCCTGGGAGATATATTTGAACCTCTAGGGAAGAATTGCCCTCTCCCCCTTAATTCCCCTGAAGACTTTTTTTTCCTTTTTTTTCTGAAAATGAAAGCAGGGAACAAGCATTTCCCTGAATCCCATTTTAAATCTTCCTAAGTTTGAAATGGTTATTGCTTGTTTATTATTTTGGCAATGTAATGACCCTCACAGGAGAGACTAATCCTGCATGGTGAGGACTCCATTCCCTAACATAAGGGAGAAAATGAGGGTGGGGAACCTGGCAAATACAAATCTAGAGTTGCTGCTCTGCTTAGAAAAATGCAACAATTGCCCTGTGCTGATTTCAGGGTGCTTTATTCTGGTAGCAACTACTGGTCCTTGGGTTGAAGACTTCTAAGCACCCACTCCCGAATTACTCTTTAGCCCCTCTCTAATGCTTTTTTCCTTGCTAATGCAATATCCCAACCTCTCTTTCACGTGTAAAATCAATGGGAGCATGATGCAGACAAAGTTTAACATGACCTGACCGTGCTCAGGATCTTAGAGATAATAATTTACATCCAGTGTGGTGGGACTGAGGCTTGCATCCAGTTTTGTCCCCTCTAATACCCATCACATTCTAACAGGCTGTGCAGGTTTGCACTCAGGGAGCACATCCCAGGCTCTCTAGGGGTACTCCCTGAAATCCCTTGAGTGTTGTATTTGCTGAAAAGTGACAAGTCTTGGAATTCTCAGCCTGGGAGTTTTCTCCTGCACAGCTGTTTTCTTCTTAGGGATAGGAATAGAATCCCTGTCTAGCCCTGACTGGGCATTTTGAGCTTATGCATGTCTGGCTGCACCATCTCTTTCTTTGGTTTTATCACTTGTGGGTATTTTCCAAGGTGTCCCCAGCAGCATGATGGGCTCATCTCAGCACCATCCACAGAGCACCTTGCAAAGCTGCCTCTGTGCAGCACCAGCCACACCTAACCCATGTGTGTCAATTCCAGCCACTCTTGACTGGAAGGAGGAAAGCTTTTGTTGTCATCAATATCACAGGGTTTTTCTTACTCTTATGATCTTTCTCAGTAGTGCTTTTGTCTGTTGAATGTTTATTAAGAAAATAATTTTTGTTTGCTTGTTACAAGAAGAAAGAAGTTCTCTGCACACATGGGATAATATTTGTTTGATTTCCTGATGTGGTTCCTGAAGCCAGAGAGTGAAAATGTTGATATTGCCTCTTGAGATTAATATCACAGGAAAGTAGTCTTTTCCATTGTGTGTGCGCGATCACCCAGATTTACTTACATTTTAAAATTATCATTATTATTTTAGTATTATAGGCCCCTCAGAACAGGCTATTAGTGGTTGTTATTGTTGGTTTTAACATTATGCATGATTTTGTGGTCAATAATTTCTCTGAAAGACTTTCAACAAAGCCTTTACCAAGTCATGACTTTGTTGACAGAGTTGAACTCTTTCTCTTCCCCAACTGGATCCAAGTTCAAAACCATTGCCTACTCTTAGCTTTGGCCATTTGCTCTTTCTACTGCTGGGTCTGCTGCAGTTACTACTTTAAAATTAATTTTTTTGTGAGGGAAGAACACTCAGAGACTGGAAGCCATTCCATTAGGCTGAATCCAGTGTCTCCTTAAATGACAAACCACCTAAAAATAATATTGGAATAATATCACAGAGCATCCAAACAAGCAAAAGGAATAAAAAAGGAATGAAAAAACCAGACTGCCTTCTGTGCCTTCAGGTGGAGCAAATCTGGCCCTCAGTAAATATTTCCCTGGGTTTGTGATTTCATAGCTGAGAGACTCCCAACAGAACCACCTGTTTGCCAGCTTTTTACTAGCCCCAAGCTACTCCTTTCTCCCCCAAGCCTCCAGAAAATGTTCCTGCTTTGAGCACCCCCAAAACAAAGCCCCTGAAACTGCTGTGTTTGCCTCCTGGCTGTCACATCCCCTTTTCCCTCCCATGCTGGTCTTAGCACCAGCTCTGTGCCTCTCCTTGGCCACTCTGGTGCACTGAGTCCATTTGTTCACCTTTCACTGCAGAAAGCAGTTCCCCATCTTCTGGGGCATTGCTCTGGTAGCAATTTAGCAATTAGCTCTGGTAGCAATTTAAGAAAACCTGGACGCCAGCTGGGACTTCCAAGGAAGAAAAATAAGATGTGTCTGAGAGAAAACAGGTGCACCACAGCTCTGGGTTTGGTGAGCTCTAACAATACATCTGATGGAGCAGCAAAAATATTTTGGGTAACCTTAAGAAAAGCTGGCTCCTGCACTACATTATCATCAATAATGGCACATTCCTGGTTTCAGTAAGTATAGCAAGGATGTTTATTTTAAGGAGAAAGGGCACAGTTTATTTTGCACAGAACCTGCTTGGGAATGTTTGTCATGATGTGTCAGTGACAATCCCAAAGACCTGGTGTTGCCCTCTTTGCCTATCACTGCCTCCCTTGGCTCCCAGCAGTTTGCATTCTTGATATTGAGTGTGTCTCCCCCAGTAAATGTAGGTAGTATTTTTACAAGAAGAACCTTGGTATAATTGATATCTGCAAGAAACTGAGCTCCAAAAGCATGTTTTAACCTGTGTATTTTGTAAACACAACATGAAAAATTCACAGAGAATTTCTGTTACATCCCGAGGCAACTGCAAGTCTTTTCCAAAGTAAAGGCTGAGGAGCTCTATGGTGTATAAGGAAGAGAAAGTGAACAAAGAGGTGCCAGATGGGAGTCTGCAGGTAGAGCTTGCGATTAGTTTGTCTTGTGCACCCAGCAAAAGCTATTTATTGTGCTGGGGCAGGACAGACAAGCTGGTGGAGGCACAGCATATTCTGCCAGCAGGTTTTTTGGTGGCTTAGGGACTTCACCTTCCTGAACAGCAGAAGGTGCACTCTCCTGGATTGTGCTGCTAGCACAGATAATATCAAGTCCCCAGAGTGCCACCATTGTAACAGTGTCAGCCATAGGATGTGTATTTTCCATGCCCTGAGCTGACCTTGGGTGTGCAAAACTCTGGCGAAGCTTTACTGCGTAGACATGGCCTAAGGCAGGTGGGACTTGCCAAACGTGGTGTTTAATGAGACAGCCAAGTGTGTGTAGCACACAGCAAGTTCAGTAAAGCCCCTGAGGGCTGGGGTCCGAGGAATGTGCTCTGATGGAGCAAAAGAAGCCAGGGATCCTTTTCATCCACCTCCTGGTTAGGCTGAGCCTGGCTCCTCAGGGATGCAGCAGGGCGGGGCTCAGAGCTCAGGGACATCAGCAGAGCTGATCTCCTGGCACAGCCTGTCTCCTGAAGTGTTTATTGGTGACTCTCCTGAAGTGTTTATTGGAGCCTCTCTGCACTGACTGGGCTCTGTCCTCCTGTCTGGGTGCTCAGGGCACAGCCGTGTCCTCAGGACACTTCCCAGGCAAACAAGAGAAGGGCCCAGAGGTGCTGTACCTGCCTGGTGCAGAGCCAGGCAAAAGCCATGAGGTGTCATGGAAGCACTGCCCAGGCCAGGGACGGTGAGCCCAGAGGAGGGTATCAGGCAAGGACTAGAGATGCCTTAGCTGTGAATTTACTCCCTTAGTATGAGCTCCTGTTATAGGAGATTTTTATGTGGGATCCCCAAATTTGGACGCTGCAATATGGTGCCACTACAGCACAATCAAGTACATCATTTTTTGGCTAGAAACATAGTTATTCTGAAAAGCCTATATCCTGGTTTAAACTGTTTTTATCTCAAGGACCTGAGGTACAGCAGTTGCGTGTTATTGTATTACCCTAGAAGGTTGTGACACTATCATTGCAAATTCTGTGCCTCTTTTGCAAGTAAACCTGCACCTCTGCACAAATGAGTGCATCACATCACACACACAGCTCAAACCTGCCTACTGCCCTGTAATTCTCAACATTTCTACAACTGGAAACACGAAGAAAAGAGTAGCAAGTGGATTTCTAAAGGGTTCCAAAGGACAAGTGAGATTTTTTTGGGAGGGTCTATTTTTTCTTTTATATCCATTTTTCCTTTTTAAGGCAAATTCTTTTCTGCTACAAGAGCTGCTCACTGCTCTTGAGGTTTGTGGATGAGGAGCACAACCCATTGCTCTGTACACAGCAGGGAAAGCACTGATCCCTGAGTGAGGCTTTCCTGTCTTTAGCACCTGCTGGGAGATAAAACACCTTTTAAATCTCAGAAAATGACATTTGATTGAATTTCTTTCATTTCTAGATAAAGTCCTTTTCTCCCTTCACACAGCTCTTGTTCTTTTAGATTGATTAAATCATAGATTAAAACCATTAGAAACATATGGTTTGAGAGACCTCCTGGATGGGCATCAGACCACACCCAACAGATGTCTGTATTTTGCTGGCAGAAGTTTAAACTGCAGGGAGAAGCTAATGGGGATGTTAGGAGTTGCAGCTCTAAAAACGGAGCTCTCTCTGAACACAATCTCTTTGAACGTGAGAGAAATTAGTTCTGTTTCATCAAGGAGATAAGAAAATAAACATGATCATTCCTTGGCTCTGAAATGCTTTTTATTCAACAAAGTAATCTGTGTTTGGAAAGACATTTAGAGCTTGCCTGCTTGACAGTAGCTTGCTCTCTGACACTCTTCTGTAGATTTTAAGAAAAAATTGACGAATGCTGCTCATTTTGTAGAATTTGGAAATCTTTTGAGAAGATGCCGTGAAGCAAACAGAAGTTTAGGCCAGAAGGAAGGCCTGGAGTGTGGAAGCATAGCCCTGGAAGGGCAGGGCACAGCACAGAGGGGGAGGAGAGACATTGAAGTGCTGCCTGCTTGGCTCCCCCTTCTCCCATTTCTGCTCTGTGAGCACAACCTGAAGCAGATCCCCCACTGATATGGAGGTCACACGGTTTATTTCTGTCACACTCACGTGGCTTGCCAGTACCGGGGGAGCATGAATCAGAAGCTTATTTTAAAACCAAAAATATATGGTGTCACTTTGTATTCTGATAGCACCCAAGGACCAGTTTGGATCGGGGCTTTGTCTGTTACATGCTGAATCCATTACAAGGTGAACACGTGTGGTGTTTGATCCTCTGAGAAATTTCAACCCAAGATGCAACCAGCTGTAGGAGGAGAAGGGAGGGCAAAGGAGCTGAGTGTTGGGTGGTCTGCATAATGCTGGAAAGGAGGCAGAGAGCTGTATGTAAAAAACTGTCACTTAGAACTATTTAGGCAAGTAACTGAAAGACTTGGAACAGAGGAAAAGACCTTCTTTGTTTAACTAAACATTAAAGACATCTGAAAGATCTGGGGTTGATGTGGGGCTGGGGTGGGAGGGGGCAGGACAGGCAGGTGAGCAGATTAATGGCATTGTTGCAGCTTGCCCATATGGTGCTTGGGCTCTATTTACTCAGCTATATTTCTCTGCTGGGATATTCTTAATGCAAGCTTGATCTGGAAAAATAAAATCAATTTATTTGAAAAGGTCAGCTTCATGAGAATTGTGTGATTGAGCACCTCCTGTTTTTCAGAGCTTGTGACCTGTGTGTGCAGGTGACTGACAGCAGCCATGACTGCCAAACAAACTAGAGAAGAGAGGAAGACATGACTTGTGCTGAGGATGTAAAATGGGGAGGAGAGAGAATGAAACCTTTTCTCACATGTTGCAAAAGTGTCTCTCTCTCTTTGTCACATCTTCCACTTAATTATTCTCTCCAAGCACTCAAATGAAAAGGCAGAAAGGCAATTAAGTGGTCTGTGCATAGATGCTACTGCCATCTCCAGAAGAAAAAAAATAATGCTTGATCAGAATAAGAAATTCATTAAACTCTGGCTAATGATACTCTCCTTCAACTTAAGCACCACTGCTGGAATAGGATATTCAAAATCTTCCTGTCTCCTGGAAAGTCCATGGAGTTGGAGGCAGTGTGATGGAAACCTCAGCTAGGTATGTAGCATTCAGCAGCTTCACGGATGAGCTTCCAGGAAATCTTTACAGCTTTTGTAATAAAAATAGCATTCATATATGACTTTGTTTATGGTGAGGCCCCAGGGTGAATTGTTTGGGCTTTGTCTGTGAAATTTCTTGCCAGTTGGTCTTGCAGAGAACAAGTGTAAGCTGGAGTCTCATGGAGTTTAAACTCCATGAGAAGGAAATAATATTTGAAGAGAAATAATATTTTGGACCCAGCAAGTTTGGCACTGGCTAATGCTGCCAGAGTTTGAATATTATTGAATTCAACCATCTTTTCCATCAAATTCCAGAATCATCTGGAACATTCCCTCTTACGTGAAATAAATGCTTGCAAGCTGCCAGGTGATTAACCCTGTTAACTGAGATGTGAGGGTGTCTCAGGAGACTCTGCTTTGTTTTGCTACTGTAATTTCCAGTAAAGATTTGGTCAAGACTTGAAACTGTCTCAAATGATGTATTTTGCAGCTTTAAGTTAAATTTCAGACCTGCCAAAAGGTTCTTGATTGTTAGTTTTTCTGGCTGAAACCTGCTGATTTTTCCACTGTGCTTTGTCCATGGAGTTATGGATGACTGTTTTATCTCTCTGGCTTCAAAAGACAAACACTGTATCATCTTCTAAGTGTGAGGGGAAAAAATCCTACTAAAATATTAGTAAGAATTTTCAAAGGATTGCAAATTAAAGAGATATTATATAAATAAACACTGAAAATGTAGGCCTAGTGAAAAGATTTAAAGCCTGAAAGAGAAAAGTCATTGGTTGCATTTAAAGGAAAGCATAGAGGTGGGGAAATTACTGGATTTGAGAAGGAATCTAAATTGAGAGGTCATTTGGCAGACAAAATGAAAGGATAATCAAGCATAAAGAACAGTAAAAAAATCAGTCACAAAATGAAGGAAGAAGTAAAATCAGTTAAATAATTTAGTCACATTTGACTTTTCACAGTTGGAATACAGTTAAACAGATGTAAACATTATTTATAGGAAAGAAATGCATTTGGAATGAAAGAACATCAGGTGCATGTGAACATTGCTGCTTTGTAAACCATAAAAATACTGTTTATAAAGAAATGGTGACTGGGACTAGAGATTTCAAGAACCATTCCTTCTGTCTATTATCCTTCATCTGTATCCTACATCACAGTGAGTGACAGGTCTTGCTCTTCCCATGCTGGTTAGTTTGGAGAGTCCCCAAAGTAGGCAGATCACAACTTTGTGAGAAGAAAGGCCCAGGTTAGGATGAAACTTCTTTCTGTGTTAGACTTCAGTATTCAAGAGATGAGTTACTACAAGGAGACCTTAAGAAAGTGACATTGAAAAGTCAACTCAATTTGCTTGAAAAATACATTGACAACATGCAGTAGGAAAGCTAATTCCTGAAGTCTTGCTGAGGTGCTGCAGTGTCAGACATCCTCCAGCACGGGGCGTGGATGGCAGAGGAGGTGATGTGGAAGCCAGATAAACTGAGGCAGGATCTCAAACAGATCCTCCAGGGAAGAGCCAGTTGAGTTTCCCAGGTCGGCACACGAAGCTCTCAGCATCCTTCATTACATAACCTGGGCAGGAGCTCCTGCAGCCTCCTGGGTGTGAGCCAGGGTGGAGAGCTGCTGTGGAGGAACCTTCCCTGCAGGAGCAGGACAAGATGCAGGACTGACCTGGGAGGTATTTCCCCTACTCATCAAAAAGGCACAGAGAAACCGTGGGGAGCACACATTGCCTTCTGTGCAGCTCGAGTGTCTCACCTTCTATTTTTAACTGTCTCATGGAAGCATTTAGGAAAAGCAATATAAAAGAGAAAGAATGTAAATATTATGGTTTCAAGGATATCAGCCCCAGTCCAAGTGCAAAAATCTGCCTTTCAGTGAAAGCTTTGAGGGGCTTCTAGTTCAAAGGATTCCAAAGCTGTGGAGAGGCAGCTATGCACATTACTTTCTTCTCTATCAGTTAGCCCTTATTGATGGCAGCCAAGTTAAAATAAGGAAGAGTATCCCTCTTAAACAGTTCTGAGAGGATAGAAACACTGCCATGGGAAAGAGCAGCTACAAGGTGGTAAATACTTCTTCAAATGACAGAATAATTTTTCTGCTGAGGCTGGAAATGTCAGTGTTGAACTTTTGCTCATGCCTCAGACCTCCTGAAGCAATTGGCTATTTCAGTTTGTGGCAAAACATCAGGGAAACTCCCCACAGTTATAAGGCTTTGTTTTAGGAGGGCTTTGTGCTCTGCATAAATGTAATGATCTTATTCTGGTTTATCTTTCAGGATTAAAGGACTACTGGCAGATATTTTAGGATTACAATGTGGGTTAGACTTGGCTTTTTGTTTTCTTCTTTACAGAGTCTGATATGAGTGTGAATATCTTTGAGCTGGAAAATACATCCACAATATCCCTGGAAACTGCATGTTTTTATTTAAATGCAGTCCTGCTGTGTTCAGTGTCAGAGCAAAAAAGGGAACCTGGTATGAACAGAAAATAAAGCAGAAAACTACAGTTTGGCTTCCCCAAATCAGTGAATGGCAAAATCAAGAGACTGTAAAAAATGGATGCTTAAAATGTTTTGGATTTAATCACACTTTTTGTTGTTAACACTCACTTTTTAAAAAAAAAACCACTGTTTGTTAAAATAGCATCTTACATATCCACAGACTGGAGAGCTGCCTGCATATATTCTGGCCAATTAATTCTTTGCTAAATTATCATAAGCATACGTTCAAAGATTTTGATACTTTTTGGTTTATTTCTCATATCTGTATTCACATAAGGTCTCTGTGTTGACAACATGAAAATTCTTTCTAATTTATGATTAGTGCAGAGCAGCAAGAGGAAGAGTTGGCATGAATAGCTCTTAACAAGTAAGGTATGTGATTCTTTTTTACCTCTCAGCCAGGGCTTTGTCATAGCAGGGGAGCTGAGATTGGTTAATACTCAGACAGCCTGCTGAAGTTCCAGTCTGGTTTTCTAATTTAGAAGTGCTACTGGATGACATAAATGGTAGGAATAATTGTGAATTCTATGTGAAAAAATCAAGTGGGAGTCATGCAGACTGTAGGAATAGGTCCAAAGTAGCCCTTTAGAAGTTAGAAACAGCTTCAAAAATTATTATACTCCCAGTGTGATTGTTTTGTTTATATTTTAAGTGAATATTTTTCTCACTATGCATTGTTAAACTCACATTATGGTATTTATTTGCAATCTAGTTCAAATCAAGGAAACTAAAAACACTGAAGGGTAATCAGTGAGCAATCCTTGAAAAAATACACAACTGAGAGACTGGACAAAGCCAGCAAGAAAAAGGGTGTTTAATCTTTTCAGAGCCCTTCTCATCTCTGGGAAGACTGCAAGAGAAAAAGGTTGAGGGCAGATAATGGTAATACAAGTTTGGGGAAAATATTGGTGCTATAATGTTTCTTTTCTTTTTTGTTGTCTTGGCTTTTTTTGTCTGGTCTTATTTTCCCATTTTTTTTTTTCCTCTGTGCAGTTTGAACAGAGAGGAACATAGAAAACCCAACAGGACATCTGTAGCCAGAGTGTCCTGCAGCTTCAGCACAGACTCTTAGGAGATGCTTCCCTTCCCTCATCCCTAAAAGCAAAGCTAATCTTAGTTTATCTTGCTTTTCAACTAACCTGTCACAGAAGGCAATATTTCAAAAGTACCAAGTTTATTTGAAAACCATAAAGTCTTGCAATGGATTACTTGGGCAGAAGGGATAACTGGGCTGGAGATGGTGGGGGACTCTGAGCAGTCTCAGCTGGTGAAAGAAAAAGATTGGTGGAGAAGGAAAAGCCTCCTGTGCCTACTAAAATGCCATGTACCTAGGAGTGGTCCTGTGTAAACTGTCAGAGCTCCTAAGTCCTGGCTTTTTATACTGTACTTGAAGTGAGACCAAAGGATGGAAAACTGGTTGTCTGAGCTATTTTGAGGTTTTTATTATGTTCAGGGATTAATTTGGATGACAACAATGGTGTTTTCAGCACAGCAAGTAGAATTAAATAAGCAGTCTGGCAGAAGATCTGAGGAGCAGAAGGTGAAAATAAATAAAATGGAGCAGTGAAGAATGCAGAAAGAAACAGAAAGTGTTCAAAGGCATGTAAATGCCGTGAAGGCTGAAGCCAAATTCATATGCAAATACCTAAGGTACAAATCCTCTTCCCTCCTTTTCTCCTTGCCCTGACCAGGTGCCTATGCAGGCCCTTGCCCCCTCTTGTGTTTACTCTCATGGCAGAATTTAAGCAGTGGAACAGAGGAAAAAGGAGGCAGATGTGACTATGTGGGATGTTGCTTTGCCACTCAGATGTGTATGGGAACCACATCTTTTCCTGTAGTTTGTAGAAGAGGGATTTATTCTTTCAGCATTTTGAGAAAGACTTATGATTCCACCTGGATTCATGCACAATAGCTTTTCTGTCTGTACTCTTTATCTTTCCTTGAGAGCTTTCTGACTAAGTTATTTTCCTCCTGGGATGTATAAAGTATGCTCTCACCTACAGTGGGATAAAAGACTTGAATACAAAGGCCTCTGCTGAAGGCCTTGTGCAAGTACTGTCCATTCCCATCTAATTTCACCTGGAGCTCATCTGTAGGGCCTTGTTCAGGTTGGACCATGTGGCAGGGCTTTATAAACTCAAAACGGTATAGCTGTGTGCTGTGATACTCATTCTAGGAAGTTCACACCAAGGCTCTAAATTAGCCATTTAGGCTTTCTAATTGTAATGGTTTTTAAGTCATCTCACTCCAGGCAGTAGTACAGTGAAAGCTGAAATCATGCTGGAGTGCTTTGCTGGCTCTCAGCCCAAGCTGGCTCTCAGTGTGTTATAGGCAGCCTTTCCTGGGATGGTGGTGAATTAGAATTGTGGTAAAGTATTTCTAGCAAGATGACAAATCACCTCACATCTAAAGGTTTTATTGCTTTTTCCGCTGTCTATGAACTCAAAAACGAGGCCATTTCTATGAAAAATGGCACTTGAGAATATGAAATTTCCAGAAGAATTTGGGATCTCTTTTCTAACAGAAGCTGAATGCATGGTGAACAATCCCTTTTGTTACCTCAGGAAATAGTGGCTCACACAATTGTGTAAAGCTTTGGACCTGCAAAATTAACCAAATGCTGGGATATACATCTGGTTCTAAATTAAATTTACCTTAGTGCCCCATCCTGCACTGAGTTCTGCCCAGAGCTGGTGTGAGGGGGCTTCAGAGAAGCCTGTGAACCTGCATGTCTGTGTCCAGTTCCTGCTAAGGCTTCTGTTCCCAATTTCTCAGTACAGAGCTGCTTAGTGAGTCCACCCAGCATCCTGCTCCTGAAGAAGAGACTGCTGTTTGTGAAACAGAAAGAAAGTCATGGCCAAGAGTTACACAGTATTGAGAATTTCTGCTCTTCTTTGTGTGTTTCTCCAGACACTTTTGTTGTGCTCTAGCAGGTACCCCAAAGAGCCAGACTCTTCTGTAGTCTGTAGCTGCAGAGTGAGTAATCTGAAACCATGTAATTTATTTAACGCCACTTCACTACTTAGCTTGCAGAATCTCTGTGAGAAATATTCCAGGTGCCTTGACCTTATTTTTTTGAGATTTGTTTTGAACAGCGCGTCTGAAACATGTGTTTCACGTGTTATATTTCCTCTGTGGATTCATCTTTGACATTCAATGTGTGAACTTTTCTTATAATTAGTTCTGATCAGTAGAACTAGTTCAAGTACCACTGCAGATAGTTTAACTCGGATTTCTTGTTGGCAGTCGCAAAACACTTACAGGATGCAGTGCTGGAGCTGTGCAGGAGTGGAATTCTGCCCTAACTCACTTTGTACTGAAATCGGGGGATATTCAGGCACACTTTGGATGCCCACAGCAGGTTTGCAAAGCCAGTGGTTAAGTGTCTAGTAAATGTATTCAACACACAAATTCACTCAGATCCCTCAGTTTTTTTAGTTAGATAAATCTGTCTCTCAGCTGGATGAGGTTTTATTCCATGATTTCATAAGTACTTGCTTTACAAACATCTGTAAATTTAAAGCAGACTTACTTTCAATACCTTTACCAGTTGGGTTTGATTGCTTCAAATGCCACCTGAGGAGAAAAACAAAAGGAGCATTTCTGTAGTTAGAGCAGACTCATTGAATACTGAAATATTCTTTTTTTGCTTTTGCCTGCTTGGGGTTTTGAGTAGATTTAAGGAAGGGATGTGTTAATTAGTCATGGGAAAAAGTCCAAAGTAGCAAGAGCCTAAAACCCAGACTGCTCCGGAAATGGTGTGAGATTTTTTCTTTACCTTTGATTGTATATCTTGCCTGCACTATTTTTGCCAACAATTGCAGAAGTCTTGCCTTTCAGGAAGGAGATGAGGCCACTGGAGAAACGTTCACTTTTTTATTCATGATTATCTTAATATCATTAAATAGTTCACTGTGCTGTCCCTGCTCGTATCTGAGGACTTTTGTGTTTCGGTGCTAGGGCAGAGAACACGAGCTGCGCTTTGGGAACGCCTTTGCCAGGGAACCCGTTGCCCATGGGCTGTGTTCCCTGGCCCCAGCTCTCGAGCAGCCCGGCACACCCTCTGTGTACATTCTGCACATTCCAGCCGGGAATTTGCTTACATAACCCCGGCTGCCCTGCCTTCCTCTCCCGCACAGGTGAAGCGCCGGCTGCCCTGGGCTCTGGCTCCCGCCCTGACTCACACTGCGGGCTCGGGGCTCTGCTTGCCATGGCCAAGCTCAGTGCCAGGCTCGGGGCTCTGCGTGCCATGGCCAAGCTCAGTGCCAGGCTCGGGGCTCTGCGTGCCATGGCCAAGCTCAGTGCCAGGCTCGGGGCTCTGTGTGCCATGGCCAAGCTCAGTGCCAGGCTTGGGGCTCTGCTTGCCATGGCCAAGCTCAGTGCCAGGCTCGGGGCTCTGCTTGCCATGGCCAAGCACAGTGCCAGGCTCGGGCAATTTCTGTCAGGGCAGAGTTAAGGCAGTTGTGTGGCAGCTGTGAGGAGAGTGACGGGCTGTATGTACGTGCCCCAGACCCAGCTTAAATAGGGCTCGATTGTCCCACTTCACTGCTCAATCTGCCTTCCAGGGGTTGTTTCATACCCCTTTGCCGTTATGTTCTAACTTAGAAAATGTAGCCCATTGCTTCCATTCCATAGGCTATACCTTGACCTGGCTTATTAGTGTGGTGGGGCTACACTGCACTAACTGTGGGGCTTTCAGGGGAGGTGGGCTGGCAGTATGTAGGCTGTTTTGGCAAGGAATGGTCAGGTATATCGTGGATCATCAATTACAGAACAGGCTCCTCTAGGTGGGTTTGGGGCACCGCCAAGTCCTTAGAGTTTTAAGTGTTGGTGCTCGTAGTTCTCAGGTGGATGCTTTAGTAGGGGTAAGCATCAAGATTTAGAGCCAGGCATAGTGGGGTATCTAATACCAGTTTGGGCCCTGGCTTTTGTGGAGTTCCATTAATCGTTGTTATAAGATCATCTTTGATGGGGAGACCTTATTGGTATCTTGGGCTTGTGACAGCTCAGTTGCTTTTTAATCTTAGCTACTTGGATTGCATGTGACCAATTTTTATGGTGTTATAAGGTTCATTTGGGTCTCCTGTATGACCACAGTGGCTGGCACAGAATTTACCAACCCTAGATTTGCTATGGCTAAGTCAAGTTTACACTCATTGCTAAATATGAACTACTGCTGAGTACCCATGGGGGTGTGGCAATTGCAAGGCATTTTGGTCTACAGCCATGGTGAGCCTGATACCCACTCCTATCTACCTAATCAAGGTGTCCAGGGCATCTACACTGGAGCGTGGATACTTGCATGTATATACCTACCACCCATATACCCAGTGGCTTTGTGTGTTACTGTACATTCCTGAACTGAGCTCCTCCAAGCTGCCCACCCAGGAGACTGGAGCAGTGTGGGTGCTGGAGGAATGAGCCCAGCACACGAGGCTGCTGCTGTTTGCATTGAAATGCCTCACACTGAGCAAACCTGGGCACTGTCCTGAGCCATCAATAAGGTTTTCAACATTATTGATACCCCATCCATACTGGTTTTATTATGATACTGGTTTTCAACCAGTGATAACTCATCCTTTGAGCTGTTTGTCAAAAGAATTTTCAACAAGAGTGAGTTTCTTCATGTTATTTTGCAGCTGGGAAAGCTTTTTGTGAATGGATTCAGAATGATCAGAACGATTCATACAGCACATTCCTACAAAATCGAGCAGCCATTGATTTTTTGTTACTGCCTCTTCCCTTCCCACAGAGAAGGGAATGCTAACTCGGCTTGTTTAAAAAAAAAACAAAAAAACCAAAAAGCAACCCCCCAAACAAACAGCCCCCCAAATGTGTGAGATCTTTGCATGCAGATGTGCTTTAGGTACCAAGAATACCTACACACATCTAAAATATTTATCCAGGACATGAGTTCAGGTTTCAGCTTTTCTTGCCAGGTGCTGGTAATTCCACAAAAGTGAGCATTTTTCTGCTTGGATTGCTTTACCCATGCTGTCAATATTCTGTTGGGAATGATTGGTAACAATTAATTCTAATGATAGTGTTGTCAATGGCAATACCCTTAATAAATAAAGAAGTTCCTGCTCAATGGCAGGTTGCACATCCAAAAGGACTAATAGTCTCAGGAGACTCTATTCTATAAACAAGGTTATTGTGGTTTTTTTTGTTTAGGATTTCTACTTTTTAAAATTTTAAAATTCCGAAGATTTTAAGTGTCCCCATTTAACCATCATTGGATTCATCTGTGAAGATTTCTGCTGGAAAGAGCAGAGGACAGTTTTCATTTCCAGAGCTGTAGAGCATTTCTGGCTTCCACTGCAATTGTGGGCATGCAGGAACTTTAGGAATGAATTGTTAGTTGTTGTTATTAATTTATTTGGGAAACACAAACACTGTGACTCATTAACTCATGTCTTGAAAAATGCTATATTCTTTCTTCACAATCAGCAAACTGCTGGAAAGCTCTCCCTTCTGACACTGACATGAAGTAGAATCTGAGCAACAGAATTATGAATGTGGACTTACTTCAGTAACCTAAAAAGCCCTGGAAAACTGGTGATGATATACAACACAGAGAAAAACCCCAGGAGTTCAAAATTATGTGCTTTGTTTCTTTAATGAAACCACCAGAAAATGTCAGAATGACATAGGACATATATAACTATGATGTCACCAGCTTGAGAGCATGTCTTCCTGAGGTTGGTGCATTGGTTCCTGATCTGGGTTTTTAATTTGATGTCATCTATTTGATCATTATATCCTGTTTCTTTTAAAATTCTTGGCTAATTTACTTTCTTTTGCTGTAATTTCCATTTCCAAATTCTCTGATAAGTGTCAGCCAGTGCCTTTTCAGACATTTCCTCTGTATATAACCCAGAGAGCTGCTTAATCATAAGTCATATGTGCAGCAATATGGTTTTATTATTATTCATGTCTTTCTAAAAGCTGAAGCCAGATCTTAATTGGAGAGCAGAATAGCTGAGGCTTTGAAAAAAAGGGGAAGAATAGGATGGTAGTCACTGTGCACCCAAAAATCTCCTTAGCAGCCTTTCATAATACAGAGCTCTGTAAGGCACTTTTCACTCTTAGATTCTGTCACCTGTGTGTCCCTGCCTCTGCCCTTTTGCTCTTGTGCCAGTCCTTGCTCAGGCAGGTTCTGTACCAGCATTGAAGGGATGTGTTTCTGAAAGCTGGACTTCAGAAGGAGTCTCCTTTCTGACTCTTCTCTGCTCTGCTCCTTTTTGGAAAGGTCAGAATCCCTCTGGGAAGGACCTCTGTGTCACTGAGGGCCAGTTCACGGTGTCATCTTTGAGAGTGACAGAAGTCCCAGGACCTCTCAGTGCCGTAAGTAACACATTTCACATCTGTGTTTTTAGTGAGAAATATAAATAGAAATCAAAACCAGTTGGGCAAATGTGTTCTGTAAATAAGCTGCAAAGCAAAGCCTCCTGCCTGCACTGAAACTCTGTCTGTACTTCCATCGATACATTCTGTTTGCTGGTTGTAAATCAAAATCACTGTGTCTGAAGATACTTGCAAACAGATCATCTGGTGTAGAACTATCGAGAGAGAGAGATCATCTAGCACAGGAAATATTTTATTGGCATGAAGAAAGAAATTGAGAAATTGACTAAAAATGCATTATGTTTTGCATGTTTAACACTCTAAAAATAAACTGGGAAACTCTTTGCCTTTGTTCTTCTCCTTCCCAGACATGTGTACTCATAATATTTAATGGAGTGGAATTGCCTGAAAGAACTGGACCATTAATACACCTTTCTGTGGCTCCTTGGTACATATGTGAACAATTTGAATAAAAAAATGTTGATTTGTAGTGATTCTTAGACATCTTGTGGTAGATCATCTGTACTGGACAGATGGATTTGGTCACTGTAAGCCAAATAAATAAATTAATGCTATCTTTGAAATGTATAGCCACAACTGGCATCTCTAGTTACTGTACTCCCCTCCCTCAGCTCAGATGCCTTCCCCTACACTGCTGAACTGGCCTAACTTTATATTCTGCTTGGCCTTGAGTCAGAACAGAGGACCACCTGCAGGAGAGAGATGTGAAATGTTATGCGTGCCTTTGCAATGGGATAAAGCACCAGAGTACCAAGTCTGCAAATATTTTACTGAGCAGGTCATGTATTAAGTAAAGCAATGAAAGGTAAAATGATAAATGATGAGGTCATCGTTTTAAAAGTGGTGTCCAGGTGGTGGAAAGCCAAAGGGCTGTAGAAAAAAGGGACTTCCTTTCAACTTGCCTGGCTTGGTGTGGTGCCTCCATTGCACGGGATAAAGCCGGACTGTCTCGGGGAGGGTTTTGGCCTGTTTGTGTAGAGATCTGCCTATAAAGCAGAAACCTTCCTTCCTTGTAAAGGAAGGCTATAAATCTGCTTTTGACTGTCTTGATTCATCTTTTCAAGTGCCTCATAGGCTGCAAAAATGCATTCTGTATAGTGCTAGATTTTTACCTAGTCTAATGTAACTACTTGTGAAATCCTTTAATTAATTCTTCCTGACAGGGCCAGTCAGATGCTGAAGGCTGAATTTAGACAGTTTTCCTATCCTTCTTTGCCCCATTTTTAACCCAGAGCTGTGTGTCAGCTGATACCTACAATCTCCAAACCAACCAACCAACTTTCCAACCCATTGCAAACAACTTGAGGTGAAAACTTTCTGTCCTGTCCTGTGTTTTGGAGTTCATTTTCTGCCAAATTACTTGTTTGCAGAAGAATCTAATAACTGCAGGAACTGGGGTAAAAGGTGTTGGATTGAAGCAGGGCATTTCATGCAACTTCTCTGTCACTTCTATTATGAAGTGGTGTTAGTGTATCCCGGAGGGAGATGCTGTTTAGTTTGAAACTGCCTCTCTCAGTTGGGACAGGTTCCTTTCGTTCAGTGTGTGATCTGGGTGTGAAAATACTCCTGTAGACTGATGTGGGTAGCACAAAGGTATGGGGTGGAGGGCCCATCAGTCATTTTTCAAAGCACTCATGCTTTGTCAACTATGCAGCAAGCTGCTTTATTCCCCTCCTTCTGCCTGGGGCAGTGGAGCATCAGTCAAGTATTTTCAGAGTGAAAGTCAGTTGTTTTTTGGTGGTCTGGAGAGCTTAGTGTGCTTCCTCAGGGTCACTTCAAGCCAAGACTGAGGTGAAAGGAGAAGTGAGAGGGTGTGGGCAGGGGAAGGGCAGGTAGGGGGACAAAGCAGATCTGTGGCAGCAAGCTGGGAGCAGGTAGAAAAGATGGTCCTGTAAACTGGCACGATTAAAAGAGAGTTTCAAGAAAAGAATTCTGGATTGAATGATATGCATATGTAGTTTTTGCCTTTAGGCTCCCTACTTAAAAAATTAATTGCACTGATGTTCAAGGATTGTAGTTTTCTTATTTCTGAGGGACTTTGTTTCTGAGGGACAGAATTCATCTCCTCCTTACCTGTCATTTCCCTTTCAGTAATGTCATTGCCTCCTTTCCTGAGTGGAAAGCTCATCACAGATTCAGAGGCAGGAGTGGTGGCCCACTGCCATAATCCTGGCAGTCTGTACCACCTGGAAGGTGCTACCTTGTTGCATAAAAGGTTTTCTGGTGGAAATATATCCTGAGGTGCTGGTGGCCAGGGCACAGCAGGGGTGAAGAGACAAGAGAGTTGTGTCCAGCCTGGCTGTGCACTTGCTCAGTGCCAAGTCCTGAACTCTGTCTTGAACCTTCTTTTTGTTTGGAGAGAGGAGAAAGTAGGAAAATGCACACCTTGTCTAAATGTAGTGGGGAATTAGTCCTCAGGCAGGAGAATCACACAGTTACCCCATGAGAATTTATTTCTCTTTCTGTGTCTGTATGCATGTAATAACACTTGGAAAGCACACAAACACTCACAGCTCAGCTCTGAGTGAGGCAGTGCTGAAGCACAAAGTAGGCAAATTTGAAATTGTTTGGACACTTTTCAGAGCTTCTCATTATCTCATTTGTGCATTTAATGATTCTTGTGGGTGCAGTGTTTGAGGTTTGGATGCCACTGGCAGCAGTTGGAGGGAAAAGTCCTACCTGCAGCAGGGCACAGTGACAGCATTGACAGCCTGGGGTGTTCTGTGTGGCCAGAACAGGCAGTCCTGTGTGGGATGGGTGATCTGCTCTTTTATCTTGGGAGGCAGGAGTTTGGAAAGAGTTCCAGTACATCAAGAGTGGAAACATCCCTGAAAAAGAGGGGGCTTTTATGATTTTAAGTAATCTATGAGCCTTTTGAAAATGATGTTGTCTCTGAAGTCCTCAGCAGAGGCTCTCAGTCAATAAAAGTGCTCAAAGCAGAAAATACTCCTCCCAGAGCAGGGGTGGAGCCCAGGTGGGTGTGCAGCCAGGGGGGCTTTGCTCAGACAGGCTGAGAAGATGACAGGGTTAGCTCTCTTGTGATGATTTGTCTGAAAGGCCACGAAATCAGTACAGGGTTCTCATGTTGTGTCATAAACCCAATCCTAGCTGAAAACAGAGAGAGGCTGAACAACAAGGTTTAGAGGTTTTTACCTGTAATTGCTCCTATCACAATAAAATATGAAAGTATGAAACTGAGGGCTCTTTATAACTCCTGTCCAAGGAGTTATAAACTCTTCCTTCTGAGTGAAGCAACAGAATGCAATAAGGTGAAGAAATTAAACCACAATAATTGAGTAAAAATTAAAAAATTAAATTAAAACCTTATGTAAAAATTCTACAGATAAATCAATTCTTTTTCTCCCGTCTTTCTTTTTCTCTCTTTCTGTCTTTCTTGGAATCCACCCTGAACCAGATGTTGGGAGTCTGTAGTTTAGTGTTTTTGGATCCCTGCCCAGACTTTTACCTATCTTTTCAGCTATTTACATGGGTTTTATTTCTCCAGCTGTGCTTTCACTGATACTGTACAGTCACAGACCTCCTCAGTCACTAATAGAGGCAGTCACTGGATTTTCACTGAGATGAACAGTGATACCAAACATCCAGTGGAAATAATTTTGTCCTTACTCAAATAGTAAGGGGATCAGGAGTAATGAAGGGTGTGAAGAAATCTGCTGTGGACAATGACAACACAGGAGGAGGGAAGGGAGTGGCACAGGAATTTTCTTTCCAATGCCATCACAGAGAAGGAGCAGACAGCTGCTGCTTCTGTGTATAGGAAAAGGTGCAGGGGAATATCTTTTGTTTAAAAGAGACTCAAATTCCATTGTGTCATTTGGCTTTAAGTGATTTTTTTAAGTTTTGATGGTCCCTAAGTTTTAATTTCCATTAAAATGCTTTTCTCCTTTTTATGCTTAGCCATTATTAAGAATTTTTAGTTGGATTATTGATCCATAAATATTCAGTTATGGAGGAAATTAAAGATTGTTGGCATAACTGCTCTGGGCATAGAGAACTGCTGTCATTTGTCTCTTGTGTTATAGTGGGACTATTTTTGAACAGAAAAATCATGAGCCTACACATCCCTCCTCTGAAAGACTACTAAATCTAATTCATGGCATTGCTCAGGCAGTTGCACTAAAACTTTTCTTTTGTGTTGGCATAACATTTTGTTTCTGAATTAAAGCCTTCCAACTTGTCTGAGCTGTGAGGTTCAGACTGGAGAGAGGAGGAGGTTTCTGAGCAGAGGGCTGGTGAGGGCTCTCCTGGGTGAGGCTCTCTGGTTTTTAAAGGTGTTGTGTGGCAGCCTGCCTAAGAGACTGATGCTTCTCCTTTGGTCCTGACTCTGGATTGAAGCCAGTGCCCCAGAGATTAAATATTCCACAGCCTGTTAGCAATCCCCTGAGCAATCTCCTCTCTCCAGGTGCTGGTCTTTTACACAGACTTCTTCTCCAAAGCAATTTCATTGGCAGCAAGAATCGGCTAGTTCAGTTCAACTGGAATGTTTTAATGAAGTCTCTCATAGCAGTCAGGCTGAGGATCAGCTAATGGAAGGAAAGGCAAGGGAAAATGGGGATATTCTGGAAGGCTGGTTTGCAGTGCTGTGCTTAGGAAGAGATGTCAGAAGTGAGTGACTGATGCCTTTTGGTGCTACCTAAAAACAGACACCAGACAAAATTAGGAGAATTGAAAATCAGTTCTATTTATTGAAGGGCCTTCAGGTACATTCAGGACAGACAAAGCCCCCCCAGGGGCTACAGCCAAAATGGACCACAGGTCATGGGGTTAATTTTCCAATTACACCTTCAGGTAATGAAGTTATTTACCCCCAGTTTCCTCCCCCTAAACTCACTTTTGTTTCCATTTCTCGGGGTCTGAGGCAGTGAGGTGTCCTTGATTCCCAGGCCTAGAGAGGAATTGTTGTGTCTGACAAAAATGTGAAGACAGTAGCTAGCACTGTGTATGGAGCTTAGAGTTATACACTAAAGAATTGCAGGATTACAAATACATGAAAAATATAAAATCTGAAATCTTGAGGCATCATAAGAATGGCTGTGATGAGCCTGGGCGTCTGAGCTAGCTCAGGACAACCACACTGAGCTGAGTTTGCTGTGGGAAAAAATGCAGAACTCATTATTTCCCAAACAGCTTTAGCAGTAACTATTTGAAAGAAACCTCCCTAAACCAAAACTTATCAGGATGGTTACAAAATGGGGGCGTGAGCTAATGTGACCCAGCACAGCTGACAGTGGTGGCCCTGTTCTTTAAGGGGATTATATCCCACAATCACTGTGCTTGTCCCCTGCTGGTGGCTACTCTACAAATATACAAAATTTATATAAATCTAGGCACTCATGAATGCTAATGGAGTATTAGTAGCTTCCTTTAGGACAGTATTTCTGTAGGCAAGTTAAAATGAGACAGATTTAAAGTTACTAACTTTAGTATCCAGAGCCAGAAGGAGGTGATCAATGAATCAAGGTTATATTTTGTAACCCAGACTCACTCCTCAGTTCTCCTAATTCAGTCACATGAATTTTACATTTAGAGTTCCATTTTGGCCCCACAGTTCCTTTTCTTCCACATGATTTTCTACCAAAGACAAGGTCTGCTACCTCAGCATGGCCATTTCAATTAGTACTTTTCTAGCATGTGGATTCTGATCCCTTTGATTCCTAAATAGATTATTGGGAATTTTAAAGTTTTGTTAAAAGACTGAAAAAGTGCACAGCTTATGTGTAAGGGGGATCAGTTTGTGCAAAAGTGTATGGCCACATGAGCCAAAAGAGACTGTTGAAAGAGCACTCTTTATTTGTTTAATTTATGCAATTTGTTAATGCTCTGTTGCACTTTAAGGGCCTCTGGAGGCTGCCCAGTTTGTGCCTTGCAGAGATGCTTCGTTGCAAACATGGCTCCTGTTAAAACCCAAGGCTCTGGTTCTCTACTTACATTGTGATTGTGATTTGATCCTTATTTCTACAACTCACATTTCACCATTTTCTTCCCTTCAATTTTTTTCCCATCCCAGCAGCCATCTGGTGCTTTCTTCTGTCAGCCAAGTTTCTGTTCCTTACCTGGAGCCTTTCAAACAGCCACTCTTGAAGAGAGTGGATTAACAGTTGTCACTGGAAAATGAGTTTACTTCCAGCTGGAAAAGCTGTGAAATATAACTATTCATTCATTGATATGTTATGCACTTCTGCTTGGACACTCTTAATTCTATTTGAAGGCAAATACCTGGGAACAGTTTTCCTTAAAAATCTGTGAGAAGACCATTAGTACCTTTAAAGTGAGCTGGCTGATTTGACTTGCTCCTATTATGCATAGGGTCTCAACATACCAAATATGTCCTTTGGCAGGCAGGTATTTGGGATTAGCCAGAGATGAGTTTTGAGACTTTAATCTGTGTCAGATTTAGTCCAAATGGAAGAGATTCGTGAGCATTCTGCTATGCTTATTTTTTCTTTTGCCTCCCTTTTTTTAGTAAAATCTATTTGTTCTGCATAATCTTTCTTCCTTTTATAATAAAAGTAGAAGTGCATGGGTTACTTGAGAAGCAACTTATTCTCTTTTCTCTGATTTATTTTAAGCATCCAAAGAATAAAATTTGCTTGTGTACTATTAATTATTTCAAGAACAAAAATATCTAGGCTAGTAGTAAAAGTGTCATGGAATTACTGTAAGGTTGCTTGAGTTTTGGCTGTAAATCTTATTCACCTTGACTAGATCTCATACTTTAATTCACTGGGGTATAAAATACCATTTACATTAGTTCTTAGTTCACTTAATCATAATTAAATGACTTCAGAGGCCAATAATTCTTAGAGACTCTTTCTTTGATGTGACACAAATAACAAACTGTGTTTGTAATGTGAAGGTGTTCTACTTCACTTTTACATTTGTCCCAGCCTTATCCAGCATATAATGTTCTCTTTAGGTGCAGACATATGCTCTTGTTACATGCACCATATGGGTCACAGATGTGGCTGACATGGCTACATGACATCTTTTTTAATTTCATTGCACTATACCAAGGCTGTGCACAAACCTTTTCATGATGGTTTGAAGGGATTTCTGCTCAAGATTTTAATTTTTTTTTCACCAGAATGATGAGTGGGGGGAGGGAGCCCACTTTTTCTGCTATCAGGTTATATTGTGGTAATAAAAACCCTCAGGAAGGTAATATTTTGTGGCTGCTGAATTCATTGTCACCTTAAGCATGGCTTCACTGCAAGTTACTTGTAGTTCTTTTTTCTAGTACATAAGATTTACTTTGCTTAAGAGGAAAACTCTTCTGATCACAAAGGATGATTTTTGGAAGAAAGAGTGCATGGATAAACTTAAAAAGTTTGAAATCCAGGATTCAGTTTTGCAACTGCATTTTGATTTAAATGCAATTTAAGAAATAGTTTTATGGTAAGGATCATATTTGGAAGCAGAGGTTTGCTGCAGTGAATGGAACATTTGGTTACCATAGTCAGAATATCTGTCTAACTAACTTACTAACCAATTAACTAACTAACTAATTACAGGCTGAGTGAACTCTCAGCTTGGTTGTGAGAGGTTGGAGGAACAGGAGTTATCTGAACAATAGTGCTGGTTAGGAAGTGAGCTAATAAAATTCCAGAGCAATACTTGTTAAAGGCTCTCATCATTTATTAATGGTTTTTTTATTGTTGCCTCCAGAGGAAGCTGGGTTAGTTCTGAGAGGAAGCATATAATTTATCATATCAAATTTGAATAGGAGATTATTTGTGTTCTCCCAGCAGCAGCAAACAGAGCCATGGAGGAAGGGTGTCCATGTTAGGTTAGAGGTGAAGATGGGTTATTACTTGGTTTGGCTGATAATCAACCAATGATGGGAAATGAGCACAAAAAGGGACTTTTGGATCAGGCAGTTGATCCAACACTACCCCTGTTCATCCAGTGAAACCCATTCTTGGCCAGACTGAAAACTGTCTGTTTCATGCACCCAAACTCTTTTTGTCAGTATCTCATGTAGCCTGATGTGAGGATGAGGGCACTGAAGGGCACAAAGCCCCAGAGGACAGGGCTGGAGCATTCCTGAGTGGGGGAGAGCCTGTCACACTTGGAAACATTCTTTGCTGCAATTTGAAGTTCTGATGAGTGGCTGATTGCTACTTGGTACTTGGGGTAGAAAAAAATCATAATTAAGCCAGAAGTTGTTTCATTAAAATATTTTATACATGTAAAAATTTTTTTATTGTTTTCCAATGCATGAAAAAATCCATGAGATGTGCAAGTATGGAATTTGTTTTTAACCAAGTGACCACATATGAAACCAGACACTGAAGGGACAGGGAGTGATGTGGAGCTGCTGCAAGTGCTCTGACAACCCAAAAAGCAAATTTGGTGTGAGTGTGGTGGAGCTCAGGAGATCTCTGCTGTCTCAGTGCACAGTGAGTTCCAGGGCATGTGGTGGCTTCCTGTCATTAATGTTATCTAGGAGATCAGGGCAATTCTTTCTATGACATTTGGAAAGTTTTCATCTCAACTTTGACCTTTTATTTGAATGTATGTTCATTTCAATTTGAAAAGCAGAAGTGCATTGCAATTCAAAGGAATTCGTTTGTTCAAAATATTTTGGAAAAGACATTGGGACAGTTTTAAAAGGTTTTGGCTTTGTTTTAATGGGAAATTTGCCCAAATTAATTTGCTTCCACAGTTTCTGTTTTGCTGAAACAGCAGAGAGTCTTCTTGTCCCTCCCCACCCAAATACTCTCTTCTTGATAAACCTCCTTCTGAATCTCACTGATATTGCCAGAAATTAGATATAAATTATATTCCTGTGAAAAAAGTAAATTCAGAAATGGGTTTGAATTGACATTCATCACTGTTGGCAAAGATAATTGGAGTAGTTATACTGAATTTGCCTCTTTATTTTGCAGTCCACAGAGGCTGGGTGCTGCAAGCGGGACCATCTCTGGCCTGGATCTCTTGATCACAGTTTTTCCATCAATACACATTCAATATATTCAAGGCCCTCCTTGGTTCTTTACAGCTCTTAAGGAATTGTTTTGGCTCACAGCACTGCACCTTTTCCCACAGTTATATTGCAAAACATTATGCAAAAGGAAGTAGTCCTGTTTCTGCAGGATAATTTTTGAAGGTCACAGCCTTCTTCCTCCTTCTGAAGCATTAGGAGAACCTTAGGTTTTGTATCCCCTAAGAGGTCCATTTCAGGACCATTTCAGGCATTAAGAGGTCCATTTCAGAGTAGTGGATGTGAGAGGTGTACACATGAATTTTTCTAACAAATAACTGGGTTTCTTTTTTGACTTGACCCTTTTAAACGCAACATTGAAAACTTACCCAACAACATCCATCTGAAAAGTCTTCAGTCACTCTCTAGGATAGAGAATTTATGGGCAAGCAAGGTTTGAGCTTTGATTAATTTGATTTGTGTGACTGGAAGAAAAGATAATTAATTGTCTCCTGGCCATTTAGATGCCATGGGGCAACTGCTGCCACAGTTGACCATGGCAAGGTCCAGTTGTACTGGAGCCTACTGATTTCTGTAGGGTCAAGGATGCCCATTGCCCTGCTCCTGGACAAGGAACTCATTTCCCAGCCCTGTTGCTGGCCCATAACATCCTGACACCCCATGGTGGTAAACTGGCACTTCATCATGTCAGCTGCCTCTACATCAGCTTTTCACAGCAATCTGGAATGCACTTTTTTGAGAGATTGCTTCTCTATGTCCTGTTAAGGTTCAGAGAGCTGAAATTCAGCTTTAAACCATGGGTATCCTGTGAGGAGGAGTTCCCAGCACAAAGAAAGGTCAGCTGAGAAGAGAAACTGGTGGCTGCAGAGTAGAGGGGAGGGATGGCATTCCTTAGGGCAGGGGCTGTGGGAGATGTACAGGCAGGCTGGGATGGTGTGGCTGGGAGCTCAGAGCCATTAAAAGTCATGCTGAGCATTGAAAGGGAAGACTGAGAAAATGAACCCCAGGTCCATTCCCAGTTTTTCATGTCACAGGAGTCCTTGATGTGAACAACCTGAATTCCCCTGGCACATTTACCTGCTAGACCTGCCTGAACTCAAATGGGCTGAGCCATTTTTCCTCTGCACACATGGCAGGTTTCTTGTTGCTTTGTGGTGTTGTCACTCAGACCCAGACCTTTGGCAAGGAATTCTTTGAGCTTGGCTTCAGCAAGGCAGAGATCAAACTTGTACTGAAGGTGTTTCATGGATTCAGGGCAGGAGCTGCACAAAGGCAGCTGGGACCTAAAGGGATCATTTCCTGAAGTGCTCTCAGACTATCTGTGCCCTGAGAGGTTCTGAAAGAGGACCTGGCTTTCAGCCAGAAGCAGTCTAAGGAAATAAAAAAGCAACTGGATGAATTAGATGGAATAAGTAATATAATTATATAACTGGATACAGTCAGAGGTAATTCTAGCAAGTCAGTTTTTGACTGTGCTCCCAGACATTAAATCTCCAATACCACAACATAATTCTGTAGTCTAAATACCAGTATGAACCCAGAATAAATCAGTGGAAAAAACTTTCTATTAGCTCTTAAAGAATGAGGGCTGGGGGTTGTCATTTTTATACAGTGAAAACCAATTGCACTTAGCCTTGGATGTAGCTGTAGATGAGGTATTTCTTTAATAGTGTGTTGCTACTGATCTATGGCCTCAGAAGGTATCCTCCATCTGGATGATTCATTCAGCTGAATTACTTATCCAATCCTGGGATCTCTAGTAGAAAAGCAAGCAATTAACCTTTCCTAATAAGAGCCAGAAGCAGGCCTTAAGGAAGTTAAAATGAAGGAGGAAGCTGGTGTTTAGTTTCCAGAGCAAGTTTTAACACCAGCAGATGGTGCTAAAATGTCCATTAAAAGGGGAAAAAACCCAACAACCCAAACATCTCAAATTTCCTTAAAATCATAAACTGTCAGGGAAAGATAAATTGAGATACTTTAGCTAATTGCTGTGGAAAGTTGAATCTAGGGTGATGTTAGTCATCTTTTACTTAGACTAGCTTAACACACATGAAGATGTGTGTAGCCCTTATTTTCTAGTTTGCTTTCAAGATGGATCAATTTTCCTCTAGTCAGGTCTTTACCTTGAATAAGGCAACTCAAGTATTTCAGGAATTTTCATTCATATTCAAAGCAGGGATTAAAAGCTTTGTTGTATAATTTTGCTGATTAATTATAGGAATGATTTACGGTTTTTAGACTCATTTTCACTCTGAACAACTGCTTGAAACAACTGGCAGTTGTTTTTCAAAGGATATTGCTGTATAATTTTGTTAGTCACTAAAGAAAAGTTATGTGGGTTTTTTAAATACAGAAACCTCTAAAATCACACAAAGAATAATCTTAAAAATACATTGTAAAGGAGTTGTATGGTTAAATTAGGGAAATTGGCATAGGAATGAAGAAATATTCTGTTCTAATTCAACACTGGTCCAAAGCTGGTAAGTACTGAAGGCTGCTGGCCACTAAGAAGTGTGTTAGGAGAGTTTAGTGGGGCAGCCTGCAGCCACCCCAGGCAGTCTGCAACCAGAACAAGAAATTAAAACCATCTTGATGGCCTCTGCAAAGGGGGAACACCATGAAAATGGCTCTTTTCCTCTTAGACCTAAATGTAATATGGATTTGCACACATGGTAGCCAAGACAAAAATAGGGGTTGAGGGAGTAGGTCATGGAGAGGAGTGGTCTCAGAACTCCCCAGCAGTTTAGGGAGTGCCCACTTTTCCTTGGTTCACTGCTTGGATTTCAGCCCCCCAGGTATGGGATGTGTGGAAAGATGGAAATGCAGGGATTAATACTGGGGCCATTTAGGGTCAGTGTTGGGCACATTTCTTTAGGCAGTGTAAAAAAACTGTGCTGGAATTTCTGAGCACTAATGCTGCAGTAGAGGCCCAAAGCAACTGGCAGGCATTCCAAATGTCATATTCCAGTTTAAAATGTACTGCCCTGGGAGATTTCAGAGTTAAGGACTCTGCAACAAACTTGGTTTATATTTAAAAGCCCTTGGCTTCATAGCCAGTGACTGTTCTATGTCTCATCAGAGGATGAGGAAACATGTAAGTACTGCCAGTCTAGAAAACCTGCAAAGCCAATCCTACAAAACGACACCATCCTTTCCAAGGATCTAAAGTTATTCCTAGCAAGATAAGTAATACAAAATTATTTCTAGCAGAATAATTTTACCTAATATATCCATGAGTGGTGAGCTACATCCTGGTGTCTCTTACATGCACTTGTGAGAGTTGTGCCTGGATAAGGGCTGTGAAACACGTTCTAAATGTTCATTAATTGTGTGGCCAGTTGGGGCTGCACATCTGCACCTCCCTGCTGCCTCCTTCATGAAAACTCCTCTGCAAAACCATCCAGGTGACTGAGTGATGCAAGCTGTAGGTGTACACAGTGATGCATTATAATATCCTATTTAATTATTTTTTGGCAGGGATGGTGTATAATTATTTACTGACCTGTGGAATTGGTCACTAAATGACTGTGAAATTCAGATTCTAAGCAGCACTGTCATTTTGATAATTAGAGGCTCTGCCCTACGAGAATATGTGCTCATTAAGTTGTAATTTGCTTAAAAAAAATAAATTAAAGACAGAGGTTATTTAGGAAGGAAGGCTTAAGACCAAGATTATATTCAAAGGAAATTAAAGACAGGAAGCCCCAGGGTATTCCAGCCCTGCCATGCAGCTCCTATTAATGAAATGAAGTCTTACAAGCAGCACAAATTTTGGTGTCTCCCATAAGGCTGCCTAGCATTTTCTGTTATAAGGTCCTGTTTTCTATTGCTTATGGCTTTGCCAAACTCAAAATTTTGGCCAGAATGATTTCCATGCTGTCTACCTTAGGTAAGTATTTTTGAGAGTTTACACACAAAGTCCTCTGCTATTTCTCCAACTGGAATTAGGAACAAAAAAAACAACAATAGCAAAAAACAAACAAAAAAAAATTTTTTTACCCATGTTTACAGAGCTGTGTGTAGATATGAAGGTAATTATGGACATGTGTATGTATATGTAAGAAACTCAAGAAATTTTGAGAAATATTAGTGCCTCCATGGTCTGCAGTAAGGAGGTGAGGACATTGTTTCTCAATTTGAAAACTGATAATTTTAACATAATCAGGTGACAGTAATTTGAATTTTTAAACTGTGTTTTTTGGAAGGTGCCACTCGGATGCTCTGATATGGAATCAGCTCACATGCAGCCCCCTTGGCAGACAAACTGAGCATGGACTGGAGAGGCCTTGGCAAGGATTTGCATCCCCCCGGTTGCACTGTAGCTGTAATAAATCTGGCCAGAACAGAGAAAAATGGGAATGGCTGGTGCTCCTAAGCTCCCTGTTCTCCTCCTGGTTTGTGCTAAGGCACTGAGAAGAGGAAGGGTTTGCCTTGTGGAGGTACAAAAGTTGGAGGGCAGTGGATGAGGGGAAGAATGGCAGGGCAAGAGAAGAGTGGTGAAGGAAACAAAAGGAATTTAGGAAGGCAAGGATATAAAACCTTAGAAAAAATTGTACTGGGAAATTGGAAAGGATGCTCTGAAGACAGTGAAAGAGGGACAGAAGTGCTTTAAAATCATTACACCTCTGCACTTGAAACCCAGACAGGAGGTTTATGTCTGCATCTCTTTGTAGTGGCAAATCAGGCAGAGTGTGCTGTGTATTCTGGGCATGCTGACCACCTGGAGGGGTGGGATTCTGCCTTGTGACATTTGATTTGCAGTGTAAGCTTTTTCAAGGATTTCTTCAAGTCCATAAACACCCCCCTTCTCTCTATAAACTATTAAAATAATCCCTACAATGTGAAGTCAAAGGTCTTATGATGGTTAATTAAGAACTTAAACATTATTTTAATATCTTGGAGTGTGTAACTGTTCATTTATGCCATTTGCCATTGACCTACAGCTTTCACCCTGTGCCTCCCACACCATGTTCCCATTTCCCATCTCATCGCTGCCCTCTTCAGTGAACTCCTTTACTGCTCTCCTTCCCTCATACCCTGATTTTTCCCATTTCTGTTTTGTTCCCTTTGTTAGAACATTTCCCTCAAATCCTAGTCCCTACACTTACACTTTCTGTTGCATTCCCCTTTCCTTTCACTCCCATGAGCAGACAGAACATTCTCCCATTGCTGAAGGTTAGATCTTGGTGTCTTTTTCATCTCTTCTCTAGCCTGGCACAGGCTGGCCCTGGGAAAATCCTTCTGGCTCTTCAACAGGGCATGCAGAGCCTCTGCCCTGTCCATCACCAGGTGCCCTCATTGCAGAGGTGTTTCTGGGCTCCTCTTAGCTCAGGTTTTACCAAGGCAGAGCCCTCACTTCCCAGAGCCTTTGCTCTTGACAGCCTCACCCTCTCACAGTCCTTTTGATGCCTTGGGAAGGCTGAGCTACAACAGAGGCTGGACACAGCTAAAGAATAAAGCAGGGATTTATTAAAAGGCCTCAAGGGATCCACCTGGGGCACCACAAGAGCCCAGCCAGGGCTGCAGCCAAGATGAACCAAAATGGTCACAAAATGCACAAACAGTCACAGCGTCTCTCACTTTTATAAGTTCTGCTCCATTTGCATATTGGAGTTAATTTGTCCAATTCCAGCTTTATGTTATGAAGTTCCATCCTTCTTGTTTTTCTCTCTTCAGCTCACATTGTTTGTGCTCTTGGGCCTGAGATTTGGATTATTTGTCCTTGATCCCCAGCTAGAGCAGGAATTGTTTTGTCTTCCTGCTCTGTGAAGAGATCTCAGCATCCCCTCATATGAAGCCCAGACTAAAGCAATGTAAACACTAAAACAGTACAGAATCTGAAAAATATAAAAGCTAAACCTGAGGCATCACCTTCAAACTCTGCTCCTTAGATCATTTTCCTGGCTCTTCATCCTATTTCACACCTTCTGCTGTCTTGCTCTTCTCTCTTCCACTTGTTCTGTGTCTCAGCTGGTGCTGCATCATTTACAGCTGTCTTCACCTCCCAGCAGTGCAAGCTTTTCCCACGTGGGAATTCTGCTCCTGCAATCATTTCCATGCTTTCTCTTGTGATCTGAGGTGTCTAAAAAAGCTTACAAAGCTCACAGTTTATTATTTGTAACTTTTAAAACTACCTTTTATCAAAATCCTTGCTGAACAATGCTGGCTTGCCAAGCTGCATGAGCATCTCCACTGATTTCTGCTGCCTTGTCTTTCCATTCATATTTCTCAGCCTTTTTTTCCCTTCATTCTTCTGTTTCCTGAAATTAACCCAGAGTATAAGGTATGACCTGCCTTTTTTACAGGTTGTGTACAGATCTTACACAATATGTCTTTTTCCCAATCCTTGACAAGCCTCAGGCCATCATGATGTACATAATTTTAAAAGTCATGTATACAATTTTGAAAGAACCCAAATAACTTAGAGATTTGCCTTTTGAAAAATGGGTCTTAAAGGAGTCAGTATCACAGCAGTAGCAAAGTCTCATTTTATGTAATTAGGACAGAGTATCTTATGTTGTAAGTAAGTATTGTAAGTATTATTGTAAGTATTTCTGGAGGTTTTTTCTTTAATCTTATGCTGTGTGTGTTGTCTTTGCAACAATACTTTTTGCTATGGTAACAACTCTTTTATTGGGATCCAGAGCATGACCATGTAATGCTGCATTGACCCTTTTACTCCTGAGACAAATTAACTTTAGGAAGATTTGTTTTGGCCAAACTTTCAAGGAGGAAACAAAGTGTAAAAATGTGCATTAATTGAAAAAAGGCTTGCTTTTAAACAATACTTCCCATTACTATTGCCATTATTGTCCTTTCATTAGAGCCTTAGGTTTGAGGTCATTAGCAATTTTTCTGTAAATCACAGGGTGGGGAATATTATTTTGCTCACATTATTTTATTCTCATCATTTTGCACATCAGAAAGTAAATGATTTCTTGAGTCAAATGCACAACAGCTGGATGTTCCTGTACTCCCTCCCATTCTTCCAGTTGGGAATCCACATCAGCTGTGGCTTTGTGCAGAGGCACATGGTGGGATCAAGGCTGATTTAGCATCTCATTCAGCTGATATGAATATGTAATTATAATTAGGAGCTCCAGGGTCCATCAGCACATGTACAAGCCTGGAATTTAGTTTGTGTTTTGATGTATTATACCTCTCAACTCCCTGGTGGGTAATAAACCTGCAAGCCAAGAAAAGCCAGAGGTGAGAACTTTGTCTGGAGGTACTGCAGGGCTTCCCTGAGGTCCTTCAAACAGTGAATCATCAATGCTGAAGTGCTTGCAGCTGAATTCCCAGCTCAGGCTCAGCTACAAAAAGAAGAAAATTGAAGGCAAATTGGGCAATTGAATTGTCCTCCCAGGGTGCCTGGTGCTTGACAGACCTCTGAAATTGGGATAACACAAAATCCTGAGGGTACAGAGCCTGACTGGCCCTAATTCTGCTGTATGCTAAGGACTTTTTAAGATCTTCCAAGTATCATCTTTTCTGTCCAAAGTCAAGGGAAACACTGCCTTGTGATCAAGGAAAGACAAGAGAGTCAGGGCTCTTTTCCTGGCACTGGTCTTCCAGGCTGTTCCTTCCTGAGGCAGGATCTTGCATTTTATAAGGGGGCTCAGCTCTCATTTAGAACAGAAATTGTTGTGCCCCCCAGTACAGGTAAGGATTTGAGTTTTTTTAACACTGAGAGGTTTTATAAATTAAGTGTATTGTTTACCTTATCTGTGAACTAGTAGTTATCAGACTATTGTGTCTCTGAGCCACGTTTTCAATACTGGCACTGGGCTTCCAGGCTGTTCCTTCCTGAGGCAAGATCTTGCATTTCATGAGGGGGTTCAGCTCTCATTTAGAACAGAAACGGTTGTGCCCCACAGTACAGGTAAGGATTTGGAGTTTTTTAACACTAAGAGGTTTTATAAATTCAGTGTATTCTTTACCTTATCTGTGAACCAGTAGTTGTTAGATTATTTTGTCCCTGAGCCACGTTTCCAATACCTCCTGCTTTTGCTACATTTTACTATAAATAATACAGAAAGAAGCTAAAACTGGTGGTTTTCACTCAGACAAAACTCTGTGTATGTCAGTGGGTTCAGATCTAATTAGCAAAAGTTTGAAGAAGTTTGCCCTTCTCAACGAGGTTTGGACAAGTTTGAAATGAGTACCTTGATGGGATATCCATTCTCACAGAAATTAGGGACTAGAATTTCCTCTCTCCTATAGACCCTGCTTTGGTTTCCAAAGCTCCTGCATCTCAGGAGGAAGGATCTGCCTTCAGCTCACTGTCAGTGCTGGGTCCTCAGAGGAACCAGGGATCAGTTCTGGTTTGAGATGTGCCACAGAAAAAACTTTGGGTGAACATGCAGTTAATCATCTCACCCCAGCTGTGGGCACTAGCCAAGGTTTCTGTTTGTTTTAGTGCCCAAGAGAAGGAGGCTACACTGATCAAATAAATTTAGCACTAATTTATGAAGTGACTGATTAGAATGTAAGCTGACCTGAGGCAGCATTCCTGGCAATCCCATTTTTCCAGCCACAATATCAGAATGGTTGGGATGAACCTGAACAATCATTTGATGTGAACATCAGCCAGGGCTTGGGGACAAGTGACCCCTCCCAGATTCAGAGACTTTCTGCTGCAGTCCCTTTGATCTTGTGGTGATGCTGAGCGACAGCTTCCTTGAATGAGACTTATCTATCTGTGGGGAAGGGACTATTAAAGCAATAACCTTTCATATCCACTTGAAGAAAGGAATTTCACAAATGCCAAAAAAAAAAAAAAAAAGGTATGTATAAATGAATGTGTGCTAATGGGAACTGTCAGCAGGGGAATCTTGTGCAAGCAATTCCCAAACGGATGCAAGATATTGTGGATAACCAAGACTGTCCAGCTCTGGAAATAAAATAAAGCACCCAGAATGGAAAATGTATATTTAACACACTTGCAGGAAAAATCTTCAACTTCATATAAGGTAGAATGAATATTCTTCCTTCTTTTGAAATTCTTGGGTAATCTATAGAAGACTTTATAACTCTGGAATGCTGTCCAGGTGCTGCATTAATATCTGTCAAACTTGCAGTGCAGCAGCTTTAGGTGAATGCCAGATTATAGGAATCCCACTTATTTCATAGTTATAGAAAAAAAAAGAGAGATTTTTGCTGCTCCTTTTAGATTTTTACCAGTCCTTCCACTCTGGCAGTTCTGGTTTCCTTCCACTTGCATATTTAGGTACAAAGCCCCATCAGATGCTCAGGTGAGCACTTCAGAGCCCTGCCTGAGGTACCTAAAATGCACCAAAGCAGCATGAAACAGAGGCCAGTTAATATCCAGTGAAGAGGTGGGGTGGGACAGGGATTTTTGGAAAGGTACTGAAGGATGTGAGTTCTGTAGTTTCATTCTTCTGGATGTAGGAATTGAGAAAATTGTGTTGGTTTAAGTTGGAGGACTGGGTGAGAGTGACTTTAACATGGAAAGGATTTTGTTAAGGACTGTGCAAATAGGAACTTTGATGTTAGGCTCCTAGACTTCATAGCTCTGACTATTTATGCCAGTAACAAAGCAGAGATACCTTTTACATTTTTAAGAATCTTACATGTGAGTGTAAATTGCTGATTTTTTATAGCTTCGGTGTTTGCATATTTCAGTTGCTAAAAAAAATGGGGCAAATTATCCATATTTGGCAGCCCCAATACATAAGTTTCCTTACTTCACTATTTTTTCTATCCTAATTTTATTTAATTAGGAGACTTTTTAAAATTGTGCTGTAATTACCTGGTCCTAGGCATTATGTAGAAGGATGTTGAGAGACATGTGATTATAAAATCCAGACTGCTGTGTGCTGACATTTATGGCTTTCTCTCTCAGCACTAGCATGAATAGATGCTAAATTTTGTCAAGCTAAAATGTAGCTGGAAGGTTTCTGGTAAAAAGCAATTTGCATTTTTGGACAACAAACAGAAAAAAGGGCAGATACAATTTTCCAACACCTGCTCTGGTTTTAACTTCTTCCATTGAGTCCTTGTATTGTTCAGAAATGGTTTTCTGCCTTTCCCTGGAATGCCTAACATTGGCCTCTGACAGAAATAAAATATTAGAATAATTGGATTCTGTCCTTTTTCATTATATCATTTCATGTTTCTGTCAACATGAAATCCATTGAGGAGATGTTTCTAACATTTCCTGAAAAATGTCCTTCAGCATAAGCTTTTTCCATCTGCTTTTGGAAAATCAGAATATTTTATAATTATACAGTCATCTTGCTAGAGTTACTTGTTTTCTATTAAAACATTTTGTACTGTTCGAGGTGTTGTCTAAGAAAGATTTAGGAAAAGTTAGAACTAAAATTCACCTTTCTGTCTAAAATCTGCACTTAGAGAAAGATCACTAGGCAGACTTGCATTTCTGAATGATGTCAGAATTTCCCTCTAGATATCAATTATTTATTAGCTTATGATGCAATTACATCATTCATCTTAAACACTGGGTAATGAAGCCTTTGCTGACTGTTCCCTAACTGTGGTTTAATGGATGAAGCCCCCACCAGTTTCTTGAAACTGTTATTCCAGCTTGGAGCTGATAAACACTTGAGATAAATTTTGACCATTAAGTGAGAGTTTCATAGAACCATGGAATGGTTTGGGTTTGAGGGACCTCAAAGCTCATCCAGTGCCACCCCTGCCATGGCAGGGACACCTCCCACTGTCCCAGGCTGCTCCAAGCCCCAGTGTCCAACCTGGCCTTGGGCACTTCAGGGATCCAGGGGCAGCCACAGCTGCTCTGGGCACCTGTGCCAGGGCCTGCCCACCCTCACAGGGAACAATTCCTTCCTAAGTTAAAGGCTACTGTGTGTAAGAGTCCAGTTAAAATAAAACAGTCAACTAGTATGGTAACTGGAACCTGTTAAGATGTTTGAGGCTGAGATAAATTGGGGGCGGGAGATTGATTCAATCTAATGTACTTCTAAATTTTTTAACTTCCAGATAGTTGTAAATCAGGAAGGAATGAAGAAACCTTTAGCAATCATACATTTTAAAAGTTATCTAAACTGAGAAAAAAAAAAAGAAAAAGAAAGTAGTTTATTTGAGACTGGTCAGGAATAATCCTCACCCTGCTGGACTCTGTTTGCTATTATTGCTCAGAAAACGATGAGCACATAGAGCAGGGGCAGCTCTGCCCTTCCCTGGGCTGTGCTGAGCACGGTTTGGGGTCGGGCACAGCCCAGCAGGAGCTGGGCAGGTTTGGGGCCGGGCACAGCCCAGCAGGAGCTGGGCAGGTTTGGGCCGGGCAGAGCCCAGCAGGAGCTGGGCAGGTTTGGGCCGGGCACAGCCCAGCAGGAGCTGGGCAGGTTTGGGGCCGGGCAGAGCCCAGCAGGAGCTGGGCAGGTTTGGGCCGGGCAGAGCCCAGCAGGAGCTGGGCAGGTTTGGGCCGGGCACAGCCCAGCAGGAGCTGGGCAGGTTTGGGGCCGGGCACAGCCCAGCAGGAGCTGGGCAGGTTTGGGCCGGGCACAGCCCAGCAGGAGCTGGGCAGGTTTGGGGCCGGGCACAGCCCAGCAGGAGCTGGGCAGGTTTGGGCCGGGCACAGCCCAGCAGGAGCTGGGCAGGTTTGGGCCGGGCACAGCCCAGCAGGAACTGGGCAGGTTTGGGGCCGGGCACAGCCCAGCAGGAGCTGGGCACGGTTTGGGGCCGGGCACAGCCCAGCAGGAGCTGGGCAGGTTTGGGGCCGGGCACAGCCCAGCAGGAGCTGGGCAGGTTTGGGGCCGGGCACAGCCCAGCAGGAGCTGGGCACGGACAGCGCCCAAATCCCCTCGGCCGTGGCGGGATCGCGGCTCCTTCCCCGGCTCCGGCTCACAGCCGGGCACGGGCAGGTTAAGAAAACACTGATTTATGTCTGGGAATGGTTCGAGGCTCAGCTGCTCCCAAGACGTGCACAACCAGCCCTGGAGAAGTGGCTGTGTGTGCGGGGCAGTCCTGGGTGCCATGGCAGGAGCTGTGTGAGTTATTAGCTTTGCACAATGTAAATAATGTATTTTAACTCAGGTGCTGTGCGGATGGCTCCTGCTGGCTTCGCTGAACGCTGCAAGTGCACGGTCTGGTGTGTGATATGGTTCGTAAATGCTGCGTTCAAAGGAGACTGAAGCCCTAGATTAACCCTTCCACACCCAGAATTCCTCAAAAACACTCCTGCTTTCTTCTCTCAGGTTTGTATATCCAGGCATTTACCAGGTGTCATCGTGCTCTGATGGCTCCAGAGCAGTTTTCATGTGCCCAGAAGCCTCACTCGTGTGTGATACACAGGTGTGCAGGGTTCAGTCCATTTAATTGCATTGAATTGTGTGTGATTATGCAAATCTTGTGCTTGTCCAAGAAGCTGAGCAAATTCTTCTATTACACACAGACAAGTGGTGTAATGGAAACAAAACCCTGTGTATTTGATAATTACATTGGGTTAGATCTCTGGTGGATGGTCCCCATGCCTAAAAAAGGGACAGTAAAAGGAAAGTTTTGCTCTGTCTTGGATATGGAAAATATAGGAAGCCAAATAACAATGACAGAGTGTCCATGTCCTCATTGTTCAGAGTGGAATGATCAGGAGAAAGAGTAGAAAACATATGTCTAAATGGTCCAGTGGGAATTCAGACTGAAGAATTTGTCTTATGGAAAAAAAGAAGGACAATGTTGGTTTATATCTGAAAGGTGATTACAAAACCAGGGATGTTGATGGGACCTTTACTGTAGGTGTACTGTGGCCACATTTCCTGGAACCGGGAGGAACATGAATAATTAGGTTTAACAGCAATTAGGTTCAATATTCTGGATTATCTGAATATTTTTAGAACCAGAATTGGAGTAAGATAATAAAGATGTTCTTTTGTGGAAGTGTTTAACAGACTGTGGTTAGGGGGGTGAATAAAAATAAATAAAAGCAGCAGAGATGGTAAAATTTCCTAATGCTCTTTCACCTCAACTGAATCCATACTTGTCAGGGAAGGTAAGGCTTAAAAAAGAAACCCTCTGGAAAAGTCCGAGAGCTGCTACTTTAATCTTCATCTTCTGAGAAGTTTCAAATATCAAGAGCAGAGAGAGGCTGAGTCTCTAATTAGTGAGGGAGGCAGGTAGGACATTAATTGATTTGCTATGCTACTTCTTTGACCTGAGCTGTTTGAGAACAATAGAGGAGCTGTAATGTTCCTCCACAACAGAGCAGAGCTTTTATGTGATAGCAACTTAGAGACCTTTGATCACAAACTTGGGCTCTAAATCTGTAATTTTTATCATAGTAATTTTTGCTACATGTATTTTATTTTTTAGTCTTTTTCTTTGTCTTTTTTTTTTTTTTTTTTTTTTTTTTTTTGCTTGGGAACCAGTTTCTCTGACTTTGGGCTACTTTTTCATTCTACACTGGGTTTGAAAATCCTGAAATTAATGTCACTTTGCTAATAATGGCACAGCAACCTAGTAACATTTGTGAGGAAGTGGAATAGTCTGGGTTTATGTATGATCAGGTCATGGTAGAGGTAAAAAAAAAAAGAAAATAGGAGAAAGAAGGTGCAGAAAGACAGAGGAAGGATTACTTTTTGTCTTGGATTGTCATCTAGGGTCTAACCTACTGTGTAACTGTGTCTGTCATGGCTCCACAGTCCCAAATTTCACAGTGAAACTCGATCCTGTCACTGCACAGCCCTTTGAAAGCTGCCTTGGTAAAGGTGCTTATTACTGCAAAGAGTTTCATTAATGTTTTAGAAAGAAAGAGATATTTAATTTCAAGAGAAAGGTAAAAATAATGCTACAAAAGCAGTCTACCCATTGGGACAATTTGGTATCAAAACTTGCTTTACAAAAATGTGTGGGCTTAGGCCTAATTTAATCAGTTTGTTAGGAAGGAGAATGAATAAAAAAAAAGGATGTCTTAGCTCCTATATGGGTCCCAAAGCAGAACTATTAACTAAGAATGTAGTGAAGATGAGATGTTTAACACAAACACACAAATATCAGAGGTCTCAAAAAAGAGCCAAGAGCTTTTATTTGCAAACAAAAGGTCCTTAACACTGAAGATAACTCCTGGTGATCAGTTTTAACCTTTTTTTTTCTAAGAAGGATGGATTTCCTTAATGTCAGCAGCCAGTTTAAAAGAGATCAGGCAATCAGCCAGAGTTCCACATAGAAGATTTAGATTTCTGTTTGTCAGGGTTCCCTGTGTAGCCAAGAAGGAAAGACAGGGATGATCCATCACATTATAGAGAGATGGCTGAGATATTTGAGATATTGTGCCCTGGTGGGATAAAATGTTCTTTGCAAATGCTGGTCCAACATCACAATCCAATGGCAACAGAATGATCTTGAATCTTGGATCTCAGCTAGACTGTGGATGGAAAACAACATAATTGCATGGCAAAATAATTCAAGTAAACACTGTTATCTGGGCAGGTCACTTTGGAGGGGATTTCACCTGAAACAAAGCAATCCATTTTTTATTTGCTAGAAGAATGCCCAGATAGGGAAATGGGCTTGTTTATTTGTAAAGGTTTAACTCAACAACTGTGTAAGGAATAACATTTTAGCTGTGGGACAAGTCCATGTATCAAAGCAAAGTGTTGCCTTTCCTGAAAGGAGCATTTCTTGGCTGTGTCCTTAAGAGCCTCCAGACCGTCTGTTTTGTATGGGGTGCTGGGTTTGGACACAACATTTCTTGTTTGTCCCTCTTTACCTTGAACCATGCTTGGGCTTGTCATTCTACAAGATTATGCCAATTGCAGTTCAGTGTACTATGTACAAAATTAGGGAATTCTTTACTTGCTTTTGGTACATGAAGGTCTGAGTGAAAGAATGAACTTTACATTTTCAGGAGAACACAACTGTCTATTTGTTTAGAAAGTGGCATTCTCTTTCATGGCCTTTGGGTAGTAGAATAGAAAATAATACTTGTGGGTGGGAAGAATATCCAGTCTTGCTCTGGAAAAAAACCCTTCAGCCAAAATAAGTATTTGACTGTTTTGCAAGATAATGTCCAGCATGATGTAATACCAGGCACCTGGTGCAGACTCATCACTGTTGGTTTCAGCTTTTCATCATGACTAACAAAAATTAGGCAACATATTCCAAAACCAAACCAAAACAAAAAAACAACCAAAAAAGAAAAGAACTCTTGGCCAGATGGTTTTTGAGAACTGACTAAAGTGGGAGGTGAAGTAAGCACTTGACAGGAATGCATGGGGAAAGGATTAATCACCACTTCATGTCCTATGTCCCAAACAATGGTGTCTTTGTTATCTGTGATGCCTGCCTTGGAGAAAGACAACAGGCATTCCTTTTCTGGGACACTCAACTGTCCCTCTGAAGGGAAAATGGGATTGGGCAGATGCAAACAGCCTGCATAAGTCACATATCCACAACACAAAATTCATTAGTTATTTACACAATTTCATCACAAACTACCACCATGGTATGCCAAAGTTAACAGATGAGCTGTGTGAAGCACAGAATAATGCATATTTAAATAGATAAAAATATTTTCGTCTCAAATTAAAACCCTGGCTATTTGTGTTTGGATTTGTGGAACATCCTGGGAACATGCAGGAGATATGTAAATTGTGTCAAGGTTGAGCTACAGGGGCAGCAGGCAGCACCTTCAAGGAGCACCTGCTTGTTCTGAACTTTTAATCTGCGTGCATGACATGGCCTGGGAGTGATGTGAGTGTCTGAATCCATCCCTGGGTGTATTTCTACATCCCCAGAGCTAAACACCTGCAGAAATTTGGATGCAAGTGGTTAACAAATTAAACATTGCACTTGTCAGGGCACTCATGGATTTGAAGAACATTTGTTGTGTAGATCAGAGAGCAAACACAGGACAGAAGAACAAACAAGGGGATAGAGGACAGGAAATCACAGCTATACCCCCATTAGCCTATTCATTCATATAAACATATGCAGAGCATGCTGAATTTTGTATTTTAATGCCAATGCTAAGTGTGGTCCACCAAACTATTCCAGCACTTTAAAATTTTACAATCAAATTCCAAAAGTATTGATCGAAGTTCCACTACAAAGCTAATAACTGTTTGCATATAACCTGATATAGGCTATAGATTTCTATGATAAGAATAATTTTGTTAAATAATAATGTTCTTTTGGGACAGTTTCTTCTAAGGACCTGGCAGCTGGTTATTTTTGTGCACAAAGTGAATACTTTATTCACTTATATGCAGGTGGCTAGAAGTGGTCCTGATACACACACAAACACACTCTGTTTGTCTATCTATATACATATATATTATATATTAGTACAAGATTTGACACAAATACAAATTTCTGAATTTTTATGTTCCTGATTAATATTACCTTGTAATATTCCGTGACTATTTGATATATTAAAGCTTGTGATATTTAGACTGTAACACCATTACAAAAGCAAACTTCTTTTGATTTTTTTTTCATTACTCTCAGGGCTATCAGCCCTCGTTTCACATCCTGTTTTGTGAAAAGAGAGGCCAGTTTCAACAGGTTTGGATTTCACTTTTGGGAGAGAGAAGAATTAGGAGTTCAGAGGCAGCTCAGATAAGCCTGACCTTAACTGACACACTGTATGGTTAGTTTGTGCTCAGTCAAGGAGAAAAAGGGAGAAGTAGCATTGCCAAAAACTTAAAAATCAGGAAGATTTCAGTTTAGATTTTCTACAGATGACTAAAAAGATATACAATTTTTTATAGTTAAGCATATTTTATCTCAGTGATAAAATACCCTGGGCAATCCCTTTTTGCCATGAGCACAGTCCCTGCTGCAGGGGACACTTCATGTGTGGGTTTTGATTCTGACCCTTCCAGCTCCTCTCATTTTCATGGCACTCACATGGTTACACTGGATGGCTCAGTCTTGGCCTAAAAACAACTTGGGTTTCCCTGTTCCATCTTTCTGGATTAAATGGTGTTTCCAATGGTTAAGCTTTTTTTTTTTTTCTGCTGAATTTCTTTTCTGCAGCTAAAATAGCTTTGACAGAAACTTCCAAATGATCTCTAGGTATAAGCTGCTTACAGGTGAGTTTTGCATCAGTTGTCTTTGTTCATCCAGGCTGGGGCTGTGCCTCCAAAACTGGGATAAAGGCACAAGGAATATGACAGCTGCTAGTTTCAGAAAAACTCCCCCAAAGAAAACATTCTTTCCTGATATCTGGTAATTAAAAATTCATGTCTTAGGGTTTATTTCCATTCTGATTCTCTCCTGAGGTTCAAAAATGTTTTATTTCTTAGTAACGTAGTTCTGGATGTTGTTGTCATTGATGAAATACTCAGTTCTTTGGTACGTAGCTTTACTCTTGGTCCTAATTATGTCATGGAGCATTAGGTGCTCATGGAAGGAACAGATAAACACTGCAGGCAGCAGCAGCAGCACATGCTCCAGTGCTATCCAGCCAACATTCCTCAACTCTGACCCGAGGACCACCTCTGGAGATAAGAGTCCCTTCTTATCAGTGAGTCCTCGCTCGCTCTGCCAAGACTGTCAGCAGAGAAAGGACAGCCAGAGGCAGCAGGGCGCTTGTACAGCAGGGGCTTGTTCACCAGAAACTGCTCTGTGATCACTAAAGTGATTTCACATCCAGCACCAGGAGATTTATATTGTAACATATTCACGTTCCCATTTCACCCAGAGCCTGAACCCTGGAGATCTGGCAAAGGGCCAGGGCTGGAACTCATTTGTTTCCTCCAGACCTGGCACTTGTGTGTTTCTGTCTGAAGTGGATCAGGAGTGTGCTCTGCAAACCAGGAGATGTTGTTACCTCTTTAAAGGTGAAACCTTAGAACTGTTGAATATTCTTTAAAAATCAAACATTTTAATCACATCTCTACTCTTACCTACTCTTGATGTAAGCAGTCATGATATAAAATTTAAAATATTCATCCTGTGACTAACTATTTGCCTAAATCACATATTTTAGTTTTTCTTTAGAGGTAACTGATAGGGAAATTGCTGATTTTCAGTTCTCCAAAGTCACTGTGGCTTACAGACCAGTTGTGTTAAAAGTTTTCGTCATGCAGATTTGGCTGTCTGCTGTTCAGTAGCGACATAGAATAGCAACACAAAAAAGCATCACGGGTTTCTCAGTGCCAAATCATCTTTAACAACTCTGTGTTCAGTTTTCCATAGTGTGCATGAAAAGATTAGAAACTAGTTAATAATTTCTCAGTCATGACCTTCCAGTCATATAATTTTCTTAGGATGACCTTAAAGCATTTAATAATTTTGTTTCATGTATCTATCTGAGTATAAAGCTGTACTCATGCATCATTTCATACTGCTCAGCTGAGGAGGGTCCTTGTTTTGGCAGAGCTGGGTGCTGATGTTTTTATGGATGGAAAATGTTGGTTTTATATCAGTAACTGTAGAAAATGTGATACTGGGATTTAGGGATCTCATCTCCTGGAAAATGATGGGTGAGGCCCAGCTGTATTATTGGTAAGCTTTGAGAGTCAGGCTGACACCAGGGGCATGTGCAAGAGCTGTTTAGTTGTTTGCTTGAAACTAAAAGTCTGCAGAACATTTTTAGCCTGGCTCCAGCATATGTATTTATAGAATACCCAGATTCTCTTTATATTTTATTTTTAAAGTAAGACTTTAAAAAGCCTGAAACTTGAAATGTCATTCTCTTGGAATAGGACATTATGGAATATTTACTCTTCCTGTTGTCCAATATTTATTGTCTTACAGCCTGCATCTACAGCCTCACAGCACAGAGAAAAGAAATGCTGATTAAATCTGACAATTTCACCTCTGCTATGAGAACAGCATGGGCTATTTTCTGTTTCTCCAGAAGCTTGTTGGAATTTACCTTGGAAGTTTTGTGAGTGCTTCAGGTTTGTTCTTCTCTATTTGTGACCTGTCTGTATATTACAGAAAATGTTCATCCTCATTTCCTTGGCAATGATCTTTGCCTTTCTTCTCTTCTGCATGAATTAATGTACAATAACTGAAGATTAGATGATCAAAACAGCAGCAAAAATCATGTGGGGTCCATTTTCAGGATGCTACTACAAGGCAGAGCAGGGTCTGTAGCTTCACTGTGCTGTGGAACAGGGAATTCCACAAAGTTTGAGGTCAGGCAGCTTTGCAGGATTCTTCTTAATGCTCCATGACACTTTGGATCCAAAGCAGTAAATCCCAAGTTTCCCCCTCCTGGCCATTGAAGATGATGTCTTAATCTACCAGCACTTAGAAAATTCTTTTTTATCTCTTTGTTTAGAACACATCTTTAAATTTATAACAGAAAAATACAAAAGCAAGTCCCACAAGCTTTCAATTAATTTATTTTAAACAAAATGAGCTGTCCTGAATCTGTCTACAGCAGGCACTGTCAAGAAAATTCCATCTTGAATACTTTCTGTTTTAAAAATATGCTGCCCAGAATATATGTTTTAAAATTTTGATTAGTCTTTTTTAAGTGATAGGCATCTGTTGTTGAATATGTTGAGATGAACAGGGAAAGTTTTTCCTACTATTTACACTGTTAACACTTATGTCACATTCCAAATTTATTCCCAAATTTGGGAGGTAGATAAATAAAGAGAGAGATTCTCTTTGTGCAGAGGGAAGGGCAGAGGTGGAATACCAAGGTAGACCCAGGTTCTGGAGTCAGCAGTTCACAGTTCCAAGTTCTGTGCTCAGATCACTACATACATTACACTGGTTCATTCAGGGCCTCCAGAAATCTAATCACTTTTGGATTTCCAGTGGCCAAGTTCACAGTAACATTAATTACCATGCAGAAGTCTGGCTATTTCAAGACAATTAAGAGATATGAAGAGAATTGGTGGAAAAGTGAATCAGGGGTCATAGTGTAGTTCAGTATACAGCCAAGCAGCGCTCAATCTGACAAATGAAAACAAAATACAAAGCTTGAGAGGAGCCAAACAAGACCTTAATAAATAATTGGAGTTGGTGTGTTTCAGAGAGCTGGGTTTTCTTGGCTGCAGCGAGCAGCAGTGGTTTCTGAACAAACAAGATTGAGCTGGTGTCTCATGGAGCAGAGCTGGGAGCTGTTTGTCCTTCTGCACCGCGGCTGCTTCCGACTCTCCCTGCCAGCTGAACTTCCTCCAGGGCCTGGAGGTGGACAGGAATGTGCTGCACTCACAGCATGTGCCTCAGCTGAGCTCCTGCTGTGCTCCAAAGGCGTCTCAGGCAGGGATGAGTGTGTGGGACACTGCTGGGCACATCTGAGCTAATGAGGAGCTGACAGGTTTTACCTGTGCATTGGAGCCCAGGGTGCTGAGCTCCCGCACCCAGCCATGTCCAGGGGGGTCCTGGGAGTGCAGCAGCTGAGAACAAACAAACCAACAACCCCCAGGCCTGCAGGTGAGATTTATAGTGCCTGCAGGGCAAGCACAGCAGTTCATTCCTGTCCTGAGTGTGATATAGGGAATAAATGCATTGATACAAGAGGCCAGCCCTGGGAAACACCTCCAGAATCAGCCACCAGTCATGGTCACAGAAGGGCTCTGCCACAGCAAGGTGTTAACTGGTGGCAGGAGCAAAATGGAAACCTGAGGAGCGGGAAGCAGCCAGAGTTGCCTCTCTGCTCATTGTGTGTGGTGGTGGGTAGTCCACACTCTTGTAGGGGGATACAGTATGGGTGAATGAAGGTGGGATAGAAGGTAATCTCATCCCCTAAAGAGGTGCAGCTGAACCAATTACTAAAGATTAGGACCAGGCCTGATGTTAACAGGCCACACCTGTAGCCAATAAGAACAGTGTTATAAAAGAGTGGATTGGTGGGAACTGGAGTTAGTTGGCTGCTGTGAGGACCAGGAACAGTCAGTGCTTAGAGGAGATGCCCACAAGAAGCATCAAGGAGGTACAAAACTCTTGCAATATGGAACCCTTGCAATGTAATGGCAATAGAACTCTTGCACTATAATGACAACACACTGGATTATTGTCCTTTCCCATTCCCTGTGGGGTCTTCCTCCCTACCCACTGCAGCATAGGCAGGGCTGGGGGTGAGCAGCCAGAGGGGCTCTGGAGCAATGGGCAATGAGGGGAGCAGGGTTCACTCTCCTCTGAATTTGCTGTCTCTGCCAGAGGCTCCTCTCATTGTCCCAGGGGGTTTAAAACAAAGCATCCCCCTCCTTCTGCACCCCTCCCCTCTGTGCAGCTCCTCCTGGCCCTCAGTTTCCAGGGGAAGGAAAAAACAGGCACAAAATTAACACTTTTCCTTTTCTACAGCTCTCTTGCACCATCCTTTTGTCCCTTTGACCTCAGGGGACTGTTCCAGCCCTGACTGCCATCACTCCATTGACTCCTGGCACCTGGTGCCCTGCTCACATTAAAAGGTTTGTAGCTTTAAGAGAGAGTTTGATGTAATTAGGAGGGAACGTAAAAAACCTGGTGCCAATGAGCTTGATTGGTGCCAAAGCCTGATTGGTTGTGAGGAGAGGGGTAGATGTTGCCTCCTACCCTTCACCTCTGCTGGAAGGCAGCTGGGCTTTGCTGGAGAGAGGTTCTGGAGGTGACCTGAGGTGTGTGAGTACAACCCCACTGAGGGCTGGAAGGAAAAGTAGAGTTAGAAATGGTCTCATACTGCTGAATTCAGCTAGGGCTGGTACACTGAGGACAGTTAATGCTGAAATGCTTGGAGTTATGGAGCAGAGCTGGTGCGTTTGTGAGGAGAACCTCAGTTTGGGAAAGACAGAAGACTCTCTGGGTCTGGGATAATTTGGGATTTCTAGGGAAGAGCTTGCCAGCTGAACTGGGGAGTCTTGGTTCCTGCTGGTATGGCTCAGCCTTCCTAAGAAGACACTTCAATGTGTGTTTAATTAAGAAGAAAATGGGCAGAACAAGTGGAAAATAACAGTATATCTCAAAGAAAATTCCTGTGGGCAAGAGCTGTTAGTTGGCTTCAGATAGAAAGGCTGGGCTGTTCTGAGTGCTCAGCTTTTTGGAGGTGAGGGAGAGGGATACAAGTGTACACTGCAGGGTGTGAGGAATTAAAGGGCAGCACAGCTGCTAAAAAATTGGAGTTGATGTATTTGCCTCTCTAAATGCAGCATGTTTGCCAGAGCTCTGCAGTTGGATTCAACTCAAAGCATATGTTCTGACTTCAGAGCTATCCCACACTGGGGTGCATCCATCACTCCTGCTCTCTCCTCAGCAGAACAGCTGAAGTTCTGGAAATGAGCAGAGTTGCCCATCTGAAGTCCAGCAATCCTTCCACTTCATGCCTTAAACTTCCTTTTCTCCTTTGTCCACTTCTCACTTATTTCCCCATACAGGTGCTTGCCTTTTTTAAAAATTAATTAATTAATTTTTCTTCTGTCTTGCTTTCTAATGTCTCTTCCTTAATTTTTGCCCCTCTTTTAGAGCTGTGGCTCTGCCATTTATTCAGTGTTATTTCGGGTAAAGTAAGTTGATGTCCTTGCTTTTGCTTCTTTCACATTTTGGAGTGGCTCCTTAGAAGCATCTCAAAATAAACCAAACTTTGTTTTCACATGGACAAAAGTCAACTGCACTAGGTTTCTGGTTTCCTGAGATTACTTTTGTTTATTGTTATCAATACTTATTGGGTATTTCCTTGCTATTTTCAGTCTTGTTTTGATTGTATAGAAATTGGATCCAGGTCTTGTCTTTTTATTACAATTATTGAAAAGTAGGACAATTAAATGTTGGCTTGTCCTTAAGACTCACAGTAAATCCTAAGCTGCTGATAAAATAATTCAGCAGAGTGAAATTCATCTTTTGTGTGAGGTATTTTCTACAGCCATTGAGAATCCATAAAAAAGATGAATATTTTCCAGTGAAACATGAAACATACTGATGACCTCAAGTTGTCTGCTTATCTTTGTAACTGGCATGAAATCCAGCATGGTTGGGAGTCCAAATCCTGTCATTTTGGCTTTGTGTGTGTTCTGCTGACTACCTGCCTAATGAAATAAATAGGCAAGATGAGCCTTTTGTCATCCTGCAACATCTGTTCATGAAACCTCTCTCTGGGAAACTGGGTTGGAAACATTTAGGTGAGGATTTTTATTCTAGTATAGATTTGCTGGTTTGTAAAAATATAAGAATGTTATTGATACACTAAAAGACTCTGAACTTTCCTCTTGCAAGCCATGGTAGCTGCACTGAGTCAATTAAAGAGAAGCAACTCTTTACATTGCAGTGGCTTTGCCACTTTTGTCTCAGTCAATTTTGATATATTAAAATTGAGACTGATTTTTTAAAAATAAAGAGTTTAATTCTGCTACTTAATGGAACTGTAGTTTATGAATTCTGCTGGACAGAGCTGTAAAAACCAGGTTTGCTGCAATTACAGGAACATACTGATGTCAATACAGAGCTTATTGTGCCAATGGCAAACTGCCAGGAACATTGATTTTTCTTCTCTGTTCTTGCCTTGATTTAATTTTCTCAGACCATTTTGTCTCATCTGCACCTCTTTTCCAAACCTGCTGTATCCAAGCTGTCTCTTGTGCCCAGGAGACCTCTCTGCCCTTCTGGTTTTGGGTGAGGCTCCTGATTTGCAGGGTTGCCATTGTTTTAGCTGCCAGCTTCAATGCAGGAGATGAATTCTTTCTGTAGCCATCCTAAAGGAATGGAAGGATGTTACAGCATAACTGAGAGCTATTTTATGTTCTGGCCATGAGATAATGGCTGCTAGGATAGGTTTCAGTTGAATGTGAAAATTGTTATTTGTGACCTTCCTGTTCAGGATACTTCTGATCCAGGGAGGTTTCAGATCTAAGGAAGGAAGGAGATGCATAATTAAGAATTAGTTGATACTAAGCTTAGATTGATGGAGGAAAATAATAATAAAAAACTTTAATAAAAGGTTTAGCAAGTCCAGCCATTTAGGATGCTGAGTTCCCTGGGGACTGATTGCCAGGTACAGGGTGTGAGCCCCTGGGATCTGCCACAGGGGGAGCAGAGGAAACAGAGGGCAGCAAAAAAACTGGAGAAACCATCATGAGCATGGCCCAGAAGGATAATGGCAATAGGACTGCACAAGATGCAGAGAAGAAAGCAAACTGGAAATTGTGCATGATTAATCTGCTCACTGTTTTCTCATTGTGCTATGGAGACTTGAGTTTATAATCTGAATTGTGCCAAAGGAATATCTGGTTTGTATTATCAATCTTGTCTCCATATGGAAACGAGTCAGATCAAATGTCAAGATTTCTTATTCTTTTAAGTGCCATTGTGTTTTACTGCATCTTTTGATATCCCTCATAACAATTTTCTTTTTATTCATCATAAATGATTAATTCACTAGGCAGTCAGCCTCCCTTGAGTATTGCATGGCTCTAAATTGCTTATTTTGCCAGAAAATATTTGTTACTGGATCAGGAGAGCTTGACTGACTATTAAGGAGGGAATTCTCCCTAATAAATATTTCTTCTCAGTGAACATGCCTGTACATTGGAAAAAAGAGAATATTTCTGAGAAATGTTCAGTGTTGTTTTACTCACTGTGCAAGTTGCAGTTGTAAGAGGGACTTTGCCATTCCTGCCTTGTGAAGATGTTCTGAAAGACAGAAGAAATTTTTAATCTAAAAAACATGACTTTTGATTGGGAAGGAGATTTTTGTAATGCACAATATTACCAAAAAAAAAAAAAACCCTCAAATCTATAATTCACACCTTAATGCAGATACAATATTAATGTCAGACTGATGTACTGGTGCATTTTTCTGGACTCTAATTTCTGAAACTGCCCAGAGAGAGGGACAGACTTGCTGATTTTTGTCAATATAATTATACAGCTCTCAGAGGATTTGCTCCTATTTTCACCAGTCAGGAGAGAAGTAGTAGACTCATAATATGCACCAAATAAATTCCACTTCCTGCCTTCAGATCTCTGTCAGAGAGATGAAGGAAGATAAAGGAAAAAAGCACTCAAACAAAGGGGTGAAAGCCATGTTTGGTCTTTTTGGAGAAAATGAGAGTGGAGCTGCTCTGGCTGGACTGTAATAGGAGTTGTTTCAAAGAGGAGGGGTGGCAGGAGGTGGGTCATTCCCTCTGCCAGATTTTGATTTAAACCTGAGCACAATGCTCAGGCACCTGTTGAGAGCTGAAAGCTTTTCTGGAGATTGTGGTGCTAATTGTCCCTCGAAGCTGGGGGATTATGTGTAACCCGAGCACCAGCGCTGCTTTGCTCAGGGCAGCCCTGACAAGCACTGAAGGGGAAAGTTCCTCTGTTTTCTGCTCTTAATGCCACCAAATGGGGATTTGTGAAGTTGGTCTTTAATCTCATTTTGCAGTGATGCCCTCTGCAGAAAGACAACTACAATCTGCAAGTAAAGCCACTGTAAAGAAAAGTATTTTAACTTCACAAGAATATTATATCTCATACACAGCTGAATCAAATCTCCCATTCTCTGTGCAATAGGCCAGTGTGTTGGGGTTTTTTTTTTCTCCTCTTCTGCATTTTAAAAATGCCTTTCATTGTATAAATACACTTAATCTAAATGGATCCTCTGCTTGGAATTGCTGAGCTAACAGAGCAAACAAGAGTTCATTTTATTACTGTTGAAGTCTCCATTCACTTCACTGAGCCATCCTGAGATCAGAGTATTTGAATATGAGGAGAATTCATGCAGGTTTTCCTTGTCCCAGGGAAGCAGAGTGATTTGGGTGGTATCAGCTTTTCCTCAGTCATCTGAGGCCAGGCAGTGGAAAGCATCCCTAGAGGAATTGTACCTGGGGGCCATGCAGGAGGAAGAGCTGTGAATCATGAAATTAGGCTTAAAACCTTGTTCTCCTTCACTTATAATCCAAAATAACTCTGGAAGCTTCTTAAGGTTTACATTCAAATGTGGTTATAGATGAGAGTTCAGCACAAATTTGGGGTTCCTTATTTACTGTAACAAAAAATAACTAAGAAGTAACTGATTTTAATGTTTCTTACATAAGCACTGCAGCATCCTCTTGGAGAACATTAGCTATGATTTACTTCACAAGCAAATCAAACCAGCTGCATTCATTATCTGCCCTGCTTTTTTCTGAAGTTATCAATCTATAGTTAAAAAATCATTGTGGAAGCATTAAGAAAAAGAACCAAAGAATTGTGTTTCCTCCACAGGTGTGTCTTTAAAAGATACTGTGTACCTATTGAGCATACAAATATTGATGTGAAGTAGAACAATTTTGGTGACAAAATTTTGAAGACATTCTAGCACTGGATTATAACATTAGAAGACTGTGTTGAATTCTCTTGTCTTCCCCCTTAATAACACTGGATTCTTGTCTGAAAGCTGCTTTATTTTCTGTACCAGACAAAATGCTTCATATTTAGGACTAGCTCAGCTTCTGCCAACAAAAGGCATCTGAATTTCAGTAGTATTTCTAGTCATTTGTTTAATAACAGGAGCTACAAAAGATGAATACTGAACATTCCTTTGCACCAAAGAAATGCCATTGGGTTGCATAGACAGCTTTTAATTTCTCCACCTGCCTTGAACATTCTGCAGTTTATTCCCTTTTTTCAGAAGGGAAATGATCCCAATGTTTACAGCATGAGCTATAATGGAATTATATTTTTTAGGTTCAAACCTAGCAATGAAGACACAATTTCTGCAGTGAGGAGCTGGGTGTTGACTCTATAACCCTGGCAGGGAAAGGAGAAACACCTGAGACTAATGAGCACTGGATGAAAACTCCTGTGTACTTCAGCTGTGGCCTCCACCAAGGTAAATTGCAAAACTTTCATCAGAATTGCTAAAAGAAAGAGCTTATCTTGAATATTTCAGTGAAAGAACTGTGATTCCTGCAGCTGAGTGGTTTTTGTTGTTTATTTTACACTATTTGTAGGAGTGGAATGCATTACCTGCACTTGTCACCTTTAAAAAGCTTTCTTGAAAATGAGAAAATATTCTGGTTTGCCTGGTTTATCTTATTATTAATGTTTAGTATTTCCTGTGGGTTATCTACAGCTCGCTAAGCAGGCAGACATAATTTCATAAAATGGAGTGTTATTAAGGATAAATCTAAACTAGAAAATATCATTTCAGTATGGTAAGCACAGCAATTTGTATTATTTTAGCTCAGCATGGTTGCAGATATAAATCTCCTAAAAAGAACCAGGAGAAAAGGTACATTTACACACAACATTTTTAAAAGGCACAGTCACTTGCTTGTGTTAAAAGCTGCTCATCTGTAGGAACTACTTGCAACATTGAGGTTTTTGAACAATTGACTAATTTAAAAAAAAATAAAATGTGTGGTGAAAGGAAATCTTCTCGGTGAAGAAATGCGAAAGTAACATTTCTGGCAGGCTACTTTGGGTGATGTCATTCTCCCAAATGTGCCAAAGTCTGGTATTTTACAGCAAGAACTGATTTCTCAAGGCAGGCAGAGTCCATGGGCACTTGGGGCTGCTCTCAGCTTCAGCCAGCCCAGCTCTGTGTGTTTTTGCAGCCTATTTGATGTAATAAACCATGCACACTTCTAAACATGGCACTGAGCCTTCATTTTAATGTGTGACGCACTCACATGGAGCTGTACAGGCTTTGCACACTTTTTATTGTGTGAGTTTTCTCTTGGCAGAGGATCTGCTCAATGCCAGTGTTGGGTATTCCTGTGTTAATTGTTAAACTGATTGGGTTCTGTGTGAATTATCCAACTTCAGTCATCTCTGGGGGCCTTAAAGGATTGTCCCACTAAGGGCCAATAAATGTAGATCACTTCTGTGAAAACACAGCCAATATTTGGATTTGTTTCATTTTATATTATTGCTTTTATTCCAGCAATTTGAACCACTGGGCCCAGTAGTGTGGAATAGGTACTTTAAAATACAAATGGTGAAGAACAGAACTGGTAGCAGAGAATACTCAGGGCCTGATTGTGGAGGAATTTTGTGGGCTGCTAATGGAATAAGGTGTTTCTTGTCCCAAGGTAGACTGGCCTTGTGGTTATTGCATCTGAAGGGAAAACTGCTGCAGACTTTGCTTTGTTTTACTTCTAGTGACAAATACCATGGCAACAGTCTGAATAAAATTTTTGTTACTTGGTGTATATTGAAATAATGTTATATCAATCAAGGTATCAGTGTCTTATGAGCAGGTGTATTCCTTATGATATTAGGAATATAATCAATATTATGAATCAATGTGATTTATATCACAAAGTACCAAATCAATATTTTCATGCTACCAAACAGAATAAAAGAATAATGATACTCTTTATTCTGTTTGCTAGCATGAAAATATTGATTTGGTACTTTGTGATTCAAGGACTTTCTACATCCATTGAGGAAAATCTGTTTGGTAAAGGTCTGGAAAGAAAATTCCTCAAAGCCTCTCAAGATTTATCAGGTCTTACTGACATTTAAAAAAGCATATATTTGATCTAAGCTTGGTGGGACCTTTTATTGTAAGACTGTCATTTTATAATGTTGAGTATTCTTAAGGTAAGTGTATTCCAAACCAGCATTTTGGGAGATTTCTGCCTGTAGATAGATTATAGTAATTCTTTGGCTGTGGAACCCCAAAAGAATAGCACCTCTCATAGGCACACCTGCATGATGGTGGAAAGTGCATCAGGACCTCAGGTTTTGTCCCAAACAAAGATTGCAGGTAGGTTACAGCAGAGGAGGGGTTTGGCAGCATTGGAAAAATGGAGGTAAGACAGAACTTCGAAGTTCTTCTCATTCCCCACATGAGCCCTGGACAAAGAATATTTAAACCTGTCTGAGAACTCATGTTTAAAAATGTCTGTCCATGTAGATGACTCGGCAGTAGAAAACATTTCAGAGTTCATAAAATGCAGTGCAAAATTGTATCTGATTCTATTTCAAAGTAGTTATCAATACTCCTCATTGGCACCATGAGTCATTTAACATTCAATGTACTTGCCAGGTGCTGAAGGTGTAATTTCATTTTTAAAAAGTCACTACCAGCAGGCTCAGGTTCCACTGTCACTGTAGGACTCCTTGGCTGTCATAACCAAAGCTGAAATGTGGAGCTTTGTGCCTGGTGTTGACTAAATAATTTCACTTAAAAGTAGATAATTTTAGCAAGTCGTCATTAACAAAATGCAAAATCATTTTTATTATGACTACTAGACCTTCCTAATAAGAAGAAATAATTGATTAATATTTGAAATATAATAGGCTTAGTATCTATATGCAAAATGTAAATAACTAGAATGGAGATTTCTGTAATTATTCAATATTTTTATCCTGTTTATGGTCTTGGACATGTCCAGCTGTATTTGGATGTTTAAATGTGTCATTGAAACCTGCTGTGTCTCTGCACAAGCTCTTGGGAGCAGCTGCTGCTTGCTGGGGTGCAGGAGGATTCTCCCCCCTCTTCCTGAGCCAAGATTTTGTTAGGCTGGCTTGTGAATCAGAGGGATGGGTGCCTGCTGAGTTGGGATTTTTGGTTATTGCTGCACTGAACTAGGATTGTGGTGTTTTAAAGATCCAGGAGTTTGATTGTATGGAGTTGTTTGTGAGTGAGCAGCAGCTGGGGGAGGTTCAGCACCATTTGCTGGCAATACCTATGGACTGACAAACCCAAAGCCACATCTACACTCAGGATTGTCCTACAACCACCCCATGGATGTGTAGATTACACTGAAAATGAGGGAGGAGAGGCACCTTAATCTAGGGAAAAACTACTATAGCATGTTGTATAACCCGTGTCCTTTCCATTGTGGTACTTAATTCCTCAGGATTTGGGCTTTCTGGGAGTCTTGTATTAATTTTACAATGTAAAGAATTACAGAGGCAGAGACTGTGTCTTATTTATTGCTTTTATGAGTCATTTAGTTCATTTTTGGATGCTTGACAGATAATAATGTGTTTGATTGCATCATGTGGTACACCAGGTCTGGAGAAAAACAGACTTTCAGCTCTGTAATGAAGTCTTAAGTTTGATTTACTGTTTACTCATTCAACAGCAGATGCAGGCCAGAATTCAGCTCATTGAAATTCTATGGAGTGGCTCAGCCAAAGGCAATATAAAATCAGGTATCATCAGTGTACATCTAATAGTTCACACTGTGTAACGCTGTCTAGATTTTCATCATTAATGTTCCTGGACTAAACATGGAGCATTGGATAGAAGAAAACTTGGATGGATTTCAGCTGGAAAATATTCCCAGTGTCTAAGAGTTCTATAGAATAACATGTTAATGGTTGTCACTTTGCAGTAGTCCTTATACACTCCATATTTCCCAATTGTTGAGCCCTACTCTAATTGATCTCTCAATAAAACAAAACAAAACCTTTCCCCCTTTTTCTTTCTCCCACCCCACTTGTGTGGTCTTTGGAAAGCCAGAGTTGTGGAAATATCAACAAATTAATTCTTAACAGAATAATTGAGCTGACAGCTAAAGAAATGCTCGCTTTTTCAAGCACTTAAAAAAATAATACTTTTGTTAGAATTGTGTTCTCCCTTATTGGTTTTTCCTTTGAGTGAAGCTCAGTCTGGTGCAAGGGGTTATGGAGGGCTGGGATGCTTTTGGCCAGGCCTGGGGACAGGGTGTTCAGCCTGAGCAGATGAGGGAGGAGCTCTGGATTCCTTTTCCTCCTCAGCGACATGGCAGTGGTCAGGAGTTGAGGACAGACCTTGTTCTGGGACATGTGCTCAGCCAAGGAAATTGGATCAAGTTGTGTTATGTGAGCAAAAATCCCAACCTGCCTTGGATGGGGAGTGCCAGAAAGGCAGGGCAGCACTGCCTGGGTGAAGCTCTTGTGGCAGAGGGGTGAATCAACAACTTCTGCTGTGGTGGGGCTGCCTTGGGCTCTGAGCTTCCAGTCAGGGAGCTCAGCCATGGCAAAGGGCTGAGAAAGAAAAGGACTTAAATGTGATGGAACATTAATTGAGCCTTCTTGGTAATGGAGGGATTTCCAAATGGGGGAGGCCAAAGTGGTCAAATCAAAATAGTGCAAAACTGACTTGATATACTTGATTCAGATTTATAACATGTTGAATGGCTGGACAGAATCACACAAGTTAATTTGGGCTTTCAGAGCAAGATCAGGAACGGGAGACCAAAGGTGCCCTCAGTAGACCACTGAGTTCATCAGTGCATACTAATCATTTACTGGAAAAGTTCAAAGAAATTGTCTTTAATGTGCAGAATGAAAGTTGGAAACTCTCTTTGTGCAATTTTATCTTTTAACACTTGATCCTAACCCAGCTTATGACACATGAGAAGATAAATTCCAGATCTGAGTTGTCAAATTGGCATTAGATGCAGGCACTAACTGGAGACTTATGCCCATCCAAAACCTGAACTGTTACTAAAAAATGGATTTCTGGAATTTTAAAAAAATCTTTATAGCTATGAAAATGAATTAATGAACTGGTATTTTATTATGACTAATACCTTTATTGGAATGCTAGACACATTCAGGCATTAAAGGCTTTTATAATGTGGCTCAGATCAAGAGGTTATTTATTTTTTGGGTTGCATTTTTTGTTGATAAATTGCTGTGTTTTGAAGGACATGAGGCCTTATGTCACCATGATCTTCTTCTGAAAAGATAAAGGGAATATCTGACACTTATTTTGAAATCTGAAATCACATCTGTGGAAGTTCAAATATTTTCCATTCAAGCTGAAATAACTCAAATCTCCAAATTTCAGCTCAGTTCTTGGATCAATAGTGGATAATAATATTCTGGTTGAGTTATCAGCTGATTTGTTCCAGACCCTTTGTATTTAGGTTTATTAGACACAATCCCAAGCTTAAAGATTGAATTCTTCATTCTTTTAAATGCTTCTGCTATTATCTAAAATGTTACATATATGAGGAATTATTGAGTTATCTAGGAAAATTCAGATAATTCCCTTGTTCATTATAGTTCTTTATATTGTATGTCAGAATTCTCTAGAGATTCTTGGAAACTCATCCATGCCTCTGTGTACACACAACCTGCTCTTGACTTGCCTTTGGAGCTATGTATGTGTTTGCTGCTGTTAAAAGAGCAAATCCTATGGAGCAGAGGTCTCATGAGCTGCCTGGTAATGCTCCCACATGTAAAGATGTCTGTAAAGGAACACTGAGTTGAAGCACTGTCAGACCAGATCTTTCTAAAATCTCTGTTGTAACCACTAAATTGTTGACTCAAGGGCCAGGTTGCTTCTCTAAGCATTTTGAACAGGTAGTTTCTAAGAAACAAACCCAGAAAGAGCAGGCAAAATTGTGTTTTCACTGAAGTCTGTGATAGCTTTGCAATGTTTTAAGCAGGGCTGGTGTTTGCTTCTTGCTTAATGGCTGTATCTTGATTTGTAGTGCTTGCCAGGGCTGGGTCTCATGCACTCTGACCACATCTGCTCAAAGCTACAGCACTTGCTGGCAAAGGAGCAGGAATTCTTTCAACAGTTCTTTGAGTAAGGATCAGCTACTTTTAATTTACCATGGGATGAAAACATTTACATGATGTTCCCACAGCACAGGTGATGCACCCTAAAGGTTCATAACCCAGTTTACCATGTGCTGGTTTGTTCATGTAGCTCTGTTTTAGTTTTCTGGTAGCTGCTTTATTGTGTGAATCAGCTGTAATTACCATGAACAACATGTTTATGTCATATAAAGGAGGCAAAACCTATTTTAAAGACATTTTTAAATTTCATTAGAATAAATATCATTATGGTGGAACACACCATTCAGTAAGTTCCTCTGAATGCTTAGCAAACAGCATTTCTAATTAAACACTTTGTGCTTGCCCTGTGTTCCTTTTGTATTACACAAATGGTTGGAGCAGAAAATGGTCACGAAAGCCAGGAGTGCCTAATAACCGCTGTGATAGAAAAGCAAATTGGTAGCTCAGAACCTTTTAAAACAGCTGTAAAGTTTTTACTTGGTAGCAGAAGTCAATTGATTTTTTCCTTTCTTCCTTACTTTGCTTTTGGGCTGTAGTCTGAGGATATATTTTTTTTTTTCCTGCCACAGCTGCCTGCAAAAGTGCCAGGTTTGGCAGCTCCCACCTGTGTAAGCACTTGAGGTAGAGTGGTGTGAATTAGCCAAAAACTTCTCAGCTCAAACTGTTGTGCACCGAGGTGGCTGAGGAGGGAGCTGCTACAGGAAGGGTTTCCTGCCTTGTAAACTAAAATCATTTTTATAAATATGAGTCTCTGGTTTTTGGTTATGCTGTGTATATTCAGGGCTCTTTATGTGAGATTTTTGTTTCATTGTCCAATTAGGAAATCAGCTGGACTGTCTGGCCTCTGCCCTTGGAGGCTTTGTTGGTTTACATATTTGTGTATTGAAGCAGCATCAGTAGCAACTGGGAACATGAAATAAGAACTGAACTTTCAAGAAGGGCATTGACCATTTTTATCACTGCAAGTTTTATTTAAAAAAACTCTCTTGACTTTTGCCTTGTAACCATTTAACAACCCAAGTATTCCCATGCCCACTTACATTGGGCCAGTGAGAATCACCTTCCACTGCCCAACCTGCTCAATCCACAGAGAGCATGCTTTGATTTCCATGTTTTCTGTGAGCAATGGGAGCAGTGAGCTTGTTGTAAATGCACAGCTTAAACATCTCAGTTGTGTGGCTGTATTTCAGGTTGTATTTCATATTTGTTCCTTGGGGTTTGTTGCTACAGAAGTAGAACTGCTTTCTGTCTGCTCTGCAGTCCTGGGCATCCACCTTGGGCTTTCATCTTCCTGAGGAGGGAGTTTCTAGAGGCATTGAGCCTACAAGATATAAAAACAGTTAAGTCCACCCCATAAGCAAGGACTACTTGGTGTATTCACACTAAAAAAGGGGGGAAATTTCAGGTTCCTTATTGTTGTGTTTGAAGCCAGCTCTGGTGAGGGCTGTACAGACCAAAACCAGGAGAGTGAGGAGCCAGAACTCAGTTGGAGTGGTTGCCATGTTTATCCAGAAGCTGAGAAATCTTAACTTGAAGCTATTCTCTGAGTACAGCTGAGACAAAGGACTTGATGTGTGTTTAGGAAATGTGCTCTCTGTGTGAGTGGGTAAATTCATGGGATAAGGAATTCTGAATCTGTGTGCATTTTTACATTTGTAGCTGTGTGGATGAGCTCCTTTGTACCAAGTCCTCCTCTGGCAAGGCAAAGAGGAGGTTTTCTTGGTTCTTGCCCCTCTGGAGGACACGGGGAGGGGTGGAGTTGAAGCAGGTGGTTGCTACCAGAGGTTGTTATTATATTTGAGCACCACCTTGGCCTCGGAGTGAGAATTGCTCTTGTGGAGAAGGGCTGCTTTGGCAAAAGGGGAAAAGTGTTTCCTGGGATTAACAGCAATTCCTGCTGCTACTGTTATCTGGGGTTTGTGTTTGTGCTGGCAAGTGATGGTCCTGCTTTGGTTAATTGCAGTCAGTCCCATTTAATGCTGTGATGTGGTGAAGCCATGTGGTTTATGGCCCACAATTGCAAAACAGAACAATTCATTAAGCTCCTAAATCTGTTGAGTCCTTATTCCCTGTTAACTCAGTCTAGTGTGTTCCCTTATTGCCATCTTAAAGATGTCATAGCTGCACAAAGCTGTTCATATTTCTGTAACCCTTCTGTGTTACTGAAGATCTTGTTTTTCACTGCCACCTTTGGCTGGGAGTTTCATAATTCAACTGAGAAATTTTACTTAAAAAAACCTGTCTCAGCAATAAAATGTTTTAGAGGAATAGGGCATAGTCAGGAGTCCTTCCTTTAGAGTCTAACTAGTGAATCTGGGATCCAATGTGAATACATGAAGTTATCTTGGTCCCAGGAGTTGGATGGGTTTTTCCTTTATTGACCTGTGGCTGATTAACCTTGGTTTATGTGGCTGGAGTTTGTACAGTGAACTGTCATAGGTAACTGTGAATATTTTGTGTTAATAAATTGAAGCATGTTTCCAGTTTGGGTTATCAGTCAGTTGAGCTGGAATAGTCACTTGCGGGGGAGCATCTTCTGTCTTTACAGTGGTTGAATTCAAAGTTACAAACCCAGCCTAGCAGTCAGCACCATTATTATGGGACAAAAAGAAGGTATTTACTATGCTGAAGAAAAAGAATCTGAAACAACCAAACCACATCTACTATTGTAAACAAACTCTGTCCAAATTTCTATCCCATGCAGTATCACTGCCTTCACCACAGATGCACAGTGGGAATCAGTGCCTGCAGTGATTCATCCTGCAGTTCTTTCCTTTCCTTGCTTTATTTTTTTAGCATAAATGTGACACTTGCAGAAATCAAGGGGAAAAAACCATTTGGCTTTGGCAAGCAGAATGTGGGTAGAGAGTATAAAATTCTAAACACAGCTGTGCCAATGTGCTTCAGTCCTAACTTTACAACATTTCCTGCTCTTCCAGAGCTGGGGCTGGCTCAGGGATTGCCAGTCATGACACTTTTTATGGTGGTTTTGTGCTGTGCACCAGTGGGGACCAGAATGAAACCAGCAGACTAATTTTAGTTCATGATCTGAGGTTTTGAATCCAGGTCTGCAGAAGTGAAAGATTAGTGTGTGTTAGCTCACTGAAAATTTGAGCCTGTTCTCCAGCTGGACTGTCTTGACCACCTGCTAACTTGTTGATAAGGTGAGAGATTGGGCACTTTGGGTCCAATTCTGACCTCATGTGCCCTGGTGTAACTTACAAGGGTTTGAAAAGTCAGTTTCAATTGTTTGATTTAAACTTTAGCTAGGCCTGGACCTCTCTGCTCTTTATTGTTTTAAATAAAACCATAGCACATTTGCTTTTTGGTTGTGTAACCTTTTTTCCCTTCCAATTTCTCAGTTTCCTAAGCCATCTGTTTTCTACTGGTCTTTTCACAATACCACCATAAAATATCTTTGTCTTCTGTGAGCCTTTCTTCTTTCAGTGGTATGAATTGTACCTAAAATGTGTTTGTTGTCTTGCCTTTTCTCTGCCATTGTAAAGTTTCATGGCAACAATTCAGAGACTGGCTAGAGCACCCTGTTCTGCCATTGCTTCAGAAAAGGAGAATATTGGTTGTATGGGATGGGCTGTAGGTGGGTCATGGCATCTTGTTCAGAACTAACTACTGTGTTTCAAATCCTTGAATGCTCTGTGTGAGTCCTGTAGGGAATTTGCCTGTTCCCAGTTGCATGTGAGGACTTTTGAGCAAGTTCTTACCTCCTGGGTAAGTCACTGACCTGGAATAGCTTCATTTCCTAGCTCTGACACAGATTTCCTCTGTGGTTTTGACCATATCATTTAATTGCTTGTAGGCTGGATTTCCTTATCAGTGTGCTGTCTAGAGATAACAGAGCCTCCTTGCATCCCCACAGCTCTGGAAATAGGTGCATGCCAATTTGCTTGGCAGAACACACAAAGACCTTGTTGTTTCAGGGCAGCTGAATCTTTGCATGCCATCAACTCTGATGACTTGTCCAGTGTTTACAAGGACAATCAGATTTCCAGAAATTAATCACAACTTTTTCTTGACTGGTTAGTGGCACCAAGAAAAGAAACGTGTCCTGGTATTTGCCCTGTAATTTAAAGGTTGGTTTTAGGTTGCTTGCAGTGAATTAAATGCAGTGAATGCCTGTTCTGGTTAAAAAAATAATTATAATAACTAATGTTTGCCTATGTAGAACAGAAGAACGCTTTATTTTTTATTTATAATGAGGCACTGCTATATTAGATGGTGTTTTCTGGGGTACATTCCCACATAAAGAATTAAAAATCGCCATTCTTGACCCGACTAAAATTCAGGTGTCTGTATTTGGAGAAGAGGATGAGCAGAGGGCTGTGCAGGCTCAGAAGAGCTGAAGGCTCGGGTGCCACCTAGTGCTGCAGGAGCCGGGGATGGCCGCAGCTCTGCCCCACCTCTGCTCGGCCAGGCTCGGGAGATGAATGGGCTGCCTGGAAATGCACCATGAACCCATTTCCCCCTGAACTTCACACGATTTGGATGAATTGCTGAGAAACTCTGGGCTGGAGTTGCAAGACGAATCTGTAATATATGTATACATATATATATATACACACACATGAGACATCACAACAGGTTGAACTTTAAGGATCTGATTCTTTATACCTCATAACGTTGTTTGCAAATGAAGAGATTAAGAAATGTTTTCTGATGAGAGCAGTGTGAGAAAAAAAAGAATAAACTCATCATGCTTCAATTAAAATAAGCATCTAGGAGTTTGGGAGCTAATCCAAGTGTGGAGGAATCTCTTGAGGCTTCAGTGTAATCTGGATTTCCAAGTCTTGCAACTTCTTTCACTGTTTTGGCTCTTTGATTCATGAGCTCCATGCAAGAACCCTACTGAACTGAGAAAATAAGGAAAGGAGCAGATTTAGTTTATTTCTTTTAAGCTTAGGACACATTGCAGGTTGGTGGGAGTTTAGTAGCTCTTTAAATTTGTTCACACTTTTACTGGGTATTTTTTTGTTGTTTTTTAAGGGGGAATTGAATGGCTAAATGTGATTTAAGGGTACAATACAAGAGCTGAATCATCACAGGTGTCAGTTTTGATCTGCTTCAGAACGTGATACCACCATGCTAGAGATTGCAATGAACACAAACTTCTTAAAACTTACTTGACTTTAGGAGATGTTGGAATTGGGAGCAAATGTGCTTTTAAAGAAGAGTTTTGTAAACAGCTTTATAAATATGGGCACAACCTTTCTTTCTGTACCATGGAGGTAACTGCATTCTTTCTGAAAGGAAATTATAATGGAAGAAATATCTGTAAGTACCCCTGACACCTCTTCAATGTATTTTTGTCTCTTTTTTAGCAGAGCTTTTTAAAATACTAAAAAATCCATAGCTGCTTTCCCAGCAGCTGTTCAGTAAGTGGTCTCGGAAAGCTGGATGGAAAACTCCCCACTGATCTGCTACTGCACTGCTGTGCATTTGCTTTTTGACCAGGCTGCTCACATGATAAATTTGCTCCTTACCCTCAAGGAAGGAGAAGGAAACAGTTTCAAATAACAAAGCAAAGTCTTTCCTTAAGAAGAACTGGTCACCAGCCCAATTAGAGAGGAGCCTCCCCTACCTCAGGCTGGTGAGCAGAATGTTTTTCTGGCATGGAAGTTTTCCAGTCGTGTGAAATAAGCATGAAGGGATTTCTAAGGCTCTAATGGCTTTTGAAAAAACTGCACTGTGTGAGCCATTACAGCTCTGGCTCAGGAACTGTTTCCCAAGTAGAGCTGTGTGGAAGCAAATGGCAACTGTTGCATTTTGTCTTAATTAAAGTCTTAAAGCTTTTGCTTTAATCTCTTGTCCTCCTTAGAAATTCCTTATTAGAGGTTCTCACAGTATCTTGCAAGCCCTGGTGAATTAAGCCATGTGCTTGGCTGAATCCCACTTTGTGTTGTTAACTTACTGAGTGATTACAAGTGAATCACTTCCCACAAATGCAAAATAGGAATTAGAGTACTTGGATGATAATTTCTTTGGCCCAAGTCTATCCTTTGTTCCATTCTACAGGAGTAGCACAGCAGGGGTGCAATTCTAGACTGGGTCCCCAAGTGCTGCCACAGCCCAGGCACTGCTGCCTTCAGCAGTGCTGCTGAGGGATTCCTTACTTGGATTCCATGATGGATCATCATCACAATTATTGGAACAGGATGAGATAATGCATATAAAATGCTTTTCCTTTAAACTTCTTCTGTGGAAGAGCTTGCATTAATTGAAGGATGTTTGTGTTCCAAGGTGATGTCACATGCCAAGCTGGCTGTTAAAACACGCTCCCTTTGTGAGTCTGGGTTTGGATTTTAACCAGCTGCCTTTGGTAGAGGAGGTAGAACACTGGGGTTTGGCCTGAGCGCCTCTGTATATAATGAGAGCATTTATCACGTTGCAGTTTTCATTCTAGCAGGGGGGTTTTAGTTGTTAATCAGAGAAGTTGTGGATTCTCCATCCCAGGAAGCACTCAAGGCTGGGTTGGATGGGGCCCTGAGTAATATGATCTGGAGAATGGCATCCCTGTCCATGGCAGAGGGCTGCAACTAGGTGATCTTTGAAGTCTCTTCCAACCCAAACCATTGGGTGATTCATTCCACTTGACAGGGAATGGAAGTGCCATCTGGTTTTCTTGGAAGTTCATTCAGTGCATTCTGTCCTTCAAGGAAGACCTTACTTTTCTTCATCTTTGTCCAAAACCAAGACTCTAGTTTGATTTAAATTTCATGATGAGAAATACTCAACCTCCTTTGTCTCTTTCTAAATTCAATTGCTTTGCTAAAAGGTTTTCAAGGAAGATGTAGAAGTTATGAATTCTGTATTCCACAACTTCCTGTTGAAAGCTGCTCTAGATATTGAAACTTGCTCTTGGTTGTACATTGAGGGGTTTTTGGAAGAAAGCTTTTTTCCACTTCTGGAAAACTGCATCCTATTAAAGGTTTTGTTCTTATCAGAGAATGCTTTTTACTTCACTCATGCAGGTGATGCATTATCACTCCTGGAAAGAATGGAAGTGCCCATGGATTTTACAGAGAGGGCACTTAAGTGTGACTAATGTCTTCTAGTGAAGGGTTTTGAGAGCAGCTAAACTTAGATTAGATACTGCATTACTTCATTTTGATGGATTAATAAAGACAAAAGGGGGTAGAAGGAAATTGTATCTCAGAGATTTAATGCTGAAAAATCCCTCAGCACTTTGTGCAGCTGTTGAACACTCATGGAATCTGTACAATGATTAAGTACAAGAATCAAAAATACTGTTTGAGGTAAAATAGTTATCTAACTTGCAATGTTGTAAGATTTAGCATTCATAATCCTATTAAAAAAAAAAAAGCCTGAGGTTTTTGCTCAGCTTCTGCATGTTGCCATTTAAGAGGATGCTGCTGATTCCAGAGCCTTACTGGTGATTCTGGGAATGAAAAGATGGATGGAGCAGGGAAAGCTGTAGGTTCACAAATAATTACCTGCAGATAGCTTGGGGGATATTTTTAATTTGAATGATGATGTCTGTAACAGCACAGCATTCTTAGAACCATGCTTGGGCATTGGCTGAGCACTGAGTTGGAGGAGAAAATGCAGGGCATTGCTTTGACAAAGAAGGGATGGGAACAAGATGGGAGCTGCTTGTGGAGGGATTGAAGCTCAAGTAAGTGGTTTAAAGCCAGTGCTAGATTATGGCAAGTAGCACTGGTGTCATGGGATGAAAGTCTGGGGAAGATCCCATACTTCAAACTGCATAACTCTGGAGAAAACTACAGAAATGTGTGCCCTTGCAAGGACAACTACAGCAAGGGAATCATCAGCAGTGAAGTGGTGCTGGGCTATGCAAAAAAAGAATCATGAATGGCCTGTTTGACTTGTCCTGTCCTGAACTCTTCTGCAGGACAGGACAGTTCTTCTTTCTGTGTCCTCCATGCACAATTTTCTTATTTTATTGAATTTGAAGTAATGAGTAGACAAGGAGAGAGTCAGAGATGCTGTCCTGAGAGTACTCCCTAAATGCACTTGCCCCTGCTGTCCCTGAGGCTGCAGTCCTTTCCAAGCTTGGTGTTGTCTGATTCCCCAGCAGTGTTTTTTCACTGCTAGTGCAGTTTGCTTTGGCCTGCTGATGAGCAGATATCCATGGAAAGCCATAGTGCCCAGCCAGAGACCTATTTTTGTCCTGAATCAATAGAGCTCTGCAAGCACAGCTCCAGGATCAACAGAGATCCATGGAAACTCTTGCAGTGCTCTCCAGAAATTGCTTTGTCCTTCTGATCTGCGTTCTGGGTAAAGCACAAACCAGTGCAGGGGGAAATGGGGGGAAATATTAAACCTGTGAGATATTTCTGGAATGAATGAGATGTTCTGGCACCTACAGTCTAATCCTTACTGAACTTTCCCCCACTCCAGCTTGAGCACAGGTGTGCACTCAAGGCACAGCTACTTCCACATGGCTTGGGGTATTCAGAGTTGATAAAGAAGAATCTAGAATAACACAGGGAGAGATACATCCTTTGTTGTTGTAATAGCTGCAGGAAATGCATTGTGTGTTACGATTGCAATTTTTATTTTAATGCATGGCTGCTGTAAAGGTGGAAGCTTATCCCAGTGGGGAAAGTGATGCCTGACCAAATAACCTGCCTGGTCCTGTAGGACAGAACTGTTGGAGGAGGTTGGGAGGGCAACCTGGACATTCCAGGCCCTTTGTGTAATCACCAGCAGATAACTGTGCAGCCTGAGAGCAGGCTGGTCCAACCAATGAGCTGCGGGACTTGAAGCCCAAACATCTTCCAGGCTGCACTGCCTGCTTGGGGATGGAAATGGCATAGAATTATTTATTTATCTCTATTATTTGTGTGCCTTGCTGCTGACACATGAATGAATTACTCTAGATAATGTGTGAGGCCTTAGAGAATAGGACCTCATTTTACCTCGTGATAAGCCTAGGAAAAAATATTGCAATATTATTTTAGGGATGTTTTCCCGAACTTTCTCCCAAGAATTCTGAATTCAAGAACTGTTGCAGACGGATTTGTGCCTTAAATCCCTCTGAATTTCTTTCACTATCTTGTTTGGTCTTCCCTTGACCCCCTGTAAACTTCCAGCACAGACAGGTTCTGTACTGTGACACTGAGGAACTGTGTAAAATTCAGATGCATTCAAATATTTTCAATAGAAGCCTAAATTCTTTTTTAGCAACTTGAGGAAAAAAGTGGTGTGAGATGCTGGTTTTGACCTATATCTGTGCTGAGAGAACTTTTAAGAGTTAACCATGGACAGCCTGCTGTGGTAACACTGGTGTCTTCCTTGTGAGTAAAACAGGAAAAGCATGTGTTCCTCCTTCTTATACATGGAAATAGGAAAAGCAGGAGAACAGTTCCTCACCTATTGAATCTGCTCTGCTTTGCAGAAAATCTGACAATTCCCTGTGTTCTGTAAAGGTGGAGTGAGGGAGGCTCTGGTTCTCTGAGCTCTCATGAGAGGTGAGAGGGACATTCCAGCCCCACAGAGCAGCTCCATTTGGGATTAGTTACAAGGCTCCTTTGCCTTAGGGGTTGTAGGGTAGAGGGACTCAAAACTTTCTGCTTCAGTTTCCTGTACAACTGTTTTAACTGTTCTACAGAAAACAAGCTCTGTGTGCTCAATGGGAAGGGGAGTTGCAGCTGACTTGCTTTTGAAATACATCAATGAACCTTGGAGAACTCTTGGAAATTTGTATTGTGATGTATTTTTCTAGTAGTAATTGGAATTGAATATCCTCCTGTAATAATGTATTCTCTCTCTGGAATAATTCATTATAGTATCTTTCTAAAAATATACTCAATCACCCCAGATGAACCCTGCCCTTAAAATTTCAAGCCTGTATCACAGTGTTTAGGATTATATTCTCTAGTTTAGGACTAGAGAAATGACATAGGTTAGGACAAATTTCAGAAAGACTTTGAGACTGACTTAGCAATGAAATGGCTGATGTAAGCCAGTTTAAATAAATGTTGCAGATGTTATGCATGTGGGAAAATGACAATAGTGCCTTCACATATAAAATGTGAGACAAGATCTTGGGGGTGATGACAACAGTTCCAAGGGAAGATCTGCTTAGTCCCTGGCAACAGCAGGAGGAAGAAAGGAAATTGTGCATTGCTAGTACTGGATTAGAAAATCCAGCTGTGGATTTTTGAGCATTGGTAATATTGGATTAGAAAATCTGACTTGCCTGCTTCTTGTGTGCTACCTGTATCTCTGAAAGGACATAAAAGTGAATATGTAATGGGGAAGGACAAGAAAGGTGAAAAAATTATAGGTGGAGCCAATTAAGTATTAGAAATTAGTAAGGCCTTCAGTCTGGAAGGAAGAAAATGAAATGGTGGATATTTGCAGAGTGGGTCAAGTGTTTATTACTTCTCCTGATACAAGAACTGAGGGGTATCTTGTGAAGCTGTTGGGGCTCACTCGGAAGGGGAGCAGGGGAAGGTCCTCATGGGATGAGGAGCAGACCTGTAGAACTTGCCAAAGAACACTGTGGGTGCTCCAAACTTGAGAGGTTTCAGAACAGACAGAGGAAGCTCATGAAAGAGAAGTTTATTGAGGATTACAACTTGGAATGGAAAATAGGATGAGGCTGGGAGGGAAGTGTGATGTACATGTTCCAATTAACACAGTTAGAGATAGGCTGGCTGGACCTTGGAGCTGCTCTGATGTGCAATGTGACACGTGTCCCTTCTTTGGACAGTGCCTGTGCATTGTGTACAGCTGGGGAGAGCAGACTGAAAAGCTTCCTGCTCCATTGGAAGGATCAGAGTTGTTCTGTCTGCAAAGATATTAAACACCCACCTGGCTGCACCTCAGCTGCTCTGGGCAGCCAGGAGAGCAGGAACACACCTGGAAGACATGTGGCATCTCTAAAGGAAAGGTCTCCTTCTTGCAGGTATAATTTCCAGGTGGCTTTTCCCCCTCAGAGGAAGATGCCAGCTCTCTTTGCTGGTTGTCCTTCTGAAGTGAAGATTTCAGCACAGCTGCTGGTTCTGCTGCTGCAGCACATTCTGAAGCCCCTCAATGGGGGCAGATAATAGCACTCTCTTAACTCTGTTTGGCCTCCTTGCTCTGTACCATTAGAGTTCTCACCAGCATTCTCAGTAATTCTGTTAAGGTTTCCATCAAAACTTATTCTTGGCATTTCCTGCAGATTTTGCCAGGACTGACTCAATGTGGCTCGTGTTTCATGCAGTGGAACTTATGGCATGGTGGAGTTTTTTTTCTAGAGGATTTGAAATTAGTCAGGCAACAGAATATTTTAAAGTTTTTTTAATGATGAGACTTCTGATGTTTCTCAGTTGAATATTTTGTCAGGTGCTCTCTTCAGAGTTGCTTGGGTTACAAAGTCCAAGTTTGTCTCAGTGAGATAATTTCATCAGGAACTTAACATTGACTATATGGGTGCTCAGCCTGCAATTTAGCTTTTGAGTGCGATATCTACTTTTGATATCAAAATGGTTTATAATGAATTTATAAACTCAAAGTTGCCATAGTGGAGGAAAAATGAGTCGAAAAAAACCACTGAGAAGCAGGGACAAGCCAGCCAATAAAGAATGAGCTGGAGCTGTGTTATCAGATAGCTTCAGCCTTGGAGAGCAAAGACAAACTTTGAAATAGCTCAGATTCCCCATGACTGGTGAAGGTTGTCTGAGAACCAGTATATTGAAGATGCTTTCCAGGAGAATTACATGCCTTGTAAAAAAACCCAAAAAACCAGGAGGGATTTGCACCTCTTTCCAGTTCCCCAAAGTCAGAGGAGTTATTTGGGAATGGCTCCCCAAATGTTATATATTGGTGCTGCTGTTCTAAAATAAAGCATGGACAAGAGAACCTGTGAAACTTTAAATGGAAAAAGAAGATTTCGGAGAAGTTGTATACCTGAGATGGAGATACTCTAAACAACATAAAGTGTATTTCCTGAGCCATTTCCTTCACTGGCATTTGGGGCTAGATGTGACTTCCTCACTGAAAACCCTCTAAACCTTTCATATTCTTTGTTAAGCCTGTCCTTATCAATATTATCTGTATTTATGTGAGAAATTATGTGGGCTGGCAGTTTCTAAGGTTGGTGATAAATGGAGATAGAACTAAAAACACTGGTTGCCAATTATGGTACATTTTATTTTCACCATTGCTTGTTTTTGTTTCTGTGTGCCTTTGTGGGTTTGTTTAGTTGGGCTTTTTTTAATGGTTGTTGGCTGTTTGGTTTGCTTTGTTTAGATTTCAAATTGACTCAAAGTTTTTCTAGTATTTCTGGAAAATACTTGTGTGTTTTCTTGGGAGGAAAAATGCAATTTCCACTAGCTCTGTTTGGTACTTTGACTAAAGTTTCTGCAACTGCTTGCTCCTCTTCTTGCCTGAACTTTGGAACTTGGTCATCTTTATCAGCTTCCTATAGAGTAAGGGAAAACAATACTTAGTTTAAAAAAATAAATAAACAAACAGCTTATGCTTTCTTTTTATTGTGGCTCTGACAGCTTTTCCAAATCCTCTGAGAGGGGAAGGCTTTTTTTCCTTAGCTGGAAAATGCAGGGGGAAAAGTAATCTGAATTTTTGCACAATGCAGATATCTTTGTAGGGAAGTTTTTACAGCATCAAAAGGAGTTGCTTCTTTTTTTGGGGTTGTTTTGGGTTGGTTTTTTTTTTTTTTTTTGCTTTTTCCACACAGTGGAATGCATCAAATTACTTCTCATAACTCTGGAATTATTATTCACCTCACTTCCTGGAGGTTGGTGGGAACATTGTTTCCTGGTGCCCAGCACTCTGAGTTTTCATGGAAAGAGGGCAAATGCTTTCATTTTTACAATTTTTAAAGCATTTTTGGACATAGAAACTGGCAGAAATTTTCTTTTCATATGAGTATTTGATTTGGCGTGGAATGCTCTGGCTGGAATTGCTTTGTATTAGAAGTATTCCTCCAAAGAGATATAAACATGTGATTTATTAATCACTGGGATTTTATTTTAAGAGAGAAATTCCTGCCTCCCTTTCTTGTTAAGCATGTGGACAAGGTTTACATATTGTCACTGTTAAAGCTGGAATCAACATGATTAAATATGGAATTAGCTCAGGCTTGGGTGGATTCTGGAGTTGGGCTGATCCAGATGTTAGCAGTAACTGGTATCTTAATAGCTGCAAAATTTTGAAAGTCCATCCTGTTCATATGTAGTGAGATTTTAACTAACTCCTGGAATCCAGTGATGCAGAACAGTGAGAAGCAGGGAAAATTCAGTGCCTGGTTCTGTGGTGCTAATTCATCACAGCTTTTATCTGCTGCCTGGAATTACAGATCTGATCACTGTCACCCTGCTGGAGGGGAACTGCTGTCTGTGGCTTGATTTTTAAACATGTAGGTTTATTCTCTTTCCTGATTATTTCTGCTTAATAATTCAATGCAAGGGAAAGAGATCCCTCTCTAAGATATGAAGGGTTTGGGTTTTTAAAAGCTCTTCTTCTGGGTCAGTCTACAAAAATCCATTTTATTTGTCTTATTCCATGATATTCAAATACTGCTTTATCCAAATAGCACATATCCAGCTTGTCTCAAAGTGTTTGGAAAGCGTTTTTCTAGGATGATTCACTGTGTGTAAAATGAAATATGTATATGGGGAAATTCTAGACGTCCCTAGCTTTCTCCTAGAGTTACTGAATCCTGGCCCTGGGAGAAGCTGCTATAGGCCTTGCATATCTTTGGAACAAGGTTTGGCTCTAGCTTAACAATGACAGCTCTCATTTTATGCTCTTAAACCAGAGAATGTAGGCATTGATTGTGTGTAGGCCTGGTACCTTAGTGATAGCAAATATTTGCTGCAAGTTCTGCCTCATCCTCCTGTGGCGTGGACAGCCCTGGCAGAGCGTGGAGGGAGGAGCAAGAGCTCTGAGGTCAGATGTTGTTCTTCTCCCTGTGTGGGGACTGACAGCTTGGAAAGCAGAAAGGCATTTCTTTGTGGCTCTTCTCAGTTCATCTTCTTTAGGAAACTGAACTGGTGCTCCAAAGCCTCCTCACTGGTTTGGGAATCACATGGGAAATCACCGGTTGTTCTGGGAACCAGAATTCTTTTGGGTATTTCTTGGTGCATTTTACATTTGTTGTTATATTTGCATTCTCTTGTGCTAATAGATTTTACTCCTTTTTTTTATATCTTTGTAATTTGTTAAACAGTTCCAAATATGCAGTGTATGGGCAGATGCCTTTCAGTGTCTGTGCTTAGTGCCCAGCACTGGCGCTGATCCTGTCCTGATTCACATTTTCCTGAAGCTCACAAGAGAGCAGAGAAGAGATGGAAGAAAAGCAAGATAATTACATTTACAGAAGTGATAGAAACACATAATTCTGGTGGGAAGTTTTGGAAAAAGTATGTCTGTAGCTGGAATTTGGGGCTGTGAGTTCAGCTTCACATACCTCCTGTTCTTTCTTACCATGCATTTCATCCAGCATTTATGCTGTTCTTTGGAGGAGCAGTAATTAGGTAATATTTTATGAGTTGACAGCCAAGATGCACCAGTGCTCTTATTGTTTTCTTTCCAGCATCACACTCTTGATGGCAGTTTTACGTCAGTTGTCACTAGGCTGAGCTGTGAGTGACAGATCACTACCAGCAATGCACATCGACACCAATTCAACAACAATTAATGTCTTTGTGCTTACAAAACTTCCATTTTATCCTTTCACTCTTTCCACCCTGTTCTGAGATAGGATCTTTTTGTGGATGAGAAAATACAGATAAGAAAATAAGGGCATGGTTGTCCAGAGTAGTGGATTCAATCAAAACCTCGGGCTTTTCAGTTCCATCCTTGGGTCACTGCACTACACTTGGCTGTGCTTTGTTTTCCTGTGTTGTTGAGGCAGCAACGTGGGCTAATTCTTAATTGATTTAATTCAGAAATCTTCTGTGGTGACATCCTTTTATGGTCTGAAAGTATTCCCCAGCTTGGGATGCACTGACTGTGGAAATAACACTTCCATAACGTGTCTTATTATTATTCAAAGCCAGTGATTTAAGATAATGGAAGTGCCTTGGATGTGTAATGTTTTTTCTTGCTGGCAGGGACGTGCTGCGGACTCAGGCCTAAGAAAACTATTGACCTGGACATCCACTGACCAGCTTTTCTGAGGATTCTGTACAGGGTCTTTCATGACATTTTGGGTGTACCTCAAATTCTTGCCAAACCCCTTGGAACAGTTCAAAAGAGCTTTGATTGTGTGCAGTCCTCTGAAGTAGGAGGTGCCAAAAATATAAAGGTCTTTTTTAATATTTTCCACAATGTTGCAAAGCTATTAATGTAAATTACAAAAAGACTTTTTGATTACCAAGGCAAGCTACAAAAAGGGAAAATGTGGTGTAATCCATATAAATCACTTGACTAAACCATGCACAATAAATCCAGTGTTGGTGAAGCTGAGTTTCTCTATCTGGTACCACTATTTGCTCTTTACAATCAGCATTTACTTTCTTCATTTGGCATTTGGTGTTTGCCATGGACCCCCTTCACCTTTCACATCCTTGTGATCTGTAGCTGTGCAGAATTCTGGCCTTGTTGGCATCATTTAAAAAAAAAATTAAAACTTGAAAAGCAGTGGGGAAGTTGCCACAGAAACAGTTAAATATTTGACCCTATTTACTGCCAGCTTAGATAAAAATCAAATTTACTTCCATGTGAAGAAAAATTCTTCAAACCATTTTATATGCACTGACAGTGGTAGGTTTGTTGCAGCCCATTGGAATAAAGAATTTCACATGTGTTGCAGTGAGAGGAACATTTTAACCATTTGCTCCTGTTTGCCACCTGTTTCCTTCACCCACTCAGTGAATTTCACAGCTGCAAATGATGCCTTAGGTTTTAGCTTTTATATTTTTCAGATTCTGTACTGCTTTAGTGTGTAGTTTTGAGTTTCATATTTAAGGGATGGTGAGCTCTGTGCACAGAGCAGGGAGACAAAACAATTCCTTTCCTAGCTGGGACCACGGACAACCACCCAAATCTCAGCCCAAGAGCACAAACAGCATGGGCTGAAGAGAGAAAAACAAGCAGGATGGGACTGCATGGGCTAAAGCTGGAATTGGACAATTAACTCCAATATGCAAATGGACCAGAACTTATAAACACGTGAGACCTTGTGACTGGTTGTCCATTTTGTGACCATTTTGGGTCCATCTTGGGTGTACCCCTGGCTGGGCTCTTGTGGTGCCCCAGGTGGATCCATTGAGGCCTTTTAATAAATCCCTACTTTATTCTTTAGCTCTGTCCAGCCTCTGTTCTAGGTCAGCCCTCACAAGGCCTCACTTCTGATGACCCAGATGGGACAAGGCATCACAGATAGCATTTCCTAGGCCATAAAGAACCCAGGCACCCTGCCTCCTTCCATGTGCCCAGGTCAGTCCCAGCAGGGGCTGCAAGGTGTTTGTCCCTGCCCTGTGTCCCTGATGTCCCTGCTGGGCTCAGCCTCACATTCCCTCAGATGGGAGATGGCTGGGCTGGGGTTGGGTTGGGTGAAATGTCCACTCCTTGTGCAACTTAGAGAAACCTTTGGGTTGTCCTCTGTGAGAACCTGTTATTACAAATGCACACCTGCCTTTCATTGCCATTTAAGCACTTGATTTAGAATCTTCCTAATCCAAATACTAATTAAGGACTAAGCTTTGCTGTGTGGCCTTTGTTAGCTGGGAATTGTGGTCCCTTCCTGGGAGTGTTTGGTCTGGAGCTGGTGAAGAGTTGGATGTTTCTGCTTGGCTGTAGCAATACTTCTGCTGGTCAGACTGTGCTTCTCTGGGGGCTCTCTTCCCCATGCAGAACCTTTCAAAGGGGATGGCTGAGGGAAGAACACAGAGTTTGTAGATGTGATCATGCCCCTCTGTGTGCAGATGGAATTTTAAGAACTCTAAAGGACTAGTGAATGCTTGGGAACCAAGGAATTCAATGTACTTGCCAGTTGGTGGCAGATTTATCTGGCTTAAAAGATCAACCCAAAATTGAAATGGGACATATGGTTGTAAATAATGGCCTATGCACTGTGCTCATTTTCTTTTTGCTTTATTATTTTTTTAATGATTGAAGGACTTGTATTCAAATAAAAGGCATTATTTGGTTTATTGAGGAATCCTACTATAAAATGTGATAAACCAGTACAGCTATTCTCCCTTGGTTTGTGCATGCTTGGCTGTCTTGGGGTTCATTTGAGTTCTCTGGAAATATTCCTTGGAGCAACAGCAGGAATGAAGATCTCTCTGGAAAGGTCCCATTCCAAGAGACAGTAAATATGAGAGTGAAGAGAGACAGTAGCCTTGGGACAGCATCAGTGCCTCTGGCTGTCCTGACTCTTCCCTTTTGCTGCTGATGCCCAGGATTCCCAGGGGTGATACTCAAAAACACAGTGCTTAGGATTCCTGTAGTCCCATCTCTGCAGGTTTATGTTGTACCTGGAACATCCTGAGGAAAACCTGAAATGAATTCAACCCTGCTATAAGATAAATGTTAGCCTTTCCAGAGTTAGATATATTTCCCATCTGTCAGTGGTTCTCAAATCTTCCATGTCTATCCCGTGCCATTGGCTGAAGAGCAGAGTAAGTTGGCTGTGAACTCTACCTCCTACACAGTGCTGTGACATGACAAATGCCACCACCCTGTGACACCAGCTGCAGGATTTTGGATGTGAATTGATGCAGTGAAACCAATTCTAGTTTTTGTGCAGGAAGTCAAGTGTATGAGATGTGATTGATTAATATTACAAACCCTCAGTAGGGGACCCACAGAGGCTTTGGAGTTTTGTTTCAGAAAAGCACTCACAAATCTGACAAAAGATGACAGAAGGCTCTCAAGGTTCTTGGATGTCAGAACTGGGTTATAAGATTTTTTTTTAATGAGATTTTGGATTCACATACTGGGAGCCCTTGCCTGTAATCCCAGAGAGACTCAGCTGAGCAAACTCCAGGCTGCAGGTGATGGTCACCAGGAGCTGTGGATGCACTGTCAGTGGCTCAGTGAGCAAAGCCCCTGCCCTGCTATGTGTAGGATGATGGCACCAACCTGATTAAAGCCCTGTGGTGCAGGGCAAGGGACAGCCAGAGTTGTGTATACAACCTAAACCTTGATTTGAGACAGTAAGATTGCCCAAATCTTGATGTGCAGCTGCTGTCCTCTCTACCACAGAAGCAACCTTGCTGTGAAGTTGTGTTTGTCAGTCTAGCTGCCCTACGGGTGAGTATTTGCAGTCAGGTGCTGCTGTGGGCAGGAGGTGAGTACACTGTCCATTTCTGGCTTGGCTTGCTTGTACTCCCCTTGCTTCCTGCAGTGTCAGTGAGCTGCAGGTGCAAGTTGGTGTTGAATTTTCCAATTAATTGTCAGGTTCCACAGCCACCTCTCCATCTGGCTCAGCAGGCGGTCCCTGTTCAACAGGGGCCCAGGGCACAAACCCTGGGGTTTGGCAGGCCAGCAGTGAGGTGTGTTGGCAGAGCTGTGCTGGGGCTGCAGGGTGTTCACAGATCAAGGCTGAGTGGACTGACACTGCTGTGTCCAGGGAAAACTGCCCTTTCTCTCAGTGCTGGCACTAACTAGCCCATCATTTCTGTGTGCCAGAGCTGGTGAGGGCTGTGCATGTGGTAGCAGAAGAAGCAGGGCTGAGCCTGGCAGCCAGGAGTGCTAATGATTGTAATCCTGCTGCACTGACTCACTCGGCAACCTCAGGTTAATCGCTCGACCTTCTCTGGCTGCTCTGATGCAGCTGTGAAAATGGGCAAAAGTGAAATTTCATCAGCCTCCAGATGCTGGATCTGAGCTGAGTTTGCTTGGGAAGCAGCTCATACAGAATATTAATATCCATCACAAGTTTAAAATGGGTGAAGGTGGCTGGTTAACCTGTAGTTTGCTAGGGAATTGTCTTCTCCTGAATGTGACATTGGATTTTAACATACACTAAAAATGTATGTTAAACTTTTTGTTTATTTTGCTAGCTGTAATATTTTGTAACGCAAAGCATGAGATCCTTTTCATTCAAACTTCCTCTAAAAGGGAAAAATACAGAGCAAAAAAGTATAAATCCGTTCTATTTGACAGCTCCATGTATGTCTCCTATTGTGGTGTTTGAGCTATAATAGATCCTTGTATGAAAGACTGTATGTTTTATTTATAGGTATTTGAAATTAGTTATGGGGGAAAATGAATACCAAAGGCTCCAGGCCAATACAGGATTTTTCTGTAGTGTGAATGAAAGTTGCTTTGTTTTGGTCCCCAAGTATTTCTTGAATAATTGTGGTTTGGAAAAGTGCATGTTGAGTCCATTGCTGTGTTTCAGCTGTGGATTTGATTTTTCAAAAGGGAGCATATAGACTGGCACATGGACTTTGGCATTAAAGTAGTCCCTCCAGAGAGCTGCAATGCAAGACTTGAATGTAGGTCTAAAAGTTAAAAAATTTGGATGAAGACACGCTGAAAACCTGAACTTAAGGTGTAAAATAATCAGCATTCAAAACAAGCTGACCTTAAACCCTGTTTGTTAATAAGCTTCAATCCAAATTTGCCCTTAGTGAACATCCCAAAAGTACAGAATACAATGAATTTTGGTTCTAGCTTGTTGCCATTTTGGTTTGGATGAGTTTGTGTGTAGCCTGTGCATGAGTCTGGAGTGATTTCCCTGCAGAAGGCATTGTCTCTGCAGTGGTGCAGAGTGTGGCACAGGGCTGTGGTTTCTTACAGGGAGATTTTTAACCTGGTACGTAATTCTTGTTAACGTTCACATGATATCCATCCCGTTGGTAAGAGTGCAAGTCAGGGCTATCCCCTCAGGCAGACTTCATTTAAACACTCTTCCTAGTGCCAAATTTCTGGGCATTTTTCTCTTCTAATGAATGCATGTGTTTTAGAGCAGAGACCTTTCCAGCCCTGCTCTCCCCTTCCCCCAGTCCTGCCTGTTTCAGTGCCGTGCATTGCACGGGGTCGTTACTCAAATGTTGCTCTGAAGAGTTTCAGAAAACCTGTCAAAATGATTAAGAGTCTGAAATTCTATATTACATTAATGTTTTTAAAACATCTTATTCAACAGACAATATAATATGAAATATAACAAAAAAAATTCAAATACTGGCTCATACATAACACTTCTTGAGGGGCTGCTGTCACATTGTTGAAAGCAAATATTTTGAAAAGTGTGTCTAGCTCTGCAATGTGAGGAAAAAAATTGAAATAGTCTGTGCTGGTGTCAAATCATTTTTTAATAAACTGAGAGCATTTATAGTTTTCAGTCTCCATTAGAAGATTTTCTTGGGCACATCTGACTGTAAACTCACACAGTTTATTTTAAAAGGGCTTCAAGACCATCTGGGATTTTGAAGTTTGGGGTTTTAAAATATTTTGTTCCTTACTGCGATGAGCAAGAAACTTCTTTGGAAATGCTTCATGTTAGCTAAGCTGGCAGGGCCATCCAGCTCTTAAAGGGAAACTGATTAATTTAATAATTTTACACAAGTGGGGAGGAAAAGCCCAGTACTGGTAAAGTAACAAAAGGAATGCCTGGCTAAATATTCAGTGACTTTGAGTGAGAGAGGGCAGTGATGAATAAGGTGGGCAGTTCTGAATAAAGACTGCCAGACATGAATCAAGCTGATTTTCACAAGCTAATTATAATTGATTCTTTTCTCCCCCTCAGATTTAGGAGCTTAAATTTTTAATTTGATGTCAGAGCTAGAGTCCCCATGTTTCTTGTAGGCCACCTTTAAGTCCTGAAAGATCACAAGAAGTTGTCCCCTGACTGTTCAAGCTGAACACCCCGAGGTGTCCCAGCCTGGCTGCAGAGCAGAGGGGCTCCAGCCCATGGGGCATCTCCGTGGTGTCCTCTGCACCTGCCCTAAGAGATCTCTGAATCTTTTCCTGCTGTGTCTGGTGCTGGTTTGTACCCTGCCTGTGTCTGTCCTGTTCTCCTGCTGTGAGCTCAGGCCCAGCACATGAGAATGGGTGGCTTCCTAAGGTGTTTTGCCCGCCAGGTGAGTAGAACCATCCTACACCTGGTTTCCTTCCAGCACTTTCAACTCACCTGTTCTTGAAAGCCCCAGTGATGCCATTCCAACCTTCTATTGGCAATTTAGTTAATTAAGCTACAACTGCTGGGTAATTCCTTGCATGTCTCAGCTGAATGTTTTGCGATGAAATTCAGCCTTCTTTCTTCTCATCCTACCCATGGAACACTCACCCTTTTTGCAGGGATGTGTCTGAAGACAGTGACCCATCTGCCTCCACCCCTGTCTCCAGACAGAATGATATCATGTATTCTTTTTCAGCTTGGCATCTCCTGGGAGTTAAATTTCTGCAAGTTTTGTGGAAAAGAGGAGTCAAATAAAGGAAAGATGAGGGAACTGGTGCTCTTACCAAAAGACATATACACAGAATTGAAATGTCACCCATTCTGAGGCATCATCCTGCCAGTGAGCAGCTTCCCAGTGTCAATGGCTGCCTGTTCTCCAGACAGATAGGAAAGGATGGGAGCTGGAGAGCCTGGGAGGTGTGACTGGGGAAGGAAGGAAAGGGGATGCTGAAACAAGGACTGCCTTGGAGAAAATAAGTGCTGAGATTGGAGTGAATAGGACTAAACACAGAAATTTTTAGTTTCAATGTTTGCTGAAGTGTTGGTGTTAAGACTTGTTTTGAGCAGGCGTGGGAGTCTGGTGCACATCCTAGGACCCAAAATTCCTGAACTTTCCTTAAGGTCATTTTGTAGTCTGAGCCAGTCTAATTATTTTATAATGGTATGTAAATTATTTGGAAAACATATTGAACTGAGTGTTCAGACTCACGAATTTTGTTCCCCGTTTTACTGCTGGAATGAGAAGAAAGATCTTTTTATCAGGATTTTCATTATTAAATTGGTGATAATTATCTACATTTTGAAATACATGAGTGAAGAACAGCACAGACATACTGAGTTATCAGTCTATATCTTTTATCAGAGGAGGGAAAAATGTAGAATATCCTACAGAAGCATTATATAAAGAAAAAAACAGTGCAATTTCCCTAACAAAAAAATACCACGTCTCTACAACTGAGATCTTGGTACCTTGCTCTTACATGAGATAACATGCCAATCTAAGCATTTCAGCAAGTATATGATTTATACTCAGGGTTATTTGTGCTGGAAAAGTGTGGTGATCTGTAGAGGAAAAAATCAGACTTGTCATATGAACTCATTTCAGCACAAGAGTCAGTCAAGAGAAACATGAGAGAAGTGTGTGTGTGAAGGGGGGACTCACTGCCAGGATTTACTTGCAGGCATTTTGTTCATCTGTGATTTCCATTGCACTTTCTGTTTGGAGAGAATTTCCTCCTAAATGGAGGAAAACTAAACTTGAGTTTAGGTTTAGTGAGCATTATTTAGTGTGCAGGTTCCCAGCATGTCAACAGCTATGGGCATTGCCATGTTCTACAATGTTGTTGCCTCTACCATCTTTTGATGGTCCCTTTCAAAGTTCTCATTTAATCCATTCCTTCACCTGTGTCCAGCAGTAAAAGAGAAGTTGAATTACTGCACTAAATCCACATTAGAAAGCTCTATAACAGATTATTCTTCTTTCTTCAGTACTCGTTATATATATATATATATATATATATATTTGCACTATTTCCTGATTTTACAGCTTCTGAAGGAACTGTTTTGAAACACGCAAGTATAGGTTAACATGATTGGAAACCTAGAATTTTCTTCAGATGTTCCTCGAGACTCTACATTGTTGGATTGACTAGGGATTTAATTGAAAGAATGTTCATGAGTTCTTAAAACCCAGGAGAAAAACAGTGACAGCTGAAAAAAAACCCCAAATCTGGCATTTTGAGTTTGACATAGATTGTCTTCAAAGTGGTGTTTCAACAGAAACTTCTGGAATGATTTTTTCAGTAAAACAGTGGAAATAATGACACACAGAGGTTGGTGCTGGAGCAGATTGGTAGTAAAAAGGTAGAAAAAGTGTAGGAAACTTTGTTCTTGTTAAATGGTAAATGAGATTGTGTGCTGGCCTGTTAAAGAGCAGATGTACCTGCTGGAAGCAGCTCTGTGAGGAGATCCACAGGCTGGAGCTCAGAGGGGTTCCCTGCAGGGTGAATTATTCCCTGAGGGGCTCTGTAAGAACTCCTGGCCCTGGGGGATTTTGTGTCACCAGAGGACACCCATGTCCTGCCAGTACAGCCTTTCCCACTGGCCCATTGAAGAGTTTTTTATAAATTTTCAACTTTTTGTCACTTTTTCAGAGGTAAGGAAAGAATGGACAAAATGTGTTGCTGAATTATTTTGGCAAGCAATCCAAGAAACCCAACCATGGCATGGCTGAAGTCAGGGACCAGGCTCCACTGGGCTGAGTTTTCCACTAAAACTACTAAGGTACACTTTGAAGGCAGCTTACAGTAATATGCTGTCAAAACTCTTTTTTCCCCTTCTGTCCTCCACCTTCTCTATGTCTATTCTTGCCAACCAATTTATCATGGCTGTTAAAGAGTAATTAAGCCTCATTATCATGTTTTGAATGGGAAGAGTATCTTAAGTGCTAGTAAATAATTCTTATGGCATTTTAACTCTCAGGTGGTGCAATGTTCCCCTCTCATATAGGCATCACCCTCTCCAGATTAGGTCCCCTCTGCAAATCCTATGGCTTCACTGAAGTAAATAAGTAAAATTTATAAATGAAACCCATGCGGTCTTCAACCTGTAAGCTCTGGGCATCAGGTATCCTTTGAAATTAAAATTTCATCAGTGTCCTGCAGCATCTGCAGGAGGTGAGTGGAAGTAAATTTTGGTGAAAATAAGCTGTACTTTGAGTACAGAGCTGAAATAGAAAAATATTTTTACATCATTATTCTGGAATTTACAGTCTTTTTCATGAAGTTGGTTATTAATAGCAAAGTCTGAGGCCTTCAGTCTCATAAGATCACTACTCCTTAGGAATCATATTAAGGCATTTATGTACCTGGTAGTGAAGGGAAGGGAATTGTGTAGTTCGAGTGTGGAGATTGAGGGAATCTCGATACTTGAACCAAATTCAGCTAAATTGTGATATAAAATGCCTCAGGAAATGCACCAGAGACTCAAAGTGATGTAAAACTCTGACTTCTGGAATTTGGCTAGACTTTATTTTCTTGCCCAGATTTCTGTAAAATAGATACAGATTCCAGGATCTGATGATTGTGGTGGCTGAAGAAAAAATGTTTGATTATCACTTTGTGTCTGCAGTTGTGTAGTTCCTGTGTAGTTCCACTAACTTCACCAGAACTTGCCCCTGCTTAGCAGCTATTTCTGAGAGCTGTAACTTCCAGTTCTGAACTGGGAATGGTGGATTAGTGGAAGTTGGAGGGACAAGGTGATGACTGTGCTATAGCATCTCTGGTGGAATGGTCTCATTTATTGAGTCTCAGAAAAGGCCGTAGTGTTCCATCCCCATGAAATTATAAACTCAGTACTGTGACACAAAGATAGTGATTGTTCTTTGCTGTCCACACTTTGGAGAACAAAAGGAAACTCAAGCCCTTAAGTCTCAGGGTTAATCTGAACCAAAAAAAGGGAAAAACAAGCTGTGTCTTAAAGGTGATGCACTTTGCCAGCATTTCCCATTTTTCTTTTATTTTCCATTAGTGAATGTCTACTCCACTGTGAGGCTTTTCTCTGAACATTTGGAAATATTTTAATGCCCTTAAAATTGCAGATTTCTCTTAACAGGCTGTGCTTTCCTCTTGCTTTGGTATCCTCACACCTGTTTTGCCTTTGGCACTAGGCAGTGGTTAATGAGGTTACCTAATGTGTTGACTGTTGGCTCCCAGCTCTTTAATAGTCCAGCAGGATGCCTTTCCTGAACTTGTTTGGGGTTTTTTTGGTGGGCACAGGGGAGAGATGCTGTGTAAAGAGTCCTTCCTTCTAGAGGCCTGTGTTTGATACTTTTTCCACCTGAGTTTTTTGATGCATCATGAATTGAAGGAGAGCTGTGTCTGCTTGCAGTAGGAAAAAGTGCTTGTCTTGGCTTTGGCATGGTGCAGAGTTTGTTGTGAGAGGGGAAGTGCTCCAGGTCTCATCCTTTTCCTCCCTATAGAAACCCATGAGCTTGGAGACAGTGCAGCTCCTGGTGGAAGCTGTCACAGCCCATTCTATGGCAGCTGATGAAGCTGCAAAATGAAGTGTGAGCCTCTAGCCGGAAGGAAGAATGTGAACTCTGCCTCATTTCTTTCCAGATTTAATAAATAAATTAGTAACTATTTTTAGAAATACTGTTTTATTGAGAGATTTCATCTTACAGTTGTTGATGAATTTGTGTATTATCATAATTTTTTAACACTCACTACATTTATCAGAATAGAAGAATGGCTTGGGTTGGAAGGTACCTAAAAGCTTATCTTATTCCTCCCACCTTGGGACATCTTCCACTATCCTAGGTTGCTCCAAGCCCCAGCCTGGCCTTCAACACTTCTGAAGTCCCACAGTGAGACTTTCTTAGGTGTTGCAGCTGATGAACAGAAAGAAGCATAGAAAATACCTGCAAACCAAACCTTGTTATTTTGAGGTTCTTCCTCTTCCCCACAGGAGTTTCAATAATGTCTGTCATGATAATCAGTTCTGTCCCATATCAAGGTGTTCTTCTGTGTCCTCCATTCAAACTACAAAGGGAGAACCTACTTTTGGTCATCAAACCCACAAAGGGCAGGTAAGGATTGTGGTGGAAAGAATCAGAAGAAACATGAAAGCAGCACAGTTGTGTGAGTGCCAGTTACATTCATAGCTCTACCTGATTGGTTTCCTCTGTCCTAGCATAGAACACAGCTAGAAAAATCTAGAAAAGGGCCAGTGATACTGAGAGATGCAGAATGGAGCAGCCTCAGTCTGTCTGGGAGGGAGAGCAGGGAGGAGCCCCAGTGCCTGATTATTGATTGTTGTCTGGGGGGTTTTCACAGTACAAGAACTGGGGGATGTGCAAGAAAATTAATAGGGGAGGAGTTAAGACAAACAAAACCAAGTGCTTTTTAGACAACTTACTTGAAAACTTTAAAATGAGACAGTGAAGATATTTTTTCAATAACACAAGTAAAATCAAAGGAATAATGAGATCCCTGATTCAAGTACCTCTGAAAGGTGTAGCAGAGCATGTGGGTGTCCAGGCTGTCCTCACCAGGAGCCAAATCAAGTGAAGATTTCCCTGCTTGTGAAAGTATGGACAGACAGCAGGTTCTCTTGGAGGTATGAAAGTATTTAGGAGAAAACAAGTAGTAGAAGAGAGAAAATTATGTGTACAAAGAGATGAAAAGATCTTCAGGATGGAGATGTCTTTCCCACTGAAGTTCAGAAAGTTGGTGTTGAAGAATCAGGAAGTTTTTTGGCAAATTATATCAAAGGTCTCCTGAAGGATCAGTTTTTAGGCTTATGATCATAGCAGCTTAACTGAATTTCATTCCCCACTTAAAAGCATGACTGGAAGCAGAACCAGGCTTTATCTGTATTTCATAATAAGGTCATACTCCTTCTTTTCAAAGGCAATTATTTTTTTTAAAGGTTCTGCAAGTTACATGGAAAAAGCTTGAAAAGAAGTCAAGTCTATGTAAGGTTTAGCAATTGTTGTTCAAATGTTCCAAATTTCCCTTGCCCAGTGCAGCCTTCAGACCCTGATTCTTCTGGGCAAGATTCAGAGTTAGTTTTGTGGCACCCAATAGCAAAACATTACTTGTAGTTCCTAGAATTTGGTGAAAAATGTAGGGAAAATGAAATCCATATGCTACCCTTTGAGGCAGACCTGTATCCCCCCAGTTACCCTTTAGCTCCTGAATTTCATAAAGCATTTTTTTCCTTGTTAAAATTAATACCAGATTGAAGTTAGATAAGGTCACATGTTATTTAGTCCTCAGTGAAGATGTCAGAATAGAAATTATTTACACCGGAAATAGAATTACTGCTTGTTGCAGAATGGTGAGAGGTGGTGGTTGATTATATAGAGATATAATATGGTGAGATATATTTATATATTTTTGTGGAGAGATAACCCTTTGATGCTGTTGGTGCTTTACTCTGAATGGGTTCATTCATTTTTGAGGCTTTAATTTTTTTTAATAATACTTTTAAAAATTATTATGCTGCTGAGAAATGAGTGTAACTTGCTAGAATAAATGAGTTTGATGGATACTGTGATATAAGCTTCAGTAGGATTCCTGCTCACCCTGCCAGTCTGACCTGAAAAGGCCATCGTTAGAGCTAGAAGAGAATTCATGCAAGAGTTGCTTTTCTGATCTCATATTTAGTTATATTCATAGGTGGCCCTGTTTCTAGGGAGCAAAGCAGGATCATGGATTCCTGCTCCTTTCATTCAAATTAAGATAAACTTCTTTCTCACATTATTATACCCTGGATATGGATACTTTGTCCGGGTAAAAATGAACTTTGAGGTTGGTTGGGGTTTTTTTGTTTGCCTTTTTTTTTTTTCTTTTAAGCCTTTGCTGAGGATTCCCAGGCACTCAGATGGGGTGGCTCAGACCACGTTGCTGGATGTCTGAGAATCCTGGTTGTGCTCCCTCTATGTACTGATCACTTCTGCAGTGTGGAGTGAGCCCAGCACTCCTGGGGGGTATCAGCCCTAATCCACATGAGATAAAATAAAAATATGTCCTTGTCTAGGAAGTATGATGCATCCTGGAGCTGAGATCTTGCTGCACATGTGCATTTTTGCCTTTGGGGCAGGGTAGAGAAACCCTCCTGACACAAAAAGCAGAGGAAAAATGTCATCAGGTCTGGAGTCAGACTTGCTTTTATGTCTGACTCACTGAATTTTGACAACACATTTCAGTCTTCTGTGCTTTTTCCCCTTCATATCTGCAGTCTGTTTACACCATGGGATCTGCAGAGAAGGTCTGTTCCTCAGTTCAGACACAATCCCCAGAGCATGGAGGGAAGAGGGAGAGGCTTGATCTCAGCTTGGCCCTCTGGGAAATTTTGTACTGTAAATAGAAGTAGTAAAATCTATCAGGTGATGACACTTTTTGGGCTGAGTTTTTTTGAACTGGAGACCTAAAGGTGAAATCATCTGTATCACATTACCCACCACTGTGCTGTCCAGACACTTAACTTTCCATGCACTGACAGATTCCTACTGGAGTAGCACACTGTGTCTTGTGGAAAGATTGCTGGTGTGCCCACAAACCGAGCTGTGTGCTGCCTTGGAAAGGCACCTTGGGACACTCCTCAGGAGCTGCCACCAACCCAGGGGGTTTTCTTAGGTATTTATAATGTTCAGAAGGGAAAATTAATTCCTGAATTTCAATGTTATAGCTTTTGTTACTGGTTTATTTCCTGAGAAACTGTCATGCGGAGTAGTGTTTTTTACAGGTACACTATTGAGGGCATCAAAAATTGACAGTTCCACATAGGTGACAGCTGATCAGGGCCACCTTAACACACATCTGGGAGAATTGTCTGGGCTGGTTTTTACTGTGGTTTTTGTGTATTTTATCTTTTCTATTTTCTTGCTGCATGTTGTCACATTTTTCATTCCCTCCATCATCCATTTTGCTTCTTGTTGTGTTTTTATCTTCCTGTTCTTTTTTTTTTTTTTTGGCAAAAAATGAAAATGATTCTGCATTTCCACCATGTCTTTATTCTCTTCAGTAAGTGTAAATCAGTAAGGCTCTTTATATATGCACCAAGCCATAAAGGTTTGGGAATGCAGGTCTGCTCGTGGATAGAGCAGCCAGTGAGCTCTTCCATTCACTTTCTGAATCATTTTACTGATTATTCAGCTAAGAGCTCAAATTACATTTACTGTGATGATTTTTGAGTGGTTTAGTGCCACTGAAGAGCATAACCAAATGAAAACTTAGGGTAATGTTTTCCGGGTTTTGTTCACATGCATAGACAATATTTTATCATTATCTTTGAGATAATTGAGATGATGGTAATATAAAGCCTAGAGTTGGCTTTTGTTGAGATGAAAAGATGGTTCAAAGAAAGCATTTTGAAGGTGATCTCTCAGTTTGTCTCCCCAGACTGAGCCATCTTTTCACATGCACGGAGACATTGCTTCTGCCCAAGTGGAATTTTGATTGGAAAAGCCCAACCCGCCGAGTACTCAGAGTTAACTACACCTGTGCAGGGGCACCAGCAGCCAAGTTCTCTTTCCCGTAATTTCTAAATAACTGCAAAATACATAAATTCCTGGGGCTGACCTCTCAGAGCATTCCACACGCTTTTGGCAGGGGAACAGAGCTGCCTCCAGCCCAGGCGTTGCAGCGCCGCAGATCCCGGGCAGGAGAGCGCCACAAACGCTCTGTGCACTTGCACGTTTATGTCCATTTCTTCAGGGCCCATAAAGCAGGAGCTGCTGGGGTTTAATGCACAGCTCCACTTTTTCCCGTAAGCATTTCCAGGCCGTTTGTCTCAGCTGGTTTTTGGTGTCTCTGGACACGGGGGGTTGGATTGCACCTTGTTAACGTTGGCCTCTCCTCCAGAGTCTGGGACTGCTGCAAGTCTTGAGCTGAGGCAGAGGATGCAGAGACATGGGGAACCTTATCCCTCTCAGCAATTAAGAGAGATTTCTTAGTTGATAAAAGCTGGAGATGAAGGTAGTGGAACCTGAATAGGAATTAAGTTCTTTCACTGTTATCAGTTAAAAACAATTCCAGCAATATATGATTGAGATCGATCCAGTCTTAAAACACTGACCCAAAATGTTTGGCTGGTGCTAATTCTTGCATTGCTGATGTTGAAGGAGCAAAAACCTTTGAAATTCAGCTGTTGGAGAGTAGGTGGAACAAGGTGTTTAGGATGTTTTTCCTTCCTTTGAAGGAAATGGTAAAGATATTGATGAAAATATGCTACATCAGGGATTGGGATAAATGCATTTTCCCTTAGAGAATGCAACTTGGAATATTGGCCCTTGTGGAACAGAATGGAGTGGTAAGCTGGATTTGCCATATTAATCCCCTTCCCAAGAGAGAGAGGGGAGCTGGTTGTGAATTACAGACAAAGTTATTATCTGTATATCTGTATCTGTAAGGATTTCCTTGATTGCTGAACAAAAACAAACATTCCACTGTAGCACTTGCACTGATGAGAAGAGTGAAGGCTCTGGGATTCATCTGGGGAGTGATTTGGGATGGGAAATCTGGAAATCCTGTAAGGATATACCTTTATAAGTAATAGATCCACACAATAGATTCAAGAGGACTAGGGGCTGGGGCGGGAGGGAGAAAAAGTATTATTTACTTACATATTTTTTAAAATCTATTTTTTAAATGTTATTTATTAACCACTCATATTGTGGTTAATAGTTGGTTCCCTTTTAACAGCAACTGAACAGATGAACTTGTTAAGAAGAAAAGAGAGTTGGCTTTGATTTCTGCCCTGAGAATGAAGAAGATAAGCTGTTGCTTTACACTGGTGGGTGCAGAGGGAAATGAATATTTGTGTATGGTAATCACAGCTTAACTATCTTAAAAGCTGATATGAACACAGATGTTCCTCAATTGAATTACAAGTTCTTTGTAAGGAAAACAAAAAAGACTAAAAGACTGTGCAGGTTAAAAGGAGACAGGGAAGCAGCTTTGAAGGTAAAAATATTCTATTTAATGTCCTGCCTGTCTATTTCTCTCCAGGGCATCACACCTACACAGTGCAGGTATGTAGGAAAGTTTGGCTTATGGTGCCATGCTCAATTACAAAAATCAATTAAGTCTGATGTAGCCTATTTGGGCAATATGTGCATACTGGAAATCATATCTTACATCTTTTTCAAGTTCATCAAGTTAGCATTTTGTTCTCAATTTCTTGTAATTATTTTTCTTTGGAGTAGTTGGTACTCACTGCCATTGAATTATAGTCTTGGCTTTGTTATCTTAGTTTTAGAGAAATGTTTTTAAGGGCTTTTTTACTTGTATTTAAATGTCTTGGGTGCTTTGGTGTTGCTTTCTCTCTTTCTGCCTCATGTAGATATTTGCTTTGCATAAGTTTGCTTTGAATTTGACTTTTTTCCCTGTAGGTATTGCAAAAAGCATGATCTCAGTTCTTCTGGCTTGTTCTGTTAATAACATACCTGAATACTTGGCAAAACCCCTTCATTTGATGATTGCTGAGCAGCTCCAGGTTTCTTTGGCTACCCAAAGGAAATATAAAATTAATTAGCAACATAATTTAGGTTTTTACCTGCCTTGTAAAAGAGCACAAATGTTTGTACTATTTAGAGGCTTCTGGCTGCAATCCTGTTCTCCTGTTTGAGGATATCAAATGCTGAAATTCAACTGAATTGCTGAAAAGTTGATAATTAGTATTGCAGATTCTCCTGCAGTCTTTCACTGTGCAGTCATTTGCATGTAAAATGGCTTTTGAGGTGATGTAGATACTAAAAATGGGAGGCTTTTTTGTTAAAAACTGCTTTTTAATACTGGGAGTATTGGCTGAGGGCATTGGCTACCTTGAAGTGCATCAGAGTTTTTCCCATCAGACCTAAATTGTTTCCTGTTGTATGAAATGGCTGTCTCTTCTGGATGATGAAATTCCGGATTTTCTCATCTTAGTAGTCATAAAGCTGGATCAGTGCTTTTCATTTTATATCAGGTTCTGATTCTTAAATTTTGATGGGAATTTACCCCCTGGAGAAACTAAGGTGAGAATCTAATTCTCTGATAGCCCTTTCCCTTTGTACTTAATTTGTCTTTGTTATCTAAGTGGTATTTCTTGGGCTTCAGCTGATTTTTGTAGTGTACCAAGATGATAGAATCTTTCCTTTCTTCCAAGGTTCCTTAATCTGATTTTCAGGAAGAAGCAGTTCTGACTGCCTTTTATTTCCTTGGCAAGGGACCAGCTTTGGATGAGGACATGTGTCCAGACAGCAGCTGCTCCCTAAGATGCTGAGCAAGAGCTGACTCAAGCCTTTCTTTGGGGTGACACATGCTCTCCCAGCTCCCACTTTCCAGGGTTCCATGGTTACCAAAAGGTCAATCTTATTCCCTCAGCAGTGGAAATCAAATGAAACTTCAGAATCCTGAGCGTTTTTCATTCATCAAATCCTTCAGGGCCCATTCAGGGCTGGTGTACGTGTCCGGGTGGATCTCTGCTTTTCCATGATGCCTCTGTCCAGCTGGGCTGATGTGAGGGCCAGATGAACACCCAAAGCTGTCCTGATGGCTCCACGCACAACTGCAGCTTCTTTGAGAGCATGGGGAGCCTTCCAGTTTTTATTCTGGCTGTAGTTGTTGAAGCAGGGTTATTAGATGTGCATGGAAATGTGCAAAAATCCCTTTAGAGGAAGGTAAAGCTGGTGGTGTCCAGCTCCTAGCACTGCTGATGGATAGGGTTTGATTATCTTAAAAAAATAATTAGAGAATCTGTTTCCTTTTCTGCCAAACTCAGTGATTGGTAGGGTCAGTGAAAAGCCAGCTGAAATATTCTGGGTGCCATTGAGGGATTAGAACACCTCCCCTGTGGGGAAAGGCTGTGAGAGCTGAGGGTGCTCAGCCTGGAGAAGAGAAGGTCCCAGGGGATTTTACTGCAGTTTTTGGTACCTAAAGGGCTCCAAGAGAGCTGGAGAGGGACTTGGGACTGGGATCTGTAGTCACAGAACAAGGAGAAATGGCTTTAAACTGCCAGAGGGCAGGGTTAGGATATTGAGTAGAAATTCTTCCCTGTGAGGGTGGGCAGGCCCTGGCACAGGTGCCCAGAGCAGCTGTGGCTGCCCCTGGATCCCTGGCAGTGCCCAAGGCCAGGCTGGACAGGGTTTGGAGCAGCCTGGGATGGTGGGAGGTGTCCCTGCCATTGCAGGGAGAATGGAATGAGATGAGCTTTAAGGTTCCTTCCAACCCAAACCATTCTGTGATAATAAATAGCTCCTTTGCTCTGCTTTTACACCAATGTTTTCATATTGACTCATGTCTCATACAACTGTGAAATGTTTGATAATGAGATCCAGCATGTCCAGAGAGGCTTGGAGTTCTTTTTAGAACATGATTACCTAAGAAGTTCATGGTCACCTTTCTGTGCCCCAGATTCAGTGGCTGATCCCTTTTTTCTTAAATGTGTGTTTAGCATAACATCACGTGGCCTTTTGAAAAAGTCTGGGTCTGCCCATTCTAGGGAGTTCCTACTTAAAACAGACAGCTGGTTAGAAAAATGTGTTACTTACAGGTTCCATGAAAAATTTGGAGTGTTTTTTTAATTCCAGATATATATGTATGTATGTATTTTATATATATGTGTTTAGAGAGAGAGAGAGATAAATTTAAATATTTTATCTGGAAGGAAAAATGGGTCCATTCCATTAGATCAAATAAAGTATGATAATATTGCTTTTAAATTTTTGGTCACCCACAGTGAGAAAAATGAAATGAGTAAAAGGGACAGTTTATGGTTAGTACATGGATTATACAGTCATAAAAATAAATACCTAATGTTTATTCCCCATTGCAAATAATATCAGTAAATGCAAATTGTTTATTTTTTTACCAAAAAGGTGTTAGATTGACTCTGAGGTTATCAGCCTGGAAAGTCATGATGATAAATGCCTTTTTGCTGTCCAATTGCCTCAGCACTGTGCTTGGCAAACCTCTTGTGTTTTGTTCCTCACAGTACTATGGAGGTGAGCTACATTTGAGTGTATTTTGTTTGGTTTTAAAGTTAGAAAAGTACTTATCCAGGTCTTGATGTAACTGTCTGTTGTTAATGGTAACCTCCAAATAAAAAAGATGGGAGACAAGCACTGATCATCTGTGACTTCTGGCATTGCACGAGGAAGATTCAAACTTTAATGAAATGGCCTCTCTTCCTTCTTTCTTGCCCTTTTAGTTTAAAAGTGTAATTTTATCAAGGTAAATACTGCAAAGATGAACCAGATTTTCCTTTTGAGTGAATATGCCCTGTATTTTGAAGCATTTGCTGGTTTGATTTTCTCCTTGTGGTTCATGTTGAAGTGAAAACCCAGTGCCCTGTCTTGCCTCTCATGCACATTGCCCTGGATGGAGTGGCACAGGCAGCATGGGAAGCACAGGCCCAATGCCAAACATCTGTTCTCTTACTGAAGCTAAAAGTGGGTGCTTTCCAGCACTGAAACATCCCATATATCCCAGTGGGCCACTGCAAGGCAATTTCAAGGCTTTAGCCCCAGAAATAATAGGAAATATTTGCCAAAGGATTTGAAGTCATTGTACCTGGGTCTCTTGGCTGTCTTTGGGGCAGAGGTTGTTGCTTCAGCAGAAGAAAATTGATGATTGCACCTTGAATTGCTCCATTGCTTCAGTTAATTTTGTGTCTTTGTGGAGATTCTTCCATTCTTGAGTGTCACCATAAAGGAGGAACTTGGAAATTGGAGGCAGGGCTGACACCCTTCCCTTTTAGCAGCAAAATGTGCAAACAATGCTGAATGTGTTCTGTGTGCATAATTCAGTGGTGACCTCCCTGGTGGCACTGCCACATTCCCAGACACTCCTCCAGGCTTGTGCAGCTTCCAGCCCTATATGGGACTCCACCAGGGGCCAGAGGAAACATCCCCACATTTCCTTTCTTTGGAAATCCTCCATCCCCAGGGAAAGCAGCAACATTCAGCCTCCCGTGACAAACCTCTCCATGACTTTTTGCTGACACAGACCATTTCTCCAGTGGCCTCTCATCTTCCTGCTCACTCAAGGCTGCTGGAGCTCTGTTCTGATATTTATGGATGTGTAACATTCTCCTGCCAGAAGTCTCAGTGTCCTCTGCACAGTTGTGTTCTCTCCTTGGTCTTGGGAGCAGAAAACAGGAGTAATATTTCTGCAGCGTGTCGGTCTCCTCCATGCCAAAGCAACAGTTGCCTGTGTTTATCTAAAGTTTATTTCACTGCCTTGTAAAATACTTGTTTTAAGCAGCAATGGGCTTTCAACACCACAGATCAGCTGAACTTTGCTGCAGATTCTGGTCAGAATTTGGCCTGCTCTGTGTTTTCTATTTGGTCTAAAGTACAAGAGATCAGACTTTCAGAGAAACGTTAAACTTGTGTGTATGTGCACATGTGTTTTCTTGCTAAAGTAGTAATGATTAAAAAGAGCATTTCTGACAGCAGGAAAGTTTTGTGTTACAGGATATTTTTGTGTAGCAGACTCCTTCACCTGATCTGTGCTAATTCACTCCAACCTGAAGCACTGCAAGCACTGACAATCCTTGGAAACATTTCTGAGCACCTCATCCTCTGTTTTGCTGTAGGCTTCTAACTCAGGCTATTTTCTTTCTGCTTCAGGCCTTCTGTCTCGTGTCTTAATCATCTTCTGTTCCCTTAGGCCAGGAGCTGAGTCCAAGCCTCAGCCTGAGCTCTTGGACAGGTGTTATGCCTGAGCTTCAGATGGCACAGCAGTGAAAAGCTATATGCTCTAAAAAGTGGCCATGGACTAACACTGTGGTTTAGTCCCAAGCTGTATCAGGTATTTCCACCTACTTTTCAGTTTCCCAAGAGTCTTATGGGATTCTCATTTCTGTAGCTGGTCTAGGCATAAGTTTTTTTCCTCTTACACAGTGCTTCCGCAAAATGCTTCCCCAGAAAAGGGAGCAGAGATCCCTGGAACAAACATTGTTCAAGACTTTAATCATTCCATGGAAATACAGCTTTCCAGTGATGAGCTGAGACCTGATAGCAGAGGTTAAAACAGAGCAGTGCTTTTAGAAATAGCTTTACTGTCATCTAGGATTGTGACTTTTTAATTCCATCAATGATTTCTTAGGGGTTGCCAAGCTCTGTGCATTAAATATTCTTATCTGCTTAGGACAGGTCAGCACTTCAGTACAGCAAGAGAAGAGATTAATCCATTGATTGTAGTTGGATATCAACTTGTTCCAGAGTGCTCACAGACCTGGACACTGCCATGACACCATCCTGGTGCTTGGCTATGCTTGATGCAGGGATCTCACCCACACAAGTCCCTCAAAATGCAGTTGCTGGCATTAGTGGGAGGACAGACCCTGTGTCTCTGAGTTACTTGTGTCCTGTCATCTACACTACATTTTAAAAGATCATACATATTTTTCTTTATTATTAAAATAAAGATCTGGATGTAAGTGAGTAATAGTTTGTGAACCTAATAAATATTCTTGTTTTCTACTGCTTTTGGTGGCAAAGGTCTTCTCTTTTTTGGCTTTAAAGAGCAATTATACTCAACAGTGACTGAAAAATACATTTTCCAAAGCTTGGAAAGACTGTAAGTAGACAGGTTCATCCCACTTCTCTTATGCTTTTCTATCCCTCTACACTTCTGTAAGGATACATTGTAAGATCCTTTCTTACATATCTTTTCCCTGTAAAAAACCTTTTACTGTAAAAGAGGAGATTATGTTCTGGTAAATATACCTGCTACTTCCAAGTAACAAAGTCATTAAAAAGTCAATAGGCCTTTTATGTAACTCCAGTCTAATTTGCTTCTCCTGTTCACCCTCTCTGCTGTGCTGCTCTGTTCAAGCCAACACCCACATCCACTAAAGCAGGGTGTGCATAGTAGCTCGGGGTCCCAGACATTGAGCTCCAGAATGTATTTTTCCAGCAGCCTTGGATTTGCCTGGCTGGCTCCTTAGCTGGCCTCAGCTCAGGCATTTTGGCTGGCTGCACTGCTGGCTGCTCTCTTAACTCCCAAAGGCTCTGATAATGGGGTCAGCTCGCTCCTTGAGATACCATTTGCCTTTTTAGCAGAGCTCAGATGGAAAAGAGTTTGCACTGTTATACCAGTGAGCTGTGGTTAGTACTGAGAATCACACAGGCAAGGAGGAGAGCAAAGAAATCATCTGACCTCCTGAAGCTGGTGTGTGTCTCACCATTATTGGTGTGCCTCATTTCTAGACAGTCCTTGTCCTGGTGGGAGCTCCTGGTTTCCCCTGACAGGGCTGAGGCTGAACCCTGCCCTCAGCCTTCCTCTGGCTCCTGGAGAAAGAGCAGCATCAGCAGGAAAAGCTTTTAAAAGGCTGGTGGCAGCCTGTGGCTGTGCTGGGTTACTGCCACGACCATGGTGTGACAGAGACCAGGAACTGGTTCTGCTGTGGTGAGACTGTGAAAAATAAATCATCACAAAAGCCCCTTCCTTCAAAAGAGATTGTGCAGGTTGTGTCAGCTTTTCCTTCTGCATAGGGCACGCTGTTCATATGGTGTATGTAGCAATGCTGCTCTGCAGTAGTTTATATTTTATAGGAAATTTCAGTTTCTAGGGCTGGACAGAAGGACTGAAGGATTAAATTACAGCATTTCATAGTGCATCCAAACAGAGATCTCTCTTGGAGGTCGTATTTGTGTGTTTTGCAGAATGACAGTTGACAGAACTTGGGTTGAGAGGAATCTAGATCTGAAAAACTAAGGGGCTGGAATTGTGAGGAATTTCTGCTTCAAAATACTATTGTGGCCATTACTTGAAGGTCCTGCTTTGAGATTTGCCCCATTCCGATGTCAATCCACATTTCTTTACAGTTGGCACTGCCCAGTCCAACTTCTAAAGGGGTTTTTGTGCAAGTGTCTGAGACTTGCATCCATCATGGAGATATTTCATTTTCCAACATCAACTTTAAAAGCCAATTATGGCATAAATAAATCTCATTGTTTTCTCAAGCTGAATTTCAGGTCATTGAAGGAGCTGGGTAAGAACCCAGAACTCTGCATTTCCTCTGTGCCCCTCCTTTGGGTCTCCAGTATCAATGCTGCCATGACTTAAATCAGGAGTTTCCCAACTCTTGGCCAGACTGAGCAGTGATGTAAATGGATGAAATGAACTTGCATTGTTTGCTGCACCCAGGGCTCAGTGGACAAGCCCTGGGAAGGAGAGGACGTGTCAGGGACAAGTCAAACCCAACTGTTGTTCTTTCCGGACTGACGGAGGGTTGGAAAATCTGCAGCCCCATGAATGAAAGGCTGCCCTGGCACCTTCCCCAGCTAGGGGTGGAGGTGGAACAAAAGGAAACTCCACATTTTATAGATTGGGAGAGCCACTACAAAGGCAGAAAAATATTTTGACTCTGACTAAGTAAGGTCTCTGCACGGCTCAAATGATCTCCCAGGAATTAGAGGCTATGCTGAGAAATCTGGGAACAACCCTGAGAAGGTCATTGGTCCTTTTTCAGGCTAATAATTTCCAAACTATTGCATTAACCTTTTTACCTTTATCTAAAGGTCAGCAGAGGTAACATATTTGTGAAGATCTCCTATGAAAATACTTTTTTTTTAAATGGCTCATTTTCCCCTTCTTAGCACGGAATACTAGTTGGAAACATCAAGTCATATGTTGGATAAAACCCCACTTCATATTCTCAACTCTCTGATCTTACTCCTTTCAATTTTTAAAGCTGTTCTGGATAAGGTTCTACACTATATAAAATCATAACTCATTAAGGTTAAAAGGAACAGGCTTCAAGCATACAGATTAATTTATTTTTAGTATTAAACTTACATCTAGTAAAGAACTACAACAGAATGGTTGAAGTGAAATTTGCCTGACCCTTTGGGACTCTTTTGAGCTACTAAATTGTAAGAAATCTGCTACATATCTGCTTTGGAAACTTTTCTATGTGGTCTAGCTCTGGAAAAATGCTGTTGGTTCTGGATGGCTTTGCTTTTGAGTTTGTTTTTTTGGTTTTTTTTAGTATGAGTGCTGTTGACTGGAGACTCATAAATGGAGACTTATCAGTTGCTTGTAATTTATAGCAGGTGAATGTTTGCTCACCACAAGCATGTTTAAAAGAATAAACAAGAACATGACTTAAATATCACTTATTCAAGATACCCTTTATGTGTTCAGCCAAGATCATCTTCTCTTGCCTTGTTTTTCCATATTTTTTCTTTTTTTCCTAACTATGGTGTTGTGCTGGGCAAGGGCTAGTGGAGTTCCTGAGCATTACACCCTCTGCTGCCTTTCCCTGCCAGGGAACAGCCCCTCCCTGCCCAGTGCTGCAGCAGCTTCATCCATCTCATACAGATGCAACATTGACTGATCCTTAAAGCACTGACTCATTATTGATATATTTTTCCTTATTAGTCCTTGATATTGTTTAACTATATCACTTTTCTCATGATAAATTATTTCCATCTTCTATGGTGTTACAGAACTCTGAGGAAAGAGATAAAGGCAAAATCCTTATGAAGGTAGAAGAACTTTGCATAGATTTCTTTATGTATCCTGCTTCCTTTGGGAAGTGCTGCTCTATTCTTATTTACTGATGTCAATAACAGGAAAGGTTCCACTGATTCTTTACCTAAACTGCACCATTGTGCTGTAGGAAGGGGCTGTGGAGAGAATGAAGCGCTCAGGTCCTGCAGGAGCTCCACATGATGTGTGGAGGTCCCAAGAACAGGGGGGTTCCCTGAGAGCAGAAATCCTGAACAAAGCCAAGTAGCAGCCCCATTGAGCGTGGCTGTGGGCAGGGTGGGTGAGTCTGGCTGGGTCTTCTGCAGAGAGTTGGCTCTGTCCTAAAATCATAAAATATCCTGAGCTGGAAGGGACCTGTCAGGACCACCCAGTCCAGCTCCTGGCCCTTCACCCCAGCAATCCCACCCTGGGCATCCTTGGGAGCATTATCCAAACCCTCCTGGAGCTCTGGCAGCCTCGGGGCTGTGCCCATTCCCTGGGGAGCCTGGGCAGTGCCAGCACCCTCTGGGGGCAGAACCTTTCCCTGATCTCCAACCTAACCCTCTCCTTCATGCTGATTCCTTGAGTCCTGTCCCAGGCCATGAGTGAAGAGATCAGCACTGCCTCTCTGCCTCCCCCAGGAGGGTGTTGAAGAGTGCAGTGGGGTCTCCACTCAGCCTCCTCTTTTCTAAGCTGAACAAACCAAATGCCTTCAGCTGTTCCTTGTAAGGCCCTTCCAGATCCTTCCCCATCCTTGTGGCCTCCATTGGATGCTCCCTTGTAAGAGCCTAAATGAGAGATGCAGGACTCCAGGGGCTCTCCAAAATGCAGTTTATTCCATCCAAGAGTTACAGCATCCAGGGTTGTGGGTGACAGAGCTGTGCCCACAGCTGTCAGCTCCAGCTGCAGGCAGTCCTGAAGACCCTTTGGTTTTGGTGACAATGCATTATAGACTTTTCTTTGCTGAGCATCTTAATACAGTAGAACCAATCTATACCTTAACTATTATCTATAGCCTATCATAACTACTATAATTACCATATTCATGTTACTGTTCTGCAATCACTAAAAGTCAGTACATTACAGTTTAAGCTAGAAAGTTTTATTCAGTTTTCTTGCAGTGGAAAATTCTGAGATCTCTTTTCTACTTGCCACATTGGCAGGCTTGTTTGCCTGTGCTCTCTTCCTGCTTGGTAAAAACATCATCTTGTTTGGGGTGGGTTTATCCTTTGCTCTAAGTCATAAAAACCCCTTCTAACTAACACATCCTTGGTTATCCAGTGAGACTGGCTCAGTAATTCTTTTCTTCTATATCAAAACTTGCTTCCATCTCTATTCCTTCATCAGACTCTACATTTAAAAATCTTTCTGCCAAGCACACATATCTGTGAGACTTTCTTGTCAAACTTTCATCCTTCCCAACACTCCCTAGTGGCTTAATGTCTTTTTTATATCCTGCTGTGCCATGGCAATGCCTCTGTGCATTGTGCTTCGCTGTCCTACAGCTCTGAACAGAGGAGCTGCTGAGGTTACTGCCCAGCACTAGGAATAACCCCTTAGAACATGAAACTCTTGGCTTTTCTGGTTTGTCAGAGGGTGCTGCTCAGCTCCCCTGGCTATTGGGGTGTCTGCTGCACCTCTGCTTTCTGAGCTTGGAGGAAAACATCCACCAAAATTATTCCCCAGCCAATGGAGCAGTGTGTGAACTAAACAAAGCCAACATTCAATTAAAGATAAGGACTAATACAAGATCTTTTCAAGAAGAAAAAAATAACCCCAACTGTCAAATGTCATCCTATGGATTCTTGTTTGACTTTGAAACCCATGCTGCTGTTTTCTTAGCAAGGCTCAAAGGAGGAGAGAAACTGAGGCAGTTCCTGGGCCGTGCCCCCTGCCTGGCTGTGGGACAGGGAGCACTCACAGCCCCTGTCTGAGCCTGGCAAGAGCCACCTCGGCACAGAGCTGTCACCACTGGGAGGTGTCATCCCCGACATGCAGGGAATGGAGTTTTTGTTCAGGCTGGGGACATTCTCTGCACATACCCTGACAGTACAGGCACGAGATTTGTTGTCCACTCTTAGTTATTATCTGGCAGCATCAAGTGGAAAATGCTGATAACATTAAAGGCTGCAAAATTACAATGTTTTAATAGGCCTAAACCTTGTTCTGTGTGACACCCTTTTAATGCTCTGATTTCTAACAGCCAAGGCCCATTTTTCCCTATTATGTTTTGTAAATTACTCCAGCTGTGGGGATTTATTTATTTATTTATTGCCCTCCATTGCTAACAGGTATTTAGACTATAATCCACTTTTAGATCCCAAAAACATCTGATTTAATTTACCTTGTGGTCACTACAACAACTGTAGTATTTGATATTAATAAGGTAAAGGAAAGAATTCCATTGCCTGAAGTGCTCATTCAAGAATTGGGAAAGCCTTTCTAATAACAGAGATGTCTAATTGCCAACCAATAACCCATAAAACCAAAAAATAGACTTTGAGAAAGGAAAACTACAGGGGGAGTGGGATGGGAGAAGGGACCAAGTGAGACAAAACAACAGAAGGGAAGTGGGAGCTCTTGTGCTTAATCAAATGAGAGTTCTAATTAGTGCATTAATTCTATGATGATAAGGAAAGGATAATAACAGATGTTCCAGCAGGCCTTCCTCAAGGAGTACAAAAAAATTAGGGGAGAAAAAGACAGCAAAAAGTTCTGGGGAAAGTTTTTAAATATGCCATGGGCTGCTTTTCTTTCAGGCTACATTTTACTAAGAAAGCCATTTCCTCTCCTCCCTTTTCTGTCTGCCTACCAGAGCTGCAGGATATTCAGTTACCAATGGGAGAAGAAAAGATTGCAGTACCTTTCATAAAATTTTATAGAATTGCAGTTTGGTGTTTTCTTCTAAGCTAATTCACAGCTCAGCAGTCTAGTCTGTCTTCAAACATTCTGTAGCTGATTTCCCATAAGGAAACCTGCAAATTGTATAACAGGGACTTGATTCCCAGAAATTAATATTATGATCTCTGGTGCATAAACAGTCCTTAATGTTGCACGTGTGGTTGAAGTGGCCTCTTTTAGAAGGACCTTGGTCTAGACTGAAGAACCCTGTGTGACTGAGATCTTGACACATTCCTTGGTGACCTGTCTGTGAAAATTTTCCATCTCATTTCTTGTTTGAAGGTAGGGACCTTTGCTAAGTCCAGGATGACTTACTCTTTCCTTACAAAGTAATTCTGAAAGACTGCACTGAAATTTTTTACTTTTTTTTTTTTAAATTGATGAACTGAATAGATCAGGATCTTTCAGGTCCTTTAGTTAAGTATATTTCCCTGAAGTTTTTTCTCTTTTAAGCATGGATGTACATTCTAACCCACGAATTACAGCAAAATCAAATGTACTTCTCTTAAGAGCAGACAGCTTCCAGAGGCAGAAGAGCAATAAATAAGTTATGGTGGTGTGTCTGGAGAAACTGAAATTTCCCCCTAATGTGAGGAATGTTTGGAGCTGTTGGTGTGAGTGGCAGGGCTGTGTTGATGGCTGAGTCCTCCCAGCAGCTGTTACCTGCTGAGGCCAGGCCCTGCTCTCAGCCCCAGGGAGATCATCAACCTTTGGAATCCCTGTGGAAAACTCAAGGGTTGTGCTCAGTCTAGACCAAAAGAAAACTCTCTAAGTGTCTGCAAACACATTTAAGGACTGTTGGAGAAAGGACAGGGACCAATTATTTTGATTAGGCAATAAGGGCAGAGAAGGCTGAGGGAAAGCCACGTGAGAAGGGTCAGTGCAGTGAGGTTCCAGGGGCGCTGAGCAGCCCCAGCAGGTTTGACTCCACTTTTTGGGGAGTTTAGGGATGCTGAGCTCCCTTCTGCTCTGGAGGAGGATGATGGATTGGGTTGACCCATCTGGGATTCCTTCTAAGCCTGATGATCCTGTGGGTCACAGTGTGCCAGCACACCCACCCCATCAGGCTTCTCTAGCAGCTCTCCAGAAATAAAAATCTATTCATCAAAAGTGTGTGTGTGTACATGTAGGTGTGAAACTCTAAGGAGTAGCAAGTTCTGGGGTTGTTTGGGATCTCTTTGTACATCACAGACCGTGTTTGAAAGGGCAGCTCCTCATCCAGCTTTGTGCTGCCTCTGAATGTGCCACAGAACTAAACCCAAGTTCATTTTCCAAGAATATCCTGTGTTTTCTTACAACTCCAAGCTTCTGTCTGCCTGCTCATGAATCTTTGACCCTCCTTTATTTAGCAGGTGTCACAGGGAGAAATGTGGAATTTTTATTTTGCAGGTGTAGGAGGTATTTTGAGACATTCAGCTTGGCTTTTATTTTCTTAAACATCCCCAGTGTTCTCTAGAACTGAAGCACAACCTTCACATGAGGAGAATGTGCTTGGATCTAGCTTGGTCAGAAGGTGTCTGCTGCAGGCTTCAGGATATTTGAAATGAAAACAGTGAGAGATCCTTCCTTCTCCTTAAGGACATCACTGCTGCAGAATGGTTACAGACTATTGATCCAGGACTCCAGTCTGGGGATTTTGGCAATTTACCAGTTTAGTAAAAGGAAGGAAAGAGAATCAATTTCAAGAGGAAAGGAAGGAAAAAGATACATTACTTTTTTGGAAGTAAAAGTCAGGTGCTGAAGTTCATTTTCTATCAGGTTCAGTCCATCTAGGAAGGTTTAAAGTCCTATTAATACTGAATTATTTATGTGGCTTCATTCAGCAGCATCATAAATCCCTGGATTTTGCTCTTATTATAGTTTGTTTTTAATACATCCTTTGCAAGTCTGTCTTGGTGCTGTTCCACATGGCTGGGTGGAAGGTGGGTAAGAACCTTCCAGCATGACCATTCTTTGGCTGCACCTTTTAACAGCCACCTTCTAACTGAAGAGAAGCACTGAATTATTTTCAAGACCAGCACAGTAGTTATTGGAGAGAGGTGTCCACACAGTGGCATTTACAAGCACAAGGAGTAGAAATGGTTGACTCTAATGAGGTCCAGCTTCTTAAAAAGCTGATGGCCAGACCCTTTATTTGAAAATGGAGCTTTTTGTGCTGTTTTGTGCTGCTTGCTTCCTGTGTTATTGCATTTAGACACCTTCAAAACAAGCTGCTTACTAAATTTCATTCTGTTCTTGTTACACTGAAGCTGCAGATCTGTAGGTATCAAAAAGTCTGAGCTTTGGTGGCTGTAATTCCACTATAAAAGGAAAAGCAAATCAGTAGAAATTGTTTAGAATCCTTTAGTCCTACATTCTGTCAAAGAGAGATTGAAATATATTTGACTTGGCACTTTCAATCCAATTCCTCCAGACAATTATTAATAAATCCCAGGTTCCTGATGGAGTAGGAGAGTACAGATGTCAAACTGATGGTGTTGCAGAGCCCTTGAGTGGTTTGTGGAGGATCAGAATCTGGCTTGTGGCATTCTGGTTATGTTTATTTTGCTATTTAGGTTCACCTTAAAGACATGTCCAACCCTGTACTTAGCAACCCTCATTCCTGGAATCCCCTTAATTCAGCCTCTCTTTAGCATGAAACTCATCCTGTATATCTCTATGAGATATCTGCGTGTCCACAAATAACAGAAATGTTATTTATTTACTATATATTTTCTTATACTTTGAATTTTAAAGGTAATTTTTCTTTGAGATCACTTGACCACTGATCTTCCAAAAGCACCCATAACCACCTGCAGCCCCAATCCCTGTCCCTTAGAACCTCTTGTGTACAAATATTTATTGGCACATCTCACACTAGGCACTGGTTCCTGCTATGCCTTGAGTAGCTATTAGAATTTAGTGCTCTTATGTGGGTACTGCAATTTCAGGCAGTGCCAGGAAAAAACTAATAACTCCACTTTAGCAGAGCTTAGGTTTTAAAAGTTAATGAGGGACACTTGAAAACTGGCAGCTTTCCAGTCTCAGAAGAAAGAATCAGACTAAGTATGATGTAATAAAAAAGGGAAAAATAGAAAGCTCTTCCTTCTTCTTGTCCTGCTCTTTGGAAGTTTGAAGATGTGATGCTACAGCAGCAGCAGTGGAGGTTCACTAATGCTCCCAGGTGTGTTTTCCAGAGCCTGACAAGAAAAACAAGTTTCCAAATGGGTATGCAAGGGTAGGAGAGGCAATAAAGGACACGGAACATCTTCTTGTGTCTTATCATTTTTTCTTTTGGTCATTTCCTGGATTTATAGGAGGGAGCATTTATGTGTGTGGGTGTAACTTAAAATAAAATTTTTAAAAGTCCTCTAGTCTGGAAATGAAAACCAGCAGAATTAAATCATAAATATTGTTTAGTCACTGCTGGACTGGCTGAAAATCACAGAAGGATCATAAAGTCCAATGGGAAAGGATTAGGAATATTAGTGGGAGAATTTCTTCAGGCTATAGCAGTGTTATTGCAGAGTTTTTACCAGGGATTATGAGCATTAATCTGTGGTTACATCTGCAATTTACAGACCCCCTGGGACTTCTTTCAGAACGTGGCCATACATGGGTAATAAATCACAGCCATGGGATTATTAAGACTTGGACTTTGGCAAGGATGAGGGAGCATTAGGAGCCCCTTCCAGAGGTTAAGGACGTCGTTTGCTTTTATCTCCATCATCTATCACCTCTTTTTTTGATACTTCTGAGCAGATTTGTACCTTGTCTAATGCAAACAATACTACACAAGTGGCCAAGTGCAGGGGTTTTTTAATTATTATTCCCCATTCCATGAATGTTTCTGATGGAGCCCATGTTTAGAGCTACATAACTGGTTTGTGGACTCAGGAGAACCTGCAGGAATGGCTTTATCCCAGAACAACCCAGGAAAAAGGGTGCTGTGGCTGTGGCACCAGCCCTGGCACATCTGTCCCCATGGGGATGGATGATCCTGAGCACTCAGGGTGTCTCTGACTCCCACTGGGAGCTCTCCCAAGGAATGCTCCCAGGAGTTCTGTCACACTCTGAGCAAAAAGATTGCTGGAAGTGGTGGAAGCTTTCACTGCCATTATCAGAAAATGGCAGGGATTTAAAAACTTTTATCAGAGTCCTGCAAAAAAATTCTGCAGCCTGGTTTTCCTTACCCCCAGCTGTCAGCCAAAACAATTTGGCAGAGCTTTTTCTTTAACAGTAAAACCTTTCCAGAACTCAACACTTTGTTTGAAAAAATGAATTTTTCTTGCATTGGAAATTATAGATTATGTTGCTCTGTAAGAAATGGGGAGGATAAAGTTTGATTACTAAGTGGAGAATAAGTGCTACATTTTGGTTTTGTTATTTTCAGGCAACAGGTTTGGGCCAGTGCTCCACCTGATTTCAGTGAATTACCTCTAGGAGCAGGATTAACCCAAATAAGTTAGAAAGATGTGGATACAAAATGCAGCTGCAGTTGTTTCGCTTGAAGTTTGGATTTTAAATTCTGGTTTCAGAATCTTTCTAGGCTTGTGGTGTACCTGAAAATGGGCTGGGGAGTGTTACAAAATGTGGTGGGAAAAACTGATAATAATGAATTAATATTTTAGTATTTCTTTTTTCAAACTCCATTACCTATCCTTATTTTTCTGCTCTGTTGTAAAGACTTTATAGATTATATTAAAATACTTTTTGGACACCATGATAGTACAAAGAAAGAGTAAAAAATAATCATTAAAATGTATTTTGCTACCCTTAGAAATGTAATGATTGGGTAAGCTTGTGCAGAATCTAAAATGAGTAAAAAACCCACTTAAACCATATCCTTATCTCTAGAGAGAGTGTGAGAGGCATTAACTTTCTTATCTGATTTTTTTCTTAGTTTATCTACTTCTGGTTAGATCTGGTGCTTTTTAAAAATATATCTTGCCTTTTAACTGCTCAAGACAAATTCATGAACAACTTTTCTGTCAGAACCAGAGACTCCATGACAACTAAACACTTCCATAAAAGACATGGTAATTTTTTGGAGAGCAAATCTGCAGGTGGAAGAAAACACATTCACTTTACACTTTTAATTCAGCAATTAGGAGCATCAATGTCAATAGGTGTGAAAAGGCCAGAGCTACCTGTGTTTGTTGCTGGAATTGTGCTGAGGAGGTGTGGGATGGAGTTAGAGTGTTCTGGCTGTGTTAGAGTGGCAGGGGACTGCAGGACAAGTTGGATCTGAGGGTGAGGGAGGACATGTGGCCCTTCAGACTGCACTGCTGCAGTCACACAGTGCCCAACAAATCTTCATTTCTTACACACCAAATAGCGTAGGAGTGTCAGGGGGTGGGACAGTCAGGATAGACAGAGATCTCTGCAGCCAGGGCTGGAACTTGTGGTTTATTGCAAAGGGCCTGGGTGCAGGGCCCTGCTGGGAGCTGCCAGCCACAGCTCAGAGCAGCAAAGAGAGAGGAGAGGGGGAGAGAGGGTGAGAGGGTGAGAGAGTAAAAGGGGTAAGAGCGTAAGAGAGCGAGGCTCCCGTTACAACACCATAAATCTTCTTCTGTGCTGAATATTCTGATTCTCACTAACCAATCTAGTACAACATACAAATCCTATAGCATTTCCATACAGCCTATCAGAATCACTACATTACCATACTGTGTTACATTTTAAACCCTAAAAACTCCTCTTTGGGCCCCTTCTGCCAAGCTGGCAGGGTCTGCTCTGACCCTTGGGCCTGTCTGCAAGCAGAGGGTGTTGTTCCATCAAAAGGGGATCACCTTCAGCTGGGCACACCATTGTTTTCCAGTTGTTCAGTAACTGAGGTATCTCAAAGCTTGCTTTCATTTCAATTTTGCTTACAGTTTTTATAGTCTCAAAATCTTTTGCCAGGCAATCATATTTATGAGGCTTTCCTGTTTCATCTTCCCCAACAAAATAGGAAAAAGACTTCTGGATCTGAAGGCTGACTCTTGGAGGAAATCAGGAATGTTTTCCTTCCAAAGTGGGCCCAGTGCTCAGCTGCAAAGAGTTCCTGCCCCTGGCTCAGGGGAGCTGTGTCCTGAACAGCTGAGAATCTGTTAGAACAAGAGAAAGGCTCAGGAACTGCCCCAGCACTCTCATAAAGAAACAATTAGTACCAGAGACTGAAATGGCTGAAGGGCTGGAGCTGGCTCTGGCTTTGCTCTGAGCTGCTCCCCAGTGCTGCTGGGCTGAGGAGTGGGCACTGAGAATGGTGCTGGGGCTGTGCTGCTGGGAGGGACAGCACAGGGGGGTGGAGGGCACCTTGGCACACCTGGCAGCTCCCTGAACAGCTCTGGGAGACTCAATGTGCTCCAGGGAGAAGGTGATGCAGTGGTGACTGATTCCTGCCTCAAGTGTTTTGTAGAGGGAAATCTCTTATTGCCCAGAGAAGTTGTGAGTTCCCCATCCCTGGAAGTGTTCAAGGACAAATTCACCAGGGCTTGGAACAACTTTGTCTGGTGGAAGGTGTCCCTGCCCATGGCAGGAATGAGGTGACCTTTAAAGTCCATCCCAACCCAAAGAATTCTGGGATTCTGTGCACCCATGTGGGAGAAATGGGATGATGGAGCTGTGCCTGCAGGGTGAGCTGTGTCAGGCATGAGAGCTTGGGAGTCTCCAAAACTCTTCCCAAGCCAGTTGAAAATACTTGCACACATTCATCCATGCTCAGCACATGAGCCATGTGATATCTGCACATCTCGCCAGTGGAGCACTTTGGGGAACAAAAAACATTGTTTTTATGATATCCAGTGCTAGACTGCTTCCAGCTAGGCTGAGATTTTGTGTGACTTTCTCTCATTCTTTATTGATTGAAGCCAACTCTCCTATACAGTGTTAGTTACTGAGAACCCTTCCATCCCTTCATCCTTCCATCCTTCCTGGGGATGTTCCCCAGGAATCAATGGAAGGAGCCAGACAAGACAAGACATGTTGCTCAAATATTCAATTTTTATTTTTTATCTGGCTTTCTTGTCATTCACTTTCCTGCAGTCAGAGCTGATTTCACCAGCAGTCCCTCAGCATGGCTGTGCTCTGATTGCTCAGCACAAGCTTTCTCATAGAACAGCTTTTAAGGTTTGATTACTTTTTTATTACCTTAAAGCTATTCCTCCCATGTAAATCACAGTAACACCCACCTGTGCATCTGCCATATGAACAGAGTTATTGGACAGAAAGCTGTTTTGCAAATTTTCATAGTTCCCAACTCTGTGCTTGGGGAATGTTGCTGTGGGAATTTTCATCTGATGAAAGGTCAGTTGGGAAATGTGAGGTCTGACATTTCTGTTTTGCACAGACAGCTATAATTATCGTCATACTTTTTTGCTCCACACTTATTGAAAACAGATTTAAGGAAAGAAAAAAGAAAGCAAAACTTTAATTCAAAACTCACTAGAAGAAAATGCAGGCTATTTCCATGAGCTCCCCAGCCAGAGCTGAGCTTTATGTTATTCCTGCCTATAACCTACTTCTGTCCATTGCTGCCTGTAGAGATTCTGGGACATCTCTTTTATCCTGAGACTGTGTATAAAAATATATTTGTGTATAATAAGAAAATGAGTGACTTCACTACGTCCAGGACCCATAATACAATGCCCAGGGTAGAAATTGGAGTGAAATGATGCTTCATCTTACATTCTTCACAGTATTTTCATTAATAAGCTCCAGCTAACAAACAAAAATTCCTCTTGATTCAAAAAGCAAGGATAATTTTTCTCCCTTCCCAATGTGTCTCTGTTGAGATGGACACACCACACACACACACACTTGTGCAGAGACAACAGTGGCTACTACTTTATTACAAGGTGTTCTCAAGTTTTATACCCAAAGCATGCTCTTAAGTCATTAGTTACATCAAAACAGCTCATTATATTCACTGGACAAAGGAATTGCTCATTGTATTTTATTGGTACAAAGCAATTAATGTCAATAATTAATTGGCAAGAGTTTACACCAAGTTGTTTAGGCAGGTACTGCCTAATTTATTATTTAAATCCAACAAATTATTTGGGCTGCTCACTAAGGCGTGTATCCTCTAACTTCAAATACCCCTTATGTGTCTATTTTATCGGTTTTCCTGCAAGCAGCCTTGCTTTCTTCCTTGCCATGGACAAACCCCTATTTTATCATTTTTTTCTTTGCTAACTCAGTTGTTTGGCCTGCAGAGCAGCTGCTCAGCCTGTCCACACCAATGGGTGTTGGTTGCCTCAGAGGAAGAAGCTCCTGTTCCATTGCCAATGAATTTGTGAGTGAAAGCTCCAGGCCAGGGAGGGCAAACAGCTCCTGACCTGAGTGTAGCAGCCTGTCCCAGGTGGGACCTTTTGGCATCAACTTTATTTGCCAACCAAACAACCTTGCTGCTAACACTTCCTTACTCAGACTAAGCTGGATCCACTCAGCAGTGTGCAAAATAAACATAACTGGCCTCCTTCTATAGAGTGTGATTCCCTCTGGCTTCATAGATCACCCTCTTTCCAGAAATCTTGTGGGTATGAGGAGCACTGCTTTGTGGTGGGAAGTTCAGCTTTATTATAGCTTTCTGCTCAGTGCTTTCCCTGCTGAGCTGCATTTCCAGCCCTGCTGTGGATTTGGTTTCCAGCTGGTGCCAAACACCAAAATAGATGTTTGTAGATGTTTATAGTTGTTTGTAGATGTTTATAGATGTTTATCAGGTTGGCCTTTCCGCTTTGCACTTGTGCCATAGCTTAGAAATATAATAAATCTGGCTTTCAGATTCCTGGTACCTGATAAGAATTCAGTATTCTCCTAGTTTAAATCACTGAGATGTGTTCAGAATATCAGAGGAGGTTAAATCCATGCTGATTGACTTTATTCTGGTTCAGGGTTTCTCTGTGGTACTGCTGTGCTTTTATGCTTGGTCTGATATGCTCTGCTGCTGGCAGGGAGCCATGGAAAGCTGGCACAAACTCCACTTTGGGGGTTCTGGCTAATTTTAGAAACATCTGATCCCGTGCCCACACCTGATCTGGATCAAACTATGCCATGGAGTGATCTGGTAGTGCATGACCTGGTGTTGGGGCTGGTGTAAGTTTGAATAACCTGAAGATGAACCTGGGAAGTTCAGACTGGTACTGGTTTCTGTCCTGAAAACAAGGCTACAAGCATTTACATGTGAAGGATCTTGCACAGGATGAAATAGCAGCACTGTTACATTTTTTGAGCTGAAAAATAGCATTATCTGAACAAAGTTCCTGTAGATCAGTCACACAGCAGTTATTCAGTACTTGAACTTCACACCAGTTCATCAGCCTTTGTCTCTGCAGTGTGTCATGCAGCCATCCTTTTTCATTTTAAATGCAAGTTTTATCCCTAAGTCAGTGTGCAACTCAGTTGTGAGCACCAGAACAGAGCCAAGGTGGCAGGAGGGGGATCTCTGGCACAGCCAGTGGTTTTGGGCTAAAACCTTTGTGAGAAAGCACAGGCTGCTCCCTGCCTGCCCTCCCCTCTGCTCTGCTGCCCAGCTTCAGGTTGTAAGACCTTTATCCTGAATAAAGCCTAGGAAAATACAGAGAAAGAAAGGATTGTAGCTGACCAATGTCCATTCTTGCTGTGACAATCTCTTCACTCTTACTCCAGTTTGCCAAATGTCTGGTTGCTATTTTCATTTGCATGGATGTTACTTCATGGCATTGCTGTGCCCACTCAAAGCATTCCCAAAACTCCTGTGGGAGGGCAGACAGCCTTAAAGAGTGTTTGAAGGTTAGAGAGTAGTGGTTGTTGGTTCATTTTTAAACTTTGTCTAAGTTTTTAAGGAAGTGCATCTTCCAAACCCTTTTTAGAGAATTTTAAACATATTTTTCTACTAAAAGTATTTTTGCATCTGTTCTTGCTTTTTCAAGTTGGTTCTGAATTTAATTCAAGCAGAATGTTTTCATGCTTTCATCTAAAAATAGTTTGCCTGCATTTTTTACCCATTAGTCCAAAGGAGGCTGTGGTTGTGTTCTCCCACCTCATCATCCTGTTCTTCCTCAGAGGGCAGCAGCAATGCCAATTTTAGAAATGTCAAATGCTCTAAAGATCCATTCCAGTGCTGGTGTCCAGCCTCTCTCAGCAATCAGAGTTCTGCTGGCCCTGCAGAACCCAGCTGTGGGTCTGGGATGGGGTTGGACCTATCAGGAGTGGCTGAGGTGTCTCTGATGCGTTCAGTTCCTCTGTCCTGCTCACTCCAAATGCTGCTGCTGCAGTGCAGGCTCCTGGAAATGCTTGGTGATGTCCAAAAAATGGGATATGTGAAAAATGGGATATCTGGTGTCACACTGGGGGCACATGACCCAAGGAAAAGGAGCCATCACTAGGAACCAAAATATTGATATTTGCACCAAAGTGTGACTTCCCAGGAGTGCTGTGAGTGGCTGCACAGAGATTGGGAAACCAGGAAATCCCATCAGCAGAAACAACAGCACATGGAGGAAAACTGGTGTGAGTTTGATTGGTCCCTTAGAGCAGCTTTGGAAAAACATCCAAGGGACACCTGCTGCCTTAATGTGGGGCTGCACAGTAAATACCTGCTGGGTTTGTGCTCTCAGGGACTGAGCAACAAGTCCAGATCAGCCTGTAGCTCCTGCTCAGTCTGCCCTTGCTGGCCCAGGTTCTTGGTTCTTGCTGCCTGGGAAGTTTGTACAGAGGCAAACCCCACACCAGGGAACTTCCCAGGGCTCCCCTTGGCACAAATCCTGGGCTCAGTTAGGATCAAGGCTCCCAAATCCATCTGGGGACCATTTCATGTCTATCCCAGATACTTACTGATGTCAGTGTAGATAGAGCTGAGAAATTTCTGCCTTTCCCCAAAGCCATGCTGGGAGAAGTTATGCTTTTGGAGAATGTTCCCATTCCCTCACAGCTCAAGTTTGCTGTGGGCTTCCTGTGGCGGTTGCATTTGGGGAGCTGGGTCTTTGGATACTTGAGTGGCGTAGTGTGCCTTTTATTTGATTTTATTTTGTTAATCAAGTTTTCAAATGATTCTGCAACTGCTATTGCTATTGTCTTTAGACAATGTTCAATTTCCATATATTAATTGAATTTCTGTGCTGCTGGCTGCCTGAATTGTAACCCTTCTTAATTTCGCTTTATGTGACTTGGAGGCATCTGTAAAAGGTATCATAACTTAATGATTTCAGAGCCTGAGCCATGAAAGCTGAGGTGGTTTGAAGGTTAATCACAGCACAGAAGTGACCAAACACCTCTGGGTTTGCCATTTGGAATTTCATTGACTGAGAGGCAGCATCAAGGATGTTCACTGAATTTGAGTGTAAATTGGGATTTAAATGACTGGGGAGGCAGATGAGGCCTTCAAGAGAAGCAAAGGAATCTCCTGGATGGTGCTGGGGGAGGAAAAGCCATTTCTGTGTGTGATCCATTGAGTGCCCTTCCTATGGCTGTGGTCTGGAGGGTTCAGGAACCCTCTCTGAGGTCCTGCTGAACATGTCCCTGCACTGGCTGGGCCTTGTTGTGACTTTCCTCTCTTTTGTCACAGCCTTGCAAAGATCCTCAGCCTAATCTGAGCCACATGCACTGGGCTGGTGCCATGCTTGGAGAGGGACCAGTCACACCAGGCACGAGGGGCGGGCTGGCCTTGCTTGTTTGAACAAAATCAAGGAAAACATTTCTGAGAGGATCTTCCAGAAAACCACATCTCCTCAAGGCTGTGGACTGAGGGGTCAGCTCATGTCTCTCACTGGTTCCCAGTTACCTCTGAGGGAAAACCAGCTCAGACAAAATCTGGATTTACAGTGAGCTCCGTTCTTTTGTTGCCTATCCCTGGTTTTAATTAAGGACATACACACGTGGAACCATGAGCACCAGGGTCTGCGCACACCTTTTACAGATTGTTCTCTCCAGTGGAGATATTGCTGTTCATTTTGCTGATCCTGTGCCCCACAGCTTCTTAAAAATGCCCACAAATCCTCAGTGTTGTTCTGCTTAAATTACCAAAATAAACAGCAGTGGGAAGGAGGAAATTGGTTCTGGGGGGCATCAGAGGACTGATAATCCTACCAGCTAAAGGGGTAGGAAGAGAAATAGTGGAATGTTTTAATTACCAGATTATTTCTATAGATATACATAGAAATAAATCATTATTTCTAGAGTGATGTCTATCGCAGATGTTTTTCTGAGGCCATATCATTATTCAACCTTTAACAGAGTTGTTTCACCTTTTCTGAGCTTTTTGTCTGTATTTGTCTCATATCAAATTCTTCCTTAGTAAGGAATGAAACAATTTGCAAGATACCATAAGTTTATTTCTGTAAGACACAGAAATTGGCTAGAAAATCCATGTAAATATGTATATTTATAGGTTATGGTACATCTGTTTGATTAGTCACAAACAATATTAAAGTCCTGGCAGGGACAGAGGAGAAATTCAGCAGGAAAAATAGGTTCTATTACTTGTGGAATTTTAACTTCAACATTTTTAATGAAGTCTGTCTAGTTTAATAATGTTATATAAATCTAGTAAAATACATATGGATTGTTACCACAAATATGGTTATCTTTTAACTGAGCTCCCATCATACACCAAACCAGCAGATAGATAGTATATCATGAATAATATGATTCCATCAAAAATAGCAAATTTCAAATGCATTTTTGCAGTTCTTTTCCAAAAATACCAAATTAGCTCTTCATCATCTTATCTTTTAAACCATTCTAGTTGCACCTCTTATTAAATTCTGCATGGTTTATGGTTAGTTTTTCACTATTTTAACCCAAATCTGTGTTTCTGTTGCTAACATCTGTGTTTCTTAGTTCTGGGATTTTATTGTGTCACCTTGCTACATTCTAATTTGTACATCTTGCTTTAGAGAAGTTATTTGCTACTGATTAGTAGCTATTTCTTGATTTATATTGAAAACTCCTTGATTTTAGCTACAGAAAACACACATTTCAGCCAGCAGCATTTAATTCCTAGTCTGTAATAGCCTTGAACTGATTAGAAAATGTATTGAGATAGAATTTTCTCTCATTTTCAGTGACAAATTTCTGTTTATTCCACAAGTGCCACCTTCATTGCTGTTGTGTGGGCTCGTGTTTAAATCCCTCCCACAGCTCTGTTGTTGCAGAGGCTGCAGATGGATGAGAACAGGCTGCTGACAATGGTCAGGCCACCAAAATCTTTGACTATATTTGATTTTATGGCAAAAAAAGACAAAAAGACTGCTGGTAGCATCCCTTTTGCATTAAGGAATTTATTTTTCTGCTTCTAATGTTTCTTCAAAGGAATCAACAAAGCTTCTAAGGAGTGATCCCACCATAGAAAGGGGGAAATTTACTTTTGGTGTAAATTGAAGCCTGTTTTGACTGAGGGCAGTGAGGAAGGATTTCCCTGCTGCCAGTGGATTTCTGTCATCACCAAGCAGGGACAAGGAGCCATGAACACAAGGCATGGCACTGTAGTGATTCTTCTCTGCCCCTGCCAAATTTTAATGGCATTTCTTGGCAACTTGGGGAAACTGGATAAGGGTGAAGTTGCAAGAGACCCATTGTAATGGCTGTGGATGTTGTTTTTATTTGATATCTTCAGCAGATGCCCCCCAAAGAAACATTTTTGGCCATAGTTTTCTGCCGTGATCACCACGGAGCTGAGGGTGAGAAGTCTCAGCCCTCCTGCAAAGTGTTCCCAGCTGTGCAGAGCAGCAGCCCCAGTGCAATCCCAATAAATATGGAAAAGGGGGATCTTGTTTCCTGGAGTCTGTTTGGTTTTTGTTTATGCTCTTTTGTGACCAAGTAGAGATAGTAATTCAACATTACTTCTTCCAACAGAATGTGCACTAGGAAAGAGCTGAAGATTTTTACTCAATGATTATTAAGTCCTCTTTTCCATGTTCTCCAAAAGACTTTGTTGGTGGGGTTTTTCCTCACTAAAAAGAGAATTATTGGCTAATTACTACCCCCAGATGTGCTCTCTGATACCCAAATTTGACTTCACTGGGTGGGATGATGGAATAGAAGAATTGAACAATTCTTGGGCATCTCAAGTTGTTTCCCAATAAACTCCCAATAAATGTTCTATTCCTAAGTGACCTAATCCTCCTAATGTCGAGCTCAAAGCAAAAGTATGACAATAAAACTCAAAACACTTTATTTTGTTATCCTGACACTCCCTCCTCTTTTCCTTTAGAGATGCATCTTTCAGCCAATTTGCTTTTTGTTCTAAAATCCCTCTCCAGATCCAGCCTATAGCATAATTATATACTTTGATTAATTTTCAGATGGCAAGGTTATATTTTCCTTTCTGTACTTGCCTGTGTGTGCAGTTCCTTATATCAGAGCTTTGTCCAAAAGGGTGATTGACAAACTTGCTTCAGTGCTCCTGTCTATGTATTCCCAGCAGTGACCGAGAGACAATTTTGTTATTCCCACCTCTTTCTGGGATAAATCCTACCTGCAGTTAGTCAAATATTTAGAAAATACTATTAGTTCCTCCTCAGCTTGATGTACAGCTGGTCTCAACACCAAATTGGAGAAGATTAAGTATAAATTGAATATTACTCCTTTTATTCCAAGGAAAGTGTGGCTTATTAGGATGAGGAGTGAAGAAGGAAATTTTAAACTTGAATATTGAGGTCTTGTCTCTGCTTTATGTAGTTGAAACTACATAAATTGAAAATACTTGTGTGTGCTTGAAATGCACTTGAAAGTTCCCAGAGCAGTTTTCACAGAAATGGGGTTTTGACAACATTATCTTTGCCAACATTAGATTTCCCTCAGACTTTGTATGATGTGTTTTTAGTTGCCACTGTCTGCCACGAGAGTGGTTCTGTTTCAGTGGCACTGGAGTCATTTGTGAGTGTTGGAATGAAATGCTTGGTGTAAAAACAAGATTTGACACCAGTCAAATTCGTCACCCCTTGTTTGGAGTGTGGTTATTGCTGCTCACTCAGGGCACAGGCAGAAAACTCTTCTGCAGTGCCCAACACTTCACCAATGTGAAACAACCCCTGAGCTGGTCCTGACTGCATGGAACTGGGAATTTTCTTGCTGTTTTGACAAGGATAATCTGAATTTTAGCTGTTTTGACTTGCATAAAATGATGACATTTTCTGTAAATATTCCATAGCAGTTGTCTCTGTTGCAATTTGTAGAAAGCTCCATGTTGCTCACACCTTTTCTTGCTTGAGGGACTCCTAGTGAGGGACTCCTAGTGTGGTTTAAGTATTTATATGTGCTGGGAGGGGGGGGTATCTTGCCTAACCCCCTTTATTTTGGCTGAATTGTCCTGTAACACCTGTAGATGAAGGAAGAGTTTCATTTTCAAACTCCTTCACTTTAGCTGGAAAGCCCAACAGCTGATACCTGAAAGATGGAAATCCAAGACGCTGATCCAAGAGGCTCCAGGGAGCAGCTGGTTGTCAGTGTGGTGCCTGTTCTAGAGACACTGGATTTACAGGAGGTGTTTGTGCCTCCAGAGATGTTTTTCAGTACACTTTGTCTGGTGGTATTTGGTTTTTGTAGTGAGAGCTTTCCCTGGGATCTTGTGTATAACAGGGAGTTTGGTGCCCACCCTGCCCTCTTTGCTCATTTCTGTCAACACCAGCATTAGCATTGATTCTGAAGAGTTGGTAATTACAAACAAAAAGCCTGAAGATAAAGTTCTGTGATTGTCAATATTTCACTGATAATCTGCCAGAAAAACAGAGAACTCTTAAACCATTTTTAGTGGATGCCAACTAATTTAAGAGCTTGGTCCCATGGTGTGTGGGAGCCAGAAAATCTGGAAATCAGAGCAAGGATAATCTTTGTCACTTCTGTTTCCCAGCTGTTTCTCTTGAGATGCAAATGGCAGTACAGAATTTCCTTGCAAAGGCTGAAATCCAAATAATTATCTGGATTATTATATATCACAATCTTTATGTGATTTCAAATCTCATCAGGACTCAGGAATGAAAAATGTTTGTTTCTGGCTGTGTGTTCTCACCTCCTAAAAGAAAACACCAAAATCATAAACAAATCACCTGCCTGTCACCAGAGCTGGTCACCAAAACTTCTGAGAGGTGGCAAAAGCCACTTAACAGTTAGAAACAGCAATTGCTAGAAAAGATCTGACTTTGTGCTTGAAAACAATCCAGCCTCAGCTCCCAGGCTGCCATCCCAGCTGGGCCTGGTTGTTTTCACTGAAACAATGGAAATTAGAGGTAATGGAAACTGCCTGCACAGCAGAACCATGGAGGCTTTAAGTGCACCTGCATCTCCTTCTCTGTCTGTGGGTCTGTCCTGTAAAAGGCGACCTGGAAATGTTATAGGAAAAGGTAGAAAAGACAATGCTACACAAAAGTTCCAACTGCCACAGCTCTAAGTAGGGTAGGGGTACTGTGCCAAGAAATGGAGCAGGGATTTTGAAGACTTTGAATATTTTATTATCCAAAGCAATTGTTAATCTGAGTGAAAAGCTGAAGGTTTCGGGGATTTTTTTTTTTTTTTTTTTTGGCAGCTTGTTCCAAGAGCTAGAACTGAATATTGGGTCCTTTTGATCTCTGGGAAGGTTCAGCTCCAGACTGTGCAGGCAGCTCTTCCTTCATTGCAGACTGAATTAAAGCTTGAACAAAGTGTCCCATTTGAATCTGGGCTCAAATTTGGGTTCTGGGGCACCTCTCTTTGTCAGGGTCCTTGTCAAATCTTCCTTCACATTGCAAAATCTTCCAAAGCCACAGAGTGTGTGAGCCTTCCCCTCGTGGATGGGCTGGAGAGCAGAAATGCTCACATGTGGCAGATTTATTGTTCACTGGTGCTGTGGATTTCCCTGGCTCACCTGGCAGCCTCTCCAGCTCTGCAGTCTGATTTTCACAGTGTATTTTGGATAAAGCAGAAAGAAGTGGAGGAATGTCTAGAGATGTTGAAGCTTTGTGTCATTTGCTGAGGTGCTTGTGTGCCTGATTAATTATTGCTTAATTATAAACCCTCAGGGTCATACTTTTCACCAGTGAGAAGAAAATGTCACGCAGACTGCCAAGAAATATCAGATTTTCCATCCCAGCTGTTTTCTGATTAAATGGCTGCACCATGAATTTAAGTGGGCTGTTCAGCTGCACTTGGGGATGGTTTGCCTTTTGTTTATCCCTCTAATGTCATCTCAAGCAGAACCTCCACTTTTCCTCCCTCTGAGCACAGCATTTTTTGGTGGGTAGGTGCAGCTGAAATGACACACTTGCTTTTCCCTTTCTGCACCCCAGAATGTTGCTGTGCTCACTCCAGGGGAAGGGGACACAAACACAGTAATACTCACACTATGTACTGGGCAAAGGAACAGTGAAATTCTTTCTTTTTTTCTTTTTTCTATTTAAAGACAGAACAAAACTGTTCAGAAAACTTTGGAAAGGGCTTAGATGGCTAAAGGAGATGGTGGTGCTCCTGTTCCTAATTTCCCAGGTCTTTTCAAAAGCACAGAGACTTAATCCTTGACACTGCAGTTCACAAACACCCTCAGGTCTCTTCCAATGCCCTTGAGGGCATTTTGGAGCCATGAGCAGCAGAGTTACCATTGCCTGTGTGAAAAATAAACCCTGGGTTTGGTGCTGCTCTTGGGGGGGGTGTGAGGGGCAAGTTTGGTCACAGGGCTCTTTCTGACACCACATTCCAGAGTAAAAGAAGATGCAGTTTAGAGAATTGCTGACCCCTGGGCTGCTGGGGTGGACAAGGACTTCCAATAAATTCAAAATAGTGATGGAGAAGTTGCAGGTCCCTAACAAAGCATGAAGCAAAGACAGAAAAGATGATAGTAGGATACTGTTTTGTGCAAGTTGAATGATCTTTAGTCTATTGCAAGAATGGAGCAGATTAAACTGGGGGTTTATCAGCAAGTGACCTGAGAAGAGCACAGGTCAGAAATGTGGGTGTGAGTGAGCTCTGAGGAGCTGCTGAAGCCCTGTGGGATGGGTGCTTTAGAGAGTGATGGCTCAGGAGAGGCAGTGCTGGGGTGGAGGAAGGCTGGGAACACACTGCTCTAGGCAAAGAAACAGAATGAAAATCACAGGTAAGAGAATTCCAGAGTTAGACATTAGTGAAACTTGTTAAAATGATGATAATTGTTCACTAGAAGAGATTCTTTAAGAGGAATCTCTGTTGTTGTAGATTGCAAAATCCTGTTGGGATAAACACCTGTTAAAATTGTGTGGAGCTGTTCTAGCACCACATCTGGGGCTGAGCTCCATTTTCTGGGCACTATATAACGAGTCTGTGCAGAAATTAAACATTTCCATTACAAGGCAACATGAAGAAAGTTTTCATTTTTGTCCAGCTGTACTTTATAGGAAATTTAATAGCCCAGAATGATGTTCACTTTGTCTTAGGACAGGAAACAAAGACTATTGTTAGAGCTGTGCTATATCCATTAGGAAGTCACTGCCCTGTGTAATTTAAGCTGTGCAGTAGGAGTGGATATCTTAAAGGTATCAAAAACAGAAGGACACCTGATTTAATAAGCAAAATACAATTGCTTCTAGCAAATGTCTCTCTACTCTTTGTCTACAGCTAGAATTTTGGCCTTTCCCCTTGTCCATACATGCATGTGTGCCAAGAAGATTTCAAGCCTCTGCAGTGCCTTGTTTGGAGGATTTAATACAGAGCTGTGTTTGAGATGAGGTTCTTCCACTGTCAAAGGGTCATCATCAACCTGGCTCTCCTGGGAGAAAAACCAAAACATCCCACCAAGCAGCTAGTCTGGTCCACATCTTTTATTTATTTATTTATTTATTTGAATTTTCCCCCTACTCCTTGAAATGTGCCCTGGACAAAGTGAGTTATTTGGGGGTTTAGATCCAAAATTTTTGTTGCTATTCACTAAATATGCCAATTCCTAATCTGTTCTATGTGCTGCCATGTTTATTCATCTTGCCAAGCACCTTCTTTCTTCTATTCGCATCTGATAAGGTCTTCTAGAACAGAATGAGCTTTACTCATAGGTGTCACTGTTAGCAGGAGAGTTGTGTTTGCTATGAGAGAGGAGAAACCTTCTGCTGCTCACTGCAAAACGTTAAATTCTCCTATTTCTGCCCTTTAAAATATCAAAATTTTCAGTGTTGACCCCAGTACTTGTCCTTAAGCACCTGTCCTTGCCCTGCAGCTTGTTTTGAATTCAGCCACTCTGTCAGAACAGCACCAGCACTAATGGAACACATTTGGACTTGTCAGCACAGGGAGTTGTTATTCCTGAGTGGAGAGCAAACACAGATAAATAAACTGCTTCATTTCAGAATTAATCCAAAGGGGAATGGATCCCTGCAATGAATCCCCACTGGCACAGGTGGTTGCTGTTGTTCTGTTTGACCAGTCTGTGCACCTCAGAGTGCTGCTAAAACGATTTTGTTACAACACCCTCACTTTTTTTCTTTTTAAAATATTTATGCAACATTTTCTTCTTGAAAAAAACCACTATTTTTGCATTAAAGGATTTGAAATTGACCTGTTCCCCAGACATATGAGCAACAGGCTCGTGGTTTCTTCCCCAAGAACTTAATCCTGCAAGCACAGCTCAGATGGAGCGAGCCCTTAGTCACAGAGCAGTTTGTTTTGACAGTCCTAAATGATCCATACAAGTCACCCTTGCTGTACAAGAATTAAGTAATGTCTCCATGTCAACACTTTGTAGAGAGCATGCTGAAGTTAATTTGCACCCCAGGTCAGAGCCCAGATTCTTTCAGAGGAGTGACATTGAGCATGACTGGTTGGATTTGTGTAGCCCTTGGCAGCGGGGTTGGTGTGAGTGTCCCACACAGGACCTGTGTGAAACCAGAGCACAGAGCTGCTCACAGCCTTGGCCTTGACTCATGACTAGTCCCAGAAATTGTCCAAATTCATTTCACTGCTGTGCACATCAGCAAGCGAAGAGCTGTGAAATTGCCAGTGGTAATTGCCATCACTTGTTTGTGGTATTTTGTGTTTGAAAGATAAATAAAAGTCCCCCACGAACATCCTTGGTTTCAGTGTGCTGCCTATGGCAAAGGAGATCCGCAGCTCTTCCTGCACTTCCCTGCTTTTGCTGTCAAAGTATGAAGCCAGAAACTTTATGCAATCACAACTCTGTAGAGAGAGTAAAAATCAATGACAAGCATCACTGTAACCTTAATTTTCCTGTCATTTACCCATTTAAAATGATGGTTAGAATTAGCATGCCATCAAGTATTATCTTCAAGAGAAAAAATAATTGTGCAGAGTCAGATCTTTCTTTTTTTATGTGAATCATCCTTAATTGCCTGCATTCAACAAAGGACAATTCAGTTTGTATGGAAATGGAGGAGATTTCCAAGGGAGAATAGTGTTAGCTATAAACAGTTCCTTCTTGATGGAGCTGTGATGGACCAATATCAACAGAGCCACCCCCAGCTGCTAGTTACTTCAAATTTATCTAGCAAAACAGAAAAGACCTTGAAAGGGACCCATTAATACCCATCTTGTTATGCTTTGCATAGAATTTTTGATGCAGAAAAAAATTGATTGTAATTGTGATTTTGCTCAGCCATTGTTCCTCTGTTCCCAATAAAACTGGCATTTTTTCCTTTATTTTGTTATAGCAATAGCATGGCAGTTATCTGAAGTTTTTGTAACTCAGCCCAGTGATTTAGATGGGAACCTGCTGGTGAGATTAGCCACAAATTTTTTCGTACTGCATTTTCATCAATGAAGAGTTTCATGCTGTAGGGATTGGGACCATATTCCATGGGGATGGAACCCAAACTCACAATTGTAAATATCTTCTGTAGTATTTGCAGTCTTGCTGCTGCCAGCTGCTGACACACAAAGTGTGGGATTGGGATTTCCCAAGCCCATCTGGTTCATGGCAGAGATGTTCATCAGGACTTTCATCCTTTCAGAAATTATCTTTGGTTTTTTCCTTTGTATGTAAAAGTCATCATGAGCAGAAAATGATGCCACTATGAGATGGGAGTAGATTAAAAAAAAATACTGGAAACTGTGCTTGAGAAAAGGGAGTGAGGAACATCCCCTGTGCCGTCTGTGAGGTGGGAGGGTTGATCCTAAAATCAGCAGCTAATGCTGCTGCTTGCTAGGGCTGCAGGTGGGCTGGGGTGCTTTTCTTTTGTGGACATCCAAGAGCTGAAATTCCTTGGGGAAAGGGAGGCTTTGTTATGAGAAACAATCCCAGGGACTCACTTTTTCCAAAAGGTGCCTTGTACTCGCTCTAAGATTGTTGCACTGTGTGGTGATGAATAACACTTGGAAGCAGATGTCAAAGGCATCAGTGCTCAGTGGAAATAGTACATTTTTTCCATTTTATGTCTAGTTTAGACTATATTAAGGAGGAGGGAAAAAATTTAAAAGCTGAAAACATGTTGAAACAAGTTATGGTTGTAACAGAACTGACGACAGCCAGGAAATTCCAAGTTAGGGTCCTCACTCCATCCTCTCTGGGCACTCAGAATAAAAGTTCAACATCCAAGCCCTTGGGTTAGTGTTGGTCACAACAGCTCCAGCCTTGTTATTTGCTATGATGTGTGTGCCTGTTTGGTGCTGGCTGTTTTCCTCTTTTCTTTTGATCTTTCACACAAATGTCTGAAGTCCCTGTTCTGCACTATGTGCCTTCATCCCAGCTCAAAGCTGTTAGGTAACTATGAACTTTGTAAACACTGCTCTCAAATGCTCTGCATCTCAGAAAGGTCACAGAAGGTTTGTTCTAGAGACAAGAATGAACACAAATATGAACTTCTATCACTGTTTATTAAAGCATGTGATATTCACATAAACATTGCAATATTTTCTTTGCATGTGTTAGTAATAAAAACATTCCGCATTACTAAAATATGAATATTTAAATCATGTCATGTTGTTTTTTCTTGAAGGTAATATCAAATTTTGCTCAAATGTTGACAATAAAAACTGCTCTGAGTGGGTTTGCTTTGATGGCACGGAGCAGTTCCATGCAGACATGGGGAGGCCCAGGCCAGGTTACACATTAATAAATGCAGTATGAGCATGCCAGCCTTGGTGCCTCTGCCCTGTTCACCCTGCTCCTCTGATGTGGCTGAATTGAGCATTTCTGCCATTTGTTAGATTTGGGAAGGTGATATTATCTGGGGACTTGCAGGTCATAAAGATTGTAGTCAGAAGTGAACTCCTGTGGTCATGTACAGCAGTTATGGATCACCAGGATTAATCCCTGTTGAGCAGGAAGAATCCTGATCTTACAGTTTCCACTGATTCATCACAGTCTGTCTTCACTTATTCCAATAGTTGGTAACCAGTGTGTCTAAATTTGCTCCTTAACTCCTACTCTGTGTTTGTGCCCACTGGACTTAAAAGCATTCTTGTCTCTAGACTGAAATGTTCCTCTTCTTGGATTTCTTCTATTTTTTTAGGTACCTAAAAAGTTAGCACAGAATCCTCTCCTTAATAAGTTAAACCAGTGTTGCTCCTGGTCTTCTTTACCCAGAACAAATTTTGTTTTTAATCCTGAACCAAACCAAATCAAGATCAAGGCAGATTTTGTTGATACCAAATGTTGGGGTGGTACCTGCACCAGTACCATACCCAGAGATGATAGAACCACACTTCCCATGTGGGATATTCCACCTTTGGGAGTTCTTGATTACTGGGTTATGCAGTGGGATCCCTGCAGAGGATCTGGAGGGGCTGTGGGGCAGAGGGAAGTGGCTGCAGCAGGGCTAGGGCTGAGGCTGACCCAGGATTTGGCTGCTCTGGGGGTGCTGCTGTTGCTGAGCTTCCCACGTGCTGCAGATCACAATCAGTGACCAATCTCTTCCTGCTTCCTCCTCCCACCACGTTCTTTGCACCCATCTTTGGTTGATGTTCATTGTTTGTTTCTTCCAGTTAACAATAGAATGTGTTCATGCATTCCCACAATTACTTCGGGATTCAGTAGGCAGGTACACTTCTGACTCCCCATTTAAATGCAGACAAATGCCATTTAACCAATTTTAAATCCTCTTAATATCTACCATGTTGATTTTGTCTTTCTCCCTTCTCAATAAGCAGCTGATGTTCAGCCAAAGCAGTTTTCTGTAAACCTCTATTGATTTGGATAAATAATGAATCCTCTTTGAGCTGCATGGGTTGAAGCACTGTTATCCCTATATTTTTTGCCTGGGAAGTGCGGCTGACCAGGCTGTCTTTGCCAGACTGTCCAACCTACCCTTTTTGGAAAACTGGCACACCACCAGCTTTCTTTTAGTCCTCTGGAAATTCCACTGTCTTTCAAGAATTCCAAGTATTCCAAGACTTACGATGTCGTGCGATCCTGGATCCAAACTCCCCACCACATTTCCCTTCACAAAAATAACTATGAACTTTCTAAATTAAATTTATTTCTTTAAAGCATTTCCAAAGGTATAATGTTTTGTAGAATGTCTTTTATTGCAAAACCTAAATTTGAAGTTGAAACGCTAGTTGGCTTTATCTTAAAAAACATATTTTTAAAAAGATTCTCATTGTTCTACCCAAGCAATTCCAGTCTGTGGTATAAATAATTGTTTTAGTGTCTATTATGCTTAAGCACACTGTGTGAAGAAAGTGAAATTCCAGCTGGACATGTGTAGATAATTAATTTTGGGAGCAAGTTGTATCTCAAAATATACAGGGTTTGAATTTTCTGTTTGAAGTAAAATCATTGTTTATCTACACACACGGCACTAGTGTGTACTTGCTGAAGGAATACCATCCAAAATACACTTCAGAACAGGTGAATTTTAAATAAACAGAGAAGCTGGACTCCCATGAGATGTTTAGGGCAGGGAAAGCCATAAATTATCAAAGTGCCTAAAGAGAAAAGAAGGCTTTAAAGGACAAGTGTCAGAAGGGCTCTGGGATCACTTGGAGTTATTTGCTAGACTGAGAGCAGGGTTTTGAGACTTCAGGGTTCTGAGGAGGAGATCCCAGCATGGAAAGAGCAGGGTCAGCAGTCAGGACATCCTGGTGGTGCAGTCTGGGGTCCCACTCATGGGAAGGGATGATCACAGCTCCTGTGGGTTTTGGAGACACGTTCTAAAGCTCAAAAGTCTCTTGTCTGCAGCTGCTCCTCTTCGCCTCTCCTCTTGATGTTAATGGGAAACCTTTTAGCACTTGAGCAGGTCCTCCAAAGGTCTTTGAGGAGAAGAAGCTGCAAACAGGACCTGAGCCATCACTTGTCTGAGCAAGCTGAAGGATCCATGTGAATTTAACACACAGCTGTATTCTCCTCATATAGCTGTGTTCTCCTTTGATAAAACTATTTGTTCTCAGAAAACCCTACCAATGGAGCAGATGTTTGTTCTCAATAGATGTTGAGAGGCCAGATGTTTATTCCCAATAGCACTGGTTCGTGCTAGAAGCTTTTAGTTTCCCTCAAGGCTCGATGCCTTCAGTGGTTTGGTTTCTCTAAAATGCCACTGCAAATTGTCACACATGAAATTAATGTCAGTTATTGTCTATTTAAAACTGAAAGTGCCTCACTGGTGTATGTACATGGCTTACAAGTTTAAAGAATTTTAAACCCTGTAACCTATTAAATACAGAACAGTTTTGTAGCATGAGAACCACTCTGTGTTTTACAGCTGAAGGAAACTGGTGAATAAAAAACACCAGTGGCAGAGCTGGTGGGAAAACTCTCAAGTGTTGAACATCAGGGCACCTTCAAGGACCCTGATTTTTTTAACCTCAGCTCATATGGCTTCTATTATTTATTGCATTTCACTTTTTTAATATTAAAAGATGTTATCCTTGGTGAACTTCTGTTGAGCAAATGTGCTTTCTGCCTTTAATCTGTTACATGCAACCCAGAGTTCCCAAGGTTACTGCCAAGTTATAAACCCCTATGAAAATGGGCAAAACAACCAAAATGAACCAAAAGGAGATCCAAGATGAGTTTCCCTCATCCCAGTTTTGTTGTCAGGGAACATGAGGACTGATGTGACCTCAATGGCCTAAATGGAATATTTGGAAGTGCTGCCTTTTGGGAGCACAGCAAATCTCCAGCCTCCCTGCCAGCTCATGCTGCTGGCTACATGTGGCATTTGTGGGTGAGAATGAGTTTTGATGCTACTTTTTATTAAACTGGAAACAAAAATCAGCTCCAATCTCACGCAAGCTGCTTCCCATCCAAGGATCTGAGCAGGCAGTGCAATGGGATATTTGGGGTTGGGCAGTGGGAGACACTGTTTTGTGCCGTCCATCCAAAGGCTGTGATATCTGCTCCTGGTTGGGAATTCAGCCCTGATTCATCAGGCAGCCACAGGAGGCTGCAAAACATCACTTGGCCCTTGGAGTGCTCATGGTGCTTTTGTAGGTTAGGGGTTTCTGTCCCTTTTCTTCCCCACACAGTTTCAGAGACATTTCTAAAACTTGATAAACTAAAAATAGTATTAACAATCCAGATGAAAATTCATGATCTTAACTGAGATCTGGTTTAGGTTTTAGGCTTTGTTAAAAATCTGCAAATCAAAACCTGCCTATTTGTGGTTTTGCAGTGACCTCACAGTGAAATCCTGGCTGCCAGGGCAGCACCCACAGCCCTGTGACCCTTCTGCAGGGTCACTGCCACCCTTCCCCAGCCCTCCACACCCCACACCATCAAACCTTGGGAAAATTTGGTACTTACAGGTCTAGCACAGGAGTTGAGGATTTCAGCTACTCCTCTGTATGTTTGGGTCTTCAGTTTTGATGGGAAATCTTTATTCTGCCAATGTGCTGCTCACACAGCAGGATACCAAGTGTTCTCACTTCTGAAAGTCTTTGTAGCTGGAGCATTAATTTATTGTCTCTGAAAACAGAGTTGATCTTAAATTGGTATGCTTTCAGCTTTGCCAACCTGAAGTTCATCAAGTAATTAACGCACAGAGTTAGTGAGTCTTTGTTGTCATTATCTGTAGATGGTTCCCAAAATGACTTTACTCCCTACTACAGCAATAAGTCTTCCCTTGTACTTCTGTGAACATCTGCAGTCCCACAGGAAAAGATCCTGCACAATTACAGTGATGCCTTTTTCCAGGAAATATCTGCAAATTGTGTCAGTCAATCAATAAACAAAACTCCCTCTTGTTTTTATCTTTGGTTCTTGTAAATGCTACAGTCAGAGCACTGCCTCTATTGGAAACTTCTTTTCCAAGTGCTGTAAGAGTTTGGGAAATGTGTCAAACATCCTGAGCAGCTGCTGAGCAGAGCCCTCAATCCCTGTGTGCTTTGGCACCGGGGGGATGCACAGGAGCAGCGAGTGACTGGAGGAGCAGGGCTTTGAAGTCTGCCTGGTGATGTTATATTATTCTTGGCTCTCTGCACTCTGGAAAATCCACTGCAGCGAGTTCTCAGTGCTGCTGCAGCACACAGCTTCTCTGGAGCCTGGGGAAGGGTGGTTTCAGCATTGCATGCCCTATGAAACACCTCGGGCCTTTTGCTGCTGAGATTGGGTTCTTTTATTCCATTCCCATTAGGAATGGAATAAAATAATATTAGGAATAAAATAACACTTTCAATTCCCATTAGGAATTGAATAAAATTCCCAAAGGAATTCCCATTTTTCCTTTTGTGATTGGAGCAGTTTCCCAGTTTGTTTCTTCAGAAGTTTTGTCCCCTCCTCTGCATTTGCAGCAGGGTTTGTAATGACTGAATCATAGCTGAATTTTCTGCTTTGTAATTGGATTCACCTACACCTCACACTTGAAAAATAGAATTACTTCACCTTCTATTGCATCTTCCATCTACAGCTGGAAAAGCTCTTTACAACCTGTAATGTACTCAAGCTCAAAAAACAAAACCACAGTTCTGGGGCACTTAATAGTTGGAACATGGGGTGTTTTCATGGTTATCTGAGTGGTGGGCTCTGAGAGATGGATGGAAGGCAGTGAACTCTGGGTGAGGAAGGTGCTGTGCTACAATAACTCCTTGTGAGGCAGCAGCCACCTGTGCTTTGAGCAGGAGTGTGTGTAAGGCACTGCCACTCTCTGAGTGGCCAAGTGACAGCTGGGCTAAGCTGTTAGCTCAAGCTCACCCCAGTGCTCTCCCTTTAGCCAGGAGAAAATTAAGAGTAGAGAAGATTCAGGGAAGGGACAGTGGCAGGAGAGAGGACATGAGATGATTTAAGACACAGGAAAATGCTTTTTTCTCAAGGCAGACTTGAAAACCCATAGGGCTGTTCAGGAGAGTCTGAGTCTCCGTCCAGCTGCATCCCAAGGAGTCATCCCCCTCTGGTACAAATAGTGTAGTTTGCACTCTTAACTGGAAAAGCATGTTGAGTCCAAAGTGCCAAATTCTGCTTGCCAAATATTGCTACAGATCTAGAGCTTTTTTTCTTCTTCTGTTTCGAATTTTTGGGTTGCTACTTCACGGCTTGGTAATGTTTTCCTACATGCACCCTGGCATTCCCATTTCTGTCCTTCTTATTATTATTGTTTGTTATTATTAGTGGTCCTGTTGTTATTTCAGTGAATGCCTCACAGCTGCATTTTTCTCATCTTTAAGTTGCAGTACAACATTTTTAAACCCATTACATTATAATCATAACCCTCCTGACTTGAATGAAGTATTTCCTTCAGAGCTTTCTTTATAGCTCCATGTCTGAAAACCCACATGGCTCAAACCCCAAACCAAGCTGTAGATAAACAGTTCATCTCAAACTGACCTTTGGTTGTACTTCAAGACAAGTAGAAACAATAAAGGACAAAGGAATTCTCGTGGACTTGTAAACCATGGTGAGCCTTTGGTGTGGGCACAATGCATGGATTCATTCAAAATTTGTAGCAGAACCCAAAAATATTTTTTTTATTTTGCAAAGAGTCAAACTTTTTAAAGAGCTTCACAACCTGACTGCTTGACCATGTCAAGTATTCTTGCAAATGAGTCCCAAGTCATGTGAGCAAAGGGTGTTGAAGCAGGCTCTGAAATACTACTGATCCACATTGCTGCTTTTCTCTCTCTTATTTTGGATGCTTTTGTCTTGTTGTGCACATTAAAGGGATGTAAAGGGGTTTTTTCTGGACTACTGTCAATGAAAAATAAATATTATTATTGATAATATGCACTAAGATTGAAAAAGAGCTCAGTTGTTCTCAGTGTGGGCATTAATCATTGTCAGAGGGGGTTTAGCACCTGCTGCTTTGACTTGTGACCTTCCAGTGGGAGCAGTTGCTGCATTTCTGCCTTTGTGCGGCTCAGGGGAGCTGGCTCAGATGGGGTTAAAGATCTGGGACTGGCACATCAGGCACATGTAGCTCACAGGTGAGGAGAAAAGGAAGGAAAATAGGAACAAAAGGAAGGAAAATAGGAACAATAGCAGGAATGGATGTAAGAGAAGTTAAAAGCTTCTCCTTGAGTTTGTAAGTAAAGTATTTCTGTAGTTCACCAAAATCTAATTCATTATTTTCTTTTTCAGAAGCAGTAGGGGCAGAAGAGCACTGAAAAGGGGCTCCTAGGCCTTTAGGAAAAAGGAAATGTTTAAAAAAGCAGTAGACTAATGCCAGGAAGGTGCCAATGGCTGCAGATGGGTCTGAGCATCCCAGAGCTGCCATTAGGGACAGTGGGAGCTGTTGGGACACTAATTTAATGTGCTTGTGCACTGTCTCCAGTCACATGTGGCTGGATTTATTCCCTCTTTTTTAGTCATCAGAGTTCTGGGATCTCAAGTACTGAGATTTCACAGAAACAAAAAAACCTCAGTGTAGAGGCTCACAGAAAATAATTTATTGCCACACTCCTAAAATGGTTTTATCAGCCTCTGGTTTGTTACTTGAAAGACAAACAGGAGTTTAAATGTAGGACAGATATAAATTCACAAAGCAGAAAAGTTGCTTCACCTTCTACTCATTAATTTTAACATTCTCTTCTGTCACTGCCTGTTTTCCTTCTTGACATGGAAGTCACCCTGTTGGCCTGCAGGAGGTGCTGAGCCATGAGCAGAGGGCACATTTTACTGTGTGACAACAGAAGATCAATGAGGCTGCACTTCAGTGAGGAAACAGGACTGTGAGTGTGTCACAAGCATTGACAGGGCTGCTCTGGCTCTGCAGATCTGCTCTGGTCCCCTCCTGCACTAAAGTTTTGCTGCTTTCACAGCAAGAGGTGATGGCCAGGTGTCCCCAGAAGCTCCTGGTGCCAGCAGCTCCTCTGGGCTCCCAGCACAGCCAGCTCAGCTCTGAGGTGTGACCATGTTCACAGGGGGACCAGGATGAGGGAAGAGATGAGGATCTGACTCCATGTTTCCAGAAGGCTGATTTATTATTTTATTATATATATTATACTAAAACTATACTAAAAGAAATGGAAGAAAGGATTTCATCAGAGGGCTAGCTAAGAATGGAAAAAGAAGGAATGATAACAAAGGTTTGTGGCTGGGACAGAGTGTCTGAGCCAGCTGACTGTGATTGGGCATTAATTAGAAACACCCACATGAGACCAATCACAGATGCACCTGTTGCATTCCACAGCAGCAGATAACCATTGGTTACATTTTGTTCCTGAGGCCTCCCAGCTTCTCAGGAGGAAAAATCCTAAGGAAAGGATTTTTCAGAAAATATCATGGCTACACTGTGGGTGTTGTTTGGTGTCAGAGACACCCTCCTTCCATCCTGCTCTCATCTGGCAGCACTCCCACTCCTCTGCTCCTGGGAAATGCAGCATCTCCCCAGAGCCTGGGGTTGTTTCTGAAGGATCTTTGCAGCTGCTGAGAGCACCAGAGGTGCAGAGCAGGCTTTAATTGCCCGTGCAGCAGCACCTCTCCAAGCACGTGCTCCAGACAGCCAAAGACCCAGAAATTTGATGCTCCATGTGAAGAACACAATGTTCACCTGGTGCTGGCTGCCAAGACTTGAAGGATGATTTTTGAGACCAGGGCAGCCTATAAACTCACACATTAGGCTGAGTCACTGTTCTGGCAGGATAGCTCTAATTTCTCTTTATATAAACTTATCTCCAAAGTACTTTATCATCCAGCAACTGCTCCAACACAACAGCCTCTGAATGGCTGAGCATTGCAGAAGCAATTATTTACATCAGGTGGGGGAAATAACTCTGTGGTAGGTCTTCCAAAGAAATGAAGCAAACCCAGATATTTTATTTTTGTGCTTTGTTTTAGTACTCAACTCCCCTTTGGATGATTCAAATCTCTCAGTTTTCCACGCCAATTTGTCTTATCCTTCCCAAGAGCATTGGTCGGTCCATGCAGCTTTTCAGAAAGGCTCCATCTCTTCCACAAACATAAACACACTGACACCACTCAGAGATGGCCCCTGGTAAACAAGAATGGTAATTGCTGGTAATTATAGGCCACGAGGAGGAGGGAGGCACTTAAAAGAACCTGCAGACTTTAGAAGACAACAATTTGTAGCTGGATTAAGCTGGAATAAACCCAGGTCCCAGGAGTGAAAAAACAGCATTTCTAAGCCTAAAGCAACACTTGTCTGCCAGTTAGCTTGGAGTGTGCAGTGCCCAGTTGTAGTTCCAGGCTCTCTGGAAGCATTTAACAACCAAACTTTAAAGGGACAGGAGCTTAACCCTTACATGCTGGAGGCCTGAGTTGTTTAGGGTTTTCTACCTGTATGTATGAGTCTAGGAGGGTGTTTAATAATTTTTTAACTTAAACATAAACAATTTTTTTTTTCTGTAGTATCTCATGAACATTACTTGCTTAAACAGCCACTTCAACAGTTAAAAGAACTAAGCTGAAATTCTTGGATTTCACTGGAAGGGCATCCTGTCCCTATCCATCAAGGTCTTGTTGCCAACAGTTTTGCCAGAGATTTTGTTCTGAAGAGTGATGGATGGGCAAATGTTTGTTAAAGTGTTTATTGGAGAGATTTTGTTCTGAAGAGTGATGGATGGGTAAATGTTTGTAAAAGTGTTTATTGGAGACTTTTCTAACTCCAAGAGCACATTGGCCATGATGCTTATCTTGACAGACATTGAAAGCAGCCATGCAGGACAGGTATTGTGATTTTGGGCTGTGAATGCTTTGCAGAACTTTTCTCTCCTGGAGTGTTGGTATTTCCAGACCTGAGGGGATTGTCAGAGGTCAGAGTTTTGAAGAAATTAATCCCTGTTTTGGACTATCCCAGAGTCTTTATGTCAAACAGTGCAGACAGTTTGTAGCACATGGTTTGTGCACTTGGGTAGTTTTTCCTTTTTCCCCTTTTCTGGCTATGAATGCAAAGAGCAGATGCAAACCTGAGGTTTTACAGAAAAGTACTCACAGGAAAAAAATTGTCCTCACAAAACCTGGGCAAACTTTAAAGGGGGCTGGAAAATGATTGGCTTCATCAGCATAACTCACAACTTTAGATAAATATACACAGCAGAAGCGTAGTTAAAAATTGTTTTTCTCTGCAGATCCATGTAGAACTCCCTTGCAGGAGCTGGTGCCATCAGGGATTCTGGAAGGAAAATACTCTGTCCAAGGCAGGGTTTTAGCAGAGTGCTTCAGAGGTGAACTGCAGGACAAGGGCATGCAGGGTGTAAAGGGGAAGATGGTGTGGGGTCCATCAGGAGCTGTTTTAGGTGCTACAGAAAATACTCATGGAACTGCATCCTCAGGTTCTAGTTGTAACCTCCTAGAGCATTCTTTAGGGCATGCAGACAGATTAAAGATTGGCAGTCTTTATATAATAACCATTTGTCTATATGGAGTATTCAGTGTCTTTTTAAATATTCACTTTCTAAGAAAACAAATGGAGCAAAGAGGAAAATGGAGCAGAAGAAATCATTTCAGGCTTAACGTATTTTGGGTTGTTTTTCAGTTGTTGCAATTACATTTTCTGAAGTTTTCCTTTAAAAATGCCAAGCAGATTAGTCCAGCTAGCTGCTTTCCCAGCCTAGCAGCCTCTTGCAGGGTTAAAGTAAAAAAGCAACAATTGCTAAATCTTTTAATTTCTGGGCCTCTCTGAACGTGCTGCCTGTTAACCCCTGAGGACTGCTGAAACATTTGTGCTCTGCAGGCTCGTGGCCAAGCTTAGCATGCCACAGATGAAGTAATGCCATACCTGTCCATCTGTTTGGCCTATTGCTTTACAATATTTGGAATAAAAATTGAATTTCATCTCATTTTCTCTGACATTGTTTAGAAATAGACCATTCTGACGTGTCAGAATGAAATGCAAATCACCCCTTTAGCAAACCAAAGTGTGATTTCTGACTGATATTTTGCAAGGCCTGACTGTTATGATTGCTACCCAGTTGTATATCCTCCCTTTCCTCCAGCAGAAAATGTAATGGAAAACGTAACCCTGACAATTACATACAGATGGCACCATCCCATGATTTCAGCTCTGTGTGGTGGCTTAGATTTCCGTGCTACAACTGGTGTAAATTAAATTGTAGTCATCCCCTGCACATGGATTATATTGTATCTGCAGCAGCAGTGAGAGCTGCACATCTGCTGGGTGAGAGGCCGTGCTGGCAATATTCAATTTATTTGCTTGGGACACATTGCAAGTGCCAGTGAGGGCCCAGGGATCCAGCTGAATTTGCTGGAGAAATGTCTGGGATCACCCCAGCCAGGATTTATCATCTCTGTGTGGTGACAGAGCAGGCTGGGCTGTCATTTTTTCTTCATCTTCTCCCATGCTGGGAACAGCAGCCTTTTCCAACTGGGGCTGTGGGATCTGTTATGGGATTGTTCAGGGGAAGAGAGGTTGGGTTTGTCAAAGCAGAGGAGGGCAGGGAGGGAAACAAGAGTCTGCACACTGCCCACCCTTGAAAATCAATTTTCTCTCTTTTTTTTGTCTCTGAAATGCTTAATTCTTCTTTGAAAAAGAATCAGAGTAAGGAAGGCCATGGTGTCCCTGAGCCACACAGGGTCCAGCTCAGCTCCAGTGACAGCCACTATGGCCAACACTGCTGTCACTTGTCCAGTTCTGCAGCCTCAGAAGACTTGGTCTTCAGCTGAACTGGGGGAGAACATCTTTTAGAGGCAAGATGAAATGATTTTGGGGCTAGTTAGAAGAGCCAAAACATCAGCACTAGAGCTTTATCCATTGGTATTCCCAGGGCTTTTCTGTAGGGATTCAGCTAATTAAAATGACTTTTACCTACATTTTCCTTTACTGCTTCAGGTGGTTATAAGAACCTTCATTTCATGTCCCCAGCTATTCTAATGTGTAAACCAGATGCTCTGTTCCACTCCAAAGTGGCAGCATTTCAACACTGGATCAAATGATCCTCCTGCACAAGATCTGTTACTGGCTTGTGCCTTCGAAGATTGTGGCAAGAATTTTAATGAAAAGTCTAAGAATAACATGAAATTTTAAGATTATAAGCCTTTGTGCAGTATGAAGTGCTGGTTTTATTTGATTTTACCTTCTTTCCATTCCATGGGTATGTGTGTGTTTATGTGTGTATATATATCTCAATAAATTAAATTAGGAACTCTTTCTAAAGACCAGGCTGTGTGATTCATGCATGGGAAAAGGGACAATACCAAACATGTGAGTTGTTACTGTAAGATTATGAGCCCAGTCTTATTCCCAGGGAAATTGGTTTAAAGCAAGGCCTACATCCTTAATGTTTTCTACAGAAAAGCCTGAGACAGTAACCTTAGGAGAATGAAATGTGAAACCCCCGGGGCAATTTAAGTAGGGCCACAGTTGAAAAGCAGCAAGAACAGGTTCCCTTTGTACTTGTCTGAGCTGCACTTGGCATCCCTTGGGGCAAATTGGGAGAATTTCAGCCTTCAGTGTCTACACAATCCCTCATTTTTCAGGAGGGAGGCTGTTACAGAGGAATGCTCTCTGTTCTTGAGAGCCTGGACTGGAAGGTGATCACTGATTAAAGCAGAGGCTTTTGATTAAATGATGGGGCTACTTTAGTGATTAAACACACACAAAAAGGTATTTTGGAGGGAGCCTTCTGCAGAACTTGGGTAGGAGCTGAGGTAGAAGGCTCAGTGGTGGTTTTGGTGGTTGGGAAGGTGCACGGCTTGGAAGGGGAAATTACAGTTTCAGGATGATGCCAGTATTCATCTGTAAGTGGATCCCTGTTTATTTTTGTTTCCTGAGATGCTGTCACAGGCCTGTATTGTATTTACCTTCCTGACTGCAGACACACTGCTGTGTCACTCATCACAGATAAAAGGCTCCAGTGTCCTCAGGTAATTACAGAAGTTTTATTAGCTGTGATGAAACAATGATAAAAGGTATCAGGCCTTTGATTCCATCTTTTGGAAGGGAGCCTATTTTTTCGTCCACATTTTCCTTTTATTGGAGCAATTTTTAAAGGACTGGTAATTTTTTAAGAGCCCAACTATCCATTTTCATGAAGCTTTTACCCACATTGTCAAGGCATTGACTTTTGTAATCACCATAATTAGCATTGCACACAGAGCCACTGTTGCAGAATGATTCATTAGTGGGGCTGCACTGAAATCTCCTACCCAGGACTCTCAGTGCACAGGATCACAGAGGTTTTGTTCACCAGGACAGGAACTCTGGTTTATGTGTAACTCTGCTCTGGTTTGTGTGTGCAATCCCAGCTCTGTGGAACTCCTATAAAATCGTGGAAAAAGGCTGTTCTGCTCACATTTGTTTCTATGTATTTTGCTGAGTTGCTATGCTTGCATTTTTTAGTGTTTACATGCTGCAGGGATGTAAAAAGCACAATGTTATGGGGGAAAGGGCAGGGCTTGCTTCAAATTATCATTGAAAGAAAGAAAAAAATGCAGAGAAATGTCAGGAGATCTTGATGAACATGTTTCTGCGGGAACTGGAAAAGAGACCAAGCCACAAAATTGAGAACTAGATCCAGATTCCATATCCTTCAGCCTCACCCCTAAGGGGATGAGAAATTCAGAGCTCAAATACCACAAGTTTGGATGGAGTTTCTTGACTTCAACCCCTCTCTCCACAGCCTGGTTCCACTGATAACCTCCTCAGAAATGTCAATGGAGCACCACCTCTATCTGATTGTTGTATCTGAGCAGAACAAGAGGGTTTGCAATCAGATTAGGCATAAATGTGATTTCTTCCTATTTTTTTCCATCACATGAATGCATTGTTTGAAACAAGCAGTTAGGCTAAATATTACTGAGTTGCCTACAAAAACATTGTGAGATGTTTTCTGCTTTTAAATTCAAACTAAAAAAAAAAATCATTGAACTTGTTTACACTCTGGCCCTTTAACCGATAAAACATAAATTAGTGGTTGTAAAAGATGGGCAAACATGTCAGCTTTTGGACTGAAACTTAGAGGGTTTTTAAATCTGAAAAATGAATTTGATTCCAAGCCAAACCAACCCACAAGCCAATACCAGAAGCTGCATTTAACAAAATAATCCAGCCTTTTCTCCCAACTATTTAGATAAATGAATATTTATGTCAGAAATTTGTGATACTGCTTTTTATTTCTAAATATCTCGATGACATTAAGTGAGAACTAGTTGTAACATGTCTTCGAGTACCACAGAATTTCCCCTTCCTGCATAGCAACATTTAAGATAAAGCAAAAAAGAAAATCTTCCTGTGAATTTGAAGATTCACATTAGTGTTGTTCTAATAATTAAATGGAAGTGGGGTTTGGTGTCTCGGGTTGGCAAGAAGGGATCAGAGGATGTGCTGGTGCCAGAGGTTCATGACCCAGCTCCAGGTACCTGCTGGGATCCCCCAGGTGTGATCCAAGCACAGAGATTGATGCATTTTGTCCTTCAGTGTTGAACAGAAAATGGTCTGTCCCTGAGCCTTTGCTATTCTGCTGCCTTACCCCAGCTGAGACTTTCAGGAGCTTTAGTCATTTAATTTATTATGGAAAACTCTGCTAATTATCTTCACAGGCAGAACATTCTCCTTCCCATTTTCTCTCTTCTGGCTGAATTCCTCTGATCAAATGGAAATGAAACCGTACAATGATGGGAAGGAGGAACCACATTTCTTACTAAGGGTAGCCAAGACATAAAAGATGAGATAAAGAGACTCAGGAACAAGAATACATCACATCAGCCTGATCCTGACTGTCTGCCTTGTGCCTTTTATCCTCTATCACAGTGGTACCTGCTTGTCAGAGGTTCTGTATCACTGGTCTGCTGCCAGATCAGCTATGACAAAAGGGAGTTTACTTTCTGTAAAGAGAAAATAACAGCTGAACAGGCAAAACTACATCTTTTGGGAGGGGAAATTATAGAATTATAATTATAGAATTATTATAGAATATTTTAATCAGAATTAGATATGGTTCAGCCATACCTGCTCATTAGAACTGGCCATACCTGGGCATAGAATTGGCTTTCAATAACAATAATGTGTTTACAACTAATCCTAGTTCAATGCCTTGACTTAGGTCAATTAATTTATTGATTAGGACTAGGAATATTAAAACCTTTGAGTAGAAGTCTCATTTCTTTCACTGTTTTACTCTTTTTACATGTTGCAATTCATTTAAAAAGACATCTAGTAGATAAGGGTGATATTTAGGTAAATTTAATCTGATCTGAGTTCTGCAGAGCTGCCTTGTCTTCACCTGAGGATTTCTGGTCATTGCACCAGAGCAGCAGCAACTGAGCTCTGAACCATGTGAGGATGATAATTATCTTCAGCCTCTCTCCATAGATTCTGTCCTTTGACAGGACTTCCACTAATGTCCAAAACGTTGCCCTAGTAATGACAATTACCTGATTTGTAAGGGGTTTTGGTTTTTAGGGCTGTCTGTGCCGGGTTTGTGCTCTGTTCTGCCCAGGAAGGGGCGGTGGGAGCCCAGGGCACCGGGCAGGAGGCGGCTGCAGGAGGAGGAGGAGGAGGAGGAGGAAGGTGCTGGAGGAGGTCAGGAGGAGCCGGGGTTGCCCCTCCCAGCCCAGCCAAGAGCCAGGGCCGGTTGGTGGGGCACAGGAAGGGAACCTGAAGGTGTTTGGAGACTTAAATCATCACAGCTGCCTTTTTCCACCCGGTTTTGTTCTGCCTCCTCTGAATTCCGACACCTACACAGTGCTCTGTCTTTTCAAAACAATGTTGGAGTTCCTGACATTGAACTCTGCAAACAAGTGTGTTCTCAATTAAGGGAAGAACTTCTCCTGCCCCCCCTGCTCCATCCCAGCCTTGGCTCAGATGTGCTGGCCTCCAGAGGAATCACACCAGCACATTTTTCACAAGGTTTCCCCCTCCCAAAATCCCATCGAATGGCTGTTTCTTATAAACCAATGGAGATAATTTCATGGCTTTTCCCTTTCATGGCCACCCACCTCCTTTTCCCAGCTAGCTTTGATATAAAAAGACAAATCCTTTCCCATTCACATCAAAAGCAGGAGGGTCACCCTGTGTCACCTACCCTGGGATTTTGACTCAAGCTTTTGGAAAAAAATTAATGGAAAGAGCAACTTGGTTTTAACTCCACCACAGTGTGTGTCACCGAGAGTTTTCAGGGTCATTGACAGATCAGTTTCATAGACCAAACAGATAAATAGGCACAAGTTATTCTTTATTATTATTGTTCATAATTTGTTCATGCCATAAGTGTGCTGAGAGCACTGCAGGGATACCAGCCCTTCCTCAGGGAACGCAGGGTCTAAGTTGGACATATGTTTTGTATATTTTCAGTGTGTATTCAGGCACCTCCAGCACTGGATAGGCACTTTTAAAAACAAATTTGAAGTAATAACAATAACATGCTGAGTGATAACAACAGGCATGAGGGTGAGAGGAGGACGAGGGTTACAAAAATAAAGATCATGTGAATTGTTTGCTTTATGTCACACATGAGGCTTGGGATCTCTCTGTTTTTCTTTTTCTTTGAATGCTTTTGTCATTCCTTTCTCTTTGGCAAGAGAAGCTGACAGACTTCAGAGGCAGAGGAATTGCTGCTGGAGTGAAGGAGCAACGAGGCAGAGGAAAGGGGCTGCTCCTGCTGATACCTGAGAAACCTCTGGCCTTGCTGCAGGCTGAGGGCTGACATAGAAAACAGGAAAAAAAGTCTGAACACAATTTCTACCATCTCTGGTGTATGAGGGTGTCCCTGGTACGAGGCTTAACACTGATTTTTTGAGGGTTAAAACTAGAAATACCTTTCTTCTTTCTTATTCCAGCTGCCTCTAACAACAGTGAAAGTTTGTGAAAGCAAGAGAAAAACTGAGTGAAGTTCCCAGGACTCAGCACTGATAGTTCAGTGCTCATTCTCAGCACATTTACCTAGTCCTGCACATACCTGGTGCCTTTCCCTGAATCTGCTCAGTGCTTGGAGCAATCCCTGCATATGGTGGATGTTTCTAAGACACCTTTAGCCCCAGACAACTGCTGGACACTCTGCTCTTCTGAATGCTTTAATCTTTCTCAGATCCATCCTTGAGCATCCTTCCTGGTGCATGATACCAGGACCTCTGGGTAAAGCCCTTGTTGTTGCTGTTTGCTCCTCTGGGGTCTCTGAAGAGCTGTTTACACACTGGAGGATCTCCTGAGGAGCACAGGCAAGTCCCAGCTCCACACCACCCTCCCTGCCCTGGGCAGAGGGGACAGCCCAGCCCCAGCACAGATCTGTGTTTCCATCTGCCTTGCTTGCTGGGCCAGCCCTTGGACAGAAGCAGGAGTCATTTGGACTCTTGGTGGGGGTCACTGGCTTTTACTTTGTCTCAAAAAGTGGGGTGTAAATTTACTACTTTCTTTGACAAAGTTGTCATAACACAAATGCCTTTTTGCCTGTGCCTTGCATCCTGCAAATCCCTTGTATTTCAGCACATTCCCACCGCTGCATTCCCAGTGCCAAGGTCTGTGCCTGCCAGGAGATGTGGGCTATTTGTGCTTTTGTTTCCAGTTAAGTCTATTTTTTTCCCTCATCAGTGCTTGAGAAATGCTGTGGCCTGTAGAGATAGAACACATTTCTGCATTTTCTCCATTGTGTGAAGGAGTTAGCTGCTAATAAAGCTAATTCCTTTATCAGATGCTGTTTGCAAAAATATTTGTAACACATGCTGGAACTAATTTTTTTATCAGCTATTTGCTTCATGCGGGGATTACAATAGGCTGTACTTCATCTGGTAACTTTTGCAGCTTATTAGATGTGAATTTACTAGCTGTGAACAGTTGAATAATATAAAACTCACAGAAGAAACAAGCTGCACCATCACAAGTGTAACGATCTCTCTTAAATTAGCTCTGGCCGAAGTTCATATTTCACAATCCACTAAATAGCTTTCTTATGGATCATAAGATGAAGATACTCTGAGTGAGGCAACTGGGTTTGTAATAGCTTTGGTATAAGGTGAACACTTTCTAACAGATCATGACATTATCAAAGTGCTATTTGAAATTGACTCCATATGCTGCAGCAATGCTGTGCGATTTCACCCAGAATTTCATTTTCAAATGTTTTCCATTCAAGTTCACTGAGGGTAAATTGGAAACACTTGGGTATATCCCACTTATGGACCTGTTAAGTCCCACTTAATTTTAACATGTGGATGTGCAGAGAGAGAGGAAGGAGAGGGGAGCTGTAGGATGGGGTGAGCAGGAATGACTCTATCTACTGATGGCTTTGGAAAATCTGAACAGTGTGGGTTGGGCAGGGGTTGCACAAGCACTGCTGTGAACCCCCCTCACCAGGGCATGACTTGTGGGAAGGATGGGATTTTACTCTGGAGGGGTGAGATTCAGCCTTTGGCTCTGCCTGCTGCAGCTGGAGCAGGCACCAAGGAAGAACCAAGGAGCTGCACTGGAGCTGTGCTGGGGCTGGCAGGCTCTGGGCTGGCTGCAAACCTGCCCTGCCAGAGCAGGATCTGCTCAGGGTGCTCTGAACCTGCCCTGCCACAGCAGGATCTGCCCAGGGTGCTCTGAACCTGCCCTGCCACAGCAGGATCTGCTCAGGGTGTTCTGGGCAGGCTGCAAACCTGCCCTGCCACAGCAGGATCTGCTCAGGGTGCTCTGAACCTGCCCTGCCACAGCAGGATCTGCCCAGGGTGCTCTGAACCTGCCCTGCCACAGCAGGATCTGCTCAGGGTGTTCTGGGCAGGCTGCAAACCTGCCCTGCCACAGCAGGATCTGCCCAGGGTGCTCTGAACCTGCCCTGCCACAGCAGGATCTGCTCAGGATGATTTGGGAGCAGGGCTGGGAGTTGCTCACTCTGCTTTGTCAGGCTCTGCAAGGCAAACATGGTGATCTCAGTATCATTTTTTTCGTGATTGTTGGACAACAGATGCATCATTGGGTTTAAATTATTTCCTTTCTTTAGAAGAAACTGTATGAGGGACTTTATTTTGCAAAGAGGGATTCAAGTTTCTTATTTCATCCATGAGAAGAACTGAGGAAGGGACCAAACTGCTTCAGTGGCCACTGGCTACAGAGATGGGGAGCTTTGTTACACTTGTAGCTAATGGCATTCCTTATGTGAGCATTCTGCATCTGCTGCCAGCAATGGGTATAAAAAATGGGACTTGGTAGCAGTACTAAAGAGTCTTTTTAGCTATTTGTGTAAGATATTATAAAGTACTTTAATTTGGATCCCTGGGGCTGGACCCGATGATCCTTGTGGGTCCCTTCCAACTCAGGATTCTATGGATCATGATAATTAATTCAATTTAACAGGTTATTTGGAATAATGCCTGAAGGGGAAAAGTGCAATTTTCTTAGTGCTAGTTCAGTTCTGCATTTACATTTATCTGTGATATTTAATTATGGGCAGAAACACTGACTATTATTTGCATTAAGTATCTCGTACCCGTCTGGTCCTATTAAATATATTCCATTTTTCTGGTGCTGATAGTTGTTTTTGTAGGTTAACCACATTCTCTAAACGTGTGGGTTTTTATCACACTATTTCTAGCAGGTTTTCAGTGCCAGACAGGACATCTTTTCCCTAAGGGGAAAATGCAGAAGAGGAGAACTGGGAGATGGGATGCAACAGCATCACAGCTCCACCACATCACCCAGCAGAACCCACGGCAGGAGAAGTGATTGCACAGCTTATCCTTGGCTGCAAGGGTATGCTTCTCATTTGGAAACTGCTATTCATCCAAAATCTCCAATTCTTCTGCCCTCAGCGTGAGTGTTTCTGAGTTTTGCAGCAGGGCCTGGAGTGGAGCCGCACACGTGCGCACCTTTACATCTGGTGTTTTATGGATGGTTTGGAGGAGCTGTTACTAAGCAGCAGCTATATCAGGGCTCCATTTTATAAAGAGGAAGGGCTGTGTTACTCATTTTGTTTCCAAAAAATTCATTTGTTTTGCATTCCCAGAAGGTACTTTTATTCTCCCAGAAAGGTCAAGCAGAAACATTGATGTAAGTCCTGTTTATGGCAATTTTGTTAGATTTCCAGCAACTGCAATGGAACATATTTATAACAAGTGTGTTTCTCTCTAGGGTGATACCATTAGTCAAAATATGCTTTCTCATATTTCCTCTACATAAACACAAATATGTTTTAAGATTCAAACTCACTGGTCTTGAGGATTCCCACAGCCACATCTCATTAGAGGTTCAGAAGGCTGCACTAGCCGTGGTTTCAATTTGGGATGAAAAAGTTTTGTTAGGAGAAAGAACTTCGAGCAAACTAGAAGGGTAAAAACAGGATAATATTCCATGTGTGGGCTGTGGTCCTGAACAACACAGCAAGCCTGAGAAGTCCAGTGCTTTAGACATACAAGTTGTGATTTGATGTGCTGAGGGTCCAGGTCTGGGCTGGGATTTGTGCTGTTTCTATGTGAGCAGCATCTCACAAACTTCCACTCACCGTGCTCAGGATCCAGCTGTCATCTGTGGTGCAGTGCAGCCACGGCCTCTGCTCTCTCCAGGTATCCCAGAATATGTGGGGTCCTAGCAGAAAGTGTAAGGAAGCAAACTGTGCACTGCTACAAATGTCAGGAACACACTTGACAAGTAAAATGATGGCTGGGAAGGAGATCAGGGGTTGAGAAGATCAGAAGTTGGGACTGACAACCATGGGGATAAAATGAGTTCTGTATCTCCACTTCCATCTCATTTCTTCACTCACAGGGCTTCTCTTTCAATAACCCTAGCGTTAATCTGGAAAGAGTCCAGAAAAAGAGGTAAAAATCAGTCTGAATCAAGCTGAAATGACGTTTTAGATTTCAATGTAATAATGAGCTGGCCACGAATTAATTATTGAAAGCAAAGCCTTCTGTGATGCCTTAGGAGGATGTGTCTGCAGTGTGTGTCAGCTACATTCCTCCATGTACATCTCAGTCTGTACAGAGCTTGGTACAGACACAAAAACTGGGTTCATGGGAATTTTAGAACTCTGGTACCTTGAACTCTACATTTAAATGCAAATCTCACTGATGTATGTGGAACAAAAGTGAATAAAACTGGAAAGGGCAAAACCTCTTTTTTCCCCTCTGCTCCTGCTCCAGTTGAAGAGCAGCTGTTTGAAATGCAGAGGCCCCCCTTCCTGGGGTCTACCAGCACATGCATTAACTATTTTTTGGCAGCAATATCTCCAGCTGATCTCCATGTCCTAGGACCTCAGTGAGTTGAAGCAGGATTTCAGGCCCAAGTTCCAAGGAACAGCATTAAGGGCGTTGTTCTGTATCGCTGTGTTAAAAACACTCACTCCAATTCAGCAGGAAGAAAGCTGGCAGAGCCCTGCCTCCCCTGCTCTGCCAATATTTATGAGCACTCTGGGGGCTCATCAGCGCTGCGAGGGAAGAGCGAAGCGAGTGCTCAGATTATGTTCCGAATCTTTGGGGCCAAAACTTGTTTTTTTCACACAGCATTTCAAGAAAATGATTTTGTTTTTCCCACAGATTAGAATGGACAATTGACAATAAATTGCATTTTTCTCAGGGTCATCAGCCATCCTTCCCAACACCCATCACATCCCTTGCAGTCACAGTTTAGAGGGGTTGGAGCTCGTGTAAGGCAAGAGAAAAGGGATGTGGGCTGTCAAAGGTGGGTTTGACCAGCAGCAGCCACTGCACTATTATTTTATCTTTTTGTACATTGAAGGCTAAAAGTGACAATGTCAGGTATTTGAAAGTGTCCTAGTTTTGTGTGAAATGGATTTATTGGAGATTCATAACAATGAGAACAAAACATTCATCGCTGATGGACTCAACTGTATCACAGTGAATAGGATTTGCTGAAGCTAAGACAGACCCCATGGCAGCTCAGAAGAGAAATCATGTGCTAGGAATAGAGAACAATTTAAATTACACAATACTCACCAAATCTTCTTTAGGATCTCATTAATGGAATAAGAACAGGGAAAAAAGTGATGGAGAAACAGAGTTGAAGAATTAAATAAGCGTTTGGGACTCACTTTCTGTGCAACCAACTTTCTGACAGCTAAAAATAAGTTTAGAAATAAAGCCATGTGGATAATGTGGTCTTTTCTTCTGATTGCTTTAGTTGCACCTCATCAGTTATGGATTTCTCTACACCTCCAGCTTCTCTACCCCAAAGTCTCTATCAGACAATGAAAGCAAAGGAAGTATATTGGAACTGAAGACAAAATACTAATGAAGAAAATGGATGTTACCTCTAAAATGTAGTAAAATTCAACCATTGGAATACTATGGACAGAGCAATGCAGAGTCTACTGAGCACGGCTGAGAAGACACATTCTGAGATGATTCCCACTAGAAAATGTTTCCCTGTGTGCACCACAGCCATGCTGGGGTCTGTCTGTCACTGCTGGGGCGGTTGAACATTGTGAAAAGAAAAACAGAGGGGAAGATTGTCATGATTGACAAGAGATTAAAGGATTAAACAATAATAACTTGGATAAATGACAATTAAGGATGAGAAAACTTTCTGAAAGTAATTGAAGTTGAGCTCTGGAGAGCGAGTAGAACTGCTCAGGGTTTTTCATGGGGCCACAGGTGGAAACTGAGAAAAAGAACTTGGTAAAACTGAGAGTAAGCACTGAACTTTGGGACAATTTCTCTGGTTAAGGGGGTACAAGCTCCATCACCAAGTCCTTTATATTTCAATGTTATAAATCTTTTTATGCTGTGGGGGATGATGTTACTGTCAGATGTGCAAACTAAATCTAACATTGTTAATAGATATTAATTGTCTTCTGTGTGTCCTTGCTGCTCGGGTAGGGCAGCAGAGGAAAATGGTCATGGAATTAACAATTCATCAGCTATAATTTGTTTCTCTTTAGGAATATATCTTACATATGTAGTAGTAGATTCTTGTGGGCTTTTCCATGTGTTTTCTGAGTCAGGAGTTAATATATTATAAATGAAAGCACTAAAAATTTTTCACAGCTAAACTTTTGTATATCTTGGATTCATAGCTTTAGACAGGCAAATATTTGAATAGATCTTTTTTCCAAAAAATCAATTCCAGTGTCCTAGCAACAGTTCCATAGTTGATTACAAATATCAGACTTCCCAGGGTATTGTGGAATTCATTCTAGCAATCCAATTTAATTAATTCTCTCTTCCAACTGATCACCAGACTGACACAGGTTTTGAAGCTTGGAAGAAACCTCAGATGTGAATGAGAGTGGAGCACCCTCCAGGAGATGGGCATGGATCTGTGAAAAAAGGAGCAAGAAATCCATTGCCAGTAGTGATGGCATTGATTTTTAAAAGGTGCCTAAAGCCAAAGCTTATTTCTCTTTCATGCTGGTGGAGGAGTAGCAGGATGTTTGAGAGATTTCTGCAGGACTTATTGTACTAAAGGAATGGACACTGCTGCTCCAGGGGAGACTGTGCCTTGGGAAGTGCAAAACCTGAGCAATCAGCTCAGAAGGTTCAGTTTGTGTTGTACTTTCAGAGGCTGAAGGGCAGTGAACTGCTGGAGTCACACCAGCTCTGCCCTGTGGGGCATGGAGGGAGTTATCAGTGTGAAACCCTTTAGAGAAAAAAGAAAACTCCAGTAAGATAAGGCAAAATTACATAAATAGGAAAAGACAGTTGCTTTTTCCATATGAATGGTTCTGTAGGCAAGAGAACCTGAGTCAAATGCTGAAAATGCCTCCCTTGGTTGGCTCCTCTTCACCCTGATTAATCCAAATGAGGGAGTTCTGTGCCAGGGGCTCAGCAGCAGGACCATGGGGTTGGATTTCTGCTGTCCTGATCCTGTGCAGGCTCTTCCTCAGGCTCTGCCAGGCAAACCCAGCTCTGGGCCTGAGCTTTCAGTCACAGAGTGCAGTTCTCCTCTCTGAAATTCATTCATGTTTCACTATTTTGCAGAGGACAGCCCTGCAAAGACCACAAGTGGGGCTTTCAAGTCTATACCCTGAGTACAAACTCAAAGCCACATTGTTCTCCCGATTTCCTTGAGATTTTTCCTCCTTCAGTGCCTGGAGGATAAAAGCAGTAATTTGAAATTTGCATCCATATTATCTGCTGCCTTCCCCATCCATATGCACTGTCTCCAAGAGCCCAGGGCAAAGATGCCATTATGCTCAGTCACTGCCCAGCCAGGTGCACTCAGGAGATCTAACAATGTTAATAAAAGGCTTGATGAAGAACAAAAAATAAACAAACCTGCTATTGTGCCTGTAAGAATTGCTGCTACCAGGAAATTAAAAAATTACACGTGGCATATTCTGCCTGGCTGCACTCAGCACTGCTGTTCAACTCTGAAATCATGGCCACCAGGTACACAGAAAACCAAGATTTGCAAAAAAAATATATCAATTTACAAAACATGCTGAGGTTACAAAAATGTCTTTTTATTTTCTGCATCTCTGAGACTGCATATTTATTTTTATGGCTTAAAACGCAACTCTAAGAAGTCACATTACTGTGTGCATCTCATTCTTGAAAGATGGCCTAGACTTTAAATTTAAAAAAAAGTTTTGCTGAAGCTTTACCACACTCAGAGGACTACAAGCTCCACAGTGTGTTATTTTAAAAGATAAGGAAATAAAGAATTGGCTGGGAGTGTGTTTATCTGCTTTCAAAAGTCAGTAATGTGAGGGGAAAAGGATATCAGAGAGTATTTGAAAAAGACACAGATTAAAAAAAACTAATTATAGAAGGGAGCTATTTCAGAAACCAGACACTGGGTATCCTGCTGTAGTGCTCACAGACCTGGAGGGATGGGATCCATGGAGGAACTGAGTCAAAAAGAACAGATTTCTGTCAGATTTATTCCTTCAGACACTGCTCCCACTCCTGTGGGACCAAAGTCAGGGTTTGCAGCCCTGCAGGGGCCTGGGCTGGTGGAGCCCTGGGACTTGGGAGATGCTCCTGCTTTTTTTGGAGAGCTGCACTGATTGAAAAGGAGCATTTTCTCTTGTTTCTGTTCCCCTTGTGGGGTTTTCTGTGCACAAACTTTTCAGGGACAGGGGATGGTGCAGCCCCAGAGGAGCAGCAGCACACACTCACCTGGGACTGGTGGGACTCAACACCCTAAAGGTCTTTCCCAACCTAAAATCTGGGATTCCAAGGCTGTTTTAACCACTGCAGCAACTCAGGGTTTGTCCCAGCATTCATTCCATCCCTTCCCTTGAGGGAGTTAAGTGGGACAAGGACATCTTTGGCTGAAAAGACAGAGATTTAAGACATCACAGAGGAACCTCCCTGGATGTTTCTCTCCATATCTCTCCTTCTCTAAGAGCACTGTGTGAGGAAAACCTTTTTTCTTCACAGAGTCAAGGGAAAAAGGCCCCTCTATCAGGGCAGTAGAGTCAGTCAGTGCCAACTACTGTGGTTAATCCAGTGTCAAATTGCAAATGGCTGTGAGGAAAATTCAGGATTCACTTGGTGATCCCAGGAGAAGAGGAGGGATGAGTAAGACAGGTTGGCTGCAGGTCTGTAGAGTGATATTTGTGTTAATGTTTTGTCTTTAAAAGCTATGAAAATATACATATCTGCTGTCTTAATAAAGGATGTTATCTAGGGTGCAAAATAAAGAATTTAGAATATAGGAAATGTCAGGTTTATGGTACTTCATGGCAATTTTTACCTAAATCTACCTTATAAGTGCATTTCTCAGACATGAATCTTTGTGGTGTCTGTGAAGACAATAGCTGTGGGGAAATATTTCAGTCGATATTTGGGCAAGGCTTATACACGTGACAAAACAAGATTATGGCTTTTCATCCCCAGATTTGTCTTTCTGAGACTCTGCTGTCCCTGAGGAGACCGAGCAGCTCTGGAGCTGGATGGAGCTGGATGTGGATTGGGATTGTGTGGACTCCAGCACCCTCTAATGGTGCCAGCACTCGCTCCCTGTGCGTCCCTAAATCCTTACAAATCCTTTCAAACTGTGGAATAATGAGAACAATTCTGCTGCAAATGGCCAATTTTTCACTCGGTGGCAATTAACAGTTTTGTGCTATTTTAAAGAGCTTTAATTGCAATCTGTTCTGTCAGACCCTGTAGCACACTCCATATATCCTGCCTGTATTTCCACGTTAAATTAGGATAAAATGTTCCAGTGGGGGATGGGACAAATGAAGAATCAGAGTGAGCAGATGCAGGTGATGACTAAGAGCAAACAACATCCCGTGTGCAGCTTGGCAGGGCTGGGACTGCTGGGTAGGACAAAAAAATCTGAGAAACCTGAAGGGGAAATTATATTTATATTGGTTTAATATAAATGGGAAGATAATTGTTTAAATCTAATAGACAATTAGGTTTAATATTGTCTAATAGACAATAGGTTTAATATTAATGGGAGGTTAATTGTCTAAATCTAATTTTTGTCTGACAGCTGAAGAGAAATCTTAAAACTGAGTGTTCAAACAAAGGTCCACCTGCTTCATTAGAGCCCTGCTGATTTACATGAGTATGTTCTAGCAGTTTCCTAATTTGCTTTCTCCACTGCAAAGTAGCATCCATGGGTTATGTGGATAAAGGAATGGTGGGACCATTGTGTGTGTGCACAAACTCCTGTGAAATGGAGGAGTCCCAGTACAGAGCTGCAAAATCCTGCTGCAATAACAAAAACTGGCTTTTCCTGGAGTTTCTGGGAAGGTGTTAATGTGTAAATGTGGTGGCTTATCCCACAGAGTGGAGAGTTCTTAATGCTTGTAACAAAAATACAGCTTGCTCATAGCTCAGTCCCAATGCTCAGTGCATGCCCTAGGAAAGCTTTGCCTGCTCCTCTGCACAAGCTGGGTGCAGCAATCCTGAGAGAAAGCCCAAATCTGATATGATAACATTGAGCATTCAGATTTGATTTATCTCCTTACCTACAAGTACAGCGTGGGGAAGGCCAAGATGGGTCTGAGATAGGGAGGGTTGCTGTGTTTTTCCTACAATAAAGGACAGAAATGGGCCAGCCTTGGGGCTCACAAGCTTTTTTAGCTCAGCAGGAGCTCAGGAGCCAGCCAGGGTTGGGTTTAGTTCCCATTTTAGCTCATGGATTATCAAATTTTCTTGGATCTCTGTCACTGATAAGCAAAACCACGTGGAACCTACCCAGATAAAAATATGTCTGACAACTGGGTCACTCCTTTATTTTACATGCCCTGGCTCCAGAGTAGTTGGAAAAGTTGGCTCTGCCCAAAGTTTGGCTCCCTGCAGCTTGCAGGGGCTGTAGCTGACTTTGCCCACAGCTCCAAGGCTCATGTGTTACCAGCTCAAGCAAGACTGGGAAATGAACACTGGGGAAGTAACTTGTGCAACTTTGGGTTTTGAATCAGAATATCATTTTGAAATTCAGACATTAAGCCAGGCACAGTTTCACATTCAGCACTGCAAAGACAAACTGCATTTTCCAGTTGTGGTTTTTTTACAGGACAATTGAGCATTTTCTACCATGAGTGATTTTTTTTAAAGCATTTTCTCACAGGAAAGAGCATCTCAGTGAAATTTGTACATATGGGGTTTTCTGCAATTGTTGTAAAAACTGGCATTTCTTTCCTGATTTCTTTTAGCTGGTTTGGACCAGTGCCAGAGCCATCTTAGCTGCTGTCAGCCTTGCTCTTGGGGATGACGTGTTCCCTGGTGCCCTGAGTGCCACTGGTGAGTCACCACCATCTTCCTTTCTTTAAGCACCCAACACTTCGTTTCTCCAGAAGAACCGGTGATGATGAGCCTTGTTTAAATTACCCTAAAGCTGCTGGGACCCGGGGTTTGTCTGCAGTCTGTGGCAGTGGTTTTGAACAGTGTTGTTACACCATGGTGCAACCACAGCTTGCTGAGCTCTGCAGAAGTTCCTCTCCCTGTTGAAAGCTGGTGAAATGTGTCTTAGCAGGAAACTGCTCGTGGTCAGGGTTGAATTTAAGGATAGGGATGTTTATTAGGATAATCCCACTGTTGTATTTCCTGTGGAGCCCAATCAGGCTGCACATCCAGAGAGGTTTTTCTCTCCTTTTACAACTGGCTGAAGGTCAATTTAGATTTAATATTTACTCTGAATAACACATGCAGTATTGATTTCTGGAAAGGGCACGAGGAGCCTTATCCCAGGTATATCTCACTCCAGCTGTTTCAAATGGGGAGCTACAGCAGAACCACAAGTGCAGAAACACACCCCAAGATTTAATGTCACCTGATTGTTTTGTTTCAAAGAGCTGTATTTGGGAATCTCACCTCAGATGAGCTCATGTTTATATAACTAAGTGTCCCCTGGAAGCCCAGGAAATAAGAATTTTGAGGATGATCCATGTGGATCTTAGAGGATGTAGAAAAACTGGCTGTTGAACAAAAGAAAAAGCCTGAACTTTGTTTGCAGAGGCTTTACCTGACACAGTCTGCTCACTGCTGCCTGTTCCTTTGCTGTCTGTGGGGAAGGTGCCTTCCTGCTTCACAGGAACATGCAGGAAAAATGTCCCATGGATGTGCTGTTCATCCCATCTGCCTCACGAGAGGAGATTCTGTGAGCTGCTTTAGGGAGTGATCTAACTCACAAAAGTGATTTTTAAATATTATTGATTATAAAATGTACTGCTGGCAAAAATATTCCTCATCAGTGCTTACACTGTGGGGGAAGGAGGGAAACAAGGGGGCACTCACATCTTCTTCTCCTAAATCCTCAAAACTTGGGGTGTTTGTGTTCTAGATGCCCTTCCTGAATCTCCTGGGAGGAGGTTTTTCATGTGTGTTTATATATATAAAAAATAAATATAAATTTCTGTTTAAGGGTTACATGCAGCTCAGGCCAAGCTATGTTATCCTGTCTGCAAGGCACTTTGGTACAGCAGGGGCTCCCCAAAATCTTGGTTAAGTTCAACCCCACACAGAAAATTAAAACAGGTGCCAAATGTTCAGGTTTTATATTAAAGGAAGAATTGAGTAGCTGGAGAAGAGGATAATACTGATTGTAAAGCTTGAGCAGGGTAGAGAACAGGTTAATAGAGCTGTCACTTCAGTAGTGAATAATTTTTTTGAAAAAAACAGAGATTGTAGATCATATCCCTCTTAAAATAGTGGGAGAACTAAATTTGGAATTACAGGTGTGGCCTGAGGATTTGTGGGTGATGTCTTAATTCATTGATCTGGGCAGGAGAATGGCAAATGTGGTGCCTGTACCCAAAAAGAGAAAAGGGTTGGTGGAGGCAGCACGGCTCCGAGTGTGATCCCAATGAGGGAAGTTTTAGAACAAACTCTGAGGGGAAAAAAACCTTGCTGAACAAAGAGGTGACCAGAAAGTGTCACAAATTACACCAGAGGTTTGTCAGAAGAACATTCTGTCAGATAAGTCATTCTCTTGATGAGAAAACTAATTTCCTTACCAGACATGATAGAGTGGAGTTAATTACCTGGAGCTGCAACTCAAATCACTGAGTGAGAATGAGGAGATTCCTACCAGAATTCAAAGGGGTTTGTGGAGCAGTCTGGGGCACGGGGGTTCTTTTTGTTTTCTGTTTTATACATTAAATGCCATGTTGGAGAGGGCACTCCTTTTGTTCCACGAGTTGTCTGGAATATGATTGTCCCATGGATATTCCGTAATAGTAAGTGAATATTACATATATATTCACTTATATATGGAAGTGTGTTTGTGTGTGTATATATATACACACAAACACACTCCTGGGTGTGTGCTGAGGGAATTGAAGGCAATGCCAAGCTCTTGTCTGTGCAGAGGACAGGACAGTGCTGCAAGGTCCCAGGATGGGTCAGAGGGGAGGCACCACAGTGGGTCTGTCTGGTGCCACCTCCCTGCTCCAGCAGAGCCATCCCGGAGCACCGGGCACAGGTTCGTGTCCAGACAGCTCCGGAATATCCCCAGGGAGGAGCCTGCACAGCCTGTCTACTCTCTGCTCAGGGCTGGGCACTGCCAGGGAACTTCTTCCTCATGTCCAGCTGAAACTTCCCGAGCATCAGTTCCGCTGGTGCCATTGCTGGGCCCAGGAGCAGAGCCTGGTGCATGTTCTGACACCTCCTCTTTGATATTTATGGATCAGCCGTCTCCTCCCGAGGCTGCTGAGCCCCAGCTCCCTCAGCTTTCCCCTCAGAGAGGCTCCAGCCCCGCCATCACCTCGACAGCCCCGGGTTTGCTGAGCTGCGGAGCCCGGAGGGGCACACAGCGCCCTGGGTGTGCCCACAGGGCTGAGCAGATGGGGCAGCTCCACGTCCCTACCGTCCCCAGCACACAGAGCCGGCACGGGCGGGCTGTGAGGGGAGAGCGCGGCCGGAGCAAAACTCCCTCAGCCAGGGCAGGCACGGGCAGGCTGTGAGGGGAGAGCGCGGCCGGAGCAAAGCTCCCTCAGTCGGACTGTGAGGGGACAGCGGCCGGGGCAAAGCTCCCTCAGCCGGGCTGTGAGGGGGAAGCGCGGCCAGAGCAAAGCTCCCTCAGCCGGGCTCGGCACGGGCGGGATGTGAGGGGAGTGAGGCCGGAGCAAAGCTCCTTCAGCCGGGCTGTGAGGGGACAGCGGCCGGGGCAAAGCTCCCTGAGCCGGGCTCCGTGCGGACGGGCTGCGAGGGAGACAGCGCGGCCGCAGCGTCCCTCCCTCAGCCCGAGCGCCACTGCCCGCCCGCCCCGCCAGGGGGCGCCGCTGCCCGCAGGCCGCTCAGCCGAGCGCCGAGCGCGCCGGCCCCGGGGCAGCCCGCGCAGCCGCGCGCCGATGCGCGACGCTGAGGGCGGCGGGATGGCGCTGTGGCGGGGGCTGCGCTGCTGCCGCCGCGCCTTCGCCTGGGTGCCCGTGCTGCTCATCGCGCTGCTCCTGCTCTGGTCCTACTACGCGTACGTCTGCGAGCTCTGCCTCGGTGAGCGCCGCCCCTGCCCAGCGGGGCCCCCGCTGCAGGCCGTCCCTCGGTGCCGCCGGGGCCCCCGCGGAGCTGCGGGCGGGGGGCGCGGCGGGCCGGGGGCTTCGGCTGTTCCCTTTCTCCTCTTACTCTTTCCATTCTCCTTCTTCTCCTCTTCCTCTTCCTATTTCCCTCCTCCTCTTCCTCGCCTTCTCCACTTCCTCCTCGCTCTCCTCATCCTCTCTTCCTCCTCCTCCTCCTCCTGCCGTGCCCGCGGTGTGAGCGGGGCCCCGGTGCCCCTCGGTGTCCCGAGGCTTCGATGCCGGCAGCGATCCGTGCGCAGGGACGAACACTTCAGTACGAGCCGAGCCCTGCTCGGGATCAGTGGGGTTTCGGATGTGCTGCCCTGCTTTCCGCAGGGCTTGTGCCCGGCCGGGCGGGCTGCGGGCTGGGGGTGCTGTCTGTCGGTCCTGGGCCCCGGTTCTGTGTGTCCTGGCAGCGGGGAGGTGGCGTTTGAGAGGGCTGGGATGGTGATCCCCCCGTGAAAGGCGGCGTTGTTGTGATTTGATAACGTGCAGATGTGATTTGTGAGCTAAACAGTAACAAACACCAGTCTATGCCCTGCCTTACAATGGTTTTATGTTTGTATTGTGAAAAGGAAATAAATAGGTTACATGGGATCACACTCAGGCGTGGAGTTGTTACAGTAGCACAGAAAACGCTGCATTTGAGAAGAGGAAGTTTTATGCTGGCTAGTAATTGTATATTTAATGTAACAATTTAACTGTATAGTAAGTTGCAAACTTTCTTATGTTTGTTATATCTGGTTTAGTGTGCTATTGGAAAAAAGAGTTGTTAGCTCTGGTGGAGAGAAGAGCTGGAAGCTTGGATTTGTGAAATTGTGAGAAGGAGCTGTGATTCCTCAGGACAGAGTAAGGCAGACAAACGAAACCAGAGGTCTCAGATAGTTTGAGATATTCCTGGGGCAGGAGCTGCCTTCTGGTGCTGCACAGCAAACGTAAATCAGGTGTTTGTTAGGGTTGGCAGTGCAGTGAGACCTGCTGGTTTTTCTCCATGGGAGCTAGAATGAAATGCAGCTTCTTTGGTCTGTTTTAATCAGCAGCTTGGCAAAGCCCCCAAACACTTCATCGCATTTATCCCATCTCTGAGACTGTGGGCTGTTTCTTTCAAGAATTCACATGGGATGATATCTCTGAGGTGCATGGAACTGTCATTAGAACATGTGACAAAAAATGTGGAGCATTTTCCTGGAACACTGTCAGTGTTTTGAGATGTGCTGTGCAAATTCAGTAATATTGAACACAGGCTGATCCCAGGTCCCCGTGCAGCTGCTGGAGGAGGCTCAGGTGATTTCAGTGAGGTTTGGGTTGGGCTGTGCTGCTCCCCAAGTGCTGGTTCAGCTGGCAGGAGCTCAGCTTGCTGTGTGGAATCACAGCTTAAATTCATTCATTTTCCCGCACCCACCATGGTTTTTTACCCTGTTTCTCTCTCATCTATTTTATTTGTGTGTGGAGGAGTTTATCTATGCAGAAGTTGCGATGATTGAGTTATTTCAGGATTGGAGCATGAACACTTGGCCTGTGCTGTTACTTGCCAAGCAGGATGTTGTCTCTCTCTAATTTCTAACCCAGCAAGGCTTGCTGAGCTGGCTGCCTCTTCTCAGCTGCTGGGAGCCTGTAAAGAGTGAATGCTTTGTCTGGAGCCTGGATTTACATTTTCAGCTGTGCTGAGCTGGGGTGATGTCTGGGAGGCACCTCCTGATGCTCTTTGAGCTCTCAGTGCTGGGCTGGCCAGTGAGTCACAGGAGGAGGGCTCTGTTCTTGTTTGCCACGGTGACAGCAGTGATCCTCCCCAGAACCTTTTGTATCTCTGTGTTCTTGTCTCAGGTAAATCCTTAGCCAGGCCCTGCTGCAGGAGGGAGCCAGGCAGTGCTTGTGAAAATCTCATCGTGGCTTGATTGGCAGCAAAGCAAAGGGAAAAGTGAAGGTTTCCTAACAGTCTTGTTTACTTGAAATTGAGTGGGCAGAGACACAACAAAGATTCGGTTTCTTTTTTCATCTCCGTTGCTGTGTGGCACAAAGCTTTGTCTTCCAGGCAATGCTCTATCAAAATATCACAGAACTCCCTGTTTTCAGTTCAAAAAGCTGTCCTTGTCTCTTCTGTTAAACTTGCATGCTGGCTTTTCAGATAATGGATGGATTTTCAAATAGTCACTACAAGAAGGCATTGAACAATGCACCTTCTGCTGCTTGCTCAGAGGCTTCTGTTAGGAGGGCCTTTTCTCTCATTATGGTGGAATAAGAAGGGGTTGTAAAATTTCTGCTGATAGGTAGTGTAAAAAAACAATGAACTCAGTGCAGTTGCTGACTTGGCCAAAGCTGAGAAATTTTTAATTTTTTAACCCTGCTGATGCAGAAATGCTTTGGGACAGTGCTTACAATGAAGAGTCAAGACCACCTTGAGATCAGTAGAAAGCAGCTGCAAGTGTGTGGAAAATGCAGAGACACAGGTGCTAGAGGAGCCCTGGTGATCTTCTCCCTGTCACCACAGGATTGCTTTTATCATATTTCTAATGCAATATATACAGAATGTATTTTATAAGCAGGGAAAAGACAGCACAAGTGAGAGTGAGTGAACATCTTGCTGTGGGTGTGTGCGTGAGTGAAGAGTTCTTATGGATACTTTGTTTGATGCTGAGCTGTGGGCCATCTCTTTGCCTCTTGAATGTGAACATTTTTCCTAAAATGGCTGTATTTCACACAGAAATGTTAATTGTCACAAACTTCTCTGAGATTCATATTTCCTCTGTGGACACTTGGTTTTTTTTTTTGTTTTCCAGTGACTGTGAGCAACCCTGTGGAGAAAGGTATGTGTGATAATTTATTATTTGCCATGCAACCCTCATGTAAAAGGGCTCACAAATGTTCTGGCTGAGATATCAGAAATATTTGCTGTCATATTTTTAAGGTCCATCCTCTTTCAGTGTTTCCTTCCTGTGACTGCACCCTCCTGAGGCACTGAGCATGCTGAGCTCCTGGGTGCCCTGGGAAATGCTCTGTCAGTCTGGGCAGAGCATGGGAAGGCTCTGATCCCTCTGACTCTTTCAGAAAAGCTCTGTGTGTGTCTGTGCACACCCACACCCCTCTTCTCCCTTTCCCTTTCACATTTCCAGAGCTGATTTTACAAGCCAAACAGAAAATACTAGTTCCCATCTGCAGCCCACCTGGCTTTTTTTGCTGTTCTGGTTGATCTTTCAGTGAAAGCTATTTTTGCTAAGTTTTCTCCCCCAGCTCTGGTGCCCACTAACAGATCCTGAGTCACAGCACAGTAGGATTGCTCAGTGACACTCTTGAGGTGTGTTGGTGGAGGTAATGGCCATGTGCTAAGAATAAGGAGTCAGTGGCTATTTTAACATTTTTCTCCTTCTTTGGATGCTTTTGGCTAATCCAGGTGTTCTCTTGGTGGCTTTGTTCTTCAGGGGTTGTGAAGGACAGGAGTAGGTGTAGTGTGAGCTGTTCCATGAAGAGCAGTGCCAGCTCACATTTAAAGATCCTCCAGATTGCTGCATCCAGTAAATTCCTCTATAAAGCAGCTCAAATGTTTGAAATTGCTACAGAGAAACTGCAGAAAGCAGGATGTTAATGACTGAAAGATGTTAATGGCTGCTCTGCAGAAGAAAGTTCATTGTTGCCTGATCTGTTAGTGCATCTGCAGGTCAGCTTCCTCTAATGTGCTGCTAGCTGATCAACAAAATTAAACCTGTTGCAAGATTTACCTCTTTCCATATTAATTAAAAATGGCTCAGCTCCACCTGTAGTGTGAGGATAACATCTGAAACCAGCTTGGAGCATGAGGATGACTTAGCTGTGATTCACAGCTCCTTCCCACAGTCCATCACATCCTTGGGAGATGTGTCCTGTCTCATTAGAAACTCTCACTGATGCATTTGACCTTTTGTACCAATTTTCACACAGGAAAAGAAGTGTTTTGACATAGTTAAGAAGTGTTTGAATTTTAGATTTCTCTTTCCAACTGGTTATTTTAATCTTATTTTCTAGAATTTGAAGCTGAAATGAAATGGGGAAACGAGATTGTTATTGCAATGAAATGATGTGTTTAAATAAAACTATCTTGTAACTTTGATAATGTCTTAATGAGCTGAGTGTTAAAGAAATGGCAAATAGTCTGTGCAGCTGAAGGACAGCTCCTTTGGCTCCCTGGCCATGGAAAGCCTGCAAATGCCAAAGGAATCAGGTTTGCACATTGAACTGAGACTGTTCTGACATGGGCTGGTTTGCAATTCTCCCTCAGTAATCACAAGCCCTATTTTGCTCAATTTGAGGGAAGTTTTCCTCACTTATTGTATCAACTGTGGCAAATGTAAAATATGTTTAATAAGAAATTAGGCTTTTTCTGGTGATGTAAAGCTCATATTATTTCTGCTGTCACAAGAGGATCATGGTGCAGGGGTGGGCAGTGCACACTTTGCTTCCCACTGCTTTTAGCAGCAACTGAACCCCAATACTGGGAGGAGCAAAATTCACCTTTGCACTGCTCAGCACCAGCCAGATCTGCTGGGCTTGTGCCTGGACTGTGGGGAAGGGACAGGAATCCTGTCATTCCCAGGGATAGGGGGCTGTCACCTGCCCTGTGGGACAATTCTCTGACAGCTGCATCTCCCACAGAATGGGATCAGGTGGAGCAGGGGGAGCTCTGAGTTTGGTCACTCCTGAGCTCTGGGTGCTGCTGACCCTCAGCATGAGGTTTAGCTGGACTGCAATAATGGGTGGCACTGGATGGACATCAGGCTTTTCCTTTCTTCTTTTTATTTTTTCACTTTGTTGTGCAAAATTTGAATTATGCCCATCGTGGATGAAACCTTTGCTTAAGAAGTCATTACTCTGTTTCTGTTTTTTTCTTTTCTCGTTTTGTTTTTAGTGGCCTATCTTGTAGTATTCCATATTCTCTTTGTGCTCTTTGTGTGGACATACTGGAAGTCTGTTTTCACTCTCCCAATACAGCCAGGCAAAAAGGTAAGAGAGCCAACACCTTTCATTCCTTGCAAAACAAAAGCACAGATGTTAAAAAGAACTCAAAAATCCTTCAGTCTAGTTCATCTGAAGAGGAGAGTCAGAGGCAAATGTCTCTTAATTCTTTTCAACCAAATATTTACTTTGTCATGTTGCTGGGGTTACTAGATTTACCTTTTTTTCACATTTTATCTCTCTATGTAATACTAATAAAACACTCAGACTGAGGCAGCAAAATGAGGTCAGTATTTGTGTGGCACTCCAAATATACTCAGCCTTGCTCTGATCCTGATTACAAGAATGTAAATTTATAAATAACAACTAATCCCAGTTTTAAATATTAAAAAAGGTTCTTGCTCACTAGAGAGCTGCTGAATGTGTTATGAAGGTGAGTAATGGCATTCATCTAGGGCAGCAATAGAAGCAATTCTAGTAAGTTGTTTTATGAGCCTTAATTTCAGTTTTTCATTTCTTATTGCTGTCTCTCGGTATTCTGGCTCTCCAGCACTCACTGCCTCCCTTTGTCTTCTTAACAAGCACATTTCCCACGACATTAACCTCAGGAGGGGGAGGTAAAAGCGTTCCCAAGCTGAGCTGGATGTGAAAGGCTCAGCTGTGTGTGAAATGCTCTGTGGTGCCCGTGCTGAGCGCTCTCCGGTGCCCTCTGCTTGCAGTTCCACATGTCCTACGCTGACCAGGAGCGCTACGAGAGCGAGGAGCGGCCCGAGGTGCAGCGGCAGATCCTCGCCGAGATCGCCAGGAAGCTGCCGGTGTACACGAGGACAGGGAATGGAGGTCAGGCCGGCACGGGGCCCGAACCCCCCCAGTCACGGCCAGCAGCAAGGCTGGCACCCAGAGCATCCTGCTGAGCAGCAGCATTGCCAGGCACCCACTGACTCCTGCCCTCCCTTGCTCTCAGGAAAAACAAAAAAAGCCTTGAGCCCTCTAATTCAGTGCAGTTCCAGGTGCTGCCTTTGAGAAGCAAGATGTTACCCTCTGGATTTACAGTCCACATATGCTGTCTGTATTTAGAAATAGCAATAGAATAATCAAATCTGTCATAATTTTTACTTAAAATGGACTCTGGCTTAGGGATGCAGCACATACTTCTGTGACCAGTTTTCTGTATTGTGTTCAGTGATTAAATGCCTGCTGCACTCCCTTCACAGCTTAAAGAAATCTGTGTTCATATTGGAGGCTCTGACCTGTTTGTTTCTGTCAGGCAAGCCATTTTGAAGCAGAGAACTGGAATAAATAGAGAATTATCAAAATGAGGTGTAGGTAGTTGAGTAAATGTGGATGCAAGTGTGCAGCTTTGGTTTGTCACTTTTGAGCTGGCTGTATGAGTTAGAGCAGGTTTGGGATAGATGTTAGGAAGGAATTCCTTCCTGTGAGGGTGGGCAGGCCCTGGAACAGCTTCACAGAGCAGCTGTGGCTGCCCCTGGATCCCTGGCAGTGCCCAAGGCCAGGCTGGACAGGGCTTGGAGCAGCCTGGGACAGTGGGAGGTGTCCCTGCCATGGCAGGGAATGGAACAAGATGGACTTTAGAGTCCCTGCCAGCCCAAAGCATTCCATGGTTCTGTGATTTTGTGCTTTCACTCATTGTTGCACCATCTGCAAGTCTCCATCAGAACTGAGTGTTGCTTACCTGATTGTGACCTGCAGCAAACACCAGGTCACCTGCTGAAGTGATAGAGGAAAGAAAAAGAATAGTTAGGAAATGAGCACAGTATCAACTAACAGATAAAAAAAACCAAAACACTTTTCCTTTGTTTTAATTTGTCTCTGATTGCAGGGATTCGGTTCTGTGACAGATGCCAGCTGATCAAACCTGACCGTTGTCACCACTGCTCTGTTTGTGCCATGTAAGTCATGGGCTGCAGTCACCAGAAGGTTTTGGGAGTGGGCTGCTCCTTCAGGTGTCTTTGTACACAAAAAGGTTCCCCAGGGTCTCTGTCCCAGCTGCAGCTCTTCTGCTCTAGGGCAGAAATCATTCTTGTGTCTCTCTATCTCCACAAGGACCAAGGACATTGGTTGGTCTTCAAACACTAAGAAATGTTCCATTCTTAGAATTATATCTACCTTAAAAAACTTAGAGACAGCATCATTTTGAGTATCTGTAGTGTAGAAACCTCACAAAAATCAAAGTTTTGCTGTTGATCTGCAGTTGGTAATGAAGTACCAATTAAAAATCTTCCATTTTTCTTTTTTGTCCTTTTGCAGGTGTGTGCTAAAAATGGATCATCACTGTCCATGGTATGTCCCAGATAACTGGTTTGTGGTTTTCTGAAAGGAAAGGTTACTTAGATATATTTCTGTATGCCTCTCATGTCTGTATGCCTCTCACATTTTAGGCCATCCATCTCTTTAGTTTGGGAAACTTATAAAATAATTGCACTTTGAGATTGCCTGAAATTAAATTTTAACAAATCATTCACATTCACTCCATAACCCATGTGTAAAAATGCTATAATACTGATAAAGTTTCAACCCCAACTGCTAATTCACTCATTAACTATTATTGAAATTTGAAAGGAACTCCAGCTTAGCCTTTCCTTTGGGCTCTCTCAGTGTTTCAGCTGCACTTGGGGTGCTCCCAATAACAACAATTGCACATGGATTGTTTCTGGACTGATGATGGTCAGAGACAGTCTGTGCAGAAAGCTGCATGGAATAATTGAGCTTTACACCTTCCAGAATTGCTGCCACTAAATTTCTTAAATTCCTCCTTTTTTTTAAAAAAAAAAAAGGAAGATTTAAGAATTCAGAAACAAGCCAAACATTTCCCTACCTGAACCTTCCTGGTGATCAAAATTGGAGAGGATTTTCCAAACCTGAGTTCTGACACAAACACCCACTGGGGTTTTTTTGTACATCCCCGTGTTCCTTTCCAGAGTTGTCCTGTGCATGGAGAATTCTAACCAGGGTGGAGTGAATTGGGCTGTGTGTAACAAACAGGCAGGGCTGAGGTGGCTCCTGAGCTTTGCAAAGGAATAAAGCAGCACAGAACTCCCGGCTCTGATTTCCTTGGCAGACAAGAGGCAGACAGGAGGAACGAGCTGCTGCCTCTGTCACCCATTTCCCTGTGGTACCAACCTTAAAGCAATTCCAAAACTCGGAGCTGTGCTTCTCCTGGGCCCCGGGAAGGGTTGGAGGGAAAGGCACAGCCACCGGTTCTGTTCCCTCGCGGCCACTGAGGGGAGCCGCTCGTTGGCAAATTGGGTTGTGTGACCCAGGGGTTCCAAACCCCCGAAACTGGTTCGTGCTCTTTGTGTTACACCCACTGTGTGCTGCACCAATCCTGATTTCAACTTTGCTTTTGTCCTCCAGGGTGAATAACTGCATTGGATTTTCTAACTACAAATTCTTTCTACTGTTCTTAGCCTATTCTTTGTTGTATTGCTTGTATATTGCTGCAACAGTCTTCAAGTATTTCATTAAGTATTGGACAGTAAGTCATGAAATCCGGTTACTTTTTCATCTGCTCTCAGTCTCGTGGGCTTTGGTGACTCTCAGTGCTCTGTTGCTCTCAGGCAGTGGAGGGGCTGCATTTTCCTGGGAGGTGTTTCCTGGGCCCTTTGGGACTCCACCTCCTGTTAGGTGCCCAAAATGCACAGAGCAAGAAGCCAGGAATTTCAGACAGTAGATTATTTTCTGTCAGAGAGGTGCTGTCCCTTCCCTGTCCTTGTGTTTGCATGGGTGTCCCTTGGAAAGTTTGGCATTGATGTGTAAGATCCTGGCAATGATTTGTACATATTTACTGAAAAGAAAAAATGAGTCAAAACCCCTTGTTCATTTTCTAACCCCCACAGGCCTCCTTTCTCAATTTAAAAACAGTGACCCAAAGGAGGCTTTTACTCAGTTACTGCTGATTGTTTCTGTGAAATCAAGGCCAGCTGACAGCTCTAGTAGGACACTGGCCCTTGGTCTCTATTTCTGTCCCCTCTCCTCAGTACCTGTGTGTTTGTGTTTAGGTACCTTTGCTGTGCACTAATTGTTCCCCACGCCCAGCAAGGCACAGCCCTGAGCCTTGGATGTCCCCAGAGCCTGCCTGTGTCCCTGCTGGGCACCTCTGGCACCTGGCTCTCCTGCTGCAGAGGGAAAGGAGCCTTTCTTCTGCTGGGAGTGTCCCACTTGGCTTTTAACCCTTCCCCATCCATCTGTGCTCAGTTCTAACCCTCCCCAATAGCTGCAGATGTGCAGGGCAGGTTTCTCTGGGCTTACCTTGAGCAAGGTGCAGAATTTTAATGTATGCACAGGAAACTCAGCAGAACTTAATCAGGGCTTCAAGAGCTCCTGCCTGCTCATTTCCCCAGGCGCAGGGTGCTCCTCATGCCCACCTGGGCAGCTGTGCTGGGCTGGCTCAGAGCCATACCAAGGGTTAATAACACCCCCCACTCTTTGTGCTGTGGTACAGGAGGGGAAATGAACCACATTCATTTCTTTGTCTCTTTTTGCTTTATTTAGTAATGTTCCCTTTTGCCTGTAAATTTTGAGAACTCCCAATAGGAGTTTTAGAATTATATTTCTAAGTACAAATAATTTCCATCTTTAATTTGTTCCCATCACTTGTTCTGTGTTGCTTTCCTTTCCAGGGTGAGCTGACCAATGCACGCTCCAAATTCCACATCCTTTTCCTTCTCTTTGTGGCAATCATGTTCTTTGTGAGCCTCATGTTCCTGTTTGGCTACCATTGCTGGCTGGTCAGCAGGAACAGATCCACTCTGGGTAAGGCTCTTCTGTCTCTTCCTTCTGCTAAGACACACCAAAGGTGCTGTAAGAAGAAAAAAATAAAAGAAAAAATGCATTTGTTCTATTTCTGTACATTCCTGCTGGTTTATGAGGGGAGGAAGATTTAAGATCTTGGTACAAGCTGCAGAAATTTGTCACTGCAAATGAGCTGCATTTATTAGCTGGTGTGACAAAAGCTTTGTTAGGGAAACCAGAGCCTAAAAGTGTAGAAGTCCAATTATAAAAGTGTTATGCATATGTGAAACTGTATTTGCTGTGAAATGAGTGCAGCTTTTCAGGAATAATTTATTCCTGTACTGGGGTGCACCCCAATCAGCTTGGTGAGCTTGGGAAACACAGTGTCCATCTTTACTGATAAAGGCAAAGAAGTTGTGACTGTAAAGTCAAAGAAATTATCATCTAAAATAGTATCATTTTGCCAAAGTTTCTTTGCTTTTCCTCAGATAAATGTTCAACTTTCAAAGCTTTTGGGATAAAGTTTTGTAACAAAACAGACACTGTCAAGAGAGAGCAAATATTCTGATTTTATCAAGTTATTTACTTCAAAAGTCATTTCATGGGGCACTGAAGCTCATCTATCCCAAAACATCAGACCTGTGCAGCAGCTGAGCAGGGAGATCAAACTGTTCCTAAAGCACTCAAGGTTCTTCTCTCCTTTCTTTTCTTAATTTTATGCCCCACCAGAGCCCAGAGTTTATTTGCATTTGTTTATCCCTAGTGCTTGTTCATTCTAAGATTAACAAATGAGGTAATTTAAATCTGCAGTGCCACTTCTGGAATATGCACTGAACACCAACCTACTTCATCCTGCAGAGTTTTTTACCTAGAAACTTTTACCCTCTGAATTCCATCAAGTCCCACAGGAAGATCTTTTAACTCCATTCTCTGGATGAAACAACCCCTTGTGGGTTCTTTGACTGTTCTCTGGGTTCAGTTGCACAATCAAATTCTGCCTTCAGCTGGAAAGTCTTTACAGGCTGTGCAAAATGGGAAAAACCATTATTTTGAAACTCTGTATTGCTGTGTATCTATAATCTGTTAAATCATGTTGTCTTTTAGATGGTTACAAGATGCACAACCCTGTTTCAGAGTGTTTCCATTGATTTTCATTTTTTTTCCACTGAAATTGCCTCTGTTTGCAGAGGCTTTCTCAGCTCCAGTGTTTCAAAATGGCCCAGATAAAAATGGATTCAATCTTGGCTTTGTGAAGAACCTCCAGCAAGTGTTTGGGGAAGAAAAAAAGCTCTGGTTGCTGCCTATTGCCTCTAGGTAAGTAACCCTGCTAAAAGCTGATGTAATTACAGTTTTTCACATTTTGTGTCCAGGTTTAGGTCCCAGAAAATTGGGGGTTTTATGTGTCTTTGAGTAAGAGTGGGGCCATTTCCTGTTGGGTGTCACCCAAACACAAGTGAGATTTCTGCCCTGAAGAATCTGTGGGATAAATTGATAAAATTTATACCTATTAATGGCTTAATTTTCATAAATGTTTTCCTTAGTTCCCCTGTCACTTCTAACTGTCCACATTTTTCCAGGCCTTTTTTCTGTATTCAAATTACTTGACCAAATTATCACATTTACCTTCTGCTAAAAATTACTTGATTCCAGGCCACAAATTTCAACTTTTGTACTGCAGAGACCTTGAAAAAATTGAGAACCAAAATGAAAGACAAACACGGTGCTTTTCAAGCTTAAAGATGATTTTAAGTAAACGTCGGAAATACTGGCAACAGAAAACTTTGCAGAAAAAATGTAGAGAAATTGTCATTTTTTAGAGTTCCTTGCTGCTTTTGCAGTGTCCCTCTGTCTCTTTTCCATGCAGCCAGGGGGATGGACATTTTTTCCCCATGAGAACCTTGAGTGAAGCTCGGAACCCTCTCCTGGCAAATGAGGAGCAGTGGGAAGAGGATGGAATAGATGAAGAGCCTCAGGGTAAGGAATTAGTGAAATTACTTGTCCTGATCTACAGTGGCCAATAAATGAACTATAAGAGATAATCAAATAAAAAACTGTGTTGGTGAAGTCCCTGAGCAGCTGGGACTTGATTAATGAGCACAGACTAAAATGAGCTCTGCTTTGGAAACAATTCTTTTTTTAATAACTTTCTACTTGTAGGTGAATGAACTTAAAAGGTGTTTCAAGGGTTTGAGAAAGTGAAGCTGCCACAAACTGAGAGCATTTACAAGTAAATGTTGCTGCATGCAGCCCAGTTATTTGGGATATAAAGTGGTGCCTGCAAGGAGGAGAATATCTAGATTTTTTAAAGTGTATTTATCCTGTGACAGTGTGTGAAATCAGGCATGCAAACACCTGAGTTCAGGGATGCATTTAGGAAGCTGCTTTATACTTTGTCCAGCTCTATTTCCAGTGTAAATTTACCTGCTCTCCCTGGTGGGTTCTATGCATTTTGGTACTTACACAAGGTAACACAAATGAGTTTTTAAACCAACAAATTTCGCTTTAAAATAGCAAACTATGGCATTTCTGTGAATTTTTAATGATGCTTAAAATAACTCCTTTAGGAATGAGTCAGAGCTTCTTCCAATTTTTACAAACTTTAAATTCCATGAATAAATAATTAATTCTTCCATATGAAAACAGTGGCAGTGAGGTGATTTTTGGCTAGATCAGACCCCAGAGTATGGTCTGGAGTTTATATGAGGTCTCCCAATTTATAGTGCTTATAAAATAACTGACATTTCCAGGCAGTTGAACTGGATGATCACTGTGGTTCCTCTCAACTGAAATATTCAGATTTTCCCTTACAAAACAGAGGTAAATCAGTAAAAGTGTCTAACCAGAAAGACCTGAAATGTCCCATTGAAACTGCAAGACCTTTATTTGTCTTTGTGGCTTTAAAGCTTGTGACTTGGTTATGAAATAAATAAAGCCAATAATAGAGTAATCTCAGTTAAAAACAGCTGTTCAGTTCTCTCTGACAAGTGGTTGTCTATTTTTGTTTGTAATTATCCTTAAAAACACAGTCCCATGCTTAGTGAAAAATGTATTCTCAGTGAGAAAATCAGATTTATTTGTCTCTAACTGCTTTGGTTTTCACAGGTTCTGGTGAGGCCCCATCCCTTGCCATAGAAAAGGAGACATAGCAGTGTGAGCACACAGTGGTGGAAAGCTGCATCAGAAAGGTCAGTGTTTCTTTATCTCCCTCAAAACCACTGCTCTGCAGGGACTGGGGAGGTGATGTTGAAAAGGTTTGGGCTTTAGCAGAAAAATATTTCTCCAGCTTGCCCAGCAATCCCTTATTCAAGGGGCCCTGGAGAGCAGCAGATGCTCTCAGAGGCCCTGGGCTGGGTGGCACAGGTGACACCAGAGCCACCAGCACTCTGTGAAGGGGGGAACACCAACCCTGCAGCTCCTGTGGAAAACATGGCTGGGACAATGGCAGGATGGAAATTCTGGGGTCTGTGGGAGGTATGCAAAGGTGAGGTGTTAAACTGCAGCTGAGCACAGCCAAGGTGCAGCTGGAGACACAAGGAAGTGCCCTGTAATGTCACATCAGCTGTCACTCCTCTCCAGGATTTCCCTCCCCCTGGGAAAGGTGAGTCCCACACCAGCTGGGGCAGGTGCTGCTTCCAGAACATTCCCTGCTCTGCCTCCTGCAGGTGCTGCTTCCAGAACATTCCCTGCTCTGCCTCCTGCTCTGGCTTGGAGAACAGGGGAGATGCCCCACCCACACCTTGCCCCAGGAGCTGCAGGCAGTGAGGAGGGCACAATGTCCTGCTGTCCAGGGGAATGGAACTGATGAGATTCCAGCAGCATCCTCTGCTGTCCCTCTGGCAGGAGGTGGAATTGCCAGCTGGGTTTGCCCCTCTCAGTTCCAGGGCAGGCAGTGACTGCTGAGGCAGAGCCCTGCAATCCCTGCCTGGCTCCCCTCCACACTGCTGTCAGTGGGTGTAGGAGTCTGCCTTGTTCCACTGAGAAAAACCCCAGAGTGTTTTTCTGTCAGCAGTGAGGGCTGCATCCTGCCATCGCACCAGGCCAAGCAAAATCAAAAATCCTCTTGTTCTTCATGGCTCTAAAATGACTCCCAAAGCCCAGATCAGCCCTCAGTCCCTCATAACAGCAGTGCTATGGTTGCACATTTGTATTTCTTTAAATTTCAGCTTCTCTCTCAGGAGCCAACATCCCTTCTCTTGGCAAGGACTTCAGTTTTGAGGGGCAGAAAACAGGTGGATCTTCAAGATGAGAAAATATCCTGAAGTATTGTCTGATGGGAATCTGCATTCCAGAGTGCTTCTCCAGGAATCCTGCTGTCCAGATGTCCCAAGGCTTTATAAATTTAAGTTACAGAGTTAACAGAACAATTTTACAGAGTGATTTTGGCCAATCTTCTTTGGCCTGCTCTCTTTATTTTATAAATACTATCTATTTTTTATTCAGAATAGGTACAGATGTTGATGCGAGTGCGTTCCGAAGGCCTTTTCATTTTGCAAACATCAGGGACTCGAGCTCTTGAAATTCTTCCAAGCCATAATATTCTTGGGGATGGTTATTTATTTTGAGGCTGATTCTCCAACCTTCTCTGACAAGTGGCATTTTCTCATGTATTTAAATTCTGAGTGAGTTCAGCTCAATGCAAGACAGACCCAGTTAAATCTGGCACTAAATTTGGAGCTGAATGTAAAAGTGTTGAAAGCAAAAGCACTGAACATGCACATGTACATGTGCAGCTGTGAGTGAAAATAAAATATTCACATTGCCAGTATCAAGATTCAAGAATATTGTGGCCATAGATTTTTTAAAACTTTTTTAGGGGGGGTGTTATTTTCCTGGTGTTTGGGTTATAGTGCTCTTGCATCCCACTTGCAGGCTTCTAAAATGCAAAAGGGAACTTCAGACAGTCCAGTTTGCATTAATTCCTAGGGTTAAAATATCATCTCATTCCTGGATCAGTGTTTGATGGAGATTTGTGTGTTCACGGAGTCAGAAAGGAAGATGTGAATTTGAAATATGCACTGAAAGTTTGGCTCCAAGAGTCATGTTTGGAGTTTCACTCCACAGGGGTGGCTTTAGCCCCAAAATACTGAAGACACAATTGATGAATTGAATTTTTTCACACTTCTTCCCAGCTCAGTGCACTGAGTGGCTTCAGGGGTTTCTGCACTAAGAGGTGGTCAGATTTGTTTCTGCATTTTGCTGCATTTACAAAGAGGTGAATCCCTGTTTCTGTTCTGGGGCATGGAACTGAGACATGGCTGGCTGGATTATGGATCTTTTTCTAGACCTGAGTCCTTTTTTTTTAATCTGCATGATTCAGCCCAGTCCATCATTCTTGTTTGAATTAGGTGCATGCTAAAAGTATTGGTGTACTGCCTCTAAGATCATTTAGTACCATTTTCTATCCCATTTTTGTGTTTATCAGCCCACTGGTGTTGGCAGTGACTACAGGAGCAGCTGTGCATGACAGGAGAAAGGGGCTGATGAGTGAGGTTGGTGGTGGAGGCTTTGCCTACAGAATAAACCCCTTTTTCCTCTGTTCCTCTGCTGCAGGGATGTGTTTGTGAGCCAGGAGAGCCTTGCAGGGGTTCCTTCCCTAAGAGAAGGTGTTTCACTCCTGGCTGATCCATGCCCTGGGATGGAATTTTGTCCCTCAGCCTCTGCAGTTTGTGTGGAGCAGTGCTGACCTCCCTGGGATGTGTCACTGCTGAATTTGGTTGTGAGGGGCCCAGGTGGGCTGGCCCAGGCTCCTGTGGGTTTGTCTCTCCTCAGGGGGGCCCTGAACACTGAAAATGTTCCTATTCAGCCACCTGAGCCCCATCTGTTGAGTGGCTCTGTCACCAAACGGCTGCTGAGTGCTGGAAGGGTTCTTCCTGTCAATCTAAAGCTGCATTTCTGATGTAAATCTGGTGTTGGACCTTGTGCTGTGTGTGATGCGAGGTGGCAGCTGAATGAATCCCCTCATTCCTGGCAAAATGTGCTCTGGAGGGGGAGCTTGAGAGGATGATGGCAGCTAAACACAGCCAGAATTTAGCACCTACAGAGGTGCTATTTGTGCCTTTAAAAACTTTAAATTCCTTGTATATAAAACCAGGAAGGTGATTTGGTGACTTTCTGTTTCTTCCTGCCAGCTGAAGTGTATTTTCCCAGAGCTTGTGTGGATTTACAGGAGTTTTCTGAGCAGGCTCTTGTGCCCTTCCTGGCTTTGGCTCTGGTTCCAGCCCTGCCATTGTTTGAGTTGTTTCTGTGCCAGGCAGGAACAGGGAGCTGTGCAGGAGCTCCCCTGCCTGCTGCTGCTGCTGCTCTGAAAATCAGGGTTTGTCTTCTCATACTAAGGCAGATATCTTTGTGATGGCACAGGTACCAAGCTCAGATTGAAAAAGGGTTTTAAATGTTTCCAAGTAACTTTTATTCACTTTTCTTGTAATTAATTGTGGTCATCTCTTCCCTTTCCTTCAAAGCAGCTCAGCTTCCTGTGGTTGGAACAAACTCTTGTTAGAACAACACAAAGTTTATTACTTCAGAGCCACTTCTCAATATCCACACCTCAGGTGCTGGAAAGCTTAATGAAATGTGAAACAAACCCAAAAGTTGTGTAAAATGAGGCAGAACAAAATAGGAAAACCCCACATGTCTGAGTGAGCAGCTCCATTTTATCCCCTTCTGCTCACTTAAGGTGATATCCTTATTTTACCCTGACCTTTGTCCTTTTAATGCTGAGTAAATGCACTGGAAAGCAGAAATTCCTCAGGCTGCTGTGGTCACTCTGCAGGTGACAAAAGAGAAAATATTCAGCCCAGTGTGTGGTAGGCTTTTTTAACCTGCAAATGGCTCTTAGGGGTAACTCACTGCAGCACCTCCTTTGTTTTCCATGCCCTGACCCTCATCCAGAGGCTCTCCACCATCATCACTGACTGTAAGGGCTGTGTCACCAAAGCTCTGCCCTGCCTGCACCCTCCATCCCAGCATTCCAGGGCTAGGATTCATCCCCCAGTCCCATCAACACCAAGGACACTGCAGCTCTGAGAGCTGCCCATGATTCCATGTGAATGTTGGGCCATCTCACACTGCCTGTGCTGGTGACCCAGCATTCCAGGTACCCCTGAGCCCTCTGTGTGCCAGGAGCAGCCCAAGTGTCCCCACTGGGATTGCCACCAGTGTCACTGTCACCCTCTGGGTGTGTGCTATAGGTGCAGCTCCATCCAGGGAACCTGGAGAATGAAGGTTTGAGCCTCAGTTGTGGTGCTGCTGTCAGTGTGTGGCTGCAGGGGCTGCTGCAGGTGTTCTCTCCAGCCTGGAGCAGTGTGCAGGCAGCAGGGGAACTGTCCCCACCCCTCCAGGAGCTGCTTTCTCTGCCTAGCACTGGGTCTGCATTACAGCTTTCTCAGCCTGGAGCAGCTTTTCCAAGTGATCTCACCATGGGAAAGGAGGGAACTCTTTGGCTGGACTGTGCTGCCTCCATCTTTACCCCTCTGCTCCTGGACTCATCCTCTACAATAACTGACCACTAACAGCCACTCCTCACCTCCCCCCTTCTCTCCATTTCCATTCAGGTACAAACCCCAGACAGAGCATCACATTGATGTTTCTCTGTGTGCAATTGTCCTGAGTCCAGCCCTGGGCCAGCAAGTCCTGCCCAAGGAACCTGGACTTGGTTTCTCTTGCTGATTGGAAGTTTTTGGAGTAGGATAATCTTGTTTTCCTTCAAGCAGGGAGCACTGTGTATGTTTGAGGAGGCTGTACCCACTGTGAGGGGTGCAGCCACTGGTGAGAGTCAGGAAGCTTCCAAATCCCACTATGCAATGAATGTTTGCTTCCTGGGCCAAACAGGAATGGATTCAGCAAAATCCACACCAGCTGCAGCTCTGTAGTTCTGGATGCTGGTCTGGACTGAAAGCACAACTTGATGCATAAAGTCTGTCATGTGATATGAATGTAAAATGTAAAAGGGGAAAAAATACTATTTTTTCCCTGAATTTAGCTATGAAGAATGATGTACTGAGCAGTTACTCTGTGCAGAGCTGAGGCACTCATGGGAGGGTTTAATTAGCAGGGGAAGGAGCCACTGCTGACCTTGTTTATTAAGGCAGAACTAATTAACTCAAAAGGGTCATGTTTTCATTTCAGTGACTCCTGTGGTACAGATTTCTGAAATGGATCCATAGTACTTGAAAATACCTCAATTTTATTGATATTTTTCCAATTCTATCAGCTTCTGCTTTATTACAGAACACTTGCAAAGCTAAACTCACCTGAACTGATCAGATCCCTCAGGTCACTGAAGGTGTTTGCATGGTAGAGGGGCTCTGGTGTGGCAGACCCTGCACTGGCTCTGCCATGGGCTGCGTTCCCTGCCCTGGTCACACACACTGAGCTCACACCCACTGCTGCAGGGTTTTGGTCTCTTGTGCTTTTTCCATCCCACTTTGAGTATTCCCTCTTCCTCCTGAACATGCAGATAAATATTTTCAGCTTCGAGCTGCTTGTGCTGGTTTTTTGGATACTGTGAAGGTGAGTAGGTGTCATTTTATGCAGTTGTGCCATGTATTTTATTTGTAATTAATCTCTCTGTTTGTCAGGTATTGGTTTGTGGTTCCCATCATCAGGCTTTGCTTAGAGCAGGATCCCACCTCCTGCATTTTCTCTTTCCTAAAGCTTCATTTCTTCATTCTCCAGCTTCCATTTGGGATGTAAACCTTGTGAAATAAAATGTAAGTTTACATTTCAAATACAAGCCTGTAAGTTGCTCATGACTGCATGCTCCTTACAATACTATTTTTTTCTGTATGAGGTTTTAAGATTTACAGCAGCATTTGTAAAACTTTAGTGGGTGACAGCCATTGTTAAAAAAATAAGAAATTATGCTAAGGAGGGGGGGAAAAACCACAACCCCCAAAAAATCCAACAAAAAGGTCAAAGGGATCATCTCTGCTTCTTATTCCAGCTGTGCTTGAAAAGAAATGCTGCTTGCATGCAGTGCTGTCAGACAGCCCTGGGACAGGCAGGTACCTCACCTGAGGGCTTCCCTGCTGTTTCAGTACTTCCTGAAGCACTTCCTTGGGTTAAACCTTGCACTAAATCCCATGGAAACACAACAAAATCAGCCTCCCCCTCTCCCTTCTACCCTGGGGAAGGTGAGTGCAGCCCCTTCTCAGCACTTCCCTCTGTAAGAGAAGCAGAACCCAAAGTGAAAGTGTTGTTTTATTATTCCCCCACCTTTTTCTGGAGGATCTGGGAGCCTCCAGGATGTGTCCCAGAACTCCCTCAGCACCTGGATCTCTGCTGATGTCCTGAACTGCTGGGCTGGTGCAGGTGCCCCTCCCTGGGAGGGACCAGGCTGTGCCTGAGAGCTGGGGTGAGCAGGTGGAGCTGTGGTTCCTCTGCTCTGCTAGAGCTCCATCCTTCTTTGGAGTTAACTTCACTATGGAATGGCTTCCTGCTCTACTCATGGAGCTGCTCCAGGGTGACTCCAGATCCACTGCTGGAGCAGGGAGCTTTGGGCTAGGAACACAGCAAGTAGGAAAGGTCTTGTTATTTTATAAATGTATAATCTGCCTGCTCAGATGGCTGCTCCTCAGCTGAAAATGCAGTTTGTGGTGCAGAGGGGTCCCTCAAAGATAGAACTGAGCTGGATCTCAGGATCAGAGAACGGCAGTGCCATGGTGCTGTCAGTGTATCAGGAGGGTTTAATGTCATCCAGAAGAGCCAGGGGGTTTCACACACTGGAAAATGGGGCTGGAGCAGAACCCCACTGCAGGGGGAGCCCTTTGGGGGCTCCCTTTGGGGCAGGATCAGCTCTGCCTTCCCCATGGAGCTGCCAGACCTGGGACACAGCAGCACCCCCTGAGTGGAAGCTGCACCCAGCTGCTCTCAGGGCCCAGCATGGCCTGGGGCTGGCAGGTGTCCTGTCAGAACTGCTGGTTTAATACACATCCCTCCCCCCAGTTCAATGGGATGTAATTATTTTGCAAGGAATGTCACAGCAGGATTGCTGCCCACCTTTGGGGTGTTGTGTTCAGGAGTTTAATGCTGCTGCTGCTGGCATTGAGACTTTTGATATCAAATGGGTTTTTACAAAAGCCTTGGATACTCGTTTTTACTGTCAGACCAATGCTCTGACTATGCTGATGCTCTGTGGAGTTTCACGGGTATTTTCCAAGTGTTTGTACAGTTTCTACAGCTGAATATCCTGTATGTTCTGCTTTGTTGTTTTTTATTATGGTTTATACTGCACTGCAGGCAAGGACTGCATTAAAACCATTTTTGGCTAATTTAATAGACTTGTGAATGGTTATTTCCTATGCTTGGGCCAAACACTCCTTCTCTGGAAGTGTTATACAACTTTAATTAATTGGAATTACTGCTTGGAACAGGGAAGGTTCTTCATCTGTGACAAAAAGATTCATGGTGTGGGCAGCCCTGACCTCAACACTCCACTCACCTGATGAGAGGTAAGGACATTACTTGAGACAACATTCCCTAATCCTGCAATTGTAGAATATGGATATATTTTAAAATAATTATGGTTTCTTTTGTATTCATGAATTTCCCCAAAGTTACAGTAAGGGGAGGTACTGGCCAGCTGGGTATGGTGTGTTTGATGCCAGGGGATTCAAAGAAAGAAGGGATTTGGCTGCAGATGATGTTTAATGTGACCCAAACAATGAGTGCCCTGAGGCTTTGGAAAGGCTGCTGAGCCCTGAGGGCCATGCTTGTCTTCTGGCTCTGGTGCTCCTGAACAGGACTAGAAATTGAGTTCCAGCTTTTTGCTGCAGTTTTCCTGTCATTTAAAGGGTTGGTGAGACTGATACAGCGACAACTTTTGTCTCACAGAACACCCAAGTTCTGTGTGTGTAGAATTTCCACAGGCAGTGCTCCGACCCCCAGTTCCCACCCAGTCTGCACCTCTGCTGCAACAGGAATCTTCTTGTTTCAGGAGCCCTGAGCAAGACAATCAGGGTTGTTTCCCTATTTGAGAATAATGTTTGCACAGCAAAATCCCAAGAATTTGTCTTTTATAGCAGCCAGACCAAAAATGGCTGCTCAGGAGGACCCTGAGATTTGGAAGCACTGGGAGTGGCTGTGGCTGGAGTGATGCAGGTGACCCTAGAAATGAAGGACACTCCCTGGGGGTTTAGTTGGGTTTATTTTGCTCTTGCAGGAGGCCACGGACAGGCTGGAGAAGAATAAATAGGTTAAAGCAGAGTGTGGCAATGACAGAGCCCCAACATGGAGATGCTTGACCGTGTAACCAGAGTGCTTTGTCACTGTGCCTGATCCCTGTTCAGGCCAGCACTAACCTAAGCTAGTTGGCCAAAAAGCTTTTTAAACATGCCCTCGGCCAACTCAATAGTAATAAAATGTAAAAAAAACCTCTTGTAATGCCATAGAGTCATATCCAGTTGTTCCAAGACTGTCAGTCTGTCCCAAAGTACTTCTGTCCAAAGTGTGTTGGTGCAACAGGGTGCACTTCTGTAGTTAAAATGGTGATTTCTGGGAATTCCTGGATGATGGATTTGGCACCTTGGAAGAGACAGCAAAGGCAATAATGACTACAGTGCTTCAGTCCATGTCAAATCATGACCAGCAGCATTCCAAAAGTAAGTCAGGCTCTGTGCTTGTCTCCTCTTCCTGTTCCTGCCTTAGCTAACCATCTATGGGGAAAACTGCCTGACTTCAGGGGATTGCTGTTTTGGGGTTTTCTTCTTTGGAAGTGCCTTTCCCACACACCCATACTCCCAATTAAAGTGGTTACAGGCTGCTCTGCAGCTCAGCTGAGTTTTCTGATAGCGATTTCTGCCAGGGCCAATTTCTAAGACAACACACAAGATCCTCTTTCCTCCCAGAGAAGCAAATGTTCCTTATTTAGATCCCCTTGTACCTTTAGCCTGCAGCCAGGCCAGTTCTGTAGCTCCATTCAGCTCCCACTCCTGGTGTTGCTCTGGTGCTGGAGCAGCCCCCACATCCCATGGTCCAGACCAGCAGCTGGCCTGGCACTGCTCTGTGAGCCATGGACTGGCAGTGCTGCAAACTCCAGCTTTTAGGAACACTCTCCCATTTGCAGTTTTGCCACTCAGTCCCCTCCTCACTGCCCACACCAAACATGGCGCTGTCTTTGCTCAGTCTTAAAATTCAGCCAAAAAAAACCCCAAACCTGCTCTGAGCAAAGCGATGCTGCCATGGCAGGGGCACAGCTGTGCCCTGCCTGTCCCCTGTGTGACTGATGGCACTGTGCCCACAGACACAGCTGTGCTCACCCTGTGCCCCACTCACCGTGAGGTGTGGAGAAGAGGCTGAGCAGGATGATGACGCTGGGCTGGACCCCGTGTTCCACCAGCACTTTGACAGCCTCAATCACCGTGTTCCCAGTACCTGGGAGCAAGAGGGGGACAGGCTTTAGGGGGTTTTGTGGTTGGTGAACTTGTCCTAAGCTGTCTGAGAATACCTGTGGTACTGCTGGTGTGACTGAAAGGTCCTTTCTCATGGGAAAGGCATCATCTCTGCATGTACTCCTTGTTCTCCTAATTGTCAGAGTGGACAAGTAACCTCATCCCAACAAACTCCTTATTATATTCATCTAGAAATGTCTCATAACAGAATAAGAAAAATACTGTTTGAGTCTTTTCCCAAGGTAAATTTCATATAATTAAATTTATATCAAATCTTAATCTCAGCCTTTCTCCCAAAAGCAGCCACGCCCAAACGATTTGCTCTGCATTCACACTGGTGCAGCTGAGTAATGTGTGTCCTGGCACAGCCTGATCAGTTCCCTGCTCTGTCCCGTGTGTCCTGGCACAGCCTGACCAGTTCCCTCCCCTGTCCCCTAAACCAAGCAGGAACCCCAAGCAGAGCCCAGTGAGGACATTCTCAGTCCATGCCAGCTCAGAGGAGCCTGGCTGTGGGTGCTGGCACTCACTCAGGATGGGGTACATGAGCAGCACTTTCCTCCTGTAGATGTCGGGGGGGAACTTGGCGTAGTACACCTTGGCTCGCTGCGTCTCCTCGTCGCTCTGGATCAGGATCTTCCCGATGCGGATGGAGCGGCAGCAATCCCGCAGGCCCTGCTCCATTGCCTCCCCTGCAGGGCAGCACAGACACAGCAGCACAGCGTGACACTGGGAAAGGGGCTGCAGGGACAGGGACAGGCCCCAAGGAACAGACCCCAAATGGACAGTCCCAAAGGAAGAGTCTCAAAGAGACAGTCTCCAAATGGACAGGTCCCAAATGGACAGTCCCGGAGGACAGTCCGAAAGGAACAGTCCCCAGAATTAGAGTTCCAAAGGAACAGTTCCAAACAGACAGCCCCCAAAGGAACAGTCCCCAAAGACAGTCCCAAAGGAACAGTCACCGGATGGACAGTCCCCAAAAGGACAGTCCCAAAGAGACAGTCCCCAAAAGAACCATCCCAAAGGAATAGTCCCGGACAGCCCCCAAATGGACAGTCCCAAATGGACAGTTCCCAGAGGGACAGTCACAAGTGCACAGTCCCTAAATGGACAGTCCCTGAAAGGACAGTCCCCAAATGGACAGTCCCACCCCTGTGCTGGTGCACAGCTCTAAGCATTCAAACCCCTGAACTCTTCCCCTTTTCCCCTGTTTACAGCAAGCTGAGTCTCCTCCGTGCTCCCCAGCCCTGGGTTTGGTGCTCCCAGCTGTGCTGAGCTCTCACAGGACACAGCTGGAAAGGTCAGGAGGGGCAGGGGGGGTTTGGGGACACCCCGGTGACAGAGGTGGGGCAGGGTGTGGGGCCAGAGCTGCTTTGCCAGCACAGATGCCAAGGTTTGCCCAGCACTGGGCACTGGCAGGGACTCTGCCCCACGGAGCGTGGCTGGGGTGGGGCCCTGGCTCTGGGCACAGGAGGGAAACAGGGAAGGGCACTGGGCCCCTGACAGGGAGCAGGGCCAGGGAAGGGCCACAGGAGAGCTGTGCCAGCCATTTGGCTCCTTAAGGGTGATGGGAGATAGTCCTGGGCATTCTCTTATCAAGGATACCTAAGAAAGAATTTGAGTAAACCTCTTGTTGCACATCTTTGAAAGGAAGTTGCTTCCAGGTTTCCAAAGCATTTAAAGTGTTCCTTCAGCAGCACCTACCACTTCTCATGATGCTGACCCCGCAGTTTCCCTTCTCAAATCGGACTCCTTCATACTTGTGTCCTGTGAGGAAAGGAACCAGGGCTCAGTGGCTGCTCCCTTCTGCCCTCTCTGACAGAGAGGAGATGGCCCTGGTCTGTCACTGAATGATGGGAACAGAGGTGACACCAATCTCAAAGGTGAAGCCACTGCTGTTTGATATAAAAATGAGCACAGGTAAGGGATGGTGCTCCTGGGTGTGTGTCTGAACTCTGCTTCCACAGCTGAGGGTTTGCAGTTCAGCATTTCTCTAAGTGTAAATAAAGGCACACCAATGCTTTCCTGCAGCGTGGGAGTGTCACCCTGCAGGAATGCCAGTGGAGTTCCCAGGGGGAACAGGACTGGGCTGGTGCCCATCTCACAGGGTGCTGTGGGTCACACCACGGAGCTGAGCAGGTCCCCCAAGCTGCTGATGCACTCAGCTGCTGCCTGAGCACTGCACACCTGAGGATCTGTAACCGTACAGGAGGAACCACAACTCCTGCCATGGTTTTCTCCAGTGCCACTTTGCATTTCCTGCTCATCCTCACTCCCAGCTGGCCTCAGCTGCAGGGCCAGATTGAGGCTGGCAAGGCAAAGCTGTTTGTGCCAAGCCCTTTTTCCTTGATGGGCATGTGAAATGTCACCAGTTTTAGTTCAAGGCTGTGGTGTGGGCAGGTGAACTGATCCTGCACATGCACTGGTACATTTTCACCATGGTTTTGCAAGACCACTGTAATCCTCAGTGAAATGACAGTGCTGACTGTTTTGCTCAGTTGTTTGTTATGTGCCTTGTGGCTTTCTAAACCAGCAGGGACAGACACTCTGCCCTGCTCAGAGCTCCCCAGGGAAGTGCTTGTGGCACCAAGTCTGTCACAGTTCAAAGACCATCTGGATGTTGCAGGGTTCAGTTTCAGGCTGTTCTCTGAGGAGCAGGGAGTGGGACTCGATGATCCTCTGAGTCCCTTCCAGCTCAGGATATTCTGTAACTCTTGGAATACTTCTCTGTATTTTGGTATCAGTTCCAGCTCCAGTCCTCCCCAGGCCAGGGCTGGTTTCCCACATACCTGTAGGAGTGGTCACAGTACATTCTGTGTAGGGCAGTTGGTTCAGTCCCTCTTCAACCACGAGTCTGATCTGTGGAACCAAGGAGATGGCTCAGCTTAAAGGCATTGTTATCTCTGGAGATAAGGCACTACATGGCAGTAGGAGTTACAAGGACTGGGTGAGGCCAAAGGGTCTAAAAGGGTCTTTAACAGCAATTAGGGACTGAATTTAGAGACTTTTTGTGGGTGAGGCCTATGTTTTGGCCACAAATCAAACAAAGGCATTGCAGAACAAAGCTGGGAGAAGATAAGAGTTCATAAGCAATCATAAAACTGATTTTATTTACATCTGGTAGGCAGAGGCTTCACTGACAAATTATTCTCAACAGATGAGTGAGGCACCAATGTAACTCCCTTTGCTGACAGGAAATCCTGGTGAGGGAAAGGTGAAGCTCCCCCTCAGCCAGGCTCTATTTTCACATCCCTGTTTGTAGGACTGAACTGCAGCTGGGCTGCCAGAACAGCCCCAGAGGCTGCAGCAATGCACACACACCAGCAGTGCCCAAAGACAAGTCAGAATCTCTTTATCACCTCCATCTCCCAGCTCTGGTTTCCAGGTGGTGCAGCCAATCCCTGCACTTTGGATGGTCCAGGTGGAGGGGCAGCTCATGAGCCCCCAGCCCTCCCCTGGTGCTGCCCTGCAAAGCACCAAACATCCCCTGCCGCCAGAATGAGTGACCTGGAGGGTGCTCTGGGGATTAAAGATGTGAGAATTCTCTCTGTTCATGAGCCAAAGATTCACAGCCAGAACTGCTCAAGGAAAGCTACTGCCAAGCAAGAGCTTTATGAAAAACTCACCGATTATTCAAAATTCACTGTGGGATGGAGAGAGAGGCAATGCTCCTGGGATGGAGCAGGTGTACTGCTCACCTCAGGCAGTTCTTACTGCAGAGGGCAGCCTGGAAGGTTTTCCTGTCCTTCCATTCTGCCCCAGCTCCTGGCACACAAGCAGCCTCTGCTAGAAATGGTCCCTTACATTTATAATCTCTCTTTCAAGGTATTTTTAATCATTTTTATACAACTTTTCCTTCCTAGAGCTGTGTTTGTGGCAGCTATACTCAGAAGTTGTGGTCAGTTTCTGGGACATTTGTACCCAATTTTATTTTATATTTTTGAACTTAATTCACAAAAAAAAAAAAAAGCCAACCTATTTGCCAGGTTTGGAAGAAAAGCCTTTTTCATCTTGCTGTAGTGCTGACACTGCTCCACATAATCTGCCAAAAGTTTGGAGTAATCCAGCAAAGGTCTTATGGTCAAATAATCTCTGTGATCTCCCTACAGTTATCAGTGTTTTACACAGAGGCTGGAAGGATTCTTTGCAAACTTGTCAGTGTTGATAAAACATTTCTTTTTGCACTGTGCTTCCTGCCACCTCCACAGTCAGGGATTAATTTCCTCCTCTTTTCTCTCATGCCCCAAGAACCAGCTGCTCCTCTCCCAAAGGGTGGCTGCCATTGCTTAGAAGATAAAACCAGTGTTATGACAGCCCCTCATGAAACAGGAAGTAAAGCTTTGGTCCCAAGGTAGAAAATCCCCTAGTCCATTATGTGTGGCTTTTCTTGGAAGCTCAAGAGGAGGCAGAACATCCTCTGCATCTGTACAGATCTTTGCACTCAGCATTTCAAACCATTTTGAAATGACTCCTCCTCATGACTTTAACCTCACTTCCTTCAGCTTCAGGATCACAGCCCTGGCAGTGGCATTCAGACACTCCCTGCCAACCTCCACCACCCATTAACTCCTTTTTCTCACAAGTATCTCCAAACATTTCCTTTGTGTCATCCCCTTATGTGTGAAACAAACTGCCAGAAGAAAAAACTGCACCCCCAGAAATTCATCACCCTTAGAATCCCTCCTTAAGGCCTCTCCCTCTAGTGACCTCAGGAGACACTGCCCCTAACAATTTAACTTCATTCTCCTCATTCTCCTTCCCAAGTTTAACTTCATTCTCATTTCCTCCCTGCAACAAGGTGTATTTTCTTCCCCTATAATCCCACACTAACTTCTTCAGGCATTGCCTCTTGCCATTAAACTCTGTTTGCTCTCAGGGTGGAAAACAAGGCAAGTCATAACTGTTTGCATCTTGCCAAGTTTAGTAGAGAGCAAATTCCACACGAAATTATAACTGTTCTTTGTCACACCTAGGAAAAATATTCAGAAAATGAGAGTGCTACATATTCTTTTGTGCAAAATTCCTCCCACGAGAAGGAAACCAGAGCAGCAGGTTCTGTGGCAAGGAGCTGCAGCACACAGAGGCTCCCTGGCTGTGCTGGCCACCCACAGAGGACCTGCTGCAAGGACTGAACTCACTGCTGGATCTGCAGCTTCCAGCAATGAGAAGGGGGGGAAAAAAATCAATGTTTGTCTCAGAACAGGGCAGGACACCCAAGAAAGGTGAGAAGGTACATGGAGAAAGGTCCTTCACACTGACAGTAAGGTACTGGAATGCAGGAAACATCCTCAAGAAGGGGAAAGTAGGAAGCCATGAAGATAAACAGCACTGCAGTCAGTATCTTTGTGGTCGTATCTAAGCCTGAGCAAGCCTGGATTAAGCCTGGGCTCAGCACAGGAGAGCTGCCTGCTGTGCTGTAACTGTGAATGGTCTCTGACTGTGCTGGAAGGGGAAAAACACCTCCCTCTGTTCATGAGAGTGGATTTGCAAAAAGCAAACACCCTTGTGGACATGAGCAAGTGTGTGTAGTAGCAAGTGCTGGGGCTTTCTTTAAGCTTGTAATTTAAATGAGATAAAAGCTACACTCCCAGCAGTCTTTGTTCTGACTCCCTAAAACATGTGAAAACTTCAAACTGCTTTGTCCCTGCCAGTAACCACCATATGGCTAAAGAGAAATTCTCCATGTGGATGCACCCAGAGCTGATAATCTAATACACACCAAGTGCCAGGAGGCACTGCTGCATGCAAGCCACTGGTAACATCCAGGCTGTAAGAAATTGTACTGCTTTGTTCACAAGATCAAAAGTGCTGCTTCAAACTAAAACTCAATTATCTGCAGCCTCTGTGTATCTGTTTTTGAACAGAATTTTCTTATTACTGCAGGTCTCTGTCCTCAAGTAGCTGTGGCTGGTAACACCGTGGTTTCTGGAACCTGTTGAGATGAAAGAGTGAACAGAAGTCCCTATACAGAAAGTTGCAGTCACACAGCAATTTCCTTTGGGTAGAAAAGCTGCTGTCACACGACCATTCTGTCCTGAAAGACCCATTTCATGGAAAAGTTACAGTACAATATCAAGAAGAAGAAATTCTTCACCTACCAGACGATCAGCAGAAAATACGAAGTCTCCTCTACTGGATTTCCTGGAAAAGGTAAAAATCCACATTTTAAACTGGGAAATAACTTTAAGAGCATTGCTTAAACACAACATTAAATACTAAATTCCAAGGCAGATCAGAGAAAAGTCTCCTGTCATTTACTGAATTTATCCCAGAGGTTCTGGGTTTCCTAGCTGGTGGCAGAGATGCAGTGACCCAGCACTGGGGTTTGGTTCTGTACCAGCAGCAATTAAAACAAGAGGGTGATGTTCTCTGGGTTTCCCATGATGCTGCTGCTCCAGCTCAGCTCCCAAACCCCTCCTGAGCTCAGATATTCCTGCACTCCCTGCAGCTCTGAGCAGGTGAGCTTTGCTTGCCTGTCCTCCTGTCAGACAGAAACGTGGGGCAGTGACCATGCAGATCCTTAACCCAGGGCTGACAACACCCTGATAAGCAGGAGACACATCCTATCTTATCAGGAACTCACTGAGTGTGATTAGATCAGTGAATGTGAGGTTAACTGAGCAGGGATTAATGAGCATTCCCATGAAAACATCTCTCTGCCTCTTATTAGTTTGGGTACAACCTTTTGCCGGTGTGCCTGGGTGGCTTTTGGCCCCTTCAGAAGGCAAAATGAAAGGTTGAAAGCCTGAATTCTAAAAGCAGCTTTAACACCTTGCTTCCCATGCCAAGAGCAACTCCCACTACACCAGAACAGGACACATCTGATCAAAGAATGGCTTTGAAAACCCTCAGACACAGCACCAACATGGTAAGAGTGCTTTTAAATGAAATGTTCTATTAATCCCTCTCATGTTTTCAAACCCTATCACTCTTCATGTCTCCTTAAATACCATTTTGCATTTAATCCCCAAGGTTCTGAGACACCTCATGCTTACATGAATGAAAGTCAAAAGGTTTACCTGCTCATTGCCTAGGAACCAGTCACTGATTCCCCCTTTAAAAAAGAGCAATAACTTAATCTAGTTCCATTCCTTGCATTAATAACACACTGTTAAAATACTGTTTGCCTTTTTTCTCCCTTCTTTCTGGTACTGACAGGATATTCCTAACTTTCTGCTATTTTGACATTAACTAGACAGGCAATGCTCAGAAAGACCCCAAAACTGGGAAAAAAAACCCCAACCCCAAATCTATACAATTATATGACCTGATTTTATTAAGGTTTTTGGAAAGTTTCATTTGTCTATCTGTGGTATAGATAAGTATTTTTAAAAGTCGAAGTAGCAAAGTGGCCCCTCTAGGTTCTTCCAGAACCTAGAAATTTCAGAACATTTAGCTGAATTTCACAAATAGGTGTAAAACAAACCAAACAATGTCCAGACCAGAGTTTTGACTGCAAAGTGCTAACATGTTCTGAGTGAATACTCTGAGATATTAATGCAGATTGTGAGGCTTTGAACCAACTCCTCTGTCCTAGCAGAGACACAGATGTTCCTCTGCACAGTTCACTGAACCCCCCTCATTGGTCATACCTGGGTTTTGAGAAGGGAGGGCAATGGAAAATGACAGTGCACACAAATAAGAGTAATACAGAAAATGTCAGACCACGTGCACAGGGGCAGCTGGAAAGCTGAGACCACATCTCAAACCCCACATCCTGTCAGAATTGCCAGGGGCAGAAAAAAAATGTGAAAACACTAACTTCTTCCTAAATACCAGCTGGAAAGACATAAAGCAACAATTCATGTCAGACTAGAAACTGTTTCAGCAGCTTCATCAAGTAACAAGACAACATCTAAAAATATGAGGCATTAAAATCTAACTTGTAGCAGGAACACTGTGTTACACAATATACATGAATTTCACTTTGTTTCTGAAGGCAGGGGAGTGTGGCTGACATCACAGTGTCTGTCTTGGGAGGTGGGAAGAAATGGGTTTTTTGGGACTGTATTGTAATATAAAGTAGCTGCAGGGTTTCTTCCTGCCTTAGCACTTGGTACTAGTGACAAACACTGCCAGGTCTGCAGGTATTGGGGCTTCAGTAACTCCTGTTTCTCTCATTTCCTCACAGATCTTTTTGAGAGATACCAGGGTGAGGGCCAGGCTCGAAAAAGCCACTTCCCTACAGAGGATTTGTAAAAGGCTTTTAAGAAAACTGAAGGCACTGGATGAGCTGCTGGCACTCAGGGAGATGAGGCAGCTGGGAACAGGTCCATGTTCCACCTGCAGCACTTCAGTACTTCATGGACTGCAGTGTTTAATTCTTTCCATGCAGGGGCTGGGGTGCAGAGGGATCCCACCCTCCCTCCCTGCAGCACAGGTGAGTTACACACTCCTGAGCCCCTGCCCTGTGCAGCAGCCAGGGCTGCACATCCAGCCACTCTGCCATCTGCATTTCTATGTTATGACTCTGCTCCTTAGGGAACAAGAAGCTTTAGTAGAATATCACAGAATGATCTCACCCAACAGACACAGGAACCTCAAAGTACCTGGATTTAAATCGTAGATCCTGTTAAATCATGAGTTAAAATGACACTGCCAGCCTGAACTAATGAATTTTCTTCTATATAAACACATCACTGCACTATTCATTTCAGCTTTCAGATCCCTGGTTCACCTCTGAGGCTGGAAATTACCTTGAGATCATTCTCTCATTGTAAAGAGACTGTATCTGTAATGTTCAGTAGCTCCCATCCCATCAGAGCACTCAAGGTCCATATCCCCCTCAGTACAAAAGGCACCCATTAAGCACTTGCTGAGCAGAAGAGTGACAAGGCTGAGGGAATGAGGAAACCCAGGCACAGTGAAATTGAGGTGATCTATCCATCTCCCCGACTCTGGCACACAGACCAAGCTCTTGTTAATTTTAAGGAAGCAAAAGTGCCATTTCAGTCTGCCAGGAGGACACCCCTGTCCCAGCCAGCCACCTCTGAATCCCATGGGACACCATCACCAGCCAAGGTGGGTTTTTCTTCACAGTAATACCAATTGAAAGCCATGATTTCTTTCTCTGAATCCTCTCAGAAACAAGGAAAGAGCTCTCCACTTGTCTGAGCAGCTCATGCTATGGACAAAACAGAATCCTAAAAGCCTTCTGCACCTGGCTGACCAGACCTCAGCTCCATCCCAGCTCACTGGGATTATCTGAGTATTTACCCCTTCCTCACTTACAGTAATAGTCCCAAATTGACTGGGGTTTTTCCTGACTTTTGTTCCATTTCTCACTCCCCAGGAGCCTGCCTTTTAATGTCTGCCATTTTCAGGTACTCCTGTACTTGGAACATCCATCCTCTGCAGCACTGGGGATTCTAAATATTCTCCTTGAGTTAAGGTGTTACCTGTTCTTATTTAGTCCAGAAAGTCTAAGTGACAGGGCTGTAGCTGCCTGTAGATGAAGCTTCTCCTTCTTCCCAAGCACTGTATGCCAACATACCTCTCTATCAGCTTAAATTGGATTTTTGACCAGCAGCTGCTCTGAGCCACACTGCTGCCAGGTCACAAACACAGTTCTGAGGAGGAGGAGTTTCTTTTAGCACCTGGTTTGAATGCTACAGTAGCTACACAGTTGTCTTAGGGCAGACTGCAGCTGCCCAGGGAAAGATTCATGAACAGTGCCAAAAAAATCTTTTCTCCCTTCAGCATCTCTATGAATGACAGGCACGTAAATAGGCCAGTCCGAGGTCTCTTAATGAGATGCAGCTGAATTCCTGGGACAGAACACAAAAATAATATTTCCCTACTGTCCTTACCTACAAACCCAACCTTCCTGAGCAGGCTGCCACCCCATTTTCCTCACTGGTTGGGAAGGGAGCTTGGAAGTGACAGTTCCATCCCCACTTCCAGGGCAACATCAGAATAAAGCACAGCCTGCAATTGCTGCAGCTGCTCTCAGTAATTCACTGTTTACAAGCTCTATTCTAGACTTCCTCTTACCAAAGTCTTGTGCAATAAAGCAGATGTAATTCCAAAGAATGTCCTTCAAGTTAAAATTGCAGCTGCTGCTTTCTGGATAAGCTCCCTGTAACCAGAAACCTCTTAAATGTACTTGAAAGTGGTCAAAACCCATGTACAACAAAATAATAATAATAAAACCCCTGAGTAAAGTAATTACATTGCTAGCATTTGTCTAGACATCAAAATTATATGGTTTTCACTAACCTCAAAACCCTTCAGAGGCTATCACCAAACCTACTTTGGATTCCCTCTCTGTCCCTCTCTGGCTTAGCCCTCTCCCAGATTCCTTTTCTGCTCCACAGAGAAGCTGCCAGGTGGGTGATCTGTGTAGTCTTGCCCTCCTTACATTAAGACTGCATTGCCTCTGGTGTTCCTGCTGCCAGGTCTTGTTTTTCCCACAATGCTTTGAAAATTAAGGAAAAGCCTCCACAAACTAGTTTAAGGCAACAAGGCTCAGCTAAGTAAATAAAATTAATGGAGGTACTGTATTTGAGAAATGGTGATCAGTTTTGCATTAAAAAATTAATTATTGTTAGCTACAAAGTTGAGCCTCAAGAGCCAGAAAATAGCAAAACATGGACTGTGCAGATAGTGAAACACAGCAAGGAACAGTGTCTCTGCAATGACTTACTGCAGATGTCAGAAAGCCACTGTGTCACAGGAAGAGAAGGTTTTTTATTCCAAACCTGATCATTCTATTAATAGACTTGATTTCACACCTCTTTGCTGGTAGTTCCTGCAAACCAGTAGTTTTTAATAGATGGATGCTACTGAAGTTTGTCTTATGTTGTAAGCTATATTTAATACCTTCCACTATCACCTTCCCAGTGCTGAACAATCACAGCTACAGTGATCAGTGGGAGGGAGGGACGCATTCAACACCTGAGCTGTGTTGTGGAACATGGTGCTCACAGGTATCTCCATGCAGAGCCTGGGAAGGGCTCCGTGCCCCATGCTGCCCGCAGGATGCCATCTGCAGAGAGCGGTAATGAGCCCCAGCTGCTGCCGGGCCCGCCGCGGGTCCCTAAGGTAGAGCCTGCTTTCCCCAGGGCTTACACACATCGTACTGCGCGCTCCTTGTGCCGATGATGTGGCACGCAGGGCGGGGGTGAGCAAACACCGCCATCAGGACCGTCCGAGTGTGTGAGGGGTTATAAGCCCGGCCGAGCCGCTCGGTGCCCGGCAGCCCCGCGGCGGGGTGGGCAGGGGGCCCCGGGAGCTCTGCCTGCCCTGCCCTCGGGCCCGCCTCACCGGCAGACATGGCCGCGCCGCAGCCCGGGCGCTCCAGCCGGCACACGCGGCACGGCAGCGCGTCCCGCCAGCCTGGGGCTGGGCCCTCGGGCCCGCCGGGACCCCGCAGGCAGCGCCGAGCCGGGCAGCCGGCACCAGGGCCCGGCCCAGAGCGGCTCGGCGGGGCTGCGGCTCCCTGACGAGGGAAGGATGGAACGAGCGACAAGCGACGATCCCCCTCCGCCTCCCCGGCCCGCCGCGGCTCCTCCCCAGCCCACACCGCCCAGCCCGGCCCGGCGCGCTCACTTGTCCCTGATGATAGTCTGCAGCTCCCGCAGTTGGTCGTTCATGGGCAGCAGCTTCAGCTGCGGCCCGATGGCCGGTGCGCCGCCCTCCCCGGCAGGCACCGGCGCCACCGCCACCACCCCGTTACTGCTGCTGCTGCTGCTGTCCGGGCTGGGGCAGCCGCTGTCCTCGCTGGGCTCGGCGAAGCGGATCAGCCGGGAGCCGCCGCTCGCCGTGGCCGTGGCGGCCGCCGGCGGCTCATCCTGCGGCCGCGGGCCGAGGCGCTGGTTCTGGCAGGGCATCGCCTCCATGCGCCGGGGCCGCGCCCCCGTGCGCGCCGCCGGGGCGGGGGAAGCGCGCCCGCCGCCCGCGCTCCATTGGCGGCCGGAGCCGCCGCTCAGCCCCGCGGCGGGAGCGCAGCGCGGGGCGGGACCGGCACCGGGAGGGCACCTCCTGCCCCGCCCCGGCCCGGCCCAGTCCCGGCCCAGCCCCGGTCCAGTCCCAGCCCGGCCCTGCCCCGGCCGGACACGTCCAGCCCCGGCCCAGCCCCGGCCCAGCCCCGCACTGCGCCCTCCGGGACAGTCCCCGGGAGCTGAATAAAAGCCTCCTTTGAGTCGCTGTTTTTAAATTGAGAAAGGAGGCCTGGGGGGGTTAGAAAATGAACAAGGGTTTTTGACTCATTTTTTCTTTTCAGTAAATATGTACAAATCATTGCCAGGATCTTATACATCAATGCCAAACTTTCCAAGGGACACCCATGCAAACACAAGGACAGGGAAGAGGTACAACCTCTCTGACAGAAAATAATTTACAGTCAGAAATTCCTGGCTTCTTGCTCTGTGCATTTTGGGCACCTAACAGGAGGTGGAGTCCCAAAGGGCCCAGGAAACACCTCCCAGGAAAATGCAGCCCCTCCACTGCCTGAGAGCAACAGAGCACCGAGAGTCACCAAAGCCCACGAGACTGAGAGCAGATGAAAAAGTAACCGGATTTCATGACTTACTGTCCAATACTTAATGAAATACTTGAAGACTGTTGCAGCAATATACAAGCAATACAACAAAGAATAGGCTAAGAACAGTAGAAAGAATTTGTAGTTAGAAAATCCAATGCAGTTATTCACCCTGGAGGACAAAAGCAAAGTTGAAATCAGGATTGGTGCAGCACACAGTGGGTGTAACACAAAGAGCACGAACCAGTTTCGGGGGTTTGGAACCCCTGGGTCACACAACCCAATTTGCCAACGAGCGGCTCCCCTCAGTGGCCGCGAGGGAACAGAACCGGTGGCTCTGCCTTTCCCTCCAACCCTTCCCGGGGCCCAGGAGAAGCACAGCTCCGAGTTTTGGAATTGCTTTAAGGTTGGTACCACAGGGAAATGGGTGACAGAGGCAGCAGCTCGTTCCTCCTGTCTGCCTCTTGTCTGCCAAGGAAATCAGAGCCGGGAGTTCTGTGCTGCTTTATTCCTTTGCAAAGCTCAGGAGCCACCTCAGCCCTGCCTGTTTGTTACACACAGCCCAATTCACCCCACCCTGGTTAGAATTCTCCATGCACAGGACAACTCTAGAAAGGAGCACGGGGATGCACAAAAAACCCCAGTGGGTGTTTGTGTCAGAACTCAAGTTTGGAAAATCTTCTACAATTTTGATCTCCAGGAAGGTTCAGGTAAGGAAATGTTTGTGTTGTTTCTGAACTCTTAAATCTTCCTGGGTTTTTTTAAGAAATAAAAGGAGGAATTTAAGAAATTTAGTGGCAGCAATTCTGGAAGGTGTAAAGCTCAATTATTCCATGCAGCTTTCTGTACAGACAGACATACAGATGTATAGCAGTAATACATATAAAGAAGGCTTTCTTTTCCAAAAAGTGCCTTTTAAAAAGAGAAACTGATTGAGAAAAGGAAGACAGGGACTCACCCTCTCCCCTCCTCTTTCTTTCTCAGTCCTGGCATGCCATTCAAAAGCAACAGTGTGCTGTGGGAAATAACACTGAGCCTGCAAACAATGAGTCCTTACTGAGCCCAAAGCCATTCCTGGAGAAGAAAGCTGCAATCATGAGCTGCACACACTGAATTTCTCCTTTCCTCTCTGGCACACCTGTCAAGCCTCACAGCTTTGTCAGAAAACCATCCCAGCCCACCCAAACCAGCAGTGCAGGCTGAGCCCCTGCTGCAGACAGACTCCCCCTGCACTCCTGGCTGTTTGCATCCCCCTGAGCTCTGTCCCAGAGCAGCTGCAGGAGCAGAGCTGATCTTCAGCCCACACCTTCTCTTTGCCCCCATGCTCCAGACACACCCAGCAGATGCTCAAGGCTGTCACTGACCTTGAGGGAAAGACAAATTTCCAACGGGCCTGGCAGAGCTGTGGAAGGACTGAAGGTGAGGAGAGTCCCTGAGGAGTTTCCAGGCTTCTCCATTCCTTGACAGGCTCCTTGCTCCACCAAACTTTTGCTTTGGATTGACCCCAAAGACACCCGACCCTGCCTCACAAGGCTAAAAAGCTCCTTATTCAAGTCAGGCAGTTCCAGCAGGGTCACGGCCTCTGAGGCTCCCCTGGCTGTGCTGCTCACGGGCTCTGAGCCCCCAAATCTGTCCCTGCCTATTCCTTCCTTTCTCCCACCTTCCTTCCAATATCTCAACTTAGATTGTAAATCTTCCTTTACATTGTGCATTTCTCTTATTGCAAATCTTCCTTTACATTGTGCATTTCTCTTACCAGTTCCCATGGCCAAACCCCTCCTTGGTGGTGCCCTCTGAGCAGGAGGAAAGGAAAGCAAAGCTCCCATTTGTGCCTGGGCCAAGGCGAGCGCTCTGGGCACAGAGGGCTCTGTGTGCCCTCGTTCCCTTGGCAGCAATAACAGCCTCGGCCACTTCAGGGGAGGTGACTGCCTTAGCAGGGCACAAAGGGAAAAAGGGCAGAAGAAAAGCAGCCAGTAACAGCCAAAAAGTCTCAAGCATGGCCTGGTGGATTTGCAGTGAGCCAGAGCACAGGCTGGAACAAAACCTGGAGAAGGCAAAGGGATCAGGGCATCACAGAGCCACAAACTGCTGGGGATTCACTGCAGGTTGGATCTTCCCACAGGCAGGAAATCCATGACCTGGGCAAGGCTGGATGCTTCTGCTCTGTGCTGGGCTGATGTGCCCTTTCAGTTGTTTCTTGAGCACTTCAAGGGATCGTAACTCCACCACTGCCCTAGGGGACTCCTTCCAATTCCTAACCACACTTTCAGTGAAAACAAATGGACATGTCATTTTTGTAACACAATCAAACACATTTTAAAATACAGCTCTTTAATGCTACTTATTTAATTGGCTGTGAGATATAACTCACACTGCATTTCCAAAGTGTGTGCAGCTGCTCAGTTCTTAAATGCAGGGTCTAAGGATTAATAGTTCATATTTTTCTAGAAATAAGTGCATTAGTTGCTAAATCCAAAAGAGCACTGTGCCTTTCAGCACACATTCTACTTGCCAAAATTATTTTACACCTCTGAAAAAGGGCTCCTATCTGCCCTTAACCTTGTCCTCTTTTTCTATTTTTATTTTCTTTGCATTACTTTGTTCTCATTAATTTTCCCTCTCGCTTCATATACTTCCTTGAAGCATTCACCCCCTTCCAATACCATTGATTCTAAAAGATGTTTGAATATTGATGCTTTTCTTTTCCTCTAGCCTGACTCCTGAATTGATTTGGATTCCCACAGCCCTGGGGGATTTTCTTTTAGGCTGATGGCTGCCACAGCTGGAACTGTCAATGTTACCATACAGAACAGAGGTTTCAATCTCCCTTTGGAATACTGATTATCTGGAATTCAGTGTTGATTCTTTCCATTTTATAGGAATGTTATTAATTATAAATCTTACTTCTAGAAGATATAAGTTATTATTGCTAGAAGTGAAATTCATTACAGTGCTAGAATCATATTAAGCACCTTTAATGAGAAAGAAGATAAGAACTTCAAGAAACTCTAAATAAAATGTTATTTCATCTCCACAAGATTGGTGTTGTATTTGTGTTGTTGAGCTGCTTCTGTAAACTTTTCTAGCCAAAAAACTAACATGTTCTCATTTAGTACACTGACCTTGGTCTCAAGCCCTGGTTTGTTGCCTACACAGCTCCTGGAAAAAGGCCAGATTAGATATCTTTTAGGATTCTATTCACAAATCTCCTTTGTGGTGAGTTATTTCCATTACTGGAGCTTCTATTTCTTCAACTGAACTGCTTCTGTCATCTTTCCAGAGTGCCAGCTCTGGAGCAGGCATTGATTTGTCTGTCTCCAAGGAGATCCTCTGCTTCCACAGCTAAATCTGCAGAGAAATAGATATTTATTTTGTGGTGAGCTACTTTAAACAGTGTAAGTTCATAAAACTCCTCTGTTGGCTTTCTGTGTCTCTATCATGAGCTCTGTTCTCTTGGTTCAGTCACTCTGGGATAGAGGTTGTTACTTCTAAAGGAATGTGGGCTCTGTTCACCCTGGGTGTCTCTCAGGCTTTGAGCAGTGCCTTGTGCAGGTATCAGTAATCTGAGGTCACATAAATAAAGTGGTATCAAAAGGAGAAAGAGAAGATCAGAAGTGGAAACAAGACTGAAATATTAGCAGGAGGAAATAGAGCCAGTAGTGTGGGGGAGTTATTAAAGAAGAAGGAACAGCTAAAGTAAAATTTGCAGGGAGATGTATAGCAGTAATATCAAATATATTACATTTGGAAAAAATAAAATGGTACATTATCTAACAATGATAAGGCTGACATGATGGAGGGGTTGTGTGGTTTGACAATAAACGTTTGCTGAGGGACTTGTAAGCCTCCCTTAGAGGCACTGGAGCTGTGAGATCCTGTGACACCACAGTGCAGGCTGCTGTTATCCCTGTGCAGGATGTCCCATGCAGCATGTGTCCAAAGAGCCTGACATGGTCAAAACACTGGTCACATTTCACAGGGCTGAGAGCCTGTGCTGCATGTTGGGTTGACCCAAAAAGCACTGCCTGTGCACACAAACGCTGCATGAAACCATCGCAGCAGTGCACGTGGGGAAATTGCAGAAACATTTGAAATCACTCCAGAGATGCTGCCATGCTGGCCAGCCTGTCTGTCCAGGCCATCCCAGACAGAGCTGTGACTATCCCGTTTTGCCTGGTCAAACTTCCCTGCAGAGCAGAGCAAAGGGAAGGAAGGGGATGTATGGAAGCCAGAGGCCCAGAATTCCTGCTTATCCCTCTGAATCCCTATCCCTATCCTGTTTATCCCTGCCACGGGGCGGCACTGTTCAGAGCCAGCTCTGCCAAATGCAATTATGATGAGGAATCAGATTAGTGCCAGAGAAATGTCGCCTTTGTCATTTGAAGTGGATCCTGGTCAGGAGCAAAGTTGCGTATCAAAGTACAGACTAGAGAAATCCTGCCTCATTAAAAATCGACTTTAAGCCAATTGTCCTCTTCCTTTCTGTCTGTCTGTCTGTCTTTCTCCCCTGCAAATGAGCTTACAACTCTCCCTCAAGGCAAGAGCATCAGCAGTCAAGCTCTGGTAGCTTTGAAGAAATCTTTGTGTGATTAGAAAAGCCACACAGAGTTCCAGCCTTCTGACAGCTCTGCATGCGGATCACATGGGAGTATATAGGCCACTGGAAATGTAATCCATGGCACAGCTCGATCTTCCTAAGTGGGTGTTTAATTAGGAACTGTACTATTGCTGCATTATTCTGGCTCAAAGGAACTACAACTAAGCTGTGTGGGCTGCAGGAGGCCTCTGAGGTAGCTCAGAATTTAACCCTAGGAAGGGTGTGCAACACAGGATTAGGTGTGTATGGAGATGCACCATCTCACGTGCCATCCACACCTTCCCCTCCGGCCTGAGCTCCCTCATGGTGCTGGAGCCAGGGCTTTTCTGCGCCCCAGGCAAGGAAACTGCCTGGGCAGCTGCTCTGTGGGGGACCCAAATTCCAGACAGACTGTGTGCCAACATAAGCATCTCTTTCTGTATGTAGTGATGACAATGTCCAGCTGCACCAGGACAAAGTGTGGGAGTGCTAGCAGCAGCTTGGAATGAGCAGCCTGCATGAAGTACAGAGCTGCTGACCAACATGAGCCACGCTTGCAACTGTGCAGTTTGTGCTGAGGACACCCACATTCCAACAGCGCAGTGCTTCAAAGAGCAGGCTTTTATCTGCACAGTCAGAACAGAAAGGTTTCTGAGAAGGGCATGAAAGCCCTTCATTCATTCCCTTGTTCATTCCGGCTTAGAAGGGCCTGGTTAATTCCCAGCTCGGCAGGGGCGTGCCTGTCCCCCTCAGGGCGCCATGGCAAGACTGAGAGCAGCCCCTTTCTGGGGATGTTGTGGGACTGAGGGCAGCCCCTCTCACCGCGTGCTTTGCTAGGGCTGTGGGCTGCTCCTCTGGGAGGTGCCATGGTGGCACTCAGGGACACTTGAGACACCATAACGGGCTGAGCTGCTCATCTCTGGGCTCCATGATGGGGCAGTAGGCAGCCCCTCCGAGAGTGCAATGGCAGGACTCAGGGCTGCTCCTGTCTGAGTCCAGTCGTGGGGCTGAGGGCTGTCCTGCTCTGGGTGCCATGGTGGGGCTGAGGGCTGGCTGCACCTCTTTGGGTGCCATGGTGGGGCTGAGGGCTGCCCCTCTTTGGATGCTATGGTGGGGCTGAGGGCTGCCCTGCTCTGAGTGCCATGGTGGGGCTGAGGGCTGCCCTGCTCTGGGTGCCATGGTGGTACTCTGGGCTGCTCCCTCAGGGCACCGTGGCTCGGGATATCTCCTTTCGTGGCACCATGGGGAATGAGGGCAGCTCCTCTCAGGGTACCATGGCAGGGCTGAGGACTGCTCTTCTCAGGTGCGATGGTGGTGATGAGGGCAGCCCCTGTCAGAGTGCTATGGTGGTGCTCAAAGCTGCCCATCTTGGGCCACCATGGGGCAACTCCTCTCACAGAATACCAGGAGGAGGCCCAGGGCAGCCCCTCTCTGCCCGCCATGGTGGCTTCAAGGGCAGCCCAACCCGGCTCCCTCCACGGCACCGCAAGCCACCTTCCCCTCAGGGCGGCCAGGGCGGCCAGACCCGCTCTGCCCCGCCCCGCCCCGCCCCTCCCGCGGGTCCGCCGCCGTCCCACAATCCCCTGCGCCCCGGCCCTCGCAAGATGGCGGTGCTGGGGGCACCGCGGGGCCTGGCGGCCGCAGCCTCCCGCAAGCGGCGGCTGCTGCTCGCCCTGGCCCTGCTGCGCCCGCCGCCCGCCGCCACCCTCGCTTGCTTCGCCGGAGGAGCCGTGGGGAGCGGACGGCGAGGCCCTCGAGGCGCCCCGGGAGGAGTACAGGTGGGTGGGGGCGCCGGGGCGGGCGGTGAGGGGCTGGTGAGGGTGGGCGCTGAGGGGCTGAGAGTTGGGCGCTGAGGGGCTGAGGGGCCCCGGTGCCCGCAGCGCTGTTCCGCCCGCTCTGCGAGCACCGCCCGGTTCGTCCTTGCCCGGCCGGTACCGGCGCCCGCCGGGCCGGTATCGGTGCCCGCCGCGCGGGGTCCGGGGCTCCCGGGGACACTCGTGCGGAGCTGCCGGGGGTGTTTGGGCTCTCTTTGTGACCAGCATGAAAGCCCTCAGTGTCTCTGAGCGGATGCTGAACGCTGTGTAGTGCCCGACTCGTGATTCCGCCGCTACGTGCGGACGGGCAGGTGGACTTAGAATCCCTTTTGTCACCTGTGGAACGCTGTGATACGCCCTAGCGAACCTAGCGAAATATTTTTTATTACAAGGAAAGTATTGAGTACTTTATCTCAAACTAAATCCAGCTTTTGGTAATTCACGTGCATTTTTCAAAGTGGCTTATCTTTGGTATCCCAAAGACTGAGGGAATGAACTTTCATAAACTCTCAGCTTGTAACTCTGTTTGATAATAAACTTCTTTATCCTCTCAGATTGCTGTTGTTTGTGAGTAACTTTCCTTTGTCACCCGCCTTGATTAGTTTTTCCTGACAGGCAGAATTCTGTCGGGGACTACAGGCAACGTTATGGTACTAGATGAGATGAGCAGGACTGAAAGGACAAATTTCGGAGGTTTTAATTTTGAAACTTGTGCAAGAGGCTGAGAGCTAAAGTGGATGCAGATCAAATATTTTCCCCATGTATTTGCATGCATTAAAATACACCTGAACAGTCAGTATTGTCTGGTGTTCCTGGAGATGAATTTCAGCTGTTAGGGAACAAACAGCAATGTTATCATGGTGATGAATAGAAGTATTAATTATAGTCCTGCTTTCCTTTTCAATGACTTTATTTTCATGTGAGAAATGCCAGTCCCTGCTGAGCAGTTTTAATTGCCACGTGTCACTCAATGTGGATTTGCTGCACTAGAAAGTAAATACTACATCTGTGGGATATATATATATATGTGTGTGTGTGTGTTCCTCTCTTTGGCTTTTCAATTTCTAGGCATTTTTGTGTTAGAAAGTGCTCAATGAATGCATTTTTTAATGATCTGGTAATGAATTTTCACTTTTGCATCAAGCTCTATTTGGCTGAATATTAGATTTCATGAAATGCAAGAGCATTTATTTTATTAAACAAAAACTCCAACAGGAGGCTCAAACTTAAGTGTTCTGGACTTTTTGGTTATAATGCCTTTCAGAATTCTGGGACATGGTTTTTCAAGCATTTAGATAAATTTGCTGACAGAGGAAGATGTGTTTTCCTGACAGGAAGGACTTTCTGTGCTGTGGTTACAGCAGAGCTCCTCAGTGCTGGGGTAACACCCCAGGTGGGAGTGAACTCCACAGTTCTGCTTTAATATTTTATATTTTTTTAAGTAAATAACAGAGGTTTGTGGTACCAGAGCCAGGTCAGTCAAGAGTTGTGCCTGTTACAGCTCAAGCTGGTGAACAGCACAGCCATAGCTGAACTCCTGAGGAAAAATGGGATTAAAGACAGGAAGAGGCTCTGGTAAAATGACTGTAAGAGCAAAGTTGTAACCATTCTTCTTGAAAAAGTTAATTTCAAAGACTTGGCTCTCATCCTTCTGCTCTGCTTTGCATTCATGTGGTGCTTGGTCTCCTGTCCTCATAGTTCCATTGAAGATTTTTTTTAAGCTTACAATTAATTAATTGTAAGCCTAATTGTATACAAAATATATATTTTCTATGGGACTTAGTACCATGAGAGTCAAATACAATAGAGTTGTTTGGATGTTATTACAATACAGATTCAAATTTTTTTTGCCCCTCACACTTTTATTTTTCAGTAGTTTTGATTAGATTCTGAATACTAAGCCACATAACATTTGTATGCTGGAGAGGAAGAAAATCTAAATTTATGGAGGGGAAAAACAGGTTTCAGGAGCTGGGATCAGGCCTCATTTTTTACTATTGAGATCAGCCTGAATTTCCATAACTCCTTCAGTTCACTCTCCTGTGGCTGGAGCAGGCAGGGCCTCATCGTGTCAAAACTTGTGTTTGGAATTTGGGATCTCTGCTCAGTACAGAACTGGCACATTGGCCTGATAACTTTATGAGTAACTGAATAATTGCTGTTGGGTTTTTTTGTTAGAAACTTGTGGGGCTTTTTTTTTTTTTGTTTATTTGTTTGGGTTTTTGTAGAAGTTTGCCTATATTCAAAAGAAAAGCAAAGACAGATTCTGTTCAGTGTAAATATGGAAATTAAATTAATCTAAAAATTAGTTAAATTAGCTAAATGGAAAGAAAACAGCTTTTGACTGGAAGGGTCAAGCAGCCTTTAAGTAAGGATAATTATTTTGCTAGGGATCTTTATAAGCAGAGAAATACATTGGGAAGTTTGTTTCAGGGAGAGCTTTGGCAGTTGTAGGAAGCAGGGCTGTGTAAATTGTTGTAACTGTAACAGAACAGAATAGAGGCTTTTCCCTTCCTTTATCTTGCCCTTCCAGCTGCTAGTGATAAAGAGCTTGTTCTTCTGCACAACTTCATAATATCCCTGGCTCTGGCAGGGCTTGCAAGAGAACTTTCAGGTATTTTTGTTACATTTATTTCTATTTATTTATTTATTTTCACCTGGAGCTTGGTCTGTTCTGTAAAATGGCACTGGTGTTTGTTGTGCTGACATTTCATGTGTTTGTGTGCATTGCTGAATTCTCTTCTCTGGCCTCTGAAGGTGCAGTTGGACAGTCCCTGGCATACCTGCTTTGTGTGGGGCTGTTGGAAATTCCCTGAGTTTTAAAATCCCTTTAGGGAGGTGTTGCTGCTGAGCAGGGCAGCAATCCCATGTCTGCCTATAAAACTGGACACCTGAAATTGCTGTGAGGAAGGATGCTCCATCCTGGAAGGGTTCCAGGCCAGGCTGGATGGGCTTGGAGCAGCCTGGTGTCCTGGGAGGTGTCCCTGCCCATGGAGAGGGTGACACTGGGTGAGCTTTAAGGTCCCTTCCTTTATCCATCCAAGTGCCCAGAGCAATTGCACATTGGCCACTGGTAAATGTAGCTCCAGATAAGTTTGTATTGTTCATTCTGGTGACAGTTCAGCCTGTCTTCATACCAGAATATTTTCACCTTTTTGTCTCATTTTGCTCCACTCTTTCCTATGCATCATTTCTTTTCTTGCCCTGTAAACTCAGCAGGATTAACTGTGGGACCTAAATGCTGCAGAGGAACCTGAATCCCACCTTCTGTTATCTTTTCTATTACAGTTAGTTTAAAAAAATCCCCCTGAGATGAGTGCAGCATGTCTGGAACACAACATAGCATATTCCAGAGAGAAGCTTCTAAGTGTGGGTTTGACCTTGCCCAAATGTGTTTAATCCCTGTTGTTTGTTTGCATTTGTAGCATTTAAACTACTACCCACAGTCATGACACTCTAACAACATGACTTTTATGTGCAATCAGTACTAGACATCTGTTTCATCCTTTAGAGTTTAGAGAATCAGATCCAAAAATACATGAAAAGAACATAATGGTGCAGAGTCAGGCGTTCAGGAGGTAGGAAATGCCAGAATTTGAGTTCTCTGCATTATTTCTTAAATTCTGAAATAAGCAGGACTTGCTCCTGTTCTTTAAAGCAATAACCTGCTTCTTTTATGTGTTGTGATTAGATTAAAGGATGGCTTTGCTTTGTAGTCCTGGAGCCCTGGTGAGGGAGGGTGGAGTGCTCAGTGAGTGTGGAGGGGCAAGGGAAGCTGCACCCCTCTCATTTGGGCTCTCCGTGCTGTGATGGGCAGGAATTACCATAAAGCAAATTGTTCACATTGTTGAACTCTTTGTTTCTCTGCTCAGGTTTGTTTTTAGCAGGAGCTTGAGAGAGGATTGAAACCTTCACTCTTCCAGGCTCAAGACTGAAAATAAGAACAGGTTTTTCTGTGTATCTTGTGCAAAACCTTTAATGTTTTTGCTGACTTAACCCCATGACAGTTCATAGCTTCAGTCAAGAAATCAGGCTATTTATATAATGCACTAATTGAGACCAAATGCTGCTGTTCCAGTAGAATTTCTTTATGTGATGTTGTTTGCTTCATGTTTCAGTCAGAAGTGAAGTCTGAGACCTTTAGTAAAACATTTCTCTGCTGTCCTGTGTATACACTCCAGGAAACAATATTTAGCTACTTTCCAATACTGCTGAAGCATACTTTTTCCATTATATTTTCTATTTATGGCACTGTCAACATTCCTGTGGAAAATGTCTTGCTTTAGGTGGAATCCTCTGTGCTGAGACAAAGCTGGAGTGCATCTGCAGGGAAATGCTTTAGAAATGCAGCTCCTTTGTTTAACCCAGGTCTTGGAAGGATCAGGATGGTTCACCCAGGCCAGTTAGCTCTGCTAAATGCAGAATGTATAATTATGATATTCACTCTTTCTCTATATAATGTCATATAATAGAAATATTTGGAATAGCTGGTGCATGTGATAACTTGTGGAGAAATGGTTTTAATTTTCTTTGAAATGACTCATTAAATTATTACTTGAGGTATGTCTGAGGAAGAAAAGGATGTTTAAGGCAAAGTATAAAATATACAATGGTGCTGCTCTTTGTCAAGGTTAAAATTACCTTGTTTTTATTATCAAGTTTCTTTTTTTTTCTTTTTTTACTGTTTGTCCTTTGCCATGGGCTGGTGAGCAGCTCTTTGGTGTGATTGTTATACAGAGTGAGTGGTAGGGTGAATTCTCTAACAGTGAAAATGGAATCCTGAGTGTCAGGGCTGATGTGCAGCCTCAGTGCTGACCAGGAGAGGTCCCTGTGCTTTGCCATGGAGAAGGACTCCCAGCCACTCCCTCTGAGGAAAACAAATACTCCTTTTAAACTATTTTGGCCCTTTAAAACATAAAAATATGGATTGCTTGGCAAGGTAACATGTGCAGCATGGTGCAGTTCTGTCAGCTCTGTATTAGAGGTTAAGTGCATTGCAGGGTCTGTGAATATTGCATTTATTGTGTCCTGCTAACCCAGAACTTGCTGCCAGCCCTGCTCCACTTCTCTCATGGTCCCAGGGTTGCCAGGCAAAGCTGGAGCTTGGATTTGCCTTCTGGAGACAAGCATGGCATGAGCTGAGCTGAGAGGAATTGGGAATGGCAGAAGCTATAAGCATAAAAAGAACATTTCTTAATGAAAAACAGGACAAAAGACTGTTTGAAAGAATTCAGGAGACAACCTGGGAGAAAATGAAAATGAGAGGAAAGGGAAAGCTGGGCTTTTGTTGTACAGAAGAAACAAAGTCTGATGAGAGTGGGGATTCAGGGAAGGGAAATGCAGTTCATTGTCACTGAGCAGTTCTGATGTGTGAATGTAATTTATTTTACAGCTGCTCCCCACCAATTTTCTTTTTCTGTGGTCAGTTGTTAAAAAACAAAGCCATCTGCCTTCTTTTCATGTTATGCTTGTTTACATAAACTAGATGAATATTCTCTGAATATGAAGTGCATGTTCTGCATGACTCTGTTTTCATTTCTTTTTTTTTTCTTTTTTCCTCCTGTTTTATTCTGTAGATTCCACCAATCTGCAGGCAAGGATCATGGCACAGCCTGGGAGGGAATTATTCAAGACCATTATTGGAGCATTCAGAGGTGGGTATAAATTGTTCTTCCAACTTGCAGGTCATGAGAAACTTAAGCCTTTGCAGCATCTTTCAGTTTAGACTCTTGTTACTTTTATTTATTTTTTATTTCACTATTTACAGTTCTGAAGTTAAATGGCCACTTATGTTTCTGCCCCTAGAAATCTTTTTGAATCTCTGCAAACTAATGGGAACACAATAACTTCAAAAAAGAGATCTTAAAAGTGTGGGTTTTGTGGTGATATTTAGATTCATTTATTAAGCACAGTAGGAAACTGAGTTTTCCTTCAATATGTAGGGCTTTATTCTATCAAAATTCTGCTTAGATTGCAGAATATTCTCATCACTGAGTGCCAGGATGTCAGGCTCTTACTCCTGTGAGGTCTGCTTGCCTTAAAACCACTGCAAACACAGGGAAGATGCAATTTTTCCTGTTTGTGGAAGAATTGACACATTTCTGAGTAACACACTTGTTAGAATGAAGCTGAGAAATGTGTTTGTCTTGCTTTTTTTTTGTTTTTAATTATGAAGTAATAACCACTCACAGCTGACTTAAGTAGCTAAAATCTTTTGAGGGTCATTTTGACTTCAAAGCATGAAATCTACTTAGATTTGGTTTTTTGATGCTTTACTTTAAAATGTGAAAAGTGACATTTTGATTTGGGAAACCCTGGGGTCTGCTATCAACCAACATCCATAAAATAAGATTGCTAATGAGCTTTTACATAACTTGAACCTAGAAATTGTCAACATGTAGCAAATCTTTTAAACAAAAAGCAGATTCTTTTTTGAAAAGCTTTAACAGGTCCTTTGTTTGTGGCAGGCACTTTGAACTTGGAAAAATGCCTGGTGGTAGTGATTGTTATTTTTTAGTACATCTACATGCATAAATAAATTCAGAAATTTTCTCCAGGGTATCTTGGCCACATGCTAAGAGAAGTGAGCATTTGTTTTTAACAAGCAAGTTCTTTTCCAAACAATGGGATAACATTCCCATTCCCATCCTGGGAGCAAAGACAAGTGGGAAGCAGATTTATCTCATTTTTTGCCCTCAAGTAAAGGTACTCTTACCTTCATGGAGGGAGTATTATTGCTTAAATGTGTTCCACTTTACGTTAATGTGCCTGAGTATGGTTATCCTCCAAAACCTCAAGGTTTTCCTGTGTTCAGTTCATTTTCAAGATTTAAGGATCTGTTGTCTTTCCCTCCTGGCTGCTAGGATTATTATATCCCTTTTTTATTACTGTTTTCTTAAGCAAGGTTTTTAGAGGGAGGTGAGATCTTTTATTAAAACAAGTTTAAACTGTTTGATGATGAGGGAGGTAAAACAAGCCAGTAGTTCTTTCTGCTGCCTTTTATGTGCCTGTTTCCTGAGGTTCTTGCAAATTGACTTTTCATTTTCACACAGATCCTGCCCAGGTGGCAGCTGATGGAGAAGAGGATGTGTTGGCATGGCCATGCTGGTGGAGGGCTTCACACAGATCCAAAGGAAGGGGTAAAACTTGCTCAGTCATTATTGTTTTTTAAATAAAAAATGCTATCAGCTTCCCCAAAAAACCTAAACCTAAAAACTGAAGACCTCAAGCAGCAATTTGTCCAAAATTCTCTTGGCAGATACATAAATATTGTAGTAGATACTGTTAAATTGTCAATGTAGACTTGCTAGCTTTTAAATCACCCAATGTGTGATAATGGTGTTGAAGGGCTTTATTTATTTTATAAAAATACCATTTGACTGTTACACACTCCCTTGGAAGTGCCCTGGATTGAATTCTTTGGATGGAAAATGTTTCCTTGTCATTCACTGGTGTGTTGGTCTGGTTTGTGACTGATACTTGCCTGTGACTTGGCAGACAGGATGGTGCAAATCAGCTCCTGGGTTGTTGCATCGCTTGGTAAAATCACACTTGGAATGGGAGGGGAGAGAAGCAATTAAATTGTGTTTATTTTTACTTGGAATTAATGGTAATACCTCTGGTATATTTTGACTGTGTTTCTATTCAGGAAGCACATTAAAGTAATGATGATGGTGTATGAGGAGAAGCAAGATCTTTTATTAGACCAAATGATTACAATCAGAAAATGAGGCAAACTTTTGGTTAAAACAGGACACTATCAACTGTGTGATTAAAATTGCCAAATCAAAGCTCTTGAGTGTACAAAACTTCCATCTTCTCATTTCCTGGGCACACTTATTTCTGATGCTTTGTGTATTTGCAGAATCATTCTGTGTCAATGGTTATAACTTGTTCAAACTTGGGTGGAATCCTCCCTAAAATTAATGAAGATCTCATTGATGACAAACAATTTTCAGTTTCAGAATCCAGGTCTTCCAACTTGTTCAAACTTGGGTGGAATCTTCTCTAAAATTAAAGAAGATCTCATTGATGACAAAGTTTTCAGTGTCAGAATCCAGGTCTTTCAGGGCTGCTCTGCTGGTTTAACTGTTCTGAGGATGTCTCTCCTACAGCCTCAGTGGTAGAGAAATTGAGGATTTCAATTTAGGATTTTCTTTCAAGTTGTTATCTGAGAGTTGTCCCTTCATTGAATCCAGACCTGTTTGTGCTACAGGCAGAAGTCAGGAGAGGTTTTATATTTTTATGTGTTTTATTGTGAGAGGGGATTTCCTAACCTGAGCTGTAGCCAGCTTGTTTTAGTAAACATCTCTGATCTTTTCTGCATGAGGCACAGGGGAAACAAAATAATTTCCTGTCTCCAGTCACAGGTACCAGGGCTCTGCATGTAATGTTAACTCCAGACTCACTTTTAAACCCTCCTTGCAACGGGTGTAAGAGATTTTCAGAGATTTCCTGGGCAGAACAGACTTCAAACCTGAGTCTCCTTCTCTGTTTGACATATTTAAATTCCAGGGTTTTCTCTGGTCAGAAAGGAAATTGAGGGTTCTGTTCACCACAACACAAATAACCTTAAGGGATGTGGGATGTTCCTTAATGCTAAAACTCACTAGCAATATGTTATCCAAAAATTTTGATGCCAGATGATATTTTTTTCATTTGCTGGCAGTGTAAAATTCCATTGGCATTCTCCCTTCAGCCTCCACTTGCAGCTATTCCTGTGGAAATCAATCTCTTAACTTCTTTATTGCAATAAATGCAGCTAAAACTGTTTAATACAGGCCATGGTCAGTTAAGGCTGTTGTCTAACCAAACAAATACCAGCTGTCCAGGGGAAAGCAGCAAGGACCAGCTGTGGAAAAGGTGAAATGTGTGAGGAGTGGAAAAAACCAGGGTAATGTTGGGTTTGCCAGGAGTTTCTCAGCAAAACTGAAGGGAAGGAGAAGCTCTGCTGCTCCAAGTGCAGCTCCTGTATCTCATGTGTGCTGCACTTGTATTCAGTGGGTACAAATACTGGCACCCCATTTCCTGCATTTTTTCCCCTAGGATTGTACTTTTAGGAGAACTGCAGGTGAGACATCTGTCAGCTCTATTACACCTTTCCTTGTTGCAGATATTTTCTGACACACCAGGCTGTTTATTCTGACTTCAGAAGTGACATTTTAAATTGCCCATTTACAGAACTGAGCCCTAAGGATGAGCACAGAGTGAGGGGCACATTACCTTCACTACTAAAGAAACTTACACTTTTTAAAATTCCAAAATAACTTCTACAGCAGTGGCTGCTGTGCTGAGTGCTGAGATCAGAACTGATCTTTACCAGCTTTGGGGCATTTTTTGGTGCTGGTTGGGAGAATAACCTCATGCAGGGGGAGAAACTTGTGCTGGTACAATGAAAGGGATGATAGAGCTGCCTGAGGGAGCACACAGGGAGCCAGAATTGTGTCTTTCTCTCTTCATCAGCACTGACAGCTTAAATTCCAGTCAAACTACCACTTTCCTGTATCCCTCTTGTGACAGCTCATCATCCTGGCACAGCCTTTATCCACCAAGTGACAGGGTCAGCCCAGTGAGTGCCTTGCAGTGCTCCATAACCATGGAGATGGTGAAGAGGAATTATGGCTTTCTTTTTTTTTCCCCCTCTTTAGGTATTTTAAAAGGTCCAGAACCTGGATGGGATGGGTAGAAGGGGCAGGAAGTTGGTCAGTGGTCATTCTTTTGCAAATAACCTTCACTATTGCACAGAGTGTTTTAAAACCATGCTGCATTCAAGAAGAGGAAGAGGCTTTCCTTCTTTCCTCCTTGCTGTATAATATTTTTCCTTCCATTCCTGTAGAAATAGACCTGTAAAGAAAATGCAAAACATTACTACCATTTAAAAGGAGGTGAAATAAATTCATCTCTTAACCTTTTTATGTACCTCAGAGAATCAAAAAAGGGCCTGAGTCCATTGAACAGATTGCTCATTTGAATTCTTAATGTTGCCACTTGCATATTTAAACAATTTTTTAACTCGTGTTTCTGTACAACAGTAACATTTATTTCATGGTAAACTTTGATGTAATATGTGTGCGTTTTGCACCCTTTGATATTTCTTCTTGTTCCTTTGCAAGGCCTTTGGCAAGTGAGTGGCTGCCTCCTGACTCTTTTCTAAATGGATTTGCTTCTGTCACCCTTCAGAGCCATGAAAAAAGGAAATAGATTCCTTGTTTGCAGCCAATATATTTTGTTCCTTTTAATAGGTTTTCTGTGCAAAGTCTGCCTAGCCAATAGCAACATATAATTAGAACTGCTCTGATTGCACTTTTGTATCTTTTGTGTTAATGTGGTACCAATTTTTTTTAACTTCCTTTTAACCTGTAAGTGGTGATCAAAGATATTTTCCACGTGTTTGAACTGCTTTTTATGCATATCCTTGGCTGAAATGGAAAGATTCATGTATATGCTGCAGCAGATATCTCCATTTTTAAGTGGGTAGGACACAACAGAGGCACTTTTGCATCCTCTCTCCACTGACAAATCTTCCATATAGCCATTTTTTAAAAGTCCTTTGAAATGTGCTTATCCTGTGTAATGTTCCAATACATTTGCAGTGACATTTGATGACAAAATGCCTTGGTTTTGCTTGAAGCTGTGACTAGAAAAACAGATGAATTTCCTGGTGCTTTTAAAAGCTTACCTTTATAGGATTGGCTTCCCTGGTTGCCTCAGCAATTTTACCTTTTAACAGACCTCTCCTTTCTTGCTTATTCACCCCAGACCTTAACAGAGAATTTCTTTTCTAATTTGGTTTATCCTCAAACAGTAAGATTTATTATAATACTCCCCCTTCCTACTGACTTCTGTCACAAGAGTCATCTTTGAAAGGTGTGCACTAACTTTTTGTTTCCCTCTCTCCTCCCCACTACAAAATATTGCCTGAAATGGGGAGATTAGCTGCCCTTGCTGCCCTCCTTTCTCCCTTAGATAACCCTTGTGTCTTTCAAGTTAACCCCAGTGTAGCCAGCCCAGAAAAATGAGTTGTTGATACTTGTGCTCTGTGTTGCTGCACATCCTCTTGTTCTCAATTAGGAAATACGGTTTAGGCTGCAGATAATTTAGCTTGGGAGTTCAGTGTTATTATCAGAAGTGTCAGTGATAAACATCTTTCCATCTGGAAAATAATACAGCAAAAAAAACCCCCAACAAAATAAAAAAATACAGCAACCAAACCCAACACCAGAAAAGTAATCCCAAAGGAAAATTAAACACAAAAAGAAAAAGTAATGTTTTTCAGGCTGTCTTGTTAAATGGATTGCGCTCTTACTTAGAACAAAATTTGAGATTTGGAGGAGAGCCTATTATCAAAAATTCAGTTAAAATTGATAGCATCATTTAAAGGTCAAAACTTGAGACTGTGTCCAGATCTTGTTCTGTTTATTGCAAATACAAGTTTATCTCATGTTGTTTTTGGCACACTTTGTTAGAGAACAAAAACCTGAGCATGAAATGTGTGCAAATTCTCCAACTTCTTATTGTAACTCCAGAAGTTCAAGCTAGGGCCACCTGTAGCAGATATTGCTGAATCCCCTCACAAAAACAAACCTTAAACACTGCTCAGTGATATTGAGCATTGTGCTTATCCTGTGTCATGTTCCAATACATCTGCAGTGACATTTGGTGACAAAATGCCAGCACGTGGCCATGTACATCTTCTGCCTTGTGAAGCCTGATTATCCATGGCAGGGAATGTTCTCCAAACTATTTATGTTTATTGGGGACCTTTCAGACTTCCTTCTTGCCTTAGTTATTGTGCTAATTTGTTAATTTTTTTGCATTTCTCCCCTGCTATTTTAAAACATCTTCCAAAAAAGAAGTAGCAAGCCCTTGACTTTTGTACAGCAGTCTTGAGGAGATAAAAGAGAAGGGTCAGTGAAGTGTTTAAAGATGGGGAATTGTGGCTTTTTCTGTGTTCCAGTTGCAGCCAGCCAGGTGTTCTGGAGAACATGGAGCATTTTAATGGCATGTCATGGACGTGAACATCTCAAGGTGGAAGTTTTTAGGTTTATAGGCAGTGCTGGTCTCAGGCATTGTCCAGTGTCTGTTTCCTATCCAATAAAATACAGAAGTGATCCGACTGTATGAAATTCATTATTTACAGTTGTTTTACTTGCCAAGTGTGTGTGTAAGCAGTGCTCTGTTTGTGCTCCCCCAGCTGAAGGAGATTGATGCCAAGAAGATCATCAGGGCCATGCTGTCCTACGTGTGGCCCCGGGACCGGCCCGACCTGCGCGCCAGGGTCGCCCTTTCCCTGGGCTTCCTGGCCAGTGCCAAGGTAAGAGCAGAAACTCCCACAGCTGCTGCTCATCTGTGCAAGGAATCATTTGCTTTTCTGGTATTTAAAGGCGTTTATGCTATTAGGATGTCTGGGTTTTTCACAGGAATGTATATGAGAAATGATGATTGGATTTTGGAACAGTAATATCCATGTGCATGTTTAGGGAGGTGATGGTGACAACTAGAATTTTTGTTTCTCTTGGTCTCATTAATTTAGCCCATGATTTTCCTTTTTTGGTTAATTATTTACCTCAGAAATTACAAAAAATGGGAGTTAAAGGCTGTTCATCTCTCCTTGTGTGGTGCTGTCAGACAGTGCCCATTCTGAACCCTGAATGTGATCAATGTGGTCGTGCCTATTCACAGGTCTTCCTGTGCTGTGGAAAGGGATTTGAGCTCCACTCTGTTGATATTTCTCTGTGAGATAACAGAGAATTAATTGTTTTGGGGACTTCTCTGGTGTCCTAATATGAGAGAAGCTGTATAACCTTTTGTATTTAACAACCCTGCTTTCATTCAAATGATTTTCATGTAGTCTTTGATTATGAAATGGAAGATTGCTCTTACTTTTATTTCATTATGTGAAAGGATCTATGTTCTTACCTGCAATAACATTAGTGTTTGTTTGTTCTTTTAAAGGATTTGGAATGCAAAAGTGTTCTGCAGATTGAAAGGGGATATAATTCAAATTCTATGCAAACCTTGTAGAAATAGTTCAGAAGAGCAAATGTTAGCTTCCTTTTGCTTTAAATAAAAAAAAAAGAAATATTTGATTGCAAAACACTGGGAGGAAGTTTTGTGAATTCCATTGAGACATACAGCTCAGCTGGGTTGCTTTTAAGTACAGCAATTTTAACCAAACATAAAGCTAATATTAGCACTCAGCACCATTGCCATGTTATGAAAAGAGAGAAGAGACAAATTTCAGCTCTGTAGGTGTTAAAAGAGGAGTGCTTGGGAGAGAAATGTGCTCATTTCTGTGAGCTGGAGCTGATCTACAGTGCTTTCTCAAGGGGTTTTTATCTCTCAGGTACTTGTGGGTACTGTCTCCAGTAGATACTTGGGTTGTGCTGCAGTTCAGGATGTTGCTGATAATGCAGGTGATGACATGCAGAATATGGCTGGACTGTGCAAGTGAGCTTCCCCCTTTGGGCAAAACACACAGCAATGCTTTCCACTGCATTTTAAAACTCTCCTCAAAATGCAGATCCCTTGAGGTTTTGTGATGTGGATCTGCCAGGTGGAAATGAAAATTATTCTCAGTCACTTCCTTTTCAAAGACTTTTATTAGTAATGTTAATAATAATCTGAAGGCAGTTTTTAAATGTTTGAAGGATTTTTTCCTGTTCTTCTCCCCCCTTCCCTATTCTCTAATTTGTAGTGTTATATGGATATGATGGAGGATGTGAATCCAGCCTCTAATCCTGCATGTGGCAGCACTGTACCTTGCCTTTAAGAAGTCTTGTTAATGTTTCAAGCAGCTTTCTGGGGTGTTAAGAAAACAAAATTGATGACCAGGATACCTAGACTCTTGCAATAGCTCTGTATTTGGTGTAAAAAAGAGCCATTATATTTCTACTGGGAGAGAGAGATGTTCCCTCATCAGAAAATCATTTAACTCTTTGGGGAAGTAACTGGGGTTTGGATCTCAAGTGTTCTCTTAAGTTTCCCACTTTATATTTGTACAAGGCAGCCCAGAAGCCCTGATGTCCAGAGCAGAGTCTCAGAAGAAAAGCAGAAAACCTGGTGAGCTTTGCCCAGGTTTTAGGAGATGCTTGTTAAAGCAGAAATGTTTTGTGAGAATGTTTGTTTGGGCAAACAAGGATTTCATTGGGAAAACACACAGCAAACTCTCTATGGAAAATAAATATCATAACTGGCAGGGGTGAAAATTTTATGGATGTCTTCTAGCTGTTCTTTGTTTTGTTCTGTCATTACAAAGCTGTGCTGGATAATTGCAAATTAAGGAGTTCTCATCTTAGGAGCTGTGCTCACTCTTCCTTTGTGAGAAGAACTTTTCTTGAATTGCTTCATACTTTACACATTCTGTGTGTGTGTGTCAGTGTGACACAAGTGATGTGCAATAGTTTATTCCAGAGCTGTGGTGAGTCTGTCACATCTTTGAGCCCTGAACATCTGCTGCCCTTGCAGAGCACACAAAGGGTCACTTTGTCCTGGAGAAAATGCAGCACAAAGTGGTTTACCTGTGTCTTTCCTGCACCATGTGCAATTGTGTGTGCTTTCCTCATTATCCCACTTGGGAGCCCTTTGTTCTGAGGTTGATTACAATGCACTCCACAGACCACACAAGCTGTTTGGTAAAGTTTTTCTGCTGTATCATTGTGTCAGCACAGGAACACCAGCATGTTTTTCTCCTCACTGCAGTCCTGATTTCTTTGTTCACTATGGGACAAAGTGAATTCTGTGTCTGAAGGATTTACATCCTTATTGTGGATTTTGTCTAAAGGCCCCTCGTTCTGAGGGGTTTGCATGGAGAACTGGATGGTCATGATGGCTGCTGCAAGTCACCTTCCCCCAAAAGAAACACTTCTGTCAACCCTGTGCCCAATTCCTTCTGAGTTTGACAAAAGATTTTCAGTTTTATGAATTTACAGCAATAGATTTCCAGTTTAAGTACAGTGCTTGTAAGGTGGCTTCAGTTTTATTCTGTGAAAACTCCAAGGAATCACAGAGGACAGGTAGGTTATGAAATTCTCAGCTATGGGGAAAAAATGTAAGGAATATACCCCCAATTTAATTTGGTTACTTACTCACAAAACAGCTGCAGTTCATTTCTCCTTGTGCTGCTGCTTGAGAAATAATTTGTCTCTTTAAATCTTCCAGTTCAGTAAAATTCACTTTCAAAACAAAAGCCAGTTTGTGTGCAGTTACTGAAGAGCCTGCAGTTACAATCTGTCTTAACTCCTTTTGTGGGGCCCAGTTGCCTGTCATTGAACAAATTATTGTGATTTTTGGTTCCTTTTTGTCTCCACATAACTGCCAGTGGTATTGTGAGCCTTCAAAGCAAGCTGTTAGGATGGCTTTTTATGACAGGATGGAGTCTGCTCCAGGGCTAGTGAGGTCTTTTCTTCCTTGCAAGATGTGTTGTATTATTATGACACACTTGAAATTTTTACCTTAAATATTTATAGCCTATCTGGATGTGTGTACATGATCTGAAGGATGCAAGAGGAAGGCAGGTGAGAGGAGTACACAGGGAAAATCTGTGTTTTCAGACATTGCTCAGCTTCTGCATATCTGCATTTTCTTTTTCTATGTTTTCCCACCTTTTTTTGGCTTCTCTACTGGTGATTGTACAGCAAATGCTTCCTTACTTTTCTGGTTTTTTCCTTTTTTCTTCTGTGGCACAAGGAGAAAAGTGCTGAGGCCTCTGAGGAGCTGGATTAAACACATGAATATGACAAAATCACTTGTCACCTCTGTCAGCCTGCAATGGGTTTTGGCCTCCTGGTCACAGAGCAGGCATGTGTTATTCATGAGCCAAAGAATTCTTTCAGACTCTCTGCATTTCTACTGACTGCTAATTCCATCGGTTTCAGAGCAGGAATGGCTGGCTGAGGAGGCAGGACACAAGGGTTGAATTGCAAATTCTGCCTGCACGCGAAGATAACGATATCCAGCTGATCAGTGAAGCATGTTCCTGTGATCTTGGTGTTTGAGCTCTTTCTGGGGGCTCAGATGGAGTTAGATAATTGCAATAAACCTTTAGAAATTGGTAGCTTTTTGAGGAGTTTCAGGTGAAAAGTATTTAAATTGGTTTGAGTTTTTTCCCCTCCTGGAAAAAGTGTAGTTCAGGTGATCATTACATTTGAAGAAGCCATGAAGGCAGGTGCTTCTTCCCTCTTCTGGAGCACATTTTGGAGCTTCTTTAGCAGTCTTGCCTCCACAAGGGATGGAGATTTCTGTGTGATCTCCACAAATGTGTATGTTTATATTGGTCCAGAGATAAATTCAGTCATCCTCATGCCAACATTTCTCACTGAATTATTGGCAAAGAACAGTTCACTGTGGACCAGTTTTATCTTGTTGGGGCTCAGGCTGTCATTAATTCATCATCTTTATTAAACAAAAAGTGCTGGGAAGAGCAAAATGAAAGATAAGGCTGTTTGCCTTAAATGTAGTGTAGTCCCATGGGGGAATAAAGATGATACTGCACTGTCAGCTTAAAACAGTGCAGTCATTAAAAAAATGTTTAAACTCATTTACTCATGATTCATTCCAGGGCAACCTGCTGTTAAATGTGGGCAATTGAGTTGGGATGATTTCATGGGATGCTGTATTTGCTTTCCAATAAATTCAAGCAAGGATAAGCTATTAATTCAAACCCAGAAATAGAAAATTCACAAATTCATATTGAAAGAGTCTTTTTAATGGGAATTGTTATCAAGCTTTCAGGCATTAGGCAGAGGAGGGAAGCCTGTACAGATAGATTGTGTAAGACAATTGTTTTTCATGGTAGATTTTCATGGTCTACCAAGGTGTGCTTAAAGCTTTTTGTTCTGTGCCAGCAAATACAAAGAGAGAATGTGAATTTTTGCAGAAGGATGAAATTTTGTTTCCATTACTGTGAATGTGATCTCATTGACTTAACAAATTGAGTAGGAAAGGCCTGTTTCTAATAATGGCCTCTCATCTCCTGCTATAAACTTTGTAAGATTAACTTTTTTCTTTTTAAATTACTGGAAAGCAGACTGTCTTGATTGCTAATGAAATGCAATACTGTGCTGCCTTGTTCTTATTGAAGCTTTACCCTCCAGGAGTCAGAACAACTATAACCTGAGACCAGGCTTTAAATTTCATTTAAAACTCTATTGGGAAGAATTATATTGATGTAAAAGAAGACATTTCTACAAAATTGTAGGCTGTTACCAGTTAAATTAATTGTGAGTGGAGAACAGCAGTTTAAAGAATACATCTCTTTTCTTTAAATGGACTTTAAATATATCTGTGGTTCTATTTCAAAACTACCTGTAGTGTAGCACAGTCTAGTGAGGAATAAAATCCCTGCAGAGAGATTTGTGAGAATCTGCAGCAAATGAAGACCATCTGCATGACAATATTCTTATTTTCTCCTGAGAGGTGTCTCCCAGGAAAACCTGCACTTTGTCATGTTGCTTGTCACTGGAACACACATGGCAGTAGATTCATCTTTATCAAGAACAAAATGCCACCCCAGAATGGAGTTTCAGTATCTCTGAAGGCAAAGTGGAGTTGTTTGGTTATAGTGGGGAAGGGATTTGAGATTTCCACAATTCCCATCTGTTAGAGGGGAGCTGTGGCTGAAGGACTCTCAGGCTGCTCTGGACAAGTTCCTGAGGAATGCTTGGTGTAGGACCTGATCCTTCAGCTGTTTCTCTTTTCAGTCACTAACAAACCAGCACTAACCTCACCCAGGTGCCCTCAGATCTCATGTATCTCCTCACAGAGTTACCTAAATTATGCTCTGTTGAGAATTTTGATATTTTTTATAATGTATTTCATAGGGAACACATGGGGGAAGAGGAGAAAATTAATTCCTTCCTCATTTGCATTTAAATCTTTAGCCTAAAACACTCTCTGAAAAAATTAACAGCACAGATTCAAAAAATTAATTTACATTATATTCTTTAAATCTGTAGTTCACAAAAATATTTTCAAAACCCAATTACTCTGCTTGGTGAAGTTTGTACCTTCCACTATTTGCCATAACTTGTAAAACTGGAAATATTGGATCCTGGGACAGTCATTAGAACTTCTGGAACTCTGGTTCCCCACTTGAATTTGGACTGAACTTAAGAATTACTTTATCACTCTTTTGTCTCAAAATCTGGTTTTATCCAGTTTATCTACAGTTTTTTCCCTGGGCTTTCAGCTCTGACAGATGTCCCTAAATACAATTGAGATCTAAGTGGGTATCCAAAACATTTGGTGGAGAGAGCTGAAATATCTGTATCAATCTGGTTTCTGTTTCTTGTTTCTTCTCATGTAAAATTATTTGTCATCTCCTCACAAGTTTTTTCCAAATACTAAAAAAAAGCCCAACCTTAAGCAAACTCAACTTGCTGTTGAGTTTTAAAGTATTTTAACATCTGCTGTGATTGTAAGATTGTAGGTCATAACATACTTGTTCAAACTGCTAAAAAAGTTGTGTCCTTATTTTCAAATCTCAACAGTTAGGAGCAGCTTGAATTAAGAAATTCTATTAATTTTATGAAGTTTGTCTGTAAATTGCCTTTTTTGTTGGTATAAGTGAGCAATGTAACAATGGTGCAATAACAAGGAAATTTTAGATTTTCTGTGTGATTTTCCATTTTTTCTTGTGCTACAGTTGTGCAAATAAAAAACTGCTGAAGTTGATGTGTTTGCATTTCCATCTGCTTGGGGTTTCACATCTAGAGGGGCACACTGGGTGATAGGTGGTGGATGTGACTTTTTGTTTGAAAACTAATATTTGTACAGTAATTTGTAGTGTCTTATAGACTGTACAGAAAATCTTCTGTGCTGCTGTGCCAAACCCCAGGGTTTATAATATTTGGAGTGATGTTGCAAACGAGAAGCATTATTTAAATTTTAGGGGAGTATTAACAGAGACAAAAGAGGGATTGGTTTATTTTCTTTGACTTCCTTGGAGCTTTGGTTGAATCCATGCCAGTGACCCAGTGTTAGCAAAGTGCAGGTGAGTGTTTCCTGTGGAACTGAGCTTCTTCACACTGAATACTGCCAGCACCACAAAGAGCAAACAGCTCCAAATGATGGCACAATTTTGTAGCACCGTGTGTGCCATGCAGTGGCTGCTGCTTGATTCATTTCCTGGGCTTGCCATGCTGTCCTGAGAGCTCAGCTCACTTTCAGGGCCTTTGCAGTGTGGTTTGTTGAGGACAGAAATCCATATTTAAAAAAAGACAGTGAGAGATTCAAAGTAACCCTGCAGTGCCAGCAGCAAGGGTTTAACATCCTGCTTGAAATAAAGAACCAGCTCACCTGCACTGAGTGCTCAAGGACTAAATATCACAGCAGAGCCATTTCAGACAATAATAGTCATGCTGCAGAGATGTTTTAATGCAAATGGTCTAACTGGTGTGCTCCTGCTTTCAGGCCATGAATATTCTGGTTCCCTTCATGTTCAAGTATGCAGTGGACAGCCTGAACGAGCTGTCTGGGAACGTGCTCAACCTCGGCGACGCCCCGAGCACCGCGGCCACCCTGGCGACGGCTGTCCTTGTGGGCTGTGAGTGCATTCCCAGATCCTGCCTGGGAGCTCAGGGGCTGCAGGGAGGGAGGGAGGGGTTCAGCAGAGCTTCCTGCCCGTTGCTGCTGGCCATCACAGCTGCTTGTGAATCACAGAATCACCCAGTGGTTTGGGCTGGAAGGGACCTTAAAGGTCATCTGTGGGCAGGGACACCTCCCACTGCCCCAGGCTGCTCCAAGCCCCAATGTCCAACCTGGCCTTGGGCACTGCCAGGGATCCAGGGGCAGCCCCAGCTGCTCTGGGCACCTGTGCCAGGGCCTGCCCACCCTGCCAGGGAACACTTCCCAATTCCCACTATCCCATCCAGCCCTGCCCTGTGGCACTGGGAGCCGTTCTATGTGTCCAAGGGCGCAAGCTGTGCTCCAAGCCCTATCCAGCCTGGCCTTGGGCACTTCAGGGTTCCAGGGGCAGCCCCAGCTGCTCTGGGCACCCTGAGCCAGGGCCTGCCCACCCTCACAGGGATCAGTTTTTTCCCAATGCCAAGTGTAAACCTACTCCCTTTCAGTTTAAAGCCAAGTTTGGGTAGGAAGGGATTTTAAGATTCCTTGGGCAGGGACACCTCCCACCTTCCCAAGCTGCTCCAAGCTCCAACCAACCTTGGACACTTCAGGGATCCAGGGGCTGCCCCAGCTTCTCTGGGCACCTGTGCCAGGGCCTGCCCACCCTGCCAGGGAACAATTCCCAATTCCCAATATCCCATCCATCCCTGCCCTGTGGCACTGGGAGCCATTCCCTGTGTCCTGTCCCTCCATCCTTGTCCCCAGTCCCTCTGCAGCTCTCCTGGAGCCCCTTCAGGTCCTGGCAGGGCTCTGGGCTCTCCCTGGAGCTTCTCCTGTCCAGGTGAGCACCCCCAGCTCTGCCAGAGCCCCCAGAGCAGAGGGGCTCCAGCCCTCAGAGTGTTGTAACAATTTCATTGTTGCACTGTGTTGATGTCTGTTCCTAATATTCTCTGACCTTGCTTCTGGTATTCCAATTAAAAAATGAAATAATGCTTATAGAAATTATTCTTGATTATAAATCCTGCCCTTTCTTACAACCAGCTATAAAAAGAAACTGATTTAAATGTGTGCACAATGGTTTATAAATGAAAAATTGCATAAAGCTTGGGCCAATTAAGTATAAATTACCTTTGAACTAAAATTGTTGAAAACATATAAAGAATGAGTCTAGTGTAATTTCATGCATGAAGGGAAGTTGAAAATATAATTATTTTCATTTTGTAAACTTTTTCATTCCTTTTTAGATGGTATCTCAAGAGCTGGGGCAGCATTATTTAATGAAGCAAGAAATGCAGTGTTTGGGAAGGTAGCTCAGAATTCAATCAGGAGGATTGCCAAGAATGTTTTCCTGCACCTTCACAACCTGGACCTGGCCTTCCATCTGAGCAGGCAAACAGGAGCTCTGTCAAAAACCATCGACAGAGGCACCAGGGGCATCAGCTTTGTTCTCAGTGCTTTGGTGTTTAACCTGGGCCCCACAATGTTTGAGGTGGCTCTGGTCAGTGGAATTCTGGTAAGTGTGCTTTAGTTGGAATTGTCTCATTTAGGAATAATGCTCTTACCAAATTCTACTAATTATAATAATAATAATTGAATTTACAAGGTGAAAGCAACTACTTCAAAAGAGAGCAACCTATAGTGTTCAAATATCTGTTGTTTTAAGTAAGCTTATTTGAAATGGTTTTCACATTTAAAGCTTCTCTTCAGCCAGTTGCATTGATGTGGACAGTTTTTAATGTTTTTCTTCAGAATTGTTGGAAAAATGAAATCAGAAAAGTAAACTGTGTACACAAGTGTCAAATATACCCAGGTGAATAGTGAGGAAGCAGAATAAAAATGTTGTGGTTCAGTGTGTTCAGAATAGAGGAGGGAGTGATTATTGGTACTTTCCTGAATACTGATCTGGACTTATCCAGAACTTAAAAGTGAAAATGAGCTTTTGGAAAACAGGCTTCTCCTGGCAGGGTTTAAGCTTAATGCCCTGAAATGTAAACTTCTACAAAATAAATCACACATTCTGTCTTGGAAGTCAGGATCTTTGGGTGTTATTTGGGTGCAAAAATCTGAATCATGATTATGTGTCTTGGTTTAAATTAAAAACAAAAATCTTGTTCTGTTTATTGGCCTTTTTGGAAAGACTTAATCAAGTTTGAATGGAACAGTGAAATGCCTGTTGGGTTCTGTGGGATCTCAGTCTCTCAGAACTGGGGTGCAGGGTGAACAAGACTGCCCCTGGGGGGCTCAGGAGTCCTGGAATGTTGCCAGAAATGTCTGGTGGCTGGACTTTGATCCCACATGGGAGATGACATCAGTATGAGGACGGGAGGATTTCACTGGGGTGAATGGTGAAGGGACAAGTTAATTGGAGTGTGAGATACAGGGTTTAAGATCCCTGTACAGGGGGGTCTAGAGAGGCAAGATGGAGGAATTGGGGCGTGCCCTTCTCCTTCTTCTTCTTCCTCTAGGCCTCCATCTTCTGTGGTGGAGTTGGCACTCCAGGATTGGACCTTACTAGGGGAACACTGGTTAATAAGGGTAGAGGGTATTGGAGAAAAATGATAAATATTGTATACGTAACTCCGGGTATAAAGATAGGTGGCCGCCCCAGGGGCTCTCAGTGTGTGCCCATGGCTGACTGCTGAGCAGAACTCTGTCAGGCCAAGAGAAAATCTTTTAGATAAGCAATTAATAAACACCGAGACCGAGAACAAATCTGAAGCTTCCTCTCGTCCTTTCGAACCCGGGGGCCCAAGGCCATCTTTGGGCTTTTCCCAGACCATCTAAACAGCACCAAAATCCGACAGGGTTCCATTTTCTAACCAGTGGAAATTGCAGACCAGGCTGGCTGTCAGCCAACCCTCCTTAGGGCTTTTCTCTCCTGATGTGCCCTGAAGTACAGAAAATGCTTCCTAAGTTGTTTTGCAAGGCCATTTATTTCTTCTTCTACAGTCCAGCTTTCTTTCAAAATCTGAAAAAGCATAGAAACAAATACTTATTTGTGAAAACAGCACAAGCATCAGCAGCATTTATGTTTTATAATGTGAAAAATAACTTTGCAGTATTATATACACCAGCTCTTGGTTATTGCCTCCAATCTTTTCATCTAAATCCTTCTTGCTGCTTTCCTTTTGAGTTTAAGCCTTTATTTAGCCTTAAGCTGTTCAGAGCAGGGATTGTGTTGGGAGGGACCATCATTTCTTGTCTTAAAATTAGAATAGCCTAGCTGGAGACATCAGTGAAGTTTTGAAAACAGTAATGATTCTTTTTTATTATTATTTGATTTGAAATCTTGCAGTATTACAAATGTGGTGCTGAGTTTGCTTTGGTCACTCTGGGGACCCTGGGAGCCTATGCAGCGTTCACCATAGGAATCACACAGTGGAGGTAAGGCAGGCCCTGCCCTCATATTCCTCAGCTTGGCATGGTGCCTTCAGTGGCTGCCTGGAATTCAGAATAAGAGATATTAGGATTAAGAGAATAAAGTGGGAATTTATTAAAGGCCTTCAATGGGTTCATCTTGGGCAGTGCAGAAACCACCAAGGACACACCCAGGATGATGATGGTAATGAGTTTTTCAGACAATTATATTTGGTCCATTTACACATCAGGGGTTAATCCTCCAATTCCAGCTTCAGGCAGTGTAGTCATATTCCTCTGTTGTTGTTATATAGCAAAGGTTTCACATTGTTGTCTCCTTACTCAAGAGTTTCATACCTCCTCAATGTTTCTCATAGGCATCTCCTCTAAGCACTGACTCTTCCTGGTCCGTGCAGCAGCCAACTGACTCCAGATCCCACCAATCCACTCTTTTATGACACTGTTCTTATTTGCTACAGGTGTGGCCTGTTAACATCAGGCCTGCTCCTCATCTTTAGTAATTGGTCCAGCTGCAACTCTTTAGGGGATGAGATTACATTTATACCACCTTCATTCACCCATACTGTGTCCCCTTACATTCCCCCAGTTTGCTCCCCCACAACTCACTTTTAGAGGCTGAGGCAGTAGAGTATCTTTGAATCTCAGGCCTAGAGGAACTGTTCTGTCTGACCAAAATGTGAAGACGGTTAACTCTATATGGAGTTTAGAGTTATACACTAATGCAGTACAGGGTTTGAAGAATATAAAAGCTAAAATAAAAGCATCAGTGACTGGATGAAGCCTTCCTTTCCTTTCCCAGGACAAAGTTTCGGATAGAAATGAACAAAGCCGACAACGATGCCGGTAACGCTGCCATTGACTCGCTCCTGAATTATGAGACTGTGAAGGTAAGGCCAGTCTTTACTACCAGGCTCTTTGTCTTGCTTCTGTCAGCCTTAGGGAAGTGAGTCATAAGATTCATCTTTAAAGGGCTGCATATTTGGAGCAATAGCATATTTTTAAGCATTATTCATTTGAAGAGGAGTGCGTGGCACTGACAGAGTAGCAGGAAGGTTGTTAGTGGGGGTGGGAAAAATCTCTTTGTTAATAAAGAATGAGAAGTTTCTTTCATGGCTGAATCACCTTGACCATCAATTTCTGCAGAGAGTAAACTTAGTCTTGAAGAGGAGGTTTAGGTTGGATATTGGGGGAAGGTTCTTCACCCACAGGATGGTGGGCACTGAGCAGGCTCCCAGGGAATGGGCTTGGCCCTGAGGCTGCCAGGGCTCCAGGAGGGTTTATACAGCTCTGTCAGGCACAGGATGGGATTGTTGGTGTGTCTGGGCAGGAGCTGGGCTGCATGATCCTTGTGGGTTCCTTCCAACTCAGGATATTCTGTGATTCTTTCCTTCAGTTGTGAGAACTGTTAGAGAGGAGTTGTGTGTGTGTGTCACTGCACTCTGTTCATACTGGATTTTACAGCTGCTTAACCAGTCCAACATGTTTGTACTGTCACATTTCCCATTTTTGTTTGTATTGTAGTATTTCAATAATGAGAAATACGAAGCCCAACGGTATGATGAGTTCCTGAAGACCTATGAGAGAGCCTCCCTGAAGACTACCTCCACTTTAGCTCTCCTCAACTTTGGCCAGAGTGCCATATTTAGTGTGGGTTTAACAGCCATCATGGTGCTCGCCAGCCAGGGCATTATTGCAGGTAACTCACCTGTCTGTGAGCCTGAAATGAGTCTCCTTTACCTCAGTTCATCCACAACAGAGGTGTTAGTCTTAATTAACTGAGGGTTGATGTGATAGTTCATTTTGAGAGTTTTTGGCTGAGAGTTTTTTCTTTAAGTTTTGTCTATATATTTTTGCTTCTTGGAGTATTATTAATTCCATTTTATCTCTCTCTCAGTGGCTCTCTCAATAATACTATGATTTTATCAAAAGCATTATAAAAGTTTAGCAGTTAAAGAAAGATCCCAAGAAAATGTCACTTTAGGAAATTTTTCTTAAAGGTTTTTGAAAGGCACTTCTGTAGATAAAAATATTTCTGTGGACATTGTACAAAGATCCTTTCTTTTTGCCCTTCTCCCTTCCCATTTTGGCAAGACTCCATGTATTTATACCCCTGTGCTTTGTCTCCAGTAGTTTTGTTACCAATAATTTCCTTCCATTAATAAGGGCACATTATTAAAAGAATTGCTTCCATCTGTTCTACCCTTGTCTAATTTACTACATAAAATAAAGCCTGCTTGATTAGGAAGACAGAGTACAAGCTTCAAATACAGAATTGGGATGAAGCTCTGCTAAAGCAAGGTGGTTTTAGAGTGAAAATAATGATGCTTTAAAGACTGTTAACATCCAGAAGTGTTTGAAGGGCAGACCTTTATACCATGTGCTCTCTCTTGCATCTGCTTTGCCCTTTTTAAAGATGCCAGGGCAGGGAAGGGTTACACTGAACAGATCAGTCAATAGGTGCAGTTTATAGCTGTTCTTAGCAAGATTTAGAATAGCTTGAAGCAGGATGGTAGACATATGGCTTTAAATCATCTTTCTGGGCCTGTTCCAGCTGAACTGACCTGCCACTTACCTTTAGCTGCTGTGACATCCTGAGCTTTCCCTTGATCAGCCTGTTTGATACGAGCTGCCCAGAGCTGCTCAGTGTGTTTCAGCAGCTCTGTGGTACATGCAGTGAGAAAGCTCTCTCTTGATCATAACAGAATCTATCATTTGGATTTGTCTGTAATTGCACTTAAGATTGTCTTTCCTGATTTGTGCTTCCATATATTATTTCCTTCCCTTTTAACTTCCTTGGGCCTCTCTGTGGGTTTTACAGTCTGATATTGTATGTGCTGCTTGCCTTATTTGCCAGTGCTATTACATCTTTTTTAAAGTGAAATCCACACAAACATTGCCATTCCTCTCAGGCACCCCTATATAAAATCTGAGAATGGATTCTGTGGTTTTGTTTGTTATTTAAAAATCTGGGTTTAGAAATGAGATAAAAGAAATTAAGTTTGATGGACTTGATCAATTCTTTTGGTGCATCCTAAAAGGAAAACCCTTCAAGTCTCCTTATTCTCTCACACCCCTTTTGTCTTAAGGCAGCCTTTCTGTTGGAGATCTGGTAATGGTGAATGGATTGCTGTTCCAGCTTTCTCTGCCCCTGAACTTCCTGGGAACAGTGTACAGAGAGACAAGACAAGCACTGATAGATATGAATACCTTGTTTACACTTCTCAGTGTAGATACCAAAATCAAAGTAAGTAGTAGCTTATTTCCTAAAATATCTGGGCATTTAGCAGTGCTGTGAGTGGCAATGCCATCATTTTACCATGTTCTCATCTTCCAGGTTTAATTTCTATTCATGAAAGAGTTGTTTTGTGTGAGGTTGCTGTTCTGCCTCTTAAGTGCAGTTACTGCAATAAGTTAATTTTCTTTTTCTTGCAGAGAAGCAAAAATTGCTTCATGGAAGCTGTGTTTGTATTGAGACTTTTTTATTTAAGTATTCATGCCTCGTGCTTGAATTCTTATTGGTAATTAATGATGCAGAATATATTGCAAAAGAAGTTATGAGGCAGAGTGTTTACAGCAGGAATTTTTACCTCCTTTGGGGAAAAGGAGGAGCAAACCAATGTCACTTGTGCAGCAAATTATGATTATTTTCCACATATCTGAGCTGGAGTGTCTGTTTGCCTGTTTCTGAGGTGGGAAAGGGACTGTCGAGCTTGTTGAAGTGTTGGAGATAATTTCTGGGCAGCAGATAAAGCGGAATTCTTCTTTTCATAGGACAAAGAGCTGGCTCCACCCCTGCAGATCACCCCCCAGACTGCTTCCATTGCCTTTGACAATGTGCATTTTGAATACCTGAAGGGGCAGAAAGTCCTTGCTGGAGTGTCCTTTGAAGTCCCTGCAGGAAAGAAAGTGGCCATTGTAGGAGGTAGTGGGTCAGGGTGGGTAAATGGACTAAATATGCCAATCAATGCAGAATTTGGTTTCTTAAATGTGGTGCTGCTTGTGTTTGCTTTTTATTGTTTGTACATCATTGGAGATTGTAAATGGCAAATCAGGATGTAACATTAACTTCAATTCTTTCCAATTCCAGGAAAAGCACCATTGTGAGGTTATTATTTCGTTTCTATGAACCTCAGAAAGGAAACATTTATATTGCTGGACAGAACATCCAAGATGTCAGTTTGGAAAGTCTGAGAAAGGCAATAGGAGTTGTGCCTCAGGTATTCCATGTTTCCTTCTCCCCAGACACTCCATTGGAACAGTAATTCTAATAGTGATTCTCAGTATCTGGCACTGTTCAGTGAAGGCCACTCCTAATGCAGTGGTGTTGCATGGTGACTTTCAAAGAAACTAGACTTTTTTCCCCCAGGAAATATTATGTTTTTATATGCATCATCATATAGATCCAATTTCTGAAATGTGTTTAAGCCTCCCCATGAGAAACTGCCTCCAGCTTTAAGTGATTTAGCTTTATAGTTGATTACCACCCGTAATGAGTTAGCAAAGGGGTGAAACTATGCATGACATACATATTTAGGACACAAAATATATTAATCCCTTTTTTGGGAAAAGAAATGTCCCCAAACACTTTTACCTTCAGGCTGTGTAAAGAAAAATACAAACAACGTTCTGTGTTGATTCTTTCATGGGCTGGAGACTGTAGCAGGCCCTGGTTTTGCAAGGGCCCTGTGGTGTGCAGAATTCTAAAGATAGGAAATGCCAAGCCATGGTGAGTGGGCTAGGAAGACCCTGTTTTACCTTTGGACCCCTGCTTATCTCTCTGTAACCCTACAGGTCACTTTCCTTTAACCCTTGCCATTGGACCATTGCTGATCCCCTGTACCCTATATAATGGGCTGTTTTAGCCTGGTTCTGCTGGAAGAGCTGTCACTGGAACCCTTCTCAGAAGAATCAGTAAAGACATCACTGTGGGACCCCACACAGCCTTCTCCTCTCTCTCCCTGTGTCTGCCTGCCTGGGCACCTAGCAAGCTGAAGGGCTGGAATCAGTAAAGAGCTGAAATCACAAAGAGCTGATATCCCTTAAGCTTGCTAAGGTTGCCTGTGGCTGAGAACTGCTTGGGAACTCAGACAGTCTGTCCCGTAAAGGACTGAGCTATCCAGCCCCTGCAGCCTGCTGGGGACACCTGAACCCAGCAAGGCTGATTTAGGGGACAGTTCTGAAGCTGATGTTCATGATTTCTTCTTTAAAATGTTTATAAGGGGGCAATTCTGAAGCTGATGTTCATAATTTCTTCTTCCCACCAATGCAGGATGCTGTTCTCTTCCACAACACCATCTACTACAACCTGCTCTATGGCAACACAGAGGCCACAGCAGAGGAGGTGTATGCAGTGGCCAAGCTGGCAGGGATCCACGATGCCATCCTGAGGATGCCCAATGGCTACAACACCCAGGTTGGGGAGCGAGGACTCAAACTCTCAGGTGGGCTCCCAGCTTCTTTGTATCCCTTTTGCTGCCTCAAAGTTTCTTGCAGAGTTTAGTCCTCAGGTTTACTTTTAGTTTATTTAGTTTATAACACAGAATCATTAAGGTGGGAGAAGATCTCCAAGATCAAGTCCAACCTCTGAGTAAATCCCACCATGCTCACCAAACCACATCACCAAGTGCCATGTCCATTCCTTTTTGGCTTCCAGGAATGGTGACTCCACCACTGCCCTGGGCAGCCTGATGCAATGCATGACCCTTCAGTGAAGAAATCTTTCCTATCATCCAACCTGACCCTCCCCTGGCCCAGCCTGAGGCTGTTCCCTCTCCTCCTGTCCCTTTTCCCTGGGAGCACAGCCCAACCCCCCTGGCTGTCCCCTCCTGTCAGGAGCTGTGCAGAGCCAGAAGGTCCCACCTGAGCCTCTTTTTCTCCAGGCTGAGCCCCTTCTCAGCTCCCTCAGCTGCTCCTCATAGGACTTATGTTCCAGACCCTTCCCCAGCTCCATTCCCTTCTTTGGACACTCTCCAGCCCCTTCATGTCCTTGTAGAGAGGGGCCCAAAATACCTACCTGTAAGGCTGAATATTAATATGAAGGTCTGCATTTTAAGGCAGCTGTAGTCTGCAAGATGTTCAAAGGAATGTGTTTTCAGGGGATACTGTTAAATGAGGTTGTAAGTGAGGCTGGCAGTGCATCTAAGTAAAAATTATTTTTCTCATGATCTCTTTGGGTAGTGGACTAGAATTGGGAACTCTGTGTGTTTTGAGGGATGCAGTGGGTGCAGACAGAGGTGCTGCCTGTTGCAGAGACAGTTCTGAGGGGGATTTCTTTCTCTGCAGCTGTTGCAGTCAGTCCTGGTGCCTTTGAAAAAGGGGGTCAGAGGGTACAGGCTGCACCCAGAACGTGAGTGCAGGAGAAAGTGTGCATGCTGCAGAAGGGGATTATGCAGACACCTAAAAGAGAAATAAAGTATGTGAAGCACAGATCTGGGTGAGGGAATAGAAGGTGCTAAATAGGTACTGGCAGAACTGAAGAGAATCGTGCTAACAATGAAAGATTTGTCTTGTGCTGCCTGTCTCCCCACACTCATAATTGCTGGAAAGAGGATTTGACTGACAATAGGTTTGAAATGCCTTGGTGTTGATAGAAGAATAGAATGGTTTCAGTTGGAGGGAATCTTCTAAAATTCATCTAAACCAACCCTCCTGCTGTGAGCAGGGGCATCTTTCACTACACCAGGTTGCTCCATGCCTTAACCTTATGTTGAGGTTTAGATTGGATTTTAGGAGAAATTTCTTCACCCAAAGGTTTGATCAGGCTTCTTGGGGCAGTGGTGGACTCCTCATGCCTGGAGGGATTTTACAGCTGTGTGGATGTGGCACTTAGGCACATGGGTCAGTGGTGACCATGGTGGCTGGGAGAACAGTTGAGCTCCATGGTCTTGTGGGGCTTTTCCAGCCTGCATGATTCTGTGTCCCTTTCTCAGTCTGGAGCATTGTGTGTGGGTGTGCTGGAGTTTCCTTCTGACCTCATGACTCCTGTAACAGAGCCTTTCAGAAAGTGGTTCTGCCTTTCCTCCATCCTTCAGTTTGTGCTGCCACTGGGATGGTCATAAGCACCTACCTGCCAGTGCTCCCACAAAGGTGGTGTTGAGAAAGGTAAGGGAATTGTGTTCTTTTACTGCTTTGTTTGTATTTAAAGAAGAAAGAGTATGCAAAATGCTCAGGAGAAAGACCACGGAATTCTTTTGAGCTCTGAATAAGCATCTGCCACTAAAAGAACAGCTTCAGTTTCTTATTTTCAACAATTAGGTGAATATTGACAAATACCAGTGGTAAAGAAGCTTCAGGAATGTGTGCAGCCAGGGTACAGGAGTCTCAGGCCAGTGCTCTCAGAACTTGGAGATATCAAATGGAAAGCTCTGAGTTCCTTCAGTGGCTCTGTAAAATGCTACTGCTAATTGCAATCTATAGTTCTCTCAATAGTAGATTGGCTCCCTAAATTCTTATAAAGATATGTATTGATTCATTTCAGAATCAGTTTGTGGGGTTTTTTAAGTTGGGTGAGGCTTCCTCAAGTCTAAGGAGAACATAAAGTCCTGCTTTGTTCTGTTACTTTGTGACAGGAATAGGGTGAGTAAAAGCTGCGTGAATTGAAGTGATTCTCTTTAAAATCCAGGGGTTTATGTGCACAATGGAAAAACAAGATTTTAGCTGCAGTGACAGATTTGCCAATTTAAGTGGTGATGTAGCATTTTGTGCAGTTCTTACTGTTCTCAAGGATTGATTCATCAAGAGTAAAGAGTGAAAAACAAGTTGTTTGGGTTGTTCCAATTAGAACCCACATCAGTGTTGGCTAATAGATGTGTAACAGGCAGAGCTGCAAATCCCTGACTCTGTGAATGGAACAATTTCTCTGCTGCTGCCCTGAGTGTGAATGGGGAACAACATTCCCTGCAAATATGGGGGAGCTGGGTACTGAAATATGTCTTTCAAACATGGCTATTGTCAAGCTGTGAGTTTTGAAGATGCTGTACAGGGGAGGGAGGGAGAGCACACTAAAACAGACTGAGTAAATCATACAGTTCTAATTGCTCCTCAATTCTGCCAAAGACAGTTTAAAATGTGAACTGCAGCATTACCACCAGCCTTTTAAATGGTTTATGAAAGCATGTTCTCTCCTGATAGGAATGGAACATTAACAAGAGTATAATGGTATTAAATGGAATGTTTTGAAGTCTTGCATAAAACAAAGGAGGACAAGTGCACAAATGTGACGCGTTTGCGTCGCGTACCAAATGTTTAGCAGATTTTAAGTTCTCAAATGCACCTGTTTTCCTGTCTGTAAAAGTTGCCCTGAGTTATTCTTGAGTAGATGTTGGCTGTAAGAATTGTTTAGGAAGGAAACTAGTCTGAAACTGGGTTATATCAGAAACCAGCAGGCTGTAGATTGCAGGCTGATGGTGGTTTGCAGTACAATATTAACTGTTCTTGAGTGAAATTTGCCATTATGGGGTGGGAAGTTGGATGAATGTCAAGGAGAGATCTGAAAGACACAATGTATGAGCAAAATGCCTGAAATCCAATACAGGAGGTGTGGACAGAGCAGTGTTGAGAGAAAAGTGGATTTGTGTGTGCAGAAGTTACTGGATGGAGCAGAGCTTAGGCCAGGTGAATGGGCTCCTACTCCCAGGCGTACAGAGTGAGTAACTGTACAGCATTGTTACTCACCTGTGTCAGACTCTTGCCTTGGAGCAGATACAAAATAGTTCTCTGTCCTTTTCCAAAAGGATGAGCAATCTTGAATCACTAAATTTACCAGGGAGCAGGAACTTGTGTGCTACCTTATGTAACATGTCAGACATTTGTCAGCAGTGACTCTGATGTCTCTTAAAAAAAGGAGAAAAAACCCAACAACCAACCCTTCAAAATCATGTCTGCTGTTGAATTTAGACTATCACAATTGTAATTTAATCTTTTTTTCTTTTTTTTCCTCTTTCCCCCTCATTCAGGAGGAGAAAAGCAAAGAGTTGCAATTGCCAGAGCAATGTTAAAGGAGCCACTTATTTTTCTCTATGATGAAGCCACATCATCTTTAGATTCAATTACAGAAGAGGTAAATTGGGATAAAAAATCTAGAATTTAGGTGATACAATGATGTTTGATTCTGATGCTTTTCCTTGTTCTTTTCCTCTCAGAATTCTGTTCTTTTTCAAGTGTTTTCTCAGTATTATTAAGAGATGCGGTGTTGAAGCTGTTGTTCTGAAGTGTGGAGCAGAGAAGCTCAGTCCATCTACCCTGGAGATAGTGAGGGATATCAGCTGTCTCTGGGATATTTTCTGTTTCCACTCTTGACGCATTTATCCCTTGAAGCTGGTGCAGGTGGCCATGAAAAAATCCCTCTAAATAATTGAGATATGATGCAGGACAATCCCCCTGGTTTGTTGTGCAGGTGATGCAGGTGTGACCTGCAGTGCTGCTGTTCATTTGTGCCCATTCCACAGGAAGAGCTGTGACATAGATGTGGTGGCACTGTGACAGGAGCTGCATCAGCCTTCATAACATCATCTTTGTTTAAGCACAAAACTCTCAGCACCAGCAGTCATTTCCCCAACTGATGTCATCAAAAATGAGCTAAGCTATGGCTCTGTTCTCTTATGCAGATTGAGGGAATTTATTGACCTGTAAGCACTAAATTACTTTCATTATCCAGATGCAAAGAATCCAGAGGATGAACTGTACATCCATATAGCACAGCTCTGAAATGTAGCACAGCTTCCTTGTGGGCCTGAAATGTCCACATCACACTGAGTTCTCACATTTTTCCTCTCTTCTTTTGCTGTATCTGTGCAAGAGTCATAAGCAAAACAGAAAGTTTCAGAGTAGAAATGCACTTGGAAGACAGCAAATGAAAATGAGACTTTTCCACAAGAGTATGCCTGGGAATGGAAATGTTTTCTGACAAAAATTTTCAGAGAAATAAAGTGGACACTTCACTTCTGGTAGTGAGGGCACAAATTCCCCATCAGTGCTCCTTGCAGAGAGAGGGTGTGGTTTGGAAGGTGCCATAGAGCTCACAAAGGAAACACTGGATGGATGGATGGATGGATAGATGGATGGATGGATAGACAGATGGATGGATGGATGGATAGATAATTCCTAGAATTGTTCTGTCTTTGTTCCACATTAGCATAATCCTGAGAAGGATTTTTTCCTTTAACAATCATGGGAAAGCATTAATATTACAACCACGAGGAGTTCTTATTTTCAGATGCTTTTACTGCTGTTTGCTGCTTGTGTAGCATGGCTCTATGGGGAAGTTTTTTCCTGAAATGAAGTGACACTTCTCTTCCTGTGTCCCTGGGGATAGCTGTGTTTTTCTGTGAATACAAGCTTTTTTTTCAGTTTGAGGCTTTAGCAAAACCACAGATATTTCATGTTTGGGACTCTTCTGTTTCTCCTGTACATACTCGTGGCTGTTTGTTATTGGGAAGCTGTAGCAGTACCAGAGATGATTTTCAAAACTTATTTACAGTAATTTGCATATTTCCAGCAGCATTTTATCTCTCCTCATCTCACTCAGGAGTGTGTAAGAGTTTGTGTCTGTTCCACTCTTGCAGAACATTCTGAAAGCCATGAGGGACATGGTGAAGCACCGGACGTCGATTTTCATTGCGCACAGGTTGTCCACGGTGGTGGATGCAGATGAGATCATCGTGCTGGATCAGGTGAGGGCTCCCCTGCTGCTGTGGGATGTTCATACCATGGCAGGGTTTGCTTTAGGGCCTCTGTGTCCAGTTTGAATTGTGTTTGAATTGTAATTCACTCCCACCAAGCTGCTTTGGAAATGAACTATGCTTGAAAAATCCAACCCAAGCTTGGCGTGTGTGACTGTCTTGTATGTTGTTATTTTTATGCCTTACTGTTGCATGGTTTTAATCTAATTTTTTGCATGCTTCTGTCATCTGAAGTTTCCTAATGTGTTCCCCCAATTTATGCTTCACTCTCATTGCTCAGGGTCTGTTTTTCACATACATCCATTTTTCCTCTCAGTGGAAGGAGAGAGGACAGTGTGTTCTGTTTCCATGCAGATAGAACTATTGCAGGATTGTTCAGCCTCATTATGTTAAAAATCTGAGCACCATTCTCTGTTGTACCTGTAGAAAAGTGTGATTGTTCCCTTTCTGTACGCTTCTTTTCTAAGAAAAAACCAACATGTCTCAACATTTGATTCCCTAATATCAGCATTCAGCTGTTACCTCATACTCACCCAAAGTCCATTTTTTCTCTATTATCTGTATCTGGCAAGAGATTTTAAATAAACAAATGTCCTTAAGATAACTTCATAATTATTCTTTTAACTGATAATGCTGAAAGTACAGTGCTCTGATCTGCTGATAATAGATGTTAAATTTATCTCTGCATTCATTTTTATCAGTTGCTATTTATAAGCTTGTGCTCCTAGGTGTCTTTAGTGACTTAAAATACACATCTAAAAGCAAATAAATTATTCTTACACTACATTCAATGACTTCAGGGACAATTAGAACCATATCTTTGTGAAATTGTGACATTTGCTACACAAAACTCAGCTTTATATGAATCTCAGGATGAAGTAGTGGAATAAATCACTTGCAGTGCTCCATGGAGTTTTTAGTTGGTTTTGATCTGCTTTGTTTTTTCAGCTTTTGCTGACAAACCCTCTCCTAAGGTGTATCCTTCCTACAAGTGCACGTTAAAACATCTCACAAACATTTTGTAACGTGTCACAAGGCAATTGGCAGCTTTTTGTTTTCCATGCAATTTTTCACAGCTTCCTGAGAGCGTGTTTTGTGTTGTAGTGTAACTGTTAAATTAAAAATAAAAGCACAGCCTCAAACTGTGAGGGAGCCAGGGTGCTTCCTTTGCTGAAGGATGGAATTGTGGATGAGGGAGGCAGCACTGCCTTGTGCCTCTGCCATCCTTCTGCAGGATTGAGGTGTTATCAGCCAAGGAAATCAGGCTCAGGAGCAGGGATGACACAGGGTGATTGTGGCTGTTTTTGCTTAGCAATGGTAATCAGGGAATCACAATTCCAGCACCTTTGCTGAGGTAAAATCAGAATCATTCCTGGGTGAGTAAATGTTGGAGTAATGATACAGATCCTGGTGCTGTGGAGCTGAGCAGAGAAATTCCATTTTTAGGATTGGTCAAGACTTACTAAAAAAAGCCATAATTCAAAACCTGCTCTCTACTCCAAATTAATCACTTAAAGAATTGAAGTAAATTCTGCAGTTCTGTTGATCAAATGTATATTTGTTCAGATTCCACTGGCACATCTACTAATAGAAGTGCCAAGACACAAATTTTTTCTCAGCTTGTCCATCAGCAGATGTCACAAGGAGGTAGATTTAATTGTAGATCAGAATTTAGAACTGATATCAAATCCATGTAGTTGTCTGTATAATGAGAAGGAAAAGTAGCTGGAGAATGAATTAATGTATCAGTTTAATTTGAAGTCAGTGAATGTGTCTCTCAAAGTAGAAAATTAGTTTGGTTTTTTGAAGAGTGATGGTATTTCTCTGTAGGGTTGGAGTTCTCATGAGATTCTCCTCTCCAACTCTTTCTTTCCATGCTGATAGTCAATAAATCATCTCTGCTCTGAGAACAGCCCAGAGAACTGAACTGCTCACACAATTCCATGGTGGTGACTGCAGTGACACAAGCTACAGAGCACCCATAAAAGCAGTTTGCACTAACTGTTTTCAGGATTTGACCTTAGATGTGCATTGCTTGTCTAATATAAACCCCTTTCTGTCTGCTCCTCTCTTTTAGCTTCCTCACCTGTGTTTGTTACTGAGCAAAGATAAATCTGTGTTTATTTTGGTACATTCATGTCACCTTTGCAGGAGTAGTTGAACACCTTGCTGCTCATATAAAGGTCCACATTTACTTTATATTCCACGTTTACTTTAGATAACTCCTGCAGTTTTGATAGGAAACTTTACTTTAGATAACTCCTCCAGTTTAGATAGGAAACTTAAGATAACTCCTGCAGTTTAGATAGGAAGCTTTCCATGCTGTAAGTTTTAGATTTTGCCCAGCTGGACAAAGGGCAGGTGCAGTGTGAGAAGGGCACAGCTCCTTGTTTTCAGCTGGCAGTGCCCACACAAGTGAGTGCACTGTGCAGTCAATCCTTCCTTGCTGTTTCAAGCTCTTCCTCATGAATTTGTGCTCTAATCCATACTGTAAAACTCTGGTCCATAGGCTGGTGTATTGCTAAAGCTCTGGGAGTGTGGATTCCTGATTTCCTGCCCTTGTTTTGCAGGGTAAAGTCGCAGAACGTGGCAGGCACGCAGAGCTCCTGGCAAACCCCAGCAATCTCTACTATGAGATGTGGCACACCCAGAGCAGCAAAGTGCTCCACAGTCACAACCAGCCAGACTGGGAGGAGAGACCCAGCCACACATCCAAAGAGGAGGAAAGGAAGAAGCTAGAAGAAGAAATTATCAACAGTGTGAAAGGCTGTGGGAACTGTTCGTGCTGAATAGGATCCTGGATCTTGTACAGCAGGTTAAAAATGCACAAGAATACAGTGAAATACAGCTCTTGTTTTTAAGTCAGCATTCAAAAACTTCTGGATTTTGCAATTTTTGGATTTTCCAGTTTCACAGAGGGACATAATTTCAACCAAAGGAGTTCTATTTTTGCATCTTTAGGAATCTCTAATATTCAGTGGCATCTGCAAGAGCTGAGCTTTTTTCAAAAACTTTAAACTTCCCAACCAAGGGTGTAATTTATGGCAATTTTTAGGCATTGATAAATTCTCCTGGTAGTTGCCTGATGTGGATTATTAAATTGTAAACAGATTTGTCCCTGATTTACATTATTTCTCATCATTGATGGTTGATAAATGCGTCATGTTTTAATTGTAATTGGGCTAATTTGAACTCATTTGCTAGTGAGGAAGATGCCTCTTAAATCCTTCAGTGGTGTTCTGGTTTAAAAATCTTCCTTGTAGAGAGTAAGAACAGCCTCAACAAAATATTAGACTTCTAGTAGCAAACTAAATACTGGAATTACCCCTCTCACCTTTCAGAAGCACCTTGCATACTGCACTATCAGGAAATGGATTGGTATTATTCTAAAGGAAAACTAACAGCATTTTTAGGTGAAAAATGAACAAATCTGAGTTCAGGATTCTGTATCCTCACCATCTGCTGTAGTAGTCAAAGCAGAATGAAGTCGCTCTTTCTAGTTCAGTCATGGTCTTAGGGAGCAATTAAGATTCAATAAAGACTTCCATAAATTTCTATTATCTCATTAATGTATGAGAAAATGACCTGGATAATGCTGAAAGCATTGCTATAATAATCTCCTCATTTCAACAGCCAAAACTTGTCCAGTGGGAGGAAACCTCAGACTTTGGGATCTGCAGGACACTGGGGGTGTGTCAGGTTTGGGGGGGCTGCAGGGGGAGAAGGTGCCAGAAGCTTCCCCTGTGTCCAGCAGAGCCAAGGCTGAGCACATCACCAACAGGGCAATGCACTGCTGGCATCACAGGGAAGGAGGAAAAGCCCTGTAGGTGTAAGAGCAACTGCAGCCAGAGAGAGGAGTGGGAAAGGAGCAGCCCTGCAGACACTGGGCAGGGAAGGAGGAGGGGCAGGAGGGGCTCCAGGAGCTGGAGCTGAGATTCCCTGCAGCCCATGGGGGTCCACAGTGGAGCAGAGATGCACCTGCAGCCTGGGAAGGAGCCCTGAATGGAGCAGGGATCCACCAGGAGTCCATGATGGAGCAGGGATGCACCTGCAGCCTGGGAAGGAGCCCTGCATGGAACAGAGATGCACCAGGAGCCTGGGAAGATCTGGATGGAGCAGAGATGAACCTGTAGCCTGGGAAGGAGGCCTGGATGGAGCAGGGATGCACCTGCAGCCTGGGAAGGAGGCCATGCTGGAGGCAGGAGGATGTTCCCAGAGGAGACTCTGGCCCTGGGGAAGCCCACCCTGGATCAGGCTCCTGGCAGAAGCCAGGGGGAGAGGAGCCTGTGGTGCAGCAGGTTTGCTGTGACCCCGTGGGGGACCCACACTGGAGCAGCCTTTCCCTGAAGGACTGCACCCTGTGGCAAGAGAACACATGGAAAAACACATTGGGGCAAGGGAAGAGAATGAGGAGGAGGAAGGAGCAGCAGGAACAACGTGATGAACTGACCACAGCCTCCATTCCCCAGGAGGAAGGGAATTCTGAAGTGAAGTCGAGCCTGGGAAGAAGGCAGGGATGGGAGGAAAGTGTTTTAAGATTTGATTTCATTTTCTCATTACCCAACTCACACTTGTAATTTGCAGCAAATGAAGTTCATTTCCCCAAGTGGAGTCTGTTTTGCCCAGGACAGTAATTCTGAGTGGTCTCTCCCTGTCCCTGCCTTTCCCACAAGCCCTTTGTTGTGTTCCCTCCCTGCCCAGCTGGGCGGGCACCCAGCATCCAGCCAGGCTCATCCCACCACAACAGGGTTGTGTTTTAGGCCTTGTCTCTCCAGGGAAGTTCAGCATCTCTTTAGCATGAACTATCCTGGTGTAATTCTTCATGTTAAATTTAAGAATTAAAATCTTTCTCTTGGATGCTGAAAAATAACTTTGTTATTTCTGAGGAATTACACCGGTATAATTACATTGATATAATTACATTTGTAAATCAGATGCAAGATTTCTCAGTGTGGGCACTAGGGAAGGGCTGAATTTGGTGCTTCTGGAAATTTAATTGCAAATAGCATTTATTTTTTTTGTTATACCCCTCCCCTACAACTCAAAATAGGAACATAACTTAAAAGGAGTGAAACCTTTTCTAGTTACTTGTTTTCACTCTCTTAAAATGATGGATGAAAAACCAACCTGGCATCAATCTCCAGTTAAAAATGATTCTAAAAGCACTTTAATTTTCATCCTTGGAGTGCAGAAGCAAAGTGAAGTCCAGTTAATGTAGTGGCAGTGCAGAATTCCAGCTCACAACCTTCCCTTTATTTTACCTAATTGTCTCCTGGTTGAGCTGCTGACAGCAGTGAGGGGACTGTAATGGTGCAGTTATCTCCCAGCTGCCAGAAATAGCAAAGGTTTATTGAAAATCTTATTTATGAGGAATCTCCTGCATTGTGACAAACCCCAAACTATGGCTCTCCCCCTGCTCTGCAAGAGCTGATTTTTGGAATTAATCTGTCTGCTGTTCATGCAGCAGGTAACAGGCAAAAGCTGTAAATAGTAATATTGCAATGCTAAGATTGTTTTCCTTTTGGCACAAAGATGAGAAATTACTCTGGTCTGAAATGTGGAGGGAAAGGGCTTTTCTCAGTGAAAAGGTTTCCATGTTCCAGGGCTTGGACATCCCAGAAGGTCCCTACAGGCTGCACAGAATCAGGAATTGTCTGTGAAATGTCTGGAGTCCAAACCCACTTTAATGCCAAGTCTGATTGTGTTTGTGAGGGACAATTTCAGATGAAAGCTGATGGATTTATCACTGTGGATGGACTTAGCAAGGACTGAGAGTCTTGGGCAGTACAGGTTTGGAATGAGGATGGTTTTCAGGTGGTAAATGCCAGGAATGATCAATAATTGTTTAAATCCATAGGGTTTGCAGGTCTGAGGCCATTACCTGTCTCTGCCATCCTTTGGTGCCAGTGGATGTGCTGCAGCTCTGGCCAACTTCACATGGAATGGCAGGAGGGAACTCTGGACCAAGGCAGTTCCTAAACCTGCTCATACAGTAAAATATGTATTTTATAGAAGTGCACTGAATTTCTGGAAATGATTGAAAACTTTCTCATGTCTTGGAATTGCTGGGTAAACTTTCCTGGCTTGGTGGTGTCTGTATTGGGGTCAATTCCTATGGAGAAGCTGCAGCAGTACTGGCTGAGTCTCCTGTCTGCTGCAGAGTCAAACTTGTGCTCTTTTGATTGTTTTTCATTTAAATTTTGAGGTTTTTATTCCTGTACCGTGACTCCACAGTGTCCCCACTGAAGCAGATGCTTAAAGCACTGAATGGGAGAGTGGTGGCTTTGGAAAGACTCAGTGACCCTTAGGACAATCTGCCTGGCACCTCTCAGGAAAGCCTTACAATTCTCACAGAGATTGATCTGGGGGCTCTCTCCCAGCCTCAGTGGATCTTGGTAATTCTGCTCTGCTGCAAACTGGAACATCCCTTTTCTAAACAGCAGCTTTTCAGATTCTGGACTCGTAGCTGGTGGTTGTTCAAAATTCAAGTTATCTGCTCCCATTATAAAATCTTTGCCTGCAATTTTAGAGTAGAAAAAGACTTTTTTTTTTCTCTTCACTTTCTGTTTTTAGAGGAAATGTGTTTGTAGAAAATGGACTTTAAAAATGGGCTGCTGCTTGCAGTGTGTAGTGATCTGTTAACTGTGAACTTAGAGAAATCAATCCTAATTTCCATGTAAAAACTTTTTAAGCTCAGGATATCAGGTCACAAGACACAAAATTGGGGCTATTTTAACCTCCAAGTTAGGAAACTTAACGAGTTATTGGCAGGGAGGTTGTGGATGTTCAAAGCTTACTCCTTGCAGATGATCCCTCACGGTGTCTCAGCTCTCCTGTTCCATGGAGGTGTGGTTACCTACATCTCTCAGCACTGAGATTTTGTTCAACTTTTCAGAATGGAAATGTAAAATTTACATTGTACAGGAAGGTGACATGTTCCAGAACAACACAAAGCTCAGCTGAGATGAGATTGTGTAACCTTTCTGCTGGAAGACTCCTTGCCCCACTCCTGTCCTTCATCTGTGTGTAGATAATTCTTACTAAATAAAGGATTTATCTTTGTGAATAGAAATGGCTGTCCTGTCACAACAGCTCTTCCAGCTTTGCAGCAATTCCCAGAGGAAGCAGTGACTGCTGTGGAATGTGAGTCTTAATTCAGCAATTGTTTGTGGTGCTTGGTGGTGCCAGTGGAGCAGGTAACCAATCCCGAGGTGTGAATTGGCATAAATTGACTGAATTCCAGTGATCCATCAGGGGAGTTCGCGCATCACACCTGGATTCTGCCCCCACTCAGCTTTCACACCCCCTGCATTTGTGTGTGGAGCTGCAAAAGCAGGTGAGGTGTTGGCTGCATCCCCCTGATGGGAATGAACGTGCTGCTGAGAAGCCTGACTGTGTCTTGCTTTAAAACACTGTATTTTTATAAATGTAAACTCTTAACATGTGCTCAGTCAAAGTAGAGTAGTTTTAAGAATCTGCTTGAACCCTTGACATGACAGTGTAATCACTGACTGGATTTCTAATTGCAGCTATAGCTCATTATCAAAGCAGAATGCAGGAAACATTTATTATTATATTATTATTATTAATTACTGCCCTGCACTGTATTGATCTGAGCCACAGCAGCCACTGCCCTGCTGTCACTGAGCTCTGTGAGCTTGTGCACAGGGCATGGGGATGGATGGATGGATGGATGGATGGATGGATGGATGGATGGCAGATCCTAGAGCAGCCTGGGGTGTTTCAGGTCTGACTGGATGAACTTTCAGCTGCTGTTTCTAAGTGTTCATTTGTTCTACCTTTAAATCCTGTAACAGTATAGTGCAGGAGTGCTTCATAAATGTTATTGACATTAATGGAATGGCCACATCATGGAAGGACAACAGGTAAATTGCAGATAAATACATAATAATGTATAGAACAGACAGAATTCATCTACTTATTTAGTGGATAAATTTGATGTCTTTATAAGAAAATTCTTAAATGGTTAGTTCTTGAAAACTATCTTTTATATTCCTCCCAGGTGACTTTTGACCCTTCTGCAGATGTTCAGGGAATAGCCTTACCCAGCCTGGAAAAGCAGCAGAAACCTTGAGAGAGGATTTCTCCAGAGGCAGGGCTGCAGGCTGGGGTGTGGGATCTCCTCCAGGTGAGAAGTGTCAGTTGTACAAAATGGCACAGTGGATTTATTAGTTAAAAGAAAAAGAGCCAAAATGCTTTACTGGTGTCTTTGGGCAGAATTTAAAACAGCATCCCCAAAGCTGAAAGAGTCATGTAACATCTCAGTTCTCCCACATTAATTTCCAGTTTCTAATGCCCTTTATAAAATTGTCACATAAAGCATTTTAAGTCACACCAACATAAACTTGTAAAGCTCTCAGCTTTGTGCTGGAGAGGGAAAAGGAGACAAGTTCTTCCCCTCTATTATGGAGAAGAATAAAGAGCCTGGAGCAGAATAAATCAGGTGGTGGGGTGTCTTTGAGTGCCTTTTGCAAGTGTCAGCTGAAGATTTTACTGGCCTTGTACACACCAACAAATATTTAGAAAAGTGAGGTTGAACAGATGAAAAGTTTCCATATTGCACTTGTCAGAGAAAATGGAATTGAAGGTCAGTCTGTAGCTGGGAGGGAACCATTCAAGAACAGCAATGGAGGAATTACAGAACGGGCTCCGAGCTTTTAAAACATGGAAATGCATCTTCATGTGTTTGCTCACAGAGTTGTAAAAATCTTTATTTCTTCAGTGAATTGAAAATCTTCCTGGCTTTTGAAGAACACAGATAAAAGATTCAGCTTATTTACAATTAAAACCAGGGAATGTTCTCTGGGGAAAACAGTGTTTGCAGAATCTGTAAAAGGTGATGAGTGATAGCGCGTGTCGATGCCGCTACTTGCGATTGCAGGAACGTAGGATACTTGGCAGGATACAAGGGAGGGGGAAGAGCACAAGGCACAAGTATTTTAGGCTGGAGTTGTTCCTTCTGCCTTGTGGAAATTGCTTCACTTCAAAGCCCACACAAGGACTATGATGGTAACACACACACACAATGTTTCTGAAATCGACAGGGTAAAAATTAATGACCTGATGTTGTACAGTACAGAAACTTTTTTTGAAGAAAAACAATATTTTTACAGTAGTTAAATGTCAGAGGAAGGGAAATGCAGAGTGCTGACCTTGGGTTAGTGGAGAAGGAAGATCTCCATTCAATCCCTTCTCTCCCTACAGTGAGTGCTAATCTGGGCCCTGCATGATGGTGGCCACATGCAGGGTTCCCTTGGGCTTTGTGTGTGAGCTGATCTCCCCTCCTTAGACATGACCTTACCTTGTGCCTCATCTTCCTCCCTCTCCCCTTACTGGGGCTGTAATTCCCTAATTCTCCCTGAAACACTTCTGTCTATAAACTGGAGGGAGCATTAGCAGCTTCAGTCCTAGGGCTGGGCTTTATTCCAGATGTTCTGTGGAGAGGTGCTGCCTCCAGAGGTGCTCTCAGTGGAATGGGGCACTGTGAAGGCTCCTGGATGTCTGCAGGCACAGCCTTGCAGGGAGAGGTTTGCTCAGTGAAATGCTGCCTGGGGAGCTGTGTCACAGCATCTGTATATTCCAGTTTGGCCTCCAGGTCACCTGAATCAGCAGCCTGCTCCAACAGCCTGCTCCTGGTGGTCCTTGCCTGCTGGGCTCAGGTGGTGCTGGGGTTCTCCAGGTGTCTCATTTTCAGCAGCATGTCTGGGTGAGGTAGCTGTGCTTCCAGAATGCTCAGGGAGCTTTGCAGACAGCAGCCTGTGCACATGATTCCCACAGCATGGAAAGATCCATTTGAATGCCACATCCACTGAAAATCAGTGTTTACAAGAACCCTGCCTAGTGCTGCTGCAGAGATCAAACCTGGCTGCTGAAGGTGTGTTTGGGTGCTGTGCTGCTGCAATATGTGGAGTAATTGCATTCAGTCTTCTGCTTTCTTATCAGTCCCTGGAATTTTTGATGTTAGGAATCTCCAACTAACCACAGAAACCTTCTGTCACCAAATGTAGAACTCCATGGCTGAAGTGCTACCTCGTGAAGATCAGCATGAGCAAGATTTAGCCCATTAGGTGGGATTTTAAATAGTTGCTGTTGCCTGAGCTATGCTCTGAGCAAAACTGATAGCTGGAACTTCGACCAGTTAATGAATTCTCAAATCAAAATATGTTGTACCAAAAAGGGGCTGAAAATTGCTTAAATATTCCTAAGACTTTGTGCAACTTCCGTCTTAGGTTTGTACATTAGTTACTTTAATTCTGACAGATTTAGCTGGATATTTCCAAGATGCAGTGGCATCGAAGCTGGGAAGAATTTATTGGCACAACAGCCATGTGTCCAGCATGTGCTGGTGTGGGGTGTTTCCAACACTTTGTATCTTCCCTCAGGAGGTGTGTGTGTGATTTACAAGTGAGTAATCTCTCAACTCCTAGTTCATACAGGAAATGCCACACCATCGAGCCCTGGTATGTATAAATGTACTGAGTATGTCCAGTGAGAAGGGAACAACAGAAGCTGGGCTGCAGCACTGAAATTATTTCCTGATTCCTGAAATGGTCCAGGAATCATTGACAGCTGGTCAAATGCAAATAACACTCATGAAAACAAAAGGGAGCCATGAAAACCTACTTTTTAGTGGATGATCAGCTCTGGCAGCTAAAAAAAAGGTGGGTTTTGTTGATTTTGTGAGATTTGTTTAATATAATTGAAGGCCCTAAACTTTCTAACTACTATGTAGCCTGCTGGAAAGCAGTCAAGTTCCAGTAAATAAATGCCCATGTGATTCCAGTAGGTATCTAGAAAAGCAAATCCTCCAAAGGGATGCTTTCAGACTTGATAGCAGAGTCCCTGTGGAAATTCTTTCAGTGGATATGAGCTCACATCTAATGGCAGCCTCTGATTTAAGCCAAAGCTGCTTTACTGACACTCGAGCAGTCCTATGGAGATCCCACTCTAGCTGAAAACCACACAGACTTTCACAGCCCATAAATCCCATGGAATACATCTCTTAAGTACTTTACTCAAAGGAATGTTAAGCTCTTTTACTAAATCTGCAAATTACAGCTCTGTGACAACTCTGAGTTTACAGTCTGACAGCTCACGTCATCAGTCGGAGCGGATGAGCGGAGTCAGAGGCGGCATCGCTGCTGCTGACTTGCAGGGATCTGGTAATAACAATCCACTGGAAAATGTTGGAAAGCTGTGACAGCCTGGGAACGGTTTGTGTCATCTGTTAAACACACTTGTTTTTATTCCCACTGACTGCAGCAAGATCCAGTGATATTTCATGGAGAAGGAGTGGTTGTGTTCCAGAGCGGTTCCCTCGAGGACCCACACCACCATGCAGGTGAATTTCATACAAATGGCCACATCCCAATACCCGAGCCAGATTAAAAGGAAGTTTCTCGACAGATTGTTCCTCCCTGACTGCAGGAGGTAATGAAGTGAAACCAGTGGCCAATGAACTCTGCAGGTGGAGGAGGCTGGTGAAGCCCTGGCTGCTGAGTGCTCTGGGTGCCCAGCACTGGCTGTGTGGGGAGCGAACACTCACTAATGACTTCACGGTTCACAGCAATTCTGCCCTGACTTAAACTGAAATGGGCAGTGGCAGGAGAGCTGTAAACTCACAGGTGCACCTGTATCTGAGGAACTCACACGAGGCATGAGTGTGAGCAGCCAAGGGGAGAAGCTGTGTCTTTCTAAAGATTCCCTGGATGAGTCAGTTGTGCCCTGTGACTGAATGCAGGTATCCTTGCAGTGCAGCTAAAGTTTATGATACATTTTGTAGGCACCATCTACTTGTTTTAAAGCACACTTGGCCTGAGGTTCTTACTGAACCTGCTGTAAGACCTGTGGGAGTGGTGGCAGGAACTGAAGGAAACATTGGTTTGACAGCACACAACAACTAATTCAGCCAGTGCTGCTCTTTAAAATAGGTGCAGAAAAGACCATGGCTGTAGAAAAAAACTATACTTGCTGAACCACCCAACTGTTGCCAACAGAGTTTTTGAATCCCAGGCCCAGTTTTTGCACTGCAGGCTGTACAGCAGAGGTGGGCAGTGGCTGTGAGTGTGGCAATGAGTATGAAGGGAAGCCCTTGGCACTGTCTGAGTGCTGAGCTGTGTTCAGTCAGGTTATCTGGGCCCATGAGAAGCTGGGATCAGCCGGGCTGAGGCTGACTGAAGTGTTTGGTTACCCACTGGCCAAATGTCCATAAACAGAGGAAATGAAATAATTGTTATTTTAAAAACTCAAACCCACCTAGAGGAAAAAAATCTAACTTTTCCATTTTTTCCAAAGGCTTCTCCAGCGGTTTGTGATTCTTTCCAAGGACTCCATACCTTCTCACCAGCCTTAGGGATGAGAAGGTACGAGAACAATATAATCTATAAATCCTCTGTCTTGAAGGTTTTCTCCCACCTGAACAATTCAATGATTCCATGGTTTTATAATCTATAAATCTATAGCTAGGACGAATATGGGACAAGTTTGATGCAAGAAAGGGGTGGTTACCTAAACCCTGATGTTTCAATCTGCTGAAACCAGAGTGGTTTTTGCTTGGGAAGTGCAGAAGTGAATCCTTTAAATGTGTGTGACCTTTTCTGTAAGAGTTGCCTCAAGTCCAACATGAACACCTGCAGCCAAGTCCATTGGCCAAACACACCCTGACACCATCTTATTTCTGAGGAGCAGGACCAGTGTAAGGAAACACACAGCCGAGAATATCTGTTTGTCCTGGAAGATCTCTAAAAATGTCCAGACTTCAGCCCAGATGAGTGTCTGTGGATCTCAAAATCTTGGGCCTGCCATCACAAAGAGCTCTATAAAAAGGTTGGAAATGGAGAGGCTGCTGCAAGTCCTGCGGATAATTACCTGGCTCTGTGTGCAGGAAGGTCACTTCACACAGGCATTGCAATTACCTCCTGGACAAATGGAAAATGAAATTGCAACCTTGTGTGTGATTGCCAAGAAGACAACCCAAAGTGCTGGCTATGAGCAGAACCTCTGCCCTCTGTGTGGCAGGAAAGCTGGCACTGTTCTCTGGAAACAATGGATTTGAAAACGTCCATCTTTTAAAATATGCCCTTTCAAGGTGTCCAGTGAAAGATGATGAGCTGCTAAGTGTTTGCAGTGGTTGCTGCAGCTCTCAGTCCAACAGAGAACTCTCATCACCTGAGACCTCCCAGGGTGCCAGGGGAAAGCTAAAATTCAGACTGAGTTTAAGCAGAGCCCAAGCTGACAGCAGATACAGGGCTTAGCACTGGAGAGGGATTGAATGGTCCTGTGCTGTCAGTGATGGAGTAATCACTGAATAAGTGGAGTTTTTTTCCCTTTTTTATTATTCAAATTAGGGGCAAGGAAAAACCAGTATACCAGCACTGTGCTGCCCAGATACCCTATGTGGGTTGCAGAGGACACTGAGGTGGAAATCCTGTCCTGGTGAAGGTGGAGGCAGATGATTGATAGGTCTTCTGATAAGCCACAAAAGAAAATTCGCTGAGAGATCATGAATTATATATATATATATTTAAATCCTTGGTTGTAATCACTCAGCATGTAAAAAACTCCTTTAGTTTTAACTTTACTCCTTATTTTGGGGAAGGTAATGAAGGATACAGGAAGCACCTTTAACTTGTGCTTTCTGTCGTGATTCTTTGTGTTGTTGAAAGCAAACATTTGGCTTAAGGAAGATTTGCACAGGTGTAAAGCTTTCCTTGTATGAATATTTAAACAAATGGGGGTCTGTCACTGATCTGCAGTTTAGTAATTTTTTTTATCAGGCTTTGTTGGGTTGGAAAGCATTTCTTCTGTTAGGCTATAAAATAAAAGGATTTATCCTTAAAATAAATTAATCAAAAATCTCTTGTGAAAATGCTGAAGCTAAGTGGAAGGTTTCCAGAAAAATCGAGCATTATTATGATTTTTTAAAAGTGTGTGTAAAATAATCCAGTCTTCCAAAAAGATGCTTGAAGTTGTTTGGATAGAGTTGGCATCTGCCAGAGTCGAGTCACACATAAGATAACATGATTGACCATTTTTGGCATGGGATGGGCTAAATTGGCTCATCTGTTGGCTGTCAGTCTCTTCTGAATTAGATCCAACGCTTTGTAGGCACGTTTCCATCTGGTTAAGTTTAGGACTCAAGCTGTTTATATATTAAAAAAAAAAAGTATTTTGTACCAATAACAATTTCTAGAAAAAGGGTTTTGCTTATGTTCCATTTTGAAACTATTTGGTTTTCTTTCCTGGTTAAAATAACCTCCTGAGGAGTGAAAGATGATGTGTCCATGTATTATGTTAAGACCCTTGAAACATGCAAATAGAATGGAAAGAAATTAAAAATTTTATATGTACATATTTAAATATATGTATATATGCATGCATATCATTCTGTAATATGTGACTCCTCTAAATTGGAAAACCAGATTTTAAGTCTGCTAATATTTTAACCATGTGCATTAGGAAAGGAGGATGAATACATGCTGTTACACTCACATTGAGTCTTTCTAAGATTGGCCTTGCATTATTTTTATTCTGAATATTTGCCATCTGGCACTGGGAGCTGCAGTATTTAGTGCCACAAATAATAATGAAAAATATGGTAATAGCTCGTGATACTTTAACGTAAAAATATAAGACAGAGGGTATGAAGCTCTGGGCGTATGATCTTACAGCTGCCAAAGCATGTTGTTCCCTCTGCCCTTGTTTTCCATAAATGAGTCTTTGATTGGAGACAGCAGCAGTAATGGGAAAGTCATTGGTTAATGCACATTAATGAAACTGCGTTACTGGAGTTAATGAACTACAGTCCTGAAGAAAAATGAGCAGGAAAAACGCCAGGGTTTGTGCCATTGTGTTCAGGTAGCTGTGGCTGCACCCAGACACACCAGGAAAATGTCTCTGACTCCAGATTCACCTGACACAGCGAGGCCTCTTGTCTCCTTCACCTTGGACAAGCCCCATAGAAATGCCTGAATTTGAAACGAAATTGCCTTTTCCTTCTGTCTCCCCCCATCAAAACACAATGAGGGGACTGTTGCATATTCAGCAAAGCTGTTGTTCTTGCTGCAGTTCAATTGCATAATTAGATGGGGCTTAAGGAGAGCTGAACCTCGGTGATTGTGCAGGCTGAGGCAGAGGTGAGACCAGCTCATGGAATTTACCCAGGTGAGTTGCAAACCAACTCAGGGAACTCACTGAGGTGTTGATGCTTCAGGAGAACAGATCCAGGATGTTTGGGCTCATTTCCTCAACACTCCTTTCAGAGACCAGAGGAATTCACCTTTATGATTTCTGTGAGATGGGTTTAGTTCTGAGGGCTAGCCAAGCAGCTCTGTGGATGCCAAGAGCTCTGTGTTTTGTGGCAGCTCTGCTGGCATTAAAATCAACCCCTTCCACCAGCTCTGCCCTATGGGACCTCTGCTCACCGCTGCAGCATCCTCTGCACTTGGAACAGGAGAGAAAAGCACAAGGTGCCTCTGGGCATGAAGAGTTGCATGTTTCCTAAAGAAAGGAAATAATTTATAGAACACTACAAGTAACAGCTCCATCCACAATAAATAGGGCTTGGCTCTGCTGGTCTGTGGAGCAGCTCCAGAAGAACCGCAGTGCAATGGGAAGGATGGAATTGCAAAACAGAATTTGAGTTTCCAGCTGTGACCAAAGAGCAGAGTCCTGACCAAAGTCCTGAGCAGCCCTCTGGGCTTTGCCATTCTGACCCAGCACTTCCAGGTGCCAGCCAGCAACTGGCCTTGAACCCTGGGATACCAGAAACTGCCCTGCACCTCTGCAGTTCATGCTTGCCAGTCATGGATTTCCTGCCTGTGAGAAAATCCAACCTGCAGTGAATCCCCAGCAGTTTGTGGCTCTGTGATGCCCTGATCCCTTTGCCTTCTCCAGGTTTTGTTCCAGCCTGTGCTCTGGCTCACTGCAAATCCACCAGGCCATGCTTGAGACTTTTTGGCTGTTACTGGCTGCTTTTCTTCTGCCCTTTTTCCCTTTGTGCCCTGCTAAGGCAGTCACCTCCCCTGAAGTGGCCGAGGCTGTTATTGCTGCCAAGGGAACGAGGGCACACAGAGCCCTCTGTGCCCAGAGCGCTCGCCTTGGCCCAGGCACAAATGGGAGCTTTGCTTTCCTTTCCTCCTGCTCAGAGGGCACCACCAAGGAGGGGTTTGGCCATGGGAACTGGTAAGAGAAATGCACAATGTAAAGGAAGATTTACAATCTAAGTTGAGATATTGGAAGGAAGGTGGGAGAAAGGAAGGAATAGGCAGGGACAGATTTGGGGGCTCAGAGCCCGTGAGCAGCACAGCCAGGGGAGCCTCAGAGGCCGTGACCCTGCTGGAACTGCCTGACTTGAATAAGGAGCTTTTTAGCCTTGTGAGGCAGGGTTGGGTGTCTTTGGGGTCAATCCAAAGCAAAAGTTTGGTGGAGCAAGGAGCCTGTCAAGGAATGGAGAAGCCTGGAAACTCCTCAGGGACCCTCCTCACCTTCAGTCCTTCCACAGCTCTGCCAGGCCCGTTGGAAATTTGTCTTTCCCACAAGGTCAGTGACAGCCTTGAGCATCTGCTGGGTGTGTCTGGAGCATGGGGGCAAAGAGAAGGTGTGGGCTGAAGATCAGCTCTGCTCCTGCAGCTGCTCTGGGACAGAGCTCAGGGGGATGCAAACAGCCAGGAGTGCAGGGGGAGTCTGTCTGCAGCAGGGGCTCAGCCTGCACTGCTGGTTTGGGTGGGCTGGGATGGTTTTCTGACAAAGCTGTGTGGCTTGACAGGTGTGCCAGAGAGGAAAGGAGAAATTCAGTGTGTGCAGCTCATGATTGCAGCTTTCTTCTCCAGGAATGGCTTTGGGCTCAGTAAGGACTCATTGTTTGCAGGCTCAGTGTTATTTCCCACAGCACACTGTTGCTTTTGAATTGTACACCAGGATCTGGGAAGGAAAGAGGAGGAGAGGGGGGGAATCCTTCACCCTCATGAGTCAAAACCCCACCCCACCTCCTGGAGTGCTTCTCATTCTGCCAGTGGTCTCTGTTGGACTGTTCTTGTTCAGAAGTTGCTCCTGGAAGGCCGAGAGAGAGGAGAAGAAATCCTCTCCATCTGTTTGTGTTAGAATGGGATAGGAGGGTGATGTCTCCTGCCACCCTGCTGCCTTTCTCTCTGAGTTTGTAAGGTTCATAACATTTGGGCAGCTTTCTGCTTGAGCCATGCTTTACCAGGCTCACCCAAGAATGCAGGATTTGAGATCATCTGAAAATCCCATTTGTGTTCTACTTGTGCCATGGGCAAACCAGAATCCTGTGGTGGACCTCTGCCTCTGGTATGGTTTAGCAGAGGGGCTGTGTATAGCAGAAATTATTTGGGCCACAGAAAAATAAGGATTTGACCTGTATTGGGTGTGCTGCAGTGGCTCCCATGAATCTGGAAAAGAAGGAATGATGAAGAAAATAAGGAATGATAGAAAATGGGCACTTGGAGACCTGGAAACCACCGTGGCATCGGCCTCTTGTCATAACCCAGGTTCTTTTCTCTTAGACTGATTCCTGGCTCCTAGAGAGAGCAGCAGGCAGAAGATCCTGGCATATATCCATGTCTGGGCACATGGATTCTGTGTGAAGACAGCTGGAAGGCTGGGACAGATGTACCTGTCTGATCTGCTCTGTGGTGCAGGTTGCAGTGAATGCTCACAGAGTGGCTGCAGCAGTGCAGCTGCAGGGGGGCAGGAGAGCAGCAGGGCTGTGGGGCAGGGCTGGGCTGGTAGCACAACCACGCCTGGCTCAGGGGCTGCCCATCCCCTCCTGCCAAAAGGAGCTTTCTTAGCACCTTGTTCTCACACCTGGGAGCCTCTATTCGACAGCCTGGAAAATGAATACCCTGCCAAGGTGGGAAAATGAATACCCTGCCAAGGGTACCCTGTCAGTGCCCCTCCACATCTGTTTGTGGCACTACATGGCAAGATCACAGTGTTAATTTTTCAGATTTCCTGAGATGCTGTGCAGAACTTCAGGCTGCCTGTCAATCACCATTGTGGTGGTTCTGTAACTGAAGGACCTTCAGTCAGTGGTGTGGGTAAGTGGAACTGAAGGCATTGTATTGTTTCACAGCCCAAGGATAATCTTTGAGCCTTATGTTTGTGCTCCCCCTAAAATACAGCACTTAAATAAATACTTGGGTTGTCTTTCTAAACTGGATCCAGGTGCAAGGCTCACTTAATTGAATGTGTCTTTTCGTCTCCACCAAGGCCCCCCCCAGGTTTACTTCTAATCTTATCTTGGTGATTACACTCAGGTGATTGCCATCACCTCCAGCACACAGCTCCAGTGTGGCACCTTCCCAAAGGCATTGGCAGCAGCTGGGTGGCTCTGCCAGGTGCTCCTGGCCATGTTATTCCTGCCCTGGGAGGTGCCTCAGCACAAGAGCTGCCAAATTTGCTTGTGTGCCTTTGGTGGCACTTTTCAAGGGCACAGCCCCTGTGTGAGGTTGCTGAGGGCAAAACCTGCCCCTAGCTCATTTGGAAAGCAGTTCATGACCACCATCCACCTGTGTGTTTATTTTAGTGAGCACTGCCAGGTGTGCTGTCACCATCTCACCTGACCCTGATTAATTACTTATTTATATTACTCGAATCTTTCTGCCAAGAAAATGATGGGGTAGTGAAACAAAATGCAGCATTGCAAACGTGCAAAGGCACAGGGACTGAAGTGTGTGAGTCCCACAGCAATGTGGTGAGGCTGGAGAGGAAAACCAACACTTGGGATAGGACTGGGAACAGCTACTTTCAGAAACTGTGACACCACCTCACTCTGTGGCCTTGGGCAAATCATTTACTGCTGGTCTCAGTTTCTGCAGCCCTTCAAGCCTGTGCCCTGACACAGTGGGAATGAGTAATTTATTCACATGTGATATATGGCATGTTCTGGGTATTGCTGTTGATGAAGAAAAAATGAGATTATTTCTTAGTTAGCAATGCTGAAGGTTCATGTGTAAAATGCTCTGAATTCAGAGAGCATTCCATATGTTGTCATATGTTCCTGTTTTATTACTCCATGGATGGGGGTCTCTGATGCTGTGGGAACAAGGACTAAAGTGCTTGATACTTTAATATTTTAACCACAGAATTAGCTAATCAATTTTTAGATTGCATGTGTTGTTTAACATGAAAAAACAACTCAAGCGATAACTTAAGACTAGAAACCTCTTTTAAATATCACAGTGAACTTAAATAAACCTAAAGGCTAATAGGTGTGTCTGGTTTGCCTTCTATTTCCTAAACCATTCTGTTGACTCAGGAGATGAAATAACAGAAGTTTTCCTCCAGTCCCCGGTGCAGAAACTCCAGCCACGGTGCTCATGTGAGGGTGTCACAGAGACACGAGGGGGATTTATTCACTCTGCGAGGAGGGAAGGACGTTCACAGTGCTCATGTGAGGGTGTCACAGAGACACGAGGGGGTTTCTGCGATAAGGGGAGGATGTTATCGGCTCACACGCTTTGGAGATGCTGGCTCCTGCCTCGACTGTTTGTCGCCCTCCTGCTCGGCAGAAGGCAGCGCCTGGTTGGTCCCTGCCTTCCTTCCCTCTGCGTGCCCCGCATCTCGGCGAGTCCTCAGCCGGCCTGAGATGAGGCAGCCTCCTCCCGGGAATGGGCATCTGAAGGTAAACCACGGGTTTAGACGCTGTTATTAATAACGTGGTCATGAAAATAAACCAGAAAAGCTGCTGCAAGCCCTAAGGTGACCCCCATATCCACTATGGAGCATTCAGCCGGATGGACAGCGCTGGGAGCCAGTTCCACTCCCGGGCTCCGGCCGAGCCTTGCGCGGGGGGTGACACCAGCCCGGCCCATTGTCCCCTCCCCGCCGGCCCGGCCCGTCCGTCCTTCCTTCCCCTCGGCCCTTCTCCGTTCCCTCAGCCCCGGCCGAGCTCTCGGCACCTGCCCGGGCCCGGCGGCGGCCGCGCGCCCTTTATGGCCGGAGCGGGCGCGGTGCGCGCTCTCGCGGGCCGGGCCGGGCCGGGTGCGGGTGCGCGGGGCGGGCAGCGGGTCCCGCTCCCGGCGAACGAACAATGGCAGCGGCGGCACTGCCCGGCACCTCCTGAATGGGCGCAGGCCTGGGGGGGCGGCGGCGGCGAGGAGGAGGAGGAGGCAGCGGCGGCGGGGCGAGGCGAGGCGGGAGCCGCCGCCCCCCATCCTCCCTCCCGCCCTCCGCCCGTCCCTGCGCAGGGAGCGCGGGGCCGGGGGGCCCGTCCGTGGGGCGGCGGCGGCGGCGGCGGCGGCGGCGGGGGAAGGGGCGGGGGCCGGCGGCGGGAGGCGGGGGCCGGGGGCGGGCGCGTCCACCTGCGCGCGCCGGGCCCCGGGCGCATGGAGCAGCGCTGAGCCGCAGCACCGGCAGCGCCCGGCGGGCGGGGGACCCCCGCTCCATCGCGGGCCCCGCGCCGAGGTGAGTCCCGCCGCGGCGGAGCTTCAGCCACACGCAGCCCCCCTCCCGCGCCGGCACACCGCGGGGGCAGCGGGGAGGAGGAGGGGATGCTGATGGCAGCGCCGGCCTGCGCGGAGGCCTGCGGGGAAGTTGCGGGGTGTGCGTGTGTGCGAGGGTGGTCTGAGGTGACGGGGGGGGGGCGGCAACTTGGCGCCGTGTCCCCCCCCCGGGCAGGTGCAGCGCGGGGCGGGGGCGCCGCCCCGCCGGGCCCCCCGGCGGCCGCGGGGGCCGCGCTTACTTCAGCCTCGGCCAGAACAAAAACATAATGAAGGAGGGGGGATGGGATTTTTATTTTTATTTAAGGGGAAAAAAAAAAAAAAGCCCCAGCCCTGGGAGTAGCTGTCACCGCGCGCATTAAACTAGAGAACTGGCTAATCAAATAAAACTGGCTCATTGTCTGAAACTCTATCCCAGCGCAAAATGCGGCTGTGAATGTAATTAACCATCTGTCTGGCGGGCGGCGGAGCGCCGGGTCCGTGCGGTCGGCACCCGGGCGCTGCCATGCCCGAGCCCCGGGATGTGCCCGGTGTGCGTGTGCGAGGAGGATGCCGGAGCCGGGGGGGGGGAACGCGATCCTTCCTCGGCCCCGAGGCGAGCGAGCGATGCGCGGTGCGATGGATGAACCCAAACAAGCCGCGGGGTTCCGGCGGTGAGCGCCGGGCCATCGGTGTGCCGTGGGTGCTGCCCCGGCGCGTTCCGCGGGGAAGCCGCGCACGGTGGGTGCGTGTGCGGGGGATCCGCGGCCGGCAGCCGGGGGTGGATGCGTGAGGCCGGAGGGAGCGGTGCGCCTGTGCGAGCCGAGGCCTCCTCAATGAGCCTCTTGCGGGAAAACAAAACGGCTCCGCGCTCCTTCCATCCTCCCGGAGCTTTTCCCCCCGTTTCCGCCCGGCGCTGCGCTCGTCCCCCCTGCCCCGAAACCTCTGTGCAGCCATCAACATCCTGGTACTCGGAGGTACCTGCTGGCATCGCTGGAGCGGCGTGGTACTGCGGTAACACCGAGCCCGCGGCGCACGCTGCTGCCAGCGGGGCTCCGTGTGCTCTACACACGCTCCTGCCTCTCGCTTTGCTGTTTGAAAAATTTTTTTTTTTTTAGGTGGTGTGCGTGTGGTTTAGTAAAGGAATAATACATAGGCTAAAAAAAAATAGCGGCAGCGCTCAAGCAGGTAGGATGCGATTTAAAGTCACTTCAGCTAATACCCCATGCAAGACTGCATTTGTTAAGGTATGTGAGCTGTGCAGAAGGCAGCAGTCTTTAGTGAATCACTTTTGAAAAACAAATACTTGACAAAAGAAGCAGACCTGCTAAATGGATAACAATTATGTAAGCCTATAGTAGGTTTTGATGTATGTCAAGTCTGTTAAATAAATCAACCTGTTCAGTGAATAAATCTGCTCTGCACCAATGCCTTATTATAAATTTTTTTAAGGAGAATAAACCTGTGTATTTAAGGCGTTTTTAGTGATGTGAATCCCGTGGCCAAGCCCCATAGCTGCCAGTGACACAAGACAAATCCGTGGGGAGGGTGGGGTGCAGGAGCGTGGGGAGGGATAAGGTGGATATTAAAAATACACAAAGATGTGCATAAGGATTCCTAGTGATAAAATTCTCACTGATCCATGTCTTGATGGAGTATTTGCTTTGCAGTGGCAATGGCCCATACAAAGCTACATTGATTTAGCTTGCTCTGTTCACGATGGCAGTTCTGGTGAATAATTATTTTCCCAAAAGCCCTAACCAAGGGAAGAAAGAGAGTCCCTGCTTGGCCTACACAGTAGTACAGTATCTTTGAAAGCGCGTATCCGGCTGCAAATAAAGAGAGCCAGTTCAAGTGTTACTACACTCAGCAGGAATAAAAGGGAGGCAGAAAAGGGGAGCACCCGGCCGCCTTCCCCGTGTGCCTCGTCCCCCTTTCCCTCTCTGCTCCTCTGCTCAGCTTTGGGGGCGGGGAGGAGGGATTTTTGTGGGTTTGTTTTTCCTTTTTTTTGTGCGTTTGCTGTTGCCTTTTGGAGGCGAGGCTCTGGCAGCCCACTTAAAGGTTGAGTTCTGAATGCTGAGGAGTCTCTTTCAGATTGAAAAAACGAGAGAAGAGGTTGTGGCCAGTGGGTTTTAACTTCCAAACTGGGACAGGGAGCACGCCTGCGTGTGGCAGTGCCTCGGTGGTGCCCTTCTCTTTTGAGATGCTGAGGCCTCGTGGATGGTTTTGTGGTGGGTCACGTGTGGATCTTTTTCCTGGCTCTGCAAAGAAACGTAGGAAAAGGCTCAAATGTGCTTACAGGACCAAGAAGGCCCCAGGCTTGGGGAGAAAGTGTTCCCAGACAAAGGGTCTGGCTCAGGTTGGATCCTGGGTGTGGGACCCAGCCATGGATGCGAGGTGCATTTTTTGGATATTAAGGCTTTTCCATTGTAGCAGCAAGCCAACCGTGCTGCTTTCCCCCAGCACAGCAGTGAACCATCCCCTTGAAGTTTATGCCCCGTTGCAAACAAAAAGCAGCATTAGGAAATAATCTTTTCCTTGGGCAGAATCCAGGGAGGAGAGCCATGGATGCTCCAGGTCCTTGTGTGGGGGCTCTTTGATGCTGCCACTGCTGAGTTTGTGTTCGGCCCTGAGAGAGGTTGGGTATACCGTGTTTACCAGAATAAAATTGCTATTCCTTCTCAGTAATGACAGCTTTTGGTCTGTGAGGGTATTTAAAAAAATATATATATATTTTGAGAATTGGGAGCAAAATAATTGTTATGTAATCCACCTGTTACGTTCAAAGTCCTGTTTTCCACCTGGGAGAGGATTGCACTTTTTTATTTTTCTGCTAGATCTTTGTGTACTTTTAGCCCCGCTTGAGTTGGCTTTATAATCATTACCTGTGTGTACAGTCAGGTGCTTGACGAGCCTGATTTTGTGGATGCTGCCAGCAGTGAGTAAATGAGGCATGTGGCATAAAACTGAGCAAACCATGTTTTGTTGGAACCTTGCTCTTCCCTCTTTTCTCTGAGCTGGTGTTTCACACCCCTGGTGTCACCTGTCACCTGTGCAGGGGTCTGAGCTGTTCCAGCACAAGGATCCACCTGATTTCTTACCTGTGTGTGCTGTGAGAAGGATCTCAGCCTTTTGGGGTTTGATTTTAGGGCTCCTGGGTGCTGTTGCAACCAAACATTAAATAACTGCCGTGTGTTGTGTAGAAATTACAGATGCTGAAGATGATGGACTGCCTTGAGCATCCAGGTGTGGGGGTTTGCCTGAAGGATTTAGGAACTGAGTGTAAAGCCTGTTGTGCTGAGGGTTGGTAGCACTGCTGACACGAGGAGAAATGGGGAGGGTTTGGGAAAGCTGAGCCAGAGGGAAGCTTGCAGGAGGAGCCCTCAGCCCTGCAGATGAGTGCTGAACCCTTCTCCTCAGCACATTGTCTTGGGGAATGGCTCTGCTGCTCTGGACTGCGGTGGTGGTGCTGGGTGGATTTTGTTTGCAGTTCAGGGGAGTAGCATGTAATCTGTGTAATGCTGCTTTTGTGTGCCTCTATTGCAAATTGATGTCTGGGGAATGACATGAAGCAAAGGCTCTAGACCAGCGGGTCTGTGATATTTTTGTAGCAATGTCTTTTTATTCAAAGCAGGTGTCATGGAGATCTTTCATCCCAGGATTTCTTTCATCCCTGGCGTTTGTTAGCTTGTGTTAAAACTTTAAATCTTGAGAATTTCTTCTGTACAGAAGGTGTTCCTCATGTTGCTCTGGCATGGGCTGAGCTATGATTATGCAGCCTCCAAAGAGTGACACGGATGAGGTGGATCTGTGTCTGCAGGGCTGCGTCAGCCCTGTGAATAATCCAGACACTGGCCCAGTGCCCTCCAGGCCCAGGCAGGGTCTGTGCCAGCCCAGCTGGAGGAGCTGCACTGGGATCTGGGGCTCTTGTCCCTGGGCAGAATCTTCTTCTAACCCTTAAGCATTCACCAGGTGATTTATATTTGCAGTCTTGTTTGCCTTTAAAAAAGCTTTTGACTACGAGATAACTGATTTGCTTAATTTATCCAAGCTCTTGTCTCGATGGTCTCCCATGATGGAGAATTCTGCTGGCTAATTGTTGCCTTTCACTGATCTTATACACATCTTTGTTTTGTGCTGCATCTTCAGAATCGGGGTGGATGTGTCACTAGAAGTTCCTGGTCCGTCTCCTTGTGTTCATTTACTGGTGTTGCTCCCTGCTGGGAAGGGGGACCCACAGTCTGCTGGCCCAACAGCACTGCTCCTGCTTGGACCCCAGCTAATTAATGTACCCCATCAGTTTAACACCTTTCTGAATTGTCCCTATCAGGACTGTGATCTGTCTCTGCCAGTAGCTTTGCTTTCCTTTCCTCAGGCATCAGAACAGGGTGCCTCCGTTAAGAGGGAGCTTGGGGTCTGATTGTGGTGTCCCTTGAGAGGTGTTGCAGTGCCAGTCTCTGTGCCACTGGGCTGGCAGAGCTCACATGCCGGGCCTTGACACCAGTTTGGGGTTTTTGCCAATTTATCAGCTTCCTCCTCTTGCTGCTGGGGGATTTGTGTGGTGCAGAAGGGGCTCCTGGTGGTGGGTTTGGTGTGAGGGTCCCTTCCTCTGTGTGGGGCTGTTCCACTCTGCTCCTCTGAGGACCCTGAAGACAGGAAAGTCAGGATTTCTGAAGTAACCCCAAACAGCCAAGGTGTTTTCTGCCTCTGCTCTCCCCTGGGGTGGGAGCTCCTCACACATTAAAACCCAACATTGTCACTGTCCTTTTCCTGAAACTGCTGAGAAGGTGGTGGTGCAATGAGACTCTGACATTTTTGAGGGTGTTTGGACACTCAGATGGAGGTTATCAGGAAAATGAGCTCCTGTGGATCCTGCAGGACCCTCTGGAGTGCCAGGACCTGGCTTGGGGTGCTCAGAACTCCTTGGTTGTTTCATTCCCAGCATGAGATCTGGGTCCTGGGGAGGGCTTGGGAACAAATTCCCTTCTCTTTCCCACTTCCATTCCAGGTGAGCTCTCTGCCATGCTCTGGAGCTGCTTTTGGAGCTGTGTCCTTATTAAAATAAATCAGATTCCTTTCCTTGCACTTGGGAGGATTTTAATTGTCAGTTGCAGCACAGGGGAGCCAAAGGTGGAAAACACAAGTTCTGTGGGTGAATTTTGTTTCCTGCACAATGTCCCAATGAATGAGATGAGTCTTTGATGGAGGAGAGAAGCTGAAGCCTTATGAAGGGCCTGTTTATTGGCATTAATTATTTTTTATTAGTTACAGCATCCGTAGTCCATTGGCAGTAGAAGAGCCCAAAGTAAGAATATTAATTCTTCAGAAGTTTTTCAAAGCTTGCATTTTTCATAAGAAGCTTGTGAAGCTTCAAATCTAAAGCTTCCAAAGCCTTTTTTTTTTTTTTTTATTCTTCAGAAGTGCCACTGAAGCTCTTTTTTTTTTTTAATTTCTTGTATTTTAGCTGAAACTATGAGTTTTACACATGGAAAAAAAATTAGTTTTTTCCCATCCACTGCCTTGGCCCCAATTTTCAGGTCCCTGCCTGGGTCAGCTAAGCCCTGTGCAAGCCTCAGCTGTGCTCTGCAGAGCAGGTGGGGACACTTTGCTCCTGTTCCCTGTCCTTTTCCCCCTCTGGTTGGGGTTTTGAAGCACAGATGGGTGTGAAAGGTGGATTTGTTTGTGACTGGACAATACTTGACCTTCACAGCTGCTGAATAACTTCAGAGAAATACTGAACTGCTTCATGAGAGTGAGGATGGCTGGGAATTAAACCAGTACAGAGGGAATCTGGTGTCTGTTTGGCCAGCAAGCAGCATTTTTTAATTTTATTTTTTTCTAGTAGCCTTGCAAGGTCATGTTTTAATACTCTGAATGTGAATTTAAGGGTCATGCTGGTATTTCAGTGGTAATACAGATGGATGCTGGATCTTATTTCATGTTGCTCCAGGGAACGGAGCAATTAGTAATCTTGGCTCTCTCTGAACCTCGAGGGGGAAAATGAAAATTGCCTTTTTCAGGGTGGTCACTGTTCTCATTTGCATGAGAAAACTGGTGGGGAGTGGGGTGATTTTAGGTGCAAAAAATTGGGATGTTGGTTTTTCTGTTTAATGTTACTGCCAACATTACATGGACAGGTTAACTTCAGTGACAGCTGTGGCAAGATGGGTGGAATTTTTGGGAAGAGCAGAAGGGAAAGTGCTGCTGACCACAATTTTTCAGCTCACATTAAAGCAAACCAGCAAACCCCAATCTCCCTGCCACCAGTGGCTCTGTAGGGAGCAGCACACAATCATTTCCCATGGTTTGTTTGTGGCTGCCTCTGAGGAAGTCTCCTATATCAAAATCACCTGTCCATGCAGTGAGAGAGAGACAGAGATTCCTTCTGGAGCCCATGGAGCATCCAGTGCCAGCTCTGCAGGAATTCAGCTGCTCTGGCACCAGCTGAATTGTGCCATGGGTACAGAGGAGTTCAGAACAAATAATTGTCCTGACCCTGGAACCTTCACTTACTTAACTGTCTTATTTGTCTGGTTAGTTTGGTGGAGAGGGTTTGTAGTGCAGGGAGAGGAGTTTTGTGCATTGTGGCTGTTTTTTGGTTAATTTGGCTGTTCCTTTGGTTCCTTGCCTGCTGCATGCTGGGTTTGAGCACTTACCAGCTGCAGCTTTTTGGGAGGTGGATGGATGGGAGGCTGGGCAGGCCACTGGGTTCCCAAGCAGCTTCTGCTTTGAAAGAGTGAATTTTTGAAAGGCTTGATCACTCAGCATCACAATTTATGGCTGTTTGCGGCAGCACAAAGTTGTGTTTCAGGATTTCCATTCAGGTTATAGTTTCTGTGCAGTGTTGAGCTGAGAGCCACGTGCTCCTTACAGTTCTCTCTTCTCCTGCAAAGGGTGTTTGAGCTGCTGCTTAATCATCAGCAGGGTCTGGTGCTGATCCCAGCCTTTGGGAGCATTTCTGGCTCTGCAGGAAGGATGGGCGCTGGTTGTGCTGCAGAGCTGGAGCTCCTCAGCGCCTGATGTGTTGGCTGTTCTGTGAATTACTGATCCTGATGCTGGTGTGTGGAGTTACAGCTTCCAATTCATGTGTTCAGCAAACCCTGGTGTCTCAGGTTCTCTCTGGGCTTTTTTCCCATAAACTACATCCTCCCTTCCTCCCTTGTTCATGGTGTTCACCTCTCCATGCACAATCTGTGTATTATTATCACTAGGATGAGTTCAAGATTTCCTAAAGGTTGGTTCAGGGGGAGCTTGGAAGCATCTTGGATTAACTTGGGAATAAAAACAAAACAACCTCAATGCCAGCCAAGAGCAGGAGTGGAGGAAGGTGCCTCCTAGGAAGGGATTTCAGTGAAAGTGGTGGGGAAAAGAGGAACATGCTGCCTAAATTGCGTTTTGAAGCTTTTTGGCCTGGTGTGGTATGGGAAACTCTTAATCTTCATTGTAATCACTGAGTTTGTGGAACCCAAATATTGTATCAGAAATGCTTAATGACTGTCCTGTGCCTTAAAGCTCATGTGAAGGGGTTATGTTCCCCATTGCAACGTGCAGGAAACCTAAAATACCTGAAATCTGCAGCTGACAATAACATTGATGAGTTCTCACCCTGCATACCTGAGCTGGTGTTAAAACAAAAGTCACTTTGAGGGTATTACAATATTTACATAATTTCTATGTAATATATTGCATCTATATAATACATCATTACATTGAAGGTTATTATCCTGTCTTATATTCTGTTGTTCAGGCCTGGGCGTTTGCTGAAGGGGCTGTGTTAAATCACTCCTACATTTGTGAGGCTCAGGTTGAAATCTTGATGTGTACCTCAGAGTTTAGTCAGAATTTTTGTTATTTTGTTAATGCCTTCATCCCCCTGCCTGCGTTTTTGGGTACAGCCATACCCTGTGGTGGTGCCTGCTAAACTTGTTATCTGTGGCTGGTTCAATAATTTCTCTTTGGGGCAATATAAAGCTGCTTAAAGATAAATGACAAGAGGGGAGCAGAGGGGTTGGAATGAGCATTTCCAGGTCCTGCTCAGAGCCCCCAAATGCTTCACACCCTGCTCTGTCCGTCCTTGAACAACTTCTGTGCATTGCACGGCAAATGGAAGTCAGAATAGTTTGTTTGATGTTATTTATTCAAATCTGGAAAAGATGGCTGTGCAAAGACCAAAGAAAAATGGTTTTAGTCTGACAAATGCCAAGGGTTTTTGTTTTGTTTTTAAAGCCCAAACAAACCCTTTGGGATCCTTGGCTGGGTATATAATAGCATGAAATACACCATTCCTTTCATTCTGCTCCCTAAAAATCTAATTTTTTATGCATTTAAAGTGGGAGTTGAGGCAAAAACAGAGTTTAGCTCTGTTGACCTATATTTATGAAAAGAGAAGGCTTGCTAAGCATTGCAAGAAAAGAATATATAGTGCTGTTGGTATACTCTGACAAAATGTACACGCATACTAAAACCACTTTTGGGATTCTTCATCTCCTTACTGAATGTTTAAGCCCTTTCCAGCCAGACTCAATCCAGTTTTGCAGTTCATGGCTTGTGTATTCAGGCTGCCATTAATAGCCATGAGGCATCAGTGGAGGAGGGCAGCAAAACAGGGAGTGTGGGGTAAGCAGGGGAGGGTGGTGGTGTGAAACCCTCCCTGATCCCTGGGTTTAAAGGTGAACTTCTTCCCCCTGTTTCCTTTTTGTTGTTTTGTTTTTTAATTCAGCCCACTCTCTCCAAAGTGCAGTTTAATGGTTATCATGCTGCTTGTTGCATAACTGTGGCACAGATGTTATTTTTTTGTAATGTTGCCTGACATATTTAAAAGGGAAAGAGAGGAAGGGAATTTATACCCTTTGGAGATGAATATGTGGAGCCTATTAGTCTTAAAAAAGTGTGAAGAGCTAGTTAGAGCTGGAGCTGGCACATCTCTGAAAGGCTGATCTGTGGAGTGCAGCTCTTCAGATAAAGAATGAAGGTGTTTTATCTTCTGGGGTTTGTTGTGTGTGTGTTGCCAGACAGCCTAAAACCCAAACTTGGTGGGCTATGTAATGTTTAGGCACACGATTAAATGTTTTATGGAACCGAGACCAAATCCAAATGCATATTTAATAAAATGCTCTCCAGAATTAAGTTGTATGGGGATAATCACTGGAGGTGCTCAGAGTTAAAGGATGTGGAGATGAAATGCCTCTCTCAGCATGGGCAGCACTGAATGTGTGTTTATTTCACTGCAGCTGCAAACAGCACCTTTAAAGTTCCTTTCTTATGAAGCTTTGACTGAGAAAATACAGTTAGGAGTACAGTTTTAGCAGAAGGAAAAAAAATTGCATTCAGGCCTACCATTTCTGGGTGGAATAGGCATGAGAACATGAAATCATCTCTTTTTGGCATTTCTAACAACATAAGAAGTTCTAAAATAGTAGAAATGCAAATAAGTAGAGTGAAACTGGTAGATGCTGTATTTATATTTATTTATGTATAATAACAGAATGCCTGGTGTTTCAGATCAGCACAGTGTGCCTGGATTCTCAGAGTATTTGTTTTATAAACAGGGATAAAGCTGCACAACCCACCTCTCCTGCACTATGGAGGAGCAAAGCAGCTCACAGGGAAATTAATGACCTGCTAGAAATGCAGTTGGGAAGGGAACCCCAGAATCTTGGCTTCCCAGCCCTTGTTTGAGCCTGTCGGGATAACTGGGATAAATTGATAAGGGGGAAAGAGGAGAGAAGAGGGGGATGTTACACCCACTGTCATGGGGCATCTTTTTGAAATTGTGGAATAAACATAATTCCAATGATTCTTCTAAAAGAACTTGAAAAAAACCCAGTTACAAAAACAAACAGAATGAAACCTGAGAGTGTTTTTGACTTGTTTCTTGCCTGGGGCAAGACATTTAGGTTAGTTTTTATTTTGCTTTTGTTCTGCCCTTTTTGCCCCTCCCCCTTGCTGGATTACCTACTACAGGAAATAACAAATCGTGCAAAATAAATCCTAAATTACAGTTGGAGGAGGCAGGAGGGTGAAATTGCAGAGGCTCAGGTGTAAATTGGAGGGCAGTGCTTGTGCCTGGGATTTTCTTCCCCAAGGATCAGATGAGGTGTGAGCTCATCCCTCAGCTCTGGGGTCCTGGGTCAGGGAGGAGATGTCTCACCCTGCTCCTTGCTCCATCAGAGGCCAGGACACAGGGACAGGGCTGGGAATTTTCTCCCTTTCCAGCCCATGCAGTGTTTGGTGTGTGTGGTGCTCTGGAAACATCCTCTTCTGGCTAAGGGAAGGATGGAAAATAAAATACAGGGCTGAAATAGAAGGTTGGTGCTGATGCAAGCTGTGTTTACTTTTGAAAATTCAGTTTATTAAACTCAAGGCTGCAGAACTCCAGGGATCAGTGATGCTGTCTGAACATCACCTTCCGCACCGCACAAGCAATTTTTCAAAATTACTTTTTTAATTAAAAGTTGTATCGGTTTAACGCGAGTTAAAGGAAAGTTCACAGGCTTAGCATCGTCTCAAACATGCTGCAGATTTGGGAAAGAGCCTTTCCCTGCCTTCTGAAAGTTTATCCAAAACAGTGAATATGCATGGGAAGAGAGGGAAGTCTCCTCCTGGGCAGGGTGAAGGTATTATTGATTACCAGTCCAGCTCCGCTCCCATTACCTTCAGAAGGAGCTGCAGAGCAGCAGAGTTGGAATATGAACATAAGGAAAACAAGGAGGACTCGAGGTGCAGCAGAGGAAAGTCAATACAGAGCTTATTTAAATGTCAGCTGCCTGGAAGAGCTGTGAGCAGAGATCAGGGCTGGGAGGGAGGGAGGAGCCGGGCCAGGCTGGGCTGCTGCTGCTGGGGGCAAAGCCTGCACAAGGATATGGTGAGGAGGGAGAGGAAATGCTGACTGAAAATTGCATCTGACAATTAGCTGTGAGCAGCTAATTGGAGAAGTTGTGTGGCTCTTGGGCAGGGAAAGCCTGTGACTGTGCTTGGTGGGCGATCTGATCCATGTTAACAGTGTTATTCATCAGCGCTGCTGACAGGGATAAGTGACACCCATTACAAATCTGTTTACTACCTCTAGATAATGTATTTAGTTCCTGAACGTATGTGCAGGGTAGGGAGTGTCTGTGAGCACAGGCTTTCTGGAATTTTATAGAGCTATAGAATATCCTGGGTTGGAGGGGACCCACAGGGACATCGAGCCCAACTCTGAGCCCTTTGAATCATTTAAAATCACATTGACTTTATTTTCCCAATAGGTCAGAGTTGTAATTCTGTGGCATTTATCAATGTAAGGGGTTTTGTATTTGGGTGAGAGCTTGAGCAAAAAAATTACTGATTTGTAGAAGAATTGCCTGATTCTGAATTTCATGGCCATTTTTTATTTTGGAAAGTTAGCCACTAATTACGTGCTGTAATAAGAAGTAGTTTTATTACTGTTGTGCCAGAAATAAAATTAGGTTGAGCACTCTCACGTAGGAAACATTATTGGAGTGAACCTCCAAGATGTTGCCCTTGGGGGGTAATGGTTGGACTTGATGATCCTGGACGTCTTCTCCACCCCAAATGATTCTGCACAGCACTCTGCATTTTGGGCAGGACTGGAGGTGAGAAAGATGGGGTGCTGTAGCTCATTGCAACCCAGCCAAGTTTCCCTTTATTTTGTCAGCCTCCTGCTCCATTCTGAATGGAGTTTGGTGTTTTGTGTGCAGGGGGGTGAGTGCCTTGTGCATGTGAGAGCCAGAGCACTCACAGGCTTTGACATCCAGCCCCTTCCTGGCAGTGTTGGTTCCTTGGCAAAGCCAAACTTTGTCTCAACCCTGGTCAGAACCTGTGTGGGGTACCAGGTGCTTGCTGAGGCCAGGGAGACCATGAGCATGGGAGCAAAGGACAAAACAAACTGGTTTGGATGTGTTTCTTTGCCATCTACATTAACACACAGCAACTTTGTGCTCTTACAGCCATCCCTTATGGTCTCACTGTCTCTAAAGGTGCATTTACTGAAAACACCCCAGCCCTGCACGTGATCCTGTCCTGCAGGGAGATGGGAGAGCAAACAGCGTGTGCTGGGCTCTGTTTGCACTCTGTGATGCTCCTCTGAGCAGAAGGGCTCCCACAGAAGACACTTTATTGCCCACAAGGGCAGGTGGCCACGCTGGGCAGGCAGGATTGTACAATTAGGTGGGATGTGCAGCAATGGGCTGAAGTTGCTGTCCCCCTCTCTGGCATTGGCTTTTATTTTCCAGGAGGTGTGATGACAGCAGAACAGTGGACAAGGGAAGTAGGTTTGCCTTTAAAATACACAGGAGGTCCAATTGAGCCAGCATTGACTTTTCTCTTGGCCCTGTGGCAGTGCCATCACTTTTCTGTCCCGTTCACCCCACTTGTTCAATGGGATTATTAATATGGATGTGTTTGCTTCCCTGAAAATCAGTTAAAGTTGGAAAAGTCTTGAAGAAGTCTCTCAGTACTGCTTTAAACATTTAAAAACCTTAAAAATTTAAATTAAAAAATGTAAAAACTTCTTGATTTCTTTACTAAAAAGAAGTTTAGCTCCTCCTCTGCTGGAATTTCCTCCTTGCATTTTTCCTGTTGCTTGTGTGTGGTATCCCATGGCTCTTCCAGTCTGCATCCTGCTATATAAAATGTTACATTTTATCCTGTATTGGAGAGTCAGATTTTCAGTATGTATCTTATTACACAGAATGGGAATAGGAGGCAACCTTCAAAATATGGGCTGTATAACTCCTTCCCCTTCAGATGACATAGAGCAGTTCTCATGCTTAATTGAAAGGTTCAGGATTCTATTTTCAAGACTTCTATTCCAGTGAAAGGTGGAGAGCTCTTTTTGCAGATTACTTGTGGCCAGGACTGATTTCTTGTCCAAAAATTAAACTCCTTTAGCAGTTTTTTCAAAAGGCAGCAGGGGAGCCAGTGTCAAGAGGGGGTCGAGTTGAGAGGAACACTTTCTGTGGCATTTAAATGAGATATTTCTTGGAGGGGATCCTTGCAAGGGGGGTTATCTGTAGGTGGTGTTAAAATCCTTGGATGTTCCTGGAAGTTGGATTGAAGATGAAGGGAGGGAGCAAGGATGTGAATGCTGGGAGGAGTGAAGAGTTTGCTTTGGCAGGGCAAGGGAACACGGCACCTTCTCCCTTACAACTCTCACCTGCAGCCCATGCTTCTTTCCCCTCATGGAATTTTTGGTTCTCCTTTGGTTGTCTTTCCCTTCAGTCTCAAAGCTGCATCCCCTGAAGGTTGTCTTGGTGCCTGAGTTCACCCAGGGAATGAGATGAAACAAGACAAACTTGGTTCTAATCGCTCTCGTCTAATTCTGCTGCATAATGGAGATGAGCAGTACTTACATAACAATATCCTGGGATGTTAATAGATTTAATAACACAGAAAGGTGGGAAGAGGTTCTGAATTACCTACAAAATGGCACCTAACTAATGAAGTTTACGGGAAGCTCATCTCTTTGAAGGAGAGTCAGATGGTAGGAGCGAGACTTCTGCATATGCTCAGAAGAGGAGACAAAATGAAGCTGCCCGTCCTAATCAGAATAAAACTCCCATTAAAAATAAGTTCTGAGGTGCTGTTGGATTATGCCACTAATATAGGGCTTCTGATTCAAGTCTTGCAAAAATGTAAACAACACAGAGTCCTTTAGATTAAATCTTTTTTTTTTCCAAGTGTTGATATGTTCCAATCTTGGGGATTAGAACTCTGTATGTGCCCGGCGAAAACAATCGGTTCATTAATGCTGTTTTGTTAGACCTTGCCCCCCTCTTGCCATGGTGATAAGGGACCTTAATTAGGTCCCAGAACAAATGCTGGGGAGCCTGACAAAAAGGAGAAACATGGGGAGGGGGTGGAGAAATGCTGAGATGTTGTTAGCAGATACATGCAGAGAGCTGCATCCTGCAGAGGAGAGAGCGTGCTTTATGGAAAACTCTTTATGGAAAACTCTGGATTTCCTTCCCAGGAATTCCCACAGCCTGTGCTGCTGGGCTGGGAACATCCATGGACAGTGTGTGGGACTGGCCCTGGCAGCTCCCTGCACATCAGGTCCAGGAGAGGGGACTGTGGGTTAAAAATGTGCATTCCTGAATCTCTGCTGGATGCTGCTGGTGCTCCCCATGGGAAAGGGTCAGATCATTGGATTGATTCATGTGTTGATTTGTGAACAAGAAAATGTCTGTGTGAGGAGGCTTGGAAAGGGAGAAGGAGGAGAATTCAGAGGATTTTTGTGAATGCCTTCAGCAGAGAGGGTGGAGGCAAAAGGGAGGGAATCGTGGTGCTAAACAATGGAAAGGAAGGCTGGCAAATAATCTGGGGAAAGGAAGAGAGCTTTCTCTGAGGAGCAGATCTCCACGTGGTTTCAAAAAAGCAAGCATGCAGAAACACGGGCGTTAAAAATTAAGAAATGCTGGGTTATTCTGTTTGTTTTCTATTATTGGGTGCTCGGGTTACACCTTCAAAACTTCCTGTGCCATCGTTGGGGGTAGAACATTAACTTCAGGTTAAAATCCCAGCTTCTCATTAACTGCATTTCCAGCCTGAAATTGGAGGACTGTGGCTATCAGCTCTCATACCTTTGTCTCCAGTCTTAAATTACCTGCTGCCTGATTAGTTGTACTTCATAATTATTCCTTACTTAAATTACCTTTCCATAAAACAAGACTGTCTCTTTGAGTCTGTGGTAGGAAGTGTGTTTTTCTGGCCGTGAGACAGTTGTTCTCTGAGCAACTAATTTATTAATTTATTTTTATTTTCATGTCAGGTTTTCTGTATCACAGTGACATGTCTTGGTACATAGGTGAAGATGTTTCAAGTGAAATTTATTGCATTACAAGATGATGCATAAAAGCCAACCCTGTTGTCAAGGTCTATCAAGCAGTTTAAAGCTTGGAATTGGATCTCTGTCTAGCCTAATATTTTAGAAACTTTTAAGTAAGAACAAGGTGTAATTCCTCTATTTTAAAAAATAGGCCTCTGCAAAGCATGCATCAAACCTGCCAGCATTTTAGTAAATATATCAAAAAGCAAATTCAGGTGCCTGTAGACCTACATCTCATTTAAACACATTATAGTAGGTGCTAAAGTAATGCTGTGAGAGGCAGGTGTTATCTCTGAGTAAACACAGAACTGTCCATCAGCCCTGATGATGTGGGAGTGCCTCTGTGTGATCTCTCTGTGCTCCCTGAGCCTGGAATGAGCTGTGTGGCACCAAAAGCTGCTGGGTTTGGTGTTTGTGCCAGTTCCTGCTGAGCTGCTTGGGCTGGGACAGGGTTGGGTGATCAGGAGTAGAAAAGCTCCAGGTGTCATCATAAAAAAACTCCAGGTATCATAGTAAAAAAGCTCTAGGTTATCAAGGTGTGCTGCCCCAGTGTTGCAATGGGCTCATTTCAACAAAGGTAGCTTTGTTTTGCCTGAAATGGGTTCAGAAAAGATGAACTATTTGAAGTTTGCTAAGTGCGAGATGTCTTGCAGTTTCTTACTCATCCACTATTTCTGTGTGTTTCCAGTACCTCTCTTTAGGATATTTATTCAAGGTTAACAAAACCTTTTTTACAGTTCTTGCTGTTCTTTCAAAACCCTGGCATTCATTATTTTTTAATTTATCTAGAGAGCAGGGTGGCCTTAAACATCCAGGAGTATCCAGAATTAGTTTCTGTTTTGCAAGAACAGAAAGAGGCTTCTCTTTGGAACTGAATGGGAACTGAGGTGGTCCAGTTTAAGTTTTCCAATTTTCCTTTGCAGTCTGAGAGTGACTGTTAAGGCTTAATCAAGTTGTAAGGGTTATAAAGGCGATTTCATGGAGCCTCAATGGAAAAGAATTTCAGATAAATACATACAAGATGACTGTAGGTTTAGTAACATTAATAAAATAAGAGATAAAAGTAAAGTAGGGGGAGGAGATTTGAATTTTCAGATGGCTGAGATGGAGGAGTGAGGAGGGTGAGCAGCCTCTGCCACTTAATTGGACCTCAGAATAAACTGGAACCCAGGTGTCCCTGCTCTGTAAACCTGTGGTCTGCAAAATTATTGTCAGATAAACATTACTGCAGGAAAGAAACCCATAAACTCAGGTTTTTATGGGTTATAACACTGATAGTTGTAAATAACGCCATTAAAACCCACCCTTTTCAGACAGGTGCTTCAGGAAAAGTGAACATGAGCTCCTGCCCCTCTGTAGGAGTCTGTGCTCCAGAATTCAGGGAAGGTCTCAGTGGGTCTGGAGCTGCTCTGGAAGTGGCTGCTGTGTGGTGTGAGCAGGGTGAAACCAGAGCAGCACGTTTGGAAATTGCCTTCAGTGTCTTTAAAGCTTCAGGGGTTGCTTCCATGTTGTACCTGGCTGAACATCTTGGAGTTCTGGGGGGAAAAAAAGCAGGCGGAGGATAACAAACTGCATCACTTAATGTTAAGCTGAAGTCGCTTATGGACTTTAGTTTGGAAGTAATAAAATGAATGTTTCCATCTCCATTGATAGTCCCCCCCTTGGCAGATTCTCTGTGTGTGCTGGTGATGGAATTCTCTGACTTGGGGTGGAGCTGCTCCTGTCAGAGCAGGAAATGCACACTCAAGGTGCTAAATAATGTGATTAGATGGTCTAGAGGATTTAGTCCTAAATCATGATTTATTTTTAAGCTGTTGTTCCCAGTGCTGTACATGTTAACTAAGAAGGTCTGTTTGGCTTTCACTAAGTCAAAACATTGTTGGAGGGTTTTTAAAGTCACAATTTAAAGCTCAGATTATGAGTTATAACTCAGACCTTTGCTAATTCCCACCAGTGGCTGTCTGGTGTGTGTGCAGAGGAATGCAGAGACCAAATTGGGAGTGCCGAAATGGCAAATTCCCTGTCCCAGGGCAGCAGCAGCACTGCAAGGTGTGGGACTGCAGGAAGACACCTCTGAGTTAAGCTGATAAAACCTCTCTTTAATCCTTATTCTGCTTTCCACCTACTTCAATTAATTACAGAGATGAGTTGTTAGTGGTGAGTTTTATGAAACCATGTGTAAACAGTGTGTATAATGAAAACAATAAAGACCTCATTTGTAGATCAGACATCAGGGAGATAGGATTATTTGCTGGCTCAAAGCAGGTGTCAGTTACATGGATATTTCCCTTTGTGTGCAAGTTTCATGGCTGGCAAGTGTTTTGCAGGGAATAGTGCACTTTGGAGAGGTGTCTGGGTTTTACAGGCTGGGTTTGTACAAGTGCTGGTGCATCCCTATCCGTGCTGGAGCTGTGCAATAATGCTGCAGCCACACCAGCAGAGAGAGATGTGTGTGGGAGAGGTCCTTGGTGGCCTGGCTTCTGCTTTTACAGTTTCTCCTGAGCTAATTGTTGAAGCCTTGCATTAAAAAATGAAACCTAATTAAGGATTATGTGAGTTGAGCAGTGTATTTGCAGCGAGTCTGTTGGAAGTCTTGATTCCACAACTCAGTGTGTTCTCCTGAGAGAGTTTCATGATGTGTCTGAAGCATGTCCAGGAGCAGCACTGTAAGAGAAGGAGTCAGGGTTGTATGGAAATGCTGCACAGCTGGTTTATCACAGCTCAGCCATCCCAGCCAGGGTCAGCAGTCACCTGCCAGGTGTGTGTGTGCTTGGCCTGGGGAGAGCCCAGCCCTGGCACTGGGTGGCTGCTGTCGGGACACAGCAAATACTTGTCTTGGGGCAGGAGGAATACCTGACCCAAGGAGGAACACCTGCCCCAAGGAGGAATACCTGCTGCTCCTGGCTTCTTTCCAGCCCTCCTGGGCAGAAAAGTAGTCCAGCAAAAAAATTTGGGATGATGGCTGTGCCTCAGGGAAGGCTGGAGCTGCAGGGAGCATCACACCAGCATCTCCAAAGGATGCAGCTGTGGTGTGGGACACACTTTGGCCGTGGTGTCCCTTGGGTGCTGTGGGACAGTGTCACCCTCTGGCAGGTCAGGGGGTGCCCAGGCAGCAGAGCTGCTGTCAGCAGTGGGGATGGGATGGTGTTTGATTAAACACTTTTCTGACCTAGAGATGGGACAACTGAGAGGAGTTTTAAAAACTTTTATTCCATTTTCAGTCTCATGAGAAGGGTGAGACAATACAGATGTTATAGTTCACACCATCACAATCAAAAGCAAACTATTTCCTTTTTACAATACACTGTAAGTGTTTCTTGGCCTATCAGCTTTAGCCACACCATGCTGTAAATGCCTTAAAACCAAAAATCTAAAATTACCCCTCACGGGTCCTACTACAATGCATCTTTCATAGTTCTGTTTCTCTGAAGTATCCAGTCTTATTTACAAGGCCATCCTTTGAAACTTGCTTCTATCTCCATTTCTCTCTTAACAATATCTGTCCTATCTCATCTCAAAGTTTCTATACACGGTGTGAGCCTTCTGTCAGGCTTGGAGAATTCCCTACAAATCCACTTCCCACGGGATGGCAGAGCTTGGGGAGCAGAATGGTGATGGTACAGTGGTGACAATGGGATGGCAGGGCCCCAGGAGCAGCAGTGGTGATGATGGTGGGATGGTGATGATGGGCTGGCAGAGGCCCAGGAGCAGAATGGTGATGGTGGGATGGTTATGATGGGATGGCAGAGCCCAGGGAGCAGCAGTGGTGGTTATGATGGGATGGCAGAGCTTGGGGAGCAGCAGTGGTGGTTATGATGGGATGGCAGAGCTTGGGGAGCAGCAGTGGTGGTTATGAGGGGGTGGCAGAGCTTGGGGAGCAGCAGTGGTGGTTATGAGGGGATGGCAGAGCCCAGGGAGCAGCAGTGGTGGTTATGATGGGATGGCAGAGCTTGGGGAGCAGCAGTGGTGGTTATGATGGGATGGCAGAGCTTGGGGAGCAGCAGTGGTGGTTATGATGGGATGGCAGAGCTTGGGGAGCAGCAGTGGTGGTTATGATGGGGTGGCAGAGCCCAGGGAGCAGCAGTGGTGGTTATGAGGGGATGGCAGAGCCCAGGGAGCAGCAGTGGTGGTTATGAGGGGATGGCAGAGCCCAGGGAGCAGCAGTGGTGGTTATGAGGGGGTGGCAGAGCCCTGAAGCAGCAGTGGTGGTTATGATGGGATGGCAGAGCCCTGAAGCAGCAGTGGTGGTTATGAGGGGGTGGCAGAGCCCAGGGAGCAGCAGTGGTGGTTATGAGGGGGTGGCAGAGCCCAGGGAGCAGCAGTGGTGGTTATGAGGGGGTGGCAGAGCCCAGGGAGCAGCAGTGGTGGTTATGAGGGGGTGGCAGAGCCCAGGGAGCAGCAGTGGTGGTTATGAGGGGGTGGCAGAGCCCTGGCTCCAGCGGCAGTGCTGGTACCAGAGGAGCCCGAAGCCTGCACGGGGCTGGGTGATCCTGCTGGCCTGAAACGGTGCTGGCAGGAGAGCTGGGGCAGTGCCTGACTGTTTGATTTGTCTCCCTGGCTTCCCCTGCCTCGGCTGCTCTGTGTTCCTGGCAGGGAGGGCTCCTCTCGAGCTGCAGATGGTCACAGGGAGCAGGGTGGTGACACAGGGGCTGGCAGTGACCGGGCTGGCAGCCACCAGGCAGGAGGAGCCAAGCCACTCACACAGAGCCCTTGCAGGACTCATTTACTGCTTGCAGGACCCTTTTACACAATACAGCAGCCTGTAATGCTGGTGTGTATATATTTAAAATATAAAATTCATTACAGTTGTTTGTGACGGTGTTCACAGGGGTTCTTGGATGAGGGAAGAGACAAGGACCTGACTCCATGTTTCAGTAGGCTTGATTTATTATTTTATGATATATATTACATTAAAACTATACTAAAAGAATAGAAGAAAAGGTTTCATCAGGAGGTTAGCTAAGAATAAAATAGAAAAGAATGATAACAAAGGTTTGTGGCTCGGCTCTCTGTCCGAGCCAGGTGACTGTGATTGGCCATTAATTAGAAACATCCAACATGGGCCAATCACAGATCCACCCGTTGCATTCCACAGCAGCAGATAACCATTGTTTACATTTTGTTCCTGAGGCCTCTCAGCTTCTCAGGAGGAAAAATCCTAAGGAAAGGATTTTCCATAAAAATGTCTGTGACAGTTGTTCATCTCACCTGGAATTTCTCGTTGGTTTAAATAAGTGATGAGTCAAACTCATAAGTACAAAAATGTCCAAGAAATTAAATTAGCAAGCCAAAAGTGATGCCATGGAAAGGGGCAGGAGGTAATTAAAAGATAAGGCTTTGTAAAAAGCTTGATTCAAAGATTTGTAAGCAGATGTTCAGAGCATAATTTTTTCTTTGTGTTCACTGGGAAGTTTCTGTTTTATTCTTGCTTCTCAGTTGATGACAGAATAACAATACAGCTCCAGTGTCTGTTGTGAACAAACTTCTGTGTGCTTTTTTTCCATGAAAATCCTTTTTGCAGTATGTGGAAGTTTACCACAGACACATCATGGCTGTGTGATTGTGCACAAGTGCTAAACGCTCTTGGTATCCATCAAATTTAGTTCTGCTGCAAAAGCAGCACTCATGTTAATGAACATCACCAGTAAGCAACAGAGCCAGTGTTTTTAACCCTTTTTTTTTACAGAAGGTTAAACTGAGAGTAGGGAGTTATGGTGCAGTTGTGTAAAGGTGTAAAGGTGCTGTAGGCTGCCAGTTCCCAAGGATATCAGTGATGACAATCAGGCTGCAGAGCAAAAAAACTTCTGTTCTCCCATTGAATCATTCAGTGCAGGGTTCCCTGTATGGCACAGGAGCTGGTGGATGTTCATCCATGCATTGTGTTGATTTTATTAATTTTATTTACTGTACTTTCTGTGTTCTGGGAAGACCTGAAGCAGTGGCAGCTACAAGAGCACTGCAAGCTGCTCTGCCCCATCCAAGGCCGGGTCTGATGGAGCTCTGAGCTACCTGGGGTGGTGGAAGGTTTCCCTGCCTGTTTATATGGAAAGAGATGAGCTTTAATGTCCCTTCCAGCCCAGGCCATGGTGATTCTCTGTTTGTCTGGTCCATGTGAAATCCCATGTGTACTTACAACTCCATGTTTTCTGCAGTTGCACACCAGCTCCTGATCTCCAGTGGGGGTGCAGGCAGCGATCACCAGGCTCTGCAGGAGTGTCTCAGAGTAAATGAGCTTGTTAATCAAGGCTGGGGCTTCCTCTGCTTGCTGAAAGCTAATTAGGACTTGCCCAAAAATATGCATTTTAAATGGCCTAATTGAACTGTTCAGCAGTTTAGTTTAGCTGTAATGGAGGCCTGAAGTTTTGGTTGTTTTTGTCAGAGTAGGAGAAGACATTTATGGTTGGTGGTGGTCAGTGTGCAACAGTGCAGCTCCACCTTCCAGTGGAATAAACCCCATGTTCCAGTGGAATAAAAAAGAACCAGAATCCCACTTTTACTGGCTTGGATGCAACAGAGAGCAACCTTATCCCCAAACTCACTGGCTAAATTCTACTAGAGCCTTTTCCTGCTTCCTAAACTGCCCATTACTATTTTAAGTGCATGTATTCAGTATTCTTGATGCCTGTCCTAAAGCTGCATAGCATTTCTGTAAAACACAAAATACCTTGTGACACTTGCCATTTCTTACTGCATGTACGACCTCTGGAATATCTCCAAAGCTCTGGAAAAGAATGAGATTTTCAGTAATGGCTACAGGCATTAAGGGCATAAATACTGTTGAGTATCAGTGGGATTTATGCTCCTAAGTTGCTGTAAATGCTTTTGAAAGTCACATCCAAAATGCATCATTAAGAACAAGATATGCTGCTAGTGGTTTTTAAAGCAGTTCTGTGATATAGATGAACAATAAAATGAAAGGTGCTTTATAATGTTATTCTTGTGGAAGAATTGTTAAATACATAATTATTACAAACAGCTGAATTTTGGAGAGCTTTCCTGTCAGGATTGCAGTTTGGTGTGTTGAAGTTCATCCAGCTCCAGAGAGAAACCAAGGGACTGAGATTTCAGGGCAAAACTCCTATAGTCTGTTGTTAATCAAGAAGAAATTTCTACATATTCCTACTGAGACAAGAAAATACCCCCAGTTCCCAAGAAATGTTCTAGCACACTGATTGTTAAATGTAAATGAGACCCTGTCATTAAAATCCATAGATTCACAGTGCTAAATGACAAATTGCAGTTACCACATCGCTTAATACACCATTCTTTTATTTTCATATCTTGCAGGTTTGTTCCTGCTCAGCGGTGTCTGGGAGCTTTTCTGGGCTTTGGGCTGGTGGCTGTTGTGTCTGGGAGGTTTTCTGGGGTTCCAGGTGGTGGCTGTTGTATCTCCAGTGGAAGGAACTTTGGTTTCCACTGACCCTTGAATTTCCTGCAGGCAGGAAATGTGCTGCTGCTCCAGATTCCTCTTGCTTCTCTTCCCACAAATCCCAAACTGTCTTTTTCCCCACGTGCTCTAAACATGGACCATTTTCCCCCTCCTTCCTGCCTGGTTTCAGCCCCGTGTGTCATTATTTAGGTTTGTAATTCTGAGTTCTCTTCCTGAAGAGGTGGCGATTCCCCTGGGAGCGTCTCCGGCGCTCTGCCTGTGCCCAGCTGCTCTCCCATCACATCCCGGTGTATTTATGGGGCTGGGCACTCCTATTAGCAGTTGTAGTTACATATTTAAACATACTTCACATAACTAATTATGTTTCATGGCCTGTAGCCAAATTGACTAATTCTGCCTCCTTGAAGCTCCAGAAAAATACACATATTTAGATTGTGGCTCAAACTTCCCTTTAGCGACTCGGTGACGTCTCCCTGAGGTTGGGCTGTTTTAAGTGGGCAAATCAAGGTGTTTCAATGTGAGGAAATTTTGAATCAATTGTCCCATCTGTCTTGTCTCCTATTTTTTTTTTTTTGGAGCCTGTCTTTGGTGGCAGCTGCTCCCTGTTCCAGCCGAGGGGGCTTGTTCTGTGTGGATGTGCTGCTCGGGCTCCTTCACATCATCAAATGCAAAATATTGGTCTTAAGTAAACTCCTGAGGTGTCTACTTTTTAAAAAAACATCAGACAGAGCAAGAGGCTGGGCCAGCTGCTTGAATTATTGTCCCAGAGAGGAAATACAGAACCAACTGTGCTGGAAATGGAAGTGGTTGGAGTTGAATTTGGAGTTGCTGTTTTTTATTTGTAGAGCTGGCAATTATCAAAAACAAGGAAAGTCTGGGAATCGTTTTTTCCTTGGTGTTGCTTTGCAGGTTGTGTGTTCCCTCTGAAATGCTCATTCCTGACCTGCTGCAGGCTGGGGCTGGGCATTTCTGCCTGGAGTCTGGCTGTAATTCCATTTTGGAGCCCCAGCATCCCACCTGACAGCTCTCACATCCTGCTGCCATCCTGCTAATTGCTTGGCATTCCCAGGATTTTACTGCAAGGTGTTCGTGTGCAGAGATCTCCCTCTCACAGGTGGAAGGGGGGGATTTTTTATTTATTTGGTTTTGCTAGCCTAAGTTGGGTTTGGAATGGGAAGCCATTAAAGGATAAAAGCAACACACATGCCTGTAGAGGTCAATTTAACTGGTACAGCAGCGCAAAAACACACAAAGGACCCATGTAACAAAACCTAATCGGCTTTAGCTTGAGGGTTACCAGAACCCACATCTCTAAGATTGCTGCTATCAGTTACATTTTTACAGTTCAGCACTATTTTTTATTGCAATGGAAGCACGATATTTGTACCTATTAGCCTTTGAGTTTCCTCTTTAGCTGCCTCCCCATAAAGGGAGATGCAGCATTATTATTAAACTGTTCTCCGGGCTAAACACTGTGAATGTCATTCATGTCTGTGTTTATTAATAAAGCAGCAAGAGGGAGAAGCTTCAGCTTGTCTGCTTTGCTTGACTTGCATCAAGGATAACTTTGCAAGAGAGAGCGAGCTTTCAATAAGTATTCAAAATTGCATAAAAATTGCATAATGAAAAGGTTCTGGAAATAATTATAAAAATCAGACTGAAATCACTTTGGAGAATTGTTGAGGGTTTATTTATTTTTTTTTGGTCAGGATTTTTTTTTTGTTTTTTTTTTTTTTTTATTTTACATTCAAATTGGCAATGAAGTGTAATGAAGACAGTCAGAAATAACCCCTGCCTCCCACGCAGGGTATATATAGAGATTGTATTTACTCTGCTGTGCAAGCATCTACTGCAAGATGGCACATTAAAATGTGAACAAAACAGCACATCCCCGCTCCTGGATGCCGCAGTGCTGCTGGGATCTGATAAACACTTGGAGTGGGGAGCTGTGCTCAGCGTGTGCAGCAGCTGTGCCACAGCCCTGCCACCCCAGCGCCAGCTCTGCCCCCTCCAAACTGGGCGGCTCCTCCTCATCCTCCTCATCCTCTTCCTCATCTTCTTCCCAAACCTTATCCAAATCTGGAGTGTGCAAACCCAGGGCACACAGGTAATATTTCTGTGTCTGCTCTGGGGTGTCCTGATCTTGACTTTGCCCCTCATTCATGGAGAAAGTTTCCCACACTTCAAGATAGACTGGAACCCACAAAAGTGTGAAATAGATTATAGAGAGTAGTGTAGGTGTATCACTGGGTGAGAAATTGAGGTTTTGGGAGTTTCAGTGTGCTGTGGATGGAAGCAAGATGGAGGGCACAGGGTGTCGTCCTGGGTTTCTTCTTCATGCTTCTTCTTCCTCCTTCTCCATGGGTTTGGGATTTTGTAATTGGGCAGCAAAGTCCACGTTGCAGCTCTGTGGGATCAGTTATTGGGTTAAAAGGGAAAATAATCCAGGTGTCATTTCTTAATTGGATAGTTTAGTCTTAAAAGACCTTGTAACAGAGATTGTTGGCCATTTTGTGCCTTGCTGCCAAACTCGTGGTTGTGAGACTGTTTTATTGATAATAAATAATAAACACCTGAGTCTGAACATGAGCTACCTCCTCAAGTGCCCCAATCCAGACCCAGAGAAGCCCACACTGGAGCGCTCAAACTCCCCACATTTCTGCAGTTCTCCCTGCCAGGTGTGTGAGCACACCCAGGGCGTGGGGTGGTGATGATTTTCTGGTCGAGGTGGTGTCTGAAATCAACACAGCTCTTCTTCACTCTTCTATAGCACTGTGATTTATTTTCTTTCAGATCTAAGCTTTTCTTTTTCTCCCCCACCACAAAATTGTTTCCAGTCCTTGTCGACGTGTGTGTGACCTTCAGTGCGGTAATCTCTTAATTAATTTTTGTACTGAATATGTAGCATATTGAGACGTGAGCTTTAGGCACTCATCTCGGAGGCTGTGCTAATTCTAAAAATCAAATGCATCAGATTTGGCAAGAAAAGCCCAATTGCAAGTAACCAACCTCTTTCTGCCTTCCCTCCTGCTCTTTCACCTCAAAAAATGTCATATTGCCTATATTTGCATGTGATAATTTAGCATAAAAAGCATTTTGAGCACCCTGGAATGAACGTTTTGACATTCAACTGGATGTTTGCTTTTACATTTGCCATACTTGGGTGCACCTCTGTGAGAAATGCATTGCAGAATTTTTGTATCTGAGGTTAGACAAATTGTTTTAAATGCTGGTAATTGATTCCCAGCTAATGCTTTCAGCATGGCTTGCTCGGGCTGAGAAGTGCAGGCAGAGGCTGAATTTGAAATTGGGGTTTATTGTGTTCCTGTCTTCCTTCCATTATGTTCTGAGTGCTGGGGGAGAGCTGCTGGAAGGATTTTTGTTTGGTTTGGGTTTGGTTTTGGGTGCTGTGGTGAGGCTGGTTTTGTGGTAGGTGGTTTTTTGGGTTTGGTTTTTTTTTATTTTTTTGAGACAATGAAAGAAATCAACTTTCTAATCAGCAAAAATGGGTGTGTGGCTTTTAGGCTGCAATGCTGTAGGCTCCCATTTCGTGTATTCTTGCTCTAATTAAAAGGAGTGTTCCTTACAAGTGTAGGTATGGTAGAGGGGGAGAAAAAAATGTGTGGCTAGTTGTTGGCAGCAGCTCCTGTTTGCAAAGGGATGTCATCACCTTCAAAATTTGTTGTTTGTAAGAAGGCTTTTTTACCTCCCAGTGCTGCAAGTAGCATTTAAAATAAGCTATCCTGAGAAAAGATCATCAGAGTTCTTCTATTTTTCCCCGGCTATTTTTTTGAAGATACTGATACAAGTGCATTCAAAGAGTTTTTCCATATTATATATAGATTTTTCATGTAGCTGTAGTAGGGAACAAAGGTTTCATGTTGGAAAAAGATAGTGTTTGTAAGTTCTTTGGGGGGGGGGAACTCTGACAGCAAGATTTGAAATTAATTTCCAAGTCCTGTAAATTTTAATGGATTTAAAAATCTGATTGGCCTTTTATTTTATTATTATTGGCCTTTTATTTTTATTATTATCCAGATACTGTCATGCAGTATAAACAATAAAATTAAACCATTATATTCCTTATGTGTTTTTCATCAATAATTGAAATGATTTGTTGATGTGGAAATTCTTGAAGGGATTAGTTCCCCATAGCTGGGTTGTGCACTGTGGTGCCATGATGTGTTATTTACTGATTCTGATTGGGTGGGTAGTTCTCTTTCTGTTCTCTCTAGGATATTTTTGTCTGCCTTTATTAGTACAATACTGAAACCAGTGCAGTGGCCAGTTTTCCCTTGGAGAAAACCGCTGTGGACAAAAAGGAAGGTCCTCACACCTAGAAACTTCCTTTGTGGCTGTAAAATAAGTGACTTGGTAGTGACAGAGAGGATGGAGAGCTCTGTGCTGCTCAGGGTGAGCTGAGCAGAAATCCAAGGGATGGCCCAGCGTTGCATCTGCACCAAATGGAGATGTGCAGCAGCAGAACTCTGGATTTACACTGATTTATGAGTAATAAACGTGCATCTGCCTTGACTCTGGGGGATGGTGCTGTGCAGGGCAGGAGTTGGCCTCAGTGATTCTGTGGGTCCCTTCCAACCCAGAATATTCTGTGTTTCTGTGATCTCTGTGGGTCCCTTCCAGTCCAGCACATCCTGAGGCTCTGGCTGTGCCTTCCTTGGCATCTGGGCACCAGTGGGCAGGGGGAACAACCCAGAACCCAACATTCCTGGGGTGTCTCCAGCTCTGCATCCTCTGGGAGCTCTGCAGTGCTTGTCATGGACTGGGGACTGTACCTGTCCTTTTCCATCCCTCCCAAACATCCTCTGGGAGCTCTGCAGTGCTTGCCATGGATTGAAGGGCTGTGCCTGTCCTTTTCCAGCCCTCCCAAGCATCCTCTGGGAGCTCTGCAGTGCTTGCCATGGATTGAAGGGCTGTGCCTGTCCTTTTCCAGCCCTCCCAAGCATCCTCTGGGAGCTCTGCAGTGCTTGCCATGGATTGAAGGGCTGTGCCTGTCCTTTTCCAGCCCTCCCAAAGTTTTCCCAGCCGTGTGCAACAGCGAAGCCACAAAAAAACTAAAGCCAGGAAAAACTAAAGCTCACTTAGAGAAGTAAATTTGCTGTGAGTAGTAACACCAGGTGCTCTCTAATTGTTCATGTTTTGGTGTGATCTTTGTTTTGATTTATTACAAAAATACGGATATTGATCTAGTACTGATATCTAACTGTGAGGGACAAAAACTCTCTAACAGTTTAAAGTTAGAAAGTGAATGTTTATTTTGGGATAGCTCCCAAATACACACCACAATTTACAGGTGATTACAGAATCCTTTTATCTATACAAGTATTGAATACCCAAAATACAAATACACATTCATGACTTTGGTACATCCCATTCCAGTGGTAATTAGTTCAAAAGCCATTAAGCATAAGTAGTTTGTTCCTTGAAATGGGTGAGGGGTCCCAAAATGAGGAAATAAATGAAGTCTTCCTTGTTCTGACCCTTCTACCTTTTCAATGCAAATATGACAAATGGACCCTTGGTAGAACTCCCATTCCCCATCTTCAATTGGTTTCAGAACAGAGGAGGCCCTAAATTGTCTTATATTCCCAAAAACAATTGTCTTATGTTCCCAAAAGCTATTTATCAGTTCTATATTCTTCATCACAAACCCAGCTAACCAAACATTGTGTTGACAAGCAATCAGTTATTAGCTAACTACTAACTCTTAACTTCATCGAGGCCTACCCATTTATTTTCATTAACTCCAGTAAAGCTTATCTCTAACTAAAATTTTAGCTCCTCTAAAATCTCTAAATTCCTAAAGGTTTCTGTCTCAGTTTGGTGATGCTGTGCCCTGCTGTGGTGATGCTGGGCTGTGCCCAGGGCTGTGCCAAGGCTGTGATGCCAAGGATGGGCTGGGCAGGGTGGCACAGCCTGGCATGTGAAATACAAAACTGTGTTTGGTGTCAGATACATTCAGGCAATGTGTGTATTTGTGATTGTGATATGTGTGGAAACCACCATGGGACAGTTATACAGATGAATTCTAATAATAACTGAGGAAGTAAAGCATGGAAGAAGGCCTTTGAACCTATCCTTTGTTTGCAATTAACCTTTATAAGTCTTAAGTTGATTTAGGAGATTCGAATTAAAGCTTTAAGGATGTTGCTTTTAGACAGGAACTTTCTCCTTGTAGTTAAGCCTTAAAGAGTTTTGCAATAATAACTTTTTGAAGTATAATTTTAAAATATTGCTTGTAGTAAGGATCTTTTAAACTATAACTTTAGAATATATAAAGAGAAAATATACTTATCTCATTACCGAAACAGTGAAAAGCAGCTTGAGAAAGGAAGATGAACATCAACTCAAGGATTAATAGTTTCAACCAAGGGAAGCTGGACATCACTGTTATGAGATTTACAGTCCTTGCAATTAAAAGGTGGATCCACATCTGGAATCTGGACCTCACCAGCTGGGAGACTTCTTTCTTCTCTTGGAAGCTGGACCCCAGCATCTGGGGATATTCCTTTTCTGATACATCCTGAGAAAAACTAAATCACAATAGTGTATAGAGTTGTGATGTAAAAATTGGGACTAGAAACTGCTGCTGAGTAAAAATTGGGAATAGAAACTGCTGAGAAAGCTGATGAGAACCCCTATAAATACCTGTAAGCCCCAACTATGGGTGTGCAGTTGGAGGGAAAACTTCCCCCGCTGTACCCAGCGCTGCATTGCTCATCCTTTACCATATTAATTAATAAATTGATTGAATATTGACCCAGTCAAGCTTCTCATTTATAAGAGGCACAGCCCTGGCAGGGCTCAGGAGGGGTTCCTGGGCAGCCCAGGGTTGTGGCAGAGCTGTTGTGGCAGCATCACAGAGCAGCATATGGAGATGTGGAGTGTGAGCACCAAGAGCAGAGCGGGGTGAGATGATGCTTCTACAGGGTGAGATGCTTTTAGAACATCCCTTAACTCCTTCCTGCCTGCATTTCCCTGCATTTCCATCCCCCAGCACTGCCTGCAAACATATGGTTCATCCCCACCCCGTGTTGTGCTTGGTTTTTATGTTGCAGCTTTTATTTTGGTTTTTTCCCTGTTTTCTCCGCGTGGTTGGGTTTTTGTTTGGATCTTTTTTACTGTTGTGGTTTGTTTTGCTGTTTGTTGTTGTTTTGTTGCTTTTGGTTTTTTTTTCAGCGGAGGCAAAAAACTTGGTATCACCTGTACTTATTGGATATATGGCTTTTTGAGAATGACATCAGTTTATCTTTGCTAAGCTTTTAATTTGAAAGACAAACCTCTCAAATGATCAATTGCAAGCCAGACTGACCCTTCTCCATCCATATGAGGATTTTTTACCCCATTACTAGCACTACCTGTCTGGGTTTGAGCACTGTTTTAATCACCTTTACCTTGCCTGCACCTCAGAGAGTTTAATTTTTTTTTATACTCAAAGATACTTCACCAAACATAAATATTTCATTCTATATTTGCATACCTTCCTTACCAATGGCCTGCTATATTTAATAAATAAAAAGACAGGAAAATAGTTGCTACAATTGCTTGTTACACAGAACTCAAATTTTAATGATTAATGTAAATAATCATGGCCTTTTCAAGCTTAAGTCTGCTTTTAAAAAATCACCAAGACAGTGTTGTTTACGTGAAAATGGTGAAAGTAAAGTCTGTTTTTATGAACATAAAATGGCCTATAATCTCACAGTAAACAGATTTTTAAAAAAATAGTCAATAGGTATGTTTATGTTGGGTTTTTTTTAATAAGTCACTTCTGAGTGTCTCCCACCCTACAAAGACATCAGCAATCAACAACTTCACAGAATAATCTCATTTTTGTTTTTATGTAAGCATTACAACCCTCATATTAACACTTGGTTGGTTTTGAAAAGCAGATCCTAGAGTAGATCCAGAGCTTTGCTTTGTTTATGCTGAGTTTCAGGTTAGAACAGACCTTCAAAATAAGGATAAGGGAGTTTATAATGGTGTGGAAATACTGCAGTGAGTGTCCATGATGTACAGCTATCACAGCAGTTAAATGCCATGGTTTAATTTCATCTTTTGACCTCCTTGCCAAAACCATCTTGCTCTAATTTTCAAATATCCAACAACTTTGTGTCACCTTTTCTCAGTTTTATATCTGCAAACCGGTGTTCCTGTTTGTAATCCTAGGATAAATGATCAGATCCCAGAACTCTGTGGGCTTTTCCCATGCCAACCTGGGTCAGATCCATCCTACTTTCCCTTTCCCATTTTTTCTTTCCATTTTCCCTTTCCCTTTCCCTTTCCCTTTTTCTTTCCTTCAGGACAGCATTGCCCTTTCCCAGGGGTGATTTTTCCTGGTGTTTTCCCAACAGGAGTAGAGCAGCAGGGTGCTCTGGAGCTCCTCTTTCCCACATCCCTGGCTTGACAGGGCTTTTGGAAAACACAGCCTGTGTAAAAATAGTTATTTTTCCATCCCATTAGTTTGGTTTGGTGGTTGGTTTTTTTTTGTTGTCTTTTTGAACTGCTGAAGAAAAAGATAATGCTGCCAACTGGAGATGGGTGAGGTGGGTATTCAGTGTTTGTAATGTTCCCTTCCCTGCCCAGCCTTCCTTTGAAAGGAGCTGGAGCATGGCTGGTTCTGCAGCTCCTTCTCAAGGGTGAATTTACCCAGGCTTGGAGAGGTGGCTCAGAGTGGCTGTTCCAGCTCAGGGTGTCACTGGGAATCCCCAGCTGAGGCTATGGGGCCATGGGGATGGCACCAGGGGCTCTGAGGGGTGTCTGCTTCCTTATCCTGCTTCCCAAACCCACCTCTGCCAGGTCTGTGCAACAGCATCACCAGAGTTTTGTCAGCCAGGAAAAACTCAAAGCTCACTCAGAGAGCTAAAAATTGCTGTAAGAAGTAACCCCAGGTGCTGTCTAATTGTTCACATTTTGGTGGTTTTGGTGTGATCTTTGTTTGGTGGAGACCCTTTGGGCTCTGTCCCTGCTGTGGGGGATGCCAGGGTGGAGGAGCTGTGCCTTGGGCAGGTCCCACCTGTGCCCTCCCTCCCTTCCCTGCTCCACACTCAGCCTTGTCACTCAAGCGATAATCCTGCCTCATTTCCACTGACTAATAGTGGTGATTAACCTTTTCCATTTTGACACTATAGATAATAAATCAAGTGTATTGGCATCACTCTGCAGTGGTGCAAGTTTTTAAAGGATAAGAAAACAGGAATCAGAGCACAGGCACTGCCTGCTGCCCATCCTGGAGGTGTTTAGGGTTGGGAAAAACCTCTCAGATCATCAATTCCAGCACCATCACCAGGTTCACCACTAAACCACGTCCTAGTGCCACATCCACATGTTTTTCCAACACTTCCAGGGATGGTGACCCCTCCACTTCCCTGGGCAGCCTGTTCCAATGCTTTGCAACCCTTTTTGGGAAAAATGTGTTTCTGATATCCAGTCTGAACTTCTCCTGCTGTTCCCTGGAGCACAGCCCGACCCTCCTGGCTGTCCCCTCCTGTCAGGAGCTGTGCAGAGCCACAAGGTCCCCCTTGATCCTCCTTTTCTCCATGCTGAGCCCCTTCCCAGCTCCCTCAGCCTCTCCTGGGGCTCCAGACCCTTCCCCAGCTCCATTTTCTTCTCTGGATGTGCTCCAGCCCCTCCATGTCCATCCAGAACTAACCCCTTAGGAGTTGCAGCTGGGCCAATTATCAAAGATTAGGAGCAGGCCTGACTTTAACAGGCCACAGCTGTGACCAGTGAGAAGAAGATGCTATAAAAGAGTTGGGGTGGTGTTGAGAAGGGAACTGGCGTCACTTGGCTGCTTTCTGTAGAAGGAAGAGTCAATGCCCTGAGGAGCTGCCCATGAGAAACCAAGGTGTGAAACTTTAGTGATAAGGAGATAACAGTATGGAACCCCTGTGATAAGATGACAATAGTACCCAGCCCAGGGAAATAAATGATCCCTTCCCAAGTCCTGCTGGCCCCACCATTTCTGTAAATCAGCACCAATTGCTGTGCAGCTGGGGGGATTTCAGACATGTTGCATCCATGTGCTGTGTGTGAGCCTGCAGTCCGTGTGCAGGGACAGTTTGCTAATCTGTTTATAGCCTTGGATGTGGATATTTTCAGATTTCTTCCCCCCCCTTGCTTTCAGTCTGCGGAAGGAACAAATCCTGCAGGGATGAGAGCTGCTCCAGGGAGAGGCAGCGAGGGTGGCAGTGATGATGGAGGGAACAGAAACTCAGCTTTGTCTTGTCCCCTCTGTGGCTGTGCCAGATGGGACACCCAGCCTGGCACGTGGTGCCTTTCTATTCCTGGTGCCATTCAGGAGTGACAGAGCTGGGACACTCCATTCACAGGCTCTGGGCATCCAGGAGCTCTCCTGACAGGCAGATCCACGAGGATCAGCAGCAGGAGCTGTGGTCTCGTGAACATTTTGCTTTGTGCCCTTGCCATGGGTAGGAACCCTCTGGAGTGGCAGTGAGTGGCACAAGAGTTGGGATGTCACACACATCTTTTATGAAAATCCTTTCCTTAGGATTTTTCTCCTGAGAAGCTGAGAGGCCTCAGGAACAAAATGTAAACAATGGTTATCTGCTGCTGTGGAATGCAACAGGTGCATCTGGGATTGGTCTCATGTGGTTGTTTCTAATTAATGGCCAATCACAGTCAGCTGGCTTGGACTCTCTGTCCAAGCCACATTCATTCCTTCTTTTTCTATTCTTAGCTAGCCTTCTGATGAAATCCTTTCTTCTATTCTTTTAGTATAGTTTTAATATAATATAGATCATAAAATAATAAATCAGCCTTCTGAAACATGGAGTCAGATCCTCATCTCTTCCCTCATCCTCAGACCCCTGTGAACATTGTCACATCGAGGTCTCCAGCTGCTCAGAGTGACCCTGAGAAGAGTGGGAAAGTCTCTTTTCTCAGCCCGGTGCTTGAAGAAAGAGTTAGAACTTTCCAGTTCTCAGTCTCAAGGTTGTTTATTGTTCCTTATCTATGAAAAATTTTCTCCTGTCCTGCTGAGGTCCATCCAGCAGGTCAGACAGAGGCACTCTGCCTGCCCCCAGGGCAGTGTTATGTCTTTATACTAAAAACTACGTGTACAATGTTTACAATTACTTCCCAATACCTATCACCTATGTTAGACAGTGAGCTTCTACTCTAAACCAATCCAAAAATGCCAATATCACAGCAGAAGATGGCCAAGAAGAAGGAGAAAGGCTGAACACACCCAGTTCCCTCCATCTTGCCCCCTGAAACCCCAAAATCTACTTTTCCACCCCGTGATAACTTCACTATTATTCTACCTAAACTGTTGTGGCTTGCTGATCTTCATCTAAGGTTGGTAATTTGCTCCACGGGTCATAATGAAACCCACAGGTGTTTTGGGCTCTGTGCCAGGGTCTCTGAGCCCCCTGGCAGGGGTCCTGGCCATCCTGGGCAGCAGAGGGATGTCCTGGGTTCCCACACAAAGCTGTCACTGCCAGGCTGGTGCAGGCATCTCTCTGTGTGTCCCTCCCTGCCTCCCAGCCCGTCCCTGTGCTGCCGGGGGTGCTGCCCAGCCCCTCACGTGTGCCAGGTGTTGTTTGCTCAGGTTTAATTTGCCGTGGTGCATCGGAGCGCTGGCAGTCACATGATAGCTGGGGACCTCACCGTGCCTTCCTTCTTGGAGATATTGTTAATTAAATTTTTTATGAAGGAGCTGAGGCACACCAGCAGCGATCTCCTTTCAAGCAGAAATGTAGCAGGCAGTTCCCAAAGAGACCTCATCTGCTCTCTCCTCTATGAAAATCAATTAGTGTTATGAATGTGTGATAGCGTCTTAAAAATCTGTCGTGTTGGAGAAGTCTTTGCACCTCAGAATGGCAAAGGGAAGGATGTGGCCTCTTGCTGCTCCTCCCTGCCCTGCTCTGGCTGCTGAGCATGGCTCTGGGCATCCACTTGAACTTTCTTTTTGTTCAGGTGCCTCAAGTTTTTCTGAATTCTCATTTAAGACATTAAGAAAGCAAGCACAGAGTTGTTTTGCTTGATAAGGGTGATATGTAAATGAAGGCATCCATGCTTTGGTACCTCTTACTCCATCAGCAAGCCCAGGCAGGAGTTTGCTGAGGTAAATTCTTGTTTGATGTTTTCTAAGGAGCATTTTTTATTTAGTGAGTGACCTGTGGCACAACTGACAGTGTGGCATCAGTGACTTTGTCATGGGGCAGCCATTTGTGCTTCTACTTAAATGCTGTTTTAATTCTCTCTCTGCAGTGTAAACACCATCTCCTTGTTGACTGTTGTGTTTGTTTTTTGAACTTCCTATCCAAGCTTAATCACTGATTTTATTTTCCTCCACACCTATCCAAGCAGAGCTACACACTAAAGAAGAAAAATATCATACTTATATGCTAAAATGCTTAATAGCTATGTAGCAGTTATAGACAAAAGATCATTTTCTCAGCATGACAGTGTTACTGGAGTAAATGACTTCAACCAAATGAAAAAGGTGATGTTTGCAGTATATATTTTTGCCTAAGCCTTTATTTTCCGTTGTGGCTTGTACAATATTTGACATCTAGAATATGCTTTCAGGAGATTTTTCTAAACAAATTGTGTAAGAAAAGAAAATGAGGGATTAATCCGTGAAAATAGAAAAGTTGCTTTTGAAACCACCTTCCCAAAAACACTCAAATTGGAGAGTAGCAATTTGCCTTTTTACCTGGGATGCTGAAGTGTTGCCACTGCTGTTCCACCTTCCTGTCACTCCTTTGTTCCCTCTGTCACAGGAGTGACTTTCACCCATGCAGAATGTATGATTGCACAGGCTGTGACCTTTACAGAGTGCTGTGCTTTCCTCCCCAGCAGTCCTTGGAGAAACACACAGATTTCCCTGCTCAACTCCTGGTTCACAGCTCACAAACAGGCAGCAATCCCATCCTTGTGCCTGCAGACACACAGAGACATCCTAAATAAACATCCCTAGGCCTGCTCTTACCCTGGGGAGGGAGAGAGGAAGGGTTTGGTGAGTTTTGAGCTCCGTGTGTGCAGGGTTCACCCATCCCAGGTGCGCAGGATCCATGGAAGGCTCACTCCAGGGTGGGCTCTGGCAGTGTCCTTGTCCCAGCTCTGAGGGAGCTCAGGGGTTATAAAAAGGAAAAGGAACATCCTGAGATGCAGAGAAGTGGGTGTTGGGTTGTTCTGGGCAGCCAGGAGCAGTGTGGGGAGGGAGGAGCTGGGATCACTGACTGTTGTCCCTCTTGCTCTTCTCCTTGTCCTCACTCCAGAGCTTTTTGTCTTTTCCTCTGCCTTGTCCCTCATTGCCATCATTTTTCCTGGTTATTTACCTCCCATGAGTTCCTATGGGGAGATCTTGTTCCAGGTTCACTGCAGGTGCTGTTCCTGTTTGCTAAAAACCTTTTCCTCTCCTAATACATCACAGGCTCCAAGCTACTCTGACAAGGTGTCTTGGTTTGGAAAGACAGGAGTCTGCTAAGGAAGGCAGGAGCCTCCCCTGAAATGGAGAATGTAAACCCTCCCCACCCCTCCCAATTGCTATACATTTTAAATTAAGGGGCTCTCAGGCAAAAATATGGGAGCAGGAAATAACAGTTCTTTAATAGGGAAAAGGATAAAATAAACAATGCAGTTCACTAGAACAACACTGACAGAGTCAGAACTCAACCTGACACCCTGTGGGTCAGGGTGTTGGCAGCAGTCCCATTGGAATTGTGGCTCAGCCCTCCTGCAGTGTCAGGGGTGGTTCTGCTGGAGCAGGGATCCTGTAGAGAAGGATGGATTCTTCCTCTGAAGATCCAGGGGAAGGAGAGGCAGCTGCTGTTCCTCTGGGGAATCCAATGGAGAAGCCGTGCTGGTGTCTCAAAACCTCTGGATTATATCTGGGTAGCAATGCTTGGCTCCTCCCTCTGGGCTCACATCTCCCAATGGGATGCTGCAGTTCTTATCAGCCATGCAGTGACATTCAATAGCTGTTATCAGCAATGTCCCCTCCCAGGGAGGTGTGATTGTGGTCACTCAAAGAGAGAGATAAGGCAAACTGCCCACTTGATAATCTGCCATACAGATGGTAACAGAAAACATCTTGCATTGCAATCTTCAGCACAAGGACTTCAGACTCCTTTTTGCCCATGTACACCTGGCACTGGGAGGTCCTGCTCTTTAGACATTCCCACAGATATGTGCTGGCATTTAATCTATGTCAGATTATATTATTTTCTTTTCCTCCCTTTCCTTAGAATTTTGGAGGTGTGTGAACAGTCTCAACACCTTGCAGCAGATGTCTGGGTTCCCAGAAAAGCATTGCTTAGCCTTTCCTTGCAGATGCTCATCTGCAAAAAAGAGGTAAATAATTCAGGCATAAGTTAAAGGAATATCATGAGGATAAATTGCTATTTGAAAACTGGTTTTGGAAGTGTTTTAGCTGCTTGGGATCTTTCTGTTCCCAAAGTTCCAGGAGAGCCATTCTGGATGTATGCATTTTGTGATTTATTTAGCAGGAACTTCCAAGCATGTGCTGAGCTGCTGCAGTGAGCCAGAGCTGAGGAGGCAAGCTTGGGATGGCTGTTTTATCTCAGGTGATGGACAAGATCTCTGCTTCCTTTGTGTTTTCTGTGCCTGGGAATGTGTCAGCTCCTGGTGTGAGCAGTGCTGCACCAGCCAGAAGAAAGCCAAGCGTAGGCAGCTGAGTTTCAAGGGTGGAAGGCAGTTTCCAAAGGAAGTGTTTGTGGGAATGATAATTTCCTGGTTTTTGCAAACATCCTTGTGCTCTGGATTTCATTCTGGAGCCCACCCCAGGCCTGGATCTTCTGGGTCCAGCCAAGGCTTTCTGCTCTCATTGCCTGAGCATCACCCTCTGCAGTGCTGGTCCCCAGGTGGCCCTGCCAAGTGCTCAGTGTACCTGCTGCTGGCACTTTGGAGTTCTTCAGATGTGACTTTTCCCAGTGTACAAACCCAACTGGCAGAGACAGATCTCATTTTCAACTCTTGCATAGTTTTTAAACATTTACATTGAAGTGGAGTATTAATGATCCAGTGGCTGTTCCACACCAGGGTATAAAGCATTTCAAAGTCCTGCAGGCTGCTGAATTTTGTATGGAGGCAGGTTGAGCAGATCTTTAATTGAGCTCCCAGGAAAATCAGGAGAGCCTGATATGGCTCTTGGGGTGGCTTTTCATTCTGAGCTTTGTGTCTGGGAAATGCAAACACTCCCAGCACCCTCATCTCCCTGGCATTGCAGTTACTACAGGATATGACTTAATGAGAAGGCAAAGAAAGGTGTTTGCAAAGCCTGATGTGATATTTAGCTTTACCTTTTCCTGAGGTTTGCCTTTAACTGTGTTTATTTTTGTGAGGAGGAAATATTCATGTCAGAATATGCAGGAGGTGTTGGTGCTGTGCAGGCTGCTGCCCCAGGGGTGGTGTGTGCCTGTGTCACTGTTCCTGTGATAAAACACTCCCTTTTCCTCATGCACAGGTCAGCATTTGGGGTTTTTGGAGTCACCCTGTATCTGCAGGCTCTGAGGGGATCCTGGGGAGCAGCAGGCCTGGGGTATCCTGCAGTGTGTGCTCAGCAACTCTGGGATTCATTTATCACCAGATCCATTTATCAGATCTGCTGCATTTACCTTGTTCAGGAGTTGCTGACATGGGACCTCTGTTGTTCAGTCTGGTTTGTGTCTTGCTGATGCCAGACACGTTTGGGTAATTTAGTGATATAATGGTATTTCAACTTCTTTATCCCTAAAAACCAAACAAAAGCCTTCTTACCCAAAAAGCCCTTCAACACCTACATTTAAAGAAGATGTTTTTGCAAAGAGGATCTCTTGGAAATCCCTTGGTTCTACAGTTTCTGTTGTAATGCTTTAAACAACTAAGTGTGTCATAGAATCACAGAATATGCTGGGTTGGACCCACAGAATCACTCAGTCCAATCCTTGCTGTTCCCAGACCCCTGAAAAATCCCACCCTGGGCATCCCTGGGAGCATTATCCAAACCCTCCTGGAGCTCTGGCAGCCTCGGGGCTGTGCCCATTCCCTGGGCAGCCTGGGCAGTGCCAGCACCCTCTGGGTGAGGAACCTTTCCCTAAAATCCAACCTAAACCTGCCCTGGCCCAGCTCCAGCCATTTCTGTGGGAGCTGTCATGGGTCACCAGAGAGAAGAGAGACTTTTATTCACTCAGTGTGTCCCCTGTGTTTGGGCAGCACTCTGTAAATGGTGAGCAGTGCCACATCAGCTTACCAGCAATAATCCAGAGCATTCTCTGAAGGATCCAGGTGTTCCTTGGCTCTGTCCCCTCCCTGCACACCAGCCATCCTGTTTACAGAGCTCAGCTATCTCGGGATCTTTTCGGGTCACTGCGACCCTGAGATTGTTAAAAGTCTCTTTTCCCAGCCTGGCACTTGAAGAAGGAGTCAGGGCTCTTCATTTCTCGGTCTCAAGGTTGTTTATTGTTTCTTAGCTATAAAATTCTTTCTCCTGTCCTGCCGAGGTCCGTCCAGCAGGACAGTTCCAGGCACTCTGCCTGCCCCCAGGGCAGTGTTATGTCTTTATACTAAAAACCACCTGTACAATGTTTACAGTTACTTCCCAATACCTATCACCTATGTTAGACAGTGAGCTTCTACTCTAAACCAATCCAAAAGTGCCACCATCACAGCAGAAGATGGAGGCCAAGAAGAAGAAGGAGAAAGGCTGGACACACCCAGATCCCTCCATCTTGCCTCCTGAACCCCCATTCCAGAAACCCCAAAATCTACTTTTCCACCCCATGATAACTTCACTAATATTCTGCCTAAACTCTTGTGGCTTGCTGATCTTCATCTATGGTTGGTAATTTGCTCCATGGTTGATAATCAAACCCACAGGTGTTCTGGGCTCTGTGCCAGGGTCTCTGAGCCCCCTGGCAGGGGTCCTGGCCATCCTGGACAGCAGAGGGATGTCCTGGGTTCCCACAAGGTATTTCAGTACCACAGGCATAAATCCACATCTGCCCTGCCAACAGAACTTGTTCTGGATCAGACAGAGATTGACAAGACTTTTCCTGTTTGTTCTGCATCCCTTGCTGCTTCCCATCAAACCAGAGAGCTGAGGGAGGGAGAGGTCCTGCAGGAAAAGGAGTTTGTGATCTCCTAAAGAGTGAAGAGCAGCGTGTGTACACAGGGGACAGCACTGCTCTGCTCAAGTGGGCTCTGCTTAGGTGCTGTCAGATCTGGAGTCTTTAAACTTGGACTTATTTTACATGGAATTCTTCAGGGTTTTGGAAGAGGGGGGAAAAAACCCACTGCTCTCTTGTGGAACTCAGTGCTAGACAGCAGAAAAACTGCTGTGTTTCAATAAGAAGCTGCTCCCTTTCTTCTTTGCTCACAGAGTTTGCTCATCTTGTGTTGATTGAGCTGTAACTCTCTGGGGCACCCCTACAAACACAGCCTCATCCATGGGAGTTATCCTGGGCTTCCCTTGTCCCATCCTCTGCACCCCTGGGCACAGGGAGTGGTGCCTGGTCCCCCAAAGCACCAGGTGTCTGCAGGCATCTGCTCACCCTGCTCTGCCCTGCAGGCTCTGGAAGGCAGAACCTGCTGTTCCATGCCATGGAAAACCCAAACTTCCCAGGGTAATTCCTGATTTCCAGGATGTAAATGTTCATGGGATAGCTGGCTTTCAAAAATGAGCCTACATCACAATTTCTGGCCGAGGAAACCTTTCCCTCCTGCTACCCAGCACAGGCTCAGGGATTTTTTGAGCCTTTGGAGGAGTTTGGCTGCTGTGGCCTCAGCCCACCATGAGTTCAGGGCAGTTTGGGTGATGGGGGAGTGATTTGGTGAATGCTGCACGTGTAAATCCCATCACTGGTGCCTGGATGGATTAGGAAATGGAACCCTGGTGGAAACAGCTGTGGTGTGGTGGAAGCTGCTCATTCTGCTGACACACAGGATGCTCAAAAACAAAGGCTTGTCCCCCGAAGTTTCCAGCACTGCCATGTAATCTTCTCCCCACTGAAGTGAATTGTTCCTGTGGTCTCTAATGGGAGTTGTGTGCCTCACTCCCCTGCTCTGGGCTTTGAGGAGCAAGCAGGGGTTAATATTAAAGCAGAGCCTGCTGCTTTAGAAATGGGGGAAAGTAGATGCAAATTACTGTGAATGCTAATTGTTTCTATTTGAAAATTCTTGTAGTGTTTTTCTGCAAACACTGCCATTAAGTAAGCATTAGGTGGATGGCTGAACTGCTTGCAGAAAATCTCCTCAGCCAAGTGTGGAGGGGCACGGTTGTGGTTGCATAAGAAGATGAAAAATGCATGTGGAGCCTTCTGGTGTCTCATGTACCCTTCCTTGGGAGCTTGGAGCTGTGCCTGGCACTCAGGGAGCAGCGTGGACTTGAGGCACTTGTGGAAAAAAGGGGAGGAGCAGATTCCTATAAATGTGTGTGTATCTGAAATCCTAGTGTGGGGAGAGCATCTGGAACAGACATGGTCAGGGAAATAACTCCTTGTTACACCAGACTCAGGCAGGCATCTCTCTGAGCATTCCCACTGGCTGTGCTGCCAGTTTTGTAGCCATCACTGTGGCTTTTTTGTGCAACCAGGGCCTGATCCCATCCTTTAAAAAAGTGAGGATTTCTTCATTGAGCAGCAATCTGAGGGTGCAGCCCCAAGGGATGAGCACAGCTCTGGGATCACTCACCCAGGTGGGAAGGTGCAAACAGCTCTGCCAGTCCCCCAGTGCTGGGCTGGAACTGGATCAGAACTTGGGTGCCATCACATTAACCATGAGCTGCCACAGCCTGTTCTGCTCCTGGGCCCCTCTCTTCATCCCTGCTCCCTGGGCTCAGGTGAATGCAGTAACTGGATTGCCAGGGAAGCAGGGTGGGTGTTCTGGGTCCCGCTGCAGCCCTTTCATCTGCATGGAGCCTTGGCAGCTGTGCTGAACACAGCAGAGGCAGGAGGGCAGCTGCAGGGTGTGCTGGGGAGCAGTGGGGGGGAGAGGGAGAACAGGGCTGGATCCCTCCCTGTGCTCAGACTCCTGCCAGGGTCTGTGGGGTTCATGTGTGTTCATGTGTTTTACCTGTGTGTTCATGTGTGTGCACCTGTTCTTGTGTGTTTTGCACCTGTGTTTGTGTGTTTTACACCTGTGTTCATGTGTGTGCACCTGTGTTTGTGTTTTACATCTATGTTTGTGTTTTACACCTGTGTTCATGTGTGTTTTATCCCTGTGTTCATGGTTTTTACATGTGTTCATGTGTGTGCATCTGTGTTTGTGTTTTACCCTTGTGTTCATGTGTTTTACCCCTGTGTTCATGTGTGTTCATGTGTTTGTGTTTTACCCCTGTGTTCATGTGTGTGTACCTGTGTTTGTGTTTTACACCCATGTTTATGTGTGTGCACCTGGGTTTGTGTTTTACACCTGTGTTCATGTGTTTTACACCTGTGGTCATGTGTTTCACACCCTGTTCATGTGTTTTACACCTGTATTCATGTGTGTGTACCTGTGCTTGTGTTTTATATCTGTGTTTGTATGTGTGCACCTCTGTTCCTGTGTTTTACACCTGTGTTCATGTGTCTGCACCTGTGTTTGTGTTTTACACCCGTGTTCATGTGTGTGCACCTATGTTCATGTTTTACACCTGTGTTTGTGTGTGTGCACCTGTGTTCCTGTGTTTTACACCTGTGGTCATGTGTGTGCACCAGTCTTCATGTGTTTCACACCCCGTTCATGTGTTTTACACCCATGTTCCTGTGTTTTACACCCATGTTCATGTGTTTTACACCTGTGTTCCTGTGTTTTACACCTGTGTTCGTGTGTTTTGCACCTGTGTTCATGTTTTACACCTCCCTTGCTCACCTGGCAGCCCAAGCCTGGGGCTCTTTTCCTGCCTGACACAGCTCCCAGCAGTTTAAGAGGCAGAGGCAGGTGATGCTGTGCTGTAAAATGCAGATGTGAGGAGGGCAGCAGCTCAGCCCTGAGCTGTCCCTGTGCCCTGGGTGTTTCAGCTCTGGCTGTGTGCACACAGTCAGTCTGGCCAAGTGGCAGGGGGTTTGAGTGCCATGGTGTGTTTGCCTTCAGCTCTTTGTGGCTTAGTGGTGAGTTGGGTTTTTTCCTTGCTGCTGGGATGTGGTGATGGGAGATGTAGTGGGTTGATCACCAAAGCCTCTCTCTCACTCCCCTCTGCATGGAAGAGGAGATGTAATGAAGGATCCATGAGCTGAGATAAGGTCCAGGAGGGATCACTCACCAAATACCATCACAGGCAAAACAGACTTGAATTAGAGATATTAACTGAATTTATTACTAACAAAGCCAAAGCAGGATAATGAGAAGTGAAATAAGACCTTGAAAACACCTGCCCTCACTTCTCCCTTCATCCCAGCTGTTCCTCCTCCCTTGAGTGGTGCAGGGAGACAGGAATGGGGGTCTTGTTCCAACTCCCTTCCACTATCCCCGCTTGCTCCAAGCCCCTCCTGGAAGAGGAAATTCCCTGCCTTGTGTCCCTTGTTTGCTGCTCCTTTGGGATGGTGCAGTTTTTGTCCTTAGCCAGCTGGTGCCATACACATCCCAAACCACAGACACCTGCTTTGTTTAAGGCAGGAATTTCACAATCAATAACTTTTTATTTGATCCTAGGGTTCTTTAATCTTCTTGCCATAGTCTCAGATTAACATGAGAATTAGCTTTCAGGGACTGATGGGTTTGCTTGTATTTATCCTTTTGTTTGTGTTGACAGATAATCCCATTACTGCTCATCTTGGTGGCTTGATGGCTGTGATTGCTTCTATTACTGATGTCTGGCTGTACACCTGTAAGCTTATCTGAGCACTTGATTATACCTTTGGCACTGAACACTTCTCCACCCTCCTGAGGAGTGGACAGGATGAGTATGAATATTCTTGACATAAATACTTGTGAAAAAGAAAATGACAAAAAGAAAAGACAGAAGCAAAAGGCACATAAGAGTTCAGGGAAATACTTGCTTTGACTTCAGAGGGTTTCAGGTCTGTTAAAAGTGGATATGGAATGGCTGGAGCTCCTTGCATTGTGTCCTTTTAGTGAACTTTGCCTTGTTCTGGGTATCAAGAGGTGTAAACCATAGCAGAAATGATGGAAAGGAGCCCAGCCAGGCCTGTTGGGTTGCCTCCCCTTTCTCCCTACAAGAACAATTCTCATTGTGCTCCTCCCTGCCCTGTTTTGCCCTCCTTGGTACAAATTCTGTGTCACTCCCACTGAAGCTTTGTTTTTGCCATTGTGGCTTTAATTCTCTGTGTTGGAAATCTGCAACCCAGGTATGACCAAAGCTTGTGGTGATTCCTGCAAGGGGTCTGGCCATGAATAAACCAGGTACTGCAGCTCAGCTGAGCCCCAGCAGCCCATGGCCACCATACTGTGGGACACAGCTCTGCTCTGGGCACCTGGAACAGCTGGAATTACCCTGGGGAAGCCTTTGCGACTGGGAGCTACCACCTGGGCAAGGAGGTGGCTGTGTGTCCCTCCATCCATGGATCCATCCATCCATCCATCCATGGGTCAATCCGTCAATCCATCCATCCATCCATCCATCCATCATCCCCCCATGGATCCGTCCATCCATCCATCCATCCATCCATCCATCATCCCCCCATGGATCCATCCATCCGTCCATCCATCATCCATCCGTCCATCCATCCGCGGATCCATCTATGCATCATCCCTCCATCCATTCATCATCCATCCATCCCTCCATGGATCCCTCTATGGATCCCTCCATGGATCCCTCCATCCCTGTGGTTCCTGGAGCAGGACACTGCCCCAGTTCCTGGCAGCCTTGTGAGGATCCAGTACCTGTCCCTGCCTGCCTGGGCAGAGCTGCCTTGGCTCAGCAGGAGTGGCAGGGAACCTCTGGAACATCAGCAGGAGGATGCAGACGTGCCCTGTGGGACTGCAGCAGGCACCTGCTTCTCAATTAAATTAAATTAAAATGAGGGAAAAGAAGTTTTGCGTGCAGGTTTGCAAATACAGGTCAGTGGAAGGCGAGCTGGAGGCTTTGTGGTGGGGATTGAAAGGTGTTCATGGGGTGTTTCCCTCTTCCCCAGAAAAGCAAACTGGATGGGGAAGGGCAGGTGGTGGAGCAGAGGCCACTTCTGACAAGCCTCTCATTGTGTGTGTGGCAGGAGTGATTCTGAGCTGTGACACTGTTTACTGAAAAGCCCAAAGCTTTAAACAGTATAAAAATCCAAGATACTTCCTTTAAATGAGCTGTAAAGCTTCCTGTGCTGTAGAAACCAAAACAGGCATTTGTCTGCTGATGGGTCCATCCAGCATGTGCTGTCCCAGCTTAAATGCATCTCCTGTGGGAGGGGAGTAGGTCCTGCCCAGGCTTCCATGGAGCTCATCCTGGTGGAGCTCTGCCTGGCAGGATCCCCATTTATTTTTGGGCATCTTTGTACTTCCTTGATGTTTTTCCACTGCTTGGAGCTGTGGAGACCTCTGGAAGGATGGGCTGAGTGCATGAAGCTTTCAGAGGCTAAAAACCTGAATTTGGCTGCTGCAGTGCTTGTCCTCCAGCAGCCTTTTGTCTCTTCGGATTTCATATTTAAATATTTTTATAATAATTTATAGCCTTCATCACTTGAAAGCAGTGAGTTTTCTTTCTTCTGTCTGGATCTGATTGTTTGAGAGATGTTAAGAAGAGAACTACAGTTTTGCCCTTATGTACCTGCTGTGGCTTCACCCAAAATTTAAGCTGTGATTTATAGAAATTAGCAAGTTTTTTTAACTAGCCAAGGCTTCTCACAGCTCTTTTTTGTATAGAATTTTATTTTCCGGAATAGTCAGTAGGGTTGTTTTATTCCTTGCTAAACGGCTCTTATAAATATCAAAAGAGTCATAAAAACCCTTATAAATTTTTTTTATTGATTCAGGAAAAATAAAGCCAGGACTTTTACTTAAAGGGTAATCTTAGAAAATAGTTATGGTTTGGCTGGTTTTTACAGGAGTGTTCTTAAAGGGGCCAGCTTGAGGCACCCAAATCTCACAGAATCTGCTGTTTTGTATTACTGATCCAGCTGGAATTAGTCAGAAATCACTGTCACCTTCACCCCCAAAATCCACAAATGCATCCTGGAGCAGCCTCTGGGCTTGGGATCTGAGAAATGGGATAAGGGAGGGACAGAAAAGAAGGGAGTGGAGGTATTTAGATGGCTTTTGGATCACTTCTTTCTCAGATTACTTAATTTTATTCTTTAACGTAATCATTTGACATTCCCTTGGTTCAGCCCTTTGGATAATTTGGTGTAAAGCTTCAGGGACTGGGTTTTCAGGAGGGTTTACAAGAAAGTGGTGGCCATGGAAAGAGATGTCAGCAGAGGAAATAGCAGAGGAAATCCAGCTGCTGTCATTTCACAGCAGAAAGAGAGCAAGCAGCATCTCCTCTTACAGCTCTCAGCAGAACACTTCTTGTTCCATCCCTGACACCATTCCCCAGTTTTTCCACAGAAATCTTCTCCAGAGTGTGCCTGCACAGCTTTATTAGTGATGAAGGTGGGATTTTGGGGGGATTGGGGTGGGTTGGGATGGATGGGGTGTGACAGGAGGGATCCTTCCCCCTCCTGAACAATCTCAGGTGTGGGACTGGGATTTTGGACAAGCAGAGGAATTTGTATGAATGGATTATCAGTCTTGTCAAAAGGTGCCTTGTTAACCATTACAGTTTGTTAGTTTATCTTCCAGGGTCTTTATTTAGAGGTTACCTAACAAAAATGGGAAGTTTTAAACATGCTTTGGGGTGATTGAGCAGGAAAAAAAAATTCATTCCAATGGTTTGGGTTGGAAAGAGCTGTAAAGCCCATTTTGGTCCAACCCCTGCCAGGGCAGGGACACCTCCCACTGTCCCAGCTGCTCCTGGCCCTGGACACTGCCAGGGATCCCAAAACATCACATTTTAGCCCAGATTTAATTCTCCACCCCTGTGCTGTGCCTTGGTTCCTTTGCCATCCTCCCTTGTGTGTGTGCCCAGTGTCACACTGATTGTGACCCAGTGATTGTGGTGATGATGCAAGTGCTGCAGAAGTCACATCCATGTCTACTTGTTAGAACTCTTTTTTGGTTTTTTTTTCTCTTTTTAATGGACTAATGCAGCAAGAACACATTTCTGTCTGTTTATTTGCTCATGCTGCATGCTGCTTTATGAAACAAGGCACACTGAACACACCCATTTCTTTAATATAGGGAGCAGCAACTGGTTTTGCATAATTTCTAAATCCTCTGGACACGAGTGACTTCAAAAGAAACCCACAACAAAACCACCCAAAACCCCTCTATAAAAGTAAAAGGCAAATTGAGATACCAGACTACAAAAGTATTCTGAATAATTGGGGATTATCCTTTAATTTCATGAATTGAGGAAGAACTAAATCTTTTTCTTTTTGTGCAAATTCTGTATTTCACCCATGATGATGATTGCTGGTGCTGGGGATTAAATGCTGAGAATTCTTCTAAAAACTGGGCTGTGGTACCTGAATGAAATCACAGAAACCAGGTGGGAGCTGCTTTTGGTGGAGGAGGTTTTGGGCTCCTTAACCTGGGAGATGCTGGGGAGAAGCTGATTCTGGGAAATTAATTTAAATTTTTTTTTTGGGGTTTAATTTTCCCTGCTGCTGCAGCCTTGTGTAGCCCAGATGCATTGTGCAGGTGCAGAGCAGCTCCAGGAAGCAGAGAATGGCATGTTCAGAGCCATTGATGAGAACTGAGGTTACTTTTAATGTCTTGTACCACAAGTATTTCGTGTATTTTTCGTCCTTAATGGCATTCAGGCTTGTTATAGGAATTAAGCACTGTGAGTTAAAATAACAAATCTGCACTATGCTTTGCTGGGTTTTAAATCAAAATGGCATTCTTTTTTCATGAGCCCATAATCCTTTCTTTTATACAGTTTGATGCTAGCCAGCTCTTGCTTCCTGAGGCAGAACCATTAGATATCAAAAATATAATTGCTCTCTATATGAGTGCTCCTTTGTAGCCCAGCCCTTTCATGTTTTGAGGCTGCAGCACTTTTATTTCTTTAAAAATATTCTATTAAGTTCTTCTGAATTGTGAATCCCAGCCTCCACAGGTAAGGGGTCAGTGCCCTGTTGGGAATCAGCAGAGAAGTGGAGGTTCATGGTTAGGATTTGCTTTTTGGTGTGGGAGTTCAGCTGGAAATAGTGAAATCCAGAGACAGGAGACTGTAATTATCCCATCAGTGCCAGTTGGGAGTTAATTAATCTATAGTTCCCCACCTGGCATCCAAAGTGGAAACTGTTTTGGGTGAGGGAGAGAATAGTAATGGCTTTTCTTGCACTTGCCTGAGTGTGAGAGGTTTGGAACGCACAGATGCTGGAGTCTATACATTGCATTTATTAATGTGCTGCAGGAGCTCTGCTCTGCCTCGTTCGACACAGACATCCGTGGAGGTGTCTGATTTGTGTGGACAGGTGTTTTCAAACCCCAGGGGGCCTTTTTTGTTCCTTGCTTCTTTCCATTCCGTATCTGTGATTAAAAGCTCTGCAGGGACCTGCACAGCAAACCCCCCGCCCATCCTTCTGTCCCTGGGGAATTTCACATCCCTGGGGGAGGAGAGGCTGGGGGAAGTTCAGCTGACCCGTGCTGGACACCAGCAATTGCTCCCCTCTTGCTGAAGGTTACGATCCTGAAAGCCCAAGTACACACAGACATTTCCTTTAATAATACAAACCCGTTTTCTCCGTCTGCCAGAATTGGGAGCGTCTGGTGGTTTCCATGGAGAAGGATATTTCTTACAAGGCCCAGCTATTTTTGCAGACTATTTTGTCATGTATTTGAACTTGCAGTCTTGTGCCATTTCTGTTCTCCTGCTCCACGAGCAGGGCAGGGAAATGCAGCCAAATTCCCATTTAGGAGCAGCCAAGGGTCCCTGTCCTGGCTGGTTTGAGGGTCAGGGTGCTGGTTTTGTGCTGTCCCCTGGTTTTACTGTGTTTCAAAGAGAATCCCCACGCAGGTGGGAGAGGTGAAGCTTCTCCTGCTGTGCACCAGCACAAAGAAGCTGCTCAGACCCCAGGAAATGTTCCTTGGGAAAAGGTAATTTCACTGCTGCTGTTTCCTGTTCTGAATTTTGCATGGTCTCAGTTTGTTTTCCAATTGACAGCTTGGCTTTCTCCAATTTTGTAATTATGTATAAAGTTTTGTCTAACAAATGCCATTTCTTCTTGCTTGATTCCTCTAATTAGAACTTAAACTGTGTTATTGGTCCTTCAGTGCTTTCTTCTCATGGCTGCAAGAAGAGAAAGCTCAGAAAAACGTGCCTAGACAGCATCCTGTCTTTGCAGCTCGTCCCCTATTGCTTCAGTGTTGTCCACTACAAGTTTAATTACTGTGTGAGAAATACTTTTTCTCAAGTGGAGCCAAAATCTAGGATTTAAGCCAAAGTAAATTAACAGTTCTCAGAAAACCTGGAGTCCCAAAGCCAAGAATTTCAAGGCTTTTAGGCATCTCTCTGTTATTGGCAGGCATCTCGTGATGTCATGTGGTAGAACAAATGGACACCCAAAAGCTGGAGTCAGCCTTGTGCCAGTTTAGCAGGAAAGATTAAAACTGATTTAATTTAGGGAAGCCAAACTGAAAATAATGATTATCCACAGAAACGGTGGGGTTATTCCATGAGCCACATCTCCTCTTCTCCATTAGTGGCAAATTTCCAAGCTCCGTTCTCAGTTCCTAAATTTGCACTCTAGTTTTAGTTTTTTATTTTGAGGGCAGAGGGGACTGCTTGCTTATTTGTGAAGTTGTATTTGATTAATTGTATTTCCAAATGTGTTAAGTGTAGTACTCTCTCTTTTTTTTTTTTTCCTTATTTTTTTCCCCTGTAAATTGCCATACTACACAGACCAAACATTGAATTTGGTATACAATCACTGGTGTTCATGTTCACAAGGTCTTAGAAGGAAAAGAGCTATTGGCTGATGGAGTGAGGTTAGCATAACATTTGAGGAGAATTCCTGATGATGATTTTACCTGGTGTGTGCAATCAGGAGGGCTCCGTGTGTGTGTTCAGCACAGAGCTGATAATAAGAGTCCCTCTTTGTGTCTGGCTCCTGCAAACACAAAGCCCTGAGGAAGAAAGGGAGCTGTGCTGCTCTCAGGCTGTGCTGGTGGCTCTCTCTGGGGTGGTCACACCAGATCCAAACCTGTGGGATGTGCTGGGCACACAGAGATCTGGGTTCTGCACATGGGAGAGCTCTTGGGAGCCTTGGGGGTCCTTCTGCTTCATGGAATCTAGGCTGGTTTGGGTGGAGGGGACTCTAAACTCATCCCACCATCCCCTGCCATGGGACACCTTCCCTGGCTGGGGATGCTCCAAGCCCATCCAGACTGGCTGCAGGGGCCAAAGGCAGCAGGGCTGGAGTCTCCCCCCATTCCAAGCCCCCTCCCCTTGGATCAGGGTCTCTCCTGCAGCACAGCCCTGAGGGATGGAGGGGTGGGGGTTTCTCTGCATCCCTCCCTCCTCTCAGCATCTCCTGTGTGTGCCCAGCTCCCACCAGCCCCAGCTTTGCTGTTCAGCACTCCTTGTGGCAGTGCCAGGGTTCAGAGGCTGGAGAGGCTTTGGGGGCTGAACAAATCCACCCTGCCCCGTGGGCACCAGCCATGGCGGAGCCACCCAGGCACTGCCAGGGTGCCCTGAGCATCACCTGGGCACGTGCCACCTGTGTCCCTGGGCCAGGTGTGCAGCCCTTGCATCATCCTGTCCTTGCTCTGTGTGCTGAGGTGTTCATGGGTGTGTGTGTGTGCTCTTGTAATCATAATAATTAAAAAAAAAAAGGGGAATTCTGTCCCTGAATTTGTTTGTTGAGATCTGTGTCCTGTTGAAGTGCTCAAAGAAGTGCAAAGCAAGTCCTGATATATCAGCTTTGCCTCTTGGGTGCTGGGAGAGTCACCCAGCAGGGAAGGTGGGATGGCAGCATCCTGTACCAGCCTGTCCTGTCCTGCCAGATGTTCCAGATGTGGGCATTGTCCTGTTCCAGCCCTGCCTGTCCTGGCAGGTGCTCCAGGTCTCTCTGCGTGGCACAGGCTGTGCTGTGTGTGATTCCTGCACTGCTGCCATCCCTGGTGTGTCCTGCATGTCAGAACCTCACCATTTACTGGTGGGCAAATGGTGTAGTGCGAGAGTGAGGAGGGGAGCAGGGTCAGAACATTTTACTGTTTATTTTGTACCATTTTTGTAACATTTTACTGTTTATTTTGAATGATTATTCAGCAGGTGTCTGTGCATTGTCACAAAATGCCTTTGCTCATGCAGGAGAGCAAGGTGGGCTGAGGCTGAGCCCCCAGGAAGGGGAGATGTGTACCTGTGTGTGTCTGTTCACCTGATAACATAAAAGATGCTGCTGGAGGAGCTTGCTGGGTGTAGCTGTGACAGAATCCACGGAGAAAAGAGGAATCGTGTATTACAACCAATGTGACTGACTAAGTTCCTTGTTTTGATGTTTGCTGTGGGTGTCAAGGATGTATAAATGCAAACAGCACATTCATAAATTATTTTGCGTTGCTGGTAGCTTTCTGAAGAAAATAATTTGTAATGAGCTTCATTTATGCAGCAGAAATAAAGATGGGATTAGGCGAATATTGAACTGTAAATGCACTGGTGATTTTTGGCTTTTGTGAGTAGCTCAGAGAATCTCATCATCTATCTCTGCTCTGATCTTGAATATGCAGAGCTGGCTGTGCCTTTCATGCAGCAGCTATTTTAGTGTGCAGCAGTCTGGCCTAGAGTGTGTTTGGTGAGCTTGGCAGCAGCACCTGCCTGGGCTCTCCCGTGGTCCTGCCATGGCTCAGGGGCTGTGCTGGGCTCTGTGAGCAGGGCCTGGCCTGCAGAACCCCTGCTCAGCTCTCTGGGCTGTGCTGGGCTCTGTGAGCAGGGCCTGGCCTGCAGAACCCCTGCTCAGCTCCCTGGGCTGGGCTCTGTGAGCAGGGCCTGGCCTGCAGAGCCCTGCTGTGCTCCCTGGGCTGGGCTCTGTGAGCAGGGCCTGGCCTGCAGAACCCCTGCTCAGCTCCCTGGGCTGGGCTCTGTGAGCGGGGCCTGGCCTGCAGAGCCCTGCTGTGCTCCCTGGGCTGGGCTCTGTGAGCAGGGCCTGGCCTGCAGAGCCCTGCTGTGCTCCCTGGGCTCGGCTGTGCTGGGTTCTGTGAGCAGGGCCTGGCCTGCAGAACCCCTGCTCAGCTCCCTGGACTGGGCTGGGCTCCTGGTTTCACCCTGCAGCTCCGCAGGTGAGCGTGGCTCACAGTCTGGGCTGCAGGGGGGTCCAGTGCCTCCCACACCAGGAATTGGTGTTGGCAGGTATAGGAATAGGAACAGCAGATGTTACACCTGCGGATTTTGCCTTCCAGGTCTCCTGCTGGGATCTGTGCTCTGAATTCCCAGCAGTGCTACCTTTGAGTGGCTCCCTTGTAGGATGTGTTTGTTGGCCAGACTGAAAGGTTTGTGTGTGGTGAGCTGGAGTGTCTCAGCCAGCCTTGGTGTGTGTGAGGAGTGGCTCTGTCTGAGGGGATTTACTCTGTGCAAAAGCTGAGAATGTGCTTTGGCAGCCCTGGAGCTGCAGGCACCCCTCACACCCCTGGGTAACCCTCCCATGGTCCATGGGCTCACTGACAGCTCAGCTCAGGGTGCACACAGCTGCCCACGTTGCCAAGCTCTGGTTTTGCTGCAGAGGAAGGGTGCATCAGCTCATTTTTGGAGTCTGTTGGATGAGGAAATGTGCTCTTTGCTGCTGCATCTTAATGAGGCTGCTGAACCCTTGGGTGATTAGTGTATTGGTGCCACAGCGTGCACGGTGCTGAGAGCACTTACAGCCCTGAGCTCAATTTCACACAGGTGCAGACAGCAAATATTTTTTCTTAGCAATTTCAGGCTCACACACTTAGAACGAACTCAGCTATCTTCTCCATTTGTCTCTTTGTATCTGCTGTGCACGATGGCTTTGGAGGGGCTGGGGTTAGTGAGGAGCCATGTGATTTGGGCTGGACTGCTTGAACTGAGCCAAACCTGTTGTGTTCATGGCAATCAGATTCTCTGAGGAAGCAGCTTCTTAAACTGTGCCCATTCCCCTGACCATTAAATGTGAGGGGTTCTGGGTCAGGAGCTTTGGTGTTGGTTTCACCTGCTGGTGTAATTTTTCCAGGTCTGATACAGGGTTATTCAGACTGAAGAAAAGGTGGATCTGAAGAGGGCTCAGAGCCTCTTCCAGGGCCTAAAGGGACTCCAGGAGAGCTGCAGAGGGACTTTGGAAAAGGGCATGGAGTGCCAAGACAAGAGGGAATGGCTCCCACTGCCACAGGATAGATTTGATGGGAAATTGGGAATTAGGAATCATTCCCTATGAGGGTGCTGAGGCCCTGGCACAGGGTGCCCAGAACAGCTGGGGCTGCCCCTGGATCCCTGGAAATGTTCAAAGCCAGGTTGGATGGGGCTTGGATCAGCCTGGGATGGTGGAAGGTGTCGCTGCCATGGCAGGAGGTTGGAATAAAAGCTTCAAGGTCCCTTCCATCCCAAACCATTCTGTGATTCTAATTCCATGATGACCAGTGACATTCTCAGTGCCTTTTTTTTTTTTTTAATGAGCTAATTCTTTAGCTTGAAGATCTGCTTCATCTTATTTAGCCTTTTTAGATTTTGCAAAACAGCCTTGCCCCTTGTTGAGCTGCCTGGAATTGTACTTCCACTTTAATTTAGTCACCTTGAAAGAGGACTGCCAAAAACAAAGGCAGGATTCAGTGATACGGATCAGCTTACACCAAATCAGCATTGTTGCCTGAGAATATCTCTTGCAGTGAGAGGAGCTTGAAACCTGCAGGGTGTCTTTTTATGAAAAAAGCAAAATATATACTTATTTGTATGCATAGACCACCTAGGGGAGTTTCTTTTGAATTTTGCAGTGTTTTAAACACTCATTGATGTGAGTGCTTATTGCAAAAGCAAGGACAAATAAGATGTACAGTAGCTAAAGGGCCATTTTTGCCTGGAGGTGCACAGGAGAGGAGTAAACAGGATTCATTAGAATCAGAGGAAGGAGGAACAGCTGTGGGGACATGTCCCCTGCCAGCACAAAGGCTCAGGACCTCACTGGTGGAGCAGTGTTGTCTTACACCTTTTAATATTTGCCAGATTAAGGTGCTGCCTGAGCTACACAGGGTGCAGGGTGGTGAGTGCAAGCTGATAAATATGTCTGCATTTATTGGGTTGATATCTGATGGTTTCTCTTACCCTCATTGGTGTCCAGCTCTGGAATATTCCTCACTTTAGCTATCTTTTCATAGCTAAAACCAGTTCTAGGCTTAGCCAACCTTCCTGAGGTGTTTAGGCAGGACCAGCCAGAGTTGCCCATGGTTGGCTTTTGGGTTGACACATGGAGCAGAGGAGTTTCTGTTTGTGATGTTCACAAGAACGCCTGAAACATGATCAGAACTGAGGAAAATAATGAAATCTGGACTCTGATACATCTTATTGCATAGAAATACATTCTTTATAGTTTTTGGGCAAAGTTTTATGTCTCAGTTTGCACAGTGTAAGGGAATAATTGAATTACTGAAGTCTCAGAGAAGAAATGGAAGCACAAGAATTTCTCAGCACAAGGTGTTGGGTACAACTTGTGGAAATAAGGTGGGAGGTACCTGTGGCCTTTTAGGGCCTATTGTGACCTTGGACCATTTAATTTCATTTTCTAGGTGCTGGTGCAATAAATTTTAGGCAGAAGTTTTTATCTTGATCTTGAGGGCTCGCAGTGTTGCAGGTTTTCTGTGCCCAGCACTCCAAATTGGAGCTGGCTCTAGGGTGGGTTGTAAGAAGCTTTTAAGGCTTGAGTGGTAGCTCAGAATTCATTTGATTTGTATTCAGAAGCAGCAGGAGGAACTGTTAATTCATCAAACTGTGGGTGCTGATGTGGTGTGGGAAGGTCACTGTGCAGATCTCAGCACCAGCTTGGCAGGGAGTGAGGAGGTGACCAGGAAGTTTTGGTAAAGTTTATGATAACCAATATCCTGGGAGCTGGGAGGCTGCTGTGTGCCCAGCTGCCCTCCCTAACTGGGTGTTTGAATTTTGAATTTTATTCTCTTCCCGTGCAGGTTTCTGGTAATGAGTTTAAAAGCACCTGTGAGCCTTTCCTGCAGGTGGGAGCTTCCCTTCCCCTCCTCTCCCAGTCTGTCATTCAGCCTCACATTGAAATCCTTGGATTCTTCCTGAAGCTGGTTGAGAGCAGTGCTGCCATGGTGTGGGATGGGTTTGCTTTCACTCTGAGGGGGAGGTTTGTGGGCTGGATGTATCTTTATATCAGCTTTATACCAGTCAGTGCTGGCATCCCCTGCATCCAGGCATCATTCCAGCCTTCCCAAGGCTCTGTAAGGGGATGATGTCCCTGCCCCATCTCCCCAGACCACTTAGCCAGAGCAAGCCCCGGCGTCCTGAGGTTCAGGATAATGCTACTATTATTTCTGGTGCTCACTTTCTCTATCTGGTGTCGAATGCATCTCAGAAGCTCATTATTAATCTAAAAAAAGAAAAAAAAGTGTCTCTATCTAATTCATCAACTGTGAATACTAAGTATTTCAGATTGTGTTTTGTTTGTTGTTGTTTTTTTTTGAAGAACTCAAAAATTTCAAAACATCTAGAGGGCTCCTAAGGAATAGCATAAAACAAATAAAAAGAAGATGGGATGGAGGGAAGAAATCCTTCCCTGTGAGGGTGGGCAGGCCCTGGATCCCTGGTGTGTCCAAAGTTGCTTGGAGCTTGGAGCAGTGGGATGGTGGGAGGCGTTCCTGCCCAGGGAATCTTCAGTTCCTCACCCTGAGGTTTTTTTGGGAAAATCCTGCTCCCAGGAGTAGCCTGGAGGTTGTGGAAGGAGCGGTGGATTCCCAGGATGGGCAGTCAGGGATGGAGCCAGGTGTGCTGCTGCAACAGCAATCTGCCCTTGGGGCTGTCAGGTGCTTTAGGGGGGTGGTTCTTTGAATTGTTGTGAAAGGTTTGATTTTTCCTGTTGTTTTTCCTTAAGTGGCCTCAATCACCGTGCTTTGTGGAATTGATTCCTCAGCACCTTTTCCCGGAAGGTGCCATCACACCTGAATAGACCTTTCAAATTCAGCTCCCTTGAAAATAATGGAATTAGGCTGCGGTGTTGTTCCCGTTTAGGAAATCGATCTCTTTTTGAAAACCCCTTTTGGGGAGAGCAGAACTACCTGGCAGAGGGCTCTGCCTTCCCCTGCAGAATTCCCCTGCTCTGGTGGGCATCCCTCGGTGTTCCCTTCCCTGCTGGGGGGAGATTTGCTGCGATTTTGGAGCTGCCATTTCCTCAGCAGTTCTGTGCTGCTGCCTCTGTTAGTATTTAATGCTGATCTCTCTCCACTCTCCCTTTATCTCTCCTGACATTTCTGTCAGCCCTGGACAAACAGCGATGTGCTGGGGTTTTATTTTTGGCAGCGCTCTCCACCACCAGACTGCGTTTCACAGCCATCCCCTGTGCCAGAGCTGGGGAAAACTGCTCCTCTCTTCATTCACAGAGCTCATTACTGCTGCTGGCTCCTCGTGGCCTCTTTCCAGAGCTTCTGAGTCCTTTCAGAGCCAATTCTCTGCTTTCCCTGCTTGGACACCGAGGCGTGGGGATGTCCTCGATGATGTGATGATCCATGGAAAGCCATGGGTTTCTTCCTGACAGTCCTGAGTGGTGAAATATTGTGTTGGCTGCTCTGCTTTTCTTATTTCCCCTCTTGGTTCTGCTGTATTTTTATATATATAAATTATACATATATAAAATAAACAAGGAAGTTTCTGTAGAAAATAAATCGTTATTGAGAGAGGGCAAAATGACACTAAATTGGCAGCTTTACAGAAGGTATGATGCCTTTGATTGATTAGTTGTCAAAGAAATGTAATGTACTAAACATCATGAAGATTAAGGATGTGAAGATGGTTAAAATTCAAGTTGCATAAGTGTTTGGTGTTAGGTTTAGAGCCTCTTCCAGAATTTTAATTTTGAAAATGCAAAGTATTTGTTTTATGCTATTCCTTAGGAGCCCTCTAGATGTTTTGAAAATTTTGAGTTCTTCAAAAAAACAACAACAACAAACAAAACACAATCTGAAATACTTAGTATTCACAGTTGATGAATTAGAGACACTTTTTTTTTCTTTTTTGAGATTAATAATGAGCTTCTGAGATGCATTAGACACCAGATAGAGAAAGTGAGCACTAGAAATAATAGTAGCATTATCCTGAACCTCATAATTACTCCCAGGGTCTGATTTTATATTGTATCTACTGTTCATGAAATAACAGCAGCGTATTTTGGAAAGGGGCTTTTTACCATGACACGTAGTGATAAAAGAAAGGGGGAGTGCCAGGGCAGGGATGGATGGGATGGAGGGAAGGAATCCTTCCCTGTGAGGGTGGCAGGCCTGGCACAGGGTGCCCAGAGCAGCTGTGGTGATCCCTGGTGTGTCCATGGTTGGATGGAGCTCAGAGCAATGGGATGGTGGGAGGTGTCCGTGCTCAAGGAATCCTAAAGTCCCTTCCTACCCCAAATGTTCTGTTTGATTCTGACAATAACCCCCTCAAGCCTGTGTTCCCTTCCTGCCCCACCGCAGTGAGCATCCTGCTGTCCCCCCTGGGAGCCTTCTCTGCAGGCACCACAGTGCAGTTCTCAATCATCTCCACTGCTGTGATGCTGAACAAGTGAAAAAAATGAAATGCCCCAGACCTGACAAGAGTTCAGCTGGTGACAAATGACTGTCACACTGACCAGTGTAGGCTGCTTGTTCCTATTCCCCTCTCCCTCCAGAGTGATATTGAGCTGGACTGTGGGCTGAAATCATCTCTGTGTTCAGTGCTGGCACCAGCAGCTGGGCCTCACTGTCATCACTGCCACCAGCTGCACTTGAGGAGAGACCAGGGAACACATTTCCAGAGATGCTGGCAGGTGATGGGGACCTCCAGGCTGGTCTGACCACGGCAATTTGTCAAAAGCTGCCCCATTTGCAGGGAATTTGCCTCTGAAATCTGCCCTGGGTTAGCCAAGGTGAGGTGATGATAGCTCTGCTTTTCCTTGTGATGACAAAGTGAGAAGTTTCAGGCAGGAATTTTATTTTTAGGCCCTGCCAGTGCCAGCAGGGCTTTGGGTTGTCCACAGACACATCTTGCTGTGAAATGGCATTGGGTGAACTTTAAACTTGTGTTTGCTGTGGCTGTATTTATTTTGCTGTTCTGAGCTGTATTTTGCTTTTCTCTTCTGAGTGTGGGGGGATGAGGGTTTATCTGCAGACCCTCTGCACACCTGTCTGGGTGTTTCATGTGCTGCAGACCTGGCTGTGGGTGGAGGAACCTGTCCATGTCCTGCTCCCAGCTGTGCAATGGAGCCAGTATTCTCTCGGTATTCTCTCAGTATTCACTCAGTATTCTCTCAGTATTCTCTGTGCTCTTTTCCCCCTCTCTTTTACCTTTAAAGGTGGATGTTGATCATCTCTGCCACTTGTGTGGTGGACCCACAGTGCCACCAGACCCTTTAACCCCTGCAGTCAGACCCAGGGCTGGCCTTTCCCCATCCTGCAGGAGCAGAATGAGCCAGATCTGCCCCTGCTGCTGCCTCAGCCTGGGGTTTGTAGGCAGCTCCTCGTGTGGTGTCTGGAGTGAGTTTGTCAGAGCAGACTTGAGATGAAAGTCACTAAACTACAATAGTTTATAAATGGGGAGCTCCAAGGTATCACTTTTAGAAGTTCATTTAAGAGCATGGCAGCTCTTTAAACTGATTTCAGTAATGAATAATTAAAGCATAAAGTACAAGAAAAGTAAATATTTCATTGAAATGCTAAACAGAAACTATAAAATCCGTTGAAGACAAAGAAAGCTTTATTTTTTTCTTCTTCTTTCCCCCAACTTCTTTTCCTGCATGGAGAGCCCTGGTCTGGACAGGAGGAATATTCCAGGGGGGAGATGGAACCATCAAAGCACTGCTGGAGAATAGAAATTCCTCCTTACTTTTTAACCACTCTCCTCTGAATTGTCCTTCCTTGGTTAACTTGTGGGTATAATGATTGAGGTAATACCCCATTTATTCCTTTCCTGGAAATGTTTGTGGACTTTGTGATCACAGAGGTTGGGAAATCTCATAGCTGTTCTAGTGAGAGAAAACTGTGTCCAAGCTCCAGTGCTAAGCTGTGTTCAGCAGGAGTTAAATGGGACTAAAGCAGATGAATATGTGGACTTGTGTTGTGTGTTTGCTATTAAAATTAATAAAACCTTCCTAGAAAATGGCTGATTAAGAACTGAATGTCACTAGGTAGTAAATAAAACAATGAGGCAAGTCCTTTGAGTAATTTCTCCAGATTCACTCTTACCCCCACCATGTTCTGGACTCTTACAAAACATCACAACAGCTTATTTAGGGTCTCTGTGGTTAGAGGTCAGGTTAGATATTGGCTGGGGCTGTGTTTATTAAGTGATTACCAAGAGCTGTTCATTTCCAGGAGTATCCAAACAATCCTCACCAAAGCCCAGCAAGGATGAATGGATAATTTGTGTAACTGGTAGATCAAGAACGAGCATTCAAGGTTGATGAAGACCTAATTTCCATTTAAAAATGAAACCAAACCTAATCTAAGGCATTAGAAACAATAAGAGTGATGCATTAAAGGGTATTTATAGGCAGTGTTAATCTTTATTCTGCATTGAAGCTGAGGGGAACCTACCTTGTACCTCAGGCAATGACAACAAAATCAGATCCAAATGTCACTGCAGCCATGGGCTCTGTCCATGACAGAGTCACTGTGAGTGGCTTCTCCAGCCCTGGTTTTCCTGGATTTCTTGTGTTTCACAAACCCACAGAGTGATTACCCAGCCATGACTCTGCATCCCTCCCAGGGCTGTGTGGGTGATGTGCCCCAGGTTCCCAAAGACCCAAATCCTGAGGTTGTTCCCAGTCTTTTCTGAATGATTGTGGAGCAGAGCTGCTCACTGATCATTGCTGGATTAGTCACTGTGCCTCTGATGTCAGAGGTTGCTTGGGATTAAATTTTATAGAAGACTTGGCTTTTGCAGCATCTTATTTTTTAAGTGCTTGGATCCCTGAGTGGAGCCTTAAATTTGGGTTAAATACAGACTGCATGAAAGGGTTTGGCACTGGATAAGGTGATTTTTTTTTAAAGCTTGGAGAATCTGGAGCACCTTCCAGAGTTGCCCAGGCAGGAGAGGACAGCAAGGACAATTCTTTATATCCAGAGAGATGCTGGGCACAGAGCTGGAGGGATTGAAGGTGTTGGACTCAACACCTTGGGGAATGTGACAATGAACTCAGGTATCTGCAGATTTAGGGGCTGCTACACCTGGGGATAGGTGAGCCCAATTCCTGCCCTAGGCACTGAGCCCTTGTCTCTGCTCAGCCTCTGAGCTGCTCAATCAGAGCAGCCACCAGGGAGTTCTGGATATTGGCTGGTGCTTGTCAAGCACTTGAAGATTAAATATGCTGCGTTGTGAACAAGTTTTTGCTTTTCTTTTATTGAGCTGGGATACTGAGGTGATGAGCATGGTGTAAATATCTGGAGAGAGGAATGCTGGGCATAATAATTTGTATTGATCTGAAAAGCTAAAAGGCCTTTCTACAGCACTCTGCTTTCTTGGTGTATATTATGGCCGTGTAATAACAGAGTTATTATTTCAGGAGAAGAATCAGGAGGAGGATGAGATTATTTAGAATAATAATCTAATATAAACGAATTATATATAAGTATATAATATTTATAGAGTAAATATAATATAATATAATATAATATAATATAATATAATATAATATAATATAATATAATATATGTAGTATATTATATTAATAATAATATAAACTAATTTTGGAAAGAATACTTAATTTGGTTCAAGGTGAAAACTAGTGGTCCAGCTTAGTGTGGGATTAACATATTGTGCGTGTTTGAGCATTTCTTGGCTCTGTGGAAACAGTGGTTTACAGGCTAATGTTTTGTTTTATTTATAATGACCCTCTGCTTAGAAGATCTTTTAGAGTTTGTTTTTTGTTTGTTTTTTTTTTCTTTTTTCTAAGGCTGGCATTATTAAAAAAGCAGTCTAAAAACAATGGTCCCTTATCCCTGAGATAAGCTTTTTATAAATGTGATTTTTTTTCCCCTAAACAAACAAAGCCCCCTAATTATAAAGGATTGCAGCTCTCAGATAGCACTGGTATGATTTAATTTGCCACTTGCTGTCATTATCTGAGTCATTCCCAGGGAAGAAAACACAGGGAGTAGTCCTGGATGTGCTGCAGCAGGACTGATGCTGCTCCAGTACTCTGTGGTAGTGATTCTTTGATGGGTTTGTTCCTTATGGGTTCAGTACACACAATTCCTGAGGTGTTTAGAACATGTAAACCCATTCAATCTGAGGTATGTGAACAATTCACCAGTTACTAGTTCTTCTGCTCTTTTTTCAATTTTTATTTATTTTTTAAATCTGTTGCTATCTGAAGTGTGAAGTGTTTTGAACTGGCCTAATTAAATGGTCATTGATGCCTTTTGATGAGCTGAAATACAATATTGCAAAGCCCACTCTTCCCTGAGAAATGGTCAGGACTGGATTTGCTGCAAACATTTGGCAATGGGATGGGGATTTTCAGCCCTGCCTGGGATGGAAATAGTCACTTATTAAGGAGATCCTTATGAAATACCTTGCAAACCCTGGTGGGGAGTTGGTGTTCCTCACAGAGACACTCTGTGGTGATCACTGAGCAGCTGTGCTTGGATTCCTCCCAGCACAGTTGTGCCTCAGCTCTGCCACAGGCAGCAGATGATGCTCCACAGCTTGACAAGGGCCTGTCCCGGAGGAATGGAGCTGGTGAGCGAGCTGACAGAGGTTCTAGTTCACAAAATGGGCTGGAATTACTAATTCTGGTAGCAGGAGTGTGAAATACAGAATCCCTGTGTCTGTGGAGAAAAAGGAGGGGCCACCATGCTAAACAAGCACCAGTCCCTTCTGAGCTGCTTCCAGAAGGAGCAGTGCATTTTCTTTATTAAATTTTTTTTTGATATGTGCTCAAATTATTTAAATGCTGCATGCGAGGCAAAAAAACCAACCCCACGAAGAAAACACAATTAAAACATTAATTATTAGTGCTGGGAGTATTTTGAGTCATTTTTGTATTCAATCGGCTGTAATTAAATACTCAGTGAACACAAAATTAGGTCATATATTATGTAAATAGGATGAGACATCCACTAGCTCCAGCAACAAATGTGTTGGAGTCCTTAAGGGTACAACTGAGGAATGGACTCTGGGAGTCTGATGGGTTTTGTGTGCTCCTGATCTCCCTCTGTGCCTACCACAATTCAGGAACGGATTCTTGGAGCCTGATCTCCCTGTGTGCCCACCACAATTCAGGAATGGATTCTTGGACCCTGATCTCCTTCCCTGCCCCATGCCCCCCACAATTCAGGAATGGACTCTGTGCCCCTGATCCCCCTCTGTGCCCCATGCCCACTACAATTCAGGAATGGACTCCTGGGGCCTCTTTGGTTTTGTGTGCCCGTGATCTCCTCCCTCTGTGCCCCATGCCCACCACAATTCAGGAACGGACTCTTGGGGCCTGATGGGTTCTCTGTGCCACTGATCTCCCTCTGTGCCCCATGCCCACCACAATTCAGGAATGGATTCTTGGACCCTGATGTCCCTCTGTGCCACATGCCCACCACAATTCAGGAATGGACTCTGGGAACCTGGTGGGTTCTGTGTGCCCCTGACACAGAGAGCAGAGGTTCTCTGTGCCCCATGCCCGCCACAGTTCAGGAATGGACTCTGGGAGCCTGATGGGTTCTGAGTGCCCCTGACCTCCCTCTCTGCCAAATGCCCACAGTTCAGGAATGGACTCTTGGAGCCCAGTGGGGTCTGCGTGCCCCTGATGTCCCTCTGTGCCCCATGCCCACCTGAATTCAGGAATGGACTCTGTGAGCCCCATGGGTTCTGTGTGCCCCTGATCTCCTCCCACTGTGCCCCATGCCCACCACAATTCAGGAATGGATTTTTGGAGCCTGATGTCCCTCTGTGCCCCATGCCCACCACAATTCAGGAATGGATTTTTGGAGCCTGATGTCCCTCTGTGCCCCATGCCCACCACAATTCAGGAATGGACTCTTGGAGCCTGATGTCCCTGTGTGCCCCATGCCCACCACAATTCAGGAATGCATTTTTGGAGCCTCAAGGGTTCTGTATGCCCCATATCTCCCTGTGTGCCCCATGCCCACCCAAGCAGGGAGCAGATCCCTGCAGGATGTGGGATGTGATCTGTGCTGGGCCACCTGCTGCACCTCATGTACTCCTGCAGGCTGAGTTCTCCCAAGGGAAAGATTTCCTCCATGTCCCCAGTGCCTGTCTCTGCTGTGACCCAGGCACGTGGCTCGAGCACATCTTTAGACACAGAATGAATTTAGGTGTATTAAACCAAAATTAATAGATGCTTTGATGGTTTCGCTGAGCGATGCTGGGAGCACTCGGCACTGCCCAGGATCAAGCCCTCTATTCTCTAACATGACACTTGATAACTCCTGCTTTAGCAGTCATAATTGCAAATGCCAAACCTGATTTTCCTCCCTTTGGGGATAGTGAAAGCAGTAACAGGTCCATTATTATTAATCAGAACGTTTATGTAGCTCTTAAAGAAAGAAATAACAAATACAAAATCAAGCTGCTGGGTTCTGCTCTCTGTGACAGGGCTTGCTGGGGGAAGCAGCATCTCCTGTCAGTCTGAGCTGCTGCATCCTCATATCCTCCACTCATTGTGCTCCTTGTTCCCATCTCCACAAGTGGCTCTCAGAGCCCTCCCTTCCTTCCCCAGTCCTTTTTTCCCAGCTCTCCAAGTTCTCATGTTTAAATCCAGACATGAACACCATTCCTTGTTCTCCACCCTCTGTCTGCTTCCCTCTGGAACAGCTGCCCAGGACGGGGTGGCATCACTGTCAGGAAGGGTCCAAAAACCCTTGGATGTGGCACTTGGGGACATGGTTTGGTGGTGGCCTTGGCAGTGCTGGGGGAGTGATTGGGCTTGATGATCTTGGAGGGGTTTTCCAACCTTGATGATTACCCAATTCAATTTTTTTTCCCTCATGGAAGAGGCTGCAATTCAGAGCTGAGGAGGTGTTGTACATCAAATATTCTGTTGGAGTCTTTCAGATAATAGTTTTCTACAGTGTGTGCAGTTTGGTGCTGTTTGTATTCTTCAGGTGATGGAAGTATCAAATTGTAGTTGTCTCTGTTTTGATTGTTAAGAGACCTAATGTCTTTTCTAGCCTCTCTCCTTCTTCTCTGGCTCCCCCTTCCCCTCACCTCAACCAAAAAAATCTTTATTTCATAGAATTTCTTTTCATAACCCACAACTGATTCTTTGTAGATCCCTGAAAAAAACAGGGTGGGTTTAAATGAGTAAGAAGAGATACGCCTTGGCACTGGGTAATCCATGGAGAGGTGCAGTGGGAACTCTGCTGATCCCAAACCCTGGCATGGGGATCCCAGTTACCCCAGAAGGGAAATCAGTGAGGATGTTACTGTGAGGGAGGTTCCATGTGGTTTTTATACCCAGGCAGCTTTTTTTGCTAACTTTCCATGTGGGAGGGAAGAACTCATCTGGTCTGTGCGGGAAGGGAAGGGAAGGGAAGGGAAGGGAAGGGAAGGGAAGGGAAGGGTGTTGTGGCTCTGGGGAAGGGACTTGTGCCTGGGGCCCTTCTCTCACCTCTTGTAACTCTGAAAGCCAGGTTACACATTGCCTCCCTTGTTTGCCATGCCATTTTACCTCTGGAATTGGGGTGTAATTCAATATTTGGGAATGGAAAGCTTATTCCTCCATCTAAGCTACAATAAACCAACATGGACCTTTAGGGTTGATGGTTGTGGGCTGCAAATGTGGGCAGCTTGTCAGAGCTGTGGTGTGCCCCCAGCAATGGGATGTCAGGCACTGTGTGCCTGCAGGAACTCTGGAGCAAAAACCAGGCACAGTGGCCACTCTGAGGCCCTGATATTTCACTTTCCAACTTCCTCCTAGCTGGGAGGGTCAGGCTTGGCTGCTCCCAGCTCTGTACTGTCAGGAGCCATGGATTCAGCTTATCAAGCAGTGCTGGGCTTGCTAAGTGCTTGGCAGACATTATAGAAAAGCGAGATGCTATTCATGCTGCAGTGGATAAGGAGTTGGAAAGCTTTGGTTTGAGATTGTGAGAGGCTGAGAGGAAAATTGAAGTCATGGAGATAATGATCATTGGACCTAATGCTGCTCTTGCTGAGAATGCCAAAGGCCAGGTTGTAAGGCGTGCAGAAGTCCAGTTGATCATCTGGAAAATAAGTGCAGATTGAGTATTATCATCTTGGAGGGAGAATCTGGTGAATATATTGATGGAGGAGTGCAGGGATTCGTGCACTCCTGGTTGCAGGGTGCTGCTTGAGTGGCAGAAATGTGAGGTGGAATTTTTCAAGTGCTTCAGTCGTGTTAGTGAAATGTCAAGCTGCTAAGCACTGATTTCCCAGGACAATAAACCAGTGAATATTATTGCTAATATTATTATGACACAGTGGCTTGAAACTGGTGCATGTGATGCAACTCCAATAACAACAAAAATCTGTGGGTTTTTTTGATAACTGTTGGGGGATTGTTCAGTCTAAAATATTAGAGGGTAATTTTAATGCTCTGTGACTTCTGTGTGTCATTTGGATTTGGCTTTTTCTTGTATATCCTAAAAAAATTGGTGACACTGAAAATCATCCGGAGTATTCGGCCTTCCTATTGCCAATAGGCTATAATTTAATGAAACACTTGATGCTTACATAAAAATCAGCAGAGAGACACATCTGGACTGGAGATGCTGCCATAGGCCTACAGCTTTTCTTTCCTTCTTTCTCTAAAGAGGAGAATGAGATTTGAGTTTAAACTGTTTTTAGCCAGCACATTGTGTGCCAATAGGCAGTGCATAGATACCATCTCCTCAGATGTGCACACAATCAGATTTTATCCTCCAGCACTGGAGGTTCTGTGTGCAGCTGCTGACAGAAGATTTTATTTGCCTGACAGAGGTCCCTGTGGACAAAGAAATTGTTCCCCACTGACAGGAGTGGTCCTTCAGCATATTTTTGGATTGTCTTCCTTCAGAATTGTTCCTTCTTAAAGGTCGACTGATTTCCTCCAAACTATTAAACATCCTCTATTAAGGAAAAAATAAAATAGCTGTGCTATAAATAATACGAAAATTACCATTCTGACCTTTTTCTCTGCATTTCTTCAGTTTCCTTGACCTGCTTTCCTCTCCATGGGACAGCAGTGATGTGTCCCTCAGCCTGGGTTGAGATCCTTTTGTGGGGGCACACAGGGTGGTGCTGCCTGTGGTTTTACACTGGCCTGGGAGGGGTGTAAGGAGGGATAAATGGATCAGCCATTCCCTTTTGGTGTCCTTGCTGGTGTGGCAGACCCCTGGTGTGCCTGTGGTGTTACACTGGCCTGGGAGGGGTGTAAGGAGGGATAAATGGATCAGCCATTCCCTTTTGGTGTCCTTGCTGGTGTGGCAGATCCCTGGTGTGCCTGGTGCTGGTTGTTCCTTGCAGGAGTGCTGTGCTGTGCTGTGGAGGCTGCATTGGGTCCATTTCCTCTGCAAGAGAAGCAGGAATTGCTTCCCTTGTTTTTTTTGGGAAAGCAGTTGTGCACAGTAAAGGCATTTGTGGTACTGGGTCCTGCCTCCTCAGACTGCTTGGGATTTCAAACTTGGTTTTCCTCATCTGAAAATGGGTGGATGCTGGCAGTTCTGTGGCCTGGGGTTTTCTGTAGTAAAAGAGAAATTGGAAACCAAGGGTTATATTCAAGGCACAGGATAATTTAACATCATGCAAGGTCAATCTGAACCTTTCTTGACCCCTCACTGTTGCTATGATGTACTTTTCCCTGAAATCCTCATGAAGTGGGTGCAGTTTATTGCTTGTGAGGGTCTTGGTCTCTCTGACACAGTGTGCACAATTTGGATGGAATCTGTGAGAATATGTGTTGGATTGTGGCCGCCTGGGTTACTCCAGCATCACAAGTGTCCCTGTGGCATTTGCTGATGTCTGTGTCATGGTGTGCAGTGAGAGGACACGCGGACCAGCTCCTCTCCCAGCCAGGGAGATGCTTTGGAAGTGCCCATGGTGTTTCCATGAGCTGGTGACACCCTCACTCTGGTGTGGACACATCCTTGGCCATGGGGGACACCAGGCAGCCAGGAGGAGGAGGAGGAGGAGGAGGAGGAAGCAGGGCAATGAACTGATCTCCCAAAGGAGCAAATGTGTGTTGTGCAAAAAATGCTGATTGCTGCTCCCAGATCTCTCAGCAGTAGCACGGGGCTATTTGGAGGTGCTGGATGGGAGGGAGGCAGTGGCTGCAGCTCTGCTAGGAAAGATGTGGAGGCCAGAAGTGCTGAGGAGAACACAGTGGGCAGGAACAAGTGTGCTGAGGAGAGCACACCAGGGACAGGAACATCAGCAGGGTGGGGGCTCAAGGCAGAGCACAGGGGTGTTCTCGGCAGTCCTGCAGTTTATTGCAGCCCTGAGATACATGAACAGTCTCTGTTTCGGCCTGCACGTTCAAAGAATGAGTCAAAGTTCTTAATTTCTCGGTCTCAGAGTTGTTTATTGTATCTTATCTATAAAATTCTTTCTCCTGCCCTGCTGAGGTCCGTCGAGCAGGACAGTTCCAGGCACTCTGCCTGCCCCCAGGGCAGTGTTATGTCTTTATACTATAAACTATGTGTACGGTATTTAGAATTACTTTCCAATGCCTATCACCTATGTTAGACACTGAGCTTCCACTCTAAACCAGTCCAAAAGTGCCACCATCACAGCAGAAGATGGAGGTGGAGAAGAAGAAGAAAAGCTGGACACGCCCAAGTCCCTCCATCTTGTCCCCAAAACCCCTATTCTAAAAACCCCAAAATCTACTTTTCTACCTAGTGATAATTTTATTATTACACTAGTTCTGTGCCTTTCAGGTCTTCATACAAAGCTGGCAATTTGCTCCACGGGTCATAATCAAACCCACAGGTGTTCTGGGCTGTGTGCCAGGGTCTCTGAGCCCCCTGGCAGGGGTCTGGGCTGCTCAGGACACCCAGAGGGATATACTGAGTTCTGACAGGGTGTCACCCCAGGGAAGGCTGGGGGGTGATTTCAGCATGGGAGTCACCCCGTTTTTGAGGGGCTGTGATGTTTCACCAGGGAGATGTGAGGAGGGTTCAAGGACCTCTCGGTGTGTGGAGGTGCCATCACCCCAACCTTGGCATGGTGAATTTACACAGGGCTGTGAATTTACACAGCAAGGGCTGCTGTCCAGCCTTAGAGTGCTTTTTCTTTTCCAGCAGCTGCTTGTAGGACCCAAGGGGCTGTGGGGGAACAAAACACCCCTTGCCCAGCACTTTCTTTCAAAACTGCACTCACAGCAAAGTTTCCATTTTTTCAATTCCTTACAACTTCTGGTTTAACTCCTGTGCTTTCCTGTGCTGTACCAAAAAGTGTGGGAATACACTTCCATGTGCTGCTTGAAAATGTGATTTTTGATTACCTGGGAGATTGCTTAGGAAATCTGTGGGCTTTGTTGCATTGCACATGCTCTGATCACATTTACAAGCCAGCCACACACTGGGACAGAACTAGGTCACTGGAAGACTCCTCACTGGACACATGTTCAGTTTTCCTAATTCACCCCCTATATTAAGCAATATAATTGGGATTTTAGGGGTAGCTGAGTCTTGCTGACCATAGCTAATTTTTATTGTGGGTCCATCAGAAGGTTGAATTTTGGAGGCACAAAATGAGAGGTTCTGGTACATGGGAGAAAGTGGGATATTTTGTCTTTGACTCGCAGTGGGAGGTCACAGCCTTTTGTGCTGGCAGCTCTGAAACCAGCACAAACTGGGGTGATTAGCTCCCTTTTCTAATGAGTACACAAAGCTGATTGTGAATGAGCCAGTGGGTTCATTGTGCACCCTTGGCCTGCGTTTAATCCTTTATGTGAGACCCCCTTTTACACAGGGACAGCAATTGGAATCCAATTTACACCGGGCTGGGTACTAAATCTCCTTCCTCCAGCGATGCTGGCTAATCAATGGGATTGAAATTCCGGGGCCATCAGGAGCCTCCTCCCTCCAGCTCTGCCACTCTCTCTGCTGTGTTTTTAGGAGAGATGAAACCCTTTAAGTGGGAAACACTTTGTCTCCCTAATACAAGAATAAACAATGTCTCGCTTCTTGGCAAAACACATCCCCGCGCTGTGTAACAAGCAGCAGAGATCTTAAAAGTCCATCAAGAGATGTTATGGTAATTTCACAAGAACGACCACCTTGCTTTTAGTGAGAATTATCTAAATATGAAGATAAAAGGAAGAAGAAAGGGAGCTTGACGTGTAGAGAGACACATGAAAGGTTTCAGGAGAGGCTTTCGGTGCTGCACAGAAATATTTTGCAGCTGAGTTTTCTGGCAAGCACCTGAATAGCAGGAAGAGTTTCTGCCTGCCTGGTTTTCACTTCAACAAGTAGGAGTTGTTAAATCAGTTTTGGGGGATATCAGAGATCAGTAAATTAAAAAGAGGGGACCTCAATCAGCCCCTCCCAACAACTTTGGGAACTGGGGGATTACAGCTGAAGGAACTTCCCCCTTGTTGCAGGTGAGTCAGGGGAAGATAAACCAAATTTTGTAGGAGAGGCAGTGTTTGTGCACCCACATGTGATGGGGAAGAGTGATTTCAGAAGTGGTGAATGCCTGGAAACAAAGCAGATGAAATACCTCACCTGGACAGGGTATAAATGGGAGTTCCATGAACTGTGCCTTGCTTCTGGAAATTTTGGCTGGTCATGGCTTTGACAGCCAGCCAGCCTTGTGCCATGGAACAGCTCAGCCCAGGAGCTGCTCACTCCTCATCCCCATCCAGTACTTCTGGTGCTGCAGCCCCTTGAAATATTCATTGTGCCTTTTATTCCTCAGTGCTGTTTAATACCCCAGGCAGAGCAGTGACCTGGAGGGTTTGTATTCAGTTACAGCCATTGTTGTGGCACAAGCTGGTACCTGGAAAGCTGACACTGGTCTGGAAATTAATGAGTATATATTCCCATTGCAACCTGTGTGCCAGGTGTATTTATTTAAAAAGTCATGAAGGATGCTTTTTACACAGCTCCCTGAGTTAGCTCTTTCTCTCTCCCCTCGGTTCTGAGCTGTTGGGATGCACATTGGCTGCTTTTGGGGTGGCCTTGCTGATAAATCCTGTTGGTTTGTTGATCTCCCTCCACTTTGGCTGTGTTGGTGCCCTTTTCTCCTGTGCTGCCTGATTGGAGCTGTTGTGTTGTTTTCTGAACAAGGCAGACTCAAAGGCCCTGAGAAGTACAAAATGTACCTGCCTGCCTGGTTTATGGCCATCAAGCTTGATCCTGATCTTGGTGCCCATCAGCACCAAGATGTGATGGTGCTGTTGCTTCACACTTATTTCCACACATAAATATAAAATAAATTTAAAACCACTCCTGACTGAGCCCCCACAAATATTGTTTCAAGCTGCAGCTCCCATTCAGAGATTCCCTTTATCCATCCACAAACCACTGAGGATTACCTGGAATGATGATGAGGTAATCATTGCATAATAGCCCCAAATTTCAGTGGACAGATCTTTTTTTTTCAGATTTTTTCTTAACTTTGCCATTGATCCAGCTGTGGAAAGCCTGGTTGACTTTTCAGGCAGAGCTGATCTGCTAGCCTTTAGGGTAAGGCTATTTTATGTTTTATTTTGTGTAAACCCAGCAGTCTGAATTAAGGACAAATGCCCTGAAGTGTGCAACTGAGCCTGTTTTAATAACTGAAATATTTGGGGCCATTTGATTTTCTGTAAAAAAAAAAAAGGAGCAAGCTGAGCTGCAGCATTTTGCAGGGAACATTATTTTGTGGAGAGAGAACACTGATCTTGTTTGGCAGAAAATAAATGGATGTTTGTGTTATGACGCCTATTCAAGTACTTTCCTTTATGTATGTGCAGGATGCTCTGTCCTGAAATCAGATCTCGTCTGACTGATACATTTTAAGGAGGGTGATTCTGACTCTTTCACAACTTTCAAGTGTAAATGTGTTAATGTTTTGCCCAGCACATTATTTCTGACAGGCTGAACTTTCATTGTGTTTTCGCAGTTTGGGTTTAGGTTTAACTCGAGGCTTCTCATAGCCATTTAATTCCTCATAATTTCTGACATCCTGGTAGCCTCACAGCTCCCCCAGGACTGCAGAGACCACCACAAACACGCAGCCTCCCTGGCTTTATTTTTTTTAAAGCTTTTCCATTCTCTCCCCAAGCTCCCAGCTCCCAAATCTGAGCCCCAGGGGGAAATGGGAAGTTCTTCCTCAGCCCTGTCAACTCTTGTGCTTGCAGGGTGAGCCTAATGATGTTGAGCCCTGTATGATTCTTTCACACTTGTCTACTTCAATCTCACCCTGCAAGACAAGCAGTGGCTGTGCAGAGGGAGGGGATGAAAGTCCTGCCACACTGGAAATCTGCAAAACATAAGCACAGGCTGGGAAGGAAATTTGGGATCAGATGCAAATCCTGTGTGTAGCAGTGCTGCTTGGGTTCTGGGTTTGTTGGTTTTTTTTTTTTCCCCCTGCAGTTTAATATGATTTTTGTCTCGCTGCATAGGGAACCAAATCAGGTTTGGTTCGGGGAGGGCTCAGAGTGGAGAATTATGCTGAGTGTCTCCCATCTGCCTGATGGTATGTAGGTGGGAGTAAATAGCAGGATTTGACTGTGGAGAGAAGAGAAATAGTAGTGAAATTGAGTACAAAGGTAGCCACAAGCCTCATGTTTCAGAGACTGACCCTCCCTGCCTATTTAACCAATTATGACACCACTTGTGCTCAGGACATTTTGTGCCTGGAGGCTCCATATAAAAACCCTGGGTGGCATCAGGAGACTCACAGAGGCCTCTGTGAGCAGTGCGTGCAGCCCACCCTGTCCCCTGGGGTTTTCTCCCTGAGGATGGGGAGGCAATGCCAGCCAGCAGGGTGAATTGTGAATTTTGGGAGCAGCTGGTGTGCAGCATCACCAGACTGCTTGGACCCCGGAGTGTGAAGTCATCCCTTTTTTCTCTGTTTGCTTTTCAGCTTAATCTCTGAGCAGTTTCCTCCACTTCCATTTTTCTGGTGAGTCACAGAGGAGAGGAGAAACAGGCTAAACACAGATGGAAATGAAAAATCTAGATCCTGGAGCCTGCTGCCTCAGTTTCTCTCCAGAGTGCACTCTTTGCAGTTAGCAATTGGAAAATGGTGTGTGGGTGCTACAAACACCCCCAAAATCATGTGGAGACAGGGCTTACTTCCCCCTTTGCTGATTGGTGTTATACACCATATAAATCAGGTTTATGTTTATAAAGCAGAGCAGTGTTGGCTGCCTCTTTTCTATTATCCAGTGGTTTTTTGCTCCTTGTGGGTATTTACCTGCTGGTTTTGTACAGGGCTTTGGTTTTGGTGTGCTAGAAAAATACCTGAAGCCATGCTGAGCTTCTCCTCCCCTACAAGACTCTGTAAGACACAGTGGAGATCCCTCCCTTGTGTGGGACTGAGTGACAGTCCCTGAATGAAATAGGTGGAGAGGAATGGGGTGGAAAGAGAGAAAAAAAGAAATGGGGTATGGCAATCTTATTAAATTTTTACTGCTTTATCTATGCTTTCTCATTTCTAAATAGACCTGGGTGTTTTTTATTTATCTCTCTTTGTAGAGGGCTCCCCTGTCCAAACCCAGGCTCTGCTGAATTGCACCTTTCCATGTTCACACACACAGCTGCAGCTCAGCATTACTTGGGCTTGTTTTTGTTGGGTTTTTTGGAGACTGTTTTGCCAGCAAAGGCTGATGTCATATCTCTGGGTAGTTAAAAAGCAAATTCAAGCAGCCCGTGGTGGAGAACCTGTGGAAGTGCTGCTGCCAGCCAGGTTCTCAGGGAATGCTGGCCCCTGCCCAGCGGTCAGGCTGGTGATTTACTGAGAGCTTTTCCCACTGCTGTGCAGCAGCCAGAACAGCTTTGTGGAGTTTCTAAATATTTTTCATTTTTTTAAAGACCTCTGTGGTTGGGTTTTTGAGTTTCTTTGTGGTTTGCCGCTTGGGCAGTGTTGAAAACGGCAGTTTTTAGTTGTAGGTTTGAAGGTTGTGATAGCAAATTGGAATTCTGGTGTCGGAAATGGGGCTTTGCAAGAGGCAGATCTATAAACCAAGGAGGAGCTGAGGAAATGTGAGCTTTTGTGAGGCTCTGCCATGGGGCTCAGGGTGTTCAGATTCTGGGCTGGAAGTTCCTGAGGGATCAGCAGTGAAGGAGGAAGGTCTGTCCCCAGAACATTGTGGCTGTGTCCCCCTGTCTCAGGTGGCATTGGTCACCTCCAGCTCTGTTTCTGCCTCACCCTTGTGTGTTTCTGCCTCATCCTTTTGGGCTCTGCCTTCAGGGCTTCCTCCTGCCCCCTTCCTGCAGCAGACACTCAACTCCAATTGGGCTAAACACAAAATGTACCAGGATTTTCAAGTCAAAATGCACATCAGCTGCTCTTTTTGTGTCTGCTCCCTCATTTCTTCCAGCAGCCACTCTTTGGGCATTGAAAGGTGCGAGTGTTCTGCATTCCAAACTATTCTTCCCAGCTGGACAGTGAGAACCAAACCAATCACTGCTTCCTCTGGAAGAGACACATCAGACTTGTACCTAGAAAAGAGGGTACAAGCAGCAGGTTTAGAAGGGTTTGCATTGATATTCTGTCCCGAAGACTCCCTGAAAGCTGCACTGAGGGCAGCTCTCCCTGTCCAGGGCTGTGTTGTTACCCTGGGATGTGGCTGGGCACTCCAGATGTGTTTGGAGCTGTCAGTCCCAGTCTGCCCATGTGTTAACCCAATATTGTGTTCCTACATACCTGCACCAGTGGCTGCTTTTAATCAATATGCACTATGCTAAACATGAAGTCCTGAGAAATCCCCCAGGGATGTTTTCTTTTTCTGACTGCTCTGAAATCCCGTTTAAGCGTGTTCAAGTTACTCTTCCAACATCTGCTTGCTTTTCTTTCCTATCAGCTCTGATTCAGAGGTAAACTTTCAGTGATAACCTTTGCCAGCTCTTCCCTGAACACTCAGTGATACACAGGGAGCACAGGAGCGTGCTCAGATGGTTTTAATCCACTCCAGTGATGGCAGGATGCAGCTGCCACCTGCAGACCAGCATTCACAGGGTGACCCTGACATCCTAAAAGGTTCTCTGTGAACCCTAAAAAATGGGTTCACTGAGTTTTTATTACTATCATTATTCTAATTTTTTTTGTCCTTTTAATCCTTCATGTGCAACAGCTTGATTTTGGGGTTGGTGGCACTGGAGGGAGGGACATTTGGTGAGAAAGGAGAGGGGACGTGGCTGGCTGGGAGCACTGGGAATGGTGGGAGGCAGTGCTTGCTGCTGGCATCACTCAGGAGCATTTTCCTGAGCTTCAGCACAGCAGCCATGAGGGAAAAGCTGACTTTTCCCTCATTCTGATCATCACGAACTCAGCCTTCTACACCTTCACTCCTTTGGGGAATTCCTCTGGCATTAAATGGTTATCCCTGGTTAGTCACTGCTAACCACCTGCTGTGTTTGCCTCTAACCTGGTGCTAACCTGCTACTCCTTTCAACAAATTAATCACAACAAATAAATGCTCTGCCTGTCTAAATGGCCCCTCCATCCTGTGGTGCTCTCCTGAAGGTTGATTTGTAGCTTTCCATTTCCATCCCAGTGGAGCCCTTCCCCAGGATCTGAATGGACAAGTTATTATTGTTGGTGTAAATTTGGCAAGTTTTAGTGTGAATAACGAGGACATGGAGCAGGCTGGGAGGCAGGGAACACCTGGACTGTTATTTTAGGTGGCCCATTGTTTCCTTCTAGTGTGGCTTTGCTGCTCCAAGCGCCATCCAACCTAGCCTTGGACACTTCCAGGGATGGGGCTTTTTGGGCACCCTGTGCCATGGCCTCCCCACCCTCACAGGGAAGAACTTCATCCCAATATCCCATCTATCCCTGCCCTTTGGCAGTGGGAGCCATTCCTCCTTGTCTCATCCTTCCATCCATTGTCCCCAGTCCCTCTCCAGCTTTCCTGGAGCCCCTTTAGGCCCTGGAAGGAGCTCTCAGGTCTCTCTGGAACCTTATTTTAGTGAAGGGTGCAATTTGCCCTTTGTTTCAGTGGTAGTTAATATTAAAATTAATTCTTATTTTGTGTCCTTTGTTCTTGGTCACCACGATGTGATTTTTTTTTTTTCCCTATTGCAAATTAAACACGAGACGTTGTGGTGTTTAATGTGGTGGGTTGCAGACTCAGGGGATTAATTCTGCAATTTCCAGCCTGACGTTCTTTTGTCCTGGAATGAAAATGGTCGTCTTAGGTAATGGCTATTTTTATACAGCCATTTATTCACTGTGAACTGGGTTGAGACCTCCAGTAGTGTATCATTGACTGCTGAACAGCCACCATGCAGTGCAGATCACTTCTGAGCTTGGCTACGCCCTCACCCGACGTGGAGAAGCTGCTTCAGAAAACCTCGATGATCTCACTCACTCAGGGCTCCCCTTTTAATCCTGTCCCTTTGTTTTGGTGGGACTCAGGAAATCTTCATTGGAGGTGACAGGTGACATACCAATGTGCAAGTTTGTGCTTTTTTGTTGTAGAAAAAGAAAAATGGGAAATGTTTCTGCAGGGTCTTGTGGTTTACTGGAAGGACCACAGGGCTTGGGATGTCTGGGTTGTTGGAGTCATGGCAGGAGCTGGGTGGTTTCTCTCCTCCAGCAGTGTATTTAGGCTGGGAAGGCACAGCTCCAGGTGTTGTGCAGCTCTGGGAAGGGATTTTTGGATTGTTTGTGTGTAGCAGCATAAGTTTGGCCCTTGTGAGCCCATGCCACCAGCCAGGGTGACAAGTCCCTGCACTGCTCCTGTTGTGCTCCAGAGTCTCCCAAAGTCACCACTGTGCCCTAAACAAAACCCTTGAAGAGCTTGAAGATGCTTCTTCATTTAAATTTTTTTTTTTTTTGAACCCCATCTCCAGGTGGTTCTGGTGAGGACACTGTGGGAAGGTGCTGGAGAGATTTTTGTTGTCACCTGCTGGTGGCTCCTGGTTTTCTGGGTGAGGAGGGGATGCTCCTGTGCTTCCTGACAGAGAAATTCCATCTTCTTAAGTGCTGAAGAGGCTTCCCAAGCGTGTTTGTGGTTAATCCCCAGCCAGGGGTGTTGCCTTTACCTTGGAGAAGAGAAAACTGAGGCAGAGACTCACAGAGTGCCAGAGGCACATTTAGAGCCCTGATGGTTTCACTGCACATCAGCTTGGCTGGGCCAAACTTTTTCTAAATTAAACTATGAAAAAGCTAATAGTGAAAATAGTGGAGTAAGCCAAGCTCAACATGCAAAGTAGAATACTATGAGCTGTGGGATTTTAGTCCCCATGCAATGGCGATGCAAGCAGTTATTTCTTAGGAATTATTTTATTTAGTTAACACCAAATAAATGCCATTGTTGCTTCTTCAAAGCTTCCCTCCCCCCTATTATTTTTATTTTTATTTTTATTTTTTATTTTTATTTTTATTTTTATTTTTATTTTTATTTTTATTTTTATTTTTATTGTTTTCCGTAATAAGCCCAGCCAAACAGCCAGGCCATTGCCCTGGTGCTGAATTGGCTCATGGATCACAATGCAGGGAAGTTTGTATTAATCAGCACTCTGCAGTCAGTGTATTGTTGCTTCATTAACCTACTTGTTTTTAAGTATCTGTAAATCACAGAGAGGGGAAGTCCTGCTGCTTGCTGAGAAAGCAGCCCTGTTTGCAGCATCTCTCCTCTCTGAAGCACAGTTCTGCTTTGCACTTAGGGTTTGGGGGCTTTTTCCCCCTGTTTTTCTCACCTGTGAAATTTGTGGTGTAGCTTAGAAGGACATTTCAGATGTGTATATCCAAAATTGCAAGTGCTGTTGCTTTTAACATCCAAGCTCCCTGGGGATATTTGGTTCTGGAATACATCTATTCTCCAAGTGTTATTTCACTGCTCACAATGTCACAGCTAAGGTCTTGTTGTTCAGTAGGTACATTTTATTTGTCAGGATGCTGTATCTTCCTAAAGAGGCAGGGAACTGCAATAAAAAAATGACTTATTTTCTTTTTTAAGTGAATCATTACAGGAGTTGTTAAAGGACTCTCATAAATGTTGTTATTGGAGAGCTGGTTCTAGGGTCTAGAGGAGGAGAAAAGGTTGGTGTCAGGTTGTACAATCTAACAGTGATTATGTGTTAATATTTCCCTGGCTAACAGAGATGCTCTTCAGTGTCCTCTGCTTCTGAAGAGGACTTTGAGGGCATGAGAAGAAATAAGGAAAGGTTGTTTGTGCTGCTGGTACTGAGGTTTGTGCACTGGTGACTGCAAATCCCTGAAATCCTGTAGTGGTGGAATGGACCCGGAGCTCATCACTGCTGTCTTGGCTTTTAATCAGAGAATCACAGAAGGGGTTTGGGTTGGGAGGGACATTAAAGATCATCCAGTGTCACACCTTCCATTATCCCAGGCTGCTCCCAGCCCTGCCCAGCCTGGCCTTGGGCACTGCCAGGGATCCAGGGGCAGCCCCAGCTGCTCTGGGCACCCTGAGTCAGGGCCTGCCCACCTTCACAGGGAACAGTTTTGTCCCCAATTCTTAATGTAAACCTACTCCCTTTCAGTTTAAAGCCAAGTTTGGGTAGGAAGGGATTTTAAGATATCTTGGGCAGGGACACCTCCCACCATCCCAGGCTCCTCCAACCAACCTTGGACATTTCCAGGGATGCAGGGGCAGCCCCAGCTTCTCTGGGCACCTGTGCCAAGGCCTGCCCACCCTCACAGCCAGGGCCTGCCCACCCTCACAGCTAGGAATTCCTAATTTCCAATATCCCATCCATCCCTGCGCTCTGGCAGTGGGAGCCATTCCCTGTGTCCTGTCCCTCCATCCTTGTCCCCAGTCCCTCTCCAGCCCTCCTGGAGCCCTTCAGGCCCTGGCAGGGCTCTGGTGTCTCCTCAGGGCCACCTTTCCCTCAGGCTGAGCCATCCCAGCTCCCTCAGCCTTTCCTCATGGAAGAGGTTCTACATCTCTTCTCTGGGGCTGTCTGAGCAGCTTTTGGACCATTTTTGGGCAGGACAGGACAGGGGTCTCCGAGGTGTCCCTTGCACAGCACCGTGTTGCACCCCCAGATTTGGAGTGCGGAGCCAGCAGCTCAGGATCTGCTCCTGCTCTCTTGGAATTGCAGCGTCAGGATGTAACAAGGAGGAGAGGGTGTTTTCTGTCCTCTCTCAGGAACTCTGTTGTCTCTGCTGATGTTGTTGTCAGTGCCAGGGCTGTTGAAATCTCTGTTATTTAACTCTGAAGTCAGAGTTAGGGCACAGGGCTTCTCCTGCAGCCAAGCCCCAGCCGTGACTCATGGTGGTAATTTGGAATTGCAGGCACTGAATGTGCATCTTGCTTTCCTTTGCCACAAGGCCTATTATGCAACAGGAACTGACAAGTACATTTTTGAACGTTTTCACTTACTCCACATAAGCATTGGTTCCGAAATTTGGAGAGCTTTCTAATTGAGTGATATTCTCTAGGAGAATCAAATGTATATTAACAAAATTTTTTAAATGTAACAAGGAATAATTGAACATCAATAGTATCTGATTACATTTGGTATGTTTCAAAAAATCCATTTTTTTTCCTTACTGATTTCAATTGCAATTGCATTTCTATATTTGTATTTTCCTGCCTTGTGGAAAGTACCACATGCAGTATTGGCACTGCAGTGCCTGACTTCTGGATGAAGGACTTAATCAAAGTAAATCTGGATGGTTTCTGTGAGGTTCCAGCCAAGGATAATCATCATTTTTGTTGCTGTTTACCAGCCTGTCCTACCTGTTGCAAAATGGAATATAATCTGTAAACACACATTCTGGGTTTTAAAGTCCTCTTCCCCAAATTCCTAAAGCATGTAACACTGCCTCTAGATTAATATTTAGACAAATTTATTAACTGAGCGTGATTTTTCTTTTAAATTAATTTATCGGTCTTTTTCCTCGTGCTGCTAAAAGAGACAAAAGCAAATCTGTCGCTGTTATTTAGATTTATTTCACAGACATATTTTCCCATTTGTGTGGATAAATGCTGGTCTGACTTCATCACCATTTTTAGATGTTCTGCAACGCTGAACACAAAATATGAGCTGTCCTTTTTAGAAATAGTCCTGAAAACACTCTGTACTCGTAACCCATTTGTACAGCTGGGCGAGCGGATGCGCCCGGAGCTGCTGAGCCCTGCCAGTGCCAACAGGTTTCACAGGCTCAGAGAGGAGCACAAGCTCTGGATGAGCTTCCAGGAGCTGGATCTGGCTCCCTGGAGGTTGGTGCCACTGCTGGCAGTGTGGATTGGGCTGGGGCTGCTCCTCTGCCAGCATTACCTGGGGTGGGCACGGGGCTGGTGACACCTGGCTGGGCGTGGTGGGAAACCCAGCCCAGTGCCCATCTCTGCTCAGCTGTCCTTATTGCCATTTTCCCAGGATTTTACTTCTTCATCCCTCCTGGGAAACCCTTGCCCATGTGTCTTCCCCACCCGTGAGTTGTAGGGAGAAATTTGAAAACAGGAATTGAGGTGCTTTCTGAGCTTCCAGGTGTTTGTTTAGATGAGAGGGTGGGAGCTTCATCTGTGCTTTTTAAAGGGCAGAATGTCCCCAGTGCCAGGTCTCTTCTGGCCCTACTTTCCACGTGCCCTGGGCCAAACCACGTGTTGCTTAGCCCTGGAGAAGTTTTGGGATGATTGATTCATAAAACTTGTGGTTTAATGCCATAAGTCTAAATAGATACAACAATGTTCATGCTGCCTTTTGTTGTCACTACTTGCAAATAAACAAGCAGCATCCCCTGCTCCCCAAACCCAGCAGAGCTGGGGACAAAATACATTTGATGGGGATTGTCTGCTGGGGATTTGATTTGCTTGGGGATTGTCTGATGGGGATTTGATTTGCTTGGGTGTGACTCCTGCCCAGGGGCTGAGCCCAAAAATCTCTGGGGTGTGCAGAGAGCTGCGAGGCACCAGGGCTGCTTTTGATAGATCAGCTCTCAGGAGACACAAGCTCTGGCTTGTCAGGAGGGGGACAGCTCATCATTAGCCAGTTTGGTCACACATTTTAGGGGTGGTGAGCAGTGTTTGATGGAGTGGAGCCCGAGGAGGAGCGCGCTGTAAAGCGCTTTTTGGAAACGCCACGCACCGAGGTGCCTCCCTGCAATCCAGTGCAAGCATCTCATCGCTCCTGCTTTATCCTCCTCTCCTGAAATGTGCTTGGCATAAGTGGAAGCAGCTGCCTCCTGCACGGGGAGAAGGAGGCAGACCCTCCTGTGAGCCCCCCCAGCCCCTGCCTTCAATTAGCTGCTGGCTTGCCTGGAGTGCTGCAGTGTGACCACTCCTACTGCCAGAGCCAGGAGGAAAAATGCAGCACAGTAATGAATTTGTAACTAGAGACTGGGGCTAACGAGTGTCCTCAGCACAGGAATGCAGTGGGCATATATTAAGCCAGGTGTATAGAGGAGGGAAAAAGGGAAAAAAAAAAAAAAACAAGCAGCATCTCCAGGCTGGATTTTATAATTAGGGCACATGGTGTAACTCTTTTGTTTTGCAGAAGCCAGCTTTATTAATTGATGTAGAAGGTTGCTGTGTGCTATTCATTGTTTGATTAAAATGCCTGTATAAATAATTAGGCCTCTTCTGTTTGTTTTATTTTTGCACCCGATTTACATTTTCATACGGAGCAAAAATGAATTAGCAAATGCGTTTATTCCCCAAATATTTCAGCTGGTGGCTGCTCTCCCTGGGCCACCCCCCCTGCAGCAGTGATGTGACCTTTGTGCCACGCTGGCTCAGACCCCAGGAGCTCTGTTCTCTTTGGAGGAGCCGTGGTGGTCCTCCCTCCTTTGTGTGTGTGCTGCAGGGGGCTGCGGGCTCGGAATCCTCCGGAAAACACAAATAAAACACAAATAAACGGGGATATTCAGGCTCTGCTGGAGGCAGCAGGTCAGAGCTCTGTCTGCTGGTATTTTGCTGAAGAAAGGAGGTTTCAGGCAGGCTGGGTTTGTGCTGTCTCCTTGCAGGGCTGTGGAACAGGGTGAAAATGCTGCTGTTTGTGCAGCAGCTGGAGAAGCTGCTGCACATCTGGAGCCAGGGTGGTGAGGGCCTTTAGAAACTGTGTTATTGTTATCAGGGACTGCCTTTCTGTGGTAATGTGTGAAAAATCTGCCTGCCTGCAGCACCTCTGAGCAGCCTGTGCTAATCTTTATCCTGGGAAGTGTTTGCTGTGAGCTGGTGCTGTTAATGTCTGTCCGTCCTTTGGCTTTTCCTTGAGGAGATTGTTGAGGAGCAATGATGACCAGACCTGGTCATTGTGTTCCCTGGTTTTTCCCTGGACTGTGGTGGTCTCCAGAAGGAGCCCAGCACAGCCAAGGCTCAGATGAGGCATTTGCACAGATATGAGGGTATTCTCCACTTGGCAGCATTTGCAGAGTACCCTGAGGAGGTCAGTGGTTATGCCTATGGACTGGTACACCTTAAAATGTCCTTTACAACTTAAAGTCTGAAAATCAATGCCCTAAACCATGGTCTCTTATATTTGCCTGTTTGTAAAGGCAAAAATAAGCAGAAAATACTGGTGCATGAACAGTGCCTGGTTGTGCGTGGCCAGGGCATCACACCCAAAATGATCCCTGCACAAACAGCAGTCTGGTAGAAAATGAGGAGAATTTGGTTTTTTCACCTGTTTTCCCACCCCTTGCTCTCTCCCTGATCTGCAGGTTGCATGCCTGTCCCATGGGTAGAGAGAGGCTGTCAGAGGAGCTTTCCTTTGGCAGGATGTGGCTGCTCCTCCCCTGGCAGGGCTCAGCCAGGAGCACAAGCTTCCTCAAGTTTTTTCAGGCATGGATCGATCGGTGAGCGCAGTTTAACAGCAGCTGCAACAAAAACCAGAGAGAGAGACAGAGAGAGTGAGCTCCATGGGCTGATCCCTGGGGAGAGGTGGAGAATTGTCACTGTAATAAGAGAGACTCGGTCACAGTGAGTGTCTGTCCCTGGGAAAGGAGGAACAGAGACAGCCTGGCTGAGGCAGGGCTGAGGTGCTGCTCCTCACCCTGCAGCTCTGCAGCCTGGCTGAGGTGCTGCTCCTCACCCTGCAGCTCTGCAGCCTGGCTGAGGTGCTGCTCCTCACCCTGCAGCTCTGCAGCCTGGCTGAGGTGCTTCTCTCACCCTGCAGCTCTACAGCCAGCCCTGGATGCATTCCCACTGTGGCCTTGCCACACTGCAGGGAGTGCTGGTGGCACTGCTGCCATTGTCCCCTGGGAAGGCCTCAGTGGGGCTGCAGGCTCCTGCCTGGGGGTCGGTGGTGCTGGTGACACTCATGTGACAATGAGCCACCTGGGGGTGTGTGGTGCTGGTGACACTCCTGTGACACTGAGCCACACACTGGGGTTCACCCCACTGTTCTGTGCCCCAGCTCTGAGGCAGGAGTGGTTTGATTTGGGGCTGGCTCCAGGAATGGGTTGGTTTTGGTTGCTGGCTCCAGCTCATCCTTTGCTGATGTTGTTTTTTCAGCTCTGCTCATCCTCCTCAGCAGATCCACCCTTCATAGATGGTTCAGTGGTTTGGCTTGGAAGGGACCTTAGAGGTCACCCAGATCCACCCCCTGCCATGGGCAGGGACACCTTCCACCATCCCAGGCTGCTCCAAGCCCTGTCCAACCTGGCCTTGGGCACTGCCAAGGATCCAGGGGCAGCCACAGCTGCTCTGGGCACCTGTGCCAGGGCCTGCCCACCCTCACAGGGAAGAGTTTTTCCCCAATACCCAATGTAAACCCACTCCCTTTGGGTCTAAAGCCATTCCCCCGTGTTCTCTCTCTCTGCCCTGCTTTGTTTTGTCCCTCTGTGGTGGGGCTGTGCCTGCTGTGAGCACTCCCCTGCCTGGCACTGTGCTGGGAGAGGTGAGAATTCCCTGCTGCTGCCAGCCAGGGTGGATTCCCACCCAAAACCACAGATTCCTGCCTTTATTGGGCTGTGCTACTACTGCTGGTTTGCCTGCCTGTGTAGTGGAGTGTGCACAAACCCAGCAGGCTTGGCTGAGCTCTCCATCTCTCTCCTGTGCTCTAGGACACATTGCAGGATTTTTTCCTTCCCTTATTACTAAAAACTTGTGGGTTTTTGGTCTGAATTTGCTCATTGCACATGAGGAGCCCTTGGAGGAGGCTGTTAGTGGGGTTTAGTGTCTGAGCTGTGCCTGGTGAGGCTCTGGGATTGCTGCAGCCCCATCCTGCTGGGAGCCAGGGTTGGGAGCTGGCTGAAGGTGCTGGGAAAGGCTGGCAAAGTTCAAATTCACAGAACTGCCATTTCATTTTGGGTGTTTTTCATTTGCAATATTTTTCTAGTAAAGTTATGCTTTGGAACAAAGATAGTATTTTTTCTCTTAACCTAAATGCTGCATCCTCTATTTATTCCTTTTCCCTTCCCTGCCAAGCACAGAGCAGTCAATGGGTGGAATTTTTTGCAAGAAATTCAGACTTTTCAATTTAAAAAAAAGTTGAGAACATGCCATAATGCTCTGCATGTGCCAGTGAGCAAGTTGTAATGCACACAGCCAAATCAAAATGATCCCGCCCTCACTTTTTCCTATCATTTACAAAAACCAGCTGGAAGGACTCAGCCCAGCAGACTGTGTCTCTAGCAAAGGGGAGCAAGAATGTTTGGGTGGTGTGTGTAATATCAGGTCCAGTGCCATCATTTCAGGGCATGTGTGCTGGCTGGAAGGAGTGGAAATTCAGATATCTCTGTCTAAATCCGGATTGAGCTGTTCTGCACTGTTTGGTACTTGACTGAATCCATGCCCAGCCACAAAATGAAGTGAGTTGTGCTCATCTGATTTGGGGATTGAAGGTTTAAAATAACGTGTAATGTGCTTTAACACAGAATCATGGAATCATTTAGATTGGAAAAGACCTTTGGGATCATCAAGTCCAGCTGGTTCCACAGCCCTGCCCTGGCCACCACTGACCCGTGTCCCCAAGTGCCACATCCACAGGTCTGTTGAATCCCTCCAGGGATGGGGACTCCTCCACTTCCCTGGGCAGCTGGACAGCCCTTCCAGGGAAAAATTTTATCTAATACCCAACCTGAACCTCCCCTGGCCCAGCCCGAGGCCGTTCCCTCTCCTCCTGTCCCTGTTCCCTGGGTTAAGATCCCAAGCCCCCCCGGCTGTCCCCTCCTGTCAGGAGCTGTGCAGAGCCACAAGGGCCCCCCTGAGCCTCCTTTGTTCCAGGCTGAGCCCCTTCCCAGCTCCCTCAGCCCCTCCTGGGGCTCCAGCCCCTTCCCCAGCTCCATTCCCATCCCTGGACCTGCTCCAGCCCCTCCATGTCCTCCTCCAGAACTGCCCCCAGGACTGGAGGTTCCTCAGCAGTGCCCAGTGCAGGACAGATATCCCTGCTCTAAAGTTTCTATCAATAGGGTTTGTGGTATGTACCAGGTCCATATTTGTTCTCCTAAATATGCATATTTTGCATAAAATGGCACATGAACAGTTTTGCTGTTTTCAGAAATTGCCCAAATGTATAACTTTGGTGACAAAAATCTTCTGGCTGAGAGGGAGTGGGAACCACGTGGAAAGTCTGAGTCAAATGCTGTTGTTGCAGGTTGAATAGCACAGAAACTTATCTGTTTGAAAGAAAAACTATATTTTTAACAGGATTTTTAAAAAGGACAAAATGTGAAACTGTTAAAATAATTATTTTCACTTCATGCCTTTTAGTTTACTTGGGGCTGTAATTAGTCAACAATTTTCTGTGATGTGGCTGTAGTTTTTCTGGCCACTGTAATACATGGGGTATTGCCCTGTTTTTAGACCCAATTACACTTTTCCTGCCCTTATGTATGAAAATATCATGATTTGCTGTGGCAAAAAATTAAGCTGCTGGAGCCTTGCCATGTTGGAGATAGTTTTAATATCAGTGTAAACACAATTAATTGTCTGCAGTTTGGCTTTTCTTTTTAACAAATAATATATTGGTTTTTTTAAGGAGATTTTAAATTACAAATTGTCTGTCACTGCCCTCAAGATGGTCACTTTTCCCTGTGTTGTCCATGTAGGTGACCAGGGAGGATTTGGTTTGTTCTCAGTGCTTCCCTGTCTTCGTGGTGTGTGTGGCTGGGGTGGCTGCCCACAAATATCCCCTGTGGAATCCCAGGATTTGAAATTGAGGAATAAATCAGGGAACTGAACATGTTTGACTCCTGTTCTTACAGGGCTTTTAGGCCTTTTGGAGGCTGCCACCAGAAAGGGCTTTCCCCCTCTCTACTCTCCATTCACACTGGAGAGGGCAAATCCCAAAAGTTCCCCCCCAGAGCATCTCAGCAGGTGCTGGAGCCATCCCAGGGCACAGGGAACGTGGCTGATGGATGGCAGAGCTCCGGGCTCAGCGGGAATCTGGAGGGGGAAGGAGCTGGAGCTGCTTGGAAAGATGCTGGGTAATTTTATTCCTTGTCATTTCAGCCTCAGCTCCGTGATAGTCCTTATGATCTTTAGCCATGCATTCATCTCCGTGCTGCTGAGCTCACGCCACTGCTCTTCCACCATTATAGTGCAAGGTTTCTGTGCATTCCAATTGGAAATACATTTCTTTATTACACATTCTTTGACCTTGGCATGTTTGTAACCCTGGCGATTGTTAGAGGGGTAAAAGGAGGACTTCTGGGAATAATTGCCTTGTTTGTTCTTTAGCTCTGAAGCATTGATACCTGCAGTTCTGGGCTGAGATAATTAAATCTCAGAATCGCAACCGCACCGAGAGAATCTTTCTGTTTCTGCGGGCAATGTTTTATTTTTTCTGTGGGTATAAAAGTGCAGTTTCCATTTGCAAACCCTCCACAGTGACTTTTGGAAATGGGTCATGCTGGATGTCCAGCTAGAACTGTTTTGCTTTGAGGTTGTATTTCTGTGAGATAGATGTCACCTTAAAAATAATCCCAGGGAAACGTGTGGGGAAGGGGAGTCAGGAATCAGGTGGTGCTTCTTGGTATCCATAGCGAAAACAATTTTAGAAACCACTCCTCTCATAAATACTGCATTTTTGGGATAGCTCTTCTTGTATTCTCTATTGCCAAGTGCACTGGCATGAAAGCAGCTTTCCTCAAAAATTAATCCATGCCTGCTGTCTTTTCCCGATGGGGTGACAAGCGCTGTTGTAAGCAGAGCTGTGAAGCTCCATGAAAAAATTTAGGGCAAAAAAATTAAGGACTCCAAAACCAAAATGTTCAGATATTTTGAAAAAAAAAATTAAGAAAAAAATCCCCATATCAAACAAAACAACCTCTTCCCATGGCAGCTTGAGTTGTGCTGGGTGTGTGTGGCTGTGCAGCCATAGCCTGGAGCTCCCCATTCCTGCTGCTGCATCCTGGATCCCTCTGGCTGCAGAGCATCCCAGCACAGCTCAGCTTCAGCAGAGAATGGGAAGGAATCCTTCCCTGTGAGCAGGGAGAGGGTGCCCAGAGCAGCTGTGGCTGCCCCTGGATCCATGGAAGTGCCCAAGGCTAGGTTGGACATTGGGGCTTGGAGCACCCTGGGACAGTGGGAGGCGTCCCTGTGTGGCATTCACATTGTCTGAAAAAATTCCTTTGCCCAGGATTTTTCTCCTGGGAAGTTGAGAGGCCTCAGAGAAAGGAAAGCAATATTATCTCATTTGCTTCTCCTGTGTTGTGCTCATGTGGAATGTGTTTGGAGATTGTTTACCCACAGGTGATTGTTCCGTTGCATTCTGCTGTGAGTTGTTTTCACTCTTTGGCCAATCAGGGCCAAGCTGTGTCGGGACTCTGAAAAGAGTCAGGAATTTTCATTGTTATCTTTTTAATACTCCCTAAGTATCCTTTCTGTACTCTTTAGTATAGTATAGTATTCTTTAATATACTATAGTATTAGTATTCTTTAATATACTATAGTATTATAAAGTAATAAATTAACCTTCTGAGAACATGGAGTCAGATGCATCATTCCTGCCTTCGTTGGGGCAGCCCTGCAAATACAATAGCCTTGCCCATGGCAGAGGGGAGAACAGGATGATCTTTCGGGTCCCTTCCATCCCAGACCACTCTGGGATTCTCTTTTATGGCTTTGCTGGTGATCTGCTGAATAGGAGAGTGGATCTGCTCACTGGACTCCCCCTCCTCCTCTTCCTCTTGCACAAAGATCTTTTGTTTCTTCTTTTTAAACATTGCCCCAGTGTAAGAGTAGGTTTATACAGGAGCCAATAAAAATGTGGGTTTTTTAAGTGTGTTTTCTCTGCTCTCTCTTTTCCCTAAGGACACAGTGGGATATTCTTCCAGTGTAATCGAAGTCATTTCAACACCTTGTTTTCTAGCACCTACAATTTATACAGAGAAACCTCCTTGTTCTGTGTAGAGTGTCTAGAAAAAAATAAAATAAAAGCAGAGAGAGTCTTGTTAGCAGCTGGGGCAGACTTGTTGTGCTTGTCAGGATGTCAGCTGTGTTCACATGGAGGCACGAGCCTGTCTGGGGTGAGAAGCAGCCTCGGGGAGACAAGGGCTGGGGTGTCACCCTGTCACCCCTGCCTGGCTGTGAGAGCAGGAGCATCCCAGGGCTCAGGGAGAGCAGGAGCATCCCAGTGTTCCTTTCCTGCTCTGTGGGTATCCAGGAGCCCCTTCCTCACACAGGATTTGTAGGATCTAAAACCACCCTGGGATGCAGCACCTGTGTCACACAAATGGGGCCTTTTTCAGCTCAGCCATGTCTTATGTCACCTGTGTGGCAGCACATCCTCCTTGGAGGTGAAGCTGAAGGCAGGGGAGTGTCCAGAGAGGCCGTGGGACTCCTGGAATACAGCTGGACATGGGAATCTTGTGGAGTGAGGAGATGGAGCCTGTGGGCTTGGACTGAGGGGTTGATGATGGGGGAATAGGGGAGGCCCAGTTTGGGAGCTGGACTTTGGCAAAGAGGGGAATAACTCTGGGTTCTCATCACCTTCATGTTGTCATTATAGTGCAAGAGTTCTCTTGTCATTATATTGCAAGGGTTCCATACTGCTAGAGTTTTGTACCTCCTTGATGCTTCTTGTGGGCAGCTCCTCTAGGCACTGACTGTTCCTGGTCCTTGCAACAGCCAACTGACTCTAGCTACCCTCAACCAACCAATCCTTTCTTTCATAACACTGTTCTTATTGGTACAGGTGTGGCCTGTTAACATCAGGCCTGCTCCTAATCTTTAGTAATTGGTTCAGCTGCACCTCTTTAGGGGATAAGATTACCTTCTATACTACCTTCATTTACCCATACTGTATCCCCCTACACCTTTGAGCTTCATTCTGGGTGCAGCACAGGAGGAAATGAGAGCCTCTGTAGAGAGGCTGATCTGACATGCACATGGTAGCAGAAAGTGTGATGGAATTTGCAGAAATGAGAGCAGGATGGGTGTGTTTGCTTTCCTGCTGAAATCCTGCCTGGTGCACACCCCTCCAGAGCTCTGAGGGTGTTGGCTGAAGTTTCTTCTGAATTAGCCAAGCTGAAAGAACTCTCTTGGACATTTGGGCTGGGGGAAAAGTCAGGGAATTGCTGTGCAAATGGCATCCCTCAGCTGTGCTGTGTGCAGGTTGTGCAGTTTAACCAGGCTCCTGTGACCACAGAACCCCTGAGGATCAGCACAGGGGCCTCTCAAGTGTGCTCATCTCACATGGTGTTACTTCCCAAGCAGAGGTAACACAGATCTAATCACATCTCAGCATAAATTCACATTAGCTGAAGAATTAGGGATTCAGGAATGTGCCCTCTGAAGGCTCCCTGGGTTTTCCTGCCAAACCTCAGCACTTGGCTCTTGCTGGCCCTGATTTTAGCTTGGGTCATGCTTTATTAGAATAGCCATGTTTCATTTGCATATTAGCCTACAATATCATCATAGAGCTACCAAAATCCTCTTCTTTTTCAGGACTTTCTGCCCAGTTGTGCTGTTCCCTGTGACAGTGTTCACAGGGGTCTGAGGTTGAGGGAAGAGATGAGGATCTGACTCCATGTTTCAGAAGGCTGATTTATTATTTTATGATATATATTATATTAAAACTATACTAAAAGAATAGAAGAAAGGATTTCATCAGAAGGCTAGCTAAGAATAGAAAAAGAAAGAATGATAACAAAAGCTTGTGACTGGGACAGAGAGTCCAAGCCAGCTGACTGTGATTGGCCATTAATTACAAACATCCAACATGAGACCAATCACAGATGCACCTGTTGCATTCCACAGCAGCAGATAACCATTGTTTACATTTTGTTCCTGAGGCTTCTCAGCTGGAAAAATCATAAGAAAAGGATTTTTCATGAAAGATGTCTGTGACAGTTCCCCATCCTGTGCATCCTGAATTTCCAGTGGTGTTCCTCAGGCTGGGCTGTGGGGCAGGGATGGTGCAGGAAGCAGCAGGGTGGGTTCTCAGTTGGCCATTCTGTGTTGGGATCTCCCTCTGGAAAGCTCTGCCAGAGTCCCATTCCTGGTGATGGACAGATCTGTGCCTGCCCTGCTGCAGTGTCTGGGAGGTGCCTTCAGAGGAGAGCACTGTTCCCCTGACATGGGAGGGTGTGAAACAAGCTGCTTGGCTCGGGCTGGCTGCAAATCCTGCCTCAGCCAGCAACAAACATTGACATTTTCACATGGTAAAAGCCTGCCAGCCCTCCTTGTAGTGTTTTGGGGAGGGGAGGATTGATCAAGAAGTTCATGATGACTTTATTGGGAGCTACCACAGAGGCTGCAGACAGTGAGCACAGCACTGTGGCAGTGCTGTGAGACTGGGAGGAATCCTACAGACACACACAATTCCATTAAGAACTGCAGAAAGCCCTGAAATGTATTTGCTGCTGTTCCTCTGCCTGGGTAAATGGGATCTCAGGAGCTGGGGATGCTCAGTGCCAGGTTTGCAGTGGGAAACTAGAAGGGAACCATCGAGTTTGCTGCAGGATGTTCAAACCTCCCTTTGTCATGGTGATGAGGCAGTGCCTGGGCAGCACAGGCTGCCAACCTCTGCAGAGCTTCCTCCTGTTCTCCTTCAGAAGGTTTGGAGAAAAGGAGAGACCCTGGGCACGGAGTGTGCAGCAGCCCACGAACACAGCCCACGAACACAGCCCCTGTGGGTGCCAGGAGAGAGCCTCCACATCACCTGCCTGGCACATTTTCCTTCTTTTGCAGTTTAACCTTTTGTTAAAGTTCCAAAAAAAACCAATTTAAAAAAAAGGGAAAAAAAATGGGATACAGGAATGCTGAGGTATTTTATGGCTCTGCAGCTCTGCTCAGCCCGGGGCTCTGGTTCTGGGGTTGGATGAGGAGCTGCTGTCTGCCATCCCTTAGCAAAGGGAAATAAATCCCATGTGCTCAGAGCTCTTGACTGCAGGAGCACTGCCAAGGAGAGCCTGGCAGCTCCATGTGCCAATGCAAAGGTATTGCCTGGATATTCCCAGAGCAGAGAGGGGAGGATGACTCCAGGATTTTTGGTGTGGAGTTTCCTATCAGATTGGCTGGTTTGGTTTTGGGTTTTCCCTACTTGCCGCTCTAAAATGCTCTTTTTAAAGGAAATTCCATGGTTTAGTCCTTCAGATAACAACCTGCTGGATGGGGCACAGCTACCAAGTGTCTCTCTGCTGACAGGAGTCATTAAACGCTGCTGTAGGCTTGCATCTGCCTTAATGCAGTTTTTTAATTATCTCCTTTCAGTAGCAGGTTGATTTCAGTGAGTTGTTGGTGCACTCTGAGGTGAGCAGAAGAGCAAGAATGTGTTGCTATTGAACATGTCCTCCTCCAAAGGCTTAATCTGACCTGGCAGCATCTCCTTGGGCAAAGTCTGATGGACTTGGAGACAGGGTTGGCTTGGGAAAGGTTTGTGGCCCTGGCAGGAGGGTGTGAGAGCTGCTGGGGTTATTTAAAGCAGGTCTAACAGGTTTTTTCCTCCCATTTTGTATGTCTTTGCAGTTTTTTTTACCATTAGAGACCCACTGCAGTTTTGGGGGATCAGGGTGGTTGGATTGAGTCCTTCAGCTGTGATCTGGGTTGGGGAGCTGTGCATATCTGCTGATACTTGGATTTATTAAATTGGTCCAGGTTTAGATAAAGTACTTATGTGAAAGTCCACAACTAGATTACATCAGTGTCTAAGATAAGAGGGACAGATGTCAGAGATCACCGTGGAAGTTCTGAACCTCTCCTGGCTGCTGACAGGTCCAGTCTGGTTCCCTTGCAGACATGTACCACAACATCCCTCCAGACCAACTGTACATCCTAATAGGGCAACAAGATTTTCATCTCAAGTTTTCAGTTTTATTAATTTGATTCCATTTTTCCTGCTAAAAGCCCTCCATGCTGGTTTTTCTGCTTGATGTTTACACCTTTCAAGCACATATTGATACACATCTCCTCCAGCTTAGCTGTGCTCTTGCTTAGAGCTGGATGTATTCAAATCTTTTGATCTTCCCAGAGAAATTTCTCCCTTCAAACCCTTAAACATTTTTGTTGTTTTCTTTGTACTCGGTTCCATTTGTCAATGTCTTCTCTGGTAATGAGGTGTCCAGAAGTGAATACATTATTCCATTTATGGATTAATTACATCTGTGCAGAGAGGAGACTGGAACTTCCTGCTATGTGAGACGTGTGTGTTCTGCCTCTGAAACCAAACTCTCCTTTTAGCTGCCACATCCTTCTGCAATTTCATCTCCATCTCTCTCTTTGGGTGGATGCATCCCCAACTCCAGCTCCTTCTTGGAGTGTGGTGTGGTTTGGTGATGTCACCTCGGTTTCAGTTCTGTTTTTTCCAAAAGGAAAAATCTTTGTGTGATTTTGACATCTCCTTTCAGACTTGGCAGTTTTTGGAGGGTCTCCTCAAGAGGGCAGGGAGATTTCTTGGTGGTCCTGAGTGAAGTGAGGCACCTTCCCAAATTTGTGGTGTCCCAGGCAATCAAAGCAAGATTTCCTTTGTTTGTATTTATTTTTCCTGTCTAATCCTGCAATGCATTTCACTACATAGCAGATGAAACTTAATAAACTGTATTAATTCCTCTCCCACATGGTTAACAAAAGTGTTAAAATTAAATCTAACACAGACCCATGTGATTCCTTGGCTTTGTTTCCAGTTGGCCTTGCAGGTGCTAAATCCTAATCCTTCTAAAGTTGGGAGAGTTGAGGCTGCTCAGACTTTTGCTTTTAATTTTAGGATTGTCTCTGGAAAATGCTCCTGTAGTCCATGTGGCATTTCCATTCTTCTTTTCCTTAAATAAATAGTTTGTGCTAAGTGACTGTGCCTGGAGAGGTGTTCTCTGTGAGACTCTATTGCAGCTTGCTGCTCTCTGCAACAGAGACTTCTTTCTTTTTTCTTTTCTTTTTTTTTTTTTTGGATGTTCTCCCCATTCTTTTGCCTGGAACAGAACTTAATTGCATCCATCCATTTCAGTAATTTCCAGAATTAGGTATTAGCCTTATGTTTTGAAGGAATTTGTTAGATTTCCCTTTGAAAAAATAATTCTTTACAAACAACAACACTTTATTTCCTTGGTTAATTGCACAGATTGAGTGATTTGGCACATGTCTGCATTTTCCAGATACTCCCTTTTCCCCTCCTTCAGTGGAAGCTATTTTTGTAAGCTCACCATCACTCTGATAGCACAGGCATCTTCCCTTAATTTACTTTTGAAGACAAATTTAATAAAGGAATTCCCCTTCTTAGCCATATTGGAATCATTCCTTTTTATATTTTATTAATTCCCCTACTTCTTCTTAACCAGGTTTTCGTGTGGATGTTTATAAATAAGTCTTCCCTCATTCCTTAATCCTTTTGTCCAGCATTAACTCAGACTGTATTTTATTGTTCCCATTTAATTGGCTCTGGAGGAATCAAATGTCCATGTGGTACCTGCTTGTTCTCATCCTTGTACAAAAGAAGATTTTTCTTAGTACTCAGCAGCAAAGCCTTAAATGCTGTGGGCTTGGGGAGGGTCTCTGCTTGCAGGGTTTTGGGGTTTGTTTGGTTTAGGTTTTTTTAAACAATATTATATTAATATTGTTTAAAACTAATATAAACAATATTGTATTAATATTGTTTAAAAAACTAATAAAAACAACATTATATTAATATTGTTTAAAAACCTATTAATTAATATAATATAAGCAATATTATATTAATATTGTTTTAAAACTATTAATGTTCTTCTGAAGTTGCCAGCTGGCCTCTTTTCAGCATGGGGGGACTTTTTTGGTCTCCCTTTGATTGTCCTTAAGGATGTTGGTGGTGCCTCATGTGGAAAGACACTGGGAAAGTCTTACAGAAATGGGGCTGCACTTTCCTTTCCAGTGCAGGGGAAACAAAGAGACTGATTTACCTGAGCTGACACCATTTGTGGCCACTGGTCCCCAATTTTAGTGAGCCTGTGATGAAAAGTTAAGGTCCAATTGAACTCTCCAACAGCTGCAATGCAAAATTATATCCCAAATAAATTCAGCCTAACTCTGAACTGCTCTCATTCACTTCAAACTCTCTGCAATGTGTTGGGCTGGGAATTTTGGGGTTTTTTTTTTTTACTTCTCATTATTTTTCAGTCTACATTTGGATTTGCAGCCAAAGGCTACAGCCTCTTGCAGTTGATTTTTTCAGTGCTGATAACTCAACACAATAATTTAGTCAACCTGATCTTCCCTGTTGAATTTCAGCTTATTGGCATTATAATTAATTTTGACATGTAACACCACCCCTCCAACTTTCACTCCCAAATCTATTAATGCGTAATGATGAAAAGTATGTGCTGTGCATAATATTGTTTGGGAGTTATGGATCTTCCATCCTTGTTGTCAGGGAGTAAAAGAGCATTAATGCACTAATTCTTGCTGGCTGCAGCTTGCTGGTGACTGGAGAAGTGCTAAAGTTTCTTATTTGGTGGTGACAGCTTCTCTCAGTCTAAACCAGGGAGGTTAGAGGTGAGTTTTATTAAAACTTCATAGAATCCTAGAGTGGTTTGGGTAGGGAGGGACCTTAAAGCTCATCTCGTTCCACCAGGGAATGAGGGACAGCTCCCACCATCCCAGGCTGCTCCAAGCCCCATCCAGCCTGGCCTTGGGCACTGCCAGGGATCCAGGGGCAGCCTCTGAGCCAACTTTTCCACTCCAGAGTCTTTCTGCTGCACTTCCCAATGTGCTAATCAATTATAAAACACTGGACTTGCTGCCATCACACGCAGTCTCATGGTGTTTATGGGGCTGCAGCATTTTCTGCTCAGTTTTCATGGATTTACAAAACCTGACGATGGCTGTTGGTCACAAAAACCCCAAATCTGTGGCATTTGCTGGGTCCCCAGGATGAAGGAGGAAAATGATGAATCTGACTCCATGTTCTTAGAAGGCTAATTTATTATTTTATTATCTATATTATATAAAAGAATATATAAAACTATACTAAAGAATAGAGAAAGCATACAGACAGAAGGCTACAAAGAATGAAAATGAAAACTTGTGACTCCTCCCAGAGTCCTGACACAGCTTGACCCTGATTGGTCATTAAATTAAAACAATTCACATGTTGGATAAAAGAAAATCTCCAATCACATTCCAAAGCAGCAAAACACAGGAGAAGCAAATGAAATAATTATAGTTTTCCTTTTTCTTTGAGGCTTCCCAGCTTCCCAGGAGAAGAATCCTGGGCAAAGAAGATTTTTCAGAAAATATGATGGTGACATGAATCCTCCCAAAAACCCAGCTGTGCTCTGGTTTTTGTGAAGGCCATGAGTGATTCCATCATCAGAGTGTGGTTGGGTTTCCTTTTCCTGCTGCACTCAGTGAAACTGGAATGCCCAGGAGGAATGAAGCCATAAAGGCACGGGAGGAAGCGCGTTAGGAGCAATTAGCAGAAATTCAGCAAAGCAGATGAAAATCAAATCTCCGTGCCACTGGTGGGTGGGAGGTGTTTGCAGGAGGGGAAAATGTGGTGCTGGCAGCTCACAGGGCTTCATCCTCTCTGCTGTGGGATTGGGGTGGGCAGGGAAAGGTGGAGAGGGACTGGGGACAAGGGAGGGACATGACACAGGGAATGGCTCCCACTGCCAGAGGAATATTGGGGAGGAATAATGGGATATTGGGAAGGAATAATGGGAAGGAAGGAATAATGGGATATTGGGATATTGGGAAGGAATAATGGGATAATGGGAAGGAATAATGGGATATTGGGAAGGAATTGTTCCCTGTGAGGGTGGGCAGGCCCTGGCACAGGTGCCCAGAGCAGCTGTGGCTGCCCCTGGATCCCTGGCAGTGCCCAAGGATGGACAGGATTTGGAGCAGCCTGGGATGGTGGGAGGTGTTCCTGCTCATGGCAGGGGTGGATCAAGATGGTTTTTTTCCCAACCCAAACCATTCTGTAATTTTATGAAGCCCTTCAGCCTTGGGACACAGTGAAAATTTTGCAATTTTCACATTTTCATGGCCAAGAGTCTTTTTATTTGCTTTATTTTTTTACTGTTACTGTCATGCCAGTGTGTTTGATGGAGATGCCAATTCCTGGCTGTTCTTGGGTTTGAGTTTTGGGGTTTTTCTTTGCTTTCCCCTCTCCTTTATTACAGGGAAATAGCCTGATTGTGCTGCCTGGGGAGCAAAACCAAACAGCTGGTTTGGTTTGAGATCAGGAGGGGAGGAAACAAGAGCACAGGAGTGCTTGGAGAGAAAGGGAGCAAACATTTAGGGGCAAACCAGTTTCACTTTATTCTGCAAACAAAATGGAAGCATTAGCAGAAGGGGCATGACTGATCTGCTGAGGGCTGGGGTGATGGTCTCAGTGCTTTTCACAATAACCATTCAGAGTGTGCCCTGTCCTTGGTGTGCTCTGAAGAGCCACTCCAGCCCTGGCAGGCTCTGGGAGAGGCTGAGGTGGAGGAGATTCTCATTATTTCTTCCAGCAGCAATATATTATAACCCCATTGTTAGCAGCAGTGCTGCACTGGAACACTCGCTGAAAGGAAATCAAGATTGAAAAGGACCAAGATGAAGCAAAAATGCTTTGGCTGGGCTCAGTTTGGGGGGCCTGTGAGGAGGGTGGGTGCTGTGCTTCCTCTGCAAACCCAGGAAGCCTTGGGGAGGGATGGCTGAGGGGCACTAAATCCCATTTGGGTCACTAAATCCCATTTAGGTGGGGATGGGACTCAACTGACATAGGGGGGAGATGAGTGGGAGTCTGTGCTGGTGGGGCTGTTCCTGAGGTAGGATTGTATCCCCACCCAGTGGGGTTGAAGATGGGTTGAATCTTTCAATCTGTGACAGTTCTGAAGGAGATTGAGACCTTGGATGGTTGTAGAGCTCCTGCTTCCCAAATATCAGTGGGGATCTGGGCACTCGGCAGCCCTGGGTGTGTGTAAGGTCATTGTAGCAAATGGGAGGAGGAGGGAGTTGTGGAGGTGAGGGGATGTCTTTGCACAGCCTTGGAGCTTGGGCAGTTGGTTCATGCTCATCCTCCTTTGCTGGGCCCTGTGCTGGACCCTTGTCCAGCTGCAGGATCCCTGGGAATGGCCACAGCCCCATTCCCTGTCCCCTGTCCTGCTGGGAATGGCCACAGCCCCATTCCCTGTCCCCTGTGCTGCTGGGAGTGAGGAGATGGAAAAACCAGGAGTGATGTCTGGTCTGGGAAGAAGGAGGAGTGGGGGGAATTTGCTTTTCTTATTTCTGATCTGATTGGTGATAAAAGAAATTGATTTCCCCAAGTTTTGGCCGTGGCAGTAATTGCTGAGTGATCTCTCCCTGTCCTCACCTCAACCCACAAATCTTTTCCTGTGTTTTCTCTCCCATAACCAGCTGGGGAGGGCAGGGATGGAGTGGCTGAGTGGGAGTCCGGCTGAGGTCAGCCCACCACAGTGTGCCAGTGCTCCCTCCTCTCCATACACACTCTGGAGACAAGAAATGAAAATTCCTTTTGGAAATGGTTCTCCAAAGCTCCCCATCCTGGGAACTACTGCTGCTGCTGAGCAGCCTTTCTCCAAAAACTCCCGAATTATGGGTATTGTGAGTTTAATGTAAAGGTGTCAGGTATCTCTGAAGAGAAATTAAGAGAACGTCAAAGGTAAAAACTAAACAAAAGGGCAGACACAAAAAGGCTCCAAATGAGGTGGAAATTGCAGGCAAATAGACAATAGAAGAAAGTTTAAGTAGCAATTTGTACTCCTTTGCACAAGGAAATGCACTTCATTTTTAATAATAATAAAAAAAAATCTTGGAGGATGCTGCACTTCTAAATACAGAGCTAAATATACCCTGGAAAAACCAAAACTGGTTTTTGTGCAGCCACTCCGAACGCGCACGCAGCAAAACAAAAGTGAGCAGTGATTGACAGAGTTAATCTGTCCTTAATAAATGTTTTATTTAAATATTCATTTTCCTCATTTGCATTAATCCCGTGCTGCAGGCCGGCTCTCAGTACAGAACCTGTTCCTGGGTCTGTGAGGAGCAGCCAGGATCCCCAGCTGCCCTCCCAGGATGGAGCCTTCCCATGGGAACAGAAATTGGGAAAAGGATCATTTTCTCCTTGAAATGAGAGCCCCCCATTTGTCCTCTCACTTCATGTCAGATAAAAGCAACAGAAGGGACAAAAACCTTGTGAGGTGAGAGCTGCTGCTGTGCACCGAAGGTTCTTCATGATGATGATGATGATGACAGAGCAGAGGAGAGATGGTGCATTTCCAGAATATTCCTCACAGTTTTTCAAAGGGAAAAAAGGAAAGATTTTTTTCTGGCTGTGCTGGTGTGATCTGTCCCAGTCAGGGAGTTCTGGAGCTCGGCTGGAAGGCCTGTCTGGAGCTGAGGCAGTTCAGGTGTCCCCTGGGAATGTCTCAGAGCTGTGACTGGTGCTGGAAGCGTCAGGAGTTAACTCAGCACCCCCAGAAATCCATGGAAATCCATAATCCTCCAAGTGGGGCTAAGGTGGTTGTTTTCCATGCAAAGAATTGCTGGATTAGATGAAATGCCCATCAAAACTGCAGCTGCCAGGGATTTGGAGGGTGTTGCTAATTAAGGGGATGTTTGTATTTGGTTCACATGTCAGCGGGAGAAGGAGGAACAGTTTCTTCCTTCCTTTTCCCCTTGCCTAATCCATATCTGAGCCACACCAGGACAGCTCCTGAGGATGGCTCTGGTGGCACGTGCTGGCCCACAGGCAGAGCTGGCACAGCTGCTGTGCTTGGGATGCTGTCCCTGTCCCTGTGGGGAAGGGGGATTTGTCCAGGGGGCTCAGGAGGATGCGAACTCAGCAGTGCCTGGTGCCTGCTGTGGTGGGGGCTTGGAGTGACCCCAGAAGAAAAGAGGATGAGTGAAGAACTTCACCCACTTTGTCTCAAACATTCTCAGAGTTTTGTCTGGGATCTGGTCTTGGCCAGGGCTGTTTTTGCAACCCCAGGTGTGCCATTCTCTGTAGGAATTTCTTTATCTCACTCCTCTCAATGGGAAATTTGTCACTGCCTCCTCCCTGTTGCTCCCAGCTCTAAAACATCACTGGGATAATATCTGTGACATGAGGGCTTCCTCCACACCTCCTGCTTCTCTGGCTCCACATCCCCCTAAGTAGGGAACAAGCCCTTAGCTTTCCGCAGGGATTTTGTAGAAAATATTTGGTAGAGCTGGGGAACTGAGGATAAACACAAAATATTTCTGTGTTGTAGCACAGAGATCTTGATTTAGGTGAGAAATCAGTAGCATAAACAAGGTTAAGTGTTGAATTGAAAAGAAAGCCAGGGAAAATGTCAATATCTTCTCGCTAAAAGAAAACAAAATTAAATGACCCCACCAAACCCCACCTTATCTATGTAAGTAGTTGAGCTGGAATATCCACAATTCTTCCCGTGCCTGTGCAGGGTTCAGGTGCTCTTTAAAGCTCAGATTGCTTGTTTATATGTGAATTAGTGATAGGATTTCTGTACTGCTTGTAAGAAACGAGGCAGAATTTGTTTCAAAGATCTAATGAGTGCTGGGCTGTCTGCAGCCAGCAGAACATCTCTGTCCTGCCTGGAATCAGGCTCTGTCAGCTCTGCCTGTGTTTGCTTCAAGAGTTGCCATCACCATCAAAGATACTCACTGTAAATGATTCTGAACGTGTGCTTTTTTTGCTTTACAGCTATTTCTGCATATCCAGGATATTAAAGGGAATGTGTTTTCCTTGAAGGAGGTAGTTTGTATGTTGGAGTTCTTAGAACATGTGCAGAGCGCATTTGTTTTATCTCAGTTTATCTTATTTTGCCCATTTGTGTTTGTTTACAGGTTGGTGTGGTTTTTTTTGTAAATCAGGTTTAATGCTGAAAGCCATTTATAGAACTGAATAATGCAAAGCTGACTCCTGAATGATGAGAAATGCTTGGAGGAGAAAGGATCTCATGTTGGTTTAGCCATGAGTGCCCCACAACGAGCAGGACAGCTGGATGATGCTACCTGAGGAGCTGGGGCTGACCACAGCTTCTTCTGCTCTTCTTCTCCAGATGAAAATCATCTGGAGAAGATCTGGGAATGATGATGATGATGATGATGATGATGATGATGATGATGATGATTTAGCATGCAACAACCTGGTCTAGTGCAGGTGTCCATGCCCGTGTCAAGGGAGTTGGAACCAGATGATCTTTATGGTCCCTTCCAACCCAAACCATTCTGAGGTTCTAAAATCCCTTCTTAGAGATGTGGAGGGCAGATGCTGTCAATAAAAAGCAGCTTATTAAACTGTGGGTTTGTTTGGTTCATCACTTTTTGAGTGTGTGTGTGTGTGTGAGCAGAGGCTCAGGGCTGCCACTGTCGTTTCCAGAATTCAGCAGGTTCCTTTCTGCTGCTGTGGAATGAGTCAGTACAGTTCCTGCTTTGATTTACAAAATTGGATTTGAATCTCTTTGAAACCATTATGCTAAATCAATTTTTAACATAGCAGAGCAAGGAGGTACAAAGCCTCCCTTGTTCTCCAGTTGTGAACTCTTTGGATGAGCGAGCACTGTATAAACAAGACTCAAACAGCATCCGGGGGGAAGGGCTTTGCCAAGGTTGAGCCATGGGGTGGTTTGGGTCAGAGGGGACCTTGAAGCTCATCCAGTTCCACCCCTGCCATGGGCAGGGACAACTTCCATGTCCCAGGCTGCTCCAAGTGCCATCCTTGAAAATTTTCAGAGATCCAGGGGCAGCCACAGCTTCCCTGGGCACCCTGTGCCAGGGCCTGCCCACCCTCACAAGGAAGAGTTTCCACCTAATATTTAACCTGAATTTCCTCTCTTCCAGTTTGAACCCATTGCTCTTTGTCCTGTCACTCCAGTTCCTGATGGAACAGCCGTGGAATAGAGTTTTGCTCTGTTTGTGGCTCCAGGAGGATTTGAGATCCCTCCATCCTTTGGTATTTGGGTTTTTGGGTCTCCCCCCACCCCAGCCCAGCTCCAGAGCTGTCAAGGCTCAGATGAATCACCCCTGAGATGTTTGGGATTTCTGGCATCACTAGCATTGGGCAATCATCCAAATCTGCCAGGCACTGATAGGAATGAATGGGAAGCTCACGTGGTTCCATATGGAAAGCAGGGCAGGGAGAGTTTTCAGATGACGCTGAGGAGACAGACCAGCCTCCATTTGCCCTTTATCCTCCTCCTCTTTTCCCAAATCCATGCTATCTCACTATCCTGTAGGCTGGGGAGGGGACAAACCCCTTACAAAACACTACATATGAATTCCACACAGCATTTCAGGCTGTTCAAATGCTCACATAATTCCAGATTTTTCCTTCCCATCCTTGCCTGGTGCCCATTTGGAGAGGCCAATTGCTGATCCTGTTTGGAATCCTCACCCAGCAGCTTCTGCCCCCATCCCTCCAGGGAAAAAAGTCTGACAAAGAGCATTTATAAGGTTTATGACTTTAATTAAACTTGGAGAACGAGACCTTCCAGAAAACTTCACTGGCACTTTTAAAGAGCCATGTCACTGAGCCCTGACCCCATTATTGTTTTTCCTTTCTTCTGGGAAAAAAAAAAAAAAGGAAAATTTGGTCTGTTTTACTCCTCAAGTGACAAAAGGGCACATGACATGTTATACTTGACCAAATTTTAGTTTGTAAAACCAAAAAATAGGCATAAAAGTTAACTGCAAAATAATTAGAGTTAGGGAGGAAGATGAAGAGCAGGGAAATTTCAGTCTTCCTAAAAATCTCCTTTAGGATAAAAAGAAAGTCTCATGCAAGATTTGAGCAATTTGCTACAGGATAAATCTGATTGCCTAAGAGTTGAGGATATTCCTGAAACAATAATCCAGAGCTGGGAAAGGGGCTCAGCATGGAGAAAAGGAGGCTCAGGGGGCACCTTTGGGCTCTGCTCCCAGGGAACAGGGACAGGAGGAGAGGGAATGGCCTCAGGCTGGCCAGGGCAGGCTCAGAGTGGATGTTAAGGACAATTTCTTCATGGAAATGAAGACCAGGGCAGAGGTGGAGTCCCCATCACTGGAAGGATGTAAAAACCCCCAGGGATGTGGCCCTTGGGGACGTACGTGGGTGATGGTGGCCTTGGCAGTGCTGGACTGCATCATTTCAGAGGGGTTTTCCTGCTGAAATGATCCTGTGATTCCCTGATTTAAGAGCCTGGGGTCAGAGCTCCTCCTGTCTGTGCTGCCTCATGGTGTTGGGTATTTCTGGCTTGTGTTTTGTTCCTGCCTCTGCAGACCCACTTCTTTTGGAGCAGCCCCATAGCTGAGCTCCTGGGGCCTTTACTTTTTTGGGAAAACATGGTTCTGGTCCCTGTTTTTGGCCAAAATGGCAACTTCTTCCTAATCACCTTCTCATTTGAGAGGGAGCACCTGGATTTGCTGATAATCTGTGATTATTCCATGCTAATCTTGCCATTGTAGAGCATGGCTCTGCTTGACACTCAGCAGATGAGTTCATTATTTTCCTTTATATCATCTGCCCTCCAGGCCAGACTTCTCAACAGCTTTTGGTCCATCTCTGTTACCTTCAGTGTTCAGCATGGATTAGTTCTCTGTGCTCTCCTTGCCTGTTGTAGGTAAGATTGTTCAACATCCCCAAACCCCATCATTTTCTGTTCCTTGGGTGGCAGTTTTACCAGATCAATCAGCACTGCCTGGTTGTTTTGCAGGCTGTGGGGTGTGTGGTGCCCTTTGGAGTAGGCTAAATCCCAGGATAAGGCTTGCCACAAAAGCTCAGGGTTACAGGCAAACAGGAGAAAATCACTGGAACCTCCCAGTGCTGCCAGTGCTGGAATATAACAAAAAAAAATATTTCAAAATGCTGCACTGAACTACTTAGTTCTGAGCCAGGATCCCAAAATAACCACCTTTCAGTTGGTAAAATAAATTATCAAAGTCTTTCAGATCCAAATGTAATGCTTGGGCAAATTAATCCATTGTTGTATTGTTATAGTGCTCTAATCATATTTTTATATATCCCAGGAGCTGGAACTAAGAAGCATTTTGCTGTCAGTGCAAACACAATAATAAGAATAGTCTTAACAAAGTGACGTGCACTTAGTTGACTTTCTGAAATACATTTCAGCAGAAATTACAGATGCTTTTTTACTTTTCATTATCATTAAGGTCCAAATAACTTCCTTGTATTGAAACCCAGGTTTACTTTATCTGCTTTAATAATTATATTGAGGCTCATTATGGACACCTTGTTTGTAATTCTGGCTTTTCTCATTGAATTCTGAATGTGTTATTACAAAAGTATGTACTTTAACAGATGGAGTTATATTATGGCAACGTTTAGTTCCAGTTGATCTTTTCTAAAGAGCATGCTGAGTGATCTCGGGCTAAATACAACCAAGGCAGCATCTAGCTGGATTTTTATTTTATTTTTTTTCCCCCTAATAGCATTTTCCAGGCTGCTTGGGGGATAGCAGAAACCAAGAAATGCCACTGGATTGAGCAGGGCAGCTGGGAAAGGTGGGATGATGAGGATGTGGTGATGGGGAAGAGGTGTGGAAGCTGCATCAAAGGCAGGGGAGAGTTCTCCAAGAAAATATCATAGTTGGTGTCAAGGTTGTCTCATTTGCCAGTGGGATATTGCTTTAATGGTGTTCTTTTTTCCTCTCCAGTTTACATAATGAGATCAAGCTAATTAAACCATGTCTAGCTCTGGGAAAAGATCAAAATGTGAGCTTTTTTTATTGCACTTTATTAAAACCTTCACCCTGTAATGGAAGATTATAGGAAGTACTTTGCTACCAGTGCATCTTCCTCATCCCTGAAAAAATGCAGCTCCTCTTTTTTACCAAAAGTTCCTTGGTTTTCATTGGTTTTTTCTCCAAGTTGATCATGTTTTGGGAGCTCCCAGAAGGTGCACACTGATGGGGTTGGGTAGATTAGGTATGAAGGTAATAATGAGTAGGTGCAGGGAGGTGTTTCATGCCAGCAACAGTGAAACCTCCTGAAAAGGGTCTTTTTCTGTAGAGTTGTGGAGGAGTTGCTTAGCCCAGTTTGTTCAACATGTGTCCATGTTCACAGGGGTTCTTGGATTGGGGAAGAGATGAGGATCTGACTCCATGTTTCAGAAGGCTGATTTATTATTTTATGATATATATTACATTAAAACTATACTAAAAGAATAGAAGAAAAGGATCTCATCAGAAGGCTAGCTAAGACTAGAAAGAAATGATAACAAAGGTTTGTGTCTTGGACAGAGAGTCTTAGCCACCTGACTGTGATTGGCCATTAATTAGAAACAACCACATGAGACCAATCACAGATGCACCTGTTGCATTCCACAGCAGCAGATAACCATTGTTTGCATTTTGTTCCTGAGGCCTCCCAGCTTCTCAGGAGAAAAAATCCTAAGGAAAGGATTTTCCATAAAGGAGGTCTGCGACACAACACATTCCTTGTCCCACACAGCTGGCTGGGAGGAATCAAGGGCCTCCCTGGGCTTGAGAATGATTTTCTTTACAGCCTCCTTACATTTGAATGTGTGTTTTTCCCATCCAGTTTTGCATTCCTAAAAAAAAATAAAAAATAAAGACTCAAAACCAAACCAAAACAACAACAAAAAAAGAACAAAAAGGAATGCAGGGGAATGAAGAGATGGTGATTTCTGTTGAGGTTAAATGCAAACAGGGCCTCACTTGGGGGTGGTGGTGACTGGGTGCTCTCCCTGCTGGGCCAGGGGTGCTGTGGGGTGCCCACAGGCGTGGCTGGTGTCTCACAGAGTCCTGACAGAGTGCCCACAGTGGTGTCTGTGTCTCACAGAGCCCTGGGGTGACCCAGTGGTGGCTGTGTCTCACAGAGCCCTGGGTGCCCATAATGGTGGCTGTGTCTCCCAGAGGCCTGGGGTGCCCACAGTGATGGCTGGTATCTCACAGAGCCCTGGGGTGACCCCAGGGATGGCTGGTGTCTCATAGAGGCCTGAGGTGCCCACAGGGGTGGCTGTGTCTCACAGAACCCTGGGGTGCCTGCAGTGATGGCTGGTGTCTCACAGAGCCCTGACAGGGTTCCCACAGGGGTGGCTGGTGTCTCACAGAGCTCTGGGTGCCCATAATGGTGGCTGCTGTCTCACAGAGCCCTTACAGAGTGCCCACAGTGGTGGCTGTCTCACAGAGCCCTGGTTGCTGCTGGCTCTCCCCTCTCCAGGGTCTCAGATGGGTCCCCCTGGTGCCAGTGCCTGTGGGGGGGGTGTTGGTGGCACTGCTGTCACCTCCCAGGTCTGCATTACAGGAGCTTTCCGGGCTGGTATTAAGGTAGGGAGCTCTTGCCAACATGAATATATGACTGTATTAGATCATCATAATTATATTTCAAGCTGGAATGATTTCAGAGGACTGGGAGGCAGCAAGGCTCTCCCAGGCCTTCTCCCCTTGCAGGGGAGCTGAGGTTCAGGTGCTGCTTTCCCCTCCATCTCATCTCAGGTGGGCTGGGATGGAAGTTTCTCATGGCTGGGCTGAGTTGCAGAGTGCCTCTGAGGTCCCACTGAAATCCCAATTTCTCCATTTGGAGCCTTGATGGTGACTTGGAAAGAAAGGTAGGGAAAAGGAAGGGAAGCTTTTGTTTGGGGTGTGTTGGGTTATCCCCACCTGGCAGGGTGGCACTGTGGCTGTGCTCTGCCAGCTCTGGGCTCTTCCTCACCCTGCCAGGTTCCCCAGAGCCTGGCAGGGACTGGGATGTGCAGGGGGACCAGGACATGTGTCCTGTAGGATTTCTCTGCGTTGGTAACTGCGCTGTCTCCTGGTGAATAATTGATAAATAAAGTGTGGAAGCAGAGCTGGATCCACAGGGTCAGCACCAGCCTCTCCTTGCCTTGATGGGCTTTTAGATGAGGCCCTGCAGAATAACTGATGGTGGGTTGGTTTTTTTTTTTTAAATCTGTGCAAGATCTTAAAATATATTAGGGTTAATGCAATCAGTGCAATTGGGAAGCGCTGCTGTGACGGACAGATGGCCAAAAGCACTTGGAAGCACAAGTGGGTTTGCACCAGAAGGAGAGCTGGGATCTGGCTGATGGATGCCCCTGGTGATGCAGGAGGAGGGAGCACCCTGAGCTCCCACCCTGCTGAGATGCTGCTGCTTTGCTCCACCTCAGGGTCCCAGTCCTGCTCTCCTCCCACTGCAATAAATCCCAGCCCATCCATGGAAGCAGCATTTGAGCTCCCAAGTAAATTTTTTTTCTTTTAAAGAAAGCAATCCTTGTCATAATTCAAGATATGTGTGTGCTTTCTTTTCCTGTTCAACTCAAGCAGCCACTGAACACACTTAATAATGTTTTTTGCAGTATTTCGGCGGTATGAATGTACATGGAAATTACAGCAAAGGCATCATTTTTTTAACAGCTGTGTTTAGTTGAATAACAGATTTAGAAAGTGCAGACTTTAATTAATCTGTGTTTTCTGCTGGGATTTCAGCACCATCTGATTTACTTTTCATGGCTGAAAAGTGTAATTGTAGTTTTTCCCTTTAGCTGCGAGTTTATCCTCCCAAGAAATCAATTTGGTTTTTCTTTTTCTTTAAGCAATCTCAATATCAAACTGATGATACCTGGGATGCAATACAGGTAATGCCCTGGCTCGGGCTGCTGTGGAGTTGAGAAGAAATATCTGTCAAAAGGTTTGCCTGGAAATGCTGTTTTTCCTCTTCCCTATCACAGCAAGCATCCAAATCCTGTACTCTGGGGCTGGAGGGCAGATGGGTGACTGGAAGGTCAGGACTGGTGTTGCTGCAGAAACCTCTGAGCACAAAGGATTTTTGTTATCTTTGATTCAGTTTTGTTAGTTGGAATTATGGTAGGGAGAGACTCTCTGTGTGCTTGCTCCTCATTGTAAAACATGTTTGTGTGAGATTGTTGCTGTAACTCTGCAGATGTTCCTCAAAAAATTCACTCCTGGAGGTGCTGGGGGATGCCTGGGGATCACAAATAGTGGTGGAAGCAGAGGCAGGGACTGCGATGTTAAATTGCATTTCTCATGCACTGTTGATCACTCATTGCTCTGTATCTGCCAGGATCAGTTGTAAGTGTTGTGAACATGCAGAGCTTCTGTGGCTTTGGGATTTTCCTTTAAAATCAGCCTGTTGTGGCCATGTGTCCTTGCCCCACCTCTGCCTTTGCCCTGGAACAAAGCTCCCTAGGCTGAGAGGAGAATTCCATGCCTGGGTGGTTGGAGTTGCTCGGTCAGGCTGCTCCTGTCAGTGTCTGCTGGCTCTGGGGAACCCACAGGGGAATGAGTGAGTGTCCTTGTCGTCCAAACCTTGTGTGAACCAGCCTGGCAGGGTGGGCAGGCCCTGGCACAGGTTCCCAGAGCAGCTGTGGCTGCCCTGGATCCCTGGCAGTGCCCAAGGCCAGGCTGGACACTGGGACACCCTGGGACAGTGGGAGGTGTCCCTGCCATGGCAGGGGTGGCACTGGATGAGACCCTCTGTGAGTAGTGGTGTGCTCCCAGCAGTGCTTGTCATGAGCTGGGTTGGTTAGAAGGAAGGTTTTACAAAATAAGGGCATTACTTTGCATTCTTGGAGAAGTCTGTGTAATTTCAGTTACTGTCAGATGTCCCTTCCCCCCTATTTCTATTTTCTGAGGTTTCTGTGGGGTGTGGTGTCTTACAATGGCAGAAGGGAAGCAGCACCTTTGGAGTCTGAGTGGAATCTTAGCATGGCTGCTAATCTGAATGAGAAAAAAAAATCTTGATGGGCTTTAAAACTTATTTTAATTAAGGTTTTTCCTTTCATCTTGCCAAAGCCCTGAATGAGCTCCTTCATTCTCCCACAAATACACACAGTCCCTGCTGGTGCAGGCACTCACGGAGAGCTGCAGCTGAAGGGTCAGATCCAGACTGGGAAACACCCTGTGCCCAAAATGAACTAAAGCAGGGTTTGGGCAAAGTTAAAAAAGGCCAAACTACCCAAACTGCCTGCCAGGGATCCTCCAGTGGGGTCCTGTGCTTCCCAGTTTTATTGAACAACAGGGAACTGGGAGAGCTGCTGTTACCAGCCTGTGGAGCTGTGGATTTGACAGGCCGGGTATTTAGCTTTGTAGAGATTTGTCTACACATTTGTGCCTTTTTGTGGTGCTCCACAACCTTGGGTGGTTTTTGCTCCACAACCTTGGGTGGTTTTGCTCGACAACCTTGGGTGGTTTTTGTTCCACACCCTTGCGTGGTTTTTGCTCCACAACCTTGGAAGATTTTGATCCACAGCTTTGGGTGGTTTTGCTCCACAACCTTGGAAGGTTTTGGTCCAGTGATTTTGCTCCCTGGGTTTCCCCTGGAGGTTTGGGAGATGCTTGGTGGGAGGTGGACACAGCAGGGTCCTGAACCCAGATCTCTGTGCCTGGCAGATGATGCTGTGACCTGCTCTGGATGTTGGGGTTTCTGAGACATTCCTGGTGTGATTTCTGCTGAAACCAGCATGTTCTGACACAACATTTTGCCATCAATGAATTGGTGGACAAACTCAACAGGGATTTTTTTCTAATATGTCCACTCTGCAGCTCTCATGCTGTGCCAGCTTTTGGCTGGGGGGCATCATGTTGGTGAGGGGAGAAGCATTTGCCCTGGAGAGGCATTTGGGACCTGTTGTCCCATCCTCCATGGGGTGACCCATCCTCCATGGGGTCACCCATCCTCCATGGTGTGTCCCATCCTCCGTGGGGTCACCCATCCTCCATGGTGTGTCCCATTCTCCATGGGGTGTCCCATCCTCCACGGGGTGTCCCATCCTCTTTGGTGTGTCCCATCCTCCATGGGGTGTCCATGGTGTGTCCCATCCTCCATGGGGTGTCCCATCCTCCGTGGGGTGACCCATCCTCCATGGAGTGTCCCAATCTCCATGGGGTGACCTGGGGCACAGCCAATCCCGGGCGCATCTCTGGAGCGGCTGTTCCTCGGGTGTCCCATCCTCCATGGGGTGTCTCAATCTCCATGGGGTGACCCAGTCTCCATGGGGTGACCCGTCCTTTGTGGGGTGTCCCATCCTCTATGGTGTGTTCCATCCTCTGTAGTGTGACCCATCCTCCATGGGGCACCCATCCTCCATGGTGTGTCCCATCCTCCATGGGGTGACCCGGGGCCCAGCTGATCCCAGGCGCATCCCTGGAGCGGCTGTTCTGTGGGTGCCCCGCTCGCTGCAGTTTGCCCCAGGCACGGTGCCAGCCCGAGGGAAGGAAGGCTGAGGAGCAATCAGCAATGAAAGGAGCCACCTGCACGCGGCGGGGAGCCGCTGCCGGGGCTGGGCGAGCGGTGCCAGCGCTCAGCGCTCATGCCAAGCCTTGCTGTGCAGCCCCGCTCCCCGGGGAGGCAGCGGAGGGGGCTGCTCCCTGCCGGCCTCCCCGGGGCTTGGGGAGGGATATGAGCTGGGATCGGGGCTGTGGGGATGTGCCAGGACACGGCTCCGTCAGGGCGAGAAGCGAGGGGGTGTGGAGAGCGATGGGGTTGGGCTGGAGCATCTTTGATGCTGCGGTACAGGAGGGGGACAGCTGAGCTGAGCCGGTCAGAATGTGAAATTCCCACTGCTTTGGCTGTGTGAACCACAGGCTGCACCACCAGCAAATAGCCTGGGAGGGAAATACGGCCTTTTAAAGAGCATTTGTATCCTCTGCTGGTTGGTAAGAATGGCCCAGGCAGGTGGAGGTATGTAGAGGGGTGGTGTGATGTACAGATGCTGCTGTCACCACACTGCTCCCCATTCCCACTTTGATAGATAGGGTTTGTTTGGAGAGGGAGAGTTTGAGATGTGTGTGGCCACGTAATCACTTGGGTTTTATGTGAGGGAAGGCACATGAAAATCACCTCCAGCCCCACACTGCCCCATGCCTGCCACCTGCAGAAGGATCTAGCTCAATATATCCAATTTTTGGTCTCCTATTAGGATAGGCCTCGATATCCTCTGCTGGTTGGTAAGAATGGCCCAGGCAGAGGGGTGGCCTGACGTGCAGATGCTGCTGTCACCACACTGGTCCCCCAGCCTGGAGCTGGCAGTGCCCCATTCCCACTTTGACAGGTAGCATTTGTTTTGGAGAGGGAGAGCTTAAGATGTGCATGTGGCTATGCAATCACTTGGGTTTTATGTTGAAGGAAGGCACATGAAAATCACCACCCCCCTTCAGCCCCACACTGCCCCATGCCTGCCACCTGCAGAAGGATCTAGCCCAATATATCCAATTTTTGGTCTCCTATTAGGATAGGCCTTGATAAGGTCTCTTTCAAACAGCCAGGGAAATTCACTCCCAGCATTTTCCGAGGGCTGCAGTTGTGGATTCAGAGCAGTCCCTGCCCTCTCCCTGCTGTGCTGCTTGCAAGGCGAGGGGAAGCCGGTCTCCAAAGTGCTGCGAGAGGAAACTCACTCTTGCGAAGCTGGGCCAAAAATGAACGGTTTTTATAGCATACAAATGTTACCTACAGCTATTTATACACCCTCCTCAAAGGCTATTTATACCCTTCCCTGCTTTTGTGCTGCTGGCTGGAGAATATCCTTACATTCAGTGTTTTCGGCGGCGTGGGATGTTCTTCAGCCGTCGCCCGACTGCAAGGACCGTCTGTTTCCAACATCATTCCTGGAAGAAGAGGGCAATCCATGGGCTGCAGCCAGTGCCACGGCTCTGAGAGCAGGGCTGGCATCCTGGCTGCCAGCCTGACCAAGGGGAGAAGGGGATGAAATGATCCTAGCAGTGTTAATGAAAGCCATGAGTTCATTCAGAAGGGGGTGGCTCCTTGCCTCGAAGGTCAGGAGTAAGTTTTCCCCCCCTTTCCCACACTGAGGGTCAGGAGTAAGTTTCCCCCCCCTTTCCCACACTGAGGGTCAGGAGTAAGTTTTCCCCCCCTTCCCCACATCATGCAGTCGATCAGGAGCAGTGTGAGGTTATTTTATTGTTTCCAGGAGCGCCGGACCCAGGCTCCCTGCGGGAGGTCGCATGCTTGGCTTGCTGCATCATTGATCCAGCCTGCCAGAGAAATTCTTTATTCCTCTTAAATGTGGACTTGCACTTAGAAAGCAAACAATCCTTTAACGTTTCTGAGGCTGAAAGCAGAAAAACTAGTGGCTTTTGTCATCGGGGATGCTGTCTTTTTTGATCGCTCTGGGAATCCAAGGGAATGTGCTACCCAACAAAGCAATTTTGTTTAAAAAAAAAAGGGAAAAGGGAAGGGATTGCAGCTTCCTGTGCTCTAGATAATTGGGGCTGTCTCCTCTGCATCTATACAGCACTCTGGTTTGGAAGCTGAATGGTTTTTAGGTTTCCCTGACTCACACCATGAAGTTTCCAGTTCAGTCAGTACCAGCCAGCCCTGGTGTGCTGAGTTTGGCAGCCACCCCTTCTTTCAGTGGTGGATATTTGCTTATGACAGATAAACAAAAATATCTTCATTATCTTTGGAAAAATGCTGTGTCCTGTTGAAACATCATCGCTGTGTCCAAGATTGGTTTTGTTTTTAGAAATGCTGATGGAATGGCTTTTTGTGGGAGGCTTTTCCCAGAGGAGTCCCCAGGAGCAGAACCTGCTTTGCCTTGGTCTGCTGCATTTGAATTTTGCCTTCCTGCAGCTGAGGTTGCCTCTGTCACTACCACTTATTCACGAGATGTTCTGGTGGTCCTGTGTGGGTTAGCGCTGTGCCCTGTGCTGTGGTGCAGAGGGAGAGGTGCTCCTGAGCTTTTCCAGCACTGGTGGGGCCAGGACAGCAGTGATGCCACTTTTCAAATAGCAGGAAATTGGGCAGCAATGCTTCCTTTCAGTTGGTGCTTGGCTTTTCTTATCTCAAGCCAAACTTTTCCAAGGTTGCCTGCAAGTTCTGTGTGCCTCTGGGTGCTGTTGATGGGGAGCTGCATGTGCAGTGTTTGTAAATCCTCCTCCTCCTCCTCTCCATTCCCCTCACCACTTCTGTTGTCCCTTTCTCCACCATGATGACAAAGAGGCGACTTCCTGTCATTATTTTGTGCAGAAAGAACCTTCCAACTCCTCCTGAACCTGCGAATGGATTTCTCAACCTCCAGCTATCCGAGGTGTAAATGAGATGGGAGCGGGGGCTTTGCACAAATCCCACCTTCTCGCCAGCACCCTGCACCCTGCCTGCTTCATTTGACATTTTTCTCTCCTAATAGGGATTGTTTTTTCCAGAAATCCCCCCAAATTTGTTAATTGCCAGCACTGCCAGGCTGGCATTGAGAGGTGCTGGTGCTGTGCAGCTCCAGGGGCAGGGACCCCCAAATCCTGAACAATTGTGATGTACTGTGCAGCTTGGGCAAAGTGCATTTGTTGCCTTGGAAACAAATAGCAGCAGTGAACAACTCAATGAAATTTATGGAATCAACTTCAATAAATCTTGATGATAAACGTGCAAAAACATACCCAGTTTGATGAAGACCTCCAGTATGCAGATGTGAAGGGTGGCAGTAAGTTACAGAAGTGCTTCAGCGCTGATTTTGGGCTGCCACGGTCATGTTCCTATAAAATGGGATTTTTTTGTTGCTTCTGAGGAAGCTGTCTGCTGCTTTTCATAGATATGGCATTTAATTTTAATTTCCAGGGTATCTTTTAGTTTAATTGGCATGCTGGATGATTACAGTGGGTTGTTTTGTCTTTTGCAAAGCCTGATTCATATCGAACTCGGGATAAAAATAAAATTGAAAGCGGTGGCAATCCGAGGGAGCACAGAGGGCCACGTCGCCCGCCTCCAGGAAGGGTGCAAAATTTCACAAATTAATTAAAGCAGTTATGTAGGACATCTCCCTAATTCCTTGCATCAGCCTGTGAGTGTTACAGGTCAGGGATTTTGTAGTTACAGCCAAGCTCTCTGGCAGGTTTCTCTCTCGCGTGGAAAGGTCTCTCTATTTACCTGTGCATAGGAACAGGGTAGGTTTATTGTATCTCAGCCAGTGATATTTTCTGAAATTGATATTTTTCCTTCCTGGTTTGACCTGTGGATCGATGAGGGTTCAGGAATATCAGTGGGCTTGTCTGGAGATGATGCTGTAAACCTTTAACACAGCCCTTAATGCAACAAGATGTTTCCCCATTAGTTCCCTCGCCTCTTCTCCTTACAGGGCCTTATTTTCACGATTTTCTGCCAGGTCAGGAAGCACTGGGAATATTTATTTCTTCCTTCTGTGGTGTGCTGGACCCCAGTTTTGCCCTTCAGCAGCTGAAGGGGCTGCATGGGGCCACAACCTCCCTCTGTCCCCTGTGCTGCAGCCACCTTGTCCTGCTGGGCTGGCGCCCAAACCCAAGCCCAGGGACAGGGATGTCAGAGAGTGCCAGCATGGCTTGGTTCAAAGGGACCTTAAAGCCCATGCAGTTCCACCCTGCCATGGGCAGGAACACCTTCCACCATCCCAGGCTGCTCCCAGCCCTGTCCAGCCTGGCCTTGGGCACTGCCAGGGATCCAGGGCCAGCCACAGCCGCTCTGTGGAATTGTTATGGGATATTGGGCAGGAATTGTTCCCTGTGCCAGGGCCTGCCCACCCTCCCAGCCAGGAATTCCCAATTCCCAATATCCCATCCATCCCTACCCCCTGGCAGTGGGAACCATTCCCTGTGTCCTGTCCCTCCATCCCCATGTCCCAAGTCCCTCTCCAGCTCTCCTGGAGCCCCTTTAGGCACTGGAAGGTGTTATAGGGACATTTTCACCTTTAAGGAGTTGCCTCCCTGTATCTTAAGCCAATTTCTCTGCAGAATCCTCTTTTTTCCCACCCTGCCCAGTGGGTGCTTTGGATTTGATGGATTTTGGAGCTCTGGTCATCTCTTAACCTTGGCCCTCCCTTTTTCTTCTCTTACACCATCTTTCCTTACTCCTGGAATGAGATTGTTCCAGAATGTAAAGACTTCATGTTAGTGCTGTCCTTGGACTATTGTGAGTGACAAAACCCCAGCCAGGATCCTGCTCCTGCCCTGGCACCTGAATTGCTGCTGTTGTTTCAGAGGCACCACTTTAATTTGTTCCTTGGATCTGCCCAGATTCCCAGGCAAGCCCTCACGTTGCTCAGTACCTTCCAGCCCACAAAGTCTGTGCTCCCCCATGTCAGCCCTAATATTTTGGATGGATTAGGAAAATCCCTGTGGATGTTGAGGATCACACCTGTAAATCACCCCAGGTCTGGTAGCAGAGCTTGGGATGTGACTCTGCCGAGCTCATAGCAATGGATTTTAATTTATTTAATGCTGGCTGTATTCCTCACCTTGGCTGGGATCAAATCTGACTTTCCCTTAGATTTCCTCAGGTGTGGAGGGCTGGAAACCCGAAGGGCTTCTCCAGCAACCCCAGGCACGTGGGATGGTGGCTGAGCTCTGCTCTGATGTTTACAGACCACCAGAGCTCTTCCCATTAACATACAACTGTATAAGACAGCTTGAACTCCATTAGGAGCTAAATTTAGTGACTCACTAACTCCTTTTTGATATGTTTTTATAATTTCATTGTATTATGACACTTGGTTTTAAATTTGCATGAGTAAATGAGCCTCTTACTAAGTCAGGTAAAAAGATTTTTCACTTATCTACCATGAAATAAGACATTAAAAAAATAGTGAGTAGAGAAAGCAACGTATCCTTGACATATTTAGTTTACATTTTTTCCAACTGTGCTGACTGAACGTTTCTAACCATTAATGATCCAATAAAGCTGTTTGTACCGCTTTAACAGGCTAAATAATTTCACATTAGGAATACATTTTGTAATTAATTTAGTATTTTGTGGGGGAACCCTATTTTTGGAAAATACAAATTTACATTTAATTGCACTCACAATCTGACTTGGAAGAGGCAGCGAGTGAAAACTGGCCTTTTATGGTTCACCTCCAAACAGGAAAGTCCATGGAAGCAGTTAACAGTAGTGAGCAACTTATATTGGGATTTCCATGACTTGTTCAATGAATTCCTGCAGGGTTCCTTAAAAACACCCCCTGGGCAGGGAAGCTCCTGCAGCTGGTGAAAGATGAGACCTCACACCTTCGCCCCTGGGGTTCCACCAGCTTGTGCTTCACTAGCATGGATTTATGGGTTGGTTTTTATTTCTGAACTTTCATTCAGGATAACCTTGGCAAGACGTGAACAACTTTGGGATTTGCACCTCAAAAGTATTTTCCTCCTCATTTCCTACTGGAGAAGAGGCCACCCAAGGCCCTGCTGCCAGTGGGATCTGGGGGATGTGTGTGGGGAGCATCCCTTTGCTTTGTTCAGGTGATGAGCAGCGAGGAGATGGCACTGGTGATCCTTTGGTCCTGACCTGGGCTGTGGTGATGATCTCATGGGGAGGTGAAAGTTCCTCTGTTAATTATCCAGATTTTTGACTCTCTCCATCTCTCTGGACATCACCAGCTTTTAATTTTTTTTGTGTGTTACGATATTTTTTCTTCTCTTTCCCTTCGTTTCATTAACAGTGACAGATGCTTTTAATTAAAAAGAAACGGCAAAATAAAATCCCGAGTAAAACAAAAAGAGAATATTCTAATTTGGCGTGACATTATGAGGCAGGATGGCTCCTGGCATCCAAGGTATGGAAAAGGTCATCTTCCACAGCTCCAGCCTTTTGCAACAGTGGAATTAAGTTCAAACTCAGGCTGGTTTTGAAGTCTTAAGTCTCTCCAGGGATTCCTTTCATAACATCTTCGAACTGGATAACACTACAGTAAATGAAATACACTGCACTGGATTAAAGGGTTATTTCCCCTGTGTATCGAGCTGACACAGAATCCCAACCCTCAGGTTGCCTCCAAGTTGTCTCTATCTGCTGATCCCCTCCCTGCTTTACATAACAGCTCGTGGAGTTTTTGCAGGGAAAGTTTTGCCGTTATTTATTCAGCTTCGGCGCTCGCGCGGAGCGATTTTATGCAGCCAGGAGCTGAAATAAAGCAGCTAAATGGGAAGGAATTTAATGGGCATCAAAACGTGAGGGAAGCAATGCAGGGAAGAGCAGAGCTGCCTCTCCAGCTCTGTAATTTGTGCTGAAACACAAACTGTGGCTGTGCCTGCGCTGCCACTCGCAGCGCCCGCAGTGACAGCGGGGCTGGGAAACGCTGCTGTGCTCTGAGCTGGCTGCTCCAGCAGCCACAATTTGTTAGGGGTCGTTTGCAGTGTGTTCTCTTGTAGAACAAATGTTCCTTTTGACTTTGAACTCGGTGCCTGGTGCAGACTTTGCTGAGGGACGGGCACCCAAACTGCGGCAATCTGCTGAGCTCCAGAGCCCAGGGAGAACCAGCCCTGTGAAACCTGGGAGCATTGGATCCTCCAGATCTGTTGTGCCATCCCATGGGCAGTGCCCTGGGCCAGGCTGGTCCCCTTGAGGCTGGGGAAGGTGGTATCTCCAATTTGGCATGGCAAAGCACAGTGGACATGTATTGAACCTGCTCTGGAACTGCACAAATGGTCATGGTCCTTTGTTTCCCCCACCAGAACACTGATTAAAGACTGTCCAAATTCATGAAACATGAAATCTCCAACAACATTTTGACAAGGAAAAGGGAGAGAACTGTGACCGTGTTCACAGGAGTCTCAGGTTGAGGGAAGAGACAAGGATCTGACTCCATGTTTCAGAAGGCTGATTTATTATTTTATTCTATATATTACATTAAAACTATACTAAAAGAATAGAAGAAAGGATTTCATCAGAAGGCTGGCTAAGAATAGAATAGAAAGGAATAATAACAAAAGCTTGTGACTGGGACAGAGAGTCCGAGCCAGCTGACTGTGATTGGCCATTAATTAAAAACAACCAACATGAGACCAATCACAGATGCACCTGTTGCATTCCACAGCAGCAGATAACCATTGTTTACATTTTGTTCCTGAGCCTTCTCAGGAGGAAAAATCTTAAAGAAAAGATTTTTCATAAAAGATGTCTACGACGGAGAACTGTTTCTTCTCCATCCCTGGCTCCTCCCATTTTATTTTATCCAAGGCTGGCTGCTTCAGATGGAAAGCAGGAGCTGTGTTATGGAGTGTTTATTTAAGATAAAATGGATTCTCCATATGCTTGATCCATTTGGGCGTGGCAGGAACAGGGCCCTGTGCTCTGTGTGTCCCTGTGTACCTCTGGATCCTGTTCCCTGGTGAATCTCCTCTCCCACACCATGGTTTTCTCTGGATGTGCTTATGGGTGCCTCTGGAATAACCACAGCTCCTCTCCACCAACCCCAAACCCCTCTCCTAAGAGCTGGAGTATCCATGGAGCTGCTGCTCTCCACAAGGATGGGGAGATGCCCCTGATAATTCTGACATGCTTTGTCCCCAGAACTTTTGGGATGAGGGCCCTGTGGAAGGTGCTCAGCAGGATTTGTCCCTGCTGAAGTGACCCCACAGGCATCAGGTTCCTCTGTTTCCAAATGTTATTCCCATATAAACACATGCATTAAAAACCTGTGGGAAACAATACTTTGGGGATTCTGCTGTCCACAAGTAATTAAAATCCATGACATTTTCAGACTTCCTTCTCACTGAACAATCTGGGAGCAGAAGCAGGAGCAGGGAATTGCATCTGCTGGGTGGCTGGAGGTGCCCTCATGCTCCCACAGCCTCCAAGGTGGTCACTGTCTTTCCAGGAGGTCTCAAATCTCCCTGGAAAAGCTGGGACATATTGAAAATATGCTCCTAGCTTTTAGCACTTCCTCCAGATTATTTCTTCAAGTATTTAAAAATATATTTTATAGCACTAAAATAAATGTTAATGAGTCTGCATGGCTTGGGGCTAACAATAGTATTTCTATTTCCATCCAGCAGCCTGGCAGGGCATTTGGCTATGGAAGAGCTGGATGTGGAGACCTGGCTGTTTCTTTCTGACTCGGTCCTTGATGTCTTGAACAGTTTTATTCTCTTGTGCTTTACTTTCCCTGTTTTGCTAAATAGCAATGAAAAAGCTTCCTTGCTTTGTTCAGGCACCTGGGATTTATCAAAGGCCTCTGGGCAAGTGTTAAATGCTGAGCTGGGTATAAAAAGCGTTATTTAGTGTTATGTTTATACCTCTTCAATGTTAGCGTGTATTTTTATATACTCCTTGCGGTGACCTTTGTGTTTTTCCAACCAAGCAGACAATCTCCTTCACTTGGGGGGTTGATTTTTTCCACTGCCTGCCGTGGCATCTTCCAAGTGATTTTGTAAATATGCTTTTTTTGGGGTGTTTTCAGTGTTTGGGCTGGGACTCGTGGTGCTGGAGGTGCCAGTTGCACACAGAGGATGGGAGAGTTGCCACGAGGAAAATAACAGCGTGGAAGTCCATTGCTCTGATTCCTCACCTCCCTTGTTTTCCTCAGCTACAATCAGAGGATATTTTAGGGGTCCCAGCTGCCATGTTTGATGGGCAGTATTTGGGGTACCCCAGGCCCTGAGGAGGCTGCAGAGGAGAGGGTGTGGGCAGAGGTGTGGGAGTGGATGGGATGGCAGGAATTCAAGGCTGGCACGGTGTCAGAGGCAGCGAGCCCTGCTCGGAGCAGCTGCGTTCCCCAGGACTGCAGGAAGCCAAATGGTTTGTTTGTCTGTTTACATGGGTGTGTGGGGCTGTGTAGGGGAAAACCACTTAGCAGAAATTCTGCTATTAAAGCAGATGGTGGGAGATTAATCTGGTTTTTAGGGGGGTACTTGCTGCTACGATGACCACGTTATTAATTCCTTCCCGTGCTAGGAGTCCTTCCATCCTTGCAGGGGATGGGGGGATTGTGTTTCCTGAAGCTCTCTCTCAGCTCCTTCCTCCCTTCCTCACAAGCTGATGTGGTATTTTGGGAAGCAGAGGAGCGTTTTGTCAGGGTTGTTGTTGCAGTTTCTCTGCCCGTGCTCCCTCCATGCTGTCCTCTGCTCCAGCCCTTTCCAGTGCTCCTGTGGCAGTTCCAGCTGCCTCCTGGCCCTCCTGCAGACCCCTCTGCTGCTGCTCAAATGCTGGTTGTTAGCCTAGATTTCCTTTTTTCCCTTCCATTTTAGAAATTGCTCTTTTTTCCCCCCTGCCGTATCACTGACAGCCGCGTTCTCCTTGACAGTTGTGATATTTGTATGTGTGCATAAAAACAGTAGGAAGCATTTATGTAGGTGTCACTAATTTAATTTAATATAATCTGATCTGGATGTATAGGGGAGGACTGCTCTGTGCTGAAAATGCTTCTCTTTATTTTACAGTCTCCATCGTCATCAAATACAACTCCTGTCATTCTCCTCTTCCATTCACCTACCCAAAGACCAAATCTGGAAATAGTAACCAAAAGAGAAGCCCACGTCACACACAGAGCAGGGAAAGGTTGAAATAATTGAAGGGTAAGTGATTTTTTTTTCTTTCACTCTTATTCTGTGTGTAAAGCTACAATAGGAAGTGCAAGACTGTGTAAAGAAGCCGTTAGGCACACACACAGCTGCTCTGTGTGCAAAGTGGAAAAAAATGCCTGAAATGCTGCTTTGCTGATCAGAGCAAGGTGAGGGGCAGTTTGGGGTGCTGGTGCTGGTTCTGCTCCTGCCTGGGGGGAGCAGAGGCTCTGCTCAGGCTGGCATGGCTGTGGCTGGTCTGAAGGAGCCCCCAGCCGGGATATCGGAGTCTCCCGCTGCTCGAGAGCTCTTGTGTCATTTCCTTCTCTCTTCCCCACTTCAAGCCCCTCTCAGCTGGGGTGGGGAGCTGTGTGCTCCTGTGGGGCAGGATGTTTTGCCTTGCTGCCGCTCCCTGCAGCCCCTGAGTTCCTGGAGAGCGAGCTGGCGGTGCCTGTGCTGGGATTTTCCAAAGGGAAGCGTTGATGGGGGCTGCAGGAGGCACAGACTGGCTGGCAGAGCCAGGAGGCCTCTCCTGGAAATGTTTGCCTCCAGGCTTTCCTTTTGCTGCGAGGGTGGGGGTGAGATAGGAGGAGATAGAAAATCAGCTTTGGTGCAATCCAGAACCCTGGCTGAAGCATTAGTGAGCTCGTTTTCCCACCCCATTCCCAGCTCTGTGCTTGCATATATTGGATTTCCACACATGTTCTCATGTAGATGGACAAGATCCACCTTCACTTACATTTGAGAACTTCTCTTTAAACATCTGGGTCTTCTGGTTTATTGCTGTTGTAAGTTTGTTGGTTTTATTTTTATTTTTTTTTACCCCTGCAATGTTTGTTCATGCAAAATTCATATCTAGGAAGGGCATCTTAAATCCCTGCTTCTGAGTCAAAAAGGGAAAGTATGGAAGTGAAAAGAGAGATTGTATCGTTTAAGAAATATGATTCATGAATTAATCCTCGTCTGCTCCACCATCTGTGGCGTGTGTTTCAACACAGAAATCCTGGGTTGTATCTCTTTAAAAAGCTTTCTTCTTGCTGATTGCCTGAGTTTGCTGCAGCTCTAAGGGGGAATTTACTTCTTTTTGGGGAGAGAGTGGTGGGATTTACTCACAGCCTGGGTGGGTGCCCCCACCTGTGTCCAGGCTGGAGGTCAGCTGGACCTGCCAGAGCTCTGTTTTGGGAGGTGCCAGCTCTCTGTGGAATGCCATGAGCCTGGTGTGCAGGCAAAGCTTGTGCATGGCTGTTTTTGCTGTGGAATTGTGGCTGGATCTCTGGAACAAGAGATGGGCAGCGATGGCAGGAGGTGCAGGAACCTGTTAAAATCCTACTGAAAACAAGTGACTCTTTCTGAAATGGACTGGAGCTGCAGAAAATAAAGCACTGGGGTGGTGAGGTGGTTGTCATCCTCTGTTCTTGGTGATGTTTTTGTGATTTCTTTGTAGATAAAGAGAGAGGGGAGGTTTCCCATTTTAGTTCCCAAAAAGAAGCTGCCCTGCTTTGTGCTTCCATGAGAAATGGGTGATGAGGGACACTGGGAGTTTTGGGGGTGACCTTTTTCTGATTTCACTCTTTTAATTGTTTCCCAGATTTTTGCAGGGAACAACTTTCCTTTTTAAACATATTCCTCAGGTTCCTCTTCCTGAAGCAGGTCAGACCCAGGATGGCTGAGCCCTTTTCATCCTTCCTGGACAGAGTCCCTGAGCAGGATCATTTCAATCCTGCATCCACCATCAGGGCCTTTCCTGGACTGCTCCTTTTCCTGGCTGTGGGATTTGCCCCATCCCTTTTCTCTCATGTACAGATAAAAGCTGCAGTGTTTTTCCCTGCTGTTCTGGAGGGGGATCTGAGCTGCTGGAGGGGGTGGATGTTGGGTGGCCTCAGCCCTTGGTTTGGTGATGCTCCCCCATGGCCACAGCCCCTCCTGTGCCAGTGCCACTGGTGTGAGCACAGCCCTGGTGGTGCTGGTGGATGGAGGTGATGCAGAGCTGAGTCCCTCAGTGAAATACTGGGGGTTTATTGCCTGCCATCCATCCTGTTTTCACGCCTCTCTGCCTCCCTGACTCTCTGCCAGCCTTGCCTTGCAGTTCCTGTTTGCTCTGGAGACTCCCACTGGACAAGGCTGGAGCAAAGCCCTGATGCTTCCCACTGCCTTAGGAGCTTCTTTTCTCTTTCCTAAAGCCAGGGTGGGAAAGGAAAATCCCTTTTTTCAGGAGCAGCAATAAAGTGTTAAAAGGAAGGAGGGTGTGGAGGATGCTCTGTCCATGAGCTGAGCCCATCAAGGCTCTTCCATGGTCCCTAAAAAATGTTTTCCCATTCCTCCATTATCACCAATCCCTTCCTGTCCACTCACCAGGGAACCCTTGGATGTGCAGGTGCTTTGTGACACAAAAAGTCAACTCCACAAGCACCCAGAATCCCAACACTACCATAAATAGCTGTGTCTGGAGGGAAAAGGGTCAGCAGTGCTTCAGCAAATGTTCAACCCAGATTGGAATTAGGAATTAGGCTGAAATACAGGGGCTGAAGGGCTGGGGCTGGGCCAGGGCAGGGTTAGGTTGGGTATCAGGGAAAGGTTCTGTCCCCAGATGGTGCTGGCACTGCCCAGGCTCCCCAGGGAATGGTGCCAAGGCTGCCAGAGCTGCAGGAGGGTTGGGATAGCCCTGCAAGGGACAGGATGGGATTGTGTCCTTGCAGGACTTGGATTCAATCCTGTTAGTCCCTTCCAGCCCAGGATTTCCCATGTTTCTATGGCACACCCCTGCATGGAAAATGCTGCTGTGAACACAGGCCAGATGGGTTCATGGCCCTGTCCATCTCACCCACACAGACACACCTGGGCATTCACACATTTTGCCAGTAACTTGCTCATTCCTTGTGTGCCTTTACAGTATTTCACCATTTTGTGTATTTCTTAATTGCCTCAATCATTTTTGTTTGGTGAGAGTTTCTAAACTTGTTTCCCATCCTTTACCTGCCCCATGCTAGTCTGGAAGCAGAGATGCTTTCCTGGGGGCTCTCCTGCAAACCTCAGGTGTGTGCTGGTCCCTCCTGTGCCAGCTGATGCTGGTAATCACTTTTCCAAAGTTTCCATAAAATAAGGGTTATGGGCTTTGTGCCTGGAGAATATCCTGTGTTTACCAGTGTTGGCATTTTTGGAATTCTTTGAGCTCCCCACAGAAGCTTTGCTGCTAAAAAAACCCCCACCAAACCAACAAGAGGTAAAACTAATTCTATCAGAAATGGGAAACAGAAGCAGTGCAGGCAGATTCCATTTGCCACAAGTTTTACTTTTTGTTTTAAACTTTTATTAAAACCAGCAGCTTTTATTTAAAGTTTTAAAAAAATAAAAGTATTTATGCCCACCTTTATTTCCACCTCAGTGTGAGGCTGTAAATGAGGGGTCTGGTGGATCCCCCCAACTTCTCTGATCACAAAGTGTCCCCTGGCAGGGTGACAGTGCTGGTGGCAGAGGACATGTGACTTTCCTCCAAGGTTTCTTGTGGCCAAAGAAAGGAGGAGCATTGCTTCCCCATCAATTCTTTAGGACCCCAGTGAAACAGCTGCTTGTTTCTCCTAAACAATTCTGCCAAGACGGAAATTGGCTGCTGCCTGCACGGACTTTCTGGATGGGGAAAATGAAGCAGTAATAGCTGGAAAAATAATATGGGCTATGAGATAATAGATGCCTGAGGGATAAAATTAAGCAGTATTTTACAACGAAGGAAGAGGTTTTGGCAATAAATAGTTTGCCTTTGACTTCCTTTTGTTTGCCAGAGGACTGATGTTTGGAAGAGGTTGTCCTGGGCTCTGTTTTCCAAGCAGATGTAGGAAAATAGTGAAGGTATGGAGGATTTTCAGTCCCTCCCAGGAGGCTGGTGCCAGGCTGGGGTGCAGCTCACCCTGCCAGCACTGGTGGATGTGACAGGGCTGTGACACTGGAGCTGCTGTGGGGAATCCCACCCTTGCAAGGTTTACCAAACAAAATGGGAACAGGATTGGGTTTAAATGCCATGGGGAGCCCTGAAAGCCCAGGGAGGGGTGGTGGCATGTTCAGCACCCCAGCAGGATCCCAGTGGAGGTGATTCCCACTCTCCCTGGGTGCTGTGCTATGCAGAGCACCCTTCCCAGCAATGCTCTGACGGTGGGGTTTGGGTTTATTCTGCCATCTCTCCGTGATGTGCCTGATGTGCTCTCCTCAGCTCCTGGCTGAGGAGCTCATTTGGAAATGCTCTTTTCTCCATTTCAGGGGCCTCCTCAGGGTACCAGGCCCAGGGAATGAGTCTAGGTGGGCTGGGACAATGCCATGGTTACCTCCTGGTGCCAGTGGGAACATCCTGGGGAAATCCTGGATTCTCTCTGCTCCAGGGGCACCATCGTGGGCAGGGCTTGTTCCTCCTCCCTTTGCATGGAATGAAAGTTCAAACAGAGCTGCAGCCCCCAGTCCCACCTGCCCAGGGATGGATTTGGGTGCAGCAGGTCTGAGATAGGTGATCTTTAGCCCAGCCCAGCTGCTGAGAGCTTCTGATTTTCACAGGAAATCCCTGCCAGTGGGGGGATTTCCTCAGAGTGGATGGGTGTCAGGAGAGCTCAGAGTCCTGGCTGTGCCCAGGAGCTGAGGGGCACTTGGGAATGCTCAGCACCCCTGCAAACGAGGCCAGACTCTCTCGTGCATCCAGAATGGAGTCATTAAGTCTCTGTGCATTGAGGCTCTGGTTTTATTCATGGAGTGTAATGTGATTCATTTGCCCTTTTGCTCTCGTGTTGAGAAGGCCATCATCTCGTATGCATCGCTGGCTGCAGGCACAGCTCTGCTCAGTTATTATTTTTAGGGTTTTTGGCTGGGAGGGAACAGATATTTTCATCATGTGCAGAGCTGAGTGGCCACAGATCTGCTGCTCTCCCAGCCCTGGTGGGGAGCATTTAACTGAGCTCAGCTCTGCTTCTCCAAAGCTCCTGCTGAGGATCCTTCCTCCTGCTCCAGCCCCTGGTGCCAGGGCAGCATCCTTGGGTGTCCTGGTCACACCCTGTCCCCAACAGCTCCTTCCAGAGAGAGGTTAAGCTGTTTACTGGGTTAAGTTGTTTACTGGGTTAAGCTTTTTACTGGTTTAAGTTGTTTACTGGGGAACCCAAACCTCAGAATTATGGATGTGGCACAGGATCCTGTGGTAGATGTAGGATGGGACCTTGCTCTGCCTGATGAACTGATAGAAAATGGGTGAAGGACACTTCAGTGGGTGCTCACTGCTGCAGGTGTCTTAGTGCAGCCAGAGAGGGAAATTATTCCTCCTTGGGATTAAAAGAAGAAAGACACCAAGCAGGGCTAGAGCAAAGGATATAAAAGGATGAACAAAATGCAGTTTTTTCAAGATGTTAGTATGGGAAGCATCAATTAAGCCACTAATTCCTAAAGAATATTAATGAGTAAATCAGTTGGAGTCACTGTCTCTCATTGTGGGACAGGCCCAGAGTGTTTCAACTCTGCGTGTTGGATCTGCACCTGCAGAACAAGTCAGAAATTCCCTCCCAGCCCTGCCTGTGGTGTCCAGTCCTCTTTAATCACAGAGCCCTGAACTCTGTCCTGCTGGCACATTCCAAGTGGTCACTCTGCATGGCCCAGTGACCATCTCCAGGTCCTCAGGTGACCCTCAGGGTTTCTGATGCTGCAGGGTCACAGCACGTGTGACAATCAGTGAGATTTTGGAAGCAAAGGGCGGTGGGAGGCGAGTTAACCCCGTGTGTTTTATTTCTTTTTTACCTTGTCCTCTTCTTCTTTGTTTTTTTATCTCCCCCCATACACTTCAGAGCCCAAATCCATGCTGGGAAGGGCCCACACAAAGCAACATCTGAGGCACAGGCGAGGGGCAAGGCGTGAGCGTTGTGCTTAAATTGATGATTTTCTTACACTTTGTGGATGGGGAGGCATAAAAGATGGTCAGGTGTGCATAAAGATAAGGGGATAGCATTTTCAGAAGAGCCAGGAGCATTTTGGGAAGGGGAGGTTTTTAGCCTCCAACAATTTGGGAAGACAAAAGAGGTGGAAGCAGGGAGGTAACAACGCCGACCTTCTCCGCTCTTTGTTTGCAAGAAATGCACAAATCGCTGCTGATATTGCTGAGTGCTTTCCTGCTGCTCTGTGGCTTGATTTGGAGCTGCAACCCTTCCAAGCTTGGTTCCTGACTTCCAAAAAAAAAAACCCCAAAAAAACCAGAAACCCAAACAAAACAACCAAACAAATCCTGGCTGATGGAATCGTAATCGTTCCCTCCATGGTGACAGCTGGGAGGACCAGGACACCAACACCCTCACCTTGCACCAAGCTTAGATCCTGGCTGGATTTGGTAAAGATTAATGCATTTTGGAGAGTTCTAGAAAGGTCAGAAACAGAGAAGAAGCTCTAATAGCAGTGCAGCAACCAGCTGGCTGCGTTGGGTTTCATTTCAGCGCCACAGTAACACCAGGAGCCCTGGTGTCAGTACCGTGCCCACTGCATGCCAGTGCCCCCCTCCTTTTGTCAGGAGACAAGCCCATAGGAAGGTATTTTCTTGCTGAAGAATTTCTCTGAGGCAGTAATGGGCTTTTTGGAGGGTTTGGTGCTCGTACCCAGAGATGTAAGGTGGGTGATTTACAAGGCACTGTGCAAATGCCAAATTGTTAGGCAGAACTGCTGCTGATTTAGAAGGCAGTTAAAGCTCTGAATGTGCCAAGTGCCAGTAGAGTGTTTCTACAGATGGAATAACTGGAAATATTGGAGAGATTCCAAAGGTTTAATCAAATTCAACCAGGTTTTTTTCCCCTTTTTCTTTTTTTTTTTCTTTTTTTTTTTTTTTTTTTTGATTTTTTTTTTTAAACTGCAGAATTCTCTGAGGAGTGCGGGTTGCAATAGTAGATTATTCCACTGCCTTTAGTACCGTGGGGGAGATTTTTACAGATGAATATAAAGCAAACACACAAGACTTTGAAGCAAATACATCAGTGAGTCTATAAACAAGGGCTGGAGCAGCAATGCCCTGAAATGCTGGACCAGAGTAGGGAACATCTCAGATTTCCTGGCAGGAGCTTTCTTGGAAGCAGAATGATGGGTTTGCAGTCCCTCAGCACAAAGGGAAGTGGCAGCCACAGTGTCCCTGGTCCAGTTCTGCTGGAGCCAGGCAGGTTTTGGTGGCATTCTGGGCATCCTCTCCGTGCTCACAGTGCAGTGCTGGGACATGCATATGTTTCTGCACAGATGCCCACCTTCCTCTAGTCTTGTTGACAGCCTTTCCAAGGCTTCTTATTTAGCCAGACCATATGTGCTTGGGCATGGAGATAGTGGGATGTGGAAAGAGCAGCACATTATCCTTGGGCTGCAAACACCATCAGGAGCAGTTCCCAGCAAACTCTGCTGGTGCAGAGATCCAGAGCTGCTGATCCTGCATTGCAGGGCACACGGAGCCATCAGGGGCAGTTCCTCCCCTCATTTGTCAAAACCAAGGTCCAGAAAGCCATTTCCCTTTGTTCTAGCCCCAAACCAGCTCTCACTGTCCACTCCTTGAATATTCCTCCACAGCATTGATAGAGATGATGGGGGAGAGGGGAATGGTGTCTCCAGGTGAAGCTTGGCTGCTGAGAACCAAGCTGGGGAAGGGGTTGGAGATTTTTCTATGTTTTCCCTTGTTACAGAAAATGAGGAGCCCATCGCATTTCTGGCAGGAGGGTTTTGTTTGGGGTGAGGTGGCTGTGAGGAGTGGCTGTCCCAGGAGCACTGCTGGCACAGCAATGGAGCTTTTGCTGGGTGGGGGCTTTTTTCAGCAGAATTTTTGGGTTTTGCAGACAGCCTGATTGCATCCATTAGCTGTCATTTATTTATTCTTGTAAAGGGAGAAGTTTCCTGCTTTTCCTGGAGTGTTTGGTATTGATCCTCCCTGGAGTTGGGGACTGTCCCTTGGAGGTCCTGCCATACCCAGCACAGACCCCGTGTGGCTCTGAGCTGTGTTTCCCATGGAATAAATGGCTCCAAAGCCTTTAGCCTCAGTGCCACAGTCTGCTGCTCCTGCTTTCCTGCCCCCACCTCCAGCCTGCCATTGATCCAGCCTGCTCCCTGTTTGCTGCAGCCTGGGCTGCCTCTGCTGCTGCTGCGCACAAATTGCCTCAAAATTGAATTGGTTAAAACCATTTCATAAACATCCCCTCCCCTTCCTGATCCTGGCCACTGTGCCAGCCAGAGCTGGAGCTTTCATGTGATTTTACCTGGCCAAAGGGTGGGGCAAGATTCCTGATTTTATGGGTGTGTTTGTGTAGGGTTTTTTTAAAAATCGGTGTAAAAATTCAATCTGATGTGGTTATAGCAATCAGGTCCCTGAGGAAGCTGTTGTCTGTCTATGGATCTGTGTCCTCAGTGGTGTGTCCTGCCCAAAGGATGTCCTGCTGTGCCTCAGCTCCTCTTGGCTTTGCAGGGATTGGGATTCTCTCTGTGCCATGTGCCACCAGCCCCTCTGAGATGAGAGCTCTGCCATGCTCTGCCATGCTGGGCAGTGCTCTGGCAGCTTTGAGGCACCAGGATCATTGTTTTCGTGCTGATCTGGCCACAGGCAGTGGGGAGATGTGGAATTGTGATGTTTTGGAGGTGTTTACCTGGTGTAACACCCCAGGGTACAGCAGGTCCACAGCAGGATGGTGACAATGCCCGGGATTTTGGAGCACATCCCTCCAAAGCACTGAGGGCTGCAGGGAGGAGGTGAGGCCCTGCTCATCTCCCTGAGGCTGAGGACATGTGCTCACCACTGAGGTGTAGATGCTGGGGCTGAGGAGATGTGCTCACTGCTGAGGTGTAGATGCTGGAGCTGAGGAGATGTGCTCACTGCTGAGGTGTAGATGCTGGGGCTGAGGAGATGGGCTCACCACTGAGGTGTAGATGCTGGAGCTGAGGAGATGGGCTCGCCACTGAGGTGTAGATGCTGGAGCTGAGGAGATGGGCTCACCACTGAGATGTTGATGGCTCTGCCTGGGGCTGCAGGAGCACTCTGAGCCAGTGACATAGGAATTCTGTGTCAGACACATCCAGCCAGCTGTGCTGATGCCAGAAAGCTTTTGTAAGGACTGTGGAAAGAAGGCTTGGAAATAAGAAATGGCTTTAAGTGTCACCCCAAAAGGGTGTGTTTGTACTAAAGGTGGCACAGTGCTCCCTCCCAGCAGCTGGAGGTGTTCCATTGTCCTTCATTCAGCCCCATCCCTCCAAACTCCTCCTGACACCAGACTCTCCCACAAGAGCCCTTTGCAGCAGTGTTTATCTCAAGTGCTGCTATATCAGGATCCATCGATCTTGTCACAAGATCATCTGCACCCAGTGGGAACTCTGAGGGTGGAAAAGGGACAAAACTCTCTGCTCCCCTGGGCTGCTCCTGGTGCTGCTGGGAGGCTGGATGAGGGTGTCACTGCCTGGGTCTTCCTTGTGGGCTGTGACCCATGCCAGAGCATCCCCAGCATGCAGGGCCCAGCCCAAGGTATAGATATATATATATGTATATATATGTCTATATAAACATATATATAGATATATATACAGATATATATATATATCTGATATAGGGCTCCTCCAGGCAGGTCTCATGAGCTCTTGGAGGTCTATATCACACCTGTGATAGCTCAGCTACCTTAGAAGCATAAAATCAGCAGGATGGCTTCTGTGATAGTGTTAGAAACACTAACCTAGAAAAGTTTTAGTAAAAGGCAAAATAACAAAACTCTTTACAGAGAAAAACTGAGCCAGGCACAAGAAGTTCTTGCTCCTGGTAAAACACCTCAAAAAAGTGATTATTTCCTTTGTTCTCTTCTTTTTCTAGTGAATTTGCTTAGGTGGGACTTTTTGGCTTCTGTCCAGTTGGCTGCCCTTAAGTTTGAGGTGAAGTCCCCCAGATCCTATGAGGTGTCTTTTACCTAATTGAGGAGACAAACTTATGAGCTTTTTTTCCTTTTTAGAGACAAAGGATAGTTTGGTCACTCTGTCAACAAGGGGCACATCCCTACAATCATCTGTCTCCAGGAGGTGACAGCACCCAGCTGAGTCTCAGTCCTCTGGCACCCTCTTAGCCAGTTTGCAGATCCTTGTGGAAACCTGCCTGAATTCAGCTTTCTCCTGGGGTTCCTGCCCTTGCCCAGGGCTCCTGGTCCTGCAGTCTCTGGAGCACCCTTGCACATCCTGCAGAAAATCCTGCCTGGGCCTTCCCAACACTTGAAAGTTTCCTTTTGTGTAACACTGAAAGCTGTTTGAGCAAGCTCCTGCTGGAATATTCCCCATTTAGATCTCCCTAAACTCTCCTCTGACACTGTCTGTGGGGTGATGGTGATGGTGTGGAAGCCAGCAGACATGTCTGGCACTGTGAGGCCTCCTTGTGCCCTCCCCCTGTGGCCTCTCTGCCTCTTGTGGCTCCTCCACCCTTATCTCTTGATGGCAAGCATGCTGCTGCTGCACCCAGTCAAATTTTCTGTGTCATGGCATCTGTACAGGCTTCTTCTTTGGGGATTTCACATATAATAATGATTATAAGAAATCAGTGTGGTTAATGGTGGTGAGGCCCTGGCCCAGAGCAGCTGTGGCTGCCCCTGGATCCTTGAAGTGTCCAAGGCTAGCTTGGACATGGCTTGGAGCAGCCTGGGATGGTGAAATGTGTCGCTGCCCATGGCAGGAGGATGGAATAAGATGTTCCTTAAGGCTCCTGCCAACCCAAGCAATTCTCTAAGTCTTACTGACAGCCCTGAAGCTCACCCAGAGAACCCAACACTGGTGGTGCAAATTTATTTGCACATTTTAGTTCAGACGGGGCCACCTTCAAGTGCAGACAGCAATTTCAGTTTCTGTAGGTGTTGTCACTCCTGGTGTCCTGTCAGGCAGGAGGTGGCTGTGCTGTCAGGCTCCAAGCAGGCTCAGCAACTTTGTCAGGAAATCCTTGGTTTACTCCTGCTCTGGGGCCAGACTGGGGCTGGAGGTGAGGGGCTGCTGCCAAGCTCTGGTCCCAGCCCCTCCTCTCATCCTCAAACTCCTCCTTTACATCTGTTTTGAAATGTTGTTACCCCTGGAGCCTGATTCTGTCTCTTGTCCCAAGAAAAAGAGAAGGAGATTTGCCTGCACAGTGTTCTGTGTCCGTGTTTTACAGCACTGACCTCGTGTGCCACAGCCAGGTGCCACCCCAGATGTGCTGAGGTTGGCTTGGCTGTGTCATCCTGCCCGTGCTGGACAGGACAGGACAGGACAGGGGGTGACACAAGATTCAGCCTGAAGCCTGAGGGGCCTCTGAACTCAGGCAAACTGAGGGCTCCCCTGTGAGGTTTTCAAAGGAGAGAGGTGGAATCCCACCCCAAAATGAGATGATAAACCAGAATCTCCTCTTCTGGGACAAATGCCCCAAATAACAATGTTTGGATGCTCTCCCTCAGGTTTTCCTCTTGTTTTCAGATGGAACAGAACATTTATTTCCAAGGAAGTAGTGAAAACATGAACTGTCTCATCCACTCAGTGGGGATTTTTTTGCCAGCTCCTGGTGGTTGTCCCCTGCCTTGGAGCTGACAGGAGCACTGGGATGTCCCTGGAGCCATCACCCACCTGGGACCTGCTCCTGCCCTTCCCTCCTTCCTTCCCACAGCACCCAGGGCTCACCCTGTGGCTCCTGGCCAGACAAGGAGTTTAGTATTCAGGGAGCTGGGAAGTTTGACTGTCCTTGGTCTAATGAGTTCCTTAAGCACAGGGGAGCTCAGATCTCAGTTCAAATGGCTGTAATTTGAGTGAGCTTGAGACAATAAGAGAGGATTAAGTAGCAAAATTGTGTCTATTACTTTGGCCAAAAAAAAGGAAAAACTATTCAATTTGAGTAGAATATATAATTTTCTGAGCATGAGGGTTAGGTATTAATGTGGGCCTGGCAGAGTTCATCATTTGTAAGGCTGCACTGAGAGTTCTTCACGTGCTGAGATCTGAGATCAAGGCTGGAAGTCAAGCACAACTTTCTGCAAATTCTCCTCCGAACAAATAATTGGCCTCAACAAAGAGGTGACTGGGGAAGATTTAATTGCTTCTTTTTCTAGGAGGTCCTCCTAAATGGTCTTCTGGTCTTAAATCCTGTGGATATCTATAAAATTTTGGAGGTGGCTTTTCTCAGAGAGGGGCCCTGCAAGCCTCAGCCTCCCTTTTCCAGGCTAAGAGCTCCCCTGAAGGGGATCCATCTCCAGGGGTCTCTCCACTCAAAAGGATGTGGTAGAAACACAAAAGCCGAAAAACACCCTGGGGATTCAAAATAATGCAACCTGGAGTGAAAGCCTAGCATTTCCCCCTGTGTCTGTTGGCAGCAGATGTTGGATCCAGGTGTTCTGCATCCCTGGGAGTCCTGAGTGGTGTTTTCATGCTTTTAGTGCCATTGTGCAAGGCATGGCTGAGGGACAAAATCATTCTTTGTCCATCTAGAATGGGTAAATGGTGTATTTTATTTTTTTTATTTTTCTTTTTTAATACTGTGTGCCTGCATCTGTTCCGATAGGGGAAAAACAATGCTAATTGGAACATTGGAAGGGGTTTGGAATGAATGAGAACAAACATTACCAGGCTGAGAAATTTAAAGGGAATTTAGTCAAAATATCTGAGTTTAAGGACTTCCAGGAGTGGTTTTGGTTGGCTTAAACTTGAGCATGGTGAGAATAAAAGGCCTTTGATGGCTGAGTTCTGCATTAGCTGAACTCACAGGGCAGTGTGGGAGCATGGGTTGGGTCATGGAATTATTTTGGCTGGAAAAGCCCTTTGAGATCTTTGAGTCCAACCATTCCTCCAAGGCCACCTCTGACTCGTGTCCCCAAGTGCCACATCCACATGGCTGTAAATCCCTCCAGGGGTGGGCACTGCACCACTGCCCTGGGCAGTTATTTGGGGGAATAAATTTTCCCTATTATCCAACCTAAACCTCCTCTGGCACACCTTGAGGGCAGGGATGTCCTGCTACTGCTTTTATTTTGCTGTAAAAAATCAGGTTTAGCATTGCACGTATAATGCAGGAAAACCACCCAGTTTTGTCCTTTCCTGCTGTCCCACTGATGTCTGTGACCTGTGAGGGTTCAGAAGGTGTTGGATCAGCAGGTCCCTGCTGGAACCAGGTCCTTCCCAAGCCAGCCAGGGTTCCAGGGAGCATTAAATAGGGCTCTTTGTGCTGCAGGTACTCCTGCTGCACTAGGGATTATGCTGAGGTACCAGGCAGCTGTGGTTGTATTTTCTGCATGGATAAAGAGGTTCCTGCACAGGCATTCTTAGGATTTATAAAGCTTTTGGCTGAGAATTTGCTGTGCAGGGCAGAAGGACACAGAAATACCCAAATGCTGCCTCCAGTCTCCTTTGAAGCCTGGGCAGAGGTCATGTTTACTGGTGGTTTTTTAGTTTTGGCTTATTTCTTCAGGTCTGCCCTTTTTTTCTCCTTTAACCTGAAGGCTTGTGCTTGCTTGGTTCTCCTGCTGGCCACCTTTAAATCAACCAGGGAACAGTGCACTGGCTTCACCAGCATTTCATTTATTCCTCCTGTGGTGGCTTCTTTGCTTGAAGCCTCTCAGTAGGCAAGGGGTTAAACAGCATCCTTATGGTTCTTCCAGTTACCCCATCAGGACTGTTTAAAAATTAGCTTCTCCCCACTTACTGCACTATAATTAGGATCCAGGAGTTGTGGGGAATGATTTCACAAAGTGACTTGGTGTACTCGCCCGAGCACCCCAGGGAGCCAGGCAATTATGCATACATAATTCCACTCTTTGAATATTTTCTCTTTCTCTGCATAATTTCTCTCTATTCATCTTTCCAGTGTCCTTCTGAGATAAACTTAGAAGTCTCAGCTTTCAGAATTTAAAAAAAGCTCCTGTGCCTGCATGTGCACTATTTGCATTTGAGCCAGCAGCCGTTCTGGGGGCTGGGGCAGAGGGGAGAGGAGGGCAAGGACCTGGGCAAGGAGGCAGGAAAATCCCTCCAGAGCTGCTGGGCAAGGCTCAGACACAGGCTGGGAGTCACAGAATAGAATCACAGAATTGTTCAGGGTGGAAAAGCCCTCTCAGATCCAGTCCAGCCACTCCCTCAGCAATGCCAAGGCCACCAGTGACCCCAAGTGTCCCCAAGTGCCACATCCATATTAAATCCCTCCAAAGATGGGGATTCCTCTGCTGCCAGGGCTGGACAAAAGTTTGGGGAAAGAAATTTCTCCTAAAATCCAATCTAAACCTCAACAAAAGATTGTGGCTTTGAGTCATAGTGATCTAGTGAAGGATGCCCCTGGTTTGGGATGATTTTTAGGAGGTTCCCTCCAGGGATATTTTGGAGCTGCCCCTTTCAGGGGTGTGTTCTTGTTCTCATGCCCTGTGTGTGCTGCTCTCAGGGAATTCATTGCAGCCCGAGTGACTGCAGCATCTATCCCCTGCTCCAGTCACTTTATCTCTATAAACTCGCTGTTGACATGATGCAATTTCTCCTGCTTGCAGTGTAGCTGTAGAGCAGCAAAGTTGTGATAAAAGACAACTTGTTGAAGGGATTCTTTGTCACACTCATGATTCATCTACAATTCCTTTTTTTCCCTGGCCAGGAGTGTGGTGGTGCTTTGCAATTATCCCTGCATTTGATGCCTATTCCTTCTTCCCCCCTCTCTTTCTTCCTGATTCAAGTTCCCAATTCATTCTCTCTTCCTTTTAGCTTCTTCTCCCTTTTTTTCTATTTTATCCACCACCTTCTCAAGGCACTGGAGCTGTAAGTGCTTCACTGTGGTCTGAGGAAAAGCTACTGTTCTACTTCCCAAAGAAAGCTCATTGTGTAGTGCCCTGAAAAATGGTTTAAACAACACAAGGGAATAAAGGCACCACATTGCTCTGGAAGTTTTTCTTTTCTTTACCTTTTTTATTTTTTATTTTTTAAGGAATAATACATAAGCTGCTAGGAGAGGGCAGAAATGTCTCCTGCTTCTCTCTGGTTGTGCCTGTCAGGCTGTGAAATTCTAAGGAAACCTGTGTTTGTACATGGGAGCTTGAAAGCTGGACACCCCACCTCCAAACCTTTGCTGTTCTCGGCATTATCCTCATAAGCCTAACAAAAAAAATCCTCAGATTGTTCCCAAACAGCACAGAATCAAAGCTTACAAGGCACTAGTGTAATTACTTGCTTTCTTTTTTGGTGCCAGTTTATTGCCACCTTATGTAAGACGCTCCAGCACGTTCAAAGGGGCTTTTTAGCAGTGAGAGCTCAGCGATTCCACTCTCAGCGGAGTTACTGGGGGCTGGCAGCTGGACAGGGATGGGTTTGGATCCTGGCTCCAGTTCTGCAAGTGCACAGAGGCCCTGGGTGTGCCAGAGCCAGCCCTGCTGGACCCAACCCTGCTGGATCCCCCTCAGCCCCTGGTACACACTGGACCCACCTGCAGCACCTCACCCCGGCACATCCAGCCCTTCCTGGCCAAAAAAGCTTTCAGGCACATTTCAGATTTATTTAGGCAGTTAGTCAGGTATGTGCATGGGGCTTTTAAAATTAATTTTTTTTTAAATATTACATTATTTTTTTAACTTTATATTCTTTTATTATTTTTATTTTATTATTTTATTTTATATATTTTATATTATTTTATCTATTTTTATTATTTATATATATACTTCAATATATTTATACTTAATATTTCTATACAAAATATTAAATATAAATATATATACTATAATATTAAAATATTATATTCTACATCTATTTATATTTAATATTTAATATATTATATAATACATAGAATATATATAATATATCTTCTATTTTATATATTTTATATATTTTATATATAATATATTATATATATTATATATAAAATATATATAAATGTAAAATATGTGTATTTTTATGTGCACACTATATATCTATTGCATATTTATTTATATTATGTAGTTAGAAGTTGCACAAAGTTAATGACACCTTTAATGGGGTACTTATTATCATGACTGTTACTACTGCCATTATCATCATCATCCCTATTCTCTTCCCACCTCATCATTGTCATTATCACCAGCATTCCTTGTGTTTCCCTGCTGGCAGAATCTCCCCCAGATGTGGTGAGGAGTGCTCCCTGTGTGTCCCAAGGTCAGGGCAATGCTGACTCCTGGTTTAACATCAGGGTCTTTATCCACAGGGATTGCCCCTCTGAGCCTTCTCCTTTGCCCAGCTCATGGTGGAAAAAGGGAATTTTGGGGGGGAATTTTGTCAGCTCTTCCCATCTCTGCTCAGCATGGCCGCTGTGGCATCGCACTGTTTAAAAAAAAGGAACTTTAAATTCAGTTCTCTTTTCAATGGTGACTTGTGGATGTGGGCAGTGAATATCCACCAGTCCCCCTTCCATGTTTGGTTACTTTTCCAGAGATTTCTTTCCACTCATACAGCTGGGGGAGCTGGGAAGGGGCTCAGCCTGGAGCAAAGGGGGATCGGGGGGCCCTTGTGGCTCTGCACAGCTCCTGACAGGAGGGGACAGCCAGGGGTATTTGGGATCTTATCCCAGGGAACAGGGACAGGAAGGGAGGGAGCAGCCCCAGGCTGGGCCAGGGGAGGTTTAGATTGGGTATTGAGGAAAATTTCTCCACGGAAAAGGCTGCCCAGCCCTGGCATGAGCTGTCCAGGGCAGTGGTGGAATCACTGTCCCTGAGGGGATTTAAAAGCTGTGTAGATGTGGCACTTGGGGACATTGAGTGATGGTGGCAGTGCTGTGGGAATGGTTGGACTCAGGATCTTAGAGGGCTTTTCCTTCCTAAGCAATTCCACGATTCTCTGATTTTATGGCTTCAAACAATGATGCAAATTTGGTGCAGCTTAAACACAGAGGAGAGAAGTTCAAACAAAATAGCTCTTTAATTGAAGCTAATAAAGAGGAAATGTTTATTTTGCTCATATCTGTGTTTTGCTGTACTCAGGCCTTAAGCTTCACCTAAATCTGCTTGTGTTTCCATGTGAACATTTATTCCTATTTTTGCTTGCCCAAAACAGAGGCAGGATGTAAGGGTAGGAATGCTCCTGCCTAGCAGAGCCCCCTTTGTGGAGTGAAGTGCAAATGTTGTTTTGTTTGTAGCAGTGCTTCAGCCAGTGTGATTATTTTAATAATAACACCAGGAGGAAAGTCACCCTTGGTCCATACAGTGTGTGAGTGTCAGCTTTAAAATTGGGAAGTGATGGAGAGTTTGTGGCTTGGTAGGGAGGAAACCCAAGGTGGATTTACTGCAGTCTCAGCCATCTCTGTCACCGCCCCATGGAAGCAGGTGACACACACTGCCCAGGAGCCACAGAGTTGTTGTTATGATCTAAACTGCACAGAGATACCATGAGCTGAATTTCTGTGATTGAATTTCTGTGATTTCTCCTGCTTTTCACCTGTCTCCAGCAGGACTTGCTGGAGACAGGTGAATGCTCAACTTAGTGGAGTTCACACAGGCTCTTCCTGGTGAAAAATCATTGTAGAAAAACAGGCCCAAGTTGTGATTGCAGCCACAGCATCCATGGACTCATCAGCTGAGGGGTTTGGAGACCCTGAGGGGAAGCTCCACCTTTGGCAGAGGAGGTGTTGGGGACAGGGGAGGCGTTGGGGACACAGGGACAGTGTCCAGGCTGGTGACACACGTGTGGCTCATGTACCCGAGCTGCTCTGGCCCAGAGTTGCCAATCTGGGCTCCACAGAGTTCTCTGGAAGCTGCATCTTGGCAAGCAGGGGCTGGTGACAGATGCTCACTCTTTGTTTTTCCCGGGATAAACACGGCCAGGCTTTTGGAGGTTGTTATTATTAGCACTGGTGTTCCAGGCTTTTCAGGACACTGTGCCTCTAACACGCCTCCTCTCCTGGGACAGGGAGCACATGGAGGGGATGGAGAGAAGGGAATGGAGCTGGGAAGCAGCTCAGCCTGGAGAAAAGGAGGCTGAGGGGGGACCTTGTGGCTCTGCACAGCTCCTGACAGGAGGGGACAGCCAGGGGGGGTTTGGGCTCTGCTCCAGGGAACAGGGACAGGAGGAGAGGGAACAGCCTCAGGCTGGGCCAGGGTAGGGTCAGGGTGAATATTGGGAAAAATTTCTTCACTGGGAGAGTGGTTAACCATTGGAAGAGCTGCCCAGGGCAGTGGTGGAGTCCCCATCCCTGAAAGTGTCCAAAAACTGAGTGTTTGTGGCACTTTGTGATGATATTCTTTATTTGTCATGGTGGTGTCCAGGTAAGGGCTGGTCTTGGTGATCTTGGAGGTCATTTTCCAACCTTGATGATCCTGTGGTTCTCCCCTGGTTTCTCCACTGGTTCAAGCCCAGATTCCAGACTGCCAGCTCTTGGGCTGCCTTCAGAGCCCTGTTCCTCCTGCTTTTTCCCAGTGGCTTGTGAGGTTTTTAAACATTTTCTGTGACAGCACTGTCACCCACGGGAGACAGGCGTTGCAGCTCTTCCTGCACAGCCTACCTGGCACAGGGAAAGCCTCTTCCAGCCCTCCTGCATGCAGCCACTGGAGCTCTGTGTGGCAGGAACACTTCTGCACTTTGTGCTTTCATTATTTGAACTTGCCCCAGCTGTTTCTGCACCTGGCAGTCAGGCGGAGGCAGGAGCTCCATGTTTGTTTCCTCACCTTGTTTGTGCTTCCCTTGGAGCTCACACAGGATTTACACGGAGCCTCTCCCTTGCCTGTCCAGGTGTTCTGTTAGTGTTACTTGTTACTATGATATTTTCTGAAAAATCCCTTCACCAGGATTTCTTCTCCTGGGAAGGTGAGAAGCCTCAGCTTCTCCATGTCCTGCTGCTCTGGAGATTGTTTATCCAAACATGTGAATTGTTTTTCATTAATGACCAATCACCATCAGCTGTGTTGGACTCTGAGGAGTCAGGGGTTTTTATTATTTGTTCTTGTTAAACCTTCTGATGTATCCTTTCTCTTTCATTAGTATAGTTTTAGCGTAGCATCATATCATATAATATCATGTCATACATATAATGTCATATCATATCATATCATATCATATCATGCTACATAGCACATAACATATATGTAATATATAATATATTAATATAATATATAGTAATATAATATATAATAATATAATGTATATAATGTAATGTATATAATATAATATAATATAATATAATATAATATAATATAATATAATATAATATAATATGTCAGCCTTCTGAGAACATGGAGTCAAATTCTCATCTCCCACCTCGTCCTGGGGACCCTCACAAACACTACAGTTACTTTCCTCCTCCTCCTCACGTTTCCCTGCCTGTGTTGCAGCCCCTGTTGTGCACAAATGACAGTGTGACATTTTCCCAGCAGGGCTGAAATGGCTCCTGTGGGGCTCTGAGCCCTGCAGGGCTGGATCCTGCCTGAGGTACCAGGGTGGCAACAGGGCAGGGACCTGCTGAGCTGGGATGGTCACAGGAGCTGCTCTTTCACACCTGGATTAACAGCTGACATTAATTACCAACATCATGAGGTACCATGATGCATCAAAATGTTGTTGCTTTGGTTCCTGAAGTGCTGTTTAGGTGGGCTCATTCCTGCTGGGATGCTCCTGGGTCCTGGTGGAGCTGCTGGTGCTTGGCGTAACCCCAAGGGGAACCCCTGGGTCAGGCAGCAGCTGGCTGGGGAAAACATGAGGTCAGTTGGGGTAATAATGGATATTTAATGGACATCTCCTTTGCCCAGGGCTTTCTCCCCACAGCAGTTCTGGGGCAGGAATGGCAGCAGGGGAAGGACAAGAGCAGCATTTCTCCCCTTGGCTTCCTGCTGGCTTTGGGGCACAGAGGGACTGGGTGGAGCTGTGGGAGCACTGAGCCTGCCACACACAGACCTGGGCTCTGGAGCCAGCCTGGAGAGAAGGCTCCAGGGAAGCCTTACCACCTTTTCCAGTGCCTGCAGGGGCTCCAGGAGAGCTGCAGAGGGACTGGGGATCAGGCATGGAGGGACAGGACACAGGGAATGGCTCCCAGTGCCAGAGGGCAGGGAGGGATGGGATATTGGGGAGAAATCCTTCCCTGTGCGGGTGGAGAGGGCAGAGCAGCTGTGGCTGCCCCTGGATCCCTGGAAGCCACCTTGGACAGGGTTGGAGCAGCCTGGGACAGTGGAAGGTGTCCCTCCCATGGCCACTTTATCATGAACAAAATGATCTTTAAGGTCGCTTCCAGTCCAAACCATTCTGTGATTCACCATAGAGGGAATTTCTCTTTTCCAACTGCATCATGTGGAATGTGGACACTGATATTTAGGATCTGCCAAAGGCAGGCAGACCAGAATCCCTTTTTTTATCACAATACTCTTTGATTAAGATCATTACAGCGACTGGGAGCAGCACTGCTGGTACTTGTGTGAGTTGGTATTTCTGTCTCACAGGCTGCAGCTCAGTGTTCAAGCTGTCAGCCCAGATGCAATTTAAAAAAAAAAATACAGCCCAAAAAAAAACAAACCAAAAAAACACCCCCAAAAAATAACAGAAAACCAAAAATGGTTTTCATCCATTAAGCCATTTTAGAGCTGTGGTTTTAAAAAGTAGATTCTAACTTGCTGAGGAATATTTTTATGGATATGCATCTACATGTTGTAAGATTTTCAAGAAAAATCTCTTGTATATCTTTGGATTTCTTTCCTTCGTTACATGAGAAGGGGTTTGTGCCTGTTAAAGGGACCTGTGATGGGGAATTGGTCCCAAACACAACTGCTTTTTGCATGCTATTTTCAGTCCAATTTAATTTGCCATTCAGAACTGGATTTTTTTTTTTTTTTTGAACCTCTGTAAAAAGAGGGGAACAATGCAGTTCCCAGCAAACCAACACCATTTAATGCAATGGTGACATCATGCAGGTAAATCAGAGCAGGAATTGTAGCAACTGTGAAAGGTTGGAGTCAGGGAAAAATGTGGGCAGACTGGATAAATGGTAAAAGATAAGGAACATGGTGAATCCTCACATGCTCAGAAATTGTGAGACTGGCTGAAACCATGCGATTTAAAAAGTAAATCCTGATTTCTTTTATGTGTGTGCTGGGGTTTGGAGCTTCTAAGTCACACTTGTTTCATGTTTTCAAGCATTTCTTTACAGTTTGGTGGGCCAGGCACAGGCTTTGGTTCAGGTGAGACTGTCAGGTCTCAACTCCAGGAGAAAGACACCAAAGAGTCAGAGCTGATCCCACAGGGCAAGCTGGAAGCACTAAATTTAGATCATTTAAAATCTTTCCCCTCTGCAGTGCTGCTGGGTTGTTAACCAGGGTGAAAAAATCCATGGAAGTGCTTTGAGTTCCAAACTGATCCCATCCTTTTCAATCCAAATAAATTCTGTGGAGCTTCACCTCCCTCCCACAGCCAGGCCCAAAGAGAGAGGGGAACTCTGTCATTTTCCTCCCCATCCATGCAAAGAACAGACACCAGGGATCTGCTAATGAAATATTGTCAGATCCTTGCCAGGAGAAGCAACAGTAAAAGAAATCTGTGCTGGTAGACAGGGGAGCTGCAGCAGTGACCTGACACTACTGAGCCAATCCAACCCAGAGATCTGATTGCTATTGAGAGAAAATATTCCTGGCTCCAAGAAAGGAGGGCAAAAACCCTTTAGTGGGATGGAGTTGCACCATCTGTGACACCTGCATTCAGTGCTGGGCATGGGGGATAATAGGGAAGGAGATTGTGCAGCAAAACATGCGTCATTTACCTCGGAATAAAGAGGTTTAATTTCTGAAAGGCTCTCAGCACATCTTGAAGTAAATGGGAGCCAAGGACGTTTGTCATCTGGCAGACTGAGGCACGGAGCTGGGCTGGATAAACCTTACAGGGCTTGCACATGGAAATTTCCTGCCTGTCCGTGGGCTGATGGAGTGGGGAGGGTTCCTGAGGGAGCCTGGCTGCCCCTGGAGCAGCAGTGTGGGGCTGGAAGGTGGCCCAGAATCACCACTGGGAGATGGGCTTGCCCAGCTCCTCCTGAGGCCTCAGGTTCAGCTTTTCTGTTTTTCAGATTCTGTGCTGCTTTAGTGTGTGGGTCTGGACTCCATATGAGGGGATGGTGAGCTCTGTGCACAGAGCAGGGAGACAAAACAATTCCTGCTCTAGCTGGGGACCAAGGACAAATGATCCAAATCTCAGGCCCAAGAGCACAAACAATGTGGAATGAAGAGAGAAAAGCAAGAAGGATGGGCTAAAGCTGTAATTGGATAATTAACTCCAATATGCAAATGGAGCAGAACTGATCAAAGTGAGAGACCCCGTGTTTGGTCGTGCATTTTGTGGCCATTTTGGTTCATCTTGGGTGGGGCCCTGGTTGGGCTCTTGTGCTGCCCAAGTGGATCTATTGAGGCCTTTTAATAAATCCCTGCTTTATTCTTTAACTCTGGCCAGCCTCTGTTCTAGGTCAGCCTTCCCGAGGCATCACACCCTGCCCTGGTTGTTATTGTCCAGGTGTTTGAGTGGCATCTCAGGGATGTAGAGTGAGCCCAGGGGTGGGGAGCATCCTCTGCACCCCCAGCCTCGCCCCTCTTCTCTGAGCCACTTCAGGTACTTTGTAATGGGCTATCTCCTTGATACAGCCCTGCCTATTAAAGAAAAAAAGGCCAGGAAATGTTTAATATTCTCAGATTTTAAAGATGTTGATGTGAACCTTGGAAGTTTCCACCTTGAGCTGTGCTTTTCAATTGCTCCCTTCCTCCCTTGGATCTGGGTTTTTGGATTTCTTCACAGAATCATTAAAGTGGGAAAGATCAGCAAGGAGTGGGCCCTGGCTGGGGCTGGGTGCAGAATCAGAGCACTGCAGGATGCCTGGGTGTCTCATCCCAGGGGATTCCCACCTCTTCCAAAAGCCATTACACATAAGTGGGGTCTGTCATTTCTGGCAAGTTATTCCCAGACAAATAGCAGTGAAAATGTTTTATGGACTGAATCACTGTGAGGGGTTTAATTGCTTCCTTTCTGCAGCACTTAATTCTTGCTGGGATAAGTCACTCTACAGGCAAGAGCTTTGTGTTTTTCAGGTGAGGATGAGCCCAAAGCAGAAGCCCTCAATCCATCCCATAAATTGTTTTAAACCAGGGGTGGGGCAGGCTGTAGCTCTTAGGTTGCTGCTTGCCACTGGAAGAGCTCTGGTTTTCCTACACAGTCATGGGATCACAGCCTCATTCAGGCTGGAGAATCCCTCTGAGACCCTCAGATCCAATCACTCCCCCAAGCACTCACCCTGTCCCCAGGTAACAGATCCTCATGGCTTGTACATCCCTTCAGGAATGGGGGCTCCTGTGCTCATTCCAGGAAGGAATTTCCCCACATAGCCAACCTGAGCCTCTTCTGGAACAATCTGAGGCCATTCCCTCTCCTCCTGTCCCTGTTCCCTGGGATAAGATCCCAAATCCCCCTCGGCTGTCCCCTCCTGTCAGGAGCTGTGCAGAGCCACAAGGGCCCCCTGGGCCTCCTTTTCTCCAGGCTGAGCCCCTTCCCAGCTCTCTCAGCCCCTCCTTGTGCTCCATTCCCTTCTCTGGACTCACTCCAACCCCAAAATGTTTTTAAATATCGACAAACTCACAAATGACCCTCCCAGAGCAGAGCCCAGCCCCTGGAATGGGCGGCAGGCCTGGCTGAGCTGACAGCTCTGTTCAGACAGCTTCCACCTCGCCGTGCCCAGCCTAAATTGGCTCCTTTGGAAACCTCTCACATTTCTTGGGGTGCAGCGTGAGCTGTGCAGCCCTGAGCTCAGCACAGCCCATTTATCAGCTCCTGCTCAGAGGTTTTTAGCAGGGATATCATGTGGGTTTAGCACACGGGCCTTCCCCATTAACCTCTCCAGCGTGGCGAGCCAAAAGCCCTGGCTTTGGATTGCTGCAGGGCCTGTCCTGCTGGGAGAGCAGCCTGTCCCCTGTGCTTTAAATATACTTGGACATGCCAATCCCCTTTTTTTAACATCCAGGCTGGGAAAACAGACTCTGCCTGCAGCATCATTAGCGGCGTCACCTCGCCAGGGTAATATCCAGGAATCCTCTAAGTGACTTTAAGATGCTGTGCTAATGCCTTTTCCTTAAACAAGAGCCATGGGCACAGCTAGAGGACTGGTTTAGGACTTAATTTATGCATTGCTCTGGAGTTTATTCAGTGGGTTGTTGCTGTCTTGCTAAGATAAAGGATGGGTATTTCACAAAAACCCCAGCTGCAGAGCTGCCTCCAGCTCTGGAGTCCCCAGCACAGGAAGGCCATGGAGCTGCTGGAGCGAGTCCAAAGGAGGCCAAAAAGGTGATGGGAATGATGTAACTCCTATCATGTAACTCCTGTCCTGTGAGAAGGGCTCAGGGAGACCTTACAACCCCTTCCAGTGCTTAAATGGCTCTGGGGGAACTGGAGAGGGATGCGAGACATGGGCCTGCAGTGACAGGGCACAGGGAATGGCTCCCACTGCCAGGGGACAGGGATGGGTGGGATATTGGGAAGGAATTCCTCCCTGTGAGGGTGGGCAGGCCCTGGCACAGGTGCCCAGAGCAGCTGGGGCTGCCCCTGGATCCCTGGCAGTGCCCAAGGCCAGGTTGGACAGGACTTGGAGCAGCCTGGGACAGTGGGAGGTGTCCCTGCCCAGGGCAGGGGGTTGAACTTGATGATCTTTAAGGTCCCTTCCAACCCAAAGCATTTTATTGTTCTGTGAGTCTGTGTCCCTGTCTCCAGGCCACTTTCCCATTCTTCAGTCAGGAAGATTTCCCCATTGCATCAGCAGAAAGGCTGCAGTGACAGTGAGCACATCTCTGCCCCGTGCCCACCACCCTTCATCCCACCATGGTCACCCTCCATGCTGAAGTTCACAGACTCCCGTGTTCCAGCTGTGGTTTTTTCAGCAATTATGAGATTTGATCAATTCTGCTTTGGGATTTTGAGTTCACCAGAGGTCCAGGACCAGGACAAAGATTTCTGTTTCTTCCTGTCCCTCCTGGCAAAGGCACAGCCCCACTTTCCCTGCAGCCTCCATGCCCATCAGCTGCTGCTCCCAGAGGCAGAATCCCTGATTTTGTGCAAATCAAACGCCTGCACATGGTTTGCTTTAACTGAGATACCTTTGAAAGAGTTTCTACAGACTGAATTTGTAATGCACATTGGGGAAGGGCTTTTTCCCACCGTTATCAGCTCTAATGAAATCCCAGGTCAGTTTTAGGCAGCCTGTTATCTCTGTGATCTGGAGCTCTGCACTAATTTCCAGGAGTCTGAATCTTCCAAATGAACCTCCTCATTTTGGGGTGGGCATGGCACAGATCCCTGGGGCTCAGGAGGAGCAAACCCCAGGCTCTTCTCCCTGGACAGCAGTTGCCCCCTGCACCTTTTACCCTCACTTTGTTTTTTAAAAGTCTCTTGTGTGATTTGAATGTCTTCACTTTCAGCTCTGTTCCCACACTGGCTTTATGCTCAGAGGGATTTCATTGTTATTTCCTTTTTTATGCATATGTGTCACTCTTGCAGGAGTACCAAATCTTTCCATCAGCAAATCATGGAATCACAGAGTTATTTGGGTTGGGAGGGACTGTAAAGCTTACCTGGCTCCGAGCTGCAAGCTCATCTGGTTCAGGATGGACATGAAGAAAAAATTATTCACAGTCAGGGTGATCAGAAATTGGCAGGGGCTGCCCAGGGAGGTGGTGGAGTCCCCATCCCTGGAGGTGTGTAAGGGAAAACTGGATGTGGCACGCAGTGATACATTTGGTTCATTTATGTACAGGATTCTGTTTTGTCCCTAGACACCATCCCTGTTGGTTAATTTCATTTAAATGAGGTTAAATAAAAACCTGCACAACGTATTTTGCTGGACTTCCATCAAATTGCTCAACAATAGCACCACTTATGCTGTGTACAAATATGACTTTTCCACTCTGGGAGTGAAAGTAATTTATCAACAAGTGGTCCTTGTCCCTGTACCGTGGCAAGTCTTTGTGAAATCTACTTTTTAGAGCAGGCTGTGGTTTATGCAACATGTGTCTTCATTACAAATGTGCTGTATTTTTTAAATGTTAAGATGCAGAAGAATGAAAAGCAAGCGTGCCGTTGGGAATAATTTTTGAAGGGGAAGGCTGCCCATTGTGCAGACACTACTTGGAATGAATAGATCTGCATTAAATGTGTTCTTGAACTTGGGGATGGACTTTGATTCCATCCTTTGTGGAGGATATTTCACCAGTGTAAGGGAAATGGTGGAAGGGGAGCTGGGTGATTTATCCTTCCATTTCCACCTTTGTGTTTGCCAGCCAGCAGAGAGAGCATTGTTCCCCTTCCCTTTTTGGTTTTTTTTTTGGGACAGTCGGTGATGGGAACACCCTTCTGCACACAGGAGACTCATTTTTCTGCCAGAAGGTTTTAATCCACACCTCCTGAAGAGCTGTTTGCCCCACACTTGCTGGTTCTGTCCCACAGGGATGCAGCACAGCCCCTTCCCAAGCAGGATCCACCTCTGCAGCACACACTGAATCCAAACAACCTGGGCTGACCCATGGCAGTACCCAGGAGCAGCCTTGGGTGTGTGTCCCTGCTTGGACTTTGAATGATGATTTTTGGTTTATCCAACTGGAAGTTTTCATTTTATCTCATTAGAAATCTGAAGGGATGAGTTGGAAAATAAGACAACGCAGTGTCACAGTCTCATTGTTTCTCCATGGTGGGAGATTCTTTGTCTTGGGGTGGGAGTTGATGCCCCAAGTTCTCCAGACCCTGGTGGGAGGTTGTCTTGGTTTGGAAAGCCAGGAGTCTGCTAAGGAAGGCAGGAGCCTCCCCTGAAATGGAGAATGTAAACCCTCCTCACCCCTCCCAATTGCTATAAATTTTAAATTAAGGGGCTCTCAGGCAAAATATGGGAGCAGGAAATAACAGTTCTTTAATAGGGAAAGGAAAAAAAAAAGGATAAAATAAACAATGCAGTACACTGGAACAACAGTGACAGAGTCAGAACCCAGCCTGACACCCTGTGGGTCAGGCTGTTGGCAGCAGTCCCATTGGAATTGTGGCTCAGCCCTCCTGCAGTGTCAGGGGTGGTTCTGCTGGAGCAGGATCCTGTAGAAAAGGATGGATTCTTCCTCTGAAGATGCAGTGGAAGGAGAGGCAGCTGCTGTTCCTCTGGGGAATCCAGTGGATAAGCCGTGCCGGTGTTCCAGAATCTCCAGATTATATCTGGGTAGGAATTCTTGGCTCCTCCCTCTGGGCTCACATCTCCCAGTGGGATGCTGTAGTTCTTATCAGCCATGCAGTGACATTCAATAGCTGTTATCAGCAATGTCCCCTCCCGAGGGAGGAGTGAATGTGGTCACTCAAAGAGAGAGATAAGGCAAACTGCCCACTTGACAAAAGATAATCTGCCATACAGATGGTAATTGAAAACATCTTGCATTGCAATCTTCAACAGAGGTGCTGGGATCTCACCTGTGGTGCAGAAGGGAGGGATTCATCCATCTTCATCCCAGGGATGGAGGCACAGACCCTCCTTGCAGGCTGTTAGGCCACAGATGATGCTCCCTAAGGGCTCTGTTGGTTTAGAGCTGGGGGAAGCAGAGCTGAGCAGGGTTTGAGGTCAGACAGAGGCACCCACGTGCTCAGGGCAGACCCTTTCCCCACAGGGCACAAAGCCCTGTCTCTCCCTGCCTCCACTAAAAGGATTTAGAGACAATTTGGTATAAGAGGAATTTTAAATCTTCTTTTGTGTCTGTCAATATTTCCTTGGAGAGATCCCTATTTTTCAGCTGGATGAATGGCCTTTCCCAGGTGTGGTTGACACTCCGCATGTCAGAGCTGCAGAGCTGCAGCCTGATCCCTGTGTGCCAACCTGGGTGGCATTGAGAAGGCGCCTGCAGCCTGGGAAAGGCCATGGCCACCACAGAACCACTTGCTTTTCTGAAAATACAGAAACCCTGAGTGTTGTTATCATTGAATTGATGCAAGCAGCCAGCTGGAATCTGGAATAAGCAGGGAAAAACTGGGGAGCTGCAGCATTCCAGGCAGGCAGGATGATAGCTCCAGAGCAGGCAGCCTCAGCTCAGCATTCCCTGGCTGATCTCAGCTTTGTGTCTCAGCACTGATGTTATTTTAATACAGTTCCATGGCTGGAGTTGCTGTGATTAGCAGAGCAATTTGCAGCGCGTTCTTCAAAATTGCCAATCAGTTGGAGCCCAAAATAGATGGAAGCTGCTGCCCAAAAAAGCCCTGAATGGTTTTGTGAAGTCTGAGCAGGATCTGAGGTGCCTCTGTGACGTGCAGGATCCCCAAGCTCCTGCCTTGCACCCCTTCTCCTTGCAGGGTGGAGAACCAGGCTGTGGAGGCTGAAAGGGAAGGAGGAGTTGTGGGGATTTTGGTGAATCCCTTGGAGGTGGCTGTGTCCCCTTGTGATGCCAAGGTCACACTCTTCCCACCTCCTTTAATCCCAGCAGCAGGACTGGGTTTAGGAGGTTTAGAGGTGAGGTTGAGAAGAGGTTCTCCTCTTTTAGAGGTGAGGTTTTAGAAGAGGTTCTCCTCTTTCAGATAGTAACTGCACCCTGGTCCCCTCCACTGGCACTGATTGTGAGGCTGGAATTTGCTGGATTTTGGCCAGCCCAGGCCAACAGCAGTGGCAGCAACTGCTGGAGCACAAAGGTACAGATGGCACCACATCCATGGTACTCTTCCTCCCTGATGGTGTTTCTGCTGCCAAGCCAGAGCCCATGGGCTCCGTTTTCCTTTGCGTTTCCCATCTCCCTGCTCTTTGCAGGGTGTGGGAGGAATATCAGCCAATGTGCTGCTGGGAGATGTATGTTGGGTGGGGAGCTCTGGTTCCATCGCATCACAAGGGGCAGCACACCTCAGTTTCCTCATCTTCCCCTTGGAAACTGAGGTGTGCTGCCCCTTGGGCAAACTAATAGCACAAGAGTGGTCACCCCTTAAATCCTGGCAGGGTTTGAGGGTCAGGGTGACACAGGTTCGTGACATGAGCAAAGCCCACCCAAGGGGGGAACCTCAGGGTGCATCCTGTGCATTATCCGGTCTTGGTTTTCCAGGAGAATTGGTACCAAACCAGGAATTCATCCTTCAGCTGGAATTTGTTAATCTGTTTTCAGCTGGGTTTTGACTTTGTTGAGATCTTACTCTTTACAGTGGGAGGCTGAGAAGTATAGACAAAAATAAGATAGGATTTGAAGTGATTTAAAATGTATTTTAGCTTTGCTAAAGAGAAGTTGGGCTTTTTGTTTGTTTGACTTTTTCTTAGCAGCTCCATCATTGCTCTCAATTTATCTGGGGTACTTTGGAAGTGACAGTGAAGTGCCCTTGAGAGGTTGGAAACACATTGCTGCTGACTCCTGAAAAAGTTTTTTTAAAGCCAGATTGTTTATTTTGAGGAAAAAATGACAAAAAAACCCCTTATTTTGTGGAAAGCAAAGCCCTCAGCAGGGCTTGGCATGAGGAGGGGACAAAGAGAGGCCTGGAGCCTCCAGCCCATCTGAAGTTTCCCTCCCTCACATTGTCCCTCAACTCGTGAGCGCAGATTGGGATAGGAGTTTTTTATTTTTACTGAAGATTTCATGACTGAGAATTGATTTCATGGCTGCCCTAAGTGAGCAGAGCTGTGATGCATTAGCTGATGTCAGGCAGGGGATGTTTACCTATTTATCTTGGCTGCAGCAATGCCTGTAGTATTTTCTTCCTCTGTTCTCCAAGACTCATTAAACGTTACAAACACCAGCGAAGTCCTAATGAAACAATTGCATCCTCATGGCTTGATATGCAAAGTAACACCTCCAGCAAAGGCTGATAAATGCCTGTCTTTATGATTTTTTTCTTCCCACTACATTTACATGGAGGGGAAACATATTGACTCTCTCTGCTCTGGAGCCAGCTTGGGAGAGCTGGGGGTGTTCACCTGGAGGAGGATCCAGGGAGAGCTCAGAGCCCTGAGGGGTCTAGAGGGGCTCCAGGAGAGCTGGAGAAGGACTGGGGGCAAGGGATGGAGGGACAGGACGCAGAGAATGTGGGCAGGGATGGGTGGGATATTGGGAATTGTTCCCAAGGAGGGTGGGGAGAGGCTGGGATGGAATTCCCAGTGCAGCTGGGGCTGCCCCTGGATCCCTGGCAGTGCCCAAGGCCAGGCTGGATGTGGTTTGGAGCAGCCTGAGATGGTGGAAGGTGTCCCTGCCATGGCAGGGGCTGGAATGGGCTAATCCTTATTTATGATCCTTTCCAACCCAAGCCATGCCTTGGTTTGTGCTCCCCTGTGCCTGGTGCTGCAGGTGGGATGTTGGGGCAGATCCCTGGCAGCCCCAGGTTGTTCTGTTGTCAGAGTCTCTCGCTGGTCACAGTGACCCCGAGAAGAGTTAAAAAGTCTCTTTTCCCAGCCTGGTGCTTGAGGAAGGAGTCAGGGCTCTTCATTTCTGGTCTCAAGGTTGTTTATTGTATCTTATCTATAAAATTCTTTCTCCTGTCCTGCCGAGGTCCATCCAGCAGGACAGTTCCAGGCACTCTGCCTGCCCCCAGGGCAGTGTTATGTCTTTATACTAAAAACTACCTGTACAATGTTTACAGTTACTTTCCAATACCCATCACCTGTGTTAGACAGTGAGCTTCTACTCTAAACCAATCCAAAAGTGCCACCATCACAGCAGAAGATGGAGGCCAAGAAGAAGAAGGAGAAAGGCTGGACATGCCCAGTTCCCTCCATCTTGCCCCCTGAACCCCCATACCAAAAACCCCAAAATCTACTTTTCCACCCCGTGATAACTTCACTATTATTCTACCTAAACTCTTGTGGCTTGCTGATCTTCATCTATGGTTGGTAATTTGCTCCATGGTTGATAATCAAACCCACAGGTGTTCTGGGCTCTGTGCCAGGGTCTCTGAGCCCCCTGGCAGGGTCTTGGCCATCCTGGACAGCAGAGGGATGTTCTGGGTTCCCACATTCTGTGTTCTGTCCCAGCTCAGGGCTCCATCGCTGTTGGTTTGGGCAGTGCTGCTGTGTCTGTGGCTCCCTGTGCCCTGTGAGGCCGTGCCAGGAGCTGCTCTGTTAACGCCGGGGGAGCCCCGGCCCGGCTGATTGGTGTGGCAGGGTTTGAATTCTGCACTGAATATGACTAATAATCCATGACCTGGCTGTGATTATAGATGAAAGAAAGCTGATGAAGAGACCCTGCAGTGGCACAGAAAGGAATTAGCCATTGTCTAAAGCCGGGGCAGTACCGGAGCATTTGGATTTCACATCTGAGATTCACGGGTGAATAATTCAGCACTTGAAAAAATGCTTCAGCCTCAGTGTGACATCTCCACATCTTCTTTCAGTGATATCCAAGACTTTAACTAAACATTGCTTCCCAGGGAGCTGGGGCAGCTGTCCAGATATTTTTCTTCTTAAATATCAGCATTCCAGATTGTTACCTGGATACAGATGGAGATTTGGGCTGAGATCTTAGGAGATGCAATCTCTCCTAATGTGGGATTTTCCCTTCAGAAATCGCCTCCGACCTTTGGCAGAACCCAAAACCTTCCCAAGTAAAATTAAGAGATGTGGCTTTAGATTTAATTGTTGTTTCCATCTAATTGTGGGATCTGCTAAGGCCTGTGGAGTGGGGATGGGATTGTTTGGTGTGGGGAATTTTGAATAAATGAAACTGTTCTCAAAGGGAAAATGTTGGTGGATTTCTTACATGTGAATAGGAAAGAGGAGGAAAAGTAGGTTGTGTATAAAACAGCCTTGGAAAATGGCTTGATGTTTTCTACAGGGGCCCTGTAACCCTCAAACCAAATCCAGTGTTATTAAATCTCTATATTTGAGTGGAAAGGAAAAACCACCAGGAATGGAAGTGTTAAAAGTCTTCCCACAACCTCAGCTCCGCTTCCTCCAGCGTATACATTAGTACAAGTCTTTAAATAAATGATCACATATTATTCCTCAAATAATTCATCCATTTTCTGAATTATTAGCTAAAAATGGATGGTATCTTATAATTGTCATCAATTCCAACTCCTTATCGGGCCTAATAAGTTCTTTTCTCGGTGTGATAAGTGTTTTGATCATTTCCTTTGCCTACCTCCCCTGATTCCCTTTATAGTCAGAAGCATTCACTCCTTGGGATGCACATCACAGGATGAGACTGGGAAGCTGTTTTACCTGGAAAATCTGTGGTCCAGCTGTGTCAGCTGCAGGAAACTACTCAGGAAAACAAACCCAAGGCAGTAGGTGCTGCATGTTTTTCCAAAATGTGGCTCACTTTTAAGCTCACCTTGCCAGGCAGAACCACTGCACTGAGGTTTTCTCAGGGCAAAATGATGGTGATGATGTATTTAAGAGCTGTTACCTGCTTGTGTAATTAAAAGTTTTAAAACCAAATGAGCAGAAGTAACCCCAGCTTTGTGCTTTGGAGCTGAAAGCACAGGAGTTCATTTTCAAGCACAAGGAATATGCAGGAATTTCATGAAGCTGGAAGTTTTAAAAAGGAAATCGTATGGAAGGGCCCATCTGCTATCAGTGCAATCATTTATATGTACATAGAAAGAAAAAATCCTTATGAAACTTGGGAGTTGTTCTGGAATATTCAAAGGATCTGGCTAGAAACTTGGATATAATGTCTAAGGGGATTTTGTCTTCCACATCCCCATGGAACATCACCCTTTTTTGGGGGATTTCTCACCATTGCCTCTTTTCTGGCCATCTTTACTTTCTTGAAGCTGATGGCCTGGGATGTAGCACATGGCATGGCCCTGCTCATGGGAACAAGATGAGTTTTGTAGTCCCTTCCAACCCAAACAATCCTGGGATTCTGGGATTCCATGTCCCACAGTGAGGGCACAGCAGCTCCCTGAACCAGTTCTTTGGGTAAAACATGGGAGGAATGAGCCCTTCCTCCCTTGCTCCATCTGAATTCCTTCCTGTGCCTGAGCCAAGCACTCTGCTGTTGGGTTTCCTATCTGTGCTTTTATGAAAATTGTGTGTACTTTAGAAATTAACACTTTTTATCCATAGTCCACGCTGGCTAATTGCTAATAAGAGACAAACGAGATTTGTTAAAATTTCTTTTTCTCCTATAAAATTTCTAATTTGAAGATATTAGAAAAGAGAAATGTTTACCCCACTAGGGTTACTGCAAATATCCTGATGAGCTTTCACATCCTCCTCCGGCACCAGCCTAATTACCCTCCTTAGCCCAAACTTTAATATATTACAAATTCTACAGAAAAAAAAAATATTCCTCTTTTCCTCCTTCTTTTTTTAAACCTGGTGTTCTTTTTTTAACAGGGAAAATAAGAGAATATTTCTCATAGGGAAAGAGGCAATGGCAAAATTTAGGACTGAGATTTTTCTTCAGCATATCCCTGTGAAATCCAACTCTTTGTGCTGTTTGGTTTCTGCATTAATCCATATCTCTAAACAAAATTTTACACACCCTTCTTCAGCTGAGTTATTTCATAAAACCCAGTGTGTGAGGGACTCTGAAATATCCCCTTTCTTCATCAGCTTCTGTAATCTTAATGCACTTGACCTTGGCCTCTCCTATTTCCTGATGAGGTTCACAGGAAGAGTTTGTTAAGCTTTTCAGACACTGGTTTGTCAATGGATCCATAAATACAGCAGCAGAAAGGGAATCTGGGTAATAAGTTCATTTAAATGAAGCAATTCTGCCCATCAAGAAATCTCTGTCCCAAACCATTCTTTATTGGTTTTGTTATTTTAGAGCAGACTGATGTATAATTAGCTTTGGAGAGTCCTTGTGTTTTTGTGAGGTTAATACCCCACCATCCTGCTGAATTTTCAACCTTTGCAGATTTATGAGAGTTGGAGTTTTCAATCATTCCACTCTAATTTTCTCAGAAATCCAAGCCCTTAACATTTCTGATTTTATTTAACTTCATATGCAGAGATGGAGTGAAAACAACATGTTTGGAATACAGTTGCCTTTAAGGAGGAAAGGCAAAAAGCAACATCATGGGCTGTCTGTGGGCATCTCTGCTACTTAAAGGGAGCTCTGAAAAAAGATGGAGAGAGGCTTTCCAGACAGGACAAAGAGAGATTAAACTGCCAGAGGGGAGATTTAGATTAGGAATGAAGAGAAAATTCCTTACTGTGAGGGTGCCCAGAGCAGCTGTGGCTGCCCCTGGATCCCTGAAGTGCCCAAGGCCAGGTTGGACACTGGGGCTGGGAGCAGCCTGGGATGGTGGAAGGTGGTGGAATGGGTTTTAAGGTCCTTTCCAACACAAACCATTCTGTGATCCCATTAATTAGAAATGTTTTTACTTCTGGCCATCGCAGCTAAACCAAAGTTTGTGTTCTTACTCATTTTCAGGAGATGAAAATCTCCCCCTCACTTGCCAGTGCTTTTCAAAACTATGCAGCTGCTGACACTAATTATTGCTTCATTTCCTTCCACTTCTATAAAATATGAGAGGATGACCAAAAAAAACCCCAGCGACTCTTCTTAATCATCCTCCCTTGCTCTGGGTAGGCAGGAATTATCTTTATACTTCTTGTCCTCAGAATGGGGTGCACTCATTGAAACCCTCATGAGGTCCTCCTGGGCTCCTGCGTTTCCTCATTATTCCCACAGGAATATTTAACCTGCCCCATGTGCAAATTCATCCCACATTTGGTAAAAAGGGATGTTTAATTCTTCCTGCCTTGAATCATCAAGGTTTCCTCAGGTTCTTGGTCACTGTGGGGATGTGGGGTGGAGCTGTGCTCATCTGAGGCCTTTGTTTGTGGCCTGGGCCATCCTTCTCCCTTCCATCTCCTCAGTCCCTCTGTTCTCAATTTCCCCACGAGCTCCCCAGTGATTCTCCCCTGACTCTTCCCTTCCTTGCTTTGCATTTTGGAGCTCTCCTCCCTGGGCTTCGGCAGCTCTGCCTTCCCTAACCCAGGACAGTTTTATGCTGAAGCCCTCTCCACATTTCAGACGTTCCCTCATGCGTTTCAGCTCCTCCAGGATTTTAATTGCCACCTTTTTCCCTTTGTGATACACTGCTGCTCTTGATGGCTGAGAATACATTTGCAGAGAGAGCTCCTTTGGTATTTAACGTGTGCTTTGTCAGGAAGGCTGTAATTTTGTTCACTTCCTTCCTTTTGCCTTTAAGTTGTTTGTGACAGGTCTTGAAACACTCACACCTTATGTCCCCCCAGAGTAAGGTCAGAAACTGTCATTTATTTGAGAGCTGGCTTTAAATAGCCTGTTCTTAATATCATATCTGGGGGTCTGCAGGAGTTGGGGCTTGGGCTCTGCAGTAATTGTTGCATCTGCTTTCAGCTGAGGGAAAGTGGAGGCTTGCTATGAATATTAACAACTCATCCATCCTTTGCACCTTCTGGGAACACACCAGTTCTGAAATTGTTTCCTATTTTAATGGTTTTTGTGTTCTCCATTTTCTCTGCAACCTCCTTTTTCTTTAATCAACTTTATCCCCCCCCCTCCAGATTTATTCCTATTTGGAGGCTTTTATCAGTATTTATACCTGAACCTATTCTCAGCCAACACTGGCTCTGTCAGGCCTTACCTTCTTGTAGGGTTTTAGATGTCTCACTGCTGGGATTGACCCACAAAACCCTTCTTTGTTTCCTATTTCTCTCTCACTTGGGCTTTTCTCTGGTGTGCTCACCATCATTGATAGGAGAAGCCCAGGGAGCTGCTGGGAGATGCAATTTCCTTGTGAGATTTTTCTGGGAAAAGAGCTTTGAAACCAGAACTCTCAAGTCCAACATTCCTTTGGTGGAGAGGAGCAGCACTTGGTGCTGGGCAGAGAGGGAGATGGTTCCACACTTAGGAACCATTTCCTTAGGAATTCTGACCCTGTCAGATGTGGAAGCCTCAGGTACTCTGCATTTTTTCCTTATTCCACCAAAAATCAGGCACCCTTAGCATAGGTAGAAATGTAAATTCATGGAAACAGAACTTTATTCAGAGACGTACTGTTAGCATTAAAATGCACCCTCATTTGCTGGCAAGTGAAAATTTTGAGCACTTGTTATGGAATTATAGTGAAAAAACAAGGATCAAATGGTATAACTGGCATAACTGGCATCCCCCAGTTATGGAATTACAGTGAAAAAACAAGGATCAAATGGCACCCCTGGAATAAAAAGGATCAGGGGATTTCAGGATCTGGTATGAAAGCAGCATCCTTCAGGGCAGTGAACACCAGCCTGCCATTGCTGTGGCTTCTGGTGCTGCCTCACCACAATTTCTCCATGGGAACACTTAGGTCCTGTGTCCTGCTGTGGGACTAAAATAGGAGGAAAAAAGAGGGAAAAGAACCCAAGGAAAAGCCAACCAAGCAGAAAAGCACCTGGCTCTTGTCCTCTGCAGAGGTGCAGCACAGGAGGAGGGGTGTGTGATGCCCCTGCTGCTGGGAGGAGCTGGTGCTCAGGGATGGAGGGGGCAGACAGACAGACAGACAGGTGGCTCAGCATGTTGGGGAGAGCCTGGGTTGTGTTCCCAGGCAATCCCTGGCTCCGCTCTGAGCTCCTGCAGCAGTTGCTGAGGTCCTGCAGGGGCAGGAGACATTGGGAGGAGCAGGGTGTGCTCAGCATCCCCCATGCACAGGGAGAGCTGAATCCTCTCCTACTATTACTCCACTGACTGTAAATATCTCAGAGACATTTACATGGTATTTCTTTTTAAGTATATAATGTTTTCATTCAAAAGTATCACAATTCTTAAAAGACCTGTCAGAGGCTCTGACATGTAATTAATTTCTCTAAAGCTCTTTTTTGTGAAAGATACAACTGCATATATAGAACACCTGCACTTATTCACAATTCTGCAGGAAAAAAAGGTACAGCTTCTTCTTCTTCTTGGCTTTCTTCCCCCACTTCTCCATAAAAAGATTCTCCTTCACTTTGGATACTCCCTCTCCATCTCCCCTCATGAGCTGCAACACTCAGGATGTGGAAGCTGTGTGTAAATAGGAGCTGGCACGTTGGGTTTTGTCTGGGTGTGAGTGGCTTTTTGTCTATTCAGCTTGAAGGAGAAACACTCTTGTAACTTTAATTCCAGAGCAACTACCAGCTTAGAACCTTGTCCACCTCACAGAATTCCCAGTGTGCAGCTGAGCTTCCAGTCATGGGCTGTTCCTTATTTGTCCTGGTAGATTTATTTTCCTTCCTCTGCCTGGGCAGAGTAGTGAGCTCAGTGGTGTAATGGTGACACACAGGAAATAGGAATGAGGTGATGTTCAAGCAGCAGCGGATAAATATTTGTATTTATAGATTATATTGAGATGTAGATACATAGATTTAAGTGGCCAGGCACTGGATTCTGTGGCAATCATGACCAACTCCTTTGTTTGTTCCCTCTTGTCAGGACCCAGGACATCCCTCTGCTGTCCAGGATAGCCAGGACCCCTGCCAGGGGGCTCAGAGACCCTGGCACAGAGCCCAGAACACCTGTGGGTTTGATTATGACCCGTGGAGCAAATGACCAACCATAGATGAAGATCAGCAAGCCACAAGAGTTTAGGCAGAATATTAGTGAAGTTATCACGGGGTGGAAAAGTAGATTTTGGGGTTTTTGGTATGGGGGTTCAGGGGGCAAGATGGAGGGATCTGTGTGTGTCCAGCCTTTCTCCTTCTTCTTCTTGGCCTCCATCTTCTGCTGTGATGGTGGCACTTTTGGATTGGTTTAGAGTAGAAGCTCACTGTCTAACACAGGTGATAGGTATTGGGAAGTAACTGTAAACATTGTACAGGTAGTTTTTAGTATAAAGACATAACACTGCCCTGGGGGCAGGCAGAGTGCCTGGAACTGTCCTGCTGGATGGACCTCGGCGGGGCAGGAGAAAAAATTTTATAGATAAGATACAATAAACAACCTTGAGACCGAGAAATGAAGAGCCCTGACTCCTTCTTCAAGCCCAGGCTGGGAAGAGAGACTTTTTAACTCTTCTTGGGGTCACTGTGACCAGCGAGAGACCCTGACACCCTCTAAGAGCATCCAGGGCATCCCTGTGACCATCCCTGGCTCTGTTGGGAAATGCCGTCAGCCAAATCAGCCAAATTAGCCAAATCACTGCTGCTGCCCAAGGAAGAGTCTGCAGGGGCAGGAAACCTCTCCAGCAGGTCCCTTGGCACAATCCCTCCTTGGGCTGGCATCTGTGGGGCTGGAGAGGCAGAAGGGGATGTCACCTCCCCATGGCACCTGTGACAGAGTGCAGTGATGGACCTGTGTGCTTTGTGAAAACCCATTTAGAAAAACAGCAGAAAATGGGCATTTCCTGGCTGACAAAGAAGCAAAGCAACTTGTTGCTCTCTTTGTAGAGGGCAGCCATTGAGCAGATGTTATTTTTTTGTTGTTTAAAAGGATGGCATTTCCCCTTTTGTCTTTGTAAAATCAGTGTTAACAGGAACATGCTTAAATCCTAAAGTTTGGATGGGCTTAAGTGAGCGGCAGCTCCATCATTTGTGTGACTGGAAGTGAGAGAGGGAACGTGTCCAGGATTTTTAGCTTTGCAATTTGGGTGTTTCCTTCTCTTTTCAAGGGTTCCTTTCAGCCCTGATCATTCTGGGATTCTGCAGTTCTAGGAATTTCTAGAACAAGAAATAATGTGGTTTTACTCCAAGGAACTGGTGAAGGGACATTCCACCAGGACCTTGCTCTGTGCTGGTGGAGCCTCAGCTGGGTCATCATTTTCCAGCCATGTTTGCCTCCATTCCAGCAGCACCAACACCCATAACGCCTCTTGAGTGTCTCAGGAGGTTTTTTAAACAGAACAAAAGCATCTTTTGGGTTTCTTGGGCCCCTGGATGAAGGACCTGCTGGAAGGCAGCAGGAGGTTTGTGGCAGAGGCTGCATTGTGGGGCTGTTTGTGTGCACATGGGCTGGTCACTAACAGGCTTTATATGGCCCTGTTAGCACTAGAAATAGGAAAAGTGACAGGAATTGTGAGGAATGGGGAATTTCCTCAGCTGTGATGATGAGGGTGTTTAGAGGCACTTGCAGACCTTCACCTGACCTGGGCAATAGGGCTGAAAGGGATTTCTCCAGGTCAGTGAGCCCTGGGTGTTGCTGCCACAGCTCTGCATCCTGCCCTTCTGTCCATTAATTTCTCCATCTTGTGCCTAAAATGAGTTGGATTATTGTTCAGCTCCACTGCTTGCTTCCTGCTGCTCCTTCCCCTCCATCTCCTTGCTGGCCAGTGACTCTGTGTGCTGCCAGCTGTGACCTTAGCAGCCCAGTGCCCTGAGCTCCTGAGCAATCACCAAAAGTGCTTCTGAATTCTTCCCTGGGCCTGAACGTGCTGTGCCTGTCCTTGAAGCACAGGCAGCCCCTCTGTGCTCCTGCCCTCCTCCTCCTCCAGAGGCTGCAGCTCATCTGACCCCATGTCCCTTCCACCCACCATCCTCTTCCTCCATCCACTCTGGCTCCAGTCAAATTCACAAACTTGGAGCTGGTGCTTGATTTTCTTCCTGCCAGCTCTCCATAATACTCTGACCCCAGCAGTGCCTCTCTTCAGAGCCTGACTCCATCTGAAATTTATATTCTCTCCCTTTTGTACCTCAGTCTGCAGATGACTCTTGTGTTCTGTGCTCTCCTGCTACCCAGAGTATTCTCTGCCCTTATCCCCCAGACCTCTCCTGCTTTCACTTTCCTTGCCTGGGACCAGCTGTTCTTCTCCTCTTTGTTATCCCCAGCCTTCTGTTCCCTCCTGCTCTGCATCACTTCTCTTTCCCAGTTGCTGCTGGTTCTCCCAGTCCCTTTAGGGGTCTCACACTGGTCCCAAAGGTGCCCTTGTGCAGCAGGTCTCAGCAAACTTGGGCTGTCTGTCCCAGCTGTACTTCACTCTGACCCTGTGGGAACATGGCCCTCCTGGACCCTCCTCAAGCACATCCCCTTTGTTGCTGCATTTCATTGCCTTCATTGTCTTCTCCAGCCTTTGGATCTCATCCACCAGGAACATCCCTGGTGTGTTCCCTCCCCCTTGTGCACACACATCCCCAAAAAATCATAAACTATGAGATTAAGGGTCTGTGAACTCTCCCTTGGTGCCTGGGTGCTCATTGCTCTCCCCCATCTGTTCCTGCTCTCTCCATGAAGGCTGGCCCTTGAGTATCCATCAGAATCAAGGACAGATGGACTCCTTCCTCATGGACAGGGCTTGGAGCAGCCTGGGACAGTGGCAGGTGTCCCTGTGACCGTGTTCACAGGGGTCCCAGGATGAGGGAAGAGACGAGGATCTGACTCCATGTTTCAGAAGGCTTGATTTATCATTTTATTATATATATTATAGTAAAATTATACTAAAAGAACAGAAGGAAGGATTTCATCAGAAGGCTGGCTAAGGATAGAAAAAGAAAGATTTATAACAAAGGCTTGTGTCTCGGACAGAGAGCTCACTGTGATTGGCCATTAATTACAAACAACCACATGAGACCAATCACAGATGCACCTGTTGCATTCCACAGCAGCAGATAACCATTGGTCACATTTTGTTCCTGAGGCCTCCCAGCTTCTCAGGAGGAAAAATCCTAAGGAAAGGATTTTTCATAAAAGATGTCTGTGACTTCCCTGCCCATGGCAGGGGTGGCACTGGATGGGCTTTAATGTCCCTTCCCACCCAAACCTCTCTGTGACACCTCAGGGCCCTCCCCAGCGGCCCCCCGGCCCATGTGTGCAGCCAGTGGTGCTTCTCTCTGCTCTCCTGAGAATATTTTATTAATATTTTCATTAATAGATATTCTTAAAAACTTAATTTATTAGTATTTCTCTTAATTAAGGCACATTTACCAGGCAGATATTATCGAGGAGACGCGAAGCTGCAGCCTGTCAGTGGCAGATGCAGAGCACCTTCCACGCTCAGACATTAATCTCCTTCATGGAAAAATAGCTCTGATCTCTGGCCTGGCTTTTGGAGCCCCTCCTGCTGCAGCATGTCAGCAATGAGAGGGCACAGAGGGAGCTCAGGCTGTGGGGAGGGTGCTGGGGTCTCAGCACAGCAAACAGGCTGGTGTTGGAGAGCTCTGAGATGGGGATTTGCATCAAAGGAAAACTCTCGGGGTTAGTTAAATATTCCTCTAAATATGCAAAGGAATGGAGTTACTGATGCTTGTTATTCTTATCTTCCTCTCGGTGTCACAACATCTTTAAGTTGGGTGAAGGTTTCACTTACTAAGGCGGTTGTAAAGATTTCACGTTAATTAAGAGGACTCCACTGCAAATCTGAATATGAATGAAGTTTGGCTGCTGAACCCCAGGGCAATGAGTGCTGTGGGAACAGCAGACACTGACAAATGTTGATGTGAAAAGTAAAAAGCCAAAAAAAAATAAAAAAAAAACCAACCCAAACCCAGAAAAACACCTAAACCAATGCTGCAATCTAGTACCTGCTCTGTGAGAGAGAAAAAAATTGAGTTTGAGTTGCCAGAAGAGCATAAAATAGATTTTGACTTGGATTTGCATTTAAAGAGGTGAAATTCTGTCAGTCAGGATCCCTGATGAGGGTTCTCCAGTGCCAGCCATGCCCAGGTTCCAACATCACTCCATGGGCAGGTGGTGGCTTTGAAGGGTGGGCAGCCCTCAGTGCAGGAATGAGAAGATCTGGGCTGGATCCTCACCTCAGGTTCTTTGCTCTGGCGAAGCCCCACCAAGCCTGGACTGCTCAGCACTCCCTGCAGCTGGAGCTTCACCCACTGGGGACAGTGGGGGCAGCCATGGGGGTCTGGGGGATGAGGCTTCCAGGGATGGAGCTCCCATGGTGAACAGTGACACTGGAGATTCTTTTCCACAGCAAAATGCTTTTTGGGGAAGTTTTTCATGCCTGCCAGTGCTTGGAAGGGCTGACAGTGAGGGTGAGCAGCTGTCACTCCACACCTGTGGGTTTTTCCAGCTCCATTGTAGAGTTGCTGTTGATGAACTGGGATGAGTCCTCTCCTTCATCTCTGCACTGATCCACCTGGAGATGGATGCCCTTTCCTGGCTGGACATGACTAATGTGCCTTTGCACAGCAATTTTGGGTGATGTGAGGGTCCTGCAGAGGTGCTGAGCACCTCCCCACCTCCCAGAGCAGGACCTGGGGGGAGGAAATGCTGATCCACAACATTTTCACCTCGCTGAAGATACATGGGACTTGGCTTTTGGAGTGGAAAAGTGACAAGCTGAGAGCCTAAATAAATTGGATTTGTCCTCTTAAGGAGGCTGCAGGCAGCGTGTGAGGCTGTGTGGGGGTGGTTTATTGTTGTTATTTTTTATTCACGGTTCCTTGAGCTGATCCTGGGGATTGCACTGACTGTGGTTGTGTTTCTGGAAATGTGCAGGTTGGCCAGATGCACTGGGGCATGGAGTGAACAGAAAGAGGTTAAATTGATGGATGACCAACAAGAGCAGGATTGTGCCTCAGAAGACCAAGAAACTATCCTGATTAATGGGGTGAAAGAAAATGGTAAGGAACTTAATTATGGTACATGAGGGAGCAGCGACAACTTGGAAGCCAACTTATTTTCCTAATTCCTTTTGTGCATTTAATATTAGCAGTTTGTGGGTATCTCTGCAATGTGGAGCAGGGGAGTAAATGGGTGTTTTCTGCCCAGGAATCATTCCAGCCATAAATCTACACCTTTTTAGGCCTTAACAAGAACTGCTCTTACCTGTGCATGGATGGAAATGTTTATGTGCACATGCAGTTTGAATTAGAGATCTTGGTTTGGTTTCTTGGAGGAAAAAGTCATCCAGAATTTGTAGCCCCTCTATCTGTGGGGAATCTTCCCCTCTCTTGGCATTACATTAGCCAATATTAGCAAGATTTAGCTGAAGGATACTTAGTCCGACAAACTGGGGGGAAAATAGAGATTGGGTGGGAGAAAGGAACCAGGATTCTTGGGAAGGGAAGGTTGGATTTGTGAGCTCGTTCTTGCCTGTGTCCCATCACCCAGCACATGGGATTCCCTGTCCTGTGATCCCTTTTCTGCACACACAGTGTTCCTGGGAGTCACCAGCCAGGTGGGGAAGGATCAGCCCCTTGCAGCCATCCCAGAATGCCCAACTTTGTATCTTTCATTGATTCTATATTTGCTCTCAGAATAGCTAATTAGGAGTAACAGTGCTCAGCTGTCTGAAACCCTGATTGAAATAAATAAGCCTCCAAGCATTTTCTGAGGTCATTTGGACTGTAATCTCTGGCCACAGTGAATGCAGAGGGGAGGCAGAGCCTGATGCTTTCATTCTTCACTGTGTTTTATGTTTAATTTCATGGCTTTTTACATTTTGTATTGGCCCATAAATCTTGAGATAGATAGATAGATATATTTTATTTATATATAAATTTGATCCTGTTAGATGTCAAGGACTTAGTCCTCTGACATATGTTCAGATCTTTCTGTCAGCTCTGTGCAAGGTGGTAGAGACAAATGTTCTTTGCCAAAACCTTGGAGCAGCTCCAGCCACGTGGGTGCCCATGAGGGCCCCACAGCTGGTGCTGGTGGCAGGTGAGGCACATGCTCACACTTGTTTGTCCCTGGGATGTAATTTGGGAGGTTCTGTCCCTGTCAGCCCATCCCCTTCCTGACTATCCAGGGTGAAGCTGCAGCTGCTGGAGCTGCAAAGGGGTTTTGTAGCCTTGGTCCCTTTGTCTGATCCAGGGCACAACAAAGTCAGTGCTGCCCTGGTCAGTAAGGGGGGGTTTTTAGAGCCTCACACCAATTCCATGGAATTCAATTAAACAGGGCTATAAAAGTGCTTTAATTAGACAGAACACTGTTTTAGGTTAGAAGAGACCTTAAAGCCCATCCAGTGCCACCCCTGCCATGAGCAGGGACGCTTTCCACTATTCCAGGTGGCTCCAAGCTCCATCCAAGCTTGGACATCTCCAGGAGTCTCTGGGCACCCTGTGCCAGGGCCTGCCCACCCTCAGAGCTCAGAATTCCCTCCCCACATCCCATCCCAGCCTCTGCCAGTTTGAGCTTTCAGTTTGAACACTGCTGTGTGGGAGGTGCTGCTGAATCCAAGGCCAGGAGCCAGCACAAAGCTCTGGAGCTGCCACCTCCCCTTGCCCATGTGCTGCTGGGTGGGTGCTGAGGGAAACTGGGAAAAGTGGTTTTGCTTCTCCAACATTTTCTGCCTGAACTGTATTCCCTTGGAGCATCACTTGAACACAGGCCTGATTTTAGGCTGATACGGAGCCCCAGAAAATCAGGTTTTGGCATTTGTATTTCCCAAGAGTTAAGTTCACTCACACAAGTATAAACCTAAAGAAACGCCCAGAGAGGGTTTATTTTATATAATAGCAGCTTTGCCTATTAAATGTAGCTTTTGAGATTGAATTTCAGCTTTCTGCCTCCCCCTTCTTTGAGTCTTACAGCATTCACAGACATTCTTCTTTTATCCTCAAATTCTCCATGCTTCCTGTCAGCTCCAAGCTGATTTTTATTTTATTTTACTTCTGAAGTGGAACTGCACTGGTTAATTTGTTTTGGTGCTTAAGGAAAAAGATACCACCTCTGCATTTCTGATCCGAAGACTGGTGGGAGGGACTCAAAAATCAGCTTTTTTATTTATTTCCTCTTTTTAACCATTTTCAAGCAAGCCAGTCTGGCCTTTCCCAAATCATACATGTTGAAGATGATGACAGGCATTGCATTGCACTTCTGGTTGGAGTTAGGGAGTCTTTGGGAAGAGGTTTAAAGTCCTGGGAGTGCTCTGAGGTTCCAGCTGCAGTTTGTGCTTTGTTCAGGCTTCACTGATGGCTCCATCCCTAAGGCCCCTGTAGCACAAAACTTGTTGGAGTGAAATTAGGGGGGTTTTGACCTCCTGCTTGGCACAGGCAGGCACCCCACTCCTTCCATGGCATCCTGTTCCTTTCCATCCTCCCCACCTGGGGCTTTTCCACTGTGCTGGTGGTACCTGTACCAGCACCAGCCTCCCCTCCCCAGGCTTCCAAGGATGAAGGAGGTTCACTTTCTTCTTAGTTTGGAATAAGAACACTTGTGGAGGGTCACAGCAGCCAAATAAATCGCTTTGCATGCCCCATTTAATGCCACATCCTGGTGCTCCAGTTGTGTTTTAAAGCACTTGTCCCTCCTTGGAAAGCTTTGGCTCTCACCCCTGTGCCTTCAGCAGAGCCACCAAAAAGGAGAGACCTGAGCCATGACAAAAGCAGCAGGCTCAGAGTCGGCAGAGCTCTCTGGCTGGGATGAATGCACTCATTGGAATATATTTTTTTTTAATACAGAGATATCAGAGCGTGTTCATGGATGAAAAGACATCATATTTAAATTTCAAGGGTCATACCGTCCGTTGAGCCAGGAGTCAGATAAAAGTACATTCATAACTTTATTCTGCCATAAAAGAAGCGCAACGAGGTAAAACTAAAAAAATCCTTAGGTTAAAAAATCCTTACATGACTAAAAAGGCATTTTTAGCGATTAGGGAAGAATGGCAAACCCCACAATAATTCTAACAATAATTGCTTTAAACTCTGTGTTATCTTCTGCCTTTCCTTGGTGTGGACAGTGACAAAAAGACCGCTGGGTTTTTTAAATCAGCCATCACTCCCTGACTCTGGAGCAGTAAAGCAGCTCAGGTGTGTGTGCAAGCTCAGACCCTGCAGGGGGGGTGCTTTGTTTCTTTAAGAATCTCACTTTCCTGTTAATTTTTTCAGTGTTAATGAGAACATTTTTATTAGGCCTGTTTTGTTTTTTTAATAACATTGTGAGGTTTGAGAGGCAGTTTCCAGGTAACCGTATGGATATGAGGAGGGAAGAGCGGATGCGTTGCGTGATTTAAACGTACTCTTGTACCTCTTCCAGCTGGCTGCAGGGAGCAGCCTGTTTACCTCTGCACATCATCATGTTAACTGGATCCAGGATTGCTGGGAAGGGCTTCCCAAAGGAGCACGTGGGACAAATCACTGGGAGAAGGGGAGCGGGGTGGCGAGCCTGATATCTGCAAGGATGGTTACCTTTGTAACCCTCTTCTTTTTCTACCTGCAAGGGCAGTTTGATTGTTGCTGAATAGGGGATAGTTGTGTGTTTCTCTCCCTCTGCTCCATCCCCTCAGAGTCGCACGCCCTGGACTCTGGATTGCTGGGAAGGGCTTCCCAAAGGAGCACTTGGGAAAAGTCACTGGGAGAAGGGGAGCGGGGTTGCGAGTCTGAGACCTTTAAAGGGTGGTAACCTTTGTAACCCTCTCCTTTTTCTACCTCCAAGGGCGGTTTGGTTGTGGCTGAATAGGGGATAGTTGGTAACCCCTGTGTGTTTCTCTCCCTCTGCTCCATCCCTGCAGAGTCGCACGCCCTGGACACCGATGAGAGGCCCTGCAGCGCGGCCGAGGCTGCGGCGCCGTTCCCGGCGCTGAGCGCGGCTCCCAAGGAGGGCCCCGCGTGCCACCGCGTCCCCACGGCCAAGAAGCCGTGCCTGCTGAGCCCCCCGTCCCCACTGCGCCTCACCGATGTCCCCGAGCACGCCTCGGACGACTCGTCGGCCCACGCCATCTCCCTGACGTCGTGCGTGACCAAGGGCATGAGCTCGTGGTCGCTGCCGGGCGACTGCGAGAAGGCTCCGTTCAGCATGATGGAGCCCGGGGGGATGTCGGCGCTGACGGGAGACTGCCTGATGCAGCCGAGCCGGACCTGCCTGGGCTGCTTCATTGAATCCAAGGACGGCATCGATGCGGAGCCGGGAATAAGCTTGAAAGTGGGGGATATAAATAGGGATTATGACACCTGTTCGGTCTCTGATATAGGGATTCACTGCATGAGCACAGGAGAAACCATGAGATATGGGGATCAACTGCTTTCAGACCAGCTTTTAAGCTTCCCTATGCATAAATCGAGGGCAGCGGACAAAAGAGATGCAGAGAAATCTGACAGTGATTCAGAGGACCCCACTCAGAAAAATTATTACGAGGGATTACTATTAGACAAATGCAATGGTGAGGAACCTTTACTAACAAATCCCAACCAGGAATGGGGCTATTTTGAATCTTTCATTAGTGAAAGTAAAATTGAGCTGCTTGACCTCTGCTCCAAAAATGAGCTTTCTGTAAATCTGTTTTCTGAGGAAGACGTGGACAATTACATGTTTGATGATGACGATTCCACCTTGGGAAGTGATGTCTGCTCCCTAAAGATTAGATACGAATCTTTCCAGGACAATGTGCGGGAGAAGACCACCACGCTACAAGAGGACGCCCAGTTCAACTTCTTCCCCAGCGTGTTCAGCAACTGCACCAAAAGGGACAGCAGGAGCACCCTGAAAAGGGGGCCCAGCGGTGCCACCGACCCTTCTCAATTCAAATCTGAGGAAGGCATCATCTGGGGGGAGGAGGAGGAGGACGGTGAGGAAGAGGACGGTGAGGAGGAGGAGAAAGCTGCCTTAAATAAATCTTGCAACAGCACAGAGATGGTGCAGTACGTGGGCTCCAAGAGGAGCCACTTCTTGGACTCGGTGAATTCCACAGAGGACTCCGGGGAGTTCAGCGACGACAGCACTTGCACGGAGTCCTCCTACGACGTGCTGCGGGACATCAAGGACTGCAGCCGGTACCTGGCCCGGGACCACTCCGGCTCCTTCATCCAGCAGAACTACGGGCTGCGGGCCAAGAGGAAAGTTCGATACAGCGACGACTACCTGTACGATGTGGACTCCATCGAGAACGAGAAGATCCTGGACAAGAAGGAGTGGCTCCCCGACGGGCCCAAGGAGGAGGACGACGACGAGTGGTGCCCCAAGAAACGGCGAAAAGTCTCTCGCAAGGAGCCCCCCGTGATCATCAAGTACATCATCATTAACAGGTTTAAAGGGGAGAAGCATATGCTGGTTAAGCTCAGCAAAGTGGATGCCAACGAGACAACTGTTACTCTGAACGAGGAGCTGCTCAGCAAATACAAGAAGCTGGCCCCACTGAAGGGCTTCTGGCAGGAGAGGCAGCAGAGCCGGCTGGATTTGCTCAGATCGTCTCTCTACCACAAGCAGAATTTCTATCTTAACGGCTCAGATGCTTCGTTCCTCCCTCACCCACGGAAGCGAAAATGCAAGCTAGCAAACAGGCACCGGATTCAAAGAATTAAAGCCATCGAGCAATCAGTGAACAAGCTGGGCTCGTGCTCCTCTGATCACAAGCAGCCTTGCAGCAGTAAGGAGGACGTGGGCCTGAAAGGGCTGCCGGCATTAGCCATTGCCACCCCCAGCTGTGCCAACGGATTGCACGTCCACGACATCGCGGGCATCGCCGTGAAATGCAAACCGCAGGAGCGGGAGCACAAGGGGACGGAGCGGAAAGTGCTCCGCAGAATCAAATTCAAAAGTGAGGCCAGGTTGAAGTGCAAGAAGATTAAAGCTGCCACCAGTACAGCAGAGGACTCCCCAGCACTGGAAAACCAGGACTCCGCAGCGCGTCTGAAGGACGAAAACAGTCCCTGTGCTTCAGACAGCTCCCATCTCCCAGAGTGCCACGAGGATAAGGTTGCTAAAAATTCTCCTTTCCTACCATCCACCTCCTCTTCAGACAAGCCTCTGCCATCTGCTAATATCACCACCAATGTACCCCTGATCCCCGGAGGGTATCTGCAGACGTTGTTAGATGCTTCAGATCTGTCGAGCAACACGGGTATCCCGTACTTCGCCCAGCACCCCTCCGAACAGCAGCAGCAGCAGCAGCAGCAGCAGCACCCGCTCCCCAGCATCGTCCCGCCGGAAAAGCCCTTCCCGTCCCTGCAGCCGGCGCAGAGCTGCGTGCTCTCCCCGCCCTCCGAGTCGGAGCTGCAGCAGTCGCCCGGCCACTTGGAGATGGAGCAGGGCGGCTTCGGCAGCATGTGGCCGGCCAGCAAGGGCGGCGAGCGCCAGGACTTCCCCGGGGACGTGCCGGAGGCGGCCGCAATGCCGAGCGAGTTCGCGCCGGGCACGGACGGCCTCCCCGCCTCTGGATACACTCAAGTCAATCTGAATAGCGGCAAATTGCTATACCAAAAAAATTACATGCCGGATAGCCAACAAGTGCAGTCTGATGATTCTTATCAGTCATGTCATTTCAATAATGGAGAGGGGCGCTTTCATTTCCAACGAGGTACACTCAGTACGGATGATGGCAGGCTCATTAGTTTTGATTCAGTGGGTTCATTGTCAGTTAGTTCTAGCAATTACAGTTCTTTAAGTTTAAAGTCTTGTGAAAAGGACGGCGAGGATGATATTAATGATGATTTCTTGGCCCACTGCAGTCCCAAGCTAGTGATCCAGCAGAGCATAGATGAAATCACCCCTTTGAAGGAGTCCACGGACCTTTTAGACATTTCCAACTTCACGCCTGATAGGTTCCGCCAGTCGTCGCTTTCGGAGATGTCCCCTCCAGACACTCCCAACCTGTCCCCACAGATAGCTGGCTCCGATGCCAAGCCTCTGGGCACCCTGAAGGGCTTTCAGGAGAGCCCCCAGGCCTCCCTCAACAGTTCCGAGAAGGTCAAGTGGAACTGTGGGGTCCTGCAGACGGAGGATCAGGCAGATAATGGGTTTGCTTTAAATAATCACCAGTTCCAGTTCCATATGTTCAACGATGAAGATTCTGTCAGCCTTCTCGAAAAGAGTCCATGCTTGTCAACATTTAATGAGCCATCTGGTCAAATTAGCACCAATAGCAAAGTGTCAAAATCGAAGAGGAAAAGTTCATCCAGCAAGAATGTGGGTACAAACCAAAGCTCTTCCCAGAAAGCCACCCGGAAAAAATCACCCAAAACCAACAAAGGAACCGATAAGCCACAAGGGAAAAACTCCAGGCAGGCACCCAAATCCACCAGGAAAGGGAAAAATGCAGCGGGAGTCAACGGCGAGAAGGCTCCAGCTGTTGGTGGCAGGGTGGTCACTCAGCTGGGCACCGTGGCCACGGCCACCAAGGGCGTGGCCGAGGGCACTCAGCACTGCGGCCCGGCGGGGGTGAAGCTGGGCAAGCACAACGGGCTCTCTGGAGAGTGGGCACTGGGAAAAGAGGGGGGCACGGGATGGTCAGAAGCCAGCCTGGGCAATGCCACCAGCCTCCTGGACGATGACCAGAGGGAGTTTGAGGAACCCTCCAACATCCTGTCCAACATCGCGTCGGGAATGGCCGATGTGCAGAGGTTTATGATGGCTTCCATTGAGCCCTTGTGGGGGCCCGTCGGCCACAACAGCGTTCCAGACATATTCCGGTCACCGGAGTCCAACAGCCTGAAACTGAAAACTCTTAAAATTTTGGCAGGGACGTCCCAAGAGTCGAAGAAGAAGGCCAACGGTGGCTCGCCGGGGGCGGCGAAGAACCACAAGTCGAACAACAAGGGCTCAAGCAAAAACAGCAAAGCTGTGACCTGCGACCCCGGGCGCCCCAACTGCTCCACCGGGTTCACCACGGACATTCACGCTCCCTTTTTTGATAAAAACTATAGTAACCTGAGCACTTTAGGCAATAATGGACCTACTCATAAAAAACTCTACCGTCATAAATCCAGTTCGAAATCACTGAGGGATGAGAACTGTAAAATCAAGCGGACGGACCGCGAACAGCCCCACAAGGACCCACCCGTGACAGCTGCTTTTGAGAAACTGAGGTAATGCTGCACCAAACTGGCTGGAATGCCCCTAACCTCCCTCCCACCTGCTAGGCCCGCTGTTCCTCAGTTTTCCTTCCTGAAAGCAAAAGTTTGCATGAGAAAAAAAAACAAAAAAAAAAAGACATTCCCCTTTTACAGTTTTGGTTGGTTTTGGTTTTGGGGTTGATTTCTTTTTTTTGTTTGTTTGGTTTTTTTTAATTATTATTTTTAAATGCATGAAAATACTTATGACTTGCAAGCTACCTAAAAGAATGACCAATTTTCTGGCTTGGCTGGGGTTAAAAAAACTAACAAGGCTACTCTTTTCTGCTGTTTGGCTTCTTCAGTTTTTAATTACTTATTTATTGGGGGGAAAAACAAAAACAAAAACTAAAAAAAAAAAAAAAAGATTACACACTCTTTTTAATGATTTTGACAAGGAAAGACTTTTTTTTTTTTTGGAACATTTTGTAAAAAATAAACCACAAAAAAAAAAAAAGAGGTTCTGCATCCAAAAGCCAAGATCTCAAAACTTAAAGGCTCTTTACTTTGCAAATGAGAACTCGTTCCTAATTGAGCTTCACGTGGCAATTTTTGAGTGCTTTCTGGCCCCCTCTGCTGTTGTGTCTCCTAACCTGCATCATCTAAAGCTGCATCTTCTCTGCCCGCCCGCCTTTAGCGCGTTCGCTCCGTCGTGGTGACTCCGGACGAGCTAACTAAGATGGCATCAAATGTTTGATTTTTTCCTGCAGGGAATCAGACTCCATTCTTCTTAAAGCAGAAACAGCATTTTTGGGTTTTCCTGTATTTGAAGAAGAGACTCCCTTTTCTAGAAAGACGGTTGATGTTTGGTTTTTTTCTTACCTTTTTTTTTCCCGGTTGTTTTTTCTTTTTTTTCCCCCATCGGTTCATTTTCGAAATCTGCCTTGTGGTCTGTTGAAATGTAAGTGCTGAAATGAAGAGTTTGAAATTGTGGGAATTTTATTATTTGGAAGCAAACCTAATCTGGTATTCTCTGTGAAAGACTGTTTTAAAAGTCATACTGTTGTACAGTAGTTTATGCACTATTACCCACAACAACAAAAAATTGTGCCAAACTATGAACAAGTGACTGTATTGTATATATTTTTACTTCTCTATCAACATTGGGTTGTGAGTGTTTTCTGCAGCTATGCCTTTTGGTTTTACTAGAAACATTCCAGTTGTTAAGTACTAACCACCCCCCTTCGAAAGCACCTGTAACTCACGATGAAAAACGATATTGTTCACTGATACAACTTACCAAAAGTTTTATGGACATGACTAGAAGTGTGCCAAATTTACTTACCTCATTTCACGGATTCACCCTGTGGTTTAAAGCTCATAAAGGGAAGAAAAAAAAAAAAAAAGGAAACAAAAAGGGGGGAAAAAAAAAGAAAAAAAGGAACTTTGAAACCGATGCTGGGAAATGGTAACGTCCTCTCTTTGAAACCACGAGCAGAAAAACTTAATGGTGAAATGTTGAGTTTCATTATAGGAGAGAGTTGCAATGGTGGAGGAGTTCAGAAAACCACTGACGGTAAGTTTGCCAGGAACTCAAGTGTCTGCATCTAGAGACTACAGAACAGCTGCTTTTCAAGTGTCTGTTTTCTTAAAGCAAAACCTGTAGCTGAAGATCATTTGAAATGCAAAGTTACATTGCTAATTCTTTGTATCTCAGTTTTATATATTTTATAAGAACCTGGGATAAATTCTGAAATAGGTATAAAAACAGAACTAATACATTTCATACATTGAGTGCTATTCACTTTTCCTTTGGATAGTTTCTTAAACATTTTCGATGCAGAGCCTGTCAGAAGCGCTCTCCCATCATGGCTTTGGTGTTTCCTCCATGTCTAACCTTGCGATGCCAATATAGTTTGAACTTTCAAAAGCAGAGTCATTCATTTAAAACACAACTCTGAACCTTTTCTTTGATTCAGTTCATGAAACAAATACAACCAATGGAGCTATTTGTGATCTCACCAATCAGGGCCGGATCATGACTGGACTTTATTAAGACAGCGTTAAGTACTGAATGCTAAATGTATTCTCAAAAGGCCTTATTTGTAACCCTCCTCACCACACCCTTGCCCTCCACGAGAATAAGGAACCCAACAAAGATCTATTTTCCTTGTGCAACTGAGAGCCTGTGCGTTTTGCTGCTGATTTCTCATGAAAAACCTTGATATGCAAGAGCCCTGGGAGCCATTGGGAGCAGAGGGAAGTGAGGCTTGGACACCTTATGCAGTAGCAGGCGGTGAGGAAGAGGAGCCTTTCTAGCAGTGGGCAGATGACGTTGCTGATACGGCCACAGGCGTAGACGTGGTGTCACACAGAGGGCAGGACTGGGCTCAGGTTTCCTCCCAAGTCAGTTTTTTTCCACCCACACACCAGGCAAAGCAGCAGAATTGCTTTAAGTTAATTTAGCAGAAAAGCAGAGTAATCACTTAAAATCAAAGTGGAGATGCAGAGTGTTAGTTTAGAATCATGTTTTCAGCACTTACAGATCTTGGGGTGCAGCTCAGCTCAGATCTGTGATCCCAGAGAGAACAGCTCAGTAGTTGCATTGTGTTTTATTTAACAGATGAAAGGACAAACTCTGAAAAAAAAAATTAGTAATTAAAAAAACACCCTGCAAGTTCATTTTTTCATGGAATAAATGCTGGCATTGCCTGGAGTGGGATGACAGTGGTCCCTGGTGCCCCATGGCATGCAGTGTCCCACCCCAGCTCTGGCTCCAGGAGGGAGATCCAGAAGATGCTCAGGATTTCCTCTGGAGACAAGAGCTGTGGTAGGCCTCCATCCCTGGGCTCTGGGCTGGCCTGCTGCCACCACACTCTCCCTGCTTCCCCAGCAGCTCTCTTTTCTGTTCACAGGCTCATCACATACCACAGGCTCCAACCACTGCTGTGGTGTTGGCATATCCCAGTTTTTGATCATTCCCTCCATGTGCTGCAGGAATGGTCTGGCAGCTCCCTTCCTTTGGATGTTCTGGCTGCTGCTCTTACAGAAACAGGTCAGGCCCAGGGCTGGGATGTGGCACAGACCTTCTTTCTGACCCAAAACCATCAGCTGAAAGCACATTTCACCTGGCCTGCACTGTGCTCCTTATGGTTAATGCTATGAATATGGGACTCAGAATAAAACCCCTTGTACTGGATGGGATAGCAATACTTCCTGCATGTGAGGAATGTGCAATAGGGCATGAAGATCAGGCATGAAACATATCAACTGTTTTATCCATGGATACCCAGCTGGGTGTTCCAGAACGGTGTTAATCACAATTCCAGCTGCCTTGTTGCTCTCCTTCAGTCCTTCTACCATTCCAGTTGCTGACAGCTTTGGTGGTCATCCCATGTCCTCCAAAAATCTCTGCTGGGGAGCTGTTAAAGAGCCTGGGTCCCTCATGGTGTGGCACTGGCCCTTCCCTGTGTCTGAAAAGGTCATCACTCTTGACCCCAACATTTAGAAATTGCCTTGAGCTGACCATTTGCCCTCCTCCCTTTTGATCTTTACAGAGTATTTGGGTGGGAAGGGACCTTTGAAGGCCATCTAGTCCAACTCCCCTGCGAAAAGCAGGGACATCTACTAGACCAAGTTGGTCAGAGCCCTGTCTGACCTGACCTTGGATGTTTCCAGGGAGGGAACAGCCACCACCTCTCTGGGCAACCTGAGCCAGCGTTTCACCACCCTCATAAAACATTTCTTACTCAAGTCCTTGTTGGCAGGGCTGCTCTAAATCCCTTCATTCCCAGCCTGTGGATCCCAGGGACTGCCCCATCCCAGGTGCAGCACATCACATTTGGCCTTGTTGAGCCTTCTGAGGTTCCTCTGGGCCCACTTCTCGAGCATGTCCCTGTCCCTGTGGATGTCACTCTGTCCCTCAGGTGTGTTAAGCTCACCACTCTGTTTGGTGTCATCTGCAAACCTGCTGAGGGGACTCAATCCCAGTGTCAGCATCATTGGTGAAGCTACTCCACATTGCTGGTCCCAGGACAGACCCCTGAGGGTCAGCACTCAGCTCTGGTGTCCTCCTGGACAGTGAGCTGTTGACCACTGCCCTCAGGATGTGGCTGTCCAACCAGTTCCTCATTTGCTGAACACTCCATCCTTCAAGTCCATCTCTCTTCAGTTTAGAAATGTGGGGGACTGTGTGAAAGGCTTTACAGAAGTCCAGACAAATGACACCTGGAGCCCTGCTCTTGTCCATGGATGCAGTCACTCCATCCTGGAAGGCCACTGGGCTGGCCAGGCAGGATTGCCCTTGGTGAAGTTGTGCTGGCTGTCCTGAGTCACCTCCCTGTCCCCCATGAGCCCCAGCAGAGTTTCCAGGAGGATCTGGTCCTGATGTTCCCAGGCACAGAGGGCTGGCAGGGCAGTGGTTCAATGGTTTCATTTTCCAGTCATCCAAGACTTCACCTGACTGCCAGGACTTTTCAGATACTGTGGAGAGTGACTTGGTAATTCCATCAGCCAATTCCCCCTGGGCTCTGGGATCATCTCATCAGGTTCCATAGCCTTAGGTATATTCAGGTTCCTCAGATGGTCACAAACTTGATTTTCTCTTACAGTGGGAGAGACTTTGCTCCTCTAATCCCTGTCCTGTGGTTCCACCACTCATGGGAGATGGAAAGAGAGGTTTCCTCAGCCTTCTCATCCATTGTTGCCAGTCTGCCAGTTGTGTCACACCTGCTTTGACCCTTCCTTTTCATGCTGACACACCTGTAGAGGCCCTTGTTATTCTCTATGTCTCTTGCCACATGCAGCTCCATCTGCACCTTGCCTTCCTCACCCTGTCCCTGAACAGCCTGACATTATCCCAGTTCTCTTCCCAGGATATCTGTCCCTGCTCCTGCTGCCTGTGCATCTCCTCCTGCCCTTCAGCCTGACCAGCAGGTCCCGACCCAGCCAGGCCAGTCTCTTGCCTTCCTTGCCTGATTTCTCACACCTGGGGATTGAGAGCTCTTGCTTTCTGTGAAGAGCATCCTGAAAGATCTGCCAGCTCTGTTGTGCTCCCTTGTCCCCAAGGGCAGTTTCCCAGGGGATCCTCCTGATCCACACCTTGAGGAGCCAGCACTTTACTTTCCTAGGATTCATCTCCACCTGCCTATCGCTACCTCAAGGGTTTCACTTCCCACCTTTGCCTCATCCCTCACCGTACAAGCTCTTGTTCTCCAATTGCATTTTTGTTTTTCATGGCACTGCTCACAGCTGCCACCCCACACCCTGGGGCTCCCTGCCCTGCTTGTGCTGGCTCCCATCTCAGCCCATCCTCTTGCCCAGTCCCAGTGCAGCTTCCATCCTCCTCTTGCATCTCCTTGTTGGACTCCAGGACCTTGTTGGATCTTGGGAGTGATGGATCCAAGCCACACAAAAGATATTTATTCTGCAGCATCTCTTAAAATGTCTTTTCTGCTTCATCTGTTTTCACTCTGTCTCAGGTGCAGGATGGGAGGATGGTGCCAGCAGTGCTGCTGAGCCGTGGTGTAACTGTGATCTGGGTGAGTGGCACTGATGTTACAAAGCAGGGACTGGGCACTTCCAAAGGTTGCAAAATCCATCTGAGAGGAGAATTCCACAGGGCAAGGTGGTAGTCACCACTCTGCCATAGGAGCATGGGTCTCCCATGGCACAGGAATAGGAGAGATGTCCTGCAGAAAGGAATCCTGAAGCAGGAGCCAACCCAGCCCATGGCCATCAATTGCATTTAGAGGCTTTGTAAATAGAAAAATATCAGTGATGGGGATCCAATAAAAACCTTTTGGGTTTTTATTACAAAATACATCTTACCAGGTTTACATCTTGCTTTTCCTTTTTTTTTTTTTTTTTTTTTTTGAGCATAGGAGGATGGATGTTTTTAAAAAACATCTTGAGAATAATGACTTGTGAACCAGAGGTAGCCAGGCATTTTGGGAGGAGGAGGAAGAGGAGGGCAGGGGCAGCCACAGGACTGTCCTTGCCATGCTGTGCTGTCCTGCTGAGGCTGGGTTGGCTTGGAGAGGAGAAGCCAAGGCTGGCTGGTGATTGCTTGGAGAAACCATTGCTGCACCGTTTGCTCTTTTAAAAAATCAGGATCGCTGTTAATTTTTTCAGCATTATGGGCCAAACAAGCCAGGAACCAAAATAAAGATGTTTTAAGCATTGTCATCCTTGAGCTGCTGGACCATGTTCTTTCTCTAAGCTCCCGATCTAGCAGAGCACTTAGGTGGGAGCTCACTCCCAAGTGCTTTCCCAGGCAGTGATGTCAAGTCCCAAGAGAAACTCCCCTGAAGTCAGTGTAAGTGGGAAGAGGATCAGGAGTGTGGACTTGGGTTGGTGCAGGATCAGGCCCTCAGTCTTTACTTTCTCAGCTCAGTGTGTTGGACTTTGCCTGTGCAGCTCCCAGGGTGGCCAGAGGAGGTTGCATGGTTCAAACCACTGACATCTATTGGAGAATGTGCCTCTTTATCTCTTCAGCATGTGAAATAATGCAAAAAAAAAAAAAAGAAAAAAAAAAAAAAAGAAAAATATGTAAACTAAACCAAGTACAATGTCTGTGGGAGAAGCAAGGCTTTTCAAATCTGTTTCTCAGGTAAACAAGTGACACTAATGACAGTGGAGTAACAGCCATCTAAGGGAATTGGGATCTGAAGCAGGAGGATTCCCTCCATCTCGCAGGACGCTTGGGTTGCCAGACACGTTTACTGAGCCTTTAAACACTTGGTGCAAAAGGAAACGAGAAATAAAATTGGTCTCTTCACTACCCTTCGCTAGCTAGACAGACAGACAGACAGACAGACAGACGTCCATTTCTAAAGCACAAAGGGAAGACTTAAACCTAGACTAAACCACACAAACACACAAAACCAAGGTACCAGTGAAACTCCTTTTGTCTCTTACCCCCGGTGGGAAGCAGGGTAGAAATCCAAGGAGCTGCTCTGTTCCGCTGCCCCGGCGCCGCCGGGCGCCTCGACTGCTGCCTCCAGAGATGTGAATGTACTGCTCCTTGAGTTCCCTCCCATAGAACTAGAGGCACCTCGTTAGGAAGTTGCTCCTGTTTTATGGTGCTAAAGAAAACTTTTATTCCCCCCCTCGAGCATTTAAGAACTATTAAATGGCCCTTTTTATGAATGTAACATATCCATTTCTGTTCCACATTTTACACTGCAATTTTAACATGTTTGGAAATGATTTGCCTTTTTTCTTTTAGAATAAGCTTTATAAATATTCTGTAGAGTCAATTGAAGTATAATTCTTAAGGATCACTCTAAGACGCCTACAAAATCTTGTATATTTTTAAGTGTGCCAATTTGTAAAATATTTTGTAAGTGTATATTTTTCTTAGAAAAGTGCTGTGAAGTGTTTGTATGTGTGAGGTTTCCCTTTTTTTGCACCTTCGGGTGTTAATAAAAGGATGTATACTTAAGAGTTTCTGGTTTTAAAAACCAAAATACAAAGAAAAAAATTAAACTTTTGTTGGGAATTTTGTAATAAAAAGAAATGTTGTGAAAGAGTGTAGTGATATTGTGTAAAGGAAACTGGAAAATTTGTGAGCGCTTTGCTGTTTTATAGATCCTCTTGTAAATTATTCTTGTAATATTTTGGGTTTTGTTGTTCTTGTTGCAAAGGTTTTAAATATTTGTGACTGACTCTGTATGGTGAAAACGTCATATTGTTAACTTGCTGAGTTTTGTTATATTGTTTATGGAATAAATAAAAAAAATTTAAAATCTCATTTTAAGATCATGTATGAAGAAGAAATTAAAACTGCCATTTATTGAATATTAGGAATCGTTTCTTTAACCAAATCTGTCTGGCTGCCCCCTCCCAGGGCACTCCAGGCTCCCCCCTAATTGGGCTGATGCTCCTTAGTGGGAAGCACATCAGGGAGGGAGGTGGGAAAAAGTGGGAAAAAAGGCTTGGGTCACTTCTGCTGACACGTGGGGCTGCTTGAACTGAGAAATGGAAACTTCAGCAAGGCAAGGCAGAGCTCAGGCTTTGCCTTCCACGGGTGCAGAGGTGGGGCTGGAAGGGAGCAGAGCCTCTTCCCAGCCCACTGTCCCTGGGTGGGTCCCTGTCCTGGCACTGTCCCAGCACACTCCCAGACTGGCCTTTTCCTGGGAAGGAGCATGTGTGTCTTCAATTTCTTGCGGAAAAGAAATAAAACTTGTCTTAAAAACCACAATTCCATTTGTTAGTATTGATAGGAGTAATGAATTCATTCAGACTGGGTCATTCCCAGCCCTGCCAGCACAAAGCAGGACATGAACACTGTGTTCTGCAAGTGGATCCCTTGGCAAAGGGCTGGGAAATAATCCCCAAAAGCAGAGCTGCTAGCTCTACAAGCTGCCTGTGTTCACATAGGGGTTTCAGATGAGTAAAATGGGGCTCAGGAGGGATTTCAGTGCCCCAGTGCTCATGTGACAGGGCTGGAGTGGGGCCATGGTCCAGGGAAGCCCATCAGAACCTTTGAGAAGGGCTGAGCTTCATCTGGCACTAGAAACTCTCCAATAAATAAGACACACAGAGGGCTGGGCCAGGCCCATGGCCACCAAAACCATCAGGTGTGTCCCATGTGAGATCAATCCTGTGTCCCATGGGGGATCAATCCTGTGACCCATGTGGGATCAATCCTCTGACCCATGGGGGATCAAGCCTGTGTCCCATGTGGGATCAATCCTGTGTCCCATGGGGGATCAAGCCTGTGACCCATGTGGGATCAATCCTGTGTCCCATGTGGGATCAATCCTCTGACCCATGGGGGATCAATCCTGTGTCCCATGGGGGATCAATCCTGTGACCCATGTGGGATCAATCCTGTGTCCCATGTGGGATCAATCCTGTGACCCATGGGGGATCAATCCTGTGACCCATGTGGGATCAATCCTGTGTCCCATGTGGGATCAATCCTCTGACCCATGGGGGATCAATCCTGTGACCCATGGGGGATCAATCCTGTGACCCATGTGGGATCAATCCTCTGACCCATGGGGGATCAATCCTGTGACCCATGGGGGATCAATCCTGTGACCCATGTGGGATCAATCCTGTGTCCCATGTGGGATCAATCCTCTGACCCATGGGGGATCAATCCTGTGACCCATGGGGGATCAATCCTGTGTCCCATGGGGGATCAATCCTCTGACCCATGGGGGATCAATCCTGTGACCCATGGGGGATCAATCCTGTGACCCATGGGGGATCAATCCTGTGACCCACAGGCTGGAAATGTTCCAGCTCCTTAGGGCAAGGCTGGGGGAGAGATTTTTCAGCAGGGGGGTTGGGGCATGGTTTTAACTGAAAAAAGGCAAACTTAGACTCAATACAGGGAAGAATTTTTTACACTGAGGGTGGCAAGGCCCTGGCACACATTTGCCCAGAGAAGCTGTGGCTGCCCCATGCCTGGAAGTGTTCAAGGCCAGGTTGGATAGGGCTTGGAACAAACTGGAAGGCTGCTGTTTCTCTGAGCTATTATTGCATATTTTCTCCATAATCAGGGTTGTGTTGCTCAAAAACTCATTCTGGGGACCCTGTTCAATCTTGTGCTTTCCCAAGCACTGACACAACCCCACGCTGGCCGGTCCATGTTTGGTGTGAGTGGTACCAAAACAATTTAATGAAACAAGCAGAGCCTTCATCCACCAGAGCCATGCTACAGAACAGACCTGGTAAATGGGGCTGTGTTTATCCACTGCATTTATATTATATAATAGCACATATAATTAAAACACTTGTAACTTCTGGATGAACCGTCATCCATGTCTGTGCATGGCCCAGTGGCTTCTCCTTGTGAGTGAAGGCAGAGTCAGATTTTAATTTTGATGCAATTTAATATCACCAGTTCTCTGTCCTGCCAGTGGGAGCTGCTGCCTCTGGGGAGAGTTTGGATGGGGATAAACCTGCCCTGGGGACAAACCTGTCCTGGGTGACACCAGGGTGACACTCAGTGTCTCTGGGGTTGGTTAGGAGCCTTCCCCACATCCCAAAGTAGAAACAAAATTCTGCAGACAATTCCACAGTATAGTTTGGAACACCTGCAGCACTGGCAGGCTGGAGGCCTCTAGAAGGTGTCAGGTAATGACTTAAATTGAGGATGAATTTGTATCTATTCATGCAAGGAAGTCAATAGGGGAAAAAATGGGAATTTCTTTGTCTGGGGTATTCATAAGTGCTTCTCTTAAATATATATCAAACTTAGAAATATATTTAACTTCCTCAAAGTCAACACAGAGCTCAAGCCTGCCCAAAATCTCAGCCATGTGGACCCCAGCAGCCATCCAAGCTGGGCCTGTCCTTTGTCCAGCACAGTCCAGCTCCTGCACAGCTGATCCACTGGCAACATCCCATCCCAGAGGTTTCTCACACCTCCCAACATTCCAGGTGTGATCTGTCAGGAGAGATGCTGTGTGGTTTATGTTGATAAATGCCCACAGGTTCCCCCATCCCACAGTTTTTATGGAATTACACCTATAGGAGCAGCTTTTGCTTGGCAAATGTACTTTGTGTTGCAGCAAAAGCACTGGTTCAATAAAGCACTTAAACATACACTTTATCTTGAGCATGTTGGAGATTATATCCCTCTTTAGCAAAGCATTTAAATATGTGCTTAATTTAAGGATTTAATTAAGGATTTTAATTGTAGACTTCAGTATGTGCTTACCTGCTCGGCTGAATGTGGGTGAGATTACTACAAGCTGAAGATTTCGACATAAAGTCAGTGACTAATTCTGTCTGAATGAAGGTGTTACATTATTCTCACACAATGCAGTTGAAATATAAATAGGAAAAAGGCAAGAGGCAGTTAACTCGATTTTTTCAGCTGAAAGCAGCATCCACGACCAAATCTGAGTTGATGAAAATCTAATATTATTAGTTGGAATCTCTAAAGTGGCATTACAGATCAATAGAAAGGAGCACCTTAGAAATGAGTCTGCAGCTCATGAGCTTTAATTATGAGAAAGGAAGGATTCAGCCATCCTCTCCCTCTCATCAGTGACAGTGACCTTGGGATGTAAGTGGCCACCAGCTAATGGGCTGTGGCATCATTTCTCCAGTCATTAGGGGATTTAAGTTGATTTGCTAAGAAAAGAGAGTTTCTGCAACTGCATCACCAGCCTGTCTTTTGGACCATTTCCATAACTTTTGAACTCTGTGACAAATTTCATCTAATTGAGGGGGAAAAAAATATTCCAAAAATATCAAGCTCTGACAAGTTGAATGCAAAACAAGTGTCTGGGTTTTTGTTTCTCCAGTAGCATTTGCTGTGACTGAAGAGCCTTCCCCATCCCAGGACTGGGACAGTGTGCTGGTTTTGGGTGGGATGGAGTTCATTTTCTTGGCAGTGCTAAAACAGAATGGTTTTTATCTTTTTGTGTCATACCACAAGGTATCACAACTCCCAACTGGATTTTTCTTTTGAGATTTCTATATTGAGCTATCTTAAAATGCAGAAGGAGAAGTGATTGTTATCCAGAGAGACCAGCCAGCTGACACACCTACAGGGCACCCATCTGAGAGCATTTCCTGCAGGGAGATAACCCAGGCTGCCAAAATGACTGTGCGGGTGTTTGCTGATCCCTTTAACAAACACAGGTGAGTTTCTGTGGAATTTTACATCTTTTCTGTGGAATTTTACATCTTGTATCTCTTTGTTTTCCATGAGAAGCACAAGAGACATTTCTACTTCTTGCCTTTACCTGCACCTCTTTTTTCTTTACCCTCAGATTTCATTTTGAGATCTCAGACTACATGATTATGCAGTTTTAGGCTTCCAACCTTTTAATGGCAATAACAATAGGGGTGAGTGGTGATAAAGGCAGCTCCAGACAGCAAATCCACTCGCTGAGAGAAAAGTACTTAATGCTCTCAGGAGCAAGAGGAGTTTTATAGCTCAGGTGTGTGGCAGACGTGCCTCAGGAAGGGTGGCTGGAAGCTGGGATGTGGATATCAAGGAAAACAGGGAACACAGAGCCAAGCTGCCTGTTCAGCCTGGCAGTGACTGTTTGTGTGAGCTGAGTTTGCCTCTCAGTATCAGCACTTCAGGAGGTGCCCAGCATCAGGATCTCTTTGCACATTGCACATCTTCTCTTAGATAGCAGGGGAAAGAGAAACCTGTGGCATTTAAAGAGTGGGAATGGGAAAAATGTCCTGAGCAGTGAAGCCAAGGCTGTGGTTGTTGGGGCCTCTCCAGCTGGTCACAGTGACCCGAGAAGAGTTCCAAAGTCTCTTTTCCCAGCCTGGTGCTTGAAGAAGGAGTCAGAGCTCTTCTTTTCTCAGTCTCAAGGTTGTTTATTGTATCTTATCTATAAAATTCTTTCTCCTGCCCTGCCAAGGTCCATCCAGCAGGACAGTTCCAGGTATTCTGCCTGCCCCCAGGGCAGTGTTATCTTTTTGTACTACAAACTACCTGTACAATGTTTACAATTACTTTCCAATACCTATCACCTGTGTTAGACAGTGAGCTTCTACTCTAAACCAATCTGTGAGTGCCAACATCACAGCAGAAGATGGAGGCCAAGAAGAAAAAGGAGAAAGGCTGGACGCACCCAGTTCCCTCTATCTTGTCCCCTGAACCCCCATACCAAAAACCCCAAAATCTACTTTTCCACACCGTGATAACTTCACTATTATTCTACCTAAACTGTTGTGGCTTGCTGATCTTCATCTAAGGTTGGTAGTTTGCTCCACGGGTCACAATCAAACCCACAGGTGTTCTGGGATCCATGCCAGGGTCTCTGAGCCCCGTGGCAGGGTCCTGGCCATCCTGGCCAGCAGAGGGATGTCCTGGGTTCCCACAATGGTGACCTGGATCCTTTGTGGCTTACACTGGGCAGTGTGGTGTGAGCACAGACACCTCTATGTGCAAAGAGGGCTGGGACTGATGTACTCCTGTCTCAGCACAGAGAGAGGCAAAGCTCTGCCAGTTCTGAGCTGCAGAAGGTACATGACCTGCAGATGAGTCAATCTAATTTTATCCTGTAGCGAGCACTGGCACACCTGTATAATGAATAGCACATTATCACATCTTTGCTTGACTATCTCAATATAATATATTAATATAGTCTTCATAGCCTTCGGTTATTGTGTTATTTAATCTTTAATCTAATGTATTTGGAGCAACTGGCTACTGAGATGCAGCCCTCTTTATCCTTCTAAGGATAACAATAGCAGGAAGAAATGTTAAACTAAAGGAAGGAATTAAAAAAAAAAATAGCAGCTCTATTTGTGCTGTGCTGAGATGCATTTCTTGGCAGCCCCAGAGATTCAACAGTCTGGTATTTATCACGACAAAACGCAGAAATGTCTGATGATTACATGAAGGGAAATAAAGAGGCTGAGCCTAAACTGCAGTCTGAGAGATAAGGGCACATTTTTACAGCAGGCAGCTGCTAAAGCAGGGCTAATGTGACACCAGCCCTGCTGCAGCAGAGGAGGGGACACAGGCCAGGGACAGGGGCAGAGCTGCAGCCAGCAATAATCACGGCAGTTTAATACTGAGGGGGAGAATTAGGCAGCCTGCTTAATCACATTATTTACCACCAGGAGGATTATTTTTAAGGAATGCATCTCTCCTTCATCTCCCATCAGATAGCACTGCAAAATGCTGGCTGTGGAGACACTTTAGGATCTTTCTTGCTGCAATGAAGCCCTGGTGTAGTGTTCAGTGAGGGGAACCTGTCCAGCAGTGCCCAGAGGGATTTAGCATCACCCCAAGTCCCTTGAGGACATTGTCTGGATCAGTGCTTGAGGCACCTGCCCTGCCCTGGCTCTGCTCCAAGGTGGGTGCCTGGCAGGACCCCTCTGTGATGCCTCTAGTCTCTGCTGGGGTTATGACACCAAGATGATGGAGACCAAGAGCTGAAAAGTCATTCTTCTTACTGAATCCCAGAGCTCCATGCAGCTCCTGGTGTGAGTGAGACAGTCACTGCACAGGCTGTTTGATGTTAGGGCTGGGATTTGAGAACAGAAAGGTGCAGATCTCTCAATTATTGCCCAGGGTGTGAAGTCTGCAATCCCACAGGGGATGTGCTGAGGTGTTGGTTAAGGAGAACAGTGGCTGGGTGGCCAAGCTGGGAGCAAGCACCAGTTTAATTTTAGGGCTACAGTTAGGAATTAGGTCATGAATGCAGCATAGAAAAGGAAATGTGCCATTGCCTGAACTGCCCTGGACATCACACAGGCCACGTTCTTGGCTGGAGGATGAAGAACAATGCTGGAATTCATTATTTTGTACAGAGGGACAGAAGCTCCTGGGGTTTAGCAGCTGAATCCCAGTGGTGGAAGTCCTTCATTTCCCTGGCATGAGCACAGAGCAAAGTAACACATGATCCCTGTGGTTTGGCTTCGTTTCATCCTTCTGCAGCATGGCATATTTGATGCAGGACTCGGGGGAAAGATGAATTGCACTCTAAGCACAATTCAATGAAAACACGGACATGCTGTATGTGATACAGATCTTGTAGTTTTTGTAGGGTTAACATCAGGTTGTACTGTGAATGTCTGTGTGGAAAACTCTTCTGATGGATACTTTCCTCATCCTTTCTGCCCCAAAAAAACCAACAGGTTTTTAGGATCAATTACCTCCTCTTGTGGAGATGAGGGCATTGCTGAGTTCCCCCAGCAGCCTCCAAGGATGGAGAGCAGATTCTGTCTCTCAGCAGTACCAAAGGCATCAGAAACAGTTAAAGAAAAATAAGAGTTGATTTGAAGAATGTAATGATCATTCATATAGCTGCAGAAAAAATAGTGTTTTATCATTGAAATATTAGAAATAGTAGCATTTATACTCTGATAAGTATTATGGCACTGCAGATTGTGGGGAACTGTGAAGGAATTTTGAATGAGTTAGAGATGGAACCTCTGAGATTTTTCTAGATAATGCAATTTGTTTTTCTTATCTTCTACATAGGTAGGAAGGGTGAGGTTGGCTCACGCTTTTACTGCATGGTACAAAAGGTCACAAGACCTCTAATTACAAGACCTTTTAAGGATTTATTAACTAATTAAAACTGCTAACAAGGATATTAATGTTTTTAACGTAATCCCTAAATATTTTGTCTTATGGACTCATGCTACACTGTAAACTTTCTTAGCCAATTGTGTTATAACACACAAACCTACAGTACTGTACTCTAAAACTCTAAACTTCTTTTTACCAGCTTAATATGACTCTGCTTTAAACTATAAATCCACATTCTCACTTCTAGTACTTAAGTTTGGAAGTTTTTTCCAAGGTCTCAGATCAAATCCTATGTTTAATTCTAAGCTTTAGCTTACAAGCCCAAAGTTCTGAGAGTTCCCTTCATTTCAGATTCCAACAGCAAATTATTTAATTTCAGATCAAGAAAACAATAATGTAGCAAATCAATGCAAGGGGCTAAGGCTGCTCCAAGTGGGCAGGGAGAGACTTTCTGACTCCAGTCTTGGCCCCAAGGAAGAAGCCAGGTATCTCCCTGGCTCCCATGCCTGCTTTTCCATGGCAATTTTGCCTCACAGCACATCATGCCCAGCTCCTTCTGTAACCATTCCTCCAGCTCCTGTTCCATGCTCACCCTTCATGGTTCTCATGTCCTGTCCTGATGGGGCAGATGAGCTCATTGCAAGGTCAACTTAAATGAGGATGGTGACCTCCGGGTGCAGGAGATAGAACATCAAAGGTGTGTAACAAAACAAGGTGGTTTTGAGGGAGAAGCTGAAAATTGCCATAGCCTGTAATTGCCTCTGCTCATGCTTTTGTGGTTACCCTTGGACAGGCAGTTTTGTCACTCTGCTCAGCTTCTTGCTGCTCTAACAAGGGACAAGGAGCTCCACTGATCTTTGAAAAGCCTTCAGTAAGTGCCATGTTTTTCTTTCATGTTCTGGATGTCCCTGCTACAGCACACGTACATCAAACCCTGTCCATGAAGGAGTAATTAAATGGCACTGCTGAAGGGATGTCATAGGATGGGCCTGATTACAGCTCACCCAGAAAGTCTTCCCAAGTCCCAGCCTCTTTGACGTGATTCTCCCCCCTTCCTCTGAATTTCTTCCAGCATTAATTTCAGCCAGGCCTGGGATTATTTGAAAAAGGGCCTTGGGGGACTTGTTCAAAGGCACTGCCACCACGGACGACTTTGCTTTCTGAACTGAAGCATTTCACTCCTATCTGTCTGGACATATGAGCTGCTCAGCACTGCTTCATTAGGCAAGTTATTTTTAAATTCCCAGAAAGAGCAAAACATTGAGAGAGGAATTAGCATTTGCCGTTGAAACAGCTGCCAAAGAGAAGAGGCAGAAGGCACTGCGGGTCCCCCTGCTATCCCTGGGATTAACCAGGCACCAGGACCACTCACTGACACACTCAGACTGCACATGAGGCATCAGGAATCATGCCCCAGGATAAGGATTGGTAAGTGACCATCACAACTCTGTTTTGGATGGAAGTAAGAAAGTGACCATCAACATTGAATGAGAAAAAATCTTGGAAATCTCTCTCTTCCTCCAGCCCCATTCTGTGTTTCCCCTTTTTCTTTCCTGAATTTTTCACTTAAAGGATTTTAACTCCAGTCTGGTTTCTCCACATAAATGAATGAAACAATAAAGCCTGCCCAGAGTCTTTGCTTCCCCTAAACAACAAGACCCAGTGGGCACCCAGCACTTTCCAAATGCCAAGGGATTGCAATAAAGCTGATGCTGCTTGATTGCATTCTCTCTCTGTAATGAGTTTAAGTTTCCCAGTGGCTGATGGTGCTCTTACAGGCCAGAGTTAAAGCAAAAGCTTGGCAATGAAATGTCTGAGGCACGTTTTGGTCGCTGTTCACAAACGCTGATGGCCCCGTGGTTGGTGCTGCTGAGGGCAGCCAGGATTCCCACTGATAATGTTAATAATGCAGAAAAAAGTGTTGAATATTGGAAGGGGGAATAGATTGGGTAAAAACAGCCTCTTCTCCTCTCTGGGAACCAAGGCAGTGTGCAGGTTGTGCTGCCTGGTTCACCCCTCCCTTTGCCCTGCCTGCAGCCACAGGGTTTCTGTATTTATCCAGAGCAAATCTAGCAGGAGCTGTTCTCATAACCTGCTCCCAATTCCTGCCTAATGAAGGCTGCTGGATTCCTCTGAATTATTGCTTGTTCAAACCAGAGTGTTTCCTTTGGAAAAAAAATGATCTCATTAAATAGTTCCAGTGATTCCTCAGTGACAGGCACTCTGGCACAACTGGCAAACTGCATGTGGATTGTTCCAGTGGACAGCTTTCCCCAGTCCTAAAAATGCACAGCAACCTGTACTGATGTCCAGCTACCAAACTACCCTCTGCCAGAGAAATCACAGATAAATCTGTGGGATAAATCTGTGGATTTATCTGCCAGAGAAATCACAGATAAATCTGTGGAATCACAGAATGGTTTGGGTTGGAAGGGACCTTAAAGATCATCCCATTCCACTCCTGCCAGGGCAGGGACACCTTCAGCCATCCCAGGTTGCTTCAAGCCCCATCCAGCCTGGCCCTGAACAATTCCAGTGATGCAGCAGCCACAGCCTCTCAGGCTGTGCCAGGGCCTCACCACCCTTTAGGGTTAAATCTGTCATGTGCCTTCCCAGAAATGCATTTAAAATGTCCCTTCACCTTTTATTTCTTAGTAAACTGTGTTCCTTGGGTGTTTCCTCACCAAGGTGTGTGTTCCAGCCCTCAAGGAAGACTTCCTGGAGCCTACACAGAGGTAATAAAACCCCTCTTGTCTTCCTTGGTGCCTGGCTTTGTGGTTCCTTGGAAGCATTAGCTCCTCTTGGCAGAGCATCTCATTAGGAGCTCATCTTCAGCTGATTATTCCTCTTCTGAGTCACTGCTTTCCATGACTTTGTCACCCACCCCTTAGTCCAGCTGCTGCTCTATTCTTAGGCTAACAACTTTACATCTGGTGGCACGAAAAACATGTTGTTTATTTAAGCTCAGCTCATTAAGTGCTCCAGATTAGGTTTGGTATTGGCGACCTGCCCCAACTTCTGTGCAGCTGCAGATCACCAGTAATGATTTAGTTTTTCTCACAGGTCAGCGATCACAGGTTAAGTGCTGAGGGGTCAAGATCGGGCAGGAAGGGAGCTCTGCTGTGTTCAGTGCTCTGCTCACAATTACACTTGGAGACCTATCAGATAGCTTTCAATCCAATTAATGTTTGTCATATTGACACATTGTTCCTCTTTCTCAATCAAAGTACAGTGAAAGACAAGATCTGGTCTCTGGCTGAAGGTTTCTTCTAACAGCTCTATTACTGTAAACTATGACATTAAGGAAAAGATCTTAGGTTAACAGGACAAAGCCTACTTTTCATAATGCTACAGCATCTCCTTGAGATGATTTATCAGCTTATTATTTAAGGTGTTATTTTTTTCTTAGGTATCCATGATAAGAGAATGCCCAGGACTATCTCCCATCACCCTTAAGGAGCCAAATGGCTGGCACAGCTCTCCTGTGGCCCTTCCCTGGCCCTGCTCCCTGTCAGGGGCCCAGTGCCCTTCCCTGTTTCCCTCCTGTGCCCAGAGCCAGGGCCCCACCCCAGCCACGCTCCGTGGGGCAGAGTCCCTGCCAGTGCCCAGTGCTGGGCAAACCTTGGCATCTGTGCTGGCAAAGCAGCTCTGGCCCCACACCCTGCCCCACCTCTGTCACCGGGGTGTCCCCAAACCCCCCCTGCCCCTCCTGACCTTTCCAGCTGTGTCCTGTGAGAGCTCAGCACAGCTGGGAGCACCAAACCCAGGGCTGGGGAGCACGGAGGAGACTCAGCTTGCTGTAAACAGGGGAAAAGGGGAAGAGTTCAGGGGTTTGAATGCTTAGAGCTGTGCACCAGCACAGGAGTGGGACTGTCCATTTGGGGACTGTCCCTTTGGAGACTGTCCACTTGGAACTGTCTTTTTGGCACTGTCCATTTGGGGATTGCCCTTTTGGGGACTGTCTCTTTGGGGACTGTCCATTTGGGGACTGTCCTTTTGGCACTGTCCAGGTAGGGACTGTCCTTTTGGGGACTGTCCCTTTGGGACTATCCCTTTGGGGGCTGTTTGGGACTGTTCCTTTGGGACTGTCCTTTCAGGGACTGTCCATTTGGGACTGTCTCTTTGGGACTCTAATTTTGGGGACTGTCCATTTGGGGACTGTCCTTTCAGGGACTGTCCCTTTGGGGATGGTTCATTAGGGATTGTCTCTTTGGGGACTGTCCTTTCAGGTACCGTCCATTTGGGGACTGTCCCTTTGGGGCTGTCCATTTGGGACTATCCATCAGGGACTATTCCTTTGGAGGCTGTTCCTTTGGGACTGTTCCTTTGGGGACTGTTCCTTCAGGACTGTCCCTGATCAGGCTGTGCCAGGACACAGGGGACAGAGCAAGGAACTGGTCAGGCTGTGCCAGGACACACATTACTCAGCTGCACCAGTGTGAATGCAGAGCAAATCGTTTGGGCGTGGCTGCTTTTGGGAGAAAGGCTGAGATTAAGACGTGACATAAATTTAATTTTTTAAGTTTTGCCATGAGAAAAGACTCAAACAGTGTTTTTCTCATACTACTAAAAGATGTTTACATCTTTTAGTATCTTAAGCAATCCTGGAAGCAAATTATTCTATAATTAAAAAAAGCTAATACTAACAAAAAAAAAGTTCATCTGGTAAGCATGGTAAGGAGTTCATCAAGATGAGGTAACTTTTCCAGTCCAGGATTTTATTCTGTCCTACCTATGGAGCTTTTGATTTCCATTTGACTATTTTAGATGAGCTTTCTTGCCTCAGGGTTTTAATAAAATCAACTTCTGCGCTTAAAACCTGGCAGAGTTGGCTTTTTCAGAATAGAAATAAAGTTCCTTCATCAGGACACAAGTTTTCTTGAATTAATACCTGCAAAGGTGAGTTTTCCAGAGAAAAAGGATCAAATCATCATTTAATTGCACATGGATATTCTTGGATGGCCTGGGATAATTTTGTCAGCCAGAAGGAAAAATAAAGCCTCACTTTTTCCCACTTGATTTTGGTTAGTTCTGGCCTGAACAGGGCTCAGGTGCAGTGACAAAGCACTCTGGTGACACGAGCAAGCACCTCCATGTTCAGTTTGTATAAATTGCCACACTCTGCTTTAACTACTTCATCTTCTGTAGCCTGAATTTTTAGGTGCAATTGGATTTATAGCACCTAACCAGGTGACAGTAAACAGCAGAGAAATCCTTTGGGATTAAGTGAATTCAGCAGAAGTTCACACCTCCTGCTTTTATCACATGTAACTTTCTGCCAGAAGCTACAGAAAGACAAAGTCAATTTAAAAAGCAAACAGCAGCCCAGCTTTAAGCCCAGGTAGCTGGAGAAAATCAGAATTCCTGCATTTACACCACCCAGCTGGCTTCATCTCCCTGCTCAGCTCCTGGCTCTGCCTCCACTTGGAGTATACAAAGATCTGAGTTTGGTGGGTCTGGTATTTTTAATTTTTTTGCTCAGGTTTAGAAGCTCCCAAGAGATTCAGATTTTCTCACCTCACTGCATTTGGATTATTACTTAGCTATACTGAGAATAAGTTATTTTAATATCTTTTTAGAAAAAAAAAAAGCCAACAATTTTTTCATCTATCACTGCATACCTAATAAGCAGTTTTTAAAACCCTGGGGAATTTAAAGCAAATTTATTTACCCTCATTGAAGGAAACGACATTAAACTTACCATGGAAAAGTGTTGCAATTCTCTTTTGCTATACACACAGTAGCAAATTGAAAACACTTAAGCAGGAATTACACCATGCTTTTGCTGTAGATTTTGGATTTTTCCCTATACTGCAAAGTTCTCTATGCAAATATATTTTCCCCTAGAAGCTTTTTGAAATATGCTGCTACACTGCTCCTAATTTTGTCAAAGCTGTTAAGGAGATGTGTGTGCACAGGTCATTAATTGTTATTAATGTCAAGTGGATCCTGAAATCCATTAAGTGGGTTTGAAAAATCAGAGCTTATTCTGTACCTGATCAACTCTGTGAGGGCATTTGCAAATAAATCCACCAAATCACACCGAGGGAGAGACTTTTCCTCAGCTGTGTGCCCTGGACCTCAGCTCCAAGTTTTTGCTGCTAAGGAAGGTGTGAATCAGCAGGATCCAGCTGCTGTCTCTGCTCCTCATGGGTGTTCATCTCCCTGCAAACTGGCAAAGTCTGCTCAGGAGTCAGAGCTCACCGACAGATGTGAAGAAGAAGGTTTTATTCCTCTGTTGCTTTGCCATTTGATGATATTCGAGACTTTTGGTAAGGTTAATCAAGTAAATATATTTTATTGAGGGGGAAAGAGACAAACAAAATGATGTGTCAGATGTCAGGAGGCTGTTCTAGGAGCATAAAACATCATCTTATCCTTCCATCCAAACAGAATATGCTTGACCTCCATTTTGCTCAATAATCCCTAATATTTTACTGCTTAGGTTACTGGTGTCTGAACAAAGGCACTTTTATCCTGCTCTGGCCTTGCCTGGTTCCAGAAAAGGTGGGGAGAAAGGCAGGATTCACTTGGATGCATGACCAGGCTGTGGCAGTGCCCTCACCTCGGATTCCCTTTGAGGTGACACTCAGGGATGTCCTGCTGCTGCGCTGATTGCCAACACTCACACTCATGGCTGCCTTATCAATCGTGGGCTCAGGCTTCCCATGATAAACTGGATCAACTGTGTGCCCATCACCCTGAATTACCCACCTTTGACAATGGAATGGATTTTTTGCCAGCTTCAAAGGTGCCTGTGAAATATAAAGGAGTGCCCACACACTCAGCCTGTTTGGGGGATACAGTTTCTCCAGCCACTGGAATTTGCAGGGGTTGGAGCACTGCCTGCATAAAACATCCATTTGTCATGGGTCAGGAGCAAGGCAACTTTTCCCAGTGACAAATATTTTGGTGCATTAAAACCAAAAAATTGCTTTGTGACATTAAATTTACTCTTAGTTTTGTTTCAGTTCTGTTTTGTTTTGTTTTTTAATTTTACTAACATTTAACAGTCAAAGCAGAGCTGTTAGGTCACGGTTTGACCCTGCAGTAAATCTAACTGTAATTTCAGCAATGATGCAAAGGACTGGTCTGATGTAAACTCACTCTTCCAACCCCAATTTACTTTTAAAATCATAAAATGTGAATATTCTGTAAGCAAGTTTTATGCTGTATTAGGTATCACTTCTCCATCACTCCAGCTCTGTGGTGTATCAGTACTCAGTTGCTTCATGTGCTGGTTATTTGAACAAAAATATACAAAAATATAATTGGGAACCTACACCTGCTCCAGATGAAAGCGGGATTCCTTCCTCTCTCCATTCCTAAGAATTTTGGCATCTTCCTTTCCTGGTCACAGGCTGTGGCAAGTAAAAGTGATGAGAAATATGCCCTGTACCTGTTCCTTCCCTCTTCTCTTGCCTGGACACTGTGGCTGCCTTTGAGTTCTCAAATCTGCTGGGGGAAATTTAAAGCGTGAATGTATAAAACCTCTTCATTTACATTAGAAGTTGGGCTTGTATTGTTGAGTAGAGACTCAACAGTTTCCACGACCTTTAAATGCAACACCCCCCTCAACTTGACAGTACTATTTTTATAAAGAACCACCAAAAGGAGAAACAAAGGTGTCTCGTGGGCTTCCTGAAATGGTGTAAATGCTCAGGAATAGGTTTTTTCTCTATGCATTGGATATTATGAAGATGACTTCCTTGCAAGACCTTCTCAAGGTATGACTTTTTGAGCATTAAAATTGGATCTTTCAAACCTCAGCTGCCCTTGATAATTTCAGCCATGAGGAGGAAAAACTACAGAAGTGCTTGACCATACATAACATGGGAAATCTGGCATTCAATTAATTAAAGCTCACGTCAGAAAACAGGAATATGTTAGTTTTCATAGGGCTGTACGTAGTACACAACACCAGGTGAGAGGGGAAACCCTGCCATAGTTAGAGGAGAAGGAACGTCCATGGTTGGATGTGAAGGAATGCCAAAGCTTGGAGAGAAAGCAATGGCTGTGTACAGAGGGGAAGGAATGCCAATGGTTAGAGATGGAGGAATGCCAATGGTTAAGAGGCAGAGGAATGTCCGTGGTTAGAGGTGGAAGAATGTCCATGGTTCGAGGTGGAGGAATGTCCATGTACAGAGGGAAAGGAATGTCCATGGTTAGAACGAAGAGTAGGGTGAACATCCGCACCGACAAACGCCAGTACTGCCAGTATTTATTTGGGTTTTTTTCGCACTGCTGGCCACCATCGACCGGGCACCGAGTCCCCTCTGCCCAGCGCGCACACACACCTGAGGCGACATGAAACAGCCCCACACTCAGGGGACTGCGGGGACACGGACCCTCCGGCTGCGCCGCACCACCGGCGGGCACCTCTGATCCCTGTGCTCTCCACATTGCCTGGGGGCTGTGAGCTGAGGAGCAGCCATAGACAGCCACAGCATCCCCGCCCCGCCCCACCCAGCCCCACCCTCAGCCCTTGCCCGCACCAAAATGGCGGCGGCCCCTGAGGGCCGGGGCCGCGCGCGCTGGGCGGGGCTGCCCTCCCGGGCCGCGCCTGCGCGGGGCCGCGCGCGCCTCCACTTCCGGCTGCCGGCGGCCGCTTCCGGCCCCCCGTTCCTTGGTAACAATGGAGCAGAAAATGGCCGCCTGAGCGGGCAGGAGGCGGCGCGGCGGCGGAGCGGCACGGGCGGAGCGCGGACAGCCGGCACCCAGCCCCGAGCGGCGCGGGCAGCGGCGCACCCACAGCCCGAGGGGCGGCGGCGGGCGGCGGCGGCGGGCGGTGAGCACCGGGGCGGGGGCGGGCTCTCAAAATGGCCCGGGGAAGGGAGAGGCCCAGGCCCGGGGGAGGCGGCGGCGGCGGCCTCCGCCCGGAGCGGGAGGCGGGAGCGGGGCCCCTCAGCCCCCGCTCGGGGCCGGCTCGGCGGGGCGCGGGAGGCTCCATCGGCGGTGCCGTGAGGGAGCGGGGGGCGGTGATGGCGGTCCGGGCGCGGGTGTGCCCGGATGGGCCGCGCTCCGTCACCCCGGGCACTGCCCCGGCCGGGCCGCCCTGATCTCCACCGGGGCCCGGAGCTGAGTGTGCGCTGCCCCCGGGGAGCCCAGGCGGGCCCGGCACCGTCCGGCTGACCGCAGGAATTGGAGGAGGCTCCTTTTGGGAGGGTGGGGGCGGGGGTGGCTGTAGCCCTGTCCTGGGCCCCGTCCGCAGTTCAGGGTCCGCTGCAGGAGCCGCAGCTCCTCATGGCCGTGGTTCAGACCGGGATTTGGGGCAAGAAGCCTTGTTGTGGAACACAGGCCAGAAGAACTCTTCCTCTCCTGCTGTGCAGAGCTCTGGATCAGCCTGTCACCTGTTCAGACCTGTGGTGTTTGCTATTCCTGTGCTGGGTTTCTCCCCAGTTCAGCACGTCATCTTTGCTCTGTCACCTTAGCTTCCTGTGCAAGCTTTTCCCTGCTCCTTTTAATGGTGTTTGTTGGCATTTAAGGTTTCTGTTTCTCTGTTTCAAAACCCTTATCAAGTCCAGCTGCACATATGTGTTTATCTGGAGTGGTCTGCTTTAATTGAGGAGCAGTATCAGGGTGTGTATAATACTGTGTGTATATATATATATATATATATATATATATATGTATATAACTTAGTGATGATCAAGGTTTGTTTATAAAATGTATTATGTGTCTTGGTTTTAGTGTGTACTAAAAGTCTGACAAAAGGTTTCACAGCAAAAAAACTTGAATTCTAAAAATAATAATAGTAATATATTGCTCTTTCTCAGGAAGGTGGAGCCTTGATACAGAGAAGCTCTTAAACAAGAATACAAACTTGACAATACCCAATAGTAGCATCACACACCACTTTTATTTTCCTCTCCATGTTGGCAGTATTGGGTAATTTCAGCTTGGAAATACTTGTCAAATGTTCAGAAGAACTTCTGACACTAATTTGTCCCTGAGTTTTAATTGCAGTGACTTGTCAAGTCTTTCTAAAGCAAATAAACAGTTGGCTGCTTCTTGGGCAGTTAATGATGTTAATTGAGGGTCAGATATTTAGTTTTGTTGTAGTGGTCACTTAGCACTTAAACTGACTCTGTTCCCTCTGCAGGTTTACCATTTTGGAATTAAAATAATGATAGCTTGGAATGATGTCTTGGGAAGGGAAAACACACCACACATTATAAAATTAAGGGTTTCTTGTTATGTTAGACCACTAAGGCACAGCAACTGCAGAGTTCCCTTCATCAGCAACTCCTTGGGTAAATGTTTCTCACTGAAATAACCACACACCAGTAGTTTTCATGCTGTAGTGGTTGCCATCTGTATCATATTTATTTTCCATATTACTGGATGAATTCCTGGACAAGAGTGTTGCAAGTGTCTGCTCTCCAGTATGTGTAGCTGAGTTTTTTTAGAGGAATGGATGACATGATCCTTAGATTGAAATGTTTTCAAAACACCTCTACATCAATACACCTGCCTTGCTTGTTCCTTTATTCCTCTTCCCTGTGGGAATGTATCAAAATTAATCCCTTGATCTTGGCAGAATCATTCCAGGTGCAGTGGAGGTGTTGTGCATTTCTTCAACAGTCATAGCATAATATAAAATAATGTTTTAACTCCATATACTTGAGTCTAAAGATTTTTAAGTCCAGCCTAATGTAGCTTAACACATTACTGGAGTGTCCTGAATTCTTTTTTGTGTAGAGAAATTCAGTTTCCATGTGTTAAAGTACTTGAATCCAGACATGATTAGTGGGTGTTTATCCAAGGTTTTGTGGTTTCATCTCAGTCTTGGTGAAAACTTATCAGCTGCTGAGCTTGCAAAAATTATTAGTGAAGGGATAAAACCAAATGTGAACATTTCCTTCTTCAAGATACTTTTATGAGAGTCTTGTGCTTCTCAAAAGCAAAACTTCTAAAGAGTGTAGCAGTGTCATAAGTTAGTCAGGAGCTTTGTGTGCTGAGTGGGGATAGCCAGGAGCATCCCAGGGGCTGGATTTGCCTTTGCACAGGTTCTGGCTGCAGGTAAGATCATAAACAGCAGCCTGTGTCTCCTTCAGACTGCTCAGGTTTGGATATACGAGGTGTTTGGTGGGAGCTTGTGGCTGCTGTGCAGTGTTGGGGCTCAGCTTTGGCTCAGGGAGGTCTGCAGGGTTGGATGGTCCTGTAAAACCACCTGATGGTCATGGAACAGAGGAAAAACCAGCACGTATTTTATCTTAGTTCAGTATTTAAAATCATCTTGTGCTCAGAGCACTCTGGGTTTTGATGTGCAAGGTGTCTGTGCACATAGTCCTGTTAGAATGCTGGGGCTGCCCTGCCTTGGGGTGGCATCAGAAATGCAATTCTCATGGTGCAGATGCCCGTTGCAATTCAGATAAATTTGCCTTCATTTTCTTTCCCACTTCTGTATTTGTGGGGCTGCGGGTACCGGCGGGAGCAGGAACGCACGCATCGGAATTCCTCTGTGGCTTGTGGCTGCACTGATTCTCTGCTTGTTGCTCTTTCACTGCTGGCAGGGCCTGCATTAGCAGCACTAGTGTGGAGACAGCAACATTCTGCAGTGAATTTAAAGATGGCTTTTTCTTTTTTAGTTTAAAGTCAGTGAGTGTTGATTGGCTTGGTGTTTTCGCTAACCACAGCTTGTGTTTCTTCAGGAATCAAAACTCTGCTTGTCCTTGGATATCAATCCTGTCTCTCAGGGTCAGTGCTGGTTACTTGTGTGCAGCTTTACTTCTTTTGAGTTCTGAGTGGACCTTCTGCTGCTGACCCAGCAGGAAGCTCGTTTCTGGGCAAAAAGAGCATCATTTCATGAGCTGCAGTGCTGGAAACGTGCTGCACCTCATAGACACCAAGCTTTCTCTTCTCTGCTATCTGAATTTGATGGCAGAGGCAGTGTTATCTTAATTTTATTTTCCACTTGTATGTGAGAAGTGTTGTTTTAGTAAGTGCAGATGATAAAAGGCAAAGCCCAGCATTTTGGCAGTTGTTACTGCATTTTATTTTCAGAGCTCCATCTTGGTTCCACATGCTCTCAGTGTTCTGGAATTGCTAAGCTCTGCCCTGATTTCCTCACTTCTTTCTGACTTATCAGGAGCTGTGAGTGTTTCTCTTCTTTATCTCAGCAGTTGGTTCAGCTGAAGTGTTTTTGCTCTCTGGTCTGTTGGGTGTTTTTTTACTCTGTGGAACTTTCTGCCACTGTTGTGCAAAAGTATTCATTTGCTTTGTGTTGTTTGAAATGTATGTTCAGAATGACATCTTGTTTGAGGGCCTTTGCTTTGAAACACACTGGGGTAGTGAAAAAGCTGAATCAATGTTTAACACTCCTTGTTAAAGTGGCATTTAAATTTTACTGCACTTTTCACAGAACACTTCCATAGAATACAAAACTTTCTTCCAGCTTTGCAAGAGTGGTGCATGTTTCATGATAACTTTTGAGTTAAAGAGGACATAGGGAGAGGACATTCTTTATTTTAAAACTTAAGGTAGGTTTATTAAAAAGCTAATAAGAACCTAAATCTGCTGTTCATCAGAGTGGTAATAAAAAACCACAATAGTAGGGGGAAAAAAAATCCCAAAATTCATGATGCCACTTTGAAAACTGGAAAAGTTTGTTCCTTTTTCCTGTTTCCAAGATGGAGATGAGTGTATTGGACCTGTGGTATCAAAGCCTTTGGTGTGATCACAAAAGGAAGCTTTGCACCTGCACAAAAAGAGAAAGCCAAACAAACTTGACATAATGAAGCTCCATGTATAATGCAAATAGATAACTTCCATTTCACTGTCTTAGGGTGTCTTTTTCCTTTAATGATGGGATTCACTGACAGTTTTTGCTTCTGCTTTTGAGCTTGCAGACTTTAGTGATGAAATATTTAAGATGAAAATGTAGTTTCTGTTATGCCTTACTTCCAGCTAGTTTAGAGCATGGAGAAATTGGATACTGACTGGCATGGAAACTGTTTTTCAACTTTGAATTCTTCTAGGAAAATGAGGTGGAGTGGGTTGGATGAGTGCTGTGTGTGAAGTGGGTTCAGTTTGTGCTCGAAGGAGCTGGGCTAAGAGCACTGCCTGTTCTAGCTGCTGTTCCTGTGTCATTTGAGACATGGAACTGGAGCGAGCCTGGCTGGGCACGGCAGCGCTGCTGAAGTCACAGTTCGTGGAAAGCTTGGACACGCAGCTGTGCTCTGCTTCTGTGCAGTTGAAGTGTCTGTGGCATGTTCCTGCAGCCTGGGCAGGGAAACAGCCTCTAAGGACACAAAGCAAACAAGTCAGAGCTTCTGGCTTCCCTCCTGAGTCACCCCTTCAGTGCAAGGTTAGATCAGCTCTGTAGACTGCAAGCGAGGTGCTCTGCCGGTTGGAGTGGCTAATTAAGATGAGGGTATGAATCATAAATGAGAAGTTGGCCTTCTGCTGAGGACATCTCTGGAACACCCACACTGCCATCCTCTTTTTTGTTTATCCAGAGGTATTAACTGTGTTGCTGGGACGTGAGGTAACTCAGGAAACATTCCTGCCACACAGGGCACGAGAGAGTCTCAGGTGAGGTTGAAATACCGGTATCACTGACATGGGGGAGTTCTGGAGGAGCTTCTTCTTGCACACCTGACTCATGAGCAGCTGGGTTGTTTCTTCAGTGTAATTAAATTCCATGCCTTGTCCTGTAAAAATTTGAGGATTGCTTTATAAATCTAATGAAAATTTTAATTTTAAGGTGTCGCTTTTTCATTTAACCCTGCCAATTAGTGATTTCAGGGTTTGTCAGATTTTCTGAGTTCTGCCAGTTGCTTTGATGAGAGCTCTAATGTTTCATGGGATTTCTTTTAAATGTAAAAAAACCTAGGAATGCAGGGTAAAGTAGTGTCTTGGTGTTCAATTCAGGTAACTAATGTCAGGAGATATTAGATATTATTGAAGGAGGAGGAACTAGAGATTTATTGCTGTGTGTTATGGTCCATTAATGCTTTTTCTGGGAAGAATCCTGTAGCCCACAAGTGCAGTGCAATATGGAGATAGCCTGTGTTGCTGTTGAAGGTAAATGGGTGACACACACATGTTATCCCTGCTTGCTGTCCCACTAGATTTGAGGCAGTAGCACATTCCTGACTGGATTTAGTTTACAAACAACCTGGCATGAAAAAAACCAAAATATTTCTTACGCTGTAAGAATGATAACTTTGTGTTATTCAGGGAATATCCAGTACTCTTAAATTGTCCCTATCAAACAACCCACAGTATTGCTTCCTCTTGAATTAGAAGAATGTAACAAACAATAGCTTTTGTGGGCTTACTGCAGTCTGGAGCAGCAGTGGGGAGACAGGCAGTCATTTGTGCTTGGAAATCTCTGAGGCTGTTGAAGCATAACTGCAGGGAAGATACTTTTCTGATTTGTGGCAGGATGGGAACACCAATTAAGAATTCACTGTAGTTACTCTTGTCTGGATATTCAAGCTGCTGAAGAATTTTTGGTTTTTTTTCCAGGAGAAAATTGTTTATCCTGTCTCTGATTCTGTTGCTCTGTGCAGTCCTTAGAGGGTCACCTCCTCACTTCCCTGTAAGGAGATTTTCATACCTGGCTATCTCAGCTGAAGTTGGCAATAACCAGCTGGTCTGAACTTCCTGCTCACAGCTGTGACCTTCCCCACCCTGTGTCAACTCAGTGCTGACAAGGAGGGACACTGAAGGAGGAAATTCTGAATCTTTCAGCTTGGATAAGAACAAAGCCTTACACTGGAAGAAAGAAAAGCAGAGTTGAACTGCACTTGCTTATTAGATAGCCAAATGTTGGTTATTTTGTTGTACACCTGTTGGTTTTCCCTCATCAGGCTTCCCTGTATTACTGGCTTCCTTCAGCCAGTCTTAATTGCCTGCAGGGTGTGAGCTGAGAGCAGCATCCTCAGGGGCAGAATTTCAAGTTCTTTCTGCCTCTGTGTGCAGGGCCATGGTAACTCCCACCCTGGAAATCCTGCTGTCCAGCCACATGGGCTCTGTGGAGCTGTGCTGAGGCAGGAGCAGCCTAAACATTCCAGTAGGTTCAGTGTGGCCATGGAGAGCTCTGCAGCAGCCTGGGAGGTGAGGCTTGTGTTGGACAATGTGCACAATGAGCTGAGGGCACAGGGAGGAGACAGAAAGCAGCAGAAGCCTTGGGATAGACATCCTGGTTTTCATCTGCTGGTTTTAATATCAGAGCTCTGCTTTGAAGTGTGTCATCCCATTTGCTGTCTGCAGTCACGTAGGGAGAATGTGTTGTTGCTGCTGTGGTTCTGTGCCATCTGTATTTCCATCAGTGTAAACACCCCAGAGAGATGCACAGCATTTCTGGGATCCTGAAATCGGGTACAGGGGCCTGGTGTAACCTGTGAGTAGCTTGCAATAGGAAAACACAGCAATTTGTCACTGGCAGAAAAGTCCTTGTGTAAATTAAATTCTTCATTCATCCCAACTCTATTCAGCCTTGACCATTAGCTGATTTTATGGTTTAAGAGGGAAGATAAGAGATGAAGGAGGAGAAAAGAGGAGCAAACCTGACAATTAGTAGTACTGACTTATCCCAAACATTTCCTAAAGAATCACCCACTGAACTGTACATCAGCCTGTTGGTGAAGAAGAGATTTTAAATTCCCCCCTCTTTTGACTTGTTTTGACTCTCCCTTTTTCCCTGACCAAGAATGGTGCACGTTCATTTTCTGAAATGGAATAGGCAAATATGTGTGAATCACGTAGGCATAAGGTAGCCAAGGTGCAAGCATTTTCAGTTAAAAGGAAAGTAGTAAATAAGTAGTAAACAAATGTTATGTTTTGTATGTGTAGTGCATCTTCCTGTTCTAGGAGTTGTTGAAGAATTGGTCTAATGCTTATGAAGGTGTTAATATTACCATCTTTCTGAAGACATTCCACGTGGTTCCAGGTTTGATGTGTATTCCCAAAGAACTGATGCATTTCAAGGTTTTATTTTGAATGCAAGTCTCTCATTCTGCTTGAGACTTTTATTCAGATATTACCAGAACCAGTGAGAGCTGCTTTTAAAAGTATCTTCTCCAGCGTGTCTTTAAATAATGGTGCTTGAAGTAATAATTCTGCTGCAGAAAGCTTGTAAAAAAAGTTGTGTTCTCACTAGAAATAAGTGCCTGGCATGTGAAGGGCACAGGGATTTCCTAAGCGAGCCGGGTCAGAGCTGAACACACCTGCAGAAAGTATTGCTCAACTGTCCTGTGAACGGGGTCATTTATCGGTGTTTAACAGCACGTCACAGCACACCACACTCGCATGTCACATGCCAGTCTGCAGTCTTCAGATTGCTCCAGGGATTTAGAAATGCAGAGAAAGCTGATAGGCTCCCATCTGACTCAGGAGTGACTCTGGGAATTGCTGCTGCTTCCTGACTCCTGAAAAAAGGGTGTAACAGCTTTGGTAAAGTGGCAGAAATTCACAGACCCAAACAGCACCGGTAGCCCTGAGTGGCAATAAGTTAATATCACTGACTTAAATTCAGGTTCTGCTGCTTTAGAATTGAAGACAAAGAGGGTCAGAACAACACTTTCATAATTTTCAAGTCTGCAATAATGGATGTCTTATCCTGTGGAATTTTTCTGGTGCTGCACACCGAGGTGATTGGTGCACTTTAATTTTCACCGTAGCAGCTGAAATAAAGTGCCCATGGAGATCCTGCAGTGCTGCTCTTCTGGAGAAGCACTAATGTAAACTGTGGGCAGTCTTGACTTGACAGCTGTGCTGACAAACCAAAAAAAGATGCTTTTTGCACTAGACAGATGTCTAAGTGTTGGAAATTTTCCAGTGAGAAGCAGAAAAGCTTTATTCTTCCAGTATTTCCATGTCACTTGAAGTATGGTTTAAATGAAAGGAATGTTTTCTGATGGGGAATGTTATTGCAGAGCTTTTTAGCATGCAGAGGATTAGCTTCTTAATCACCTCTGAGTAACTAGATTCTACCAGTTGTACAGGAAAATTCTTGGTGCTGTGAGTAGTGAGGCAGAGTGATCAAGGAAAGTGGTTATTTTATCTTCATTTGATGCATTTGCATGGCACAGCCAGTGCCAGAGTGTCTCCTGCATTTGCATTGTTCTTTACAATATTTATCAGATACAGACACAGCATTAATCGATTATTTTCCTTGAAAGAGAGATGTTGTCAAGTATTTCATCCAAATGAAAAACAATATGAGAAGGTTATATTTTAAAATATGCAGCCTGGAAGACAGCTCTTCAAAGCAGTAGTGTAGCTGGTATATGCTGGAGTTTTGTCTTGGAAATTTGCTCATCAGCATCAGTAGTTCAGTAAAAGCTGAAACTTGAAAGCAAATTCCTCCCTTGATGTAAAACTATAAAGCTGATTTTGTTTTTTGAGGGAATGAGAACCTGTCCCCTTTTTTTTTGTACACAGGGTTCAACAGCATCTTCTTTATTTGAGTTGTTCATACCCACTTCATTCTGTTAAAATTCACTAGTATGGTGAAGAGGATGTTTCTGTAGCAGGCAGGAAAAGGCAGGGAACACCTAATCCTGTGCTCAGAGAGCACAATCAAGGATGGCTTATGCCTTGTACTACACTTCTGTAAGGCTGCTTGGAGAGGCAGTTGTGATATCAGGAATATTTTATGCAGAAAGCAGATAATCACGGTCACTTACTACGTGAATTCAAAGATGGGCTCTAAGGCTTATGGCAGATGATATTCTGGGTTCATCTTGCTGCTTTGATGAGTATTTGGGCATCAGTTTTGTTTGCACTTCTTGAGGAGGTTCATGCTTTGTTTTTGATCCTTGTGGTGATGAACCTGATCCTAACTAAAACTTCATTAACAGTTTAACCTGTACTTCACTCTTATACTGGACTCACATGCATAAATTCCATGCTGTATTTCACTGCTCTCATGAAGGCTTTGTTCTCTCCTTTTTTAGGTACTCTTCTACTCATCAAGATGGAAAGCTCAGATTCTGGTGATAAAGGAAGTATTGATCAGTCAGAAGCCCAACGTCAGAGCCAGCTGGATCGGTTAGACCGAGAGGAAGCTTTCTATCAGTTTGTGAACAACCTGAGTGAAGAGGACTACAGGCTTATGAGAGATAACAATTTGCTAGGAACACCAGGTAGGTAATGCTTGGCTATGTCCATCCTGCTAGACTTGCTTGTAGGAAATTTGTGTCATTTTCTGTTCCCTGAAGCCCTTTCACCCGTCTGTGTGTGCAGCTGTGTTCCGTGGTAGGAAGTAGCTTCTGGCTAATTTGTGCACATTCAAATTCAAGTGGTCCCTTGACTTGTGGAGACATAGGATGGTGTGGATTCATCAGATACAAAAGTCTGGTGTTTGCACAACTTGGCAGGAACACCCAGATTTGACCCAGTTCCAGTTATGAACCATTAGATGGACAAAAAGTCTCCTTTAAGCCTCTGTGTGCAGACTTTGTGCAGGTGAGGTTTGGAGTTTGTAACCAGGGTAAGTAGTCTGCTATGAGATTCTGCATGGACATTTTGATGTCAGCTCCCAATCAACATGCTAAACTTCCTCTTCATAGGTTGATACCTAATTCAAATAATGACTCAAGTTATTTAAACCTTCTGTTCCTGCTCGTGGAAGTGTTAACCTCAAATATTTCATGCTGGACACCCTAACGGGTGTAGGATGACAAAAATTGCTGCTCAGCTGTCAAGGTCACAGAACCAGAGAGCACATCTCTCTTGAATAGGATGGAACTGTTGGGTATTTCAGCTTCAGGAAAACTTACTTGGGACAGCAGTGCTAAAGTGTCTGAACTTCCCCTTAGCACTGTGCTTGGCAGTGCCATTATGGCAGGAATTAATTAGACAGAACACAAGCAGTGGCTTGTACCTTCTTTAGAAGCTTTTGATAATGCTTGCCATACATATATGATTTGGAAATATTTTTGGAAAATTTTGCTTATTTTCTAAGGTGAAATTACTGAAGAAGAGTTGCTGAGAAGGCTACACCAAGTTAAAGAAGGTCCGCCACAGCAAAACAGTGATGAGAATAGAGGTATATACAGTATTTGTGAAAACTCTTAACTTTAGCACCCCATACGGACCTTAACTTGAGTGCAGGAGTGGAACAAGTTAAGCCTAGGCAGGTGCAAGGTGAGCTTTGGTTCAAAACTCAGTGAACCTTATGTCTGATATCTGCTGCAGAGGTCAGTTTGGGACAGATTTCATTCATAACACATCTCTTACTTCTATCAAAATAAAGTTTTGCTTAGGTTTATTTCTTTTTTTTTTTAAATTTCATTTTTTTTAAGATTGCCTTTCTGTCTGCTCCCTTCTGGGATGCTTTTTGGCAATTCCTCTTTTTTAATTCTTCCCTTCCAAAGATGCTGCATTGCTTTTGTTTTCACCCTTCTGTAGTGGTTGGTGGGAGATGCTCAGACCTGAGCACTGGGGTTCATTCTTCGGTGAGACAGATTTGCTATAAAGCTCTGCAGGTGAAGGTTCAGGACAACCTTAATTCTCTGTTTCACAGTCAATTGATCACTTAATTGTTTGGAAAGGAAAACACAGAATATTGATGTGTTATGTCACCTGACATGTGACTTTCCATTTACTTATGATAGAAAATACATGTTCTTTTGATGACTTGTTTGCTCTGTGATGGCTGCAGCCTATCTGTGCATATTAGAGCAATGTCCACTCCTGCTCCCTTATAAGAGCTCTGGTAGTTACAGAATTGTCACACTGCCTGTGAAACCACAGTAGCACTCGGTAGGATTCAGCACTTCTAAATTGTCACTTGTTAAGCTAAGCAATTATGTTCTTGGAAAAGATGGCTCCAAAATTAGCTCAGTACTCTAATTTTGGTAGTTCCCTGTCTTTTTCACAGGTGCAGAGTCCGCAGAAGATGTTTCAAATGGAGATTCTATAATAGACTGGCTTAATTCAGTCCGACAGACTGGAAATACGACACGGAGCGGGCAGCGAGGAAACCAGTCCTGGAGAGCAGTGAGCCGGACTAACCCAAATAGCGGCGACTTCAGATTCAGTTTGGAAATAAATGTCAACCGTAATAATGGGAGCATGAATCCAGAAACTGAGAATGAGCCATCTGTAGAGCCTTCCAATGGGGAGGATTTGGAAAACAGCCAAAGTGACTCTGAAATTCCAAGGTCTGAATCACCATCTGTAAGGCAGCCTGGATCAGAAAGGAGCAGTGCGGAGGAGCTGACAGCTGAGGAGGCTTCCCCTCCTAGAGGGCAGAGGAGAGCCAGGAGTAGGAGTCCAGAGCAGCGGCGGACGCGGGCTAGGACTGATAGAAGTAGGTCACCTATTAATGCAGCGAGCGAGGCCCCTCGCAGGTCTCATCACAACACATCATCTCAAACACTTGACCACTCCTCAGCGGGCGAGGCCGAGGGCAGCTCTAGAACCAGGCAGCACGTGACGTTAAGGCAGCACACAGTGGGGACTGAGGTGCCAAGTGAAAATGCAGTTCTGTTTGCCCCCCCTGAGACGAGGCCCGCTCCTCAAGCAGCGGGTTCTTCAGAAAGCACCGGCGCCAGCGAGTCCACGGCTCCTGGGCAGAGGCCTCCCACCATAGTGCTGGACCTGCAGGTGAGAAGAGTTCGCCCGGGCGAGTACCGGCAGAGGGACAGCATCGCCAACAGGACCCGCTCGCGCTCCCAGACCCCCAACAACACGGTCACCTACGAGAGCGAGCGCGGCGGCTTCCGGCGCACCTTCTCCCGCTCGGAGCGCGCCGGCGTGAGAACTTACGTCAGCACCATCAGGATCCCCATCCGCAGGATCCTGAACACGGGCCTGAGCGAGACCACGTCGGTCGCCATCCAGACCATGCTGAGGCAGATCATGACGGGCTTCGGGGAGCTCAGCTACTTCATGTACAGCGATAACGATGCAGATTCCGGCGGGTCGGCTCCCTTTCACAACGTGGAGACTGCCGAGCCGCAGAGCGGAGGCGGGGGCGCCTCGGGCAATGAGAATGCAGATGTCAGCTCGGGGGAGGTGTACGAGGGTGGGCACGAGGCCAGCTCCACATCTGGCGCCAGGCGGGAAGGCCGCAATATGAGGGGATCGGTCACTTTTGAAGAAAGCGGTTCTCTACCATTCCTTAGCCTTGCACAGTTTTTCTTACTCAACGAAGATGACGATGACCAACCCAGAGGACTCACCAAAGAACAAATTGACAACCTAGCCATGAGGAATTTTGGTGAGAGCGACGCTCTGAAAACCTGCAGCGTGTGCATCACCGAGTACACGGAGGGCAACAAGCTCCGCAAGCTGCCGTGCTCGCACGAGTACCACGTGCACTGCATCGACCGCTGGCTGTCCGAGAACTCCACCTGCCCCATCTGCCGCAGGGCAGTGCTGGCCTCTGGGAACAGGGAGAGCGTGGTCTGAGGCAGAGCTGAGTGATGGCCAGGCAGCCGGTGTGATAGTGATGGGCAAAGAAGTCACTTCCTTTATGACCACTTTTTGAGTGGTACCTCAGTGTATAGTAATGACTCGGAGTGAATCTTCCCTCATTGAAAGCATTTTCTCTGGATTCAAGATTTGGGAATTGGAAAATTTCTTTAATTAGATTTTTCGAGTTCTAGTCGGTTTGGGTGTTCAATTTCACTTGTCCAAAGACATCTCCCCACTTCAAAGTATTTTTTTCTTTGTGAAGATATTAAGTTCTTTCTCCTTCCCAGCCCAATAAACAGTTTTTCCTCAAGATTGTGCTTCTGAGGAGTTATTTGAGAAGTTATCCCAGCTCAGTGTCCATGAGTCATAGAGGAGTTTTTGCAAGAAATCCAACTCTCTGAAAAAATAATATTAATTTAATTGCACATTTGAACATACTTTTAATTTTCCTCCTGGGTTAATATTGGACATGTCTGTGTAAATAACACTAATGTTAGCCCTTTCCCCATCACTATGGCACGCTGTAGGATGAGCTGTTAGCGTAATTGGGATATTTATCTTGTTGTGGAAATATAAGAATTGCCTATGCTTGTTTAAATAAAGGAAAAAAAAATCTGTTTTAAAATTGTAAAGCTTTTTTGTAGAAGCTCAGTACTTTTCCAATGCACTGTTGTACTAACGCATTAAGAATTAAAATTGTACCATGCTTAGAAATCAAGAACGCTTTTCATACAACCCCCACTACACAGAGAGCAAACTGAACACAAGAGAGCTGCTTTTGTGACTGTGTACCTGTCAAGAGCAGTGCATATCTGTACTATTTATGTGAACAGCTACTGTAACATAAAAACAGTTGGATTAGACATTTAATTGCATTTTAAAAACCGGAAATTAAATGTTATAGTTGCAGTGTTTTGGCTCAGTAATGCCACCAAAAAAAAAAACGATGATAAAAATTAGAAACTGTTCTAATGGCTGGTTATTTCTTGGTATGGTTGCAAATATGGAATAATACAAACCTGTGTGTACTGCCTTGTTCACTGAGGTTTGTGCCCAATTTTTCTATCAGCTTTTCCTCTCAATTTTTGAGGCAGTGTTGTAACTTCATCAAACAAGTATGGACAGGTTGGTTTTTAGTTCTTCACAAGGTTCAGCTGTACTGGTAACCTCTGGATGTGTTGAGTGGTCTGGTGTTGGTAGCCTGTGGTGCAGGTGCCTCAGGGAATAACTGGAAAGCACATCATTAGTATTGGGTTACATTTGAAAATGAGTGCACTTAAATGTGTAGGAGATTCTTGACACTAACAGTAAAAACCCAACAAGCTCTTTATATTCCTATTGGACAGAATGAAAATTAATTTACTTTTAAAATTATGTACATGACGTGTTGCAGTTGAGAATTGGAGAATGTGCCTCAACTCTCATCGGAGTGTGTGTGGGGAAGCATCCTTCACCCTCACTGACCCCTTCTTTGTTTTATTCTCCAAGGTTTTGGGTTTTTCCTGGCTTGCATGTGCAGTGGGAGAGTGATTTTTATTTATTTCCACTCCAGGGCAGTAGTGCTGAAGGGATATGAGCTGCTCTTGCTGGCTGGATGGGAAATGTTGCTTGTTCCTCAGATGACAAAACCAAAGCTGGCCTATCTCTTTTTTCCTAACTAAAACACATTTTTGGTGTTTTAAAGGAAAACACCAAAAACCTTATGGTGGGTGCATAAACTATAATCGCTGCTCTAAGCCATTTTAACATCTCATCAGCTAGTTCAGGATTCCATAGCATCCCAAAATTCTGTGGGTTTTTTTTTTCTCCATGTACATTTTGTGCTGTTTCAGTGGGAAGCCCTGAGTGGCTGTTGAGCTCTTTCCTCCTGGTGGGACACACCATCATGGCAGAGGGGCACCAGGGTTCCTCGGGAACAGAACAATCAGTCAGCTCACAGGTTTGGCTTTTTCCTTGGATGCACATCACTGTAAAGTTGGAGTTGGCTGTTGATTCTGGGTGCTGGTTTCTCTGTGCCAAATTTTCACAGCAAAATAACACTTCTGAATTTCACAGAGCAAATACTCGCTCTCTGTTGCAGTTTCCAGACTTATAGAGCATAGAATTAGAAGGGGAAAAAAACCCCCTCTCTACATGAGTACTGTGTTAGATGTTGGAAGTCAGAGATGTTCATCTCAGAGCAGAGCTGGTAACCACCAGGAAGGGAGCACATTTTCCCAAGCCCACACAAAGCATGGCTGTGGTACCTGTCACCCCACCTTCTCCATGAATTTCCACCCTGGTAAAACTGCCCCAAAACAACAGTTTTGTTACAGCTTATGGCATGTCTTAACATTTTATCTTTCTGTAACAAGAGCAACTAATAAAATATTGGAGGTTTCCCAAACGGTACCAAGAACAAATAATTTAATCTCAGTTTAAGAGATGTTGATGGTTCTCTGTGGTTTCTCTGCCTTTCACTGCACTAAGTGTGCTAAAGGGGCTGGGGGCTCATTGTCTGCAGCAAAAACTTCTTTCTGTAACTCAGTTAATTAGGGTAATTAAATTTCTATTTATCTAAATTTAGATTGGAGTTAGGAAAAGCCAATATTAACATTTCAGTTGCTTACAAAATGTGAAACACTTTCATAATTAGACTAATTTACATTTCATGAATTATTTTGATAGCGAGCATGTGTATTTAGCTCTTCCCTTAGTATTTTTTTATATTACTGGAGGGACTCAGCATTTTCACTCGTGCCTGGAGGGGTGTGAAGGGTTACAAGGGCGAGTTTTGGCACGTATTAGGGCTGATCTGTAGGAACGGTGGATTGGGGGAGGCAGAGCCGTGTGCGCTGTGGGCTGGGTCACAGTGCCACCGTGTGGGACCTGCCTTCAGCACCAGCGGCATTCCTTGCAGGATCTGCAGCTTTATCTTGGTTCCGAAGGATTCTCCTTGCCATTTCGACATGGGGTGTTTTCCCAAATGGCCACACTCCTGCTGGGAATCCCTGGTGCGTGAGCTTCGTTCCTTTCTGACAGGACAGACCCCTACCCACAGCAATGGCAGCGGTCACCCGGCCAAAGCCTTGTGGCAAACACAGTTTTAATAATTATATTCGTTACGAGTTGCTGTTAGTTCATATTTTAATTCACGTTGTGAACAAACACACACTTGTGGGTGCTCACCTTAATTTTTTTGGGACGGGGGGAGCTTTATCTGTGAAAAGTCTGAATTCCTGGTGCTGATTGGATTTCCCTTTCACGTGCATATTTTTCCTTCGGACAAGTTGGGTTTTTTGCAGAGAACTTGGGAGCAGTTGAGTTGTTTTAAAAACAGTTTGATTGTGTAGGTACTTCGTGCATAGAAATCAGGGAATTTGAAGGGCCTTTTGTAGGAAGCAGCTGCAGGACATGACACCCACCCTAATTGTCCATTGTGTCGAAGGGTTTCCCACCAGAGCTGGCACAATGGCCCATAATGAGTGTCATCCCAGTTTCCTGTCACTTGTCTGGGTTATGCAAATGTGGGACTCCAAGGGCCCCTTTCCCGATGGATCCACGGTGGATAAAGAGTTGTCCCCACAAGCCGGTGGTCTCACCACCATGAGGGGATGGATGATGCAGGGTGAGGAGAGGTGCACGTAGGGCTGAGGGGGTTCTGAACCTCCACACCACCGCAGGAGCCTCCATCCCTCATTGTCACCCCTCATTTGGGGTCGCTGTGTCCAGGGAGGCTCTGTCCTGCTCTGGGAAGGGCTCTGGGGAGCCCAGGAGCAGCCTGGCTATGGAAATGTCTGCCTGCTCCTCTGCCTTCTCCCAGGAGGAGGAGCTTTGCATGAAGCTTGGCTTGGAGCCACACGGAGGGAATTTATAACAACTTCAGAAATATTTCCAGCCCTTACGTACAGTAGGCTTTTTGTTTATCCTCGATTAGGGGGGCAAGCAGGAGGCTGAAGAGACACAATTAATGGTAACGTACCCAAAGTACAAATAAGTGGTGGTGTGTTCAAAAAAAGAGGTTTGCATCTGTTATACCAGGGCTTCCCAACCTCTCAGATCGACTGTATCTCTTTTGTCATATGAGGAAACATAACATGGGATTTATTTGATTTATATCTGGTTTTATTCCCTTTAGCTAGAATATTTGAGCCCCTTTCTGAATTTCATTCTGCTGGGAAGGCTGTTGGTTGGGAAGCCCTGAATTTCACTGTGAATGTAACACTTTTCTTTATTATTTTTTACTTTTTTTTTCTTTTAACAGTGCTTTACATTTGTTTATACTAGACTTGTTTAATACAAACTGGTACTCAGAGGTTGTTGGACACAGTTTGACCAGGTTTGCCAGCTAACACTTAGGAGGAGTTTGTTCCCTATGTAAGGTGTTATAATGCAAATTTAAATAGACTCAATAAAATGCATGAAGTGTTCATTTTGTGCTGGATCATCACTCCTTGGGTTTATTCTTACGGTGGGAATGCACTGGAGCACACAGTGGTAGATGTGGCAGGAATTTGTTTCCTCCATACATCTTTCCCCTTGAGGTAGGAAGGAGCTGGAATGGTACAGAATTAACTCCTCAGAAGAATTTATTGCATTAGGACATAAAACCAAAGAAATAAATACCTCTGTGTCCCAGACTTTGTCAATCTGGCAGTGGATAATGTAGGATATAAATGCAGCATCTCCAGGTTGTCTCCCAAGGAGAAGCTGGACCCCATGCAGGGCTGGCAGGGCTGAGTCTCTGCAAATGCAGCCAGGATTCAGGGAGAGTCTCACATCTGGCTTAATGCTCTGTCCTAAAATTAGCAGCTGAGGTATGTGCACTTAGTGGAGTGGGAAGGAAGTTTTTTAGGGTGTGGGAAGCTGTATTTATTATCTGTGCTTCCCCCACCTCAATCCCATTCCTTGGGTAGGAAGTGGGAGCTGCTCTCCGAGAGCAGTGTGATGGAATTGGTGCAGAAGGGGACAGGGAGGTGCTGTGTCCCTGAAAAAGGGATTGGCACCCACAGTTTTGGGTGCCAGGGCAGGGGCTCAGTGCCACAGTTGGGCTGATGCTCCTCAGCACTGCCAGCAATGCTCTTCTCCAGCAAGGAGAAGGTGTGGGCTGCTCCAGGGATGCAGGGAGTTGGGATTCTGCTCCAGCTTCACTCTCCCGAGGGAGAGCTCCTGGATAAAGGGGATTTTTCTCATTCATGCTTCTTGCTCTTAGAGAGTTCAGTTCAGTCTGAAACTGGATGTTTAACACAGGTGTAGCTTTGATTTCAGTGACTATTCATGAGTGACTCCCACATTGTGTGTGTCAGGAGCTCTTCGCCTGGTAGCTGTCTCCAACCCCTCATCTCCCTGTAGGATCTTCTTCAGTTTGGGTAACCCTGGATTTGTAGGATCTCCTTCAGTTTGGGTAACCCTGGATTTGTTCCTCAAAAACTCTCAATCAACCCCAGAACTGCTTAAAGAGCCCAAGCCAGCCTTGGCGCTTGTGTGTGGCTGACTTCATCCCTCTGTTTATTTTCTTTAATATATTTGAGGTCTTTGTCCTGACCTGTAAAACTTTATATAACCTTGTTCCTCCCTCTTGGTGCTTAAACTCTGTAACCTTTTACGTTGTCTTACTCCTCCCTTCAGGATATATTTCCATGGCACATCCAGACCTCTCAGGGGAATATGTTTGGCTGCTTTGCTGGTCCTGCTGCTGGCTGGGAGGAGAAAGGTTGTGTTTGGTGACCTTGTGCATCCCAGAGCAGGAATAGCCATCCTTTTGGGACTTCTCCTTTTTCTGTGGGATGGAATGTTTGGAAAGAGAAGGGGGGAGAGTAGCACAGGCTAGCTGCTCCTCCTTGCCCTTCCCAGCTATTTCAGATGTGATTGAACCTGTTCTGGGACTTTTACCACAATAAATCTAAACTCAGCCGTGTTGTGGCTCCCTAAACTCTTACAACAAATCTATATAGGGAAAATTAACCCTAGTTTTCAGTCTTAGACTGGCTGGGCATTGTCTGTGACACTAATGAGATGCTGCTGCCACATGCTCCAGCTGTGCCCCTGAGTAAATCCCCTGCTCAGCCGAGCATGTGAAAACCCAGGCGTCAGGTTCCCTCAACAGTGATTACTTCATCCCACATTTGTGGAGAGTTCCTTGAGCTCTGGCTCCCTGCACCAGCAGGTTCTGGGATTCCAGAGAAAAGGGCTGCAAGGAGGTGCCCTGGTGCTGGTGCTGGGGATGCTGGGCTGCAGCACATTCCCTGTGACCCTGCACAGCAAGGGGGGAGCCAGCCAGGCTCCTGGTGTCCAGCAGGGAGGGCTTCACACTGCTTTCATTTCTCAGCATGCATTTAATTTCTCAGGATGCATGTGCAGAATGGGATCTCTCCAGGCTGAAAGTTTGAGGCCAGTGGGTTTCAGCTTTTCTTCTTGTTTGTTGTAGAAAATGCCGTGAAGGGCAAAGTGCCTGGTTTGGTTTCTTGGCTTTAATATTTCTTTGCTCTTTCCTTTCACAGCATTGAAACAGCTCTGGCGCCTCTCCAGACCCAAACCCCAGGGTTTGCCCTGTGTCTGCAGAGCCAGACCTTGGCTGGCCAGTGGGTTTGGAGGTACCAGAGGGTTTATAGGGGTAAAATCTTGAAATAATTTCATTTCAGGAGCCCATAAGGTATCTCTGCAGAGCAGGGATTTGTGGAATGGAGATGGGACCAGTGTGTGCCTGCCCTGAGCATCATTCACTGCTCACCCTGCAGGTGAAGGGCTGGAAAAGATGCAGTGGAAGAAACAGGGTAATCTCTCTGGGTACTGCTAAACTAAACTAAATAAATTCTAAATAAACTTGGAAATGACTCAGCCTTTGCTGCTGGCACCTTTGGGATGGTTGTATGTTAATTTGTAAAGATGCACCTAAATAAACTGAAATATTTATGGGATGGAAGAGAGGGGAAAATGCCCTGAGAGCCACTTGCTGCCAGTGCTGGTTGCCCATCTTCTCTAAAAGTGTGACATGGCCAGGAGGGAAAAGTGAGGGTGGAAAAGATGGAAAGGGATGAAGGACAGAGGATGGGAAGGGAATTAAACTCAAGGAAAACTAAAGGGTGAACAAAAAAGCCTTTTGAACTGTGCTGGTCAGAGTGGGATTAAACATCAACACAGGTGGAAGAAGAGAATGGGTGGGAGCCAAGCCATGGAGAGATGCTGGTGGCTGTGGGGATGCAGAGCAGGTCCAGGAGCACATTCTGGGCACAGCCTGGGTCTGTGGGGCTGAACAGGAGGGCAGCAGGAGCTGCTGGGGCTGTGTGGGGTCAGCCAGGTGAGCACTGAACAGGTTATGAAAATCTGTTAATAAATATAAATAAAATATAAAATTATATAATACAAACATATAAATAAAATAGAAAACATTTTATGTTATTATTTTTAATTATTATAATTTATATTTATCATTGCTTTATAAGTATTAATATATTTATATACAAAATATTAAAATATATATTATATAAGTAAAATATAATTTTTTATTATTTTATAATTATTTAAATAATTTAAAATAATTCTTTTATAATTATTTACCATTCTTAATCATATTCATTATTAATTTATTATTAATAATGTATTATATATAAAATATATATAAATATATGTATATATAATATATACACGTATATTTATATGTTCTTATATAATACATTATATATAAATATTAAAGATTTATGCATTATATTTAAAATATAAACAATAGATAATATAGAAAATAAATATAATGTGAACAATATAAACAAAAATATATTAAATATAAACAATATATAGAATATAAAATATTTTACTTATGTTATGTAATAATTATTTATAATTATTATTTATATTTATTATTACTTTATTATAATAAATATAAATATATTTTATAGATATTGATATAGATATATGTATGTATGTATGTATGTATGTATGTATGTATAAAAATATATAAGTAAACTATAAAATATAAACACCAAATCACGATGCTGGGTGGGACAGGAGCAGCTGGAGCCTGCCAGGGCAGCAGGGGAGACACAGGGCTGGGAGAGGATTTCTGCACCACCCTGCCCAAAATCCCAGACCCTGCTCATGGGTGGGGGCACAATATTTCAATAATATTGAAAATATTATTTTCAAATATAAAACTTCTTTTAAAATATTAAATCTTATTTTAAAATAATATTTTTAAGAATAATAGTTATGACTAAAAACTTTGGATTAAAAACTAATTAAACTATTTAGTAATTTAATTTTTTGAAGGTTTTTTTTAGAATAGATTTTTTTTAATATAGTAACCTTTTTTTTTAAAGATTTGAAAGTGGATATAGATATAGATATAGATATAGATATAGATATAGATAAATATGAGTTTGGATTTGGACACAAAGTGTGAAGGTGGAGGAAGTGTAGTTGAATGAGAGATTGATTACTTAGTATGAAATTTAAAGAAAGAGGTTCATGTTCTATTCGAATTTTTTCTTGGAGTATTTTGTAATTATAATTGAAGAAAGTTATAAGATTAGTAGTTTGGATAAAAGAAATGCATAAGTAGTTAGGAAATTAAAAGTAGGATTTTGAAGAGATACGTGTTTTGTATAAAGAGATGGTAAAACATATGAGAGTTGGTTGCAATGCTTTGTGATTTGAAAGGGGCCTGGGGGTGCTTGGTGCACAGTGGCTGACCATGAGCCAGCAGAGTGCCCTGGGGGCCAGGATGGCCAAAGGCTCCTGGCCTGGATCAGGAATGGTGTGGCCAGCAGGAGCAGGGAGGTCACTGTGCCCCTGTCCCTGGCACTGTGAGGGCACACCCTGAGTGCTGTGCCCAGCTCAGGCCCCTCAGCTTGGGAAGGACCTTGGGACACTGAGCACATCCAGAGAGAGGGGCTGGGAGCACAAACCCTGAGAGGAGCCCCTGGGGAACTGGGGGTGCTCAGCCTGCAGAAAAGGAGACTCAGGGGTGCCCCCATCACTGCACAGCTCCTGAAAGGGGCCTGTGCTCAGCTGGGGCTGGGCTCTGTCTGCAGGAACTGACACAACCAGAGCACACAGCCTGAGCTGTGCCAAGGGAAATACAGGTTGGATATTAGGAAAAAGATTTTTACAAAAAAGGTGATAAAGTTCTGGACGCATTTGGTCCCATTCCCATCCTGGTCCTGTTCCCGTTCCCAATCTCATCCACCACTGGAGGTGGTGCAGTCCCCATCCCTGGGTGTGTTTAACAAGGCCTGGATGTGGCACTGGGTGCCAGGGTTTGGGTGAGGGGTTGGGGCTGGGGTGGACTCGATGGTCTTGAAGGTCACTTCCAACCTGGGGATTCTGTGAATTCTTTAATGCTAATGTTGGTTGCTGATGCTCTGGAGCCAGTACCAGGTCCGGCCCATCCCATCCCATCCCATCCCATCCCATCCCATCCCATCCCATCCCATCCCATCCCATGCCAGCCCAGCCCATGCCAGCCCAGCCCACGCCAGCCCAGCCCAGCCCTGCCTGCGGCTGAGCAGCCTCAGGAAGGGAAATTTCCCCAATTTCTGCTCCTTTGAATAACGACAGCCAAGCAACAGCTCTAGGAAAGATTTGCATTTCAACGCGGGGATGATTTAAAAAGATCTGCCACTCCTCAGTGCATCCTTCGAGTCCTTCAAAGGCTCTTGCAAATGGGGGCTTTGCCTTTTTCTTTCCTTTTTTAAATTTTTTTTTCCCTGAAGGATTATAATATTTAAGTCCTGCAAAAAGAAAAAAGATGGAAAAGAAGACAATGAAGAAAGCAAACCCAGAGCCTGCAGGAAGAAGAGCAGTGGCCAGACACAGCAGTGCCCAGCTTGTGTGCACACTGCACATCCATAAATAGATATATTTGTACCTGAACCTATGTGCAAACTTAAAAAATCAATAGATAGATAGATGCTGTTTGCACATATTGGTCTAAATCACATTTAATTTAAAACTATTAAATTAATACAAAACATTGACATGTGGCTCATATTCGATCTAGAAAACATACTTGTCATTATGTATATTTAATATGTAAAACACACATGTGTTCTGTAGTACAAATAGCAGCCATTACATCTAATTAACTTGGTTTAATCCATGATATTTCAATGTTAATGTACAAATAGATATCTAAATACTGAACCACTGAGTCATAGTAATGAAAACACCCTTGTATTTTGTTGTGGTCTGGTTTGGCTTTTTCTCATTCGCAGCCTTTTTGTAGAAAAACTCAGGGTTTTGTCTGATGCAAAATGCTCCCCCCCCATTTTTTCCTGTAAATTAGGAGAGATGCAGCAGCCTGGCAGAGCAGGAGGAGGTGGCTGGTGCTGCCTGCCCTGAGAGGGGATTTCCAGGGCCCCATGCACAAACACACCTTTGGAGATGCACACATATATATATAAATATATATACACGCATGCGTATGTATTTATATTTATTTCTATGGAGTTTGTGGGGATGGGCTGTGATGAGCTGCTGTTTCTGGAGGTGCTGGAGCAGCAGGACAGGGTGTCCCCTCCATCAATCACCTCTCTGAGTGTCCCCATGGAGGCACTGCCCACTTTTACCCCAGCACCCTCCCCAACTTTCCAGCCATCCCAAGAAGATAATTTTGATACCAAGCTAAAATTGCCACTTTTTCTGGGAAGGGCTTTGCTTCCCCCTCTCAGGAATGGGATGCAGCTTTCCCTCTCCTTGCTCTGTCCCTGCATGCACAGCACAGAGTCCTCTGAGGAGCTCACTGCTGAACTCTCATTCCCTTTTCATTCCCTTTGAATCTCTGTTTACCATCTCTTATCTCCTGATGGGGTTTTTTTTAAACACTATTTGCAGTAAATATCCCCAACTTGAAAAAGAGTTGAGGTGCACATTAAAAAAAAAAAAAAAAAAAAAAAAAAAGCCTGAGTTATATAAAATTAATGCATGTGTCAGCTTTCATCTAATGGCAATTAAAGCACCTCATACAAACAACTCATTAATAGAAAAGCCTGGATGAAAGCTGTGTTTTCAGTGTCTCACAGCCTCTGTAACCTCACTCATGAATTATCACCCCTGATATTTCCCAACCTTCCCATATCTTCTCTTATTAACAAAAATTATTAATTCTCTTGTGACCAGGAGGAACCTGGAAGGCCTCATCGTGCTCCTCACCCACTGCCAAGTGGAAGAAATAAAATTAATGACATTAAAAGCAGCCCTGGTGCTGTGGCTGTGTGAGAGCCCCAGGGAGTGAGGAGGCTGCAGCCCCTGGAGATGCTGGGGGGTAAAATCCAGACCCAGAGCTGCCCCCAGGGGAATGGGGAACATCCAGGAGGCTCCCAGCTCATCCTGGGCACCCTCTGGGCACACAGAGGTTCTCAGGGTGGAATTTAAAATCATTTTTTACTTCTAAATGCCCCAATGGATGAGGACCATCCACTTCCAGCAGTCACCCTCGACCAGCTCATGGGAACATCTCTCCCTTTGGGTTCCAGCACCTCGGCTCAGCCTTTCCTCAAGGTGCAAAACATTTAATAAAAATAATTCCCAGGATAAAATTTGCCTCTCCAGCCCCTCTGGAGAGTTGGCAGCATCTGGAACCATGACCAGCCATGAGGAGAGACCTGGCAGAACACAGGAACAAATCCCTTTTCTTTTTAAACTGGTTTATTCTACACAAATCTTTTAAACAACATTCATAAAACATTAATTACAAACATGTGCTAATATGGGGTAGGTTTCTTTCTTTTTATTTTTTTTATTCCAACAATCAGAAATTCACATTTTGAAAGGATAGGCATACTTTTAAGAGACACATTCACTTTACTTCCAGATACAAAATTTTGAGGGATTATATAAATCACTTACAAGGAGCGGATGTCAAAAAAAAAAACAAAAAGAAAAGAACAAAGTAATAATTTTAAGCGTCAGGATCTGATTTCAGCATTGAATTGGGCAGCTGCTTTTGGACCACTGGCTCTGCTGCTCTGCCCAGGGTGCCCAGCAGGCCTGGGCACCTCCCAGCACCAATTTCAGAGCCACACACAGCTCCTGCTGCTCCAGGGCCTGGAGCACAGCAGAATAAAACAGGATTGCAAAGCTACCAACGGTGCTGCAGCCTTTTATTGAGTCTTTCTAATGTGTACAGACACAGAGAGGGTGCTTCCCACCCCAGAAACCCATGGGCAGACTGTTTTCCATCAACAACGGAGCAAAAATGCCAGCTGTGACAGGGCCTGGCTTTGGAATCTGCTGAGCAGGGCGATGGCAGCAAGCTTGGAGGTCCTGCTTCAAAAACAATTACCCAAAAGGGCCAAAATTCAAGCCTCCACCCCGGTGCTCTCATGTGGAGCCAGCTCCAAAATCCACCCATCCGAAAGCAAATATTTGGCTTCATGCTGCTGGATCCCAGGGCAGGGGAGGGGGAGCAGGGTAATTTCCTAATTGCCCTCAGTCTCCCCAGAACAATCCTGCCTCTGGCTCTAACGGGTTTAGGTGGCTGAAACAGGATCTGCTGGGAAAGTTCAGGCCTGGGGAAGCCGAGTTCTTTCCCAAAGAATTGGGTTGGACACGCTTGGCAGCCAAATCCAGCTGGGCTCAGGCAGCTTGGCCAGGGCCCACCTGAGGGGCAGCATCACCTCAGTGCAGCAACTGCTCCAGTAAACAACTCATCTCACACACCATGATAAAAACCTACAGAAAGGACAGAAAAAGAGCTGAATTCCTTGGTGGAACAGCCCCCAATTCTTGTCTCGAAAGCTACAGGAGGGGCTGCACTTGCGGGGTGGGCTGGGCTGGGGTGGATGCAGGGAGAGCCTTGGGGAGTAGGGTACAAAAAGAGGAGAAATTTTTGAGCTACAAAGCCTCCTCCAGAGACACATTTTGCAGAAAACAGGAGGGATTTTGTGTCCTTGCTCTTGGCTGGGAAGGTGGATCCCAGCCCTGCACCTGTAGGGTTTCATCACCAAGGGGAAGAGGGGATGCGGGGACGCTCGCAGGGTCTGGCCTTGAGGGGAGCACTGAGGGCAGGCAAAATATTTGCAAAAATAAAAGTACAAAGCCCTCCACAGGGGCTGTGCCAGTGGTCCCACCAAAGGCCAGTGATAACCTCCTTGTCACCAGGGCTTAAATCCACAGAGAGGCTGTGCCAGCAGATAAAGGACCTGGAGCAATGGCACGGGCTCACCCCTGGAGACCAAAGTCCTTTCAGAGCTCCATCCACCTCTGTGTCTGCTTTCCTGCCACGGGCTCTCAAAAAGAAAGGAAACAGCTTTATTTTGGTTTGTTACTTGCCCATGGAGCCCCTCTCTGTGCCAGTTCCTTGCCTGGCGTTACTCAGATTTAAGGAGCACTTGTCAGCCACATCATTGTCCGCAAAGGTTACAAGGGTGCTTGGAAGCACCCAAAAGAGCTCAGGTCCACGTTTGGTGGCACAAAGGTGGAGGGAAGGAACTGCTCCGCTTGCCTTGGCTTTCAAAGTCATTTCAGTTTTCTGCTTCCAGCTGGAAAAGGAGAAGCAGACTCTGCCAGCTTGGAAATAATTGAAGCTAAAATAATCAAAGCGACCCCCAAAAAAACTGTGGGGTGCAGGAGCACACAAAAAGCAGGAATGGTTTGCAGTGAAGAATGGAGAGACAGCAAAAGTCTCAGCTGGATCTGTCCCCCTGCATCCAGAGGATTTGATCCGAGTTCCCCTTTACCCAGGTGAGGATTACGTGGCCACTTTTACATGCAAGTGTCAGCCAGGGTTCAAGGCCAGAGGAGGTGAGATCCTCAGCACCAAATCTGGCTGCCCAGAGCACACTGCTCCTGGCACCCACGTACCAAAGAGGGCCTCTGCTGCCATGCAGAGCATTCCCAGGGCACTGCCAGGGAAGGGAGGGCAGCAATGTCCTTGCCCAGCTGCTGGCCACCACCCTGCTGGCTCCTCCAGGCACATCAGCCCAGGGGTGATGAAGCTCCTTGAGTGGCAGCCCCAAAGCACCACCATGGTGGGAGGCAGAGCCAAAACCTCCTGAAATTGGGGGTCTCAGAACCCCACGGTACCACAACAGACCTGCCAAAGCCCTCTGCTTGGCTGGTAATTAGGATGTGGCCTTCCCACAGCTCCCACAGCAGAGAAATGTTAGGAAACCTCAACCCCAGCTGGAGAGAGGCCAGAATTTGATAAATTTAAGCTCTGTGACTTCGAAACTTGTGTTTGCCTGGCTGCAGGACCTCAGGGCAGTGCAAGCTGCAGTGAAGCAGCTCCTGCATATTATTCCAAAACTGAAAAAAGCACTAAGCCATGAATCATGGCACTTCCCAGACAGCTCCCAAAGCCCTCCTACCCTTCCCATCACAAACACAACCATCCTGGGAGCCCTTCCAGCCCAGCTGTCCCCTTCCATCCCCCAGCCAGAGGCAGAGGAGTTAAACCCGATGCCTCACTCTGCAGTAGAACAATAATAAAAGAAAAAATAAAAAAAAAAAAAAAGAAAAGAAAAAAGAAAAGACAACAAGTTGGTTTTGAACACCCTTAAGGTAAAGATTTAAGAGGCAGCCCCAGCCCAGCCCCGAGCAGGCGCTGCTGGGACATGTCCTGGGCTCCCTGCACACTTACATAAGGCTCTGCACCCTGCAAACAGCCCAGCCAGGGCTGCAGAGGGGCCCTGCCCTCCCTTCCTCCCCTTTTCCACCCAAGGGGCTCAGCCCACTCCCCTTCCCTTCCCAGCTCCCAGAGCTGGCTGAGCCTGAGTGCTGGGCTCCCCCTTTTCTTCCCTTCCCTTGCCAGAGCAGGGAGAAGGGCAGGAATCACAGCTTGGCACTCCAGGGAAGGGAGAAGTTTGGGGTTTTAGTCAGAAAACTGAGTACAAGGCAGCCCCAAAGGGATGGGGATGTGCTGGGCTAGGACAGGATGACCCTGATGGAGCAGGGGGAGCTTTGGGATGAAGGTTTTGCAGCAGTTAGGGACCCATTGGCATCACAACCAGACCACCAGAGGCTGAGCAGATGTTTTGAGAGCAGGGCAGCCCCTCCCAGCTCACAATCCCACCTCTCACATGCAGAAAATCCTGCAAACTGCCTGGTGTTCAAAAGGGCCAACGAGACCCTCAGCAGCAGCAACCTGACAAACAAGCCCCAAATACTCCCTGCATGTTGACACTGCTCCAACCTTTGCCCTTCCCATTCCCATCTGTGTTTGCTGATGAGGAGACCTTTCATGGCTGTTGTCCAAACCTGCAGAATTTGTCCTTGTGTCCACCAAGGGCAGGATTGTGACCAGAGTGTGGTTTTGGGAGGCTGGTACCAGACAGGGGTCTGGGATAGGATGAGGGGTGGCTTCCTCTGACCCAGAGGGGTGGCCAAGAAAGCCCCTCATCACTCCAGATCTCCTAGAGGGTCAATAATAAAAGCCATGGGGAAAGATCAAATGTAGGAAGGGCAGATGTGGGTACCAGCACCCCTCCAGGCCTGACAGAGCTGCTCTGATGCCACTGCAGGGCTTAGCACCCCTTGCACTGAGTGCAGGCTCCTCCCGGGGCCTTTGCAGGCATATGGGGCTGTTAAGGCAAGTGGAATTCTGTAGAAATTTGGGATTTAAACCATAAATCACCTTAGGAGCCAGGGAGGCTTTCCCACACAAAGTCTGGGTGCAGCCTCTCCCTCAGCCCAGATGAGGTTTGGAGACAGCTTTGCTCATGCTCTGCTTGCTCTGAAGAAGCTACTTCTGGAATTTAAGCCTCTCATAATCTCTCCTTTGGGGGGCATTAAGGTCCAAAGTATGATTTAATGAGCTTCATCAAATTCCAATGTGAATTAATGCTCCAAAACTCACAGAAGGAGTTACAATGAGGAGCTTTTTATTTCCTTCAGCTGTTAGAGGGCTTTGAAGCTGCCCCACTTCCAAGGCTCCCACCCAAAAAGCCCCAGATTAATGCCCTGCCCTAGGCTAAGTCTGGCAGATCCCAGGTGGAACCGGGGTTAGGTGGTTCAAGCCTTGCCTCCTCCTGCAGCTTCATCTGCCTCCCATGGCTCCCAAAACTCAGTGATGGCTCAGCAGAGCCACAGCAGAGGATGCAACATAGGCCATGAAGGGTGAGAACAGTCATGGAAAAGTGTATCCAAGGAAGAGACAAGTAGACATCTCATTTTATATCATAAACAGACACATCACAACACACCAGGTAATTTTCCAGCTCGTACGGGGACAGAAGGGCCACGAGACCACAAGACCTTACAAAGCATCAGCCAACAGGGGTTAAAAACAGGGCCAGAGGGACATGCAGGGTCCTGAGCCTATTATGTACAAAAATCCCACTGCTGCCTGTGGGAGGGGCCTCCACTGAGCCCAAATTTCCACAGCAAAGACTTGTCCTGGTGCTACAAACCCCCACGCTCGCCCGGAGACCAAGGGATGATTCCCACGACACACGTCCCTCTTCAGACATCTGAGATTTTACTGTCAGGTGAACAAAATGAAAACTTGATGAAGGATGGGTTTGCAGTCAGGATGAATGTGAATTTTGTTTCTTGCTCTCTCCCAGGAAAAGGTACCCCAGTCCCAGCTGGCTCCTTGTTCACACAGGGACCCACCAGGGCAGGAGAACTTCCCTTCTCGCTCATTAGCCAAGCTCATTAGCAATCCCTGGAGATGATCATAGAATCATGGAATGGTTTGGGTCAGAATGGACCTTAAAGCTCATCTCATTCCAGCCCCTTGCCATGGGCAGGGACACCTTCCACTGCCCCAGGTTTCTCCCAGCCCTGCCCAGCCTGGCCTGGAGCACTTCCAGAGACGGGGCAGTCACAGCTTCTCTGGGCAATTTGAATTTCTACGATTTTCTGTGGGCAGTGATGGATTCCTGCCCGAGCTGGGGATGAGCTCTGCTGCCACTCAGTGTGGTGGGCACCCACTGGCTGTGTGATTTCCTTGCACTCTCTCCCTCTCCCCCCAGATCAGCACTGACCCTGCACCAACTCAGTGACAACACACGGGCTACGAGTTAAACGCTACTGGGGCTGTCAAGCCCTTTGGAAAACTGGGATTCCCCACCAATACTGACTCGTGCTTATTGCTGCATATACACAACTGGCCCCCAAAAACAGCACAGGCACCCCATGCCCTGAGCCAGCAGCATCCCCACACCTGTGGGTGCCCCTGAGCCCAGCAGGGAATCCACCTCCCAACGTGGAGCTGCTCCATGACACAGGGGCTCTGTCCCAACCCTGTGCTCCCCAAAGCCACCAAAGTGCCCTTTTTGATGGTGATCCCATGGATTTGGCCCCACAGAGCCGGGCACTGAGGGCTGTGCAAGGAGCTGCCCCTCTCTTTTGCAGCTCAAAAGCCCAATCATTAATTGCTGGGTGGGAAAATGGCCAAGGGACCTGCTGGTCTCATCCACGCGTTTTTAAGGCATATTTTGCAGGAAGGGTGTGCTCCCGTGTGACTCCGAGGGCTGGAGCCAGCTGAGCTCCCTGTCATCCCAGCTGCAGCTCCCTGGGGGTGTGGGAGAGCAGCGGGAAAGGAGGAAAGAGGAAGATGAAAGCGGGACTCGCTGACATTTATTTGGTTTTTGTGCATCAGACTAAAGCAGCGCTTCCTCCTTCGGATCTCTGGCTCCAAAACAGCCCCAGGTGCTGGACGGCATGGGGGCTGTCTCACTTGGATGTGACACCCGAGTGACACTGGAGGAGGAGGAGGATGGACAGCTGCAAGGTTCAACAAGTTCCATCCGTGGCCTGCTTGGAAAAGGCATTTATTAGCTGTAAACCTCTGTCGTGATGTATAGAAAACCGGGAGAGGAGCGGGAGCTCGATCAAGTTTGAATCCTGGTGAGAGTTCTCCTTACAAAAACGGTTAGGGGGGAAAAAAACAAAAGGTGGCTTTGAAATCAAAACTGTCCCAAAAAAAAAAAAAAAAAAAGAACATTTCTGCTGGTTAAAAGCCTTTAACTAGAAGAAATGTTTGTGTTTTCTCCTTTACAAACATAGTGCATCTGCGATCACTGGGAATTTCGGTCCGTCTGGGAAAGGGCCTGTGCTGGGGCTATGGAGAGGCTGCTGGTGTCCTGGAGAGCCAGGAGTGGTGTCACATGTGTGCCTCGGAGGCTGGGCAGCCTGGCAGCAGCTCCCCGTTCACCACGGCCTCCGACACCAGCATCTTGTCTTTGCCAGAATCCAGGCGCTGCTTCTTCAGCATCCTCTGGTGGACCAGCGGCACCACGGAGAGCACCAGACCGCCGATGATGGGTGGCACCCCCGCAAAGTAAAAGGCCGCGTCGTAATTCCCAAAATAATCGTTGAGGTATCCTGGAAGAGAAGAGAGGTGACGTTAGAGCCTAATGAGCTCATTAGTCTAACGACCTGCTTGTTCCCTCCTTCGAGTGCAGCTTGCGTCACCCACCAGATCTGGGGAGATTTGGGTTGTTAAAATAATCTTTTTTTTCCGTTTGCATTTCTTGGAGTTTTTACGCCCTGGATTAAGGGATGTGTGCAGCCAACACTGTGTACCAAGGGAGTGGAGAAGGAAAGCCTCAGCCGTCCTTCCTGTTTCTCCACAACAGGACACAACTGTCCACATCCCAGACAATCCCAAATGCAAGCCGAGACGTGTTAAACCCAATACCTCTTCCCAGAGGCTTGCCAGCCAGGAGGCAATGGGAAAGTGGGCAGGGGCTGTTCCTCTGCTGATTGTCTCTGTTTGGAAGCCCTGCCCTGATGGATGTTTTATCTCCATCTGTGAAATAATCACTGCCAGTTACAAACAATAGCCAAGCCTTTAAAACCCAACCAGGTTCTATATTTGTCTGGCAAGTTCCAACACAGCCAGGCATCCTTGGAGAATAACACATGGCCATTGATCAGAGCTGGAAAATCCCTCCTATGTTGATGCTTCCCTGGGGATTAGGCTGATGCAAAGGGCCCCTTCACTCAGCAAGCCTCACTCAGGGAGTCCTCCCAGTGAGGGTCTGTGAGCCCCATGTTCCATCCCGAGGGCGTCAGAGTGAACTTTGCTGCCGGAAGGGAAGCAGAGAGATCGGAGGTGCTTATCCAGCTTTGGCTTAGTGCTGCTGATGCAGAGGTCCTGCTGCCCAGGGGCAGCTCTGGCAAAGCCCTGGCTGTTAAGGACGTTGGGGTTATTGCTGTGCTGGAACACAGACCCAGGCCTTGTGAAGGCTCAGGTGTCTCCATCTCTAACTTCAATTCCATCTAAAAGGACTCCTAGAAAATTATTATCTGCCAGTTTTTAGCTCAGCTGCAAGCAGAAATCACTTAATGTGACCTTGGCTCACTGTTCCCACAATGACCATCTTTCATTAGCCTTAAGAGAAGCCCTGAGATTCCACCCCCATTCCTCAACCTCCAGGTGACCTGATAAACCAGAAAACTCAAACCAGCGTTTCTGCCCTCACACCAAAACACCACCAGGGTGAAAGCTGCCACCACCACGTCCCTCCCACCCGCTGGGTCCTGGTGCAGCCCCGTGGTGTCACCCACCTGCAATGGGCGTGCCTGCAGTCATGGGCACGGCCATCAGCCCCATGAGGTACCCTATGGCCTGGGACGCCTGCATGGGCCCCACCAGCTCGAAGGCAATGGGGGCCATGATGGTGGTGAAGAAGCCATCACAGAGGCCAAGGAAGAGGCAGATGACAATGACGCCCTCGAAGCCTCGGCACTGGGGGATCATCATGCACAGGAGGCCCAACAGCATGAAGGACGCAACCTGGGGGAAGAAAGTGGGCATGAGGGAGGGGATGGGCAGCAGGAAGAGTCATGGTGATGGCACTGAACAGGTCAATGTCACTGCTCCCTCCCCTGGACCCAGCAACGCCATCCAGCCACTGCTCCTGTCTCAGAGAGGCCCTTAAGAATAACCTTTTAAGAAGGGTTAAGAAGGATTAACTGCTGGATTAGCTGCTAGATTTCAGCAGTTTGTTCTTCAAAAACCACAAGGAGGTTAAAGGGTGTCAGTAGTTTGGGAAGAGTGGCTACCATGGAGTTTGATTGCTGAACAGACACCGATCCCTGGGGTCAAGTGTGTAACTCCTCTTACACATTTCTGTCAATTTTCTTCCCTCACAGCAGACAACGATTGTGGTTAAAGGCTTTGTGAGTGACAGTTATTAAGCAGAGCATGGACACCAATGTAGAGATACCATCCCTGCCCCACCATGGTTGGCCAGCATCTCCATGGAGGGCTGGACACACCATACTTGTAGGTAAATCACACTGTACCTATAGGTAAGTCACACTGTACCTGCAGGTAAATCACATTGTACCTGCAGGTAAATCATACTGCACCAGCAGGTAAATCACACTGTACCTGTAGGTAAATCACATTGTACCTGCACGTAAATCATACTGCACCTGCAGGTAAATCACATCATACCTGCAGGTAAATCACACTGTAACTGTAGGTAAATCACACTCTACCTGCAGGTAAATCACATTGTACCTGCAGGTAAATCACATCGTACCTGCAGGTAAATCACATCATACCTGCAGGTAAATCACACTGTACCTGTAGGTAAATTACACCATACCTGCAGGTAAATCACACTGTACCTGCAAGTAAATCACACCATACCTGCAGGTAAATCACACTGCACCTGCAGGTAAATCACACTGTACCTGCAGGTAAATCACACTGCACCTGCAGGTAAATCACACCATACCTGCAGGTAAATCACACCATACCTGCAGGTAAATCTTCTTCAGCCCAGGAATGCAGTCGCCAATGCGGCCCGAAACCAAGCGCCCCAGCCCCGACATGGCCCCGAGGCAAACCAGGAGGATCCAGTCCTTTTTGGTTTCCTGAAATCGTTTCTCCACATATTTGACCTAGGATGGAGGGAAGGACACAAGAACATGAAGCAGCAGTACATTGATCCCTCTCATTTCCCCAAATGGATGGGATTTCCTGCAGAGGGCTCAAGGATTTGGGTTGGTTGTGTGACCCTCATGTCCACACTGACCTTCACCCTCCACCCATCCCAAACCCAGCAGGTCTTTCCTCTCCTGCTCCTGTGCTGGTCCTTAGGAGTGCTGGGAAGTAACCCTGGCCTACCCTGGCACAGAGAGGGCACTCAAAACCATATCCATCACTATTTCTGTTTACTGCATGTGCAGCAGTTTGGCTTCGAGGCTTTTGGTGCCTCTGCCCCTACTGCCCATCCCCACCTTCCCATCTCCTCCTCACTCTAGGGAACGGGCACCTCCCTCCTCTTCCAGCCCCAGCCAGGGCTCTCACCAGGTTCATGTAAGGTACGAGGTATCCCAGGACAGCAGTAGCGATCCCAAAGGCCCAAATCCTATAGGTCTTTCTCCGGAAAACCCTCAGGTTGAAATACTTGCGGGTCTGGGCCCAGCACTGCTGCCTCATGCTCCGGCTGCCCAGCTTGTCGTGCCCGTCGTGCTGAGAGTCACAAGAAGGCGTCAGGATGGGCCGGTAGGTCATGGACAAGAAGATCTGGATGAGCATTAAGGCACTGAGTACTTGGAAAGTGTGTGCCAGCCCAATGGCACCCCCGACCATCTTGAGGAAGAAGGGGAGCGGCACGGAGATGAGGCAGCTGCCCCCGGCCACGATGCCGTTGGCCAGGCCCAGGCGGCGCTTGAAGTAGTGGCCGAGGATGACCAGCGAGGGCTGGAAGGCGAAGGAGCTGCCACAGCCAAAGAGGATCCCATATGTGAAATAACGGACCTCCAGGGACCTGGAAGAACACACATGGGAGTGAGGGTGTGAGGCAGGGGTGAGGGAGCCTCCTCCTCCTCCCCCACGGTGCTGCACAGGCCCGGGTGTCACACGCCGCAGGTACTGCACAGACAGGCTGGCCTCGAGGAGCTTATCCCCCACCAAAACCAGGATAATCCTCACCTAACAGCTGGCACATGAAATCTGCAGCAAAATGAAGTGGGGCTGGGAAGTGCTTTCTGCCACCAGGAGAAGGCAGCAGCCAACCTGGCCTCCTTGGGAAGCTGACCTTACTTCAATGGTTATTCAATTACAGCAAACAAGATTTTCTAAGGTAGGGATGGTGGGATATTTTTAGCTAGGATTCCTTTTAATTTTTCCACTGAAAGGACTAACTGAAAACATTCTCCACCCAGTGTTTGGAAGCAGAAGGCACCAACCCTGCTGGTTATTAGGCACGCAGGAAGGAAATGTGGTGTTTCTGCCCAGGCTCCAGGCTGGTTAATTAAGTTCTTCTTCTTTAAGCTCCTCTGGGAGCTTTAATTAGACATTTAATAGATCTCATTTGTACCTTACATTGGTGGCTGCACTAAAGAGGGAGTGAAGTGGCTGCTCTACAGAGCAGATGGAGAGTGATGAAAGCTCTTGGAAGGAGCTGCCTCCCAATTTCCAGCCCAATTTTCCCAACAGAGGCAGCTGACAAAGGAGCCTGGATTTAGGCAGTACAAACAACCTGTTGTGTTTCTCTCCAGATTAAGGAATTTTTTTTCTTCATTCCCATGCAATCCATCCAGCTGCAAAGATCTGCCATGGGATATTGCCTGGGGGGAAAGTGTGAGGAAAACCTTTGGGCAGCTCAGGGTGTTGTACAAGCAGGGTCTGTGCTCCAACCCTCGGAGCAAGACTGAGTGCTGCTCCCAAAGCAAGTGAGGAGACAGCAGCCCAGATTTCCCAGAGCAGCTGGGAGTTGGGAAAACCTTTACAAGCACATCATGCCTTCCATTACACGCTCATCCCTCCAGCCTGCCAAGCAGAAAGCAGAACACGGTTGCCGTGCCTGACGACACCGAGACAAATGACTGTCATGAAAGGCAATTTCCATCCACTCCAGAGCAAAACCACATCAGAAGCCCCCTCTGTGGGAGCCAGGCAAGCAGCTGGGCCTGGTGGGCCGTACCCAACCTCCCACGCACCAGCCCTGGCCTGGTCACTGCAGCGCTGGTGCCGCAGCTCAGCTGACACATCGGGTTAGTGGAGACAAATGCCGCAGCTCCCATCTGCTCCCCACTGATGCTCAGACAGCCCTGCAAGAGCTGGGGCTCCTTTCAACCATGCTTCTTGAAGAGCCAGGGTTTCCCAGCCTGCTTACTGGGAATTAGCCAGCAGCTGTCCTGTGGGAAGGGCGGCATCATCCCCTCGGATTGTGAGGTTGACAATGGATAATTGTTTCTCCTGGGACAAGGAGGTGTCCCTCCATCAGCTTCCTTTTGCTTCCAGCTCTCAGTGGGGACAGCCATGGTTTATCCTTGCTAGCAGAAGTTTTGGGGGATTCCTCTGTGCAGGAGTAACCAGGCAGGAATTGTGGAGGGGAAGGAGAAGCAGATGAAAAGGGACACAACCCTCCCTACAGAGCACTTAGTGCAGAGGAGGAGGGCTGGGAGGGCACTGGGGGCATATGAAGACAGACCTGCTGAGCTGGCCATCATCTCCCATTCCTCATGCTCAATCAACTCCCTTAAACTGGAGGGAAGCTAAAGCCTTAACTGGGATTTCTCTTTTTTTGAGAGCACACAAGGTCTCTGGTGGCTTGAGCTGGTTCTGAGCGCAGGAGACACCTCAGAGCTAGGCAGCAGAGAAGAAAAGCCTCGCATTGACCCCATCCAGCCTTCCCCAGAGCTTTGCTTTTCAGCATATTTGGTTTCTTTAGTGGTTTCCTTACAAAATTCCCAATATTTTGAGACAAGAGTGGTTTCCTTACAAAATTCCCAATATTTTGAGACAAGAGGCACTGAGCCGGGTGCGGGGGTCTTGCCACACAGTCTTGGTGGCTCAGGGTGTTTCTGGAGCGGCTCAGTGCAGTGCTGGGAACTGCTGCTCCTCCTTTTTTGGACAAAAAAACCCTGTTTTAGACATGGAGATAAAGTGGGGGTGAGCCTTGATCCAGCTCTGCCTGAGCCCACCAAAGCCAGGCTGTGTCCCTCTGCACCAGTGCTTGTATCACAGGGGAATGATCTCCAGCTGTGGTGGAGTTACTTGGCAGGAGGGACCAAAAAAAAAGCTTCTCCATTGTTCAGGGAGAGCTGGAGCCACAAGCCCTGAGTTTCAGGAGCAGCCTTCACCACCCGGGTGGAGCAGTGCCAAATCCCACAGGCTCCCTGCTCTGCCCCGGCTCCGCGCTCTGCTCTGCCCTCGCAGCTCCCCTCTCTCTGCCCCAGCTGCAAAGGGGCTCCTTTCTCCCTTAAAGGCAGCCAGAGGAATGTGCTCCGAGAGTGAGAGGCAGGAAATGGGGATTTCAGTCCTGGAGCTCTCCTGGAAAAGATTTTCCTCTCTGCCTGTACTGTTTGATTTTAGGTTTTTGGGTTTTTTTGAAGCCTAACACAACAAGCCCCTGGCAGCGGTGTGGTCCCACGAGCCTTTCTTCTTTGCACAAACATTTTACAATAGAGTCCAAACATTTTACAAAAAAGTCCAAGCTTTGCTGAATGGAAGGAAAGCAGGATTCCATGGGAAGCTCCTGTGATCTGCATGCCAGGGCACAGCTTCCCCCAGGACCCACTGTACCTTTTGCCATCATCTCTGGAAACACAAAGGGTGGCACTGAGGAGGAAGCTGCACATGCTGCTATCCAAGATGGTTTTAGAAACCCAAAAATCCCATCTGCAACTGGCCACAGTCCTGGGGGGTTTACCTGGGGATCAGAACTGATCCCTATTCCCAACATGATGGGGGATCCAACAGATGAGAAGTTGGGGATCCAGAGAAACAGGGCTGGGACGAGCACAAGGGTCTCACTGAGCAGGAGGAGCACAGCATGGGCAAGTAGCCCTCTGGAAAACTGGTGTGTATTTGCTTTAAAAACCCTCTCCTTGAAGCATTTTAATTAAAACAATATTGATTTTAACTGAAATCCAACCCAAAGCAATGTTTTTATTCAGAAAAAGTGGGGCAAATGCTGCTTTGGAGGTGTCTCCATGGAGCCTCTGAGACTGTGTTTACTAAGTGTCACATAAATTACCCCAGAGGTGACCTCTTTTTGCTCCCACAACGATGCCAACCCCGATTTCTGGGCTGGAAAGACACACAGGGTACACCTGCCATTGGTCAGTGCCTGCCAGCAGAAATTCATGGCTTGGGATCAGGCATGGAAAACAAGGAGCAGCAGTGCCCTGTGCTGCCACAGACACACGAGCCAGGGCAGGAACACCACAAACTGCTCCAAACCCTGTCTGCCTTCCCCTCCCTGTCTGCCCTGCACAGAAACTCCCTCTTAGGTGTAATCCACCAAATATTATTTTAAGCATTAATTTACTTTCAGCACCAAATGTGAAAATGGTTGCAAAGGTTGAACAGTTTTCTCTGTGAGTGCCTCTCTGGAGCTGCCCGTGAGAGGCACACCAACCTCTGCTGCTGTTTTAAAGATCAAATGAGGGACCTGAGTGCTGAAATCCCAAAAAATACAATTCCTTGCTTGGGTAAAATTTATTCTGTTTTTACCTAAGGACACAAGGTTCAATTTGGAGGAGAACAGGCATGGGCTGTAGGGATACCAGGACATCTCTGATGCGGATGGGCCCCACCTGCTTTGCCCCCAGAGGCAGCAGCAATGTGTTGGCAGGGGGATTGCAGGGGACAGGGAGGAAGAGGAGCTCTCCAAGGAGCTGGGTGTGCCCCCCACAGCCTTACTTGGTGAAGGAGCTGGACAGGAGCCCGATGAAGGCGATGGTGGCGCCCATGGCCGCCGTGGTCCTGCAGCCGATGCGGTCGGTGAAGATGCTGACGATGGGAGAGCAGAAAAAAATCATCCCCATGGCCAGGGAGCCGACCCATGCTGGGGAGAGAGAGGAGAAAGGTGATGATCAGGGTGGGACACCCAACAGGGGCAGGGGGAATCAACCAGGGACCAAGCACAGCTTTGGAGGTTTCTTGGCAGAGAGGCAGCTCCATCACACAGTTAATTAGTGCTGTTAATTAACAGTGCAACTCATGAATGACACAGAGACCTGGTGGCACCTGGATGGGGCACGATGATGGAGTACGGACAGGTTTTCCTTGCATTCTTCTCTGCTGGGTTCTGTGTCCCAGGGAAGGCACCAAGTTTCAATGCTCTTCCCAAACAGCCTTGGCTGCACATGGGAGGATGCCCCACTGACAGCACTTCCATCAGGAAACTCCACAGCCAAAAGCCCCCTGAGCTCCTCCAAGCCCTTTTGCTCCTCAGCTTTGGCTGGGGAGAGGTTCCTGCCCTGAGCTAGAGCCCTGCATTGCCAGGAGCACACCACCCACCCTCCCTCACTCCCCAGAGTCAGCACCCCTCACCTTCCCCTCTCCCCACAGCCAGTGAGGATCCCTCATTGCAGCTGAGCTGATGGAGACACATGCTTATCCCAGGTTAAATTCCACCCCTGACCTTGCCAGGCAATGCCCAAGTGGGACCATCATGCCCTGTCTCCTTCCAGCCCACTCTGGAGAAAACCACTGTCTGTCTGTCTTTTTTTCCCCAGAAATGTTAATTATTCACAGATTTATTTCTTTGTTTCAGCCCATCACAGAATTGTTAAGGTTAGAAAAGCCTTTTAAGATCCTCAAGTCCAACCATTCCCCCAGCACGGCCAAGCCCAGCACTAACCCATGTTCCCAAGTGCCACATCCACAAGGTTTTTAATTCCCTTAGGGGCAATGATTCCATCTCTGCCCTGAGCAGCCTGTGCCAGTGCATGACCAGCCATTTAGTGAAGAAATTTTTCCTAATATCAAACCTTAACCTCTCCTGGCAAACTTGAGGCCATTTCCTCTTGTCTACCGTCTTCTCCCTGCCCTCCACCTTCTCCTTTTAATGGTTTATATTTTGGGGAGGAAATGCTGGATTTCAAGAAAAGCAATGTGGTAAGGAAAAGAATTTCAGTTCTAACAGCTCTGAGGAGAAGGAAGAGGTCCCCAGGGTGGTGTGTGGGGCAGAGGGGGATGGACAGAGGGACAAGGGGCTCCCAGCCCTACCTGGCACCAAAGTGGGGGGACCTCCTGGAGCATCTCCAAGCTCCAGGTGCTGGCTCTGGTTTGCCAAGCACAGCCCCAGGACATGTGGTCCTTTTACCTTTTTTTATCCCTTTTTTAGGTTTGTGTTGGGCTTTTTTTTTGCACCCAAGCCAAGGGCTCTGCAAACCTTTTCATCACATCCCTGCATAAAAACACTCTCATGATCCTTCCAGAGCCGTGAGATCCTCAAAAAATAGCCAGGTCCCTATTAAAAGCAAATCCCAGCTATAGAACAGCCTCTCCAACCTCTGCCTTTCACAAAAGGACCACACAAAGAAGCCCTCCCCAGGCTGGGGAAGAGCTGACCCTTCCAAATTAATTATAAGTTCACAAGTACCCAATTTACTTCATAAATCTTCCTTAATAAATGCAGAGTGGAGCAATAAAATGAAAAGCAAGGGCTGAGCAGGAGCCTCGTGGGGCTGGCCGAGCTCTCATCCCAACTGCAGGCAAAAAGAAGGGAGAGGGGAAGGGAGAAGGGAAGGGAGAGGACCCCCCTGTGCAGCTGATTTCCTTGGCTACAAACACAAGGCACAGTGTAACCAAAGTCCCTCTAATAGGATTAGGTGGCACCGATCCAAAGAGCCGTCCAAAGCAGCTCTGAGAGGGGGTGAGGGGTGGGAGCCATGCCAGGATGGGAAAGGCTCCTTAAATTGGATAATATACTTCCAGAAATGTTCCTTCTACTCCAGCCAAGGCAGTAAAACGTTAGATGGCCCCGTCATGTTTGAAGTTTGTTATTTTTGGAAATTACTTTAAGAAACGCGGAAATAAAAGCATAAAGCGGAGTATTAAATTTAAAGGGCCAGATTCGGATCTTAATAACCTGGGGATTTACATGCAAATAGGCAGGATCAATCTCTGGCCCCAAAAATGCACACTCACCTGCAGAGATCAAAGCAAACCCAGGGCAGGAGGCTCAGCAAACGGGCGCTTAAAAAGCTCCTCCAGCTCTGGGTTTGTAAAAAGGAGATATCTCTCAATTAAAATTGGTAAACACACCAAAAAAAAAAAAAAAAGAAAGAAAGAAAAAGAAAGAGTCCCGTGGCAAATTGCTCTACCTTAGAGAAAGGGCTTACCACAAGCAATGAATAAAAATAGGCTTGGGGAAGAACATCCAGTTAAAATTAGTAAGAACAATAGCTTCACTTCCAGAGCGGGGTTTTGTCTTCCCAGCGCTTCCCAGCGAAGCCCCGGGAAGCCGGGAGGGCTGGGCCGGCTCCAGCGCTGGGAGGAAACCTCGGCAAAACCCGGGGGCAGCACAAAACCGCCTCGGTGCCGGCTCCCATCCCGCCAGGATTCACACCAAAACAGAGCGGGGGCACAATGAAAATATTTTGGACAATGAAAACTTTGCAGAACATTAACCTTCCTAGAAGAGAGATAGAGATGAAATGGAGGAGGAAATGGGCAAGTGTGATGAAAGTTCGTGCAAGTGAAAGATGTCGGAAGGGTGGGGAAGAATCTTAAGTGGGAAGAGATGATGGAGGGGCCTTAGCTGGACTTTTCTTGTATAGCCATGGACAGAACCATGTTTCCTGTGACACAGAGACTGCATCCAGGGGGAGGCAGTGGCTCAGAGCCAAGAGGGTTCAGTGTTGAGACCCCTCGGCCCCAGGGGGTGAAATTTGGGGGGCACAGGTGTCCCGAAGGTGAGACTGTGCTCTTTTTGGAACGGGACAAAGCATCCTTAAAAGGAAAACCCTAGAAGCAGCTCTGGTCCATGTGCAGTGGTGAGAGCACTGGACATGGAAGGAAGAGGTCACGATGGCAGATGCTGTCCGGGCGGTGCAACGAGTGACAGGAAACACACCAGGTTTTGATGGCGTTTCCTGGGAAACCCTATGGCACAAGAAGGACTCCTCTCCTCTTGATGAACTGAGAATTGATTATCTAAAGGGTGGTGATGGACCACCCTTTCAGACCACCTAGACCAGATTTCCCCCTGTTTTATCCCCAGTGATCTCCTTTCACCTGGGCTGGGGCAAAGATGGAGGGAGGTGATGGCAGAAAAGCACAGGTTGGGAAAGAAATGGAGCTCAGGTGAAGCCCAGCCTCAAAAGCACCCCTTTGGGCACAGTCCTTGGATCAATTCCAGGGAAAGAAGGGTTTATTTTGAGCAGTCTGGGGTGTTGGTTTCTCCTGGGCTTTGCTGGATGTGAAGGGCAGAGGCAGCCGTTCCTCCAGTGGAAACAGGCAGGGCTCAGCACCTTCCCTCCCACAGCTTCTCCAACGCTGCAGAAGTTACCTCTTGGTTTAAAGCCACAGTGGAAAAAAGGGGGGGAATTTCTACTCCTGATTTCCAGAGGGTTTGCATGGGGTGGTTAATTCCCAGCCTGGCCACACCTCCCACCTTCTGTGGCTGATAAGCTGGGTGAGATATGGAAACACACAGACAAGCCCCCACATGAGGCACAGAGGCTTATCAAGCACATCCTAAAAGAAGCTATGGAGAGAATCCAGCTGAGGATGGGGCTGGAAGGAGCTCAGGAGCTGCCAGAACTTTGACAGGGATCGGGTTAAGACTTGATTGTGTTTTAGGGTGCTGTGAGTCCAACCAGCCCCAGCTGAAGGGGCTGGGTTTGGAGCTGGGTGCCATGGGGGAGCCTGGCTGGTGACAGGGGTGTCCTGACAGAAACAGCTTAACAGGTGACATGCAAGAGATGTCTTGACAGAAACACAAAATGCTTCAGAAACCATATTTCTAGATTAAAAAATAAAACAAAACCAAAAAAAGGCATGAAAACACTCTGCTTTTGGTGAGGGGAAATGCACATGACTTCTGATTTGGGGGTTGCTGATATGAAAGGTGATTCGAGGTGTGTTGTCCCTCCCTGACAGCCACCTCTCTTCTGACCCTGTTTGGCACTGAGAGTTACATCAAACCCAGACCTACCCATCCCACCCTGCTCCCACCACAGTCCCTCCTGAAGGGACTGAAGAAGCTGAGGAGCCAGGATTCCTCCAGAGCACACACCCTGCTCCAGGGGGCTCGGTCACAGCACCAGCCCCAGATGCCACCCCAGCCCAAGCCACTACAGAGCTGGTGGAACCTTCCTGGTGGTCCTAGGGATGCTCTGGGCTAGGAGAAGAGCTCAGTGTGGGGCTGGTGCTGCTTTGCTGGAGCAGAGTTGTTGACCAAGGAGAACATTCCACCAGCAGCTCTCGCACATAGGAGAAAGCTCCAGCTAAAGCTCTACAGATTCTTCCTTCCCATCTTGACATAACAAAGGCAGCCAAGCTGGTGGCCCATGGCTGATCCAAAGCCATGGGGCCTTCCACATGGACAGGGAATGCAGTGGTTGAAGTTCTGCAAGGGGAACAGTGATTCAGTGGTCTAAGAGATCACAGAATCATAAAATCAGAAGGGTTGGGGTTGGAAGGAACCTTAAAGATCACCGAGTTCTACCCCCTGCCATGGGTAGAAGGGCACCTTCCACTATCCCAGGGTGCTCCAAGTCCCATCTAAGCTGGCCTTGGACACTTCCATCTGTTGCAATAGCATGGCCAGGATGATCCATCCCCCCCCAACATCACCCACCCTGGGTTCAGGACAGAGGCAAAACAGGTGAGGTGACCCATTTGCCCACCAACCCATTTGCCAGCCATCCCAAGAGCACCAAGCTGTGCCCATCCATACTGCAGGAGGGACCAGGAACGCTTTGGTCACCTTCTCCTCCTCCTGCCAGTGGGTGACAAAGCTCCTGGGGACCCTGAGGCAGAGGAGGGGTTGGGGGGCTCATGTCCCCCTGCAGTGGGGCTGGCGATGCTGAGGGGTCCCTGAGGGCTGTCAGCACCATGTCTGTGTGTTCATGACCCCCAGGGTCAGTCCAGCTGGTCCCACTTGGATACCAGATCAACTTTCATTCCAGCAGGACCATCTGACAGGATGACAAACTTCCCCCGTTGCTGACGTTTTCCTAAGCAGAAAAAAGTTTCTGAGAGCAGAGCAAGGTAGGAGCAGGAAGGTGAGAAAGGAAGAAAATCTCACCACTCTGAGATGCAGATCCAAACCCCGCTGGTATTTAGCTTATTGTTTCCAAAAAAACATCATTAAAAAATCAGACCACGGCACTTGAAGCCAAACCTATTTGTTCCTTTAAAAGCAAACCTCCAGGGAGAGGGGAGGAAGGGACGTCGCTCTCAGCTGTGCTTCCCCGCTGACCCACATAGCCGGGCTGGAGGGATCAAGGGCCAGGAGGTGAGCTCAGATCCGCCAGTGGAGGAAGTGTCTTCCCTCGCTTCCCGCGGCTTCTCCCGCTCGCGCCGCGCAGCTGGGACAGGGCCCGGGGACAAGATGCACACGGGGTCACCTTCCCCAGGCACCTGGCCTTTCTCAGGGGAGAGATGAGGCAGCCAAAGGTAATTCACCTCCTGCACCTCTCCTACAAGAGATAAATCAGTTTTTGACTTGTTCCAGGCTGCTATGACAAACCTCGTCGCTCATCTTCACAGCCCTGCCCAGCCCTACCTGGCTCGATTTTGGGAGCCCAGGCAACCTGCTGGCCCTTCCCAGGGTGGGGTGTGGGGGAGCAGGAGGCTGTGCCCCCCTCAGCAGGGCTCCAACAGCACATCTGGAGTGAAAACCAAGCAGCTGTTTCATCTCGTGCCCTTGGAGAGCCATTTGCGTCATCCCCTTGTGTCTCAAAGTGAAGCCTGAACCGCTCCCAGCGGCTCAGCCCCATGTGCTCAACACCCCCTGCGGGCTCAGCCCGTCCCAGGGATGAATGGTCAAGGCTTAAATAAAGGCAGATGCAAAAGTCAGAGCTGAGGAAGCCACCACAATGCATGGTGGGGTGGGAAACGGAGATGGAGAACAGCAAAACGGAGCTGAGGAGCTTGAAACCGAAGCTGGGGAGCACCAAACTGAAGCTAGGGAACACCAAATTGAAGCTGAGGCGCAGACACTGAACCTGGAGAGCACCAAACTGAACCTAAGCAGCACCAAAATGGCCCAGAATGAAGTTGTGGAGCCCCAAACTGAAGATGAGGAACCCCAAACCAAAGGGGAATCCCAAAATGGGGAATCCAAAAAAAACCTGAGGAACACCAAACTGAACTGGGAGACCACCAAATTGAGATCCACAAACCAAAGTTGTGAAAGCCCCAAAACAAAGCTGGGGAACATCAAACTCAACCTGGGGAGCACCAAACTGAGACTGAGGAGCAGCAAACCAACACCTGGACACACCAAAATGGTGCTGAGAAGCCTCAAAATGATGCTGAGAAGCACCAAACCAAAACTGTGGAGCCCCAAACTGAGGACCCTCCAAAATGATGCTGAAGAACCCCAAACCAAGTCTGGGGAACACCAAGTCTGGGGAACCCCAAACCAAGTCTGGGGAACCAAGTGTTTGGGGAATACCAAACTGAAGATGAGAAACCCCAAACCAAAGCTGGGGAATCCCAAACAAAACCTGAGGAACACCAAATTAACCTGGAGCCCACCAAATTGAGATCCACAAACCAAAGTTGTGAAAGCCCCAAAACAAAGCTGGGGAACATCAAACTGAACCTGGAGACCACCAAACTGAGACTGAGGAGCACCAAACTGAGATTGAGGAGCAGCAAACCAACACCAGGACATACCAAAGTCGTGCTGAGGAGCCTCAAAATGATACTGAGAAGTCCCAAATCGAAGCTGGGGAGCACCAAACCAAGTCTGAAAAGCACCAAACCAAAGCTGTGAAGGCCCAAACTGAGGACCCCCAAACTGATGCTGAAAAGCCCCAAACCAAGGCTGAGGAGCATGAAACTGATGCTGAAGAGCCCCAAACCAAGGCTGGGGAACACCAAACTGATGCTGAAGAACCCCAAACCAAGGCTGGGGAACACCAAAGTGATGCTGAAGAGCCCCAAACCAAGGCTGAGGAGCATGAAACTGATGCTGAAGAGCCCCAAACCAAGGCTGGGGAACACCAAACTGATGCTGAAGAACCCCAAACCAAGGCTGAGGAGCACCAAACTGAAGCCAGACTTCTCTGGATGGGAGCTGGTGGTGGCAGGGCATTGTGGTGGCAGCCACTGTGCATCACGTGCAGCTCAAAGCCAGCTAAACTCATTAATTGTATAGCAAGCCCTGCTTGGTACCATACCCTAAAGCTTCAGAACAAAGTCCTCCTTTATCAGATTTGGCTGACTTCTCCCCCCCACCCCCCCTCTTTTGAAAACAATTCCACAACAGCCTGAAAATTGGAATAAATGGAATTATTCAGAGGAATTATTCAAGGCCCAGGTCTGGCTAAAGACCCTTTCAGTGCCCTGCTCATGGTGGTATTAGGAGAGGGTAAGGAAATGTGTGAATATTGTAGAAGTGGAAGCTCCTGTCATTGTGCCATGATCCCATGGCCATGGATAAGGCAACAGCTTCCCAGAGATCAGACCAGCCAAGTGCCAATCCAGTCTTTGCCACAGAGAAGTTTTAAAACACCAATTTTGAACTGGTCCAGGAACACAGAGCACTGGAGCAGAGCAGGCTGGGAATGTACTTTGCTTTACAAACACCACCACACCTCTCCTGGTTGTGTCTCTCTGCCTCCCCTCTCCCTCAAGGACGCAGGGGACTTCTAAGAGACGATGTCCAGGCCACCTCCTGTAACCACTAAGTGACAGATCTCAGCTTATGTGAGAGAAAAGCCCCAAAATGAGCTGCCCTGTGGCCACACTAAGTGGAGATGGAGACAAATCTGTGGTTTCACTTGGCGAGCAGCAGGCACGGAGTGTTTGCCTGGGGTTCCTGCACTCAACATCCCAGAGAAACTCAGTCCCAGCCACATTTTGCATCCATTTCATTCCAAACCCATAAAACTCAGCCCTGGCTAGAGCAAAATGGCGTTAGAGCTGGTTTCTGGGCTGCATCACATCCTCCCCATGCACAGCCTCAGCCTCAGAGGCTCCAGAGCTGGTCCAGAAATGCAAATTCTTGTGAAATCTGTCCAAAAGCAACAAGGCAGCATGTGCTCTGCAGCTGAAACCCACCATGTGCCCAGGCGGGAGTTTTCTTCCCAGCACTCCACTCCACAGGCCAGGAAGGTTTTTCTTCTCTGCGTCGCCTCTGGCTTGCAATTTTTGAGGGATGATTCACCTACCACACACTGAAGTTACCCAACAAACAGGAGCTGCAGCTCCTCAACGTGGGCCACGTCCCATCCAGACGTCTTTCCATGACCTACACACCCAAGGAGGCCGAGGATCTTGTTACTCCAAGCTCTCCTGGTGTTTGTGACTCCAAGGGATGTTGGGTTGGACTCTGTTTGCCCATGTCCCATCTCCCTGTGAGAGCCCAGGGCTGTCCTGGCATTCAGCTGCTGTTGGGCAGAACCAGTGCCCTCCCTCAGCTCCTGCCCAAATGAACTGGCAGAGGATCTTTAGCACTGGGGGGGATAAAACAAATCCTGGTGATGAGCATCTCCCCCCTTGACTGCGCTGTCACACGCCTTGCCAGCCCTGGCCGCGTTTTCATCCAGCAATTTTACGAAGAACAGAAAAGTTGCATTTTAATTGGTGAAAATTCCCTCCTCCCACCCGCGAAGCACCAATCTGTAATTAGCCTTTCATGTAAAACGATGTTTATTCCTGACGGAGTTTGTCTTGGCACAAACACGCCCTCTGAAATGTGCACACATTTGAAGACTCAAACCCTGCATTTAATTCTCTATCTGCTTGTTAATGCTCATTGTTCCCAAGCCCCTTTTCAAAACACACCCACGGGGAGAAGAAAGTATTTTTTATGTATATACATAAAAACCTCCTTCCAGCATCAGGACACCAGCGGCGAGCACGGCACCGGCCCAGGGTCCGGCTGCCCCTGGGTCCTGGTGCCCTCCCAAACACACAGTGCCAAGAGCAGAACTCCCGATTTTATCCATCTTCCTCTTTCTTTAACACAGATTTTCCTCCTCAGCTGTGATGCCCCTCAATGTTCTCCCTGCAGCACAACTGAAGGATGGGAGCCCTGAAGTGGGAGGGTGGGAAAAGCACCATGGAGAGCCCATCAAAAGCACCCAGATCCGTTTTGGAGAACCTGCCCTCACCAGTGGAAGCCAGAACCCAATCTCATGATTCCTGGGCTCAATGTGGAGTGATTTGGGAGTTACACTCTCCCAAATCTCTTAACACAGCAGCCCTCAGGACCTCCCAGCTGGAGCTGGGTGACCAAAGCAGATGAGATCCATCCCCTCTGTCCAGCTGTGGGTGCAGATGGCAGTGAGAGCCCAACAGGGGGTCCTGAGTGGCTGCCACTGCCTGCTCCACGTTCTCCCATTTCCAACAGGGCAATAAACACAATATCCACTTTATCAAATGAAAGGGACAGCAAAGGTTTGGGATCAGGGGCAGGGGCAATATCAGGGTTGTGATTAGGGTTTGGGTTGGGGTCTGGATAAGGTTAGGGTCTGGATTGGGGTTAGAGTTTAGTTTTGTGTCAAGGGACATTGCTCTCACCAGCCTGATGCATTCTGGTGGGTTGGGGTTTCCTCCAGGCCCCTCACCCTGAGTTTTTGGGGAAAGAATTCCCACTGCTGAAGCCAGGCAGGTTCCCAGGTGATGGCAATGATTAACTCTGGTGGGACACTGAGGGTCAGCTCTGGCCCCAGACAGTGGCTGCTGCCCGTCCAAAGCTCTCTCTTTTCTCTTTGGAAAAGCCATGACCTGGCCAAACTTCACTGGGCTTTGACTATGATTAACCTCCTGCAGTCAGCAGTGCAAGGTCACAAAGCCTGGGAACAGCTCAGCACTCACACCCCACCACAGCCATCCCTGTCCCCAGCAGTGAGGTGTGACCCCCTTCTCCTTCTCCAGCCCCAAAATGTGTCATCTCCTCTGAGCTCCACTGTGACCACCTTATGTAACTGGCAGGTTTGTACTGGTAACCAGCTCCTGTAGCCACAGACAACTGGGAGGGCTGTGCAGCTGAGGGATCAGGGTGGTGGAGTCTCAGGAATTCACCCCAGTGCTTCATCTGCTCTTCATCTGGGTAGGCAAGAGGGATGGAAGAGAGGGAGGAAAGCTGCCCTTTTTGGGGGCACACCTGAAAGTCCTGCAGGGCTGGAGTGTGACTCTGGGAGCAGTCCCTGCCCTGCCAATAGCCCCATGTGAGTGGCTGCCATGGCTTTTCCCAGCTGGAGCATCTCAGCCAACCTTGTGATCCACCAGGACATGGAGCCATGGCTCCCACTGGAGCAGCCTGGCCAGCCCTGTGATCCATTGGGATGTGGAGCTGTGGCTCCCACTGGAGCAGCCCAGCCAGCCCTGTGATCCCCTGGGATGTGGAGCTGTGGCTCCCAGCCAGCCCAGCTCAGAGCAGATGGTGAAGCAGCTCTGGCTCACTATTCAGGATGAGAGCTCTTCACACCAAGGTCAGGGGTTCATGTCCCAGCCAGGCACAGAATCCATGTACTGATCCACCACTGCATCTCCATCTCCATGACATCACACCTGACACACAGGATCCCCAAAATCCCCAGTGTTGCTTCACCTGGGGCGTCCCAAGCCCTTGATGCCTTGGGGAGAAGATGGGATGGATCCTGGCCACCAGTGGAAGGCAGGTTGGGCTCCACTCCCAAACAAACCTGGTGGCCCAAGGCTGCTCCATCCTTGTGAAATCACTGGGCACTTTCTGCCTTCCCTGCCCCGCTCCCACCAACCCCTCCTGGGCTGTGTTTGGGAACCCCCTCCCTCTGCGGTGAGACAGGGGTGAGAAAGGAAACTTTTCTCCAAGCTGGAAGAGACAGAAAAGTTTTCCTCTTTGCCAAATTTCTCCCAAGCCATCTTCTGTTTCCCATTAACAGCGAGGAGGAGAAGAAACCCTACGGCCCAGCTCCACGCTCCTCCCACCACAACTCCCATGGGCACTTGTCAACATCCCAGCGACAAAAGGAGAATTAAAGCCATGAAACCTGGCTGGCCCTGCCCCAGGGACGGCTGCAAAACAACCCCCCTGCTCTGCTCTTACATCTCCCCCATGGAAACTTTTCAACTCCAGGCCCTGGCAGGAGCCAGGCTGATCCCAGCTGAATTCCTTCCACTTACCAGCAAATAAATAGCAGTTAAATGAAAGGAAAGAGAAAAACACCCTTTTTTTTCAAAGGGGAAAACAAAGAATTCAGGGAAAATAAATAGAGGCGAAATGTTGTACTGGTCACAGGCTCACGAAGATCTTTTTCCTTCCCAGCTGGGTACTTGACAGCCTTCCCTTTCAGCTAATTAAGGGATACTCAGAAAGAAAAATACTTCCAGCCCTTTGCCAGCCCTGAGCATTAAGGGCAGAGTCCCAGCAGGCTGGACACCAAACCCAGGAGAGCTGGCCACAGCTCCTCACCCGCCCAGGCACTGGTTTTAGACAAATAATTGCCACTGCAGGACATCTGTGGCCTTCTCCCAGTCCTGGCAGATTTCTGCACAGCCTTTCCTCCAATCCTTCTGGTGGTGGACATGTCCAGTCTTGGAATCATAGAATTATGGAGTTGTTTAGGTTGGAAAAGCCCTCTGAAACCATTGAGTCCTACTGCTAACCCAGCACTCAACCATGTCCCCAAGTGCCTCATCAACAGGTCTTTTCTCACTTTACATGGTGTTTAATATATATATATTAATATATATATATTTGTACCTTCCCCTAGACAAGGGCCAGTCCTGAACTCCAAGTATTTCTCCCAACTCACACCTTCCCTGCTACAAAATCTTCCAAGCATCCCTTTGCACCCTGCCCCTCACTGGACAGAGAACATGGTTAATTACCACGTTAATTACCATGGTTAATTACCTTGGGTTTGCAACTTTTGAGGGAGCTGAAGGCAGTGATCACCTTCTGTGCCCTCTCAGGAACAGCCCCAGCCCAGTTTCAGCACTGCACATTCTCCCTCCTCTCTTCCACATCTCCCAGCCAGCCCAGTCCTTTCCCATTGGGTGGTGGATGGGGATGACATGAAATTGTGTCAGGGCAGGTTTAGGTTGGACATCAGGAAAGGTTCTTCCCCCAGAGGGTGCTGGGCACTGCCCAAGGAATGGAATGCTCGTGGTTGCCTGAGCTCTAGGAGGGTTTGGACACCATTCCAGGGCACCAGGGATGCCCAGGGTGGGATTGTTGGGGTGTCTGTGCAGCACCAGGAGTGGGACTGGATCATCCTTGAGGGTCCCTTCTAGCTTGGGATATTCCATGATTCTATTGTCCTAGGAGATGGGAATGGGGATGGGCATGGTGTGGGAAGAGCCAAACCTCCCAAACACCATCAGCCAAGGCTGGGGCACCCCCAGGATCAGCAAGTCTGGAAGAAACCATCCCTGTGTTTTTTCCTGCTGGTTTTGCCCTGCAGCATCATCTCCAGAGCCACCCCCCAGAGCCCTCCAAGCTCCAGAGCAAAAAAATTCTGTGGCAACCTCAGCCTCAGCCCCACTGGAGCAAAAACCCTGAAGTGGAGAGGGCTGGGATTCCTCCCCTGTGGCACCTGGGCAGAGCCACCCACCCCAACATTACCAAAATATTCCAGTTATGTTACTTGTTTGTTTCCACCCAACACAGCCCAAATTTCCCCAAAAACAAAGCCTGCCCAATACCCAACTGTAAAAGGGGCTAACAGTGAGCCTGTTAGCTAAAGGAGCAAGAAGAAAAGGCTAATAAGGAGCTCTCTCCAAAGCTGCAACCAAAGAGACCAAAAGAAATGAAAAACTGAATAAAGATAAGAAAACTTCGCAGCTAGACAAAGTATTTTTAGGAAGTTAGTTGAAGTCACTGTAACTTTTCACCAATAGTGTTATGTTGACTTATTGTAACCAATAGTTAGAGTAAAAAAAAGCATAAACAAATAAAAAGTGTATTAAAAGTGTATAAAAAGTCAGCCATGTTCAATAATAAAAAGTTGCCACCTGAAACTGCTTGTAAGCTCTGCTTTGCGTTGTAACCACCTCAGCAGCAACACCCAGCCATGCAGGGGGCTGGAAATATGAAAGGGAAAATCGAGGTGGCTGCTCCAGGTGCTCTCTGAGGGGAGGCCCCTCCCCAGGCTGGGCCAGGTGGATTTTTGAGTTGTTTTGGCCCCAGGGTTCACTCGCAGAGGAGGCAACACCTCCCTCCATGGCCTGTCCCACCCCAGCTCTGCCCCAGACCATCCCAGGGCTCAGCCCCAACCCTCCCGTGGCACAGGGGACACCAGAAGATGCTGACCACACTGGAGAGCCTCCTCCACTGAGAGAATAGCTTGAACAACCGAAATAAATGAAGAAAAGCTGTTTTTAAGCAGGCTGAGCAAAGCCCTGGAGCAGGCACAGAGTCTGTGGGACAATTGTTCCATGCTGGAACATCTGGGCCTTTCTTCTGATGGCCATCAGGAAATCATTTCTTGCCAGAATGGTGCCCCAGCACCTTTGGAGAGTGCTCCTGGAGCCTAGGGAGCAGGAAAAAGATCACAACACATCACTGAACCAGACACCCAGAGGGCAAGAGAAGGGGAAAATATCCATGTGATTTTCATCTCTTGGAGCTTCCTTACATTAAAGACAACATTTGAAAACAACTGGATATCTCAGAAAAATAGATCAGGCTGTCATTAAGCAAATCTGACCACTAAAGGAAAGTGAAAACCAGCTGTACTTTATCTAATTACTATTTTTATTTTTTTTTTAGCTCAGCAAGGAGCAGGTCACACCCCTTTGCCAAGGGGCTGTCACTTTTGGCTGACCTGCTCTCATTTGAAAGTTTTTCAGACACTGGGTGGCTTTGGGGCAGGGCCAGCCCTGCCCTTGGGGCTGCAGGCAGGAGGGGCAGGGGCACAGCCAAGGCAAGGGGGGCACAGCAGGATGAGCCCCTGCTTCCCATCCCCATCCCAGGAGCCCACCCCGAGCCCTGCAGCTCCCTGGGACAGGGATCTGTGATGCACAGACATAAATGTCCCTCTGTGATCCATGCACACACTCACATCTGCATATAAATTAAAAACCAGGCCCCCGAGGCTGGAGCCCACACGACAGCCACAGGCTGGGCTCCCTTGGAGCCACACAATGTTTAACAGAGAGAGGGGAACTGGGGACAGCCCCAAGCACTCCAGGTGCCCCGGTGGCAAAGGGCTCTGGAGGCAGGTGAAACATTAATGTGCTTTCCTGAGGAAAAGCCTTTGCTTTTTGCTGCATCAAGGGCTTTGAAATGGGAATAAACAACAGGGCAGGTTAATGAAGGCTTCTGTCAGTTACTGGGGGAGGTTTGGTCCTGCCAGTCAGGGTAAAAAGCCTTGCATCCCATCTCTGTGGGCAGGGATCTTCCTCTTCCTCCCCATGGAAATATGGATTTTTGGGGTGAGAGTGGGAATCAAAACCTACAAAATTACCCCTGTCTCTACAAAACTCCTCCTGTCGTACGGGTGCCAAGGGTGGGATTGCTGGAGGGAGCACACCCCACAGCCCCCAGTCCTGTTCCCAGCTGCCTGAGCTCCCCCTGCACCCAACTGTGCTCAGGGAACAGCACTAAGGGAATTCAGCAGTGTGCAGCTGAGCCTGCCAGGATTTTGGGGTATGGAGGGGTGTGAGGGGCCATTCCAGCCTGGAATGCAAAGCCCCAAGCGTGGGTGGGTCCAACCCGTGTACAGGGATCCGTGGGGATGTGCTGGGGGACACCAGCCCACCCTGCTCTGTGACAGCACCAGAGACAGGGATGCTGCTCCTGAGGCACCATCACGTTCCTCAGCCTCTGCAGGGACCCTGGAACAGGAAATCCCTGCCCAGGGGAGCTGGCACACCCTGTGTGGGGTGGCATTATGGACAGGGCTGCTGGGTGCCAGCAATGAGGGGAACAGCAGTGACACCATGGCAGATCCTCACAACAGGGCTGAGCAGACGCAGCCACACATCCCCACTGCCCCTGTGCCCCAAAATCCCAAATCCCAAATCCCAACTGCTCCAGCTGAAGTTGTGGCAGAATGTCAAGAATTTCCACTGGCCAAGGACTAGAACAGCAACCATGGGCAACGTGGAGCTGAAAGTGTCCCCTGAAACCCCCCTGGTGCAGCACTGATGCACTTGGAGAGCAGCAGGCTCGTGGTGCAGGGCCCTGGGTGCATCCACCCTGGTTCTGGAGCGTCCCTGAAGCTTCAGCGTGCCCAGGAGCCAGGAGAGGCCCAGAGGAGGGAGGGAAGGGGGTGATGGAGGAGCTGAGCCCTGTCAGCCCCAGGCCTGTCGGGATCACAGGAGCCTGCAGGGCCAGGGAGAGGCTGGTTTGTGTCTCTGCTGATGAGACTGATACCAGCTGCTCCTCGTTGAACCAGTCTGACCATCAGGCCCAGCCAAAACTGATTCATTCATAAGAAAATGGCAAAGGAGATCGACTCCTCACCCTGACTAACGGGGAACCCAGCCAGGAACCTGCTGCTTCCCCACATCCTGCTTCCCTGCCTGCTTCCCCATCACCCTGCCCACCTCCAGCGCTCAGGAGGGTGATAAAGCAGAGTTATCTGCTCAGAAAGTGTCAGCACGTGGCCAGGGGCTGCAGCCAGCCTGGCATTTTGCAATAGCTGAGTCCTGACTGGGAAGCAGAGGAAACATGAAAGCCCTCAGAGACATCATCGCTCTCCACGCTGCTCTGCCTTGCATCATCTCCCCAGCAGCTTTTAGGGTTGTTTTTTATCTCTGTCCTCCTTCTTCATCCGGCAATAAAAATCTAAACAACCGCCTTTGTGGAGTAGGAAAACTCAGCCTGCTGTAAAAATTGTTTTTTGTGGGGTTTTGTTGTGCGTCATTTTTGTTTATGAGGTCAGTGGAACACAAACTGTGCTGGGGGGGAGGCTGCAGATGGTGGGACTGGGAACCCTGGGCTTGGGAGGATGCTGTCCCGAGGGAAGCACGGGAGCTCTGCAAGCCAGGCTGGGGCTAATCTTATCTGCAGATGGGGATTAGGATGGGGCAGCAGGAGTTAACAGCCAGGCACAGGGGTCACAGCAGGACCTGAAGTGCCTCCTCTCGGGGCTCTTTGGTTCATGCTTTGCTTGATGAACTGAAGCAGGGCAGAGTTTAACAGCTTTTAAAAAACCTGCCATGATTTCTTAGCTTTGGGCAACACATTGGATTTTATATGAATCTCCCTTAATAAAGGTCCTCTCCTAAAATGCAGATCCCAAGGGAGTTTCAGCTGTCCTAGTTAAAAGCCTCTGACACCATCTCTTGCCCCAAAATCACCTGAGTTTTTACCACCTGACCCTGCAGACATCAGGACAAGGCAAAACTTCAGTTCTTGGTGAGAAACCCACCCTGGGTCATGAAAATCCCCAATTTCAAGGCAGAAAAGCACCAGCCAGGCCAGTTTGGGTGGGGAAATGCCCCAAATCCTGCCCTGGGAGTGCTCAGCCTGCTCGATGGCTCCACAGGGAGGGTGGAAAATGGGACCACGTGAGTCAGAGACAAGCAGAGCTCTGGGTATGGCAGCCAATGTCTCTCACCTCTCCCACACCACCCCAGCAGGCTGAGGAAGAGTTGCCAAATATAAAATTTTCGTTTTCCCATCTGGGTTCCAAGGCGGTGATGGAGCATTTCGCATGTGACACTGACAGTGGAAAAGCCTGGTGCAAAGGGATTTATTAGGATTCACTAGGATTCATTCCCAGCTGTCCCTCCAAGGGCCCCAGATCAGCCCCATGCCCTGAGTGTGCACCCCACACCTGCTGAGCAGGGCAGGAAAAACCTGCAAGGGATGGAAATCTCATTGCCAAGGTGCAAGGGAAAAGCTGTCCTCAAAGCTGCTGACAACATCCCTGTCAGTCCTCACCCCTTCCCCTCCCAGGCTGGGTTCTCACCCACTCTGGAGAAGCTGCCTTGGCATCAGGACAGTCAGCACAGCTTTTATTTAATGCTGAATTTCCCCCTGGGTGGGGGAATGGTGGGGAACAGGCAGGAGGAGCCTCACAAACACTTCAAACAAGATCTCAGCAGTACTGAGGCTCCAATGAGTTTATATTGAAAAAACAAATATAAAACCCAACACCACCGATATTCCCTCCTTGGCAACGGCCTGTCCTGATACCACTCCTAATATTACACTCTGCAATTAAGTGATAACGCTGTAATTGCCTTATCTGATGCTGCTGGGCACAGCAGCAGAGCAGGAGCTGGCCTCGAATTCACCACCCTGGGCCTTTTAAAGCCAGCCTGTCTGAAAGGATTCTCCTGGACAGATGGACAGACAGGACATCCAGCAGCATCAGCCCTGAGCCTGTGCCCTGCCCCACTGGCATCCTCAGCCCTGGCCAGGATGGGAGCACAGCTCTGAGCCTCTCTGGCTGTGGGAATGCAGAGGCAGAGGGTGGAGGGACCAAACCACATCCCCAGGGACTCCTCCATCCCTTCCCACACCCCTGCCCCAGCACCCTGGGGAGCAGCAGGAGCTGGGAGAGCCTGCCAGGGACAGGGCACTGTGAGAGCATCCCGCAGTGTGGGGCCCAGCTGCACCTCTGGGACTGGGACATTGAGAGTGAGTGACCCCAGGTTTCCAGCCTTGGCATGAGGAGCAAAGCCACACCCAGCTGCTCTCAAGCTGTAAAAAGCCAAATTTGCTATTTCCATTCACATGTTCATCACCTCTACAGGAGCTCGGATGGGCTCATTTTGTTTTATTTAACAGGAAGAGTAGGCCCAGGTTGAGGTCTGCTAAGGAAAATGGAAGGGGCAGTGGGGTTCAGACTGAGATCATTAGGAGTAAGGCTGGTATTGGGGGTGGGATGAATAAGATTGGAGAGGATGTTGATGGTCGAATAGGCTCTTTGATAAACAGTTTTACACCATCTGCCAGGGGTTGCAGGAGCCCCAACATCACCAGCCCTGATCTCAGCTGTTTTAAACTCTGGTGTCCCCTAAAACCTGCTCCTTGCCATTCTCCCAAGCTTTTTACAGCCCTCAACACCACCCCTGACCCTGGGAGCTGCCACCAGAACCTCGGGAAAGAAAACTCCAGAATCCTTCCTGTGTGAGCATTTCCCAAGGTGCCCCATCCCCTGGCCAGCGAGGGGCAAAGCTCCGTGCCCTCAGCCCAGCCCAGGGCAGGGACCAGGGGCACCGTGCCCGTGCCCCCCTGGCAGGGTGGGCAGGCAGCAACCACAAGAAAGGCCGAGGCGATTTGCATCGTTAGCATTCCTTCCCTTTTAATAACCCAAGGTGTTACCAGCAACACTGTAACTGATTTTTATCTCCCCAGCGCCTTTTAAGAGCTCCAATTTGTTTTTCTTGGAGATCTCATTTTGTTTTATTAAAGCTGACACCGAAGAGGGGAAAAGGAGACGTTCTGGGCCCAGAATGAAAATATCCCGTTTAGAAACCCTGGATTATTTTCTTGGAAACGTTTCTACGTTGACTTTAATTAAGCTCTCCCCGGGCTGGCGAGCTTGGCGTGCTTGGCTCTCAGGCAGGTTTAATCCCAGACAAGCTCCCCACACCCCCAGCTGTCCCCACTCCCACAAATCTTAAGAAACAAGCTGGGTTTTGCTCAAACGCACGGATTAATAGCTGGCCCACCATCAAGAACATCCTGACGTTGCCTTTTCGTCACCGGTCACGGCACAAGCACACGGCTGCAGCCGCTCTGCTCTTGCCAGCACACCCAAAAAGCAGCTTTGCTCCCTTATTGTTTTGTTCTCTTTTATTTTATTGTATTTTTATTGCCATTGCAAGGCTGAGGGGATGTATTTATTGTACCTGACCGTGCCCTAGAGCTATCAGGGCAGGCAGGGTGGCCACAGCCTGGCTCTGGTGACCACTGCTGAGCCTTGTGCTGGGTGCTGCTGTAAAATCAATAATTACCAACACCCCTCCACCTTCCTTGGTAGAAGGAAGCTCTTTAGGATGATTGCAAACACTCCAAAAGTTGGGAAATCCCAGGAGGGAGCTTGTCTGGGCATCATCTGGTGCATACCCATTATGTAATTACCGTCAATCTTTAATCACAGATGATACTTTTCCATCGGACTCGAATCAGACGGAGCACGGGAGGCACAATCCTCGCTGAAGGAGCTGCCATCAGATGTGATTCCACCTCACTGGGCTCTAGGTTTATTCCCACCTCACTGAGCTCCCCTTGCTTTGCACAGGTTTTGCCCAAAACCCCCTCTGGCTCCCTGGCACACACCCACATCCCCCCAAGGGGGAAGGATTTTACCTCCCTTTTACACCCAGGATCTCCAGGCAGACAAATTTGGGCCAAGATCTTGGAACAACAGCTTTGTTTTGGTGCCTGGTGTGAGATGACCAAGCAAAGGGCCTTTGGGATGGCACAGGGCAGGGTGGCCGGGGGTCCCCAGCTCAATTTGTCCCCAGGAGGGGGTGCTGGGTGGGTGCTCAGAGCAGGTTCTGGCTGCAGGCTCTGTGGTAGGCTTGTTTCTCCTCCTTGAGCAGGGCCCCGGTGTTTGCCCGGGGCAAAACCCAACAAGTCAGCCCATGCAGGGAGAGCCTGGGCCCTGCAGAGCTGGGGCTGCCAGCCCGAGAGGCAGCTGCTCTGCAGGGAATGCTGGAACTGCTTGGGCTGGAGGCCCTGCAAGGATCCAGGTGCCACCCCAGTGCCACGGGCAGGGACACCTTCACTGGACCAGCTCCCTCAACGCCCTGTCCAACCCAGCTCACCAAAGCAAGCAAAACCCATCAGGAGCTGCCAAATCAGAGCCAAAAAAATCCCAAAGATGCCGAGCAGCAGGGTTCTGTGAGCTCATCTCCTCCAGTGTGAGGTTTTGCAGACCAGACTCTCCCAGAACCATACTGCTGACCCCAAACCAGCCTCCCCACCTGGCTCGGGGTGCTCCGTGGGGTGCAGGGCTGCTCTGCCCGTGCCCTGCGGGGATGGAGGGGCAGGATAGCCCTGAGGGGGAGCTGGGGCTGCCCTCCTGCCTCTGTGGGCTCTCAGTGATCCCCCATGGGGATGGGAGATGGCTCAGAGCACTCTGGGCTGCTCCTCACACAGAGGCCAGCATGGCATGGCACGGCACAGCATGACATGGCACGGCATGGCATGGCACAGCTGCCAAGGATGCCCAAGGTGAGTTCCAGCTCAGGCTGTGACCGGGTGTCAGGATCTCTAGCTGGTCACAGTGACCCCGAGAAAAGTTCCAAAGTCTCTTTTCCCAGCCTGGTGATTGAAGAAGGAGTCAGGGCTCTTCATTTCTCGGTCTCAAGGTTGTTTATTGTATCTTATCTGTAAAATATTTTCTCCTGCCCTGCCGAGGTCAGCTCAGCAAGACAGTCCAAGGCACTCTGCCTGCCCCAGGGCAGTGTTATGTCTTTATACTACAAACTATGTGTACAATGTTTACAATTACTTCCCAATCCCTATCACCTATGTTAGACAGTGACCTTCTACTCCAAAACAATCTGAAAGTGACATCACAGCAGAAGATGGAGGCCAAGAAGAAGAAGGAGAAAGGCTGGACACACCCAGATCCCTCCATCTTGCCCCCTGAATCCCCATACCAAAAACCCCAAAATCTACTTTTCCACCCCGTGATAACTTCACTATTATTCTACCTAAACTGTTGTGGCTTTGCTGATCTTCATCTATGGTTGGCAATTTGCTCCATGGTTGATAATCAAACCCACAGGTGTTCTGGGCTCTGTGCCAGGGTCTCTGAGCCCCCTGGCAGGGGTCCTGGCCATCCTGGACAGCAGAGGGATGTCCTGGGTTCTGACAACCGGGCAGCTCTTCCCGAGGTTTTTCCCCGTGTTTCACCCCACTCCAGCTCTCGAAGGATATGCTGGGGACAGGGGGCAAGCTCGAGCACCAGGTAATTTCTCAGGGATCTACACCTAAAAGGGTCAGGGTGGGGGAAAAAGGCACCAAATGCAGGTGGAATGCAGGGCAGTGCCACCCTGCCCCGGGCTGTACCCAGGGATGTCAGAACTCAGCACATCCCTCTGGGTGTCCAGAGGGGCTCAGAGACCCTGGCACACAGCCCAGAACACCTGTGGGTTTGATTATGACTCGTGGAGCAAATTACCAGCTTTGTATGAAGACCTGAAAGCCACAGAAGTTTAAGTAGTGTAATAATTCATTGGGTGAAAAAAGTAGATTTTGAGATTTTAAAAATAGGGGTTTTGGGGACAAGATAGAGGGACTTGGGCATGTTTAGCTTTTTTCTTCTTCTCAGCCTCCATCTTCTGCTGTGATGGTAGCACTTTAGGATTGGTTTAGAATAGAAGCTCACTGTCTAACATAGGTGATAGGTATTGGAAAGTAATTGTAAATATTTTATATGTAGTTTGTAGTATAAAGAGACAACACCGCCCCGGGGGCAGGCAGAGTGCAGCTTTGTGTCCTGCTGGACGGACCTTGTCTGGACAAGAGAAAAATTTTTATAGATAAGATACAATAAACTGAAGAACTTCGACTCATTCTTCAAACGCACGAGCCAAAACAGACAGGGAGCAGAGGCTGCTGGAGCTCCCTGTGCTTAGGGAAGCTGGAATGGAGAATGGACCACAGCCCCTGAGTGACCACATCCTGAGGCCAAGGCAGGGCTGATGTCACCTTTATTCCTGAATCCCCACCTCTTTTGCTGGGGGATTTCTTTGTGCTGGTTTCACATCTTTAGGACAGGTGAGCACAGGTGGAAAAGGCCGTTTTTACTCCAGCGTTGTAATGAAGGCTTGGTAAGAAAGAACTAGGCGGGGTTTTTTTGACAAAATAAAGCATTTCAGCGCTAACAGTCCGGCCTGAAGAAGAGACTTTTCCCGTGTCCCAGGGCTGCAATGAAGTGCAGGGAGAGGGAGCCGGGGCAGCGGCCGCAGGGCGGGCAGGGCAGGGTGTGCAGGGCAGGGTGTGCAGGGCAGGGTGTGCGGGGCAGGGTGTGCGGGGCAGGGTGGGCAGGGCAGGGCAGGGCTGGCACGGCAGGGTGTGCGGGCAGGGTGTGCAGGGCAGGGTGTGCGGGCAGGGTGTGCGGGCAGGGCCGGGTGGGCAGGGCAGGGTGGGCAGGGCAGGGTGTGCGGGCACGGCAGGGTGTGCGGGGCAGGGTGTGCGGGCACGGCAGGGTGGGCACGGCAGGGTGTGCGGGCAGCGCCGCGGCCCCGAGCTGGCAGGACCTGTTGTGCGAGGTGCCGGGAGAGGCTAGGATGGCTCGGGCTGCGAGCGTGTTGCAGCAATTCCCAGCGCACGTCATGTGGGTTTTGCAACCGCCCCAACTGTCTCGGGCTGGATGCGCCCCAAGGCAGCACCGAGCGCTCCGGGCACGGCACCGCCCGGCGGGACAGACGGACACGGCCCCCGGGCACGGCCGGCCTGGCACACGCCGCCCCACCAGCCCTTTGTCCACAGGGCTGCACGCCAAAGGGCAGCATCTCCTTCCCTGGCAATAGGGGATAATCAATGCTTCGAGGAAGAGGAGGGGAAAACCCAACACATCCCTGCACAGCACATTGGCACACGTGCTGGACTGGTGTCCACTCCTCCTGCTGCCCACTGCCATGGTGATGCCATGGGATGCACGGGCTCGAGGTTGTGGAGATCCAGGGAAAAGTGATTCCTCAGGGAAAGCACCGGCTGCAAGGTGTGGGTGTGTGGCCTCTGTCTCAGCTGGGAAATTCTGGCATCCTCCTCCATGCTCTGACCCGCTCATAAGAAGCCCCTGAAGGGTGATCATTCCAAAAAAGTGAGTGGGAGAGAACAAGGTGTTTGGGGACGTGCCAGAAAATTCCCTATGGCACCCAGACAGCAGCCAGCAGTGGGCAGAACACCAATGGGGTTGGACTTGGTGATCTTAGAGGCCTTTTCCAAACTATTCCCTGATTGTAGAGCCTCATTTGATTCCAGAGAGGGGGCACAGCTTTGGAAGTGCCCGTGGCACCAACCCAAATGCCACCAATGTCCCAAACAGCCACGTGTCACCTCATCTGGCCATGGCATGTGCCACAGTGGCTGAGGTCCCCAGGAGTGAGTGGGATAAAACAGCAAGAGGCTGCTCTGGGCTCATGTCCAGGTGGTGCCAAATCCTGCCAGGCACAGCAGCAGTGCCACCATCCCACCGGGGTCCCCTCCCTGTCAGCACGGAGGAGCAGGGCTGGATTGCTGCCCCCCAGGGAATTGCCCCTGTGCACACCATGGGGAACAAAAATCAGCCCTGGGAGGTGAAACCCAGGTGATTGCTCCTTCCCCAAACCCAGGTGATTGCTCCTTCCCCAAACCCAGGTGATTCCTCCTTTCCCCAAACCCAGGTAATTCCCCTTTCCCCAAACTGCCCCGCAGGGAATTCAGCTCCACATCCACTGATCCTGGTGGTCCCCATCCCACCACCAGACTTTTTGGAAGACTGATACTGGTGGGATGGGGTGATTGACAGTGCTGCCTCATGAGTGGGATAATCCCTGGGACAGGCATGTCTGGAGACTCTGGATAAGCAGGGAGAGGGGCTGTCACCAGGGCAGGTGACACCTGAGCCATGCCCAGCCAGCCCCTGGGCACTGCCAGAGAGGTCAGTGGTGCCTCCCAGCTCTGGGGTTTGGTTAGGTCTGGTTTAAATGGATGAGAACCATCCCGGCTGATGGGCAGCTTCCAGCTGCTGAGGGGTTTTAAGGAAATTAAAGGGTGACTTGTCAAACTTGTGGGTTTCTCCCCAAAACAGGAAATTAGGTGGTTCCTTTGCCTTGCTCTGCATCACACCCCATTGTCACTTGGTGCCACCACATCCATCCCAGCCCTGTGATCTGCAGCACCAACCCCTTCACCCTCCAATCCTCCTCCTCCTCATCCTCCTCCTGCTCTCAGCCCTGTCTCAGTGATGGATCAGCACCTTCAAAATTTAACCTATGATCCAAATCCCCCAAAGTGGAGGTGGTTTTGCTCATTAAGTTCCAACTAAAAGGACCAAAAAACTCCAAGCCAACTGCACAGCTCCATGTCCCACTTCTCCACAGGCCACAGCGAGGTCACAGCAGCTGCCACCACCCAAGGACAATGGCCACCAGGAAACACAGCCTCACATCTTCTTGGCTGGCTGGTGGAGGACACTTAAAAGTAAATTAAAAACCACTAAAATGGCAAATGTGCTGGCTGAGAGGGCCCCTGCAGTCTTGAAAAACAAGAACCTCCCTTAGAAACAGCACTCCGGCCTCCTAATAACCTTAATCGCTCCCGACAGCCCCAAGAACCAGGTTTAACAACATTACTGGGCTTTGTTTGCTTTTCAGGCTGCTTTATCTCACACAGCACCTTGCAACCAGCTCAGGCAAAACCCCAGTTCCTCCAAAATTCCCCCCCTGCTTCCCTGCAGTCACAAACTCCAGCTCCCAAAACAGAGGCTGGGGCAGAGCCTGGTGCTGGCATCCCACCCTGGGAAACCCCCAGCGAATCTGTGCTGCCCTTTGTACTCCCCAGCTTGCAGGGCAAGGTAATAAAAATGTCTTTTTTATCTCTTTTTGCTGGATTTACATCCCCATCTGGGCTACATAAATATTGCTCATGTCAGTGCATCCCCGTGTGGGGTGAGAGGAGGGTTGGGAGCCCGGATGGACACGGGAAAGGCCCCAGGAATGCTGAGCTCCACAGCACCCTTGGCCAACAAAGCTGAGAAATGGGGCCAGAGCAGCACCCTGGTAATTGGTAACAGCTCCAAATCCTGCAGGTTTGGGTAAGAAGGTGACAACCACAGTGTCACCTTCAGGAGATGGGAGCCTGCAAAAGGCCAGCAATGGACAATGACCCCATCACCCCAATTTAGATGGGATCATTTCCAAGGATTACCTCTTGCAATCAAAGCAACACGGCCAACAGCTTGAGGGAGGAGATTCTCCCCCTTCTCTAAAGGGGCTTCAAGGGAGCTGGACAGGGACAGGACACAGGGAATGGCTCCCACTGCCAGAGGGCAGGGATGGATGGGATATTGGGAATTGGGAATTGTTCCCTGTGAGGGTGGGCAGGCCCTGGCACAGGGTGCCCAGAGCAGCTGTGGCTGCCCCTGGATCCCTGGCAGTGCCCAAGGCCAGGCTGGACACTGGGGCTGGAGCAGCCTGGGACAGGGGAAGGTGTCCCTGCCGTGGCAGGGGTTAAAATGTGGTGATTTTTAAGGTCTCTTCCATAGCATTCTGTGATTTACAGAATTGGGATTTCTTACATTGGGATTTCTCTTCCCAGCTCCTAAAGCTCCAGCCACACTCACCCACCCACAGAATCTTCTTCAGCCCAGAGAGGAGTGCAGGGCTTCTCCTCCCCCTCTTTCACATGACTGTTAGCGCTGAAATGCTTTATTTTCAAAAAAAACCCGCCTTGTTCTCTCTTACCAAGCCTTCATTACAACGCTGGAGTAAAAACGGCCTTTTCCACCTGTGCTCACCTGTCCTGAGGATGTGAAAGCAGCACAAAGAAATCCCCCAGCAAAAGAGGTGGGGATTCAGGAATAAAGGTGACATCAGCCCTGCCTTGGCCTCAGGATGTGGTCACTCAGGGGCTGTGGTCCATTCTCCATTCCAGCTTCCCTAAGCACAGGGAGCTCCAGCAGCCTCTGCTCCCTGTCTGGAGCTGGGCTAAAGGGGGGAAGCTGTTCCCCAAGTTCTTGCACACAGATCAGAGGATGCTGATGGACACACAGAGATGGACTCAGAGCAGCTGCAGCCAAACCCAACCAGCTCCTCAGGCCATCTCTCCAAAAGCTTTCAGTTCCATTTCCAGGCCCCAAAACATTAAACATTAAGCAAAGAGAGTTAATCTATACCTGGGATATTGACACAAAGCAGAGGAGGGGAGAAGATAAATAGACCTTCTTTAAAAAAAAAAACCAAAATCTGTGTGCCTCTGCAGGCTGATCCACTGGGGCTTTCCAGACCTCAGGTACAGCACCAAGGATGTGCTTGGAGGAACAAGAAGCACCAAGGATGTGTTTGGAGAAACGAGAAGCACCAAGGATGTGTTTGGAGGAATGAGAAGCACCAAGGATGTGTTTGGAGGAATGAGAAGCACCAAGGATGTGCTTGGAGGAACAAGAAGCACCAAGAAATGTCACTCTCCTGGCTCTGCCCAGGCAGCTGGAGCTCCCTCTAGGACCCTCAGGTGGCTCCTTGGCTGGGGCACAGCCCTGCTCAGGTACAAGGTCACTTTGTGGTCCCCCTTCCAAGGCTGTGGCACATCCCAGCAGAGGCAGAGCAGATACCGAGAAGGTTCACACCCAGCCAATGCTCACCAGGACCGTGCTGCCACTCTGGAGCTGAGGAAGATGAAGGTGCTGGGCTGTCTCCTCTGGCCCTTGGCTCAGTGTCAGCCCTCACTGTGGGACCAGCACTGGGACAGCCACAGATCCGTGGATCCCTCAGCACCGGAACGAGCCCTGCACAACCGGAGGCCAACGTCACCGCTCGCTCCTCTCCCACAAACACCCTCAAGCATCACTCAACACCTCTCCAGCAAAGCTGCATTTTTTTTTCCCCTGGCCGAGTGCTCACATGTATATTATTTATTTTATTCCGGTCCCAGCATTCCTCCGCTCCCCCCTCAAGAAAACAAAGGCAGAGCACAGAGCTCTGGCCTCGCCGAGGCCCCTCTGGCGTCCCGCGGGCAGGGGCACGCGGTGGGCGCAGCACCGCCCGCCCCAGCCCGCCGTGCTTGTTGACATAGGCAGCACAGTATATTTCTTTAAAGACAGCAGCCTATGCATTCGATGCATTGCTGCCACGGGGTTTGTTTTCAAAGCCTGACCCCAGACCTGAACTCCACGGATCCTGCGTTTCTCAAGATCAAACGCGAGAAAACGTGACCAATGCAAACAAGAAATAAACCTTGATAATTATAGCCGGGGCGGCTATTGTTTAGTGCCGACTAGCACCCGTTCAGCATAAACAGAACCCTATTTTTAAAGGGATGCCTGACCAGCTGACAGCATTTCTCCCCATTTTGCCTCCAAACCCCCTGTTTGATAGAAACCCACCTCCCTGAGAGCTGGAGGAGGTTTGAGAGCGCAGACAAAAGGCTGAGCCGTGCCCACAGCCATACTGGATGTGCTGCTGGAGCGGAGAGCGGATCCTCATCCTCCCAACCTGCTCCCTGTTGGATGGGGATGAGGGGCGCCCTGGGGTCCGGCTGCTGCCTGCAGCTGGCGGGCCCAGAGCGACGCTGCAGGACAAACAGACAGCACCGGTCTTTTCAGGAAGGCCACATCACTTAGCGCTTGGAAAGGAGCTACGATATTTTCCTGATTATGTTTGCACGCAAACGAGCGCCGCGGGGAAATTATGCAATGCAGAGCGGGGAGGGGTGGGAGCGAGGGAGGAAGGGCTGGAGGGGGCTCCGGGCTGCGCCCCGCTGCCCTCAGCCCCAGCCCCGGCAGCTGCAGCCCCGGAGGTGCCGCACACGGATCCAACGCGGCACCACCACGACCTCAGTCATTAATGGCCTCTTCATTAAGCGCCCAGACCAAATGCAGATATTCGTCAGCCAGGCAATTTAATTACCCAGCCTGGGTTCACCTCGCACACCCACACGCCTTTCTGTTTCGAGGCCTCTGTGCGGTCATAGCCTTAAATAAATAGATGGCAGGAGCAAGAGGCAGATGCTGACTCCTACAACCTCTGTCTTGGGCACAGAGCCTTTAAACCACCAGAACTTGCAGTATTTAATTTCTTTTGTTACCGCTTCTACCTCTAGAGCCCTGCCTTAGGCTTTCTAGATACAATCACAGGCAGCAGGAAACGCAGAGCTACACTATGAGCTTCCTGGGCATCACATGCACACACACACAACACACACACACTCCCAGCCCATCAATCACCCTAATTACAGCTGGCCACACGTCCGCAGCTCGCTGTGGCACTCCGTTAGTGCCCGTAATTACACGGTCCCATCGTTTCCCTGGTAAGAGTATCAGGGAGTTAATTTGGGATTCTACATGTGGTGGATCCCGTAATGAATTTCATCCTGGCGCGCTCCCCGCCGCGCTCGCCGGCCGTGCGCCAGCCCAGGGAGGGAGCGCGGGCAGCGCTGGTCCCAAACGGGCTCGGAGGGGCTCGCACAGCCCCGGCACCCAGCGCTGCCCAGCACGCTCCTGGCTCCTGCCCCACCCAGGGCCAGGGCAGCACCTCAGTCAGGTCCCCTCAGCACCAAGTGCCCGTCCCCACCTGGAGATGAGGGCGAGGAGGGCCACGCGTGTCCATCACCAGGATGGATGTGATCATCCAAGGGGACAGCAGGACCTGGACAAGGCTGGGCCTCCCAACATCAGTGTCCAGCTGGGACCACCACGCCGGCAGCCTGGTGTCCCCCTGCCAAGTCTACTTCAACAGCAGGGTCTTGGCAGCAAGGAACATCCCTTTTTTCCATATTAACCCTACCCAGTCTGCACCCTGGCCGGGCCTGTCCGTCCTACCAAAACACCCAGCTGGGTGCAGCCCATGGATCCTGCTTTTCAGGGATGTGCAGCGCTGGAGCCCCCGCGCTGCCCTCGGAGTGACGGCGCAGGTGGCGCTGCCAGCCCTGCCCGGTGCCGGCCGCGACGCTGAATGGGCACGGCTCGGGGGAGCGCGGCAGCCGGGCAGATGCTCTCCTGGAGCCACCCCGGCCAACAAGGCGGCTTGAAAAACCCATAAAAATGGAACAATAATAAAGAAAACTAGAGGGGTGGCGCACACCCAGCAGCTGATTCACCAGCGCTGCTCTGCTTTACCCCAAGACACACCGGCAGGACAAGCTAAGGGCGTGTTTTCAGCCGAATTACTTTTAATTGAGTACATCGGAGCTTAGAAACACATGATGCTGTGGGAGATAAATATAGCCACGGCTACGAGGATAGAGGGGGCAGGGAGCAATCGAGGTTCCACACAGCCGAGAAGGAGCTTCCAGCTCCGGCCGCGCCGCCGCACCTTTGCCCGCTCGGCTGGGGCATCCCCGCTCCGCTCGGGCACCCCCGCACGCACTGCCCGACCGGGAAGGGGCCGCGGAGCCCATACCTGTTTTAAACTCTAGCGCCGGATCCTTCTCCCCCTCGCCCAGGTCGCTCTGCAGCATCATGTAGAGGATCCCGAAGGAGTTGTGGATGCCGAAGATGGAGCCGTTGCACCAGGCGGCGGCGAAGACCACCACCCAGCCGAAGCCGCCCTCGGGGGGCTGGAAGGGCGCGGCGGCCCCGCTCTGTCCCCGCTCGGCCGCGGCCCCGGCCCCAGCTCCGGCCCCATCCCCGGCCCCAGCCCCGGCCCCGGGCTCGCTCTCGCCCGCCGCCGCCGCCGGCACCTTCTCGTCGCGTTGCGCCATCGCGGCCGCGCTCCGGCCGCCGCCCGCCGCCCGACTGCCCCGCAGCCGGTCCCACATGCCCGCCGCCCCCCCCGGCCGGCCCCCCCGCCCGCCCCCTCCTGCCGCAGCCTCACTCCCCGCCTCCCCTCCGCCGCCTCCATCCTCCTCCTCCTCCTCCATCGCGCCGCTCGGCCCCCGCGTCCCTACCTGCGGCGGGGGCCGCCCGCCCGCCCGCGCCCCCCTCCCGTCCCCCCGCGGCGCTCAAAGGCGGCCCCGGGCCCGGCCGCGGCCCCGCATCGCCCGCCGAGCGCCGCCCGCCCCCGCCAGCGCCGCATCCTGCGGCGGGCCCGGCCCGGGGCGGGCCCCCGCCAGCGCCGCCCCCGCGGGCCCGAGGAGGCTGGGGGGCGCCGGGCAGCGGTGGGCAGCGGTGGGGAGCGGTGGGGAGCGATGGGGGAGCCCCCGGCGCCCCCCGGCCCCGCACGGTGCCCCGCTGCGGGACATCCCGGGGCCGGCGGGGATGCTGCCGCTCCCTCCGGCCCGCAGCCGAGCCCCCGGAGCCGCCCGAGCAGGTGGCAAACACCGGCCGGGGGACGCCTTTCCCTCCACGCCCGGCGGCTCTGGGGGGTTTTGGCGTGCCCGACCCCGAAAAGTTCGGGGAGTGTTTGTGTGACACCGGCCCGGCTGCTTCCCGGGGAGCCGCCGAGATCCCCCAGCTGCCGGGCTGTCCCCAGGGCCCCGGGTCACCCCACGCCGCCTTCTCCGGGAGGAAGAGCCGCGACCACCCAACCCCAGTGATTTCGGGAGCTGTTCCCTCGCCTCTGCCTTGTTTTGCACCAAGCTCTGCCTTTCCCCTTCTTTCAATAAATAATTACAAACCCACCAATATATTAAAGCCTGTCTTTTCACACGCTGAAGGTATTTACGCTTTCATATATGCCAAGTCTGAGTTATTATTCTTTCTTTTCCCTAATGGCTGTGTCAGTGTCAGATTCCTATCAGAGTAAAATAATACATCCCAACCTCGCGCTGCTCTTTCTTTACCTCCAGGGATATTAATTACAGGGCAGGGTGCGGAGCCGGCAGGGAGGCGGCGGCAGGGCCGCACCATCTCCTGCCTCTCCCGAAGCCGGAGAGCAGCGCCCGGCCAGGGGCTGAGGCTTGGGAAGGGTTTTGTGTACGTGAGCGGCTCGCCGAGCTCGGAGAACCCCTGTGGGACACGGCCACAGCCAGAAAAAACCTGTGCCCGGCCTTCCCGCCTGCTCCCGCCGGCAAATCCCTGCCAGCTCCATCGCCATCCGCTTCCTCCCGGGCAGAGGATGAGGAGCAGCGGCGCCGAGCAGCGATGGCGAGAGCCGGGCGGGAGGGATGCGCGCTCTGCTCCTCTCCCTCGCCTCCCCTCCGATGGAGGAGCCCAAATCCCCGCGGCCGGTGGGCTCCCGAGCCCAGGGCAGCCCCGCTGCTGGAGGAACTGCATTGTGATTTCCCTTCCTCTCCCGTGGAGTCTCCTCCCCGGATCCCCATCTCCGCAGCGCGGCCGGGGGAGGCTTGGCAGGTTTGGAAGCATCTTCCACTGCCCTCTGCCGACGCAAGGAGCAGCTAAATTTTAATTTCCACATCACCAGAAAGGCTGCTCAGGTTCCCGGCCTGCTGGTTTTATTTTGTTAAGCCCCTGTAAGCCGAGAAATTAGGGGGCCCGGGTGCTGGACAGGGAAGCTGCTCCCCAAAATATTAATTCTCCACAGCAGCAAAGCAAGGCTGGATGAAAAACAGCAGTGAGAGGTGCGGGAGAGCCCTTTGCCATAGAAAACACCAACCATGCTACGGAGATTTCTTCCCTCTGGAGCTGCAGAAGGCTCTCAGAGGGGGGAAACAGGAGGTTAATTCTCCTTGGACCTCGGGCCAGACACAAACCCCAGGGAGCAGCATCTCCCCTGGATGTTGGCTGCATGGTGCCTGGACGGAGAATTTTTTGGCCCAGGCATCACTGGGCTGGACTGGACCAGTGAGACTGAGGAGTAAAATCACAGGAGGGGCTGAAAAAGCGGGGTTAAAAGTCTGGACTGGGTGAGACAATTGATTTCATCAAGGAGGGAGATGCAGCCTGGGAAGCTCTGGGAAATCCAGGCAGGAACAGCTCTGGGAAATCCAGGCAGGAGCAGCTCTGCCTGTGTAAGAACACAGAGCATCCCACCCAGAGGCTCTGCAGCTTCATAACCACAAGATGAAAGAAACACTGAGGAAAACCAGATAAAGCTGCTCTTCCCTGGTTGAACTCCACGCTAAAACACCCTTCTGAGTGTGCCACATGGTTCCCCTCAAAGCCCTGAGCTGCCAGCTTGGTGAGGGGTGCAGGGGATGGTAGCAGCACCTCCAGGCTCTCCAGATGCACATCTGGCATCCCTGGAGAGCTGGCAGGGAGCTCCTCATGGCACAGCTGATGAGCAGTGTGTGCCTGGCTCCAGCCCTGGTGCCAGAGCCCTGCCAGAGGGATTGGCTCCTGCTCTGCTCAGTGTGTGCCTGGTGGTGCAGAAGGGGAGGAGGAATGGAAATATCTGTGCAAATAGCTTGGGAAGTGCTGTGAGGGGACGTGGCCTTTTGTGGAGAACACAAATCCCCTGTGGCTTTGTAACCTGGCTTGGTTTTAGTGACAGGGGGATGATGCCGGAAGTTTCAGCTTTCATATTTTCCAGATTCTGTACTGGACTAGTTCATAACCCTGAACTCCATATAAAGTGTCAGCAAGTTCTCCTCACAGCTCAGTCAGACAAAACAATCCTTTTCCAGCCCCAAAACCAAGGACACCACAGCAGCCTCAGGCCCAGAAAGTGCAAACAACAGAGAATTGAGGAGAGCAAACTGGGAGGATGGGACTGCATCACCTGGAGCTGGAATTGGACAATTAACCCCAATATGGAAATGGACCAAAACTGATAAAAGTGTGAGAATTCGTGACCCTCATCCAGCTTGGGTGTAGCCATGGCCATACTCTTGCATTGCCCAAGGTGTATCCTGTGAAGGCCTTTTAATAAATCCCTGCTTTATTCCTTTAACTCTGTTCTAGGCAGCCTCTCAAAGGATCAGGAACATGTAGGGCTGTCCTGAGGACAAAACCTCACTGACAGCACCTGCTGCAGGGCCAAAAGCTCTGGGCAAACATCTCTAGTGGTGAGAAGCTCTCTGCAGAGACATTCACATGCTGGGCACAACCCCTTCCTGTCATTAGCAGTGCTCCTTTCTTTACAGTGGGGCTGTAGCTAAGACGGCTGCTGCATCTGGCCTGGCAGAGACTGTCCCAGAGCTAAAAGGAGCAGCCCTAGGGACATGGCAGAACTCCCTCCCTGGCAGGGATGCTGGAATGCAGTCTGGACCCTAAGCTGCTTTCAGGGAGAAGGCAGGGACCAGCACACTGTAACATCCTTCCTCTGCCTGGTCTTCCCAAAGTTTGGGATCAAAAATATCACAGGTGGCATTTTCCACCTTTTTGCTGAGATTGAAGTAGATTCTACTTAGTTTGGCTGAAAAATGAGGCAGCTTGGAAGTGCTGGTGTGAGCAGTGGGCATTCAGGGAGCCATGTGCAACCAAACCCCACATTTGGCTTCATTTTGTCAGTGGAAATCACAGCACTGTGAGCACTGTGTCCACTCCAGCGGCTCCAGGCTGGAGGGGGAACATGATACTGCTCAGACACTGCTGCCCTACCTGATTTTTCATACAGCAGAGCAAAACCACTGTTTCTGGCCCAAACAGAGGACCAGGGTGGAACTATCTTGTACTAAAAGGCTTCTGGAGCCACTCAGCTGCCTGATCACCTTCAACCATCCAGCTGCAGTGGTGTGGAGGGCATTTTCTGAGCGTGCCTCACTGGTTTTCCGTATTCCCTTTGAAACAGGAGCTCCAAGGGAGCTCATGCCACCAAACCCCACATTTTGCTTCATTTTGGCAGTGGAAATCACAGCACTGCGTCCACTCCAGTGGCTCCAGGCTGGGTGGGGAACATGGTGCTGCTCAGACTCTGCTGCCCTACCTGATGTTTCATGCAGCTGAGCAAAACCACTGTTTCTGACCCAAACAGAGGACCAGGGTGGATCTTTGTTGTACTAAAGGGCTTCTGCAGCCACTCAGCTGCCTGCTCACCTTCAACCATCTAGCTGAGGAGGTGTGGAGGGCATTTTCTGAGTGTGCCTCACCAGTTTTCCATATTTCCTTTGAAATAGGAGCTCCGAGGGAGTTTGTGCCACCAAACCCCACACTTGGCTTCATTTTGGCAGTGGGAATCACAGCACTGCATCCACTCCAGTGGCTCCAGGCTGGGTGGGGAACATGGTGCTGCTCAGACATTGCTGCCCTACCCGATTTTTCATGCAGCTGAGCAAAACCACTGTTTCTGGCCCAAACAGAGGAGCAGGGTGGATCTATGTTGTATTAAAGGCTTCTGCAGCGACTCAGGTGCCTGCTGCTGAGCAAAATCAATGTTTCTGGCCCAAACAGAGGACCAGGATGGATCTCTGTTGTATTAAAGAGCTTCTGCAGCCACTCAGCTGCCTGCTCACCAGCTGCAGAGGTGTGGAGGGAATTTTCTGAGCATGCCTCACCGGTTTTCCATATTGCCTTTGAAATAGGAGCTCCAAGGGCACGTTCCTGTGGGGAAGTGGAAGTTCCTGCCCAGCCCCACCAGCCCCAACCACTGCCCCACGTAACCCCACGGGACCTCGGCACGAGGTGCCAGAGCTGCTCTGCTCCAGCCGGCACACAAAGGCGGCAAGGATCCAGCTGTAAATTAATATTTTATAGAACACCAAGAAAAATCAGAGAGGCTAATTACAGCGATAATCATCTCGGCCCGGAGGCATTTCCATGGAAGTCAGGAATTACCCAGGATTACCTCAGCCCTCGCGGGAGGCAGCAGCGTGTGCCTCGGCACCCAGCACCTCCTCCTGGGCCGGCTGGGGGGCCACGACCCCAAACAAAGAGCTTTGGCAGCTGTGAAAAACGCCAGTCGCTCGTTTTTTAAAAATTTAAAAGTTTAATAGTAATAAAATGGTTATAAAAATAGTAATGCAATTAGAGTAATAATAATTTGGACAATTTGAATTAGGACAATATGAGACAATAGAGACGAAGAGTTATGGACAGTCCGGGTAACTCTTTCTGGGCAGCACAAGCTCGAGAAAGGACCCACGTTAACAAAGGATTAACCCTTAAAAACAATAACCTGTTGCATATTCATACACTTCATAAATGATGTAAAAATTCCATTTAAATACAGGATTTTGTCTGGTCAGTGCCACCTTCATCCTCCGAATCCTGACAGCGCGTTCGAGGCAGGAAGAAGTTCGTTTCTTCTGATAAGAGAGCAATAAATTCTTTTTCTCTGAAAGATTCAGGTGTCCTGTGGCTGCTATCTCGCTGCAGTCCTTTCTTTAAAAAAAGTATCTTACATAGCATAGCTTCTATTTTAACATTTTTTATAACCCAAAACTATATTTAACACACTACTTAAGAGAAGTAATACAGCATCACTTTCTAACACAACGCATATAATATTCATTTTAATATTTGTGAGAAGCCAATCATAAAATACATGCATTTTTCACAGCAGCCTCCTGGCATCCCGCTCCAGCTGCACAGCCTTGGCTTGCTGAGCTGGCTGGGATGGGGATGGAGGGTGCTGGGTTTGGGGCTGGGAGCTCCCCTGGCCCTGCTGTGCCTGTCACTGATGTGGGAGACACCACTGACCCCAAGCTGCTCAATACTCTGAGGAGTTCAGGGAATCACTGGCAAAAATTTTGTGGATGGGCCCCCAGGATAAGTTTTTCCTATGGTTCATTAATTTACTGTTATTAACTGACATTTGCATCGTTTATCCAGTGATGGAATTAATTCCCTTGGGAAAGGGTGAATCCCCCGTCGGGTCTTCACTTTAGAGGGTGATCTGATCATGGCACAAAGGTGGCTCATGGCAAGCCTGGAGCATCTCTGGGAGCTGCATGGCCAGGAGATCTGCAGGCTCCTGTCCCACACAAAGGGACAAAGACAGCCCGGACACCTCCAGGGGAGCGGCCCGGGGAGCAGGGAACCCTTGGTGCAGCTGAAGCAGGGGGCACTGCTGGTCTGACACCCAGAAAAACTCAGGTGAAACCCCACGTGTGCTGTGCACAGAGCTGGAAAGAGCCTGTGCTGAGGCTGGCCCTGGGCTGGGGGTGCTGAAGATGCTCAGATCTGTGAGTGCTGCTGTCTGCAGCCTCCCCTCACCCTCCCAAGCTAATGGGGCACCCCGGGCACTCTGCTGTGCCCCCAAGCTCGGGTGTGTGTGCCTGAGAGCACCAGCAATGCAGGAGCTGCTCTGGGGGCTCCAGGGGGTCGGGGCAGCTGTGCCCCCCTTGGGGTTGGCTCCTGGCCCCTCGGGGGTTTGTGACGGGCTGAGCTCTCCTGGCAGCACCGAGAGCTCCGGAGCTGCTCCGAGAGAGGGCTGGGGGTCACCGGGGGCTGCGGCAGGAGGGGAGGGGGCAGCTCTGTCCTGGGGCACGGCAGAGGGGCTGCTCACCCCTCCTGGGGCAGGACAGAGGGGCTGCTCCATCTCCCCCGTCCAAACCGAGTCCCCAAATCCCTGCCTGGATGTCACAGAGGGGCTGCTCACCCCTCCCGTCCAAACTGAGTCCCCAAATCCCTGCAAACCTGGATGTCACAGGCTGTGCTGTCCTGGCAGCATCATCATCATCCTCGCCCTGACCAGCTGCACTTCTGGCTCTGTTTTAGCTCACGGAAAACTTTCTTGAGACGAGAACACCTCTGGTGGCACCAGCACAGGGACAGGACAGCTTGGCCAAGGCAAGGATGAATCTGAAGTGTCCAGCCTGAGTGTCGCTGCTCAGGAAGGTCCCTGGGGACACCGGCAGGAGTGAGGGTGCAGCAGCAGGGCTGGCATGGGATGCAGAGCTGCTCGGGCAGCGCTGGGCACGGCAGGGCTGCCCTTACACCGCTGCCCGCAGAAGAGCCCAGCTCCGGGCTGGCACACAGCCTTGTGCCCAAGGTCCAGCCTAGCGAGGGCAGCTGTCCCTTTCGGGGTGCCCTGGCCCCTCATCCATGCCGGTTTTCTGCTCCTGACGAGCAGCCTGATGCGCTGGGGATGAGCAGCTCTCCCCGCTGCCTCCTCCGGCGCCTTCCTGACAAGCTCGGCTTAATCCCGCCCTGGAGCGCTGCGTGAAGAAATCAAAGCGTGAGTCATCTCCCTCCAAACCTCAAACCGTGGCACAGATTATCCCTCCTCGTGCTGCTGAAGTTCCTTCTTCTCCCACAGCCTCGGTGCGAGGGAAGGCAGCGCGTTTCCCGCACGGCGTTTCCCGCACGGCGTTTCCCGCACGGCGTTTCCCGCACGGCTCCAGCCCCTGTCTGTCCCTGCGGGCTCGCTCTGCCCTCTAGGAGCGGCTGCGCTCACAGCAGGCATTGTGGAATCACGGAATTATTCAGGGTGGAAAAGCTTTCATCGAGTCCAACAGCACTGCCAAAGCCAACATTAACCCGTGTCCCCAAGTGCCACATCTACACATCCTTTAAATCCCCCCAGGGATGGGAACTCCATCGCTGCCCTGGGCAGCCTTTTCCATCAAGAAATTTTCCTTAATATCCAATCTGAACCTCTCCTGGCCCAGCCTGAGACTGTTCCTTCTCCTCCTGTCCCTGTTCCCTGGGATAAGATCCCAAATCCCCCCGGCTGTCCCCTCCTGTCAGGAGCTGTGCAGAGCCACAAGGTCCCCCTCGGTCCCCTTTTCTCCAGGCTGAGCCCCTTCCCAGCTCCCTCATCTGCTCCTGGGGCTCCAGCCCCTTCCCAGCTCCATTCCCTTCTCTGGACCTGCTCCAGCCCCTCAACATCTCCCTTGAGGGGCCCAGAACTGCCCCCAGGATCTGAGGTTCAATTTTGTGGATGCCTTGCTCTGCTGCACCCCCAGCCCCCAGCCCAGAGTTCCCCTTGGCTGCCCTGGCTGGGCAGGGACATGGCCAGGGATTTGAGGAGGGACTGTGGGGTCACTGGATGCTGCCCTGGCTCTGCTGGCATCCTTGGCACAGACATGCAGCTGCCCTGGGCAGAGCTGTGTGGTTTTCCTGCAGTCTCAGCCCCTGAAGGAATAATTCACCTCTCTCCTTTGCCAGCCAGCAAAATCCCTGCTGGTCACTGGGGCTGGGGTGTGGGCACAGCCTGGGATGGGTTTGGAGTGGCCTGAGAAGGGCAGAGCCCCGAGGTGGGGTCAGTGGAAGGCATCCCTGCCCTGGCAGGGGTGTTGGGATTGGATGATCTGTAAGGTCACTTCCAACCCAAACCATTCTGGGATTCCAGGACTCCCAGGCTGGGATTTTGTTAGATCCCCAAGCAGATGAGGCTCCTCCAAATGTTTGCACTCGACATAGTCCAGTGCTGGCACTGGGGCACAGAACCATGGCACGGTTTATTTAGGCTGGAGGACAGCTTTAAAGGTGTTCTAGTCCAACCCCCTGCCATGGCAGGGACAGCTCTCACCATCCCAGGCTGCTCCAAGGCCCAGTGCCCATCCTGACCTTGGGCAGTGCCAGGGATCCAGGGGCAGTCCCAGCTGCTCTGGGTACCCTGTGCCAGGGCCTGCCCACCCTCACTGTAAAAAACTTCTTCCTCATATCTGGTTTAAATTGACCCTCTCCTATTCTAAAACCATCACTTACTGTCCTATAACAACAGGTCCTGCTAAAACTGTCACCATCTTTCTTGGGTCCCTTTAGGCACTCAAAGGGACTCTTGGGTGTCCCTGGGTCCTTCCCTTCTCCAGGTGAACACCCCCAGCTCTCCCAGCCCCAGAGCAGAGGGCTGCAGCCCTCGGGGTGTCTCTGTGACATGACCAAGGAGAGGACCCCAAATCCCTGGGCACAGCAGCTGGTGACAGGGACAAGCTGGGGAGGATGATGCTTTCCTTGCGGCTTCACCAACACCCCAGAGCAGCACCTTGGCCTGGATTGACCCTTGGGGAGGCACCGGGATGCACAGGGCGCAGGGGAAGCGGGGAGAAGATGGTGGCAACGCCGCACCTGGAGCAGACGCTGCCCTCACCGCTGCCTCTCACCGGAGCATCGCTCCCCTCCCGGCCAGCGGGGGCGTTTCCAGGGGATGCTCCATAGCCGCGGCTCACGGCGAGGGCTAGGCAGCCGCGGGGATTGAGGGGTTTGTGTGAACCCGGAGGCGAAGCTTAAGGGCGGCTCGGGGTGGCTCGGGGTAGCTCGGATGTGCCGGGGTGGCTTGGGGGTGACTCCGGGTTGGCTCGGGGGTGCCGGGTGGGCTCGGGATTGTCGGGTTGGGTCGAGGGTGCCGGGTGGGCTCCGGGGTGCCGAGGTGGCTCCGGGGTGGCTCGAGGTGGCCGGGAATTGCCCGGGTTGGCTCAGGGTGCCGGGTGGGCTCGGGGTACCGGGGTGGCTCCGGAGTCCCGGGGTGGCTCGGGGGTGGCTCAGAGGTGCCGGGTTGGCTCCGGGGTGCCGGGCTGGCTCGGGGATGGCTCGGGGATGCCGGGGTGGGTCGGGGTTGGATCGGGGGTGTCTCGGGGGTGTCTCGGGGTGCCGGGGATGGCTCGGGGGTGCCGGGATGTGTCGGGGTGTCGAGGCTGTCTCGGGCTGCCGAGGTGGCCCGAGGATGCCAGGTTAGCCCGGGGTGGCTCGGGGCTGGCTCAGGCTGTCTCGGGGTCCCGGGATGGGTCGAGGTGCCGGGGATGGCTCGGGGGTGTCTCGGGGTGTCGGGATGGCTCGGGGAACCGGGTGGGCTCGGGGTGCCGGGTTGGCTCGGGGTGCCGGGATGGCTCGGTGTGCCGGGGTGGCCCGGGGATGGCTCGGGGATGGCTGGGGGGTGCCGGGATGGCTCGGGGTGCCGGGTGGGCTCGGCGTGCCAGGTTGTCTCGGGGCTGTCTCGGGGTGCCGGGCTGGGGCAGGGGCGGAGCGGGGCGGGGGCGGGCTCGGGCACATGCGCCGTGCGCGCACTGCGGAGCGGCGCGGGCAGCGCGGGCAGAGCCGGCGGAGCGGGGCGCGGGGCGCGGGCAGCGGCGGCGGCGGCCGCAGCCCCGCACGGCCCCGCACGGCTCCGCACGGCCCCGCACGGCCCCGCCGAGACACGGCCCGGCCCCCCAGCACAGCGGAGGTGAGCGCGGGGGGTGCGGGGATGGCGCGGCGCAGGGAGAGCGGGGGGTCGCTGTGCCCGCAGGTGTGAGCGCCAGGGGGGCGCATCCCTTCGCGGGGCACGGGGGGCTTTGCGCCCTTTTGATGGGGGTCTCCCGCACCTTTTCATCCTTTGGGGGGGCGTCGTTGCGCGCAGGGGATCTCCCACCGCTCTGCATCCTGGCGCGGGGGGTGGGTGATGCTCTGCTGCTTTACATCTTTCCGGTGGTGGGGGGGTTCTTGCGGGGGTGGGGTTCTGCATCCCTTTACATCCTTGCGGGGGGATCCTCCACATCCCTTTTTATCCTTTGGGGGGGGATCCTCCATCCCTTTGCATCCTTTCGGGGGGGTCCTTCCATCCCTTCGCATCCTTGCGGGGGGGTTGGGGCCGCTCTGCATCCCCGTTTTGCTGCATCCCCCCCAGCTTTGCATCCGTGCCCGGGGGCGGGGGCTGTCCTCCATCCCTTCCTATCCTTGCTTTGGGAAGGGGCTGTCCAAGCTGCCTCTCATCCCCGCGTGGGGGTCCCTCCACTTTGCAGCTATTCATGGCCTGGGGGGGGGGATCCTCGACGTTTTCACCTTTGCCTGGAGGGGCGGAGGGGGCTCAGGCGGCTCCGCACGTTCCCATGGCGGGGGGAGGATCCCGGCAGCGCTTGGCACATCGCACCGCGGGGCTCGGGGCCTCTCTGCACCCTCTCAGGCTGGGGAGGGGGGGTGTGTGCTGTCGCTTCGCATCCCTGCATGGAGAGGGAGGGGACCCGGCTGCTCTGCACCTCGCACGGGGGCGGGGTGGGGGCGGGGGGCTTCACCTGCCATCCTGGGGAGGGAGGATCCTTCATCTTCACATCGCTGTGCGGGATACGCCGGGCCCACGGCTGCCTGTGCTCCACAGCCAGCGCAGGGCAGGGCTCATCACCCCTGGCTGGGGAACTGGGGGGCTCCGGGGGGCTCTGCAGGCCGATGTGAGGCTGGGGGTACAGCGGGGACAGCGCTGAGCAGGGCACAGCCCTGTGTCACCTGTCATGCATGGCCCACCCCCATCCCCATCCTGGTGCCCTCGCCGGCATTTGGAGCCCTGCTGGGTTCAGAGCCCCCCTGGTGACCCCCCCAGGCCGGGGCACCCCCTGGGCAGAGCTGCAGATGGGCACAGAGCCCCTCAGAGCTGCCGAGCCTGGGCCTCCACGCTCCGTGATTCAGCTACTTGCAGGCAGCTTTGATTTTCTCCCTTCAAACTCGAGTTCTCGCTGCCTCGTGGTGGTGTCAGCGCCATGGATGGATTACCTGCGGCTTGAGATGCTTTTTGAGGGAGCTGCTGGCTGCTCCGTGTGGCCGGACACACTGCCGAAGAGGAAGGGATGGGAGAGCAGCGCCGGGATGTGCGGGCAGCTCGGGAATGGCAGGATTCATAATTCATCTGCCAAACTTCAGCGTGCCAAGGCACACCCCTCATGCTGCAGCTCGTTGCCTGGGTGTTAAAGAGATTGTTGGTGTCATTTTCTTTTTAAAAATGGTGTTTTGGTGGAATTTGAGTATGTCGGTAGCTGCCAGGGTGACAGGTCGCAGAGCTCGGTGAGGAGGGCAGGGCCATGGCAGCATCGGTCCAGCACAGGCTGCTCTGGCAGGCACAGGGTTAATGTGCACCTGCAGCTCAATGCCTGGGTGTTAAAGAGATTGCTGGGGTCATTTTATTTTTTAAAATGGTGTTTTGATGGTATTTGAATATGTCGGTGGCATCCAGGGTGACAGCTCGGTGAGGAGGGCAGGGCAGTGGCAGCATCAGTCCAGCACAGGTCTGCTCTGGCAGGCACAGGGTTAATGTGCACCTGCAGCTCGTTGCCTGGGGTTGAAGGAGATTGCTGGTGTCATTTTCTTTTTAAAATGGTGTTTTGGTGCTGTTTGAGTATGTCGGTAGCTGCCAGGCTGACAGCTCGGTGAGGAGGGCAGGGCCATGGCAGCATCGGTCCAGCACAGGCTGCTCTGGCAGGCACAGGGTTAATGTGCACCGGGCTGTGCTGTCGCAAACGCCGAGCAGGAGAAGGGCTCTTACCCAGAGTGCTGCGATGCGCTCAGACCCCAAATGTCCGCTCCTCTCCCCGGGAGCCGGAGCCCACGGAGCAAACTGGAGCTGAAGCATATTTTGCTTTGAGCTGTCATCTCCCTTGGCCCAGTTCTGAACCAAAGATGCTCATCCTCCATTTTATGGCGGATGACAAATCAGCCGCCGATGCCAAGATCTTGACAAGTTACGAACAACAGCCCTCGAGCCAGAAGTGTTAAGAAATAAAAAAAAAGCAAGAACGCTTTTTCTTTTTTTTTTCTTTTTATATTTTTTTTTTGCAGAGCTGCTCATCCAAAAAGCCACCCTGTGAGCTGCACCCCGCGGCATTTCGCACGTCTCTGAGCAGCGAGGCTGCAGCCAGCTCCAGGCTGGCATCTGCCCCCTGTTCCCCACACCCAGCCGCAGGTTTGTAGGGCCCAGCCCTGGTGGGGAACCCAGATGGGGAGCGGCAGGCAGAGCCCAGCCCTGCAGGGAGCAGCCTGGGGCTGCCTGGGAGCGCTCTGCTCCAAGGCTGGAGATGCCAGCCCTGCCCGCCGCTGTTCCCAAAGGCAGCAGAGGGTTTGCAGAGAGCCCCTCGCTGCTGGCCGAGGGTTTCCCCGCTTTATCAAAGCTCCCTCTATGCCGGGGAGAAAAAGGCTGGTTTGTTCAGCGGCCTCCTGCCCGCACAGCCCGGCGGCGAGCGAGGGAGATCCTTCTGGTAATGAGCTGGGCACAAAAGGGAAAAAAAGCGCTGTCATTGAAGATTTTCCTTTGGTGATGGAGTCATTAAAAACAACACATGGTTCCTGGGCCAGCAGGGATCTCTTGCAGCCAAAGCAGAGCTGAGGTCGGTGCTGTTCCCACAGCCTGTTCCCTGACGCCTCCTGTGCCGCTCCCGGGCATTCCCCTCACGGAACCGGGCATGAGCAGCCAGGGATGATGGAGGAGGGTCCTGCACTGTTTCATCCACAGCTTTCCCCCTCCTTTTCCCCTTCAGCGTTAGGATATTGGGATGGATGGGGTTTTTTTGCATGGACACAGATACTCTGATCTGTATCCTCAGCAGAGCCAAGGGTGAATGGGAAGGACCTGGAGAAGTGGCCTCAGCTCCATGAGCAGAGCCAGGGGACACTGAGGGCTCCCCATTTCTGAGAAATCAAACAAGAGAACCCAAACTCTGTGTTAACTGAACCCCAAGGAAAGCTACTGCCTGAAAATCTGCTTGCCAGAGATGGGGTTGCTCAGCCTGGAAAAGAGAAGGCTCTGGAGAGACCTCAGAGCCCCTTCCAGCAGCTAAAGGGGGCTTATCAAAAGGAGGGAAAGGCTTTTTACACGTGGAAATAGTGATAGGTCAGTGGGGAATGGCTTTGAACCAAAAGAGGAGAGATTTAGGTTAAAAGTTAGGAAGAATTTCTTGGCTGTGAGGGTGGGCAGGCCCTGGCACAGGGTGCCCAGAGCAGCTGTGGCTGCCCCTGGATCCCTGGCAGTGCCCAAGGCCAGGATGGACATTGGGGCTGGGAGCAGCCTGGGACAGTGGAAGGTGTCCCTGGAGGAATGAGATCATCTTAAAGGTCTCTTCCAACCCAAACCCTCCTGTGATTCTGTGATTTACAGCATTTGCTCTCACCTACCCTAAACGAAACATCATTTGGCTAAAACCCCTGCGGGAGCCTGTTTGCTTTAAACCAGACTCACAGCAGGACAAGGTTCCTGCACTGACCCTGGGGTAACAGCAGCTGCTTTTATGGCAGCCTCCTGATTTTATGGCCTCCTCCTGAGCAGGGCTGGTGCTGCAGAGCCCTGGGGAGTGCTGGGGCTTAGGGACAGCTCCATCAAGTGCTGCTCCTGGGACTGAAACATTTTACAGTAGAAGGAGGGGGGAAAAATCCCCCAAACCAAACCACCAACGGTGGCATTTACTAATCAAGCTCCTGAAGAATATTTTTAGCTATGATTTAAGGTTGTGTTGCACTTTGCTGTGAAGTGGAGCCTCCTGGAGCTGCCGTAGGGGAGCTGCACAGGAGGAGCCGGGGGGAGGTGGGGACAGCACTGCCAGGTGGGACATGGGTGGGACAGGGGTGGGACAGGGCTGTGGGACACGGGTGGGACATGGGTGGGACATGGGTCAGGGCTGTGGGACACAGCTGGGACATGGGTCATGGCTCAGCAGGGATGGAGCTGTGCCCCAGGGCCAGCCAGACCCAGCTCTCTCCCCCTTTGGCCCCAGGGCCTGGCTCTTCCCCAGCTCCACCCAAATCTGTTCCTGGCCAGCAGCAAAATCCCTCTGTGCCACCCAGGGCTGAGACCTCTCCACTCATTTCACAGCGAGCCCCAGCCCTGCTTTCCAGCCTCCCTATGCTGATATTCTGAGGACAAAACCACCCTCCCAAACCCTGGGGTTTCCAGCCCCCCTGTTCTGATATCCTGGGGCTGGGGGACAAAACCACCCTCCCACACCCTGGGGTTTCCATTCTCCGGGGCATTTTCCCACCTGATGCTTTGCTGACCCTGCAGTGGGCTGGGATGTTATCCAGATGTTTTCCTTCATCTCAGCAGCACCAGCATCTGGCAGCTTAGATCCATCAGGGCAGAAAAGCAGCTCTCATGTTGTAAGAGGGTCCAAAAAAAGGGATTTTGCATCCAGCCATTGCTCCTTACATTCTTTGCAACAGCTTCCCACGTGTTTAACTGTGCCCTCATCCTCTCCCTGTCCCCAAAGCCACTCTGTCCCAGAGTGGGGTTTCTGTGGCCCCAGACCATTTGTAAAGGCTCCTGTGGGAGGCAGGGCTCTCAGGGAAGGGGCAGGCAGTGCCATTGCTTCCCCCATGCCCACCAGCCCCCAGTGCCACCCTGAGGATTTGCTCTCACTGAAGTCCTGCCCTCTGCTTCATTTGGAGCGAGGGGAGCACTCAGGATCCAGCTGGTTTTAATACATTTAATGAACAGCTCTGGAGCAATGGTCACCTTCCCAGGGAGCAGTGACATTTGTCATGCTGGTGCTGCTCTCAGGCATTTGGGCTGCCAGCAAATGAAGAAGTGGTGGCAGATGCATTTTGTAAATTAGAGCAGCGAGTCCTTGTGGTGCAGCTCCATTTTGTGGGAGGCAAATCAGCAGATCTGGCCCAGCTCTCCCAGGCAGGCTTTTCCCTGCGCCACAAAGAGCCACCTGCACAGCTTTTCCTGGCTGGATTTCTCCTGAGACAACAAAACTGCAGCCCCTGAAGGCTCTGAGAAGCCCTGTAGGTTCTGCTCTCCCCACTGGTAGGACAGCAGGAGTTTGGGGCCACCTGAACCAGAGGTTGTCCCCAGCCATGAGGTGCTGCTGTGGCCTCTCTGCCCTCTGCAGGTTTGTGCTGTTGCTCTCTGAACCATCCCACGCTGGTTTCCAGCACGCTGTGGCAGAGCTCCACAAATCAACACCTCGAGAAGCTGCTGCTTTCACACCTTCCACCTATTTCTGGCTGCTCAGAGGCATCACACACCCCCAGATCCTTCCCAGCCCTCTTCTCTATTGGATCCATCCTGCCAAACTGCACAGGATGAGCTCCTTCAGGCACCTGCAAGCCCCACTGAGTGTCAGCTCTGCCTCTTGTCCTTTCCCTGACTTCACAACTGGGGGTTTTGTTGCTCCTTTCACTATTTCAGGACTGCTTTGTGCCCCCTCATTCCCCCAGCCCTTCCTCACCTTTCCATTCCAAGGGTTCTGCACCAAAACAGGGTCCTGAGCAGCCACCAGGAGCTGTGGCACTTCTTGTTTGTTTAATATTCACTTCTTTTGTTCAAGGTTAATAGGTTTTTCCACACATATCTTGGGTTTTTTTCTCTACTCTGGCTCCTGGCATCCAACCAAAGATTTACTGCCTTGCAAAATCTCCAGTTCTGGCAGTGCTGCTCCTCAGGGCTCAGAGGGACCCTGGGAAGCCCAAATTGGGAAAGAGCTTTGATTGCAAGGGCTGAGCAAACAGACTGCCCCAAAGCTTGGCCTAGAGCTGAGCTCAGGGCAGGGCTGACTCCAACTCCCAGTCCTGAGGTGTTGGCTTTATCACACACTTACCCACATCCTCCCCAAATCCAAGCTCGGGGTTTTTCCTGGCTGAAGAGTGAAGGTTTCCCTCATTCCTGCTGCTCCATGCACCCCTGATCCCATCAGGAATATTGGAGCTGGTGATTGCAGCTTGGAATCCTTCCCTGCAGGGCTGCCCGCCTCTGCCATGGCTCCTCTCCCACTCCAGGGGTCTCCTGCAGGAAAACAACCCCCAGAACTGTTCCCTGCTCCACCACAGCTCAGAGAAGGAAAATGAGAGCCAGGACACCTCTCCCTTCTCTCTCATGCCACCCCAAGCAGGGCTGCAGGTGCTGGGCACTGACCAAGCCAGAACTGTGCCCCAGGGATTGAGCAGCACCTGAGAGATCTGTGCTCACAGCCTGGCCCTCCCTGCAGGGCACCAGAGCACACCTGCTCCTCCAGGCCCCTTTGGGCTGTAAATCACAGCCCAGGGGGACAGAGTGGCTCTGGGGACAGGGAGGGGGTGAGGGCACAGTTACGCACATGGAAAGCTGTTGCAAAGAACATAAGGAGTAATGGCTGGATGCAAAATTCCTTTTTTTGCAGCCTCTTACAAAATGAGAGCTGCTTTTCTGCCCTGATGGATCTAAGCTGCCAGATGCTGGTGCTGCTGAGGTGAGGGATAACATCTGGAAGGAGCCAGCTGCAGGGTCACCCCTGGGCCAGCAGCTGCAAGGCATCCCCAGCCTGGTCTGCAGGGACAGGGGCAGCTTTTATTGCCCAGAGCTGTTCTGGGACAGCCCTTATTGCCCAGAACTGTTCTAGGACAGCCCTCACTGCTCAGAACTGTTCTGACACAGCAGGGGCTGCCCCTCAGTGCTGCCAGCAGCTCTGCATTTGGGGTGCTGCTGGCAGTTTGTTCCTTTTGGGGAAATCAGCATCTTAGGGCACAATGAACAGCTCATTTCTGTCCCATGTCCTCCCCTGCCTGGTCAGCTCAGCTGATTCCTTTCCAAGCTGCACCACTGGGTTTGGGAAGCAGGTGGGAAGCTCTGAGTGTCTCCCCTCACCTGTGGCATTTCCCAGCACAAGATTTAGGGCTGTTGGCTCTCTCCAGTCTCAGGGAAAAGCTGAGTGATGGGAGAATCCCCACAGTGCACCTGAAACCTGAACCAGCCTCTGGCTGGTCCCATTTCTCCTGCCTTCACCCTGCTGAGCTCGTGGCTCCCATTTTCCTCCTCCTGCATCCTGACCCCACCTCCCACCGAGGATCCTGCCTTCCTTCCACTCAGGACACAGCAAAATCCCATGGGATTTATCCATGTACACGATCCTGGAGCCTGCACCCAGACCATCCCTGCCCTTGGGAGCCTCTTCCTGAAGGTCTGAGGAAAATATTTTGCCCCCCAAAATCACCCCCTTGAAGTCCTGGAGATGACCTGTGATAGCAGGAGGAGCAGGGCACAGCTCAGCATCCCCTGCTGGGGCTCTGGCCCCATTCAGTGCTCAGGATTTGTGTGCAGCCTCTGGGTGGGTGAGCAGGATGTGCCACAGAGGACAGAAATGAGGTTGGGCTCTCTGGAATCACGTGCAGCCCATCCCCACCAGAGAACTGGGCTCAGGACAGGCCTAGAGATGGCAGGTTTTAGGTGAGCAGTTGGGATTTCAAGAGGGATTTCAGAACTCAGAGGTTTGGTGCTGTTGGTGCAGCAGGGTGAGAGAACTCTTGTCAGGGGAGGGCTGTGCAAGGGTTCTGATCCCTGTTCTCCATTAATTGGGGGGTTGGAAAGCAGCTCTTCCTGTGATTTGGTCAAAATTTCCTTTACAGGCTCTCCTTGCATAAAAATGTGCCAAACTCCTCCTTGGTTCCTTCTGCTGCAAGCTCTGAGTCTTGTTTGGCCTCTTTGGGGTGAGATTAAAGGGATTTTCCTCCTCCAGGGATGCCCTCCCATGGCACAGCCTCAAATACTTCCATCACACCCCTCACCCACTTTCTGCCTCTCCTCCAATCTGTCCCTGCTGGGAAGTTCCAAACCACAAAATGACAAAATCCCTTTTTTCCCTTCATTCTGCTCCAGGGTCCCCGTGGGGTCTGCGGGCTCAGGTGGCCCCAGTTCCCCCCAGATTTGTGCCCTGTGCAGGGACAGAGAGCCCCAGGTGCCAGGGCTGTGTCCAGTGCCCGTGCCGGTGGCTGTGGCCCAGGGGATGCTGAGAATGGCTCTTTGTTCCCTGTCCCTAATTGCAGCTCGTTAAGGGCTCTGCCCTGTGCCCTGCAGTGCTGCAGCCCTGGGACGTGCCAGGGCTCAGCTTTCGGGGGCACACATCAAACCAGCTCGGGGTGAAGCTCTTTGCTCAGCCTTGGGGGCTCGGGGTGCCCAGAAAGGGGAAGGGGTTGTACATCCCTGCAAATGCTGGCACACAGAACAAACAGCCGGCAGAAATTTGATTTTTGGGAGGTGGGGACATCACCACGGCCATGGGGAGCACTGGAGGGCTCGGGGTTCGCTCTGAGCCCCGGGGGATCCCCTCGGCTCCTTCCCCTGCAGCCCTGAGGACAGGCTGAGGGCTCCTCCATGGGGGGAGCTGGGATTTGCATTTGAAAGCAGCGGAGGAGCTGCTGCCGCTGCTGGGAGCGCTGGCCGGGCGCTGTCAATGGGAAACTGTTCAGTCTGAGCTGCCAGGGCCAAAGAATGTGAACTCTGCACACGGCTGGCTCCGCTCGGGGCAGCAGCGCTGGCTCCGCTCACGGCCATGGCGGGAGCTGCCCCTGCTCGCTGCCAGCATTCTGGGGAACATGGGGCGGGTGGGGACGTGGGACAGGGGGGTTCTGATCGCTGGGAATGCTCTTGGTGCCCTCTGGTCCTCATCAGCACAGCCACCAGCTTGTCTTTGCTCTGGGAGCTGGGCTGAGCCCCGATGCACTCATGGCACCCAAGACCCCCTTGTGTGAGCTGGGGGGTGACTGCCTGTCCCTGTCCCCATCCCAGGGTCTGTGTCCCCATCCCAGTCCCAGGATATGTGTCCCAGTCCCAGGGTCTGTGTCCCCATCCCAGGGTCTGTGTCCCCATCCCAATCCCAGGGTCTGTGTCCCAGTCCCAAGGTCTGTGTCCCAGTCCCAGTCTCAGGGTCTGTGTCACCATCCCAGGTTCTGTGTCCCTGTTCCAGGGTCTGTATCCCCATCCCAATCTCAGGGTCTGTGTCACCATCCCAGGGTCCGTGTCCCCATCCCAATCCCAGGGTCTGTGTCCCTTTCCCAATCCCAGGATCTCTGTCACCATCCCAATCCCAGGGTCTGTGTCCCCATCCCAGGATCTCTGTCACCATCCCAGGGTCTGTGTCCCTATCCCGGTTCCCACTCCCATGGATAATAAATGCTCCTTTTTGCCTCATTTCCCAGCCTGTTTCCCACCATTCACCCTTTCCATCAGCGGGGTACCCTGTGCCCAGCACCCCACAGCCCATGGTGCCCCTCCTTCATCCTTCCCTGCAGCTCCCCTGGGTGCCCTCAGTGGGGTGAGGCCTTTGGTCTCCCTAAGTCTCCTTAAACCCTGTGGAAAATGAGCCATCCCCAGTTCAGGGGGGACAGTGGAGCAGGGGACACCCAGAAACACTGTGGGGACACCCATAAATGCTGTGGGGGTGCACAGGATCCATGGGGACACCCAGGAATGCTGTGGGACACCCAAATATTCTGTGGGGGTGCACAAGGAGCTATGAGGGCACCTGGAAATGCTGTGAGGGTGTACACAGGAGCTATGGAGACCCGCATAAATGCTGTGGGGACACCCAGAAATGCTGTGGAAGTGCACAAGGAGCTATGGGGACACCTGGAAATGCTGTGGGGACACCCAAAGATGCTGTAGGGGTGCACAGAGGAGCTATGGAGACACTCAGGGATGCTGTGGGGCACCCAGATATCTGTGGGGATGCACATAGGAGCTGTGGGGGCACCCAGAGATACTGTGGGGCACCCAAAGTTGCTGTGGGGGCACACAGGAGCTATGGAGAAACTCAGAAATGCTGTGGGGTTGCACACAGGAGCTATGGGGACACCTGGAAATGCTGTGGGGACACCCAAAGATGCTGTGGGGGTGCACAGAGGAGCTATGGAGACACCCAGGGATGCTGTGGGGCACCCAGATATCTGTGGGGATGCACATAGGAGCTGTGGGGGCACTCAGTGATGCCGTGGGGCCAGGCAGGGAGCTGGGATGAGCTGGCCACAGCAGCTTGTCTCAGTGTAGTGTGAGCACAAATAAAACCCCGGAGAGGCTGCAGTGAGCTGGAAATAATGGCATTACAAGCGCTGCCTGGCTTCTCTTTGGGCTGTGTGAGGCTGCTCGGGGCCAGCTGAAGGGCTCAGCACAGGGGCTTGAGCAGCTCTGGGAGGTGACAGGGAGAGGACACGGTGGCACAAAGGTAAGGACAAAGTCCTCACCTTCATGCTGGCACCTGTGTGCTCACAGTGTGCATCCAGCCCTGCTTGGGATGGTCCTGCTGGGCCTGCCTGTCCCAGCGTGGGCAGGAGGAACCTCCTGGATCAGCGGTGTGGGGGAACAGCCAAATGGTCAAAGCTGTGTATTTTGATTTTGATTTTGATTTTTGATTTTAATCCAAGTGATTAATCAGAAAAGACCTTCAATTTGTCCAGTCTCAGGGTTTCTAATTAAAACAAGGGGATTTTCTTTCAGTTTCACCTGTGTGTTATTTGAAAAATACCTGAAAATCGGTGGGTCGGGTTCTGCACCAGAGCTGTTGAAAAAATTCAAAACACACAAAGCTTTGTTCAAGCTCATCTGTGGTGTTCCCTCTGCTCCCCCCTCTGTCCCTCCCTTCCCCTGCTGTCCCAGGAGAGGCTGAGGGCTCGCCATGCCGCTGGTGAAGAGGAACATCGAGCCCCGGCACCTGTGCCGGGGGGCCCTGCCCGACGGCGTGACCAGCGAGCTGGAATGTGTCACCAACAGCACCCTGGCTGCCATCATCAAACAGCTGGGCAGCCTCAGTAAGTCATGCACAGCCACCTGGGGAGGGGGCACCGGGGTGGGACAGGGATGGCACTGGAATGCCACTGGGGTGGCAATGGGATGGCAATGGGATGGGACAGGGATCACACTGGGATAACACTGGGATGGCACAGGGATGGCAATGGGATGGGACAGGGATGGGAATGGGATGGGACAGGGAGAGCACTGGGATGGCACTGGGATGGCAATGGGATAGCACTGGGATGGCACTGGGATGGCACTGGATAACACTGGGATGGCAATGGGATAGCACTGGGATGGCACTGGATAGCACTGGGATGGCAATGGGATAACACTGGGATAACACTGGATGGCAATGGGATGGAACTGGGATAGCACTGGGATGGCAATGGGATGGAACTGGGATAGCACTGGGATGGCACAGGGATGGCACTGGGATGGCACTGGAATGGCACTGGGATGGCAATGGGATGGCAATGGGATAACACTGGGATAACACAGTAACTCCCACCAGTTTAAACCAGAGAAACAAGGGTTGTGTGAGAGCCATGTGGGCTGCAGCCACTCCTAACTCAGTGGGAATTATCCAGCTTGTTGGAAATAGGAGGATGCTCCTACTTTTTAAATTTTTATTTTGTATTTTATTATATATATTTATTTATATAATTTTGTAGAATTAATTATTTATAGAATAAATTAATGTTGTCATTTTCGTTTTTTAAAAATCCTTTTATACTATTATTATATATTATTATATTTTAAAAAATATATGTAATAGGTTTGATCTTTGGGGTTTTAAAATTATATATATACATACACCTATATAGGTTTGGTTTTTTGGTTGTTTTCTTTTTGGTTTTCAGTTTTTTGGGGGTTTTTTGGCCAAGCTTGACATGGGGAGTTGGTGACATTTTGAGACCCATTTTCCTCCCCCAGCTGTGCAGTGGGGGATGGAAAGCCTTCAGGAGCCCCTTGCTTCTCCACTTGGCCAGAAATAGGAAGGCCAGGTGAAGATTTACAATACCCCAAGCTATTCTTTTTAAAGTTAGAGCTTTTTGAGGAAGAGAGTCTCTATCACAGGTCTAAACCCTCAGCTGTCTCCTGCCCTGGGACTGATCTCAGCACGAAAGGGGCACATGAGAGCACTGCTCACACCAGGGTGAAGCTTTAACAGGGGCAACCTATTTCATGCTGAATATCCACTTAAAATAAAGAGAGAAGCTATTCAGGGCCCTTCTCTTTCACACACCCCCAGAAGCAGATTCTGCTCTAAAATACTCCCAAAAAAATAACCCCGGGGTGTAGGGAGCTGCTGGGAGTGCAGTGGCTCACACGAGCAGCACCCATGTCTGCTTAGGCTTCCAGTCCAGGGAAAAAGGGAATCAAACATGACCAAGCTGGGGAGTGCTCTGAGGAGCTTCTGAAAGTGCCCTGATCTGGGGAACTGTTGGGATTGGAGGAAACCCTGGGGATCTGCGGGATGGGATGGGATGGGATGGGATGGGATGGGATGGGATGGGATGGGTGCTGTAGCCTACAGGTATCAGCAATGCTCTGCCAGACACCTCACTCAGCTCCATGATAGAATAATCCTAATAAAAAGCTAAATAACCCTAAATAAATAAGCTGCACTGAGAGATGCAGGAAAAGAACTGATAAAGTGAAACAAATTGTAGATCCTCCCTGCTGTGGCACTGTCCCCACTGCTCTCCTCTTGGCTTTCTACCTGGGCTGAATTTCCCCAGGTTTTGTTGTGTGATTTTTGGTAATTTTTTTGGTTGATCTGTCCTGATGGGTCCAAGGGCTCTCTGGGGCACTGTGAATGTTCTGTGCCCCGGTGGGTGCTGCTCTCTCTGGAAAGGGGTGATCATTTGGGCTCCCCTGTCCCCTTGCAGCACTTTGGGAGAGGCTGAGGCTCAGCCCCCAGAGATCCAAGCTGGGCAGAGCACCCACGGAGCCAGGGGGGAGGTGGGAGCTCCAGGGCTTGGGCTGAGCTGGGCGAGCCACCAGCTGTGGTGACAGGCGCATTGTCCCCTGCCAGGCAGGCACGCAGAGGACATCTTTGGAGAGCTGTTCAATGAAGCCAACAGCTTCTACATGAGGATGAACTCACTGCAGGAGAGGGTGGACCTGCTGGTCATCAAGGTGACACAGCTGGACTCCACCGTGGAGGAAGGTGAGGGGCTGGGGCTGGTTTGGGGTGATGTCCAGACGTCCTCTTGGGCTGAGGCCACCCCTGCATCCCTTGTCCTTCCTGTGCCCCCAGTTTCGCTGCAGGACATCAACATGAGGAAAGCCTTCAAGAGCTCCACGGTGCAGAACCAGCAGGTGGTGTCCCGCAACTCCATCCCCAACCCGGTGATGGAGATGTACCAGCGCTGCGACAAACCCCCGCCCCTCAACATCCTCACACCCTACAGGTACGGGCACAGCTCTCCCTGGGGCTCCAAGGGGGTCCTTCCCATGAGAAGGGTCAGGTGTGCCCCCATTTGTGTGCTGTGCTGCCCCCTCATTGTGTGGGATGCTTGGGATGAGTGTCCACAGCCTGCAGGTGGTGGCTGCTGTGTTGGATGTGTCTGTGGTGGGGCAGCAGCTCATGGTCATGGTGATCCCAAAGCCCTTGGGATGGGGAACAGGGGGTCTTGTCCTGTGGCTGGTAACCCTCCCTCTGCCCTTTGAACCCCCAGGGATGACAAGAAGGATGGCCTCAAATTCTACACCGACCCCTCCTACTTCTTCAACTTATGGAAGGAGAAGATGCTGCAGGCGACAGAGGACAAGAGGAAGGAGAAGCGCAGGCAGAAGGTGGGTGGGGGCAGCAGGTGGACAAGGGGGCAGGAGCTGGGGGTACTCGGGACCTGGGGACAGCCATCTCCTGGTGCATCCTTTGTCAGAAGGATGGGTGCATCTGGGCCAGGCTGGAGGTGGAGCCGTGGCTTTGTGTCCCCCCAGGAGCAGCGGCTGGTGGAGGACTCCACCCGGGAGGTGAAGAAAGTGAGGAAAGCCCGCAACCGGCGCCTGGAGTGGAACATGATGGCGTATGATAAAGAGTTCCGGCCGGATAACAGGTTCTCACCATCCCCCTATCACATGGCATCATCGGAAGGATCACTGTCCCCAGATAATAGGCAGGTTCTACCTCCTACACCTTCAGCTCACGGCTCTCCTTTGCTTTGCTCTTCCTCTCCGTCGTTGTGGGGGACGTGGTGCCCACAGCAGGGTCGGGGTGTTCAGCTGTTAGCCTGTGGATAGCTGGATAGCCTGTGGTAGCTTCATGGATAGCTGGTGTCCCCAGGGTGTCATCCTGGAGCTCAGGAGGTGCCTTGGCACTAGGATAAAACTGGAGCACTTTCTGTTTCGCAGCTAAGGGTTCAGCTCTGTTGTGTCGTCCCCTGTGCTCTCACTCTGCTGTCTTGTACATTGATATTTTCATGGCCTTTTCTTGTTTTGTTGTCTGAATGCCAAACAACTCCCAAACCAACCCCAAGCTCCCTCAGGAGTACAACAGCCGCCTTCTCCCGTGCTGCAGGTCCTACGCGTCGGATGCTGCCGACCACTCGTACCCGGCCAGCCCCAACCACCCAGCCCAGCTGCTGGCCCCCGCTGCCCACCTGGGCCCGGCGGAGCACAAGGAGGGGCTGGCGGCCCCCACGCCCCCCGAGCACGGGTTCAGGCCTGCGGGCAGCCGGCAGAACAGCCTGACCCGCCTGCAGCAGCCCCACGCGCCGCCGCCCCCCGAGGCCGTGCTCAACGGGCCCAGACCCCACCTAGTCAAGGATTACGGGTAAAGCTTCAGCCTGCTGGCTGATGGAGGGGTGTGCAAGGGAAGGGGGGCTTGGTGGGGGTCTGACCCCCCATTTTTGGGCTGATGGAGGAGGAGAGACCTCCCCTGCATGGTCCAAAACTGCTGGTGAGGGGCCAAATCAGTCAGGAGCACTTTTGGGGTAATGTCATTCCGGATAACGGGGCAGGGCGGATGGAGGGTTTTCCCCTGGGGTACTGCCTGCTTTCCACCACTGCATTAGCCATAGCCCATCCCACCAGCAGAGCTCCACCACCCTTCTGACTCTGGGACAGAGCTTTCATTGAGGTCCAGAGCAAACCAAGCCAGAGTGGAGGCAGCTGGGTGCTGGGATGGGTGATGGATGCTGGATGGGTAATAGGAAATCCTTCAGCAGTGCTCTGGCAGCCAGGAGGGCCAGGTGTGCCCTAGAGGGCATCAGGCCCAGCATCACCAGCCAGGCAAGGCAGGAGATTGTCCTGCTCTGATCTGCACTGGGCAGCCTCACCTTGAATACTGGGGGTGGTTTTGGACACCATAATATAAAAAAGACACAGAGATATTAGAGAGTGTTCAAAGGAGGCCATGAAGATGGCAAAGATGACACCATAAGATAAAAAAGACACTGAGATATTAGAGAGTGTCCAAAGGAGGCCATGAAGATGGTGAAGGGCTTTGAGGAGAAGCTGTGTGAGGAGTGGTTAAAGGCATTTAGAGTGTTCAGCTGGAGGAGACTGAGGGGAGACATTATTGCAGTCCACAAATTCCTGAGGGGAAGCAGAGGGGCAGATGCTGATCTCTTGTTTGTGGTGACCAGTGACAGGACCCGAGGGAATGGCCTGAAGCTGTGTCAGAGGAGGTTTAGGTTGGATATCAGGAAAAGATGCTTCCCTCAGAGGGCCGTGGGGCACTGAGCAATCTCCCAGGGAATGGTGCCAGCACTAAACCTGGGACTCCAGGAGCCTTTGGACGGAGCTCCCGGGGATGCCCAGGGTGGGGCTGTTTGGGATGTTCAGGAGTTGGACTGGATGATCCCTGTGCTCTGTGATTCCCGTGGCTCTGACGCTGTGCCCCGTTGCAGGCCGCAGCCGGTGCCCATGGCCGAATACTTCGTGCCGCCGGCCCCGCCGCCACCGCCGCCCGTCATCCCTTCGGCGCAGACCGCCTTCGACAGCCCCATCTCGGCTCCCCCCGCGCTGGGCCCCGGCTCGGCCGCAGCCCCCAACTACGCCCCGTCGCCGCCCCCCGCGCCCCCCGGGCCCTACTCGGCCTCCCCGCCTCAGAGCGGGCCCATGGCCCCCCCGGTGGCGCCGCCGCCGCCGCCGCCCGGGCCCCCGGCCGTGTCCGCCTCGCCCGCGCACTCCGCATCGCCGCCGGCCCCCGCCGAGCCCCGCAAGCCGCAGGTGCCGCTGATGCCCATGAGCGACGCCCGGAGCGACCTGCTGGCTGCCATCCGCAGGGGTGAGTGTGGGACACCGCTCCGGCCGGGACACGGGGCTGGGTGACACAGCTGGGTGGCACTGGTGACACCGGGGGCAAGATGAGCTCTTGGTGGGCAGGTGATGGGGGAGGATGGTGGGACCTCGCCAGGGGAATAAAGGCAGTGTAGGTGCAATCTCCATGGCTGGAGGTGGAATGAAGCCCCACAGATTGCTGGCAGCTCCCAGGCATGGAGCTGCCTTTATTCCCCCACCAAGGTCCCACCATCCTCACCCATTCCCCTTCCTTTGGACACCCTGGCTTCCTTTGGACACCCTGGCTTCCTCCCAGGCTGTAGTGGATGATGTCTCCCGCATTTCCCTTTCCTGCAAATCTTCAGGTCAAATGGTAAATTTAACCTTTCAGAGGGTTCAATATCTTCAGGCTGAGTGGAAGCAGAGAAGGAGCTTTATTCTGTGATACAGCTTTGTAATGATAGATATTTATAAAATCCTAGCATGGTTTGGGTTGGAAGGGACCTTAAAGCTCACCCCCTTTCCACCCCCCTGCCATGGCAGGGACACCTCCCACTGTCCCAGGCTGCTCCAAGCCCTGTCCAGCCTGGCCTTGGACACTTCCAGGGATGCAGGGGCAGCCACAGCTGCTCTGGCAACCTGTGCCAGGGCCTGCCCACCCTCACAGGGAAGAATTTCTTCCTGACATCCAATCTGGGCCTACTCTCTCCCAGTTTACAACCATTCCCTCTTGTCCTACCCATCCTATCCTATCCTCCCACATAACTTTATAACCACCAGGGCAGCAACCCTCCTGTCTCAGCCAACATTTTACAACTGCGGGGGACGCTGTACACTGGGTGCACTCCCCCCTGAAGTCTTCCCCCTTTTCCTGTAGGAATCCAACTCCGGAAGGTGCAGGAGCAGTGGGAACAAGAGGCCAAGAAAGAGCCCGTGGGCAATGACGTGGCCACCATCCTGTCGCGCCGCATCGCCGTGGAGTACAGCGAGTCCGACGACGACTCGGAGCTGGACGAGAACGAGTGGTCGGACTGAGGGCCCCGGCTGGGCGGGCTCGGGCTCCTGCTCCCCTCCAGATGTGTATGGGCACCTTCCCCAGGGGGCTCCTGCTCCCCTCCAGGTGTGTATGGGCACCTTCCCCAGCGTCGCTGCCCCGGTCAGGAGCTTTGCTTTTACACTATGTCCAAAACCCTTCGGGCAGCAGCAGCAGCAGCAGCACTGGTAGGATACACCTCGGAGGCAGTGAGAGCAGAAATTAGCAGCACTTTCACAGTTAATGACTTCCAAAATTCTCTGAAGGCAGGTTAATAGGATTACTCCACATTTACACCTGGAGCAAGAGCAGAGACTGGCCCTGGGTGTGCTTTGTGAGAGGAGGGAGCCCCAGAGGCAGCAGTGCTTTTCCAGCTAAATGTTAATTGTGATAACGAGAAGCTCCTGGAGAAGAAGCCTTGTTTGCACAGCTGGTGCCACCACGGGAGCTCAGGGGTGGCCTTGTGGGTTTGGGGACGCTGGTGCTGGTGGTTTTGGGGTCAGGCAGCTCCAAAGGCTGGGTGTGGGCAAGAGCCTCCTTCCCTACAGAGCAATGCACCACATTTAGTAGCAGTTACACCCTTGTGTTGTTGCTCCCTGGAAAATCGTGGAATGCTTTGGGTAGGAAGGCACCTTTAGAGCCCATCTAGTCCAACCAGAACTGGGACACCCTCCACTAGACCAGCTTGCATGAGCAGCCCAAGGTGTTGGTGACCTCAGCCTGTATCCACCCTCAGAGCTGATTTTCTAGGAGCAAAGGGGGAAGGCAAGGCTGGAGTGGCTGGCAGGGAGAGCCAGCCTTGTCTGTGCTTGTCCTGCCTTTTCCAGCAAAGGAGTAGAAGTGTCCAGGGAGCTCCCCCAAGCCCAGCTCTCCTTGGCCTTAGCATGGCACCATTTCAGTGTGATTTGGGAAAAAGTGAATCAGACAATCTGCTGCTTTCAGGTAAACTCTCAGCTTGCACTTTGCAGCCCCACAAACTGTGCCTGTACATCTGGGATCAGCTCAGAGCCAGGCACTGATTCCCCCTGCCTGATCCTGCTCCTTCCCCTGTCCCAAGTTTGGACACTGATGGAGGAGCTGGGTGACCAGCCCCTGTTTCAGCACTGAAAACACCTATTTCAGCACTGAAAATACCTGTTTTCCCATCCAAACAGAGCCTGATCCATGGAAGATTTTCACAGAGCTACAAAGGGAGGGGGCACAGAGGAAGGCAGAGCAAAGGGGTGGGAAATACTGGAAATATCCCGGGCAGGTGTGAAAACCTGCAGAGAGCTGGGAGAGGTTCCCCACCTGTGGAAAACAGGCCAGCACCAGCTGTGGATTGGCCAGTGTGGTGTCCCCAGACCCTCCTTGTGCTCCCCTCTACCACAAATCCCTGAACAGGGAAAGCTGAGCTCTGTGCCCAGTTCCTGCCTCTCCCAGCAGCTCTGCAGGTGATGGCTGCTTCAGCAGGATTTTGGCTATGTAGAAGCAGCCAGACCTGCAAAAGAGGTGGGAGGATATGGCTGAGACCCAAATGCTGATGGCTGAATTCACAAAATCCTAGAATGGTTTGGGATAAAAGGGACCTTAAAGACATCTTCTCATTCCAACCCCCTGCCAAGGGCACCTTCCACTAGAGCAGGTTGCATATTTCAGCTTGCTGGTGTTGAGCAAGGTCCCAAACATCTGCTCATTTGTCCCCAGTGACAAACCCCTCATGGCCTCATGGAAATGCCCCCAGGAGCTCTCCCTTCTCTTGAGTGGCAAAAAATGGTCTCTTGTACCTTGGATGTGACACCTTCCACACCTCCACACCCAGGCTGGGAGCTGCTGAGTGGGCTTGAGCAGGGGTGCAGAAGGGATTTGGGATGTGGGAGAGGGCAAGGCAAGAAGCAGCAGGATACAGGGAATAACTCATCTGCACAACTCAAGGAGCAGGAGTGACCAGAGGGACAGGGAGACACCGTGCCCTGCAGGTGGCCAGGAAATTCCTGGTGCACACTGAGAGCTCTTGGTTCTGGTGTTGACCCTCTGAGATGCAGGGAAATGGCTGCAGGAGGTTTTTACAGAGCCCCTGCAATGCCCAGGAGCTGCTTTCCTTGGGAAGGCAGCTGGGCTTTGGCTGGAGCAGGTTTGAAGGAGACAGTGTAAAAATTCAGGAGTGCAAAAATTCAGGGCAACATTTAAGGTGGAGTTTCTGGTGGAGCATTGTTAATGTAGATACAATCACAAAACTGTGTAAAAGCAAAGAGAAATTTGGTTTATTTAGGCAATTTAGGAAGAGTAATAACCCTTCAGGGGCTAGTGGAGCTGCTCTTGTGTGTTCCAGAGGTGGAGGGGCTGCAGAGCCACTATGGGGACCCAGCAGAGCTGAGGAGCCCCCCGGGCCTGGGAGGGGGCTCAGGGACACAGGGCCCTCATCCCTGGGCTCTGTGGCTGTCCCAGACTGCAAAGCTGAGCCTGTCCTGGGCTGTGGGATTTTCGGGGTCCCCAGGACAAAGGAGGAATTGAGAATCTGACTCCATGTTCTTACAAGGCTAATTTATTATTTTATGTACTTATATTATATGAAAGAATGCTATACTAAACTATACTGAAGAATAGAGAAAGGACACAGACAGAAGGTTTAACAAGATACTAATGAAAAACTCTGTGACCTCTTCCAGAGTCCCAACACAGCTAGACAGTGATTGGTCATGAAGTAAAAACAATTCACATGTTGGATAAACAATCTCCAAAGCAGCAAAACACAGGAGAAGCAATCAGATAATTATTGTTTTCATTTCTCTCTGAGGCTTCTCAGCTTCCCAGGAGAGAAACCCTGGTGAAGGGATTTTTCAGAAAATGTGACAGTGGCGCTGGTGGGAGCTGGAGAGCAGCCCAGGGCCCCTGAGAGATCCAGTCCCTCCTTTCCATGTCCCACTTGTGCTCTGTGTGTGTCACATGGGGCTGTGGCAACTGGGGCAGGACCCTGGGGGTGTGTGGCACTCAGCGCTGTCCTATGGCCCTGTCACCCTGTGCTGGGGCTGGACTGATGCTGTGGCATGGCAAAGGGCTTGACAATCACAGGAGGGTTGGGAGGGACCCTAAAGGGCATTTAGGTCACTCAGGCCACAGCTGCAGAGCAGATGCACAGCTGGCAGCCCCAGGGGGCAAGAAAGGCTCACCCCCATTCCCTCACATCTTTATGTCCTTACACCACGTCCCCACTGGTGTCAAACACCCATCCCAGCAGCCCCAGCACGTCCTGCTCTGCTGCAGGAAATGCCCTGAGAGCACAAACCCAGCTCACATTCTCAGCTCCATGGCCTCCCAGCTGGCTGGGAACATCCCCACCCTCCTCTACAGGGAGCAGAACTGCCATGGACACCCTCCAGCTGCCCTGGTAGCAGGGGTGGGATCCCCCATCCTCACCCCAGAGAGGGGGAGCTGGTGGAGAAGTGACCTCAGGGGGGTTTGGGCACCCATTCCTGGCCTGGCCATGGCTCACCCAGCTCTTCCCAACCCTCCCAGCAGCACCAGGGATCATCAGCTGGGAAAGGACCTCCAAGATGGAGCATGAATGCCACAGTCCCATGAGCCAGCCCATCCCCAGTGCCTTGCCCTGAGGGACTCAGCTCCACCACCTTCATTTGGGGCAGAATCACCTGCTTTTTGCTCAGGTGACCTCTGCAGTCCAACAGAAGTGGCACCAATTGCTTGGCTGCTCTGGGCTGTGCTGCTGGGACTGTGCCATGCTAATTAACACTGTCTGTCTGTCCCACATGCTGCACACTCAGTGGTTTGTACATATGTGCCTATTTCTGTGCATGCTCCCCAAAGTAGGCCATGCTGAGTTACACAACCTGAAATGCTCAAATCCTCATGAGGGTGATATAAAAGTGAATATTTAAGTATTTTATCTAGCTTGGCAGACATTAAAAAATACAATCCAGGTCGCAGATGATTGAATTTCTCCTGTCTCAAGAGTGCCAGAATTGGGCTGAGGAGGTTCTCCTGTACATTAAGGTATCGTGTTCCCTGCTGAAATATAGCAGTGGCATTTCATTGCCAAAGGAGAATCACAGAGTGCCAAACATTTAATGAGTCCAACTGATCTCCTGAGAGCTCCTCTTTCCATTTGATCTGCTTCCCCCTACTTGCCAATTTATGGGCACAGATTAAAAATAATAAATATGGCTGTCAACAGCAGGGGGAAATAAAATAAAATAAATAAAAATAATAAATATGGCTGCCAACAGCAGGGGGAAATATCCTGTGTCCATACAAATGGGCTGGGCTGGAGTCAGTGGAACAGTAAATGAGTAAATTTGGGTTCTGCTTGGAGATGTCAATGGGAGCTGTCATCCTTGAGGTCCATCAGGAGCCTCTTGGACATCCCAGGTGCATCTGGAAAGGGACTTTCCAGGGAGCAGTGTGCCTGTGGTACAGCTGTGAAGCTACAGCAGGTGTGAAGGCTGCTCCTGCTCAGGGTTGGTGGAAGTCCTGCAGTGTTCACTCCTGGAATTGTCTCCTGATTTGGAGTGACCATGGAGCTGGTGGTGCTGGTGACTCTCAAAGGATCAGTGTCCTGCAGGAAGAAAGGATTGGGCAGTTTCCAGTTTGTAATTTCCCAGCCAGGGAAGAGACACAGAGAGGAGCAATCACCCATCCCACAAGGGCTCCTGCCTTTGCAGCTGTTTCACCTTTGGGGAGGTTTCACTCCAGTGACAAACTTAGGGCTGAACTTGGCTTCTTCAGAGAGCTCTTTGTAAAGAAGAGCTCTCAAATTTCCTCCCAGCCACTTTTCCACCTCTCTCCCCCTTCCCAGACACCCAACAGCCTGGACAGAATCCTTGCAGACTTCCCTGAGCCTGAATTAACACCTCAGCTTTAACAAATGGGAGTTTTGCTGGAGGGAGGCAGGTGGCAGCCCTGGAGGTGGCATTTTGGAGGGGACATTGCAGAGGTCCCCAGCTGGCAGGAGCTCTGTGTCACTTCCTTGTGGATGGAGCAGGGATGGCCATGGGAAGCACAGGCTGTTCCTTTCACCAATATTCCTGTTTTTCCTGTAGCAGTAGTTCTTTAGGGGGTAAGGTTTTTCTCAGCTGGAATGTCACTTTACAGATTTAAAAAATAAATAAAAAATAAATAAAAAATAAGGGCAAGGAGTCTGTCCTGAGGAGTTTACAGTCTACAGTAAAGACCATGTAACCTGCACTGCACTTTAGAAGCCTCAAATGCTCACTGACCCATTAATTTCCCCTCCAGCAGCCCCTCGAGGGCAGTTGTCCCCTCCTTGGTGGCCCCTGAGCAGCACCAGCCACTCCCTGCTGGTGACAGAGCCCCGGGGCTCTCCTGCCCCAATCCCCACTCAGAAGTGCCTGAGCAAAGCCCAGGAGAGCCAAGCCATGCTGGGTTTGTCCCTGTGCCCTGGGGGGCTGTCCCTGTCCCCACACAGCTGTGCTCCCTGGATGGTCTCGGTGGGCTGGGAATGGCCTGGGAGCCCTCAGGGCTGTCACCAACCATGGCCCAGCCTCTGGGAAACCTCCTCCAGACACAACCCAAAGCCAGACTGGGAATGGTTCCATCTTTTTGAGAATCAAAGGGTTTTTGTGTGTGAATCTCATTTTTTTGGACAAACCCCAGGGACTTTAGGCTCACTCTCACAAGCTCCACCTTCTCCAGGTGAAAAATGTGCCTGTATTTGCCTGGTGGAGGGAATAAATAAAAACCAAACCCCAGAGTTAAGAACTTCAGGGAGGAGGTGTTTGCCCCAAAGCCTTCAGAGCTGTGCCCACAGGCAGGGTGGGACAGCAGGATGTCCTCAGGGCAGGACACCACCCTGGTGCTGTCACCCAGAGCAGGACACCATCCTGGTGCTGTCACCCAGAGCAGGACACCACCCTGGTGCTGTCACCCAGGGCAGGACACCATCCTGGTGCTGTCACCACCCTGGGGTGTCACCAGAGCCTGCAGCAAGGGCTGGGCTCCTGCTGAGGGGAACCGCAGGCAGGAGCCGCATGGAGGATGTCCCTGAGGGCAGAATTGATGTGACAGGAGCCAAAGTGGTGTCAGAATCACTGACAGTTCCCTGAGGCCACCACAGCACCACTGATGCTCCACCTCCCTGGGCATCTCCAGCAGGGATTGCCCCAGGGTGTCTCCAGCCTCTTCCTCCTCCCAGGAACAGGATTAAAGCTCTTGCTGGTTGTTGTGAGCCCCAGTGGGTGTGGAAGGAGCCTTTCCCTGCACACTGGCACTGCAGGGGGGTTCAGCTCAGGTGATTCCAGCTCTTGGTTCTGTGTAAGGTTAAGAGTGCAGAGAGGAGAAAATAAGGCAGAAAGGAACCAGCCCAGCATTTTAGGTTGGTTATTTTAGGTTGGTTATGCTCACATCATTTTAGGTTGGTTATTTTAGGTTGGTCATGCTCACATCAGCCTGCACAGGGGAAACCTCAGGCAGGCCAAAGCCACAAAGGGCAGTGAGGGGGTCAGTCTGTTCTGCAGGTCAATGTGGGACTGAGCTGTGGCACAAAGGAGCTGAGCCAGGTCTCAAGGAAAATCTTTCTGGAGGTGAGGATGGAGAAACTCAGGTCCCAGAGGCTCTGCCGTGGCTTTGGGAAGCCAGAGAGAAGCTCTGACCTTGTGTGCAGCCAGGGAGGGGTGGAGGTGCCCACAGGGCCTTTCTGGCACCTTTGTGATTCTCCCTCATCCCTGGGTGGGTACAGCCCCAGAGCATCCCCCAGGGCAGGGCAGCTCCTTTTGATTTTGGTGTTGAGCCTCAAATTGAATAAAGGTAAAATGTGCTGCAGAATAAGCACCTAAGAGGGAAGGGTGTGAGCTCCCTGCTGTTTCTGCTGGATTTCAATGGTTAAAAGGCAGCAGCTCCTCTGGACCATCCATGATCCACAGACTGTACTGAATAAACCATTAAGGTGGACAATTTAACATTTACCTTTTGATTTGGGGTAGCTCAGTTGAGAAATCTAATAATAAAATGTAAAAAAAAAAAAAATCTAAAAATAAGCAAACAAACAAACAAAACCTACCCCACCCACAAAACAAAAAAGCAAACAAGCAACTCACATGTGATTTCCAGAAGGATAAACTGTTCCCTTTCCTTCCCTCAGACCTAGAGGGAAGGTCAGACACAGCAGCACTTCCCAGTCAGTCAGCAGCAGAGTGAAGCAGGTGCTACCAGAACCACTTCCAAAAATCCCAGGAAAGTGGTGTTTGAGGAAAAGCAATAACCACATCACCCCAGTGCAGCAAGGAGAGCCTTTCCTGCTGCTGCAGGAGGTGCTTTTGTCCCTCCCCAGCTCAAGTGTTTCAAATCCCATTGATTTTCACCTCTCACTGGTGCTGTGCAATCCTGGTGCTCAGCTGGGATTGCTGACTCCATGGAAAATCCCTTCTTGCCATGGAAAAACCAAAAATTTTGTGTTTAAAAGGGAGAGGGCTTGGAGGCAGGGACAGCCTGTGATGCCCACGGAGAGCTGCTGATGATTTCCTCCTAGAAATCCTGCCAGGGCCCCAAAAATCAGTCATGAGCATCAACACCTCCCTCTCTGCTCCCCCTCCAGATTTAATTTTACTCTGAGGTGTTTCAGCTCTGTCTGTAGCTCTGGCCAGTTTTCCACAGATGGGGCTGCTCTTTCTGGTGTTTGTTGTCTTGGACAGCAGATCAGGTAAAGAAAGCAAATCACAGACTCCCAGAACTGGTTGGATTTCCAGTTTGGTTGTCCCATGGGCAGGGACACCTTCCATGAGACCAAATCCCACCCAACCTGCTCAAATCCCCACAAATTTCAAAAACCTTTTCCTTCAAAATGCATTTTCGGGGCCTATTGGGGCTGATGGCTTCTCACCTTAACAGACATCCTGAATTTTGGGGCTGCCTGACTTGTTGGGGGGACCTGAGGCAGGGCGTGAGTTTGGGGTGATGCTGAGCTGGGCTGGGACCCAGAGGTGCTGCTGGGGACAGCACGGGGCCAGGGCAGCTCCTCAGGACACAAGTGCCTTTCCTGGGCTGGCAGTGGGCAGAGCTCAGCTGGGCTGGGACCCTGGAGCTGCCCAGGGATCCTCTGGGATCCTCCTCCCACAGCAGTGTCCTGGGGAGCATTTTCACTCCAGCCTTGGGAACCTCTGAGCAGCCTGGAGCCATGGGGACAGTCCCCAGGGGAAGGTGTGGGGACAGTGCCCAGGGCTGTGGGGAGGGGACAATCCCTGTCACCACCTTGCTGTGGGGAAGGGACAAACCTTGTCCCTACCGTGCTGTGGGACATGCACGTGCTGTGGGTTGCTGCTGTCATGGGGCAAGCATTCAGGAGAGCCTTCCTCCTCCTCCTCCTCCTCCTCCTCCTCCTCCTCCTGCTGTCCACCCTGGGGCTGCTGGGCCAATGGCAGCTGCTACAGCACGACAGGATCCATCTTATTCCACCTTCCATCCTCTCTGGGGCCAGCAGGAGCCCTGACACCTCTGGGGAAGGCCAGGTGCTGTTGGAGAGTTGCTTTGGAGGGAATTGAAGGCAGATCAAAGCATCTCAGACCCCCAAACCCCTCTGCACCACCCAAACTCTGAGACCTCCTGGAGCACTGGGCACCCATCCTCCCAGAACAGAGCATCCAGAGCTCCAGATGGGCATTTCAAAAGCAGTTTTCTCTCCTTTTTGCATCAGCTGGTCACACACAGAGCCCAGAGCCAGGGCTGCTCTCTGTGGAGGTTGTCCCCAGCTCTGCAGGGGTGGCACAGAGGGAACAGGGACACCTCAGCATCCCAACACTCCTGCAAAGGGGTCATTTTTAATCACAGCAGGAGAATTACTCCATCTCCTTAGATTTGCCACTTGGTAGGAGGAGCTGGTGCAGGACAGGCACCTTCCCAAGGGAGGGTGACCCATTCCAGGCCAGGAGAGGCTCCCATTGCTCAGAGCTGAGTTGAGGGAGGAGATGTTCTCTGTCTCTGGGGTCTGTAACCGTGTGCCCTTAGTCAGTAGGTGAGTAGATGTTGCTGCCCGTGTCTATCTCCCCTGCCCAGTTGCTACATGTGAACAAGTGTATTTCTCCCCAGTGTTGTGGGTTCTGCCTGTGGTGACACAAGGATGGGAAGGGAGGGGTGACCTCGAGCTTCCTCCTGGACAGGGTAGAGAGGAAACCTGGACGGGTCCGAGGCACCGCTTGTAACTACATTTGTTCAAGAAATGTCATCTTAACCCCAAACTGTTGACACTTTATGCATGTGCTAATTAAATTTAAAAGAAAAAAATGACAAAAAAGAAAAAAAATTAATAAAGATTTTAAGAGGTTACAGTAGATCTGGGTCTGGCTTTTTGTTGGCTCGTGCTTTGCTGTGAGTTAATCAGCCCTGTGATGTTCCCTCCTCTGTTAGAGGCTGGGGCATGGAGGGAGCAGCAGAATGCTGTGATCTCTCTAAAACCCCTTCATTTGGAGATTCAAGTCCTCAAAGATCAATTAATTCCCCAGGGTGTTTAATCCCTGACTGCCTGGGTAATCAGAGGGCAGGGGCAGCTCTGTCTGTGCCTGGAGGAGCAGCAGGAGCTGTTCCCTCCCAACCCCTCTGTGTCTCCAGCAGCTCTTGAGCTCATCCAGCTCCTCCTGATCCCAGGAGAATCACAGGGGAAACACAGACCCCAGGTGAGGGAAAGCAGAGATCTGTTCTGGACTCTGAAATAAAAACACAGACACACAGAGCATGGCACATACCTGGGACAGCAGCCCAGATCTTCAAAGGTTTTAATTTTACCCCACGCCCCCTCCCCAGATTTTTGGATATCCTCTTGACAAATCACTTGAACAGTTTTATTTACAGTAATAAAAATAAATTACTCTTACAGATGAATGTATAATATTATACACAATAGAGATACAGTGCAATAACAGCATTGATTTGTTTTCACTCATAAAGTGCATCGAAGGGGCTTGATTGAACCATAACTGGATGACAACTGTACATTTCCCTTTGAGATCCACTTTCCCAGTCAAGTTTAAAGGCTCATGACAGCACTGACAGCAAACAAGGTGCTGTCCTGATTGCTGAGGGGTGGCCTCATTCCTGGGAAATCAGGGAGGCAGGGAATGGGGGATGGATGGATGGATGGATTCCCACCCTGCCTGTGCTGCTGGCAGTGCCCGGCCAGCCTGGCCTGGGGCTCAGCGCCCAGAGGGGGCACAGGGCAAAAAAAACTCATCAAAAACACCAGAATCCCACCCCTGCCTCGGGGCTGGAGGGTTCCATGCCCGGGGAGGACTCTCTTTATCACCGTGTGCTCTGTCCCTCCAGCCCCTCCTTGTGCTGCAGAGCCTAGGGCTGCAGCCAGACCCTGCCCAGCTGGAATAAAGCTTTTCCTGGGACCAGCCAGCTGTTTTCCAGCTGCCAGAGCCTGCAGTAAGGCCACAAACCTGTGCTTGTGGTTCCAGTGGCCAGGGGCAGGATGTGCTGTCAGTGCCCTGCCTGCTGCAGCCCCAGAGCAGGGCAGGATCCCCCTGGAGCCCACAATCCCTGAAGGCAATGAGCTGGAAACAGCTCACTACACCCCTCCAAGGCAGGGAGTGAATAAAGGGCATCACAGCACCCCTCTGAGCTGGGTTTTGTGCTGAAAAGCCCCTTTTCTGTCTGTGCTGCAGAGTTTGCAGTGGGAATGGGGACACTGGGGGTGCTCAGGGGGGTTTTGCAGTGGGCAGCTGCACTGACAACACAGGAGATGCAGGTGGAGCTGCCTCACCTCACCAGAGGCAAGGCTGAGAGGAGTTACAGGGAATACCATGTGCACCCAACAATTATTCCTGACAATTAGAAGTGAACTGTTAATTCTTCATTAGCAATGACATGGGTCTCGATGCTGGTCAGGACACACCAATACAAGTGAGTACCAATGGCCTTGTAAAAGGTCTCCCCACCCCAAATTTGATGCTTTTACAAGAAAGAGATACTTCATCACCTCATGAGAACAGTAATGGTTTCTTGGGGGTTCATTCCAGGTTCAATTCAAACTCTTTGATATGAGCAGGCTGGGGCTGCCACATCAGGACTGTGACCCTTGGAACCTTTACAGCTGGTTACTGGCATGAGGCTGCCTAAGGAGAGACATTTTCACTGCTCAAAGCCCCAAACTTACCAAAAAGGAAAAGGAGAAAAGGAAACAAACCCCAAAATAAAACTAAGCAGCTTTGTTGGTAGAGTCTATACAATTTAATAGGGTTTTTTGTACTTTTTTTAAAATTTCTCATACTGGGGCAGGCACAAGGGCTTGTGTAAATGCACAAGCTCCCCCAACCCTGGCACATCTCCAGGAACCTCAGGGCAGCTGTGGTTACATCCCAGCCCACAGGTGGCCCTGGCCTTGTCACAATGTATTTGAGGAATGTTTGCTCCTTCCTTCTCCTCCTCACCCTTTCCTCATCCCCCCAACCAGCCAAGCACCAGCACCAAAAGCTTTGCACCTCCACATTCTGCTGGCCACCAGCTCCTGGTGGAAAAGCCAAAGGCACCCAGAAACCTGTAAATAAATCAGCAAATAACCCTGGATTCATTTCCCTGGCTGTGCTGATCCCTGCCATGGGCCCAGGGCTGGTTGGATGCCACCTGGAATAACTCAGGACCAGTTCTCTGCCCATTTCTGCTGCTGTACATCCAAACCAGCTCCTGGAGAGTCCAGGAGTGACAAGAGCTCAGCCGGGCTCTGGCCTCTCATCCTTTATCAAAAGCCATTTTTGATGGCAAAGCTCAGAGTTTGAAGATGCAGAGGCAAATCCTGGCCAGGGTGAGGACAGGGAACAAACACCCCCAACCAAACACCCCCAACCAAACACCCCCAACCAAACACCTCCGACCAAACACCCCCAACCAAACACCTCCGACCAAACACCCCCAACCAAACACCTCCAACCAAACACCCCCAACCAAACACTCCCAACCAAACACCCCCCAACCAAACATCCCAACCAAACACCCCCCAAGCAAACACCCCCAAGCAAACACCCCCAACCAAACATCCCCAAGCAAACACGTCCAACCAAACACCTCCGACCAAACACCCCCAAGCAAACACCCTCCAAGAAAACACCCCCAGCCCTCTCCAGGCAGCTCCAGCTCCCACCTGGAGGGGCCAGGGGACATCAAGGGACACCTGCAAACTTCCACCAAACCAGAGACCCTGTGCTTGGCAGGGCTGCCCCTGTCTCAGCTGAACAGCACAATCATTGAATCAGAGGCTCTCAGAGCCCTCAGTTTAACAGAGATGCAGAATCCCAGGTGGAGGAGGCCTCCCAGCACATCCAGCACCAGGAAAATGGAGCACTGGGTGTGCTCCAGGTGCTCTGTGTCCTTCTGGTGTGCCCAGGAGGGGGACAGGGGCTGCTGGGCTCTTCTCACCAAGGTTTGGAACCTCAGTGAATTCACCAGCTGGAAACCCCATTTTGCTTTTGGTGCCTGCCCATTGGTGCCTCATCCACATGGGACTCCTTTACATTCATGGGAGCTGCTCCCTCTTTATGGCAGCAGAACCCCATCCTAAAGCCCTGAATTCCATCCTAAAGACATCCCAAAGCACCATGACATTCCACCCTGCACTCAGCAACACTGCCCCAGCAAGTCATTTCAGGTTTTAAATCAACTTTGCTGCTGCTCAGCACGAGGAGGCTCCAAAATCCATCATCCCCCTGATGCCCAACATTGCCAAACTCCAGACTTTCCCAGTAAAAGGTTTTCTCTGTGGGAAACAGAACAAAAGCAGAACCAAAGCACTGCACTAAAATGGTCAGAGGTTTCCACAAGGCAACACATGGCAGAGCAACCTAAACCTCTTTATCCTCTTCCTCACTTCTCATTTCCTCTGACAAAACAGGAGGGGAAAAACAGCAAAAAAACACCTGGAAATTGCACTATTTTAATTTTGGGCAATGACTGAAAAAATGCCAATTCATCAAAATGGGAATTTTTTAGAGGAGATTTTTTAAGACTTTTCCTGAAACCTAACAAGTGTTGTTAATAGCTTCCACGGGCAGCTTTAGCATCTCAAAGAAAGAGGTGCTAGACCATCACACAAAAAGAAATTAGATTTTTATTTTACAGTAATTCTGAGCATGGAACGGGCTTGTATCACATCCTGGTGCTGCTGTGAGCTGGGTCAGGGCACTCAGGGGCCAGAACTCAGAGTTTGCCTTTGCCAAAGGGGCTGGAAATGAGTTTGGGTGAGCACCCAATGTCCTGCCCTTAACCCTTAACCTCACCTGGCAGGGGCTGTGTCCCAGCTTTAGCTCCTCCCATCCCAAATCTCTCTCCTCGTGCTGTGGAGAGCCACAGGGAAAAATTTTTCATTTATCCTCATTTGACTTTGGCAAAAATCATCAGTGCATCCCTCAAACTGAGACACGTTTTACATAAGCAACCAAACTCTAAAAAGAACATTGTTAAAATCAAGCTCTTCAGCAACAGGGAATTTATTGGAAAGCCAAGAAAATGCAACTTTTTTTGTGTCAAGGTTTCTCTGGAGCTGATTAGTAAAACTACCTTTCATCTAAAGATACAAAATGAGCTGCCCAGAGAAACAAATCCTGGCTTCTAGCTAGGGTGGTTGTAGAAAAACATTTCAAATGTTCACAATGTTTCAAAAAGGGTTTAAGCTGTTGAGTTTGCACACTGAGGAACTGCAGGGACCTGGCTGCACTTTAGAAACCAGAAGAAACAGAATGAGTAAAGTGTTTATATAAATATTAGTCTCACATATATATTTACTTTAAAACTTACATTGATTCCACATTGTGCCAACTGCCCATTCTCCAAGGAATTCATCGGAGAAAGGAAATGGAAAAAGAACCCCAAACCCACAAAACATAAAAACTCCAAGACTGGCCACCTCTCACAGGCAGACAACAACTCCAAGCCCCAGGCACACTTGGGAGCCTCAGAGCTTTCTCTTGTGCACTTGGCTCTGAGGAGCAAGAGATTCATTGCACAGACCCAGGGGCAAAACCAACCTGGAATGTCTGTACCCGGCCATAAAGTGACTCTGTACCCTCTGCAGCCACACAAAGCAAGAACAATTCTTCCACTATCACAGACTCACAGAATGTTACAGGTTGGGAGGGACCCCAAAGCTCACCCAGTGCCACCCCAGCCATGGCAGGGACACCTCCCATTGTCCCAGGGTGTCCCAGCGTCCAGCCTGGCCTTGGGCACTGCCAGGGATCCAGGGGCAGCCCCAGCTGCTCTGGGCACCTGTGCCAGGGCCTGCCCACCCTGCCAGGGAACAATTCCCAATTCCCAATTTCCCATCCATCCCTGCCCTGTGGCACTGGGAGCCATTCCCTGTGCCCTGTCCCTGCACACCCTTCCCAAAGTCCCTCTCCAACATCACAACAATTTCTCTACAGCAAAGCAGAATATTTGGGGTCTCCCAAGCCCCCCATGCCAGGACCCCGGGCAGGATCCCGCTGTGTCCCGAGCCACCCTGGATGTGCCACCCCACCCCTGCCCCTCTCCGGGGCTTGCCTGGCTTCTCCCTTTCTCCTTTCTCTATCAGTGAATGCACGATTCCACCTCCCGGCCAAAAGAAAGCCCAGGATAAAGGACACTTCATCATCATCATCATCATCATCATCACGGCCTCACCACCACCACAAAGCACAACGCACAGCTCGGGAATGTCGGGGCTGAGGAAGCGAGCTGAGGTGGCAGCGCCAGCAGTGACACGTGTGGTGACAGAGGCTCCTCTCTCGGGGACCCCGGAGCCCTCTTTGGATGAACCCCCAGCCCATGGAAACAGCGGGTGTGGAAGGGGGGACAGCAGCGCCCCACTGCCCTGCTGGGCCCTTCCTGGGCCTCCCAGATTTGGGGTGCAGGGCACCCCCCCTGCCTCGCCACCCCCACACCCAGGCCCTGCCCCCCACACGCTGGGGAGGGGGGGAAGGAGGGAAGGGGTCCCGGGTGCCCCCAGCCCTGCCACAGCCCCGACCAGCCCCGCCTCGAGCGTCCCTCACCCGCAGCTCCCCAAGCACAGAGGCGCGGGCAGCCCGGTCCCTCCTCCCCCGTTATTGCATAGCAGCATCGCAGGCCCTGATTGCGGGGGACGGGCACTGCCACCCCACGCTGGGGACCAGCCCCGCCGGGGGACGCGACACTTCCTGCCCATCCCTGCTCCCGTGGGATCTGCCCATGGATGTGCCCCGAGGCCCCCGCTGCTCCCCTGGCTCCTTACCCCGAGAGCAGAAACACGCCATCGTGCGAGGATCCTTTTTCTTTGCTTTTTCTCTCTTTTTTTTTCTATCTTTCTTTTTTTTTTTTTTTTTTTTTTTTGGTGTTTTGTGTTTTTAAATAAAAAATAAAATGTGTAAGAAAATAACATTTCTAAAGGAAACCATCATCATTCTACTCTCTCTCTTTCCTTTTCTCTTTTGCTGCTTTTTTTTTTCTTTTCTTTTCTCTTTTTGGCCATCTTTCCATGGAACGAGATGTGCTGACCGGGGAGGGGACTCCTCCCGGTAGGAGACAATAACGACAGAGGGGAAAAAGAGAAGGAGCAGGAGAGCCAGGGAGCGCCTCTGGCTGCGCGCTCAGTCCTCACACGTCGCTGGATGTCCTTGGTCTGGAGGAGAACGTGGAGGGGATGCACCCGCAGCAGGCCAGCCACAGCGACTTCTGGATGTCCGGGTTCCGGAAGGCGTAAATGATGGGGTTGATGAGCGAGTTGCAGGTGGCGGGCAGCGCCAAGGAGTAGGTGTACACCGCGGGGTAGCTGGAATCGGCCACCAGCGAGTAGATGGCGAAGGGGATCCAGCAGAGCGCGAAGGTGCCGAGGATGAGCGAGAGCGTGGAGAGCCCTTTGCGGGTGGAGGTGGCCTGCGCCGTGGCGATGAACTGGTGCTGCACGGCGATCTGCTGGGCGTGCCGGAAGGCGATCTTGCAGATCTGCAGGTACAGCTGCATCATGAGCGCGAAGAGCAGCAGGAAGGTGACGGCCAGCACGGCCGCGTTGTCCTTGGTGACGGGCCGCAGGATGCTGCAGGAGCTCTGGTCCCGCAGGCAGTTCCAGCCCAGGAGGGGCAGCAGCCCCACGCCCAGGCACAGCAGCCACATCAGCAGCACCATGGCGCAGGTGAAGCCCAGCGTGCGCTCGCTGTGGTAGGTGAGCGCGTTGTACAGCGACAGGTAGCGGTCCACGGTGATGGCCAGCAGGCTGCAGACGGAGGCGGAGAAGGCGGCCAGCAGCAGCCCCGCCGCCGCCAGCTCCGCCGCCTCGCTGGGCGGCCGCAGCAGGTAGCGCACGGCGAAGTTGGCCACCAGCCCCAGCCCGGCCAGCAGGTCGGCCAGCGCCAGGCTGCCGATCAGCAGGAACATGGGCGCCCGCAGGCTCGGCGTGTAGAACAGCACGGCCAGCACCAGCGCGTTCTCGCCCGCCACCGCCGTGCCCGTGGCGCACAGCGCGATGTCCCAGGGGCTCACGGAGCCCGCGGCAGCGGCCCCGCCGCCCGGCGCCGCCGTGCCCGGCCCGGCCGCCGCCGCCGAGGGCCAGGCTGGGGGCTCCGAGGCGTTGCCGAGCCCCGGGAGCCGCTGCTGCTGCTGCTGCGGCTGCGGCGGCCACGGCTCCCCCATGGCGGCGGGGCCGTGCAGCATCGCTGGGGAGAGAGGGAGAAGGGGGCGGTGAGCGACGGATCCCGAGCCCCCCGAGAGCCCCCCGAGAGCCCCCCGAGAGCCCCCGGAGAGCCCCCCGAGAGCCCCGCGCCCAGCCCGGGCAGCGCCGCGCCTCGACCCACGCCCGGAGCCCTGACCGAGCCCGGAGCGCCCGGGCCGGGACACCGCGCCCCGCACCGCCCCCGCCGCCGCATCCCCGTCAGCCCCACTGCAGCTTCCCAGGCACCGAGCCCCCCATCCCCGGCTCGCCGTGCCCCCGCCCCGCACGCACCCCTGGCCGCTATCTCCCGGCGGGCTGAGGCCGAGCACAACTCATCGCCCCGCTGCCCGCAGCCGCCTCCGTGCGCCCGGCTCCATGCAGGGTCCGCAGCCACTGCGCACCCGGTGAGGAACCGGCCGCCCCCTCCTCCTCCTCCTCCTCCTCCCCTCCCTGGGGCACGGCCACCTTTGCTACCTATTTATAGCGCAACCCCCCAGCCTCCCCTCCCGCAGCCCTTTCTTTTTTGCGTGCGGTGAGTAAAAATAAACACTATTAATAGGCCAGCGCCTGTATGCGGAGCCGCTGATGGAAGGAGAAGGCAGCGGCAAGGAACAGCCTACGTTAAGTTTCTCCTTCCTCCCCGCCTTTCCCTCCTTGGGAAAAGGCTGCTGCAGGATGCTCCCGGCCGGCGGCAGCATCCTGCCGTGCCCGCAGCAGCGAATCCCCCGCCCGGGGCGGGCAGCCGAGGTGTGAAGGTCGGGGCTGTGCCCGCTGCGGTCCCCGCCGCCACCATCGCCCCTTCCCGCATGCAGCCGCGCCGCCGGGGCTTGTTGTTTTACCTGGTTTTAATGCTCGAGGATCGGCTCGCTCCCCCCACCCCGTTTTTTTTATTTTTTTTTTCCTCGCCGGTCCTTCCAGCCCTCGGTGCGAAGCCTCATTCCTCGGCGAGCATCGCTAATAGCGTTGGCAGAGAGCTGGCATCGACTTGCACTTAATATTCCTGCCCCATTGGATCTGCTGATAAATCTCAACTCTGACGTCAAAGTCTTCACTTATATTCATGATCCAAGTCTGTGAATCAGAGGCGCTGTGATCAGAATAACAACAAGGCTGGCTCCGCGCTCGCTCCCCATCCATCCCCGCACACCCGCGGGCACGCCCCGCGCCCTCCGTTCATTCATCAGCCTCCCGCCAAGGTCGGGCCCGCTGCACCTGCGTCCTGCGGATGCAGCTTGGGCACCGGCCAGGCCCGGGCTCCTCGCTGGGTTTATTTTTACCGCTGGTGCCGAGGGACGCGGGCACGGATGTGAAGGGAGGGCGGCGATCCGGCTCCGGGGCCGCGGTGCTCAAGGACAGTGCCCGGAGAGCGGCACCGAGCGGGCACGGCGGCTGAGGCTGCTCGGGGATGCAGCCCCGACCAGGGGCATCCCTCGGCCCCGGAGCCCTCACCCCACACGGGCTCCCTCCAGCCAGCGAAACGCTGGGATGAGGAGGAGCTCACGGGAATTGGGACCTGCCCAAGGACGCTGAGTATGGGGTCTGTCCCCCTCAGCGCAGCACCCACCCATCCCCAGAGCTTCCTCCCCGACTGTTTGGGAAAGGAACAGCCTGGAAAGGAACAAATCCCAAAGACACGAGTGTTTTTCCAGCTATAAATGGCTCCGTGATTCATCTCGGGAGCAGGATCATCAAAGCAGGGATGCTCAGCTCCTGGATCCACAGCATTTCAGATACACCTTCTCCCCTGCTTCCTATTGGTTTCATAACACTCCAGCTTCCCCCTTTCATCCCCCTCTCTCTCCCAGGCTGCTGCAGCCTGCTCAGCGCTGCATTTCCAGCTCCCGGTGTGCAGAGATATTTGGGTGAACAGCAGCGATTGTGGCTGAACCCAGCCGCCCCAATTTGGAGCATCTGGGTTGCTAATCAGGCCAAGCCCCGTCCCGGGGGATGCGAATCCTCATCTACCTGGGGCCGCGTCACCGAGCGCGGCACAAGGGGCGGAGGAAAGCCGAGCAGCGAGGAGCTGAATGAATGAATGAATGAATCGGATCCCTCCCGCTGCCGGGAATTACGCACGGCCGGGGATGGGGAGAGGCTGAGCAGCCCTGCCAGGCTCCCCCGGCAGCAGCTCAACACAGAGGTATGATGAGTGTCTTATCCTGAGAAATTCAGGGCCAAGAAGCACAAGCGGGGACTGAGCTCCTGTTTCTGGCAGAACATGTGGCACAGCTGAGTACCAGGCTTTCATGTCACTTAAAAGCAGGAGCTTCAGATGACACAGAAAATCCGGTGAATATGAGCCTATTCCTTCATCATACAAAATAAAACCTGCCAATAAGCAAAAGAAAAATTTGTCTTTAACTGGGATCTTCCCTTCCCTTCCCTTCCCTTCCCTTCCCTTCCCTTCCCTTCCCTTCCCTTCCCTGACACAGAAATCAGCCCTGGGGCTGGTGTAGGTGTAGTGGTGTAAAAGTATCCCCTAAACCAGGGGTAAAGGTGGCAATATTTCAGAAATTCAGATAGCATTGTATCATCAACAGCACTTTTTTGGACTCCTTCTGTGGTTATCACTTGATTCCATCCAGGCTGGGAGAACGGTGTTTGTGAAGCATTTCTAAAGGAGGTGAGAGGATAACGGGAATTCCAATCGCAGCTGATCTCAGCCACTCCCCTGCTGCAGGGAGCGCTGGCGGCAGAGGCGGAGGGGATGCTCCGGCCGTGCCTGGTGCTCTGTGGGGCCGGGCAGGGCTGTCCCCGCTGTCCCCACCCGCAGGGCTGATGAGGATGGGCACACCCAGCACACACCCTGTGTGTGTGACCCGGCCTGGCCCCTGTCCCCTGAGCTGCCCCTGGCAGGGACACTGTCAGCGTTCACAAACACACAATCACAGAATGGTTTTTATAGAAGAGCTCTGGGTGTCAGGGGTACAAACCCAAATCTGACCCCGACATGTTTTTGTATTCTATCGTTATATAACTTTCATGTTAGTTATTAAACTGATATTGTTCTATTGGATACATAGATTTCATCCGAGCATGGGCTCCTCGTGGTCTCCCTCAAATTTCTAACATAGTTTCTCATGATTCTTCTAATGATTAAACAATAATATGTTTAATTACTAAACAATCATCATATCTAACGATTATATCATTTATCATATACTGCTTAAGCAGGTGTAATTTCACATGATCCGGCAAACGCAAAGCCTCACATTTTCAGAGTCTATTTTTGACATTTTTCCAGGGCCCCACTAAGTCTAGCTTCTTTTAAACTCCCCGAATTTTATGATTTTGAAACCTTTTACTGTCACACAAGTGCTCCAGAGGGTCCTGGCTGATCCCAAACCCCGTGGGTGGCTGCAGCTGCCTTGGCCCCATCCAGCATCCCACCTTTCCTGCCCTCTCCCCTCAAACACCCACAGCAGCCCCTTCCCTCCCACCTCTCGCTCCTCCCCTCGCCATCCCAGCACAGATTTGCCCTAGTCCTGGGATGTTTTTGCTGTGTCCTACAGGAACACCAGTCCTGGCAGCGTTACCCCTCTGGGCTCCAGAAATTCCCTTTCCAAACACACATCCCAGTGGATTTCAGCCAGCACTGGGAGCTGCTTGTCCTCCTATCCAGGGAAAAGCAGCCCCATCTCTCCAATGGGATTTTTTTTGGGGTTCCCCTGTGCAAGGGGGAGCAGTGGATTGGAAAAGACCCCAAGAATGCTGAGATTTTTTGGTGACAAATATGACATTATCTTGCTGTGCCCAGAGCAGCCCTGTTGCACGTGAGAGGATGGGGCCACTGCATACCCTGTTTTCAAGGCTTGACAATCTACTTTTTCAAGTTGTACTCAATATTCTGAGCTCCCTGAGTAACTGCAAGACCATTCTGGGAATATTCATATTGCAGATATAGGAATTTATCAGTATTTAAATTACAGGCTCAATAGAGAGGAGCAAAGATCAAAGCTGAGCAAAGACACAAGCCTGACACTAATTACAGAGCAAGAGGCCACCAGCCTCACCTGGGAATGCTGTTCAGCATGGAAAAGGTCTCCCACCTTCATTCCTCACCATCCTCCTTGCATTTTGGCCCTTGGGAGAAAGCTCAGCGCTGAACAAGGCAGGTTTTCCTGTGGGGATGCTGGGTGCTCCCAGCCCAGAGCAGGGCTTCACCTGGGGCTCATCTTCTCTTAGAATTTCTGCTTTTCTGGTTAAAACCAGTGGGTGGCAAGTTAAAACCGGGCTGGCAGTCACTGATGACGTGGCTGTCCCAGGCCCATTCCACTGGGAACCAAAGCTGGAACAAAAGTTGCTGTTTAAGGCACACTGGTGGTACAGAGGGATAACCACAACTCCAATTCTCCAGCATTTTCACCTCCACAAGTACCAAAATCAGCTTTACATCTTTGCTTTGGGGAAACATCTTCACCCTTGGCATCCCACCAGCTTTTCCCAGCCCAGCTCCCACTCCTCTGGGAGCATCCTGTGGCTGAGCTGGCACATCCATGACTCCCTGCCTTGTGCCCCCCGAGCCAGGCTCAGAGCTGAACATTCCCCGCATTTCATTCCTCTTTTCTGCAGTGAGTGGATCCAGCCTCATTCCAGCACCTCCCTTGTTCCTGTTACTCCAACGGTGCTTGAGGAGCTGGAAGCAGGAAAAGCTCAGCTATAATTAGCAGTGCTGACTAATCAGGGTGGCAAACAAGCCCTCCCCAAAACGGGGCCGTGGGGGCTGCGCTGCTGCGAGCGATGGAGCCCTACATTCACAGGCTTTGCATAATTCCTGGTGGAAATGAGGCCATTTTCTCACTGCTGCCACTGGAAAGATGGGAATTCTCCAGCTGCAGCACCCCAGCCTGGTGGGAAGGACCAGGGCTCCGTCGTGGGTTGGGGTGGTGGAGATGTAGGTGCCAAAGCCAGGCATGGGAGGGTGGCAGGCAGGAGTGTGGCTGATGAAATCATCCAGCTCTGTGGAAAAGCTGCTGATTTGCCTGAAAATCCCTCTCCAGGTGGCTGGGGTGGGCCCTTCCAGGTCCTGGCTTGCAAGGGTGACCTGTGCCACAGCACTGCTGCAAGCCTGACTTTGCCTCTTGCAGAGCCACGGGCGGATCTTTGGCTCTGCCAGCAGCAGGAAACTCCTTCCTGCCCCTTCCCTCTGGGCTGCCCAGCCTGGGGACAGTGGGGACAGGGGGGACAGCGTGTCCCACTGCCCTGGTGTTGAAGATTGCAAAGCAAGATGTTTCCTATTCCCATCTGTATGGCAGATTACCTTTGTCAAGTGGGCAGTTTGCCTTTTCTCTCTCTTTGAGTGACCACATTCACACCTCCCTGGAGGGGACATTGCTGATAACAGCTATTGAATGTCCCTGCATGGCTGATAAGAACTACAGCATCCCATTGGGAGATGTGAGCCCAGAGGGAGGAGCCAAGCATTCCTACCCAGATATAATCCAGAGGTTTGGAGACACCAGCACGGCTTCTCCACTGGATTCCCCAGAGGAACAGCAGCTGCCTCTCCTTCCACTGCATCTTCAGAGGAAGAATCCATCCTTCTCTACAGGATCCCTGCTCCAGCAGAACCAGCCCTGACACTGCAGGAGGGCTGAGCCACAATTCCAATGGGACTGCTGCCAACACCCTGACCCACAGGGTGTCAGGTTGGGTTCTGACTCTGGCAGTGCTGTTCTAGTGTACTGCATTGTTTATTTTATCCTTTTATTTTTTTTCCTTTCCCTATTAAAGAACTGTTATTTCCTGCTCCCATATTTTTGCCTGAGAGTCCCTTAATTTAAAATTTATAGCAATTGGGAGGGGTGGGGAGGGTTTACATTCTCCATTTCAGGGGAGGCTCCTGCCTTCCTTAGCAGACTCCTGGCTTTCCAAACCAAGACACCTGGTGCTGTTACACATGCAGGGAACATTTCCCATTTAGGGGGACAGTGCCTGGCTGTGCCAGGAGGGAAGAAGAGATCCCAAGGCTCACTCCAACCTCCCCTCCTCATTCCCACCAAACAAACACTCAGCCAAGCCAGGGGGAGGATTTCTGCTCCTTCCATCAGTGATATCATCCCCACATGAATGGTTTTGCTCCAAGTCCTTTCCTGAGCTCCACGTTTTGGAGCACCTTTGCTGGCACATGCTGTGTCACCATATGTCACTGAGCAGGGCTTCTGGGAAAAGAGGCTTTTTTGTTTGTTTTTTTAAGGTTTTTTTTTTTTGTTTTTTTTTGGGTTTTTTTGTTTGTTTGGGGTTTTTTTGTTTTGTTTTTTTATTTTTGGTTTTTTGTCTTTTTGTTTGTTTGTTTGTTTTTGGGGGTGTTTTTTTTGGGTTTTTTTTTTTTTTTTGGTTTTTTTTTTTTTTCCCAAATAAAGGGGTTTTGCACTGTGTTTTGCTCCCTCTCCCAAGCTGTATGTGCTGCTCTGGCTGGGTGCCTCACCAGGAGTGACTGTTTCCCTAAACTGCCATTTCAGCCATTGGGAACACCAGGAGCCTGCAGAATATTCAGCAAAATATTCAGCAAAATATTCAGCAAAATATTCAGCAAAATATGAGTGTGACAATTAATAATTAACAATAACCCAATTTACCTGATGTGGCACAGAGGTGAGGAAGGTTTTCTAGGGGTTTGGATGGGGAAAAATAGGAAAAGTCCTTAAAAAACTAGAAAACTTGGAGGTTTTTGATCTGAGTGCTGAGCAGCCATCCCTCCCTGCTGTGCCCCTGCCACCAATGGGAGTTTTCCAAAACCAGGCTTGGAGTGAGCAGCCCTGAGCACCAAACCCTGGAGCCACAGCAGAGAAGCAGCTGTGAGCACCAGGAAGGTCCTGGCTCTGCATGGAAAACCCCTCAGCTTCCCCAAGGATACCCAGCGCAGCTGGAATCCACAGGCACCGAGTGTGGAATCCATGCAGGGATGGATTTGCTGCTCCATCCAACCCCTGAAACCCCTGGTGATCCCTCCTGGAGGACTGGCACGGAGAACATGAGGTTTTCCATGGGGGAACACGAGGTTTTCTATGGGGAACACAAGATTTTCCATGGGGGAACACGAGGTTTTCTATGGGGAACACAAGGTTTTCCATGGGGGAACACGAGGTTTTCCATGGAGAACACAAGGTTTTCCTTGGGGAACACCAGGTTTTCCATGGAGAACACAAGGTTTTCCTTGGGGGAACATGAGGTTTTCCATGGGGAACACGAGGTTTTCCATGGGGAACACGAAGTTTTCCATGGGGAACACATGGTTTTCCATGGGGAAAACCCCCTGTGGTGACCCTGGAAGCACCTCCAGCCCTCCCAGCTCCATTCCTGCTGGGCAGGAAGGACATTGGCTTCCAGAAATCCTGGGGAACAAATTCCCAGCTTTGAAGTGGAGCACCAGGCAGCTCAACACCCCCACACTGGTCCTGTCTATTTATTGGCTTTAACTCAGGCTTGTGACACTGAAACAGGACCCTGTGTGGAGCCACAGCACTGGGCTCCCCTCCTGAGCAGGGCACATTCCTGGGAATCAGCCTGGGGAGCCACAATGCCTGGGTGAAGAGTTTTCCAGGGTTGGCTGGGTTAGGACATCACCCAGAAAAGGCCACAGCTGCTGGCTGGGAGTGAAATCATTCCCATAAAGCAAATGCTTGACTTGGAAAAAATCTGTTTACTTATAGAGAGCCATGAGTGGGGCTTGCCAGCAATGTAGCCACATCCCAACCCTCAGCCTGAGCTGTGCCCACCTGGATTTTGGGGGTGTGGAAGTGGTTTTCCCTCTCTGGGCATTGCAATTTCTCCTTCAGCACCACTCTCCAAAGCTGTGTCAGCATTTGGAGATTTCCCCAGGATAAAAGAGACATTTCCAGGGGTGTGAACACCCAGCCAGAGTGGAGAGCTGCTGAACATCCTGGGAATTTCCCTTCTCCATCCTCAGGCTGGGGTTGGAAGCAGGGAGGGTCTCTGCTCAGGAATTCTCTCTGCCCTGGGGGCTCCGTCCCAAAGCTGTGCTGGGCCTGTCCCCTGGAGCTGCTGGAGGTGCCTTGGCTGAGGAACATCCCCCAGACCCCCACAAATGGATTCATGGCACAAAGGCACCTGGAGCAGGGAATGGGAGAAGCAGCAACAGGGAAACCCCTCCCAATTCTTCAAAACTGCTGAATTTGAAGGATTAGCGGGAGTTAAAAGCAGCAGGATGGATGGGGAGGATGAGACCCAGAACTGCACCTTCCCACCCAGGTTTGAGCTGTTCCCCCGGGGTTTTTCTGGTTTTTTTCCCTTCCTGAAAGGTCAGCTCCCTTGTCAGAGCTGGAAGTCACAAGCAGCATCCCTGACACGAGTGCAGCCGTGTGTGATGAGTCACTTGTTTAACAGGAAGAGGCTGCTGGTTGCTATAGGAATGGCAGCCGAGGGGAGAGGATCCCTCCCTTATCCTGAGCAAACTGAAAATCCCAACAATTCCGGCCCAAACCCCCCTTTGCTGAAACTTTTGGGCGCAGTTTGGTACCCTGGCTGCAGGGATGGCCAGGCAGGTCCCTGAGCATGGGACATCCTGGGCTTTGGGGACATCACAGGGCTGGAAAGAGTCCAGGGAGGGATCTGGATGAGCACTGGGATTGGGGTTTGGAGCTCCAGGGGTTTTGGGGTGACAGGGGCAGACCCTGCTGAGCTCCCCACCCCTCCTCAGGGCTTTTCCCTCCATTGAGGGAGTCACAGCATTCCCAGGAGACCCTGATCCCTCTGCCAGGAGCTGCTGCCCTGCTCGGAAAGGTGAGAATTGCACCGGGCTGGGGGAGCTGTGCCTGTGTCACCTTCGGGAATGCGGCCACCCGGGCACCGAGAACACACCAGTGTCACTGTGACCATCCCCTCCCAGCCAATGTCACCTGAGCCATCCCCTCCCAGCCAATGTCACTGTGACCATCCCCTCCCAGCCAATGTCACTGTGACCATGCCCCCTCACCAGTGTCACTGTGCCCATCCCCTCCCAGCTCGGTGACTGCCACTTTCATCCCCCCCGTTAGGGAAATTCATCCACAAACACCAAAGGTTTATGTCCAAAAAGGAGACAGAGGAGTCTCTTTTTACTTTATTGGAATAAAAGGAGAGGCCATGGGGCTTTCGCCTGGGGTGTCTCCAATTTTTGGAGCACCCAGCCTCCTTTTTATCCCAATTTCCAGCCACATTTCCCTTCTCTCTTTCCCCATTTCTGAGGTACTTGAGAGGTTCAGCTTCCCAGAACACCTGATCCCAAAGATTCCCCTCTAATGTATAACCCTCCCTTTTAATTTTTAATTCTTACAGAATTTAGGGGGTTTTCTTCCCCATTGTTTCTTTCCTCTTTCAATGTCTAATTTCATTTATCAAAAAACCTGAGGTTTATTTGTAAAAGCAAATATCTTTTTCCATTCATCATTCAGTGGAATCCTTCCCATTGTTTCTTTTACCTCCCAGTGCTTGTTTTATCTACCAGCAGCCCCACAGCTGGTTTGGAAAGATAAATCCACCATTCCTCCATGGGGGCTTGATGGTTTTGGGTGCTCTGATGCCACGGTGGCACTGCCAGCACTGGGGAAGGCTCTGTCCCACCACCTCTGTCCTCTCCAAACCACCAGAGCCCCTCCAAACCCAGCCTGGCAAATTCCCCAGGCGTTTTGGGAGCTCCTCACGTTGGCAGCACCACGCCCATGGAGGGGGGAGCACTGGAATTCCCTCTGCTCCACGAATCTCCTCGTGCTTCACGGGGTGCCTGTGCCCAAATCTGCATCGTTGGGGGCCTGAGTTCCCCAAATCCTGCCCTGCTGGGTCCCTGCATCCCAAATCCTGCCCTGCATCCCAAATCCTGCCCTGATGGGTCCCTGCATCCCAAATCCTGTCCTGCATCCCAAATCCTGCCCTGCCAGGTCCCTGCATCTTCAAATCCTGCCCTGATGGGTTCCAGCATCCCAAATCCTGCCCTGCCAGGTCCCTGCATCCCATATCCTGTTCTGTTGGGTCCCTGCATCCCAAATCCTGCCCTGCTGAGTCCTTTCATCCCAAATCCTGCCCTGCATCCCCAAATCCTACCCTGGTGGGTGTTCCTGCATCCCAAATTCCCCTTGTTGAGTCTCTTCCCCTCAAATTTCCCTTGTTGAGTGCTAACCCCCCAGATTCTTTCTCATCAAGCCCCTGACCCCCAAATCCCGTCCTGCTGGGTTCCTGCATCCCAAATCCTGTCCTGCATCCCAAATCCTGTCCTGCTGGGTTCCTGCATCCCAAATCCCTCTTGTTGAGTCTCTTCCCCTCAAATCTCTCTTATTGAGTGGCAATAAGAGAGATCCTTTCTCAGCGAGCCCCTGACCCCCAAATCCCGTCCTGCTGTCTCCCTGCTCCCCAAGGTGCACAACTCCAACCCCAAAATCCCATCCTATTCTCTCCCTGCACCCCAAGGTGCACAACCCCACCCCTGGGGAAGGCAGAGCTTCTCCAGGACCACCCAACCAAATCATCACAGCCCTGTGCTTAATGAAATCCGACTCGAAATCATCCACTTTGGGATAATCTGAGTCCAGGTGGTTCTTCCAGCGAGGGAACCCCCCTCGTTTTCCCCATCAGGCGTTTCTCGAGGCACAGCAGAGGTTTTTAAAGGGCGCAGCACCAGCGCAGCCCCCGGGGCGGCTCCGCGCACGGGTTCACACCGGGACACCGCGGGCTCACGGCTGTTTTTAGCTGCCTGGCTTTCTGAGAGAACAAAACCCCATCCAGGAAGAAACATCGCGGAGATATTGGGAGGAATAAACCGAGCCCGAGCTGCCGCTGCTGGAGAGGGATCCCCGGAGCATCCCTGAGCGCTCACAGCCCGGCCCCAGCCCTGCTCACGGCAGGTTTAGGGAAATGTCACAGATTTCACCCCAGGGCACAGGGTGTGGCATTTCCTGACCCTGCTAAACCGGGAACGGGGAGATCAGAGCATCCTCCCGGCGCACGGCTGGATGCTGTGGCGTTAATTAGTGCCTCGGCTTAATTAGTGCGCGGGGAAGGGGAGGGAAGGCAACGGGGTTGATTTGTGGAGCACCCGGGGCAGGTGGGGCCACTCCAGAACCCTCCCAGCAGCCTGGCCCGGCCTTTGGGGGTGTTTCGGGTTTTGGAGCATCCCCAGAGCCGGGCTCTGTCCCTGTGCCCCAGCAGAGGCACCCCAAGGTGTCTCTAGGAGCCCCTTCCTGCCTGGCACTGCATTGGGCAAATCCAGGGGTATTTCTCCTCTAATTGCAGCATTTTCATCCTCTAAACCTTTTGAGTTTAGAGGAAAGAGCAGCATTTTCATCCTCTAAACCTCTCCAGGTGTCACAACCCGAGGGGTGGCACAGCACGATGGGGGCCTCACCTCCTCCATGACCCACAGTGCTGCCCAGCCAGGAGGGGGTGCCTGGAGAAATGCCCCCAAATCAGGGAGTTTGGGGTACCACGGGTACCCTGGCAAGGGGCAAAACCCTGGTGGGGAGCAGGGCTGTGCCTGGGCAGGGCAATCTGCTCAGCAGGGTAAATAAAAGAGAGTTAATACACAGGGAGAGCTGCTGGAAAACCCCGAGCCAGCCCAGCCCAGCCCTCCATCCTCTGCTCCTGGCTCTGCACGGCTCTTGGGACAGCCCAAATCCTTCTGGAGTGAAGGAAAAGGGGAAAATAAACAGCTCAGCTTCTCCCAGCACCTGAGGCTCCCTGGAGCAGTGCTGGGGACTGCTCAGCAGCTTCCAAATGGAGCAAAACTCTGAAGGATTTCACCTCAGCTGGTCCAGCTGATGGAAAGGGAGGATTTTTACAGGTGTGGGTTGGACCTGCACAGGTTTCACCATCCAGAGATGCTCTGGGATGCAGGGATGGAACTTCCCCCTGCCACAGGGAACGGAACTGCTGATGGCGCAGCTCTGGCTGCCAAGGGGAGGGCAGAGCTCAAATCCATCAAAGATGCACAAGGGCAAGGGAGACCTCCCTAAACACCTCCCAGCAGGCTTGGAGGAACAGCAGGATGGAAATGGATGGGATGAAACCCAAAGCAAGGTGACTCCCCATCCATGGAAGTGGTTGGATGGGACTTGGAGCAACCTGGGAGAGGGAAAGGTGTCCCTGTTCCTGGCACGGGGTGGAACCAGATGATCTTTAAGGTCCCTTCTGAACAATTCCACGATGATTGCCTGATGATCAATGGTGGAATGAGATGATCTTTAAGATCCCTTCCAAACCATTCCACGATGATTCCCTGATGATAATCAACGGTGCAGGATGGAGGAGGGGTCAGTGGGTCTGCAGAGCGGCTGCTCCCAGGTTCTGGAACAGGAGCACCTGGAGTAGATCCAGCAGCTCTGCTCCTCTGCTCAGGGCTGAGATAAAGTCACTGTGGCTTCCCCCAGGAACACGGTCACAACTGTTTTTCCCTTTGGGAGGGATGACTCCATGGTAAGTAGTTAATGATGTTTCCAGGGCTGAGGTCTTGGGGATTGACCAAGGGGGAGAATTCATGGGATGCTACAGAGCAGCACGCATTCAGTGGGTCAGGAGCCCCTTTTTATCCTGTTTTTTGTCCCTTTGGATCGGTTTCTGTTGGGATCTTTCATTTGCATGAAGGTTTAAGGTGCTCAATTGGCCATTACAGCTCTGTCCAGGCTGGCTCATGGTGCACTTCACTGGGCAGGAAGGACATTGGCTTCCAGATATCCTGGGGAACAAATTCCCAGCTTTGAAGTGGAGCACCAGGCAGCTCAACACCCCCACACTGGTCCTGCCTATTTATTGGCTTTAACTCAGGCTTCTTTACTGAGGCGTGTTATGATACCTTGAGTACCAGATTTCTTATAACTGCCTTTTAAATCCCTTTTACAATATAACAACCAAACAGCACGTGCTTAACGATCCATCAACTATTTTCCAACAGTTTCTAAGCTATTTTTAGCAGCCACCACACACAGAGTGTCCCCAAGCTCTTGGTTTTCCTTTCCCGTTTTTCCCCCGTTCCCGAGGATGCTCCAGCAGCCGCTGTCCCCCAGCACAGCCCTGTGTCCCCTTTGTCCCCTTCCTGTTCCCAGCACAAACACATCTCCTGCTCCCTGCTCCATCCCTGCCCACAGCCCAAGATCACGTCCCGCCCTCCCTGTCTTGTTTCAGAGGGTTTGAGGTTGTTGGAGATATTTTTGGAAGATAAGGCATTGCCAGGTCTCCCGGGAATCTCCTGTCCCCGAGTCAACCAGCACAGAGAAATTGGTTTTCCCAAATCCAGCAACCTCCTCCTGTGGAAACATTAATAAAACCAAAGCTTGGCTTTTCTGCTGGGTCTGAGGTTCAAGAAATTCCATTAAACCTGGGTTTAGGTTCAGTTTTATACCATCCATGTGAAACTAGGGGGGGAAAAAGGAGTAAAATCTCCATTCATTTTTTCACTTTACTACTCCCTAGGGGTAAGTATATATAATTATAAATAATTATATATAAAATAAATAATAAATTAAATAATAAATAATAAATAAAATGATAAAACCAAACAATATATAATAATAAAATAAACAATATATAATGATAAAATAATTCCATTTTGCTCTGTCTGCTGGCACAATGCCCCTTCCTGATCGTCACCAACCCACACTGTCCCCACATCCCAGGGGACACCTGGCAGGGATGAGCACCCTCAGCACCCTGGAGGTGTCAGCACTGTCCCCCCATGCCAGCAGCAGCTGCAGGTCCCAGCTCTGCTTTGGTGCTTCTGGGCTGAAATGATGGCAGAGAATCCTGAAGGAATAAACTGGATTTTTTCCAGACTCGTGGCCTTTTGCTTGGAGAAATATTGTGACTCAAAAATCTGAAAGTGAGCAGTTTAATGTTCAAAAAAAAAAAGAAAAAAAAAAAGAAAAAAAGAGGACCTGGGGAGGATGGCCAAGAATAACCCTGTCCCTGATCACCCCCACGTGCTGCCTCTGCAATTCCCCGAGGGTTTGCTGAGGAGGAGCTGAGGGTGGGAGCAAAGGGACCTGGAGCAGCTTCCAAATGGAGCAAAACTCTGAAGGATTTCACCTCAGCTGGTCCAGCTGATGGGAAAGGGAAGATTTTTACAGGTGTGGGCTGGACTTGAACAGGTTTCACCATCCTGGGATTCTCTGGGATGCAGGGATGGAATTTCCCCCTGCCACAGTCCCCACCACCTGCAAGGACCCTGCTGTGCAGATGATGCTTCCAAAATATCCAAATATTCCAATAATTTCAAACCATCCAGAAGGACAAACAGACCCAAACTGTGGAGGATGCAAAGGAGTGCAGACAAGGAGGTCTCTGAGCTGTCATCAGTGTGAGATTCCTGGCTAAACACATTTCCCTGCTGGCTCTGAGTGGATTTATCCCACCAAGATCTCCAAGACAGCAACCCTGTGCTCCCAAGTGCTTCTGGGCACAGCTGGGCACGCAGAGCAGCACTGACAGATGGGATTGCCCTTCCTTTGGGCCATTCCATTCCATTCCATTCCATTCCATTCCATTCCGTTCCCCACAGCACTTCCCTGCCTTCTGCCTGGCAATGATTTGCTGCAGTAGCTGCGGCTGCTCCTCCTAGACGGAAACAAAACCACTTAATTGAGTGCTAATTAGGGCACTTAATCACTCCCAAACTCAGCCCCTGCTGAACTCCACCTGCGATCTCACGGGCACACAAAAAGTTCAGCTGCATTTGGCCTCAGCCTCCCATGAGCCCCAGATTCAGTTCAGCTCTTGATGGCTTGGCCCTGCTAATTCCAGGCCTTAAATCCGAGTAAATGTCTCTTTTCTGCATCAAAATTCCTCACACAACAGGTTCTGCTAAAGCAGCTCACTCCATTTAAAAACCACCTGGAAAACAAAATGAATTCTGGTAGGTCTGGGATGTTCCCGACCCCAAAGAGCTCCCAAACCCCATCCTCGCCCTTCTGCCCTCCCCTCACTCTGCCTGGGACTTGGAAATCACCAGGGAAAGCCCAGCTGGGACTAACTGAATGTTTTTAATTGATTTTACACGAGCTGAAGTGTTGTAACCACTGCAGTGTTTTGTATTTGTGTTTGTTATTTGTATTTGGGAGCTTTTAAAACAACTGACAACCACTAATGCACTCATTATTAGCAACTCAAATATTTAACAGCTGCTGCTGCTGCTGTGTAATTAATTCATCCTTCCTTCTCCTGCGGGTGCAGAAACATCCCCCACACTGCAGCAGATCCAAACATCCCACGAGGGAGGGGAGGGGTTGGAAGGGACCTTAAGGATGATCCCAATCCATGGCAGGGATGGGGATGGGCTGCTCCAAATCCCATCCAGCCTGGCCTTGGGCACTGCCAGGGATCCAGTGCAGCTGTGCCAGGCCTGCCACCCTCCCAGGGAGGAATTCCTGATTCCCAAAATCCCACCTGAAGTGCCCCAGTGTCACTTTGAGGCCGTTCATTCTGCCACAAACGCTGTGCAAAGATCAAAGCATTTCCCTTTGCAGCTTTGGCTGCAGAGCACAAGGACAGGATGACCCTGGCACCACCCCAGGGCCACTGCTTTGTGTCTAACCCTCCCCTGCTCCATCCCTAACCCTCCCCTGCTCCATCCCTAACCTTCCCCTGCTCCATCCCCAACCTTCCCCTGCTCCATCCCCAACCCTCCCCTGCTCCATCCCCAACCCTCCCTACCCTGATCTCTCCCTCCAGACACCTCATCCCCCCGGATCCTGCAGAGATGCCCCAGCCGGGCCGGGTTTGCAGGAGCAGCAGCAGCCCCGAGGTTAATTAAGTGAGAGCCAGCAGCACTTCACACATTGGGAATTAATTACATTTCAGGGATTGCTTCCTTTTGCTAAATGCCTGACTCGTCTCAGGGGCTTTTGTCAGTCCATTTTCTTTCTTGTACCAATCAAATAGGATTTGTTTAAAGTATCTCCTAAATAAGCTGGCATAGGGACTTTTAAAAGCTCCTGCTGGTACCCAGAACGTGCTGAGCACCACCAGCAGGTCAGAGAGCATCTCTGGGCTGCAGAGCCAAGGGCAGAGCCTCTCCACAAAAGTGGAATGTGAAGAAAAAGATCATTTAATAGAGAAATAATAACCATGGGATGGTCTCCACCCTCAGTCCAGTAGAGGGTCTGGAGAAAAGCTGCAGGGACCAACCCAGCTCCCAAACCCCAGCTCCCAAACCCCAGCTCCATCACTCCTGCCCTGGTGGCTCAAACCAGCTCAAACCACTTTGCTTTCAGCCCTTCTGGGTTTGGTTGTTTTCTCCCAATTTCCAGGGAATGCTCTTCCTGCAAGTCCAGCTCATGTTCACTGCAGTTAAAAGTAGCTCACTTATTTATTTCCTGCTGAGGTGTGACCCAGCAGGACAGGGGCCAGACAGCATTTGGGATTTACAACCTGGTTTTACAGAGCAGCTGCCATCTTCCCATCTCCCCTGCTCCCACTGCATTGTATTCCCATAAATTCCTACTCACAGGATCCCATTTTCCTGTGCTAAGGTGAACTGCAGTGAACCACAACAAAATGAAAACCTGTCCTGCAATGAACCTCAACAGCTCCAAGCACAGGCTCCTGGTTTTGCCTTTAAATGTCTCTGTTCCAGATCAGTCAGAAGATATTTGCAACAAAATCTCAGGGAGCACAACAGGGGGGGAAGAGGGAGCAGAAATCCCAGGGAAGGCAGGAGCAGAGCTCCAGGGTGATGGGGGAAGGAGGAACAGAGGCCCTGGGTAACCTCTCCCTGCTGCACCAGCACAGCAGTTCCAATCTCTGACACTGAATGAATTATTCAGCTCTCCTGCTCTGACCCATTCCTGCACAGGTTACAGGGATGCAAACACAGCAGGATCAGGATCCTCAGCCAGGCAGCAGGCTGGGAGAGGTTAAGGAGTGAAATTCAAGGAAAAACCTCTGGGTGCTGTGGGTTTGATCATAATGACCTTTATTGGAGACAGGTGGGGTCATTTATTATACAGAAGTAACATCACACCATTCTCTTCCCATTTAATTCCTTTTAGTCTCCTTATAAATCTGTAGCAAAAGTGCACTTTGAGCAGTTTTTAATCTATAGTATATATCTTTCAATATTATCTCTCAGTCAGGTATTTTATTTGTAAAAAGGTATCACCAGATATACAAAATACATGTCTAGTGTACTACATTACTTTTTGTATTTACTGTTTAGATTATTTTTAACTCAGTGCTCTCTTTTTTTTTTCATTTTTTGCAAGACTCAGTGATGAGAGTCTTCTGGTGGCATCACCAGGAGAGGACTCACAGCTTGTGTGTGGAGAAGGGGAGAAGACTCTTAGCCAGGAACAATTGTCACACAACATAACAAGATGACAAGAACATTTGCTGCTGTTGAATGTGTCTCTTAAAATGACAGTACTCTGTATAATAAAAAAGAATTAAAAAACCCAATGTCCGTATTTTATCTTCTGGAAGAGATGTGCCAGGAGAACGGAAGCTGCACCCAGCTGGAATACAATGGCAAAGGTTCATTTGCATTTTGAAGGCAGGAGTTAATTGCTAAACATCACCTTTGTGGTCATGAGAGGAAGGAACAGACACAGGCAGCACGAGGAGCTGGGAGATGCTGCTTTCCTGAGGACAGTGTTTTGGTAAAATACTGAATATCCTGCACAAGCCACAGAATTGCATAAGTTAAAGATCCTCAAGAACAACAAGCACTGGGGACAGATGAGGGGCTGTGACAGCCACACTCAGGGACCCAGCAGGACACATTCCCACTGGGAGGCTGGAGCCAGCTGTGACAGGCTTTGGCACAGCAACAGCACTTCTCCAAAAGAAACTTGCACAAGATTTTCTGAGATTTCTCACCAACTTCTTTAGTCTTTTCTTCCTAGTTATCCTTGAGATTAGAATATACACACATAACAGATAATTGCTTCATTTCAGTCTTCAACAGACCAACCATCTCCCCTGGGAAGCAAGGCCTAGAGAGGTAAAACAATCAGAAGCATTTTAGGGGGGTTATGATTCCCAGATGGAGAAAAACATCACCAGCAATGGCTCAACACTGACCAGGTCATGTCTGCTGGGTTGGTTGGTTTTCCTTCTCACTGTTCATCACCCTGAAGACTCAGAACTCCTGGATTAGTTCCCTAAACACCTTCCCTTGGCCAACCCTTCCCAACTGGTGCTGTTTCTGTGGATTAGCATAGATTCAAAATGCAACTTGCATCAGTTTGCTTGGAATTGAGTGAAATGTGGAACAGATCCTGCTTCAGAATGAGGGCACTTTTGGTTTATGCAACAGCTCCAAGAAAGGCTGGAATTCCCAACTTTTCTACAGCAGAGATGGTCTTTGACAGCTCAGGGCTGCTCTGCTCCCCTGGAACCTGCAGCAACTGGAGGCAAAGCTGCTGCTTGCAAAGGAAAATGCACAGCAGCAGAGGCTGGCTGTGGAGACACCTCTCTGCCTTCTGCAGGAGGAACAGAACAGCACAAAGAAGAGTACAAAAAGAAGCAGTGCTGTTAGTGTTCTCTAAACCCAAGAGAATGCACAATGGAGAGGTTTACAATGCTGCAGAGAGAAGGGTTTGTCTGCTTTTTCTTTATAAAAATTACAGACTTGACATTTCCAATATGTCTTAGCTTTGTACTGCTTCTCAAGTCTGAGTCACCAAAAATATCCAGCAAGCAGCTGCTGCTCATATCCTAAAATATGCCTTCAGCTGACACTGAATATTGAAATCATTCTGCTAAAATACAGAAAAACGATGGCAGAAACCAAGGTATAGCCTCAGGCCAACTTTCAATGGTAAAAATCCTACAATGCTACTTTGAAATCTCTTCTTGAGTTCATGAACAAATAAGCAGCCGGGTTTCAAGTAGAGGTAACACAGATTTTGGAAGATAGCACGTAAAAAAAAAAAAAAAAACCCAAAAAAAGCCCAGAAAGAAAACTGGAACAAAAGCTCTTCTTGTTAGGGCAGTTCAGCACTAATCCTCCACAGGGGTAGGAGGGAGCTCTGCCCTCCCCTGGGTCTGTCCTGGTCCTACAGCACCACGAGGAGCTGCTCTGCTGGCACACACAGCGTCCACCTGGACAAAGCTTGATCCCTTGTTCCTTGTGTCCATCCTTTGTGTCTCCTGTCAGTCCCTGGACTGGTAGAACAGGATATATCCAGACTCAGAGTTTTTGGAAATGTCTGATGTTAACCCATAGAATTCTTCAATGGCCTGGGCGTCAATTTTCTGAAAATGAATGGAAGTTTTAATTAGCTTCAATCATATCACCACCCTAAAAGCCTCTTCCCAGATAAACCATTATTCCCAGCTGTGGTGACATGGTGACACTCCAACATCATTCAATCCAACAAAACATTTTTCCCACTTAATAACTTACTGACTACTGAAAAAAACAGGAAATGAGGATGAAATAGTAAACTTCTCAGAAGGGGTGCAGTCCTAAGCTGGACTACAAAAACAAGTGATCCATGAAAATGGATCCTTAAAGGACTACATGACATTTTTATATTTGCTTTTCTCATGCTGGTGCTACCTTGCCTGAGTATTTTATAATTAAATTATTTTATAATTTAAAAAAAAATCAGTCACTAATCAGGCAAGAAGGTTTTTGTACAGATGTGCAGATTGAAAATTTAGCTAAAATAAGTCCAGGTTTCAAAGTTATTGTGACCCCTTTAAGGAGAAAAGTCCTGTAAATGCTTCATGAGCTCTGTGGATCTCATCTAATTATGGTTTTTGGTCATAAAAGAGCTTTCCTACCAAGCAAAGCCTGGAGCATTATCACAAGGTTTGTGTCTTAAGAAAAATTATGATTTGCTGTACTAATAGAATTAAAATCTGCTTGTATTTCAAGTTGGGATTATGTGCAGAAAAGCTGCTTTGCTCTCATACTCCAAGCAGCAACTGGAGGGAATTTTAGAGGGTTTTTAAAGATGTTGTGGTTCAGGTCCTAAGCACAACTGGCTTCCCATCAGTGAGCATAAATAAATAATAAAACATTCCCAGGCACCTGTGCTGCTCAGCACTCCACTGGGATGGAGTTTTTTAATCCCTTTAGGACTCTGGATGCACAGAAATGAGAGGCTGAGGAGGAGATGAGCCTCAAGTTTCCTTTTACTCCCAAGGAACAAAGCTGAGGAAGTAAAGAAATGTTGCAAACACAAGAAGCTCTGGGTTGAACACCTGCCCTGCTCAGGAGGAGCAGAGACCAACCTGTGATTACACCTTAAAAGAAAAGCAAATAATAAAAAAGAAAGCTGCAGAAGCCACTTGGAGAAGGGGAGATCTCTGCTCCCTGAGCAGATTTTGGCATCACCACGAGCTCAGCAGCACTGCCAAACAGCACTGAGCTGGGAGCAGCCTTTTCCCAGCACAAAAAAAGCAGACAGGAGTTTTCAGAGGATGCATCAACTGCAGAAATTCTCTCTTGAAGGGCTTTGTTAAACACATTCTCTTAAAAAATTAGATGGGAAATAAACCCCCCAAACAGATTTTTGTCTTTTCTCCATTCAAGGAGTGAGGGGAAGCTGAAATCCCCTGCTGAGGCTGCTGCATTTTCACACCATTTATTAACATAACGTTACTACAGGCTGTTAGAGGCACATTTTAACAGAAATCTAGTGAAAGAACACTCCTCTGCTCCTGCAGTATATTTAGCAGACAAGTCAAACATGTTTTATTTTAAGTGCCAGCTCACTTGCCATGCAATCAAGCCTATTTCCACTACTCATCCTGAATGCAACTCAAACATTTGATCCATATTAATTCATGCCTCAGATATTTTTAGTTTCAGCACAGCAAAACTGACTTCCTCCTTTAATTTCACTATGCACAGAAAACAGAGTGGAGCTGAAAGGGGATTATACAGATTCTATTCTTCCCATTCTTACTGACCAGATATAGTTTAACCCAGTTGTAACTGTAGAGTAACTACCAGTGGATGCTGTTACTCTAAAGCTACAACTCTGAGGATTCTGCAACCTCACCTGGCATTAAAAATGTTTGTTATGAACTGAGATTTGCTCATTTCCAGACATCTATTCTGGCTCTTTAAACCAAATGCAGCCCAGCATTCAAATTCCTGAGGGATTTTTTAAGCAGAGCCATTCTGTGCCTGCCCTCAGTTTCAAGGGTGGAGTTTCCAGGTAAATTCTGGCACTGGCTGCTCTGTGACAAATGTCAAACCCAAATCAGCCCCAGATCATTGGCTCAGCTTTCTCTGCCCATTTTTGGCTCAGGATCCCCCTTGGACTGAGCTGTCCCTTGGATTTGCTGTTTCCCCCATATGCTGCAGGATGTTTGGGGATCATCAATCTCCAATTTAATTGAGAGTCGGCCCTCCCATGAAATCCTAACAGACAAATAAATCTGCCTTCCCCACTGCTGACATTTAGTGGGTAATGAGGACAAACTCCTTCCTGTTTGCAGTTTGGAGCTGTTCACTCACATCACTTGCCAAAAATGCAAGAAAGCTTTTTGTATTTCAGGGAGAAAAGGCTTTTCCTGGGTTTTCAGCTGCAATATTTGTGAGCAAGAGCTTTGCACTCACCTTTTCAAACCTGTTTGGTTAGGTGGCCACACCCAGAATTTAAACCCTCCAAAGAGCTTTGGTTTTACAGCATTTAAAAAAAAATCTACAAAAGATGAACTTGAAAACCAAAAGCAAGCCAGAATTAAAGATAGAAAAGCAACATAAAGGGAAAAAATGTGGGTTTTTTCCCAGAAGAGAAGAACTACATGACAGCTCCTTGGATTTACTGCCCAATAACAGCACACATTTAAAAGCCATTTTTGGCACATCTATGGAAGTGTCAACAGTGCTTGCAGATATCCAGAAATTTGGTTTTGCACTAAAAATGAAGATACAACATAGAAGTGACTGATAGAAAACAAATACAGAATAAGAGGATGGTTATTTTACATCTTTTAAAATGTGAAGTTCATCTCCTGGATGGAAAATACAGATAACACTTGCATTTTAAAATATTGGGGTGAACACTATTTCCAAATTAGGTGACAAAATTCTGTACTTGGAAAATGTTTCTGTTTCTATGACAGAAACAGAGGAAAATGACCCCAAAAATATAAAAAATTGGAAAAAGAGAACTGCTCACAGCCACACACACTGAAGAGTCACTCCTGATGCTCAAAGCCATGCACAGATTAAAAAACAATTAAAAATGGGGAATGTCCTACAATTTTATTTCAACACAAGCATGGATTTTGCTATTTAGACACTTCATCAGGCCTTGACCACAGGATCTCCAAGACAAGCAAAGCATTTTCATCTTTACAAAAAGCAGCTCTGCTGTGGCATTTGTTCTACTGTTTGATATTTGCTTAATAATTAGGTGAAATCCATGCAGGTATAAATATTGTGGATATCAGCCTTTACAGATATGTTGGCAGAAAAGGAAAAATTTGCTTGAGCTGTTTCAACATCATCACTAAAAATATCTTTTTTCTACAATTTGTTGGTGAAAAGTGACTCAAAAAAAATGAGAAGCTCTTAAATGCAGGAAGGAAATGCAAGTTAGCAATGGAGAGGAGCCTAAAATTGGGCTGCAATGAGAGTTTTGGGGTGTTCTGTTGTTCTTTTGTTACCCACCTCTACAATGTCATCATCAAAGAGCAGCCAGAAGCCGTGGCTCTTCACGATGGTGATGTAGTGCCCACGGTTGGGGCCACTGCAGGAAAAGGAATTGTAAATTTATTATCCAGGAGCCACTGCCCTCCCCAAAACCACCTCTGCTCTCCCAGCTCCACTGCCCAGCTTTTCCCTGGAGAGGCTTTTTGATTTTTGCCAAGTTGCTCCAATTAAAATGTTCAAAACACACGACGCCGTAAATATTTCATATCATCATTCACAGATTTTAAAAACCAAAATTAAAAATATTTCAATCTCTGTTGTGTTGCATTCACCACTGCTGAGTATTTTGACTTAAAATTGAAGTTTTGAATTAAATCAGCTCTGAAGTATTTTATTTCACAGCAGGAATTCCTTTAGTTCTCAGTGTGGTTTAACCTGACTTCTGGGAGAGCTCTTCCCACTTTTCTGGTGGAAATTTCCAATTCACAGAATGGAATCCCTTTGTTTAGGGCAACTAAATAAAACTAAATTTAAACTTCAATTTAAACCTAATTTAAATTTAAACTGAAGTAAAACCCTATGTGCAAAATATTTCAAACAAGTTCTGAGAACTCAAAATATCCAGAAAATCTCATTTTTCTCAAGCCTTTGGTAAATTCCTGGTAAGAACTGAGAGCATGTGAGTTACAGAAATCCTAAAAGCCCCACACAGGATAAAAGGTTTGAGGAAAAAAAGGAAAACCATTTAATAATCTGAATTATTAATCACCATTATCCAAACATGTAAGTGTAAGTACATAAAAACTACCCAAGAAAATGCATTGCATGAGATCCTAAAATGATAAAATTTATATATAACTATAATTGCATAACAAAAATCTAGAATTGAAGTTTATTTATACTAAATCTATGCATTATTAGCATTTTTCTCCTCACAAAGATATTTCAAAGCATGTATGTGCTGTAATAACTGGTTATTTTAAATCTCACACTTCCTGAAGGCAGTTAGAAATATTTTTCCCTTCCATGAGGGCTTTTTCTCCTAAATGCTTAGAAGTTTTTTCCTCTTTGCTTTTAAAAGCAGAACTGAAGCTGCTAAAACTAACATTTAATGAAGAAAATAAGGATATTTTAGAAACCCAGCAGTGCACAATTTATTCCACATGATGGCACCAGCTTCTAAAGAAACTTCAAGGGTTTAGGCAGCAGCAAGATGAAAAATAGAATTTAAATCTATTTCAGTAGGTGTTTTTCCAAGATTTCTTTTCCTTCCATTTAGATTTCCTGGAAAGCAGAGTTAGGGGTGGGGGGTTTTGTTGTTTTGGGGTTTTTTTTAATGATTATTCTTTGCTACAGCTCAAAGAAAGAACTTGTCTGATGTGCCACTGGGCTGATGACACAAAATCACAAATCTGAGCCTGTAAAGTAAAATTTAAAATAGTAAAATGTTGGAACTCTGGATGCTGAGAATTTTTAACTTTCTGTGCTGAAAGGCACAAAGCCACAAGAGAACACTGCAAATCACCTGAGGCTGTGGAGAAAACCTCCAAAACTGATTGATAGCACTGGGATTGTGGGTGTGGAGTTGGTTAGAAATGTGTAACGTCACAGGGTGGAAAACTCAGTTTGGGGTTTTAGAATATAGAAATAAATATGGAGCAAGATGGAGGTTTTAGGGTGGAGGCAGGTTGTTCTTCTTCACCTTCTTCCTTCTTCTTCATGGGTTTGGGTGATGTTTTGTAATTAGACAGAAAAGTCTACATTGCTGACTTTTAGGGATCAGTTATTGGGTTAAAAGGGAAAATAATCCAGGTGTCCTTTCTTAATTGGATAGCTTAGCCTTAAAAGACCTTGTGACAAGAGATTGTTGGCCATTTTTGTGCCTTCTAATGAAAAGCTGCAGAACTCATGGTTGTGAGGCTGTTTTACTGATAAGAAATAATAAACACCTGAATCTGAACATGAGCTACCTCCTCAAGTGCCTTCAATCCAGACCCAGAGAAACCGACAGTAAAAAATTTAAAATAAAACTTAAAATAGCAAAAAACCTAGTAAAAAATACAGTTTTTTAAAAAAAAAATCAAAATACTTCCAGCTAACCATCTCCTGCATTACCAAGCAGTGTTATAAAGCAGCAGAGGGATGAGAGATTCCCTCAGAATTGCAGGGCAAGGCAGGGGATGTGCAGAGGTACCTGCCACAGTGCACCACCACGGCCACCAGGTCGTACATCCTGTCGGGGTTGGTGGCATCCCCCGAGGTGTTGAAGAGCCTCAGCTCCAGGGGGAACACCACCCTGTAGGACAGCTTGGTGTAGCGGTGCAGCTGGTCCATGTACTTGAACCTCTTCAAGTGCAGAGCCAGGATCATGGGCAGCTTCTTCACCCTCATTCTGGAGCACAGGAATGTGGGAAATAAAGGGTAAGGGTTAGCAAATCACTCCAGACAAAGATTTGTTCAAGAATATCTTCCTTATGAGGAAGCGCCATAAAATGAATCTCATATAATCCAAAATATTGATAGTATAAAAAAATCTCTTTTTTCTCTCTTAGTAACAACAGGCAATATTTATTCCAAGTTATTAACAGCACAACTGACATCTGAATGCAAAACAACTGCAGGAAAACATCAATTTTTCACCCATCAGTGGGAAGAAAGAGCTGGAATAAATCTGTCTTGCTGCTCTGGCTGTGACCAAGTCTGAGGGGAGAAATAAGATTTTTTTTTTGTACCCAGTGCTCCCAGACAAAGCAGATGGGATGTTTTCCAGTGGCTTTAAGCTGATTAATGCTAACTGGGGAAAATGTGGATGTCTGGAAAGAGCAGATAGAAACTCTTCAGGGAGAAACACAGAATGAATCTCCTCATGACGAGGCTGCCATTAAGTTACTCAGTCTCTTCACTTCTCCTTCACCCAACACAGACCTAGACAACCTCACCTTTTCTTTGCCTGAATTCACCAGAATTTGCCCAGAAATGTACAGAGAACATCTCCCTCAGGCTGAATGTTTGGCCCTTACCTCTTCTGTGCCTCCTGTTTGCTGCGGCACTGCTCACAATAGTATTTGTATTCACTGCATAGAGTTTCAGTGTTACTAAATCCCCTGTGGAAATCAGAGAGTGGCATAAGCAGGGATATTCCAGAGCATCCAGGCTGAAAATGCTGAAAAAAACCCCCAAACAACACACAGAGGATGAAGCTCCTTTCATTCATGGCGCTCCCAGAGAAATCTGATGTGTATTTGTCTCATTCCTGGGATGCAGCATCAATGTTCAGCTGGAAAAATCTGGAATTTGCACTATTAACTGCCTATTTTCTGGCTAGGAAAGGTAATAAACAGCAAGAAGGTGATTGGATTTTGTCTCCATCAGTAGCCTTTCCATGTTTTCTTTAGTGGCAGAAATTAAATGTTCACATCTCCAGCCATTAAGTAGCAAAGCCTGGATGATCCTTCAGCTTCCAGCAATTAGAGATCCATTATCAGCTATTAAATAGCCAGATGCTGGATGCTAATTAAATATCCAAGCAGCTGATAAGCCTTGGATCCAGCAGACAAACACATGGAGCAAATGTCTACCAGGAAAAACCAAACTGACCCTTAACATCAGGGCCAGGCAACTAAAATTCAATAAGAATATGAAAATAATCAAGAAGTTATTGTGAAACCAAACACTGCATGTTTATTTTTGATAAAGCCTGGCTGTGTGATGTAACAAATTCAAATCTCCACATAAGAAAGTGAAAATCAATCTTATCTACCACTAGTATTTATTAACTACTGAAACCCACTAAGAACCCTTCCAAAACTCACAATATTTTACCTCATGTCAAAGCCTACAGAGAATAACTAATCCAGGCTCTTTCCTTCTGACCAGGGCAGGTATTTTTTCCCTTCCCAAAGAATTCTGTTTACCTTAGACAATGTGTAATTGATGTATTTTGTTCCACATCAACCGAGAGGTCCAGAAAGTCCTCATCTTTGCTACTAACCTTGAAAGAAAATAATAATAAGAGATATTTGGTAACGATTTAAAGCTGGCAGATTTCTTTTATCCAATTCTGGAGTGGTGCAATGTGATTAAAAATAAATGTACACGCACACAAAGAGGCCTTTTCTTGAGGTAAACTACAAGTGATTAAACAGTCTGATGTGATGTTAAAATCTGTAGAGGAGCATTAAAAAAGGCAACAAAAAAACAAATCCAAAAACCCATGGAAAAAAAGCACAAAAACCCAAACACTTCCTCATGAAACATCTCTTCCCCCTTGAGACTTGAAGGCATTTCTGATTATTTCACTGGCAAACCCAGGTTTAACCACTCAGAGCTCTCACAGGAGAGGTTTTAACCACATTCCATTTTCTCTGCAGCCTGCTGCAGCTTTCTGCTGCATTTCAGGGTGTAACAGTCAATACTCAGAGGCAAGGCAGAAACAGGCAGATGGCTCCTCAATTAAATGGGTTAGCAGGGAGGAAAACCATCCTTCCATTTGTGGAACAGTCACATTTCACTGCAAAAACCTTGAGACAGAATCCTATTAATGTCATTTTTAGAGCTTCTCCTCACCACATAGCCATAACTTTAGATTTTAAATGCCAAGAGCAGTCTTTTCTGTTGTAATCACTTCTTGGGTTTTTTATTTCTCTCCCCATCTGGGTTTTCATTTTTTTTTAGCACTATTAAATCAGAGCATATGACAAACTACAAATCTCTGGTCTGAAGGTGCTGTGGTTCTAATTCCAGACTTCATGCCACTTTTGCTCTCAAACAGAGTGGCCAACGACCAGCACCAAGCACAGAATTCCAGTTCAAGCAACTCAGTTCATGCCAGAGTTAAATTAAGAGCAACTCTCATGTAGGAACACAACATAAACTCTCAGCCACTGACACAGGGAATAACATGGGGACAAAAAGGCAGCTTGGGTCAGCCAAGTGCAGCTGCCTCAATGGAAACAGGGAGGAGAAACAGGGAAAACACTGGGCTTTTTCTGGGCAACATACCTTAATGAGCACTGGTTTGAACATAGAGTCCTAAAATAGGCTATGCTCCATATTTTAATAGAGACAGTGCAATTTCATCTACCCTAATGAATGAAAAAGGGTGCTCAGTGTTAGGGAAACCAATCCAGGAGCTGGGAGCAAGCTAAGGAGGAGTGGTTTGGTGGTGCACGTACAGCCTCACAGTTAAGACATCTGGTTTCATTGGTTAGTGTTCCTTGGAAGATTTCATGGACCCACGTCAGATCAGCCTTGTCTCCTTCTTCACTCTCAATGCTGCCATTCTGGAGCTTCCCATTCTGCTTCTCCTGCTTCTTCTCCTCTTGCAGCAAGTCAGCAATAGTGTTCAGTAGGTAGTTCAGGAATTCGTGTGCATCCTGCTGCATGTAATTATCAAATAATTCTGGAAAGGGAGACAGGAGGAGAGTGAACAACTACAGACACTTCCCAACACCAGGTCACTGTGGTTTATTCCCTTCCCTCCTCTCCCCTGTTACACAGCTCTGGTGAGTTTGGGGAGAATTGCACTTTGTTGTTCTCTCAATGATTATCCTCAGGTTGCAAGAAACAAACAGCTGAAAAATATCATTAAGAAAACTTAGCTTGGCCATTTCTTAGAACTGAAAAAACCATGATTGGTTTGGGGCTTTTTGTGGTTTTTTTTTCTTCTTTTCTTTGGAAAGGGAGAGGAATAAAGAAATTCAGATGTGTTGCCTTGGGCCACTGGTTCATTAAATCCAGCACCAAGGGGCAAAAATCCCCTACTGGAAGTTTGTTATCTTTTCAAGTTCAAGCAGAGAGGAGAAATCAACAGCTAGAAATGTCCTCACCAAACAGCCCTGGGAAATAACCAGGAGTTCTGATCCTGAGGAATTCATCCTGCCACAAATGCAAGGGAACAGGCTGTGAGTGGCTGGGTGTTGCATACATCTTTTATAAAGATTTTTCCTTAGGATTCTTCCTCCTGAGAAGCTGAGAGGCCTCAGGAACAAAATGTAAACAATGGTTATCTGCTGCTGTGGAATGCAACAGGTGCATCTGGGATTGGTCTCATAGAGTTGTTTGTAATTAATGGCCAATCACAGTCAGCTGGCTTAAACTCTCTGTCCGAGACAGAAGCTTTTGTTATCATTCCTTTCCTTTCTATTCTTAGCCAGCCTTCTAATGAAACCTTTTCTTCTATTTTTTTAGTATAGTTTTAATGTAATATGTATTATAAAATAATAAATCAGCCTTCTGAAACATGGAGTCAGATCCTCATCTCTTCCCTCATCCTCAGACCCCTGTGAACACTGTCACAGCTGGGTCTCCTGTGAGAGTTCATGAGAGCAAGGACCTGCAGTGTGCTTTGTTCCTCTAGGGAGCACCATGCCAGGGTGGAATATCTGGACATGTGCAAGTCCAGAAACACAGACACTGAGACAGGACAAGCACACAGGTGGTGAACTTCACACCATAAAAATCTCCAAGAAACCTGTCCAAACTTGACAATTTTTACTCAAAAAAAACCCCTGAATTTAACATTTTACATCCTTAAAAACACATTTAAAAACCATTTCCTCATTTACCATTTTCCTTCCTCAAGCGGGAAATAAATTTCTTGGGTGGGATGACCCCCACCTTCTTCTTTTGTGTGGCAATACTGTTGAAGAGATCAGAGAGGCAGGTCAGGAGGCTTTCCTTCTTTCGAGGCTGCACCTTGTAGGCCAAAACCTTTTCCCGAAAGGGCCGACAAAAGTACAGGGCCTGCAAGACGGAGTTGCAGTAGCAGGTATTGCCGAACTGGTCAGAAACAGAACACAGGGAGAACAAAGGCCTTTGCATTAGGGCTGCCAAAAAGGAATCACAGGAAGAGTTCATCAAGAATGTCACACAGTGAAGCTGGAGGAGTCACCTGGCAGAGATCATTTACTGGGGAATACTGGTTGGGATGGGGGAAATACTGGTTGGTGTGGGGGGAAGAAACACTGCTTGGAATTGGGGAAATACTTCTTGTGGGATGGGGGAAACATTGGGGGGAACACTGGTTGTGAATGGGGGGAAACACTGGTTAGGAATGGGGGGAAACACTGGTTAGGAATGGGGGGAAATGCTGCTTGGAGTGAGGGAAACACTGGTTGGAATAGGGGGAAACATTGGTTGGAAGGGGGGGAAGAAACACTGGTTAGAGTGGGGGGGATGGGGGGAACTGCTTGGGATGGGGGGAATGGAGGGAAACATTGGTTGGAGGGAGGGAAACACTAGCTTCAGTGGGGGGAAATACTGGTTGGAATAAGGGGACACACAGGTTGTGGAATGAGGGAACACTGGTTGGGATGAGGGAAACACTGCTTGGAATGGGGGGGGACGGGGGGAAATACTGATTGAAATGGGGCAAACATTGGCTGGGATGGAGGGAAGAAATATTGGTTGGAACATGGGGGAAAATGCTTGGGATGGGGGAAATATTACTTGGAATGGGGGGAAACACTGGTTGAGATGGGGAGGAAACACTGCTTGGAATTGGGGAGGAAACTGCTTGGAATGGGGGAATGGGGGGAAACACTGGTTGGAGTGGGGGAAGAAACACTGCTTGGAATGGGAAAAACTGGCTGGAATGGGGGGAAACACTGCTTGGAGTAAGGGGAAACACTGGTTGGAACGGGGGAAACACTGGCTGGGAATGGGGGAGAAACACTGGCTGGGAATGGGGGAGAAACAGGTTGTGGGATGGGGGAAATGCTGGTTGGAATGGGGGAAATGCTGGTTGGGATAGGGGGAAAAACTGCTTGGGATGGGGGAAAATACTGCTTGGGATGGGGGGAAGGAATGCTGGTTGTGAGATGGGGGAACACTGGTTGGGATGGGGGGAACACTGCCTGGAATGGGGGAAAACACTGCTTGGAGAGGGGAGAAAACACTGCTTAGGATGGGGGAGAAAACACTGCCTGGAATGGGGGAAAATACTGGTTGGAATAAGAGGAAACACTGGTTGGAGTGGGGGGAAATGCTGGTTGGGATGGGGGGAACACTGCTTGGGATGGGGGAAACTGTCTGGAATAGGTGAAACACTGGTTGGGATGGAGGGGAACACTGCTTGGAATGGGGAGAAATGGAGAGAAACACTGGTTGGAGTGGGGGGAAACACTGGTTGTGGGATGGGGAAAACACTGGGTGGAATGGGGGGGAACACTGGTTGTGGGATGAGGGAAATACTGGCTGGAATTAGGGGAAACACTGCTTGGGATGAGGGAAACATTGCTTGGAATGGGGGGAAGAAACACTGGTTGGAATGGGGGGAATGGGGGGAACTGCTTGGGATGGGGGAAGAAACACTGGTTGGAATGGGGGAAACTGGCTGGAATAAGGGGAAACACTGGCTGGGATGGGGGGGAAACACTGGCTGGGATGGGGGGGAAACACTGGCTGGGATGATGGAAACACTGGCTGGGATGATGGAAACACTGGCTGGGATGATGGAAACACTGGCTGGGATGAGGGGAAACACTGGCTGGGATGAGGGGAAACACTGGCTGGGATGAGGGGAAACACTGGCTGGGATGAGGGAAACACTGGCTGGGATGAGGGAAACACTGGCTGGGATGAGGGGAAACACTGGCTGGGATGGGGGGGAAACACTGGCTGGGATGATGGAAACACTGGCTGGGATGATGGAAACACTGGCTGGGATGATGGAAACACTGGCTGGGATGAGGGGAAACACTGGCTGGGATGAGGGGAAACACTGGCTGGGATGAGGGAAACACTGGCTGGGATGAGGGAAACACTGGCTGGGATGAGGGGAAACACTGGCTGGGATGAGGGAAACACTGGCTGGGATGAGGGGAAACACTGGCTGGGATGAGGGGAAACACTGGCTGGGATGAGGGGAAACACTGGCTGGGATGAGGGAAACACTGGCTGGGATGAGGGGAAACACTGGCTGGGATGAGGGAAACACTGGCTGGGATGAGGGGAAACACTGGCTGGGATGAGGGAAACACTGGCTGGGATGAGGGGGAAAGGTTGAGCCTTTGTGACAGCAAGGGAAGGGAGAGGAGACATCACTCACAGGATACTGGGAATAAGTAATAAAGTAATTAAGGGTTCAGCAAAGAATCAAAATTTGTGGAGACACAGCACAACTCATCATCCTGAGAGGGGAGAGGTAGCAAGGACACTAAATAAATAAATAATGAATTACACAGAGTATTTTTAGTTGGGAGGGACCCCTGAGGATCACTGAGTCCAACTCCAAAGTGAACAACCCATAGAGGGATCAAACCCACAGCCTTGGCACTACCACCACCCTGCTCTGACCAACTGAGCCAATCCCAGGGGCAAAACCTATTATAAATTAATAATAAAACCAATATTTCCTGCTCATAACAGAATGTTTTGAGCAGCACATGATGCAGGGCCAGGCACAGAGCAGCTGGTTTGCATCTGGCTTGTGTGCAGGCAGTGTCAGGCACAGATAAGGCCTTACAGAAGCTGCTCCCCCTGGCTGAGCAAGGAGGACACCAGGACATCAGCTTATCACCCACAACCACAAACCATGGCTTCAGAGCTGCTGCTCTGCAATCTACTGGGCTGCTGCTTCAAAAAAGGGACACAAATTCTGGGGTTTCAGTCCCCATATATTCTGGTAATGAGGTTCTGCACCCCAAGAGCAACATACTTTAAATAAACCAAAAAAGCATAAAAATCTGTCTGCAGAGCAGACTGGTTTTAGGTGATACACTGAGACATGGCCACTGTTCACCCAAATTTGGTGTGATCACTGCAGCAGAATGGTTTCAAGGTAATAATCACTGAAACAGAAAATTAACATCTTCATTCATACAGCTCAAAAGACTACAGATTATAGCTCCAGCAACATTGATTTACACCATATGCAAACAACAGGGAACAACATTTAAAACTTATTAACATGAGGAAAATATATCTGGAAACTAAACAAACACATGAATTAGGAGAGAGAATCACTCACATGCTTGTTAGTGACCTAGAAAAACAAAGAATCATCATGCTAAATAAATCTGCACACAACTCAAAACAGGCATCCTAATTCTGAAAGCTTATTTGAACATAGGAGCATCTTAAAATGAAAATTGAGATGAAATTCTGGAATGACACCATTGTTCCATCCCTCTTGGGATTTAGTAAATATACACTATTTTAAGAGTTTCCTACATATTCTGCAGTGGCTTTAGACACAGTTTAACAGAGTCAAGTTGCTTTAGTTCACTGATCAAAAAATTAAATAACTATTTATAAAATATACTATATTATATATATAAAAATATATTCTATTATATGAAATATACTATAATATATAAAATACACTATATTACATTAAATGTACTATACTATAAATAATTCAATAACTACTCAACCCAAAGTTTTGGCCTCCACTGCCCACAAGTTCAACACCTGATTGTATTTGCAGTGCAATGACACATTTAACAGCACTGATGCTGAAGCCATGAAACTGCCCTCCTTAAAATGCTCCCATTAATTCCAAATCATGAAAGAACCAGAAATAACTCCAGAAAAAGCTCAGCAGAACAACAGTGTGAAAACACCACCCTCAAGAAACCAGTTGCACGAAATGCAGCACAACAGTGTTAGTCATGTTTTGTCCTTCAAAACAGAGAATGGATGGGTTCTAATAATTCTGGTTATTTTTAGGATGCTGTTTTTCCTCCTCACTCCATTCAGTGCTCTGCTATTTCTGTCACAGTTCCATTTTTGCCATTATGGTGCAAACCTCAGCAGCTCTGGAATGGCCACCAACACCCCATGAAGGGAACAGAATTCTGGCTGTTTGGATAGCTGGGTGTCTGAAATATAAACTGCTAGAAACCCACACAAAGTCAATTAACTGGGTCTCTAATGAGCTCAATAAATATTGTTTAGTTGGCCTTACTTGGTCTGTGAAGACATGGAGCATCTCCCAGCTCTCAACACAACAGGAATGATTGTTTCTAGTGAGTTCTGCCAAAATTGCATTTTCCCATCATGAATAGGATGCCACAGAACCACTGCTGCTCTGAACTCACCAGGATCACCATCCTCTGCACAGCTCTGCTGCCCCACAGCCACACAAACTGCAAAAATTCAGCTTTTTGGAGGGTTCACGGCTACACCAAAAATCCAGAAGGAGTATTACAACACGAAGGAAATATCCACCCAGTCCGTGTCATTCATCTCCTGCACAAAACTTCCACTCCTCCCACGAGAGGAGTATTTTTAGAACTAAAAAGTAACACATTTTAATTTTAAAGCCTCCCCTGCACTGCAGCATCAGTGGAAAATCTGCTCTAGAACAGCATATGAACAATGGACACACTTTATTATTTCCAATTTTCCAGCTAAATATTAAAATCTTATAAGTAAAAATGTACTGGAGCAGGAAGAGTTCTCTCAGAGACTTTACAAGAAATACATTTATTTTTCTGTGTTTCAGATGAAGTGCTATTTTGGTTAATAAGCACACTGCAGGATGTGGTGTCTGTGCTCAGTCCCACTCCAAGTGAGAAGTTTCATCAATCAAGTTCCTGCTAAGCTCCAAATTAGGATGTGAATTAAAACCCAGCATTTTAAGCATAGAAAATTCACTTACATTGACCAAGCCAAAATAATGCTCATTCACAGGGAACTGCTCAGGACCAATCTCTTTCTCCAAAGCAGAGGCATTGGCGCCCTACAAAAAACAAAATTAATGTTAGAGAAAACAGAAATTTCCTAAAAACCCCCAAAGTTTAGGAAATAATTTATTTCCATTGAAAATCAGTATTTTGTCAGAATTAAATGAATGTGATGCTTTATTATCACAAATGTACCAAGGTATCATTTAAAATCTCAACTCCCTCAGCCAAAATTAGTGATCTGATCTAACAAAAGGGTTTGCTACATTTGAGTTTATTTGGAAATTACCACAATTAACTGTTCTCACTTAAAACACCAGGTTGGCAACAGTGATCTAGAAACAGCAACTTAATTTAGTCAAGAATTCACTGTAAAAATAAAGAAACTTATCCTGTCTTTTTCTAGGTTTATTTTGCAAAATACTATGGATAAATGGAGTTTTTTTTACAAATCCCCAGAAGAATGGAAGGAAGAATTTTATCACAGATCACCTGAAAGTGCTTTGGCTTGGTTACCTTTAATTTCAAGGTGATGTATGAAGCTCACAGTGCATTTTGACACATCCTTGAGTTTCCAGCAGTACAGTGAGGATGGAATTTGCTGTTTTGGATACAACTGAAAACCACCACTGCTCTTATCTGGCACATAAAGCAACAACTAAAGCATTCCAATGTTTTATTTTCAATTTTAACTTGCTCCACTTCATATTCAAAGTGGTCTCTTCATCTCTTTCCATTTTCAATCCACCAGCCCCTTGTGGATGGGAATATCTGGGGTTGGTTCCTTCCCTCATTCCTCTTCACCTTGTTCTTTAATGCCTCTTGCTGATGCTCCAGCATTCCTGAGCTCCTTTGTGCAGAATCCAAACACTTTGGATTCCTAATTCTGTTTTAAATGCCCAAATGACTCCAATTCTAACCTTGCCCAAACAGAAATCCTCCTGCACAGGTGAGCCACCTTCAGACATCTCAGAAAAACATTCAACCAAACATTACAGCGCAGCAAAACTCAATTTATTTCTTCCAAAACTCAATTTATTTATTCCCCTGAAGCTACCAATGCTTTTCAATTCCTGAGCAAACATTTCCATCCTCTCCCTATTAATATAAACCACAAGCAGAGACTGTAAGGACAGCTCCATCCAGATTGTTTTTAACAGAGAAACAACTCAAAATTTTCTAAAAACCAGGAGAGAAACTAAGAAACAATCAGGTTTAACAGCTGTAGTTGGATGTCCCCCATCAGATTTATAGTGAGTTTCATTTCTCAGAGCAGATAAAATGAGGCAGGCTCAGAACTGGGAACTCCAAACCCCAGCAAACACTCACAGGGTGCTGACAGATTTACAAGCAGAGCTCTGCTCCAGCAGCAATTACACACAACATTTCTGAGGCATCAGTGCCACTGCAGGCAGCTCCTTTCATTTGTTTCCTTGCAGTCATTCCCTGCTTCTCTTTTTCCTCCAATATTTCCCCTCAATAAAATCCAAATCCAACCTAAAATAAAAGGAGAACCATCAGCAAGGAGGATTTGCTGCCAGGGGTCTGTCCTGGGCTACCTCAGCTCTTCACTGCTCTGATCCACACTGCCTTTGGGAAATGCTGTAAAATTCAAAATTCAACATTTCCAAAATTCATGGAAATGCACAGGAGGGGAAAATTCTGGAATTTTTAGCCTGGAAATCAGAACTGGCTCCTGCTGAGGTTGTTTTGCTCTTCCATGCTGCATGTTTGGAGATTAGGAAAGGAGGATTTGTAAACCCTGTGAGCTTGTGAAGTTCAGTTTCAATTTCTCAGGAGGTTCCTCCCCCTCTCCATGATCTCCAGTATTTTATCAGGGAAACACTGGAGAAAAGCCCATTAAAGGAGGTACCAAACCTCCAAAACCAGTGAAATCTGACAGCCCAAATGCTCCAGCTGGAAAGCAACATATAGAATAAATATCTGAACAAATAAATGAAAACATAAGAATGGTTTTATTCAAAATGTACTTTTGAATAAAGCTATGAGATAAAGAACTGAATAACCTACCATAAACCAGGGCTGTTAACCAAACCACCAACCTGTATCCATTTAACCTGACAGGTTACAGGTGAGTTTTTTTCCAAGTGTTTCCTTGTGTTTATAAACTTTCCCAAAGTTTATAAATTTGGGTAAATTAACTGCAGAGGCAGATTAAAAATCAAGGTTTCCTTAATAAATTACATTATATTTAATGTATCATTTCCAACTGAAGTGGTAGATGCCTCATCCCTGGGAGTGTTCAAGGCCACGCTGGAACACTCTGGGACAGTGGAAGGTGTCCCTGCCCCTGGAATGGGATGAGCTTTGAGGTCCCTTCCAACCCAAATCATTCTGGGATTCTGAGATGATTCTAAAGTTTCTTGCCAGAGAATATTTTAAATTCATAAAATAACCAAAACAGGACTCAAAGGACTTGTGGGAGGAATAAAAAAAAAAAAAAATCAGAGATGAATCATAAATAGCTCTGAAGATGCAAACTTGCAAATTAAGCAGTGAAAAAGTTCCAGGAAATGCAATGCCCAGTGTTCCATGGAAAAAGAACTCCCCTGCAGCAGCACAGATGATTCACCACAGAGTCAATGGCCAGGAGAACTGAACAAGGACATGGGGAAATTCACTTGATGTGAGGGCACCACTTGGCCCCAGTCATGTTTTGGGGTAAGGTCCAGAAGTGCAGGCAAAGTCCAGCTCCTCCCAACCAGGGATCCCTGCAACTCAATTAACAATTACCAATTAACCCAGTGCACTGAAACCTGCTCCAGCCTGAGCCATGTCCTGCTGCAATGAGGCTTTGCTGTCACCCTGACAGGTGTCACATCCCTCTGCCCACCCAGGTAAAAGATTTTTCCATCTTTTAGCTGTGAAACAATCCCCACTTCGTCATTTTGGAAATATAAAAGTCACACCTTGTCCAGAATTAAAAATCTAACCAAAGTGGCAAGTGCATATAATATGAAAATTTATTTTGTTATTTGGGGAATTAATTAAATTCTCCTCTTTGGGGTGCCACAGTCAAAGTGTTCTGCATCTTGTGGTACTTTGCACACCTAAAACCATCAGAAAATCAATAGAGTTTTGCTAAACTATGTCACATATTGTGGGAGCAACAAGAAATGTAATGAAAAAATCCCTCATCCATAGCAATAGAGTCTGTTTGGCATACAACAGTTAAGTAAAAACACTAAAAACTAAAATACAGCTGAATATAAAGATTTATGACTTCTCCCTGCTAGTGCAAGGCAAATAAATGAATGTTTTAACAACCCCAGAGTACATCCCTGACTTGTGGGAGGTGCAAGGAAATGCTCTCAAGTTGCTGCTCTGCTTCAGGACCATCAAACTCAGCTCTGTGAGCAGGAATAAACCCAAATTTCTGCAACACACAATTACCCCAGGAGGAAAACTTCTCATTTAACCATGTGGTAATAGTGATTGACTTACATAATGAGATGTGGATTTAGCGTTCCACAGTGCTGGGGGAGGTGACAAAGGAAGTTTCAGCACTTGTAAGAAGAATTTTCCATTTTCTAGAAATTCCTGGACTTCCAATGTTGTCTCAGAGCTCCCCTTCTCTGCTCACAGCCCACTCACAGAACTGGCTGTGCTTCCACAGCTCTGCAATTATCAGTCAAACAGGAAAATGAAAAACTGCCTGGCCCATCACCACCTCAGCAGGAATACACACAGCTACAAATGGCCAAGAAAACCCCCAAAGAACAACAATAAAATATTTCCTGTCACAGCTGAAGTCATTCCACTTTATGCATATCACCTAATTAGAAGAAGGTGATGAACACTTCCATGAACATTTCATGGCTGAAAAGACAAAGAACACCCTTAAAAAATCCAATATACCAAATATTGAAGCACAAGGAATTGGTAATATTCAAGTTTTCCTCACTTTTTCATACCAGCACAGTGAGGGACATCACACCAATATCCTGATTTAAAAGTGCAAGAAAAGGCTGGGTGTGGCACTCAGTGCTCTGGGCTGGTGACAAGGTGGGGATTGTCATTTTGGGCTCGATGATCCTGGAGGTATTTTCCAACCTCGTGGATTCTGGGATTCTATTCCATGCTCAGAGCTGGATAAGACACAGAGATAACAGCATTAAGGCAAACTAATATCTACCCAGAGAACACTCAAGACAAGTTTTGTTGAATTTTCTAAGGAAAGGGATGTGAAAGGAGCAGTTTCAAACCCCCTTACCTGAGGGAGCTAACCAAGACATGCTGAGGCAGGGATCCCACAGTATTCCTGAAATTTTAACTGAAAAACCCATCAAATCCAGAAGAGAGATCAACTCCTCCAGCCTGTAAGCTCTGAGTGATTTTTGCTCACTAGAGAAGTCTTGAAGATTTATTTGCAGTTCAATGCACCATGCAAGTGGAATAAATAGTAGTAGACTTTTGTTTCTTAGCCACTGCAGCACCAAAAGGAGATCACAGAGAAGGATAATGAGGCATTATTGCCTCTTCTTAGCAAAAAAAAAAAAAAAAAAAAATCCTATTCCTGCAAAGAAAATGAGCATTTTGCATAGCCTAGATTTAATTGATTTCAGAAATGTATCAAACAACAGGAGTTTCACTACTTGGTGACCTTAAACTTATTGGATTTGTAATTATTCTTACAGACAAAAGCTCACAGATTGCATTCACTTATCTGACAGGAATCAGAGGAGTGCTCACTTTTGTCTGTATTATATTTAATTATCTTTATGGCAGAAATTGCAATCAGGCTCTGAGTTGAGGAGTTTTGGTGAAGCTGTGGATGATAAAAGCTGGGAGTGATTATGAACAACCCCAGAGCTCAGAACAGGAGTTGCTGTCAGCTGAGAATTCCACATTTCCAGCATCCTCATGGCTCCTGCTTCAAGTTACAACCTCTCTCCTCTTCAGCAATATGAGTTTCACTGAAATCCTGACCCACCACAAACCCTGGCTGACAATCAGTGCACTGTTATTACAAACTACCCATGTTTTTACCCTGAATTCACACTTTCCCACTTGGCTGGAATCCCCATTTCCATTCCCAAATATCTGCTCTCTGTGCTCAGAGCTCACTCTGCCCATGTGGGGATGGTCAGAAAAGCAGAGAGAAGGGTGTGAGGGGACCAGAGCATGGAGCAGCTGCTGCTGCAGCTCCAGGGAGAAAAAAGGACCAAAATTAGCACAACTCTGGGGCAGGACCCTCAGTGCTATTCTGAGCTCTTGTCAGAATAATCAGGTCAGTGCTGCGCTGCTGCTCAGCAAACAGTGAGCTGGAAAATGAGGGGAAAACCCACAAAACAGGGAAGGAGTCAGGAGAGGGGAGATCCCACTGCCCTCAGAGCTCATGGCATTCACCCCTGACAAGTTCTGAGGAGCTGTAATTACACAGGTTTTGAATTGCCAGTGGGTTTAGAGCCTTTCCATAACCATCACTGGCTCAATGTAATGACAAAAAATACTCAAGATTTCTCTGATGTCATTAACAGACACAGAAGTTCAGAAAGACTTGTCAAACAAATGTCCCATGAGGTTTTAATTGATGGTTTTTAACAGGGATGCAGGAGCTGCTTAAAGTACAAGGGAATTCACTGAAATGGTGAAGTCCTTCCAATCTTTACAAAAATACAACTACAAACTTACAGTTTGGTCTTTTTTCAAAATTAATCCTGCCAAAATATACAAGAAGTCAATTTTAATTTTAATTTTTTTAAAGTCTGCTGTCTGCTATTTTTTTGTTAAAGTCTTATTTTGGGCACTCCACTACTTTAGATGGACACACATAAATATACACACCCCAACAGATGCTCCATTTACACTTCATTTGTGGACAGTTGCAGATTGTCAGAAGAGAACTTTTAAAATCTGGATGTTTGTCCTAAAATTTCAGAAAAATTTCTATCTGTTCACTGTATCCTGTTAAAACTCTAGTTCTTTATGCTGGTGTTCACCTTTCAGCTGCTTCTGGCCTAAAATACACCCAAGACGAATTAATTCCATTAGTTCACTTTTAATAATCAATTTAAAGCCCTCTCCATAAATGCAAATTGGAAGATTCAGCCTTTCTTTAAGGATAATTACTATTATTTTAGCTCAGTGCTAAATATTAATTTCAAATTACCTGATTTTTATGCATTTCTCTCTTTGCAATGAATCTAATTCAGTTCAAGGGAAGGAATTAAAGGCTCATAACTCAGGGGATCTTTAACCTTTCCCTGCAGCTGGATGCACACCCAGGAGCAGTGCAGCACCACTGGAGTAAAAACTTGATGAAATAAAATCCCTGAGGATATTTGGCTTGGACTCCACACCATTCTAACTCCTGGACTGGAACCAGCCTGCGAAAGACATTTCCCTTAAAAAAACACAAAAAAAGGAAAAATCTACAGAATTTCAGTGTCCAGAACATGCCTGGTGCACAACTGGCTCTCTAATTACTCATTTGGCTTTGAACAAATGAGAGCAGCAGAAGACTGAGGGTTTGAAGCAAGCTGGGAAGCAGCTTTCAGGTTGTGCAGAAAGGCTCCCAGGGACACCATCGTGCAGCACTCCAGATTAGAGGAGCTGCTTAAACCAACTGCTGAGGAGTTGTTTAAGAGTGAATAAACAAATCAAAACAAAAAGGGGGAAAAAGAACAAGTAGGCAAAAAAAACCCTCTAAAAAAAACCCCAAAAAAGCTGCTTTTGCAGGAAAGAAATCTGCATGAGCTGATGCAGAATCTGCCTGCACTTGCTGTATTTGCTGAGATAATAGCTCCAGCTTCAGGACTATTAAAATTACCCTGGGGGAAGTGGAAATGGAGCAGATTGGGGTTGTATTGCTGCAGGTTTACAGAACACACTGGCATGGTTTTGTAAACACAGATTAGATGTTGCTCTCCCCATCCTTTAAAACTCGGGGCTGTGGAGCACTGAAGTCAGATAAAAGAGTTGTCAGCTCTGGTTTGAAAGGATCCCTTTTCACAGATCTGGGAAGGCTGTCTGTGTTCCAGGCATAACAAATTACTGTAAATTGAGCCCTGGATTGCAGCACTTTGCCAGCACAAGCACTCCAAACAAACTGATAATCCTGAAAGGAGCAGTGTCACAGACCATCCAAGGCTCCACCTTCCAAATGCCACAGAATCTTCCTCCTGGAAAGGCTGTGCCCATTTCCAGCAGGGAGCAGAGCTCACAGAGCACCCTGACTGCTGCCATGGCATCCAGGGAAACTCCAAGTGCTGCATTTCCACCGGAATTTCCTCCTAGGAAGCCTTAACTGGAGTGTTTAAATCAATGAGAGCAGGGTGCTGTGTAAACTCATCCAAGCACGTTTATTCTGTGAGGAGCTGCTCCTGCCAGGTCCTCAGGATCCACACTCCCAAAGGACAGCAGGGCCCAGCTCCTGGGAAACCCTCTCATTTATGCTCTGCGAGGGACAACAGAGCTGGCTCCAGTGAGAAAACACCTGGAAAGGACTGGGGAGAAAGGGCAGGAAAAGCAGAACCACTGCCCAGGGCTGAGCTTTGCCAGCAGCTGCCTCCCCTCCTCAGCCACTGCTCCCAGTCTATCCCAGTTCATTCCAGTCCATCCCAGTCCCCTCAGCCACTGCCTCCCACATCAGCACTGCACTCAGTCCATCCCAGTACATTCCAGTTCATCCAATCTTCAGCCACTGCCTCCCACAGCACCACTGCTCCCAGTCCATCCAATCCTCAGCTACTGCCTCCCAGTCCATCCCAGTGCATCCCAGTCCCCTCAGCCACTGCCTCCCACATCAGCAGTGCTCCCAGTCCATCCCAGCTCATCCCAGTCACCTCAGCCATTGCCTCCCAAATCACCACAGCCCCCAGCCCATCCCAGTCCCCTCAGCCACTGCCTCCCACACCACCACTGCTCCCAGTCCATCCCAGTCCATCCTAGGCTGCTCAGCCACTGCCTCCCACATCACAACTGCTCCCAGTCCATCCCAGTCCCCTCAGGCTCCCACATCCCACAGCTCCCAGTCCATCCCCCTGATTTCCCCCCCCAAGACTCGTGGTGCCCCTGTGTTTCTGCAGTGACCCAGTAACACACATAGCAGGGGAGGCTTTGCCAGCTCAGCTCTCAGGGACTCTGCAGCTCCCTGAGAGAACAAACACAAACAGCTCCCAGCTGTGCAGGCCTAGTGTTTACCAGCATTGTTCTTTTGTGAGCTGGCAGGGAGATTTTATCAGGAGCCTCACACATCAAACAGGGCAGGGACAATGCTGTGGAGGGTGAGGAAGTGGATGCTGAGGGAGAGCAAAGATTTATAAACAGGTTAATATTTCATTTATAACTTCAGCTACTACACAGGCACAGAGCAGTAAAATTCAGCTGTGAGCCCAATCAATGGATCTGAATGGGGAGATATAGTCACAACTCAGTGTGTGAGGGGTTAAGTGGATAAATCATGGAATAGTTTAGGTTGGAAGGAACCTCAGAGCTCATCCACTGCCGCCCCCTGCCAGGGCATGACACCTTCCCCCGTCCCAGGCTGCTCCAAGCCCTGTCCAGCCTGGCCTTGGGCACTGCCAGGGATCCAGGGGCAGCCACAGCTGCTCTGGGCACCCTGTGCCAGTGCTTGCCCACCCTTAATGGAAAAAAATTCCTTCCTTTCTAGTCTAAATTAACCCACTTTTCATTTAAAACCATTCCCTCTTGTCCTTTCACAACAAAGTTTCTCCCCATCTGTTTTACAAGCCCACTTTAAGTGTTCACTATAAAAGGAGCTGAAAATAGAAAATACAACACACAAACAAACCACAATGATGCACAGTGCTGCCCTTTATTTTGGCAGCAAGTGCAGGAATCCCCCAAACTGACATCTGCTGGAGCAAGCACTGAAAACCATTGCTTTTTTAATGGCAAAAAGACAGCAAGTGATGTGCATGTAAACAGATTAATTCCAAGGCAATAAAAGCATTTGCTCTAGAACCAAACAACAGAGATTGAGTAACAGAGCACATCTTGAACAAGCTACACTCTGTTATTTTTGCATCCTTCTCCAGGTATTCACACTTCATTTTTACATGAACTGAAGCAGAAGTCCTCTAATATAATCAGTGTCTACTTTGAACAAATGAACCATGGAGTGCCCATGGCACCACACAGCTGGGAGCTCTCATGATCTCTCATTTTCCTGAGAGAAATGTCATTAAAGAATGACATTTTAGAAGTTTATAGACAATCAAAGCAGGCACCAGAACAGCACAAAAGCTCCTTCAGGTGTTCAGGATTCCTGTAAAATCCCAAAGCTCATTCCAAGGGGACCTGTGTGGTCCCCCTGAACTGTGGCCTCCTTTGCTTCCAGCCCCAAACTGTCAGAAGCCCCAAATGTGCAGCAGCAAACGCCCATCACACACAGCATTAAACCACAACACAAACAGCATGTGGGAAAACCGTGAAGTGACCTCCTCCCTGCTTTGTAAAGGGTTATGTATTTTTTTTCCCCCCAAAACAATTATTCTCAGTTATTCTCAGGCTGGGTTCTAAGTGCAAAGATGAATATTTGGCTTCTTTCAGCTTAAAAAGTCAGTCAAGAAGCAGAGCACTGCTGGAGACAGAAATCTGCTTAGCCAGCTCCACCCTCCCTTCTTGCAGTGATAAAAATAAAAGCTATAAATGTTAATTCTCTGATAGAGCCAAAGCAAAGTCCTACAGCTACAGGTGACAGCAGGGAGGTGACATTCCACACCAGGGACACCACAGCTCTGCTTGAGCTGCCCAGTGTAAATTATTCAGGTGGCAAATGGAAATGTGGCACTCACAAATGCTGCAGCCGCCTCCCCTGCAGCACTGAAGTCAATAATTATGTCCTGATTCAGAGTGTGTAAGGCTGCCCCCAATTTGTAGCCTGGATTGGAGTTCTTCAGGCATGTCCTACTGGTTTGACCAACAATTAGACATGAATCCAGAGGAAGTGGCCCTAATTGCCTACAAGAAACAAAATTCTGCTCACAGCTCACTACAGACTCCTCACAAGCTGCCAGGAAGGAAAATCCCAGCTCTGGCCTTTGCACCTTGCTCCCTTCTCAAGTTCTGGTCTGCTCTTCCAAAAGTTCTGTCAATTCAACAAAATCCTCAAGTTCTGACTGAGAAACTCAGTTCTACAACTGCCTCAGAGCACAGCAAACACATCCTGGGTCAGAGGATGCAGTCAGACCCATGGGATTCTGCCCTCCTCACTCTCCTCAGCCAAGAGAGGATTCCCACCTTGTCCTAGGTTGACACGTGCCCCACACTGGGCGACTCCCTCCTCCACATTCCTGCTCCTGGACTGTGCTGTCTGCAGAGGGACAGACAGTGGGACAGAGCTCTCCTTTGCTTTTAGTTGGTTTAGCTAGCTGAGGCAAAGAAGTTCCCTGGACTGTGGGTTTTTTTCCACTTTTCTCCAAGGAGGTATTTTCTCCTGGACTGGTTGGGGGGAGGGGCCAATTCAATCTGCTTTCTTAGAGGAGCCCCTTTGGAGGTTCTCTCCCAAATTTGCCCTGGACCAGGACACACCTGTTCAGCCCAGACCCACAGACCCCTCTTTAAACACTTCTGAAACAGCAGCTGTAGATTTTTTTAAGCAAAATGCCTCAGCAGTGCTCTCTGTTTCCACTCTGCAGCCATTTCCCTCAATCCTGCAGCTCCCTGCAAACAGAAGGAAAAACCCCAAAGCCCAGGGCAGAGGGAAAGGCTGGGACACACAGCTGGTGCCAGGGAGGCAGAGCTGGGGCAGTGGCTCCTGGCCATGGCTGTGCTTCCCCCGTGCTGCCACAGCCTCCCCAAGCCAGGAATCACATCCCAGGGAACAACCCCTGCTCCCTCCCAGCTCTGGCCAGGCTGGAGCTGCCATAGGGATGAGGTGAAACTGAGGCCTTGGGAAGGCTGAGCTGAGCAGAGGCTGGACAGAGATAAAGAATAAAGCAGGGATTTATTAAAAGGATCTCTTCAATGGATGCACCTTGGGCAGCACAAGAGCCCAGCCAGGGCTGCACCCAAGATGAACCAAAATGGTCACAAAATCCCTGACTGCTCATGGGGTCTCTCACTGTGATCAGTTCTGCTCCATTTGCATCTTGCAGTTCATTATCCCATTCCAGCTCTAGCCCATGCAGTCCCATCCTTGTTTTTCTCTCTCAGCCCACAGTGTTTGTGCTCCTGGGCTGAGATTTGGATCATTTGTCCTTGGTCCCAGCTGGAGCAGGAATTGTTTTGTCTCCTATGCTCACCATCCCATAATATGAACCCAGACTCACACACTAAAGCAGCACAGAATGTGAAAAACAGAAAAGCTCAAACCTGAGGCATCAAAACCCTGGGAAAGGGACGGTGCTCCCACCAAGGAAATGCCACCACCCTGAGGCACAGCAGAGCTGATCCTCCAGAAGTGATTTCAGGGAGGGGAGATGATCCAAGCTCAGCCTCATCACTGGCTGGAATGAACTCAAGCTTGGGATTTCATTTTTAGAGAGACATTGGAGAGGAATGGGGTGCCTGAGAAGCAGGAACAGCAGTCCCTGTGATGCTGAAGGGTCTGACAATGTCACAAACCTGGGTTTCACTGTTCTAGCCTGGAACACAGATGCTGACTGGAAATGCTGGTAAAAACTGCATATTTTACTAAAAAAAATATGTAAAGTTCTGTACAATCACTCCACTTTAACATAATCCTGGAGAAAGCAGCTCCCAAAGGGACTTTGTTCATGTATTTCAATGTTTTTAAAAAAAGGCTCAGCTTTTTCATCTACCTTTTTTTTTTAACAGTATTTTTACTTGCTGGACATGCAAATAAACTGATCCAGTTCTAAAATCCAGCACCCAGACCTTAATTTCCTGGGTAGATGAGAGAATAAATGTTAATATTGACCATAAGTTAGCCAAGCTACACATGCACCTAAAACACTGATGCTGACAGATCCCACAGCATTTGATTAAATGACTAATTAAGAAATTTGGAGGACAGTTTTATGCAATTATTTCTGCACAGAACTGAAACAACAAATTCTCCACACGAAACACAATGGGGAGAATCTGCTGCAGTTCTCAGAAAAGAACTCCCAGAACCTCAGGAGGGGAATGGGAGGAACCTGCCCAGCTTCCACCCCCCATCCCAACCAAAATCAGGAGCAAAAATGCCAAAAGCCCACAGGGATGTGCTCAGGTGTGGCTGCAGAGTCCCAGGGAAATGCTCTGCCTTCCCTGTCCCAGCTGCTCCCAGGAATGCACCCAAAATATTCCAGGGACTGAGTCAATCTCTGCCCCTGGGTGCAGAACTCCTCAGCAAATTCCTGACTCACCTCTCATGGCCTTCATCTCACTGGGTCTGCCATGGCAATTAAAAATATAAATTATGTAGGAAAAAACCCCATTTGGTGAGATTAGGGAAGGATAAATCCTGGGAAGTTTTCCAGGGAGGTCTCCAAGGCCAGGGGTTTGAAAAGCAAAGATTAATGCCTCCTGTTAGGGTGTGAGGCTGCAAGTGCTCAGTTTGGAGCTGGGCATTTTGGTCAGTTTGTACTGGCTCAGCTCAGCTGGGCCTGGACTCACACTGGGAGGCAGCACCTGCATGGAACAGAAGGAAAATCCTGTTCCTGTCCCACACAGGTGAAACAGAGCCAGTGACCGGTGTGGAGGCTGCACAGGGAGAGGGAAGCTGAGCAGTGAAAAGGAGGGACTGTGAACACCGAACTGCTCCAGTGGGCACCCCCTGCAGCCGGGGCTCGGAGCACGGAGCTCCTCCCAGAAGGTTCTGTGAGCTCAGCGCTGCTGTTTCACGGCCGGGCTCAGATATTTCAGCCGTGCCCAGCGCCAGCCCGGCCACTCCGGGCTCTACTTACACAGCAGCGGAGCTTCATTAAGAATTCTGCATAATCATGCAATTACCAGCCTGCCTCTCTGCCCGGCTGGCGGCAGGGACGGTCCCGGTACACGCATGCACGTGGAGCCACTGCAGAGCACTGACAAACGAGTAGAACGAGCTTTAAAATGAACTCAGTTATCACAACAACCCGACACGACCCGGGCACGAGGCCAATTAATGCTCGATAATTCCTTTTCTCCGCGAAAGGCAGCACCCACCGGCCCGAGAAACATTTCAGGGCACGGGCGGCGCAGACACACCCACCGGGATTGCCGGGCTCGCGTTCCTGCCGAGCCTCCGGCAGCTTTCCCACCGGGATTTCACCCCATTATCCCAAAGCCCTGCCAGCCCCGGCCAGGCCGGCACCCGCGCTCAGCCCGGCCGCGGCTCCCCGCGCTCCGCTCGCCCTGCCCCGGCACAGCCGCTCCGCCCCGGCCCCTCCGAGCCCGGAGCCGGCGGCGGGGCCTCCCGCAGCGCTGGCTCTGAACTGCCCGCACGGTGCCGGGACGCGCAGCGCGGGCTCTCCCCGCCGCTCGGCGCAGGGCACAAGGCCGGGAGCCCCCGAGGAGCGGCGGCGCGGGCCGAGCGGCCCCAGGGCTCTCACCATGGTACAGACGGCGGCGAGTCTCCGCACCGTCACCAGCGCCTCCATCCGCCCCCGGCCGCCGCCATCTTGGGCCGCGACTGACAGCGCCAGCTGCGCACCCGATAACCGGCCCGGGCCGTGCGCCGCCGAAACAGCGCCGCCTGCGCCGCGAAACCACCGTTCCGAGGCGTGCTCGGTCCGGGGGAACCGGCTGGGGAACGGGATCGGGAATGGGAATGGGAATGGGAATCAGGAATGGGAATGGGAATGGGAATGGGATCGGGAACAGGAATGGGATCAGGAATGGGAATGGGGAATGGGAATGGGAACAGGGATGGGAATGGGATCGGGAATGGGGAATGGGAAATGGAAATGGGAACGGAAATGGGAATGGGAATGGGAATGGGATCGGGAATGGGAATGGGGAATGGAATTGGGAATGGGAACGGGAATGGGAATGGGATTGGGAGTGGGAACAGAATTGGGTACGGGATCGGGAACAGGCATGGGAATGGGAAGGGATGGGAATAGCAATGGGATCGGGAATGGGAACAGAATTGGGAATGGGATCGGGGACAAGGATGGGAATCGGATTGGGAATGGGAATGGGAAGGGGAATGGGAATGGGAATGGGAATGGGATCAGGATGGGAACAGGATTGGGAACAGACAGGGATGGGAAAAGGATCGGGATGGGATTGGGATCATTATGGGGAACAGTTTTCCCAGAGCAGCTGTGGCTGCCCCTGGATCCTGACAGTGCCCAAGGCCAGGCTGGGCATTGGGGTTTGGAGCAGCTTGGGATAGGGAAAGGTGTCCCTGCCATGGCTGGGGTGGCACTGGAGGGGCTTTGGGGTCTCTCCCAGCCCATAACATTCTGTGGGTCTGTGATTCCATGATCCTTGTGCTCCCCTTCCCTCAGGATATCCCGTGGTTCCTGGGGCTCAGGGAGGCCCCACTGGGCTGGGCACTGCCAGGGCTCTGTGACACTGGAGGAAGGCACTGTCCCACAGGGCTGGGGCTGGGAACTGGGGGTGTCACCAAAACACCACCAAGGGACACCACGGCCAGCGCAGAGCACCAGAACCCTCAGAGGTGCCCATGGAACTCTGTGATTCCCAAGACTCCTTGCAGAGGTTGCGGGATTTTGGGATGGGGTGGGACAGTGGTGCTGCCCAGGGATCCTCTGCTGTTCCACACCACATGTCCCTGCTCTAGCATGGTGACAAAAGGGCTCTTTGAGAGCTCAGCACTGCAATGACAACAGTGCCCATTGTCAATCCATTGTCAGTCCTGTGGGAGAAGGAGTGGGAAGCGTTCCTGAGACATCACAAAGCTCGTCCTGCAGGGCACAGTGACAGCAAACACAGCTCAGAAGGAACAGCAAGGAATGGACAGAAATTCAGGATGGGGCTGATCCTGACCCAGAGCTGTGCCCAGCAGGAGCAGGGAGGTCACTGTGCCCCTGTCCCTGGCACTGTGAGGGCACACCCTGAGTGCTGTGCCCAGCTCAGGCCCCTCAGCTTGGGAAGGACCTTGGGACACTGAGCACATCCAGAGAGAGGGGCTGGGAGCACAAACCCTGAGAGGAGCCCCTGAGGGAGCTGGGGGTGCTCAGCCTGCAGAAAAGGAGACTCAGGGGTGCCCCCATCACTGCACAGCTCCTGAAAGGGGCCTGTGCTCAGCTGGGGCTGGGCTCTGTCTGCAGGAACTGACACAACCAGAGCACACAGCCTGAGCTGTGCCAAGGGAAATACAGGTTGGATATTAGGAAAAGTTTTTTATGGAAAGGTGAGAAAGTTCTGGACTCATTTGGTCCCATTCCCATCCTGGTCCTGTTCCCATTCCCAATCTCATCCACCACTAGAGGTGGTGGAGTCCCCATCCCTGGGTGTGTTTAACAAGGCCTGGATGTGGCACTGGGTGCCAGGGTTTGGCTGAGGTGCTGGGACTGGACTGGACTCGATGGTCTTGAAGGTCTCTTCCAACCCAGGGATTCTGTGATTCTGTGAATGACAACAGTGCCCATTGTCAATCCTGTGGGAGAAGGAGTGGGAAACGTTCCTGAGGCACCACAGAGCCCATCCTGCAGGGCACAGTGAAAGCAAACACACCTCAGAAGGAACAGCCCTGGGAAGCAGTGAGGAACGGGCAGAAATTGGGGATGGGGCTGATCCTGACCCAGAGGTGTGCCCAGCCTGGAGGCTGCAGCCTCCCCTCATCCCCACGAGCTGTGGGAGTGCCTGTGAGGGCACTGGGAGCTCCCTGCTCACAGTCCCAGCTCTGCCAGGGCTGTTTCCACTCTCCAGCCCTGACCTTGTGGGAATATCTGTGGGGAAGGGTGAACTGTTCTGTTTCCAAAGCAGGAACTTTTTTATGAGGCTGAGATGTTTCCATTCTGTTTGAGCTGCTGGCCTGCAGAGAAGAGATCTCCTACCCATGTTGGGCTTCCCAAGTCATCTGTTCCATCCTCCCCAGGGACAGGCCCCAGGAGCACAAAAACCCCAATCCTTCCCAAAAATCCCCAAAGTGAAAAGGGCCACGTGCTCCTCACAGGACTGCCATGAATGGCAGTGCTTTAAAATTAGGGACAGGAAATGAAGGAATTGGGGAAGCTGTGCAGTGTTTGACCAGATTGAAGTGTGTATTTAAATGTTCACCTCTCTTACATCCGAAAATAGAGTCAAAGATGATTTATCACAGCTGCTGCAGCAGTATCTGAGGACATTTCCTTGCCCTTTAGCCTCAGGATCAGAACAACTTGGTGCTGAGTAGAATTACAGGGCTAAAATCGTGGTCTTGTCCCTGAATGTCTTCAGAGGTCACTGCTGGAGCACAGAGATGCACTTTTAATTCATCTAAACTCAGCAAGGTGGAATTCTGAGCACCCAGGCCAAGGCTGGTTCCCTGAGCACACCACACTCATTTTTCATCCTTTCTTATCTCCTCCTCCTTTGCCTTTCCCAGCGTGGAGGTGTTCAGTTCCTGGGAGCACACAGGTGCTTCAAGGACAATTTCTGTTGAATGCAGTGTCAGAAGTGACCTTTGGGCACCAAGTTTGCCACAAAGAGGGGCAGAGAGAGCTGCAGGGACCAATTCTTGTTGGTTCGAGTCACTTCAGGGGTCTGTGCATGAGCTACCAGCCACAAATTCTGTCTCAGCATCTGCCACAGCCCCTGGCACTTCCCCACAGCCAGATTTCCCATTTCTGCTCCAAAACCAGCCCTGTTTCTCCTCCCAAGTCCCCCTAACATCAATATATTCTATAAAAGATGTGCCAGAGGCAAATGTAATGGCTACAAATTGACTTCTGGAGGAAAAAAATCATTTCTGCCACAGCTAGGCAGATGGAGAAACATTTCCTCAACATGCTGGGACCTTAGCAAGGTCTCTCTGGCTCTGCTCATCTCTTACTCCTTTTGTACAATGCATGAGGAAAAATTACAGCCAGTTTTAAAGCACTCTGACATCCTCCTGTCACGGGCACTATGGTCATGGCAAATACTTTTATTTTTAGCAAGCTTCGTCTCTGAAAATGTGTAGGAGGGCCAATAACAATATAAATAGAAAATCTTCTAACAAACAGAGCCAAAAGCAACACAGAGCAGTAAATAAATCTGTAAAAAATTTGGTGTGGAAATAACAATCTCTGTGCACCATGCAAAGGCACAGATCTTTGCATGAGCAACCCAAGGGGTGGTAAAGTGAAACCTCCAGAACCATCCAAGTGTTTCCAAAGTTGCTCTCAGTTTTGCAAACATTCCCCCTCTAATTTAAGCTATTGTTTTTCCAAGAGAATTAGAATGTAAAACATGGGGGTTTTTAGCTAAATATAAGTCCATTGTGCACAAACAATGAATATCTCCTTTAAAAACAATTGTTATTCCACATGCCAAGGGTTACACAACCTCAGAGAGTGTGAATCCTTCTGCTCCCTGAAAAGGCTGCTCTGGCAATCAAGAAAATCAGACAAGGACATTTGAAAACTTCTGGGTTTGATTCTGTATCTTACTTGAATAATTTCAGAATTAAATCCTCCAAGTTGAGAGGAGAGGGGAGCTCGGGAGTTGGTTGAAAACTTTGGGAGAACGCACAGCTTTGGGTTTGATTCTATATTTTACTTGAATCCTTTCAGAATTAAAGCCTCCAAGCTGAGAGGAGAGGGGAGTTTGGGAGTAGATTGAAAACTCTGGGAGAATGCACAGCTTTTTTATTTGTACTAAAAGCCCTTCTCTCTGCACAGAGATTCCTGCATGTGGTGGAACAAGATCTGGGGAGAAGCACAAGAAGCCAGGGCTGGTGCAGGAAAAATTCATATTGAACCAGATCAGCCAAGGAGCTCCAACTCCACTGCTCTACTTCCAACGTGCAGCCTGAAACTCTTTCACATTTGTTTTAAGCAACCAGAAGCCCTCAGAGCTACCAAAAGCAGCAGTTTGACATTTCCTGCAGCATTGCTGTCTCATTCCTGCCCCCACACATCCCCTCTCCCGTGTCAGCAGCAGATCCAGCCCTGCAAGCACATGGAGCAGCTTCCCTGTCCCTCCTCACACAGCAGCAGCTGCTCCTTGCCCCTGCTTGGGACTCCTGATTTCTGAGTGCCACATCCAAGCTCAGCACCCTCTGAGCACAGTTTGCATTCTTTGTGTCTGCCTCACATTCATCCAGGCCAAAGCTCACCCTCATGTGCCTCTGACTCCCTTTGTGTTCCTCAACACTACATTTGGTTACCCAAAACAATTTTGACTTTTTTTTTCTCTTTCAATTGAACGTGCCTCCCTCTTGGATCAAGCCAGCAGAGCTGTTTACTTCTAGGAATGTCTTTGCTCATATAGAATATTCTTCATGATCTTTCTGAACTTATCTGGCTTTTTTTTTCCCTGGGCTGGAGCTCTTGTGGCCACCTAGAAGCTGACAGATCTATGACTGTTTGGTTTTGGAGGAGGACTATTGTGATGAATGGTTTTATATTACTCACTAACATATGCTTTTAATAGCAAATGGGAACAAAGGTTCCAGCACTCAGACAGGCAGACAGTGACTTACTGCTGCTAACTAATCCCAAATTTATCACTGTCCTGCTCAACTGCACATTTCAAAGTGCTGCCCTATTAATTGACCACAAGATTTTGAGCTTTTTTCCTATTTCTCCTCTCATTTTGCCTCTTACAAAACTTGTGTGAGATTAAAGCACATCGGTAAATAAATTTCCTGGAAAAGATTTTTTTTTATGAGTGTTTGGGATTTTGCAAAAACCTGGAAGCAAATTGACACTGGAAGACTTGCAAACCATTCCCACAGGAGCCATGTCCCAAAAGACAGAGGATCCAGCATTTCCCTCCCAGTTCCATGAGCTGCATCAGCCTCCAGACCTTTCTTCCTCCTCTTCATCAGCTGCCAGGATGGTCAAAGGAACAATGCTGGGAGCATCACTGCACAAACACTGCTGCACAACGAGGTTTCAGAGGGGAAACAGAACCTTGGAAAAGAGATATGTCCATAAATCTTGGCATTCTTGTGCTGATTTCACTGCTGTGCCCCAGAGCTGGATTTTCCTCAGGGCAGTTCACATCCTGTGAGATGCTGGTGTGGAAGCTGGGATGGGTGCTTTGGGAAGGGGCAATGATCCAGAGCCCTGCCCTGATTTCCCATCCCCTGGGGGCCCAACCTGGCTCTGGAGCCTGCTGGGGAGGGCTCAGGCGTGTGCTGTGGGTCCCCATGAGAGCCCCATGAGAGCTGCTGGGCACAGAGAGCCTTTCTGGTGGCTGCAGCCTCTCCAGAGCGAGCCAAGCCCATCTCCTGCCTGCAGAGAATCTGCATCCCCAGGTCTCCATGAGCTTTGGGAGTTTATCTCGCTCTCCATTCCCATCCAGGTCACCCACACAGCCTGACAGAGTCCATGTCCCAGCCTTGCCTCTGCTCCTTTCTGAGAAGCCTTTCAAAGATGAATGCTCCAACTACATTATTTTTTTAAGTTTAATTTACATCTGGTTTGTATTATATGCAGTTCTGCTTTATCTGGGTCACTCCCTCCCCAGTGTTCTTCCCTCCCCGCTATCCCAGAGAGCTGATTGTAGCCAGTGTTCATTTCCAGGCTGTCATCCCACAGACCCTGCCAGCTGCCCTAAAACCCCACTCAGTTTTCCTAGAGAAGCCATTCTCTCCTCATTCTTCCCTCTGGAAGCCGCCCAGCCCCGGTCTGTCAGCAGCCCCAAATTCCCTTTGCAGAGCCTGCAGGGTCCCACCCCAACGCTGCCCCACGTTCCAGCCGCCCTTCAGGACTCACAAAGCAGCAGATCAAATGTATCCCGGGGGATTCACGGCATGTCAGCTGGGATTTTGGAATATCCCACAGCTGCCCCAAAGCTCTGAGGGGGGGTGGAAATGTTTATTATCCTGAAGAGCGGGGTCTCATGGGCAGCACACAATGAAGGGCGCAGGGAGGACAACAGAGCGCGGGGCTGGGGCCGCGGAAAGGGCGAAGGACTCGGACAGGCAGAACCGGATTATTCACAGCCGAATTAGAGCAGAGCACGGCCGTGACCGCACCGCGCTCCGAGCGCTCCCGTGACGGTTGCAAAGCTCCAAAATCTGGGTTTTAGCAGCCGGCCAGGGGAGCGCACGGAGCAGGCCCGGGGAGGGCTGTGATGGGAGAGCCGTGAGGGGAGGACTGCGAGGGGAGAGCTGAGAGGGGAAAGCCGTGAGGGGAGAAAGAGCCGTGAGGGGAGAAAGAGCCGTGAGAAGAGAGCCGTGAGGGGAGGACTGTGAGGGGAGGGCTGTGAGGGGAGAGCCGTGAGGGGAGGGCTGTGAGGGGAGGGCTGTGAAGGGCTGCAGGGTGAGGGGAGAGCCGTGAGGGGACGGCTGTGATGGGAGAGGCGTGAGGGGAGAGTTGTGAAGGGAGGGCTGTGAGGGGCGAGCTGTGAGGGGCGGCAGGCGCGGCCCACTCGGGGCCGGGGCAGGAATGTCCCGCTGCCCTCGCCATTGGCTGCGGGCTGCCGGAATCAGCTTTCACGGGGGCCGATCAAAAAAGTTCCCCTCGGCTCTGCGAAGTCGCTGTCTGAGCAGAGGCATTGGCTGAGGGAGGCCGGGCGCTCTCGCATTCCTCGGGAGATCGCCTGCAGTGGGATGAGAGCGCTTCTGGCTGCCGGCAGAGCCGGGCGAGGACGGGCGCCGCGGAGCCGCGCTCCTGCTTCCCTCCCGCAGCCCGGGCCGAGCAGCCATCCCTTCTGGCATGCTCCTCATCCCTGAGCACACGATGTCTCAGTACTCCACCAACTTCCTGCTGCTGCCCATCCCGGAGTACCCCGCGCTGGACTGCGCGCCCAACAAAATCATCAAGCTGGTGGTGCTGGGCGGCAGCGGCGTGGGCAAGACAGGTAAGGACAGGTGTGTGCCCCGCTTGCCTTTTCCTTCCCTGCCAGACACACCCAAACTAGCGAAATTTACCGCAGCTTAACTATTTCAACTTGCTTTTCTTTTCTTACTTTCTTTTTTTTTTTTTTTTTTTAAGAAAAGGCATAGGAGAATTTTTGTGATTTGCTGCAGATGCGTGAGAAGCCAACATGAGCCAGCAGCGAGTTTTGTACTCCCAAATGCTTCTAGCTGCTCTTGAGCAAATTATTTAACTGTAGCTAGATTTCCACACCCCAAAAAGTGTATTTTATCCTCCACTTCTGTAAGTGTTTTATGCTCAGCAGACAAATCACAGTGTACAAGATGTGTCTTTATTATTCTCCAAAGGAGATGGGAAGAAAAGAGGGTAAAGAGAGAATTGTTGAATATCTGGTCCATGATTTCAGGAATTATGAAAAGCAGATTGATTTATTACGTTTGTGGTTCCATGGGATTCAGCAAAATGTTTGTTTTGGCTTTGAAGCAGCCACATCTTCATATTATTTTGAAATAGTTTCTTAAAGACAGCTGCACAGGCAATTTCATTTAAGGATGTTAAAGGATGACTCAGTATCACTGTGAGAAAAATTATTGCTTGAAATGAAATCTATTATAAAATAATGTTGCTTGCAGAATAAGATATTTTATTTAATTCTTAATTAAGTGGTGTTGCAAGTTACTAGGAGTCTATTGAGATCAAAGCAGCACAGGAGTATAAGTTACTGTTGCCATGATGGGATTTAAATGTTTTATGCAGAAAAAGGAAAATGTTCTTATCAAAGAGTTTAAGAAAGCAGCTCAGGTTAAGGTGAATAAGAAGCCAGGGTGCTCCAGCATGACCCAAGAGTGCAGAGCACATGGAGTTTGTTTGCTGGGTGTGATTAGATATCACTAATGGGTTTTGTGAGAGGTTTTAAGCCTGGAAAGAACCATTCCATCCATCAGCCTCACTTCTTCCATGACAGAAAATGCTTAAATCTGGATTAGCTGCAGTCTGCTGCCTTGTTACTCTTCTAAATTATTTCAGAGCAAAGGACAGATTGTTTTACCTGCAAGCACAGGGAAACAACCTCCTGAATCCCAGGGCTCATTTCCAACACAAGCTGTGACAAACTCTGTGCTGGGTATCCCAGATCTTTGTCTGTGAGAGCTGAGAGTTGAGAGCAGCACTGGCAGAGCAGCATGTGAGCAATGCAGAGGTGAAGCTGGCTCCCTGTGAGCCTCCCTCCTGCAGGGATGCCCCAGGAGCTGTGCAGGGTGCTCAGGGCTCTGTCTCACCAAGCACCCACCTTTCTGTCGTTGTTTTGCAGCCCTGGTCGTGCGCTTCCTCACTAAGAGATTTATTGGGGACTACGAAGCCAACACTGGTGAGTTCTGCTCTGCCCAGCAGCCCTGCAGGGAGTGGGAAAGAAATCCTGTCTGCTTTGTGACTGCTGCACGTTACAGGGAAGCCAAGTGGTGTTGGATGTCCATAAGGTGCATATTTTCAGTTAATAGCCTTGAGCTATGAAAGCAATAAATCAAAGGCTCATTATTTATGATCCTTTCAGCTGTTTTTTTTTTTTTTTCTCCAAGTTGATGGAAAGGGATCAGAGTAAAAGGTTTGCTTGGGTACATACCTATAGTGAAACACAGACTCAAGGAACAGCCTACACATCAACTAAACCATGGAAACCCCATGCTGCTCCCCCTGCAACCCCAGGGAAGGCAGAGCAATTCTGAGGAGTGTAAATGCAGTTCAGAACCTTTTCTGTGCATTCCCTTTATTTCAGGGGCTCTTATAACCAGGGAAACCTTGAAATTGAAACCTTCTCTCCACAAGACAGGCAAAGCAACCATTCATTCCTTGTTTGATCCAGAGGGTGTGTTCATGTGAACTGTTCCAGGAAAATACTGTACCCCCATGCTCACCCCTACTGCACACCCCATACATTGGCCACCTCACAGTTTTGGGGTGCAAGTGGGCAGAATTCAGAAAATGCTTCACTTTGGAGATGCTTGCTGAGCTCAGGATGAGGAGGGAGCAGCACAAGGCACCTTTGATCTGAGGAAATGCGCTCTGGAAGCTCCTCCTGCCAGCTCCCCCTCCCTGACCCTGGTTAACCCTGATGCTTGGCTGCACTTTTGCTCCTTTTCTTGTGTCACCTCTTCTCTGGGAGGCTGTACATCAAGTGAGAGCTGGGAGCTGTGCAGTGATGGCTGCCAGAGCAGTGCTGGGAGCCACATGCTTTTCCCATTAAGCTCCCAGGCCCGTGGCCATGCTGCAGGAGAGGTGAATGTTCCAGCAATAAGGAACAGGTGGCAGTGACTGCCCTTGGGATCACTCAGCCCTGCCTGTCCTTGTGCCAGGCATCCCTGGGCAGAGCAGGGGCACTGCCTGGCAGCTCCTGCCCTTTGTTCTGCAGGGCATCATGCAATGGGAACATGGGGCTGTCTTGTCTTGGGGGTGCAGTGTCTTCTCATAAATCACCTTTACAGCTTTAAATCAGGGCTGCTTTTAAACACAAACCAAATCCCACCAGGGCTGGATCCCCTCACAGTATCAAACCACAACATGATAATGTGGGATTCAGTGCTGAATTTCCTTGTGCTGAAAATGCTCTGTGAGCTCAGGCTCTTTTCCACTGGAATAAAATCACTTGTTTCCTTGAAACAAAGCTGATTTTCAGAAGTGAGGGCATTACTGTCCCTAGTGGGCTCCCTGTTCATGTGAATTCCTGGCTCTCCAGTGGGTGGATTTCTCCACGTCTGACATTGTTCTGGAGGCAGCAGTGACAATGGTGCTGGGGCAGGACAGAAGGGCTGTACACAGCAGCTGTGGATTAGCATTTCCTCACAGCCCCACGTGACTGGTGCTAAGTTCTAAAGGAAAATGAGGATAACAACCACCCCTGAACCACAGAGAGTTCACAAGACCAAGACTTCAATTTTCATTGCCATTTACCTCAGCTGCAGTAACAAAATAAAGTTCAAGCCCAGGATAGGGGTGGTTAGATCAGAGCTAGATCAGGCCTAGGTGGGTAGAACTGGCTCCTCCAGATTAACCAAAGTCAGGTTTAAAGTGTCCAGTCTTTGGGGATTTCAACCAAGCTCTAAATCACACAAACCCCAAAGAGCACCTGGGGGATTTGTATACCATCCCTCACTCTGTGTCCAAAACTGGAGCACTTGCTTTTAAAGGCATTCAGAAAAATGCAGCAGGAAACACTCACTCCTTTCACCAACCACACCTGGATGTCTTCATTTGTGATTATAAAAGTGAACTGCACTTGTATTTAAAGTTGACAATATGGACTGGAAACCTGAGTGGGGTTTATGTGCCCACTTTGAATGTGTGACTCAATCCTGAGTGTCCCTTCCCAGCCCCCAGCTGTGCCTTCAGGACATGTCCCCACACAGCAAACACAGCCCCACTGCTGAGCAAACAGCCACACCAACACTCCAGGCCAGGCATTTTCCTACAGGCAGCTCCACATCCTAAACCTCAGAGCTCTGGATTTCAACAGTCCCATTTTACCTTTCCTTTGTCATTTTGCTTCCCTGTGCAGTCCCTGACTGACATCTTCATTCTCCCCCAGGTGCTTTGTATTCCAGGAAGTTCACCATAGATGGGGAGCAGATCTCTCTGCAGGTGCAGGACACTCCCTTTGTCTCATTGGAGGTAAAACAACTGCTCTGTGCTTTTCCACACACTTCTGTCTCATGTTTATTGCCAGCACTTCCATCTCTAATTAACTCTGCTTAGCAGCAGGAAAACACCTGGGCTCAAACCCAAGACTCATCAAGGTACCTTAAACTGCACCAAAATGAGCTCTTGAAGGTGTTAAATCAGGCTCCTCAGGAGTGAGCCAAAATTAAACCAATTTTATTTCCAACACATTACTAAACAGCAGTAAAATCACAATCTGCTTCCCTCCTGCCAACAGCTGATTGTTTTATTTTCTGTCAAGTGGTTTCTGTCCCTGCATGGTAGGAAACTCACCTGCCCAGAGTCTCCTCCTCCCCACCCAAAGTCTCTCAGATTTGGAGAAGTGTTTGTTTCCAAGGGCCCAGGCTTCACAGCAGCTGCCATTTCCAGCTGTGATGCTTTGCCCTGCTTTCCTTACCCTGGTTTTAAATGTAATTAATTATTTTTTTAAGGTGTTAGCATTTATCACACTCCTTTTTCTAACAGTGTTCTAGACAGTTGGACTTGATGATATTAAAGACTTTTTCCAATCTTAATGATTCTATAATTCTATTGCGATATTAAAGACCTTTTCCAATCTTAAGGATTTGATGATTCTATTATATTTTAGATTTAATATTCTACCATGAACCTCTTTCTAGGAATATTTTTCCAAGCAGGATTAATACTGTCTCTCCTTGAAGATCTGCTTCACATGCAGAACAAGAGGATGAAAATAGTGTCAAAGCAACAGGAAATGTAGTGAAATTTGGGGTTACATGAACGCTGGAAGTCTCATGAGTAATAATTCCTACAGAATAGCAGAGATTCCATTATTAAATCAGGTATTTTCATTGCAGCACCAAGCTTAAACTTCTAGGTGTGGCCTTAACCTCAGACTAGATTTGGCCAATATGTTGGCATGGGAACACCACCCTCTCTCCTCATGTGCCAGGCTGCCCTGGACAGCTCTGCACCCTTGTTTTACCTGCCCAGAGCCCCCTGTGCATCTCTGTGCCACGGGACTCTTCCACCCTGAATTCCCACAAGGGAATAAGCAAAGCTCCAATTTCCAAAGTTCCATTTCCAGCTCCTCTGCCTGGAAGTGGGTAGAAGGGGAAGCTTTGATGCAATCCCACCCTGCTGTGCAGGGTGCACAGAGCAGAGGGCAGGAGCCCTCATCTGCTCTGCACACTCACAGGCAAACAAAAGCTGCAGTGGAAGCTCTCCAAATATTCAAGTGGGATTTGTCAGCACAAAGGCCTGGCCAGCTTGCCCTGCAGAGAGGAGCTGGGGGGGATTGGGCACCACTGGGGTTGCCTGATAAACACTTAACAAAGGGAATCCCCGCTCTCTTCTGTGCCGTGGGATAATTTAACTCCTGTTTTCAGACCACAGAGATGCTATTTTCCTGTTTAAATTAAAGCTGTGTCCTACAAATATAAATTGAAGTTCATTGACTCCAGAGCTGCACAAAATTTAGCCAAGCCTACAGCTGATATTGCTTAGTTAGAAATTATTTAAATTAGTTAGGAAAGAGTTTCATTTTCTTTGTCCCAGTCCAAGGTCTGTGCTGTTCCAAGATCTCCCACAGACACCCTTATCTCCCCCTGTGTCTGTTTGCTTCAAATGATAAATCTGCAATAATTGGAGGGACTGTGACAGAACAAGTTAAGACTGAGAAAAGGCTGGATTTTTTTTTTTAAATCCTTAAGAAAAACAGTTTCCTGCACTCTGCAGGCTGAGTGCTGTGTTCCAGGAGGAAATCATGTGGAAACCCTGAGGATTCAAGCCCCCAGAAATGTGAAATTGTAAGAGAGAAACAGAAGCAGATGAGTGGTTTTGTTGGGTGATTCATTGCTGCTTGGCCTATACACTGCAAAAGCCTGTGTGTTTCAAAATTCATTCTGGAGCAGAGATTTCCATTTAAAAAGTAGCCCACTAACCTTTGATTTCCTGAATAAAGCATTCCACTTGGGATTATCCATCCATCCATCCATCTCACTGCTGGGTGGGCCTAGCTGCAGTGAGGGAGAATTTCTGCTCTTAGGGCTCTCTGAATGTCCACCTTCTCCAAACCCATTTTCAAAGCTTGCCAGTGCAATTAGTTTTGTTGGGTTTTTTTTTGCCATGAAAGGGTTTTGCTGGTGAAAAGGCTTCCAGGACATGGAGAGTGGCTAATTATCCCCAGACTGGCTGCAACCCAGACCCCAACAGTGCAAATTGCCCTTCTTCCCACAGCCTGCCCCAGCCTGGCTGGAGTTCACTCTCATTAACCCCCCCAACAAGGCTGTGGGGAGGATCCCTCTGCATCATTCTGCTCTGGGGTGTGAGGGGTTTGGGGAGGAGGGACAAGAGCAGCTGATAACCAATGTCACTGCTCACAGGATTTAGCTGTGAGCTGGCAAAGACAAAGAACCTCAAGGTGTGATGAGCCAGTGTCTCTGAGGGCAAAAGTGAAATATTTACAAAGGGCACTTGGCTGGCAGAGCTCCTGGGGAAAGCTTTGAGCCTAATTTACTCTCTGACCCTTCAGAAATTCTGCTTCCTCCTCCTCACAGAAGAGCTTGTCAGTAGTTCTTCTTTTACTGTCTGATCTACCAGGAGAAAACTGATCAGTTTTACTCATTCTTTGCTACCTCTGCCATCTGAAGTTAGGCTTTATCATTCATGTTTAGGTCTAAATAAAAGTGCTCTGTTCGGGGAGAGTGCTGAGCACTAAGTTCTGTTAGAATTAATGTGAATGGCAGATATGCATTCTATAAATTATAGATAATGGAATGTGTTTTCTATCAGTCTTACTGAAGTTTGATGAAAATTTCTTGGATAGAATTTAGCAACAACAATAAAAAATTGAGCTCTCTATTTTTGATGTGGAACTCCCCTTAAAATACACAATTTCTACCAGCTTCATGAAGAGCTGTACACAGAATATGCTTGTTATATAAAATATTAATAAAGGATATTTTAAAAGGATAGGATAAAGGATATTTTAAAAATTACAACATTGCAGAAATGTAACATTGACAGGAGTTACAGCTTTTCCAAAGCAAGCAGACTGCAGCAGGGATCTCCCTCTCTGGCTGGGCTATCCCTGTCCCTGCAGGGTAACAAAGAGGAGAGGATTAGCTGGAAATAGCATCATCCTGACAAGTGAGCTGATCTCTTTTCAGGCCCACAGTGCTGCACTCAGCTTTGTAGTCCCAGAGCTGGTGTTGTTGGGGCTCTAAATAGGAGGGGTGATGGACTCAAGAAATGTGGGACCAGAAAAACATGGTATAAACCATCACTGCTCCACTAATTACCAATGAGACTTTAGCTGATTTTCAGTTCCAGTCATTGGTTCTTGATAACAAATTGCTTTTTTCCAAAAGAACTTTGCCTCTGACTATGTGGAGACCTGCAAGGCAGGGAAACCTGGCAGGCTTCACCAAACAGAGTTAGTGAGAGCCTCTGTCCATGGCGACACTGAATAAAGAATTGGAAAAAGCCCTAAAAGTCACCTGGGGGGACAGCTGTTCACTTGTCACGCTGTGACAAACCTGATGGATTTTTAATGCTCTTACTGTGCCTATCACAGTTTTTTTCCACAATAAGAGAGTGAATTTCTGACTGATTGGGTACAAGAGAATTCAGAAGTAACTTTCCAAAGCAGTATTTTGGCTTTTCTCTTCAAACAATTTGCTCTGACCCCTCTCCACTCCACATTACTGCTTTCCTGCAGTATGGGATGAGAGAATCATGGAATCAGTGAGGTTGGAAAAGGAGAAATGAGTCAAACCCATGATTGATCCCCACCTTGCACTGAATGCCACATCCAGTCATTCCTTGGACACCTCCAGGGATGGGGACTCCAAACCTCCCTGGGCAGTCCCTGCCAATGCCTGACCACCCTTTCCATGGAGAAACTCCCCCTGATATCCACCCTAAACCTCCCCTGGTGCAGCTTGAGGTGTTTCCTCTTGTCCTGTCCCTGGGAGCAGAGCCTGGCCCACACTTGGCTACAGTGACCAGGTATGGATGCAATAGCCTGGTCAGAGTGTGAGAAAATGGGGTTTGTATTCCCACAGTGAGCTTGTGAGACTGTTTAGGGAGTCGTAGAAACAATGATAACTTGTTAGTATAAACAACCTGCAGGTGCTGTTTTCCTACTCTGTTTTTCTCTTCTTCTCAAGGACTGTTTGTGAGAAAGATATTTTTGTTAGTTAGATTTGACACATTCTACTTGATTTGCTATCTATAAAAGAGAGGATTTTTCATATTAAATGCTCTTCTCCTGCAAACCAGCCTTTGAGTGAATTTGTGTCATTTCTGGCTCAACGGTGACAACCAGGTCACCCCAGAATCTCCTTTTCTCTGTTGTCATCTTATCACAGGGGTTCCATACTGTTGTCTCCTTATCACAAAGGTTTCATACCTTCTTGGTGTTTCTCGTGGGCATCTCCTCAGAGCACTGACTCTTTCACAAAGCAGCCAACTGACTCCAGCTCCCTTCTCAACACCACCCCACTCTTCTATAGCATCTTCTTCTCACTGGTCACAGCTGTGGCCTGTTAAAGTCAGGCCTGCTCCTAATCTTTGATAATTGGCCCACTCAACACTCAACTAAAGCATTGACTAGTCCCAGTATAGGAATAGTAAAGACACCATTGGTGTGATAGAGACTACATACCATAAGGGAAAAATGAAATAATAATGAATAAACTGAGCTATAAACAGCAAAGATCAACCCTTGTACCTTCTGCATCATGGTCTAGCAAGATAAACCAAGGAAAATGAATTTAAGTTTGCCATCCCAAAACCCAAGCAAGCTACTTATTGAGTGAGCCTGTCTCTGTGGCAAAGGAGTGGGATGGCTCGGGCAACTCCTTAGGGGTGAGATTACTTTCTACACTATTTTTATTTTCTTATATTCTGTCCCCCTACATTTCTCCAGGCTGGACAAGCTAGCACACCAGGAATTTCCCTGGTACCTCCAGAGAGGTTTCTGGGAAAACAGTCTCGTGCTCAAATCCAGCTCTGTGTGGGGCTGATCCCTGATGTGCACATGCCATGTTGCTGTTTTGCAGGATGACACGGACAGCATCTGCTGCCAGGAGCAGATAAACCGCTCCATCTACTGGGCCGACGGCTTCGTCTTCGTCTTCTCCATCACGGACTACGAGAGCTTCCGCCTGCTGCGCCCGCTGCACCAGCACATCCGCAGGATCCACCCCAACGCCAACATCCCCCTGCTGCTCATGGCCAACAAGGGGGACCTGCTGAGGGCCAGGCAGGTGTCCTCCAAGGAGGGGCTGCAGCTGGCCGCCGAGCTGGGCGGCACCTACTGCGAGGTGTCGGCGCGGGAGAGCTGCGAGGGCGTGCTCGAGGCCTTCCAGCAGCTGTGCCAGGAGCTCAGCAGGAGCAGCTCCAGCTGCAACGGGGAGAAGAGGAGAGGTCTCCACCTGGTGAGGCCCAAGTCGCCCAACATGCAGGACTTGAAGCGGCGTTTGAAGCAGGCTCTGACTTCCAAAGGCAAATCTGCCACCGCGCTTTGATGTTCCTGCTCAGGGATTGTGTTCTGGAGCCCTGGGTAAAAGGGCAACAAGCTGGGAAAAAGGGGCATCAGTTCAGCCATCAGGATGTGTGAGAGACTCTCATTCCTGTGAGAGACCCTCATTCCTGTGAGAGACTCTTTCATTTGGTCTTCACATCCTCCTCAAAAAGCCCCTGCTCATTCAGCAGAGGAACTCACAGAATTTGCTCTCTGGAGCAAGGATTTCCAAACTGTGGTTTAATAAATCGTCCCAGATTCATTCTATCTTTTTATTTCTTTTTGGAAAGGGGTGCAGTCAAATATCTTGGTATTAAAAAGTGGGTTTTGTCAATGGGAATAATGAAATCCTGCTTTTAAGAGATGTGACCTCCCTTGGGGATGGTTGTGTTCCCAAACACAGGCAGTGAACTACAGCAGGGCATGAGGAGAGTGATGGGAGCTCTACTGAGCAAGGAAAATGGACCAGATCTGCTTCAGTGCAAGACTGGAAAATAAATGAATTAATTCATTTAAATGAAGAGCATAAATAGTGAAAATTATTAATTGAAATGAAAAGTTCTGAGCAATGGGGAGAGATTTGTTCATATGCAAACTTAAGCCTTACAGTGTCTCTTTAAAGGGAGATTTTTTTAAAAATCACTATTTTTTCAGATTATTTTTGTTTAAAAGCACAGTCACTGCTTCTGAAAGTGATTATTTGGACAAAATTTGGGGCAGCATTCTGTATTTACCAATGTCACAATGTCCAGTAGTTTCTCCATGGCATTTCTCATTTTTCTGAAGGTTTCTTACATGGCAAAAGGGAAAAATAGATCAGAGTGGTTTAAAACCTGCCAAAAAATGGGCTTCACTGATCAAGAGCAAGGAGGTCACCTAAAACTCTTAATTTTTTCCCCCAAACTAGTTAGACTTCAAGTTCAAAACACTTTTAAAGAAACAAAGCCTTCACACAAAACATATTTACACCATTAGGTTATCCAGGGGTTTTTTAATAAGAAAAGGTTTTATGATGCCTGAAATGTTTGGCTTTGGGAATTCATTATTTTATTGTTTGAGTGTTTGTTGTTAAACCCAGGCGTCCCTGACCAGCTCCCAGAGCATCCCAGCCTGTCAGGACAAATCCCAGTGGCAGGGTCTGGTTGTGCCTCAGCACGTCCAAGGATTTGGGGCTGCATCCCAGGAACTGATTCATGGAACCAACACCAGCCCAGGGAGCTCCCAGCACTCTGTTCTCACTGAGGTGGGGAGCAACAGGCCTGGAGCATGAAAAATTCATGATGCTCCAACCTCTCCTTCAAAGAGAGCAGATGAGCAATTCAAGGACCATGAAATGAAGTCAAGCTCAGTGATTTATACTCAGGGACACTGGAGGGAAACCCGAGTTTGATGGATATGGAAAAACACTCCCAGCTGCAGCTTCATCTGGCAAGACTGAGCTAAATCAACCTTTTCCTCATTAGGAGCAGCAAAAATGCAAATGGAGTCTGATGAGTATTTGTATAGCTCAGGGCTTTAAAATGTACTTTGTATTTTTCATTTCCCTATATTAGACAGCTCTAGCCATGATGTTATCACCTGGATTTGCCTTATCTCCAGCTCACTTTCTGTTTTATTTATTGTTTTCCACAGCTGCTCATCTGAGAATGTCTTGTGTTCTGATTCATTTAAGAGTTTTTCATTCCCACAAATGCTCTGCACCTGGTTTTAAATTCAGTTTCAAGTGGTATTAGGAGGGGAAAAGTTGGATCATCCAAAAAGGGACTCAAATTATATCAGGGAATTTTTACTTTGGCTTATGCTTAATTAAAAATTTGGTGTTTGAGCAGTGTCATTAATCATCCCAGGCACTCTGGTATTTATGGCATGGAATTTCAATATTTTAAATTAATAATAGCACTGCTCAAATATTGAATGTGAAATTCAATAACTCAAATATTGAATCTAGAGATTCAATGGCTCAAATATTGAGTCTAAAGTTTCAATAACAAGAAATAGAACAGTTTGCAAGACACACAGAAATGGAAGTATTTTTGTGTTGGAAAAATGATCACCAGTTTTGAATAGCAATTAACAATTTTGCCACTCCAGTACTGCATAACAAGGGCTAAATTTGCTGAAGCCATTTTGCTGACATTGATTTGTTTGCAACTTCCTTCAGCTCAAATAATTTCTAATTTAGGAAGAAATGTCACCAAAATTCAAACCTGTCAGTATTTTAGTTTCATTAGTGATTAATAAAAACCTGCAAGGTCTTCCTGAGTAGTGAATAACATGGCTTCTCTATGTGTCAAATATTTAAATATTCCTTATTTACACTAAAATTTATTGTTTTCCCTTCTTACAACCTAAGACACCCTGCTTTGGAAATATTCCCTATGTAAGGAAATACTCCTTATGAAAAGAAGTATTCCCACATTCCTGTGGTGGGGGGGGGGGGAAATCTACATTTTGGCTAAAGCCAAAAAAGATTGAAACATTGAAGTCTTCTCTTAGGTACTAACATGTGGCAATCATTTATTCTGCTACAGAAACTTCAGTATTTCCTTTGTTCATTGACCAGGAGTACAAATACTGGTTTTAAGCCAGGACTAAGCATCTAGAGAAGGCAATAAAGCTCAGTATTTTTATTTGGGGTGCAGCAGTTGAACCCCAGGACACCTCACTGTGCCCCAGAGGCAAGGCTGAAGGGCAGCACAAAAAGCAGGGAGAAAAGAATGCTATAGAATTAAGTGCCTAAAAATAATCCTGCACAAGATCAAAGTTTAGTCATGTAGAACCTGATCCTGAATTAGAAACTTCAGGCTGCCAGGGGAAAACATGAATTCTACTGAAGGTTTAAAATTAACCCTCTAGATAGAAAGTACTGACACAAAGTCAAGAGGGGAGAGGGAAAACAAAGGTTTGAAAGTGTGAGATGATTTTTGGATATCAAAGAAAATTCTCCTCTCAGTTCTATTGATTTAGTCCAGATTAACTCTGCTGGAATCAATACCAACAGCAGTGAACTGTAGAATTCCTTCTTTCAAAAATTTTTTTTCCTCATCCCTCATCATTCTCCTGAGCATTTTAAATCTTTGTGCACCATCTGGTTTTCAAGATGGTTTTACAGCTGGGTTTACTTGGGCACAAAGCAGTTGAGTGATTTGCCCCAAGGTTACACAGCTGAGCAAGTACTTGAGAGGAACTCCAACCCTGTGTCCTTTGTAATTAATTCCCAACTCTCTACAACAACTCTCAGACCTTACACCTCCCTCAAGGTATGCACAAAGCACAGAGAGTTGTGCTGCACAGGATTGTAATTAAAAGTTGGGCAAAATCTCTTCAATCTCACCTGTGTTGGGTGCTGAGCAAAGTCCCAGTGGCAGGCTGGCAGCTCACAGTGACCCCAGACAGGCTTAGAGCCACTGGAGATATTTGTCAATGGTTATTTCTGTGTTCTTGGCCAAGATCCCTTCCTCTGAGTTACTCTGCCCACAGGTCACAGAGAGCTGGCACCCACTTCAGCATCCCTGGGGTAGAATCACCAAGGAGAAATGAAGGAATTGCCCCCATTTGCATAGGGATGCTGAAATATTTACATCTGAACTCACATCTTGCTTCTGCAGTCCTTTACAACTCCGTTGTTGTTTGGATCCCACGTTTACACCTGGAAACCAGAAAATTCAGGTCCTGATTTCAGGGAACTGCTCAGACAGAAATATCTGTATCCAGGGTACCTGGCTGCTCCCAGGATTTGTGTCAGGTGTACAAATGAAGAAGGAATCATTTTCTGAGACATCAAAAGAAACTTGCTCTGTACCAGAAAACAATCTTGCCTAATTGTTTTCCAAGGCAAGCTGGGGGGCTGCCAGCTGGTTGTTACTGCTGGATTTCCCTCTGCCCACTGGCAAAGCAGATTTGGGGTCAGAATCCCAGTGCTGTGTTAGCAGAGCCTGCACACAGCCCTGAGGCAGCAGAACACAATGAAATTCTTGCTAATATTTCATGTTCATGGGTTCCCAGAGCTCTGCTGAGCTGTGCCTGTCTCCTCTGGGGCTCACACAGGAAAACCACGGAATTAAAGTTAAAAAAGGTCTCCAGCTTCACTTTAAAAGCTCCAAAGCAGGGACAATGGGCTGGAGCAGATGATCCAATCTATCACTAATGGAGACAAAGCAAGACTCTTCCTTTGATAATTTCTCACTGGCTCTGCCCTCCTTGCCCCTTTCCATTCATGCCTTTGTTCTCATTTCACTTAGCAAGCAAAACCTTCTGCAATTCTTCTTCCTTTGCCTTAGAAACATACTTTTGCAGGCTAGTTTAAAATTTATTTCCAAATATTTGAACTCCAAGCACAGTTTATAACAAAAGAAGAGTGTCTACTTAGTCTTTTAACCTTATTTACCTAAAGCATTTTAAAGCCCAGCTACAGCTCTGTGCTTTGAATTTCTGCCACTTCTCCCCAAGAGCTTTCACTGGCTTAGCCCAATATTTCCTCCCCTGTTTTGTGCTTACAATGTTGGGCTTATTAATGTTATAGAGTCATTGCTTACTTAAACCTGTTCAGTTCTTACATTTTGCTGCTCTCTCTGAAATCCCTTCCGTTTAATCAGACAGATTCTCTTCTCTAAGCAGCTGTGCAACTGGAAAAGCAGCTCACAACAGCTGGTGGTTTTCTGCTCTGTCAGATTTTAGCCCATTATTGAAGATTTTGGAATAAACAGGAGCATGGAAAATGATGCATCAAGGCCACTTCTCATCTCCCTTCATCTGTAGCTGGTGCAATAATTCTATCTGTCATGAAGTGGACAAAGTTCATCCTAAATGATAATGCTTTTTCCTACAGATGGAAAAACACCAAATATGAAGCACAGAGCTGAGCTGATAGACTGTAAACCCTGGGATCCAATTCATTCAGGAGCTGTCATACCAATCCTCTCTTCTTTAGAAGATACATTTTTTACATTTTCCCTCTTATCCAAAAGGGTTTCAAGACGGAGCCTCTGCATCTCATCACACAGACACTTCCATCCCTCCAGCAGGTCAGGGGAAGCTGCACATTTTCCAGGGCTGATGGGTGGAACTCTGCATGTCTGTGCTGTTGTGAGGGATGATTGTGGAGACTGTTCCTAAGGACGTTTTTCTTCTCTCTGGCCAGTAATGCAGAGCACTCCCAATCAGTAACCGGTCATTTGGAAAAGATACAAGGGGGGTTTGTGCTGAATCTGGAGACACTCTGTACCTTCTCTGATGGTTACAAAGCTCACCGGATAAGCTGAGGTTGGGTTTTTTCTGAGGCTGCCTTTGAACTCTCACAGAGAGAGCTGAATTATTTCACTTTTGATTGTGATCCAGGTTTCCAGATGCTTGCAGAGGCCACCACTCTTCGTGTTCTGCATTGTATTTCACTTCAAAACTCAATATTTTCCTATGCCATGATGAAAAAGCCAATTTGGAATCTCACATTAATAATGTTACAGCCTATTCTCTGATTCCCTGTTTTTGATGAAGGTCATGGCTTTACATTTATTGAGGACCTGAACTCAAACTCACGCTCTTCAGCAAAGGTGTTTGACTGGGTTACCCAGAGCAGCTATGGCTGCCCCTGGATCCCTGGGAGTGTCCCAGGCCAGGCTGGACAGGGCTTGGAGCAGCCTGGGACAGTGGGGGCTGTCCCTGCCAAGTCCAGGAGGGACTGGATGGGATTTAAGGTTCCTTCCAACCCAAACCATTTCAGGACTGTGGTTTTGAATGAACAAGACTTTTCATTCTTTACCCAACAAGACAAGGCACACCCCAGCAGTTCTGTGACTGTCAGCACAGAGCAGTGGGACAGGGAATAAAAGGGGAATCCAATTTTGAATTACTCTCCTCTCTGCTTTTGATTTCCCCTAAGGGAGACTGAGCCTCCCTCAAGCTCTGGGAAAGGTGACAGGCTGGGAGTGCTGCTGGATGTGGAGGAGCTGATGGTGGCAATTCTGCCTCAACAGTCCGTGCTCCAATCCCTCCATCTGGGAATGGTGGCAGAGGTCAACATCTGTAAGAACCTCCCAAATGCCCAAAGGAAGGTTACTGGGAACCATCAACTCTCTGAGTCTGAACCAAAATGTTCTTTGTGTGAACTTTCTCCAGATACATCTTTCTCCAGATACATCTTTCTCCAGACACATCTGGAGATGCTCTGCTGAAAAGGAAACCCAGAATCCCGGCTGGAGAGCCAGGAGTGTTTCCCATCCACATCCTTGGGAGCAGTGGTGAACCCCCCACATCTTCATCTCCTTCCAGCCCATGTGGTTCCATCAGGGCGATGTCAAAGTCCCTTCTCTCCTGAGGGACTGCCGTGGTGCTGCTGTTCCCAGTGCAAACACTGGGATGGAGGGGTGGACTTGCCCTTCTCCTCCACCCTTTTAGCTGCCAAGACCACCTATGGAGTGCAGAACCCGAGAGTTAGCACCAGATACCAAATATATCTGACAAGTGTTCATCAGTCTGCGCTGGAGAGCAGGAGCTGGCTCTCAGGAGAGCCCTAATCTGCCAAAAGAGCAGCTTTTAAAGCCCAGAATACATATTTGTGTCAGGCCTGTGAAATGATACATTTTACATGGAAGTGCTGTTCTGTGGGAGTTATTTATTAGGCAGCTTTAAAGAAAGCAAGAAGTTTTGTTTCTAAATCCTGAGTGCTAATCGTTGAAAGTCCTCATTTTATCTGTTTTTGTAGCTTTAGTTTTAGCCATTTGCACTTCTGAACCTCAAACTGGAATGAATGAAGGAAATGGAATAAACCTGAACCTCAAACTGTGGCATGAAGTGAAGCACATGGAGCCAGAGGTTCATCTCTTTGTACATTTGGAAATGCACATTTTTACCACACTGCAAATACATCTCAGCACTGGAAAAATCAAAAATCTTGAGTAGGGAGAATATGTTCAGTTTGCAAAGTCCAGACACTCCTGAATTCCAGTGCTGTGGCTTCTGGGAAGAGCCACTGGTAAGACAAGAACAGACATCTAAAACCACCAATTCTCATCACCCACTTACACGTGGTTTGCAAGAGGTTTGAAAGCCAAGGCTTCCCAGGATGAGGGGAAAGGCTCTCAAAGGGTTAAATGCTTCCTGCCTTTAATCTAGAATCACGTAATGTGGAATGAATGTTTCAGCTCAAACTGTTTCCTCACTCTGACAGTTTCATGGTGTGAGGTCAAAGTGGGGGAGAGTGGGGAGAGGAGAGGGGGAGCATGGAGTGGTGAGCTGCTAAATCCAGAGAGACACATGCAGAGAAATAAAAAAGATGGATTCTGCAGCAGCCTCAGCCCGTCTGGGATGGCTGTGGTGGAGCCATGGTAAATGTGTGGGACTTTGGGGACTTCCTGCTCCGGGCTCCCTCTGCTCGTCCCTTGTGCTCCTGCTCGGCTCCGGGCACCGTTCCCACGCCACGGTGCAAAATGTGCCTCGAGTTTCTCACAGTGGCTCTGCCTGGACACAAAGTACAGCTCAGTCCTTCCTGCACCCTGCACATGCAGGAGATGGGATTCCTCTGGGGAAACTGCTGGCTGTTATTTATTTTCCCTTACTGTGTGGACCTTTCCTGTGCAACCAGGTCTGTTCCATGTTCTGCTCTACCTAGTGCAGAAAACTTCCATTTAAAGCAGATTTCAAATTAATTTGATTTTTTGGACCAACTATCACTTCTTACACCAAAAGTGACCTGGTTTGATTTCCTTTGCAAGTCCTCCTACGAGGACAAAACACTCAGTCATGGCTGTCTCCATGTCAAAACACATTTCTACTGATCAGTGCACCACGTTTGTCTTTCTCCTTGTAATTCTCACCCACTCTGCCAGGGGAAGAAGTTTTCATTTGGAGAATTATTGCATTTCTTGCCCATCAACATAAACTTCTAATCATTGATACAAGGATTAAAAGTAAAAGAAAACATAAACAATTTCACAAACACTTAATTAAATGCATGACATGCCCTCCCTCTTAAGCCAAGCACAACAGTCTCAACCTCCCTGTTTCCACCCTGAGTTACTCAGCCCACCCCAAATCCTTGTTTTTCTTCCTTAAACAATCTGAGCAAGGGCACCACGTGCTCCTTCGTGGGGCTGATGCTTTGGCATGTGATGGGGTGTGACAGGAACGTGGTCTCCACAGAGGTCACCTCTGCAGCCCCAGCTTGCACATCAGTGCAGTGACTCCACAACTGATGCCCCATTCACTCCCCCCAAGGAGCAGAGGTAAGGACATCCCCTCCCTCCCTCCCTCCCCAGCCCATGGCAGGAGCACAGGGACATTCAGTAGATCAGCCTGCTGCTGAGAATAGTAAATTCTGCATCTTCCCACCAAATGATAACAAATGTCTGAAGGGAATCAGCTGACAAATCCTCTTGCTCAACACCACTCGTCCCTAAGCTGCATGAAAAAAACAAACTCCTTTCATGGCAGGAAATCCTCAGGCCAGTTTGTCACCAGGATTGAGACAGATTTAAATAACAGACCTGCTAACAGTGGATTTTGAGTGGTGAATGATACAGCCAGAAAAGCTGGACAGCAAGAATTTCTGTGGGCTGAGGGTACAAATCCTATTTTTAAGATACACACAGGTTCTAATGCTTTCAGGATAAAGATGCAGTAGGATTCTAGAACTCTTTTTAGGAGTGATTTAGGGAAAGGTCAAACTCCTGCCCACAGCTCCAAACATTCTATTTCTAAAATGGGCCACATAAAAATTCCCTAGGCCAGACCTGCCAGTTTTCAGCATCCAGCTTCAGCCTTCAAACAGAACTGGAAGATCCTAATTTAAATCTCTTTTTTAGTGCTTCTCTGTGTATTTTGGAATGTCCTTTATGGGACACTAGCAGTTTCTCTGATCCCATGTCTTCACATTCCCTGTGTGTTGGGCATGTTTTCAAAGGGGCCAGGAGCACTGCAGAGTGGTTGTCCCACCCCTGTGCTTCAGTTCCAGTGAAATTAAAATGATTTTTTCCTTCCTTTGCAAAGTGTTTTGAGATCTATTGATCAAAACCCCTGTGTGCAAGCCAGGTGTCAGAGTGTTTTTAATATTCAATTGCTGCTCCCTTGTGCAGGAGAAGAGCTGATGGTTTGTTATTAATAGGGCAGGAAATGGGGATTAAACTTTGCTCTCTAATTACAAACAAAAGCTGTAAGAGCTCTGTAGCTTCTGGATAAACCTAGGAATGAGCAACTGTTTCTAAGGCAAGTGAGTCCCAGAAGTAGAAACCCAGATTGATGTCTCACAGGGAGCTGAATTAAAACAAGGTTGGGTTGGCAGGCTGCCTCCTCTTCACCTTGTGCACATTCTCCAAGGGAGGAATCTGGAATAGAACTGCTCTGATGCAGGGTTTCCTGTTGCAAATGCTCTCTGCATCTGGGATTTTTGTTAATATGTGCCTAAGCCACGTTTTTGAGTGCTGTAAATTGCCATAGCACCACGAGAGTTTTGGGGATCAAAAGAAATCCTGGCTTTTGTTAGTTGAGGGTTTAACCCAGACTGAAAATCTGAAAATCATGCCTAGCAAAAGGTATCTCTAGGCTGGGGAGGCAGTTCCACCCTGCAGGTGAAGCAGGGCTCCCATCTCCCCAAGGCCAGGGTACAGCTGCAGTTGCAGGGAGAGCTGTGCAGGGCAGCCTTGGAATCTTCTGTGTCTCCATAAAATCACATGGAAAAAGTTTCAGAGCTTTATAAACAAAACTCTGCCTGTTCAGTGGCCTTGCTGATTTGCTTTAAACTCCTTGTGCATATTTGGCATTCACTTTCCAGGAATAGCCCAGTGAGATTCACCCTGGCCCAAGAATTCCTGGATTGGTGTCTTTGGGATATTCCAATTCCCTTTTGCGCAGTGCCAGAAGGCTCCAAGGGCTGTGGGAGCCCTGATCCACCTGTGGGCCACGGGACTATCACATAACAAATCTGATACTGCAGCAACAGCCAAATGGATTATTTATGGATGCATATGGGTTCTATATGGTACAGAAGGTCATGGGGTCCTGCTGGTACATGCAGGGAGTGCAGCCACACCAGGCCCAGCCCTGCAAGCTGCATTCTGATTAACAATTCTGGCTGCAAAATGCAGCCCTGTGCTAACACAGCCCTGCTGCTCCCAGTCTGGGAGCTGGTCTGGTCAGAATTCCCTGGGACTGGCTGCCCCACACTCCATTGTGTGATGTGGCCATGCCCTTGGAGCTGCACAGCTGGGAATTGGTTCTGGAGAGGCTGCACACTCACCCACCCAGCAGCAACAATGCAAGGGGATTTTTCTCTAAGTGCTCCTAATTAACAAAGCACAACCCATGTAATCATCCAGCCCTGCTCAACATCAATGGAAAAATACACAGACAAAGAATTACCTCCCCACTGCTTTTGAATGGCACAGTAAAGTAAATAATCTGACCACAAGAATTCAGGGAGCAAAACAAAGCCTGAACCCAGCAGCAGCAGCAGCATCTCCCTGCCTTTAAAGCTCGAGCAGTGTTTAAAAGATGCTCTCTGCCATGAGCAGCTCTCCAAGTGCTGCACACTTGCTGTGCCACGAGCTGGAGATGTGGCAGTGGCCTGGGGACATCCCAGCTCACCAAACATCTTCATTTATTGCAACATCAGTGATGGCAGGAGCTGTGCCTGCCCAGAAATCCAGGTCTCAGAAAGAGCTCTCACATAAAAATAAACAGGACTCTCTTGGGCTGTTACTTAGCAGGGCATAAAAGCAACTGAGGAGATACTGATTAAAATGGTCATGGAAAATTTGGGTCATACTATTTAAATTCAGTTTTCTGGTTATGTTCCTTCTTTGGTGTGTCTCCCTCCCTCTGCTGTTTCTGATGCTGAAGGCAGCTACATAAGCACCAGGATCTCTGAGTGCTCTTCTGACTCTTCACACCAAATTTACCTCTCAGTGTTGCAGTGAGTCCAGGTACTCCAAAAAGAGATCATCACTACCTGTGAAGAAAAGAGCAGGAAATAAAATGATCTATAAGGAGCCACTTGGCCCAGTTCATTGTGTGAGCAGCCAAAAATTTAAAAAACATGAATTTAGTACCATCATTTTTCAAGCAATAATACAGGGAAAAGAAAAGAAAAGAAAAGAAAAGAAAAGAAAAGAAAAGAAAAGAAAAGAAAAGAAAAGAAAAGAAAAGAAAAGAAAAGAAAGGAAAAGAAAAGAAAAGAAAAGAAAAGAAAAGAGGAGAAAAGAGGAGAAAGGAAAGGAAAGGAAAGGAAAGGAAAGGAAAGGAAAGGAAAGGAAAGGAAAGGAAAGGAAAGGAAAGGAAAGGAAAGGAAAGGAAAGGAAAGAACCTTGCCATTGTCAACCTGGTTTTCTATTAGTACTTCTGTGTGCATGAGATTTCTTGAATAAATGTTTGCCTCGAAATTCCACCCCCTTTTAATAAAAATAATTTAACCTGAATTCTAAGTAGAAAAAAGGAGCTTGAACATTATCTGGTGCTACAGCTGTGCCTCCCAGATCACTGATATCTTACAAGGCCACGAGAAAAGACCTGCAGCTGCCCTGCAGAACCACACTCATTTTCAATCTTTCAGCTGAAAATGCTGGGCAGATGCATGGCAGTTTTTTCTTTCTGGCTAAAAGCACTCTATAGACCCCACAAATCTGAGAATTGGGAGTCTAGGCTAATTAGGCTTTAAAGGAAGGGTAACAGCAAGTTAGTTTTGCATTATATTAAGTCAGTTATAAGTTGTTATTCTTGGTTCTTCATTTGTCCCTCATTTCTGTGACATCCTCCCTACATTTTCCATGGAGGCTTTTCTGTGTCACTTTTCAGGGTTTTTTGTGCCACTTGTGAGGGACAGAAGGGATATGTGATGGGGAGTTCTTTATATCAGACTGTAGGGCCAACATTTTCCACTTGCAAAGTCCCAAGGATGTGCTTTGACTGCTCCCACTCAGGCATCCACACAAGCATCTGGGGATGGGATGGGAGGGAATGGCAGTTCACCAGATGTCCATGGGTGTGTAATTGATCCATGGGGACATCAGGGCAGAATTTGGCAAAATATCAGCTGAGATATCAGAGTTAAACCACAAAAAACAAGCCTTGCTGTAAGAATTTTGCTGCAGACAGAAAACTATTAAAAAATTAATGGTAACAGAGTGGACCAAAAAGGACTGGTGTTGGCCAATTACTCAAATTGCTGAAGGATCAGACTTACAGACTTACAACCAGACCTGTAAAATATTTTTCTGCAGCACCCTGGCAGGGATTGTCAGAACAGGTGAGTGAAACTTGCTGATGCTGTAAAGCTGAGAGGCACCATTACCATGCAGTGCCCTACAGGAAGAATGGCATTCCTCTGGAGAGTTGGATCATGGTAATGGGAAGCAAGAACAAATGCCTTGGGACTGAGAACAAGAATTTCTCCTCTAATCAGTCAGGAGCAACACAGGAAGAGAAAGGGCAGAGTATATTATACACATGTATAGATGTCATTGTGCTACAGCTCTGAAAAAGGAAATGGAATCTGAGGGTGAAATAATTGCAGCAGAGCTGGGGCTGGGAGTGGCACTCAGAGAGTGCCAGAGACCTCCCCTGCTCCTGCCCCAGCCCTGGCCACCCATGCTTGGTGTAGGACAGGAGTTACTGGGGCAGGAAAGCTGTCCCACCACAGGAGCCTGAAACTGTGATTGTATTTTTTATCTGTGACATCCAAAGAGCCTGGAGTGGGTACAAATGTGGGTTTATGTCCATGTGAGATAGCACATGGAGATGGGGCCTCCGGTGGGATTTAGAGACCCCCACCTGCTTGCTGCGCCCCACAGGCTGCTCATCTCCCTTCTGCTGACACAAATGTGCTGCAGCCACCTGGCAAGGGAGGCAGAAAATGATCCATCCAAGGAACAATACAGCAGTAATGCAAAGGTTGTTTTTCTAGATCCAGTCTCCAGACAGCCAAGCAGCCTGGGCTCCTTTGAAATCTGAGATGGCTCAGTCGATGGTGATTTGGGAATTTTGGCCAACTCACATTTCCATTGTAGAGAGAGGGTCCCAAAGGTGCCCTCTTCGTGGAATGTATGCCCAGAAGAAACAAAGCTGCCTGCTCCACACCCTTGGAGTGCCGGGGACAGATTTGTTAGCTAAGGAACAAGACTGAGCAGGAAATCCTGAGGAAAATGGCCATGGATTCCCCGTGGTGTGGGAATTATAAACTGGCTCCATCCATGGCAGCAGGTGAGGTTCCAAGAAGCAGGGCCGTGGTTTGGGTGCTTGTCACAATGCTGGGCCCCAGTGACTGCAAACCTGCAATGACACCTACTGGTAACCAAAGATGTTCCTGCGTGCAACCCGAGCCTTCCTTCCAAACCCAAGGGACTGATTCCACATCCCTGAGGTTCCCCACAGTGCTGGTGTACATCCTGCCACAGGAAGCTGCACTCTGCTAAGCCACACTTTCACACCACTCATTTTCAATTTCTGTCTCCTGGTCTGAGCTGAAAAATCCATGTTGGAGTCATCAGTGTGTGCCCAGTGTGGGCACTGGGAGCCCAGTGCTCCTCCCCATCAGCCCAGCCAGGTGTGGGTGCATGGACATCTCCTGCACCACTCCTGAGTCTCCACACCTATGGTTCTGTTATCCTGCAGAACAGGAGTTACCCACAAACTTCCTCCTCAGCACACCTGCTCCCTGAAAGCCTTGGAAGGTGTCACTCTTCATCTGCAGCTGCCACAGATAACACCCAGAGCACCCCTGAACTGCTGATATGAAGCAAGCAGCACTTCCAATGAAACAGCCCTAATGCAGAGAGCAGTGGGAAACAAGGGTGCTGATCTTACACTGTAAAGTCTCAGAGCCAGTGGTAATATTTCCCTCAAAACTTTCTTTTTTTCCCACCTTAAGATAAAGACTGACCAAATCCATGGAGGACTGGTGGGGCACTGAGCACTTCAGCAGGCAGGAGAAGGCAGGAGATGTGGCCAGACTGTGCAAAGATTTGCACTGGACTTGCTCATTTTGAAGACATAATGTGGAAAGAAAGGGAGTGGGAAGGGAGGAACCCTCTCTTTGGAAGCTGGATGTGTTTTAACCTGTATCCTGTCAGTCTGCTGGAACACTGCCAGAGTGGTTTCTGCTTGGACAGGCTGCCATAAATTACAGGAGAAATCCAAGCAGAGTAATTACACTCAGGAATCCCAGCTGAGTGTTCCTTACTGAATTCCTCTGATTTGTCCCAAATTTTAAATCATCTCCCTTGTCTTTTTCTAACATATTTCTGGGTGACACTACACCATCACAAATAATGAAGATTCCCTAAATTATTTCTAAGACTGTAACCCTTGAAATTATTCATTTGCATTAAGGAAAATCCGGGGTGAGAATGTTCTGTATTTGTTAATAGGTAAAGAGCTGGCCAGAGGGATTATCTGCTGGCACCCCTGGAGAGCACGCAGCCCAGATTAATGGCAGTACCTCTGGATCTCTCCAGAGCACACATAAATATAGCTGAGGGCCAGTTTCCCAACTTCTCTCTACAACTGGGAGAAGTAAGCACTTGAAGGACACACTTTGTCTTATCCTGGACATCTGGAAATATCTCTGCCAGGGTGAGATGAATTGTGCCTCACAGAGGAACCTATTTTTCCCTTATTTGGGCACACCTTATATATCAACCTTACACAATAGATATAAAACCTTGTCTAAAAGATCCTATAAGGAGAGTCTGGACAACTCTCTGGTGTGGCAAATATTTAGTGTGGAGAGATGAGCTCTGCCCTCATGCTGCAAGAGAGATTTTCTTGCCTCAGCCTTTGCTGTACATTGCATGAACTTCTACTGCAAAGACTAAAGGGAGGCCCTGATAGTTCCTTTTATGAAGATATTACAATTTTCAAAATTAAATTTTCAGCAGAAATAGGTTTGCTATGTTATCATTAGACCACATATTTTAATGCTGACCATTACCTCTTTGAAAAATTCAAGAGGGACAAATGACACTCACAAGGACTGGGCTCTTCCTGTGGCACAAAACCTCTGAGCAAAGGCTGTACCAAGGAGCTCTCACAGATGAGGGGTACAACTGTATCATATTTCTCTTGTTTTTCTAGCAAATCTCCCCATGGTTCAGAGTCTCTCTTGTTTGAGACACCAGAAGCAAAATGAGCCTGAAGTGAAATTTCCTAGAGCAGTTCCCAGGAGTTTTCCCTCCCATTAAATGTTTGTGGGAGCTCTGTTACTACAGTAACTGAGGGGCAATTCCTGCCCCGCACAGAAAACCACCACAGCCTGCAGAGCAGTGTTTGGGCTCTTAATTTGGGCATAAGGAGTGTTTTGCTCGTCCCAAACTTTCTGTGCTAAAATAACATGTAGAACATACTCTCTTCTTATGTGCCTCCAGGAAACAATTCAGCTTCCAAATGGGCTGGTTTGCCATGGCTGTAACAGACAGAGCTAATACAGTATTTACTTAATCTGGCAATTTTTGAAATCTTCCTTTAATTAGAGCTAGATACAGTCTGTTCCTGAAATTCATTTATTTATACTACTCGGCGTCCCCACTGATAGAATCAAATGAAACTCTGCCTGCAAATATGTTTTTGCTCCTGCATTTAGAGCTCATGGCATTCCACAACACTTTGAGGCCAAAGTCTGCGACTTAAGAGAACCAATTCTTTGGCAGGAGTCACTTCTTGTGAAACTATTTTTGGCCCAGAACAACAAGGCTTATGCAGCTCCCCACAGTTCCCTATCACTAAAATACCACAGGCTGTTGTGGAATGAAAAGGGTTCATGGGCTGAGCCAATGTCCTTTGGATCATTGGAAATCCAAGAGGCTGATCCAATTTAAGATTGTGTTGTATGAAAAGATGGATTTCCTTTTTCCCTCCAAATCACATCATCATTAATACTTGTCCAGCCAGGTGTTTCTATGTGGATCAGCTCCTGGAGCACACAAGTGGAGGTGTCAGCTCCTATTTTGTGGATGTCTGGGATAACCAGAAGGCGGGAATCTCCTGAATTTATCTCATGAGTCTGTCACAAAATCTGCAGGGGAAATGAGGGTGGTTTCCATTGCATAATTCCCTGGAATGTGGCAGACACCTCCAAAGGAGCTCTCTGAAAAGTCTGCTCAGAGGCAACACTCAGAGCATCCTGAGCCACACTGTGACAGCAAACCAGGAAAGGTGGGAATGGGTTCTGGAGAACCTGAGGCTGCTTGGCAAGGCCAGTGCCTCACATAGTGAGGGATTTTTCCCCCTCAAGCCCCAATCCTGAGCATTATCCTCGTGCTGTGGGCAGAGGGGTGCTGTCCCTGCATGCTGCCACACACAGGGAAATAGCTCCTGGACTCTCCCAGGGTACAAGGCTTGACACAGAAGAGCTAACATGCAAAAATCTCTTTTCCTCCCCTTTTGGAATTATTTCTACCTCTGCAAATGAAATTTCACCCACAGAGCATTGTAACATTTTACAGCCTTCTAGCAACGAATGTAGCAACAGAAAATTTGGAAAAACAGAATCAAAGCTGCTGGATGCCAGTATGCAATTAATCCCTTTTCATTTGCTACTTCAGATTTTATTAATATTACAGAAGGGAAAAGAATGGATCAGGGCTGAATCAAACACTTCACATCAAGAAGAGTCAGGATTTCTTTTCTAAAATCTTGTTATGTTCTAGCACACAATAGAAACCAAATGTCTCCATCAGGATTAGGCCATAAACCACCCACAAAACCCAAGCATTGCCAAATATAAACTGTCCCAATTTTGGGGTTTTTTTCCTGTCAGCAAACAAAACACCATCAGCTTGTTTACACAGAGCTTTGCAATTAAGTAAGACAAAAATTCAACAGCTGATTTGCATGACTTTCCATGCAAATGGAGCATTTATCAAGAAAGGTGGGAATGGCCAGTTCTCTCACCAGGTTAAATTGCAGGGTTTGAGATGTGTAAAGAGGAACCAGAATAAAAGAGCAAGGCAGGGTGAAAGGCCAAGCATTCCCATTTTCCACGAGTTAGGAACCATCAGTCACTGCAGAGCGTGGTTGCAGTACACAGGCCATGATGAACATGACTTTCAGGGAGAGCTTTTCTAAACCTATAAATACATTTATTAAAAAGTTGACTCCTTCCCCAGCATGGAACTCCATGGAACTGATCCTGCTGCACCCCTGGGCAAGGCCCAGTGCTTCTCTTTTTAAGTTGCTGAAGGATTGGCTTGGTCCTGCCTCAGAAAGCATCAAACACAGGGTGCTGTTCATGTAACAGGGAATAGTGGTGAAAATCCTGGAAAACTGCCATAAAAACCCATTTGACATCCAGATACTGGATACTCCATCAAAGGTAGAACAGTCAACAAAAGAAATCACAGCTCAGGGCTGGACTCTCTTTTTGAACATTTCCAAACACGAGGCTTTAGGATTTAGTTTATCATGGGTTTAAACTGCAGGCTGAGATCTGAGCACATTTTTCAATTACATTTGCACTTTCACAGGGTTTTGCATTCAGACAAAATGCTGGATTAGAAGTGTTTCAATGGTTTCCAGCCATCTTGTCAGACAGCCTCAGTTCTGGGTATTTGTTCTGTGCATTTTTATTTAAAACCATGACACAGAGCAAGGCTTTGTGGATCAGCATATTAAGGGCTTATTGCTATTGTTTGGAGAGATGCTTGTTCACCCAATTAAAAAAATCTGACATTCAGTAAATCAACATGATGTGAAGAACATTTCAGTTTCAAAAGATGAGATCATGCAACCTTAACTTTTCTGTCTGTTATTTACAGTGGGTAGGCAGAACTCTCACAGTTGTGCTTTTCAACAACCTTCATATATTTAGTCAGAAATCTCTGTTTCTGGAAGCTTTCTGTGTTGTCATGGAAATTATCACCACATCCCTAAGACTGGGAGAGCAATTTTATGACAAATCACAGGAGATAGAGAAAGAGAAGATTTTGGCATAAGACAATACTTAGAAGGAAAAGAAATCACACAACGTTTTTGGATCCTAAAAAGGCATCCAATTAAAGATGACTCTTTAATCTCTGCCCATGCTTTATAACCACTCAAGCACAAAGTTTACCGATCTGCAGGAGGTATTTTTTACATGATTCAGTGCAACCCCTCTGTATCATCCATGGAAGATTGGCCAGGACATCTCAGGCTGCTTCCAACCTTTTTTCCTAAGCATCACACCCCAAAATCTAAGAACAAGCCACACACAGAACATAAGGTTCTCAGGAAGATTTCTGATCATTTAAATCTGAATCTTGCAGACTTTTTCTGCTATAGACACCCTGTGCAATCACCAGGTCTCCAAACCTTTGCAAATTGCTCCTACATAAAAATCACCCAACAGTGATTTTCAACAGCAGAGGGAACTCTTCCCAGGTAAGGAAAGGGATGTGAAAAACAATTTTAGGAGAAGAGAAAATATACTTTACCACTGTTGCTGCACTCTAAGCTCTGCAAAGATGTCCCAGGAATCTGGGAAACAAAGAAGGAGGATCCTGTAGAACCCAACTTTGCCTTCACCAGGCCTAGAGAGATGAGAAGGATCACAAAAGGATAAAACCTCAGTTGATAAAGAGTCCAGGTAGTGCTAAAACCTCAACTCTGCTCCCTTTCCTGGTTACCTGAACTCACTTAGAACACTACAGAATTAAAAATTCCTGCTGCTTTCCATTTAGGGCATAACTAATTATCTATAAACAGAAATAGCAGCTAAGCAGCTGCCTAAAACCCAAAATACCTAAAATTATTCATATAAATAGAAATTATACTTCTCATATTTTTAAAGTGAAAACAAAGGGAAAAATTAAACTTGAAAAAAAGTCAAGAAATATTTTCATATTTTTGGCGTTTTTTCAGAGACATTGTTGATAATTTTGGTTTTCAAAAAATTTCTAAAATGAATTTAAACTTTTTTTTTTATGCAAGTAGCACAACACAGGAGTACATGGGATCAAAGTAAGGATATTTCAACTCGTTGCTGGCTGCATATTCTGGCACAAATTTGTGCCAGAAGGAGGGAACAGGCTGGATAGGGAAGTCCCCATCCCTGGAGGGATTTAAAAGATGTGTAAATGTGGTACTTGGGGACACAAGTTAGTGGTGACCTTGGCACTGCTGGACTCTATGGGCTTAAGGGTCTTTTCCAACCTCAATTATTCTGAGATTCTACATCTGAGCTGCTTTTAGTCCAGTTCCTGGAAAAAAATCTATAAAAACACTCGATGAATCAGAGCCTGCATTTTAAAAAGCTCTTAGTAATGAATTGAAAATATTTTCATTGTTTGGTTTTTTTTAGTATTGATATTCAAAACAGTAACTCACTTCAAGGATTTGGAGTTTCAAAATTTTACCTGCCTTGCTACTTTCTAATTGATACAAGCACCTTTTTCACCTATTTCTCACACGAAAGGAGATTTGGCAAAGTGGGGCGGGACTGAAATAAGCCCCAGCAAATCCCAGGTGCTCTGAGTTTCACTTTCCACACGATTTGAGTGCTCAAGCAGCAATTGCAGCCGCCGACCAGGAGAGAGCAGGCACAGACAAGGGTTTGAGGATGCAGCTTGAAGTCGCAGCGAGCTCCTGGTTTAAATGCTAAAGCTGAGAAAAGGAGTAGGGTGATTTTAAGGCCATTATTTAATGGTGTGTGTGGATGATTGAAGGTCTCCAAATGGCAAACACTGCAGCTGACATTAAAGGAGGAAGTGCTCTGCCAAGGGACAAAACCTTCTCCTTAAAAACAAATCTAATCCCTGATCTTCTTCCTGGCAGAAAATAATTTATTTCAGTCCAAGCATTTATTTCAAAAGAATAAAGAAACTTCCATGTCTGAAAACCACACAGAGAAGTGTTTCAACACAGTCCACCCCAGCCATGGAGGCAGGGCTGCTGCACTGGGATTGGGATGGCTCTGGAAGTTGGAATGGTTAAAGCTCCTTTGGGATTGGGATGGAGACTGGAATGGTTAAAGGCCTGCACACAAGGGGCAGGGAAAGACAAACAAACCTCAAAGGCACAACACACCCCCTGGACCTGATAGCATCCTCCAGCCACTTCAAAAGAGCCCAGGTCTGTTTGATATTCCCTTTTCCTCCCTGAATTTGGAAACATGTAAACAGGGAGAGCTGGGCCAGCAGCTTTGAGCTGCAGAGGGAAGTGGGAGGGGAGCAGGGCCCAGCTGGCCCGGCCTGGCTGTTGTCAGACGGGAAGGGCTCTGTGCTGCTGCCTCCTGGAGATCAAACAGCAGATACAGCCCAGAGAATATATGGCTTTATACCTCTGGGAGCTTCCTGGCCTGGCACGTGCTTACCCTGGAGGATTCTGTGCCAGCTCTCCTTTGCTGGCTGTCAGGGTTTTGCTGCAATTCCTGAGAGCTGTCCAGCTTCTCTGGGTGACCTCACTCCTGGAACTTGCTGTGCACATGGAGTCCTCAGCCTTTGGAACAAGGAGGACACTTTAAACAGCCACAGGAGAAAACCAAAAACCTGTAACCCTAAAGGATGCAAATCCAGGAAGAAAGCAAAAATAACCCAGTGTTTATTATTTTTAGGTTACTGAGAATTTTATGAAGCATCTCATAGCTGGATGTCTGACTCATGATACTTAAAAGCTTGAGGATGTCAAACCTATAATTATTTACTACTGGAAAATCAAAGAGAAACAGCGATTTTCATAAACCTCAAGCTTCAGAACAGAAGCCAATCTCTGCTTGCACCAACAGCCTCTTTTTGAAGCAGGTTATTTTAGAAAGGCTCTTTATGGAAATTCCTCTAAAACATCCTATCCTGACGTCTGCTGGAGAGGGCAAATGAATAAATGAGCCACTGGTCAGATGGGTCAGCACTTCCCCAAGCTGTGGGGTGCCTGCTGACCAAAAGCTGTGCTCAGCAAAATGTGAATAATTCCTCAAGGCTCACTGAAGCCACCCCGAGATGTCACCACTTTTGTTGCTACTCTGTTAGAAAATAGGAGGGAAAAAACCTACTTTGCCTGAGCTTCTGTGAGTTGAGATTTCCCCTCAGAGCCCTTCACCCAGAGGAATTTCTCATCATCTCTTTCCACAGCCCTCAGTGAGTTTCCCAGCCTGCCTACAAAGTACCATTTCCACAGAATTTTTCCAATTGTTCTTTGCAAAACAAATTCCTGCTGCCCTTCCACCTTTGCCCATGAGAGCCCACCTTCTTCCTTCTTGCTTAAAACTGGGGTCACTGTGCCCATTTCCTGATGCTGACATTGCAGACTTGGGCGTTTAATTCCCACCACTGCTGTCAAAACTACTCCAGGGACCAAAAAGCTACAGAAGAAGCATCTTTGGATAGTGAAGTTTTCCGTTGCCCAAATTATTGAAATTCAGGTGGGATGAGCTTCTGGCAGTGCTTGTGCAAACAGAGCTGTGCTGCAAAGCAAAGCAGGACAGAATGAAGAGAGGGAAAGGTGCTGTCTGTGTGCTCTTGGAAAGGTCGTGTGAGGCTGCAGCTGGCTCTGAAAGGCTCCCCAGGACAACCCTTCCCAGCCTGGGTGGGGATGGCTTTTGTTCCGCGTTTGTCTGAACGCCTTTGGGAGCCTCTTCCATGGAGAGCCGAGCTTTCCTCCTGCTCTGCTCCTTCCTTCTCCCGCTTTCATGTTTTGTACTTCAGAGCTGGGCTGTTCTGCTGGCCAGGGTCAGCACAAGGTCATGACTTGTGACAGGAGGTTAATGTAGTTGTTAAGTAACAACGTGAGTCTTTTCAATGGCATGAATATTCCACCCCACCCTCTCGCAGACACACACACGCTCGCTGTCTCTCGGCTGAATGCTCGGAATGGCAGGGCGGTCGTGGCGGGCTCTTGGACACCGTGCCCTGCACTTACACCTATTTCAATTATCACTTACCCAGCTGCAGGAGGTATCTCATATGTAGGCTTAATTCGTTGAAAGATTTCTGGTCTTTTCAAGAAGTTTGGCAAATGTTGTGACTGTTTTCTGATAGCTGAAAATGATAAATATTGTGTGTGCTGTTGACACTACATTGTGGGCAAGGACAGGACCCAAATCCCTAAATTTGCTGGAAGTTTGCCATATTCGTTTACTTTATGGGGGTCTGCAGATGTCACAGAAACTGCAAACAAACCCATGACTAAAGTCACTTCAAAAAATTTTTAAAATTGTATCATTTTCAACGCATATACTCAGAAAATAGCTTAGGTGATCTGGGTGAGACTTCTGGGGATGGAGATGTGAAAATCATGGAACTGTATTTCAAGATTGAAATTTTGAAGCCAAAGCACTTTGATGTGAGGGTTGTTTTTGAGAGGATGAGGAGGAAAATGGAGATTAAACAAGGATTTAGAAAGTGTCAAGCCAAGAAACACTAAACCTTTTGACCTTTTTCTACCCTCATCTGACAGGCCCCTAATGAATGTATTATTGGACAATACCTTAACAGGTATTTCCCATTTCTGTTTTATGTCCTTCAGATGAACTCAGTTATCCAACACAACTCAGAGTGGGATACTGGATGAACTATTACTATCCTAATGTGGTACAAGGTTTGATAAGCTCATAGGAGCATGAGAGGCCAATAGTTATGGCTGGAGGAGAGAAATCTCACTGTCTGCTTTGCTAATGGCAGCTCTGTCTGTGTCTCTGAATTCTGAAAGGGGTCTCATTTACCTCCCTCCCTTAATCTGGTGGGAACCTTTTGATCTCAGCTGGATCTGGGCCCTCAGTTTACAAAGCACTGTTAAAGACAGATAAGCCTCCTGAAAACAAATCATTCAAATCAGAAGACCCTAAAAAAGAAGCCAAGTGATCTCAAGTCGAAAATCTGCAAACTTGCTAAGATTTTGAATCCAAGAAAGAAGGGGCTGAGGTGAGCTCTACTTATGTCTGACTTTAAATATGAGCCAGAGCAGCAAAGCAAAGCCAACTGCTCAACTTCCCTCCTGGAAAGAGAAAATCTGAATGTTTTCATTTAACAGACTTCTCAGTCTGTGGTAATCACACAGCTTCAGACTTGCAAACTCTTAGAGCTGTGTTAGATTTGTAAATCACCAGGTATTTCCCAGCTACCTTTCACAGTGTGACAGAGCCATCAGGGAAAGCAAGCAGATCCCAATTCTCCAGAAAAGCAGATGTCAAAGCATTTTGAAATGGTTATTTCTGCCAGAATTGAGAATACAATGGGATTCTGGGCTGCAGTGTGAACGGCAAAGCTGTGATTAATAATTCATAGCCAATACCACCAGTACAAACACCGACATTCCGAAGTGAATTCCTCTTTGATGCAACGCCTCTGGAAGGTGCTGTCCCAAGAAGTGCTGTCTCACAAGGTGACACATCCAAGCGGGGCCGTGCCAGCCACCAGAGATCCCCAGGTGTCAAGAGCAGGAAGGGAAACCCAGCTGCGTTGTTTTCCTCCCCAGCTCAGCTGTTACCCAATTGATGGCTGCGGTGCTGGAGCTGTGGAATCAGTCTCAAAGCACTGACACCTACCGAGCACGGCCTTGGTTTTATTTCAGACCTCCAAAAGATTATTTGAGGTAAACATAGAAAATAAATACAATCATTTACTATTTTATGTGCAGCCTACTGTGTGATTTTGTCATGTCTTCTGTGTTGCTTGCTCAGTGACAGCTTTGATGTTCTGGATGTGTCTGGTGCTGTTGCAGAGCCAGAGGCAGCAGGTTTTGCTTTAGACACTTGTCCCTGCAGAAGCTGAAAGAACAACTGCTGTGGTGTTCTGTTGGTTTCCATCACTGCACGGCAGCTGCCCCGTTATAAAGCAGCCTACAAACATCTGTGAGGGGCCCCAGAGCAGGCAGGTGGTTCCTCTGTGCCAGAGATGGGCAGACAGCAGGGTTAAACAGGCAGGACAATGAGGGCCCCGAGGGAACTGGGGCTTTTCTTTCCTAAAAATCTGCTGAGGCTTTGGGAGAGCGAATGCTCAGAACCAGCCCTGGGGCAAACCACAGGCAGCACAATCTGTTCCCTCTTACTCACCCCAAGGGGATCTCTAATCTTGGTTTGCAGCTACTCCTCTCTCCCAGCTATGCTCCATGTCCATTGTATCCAGACTCACCAAGGGGCTGAGATCCCAGCATTTCCTCTCTGAATTCAGCTAAGAGTGGCTAAACAGGGCCTGGATTCACCTCTAGCCCAAGACAATTTTTATTTCCCAGTCCCAGAAGAGTGATTCTTCTCTGCTATTTACTTTTGAGATTGAAAAGAAACCAAAACTCTTCTCCCCCTTAGATTTCTGTTGTAGAAATTTCCTCAAGACTCTTACTGTTTATCTGTGATCCCTGGAGTGTGATCTGGAATCCCATCAGCACTCCATGTTTAACATATGGTATCAAGTGTATCAGCACTTAAAAACAAATTATAGTATGTTTTGTCCAAGTGCTGATTGTTGGAAAAAATATTTAACTCAAGGACCTGAAAGCCAAGCAGGGAAAGGAATTATTTACAATGACAACATCACGCTATGATGAAAAAATAGAAAATTTAGGTAAAATAGTAAAAGTTACTAAAGTATAAAAACGCCTCTGAAGGGAAATCTGTCATTGAACATATGGAGGTAAGAACAACTGGGAAATGTGCTCTGGACTGACAGAAACAGGCTGGAGAGCTGTGGGACAGAGCCCAGCACAAAACGTGCCAGCAGAGGGTACTCCTACTTCACATCTGCACTGCTCCCAAGGGAGGGACAGCCCCGGGGACAGCAGGGGACCTTCAGGGACAAGGGAAGTGACTGAAGGGATGCTCACGGCTCTCCTGTCGCTAAGGAGCTTCGTTAGTAATGGAGCAAGGGAAAGAACATAAATCAAACTTTGAAATTGTTGCCAAACACAATGGATGTTTCCAAAAAGCTGCTCTTTAACCCTCAGGCTTCCAGGACAAGCAGAAGGTCACAGCTGTTACAAAACAGCTGGATTGATGGAATTATCCTCACAGAATTTTTATGTTTTGCAGCTAAATTGTTACAGGCAAAGGAATAAAAGTCCAAATGTAAGTAATGTTATCAGTGTATGTGCTCATGGCAATGCAGATTGGAAAAAATGGAATATAAGCTCTTTACTTCCTATGCTTGTAGGCATTAATTGATATGAAGTAAACATGAAAATAATGTAGACATTCATTGATTTGAAAATAAATCCACAAATCTCTTTGCTGAAGCAGTGAAGCCACTGCAAAACCTGGGGTTTGAACAGGGCTCATTCTCCATCTGATCCTGCTTCCACCACAGGGCTGAGCTGGGAGTAGCCAGGATATCCAGCTGAAAGCCCAAACCCAACCATTCCTCAGGGAAAAGGGAAATTAGACAGTGAGATTTTTGGATCATACAGGCAGCCTGAGAGCAGAGAGCAGCAAGGAAGCTCATGCCTCAGCTACCACATGATCTATTCCTTTAAGAGAAGCTTAAAGTTTAGCTGCAGTGCTCAGAGTAAGCTCTGGTTGCTGTCCTGTGGTCACACACAGCAAGGGCTTCAGGACTCTTTTTCCCTGGTGTCATCCAGGGACAGGTTTCTGACCTGTTCCTGTACTCACACCCACACCTGCAGTGTTGCTGTAGTCAGGCAGAGAACACCCCTGTTTGCAGACGTTCTGCTGAACTGAAAAGTCTGTGTTGGTGTCAGCATTTTTGTTTGTGCACAGACAACTAACCCTAATTAACACAGATTCTTCCCCTTATTTCGTTTTATTATTATCTTATTTGAACCAAACTTTGCTTTGGATTGCAACAATGTGATAGATTCACACTGCTCTGTGCCAAGATCCATGGAAGCAACGTCTCCATGCCAAGAAAAAGGAATTTTCTTGTGATGTACTTACAAAATAGCCTTTTCAGAAGTAACATTTCATAACCAATGTTTAGTAACACAAAATTACCGAGTATCAAGTTGCCTTTCACCTTGCTTTGAACCCTAAATTAACTGCTACTGTAACATCACTACTGCAACTCAGTCATATCAGGGATAAAAATAGCATGCCTGGCTTGGGCTTGGGGCCTTATCTGGCAAATTCTTCCCAAAATTCCACACATGAGCTTTCTTCCCCCCTGCAGCAAACGAAGCCACTCAGGAAGCTTCCTCCTTCTAGAAAGCAAGAGAAGTGCTGAGCCAATTTCCACAATTAGCAAAAGAATTAAGGCAAAGAGAAGCAGATGTAAATAAGAATAAAAGCAGCTCCTTGAGTTCTATTAAACATGTTCTTTGTTGTCCTGTAGTGTGTAAAGTACAGTTTCTAAATCAGTAACCTGAACTGGAAACTGGGAGTCTGCCTGCAGGCAAATCTGCACATTAATATCTGCAAAGTGCTTTTTGATGATTGGGAAAAGGAGATTAGGAAAGACCAAGGGTTATGAGTAAAGAAGACAAATTTGCCAGCAGAGGGGAGCTGCCACTGGCTGGTGAGGAATGCAGCTGGGCCAGAAATCAAAAGATGTCCTGTGACAAAAGATGTCCTGTGAGCTGCACAACCAAAAACCAGCACCTTCAGCCACAGGAGGGAATTGCTGGATCTATGAGATGGAGTAGGCAGTTGATAATATTGAATATTGTTTGGGTGATTCATTTTTGGGGATATATTTCAGTCCCACGGCTGAAGAAATTCTTAACCAGCTAAATCCTGGTATGCAGATTAATAGTTTGGATATCCCTCACTTAAGCAGGGATGTAGAATTTGTGGATTTGGCCTTTTTTCTTGGTTGGTTGCTTTTTATTTGCTTGTTGATTTAATTTTTTTTTCAGTTTCTAGTATATAATGAACATTACTTTGACTATTGAATATTCTGAAAAATGTCGAAAGGATAACACCAGAAGTGAGCAGTGATTTCTGATCTGGTATAGATTTAATGACAAATCACTTCCTGTCAGCAAACACACTGGGATAGAGCAGATGATCTTCCCAGAGCAGCTGGTTCCTAAACACGCTTTCTCTGAGGAGGACAAACAGTGGAGCTGTTGCATTTCTTCTGAATTCAGAGCTGGGCTCCACATTTCAACCGAAAGGAGAATTTAAAGGGGGTAATGACCAAAAGAGCAGATTTAATTTATGTACTTCAGTGACTATGACATGACAGGTGTTCCATTTCACCTGACATCAACTGAGTTTTTATTAAAATGATTATTAATTTCTTGAGTACATTTCTTGTTTTACTGTGCAATAATGAGGAGGAGAGAGTTGGTGTGGAGCAGGCTCTTTCCAGGTCCATCATAGGAACACCTTGGTCAAAACACAAATGAAGGCTCTTCTGGTGAAGATCTATTTAAAATATCTGCAGTCACAGACGTGTTCCATTGCTGAAAGTAATTCTTTCATACCAGATCCCTTCATTTTTCCTGTAAAACTATTTTTACTTCTTTCAGTATTTTGATGATCTTACAAGTGTGGATGACTGGGCTGGAGGCAGATGTGCCTCATCCCAACCTCTTTTATTATGTTCAGACAGCAGAATCTCAATTTGAGCCAAGCAAATTATTCCCAGGCAAACCCCACCTGACTTAGCAGCACATTTGCTAGGCTGCACGGAAGAGGTGTGTTTTTTTCTTATGCTAAGTCACCTCTGGAATGTATTTAACGAGCTCGTTCTTCCTAAGTCATGCATAGCTTGAATTCAGGGCAGGCCGCTAAAACTGGTCAGAACAGTCTCTGAGGGCTGCTCTCAGCGTTTGACAAGATGGGCCTATAAAATACCCTCAAACAGCCTTGTGGACAAAAGCACAAAACCCTGACTTTCCGCAGATGGTCACTTGGGGGTTCAGGGGGAGAAGTGGCAGGAAGAGAATCGCTGTTGGAATGTCCTGTGTCACACGCAGCACCTTTGTTTGTCACTGGACTTAACACCGGCCCTTGCATCTCAATTCAGCTTAATGGGAAGCACAGGAGACTTTCATTACTGCAACCATCCATAATTATGGCCAGCAAACTCGTGTAATGCATCCTTGAAAACCATCAAAAAACCTGCGGCATCTGGTCCAGAATTTCAGGTGGCAGCTCTGCAGAATTACATTTCTCCAGAAAAGAGCCCAAAGTACAGGTTACAGAAGCAATAGGGTTTAATGACTGGGTCTGCCAGAACCCAGCTCCAAGCTGTGACAGAACTGTGCTGCAGTATTCCTATGAAAGGTTTATTCTATTTTTACAGCTGTATTATTGTTGTGACTCTTCAGATTTCTACTTTAGAGGTCACCTAGAAAAGCAGAAGTGATGTACAAGTGCAAAGATTATGTAAAATCCTACAGCTGGGGTTGCAGTGTCTTTTCCAAGGAATCTGGGACAGCAGCACCGAAGTGATGGCTCCTTCTCACATCATCTCAGTGGCACTGCAGCAAGCAGAGGAAAACCAGAGCTGCAGGGATGGGATGGTGCAGAGCTCCTGACTGACAGCTAACAGAATGTAACCTCTGGATTTGGAAATGGAGCAGCTTGGTCCAGGAATGTGAGGAATAACTCCTAGCAGAGGCCACAGTGGCATTTTTAGAGAAGTTCTATTAATTATATAACTGTACTTGAAGCAGCTGTATTGCTTCTTTCTCTGTTCTCCTCTCAGTGCAGAGTGAATTCTTGTGGATTAGCTTGTTAATAGACAATCCTATTTAGTGGTATCTGTGCTGCAAGACAGCCTTGGCTTCCCACCCATCCAGTCTGGAATGTTTATATTTAGCTATTTTCTGGAAACAGAGCTCCAGCTGCAGCACATAGCAATTATTTGGATGGATCTTGTTTTTCCTCAGGATATGTCTATTTTTTTGGTGTAGACTGAACAGTCTTGCTGGAAATATGTCACTTTGCCTGAGCAGAGTTTTGAAGAAAAGTGTGTTTAACTAGTATGGCTCCAGATCTGTGTTACAGCTTGATGAGACTTGCAGCCATCCCACATTCCTTTGGGATGTATATTACTGTTATTAAAAATTGATTTGAAAATACCTGAGCTATTCCAGGGCAACGTTAGTAACTGGAAAACTCCAGGGAGAAAAGAAATGTCAAATTATTTCAATACATTTTGCTTCTCTAACAAACATCTAAACATTTCCTGATGATGTGATGTTTCTTCACTCTATTGGAGGATGGTGTTAAACACAGTGAAATAAATGGACACTGAGCCTCTCTTCTGCTCCAGAAGTCAGTGAAAATCAGGCACCAAAGGAGCAATCCCTATGGAGATATTTCCCACATGCACATTTAAATTCCTCTGGCACCTGCTGTGCTGAAGGGCTTGCAGCAAGCTGTGGATGAAGAAGTGATGAGAGGAACCTGTCAGTTTTTATGAGTTTTTGCATCATTATCTTTATCCTTTACCATTCTTTGCACAGCTGTCACAGCTCCTGGTCCCACTGCTCATGGCTGGTTTGACACTCAGGACTTGCTGCAGTCATTTCTTGAGCTGTAAATGTATGGCTGGGTGTAATACCACAACAGAGACACCTTGAGAGAGTCTGCTTTTGGAAATGGTTTGAAGGGTGTTGTGGGGGCATGAACCAAGGGGATCTCTGGTTTAGTGTTCCAAATGGAGGTGTCCTCAACACATTGTATGGCCAAGCAGGAAACTGGGAGAAGCCTGGCCCAAGCATTATCCTGTGGCAGACAAGTCCAGATGAAAAGTGGTCAAATCCCCAGACTCACACGTACTGAGCACTTTGCATTTATGCTGGAGAAATAAATCTGCTCTATTACCTTGCAGTAAAGACAGAGCAATCCCTGCAGGAATGCCCCATGTGCTCAGTGTTCCACAGCCCCTGCTGCTGCCCCCACACTCGTGGCCGGGAGTTTGCCCCTCCAGGAGCAGGGCTGCAGATTCCCTGGCTCCTGCCCCTGCAGGAAGATCAGAGCAGCACAGCCCCACTGGGGAGCCCGAGGGGAAATGTTTCCTGCCAGGGACAGGATAACACCCCTGGACACACACAGCCCTTTCCTCTGGCCCAGCTGCCCAAGAAGCCCATAAAAAAAAAAATCAAGTTTGTTTTTAACCAGTTAGTAGAACAAAAGTGGCTGGAGGTCAAATTCTAAACCCTGCAGGAACACATTATTTACTACAGACTGTATCAGAGGGCAGCAGTACCTCCCAGGCACAAAAGTGTATAGATAATATTCCTGAATTGGATCAAGTCTCCTCAGTATCTGATATCAGTTTGAACTAAGAGAATAGTGTTGTAATTACAGGCTATAAAGTAAATTGAGTACCATACTTGCTATATAGAAATAATTGCTGAAAACTCAGTACCTTATCTCTTTTCTTCAAGAAATTAATAAGGAAGGGGAGCCAGGCTTTGGGCTAAGCACCACAAAGATAAGTTCACTCCTGAAAAATAATAAAGGAGAATTCAGTGGGACCTGAAATTGGCCTAATGAAATTTTATTTTATTTATTGCTACAGTATCATATTTTGGTAGGTGAAGTATTTCTGAACTCTCATTGAAAATACTGCAACAGAAGCATTGTGACAAAATAGAAATCTGAGTTGGTTACAAAGAAGCTGCAGCATTTCAACAGTAACATTTCAAAATTAAGCGACAAGTGTCAATATTATTCACAACAGCAAACCCAGGAAGTGATTATTTTAATGTTTTTCTTTTTTGTCCTTATATTATCATATCTGTTCCACTGCAAAAAGCCAGATGGGTTTTTCCCCTCCTAAGAAAAGGCAGATGCCCTCTTTATATCTGCCAACAGGCACTTTTCTGGAAGCAGGGAATCAGTCTGTTTACATCTAATGAAAACATCCTACAGATCCATCAAATAAACTACTCCAACACTGTTAATAACTGCCCACTGTTAATAAGACCACCAGGATAGATAATGTAAAATAGTCCTAAATCATTACTCACACATCCAAGATTCTTGTGTTTTATTTTTTAATAATCTGTTTGCTGCCATTTATAAATTCCAAACCCTGGGACTTCAGCTACTCCCTGTAAAACACAGTGTGCAATGCACAGGTAGCACTAATTTACAGCAAACACAACAAAATACTGTGAAAGCAACAAAGAAAGTTCTAGAATCTGGCAGAATGAATCCAAACAAAGCATTTGGGACCTTGGGTTCACCAGAATGCCCTTGGTCCTCATGCACACGTGCTTCCATCACTCTGCTTTCCACAAAAGGGAGATTCCAGGGCGTTTGATCATAAATTCCTGGGATGACTCTCTCTCCTTGTTTGTGGGATTTGTTTTTTAATTGTGTTTACATTCTTGTGTGTGGGTTGGGAATTTTGTTTTGTTTGTGATGAAACATCAAAGTTGAGTCCCAAATTAATGCTGTGCAGTTGGACATTTCTTGCACCTTCCCACAAGAGGACAGCCACACACACAGCTACCCAGTTTTATGCAAATTTAATGGGATTAAACTAATCTGTAAATCTTTGTGTAATATGTTTTTGCTTTCTCATCTAATTTTCCTGCTGTTATTTTTCCAATTATTTTCCTTACTGAACACCATTTTTCTGATTTAAAAAAAGCTGTCTGAATCTTCTGAAATAAAAGAATTCATAATCTGCAAACACACAAATTTATTCAGTTGATATTTAAATTCTCTTTGCCAGAAAGCTGCATTTTAATCCTGACACTTGCACTGCACAGGAGTGTGGACATTAATCTTTCCCACACAGAGGTTACTGCACAAATCACACACAGGAAATTATCAGCAGTGAAAGCAGATAAAACTCAACCTGAGATTGCTGGATTTTGTGATAGAGAGTCTTTGCAGCTCTCAAAAGCTACACAAGTAATTCAGCAGAAGTGCTAGTAAATAAAAACTCCTTGAGTTGTGCAGAACTTTGGCATTTCAAAATCAATAGACCAGAGTTTGTGAGAGGTGCCAGAGAAGGCACAGCTGACTGAGATCTCACCAACACCAATTTAACCAAAGCCAACATTTGAGTGTTATCCCAGAAACTATTTCTCTCCCAAATACTGAGATGGTTTCCATGCAAAACACATCTGAGCCTCCTCTTCAGGTTTACACAACACAACACATGTGTGCCAGCACAACAATCCAGTGGAGCAATTAATTTACACTTTGCAAACCGAATATTCAGCTGTGGTTTGGGATCCTTCTTCACCAGGATCAGTTTCATATTTAGCCACTTTGCCCTTCTGAAATGCTTCTTTAGCATTTCTAGGGAAGAATCTCATCCATCCATTCCCCCTCTGAATTATAAACTAGATTGGGGAACTCCATCTGGCTTTAGAAATATATCCATCTATTTCAAATGTGTTTATATATTTAACATAAAATATATTTATAGAGATTTTCACCTGGTTTGTTTTCCAGCAGGATCAGTTCACAGTGCAGAGCTAAGGGCTGGTGTGCCTTGCTGCCAGGGCAGGAACAGGAGCAGGTAGGAACCAGTAATACAGCAAAGTCTTTGTGTCATCAAGGCAAGCCTTATTTAAGATGTGGCTGCTTTTGCCTGGGCTAAAAAACAAATTAATTTGTGTTAGCTCGGCAGAAGAGACCTGTGTCCTCTGTGAGTCCATTTAGTAGCCATGACTCAGTGGGATTTCTTTATTACAAAACCAAAGCAGAATTCCAGCACGCTTATACAATAAACTTTCACCAGATCTTAATTATGTATGGTCACACTGTCCACCCAGAAACACCTGATAAAAATCTCCAGAGAGTGCTAACTTGACAGAATTCCTCATTCTGAAGATTTGCATCCATTTCAGATTTCCCTGGGGTTTTTCCTCCCCAATAGCCCAGGTTCACCCACTCATTTCCTGTCCTCATCCCTGCACAGAACAGGGAATGGTTCTGTGCTAAGATTTAAACCTCTTCCCTTGGGAGTTCTCCAGCCCTACAGAGCTCAGCTTAAGCTTTGCCTCTTTACAGGCCAAGCTGTTCAGAGTAAATGAGCTCTGGATTAATTAGTTCAGGCTCAGGTGTGAGGTTGGGGTGCACACCGAGCCTGATGTCTCTGCACCAGGTTCTGGTGCTCATGTCTGAGCTGGCAATGCACTTCCAGGTTTATTCCTGAAATCTGATGGATGTTACCCAGCCTCCTAAGCCTTGGTGCTTCAGAGGAAATCCTATCTGACATTTAAGTTTTCCTAACCAAAATCAATGGGTGTGCAAAGCTGGATCATAATTCTCAACTGAGCCCTACAAAATCACCTTACACTTCATGTCCTGTGGAAACATGGATCTCACATGGGTAAAGAGGGGTTGTTGGTGTGCCTCAATTCCACTACATTTCCAAGAATAATGTAAATAAAATAATGAAAGCACCTTGCTGCTCTTTCAGAACATGGTGTACCTCCTACAGCCTCACCTGTGCACACAAAGATCCCTCACTCACTCCCAAGCACAGCTCCCAGTCCCTCGTTTTCAACTTCAACAGACAAAAACAGGGAACAGAATGAATTAATGAGGTAGCAATGAACCAGAAAGATTCCATAGAAAATTTGACACAAAAGGGACAAATTGAATTTAAAAACTGATATAAAATCATAGAATGGCTTGGACTGGAAAGGACCTTAGATATCATTTAGTTCCAGTCACCAAATAAAAGATGGTCTCTCACTTATTGAAAATGAATGAATAACACAGATCCTCAGCCTTATTAAAGCAGAAAAGATGTTTCCAGGACATTGAAAGGATTTTCTCCTCCCTCCATTTAGGTCTGTATCAGCAATTCTGTGGCATCCTAAATGATCAAATGCAGACAGGCGTGTGCTAGTTCCATCTAGACTACATTACCTCAGTGTACAAAAGTTCCCTTCCTAATAAATCCTCCTCTAAACCGCTGGTTCAAAGTTCTACTTTCTTCTCTTTATTGTCACAAACGTAATCTACTTTATTACTTCATGACCCTCTTATCTGCAGAAAGAGCAATTCCAAGGTTGTGTGATGAACAAGAGAAAGAAATTATAACCCAGAGACTGTGATGGGTTGAGTCTTGTGGGGTTGGTCTCTTCCTTTGGGAGGAATTCCATGCCTGGACATAGTGCTAACACAGCTTGGAAACTTTTAAACCCTGTGTGTGTGTTTTGTCAGTTTGCTGGTTTGAAGCAGGGAGTTGCCTTAATAGGAACACTGGAACTACTTGGAGTTTATAGAAATGACAGGTAAATCAGCACTCCCTGGTATCCAGGGCCATATTTTCCTCTGAGGGGAGCAGGAATGCCCTGAGAGGAGCAGGAATTGTCCCTGAGGGGAATGGGAATTGTCCCGAGGGCTGTGGGAATTGCTGGAAGGGAAGGGAAGGGAAATTGACCTGAGGGAAGCAGGGATGCTCCCAGGGGATGGGGATTACCTTGAGGGCAGCAGAGATGTCCTGAAGGGAGCTGGGATGCCCTGAGGGAAGGAGGAATGATCTGAGAGGAGTGGGAATACCTCGAGGGGGAATTGCGCTAAGGCAGGCGTTTGAGGCCTGGGAGCTGCCCCAAGGGCAGCAGGACTACCTCGAGGGGAAACTGTGCTAAGGGCAGTGGGGATGCCCTGAAGGGACTGGAAGCCAAGGCCCGGGACGTGCCCGAGGGCAGCGGGGATGCCCTGAGGGCAGCGAGGATGCCCTGAGGGGAGCGGGTGGTTGAGGCCCGGGACGAGCCCTGAGGGCAGCGGGAATGCCCTGGGGGCAGCGGCGGTCGAGGCCCGGGCCGTGCCCCGAGGGCAGCGGGGATCCCCTGAGGGCAGCGGTGATGCCCTGAAGGCAGCGGGCGGTCGAGGCCCGGACTCGCCCCAGCCACCGCGGCTGCTCTGGCGGGGCGGGCCGAGGCCGCCGGGTGTGCGCGGCCCGGGGAGGCGGCGGCGGCGGCGGAGGAGGCGGAGGCGGTGAGGGGAGGGCAGGGCTGGGTTGAGCCGTGCCGGGCGGGCGAGTGACACCTGGGCGGCTGCGCTGCCTCCTCCTCCTCCTCTCACGTAGGTTTCGACTTTCTTCCCCGCCCGGAAACTTGGTGGAGGCGCCGCGCTCGCCGCCGTCGCAGGCCGGCTCGGCGCTGGGCTTGCAGCGCCTCTTCCCTCCCCATCCCGGGGCTGAGCGAGCCCCTTCCTGCCCCGGCGGCCCCAGGTGAGCGGGGACGGTGTGGGGGGCGTGAGGGGGTCCCGCCGGGACTGAGGGACGCGGGAGTCCCTGAGGAGGCGCGGGGCTCCCTCCGGGCTGAGCTTCCCTGAGGGACTCGGGGGGTCCCGGCCGGCTGAGCGCTGGACTCCCTTGAGGGGTTTGAGGGGGTCCCACCGGGGCTGAAGGGATGCGGAGTCCCTTAAGGGGCTCGGGGAAGTCCCACCGGAGCTGAGTGGATGCGGGGTTCCCTGAGGGTCTCGCCGGGCTGAGGCTGGGGTCGCGGAGCCCCGAAGCTCCCGTTGTCCCAGCAGAGGGCTCGGCCGTGACCGCGGCCAATGTCCCTTATCAGTGACACGGACTCGCAGGTGAAGGCTGCCGGCCCCAGGGTTAACTCTTCCCTGCTGCTGCCCGGGCAGGACACGCCAAACCCTGCGATTTTCTGCTCGTGGGGCTCGCAGGGAGGCAGCGGGGCAAAAATGTCTTTGCTAGGAGACGGAGAGCGGCAAAGTCGGCGAGTTTGCTGGTAATTAATGCAGAGAGAAAAATAAGCCTATAAATAGGAGTTGAGATAAACAAGCAAAGCACAGCAAGGTGAGATGTGGACCTTTTGGAATTACCTTAAAGGTGTGAAGTACAGGTGACGATCAAGCTTCGTTTAACCCAAAGACCAACCATCTATCTGTAAAGATTTTTATTTAAGAAGGGTTTTTTTATGAGGGGTGTAAAGCGGGGTGAGGCTGTGTGCTGCTGAAGGGCTGGTTCTGCTCTGCTCGGCTGGGTGCACTTGTTATCTCGAGGGTAATGTCAGAAGGAGAGAGATCTGATGGAGAAGGAGCAGAGCAGGCAGCAGCCAGCTGATGCCAGCGCAGGAGGTGGCAGGGACAGCGGGACTGCCCCTTTCGGTGGCACTGCAGGCTTAGTTTGCTTTAAGCCCCGCTTGAAACGGCGCTTTCAACTCCTTGAGCGGTTTTTGGGACCTACTTTACCTCCGGAAAGTAAGAAATGCAGAATGAGTGCTTCCCTGCTGCTTACCAAGCCGAAAAAGTGTCGCATTTTAACTTCTGCTCCAGTTTTTTAGCCAAGGTGAAAGGACCAGAACATAAAGTTTTCGTAGGAAAAGCGATTCCAGCTCAAGTGCAGACGTAAGTGGCAGGGGAGCTCTCTGCTGTGCAGTGTGTCGCAGCAGGGACACAGTGGAGATAATTGGCGGCCCAGAGAAGTTTCTGTCACTGTCACAGAAGCCCAGAGTTGTCCTGTGTAATCCTTAAGGCCCTGGGGGCTCAAGCAGCCCGGGGTTTGGGTGGTGTGGAGGGCTGGAGCTCTCCTGCAGCCGCGCCAGTTGTGTGCTGTGCCTTTGAGGGACGGCGCTGACGTTTGTCCTTGATGCCGGAGCTCTTCTGGCAGCTCTCCAGCCGAGGGAGAGCAGATTGCACACATGGCTCCTTCAAAACAAAACTTCTTTCTCTGAAGTTGCACACTCCGAGTCGTCTTTCACAATTTCCCCCAGCAGATGTAGTGTGTCTGCTGCTGAAAGGGCCTAAGGCAGTGGGAATATTTATTCCCTCCCCCAAAGGGATTTGCTCCCTGGACCAGTTATGAAGTCAGAACAGCACCAGCGCTTGTGCAGGGCAAAACAAAGGGGTCATATGGCCGGGGATGGAGCAGGGAAATGATAAACAGGAGGCCAGCCTCCTCTGGGGACTCCCCAGCTGGAAAAGTCAGCCCTGCTGGAAATCCACACCTTCACTCTCCCTGAGTGTTGTCATGGGATTCATTTAAATAACGGGGATTCACTGGCATAAACCCCGTGGGATGAACGGCAGAGGAGGACCTGGGTGTGCAGCAAAAAGCACCATCTGTTGAATGACAAATTTCAAGTTTTTAACCAAATCATTAAAAAAGAAAGAGTTAAGAAACCAACCCAACCATATGGCCTGGGGAATGAGGGCTCAGAGAGGTGGAAGGAGCAGCTCCAGAAGGGACCTGGCAGCTACGTGACCTCTAAAAAACCCCCTGAGGTTTGAAGATAGCTGATGAAACAGCTTGAGATTGATTCTGACTAAACTTAGTGCTCCTTGAATGGCAATTCCAGTAACTCTTAGAAATTTTAATTAATGGGTTTATAAACTACAGTAGTGCAGCACTTCCCCAAATGTGGTTAATAAAAGAATTTACTCATTTATGGGACTGAAGAGTCTTAGCCTTCCATACCTAAAAGAATAAATATCACTGCATAATAAACTACCTGTAGCTCACTAAACACCCCTACTGTATTTTCTCTTCTCCTTGCACTGCCATATATCTCTTATTTTCTGCATTAAAATAAAAACTTCCTGCTGCAACAGCTCTATTGATTTCACTTTGAAAATGAAGCTGCATCATTTCATTCTGCTCGTGTGGATCTCCCCAGAGGAGTTGCAGCTGTTGCCTTACTCACAGGCCTGAATATGTTTTGCTGGTTTGATACAAAACCCCCTTGTTTGGCTTTTCCTTCTCAGTTTACTTTAGTGGTGCTGCTCGTACAGTTGTTAGGAATTGCGTTTGACAGTCCCTCATCAGTTTATGCTCCCTGATTTATAGCACATAAAACGTTGCTCTTGGCTTAGACATTTCTTGATGCCGATGGAGTTTGAAAATATGAAAATGTCTGGCAGTTTTTCTGATATTTCAGATAAGAAATTGCCCATGAGTCAGTATCTCACAAGCCATCTAAAGGGTTAGAGGGGATTTAGATGAATGAGCAGTAAGAGTTACTGTGCTGGTCCAGGAAAAAGCACTTAAGGGTGGAAGGAGGGAAATGGAATAAAGCTGGATTAATTTGGAGAGACAATCAGCAGCTTACAGGCAAAGGCTTTTAAATTTTTTTTACTATATATATTTATATACATATGTGATCCCCTAAGTTTAGAGGTTCCCTGTGCAAATTTTGTTTGGAGTCTGCAGTGCTCTTTATTTGGAATATTCTCCAAGGGAAGCACTAGAAGGGATTATGTGTTTTTTAAAAGTCTTGTCTAACTTTGCTATTCTTACCTGTACCTTAAATCATGCAAGCTTTGTAAACAGCTGCAGCAGAGTCTCTTTAAAGCTGATTTTCTGACAGTTAAAAGGAGTTGAGATAAACTTGCTCTGTTTCCCTGAGGGTTCCAGGGACTCACCTGTGACATCCCTGTGGCCTTGCTAAAAGCCCAGTAAATCATAAGCAGCCCTATCTGTAAAGTTCCCAGACTTATCTAGGGGTGGGGAATTGATAACAGAGAAATTCTTCTCGCCTAATAAATGCTCTTGCAGATCCCCACACAGCAAATAAATAACAGCCAGCAGTGCCTGGGAGCTGAGAGCTGAGGATTTCCTCTTGAGCACGGTCCCAACTGAGCGGGAACAAAAATTGCCGCGTGATTATTTCGAGGAGGATACATAAAAATAAACATAATGGCTCTCCTGGGCCTTTTAGTCCTTAGGCTAAAACCCAATTAATTTAATTCCCTGTGAGAGCAGCACCTGGGGCTGCTTTAGCCCAATCTCGGGGCTGAAAAGTGAGCAGAGAAAGGAGATTCCTCCCCTTCCCTCCCCACAGCTCAGGTCCCTCACGGCCGGCCCAGCAGGAATGTGGCTGCTGCGCTGATCTGGGAACAGCTCAAGGACTTTGCTCTGTTGCTTCAGCTCCCTTCGCTGATGAGACAGCCCCTCCCATTTGAAATTTATTTTTAGAACAAGGGAAAATATAATTATCAATTCTCGCATATTGCAAATATGTGCCCCATACGGCAACGGGTTTTAAAGTCCTGCTGCTGGGGCCAGGATAAGATTTGAGCAGAAAGAAACACATCCCAAAATGCCTCTTGCAGTTCTGCTTCCCCCAGCTGTGAGGGTTGTTTGAAGTCAGTAAGAGACACCCGGAGAAACTGCATGAAATTGGATGAAAAGGCACCTTCAATTCCATGTGCAACTGTGTAAGCTCAATAACCATTAACACAGAGGTCTTGAACAGCAGAATATGTCTCAAGACTTCTGAAAATGAGATCTAATACTGTTCTGTCTGTCTCTAGGGGAAGGTAATCATAATCCAGAGACCTTTATTTTTTACTTTTTTGACTTCTGCTGTTTCATTATTTACTTAGGAGCTGTCACCTGTGGTGAAGGGCATTACACTGCTGGTTGCAGCAGCTCTGCCTACCCAGAGGCACTGGCAGAGTTTAAGTTCACTTCAAACTCAGCTGCAGCTGCCCTCGGGAGCCACAGTTTGAGAAGGTTTCGTTTTGTTTAAATGAAGGTAACTTGTTTTCTTTCTTTCTTTCCCCTTTACCACGATCTGAGGGTGAGATGGAATGTAAAGGGGAATTACAGACTTAATTACCTCTTAATTCAGCTTTTTTAGTTAGTGTGAACAAGCTTGGGCTGGAAAGTGCTTTGCATAAAAAGCCCTCTCACCCCGTGAAAGGAAGTCTGAGCAGGGTGATGTGTCCTGCTGTCACCCTGCTGTCACCCTGCTGGCACCCTGCTGTCACCCATGGCATCGGGCACGGGAGCTGTTGGGAAAGAAGAGCCAGCCAGGGGAAATGTGCTGGACCCTCTGCAATGATTCTCAACCATCCTGCCTTGGGTTTATTTTGTGGAGCTGAGATTCCAAGTGCCAAACTCTTTAAACAGAACATCATTTACAAAAATAGTGCTACTGAAACTGGGACTTGGACCAGGTAATGTGGAGTTCTGTGCTTCTTTATCCTGCAGCAAAGCCCTAATCTGGTGCTTGTGATGTTTAAAAACTGTGACTGTTGATAGGAAATATTTCATCTCCAGGTGCAAAACTGCTTTCATGCTGCTGGATTGCTTGTGGTAAAGTTTTGTAGAAAACAAGAGTTCCTTGTTTGTGTTTTAACCAACTTAGAAAATGAGTTATTTTGTGCTTAAGGCTGAGAGTAGCCAAGATTAATTTCTTTTAACTGAAATTAATTTTAAAGTAGCACTTTGATAGAATGTGATAAAGATTAAAGCTCTGTAGGAGTTTCTCACAAGACAGCAAGGCTTAGAGCTACAGAAATACCTTTTGTCTCCCAAAAGCAAGAGTCTCTCTCTTCCCGCCTCCTCCCTTCTCACATTAAATTTAAATATCTCTGATGTGACCACCCTGGTGAGATTATTCAAACAGGGGCTTTAAAAACATCCAGTTAAATAAAATACAGTGCACAGTCTGCTTCCTCCCCTGTGTCCTTTGGAAGTGCTGTGCTGAAATGGAGATCACAGATGGACAGAGGTGTGCAGTTTGCTTTCATCTCTCTCTGTAAGGAGGGAATTTGGAGGTACACACACAGGCAGGGATGAGCTAACAGCATCTGATACTCATTTGTAGCCATTAGACACTGGATTTTTACCTCATGCTCCCAGGAGCAAGCAGAGCTCTTTGGAAAGTCAGTGTGCTCCCAGATATTCAGATGAACCCAAATCTTAACATCACATCTCCTAATCCCTCTTTGTTTGGTTTTGGACTGTTTGTTTGAGTTGCAGGAGAAGCTTTAATTATTAATTACTGATTAAATTCTTAAATAATAGCACTGGGTTCTTTCTTTCTTTCTTTGTAGAAAGCTTCTCCCACAAACATCAAACTGATTTTTAGGGATAGAGTTGCAGATAGCTGCCAAATTGAAAATGTAGGTGAGGGTGGAGGTGGGAGTATTTAATTTCCTGGAGAGAGAAGATTACAGATACAATAGAAAAAAATAAAGACAATCCACCCCTGTGGTGATAGAACTTCCATAGGAATATTTGAATCAAATTCTACAAAGAAACAAATTGATTTAAGTGACTGAAGGATTCCTGTGAGCACAAAATGAGCAACATGCATGTTTGTGTGCAACATGCTGTAGAAAGGAGGGTGGATGTAGTGGAAGCATCTTGCAAGGGTGAGAAAACAGGAAGAAATACATCAATAAACCAGCTTTTTCTGCAGCTCTTGTGTTCAATTTGATGGCATTTAATGTATCCATTTTTTCTGAGCACTATATTAAAATAGTCACTGTTGGATCCCCTTTGGAAGAAGAGTGTAGGTGGAAAGCTTAATTCCTAAAGAAGGGAGGAGAGAGGAAATTGATTGGCTCTTGTTACCCAGATAATATTAACAGAATGATAGCTTCAGAACCTCCTGCTCTGCAGAAAGAACTGGGATTAATTTTTGAGATTACATTTATTTAGTTCTGCTGCTTTACCACTGTGGGTCCTGTGAGAGAGTTGCTGTTCTGTGCAATCATTAACTGAGAGAGAAGCCAATGTTCTGAGCATTTGGTAGTGAGAGAAATACATTATAAATACCAACTTCTTAAGTTTTCATGTCAGCTTTTCATTCTGCTCAAATTAAAAGTGCTCACAATTTAAACTGTTGATTGCTAGCAAGATTTTTAAACTGAGTATTACAAATCTTTCCTTGTGTTAAACTTTCAGAGACACTAACCAGACAGGTTGTTTATAAAAGTCTGGAGGATTTTTATAAAATTTAGAATTTTTAAAATCTGTCTGGAAGTGAGTTATGTTAAAAAAGGAAATCCATCAATGCTGCAGAGCTGATCCTGCACAAGTTGCTCAGCAGAAAACTCCTTGGGATTGTCTTGCTCTACTCAAGCCATTCAGCTCATCTCTCAGGATAGGGTTTCCTGGGATGGGTTGTTATCCTGGTCTAACAGGATAAGGGTTCTGATTATAATTAATGGAAATACAATTGGCTTTCTGTTTTCTGGTGGAGAAAAGAGATACTTGCCCAGAAGCTGGGGCAGATAAAATACCAAATTGTTTAATGAGCACAGAAACACCAGGGAGTTTAAATACAACTTATTTTCACATTTGATTAGAGAATGGGTTTAAAAATTGATGGGGACAATGGAAATTTAAATTTCCATTTTTCTAGATATTGATTACAGTGAAGCAGCTTTGATTTAGAGTTTCTGAGTCAAAACATTCACACAGGTGCTGAGCAGTCACTCTTGGGGGTGTGAAATCCTCACTCATTAGAAATCCTGTGGCTTCAAGGCAAGCTCAGTCACTGAAAGGGTTGCTTCTTATTTAGCTGCATAAATGCAGCATTTCCAGAAGATTTTTACTTTCAGTGTCTAATCTTCAGCCATATCAGAAAATTATAAAGATAGTAGGAAATTGTATCAACACCTGAAACCATTCTTGGGTTTGGTGTTGTTTTTGTTTTTTTTTTTTTTTTTTTTTTGTAAAATTGATGTCTTTCAATGTTGTTTATAAAAATCCTCTGCTATTTCAACACTTTTCTGTGCCACTGTTGTAAACTAAGGGGTTGTGAAATGCTGTGGTAACCCACTGGAAGTGATCATTTAAGACTGGGGTGCCTGTCCTATAAAATCTGTCTCATTTCATGAACCCTTCACAGCAGTGATGAAATTCAACCAAAGCCCCCCTGATACAAAGCACATTTTCAATGCACTTTTCTCTCTCTGGAATGGAAAAAAGAATGCCATTCTGTGAAACACAAAACTTCTTAACTGAGTGGAAACTATTTAAAAACATTGAGGAAAAGCTCTGCCCCTTTTTCTCGTGTTTTATTTCTAGAGGATTGGGTTTGCTCCATCAGAGTCCATCTGGAACTTGCTCTTAGGTTTGGTCAGTGCCCTGCTGGTGTGTGCCCTCAGCCATCTTCATCCAGATTGTGCTGGCTTGTTTTGTCCAGCCCCAAAAAAATTAATTAATTGTTTAGCCTTTAGTTGGAATGTTGCAATTCCAGTCTCCCAGGGAAATGTTGTTATAAATATAATAACTGACATCATTATTGCAGTGAAGTGTTACATAGCAGGAGATGTGGGGCACGTGCCCCACAGTCCCCAAACCAGCTTTCATTTGGGTTTTCAGCCCAATATTTCCTTATCACCATGTCAGTGCTAACCTCCAGCTGCCCCAAAGCATAACCATGGCATTTCTAAAATATTTCCCATGACACACCTCTCTTTTTAATATTGAGAACCAATTATTTAATGATTTTTTTTTGAAAATTTTTTCTTAACTTCAGCTGTTTGAGACATTCTCCAGTCACCCATATCCTTCAGGAAGAATTTTACATATCTGTTTTGTGTCCTTGCTGCAGACTGGTTGCGTGGTTCTGTGTTTTGCAATGTGGAATGTGATCTGCTTACTCACCATATTTGTGGTTTTAGAAATCAGTTAGTTAATAGAAACAGGCTTGACTTTATTCTCTTTTGTTTGTGTTGTTCTTTTTTCCCTGGAGTTTCCCATGTGGCCTTAGGTAGGTCCCTCGAGATCCACTTCAGAGCTATAACAAAGAGTTAAATTCCCAGGAGCTGCTGCCTCTGTGGGTCTGTCTTAGCCTCTGGTGATGGAATTTCTCACTTTTTAAATGGGAATAGCAGCACTGTTACCCCTCAAAGAAATGAAATTCAGGTGAATACATTATGGCCAAAATTCACTTGCACCAAATGCTGGAATTATGTAAGCAGACAGGCTTGGCTTGAACAGAACTTTTATTTGTGCTCCACACCAAGAGTGGCACAGGGAAATGTCCTGAAAGCAGAGCCAGAGCAGCGTTGGGAATGCTGGTGATAGGCTGGGAGCTGGAATGCTGCTCTTGTGGAGCCAGGTACCACAGGCACAGCTCCTGCTCACTCAGTCACAGCACAAGTGGAGGCACGGGGCTGGGAAGATTTCTTAGATAATCACCCTTTTTTTAAAAGGCTTTTGATTTTTTTTTCCCCAAGCTGTGAGTCATCAGTTCTATTGCCAAGTCTGGGCTGCTGGGCAGGGAATGAGCAGTTTGCCCACCAGGAATGGTGCCTGGTGTGGTTCTTGGCAGACCCCTCCCAGAGCTATTAACAGATGTGCAGGGGGGCAGAGCTGAGGCTCTGGGCCCTGGCAGAGCTAAAACAAGAATAGGCAATGTGCTAATATTGTCAGGAATAGTCTTGCTTTGGCAGGAATACAGATTAGACTACCTGATAAATCATCATTTAAAAAAAAAGAAGTCTAGTCTTTGAGTCAGTGTTACAGTACCAGGAATCCTACTAAAAAAAAAAAGCCAACACTGGTTGGCTTGAGAAACAATCCTTTTTTTTTTTTTAATACAGTAAAGATAAAGGTGATCCCAAAGAGATCCTTATAGGATAAGAAATTAGGAAATATAAAGAGATTTCTGCTGGACTGTTTCCTTCAATTCTTTGTTAGGCATAGAGGTGGGGTGTGTTACTCTCCAATTAATTCTGACTCCAAAGGCATTTCTTGTGTTACCCTTTTAGAGCAGCAGAGTCCCTTAGAGCAGCACATGTCCCTGCCAGGCTTTAACAATTCCATGCAGTCAGTGTGGAGTAACTGGGGACCAAGCTGGATCCTGATGTTGTGACTCCCTCATGATGTGGGTGAAAAGCCGTGGGGAGATTCCAGAACTTTGGGGAAAGGCAGCTGCAGGGAAGGTGCCACCCTTTGCTGAGAGTGGGGAATGATGGAACAAAAAAAGCAACACGAGGATGGAGAGGTGGATTGGGTTGGTCTGGCCTTTGGAGGTTGGAATGAGGAGCTGAGATTGGATTGCAAAGGATTAAATTTGTATCACTCCCCTGCAAAGCTGGATCCTCTGTGGGCTCTCTGGGCTGACTTCTGAGGGTGGCTCATTGCAGCTGAGGGGAGCCAGGCCTGTTATGATGAAACACTGATTTTCTCCACACATCAACTCTGCCTTGCTGGGCTGCAGCAATGTCTGTGCTGGATGAGATTTTAGCAATTCTTCCCTTACAGAAGCTCTGCTGAGTGCCTGAGTCCCTGAGCAAGGGAGGCTTGTTTGAGCCTGTGCCCTCCCCGTGCTGCTCACTCAGCCCTGCCTTGCCCAAGGCTCTGGGCTGGGTTTCATCACAGAGGTTTGGGTTCCCTGCTGTCTGCAGCAGTGTCCTCATTGAAGGGACAGTGGTGGAAAAGTAAAATTCACCTGGGCACCTTTAAATGAAATCTTCACCCCTTGGTTTCAAGGATCTGGAAGTGAGACACCAGATCAGCTTGGAGCAGCAAAATTTTGGTGACGCTTTTATCTTCCACAAGTTATTACTCAGAAATTACTCATCAATGGGATTCATCTTGGGTAACCTTTAAACACAGAGCAGAGGATTAATTTGATAAATAATCTGAAAAACCCCCCAATAAAAGTAGTTTATCAGCAAAATTACTGTGAGGTTTGTTTTTGCTAAGAAAGTGGATTTGTTTCATCACCTGCCAAAGTTTTATGCAAATAGTCCAACCCGAAGCACAAGTATTTCTGATTGGTACTGTTTGCCTTGGAAGCTCCTTGTTTCATTACCTGGTGATGCTGAGCTGATTGATTACAATTGAGGAGATGTTAAATGATGGTCTGATGTTGAAATCTTCCTTTTGCACCTGTAAGGTCAGTCAAGATCAGCTGAAGGCTGGCAAAAAGGCCAGGAAGGCAAACAGAAGGGCTGCCTGTTTCAGGTGGGGGCAAGCACCAAGAGCAGGCAGATTTCTGAGAGAGGAGAGCATGGACACAGCAGCTTTCATTCCCATGGTGCTGTGTGAGAGAGGAGAGCATGGACACAGCAGCTTTCATTTCCATGGTGCTGTCTGAGCTGTGCCTTGTTTTGGGAGTCAGCCATGCAGGGGTTAAGGAGGGAATGCAAACAGAGGAGTCAGGGATGTTCACCCAGCCTGAGTGCTTCCCTCCAGGGGAAGATGTTTTCTTGGCACTGCAGCAGGGGAGAGAGGAGCAAATAACTCCTGTTGTACCCACCTGGAACTGTGACAGTGATGTTTTAATCTTTTGAAGTGAACATGTTCCTGTGGCTGGGTAAGAATTCGCCTGTGAAATGGCTGATTCTGTTGGTGATACATTTTTCCTTTAATTAAGTAGCTGACTTACCTTGACAATTAATTGGAGTGATGTATGGTTTTTATTAGAAACCCATGACTAATTTTTTCTTGCCGTTCCTGCTATCTTATTGTTCTTGTCTCCCCTCCTCCCAAGTTCTGCCTTGTGCCAGCTGTGTCCTCCAGGCACTGGTGAAGACCAGTGTTCCCTCTTGCTTACCTGTTCCAGATAAAGTCATTGTTTTCAGGTATTTTCCACATCATCTTTCAGAAATTTTCCATTTCATCACAGTTTTGTAATTTTTTTTGTTTTCAGAGTCTGGGATTCTTTACTTAAAAAATCCCCACCAATCACAAACTCCTCAAAACATCACCACAACACCCCCCACCGTGTAATGTAGTTTGCTTCCTTTAATACCACATTTCCTACTTCATTAAAATAACTGCCAGGTTAAAAAAATCCTCCCTGCAGTCATCCCTGTGCCTGCAATCTGTCAGGAACTCAAGTGAATTTTATATTTAATTACAACAGGCAAGATTCAAAATGGATCTGACTGAAGACATTTCTGTTAAAATCAGAGCAGCAGCTACAAGGACTGAGTTTGTCCCTTATCCTGCTCTCCCTGGCTGAAAGGAGCTGAGGCTCAATCCTCCCTCTAACCTTGCAACAAATGATGTGGACTATTCTTTACGTTTTTTCCACTTAGGAAGCTTTAGTCTTTTTATAGGAAATTTGTTTCCATGGGGGAACTTAGGCATGGATGAGTGGGGAACAATGCATTGTTTGTTAAAACAATTTTTTTTTTTAAGGGAGTGGGCTTGAAAGGAAGGAAATGTGGTTTAGATTTAAGTTTCTTTTGAAATTTATTCCTCTTCTTTTGCCTCATCCTCCCCACCCCCCAAGATACAAAACAATAATCCTAACAACCAGACCTGCTTTTAACCCCCTGTGTCCTCAGAGGTGTATCCATGTCCTCAGTGGCCACACCAGGTGCCAATATTCAAATCTGAGCACCTATTGGTTTGACCACAGCATACCAAAAACTCACTTCCTTTTCAAACCAGGACATCCCCAAACTGGCTTTTTACCACACATGTCTTTAAAAGACTTGGTATAATCTGGAAAGCCAGAGGAAGTTTAAAAATCACTGTCTTGTGTATCCTTCCTTTCCCTTCCCTGTCTGGGTTGTTCTCCATCAAGAACATGCAGTTTTGGCCTCAGCTTTCCTAGTCCCTGTGTTTATTTAGTCTGCCTCTGGTGTGTTGTGTGTGTATAAAGTTTAAGTCTGTTTATCCATGTGCTTAAACCTTGTGCTGAGTGAGGTCCTTGCATCCTGTGCTCCCTGGGCTGTTCATTCACAGGGTGGTTCTGGAAGGAAGAGCCCTGTGGGGTCAGGGGGGGGTGCAGGTTCTGGGGGAGGAAGCTCAAGGCAGGAATACAGTTTAATTTGTAATGGGCTGCATTTAAAGCAGGCAGTTGGCTGGAAATCTCTCTCTCCTTCCCCTGCAGGTCTGTGGCAGAGCTGCTGTGTGACAATCTCTGCTGCTGCTGCTGCCATGGCTGACCCCGTCCCCGAGGACAGCGTGTCCCAGGTCCCCGAGCTGTGCTGTGAGTGTGGCCAGGCCCACCCCTTGCTGGACAATCACCTGTACAACTTCCAGGACGAGGTGGACGATGAGCTCATCTGCCACATCTGCCTGCAGCCCCTGCTGCAGCCCATGGACACACCCTGTGGGCACACCTACTGCTTCAAGTGCCTGGAGAACTTCATGCAGGAGTACAGCTTCTGCCCCATGGACCGCAAGAAGCTCTCCTTCCAGCAGTGCCACAAGTCCAGCCTGCTGGTGAGGAACCTGCTGGATAAGCTGCTTGTGCTGTGTCCTTTCAAGGCTGAGTGCCAGCAGAGCATGCAGCGCTGTGAGCTGGAAGCTCACCTGCAGAACAGGTGCATTCCCCTTTCCATGCTGTTATTGCCAGGGTGCTGTGCTGCTTATCAGAGCCCTCTGTTCCCAGAGCAGCTCCCTAAAGTGGGGCAAGGTGGGACACCAGAGGAGGCAGGGTGAGGCTGCAGAGGTGGGTGGGTGAGGACAGTGTAATTGTGTGTGTGCTCTGAGCTGCTCACCTTCAGCCTGTCTGCAGATGCTAAACCTGTCGAACACCCAGACATCTGTGGGTCCTGAACTGGGCTGCCAGCTCTGGAGTTGTTACAAACAAACAAGCTTATTCTTGTTTCCCTTGTGCAGAGAAGAAAGGCACAAAGTCAAGGCTCTGAAAGCAAGGGATTGTGCAGTGCTGCCAGTTTAATTGGTCCAATTAAGATGTGCAATACGTAAGGCTTTGATTCAAATAGTGCAAGTCCCTCCAAGCTGCACATTATGCACTTGCTGAAACACCTACTTATAATTCCATTATCTTCTCTCATTCTTTTGCTGAGAAAGAGAAACAAATGAAAATTACTATGTTTTTTTTCTGTTCCTCTTGTGTAGAGGAAGGGAGACTTTTTGGTGCTTCCCTGCTGGCTGAGCTGTTGGCAGGCAGGACATTGTCACTTTAAAGGGAGTGCAGGTGGCAAAGCTCTTGCCATGGTGCATGGAGAACCCTTGTTCCTGCCTGGTTAATGATTTGCAGGGAGCGGAGCTAAGGGCAAGCCCTGCTGCAGGTGGAACAGAGCTTCCTTGGCAGGGTGCATTTGTCAGCAATGGGAAATGCCACAGGCTTGTTTCATTCAGCTCTGTTGTAGTTTGTTGTGGCAATGACATATTTAAAAAAAGCCAACCAGGGAGCAGGTACACTTAGGATACCCTTGCAGCTCCAGCCAAGGATGGACCCTTGTGATTTTCATTGTCTTCAGTCCCCAGGAGCTGAGAGCTCATGTTAGAGCCGGGGGAAGGGATGGAAGGTGCTTGGGTGCCCCTTTCCCTTCAGTGGAAGTTTATAATCTCCTTTATCTTGAGCAGCCCTTTGTCCTGGCTGCTCAGGCTGGGGCCATGGCTCACACCAGGGCTGGGCCTCCCTCTGCTCTGCAAATCTGCCCTGCTATCAGTAAACTCCTGTCACTCTGTAATCCCTCTGGCACGGCAGTTACACACAGGGGAGGGAGAGAGGCACCTCAAATGTTTACATCAGAGACCTGCCTGGAAACTGTAGCATTCTCCCATATATTCCACAGTTGTTTGTATCTTTCTTGGGGACAGAGTATTCTAAGATTCCAGGCTATTTCACCTGGGCTCTGGGTGCAAGTGGATCATCAGACTGAAAAAAAAAAAAACAGATAAGAAAATTGCACTAGGATTAGGGTGTTCTCTTGTTTTAAGTGAGATTAACTGATAGGAGAAGATTTAAGGAAATAAGAAGCACATAGTAACTTATTTTCTTGGGGGATTTCCCTGCCTTTGCAAATTGAATTTGTGTTTTGATATCTTAAGAGAGGGACATGTGCACAAGAGGATCATTCAGCTTCTGTCATTAAGTTCAGGGATATTTTACTGTTTGGAGAATAAATGAGTAGGAATAAACCAGAGGAAGTAATACTGGCATGAGATTTCTTTAGCCAGAATGTAAATAGTTCAGTTTAATTTGAAAAGTGACTCTGGTAAACACCCAATACTACTCATATCTCTGAAAGTGATGTTTTTGCAGTTGTCATCTCCTCACCTTTTTTATAAATATTTGTGATAAAAGAGCTGTTTTTCCTCACCAATTAGTGCTGAGACAGGCTGCTGATGTATCTGCATCCAATTACATCCCAGTTCTGGGACCTCTGCCCTCTGGGGAGCAGCCAGTGGGATCAGAAATTCAACTGCTCCCATTCAGGTAGAGCCATCACCTGCATGGCCTGGGAGTGCACCAGGTCCTGGGTCAGGTCTCATTCCACAACAGAAAATGCCCAGTCCTCCCTTGCTGCTCTTCTGTGTAGCTGGTGTGTTAAAACAAAGCCTAATTCAAAGCTGAGCTTGAAACTTGAGCCACTTGCTTTGTATCAAGGTACAGTTCACAGTGATCTCTACAACGTCAGAGCTCAGTGTTTGCTTATATTTAAGAGGGATTGTTTTCTTTATGGATTGTTTGCCAGGTAAATATTTAGCAAAGGAGACTCCTGTTTCTATTACATTCTTATTTTTCAATTAATTTGCTTAATAATTTCAAAAGTGGTAAAATAACAAGCCACTGCACTTAAGCTGATACTTGTAAAAGTAGAAACTGAAGGTCAAATGAGAATCAGTTTTATCATCTGAGAAACCAGGAGTGCACTGGTAAGATCTGGAAGCAGCTTCTTCCCACAGGTTTGGCGGAGCTCTCATGTGCTGGGTCACCTGCCCAGGCAGAGACAGTCACTGACAGTCCCTGCCAATCTCTCTGCAGGTGTCCTGGCTTTAAGAAATACAAATCTGAGCTCCAGCGGAAAAGGAGCCCCATTTCCAAAGGGAAGGAAGAGCCTCCTGCCAAGGGGGACACAAACACACCCAAGGATCCAGAGCTCCCAAGTGGAGGCTCCTCACTTGTGGCAGAAAGCTCTGGAGCTGCTGTGGTGTCACTGGGGACTGCAGAGCCTGGACTGGTCAATCCAGCTTTTGAGGAGACTGAAGAAGGTGAGAGTTTGGTACAGAAGTGGAACTATGTATTTACCTTTCATGATACACCAATGAGGCAATTATCTCAGAAAATTCAATTTTTAAGTGCCCCCAGCACTGTCAGACATCCTTAATGCTACTCAGCCATTAGTAGTCATGTCTTCACCAGAAGGGAGATTCATTCATGTGCATCAGGGGTGGCAGAGTCTGCTCACAGGCACAGAACTGTACAAAACCATTTGGAGAAACTCTGTGAGATTGCAGGGAGTACTTGCAGTGTTCTGTGGAGAAACAAAGGCAGTCCCTGTCAATGTGAACGTGGAGCACCTAAAGCCCTTGCAGAAGCCAGATAATTAGTAACTAGGAAGTGTTCCAGGTTCTTGTTAATCTTGTTAAGAAAGTTAAATATACAGTCAGTTTCCTGGAGTGGTCAGTACCTCCCTCCTGGTGTTTTTGTAGCATAAGTTAGGTTTTGATTAACAGGCAGCTCTGGAAGCCTTGCAGATCAAATCAGCATCTCCACTTCAGTGTAGCAGCCTTGTCTCAGCTTGGTAGGAGGCAGCAGCGTGGAAACCTCAGTGCCTTGTGTCAGAGTTAGGCTCAGCTTCAGCCCCTGTGCCTGGGACAGAGGTAACTCACAGGTCAGTTCAGTTCCCTGTTGGCCTTCTCCCCAAGCACACCAGGAGCAGGTTTTGCATCCCTGGTGTGACACCTGCCATCACCCTGTGCTGGGCCTGCCTCAGTGTCCCCGTGCTGGGGATCTCAGCCCACTTGCTAACAGCAACTTTCATCTCCAAAGTGCAGCATTGCTTCATCTCCATGCTGTGAAACACCAAACATTCCTCCTGCTCTACAGGGAGGATGGGAAAAGGGGAGCAAAGGAAATTAGAGGAAGGAAGTTGCAGAGCAGTAATTACAGCTGGGTAGTCCCTTTCCCTCATGGGCATCATGGAAACTGGAATTTATTATGTGTGTGCTCCTAGCAGACCAGATATCACAGGAGAAAAACAAATCTCTAAATATAGCCAAACCATACTGAATGCCTTTTAATAAACCCCAAGCAACAACAATAAAGAGTTTGAATTCACCAAAAGCTAGGAGAAAATGGGAAAATTTGTGGAGAACCTCTAAAGAAACAGAGGGGGTTTAAGCTTTTTATCTGACCTTAGGTCTCCTGATAGGTGCTTTCCCTCCAGATTGAACACAACCTGAATCTTGGGGAGCTGTGAAAAGGAAAATTCTGTTAATGTGTTGTTTTTTCTCTTCAATTTCCACAACCAGACCTTCCTCATAGAACCAGTCTTGTGGCTGAAACTACCACCATCGAGATCCACCGGGAGGATCCGGAGGAAGAGCTGGGGATGAGGATAGTTGGGGGTAAGGACACCCCCCTGGGGAACATCGTTGTTCAGGAGGTGCTGAGGGACTCTGTGATTGCTGCTGATGGAAGAATTGCTCCTGGAGACCACATCCTTGAGGTACAGAAACCCCCATTGCTTCCCTTGGCTGGGGGAGGAGAGTGCCTGGAGAAACTGGGAAATCTCTGCAGCTGAGGCTTTTAGAGCACTGCTCAGACCTCTGTGTCAGCAGCATTGTGTGTCTGCTGGGGCTCAGGAGCACTGCTGGCATTCCTTCCACTCAGACTCATATTTCTCTTGCATATTTGACAGCTTTTTGAAATGTAGGTCGTTTTGGACAAAGTAAAAGATTCCTACCTGATAAATTTCACACAGCAGCCCCATTTCTCTGCTCTAGTTAGGAAGTCTCATAATTGCCTGCTGCACTGTGTTGCTTAAGCTGCATATTCTCCGTGGGCAGGTCCAGGGTGAGAGCTGCTGACTGGCAGTGAGTGTCAGCTCCAAAATGAGTAAATGCAGAGCTCCAGCCCCACCTGACCCACAGCCAGGGCACTGCCCACACTGGCAGGGCTCTGTGGCCCTGGGTGACCGAGGTGACACCTTGTACACATGGTGACAACTGTTAGCACCTCCAGCCATGGCTGCCCAGTCATATGCCAAAGCCATAAATCCTCCTTGTCCCATGGGATTGGGCACCAGGGAGGGCTGGCAGCCCCCACACAAGTGGCTGATGAGGTCTCTGAGTTGGTTTCTCAGGCAGACCAATGGAATGACTCCTGTTGTATCCAGTTGGATTGTCCATGTCCCAGTCTTGGCAAATAGAGCAGGACCCACACTTAGGAGCCCTATTAACATCCTAAAAGACTGCACAGAATCTTATGTGAAACAGGAAAGGCAAAACGTTGCTTTCTCAGAGTCACTCTGGTAATTGCATAAAAGTGGATGATTCCAGAAGCTTGTAGACTATGGATCACTCAGAAGTGGAGATTTGAGTCTGCTCCATGCTGGAAATTAAGGAAAAGCAGATCTGCATTTACATGGCATGGAAGGAATGACTGAACATTTTTAGATTTGTTAGCTGTGTGGACTGTCCTGTCTTGTCCCTGTCCTCAGTTATTCACCAATCACAGTCTAATTCCATCAGCTTTCCTCATTCTTTTTTAGAAAACTTTGCTCCCTAATCAGAGTCAGAGATTGCGCAGGGAGTTTTCCATCCTGCCCCAGCCTGGCTGTGCCCCACACTGTGGACAGTGCCTAATTAATGTGGGCTCTGATTAGTGAGTGCTTTGTTTGTCTTTGTAGGTGAATGGCGTCAACATCAGCAGCGTGACTCACTGCCAGGCTGTCTCCTTCCTGCGCCACCCAGGGCCTGTTCTGCACCTCCTGGTGCTGCAGGAGAAGGGCTTTTCCAGCAGGACTGCCCAGCAGGATCCCAGTGCCACCAGCAGGGAGGTGATCCACGTCACCCTGGTGAAGAGAGACCGATCGGAGCCCCTGGGAATCAAGCTGATCAGGAAGACTGACGAGGCAGGGATCTTCATTCTGGATCTCTTAGAGGGGGGCCTGGCAGCCAAGAATGGGAAGCTGAGTCGGAATGACAGAGTCCTTTCAATAAATGGTCAGGATTTGAGGCAAGGAACTCCTGAGGCTGCTGCCCAGATCATCCAGGTGAGTTCAGACATGGAAATGGCTGTGAGTGGCTGCAGCAGGGCTCCTGTTCTGAGCCAGGGCCAGCAGAACACACCAGGGCAAGCTGCATTCCCCCAAATCTCTGTCATGGAAAGTGACTCCCCTCTGGATGTGTGGGAAGCACCACTTCCAAATGAAGATAAACACCAGGAGTGGGAATCCGTGGTGAGTCAGCCCTGACAGTTCTGAGGGGAAGCAGTGGCTCCTGGCACAGGAGTTCACCTGAGGAGATTGCAGCTCCTGTGTGCTGCTTGCAGCCTCAGCCTTGCACAGGAAATGCTGGGATGCACTGGGTGGATTCATGCAGCAGACAGGGAGGGATCAGGGCAGCCTCTTGTGCTTCCAACAGTCACACTGAAGGTGCTGGCTGGGGATGGGATGGGCTGGCAGCACAGACAGATCCCTTAGGGCTTCAAATCAGACCATTCTCCCCATTTTACCTGTATTTGTGAAGGGAGACTGGAAAACGTGGGGCACCTCGGGGTAAAAGCATTCCAAGGTACTGAATGGGTAGAAGAGGGGTGGTCTTTCCCTGTGGAATGTGCTCCTGTTGCAGCATGCCAGAGGTTTTGGTGGAAGGAGTGGGCAAGGAATTCTAGTTAAAGGATTAAGGACTGCTGCATGTGCAGCAGATATCACACAGATCAGTTTAAATTCTTTATCTCCCCAGGCGAGTGCCCCCAGTTTGTGTTTTTATCTCCAGATCCTGACACAATGCTCCTCATCCCATTCTGTTTATATCCCAGAAAGGATGTGAGGTCAGCAGGAGGGAGAGGCAGCTCTCCTCACAGTTATCAGAGCAGTGCAGTGCCATGGGAGAAAGAGCAGAGTTCCAGCACTGAGCTCCTTTTTCATGTTTGCTTCTGTTCTGTGGCCTCTTAGAATCTGTTTGCATCCCACAAGTGCTGCTGCATTCCTGTTGCAGTGTGCACACACAACTCCCATATGAGGAACTCTTTTGATCCCACTGGAACCAGCAAGCAAAGTCCAGAACTGGCTTCATGAGGTTTGGGATTTAATCTCTTTGGAAGTGACATTTGTGTTAAACTGTGACAGCTTTCCAAACATGATCTGTTCCTCTGAGGGCTAATTGAAATCCTTGCTTGAATGTAACTTTGAAAATCCCTCTTCCAAGACCAGGGAATTCATTCTGGCACCAGGGGAGCAGGGTGCTGTGGCAAGGAGTGAGAGCAGCAGCTGCATTTCTGCCATGCAGGGCAGGAAACAGCCGAGTGAGCACCGGGCCCTTCCCCAGTGAGTCCCTCACAATGAGGTTCTGTCAGGTGATCTGAAGGGACAAACCCAGAGAGGGCAGCAGGAACAATGGGAGCACTTCCCCTGCAGCCCTGCCAAGGCCAGACCAGCAGCTGGTGAAGTGTTTAACCAGAGATATCCTGGGGGAAAAATGGATGGGAGATGGTGAACAATAGATGAACAAAGCTGGGAGGGAAAGAGCTTTAACAACTTCCTGTGCAAGAAAAGCATCCAGTGCTTGTGTGGTGCAGCCAGGGTTCCAGCTCTGGTCACTCTGGGGCACAACACAAGATGCTATTTTGGTTGTTTGTAGCAAAGTGCAGGAATTAATCATCCACCTTTGGCATTTGTGGGCGAGGGAGGCACGAGTGAAGCCTGCCTCTACTCTGTTCCTTCTGACTCATGTTTGCTAATTCCCTTTTTCTTTTTCCAATCACATTCCCTGGCTCATCACAAAAGACTTTGCATCACATTGAGGAGCTGGTGGAGGAACAGAGAACCTCTGTAGGAACTGATGCCAGCCCTTCTCTCTCCCCAAGGCAACGAGGGCTGTCCCTCATTTCTAACCCATTTCTCTCTTTTTATTTTCCACTCCTTGTTTCTCTGGGCAGACCACGGAATCCAGAGTGAATTTTGTGATCCTGAGGCAGTCTGGGCTGCAGCTGGGGGAGCCAGGGGAGGATGGCAGCACCTCCAACAGCAGCAGCAGCAGCAGCAGCAGCAATGGGGGCAGCCCCGTGCACCACCGGAGGCGACCAGAGCAGAGCCACTTCAGGAGGAAATCCACCTACCAGAAGGTGGGGCTGGGACATGAGGCCATGGTGCTGCTTGCTCCTGGTTTAGCAAATACATTGTGCTGTTCTGGGATGGTGTTTTATCACAGAAGGCTGATCAGTACCTCCGTTTCTGCTTGGGCAGGTTTGGGGCTTTTGGTACTGAAAAACCACTTTGTCATCTATAGGGAAACATCATTTGAAGGGAAAGCGACAAAATTTATTCAGTGTTGATGCAGAGCTGGTGTTTAATCATTTGGAAAGGGCAATAAGAAATTTGCCATCCATGAGATATTTTGGGATTGGCTTCTTGACATCCCCCAAGCTCTGCACACTGAGGGTGTTGCAGTGACACCCAGCTGAGCTGGTGTGGGGCCAGAGCCCTTTATGGTCAGGAGAAGAATCCCCAGGTGCCCCCATGGTGCTGCTGTGACTGCAGAGTGGCTCTGCCACCCCTCTGGGGGCACAGCAAACTGCAGGAGCAAGAGGGCAATCAATCCCCAGTGTGCTGAGCCCAGAGAGAATTCTGTGTGCAGCACTTCCAGCTGAGCGACAGACCTGCTGCAGCTGCTCAGAGTGCTGTGTTTCAGTGGCCCTGGAGCTCAGGGAGGTCCTGTCCTGTGGGGCTGGAGTGCTGTTCCTGCATTTAAATCCCTGAGTAGCATTTACACCCTGTTGTACAGCCTGTGCTCTGATGTGTGCCTTCACTGCAGCCCCAACATTCAATCAGGGAGAGCTTCCCTGCTTGGCATGAGCAGCCCTGAGATGAGCTCAGAGCTTCTTCCTCAGTGCAGAATTCCCCTCCTGAGAGGGAGCATCTCCCTGCAGCAAATGGATTTGGGATCATCAGGACAGCACTGAGGCTTCACCTTAGAAATGCTGCTCTGTATTCCCACCCTGCAAGGACATGGGAAGCTGACTTTGCCCTCCAGCAACATTGCTGGAATGCTCTGGATGAAGGAGACAAATGGTGCTGGGCTTCTTCTGTTGAATGCATTAATGAAGTGCATTTTGTGCTGTCATTGCTTTGTAGGATTTGCCTCAGGGATATGTAAGTCATGAGAAGACAGTTGCAATAAAAAAGGAGCCAAAGGAATCTTTGGGAATCACAATTGGAGGTGGAAGGGATAACAAAAACAAGCTCCCTATCTATGTGACAAGTGTGCAGCCCATTGGATGCCTCTTCAGGGATGGCAGAATCAAGAGAGGTAAGGGAGGCTCTCAGACCTTTTATCCTGTGGGGTATTTTCAATGGAAGCTGGGCTTGGATGCTGAGAGAGGCTGGAAAAGGGCTCCCATGACCCCTTGAGGCTGAAATGGGCTCCAGAGCCCAGGTCTGTAACAATCCCATTTTATTTCATCAACAGGGGATGTCCTTCTGAGCATAAATGGCATCGATTTGACTCATCTGAACTACTATGAAGCTGTCTCAGCTCTGAAATCCAACGCAGCTTCCCACTCAGTCACACTGAAAGCCTTGGAAATCCTGTCCCTGAACTGCCCAGAGCCAGCCCTGGACATCAGGGAGCAGGGGTTCAGCTGGTCTCCCCTCTGGATCACATGGCTGGGATTGCCCAGGTATGTGTGTCAGGGACTGCATGCAGAGCTGTTAATGACAGGGTTGACTTTCACTCAAACACTAGAAATTAATTACTTTGTTGATGAACTTGGAAGCATTCCTGGTATTCCCGTTTAGCTGAAAGGCAGTGGAAAGCCTCATTTGCCAATGAGATCATAGAATAATGAGTACATAAGGAAATTCCACTGTTTTTCTGGAGTGACATCATTCCCACCCTCCTGTTGGACAGTAACCATGCTTTAGAGGCCCTGAAACCCCCTTTTTAAAAGAGAAATAGTCAATGTTAGATACAGTCCTTGCCAAAGTACTGACTGAAACCCTCTGGGGCTCTTTCTGCATCCCCTAACACAAGCCAAGAGACACCTGGGCTGTCTGGGAGTTTCTAATCTGATCATCTCACTTAGGGGCAGACATTCTTTCAGTGTAACCCTTCTTGGCTGTTGGAACTGTGTCATCTTCAGCACGAAGCAGAAATGATTCTGCACAGTTGAGTTTTCCTGCTACCAAGCTTTACAGGACAGGTTTTAACCTGGTAATTCCAGGAGAAGCTTGAATTTCCCTCTCCTTCCTGGAGGGGTGAACCTCTGGCTGCCTCCCTTTAGCAGTTACATCAAAACACTGAAAAGCAGAGTCAGTTGTCATCATCCCAGCTGACTGCAGGAGCATCTGCAGGTGGAACAGAAAGCCAAACCTGCTGTGGGAAGCTTGGATCATTTACAGCCTTGTTCTTTGAGACACCTAAAGAAGAACCACTCACAAAGCCTCTGTTGTGTTACTTAGCAGCCTGGAAAGAAACAACCCAGCCCAAGGCAAGGCAGCTTTTGTGTCTCCTGTACCCGGCCTGTGCTCAGCAGCTCCTCCCATCTCCTGTGCTGCCCCAGGCGTTGGCCTGGCTGCTCCAGGCAGGTCTGGTGTGAGCTGGCCCTGAGCTGCACCTGAGAGCCCAGAGCAGGGCACAAACCCTGAGCTGCTGCTGCAGTGAGCTACAGCAAGGCAGAGCCTGCCTGGGTTTCTTTCCTTCCTTTCCCAGTTTTTCTGGCTGTCAGGTGCCTCGCAGCCTCCCCATGCTCTGTGCAGGGACTGGAGCTTTCTCTGCTCCTGGATCTGCTGCCTTCACTTCAGGAGTGTCCTGACATCCCCTGCATTTAATGCATTGCTGGGAACTCCTTTGCTGCTGGGATTGATGTTCGCCCTTCTTTTGACTCCTGAAGCAAGAAGTGATTCCAGATTCTTTTACTCCAGCCTGGATTCTGGCCTTGGAATGTGTCTGCAGCTCTGGCTGTGAGGGTTGGTAGGAGCACTCAGCAAGGTTATTTCACTTTGGGATCTGACAGAACTTTCCTATTCTTTCCAGCACTAAAAAAGGGCTGGAATTCCTGTGCTTCCTCCCTGCTTCTCCCACCTCTCCCAGTGAGACCAGGTGGCCACTGGCTGGTCACCCACAGGGTGTTTGTCACCTGGGCATGTTCAGGGTGCTCTGGCACTCAGGGAGGTGCAGCTGCAGTGAGATCCCAGTGCCATCCCTGCTCTGGGGTGGTTCCACTGCAGAGAGCTCCTGTCCCACCCAAGCTGCTTTCCTTTGCACAGGAGCAAACCCCCAGAGCTGCAGGGGAATGGCCATTGCCCTGTGGCCCTGACAGACACTGTGTGCACCACACTGGCACAGAAAACCCCAGAGATGTGCCCAGACTGGAGCCAGCACCAGCTGTTCCACTGGGATCTGCTTCTGGTGGCTGCCCTGGCCCCAGTGTTGGTGTGTCCTGCAGGGTGAAAGCTCAAAGCTAATGGCATGTGCAATTTTGGGTTTGTTCAGCTTGTTTTCCCTCAGTTATTCCTCTGCCCCAACAGAAATATCCCTTTCCTTTTAGAGGAATCTATTTCTTTCTAGTTTGAACCCAGACTTGCTGCTGAAAGGAGTGAGTTGAAATGAGTGCTCAGGGCTAGGGAAGTGAATTTGATCCTTGCAACACTTGAGCCCCCAGTGTTTCATTCAGGCCTTGATTCTTGTATCTGTGATTTCTGTTTCTGTCAAACAGAAACCTTGGTTTCTTCCTAGCATTGTGTTAAATCCACACCAGCCACTGACAGTATAAAATACAATCTCAAAAGCTGGTTTGGACTGGGCCCATGTTCTAATCCAGCACACCCTGGATCCCAAAGGTACCAGAAACAGAAGTTTAGATTGATTATCTTTTCTCTCTAAAAGAAAGCACAGTGCACTGTGTGGCTCGTGGAGAAGCATTTTCCTGCCTCCCTCTTCCCTGGGGTTTATGTGACTCCAGTCTGCCTCTTCCCACAAGAACCATGTGGAGCTCCCAGTCCCACCCCTGCAGCTGAGCAGGGCCCAGGAACTGCCAGCTCAGCAGCGTGCTTGGCACCAGAAACCCCGCACCTCAACCTTCCCTAAACTCTCCCATTCTTTTCCCACAGTCATTTTTGATTGTGGTAAATTAAAGTTTTTCCTCTAGAACCCCTTTTTACTATGGAAAACAGATTCCTAGCAAGCAGCCGGTTCCAGCTCCTGGAGAAACGTGCCTGGTGTTTTTATTTATGTTCTGTGCTGACGCAGCCACTGCTGCTCTCGGGCTATTCATTTGCAGAAGCTGCCACAGCCATGGCTCAGAGCTGTGTTTTTGCACTTGTGTGGTACCGGTGGAAGGAAAGCATGGAGGAATCAGCGAGCTCCAGCTGGGGCTCCTGGTGTTTATGTGTGAAAAACTCCTACAAAAGTAAATTACAGTTTGAAAGTACATAATTGGATCTTTCTCCTGGTGAGAAGTTAACTGGGAAGGCTTTTGAAATCTGAAACTCCTCAGCAAACTGCTCAAGCAAAGCCCTTGAGGCAAAAACGTTTATTAGGAAAAGTTTAGCTGCTGGAATAGCTCAGCGGGTGATGATGAGCAGCAGTTTCACAGCTCTGGTGCCAGGACACAGCCTGAGAGCTCCTGCCACACCCTCAGTGTCACCTCGGGGCTCTGTGCCACCAGCCCGGGCAGCGCTGCCATCTCTCAGTGCCCCGGCTCCCTGAGGACACAAACCTCACTGCTGGAGTCCAGAACCAGGAGCTCTCCCCAAGGAGCCCAGCACAGAATGGACATCCTGGATCCTGCAGGAAAGCCCTCCCTGCTCTGGCCTGGCAGCTGCTGCACCTCACAATTGCTGCCAGTGGCGCTGAAACCCTCCCTTGTGCCAGTGCAGGGCACACAGGGGATAAAACCCCTCCCTGTGCCAGTGCAGGGCACAGAGAGGATAAAACCCCTCCCTGTGCCAGTGCAGGGCACAGAGGGGATAAAACCCCTCCCTGTGCCAGTGCAGGGCACAGAGAGGATAAAACCCCTCCCTGTGCCAGTGCAGGGCACACAGGGGATAAAACCCCTCCCTGTGCCAGTGCAGGGCACAGAGAGGATAAAACCCCTCCACTCTCATCACCTGTATGGGTGCAGCTGCTGCTCACTGTAATTTGGGTTTGTCTCTGGTGCTGAGGGTGTTCATTAGCAGAGTTCATGAAGTTATTCAGGAATCTTGCAGATCCCAAACCCCTTTAGAGCTGGGTGATTTCCTCTTAGCTCTTAAACCAATACCCTGCAAAGATTTCTAAAGGCCTGGCATCATCCCATTTGAGAATTAACCCTCAGACACGCCTTGCAAAGGAGTGTCCTAAATCCTAAAACCCAGGAAAATGAGGCTGTTCATAGCTGTGCTTTCTTTCCATAGGGAAAACATAAATTCCTGCTCAGGCAATTTTCCTCATAACCTCTCTGTTTTTGACACAGCTACCTTCACTTCTGTCAAGATATTGTCCTTAGTAAAGGAAACCTGGAAAGTTGGGGCTTCAGCATCGTGGGAGGCTTTGAGGAGAGCAAAGGAAACCAACCCTTCTTCATCAAAACCATCGTGCCCGGCACTCCCGCCTTCAGGGACAGGAAACTCAAGTAGGTGTGAGGTACTGGGGGACATCACCACCCCAGGGCTGGGGGCTCCACACTCTGAGCCTTCCTTGGTTAGGCCTTCCTGAGCCTTCCAAGGTCCAGGTTAAGGACCTTGCACAGTTTGGAAGTTAAAATTGTTGCCAAGTTTGTAACAAAGGCCTGTGTTAAGCAGGGTTTTGGTTTCTCCATAAAGGTGCAAGGAAAAGGAATTTACAGCCCTTTAAAACCTAACTGTGAAGGGTTTAATTTAGTAATTAGGTAAACGTAAAAAAGGGGATGTTTGAGATAAATCTTGGAGGTTCCAGAATGTAAAACCTCATGGATTAGGAGAAGTATCCCAACACGAGCAGCAAAAGCTCTCCTGTGCAGGAACCTTAACTGGAGCTTTGCTGAGGTGTTGGGGTGAGAGATCCCAGGGGAGGAGCAGGGGGGGCTGCAGGACCCCACAGGCACCAAGGGCTGCAGGGACAGAGGGAGGGGACACAGCTGGGAGGGGACACAGCTGGGAGGGGACACAGCTGGGTGCAGGGAGGGGACACAGCTGGGAGGGGACACAGCTGGGAGGGGACACAGCTGGGTGCAGGGAGGGGACACAGCTGGTGCAGGGAGCTGGGCTGTGCTCCCAGAGCTGAGGGGGAGCCCTGGGCTCAGCTGGGCTCCTGCTGGAGTGTGGGACAGGGCTGTGGGGGCTCAGCCCCGTGCACCCCTCAGAAGGGGCTGGGTGTGCCAGAGAGGGGCAGGGCTCTCTCCCAGCTCTGGTGGTGGCAGCTCAGGGCCTGCAGGACTGACCTGGGCCAGCAGGGTTTGACCAGCACAGCCTGACCCTCACTGCTGTCACCCAAGTACCAGCAGTGTTCTCCTTTTCCCTGCCCCCTGGTTCAAGGGAAATGTTCTTTCAAGGAGGAGCTGATGGTTTGGGGTGGGTGCAGGGTTGGTAATGACCCAATCCTGACTGGATCCGTCTTTGGCAGGTGTGGAGATGAAATTGTGGCAGTGAACGGAGTGCCAGCAATAGGAATGAGCAACTCAGAATTGATCCCAATGCTGAAGGAGCAGAGGAACAAAGTCACCCTGACCGTGGTGTCCTGGCCAGGGAGCCTGGTGTGACAGCCCCAGCCAACCCCCAACACCTGCAGGTACCCACCAGCAGCTGGCACCACCCAGGCCACACTGCCAGGGAACAGGGACTGTTCCACTGCTGCTCCTGGTGCACTGCCAGGGAAGGCTCCTTGCTTCCTTTCTATGGAAAACATTTACCAACAAATCTGGATGCTGAATTCAAAGTAAGGGTTAATCCAACAGTTGTTGAGCTTCCCAGGCTCATTAAAGCTCCTCAGGACTGGTGGAGCACAGAAAGCTCTTCCCAGGTTTCCCCACAACCTGCCCTGGAGGCTGCTGAGGCTTGCCTTGATTTTAGGGCTCTGCTTTCCACTGAGTATTTGAACAGGTTAAAACAGAGGCTTTAAAAGCAGCTACTGGATCGGTAAGGATGGGGACCCAACTGAGGCATTTCTGTCTATCAGGATTTCCAGGAGCATTTTTAGGTGTCAGTAACCCAAGGGATGATTTAACACATGAAAACCCCACAGCTGGTGAGCTGTGGTACCTGCATGGGGTCCTGGCACAAATCCCAGTTCAGGACCTGCCAACTCCACTGATTTATTGCAAAGGGACAATTTCAACAGCTTAAAGAACTCTCAAAGGTATCATCAAGAGGGGTTTCATTGAAATATGATGTTGCAAAATGTGACTTTATCAAAGGTCAAGGGTAAGATTCACTTATTGCACACAGGTTTCCCTGGTTTTAGGATTGATAAAAGCAGCTTTTCCCCAGAAGGGAATGGGCTGGTGTCAGTCACCCCTGGCCCAGCCTGATGCTGCTCTGTCTTATTTTTCTGTTCCCCGTGATGAGGGGCAGAGTTCAGGCAGGGGCAGAAGCACCTGTACTGGCAGGTGAGAGTTCTCCTGCAGTTCCCTTCATGTCCCTCTTGCACCTGGAGCAAAATATCAACTTATGGGATCAGGGGAAGCTCAAAGGATCCTTGGCTGCAGGAAGAGTCACCTCCTGAAGGAGACTGTGCCCAGCCTGGCTTCAGTTCAAACCCACTGTGCAGTTAAAATTTACAATGAGAGAATTGAAGGCCAGGCAGGGTGCTTGACCTCTGACACTGTGAAAGTTCCTACTTGCAAACTCCACCTGAAACAATCCCCTTTTTTAGCAGTTCAATGAGCAGCAGAGATGATGGGTTTTTCTCAAACCAGGTTGCACTGAGAGATCTTTGCTCCTGTGCTGCACCTTTTGCAAGGAGCAGCTTTGTGAGAATCCAAGGAGTCTGTCCCCTGTCCAAATGCTGCCTGGAATGAATGTTTAATTCACTTGAATGAATGTTTAATTCCTTGTAGCAGCCCTGGGCTGGCACTTTGTCATTTGCTGTCCCTGGGCCTTGTTCACACACAGTGACTTCACCTCCTGTGCTGGGAGCTGCAGGCAGGGACAGCAGGGACAGCAGGGCCTGTCCCAGAGCCCAGGGCACTGCAGGAGCCTCAGCTCATCCTGCCTGCAGCCCAGGGCACTGCAGGAGCCTCAGCTCATCCTGCCTGCAGCCCAGGGCACTGCAGGAGCCTCAGCTCATCCTGCCTGCAGCCCTGGGCACTGCAGGAGCCTCAGCTCATCCTGCCTGCAGCCCTGGGCACTACAGGAGCCTCAGCTCATCCTGCCTGCAGCCCTGGGCACTACAGGAGCCTCAGCTCCATCTCCCAGCAGCCCTGGCTGGGCTGAGGACACCTCTGGGGACTCTGCCACCACAGCTGGGGCTACCTGGGCTCCAGGGCTGCTTTCCTATTTTCTACTGGGCAATGCTGAGAGCAAAATAATCCACAAAGAAAACTCATCACTGACCTCGCTGGAACACAGAAACATGAAGCAATTTTTTCTCTCTTTCCAATCAATGTGCAGAATCTGTGCCTGGAACAGTAAATACTGATGTGGACAGACAGAGGGTGGTTCCCAGTGCCTGCCCCAGTTGTGGGGAAAGGGCAGCAGGGAAGAGCTGTGCAGCTGCTGGGCTGGCAGTGGAAGGAGGAGGAGGAGGCTGCAGAACCATTTTTACTCCATCTCCTTTCAAGGTGCCTTCAACTTCACCAAAATGTCCTCATAATTTAAATGTTGTTTCCAAAAATCAGCTTGTTAATAGATGTTGAGTTTGTTTTGATGCCTTTATAAATTATTGTAATATTGCTGAAAAATATGCATTAGGTGTGGTTTTTTACCCTTTCTTTCCATATAGTAACTAATGCCCCCAGAACAGGTCACTCAGCAGGACTGCTGCAAAAAGTGACCCTGTGGCAGGAAACTGTGTAATGTCTTTGCTTCTCCCAGGACAGGAGCTGGACTATCCTGAAATGCACTGTGGCTGGGAAAAATCCCTCAGCAACAGAAAACCCAGATCCCAACACCACTAAACCTGCAGCAGCTTCCTGCTGCCAAGTACAGATTATTTCCAACACCCCACCTTTACATTTCTCTGATAGTAAAGGCAAACATTTTATCTCCATTTAATGAAAAGAAACCAGTTTAAAACTACTTACCTCAAATTCACAGCTGCTCCTGGCCCCAAAGCCTGCCCTATTTGTGGATATTCTGTGACCTGGGTCCAGCTCATTGAAATAACACAGGAGGAGGGGCAGCCCTGACTGAGTCCATGCTGATTCCCCATCCCAGTCCCCCAGCCCCACCCGGGGTGCAGAGTCTGATCACCAATAACTCTGCAGGAGTTCTGGCAGTGGGTGTGAACAGCCCTGGAGAGGCACCAGTGACACCTGAGTGTGCAAAGGAGGGACAAATGTCCTTGTGTGGGGCCAGCCCCCTCCCCTGGGGGCAGCATTCCAGTGGAGCACCGTGCCTGAGCCAGGCAGGGAAAGGCAGCTCAGAGGGGCTGGGGGCACTGCCAGGCCCCCCTGGCACTGCCCAGGGCTCAGAGCTGCTGGGCTGGAAAACCCAGCAGGTCCCATTCTCAGGCTGGGGGCACTGCCAGGCCCCTCTGGGCTGGAAAACCCAGCAGGTCCCATCCTCAGGCTGGCGGCACTGCCAGGCCCCCCTGGGCTGGAAAATCCAGCAGGTCCCATCCTCAGGCTGGGGGCACTGCCAGGCCCCCCTGGGCTGGAAAATCCAGCAGGTCCCATCCCCACCTCATGCAGCTCCCGAGGGAGGCTGGGCAGGGCTCTGGGCCCCTCTGTGCTGAGCAGTGCCAGGGGACACAGAACCAGCACTCCTGAATCCTCCTCACCACTCTGCCTGCATTTCTCAAGTTCATCTCCTAAAAGCTTCTGGGCACTCCCAGCTGCAGCCCAGCCCTGAGCAGAGGCTGCCAGGAGGATTCCCTTGTTCCTTGCACAGCCGGTGGCAGCAGCTGGCAGTGCTGCAGGGGCAGAGCTGCCCAGGGGACAGTGAGAGATGTTCCCAAATCTGGGCTCACCGAGGCTGCAGAGGCAGGAGCAGCCTGATCCCAGCTGAGCCTGCCTCAGTGCACACACATTCCCAGGAGCTCAAGCACATTAAAAACTCCATGAAAACCAAATCCAGCAGAAGTCCCAGTTCTCCTCCTCCTCCTCCCCTGGGCTCTGCAGTTCCAAACCATCACTGCACTGTCACAATGCTGAACCCAAACCAAAGGGCTCTCCTGGCACAGGCACTTCCCAGCACACTCAAGACTTCCAAGATTACAATACCAAAAAATACAGAACATTATATTCAGAACCATATTATTTTAGGACAAATATTTCAGACAGTTTTAAATAACAAGTCAAAGGAAAATGAGACATTTGTGGACTCACATGAACAGAAGGGCGGGAACCTAATGACCAGACAGACAAAAACCCCTGAAAATTACTTCCCTTCTTCTTCCCACCCAGAAACATTTCTGTTGCCCCTTCCCCAACCAATACTAAATCCAAAGAAACTTTGGAATTTGACTAAATTTATTTTGGGATCTAAGGGAAAGGAATGCATTGGACAGGAGTGTTGGTGATACCCAAATAGAAACACCAGTCCCACGAGGGCAAACTGCTAACTGGGACTTGGTGTTCTCTACTGTACTCTAGGTTATTCAGTCAACTCTTAGTAAAAAAAGGAAATAAAATAGTTAAGTCAAAAGGAATTAAAGAGAAATTCATGCTCTTGCTGTGGATCTTCATTGATTCCCCACGCAGGGGTGTAACATGACAGAACTACCTCTGCAATGGATAAAAAACCAGTTTTGGAGTCTCTGCACACGCCGTGTGAACGCCCTCAGCAGCTTCTGGAAGCTGCCACATCCAGGCAGGCCCCTGTGCCCACCTGGAGCAGATCCTGCAGCTCCTCCTGGCACGCCCAGCTGGCCACGGAGAAATCAGAAGCTGATTTTGTAGCTATAGAGAAATTTCTTCAGGGATGAGACTTTTCACTACTGGACACCAGGCTCTAAGCTGGCTCCTGGATCTAAGTCACGCTGTTCTTTGGACAATAAATTCAAGTTGCACTTACTGTCCTAGTTCTCAAAAAGGAATGATGATGCCAAAAAGAACCAAGAACTATGACCTAATTGCATTAGTTTCAGCTGAAGCCATCTTCCATCAGAAACCATAGGATCTGATACACCAAAGTTCTCCCTAGGGACGTGGATGAGTAGAATAGCTCAGTGCTTTGTAACTAGTACTGCTGTATTGTCTTGTATCAAAAACAAACAAAAAAAGGAAGTTTAAGGGCACGTGCAGCCTCAGCTCCTGAAGCACTGCTGGCTGTGCCCCGGCTCGCCCAGTCAGCCTCTTCCCTTGGAAAAAAGTAAAAAATAATAATAAAAAAAAACCACCCCCCAAAGAAAACATCACCAATTCCATGCTGGTTCCACGGGAGAGTTGCTGCCGAGGGCTGTGGGGGCCTGGCTCACTCCTTGGTGTCCTGCTCCTCGCCCTCCTGGGCCCCGTCCTCACTGGCCTCCTTCTCCTCCTTGCTCCGCTTGTTCTTTTTGTGCTTGTGGCGCCGGTGGCTCTCGCCCTCCTCGCTCTCGTGCTGCTTCCTGAGAGGGAACAGGGGACAAAGGGACATCAGACACAGTCCTGCCACTGCAGGGACCAGTGATGGGCACAGGGGCTTTGATCCCCACCAATGGGAGCCACCTCTGCAGTGCCGAGGGCATGGCGGGGATTTTCGGGATGCATCAGCACTGCCACTGTCACAGACACTGCCACTGCCACACTGCCACTGCCACACTGCCACTGTCACTGTCACAGACACTGCCACACTGCCACACTCACTCACTGCCACTGTCACAGACACTGCCACTGCCACACTGCCACTGCCACACTGCCACTGTCACTGTCACAGACACTGCCACACTGCCACACTCAGACACTGCCACTGTCACACCCACTCACTGCCACTGTCACAGACACTGCCACTGTCACCCTGCCGCTGTAACACTCACTGCCACATTGCCACTGTCACACTGCCACTATCACGTACACTGCCACACTGCCACTGTCACACTGCCACTGTCACACACACACTGCCACTGTCACACTGCCACATTGCCACACTCTGCCACTGTCACAGACACTGCCAACTGTCTCACACACACACCCAGTCACTGTCACACTCGCACACTGCCACTGTCACACTGCCACTATCACGTACACTGCCACACTGCCACTGTCACACTGCCACTGTCACACACACACTGCCACTGTCACACTGCCACATTGCCACACTCTGCCACTGTCACACACACTGCCAACTGTCTCACACACACACCCAGTCACTGTCACACTCACACACACTCACTGCCACTGTCACACTGCCACATTGCCACACTCTGCCACTGTCACACACACTGCCACTGTCACACTCGCACACTACCACTGTCACACTGCCACTATCACAGACACTGCCACACTGCCACTGTCACACATGCAGTCACACTGCACAGCCATTCCTGGCAGTGTCCACAGGCAGCATCTTGCTGTTCTTCCCCTCCTGAGTGCGCTCCAGCAATTCTGACACAGCACCGAGGCTGAGGAGGAGGAGTCCTGAACCTGAGATGTGTTTGAAACTCTCACTCCTCTGAAGGTGTGTGGGAAATCCCTGCAGTAGGGGCAGCAAAGGGATCAGTGGAGTGAGAGAAATGTGGGTTCCCCATGGGAGGCAGATCCTGTTCCTGCTTCTGCTGACTCACACCTGACCTGGCTCTTCACTGGCTCTTTGGAACTCCCTTATCTCTCCCAGTTTCCCAGATGTGGGTGATAGCTGGGGATGTTTACCCAGGGTTTCTGTGATGTGGGAGCAATCCCAGGCACAAGAGGCTTGAGCAGGCTGTGCATGGCCTGAGCCTGTGCCCTGCCAGCTGCTCCATGCAGCCAACACAGCCCCAGAGCAGCTCTGCTCCCACCAGGAAAAGGGCAGAGCTGGTTTGGCCCCCCACAGGAGGAGATTTTCTGCTGCTTCTCTCACAGGTTCAAACCACAGGAGCTGACTGTGGTGTGAAGGTGGCAAAATTAAAGCACAGCCCAGAGTACAGGAACAAGTAGATAAATTTATCCCAGGATAAACTGTGACTGTGCAGGCACAGCCCCATGAGCAGGGACAGCATCAGGGGTGCAGACCAATTGTTAGCACAGCTGGAATTCCAGTTCAGCAGCAGACACTGAACTGGCTGAACCTGGCTGAAAAGCTCCTGGCTTCAAGTAATTTTCTGGCTGGTTTAATAAATGGTTTCACAGCCATTAAAGGCAAGAAAAATAGGGAAAAATAAAAGGTTGCTGCCTCTCCACAAAGCACCTTCAGCCACCTCGTGGTCGATGTGTCAGTGGTTTGTGCTGGGACACTGGCACTGTCCTTTGAAAGCAGCGTCAGTGATTTCCTGCAGACTGCTCAGTGTGCAGGAAGCTGGAAATGAATGAAACCCTTTCATCTGCAGTGCTCAAACAGCCTCAAACCTCAGTGTGCCTCAAGCAGGGAATACCAGAAGGTTTGGGTTGGAGGGGAACATGGGCTGGGATTCCTGCAGTGAGGTATCTACTCCAAGGTTTCAATTCTGAGGAGAGGAAGCTGAGAAATAACCCTAAAGCCAATGGCTTGTTTGTCTGATACCAGCTCAGCTTCCAGTTGCTCTGTGTTAAATTTTTATTATGGTCTTAGTCCTTCTTCCTATCATTTTGCTTCCAACCCTTTAGCAATCAGTCCTTCCTTGAAAACTTACTCATCTCCTTAAGGATAAAAACAGCCTTTTTACATAGGAGTTTTTCTGATACCAGCTTCAAAATAAGGATAATTACCTCCAGAGCTGACAGGAATTTCCCCTAAAACCAGGGAGTTGACACATCAAGAAAATAGAGCAAGAACAAGTCATTAATAAGATGTGAAGTGACACAGGACCTGAGCACAGAACCTGCCCCAGCCCAGAGAGCAGGGCTGCTGCTCTGCTGGGGACTGCTCTTCCAGGAAGATCATCTGCTGCAAATCCATTTTCTGCAGAAAAGCTGTGATTTCAGGACATGCTGCTCAGCCCCAGAACTTTCACCTTGGTGCAGACCATTACCCCCTCACTACCAGGCTCTGGGCAAGAGCTCTGCTCCTCCTGCTCAAGAAGCAATTTCTGAGTGTAGGCAGAAGGAAGTTCTCACAGAAGGAGTGACTGGGCATTGGAATGGGCTGCCCAGGGAGGTGGTGGAGTCACTGTCCCTGGAGATGTTTAAGGAAAGACTGGATGTGGCACTCAGTGCCAAGGGCTGGGTGACAAGGCAGTGCTGGGTCACAGACTGGACTCAATCTGTCTTTTCCAACCTGATTGATTCTGTGAGCTCTGCCCTGGTGCACAGGAGCAGCAGGACCAAAAGCTGAGGCTGCTGTCATGGCCTTGCACCTCCTTGGTGTGTGCTTTCATTAACATGGCAGCTCTGCTGGGAGGCTGAGCTCAGCTCAACCCCTCCTTCACCACTGAGCACAAACTCAACCCTGAGATCTCCTTTCCCCATCTCAGAGGTTCCTCCTGCCCACAGCTCTTGGACAGAGGGAGCAGGGATGAGCCAGGCTGCCATTCCACCCCAGAACAGGGATTGCCCACTGACCTGTGGGAGGATTTGTGTTTGCTGCCATTTTCCCCAGAACAGGGATTGCTCACTGACCTGCGGGAGGATTTGTGTTTGCTGCCATTTTCCCCAGAACAGGGACTGCTCACTGACCTGCAGGAGGATTTGTGTTTGCTGCCATTTTCCCCAGAACAGGGATTGCCCACTGACCTGCGGGAGGATTTGTGTTTGCTGCCGTCGTCCTTGTCGCGGTGGCGGCGCTCGCGGTGCCGCTCCTCGCGCTCGCGGCTGCGGTCGCGGCTGCGCCGGTAATCGCGCTCGAAGTCGTAGCTGCGCTCGCGGCTGTAGTAGCGGTACCGCTCGTCGTCACTGGGGGGACAAGGGACACGTGGGCACAGTGACACCGGGCAGGGATCAGGGGTGCTCCTGAACCACCGCACCAGGAGCACACACGAGCACGCAATGCTCCTCCATCGCTGCCTCCCTGCTGCTGCCCCTCAGCACAGACACCGCGATAATCTCCCATCCTTTGGTGGAACAAATCACATGCACTCATTTTGTGAGTTGTAATTGCTTTGTGTTTCAGCATGATAAACTTTGTCTGACTTCATACATTGCTATCTTATGCTGCATGCTGAACATGTTTGATTTGCCTTCTGATCTAACACTAGTAGGTCAGAGGAAGCTCTGAGCCTGCAGTTACTCTGCTATTCTGGGTGATTTTTTTGAAGCAAAAAGCACATCAGCATATGGGACTTTATCTTATTCACCTTCTTATTTTAAAACAGCATTAACTGCAATAAGGTATTATAAATCTTTTCATTTTCTGAGCTGCCCTTACTGGAAGCCTTCTTTCAGTGAGCCCCTCCCAAAGGGGCTGGTTCAGGAACTTTACTCTGGTTAGTTCTCATTATTTCTTTCTCTTTATACTATCTTGTTTCTACTTAGCTTCACAGTGTCTTTTCTCAGTTTTTCTTCACACACAGATCTCTGGGTGGCAGGTATCACATGTGACCTTCTACACATAAGCTTTAAGATCTCAGGTTCTGAACTGGCTTGATCAGGACTTTTCAATTTACACTTAAGGCAGAGAACAGTAATACCTAGAGCTTCTCACAAACTTCCCCATAAGCCTAGCTGTGAGTGCAGCTTTGTCTGCACCCCTCTACCTGCTCAAAGCACCTCATTCAGTCCCCAGGGGTGGGCAGGGTGTACCCCAAACTGAGACACATCCCACACTCCTCTCTACATCCCCCTGGTCACCTTCTGAAAGCCAAAATCCGAAGGGTTAACAGTGCCCCTGTGGGAACAATACTCAGGGCTTGGGAGAAAGGATATCACAGACATTGTTCTGACACTCCTGGAAACAAGCTGGACAAATAAATGTGCAGGATCAATCAGCTGGGAGTGCCCCAAAGGACTGCAGGGCCACTTGCCCTGCTTTGACCTGCACCAGGGTGCTCCACAGCAGCCAGAAATGCCTGCAATGTGCTCAGGAGTGCTGATCCCAGGCCTTGGCTCCAGCATGGACCAGGAAGTGGAGGAGTCTGAGCTCTTCCAATTTTAGCAAGTTTGTCTTCTGTTCTCTTCCTCCCCCCTCCCATCCACAGTACTCCAAAGTTTATAAAGGAAAAAAAAAAATTAGGAGCACACTGCCCTGTTTGCTCCCTCCCTGGGCTGGGAAGCTCCCCAGCAGGAAGTGCCCTGTGCCAGGAATGCACATTCTGATCATGTTTGGAATGATTATTGGCATTTCTGAGCCTGGAGCCTGCAAAACACCGACTATGCTGCTGACTGAACACCAAAGGGATGGGTTTGGGAAGTGTCTGCAGCCCAGCCTCCACCTCAGAAGAACACAGGGAGGCTCCAAGGCTCCTGATCTCTCCCAAGTGCTCCCAGCACTGCTGTCAGCTGAGGCCACAGCAGCTCCCACCAAGGTGGTCTCTGCAGTCTTGCTCCCATTTCCTGGCTGACTCCCAGGGAATGGCACTCCCAGCCCCACAGGAGAGCAGAGCAGGCTGTTTGTCCTTTGATCTGACAGTGACATTTAGAAGATAAGAAGCAGCAGCTCCTGCAGCCAGTGCTTCACACTGAGCTGTGAAACACTGAGTAAACACAGAGGGGCTATTTCATTGACTGGCCTCGTGGGAGAGCAAGAGGAACTGGTTCTGCTGGATTTAAACAAAAAATCCCAGACCCAGAGACAGGAAATCAGCCAGTGGCACAGCTCCCTGTCTGTGCTGCAGTTATTGACCCAAAGGAGCTCTTCCCCAGGCATTGCAGAGAATTCAGCTGGGGTCCTCTATACCTGCCCTGAGGTGGCCCAGGGCTGCCAGGAGCACAGGAAGGCAGCACTCACTTGTACTCACTGGTGGTGGGGGCAGCACTCACTCACTCACTCACTGGTTGCATTCACTGCAGGTGGGGGCAGCACTCACTTGTTGTATTCACTGGTGGTTGGGGTGCGGTCCCGGTCCCGCTCTCGCTCCCTGTCCCGCTCCCGGTCTCGCTCCCGCTCCCGGTCCCGCCTGGAGCCCGAGTACTCCCAGTGGCTGCTGCTGGAGCTGCTCGTGCCCTTGTCCACCGTGGTCACCCAGGGCGTGTGGGACGTGGAGATGGGAGGGTAGCTGATGAAACCTGAATCTGCAGCCAGAGAGCAGAGCCCTCCATCACCCAGAGCACGGCCAGCACCCCCTCTGTCCCTCCCTTCCCAAAGACCCCCCTGGCAGCAGAGCTGGATCCAAGGAGACCACGGCCCAGCTCCCTGCTGTCCTTCCCCTTCCTTCCCAGCAGTTTGCTAAGAACAGGCAACTCCTCCCTGGGGAAGGCCCAAGGCATTTACAGGCAGCACTGCACAGCCTCTGTCAGCTCTGGGCACCTGTACAAGGTCCCACCTCCCACCAGGTACTTTCTGCTCTAGGGTGGCACCTGGGGAGGGCCAGCAGTGAAGGATGTCACCAGAGCCACCAGCATTCCCCAGGCAGAGGTGGCCAGCTGCACTGGTGAGGTCATATCCCAAAGCAGGGCCACATGTGACAGCACTGCAGGCTCCTGTCCTTGGGAAGGGCTGGCACTGCCACTCCCCCAGCCCTGTCCTGCAGGGAGGCTTTGCTCTGCAGGGCTGCTTGTGCTCCCACTGCTCAGCACAGCCAGGAGCCACTCCTGGGCACTGCAGGACTGGGAGAGACCTGGGGCTGCACCAGGGAAGGAAATCCTGGCACTGCCTCTCCCATGGCTAAAGCACAGGAGATGGTGCCTGTAGCAAGGACAGGGTGAAGTGGGGAAGAGATTCAGAAACTCAGGGAGGAGATGCCAAGCTCAGTAGTTGTGGATGGTTGTGCTAATCCCTGAGGGCGGGGAAAAGGGAGAATATGAGTGAGGGTGAGCACATGTGTGTGCAAACAGGCAGGAGAACACACTGCTGAGGCACTGGGGAGGCTTCTCTGTGCTGGGGATCTGCCCTGGGTCACAAAATTGCCTCCCCACACCTGCCCAGCACTCAGAGCACACACCCAGCCTGTGCTCCTGACTGGGACCCTCTGGGGCACAGCAAGGCCTGGGGCTGGAGCAGCCATGGTGAGGGTCAGCCCCAGAAAGGCCTGGGCTGCCAAGAGCCAGGGGAGAGAGAGCAGCAGTGGATGTGTCCTGCTCACCTGCAGAGTTGTAGCCAAAGGGAGGTGGCTGCCTGTTGTTGTAGCTGGCTGGCTGCCTTTGGGAGAAAAAAGGGGGTGAGTTACTGACATCAGGGACCCCACAGCTCTGCCTGTGCTGCAGCTGTTTTTCCTGGAGATCTGTGGAGCATTCTTATGGGAATCCCACTACCAGAAATGCTCACAGGTTTTGCCACAGCTTCCAAACCTGCCCTAATCCCACTGCTTGCCCTGGGAAAGCACCACTGCTCACAAACTACCTGGAGCACCTTCAGAGAAAGCAGCTGCAGTAACAAATCATGCCATGAACTACTCCAGGCTTTACCTAGATTTTACTGGCTCCTTCCTGTGCCTTGAATATGCCAAATCCAGGTGAATGCACAGAGGATTCCTGACAGACTCTGCTCTCCCCCACCCCAACTCAACCATGCATCCCCAGCACGGATTTCGGACCTGTTCTCCTCCCCTCCTCCCTCCAGGGCAGCTGCTCCCATGCTGTGATCTTACCCAGGTGTGGTCTTACCCATCCAAGGTTGGGATGAGGAGAGCTGGTGGTGGTGCCAGAGGTGGTGGGAACAGCCCTAGACACACAAGGGTAAATCAGCAACAAGATTTTGCAGCTTCATGACTGCTGTTCCCAGTTAAAAACCATTAAAGCATCTTTTTACTCTAAACAAGGCCCTATTTTAAAAAGAATAATTTTCCTTCAGGATAGGATCTCCTCCCCAAATTCACACCCTAAAGCTCTGTTAGCTTTGTAGGGATATAGGAAGAAAAACAAAGCAAAAGCTACCTTCTATTTTGGCTTATAAATACTGAAAATAAGATTCATCAAGGAGTAGCAATTAACTCTTACAGCCCTAGGAAGGAAAAGTGGTCCTTGGGATGCAGACATGTTCCATTCTGATCAGACTATAACAATCAAGTTATTCTGACCTACAGATTTGTGTCAGAATGGAAGATAAGCAGCTCAGGTTCAATGCTCAGCTGGAGTTTATCAATCTTAAATTAGCTGCGCTCCAAACTGGTGCCATCCTATTTCATGTTACTTAGTCCAAATGCTCTGAACCTGTGTGACCAAAATTGCTGCTGTTAGTAAGAACAAGGTAACACCTACCTGGAATTGGACCTGGAGGTGGCAGGCCTGTGAAAATAAGCAGGGAAAACAAGTGAGGACAACAAGGAAAGCCACTCTGTACTTCATGGACTCTCTGTACCTCAAGCTAAACCTCAAAGCACAATTTTGAATAAATCTCACACAGGAGGAAACAGAGGAGGAGAAAAATTGGTGCTACTAAGCAGGAATTAGCCTATAAATGATATAATTTTCCAAACAATCTCTTTACCTTTATAATTTAAAATGTTGCTGGGGAACTCCTTTTCTGAGTGTGAACACAAACAATTGATTTGGTTTTCAGAACAACTGAAGGAGCTGGAGAGGAGAACCTGCTGCAGGTCCCACTCCAGTGTGTCCAACTTGATTTTGCCAAGCATTTCTAACTAAGGCAGCAGGAAAAGCTACCATGGAAAAGTTACTGGGGAAAAGAACCCTTGAGTGCTGCAGCAAATCCTCCTCAGGCAGGAGTCACTGCATGAAGTGCTCCTGGTGCTGCTCCAGGAGCAGGAGAAGCCCAGAGTGTGGCCCCTCACTTCAGCCTGGTGTATTTAAGACAAAATACAGAGAAACAGGAACCTGCTCCTTGACATTTATCAATAAAGCAAATGGATCAGTAGCACTGGAAGGTTCCCTGAGGGAAACAAAGCACAGAGGTTTTCCTTCAAGGACCAGCTGCCATTTTAAAGTATTCAGGGCAAATACAGAATAGGCTGATGGAGACTAAACAAAGGCTGGCCAGGGGTCAGGATCTGTTCCCTGAGTGCTCCCCCATCCCATGGCACTGAACCACTAAAGCTCTGATTTGCCCCAAGCCTGGGACATCCCAAGTGAGGTTCCATGAGTGAGCACGTACCTGGAGGATGCAGGGGAGGTGGAACAGAGGTCACTGGAGGAGGAGGGTGCAGGAAGTGAGGAGGAGGAGGCCCGGCCAGCGGGGGAGGCGGAGGCCCTGCTGGTGGAGCAAACGGCTGCTGCTGCGGAGGCTGCTGGGGCTGGGAGGGCTGCTGGGGCTGCTGGGGGGGCTGGGGCTTGCTGCCATGGTCTCCCAGCACCTTGGGGGCACAGGAATGAGAAGAGAGAGTTTTAATCCCTCTGCTCCTGCAGCAGGGCCCTCACAGTGCTGGCAGCATCACCACAACAGGACTGTGGCTGTGCCTGAACAGTGACCAAAACACAGAGGCACCACAGTGACCTGAAGTGCAGCTGGCAGTGCTTGTGAGGGGGAGGAACAACAAACAACCCTTTCCCAGCAAATTCTGTCTCTTAGGCAAACTCTTCTTGATGGCAAAAGCAGGGAAACTGACTACTAAAAAAACAAATGGACCACAAAACCATAGAGAAAAATCCAAGGAATTGGGCCTAGGAAGGGAAAGGTTCCATGTTTAGGTTTTTCTGGAAAGTTAGCAGAGTTGGCAGGAGGAAGGTGGTTAAGAGAAGGGGTTTGGCAGATGGTCCTCAGACCGTGCAGCTTCCTGCCTAGGAACCAACCAGAACATTATGGTCACACACTGGGCAGGCAAGCCCAGGACTGGGACCAGCTTTAAACCCAGGCTTCCATTTCTTAGAAGGGACAAGATCCAGTAACACAGGCCCAGGCTCAGTCTGAGGTGTGGGCTGCACCAACTGATTTGAGACTAAATGTTAAAGTACAGAGAAACACCAGCCCCTGGTACAAACCCTTCACTGCATACTTGAAGATTCCAGGCCCACAGTGGAAGGGAAGGGAATAACCCACAGAAGATTCCCAGGTACAAACCCTTCACTGCAGATTTGAAGATTCCAACCCCACAGTGGAAGGGAAGGAATAATCCACAGAAGAGATTCCCAGCTAAACATTCCTAGGAATACTTTGGGAGGGCTAATGATGAAAGAACTCAGGCCTTACCATTCCAAAGGGAAGATTGGTCTTTAAAGGACAAATCTGACTCCTAGCAAGACCAAGCTTTTAACCCAGAAATTAACTGAGCCTGCAGAGGCAACGATCCATGCACACACCTCAACAGGGTCCATGCAGTACCCGCTGCTCTGCAGGTATGAGCTGGGAGGTCAGGAGCACACAGACATCTGCCCAGGGCTCACCAGAGGTGCAGTACAATCAGCAATTTGTCAAGGTTTGCAGGGTTTTACCTGGATGGGGTTCTCCTCCGAGGCGTGCTTGTCCCGGCGTCTCCCTTCCACCCTGCGGATTGTGCCTGCCTGGCCCCCGATCACATCAATGGTCCCCCCCAGCTTCCTGGGACAAAGCACAGGCACCTTGTCAGCCTCAGAAGCACCACAAGGAGCAATGTTCCCTGCTGTCAGCACATTTCTTTCATGCTTTCTTTCCCACCAGGGAAACATCTCTCAAATGGGGATGAGAAGCCAAGGAGAAGCCCATTTGCACTCCTGAACAGTTTCCCTCTGAGCAGGGGTGGGTTTGGGCTCTCTGAGCACCCAGAAATGTCACCCAAAGCACCACCACAAATAGGTATAAAAACAGGGATTACACACCGGGACAGAAATGCTCCCAAAATGCTCAAATCCAACAGACTGAGCAGAGCTTTAATGCTCATCCTTGAGGCACAGAGCTGGTTCCCAGGCAAGGGGTAAAGTTGGGATGCAGGGCTGCTTTCTGCAAGGCAGGTGTGCAAAAGCTGTTTTGTGAATGGAGCAACAGAAACACCCTGAGCCCAAAGCTCTGGCTCGGCTGGGGTGTTCTTCTGAAGCTTCTGATAAAACCCCATTGATCTCCTAAGGGCCAAGTGGTTTCCCCAGCAGAGGCTGCCCCTCAGAATGACTCAGTTGTTTTACCACACATCCAGCAGCGTCGCACACAGGCTCAGGAACCAACAGCTCCTCTTATCCTCTGCCAAACTCGTAATCCACTTCCACTTGAGGAGGCAAAGATTAACATCGTGGGAGGAGGAATAAGCCAAGCAAGCACAAGCAATGTCAGCAGTGTGAGCCCTCAAAGCTGAGGAGTTTGCCTGGCTCCTTCCACTCCCAGAGATGTGTCCCATCAGCTGGGATCCAGTGCCAAGGAGGGGGGAATGGACAGGCAGGGGTTGCACTGCTGGAGGTGACACTGACTGAGTGACCACAGCAGCTTCCTGCCAAGCTTAAAAGCTTCTCTTTGAGGCTTGAGGAGACTCAGATGTGGCCCAGGTGGTTCTCAGGTGCCCCCATGAAACACAGGCTCCTCTCTTACCTGTTGGGAGGAGGCCCAGCCTTCATTCGTCCTCCCACCAGAGCTAAGAAGTCTGTTTTGAACTCTGTTTTGATGATGTTGCTTTCCACTTCTTTTTCAGCATTTCCTGTTCTTCCCTGCTGAACCTATGGAAGGAAATAGATAACATATGGTGTTGTGGCCTTCTTTCAACTGAATGGAGCACCAGAGATTAACCCTCAGCAAAAAGAAAAGGAACAATCACAGCAATCTATTCTTCAGTCAAGGCACAGCCATTTGTGTGAGTTAATGGCCATTCCACCCTCAGCCTGCTGCCCACTGTCTCCCACCAGAAGCTCTGATATGAGTTTATTAAACTCATATCATTTTCCATGGAGTCACTAAGTCCAAGCTGGAACGAGCAATACTTGTACTGACAATTTGGCTGAAGTTCTGATGGCCACCATGCACTCCTGCAAGGCTGATGGCCAAGGCAGTCTGCAAACACAAAAGGCAGCCACACCACTGCAGCAGGCTCCAGCAGTAGGCAGAACAACCCTGGGGGCTCAGCTCCCCTCCCTGCACTTCCCTCATCCAGAGGGCTTTCCAAGTTAACTGGAAATTCACTCCAGTCTTGCTGCTGTAGTGGTTCAAACTTGCCAAGCTGATGGAACTATTCCTTCAACACAGAAAAGAATTCCAACAAAGATTTACTCTTTAAAGATTCATTTTTGGATTTCTGCTTGCTGGAAGCACACAGAACAGTTCAGAACTGAGGTATCTCCTGCTCTTACACCCTCATCTCTGTGACTACAAACACAATCCCAGTTTTCCTGGAGCCAGGACAGGAGTCACACATCACCCACCGTGATCTTGTTCTCGGCGCTGATGGGAGGAGCAGGGTCCAGCCCCAGCTGAAGCCGCCGCTGCTTTTCACAATAAGCTTTCCATGTTTCTTCATTGAATCCATAATTAAAGTAATCAGAAAGATCAGCACCTGGCAGAGGGAGCAGGAGTTAGCACAGAGGTTCTGCACATTTGCACTCTCAAGCTGTCCTTTAACTGCTCATATAAAGGGTTAGGGCAACAAAAATTTTCCAGAGAGCCCCTGTGCCTTCCCCTGTCAGCTGTGGCTGCCCCAGAGGAGACAGTGGCTGCACCTTGGGTGGGAGGGGAACATGGCCTGAGCAGCAGGGGGACCCCTGGGACACACAGGACAGCAGTGGGACCCACTGGGACACCCAGGACAGCAGTGGGACACACAGGACAGCAGGGAGACCCCCTTGGGACATGCAGAACAGCAGTGGGATCCCCTGGGACACACAGGACAGCTGTGGGACACACAGGACAGCAGTGGGACCCTCTTGGACACACAGGATAGGTGTGGGATCCCCCAGGACACACAGGACAGGAGAGGGACCCCCTGGGACACACAGGACAACAGTGGGACCCACTGGCCTCCACAGGCCATTGGGAGCTCCCTGCAATCACTTATTCACCATTTCTTCCACCAGTTGAGTGCTGGGCACAGCACAGGAGTGCCAGTTCCAGCCCCCACCACAAAAATGGGGTGGAGCCACAGAACTTTTTTCCTGGCAGAACTAAGCCCACACATTCCCCTCCTGACCATCACTGTCGTTGCTGTTGTGAGAGGAGATTCTGGGGCTCACCCATTTCGTGAGAGGCAGCTAAAGTGGAAGGTTTTTACTGATGCATCCCAGACTACACAAGTAATTACAGCTCAGTCACAACCCTAATTAGCCGCCCCAGAGTGTTATCTCCCACTGCCAGCCTCCTGTGCAATGTGCTAATTCAGCACATGCACTTCTGAATAACAGAGGTGACCACAAACTGCTTGCCAAGAAACCTGAGGTGCAGGGGGGCAATCCCAGGTGCAAGAATTACAGAAGCACCCTCCCACCTCCCAGCACTACAAAGCACCTCCTGCCCTGCTGAGGTGTCCCTCAAACATCCCCCACATAAAGATATTCCTACACAAAGCAACTCCAAAACAAAGAGCTGCTACAAGAGCGAGGCAAAACTCTGCCCAAGCTGAGCTTGGTTAAAGTGTGAGGTCTGAGCAGTGAGGCTTATCTCCTGGGCTGGCCACTCTTCCTGCTGCACCACCCAAACATGCAAACTGCATCCACACCGACTCAGCAACACAACATTTACTTGTGGATTTTATCAGCTTCTAGTTCAGACCTCTATCAGCTCTTCCACACAGGATTTCTCCTTCCACTCCCTCACTCAAAGACATACCAAGCTGCTGAACAATTAACTGTAAAGGATATAAACTTGAAAGGCTGTTGAGTAATGAGCTACTTGCTATCTAAAATAAACTTACAGACCACACAGCTCTGCAGAAATCTTCCCTCTATTGCATTCCAACACTGTTTTAGGGCCAGCTGGCTCTACTCTGGTCCAGGGATGTCAGCATGGCCACAACCATGTCCAGCTTTAGCTTTGAACTTCACTGCATTCTTTCTAACTCATTTTCTTCCCATTCCCCTCTGTCTCACTTCGAATCAAGGAGAAATCCCTGCAGAAGAAAAGCTTCAGTTCCATTCTGCCTGCACTATCTGCAGGGTGTTTCAGTGCTGGTTTGGTACCTGGCCATGCCCATGGAGCTTTCAGCACTGGAGTGGGCAGGAGGTACCCAGAGCACAGCACAGGCAACCTCAGGAAAGCTCTACTTACTCAGCACAGCAATAGTGCTGAAAGATAAATCAAATACAGGGGCTGGCAGGGAGAATAATGATGGCTGAGAAAAGGCAAGTGGACTTTTTGTTTCAGTTGACATTTCATCAGAGCACATTTTATGAGAGTAGCACAGCAAAAATTTGGATGTCTAGTTCCTCCAATTACTTCTGTATCAGAAGAAAAATAGCAGCTGATTTGCAGCATCCTACAGCTGTAAGAGGAGAAATCTCCTTCATATAAATAAATGTGGGCAGCCCCAAATGAGGAGGGACCATAGGGACAACTCTGGGCTTGGCCTGGGGACACAGAAAAAGCTCCTGCACAGGAAAAGGAAAACAAATATCAACAGCCAAATCCTGACCCACTCAGCTGCCTTTAAGGCCAAACATTATTGGATTGGTATCAGTGCAATGTTCTCAGGAAGCAGGGAATTAATAAAATAGACCATTAAAAAAAATAGCTGTTCCCTTTAGGGAAGTTCAATTACTAGAATAAATGCAGCCCAATTTAACATAGCCATGGCTTGTTCAATCAGTAAATGCCATGGACTGTCTAGCCAGGCAGCAGAGACTGAGCAACACACATTGTTCCAGCTTCCCTGCTCCCTGGCAACAACAAATGGACAGAAATTACATGTGGAAATCAAGAGACACAACCAGAACTGCAGAAAATATTTCCCACAAGGAACTGTGAGGCCTCACCTGGTTTCCTCCACGGTTTGTCTTCAAATGAATCCAAATCCACTTCTATCACAGGCAATCCATTTATATTCCCTGCGGCATCCAAGTCAATACCTTTGGGCTGCAACTTGGCTTTGGGGAGAGAGGGACTGTTACAACTTTTATTGCAATGCCTTTAATCCACTCATTTGCTCAGCAAATTATTGCAGCAAAAACAAAGCACTGCAGTGAATTAATCACCGGGTTTACAGCACGCAGGTAACCACAATCAGCTTTTTAATAAAAAGGACTCCAGTCACTCCATAAACAAACAGGGTGTGCAGCACCTGCAGCTGAACAGCAGAGAAGCAAATTCAACCCAGATTGGTACTACAGGCAGAGTAAATCATTAGGACATGCATGAAATTTACCCCAAATGAAAATAAAATGAAATTATTTCTCTCCCCAGGCAAAGTACCTATTTTGCCCTCCCAAGACAGACACATTTTCTCATAACAAGAGACTTTCTCAGGATCACTCTTTAGCAGACTAACAGGAGTTTGCAAAAATCTTTCAGGTACAGAACCTACAAGGGGAATTTGTTCTTATTTTCTCAATCAGAAGAGAATTCATTTGGATAAAGCAATTAGTCCAAGGGACAGATGAAGCCCATGAAAGGACAGTCTCACACATGTGGAAGGACAGAATCCCAGACTCAATTTACAGTAGAAAATAAACTGAATTGGTGGTGGAAACTAAACTAAATTAAACTGGTGTGGAAAATTTCAGCAGCCAAATAAGCACAGCTGTTACTCAAGGTCAGAGTTTGTTTCTTTTAGCATCTCACACTGCAAGTGGCTCAAGACACTGAGTTCCAGTCCTTCTCCACAGCTGCAATGCTCAGCCCCAGTGCAACAATATATTTTAGAAATATTCTGGGGTTTTACTATAAAACTATCAATCAATACATTTTTTCCTAATTTAATTAGAATTACAATCACCTTGCTCAGTGATGGGTAATTAAATCACTCCATTGCCTCCTGTCCCCTCACCCTATGCTAGAGGCACTGATATTTAGGAAATGCACTTCCTATTGCTGGTTTACACTAATTCTGTATTCTTTTAAACAGAGCAAAATTTGCAGCTGCTGCAGCTGTCAATGCCAGGTAGGTGAAATACTGGAAAAGTGAAGATAAAAATAACAGCAGTACCTGAAGCTGATGCTCCATAGCCTCTACCCGTTTTTAAGTTTAGATTCATAGGAGTTCCCCTATTGGAAAAGAATCACTAAGTTGGCATTTGAACAAATTACTTGGCTAAAGATTCTCATGCAAAATATATTCAAGCCCTGACACCCTTCAGGAGATGCTTTAGTTCACCTGGGTTTGCTATTCAGAGTCATCCATCAGAGTGAAACCACCTCTACAACAAGAGAAGGAAATTATCCATAAAGTGGAAAAATTAGAATATGCAGCAAAGCACAGGTAAGTCATTTGTGTAAGAGTAAGGCTGCTAGCAGCAAGCAAAATGCTCTCTCATTATTTTTATTCAATGCACATTAGGCAGAGTTGTAGAAAGTATAATTTCCTGCTTCTCAAATCCAGCCTTGCCATTTCTCAGCCATAAAAAATCAGACAGCTGGAAATTAGTAAATTCACAGTTTATGCAAATTTTTAGCAGTACAGATTTGGTTCTGGAAGTTTTCACAGATGAGTTAAACAGAACTTCCCACCTTTGATTCTGCCCCAGGGAGCCAAGGAATTAGTAAGTTAATTTCCCAGCAGATGGATTATCATTCCCATTTTACAGATGGATTCTCCAGCAAGCAATTGCAGGGCAGAGCTGTCCCTCAGCTCCTGAGCCCTTGGTGGTGTTGTGGCCACTGTTCCCAGCAGCCAGAGCAGCTCTCAGCCCATCCCTTTCCATGCCCCATGCTGGATCCCAGCCCCAAAGCCCATCCCCAGCAGTACCCACATGTAGGACGGCGCTCCCGTTTTGATGTTGCCGATTGTGACCTTCACATCATCGTCATCGCTGTCACTGTCACTGTCATCCTCATCATCCTCACCACTGGGGAGGGCCTGCAACAGCACAGGCACACAGCAGCTCATCAGTACACACAACTTGAGAATTCTCCAGCACAGCCAAATCTCAGGAAGCTTCCTGAATAGCCTTCAACAACAAAGGGCAGCTCCCACAGAGAAACTCCCCTGTCCTTTGAAGATTTGGCCCTACATAAAATTTGGGGTGATATTTGGGAACCTGGGGAAGGTTTAGCTCAGTTCTAAGAATTTCACCATGTCCCTCAGTTCTTTTTGAGAGTTGGGGCTTTTCTGACAGACCTCCTTCACAAGGGCCATGGTCAAAGTACACAACCACAAATGAAAACCACCAAAATACATTCACCAGGTTTCACCTAAGAACCTCAAGGCAAATATTCTCTCACCACAACTTCTGTGGTAGGGAGCTGCTGAGGAGTTTGGTTTGGCTGATTTAGCACAATCAGACCCCAAGTCACTTCACTTTAGAGATTTGACTCCAGTGCAACTCCAGTGCTGGGCACAAAAGTAAGAGAATAGAAAAAGAAATCTTCCACATATCCAGCAAGTGCAGTTTTGTGAGAAGCACGAGCTGAATTAGCACCTCACTCCACATGAGGAAGGCATCCCTCACCCTCCCTCCTTTTCCACAGCACGTGGGTCTGTCAGAACCCTGCATGAACCCTCTAGATGTGGCAGAAAACAAACCCATCAAAGAGTCCAGGAGAGGAGGGTGGGGAGAAGCAACCCTCCTCCTCCTCTTTCAGCACTGAGGCACCAGATTGTGTTCTCAGAGGTCTGAGCCTGAACCAAAACTGATTCCCAGCATCTTGGGCTTTCTATCCCAATGTTTGCCATATTTTACAGGTCCTTGAGAAATCGCACTGAATACTGAGCTGGAACACATCATGTTCTGCTTTTCCTACCAGACTGCAGCATCAGAGACCCTGATCTGCCTCCTGAGAGGGAATGAGCAGAGCCTGCACCAGGGTTCCCTCCCCAGCACTGGAGGCAGGATGACAAGACAAGGCTGTTTCTGGACCTGCTTTGGGCATGGCTGGCAGCACACCAGGGATCTCTGCACCCCCTGCTTGTCCCCAGGAGTGCTGGGAAGCACAGACATCCCCAGGCACAGGGGACACTGAGAAGCACAGACATCCCCAGGCACAGGGAACACCTACGTGCTGGGCCACGTCTCTGTCCTCGCTGTTGACGGGCCGGCTCTCCTGGGGAGCGTCCTGCAGAGGGTGAGCAGACTCTGGGTGCCTGCAGGAGGGGACAGAGGAAACAAAGTGACCATGACACACAAGAGAAAGTGAACAAGCACAGCCCAGAGAGTCACTGCAATGAATTCTAAAGTCTTTGCCCAGGTGACTTTCACACAGTGCTTTATTCTTCTGGTGTGCTTGTTCTGCTGGCATTGGCTCAACTACCTGACAAAAAAATGCATCCTCCTGGCTTGGCTTTGCTTTTGCTGGGAAGAATCAGTGTCACACATCCAGAGAGCACCTGACAGCACTCAACAGCTCAGTGGCAGCTGGCTCAGCTCGGATTTGGCAAAACCACAACTGATAAGAATAAGACCATAATAAGCAAAATTTCACCTCCTCCTTAAGGATGCTAATAATTACACATGCATTTAGTCAGCAGCAAAGGCATCTGTCCCAGAGAAATTAAAGAAAGAGTGATTTTGATGTTTCTACAAATAGTTTACAGTAAGTAGTTAAAATTCCAAAAGGAAAAGTTATGGGAAAAATTATGCACCTGTTCTTCTCACTCATTACAAATTAGACCTGATGAAACAATGGTCAGGTTTGGATTTAACTCCAGTTTACGAGTTTTTGCAAATGTTAACATTGTTTATGGCACTGGCCAAGCAAGAAAATGGAAATGATGTACACATACTAGAAAAGAGTGTGCCAAGTGTTACAGAACTGAAATACAGAGAGCTCATCTGTCTCTAATGTCACAGGTAGAGCTCAGCAGAAATTCAAAATAATTTTTGAGTTTTTTTTCAAGAGAGACAATCAGAACAGCCCAAGCCAAAGAAACCCAACTCTCCACCAGTGCTTTGTGGAGCTGTTGCTATTAATTTAAAATCCCACACTGGACAACAAACATCCATAGGATTGTTTTCAAAAATGAACAGGCAACATCTCACAGAATCCAAACACTGGTCACATCAAAGCCACTTCAGTGACATGAGACAGCACACAAGAAAGGCAAAATAACACAACTCAACTGTTACTGAGTGTAAAACAAAGAACAAACACTGAGCATAACTGAAGCCCCACTTTGGGGAAGTCCCATACACAAAGAAATTCATCAGGCCAAGATCAAAAAGAGGGCTGAAGGTTGGGCAGCTGACCAAGCACAGGTGCCAGGGGTGCCAAGTTCCTATGGGACACCTGCACACACTGGCAGCTATAAAAGGCAGCCAGGATATCAGAGGGAAAATCAGCCCCCAGGTATTTCCATGCTGCAGACACAGGCTGGGACATGAGGACCGAAGCAGGGACTGCAGAAAATCTCTCTGATGGATTCAAGAACTTTTTGCCCAATCCAAGGAAGTCAGCATTGACCTCCAGCCTGAATCTCCTTAAAACTCTGAGATTCTGTGTTCAGGAGGAATGACAGGTGTTACCTTCAGCTTCAAGTCACATGAAGCATCTGTGGGTGTGCATTAAAATGTATGAACTGGAGTTCAGAGAGACACCTGGGAACCAGGAGCCTTCCCTAACCTCTCTCCTTCCCAGGAATGAAGCAGCTGACAGGTCCCCAACATTGGCTGGGCACAGAAAAACGTGGCAGAGATTTCACCTGCCCAGAATGCCAACAGAATGCTGGGCACTGCTGGCAGCACAGCATCCTGCTGGCCTCTACCACATCCCTTAGGCTGGGGAATGTCAGTGATGCTGCATCCCAAACTCTGCAGATTTCTGCTCCCTGGCTGGGACAAACACTCCAGACAAGCCAGCAGAGCATCCCTGGAGCTGCAGCTGCTGACAGCAGAGCTAACAAAGAGTCATTTTTCTTAAAACATCCCACAGCTCTTCATTTAGGTAGATTCTCATTGGGCAATGAAGAAATATGGGGGAAAAAAGTAAAAAGAGGGGAAAAAAAAGGACAGCCAGTATGGCCACTAATGTTCCTTCTCCCTACATTTTGCAGTTATTGGGGACAGTTGCTAGAAATTCAGATTTTCAGTCCTGCTTGTAAAATAAAATTACATTCAGATGAACGTGACAAGGAACAGCAGATTTATGTAAAGCAGCTGTACATTTCTGTCTAAAAGTTGTTCCTCCTCACAAAGCTCATTTGATGTTTTTAGGTAACAATTTACCATGTCTTTCACCACTTGCTTATTTGAACAAGCTTTCATATTCCTTGAGCACAGAAGGAGGACAGCACCTGTAACAACCTCAGCATTCCAAACACAACCTACAATGACAATAAACCCCAAACTGAACTTTGGAAGGGGCTGAACACACACAAGCCCAGTGAAAACCAAACCTTCTGAAAAATGTTACATTTAAAATGGCAAACAGGTAAAACTGTGCTGAGACCAAGCTCTGCTGGTGCAAAACACACAGCTACAAATGGAGAGAGAATACAACCCAGGACAGACACAGAAAGCCAAACTGATGCTTGGTTTTACCTCCAAGTCTTACCCCCACCACTTGACAGATCTCACAGAATGTGCTGGTTTGAGCAGCTCAAGATTTTAACCCAAGCTCAAGGTTTTGACCATTCCCAGACTAAAGCACAGGCCAGTTTTACCAAGGCCAACCTAGCACAAAGCCAGTCCTCAGGGCATCATTCTTCCCAGGGAATTAAACTGGAAGAGATCTGGTTTGAAACTAATTGCTGAGAGAAAAAAAGGGCTAAAAGTTAGCTCTAAATCAAACCAGTCCACTCATCCAGTTCAGCCTCCACATCCATAAATGCCTGCCACCCCCATAGGGGCAGCTGGGGATGATCCCATGGGATGGGGAAAGGACAGGCTGCTGTTCCTGGCAACAGCACTGCTCCAAAGCCCTCACCAAGCTCTGCTCAACAAGGCTCAATCTTTACACCATGTATTGTTATAGTGAATAAACAGCCTCAGGACTCACCCAGAAATTGGTCCATCTTCTTGCTTACCAGTGGTGTCATCTGCAAAAACAACAGTAAGAACAAAGGAATTATTCAAGTGAAAGGAAAAAAGCTAAATTCAGGCACAAAAGGCATCACAGGTACAGAAATACCCAGCAGTGCCAAGACAAGTCCAACACTCTCTTTTCAACAAAGTTCAACCAGAAATGGAACAACTAAAAATCAACCCAACCCAACAAACACCATCCATCTGCAGAGGTGATGTCTCACACCAAACCAAATCCAAAATGTATATCCTAACTCTCAGAGAACAGAGCCAACTATCAGATAGGAACTGAAGTCACCTATCAAGGTCTTTATATAGAATTTTAACGTTAAGGGAAGAAGCAACATAAAAGCATTCATGTGCAAAGCCTATGGGGAGGACAAAGACGTTTCAATAAAGTCCTGTGGTTTATACCGGCCACATCCCAGCCCCGTTAGCCATGGGTTTCACAAGGTTTGGGTGATTAGCGAACTCAAACTCTTAACAAAGCATCTCGTTAACCGCCCTGCACCAGTGTTATTGATAAAAGGACAGTAACACACCGCCACCCGCCCACAAGAGCCGCTCAAGCGCTCCTGAGGGGAGGCCGGGGGCGGACGCGGGTTCCTCTCCGGGCCCGGGGGCAGAGGTCGGTCCGTCTGAGGGGGCCCAGAGAGAGATGCCCGTCCCTCCATCCTTCCCTCCCTCCCTCCTTCCGCGGGGCCGCCCCCGGTCCCGCACGGCCCCGCAGCCGGGGGCGGCCCTGAGGCGGGGCCGGGCCCGCTGCCGGCCGGGCCCCGCGCTGCCCGCGGTACCTACCCCCGTACAGCCAGTGCTCCTCGTCCTCCTCCGCCTCCAGCGGCGCCGCGCCCGACACGGCGCTGGCGGCCGGCGGCTCCAGCTCGGTGGCCATGGCGGCCGCGGGGCTGCGGGGAGCGGCGGCGGGAGGAGGAGGAGGAGGAGCGGCGGCCCCGCTCGGCTCCCGCCGGGCCCGGGCGCGGCGCTCGGGCGGGGGTTCGGCGGCCGCGCTACGGCGCCGCCATTGCTCCTTCTATGGCGGGAGGGGGGGCGAGACCCCCGGCGTGGGCGCGCAGGGCCCCTGAGCCGCCCGCCCCGCGCTGCCGGGCCCTAGAGCCGCCCGCGGTGCTCCGCCGGGCCCTAGAGCCGCCCGAGCGACCCGCAGGGCCCTAGTGCCGCCGGCCGCACGGAGCCGCACTGCCGGCCCCGCCGGGCCCTACCGCCGCCCTCAGAGCCCCGCCGGGCCCCGGCGCCGCTCGCCCGCCAAGCCCGCCCCGCCAACCCTACGCGCGCATGCGCGGTGGGAGAGCGCGGCCCTGCCCGCGGAGCGCTCCGCTGAGGGGATTGGGGGCTCTCGGCCCTCGCCGCGGGTCTCGCCGCGCTGAGGCGGCGCGGAAAGGAACGCAGAGCCCGAACGGCTGCTGTGGCGCCTCCCGCTCGGAGCTGCCCGGGAAGGACGGAGGAGTCCCGCAGGATTGCCGAGGAGGCACCGGGAAGCACTGAACGCCGCTGGGTGTCACGGCTGTCAGCGCAGCTGCCGGCTCCCGAGCCGCTGCGGACACACTCGGGTCTGTCTGGGTGCGGTTTCACCTCCCAGGTCCGGCCGTGCAGCTCCTCGGTGAACGCTGAACTTTAGCGCCTGGAGATGCAGCGCCTAAGGCTCCTTCTGCCGCTCCACCGGGGAGCTCCTGTCTGAGCATCCCCCTCCCCTCTCCCAGAGCCCTTACCTCCATCAGCATCACAGGGAAACTTAGAGCAAGCTGATTTTCAGCACTAATTCTCACAAAAACCATAGAGAATCCTGAAGCAAGTTACCTTTTCCATGCACTAAACAGCTGCAGAAAAATCCCAGATTAAAGTGTTCCCCTGCAGTTCCGGTGGGGCTGAGGCGCATTCCTGCTCCTTGTGCCCTGCTGGACCCTACACTGGGAATGTTGAATGAATACTCACCGTAGGAACTGGAATGGGACATCCAAAAATCACCAGGAACTGATGAGACTCCTGGTTATACCAGTGAGATCCCTGGTTATACTGAGGAACACAGGTTAACTCTGCAGAGGTGGGAAAGTGCTGCTCACCACCAGGCCTCAGCAGTGCCTTTCCATTTTCCACTCTTTTCCATTTACAGCAAAACCCAGAATTCCTTTTGCTGCTCTGTTCAGACACTTCACGGTCAAAAATGTCCAAGGAGATCATTGTAGAATGTAGTTTTCAATTACCCCTCCAGGCTTGCACACCATATAATTTACAGTAAATACACATCAGTCATCACCTTTTGATTAATATTTGCCTTTTAATTTTAAATTCTTATTAGTCTGAGAGCTACTGTAATTCCTCTTTCCAATTTTATTACCTATCCCATGTTGCACTGTTGTGAAAAAGTGTTTCTTTTCTAGCGAAAATCTCAGGTTATATTTATCACTGAATACAAAAATACAAACCTAGTTCCTGCAGAAATTTTAATTTACTGCTCAAGGAAGGCTACTATAGATAACATAAAGACTGTGAAATAAAATGTGAATATATTGGAAAGATCATTACCTAAACACATTCAGTGATTAGGGAAAATGTAGAATTCAGCAGGTTAGCCCAGACCCAAATCCGCTGTTTGCATGTTTATAAAATAACCAGATGTAAATCAACCAAGTCCAGGTAGATTCCATCTCCCAGAAAAACCACAACAAGGAAATTACTGATTCAGTCAGATGTAGAAATAACAGAAATATTTAAAGCAGGTCAGGGACTAAGTAAGTAAAAGGGCATTTAGAAAATCATAAGCAAAATTCAGGCATCTATCTGGGAACGAATCTTTTTAGTAAACTCATTTGTGTTAATTTTGCAGACTGAATCAGCCTGTGACAAACACTTCTCACAGGAAGACCGGGAGCACAAATAAAAGGAGAATTGGAGGGCTGGGAGGACACAGTAATGGAAATATTGAGAGATTCACCAGCACAAAGTGTCAGATGCTGAGTCTGGACTGATGAGTGTCTGCAGGGAACTTGTATAAACTACAAGTGGCTGAAGAGAAACAGCCCCAGATTTATCACAGAACAGCCATGGATCAGAAATGCAATACAGCCACTAAGGAGACAAATGTGACCCTTTAAATTTCATGGATCACATTCTTTTCACACAAGAGAGGGAACTATCAACACTGAAATAAATACCTGGTGCCTTCTTGGCCATGAGCCACTTACTGGAATATTGTTCCTGGTCACTCCTATTCAAGGAAAATTAATTCAAATAAATGCAAGCAGGATGAACAGAAACAGAACTCTGCTTTTGAGAGGAGGCAAACATTTAATTTGGTCTAAGAAATGAAGGGTTGAAGTCTCTCCAAGCTTCACTAAAAAAATAAACTCAGCTAGAACAGTTCAAGTAATGACAGACACAGCATTATAAATACACTGGCACAGACAGCACAGCAAGCTGCTGCACCAACAGGTCTGAGACTGCCTTCCACAGAGGCAGGGCCAAATCCCCAATATCCTCAGCACAGGCCTTTGCTGCTCAGTCTGGGCAATTACATCTCCTAAAGCCCCCAGGGATTAACTCCTGACTCAGCCCCTCATCCTCCTTCTGGCTGAACACCCCAGAAACATTCCCTACTTTCTCAGCCAACATCCAGGATCAGCTCCATGCTCCAGCAGCCCTGGCTTTGCCCAGAGCCACTTCCAACACAAACATTGCACGTGCCCCTTTCAGGAATGCGTGCTTTCCCCTCAGGGATGAGCCAAAGGCTTTAGTTTGCAGTCCCGCTGTCACAGCTCCAAAGGCAGGCTGCTCACACACACAGAGGGCTGCTGTGCTGGGCACAAACCCCTCTGGGAGCCAGGATCTGTTCACCCTCACTCCCTGTCCCTGCTCAGGCTGGCTCCCTGGCAGGTGGGAGAAAACCTCTCTGCTTTTGGAGGGGAATGCTGCAGGGAGAGATTCCTTCCTCCCTTACCAGGGAGGGTCTGTGAGCCCAGCAGAAAATAATGGAATTGTTAAAGCTGGCAAAGACTTTGCAGATCACCAGTGCAACCATCAACCAGCAGCACCACCCTGGTCACCACTAAACCACGTCCTCCAGGGCCACATCCACATTTTCCAACACTTCCAGGGATGGGGACTCCACCACTGTCCTGGCAGGAAGGTGGATCACCAGGAAAATCAGATTGATGATCATTCTGCAGTTCTCATCTTTGGAAATCCCTCCTGTGCTTTCCAAGCCTTGTTTGAATGAGCCAAGGCCCTGGCCTGGCTGTGTCAGGTGTCTCATTTAGACACCAGCACTGCTGCCATCCCACTAAAACACCTCTACAGGGAAAGACACAGAAAATTTCAGGTTTTTTTTTCCATAAACACATTGCACTACTCAAGGTTTTCATCTCTGAATTTAATTAAAGAAAAATGTCTCAAAGTGATGAAGCATGTCTGACTTCCAGCTTCTTTCAATGGCACAAGCCAGTGCAGTAAATTATAGAAAGCAAGCTCAGTTAGAATTTTATTTTCATTTAAAATAAAAAATAGAGAGAAAACTCTCCAGACGTGAGGTCCTGTTAAAAAAGTGGCTGTTCACTTGTAAACAGAATAAAAGTGTTAAGAACACAGTTTCATACAGCTTAAACAAAACCACTTTTCAGAAGCAATACAAGTATGTTACAACACTGTAAGAACACCAAAAGCAGAAAACAAAAGAATGGCAGAAGAATCACTAACATTGCTTACTAAAGTGATAAATAATTGATGGTGAATGTTAATAGCTGGACATTTTTATTGCTCCAATGGTAGTGTGTTGACAAGAAAATGTAGTAAACTGTCAGTGGGACAATAATAAACATCAATTTATGGTTTTGCATATGGAGTTTTGTACCTATCAAGAAGAGCTTAGGAACTTTTTTTTTGTATTTATCAAAACCACACCAGATTTAATAAATTTTTTTCTCTGTTTAAAAGTCACCCATTTACAACCTAACCCACACTCCCTAAAGTTGGGTGTGCATGTTTGAACACTTGTGTGTTCCACCTCTGGGAAAACACCTTTGGGCAGGTGGGGAATCACTGAGGAGGAGCTTTGATGCTCTGCCAGAGTTCTGCACTCCTTCAGTACTCTCCAGATCCTAAACTTTCTAGATACAAACCCAAAGATTGCCTGGATAAAATCTAGGAACAAAATTAGTGTCAACATGTTGATGTGAAGAAATAAACACTGATTTGGTAGACAGTAGCTGCTTTTAGAAATCTGCTGCAAACTCCCACTCCTGAGAGGGACCAGTGAATTCCCTTTTCTCCTTCTCTGCACAATGGTGTTGGAACCAGCCAAGGCACTTTCTTTACCACTTCCACTCACTCTGCTGACTTTCATCTGTTACATGGCTACAAATTCTGACAGATACCCTCCATGAACACTTCACCAACTCATGCTGATCATTTACTGTCAAAAATGAGATTTCCAGTCCTGGGAGACAGAATTACCTGTGATGTTTTGGCATTAAAGGCCAGGCCAAGCAAAAAGAACCTGTGTAGAGTTCACAGCAGTACTGCCAGCTGCCCTCACCTTCCAGTGAGCTGTGAATCCTGTGTCTTTCACATGCAAATGTAATACTGCTGCTGGTTTTGCATTTTAATGCAAATTTATCTACTCATTAAAACATGGAGCTTACTGTAAATGACAGGTTTGGCTCTGGTTCTTTATGTTATGGCCACATAATTAAATGTCAATTAAAACACAAAGACAAGACCCATTCATGGTTTCAAGACTGCACAAGTAATAATTAAGGACAAATTAAAATGTATAGGATTTATGTATTTAAAATGTAAACTTTACAAATTAATATCATGTGCTTAAGTGTTCAAGGCCAGTTTGGATGGAGCTCTGAGCAACCTGGGCTGGTGGAAGGAGGGGGTGGAATGAGAGGAGCTTTGGGGTCCCTTCCACCCAACCCATTCTGTGGTTCCATGGGAAGTGCCTGTTCTCCCCTTTGGGCAAGTACAACGAGAAAACAGAGTTGCATGAAGAAGAAAATCAGAACCTGCTGAGATTTCTTGAGTATTTTGCACAACAAAGTTCTGGCAGAACAGTAAGGAACTTCCATTATTCTGTTAATTACTCCAGAAACTCATTTGTCAGTGAAATCCAAAGAAAGAACTGAGTGTGCCATTTCAGTTTTGGTTTACTCTGCCTTTTCTGCCATTATTTTCTCTGCTTCCAGTTAACACTCATCCCCAAAAAACAGAAATAAATTGGAGACAACACTTTGCTTGGTTCTGCAATGGAAATCTCAGTTGCAAGGTGTAGCTAATGATAATTTCAAACAACACAGGAGGTTTTTATTCATGTTAGAAATGCAATTACACATTTAGTTGTCACCAATCTACCAGTCAAACAAAGTTTCTGCATGAAATGTGCAGATTTCAAACTCTGAACCATCAGTCTGGGACAGGAAAGAGCACAAACTTCCCTTTGAGTAACAACTTGCATAAAACTGGCCTTCTGTAAACACTGTGTACAAGGAATCTGACCTACTACAGGTATTAGGATGTAATGGTCTGACAAATACTGTATTTTAATAGCATATTGCAAACTGGAGAGATGCAAATACATTCAGAGGAAACCCCAAGTCACCCTGAAACTAAAAAGCAACTTGGGATGATGTTGCAGGGAGTCAAGATGCTGCAAAGAAATGCCTGGACACTGATAATGAAATCCACCACAACTTGCAGATTCTCAGTTATCTGCTGGGCTTTGTTATTTCTAGTTAGGAAAGGCAAGGAACTTGCAACAATTTCCATTTGCTTTCTTTTATCAAGTGCTCTTGCTTAGATCAGCCATTAGAGGAAGTTTTTCTACAATGACTTCCCTTCCTGAGATCAGGCAAACAGGGAAGAATCCAAAATAATACTGAATTCCACAAGGCTCTCCTGGCTCTCCAGACAGTGCCTGACTGCCAAAACATATTCAGAAGCCCCTTCAACTGCTGCACTTGCTCCCCTCAGCATGTTTGGAATCTCCACTTTGACTGAGATAAAACCTCTTTCCACTGGAAGGGACTTCATGTCACTAAACTGTGAAAATGCTGAAGTGCAACCACCCCAGTAACAAAGGTGCTGCTTCAGCTTGGATTTGGCTGTTTCTGATTTTTCTCTTCTGGAACAAAGATCCCCGATTTGAGGCTAATTTTTCCTGACTTCAAAACAAAATAGAACTTAACATCCATATATTCCTCGCTTCAAAAGAGACTTTAGGGTATTTTGTTAACAACAGCTGCCATCTACCCCACAAATGCAGCTTCTGCAGAGGTGAAGATTTCAGCTTTGTATTTCAGGTGCTGCAAACACCAGCTGAAATACTTTTCAAAATAAAGACAGAAATGCTATGCATTTTTCATCCATTTACTAAACAAAGTGCAACTGAGCCCTACACATCTGACATATGTACAAACTCTTTATGGCTTTCCCATAAAAGCAGTGTGGGTGGGGCTGTACAATCCCAGGGGAACGAGCACGTGGAACAGATGCTGGGGATGTTGGCAATAGAATAAGAGCTATAATACATTCTGTAAACCTTGGCATACCACACTTTACATTATGCAAAGAGTCAATATTTACAAATCCATAGTGGGTAAACTAAAGAACCCCCTAAATGTAAATGATGATTTTGCAAAGTGCAGGACAAAACCAGTGCTGTTGAATGCAAGTCCTATGCAAGCAGGTTCTACTAAAATCATTACTACTGGAGTTTACCTGGACATTCCTACTGAGGGTTTCTAGGATTGCAACACTTAGGATGAAATATAGGATGACACAGCTTTAGGATGCACATTGGAGGACAGCAAAGAGAGAAATTAATAAGGCAGCATGCTCAGAACAAGTTTAAGCAGCACTGATGTTAAGATCCCTAGTGGCAACTCTATCAGTTATTGGTAATGTTAAAAATTCAGAGTGCAACATAGAAGCCTCGTTTAACATAAAAAAATGTGCAAATTGTTCTCTTCTTAACAAAAGAAAGTAACAGCAAGGAAGAGTTCTACTGAAGAACATTTTTAAGTCACAGCAAAGTAGACCATCTTCTTTCCAAAATCATCTACAAGGCACTAAGGGTAGAAAATGACAGGTAACATGAAAGACCAATGTTGTTCCTCAGTCAGGTCGAAATATGGGGTATTTTGGTAAGAACTCTATTAATATTACCTGTTGAAGAAGGGAAAAAGACAAGAACAGAAGACAGTAACCAAAAAGTTCAAAGCTTCAGCACAATTTGCATGACATTTGCTAATTCATAAGACTAAATATATCTGAGATAGTCAGTGAGGAGGGAATGTTCCCCAGGGTAACAAAGCAGAGATTGCAGTCATTCTGAAATAGAGGGATTCTGGGTGCTTGGCTTTTTTTGGGGTGGATCTCTTTCCTAAAGCCTACACAATCTTCACATGTTAAAGGGGATAGGGGAGTGGTAGAACCACAGAAATATTTGAAATTCTGCTTTTCTACAAGGTCTGTCTTGTTTACAACCATGTGAAATTTAGAGCTGGCAAAAAATACCCCACCAAAACAAACCAAAAGCAAAAATAAAAAAGAAAAGGTCCAACCAAAAACCCACATTTCTATAAAGATGCAATATTTCTGCAAAATTATTTGAATTAAAGGGGTTATGAACACCACTGGAAAAGGAGGATAGGTGTTAAGGAGCTATGGACTGGTGCTGGTGTGGGAATCACTCCAATGCAGAAAGTCCCAGTGGGTCTCCCTCATTTCAAATTACAGACAAACTGCACATTTGACTGGGAGATCTTTCTGCACAAGGTGACCACTAAGTAAAGGATTTTCTCTATCAAATCATAGTTCTGTTGACTAGCAATAAATAACAAGCAATACTCACATATTCCATCATATTGCTAGTTTCACATTTCCTTTTACTCAGCTTCCAGTGCAAACCAAGCTAAGGAAATAATTAACAAAGGATTAGCACAGCCTTGTTTGGATGGGTAATGCAACAAGCATTAGCAATACTGAATTATCAGCATCTATTAACTATCTATTTATTATTTATTAGGATCTATATCTTTACAGGATAAAGTAAGGAATTATGACAAGATTGTAACATCCTTCATTGCTAATATCCTTAAAGCTGAAAAAATCAAGCACTCTTTTCTTACCTTATGATATAGTCTGTTATTTTCCCATTCTAATAACTTCTGAATTGATCTTCTAGTCTAGAAAGGAAGTCAGAAGTGGATCAGAAATGGTTCAGCAGATGCTCTCATCCAGCAGGATCTCACTGCTGCATTTCTGGCTAAGGTGAATTCATAGTAAGTTAAGTTTTATAAAAGTAGAACAAGCCAAAGAAGAAATACATGGAAATCTTATCACTTCACTCCCACTCCCCTTTTTTCAAAAAAGGAAAACACTCATGGGTTTTTTGTTAACTTGGAATCACTGGAAAAATTTCTAAGATCAAGTGCAACTTAGGCCTGTGGCTTTTCCAGAGTTCATTCAGTTAGTAAGAGATCCTTTTGAATTTGGTGGTTTTACCTCCCACAGCCAACAGAACAGAGTCTCCTGGCCAAATCCTGCACTCACTGCAGGTGTTCTGCTGAAAACACACATTTCCATACATTTAATTTCCAGATTTTGCTAAGGGAATTGTGATCTGGATCTTGGAAGAAACTCCTACCACCAAACTCCAGTTCACAACAAATTATTTTCAACTCTTGGCTACCAAATGTGTCCTTCATGTCCTGCTCTTTCCATGACTGTGGAGAGGAGATAATTTCTCAAGTTTCAGTGATTTTGAAGGTCACACAAAGACAGCTGGCATGATCCTGCATGGTATACATTTAATTTTAATCACTGCATGGTTGTTATCACCCTCACACCCCCACAGAAGTGCCATCATTTCCCCTACCTGTGGCATACTCTCTGCAGCCTTGAGAATTTCACATAATTAATGGGCATTTATTTAGATTTTCATTGGTACAGGGATATTAAAAATGGCTTTAAAACTGCAAATACTCCTTTTGTATCTCTCAGGCATAAACCTCTGCAATAATTAAGTTTATAAAAGCAGTTAAAATGAACTAAAACAACTCCTGTAACTTTTTAGTGATGCAGCTTCAGTGATGAGCACTTCAATAAGTTACCACATTAATGCATTTCCAATATTTACTGCTGTGATAAATCAATTCTAAACACAAACCACTGAGGTAATTGACTAAAGTGCTTTCCAAAGTTATTACTTTGGGTCTGATTGCAGGAGTGGTCAACTCTGTTAGGGGGGAAGTCTAGAAAATAAATCTGTTCTTGTTCCTAACAGAAACAGAACAGTAAAATACAGCAAATAAAGCACAGCTCTGAAATGTTATGGTGCCTATTGCATACAAAAAAAGTGATTTTTAAATTTGAAAAATATTTAATTGGGGGGTGGAGGGAGTGGGGATGGGGGATGTGAAGAGAAGTGATTTTTCAGTCTTATTCTGACAATCTTTGATGGTCATGAAGGTTCAGTTCTACACTCAATTCTCAGACCTTGAAAAATCCTGGAAATTTAGAGTATCATATATTCCATTCTGTTTGAACTGAGAGGAGATCAGCTATTCTTAAAACTGGTAATTTGGTGTAATTTCAATTTTTTTCTATTTTCGAAGATGGAAACCAGAATAACCTTTTGAATGTGGGTTTTAAAATGGGGAAGATATTATGAAAAGTTACTTAACCCTACCAATAATTTAAAAATCCATAGGATGTGATGAAAGATGGACTCACTCTTTTGTTAAGACAGACCACAGGCCAGAGGCTGCAGCCCAGGGTGCAGCAGCAGCACAGGCAGCCACAGAGCAGCCACTTCACATTGACAGGGAGGTTCTTCCTCAGGCAGGCGTTCACTCGGCTGATGCTGGTCTTGAATTCCTCAGGGGCCACCTGCAACAGAGGGCTCAGCTTCAGGGAGAGCAGCACAGGTGAATTTTCTCACAAATTGCCTCTACAGGTTCAAATGAAAAGGAAATGACACAATCTTCTAAAGCACTGGTCACCCAGTGAGCATGAGAAGTCATTTTCCTGCCACAAGTTCATTTCTGGTGTGTGCACTGCACAAATCTGAGTTCAAAAGTCAAACATCTTTTAGATGAGCAGCTCATCTGTATTTATTGCACCAGAAATTAATAAATGGGCCTGAAAACACAATGGGCCCAGATAAAATCAGAACTGGGACACAGCTGGGCAGTACATGCACTGGCTACACTGAGCAAAACCATGGAACAATGACAGATGTCTGCTTTCCAAGGGAGTGTGGGAGCACTGGAGCAAAACCAGGTACCACAGAAAGGGAGAAGATTGTCCAAATTAGTGTCACACTAATGTAAGTCTACACTGGGCCTGGGTGAAGGCTCTGTCCACAAATCACTTCCTGAAGTGGCCCAAAATGAAGCCACAACTTCCCTCATGGCTGCTTCCTAAAATAGGGAATCTAGAAAGGAATTCACTGGATTGTATTGGAGGCAGAGCAATGCACCTTGTACAGGGTTAGGAATAAAACCTTACTGAAAACTAGGTATAAAATACTAATATCTAATACTAGGTACACTTATACCTAATACTAGGTATAAAATACTAATTTTATACCTAGTATTAGGTATAAGTATATACCAATACAGGTATAAAATACTTATTCCTGAATTTCAAAAACTTTTTGAAATTCAAGAATTAGAATTTTATACCTGTGTTGCCACTGCAGAGTCACAGTGGAATTACACATTTTGTATCAGAAAGAAGCTCTTTTCCCCAATAACTGCCTTTCTCACCTACTCTTTTCTCCAATAACTCACATTTCTCACCCCAAATCCCTCACCTCCCTACAGAACCCAAGTCACTCCATCTGACAAGCCAAACATGGATTGGAGGCAGTGACTCCAAGATGACACCCTTGACTCTAATGCTGTCCAGCATCAAATACACAAAGCAGAACAAACCAGGACCAATGAGACCTGACCAGGCAGGCACAACTCAGGACAATTAAAACCCCATTTTTCCTACCTCCCTGCCATGTGCATGCAAATCCCCAGTGTGAGCCTGCACACAAAGCTGTGCCCCACAACCCCCACCCAGGGCAGCCCAGCTCTGCTCATCTGGCTCTGCAAACAAGGGCAGCAACACCAACAAAAGTTCATTTAATGACAAAGATCCTTTTCAGCAGGGGCAAAGCCACAGGGCAGGAAATGGAGAGGACCTGATGCTGCTGCTCTGCCTTTTGAGCTGAATTCTTTAAAGCATTGCAGGGAAGGGAGTAAATAAATACAACATCTGTTTCCTGGCCATTCAGGTCACCAGGCACTACAGAGTCAGGGGGCAGCTGGCCTTGCACACCAGCCAGGCCTACAGTTAAAAACAAGAGAACTTAATCTGTGATTATTTTACAGCAGGAATTAATAAATACATAGAAAGTAATTATTTTGTCCCCCTCCCACATTAAATAGACTGTTTTGCTTTGCATCTACAAACGAAGCAACCAAAAAAAATTGTCTGTTTTACAAGAGGCAGTTTAGGGAAAAAAAATAAAAGAAAATGGTCAAAGAAACCCCCTGAGATCCTTTGTACTGGGACATCTGCAATGAAAAAAATCCCATTGTAATGTGGCAAAGTATCCTGTACTTGCATGTCTCTGGAACAAAGTTTTATGGATTTCTTTGCCAGTGCCAGATCTTGTACTGGGATATAACAAATACCAGATGCACAAGAGCAAAACCATTTCATCTTCAACGTGGGAGAGTGTTTTGTAGGAAACAACATCTGGGCTGGTGGTTTGCAGTAACCTCAGGCAGCTGCTGCAGTCACTGCCTCAAAGTAAACTGAGATTCCTCCATTAACTGGCATTCTCTACTCCTAAGGAAGTTTCCATGGGCCTCATATTTAGGTATCTACAAATGGCACTTCCTTTGATAGGTCTTTTAGAATTTTATATTCTGTTGATGTGAAATATAAAAATAAGCAGGTTTTTTTTTCCTAGAACCCATTCATACTTTTGTAATGAGACTTCCTAAGAAAAGAGAATGTTTCCTTTTCCTTCAGACACAAAGTTTACTGGACCTTGACAACAACACAGCCCAGCCTCCAAATGCAGCTGAACAAACTTGCCAAAGACAATGGAATGGCACAGCCCAGAATTCAGTTTAACAAGAATAACCCTTATCAGTGATAACATCCAACATGAAGAGAACTCAACCAGATTCTCAGATCACAGCTGGCAGAAGAAATTGGGACCTAAGAAGAAAGCCCAGGGAGATTCCCTATTCCTGTGATAATTTTTAGGGACTCACTGTTCACATTTTAAGATGAAAGTTGAAGTACTCTCATTCCTGCAGAGCAAATGGCTAAACCAGAAACCAACTCTGGATGCCACTAAGCAACAGAAAATTCCCATTTCAGGAGTTTTGGTCTGATTTTACCTTAATATAGCATTATGAAAGCAGCACTACCTGCTAACTCACCAAATGTTTTCATGTAAAGCTGAATCATTTGGCTACAACATAAAATGAAATTATTTAAGATGCCTTTGACTAACCCCAACTATTGGATTGTTTCTGCCTTTAGGAAATGGAATCACAACAAATATTTCTGTCACTAGTGACACATCTTCATCTCAAACTAAAGGAACTGGACAGCAAGATAAGCCTCATGTTGTGATAAACAGAAGAAATCACAATTTTGTTGCTCAGTTTACAGCTCAGTGACAGTTAAGCATTGTTACACAGTGATTAAGAACAAAATACCTGTAAATAACTGTTCTAATCTAATAATGAAATGGAATCCAAATGAAAGTCAGCACAGAACTGTTGATTTTCTGACACAATTTTAACTCCTGCCTTCTTGCAGGTACAGCTTTTGAAAGGTGTCTGTGAAGGGGCTGATGTATTTCAATTAACAGAATCAACAGCTCCTCCTGCACAAAGAGCTCCCTAAGAAAGCTCAGTTGTGAGGAATTCTGGAAATCTCTAGGAGAGTTTGTGTCTGGCTCTTGAAAAGAATGAGATAAGCACTTTGCTCCTGGCTGTGCTGTACACCTTGGGAAGGGACATCAGCTCCTTTGAGGAGGGAAAAAAACAAAACAAAACATAAAAGGAAAGGAGGGGGTGTCATAATATTTTACAACAGGATGCAGAGGATCTCCAAACACAGGAAGGGAGGCAGCAAGGCCCAGCAGGCCTGATCTTCCTCCTTCAATCATCATCATCATCAGCCCTATCAATCACACAGCACAATGCCCAGCCCTCAGTTTATGGCTCCCCCTGCCCTGCACACTCCTCTCTGGGCAGGACCCTTTTGTTTCAAGATCAGAGCAGGAAATTCCACTTTTCCCCTTCAGGATCACTGCCTCCATCACTTTCTGGTCACCTGGAGCAGTGGGTGCTATTGTGCTCCACATCACAGAGAATATTTTGGTAAAAGCTTTTTAAGAGAATTAATAATCCTGTAAACCTGCAGCACACAGAATTTAAATTTAACCAGCATTCCAATTTAGGCCAAGGTCCAATTACATTATTAAAAGTTAAATATTGCCTCTGCATTAAGTGTAGTCAAATCTTTTCTTATAATGTTCCTCTGAAAAGAAGCCTGGCTTGGGATTTACAAACCAGGTGAGTTTGTGTCTCATCCTGCAAGACAAATATTAATCCAGCTGAATTAGCCACACCAAACATCTGATGCACCTGGGATTTTCCTTTCCTTTATTATTTTATTGTCTGTGCTTTACCCTCAAATGTACACATCCACCTCTCCCAAGGAAAGCAACAAATGAAGTCTCAATTAAACATTGAAGATGTAATTACAGGCATATAGCTCTAGGCTAACCTACAGCAGCTATGCAGGCTCTGGAAAAACTGGGAGATGGGAAAATGGGGGAATGAGGGGGATTCCAGATTGCAGAAAAACAAAATCATAAGGTTTGCTGTGGGAAAATGGGTGAATGAGGGGGATTCCAGATTTCAGAAAAAGAAAATAATCAGGTTTGCTGCCATCATGATGTGGATGGGCTGAGGGCAGGAAGCTTAAGGAAATTACTGACACAAGAATGTGGCATAAATCCCAAAAGTCTGTGCTTCTGGGAGAAAGGTGTAGCTGCAGAGTTTTCTCTAATTAGGATTTTCATCCTGCTTTACAAACCTACATCTTTTACATCTGTATTTATTCCAAGAAAAGCAGCACCACTGAGAACTCCATCAAGCCCATCTAATGGCTTCATCTCTTACACCCCATTAGCAGATGGGATTTATTATTAATATCAATTCACAAAGCCATTCAGCTTAATGTTACACAGGCAATATGAATAACTATGGCATTGTCTTAGAGGAGCTGAGAACCAATGCAAGTTCAGAGTAAACATTTTAATCCCAATTTGTAAATATTAACAGTCACTGTTATTCATAAATTTTGATTTCATAAAAAGCAAAAAAAATTACATTTTAACCACAAAGAATGTTAATGTAGGGTCTCAGTTGAGTATGACACTGATTGTCATTATTGTAATTATTGAACAGGGTATTTGAAGAAAAACTTACTGAAAAAATGACTGAATTTTCATTTCCAATAGAGATTAAGATGATTGACTGCCTCAGCCAGAGGAGGAAGCAGATTCTTTATTTCTTGCAATAATACAAACTGAAAGACCCACAACTGTGGTTTTTAATGTCTTTCATGGCAGTGGTGGCAGGCAGGAAGAGAAATGTGTTTACTATCTTGTTAGATTGGTGCTCTCCCCTGACAAAAGGGAATTCATTTCCTTGCTCAGAAAGCCCCTCAAATCCACAAGACAACAGAATACCAAGATTCTCAGCAGAGGAGCATCAGCAAATCCCTGCCCATGCCACTCCTGCAGCACTGACTACACCCAGGACAAGAAGGGTAAATGCCAACAGAAGAATTTCCTCTTTTCTGTCTTTGCTAAATTAAGTCCAAGCACTCAAGTGAACTTTAAATTAAGCTTTTGTTCACTGTCTATTTAACAACAGGAGGACAGTCAAGTGGAAAATGTGACAGCCACTGATGCTGGTATTAAAAAGTGTAGACAATATATTAGAGAGACAGAAAGAGATGAAATTATATCATTAAATTTAGTTTTAATGTTTCTTGCCTGGCATTTTCCACAAGCTTATTTATAACAAACTACAACTTGAGCAAAAGAACATCAAAATTGTTTTTTCCAAAATGTATTGTGGCTGTTCAGTGATCAGAAAAGAGTAAGCCTCAGACAAGGTGGTGAAATCTAAGTGCTGCCAGCAGCCCTCACACTGGAATCAGCAGGATTTGTCTTTCTGAGCTCAGTGAGATCCAAAAAGTCCCAGGATGATTTTCAGCACCCAAAACTCCAAGCAGAACCTGCTGTTCAGGGGTGCTGCTGGCAGAGCAGCTGGGCAGCCTCAGCACAAGGGTTTTATTCCCTGGGCTCTGGGGTGAAAATGCAGGAGGAGAAAGCCCAGCTGGATCTGGCAGGAGCAGGAGCAGCCACTCAGCTGCATTTGGTGATTGTTGGGATGACTCAACCTCTGCAAGGGGCTGCAGAGGGAGTGCAGCTCTATGGGATGACATGAGACAAAGTAGAAAGAGCCAAATAAAGTTTTTTTCTTCCCAAATTCTGGAAAAGATAGACAAGAGGGATATAAATCAAAGCAAAAACAAAGCACTAGAGAGTGAAACAGCAGGAAGGAAAAAATTCAAGAGAAAAAGAATTAAGCAATTAAAAGATTAAAAAATATAATTACAAAAATAACTTAAAACTAACTAAGAAATTAGCTAAGATTGAATTAATAGCTACAAATTACTGTTTCTTACACTTGCATTAAGTAAGATGACAGGACTCCAGAAAAAGCAAGAGACTTGTCACCACTAATTTTCAGAACTAAATGGTAATTGTGAAAATGTACTAAAAACCTCCTTAATTTGTAGATTTAACACTATGTTTTGTTCTGTACAGTTTCAGCTAAAACCGATTCACTTCCAGAGCTTTGTCTAAACAAACCCAAGGCTTGTCAGGCATACTCAAAAGAGAGGTCTAGTGTTTGTAGAGATTTAATTCAGCCAGGAGGGAGCACAAACTCCAGGTATTTCAAAAGCAAGGTGAAGTGAGTGCTGCTTTCATGTCTGCATGGAAACAGTGGGATCCATGGCGAGCTTTGCTGCGTTTGGAATGTCAATAATGATAACAATCACTGCAAATCCTCCTTGTTTCCAGCTGCACTGAGGGTGGGCAGTGAGCAGCTGGGTCACACAGGCCACAGGGAACAGTTTTGAGTTGGTTCATGCTCAGGGATCCAACACAGAAACCACTGGATGCACTGGCTCCTCCCATTGAAAAGAACAGTTTAATCTCACACTTACCTTCCCTGTCAGAACAGAAGGAAATTCTGTATCAAACTTGTTGCTCAAGCCAAACCTTGAAAACAAAAGAGACAAACAAAATATATTCCACCTAACTTACTTTGTTTCCCTTAATAAAAAAAATATAATAAGAGGTTTTACTTTAAAAAGAAGCCACTGTTAATGTTTTTTGCCCTTACATTTGCATTATTTCACGGGCTTTGATCTCAGTTAACAAAGGTCTCTGTACATTCAGCCATTTCAGACACAAACACAGCTCTCCTTACTTCAGTATCTCCAGAATGCAAAAATCCTGTCCCAATTAGATGGCAGCAAGTTTCAATCTTTGATTTCTGTAAGAAAAAACCCTCCAGCTATGAGATCCCAGGTTCAACAACCCTTTTACTTTCTTACACATGCAGTTGTTCCACATGCAACAGATGAAGTTTGTTTTAAAGAACCCATTCATCATCATCCTAGAAATTTTTAACTATGTGGTTTTAAAAGCTTCCTTTGGGCTGAGTTAAGGTACCTCATAAGAGCCTACACAAAGGAGACTTTTACAACAACTGCGAAATTCAAGAAAATTAAGTTTTGGGTACCACTGTGACTATTTTTCACTGAAGTGTTTTGGGGTTTGAGCAAAAGGTTTTCCTTATAACCAGTGAAAGCTCCAGGGAGCTGGATTTGGCTTGTAAACCTGTTACCACTTATTCAAAACTCCTGAACCTTTAAAATTCAGTAATTTAACAAAATACAGCAGCAGCTGGCCCTCAGCTACAATCTGTATGTTTGAAGAAAGTTAAATACATTGTACATCAAATCAGCTCTGCTAAACCATCTCCTGAGTATATGTGCTGAAAAAAACCAAAATACCTGAAAGAATCACTGCCAAAAAGAAGAGCATAAATACATTTGGAGTTATTGAAGAAACAAACTTTGCTTTGAGTCAAACTGACACCTGCCATACTCCAAACTGGTCCCAGACAATACCAGTATTGCTGAAATATCACAGACTTGTGGGATGGTTTGGGTTGGAAGGACCTTGAAGGTCCCAAACCTCCCAGGACATCAGTGCCCATCATCAGATCTCACACACACACTCCTGTGCGCTCTGTAATACCCCAGATACACAAAATTGAGAACTGAAATTGCTCCCAGGTAACAAAAAATCACATCAACCTTAATGAAGAGAGAGGCAGAGCAGAAGAACTTGTGCTGGCTCTAGAAATTCAGTGACTGAAATGTTTGCCAACAACACTGGTGAAGTTCAATCCAGTCCTTTGATGAATAATTTAAGTTAGAGCCTCTTGTAAAGAGCAATATTTGTGTAAAACATTACAAAAAACCCCAAAGAGTAAAACCCGTAAGATTTTAGGCAAGCACAAAGGTTACTAACACAGCACATTTCCATTCTCTGTACTTTGGTAAGTCAGCCTCCACATTTTGTACCTTTTCAAGCTGAAATCTTCCAGGTTTTGTAATGTTATATATTTAGTTTTAAGGAAGCTTGGAGAGCAATGAAGTAGTCTTTCCAGTCTTAAAAAAAAAGACTAAAATTATAAAGCACATTCCCAAACTTGCTTTGAGGAACCCAGACTTTTCTGTGCATCAGCAATGGAACAACCTGGAATGATCACAAAGCAGGAGCAATCAGACAACACAGTAAAAGAACTACTGGAAAACTCAAGAATTATTTACTCTACCCATCTAACAGAGCAATTCCACTAAACCAGCCACAGGTCCATCTTGTCCTCAACACTGATTCTTACAGTGGCCAGGAGGAGCTTAGGATACAGCAAAAGAAATGAAAAAAAAAGAGCAAAGATGTCCCAGCTGCTCCTCAGAACCCTCCTCTGACCTTCAACAATCCAGAGTTCAAACACTTCCTAAGCCATAGGTAGTGTCTTTTATCTCTCTGATCAAATATACTCATGAAAATTCCCACTGCATCCCAATTTCCATAAAGAACAAGATAAATTAGTGCTTTCTGATTAATAAATCTGATTAGGAATGCAAGATCACAATGTGTTTTGGGTTAAATTTCAAAGCTGATGTTGGGACACATATTAAAACTCCCTTCAGCTGCAGCACGTCCAGGAAACCTGAGTTACAGAATGGCATCTCTCCCACTGACACCTGTGAGTGCCTAAAGAATAAAACTTTATATTTTAACTATAATTTAAACACTTTATTTAGTCAGAATCACTGATGGCCTTTAGTAGAGTTTTACTGAAATATCTCTGGAAGTTTTACAGACTATTCTGTGATTATTTACTACAGGGCTTAGAAACATTAAAGTCCTGTTAGATGGGGCAGAGGGGTGACCCAACAACCAAATAAAATAAAAAGATTGAAGCAGATGTTACACAGTTATATAGCATTACAGGCAACTTTGTGAAAGTACTGAAGTGTTATTAGAACCTTCCATGTAAAGAAGTTAAAATCTAGAGTATTGATCAAGAGGTAATTAACTTAATTACACTTCCTACAACAGACTGGTGATCTAGCATGAGCAGGAAATGAAATCTTTGAAATCTGTGAAATCTTCTAAAATGCAGAATATTTAAAATGACAATAACATCAATTCCAGTAGCTGTCCCTTAAGTCACTCAGAGCAGCAGCTGGTGGTGATTTATTTCTGGGCCAGTTCTGTGACTCCTCAGTGCAAGCTGCCCAAAGTGTAACATTCAGCAATTCAGATCAGTCACCCACGTTCTCTGTTGCACTTCCCTCACTGCATGACAAGCACCTCCCAGAGCCAGGCACTGTTTCCTGGAGGCTGCAGCAGAACCAGGATGACCTCACTTGCCACTTCTGGCCCTCCTTCCCTGTTTTCATGGATGGCACCAGGCAAATCCCATCACCTCATTTCCCCCATCTGCAGAGAGGTGAGAACACAACTTGTCCTAGGGAGCTATAATAAGAGAAATGCATCAATCCCTCAGTAAAGGCTGAAATGAACATCTTGAACCACCAGTTGCAAACCCCACCTGCAACAGGTACACAAGATAATGTTTATCAGTTTACAAAGCAGGAGCTCAGGTTTTCTGTCCCCAGAACTGAAACAGGAAGAGTTTGGAAATACTTTCTTACATTTACAAGAGAAATATTTCAAGGTGCTTTGCCTTTTTAGTTTGACTTAAACCTCACCTCATTCTCAGCTCTCCCACTCCTGTATTTATAGATAGTAATCAGCCTTACTGGACTGCACAAGTCAAACCTGTTCAGAGAAGCTCTCCAAGCCCCTGTGAGCAGAGCTCCCTTCCCCACACCTAATCCGGGTCATGTTGAACCTCTCTGCAAAGTGGAGCTCACACACTGCTCTTTGTGAGCTCTCAGCTGAGCTTTGGCCAACATTAGAGGGTAGAGATGACATTCCTCAAGAGCCCTGAGCTGAAATCTCCTTGGACATTTAACATTTCCCAGTTCAGAACATTCTCCTGTGGAGCCAACAGAACTATCCAAGAATCCTTACCCACAGATGATGTTTTGGAAAATGAAGTTTTTGGTAATGAGCAGAAGGCTGAGGTAATTTGCTGTTTTAAATATGGGGAAGGTGGAACAATACCAGATAATACTCAAATGTTATCTCAACTGGCTCTTCCCTCTCTTCCCCAGCTGATGAAAATAAACTTTTCATCAGCACCTGTGGGTCCCTGGGGCACTCCTACAGAAAACAGGATACAACACCAAAAGTTAACTTCCACTTTGCAGACTTCAGCAGCAAGCTGGATCCTAATGGCAAAAATATGTTTAATTGCTATTTCATTACCATCCATCCAAATGGACTTAATGATATGGAAAAATTATAGCAGATAAATAGAACCCTACAGGCAAGTTCCAGTTTGCTTACTGCTCTGTTTTTGGAAGTTGTTGCCTTTGCTTTGCTAGGCATGACTCAGTCCTCACTACAAATGTCTGTGCAGATCCTTGGATACACCAAGCAGCCACACTGACTATGGCAGAAACAGCAGACAAGGTGTTAGAACTCATCAAAAGGGAATTGCAGAAGAAAAGGCATTTATTAGGACCTAGTAATTTATCTGTGCTAAAATTCAAAAGCTTTCAAAACCAATAAATATGACAGAATTTTTTCGAAGAATCCTGGACAAGATGAACATTGATTTTGCCAACCATTTTTACACACATCCTCTTTAACTAAAATAAAACAAATGCATTTTACATGGTCACTCTCACCACACATAGGGGTAGAATGGCTAGCAAAAGTAAAGTGGGAAAAGCAAGATCTTGCCAAATACCCTCAGAAAACTCTTGGAATTTACATTTAGTACTGCTGGATATTGCAGAATAGTTACTCTGTCAGAGCAAGCAGCTCACTGACAAGGTCATAAGAATAAAAAGTCTCTTGCAGGAAACTGAGTGTTTGAATCTACCAACTTGGGAGCTTTGTAAGAGAACTGGACATGAAAAGCTGCAGCAGATGACCCTGGAATTTGAGAACTATCCCTTCTCTATACACCAAAAGTATCCAAGAAGGCCAATGTCAGCTGAGGAACAGGAGACATCTGAAACAAAAATCCAAGGGAAACAATGGCTTTATAAAGATAACTGGTTTTCTTTTTTTAATAAAGTCTGACCTGCCAGGACAGATATTTTCATTAGCAAACAACCCCAGGTTTTCCTGGATGACGTCTCTCCCTTCAGTAACTGGAGCAGGCTGATTTCAAAAGCAGCAGCCTCTGTGTGATCAAAAAGTGACAGAGTTCCAACACACAAACTCCTTGGGAAGCAAACCAGCTCCCATTTAACAGGAGGTTGGGATTATGCACTCCAGTGCCCAGGGTTTACTTGCATTTTATTGGTAACATCCAAGAACTGTTTTTAGGAGTATAAGGAGATTTTAAAATACAGCATGAGCTGATAAAAGCTGCCTCCTATCATGCAGGTAGGTCCTGTTACAGGAAGAAAACTGAGAGGGGTGGGAGAAAGGGAAAATAAGTTGGATGGGAACAGGGGCACATAGCTAAGGATTTCCACTTCACTGACAAGAGTGCTTCTTGTGATGTAGACATCCCTAGTCCTTGGATAAGCTCCTGCCCATCCCAAAAAATGCTGGAGCCAAGAAGGACCTGTAAGTAACATCACTAACACACAAAAAGCATCACAGAAAGCAAAGCAGATGAGTGTGTAATGCTTTTTTCCAGTTCAGCACTTCAAATCAGGTAGCTCCTAAGATGGGTCCTTGGTATTCTGAGCATCTTTGCTGGTGTTCCACCTCTCCTTTAGTCAGGCCAGCAGCTCTTTGGGGGGAGGACACAAAGAAATTCCATCTGCACGAGCAAATGCACTGCGGTGCAGCAGAGCAACTCCCCACTGGCACCAGCTCAAGGCAATCCTGAGGACACAGATCCAGCCCCACATCCCCAGCATGGCAGAGCCTCCCCCAGCCAGAGCTTCTGCTGCAGGGCCTTACAGCACACTGCACCTATTTACTGAGAGAAATGGCAATTTTATGCAATCCAAACACAAGCTCGGTGGGTCTCTGCACAATACATAAATTTCAATACCTCCCTCCCTGCCGTGAAAATTAACATGACAACCAACAACTTGTTAAGGATGCACTTGCTTCTATTAATTCTTCAGCTTGCTGGAGCAGGAATACTAAGAAAATCCCTACGAGTAAACATAACATATAAGGAAACACAGCTTGCTCATCTTCTGTTCAACTGTTTAAATGAGCAGCAAACATTCTGGCTCACGCTGTGTTCCAGTGATAAAAACACTCAATCTAAACCAAACTCTCAACTAAGTTCGGGGCAGATAAAGTAGAGCACGGGCAGGAGCCTCCTCTGCAGTGCAGTGTGGGGGCTCCCTGGCTCAGCTGTGGCACGCAAGGGTCACAGCGAGATGGTCTGAACAGGCTGTTCGTCCTCGCATCGCGTGGACTTTGCTTTTTATCTCACAAATTGTTTGGATGAAGAGGAGCAAGCAGGGAGGGCTGCCAGGGCTGCGCTGCAGCCTCTGCACCGACAGCCAACTCCGGCTGTTCATTCACGGCTGCCTGGGGGTTCCCTCGAGCTACCGGAAAATGCCCACGTTCACCAAGTTCCCCTCACAGACGGGGGACAGGGGCGCAGGGCTGCGGCTCTCGGCCCCGCGGGGCGGGAGCCTGGGGCCGACAGGGCCGGGGCACGGAGCTGCCGCTGCCCTCACCCCTCCCGGCGCTCCCGCCCGGCTCCACCGCCCCGCCACACCGGCCCCTCACGCTGCCCCCGCTCCTTCCTTACACGGTGATGTGCCCGGCGCCCCGTACCGCTACGGGATCGGGCGCGTCGCGGGGCCGGGGCAGCTCCTGGCTCCGCACCACGGGCTCGGGCTCATCCTGCTCCTCCTCGTCCTCCTCCTCCAGCTCGTAGATCGTGTCGAAGTCCGCCATATTGGGCAGCAGGACGCTCATCGCCGGCCCTCCCGCCGCGCCTGCGCAGCGCGCGCCGGGGGCGGGGCCGCGCCTCGGCCACGGCGGCGGGAGGGCGGCGCGCATGCGCAGCGCGGCCCCGCGGGAGCACTGAGGGGAGCGTGCCGCGTACCGTACCGGGCCGCACGGTGCCGCGGTCGGGGCCAGGCTCCCCGCGTCACCCCCTGTGCGAGCTCCGGGGGCGGTGGGGAGCGGCTTGTGGCCGGAGGCGGCCGCTCCGGTGCGCGCCCCTCGCCGCTCCCGGGCGGCGGGTAACGAGCCGGCACGGGGAGCTGCAGAGAGGAGTTAGCGTTGGTGGTTACAGCGAAGGCGGGATAACCTCGTTGAACTTTTAACTTGTTTTCATAGACTCGCTCTAAGCCTTCCGTGCACACGGAAGCGGAATATCGCTACTTTCGTTAGTAGAGTTTATAACTGCCCCCACCTCCCTTCCCGGCGCCCCCCTTCCCGCCCCTCAGGTGCGCGAGGGTCACGAGCCGGCGCGAGCCGCTCCTCAGGGGAGTTTTAATTTGCTGCTTATGCGGAAGCCGGGAAAAAACCTCACTGGATTTTCATTTTTTCCCCAAAAAAACCCACAAAAAAATCAAATCATCCCTGAACCTTCGGCGTACAAGTGAATATCTGTACTCTTATTACCGCATTTATAACTCGTCCGCGCGCCTCCCTCAGGTGCGCTCGCGCCCTTTCCCGCCCCTCAGGTGCGTGAGGGGCGGCTCCTGAGGGAAGGCGGGGGCAGCTGCTGATCCTCCTTTATTTGAACCTCTTTTCCAGGTGTGTTTCTGTGACGGTTTTAATAAAAACACCCAGGTAGTGCTTTCCGCATTTCCCCTCCTATTTTTGCCCGCTGTGTCGCTCCCCGGGGCGCCTGAGGTGAAGACGAGGGAGGGCGGGGGTTGTGGAGTTTTCCCGGAGTTTTGGGGTTTGTTGGTGGGTTTGAAATGTGAGTTACGTGCAGCGTGATGGGGTGGTGAGAGGAGAAGAAAATCCACATAGGAACAGCAAAACTTGGGGGAAAAAAAAATCTCTTAGAATACTTCAGGGGAATGCCCCCATCAGCACACAGGTGTAAGCTATTATTGAGGTAATAAACACTTAATTACACACCTATTGCAAATGGAAAATAATCCAAAAACTATTGGTGTTTCTAATTGCAATAGAAGAGTGAAAAATTATATTATGAGGGGGCATGGTCCTTCTTGGTGTTAGCACAGCTCCTACAAAGTGTTGGCTCTGGTGTGTGTACAAATCAGCATTCCTGACCTGCAGGTACTCTAAGGAATGAGCTCACCTCCTCCTGCATGAGGTAAAAATGGGTCTGTATCCCCGTCTGTCGTTTCCAGGAAACTACTTCCCTCATGAATCATCTTTATTGTTTTTCAGGAGTTTCTAGACTGCAGAAAAATGCAGATGACTCGACAGTGAAAATTTTTGTTGCCTCCAAAAGTAACATTTTATGAGCTACAGTTTTATCACTGCTGCGTGTTCTTACTTCAGCACATTATCCATCTTATGTGGAGCTGCAGGTAAATAATATTCTAAGCTAGAGGAAAAAAAAAAGAGACAAATTGTTATAAAACAAAATTTTGTTCTATTTTTGTCAAAATACCTTTTTCTTATTTAGTGTTGAACGTTGCAGTAAATTGCAGAGAAGGTAAGTAATTGACCAAATACTGAAAATGCATCTGTTTAGAAACATGATAGAAAAAGAGAAAATTGTTCTGTACTTAAGGATCTGATATTTTTTTCTGATGATCTTCGTCTTTATATAGATTCATACCAATGAAAATAAAGTGTTGAAACAACTGAAATAAAGTTATATATAGGGGTATTAATAAGACACTGGTGTTTATTATTTTACTGTCAGTTAATTTCTGGATGTTTGCCTTAAGTTGTGTGAAAACCAAAAAGGTGAGTTTTGTAACTGAGAGCACTGGAGGAAATGATAGTTCTGATGCTGTGCATTTACATTGTGGGCTTTAATTTCCAGTTGAGATTGTTTTGGTAGATGGCTGCTCTGGTGACCTGTCTGTGGGAAAGGCCATCCAACCACACAATGGGCTGGATTGACAGGGGACTGACTTAAAGCCATGGGCTTTAGTCACACCTTCCACTCTCCAGGCTGCTCCAAGCCCTGTCCATCCTGGCTTTGGACACTTCAGGGCTTGCATGTGTTCAGTGTTTTTCCAATAAAAATGTTTTGAAATTTTCTCAAGGATGAAAGAGAAAGGGGCAAGCAGAATATGTGCTGGAAAGTGAAATAAATCCCAGGGACTTGTCTGCAAGGATGTTCAGCTGTCACATTCAGTATGACAGTGGTGACACTCAGGTGTTAGGGTGAGGTGTGGCAAACAGGAACACATTCAGCCCAGTGTGGTGTTTAATTGAAAAACCTCCATTTACTGCAAGCTGGGCTTGGATTTAATAAACAAACCAAAGTTACAGACATTTCAATGGACCTTGTGCCAGAAGGACACATGTGATGTGACATTATGCTCCAAAGCAGGTGGTACAATAACTTGCTGAATTGAGTGTAAAATAAAGCATCACTTCCTGTGTGACCTCTTTGTAATAAGTGTCTGAGGTGTTAACAAACCAAGAAAATAAGTGGTTTTAATTGGAAAAGGTACTTTGCTATAGCAGCTTCATATTTAACAACTTGTGCTTTTAGATAATAGATTGGAGTCAAAGTTCAGCTGAAGTTGCAGTAGATTTTTTTTATGTGTATGTGTTCTCTCCCCTAGGAACAATGACCATTGACTATTTTAGAAAAACACCTTTTGTGTCCCATGTCTGTATTTAAAGAATGTCTGTTTAGTATTGGGTTTGAGAAGTAAATACTACAGGGAATTTTTTCAGCATGACTTACAAACTTTATGGCTTCAAAGGAAGAAATAGAAGCTTCATTTTCAGTGCTTCCTTACAATGCTGTTTATTTGATGAAACTATTATGCCATAAAAGCAGAAAGATTTGTGAGATTTGTGAAGGATGATGGTCTCTGGCAATGTTTATCCACACAAATCACTTCTTTTGTTGTAATCAGAAGTGTTCTTATATAGAGCATGTAACACAAAGAGCAGAAATCCAGGAGTTAAACCAAAGCACAGTGTTAAATAAAGGCTGTTGGGAGCACATGGAAAGGGAATATTAATGTGGGCTTGAGAGATTCTGAGTGTTCTTCCAGTGTCCTTTCCAAATCAGCCCCACACAGGCATTCTTCAGGAGGCGGAACATACAACAGGTGATGTCAGGTTGGCTCTCAGATTCCTTCATTTCAGACAGGAAGAGGTTGTTGGATAATAGGAATTACTCTCGGAGAATGTATTGTAAGTCTGGTGGACAAACCCTCATTAACTAATGCAAACCAACCCTGATTAACTAATGCAAACTCTATCCCAAGGTGATTTGCATCTCACTGCAAGTTCCCATTATTTTGTTCAGAAGTACAAATGTGGAATTTAGGCAAATGTGGGTATATTCATTTGTTGAAGAAAGGCAAGCCAAGAGTTGTGTGTGAGGTTCAGTAAAACTGATTTTGTGATACAAATATGTTCTAATGTCTGGAAAGGTTTTGGCTTTGTGCAGGGGTCTGCAGCTCTGTGCTGCCTATACTGAAAATGCCTGATGTAGATAAATTTTCAAAAATCATCTCAGTTTCAAGAGGTTGTCAAGTTTCTGAACCCTGGTTTTTGGGGGTTTTTTTTGGGTTTTTTTTGGGCCAGGATGACTACTCCAAACAGCCAGCTAGGGGTTTAAATTATTCTGTCTTTGTAAACTGATATTGTAAATATCTTATAATGAGCTACTTTCCCATTTCTAGTCTAAGCTATCTGTAACTAAGGGCACATCTGTATTTTTCTTTGTTTTCTCCCACTGATCAATATTTAGAAGTTAATTACGAAAGCAAATTTCCTGTGGTGCTGCACTGAGTGTCAGCAGGAGCAGTTTGTGGTGAAGCATTTCTGGACAGGGGGATGAGGAGGGCAGTTCTGCCAAGGCTTTGGCACCTCTCAGGATTCTCATAAGAATCGAGATGATTCAGATAAATGTCAGAAGGGATTTGCTGCCTGCTGGAATCAGACAGTTGTGTGATGCAGAGTTTTCTTTTGATATCAGCATGGTGTTAAATGGGCTCACTACCTTGCAGAGCTCAATTCAAACACTGATGGTTTTCTATTTACACACACTGAAAACAGGAAACTTGGAGAGCTTGGGAAGAGACCCACTGGGTGCAAAGGATGGCATTTGATTTATTATTATTTTAATTGCTTAACAGTGCTAAGGGAAAGTATAACTGAAGTCCTTGGAGCAGTCTTCAAAGGAAGAAAGACAAATATTGAAAAATGTTATTTACATCCTTTAGTGTTTCATCCATGTAAATACAAATTTAAATACAGGGGCTGATCACATCTGCGGAGGTTTCTCCTTCACAGGAGCAATGCTGCAGAGTCAAACACAGCTGCCCAGAAAATGGGGGAATGCAGGGACTTTGTCTGTGGTGCCTCCATCCAAGGGCACACCCTGATCTCGTGTTCCCATGCAGAGCATGGCCAGGTGTCGCAGACATTTTTTCACAGAAATCCTTTTCTTCCAGATTTGTTCATCTTCTGGGAAGCAAAGGCCCCAGAAGAAGAATGTAGACAATGATTATCAGCTGCTGTGGAATGCAGTAGGATGCACCTGTGATTGGTTCATGTTCCATGTGTACAATTAAGAGCCAATCACAGAAGCATGCTTGAAAAAAGATTCCCTGGACACAGAACTTTGTTTTAGATTCTATTCTATTCTATTCTTAGCTTAGCAAGCCTCTGCAACTTCTCTTCTTATTCTTTTTAGTATAGTTATAATGTATTATATATCATATATCAATAAATCCAGCCTTCTGATCAAGAAACAAGATTCTCGTCCTTCTCTCACCATGGAGACCTCCTCAGGTCGTTGTAATAGCCAGGGATGGGCTCCTGCCAGGCTGGCCTGGAGTCCTTCATGGCCCTTTCAAGTGTGCCACCATGAAGTGCTCCATTTATATTTTGGTTTGGGATGATGTTTTCTGGCTCGTGGCATAGCTGCACCCTGATAAAGTGTCTAAAGCCTGCAAGAGGCAGGGTAAGGATTTCCTTTGAGCTGTTTGCCATTTCCCCCTCTCTCTGGCTGTCCTGAGGTGACTTTATGATGCTTGCATCCCCAGCTGTCTGTTCATGCTAGATATGAAGTTCTGCACCTCTAAAACTGGTTCAGAGTGCAAAGGGAGAAAGAAGCTCAGAGTTTGTTATCAGAAGCTGCACTTGCTCCCCAGCATGCTTCTCCTACACTGTGTTGGCTGCAGCAGACAGCAGGAGAGAGCTCTCCTTTGCTTTATAGTGAGTTTTTTTGCTAGCTAAGGCAGAGAAGTTCCCCAAACTGTGGTTTTTCTTTTTCTTAGAACTGTTCAAACCTGCTCTAAACTAAAAACCCAGAAGAACACCAAAAGCTCACACGTGTAGCCCACTGTGCCTGAGATGCTGCATTCCAGCAGCACAGGGACTGATAACAGACTGAGTGAGCTGAGCTGCACCTCACAAAAAAGACTTTCCACATTTGTCATGTCTTCAAAACAGCAAGAAGTTTGGTTGTTTTGTATTGCTCATTTTTTATGCTAGTAAATACTTGACCTATTAAATAAACAGGGTTTTTCCACTTTTCCCCAAATAAATCTTTTCCCAAGCCAATTAAAAGAAGAACCACTTAGATTTGCTTTCTAAAAAAACCCCCAAAACAAAAGTTTTCTCCAAAATTTGCCCTAAACTAGGACACTGGCTTCTCCTGAGCTGATACTCTGACTGCAGTTAATCACTCTCTGATGGAGTTTACAAAAAAACATCCTGATTAGTCTTAAAGAGTTTAAGAATTTTTCCTTAGATTATTTTGAGAACCAGCTGTGCCACTGCACTTAGGTTGAAAAGGACATTATGATCCATAATGGGGGTAGTTATGCACAGCAACAGATAAAGGGAATCACTTCTTACTTGACTTAACTGTAGTCAGAGAAGATAATCTGATCCACTCTGTAGGCTTAGAGATCATTTTCTAGTAGCTGAAAGAGATTTTCCCCTAAATATTTATTAAGATATGCTTGGGATACATTTAAAACACATCTGATGGATAAAATTCAGGATTAAGATCATGAAAAAGAGAAACAGTTTTTATTGACAAGACTGATACTAAACATGCCAGAGGAGGTGCTTTGTATCCCATTCCAACTCTAAAAACATCCAAAATGGGCTCATTTAGAGTGATTCTGTATTAGCTGTGCTTGTTCTGAGTGCAGTCAGTGCTTCAGTGGCTCCTCTGAGCAGTTTGCCAGGCCAGGGTGGTGTTTCATGACTGCCTGGAGCTTGGTTAGAGTCTGCAGGGTGATGATTTGAATATATTGAATGTGAACTTGGTAAATATCTGTGTTTCATTTCATTTTCAGCATAAATGAGGAGGGAAATCTGAAGCAATGCATTTCTAATACACAAATATAATCAATGGTGTGCTGTGTGTTATAGCTGTACTTGCCATTCCTCCTTGTTGATATAAAAACTGATCAGAGAAAAAAATCTGAAAACTACAAGTTTTCTTTCTCTCCATTTCTGTGCCACTGCTAAGCCTCACAAAAGCCCTCTCCTGGTTTCCATAGAAATGGCCTGTCTGCTGATTTGAGGTAAAGGTTCACTTCCCTCTTTTCTTGTATATCTAAAGTCTGAGTTTCCTGAGACATTATTTTATCCTCTACATCCTTCATGTATAGAAGGGCAACCCAGGTAGAGAGGCTGATGGAACAGGGGAAACTTCTCTCCCAAGGAAAAAAATCCAGATTTATTTCACTGAAGAACATAGAAAAAAGGCTTGTGTGTGTCACATGTGCATTTCTGTGGATGTGAACAGAACCAGTTCTGTGTGTGCACGTTCCACAGTGTGCTCTTGCTCCTGTAATGTCCCTGTGATCCCACTGGAACATCAGTGAGCAGATTTAGGAGATCCTGAGTTAAAGCCAAGCAGATGTAGGCTCAATTTCTCATCAGGCTGAGTTTTATAATTATTTATGTACACAAGATTTTCTGTTTATACTTTGTTTGCATCAGAATACACCCATTTCTTTGAACCATATGATAGGAGATGACTAGAAAATATATTGGGGAACCACCCACAAAATGTTTACAGTCAGGTCTTAATCTATGTTACAGCATTTCTTCCTAGTTTAATTTGAGACATTTATGTCTACAAAGATAAAATTCAGAATTTAGTTCTGATGAGTGTTATTCTTGTAACTGCCAACAGAACTGCTTTCATGGAGTTACTCTAACAGAGTTGTTTTAAAATAAATGAAGAATCATGAGGCATATCCTCAAATTTGCTGTCTAGTGTTTTGAATCCAGATGCTGAGAGCTTTGACAAGTCCTGTCCATGGTGTTCAGTGCATTATCAATGCTCATTGACACAAAGAAAAGCAGAATTTATTCTGCTGTTTCTGAGAGCAAGAGTTTGATGTTGCTGAAATAAGTGGTGCATGATTTTCATAATGCTGTTTTCTGTTTGTGTTCTGCTTTTCTCCCTTCTCCCTTTGCTCCCCTTGACATTTTCAGGAATATTAAATCTTCCCAATAGAGCTGTTTACTTCTATACTAGTAAAAAGGTCATCTTAAGAAATTCCAAAGAACAGTACTACTGAAGGGCTTGGGGATTTTTTTAGTGCTTTGGTTTTTCTTTCTGCTTTTGCCAGACTCATCACTTGTCTCAGATACCATTGCTACCTTCTCACCTGCCAACATGGAGCAGTAATTAAAGCAAATCCCACTGTGATCATTCCTTAATTTGTGCTCTTTCGGGAGTGCCCATGAAGTGAACATTTCTTTTCATTAAACATTTCATCTGCAGGTGACAGCTTCAAAACACCCTCTCAGCTACTTCGGGAGAGTTGTTGTCTTCAGCCCCAGATAAGTGTCAGAGATAAAATAAGTAGCCTGAGACTGTTCCTGTTTCACTTCCAATCTTTAAAGACATCAAGCAAATTCTTTATTTGCTTTTTGGTGGTTTGCTTGTAGTAACAGTTCTGTTTCCATTCAATTTGTGCTTGGATTTTTGAGCAATATGTGCAGTCCTAGAAGATTGAGGTAATACTCGTCTTCCAAATTTTCTGGCATTTCCTAATGCGCATGAGAAATTGCATTTTTTACAGTGGAACAAATCTTGGCAGGTTTGGTATATTCTGTATCTCACTATTGCTTGAATACAATTCCACAGGACAGAGATGATCTGTGTTATTTAATTAAATGCAGTATGTTGGTATAGCAACATTATTATGGTCCTTGAGCATTTAAAAGTGTTTAAATGGTTTTGCTGTTTTCAAAAAGTAGCATCCTTCTCAGTCCATTTAAGTGGAAATATTTATTAACATCTACAGTTTCCTCTAATTATATAAATGGAACAAACCAATCACACCCGGATGGTTATACCTTCTGCAATAGGACTCTATTTTCTAATCAGTTCTCTTTGTTTTCTGTGGATATGGATGATCAGACTAGAACTACCTGTACTGAATCTTCAGCTGGATCATTCTTTGTGTCAGTGTCTGAAGCAAATTACCTGCTAGCAAAGATACCGAGAGATGAATCTTAGCAGCACAAAGTCCCTGAGATTTTTGCAATAATTAAAATATTTTGGTTATAGGCTCAGATTTCCTGCTGAGAAATCAGCACTCTGAAGGCAGATAAATGAAAATGGTCCCTTGGGAAGTTGAGTTTCCAAGGTGAGGGGTGGCAGTGGTGGAGAAATCCATTCTTGCTTTTCCTTTTTTTCCTGTTTTGGTTTTTTCCCTCTGTTCATTCTGAAACTATGACTTGATGAATGTCATTAGGCTGTAATCCATTTATTGCATGTGGTGGTGGGAACAGAGAATTTGACAGTTCATTTGGGCTGAGTGATCCAGAGTCACTCTGAGCTGAGCCCCCGCTGCCATCGAACTGCGAGATTTTCTTCTTGATCATTTTTCTCTCTTTTGCTCGGCGATTCTGGAACCAGATTTTCACCTGGGGCATTAGAAATGATACCTGATTAATTCAAAGTGCTGCTCAACTTTTTACAGTAATCATTGCAATGGAAATGTAGGTAGGTTCAAAAACAATATTTAAAAAACCCAAAACCCAAAGCAAACAAACAAAAAGCCATGAGGAAGAAAAGCCCCAAAGTTAAAACCAAACCAAAAAACCCTCCACAAACAAAATACTGAATTTGTGCAGTGAAAAGTTTTTGCATTATTCTGTATTAATTTTTGGCATAATAACCAATGGAAAATAGATTTTTTTCTTTTTTGATTTCTTTTTTTTTCTTGAGCCTTTGGTGTAAAGTGAATACACTGTGTTATATTTAGGAACACAGAAATCAATGAACTCATTAAGACTCAGGCCACAGAGTTCATCATTTCAGCTTTGCCACTATCATAATTTAGGAAGATGCAATTATGGATTAATTGTGAAGATTTCTTTATTATCCATGTTACAGATTAATTCAAAGCCAAGTAGTGAGGGTTCTTTTTCTTCATTTAGGTTGTGAGTGATTTTTGTGTGTATATATATTCTTATGTATTTAGAAGTTTTGACTGTTTTTATTACTGGAATATATATTTAAACATGTATTTTGCAGATACATATGTACTGTTATGTGTGTAAATAGATATATCAGCATTATTTAAAGCCAGTCAATTTCCCAGGCTCATTGTGCAGGTGAAAAACTTACCTTTTAAAAATCTACTTTAAGGATCTCTATTTTCTTTCCTTATGTGAAAGTGTGAATGAGGAGAAACTTCTGTTTGTGTTTTCCTGCTTGCTAACTGTGTTCTTAATTCACAGTATTTGTTACAGCCTTTAAGGTGTGTTGAATACAATACAATATAGAAAGTTGTACTCTTGCTTTGTATTAAAAATCTCAGTGATTTATATTTATTTTTACTACCCTGCTGGTATTGGCATGAAGAAGCATTTAGCTTTGTCTGTCCTGTGGAAATGCTGATCAGTTATGTATTTTGTCTCTATTATACTTGAAGGAATTTTCCAGGTAAAAAGGGGTGGCATTAGGAGCAGCAGCTCTGTAAAAGGAAACTGCTGATTTTCTGCAGGCTCACTGGGGACTCCAGGCATGTCTGTGTTCTAAATCAGCCAGCTTGCAGAACATTAAGGTGGAGGTTGCAAATCTCTCATAATTGCAGTTCTCTGAAAATTTCCCAGTGCAGCTCTGTCCCACTGTGTGACAAACTTAGCCCATCCATGATAAACTTGGGTTTTGTTGTTCCTGCCTGGGAGCACTCACAGTCTGTGCAGTGCACTCTGCACTATTTGGGTCTGGACACTAAAATATGTTTATAAAATCCCAGTGTTTGATCCTAAAACACCACTGATTGTCTCTGCATTCCTATACTTTCAGCCTCCATTGGTCCCTCTCTATTCCATGCTTTTCCACAGACTGAGTACAGAATCAGAGAAAGCACTGAAAGAGGAACATTTTCAGAGACCTGAATGTGTATATTTAGAAAGAACAAAAGCTTGTAAAATTCTAAGAAGAAAGATCTCTAGTTAATATTTACCTCAGGGCAATGATCTGGTTTTTAAATGAGATGACTAATTCAGTATCACCAAATCTGCCCTTCTCCTCCAGCTGTAGCAGAACCATTGCAATTCTGGAGGCTTGGATGCAGCAGTTACTATTTCCACACACTGCAGAGCTGTGCTTGAGAGAAGTGCTCTCCCACACAGGGATTTTAGGGAATTCTCATCCTGAGTTCCTCTGGTGTCTGTATGAACACGGCTAACACGGCTCCTGTGCCCTGCTCAGCAGCCTGGCTTTATCCAAGACAGACATTAAATATGTACTAGACAGGAGTGAAGGCAGAGCTGCTCTCCAAGGGAGCAACAATCCAAGTATGCACTTGGATGGATAGTCTTGGCTACACACGAGTGGCAAGAGATCCTGACTTGAAAATCCAAGGCTGTAAAACCCCCTGAATATGCTGAAATCTGACAGAGGAAGAATGTGGCCTGTGGAAATTGTGGCAATATATTTGTAACAAAAAAACTCATAGATATCTCATTGGATTGAGTTTTAACTTTCATGTCTTCCAGCTGAAATATATCAAATGCTTTGGATTTTTTGCTGGCCATTACTTGGTGTGATTTCAAGAAGAAATAAAATTTGAATGTTGTAACTCTTGGGACCATAGCTAAAACCTGTTAAGCTGAACTGTTTAAATTCCAGCTGGCATCAAGCTAGACAGTAAGAATAACTACTTTTAAAAGTGTGAGTTAACTCCTAGTGTTGAGTTCCATATAACTGGAGGGTTCTGTCAAATTAATTCTGTCAAATTAACTGTGGGGCTGTGTAGTGGATTATCTGTGTCAAATGCAGAGAGGCAGGAGGTGGCTGCTGCTGTGTACCCTGGCAGTGCCTGGGCACTGTGGGCACACCTGAGGGGTGCTCTCTGTACCTGGGCACTGTGGGCACAGCTGAGGGGTGCTCTCTGTCCCCTGGCAGTGCCTGGGCACTGTGGGCACACCTGAGGGGTGCTCTCTATCCCTGTCCCTGGCAGGGCCTGGGCACTGTAGGCATAGCTGAGGGTGCTCTCTGTTCCCTGGCAGTGGCAATGCCTGGGCACTGTGGGCACAGCTGAGGGTGCTCTCTGTCCCCTGGCAGTCCCTGGGCACTGTGGGCATAGCTGAGGGTGCTCTCTGTCCCCTGGCAGTGGCAATGCCTGGGCACTGTGGGCACAGCTGAGGGTGCTCTCTGTCCCCTGGCAGTCCCTGGGCACTGTGGGCATAGCTGAGGGTGCTCTCTGTCCCCTGGCAGTGGCAATGCCTGGGCACTGTGGGCACAGCTGAGGGTGCTCTCTGTCCCCTGGCAGTCCCTGGGCACTGTGGGCATAGCTGAGGGTGCTCTCTGTCCCCTGGCAGTGGCAATGCCTGGGCACTGTGGGCACAGCTGAGGGTGCTCTCTGTCCCCTGGCAGTGCCTGGGCACTGTGGGCACAGCTGAGGGTGCTCTCTGTCCCCTGGCAGTGCCTGGGCACTGTAGGCACAGCTGAGGGTGCTCTCTGTCCCCTGGCAGTCCCTGGGCACTGTAGGCACAGCTGAGGGTGCTCTCTGTCCCCTGGCAGTGGCAATGCCTGGGCACTGTGGGCACAGCTGAGGGTGCTCTCTGTCCCCTGGCAGTGCCTGGGCACTGTGGGCACAGCTGAGGGTGCTCTCTGTCCCCTGGCAGTGCCTGGGCACTGTAGGCACAGCTGAGGGTGCTCTCTGTCCCCTGGCAGTCCCTGGGCACTGTGGGCATAGCTGAGGGTGCTCTCTGTCCCCTGGCAGTGGCAGTGCCTGGGCACTGTGGGCACAGCTGAGGGTGCTCTCTGTCCCCTGGCAGTGGCAGTGCCTGGGCACTGTGGGCACACCTGGGGGTTGCTCTCTGTCCCTGGGCACTGTGGACACAGCTGAGGGGTGCTCTCTGTCCCTGTCCCTGGCAGTGCCTGGGCACTGTGGGCACACCTGAGGGCACACCTCTGTACCTGTCTTTCGGAGAGTCCCAGGTTTGCTGCGAGTTCTGACTTCCTCCTGATGGTAATGTATCTGTTGCAGTGAAATTCCTTCTCTAGTTCCAGTCTCTGGTGATCTGTGTAAACAACCCGGTACTTTTCTTTTGTTCTTGTTTTACCTGGTTAGAAAAGAAAGATTATTCATAGATTGAGTTGGATTTTCCATAGCAGCTTGCAAACATCTCAGGCATTTCCCAGACATTAATTAAACTACAGGATACTTGTATGGGATTGTTTGCTGTGGTACAGAGAGGGAATAGAGGTGCAGGGTGAAGTTACAGACTGTTGGTTACCATAACTGTCTTTCCCTCTTTATTTCCCCCCCCTGTAAACATATATTTAAATGTGAAGCTCTTAAGTGCTAAACACCCTGAAGCATGTTAAATAATTCACAGCAGTACATAATTGGTGCTGGCTATATTAATCTCAAAGGGGTTTCATTGCAGTGCTCAGTCAAGTGACTTCTGTGTCTCTGAGAGCATAAATACCCAGCATTTCAAGACTGAGCTTCAGTCACAATTTGTGCAGTTGTACCGTGGCCTATTTCTTTATCTGAGTTTCTAAAGATTGCTTCTGTAGCACAAAGGTGTCCTACTAGAAATGTTGAAATGTTTTTACTTTCTTGTTGCCATAGGATAAATTCAGAAGTTCAATAATAATTTAATGTACTTTTTCAAAAAGGTCCAGTCTTGCAAGGTGCTGAGTGCCTGTAGGATATCCCTGAGGGTGCTCTGTGCTGGGCTTCCCTTTACAGTTGGAGGTACTTGACAATTTGTAAGATGAGGCAATAAAATCTTGTAAAAGGATTAGAGGATCATCCTCTCTCTAATGTATAAAAGAAATATTCTTAGATATATTGGATAAATACTGTTAGGAGAAACATTATTAAATGTTTAGAATGTATCTCTCATTTAATATAATTTTTAAGCAATTCTTCATGTAATAATAATCCAGAGAGATCAGTTTTCAACTTATTTGTTCTCCTTTGCACTTTCAACAACCAACTAGATAGTTTTCCTTTTTTCTTCTGATCTTCCCAGTTTTTTTTGATGTGAGTTTTCTGGGACAAACTGTAGGACAAAGACTCCTTTAAAGTGGTTCCCTAAAATCCATTGAGGTGTTAAGATGAAGCACACGCCACACAAAGGAGCGACAAGGAGATCTTATCAAGAACCCCTTTCACATTCAGAAACACAAGCCAATTGGTTTGGAATTTACAAGCCCTAAACAAATGTCAGACGCTTTCATCTTAGCAGAAGAAAAAGGGACAGAAATAGATGAAGGAATATTTTTTCCTCAGTTCTCTTTACTTTTGGACCGACTCCGAGGACAGACTGGGATATTTTTATCTGAAGGTAGACATAGCTGAAATAAGCATAATTAGGGATATTTTCCCAAATCCTCTGCCACTTCAACTTCCAGCATAGAAGATTTTCCTGCCTAAATTTGCAGGACTAAATCATTCAACTGAGTTTACTTTTTTTCATGGTACAAATCATTGGCTTTGAAATATTTGCCCTCAGTGATAGTTCTAGTGCTAACAATAGTATAGGTATTCAGGTTCCTTGTAAACTGAGGGCTTAGAGGGAATCTTTGAAAACAAGTTAAAATTCAACAAGGTTATTCCGGCCTCACTATAATCAGCAAATATAACCATGATTTGAGGGGGTGGAGAAAAGGAGTAGTTTTCCCCATTCCCCTTGGTCATAAAATTCACAGAGTATTTCTTCTGAAGACAATAAAGCTGGGAGAAGGCCTCTTTATTTGCTGTGAAAATCATCACCCTTTCCGGCAATATAACTCCTGAAGAAAGGAGGGAGAAGGAAGAGACAAGACTGCATATCAAAGCAAAGAGAAGTGTTAAAAGGGTCTGTTGCCTCAATATGACAGATAGGCCTCAAAACCTCAGACAATGTAGGCCAGTGGAAAATAGATGTCACAACTAATTTACAAAGAAAAATAAATTAGCATTAAAGCAGGGGCCTGGCCTTTTTTCCTGCTATTCTGTTTTGCTTTCTGGCCGTGTTTCTGCTGTTCTGTAATCTGAATTACTTGTACATCACAGCTTGTTTAAACAAAGACATAAACTGTCTTGGCTATACTTTGAAAAAAATCCTGTGGCTGAGCTTGTAACATATGAAAATCATGTTTATCTTTTATTTAGTCCTGTTAAAGACCCTTCTCTTTCTGAGACGGGTCACTCCCAGATGAAGTGTCATATGAAGTTTTAAAACCTTTTTCTAAGCCCTTTAGATACCTTTTCAGTAAGTTTTACACATTGAAGGTTCTCTTGCTCTCAGAAAATAGACATCTTACTCTGTTGATTACACAGAGTTTAGAAGATAATTGGAAGTTCTGCTCCAGCATAACTGAAGTGGATGGCGGATTTTATCGTACATTTTCAGTAAAACCAGGATCAGACTATCAGGAATTCCTTAGATGTTCTTTTCCTCACTTGGAGGGCCTGACTGGGAAGAGCTCTTTACCAAGCCCACTTTCCATGTTTGATTTTCTAAAAATATCTTATTGCCTTGTATATTTGCAATGCTTTTGTGTTTGAAGTAAAACAAGGGTTGATTCTGAACATACAGTTATGGTCCTTTAGTCAGAGGATGTTGCATTTCAAATCACATTTTATCTGTTGAAAGGACAGAGTACTTCTGGCTTTGATCTTGTTTCATCCTGAAGATTGACTTGATCAGGTAAATTTTTGTTTCACTTTACCTGCAATTTAATTTTGTTTTGTATCAAATGCTAAATAAGAGTATTGAATCAGAATGTAGTGTATTTAATAGAGTCTAGAGAGGAAAAATTCCCACTGACATCTCCTCACTCAAAATAATTCCCACTGTGTTTAGCACAGTATTTCAAGAGGCTCTCTCATCTAATGGGATGTGTTGTGGTTTCTGTTACTCCATTCTGCTCACACACACTGATGTGTGTACACCCTGGTGGAGTTAAGGACATCCACATGTTTATGCACAGAAATGTATTGGTAGAGTTTAGGGCTGTCATTCTGGGATTTTAAACTTCATTAAGCAGTGATAACATTGAAGGAGAGGAACCAGTAGCTACTTTGATAACCCAAATAACATTATGGCAATAAGGAAAAACAGCAAGTGTGTTTCAAAGAGGGGTTATAATGGCATCAAGTCAGTTTTCTTCTAGACAAAACACTGATAAGGTGGTACAGAGCAGTTACATGCATAATTTTAGCTTTGTCATTTATTTGAATTCTCTTCCATTTATCACAATTTTTTCTGTGACAAGATTAAAATTTCCAGTTTGTTTTTTTTAACACTACTGAAAAGCTAAATGTCTTTGGTACTTTTCTTATTTTGCACAATTACCACATTTGTGCTTCACTCTCACGATCTCTTTTTTTAAGATGGGTTGATGCCTTGAGCTCACTTCTGTGAAGTCCTGGCTGTTTTTAACACTTCAAAGGATTGGGTTCTAGGAATGCACAGCCTCAGGACATGCAGCTATTGATGGGCTCTGTTCCACCTGTCCTGAGTGGTTCTTAAAGTATTTCAGAATGTGAGTAAATCCTATGTAAGCACTTTTGAGACTAGAGATGAATTTAGATCCAAAACAGTGCCTCTGAATTGCAAATATATTCTATAACTTTGGACAAGTGTATGAGAAACCTTTCAGGGTCTTCCAAGGCTGTTCAATAAGTGTAAAGCAAGGATTTAGATTTTTAAGTGTGTTTAAGAACGTTATTCTTCAAAAATGCCACACATTGAAAATTCTGTGCCAACATGGCACAGCCAGGGCTGCCTCATTGACATTCAGTAGTCTCAGCTGAATTTGATCTACACTCAAGTCTTGCATCACTTCTACACCTGGCAATCTCCAAAGATATTAATGAAGTTACTGGGATTTACATGAGTATACAGAAGGGGGACAGCAGACTGACTCTGCCTGGCTTTGAAGGCCTCTGTAGAGGCTCCAAGTGGCAGAAGAGCACTGTGATATCCTAATGTTCACCAGGCATTTTATATTTAGTAACAGAGGCAAAACAATGTGTGTCTGCTTTATAATTAAGAAACAATTACCAGGCTAATTTTGCTCCTCAGTAATAACCATTGGAAGGAGGATTCTGTCTGCAGCAGCAGTGCAGATTTTCTGTGTTTTCTAAGACTGCTCCAATTGTAATTGCTCTGCTTTTTTTTGAGCATTTCTTTGATGCTCCCTAACACACACTTATTACTTTTAACCTGAACCACAGATTCAGCAAACCTTGCTACACCCAGTTTCCACCTTGGGAATATACATGGAAATGTTCATCTGGCAGGCAGCTTGTGGCAAGAACAGGCACATCAGTGAGTGCCACTTGCAGAAAAGAGATTTTGAATTGTGTAAATGTGGAAGCTGAAGAATTATGGCACTGATGTGAAATTAAATGAAAAGGAAGCTTAACCAAGGAATTATGTGATCTGCAAACAAAATAGTCTATGCTGATTGTTTGAGTCAGATTGCTTCTCTAGGAATATTTGTGCTCACCTAATAAATCTAGGCAGAAAAATATGAAACACAGGAAAATTGCAGAAAATTACATAATCACTGCAGTTAGATCAGAGCACCTGGTTTTCTTTATAATTATTGAGAAGTTTATAAGGTGTAAAAAGATAAACCTGATTCTATGTTGATATCTTCCCTGCAGCACAAAATAACTATGTAGTATTTCTGTGTGTAAGTGTTAAATGTTGCTGCATTGCTCCATAACACTTCCATGATTATCATCACTTTAACATGATTATCATGTTTATCACACAAAATGCTTTACAGAGTGTTCCAACAGGGATTCCTGGAGCTGACACCACATCAACCACTCCACTACAGCAACCACAGAAAGCCTTTATGGGAGAAAGTGAAACTAGCACAAATTTAGTTCAAACTGCATTAAACAGCAGTGGGCTAAATAAATGTCATAAATGACCCATCAACCTATGTGCTTCAAGTAAAGTTAATTATTTCTAAGCTCAGTGATAGCAGAAGATGCTTTCTGAGGTTGGAAGTTGAATTTGCACTCACCAGCAGTGTTGGTTTGTACGGTTTTCCTCATCCACTCATAAGAGCTGTGCCTTTGGCTGTTGGGAGAGATTTGCTGGGCATGGATTGTATCTACAGGAGGTAAGGGCGCAGCAGCAGCAGCGGGGTGCAGGGAGCTGTAGTCAGCAGAGCTGTAGGAGCCCTGGCCAGGGGACGAGCCATTGATGTGGGCAGCGGGCGCGGCGCTGGAAGGGCCTGGGCCGTAGGCGCCCCAGTCCTCGCGCTGGGGGCCGTAGTGGGAGCCCCAGGCGGGCGCCGGCTGCCCGTGGCTGTCCAGGGCTGCCACGGGGTGGTATCCCATGTAGTCGGAGTAGGCTGGGGCAGACACGAAGTTCTGCACGGGCAGGCTGTTGTTGGCCCTGGCAGGTCCTGGGTACATGCTGGGCTCCTTCTCCAAGAGCGAGCTCACGTACATGGCTGTCCCAACTGTAAACACGGCGTCACAACATCTTGGTCCTCAGCGTCTTCTTTTACTGCTCAAAAATATTTGTGTTTGGTTTTCTCTAATAATGCCACTGTGCTTGGAATCTTCTACTTCATCCTCTTTTATTATCAACTGTGTTACCAGGTGCTGGTGGTAATGGTTTACCAAGATCTTGTCTGACGTCAGCCCAACTGCCTGCCTCATAATTACATTTACATTCAAATGAAGGGCTGACCAACCCCACCTTGCTGCTGGTTCTGGTGCTTTCTCTTTCAGAGAACTTTTATCTATCCTATTATCCTGCCCTGATATTCAACAGTGATCCCAGTCCTGTAAGATGATGCAACAGTTGCTTGGATTTGTAACTTAAATAGTTGAGTAAATCGACCTTTTTAAAAGAAATTAGAGTGGTAACAATTATAGCAATGTTTAACATTCTAGTCTGAAACCTTTATTTCATCAGGTATTATCAATCAACAAATAAATCTGTTACTCTCTTAATTTCTCAAATATTTTTTAAAAATCTCCTTTTTAGTCTTTAACAGATACAGTCAATTTGAATAATTGCAATTCAATAACTTCAAAATATAGAGCACCTTGTAAACAGCATGTCTGGAGTATAAACGTCTCAAAAATGCTCCTCACATTGTTGATGTCTGTAAGAGTTTTTCCAGAATGGGAGAGTTTAAAGCTCTGACTGTAAGACACATGTTCACACTCTCCCCATACAGAGTGATTTAAGAGATCCCTTCATCTGGTGGCCGTTGCAAACTGATAAATTTTAAAAAGCAGACAATAAATCTTCCTAACAAAGATGGTGCCAGGAGTACAAAGAAAATGACTGTAAAAAGTAGTGAAAAAAGTCTTTGATTAGGCCCAGGAATATTGTTGGCTTCTGTTTCAAGCCAACCTTTATCTGCCTGAAAGGAGGCTGGTTCCTTCCTCTGAGGCTGCTGGCTATAGTCTGCTTCCCTTGGCAGCTTGGGCCAGGGAAATCAGCAGGGAGAGACATCTGGGTTGTTAAGTTTGTGAATCAGAAGTGCCCTGATGCTGCTCTGTGACACACGGATGCTCCCCGGGTCAATGTTCGTGTCCCTCTGAGAAAAATGATTCTGAAAGCGGCTTTATATCCTGTTACTAGCAGCTTGTTATTAACAGGAGAACTAAGCCACACCCTAGGACTTTAGAATTGCCTCTCTGGGTTGTGTAGCTGCAGTTTGTGGAGTGAATTCGCTGTATTTTTATTTTGGATGGGTTTCTTTGCAATGAGCTATTTGTAAGGGCTATGCTTGCAAAAGAGGTGCAAATTACAATGAGTTGTTTCCCTTTACAGAGGTGTGGGTTTTCATTCAGTATCCTTTGTATTTTGACACTGCTCGTATTCACACATCCCTTCTAATTCCAGCACTACAGGATTCTAAGTGTGTACTTACAGACAGGAAAGATATTCCTCTTCTCCTTAGGACTGGGCTTTTTGGGGAAAGAATTTGTACTGAGAAGTGTAGCAAAATCTTTGTAATTAATTTTGGTATATTTACAGAATTCTACATTAAACGTTGGGATCCTCAGAATGTTGAGGCAAGTTGCATGGGATAGTGCATGAAAAAAAAAACCTGTAGTTGGTGTACCTTTATAAAAATAGACATTATAAATAAATGGAAGGAGGCTCTTATTCCCTTTATCTTGAAAGACATGGAATTGTAACACAATTGTTAAGAGCCCACAGTACTGAATGTTATCCAAATTAAAGAAGATGTGTTTCCTATATCCTTGGAATATTCATCCTGTTTGTAGCATTGTCCCCCAGTTAAATTCCCCTGTATTGCTGAGTGCTGTGCAGGGCTGTCAGTCACAGGCAGACCCATAGTAGGGGAAGCTTTTGGCTCCATTGGCTTCATCTGTATCAAGGGTATCCATGAGCATTGGCTGCTCAGAGATTTCAGTTCAGCCCCATTGTTTGATTTCCCCCAAAGACACCATTTTCACATCCCTGTGAATGATGTAATCTCATATTCTGCAGTAGGTGATGGGAACATTTTAAATCCCTGAGGTGTTGTGGAATGTCTCTGCACATACCCTCACAATTTCAGTATCACTTAATCATATTTTTTGTATCTCAGAGTGTTATCCTTTATTCTCTGTTCTTCTTTTATCTTTTGTTTATGCTCCTCCTTTCCCTTTCTTGTTTTGCCTGTTCCATTATCTGAATTTTCTTCAGTTCTATTTCGATTCTTTCCAGAAGATAATTAGATCAAGATACTCCAATGGCAATTTGCTACACTGATTTGATATCAGCTAACAATAGTAAGCTTTGAATAAGGCATTTTGTTTAAAAAGATTTACATAGCAGGATGAGATTGCTGAGCAGAACTGCAGATTTTTAACACCAAAGTGAGAATAAGATAACTAAAATAGCAATGTTCAAATGATCTGCTCCCTGGGTCTGATATCTCCTATTCTGTGTAACAGAACAGGGTGGAGATATTAACAAGGAGCTGTACCTTTGCATGTTGTCCTGTAGTTTGAGACTACCAGAATTTTGGTAAGAAACAGTTCTGAGGCAGTGGGCTGGACATCCAGAAAGCTCAGCCATGTGGAGTCCTGTATTTGCAGCGTTTTCTGCAGAAACAGGACAGATCTGTGTGGCACCAGCAGCAGCAGTGCTGTGCTCCTTGGCAGAATTCAGAGAGATGGATTGCCAGGAAAACTGAACTCCAAGGCTGTTTTTTTAATTCACCTGTTCAAATTCCAGGTGTAATTTATCTACTAAACCAGTGGCCATGGGAGTTGTCTCAGTGGTTGTTAAAGTGAAGTTTTATGTATGTTAAATCAAATGTACTTTGAGATCTTTGGGGAAGAACATTTTCTAGTTTTCTAACAAGTGCTTGATGAAAACTATCAATAATAACAAGTGAGGTGCTCACCACTGGAACTCTAAAGGGTTTGTTTGTACAGGCAGTGGAGATGGTGCCCTATTGTATAAGAGCTGCTCTAGAGAGCAATTCCACCCCAGTAATAATAACATAATCACAAACGTGCAATTAAGTGTTTTAATGACAGCTATTAAAAGTGCAATTTCAGGACTACTGTTACTTTAAAACTTGCCTGTAGAATGATAACTTACATTAAAGGTGTTTACAACTCTGATAGTTTTTATTAGGAACCCTTACTCATAAAATTACTCTTCCTTTTATATGGAGATAAGAAGACAATAATCTGTCTGTCTTTGAAGCATGAAAATGATATGAAATCTCTTTTGCTTTGGAGAATCAAAAAGCAGGTGAGCTGAATGTGCCCCTTTGTGGCTCAGGTTTGTTTTCTTGCCTCCAGATGACCACTCCAGTACCACTGCAGGCTCAGGAATACTCCTAGCCCATGTTTTAGAGCTGAATGTTTGGAATGTCACGCTCAGGACTTTGTTAGGGAGCTCTGTATTGCTGATTGTTCTAATGCAGTTTTTTGGAGGTGTTACTGACCCTGTATTCAAGCTGGGTTTGCATGCACATTCATTCCTCCTAAAATTCTTAGGCAGCAGTAGCAATCTTGAGGAAAGGTCAGCCAGGACATGGTTTGCTGTCAGCTGAGGGCAGTTCTGTTGGGAAAAAACCCAACTAGTGATGAAGGAAAGCAGATGGGTTTAAAATCTTAAAATACAGCTAAAGAGGTGGCTTTTGCTTTTACTGAAGCTTCAACACACACACACAAAGCTTCTGAAATTTTTATTTGCCCTTTTAACTTGGGCTTTTTTAATATACAGAACCCTACTTAGGTCTCATTTTCAGGGCTTGAAATGCAAGCAAGTGCACATGGCAGATGTGGCACAGCTCAGAGAGCTCAATGAGCAGTGCTGACTGAGCTGTTCTCACTTGCTGAGCTGAATTTTCTGGGGAAAAGGAAGAAGGGATATAGCACAATTTCAGTTCTGCCCTGTGTCTCTGATCCCTACTGGCGATCTGTTTTCCATAAGAGAGCAACAGAAGAAATAAAGATGCCAGCTGTCTGTGAAGCCTTCCTCAGTGGTATTTGGTTTAATTTCATGCTCTGAAGTTTTGGTTGTTAACAAATCCTTTTGAAAAAATGATGAAAAGTGGCTGGTAGAGAGCTGATTGTGTTTACCTTTCTCTCTAACCCACTTCTGTTTTTCTAACTGCTGCTAATGACTTATCTTTAATTTCTAAATGTTAAAATATGTTTTATTAATCTATTCATGAATACTCTGCATCAGTTTTGCCAGGAAGGAATGGTCTGAAGCTAAAGGAGAAGGTCTTACTATTCTGAAATTGAAATGATTTAACTTCTGCTTCCAAATCAATACTGACAGAAATAAGAGCATTCCTTACTGCTCCACAAGCAGCTTGAATTCAGCAGGAGTTACAGAGCCTGTGTGTGAACCCCAGGGTAAATCAATTCTTTAGCAGAACCATGAAAATGAACAGCAGCTCCTCGATTGCCATTGATTTGGTTCCTTCCCCAGCAGTGCAGGCACTGAGCTGATCCCTCCTGCCCAGGTGTGGCTGGGTGGCACTGCTGGGTGCTCCCTGTGAATCCTGCAGGCATTATTTGGTGTTGGCTTTCCTGCAGGAGGTAACAAAGGAATCGATTCCTTCCCTGTTTGCCTGCCAGCTGCAGCTTTCTGCTGCTGCCAGCCTGGCACTTCTGCCCCACACATTTAACTCGGGGGTGACTGCCCATGTAGGGTCTCTGCTGCCCCACAGGGACTCTGTTTGTTGAGCCTTGGATGGCCAAGAGGTGAATCTTAATTAATCCTCTGCATTTATTGGCAGACATTTGCTAACAGGGTTTTTTTTTAGAGAATTGGAACAATTTGTGTGCTTTGGGTATGAAAACAGCTGGCAAACATTTTCATCCTAAAACCTGTGCCTATTTCTTTAGCTGGTGAGTTTTGCACGATATTGTGTCCAACTAACATCCAGTGCCATGTGAAACGTGACTGTGAGTCATTTTCAGGGATGTGTCATTTCAGTGCCCCTGGACCGCCCCAGCAAACCAAACATGGGAGCTAAAGCAGAAATCTGCTTTTTAATTTTTATGGTAACATCCACAATTAATGTATTTTTGAATCTCCTCCTTGGGTAGAAGGTGACACATACTTGATGCTCTCTCATTGTCCCATAACCCCTAAGTGGGAATTGAAGATTTTGTTTTAAAATATAATTTTGAATTGTATATTTTGCTTAATTGCAAGAACATTTGGTAGAAGGTGCTGTTTGCTTGATTTTTTTTGTACCATCTAGATCACAGATGTAGCTGGGAAGCAGGGTTTAAAGTTTAGTGAATTCCTCGGAAAATTGGATATTCCTTGATAGTTCTTTTAATCACAATTAGGATTAAGGGCTTATATCACAGATATTCCTGTGATGTAGCCTAAGGTATGCTTTTCTTCTTCAAGGCACTTCCCTAACAACCAATCAATCTTCACAGTACTCTGCTTTAGTGTCCTGAGTTTTCAGATGTGATAAAAGTGATGAGTTATTTGATATACTCAAAGTCAGGAAGAAAGTGAGTATTAGCCTGAGGATGGCACCAGTATTTCATAACCCACCCAAATAATTTCAGCTGATTTGTCTGCAATTTTCTGTCTCTCTTATTTTTATTTGGACAGAATACAGCAAGTTAACAGCACTGCACAAGCTTCTTAGAGAAAAATCACTTCCTTTGGGATTTGGTGGGCAACTGTTTAAAGGATTAGAGCCCATTGGAAATACTTAACTGGAGAGAATTCTTGCTGAGAATTCTTACAAAAAAACCTAACTACTTAAAACAGCCACTGGCATAACTAGAAGGTTAATAATCTCTAAGGTATTGCCCTGGTTTATAGATACTGCTTTTGGAGCAATAAATTTTAACCTTTGAACATGTGCTTCTGCAAATAAAATCCAGCCTTATTTTGTGTACTTAACAACTTCTGATTGGAAACACATAGCAACCTATAGCAAGCATGCTTTCAGCAAACTGGAGCAGAAATGAAGCAGATCTTCAAAGTGGTCACTTATCTTCCTCAATAACTCTTCTACATGTAAACAAGATAAACCAGGTCGTTCTGCCAGATCCCACTCTCTTTGAATGATGTTTAAATAATTTTAAAGAGAAAGATGTTGTGTTCAGAAACATTTCTTCAAGTTCTTCCTTGAAGTACTTTTTTCCTTTTAGAAATGTTGATGTGAAATTAAGCTGTGTCATGAAAATGGGATTAAAATAGGTAGCTGTGGACTTGATTCTGCAGAGCCCTGGGGCCAGGCTCCTGATCACTTAGCTAGAACTAGGTCTTAATTTATTGTGTATCAGTGCAAAAGACAAAGTTTCCCTCTGTATTCTTACCTTTTGAAAGTCTAAATATGTTTTTTTTAAATTGTTTTTTCTCTAGTTTGCAAGCACAATTCCATTTAATTGGCCAATGTGAGAATGCTTTTCCTACTGAAGCTTTTCCAGTCTCTGTTAGGTTAACTATCTGTGTAAATGTGAGTAAGATCTCTGACATTTCCCTCTGCCAGCACAATGGCTGTGCTGTGTATTTCCAGCGGCTCCTCTTTTGGGTAAATCCAATGGCTCTTTTTTGGGAGAGCAGTTTGATGCAATGCTCATCGATGAGGATGGGAAATCCCTTTTGTTCCCATGTGCTCTTTGCCATGTTCCTCTTTTCCTACCATGTGGAAATCAGTTGGAGACTTTCTGTTGCTGAACTTTGAGTTGCAGCTTCTTCCTCTCCCCTGTGTTACCTGTGCTGTTGGCAGCAAATGAAGCACCACTGTGACAGGCATGAGTGGGAATTTCACAATTTTCCAGTGCACCTTCTCCATTTCATTGAACTCTACCTTTGTTTAGCACTGTCCTTCTTGCAAACAAAATTATGAATCCAGTTACTAAGTAGTGAAAGCTGCTGGCTCCCTGAACCATCCTGCTCTTCCCATGCTCCTCTAATTTCTCTAAACTGTTTTACCATCACTCTTTTATTAAATTTGATATTGCAATTCAAGAACAGACTGATCATGGAAATCTGCAGGTTCACTTGCTGCAGTAGTTGATACACATTGCAAAATGGTTATGAAAAAAGACATTTATTTTAATGCTCTTTATATACAAAGTAATTTCACATCACCAACATTTTGATACTCTAATAGTACTATTTGTTATAATTAAAGAACAAACCCAAGAATGTAGTGCCTAATGACTTAATGCTCCTAAGTCTTTTTTGCAACAGTGACAGAGAGATTTTAGGGGATACCTTGATGGAAATTACTGAGGATAGGAATCCTAAATTCCTAAACTGCTTTAGACAATGAGGGTATAACTTCCCAAATCACTCATGTGCTCTAAAAGTTTTCCCTTTGCAGACAGAATTTTTGTGCATACAATTGGGAACCATATTGGGGAAATAAGTATCCAGATTATTGTTAAGTACTGATTTCCTACCAAATTCTGCTTAGTATGGAAGGGATCAACTCTTCAGGAATTGAGACCCACATGAAAAATTCTGAGAGCTTTCTTTTAAGTGAAGTATTTTGTTTGCTTTTCTTCTATTAATTTGGCTTCTCAAATTTTATTAGTGTCATAGTAACTCAGAAAACTGAACCAGATTTAAAATTGGTTGAATGCAATTATTGCATCTTTATCCCTGGGCTCTGCTGTCTCAGGAAATGCAGTCACTTTTTGAATACCCTTTTCAAAAGGATTTCTGCCCGGCTTTGCTCTTTCTTTTAGGATCCAGAATTAATCTGACATAAATTTTCTTTGTCCAATAATGAACTTGGGCCAAGATTCACAATTCCAGAATGCTTTCAAAACGTTTACAGTAAAATGGAAGAGTGCCTATTTATACCAGTGTATGGAGCATTGGAAATCATACCTGTCAAAGCCCAAAAAATTCCAAAAAGCTCATCCCTGACCTTTGCCCTTAACATGTGGGGAGTGCAACCACCCAGCTCCAGCCTTTCCATCGAGTGGGTCAAACCCACCAGCCAGGTTTGCATTTCTCAAGATGCATGTGGAAAGTCCACGAGTGGGATCAATACTGTGGAGATCAGAGGAGCAGGAACCTTCTCAGGCAGAGCCATGTGGGCACAGCTCCCTCAGCAGTGTGGGACTGACTGCCTGGGCCAAGTTTGGTGCTTTTTTTGTGTCTGCAGCGGAACCAGTGGCTGTGGTTGCTCCTGGGCTCTCCTTCACCGTGCTGCCCTGGCTGCTCCCAGACTGGAGGGCTCCTGTGGCACAGGCATCCCCTTCCAAGGGACTCCTGGCCTTGTGGCACAGGCATCCCCTTCCCGAGGATCTCCCGGCCTTGTGGCACAGGCATCCCCTTCCAAGGGACCCCCAGCCTTGTGGCACAGGCATCCCCTTCCAAGGGACCCCCAGCCTTGTGGCACAGGCATCCCCATCCCGAGGGACCCCCAGCCTTGTGGCACAGACATCCCCTTCCAAGGGACTCCTGGCCTTGTGGCACAGGCATCTCCTTCCCGAGGGACCCCTGCAGTTCGTGGCCCTCGGAGCTCGTGCTGCGCTGCACACCTGGCGGTGCCTCTGGTTTAGTGTCCTTGAATCCTGTGTGCCCCGGGCTGGGGCACGCTGGGGACCCCCCCCCCCCGGGCCCTGTAGTGCTCCGGTGCCGCTCCGTGGGCTCGGTGCCACCGTGGCAGGCTCACTGCGAGGCCACCACCTGCTGCAGGGTCCCTCCGTGCTGCAAGCCGCCCATGGGCAGGGCGGGCGGCGGCGGCGGCGCTGGGAAGAGCGAAGCGGCCATGTCGGGGTGAGGCTGTGCCTCAGGGCCCGCCATGGGGCTCACTGAGCCGGAGTCACTCTGCAGAGAGCCCAGGCTGCTGCTGCCGTCAAAGTGAGTCAGTTTCTTCTTCATTAATTTCCTCTCTTTGGCTCGGCGATTCTGGAACCAGATTTTCACCTGCAGAGGGGCAGAGGAGAATTGTTTTCAGTTGCTACAGGACTGAATGTGGTCCTTTGTGTATTTAGTCATAGGGAAAATCAGTGGTATGAGGACCACTGAGAAAGGCAATGACAAACTGAGACAACAGAGCTGTTTGCTTGTTTTTCATACAGGTAATCCTTGGTATTTAGTAATAAAATATTTATTAACAGCTTGATAAAAAGTGAGTTTTGTTGTTAGTTCAGTTATTTCTTTATGGAATGAGCTTTGATTTTTTTAATTTTTTGAAACAAAATCTAACACAACAGAATCTCATGTGTCCTAGTGATTGCCAGAATTATGCAAGAATATTGTTACACTGACAACTGTGTGCCCTGGACAGGGCAATTCAACATTTGCTACTGGCCTATAAACTGAGGGGCAAAAGCCTTCCTGATTGGATGGTGCATGTTAATTAGTGAGTTCCAGTGTGGAAGCCAGTGGAAATATACTTCTGGGCAGAATTTCACCTGCAATACACAACATCAATTCAAAATATTATCTTAGCAGTGCCTGAATAGCTGAGTGCTTTCTACTTCATTTGCAGATGGAACCAGAATCTGCTGCCGCTTTCCACACAATCCAGTGGCACCAGTGTCCCTGCCCTGTCCAGCCACCTTGGGGAAGGCATGAAGGACCTGCTGAAGGAGGATCTTCATCAGGGTGGGATAAGTGAGGATGTGGGCTGAAGGTGAGTAATGGTCAGCTGAAAATACTGCAGAACTTGTTGAGGTGTGAAATGTTCTGTGGTCACTGGACTGGCTGTGGATGTGAATCCCCAGGGTTGGTTTAAAGCTGTGCACTCCAGCACTTTATCCTTGGAAGTGACTCTGCATCATATCTAGTCAGTGTAATAAGTTAAGCTACCTCATTCAGGTTTGTTGTGTTTTCTTGTGCAGACAGAAAGGAAACACTTCTGTCACTGTTTTCTATAGCCCAAAGAGAAAAAAAAATCAATATTTTGCTGAGAAATATTGGTCTGTTCAGTTATTTTTTGTTAGAAACTAGAAGGGGAAAGAGAATAATGATTGGAAAGGAGGTAAAACAGTGAGAGGTGATAACACCTGTGGCTCCTGGGCTGAATTTTAAAAGAAAACCGCTGGTGAAGCCCAACAAAACATCTTAAGGACTCTGTGACAGTCTCAGGGTGCTTCTCCTTGAGGCATTCCTATTCCATTCTACAGCTGAAGGATTCAAATACATGCAAAGCCCATGTAAATTTAATCCAGGTCTCTTAAGTCCCAGGCTGCCATCTGAGATGTTTGGCAGTTCCTTTTGTTGTCTTAGTTCTGCAATATCATTTCAGTACCAAATTATGTTCTATTAAACCAGTCTCAAGCCCTCTCAGATCTCTTGCTTTCTGACTGTGCAGAGATAATCCATTCTCATAATTTCTCTCATACATTTGTCAAAATGTATGAAAATATAGAACAGTCTGAAAAACTAAACCAACATTCTGGAATTACCCTCTGGCTTCAGTGCTCTTACCTGTGGATTGAGGTTTTTATTCTGGTTTGTTGTTAAATTAGAGAAGCAGATCTGCAGGGAGGAATTAGTGGGCCCTGCAGGGTCGTGTGCCAATTATCAAATAAGTCCAAGTAAGAACAGCTCTGTAATGTCAGACTGAAAGCTGACAGGGCCAGCTGCAGCTGTCTGACTTGTTCTTCACCTGTTGCACTCCTTCCTTTTAATTCTTTTTTTCATGCAAATTTCTCTTCCCTTGAAGTCTGATTTTCTCTCTTCTTTCTCATCCTCATCATCTCCTTTATTTCTGTATCCTTCCTATGTTAACAGTGCTTCACTTTGCCTTTTTTTTTCTTAGATGTTCTATCTTTCCTTCCTTGTTTAAACAATTTTTCTTTGTCCTTTTGAGATATTCCTTCCAGGGAATTTTGGATTTTAGCAGTGGCAGGAAAAAGGTTTTTCCAGAAAATCAATTGAGGTTTTAGGTAGTGTGCAGAGAAACTTGGGATAGAACAGTGTGTGTTCAGTTGTGCTCATATGATGGAGTTTTTAAATTGGTACAAAAGGGTGGTGGTGGGAGTCTATCAGGTATTTCTTACTTAATCTTCCATTTTTAAAAAAAACACTTCAGAGATGTAGGTTGTATGAACTGTAATTCATTTTGTTCTTGATATATTGATGATGGCGAAGAAGAAAAAATATTGTAAAAGCTGTTGTCAAGTTTCCCCAATATATACAAAGAAATAGATCACATATTTTTGTTTTACCTCTTCAAATACACTTACAAAACATTCATCAGGAATTATCACTGAGCTAGGAAGTTTCAAGTAAATATCACTGGTTGTTTACACAAGCAGGACCATAATATTCAAATTCAGCATTATTAAGTCAAATTATGAATGTTTTAACAGCCAGCAAAAAGACACATGGTGTATTTTTTATATCTAGTTGAAACCAATTTAATTTTCAACAATTAAATCCTGGCATTCAGCAGCAGATTGAGGAATATTTGCAAAATGGATGTTTGCTTCCCCCTTTTTGTAAGCTCAGCACGTGCTGTGTGAGCCAGGTTCGGGTTGGATGGACAATGCTCTGGTGGGTGGGCTCTGGACAATTCCTGCTCAGCAGAGCCCATAAAACAATAGTTAATCAGAACTAATCATGGGATTGTGTTTTGATTTATCTGCTGGGAACAGAAGTGGAATTTGGAGGGGAGGAAATGGGGCAGGAGAAAGGAGAAGTACATATGTAGGAAACTTTAACAAAAGGTACAAGGCAGCCAAGGAAACAAAACACTTCAAGTGTCATGCCCGTACTTGAGCTCATCACTTCCATCTCCACTGAGACTGACTTTGTTGCATTTGGTTCTGGAATTCCCACTGAATTCCCAGCAGAACCAGGACTTCTGCTTTAGAAAGTTTAGCATGAAATTCTCCCTGCTACCACAGCCCAGGGAGAAATCCAGGCAAGATTTTGGTGATGTGGTTTAGCTCGTGTTTTCCAGAATAGGAAGAAGATGGTGTGTGCATTTCCTGGGTTATTGCACAGCCCTAGTTTGGGTTCTACTGCAGAGGGAACCCAGTGTTGGTTACTGGAGGCATTAACATTTCTGCATTTACCACAGTTATCTCCTCAGCAGCAGTCAGAAATTCAAAGGAAAGCCTGGATGGCTGATCCATACTCTACCTGTCTCTCGGAAAGTCTTAGGTTTGCAGCCAGTTCAGACTTCCTCCTGATTGTAATGTATCTGTTGTAATGAAACTCCTTCTCTAATTCTAATCTCTGATGATCTGTGTAAACCACTCGGTACTTCTCTCTCGTTCTTGTTTTACCTGTTTTGAAAGAAGAACACATTGCTTCAAGCTAGAATTTTTTCACTTTAGCACCACAAAATATCTGGCTTTACATTTGAAAATATCTGGGGGGATTTTAGGCCTGATTCTCTATGCACTTACCCAGAGTAACTCCCTTGACTCGGTCTTGATTTACAACACAAGAGGTTCATACCATCAGATACTAGGTTGGCTCCTTAGTAAATAGATAATAAACTGCTTCTCATGTTCTTTATCACCCCTGTGTTATCATTTGGGAAAGGGAAGGCATTCCTGGTAAGAATAAGGAGCCAGGAAACCTGGGTTCTGTTCCCAGCTCTGCTGCAAACATCCTGCCTGGTGCTGCGTTGCTCTTGTCTCTGTCCCTGGAGCTGACACTCTTACCTGCCTCAGAGAAAACTGTCAAGAACATTTTACTGCACAGAAAATACAGAAAGCTTCCAAAATTCCTCACTTCTTGTTGCTAGAAAAATTCCCACATCATTGTGATTGTTACTGCAGTTTGGAGGTTGTGTTTTCCCATCAAGTCTGGCACAGTCTGCCCACGACCTGATAACAGCACAGGGAACAGTAACATAGATTTTCAGATGACAGTTCATAAAAAAGAGAAAAGGCAAGCAATAATGCTTCACAATGGGCAGGGAACTGCAGCATCTGCTGTTTTGGGAGCAGCATTGCTGCCTCTCTTCAGCTGTGGGTGCAGCTGAGTGGAGCAGACAGGGCTCAGCAGCATCCAGGGCATTAAAAGGCAATGGCAGATGACAGGAGCCAGGGAGCACAGATGCATGGAGCTGAAATTTTATGGATTCCATACGGGGTCATTTCTGAGGGCAGAATGTGTGGCTGCTCTGAAAGAAAGCTGAGAATGGAAAAGGCTGCTGCTGGCTCCCTTCCTCTGTGGTTTATGATTTAGGGAATCAATATATTGGAGATCAGCACCTGCTTAAAGCCAAAGCCTGAGGTCTTCCCACATTTTTAACAAATTGGATCATTTTTTTGTTAAAACCAGTGTTCTCATCTTGGCTGACCACAATCTTGCCATTTTTTGATGCTTCCTTGTTTACCTGTATTTATATGGACATTCCTTCAGATGTGCATATTTAGCCAGTGAATTGTCTGGGACAGGAATATATTTTCAGTGTTTTTTTTTCTCTGTATTCCATTGTGGTGCTGGAGGTTGTGAAACTGTGTCCTCAGTGGTCACTGCAGAAGAACCCCCTCAGGTCCAGGTTCTCCCAGGTGATGCACAGAGCTCAGGTGTTTGTACCTGTACCCCCATCTGCTGTTGCTGCAGGTGTCGTGTGGCTTTGCACAGCAGCTCCTGTTTGCTTACAGAGCTTTTTCTGACAAGGTTACAGGGATGCCTAACTCCTCAAAAACCAGGTGCCACAAGCTCCTCATAATTACCCTCTAATAGGAGCAGTTCATTTGGAATGGGGTGAAGTAGATTCCCAGGCATGGAGTTGGTGACATTTTAGTGTCTGAGTAGATCCCCATGGCACAGAGCCCCAGAGGCACCAGCTTTCCCTGGCTGGGGAGAGGAGCTGCAGGGGCCATCTCCCAGTGCTGCCAAAGGCCTATTCCTACCATCCCCTCCTTCCCACTCCCCTTCATAGCTCCCAGAGCAGAATTCAGGGTACAGGACTACAGCAGAATCTTGAGTTAATCTTGTTTTTCCCCCATCTGTGGAGGGAGATGTGGTGTCTCTTTGTTTTTTATGGAACATATTTAAAGTTAGCATTGCTCTCCACTTGCCATGTACACCATATAGGGTCAGTTTTGCCTCTTCCAGTATTTGACAGTCAGGACTTGGCTATTTCTAAGAATTTTTGACTCACCAACCTATGCTTGCATTAGAAAATTCTTCAGGTTCTGCTCCTATCTCTACTATTTGTATAGATCCCAGAGCCAGAGTTGGTGAGCACTGAAAGTCCTGGGCAGTGCAATGCTGTGAATAAATCCTTTTATATCCTGGATGGGGATGGCTCTAGCTCACCCTACCAGACAGGGGTTCTCTAGGACTCTCTCCAGGCTTGTAGAACCAAACCTTCATCAGAATTTGATCCTTCAGCTCCCATGTTCCAGCCCTGGGGGAGCATCAATAGTGGCTTTACAATGCTCTGGGCATCATCAGCCTGATTATTTGGAATATTTCAATAGGGAAAATAGGTGTGGGATTGCTCCTTAGGCTATGGCTTCTGCTCAGTCCTTTGTCTCAAATCTGTTTCTGTGTGTGAAGGTGCTGCCTGCTGGGGAAGATGAGCAGGGCATTCTCATTCCCTGGCATTTCCACCGCTGTGGAACTGCAGCAGAAGCAGAAATAGCCCAGTGACGTTGTTTACACCGATAATCCAGTGAAAAGTGCTGCTGATTTTAGAACATGAAGGTAAGAATTGTAGAGTCTCTTAGGAACAGCAGTGATTCAGTTCAGTCCACATAAATACCAGGACATTTGTTTTCCTTCACTGGAAGTGTAAATTGTTTGTTTAACATATGGTAACCTGTGGTGCTTTAATGCCTCACTTGATATTTTTTAACTTTTGATCTCTTTAACTGGTAGTTTGGTTAAGGGTTTTTTTCCTCTTCAAATGAGACTTTGGGGTCATTCTACGGGACAAAATGTTTAACATGTTTCCTTAGTGTTCTTTGTGTTGTTAAGATGGAGTACACAAAAGAGCAACAAGGTGATCTTATCTTGACCTCTGTTCTCATTCAGAAGGCACAGACAAATATCAAATGTTCTTCTATTGCCAAAACAAGGTGGTAAACTTCAAGAACAACCTTCCTGTTTCTGGTTTTAAGTGCTTAAACCCTTACTACCTGGACAGCAGAGGGTTGTGGTGTTTTGGTTATTTTTTTTTGGGTAGGGTTGTTTGTGGTTTTTTTTGTTTTGTTTTGTTTTGTTTTTTTCTTTTTAGAAGAAGAAATTAAATGTACATGGAAGACAGAATTTTCTCCCATAAGATCTTTTATTTCTGTATGAGTAGCTCTCAGGTTCTTTTAGTTGAATTGATAATATCTGGATTCTTTTTGAAGGAAGATTTGGAGCTTTGACATCTAATTTCTTTCTTAAAGTTAAGAAAATAATTTAGAAAGTAAGAAATCAAAAGTAAGGAAATTCTGAGAAATGCTCTGAGAAGAAATTTCTGATGTGTCAAATTAACCTTGTCTTTAATAATTTGAATTTTTTTAATGTGTGGAGTAATATTGTCTCTGAGAGACAAGAGACAGTGGTAGCTGAGATCTACCAGAGTGTTCCAAGAGACACTTTTAGCTCTGCCAGAGCCATGTTTTAGTTTGTTAGGCTTTTACTCTCCTTGATTCACTGAGTACACTGAGATTCTTCCTCCTGCCTTTGTTGGGTGCTGGGCTGGGATTAGTCTGCACATGGCATTTCCTTTCAAAGGCAAAGCACACTTTTATTTGCCAGAGTTACCAAACAGCAGCCACAGAACCCATCCCTAAACAGTTTGGGACTTCAGCTTCTGAATTCTATCTGTTAGAGCAGATCCACTCCAGTGTGTTCTGCAGACCTACTGGCTTTAATTTCAATTGCATTTTATTTCCAGGACAAATATTACCTGAGTAAAATTTGAGGTGGAACTGATAGATTCACCCCACAGAGAGTGGGAAGATGTTCTTCACTTCTCAGGACATAATGGCAGAATTCAATGATGCAATGATAGAAGTCCTTGTATTAATCCAATTCTTTAAGGGAATCCTGCAAATTTTCCTCACTTAGGTGAGTGAAATAGCCAACATTTGACTTTGTGCCATCTTAATTAATCTATCTTTTCTCAGTGACAGGTTAAAATGATAATGAGCAGTACTGTGTCAGTCCTATAGGGAATATGTTCTGTCATGGACAGTCCCACCATGGAATTGTGGTTGGAGAGGTTATTGGTGCTTGGATGGAAGAAAAATGAAACAAAAGGGCTTTGAAGCAGCTACCTTTGCAGCCTGCCTGCCTTTGTGCTGGGGGAGTGGATTTCCTGGGTTTAATGAGCTATATAAGAAGAGGGAGTTTTGTCAAAACCCTTTTTGCACTAGTGACTACTGAAGTGTGCCTTTGGAGCAGCAAGAAATCAGAGATTTCAGAGCTGGAAATCTTTTTGTGGGATATACTTTAACAATGCTGCTCCATCACACCCACTCTGGCAATTTTTGACTGGCCAAGTTTTGAGTTGGGGGAAGGGAACAGCTTTCCCATTGGTCATAAAATTCACAGAGTATTTCTTCTGAAGACAATAAAGCTGGGAGAAGGCCTCTTTATTTGCTGTGAAAATCATCACCCTTTCCGGCAATATAACTCCTGAAGAAAGGAGGGAGAAGGAAGAGACAAGGCTGCATATCAAAGCAAAGAGAAGTGTTAAAAGGGTCTGTTGCCTCAATATGACAGATAGGCCTCAAAACCTCAGACAATGTAGGCCAGGAAAGGAAAAAAAAAAAAAAAAAAACCACCATCGGACCTCACAACTTGTTTACAAAGCAAAATAAATTAGCATTAGAACCAGCCCTGGGCCCTCTTTCAGAGCCTCCTCTCTTCACTTTTCAGGAATATTCTGCAGGCACTGAAACCAGCATCATAAACCAGCATCATAAACCAGCATCTTTCATAAAATCAGAAGCTGCCTGAAGATGTCCTAGGATAGGATAGTGTGGGATTTCTGTGGGATTGCTGACAAAGCATTGCGGCCTGGATTTCAGGGTTTAGCAGTGATGCAGAGGAAGTTATGGCTGTCCCTGGTGACTGGATGTTACCTTAAATCATCCCAGAAATGTCAAACTGCTTCTGGCCTGAGGATATGCTCTGTTCCCACCTGCATCTCTCTGTTCCTTTAGTATTAAAAAACTGATGCTAATTTTTGAGTTTATAAAGATATAGACTGACAGAGATCAGGCCTCAGTTTTGTTTAGGACTCTAACTACTTATGTATTTCAAAAGTGTACGAAAAGTAAAGGGCAAATTCTCCCTGACTTAAGTCGGTAATTTCACTGAATTAATTGAAATTGTGAAGCAAAAGTAATTTTAAATAATGTTTGAAGACAAACATTGTGCTGCACATGATGTTCTGTAAAGCTAAATTAAAAAAAAACCCCACCAGCCACTGGATTAGAAAATTTGACATAGATCAAATCTTACATAATATTCCTGCCAGAAGCCTTGGTGTGATAAACAGGTGTTCTGGCCCTGTTAGGTGCTAAAGGTTTGTGAAACTCAGTGTAATTCTGTGTTTGTATTTTCTGCTACATCTCTCTCATCTGTTCTTTTATACATGCTCAGATTGTTCATGCTGAAAAAACAGAATAGAATCATAGATCTGAAACCTTTCAACAGACTTGAATTTTCCCTTCTGTTTTCAATTTTGAATATGTTCTGCTATTCTGGATTAAAGCTCATTGGCCAAATTCTGGTTTTCCCTTTGCTAGTGTAAACTTTTCTATTCTTCTTCATTTATAGAAGGAATTGCATCCAAAACTGAGTAATTTTTATTCTCTTTAAGCAATGACTGGACAGGCAGAAGCACTCAACCTACAGAAAATGTCAGTGGATTTCTGAGTGGCAAACCAGGGGAAATCTCATTACCAATGACTATAGACTAAAAGGAAAGTGATTAACTGAGATTTTTCCCAAGTGTTGTGTGTTCTTTAGCATTCAGTGTTTTACAGAAATGGTCTCTAAAGAGGCTTGTTCCTCTTCCTTCCATTTGAGGGAATATAACTACTTCCTTCAAAGACTAAGTGTGATACATTTACAGGGACTTTAGTCATGATGCTCTCAGTTCTCCTGTCATCAGCAGCAGAAAACTGTCTTTTGTGTCTGCAGAGTAAATTTTTATTGAATAAGAATGATAGGAGAGTTGTCATCTACAGGAAGAAATCTCTCCTCTGGATCAGTTCACCTGTTTCAAAACATGTCCCCACCCTGTTTTATGGTAACATAGGTGCAGATCTTAAGGTGCACTTTCAGCTTTGTGAGCAAATTCTCCTGGGAGTTCCCTGCTCAAACTCAGTGTTTTGGGCACACTTTTACCACAGGTGTGTGTTGTTTTCCCACACAGTCATAAAGTCAAGTCTCCTCCTGTGTGAGTGATGACACAGCTCCATAAAAATCCTGAAATCAACAGGATGAGATTTGTAGCTTCTTCTAATGTGGTTTTATTCTACTTTCCATCAAAGAATTTGCCTGTAATTATGTCTTGTGTGTGTGTGGAATTTCCACTTCACATTTCTATCTGTGGCTTTGTTCTGTTCTGTGTTACAATTGCTGTGCTCACCCTCTCCAAGGAGAGGTTGAGGAGATAGGAGCAGTGTAAGGGTTGGGGTAGAGTCTTTTCTCTCAGTGTTTGTGGCTGAAAATCCTGAGTACTCAGAGCTTCCCCTTCAGGTGTTGTGAGTCAAAACACATTGGCTTTTTCCTGAGGAGTGCAGAGACAGGGCCCTGGATTCTGTGTGCTCTGCACTGAAGATGCAATCCCTGCAGACACTCAGCCATCCTTCAGTCAGAGAAAGAAGGATGCATGAAAGCCTCAGCAGGACTTTTCTGTAGGAAATGTGTACTAGTAGTATCAAATCAGGGTGATAATCTCACTTTAAATTATGAGATCTTCCAGAGGTTTCAGGTACCCTCACAAATTTCACTTTACAGCAGTTGAACACATGATTCTACACCGATGTTGTTTTTAAAGTTACAGAGTAAAACTTGAAATAATTTGTTCCTTTGTTTTAGGTTAGTTGTGTAGAGAACAGTATCAAAGGACCTGGAGGGCACGAGGCAGTGGTAGAAATTGCAATAAAGTGTTTTGTTTGTCATCTGTCAGGACATGAGGCTGCAAAGCACCAGTAAGAGAAGATAACCATGAAATCTCTGGAGATGGGAATGCCATGGATTCAGGGCCTTGTTTCTGGAGCTGCTCCAAGCCAGACTACTCAAAGTGAGTGAACCTTTGGCAAGAACCTCTCCCAGCTTTAAAGGGATAAGATTACAGGAATGTTTCTTGCACACTTCTGAGAATTTCTTGCAAAAATTACTTGCTTTAATAATTATTGTTTTCACAGTGAAATATTATTGGTAGTGTTAGTATTGATAATTAGTGCTTTGCAGAATGTAATGAATAAATAGCAAAATTAATTTGTCTGAATGATTACTGTTGTGATCACCTCAGGTAAGTCTGAACTTCATTTTTTTCATCATTAAGAACAGTGGTGTGTATGTATTCACAGGGAATAAGGAAAGCTAATAAATAATAAGTGTGATTCCTTCCTTCTTGCAACACCAGACCTTTACTGAAATACCCAAAGGTTTTGTAAAGAGACAGAAGGATAATGCTCAGTGAACAGAGACAGTTTTAAGGATGTAAAAAGAATTGGATTCAATGTAAGAAAATTCAGAGGGGTTTGATCATGATCCAGCAAACAACATTTGCAGTGAGCCTGCTCACACCCCTGAAATCACTGCAACACCTGCATACACAGAACCAAACTCACTCAGGTGCTTTCCCAAAGGAAAATATTTTAAAGTTATTTCATTTTTTGGGAAACCATGAATGACAGCAGTGCCCTTGCTTTTAAACAGAAAACGACAGAGGATAAGGAGTGAAGGGAGAGAAAGGAACCAACTCCAGTGAAACCAATCTGCTAGCACTGAGCCTGCCTGGCTTAGCAGAAATACTAATATATATAAGAGGGAAAGAAGCAGCAGGAGAATTTCTTCTCTGGATTTTTCCCTAAAGCAGCACTCAGTAGCTTTTAAATGTGGCCTTCCACTGGCCCCTGGGCATTTGGGAGGGTGTGTTCCTGTGGCCTGCTGATTTCTCCAGTTCTGGACACAGGTATGCTCAATATCTTGTTAGACCTCCCCAGAAAGGAGACACTCCCAGCTCTCCTGGGAATGCTCTGGCCTTTGCAGGCTTGAAATTTAGAAAGTTAGAAATGTCTAAGTTGTTCTTGAGCAGCAGTTAGAATGTGATATTTTATGTTATGTAACTATATCTCTATATGTGTGTGTGTTGTATCAATCTGTCCCAGTGTCCCACTAGCAAAGGGACAGCACAGAACAAATCAGGTTTTGCTCCCTTGGTGTGACTGGAATCCACAGGAGCACAAAGCAGGTAAGGATGGGATGAGGAGCAGTGGTTTTTCTGAGCAAGGGTTCTGCCATCTGTAAATCCCACATTTAGTGAGCAGTTTTGTTGCCCTTGTAAGGACTCCTCAAAAGCAAGCTGCAAGTTTTTTCCAAAACAGGCCCTCTTTTGTTTTTTCTTGGATAATATCCAGTGAACAACAAATAAGATTTTAAAAATACAAACTTTTTCATCCCCCCAAAAAATTCTTATTCACACAGAGCAACAGCCTGTTCTGATTGCTGTATTGAATTCTGTGGACTCTCCATGAGCTAAAGTTGTGTTCAGCAGGAGTGAGGAGAACTCTGCCCATACAAATTAGATGCATTATTTTAATACAGACAACTTTTCTATGCAGTTGCTTTCAATTCTCTAATGTCTGTTTTAAGTAATTGCTTTTCCACCAGAGATTGATTCAGTCCCTGCTTTGAAGACTTTTATTTACAGGCAGGTGTGGAGGGAGGGAGGGAAAGGGAAGGAACCTTCCTGGGATGCAGCACTGAAATACTGGGAGCATCTCTTTAGGGGAGGAATTGAGCATCCCTAATTTCTACTGTTCTCAGTGCATGTCAAAGCTGCTCAGCACCTCAGAGGATCAAATACTTTCATACAGCAGATTATGCCTCTGTTCTTTTCAGGCAGTTTTCCCTCTTTTTCTACTCCCCTTTCTTGTTTAATATTTTTTTCATATGCAAGGTGCTGATTTTTGTTTTAGGGATGCTCAATGTTTATATTTTCCTCTTGCTCTTCCTCCCAATCAAACAGAACCTTTCCCTCAAGCTTCATGGCTTATTTTTGCTGCTTAAATACAAATGAAGAATTGTTTTGTACTCCTTGACTGTCATGCAGCAGAGCCTAATCTGTGGCTGTATTACCAGGCTGTGTTACCATGGATCTTTGTATTCCTGCATATTCTGAGAGCTGCTACTACAAAGTCAAGCAAGCCTCTCCTTATCATCCCTGCTTTTAAAGCATTGACTCATTGTTTGATCTTGCAGATCTCATTTCAGTGTTCTGAGGTTTGGAGGGGTTGTTTCTGGTAGAAAGCCTTACTGCCAACCCCCTGCTATGCATATTTTACTTGAACTTTTCCTAGGTACTCCAAAACTTGAGGAAAGTAAGCAAAGACTAGGTAGTGATGAATACAATACTTCCTATTCCATCCCAATCTACAGAACTCCTATGAAAAGCAACTATGGATATCACAAACTTTAAAAACATATCTGAAGTGGGAAATGAAAGAACACTGCTTTTCTGTTGGGATTTTAGCTGACTAGAGATTGGAAAAGTATAAGGCTGTGGCTAATACTAAGGCTTGCACTTGCAAGATAGTGTGTTTTTGGGCTTAGCTGTAGTATGATAATAAATAGTGAAAGAGCCATGAGAAAAGAGAGATGTAATTTTTAAGGAATGCGGAAAAGTTGATGTTGTGGTGTGGCTGATGGACGGTGTAAATTACAGAATATTCATGAGCTTTTTACTTGCTGTAGAAGTGTCTGACGCTCTCTTCAATAAATGGAACTTGCTGATGACTCAGATTGAGCCCCGAGTTTTCCCTGCACCCAAATAGCTCATCCCCGACAAACAAATAGCTCATCCCCGACAAACAAATCATTCTGCAACACTTTTCATCTCCCCCAGGATTAAAGGTCAAACAAGAAACACAAGAAATAACCAACTGACCAACCCAGCATCCAGTAACTGAACCAATATTTAACCACTAGCAAGAGAATCCTTCAGAGCAATCAGGATCTTGCTTTATCAATCTGAATCCTTCCCTCTGAACAGGCAAAACCCCCCCAATGACACAACAACAAGTAAAAATCTCTTCTCAGCACAAAACCTCCGTGCCCTCCTACCTGTGGACGTGGACTGCACGGTTTTCCTCATCCACTCATAAGAGCTGTGCCTTTGGCTGTTGGGAGAGATTTGCTGGGCATGGATTGTATCTACAGGAGGTAAGGGCGCAGCAGCAGCAGCGGGGTGCAGGGAGCTGTAGTCAGCAGAGCTGTAGGAGCCCTGGCCAGGGGACGAGCCATTGATGTGGGCAGCGGGCGCGGCGCTGGAAGGGCCTGGGCCGTAGGCGCCCCAGTCCTCGCGCTGGGGGCCGTAGTGGGAGCCCCAGGCGGGCGCCGGCTGCCCGTGGCTGTCCAGGGCTGCCACGGGGTGGTATCCCATGTAGTCGGAGTAGGCTGGGGCAGACACGAAGTTCTGCACGGGCAGGCTGTTGCTGGTGCACCTTGCAGATCCCGGATACATGCTGCTGTCCTTATCCAACAGATAGCTCACGTACATGATGCTCACAGCCTGCCTTTGTCTTGCTGGGACATCCTGCTCCTCGCAGGGTTTGTTTGATCTCCCTTCCCCTCCTCTTTCTTTCTCTCTTTTCTAGCCCAGCCTGGCTCTATAAATGACTCCTGCTAGCCCTGATGTCCCTTTACTACACATGATTAACAATGGTTTTACCAGGTGCTGGTGGTAACAGTTTACTAAGGTCCTGCCTGATGTCACAGATAACTGCCTGCCCCAAAATTACATTTGCATTCAAATGAAGGGCTGCCCATGCAGGCAACCCCACCTTGCTGCTAGTTCCAGTGCTTCCTTTCTCACAGATCTTTATGTATTGCCAGCCCCGTTCTTTACTTTGAGAATGTGGTTTGAAATCTCGTGGTCTTCCAGCAGAGCTGAGTAGGTAGTTAACCATAACTGTTCAGGCAGTAGAAGTTGTATTTTTCTTGAGCAGTGCATGTCAGGATCTCACTTCAGGCACTCAGAGTTAGTCAAAGCCTGGTGTCTGCTGGTCCAGTAGTAGTTCTGCTCCAATGTGCTCTTTTTTTTAAAAGCTAAAACCAAAGGAGCGGTTCAGTGTTTAACAGCAGCTCTTACAGAGCTCCTCACATGAGCACTCTTCTTGACTTCAGCTCTTCAGCTGTGTGGGAGAGCACTTAGAAACCACAGTAATCCTGGTGATTTTACCATTACAAAGGATATACAAGAAGTCTCATCGTCATTTTGAGCGTTTGTTCATACGAATAGTCTTGTTGATGTTAGCAAGCTATTCATGAGCTGGCTGCTTGCCACAGTGATTGAAGTTCCTCTATTCTAACCTCCAACGTTCACAGAAAGGGAATCTGTTATTGAGAGAATGCAGAATTTGTCACTTTCCCTGTGCTTATGTCTTGGTTGTGATATTGAAATGAGTGATAGTTTTCCCTGAAGGTTTTTTTTTGTTCTCATTGCTTGTAACACCTTTTCTTGGAAATATGGGAACAAATTATAGCTTTTGAGCTAAGGAAAGCAGTTTCCTAACTTTCAGGAGCAAGCTTATGTTTGTGAGTAACAAATCCCTCTGAGATCATCTGTAACCAGGAGCAAGGAGAGAAAGTGTGGATTTCTCTTTTTAAACGAGATGGATACCTTAGCATTGTCCCTTAATGGGAGTTCACCCTGTTTTCCTTCCTGTTCCTTTAATGATGTGATACTTAATTGCACCTTTATTAATGATTCGAGTTGTTAAAATGAGTTTTTCCTTAAACAGGTGCAAAGTATAATGAGTTTTTTCTTTGTTCAGAGGTGTATTTTTTTCTCTGAGTCTTTTGCACTTTAACACCATTTAAGCTTCCAGGTTCTCAGGAGGAAGGAATCACTTTGCACACCTGACAGCACCGTTGTTTCCTTCAGTAAGAGAGTGGTGTCCTCAGGCTGTATTCACAGTGTTCCTTGGGGCTGGACTTGTGGAAAAAGCTTTTTTGACTGATAATCTCAGAAGCACAGCTACCTGCTCAGAGTATTTCAGGTTTTCCTGCTGTGCACTTGGGTAAAATTTGTGCTCTTTTGCTTGTTTGCTTGTTTTTGGGGGCTGATGTTTTGCTGGTGTAATTGCTGAAAGGTATTTTAAAAATCATTAGGTTGTGGGAAGTTGCCAGAAGCTGTTTCTGCTGCTTGCATATGTGAGCTTACTCACTTGCAATTTGCACATCTGTGACAGCTGGCCACTCAAAATTACCCAGCAGAGCTGCTGGGAAGGACTCAAATCCAGGGAAGTCAGTGATCAGTGGGTCATGGATCTGAACTGCTTAATTCTGCTGCAGCAGCAAAATAAATCACAGAAAATAAAGTTATCCAGTTTCGAATTAGGTGTCTCTGAACAGCCTGTCTGCAGTTAAAGTGTGATTTTAATGTAGTGGGATCTTCCTATTTTTTAACTCCAGTGTTTTCTTCCCTTCTCAAATTTAGAGCACCGTGGTTGCTCAGTAGCTCTTGAGTGTTGAAATAGTTACAAAGAAAGATTCTTTACATCTTTTTGTTGTAAGTTGATTTCATTTCCTTTCTTCCTCTTCAAAACTGTTGAAGCCTCATCTTTGTAGCAATTTCAGTGCCTCTCCTGAGTGCAGGTGTAGCAATAAATCAGCCAGAGGAAGAAGCAGCATTTGCTGCTTTACTGGAGCCCTCCAGCTGTCTGCAAAATGTTCTAATTATGTTCATTCAAGGAAACTTTTCCTGCAGGCTTTGTGTACCTGGTAGAGCCCAGCACAGAGCTCTGCAGAAGGGCTGAGTTGGATCTGCCCTTGTTCAGTGTTCAGGAATGTTGGATCCACCAGGCTCCAGCCATGGATTCATTCTCTCCCACTGCAGCATTGTTCCATGAGGAACATTTTGCTCTGTATTTCACAATGGTTCAATTTGTCTCATGGAGCTACTGAAAGCAGCACAATGGTGATTAGTCCTTGTATTAGAAAAATCATATAAAATCCCTTTTGATGCTTCCAATAATACATGGATATAATGACAGGGAAGGAGATTTTTCCTCTTCCATGCTGCCTAAAGAAAGGGCTTTACAATCTGGGATGATTGAAGTGACAATGCTTTTGCTCCTCTGGCCTCATGCTGTGCCCACAAAGCTGTTTCCTTTGGATTCCTGAGTACCCTAAGTTGGTCTGGCTCCAGCCAGCTGTGCTTTAGCTTTGGTTAGTCCAAGCTTTTATAATTTATATAATTTTAGTCTTACCTATTAGTTAAACCACAATAATTTGACTGTGATTGCTGGAGCTATGTGAATAATCACATGCTAATATAGTTAATTTAAAACTAAATATTTTCAAAAGTTCTCAAATGCAAAGTGAATGGAAATGAGAAATTGCCCTGAGTTCTCAACAGGGAAAAGAACTTTATGGAGATGTTCCTAAAACCAGAGGTGCCAGAGGGCACCTTCACCCTCTGGCCTCTCTGAGATGCATTTTTCTAGTTCTAAATTTGAATAGTTTCCATCCTCTGAAGCTGGGAGTTGGTGTCCACCAGAGATCCTGGATGGGAAAACATCTCTGAAGGAGGCTTTATCAGGTGATGGTGATGTGGGCAGAGACCCAGCAGCAGCACGGGGATCCTCCAGTCCACTTTGATTATTCCTCTTCTGCTGCATGAATGAGTCCCCAGAGCTTTTCTTTGTCATGTCACAAAGCCATGGATCTGCTAGGCCCCATCCTTGTGTTTCCAAGCTGATCTGTCTCACATTTTAACCACATCCCATTTCTCCTACTCATCCCATCTTCTTATCTAAGAAGCTGCTGTAGCTCTGTTTATTCTTCTGAGCTTTTATTTTTCTTTTTGGTCTCCCAAGAATAGCAGCACGCATTTTTGGAGGCGTGTTGCCGTTCCAAGGCTGATCTCTGACTCCAGTGAAGCAATGGGGACAGCTGCTGGTCAGCTGCCTGCATGGCAAGGAGATCTCTCCGGGCTTGCAGGGATCGTGACCTTATTCAGATTTCAGAGTTCTCAGCCTGCTCAGGTCTGTTTGGAGCAGGACTCGTGTCTGTCACACATCCAGCTGCAGGAAGCAGCAAAGCTCCTGAAGAATCGCAGCTTGGAATTCTGGAGATGTTGCAGGGATTTTTGCTCTGTGTTTGATTAATGGTAACATCTCTCCTTTGAAACCTGGAGCAGACTATTTTGGAACATGCCAGGCTTTTAAAAATTAACTTTTACAGGAATTTTCAGGGCTAAACAGGTCTGAAAGGTGCTGCAATACAGAGTGGGATTGCTGAGCAGGGACAGAGCTGGGGTGTGAACAGGCAGGGCTGGGACACTCCTGCCATCCAACATGGCACTGAGCCACAGGGCTGGAATGGCACATCACTGCACACCAGGGAATGGTCTCAGGAGGTGATGGCAGTGAGGAGCCAAGAGCAGGACTGTGAGGCTTTAATCTTGTATTCTCCAAAGAGTAGCTGTGCTTCAAATGTATTGTCTTTATTAATCAGTGTATTTGCTCTTAAAACAATGCCCCCAACTTCCAGCTAACATAAGTGTAGCCTTTAGGATGGCTACAGTAACCAGCTGTCTCACCAGAACTCTGAGAACACTCCTAGTTCTGAAAAAAAGAATCTCCTTTGCTCACTGTTGTTCTCTGTGCTTTGAATTTTAACACCTTGCAATGCTCTGGATCTCCTTGGGCTGTGTGAGTCAGGCCCTGCTGCAGTGGGGTTGGAAGTGGTGACGCTGTGGCAGCCTTAACCCCATAATTCACTGCTCCATAACCTTCCCAGAAGTGCAGACGGATCACAGCCTCTGTCCTGCCTGCTGCCCACAGGAACAGGAGAAAAACCCACCCACAGAGAGCTCCCTTTGCTCACCTCACACCTGGTGCACAGCACAGGGTTCCAGCCCCAGGCTGAGGGAATTCCTGCTCAGCTCAGTGAGCAGCTGAGTCCAGCAAAATGGGATCCAGCATTCCTATCCACAGGGTTTTGTGTTTGTGTGTTTGTGGTTATCCCTTCTCTGCTGCTGGAAACTCCTCCTTAACATTTAGAAGGGAACTGTGTTATATTTTAATATTAGGGCTGCTAAATCCTCTCTGGGGAAATTCCTTCCCTTAGGTGATGGTTCTGAGAGCTCTGTGAACACCTGGCTCTAGGAGCTCATTCTGGATTTGGGCACTTGGCTGCTGAGCACAGACTGTATGTGGATTATGTTCATTGAATTCTTAACTAACATCAAGAATTTTTATTTTTTTCTTTTCGGGGCTGTGTTTCCCCCCCCCTCCTTTAGTATGGAAAATATCCCTGGACACAAGAGTGTCTCAGCATAGGTGAGGGATCCACAGGAACATTTCCTACAGCTGTGTAGTCACTCCTGAAGGAAAGGAAAGGAAAGTCACCGCAGTGGCCTCTCCGCAGTGACAATTCCCACTAGGTGGCACTTTGAATCCACGGCACGGGCAGAACCCCGGCTGATGGAGTACCTGGGAGCTGCCACTCGCATTTGTACTTAGTGATTGACCAAGCTAAAAAAGGATCAATGTAGTGCTGCCTGCAGCAAGTTTCACAGCTCCGTTTAATACCAACATTGATTAAATCCCCACCCCCAGCTCCGTGTGAAAGAGCATTAGCACAGAAATTATCCCCTCTCCAAAGCCCTGCATCCAGCTCTCTCCAGTGCCCCACCAATTTCCCACCTCCAAAAAACCCCCCCAAACCCTCCAAAAAACCCCAAAAGACTAAACCCAAAATAAACAAACAAAAAACCTCAAAAACCCTGAAACAAAACCAACTCCCCCAACCAAGTAATCGTGTATGTCCCTGGAAATTAAACTTCATGCTCTTGTTTAGAAACCCAAATTTTATGGTTTTATTTGAAGTGTCCAGATAAGTGTCAACTCCCCAAGCTCTCTTCTCATTGATATTCAAGGCTCTCCTCAGAGTGCTGCAGGAATTTGGAGTTTGCACGAATAAAATAGGCCATAAACAAGGACAGAAGTGACTGCTGGAGTAACAGGCAAAGAAAAATGTGGAGAAAAATGGGAGTTGCAAAGTGAGAAGTGCATTGGGAGTATTTGGTTCTGTATTGTCTGACATGGGCTCAGGGGCATCACACAGCACCTCATAACCAATTCCCTGCTCACTGCTACTGCTGATGCTTCTCAGCTCAAACCTTTGAGTGTTTAGGAGCAGAAATAAAAGATACAGGATAGCAGTTGAGGAAACCTAGAGCCAGGGTTTAGCACAGCTCAAGTTGTGTTTTGCTGTTGCCACGTTATTTAATCTTTAATTTATGGCAATGGATCTCAAGCTGTTCAGGGGTACAATGGCAGAATCCTGTTCCTCACCATGGTTTTGGAACAGAGGAGCTCAAGTCAATGAGAGAACTGGACTGAGTCTCTTCCAACATCCTGTTAAGGACACAAGTTCATGCTCAGCAGCTGAAATGTGGGTTTGTGAGCAGTAAGCTTGCATATGGCTCTCTGAGTGGTTTCTAGGGTTCAGAAATTACTCAGAAAGCTCAAAAAGAGCCTTTCAGCTATTTCTGTTGGCTGTGCCCTTTTGAGGGAGGCTACTCTAAGTAGTAGGCTTGCAATTGCCATTGTTAAAAATTCATTATGAACCAGATGAGGTTATTAAAAATAAATCAAATACTTTGGGTTCACTTGTACTGGTTAGCTGAATATATTTCTGCAAATCCTGGTATAAAAACTCATGAGTTGGAAACATGGACATTTGGTGTTAAAAGGAAAACTCTCAACATCACCCTGAGAGAAGCTCTGTACAGCTTTAAGTGCACAGCTCCTGCAATGCTTCAGCAAGAGAGGGACTCAAAATAGCAATGTGTGGGCATTTAATCTGTTTATTTGGGAAGTGACGACACCTGTGAGTGCCCCTTCATGGGAGCTGACTGAGCTGGTCTGTCCTCAGAACATGAGTGAAGGTATGGCAATGTCACTGTCACATTTTGTAAAAAATCCCTTTGCCAGGAATTTTCTCCTGAGAAGCTGAGAAGCCTCAGAAAATAAATGTAAACAATAATTATCTGATTGCTTTGAGTGTGCTTTGGAGGTTGCTACCAACAGGTGCATCTTTGATTGGTTCCATGTGAATTGTTTCTAATTAATGACCAATCCCAGTCCAGCTCTGTCAGACTCTTTGGTTATTCATGGGTTTTTATTATTCATTCTTGTTTTAGCCTTCTGATGGATCCTTTCTCTTTCTTTAGTATAGGAATAGAATAGAATAGAATAGAATAGAATAGAATAGAATAGAATAGAATAGAATAGAATAGAATAATAAGTCAGCCTTCTGAGAACTTGCAGTCAATTCTCATCTCTCACCTCGTCCTTAGACCCTCACAACACCACAACGATGGGTGACACAAAGGTACTCAAAGCAAACAGATGCAGGGGCAGCTTTCCAAAAGGGGGAAGGCAGAGATGCTCCTCTGCTTGCTCTTCTTGCCAAGGTGCTGAGGGGAGGGGCAGTTGTTTTTAGCCCAGAATATAATGGCATGTGCAATTTACTGCTGCAAAATATGGTTCTGAACAAAGAGCTCAGGAGGAGCTGGGTAAAGATGTGATAATTGCATGAGTCACAGGCAATACAGTGTTTAAAGAGTCTCAATCCTTGGGCTTCAAGCTACATTGTCAGTGCAGTTTTCCGGGGTTGTGCAGAGTGTGATTTACTGAAGTTTTCTCTAAAGTATCTGAGTTTAAATTCTGATTATTTGGAAGACAGCATGCTTGAATAAACACATCATTGCATTCGTTTTGCATAACACTCCTTGTTTCCACTTTTACAGCTGTATAATGGCATTTCATACTTTTACAGTGCCTGATATTCAGGGAGATCAAAGTATTTAGCAGATATTTTCTATCTTTGTACTTCTAGCAGTGGAATAAATATTTCTGCTCAAATCTAATCTGTTACACTGGGACTTCTATGGTGCTCAACTGAGCATGAGATAGTCTGGGGGTAGATGATTATCTGCATAGATACTTCTAGGAAGTAATTAGAACTCACTTGGCATAATTATATGGAGTTTGGACATTCTGAGAATAGAGAGTCATGGTTAAAAACGTTTATTTGAACGTTTGTTGAGCGTAGGATCCTACGTTTGATTAAATATATTATTAGAAGCTCCAGTTCATAGAATTCTCTAATAATGTTGGTTGTTTCAATGGCAGTAATTCTGTGTGTGGATCTTTGCTGTGTGGACATCCCTTCCCAATGTCCTGTCATGTCCCCTTTCCTTGCAGTTCCTGAATGGGACTGTGGGTGTACATGGAAAAAGAGCCATTTATGTAATTCTAATTATTTCTGTACTATATATTTCTCTAGGATTGCTCTGATTGTAACTCCCAAGTGTTTTTTCCTGCCATATTTCCTTTTCTTGACTAGAACTATTTCTTTATTTCTCTTAAGGCACCGGAAGGAATCCTTGAGGTCCCAGGCTCAGTATGTTCTTTTTTTTCTCAAAGCCTTCCAACAGGATATCCCATTTTTAAAATAAATAGAGCATTTTGTTTTTGGAAAACAGGAAGGGCAGGCCATGGAATAGATGGCAATAAAGATTGTTGCTGAGGTCCAAACTTGGAACTCAGATTTTAGCAGAAGGTGTACACACCATGAACAGGACTCTTCCCTTTTAAAGGCTTCTAAGGAAAAGAAATTACAGCAGGAAATGCTAGATGGAATTTTCAGTCTTTCCTCTAAAGAGATGTCTTATCCACAAACAAAGTCACTTGAAATAGGGACTGGCTTGTAAACATGAGGAGAATTGTAAAGTGGGTTTAGATATTGTCTGCTGCTCAGTGCATGAATAAAAGCTAAAGTAAGTTTTTATTGCACAGTAAGCAGCCAGTGCATCTTATTCCTGTGATCATGGTGAGGAGGTTTGGTTTTGTTCTTTTTTGTTGCTTTTTTCCTTCTCCTACAACAGTCACAGTGCAAAAATTTAATGAGCCATCTGCTGAAACAGAGTTTTACTCTGTAAATCAACAGGGGGAAATAGCAGCCTCTTCCTTAGCAGAGCTATTCTTTAAATATGTTCAAAGTGGGATCTTTTTTATCAAAGTGCTATCACTTTTCATAATACAGCAACAATTTTAACATTTAAAGCCTTTGGAAATCTCAGCCGAGGTTTAGCTCTGGTTTGGTTGTTTGGAGTCACAGGATACTGGATGTGGTGTTACAGGGACAGATTGTCCAGGTTTTCGTCAAACCACAGAAATTCCTTCATTATCAAATATTTCCAGGCTCATCAAATCGGAGGCAAAACATCACATTTGATATATTAGCTGTTTTTCCACTAGCACAGTTATGTTATGCTATGCTCAGTTATGTTCTGCTCATGTCATACCTGCAGCCTGAGATGAAAACATCCTTCTCTTGCAGGTTGCATACAAATACATCTACAAATACATCTCAGCACAGCTCCATAGATCTCACTAAATCACACATTTGGGGGGTTTCTTGCCTTGTTTCTCAGTTTTTGATGAAGAATATTACCATTTGCATCTCACTGGGTTATGGTTTGCAATTGCAAACCTCGTCTCATAAACAAATCTCACATGTAGAAATTTTTCAAAAGGTTGCTGCAACAGAGATTTTCTCCTTTTTGGATTGTCTCATCCAAAAAGTTTCCTTTTGTAAAATCTGGGCTTAAATACTACAAAAAATTCCCCACAAAACCAAACAAACAGTCTGGTATAGAAATACCTCTGTAAGGCTGACTGTGCTTGTGATTACCCTTTTGGGTTCCCTTGGGGGTTTTTGTTACTTTTGGATCTAAGTAGTTTTAAAGGAAAAACTGGGTTTTGCTTGCTGGACAGAGCACAACACAAATCACAAATCCAGTATGGTGAAATCTTCTTGCTCCAGAAATTGTTGGGAAGGGAGCAGTAAAGAAGCTCTGAGAGGTTCAGGTAGCCCTGAGGAAGAATGAGGAGCTGCAGCTTCTCCTTGTGGCTCAGTATCATGAATATTCCTGAATATATCCTGTTATTGCTGCTGGAAACAAGAAGAGAGCTGCACCCTTCTCCTGTTTGTGGCTGCTGGGTTGTGAGCATCAGCCACAGGGGATGAAATTGGGTTTCAAGGCATGTCCCAGTGATATTTCAGAGCCACGGATGCATCTGACTTTGCCTCATGAATAAGCCACAACAAAAAGTGCTCCAGCTGGTGATCAGTGCTGCTTCCTCAGCAAATGGTCCTGTTGCTATGAGACAACAGGGACTCTGGGCTGGCTGCACTGGATGGTTTGATCCAAACCCCATCCAGAAGGTTGTTCTTGCCAGATGATGCAGCCTGAATGATTTCAGTATTTACAGAACCTGCTGGAGTCTTGTTAATAAAATATTTCTTCTATTGGGATGTCACCAGAAATAGAAAGAAACACATTTGTGAGGTAGATTTCCAAAGAAAAATGGCAAATGGAGGACTGGCTTTAAAATGAGATTCCAGAGAGGAGAGGATCCCTGGAGCTTTGGATCTCCTGCAGCCTCAGGAATCAGAGACTGAGGCACAAAGAGCTGCAGGTCTGCTTGGAGATCTGGTGAAACAGCAGAGGGAGAGGATTTCTTTGTAAATAATTCTGTAAAATGTCACTGGGAGGCTGTAAAGGAGAGGAGAGTGTTAGACCAGAAGTGCTAGACCAGAGGATTCTGTAAGAGGTGTAGGGTCTTTGAACTCCATGAATCTGTGATTCTCTGGTTAACACTACATGCTTTGAAGGTAATTATAAAACCAGCATGTGAAGCCATGGTGTGTTTGAATGAGGAAGTCAGGAATGAGCTGTGGGTTTGTTAGTGTCAATAGAACAGAGTATTTCTTCCTGCTATTTCCAGCTCCATCCACTGAAGGTTTAAGCAAACACTGTTTTGCAATAAGGTCTTTGAAGTTGTAAAGTGAATTTTAGAACTGTTACGTCTTTGTCTGAGAATAATCAGCCTGAGCTGCTTCATGCACTTTTTTGGCTGTGATTTTGGCTGCTGAAATCCTAAATAATGTTGTGTCTAAATGTGAGGAGAAAGGCATTCTGCACAGCCAGGTACTGGTTGTCTTCTTTGTCAAATCAAGGCATTGCATAGCTTTGAGACACAGCTGGGGTGCCCAGCTCTGGAAATGGCTTCCCTGAGTGTCTCTGTTTAGAGGCAGATTGGAATTCAACTACAGGAAAGATTGCCAGGTCTCAGACAAGGAGAGATCCTGCAAAAGGTGTGAGTGTTGTCCTCTCTGGGTAACTGCACCCAAACTCCCCTGCACTGTGCCACTCCTCAGAAACACATTGGCAGGGCAAGACCAATTTCAATGTATTCCTTTCTAATTTCAGCTGATACTAATGCTGCTTCAGGGAATAGGAGAGAGAAAATGAAACATTTGCGGACTGCTTTTTTCTTATTCTTCCATGCTGTCCTTTTTTCCCCTCTCAGGGATGGTGTAAATATTAGCAAATTAAAAAAAGGCACATTATTTTGAACTGATCCTCATTTCACAATAATTAGCAAACTCTAGTGGCCTATAGGAAAAATCTTTTCCATTCCATTCTGTTTGATTAGAGGAGCCCAACAGGAGGATGAAGTGAGAACAGAACTGCCTTCCTTGCACATTTGCTGTATCATAGAAGAGGTAGGAGATATTTTTGCTCCCATCTGGTGATACTGTTAGGAAAGTGGCAGGACCAAAGTTGCTCTTGCAGGTCTGTTCTTGATCACAGTCTTTAGAAAATAAACTTCTACTTCAGAGCTTGGTAATCCTTAAAAGGTTTGTCAAGATTGCTGGAGTCCACACCAAGTGCTCAGAATAGTTCTGCTGCACTGGCAAAACCCCATTAGCTATTACATTTCCTGTCATGCTGTGTTTGTGTGGGGGTGGTTTTTTGGGTCACTCTCCTCACAATTAGGTAGTTCTGAGCAGTTTGAAGTGTCAGTGTGAGCCTCAGGTTGTTGCAGCTCTGATGAGGTGCTGTTGGGAGCAGCTCCAGATCTGTGTGAGGGGAGGGAACAGGCTCATTCCTTGTTGTTGGGGGTGACAAGGACACTGGTACCTGTCCAGGGCAGAGGAAGTCATGTTTGATTGGAGCTTTGAGCCATGACATCTTCCAGGTGAATAATGAGGGCTGGAGATCACAGCAGTGCTCAGGAGAGCTTGAGTGAAAAGAGGAACCAGCAAAGCCCAAGAAATGGGGCTGAGGGCTGGTGTGACCTGTAACAAACACTGGCCAAAGCAGTTCCTTAGGCTGTGTCTTCACATCATGGAAAAAGCCCTTTAAAAACCATCATGAGAGTGCTCCAGGCTCAGCAGGATTTCATCTCCAGCTGAGCTACATGCTCCTGTGAGCTGAGTCACCTCCACATCCACCCCCTCGTGTTCCTGGGCTGCTGGGATCAGGCAGGCCCTGTTCCCCCTGCTGCAGGGGCTGAGTGCTCCTGTCTGCACAGCTCCAGCTTCCCTCAGCACAGGGCAGGGTGGCCTGGAGGCTCCTCTGCTCCTCTGGCCCTGAGGGGTGGATTCCCCACCTTGGGGTGATTCCCCTGCTGAGGAATGCCCTGGAAAACAGGGGCTGCCTTTAGCCCCAGAGTGGAGCATTTCACAGCAGAATCCCACAGCAGTGCCAATTTAATGGAAAATAAAATCACTCCAGACCCCCAGGCATTGCTGAATCAGATCAGGTCCCTCTGCAGTGTCACCTCTGTGCTTGCCAGAGGGAATTGCCAGAAATGGGCAAATTTTTGGGCCTCCTTCCCCCATGGTCTCCCAGTCTTGTCCTTAAGGGTCAAAAGAAGCCAGCAGGGATCCTGCTGATCATCAGAGACAGAAGTGGCAGCAATACTTCCCTCACATCTGGATAATACCATGTCACTGTAATCCTCCTCCTATCAGATCCCCCTCTGCTAGGAAATAGGGATGCCTGGAGCTGTCCTGATGAGTTAATGGATGCAGCAGGTTCTCAGGTCTGGGACTGCTTGGTCTTTATTTACCAGCTGTGTCTCCATTGCCATGTGCACAGGAAGTGTGTTCACTTTTAATGGAGAGCCTGTGCTGTGATCTTTGACTTGCAGGAGCAGTTTTCAGACACTTGCTAGAGAGCAAGTCCATAAATCCAGCCAATTTTTTATGTACTGAGGAGTTGTTTTCCACTCTTTACAGCAAGTCAGCTTTTCCTATCTCCACATGTCCCTCATCAATTTGGTTTCATTCCCCTCTTCAAGGAGCAGAAATGTGGAAAGCACAGAGAGGCTAATTGCCTCTTTCAGAATGTCAGGGCTCCTCTTTTGAGTCTCCAGGATCTCATTGCCTGGTACACAGAGACATGGGATCAGTGCTAAGCTGCCTGAGGCTGCTGTGAAAGGAAGGAATGAGATACTGCTCTTCCTTCTCTTTCTCCTTTCACCTTTATGGACTTAGCTGAAGGGGGTTGCTATTTTATCAAAACCTAGAGATTTACCTTTGAATAACTGCCATTGTTATTTCAAAACCTTCTTTTCTGTCTAACTGCAGATTGTTCAGGAATATTGCTCAAACCAGGTTGTGATGGCTCCCTGGCTTGAGCTCAGGAAAGAAGAGTTAATCTGTTATTATCATCATCTTTTGTTCCAAGGACTTGGCAGTTTGGGACATGCAAAAATGAAGAAAACTGATTGTGTGCAGGGAGTCAGATGGCTCATTCTGTACCAGGGGTGTGCAGAAGTGCTCAGTGACACCCTCTCACTGACAGACAGCAGGAGACACAGCTTGTATTATAGATTGTAGCCTTTAATATTTTATCCAGTGCTCTTGTGTAACTGCAACTTTTACAACTGTGATTTGTGGCTTTGGAGTTGCAAATTTTATGGCTTAAGCTTTCTGTAGAGTGCTGAGAAGCGTTTGTTGCTTTTGTTGTAGGGAGCAGAGGTTCAGCTAAACATATACCAGGTAATTCCTGAGCTAATTGGCTACAAAGATTTAAAGGATTTCTCAATTGTTATCTTTGTGTTTCCCTCAGCCTTTCCCCAGAGGAACCAGCTTCTCTCAGTGCTCAGCCTTTCCACGGAGAGCTTTACCAGATTTGCAGTTGCAGCTCAAACATTTGGCAGCTTCAAGGAGGGTCCCCAGTAATTCAGAGGAGTTTTTGATAGTATTTGTCTGATAAAAGTGGAATTCAAAGCTGGGACAAGTTGGGAATTCCTGACTTCAGTGTTTTCTGCCTTAACATTAATTGATCTTTTGATGAGCTATCAGAAGCATTTCTCTTTTTTTGCATCTAAGAGTGCTCCTCACTGCACAGGCAGATGGTAACTCTCATTCCTCCTGCCAAAGAGCTCAGTCTAATAGATAGTGCAGCCAAAAAGCGGGAGTGAAAAAAGAGAGAACATCATTGATTGAGTATCACTTCTCACAGAACAGAAGCATCACCTAAGAGCTGGATGGGAAGGACATCACCAGCTTGAGGGGGTCCAGAGAAAGTGCCAGCCCAGGGCAGAGCCCAGACCTTCAAAGCTTTCAAATCAAATCCTCTTATACCACCAAAGAAAATCAAACAGAAAGCAATTATTTGTTCAAGGTTAAGGATACTCAGGCTTTTCCACAGAAAATCCAACAGCAGCAGCCTCCCTTAGGAGTGGGATGCACTGCTGGTCTCTGAACTCCTGAGGTCAGAGAGGGATTTTATTCTGTGAGTGCAGTTTGTTATCTCAGTGCCAGGGAAGGTCCTGGGCCAGGCTTTTATTCACCTATGTTCCATCTCCAGAGGGAAAGTTATTCTCAAATGGTCACTGAGTGCTGTGAGCTCCTTACACTGTGTACAAACCTTGGGAAACACTGGTACCACTCCTAGAAATGTTTATTCCTAACCTTCCTTTGGATTAAAGGTTGTGTTTGCAGAGAGTCCAATTTCTAAATTTGCATGGGATGAGATGAGAGTTCATCTACATGAGAAAGAGTAAGTTTATTATAGCAAGGGAGCAGCTGCATCATCTTCTTTCTACGTGTGGTCATGAAATACTTTTGGTTTCTAGAAAATCCCATTCTGATCTGAGTGCACACCAAGATTCCTGGTGTCCTGCACAGCCTGGTTCTTCCTGGGGTCTGGGCTGGGTGCACATGAGCAAACACTGACCCCAAAATTCTGTCACCAGGAGGAGTCACTGTCTGCAAACTGTCCTTGGACTGATGCTTGCCTACACCAGGCTGTGCTGGGGTGGGGTGAGGAGGAATCAAACAGCACTAAGGAATGTCCCTGAACACTGACTGCAGCTACAAAATAAGGTTACCTGGAGATGTATAAGCTGAAGGCCTGGCTGGGTATTTTTTAATTCTACTTTTTGAATAACACTAAAATTGAGCTGATCACTAACAAAGAAAAGATTATTAAGCAAAGCCTGCTGCTTATTTTTGTGAATATTTTCTTTTTTTCTAGAGCAAGATGCCTGCTTCTCGCATACTGAAACACCTTCCCACTTTGCATCTGTTATTCTTAGCACCAGTCCTGTTGATAGAAAAACTAACATAAAAATAAACATAAGAGTAAAAAAGCCCCTCAACTTTCAGTCTTGAAATGATTCAAAATTAATGTCTTAAAATTTTTAAGTATTTAGTTAAATTGATATAAAGTGAAATATAATCCATGAAAATCAAATTTTGATGCAAAATTGTTCTGATCAATTTTGAGTCTGAAGAGAACAAAGAACAGTTATGAAGTGGATGCTTTGTGTTTGTTACCTTTTGTAATGAACACAAAGCATTCCCTAAAATCCTCTCCTCTCCCACATCTCCTGGGCAGCCTGCAGAGCTCTGCAGGGAGCTGGGCAGGGAGCTCTGTGGAACCTGATTTCTCTGTAGAACCTGCTTTTCTCTGTAGAACCTGCTTCCTCCTCAGCTCAGACACACTCTGCCTCCTCAGGCTGGAGATCTGCTCAGACACAGAGGATCAGGGAACAGCACCTGCAGGGTTTAGGCATTTAGGCAATTTTCTTGGAGGCAGCACTGTGGTGGTGTTTGAGGGAAGAGATGAGAATCTTGACTCCATGTTTCAGAAGGCTGATTTATTATTTTAAAATAAATATTATATTAAAAGAAAATGATATATTAGAACTATACTAAAGAAAGAGAAAGGAGACGTCAGAAGGCTAGAAAGGAATGAATAATAAAATCTTGTGACTGACCAGAGAGTCTGACACAGCTGGACTGGGATTGTTGGTCATTAAGTAAAAACAATTCACATGGAACCAATCAAAGATGCACCTGCCACATTCCACAGCAGCAGATAATTATTGTTGGCATTTCTTTTCTGAGGTTTCTCAGCTTCTCAGGAGAAAAAATCCTGGCAAAGGGATTTTTCAGAAAATATGTCAGTGACACAGCAGCATTTCCCTGGCTGTTTCCTGTGCAGAACATCCTCAGTGTGCATCCCCTCAGCTCCACACCTCTCCTGTTGAGTCAGGAATGGCTCCAGAATGGAATCCAGCAGGAGCAGCACAGGCAGACTGTACTTAGTCCCAAATTAAAGCTTGATTAACTCATTAACAGGATTATATGCAGGAGGCTGCACTCTGTGAACCACTGATGTCCTTTTCAATCCCATGTCCCCAGACCATGGTGCATGTGTCACAGTAATTGCCAAGTGCTTATGGAGGGCACAGAAATGCTTGTAAAAATAAACTTGGGCTGGCACACAGATTACATAATGGCAATGTCCATGTCAGGGGCTGTAAGGACCTGTGTCACTCATGCCTCTGCTGCTTCAAAGTCAGAAGTCACAGCACAGAGCAGAACTTAGGGAAGTCTGGGAGACAGGCAGTGGGAATTGCCAGGAGCCTTGTGCCTGAGGAGCTCAGCTTTTGTACGTTACACTGTCTGGCAGAGCTCAGACTCATTTTTTGGGGGGTTTCCCAGGGGAGTTGCCTTTATTCTCCCCTGGTTAGCTCTGGAAGTTGTGGAGGGATAGAATGTAAGAAAATAAAGATAGTGCAGAAGGTAGTCTCACACCTGAGGAGTTGCAGCTGTACTGATCACCAAAGATTAGGAACAGGCCTGCCCTTAATAGGCCACAGCTGTGTCCAACAAGAAGAAGAGTGCTAGAAAAGAGTGGGTTAGCTGGTTGAGGAGAGAGTTGGAATTTGTTGGCTGTGCTGTGAAGAAGGAGTCAGTGCTGTGAGGAGCTGCATGTGAGAAATCACGGAGAAGGTCTGGAACTTTTTCAATAAGATGACAACAGGAAGTGAGGCCCTGACTCCCCCAAGCACTCACCACCCTCACAAAGTTCTCTGTTTCAGCCCTGGAGGGTCCTGAGAGGAGCCAGTGGGGAGGTTCTGGCTGTGCTGCAGCTCCTTCCTGCCACTGGAGCTGACCTGAGGGGCTCCCAGGAGGAATTCTGTGCCTGCAGGGACATGGCAGGGGGTGTGTGTCACCCTGATACTTCAGGCTGCAGGGACATGGCCAGGGCAGGGCATCCATGGAGAACAGAGCAGGAATTCATACCTGGGCTGGTCCCAGTCCTGCAGAGTGCCTGGATCACTGCAGCCAGGGACCCAGGAGAGCCTCTGGTGCAGCTGGGACTTGAGGAGGTGTCATTTTCCTGGGGTTCTTCCTCCAGGATGCAGATGGGTGAGCCACAAACTCAGTGCTCCTCTGCCCAGAAGACTGCTCAGTGGGAAAACTTGGTTCAGACAGCAATATTTTGTTAATTTTGATTCCTCTGAAAGGAAATGAAGGGTTTTAGGAAACAACACTAAAGTCTCCAACAGGGATTGAATCTTCTTGAGTGCACAAACTCTCCAGAAATGGCTGCATTTCCTCACACTTTCCAGGCAAAGGCTGCAAGTGGTGCAAACCCACTTGACTCACAGCTTCTCAAGATCAAGGTTAGGAGAAGCAAATCAGCATAGGTGCATTTGAATCAGGTAACCCTGTGCTGGCACCACTTACACATGGCTGAGTGACTCAGCTGAGTGAAGTCTGACCAGCAGAATCTGTTTTCAGCAGGGGTACACAGAGGTACCCTCATAAAGCATTTATTTGGAGCCATGGTCACAGTGGATCTGTGTGATGTTACTGTGGGTTGTGAATGTCCAATTTTGCGACAGGAGAACTGGACTTTAGAAGAAATTCCAATATCTCTGTGGAAGAAACTTCTTTATAGATCCTTGGTAAGAAAAGCCCCAAAAAACAACAACAAAACAATCCAGAATAAACAAAAAAACCCCTTCAAATAAAACAAAATACCACCCCACAAATTACTCAAATAAAAAACATCCAAAAAAAGCAAAACCACAGAGCCAGCTAACATGGGAACATGACAGTACATCAGACAGTACATTTAGAGAAAATTGGCTCTATTTTAGCTCAATATTAAGTAAAAGGGAGAAAATAAGTTACAGATTTTGAAAATTACATTGCTTTTCATTTTTCAGCTTCTGGTTTGCTTCACTCTGCCAGCACCTGTTGGTGGAGGGAGACAGCCCATTCAAATCACAGATTTTAGACCTTGTGTGTGCAGCTCATGGACAGCCTGACACAAGCACACAGTAAGCAGCATTCACTCACTCATGTTTTGGGTTTAACCCCACCAAACTGAAGAAATTAGATTGTAGTAGAGAGAGACTTCTGATATTTGTACCATTTTTTGGTTCATTGTTTGTCCTGAATGTGTGCTTGTTCAGATGACTCTTGTGTTCCCCTTCATCCTGATCACCCACTCCACATTCCCAGCATCATTTTGTTCCACATAATCTTCCTTTCATGCTGTTCTCTGCAGAACCTGAGTCATATTCCCTCTGAACTTCTGCTTCCATGGAATTTGCCTGCTCTAAGCCATCTTGGCCAACATCTTGTGCTTTTTGCAATCTGTAGCTGTGCTGCTGCAGGGTGAGCAGCATCCTAGATTTCAGACACTGTGTTCCTCCTTTTTCACAGTCCCCATTTCACAGTTTTTCTTGACCATCCAACAGACAGAGCTGCTCCTCATGCACAGCACAGAAAACAGCCACCCACCTGTGCTCAATGTTTGGTTTTGGCACATGAGGGACCTCAGTGACTGATGGTGACAAGTCCCTGCATTCAAAACTTCTGATTTTCTGTCTCCTCTTCAAAGTCTGGTGTCGCAGACATCTTTTCATTAAAAATCCTTCTTTAGGATTTTTCCTCCTGAGAAGCTGAGAGGCCTCAGAAACAAAATGTAAACAATGATTATCTGCTGCTGTGGAATGCAACAGGTGGATCTGTGATTGGCCCATCTTGGATGTTTATAATTAATGGCCAATCCCAGCCCAGTTAGCTTGAACTCTCTGTCCGAGACACAAACCTTTATTATTCATTCCTTTTTATTCTTAGCTTAGCTAGCCTTCTGAGATGAAACTTTTCCTTCTATTCTTTTTAGTATAGTTTTAATGTAATATATATCATAAAATAATAAATCAGCCTTCTGAACATGAAGTCAACATTCTCATCTCTTCCCTCACCCGAAAACCCCTGTGAGCACTGTCACAGTCTGGCTCTAGAAATTCCAGTCACTAAATTGTTTGGGCATTACAGAGTTCAGAACTCACCCACAGCCTGAGCCACACTTAAACACTGAATTCTGAAGAGGTCCCAGAGAGCCACAGCTCTTAAAGTCACAACTTTAAGACAAGAAGAAGGTGTTTTATTTCAGTACTTTCAATCAATTTTTAAAGCAAACCCCAAATTTCATCTTTGTTTTTTAGCAGAAAACCAGCAGCACTTATGCCTGGAGCATTGGGTACCTCTGAGACAGCTGAGATATGGAGAGGTTTTTCTTACAGGGCCTAACAGTTCAGTCAGCTCAGGTCTGTCTCTGCCTGTTGTCCTGAGCTGAATGCACCTGGCAGAGGGACACAATCACAGTGGGAGAAACAGCAGATCCATAGTGGGGAATGCAGGACAAAAGTACTGCTAGATGTGTCTGTGCTACACAACAAGAGCTCTCAGCTGCTTTGTTTGCCAGTGTTTGCTTATCCCTATCAAATGAGTTGCTTAAGCTTAGTTGGAACTTGGCCCAGTCAAATGCTGACCCTGCTTGCAAGAAATATTTTTCTCTATCAGCTACTTGAGCTAATTTTGGTCACTAATTTATGCATCTCTATACATAATGATATCTACATAATGTCTTTTGGAGAAACATTTGTTAAGGCTGACAATAGCAACTGCCAGCTATGTTGTAGGTGGAGTTATTTGCAGTGTTTGCCATCCTTTCTAGAGAAAATAAGTTTTGTACTTCTCCAGAGTAGGAGCTGCATTGGTGACCTTCATTTAGAAACTGCAGAGCAAGAACTGGGATACAACAAAGAGCAGAATTCCCAAAGCACTAAATCCTAAGCCATTGGCCCAGCCAGTAAATCCCCTTAAAAGAACAGAGATTCCAGAGCTTTGGAACAGTGCTTTGTCCTCTCAGTGGAAGAGTAAACATAAACACCAGGCAGTGCATTGGATCACTTTATAGGTGAGAGGATTGAGCATTTGCATTACTTCTTTATCTGCTTCCTGACTGTGTCTGAGTAAATTCTGTTAAATTCTGACATTTCTCCCTCTTTTCCATCCTCAATTCTCACATTTCATTTAACAACCTTGCCTGGGTCAAATTTCTGCCTGCTGATCTGACTCCCTCCCTCCCTGGTGTGCCCCACTCCCCTTTCATTGCTGGGGAATGCCAACATCTTTTTCCATATTAAAAACCAGGATTTTCCTTTTGAGCATTGGCAGCCTGGTGCCTGGATGCTGCTTGGGTGCAAACCCATCCATTTTACTGTGCCACAGTGCTCAGCCCTGGGTGGTTTGATGCTGGTTTCAGAGGGGAACGGGGACTGGTCAGGCAGGACTGCTCTGATTGAAGGAGCTCCAGGAAAACTCTAAATCAAAGGGTTTGAATCAAGTGATTCCCCACAGTGGGCCCTGCAGCAAGCACAGACCTGACAAGCCAGCTAAGGAGAGGAGGTTATTGGGAATGAGCATCACTTGTTTATCATTTCTATTGAAGTAAGAAATGCAGCACTGGGGTTAAAGGATCACAGCCAGCCTCTCCTGGGCCAGAGGACCTGCCAGAGGTGTTCTGGGGTGTGAAGGCCTAACTTCAAGACCACTGGCTTATTTTGCACAGGCTAAACACAGTCTGTGCTTTTGACTTAGTCCCACTGGCCTGCAACTGCCCTGCTCCAGGGAAATGAGGCCAAACAGCTGCCAAGGGGACTTAGGGCTCCTGGATGAGGGAGGAAGAAATAAGGGGCTGCTGGCTTTTTGTAAAGTCCTGTTTCACTCTCCAAATTGAAATCCTCATCCATTCCTCTGCTGCTGAATGAAGAATGCAGCTGAGCCCAGAGAACTATTCACAAATACAAAAGGAGGGGTGTGGAGGCAGAGCTTATCTGCCTCTCAAACACACCAAGGAGGTAAAGTGCATCCCCATGTGTGACCAGTGACGTTAGCTGGAGCTAAATATAGAGCTGCTTGCTGCACACTGATGATATCTCCCAGGGTCAGCTGAGCTGCTCTGCCTCATTTTGGCCTCCTGGGTCTCTGGAGGTTGTTGTTAGCAAAAGGCAGCAGTGCTGTAGTGGGTGGAGCAGTTCCCTTCTGGGATGGTCAGCCAGAGGAGCCTGTGTCCATCCTGTCCCATCTCCAGGGCTGCAGTGTCCATCCAGGGCTGCAGTGTCCATCCTGTCCCACCTCCAGTTCTGCAGTGTCCATCCTGTCCCATGTCCAGGGCTGCAGTGTTCCTCCTGTCCCACTCCAGTTCTGCAGTGTCCATCCTTTCTCACATCCAGTTCTGCAGTGTCCATCCTGTCCCATGTCCAGTTCTGCAGTGTCCCTCCTGTCCCACCTCCAGTTCTGCAGCGTCCATCCTCTCCCACCTCCTCTAAGTTTAGACTGATCCAGTTCATTCCATGGATAAATATTTGAACCCACATTTTCCCTCACTTGAGGGAGACCTGTCCCTTTTAGGAGACTGCATTTAGAGCAGTAGGAAGGTTAACACACTTACACTCACAGAGTTTCTTACATCCAAACAGAAAACAAATATTATTTCCAAGCCTCAAAAGTAATTTGTGAATGATGTTAATGTTCAAGCAGCTCTGTCTCATCTCTTTGGTCAGTGTTATCTACAAAGTCTCTTATTTTCATGGGGCATCCCTTCATCCTGTATTTCAAAACAAACCTTGTACTGGAGTAATTAGTGGGGCCAAATTGAAATGATTGAAATCTCTGGTTTGGATGAAATTACCCCTGTGTCCTCTGCTTTAGGATCTCCTTCAACCTTTCTGTGTCTGCACTTGGGAAGATTTGTTTTCTCCTTGCATCTGTCTCTGTGAGGCTTGGATCCCAAACTCCTGCAGTGGGATTCAGAGATGATAAAGTCACCCTGGTTTATCAGTTTAGTGACCAGCAGAGCAGCCCAGAGAGATTTTGGAGCCCAGCATGACTCAGTGCATTGCTAAAATCTCTATTACATCAGAGCCTCATCCTAACCATGGGAAATAAACTGCATCTTGGAATGAAGCTCATTCAGGAGCTGAAATCTGGGAGCATCTGGGAATTGGTTTAGTTTGCTTCTGGGAGGGCTTGAATAGCAGCAGCTAGGGAGTGATTCCGTGGCAGCAACAGCTTGTTCCTCAAAGATTTAACTCTGCTTGTGGTGCTTCCAGGGATAAGGAAATTGTTTCTCCTGATTACTTTGAATAAATGTTTGATGAACACACAAATAGCTAATGTAAAAGGAATTTAAATGTGTTATCCAGAAACAACTCCCTTCTATCTCCCCATTCTTTCTCTGTGGACAGAACCAAGGGCAGAGCCTGTACCCAGCACAGAATCACTGCTGAGGCAAAAATGATCCAAAGGATGAAGTGGGAGGATGTCAAATCTGCCAGGTCACTTAAAATGTACATCTTTAAAACTGGAGAAGTAATTCAGATCATTAAGAAGAGTAATAGTAAAAAACCTGCAGATAAAGGAACTCATTTATCTTGAACTAGAGAAGCTGCAGAAGTGGCTGAATTATCTCATTCACAAAGACCTTGTTGAACCTGGTGCCCAGAGCCATTCTGGAATTATGGAGTGAGCTATTTTGATTTCACCAGGGGATGAAGCAGCTGCCTTGTCAGTCACCTTTGTGCAGGAGTTGCCCTGATTAAGAGGCACCACAATGGGAACTCCTGCTAAACTTACGGCACTGCCATGGAGCTGCCTTTTCTCTGAGGGCATTTGCATTTAAATGGGAAACTCGGAGAGCTCAAGTGCAGCCGTGGTGCCCAAGGACAAAGCATTAATCACTGGAAACTGCTCTGCCTATGCAATTGTGCTGCCACATCTGGAATATTCACCTGGAGGAGACAAGGCATCTTCCCATCTAATCCACAGATCCTCCAAATACTTTCAGTTCCTGCACAGGAAACCTTGTCCTTCTCCTCAACGTGGTTTGAAGTTAGCCGTAGTTTTGTTACTTTTTAAATGACAGGAGGCCAATTTCAGACAGAAAATCTTCAACAGCTCCAAGTTTTTATGAAATTTGTTCAGAGCCACCGAGAGTTTAAGCACAGGCAATCATTTTTTGCTGTCACCAAAAGGCATTGATGGAGTCTGAGGGACTGTGATGAGAGGAGGCATTTCTTGTTTTCATGCCTGCTTTGTTGGAAGAATGTAATTACTATAATATCAGAACAAACTATAGACAAAACACCTTCCAAACACTTTTAAAGTTATTCAATACTGAAAGATGCAGTGGATAATCTTATTTTTCATTTTTTGATAGCTAATGATACAATTGGAATTGTCACAGTCAAGTTAGAACTTTTCATGAACCACCAGGTAGCAAAAAATGTTTTGTGGACTGGTTTGTTCAGATGACTCTTGTGGGTGGAGCAGTGGTTTGTGTGCATTTGTAAATACACTTTGCTGTTCACCAGAAGAGTTCAGAAACAAGAATTTTTGTGAACTTATAGAATCTGAAAACACTGAACTATTTGGAATGAGAGTGTATCAAGGCCTGTGAGGGTGCAGCATGAAGCAATGACAATCCTGACATCCCAATTAGGCAATGGGTTGCAATAAGGTCAGAAAGCAAAACTTCCCCTGTAAGGCAAATAAAAACCAAGATTATATTAAATAATATATTAATATATAATCATTAATATATATAATTATATATAATATATTAATTATATTAATTAGATAATATATTGTAAACCAGATTTTTTTTTAGAAAAAAGGCAAGTACTGAGAGGTGACAAGGTACTCAGTGCCCACTTAGACTGTGCAGAACAGGATATTTGTGAGTTTGGCACCTGGCCTGGCAGGTGTGTTCATGTGCCTTCACCACGGGGAAGGATTTACCCAGAGCTGTCAGAGGAGTGTCAGCCCCACAGGACAGCAGTGCTGGGACAGCAGTGCCTTTGCCACACCCAGACCCTTTGGCTGCTCCTCAGGGACAGATGATGTGCACTATAATTGCATATTTAGAGATGAAAGCTGACCAGGGATTTATTTAACAGCACAATGAACCCAACTGGCTTTTGTTACCTCTGCTCAGATGTAGCTCCACATCACACTGATCAAAGTTCCTCTGAGGTGACCATGGCAGCTTTTCTCAGTAGATTAGGGCTAAACTTGACAAGCACTCTCTGGTTTGTCACCAGCACAGCTAAATGGCAGAGTCAGGAATATTTCCACCTGGCCAGATTGAGGTTCTTTGACTGCAGAGGGGTGGAGGCAAAGGCTGAGCTGGCCCTGTGCACTCCCCAAGAGCTCAGACAGGTGCCTTTAACAATTCCAGCTTCTCCTAAAGCTTTAAAGGCTCCTTTTCTGATTTTTTGTGGTGCTTTGTAGAAATCTTGTATTTGAGGAGCCTCAGATCTAGGGTCACAAAGGTTCACTCAGCCCTGGAGCAGCTCCTGGGTGCTGCAGCTTTGGCAGAGCAAGGTTTGGGTGGGAGCTGCAGAGCTCAGTCCAGAATAAAGCCTGGCTCAGTGCTCAGCAGCTGTGCCCAAAGAACAGGATCAAACCATGGGGATCAAACCCACTCCAGGGGATCCAGATCCCATCAGCTGGCAGGGATCCAGGGATCTGCATGAAATGGCTGCTCCAGGAGGGAATGGGGAGCTGCTTTTGGCACAGGGAGCTCAGCACAGCTCAGCCTGGGCTGGGTTTGTCCCTGGGGTCAGGCAGGAGCCCCCAGCAGATCCCTTTGACATTCCAGCTGGGAGGGGATGAGGCTCCAGCACACACTGTCCCCTCCACAGGGAGGAATTTCATTTCCAGCCTCTGACGCCCATCACAGCTCAAATTCCAGATGAGCCATATTTATCTGAGGGAACTTCAGTTTGTCTGCTTTGCTCTAGGTGTGTTTGAAGTCAGTTCACCTTTGAGGAGAAATTTGCAGTTTCACAGACTTTAAACACAAAAAGCTCCCATTAGAACAACTCTACCTGTGGCATGAGTGAATTCTTTTGGGTTTTAAAACCTTTTAACTTACTATAAGGACCCAAAATCCAAAGAGGTATCACACATCCCACCAGTGGAGGACTTATCTGAGCTAGATGATTATGAGTACAGTAAATATTAGAATAATTGCTAAAAGAAAGCCCCAGCTGTTATATAAAGAAAGGCATTGACTATTAGCAATATTCTTCAGGCCATTTAACTTTAATTACATTTCATTTTACTCCATAACATTTTGATAAAGTAAATTTGGAATCTTATGGTTTTTTTTTCAATACCCCTAGAACTCAATTAACAGCCTTTGTCTTCAAAGCCCTGGTCAGAAGAGTTTAGAACCTGAAATAAAAAGCCCATTGTAAAGCACAGAAGGTGCAGTTTCCACCTGAACTCTCCCCCAGCCAGTTTGGCAGTGTCAGAACAGAACTCTCATTGCTTTACTGTGCTTGTGTTACACTGAATTAGTTACAGTCCAGAGGGCACTTTTAAATCCCATCCCCAAACATGAAGATTAAATATTATTCATCAGTTTTCTGCAATTTAGAAGACAATTTTGAAAAAAAAATCACCAACCCAAACCCAACAAATTAAAGTCCCCTGTGAATTCAGGGCCTCAGAAATTATTTTGTACCATTCCATGTGAATTTTTGCATTGACCTCACTGTTTACAGTGGTGATGCTGCTCCAAGAGCTTTCTCATTGACTTCTCATTTCTCTTTGAAGTGACAAGTTTATCTTGAGTCAATGTTTTAAAATTAACTCAATTATTAGATATTGAGGTAGGTCCCAGATCACAGTAGTCTGCTTTTTATTAAATATAATTACTGTTTTGAGAGTTGGCATTTTAGAACACTTCATGATGAAAAAAATGCTCAGTCTCTTAAGCATAAAAATCAGAATGAAATAATTAATTCCTACAAGCTCAAACCTTTCCTGCCTCTCTCCCTCCATAACTCCTCCTAGAGGTTAACAAAAGTTGAGGGATGAGGAAGAAACTTTTAAAATATCCCGTCCACCGTGACATAACCACCTGCAATCTGGAAGAGGACATTTAATCATAGATACAAAGGGACTTTTAAAGCTGCTGACCTGGGTAATAGAACACTGAGAACATTCCACCCACCCTGGCTCTGCAGGAGAAAGGCAAAGCAAAGCCTGGGAAAACTGGGTTTTCCTGAAGGAAGGGAGCTGGATTTCCTAAATGATTCAGCCAAAAAATGGCAAATCAGGTATTGATAAATCTTTGAATTAATTCCAACTTATTTGCACAAAAGTTCTAAAAGAAAGAGGCCCAAAGCTCCTTTGGGAATGCAATGTCCAGCCCCAGTGTGCCAGGCTGTGGGAGCTGAGGCTGCACTGCTGCAGTACCGGGAGGGAGAATTTGTGGGAATGAGGACTGAGGAACAGGAAGGACAGGGCTTGAGCTTGGGCTTCTTCATATGAGGCTAAAATTCTTAATTCTACCTTTAAAAATGATTATTAATAATTAACTTTGACCTTTTCTATTTAGAAATAGTATCTTGAACAGATCCTTTCCATTTAGAAATAGTATCTTGAACTGTCAGGGAAGGAGGGTGGATAACCTGTAAGTTTCTTGTCTTTCCCTGGTTTGCCATCCTTTTCTCTGTGCTTATTTCAAACCTCCCTGTGTGTCAGGAGGGGCTGTCAGCCCCTGCCCTGGACCTGCCAGACACAAATCTGGAGTCTGGATCTCACTGACCCAGGGAGAGCCCACATTGTCACCTCTGAATCTCTGCCGAGCAGGGACCCAGGGGGAGGGACACAGCTTCAAAGGGTGCCCTGACACTCCTCAGGAACCTCCGTGGAGTGATGTAAGCAGCATGAATTAAATTAAACATGCAAATCTAGCCTGGAATTCGGGCAGCTTTCACTGTGCTGTGTGCTGGACATTCCTGGGTGTCAGAGCCTCTGGAAGCCTCTTGTCAAAGCTGCTCCTGGGCTTTTGACTTGGATTAATTTTAATTTTAATTTTAATTTTTTAATTTTATTTTATTTTTATTTTTATTTTCATTTTACTTTATTTTTATTTTTATTTTTATTTTTATTTTTAGTTTTAGTTTTAGTTTTAGTTTTGTTTTATTTTTATTTTATGGTTATTTATTTTAATTTTAATTTTAATTTTAATTTTTATTTTTATTTTTATTTTATGGGTTTTTATTTTTATTTTTATATTTATTTTTATTTTTAATCCACCCACGCTGCCGTTTGCAGAGCTCTGCCTGTCACATGGCAATAGCAAAGGGAGTCCCGGATCCCGCGGGAGCTCAGCGGGCTCTGTGTGGCAGAATCTGTGTGCAGGACCAGGGATCCCGGATCGCTTTGACTTCCCCGGTGCCACCGCTGGATGTCCCTGGGAGACCATCCAGCGTTCTTGCATCCGGCGTTATTTCATCCAGCCTTCCTGCACCCAGCCTTCCTGCATCCATCATGCAGCCTTCCTGCTCATTCCTGCCTGCTCATTCCTACCTGGTCATTTCTATCTCTGCTTATTCCTGCCTGGTCATTCCTGCCTGGTCACTCCTGCCCCTGCTCATTCCTGCCCCTGCTCATTCCTGCCTGATAATTCCTACCTGCTCATTCCTACCTCTGGTCATTCCTGCCTGGGCATTCCTGCCTGATCATTCCTGTCCCTGGTCATTCCTCCCTCTACTCATTCCTGCCCCTGGTCATTCCTTCCTCTGATCATTCATTCCTGCCTCTGATCATTCCTTCCTGGTCATCCCTACCTCTGCTCATTCCTGCCTGGTCATTCCTACCTGGTCATTCCTGCCTGGTCATTCCTACCTCTGCTCATTCCTGCCCTTGGTTCATTCCTGCCCCTGCTCATTCCTGCCCCTGCTCATTCCTGCCTGATAATTCCTACCTGCTCATTCCTGCCCCTACTCATTCCTGCCCCTGGTCATTCCTTCCTCTGATCATTCATTCCTGCCTCTGCTCATTCTACCTGGTCATTCCTACCCCTGGTCATTCCCACCTCAGCTCATTCCCACCTCAGCTCATTCCCACCTCAGCCCATTCCTACCTCAGCCCATTCCTACCTCTGTTCATTCCTACCTCAGCTCATTCCTGCCTCTGCTCATTCCTGCTGTTTGCCACTGACTGCATGAGCACATGCCAGGGGTTTTGGGAGCAGAGAGCTTCCCCTTGGCCATGGAACCCCAGGAACATTCACCCCTCACTGCTGGGACTGTGCCTTGTCAAAAGTACTGAGTCCCTCCCCAGGCCTGCCAGTGCTCCTGCTGCAGTGACAGGTTTGGGGATACAGTTTCCCATCCCAGAACTGCATTCACTGTCTTCTCACTGAAACAAATCTCTTTCATTGTTTAGATGGATATTCTGAATCTGGGTTTGTTTCTGTAGTGATTTATTAGCTAGGTAGGGATAAATAAATAATAATAAAAAAAGAATTATTGGTTCCAGGTCAGCACTTGGTTCAGTAATGACTCCAGTTTTTCTCTTGAGGGGTAACAGAGTGAGTGACAATTCTGACAAACTTTTATTCTGTGAGCAAACACAGAGAGCAAATTTAAATGCAGCTTCTGAAAAGAAAGCAAATGGGAGGAAATATCTATTAAAAAGAGTTAATATAAATGCACGTTCTGAGTGAATGTTGCCCTTATGGTAATGTTGCTGTTTGCCTTTGTAATCAGGACTATTTTTACATAACCCACCTCATTTTTTTTTCTCTTTGGGTCTTCAAATACTGTTCTCACTGTTTAAATTTGTATGTATGAGACTGTGTATATGGCTACATGCACAATAATGTAGAATAAAGGCTAGAAAGATTTGCTGTGCAGGAGATAAGAAATTTGCATTACTCGTCTGGTAAAGTAAGATGATAAAATAGTCCTAAAGAAGGCAAATTCATTTTATTCCATATGCCTTTGTGCCATTCACCTTGGGGAAAATGAAATAGAACACTCCTGTGATTATAAAAATAGCAGAGAAGTAGGATTACAGCAGTAGAACTCACTTATGCACTGTAATTCAAACCTATCCTTTTCCTTTCTCATCTGATATCTGCAGTGTACAGTCCAAGCAGGCAAGAAATACTTGGGATTGTTTATCAGTGAGGTCATCCTGGAATGGCCAGCTCATGGAATTAGTTCCTAATGAGATTATTAGGCCAGTGTTTATTTTGTGGGCTCTGAAGAGCCGACATAAAGTTAGACATTGTTATTTTGCTGTCAAGATTGTGGCTGAAGCTCATTTTCTTTTCCAAGACTTTAAATCTAATCTAATCTAGCCCAGCTCCCAGAATTAACAGGACTGTTTGTGTTGTAGAAATCTTCGTTCTGCACTGGGGAAAAATGAGCTTGAGCAGGTTGCCAGCCAACTGCATGCTTTGTACTGATCAGGTAAATGAAATACACTGCAAAAAATCAAGGAGAGAAGTGGGAGTTCTCTTTTTGGATGTGTTTTCATCCAGCCTTGTTGTAAATGTGGTGATTTTAGATGAATAAACTCCTTCCCCAGTGAGGTGAAGTCTTCAATGGACACACAGGGTTATGAAATAATTCTGCCTTTCAATGTTGTTGATAAAGAGGAGCACAGCAGTGTTTGAACAAATCCCAATACTGAGCAGCTGAGATGAGGAAGTGCTGAAAGATTCTTACTCCATGTGAAACCACAGGGGAATTTGCAAAAGCAACGTTCAGTTACACAAGGAGCAATTTCAATTTTCAGGGCCATTTCTCTTGAATCCATTTGACTCATCTGTGGAATGATTTAAATGCACAAAATCGGAATTGACCAGAGAAGTTGTTTAATGAAGTCAACCACTGTCTGTGATTATGTTCCAGAGAATAAATATTAGTTATATTTGATCTTTATCCTCACTTAGACAAGAGTTCTTGATTCCTGAATTTGACCTTCAATATTGTTGAGAGGAACTGAGTTCTGCAGGATTCTGCATGAAGCTTTTCTCAGAGCTAAATTTACTTTGTGCTGCTCCACTGAATTGTGGAAGAGCAAGTAAATGTTGATAATGGCTCTTTTGCATATTCCCTCCCCTGTTCCTGTCTCAAACACCTCCTTCAAGCATGCAGCAGAATGTGCTGGTAAAGAACCATCCCTCAGAATGCCTGTGCCAATTCTTGGAGTGTGGTCTCCAATAATTTTTGGAGTATCTGAGAAATATTTCAGTTCCTATCATCAGCATTCTTGCTGCTCCATAGCATGGGATCCTTCCTGCAGCTTCAGCCAGGATTGATTTGGTCCAGCAGGGATTGATTTGTTTTGCAGAGCATTTCCTCAGCCACGAGCCTTTGAAGGTCTCAGGGCCAGTGCAGGATATGCAGAGATATTTATATGCAGAGATATTTACCTACCCAAAAATTCCCTTGATTTTTTTATTCTGTTTCAAGGTGTGGAAGCTCTTTGAACTTGAACTTTTTCTCACTAGAGCTGAGTTACTGGAGAATCAAATTTATCTCCAGGAAAAGCCATGAATTATTTTGGTTCCAGTTTTTCCAGGATCTGTTCTGCTTACTTAGACCTTGGGTATTCAAGGAACAAAGTTAAAGGAGCTCCTCAGTGTCATGGGGTGGTCAAGGCATTTATCCAAGGTGGGATTTAATCTCTTTCCAGTTCCAGTTCATGTTCATACTGGTGTAACATCACATCCTGGTAAAAAATGAGCAGCTTGTTCTCCAACATGTTCTCTCTCTACCACTTTTTTGTTGGTTTTGTAATATTTGGGTTCTTCTTTCCCTTAAGAATGAACTTGGGAATAATTGTTGCCTTTTAGCATAGAGTTTCCTAGAAGCTTTTTTCTTGAAGAAACATTTACTTTAATTGTTGTGAGATTAATAGGCAGGGAAAGGAGATACAATAAGAGATAATGTGTTCATATTTATAAAATCTTTAGACAGGCTCCAGTGAGTTCTCTAATTAACCACAGGAAGACTTTATGAGTGCTGAATAAATTAACATAAAAAATAAAAGCCTTGGTCAATTAGGATGCCTGAAACCAGGCTATGTATTGTTGGTCTTGAAAAACAGGGGTCACAAATGGTCAGGAGAACCTAAAATGAGGGTCTGGTTCCCTTTTCTTGTGTGAGCAAACTCTCTGGTGGCTCATACTGATTTACAGTGATGTAAGAGCAAATCAGGTCTCCACTTCTTACAGACTTGACAGAGGCCATGAAGTCCATTTTGGCTCAGTGAATTTGTTCTTTTCAAAGGTATTTTAAGTCAGAAAAAAAGTCAGGAACCATTCTTTAATGAAGGCAATATGAGCAGTTTTGGAGACTGAATTACCAGTGTGTGTGCTACCTAAAAGAACACTGAACCCCCCGTGGGTGCTGTTCACACCATTCCCTCACCCAGGCTAGGCCAGGGCAGGTTTGGGTTGGATTTTAGGGAAAGGTTCCTCACCCAGAGGATGCTGGCACTGCCCAGGCTCCCCAGGGAATGGGCACAGCCCCGAGGCTGCCAGAGCTCCAGGAGGGTTTGGACAGCGGTCCAGGGATGCCCAGGGTGGGGCTGTTGGGGGTCTGGGCAGGGCCAGGATTGGACTGGATGATCCTGCTGGATCCCTTCCAAGCCAGAATATTCTGTGATTCCATGGGACAGAGATTTGTTGATGACATGTATTGACCCCTTCCTCAAAATTGTGAGTATAAAACATTAATCACAGCAATTTCCTTGATGGCTTCTTGTCCCCATGGCAAAGATGAAAACTCAAAACCCATCAAGAAGCTGATTTGTAGAGCAGTTCCTGAGCACAGTACCTTGCAGTAGTGGTAGTTCCTGCATCAATATTCCTGGGAAGCTGCCAAATTAATAGTCAGCTTCTTGGGAGAATTAACGAAATGGCTGTGAATGTCTCCAAAACTGCCTTCTCTACCAGCTTTTGGGTGTGGAAAACAGCAAATCCCTCAGGAGGAAGCCCAGGGTCCTAGGTGTCTTAGGTTGGAAATGCAAGATGTGGCCAGGGGTGTGTGTTCATCCTCATCTGTCAGAGCTGGGGCAGTTCTCTGCTGTTGTCACTGTCATATTTTCTGAAAAATCTCTTTGCCCAGGATTTTGCTCCTAGGAAGCTGAGAAGCCTCAGAGAAAAATAAAAACAATAATTATCTGATTGCTTCTCCTGTGTTTTGCTGCTTTGGAATGTGGTTTGGACATTGTTTACCAACAGGTGGGTGTTGGATTGTTTTCATGTGAATTGTTTATACTTAATGACCAATCACAGTCAGGCTGTGTTGGGACTCTGAAGGAGTCACGAATTTTTAATTATTTATCTTTTAGCCTTCTGTCTGTATCCTTTCTCTATTCTTTAGTATAGTTTAGTATAATATTCTTTAATATAATATAGTAACATAAAATAATAAATTAGCCTTCTAAGAACATGGAAGTCAGATTCATCACTCCTCCCTTCATTAGGGGATCCCAGAAAACACCACATTCTGTTCATTGGGCAGTTCTCTTCTTTCTCTCTCCCACACCAACCCTCCCTGCAGGAGATCTCTGCTGTCCATGGCCACTGAGTGTCCCTGCAGGGCTGATCCAATCCCAGCATCCCATGGGGAGATGCTCCGCCCAGGGGAGGAGCCAAGCATTCCTACCTGGATCCAACCTGGGCCTGGCACAGCACAGCAGCCTCTGCCCCCTGCATTGCCAGAGGAGCAGCTTTCTGCTGCCCTGCATGGCCAGAGGGAGCCCAGGCCCATCTGCAGCAGCCCTGGAGCTGCAGAGGAAAACTCCCCCCTTGTGCAGGATCCCTGCTGCAGCAGAGCCACAGCTGGCACTGCAGGAGGGCTGAGCCCCCATGGCATGGGGCTGGGACACCGCCCTGGCACACAGGGGGACAGGGACTGCTCTGACTCTGGCAGTGGTTTGTTTTCCCTTTTTGTACTATTGCATTTATATTTTTAATTTTCCTAGTAAAGAACTGTTTTTCCTACTCCCATATCTTTGCCTGAGAGTCCCCTTAATTCTGAAATTATAATAATGCAGAGGGAGAGGATTTACATTTTCCATTTCAAGGGAGGCTCCTGCCTTCCTTAGCAGACACCTGGCTTTTCAAAGCAGGACACAGGAGGGGCAGGGAAATCTTGGAACAGCAGGGCTGTGTCTGGATTTGGGTGTCACCCCTGCCAATGGAACCAGATGATCTTTAGGGACCCCTCTGACCCAAACCTGATTGCTTACTTGTATTTTGAGAGCAAATCTGAGCTGTGCCCCAGAGAAACAGTCCTGAGCTGGCAGCAAGCTCTAGGAATGCCAGAGCAGATGATATTTAAATAGTTTTGTGAGTGATTCCCTGTGCAGATGAGATTTTCTCCTCAGTGCAGCTCTTCCATTTGTCTGCTTGATTTCAACACAAGGGAAGAAAGAATTGAACCAGAGAAGGAGCCTGAGGTGTGGGATTCCTGTCAGGAAAGATGCATTTCCAGCACTCCTGCCTCTGCTCTTCCAGGTGTTCTTCCATGAGCAAATGGTGGCTCCAGTTTGAAGGAGTCAGCTTCTGGAAAGCTTGTGTGTATCCATGTGGGAAGACAGGGAAAAGGGAGTGCATGGTGCTGGAGTTCTGCAAATGCTCCCTGAGTGTTCCAGACAGGGCCCTGGCACGGGTCTGGGTTATTCCAGGTTGTACAGACACTCCCACTGTACACAGTGAGCACTGATGCTCCTGAGAAAGTTATTCCTTCACTGTCAGGACATGTAGGTGAGAACTTTTAGTTCTCAGTTCACAATGAGGATTTTGAAGTTGCTTGTTACATGAGAACACAGGATTCAAACCTGTCCAAAAGAACTCCTTGTCCCAGCTGCTGCTACATTTCTTACCCAGCATTTTCCAGGACCACAGGTTTCAGGAAAAGGTGCAAAAAGTTGCCAATAGGACAAAAATATATTAAGCAACTTCTGGGAATTTTTTCTCATGTTTTCTGACTTTGAATCCCAATGGATTTATATTTCTCCTCTAATACTGTATTTCTTTGACCCCTTCTAAATGTGGACGTTCTAATTACCCACACAAATGCTCTCAGCTCTCTTTTGTCTCTTACTGAATTCCTGCAGGTCACCAGCCCTGGCTCATAATTTCATGAGTCACTGCTGAACATGCACAAATGTTGGGAGTTAGGGCAGCCTGACCCTCAGCTCCAGCACGACAATGTTCCATGCACTCTTTGGAGAGGTCATTTCACAGCAGCCCTTCCCACCACAGCCCCCATGCAATGGGGTCATTATCTGGGATTATAAATGCATTTACTGGGCAGGAACAGCAGCCAGCAATGTGTCTAGAGTGTGACCTCTTGTGCCCTGCCAGTATTCCTCTGCCCAGATTTGCTCCTGGAAAGCTGCAGGTGGAGCTGATGCAGAGTCAGAACCTCTCACAGGATCTGGGAAAAGGAGGGGTTGGTTTGAAATTACTCTTCAAACACAATCAAACTGTTCTGGAAGATTGTTCTGGTTAAAGTATTAATCTGCATTAGCATTAATGATATTATTAATGAGGGGACAGCAAGAAGCTTATAACACTATCTCTACCATAAAGTCTTATAGATAAGAGGATGTAAACCTTGCTGAATGACCACTTATCCTCTTCCATAATTCATAGATTCCACTAGAAGCCTCTCACTTCATTTCCAAACACTTGAAACACTGTTTCAGAGATGCTCTTGGTTATTTAGGGGCCTGGAGTTATTTTAGACACGTTTGAATGCTGTGCCCTGGTCAAAGGACTGCCTGACCTCAGACTGTTTCATTTCTCTTTGGTTTGTTTATGGCAACCAATTCCCAAAGGCAAAGCCATTGTTTGGAGTATTTTGCTGAGTAAGTCCTGAGCCTCAGAACCAAGCTGATAAATAGAAGCAGCTGTATATATTTAGTATATTCCTATAAGCTCCCAGTGCAATGGATTCACCTGCTGAGCAGCAGCTGAGAGTTTCCAGGCTGTGCTCCTGGAGGGATGAGCAGTGCGTGCCCTGAGGGCGACAGTGAATTGGGTATTGCCCTTCAAGAGCAGTTGCAATTAAATCTTTGAAAACAATCTATTTTTCCAGTGCTTTTCAGACTGGAGCATTCTTCTGTACAGAATTCCTTACAGAAAACTGGGTATTTTTCCCTGCTCTGGAATGCAGCCCTTGCTGGAGAGCAGTGAGGTTTCAATTACTGAATGGCACTTCCAGGAGAGCAGGTGAACAGAATGGTTTTAACTCAAAATGCAGGAGGAGGGAAGGCAAAATTATCCCTTAGGATTTAATCTTGCAAGGAGCAGAAGAAAATTCTTTGAAGTCAGCCAAGACTTATTTGCTTGTTTGTGACCTTCAAGGCCAGGAGGGACCTTTAGATCATGGGGAGTGTCTTGGTGTGTGACAGAGTTTGGGATGTGCAGGGATGTGCCAGGTGGAGTTCCTTGGTCAAGCCTGGCTGCAGCCAGGGAACATCCAGGCCCAAATGAGTTGGGGTGTGTGGGTGGATGTCCTGGTTTGAAAGGCCAGGTGTCTGCTAAGGAAGGCAGGAGCTTCCCTTGAAATGGAAAATGTAAACCCTCTTCCTCTGAATTATTATATTTTTGAAATTAAGGGGCTCTCAGGCAAAGATATGGGAGTAGGAAAAACAGTTTTTTACTAGGAAAATTAAAAATATAAATGCAATAGTACAAAAAGGGAAAACAAACCACTGCCAGAGTGGGAGCAGTCCCTGCCCCCTGTGTGCCAGGGCGGTGTCCCAGCCCCATGCCATGGGGGCTCAGCCCTCCTGCAGTGCCAGCTGTGGCTCTGCTGCAGCAGGGATCCTGCACAAGGGGGGAGTTTTCCTCTGCAGCTCCAGGGCTGCTGCAGATGGGCCTGGGCTCCCTCTGGCCATGCAGGGCAGCAGAAAGCTGCTCCTCTGGCAATGCAGGGGGCAAAGGCTGCTGTGCTGTGCCAGGCCCAGATTGGATCCAGGGAGGAATGCTTGGCTCCTCCCCTGGGCGGAGCATCTCCCCATGGGATGCTGGGATTGGATCAGCCCTGCAGGGACACTCGGTGGCCATGGACAGCAGAGATCTCCTGCAGGGAGGGTTGGTGTGGGAGAGAGAAAGGAAAAACTGCCCCATGGACAGCAGAGAACTGCCCCACCATAACAGATGGCAAATAGAACACACACAAATCTTACAGCCCAGGACACAAAGCCATGCCTGGGACAGGGCTGTGGCTGCATTTCCCCAGTGGAACATTTGCTGTGCACAGGTGGATCCCAGCTTTGCTGCTGTCCCCTGAGCAGTTTCTGGGATCACTCTGCCATTCCCTGGCAATCCTGGGAAAAGCCAGTGCCACCAGGGTGTGGATGGCTTGGGGGGCTTCTTAATCCCCTCCTGCACTGGGATGGGAGTGGAGCTGGAAGTGCTGTTGGAATTTAGTTGACACCTCATTTTACTCCATGTTTTATGAGCTTATAACCTTAACAAATCTGTAGGAGCCATTTACTGTCAGAAAGACAAAATTCCCTTTTGTAGACTTAATATTTCAAAATATTCCCTTTTTTTGGTCCCCTTTGCTACCTTTTTATAGCTCATAAAGAATGATTTGGTTTTCCTGCTTTGTTTCTGTTGTAGTTTATGAACCTGCCAGCTAATAAAATTTCAGGAAAATCTAATTCCATTTAAAAGTTCAATTCAATTTTTTTAATAGGAATTTTATTTGAACACCCTTGTTTTAACATAGCTGCCAGCAACATGAGCAATTTTAGGGTTTGGTGGAGAACACATTTAATTTCCCATTCCAGAGATGTCCTGGATTTTAATAATTTCCAAGGGCAGGACTGGATACTGGAATGACAAACTGCTGTTGCCTGCACAAAAGCCTCCAGGCACCCTCACAAAAGCTTTGCCAGCAAGAAGACTGCAAGCAAGGACATTGTGGGAGTGAAGGGAAAGATTGGAATTCCCTTGCACCCATTCCTTTCTTGCTGAGTGGACACCAGGATCTCAGCTTATGAATTAAAGGTATTTTATCTGTGCACAAAAACTGCTGTAAAAACCAGAATTCCTGACTCATCTCTGCACTGCTGGATTTTGGGAATCCTGAGGAAGGCCAGGATTGTTGTCTGCTCCCTGCCAGCCATTCTTGGGGGTTTTCTCTTGCTGGCTTGTCCTCAGAGGGAGGATGGGACAGCCCAATATTTTGGTATTGATATTTTGATATTTTGGTGCTGTGACATTCTAACACACCTGGCAGAAGAATGCACATTTCAGCAGAAATGATCGCATAATTCACAAAATTAACAAAATAATGCAAGCCTCCAGTTCCTCCCGTTCCCAAAATTAATATTTTTAAGATACTTGGCACTTTTAGAGTAATATAATTAGGGTTTTGTTCAGTCTTTTACTCTCATACAGTCTTAATTTCTGTTTCTTGTACACCCCCCTCAGTTCTCAAGGCTCCCAGCCCTTTCACTGGAATTTCTCAGCTGTTTTGAGGGCCCAGCTGTTGTGGGTCAGGGTTTGTCAAAGTTCTACTGCAGGCTGACAAAGGGATTCTCCCCTTTTAGGTGTGCATTAAAGAGGCTGGGGTGAAACCTTACACTTCCCTAAAAAAGTCACTTACCAATTCTCCAGATTGATTTTCAACCTGAAAACTTGGAGATTTTACTGTCTTCTGGAAAAATCCAGCATATTCTTATTTGCCTTCTGCAAGTCTTCCTGAAGGGAGTTTTCCTCTGCAGACATCATCTAACACAGCCCAAACCTTCCCTCCACAGACTCTTTCATCTAAAAAACTACCAAAGTTGGAGCAATTTCATAAATCTATGCCCATAATCTACAACTTTTCCAGGAAAGAGCTGTGGTAATTTCTCTGTCCTGTGAAGATGTGTGCCTCACTTTGCAAGCAGTGCCTGCTCTCAATTGATCAAAGTTGGTATTTTACTGGTTTTTTAAGTTTCTACTCATTTTCTCAGCCCTGTAAGACACGTGAAACAGTGGTGATGCATTGGAATGATTTTGCAAATGTATACACATTCCTATCTGTGTGGCACACAAAAATATTGAAATATGAAGTGTCATTATAACACTTCCAATCATTCTGTGAGCAAATTATGTTCACCAGCAAATGTAAATATTGGAGCTGTGTTAAAGTTTTATTGACTCTCTTTGCAATCCCTTTCATCCCTCATTAAAATGAAGTTCTAACAAGCATTCTTTGCAGGCATATGTGACAAACTTCTGGGAAGTGCTTTGTTTTTAACTGCACCTAGAAATGTTTCATATGATGCTTCCTGTCACTTTTGAGGATGTAGATTTTAAAGTAAAAGCACAATACTGGCTCTCCCTTTTATTCCTCTGAAGTATAGAATCATTCTGGAAAAAAGAAATTTTCCTTTATGGCAAAAATTCAAGTTTGGAGCTTTTACTTTCTATCAATAAGAGCTGGTTTTGCCAACCTGATTCCAGTTATCTCCTTGCAGGATCATGTTCCTAATTTTCTCCTTCACATTCACATTTGGTGATGGGGACAGGAATTAACCATCTGCAAAAGTTCTGGAAACTGGGTTTGTACCTGTTCCAAAGTCCTCCTGTGCCTGGCCTTGCTCTAGGCCTGTCCTGAAGTTTTCTGTGTCTGTTTTTTTTAGGAGAGACTCTTCTGCAATCAGTGATAACCAGAAATGTTCCTGGTCCCTCCAGAGCAGCAGCAAAGACTGACCCAGCCCAAATGGAGGAGCTGGGAATGGGGAGGGGGACTCTGAAATGTGGGAATTTAAACCCCAGCAAATGCAGCCTGTGCTGTGCTTCTTCCCAGATTTCAATCTTATATTGAAGAGTCTTCAAAAACAAAAGGAGTGTCATGAATCCATTTTGGGATTTATGCTGTCCTTTATTGGCATTTTTCATATTTAATGAGGTAACTCATGCTGTGCTCACAGGCAGCCTTTGTCTGCCTTTGGAGAAAATTGAATGTGCTTCCTTACATTGTTGTTTGGTTTGCATTTCGTAAAATTCCTAACTCCCAAATGCAGTGGGGAACTAAAATAATGAAAAAACTAGGAAGCCAGGCTGGGTTCTGGTGGTCTGCTTTGGTTTGCTGCTTTTGTGGAGCTGTTTCTGGGTTTCCCTCCAGGTGATGACCCCTCCTCTGCAGCACCTTTTGGGGAGCTTGGCATGGAAGCAGGAAAGGAGGGAATTTTCTGCAGGACAAATTGTGCCCTGAATCTGAAGGAATCGAGTGCACTAATCCAGATTCAGCGCAGCTCTGTCTGGTGCTGCTCGGGGGCTGAACCAAATCCTGGATGTGCTAAAATTGATTAATGTCACAGCACCACGATCCTGCTGCCCCTGCATGGATTTTCCACCTCCCAAAGTTCTTCCTTTCCCTTTTCAGGTCTTTTCCTGTTGTATCAGGCTGGAGTAGGGCAGCGTGAACTGGTATTTACTCACAAATTACTCAGTGAGTAGTTGGTGTTTAAGCCCATTAAAATATTCCTCTTTACTGAAAGGGGTTAAACCAGAAAAACAGAGGGGTATTAGTAATGAAATAAAAAACTCTCTGGCACCTGTGTACTAAATGAACTCCTCATAAATGGATTATTGTTAATTGTGCCACCCTTGGGATAATGCTAGGGGGAGGGAATTACTGACCATGATTTAGGGCAACATTACATTACATTTTTTCTTTAGAGAGCTGTGATCTGCTGAAGTCTGAAGTGAATTTCTGCCTGTGTTTTGAATAGGTAAAATTTGTTCTTGAGTCTGGAGTCTGCTTTTCTCTTTGTCAGCTGGGAATTTTCTTTCTTCCCATGGCTGGGATGAATGTTGGCTCCCAGGGACAGAGCTGTGGGGTCAGTGCTCCTCTGTGGCTCTTTGAGGAGGTTTGATGCAGGACCTGGCCCCAGGAAGAAGCAGAGACAAGCAATGCACCATGGCTGTGGGAATCCATAAAATCAGAGGGTTTTGGGAAAGCTGCAAAAGGCAGGCATCAGAGACAGCAGAACTATGATTAGAGCTGATTTGGTTTTCACTTTTTCAAACAATGACTTGTAATTGTTATCAGACATGACTTATGCCCTTTGAACTGACTGGACTTTCACAGCATTAAAATTGCTGTGTTGTGATGTAGCAATGCTTAGTGGGAGCAAAAAGATGCTTTAAGTAGGTAATAAGCAGATATATTATGGTAAAGCTACAAAATGCAAGGTAGTAATAACACAGTTATGAAGGTTTCTTTTTAGGTGAACCAAGAGGGGGAATTGTGGGAATCCATAAAATCAGAGGGTTTTGGGAAAGCTGCAAAAGGCAGCCTCAGAGACAGCAGAACTGTGATTAGAGCTAAGCAGTAGCCGTAAGACTTGTCAGCAGAAAAATTATGTAAAAAGTAGAAGGGAAGGACAAATAGAACAATGGATTGTGTATTAACACTTGTCTAGAATAGCTCCTTAAGCTGCAGAAAAGTATATCTAGTGAGATAATAGGAAGTTCTAAGCTTAATAATGGAGCTCTGTGCATTGTGTTTAAGGCTTACAAGCAGGTATTGTATCCAAAATAAGCAAGCATTGTTTTAACCAAAGGTACCTGTGCTTACAGTGGTTGGATGGAACTACTGTCTATGGTAGACAGTGGTTGGAAAGAACTAATGTGCTTTTGCTTTGTGTGATTGGTCAAAAAAATTACTGAGTTGTAACATGAAGTTCTTTGTCTGCTGCCTGGGATGTGAGCTGCTGGCATCTTCCCATTGTCATAACCATGGAATGAGGCTGAGGCTGGAAAATAAAACAGCTCAAGGCACATTCCACAGCATTCCTGTCCTGTTTGTGATTTGTACATAGACCCCAGCTGGTGATAAAGGCATCTCCAGAAGATCACTTGAAGAGCAGCACCTTTGTTCTCCTCAATTCCTGCCTTTTCCTTCCTGGAAGGAAGTAATGGTCCAAATGCCAGGAAGAAGACAACCTCACTTTCCTTTGCAATCTGTTGGCACTTCCCATTTATTACAACATCCTGAAGGCATCTGGGATCTCACAGATTCAAAGATTAACATCAAGGCCAAAGAGTGTTTCATCAGCACAGAGGAAAATCTCATTCAGCAGAGGAGGGATGCTGAGTCAATAGGTCTCAGTGTCTGAGCTGGCTGTGACTCATCCTGGCAGTGGGAGCAATTGCTGCTGTCACCTCCAGAGCAGTTTGGATTCACAAACAATCCATCACCCAGGCCAGGAGTCGTTTGTGACAGCCAGGTTTGGATCCAGCTCTCCCAGTGCTTGGGGAGATGAGGGTTTGGCTCCTCTCCACCCTCCTGTCCTTCCTCAGGGAGCTGTAAATTCCTGCTGCTCTTCCATCATGACCTTGTGGCACAAGGGGTTTGGGGCTTCTTCCAGAGGCTTTGGGGAAGGGAGGAATGAGTCCTCCCCATCCCAGGTGCTTCAGCATCAACACTAAGGATCCCATTACCTCAATCCCCCTCACTGCTGCTCCTCACACCCCTCCACCTGCTCTCCTTGCCTACCCCCCTGTCTCTGTGCTTCTGCTCCCTGCTAAGATGGCTTGTGACATTCTAGCTTGGGGCATAAACAGTGCAGGGCTGGCTTTGAAAAATATACATGAATAAAAGGTCAAAACTCTCCCAGAAAATAATAAAGTTCTTGGTTGGTTGTTGTTTTTTTTTTTTTCTGTTGTTTTGTTTTGAGTTTTTTTAAATGCATAGTTATGAAAAACAACTTAACCTTTGGGATTTTGAGGAATTCAGTGTGACAATGGTCCAGTTTAAAAATAACAACTGCTGCTCCAAGATGAGTGTCCAGAGATGCCAGGTTTGCTCTGTTGGCCCTGAGGATCACTGAGTGTGTAGTCCTAGCTTTAAAAAGTCCTGCTAATATTGCTCCTCTGGAAGGGCAGAAGGCACAGCCCTACATATGGGAGTTCCAGGGATGAATTTTCTTTAGTGGGAAAACAAGGACTTCATTATGCTCCTGCTCTCTTTGATCCTGCCTGCTGTCAGGCTTGAAATTTTCTTTAACAATGTTACAGGGGAAGAAAGAAAGACAAGAGGGAAAAGCCAGAAATTACAAAGTTCTCACTGTAACAACCATGAGCAGAAAAAATCGTGGCAAATGGAGAAAGAGTCATCGTGTCTGACTCAGACAAGGATCAGGGTATTATTGACAAGTGCTTGGGCCTCTTTCCCCCACATGACATCAGAGAGAAAAATTCCTGCTTTATCTGCAAAGGAGAAGACTCAGGTTTTTAAAAACTTTTTATAATGATTTCAGGAATTTGACTTGATTTTGGAGACTTGACTTTCCACAGGATCCATAGCATGATGAATCTTTTTCCCTGAAAGAGACTTGGGGAAGTGGACAGCTCACAATGAATGGAGTGAACATGAGTAGCTGCTGTCTAATGTCACTGTTTAGGTGTGATAAATGCATCAGTTCTGTCATGAGAGAGCCCTGAGTGCTGTTTGTTAACTGACAGGTGAAGCAGAGGAGAAAGCAAAAGGCACAAGAGTATCTATGAAGCTGTGAGGTAAAAATACCTCAGACTTTCCTAGAGAAGCCAACTTAGGCTTGTCTTTGCACAAGAATGTAATTTGTTTTGTTTCACTTTGCTATGTGAGATCAGTGTTGCCACACCTTTTGTTTGGATACAGATAAAAAAGTAATTAATTATTAGCAGATTCCACGATTGCCAGAGCTCTGCTGAGGCTCCAGGTGAGTCAGCAGCCCCATCTCCACTGTTTGGAAAGGCCAGGCCTGAGTGGCTTGGGGTTATCCTGGTGATTTAGTGCCTGCTAGGATGAAACAATGACTCAGACTTGGCTGTTGGAGTATTCAGGGTGGAAGGGACTTCAAGAGGTCCAAACTCGACTCTCCTGCACAGAGCAGGGTCAGTCAGCCCCAAAATGTGTCACAGAGAGGGTTTAGTCCTTCTCAAGTGCAGGATTTGTCTTCAGTGAATGTCATAAGATTCCTGATGTCACTCTTAATATTTTAAAGAGTGATTTTTGCCTTTGCTTTGATGGGCCAGATGACTCTGAGTGACATCACCAAACTGACTAAACCACCTGTGGAGTTGCGGTTTGCCCTAAAATGTCAAGAGATGGGCTTAATCCTGCAGCGCCCATACCATGGATTTAGCCAAGAGCATCCTGTGGACATCTGTTCCTACCCTTTCCTATGCTGGTTATAAGGATCACTCATTTTTCAGAGTGCTGTAACTTCTCATTTCAGCCAAAGCTCCTTCCATGTGCTCACGGGCCTGGGGATGTCTGACAGAATAACTCCATCTCTTAATCTCCTCTGTGCTCAGCTCACACTCTGAAGAAAAATCTCTGGCCCCAGAAGGTGAACAGCTTAAAGCTCAGAGGAAATATTTCTTCTTTACTGGGTGCTATTTCTGCTCAGTGAGGAAGAGGCTGGAATCAGCCCCAGGGGCTCTGTGGGGATCACATACTCAGGGTAAGCATCAGGAGGGACAAACTCACAGCAAGAATATGGGAGGCTCTCCTGATTTATTTCATTATCCTGACATTTGGTGTTAGAACAGCTTCAGTCCTGTTACTCCTGGAGCCACAGCCCTCTCTGAAAGGCTCCCTGAGGAAATTTGCACCAGGAGTATTTAGAGGCCACATTACTCTGCCCTTGTGGTTGGTGCAGATGTGGAGTAAAGTCCTCACTGCCTGCAGAGAGGAACAGGCAGCTCTCACTCTGTGCCTCGTGGAGGGAGGTGAACTGCCATAGCTGGGATTTCCTGGGATTCAGTTCTGGTTCCTGAGGCCCTGGAGGAGTTTAGACAGAGCAATTTCTCCTCACAGAGTTTTAATGACTCTCATCAGGTTGTAGGAGCACTGCCACTCATCACTGACTGTGCTGACAGAAGAACAATCACTTTATGGTCCTTGCTGGGCTTCTTCCACCCTCCACACAGGGCCAGCTCATCCCAGCAGTGCACATTCTGTGTGCCAGCATGAACTGGCCATGGAAGGTGTGCTGGGAGCCTCTGGAAGCTGTGGGACACTGGAAAGCTCTAACACAACATTATCATCTACTGCTCATGGCCTCATGGCCAAAGCACTGAAAATGAACAGCATTTTCTACTCTTTCTAAGCCTTTGCACTTTATAAACCCTCTCGAGTTAAATCTGATTATGGGAGGAAGGAAAAAGGACTTGACTGGAAATCAGCTGGATTCTCTTCTCAGCTTTCTAATGTCACCACCACCAAATCTGTGTATCTTAATCCTAAATCTTTCTCTTGCTACTCCCTATTTTCTCCTGGGGTTCTTATCACCCAAAGCCACCAAGCTTCAATACTTTAGGCTGAGATTTTCTGACCTGGCCTCTCTACGTGCTGCTGCTGTAAAAGCAAAAATCTTTTCCATCCCATCCAGCAAAAATAGGGGATGGAGAAGTTACATCCCCTGGCTGAGACCCAGAGCAAAGCTTCCATTTCTGCATTCCCAATGTCCTTTTCCCTGAAATTCCGAGAGGGGAAAAGGAGCCTGGCTGTGGCAAGGTCCCTTCCACAAGTGTAACTCAAGCTGGGTGTGATTAATAATTCACATTTGGTGCTAAAAGCAAATCAGAGTTAATTTTGTATATTTTGCTTCCCCTCTTTAATCCGTGGGTTTCCGCGGGAGGTGACTCACGCCTTACGTAAGGAACTGAACCATCCCTCAGTTCCCAGAGAAGAATGTTCCTGCTCATTATGGGGATGAAAGGAGATTGCTGCATTTCAAATGACATGTATAATTTAGACACTTATTTCTAGGAGTGTTTGGAACAGGGAATGAAGAGAAACTAAAATGTTTGAAGTGACTTGAGTGCTTCATAGTTTTTAATGTGACTGGCAAAATACACAGCCAGATAACTTTTAAGGCTGCTAATGGAAGAATGGCTCTGAAACTCTAACACACTTCTTTTTTTTTTTTTTTTTGTTTCCTAATACCAGTATTTATTTTAAGGCATGAGTAGAAACTGGTATTTGTCACTATGTAAAAAAAAAAATCTCATTTTTTTTCTGCTGGTAGTTACCCGCTGTGCCACCAAAGTGGAAGGAGGAATGGGATTGGTATTCCAGAAAAAGCAACCAGCTGGTGAGGAAAGTGGCAGCAGGTCTGCTGCACTTGGATGGAGCTGGGAGATTTTTTCCCTTGGCATTCTGAATGTTAAACCTTCACTACAAATGGAGACCATGGAATAATCTGTTTTTCAACAGTGCAGAGTTTATTCAAAACAGAATTCAGTAATGCATTGGGAAGTATTTATTTAGTGGTGTTCTTTTTAGAATAATACGGCAAGCCAAATCCAACACAGCCTCTGGAATTTTGAGGCTGAACAAGCCCCAGATGCCCTCATGTTGTGCAGATTATCTGCACAGATTCTGTCCTGACATGCTCGGTGACCAAGGGCTGCCCTTAGCAGGCAGAATTGTGATTCTCTCTTCTCTCTCAGCCCCCATTTATTGAGATATCTTAGCAGTAACCAGACACAATGTCTGTGTTCCACAGGCTGTTCTTGGCAGAGATTTGGTTTGGTGCATTTCTCCAGCAAATTGCCAATTTTTTTCAGAGATCTGTGAATCTTTAAAGCAAATGCAGTGGGCAGCTCCCTCTGAGCAGTGTGGCAGCCTCTGTCCTAACTTTGGAACCCCCTGTAGAAATTTGGATGAGATCTATGCCTTGCAAAAGTCTCTCAAAACAGTTGCATTATTTATTTTTATCTGCTTCAAGGACAACACTTTTCAAACCAAGAGATGACACAGAGGAGCCCTGGGCTGTATAAATATAGAATCTTTTTTATTTTTTTTGGTTAATAGATACAGTACAATTTTTGACTACATAAGAAAGCATTGTTTTCAGTGCATACATTCTTCAGGCAGACAGGAACATGGCAGACAAACATTCCTTGGTGGTTTGAACATGGCACTTGGTTTATTTCTGTAAGTCCCAAGTTCCTGGCTTTCCCCAGTTTTCCTTCGTTTATTTCTGTAGGTCCCAAGTTTCTGGTTTTTCCCAGTTTTCAGTGGCTGCTTTGACAACTCAAGGTCTAAGGAAAAATGAATTTAGTGCTACCAGGAGAACAGGACAGTGCTCAGTGCATCCCACATTGTTCTCCCTGTCACCCTTGTGGTCCCAGCTGACTCAGGTCAGCAGGTTTTCCATTCTGTGTTCACAGAAATGGAAATAACAATGTCAAACAAACCACCCAGGGCTTGGGCTCAGCACCTCCACAGTCCCCTGTACTGCCTGACTCCTGAGAGGCCCAAATCCCAAACTCCTCCCTGAATCTCACTTGTGTAAGTTGGTGCTGGTGCTGTGACTTTGGCAAAATTCTTTCTGTTCTTTTGTGGTGTAGTAAAAACCCAGGAAAATGGATCTCAGTGTTTGGCCATTACATTTTCAGGGAGGAGAAAAAGAATTATTGCTGCCTTTTGTGTTTTTAATTCACTGTATGATAAGGAAAAACCTCCAGGCTGATCTGTGAGTGTGATTCTGACCCTGAGCAATTCCTGTGTTCAGGGAAACCTGATAATGCTTATCTTGCTCTGTAGCTATTTGCTACAGGAACCCTTTGCAGCAGTTCCTGGTGTGTCCCCTTGGTGCTGGTGGGATTTAGGGATCCTGGAGCCCAGCTCACATCCCCATACAGATGGAATCTGCAGAGTGAGGCAGGACATGAAGGGTAAATGAGGGGACAAATCAGGACCCAGCCTGGCCAGCTGCAGGCTTGCATGGCAGCTGAGATTCCTGCAGTGAGCACAGAGCAAATCCAGTGACAGGAACACCTGGGTGCTCTGGGGTGCCCTGGCATCGGCCAGGCAGGTGAGGGAGGGAGGCTTTGTGTCACTGGGGTGTCAGCAGAGCCCTGATGTGTTCACCTGCAGCACTCAGGGGGTTTGTTTGACACCTTTACTCAGACTTTGAGTTTTATCTGATTTCCTTGACATCCCAAGCAGATACTTGGGATACATCTTTCTGGGGATTCCCTTCTTGTGGGGAGAACCTTACAGAAACCTCATTGTTTGAGGAAAGGACTCTGGGAAAGATCACATTCACACAGTCACCAGCCTTCATTTTGCTCCAGACACCAATATTGAAAAATCAGTAGATTAAAAAGCTTCTCCTATTCAGGGAAGGACACAAAGACACTTCCAGACAAACTAATACAAACTAATTTTCCTTGGCTATATATAGAGGGTTTAATGTGAAAATCTCACTTTAGATTATCTAGTTCAGCCTCTGCAAGCACAAGATAAACAGCAGTGAAATGATCCTACACCTGATCTTAGGGAAAAGGCAGAGCAAAGCAATCCAAGGGGACTGGGAGAGCAAATAACAAGAAACAAATGAAAAATAGAGAAAAGGGGAGACAGGAGATTGTTACAACAGCAGCCTGAACAAGAACATGCAGGTGAAGGCACTTGGACAACTGGTGGGAGGTGATTGTTGGAGAAGAGAAAACAAAATTCCATGGAGAGCTCCAAGTTCCTTTGCCCTGATTCTCTGGGCGTCCAGGAGCACAAAAGCAGGAGGAGTGAGCACCATCAAAGGAAACAAAGGTACATGTTAATACAGATCCCACTGAGCTCAGGTTAGAGAAAGCAGCTGGCAGACAGGAGTCGAGTAAGAATCCCTGAGAAGTCTGAAAAAATAATAAACATCACATCATTTAAACAATTTACCCCTTCTGATCCTCTAGCCAATCCACCAGCCTCCAATAAAAACCCAGGCAGTGGGAATCCCTCACCTTTAACACATGCTGCACATGGTGACACTTCCAGGAATGAGATAAACCTGCCAAATTCCTCCAAATTCCTGTTTCCTAACTGAAACTAAATAAATGGAGAAGAAGTGAGAGGCAGAGGCACTCCCAGCCAAGAGAGCTGCTGTGCCATGGCACTATGGGGCACTGTAAACTGGAGCCTGGCCTGCAAGCATTAGTGAAATGTTTAGTACAATACTTAACTCTGTTACATCTGGGTAGTTCTTTCTTTTTGGACTAAAATGTTACAAATTTTACCATATAAATGAAATACTATATTTGTTGCTACAGGGTACACTATATACATCATTGGAAGAAGAGAACAATAATTAAATTAAGGGAGGCAAGAGAAGGACAAACAAAATATTAGTAAATAAAATAGAATATGTTCAATAATACTTTTCAGACAATACTTTTGCTTGTTACATTTACTATAAGGAGAAAAAAATCTTCCATGAAATGACATTGGAAACAGCTGCCCAAACATCAGTCAGTCCCTTCCATCGCTGATGTGCTCAGGACGTTCTCAGTTCTGCCCCTGCAGAGCCCCCTCAGTGGGGCTGTCAGTGCAACCAGGGCTGTAACCAGCTGGAGCATGGAGCTGTGCCTGTGCCACCACCTCAGGTGGCACAGAAGGGCTGGTGGTTGTCACCGAGAGCCACAAGGGCCCTGGCTCCCCAGATGTGCTCCTGTGCCTCTGCCCTTGGGGAACCCTGCAGCTCATCCTGCAGAGAGGGGAAAGGGGAGGCCCCATGCTCAGCTCCCCCAGCAGAGCAGAGCTTCCCATGCTCCTCAAAACACAGAGCACACCTGCAGGTTTGGTTCCTGCATTTCAGAGTTCCTCAGTGAAGGTTTTTCAGCGCTGTTTTCTCACCCTCCAGCCCAAGGTGCAGTGACAAACATCTCCAGCTGAGGCATCAACAGCAGAGCCGCACACAGGCTGCACCTTCTCTTCCTTTGCCTCATCAGTCATTTATTTCCACAAGAACTGATTGATTGATCAACCAGTTGATTGATCAGAGCTATAGATAGCTAACAGTGTTTGATGGAAAACCAATCCAGTGAGCTTCCTGGGGCTCATCAGAATTCTTTCCCAGTAGTTTCTTCTCTTCTCTGACCAGCTCTACTTAATACATAGGTACTAAAATACAAAGCAGTGCAAAATGACCATAAAGCAACTACAGCCCACACCTATCTAGCAGGTGCACTATGAGCAGGGGGCTCTGGAGGGACTGCAGGTGATTTCTAAGGGACTCTGAAGTCAAGGAGAAGAAGCAGTGCAGTTCCCCAAAGCCCATCCTTCAGATGCTTGAGAGTTCACAGTTAATGTTGGGAGGGTTTGGAGATTTGTTTTCCCCTTTGATAATACCTGAGGCTTGTTTGTGATTCCTTCAGCACAGCCCACTGCAAGCACTCATCCAGAAAACTTCCTTGGCTGCTGCGAGGGTGTGCAGCTGTCTTTGCCAAGGTAACGGCATCATTTTGCAAGGCTTGCATTTCATCCTCCTCTAGTCTGAATCATGAGAAAAAATTCTTTTTCCACTGAAGAAGTCAAATCAAGGGAGAAAAAGAAAGTGGTGTGCAGAGCTTGGAGGAAACTGCACAGGGAGCCATTTACAGATCAGTTTGTAACTCAGGAGGTTACAGCCCTTGCTGTCAGTGAACATCTTGCTCATCCTGGTTTTTTCTCCTTGCAGCCTGGAGACCTTTCCCTTCCTAAATTTTAAAGCCAACTCTGATTGTTACAGAGCACATGAAAGGCTAAGGATGATTTGCTGATTGGTGAGGCAGCTGTGATGATGCACAGGCCACACAGGGCACCTGGGCACACTTGTAACAGTCCCTGCCACCCCCAGCTCTGGGGCAGGGGCAAACCCACTGTCAGTGTCTCACATGGGAGAATTTGTGATCCTTTCAGTCCTGCTGCAACAACAGCTTTGAATTACCCTGAACCAGGAAGGGCTTTGCATTTGATACCAGTATTTACCTTGGCAAGACAGAGAGAATTGTGTGTCACATGGGCTTGCAGCTTAACAGGGAGAGTATCCCCAGGGCCAAACCCTTGGGCACCCCCACAGAATCCAGAGGAAATGCTGTTTTCTGTTTTGTGTGTTGTTTTAGTGAATAGCCTGTGTGCAGAAAGGAAACATAAAAATGCTGCTGCCCTGCTGGTGCCTCAAGGGTGTGTGTGAGTTTTTGTGTAACTCTTGTGCTGGTAATGAGAGTTTTCTGCACATTCACACAAAGGTGTGTGTGAGCTGGGAAGTTCTGTTTGAGTTGAGAAGGTTCTTGCTTAAGGCAGTGATTTTGCCTTGCAACCATTACAGAGCATCTCCAGCAAGGTTCCCTATTGCATGTCTGCAGAATAAACTGCTGTTGGAACAAGGGGAGAGCCCAGGGGCTCAGATTGACCACACTGTGTGCCCTGCTGCCCAAAGAGCAGGCACACGGACACTACCAGCCTGCTCTGGGCCATGCCATCATTAGGAGTGAATCCTCTGGGCAGTGGAAATGACTAAATCCAAATTTCAACCAGAATAGCTTGGATTGCAGAATATTTCAGAAATATTTACAGGAGGTGAAATCCCAAATTAGGAAGGGTGTTTCAGTTTTCTCCAAGCCCAAACCTTTAATGTGGCTGCTGCTGTTTTCAACAGATGCCTTCCAGCACTGGCCTAACCAATCCCTGTGGGATGTGTCAGGGCCAGCAGCTTGAATCCTGTGTTCCCAACCAGCTTGGCATGACCCTCATGGGGTGAAGTGGGGATGCAGGAACCTGTGGGTGTGGCAGTGCCAAGGAACAGCCCCAGCCAGGGGGAGGAGTGGCAGCAGTTCAGGGTTACAGCTCCCATCATGACCCTGACAGTCAATGTCATTAATTCACTGCAGATCTTGCAATAGGCCTTTAAAGAGGAGAGAAGATGCTCTGAAATTGTTTCTAATCCCATCTGAGATGTGCCAGCAGAAACATGTGAAGCATTACCCCAGCAGAGCTCCCTCCTGTGCCACCCAGGCTCCCTGGGGCACAGCAGAGCCTGGCAGGGCTGAGCTCAGCCCCTGGGGCCCTGCCTACACTGGGGGGGCTGAGTAGTGCATGACAGAGTTGTAGTCTGGGGGAGGGCTGTGGCACTCCAGGCTGGGGTCCATGGGGAGCAGGACAGAGTCCTCCAGGGGGAACTCCATGGTGTCCTCTTCCACCTGCACTGCTGGCTGGTACTTGACAGTGTCGTGGTCAGCCAGGATGGATTCCTTGCTCCTGCTCACAGCTCTCCTCCTGTTGGAACAAACATGGGGATGTAGCCAGCCTGTCTCTGTAACCAGTGGTCAAAATGATTTCTTGAAGAAGCAAATACATAAAAAATATCAATTTATCTCTATGGCAATCTGTAAGACAATTTTGCTGACTGGATGAGGGAACTGAGGTATTTTAAATAACTCTGTGTTTTAAAAGTAGATTAGGGGTAATTCCAGCTCTGCTGCCCTGTTCTTTCAGCTCACCACATTTCAGTACACCACAGATCTCTTACTTGTAAAGGCACCTGTCCTGTACACACAGTAACATCCTCCCTCATTGTTCTGACACAGGTCAGTAAAAATTTGACTTTTCTGAAAGCAGAACTGAAGGCTATGACTGTTCTTGAAGCATGATAAGGGATGAAATACTGAATAATCTCTGGCAGATTCTAATTTAAACCAATACTGAAAGCAGGAGCGTGTGTTGAACATACCCAGGCAGTGCAGGGCAAAATCCCTTTTATATTCCCCAGCCCTTTAACATTCCTGACCTGCTGGAGGGCAGTGCTTTGTAGCATCCCAGCTACTTTTGTTCCCTGTCTTCCCCTGTTCCAGGTGATAGAAAATGGGACAGAGCAATTCCATCACATGGGGCAGCTTCAGGGCTCAAAGCAGGAGAACTCTGTGACAAAGTGACCTTGAGGAACAGCAAGGGCTGTGGAGAACTCAAAAGGTTCTTTCTGTCACAGGCTGCCTTAAAAATTATATTCTGTCAACTTTGGTTTGCACTTCCATGGTGCCAAACCAGGACACTGAGCAGCTCCTTGGAAGAGGCCTGGATAACTGAGGGGTGCTCTAAAGGATTCCAGTGTGGAGTGGCCTTTGAGCTGTTGCATTTTGCTCAGGACCCTTTAATCTTGGGAAGGAACCTCAGCCACAGACTCATCACAGCACTGCTCAAGCTTCAGCTCAGAATGACTTGAATGTGCCTGGGAGAATTAAAAATCAGGCAGTGCCCAAGCACTTTGTGTATGTGCTTCATGTGTGTTTAAAGTAGTATCAAGTTACATTTTAATGACCCTAAACCACATCTGAATAGTAAACAGTTCATCAAATAATTGTAGAATTCATTACACTCATTTTATTGGCACTTGTGCAGTGCTTCCAGCCCCCAGCAGCTGCTCATGCTCTCACTGGGATGCTTTAGGAAGAAAGCAGAGCCAGTTCCTGCTCCAGGGAACAAACCAAAGCCAGGAGCCACACACAGCAACTGGAGGGAAGGCAGCAAAGCCATGGATAGGAAAATGGCAGATCCAGGATGGGAACTGTGTGTGTGTGGTGTTTTTTGGATGGTACAGCAGAGAGAGCAGGTTCAATGGCCACACAGAGCTCCTTTCAGCTGGAAAGGGTAAATCTGCCCTGCTGGGTTCTGCTGCTGGGACTTTACAAGTTGTGTTCTCTCTGAATCTGGAACCTGTCAAAAGTTTCAGGTTTCCCATGAGCTGCAGATATTTCCACTGGCTGGCAGAACCAGTGTCACTATATTTAAAAAAATAATAATTTTTTTGCTGGTTCTGGAAAGATCCCAGGTGTTAGAGCACTGGCTGGAGTAGAGCAGTGGTTCCTGCACAGGAGCAGCCTGCAGGCTCCATCTGTGAATCACCCACAGAATGTGTGCTCATGTTCTGTACATCACCCATTAAACTCTTGTGCAGCCAGATTCAGACACAACACACAGCTGAGCTCTGACCAGCTGCACTGGGACATGGGCTGGTTAATTCAGGGTCTGATTTCAGTGTTCTGGGCTGGCTTTCCATGGCAGGTTTGCACCTCCAGCTTTGGGAAGTGAGCCTGAGCTGTAGGAGCCAGCCCACCACGTCTTGCCTGCCTGGAATGAGCCTGGCTTCCAGGATTGCTGCAGTTTATAGAGCAAAGCTGCTGTTTCTGTGCTTTCAGACCTGCACAAGGCATTGAAACCAAACCTGTGGAGTGGCAGAGCAGAAATTCTAAAATAAACAGTAACCCTGAGAACTTCAACAAAAAATGTAGCACCCTCTGCTTTCACAACTTTTACCTCATTGTCCAGAGAGAAACAGGAGTGGAAACTCCTTTTGTATCCTACAGGTTTGGCAGGTGTCCATTCTCCACACACACAGATAAACTGCAGATAAACTTCCCTGCCATGAGCCATGCAACCACAACTTTGTTTATTTATGGAATTCTCATTTGTTGCTCAGCTCCGTTGGCTCGTGTCAGACAATTCCATGGATGCTCTGGCTTCCAATTTGCCAGGTATTAAAGTTGTCATGGGAGGCAGGGAGAAGCTTGAGAGCATCAGTTTAATTTGGAAGCTTGAGGGGAGTAGTTTTAAATTATTAGCTTTAAGTATGGGGATACTGTAAGTGCCTTAAAATTAATAATTTAAAACTACCCCTTATAAGTCTTACTACAATACATCTTTCATAGTTCTCTTTCTCTAAAGTATCTAGTCTTACTTACAAAACCATCCTTTAAAACTTATTTCTAATTCTATTTCTCTCTCAACAATGTTTATCCTATTCCATAACATTTCTAAGTCAACATTTCTTATCTCAAAGTTTACATATAAATACATGCTACATAAACCTTCTGTCAAACTTTAAAAACTCTCTACAAATTCATTTCCCCCAAGTACACTTTAATTTGGCCCCCAACCTGCATATCTATGGGTTTATTAGGGTTAAAAGGGGAATTTCCAGCCCCCTGTAGACTCCCAGCAAGTTTTCCTGTTGGGTTCCTGCCCCTGTGTGTCAGGAGTTCGGATATCTGGGAATAAATAACTCTGCCTGGTGCTGAGATCAGGCTGGGCTTTGGAGGACTCCTGAATGTCCCGACAGAGCTGCTGAGCTGGGTCAGAAGGAAGTTGTGTCACTTGCTATCTAATGGCAGACCAAAATGCAATTAACTTCCAATACTATTCCTTTCATCTCAATGCATTTCCTAATTAAAGCTCTCTGTGGGGCTTTGCATTTTCCCCTTTCATGCTGCTGTCACAGACAGAGCCTGCTGTGCATGTACAGCTGTGCTGCTGGGGATGAGGCTGCTCCTCCCTTTCCATCTGTCCTTGCCACCTCAGGATGTGCCCCTGCCTGGCTGTGCTCAGTGCCTGGGGCTCCAGGGTCCCCAAAATCCCTTCCTGGCCTGGCCCCTTGGCAGGTAAGAGCCTAAATGGGGGATGTGGGACTCCAGGGGCTCTCCAAAATGCAGTTTATTGTATCCAAGAGGTTCCAGCATCCAGGGTTGTGGGTGACAGAGCTGTGCCCACAGCTGTCAGCTCCAGCTGCAGGCAGTCCTGAAGACCCTTTGGTTTTGGTTACAATGCATTATATCCTTTTCTTTTGGTTACACTGCATTATATACTTTCCTTTGCTGAGCATCTTAATACAGTAGAACCAATCTATACCTTAACTTTTATCTATAGCCTATCATAATTACTACAATTACAGAAATATATATATTTTATAGTTATAAATATATATAATTATAGTAATACACATAATAAATACTATATATACAGCATTTATATAGTATTTATTTTATATATATATATATATATATATATAAAAATAAATACTATAGTTATTACTACAATTACCATATTCATGTTACTATTCTCCAATCACTAATAGTACATTACAGTTTAAGCTAGAAGTTGTTTTTTGTTTTTCAGTTTGCTTGCAGTAGAAAATTCTGAGATCTTTTTCTGACTTGCAACATCAGCAGGCTTGTTTGCCTGTGCTCTCTTCCTGCTTGGTAAAAACATCTTCTTGTTTGGGGTGGGTTTATCCTTTGCTCTAAGCCATAAAAACCCCTTCTAACTAACACATCCTTTGCCTCCTTGGTTAGCCAGTAAGACTGGCTCAGCAATTCTTTTCTTCTATATCAAAACTTGCTTCCAACTCTATTCCTTCATCAGACTCTACATTTAAAAATCTTTCTGCCAAGCACACATATCTGTGAGACTTTCTTGTCAAACTTTCATCCTTCTCAACAGGTCCCAGGGACCCTCTCACAAATTGCAGTGATCACCCTGAGAACTCACTCTCCATGTACAAGGTGTCCTGTCTGAGGACACAGCCTGAATATTAAATAATCTTCCACGAAATTTTAGTTTTCTGAAGGCACCAAAGTTGTTTAGAAGATAGCACAGAGGATAATCCTGCAGTATCTTGAAGGCCTGAGTGACCTGCTGAGGCTTTTTCTTCCTACTGTACAAAACCAGAGATTTTGGAGATAGAAAAATACTGAGACCATCAAAGAGCTGGGAAACCATTAGTGGAGCTGTTTATTTTATGTGAGGGAGGCAATTTCTGTTAATCTACACTTTGGGGTCAATGACTTGAAGGGGACTGTGGAGAAAGAAGGAAAATCCCCCTGTGCAGGGAGGGATTCCTGCCCCAAGTGCAGCAGCTCCTCCTGCTCTGCAATAAAAAACCCAGGTATTTTGCTCTCAGTAGGAAAAACTAGTGGACTTTTCTGTCCATGTAGGAAACCTGGCCATGTTCAGAGGCTGTGTTTGGGGAAAGATGAGAAATTGGGCTGGTTGTTGCCAAGTAGAGCAGTTTGTCTCATGACTACCTCTCCTAATAACATGTAGGAGCTTCAGGGCTTTGTAGGAGCCTTCAAAGATGTTTAATAAGGCTCAGAGTAAGAGTGTTGTTTCTTTTTTTAAATTTTAATTTTTCAGCAATTAAAGAAATAAAAGGATTATTTTTTCCTTCTGGTAGCTATGACTGATTCACAGTTTGCTTTAATACATTTTCAGCTGAGTGCTGTGCAGGAGGAATTTCATCCTGGGTTCCCCCTGGCATACCAGTGCATCAGCATTCTGCTGGCAGGAGAACTCGAGGGGTGAGCTCAGGAATTCATTGTTTGGAAGCACTTTCAAACACAAAGTGCAGGTAATAAAGTTTTCCCAGGCCAAAGCCACCCTCATGTCTCCTCACATGTGTGGCCAGGCTGCTCAGCTGTCCCTGTCCAGAAGCAGTGGGATGGAAAACACTGCAGTCAAACCCACAGCCTCTCACAATTCCCCTTCCAGTACTTGTTACTGTCAGCACAGGGAATAATCCTTGGAAAAAAGTGCTTTACATAACTCCTGAGTAGCTACTCATTCCAAGTTCTAGTTTGGAGACCTGAGCTCAGGTAACATTGCAAGGTGCTGCATGGCACAACAATAAAAGTATTTATTATTTCTGAGCTCCATTCTGCCCTGGAGCAAACATGTTTCCATGCCTGGTTTCTGTGAGAAGCTGAGAAAGGATTCCAGGCCAATCCTGGCTGTATTTTTGTTGTGTTCTGTGTGTTTGGACATGAATGTCTGCTGTTGCTGAGCAAAATCCCCATTTTAGTGTTGCTGCCTTGCCTTGGGCCCAGCTTGTTTTGGCAAAGGGAGAGCCCAGAGCTGGGATGTGGGTGCAGCACCCAGAGCCCAGGGAGGATCAGCTGGGCCTCAGCTGAGCTGTGGGCCTGGGCCAGAACCAAGCAGGGATTTCTGAGCAGCACAGGGTGTTGGGTTTGGGGGAGAAGGGAAGAGCTGGGGGAGGACAACTCTGCAGATACCAAACCTTTTGTCATCTTAAACAATAACTTGATTATAGAGTGTCTGGAGGTTTTAAAGCAGTGCTTGGCAGTAGCCTGATAATATTATGAGCTGGGAGCTGACACCAGAGTCAGCCCTTCATTAAATCCCCTGTGCTCCCTGTGCTTGCCTGAATGCTGATTCCAATGTTGTTATCCCAGCCAATCTTTCCATCTCTCACTGCAGATACTGCTGTGACTTTCTACTTCAGCAGCATAAAACACCCAGAACTTTCCTGCTCTAAAAGGAAAAGCTCAGACTTGCTTAGTGCAGCCTAACAGTGAGCCCAGGCCCAGAGTATCAGATTCATCCTCACTAAACTCTTGACACTGACACTCCATGGTGTGTGCTGTTGGCAAATTTTAAACTCAACAGAGGAATGAATGTAGCATAAATAAACAGTGAGATTTTGGCAAAAATAATAAATGCAGCCACCCTGGTTTAGAAAACATGCTAAGCCTTTGAACAGTTTTGTTTTAGAAAAGAAAGACTTTGAAAAGGATCCAGGGTAAATGTTTTTGATAGAGAGAGATACACCATTAACAAGGGTGACTTTATCTCCCCTGTTAAACCCACACTCCCTTCTGACCTCTCTAGAATGTTCCACAGGCTTTGAGCCTTGTTTGGCCTCTTGTCAGTGCAGGAGCACCCAGGGGTGTCCTGTCCTCAAACCAGAGGGCTTTGGGGTGCTCTTTGGGCCAAGGAGGGTCTGCAAGATTCCAAAAAAATAAAAAAAGGCAGCTGACAAAAAAATCTTTCTCAGCTGGAGCTCAGACTCTCAGGGAAGGACATGGCAGGGAGAGCCACAGCTCTGTGTGTGCTGTGGCAGCAGGAGAACAGCACGGCTCCTTGCAGGCTCTGCTGGCACAGAAGGGCTCAGGAACCTCGAGCTGGATGGAATCTCATGGCAGGGTTGAGTGGAAGTGGGGAGAGCCCAGTGGTGGGGCCAGGCAGGGATTCACTGCCCCACAGAGCCTCCCCCCCACTCCCAGTGACCCTGCTGGCAGTTTTTTCCTGGAAATCTCTAAAGGCTGTCATGGGGTTTCTGTGTTTCCACATCTGGCTGGGTGCTGACTTCTCAGATTTTCAGGAGAAAGCCTCAAAGGAGCAGAGGGGGAACCTTCCTGTGCTAGCTCTTTATCCAAACAGGAGAAATGCAGCAGGGAAAAGCTGTCAGGGGTGGGTGACAGAAATCCCCAGAGGGATAAATGCCACCAGGGAGGCTGCTGGATTGGTGTCAGTGTGACATCATGCAGCAAAGAGGTGAATCAGCCCAGGTAAGGCACCACAGTAATGCAGCTCCTGACATTTCAGCTCCTGTTTTGGAGCTGCTGCCATTTGGTCTCCATAGCAATGGATTGTGCTGGCAGGAATGCTCTGGGTGTGTGCAGGGGATAAAAACATGGAATTGGATCAGGATCTCTGCTAATCCCACCAGGTCCAGCCCTGGGACAGGGAAAATACTGCTGGGCAACACATTCCTGAGGCCACACTGCCTTCCAGCACAATCCGCAGCATCCTAATGCTCCTGTTAGTGTTGTCCACCTTTCCTTAGGAAATCTTCTCCCTTTTCCTTCCCTCCTTCTCCCTTTTCCTTCTTTCTCCCTTTTCCTCCTCTCCTTCTCCCTCTTCCTCCTCTCCTTCTCCCTTTTCCTTCCCTTCTTCTCCCTTTTCCTCTCCTTCTCCCTTTCCCCCCTCTCTTCTTCTCCCTTTTCCTCCTTTCCTGCCCACAAACACCAGGGAATTGATGCTTCTAAAGCATCAAAAGACAAGGCAAGCCCTTTCCACCTCCTTTTCCCTCTGAAGGAGAGTCACCTCCTCCAGAACTGCCCCACCCTGACCATGCCCTCTCCTGGCAACTCTCCCAGAATATCCACAAGTGCACCACGCTTCTTCTCATCCCTCACTTCTCTTTAGTGCAGAAAAGGGGTGACTTGGTGTACAACAAGCAACTGCTCTGCTGGGAAAGGTCATGGAGTTCCTCAGTGCACAGAAAATTCATACAAAGCTCAGTAGATTACAGAGAAAACTCTAGGCAAGTCGTAATTAGCTTAATTAACTGAGTAGACAAGGAATTCATTGCCACATAATAATATATTTTTTTAGTATTTTGAGCAGCTATTCTTTGAAATTCCACACGTTGACATTTGAATCAGTAAAATGGGTAAATGTTGTTAGGAAGGTGGAGAAGTTTTTTACTACTGGGACACCTCTGCCTGTGTGGTTGTTACTGAAATACAGAGAACTGTGAGCAAAAAGCAAAAAATCTGCTTTTAATCTTCTGTATTGCACTATGAGTGGATAAACAAACAGTAAACCCTGTCCCAGCCTCTGTTTGTAAAGCAGGTGTGAACAACAGCACCCAGGGATTACAGGGGTTGTGGGATTTAGGGAATTCTCTGCAGCTCTGTCTCGTGATGATGAAGCAATCAGGGCTCTGGTAAAGGACTGCTCTTTGCTATGAACAAGCATTTTAAGTTTACTCACATCCCATGAGCTGCAAAGATGCCACTCCTGTCTGACTTCAATATACACACTGGTATAATTACAAATGTCAGCTTTTGCATTAAGGAATCAAGTTCTTCAAACTCTGCTCCATCACTAAGAGAGAACACTGGGGAAGCAGTGAACAAACAGCTAAATTTGACCTCTGTATTCTCCTTTTTTCCTCCTATCATCTCCTATTTGCAGAATCTGCTGCCCCTTGATCTTAAAACACATCACCAAGGTTTTCTGCTTATGGGGCTGAAATTCAGAGTTCGTCTCCTCTCAGCTTGCCTGGATGTCCAGAGGTTTCCTTTTGGCAGCAGAAACCAAACTGCACATTTCAAGAGCATTTCTCTGAAAGGAAGAACTGTCTGAAAAAGAAATCCCCCAGAGTACTCACGCCAGAGCCATGATCCCGTAGGGCCAGGAACGGATCTCCAACCTCTTGGGGCTTTTTATCTCCTCTGAGGTCAGCACCATGCCACTGTCAGACTCCTGGGGAGCAAAAGGAAGGGAACATCAGGGACATCTGAACCTGGGACTGCTGCAGGAGCCACCAATCCTTCAGGATATTCTTTTATCAAGGCCTGTGTTATCAGTTTTCATCCAAGATAAAAATTCCTGATCATGCTGCTCTGGAGCCTGGGAATGTTTCCCTTGTTTTTATGACATTAAAGGTTTTGATCTGCATTTCCAAAAGAGCACCCTTAAAATGAACATATCAAAAAATAATTTGACATTTTCAAATTTGAAACTGATATTAAGCATGACATATGGGCACTGTGTACGTAGGATAGCTGAGATATGAATAGACTGAGATTCATAAAGAATATATCCAATAATTCTGGCTGGGCTCCTCCAAGGAAAAGCTCCTTAAATACCCACTGGAAATACACAATTAGAAACACTGGGATTTGAAGGAAGTGGAAGTTCAGCAGCATTTTGTAAATGCAAGTGCTTTGTAAAGATGGATGGCCCTGGCCTTTTTGGAATTTTTTATGAGCTGTCCAACAAAACTGTCTTGATTAAAGCTAGGGTTGTGCTTCTGCTGCACCTAAAGCTGAGTCTTGAGGCTGCAGTAAGTACACAGACATCACAGTCCTCATTTTAAGTTATTTAATAACATTAAATGCTCTGGGTGTTTCTTTGCATTTGAAATATTTTGTGATGCTGGAAAATTGCACATCTGTGCATTTGTCAGAACCAAGACAGCAAAAGCCCTCAACACAGATTAGTCTTATTTTACCAGTCAAACTGATCAAGATATAAAAAATAATCTCATCAAACAATAAATAACAAGAAAAAGCCTCTTTCTACATGCTCTGGTCATCTACCAGTTGTTAATAAGATCAGTTTATAAGTGAGTTTATGAAGTATAAAGTGAAATCCTGAATTAATGAGGTCTGTCAAACCCTCAGTAAAACCCAACTTGTCTCTGGATTTTATCTTGACTGTTTCCCCTTCAAACACGTGCTCTAGAACAGTTTATCTGGGGGGTTCTGCATTTTGCTTACACCTCTCTGCTAAAAGAATCTCCAAGAGATTGCAGATAACTCCACAATGGCAGGAAGGTGTGGTGGAGCACTTGGAGAGCTCAGACCTAATGACTATTCAGGGTTGATAATGAAGAAAACTTCAATAACCAAAGTACATTTACTTTGTCCAAAAGCAGATCACACCCTGATTTGGATTTAAAAGACCCTTGTTGAAGCATCACATTTATTTCTGATCTCTTGATGTATTATCACCCTTTTTGGAAGCTTTTCCCCCTCATGTAAAGGTTTATTAGAAAATGAACAGGGAGCTCTTAGGCAGGTAATGCTCCTGCTGGCAGCAATAATCTCTTGAGACTGCATTGATCTAGCAAATGTCTTTGTGTGATTCACAGGGACAGATTTTATCCTGCAAGAGAGAAGATGCAGGAGCCAGGGAAATTTCTAAGCCTGCTAATCCCTGAGATGCATTGATAAAGAGGCAGAAATTCCATCTGGGAAAATACAAGGCAATAATGGGCCTCAGTCTGTGCTCAGCAGAGAACAAATGACAAATAGGCTGTGCTGGGCAAGGACATGAAATATTTCCAGGACAAGCTGGAGCTGCAGACTTGAGCCTTCCCAAGGGAGCTGCTCTGAGGAATGGGGCTCTGCCCAAGAGGGACCCTCAGCTGGAGCTTTCCTGTGCCAGGAGGATTCCTGAGGGATCCAGGCTTTCTCCCTAAACTTTGATCCCCCTGGAGCATCTGTGCATTGCAGAAATGTCCCTGTCCTCCTTAGGGACACAGAAGGTGCCAGTGAGGCAGCACATGGAGCTGCAGCCAGGGGCTGCCTGCACCACAGAGGGAATTCAGGAGTTGTTCTTGGGGATTTTTTTTAAGTAAGAAAATCCCACCCATAACTTCAGAGGAAGCCAACAAGCAGAACCCTCATTCTGGAACCAAACAAGCCTTTGCTTTCCCCTGGAGCAAAATTAAACCCTTTAACATTCTCCCACCCTGCAATGGCATTAAACTGGCAATAAATACATTCACTTGCAGTGAGGAAAACCCAGGGTTAAAGCCCTTTGTGTGAATCAAGACCAGGATCTTGAATCCTGTTCTTGTCTGCCCAGAACTGAACACCTTCACCCCCACCAAGTGATTGGCTGTCTGTCTTGGCCAGCCAGGATGTGTTCTGGACACATTTCCCTTCAAGAACTTCATTTTAATGAGCTGCCACTTTCTTGTGGTGGAAAAACATCTTGAAGTATGTCTTGAATATAAAACCCCTTAGACTGATCAAAGCCAGGGCAGTCACATGTGAGCTTCTCCCTAAATTATTTGTTAGGGGAAATGCAGGTCCCTGTTTGTTGTCACACAGCCCTGGGTGTGAGGTGCTAGAGCCAAATCCTCTGCCTGATTTAAAGTTCTCTCCTACCAAGTTATTCCAAAAGCTCTAGTGAGTGTTTCTGGTGTTCTGTGAACCTGCTGGGGAAGGATGCAGTCACCTCTCTTACCTCATGCATCACTTTCTCCTTTTCCACTGGCACCTCATCAAATGTCTTCACGCTCAGGGGTCTCTTCTTGCTGTTGTTTCTGAAAGCAGGAAAGTCAAGGGGTCAGCACAAAACCCAGGCAGATTCTGCACCCATTGCAGCTCAGTTTCCTCCTCACACAGCCCAGTGTCCTGCACCACTTCTCTTTTGTCACCCTTTGTGTCTAATAACCAACACCCTGACAAACCTGTCTGGTTCTTTCACCAGCCATACCAAGGGAGGACACCAGACAGGGAAATGTTTCTTTCCCCCCACCCTGTGTCTGCTTTTCTCACCCAGTTTCTACTGCACTCCAGCGATTCACTCCATTGTTCAGGTTTTCTTCCACAGGGCAGGTTTTGGAGTTGGATTCTCCATCAGGACACAGGGTGATGTTCAGTGGAATGTAGTCTTTGCCATCCTGTGAAATTAAAAACAGAAAAGAGCACAAAGCTGGTAAAGTTCATTTTGTGCTGCTTCTCAGATGTGAGAGGTTGTTGTATCCTATAGAGCTTTGCCTTGAGAAAGGACTAAATTGGGTTTTAACTTAACTGTGATGTTTGTTCAAGGTGATTATCATGTTCCTCACAACCTGTGGAAGTTATGGAAGAGCACAGGACTGAGAGTGTTTCCTGGAGTTATGTAAGCTGGAGGGAGGCAGCACCACCATTTCTGCTTTATACCCATACTTCATCCAAGAATTCCTGTGCAGGAAGCTTTGTGAGGGAACTGGGGCACTCTGGGAACCCTGTGATGTGGGGTGGCTGAACATGGGCTGGGAGATTCCAGCCCAGGTCAGAAGGAATGGCCCATGAACTGCTTGGTTTTGTTCAACTTCTGGAGCTTGGGAAGAGCCAGGCCTTAAAATGGGAGCCTGAAAGGATTGAATTTCTTGTCCTTCCCAGGAATTGCTGCTGCACATGGTAATGAGCTCTGCATTGTCATTACCCCCTGCAGCAATCCTCAGGAATGACTCTGCCTTCAGCTCCTGAAACTATTTGTCCAAATTTCCCTGAGCTTCTTTTTGTTTTTAATTTTGAGAAGCAGTTAAGTGCCCTATTCCCTTATCATGATTTTTATGTCCCCTCAATTTACTTTGGTTATAGAATCAAACTCTCAAGCTCGTCATATTGCAGACTGGGCCCTCTTCAACTCAGCTCCACTAAATTTGTTTACAAACAGGAAGGAGCTGGAGGAGAGTATTTGATTTCTTCTTCAATTAAATTGACAATTGCATAACTGATCTGGTTGTTTTTACTGAAGAAGAAAACAACTGGTTTAACTATTATGAAATTAATCATTATATACCTGATTTTCTGTGCTTTAAGCTGCATAATTGCAAAGCTCCCAAGAGCACTGGTGAACGTAAACTTGGAAATGAGAGACAAAGTTCAGGAAGTGAAGAAAATCAGAAATAAAGTTAACATTTGAGTAGTTAACATTGTCTTTACTCATCCCAGCAGGGATTTTCCTAGTGAGTTGTGCTAGGAGGTGAAATCTCATAGTGGTGTTGAATAACCCTGCCCATGCACACCCCAAGTGCAGATTCCTTGCAGAGGGGTGGCCCTGCAGTACCTGCTGCACGTTGGCCTGCAGGAGATCCCCCAGGCGCTCCACCAGCTCGGTGAACGTCGGCCTCTCGGTGGGCACCCCGTGCCAGCAGTCCAGCATGGTCTGGTAGCTGCAGGAAAACACAGGGGTTAGGAATGGGAAAGAATGAGAGCTTTGCTTCCAAACTCTTCCATTCCACTGCTGCTTGGTTTGGTGGGTCTTTGGATTGAGAGAGGTTCAGCTCTCCCCATGCTGAAATTCGGGTTTAGTTTCCATGTGGGATGCTTTTTGCTTCCATATTCCTGAGCCTGCAGGATTTTGGTTTTCACCTAACTTAGACTCTGGCTGCTGGGCCCTGCTGATACTGCTGAACTAACTCCTGGTTATAGGTACTGGGTTTCTGTCACAGAATCTGAAGTCTGAGCTCCATGAACTACATGAGTAGTGTAGTACACATGAGTAGCTCCATGTAGTACCACATGAGTAGCTCCATGAACTACAGCTGACAAGGGATATCTGGTCATCTTGTTGGCAAAGGTCAGGCTGACTTGGGCTGTCCTTAGCATTAATCTGTGCTGTCAGACACCCGAAATATACTCAAGCACATCTTTACTGAACATAAAATACCCAGCTGTGGTCTCCTCCCCCTCCCCACAATCTCTTTGGTGAGGTGTACAGCTCCCAGCAGCTCCCAGCAGCTCCCAGCAGCTCTTACACTTCAGGGGTGGAATACTCTGGAGATCTCATCCGGGTCCCCTCCTTGAGGCGCCGGCAGAAATCCTCATCTATCTGCACCCCAGGGTAAGGAGAGGCACCTGGGGGGAGAAAGGTCAGGGCTTCAGGATGGCACAGTCTGTGTCCCAGACCTGGGGATCTCTGCTGAGCATTGGATGTCACCCAGAGCCTGGCAGTAACACGAACTCGAGTGAAGAAGGAGTTGCAGTCACTCACAATCTGCATTTTTTGTTTGGAAACCTCACAGACTCACTCTGTCCCTTCAGAGATTTCAATCACACTGTCTCCTCTGCTTTTGTGATACCACTCCAAGGTAAAATAGGGCAGAGGAGAAATAAACTTGATTAGTTTGAGACTAAAGTATCTCTTGGTCAGTGGTAGAAAAGTTCCAGCTCATTTAATGGATTCCTTGGTGCTTTCCAAGCTGTTACCCTGGCAATATCCTGCCCTGAGAGGATACACACACAGTGAGCAATTCCTGCTCATCCTTCATGGCCTCAGAGCCCCTGTGAGCAGGTGCAGAGGGGCTGTGGGCACCTGGCCCCTGCCAAGGACCACGAGAACCTTGGTTCAATCCCATGAGTGGAGTTGCTCCTCTCCTGGTTCACCAGCTACTGGAGATGCATTATCCTCCAGGGAAGGCTCCCCTGACAGTGACCTTCCACCCTTCCAGCCTTGTTGTCTTTCCTGACTCTGTTCACTGCTGTTTACCTTGAGTGCCACTCAAGTGTTGGCTGAACCCTGGCAGGACAGCTTGTGGCAACTGGAATTGTTTTGTGGAGGTTGAAAGCTGTGAAGGAGCTTTGTGTTAACTCCCACAAAACTCTGGGAGAGTGCTCAGGCATCTGAGCTCACAGGTAAAATTCAGAAGTCTAAGCTGAGATTTAAAATGCTACTGAACCTGCAGTGGATAAAATGAAAAGATTTGTAACTTCCCTCCCTTTCTCCCCCCTAAGCCAATGCTTCCTGTGCAGCACAACCCTTGCTTGGACATTTTGGCATCCCAGAGGCTGGATGATGAATTTGGAAACAATTTCATCAAGTCTTAACATGGGAGACTGAATGGAATCTGTATCCAGCCCTGGAGGAATCTGTGTATGATTTACTGGCTATAACATTCCTGCATATTTCCTGCAAACACCATCATGTGCTGTGCACTTGGGGGCACAACGAGAATAGCAGAAATCTTTGGGATAAAGCACTGAAGAAGGGGCCAAAATGTGGCTGCTCCAGAATTGTTCTCCTCTGTGAACCTGACTGCTCAGTGGGCAGAGCCTGCACTGGGGAGCTGAGAGCCCAGCACTGCCTGAGGAGGAATCTCAGCTTAAATGGGCTCCCAGGACATCCAGGGATGCTTATCCACAGCACTTCTGAATTCCCTGGATGTGCAAGTACCAGGGCAGAGGACTGACAGTGTTTCCTGGAGTTATGTAAGCTGGAGAGAGGCAGCACCACCATTTCTGCTTTATACCCAGATTTTCCTTCCCAGTCTTGCCTTTGGCCTGTCATGCTCAGAATAACCTGGGAATTATCTGCTCATCTCATGGATGGAAAATTCCAGGAATTAACTGCTTATCTCATGGATAGAGAATCCCACTTGCTCCCACAATCTGAGCTCTCTCTCTTTGGTTTCATCACAGATCAGATCAACTGCAAGATGTTGGTGAGAGCAAATACAGGGAAGGCAAAGGATAACGGTGATAGGACAAGGAGTACTGGGACAAACTGAAAGGAGGGACATTTAGGTTAAATATTAGGATGAAATATTTTACTGAGGGGTGGTGATGCCCAGGGGGGTTGTGGATGCCCCAGCCCTGGCAGTGTTCCAAACCAGGTTGGATAAAGCCTTGAGCATCCTGGTTTAGCAGGAAGTGTCCTGACCATGGCAGGAGGGGTTGGGAATAGATCATCTTATAGATCCTTTCCAACCCCTATGAGTCTATGATTAATTTTTGACTGCAGGATCTTTTAATAATTTATATTTTGGCCAGTGCTGGCCTCCTACCAGCTGGAGGCAGCTCAGATCATAAAAGCAAGGAACTCTCCCTTTCCCACTTCCACTCAGCACTGTCTTTATCTGGACTATGGGATCAGTCTGATAACTTGGATTTGGAATGCTGAGACAGCTTGGGAGAAATGTAGGCTGGAACATATGGTGTAAGGCCTACACATGATGTTTTCCTTAGGGGAAATCTCCTTCAAAATGCTCAAAGATGTGGCATGCATTGGATATGGGAGCCCTCTTTTGATCTTGGTTTTATTTTAGTGGGATAATGAGATGCTGATGTTACTACCAGGCACTGCTTGTTTACATAATTATCTCTGATTGCTTTTAGAACAGTGCACATTGAAATTCCAGGAGACACTGACATTCTGTACCATTAGTGATTTCAGGATGTGTTAAACACTTCTGGCACCACCTGACACGAGGTGTGTTGACCCCATTGGAATAATTTAAAGCTCATTGCAAACTCAGCCCCAGATGGAAATTAATATTCCCTCAAGTCCTGATTTCCCTGTGTATCACCAAAGCAGATGCAGCCTTTCTGCAGGCAGGCTATTCTCCTTCACAACACAAACTACACTCTGCATTTTCCCAATTTTCCCTTTTTTAGAGGGTGCTCAGCCTGTGGGACCCAGTGAGAGCAGCAGCTGTAAATGGGAGCCAAAACACACCCTGTGGCAACGACAAATAACTTCCATCTCATGGCTCTCAATGATCTGTAAAACTTTTATATGACAGAATTCAATCAGTGACACAAATCCTTAATTAAATATTTATCATTTGAGCTGCAGATGTGAGCAGTGCCAAACCACAGGCATGCCTGGATGAGCTGGATGAAAAACCCTCTCAGAGAAAATGACTGGTTTTGAGCCTGTGCCACCAAGTGCAAAAGCAGTTTGTGATCTACGTCACAGGCAGGGCAGGGGCTGCTGCACGGGTGGCAGCCCCTGGAGCCATCTGGGAGGTGCCAAATTCACAAGGGGACAGTGCCAAGAAAGGGGCTAAAAGAACCCAGATAACAAGTTTTTTTTTTTTAAATAGATTAAAATAGAGGTGAATTTCACTGACTGGATTTTAATTTATATTAGTGTTCAGTATTAAAGGCCATCTGTTAAATTCTGTCAGGACCTTTGGGGGTGATACAAAGTTTGTTCCTGCAGTGCCCCTTGGATTCATCAGCATTCCATCCCTTTGGTTCCCAGTGGAGAGCCTGTCCCTGAGTGTCTGTGGATGCTGATGCTAAAGCATCTTCCTGAATAATCTGATAAAACCAGGGCACTCCTGGTGCTTCTGGAGCTTTGCCTTTCTGCTGCTACACCTGCAGTAGGTGATGCTGTTACCCCAACATAACAACACCCAAAAACCAGGGCTGAGCCCCAGGGAAAGCAGCAGCTGCCACTTATTTCAACCACTCAAGTGTGAACTTTCTGCTGGGTGTGCAGATGTGGAGCAGGGAAAGTCCAAATCAAAGACTTGGACTGAGAGCAGGTTATGATTTTGCAGCCAGCCCTAAGTAAAGATTAGGATAGAAACAGCTCCAGACTTTGCATTTTCACTTGGCATCTTGAGCCCAATCATTAATTTCAACTGATCCATGAACCAAAGATAGAAGCAGATTAGAGTTTGCTTTAAAATCCAGCAGCTTAAGTTGACAATGCTTCTTGTTTTCTTTTGTCTGCAAATGCTGATTAAAAAGCCAGAGCTGACATTCCTAAATTCCCTCAGGAAAACAAATGTTGCCCCTCTGCAAGGAGAATCTGAGAGCAGCACAGTCCAAGTATCTGTAGGGCTGCTTGTGTTGGTCTCACAGCTTTATCTGCTGGACAGAAACCAGAGCTCAGAGAGGCTGAGATTTCTCACAGCATCCTGGGATGACATCTCAGCTACATAAAGAACATCATTGTTATTCTTTTAGAACTGTTGTGGCTTGCAAATAATGCAGCCACAAGAGCCCACATTCCACCCTTGGTCTGCTGCCAAAAGGGTTTAGGCTGAGCCCAGCACTGCTCCTGCACCAACCAACAGCTGCTGCTGCCAGGAGATTTTTCTTACCTAGAAAATCTTAGATTTTGTGGGGTGGATGATCAAGCTGGGATAAAATATCATGTGGGCTCATGCTGCATGGGCTGAGCCACGGTGCCCACAGCAGGGTGACCCTGCAGCTCTGGGGTTCCCTGAAGCAGGTGGGGTTTGATGGGAAGCTTCTTCATTGTTCTCCAAGAAACCTCCCACTCCTCCCAGCAGCAGAGGATTGCATTTTATCTCTGGGCTCTGTTGCTTTCAGTGGGTACAAATGTTAGGTCCAGGATTTTGGATTTTTGATCCCCCTCCCCAGTGTTTTCATGTCCTTTGTCAGGTGGAGTTCTCATTGAAATTGGCTTTATTTTACACCTGGTTTGCACTGTGCACTCATCCTCAGTGAAACAGAAGCACTGCCCCACATGATCACCTTTTGCTAAAAGCTTTTCTTAGCTAAGCAGCCATAAATTGGGGGGGGGGGGGGGGGGGGGGGGGAAAGGGTTTGAAACCATTCTTACCTAGAGAAAATATTTCCCACAGCAGCACTCCGAAAGACCACACGTCGCTCTGCGTGGTGTAAATTTTGTCAAAAATAGCTTCTGGAGCCATCCACTTGAGGGGAAGCCGTGCCTAAAAGCCAGAGACACAACAGGTTACCAGATCTGCTGTTACTGATGTGCCCAAGCCCAGCTTGAGGGGAACCACTGAAGCTTCTTGCACTCACATCTCCCTTCCGTACGTAGTCGGGGTCTTTGTAGATGTCCCTGGCGAGGCCGAAGTCGCAGATCTTGACCACGTTGTTCTCGGACAGGAGGATGTTCCTGGCTGCCAGATCCCGATGGATGCACTGCCAGGGAGGGACACAGGGTCACAGGGGGCTGGGCAGGAGCCCCTGCTCCAGCTGGAGGCAGGAGAGATTCTTTGGGAAGGGGAAAGAAACTGCGCTGGGAGCAGCTCAGAGAATGAGTGGGAATCTGCTCCAGATACACTGGGATATGCAAAAAGGGGAATAACTCAGGGAACAAACCAACACTAGAGACAGTTTTCTGATTGTTCTGTCTGAAATAACTTGGCAGTTACAACAAGGAAGGGAGCCCTATTTTCTCATTATCTGGGAAATTTCAGAGAGGCCAAAAGCAGCTGCAGCTACATTTGCCAGTGCAGGTCCAGGAGGGTGTGAGGGGGATAACCACACTCAGGGTTTCTGGGGGATGCCCTGGTGTGGGAAATGGATTTGTAAAGAATTCTCAAAACCTGACAGAAAGCTCACACAGTGTCACAGATATCTTTTATGAAAAATCCTTTCCTTAGGATTTTTCCTCCTGAGAAGCTGGGAGGCCTCAGGAACAAAATGCAAACAATGATTATCTGCTGCTGTGGAATGCAACAGGTGCATCTGTGATTGGCTCATGTGGTTGTTTGTAATTAATGGCCAATCACAGTCAGCTGGCTCGGACAGAGAGTCCGAGATAGAGCCTTTGTTATCATTCTTTGTGATTCTATTCATAGTCAGCCTTCCGATGAAATCCTTTCTTCTACTCTTTTAGTATAGTTTTAATGTAATATATATCATAAAATAATAAATCAGCCTTCTGAAACATGGAGTCAGATCCTCATCTCTTCCCTCAACCTGAGACCCCTGTGAACACGGTCACAACACAGTCTTGTACATCTGTATGCAAACTCTGAGATAAGGTGTGCTAACTTAGGAAAGCCATAGAATAGAGATAACATTGAGACAGAGATTGAACTAGAAACAAGTTTCAACAAGTTTCAAAAGATGGCCTTGCAAAAAGATCAGATAGTTTAGAGAATTAGAACTGTGAAAGATGCATTGTAGCAGGACCACATGGGGTAAAAATATAGGTGATTTGTGTTAGGAGTAATAGCAGCTTTGTGTGGCAAAAGCTAATGGGCTGAAAAACATTTCTAAGGTGTTGTAACCAGGAAATAGGGTGGCTTCTGATGGAATGGCATTGAGTTTTACATCTCTTGTGTCTCAGTATTCATTGAGACTGATAATGGAATAAATCCTTTTAAAATGCCTCTCAGTTGCCCCATCTCTGTAAAAGCTGGGAAAACCAACACCCTGGTGGCTGTGTGTGAGTGAGGCTCAGTTGTGTGCACACTTTGGCCCCTGGATTACACTGAATTTACCTGAAAAGCTCTTCCACAGGCTGCAAAGAGCCTCCTGTTTACCCAAGCAGTGCTGACTTTGCTGACAGTCCCCAACACCTCTGACAAACCAAAGGAATAACTGGATACTCCCTCCTCATTTTTCAGTAGTGGTGTTGTTCGCCACACTAAAAGGAGCTTTCTCTACAAGCTTTTCTGTGTTTATTTATGAGGCAGTTCCACAAATTGTCTCACAGTTTCTGAGAACTTCACTCCTTCTATCTAAACCCTTCTGCTGCAGATGCCAATCCCTGCAGCCAAGAACATGATGAATGTTCTTCCACAACCCCTTCAGTGCTAATTACTGCTTAACCACCAGAGCTAATGTGATCTCCAGCACTCTAACAAGAGCAAAAAGCAGATTTCTCAGAGTCAAGAGTGTGTTTGGGTTCCTTCATATCAGATACTCTGCAGGAAGTCTGAAGGAGCTCACTTTTCGGGAGGCGAGGAACTCCATGCCTTTTGCCACCTGGAAGCTGTAGCAGATCAGATCCTCCAGAGTCAAGGGCCTCTTGTACAGATCCTCAGCATCTAGGAGAGATCAGAAACGTGGCAAAAACGTGGCACAAATGCGGCAGAGACGTGGCACAGCTCCAGAGCTGGGTGCCACTGGTGCCACTTGTGCTGATGGCCCCAGCCCCACACACTGTGCTGGGTGTGGGATCTCTGCAGGGTTACAGCTCTGGGGGATCAACCACTGACCCAGAGGCAGGAGATCAGAGATTAACAAAGTTCCCTCATCCATTAGTCACTCATTTAACTATGGGGAAACAACACCTCAGGCTGGAGTGAGGGAAACTTTATAGACAAGGGCCCTGGGACAGAGTGACCTCACAAGTCTGGTACAACATTCCTGTTTCTCCTCTCATACCACAGGAGCAGCTTTTGTACACAATACAGAGCTCTCTTTTTGTGAGAGAGTTGGAGTGAGGAACAGGCAAGAGGGAGAATTTGGGATTTCAGGAACAAGCCAAGCCATGTAAGGGCCTGTAAAGTGTGTGACAGTGTGTGTGGCACTAGCCAAGTGACAGAAGTCTTCCCAATAAAAGATTTTGGATGTGGTAGGGTTCTTTTACCTTCTTCATCATCTTCTGAGTCACTGTAACTCTTATCTTCGATGAATCCTGAGCTGGCAGAGCTGCCTGTGCTGGCCACACTCTCGAGGCGCCTCTTGATCAGTTCAGTCAAGTCACTGTTGGACTCATCCAGACTCTTCTCTGCTTGGTCAGAGTTTTCCTGGGACTAGAAGTGGCATAAACCCAATTTTAACTCTGTTTGATGCAATGCTTGAGCATTCAAAATATGTGACAATGTTATAAGGAGAAAGGGTCCTCTGAAGATGAGCATGTCTGAACATTATATTTCCTGAAGTGGGAATAAATGGGAAACCAGGCTTTATTAGTTCTAACTATAAATTATAAAGCCTGGTTTCCTATTTATTATTGCCCTTTCACTGATAGCATTTTCCACATCAGAGTTAGCTGAAAGCTGGCTGGGTGAGACTGAGAGGTGAGCAGAGAGAGGCTGTAAATTCTCTTGCTGTCTCAGGATGCTAAAAATCCCCTCAAGGTGGGTGCATGATGGGCACTGTGCTGGGGAGTGAGGCACAGCCAGCCCTCAACTCATGGCAACAATGGTGAGAAAGAAATTCTGAGGGAGTGCACCAGGAAAAGCTCCTTCACTCACACAAAGTCCCTCACGTACTTTGCTGCCTGCACACAATAGCTTTAACAACAACAATAATAATAATAATAATAATAATGCAGTCATCTGGGAAAGCAGTCCTGGTGAGGCTGCAGTTCTGGCAGGGCTGGGGTCACAGAGCCTGTTCCACACTGGATATTCACAAGGAGGAGTCAGTCCCATCCCTCCCAGCCCTGATTTCTGCCCTGCTCCCATCCCAGCCCAGTCTGTGCTGGCACAGATGTTGTGTGCATGCAGAGCTGTCTGGGAACCAAACCCTTGGCTGGTTTTGATGTAGGAATATCCATGATCCAGGCTGTTGTTACAGCACAGACTTCAGGGCTGGCACAGGGAAGGGACAGAGGATGGAATGAGCAGATGGGGAAGGATGAACTGCTTTCACCTGGGGCCTAGAAACAAAAATCCCCAAAACAGATTTGTGTTTTGGGAGGGTTCACTTTCTCCTAGTTCACTTAATGCCAGTTTTTCACTGCTATTTTGTTGTCCCCCTTGTGCTGGGAAGGATCTCCCAAGTAATTCCCTCTCTTTCAAGGTCTCAGGAGTGTTTGGGTACTTGCAGCTCATTCTTTAGGAGATGCTAGGAGAGGAGAGCAGTGAGATCCTGCAGGGAAAATACATCCCTCTTCTTGCTTGTACAAATTGAAATGTGGAGAGAAATAAAGTGCCCATAGAAATACCCAAATGCCTTGGTGCCAGTGCAGAGAAAACCCAGCTTTTGTCAGTGGTTGTTGATTCCCTGCCTTGTGACAGAAAAAGTCTCATTTTCTTACCTTGTATGCAATGAAATCCCCTCTTTTCCCTCTGAGATAGTTGGACAGATTTCCATATTTGCAATATTCCACTATGACCATTAAAGGACCTAAAAAAGACAGTGAAAGTCAAATGAGTTTTGAAGCACTGCAAAGCACATAATTCTAATTTATCCTACCAAATCCTCTTCAAAATAAATGGCATTTCTGTTATACAGATGAGGAAATGAGGAAACACAGGACTGACACAACCAGTAGGGATGTGGAGAGAAGGGAACACATTGTTAGTTTTCCCCACTGGATGGTAACAGTTGGTATTTATTCCTAATTTATAAACAAGGAAGATTCAGGATGATCAACACAATCCCAGAGGCTGTTAAGGTTGGTTTGCTCTGCACATGGAGCAGTTTTCATTTTCTCTGGCTTCACAATTGTTTGTTTTGGGTGGAGCTGATGCCACCAGAGGAAATCAAAGTATGCAGGGCCATAGACAAAGCCTGGAAAACCAGAAAAAGTTTCTGAAAAAACTGAAGTTTCTGAAAGCCTGAAAGCCTTTTTCTGAAACCTGGGAAGTACTCTCACTTTCTTCTTATTCCTCTACAAACCACTGTAGAGTCAGTGCTGCTTTTACACAGTTATGCAGGTTTTTAAGAGCTGCTCAAAATGCTTTTATATTGCAGTGTGAGATGTTAGGGAAGGGAAAAGCTGCATTCTGGACCTTTATATCATCAAATGTGAGACAGGGTGAATCCATGGGACTGGGATGTGGATAAACATGGAATATTATCAACCCCAAACACTGAGACTTTCATCTCCAGAACCTTTTTCTCTGGAGAAGGTCCCTGGTTCAGACTGAGGGGTTTGCACTTCAAAGGGGAAGTGTGAGAGCTGCACTTGGCCTTGGGGAAGGAGCTCAGCAGGGTTCCTGCTGGAATTCCTGCAGGAGCAGGGCAGGGGCAGGGCAGGGGCAGGGCTGCAGTCACTCCAGGCCCAACATTGCCAGGGAGGGCACCAGGAGGGAGCAGTGACCCTGGGATAGTGTGGGACAGGCAGAGCAGCCTTTGGGAGATGCTGAATTCCTGCTGATGCCTTGTGCAGGCTGCCCTTGAACAGAGGCTGGACAGAGCTAGAGAATAAAGCAGGGATTTATTTGGAGGCCTCAATGGATGCACCTTGGGCAGCACAAGAGCCCAGCCAGGGCTGCACCCAAGATGAACCAAAATGGTCACAAAATGGTCACGGGGTCTCTCACTTTGATCAGTTCTGCTCCATTTGCGTCTTGCAGTTCATGGTCTAATTACAGCTCCAGCCCATGCAGTCCCATCCTGCTTGTTTTTCTCTCTCAGCCCATGGTGTTTGTGCTCTTGGGGCTGAGATTTGGATCATTTGTCCTTGGTGCCCAGCTGGAGCAGGAATTGTTTTGCCTCCCTACTCTGTGTTCACCATCCCCTAACATGAAGCCCAGACCCACACCCTAAAGCAGCACAGAATGTGAAAAATCGAAAAGCTAAACCTGAGGTATCACTGCAGGCAGAACCAAGCCCCTGGTGTTCCCTGTGGATTCCTGCAGGTTCTGCACTCACCCAGCCCTGGGACACCTTGAGTGCACACCCTGGGGCTCTCCAGGACCCCCAGTCCCTCTGCTGCAGCTGAAAGAAGCCTGAAAACCTTCACTGGCTGCAAAAACACCAGATCCCCAAATCCCAGTGGTTCCAGTGCTGACCCCAGAGCTCTGCTCAGTGCTGGCATCTGGCCCTGCTCAAGAGATTTGGCTCAGAAGAACCCAAAATCCAATGTCCCTCATGGATGCCCTGAGGAAATGCAGATTCCAGAACAACTTTAAAGGTCTGCTTAGTGATTTATTCATGGCTTTGAAACGCTTCCTAGACATGGCCTCCCCATATTTTGTTCCCTCATTTTAAAGCACACACTGCATTAGTTCTGACTGCTGAACATCAGACACCCCGGCAAAGTGTTAAATTCTGTTATTTGATACCTTGTTAAAATAATGTATGTGCATACTTAATAGCAGCCTCCATCAGGAATACACGGTTACATAAAGCCTAACAGGGGAGGGAGAGCACTGGAATTTCACAGGAGCTGGGATCTGTGTCTGCCTCTGGAGCTGCAGGCTGTTTTTCTTTAGTCTGCACTTGCAGTGCTCAGAGGAGAACAAAGCAGAGCCTGCCTGAGGCTGCTCCGTGCCCTGTGGGTCCTGCTGCACCCTCTGCCCCCAAAGGTTTGCCCAGACAGCTGGCAGGGAGAAGGGAGAGTCATCTCCCACCCAGGACGGGGCAGGATGGAGAATAGGAAATGGAGGAACTCCTGGGAGAGAAAGTTTCTCAGAAATGGGACAGTCAGAGCCTCTGATAGTCCTGAGCTGTGTCTTGAACAAGCAGAACTCTGGGGCTGCTTTGGGTAAGAACCACTGAGCCCTGGTCCTGCTGCTGGTTTGAGACTCTGCTTGGGGTCTTCCTGGGGGTCCTGAGCCCCCTCAGGGAGTTGTGAGCCCAGGAGAGTCCCCAGCACGGCCACGTCCCAGCCCCTCTGCTCTCAGGCCCCAGCAAAGGCTCCTGGCTGCTGTATCTGACCCTAAATCCCTCAGCTGGAGCCCCTTGCTCCCACACAAGTTTTTGGGCTCTGCAGTGAATTCCTGGGAGCAGCAGACCCCAGCAGTGTCCATGGCTGCTGGCTGCTCTTTCCTGAGGAACTGGAACCACCTTGGTAGAGGAAAGATTTCTTCCCTGGCACCCTCCCAAATCTCCCTCACTGAAATTTTCCTTTTCCCCAGTGACTGGACAACAGCTGTTGGAAACTGGTGAATTTAGGGTCTCAGATGATGAGAGATCTATGCACCATCTCTCCTGATTTCCCCCTTCATTTCTTTCACCCTAGGGCTTCCCTTGCCCTTGGGTCACCTAAACCTGATTTTTGGGGGAGGTTTTGCAGATTTTGGGGGTCAGCAGTGAGGAGCCATCCTCAGGAGCTGCTCCCCTGAAGCTGAAGCACAGGAAGAGGCAGGGCTGCTTTGTGTGGCACTGTGGGAAGGGATGTTTTAGTGACAAAGGTCTGACATTTATGGGACTTTGTATGATGCAGGGCCAGTCCTGCTCAGCCCCATGCAAGTCCCTGCTCCTGGTGCACCCAGAGCTGTCCCAGGCTTTGTACACAGAGCAGAAACTGCTGTGTTTGCCTGGAGAGGGTGAAATGCTGGCAAAGAGAGCACCCAGGGCTGTCCCAGGCTTTGGCTGTGTTTGCCTGGAGAGGGTGAAATGCTGGCAAAGAGAGCACCCAGGGCTGTCCCAGGCTTTGGCTGTGTTTGCCTGGAGAGGAGGCTCAGGGAGCCAAGGGCTCAGCCTGGTGCATCCTCCTGACAAGGCAGGGAAGGAGAGGGAGAAGCAGCCTGGAAATGCCCACAGGGAGCACTTGGGCACCTCAATGCAATGCAGTGTTCTCCCCTCAGTGCCTCCAGAGAGAACAGAGGTGACACCAGGGATGGGAGAGGCTCAGGAGCCCTGGGGGGATGAGGCCCCATCCTGCAGGAGCAGCAGAGCTCTGCTGTGAGCAGAGAGCTGGGAATGGCTGCACTGGCACTGACTGCACCACAGGCACTTCCAAACACCCCAAAGACTCTGAAAATGTTTTCTTTTTTGCTCCCAATTTCCTGAGGACTCCTCACCTCCAGCTTTGGTGCAGGCTCCCAGCAGGTTGACCACATTCAGGTGATGTCCTATATGGATGAGGATCTTCAGCTCAGACATTAGAGCCTTGCATTCATTAGTAGTTGCACATTCTGCTTAGGATAAACAGGAAGAAAATCATCTTTACACAACAGGATATTTTCAACAGGACACAGCAAGATCCTGTTTATCCTTTGAAACAAAACCCACCCAGGTTCCTTGCAGTATCTTGGCCTTTCAGACTCACACAGATAATAATTCATCTGTTTCATTGTCTGCTGACCTTTATGAAGTGGGATAGCACTTTATCTTTTGGTGACTCTTCCTTTCTCCACTGTGGGTTATGGAGGGTTATGGTTCCTTCCCCCAGAGCTGATCCCACAGAGCCTTTGCCAGACTCAGATTTGCAAGCTTAGCAAAGCCAACCCTGCAAGCCCCCCCAGCACACAGAGGGTGTCCCTTCCTCTCTGCTGGGCTGTGCAGCTCAACAGGACTCAGCTACAACGCCTCAGAATGCTCCAGTGCAGGGCAGGAGGAATCCAGATCTGGGAGCTGTGTCCCAGAATGTCCAGGGAACACACAGCAGGACTGAAGCTCAGGCCTGTAAGATCTTATTGACCCAAGAAATTAATTTTGTAAGATCTGTGTGTGAGCCATGAACATGACAGGGCCCTGGCTGGCCAGTGACATTATTTTAAGGCAGGCACCCTCAGACCAGAAGTTTGTTCAGGTGCTGCTTTATCTTCCCAGCCTTGTCTCCAAAACCTCCATGATGTATTTTAACAGGAGAGGCTTTGGCCTGTTTCCTTTGCCTTTGCATCATGTAAGATTTAAAAATGAAGAAGCAGTTACATAACAAATCATTTGGTGTGACAGGTGTAACCTCTTTATCTGTCTGTAGAATTCCCCATCTTCTTTCTCCAAACTGTGCCATAAAGAAGGAGCTATTCCAAGATTCCTTCAGCCAGCAGTGTTTGCTGGGTCCATGGGTGGTATCACTCCTGATTTCCCCTGGCATGTGCTGGAACTCACAGCCAGCTCAGAAGTGTTTCAGATAATTCTGCACATTGAATTTTAGCTTCAATCCAGAACAGAGCTGAGCATCCTGCATGGAGATGGCAGAAATGCAGGCATCCCCAGAGCCTTTTAAATTCCCTGGATGGATGAACTGACACTGGAAAATCTGCTTTATTCATGAAAGTGATGAATTATGGGCATGTTAGCTGGGGAGGGGCACACCAGAGCAGGAGGGAGCTGCCTCCACAGGGGAGGGAGGTGTAAAACGAGGGAGAATCTGCCAAATATTGCTGAATATGTGCTGGCAGGGCAGAGCTGACATGAGGATCAGCTGGGAAGCACAGCATGGAAGGCAATGAAACCCCAGAGCTGTCCAGGGCAGTATGTTTTGATGGAGATGGGAATATGTCTGGATCAGGGACTTCTAGGGGATGTCAGGGATCTGGAAATGGGCATGGAACAGAAGATACAACAGCAGGAGAGAAGATGATTGGAAGGAGGAAAACAGAGAGGGGAGACCAGAAGGAGGTCCAGAGAGGTGACAAATGGGTGTTTTTGTGATTTCAGAGAGATGAGCACCAGGTGAGGCAGCTGGCAGCAGAAGCCAAGTCCCATGGCAGCAGTGACGGGCTGGTGGCATGGCAGGGGTTAATGGTGGCATGCAGAGCCTGAGGGCCATGGCAGCATGGACTGAGCCTTTGGCATCCCCCTGAGGAGCAGCCCCAAGCCCTGTGGATGATCCTCCCTGGGTGCAAGAACAGGCTCCAGGTTCCCTCCTTCCCTCCACCCAACAGCAAAGCTGCCCTTCATTTCAATAATTGCAAGCAAGATGTCTCTAATTCACTCCCCTGGCACTGTTTTTTTCCAGCCCCTTGAACTGTTCTGCATCTGGCTGGGCTGGGATGGAAGGCTCAGCTCCAATTTCGGGCTATCTGGTGTAATTACACTCTGTAATCTGTTTGCCTCCTCACCCCACAGAGCTGGAAGCTGCTCTTTTCTCCTTGAGGAATGCAAGCCTCAGTCAGCACGGAGCTGCTGTCATCCTCCCCTTCATCCATCCCCCCAGGAGGGCTGATCCCACATGGAAACCCATCCCTGCAGGGCACAGCCAGCTGGGCACTGTGCCCCTGGCTGCCCCCAGCCCCCTGAGCAGCCTGGGGAGGATCTCAGAGGGATTTTTGTACCTTTCAGCATTTTTACGGCAACTGTTTTGCAGGTTGAAGATTTATCAATGCCAAAAGCAGACGCCTCCACCACCTTCCCAAAAGCACCATGACCCAGAGTTTTACCTAGAGAAGCAAGAGTTGAGAGTGAGCCCAGCTGCACCAGGCAGGAGGGGACATGCAACCTCAGCTGTGCAGAGAACCAGGCACAGGGCACAGACACAGGCACAGCAGCCTCCATCACATCCTGCAGCATATGGATACACAAGGGGGTTATCCATATGGCCTGGATGCAATCCAGCACGGGAGACAGCAGAGAGGGGAATCACTGCACTCACTGAGGGCAGGGCTGACACCTGCATGGATTGAGGGGACAAACATCACCTGGGGCTGGCCTGGAGACCAGGGAAGGCAGGGTTTGGGTTAATTGTGGCACCCTGATCTCTCATGGATCATGGAGAGAGCCAGCAAGGCACTCAGGGAGCCACAGCCCCTGAACCCTTCAGTTATTGACATTGATTTGAGGGAAAAGCTGCACTAAATGGGATTCAGGATGGTTTTCTTTCTTCTTTTTGTTTATTTTCCCTTTCATTTGGATTTTCCTGCCTGTGTTATCTGCTGTGCTCTGAGGGCTCTGACCCAGGGTCTGGCTGTTTGGTTCTGCCACTTTCTGTGTCCCACCATCATCTCAGATTTTGGGATTTTTTTGTGTCCTCTCTTCCTTCCATGTTTTCCAGCTGCAGCACCAGGAGCACACAAATACAGATATTTTCCCTGCACTCCTCAGTGCACACAGATGTTACTGTTTCACTGTACAAACACAGCCAGCTTTTTGCATTTCTCACTCCATCAGCCAGTGAACTGAGCTGTTCAGTGAAATGTGGCTCATTTTTCCATGAGAGCTTTTTACAGCTCAAAGCTGAGCTCTGATGGTTGATAAGGAAGTGATTATTTGATGAATTGATAGCTTTCTTCTAAAGAAAACTCACTTTCCTTTTTCCTCTATGGGAATGAAATCACACTTTTGGCAGGGACAGTACCTGGAGGTACTGTCAAGAGTTTGGCTTCCCTTTTCCAAGGAAAAGAAGTGGCAGCTATTTGGACAGAGTCTCCAGATCCCTCATTTCACCCTCCATTCAGGCTGACCCTGCACTCTGTGATCCCAGATCCAAGGGTGGCACTGTGACAGGTTCCTGCTGGGTTATCCAACAGCTCCAGTGCCCCTGGGATGGATCTGGGATCATCCTTAACAGCTCCAGTCCCCTGGGAAGCGTTTGGGATAATCCTTCCACAGCTCCAGTGCCCTGGAATGGATCTGGGATCATCCTTAACAGCTCCAGTGCCCCTGGGAAGGATCTGGGATCATCCTTAAGAGCTCCAGTGCCCCTGGGATGGATCTGGGATCATCCTTTAACAGCTCCAGTGCCCTGGAATGGATCTGGGATAATCCTTAACAGTTCCAGTGTCCCTGGGAATCATGTGGGATCATCCTTAACAACTCCAGTGCCCCTGGGAATCATTTAGGATCATCCTTAACAGCTCCAGTGTCCCTGAGAATCATTTGGGATCATCCTTAATAGTTCCAGTGCCCCTGGGAAGGATCTGGGATCATCCTTAACAGCTCCAGTGCCCCATGGAAGGATTTGGGATCATTTGGGATGATCCTTCCCCCCGTGTGCCCCCAGCACTCACCCAGGCGCAGCCTGTCCCTGGGGAACTCCCATTTGCTGCTGTCGTAGGGCAGGCGCTCACACTGCTCGTCCAGGGGCATCTCCTCGGGGTCCATGATAATTGACAGGTATCCTGTTTTAATGTCTGTGGCATCGGGCTAAAAACAGGGCGGGGAGAGATTATTCAGGGGATTAACTGCAGTTCCGAAGGGAGGGAGCTGTCTGGCAGCCCGGGGACTTCCCTGCCTTGCAGGCACTTCAATTCCGAGCCAGGAATGCATCACTGCAGCTTCCTGCTTCTGTTCCGCAGCTGAGACACAAATGTTTGTGTGGGGCTGCCACTGTGGCTCTTGGGAGGAGGCACTGATTGATGCTGGGAAACACAAAATCTACCTGGATCAGTCACAGGAAATCACTGATTTTCCATGGGAACTGCAGGAGCTGCACTTCCTCCTGCATATTTTGGCATTGTCACCGTGTTTGGTTCTGCAGTGCTGATTCTCCACAGTTCTCCACTTCATAGCTGCAATTTATTGCAATTTAAAATTGCTGGAAATTGCTATTTCTGATGCTGCTAAAGTAAGAAATTGTCGTTGGGTGGGTTCTGTGAGCAGACTTGCACAGGAGTGAAATGTAAAAGGAAATTCACTGTTATCCACTGCTCTGTTAAGCTGAGGTTAAGGATGAAAACATGAATTTAATCCCTGTGTTTTCAAGAAGAGGGGAAATTTTATTCAAATATTGGAGATCAGCACTGGGACTGCAATTTGCTGAGAGCAGAGCAGGGAGCTGTGCTTGCCTTTCTTTTTCCTGTTTGTTTCAGGAAAGCAGACCTCAACTCCTTGAAACTTTACTGCAAGTTTAGTTTTTGAGTCACAAAAGGAAGGTGAAAAAAAAGCAAGGAGATCAAATCAGCTGTGTGGTTTGAGCTCATTTCTAGAGCAGACAGCCTGGGATCTTTCTTTAATATCTTTTAGAGTCAAGTGCTGAAATCAAGCCCTCATTTTAGAGGATTTAGGGTACTTTTTTGTTATTCTCACAAGCCAGTTTGACTCATAAAGAGGGAGGAGCCTGAATTTATGATTCCACAGAAGTGGCTGGAAACCTCACAAGTGCAAGGGTTCTCTGGAGAAGTCAACACAAACCATGGAATGAATTTTACAGGGACATTTTACCCGGTGTTTCTACCATCTGCCCCAAAGATTTGTCCCTAACTGTGCAGTTCCCATGAGCTAGGGCAGGTGCCAGCCTCTCTCACCTTTCTCAGTTTGCGGATGAAGAGGGTCAGCAGCAGCCAGAAGAGCGTGGCAGCCAGCCCTGTGCACACCAGGATGATCACCTCAATGTTGGATTTCTCCTCAGAACCTGCAGGTGAATGCACAGCCAGCTCAGAAAAGTGTCCAAATTCCCTGAGGGAGCCCTGTGGGACTCTGCATGCCCCAGGCCAGGCTCACCCTGGATTTTGATGAAGGCTGATGTGCTGTCCTGGCCCAGCTCGTTGGAGGCCCGGCACTCGTAGAGCCCCTCGTCGTCCTTCTTCACTCTCTCAATCACCAGCGTGTTGTTTTCCATGGAAATTCCTGTTTCAAGGCATTGTGGTTAGTGCTGGCACAATAACCTGCCTGCCAAAAATGCTTTTAGGGGACAGAGCTGAAGGTGAGCTCCCATCCATGCAGGCTCTGGTGTGAGGACACATTTTAATCCTGGCAACCTTTCTCTGACTTTTTTTTCCTTTTCAACACCTGGATAAATTATTTGGCATCACTTAAACAACAGCAAATGTGGCTGTTGATTTAGAGTGGGTAGAGCCTGGAAACTAATCCAGAAGTTAGCAGAGGGATGCAGGATTGGTGGCTGATAGCAGGAAAATACACTTGGAAAAATGGGAACTCAGTGGAATTCCTGAAGGCTGTGGGTAGGGATGGGACTTCTAACATGGGGAGGATGGAACTCAAGTAAGGCTCTTAGAAAAAATAATGGTGTGAAGCAATTCTGGATTCACAGGCAGCCAGGTGCAGTGGGAATAGAGAGGTTGCCTAGATATGACCTATGAGAGACTTCTCTATGTTTAATTTTCCCAATTTCATTATTCCTGGTTGGTGGTACTGCACTGAGAGTTCTCCTGTTTCACTGAGGGATGACTGGGGGAGAAATAGGGAAACAGGTCAGGCTTGCAATCCAAAAGGGAAGGACATTTTGAATTTCTGGGTGTTCTGCCTGTGCATCCCGTTGTTGTTAACAAGAGTACTGCACACAACTTGCCATGCACTGTGCTGAAATATTTACCCTGAGGTGTTTTTTCCAAATATTTTATTTATGTTTCCATTGGTTGGATGAGTTACATGCTTGTCCCTCTAGAATTATTTATAAAATTTCAGTAGCTATAAAGAGTTTCTCTCAGAACATTCTGATCTGAATTATGGATGATCCTAGATTTCCTACCTAGTCCAAGTTGCAAAATTAAAGTCACAGGACCAGCTGCTGACATGGGATTCTCCATGATTTATGGGAGGGCCCAGGCCATACTCAGCTCTGCACTGGGGCAGCCTCATCTCCAGTGCAGCTTTGAGCACCAGAATATAAAACAGCCTTGAAGAATTGGAGAGCATCCAAGGAGGCCACAAGGATGGGGAAGGCTCTGGAGGGGTCTCATGAGGAGGGGCTGAGGGCCCTTGGTTTGTTCAGCTGGAGGAGGCTGAGGGGAGACCTCAGTGCACTCTTCAACATCTTCCTGAGGGACAGCTCCAATCTCTGCTCCCTGTGACAGGGACAGCACCCAGGGCATGGCCAGAGCTGGGCCAGGGCAGGGTTAGGCTGGAGATCAGGAAAGGTTCTGCCCCAGAGGGTGCTGGCACTGCCCAGGGAATGGGCACAGCCCCGAGGCTGCCAGAGCTCCAGGAGGGTTTGGACTCTGCTCCCAGGGATGCCCAGGGTGGGGTTGCTGGGGGTCTGGGCAGGACCAGGATTGGACTGGATGATCCTGTGGGTCCCTTCCAGCTCAGCACACCCCATGACTCTATGGCACAGAGCTGGGAAGGCCCCTGGGCTCAGGGGAGGGGCTGCAGGCTCAGGTGAGGCTCCCTGCCCATGGTGGCTCTGTCCCACAGAGCTGGGAGCACAGTCCCATCACTGTGCTGAGGAACATAAAGGACATTTCCTATGCCATGGGATGCCCTGAACCCCTCTGCCAGGTGACTTTGCTGCAGTTTGTCATGGCCAGGACAGCTGAGAGCTCAGCCTGTGTTGCCAGACCCAGGTGCACCTGGGGCTCAGTTTTGTGCCCAAACTCTGGTCCCACACAAGCAGCCTGAGCAGCACTCCTGATTTCCCAGTGCTATCCCAATGTGTGCTGGGCTGGAGCTTCCTCCCAGCTCAGAGTCCAAGCTGGAGAGCCCTGCAGTGCCCTGGCACCCTTGGATCTGTGTGTGTGTGCCTGAGTCATGGGCTCAGTTATAGGTGCTGTGTCGTGGTGACCCTGCCAGCCCATTATCCCACATCCCAAACAGCTCTGGGCAGCAGGACCTCACCTGATGCTGCTGAGATGGGGTAGCCATTCTTCCTCCAGGTGACCTGAGGCTCTGGGGTCCCACTGACCTTGCACTCCAGCAGGATCTTGCCACTGATGTTGACCTCCAGGTCCGTGAGGTTCTGGATCACGACCGGCGCCGCCTTCGCTGCAGCCACAGAGGGAAAGAGCCCCAGTCAGGTCTGGGGGCCCTTCCCTCACCCCCCTCCTTGCACAGCCTCTCTGTGGTGTGGTGAAGGTTAGGTTGATCAAAAATCCCCCCAAAGGTTCTGGGAGGAGTCGGTGAGTTTGTTTGGTTTATTTTCACACTTGGGTTTGGCTGTAGCTCCAACTCCTCATCCTCTGAAGAAAACAAAGGACAGGGAGTGGGTGGTGCACATGCAGAGTGAAGGCAAAAAGGAGAAAAGGGGGAAAAGAGGAAACAGTTCTAAAGGTTTTTTATCCTCCATCAGGAGTGCAGTTTTCTCCTTACTACAAACCATGGTAACACCCACTTTATGTTCATTTATAAAAGGTGCAGGACAGCAATGAATAAAACCACAAACACAGCATAAAATATACCCCAACCTGCAGTGAGGACAGAAGATGGGGGGCATTAGAACATATAAAATGTTTGAATAGGGGAAGGAAAGCTGTTTGGAGGGACATTTCCATGTGTGCTCTGCACAAGAGTTGTCTGACACGTGCCAGACAGATGACAGACCCCAGTCATCCTCACAGGAACGTGATCCTCATTCCAGCTCTCCATGCATGTATTCACAGTCTAGCTGTGTTTTTCCCATAGCTGTGCTGTGTAGGTGTGTGTGTAGGTGGAAATCTGACTGACTGAATAAAAATATCTGCCAGGGGAGAGCAAAGGGAAGTGCCTGAATGCAGAGAGCAGAGCAAGGCCAGTGCCTCAGAGCAGGTGATGCTCACAGGTGGCCCTGGTGCTGTGAGGACCAGCCAGACCATGGTCACTGCCCAATACCTGAGTGAGACTCCTTCCCTTCCTCTCTGCCTCAGGAAAAGGGAGATGTCTGTGTGTGAAATAAATCACCTGCCAGTCTGGAACCAGAGCATCTGTGTGTGGGGCTGGGGCTGGGAGGCTGCACAGGGAATGTGCCATTCCCTCCAAGGCTGAGGGCAGCACTGGGCTGTGCTGAGGGACCCTGCAGTGCCCCCTGAGCCAGAGGAGCCAGTCTGAAAATCCCTGGCCAGTTCAGCACTCTGACTCCTGCTCCCTGACTTGCTGCTGTGTGTCTCAGTTCTACTCCAGTTCTGTGCTTTTGTTTTCTTCACCATTGGAAGGTGGTTAATAAATCTATCCATTCCCCATGCCAGCAGCCCTTTGTTTTCTGAGGAGGCTTAGAGATGATCACCCACCTTCTTCACTCTGAAGCAGAAGAAACTTCACTAATTTTCAGTGACTTCCTACGGGCAGAGGTGTCCTGCCCTTTGTATTCCCACAAGATCTCAGTGAAATGGAAGAGCTGGGGGCTTGGGTGTAAGTAAGAAAATAATTGTTCTAACAAAGTGCATCCCTCTCACCCAGAATACCCAGAATAAATGGCACATGTCCCTTGATTTTACACTTGTCCAGGGACATTTGGGATCTGCTGGGTGCAAATCTATTCAGGTATCTCATCCTGGCAGCTGAGAGTGGCTACCAAAGTCATATAGACCTGGGGTGAGCATCCCAAGCTACAGTTGTGCTGTCAGTAAATGGTGGGTGATGCTTTTAGTCCTCAGCCAGCTCTAAATCTGCACCCAGCATGGAGCTGGGAAGAGAAATGCTGCTGAAATCACCTTGATGTAATCTCAAATATTTCATCCAAAGCCAGCAGTGGCTGGGTGAGTGTTCTCCATGCCAGGCTGTCAATCCACACAGAGTAAATGACAGAAGCAAAGCAGGGCAGGACACAGGGTGTGTGTTAGGACACATCCCAGTGTCACTGTGCCCTGGCACATACCTCTGACCAGGAGCTGGCTGTGCTGCTCCAGCGTGTCCGTGCTGTTCTGCTCATTCTGGGCTCGGCACTTGTAGAGGCCACTCTGCTCCCTCGTGACATTGGGAATCAGCAGGGTCAAGGAGATGGAATATTTGTCCATTTTCCTGACCACAGAGCGGCTGGGAGCTGCCTCTGAGGAGGGGTAGTACCAGGCCAGGTGGGTGTAGATGTACTTGGAGGCCCGGCAGGTCAGCTGGACGTCATTGCCCACGATGGCTGTGACTTGGGAGGGTGTTTGCAACCCAGAGGGCACATCTAGGAGGAAGGGAAAACATGTTTGGAATGAAATCCCAGCTCAGATGATCTTTGGCTGCCTGGCTGTTACTTGAGGGGTCAAATTCTTAGCAGCAATGGAAGAAGCCAGGTTTAATGAGGATAGAATTCACAGAATCACAGAATGACCAGGTTGGAAGAGACCTTCAAGACCATCAAGTCCAACCCAGCCCCAACACCTCACCCAGTGCCACATCCAGGCTTTGTTAAACACACCCAGGGATAGGGACTCCACCACCTCCCTGGGCAGCCATTCCAGAACTTTATCACCTTTCTGTAAAAAAGTTCTTCCTAACATCCAACCTGTATTTCCCTTGGTGCAGTCCCTGAGACTGTCAGTTCTTGGAGAAAGAGCCCAACCCCACCTGAGCACAGGCACCTTTCAGGAGCTGTGCAGAGTGATAAGGGCACCCCTGAGCCTCCTTTTCTCCAGGATAAACAACGCCAGCTCCCTCAGTTATGGGAATGTGGAAACAGGCACTGGAGCTGGGAATTAGGGAAGTGAAAGTTCCTCTTACTGCCCAGTGCTAACCTGTGCTAGTCCAGCCCTCAGCATTCTAAAGTAATGAATTGAAAGCTTATAAATAGAAGGAGTTAATGGACTGGGAGAGTTTAATCAGGAGCTGTTTCTATCCAGTAGATGAATGTGTTTGTGAGCTCTTCCCTCTCCACAGTCAGGGCTGGAAAGTATTAATTGCAGAGGAATAAAGAAGCCCATTCCCATCCCTCAGGAGCAACACCTTCTTCCCCACTGAACAGACTCCTCAGCTCTCCCTTATTCCAACTGTGCCAATATTTATTTCCATCACATGTGAAAATGCTGGATATTTACTTGATCACTGATGGATTAACTGATCTAATGATGTCTAAATCCTTGAGGCCTTATATTTAGCAGAGAAGTACTCTGAGTCATGACTCTGACCATGAAAGAGTGAGCTGTTTCTTGGTCCATTTTTAGTAACTTTTCACTCCAGAAAAAAAAAAAATTAAAAAAACCAAATTTTCCTGAAGTGGCAAACTGAATCCATTTGAAAACAAGAAAAACTGAGTGGAAGGCCAGAGCCTGCCCTGCAGTAGCTGCCAGAGACCTGCAAGTACATTGGGGCTGGAAGACACTTTATTGCCTTTGGGTTTTGTTAATTTTAGGGATCTATCCACCTGAATGAAAGCTCATGAATTCCCACAGTGATCTGGGATTATTCTGCTGTCTGTTAGGTCAGGATTTTCAAACTGAGAGTTGTGAGGAACCTCTTATCAGTGTGAGCAGGGATGGGACCCTTGGCAGGGCTCACTCTGGGCCATCTTCTGAGCAGGACCAGGTTTGCCCTAAATCTGAGAGATGATTCAGTGCCAAGGTGTTGGTGAGATGCTTTCTCAAGCCAGGATGAGCTGGTGGGACTCTGAGAGGACCAGGGGTTAAAGCAGAACAAGTGTGCACTGCATTTGCCATCTGCACATTCCACCTGGAACCTGCCCAGGGGCTCCCAGTGCAGAAAGTTCTGCAGAAGCTGCAGCTGAGCAGAAACAGTGAGGCTGCTGAAATAACCAATCTGCCTTAGAATAAAGCACACATTCTAGAAAATACAGAGCCCTGGAGGAGCTTTCAGAGATTATTAAAAAGTCTCTCTTCTTCCCAAGTCATCTGGAGCAGAACCCATGAGCTTTTGCTTCATGGTTTTTAAAGACTGGCACCAGAAATATTTCACAAAAGATCCAAAAAGAGAAGAGACCCCCTCAGGCCACAGCTGTGGAAATTGTTCTTTTTCTCTCATTTCCTTGCGCTGGAGTTGCAGTTTGCTCTCTGCAGGGTGTTGTTAGGCTCAGTTGTTCTCTCTTGGTGCCAGCTGTGTGCTTGGGCTGTCTTGTGTGACACTGCTCACTCCTGACGTCCTGGGCTTCCAACATGTCCAAATCCTGCTAATCCACATGGGGGGAATGTCTGAGGCCACCCAGGGCTCCCCAGAAGGGCAAACTGGGAGCCAGTGGGACACTGGGCTGTGGCAGGAGCAGCATTTCACATCTCCTGAATCTCTCCAGCCAAAACATGGAACAAGTGCAGCATCCCTTGGGATAAGCCTGCCTGGGGCATGGCACAGCTTGGGCTGCAAATTCCCACTGAATGAGATTCCTAAGCCCTGAGTTTTGAAGGATGCTCCATAGTTTTGCTTTGTTGCTGGACTTGAAAGTTACTAGTTTGTTTTTTTTTTTCTACCAACTTAACATTCTGGGAGCAGAGGCTCGGCTTGTTTTTCTTATCATTCCTTCTCCTGACATTTTTTATTTAGCATTTTGAATATTTTTAGCTGGAACCTGTGCTATTCTCTCCCATCTTGTTTGCCTTTCAAGCAGCTCTTTCAGCTCCAATAGAATATTCATTAATTTTCATCGCAGTGGAAGGAAAAAGAGAGGAAAAAAGAAGTTGCTCTGCTCTATCTTTTCATGCTCTCCTCTCTCTTTTCTCCTCCTACCTGGATTATCAGGGGAGTGAGTGCAGCTTGGAGAGCACATTTCAAGTCAGTTCATCTCTCAGACAGCTTTGCTTACATAATCCTGAACCTGAGCAGTGATTAACTTCCTTTCTCTGAACAGATACTGTGTTTTAGAAGGCTCCTAATAAGTTGGCTGAAAGAATGCACCACGGGGCCTTTTCCCTTTTATCAGCAGTCACCAAACATTTGTCTCTGGTGTTGGGTTACAGCATAGTAGCTGCGAATTTCCCTCTCCATCGTGTGGGATTCTGTGGCAAAAGAGGGAAAGGAGCCATTGGGGGGAGGTAAAAAGGCAGCATAAATCAAAGGCAAGGCTGGCTCCATTTGTATTTACAAGGAATTAATTGTTTTTAATTTCCTGTGCTTTGCACAATAATCTGTGTAATTCAAAACTTCTGCTCTTACCCAAATTCCAGCCTGGGCCTGGCAGGGGGGTTGCACCAGGAACAGGGATGGAGGGAAGGGGGAGCCCCTCTAAATGGAGCAGTGGTGCTTGTCAGGAATCCTGTCAACACCTGGGAATGAGCAGTTCGGAGCGGCACAAACTCCTAGAACAGCCCAGCTCATCCATTGTTCTGCTATCTGAGAGCAGATTTTTATCTCCTGCTGGAAATGCAATATTTTCTTTCGGGCAGAAACCTTTAACTCCATTTTTCTCAGTTGTTTTGGCAATCAGATAAACCCTTGAAAAAAGGGCTATGGTTATTATTTGTTATTCTTATCATAATTCATTTATATTCCCAGAACATTCTGAGTTTTCAGATGGGTGGGATCCCACTTTGCTGAACGTGGTGCAGTCAGACAAAGACTGGAGTTTGATTTACTCTGGACCTGCAGCTCTGTGGAGCTGCCCTTTCCAAGGTGCAGAGCGGAGATTAGACATTAAATGACAATAAATGACATTAAATGACATTAAATGACACTTGTCCATGGCAGAGAATCCCTGCAGGAGACACCAGGGCAGCTTTTCCCTGCACTGGGGAGTTTGCAGCCTGCTGGGAATGTCCTTTGGAGCTGGACAATGACATCTCTGAGCATCTGGTGGCTCACCAGATGGCTTAAATGGGAACTCTGGAGTCAGAGCAGGGGTGGGAAAGGCAGGCAGGGGGCAGATCTTGATTGGATTGACACAAAACAAAAATCCTGGAGCAGGAGTTGGGCCAGGACACGATGGATAAATGCCTTCAGCAGAGACTGCAGAGGGACAGTGACAGCCAGGCCGTCTGCAGCAGGGGCTGCCACTGCATCATGAGATTTCTCATCACTCTGGACCCCTTATAAGGTTTGGATTCTGAGTGCTCTCCAAAACCTGCTGACCCCTCCTGAAATGAACTCTGCTGGCAGAGAAATGATTTAAAAATAGAGCCCAGTGCTAATTCTGGTGTCCGTGGGAGTTTTTGTGGGGGTTCTGCAGTGGAAGAACAAAATGGTTGCTGACAATTATTCCACAGGGATAAATTAATTTTGCTGAAATGAAGGTTGTGGTGGTGGAAACATCAGACTGAAGTGAGCACATCCCCAGAGAGCAGCATGGACAACACCTGAGGAAGTGTCCCTGGAACACTCTGCCATGTCCTGGGAAAACATCTCAACCCTGCCCCAGTGGAACAGGGATTTGAGGGAGTTCAGCCTCTGTGCCATCCTCAGATTTCTCACCAGGGAGAAGTGAGTTAAGTCCAGTTCAGCCAGAAGGTCTGAAAGCAGCTCAGGGAGCAGCAGCTGGTTTGTTGGTAGGAGATAATGGGAGAGCAGGTCTTTAAAATCAGCAAATTGCTGAATGAATGGAGGGGTGCCACACTTGGAGCTGCTTTGCAGAGATCTCTGAAATGCTACAAACATTTCCCAGATGCCCCAAAGCCCCAGGTGTTGCTCATGTGCTCTCAAGCTCTACCCCAGCCTTCAGCTCAGTCCTGAGGTTTGACCTGCACACAATGAACCTCCTCAAACCCATAAAGTGACCAGCTCAGAGCCTTGTGCTGTGGGGCCTCCTCTGCCTGGAACCTCTCAGGCCATCCCTGGATGTCCCTCAACACTGAGACAGGAGAAAACTCCTGGGCAGAGTCACCTGGAGCTGCTCCAGCTGCTCCAGGTGTGAGGGTGACCTGCAGAGCTCTGCCCACAGCCTGGCCCTGCTGGAGCTCTCAGAGAGGAAAGCCCACAGCAGGCACTGCTGCTGCTCACTGCTGCAGCATGACCTAGTTTGGCACCAGGACAGCCACATTTAGAAAGTTTTCATTCCTTTCTAGTCCATAAACACCACTATTTTTAAACACAGCACTTCCAAAAGCCAGTCATGCTTGGTCAGCATTTGCCTCTTCCCCAGAGTGGTGCAGACTCCCAGTTTCCCTTCCCAGGCTGGAACACATCTGCCTGTTCACCTCCTGCTCTGCTTGGGTGAATGGAGACATCCTCACCAGAACCACTGTCAGTAATTTCACCCAGTGATTCATTTCCTTCATCATTCAAACTGCATGATTAAACCACTTGTGTCTCAAAACATTGCTAGATCGATCTTCAAATAAAAAATTTGAAATATTACCTCACCGTGGGCGGAAAAAAACCCCCTACATAACTTTAAAATAAACCAGAGTTGTGCAAGGTGCATGGATGATCTAACCCTTTGGATCTGACCTTATGCTCCTGGCTTATTTCTTTGGGTTTAGTCACCAAGTGTGCAGTTCTGTGTTCAGTTGGATAACCCACCCAGACACAGCAGAAGTCCCAGCAGGACACAACACTTGGAAGGGGTGATGTGGAAAATTAATAGTTGGTCTTCAGCCTGCCTTGGACATCTTTGGGACCTCTTATATCTGAGCTGTGTCTCCCAAAAATGCACCTTGAAGGGCATTTCCCTGAGTAAATGAGAATTGGGACTTTGGGAAATATCTTTTGGAGGCTGAAAGCCTCTCCTGTGTCCTGTCACCTCTAATGGGGGTGAAATCTTTGCCCTCAATGGCTCCTGTTTCATTATTGTTGGATGGCATTTTTCTGTTGGCATTGTGTAACACCAATGGGAACAGTGTTTGGTGAGCCCTTTTTTGGCTGGAGGGATTTGAAAGGTGCTGGATTCCTTTGGAGCAATGGAGTCAAACAAGCCAGGAGGGAGGAGAGGCACAGGAGTGCAGATCCCTGCCATGAACAAGCTCTGCCCTCCCAATTTGTTCATGGGCAAGGAACCAAGCAGTGAGAATCAGACATTTACTTTCCAGGACATTTCTGCACTCTTTGTTCTAAAAATCGATATTTTGATGCAAATCCTGGCAGCCAGCATCCACTCATCCAGAAAGTGAGCACAGAAACGTCTCAGTTTGTTCTGGGTGAGCACTTGAATGAGGCTGTCCCTGGACTCTCCTCTCTTTTTGAGCTGCCATCTCTCCTGAAAGCATGATGTAGATGTTGATCTCACTGCTAAAGAATCCCTGTGCTGAAAGGTTAAGTGGATATTTGTTTGGATTTGTGTTCTGTGGAGAACCTCCTCCCTGCACCAAGGGCACTGCAGAGGCCCAGGCAGGGCTCCAATGTCACCAGTGCCACCAGCCTGGACCAGGCTGCATCCTGGCCTTGCTCACCTTTGTATGCCTGCTGATTTCCTTGGGGAACAACCCTTCTGCTGGCTCAGGGACAGGCTCCAGGCCTCTGAACACCACAAAGGTTTCAGCTTTGCCAGAGGTTTCCCAAGGACAGCTCTCAAATGTCACCAGTGCTGCTTTAAGGCACAGAGAGGGACTTGGGGCTGCAGCTGCAAAGGGCAAAGAGCCATCGGGGCTGGACATGTCCAGCCTGCCTTGGGTGGGGTGAGGAGCCTGGGACTGCTCCAAAAAAACAACACACAGGGATGGCCAGGAGTCCGAAGCAGCCCTCAGCAGGCTCCCAGGGAGCTGAGAGCAGCAGCAGTGCCCGTGGGGAGGTGTTGGTGCTCACCTGACACGTAGAAGGCGATGCTCCGCTCCTCCTCGCCCACCTTGTTGGCAGCCACGCAGTAATAGACCCCCGAGGCACTGCTGTCCTCCATGCTGAGGGTACTCACAACCTGCCCACAGAGAGAACACAAGGAATGGCTCTGAGGGTGGGTGAGGGCAGAAAAGCTGTTAGGAAAGTTGTTTCTAGTTAATAATGGGTGAAAGTTCCCGACAAGTGCTGCTACTTGGTTTTTGTCTCTCGGCATCTCAGCCCAGCTAATTCTCTTCCCTCCTCATTCCTAAACCTTACCCTTCGTTTTTCCCCTGTCTTACCCATGAAAAACAGGGACCTGCCAAGGTCTTTGTGTGACAACATCAAGCAAAAAGCTGAAGGGAAGGGGCTGAAGGATCCATTCAAACACAGTCCCACAGCCATCTCTTCCCTTTGCTGCTTTTCAGCTCTGGGTTGTGTGGGGAATATCCGCATATCCATAGGTAATTCCTATGGATGTGGTACAATATTGCAGCATTTTGTTTTTCCCTCAGGGAAGGGAGGGAATGATGTGGCCCCTTTGTGCTTGGAGCCCCTTGATCCCAAACCCTTCCCTGGAGCTGCACAGGAGGGGTTCAGTGAGGAGGGAGCTCTGCAGAAGCTGCCAGTGCTGGAACATTTGGTAAATACAGAAAGGGAGGATCATGGGGAAGGAAGGAACACTTGTCCTGAGCTTCACCACATCAGAACAGAAGGGGGTTCTGTCACTCCTGGGGTGAGCTCAAACATGTCCTTAAGAACTTGTGCTCCTTAAACCTCCCAAGGCCCAGCCATGTGGCACTGCCCTGTCCCTGTCAGTGCAGCCTCTCAGGCTCACACAGGAACATCCACAGACCAAGCCTTTAATTATTCCTTGTATTCCTTTGGAGTGGGAGCAGGAAAACAGGCCCTGAGCCACCAAGACAGAGATGTTCCTGCAGGATTCCTCTGCTTCCCCTGCAGCCATTCACCTGAGGAGCTCTGAGCCCTCACATTTGGAACAAATATCACTTTCTTTGCCATCCTCTCTAAGGCCTTTGAGAATCAAAACTTATAACACCCCCTGGCCCTTTGTCCTTATCTCCAGAGAGCTCTTTGAAGTGCACAGAAGCATCTCTGGACTTTCTTTTTAATATCCTAAACTAAACTCACACAAGACACTCCTTTACCCCTCCTAAAGCTGCCCTATGAGAGTGTCTAGAGCTGTGTGGGATGAATTTTCTGAGTTATTTAAGATTTGCTGAGATCTGGCACTTTAAATCCTGCAGGGAAATGAGTTCCAAAGGTTTTGATCCCATGTGCATTTGCCATTCTGATGGTGAGCATTTGCAGCAGAATAAGGGCTGAGTGGAAAAGTCTTCACTTTTCATGGTGAGAATGGAGAACCCCCAAATTTAGGGGTGAAAAAGGAGAGCAGCAAACCAAACTCCCTCTGGTGTCCAGCACAGAAAGAGCTGTGCAGTCCTGAGTGATTTATGATGTGAAAAGAGCTCTTCCTTGGCTATAAAACCAGCCTGGCCATGAGAGCAGCCTGCTCCTCCTCCTGCTGCTGGTCCTGAGCAGTGGCCCAGAGCCATGGGCTGGGAAGGAGTTCATGTCCAGAGCCCTGAGCAGCAGCAACTCTGGAATTCCTGCTGAACCAGGACCAACATCTCCCTCCTCATGGCTGCTGGAGCTGAGCATTTCATGTTTGGGAAGAGCAAAAGCCAATATAAATGTACGTGCTGAGGACAGGAGGGGATACATTTGGACAGCTTTTAACAGCAATTAGTCTTCCTAAGTGACAGCTCTAGCTGGGAAGTGCAGGATAACACTGCAGAGCCAGGCAAAATCATAAAATATCCATTCTGGGACATGTCCAAAGTGTTAGGGGTGACACTGTGGCTCTTCTAAACACTGATGCAATGCCTCAAGCTGCTTGGTGGCCCAGAGGTAAATGCTCATGAGCACACACAGACAGATGCTGATATCTCCAGCTCCATAACTCAGGAAAAGTCTGGCAGGACAGTGGGAAAACAGAAAAAAAGAGAAGGAAAAAAAAAGAGCAAATAGCTATCCTGAGACCTCACTGGAGCTAATCTCAGCTGTGTCTAGATATGAAGGTGAAAAAGATGGTAAATGACAGTGGGAAACAATCTGGGGACAAATTCTCGGGAGAACAAAACTACTGAGGAATAAAGGGAAAAAACCAAACCAAACCACTGAGGAATAGAGAGAAAGTAATTTTCTTGTTTGGATGCTCTGGTGATTGTTGTGCACTTGGATCCCAAACCCTGACACACCTGGCACCAGAGATCAGGCACTTGCCTGCCTGGGCCCACAGCTGGCACCTCCCAGAGCCCTCCAGACTGTGACTTTTAAACCAACAGCACCCAGTGGAGACCTACATGTGATCCCAGGGCTGGCAATTCAGGATTTTGAGTGATTTTCTTGTAAGATGAATTTCCTGCAATAATTTTGTATCAACCTTTCACTCCAGCTGTGTGCTCCTGGGTAAATCCCTGAGCCTGGGAGCCCAGTTATCTTTCCAACATCTGAAATAAAGTTCTCAGTGGTCAAACCAATTTAATCCTTGTTGGTTTGGTAGCTGAAATTTGAAGTCTGTGTGTGTTTGGTCACAGTGGCAGGTTGGGATAAGGATTTTGTTCTTCTAAATGCCATCCCTAATGAAAAAATGGTTTTAACTTGAGCACCCAAACTCAGGGATCTTTTCCCTTTATTAACAGTGCAAACTATTGGGGCACAATCCCAGAATCTGGGGACCTTTAGCAGACAGTGGAAAAATTCAGAGGGGATAATCCCTGTGTGTGCTCAGTCTCTGCACCTGGAGAAGTATTTTCCACTCCTGGAATCATAGCCAGGGTAGAAAAGCCTGAGACATATTGGAGTGAGTCCAGAGGAGACCACAGAGCTGCTGCAGGGCTGGAGCCAGGCTGGGAGAGCTGGGGGTGCTCACCTGGACAGGAGCAGCTCCAGGGAGAGCCCAGAGCCCTGCCAGGGCCTGAAGGGGCTCCAGGAGAGCTGCAGAGGGACTGGGGACAGGGATGGAGGGACAGGACACAGGGAATGGCTCCCAGTGCCAGAGGGCAGGGATGGATGGGATATTGGGAATTGGGAATTGTTCCCTGGCAGGGTGGGCAGGCCCTGGCACAGCTGGGGCTGCCCCTGGATCCCTGGCAGTGCCCAAGGCCAGGCTGGACATTGGGACACCCTGGGACAGTGGGAGGTGTCCCTGCCATGGCAGGGGTGGCACTGGAGGGTTTCTGAGTCCCTCACACCCCAAACCCCTCTGGGATTGATTCCATGATCAAGGCAGGGCTCACCCCACAGCTGCTTCTCAGAAAACCCAGAGCACAGCACTCTCTGCTGAGCTGGATAATGATTGATGGGAAACCTGCAACTGCCTTAAAATTTTGTGCCTCTGCACTGAAAATGCCATCAATGCACTATTTACAGCCTGGAAATGTGCAGGTTCCAGCTTCCCTGGCCCTGTGAGCAGCAGTGACAAGGGGCTGTCCCACCCTCAGCTCCTGTGCAGGCAGTGCTGGCACGAGGCTAATTAATAACAAATTATTGGCATGTTGTGTCTAGACATCTTCCTAGATGGGATCCTGGGAGTTCACTGCAAACCAAACACATCTCTGCATTGCCTGGGCTGGATTTGGAATTAAGGACTCCATTTCCTATGACTTAACCTAAAGGCCACCCAATACTGCGAGCCCAAGGAAGGGATTATTAGCTAATAAATAATTACTAGGAAAGAATAAACTAAGTTTAAAGCTCAATAAGCAAAGGAATAAAATTAATGGTTTCTGAAGAACAGCTCTGACAAGTAAATAGAGCTTGCTGCTGGGAAAACTCCTGATGGAGTAGTTCAATAAAGTCCATATGTAATGTTCTCAAACTGATAAAAATAAGTTATTTTAGAACCAGCCAAATAACATTCCCCAGCCATGCACTGTGAGTGTTTTAAGACATCTTGTAGTAAGGACAGAGCAACGAGACCTTTCTTAAGCTGGAGCCAGCATGAATTAATATCTCTTGTTATTGCTTGCTTTCTCTTTCCTTTGTCTGCCCCTCCCCACCCCAGAGCTGCAGTTAACAATCCTTCTCCCTTCACTTCGTTAGCTCCCCGTGGGCAGGATGAGGAGAGCAAAACGTGGGTGGAAAACTTCTCAGCTGTCTGACTGTGGCAGGGCTGGGCTGGAGGTGGCTTCAGGGAGATGGAATTACAGAACTTGAGCAGGGAGCCTGCACAGAAAGCACTCAGCTCACTGCTAATCCATCCACTGGAGTGGCACACACAGCACTTGTTTGCACAGCCTGACAGTGCTGAGCCAGGGCTGGAGTTCATTCACTCAAAACATGCTAAAGGATGAGCTGAGCTGAGTGAGGAGAGAGGCTGGGGCTGCCTGAGAACTGCCAGCCTTGCTCCCATCTCGGGCAGGGGCTGTTCTGTCCCTGGGAAAGGGGAGCAGCCAGTGCCTTCCTCAGGGTGAGCAGAGCTGGTGGCAGCACTGGGAGGTCAGGGAAGCTGCTGGGCTGGGGACTGGGGTTAACTGTGGCCTGGAGGGACTGCTCACCCTGAGCCCCTGGAGCAGGTGGGTAAATCCTGCCTGGTCCTGAGCAATCACCACCCCCTGCTCCTTCCTCCAGTGACTGCAGAGTTTTTGTTCTTTTTGTTCCTTCAGGAGGTCAAAACCTGGCATTTTTGGGTTGGTTTTCCTGAGTGGTTGTGAATTTAGGAGGTCAGGGAAGACAAAGGGCCGTTCTGCTGTCCCTGCTGCTGGCCAGGCTCTCACCAGACCCACCAGGGACAGCTCCTGTGCCTGGGCAGTGCCTGACACACCTAGGCTGACCCCAGGGAGTGGCTGCAGTGTCCCAACCCTGTCCCTGTGCTGTCCCCTTCCTGGCACAGCCTGGGGTGACAGGGCTGGAGAAGCTCCTGGAAGTGACAGATTTGAACAGCCTGCCTGAGCTGCTCACACACTTCTCACCACACACATCCCACTGCTCTAATGGAGACTTTTTGTTCCTTCAGGAGGTCTAAACTTGGCGTTTTTGGGTCAGTTTTCTTGAGTGGTTGGGAATTTCACCAGCAGAAACACCCACGTGGCCTGGCCACTCTCATATAGACATGAAAGGGAGAAAAGAGATGAAAAGAACCCCCCAGAGAGAGCTGAATTATGCATGAGTCTTGCTATTCCCTTCTGCTGGTCCCAAGCTCAGGCCAGTTTGTTATTTTGCTAACAGGAAAGAAAATAAAATAGAAACCTAGCTCCTTGTGACTTGAAAAGTCAGGCAATTCCTGCAGTCACGAGTGTTACACCTGGTGTGAAAAAGCAGATTCAGAGGAGCCCTGCAGTGCTTTAACTCCCAAAGTGAGGAGCTCAGGGTGGACCCCAAACCCCAGGGAAAATGAAACGATCACAGTGCAACTGCCTCAGCTGTGTGACCATTTCATTGGCCACTGTTGGACCAAAACTTCACTGAAGTGCATCATTCCCTGAACCATAACCTCGTGCTTCTCCTCAGGAGTGAGACTCAGGCTTAGGAAGGCAGGGGGAGCTGAAATTCACTTCTCTGTCTGTGGAATACTCATGGAATAATCATGATGAGGATGATGACAGGAGAGCTCAATTTTACATGGCACTTCTGTCAGGAGATGTCTGAAGAACTTCATGTGATCAAAGAGCACCAGGGGTTTGCTGGAAAAACCAATGCTTGCTGCCCTGCCAGCTTGCTTTGGGCAAATTTCTGGATCTGGTGACTCCAGGGGAGTTATTCCATATTTTTAGCAGCTCTAAACAGTTAATGCAAGTTTCCACATGTGGCTGGACCAGCTGTTATTGCCTCAGCTCCCAAGGATGAACTCTTGGGTGCTGACAAATCCTAGAGCCCAGATAAATTCCACCTTTTGCTCTGGAACTCCAATGCTCATGGGACAGCTCAAATCCCACAGGAAAATCCCCAACCTCAGCTAATCCCAGTTCCTAACAAAGCTCCTGAAAGCTCAGCCTCCAGCATCTTTATTTTTTCATCTCCTAGGTCAGTATAGGTGAATTACTTGCTGGGACATGGTGGGAATGGATTGGGCTGGTTCCTGTCTGTTCCATTCCTTTTTCCTCAGAGACTTTAAAAAAAATATATTCTATAATATAAAGACTCCAATTAACACAGTCTTGAACTTCAGAAAGGGGGAAGGAGAGGGACTGTCTGCAGTGTAAGCAGGGAGTGAAACCTGAGATTCTTAGAATTCAGTTATATTAATTTGAATAAATCTTAATCAGGACATAAAAGTTAATAGGAAGCACCTCAGCCTGTGTTTTCAGCCAGGCAGAAAAAGAATGAGTATGCTATAAATTGTAAAATTATGTAACTCCTTACTTTAGTAATGAAATATGTAAAAGTTGATTATATATATATATAATATATATGGAGAGAAACAGTAGCTCTGAGAGTCTCAAAGCTCTTGTCAGCCCATGCAGCAACCAAAAAGTCTTAGAAAAAGAAGAAACTTTGAAGGTAAATGTCACCAACCTCCATTTTTATAAATAATTAGCACTTTTAGGGGGTTGCTTTTACCTAAGATGTAAAATTCTTAAAGAATACATTAAAGCCAGAGCTTTAGGGGCACTATGCCATCTACATAAATCCAAATTTATAAATATCTCCCAGCAATGGAAAAACTCAGGAATGGGAGGCGAACACTGATTTTCTCCTTCCCAGCCCAAGCTCCATGTTTTCAGAGCTCTGGTTGGATTATGTTTAGAACTGGAAAGTCTCCTGAGAAAGAGCAGATGGCTGAGGCACTGATCCTGCCAGATGCTGATTTAGTCTGGAGCCACTCCAGGAGAGCACTTTAGCTTTGTGCTTAACTTTAAGCACGAGACTAACTCAAGGATTCTCCTGTGCTCAAAGCTGAGCCAGGATTGGATCCAGCACCCTGCAGGATCAGACACGGAACCATCTGGGACATCCACCTCCAAACCTGGAGCTGCAAACCCACTGCAAGTCCAGCAGGTGATCCCAGCCAGAGCCCAGCAGAGCCAGGAGGCCCCAAATCCATGGCACATTCCCAGCCTGGACGTGTGGAACACCAGCCAGTGTCACCACAGGCACCTGGGGACACTGAACAGGGAACCCTGCTGGGGTCTCTGCATTCACACAGGCAGGGTGATCCCAGGGCTGTTGGAAGGGGGAGCAGGCAGGGAAGTGTCCAAGGAAGGTTCTCCCTCCTTCATTTTTCCAGGGAAGTGGCTTCAAGCTGAGGGCTGCACACTGGAAATCAGAGCAGGCACCTGTGGCACTGTGACCACACCTGGGAGTGGAGGAAACAGGGCAGGACAAAGGGGGACAGGACAAAGGGGGACAGGACCAACAACTCTCCAAGTGTTTCATGAACTCAGAGTCCTTATCAGTGTTCACATCATGACACCCCTCGAACTGAACCACTCTCACACTTTCTCAAGACTGAGGGAGACACAGAAGGTTTTGACCCAGAAGTCTTGGGAGAGTTTAAATAGGGTGGGTGACATCATTCCCAAACCCCAGCACTTGTAAACTGAAACAGCAGAGATCTGGGATGATCCCAGCACTGGGGAATTCCAAGCATGCAAAGAACCCTCAGCAGCTTGGGAACCACGAGCTGGGGGTGAGCATCCCCTGCCATCATCCCCATCCCATCCCATCCCATCCCATCTCATCCCATCCCATCCCAGGCCACACATACCTTTGGTTTATCCCCCTGCCTCATGGGGATGTTCTCAATGCTCCTGATCTTGTTTCCTATGACTGTGTTCTCTGAAATCACAACTTTTGGCCCCTCAGGATTGCACCTGGAGGTGGAAAAGCAGAGATGGTGTTCAAGGTAAGCAGGGAGGTGTATTGGAGTGAGAAAATGTCAATTTTAGACAATAATCCTTGGTCTTAAATACTCCTAAGAACTGTTGCTGCTGGAGTCTGTTACATCTTTGTGAAATTCCTCCATTCCTTCTTTGCAACATTTCCAAATTATTTACAAGGCACCTTGACAGAGGCAAACAAAATCAGTGCATGACCAGCAATGAACCCTCCAATCTTTGCAAAGATTAGAAATGGAAAATACTGGACAATTAATTAAATCATGTGAGTTTTATCTGGCTAATATAAGTTATATTTCCAAATTCAAAATGCCAGTCACTTCAAACTGTTGGGAGGTGGATGTTGCTGTCTGCTGTGCTCAGCTTCCAACAGGAAGTGTAGGCTGAGGGAGTAGAAGGGATAAATACTTTATAAATAAATAAAAAATGCCCCTTTAATGTTGCACATTCCACAGAAGACACTTTTCAATCTTCATTTTGGAAGATGGGCAAGGAGCAGAGTGTGGAACACGTCATGTGGGAAGGTCCAGCTGCACTAAGGAGAGACCCAGCTCTTCTCATTGCTAAAAATGCAAAGGCTTTGAGCCCACCACGGGGTCTCAGGAGGTAAAATGGACTTTGACAGGGCTGATGCTGCAGAAAATCCCTCCACAAATCAGCCATGCCTTTGCCAAAGCCACACAAAACACAGGGGCAACACCCTGGGCCAGGGGAGGGTTTGGTGCTCTCAGAGGGGCCTCATTAGAAGATGTTGAGGGACTTCCTGCAAGGCACAATCCTGTCCTGAGGATGAAGGGGGAAAGCTCAGAGGAAGTAAAATCACATCCCAGCTCTAAGGAACAATGCTGGAGCTCAGGGATTCAAAGGGCACTGCTGAGGCAGAGTGGGGGGAGAGAAAGAGAGAGAGAGAGGAAGTCAGACAACAGAAGGAAATGGGGGCTGTGTCATTTCCCACAGGAATCCTCCTCCAGCTTCTGCTGCAGCAAGATAAGGCTGCCCCTGGGGCCAGCAGAGGTAGAGCCACTCTGCAATTGTATTTAAATTGATAAGATCAGAGAGCCAGAAAGCTGCAACAAGGGTTATGTGAGGTCCTTTGCCACCAGGTCAGTGGTTTGGATCTGGCTGAATTCAGCACTCATGGCCAATTCTCTCCTCCTAGACAGAGAGGTCTGGAAAAGATTTTGGGTCACCTCTGTGGTTTTCCTAGAGGATGCAGAAGCTGTTTCCATGTGGAGTTTCCACCCTGGTTTCATTGAACTCCTCCCAGGCAGAGCCCTGTGCCTCCTGCTGCCCTGCAGTGCCCAAAGCCATGAGATCCCTGAGGTGATTCCTTTAGGAGCAGAGTAACTGGGGATACCTCCCTGGGGCACTCCCAAGCTCAGGTTGCATCACCCAACATCCCTGTGCTGTACAGAAATCCTGGGGAAGGATTCTCCCTGATTTTCCTGTCTCATGGATTGCCATTCACAGCAACAAATGAGTGAGAAAATAAGCAACCCACCATCCAGGAATTTTCTCCCTTGCTTTCTAGATATATCTTCATTTTTCTAATGGGTGGAAAACCTGATTTCATCTCTCTCACTGCAGGGAGGAGCTGAAGTGTCAGAATTGTGCAGGACCTGGCTCCTGCATGTGCCCAGGGGCTACCAGGGAAGCGATGGGCACCAGGCCAGGCCTCTCTCTGCAGACCCCTCTGCTCAGGGAGCTGCAGAGCAAAGGGAAAGTCTCCTCAGGCAAGCCCCCAAAGGCATCCTGGTGTTCCCTGGCTCCTTCCTCTCTGGCAGCTTTGCCCCAGTGACTTTGCTGTGTGTTCACACCTCAGCCTGCAGCACAGAAGGGTCCCCAGAAAGACACAATTCCTCTCCCAGCTTCACGAACACCACAGGAGGCTGAGCCCAGATTGCAGAGTGAAGACAGCCCTTGGGAAGTGCCATGAATCCCATATGGATTTAAGGAAGCCAAGCCTTCAGCAGGTTTGTCTGGAAAAAGGTGTGTTAACTCTGCCCACACATCCTGCTGGATTTCCTTTGTCAAATATTCACAGCATTCAACAGGACTAAGGAAAGTCAGAGGGGCATTGCTGGTCGAGGTGAAGGAAAATTCAATGATCTTTAATCACTTTAAACTTATTTAACACAATTCAGGTAATACACAAGGTGCACGAATACAGCCAGACACCAGCTGGGCTCAGAATCCTGGAGATCTTCACTCTACTTGTGATTTTAGCTCAGATAATTAGGATGGAGTGGAAAGAAAACCTGGCTGGAAATACTCAACAATTCAGGAACATGTTCATCCACAGGGAAGTCACTTACAAGGTGCCTGTGAGGCTGCAGGGCTGCCACTTCCACTCAATCCTTGGCTCAGGATTCCCACTTGCTGTGCACTGGATTTTGTGTTTGCTTCTCAATTCCACCTTCACAACCTTATGAAAATCTGTTTCCTTTTCATAGATCTTGGGTCTCTCTAAAGACAAAATAAACCCACAAAATTCAAATGAGCAAATTTACATCCATAAAAGGTTTTGAAACATTTTGCTGAGAGAAGTGATGATCCAGTGAGAACCTGATGTTCTGGGGAATTCCCAGCAGTTCTGAAAATATTCCTTCATAGAAACAAGGGTGTTGGTTGTGCTATGTCACAAAACACATTGCAATGCTACCACATTCATCCTAATCCCTTTCAAGTGGTGTTGGGGACCTGCTGAAATTCTGGAAAATTCATGCCATGGAACATCTCTTGGTCACATCTTGGCTGCAGGATCAGGATCAGTCCTGGACTGTGGCAAAATGGAATTGGAGGGGTGATGTCCCTTCCTGAGAGGAACCTTTTCAGGCAGCTGCTTGGAAGTCACCAGGTCCTCAGGGCTTTGGGAAAAAACATATTTTTCACCTGGAATCTTTCCTTTTCTATGTATGTAATGTGCACTGGATGGAGGGGAGAAGAGAGTGAGGAAGGAGTGGTGTGGGGAAAACACTTGGAGAGAAATGCCAAGAAATTCTCACCAAGCACGGTGAATGCCATTAAAAATGTCACGGCATTACTCACGTCTGGAGGGGCCACAAGATCACACCCTCAGACTGGAAATCTCTCAAGAGCAAACTTTTTGTGACACTTTCAGGGCTGCTCGTTGCCAGCAGGAAAGAAATGCTTTGTCCTGTCTCCTTGCAGCTCCCACGGGAAGGCACGAAAGGAGAGAGAACGGGAAAAAAGCCCCAAAGTGAACTGAACTTTCACTAACCTCACACAGGGTGGCTTTGGGGCTGGGGTGAAAGCACAGGCTCTTCCCTTGTGCAGACAGCTCTGCCCATCCCTGGCCATATCTCTTTGTCTGCTTCTCATAACAGGAAATCAAACAGATTTATTGGTGGGGTCCCTCTGTGGGACACCCCTGTGCAGCCAAGAGGGGCTGCTCTGCACCGAGGCCTTCTGACAAGCTGGGAAGTGAATGGAGATTAGATTTCTGTTTTTTGGGCTAACTTATTTTTTCTGTTGTCAGAAGGGCCCCAGATATGTAAATATGAGCCATTGCCCACCTCATCAATCTTGAGCCCTTTCTCTCTTTTTTTTTAAATAGTTTTTTTGCCTTCCAGCCCTCTTAGGAGAGGACTGACCAGGCTGATCCCGTGTCTTGTCGGGACTCTCACTTGGCATTTCTCATGGTCAGGCTCTGAAAGATCTTCTGACCTCACCAATGCCTGAAAACACATCAGTATTTCCTTCTCCACCCCATGGAAGCATTGACTGGAGTAGGTTCAGTCATATCCCATCCTGTCATAAAACACTGGCTGTTCAAAGGACCTTCAGGAGGTCCTGATTAACATTTCCCCTGAGAAACCCAAATGCTGGCCCCTGCTTGGTGTGGCTCTCCTTGAGCAGAGCCATAGGATTCCACATGCTTGGAGATTCCTGAGCAACTCACAGGACAAACTGTTGGGACCAACAGTGAATTTCCTTACCTAGCATCTCATTTCCCATCAATAAATTATTTCTGATCATAAAAGTAATTCTGTAAATTCTCCCAGGAGGGGAAGCACATTTTTTATTATCTCAGACATTTCTCTTTTTATCTGAAATCCTGTGCTCAACATGTCTGGCCTGACCTCCCAAGTGTGATTGCACTTGGAGAAAGACTCCAAGTTCAGTGTGAGAGGTTACACACGTGGTGTGTGAAAGGTTACTCAAGTGCTGTTGTTTGGGCTGTAAAAACAAAGCTTCACACACTTGGGCAGGGGAACTGGTGTTTGTGTGTGTGAAAGAGCATGGGGAGACAAGGACTGATCACAGTCATTTAATATCAGCACATTTTTCTATATTCTTGGTTGACTGTCATTTAAATTGTCCTTTTAAAAAAGAAAGAATAACTAAACTTGCTCCAAGTCTAACAAGAACATACATGACTGAGGAGTGAATTCTTCATGCCACAATTATAGCACTATTAAATATGACTTGAGACCTAAAATGAGTCCAAATGATTCATCAATTGCAATAATCATTATTTATGATCAAGCAATTATTTTTTTAAGTGTGAGGGGAAACACCTCCCCATTTGTTCTTCCAAATGACACAGGTGGGTTGGTGCCTGACTGTGGGCACAAATTCAGAGACTGAAGAACTTTTCCAAGTGTCTGTGCCTTTCCCCTGCAGAGGGGGTGATGGAGGTGGTGTCACCCTGCAGGTGACCCTGCTCACCTGTACAGGATGGGGACAGGGACAGACCCTGCAGGTGACCCCTCTGTACAGCACAGGGCCAAGGCCCTTCCCCATGCCCCAGTGCTCCCCTGTCCCTGCAGGGTGCTGGCCCTGGGGCACTGAGGGTTTAGGGGGTGAAAGTGGGGTCCTCCTGTGGGGGACATTTCCTGGGGTGAAACCTTTCCAACCCCCTGCCCACTGCCATGGCCATTGCACCTCCGACTGTGCCCCTGCTGGCAGCTGAGCTTTGTCCTTCCCCTTGCTGGGCCAAATCCTGTTTACAGCAGTTGCCCCCATGGGTGATGGAAACCTGATTTTAATAGTTTAAAAGTTTTTAAATGAAAATTTTCATTGTTTGTGGAGGTTTGTAGTAATGTAGAGTGTATAAAAGGAATGTTGAAATCCCTGCTGTGGTGTACCTGCACTCTTGCCAATCTCACACCATTTTTTCAGAACTCTACAGTCGTGATCTAATCTGTGCTAACAGCTGTGAACAGAATTGGTTTCTGTGCTGGGCCTGACCTTTGGACTGGCTCAGACTGGCTGGTTCCTCAGGGCTGGCACCTGCTCAGTGTCCCCTGTGGACAGGCTGTCACTCCAGCCTGCAGAGGGGCTTTGAGCCCAAAGCCTGGCATCACTGAGGGTGCACCTGGCAGAGCCCCTCTCTCTCTCTCACATTTGCTCACTGGGCAGCACAGGGGCTGTGCACAAACCCTTACCCTGCTCGTGCCCAGGCTGGGGGTACAAATCCCTCTGCCAGCAGTGCCAGAGCAGCTCTTTCCATCCCTTCCTTCCCTCTCTGTCCCACTGTGGCTCCCTGGACCTGCTGCCCCAGCCCCTCCAGCCCTTGGCCGTGGCTCTCCCCAGGCTGAGCTCTCTCAAGCAGAAGCCAAACAAACCTTAAAAGCTTTCTGGGGAAGGAGGGCTGTGCACATGCCTTTAAATGTACCCAAAGAAATGGCTTTTCATCCTCTCTGCCTCCAAGTGTGATTGTATCCCCAGCTGGCCTTGCAGAGGTGCAATTGCTGCTGTGAGAGCTGACCTGAATAACTAAAGATTTGGCTGCTGCTGCACTGGGAAATGCAATCAAAAAGCACTTCTGCTTACTGCAGGTTTCCAACTGATCAGCATTATGCAAATCTCACCTTCCTCGCTGCTTTGTGGCATTAGGAGCAGATAATATGTACAAGGATTAGGACATGAACCCCTCTGCAAGACTCTTCTCTCCCTAAATTCCTTGCAGGTGCCATGAGGGGCTCTACACCTGTCACCCAAAGGAGCATCCAAATATAGAGGACAGCACAGAGAAAGTTTCTCTGCATTTTCTAGAGAAACTTTGCATTCCTTTCAGTGCCCTCTGACTGAACTGCTGTTTATGCACCTTCCCCACTACCATTTAAACTGCTTCAGAAAATCTTTTCACTTTAAGCACATCATTAAAATAACATAGAGAGGCCAGTGAAGCATTAATCTCAACCTTAGGTACTTTGCTGGACAGGGGGCTTCATTAAAACCCTTGATGGAGCTGCGACTTGTTTTCCATTTATCTTTTCTGTTTCCCAAAAAATATTTGCACTTGGGAGCCTTCTATCTGATGCTTGCACAGTACTTAATGGAAATACAAGTGAATACTCTGTAAGGGACAGAGGGAACTTGCTGGTGCAGGCTTGGATTGGGAAAGGGTGAAATTTCCCCTGAAGTAAAACCCAAAATAATAAAGTTGTCTGGGTTCATTTCACATTTCTTTCCTTTCCTTTTTATTAAAGGAAAAGGGTGAAATGACCTGAAAACACAACTTTGGTCTCAGACTGACCACTGCGCTGTGTTTGAGCCTGGCTGATTTTGGCTGGGAGTTTTTCTGGGGTTGATTGTTGCTGGTTTGTTGCTGGTTTGTTGTTTTCCCCATGCCCTGCACCAAAGCTGCTCTCAGCCCTGTCCTCATGGTACCTGCAAGGAAACAACTGAAAACTGTGCCCAAAATCTCTCTGTGAGACAGCACAGCCAGGAACAGAATTAGGGACAGGACTGTGCCCCTGCCTCCTCTCCAGCTGCTCCCCTGTGACCCTCTGGAATGGGCTGGGAATGCCAGGGCTGGGACAGAAGCAGGCACTTGGATCCTGGAGGAACAGATATTAAGAAAAATCACTGGAATTTGACTTTCCTCACAGGGAATTTTGGTGTTAAAATGGCAGTGCAGCGTGGTTTGCAGTGCCATATTAATTGAAATAAAATAGCACCTAGAGGTATGGAAACAAAAGGCATCCATATTCTGAATTTAGTTACAGACATTTCAAAAATTCCACTTAAACAAAAAACCAAATCAGGATTGACTGAGGAGGATCAGCCAGGTCTCAGTTTAATGTCTGGCCTAAAGCTAAGGTAGGGAGAAACTCAGGGAAGTTCATGGTCTTACTGGAATAAGGGGGCATCTGAGTCTCGGCAACTGAATCACACAAAATTACAGAAATTCAGTGTTGGTGGGAATTGGGGAGCTGGTGACTTGTACCTAGAGTGGGTTTTTCTGACCTGTGTCACTTCTGGATCTCTCTCTCTTCCCAGAGCAGGAAGAAATCTCTTTCCCAGTGCTCTCCGAGAGCTGTCATTCACCCCCAATGCAGTTTTGGTGCAAAAAAGGGATTTCTCTCCTCTGTCTCTCCCCATCTTATTTCTTACAGAGTTCAGAAGGAAATGGGTAATGAAGAGCTGCTCATTTGAAGCAGAGCAGGCAGTTTTCCAGGATTTTTCTCTCTGTCCCCTTTGCCTGCTTTCCAGAAATCAGTTCATGTACCTGCAGGTTGGCTGAGGGACAGCATGGGAAGCCCCAGCTGCCATTCCCCCCTCACTGTGGGTTTTAGGGGCTGTCAGACCAAGACTGCGGCTGCAAAGACGTGACTTGAATGCTTCAGATCCTTCTGGCAAGTCCCAGCAGGCCCCCACCTTCCTCTTCCTAAAATTGCCTTGGCCACTTCCAGCAAAATGAAAATAGCTCATCTGACTTTTTCATCAGGGGCTCTCCTGGGAGCTGCAAGTGTGCAGGGTTTGGATGATATCAGGGAGAAAATTCTTCAGGATTTGTTCATAAATGTGCAGGAAAGGGCTGCTGCAGCCTCCTTGTGCTGCTGCATTTTTCCTTCATAAATCCCCCAGATAAAAGTTGTTTCTCTCCTGCCTGTGCCTGATGGCTGAAAACATGGACTAGAGCACTGTGTCCTACATCCATACAGACACTGCTCCCAGAACCCAGGAGGAAAGAAAACCTTGGGCTTGGAAACACCTTGGAACAGTGGCTGGATGGGTTTTATTTGGGAATTTCTAGTTTAGCTCAGTTGGCCCAGGACGTGGAAAATTCGATTTTCTGTTTTGATTTCTCCTGAGTGGTTCATCCTCTGAGGAGCTGGGCAGGAGCTGGATGTGCTCCACAAAGGAAACCCAGCCCTGGCAGGACTCTGGGGAAGGGACAGCATTGGTGTGGCTCAGTCCTTCAGCTGAACATCAGCTGCATTTCACCAAGAATCCAAACAAATTCTTTCAGGGATTTCAGTGACCCTTCCACACACAAGGGACTGTGGGATGTCCCCTGTGTCGTGCACTGGCTGTAGCTGAGATCCTCCACCCTAAAAGCAATTTTCCTGTGCCCTGGCATAGCCCGGATGCATTCACCTCATCCCCAAGGCTCCTTCCCCTCTCCCTGCTCTGGCTCTGGGGGAGGTGATGGGGTTTTGTTCTCCACCACACATTTCTTGGCTTTTGTGGAGATCACTGGGGACTCCTTTGATGTCCACTCATCTCTTGCAAGCCAAGGAAGGTCAGACACAGAATTTCCTTTGAATTTTAAACCAAAATCTGAAGAGCTGGCCTGACTACAGAGTGGGGCAATGTGCATCATTCAGGACTGTGGAGCTGCTCCTGCCTGGTAACAAATTGAGGTGTGACCAGTACCCTGCACCCCCTTTGTTCCAGTCCTTCCATGAAGAGGGGGAATTCACAGCAGCCGGAGTTTCTGTGCCTGCTGTGGAGGTTATTTCCAGCCCCTAATCCTGCTTTTCTTACAGATACAACACAAGCCTGGGGGATCAAGGACTCTACAAGGGAATGCAACTTCAGTTGGCTGGAGCAGCTGGAACCCAAAGCAATATTTGCTGGAAGAGCCTTGAGGGAGCACAAGAGAGAAACTTTGGGATAAAGAAGAAAGGCAAAGTGGTGAAGGAGCTTATTCATCCCACTTTTGAATGAACTCGTGCTTCAGTTCTCTCCTCACTCCCCAGGTGGTGGCCAGAGCCCGCTGGCTGCTCCAAAAGGGCTCAGCAGGAGCCCTGAAGGACACAGAGGAGTTGGACAAGGCTGAGGATGAAACACAGTCTGCTTGCCCAGAAATAGATTTGAGGGCGTTGTTTATGTTTTGTTCTGAGGCTGCTTTGCACTCCAGCCTGGAATAACTCTTTTCTCCCACATCTCTCCTCCTTGGCTGGCTCAGATTTTCAGCCACCAGCTGTTTGCTAGGATTGTTCCTTCTCCTTGCTCCCTCCCTTCCAAATTCTTCAGGACATTATTTTCTCAAAGCTTTTCTCAGTAAGAATTTAATCAAACAAAACAAAACCACAGCAACACGCCGCTCTTGGACAGTGTTTGATGTGTAAATATGTAAAGAAGGAGTGTTTAGAAAATGCAATCAGCTACCTCCTGGGGACCTGAGTCCTACAAGGAGCCAAGGTGACTCCACATGGAGATATGTGCTCCTGCAAGAATAAATTCCAGCTGCAGTGGGAGCAGGGGTGACCAGAGGCACAGCTAAGCCACTTCTCACAGAGGCATTTTTGGAATAGCTGCACGATTCTCCTCCAGGCCAGGCAGTTCCTTGCTGGACCTTTTTTCTCTCAGTTCCCACCCTGCAGCTCTGGAGTTATTTGCCCATTTTGCTCCCTCCCCACTTGATCCCTCTGCAGGTACTCCTCAGTTTTGTCACCAAATCAAGCTTTGGGAAATATCTCCTAATGTTTGACTCATTCCTGTGGAGAGAAACTCCCTGTGCCTACAGTGGGGCAGAACTCTGGGATTTCTCCCAGTTAAACACCCAGGAGGTGACTCCAAGGAAAGCTGCAGCAGTGTCTCAGGAGAGACTCTGCCCACAGGGCCCAGGCAGGGCTCTTCTGATCCTGTTCTCATCCTGCTTAAAGGGTTCTCCTCTGCTCCCATTATTAGTGGATAAAACACACTGCCAAAATTCAGACAGAGCAATCTGAGGGTCGAGCCCTGCTGCTGTTTATACTTTGTTTGTGCAAAACAATTCACAACAATTTTAACTTCAAACTTCCTCTGCACCCAGCCCAAAAATGCAGCTGATGGCTTTGTCACAGCACGCTAAGTGCCAGCTGAGTACCTGGGGCACACCAACGATGGATTGTTGTGAAGAGACTCTCAGGAGAGGGGGCTGTGTGATTACTGACCATTTCTGCACTGCAGTGTCCCTTGCAGCAACAGAAACCATGCAAATGGCATTTCTCTCCTCATTCCAAAGTCTGCTTACGTAATTTTCCCTCTTCTCTTCAACAGGGTGGACCAGAACTCACTCCCTTTCTTAGATTCACCTCTGAAGTGAAAGGCTGGCCCTGGATTTGGGGAGCAATGCTGTTATTCAAACAGAAATTGCTCTTCACTCTCAGGGTACATGGTCATTACTCAGCAGGAGGTTTATCAGGTGCAGGCTCCACCTTTTAGACGCCATGCAAAACTGACACTCCACCCACTGTGTCCACTTGAAGCCCAAGAGGATTTTTCCATCAGTTCCACTAATCCCTGTGTTCAAATCCCAGCTTCAGTAATTGCAGGCTGCCTCTGGTTCTGAGCAGAGACATTAATCACACCTCCAGCTCAGAGGTGGTTTCTTTCAGATAATCCCTGCAGAAGGGGGCTACAAAGTGTGTTTTGGTCTCCTTCTCTTGCCTCAGAGCCTGCTGAAACTCCAAGCAATTTAATCTATTCAGGTGTGATACCCAGGTATCAGTCATGATGGCTGGAGATAAAGTGCCAGGTTATTTGTGGAGAGTTAAGGGAAAAATTCCAATCTGCTTTCAGTTTGGAGCTTCAGAGTGTACTTGAAAGGAAATCCCAGATCTGAAAAAGCAGCTCCTGAAAAAGCTGTCCCTGCCCTCTGATGGGAAACACAAGAGAAAGGGCAGTTTGGAGCAGCTTCAAGAGCCCATTTTGTCCTTTTTGGGCTCTACCACATGAATCTCAGTAAAATCAGTCTCTCCTGGGCTGAGGGCTTCACACAGAGCACATCAGGCTGGTGCTGCAGGGAAGAGCCTGGCAGGGATGCCAGGATTCCCTGGTGCTGCAGGGATGGCAGAATTCCCTGGGTGCTGCAGGGAAGAGCCTGGCAGGAATGGCAGGATTCCCAGGGTGCTGCAGGGATGCCAGGATTCCCTGGGTGCTGCAGGGATGAGAGAAATTCCTGGTGCTGCAGGGAAAAGCCTGGCAGGGATGGCAGAATTCCCTGGGTGCTGCAGGGATGCCAGGATTCCCTGGGTGCTGCAGGGATGGCAGAATTCCCTGGGTGCTGCAGGGATGCCAGGATTCCCTGGGTGCTGCAGGGATGGCAGAATTCCCAGGGTGCTGGGTGCCAGTCCTGCTGCAGCCAAGCAAACCCTTCCTGTCTGCAGCCTCAGTTTTCACCCATGGCACCCTGGGCAGGTTTTTCCTTGTTCTGCTCTCATTCCCTGACTTCCTGTCACCAGAAAAGGGACACTTGCTCTGTGGTTTCCCTGTGCATCACCACGGGACAGTTGGGGACATCCCTGCAGCTGCTGGACTTTGAGAAATGGGGGGGTTGCAATTAAATAGTTATGGCTGATGAAGGCCTTGCTGGGCTGATCCCTGGAAAGGCTGAGGATGAGCAGCACTGTGTGAGGGGTGGGATGCCCCAAGCTTGGACAAACCATGGACATGAAAAGCTTGTGCAGGAGTGGTTTGATCCTGAAATAGCCTCTTGCTGACAGAAAAAGGCTCTGTTTGTTTTTGGTTGCCTGTTTGGGGAACGGCAGCTCCTCGAGGAAACGCTCCCTTGTGCACGCAAACACCAATATTTACCTTGACAAGATAGTTTATTATCATTCTTCATTTCTCTTCCTTTCAACGTTTCTGTTCTCTGAAGAGGCAAAACCATTGTGTGCAAAAACAATCTCAAGTGGACAAATTATGCAGCTTAACACGTTCCTCCTGCTCAGCTGAGCTGCAGGACCTGACCATGAGCATGTTCTTGGCTCCCTCCTCTCCTCAATCACACATTAACTTATGTCTTACTTCAGGTTTTTAAGCTATCATATCTTATTTAACATTTTAATAGGTCAGATGTACCTAAGTGACAAGTTCTCTATTTTTAGACATTATTCCTTTCTGAAAGGTGAAATGAGAAAAACACAACTGCTGGAAGCAACAATACATAAGTATGTAAAAATTGGACAATGGAGAATAGTTTTAGGTGTAAAGAGGGGAAGGAGAGAAGAATTCACTCCAGAAAAGAGAGCAAACCTGTTTCAGTAACTACTCACTGCCCAAGTGGAAAATATAAAAGAAAAGCAGAGCTAACTTTTGTTGAACTCCTACTTGGCCTCAGAATTCAATCTCTGTTGCCAAATTCAATGGATTAAAAGAGGCAGGGGATGTGCAAAGAGACAATGTGGCTCTGCCCTGCATTATCCACCCAGGAAGGCTAATAAATAGTGTTCCAGTATCTATTTTCCCTCTATGGCAAGTGAACCTGCTTCAGTGCACAGTTTTCTCCAAATTCCCCTGAAAAAGAACCTGTCCCTCAAATGCTGCCAGCAGAGAAGTGGCAGAACAGAAAATGCAGATTTAGAAAATAGATCTGGAGCAGGATGATGGACAGACATGAAAGCCAGGGCAGCTCCTCCAGTTCCTTCCGTCAGCCCCACTGGGACCCTTCCTGTCCCAGCAGATGTTCTCCAGTGCTTTGCCCAAGCTGCTTTGAAATCTCAAGGGATAAAACTTCCAGCCTTTCTCTTGGGAAACTCTGCCCCCAGTTCTAAGACCTCTCTACTCAATATCCTCCCAAGCTCCTATAATAATGTGATGTTTGTGGCCTTTCAGGCATTTCCACCTCCCTGTGTGGAGCCACTGTCCCAGCACTCAGTGCTGTGGGAGGTGCAGTGTCCCAGGGGAAGGGACTTGCATGAGCCAGAGTCACACCAGCTCCTCAGAGCAGCTGAAATGAGGGGTTCAGTGGCTCCTGAGGGGGGTGGTGATCTCTGGGCAGTGCTAAACCCTGGGAACTCCCACCCATTCCTGCAGACTGGCACAGTAGGATCACACAAAACAGGATAACTAACCCAGCAGAAGGAATTATACACAACGAGTCCTTACCTGTAACCACCAGCTGCATGGTGAGGTTCTTGTAGAGGCCATATTTGGGGTTGCTCAGGACCATGGTGTAGTTCCCAGCATGTTTTGGTCTCACATCTCGTATTCCCAGTCTGTATTTCAGTGGATCTGGCTCATAGCAGGTGTGGTTGTCCTTGATCAGTTTGCCATCCTTGTACCTGTGTGGGAAGTTCCATCAAGGCTTGTCATGTCCCTGTGAACCCTCAGAAACCCTGTCACCCACCCATTAAGGGCTAAAGGGTCATCCCAGCAAGGGAAATGCAGGTCTAGAATCACTGCTTGGATTGGATATTTATTCCTGTTACCCTTCCACACCAGAACTGATTCTCATCTCCAGTGCTGTGGGATAGATTCATTCCACACAGAAAAAAGGTGTTTGATTTTATCTGAATGAACAGTGCCTCTCACATGCTCAACTATGGTCTAAATGCCCCCAAATGAAGCTGAATGGGCAACAGCAAGTGTGGGAAATCATGGAATAGCAAAATGTGTGTCACCAGTTTTAAAGGAAGAGATGAATTCAGCAGAATTGTCTCTCAGGATGTCTCTGTGAGCCTTTACTGCTTCTGAAAAAGTTAAACTCTGTGACCTGGAGAAGGTTGGTCCATAGGGAGGTCAGTGAGGAATTCCCAGCCTGGAATATTCCCTCAGGGCAGGAGAGCAGCATCTGCAGGAGAGGCCCCTCTCCACTGCTCCCCTCACACGTGGGGTTATGGTTAGGAAACAGGCCAGGCTTTGCCACACATGGAGCTTTGGGGCTGGTGGAAGGATGCTGGGGCATCTCCCACTGCCTGAGGATGCTGGAAACTTCCTCTGCAGTCATAAAAACAACCATCCTGAGAGACCTCCAACATCAACAGCTGGGGCTCCAGGGGAAGGCAGCTCTGGTGGTCCCAGGCAGCCACCAAAGAGCCCCACAGTGAGTCCAGGAACAAAGGCTTGGCAGGGAGAGGGGGTCGCTCCCCACTTCAGCTCCCAAAACATCCCCATCCCTAAATAACAGCAGCAATTAAAAACACCTCCTGGCACTGCTTCCACTAAAATTAGAGGATTTCATGTTATTTCACTGCTAATAAAATGCAGCAAGGCCAGCCCTGAGCATCCTTTTGTTGCCTGCCAGGCTCTCAGCTGGCTGAGGGCAGGTGCTCCAGGGAAATGCCATCTTCTCTGCCAGGACAGGCACGCCCCTGCCAGCTGTCTCATGGGATTTAATGCAGTTAAAGATGGAAAAGGCACTGGATGGGGTCGTTAAATACAGAGCAGGAGAGAGGACAAGTCATGAAAGGGTAAAGAGAGACTTGAATATCTCCTGGAGCTGCTGTTGGTTGCCCCTCCTGTTTAGCAGATCCATTGCACTCCTGGTGGAGCATTTAGAGGACGATTCACTACAAGGATCTGTCAGCACAGGATTGGAGGACATTATTTAAATGTTCTAGAGAGAAACAATTTCTTATGTTAAAAATATGTCCTTTTGCTGTTATCCCCTGCCCCTTTCAGACTGACCACCACTGCTGGGGGTAAGCAGGAAACCCTTCCCTGAGACCTTTCTCCTTGGATCTCCCAAATCATTCTGTGCCCAGAGAAAGTGAAACACACTTTTTTCCTTGGAGGGCAAGGAGAAGAACACAGCCTGGGTGTGAGAAAGGGAAAGATAGAAACTTCCAGAGACACTGAGGGGTTTGATCTGCAGCCTTGGAAGAAGCTTGGATGGATGTAAAAACAATGTACACGACGTTAAGCAGTAAAATAATAAACTTATGTTTTTATAGTTTTAAGTAAGAAGATGCCTTAAGTAAGTAGGAATTGCTAAGTATTGGGTAAGATGGTGAAGGGTTTATAGTGTAAGGGTGGAATTGTACAGAGTAAGCTGAGGGTTCAGATGTTATAATAGAAGCATATGTGTGCATGTGGGATAGGAGCCCACTGGATAAAAGTATCTGCAGTGCAGCAGAAGTGAGTAAAGGTGATAGGTTAGAAAAGCAAAATTAACTTTGTGACAACTGTCCATTGGATCAGAAAGTTCTATATTGTCTTGTAATGAAGAACTTGTGACTACTTTGAGCCATGGCTGACTGTGTGCTCTTTTAAATCTCATGGCCTTTGAGACTGATGTTTATCTGAGCAATAAATTGTTCTTAACCCAACTGTGGTCCCATCCCTTCAATTAAAGCAGTGACAATAATACCTGGGAATGATGGCCCAGCCTCCCAGAGCTCAGGAGCCCAGAGTGGAGCCACAGCTCCTCAGCTGAGCTCAGCCCACAGCTCTGAGCCCATCTCTGACCTGTGTGGTGAGTGAGGAATGGTGGTGATCTGTTCCAGACAGGATTCCTAAAGGAGCCCAGGTGTTCCTGCTGTTGCTGGGGCACTCACCAGGTGACAGTGGGCCGAGGAAAGGCATCCACCTTGGCAGCCAGCTTGAGGGACTTGTGTCCTGAGGTGATCTCGTAGTAAGGCCCTTTCTTGTGTGAGACCGTGATGTAGGGTTTTTCTGGGGAGAGAAATGAGCAGGGAGACTTGGAATGGCAGCTCTGGCACAGCACAGAGCTCACACCTGGGATTGCTCTGTTCCCACCTGGGATTTTTTCCAATACAGACCTGCACACAACCAAATGGACCAGGCTGTTCCCTCAGCTCCCCTTGCAGCCCAGCCTCAGCCAGGAAGGGCTGTTCCCACATGGAGGAATTCACATGGAAAGCAGAGGATATGCCCTTGCATTGCCCCTGGGGCATCTCTTGTCCAGGTGGAGCCCACAGGAGGGATTTTCCAGGGTCTCAGCAACCCTGCTTGGTGCCAGGTCTTTCAAGCAGTTCAGCTCCCCAGACATTACAGAATCCCAGAATGGTTTGGACTGGGAGGGACCTTAAAGCCCATCCAGTGCCATCCCTGCCATGGCAGGGACACCTCCCATTGTCCCAGGCTGCTCCAACCCGGCCTGGGACACTGCCAGGGATCCAGGGGCAGCCACAGCTGCTCTGAGCACTGTGCCAGGGCCTCTCCACCCTCCCAGGGAGGGATTCCTTCCCAATATCCCATCTAAATGTACCTCTTGAGTTTGTTTGAAGACATGGGAGCTGACTCTCATTGACTAATTAGAGGTTTTAGATGATTAAGGTTGACTTTATCCCTAGTGCCATTTCAATCAACAGATTTTAGAGCCTGGCATTGTCCTCTAAGCTGAGCACTGCTGGTTCCTGGTCCATCCTGGTTTGGCTGCAGCACTCACCATACACGGTGACAGTGACATTGGCCTCCAGCCTGGTGGCATTGAATGTCCTGCAGATGTACAGGCCCCCATCTTCCATGGTGACATTTTCAATTACCAGGCTGCTGCCAGCTTTGTACACCACATCACTCTGGTCCATTGTTCTCCTGGGGTGGGGGTGCTGGGAGACACAAAAAACAGGGTCAGAAAGCAGAGTAAACTGGATGATTGTGCTCGCCCTTTCCAAGGCTGCCAGTAAAGGAAAGCAGTGATTTGTATCAAAACCATCACATCTCCCCATCACTGAAATAAATAATATAAAAGGCAGATCAGCAGGAAGAGCTCTTGTGTGAAGTTTCATTATCAAGTCTAATAAGAGAGAGAAGCAGAGTGGAAAGGTGGCACTTTGTGCTCAGTTCTGGGCAGGTAAACAAGGGGATGCATCCCAGCCCTTCTCCAGGACTGAATCCCAGGATCTCAGGGTAAAACTGCTGCAGGGTCAGAGCTGTGCTCTGAGGGTTTGGTTTTGAGGGTTTTTAAATTTATGTTGGTCACAGTCAGTATTTTTTCTGTATTAAAAACCTCCTGCTTTCTAAAATAAATATATTATGACAGAAATACAATATATTATGATAGCCAAGTGCCAATGCAAATTCCTGGGGAATTTTAGAAAGCATTATCGCTTTCGATAGGATTTTTGATCCCATAGATTTGGCCAAGAAGTTTTACATTTATAATGTTAGAAATATAAGGAGAGTTCATTGGAAAACTAATCTTTTCCACCATATGGGGTTCAAGAAACCAAATTCATTCAGTAACACTGTAGTGCCTGGACCTCTATAAATTCTGTTATATTTTCTGTAGTTTCCTCACCAAAACAAACTCAGACATTATTTTTTTTTTTTAAGGAAACAAATCAAAATTAATCAGTTTTTAGGAATCATATTTTACACCTTCCCAAAAGGCTTAGATGTTTCTTTACAATGCATATTTTGCTGAACTAAAAAGAAAAAAACCCCAATTATTTTAATTCTTGGCACCAAACAGACCCAAGAATAAAATCTCAGACAAATGAACTGATCTGGGAAATGATCCCCCTCTATTTTGTTTTTTTAGAAGAAGTGAGAGGGTTTGGTACCTCAAATGTTAATTCTCTTACTTATTTCTACTTCAAATTTGGCACTTTTGTATTGTATCCACAGAAAGCTCATGACTCAGAATTTACATTTCATTCTTTGGGGATGATTTCCACAGGTTCAGCTGTGTTTTCCTTTGCTTTTTCCTACTTCATAAATACCAAAATAGATGAGGAGATTGACAGCTTACAACCTGCATTTGAGACTTGTCACTGTGAGACAGCCAGGACAGAAGGAATGAAGGAGTTTTTCTTCCCAAAAAGAAGGAAACATGCCTGGCTTTTCTTGCCAGGGTTTATTTAGTGAGGTTTGCAGTTTAATCTGCAGGTTCAAGTCGGGCTGAGAAGTTTTAGATTCATCCAAACACAAAGTTCAATCAATGATAGGCTTATAAATGGTTGGATAATTTCAGAAGAAGTAATAATGAGGTTTTCTCATGCCTGTGAATTTTGGGAGGAGGGGGAATGCAGGGACTCCATGCACTCACTGTGCCACGGGGACACGTCCAGATGAACTCGATGCGCCCGTTGATGAAGGTCTCTGCTTTGCACTCCAGCTTGAGAGTTTCTCCAACCAGCAGCTTTCTGGCACTTGCCTTCAGAGCCAGGTTCTGTATTCTGCCCTCTGCAATGGGAGAGGCAAAGCTGTGAGCAGCAACACTCCCTGCATCAGTCAGGGATCCCCCACTGGATCCCTGCTCACATGGACACAGTCAGGAATGGCTGCCCTGCCATGTGCCATGGCTCCAACCCTCTCATCAGCTCCACAAAAAAGAGTTTCCAAAAGTGACTCCTCAAAATGAGAGGATCCTCTTTTGCTGGACATGAGACCTGCTACCCCTGCCCTCTCCTGCCCAGCTCCCTTTTCTTCCTGAATGAGATTCCCAAATCCTTGAATGGGGTCCCCAAATCGCCCAACAGGATCCCCAAGTCTTGCTCTTACACCTTTGTCAATGCCTTAAATACATCAGCTCTGAGCTTCCATCAGTTTTTGGTGCTAAAACCAAAGCCACACCTGGGCACTGACAGTAACATGACAGAAAGGGATTTCCTGGGTCCTTTTGAGCTGCAGAGGGATGGCCTAAGAGATTTTGTAGGTTTGTATTCATTATTTTAATAAAAAATTACTCCAACAAGGAATAAAAAGGAGAAAGAGAGAGATTTACAGGACTTTTATTTGGCTGCCACACAAATTTACAAGGCTGTTGTTCAAAGCTGAGTGCTGACTGTGTAGAAAGATGCCATAAGCTAGTGGGAATGAAGTCCGAGTAAATAGAAGATATATGAGGAGATAAAGAACATACATGGAAAACAAAAGGAAAATAAATTCTAATTGGTTTCATATAAATGCCCAGCACTCAAAAATTTAATGTTTAGTTGCTTCAAATTCAGATTTTAATTATGAGACGAAGCTCAGCTGTAAATCCAAGGGAAATGGTGTAGTAAATCACCAAGAGAAAATCTATAAAAAGCAAAGATGTGAATTAGCAGTGTAGTGAGGTTTTTATACGATGATCACACGTGGTTAATGACCAGAAGCAAAAAGAAAGCTGCTTGCTGTTTGCTTTGTCCTGAACCAGCAGTTGTTTTAATGTAAATACAGCTCAATCCAAGCAAACAAAGCCTTGGTGGGGTTTGAATAAAACACTCCTGTTTTGTACCACCTCAGCACTTGGTCATTTTTCAAAACCAGGAGTGGCTCCAATCCAAGTTCTATTGAATAGGGAGAAAAAAAGGAAGAAGGAGTTTACTTTTAGCATTCCAGTTTGGACTTGCCACAGATGCAGCCCAGGGAGATGTCTCAGACAGAGCTGAGGCTGAGCAAGGAGTGACACCCAGGAGGTGCCAGGGACACTGAGGCACTCACCCAGTCTCTGGGCCATGTAGTAGGAGTTGAAGACGCTGCCATTGACGTGGGCCGAGCACGTGAGGATCCCAGAGGGCACAAAGGAGTGGGAGGGGATGACAAAGCCTCTCTTGGGGTCCCACACCATCTTCTTGAAGTTGATCTCTGCAGAAGAAGGGTACTGCAAGGGAACAGACACAGAGTGAGAATCCTGTTCCCCTCGGATTGCTCTGCCTTAGGGGCAGGGCAGGGCTTTGACCTTGCCCAGGGCTTTGGGGTCTATGTCCACACAGATCTGCAGCAGCAAAGAGGAAAGCCCTTCCTAAGGCAGGAGTTCTCTGAAACTCAGCACGTGGGCAGCCACTTCAGGAGTCCCAGTGTCTCAGATCTCATGTTTGGGAGTCATTTCCCTCATCCCTTCTTTGGAAATCATTATGCCCATTTTATGTGAATTTTGTGGAGTGATCTTTTTGCAGGTGTTTCCTCCCAGTGCCACATGAAGCTACCACACATTTTCCTCATTGTACTTTAAAAACATGTGTGAAGTTAGATTCTCCCTAAATCAGAATTGTTCACTAACTCACTAATTCACTCACTCCCCCTAAATCAGAATTGTTCACTAACTCACCAGAATTAGTGTTCACTAACTCACTATTCACTCACTCTCCCAAAATCAGAATTGTTCACTAACTCACCTGACTGTGGTTATCTATGAGCTCTGGCCTGTGGGCACTCCCCAGATTCTCTCTGTCCCACAGAATGGGGGGAGACACTCTCAGAGCACCCCAAGGATTGCCATGGAAGCAGCCTGGGTGACTTAGGAGTGTAAATCACAGAAATAAAAGAACTAAAGCACTTTGGGGTCTAAATTCATAAATACTTGTAATGTTGTGAAATTCTTGAAAAAATCCTCTCAATTCTGCTTATGAGGAAGAAGTGAGAATAGAAAAGGCGAAGGTGGAAAACAAACTGGAGCAAAAATTAATTTCATGAGAATGAACCCTCCTCTGTCTACCCTTGGACAATACAGTGTCTCAGATCTCATGTGTGGGACTCATTTCCCTCATCCCTTCTTTGGAAATCCTTATGCCCATCTTCTAAGAATTTTGTGGGGTGATCTTTTCACAGGTGTTTCCTCCCAGTGCCACATGGAGCTACCACACATTTCCTCACTGTACTTTAAAACATGTGTGAAGTTAGACTCCCCCAAAATCAGAATTGTTCACTAACTCACCTGACTGTGGTTATCTATGAGCTCTGGTCTGTGAGCACTCCCCAGATTCTCTCTGTCCCACAGAATGGGGGGAGACACTCTCAGAGCACCCCAAGGATTGCCACAGAAGCAGCCTGGGTGACTTAGGAGTGTAAATCACAGAAATAAAGGGACTAAAGCACTCTTGGGTCTAAATTAATAAATACTTGTAATGTTGTGAGATTCTTGAAAAAAAACCTCTCAATTCTGCTTATGAGGAAGAAGTGAGAATAGAAAGGCAAATATGGAAAATAAATTAGAGCAAAAACTAATTTAATGAGAATGAACCCTCCTCTGTCTACCCTTGGACAATACCAGTGTTGAGCAGCTTGGCTTTTGTTGGGGGGAATAATCAGTTTATTGTTATTATTAACACACAGGGAAATCCTCTATTTGCTAGAGGGAATGTAATTTACTTTCCAAAAATTTTGAAAATCCTGGATTATAATGTGCAAAAGAACTATGTGAAATTAAAAGAGCTCTCTGAAATGCCTGGGGAGGTTCAGGGGTTGGCAGGTGGGGGAATGGAAGCACAGGTAGCTCTAGCTCTCCCAGCAGGACACAGGGAGGCTCTTTAGGACTGAGGATGCTCTTTGGAGAGTTGAGATCACTTCTGCCCCAAAAATGAAAAGTTTGGGCAAACCTCAGTGTGCCTGCAGTTACCTCATGGTAATTAACTTTATTTGCTTCTCCCTCCTCCTCCTCATATCCTGGCTGCTGAAAGGTGAGGCAAGGGGAGGTTCTCCTTTTCAGAGAGACCCTGCTTCAGCTCTGGGAGCTAACCAAGGCACTGAAAGCAGGAATTTCACCCCTGATGGAACAGTTTTGCTCCTGTTCCTGTTGTGGGCAGCTCCTGTTTGTCTCCCAGCAGTCAGGACTCTGGTTTGGCAGGGCAGCTTAAATTGGATTCAGTTTAAACAATCCTCCTGTTCACACAGCTTGCAGCTTGGGGCTCTGACACACAAGTGACCAGGCTGGCCTTGGTTTGGGTCAATTGTTACAATTCCAGCATGGACCAAACCCAGAGGAATTCTGGCTGAGGAACTGGTGATGCTGCATTGGAAGGGGGGACAGCCAGACAGTCGCTGTCTTTTGGAGCAGCATTTGTTCTGACAGCAGTAGGGAACAAGGATCTCTTGTAAATGCTTTTGAAATAATCAAGCTGTGGCATCTCTGTTTAGAACCATGAGGAAAAATAGGAAAAATTACAGAAAGAGATCTGAAACCTGAGGCATAATCATGCTTTAGCACTCGTGAAGGTCAAAGCTGGAAGTGGCAAATGCACACTGAACCAGATCAGTGACTAAACAGATTTGACATGACTGAAAAAACTCTTTTTGCCCCAAATTAAAATCACATTAAGCAAAATTAAAAGCCTGAGCTGTGTGTCTTAAGCATGAGTTTGTTAATAACAAAGATGATATATTGAGATAGCTGGGATCTGCTTAGTATAAGCAGGAGGTACCTTTCTCTGAGCATGTTTAAAGAGAGTACAGTGATTTTAAAGTATAATGGTAACATAAGGAACTTAATTTACAGTGGCAAGAAGTCCATTTTCCACAAGAATAATAAAACGTGATAAAGCTGAACTTCAGGGTTTGGCAGCTCTGCTCCCCAATGCCTGGAGGAAGGGAGAAGGAAAAATAACCCTACTCAGGAGGCCCTTTTCCACACCACACACAGATTAAACATCTTCATAAAATATTCACAAATACCAATTTAAACAATCAAACAAAAGAGCGTCATTGCTGCTCGAAGGAAATCACAGTGGCCTTCCTCCCTTTGAAGTGTTGTCCTCCCTGTCCAGTTGTCTCCTGGAGATTAAATTTGGAAGGAGAGGATGTTCTAAATTTGTCTGGTGGGCTGGCTCGCCTCTCCTCCCCCTTGCTCACCTCCGCCCCTGTCCTGCCCCGCTTCCTCCTGGCGCGGAGCCGCCACCCCGGCGCTGTGGGGCTGCCGAAGGATTCCAGCTTTTGTGTTCTTCAAACCCTGCCCTGCATCAGTGTCTAACTCCAAACTCCATCCAGAGTGTTAGTTACCGTCTTCACATTTTGGTCAGACAAAACAGTTCCTCTAGGCCTGAGAGTCAAGGACACTCTACTGCCTCAGGCCCTGAAAAGTATCAAGAAAAGTGATTTGGAGGGAGCAGACTGGGGGAATATGACTTCACTGCCTGAAGCTGGAATTGGAGGATTAACCTCTGGTACGTAAATGGACCAAATTTATAATTGTCTGAAAAACTTGTGACCATCGTCCATCCTGGGTGTGTCCTTGGTGGTTTCTGCACTGCTCAAGGTGAACATACTGAAGACCTTTAATAAATATCCACTTTATTCTCTTAGTCTTGTCTAGCCTCTGTTCTAGGTAGGCACTAAAGGCATCAGTGGGATTCCCAACCAGGGCCAAGCCAGCAGTGCCATCCACAGCTGGATCCCAGAGCTTCCCGAGGTGCCACATCCCAGCAGCTCCTTTGGGAGCTGTGCCCAACCTCTGCCTCCCTGCCCTGAGCCCCAGCTGCTCAGCCTTGGAGGGGAAATCTTCTGGGGACAGCTTTTTGTGGGAGAGATTTCAGTGGAGGTTTCATTCCAGCAGCCAGGCTGCAGTTTGTGTTTGGAGAAATGACTGAAATTTAGCTGGGAAGCAGGAAAAACAGGTCTGCCCATCAATAATAAATGTGGAAATGGGAATTCCAAGGTCAGCCTGATGCTGCCAGGGTCTGCAGCTCTGTTCCAGCCATGAATTTGGTGAAGCAGGCTCAAATCAGAGGGGGATGTTTCATTCTTATAGCCAAGGAGGAAGGTGGTAGCACTTATCCAGCCTAATATGATAACTGGAGAGGAGCCTCTTTCCCCACTTTTTTAATCCCTGCTGATGAAATTTAAAATTAGAGATCTCCAAAGCAATAAGGCTCCTGCTGTCCCTCTGCACCTCTCCTGGGAACGTGGCATGGGTCCCAGCAGGAGCTGGAGTCCTGTCCCAGTCCCCTGTGATTCCATGTGCTGCCTCCCAGGAGAAGGGGACATCTGAGGCATGGAACTGCCACGAGGAGCAGAGATGCTTAGACCCTCTGTGCCATGTCCAGAACAGCCTCATCCCTCGCAGTCCCTCCAGAACAGGCTGGAAAAGGGGCACAGGATGAGCTCCTGTTCCCTTCAGGATTTCCTGAGCTGGCAGACTGGCAGGGGAAGGGAAGGGCACAGAATTCCTGACGTAAAATGCAGGATTGGAGCCAGGAGACTTCTGTCCTGTTCCTCACTCCATGACAGGCTACTCTGGAGTGCAGTTCTGAAACCCTTTAAATGAGTGACTCTATCGACTGATCAGGGCCCAGACCTTAAATTTCCATTTTTATTATCCCAAACAGCCTTGGCCTGCACAGACTGTGCTGTGACCTTGACATTCAGGTGTAACTGCTGCCAAAGGGATGGATGCTGGAGCCATCTATTCCCAAGGCTGAAACTTGGTTTGAATTGATGAAATGAAGCAAAAATGGGCAATTGTTCTAAGGAGGTTCAAGGTATAAAGAGAGAACCTTTCAGAGAGAGCCAGGTGTTATGCAAAGAATTTTGAAGGAAAACAGTGCTTTGTCATCTACCTCTGCCAATTTATGGAGGAACACCAAGCCTCAACATAACAAAAAGAAAAATGCTAAACTCAGCCTAATCCCCAAAAAATCCTTTTACCCAGTTCAGCAGTAACACACTGCAAGAAAAGGTTCACGTTTGTGGATTTTCAGGGTCTTTGCTATTATTTATGGAATTTACCCAGATTGATACCCTTAAATTTTTGGTTTTTACCACTTTCTTGGTAGCCTAGACCTTGAACTGAGCTTTTCTGAAGGCACCTCTTACCTGGATGAGCTTGGGTTTGATGTCTGGGGAGGTGACCCGGCAGGGGATCACCACTATTCTCTTATCATCCGTGATGTAGATGATGTCAGGGTGTTCTGGGTGCATCTCCACAAATGGATTCCTGTAGTCTGCAGGGAAGAGAACATGGATTGGGAAAACTGCTCAGTCACTGGAAGGGCACGGCAGTGTGAGCACTGAGCTGCCCAGAAAGGCTCCCTTGGGGTCAGGACATGCAGTGACACCCTGCCACTGTCACACAGGGGACAGAGCCAATGACCATTGCATTTAGCCCCATGTTCATCCAGAAATTGCCCAGAGTGGCACATTTCTGTGCAGACACATGAAAACTGCATGGATTACCAGCTCAGGATACTTCTGGGCTTTGGGAGTCCCCCTGTCCTTCACCTGGGGATATCAACATGCATTTCTTGACTGATGTCAACCTTTAATAAGGAATGTCATGGAAATACCCCAGGGTTGTCAGCTGGAATTAACCCTCAGAGAATCAGCTCAGTGCAGAGCTGGAGCTCCTTTGCTCCACAACCCACCCTAGTTTCACTCCCAACCACACCAAGGCAGGGATGGACACAGCAGAGTGGCCATGCTGCCTTTTGTGGGGTTTGGAGGTTCATTTTAGCCCTGAGAACTGGGAATTTTGTCCTTGGCAGACAAAAGGAACCATGGGCTTCATCAGGAGGAGAGCAAGTGTTGGTTGGAGCTGTGTGTGTGACAGGCCATGTGTGAGGTGGTGATGGTGTTTTACAAAGGCACTGTGCAAGGACCAGAGATGTGGGATTTCTGTGAGCGCCTGGGACAAGGGACTGAGCATGAACACTGGACCCAGGCAGACAAAGACCCAAAATCTGGCTGATTTCTCTAATTTCTAGTGCTGGTTTTTTACGCCAGCTTTTCTTCCACGCCACTGGTTTATTCTGGCTGCGCTTTGGCGTAAGGGCATTGCAGGAAACGTTATGTGAGAGAGATTAATTAGAATTAAAACATTAGATCTCTAATCTCCCCACATTTAGGAAGTTTCAGATACACATCTGAACTTTCTGGTCAGGCAGGCCCTGGTTCTAATCAAGCCTGGAGCTGAGAAACCTGATCTTTGAACTATAACTTTGTAGTTTGGTCCAAGCCCCAAAATAAATAGGAAATATTTATTCTCATTCCAGTGACTCGTGCACTTTCCCAAAAATGCAAAATTCTCCTGTTGAGTCACATTATGAAAATGTGTTTAGTGTTTATCCCTGCAGCTTAATCCCTCTGCAGTCTTGCTCTCCAGTTGAGCCACACTGGGAGGTATCAAATGTGACAATATTTTTATTCTACTTAAAAGAAGACACTGGATAATTAAAAGGAGATCATTGGGTTATTTGTGATAGGAAAAAGCAGAGAAAGTAGATTTTTGTCTACTGGCAACAAAGTGCAAAAAGGTGTCAGGGGAAATGTAATCACAATTATTTCTTGTCCTGTGGAGAAAAGGAAGGTCAAGGAATGTGCCACGTCACAGGGGATGGACAAAGGTATACAATGGATGGAAAAGGGTATAGGATAATGATATGGGCCAAGAGGAAATTTGCTGGGGGAAAAATTAGCTTCCTGATACCAAACTGTCCACAATTCAGGATCAAATTTTGACTGAAAAGGTGGAAGCACTGAATTTAAAATTATTTCTGCCAGTATTTTTAGAAAGAATTTCAGAATAGCACAGTTTGTTTAAGAAGTAACATAAATCAAAAGAAGGCAGCTAAGCAAATATGAAATAATCCTAAAAGGCAGGAAGATATTGAACTGTGAAATGATTGATGCATCTTAGTCAAAACAGAATAAAATGTCTCAAAAATAATTCAAAAAATAATTATACTTTTTTGTTCAGGAAAAAATATAATTATTTAACCCATTCTCCACCATCTTTCCAAAACTCCAAGACTCATCTCTACCAAATCTTCCAATTCACAAGGGACCTAACATTAATCTACCTTTTTCCAGCTGACAACAGGACAGGTATGGTGTTACTGATGGGAAGGGAAGCAGGGATTTGCAGGGCATGTGACAGAAGCTGCATTTCAGTCCTAACTGACTTTTAATAGCAGCTTGCTCCTGAATTGCCACATGTCCAACCAGGGGCTGCAGATCAACTATCCCAGATAAGCTACAATCTGAATTGGAAGCCAAACTAGATAAATCTGGCTTTCTACCATCAGTTTTTGAAATCTTGATGGTATCTTAAAATCACCATGCACTTAGCAGCAGCAAGAGGCAGTTTCTGGGTGATAAAGATTGGGAAAAGGAAAGGATGGCTTCAGCTGTGGCGATTGTTAATCAATGTGGGTGCTGGGTCTCCTGGGCATCAATCTGACTGTCTTTAAAAAAATAAAAAGAGGAAAAGGATTTTTATTTTTTGGGTTCTCCTCTTTGCTAAGCCAGTGAGGTGTCCTAGAGCAGATGGCTGTGATTTGTCATCTCAGTGATTTGTGTTATCTCAGTGACTTGTGTTATCCCATTGCTTTATCCAGTTTATACCCAAGCCTGGAGAGTTCTCTGCTTATGAAAGGGCTTTTCCTTCTCTGTTTCCATCTGCAATATCAGAGCTCCTCAACAGGTTGGGGGGATACCTGTGGATGGATACCTGTGGGAACCACTGGGATTGGCCCAGTTGGTCAGAGCAGGGTGCTAATCAAGCCAAGGTTGTGGTTTTGAGTCCTGTTTGGCCATTCACTTAAGAGGACTCCATGATCCTTGGGTGTCCCTTCTGACCTGGAATATTCTGTGATTTCAGCTCCTGGAGTGGGGTTCTGCTGTGGCAGCAGCTTGTGGGGCTGCCCTGCTCCAGCTCTGACATGGGAGCCCATGCAGGAGGTGAGGGCTGCACTTTGGCCATCAGGGGACAGTGACAGGGCCAGGCAGCTGGAGAAGGTCAAGCACCTGGGGCTGTCCCCGAGACCAGGGTGGCTTTGTTTCCCTCCCTAACTGTGGGACTCTGTGCAGAAGGAAAAAACAATGTCACAGAATCCCAGAATGGTTTGGGTTGGAACCTTAAAGCTCATCCAGTTCCATGGGCAGAGACATCTCCCACCATCCCAGCTTGCTCCAAGCTCCATCCAGCCTGGCCTTGGACACTTCCAGGAATGGGACAGCCTCAGGTATCTCAGTCATCAAGCACTAAAGAGCCCCAGGACATGGAGAAGAGCTCAAACCTTGTGTGTCCTGCTCCAGCTGCTCCAAACCCCCTCCTAAGCAAGAGCAAGGCAATGCCATTGGGAAGGAGAGGCTTTCCAGCACTTTCCAGGCAGCTGGGCTGCTCACTTAGCAGATAAGCAAATATGAAGTGGCTCGGCTTTGGGGCTTAACAGAATGGCAAAGGATAAATTCTGAGCTAATCAACTGCCAGCTGATACCTTTGTTATGGTTTGAGCAGACAAAAAACCGAAACCTCTCAGTAGTTCAGACTGACAGTGGCGTGGAAAAATGATATGCTGGAACATCAGGAGTGTCACTGCCAGCTTTACAACCACGCTCACCACCTCCAGTCCACCAGCAATCAGTTAACTCCTTGTAAAAAAGTCTCTCAGAGACAGAACTTCTTGAAACAAAAGGGACAGGGTCACTTTTCTTTAAAAATGATAACCTCAGCCTGGAGGAAGATCTCCAGTTCCAGGTGGTGTAAATCAATTGCACTCAAGCATTGCAATCTGGAGAGCTGTGGCATGGGAAATGCAGGTGTTGTCCTCACCACGGTCACCGGCACTGAACTCCGAGGGGAAATTCCTCAGCAAAGAAACCCTTTATGAAAGCAGAGTATTTCCCTGTAGTTTGGCACATCTGTTCCTCCCGAGCTGGGAAGGTGAAGTGCCCTATGAATCTCACCCAGAAAGAAACACCCAGCAATTCCCAGGGGATAATTAAAAAGAATGATTTACCGCGGGCTGCAAAGCTCGTTACACGTGAAGAAAGACAAGAGCTGAAGCACAGTGGGGACTTATCAGCTGCAGCCGCAGCTCGGAGCCGAGGGAAAGGCCCTTGCATGGCTCTCAGACTGGATGTCTGGCTGCCCAGGTCAGTGGAAGTTTGCAGGAAGCCCAGGCACGCCAGGGTGTTGCTGTTTCGCCAGCAGGGCCCGGCAGGGAACACAAACACAGCCAAGGAAGCGGCGGCAGCGGGATGGGGCGGGAAGGGCCTGCCCGGCCCCGGGGACAGACAGACGGCGAGCGCGGAGCGCACAAAAGCAGCTCTAAGGTCAAATGTTTTCCTTCAGGCACTGAAACCTTTCACGTTGAGATGCTCGTAATGACCAGGAGGAGATGAATTGCTGCTGGAGATGAGATTTGGGAGGGTTTCCAGCTCAGCTGGGCAATCTCAGCTGTCCCCTCACACCTCCCTAGCCCGGAGCCGAGGGGTTTAAACCCCTCAGCGCTGCACTCAGCAGGTTGTCGATTCAATCTCTCCTACAGCTCTTTATTTCCGTGTCTGTGCCTCTGAAACCTCCTCCTGACACACACACACAGAGGATTTTATACAAGATTTGGTGGTTTTTTTTTTTTTTTTTTTTTTCATTCCTGCACCGTGACAGCGATTTGTCTGGTGGTATTTGTCTCACAGCCGAGCCTCGGAGCTGACATCGCCTCTCCCTTCAGGTGCCGCCAGCTCCGAGGATGATGAGCACGAAATGGCCTCTGAGGACAGCTATTCACTGCTGCTCATGTCCGTGAAATTCCTCAACATTCTCATTTTGCCTCTCGCTTTGTTCCAGATAAAGATAATTCCCTCGCCCTCGCCATTTATTTTCTTCACTCAGCCATACCTAAGCTGGGGAGCCTGCACAGAGTTTCACAGGTTCTTTAAGTTCATGTTTTGACATAATCCCCATGAAGTTTGTCTTCATCAAGGTCAAAAAGCTTCGAGAGGAGGTTTATAACCTGTTCTTTACAGTAATAGCAGCATTAGCAGTGCGGTGACACTTTGGGCAGAGCATTTTGGAAAGCTTCACAAGGAAACAGCCTGGCCTGCTGAATTCCCCCTGGTGACCCATCAAAGCTGCCTCTAGGTACAGGAGTAACTCTTATAAAGGCACTTGTTTTGAAACTGGATCTTTGAAAATAAAAGACCTTTCAGTTTGGCAGGCCAATGAAAAGAATTGGTGGTGGAATGTTTAGATTAAACAGAAAGCAGAATATTTTCTCTTTAGGCAAAACAAAAGTGACTGCAAAACCCCCAGAAGCCATTCTGAGTCAACATGAAGCATTCTGTTTTGGTCAAATGAAATGCATTCTTCCCCTGGAGATTACTGTTATGAACACAGGAATATTTGTAGAGAAAAAAATATTACTCTAAAAAGTGTTAACTTCAAAAATTCTAGAAGCAAAATGCTTCTTGCTGCCAAGCAAATATAGGCAAAAAGGAAAGATTTATATTTTAAAAATCCCAACAAAACACCACAGAAAAAGAAGCCTCCATGCTTTGTCTGGAATTATGTTTCAAACCGCAGAAGAATTTATAAATTCTGACCCCCACCAGATTTTAGGCAGGTTTGATTTTGTGGAAAATACTCCCCAGCTTTACCTGAAGTCCTATTAAGAATAGGACTTCCCCACCTGGGGGAAGGCTCAGCAATTAGCAGCTAACTGAGTGGATAAAAACCAGGAAGGAAGCAGTGGAGGAAGTGTGTGATTCTGGCCTTTGGGCTTTCATTTAGAAATTCTTGATCCATGGGGAGGGATCCTCTCTCCCTGCTGAGCTGCCAGGAGCTGGCACGGCTCACTCATTGCATCCTTCAAGTCTCCTCTGCGTTAAAGTGAGACCCTGCAGGATGTGATTTGAAGGCACTGAATGCCTTGATTCAGAGCTAAAAGCATCCTGCTTTTCCCTTGGATGCAGCCCTCAGTCCTGGAGGGTCCTGCCCAGGGCACAGCCTGTGCTCTGTGTGCTCTGACACCGAGCTGGGATGTGCAGCCAACCCTCCCAGCACTGCTGTGGGCAGGGACAGCCACTTTATCTGCAGGGCACACAGCTCAGCAGCTGCCTATCTCAGCTGGCCCAGGTCTGGCAGCAAGTCTGCAGCCTCAGAGAAAGAAGAAATGCAGCTCCAGCTCTGTTCCCACTGGTAAAATCTTGGGAAAAGTGAGCCAAAGCCCAAAGCTGTCACCCCAGCCCTGCAGTTCTGCTTCTCACTTTCTTATTATCTCTGTGAACTGTCAAGAGGATTAGGGAGGCAGGAATCAGCTTCAAAGAACATCAGAAGCAAAATATGATCTCATCTGAGGGGCACTTCCATGCACTTCCAGCCTCTTTAGATATCTCATGGTGGGAAAGGGATGAGGCCAATGGGGCTGCTCATCCCTGTGATGTGAACCCCACCCTGGTGCAGCACTTGGCCCACCTCTCTTCACTCTCTTGGACCACTCTCTTCACTCCTGCCCTTCCCTGGGGCTGACCAGCAGGGAGATGCTCCAGCAGGACAAGTTGTGCTTGGATGCATCCCCCTTTTCCCTCTGGAATGGCCTCAGCCATTCATGCTCCCATAAAAATGTCTGTCTTGCTTCAAATTTGATTTCCAGTCCTTGTGCTCTGGACTCCTGGCAGGGCTGCACTGTGGCTGGTGCCTTCATGGCTCCCACATGAGCTTTACAAGGAGCCAGAACTAAAATTTTCTGTGGGGGCATCTTCTGGATTTCCTGTGCTCTTGTGAACACCAGTGCTGAGAACCAAAGAGGTGGAGGCAAATCACTCCCTCAGTCTTGTGTCCCTCTCTCTCACTACCACTGAGGTGGTGGGGACCTCAGCAGCTGGGTGGGGACACACTGTTCAAATATTCACTGATTAATTCTCCACTGTTAAAATGTTTGTGTGTTCAAAGTGAGCCCCCCTGGAATGAGCAGGAATTGGGGAATCCGCCCTGTTCTGCTCAGCCCTTGGTGGCAGCCAGCACTGGGCTCACACACAGCACTTTGTGCCTGTTGCACTCAGAGGAGGTGGGACTGATGTTTCTGAAGCAGTTACTTGAGAAGCAGCTCTATCATGGCCATAATTATTTCAAGAAATAGAATAACAGCCCTGCTTTGCATAAAGGGTGAAGGATGTTGCTGGCCCCATGCACTGAGGAGGTGCCTCTCTCTCACAGCCCTGCAGCTGTGGCACAGCAAATGCCATTGGGGGTGGGCAGGAATCCCAGCCTGGAAACCTGGAGGAACTTTTCCAGACACTCTTTGGCAAGATGTGCCCAGCTCCAGTGACCTCAGCACTAAATTCACACAAGGTGGAGGCAGCAGGACTGGGTTCCTTGCTCTGATCACTGACTCAGGGGTACAAAATGTGCAGCAGATCCTTGACTGTGACCCAAGGGCTGCTGGGGGAACATGGAGCTGAGGCAGGATTTGAGCCAGGAGCTCTTCCAGCTGACCCCCCCAGGACTCTGACTTTGCTGACACTGACAGTATTTCAAATAGCTGAGAGCTGCAAGTCCTGACTCCTGTCTAGACTGGAGCCTGGGGTAGCCCTTTGGGAAGGTGGAATGAATTTTTGCTTGATTTGCCCTTTTCTTCCTCCTTCTCTAAGCCATGTTACATTTTCTATGTGCTGAGAATATCTGTGTGTATATGTGAGACAGGAAAGGCAATGGGATATTGAAAATGTGGAATGTGGGAAAGATATGGAATAAGGGGTGGATGCTGACCTGGTTTTGTCTGGAATAGTTTTTTTTCTAGCTGGAGCAGTGCTCTGTTTTTGATTCAATATAATAATAAAATGGATAACACACTGTCAAGAGGACTGTCTGTATTTTCACACACCTGCCCTGTCCCTTGGCACAGGGATCCCAAAGGCTGCAATAAATGGGGATATTCCTCCCAGGGAGGTGTCCCTGGTCAGGAGGGGTAACTGCAGAAGGCAGAGGGAAGCAGATGCTGTGTCTGGGTGGCTGTGGCAGCATTTCCCATGGAGCTGCCACTGCAGTGTGGGACCAGACCCTGCCTTTCCCTGCAGAGATTATCCCTCAGAGCTGAGGTGGAATTAACTCTGTTAAGAACTCCCAACTATTTCTGTTCCAGCCCTGGGCTACTCTGTATTTCCAACAGGGAGAAGGGGTTGTCTTCCTTTTAATGATGATCCTTGGGACTTGCAGCTGCAGCAGGAGGCAGAAAAGGCCTCAGGAACAATTAATTCAGGATGAACTCCTGAGCTGCGCCTCCCTCAGTGCCCAAGCACAGCTGAGGGGTGGCAGCCGCCCCTCCTGACCCCAGGGATGAGCAGGGTCACAGCTCCACCACCCCACAGGGATCTCTGTGAGTGCCAGGTCCTGCCAGATCTCCCAGAGTCCTCCAGGGAGGCTGGGAAAGCAGGAGCAGCACAGGAAATAATGGCCAATAACAGGGCTTCCGAACAATCATGTTCTCATCTCAGTGTCAAGCAGCCGGCCAGGAATGAAGGGAAAATACCATTCCCCTTCCTTTTTTGGCAATAATGGCTTGTAACCTCAGAGGAATCTCCAGCCTTCAGGGGCTGGCTCCACATTTTCTGCCTGCACCTGGCTCAGCCTCACAAACACCCCCCTGAGCACTTGCTCTCACCACAAAACATCCACAGAGATGAGCTTTGGGCCTCACTCCTGTCTGGCACTGCCAGGATCTGTGAGTTCCCTCACTTGGAGACAGCTGATGGGATTCTCAGTGCTGCCCAGACACTGCCACAGCAATTTCCTTCAAAAGGCATGTTTAGATATTGAAGAAAGCCATAGGTGTGCTCTGAACTCCTTGTTGAAGTCCAGAGCAGTTTCCTCATCCCCAGGACAGCCTGCTGGCTTCTAACAGATATCCACAGGAACTGAATGGCAGGAAGAGCATGCCCTGAGGACAGATCCATGCTGAGGTATAAATAGCTTCATTTCACAGGGCCAAGCAGCTTCCTCAGCCTGGCAGGGCAGATCCCAGCAGGAACCTGCAGCTCCTGGGGCAGAGCCCTGCTTTGGGGTGCACAGGACAAGCCAGAGGATTTTCCACCCACTTTTCCTTCCATGGCTTTTCAAGCACAGGAGTCTGAGTAAGAGCTTTTAGAGCAGGGAGGACGTGGGACACAATTAAAGTGCACCTGAGAGGGTGATTTTGTGCTGTTTGTCAGGAGAACCTTGGCAAGCAGGAGCACATCCTGCCTTTTTTTTTTTTAGATCAGCTCTGTTCCAAGAGCATCCCTGGCGAGGCATTTCATAACTTGGGATATTTTCTTCAGGAAAGTGCTCAGGCAGTCCCAAAAGGTCCAGAACGTTTCCTGCACGTGCTCCTGCCACAGAGTAATGAGGGGCTGGGTAGGCAGCCAGGGCACTGAATCTGGACAGAGAATGGAGTTTCCTGGAGTGTGGGACAGGCTGGGTTAACAATGTTGGACCTGGGGTATTTGAGCTGGGTGTAATGGGAAAAGGAAACAGCTCAGCACAAGAACCAGGGTGGATAAAGCAACCAGAGCACCAAGAAAAAAACAGAGAAAGGAAATAGAAAGGGAGAAAAAAAAAAAAGACTTCAGGAACTAAGAAGTAACGCCAAAAAACCACTTTCCAATTAGAGGAAAACTTGCTGGGAAAGCAGGATAAGGGTAAAATGGGGCTCTTTTCAACAGGCAGGAAAGTGTCACCCACATGAATGGAGCAGGTGTGTTCACCTGGAGGTGCAAAAGCTGAATTTAGCTGTGTGGGCATATCAGAGACCCATGGGAGATGGAAATCACTTCTTGTGTTGCTTCACCATCATTGGCAACACCCTGAGACCCTGAGTCAGAGCTGAGAGCAAAGATTTGTGTTTTCTGGAGGTGTAGGTTTGCAGCTCTCTTCAAATACCTTCAGACAAACTCACTGCCTCTGCAGCATTTGTGTAAGAGGATTCAAAGAACCACAAATTGGCTTTTACCAGGAAAATGAAATTGATTCACATGATTATTTGTGGGGAAGCGAAGGCTGAGCCCATCCAGCACCAGAGGAGTTCATGTCATCTCCTATTCAAGGCACTAAAAGTCATCTCCTTCATCTGAGGAGTCACAATCTCAGCTTGGAAGATCCAAGATGATTCAGTGTTTAGTAATGCATTTGTCAAGTAGATTTGAAAAAACCTCAGCATTTGGGGGGAATATTCTAACAAAAATTCCCATTATTGGAATGGTGGTTCAATAGGTTGCATTCACTTAATCACAGAGGACCATGCTCCTCTGAAGTTCCTGCTTCCATTAATTCCTAGGTCTGAACTCAATGATTCTGAAATGTGGGGGAGAGGCAGCTCAAAGGGAACAAAAATGAGCAATGGGACACTTTTTACAGTAAAATATATCCAATGCAGTCACCCAGCTCTGCTAGGAATGTCTCACAGATATAGGGACAAATGTGTAGGAGGGGAGGAATTACAAAGCATCCTGCTGGGAAGGTCCATGCCTGGGGAGGAAGGGAAAGAGAGAGGGCTTGAGCATTCAGGATGAATCTTTGGAAAAGCAATGTGACAGCAAAGTCCTTTAGGATTGAAGAATTTAGTCTTAAAAGGAAAGGAGGTTTAGGAAGTATCTGTTATTTGGGACACTAAACTGATGGGACAATCCAGCTTTCAAGTCCTGGGGACACAGTCTCAAGCTGCGCCAAGGGAGATGCAAGCTAGAATTAAGGAGGAAGTATTTTACAGAAAGAGTGGTCAAATACTGGAATCATCTACCCAGGGAGGTGGTGGAGTCATCATCCCTCGAAGAGTTTAAAAAAAGACTGGATGTGGCACTTGGTGCCATGATCTAGTTGAAGTGTTAGAACATGGGCTGGACTCGATGATCTTACAGGTCTCTTCCAGCCTAGAATTTCTGTGATTCTGTGATTCTGTGAACAGGATGGGTGATCTCTGGTTCTCACATCCATGTCCCTGAGAATTCAGCTGCCATGAACACCCAGATGCATTTGGTCTGTTCAGAGTGTCAGAGCTGCTGCTCCCTCCTGGGCCAGCAGAGAGGCGGAAGCCCCTGCCCTGCTGGTTCTGCCTCAGGCAGCTCCCAGAGCCCACCACCATTTAAAAAGCAGAATCCTTACCTTGGACAAAGACATAGATGCTGGCCACGAGCCCCTGGTGCTCGGGGGTGCTGCTGGGGGCACAGCTGAGGTAGCCGGTGTCGTTGGCCGTGGCTCTCCTGAGGACGAGCTGGCTGCAGCCCAGGCCGGGCGCGTCGCGGCAGCCGCTCACGTGCACCCGCGGGCTGTCCTCCCTCAGCTGCCAGCTCGCCGACGGGGCTCCCCTGCCAGCACAACACATCCAAATCACACTGCATTCAGGCAAAAATGGGCCTTCTTCCTGGCCACTCCTTCCCAGTGCTCCTACCCTGGTCACTCCCAAAAAAATTGTAAAGGTCACCAAGACTGCGACAAAATCCCCTTACACCCATGCTACACTGTTAAAGACGTTCTAGGATTTGGACTAATACTTTCCCTACTCATCTCCCTGCCCCTATTCTCCCCCAGCCTCCCAGGAGACCCAGAAAACTTTACACCAGCTAACCCACTAGTTACCCCTCCACACACCAAACCTGAATGATACGTCCTGCTTGCACTTCCACCCATCAGAAATTGAGCTGGATCACCCCACACTGTTCCCCAGACATTCCTGAAATGCTCCCTGGGAACTGCAGCAAGCTCCTGGAGAAAAGTTTAATTTCTCTTCTAACACACTGCCTGAACACAAGTTTGTTTCTATATCACTGTATTTTAGCCACTTCAAACATTACAAAGCATCAGATAAAATTATATGTTTGTTCAAGAAGGAGGATTTTGCATATTTTAACAGCTAAATTAATGTATATTTTCTTGCACTGAGGCTGCATGGAGAGATGAGGATATTTATGTAATTTTTCATCACCTTTCTTGCTTAATCAGCAGTGACTCAGTCTTGATTTTTGTGAAGGGCCTGAAACTAATCAAGGTTTACAAATCTGGGAATATCTGCTCAGGACACTTTTTTTCCAATTCCCCTTGTGGCAGCAGCCAGACCATCAAGCCAGGAGGGCAGAGGATGAGACATTCGCCCCAGCTGAACCCTTCTGTTGCTGGATCTCTGAGCACATCTCATGAAAAATGCAATTCCATGGAGTTCAGGACAAAAAGCAGGGCCTGGGTGTCACCTGCTGTGAGACCCAGAGCTCCCAGGTGATCTAAGTCACAGCTGGATGTGCTGGAAGCATCAGGCCATGGCAGCAGGAGCTCCTGGAGCTCCCTCTGAGGGCTCTGGGGCTGAACCAGAGCTACCACACAGGCCTAGGAGATGAAGATGATGGTGGTTTTTGTAACAAACTGGTTTTTAGTGTGGAAACTGGCGGGTTGGGGGTTATCTCCTGTGGATTTTCCTGGGGAAGAAGTTGGTGATGGAGAGGGGGAGTTGTGTGTGTTGTGCTGGAGAGAGGGAGATGGGAGTTGTGTGTGTGTTTGCACTCTTCCCGAGAACAGGGGGGTTGGCTCTCCCTTCTCACTCAGAATTCCCACTGGCATTTGCTGGGCTAAGGAAGGAGTGAGAACCCCTGGACTCCCCCAGCTCTGTGCTGCCAGGGAGAAATCCAGCCCAGCCACGCTGACCCAGGGCTGAGATGGCAATGCCCAAAGTGTGAAATTCCCAGTTAGCCAAGGACTCAGAGTTCCAGTGGCCTGCAGGGGTGCAATAGGTGCAGTCAGAGCACGTTTGCCAGGACATCCAGTGACATTTCCACAAACATCCTCTTGGCCCTCGTTCCTGCCCGTCCCCCTGTCGCCTTCCTGGAGAGGAGGCGGATGTGGAGCCCTTGAGGTTATTCCCAGCACCAGGCTGACGGGAGCACTGGCAAAGGGGGAATATCCTCTCTGCTGAGCAGCCTCACCCTTGTTCTTGGATGTTCTGATGGTTGGACAGCCTCACCCCACGTCAGAGCAGCTTCCCATTGTCCTTCCGAGCACCCAGAGCTCGGGCCCACCCTACCAACGTCACTGGTGACTCCAGGACTGGGATTGCTGGTCTGGAGTAGGGAACAGAGCCAGTTCACACGGACACAGCTCCCAGCATGTCACCGTGTCCCTGCCCCTCGTCACCCACACCCCTCTGGTGTCCATCCAAGCTCTGGTGGCTCTGCAGGGCAGCACTGGGAATTCACACCTGTGCTTCCTTAAGTCTTTCTCCCCCAAAATCCATTATCCTGGTGGAAGGTGAAGCCTTTGGCTGTTGCTTTGGGATTTTCACACATCTGCCAGAAGGGAGTGGCAGCAGCAGCTTTGGCTCCACTACCACAAACCAGGAAATCTTGGCCAAGAACCCCAAAAGCCCAGAGTTGAAGGGAGGATGGACATTCCCACAGACCTGCTGGGGCTGTGCCCCATGCTATGCCCCACACAGCCCTAATGCCCCTGGCAGCACAAAGAATTCCAGAGTTCCCCTGGGCCAGGAGCTAACCTGTGAGTGTGGCAGAGGAGGCAGGAGGCCAGACATCCCCAGAGGGGCTGATCCAGGGACTCTTGCATGGAGAAACCACACTTTCCTTCTCTTCCCAGGTTTTGAATCATGTGAGCCAAAGAGCTGAAGTGCTCCGGGCCCTGGTCCCATGTTACACCCCATGCTCACATCTTTTTGTGTGTCTCAGACCTGCCATGGGGATTTCTTGCTTTGCATCCATAAAGCAACATGGGACTAAAGTGCTCATAACTCTTTCAATTATTTGTTGATTTGGTGATATGAGAAAAGTAGGGTGGTCCTCCAGATTAAAAAGGTGGGGGATGGAGAACTGCTGGGAAATGTTGATTTAATTGGCCTGGGGCACCCCAGGGACTTTGAGTCCACACAGGTTTTATGGAGAGCACCATTGAGATGTTAAAGGACTGCTCAGACTTTATTGCCATCATGTTTGCTGTTTGCCAAGCTAAAAATACCACTGGAAGGTTATTGTGACCTCGTAAGCCACATGGCAAGCTGGAGGCATTTGGAAAAAAGCTGCCTCACACTCCAGAAGACATCCCAAATTTACACAGTCTGAGCCCATTCACCTTTCACTATAACAAAGAATTAAATAGTCTGGGACAAAAATCAGAAGGGATGTGTCAGCGAAACCTAAAGCTTAGATTCATCTTCTCACTGCTTTTTTTTCCTGTTTTTAGTAACTTCTGTTGCAGGAAACCATCCAGGTAGTGGCGCCAGCCAAGGGAACCTTGCAAGAAGGTGTAAAATCCATTTGTGTGTGTGAGAGAGAATGAAATTGTGAGAGTTTGTGTTACCTTGGGCTTTTTTCCTACAACACTCTCAGAGAAAAACCTGAGAAATGTCCTCTGGCAGCAGTGAAGTGTAAAAATCCCACTCAGAACAAGTAACACCTCCATCCATCTCAGTCTGGGGCCTTTTGTGGGACCCAGCAGCTGCTGCGTGTTCTGGCACAGCAGAGTGCTCTGGGTTTGCTCCTTCCTCATGTGTCAGCTGTGTCCCTGTTCCCAGAGCATCCTCTCCCTGTCAGCACCAAAATCCTGCTGGTCCTTGCATGGCTGGTGGCACACATTGTGCCAGGACTGAGGCACTGCTGTGATTTACAGCAGCAGCACTTTGGTTTTTCACAAGTCCTGGTTAAATTTGATTTAAAGAACATGTTATGTTTAAACTGGCTGGGGCTTTGAATGTACACACGGTGACTGCTGCTTATTTAAGTGTCTGTGATGGGCTAGGTGGCAGTTCCTGGTGATCTTTGTTGTTTCCTGATGGACAGGGAGCAAAGGAGTGATTTTAGGAGGAGATGAATCTGCCCCTATTTCAGAGAGAATTTCCAGCCATGTTCTCAAGCACAGCATGTCCCACTCCCACGAGCTCTCCCCTGTGCTGACTCAGGGCTTTGCTTGGGCCCCTGAACAACACAACACAAAGAACTTGGCCAAGCTGACCCCAGACTCTGCTCCCTGCTCTGTCACAGCCCATCCAGCTCCCTCCACACAGCCCCAGCTCCCAGCTGGCCCAGCATCAGGCTCTGCTCTGTCCTGGAGCTCTGCTGGGCCAAACCAATCAACACAAGGACAAAAATCCAGCGTTTTTTGGAGCAATCCTTACCAGCATTTTATTTTTAGGGTGTCTCCTGGTGAGATGACAATTTGGTCCTTGGAAATGCTCAGCTTTGGTTTTTGAAGAAGCTCTTCCTCAGCGAGACCTGACCCAAAAAAAGGAAGAAACCATCACTAGTTTAGACGGCTATTCAGTGGTGTCAAAGCAGCACAATGCGCTCGAGACAAACTCTTTGTTTTGTAAATAGTTCCTAATTTGGGGGCCCACACAGTGCTGCATTTATCCTTGGCCAGGAGATGCCCTCAGTTTGTTTTTGTTTCCTTTATTCCTCTCTTTCTTTTCTGACACCAAGCACCTGCATTTGTGCCAGTAGTGTTTTGAGCCAGCTTTATTACCGAATTATTGCAGATTTAGGAGAACAGATCTGTGTCAAAAGGATTTTGCACACATATAAAAATGGAAGGAGTCAGGTCCTTGGGAAGTAATTTGATGGGTGAGCTCATACATTACATTTTAATTGATGGGAGAAGAGAAAACAATAATTCTGGGGAGCAGCTCTGTGAAGTAGCTGTGATATTAAAGGCAAAGTGGAAGACCTGATGTTTCCCAAATGACCATTCCCAAATGACCATTCCCAAATGACCATTCCCAAATCCTGCATCTGAGCTGAACCCCAGGCTCTGTGGGCACTGTGGTTGGGGTAATGCTCCCTGGGCAATCTGTGATTTTGTCAGGGCTCTGATGACCAGGGGCATTAATGACAGCAGTGACAAAGGTCTCTCTCATCATCTCCTGGCCCAGGAAATGTCTCCTGCCTGTGGAACTGTCCCCAGGGACAATCTGAGCGTTCATCTACAATGAGACAATGTTCAGAAAGTGAAACTGAGAAGAACCAGAAGTGGAGGTTGGTCAGGCCGGTTGCTTTGTCCAAATTCAAAGTAACACAATCAAGGAGAGGAGAAACCAGGCTCTGATAAGGATCTCCACTTCCAAAGCTCTGACATTAAAGCCGTGTTTTCTTTCCCCTCCTGCTCTTCAGATTTCTCTCTTCTCCTGTGCCTCAAACTTGATAAGGTAAGTTTGAAATCCTGAAATCCTCCCTGGGCTCCCAGCACGGGCATTATTTGCAGCAGACAGGGAGATAACATATCTGGCAGAGAGAGAAACACTAGGCTTTAACTTTTCAACTGCACGAAGCAGTGATTTTCCTGCCCCCACCTCTCTGCTCTCATCTCTGAGCTGCTTGATTTCAGTAAATTGCTCTCTGCCTGGCATCAGCGTGGGCACTGACTCACTCCCACTTTGGAGTCTCTGGCTTCTTCCAGGAGCTCCTGTCAGGAACTCAGCAGGTGCCAAATCACCTCATGGCACCACAGAGTCCTCCAGAGGGGATCCTGCCCAGGCACCACGGTGCTGGATTGCCCTTGGAGCCCCTGACCCTCCCTACAGACCCTGGCTGAGACTTGGAACCAGTGCTGGCCACCGGAGACAGATCCAGCCCACTTTCCCTGCTCCATCTCCAAGGTCCTTTGCAGAATAAGAAGTTGGTGTCTGGCCAACCCCACCTCCCTCCAGTGGCTCTGTGTGACATTATTTAGCACCCCCAAGCTGCCATTCCATGGCATGCTGGGCAAACAGAGCAGCTGCGGGCTCCAGCCCTGCAGTTCCCATTTATTTGGGAAGCACTGCCATTCCTCAACACCCTCAGGATGGCACACACAGGGAGCAGCATCACACTGAGCTGAGAACCAACAGAAAAAGCCCCAAACTCTGCAGGAGGAGCCACTGCCAGGCAAGCCCATCCTTGCTCTTGGCTCCAAGGCCCCTCTGGTTTCCAGGCAGAGCCAATTCCCACTGGGAATGGGCTGAGCTTGGCACAGGTTCTCTCATGGTGCTGAGGCATTTCACAGCTCCCTCAGACTGACTGTGCTGAGCTTTGCAAAAATGCTCCAGGATATGGCCAACAGCCTCCAATTTGTCTGTCAAATGCCATGAATTTGCCAGCTGAGGGGGGTTGGGGTCCCTGTAGCTCTCCCAGGATCTGCTCTGGGCTGTTGATGCTGTGACTTCAGCCAGGACTTAGAAAATCCTGGGGTTTGAAACAAAATTATTTCTCTCCTCTTGTGCCTTCAGTTGTTCTTAGGGCTTAGGGGGGGCTCAGCTGGTGCCTCTGGAGCTCTCATGAGCAAGTGTGGCACTGTCAGGGGGTCTGGGGTCAGAGCCTGAGCTCTGCTCTGACTGCAGAATCTTCAGGCTTTTACAACATTTGACACCATTCTTGCTAAAAGAAAGAAAAGTATTTTTCAATTATTCTGGTTTTGCTTCTGAGTTACTTCTTGCCCAAAGTTTATTTTGGCTTCAGGAGCTGAAGAACAGAATAAGCAAAGTGGAATTTCAGTGCTTTTCTACTCCACAGAGGACAGGAGGAGAATTCCTGTGCCACACACATCTGGTCTCTGCTGGCAGGTGACAGAGGGTTTATATAAACACAGCCTGTGCCCCTTCTGCCACACCACTGCTGAGTGGGCTGGGAAAAGAACATTTTGAGGGCAAAACAGAGAGAGTTGTAAGGGCAAGGTCAGGCTGTGCTAGGGCAGAACACCTAATGCCAAACAGGCAGAGTGAGACCTCACAATATCCCTAACATGCCCTGGCCCCTTTAGAGCTAGACTTGACTTTTAGGAGGCAAAGCTGGGGACAGCCCCAGGGTGTGTTGGATGAGGAGGATGGATCTGCTCCACTTGCATATTTGCTATGTGTGTTTGAGGAGATTCACACCTTTATGAAGGTGTTAGGATGCTGCAAGGGAGAATCAAGCACATTCCTGGCAGTGCACCCCCTCTTTTCCACAGCCCTGCTCCCCAGCCTTTGTCCCTAAAGCCAGGACCCACAGCCTGCCCAGGGTGGGGTGGCAGACCTGCTGGGCTGGGTCCTGCTGCAGCTGAAGTGCTCTGATTGCACTGCTCAGATTCCAATGCCCAGGCTAAGAGAACATTGTCCTCTCCTCCCTGATAAATAATTTTGGTCCTGCTCTAGGGCTACAAGGGACATAAAGTTAAAAGTGAGCTGTCATTACTGTGTCATGACCACAACAAAACTCCTTGTGAGAGCCACAAGAAGAGTCCTGGGTGCCACAGCTGTGGCACCCTGCCATCCCCTGTGGAGCTGACCCTGCTCTGGGTGTGCTCCTGGTGCAGCATCCATGCCCTGGCGTGGTTTGGGATGAGGTGCTGGAGTGACAATCCTGCAGGTCTGGCAGAGGCTCTGTCTCCTTCAGAGCCACAAAGGGGTCTCAGCAGCACAAAGGGTTCTCAGCAGCACAAAGGGGTCTCAGCAGCACATCCCTTGTGTGAGCCATGGAGGAAGGACAGGCTGCTCAGGGGAGGGACACCTCTGCTCAGGCTCCTCACTCCCTGCCTGCCTTGGCTGCTGCCAGCACACATTGGCACCAGCAAGACAAGAGCAGCACCTCCAGCCTGGAGATGCCCCTGGAAAGAGCCCAGGTTTTCAGGACCCAGGACACCCCTCTGGCTGTCCTGAGCAGCCAAGACCTCTGCCAGGGGGCTCAGAGACCCTGGCACAGAGCCCAGAATGCCCCTGTGGTTTTGATTATGACCCATGGAGTAAATTACCAACCTTAGATGAAGATCAGCAAGCCACAACAGTTTAGGTAGAATAACAGCAAATTTATCACAAGGTGAAAAAGTAGATTTTGGGGTTCTTGGTATGGGGGTTTGGGAGGCAAGATGGAGGGATCTGTGTGTGTCCAGCCTTTCTCCTTCTTCTTCTTGGCCTCCATCTTCTGCTGTGATGGTGGCACTTTTGGATTGGTTTAGAGTAGAAGCTCACTGTCTAACATAGGTGATAGGTATTGGAAAGTAACTGTAAACATTGTACAGGTAGTTTTTAGTATAAAGACATAACACTGCCCTGGGGGCAGGCAGAGTGCCTGGAACTGTCCTGCTGGACGGACCTCGGCAGGACAGGAGAAAGAATTTTATAGTTAAGATACAATAAACAACCTTGAGAGCGAGAAATCAAGAGCCCTGACTCCCTCCTCAAGCACCAGGCTGGGAAAAGAGATTTTCTAACTCTTCTCAGGGTCACTGTGAGCAGCTAGAGACCCCAACACAAGTGAGGACAGAGCCTCTGCCCAGAGCCTCACTGCACCATTTCTGGTCTGGGAGTTCATTCCTACCTCCAGTTCAGGCTTTAACATTCTGCTCTCGGCGCTGAAAACCGCAAACACAGCACAACCACAAATCCTCGGGAGCCAAATGTGAAAGGTTGACTGATACATTATCCAGGGGAGAAAAATATATTGAAAACTGCTTTTCCTGGGATAATCTGATTTTGCAGCAGGGCCAACATTAAACACGGGAGGCTCCCCAGGCAGAGGGTAATGGGTGACCTCCCTCACCTCTCTGTCAGATGGTTTCCAACTCCATCTCACTTGGCACAGGGAGATCCCTCCCACGCACAGCCTGATGCTCCATACTGGGCCCAGCAGTGAGCATGGATAAAAAGTATTTTTAATCTCTGTTCTTAATTCTAACAGCCTTCCTCCAGGCATCCTCTGGGCACTGCAGCTCTGCCTGGCACAGCCCTCACAGATGGTTGTGAGCCTGGCTGTGGCTGGGTGGGGCTCAGTGACAGCTCAGTGTGGTCCCTGATTAAGGATCTGGGGATCCCCTCTGGCCACAGGGAGAGCAGAGCCCACACAGCCTCTGCTTCAGATGACAAGGAAATCACTGCAGGGCAGAGCAGAGAGGGCTGTGCTGGCAGCAAAATGAGGCAGGTTAGGGCAGGGATGGCATGAGGGCTTGGGGACACAAACAGCTTTGTGCACATGGGTGAGCTCCATGGACTCCTCACGTGTGTAAAGGCACTCCTGTGCAGAGAGCTGGGCCCAGGGCACCTCAGGGCCCCTTGGAAGTCAGAGTTTGGAGCTGATTTGAGTCAGGGAAGGAGGGTGACAGTACAGGAGAAGATGAAGGGTTTAAAACTTCACTGACAAATTATTATCCTCAAAAGACACATGGGGAATTGAGAGAGCAAATAACCTGACCCAAAGCAGCCCCCTGAGCACAGGAAATGGGAGAGAGGCACTCAAACCACAGCAGGTCTACAGGGGAAGCTTTCCCCAAGCACTTCTCACCCACAGCTGCATTCCCCATCATGGGGGCCTTTGCCCTCTGCATTGCCTCAGCGTTTAAAATCTGTTTTGCCATTGCTGAGGATGCTCCTGTGAGGCAAGCCCAAGTCCTGAGCCTGGACCAGAAGCTCCAGGAACCCTCAGGAACACTGGGGCTGTCCAGACACCAAACCCTGCCCTGTGACCAGTGGGAGGTGACCACCAGTGACAGGGGGGTGCAGAGGCAGAGCTGTCCTCTCCTCCCAGGAAAACCTGGGCAAGGCACACCCTCCAAACCGTGCTGCAGGAATGACTCCCAGAAAGGGACAATGCTCTCCCCTCACAGCTGCCAGGGCACCTCATCACCAGTACAGCGTGAGCACACCTGGAAATGAGCAGGTGTCCCTTTCAAAGGGCATTTTCATGCTTCTATCCCCAAGGAAATCTATTTTTGCTGGAATTGGAGAGCTCAGGGATTCACTGAAAAGCCATGTGTGTTTAAACCAATGGCCTGTAATCATCTTAGGATTTATTTCAAGGTTACCCCCATGAAAAGAGAAGGCACCACAGCACTGCCAGCATTATTGGATCACAAGCCTTGCAATATTTGGTGTTTTTATTAAGTCTTCAGCTCCTGGAATCAGCTTTCATTTGTTACACTCAAGTGGTTTTCTATTATTTTTAAAGGTTTAAAAAGACAGTAGCAAATAACTAAAGAGACTCATCTCCACCCCTCTTTTTGTTGTGAATTTGAACATAGGATTTTTGATTCTCTTCGACTTTAATGAAATGTTTTGTGCTCTCTATGCACAATGCAAGATCTTCTAAATGAAATGTTATTGCTGCCATTGACTTTCCCAGCAGAGGGGAAGGGAGGCTCTTGTGGGGAAGGTCTTGGCTGTAAGTCAGAGAAAAAAAATCCCAATTTTTGTCTTTTCTGCTGGCTGCTGAGTTCTGTACTGAGGCACTGATGGGAACTGAGTCAATGCAGAGGGCAAAGGCCCCCATGATGGGCTGCAGGTGGGGAATGTGTGGGTCAGAAGTGCTTGGGGAAAGCTTCCCCTGTAGACCTGCTGTGAGTGCCTCTCTCCCATTTCCTGTGCTCAGGGGGCTGCTTTGGGTCAGGTTATTTGCTCTCTCAGTTCTCCATGTGTCTTTTGAGGATAATAATTTGTCAGTGAAGTTTTAAACCCTTAATCTTTTCCTGTGCATCTCCTCTGTGCTAAACCACCTTTCCTAGAGGAGGAGGAGGTGAGAAGGGGTTCAGCCTCTCACCACCTCTGGCCAGGACTCTCTCCCTTGCCTGCTATTCCAGCTGAACTATTTATAAGGAAAACGGTTCATCAGCTTTTAAAGATTTTCTATTTCCTTTGTTTGTTTGAGGGGAATGGTTACTAGAAGCCTCTCTTCCTGTGGTTTTCCATGTCCAAATAACCAGGAGTCCCCCAGGGTGGCTCTGCTGTGGGTGGGCACAGAGCTGAGGAGCTCCAGGCCAGAGCCAGAGCTTCCCTTCCTACAGAAGCTGAAGAAGTTCATCCAAAATTAAATTAGCAATCACAAACTCATCAGGAGACATGGCAAAGGTTCCTTCAGGATATTCAAATGCAAGTGTTAACCCAAGAGTACCTCTGGCAAAGCAACAGGATTCCTGTTCCCATTGATTTTCCCAGCCAGGGAAGGCAGGATTTGCTCAGCTGAGTCACAAGAGAGAGAGGAGCAGTTCCCAGCCATTCCTCTGTGCCTGCTGCAAATGGAAGTCGTGTGTGGCTCAGCCAGAGGCAGCAGTTGGGGTGTAAATGATCCAAAGTGACAACAACGAAAAATTAAATCATTACTCTGGAGCGGGGAGACGTCAACAACAACGCAGTAAAAACAACTGCTAAGTGGAGAAAGTGTTTGCAGATAAGATAAGGCTTTGGCCCAGCTTTTGGGATTTGTTCCTACAAGGCTTTTCCTCAGCCACAGATGCATCAGCATTTCCTGCTGAGGTGGCACAGGGTCGCCCTGGTTTCCTCCAGCAATCAGCAAGGCCACCTGATTGCTCTGGGTGCTGACACACAAACCCTGTGACCTCTCCTTGGCTTTTCTGCAACCCAAACATCACCTTTGGGGCTCACCTGCACCTCCTGCAAGGCAGCCCCTGGAGTTGCAATGCCATGGCCTTTCCTGGCTGGCTGTGACCTGGATCGCTGGATCAGCTGCAGATTTATGGGAAGGGGTCACAGAAAGCAGCTCCAGGTCAAAATTGTTTGGTCTTGGGCAGTGGCAGCTCATTAATCAGGGCCATTGTTTCCCTCTGTGCCAGGGATGTCACCAGCCCGTGCTGCTGCTGAGCTGGGGACTGAGGGGACATGTCCTCACTTTGGGACTGGCTGATAAGCCAGGAACTCAGATCTACATGGAAAATAAACATGAAATCTGGGAAAGGAGGTGGCAACATCTGCAATCATCTGCCAGGCACTCAAGCACAATTTGAAGTATTTAGGAAATGTGGTAATCTCATGTTGATGGAAAAAAGGCTGGGAATGTTGTTATTTCTTGATCCAAATTATGGCAATTCCTCTGGGAAAGAGAGGACCTGGCACATCTCCATGATTAGGAAATATGCAGACCCAGTGGGAACAAGATGCACAAAAAAGGAGCCCTAAAGACTCTAGGGGGAAACAAAAAAAAATCCAAAAATGTGAGGTATGAAGCTGTCTTTGCCTCTCCCCCCCAGCATGGTCTCCTGAGAAAAGCTGCAGGGCTGCAGATCAGTGTTTCCAATGATTCCCAGACAGGATTACTTCATCAGCGCTCCAGACATAGCTTTCCTTCCTCCTCTGGCCATCTCCAGGACAGGGCACATTCCTCACGCCAAGCTGGGGGTCAGAGGAGTGAGGGCACCCAGGGGCTGTGGGATGAGCCCTCAGGAAAGGGGAGCAGCCCTGGCCAGAGCTGGACAAAGCTTTGGGGTCACCCCGTGCTCCCCCTGCCCACCCCAGCCCTTCCCCTCCTCCCAGGGGGCTCAGGGAGCACTTCCTGCACTCCAGAGCTATTCCAGCATTTCTCTGGAAGTGAACACAGCCAGGATTTCTTCCCTGTCTCCAGAGCACTGGGTAGGAAAACAGGAAGGTGGAAGGCTTGCTCAGAAGGGGGAGTGGAAGGACAGCACCAACTTCTGCTCCCTGGGACAGGGACAGAACCCAGGAATGGCTGGAGCTGGGCTAGGGGAGGTTTAGATTGGAGATAAGGAAGGTTCTTCCCCCAGAGAGTGCTGGCCCAGGGAATGGGCACAGCCCCGAGGCTGCCAGAGCTCCAGGAGAGTTTGGTCAATCAGGGTGGGATTGTTGGGGGTCTGTGGCTGGGACTGGATGATCCTTGTCGGTCCCTTCCATCTCAGGATATTCTGTGATCTATCCCTGCCTCCTCTGGGCTCTTTCCAGGCTTCCCTGTGTCCCTGTGCCATCTCAGATTTGTCCCCCCAGGTGAGCTCCTGGTGGTTTGTGTGAGTATGGATGGAAAGAGCTGGAGGTTTCTATGGCTTGTCAGCCCAACTGTTCCTCACAGCTACAGACACCAGACCTGGGCCAAGCTGTGGTTCCAGCTTGTCCAAACTCTGCACTGAGCTGCCTTTAATCTAATCAGAACCCCTCTCAGCAGGCAATTTGTATGTGGTGAGTAGTTACTGTGGATGCTAAGGAAGGAACACTTTAAAACGCTTCTAGTTTAATTACTTTGTTATTTTGAGGAGTATCATCAGATCTGCTCATTTAGCAAAGGTGACAGGTGAAGCTGAGGAGTCATCAGCTGTAATTCATGGGCTTCATGTGTGCAGCACTAAACACTGCTCACTCACATCAATGGGATTGGACTTGGCACCTCTCGAAATTTCTCTCCAACTTATTTGTTTTGTACAGCTGCAAATAATGAAAGCAATTGTTGGGCTGACTCAGTTCCAAGAACTATTCCCCAACCTACTCATGTACACAGAGAGGATCAGTCACTCTTGAAATCCATCCTGAGATGAGCCAGCTCCTCCCATGCAAAAACAAGCAGTAAATCTCTATGGATTCACCAGTGATTTCCCTCCTGGTGCTATCCAGCTTCACTCTTTACACTGGACTTTTTAGCCTGGAATAAAGGGCTTGCCTACACTTTGGTAAGATGCCTACACTCCAGGGTGGATGTTTTGTTGAGGAAAGTAGACTTCTTAAAAGTTAGAGCTGTAGTAGAGAAGTTTTCAACAGGTTTTCTATAAACTTTTAGACCTTCTTCATCATTTCTTTTTGAAGTGACAAGAAATCAGATTCAGAAAACCACCAACTCTTTCCTTTTCTGTGTGGCTGTGATAAGTTAATATTAATTTTTTCCTTACTAATCAGTTATTGGCAGACTGGAAATCTCTGTGGTGGTTCCTTTACTGTGGTGGCACTTCCCAAACAAGGGACAAGGTGCACCAGGAGTGATGAACTGCAGGTGGGACACAGAGAGATCTGAGGCAGGTTTTATCTCTCTGAGGATAAGAAACTGCCTTATTTCAGTGTTCAGGGGCAATGCAATAACCCAGGCAGGCATCAGCTCCTAACTGAGCCCAGCTGCCAGCAGAGGTCAGGATTGAAACTGGCACCAGAAAATGTTAAGGAGGGATTTCCCTGAGGTTTCCATGCAAGCTGCTGTCAGTGGGAAACTGAAATTTTTGCCAGAGTTCAATGCAACAGTTGGTTTCCCACGTGTGGAAAATCTGCCCTGGTTGTGGAGAGCTGACCCAGTCCCTGACATTTTCAATCAGGACACAACTTCCAAGAGTAATTTAGGGCATTCAGACTCGGTTTAGAACCACAGCTTTGGGGCTTGAAAAGTAACACTCCTATAAATTCACAGCAAATAGATGCAAATGAACTTTTCTCAGGTTAAAGAGGTTGGTGAATGAAGTTTCACTGGGCCACAGCACACAAATTAAAGCACTGCCCAGCATGAACTCCACATGAAGTCCCACTTGAGAGGTGCTAACGTTGAACTTCACCTGGCCTGGGTATTTCAGTTCTTAGGACATTCATTTCCAGAGCAATTTTCCATGTAACATGAGGCAATAGCAGCAAGTGAAACAGTATTTCCAAATACCCAGTTAACTAAATCATTGTCCTGTGCGTCAGCTTCTCCTTTGATAATAAAATATGATGGTAATTCATCCTAAGACCAAGGCTTTGGATAACTGTAACATGGATCCCCTGGAGAGACATTAAAATGGCCAGAGAAGAAGAGAGAGAAGTTACAAAATCCCTGACACCGTGGTTTAGCAAAAAGTGTGTGTTTCTTTGAAAGCATTTTTTGGTCTTTTTTGCCAGCACTCAGCCTCTGCCTGGATGTATCAGATCAGAAGGATGCTCACTCACGTCCCTCCTCCACTGTCTGCAGACTAAATCTGTGATTCCCAAATTTTCTCCTTGTTCCATCATGAGAGTGTTGGAAATCCCGTACCTTATCCTCAAACCCTGGACAGAATGAGCTTTATAAGATCTGGAAAAATAAAATTTAAGCCCAACAGATGGGAATCATCAGGAGTGGCTCATAAGTGGGCCTTTAGGTGCTACAATAATAAAACTGTTGGAAATGGGAGTGGTTGTCAGGAGAGGCTGGAATCATGGCATGTCTGATACCAAAGGCAATCATTTATCTGCTCCTTCTGTTGGCAAGAGTCTGGGGAGCGGAAAGGAAACCTTCCCAAGGCTGTTCCATCAGCCTGTGTAACTCACCTCCCAAAGGAAGCAGAAGTGCCAGCCCTATCTTTAGGAAAATTTCGAATTAGAGGAGATAAAGTGCTGGAAGATGTCCCATTTGCTGGTGCTCCCCAAACAATCTCTGAGAGCCCCAGCTGCCACATTTGGGGATCCTCTGCTGTCCTGCTGAGTGGCCAAGCAGGGCCTGCCTCGGGGTACAGGACCCTTCCCTTTCCAAACTTCTTTGGTGCTCCCTCAAAGGCAGAGTGGGTATCTCAGCTCTGGACTCTGAAGTGTCCCCAGAGCAGACCTCAGAGAGGACTGGGGATGTTTTCCAAGAAATGCAAGCACTGACAGAGGAATTTGGGTGAAGTTTTGCTGGATGACGAGAGGGTAAATTGCAAAGCAACCTCTGACTGTGCTCCAGGGCTAAATCCAACTTGCCTTCAAGGAACATGACTGCCCAGGGAACACCAAATAATTATGGGAAAGCTGCTCAGAGAGACCCCAGCTTTCCTCAGGCCACATTCCCCGAGGTTTCCTGCTTGGAGCCTTGCTGGTGTGAGTCCAGCAGTGATCTCTGCTCCCTGGAGACGCTGCTGTGTTCCATGGGCAGCACCACACTAACCCTGGTGGAACCTGGGCAATCCCCATTCTCAGGCCTTTTTTCCTGCTCTCCATCTCTTTCCTCATCCCCAGCCCTCTTTTCTAAGAAAAAAAATGAGCCTGCATGGAAAGGCTTCTTTGTAAAGAACATCTGTGTCCTCCTGTGTGATGAATCACTGACCTGCAGAAGGAGCTGGCCAGGGGAAGGCCACGAGAGGGATGGAGCTGAAATCAGAGCAGGGACGGTGGATGGCCAGGGTGAAGCAGAACAAAAGCCCACCCCTGTTAGCATTGTTGGACCATTTCTCCTTGAGCTATAAATCCAGAAGCAAATGAGGCAGAGCCTCCTGAGGTCAAGTCAATTGATGTGCCACACTAAACAGAAATGGATTTGAGCAAATACAGGGGCTGGACGTGTCAGGAACATGTGAATGCTCAGTGTCAGTAAAAGCTGCTCGGTGGGTAATTACTTTGTTTTCTTAGTTTCTGAGCTCTACCCATTAAGAAGCAATGGGCTGAAGCTGACTTTGGACTTGATGCAGAATCTGTTTTCGATCAGCTCCGTGTTCCACTTCTGTCGGCTTTGTGTGCCTGTCTCAGGAGGTTTTCCCTTTTTTTCTGGTTTGTTTTGAAGGATAGCAGGTTGCTATTTTGGGAGACAAGATAAAAGCTGTTTGCTGAGATGGGGAGAGGGAACCTAACCATCTCCTTAAAACCAAGCCCAGTTTCAGTTACATTTCCACAGCCCCGGGCAAGGTTTGTTGCCTTGCAGCCTCCCCGACCAGCTGGGCCTAACTAGGTCTGGTTTTCTCACTGGTTTGCATTAAGCTGGAAAGTACCAATTGGGCCCAGGGAACTGGCTGCAAATCATTTGGTGAAATCCTTCTTAATGACAAACTCCATCAGGCCGTGGAGCAGGGCTTCAGTCGCTTCCTCAGCCTCTGCCGCACTCCTACCCTGACGTGACCCCAACTTCTCCCCTGTTTGTGAGGCTTCTCCACAGCTGTGACATAATGTTTTTGATGGCAGCCTTTGGAGGAATTCTGCTCGTGGCAAAGGAGGAATCTGCTTCGAATTAGCACTGCACATATTTATCAAGTCTGCATAGCATGGCTGCCTGTTGACAAAAATCCCTTCTCCTGTCCCCCGCAGGTTCCCACATGAGCTCACTTGACTCACAAAGGTTTGGTGCTAAAGCATTTTTGGTGTCTGGGAGCAGCCCAGAGAAGGGGCAGCAGGTGGGTGACAGTCCAGGTGTGATGCCCAGAGCCAGGCTGTGTTTTTAGTGCCAGATCCTGCCTTTTGGGTGGATTTGGGGGTGCTCAGACACTGCCAGGACTCTTCTGCCGTGCCTGGAGCCATTCCCTCTCTAACAGGTTGGTTGAGCCGCAGCACATCAGTTCCTCATCTGGAAAAACTGTGGCTCAGGGAGGGGGGTTGCACAGTGACCTGGAAACAGCAGATTTGCTTTGTGGGATCCTGATTTTAAAGGTGCTTTAGAGCAGCTGCTTCCAAGAAAAGCAAACATTGCCAGGTACTGGGAGCAGCCCCAGGTCACATTAAAGCCACCTACGCCATTCGGCCAGAGCTGGGCAGGAAATTCTTCTCTCTTCATGTCTAAATATTTAAGGCCTATTTATTTATTTTAATTCCTCTTGTGCATAGGGATAAAAACACAAATCCTTCAAAGGTTTTTCTTATTATGGAAAGCAGCAACAGAAAAAGACTCATCTAAAAATAGCCGGGTATTTAGGGCAGCCCCCGGTAGTGGGAGACAGATCCAGATCCCAGATTCCACCAAGGAACGTGGTGTCCCCTGCATCCCACACTTCCATCCCAACAACAAGGTCATGGCATCGCTGGGATGGGACCAGAAACACCATCCTGGCTGGAGAAGCTTTCCTGGAAAACTGCTTCTAATCCAGCCACTTTCCATGCAGGATTTTGCCACAGCGTAATTTCCTAATTAAAAGCTTTTTTTTTTCTTTTTTTCTTATGAAACCCCAAACTGGTTCTGTTTTTAATATTGATTTCAAAGCAGAAACAACCACGCCACTGTTTGCTTTTCCTAAAAATCTCACCTCTTCATCCCAAAAGTTTCTTGCAGTTCCCATAGACAGACAAAATTCACAGTTGCCCTTTGAACAGTAAAATTCATTTGGATGCTGGGTAGTTAACAAAATCAACAAACATGACTCTAAAAGTAATTAAATGAGGAGGGTTTGGAGCTCTGTCCTGCCTGTCTCTTGCAGAGGATCCAAAGCCCTGGTAAGGAATACTGAACTATATGGAAATGACTAAGAAAAAAGGGAATGATGAAAGTTCAGTGAGCACTGAATGAAAGCAAAATGAAAACTGGATGTCACCAAGAAAGAAAAATGTCACCATTTGAATTCAGGAGGAGAAAAGCACCAAGGTGAGAGATGAAAGAATAATGCAAATCCATGCAGGCAATTAAATTAAAAAGGTTCCTTCCATCCTGATTCCACACATACAGCCTTGATTTGCTGCACTCAGAATTCAGAGAACTAATCCCAGAAATGAAATCCAGATCTGAGACCCTGCAGAATAAACAAACAGCTTATCAAGCTAGAGCCAGCCTTTGCTGGGGTTCCTCTTTCAGAGTTCTGCTCCCTCTTGTCTTGGTTAAAACTTTAAAATTTTTGGTGCTGCACGTGAATTTTGGCCTGGCAGAGGTGACCTGTGGCTCTCAGGGGTTTCTGCATGTGCTGAAGGAACCAGCAGGTTCCTGGTGCCCCTTGCTGATCATGGGGGTGTTTGTGAGGTGTGGCAGGGCAGGAGGGGGAAGAACACCCTGCAGGCAGACAGAATTGCTAGAAAAGCACATAAAAATGGTTTGAATTTTCCCTGGGTGTGCCAGGAGGTTCCAGAGGTGCCTGGATCTGCATGGCCAGGCCAAGCCAAGCCCAGCCACTGGCACAGCCAACAACAAGCAACACTTGGAGCCACAGGAACACTCTTGGGTTCCAGCTGGAAAGGGAGCCTCAGCATTTTGTTGCACTCTTAAGCTATCAAAATGTTTATATCAATTGAAAACAGGCTCTTGGGGGAGAGTAAAAAAACAGGGATGAATTTTCAGGCTGAAACCTCAGCTGCCAAATTGTAAAACCCTTGGCTGGAAGGTCTCAGGGTAGAAAGGACTGCGCAGCATTAACTGCATAGCAGTGGCTCAAACAGGAGCCATCAGAATAAAGAGAGCCTTCAGGAAAATTGTGAGGCATTTCTTCTGGGCCCTAGAGCAAGGTCAAAGCATGGAAGCAGCTTTGGGAGGAGAAAAACACTGCTGGAGAGTAAAAAGAGCTGTGGATCAAGCCCCAATCCTGCAAAGCTTGTTCACAGGAGCTGCTGTGCTGACATGAACATCTGTGCAGAGGGAGAGCCCTCTGAGGCCAGGCAGAGGCAGCAGGGAGAGATCCTGACATGGGGAAATGGCTCTGAAATTAAGGGAAATTTCCCCTACAGAGGCACTGAAATTAAAGGAAGTTTCCCCCACAATGGCACTGAAATTAAGGGAAGTTTCCGTCACAGTGGCAATGAAATTAAGAAAAGTTTCCCTTGCAATGGCATTGGAATTAAGGGAAGTTTCCCTTGTAATGGCTCTGAAATTAAGGGACAGTTTGCTCCATTGTGGCACTGAAATTAAGGGATGTTTCCTCCACAATGACACTGAAATTAAGTGATGTTTCCCTCACAATGGCACCAAAATTAAGGAAAGTTTCCCTTACAATGGCACCAAAATTAAGGAAAGTTTCCCTTACAGTGGCAATGAAATTAAGGAAAGTTTCCCTTGCAATGGCACTGAAATTAAGGGATGTTTTCCCCACAATGGCACTGAAATTAAAGGAAGTTTCCCTCACAATGGCTCTGAAATTAAGGGATGTTTCATCCACAATGGCACTGAAGTTCAAGGACAATTTCCCCTGTGATGGAGCAGAAACTCTCCCCTGCTCACATCACCACAGGAGGAAGGACAGCAGATAAATTTTTGTATTCCATATTCAGCTGAGCTGTTTTAAAACTATGAGTCCCTTAACTCAGTATTAGACCTGTTTAGCTTCTTATAAATCTTTCTAAAAAGGGTTCTGTTTGTTCATTTTTCAGTGTTGTTTATCCTTTGGCCATGAAAATACAGTTTATCTGGTGAGATTTAATGGATTGTACCAGGATATCAGAAAAGCAGGAATTTGTGGTGATCCTGAAGTGGCAGAAGTGCCAATATTTGGGTGAGATTCCAGCCTGGTTCCCATCATTTCACTCCTGAGCAAGGACAGATTTTCCCCTGCCCTCCCCAAACTCCCACAGCAGTGACAGCCCTGAGTTAACAATGCTGAGCATGACCTGTTTACTGTTTGGAAATGAGTAATTCTCTGCATGATTCATCTCTCTCTGTCTTTGTTGTTCCTCAGAGCAGCCATAGAGGAATTTTAGCTGTGGTATTTGGTTCCTGCAGCCAACAGGGCAACTTTCTCTTTTCCCCGGTTTCCAGGAGAATGTGGGTGGTTGGTAAGGAGGCACAGAGAAAGAAGGAAAATTTGGCATTTTTCCTTGGAATTCTCCAGTTCTGAGCTTGATTAGAGCCCTCCTTGTGCTCTGTAAGGACTCCAACCCAGTTGACACACTCTCTCAAGCCAGTGAGATGCAGTGGGGGCAGAACACAGCCAGGTTTTCAACCTCTCCAGCCCTCCCTGGGGTTTTATTCACCAGTGGAACCAGATCCTCACAGCTCATCCAAACTGCATCTTGGGCTGCAAGCTGCAGTGTGACCTCACTGACATCCCCATTTTCCAGGTGGGATTCTCCACTCTGATCCTGTGCTGACACGAGGTCCCATTGTGGATGAAAGGGAAAATAATTCAGATATCTACACTCAAGCAGAAGGCAATGCAAAGCTCATGTAGGACCCTGCCCTTTACAAACTCCTGCAAAATGCTAATTTCTCTGTTCCACTGCTGATCCCTAAATGAATGTTTATTGTTGAAGACCTGAATGCTGAGGATTTGGAGAGCTGTAATGTGCAAATCTTTCCCTTTCTCATTAAGCCTGGCTGTAGCTGGGAGGTTTGGGATCTGCAGCCTCTGCTGACCCCCCCAGCCACAGGAATAGGGAGGAAAGGAAATCCAAATATAAAATCAGCTCAAAGTTCTTGTCTCCCTTAGCACAGGAGTTATGTTCCTCTCCTTCTGTCTTGACCAAACTCAGGGCACTTTGGTGAGCCCACCCTGCAAAGGATTAATCCAAAGTCGAATGTTTTTTGATTTAAAATGAGAAGAGGATAAAATCTGCAGCTCCAGCTCTTCTGTTTTCTGACAAAAATGCTGACCCCACTCCTGGCCATGACTCAGCACAGGACAGAAAGGAGCTCTCAGTCACAGAACCCTCGTTCAGGTTCCAGATCCCAGTGAGGCTCCTGGAGGAGCTCACAGCTGTGGGATCCCACCCTCAGTGCCCTCTCTGATCCTATTCCAGCCCGGGATGGACACTCAGAGTCCCACACATGCAGGGGGAGCTTTCAGAGAAGGCAGGAATGATACAGTCATCCCAAAGCAAACCCATTTCCCATAGATCCCACCTGTCTCCCACAAATCCAGGGAGAATGTGACAATGTTCACAGGGGTTCTTGGATGATGAAAGAGACAAGGATCTGACTCCATGTTTCAGAAGGCTGATTTATTATTTTATGATATATATTATATTAAAACTACACTAAAAGAATAGAAGAAAGGGTTCCATCAGAAGGCTAGCTAAGAATAGAAAAGAATGATAACAAAGGTTTGTGGCTTGGGCTCTGTGTCTAAGCCAGCTGACTGTGATTGGCCATTAATTACAAACAACTACATGAGACTACCTAATCACAGATGCACCTGTTGCATTCCACAGCAGCAGATAATCATTGTTTACATTTTGTTCCTGAGGCCTCCCAGGTTCTCAGGAGGAAAAATCTTAAGAAAAAGATTTTTCATAAAACATGTCTGCGACAGGAGAACACATCAGGTGCTGAGGTTAGAGGCTACTCCTTGGAGTTAAACCTGCTTTGCTGTGCCCTGAGCTGTTCATCCCAAAGCAGAGCCCAGCTGGCAGCACCCCAAACCCCTGGGAAGTTTTTGGGGGCAAAGCTTGGAGCAGGTGGATCCCCCCTGAGCCATTCCCAGGGATTCATTGTGCACATGCACCCAGCCCGTCTTTCTTCTCCTGAACTGCTTTCATCTCCCCTGGTTTGAAAGAACCCAGGGCTGGCCCCACCCTGCTGTCCAACTGCAGGGCTATTTACCACTTGGAGAGGAAATCCCATGTCACAACCCCTCGGAGCACAAGGAATAATGTCCGGAATTCCTTTATCTGTGACCAGGCCTGCCTCACAGGCTCTTTCCTGTCACTTAAGTGTACACAAAGATATTCTTTTCTTTTGTCAAGGCAAAGGGCCCAGATTTTAATGATGGCTTATTAAAAAAGAAAAGGCTTTGGCAAGACTCAAGAACAAACGTTCTCTGACTTTGGGACCTTTTGTTCCTCAAGGTGAAAAGTGACTATAAAGAATAAGGAAAATTGAGTCACTGGTCCTTGCCCTCCATAGTAAATTTGACCTCCACTGTTTTCACAGTGCCTAAAATTGGTGTCCTGGGCTAATCAGGGAAGTTAAAGTGATAAGCCTCTCTCCAGGGCTGCTCTGCAAGGTGATATTTTCTGAAGTGATCAAAACGACCCTTTGAGCACTGCAGATTTGCACCTTCAGCTCCAAGGTTCTGTCCATGCCTTCATGCCAAACTCTGCCTGGCTGAAGGGTGTGCTTATCCATTTGTGAGAGGGATGGAGAGAGAGGTGATGCTGGACACAATCCTGGGGCAGGGCTCCTTCCTGAGAGGATGGGGAGGAGTGGGATCCAGCACGTGCTGAAATGTCTGTCTGCACATGGATCCAGCATTCCCTGTGCATGGATCCAGCATTCCCTGCACATGGATCCAGCATTCCCTGTGCATGGATCCAGCCATTCCCCGTGCATGGATCCAGCCCTTCCCTGTGCATGGATCCAGCATTCCCTGCACATGGATCAGCCATTCCCTGCACATGGATCCAGCATTCCCTGTGCATGGATCCAGCATTCCCTGTGCATGGATCCAGCCATTCCCCGTGCATGGATCCAGCCCTTCCCTGTGCATGGATCCAGCATTCCCTGCACATGGATCAGCCATTCCCTGCACATGGATCCAGCATTCCCTGTGCATGGATCCAGAATTCCCTGCACATGGATCCAGCATTCCCTGCACATGGATCAGCCATTCCCTGTGCATGGATCCAGCCCTTCCCTGTGCATGGATCCAGAATTCCCTGTACATGGATCAGCCATTCCCTGTGCATGGATCCCTGTGCATGGATCCAGCATTCCCTGCACATGGATCTAGCCCTTCCCTGTGCATGGATCCAGCATTCCCTGTGCATGGATCAGCCATTCCCTGCACATGGATCCAGCATTCCCTGCACATGGATCCAGCATTCACTGTGCATGGATCCAGCCCTTCCCTGTGCATGGATCCCTGTGCATGGATCCAGCATTCCCTGTACATGGATCCAGCATTCCCTGTGCATGGATCCAGCATTCCCTGTACATGGATCCAGCCATTCCCTGTGCATGGATCCAGCATTCCCTGCACATGGATCCAGCCATTCCCTGTGCATGGATGAGCCATTCCCTGTGCATGGATCAGCCATTCTCTGCACATGGATCCAGCATTCCCTGCACATGGATCCAGCATTCACTGTGCATGGATCCAGCCATTCCCATTCTCTGCACATGGATCCAGCCCTTCCCTGCACATGGATCCAGCATTCCCTGCACCTGCCAGGCTCACACTTTGGAAAAGAGGATCAGAGACTCCCAGGAATGGCTGAGCCATGCTCCCAGAGCCCCTCTGTGCTGGCAGGACAGCTGGAATCCCTCAGGGATACCTGCCAGCATCCCAGGCCCTGCTGGGGCCATTCCCTCCTCCTGGCACAGAACAGTGCAGGGACCACCAGCCCCAGGCCAGAGGGGAGGGGAATCTCCAGCAGGAAAGCCCTGGGAGCAAGGAAGTCACAGCAGAATTACTGGCACCAGCGTTCTGAGGGAGGAGGGGGGAGCAGGCAGGGGAGGAATCTTGCCAGGAAAAGGACATTTGCATCAGATACTTGCAGCAATAAAATATCAGAGAAATGTTCTGAATGCTGGCAGCCCTGCCCTGCTTTGCCCCATCACTCTCCAAAATCCTTCTCTAAAAAGAGGTAATCCTTCAGCGTGGAACCCCTGATGCACAAAGGAGTGCAAGCACCAACAGCGACCACAGAGCAGCCCCAGGTGATCCCTGGCACCCTCCTGGCACTCTGGGGATGGCAGGAGGCTGCAGCCTTGTTGCAGGACAAATAACTCAGCAGCTGGAGTCTGCTGGCTCTTTATTGCTGTTCCTGCAGCACTCAGGCAGTGCCAGATGTGCTGTCCCTGACTCATGTGCATTGTGTTTGATGTCTCCCACCAGAACCAGCCTTGGGCTGCATCCAGGCTGCTTTTAGCAGAGATAAATATTTGGGTGAGCCTGTGACTGGCAGGAACCTGTCCCTCCCTCAGCATCCTCCCCAGCTGAGGAGCAGGCAGCAGCTCAGGCAGGCACAGATGCTTTGTGCACAGGAGGAACAGCCTGTGCTCTCCCTGAGCTGGTGCCACTGAGACGAAGCTCCCAAGGAGGGATTTTGGCAGGACGGACCTTGCAGGGGCTGGGAGCTGAGTGTTCTCCCAGGGCTGTGTCTGTGTGCTGGAGCACAGCAGCAATTACAGCTGCTCTTACCTGTGTGCTGACAGGCACTGCAAACACCTCCCACCCTGCCTGCAGGGCATCAATCCCCTGCTCCCCGGCCTCCTGCAGGGCTGGGTAATGTGGAATAACCTGAACTCGGAGGCCTGGCAGCTGTAAGCCTTGATTTGCCTTTGCATCATGGGGCACAAAGAGTGTGTGGAGCAGCAAGGACCCGTGGTCAGGCAGGGCGTGGAAGGCTGGATCCATGGGTTCTCCTTGCTTTTGGACAAGCTCACTGATTTCTTTCTCCACTTCCTGAGAGACCCACAGTCCCTGGACAGACCCACAGGCCCTGGCTTGGCTGCAGGGTGTGCTGAGCAGGGCTCTGTACTGTGCTGGGGTGTCCCAGTCCCACAGCCCTGTCCTGCCCACCTGGGCCAGGTGGATTAGGATTTCTGCCAGGGCTGGCTCAGCAATCCCAACCCACCTGTGAGAATCCAATTCATGCAAATCAAGGTGGATTAGTCCCTTCCATTTCCTGCTCTGTCACTTTGCAGTTGGTGGCAGTGATTTAAGGCCACTTTACTCAGAATTTGGGCTTTTCCCCCCAGCTTTATTTGCCTGACCTTGGTGTTCCAGTCTGCTGAACGAGGAGATGAAGCCATGTGTGACAAACCAGCCAGGCTGGTGTTTGCTAGGATGGGTCACAGATTTTCCTGCCCTTTGTCAAAGGGATCCCAGCAGGGACAATGGCAGAGCTGTCCCAGGAGGAGACACCCTCCTGTGCAGACATTTCTCTGCAAATTGCCATAAATTCACTGTTTTTTGGAGAGCTGGGACTGCTGTGCCACACAAGGAGCTCTCAGTGTCACTCTGACAGCCCAATCCTGATTTTGGGTGCGCATCCCACAGGGAGCTCACAAACTGACAGTGCTGAGATCATTCCTAAAGGCAGGCAAGCATCAAAAACTCAGCCTCAAATCCCCAAATTTGGGGCAGGGAGGTCAGAAACATCTCCCTGTTTTCTATCCTGCCTGGTATCTGCTTTTGAACCAGGTCACAAGAGATTGTTATTCCCAGCAGAGTGGGGCTGTGTTGAAATGTGGAATTTTTCAGGAATTTTTCATTAACATTGGCTCTGGTAGATAAAATACTGGCCATGCCAAAGACAACATGCTTGGGAATATGCTGCTCTTGAGCACAGAGATATTGTCCCTCAGCACTGCAGCCCACCCAGCACATGGATTGCCCCAGTGGCAAAGACAATAACAGCCATGGAAGCTGATAATGCCCAGGAATTTTGCTTTTCCTGTGTATTTCCATCTTCATTAAAAGGCCAGGGTGGCATATTCCAGTGAACACTCATTTTTGGTATTCCCTTTTCAGAGAGAGAAATTGCTTGGTAGGAGATGAAGCAGTTGCAGTTCTATCAATGGGTGCATAAAAAAAGGATCGACTTTGGGATTCTGCATGAATTTGATTATTTTCACATGGAAAGAGAAAAGAGACAGAACATTGGTCATGCATAAGCAAAGCTGAAGGGGTGCTGAGGGTTCAGGAGCTTTGCTGGGCTGGTTTCACAGGCTTTGCTGCAGGGTGGGTGAGGAGTTCTGACAATCATTGTGGATAAACGCCATCCATCCCTGTGGATAAACCCAAACCCATCCTAATCCTGCCCTGCCCCTCCTCAGAGCCCAGCTCCAGCACTGACCCCTCCTGGCCTCCCTTTGTCCCGTCCTCCCAGGATATTTCAGACCTACTGGACACAGAAATGTGTTCTTAAAGTAAATACCTAAAGTTCTGCTGCTTGGGAAAAACAAAACACATCCAAGGAGGAACAATGTCTCTTTTTTTCTTTCTTCCCACCCTTCCTCACGACAAAATATTAACAAATATTGATATAAGCACTAAAGCTTTGATACTGTGCTTTGAGAGGATCTGTAAATGGGTGTCTTGTTTGTATCTGTGTCTTATTATTCATCTTTTGTTTTCTGCATGGCCATGTCCACCCTCTGAGGGTGCAAATCCAAATGTTGGGCCCAAAAATGAGCTGGGGCTAAAGGTACTCAGGGCTTAGCTGTGGGTTTGGGTAGGTGCAGCTTTTGTAGGGAGACATCCATGGTTGAAAGGAGGGTGTCAAAATGGCAATAGTAGTAGTAGTAGTAGTAGTAGTAGTAGTAGTAGTAGTAGTAATAATAATAATAATAATAATAATAATAGTAATAAATAATAATTTTGTAGGGAAACATCCATGGTTGAGACAGTACCAAAATGGCAGTAGTAGTAGTAGTACTACTACTACTACTACTACTACTACTCTACTACTACTACTACTAATAATAATAATAAACAGACTGCAAGGGGTAAAGAGGACCTCAGGCTGGGTTCTGAGCCCTGGCTGGATGCTGCTCAGCTGAAATTTTCTATTTCTCCCCAAAAGAGTTCAGATTCCAGAACAAGTGAGCTTCTAGAAAGGGGATTTCTCCTTTGGATTCTCACCTCCAAAAACCCAATATTCCCTAGAGCAGTGTGGTGCCTGTAATCACCTTATTTCAACTGCTGAAAGCAGCAAGGGGCTGTTTGAGGGCTCCAAGGAGGAGGGGAAGCTCCTGCTGAGCTCCTGCCCAGCCCAGGTGCTCTCCAGGCTCATTGAGGAGCTCTCCAAGAGGCACCTCCAGCATGGGAGGATGAGAACAAACCCTCAGCCTGGAATCCTCTCACTCTGAGAGCCTGTCCGTGAGGGAATCCATCAGAGCAGGGCTGGGAATCAGCTTTGCAAACTCCTCCATGCCAGAAGAAGGAAAACCAAAATGTTTCTTGGGATGTGTTTGCAGCTGGAGTGGCTCTGCAGCAGTGCAGGTGTGGGTGTGGGTGCTGTGGATATTTCACCATTCAGGTGTGGGTGCGGGTGCTGTGGATATTTCACCATTCAGGTGTGGGTGTTGTGGATATTTCACCATTCAGGAGGCTGAGGGAGACTCCACAGCAGAAGAAATTCCAGAAGAAAATGCAGCTTTGCAAGGCAGGGATTTCTGCCAGTCCAGGCCAAGCCCAGCCAGTCCCCAGTCCTGATCCCCAGAGCCTGAAAAGCCTCCCTGTCCCTGCAGCTTCTGGTGGGTTTTTCTCTGGTGGTGGGAGTGAAAGATGAAGCTGTCACAGATATCTTTTTATGAAAATCCTTTCTTAGGATTTTTTTCTTCCTGAGAAGCTGAGAGGCCTCAGGAACAAAATGTAAACAATGGTTATCTGCTGCTGTGGAATGGAATAGGTGGATCTGTGATTGGCCCATCTTGGATGTTTACAATTAATGGCCAATCCCAGCCCAGTTAGCTTGGACTCTGTCTGAGACACAGACCTTTGTTATTCTTTTCCTTTCTATTCTTAGCTTAGCTAGCCTTCTGAGATGAAACTTTTCCTTCTATTCTTTAGTATAGTTATAATGTAATATATATCATAAAATAATAAATCAGCCTTCTGCAACATGGAGTCAGATCCTCGTCTCTTCCCTCATCCTGAAAACCCCTGTGAACATGGTCACGTGAAGCAAATCTCCTGCAGCTCCTGAGCCGCTTTTTCTGTTCCAGACATTGATCACTCCATCCCTCCAGGGAGGAAGGGAAGGACCAACCTCCTGATTTACACTGATTTACAGCAGGGCAGAGGCACAAAGGCAGGAAAAACCTGTGCTGCAGGGAGGAATGCAAGGCCAAAATGCGCTGGAGACTGAGGGGGCACCTGCAAACTCCAGTGCAGGGCCTGAGCAAAGCACTCACAGTGCAGGGAGGGCTGGAATCACCCCAGGGTTTCCTTGCAGAGATTCTGGGTGCCCCTCATCCCACCCTGCTGCAGCCCCAGGTGTTTGCCAAGGGGCAGGGACAGAGCTGAGGCACTCCAACCTCACCTGAGCTCCCTGGAGCACAACCCCAGCACAGAGCCGAACCACAGACCTGGCCTGCTCCCTCTGCTCCCAGTGCTCCCAGTGCAGAGCATCCTCAGTGCTCCTCACAGCTGCCCAAAGCATTTCTGCACCAGGCCTCTGCCTCTCCCTCCAAGAAGTGCTTGGACAAAGCCCTCAGGCACAGGCTGGGATTGGTGGGGTGTCCTGGGCAGGGACAGGAGCTGCACTGGGTGATCCATGTGGGTCCCTTCCAACCCAGGATATGCTGTGGTTCTGTGGTTCTGTGACTGATTCTGTGATTCTGTGACTCTAATCCTGTGACTCTGTGGTTTTGTGATTCTGCAGTTCTGTGATTCTGTGACTGTGATTCTCTGATTCTGTGATCAGTTCTGTCCTTTTGTGATGTCTGCAGTTCTGTGATTCTGTGACTGTAATTCTGTGACTCTGTAATTCTGTGATTCTGTGACTGGTTCTGTGATTCTGCCATTCTGCAGTTCTGTGACTCTGTGATTCTGCAATTCCGTGATTCTGTGACTGTGATTCTGCAGTTCTGTAATTCTGTGATTCTGCAGTTCTGTAATTCTGCAGTTCTGTGATTCTGTGATTTTGCAGCTCTGTGATTCTGCAGTTCTGTGATTCTGTGACTCTGTAATTCTGCAGTTCTGTGATTTTGCAGCTCTGTGATTCTGCAGTTCTGTGGTTCTGTGATTCTCTGACTGTGTGTTCTGTGGTTCAGAGGGGCTGCCTGTCACCCAGAATGTCTAACGAGGCAGCAGCTCAAGGCAGAGGAAGACATCAACCCAACTGATGCTGAATTTGTGCTCCTGAGAATGCAGAGGAAGTGCAGCCCCAATGAGCTGTGCAAGCACAGAAAGTTAATGTATGCTCGTTTGTATATCTGCCCATTGTCCAGGGGAACTCTCCACTTCCTCTGGGGATCAATAATGAATAGACCTATAAGGGAATGTTGTGGTGGCAGCAATTTCTCTTTTCCTACCATTTAACTCAGAACAATATGGAACCAAAACAACAAGGCAGCCTTTCAAAGGCTGGCAGCACAATGCACCCTATAGGACACCAACCATTAAACTGAAGAGCACGAGGGGGACCTTTGCCCTGTGGATGCTGAGAATTCCTCTCAGTTCCTTTATCCTGAGAATTCCTTTATCATCCCCAGTGCAGAAGATCAGAGTTTGAGATACTCTCCTCACATCCCACCACGCCCAAGAGTCACTGCTGTGCTTTCACTACCAGCAGATGGCAAGGGCACAACTGAGATAAGCAAAAGAATTTAAAACAGGAAAGATGACTGAATAGGGCTGCTCTGGGCTCTCCTCTCTCTCTTTAAGTCTGGATAGTTTAGCTGTGAATTGAAGGAGGCTTCTGGTGACACCAGATGCATTGGTCAACCTGGAATGAAAGAATTAGCAGCCCAAAGAAAAGGCTCTGCAAGGCTGATTCAGGTGATTCAGGTATTTATCCTGAACCACACAGTGATGCCATCAATGATATATCAATATTATCTGTCATTGCTATTCCAGGGATGCAAAATGAAAGAGTTCACACTCTATCACAAACATCCAGACCCTGCAAACAGCAATCCCAGAGTCACTGCACAAAGGCTTTGGTGTTTGCCTCGTGCAGAGTCTGCAGTGCTGGACCCTGGATTACAGATTTCACTTGGCACAGGTAGGCAGAGAGGGAGAAGCTCAAAGTTGCATTGCTCAGTGCCAGAGCACAAATCCAGGTAGTATTTCAAAGCCTACATTAATTTTAAAGTACAAAGATATTGCAGAGTGGAAGGGCAAATGGCCTTGAACAGCAGCTGTGCCAGCAATCCTCCATGGAAATCAAAACCAGCTCAGCTTCAGCTTCTCCACTAATCTCACTCTGAGCACAGAATTTTCATCTCTACTGCCCTGATTTTCTCCTGAGTGCTGGACAGGTTTGGCAAATGAAAAGTGAGATTTATACCCAGACAAAACTCCTGTCCTCTTCTTTTGTCCTTCTGCCAGAAACCCACCAGAAAACCAAAGAGAAGTTAAAGGAAATTGGGCACATATTGCTGGGATGGGAGAAGGAAAACCTTTCTCTAGGGAGCATCAGCCTGTGCTTGTAGACCTGTGGGATGTCGTGGTGCCTGTCTGGGGAGCCTGCCCTGGCTGATATTGTGCTCCAGCTCTGACACCCACACAGAACATTAGGAAATAAGGCTGGTGGTTTATTTTTAATAGCAATATAACCACCATGGTTGTGCACAAAGTTCCAGAGAGAGCAACCTCAGTTACAAGTTATGCCTTGTGAAGGCTGACCTAGAACAGAGGCTGGGCAGAGCTAAAGAATAAAGTAGGGATGGATTAAAAGGATCTCCTCCATGGGTGCACCTTGGGCAGCACAAGAGCCCAGCCAGGGCTGCACCCAAGATGAACCAAAATGGTCACAAAATGGTCATGGGCTCTCTTATCAGTTCTGCTCCATTTTCATATTGGAGTTCATTGTCCCATTCCAGCTTTAGCCCATGCAGTCCCACCCTGCTTGTTTTTCTCTCTCAGCCCATGGTGTCTGTGCTCTTGGGCCTGAGATTTGGATCATTTGTCCTTGGTGCCCAGCTGGAGCAGGAATTGTTTTGTCTCCCTGCTCTGTGCAGAGCTCACCATCCCCTCATATGAAGCCCAGACCCACACACTAAAGCAGCACAGAATGTGAAAAATAGAAAAGTTCAAACCTGAGGTATCACTAGAAGAAGGCATCATGACTTTATGACTTATCAAATTAAATTAATAATGGTATTTCACCAAGTGAGTCTGAGTATTACTTTTCAAATACAAAGTAGACAACAGTAAAAAAGGCAAAATGGCTGATTTATACCAGAGATCAGAATAGATAAAAAAGATCAGAACAATCCCATAGGAATATTAAGAGAAATCAGCCTTGTAAGCAATGGCAGAATTCCTGATGGAGCTGTTTGGAGCTGGATGGGGGAACCTTTGACAAGCCCTGCTCAGCAGCTCCTGTTTTCCGGAATTCCCCTTCCCAGGGAGTCCCTCCATCCCAGTAATGTCCCAGCTGGGTCTTTCCTTTCACCCTGCACTTCTTCCATCAGAGCAGGGCTGCTCTTGCCCAAGCTGACCCAGAGAACTGAGCTCTTGTCTGTTTGCCTGCTTGGGAAAGCCAGGGGAAAACATTCCAATTGTGAGAACACCACAGCCATTCCAAAGCTGCAAACCCATCACTCTGCAGCCTTGGCTTATCTCCTTGCTGATGGGGCAGGGGATGAAGCAATAAAACTGCTCACAGAATCCTCAGTGCCTTCGTGGTAGCACCTGGCCTTGCCTTCCCAGAGGTGCCATGATCCTTGGAAAAGGGTGGGATGAGCTGGGACAAACCCAAAATGAGATGGGCCAAGAGCAGGGAGCTGCCAGGCTCTGCCACACTCTGCTCCCTTCATGCTGACACAGGATTTTAGGGATTCATCCTCTCTCTGGGAATTCCTATTGAGCCAAACCCTCCTGCTCTGCCCTTACCCCACAGAAAATCTGCCCAGACCAAAGGGAAGTTGTTTAAAGCATGGGAATCTCCATGACCTGTTCAGCCAAAATAAATGTGAGGAATAGCAGGAAGGGTTCCTGTGCTGCCTCACACAACTGGGGGCTGCTGCAGGCTCAGGCACACTCTGTTTTTCCTTCACCACTGGAAAAGAAGCAGCTTATTTTGCTTTCTCACAGTGAAGCAAATCAAGACTTTTCCAGAAAGATCAGTAAGATCTCTACCTTTATAAAACATGCAGTGAGGGAGCAGCCTTCAGTCTGCCTTTTTCCCCCTCAGATTCCACCACAAAAATGTGTAAACAGCCAGAAGAAAATCAATGTTCTGAGCCATACAATGGACAATTCAAAGACAGGCTATTGTCTTCAGCCAAGCACAGCCTTAAACCTGTGTGAGCAAGAGGCAAATCTTGTCCCGAGTGTGTAAACATGAAAATAACTCAGACATGATCCATTTCCAGAGAAAAAATGTGGCAGGCCAAAAGGTTACCTGATTCTCTCTGCTTTACACTGTGTAACAGCTTAAATTGTGTTTTAAAGGTCCTCGGGCTGACATCATTGTTTACATTGACTTGAATCATTCTTTAATTGTAACAAACCCCTTCCAAGCAGGCTCAGCGCTGCTGTGTCATGCAGAGAGAGAGAGGTGACACCACTGCCTGCCTCATCCTCATCCAGACAGAGCTGGGAAAGAGATTTTGTGTCAAAAAGAGCTGGGGAAGGAGATCTTGGGTCAGAAACAGAGCTGGGAATAGAGATCTTGGGTCAGAAAGAGCTGGGGAAAGCATTTCTCCCCACACCTGTGTTCTGCATTATTCTTCCTCCTGATACTCTCAGGAGTATCAGGAGAAAGAATAATGCAGAAGGGTGAGGAATCAAAGCAGTGGAAGCTCAGAAATCCTTCCCCTTCTGTCTGTAAATGATCATTGACTGAGCAGTGAGGAGCAGTGGGTGCCCTTCCCCAGGGGAGGGGATGTCCCAGTGACCCAGTGGGCACCTGTGGCATTTATTATCCTGCAAGGAAAGGCAGGGACACCTGGAACTCTGCAGCAGGAGCTGCCCAGAGCTTCACTTCCCTCCTTCCAGCACCTCCCTGCTCCACAGGGCTCTGGGCAAGCTCCCCCAGGCTCTCCCTGCTCCTGGGATCAGGATTGCCCTCACCAAGGGCTTCCAAGTGCTGCTGTGGGGTGTGTGTGGTGGCTCCTGGGGGAGCTGCTCCTGCCAGCTGCATCAGGGAGAGGAGAACAGAGGGGAAAATCACATTTACAGCTCTTGGGGATCTCTCTGTAGGAGGTGTGTGCACATTAAAGGTCTAAAACGCCGACCCCTGTCCTAAAATCAGGGAAATGCAGGCTCAGGATGATCCCCATTGCTGCAGAGCCCTTTACAGAAGCTGTGAGGGCATTGAGGAGAAGATTCTGGGCAGAATCCCACACTCCCATCCCCACTGCAGCTTCTGGGCACTGGGAGGAAATTGCTTTGAGTCCTGAATGAGTTTATTCAGCCCTGATTTCAGCTAATGAGCTCTGCACGAGGAGCAAACAGGATGAACAGCTCCCAGCTCAGCTGTTTGTGTGTGTGTGTGTGGGGTGCCCCTGTGAGCAATCCCCTTTTCCTCAGGGCTGTGGGGGAATGGCAAAAGCAGCCCCGTGGTGGTTCCTGCTTTTCCTGCAAGCTGACCCCGCTGTATCCGTGAGGAAGAATTCCAGGTGAGCAATTCCTGAGCTGGGGGCTCTAAGGAAGCAAACATTTTGGCTGAGGTGCTTTGGAGTCGTGGTGATTTTGTAAAAATGGAACAGGTAATGACAGGGTCAGGCTTCCTTGACCCTCAAATCAAGAACAATCCCAGCAGGGCTGCAAACTCCCCTCTCCACTTCCTTGGCAATCACGTTCCCACAGTTCAGAAAAACACAGGAAGATCTAAGGAAACCTATGTGGAAATGAAGAAGACAAAGGCAAGTGATCTGAAAATAGAAGGCTGGTCCATATATTTCCTTTACATTCTGGGCCTCACTTTGGGTTTTGGCTGAATTTTGAAACTTTGAGGGCCACGTGCTTGTGCTGTTCCCTGCAGGGCACAAAGGAAAAGTGACTTTTTCAGAGTTCCAGCATTTGCAGGGTTAGATGAGGTTCTTTCCTTGTTACTCAGTCAAACTCAGTGCTAAATCTTTCCTGCTTAGAGCCAGAACAAAAGCCCTAGTCACGCACACCTCATATTTGAGATGTGACCCCTCCTGCTTTTCCAGGTACTGGGGGGACTTGCAAAAATGATTTCTTGTAAAAATTCAGTGCAGCAGGAACACAAAGAGCTGGCAGAAAACAAGAGATTGAACTGCAGGACTCAAGCAGTCCCACTTTGTTTTGTTCAGAAATTTCTGCTCCAGGAAGAATTGTAAAGGCAAAATTCATTTTGGGACAGAGGAGAGAGACTGTGCAGAGCCCTGGTGTGGAAGGGCTGGGAAATTCCTCTTGGCTTCTCCTAATGTAAAAATTCGAGGAATCCTGAGCCCTGAGGGGAATTTAGGAGACATCCAGGAAAGGGGGGAGAGCAGGAGAGGGATGTAGGATGTAGTGGGGACAAAAAGAATGTGCTGCAAAGTCAGACTAATCCAGGGGCTTGGGGACAGGGTATTGGACTGTGACTCATGAGGATTTCCACAGACTCACTCACTGTCCATAATAAAACAGTTCCTGGAGTGCTCCCTGTCCAGCAGAGAGCAGAGCTGTGTCCCAGTGTTGGTAAGGGACACAAGTCAGCAGTGGCACAGGGCAGCAGCTCAGTGCCAGGGAGCAATCTCCACAAAATGGGCACCATCAGTTTTGCCCCTCACAGCCTCAGGGGATCAGGCTGATCCGGATCCTTCCTCCTCCCCACTGGAGGAAGCAGTTCCTGGCTGAGCCTCTGAGGTCCTGCAGAAACCTTGGTTCCTGTGGTTTGTGCTGATCCTGCCATGCTCCTGATGAGTGCCAGCTCTGCTCCCTGGACAAGCCTTCTATCAAATGCCATTTCCAGATAAAAACCTTGACTGGTGGATTTGGCAGCTTCTACTCTTTTCTCTGTGGCCTTAAAATGAAAAATTAACGAGGTGCCTAATGGGGAACTCAGTTCTCTATTACTCACATCTCACCCAGCTTTTTTTGGGCAGCCAAGTGTCCTGGGGGCTGTGGCTGAGGACACTTGGAGGGGAATGTCCTGGTGGGCACTCAGAGCCCTCGTGTCCTGCCAGCCATCAGAGCTGCTTTCTGAAGGAAAGCACCTGCACACATTTATTTCAATCCTAGCTGTTGTTTAGATACTCCAACATCCCTTCATTATTTTCACTCCTAATTCCCATTCCAGTGCCATCAGGCCGGTTTGGAGGAAAAGTGGATCAGAGGAATTCCAGAGTGAGCAGGTGAAGCTCAGAGGGGCTGAGCTCCAGGGTGCTCCTCGTGCTCACTCTGAAAATCCAACACTGTCCTCTTGGAAACTCCTGGGTACCTTTAAAAAATGGTCTCTGGAAGGACCAGATGTGAATCATCCCTCAATAGATATGGGACAGACCAGGTTTGCACCCTCCTCCAAACTGCACTGCTGATCTGGGAGAGACCCCCAAAAAGCTCAGATCACCTTGCCCTGCTGTACCTGAGGAATCTCCTGTGGGACTTGGAAACCTTTTGCTTGTGTGAATAAACTTATTTACAATATAAATATTAATAATAATAATAACTATAATAACATATTCTATAACATATTTAATATATTATATATTATATAATATATAATATATATTATATATTATATAGTCTATTTTCTGTTATATATTCTATTATATATCATAATATATATAACAACAATATATATAATATATAATAATATAATATATAATAATATAATATAATATACATATAATTATATATAATAATATGTAATATATTGTCTATTATACATTATATATAATAAATTATATATTATATATTATATATTGCTATTCTATTATATTATGAACAACATAAGTATTCAGCCCAACCTGAGATATTAATTCAAATTGTATATATAATTTGAATTATATATATATAATATATATATGAATTATATATATATATATATATATATATATATATATATATATAATATAAATTCAAATGCAGTAGATTGAGCTCTCACTTTGTACAAATAATTTATCATAAAATGAACAATCCAGGGAATGGGTGAAAGGGCAGAGATGACCCAAACAGACCCTATTGCTCTTACACAGAGCAGAACAATGCCCACAGATAAATATTTTGTACAAGTTTTAAAGAAAATGCTGCAAGTTCTTACAGCAGAAACCTTCAGCAAACAATCTGGTTCATTTTCTCAGTGTTCTTTTGGGTACAATACTGTTTTTTAGAAGTTCAGGGAGTATTCAGAAATACTTGACATTTTTTTCCTTGCCTTAAATGGCTGAATTGGTATAAGGAGATTTCCAGTTGGTTTCGAATGTGGCAGCTTCAGCAGGAGGCTCATATACCACCAGCCTAAAAAAAGGCTCCTCTGCTTTTTATAACATTTTCCCACAGTAAAGCAAATGTTTGGGAATAACACCAGTTAGGACACACATTTTTTGGGAAAACAACCCCCCAGTGCCTCTGCCCTGGCACAGCCACACTGATCCTGCTGCACTCTGTGACCATCCTGGCTGGAAAACCAGGAGGAATCCGAGCTCCCGGAGCTTTTATCTCCTGATCCATGGCTTAATTGAAATCTCTGTGTTAACAAGCTTCATAGCCCAGCCAGTATAATCAATTTGTAGAAGACATGGCAAAATTAAACAACAACAAAAAAATCAATTTCAAGTGTGCTTCATTTCAAAGCCATCGGGCAGGACCTGATTTTTATTCTTCAATCTTTAATAATTTCCAGTGTTAAATCACTGAAATGGCTGAGTTTATTCCAATACCCAAAAAATGCCTCGGATTGCTCAGATATTAAAACCTTCTGGTGATCATGTCACTGGGTAAAAGACACCGAATTCTTCATGCACAATTTAAGGTGCAAGAATTTCTTTGCAGATTGTTTTTGCCAGGGCTGGTTATGCACCACCCCACTCCACAGCTCAGAGCTGTGCCAGCTGTTGGCACCTGCACCATCATTAAATCAGTGGTCAGTTCTGAGCAGCAGGACCCCAACCAGAGCTCTGAGGAGCTGAGAAGAAGCCAAGCAATGAGCAAAAGGAAAGCGGAAATTTAATGATACTCAGGGAACTAAAGGAGGCGATTTAAAGGTGTATTTAGAGCTGTATTTTAGAATAAGGTGGGAAATCACTGGGATGATGCTTGTATGGTCTCTTTCCCCTGCTGAAAGCAACAAATCAGTCAGGAATTCCCCAAAGGAGACCTGGATAAATGTAGTGGCCAGCATTTCATCATTTTCATTGCTGGGGATGAACGGGGAGGGAAAAGTGGCTGAGGAGTCAATGCCTTGGTGCAGAGCAGCTTTGACACTTGTAGGGCTTTCCTTCTCTCTGCATTGCTGTGGAATTGTTTGGGTTGGAATCAGAGTCAGCCTCCTCAGCACAGCCCTGCCTAACTTTGGCCACAGAGATCCCAGGGAAGGTTTAACTACACTGAGGGGCAAATCCAGGCTTGGGGAGGTGGAGCAGAGCTGCACTGAGCCCAGGAGCCCTGAGGGCAAGGTGGTGAGGAGCTGGCTCCCCAGTAACACCAGTGCCATCCCCAATCCTCAGCCCTCCTGGCCCTGTCCCCCCTGGCTTCCAGCCCAGTGAGGGCACCCAGAGGCTGTGCTGGTGTTTTATCTGTTCCTAAAGATGAGCCAAGCTCCTGACATGCACAGGGCTGCTCCAGGTCCCTCAGCACCCTGCACCTCTGGGCACAGGGGTGTTCCTGCCTCCCTCCCTCTGCCACAGGACTCTGCCTTCTCATGGCCTCCTCTGTGCCTGGCACTGATGGCAGAAGGAATCTGGACCAAATTCCAAGGTTATTGGGCAGAAATGGAAAGGAACCTGGTGAGGAAGGACCTGAACAGCCCTGAAATGTGGGCAGCATCTCCAACCAGGATTTCCCCCTGGACTCCCTGTGCTCCACTTCACCCTGAGCCTCAGGAACACTTGGGTACACCATGTTTTCTCCCATCTCCCAATCCCTCTTTATTGTCCCTCTCTGATCCACCAAATCCTGTGGTGATTTATGCCTCTGAAATCCACACTGGGTTTTCCAGCCTGTGCAGAGGTTGGAACCCTCAAAGCAGGCAGCTGCTGCTGCTGCACGTGTCAGCCAGCTGGAGACAGCTCAGGAACCCTCCCAGGGCTGCCCCAGGTGCTGCCCAAGGTGTGGGCACTGCTGGCAGACCTGGCACAGGACACATTCCCTGGGGACACCTCGCAACCTGAGCATTCCTGCTCCTTGCCACCTGCCAGGTTTGCTGCTTCAGCTTTTCCTGGACAAGCCCTTTGGAGCACAACCTCAGGCTCAGTTATTTATTCTGCAGGTACCTGTGGGGAAGATGTGAGATTCCCCAGGGTTTGTGCCTGCCAATCAGTCTCTTTCTGCAGAAGGAATACATTAAATCCCTGAACGAATCCAAGAAAATCAAGGACAGTGATGCTCCACAGTGTTTCCAGAAGCTACCCACTTAACTATGAAAATATAATACGCTGAAGAACAACAGCCTCGTGCTGTGCAATATATCCACTACCCAAAAAAATGAAAAAGTCCTTTCTGTCAGAAAGGAATTCCCCAATAAACAAGAGCCCATCTCCCTTACACAATTTGCAGCGTCATGAATGAATAGCTCAGTAATCCAGCAAAATCCTCATGCTTAATGAGATAATGAAAAGTCACACGGCAGATGGAAAAGCTCTCCCAAATCTCATTAACCTGCCTCTTGGCTTTTCTGATAGCAGCAAAAATTTGGAATAAATTTGGGGGGAAAGGGAGTTTCCTGCAAAGGAAAATGAGTTTTGGAGAGCAGGGGATCTAACCTGGCACCTGGGCTGAGGAGGGGAAGGTGGTGAAGAAGCACCACGTGTGCAAAAATTGAAATATCAGAGAACCAATATTCAAAAACTGAAATGTCAAAGAATCAATATTCAAAAAAATGAAATATCAAAGAACCAATGTTCAAAAATTGAAATATCAAAGAATCAGAACTGGAATGTCAGAGGGAATGCCCGTCAGAGATGTCTGTGCCCATGAACTCCAGGACAGCGGGACAGCCCAGGTGCTCCCAGACAGCTCCTCCTTTGAAAGCCTCAGCTCTGCCTCGAGTGATCAAACACCAGCAGGAACCCTCCCACCGAGGGAAAAAAGCCACAAATCGGTGAACACTCACAAGTCGCTATTTCTAATCAAGCGGCCAAACCTCGAGGGGGAACACCCATTACATCTGACCTTGGTGTGCGACACCTTCAAGGAGGCTTCGTTATTTGACCTCTATTTCCAAAGATCAGATTTAAGGGAGGTGTGAACCCCGCGGCACTGGGGACAGAGCGGTGACACCTGCCCGCTCTGGGGCTCTCAGCCGGGTGACACAAAGCGGAAGAGCACAAAAAGCGGGGAAAAGCTCAATAAAGCATCACGGAGCGCTGCCCCCGGGGATGGCACCAAGGGGAACACCCATTAAAACCTGACGTTTGTGTGCGACACCTTCAAGAAAGTTAAGTTTTTTACCTCTATTTCCTGATTTAACAGAGGTGTGAACCCCGCGGCATTGGGGACAGAGCGGTGACACCTGCCCGCTGTCACCGGGGCTCTCAGTTTGGTGACACCTCCGGGAGGAGCACAGAAAGAGAGGAAAGCACAATAAAGCATCACGGAGCGCTGCCCCCGGGGATGGCACCGCTCGGGCCCCCTGCCCGCAGCCCCGGCTCTTACCGTGCAGCAGCAGCAGCCCCTGCAGGGCACACACGGCCAGCAGGGCCCGGGGCAGCATCCCGGGGCCGGTCCCGAGGCAGCCGAGCCCGATGGAGGAGTTTTCCTTCCTTCGCTGCGAGGAGTTCGGGGAAGGCACGGGCAGGACGAGGCGCGCAGGGTTTCCCACTTGTTGATCGCAGTTAAATCGTTCTTGCCATTCACCGCTTCATCCTGGGGCTGCGGGCTGTGTTCGCCTTCCCTTCTTCTTCCCGAGGTTCTGGGTTTTTTCCTTCACCCCCTTATTCCTTCTTTTCCCCCGTTTCTCCAATCCCGGCGGTGTCCGGGGGGAACCTCAGGAGCCTCCCGGCTGGCGCAGAGGGGTGAGAAAAGCAAAGCAAAAACACCACAAAAAGTTTGGCAAAAAACTTTTCCCGCACTCGCTGCTGCTGGCGGCGGAGCTTGGATAAATAAGGTGGCAGAGGCTGCTGCGAGCCGGGCTCCGCAGGGAGGTGCAGGTGCCGATGGAAGGACAGACGGCCCGGCTGGACAGGGGCCCGGCTGGCTCTACCTGCCCGGGGGCACCTGCCCGGGGCGGCGGGGCCGGGGCATGGCCGGCTCGGGCTCTGCTGTCCCCCTCCCCTCGCCGAGCCTTTCGCAGGGAAGTTTGATGCGAGCCCGAGATTCTTTATAGGGACAGGAAAAAAAAAAAAAAAAAAAAAAAAAGGAGGAAGGAGAGACGTCACCAGCCGAGGCGAGGGGACTTCACTCTCTCTCTCTCTCCCTCCCTGTCATTTCACAGAGCTCCTGGGTTTCCTGCTGAGATGGGGCAGAGAAGGGAATTCCGGCTGCTTGCCGGCACCGCCCGGCCCTGCAAAGCCGGAGCTCGGGGGATCAGATGGCACCGCCGTCCCCCAGGGCACAGAGGTGGCATGGCCCGGCCACGGAGCCCTCAGGCTGTGGGACACCGGGGAGGCGACAGACACAACCCGAGGATGGGCTGTGTCCTGCAGACACCACCTGAGCATGGGCTGTCCCCTTCAGACACCACCTGAGGATGGGCTGTGTCCTTTAGACACCACCTGAGCATGGGCTGTGTCCCACAGACACCACCTGAGCATGGGCTATGTCCTGCAGAAAGTACCTGAGGATGGGCTCTCTCCTTTACACACCACCTGAGGACGGGCTGTGTCCCACAGACACCCCCTGAGCATGGGCTGTGACCCACAGACCTGAGGACAGGCTGTGTCCTGCAGGAGCTGCTCCCTGGGCCCCTTCACCCCGTGTTCAGCAGTTTGGGCTCTTGGTGCTGCTCCCCGTGCCCTGCTGGGATGGAGAACATCCACCCTCCCTTGCTCTTGGGGCACAGAGAAAATCCCAGGTTTGCATCCCCGGTGTTTCAGGGAATCCCAGTGATGTTATCTGTATTACCTGATCCCTCACGGGTTCCTCACCTGGGCATTGTCTCCAGCTCCACCCACACATCCAGGCTCCAGCTGCCCTGTGCCTTTGCCCTCTCCATGCCAGGCAGGGTTTCAGCAAGGATGGGCACTCCAGCCATGGGGATGTTCCTCCTTTTCCCTCCACCCTGGAAATCAGGCAGGGTTTCAGCAGGGATGGGCACTCCAGCCACAGGGATGTCCCTCCTTTCCCCCCCACCCTGGAAATCACTGCCCAGTCCTGCTCAGGGCTGCTCCTCCAGCCACAGCCTCAGCTCCGAGTGTCACAAACCCTCAGGAGATGTCCCAGGACATGCAAGGGACAATTCTGGAAGTGCAGCCAGCACTCAGGTGCCCAGGAGGGAGCTCTTCTGTGCTGTCTCAGTGCACATATCAGATGTGTGGCTTGTAATGTAAAAACACTGATAATGAGAGAGTGCTGGAAGCTCCACAGCTGCCCCGACAGATTGTCCTTCCCAATAATCCCAAATAATCCAAATAATCCCAAAAGTCCCAATAACCCCAACAATCCAAATAATCCAAATAGTCCAAATAATCTCAATAGTCCAAATAATCTCAATAATCCAAATAACCCCAACAATCCAAATAATCCCAATAGTCCTAATAATCCAAATAACCCCAACAATCCCAATAATCCCAATAATCCCAACAGTCCCAATAACCCTGACAATCCAAATAATCCCAATAGTCCCAATAACCCAATCAATCCAAATAATCCAAATAATCCCAATAGTCCCAATAACCCCAACAATCCCAATAATCCAAATAACCCCAATAGTCCCAATAACCCCAACAATCCTAATAATACCAATAGTCCAAATAATCTCAATAATCCAAATAACCCCAACAATCCCAATAATCCCAATAGCCCCAATAACCCCAACAATCCCAAAAATCCAAATAACCCCAATAGTCCCAATAACCCCAACAATCCAAATAATCCCAATAGTCCCAATAACCCCAACAATCCCAATAGTCCCAACAATCCCAATAATCCCAATAGCCCCAATAACCCCAACAATCCCAATAGTCCCAACAATCCCAATAATCCCAATAGTCCCAATAACCTCAACAATCCCAATAACCCAAATAATCCAAATCCCATCAGGTGAGCCCCTGGGGTCACTGGTGTTGCAGGACCTGCAGAGCCTCACAGGAGAGCACTGCCAGTCCCTGGGGCTCAGAGATGGGGTTGGTTTGCATTTTTTTGTTCCTCTTGCTCAGTTTGTTTGCAAAAGCAAAGCCAGAGCCAGCAGGTGCACCAGACTGTTACAGGATGGAGATCAGGGGTTGGTGACAGGGCCTTTTCACACCTCAGTTTAATCCAAAATCTAAATCCTTAATGGCCGTAACAGCTCTGAGCTCTTCACTGCCATGCACTGGAGCAAAGGGAGACACAGGTTTGGTTCTGTGAGTTACAATCCCAAAGGCAAATGGGCACTGCAGAAAGTCAGGATTGGCACCTGGTGTAGAAATGTTCCAAATTCAACAAGAAATTGAACCCAGGCCTCAGATATTTCCAGGTTTATGAACAAGAAGCCTCATTTCTCATGCACAGTGTTAAATCATGAATGCTTTCCTCAACATGATCTTAATATAAATGCCCAGATCCTTGTCAAGATGAAAAATTGTATTTTCTATGCCTAAAATTAAATTTTAGGATGTACAACTTTCCTCAGATATGGGTTACAGTAAAGGAATCCTAAATAACTATGGATAATGGTAAAGACCGATCCCATAGGAACTTAACTGGAGAATCAAAACTCTAACATAATTATAGGACGGAAGTTTATTTGTAATTTATGGGGAAGTGTTTAAAAATGCATTAGAGGTTACTTACCAGCTGGTAATAAATTGTGTTGTATTTGTGTAATGCCCCAGATAATCTTTTATCTGTTGATAAATGTAATTGATCTTTTAATTGAGATTAAATGCCTCTAGTGTGTTGTTTCACAAGGAATTCAGTATTAGAACCTGGTCAAGCAGTCCTGAGTTTATAATATATTTTTATACTTTATTTTCCCCTCATAATGTGCAAAATTAAAGTTATAAGAAGGACACAATTTGTTCCTGAGCACCTTCCAGTGCCTGGAGCAACCTGTTAGAGCTTTTCCAAAGGAAAGCAGACTTCCCTGGCACAGCAGCCTGTTCTGCTCACACAGATGGGAAAAGCCATTTGCTAACTGGGCTAGAACTCCTCATAATCACCCAGCTCATTTTCCATGACAGATATTCCATCCCAGGAGCTCAGAGCTCTTCACCAATATTAACAAACACAAGCCTTGCCACGCTCAGGGGAGCAGAAGCAGGGCTAGGAAAGGTCATTTCCCTTCCTCATGAGGCGCTTGGATCTTTGCAAGGCACCCAGCAGCTGCAGCAGTGTGACCACAACTAAATAATAATAAAAATAAAAAAACATGGGGGAGTGCAGGTTGCTGTGTCTGTGTCCCAGGCCACTGGGGTGGGAATTCCTGCAGGAGTTTGGATGGAATTCCAGGGTATGGAATCTGCTCTTTGTAGGACTGGCTGACCCCGGAGATGCTTGGTCACCCTTGGTGGTATCTCCCATCCTTCCTGGCAGAGAATAACCTGTGCCATGTTGGTGCCTTCTGCCAGCTTGGCATGGAGCAATTCCAGAGCTGGAACCCCTTCCCTTCATCTCTCTCCTGTCTTGGTGCTCATCATGGAAGGGGACAGAGGGAGTGGCTGTGGATGGGTCTGGAATTGCATCCTGTGCTGGTTTTGCTGTAAAGGTAAAACATCTCCATCCCGGAGGAGCTGTGCAGCTCTGGGCTGGCTCCCAGGCCCAGCTCCAGCAGCCACAGCCAGGCTCCCCTGACCCAGCCCCTGTCCCACAAACTCTCTGCCAGGTTCCTGCTTGGCTCCCTCAGCCACAGAGGGCACAGAGGGGTTCAGCCCCCAATCCTGAATTTAGCTGGGTGATTCTGCCCTGTCTGTGGGGTGGGGGCACTGGGGTGCCTTTGCTGTCAGCTGCACACAGAGAACCCTGGCAGAGTCTGTTCTGCAGGCTGGAATTGCTCTCCAAAGGGGCTCCAAAGCAGCTGCAGAGAGCTGGGACCAAGATGAGCTGGGGTGGCATTCCTGAGCAGAGCCTTGCCTACAGAGTGAGAAGCAATGAGGGCAAAACAAGGCATTGAAGGTCATTTCTCCATGTTGGTGATCTTGGTTCCAGTGCCTGTGGCAGCCTTTAGGGTGGAATTGTTCTCCAAAGGGGCTCCAAAGCCGCTGCAGAGAGCTGGGACCCTCAGCCATGGCTGAGCTGGGGTGGCCTCCCAGAGCTGAGCTCTGCCTACAGAGTGAGAAGCAAGGAGGACAAAACAAGGCATTGAAGGTCATTTCTCCATGCTGGTGATCGTGGTTTCAGTGCCTATGACAGTCTTTAGGGTGGAATTGTTCTCCAAAGGGGCTCCAAACCTGGGACCCAGCTGAGCTGGGGTGGCCTCCCAGAGCAGAGCTTTGCCTATGGAATAAGAAGCAAGGAGGACAAAACAAGGCATTGAAGGTCATTTCTCCAGGTTGGTGATCTTGGTTCTAGTGCCTGTGACAGCTTTTAGGAGTTGGCACAGCCCAGGCTGCCCCTGTGGCCTGTGTGCTCATCCCTGTCCCTTCCTGGATGGACAGTGTCACAGCCACTGACAGTGTCCCATGTCCTGCACACTGAGCCCTGGCAGAGGGGCTGGGAGAGGAGAGGACCTTGCCAAGGTGTCTTGCAGCTCTCTGTGACAAACCCTGCCCGCCCCTGGGCTCAGCTGGTGTTTATTTGATGCCCAGGCTGCCTTGGGGCATTCCTGCCCTCCAGGACGGGCAAGGTGCTGACACACAGGGGATGTGCTCCACAAACAGGAGCAAAGCCACCAGCAGCCAGTGCACAGAGCCCAGCCCAGCCCCAGGGACAGAGCAGTGCTAGCAGTGCTCCCAAATTCCCAGGAAAGCTGCAGGGCTGGGTGTGCCCCTGCCCACAGCCCAGGCTGAGGGCCCTGCACAATCCTCCAGCCTCTGGGGAGGGAAACCCGAGTTCACATCGTCACTCTGTGGGCAAACAGGGTGGAGAGCTTGCAGATAAAAATATTTTTCCCTGGAAAATGGCATGTTATCAAAACAGAAACCTTCTGTGGGAGTGCTCTGGCTGGAGTGACTTCAGCTAGGGATGGACTTTCCAGGGAAAGGAAGCACCATCCCAGCCTTGCCTGCAGCTTGGTCATGTCCTGGGTGCCAGATTTTCAGTCATGAGCCTGGTTTGGGTCAGAAAATTGAATGTTCACCTCTTGCCAAGCTCCTCAGCAAGTCCAGTGCCTGAGCTTTGGCCACTGCAATCAGCTCCTTGCAGACGTGTTTGCTTACTTATCCCTTTGTTTAGAAAAAGAAAAAAAGGCCTCAAGAAAACCCCATTTGGCTCAAGCACAGAATGGGAACAAAATGTTTCTCTAGCTGGGAAAAACATTTCCTGGCCAGCTTTGTTGAGGCTCCCAGCAGCACTCAGGGCTGGAGCTGTGGGAGCAGCAGGGCCATGGGCACGTCCTGGTGGCCTCTGTGGGGTGGCAGTGGGGTGGCAGTGGCACAGGGAGGGACAGGAGCTCACACAGCCACTGGCAGAGCCCCCCTGCAACGTTCTGCTTTCTGCAAGAAGGGAAAACAACAAAATAAAGGTTTTATGGATAATTCAAAGCTGAAGAGGTCTGTTTAACAACAGCAAAGTATAGATTAAGTAATATACTGCAAGAAATTTTATTTTTGTAGAAAAACTGTGGAGAATGAGGAGTTTTTCTGTGGTGTCAACTTTTCTCCATCCCTGCCTGCCTTCCTGACAGGTCCCTCCTGCATCCATGGCCATCCATCCCCAGCCTGTCCTGCTGCCCTTCCCTCCACCAGCCTGAGTGAAAAGCCCCTCAAACACATGTGCAGAGGGCAGAGGAAAGCAGCACATTTCCTCCTCGTGCTGCAAACATGGGAGATGAAAGGATGAGGAACACTCACCTCCCCTCCCATGGCTGCAGGAGCTGCAGCGTTCCTTTAAAATTCAGCATTTGGGAATGGCTGATGTTCCATCTCCTGTGCTCCCTCTCTGAGGTTGTTTTGGAGCATCTCCTTGTAGCTGTTTGACTGGAATCCCTTATTTCTGAGTCTGCCTGGGGAGATCCTTACAGCTTATAAATATAATGTAGGCCTTGGGCCCATGCTGCTCTTACAGAGAATTAACTGGTTTGGAGCAGCAGCCAGACTCCTGAGCCAAGAGAACAAAACAAGAGCAATGGTAAGGAAAATAAATAGCCATCAACAAAAGGAGACAGGCACAGGGCTTGATCTGCTTTGTTCTGCCAGAGTCTGTGGCAGGAAGACAAAGATATCCACCTAATGGGGAAGAAATTCCTGAGCCAGGTTTCATCCTTACACAGCATTTCAGGTAAGGAAAATATCCCAGCCCTTTGAGGGACCTTCATGCAGACCTTCTCCCAGCACTGACCTCAGCCAGAGCCAGATTTTGTGTGCAGGGTTTTCCTTTGCCAGAGTATGAACTTCAAAGTGTGAGAAGAAATGGGTTTCAGCCAGCGACCAAGAATGCTTGTTTTATTTATTTTAGTTTGGATTCTAATTCCCTTCTTACTCCTTCTCTCTCTGTGGGGATAAAGCAGGGTTTTCTTACCACTCAGACTGGGAATGAGGAGCATGGTTTGTGTCCTGGTGCTCTGCAGACATTCCCTTCCCTCTGGAGGCTCCTGCTCACAGCTCCAGTGAGATAATTCAAATAACAGAATGCAGGGATGGGATCTGAGAGGGAGGAACAGCACAGGTGGGCCTGGACAGTGGCAAGGCAGGGAAACCATGCTTGGTTTGCATTATTCCAACCCCATCCATGCCAGTCCCAGCAGTGTTGGGGTTAATCCAGCCAACAGCACAAGGCTGTGTGCTGTGAACTCTTTAATTTGGCACCAGAATGGCACCAGTTTATCACTCAGCTCTTACCACGTACCAGTGCTGGCTCTGAAGGATTTAAAACCAGTGTTATAAATGCTGCCCCTCCTCCTGCTGCCTAATCCACACTGGGGAGGTTTGGATCAGCTTTCCTGGCTGTTCCCTCAGCCTGGGTGGCTGCAGGAGCCAGAGGGAGCATCTGGAGCAGGGTGAGAGGTGCCCCAGCACTGCCCTGCCCTGCCAGGCCATGGGGAGAGGCAGCTCAGCCCCAGAGCTCCCAGTCCCATCCAGCCCAAAATGTCCCAGTTCAGTCCCAGAGCTCCCAGTTCAGCCTCAGATGTCCCAGTCCCATCCAGCCCCAGAGCTCCCAGTCCCCATCCAGCCCCAAATGTCCCAGTTCCATCCAGCCCCAAATGTCCCAGTTCACCTCCAAATGTCCCAGTCCCCATCCAGCCCTAGCTATCCCAGTTCAGTCCCAGCAGTCCCAGTCCCCATCCAGCCCCAGCTGTCCCAGTTCAGCCCCAAATGTCCCAGTTCAACCCCAGAGCTCCTAGTCCCCATCCAGCCCCAGCCATCCCAGTTCAGCCCCAAATGTCCCAGTTCAGCCCCAGCAGTCACAGTACAGCCCCAGCAGTCCCAGTTCAGCCCCAGCTGTCCCACTCCCCACCCAGCAGTGGTGTGGCTGTCATTAATGATGGCACTGTCATTAATGATGGCACTGCTCTTTCTCCCTGCTGCAGGTGCCCCTGGAACATGCCCAGCCCTCCTGTGTCTGGGCTGCCACGGCTCTGTCAGATTCCACAAGTCAATGCTCCTTGTCTCTGAGCACTGGGATCATCCCTGCTTTATGCTCCAAAGCAAACCAGCACGAGCTCCATGACTCAGTGCAGCCATGAGGCAAAAATAGCAGGTTGGTGTGCTGAGATGATGGGGAGAATCAAAGGGACACTGTTTCCCAAAACTAAAATGTCTGCAAACGAGCTCTCAGCCAGCACAGGGCCAAAAGAAATGTTTCTTCCATGGACTTATTTATTTTTGAGATCTGAAAGGAAGCAGTTGCTGAGGACAAGTGGACATTGTGCTGAAGGTTTGAGAAATGAGACATGGTGGCACAAAGAGCTTGATAGTGGAGCTGCCATCACTGATCTGCATTGTCCTCTCCAAGAGGGACTGAATAAAAGCTTGAACTGGAGCCAGTGTGAGTGAATAGAAGGGAATGGGGAGATTCCCACTGCCCTTAATGAGTTTTGGCTCTGAACCTACATGAAGAAGCATCACTAGCAGTGAATAAACTGGATTCTAAAAATCCTTTCACCTTTGACAGGACAGGCTGGAATTAGTGAAGTGCCAGAGGGAATGTGTTTATGGTGCAGTTTTCCCCAAATGTGGCTTTCAAATAGAAAGGCTGAGCTGGGACTGTTGTCCTTGCAGGGGTCAGCAGCTGCAGCCACCAGGCTGGAACCTCAAAGCAGGAATCCCAAATGTGTCCTGGCTCCATCACCTCTGCCAGCCTCCTCTGTCCCCATCCCACCAAACCAGCCCTAGAGTCAGGTGTCACATTGAGGAGAGCAGCTGTGAGCAGCTCTGGATAGAAACAGAAAGTTCTTCAGGAAAATGGGTGCTGTCTCCAGGCTGTGGTGATTCCTCTTGCTGGAAGGACTCGGTGCAGCCCTGGGGCACAGCAAAAACAAGACACTGACACACTTAATTGGAAAATTAAGGAGGAAATGCAAGGAGAGCTTATAGGAGGACAGCAGGGTTCGTTTGTCTGTCCAGTTCCTGTTCACCCCAGGCTCTGGGTGTTGTAGGAAGGCAGAAATATTCAATATTTGTTAATCATCCATGCTTTGAGTGGAATCCAATCTGAGGAGACCATGATGGCTTTTGCAGACAGGCAGGGCTGGATGTGAGAGCCTTTCCCAGCAAGGTCAGCGATGAGTCAGTGCAGGGCCAGGAATAGTGCTCAGGAGCAGCCTGGTGTGGGGCTGGAGACAACAGGCCCTCCTTTGTCCCCAGGGGTCCCCAACCCTGCTCAGGCCCTTGCTGCAGCCCATGAATTCCAGAGATAAAGCACACATTTCGTGGATGTTCTTTCCCAAGAAAAAAGCTGGTGAGACCATGCTCTTCTCAGTGAGTGCATTCTGCTGCTTGGGCTGTAAATAAATCAGATATGTTCTTCCCATTCCTTCTCCAGGTTTCTCCCTCAGCAGACTCAGACTCAGTGGGATGTCAGAGGGGGTGTCTTGGTTTGGAAAGCCAGGTGAATGCTAAGGAAGGCAGGAGCCTCCTCTGACATGGAAAATGTAAACCCCCCAGAATTGTTATAAATTTTAAATTAAGGGGCTCTCAGGCAAAAAATATGGGAGCAGGAAATAACAGTTCTTTAATAGGGAAGAAAATAAGAGGATCAAATAAACAATGCAGTACACTAGAACAACACTGACAGACTCAGAACCCAACCTGACACCCTGTGGGTCAGGCTGTTGGCAGCAGTCCCATTGGAATTGTGGCTCAGCCCTCCTGCAGTGTCAGGGTGGTTCTGCTGGAGCAGGGATCCTGTAGAGAAGGATGGATTCTTCCTCTGAAGATGCAGGGGAAGGAGAGGCAGCTGCTGTTCCTCTGGGGAATCCAGTGGAGAAGCCGTGCTGGTGTCTCAAACCTCTGGATTATATCTGGGTAGGAATGCTTGGCTCCTCCCTCTGGGCTCACATCTCCCAATGGGATGCTGTAGTTCTTATCAGCCATGCAGTGACATTCAATTGCTGTTATCAGCAGATGTCTCCCTGAGGGAGGAGTGGGTGTGGGGGAGATAAGGAAAACTGCCCACTGAACAGAAGAGAACTTCCATACAGATGGCAAATAGATACAACGTGCTTGACAATCCAGGACAGGTGGGATGGGAGGAACCATCTCCCTCTCCGGGCATTCTGATTCAGTGGTGGGACCCAAACTGCTCCTGCCCCACAGCTCACCTGTGTGCTCCTGGGGTCTCCACGTCCTGTTCCTCCTCTGCACAGCTGGGTGAGGATTTACTCTCATTCCCACCAGAGCTGTGCTCCAGATCTGCAGTGACACAGGGGCTGAGATCGTCCTGAACAAGGACCCTCCGCCTGGCAGGTCCCACATTTGCCAGCAAGGAAGGAATTGCTTTGGGATGAAACAGGAGAAGGGTGGCACTGCAGCCTGCCATGGCCCCCTGGCATGGGGCTGGGCCCTGGCAGGCTGAACTGGAGCTGCAGCCCAGTAAAACCTGTGCCCATGGCTGGGAGTGCTGCTCCTCCCTGCCATGATGTTCACTAACAGGTGAAGCTCACAGGTAAAAATAAAACATGCTGCTCCTCTTTTCTCAAAGCTCCCAAACTCTGTGTTCTCTGCAGGCCAGGCACCTGCCATCTCCCAGCCTTTAAGGAACAAACAGTGATTTTATAAAAGCCCTGGTGTCCCTAACAATGCCACAAGGCTCTTCTGCACAGAGGCTCTTTGTGTTTTGGACACCAGGAAGAAGGAAAACACTGCAGGGATTTCCTACTCTGAACAACAGAGGTGGAATAACAAGGGCTTTCAGCAGGAAAACAAGGACTGAAAAATCAGCAAGGTGGGCTCTGAGGACTGGCTTGTGCATTTCTCCTCTCTGCTTCCTTCTCTTATCATCTCCATGTCCAAGAATTTGCCTCAGTCTCTGCTGCTCTGTTTGGCAGGGAGGGTTGAGATCCACCTTTTGAGCTTGTACTTTTTTCAGATAAGGGTTACATTCACAGCCTGGTTTAAAAATGAAACCACGCCATGAAACTGCTGCTTCATCTTTTTTCTCTGAGCTTTAGACTTGCTGCATTTCTCCAGGCAGTGCTGAGCCCACACTGGCTGCTGGAGGGATTTTCTGCAGCTAAAGGCACATTTCCTCGGGTGCTGTGTGTTACTCAGAGGTTTGTGGCAGCAATTAGTAGGTCACAGAAAACTTCTCCTCTTCTCCAGAACCCAGGGACATGCTCAGATTTATTGCCCCTTACTCTGGCTTCATCCAAGGTGGGAGTGCTGGGTGTGGAAGTGCAGCCTCAGCCTTTCTTCAGGAGGGGCCCAGAGGGGATCTCCACTGGGACTGCTCTGGGTTTGCCTCAGTCCTCACTCAGAGTTCAAAAAAAAAGGAACCAAACCTCTGAAAAAACGTTGGGCAGGAGGGGAGGACTTGCACTTCTCTGTGTCCACACAGTGTGTCACCCTTACTCCACCCGCAGTGCTCTCCCCTGCCATCCCCACAGCATCAGGGGTGCCTTTCAGAGGAGCAAACTGCCCTGCTTTGCTCTCACTGGCACTGAACAGGTGAGATTGCCCTGGGGACAGCCTCAGCCTGCAGAGGATGGAGCTGGCAGCTCCTCCTGAGGCTGCAGAGCCACCGAGGGTTGGGATGAGGCTGTTCCAAGGCCAGGATCTGCCTCTTCCTTCCCAGCATTCTCCCAGAGCACTGAGGAAATCAGCTGCCCTTTGAGCCTTTCCTTCAGGAAAGTTTCCCATTTCCACCTGCTGGAGCCAACCCCAGCACTGCCAGAGCCTCTGCAGGAGATTGGGCTGGTCTGTCCTGACAGCAGCATCCCTTCCTTTCCTTGGTGAGGGTGTAATGAAGGATAATTCCTGTGGAAAAGGCAAGGTGCAGGACCTGAAAATTGCCACAAGACTCCTTTCCAAGGAGACAGATGACTGCTGGAGGTGTGCAATGCTGGGGTGCAATTTAGCACATCTCTTAGCAATAAATCCAGCCCAGTTCCCCACCTGGGCTGGGTTTATTGCTCCAGCTCTGCAGGGTTTGGTGCTCTGTGAGAGGCACACAGAAGTGCTCCCACCACTTTCATGGGACTGTTTCAGGAGTAAGGCACTCTTCAAAATGCAGAAGGTAGCAGATAATACCTCTTCAAGGCAGCAGAATCTGGCAGGCAGAGACTGACACTGAGATGTAATAAGGAGCATTTCACAAGGTAATTTCTGCCAATTTTATCTGCTGTATTAAAATTTAATAGGCATGAAAGCACCCAGGTGCTGTAGAAAAATCTAACTCTGTTCTACAAAAATGGTTTTAAAAATCAAGCATTTTCTGTGTTTTCCATTAGTGCAGATTGGCACAATCAGAAGTTGTTCTGCTGTACGTGTCTGTGCCATAAAACTGAGGGACAGAGGAGTTGTCTGTTGTGGGTTGCTGGTCCCAAATTGTGGGCTGAAGTTATCAGCCTGTGCCAAAACACTGAGAATCCTCCTAGAGGAGTTTTTCTGTTTGCTCCAGGAGCATCAAAGTGCTGGAGCTTGATGGCTGAATAATCACAGAATCAGGGATTCATTGAATGATTGTGGTTGGAAAAGCCCTCAGAGATCACGGAGACCAACATTCCCAGCACTGCCCCGTGTCCCCAGTGCCACATCACTGTGACTCCAAATCCCTCCAGGGATGGGCACTCACCACTGCTCTGGGCAGCTGTGCCAGGCTGGACAGCCCTGTCCAGGAAGGAATTTCCCCACATAGCCAACCTGAGCTTCTTCTGGAACAATCTGAGGCCATTCCCTCTCCTCCTGTCCCTGTTCCCTGGGTTAAGATCCCAAATCCCCCTGGCTGTCCCCTCCTGTCAGGAGCTGTGCAGAGCCACAAGGGCCCCCAGAGCCTCCTTTGCTCCAGGCTCAGCCCCTTCCCAGCTCCCTCAGCCCCTCCTGGGGCTCCAGCCCCTTCCCCAGCTCCGTTCCCTTCCCTTCACTCCAGCCCCAAAATGCCATTCCTGATCTGCCCCCAGCACTGGATGGGTGCCAGCGATCACTTCCCTGCTGCCCACACTGCTGCTGAGACAAATTCATGTAATAAAAGGATAGCATCCTTAACAAAACAATAGCATCCTTCAGACCCCTTCTCCTCACCCTGGAAAGCCAGGCTGGATTTTAGAGGTCCCTTTGACAAGTGACATCATGGCATCCTCACATGGTATCAGTTCAGTTCTGTGTGATTTGACTGCTCTTTATCCTCTTCCTTGAATCAAGAAAGCAATGCCTCTGGACAACAAGGGAAATATTCCAGAGTCAGCTGCTAATTTTTGCTTTTTGCCATCCAGTTTGGCAGTAGCTTATTACAAGTGTTGGCCTGCACAGCAATTGCAGAGATTCTGCAATGGTCTGCAATGTTGTGGTGAGAAAGAATTATTTACTGCTTCAATCTCACAGCAGTGCTGATGTCACTCCTCCATCCCCACCAAACACAAAACAAGGTAGGGAAAATGGTTTGGAGAAGGAGGGAAAGCCTGGATCTCACTTTAATAGTGACTGAACATTCCCTGGTGTGACAGTGTTCACAGGGGTCTGAGGATGAGGGAAGAGATGAGGATCTGACTCCATGTTTCAGAAGGCTGATTTATTATGATATATATTATATTAAAACTACACTAAAAGAATAGAAGAAAGGACTTCATCAGAGGGCTAGCTAAGAATAGAAAAAGAAGGAATGATAACAAAGGTTTGTGTCTGGGACAGAGTCCAAGCCAGCTGACTGTGATTGGCCATTAATTACAAACAACCACATGAGACCAATCACAGATGCACCTGTTGCATTCCAGAGCAGCAGATAACCATTGTTTACATTTTGTTCCTGAGGCCTCTCAGCTTCTCAGGAAGAAAAATCTCAAAGAAAAGATTTTTCATAAGAGATGTCTGTGACACCCTAGCCTGGATGAGGCTCCTTTCCAAGGGCCACATCCCTCTGGCAGCTGTAGCAGATGAAAAGTCCTGTTATTCAGCTGCACTCCTACCTTATTTTAATGCAGTTTAGCAGCTGGAAATCAGGAGGAGAGCCAGGAGCAGCCAGCTCCAGTGCGCCTGCACAGCCCTGGCTGCAGGGATGGAGCTGCTCCCAGCAGAAAGGCACCAAACCCTCCCTTTGGCTCCCACTGTCCTCCTGCTTTCTGCACAGGCAGGTTTAAAACTTTGCCTTTGGATGCTTGTGGAGAAGCAGAAAATATCCAAGGATAACAGGAAATATCTAAGGATAGCAGGAAATATCTAAGGATAGCAGGGAATATTTAAGGATAGCAGGAAATAAAGGCTCAGCTGGGAAAGGAACTCAGGAATGGGAGAGGGAGAGGCAGCTTCCAGTGATGTCCCCATTCAGCACAGAAACATTTCAGAACATGAGATCACCCAGAGTGGCTCCTGTCAGAGATTCATCCACTCCACCACCCTTGTCCTGTTTTCCACGGGCTCAGGCTGAAGCCTTTGAGGGCACTGAGGAAATTGTCTTTTCCAGGGTTGGTTTCCCAGCCAAGCTCCCAGATAGGTGCTGCCTTTTGGCTTAATTATCCTGATTTCTTTGCTGTGACCTTCCCCATGCTCCTCTGGAGGGCATTTGATGCTTTTAGCACCCACAGCAAGGTTTTCCAGAGCAAGGTGCCCACAGGAACCTCCCCTTTGCCTTCTTTCCAGCACATCACCTGCTGCTTCCATCTGCTGCTCCTCAAGGCTCTCAGTGCAGCTCTGGCTGCCTCTTCACCCTCCTTGAATTTAAAGACCTACGTCATTCCCATCCAGGATGGAAACTCACAGTTCCCTTCACCATTGCTGGTATTGAAGCTGTTCCATCTCACCTTTTTGGTTTTTTTTTTACTTTTTCCAATGGAGTTTCTAACTAGATGCTGATAAAAGAAGCAGTTCCTTCCTCTGCACCTGTGGAACAAAAAGCCCAAGGAGTGGTGGAGCTGGCCACGATGTTGATGTGGAAAAGGTTTTAGCCCCCATAAACCTATAATATATTCTAAGAGAACTGCAGGGAGCTTCCCATCAGCCAAGAAAATGAGAAGCAGAGCAGAAAGCACCCTTGAAGGTGTCAGGGAGAGGTTCTGAGACAAATTTCCCACATGCCTCTGTCTGTTTATTCCTGTGCTGAGCTCTGTTTTCAGCCAGGCTCACACTCGGTGCAGGACAGCCCCAGGCAGAGACCTGAACCCCTCACCCAGAAATTCCATCTACACAGCCCTGCAGAATTCCATTCTCTCTCCTTTCCCTTCCATCAGCTGAGCTGTGCAACTTCCCACCCCTGGCAGCAATTTTAGGGTCCCTCCATGCTCTGAAGCTCAGCCCGAGGTGCCTCAGAGATCAGTTAAATAGAAAGAACTTGTTTATCTCCTTCTCATTCTTTTAAACACTCCCAAGATGAGCATGCAAATGCTCAGAGGTAAATCCCAGGCACAGGCTGTGGGATGAGCCCACAATTCTGCCATGGAAATCCCAAAGGACACCTGATAGAGCACCTGGCTGGGCTTTCACTCCCATCAGAGTGGAAAAGCCCCTCAGGTTTTATCCTGGCCATGTTCTCAAGGGCTGCCTTGCCCTCTGTTCCTGCATGCAGGACAGTGAAAAGCAATGTTACACATGATTAGATCATTTCTCTCCTCAGCTGCCTGTGGTCTTTGGCCACGTGCTGTCCCCAAGAGCCATTATATAGGAAACTCCAGGGAAAATGGGAAAGCTGCTTATTTTTCTTGGCATCTGAATGATTGTTCTGGCCAGGCTGAGTCCAGCTCTGTGTGTGTTTATGTCACACTTTATTATTTGCATGGCCAGCCCTGGTAAGGGTTTCAGGGCTGGTGGTTTTGTAATTTGTACAGCCCTTGCTCTCTCTGCCTTTGCTGCTCTCCACTGGAGCTGTGGCTGTTTCCTTTTTATGGCCACTTCCTCCTGAGGGAGCAGTAATTTATGGTCAGAGGTTAACCTCATTTGCTGAAGTATCCAGCTCCCATGCCAATAGATCTATAAAAATGGAGAGCAGGGATGAAAAGATGGGAAATAAATAAACCAGATCTTCTTCAAATGACACACAGAGCCCTTCTTGTGGAGACACAGAAACAAAGGAATTCTCGTAGGGGCTGAGATCAGGATCAAACCCAGTGTTCTGCCTTTGTTGGTAGGGACACATTGGGGCAGAAGGGACGTGATGTCCATCCCCAAGTGATGGACACCTTGGGGCAGAACATTCCCAGGTTTTTATGGAGTTCTGTGCAACCCTGGGCCCTCTCCTAGTGTGAGCAGCCCTGACAAGCTCCTGACTGGGATGAGATTTTGGGGTAACATTGTTCCACAGATCAGCTGGCATAAAGGTGCTCCTTTCCTTTTCCCATTCCTTTCCTCTTTCCCCTTTCCCCTTTCCCTTCCCTGTGTGCTGCCCCCCCAGGATGAGGGGAAGGACAGGGCTGGGTTTGTGTTCCCAGAGCTAGAATCTCCCAGGTTTTTGTGGGGAGCTCCCACCAGGGTGTGAGAGCTGAGCTGACTCCTCTGCTGGGGGCTCTGGCTCTTGGCATTCCATGGAGGTGCCAGGTGCTGGTGTCAGGCTTTGGGGTTTGTTTCAAGGTAGATTCCAGCTTTTGCATGTCTGTGTGTCTGGGTGAGTTGGGAAATGGGATCCCTTTGCCTTCCAAGATGTACCAGAACTTTATCACTACCATGGAAGAAGGAAACAGAATAAACACTGAATTCTTCAGGCTGGGACAGCAGCCATGGACCTTCTGGCCTTCCTCCAGTGAGGTTTTGGGCTGCTGTGCACAGGGCTCTGTCTCCTGGTTCCAGAGGGGCTTCTGCAAAGCCTGGCCCCAGTGCAGGGTCTGGAACTGGCTGAAACCCCTTAGGGCTGTACCAGCCTTAGGGCTGGGCCTGCAAACTGCAGAACATCTCTCAAGGCCTGGGATGTACTTTATCTATTTAATATTTAGTATTTTTGTATATTTCTGTATCATGTTTCCATGACATTTCTGTAGTACATCCTCTTGTTTGTTTGTAGACATGGAATGTCTCTTCCAAGATCTGTATTGAGTTAAAAACACCCCAGGATTTATTTCCGCTTACATGTTCCATCCTCCCCTTCCTGCCCCACAGTGACTTTTCCTGGCATTCCACATTAAACATAAAGCAATTATCCAAGAGCTCATCCTGGTTCTAGGGCAGGATCTGCAGATTCATTGACAGCTGTCAGGAATGGCCTGTTCTGGGGATCCCCCACATCACAGCTCACCCACAGACCTCTGCTCTGTCTGATCCCTCACAGAGAGCTGGTTGATCCCCCATGAAGATATCTTTGATCCCTCATGGAGATCTCTTTAATCCCTCATGGAGATCTCATTAATCTTTAATCCCTCATGAAGATCTCTTTAGTCCCTCATGGAGAGCTGTGTGATACTTCACGGAGATCTCCTTAATCCCTCATGGAGATCTCATTAATCCCTCATGAAGATCTCTTTAATCCCTCATGGAGAGCTGTTTGATCCTCATGGGGATCTCTTTAACCCCTCACAGAGAGCTGTCTGGTCCCTCATGGAGATCTCATTAATCCCTCATGGAGATCTCTTTAATTCCTCATGGAGAGCTGTGTGATCCCTCATGGAGAGCTCTTTGATCCTCATGGAGATCTCTTTAATCCCTCACAGAAAGCCGTCTGATCCCTCACAGAGAGCTCTTTCCTCCTGTCCATTTGCACTGTCTCTCCCCCAATGTCCCCTGATGGTTCCCCAGCAGCCCCAAGAGCCTGTGCTCACCATCCCTGGTGCTGTTTATTGATTAGTAGATCAATTCCTGGGATGAGCCATGGCTCAGGTGCACTAAAGCACCAGAAGGCTGTTCAGACAGTGAGCAGAGCTGGAATAACCCAGCTCCTCTGCAGAACTGTGGGACATGGATCTCTCTCTTCCCTTTTCCCTGGGTGGGGGTTCCTGGCACAAGCTGGGTGTCCCTGTGTGTCAGCCAGGCCAGCCCTCAGCTCCATGGGGGTGATGAAGCCACTGCTGCTCCCTGGGTGCCTGGTTTTGGCTTGGGAGCAGATGATCCTGTTAGCCCTGAGCAGCTCCTCAGCCTTGGCTGGCTCTGCAGAGCAGAAATCACTCAGTGTGCTCCTCACCGTATCCTCAGAAATGGGCTCCATGTGGCCAGGCAGTCACTTCAGGCTGCAGGAGTCACGTTTGGCTAAGACGAGCTGGCAGCTTCCCCGACATGGAAAGAAAATACTGGAATGTAATAAGGAGCACTATAAAGCCTGGCATTAAATAAATATTAGGCTTTGACACCAACTGGAAGAAGCCAAATTTCCAGCTGCCCAGGAATGTCATCTGAGGTATTTGGCTTACTTCATCTCCACAATTTAAAAATCATTTGGGCTGAAAAAGCCCCAGAGTGCTGTCCATCAAAGTGATTTTGAGGATGGGTTAGGATTGTGCAGAACAATCCTCCAAGGCTGCAGCCCAGCCTGGTTTCTGTTCCTTGCTGTGGGATCCCCCCACCCCAGCACCCTCTCCCTCCTGCTCCAAACACTGTCCTGCCTCTGGGGGCTCTGCAGAACCTGTAACAGAGGGGTGACACCAGAGCCTGGCCCCCAGCCCTGTGCACAATTCCCATGAAAAGCCTGGTTGGACGTCACTCCTGGCTGTGGCTGCTTTTTGGCAGGGCCTGTTTGGTGAACTGCCCTGAGTTCTGTGTTTACTGATGGGAACAGGGTGGAGATGCTGCTGTGATTATAAATACATCCCACATCCTTCCAGCCACAGATAAAGCAACTCCCCTGCTCTGAACCAAGAGGCTCCAGGTCAGCTTTGAGAGCACCCAAGCTGTGTGATCCATGGGCTGCAAGATTCCCTGGTGGCAGACAGAACATCCTGGAAAAAACCCCAAAGCCTAAACAAAGCAGCCTCCAGCGAGCTAAATACAGGGATGCACAGGAAAAGCTTTTAATCTTGGAGAGACAGTCATAATTGTCTTCCTCCCTCCGAGGAAAAACCAGAATCCCATAAAACATCTTCCTGCCCAAGATGCTGTCTGATAATGGGAGAGGGGAAGTGAGAGAGGAGGGAACACCTTGTGAAGAATGAAATCTGAAATCCTGGGCTGGGATGGAGGACATTAATACAGAGCACACCTCCTGCCCACAGAAAAATAACCACAATCCCTCCAGGAGGATTGTAGATGAGAAGCATCGATGTTGCATTTAATTTTCTTTCCTGTGTCATGGGCAGTTGTTTTCCTCAGGATCAATAAACACTTTAATGCTGGAAATCCCACCAGGAGAACAATGACCTGCATTAAAAATGTAAATCCCACTGAAATAAATTCACTGAGAAACACCAGGTCAGCTCTACGGAGACCAGAGGAGGAGATCTGGGACTCGTGTCCATGTGGAAATTGTGCTCAGGTTGTCTCTGGGGCATTCAGAAGAGGTTGGGTTCTTTTTCCATATCTTATTATAATCTTTTCCCCTTGTTAAATGCCTCCAGAGCAGCTTCACCAAGACTCTGTGCTGTCCTAGGACTTGCAATGGATGTCTGTGTGATTCTTGCTCTTGAGTGTCAGGGTCTTGATTTAACCATACAAGATTTCACTTCATTTCATTTCATTTCATTTCATTTCATTTCATTTCATTTCATTTCATACTGAGGTTAAAATCTGGATTTTGGGGTTGCCTCTCTCAGCCTCCTCCTTAGAAATTCCTACCAGCTCTTCCAAGGGTGTTTTGTATACACAAGTCAAGGTTTCATACCCAGATCCTAACCTGAACAGCACCCACACATCCCTCAATGAATTTCTAGCAGCAGCAGCAATGCCTTGTTCTAAGACAAATGCAGGCAGATGTGGCTGAAAGGGAGCATTAAATGTTCCTTTTCCAGCAAGGCTGGGCACGGTGGAGCAGCCAAGCACTCTGTAAAAGTTGTTCCTGTGAGCTCTGCTCTGGTGTCCAAGATCTGAATTCCACCCCCTCAGCCTCCAGACTCCATTCTCAGCATCACCCTTCCCTCCTGAACAGCTTTATGGTGGAATAATTTCAGCTGTACAAGGAAAAAGAGAAAGCAAAACAAACCTTGAGTCAGACCCTCAACTGAGGCAGCCCTGAGAGGAGCCAGAGCTGCCCCAGCCCTGTGTGTGCTTCTCACCAAGGCAGGAGCTGCTCTCAAGGTGTGAAATCCTCTCCCAGCACAGAGACAGGCAGCTGCTTTTCTGTCAGCTCCATTACTTCTTCATCCTAAATAGCTGTAGCATGTTCAGGACACTCCTCACACTGCAATCTGAAGGCAGAGCTTGAACCTTTCAAAGCTTCAGGAGGGATTTCAGCTTTCCCTTGGTTTCCTATTTTACCTCTTGTTATGTGTTCCAGCAGGAACAACGCATCGTCCTTCTGCAAGGCCTTTCATTTAATGACTTCAAAATGCTTTGAAACCATTTGACTTTATAATAAGAACTGGGTCAGTTCTGCCTTCCTCATTTTGGAGATGAGGACAAACAGGTAAAGAGGTTAAATGGTTTGCCCTGCAAAAAGGAAAAGTATGTGTAGCACACTTTGGAGGAGAGCTTAAAACTTTTGGCTCTGTTGCCTCTGTACTCACCACAGGAATGAATTTCCTCCTTGTGTGACCATTCTTTCCTCTGTGATTACTGGCAGGGAGGCTGCCAGCCAGAAAATTGCAATTAAAGGGATCCCAAAGAAGATCAACACTGCAAAGCTGAGTCTATCTCTACAACACATGGGAAGGGTGATTTAGGGGAGCTTTTGGAAGAGAATGGGGATCAATGGGGCTTCTTTTGGAAGAGAATGGGTTCACTGATAAACTGCAAAAGGTTTCAGGGCCTCCCAAAGCAGCCTTGGCCCTGCTGCCAACAGCCCAGGGCAGAGCTGCAGCAAGACCCCAAATTAGAGGGGATTTACCCCATCGAAAGCTTGTAGGAAACTGCAGAGCCAGTGATGAACTTCATAGGGGTTTCTCCTCTCCATTTCTGCTTTTTTTTCATGGCTGTCCTGGGCTGTAAGATATGGTTTGGGGCTGTGTGTTCTACTCCCATCTGTCAGAGCTGGGGCAGTTCTCTGCTGTCCATGGGGCAGTTTTTCCTTTCTCTCTCCCACACCAACCCTCCCTGCAGGAGATCTCTGCTGTCCATGGCCACTGACTGTCCCTGCAGGGCTGATCCAATCCCAGCATCCCATGGGGAGATGCTCCGCCCAGGGGAGGAGCCAAGCATTCCTACCTGGATCCAATCTGGGCCTGGCACAGCACAGCAGCCTCAGCCCCCTGCATTGCCAGAGGAGCAGCTTTCTGCTGCCCTGCATGGCCAGAGGGAGCCCAGGCCCATCTGCAGCAGCCCTGGAGCTGCAGAGGAAAACTCCCCCCTTGTGCAGGATCCCTGCTGCAGCAGAGCCACAGCTGGCACTGCAGGAGGGCTGAGCCCCCATGGGATGGGGCTGGGACACCGCCCTGACACACAGTGGGACAGGGCATATTGTTGTTTTTTATTATTGCATTTTTAATTTTTTTTTCCCTAATAAAGAGTGTTATTCCTACTCCCATATCTTTTCCTGAGAGCCCCTTAATTTCAAAATTATAATAATTCAGAGGGAGAGGATTTACATTTCCCATTTAAGGAGAAGCTCCTGCCTTCCTCAGCAGACACCTGGCTTTTCAAACCAAGACAATGGCTCATCACACCGTGAGTGTGGCACTCATGGGAAGAACATCTCTTTGGGCATCTCTTAGTGCGGGGTCTCATGGTCATTCCTGTTTGCCTGGGGTGTGCCCTGCACACAGGAGGGTGTGCCAGAGGCTCTCTTTCCATGGGAACAGGGAAGTTTGCAGCCATCCCAGCTGAGGGGGAATCCCAGGTGAGAGCTCCCAAATCCCCTGTGTTGGTTTTCCCTCACAAAGGAGTCACAGGAGGCTGCTCGGTGTGTCAGACTCACCCCCAGCTCCTGTGGCTGTGCAGTGATAGCAGGTCAGGTGTAACTCAACAACATTTCAATAAAGCCTCCACAAATCTCTCAGGGAGCTTAAAACAGAGAAAAACTAATGTGTGGGTTTGCTAAAAGATCTTAGAATTTTAAAAAGTAATCTGCATTGATTTACTTCCTTTCCAAGGCTGATGCAAACTACGATGCCCTTGACACCACAGGGCTGAGTCACAGAATACCTGAGGAGTTCCTGAGAAGAAAAGTTACTTATTAAAAATGACCCCATGACAGTTCCTTGATATCTGCCTGTATCTGGCCTTCACCTTGGGCTTGAATTCTGCTTCTGTTTACTTGCAGTTGTGTCTGCATCACATCTGCTCTCAATGATCAGATCTTGAATTATGAAGGAAATTCCCCAATCCAGTGGCTCCTGTGGGATCATCTCAGTGCCACCCCCAGCAGCATCCAGTGCTTCTGACAGCAGTGCAAACCATTGGAGGAGAGTTCTGTGGCAGAAAGGGACTCTCAAACTGAGGATGGGCAAATCCACAACCCAGATTTTGTTATGGGTTTGTTCCTACAGGTTTTCTTCTTCCATATCTGAGCAGTGGGATGATACAGGCTGGGCTGGGTGGTGTAAAGGAGAGAGGAGAGGAACAAAGGGTTCAGGTACCACTGCTGGTCCTGGGGACCCCAAACCTGGCCCAGGTGGGACCTCCAGTGAGGGGCTGTCCCTGCATCCCCACATCTCTCTGCAAATGAGTTTGTAGAAAAAGTTTAGAAAAGTTTTTTTTATATATTTTAGGTTTTCAGAATTTTTTTTAGTATTTGTTTAGGGATTGGTTAACTGTAAGGTACTAAGTTGGTTTTTTAATATTTAATTTTTACAGATGATTAGCTTTAAGGCATTTGCAGTATGGTATAGCAAAAGCTGATAGGCCAGGAAACACTTATAGTGTATTGTAATTAAGAAATAGCTAACTTCTAATTGTAATAATGTAAATTACAACATCTGTAGTATCTCACCCTTCACATGAGACTAAAATAAAATAAAAGTTTTTAAAACACCTCTCAGTTGTCTCATCTCTAAGTCAGAAAACAGCTTAATCCAACACAGCCCAGAGCCCCTGGTGCTGCTCAAATGCAGCCCCTGCTCCTTGTGGTGGCAAACACCCACCAATGATGGTCTGTGCTCTCCAGCAGGGCACAAAAACCTCTGCAGAGCCAGCTCAAGGCTCTTTTTTGAAATTTAAATAGCAACACTCATGTGAGCAAACCCCAGTTTTATTATCCTAACAATTTTCCTGCCCTCTGGGTGGGTCCTTGCAGAATAAGGAAGAAGATGAGGGATCCAAAGACATGACAGGTTTTCCTTCCTTTAGAAAAATCCATCTTTCCCAGCCAGGCACCCACAGCCAAAAGTGGGATTTCTCATCCAAATATTGAGACTGTCCAATCCCAAAAGTGGGATTTCTCATCCAAATATTGAGACTGTCCCATCCCAAAAGTGGGATTTCTCATCCAAATATTGAGAATGTCCAATCCCAAAAGTGGGATTTCTCATCCCAAAGTTGAGAATGTCCATTCCCAAAAGTGGGATTTCTCATCCTAAAATTGAGCATGTCCAGTCCCAAAAGTGGGATTTCTCACTCGTCCTAAAATTGAGACTGTCCAGTCCCAAAAGTGGAATTTCTCATCCCAAAATTGAGAATGTCCAATCCCAAAAGTGGGATTTCTCACCCTAAAATTGAAGTTGTCCAAGGAAGGACGTTCCATCCAGCAGGAACAGCAGCATGTTCTTATCTAGACACTGGACAGGGAATGGTGGCAAATTCATCTGGGACTATTGTGGAGCAAATATTTAACAAATGTCACCATTTGCACGTTGTTTATTGCAAGTTGTCCTCCTGCAGGCTGAAGGGCAAAAATAAAATAAAAATAAGGATTCTTTCCCCTGTGACAGTTTACCTGCTGTCCCTGCTGTGGTGCCAGGACAGGATCAGGGCCTGCCCAGCAGCTCCAGGTGGATTCAGTTCCCAAAATGCCCTAATTCCTAAATGTCCATTTAGGGAGTGGATTCACTCCCTAAATGCCTCCTGGAGCTTTGCCTTGTGCCAGATGATCATTTAAGGGCAATAACAGTGTTTATTTCAAACTCCTGCATCTCAAACAGCAGCAAAAAAGAAAATAGATGATATCTTTAAATTCCAACCTGGACAAAATTATTGAATTTGAATTAGCTCAATATGTGTGAACAAGACAGAGCTCATTGATTCTTCCACACTTTTCCTGTTCCCAGGCACGAGACAGAGGAGACAGAGGGGATTTTTAGGTGCGATGATTGAGCAGCAATTTAGGCCTGGAATGTTCAACCCCTCCTCAGGACCAGACCAGCTCCAGCTGAAAAATCATTATTGCTTTTATAGAAATTTGGCAATTACTCAAAATCTGTCCCTGCACATCACCTGTTTGTTAAATATTTTCTCCCTTCTATTTGTGAACAAACAAAATCATTTTTCCTGGTTCAAATGTGGAGGGAGAGGAGGAGGAAAGCAGGAAATGTGTGCAGAGCAGAGAGAGAAGGGGGAAGGCCACCAGCATACAAGTTATTACCAGGGCTCAGGATGTGTTATTTTACTTGCAATACCCAAAGAAACCAGCTAATAAAGGAAAATTATGTTTTAAAGGCAGATGAAAGGTAGTCAAGGAAACACAATATCTTCCCTTCTCTCCTGTCTAGCCTCAGGAAAAACACATCTCTGATCCTGATGCCATCGTGATAAAATCAGAGTTTAGGAATATCTCTGCCTGTGCTGCTGGTAGATTATTAAAAGGATGAGAGCTGTTCCCACTTGTGTGGCAATTTCCATCCCTGCCCACCAGGGCCAGCCTTGTCTCAGGGAATTGGGCGCTCAAGGGTTTCATTTACAGGGCAGAAAACTGCATTAAAACTGGGATGTGGCTGCAGCTGAGAGAGAGGAGGGGTGAGAGCACAAACAGGAGCCTGGTGTGGGCTTAATGCAGCCTTGGTGCTCCTGCTCCTGGCAGGGATGGGGAATGGACCTGGCACTCCATGTGGGGATGGAATGGGGTGGGGGTACAGCCAGGAGCTGCCAGCAAGGCACTGCCCTCCCCTCTGTGCACAGGATCTGGGCAGGGATTTAGGATCTAGGGATGGATTTAGGATCTAGGGATGGATTTGGGATCCAGGGATAGATTTAGGATCCAGGGATGTGTGACAGCAGCTCTCTGGCCACAGTCAGCAAAGCACAACTTTCCCAGGCATTGTCCTGGGGAAGGCTATGAGATCAGAGAAAAGCATGAGAAATTCTTATCTTGCTGCACCTGCCATTGTGAACATGTGGAATGTGTAACAGAGATTTGTTTACCAAAGGGTGGTTTCTTAATTGGCCACCTAATTGGTGTTTAGATTCAAGGACCAATTGGGTCCACCTGTATTGTGACTGTCTGGAAGCAATGGGTTTCTTAATAAGTATAGTAATATAAAATAAAGTGATTGATCAGCCTCCTGAAAAGCATGGAGCCAATTATTACCATTATTGCATGGAGCTAATTATTACCCAGGTGAGGGCCTGTGGGGACAGGGATGATTGAAAATCTAGGGATTAATTTAGCATCTAGGGGTGAATTGAAGATCTAGGGAAGACTTTAGGATCCAGGGGTGGATTGAAGATCTAGGAATGACTTTAGGATCTAGGTGTGAATTGAGGATCTAGGGATGAATTTAGGATCTAGGGATGAATTGAGGGTCCAGCTCACCTTTCTTTCACCATCCAACATTCCCCCTGTTCCTTCCTGGCTGGATAAGTCCCTGGACAGGGATTTTTTGTTAGCCTTGTGCTTTTCACTCAGCTCTGCCTTGTTGTGGAAAACGCCCCTTTTTGGTGGCTGTCAGTCCCAAAACACCTCGGGGCTGACTTGGAGGAGGAGAGGGCAGTCCCTGGTGTGGGAACTGCCTTGGGGTCACGTTAGAAAGGAAACATTTCCAGGTTTGGGGCTGATAAAGCTCCATTGTGACGCTGCAGTTTCCTTCCAGGGCTGCCAGCACGGCTCCAGCACAGCAGGAAATGGGGACGGGGTGGGGACTGCCCAAAACATCCATGGAATATTTGACAGATGAGCTGAGGAGAATGCACGGGGAAGCAGGGAGGGAAGGGCAGGGGTGGGATAACTGGGCAGGGAGTGGGGGCTGAGATCAGCTGTGAAGGATTTTCTGACTCTTAAACAGGAGCAGAAAGGTGATCATCACCCTCCCCTGAGGTGGCACTGCTCCTCCGTGCCCTGCTGGCTGTGCCTGTCCATGCAGGGAGCCCCAGCCAGGCAATAATGTGCTCTGGATCCATGATTCCAGCAGGCTGAACCAATGCTTTATTGAGCTATATTATATTACAATAATACTATACTATATTAAAGAGATACTAAAGAAAACCCCATGGCTGTCCCACACAGTCACGACACAGCTTTGACCTAATTGTCCCATCAATCCAAACAATCATCAGCAGAGTCCAATTAACAAATCCCTCTGGGTAAACAATCCCCATCACACATTCCACATGTGCCAAACAACAGGGGCAGCGAGTAGAGATAAGAATTGTTTTCCTTTTTCTTTCTCTGAGCTTCTCACTGCCTTCCCCATGAACAATCCTGGGAGAGAGAATGATGTCTCTCTCTGTTCAGAGAATGTGAATAGCACAATATGCCCACTCTGCCCTGGCACCACCACCCTCCCCAGCAGCCTCCCCTTCCTCAGCCAGAGCCACCGGTGGGGCTGAAGGGCACCAGAGGAGATCCTGAGGCCCAAGGAATGACCACATTCACATTTCCACTGCTAACACACTCAGGCAGCACCAGAGGCCTCCATGCAGCTTTGGCATTCTTTTCATTACATTTATTAATGATTTTCGCCTGCTTGAAGAGCACCCAGCATTTCCACCCAGACAATGGTGACAATAATGTGGGGGCTGGCAGTGAGACAGCCACAGTGAGTAATTCTCAGGGCTGATTGTTCACCCCAGCTCTCCAGTCAGAGTGGTTCCCAGCCCAGGCGGTTCCCTGCACTTGCAGGATGGTCCCTGTTCCTGTGGTGCCTTGTTGGGACTACCTGAAAACAGAGGCCAGACCAAATTAAGGATTAAAAAAGTGATTTTATTCATTGAAGGGCCATTCAGGTACATTTCAGACACATGAAGCCCCCAGGGGCTATACCCAAAATGGACCACAGGTCACAGGTTTTCACACTTTTTTTTGGTCTTATTTGCATATTTGGGTTAATTTTCCAATTCCAGCTTCAGCTAATGAAGTCATTTACACCAAGTTTGCTCCCCTATAACTCACTTTTGTTTCCATCTCTCAGGGTCTGTGACAGTGACGTGTCCTTGATTCCCAGGCCTGGAGAGGAATTGTTGTGTCTGACCAAAATATGAAGACAGTAGCTCACACTGTATGTGGAGTTTAGAGTTATACACTAATGAATTGCAGGATTACAAATATATGGAAGATATAAAAGCTCAAATCCTGAGGCAGCAGTGCCTGGGATTGATCACTTCCCTATACCTGACACAGAAATTCTCTGCTGAGGAGGACACACATCCTTGGCAAACTGCTCTGAGCTCCTCTTTTACTCCTCTGGCTTTTACTCCTCACAGGCTGGAGAGGGGCTGGGCACACAAACCCTGAGAGGAGCCCCTGGGGGAGCTGGGGGTGCTCAGCCTGCAGAAAAGGAGGCTCAGGGGTGCCCCCATCACTGCACAGCTCCTGAAAGGGGCCTGTGCTCAGCTGGGGCTGGGCTCTGTCTGCAGGAACTGACACAACCAGAGCACACAGCCTGAGCTGTGCCAAGGGAAATACAGGTTGGATATTAGGAAAAAGTGTTCTACAGAAAGGTGATTAAGTTGTGGAATGGCTGCCCGGGGAGGTGGTGCAGTCCCCATCCCTGGGTGTGTTTAACAAGGCCTGGATGTGGCACTGGGTGCCAGGGTTTGGGTGAGGTGCTGGGGCTGGTGTGGACTCGATGACCTTGAAGGTCTCAACCCTGTGATTCTGTGATTCCTCAGCACCTTCCCTGCTTCCCCCTCACTGATGCTGGGACTGAGAGTCCATCAGGATGCCCCAGAAGTGCCCCAGCCAGCAGGACCAGGTGCATCCCAGCTATCCCAGCCAGCTGGGAGACCCCACAGCCCTGGAGCCTTCTGTGCCCCAGAACTGCCACCCCCAGGGCAGAACCCCTGGAAATGCTGCAGGGAATGAGAGCTTTGCTGAGCACCTGGAGCAGCTGCTGAGTAAATGCCAAAGCTCCCTGAGCCAGGTGGGTCCCCAGAGCAGCTGGTCCCACCTGCAGAGCTGAGAGGAGCCCAGCAGGCTGGGGAATCGCTCTCTCAGGGTGAGAAATGGGCACTGCTGGCCTGGCCCCCTGGCACTGCAGGAAAACCATCCCTCCTGAGCAGCACAGGGACAGGGGGAGGGAAAATTGCACTTTAAAAATGAGCTGCTGCAGGCAAGTTCCCAGCATTATTCTTGGGTTCATTTTTCCAACTTAAACAAACATGTAAAAAATGAGATTAATAGGGGAAATGTTTGGTTTTATTAAAATTCCATGTGCTTAGACAATTAATCAAATCAAGCTTGATCATGAGCCATGTGACACTGAATAAATGACACAGAAATATCCCCAGTAACCAGGTGGGCAGGTTACAGTGAGGGTTTTAAATGACATAGGGATTTTAATATATAATTTACATATTAATATATTAAATATTTGACTATATATTAATATACATATTTAATATATATTTATGTATATTAATATATGTTCATAAGATATCAGTAAATATTTAATTATTTAATTATTGAAATGAAAAGAATTGTCATTATTATATTATATTATATTATATTATATTATATTCATTTAATTAAATTTACTATTTAATATTATATTTAATATTCAATATTATATAAAATTGTATATTTAATATCAATATGCAATAGAAAAATATAATATATAATTAATTTTATTTAATATATTTAATATATGTTAATATTTGCCCCATCCCAGATGTGTTGCAGAGCAGGGTGGGCTCTGAGCAGCTCAGTCCAGGGAAGGTGCCCTGGCCTTGGCAGTTTCCAGGAGGATCTGCTCCGTGCTCTTGCCAGGCACAGTGAGCCTGACTGGCCTGGAGTTCCCAGCTCCTCCTCTTCTCCCCTCTTTAACCACGGGCTCCTGTTGCCCTTTTCCAGGCAGGGGGAATTCACTGGATTGCCACAAATTCCTGGCTGTGATGGGACCTGGCTCAGCTGCTCCAGCTCCGCCAGGAGTCACGGGTGCCTCTCACCAGCCCCGTGGATTTGTGTGTGACCTTCAGCTTCCTTGGATGCCCCAACCTCAGATTTTCCTTCCTGTCCCCAGCCTTGATTGCCTGCAGGGTGTGCCTGGGGCACTGAGTGTCCCTCTGCTGGGATGTGCCACTCCTGGAGCAGCTGATCCTTGGAGACCATCCCAGCCCCTCTTCTCCCAGGGCTTTGTGCCAGCAGAGCCCCAGATGGGCCAGATTTGCTCTCCTGAAATCCAGGATAAACTGCTCACTGCCCCAAGGATCCCAGCTCCACCATTTCCTGCACTGCAAACCAGAGTGGGAATAGAAAATTGATGTGATAAAAGGTTGGTGAGATGGACATTTCTGATGTGCCGCGCAGAAATACTCTGCACTTCATTAAATTATTCCTTCACTTCAAGGAACAACATTTAAACTCAGTAAGATTAGGAATTTAAATGACTTCAAGAGAGCTTCATTTCTCAGAAAGCACATTCAGGCACACGGTGACATTTTATTTCTTAGCAGGCTGCAGAGTGAAGCTACAAAATTGGCCACAATTAACATTTCCTTAAAACCTGGCTCCAGCGTTGCAGGGATTCAAACAATGGAACCTCAGTCAAAGGAATAATTTCCTCACTGACTTTGCCTCTTCATTTCTGCTCACAAAAGTTTTCTGAGCAGTTCCCAAACAGCTGCCAGTTCTGTGCAACACCCCCATTCTTCCCTGGGAGGTACCAGGTAGGCATCAGATAAGTTTTATGAGTAATTCTCACTCTTTCCTTGCTCACTTCTATATTTAGAGTTTCTGCTGCAGTGGCTAATCTTGAGGGGAGGCTTAGGTCACCCATTGCTATTTCCATTCTCTGGCTGAGTGCAAATACACAATTCTGAGCTCAGACTCCACTTCAAACGCCCTCTAATTCCTGCTCATCTCCTCGTCCTCTTCAGCACTGGGCAGAAAGGAATTGAAAAGGAAAGTGTACAAATATTAATTGACCTCAGCACCAGTCTGGGCTGCTGGGGCAGATATTTGATGTACTACATTCCCAGTGCTGATTTTAAAACCAGAGGATACAAAAAGCTGAAGTGACATTTAGAGGGGGTGGTTGGAAACTGCCTCTCAACTTAGAACTTAGCTTTGCCTTTGGAGAGCAAGCTTAGATGTCCAGCTTAGATTGAAAATATTTTCTTTTTAGACATCCATATCTGCATGAAATGAGTCCTGTTTGAAGTAGAAAAAATCCCCCAAAAAATCTCATCATTTGTTGAAGGAAGTTTCCTATAAGAAAAAAATATAATTTTAGCAGACACATTTCAGCCTCTGGAATCTATTTTTGCATTGCTGCAAATACATCCAAACCCTCTATATTTTGCCTGGGCTCAGCTCTACAATTTTGCTTAGATTTGCTCCCATTCCTACTCTCTCAGCACGGATCACAGAGCCAGGCACAAAAATCCATTTACATCCCAATGATCCCAGATCCCAGACCCTCTGTGGCTCCTGAAGAGCCCCACTGCTGGATCAGCCAGATTTTAGGGGATAAACTCCACCTGAAATGGAGACATTGCAGCTCAGGAGGTTTCCCTGCTGGTATTCAGGGCTCCTTATGGAATTCCAGCTCCATTCCCACTGCCTGGAAATGTCAGGGGCTGTGTGTCTCCACAGGGGCTCACAAATCCTCACTCCCTGTTCCCCAAATCCTCACTCCCTGTTCCCAAATCCTCACTCCCTGCTCCCCAATTTAGATGCTGAACATTTCAGGCTGCAGCATTTGACTCAAAAGTCAACAAATAACCAGCAATTAGGTGCTGCTCCACACTGCTTTAAGAGAGAAATTCTCCTTTGAGCTGTGAAAAACAAAGTGTTGGACAATTTTAGCTTGAATTCCACCCCTGAGGGGAGGTTTGGGAAGGAGCTGGGCTGGGGCTGCTGAGGGGCTGGGACCTGCCCTGAGGGTCAGAGCACACCTTGGAGGGGTCCTGTGGGCCAGAGTGATGCCTTGGGAGCTCCTGGAGGCGAGGCTGGGCAGAGTTAAAGGAATCAAGTGGGGATTTATTGAAAGGCCTTCACAGGATTCACCTTGGGCAGAACAAGAGCCCAGCCAGGGCTACACCAAGCTGGATGAGGGCCATGAGTTCTCACACTTTTATCAGTTTTGGTCCATTTCCATTTTGGGGTTAATTGTCCAATTCCAGCTCCAGGTGATGCAGTCCCATCCTCCCAGTTTGCTCTCCTCACTTCTCTGTTGTTTGCACTTTCTGGGCCTGGAGCTGGTGTGGTGTCCTTGGTTCTGGGACTGGAAAAGGATTGTTTTGTGTGACTGAGCTGTGAGGAGAACTTGCTGACACTTTATATGAAGCTCAGAATTATGAACTAATGCAGTACAGAATCTGGAAAACATGAAAACTAAAACTGAAGGCATCAAGAGGAAATGAGTTTGGAGGCACATGGGAGGAACCACAGCCATCCTGAGGGACCCAAGGGTTCTCCTTCCAAGCCTCCCCTCCAGAACAGCCCCAGGCAGCCCCTTGGGGGGTGAGGGACTGGGGGATGTGTGTGACACATATCCAGTGGGGTGGGCACAAATCCAGGCTGGGAATCCAAATAACTCCAGTGCTGGTGGTGATCTGTGCCCTGCCATGGGCCAGAGTCGTGCAGGGATGCTGCAATTCCTGCAGGAGCAGCTCCCAGAGCCTTTGGCTGTTTTCCTGCACTGGCTGTGAGCAGACACAGGGTTCTGGTTGTTTTACTGGGGGCCACATCCTCCCACTGTTCAGATAAAGCACTCAGGCACCTGAGGGAGCTGGGCCCGTGCAAATCATGATGGAATTCCTTGAGGGACCAGGGCTCTGCTGGCTGAGCCCCTCCTCACTGCCAGCTCAGGGTGCATTCATCCTTTACTGAGGGTTTTACTAACCTGCAGTAGCTGGTTTTGTCTGGGCTCTGACACATTTTTCTAAAAACTTACAGGATTTGAGACTCGTGGTCAGCTCTGTGCTGGGGCAGTTTGCCCTAGACCCCTCTGGAGGTTTGTGCTGAGCTCTTCAGCTACACTGCCCTTGCTGTCCCCTTGTTTGTCTGTCTGTCCTCTTTTTTCTGTGGTTTCCTCCAGTAGATAAAATCAGATTTATGCAAAAACTGTTTAGAAATGGCTCAGCTGTGTATAAGTAACAAAACCTGTGCAGGTGTCCCTGCAAAACAGTGGGTTCAGCTTGAGGGGCTGCCTGGCTGCTCAGTTTGGGCTTTGGGTGATTTTTTTGGGTTTTGTTTTTGTTTTGGTTTTGGTTTTTGGTTTTGGGTTTTGGTTTTTTTGTTCATTTGTTTTTGGTGGTTTTGAGATTTTTGGTTTTTTTGGTTTTGTTGTTGTTGTAGTTGTTGTGGTTGTTGTTTGTTTGGTGGGGTTTTTTGGGCCTTTTTGGTTTTTTTGCTGTGTTTAAGGAAGTTTCTGGAATCCCTGTTAGAAAAAAAGACATGGAATTGTTAACCAATATCAGGGTCTAGTGCTCTGTAGGTTGAAATACTCTGAACCATCTATTTTTATTGTGCTCATACGCTGGAAATTGCAGCCCAAACCACGGTGATGAGCTGGAGAATTTTTTTCCAAGAAATCTCCTTTGGTAAAGATGGGGTGAGGTGAGTTCAGCACAGAGCCAGCAGCTCTCAGATTAATGGATTTGTTTAGAGGGTGAGGAGGAGGATTGGTGGCTGTGACTCACTGGCCAGGCCTGTTTGCAGAGAACTTCCAAAGCCAAGATGTGCAAAAGGGAAGGGGGTTGGCACCCAGCTCTGCCCAGTGCAGACAGGTCAGGATCCCACAGGATCCCACAGGGAGCTCAGCAGGAGCTGAACCTGGCTGCTGCTGCTGCTGCTCCCACCCTTCTGCACAACCCAGAGCCTGGCCCATCGTTGTTTCCAAGCTTTTTGGAAAAAAAATCAAAGGATGGTGATAAATTGAGCAGCACGGAGTGTGGTGCTGCTTCTCAAGGGTGGATCAGAGCAGAGGGCAGGGAGACAAAACCCCAAATCCTTTCTTTCCTCTGCCCTGCCTATCCTTAAACAGCAGAGGCAGGGCAGGTGGGGAAGCTGTGGTGGTTTGGAGGGAGGGAGCTGCAGCCCTGCTCTGAAATGCCCATTGCCCTGAAATGCCCATTTGTCACAGACATGTTTCTGAAAAATCCTTTCTTGAGGATTTTTCCTCCTGAGAAGCTGGGAGGCCTCAGGAACAAAATGTAACCAATGGTTATCTGCTGCTGTGGAATGGAACAGGGGCATCTGTGATTGGTCTCATGTGGTTGTTTCTAATTAATGGCCAATCACAGCTGGCTTGGACTCTCTGTCCCAGCCACAAGCCTTTGTTATCATTCTTTCTTTTTCTATTCTTAGCCAGCCTTCTGATGAGAACCTTTTCTTCTATTCTTTTAGTATAGTTTTAATATAATATACATCATCAAATAATAAATCAGCCTTCTGAAACATGGAGTCAGATCCTCATCTCTTCCCTCATCCTGGGACCCCTGTGAACACCACCGCACCCATTGTCCTGCAATGCCCATTGCCCTGGGGCACTGCTCTGCAATGCCCATTTTCCTGCAATGCCCATTGCCATGAATGCCCATTGTTCTGAATGCCCATTGCCTTGCAATGCACATTTCCCTGAAATGCCCATTGCCATGAAATCCCATTTCCCTGAAATCCCATTTCCCTGAAATGCCCATTGCCATGAAATGCCAATTTTCTTGAATGCCCATTGCTCTGAATGCCCATTTCCCTGAATGCCCATTGCCCTGCAGCTGGCACCAGGGCTGCCCCACTGGTGCCAGGGCATGGATGGGTGAGGCCATCCCTGCTGATGCCAGTGCAGTGACTGTCACCCCACCCTGAGCAAAACAACCCAGCCTCTCCCAAAGCATCAGGACAGCTTTGTCCCTGTTTTACAGGGAAAACTGAGAGAGAGGGGAAGGCCATGATGAAAATGGAAAGACCTGCCGTGGTTCTGAGTTATATTTTAAGCTAATCCACAAAAGAGGGAAATATTAAAAAAAAAATTGGGGACAATGGTAAAAAAATTCAGTCTGTTGCTCTAAATAAAGTGCAGAGTGGACCTTGGATAAACATACATAAGCAGCATGTGATCCAAGAATATTATTAATTAAAGAGGAGATTTCCTCACTCAGGTGTTCCTGGAAGAATGCAGCATTGCCATTTGAATCCACCAGTTTCTGCTCATAATTAAAATACTGTAAGTCAGAAATCACCTTGCAGCACGGTGGGTGCTCTTGGCTTGTTTAGCTCAGCACAGAATTTCATGGAGGGACAGGAGGGAGCTCAGCTTTTATCCTGCAAAATGATCACTGGCACACAAAATTCCAGGAGTTGCTTTCAGCCAGCAGTGGTTTCAGATTTTCAGATCAGAGTTAAGAAATTCTTCCAGCAATTTGGGTGTTTATCAGTCAGTTTGGAAATAAAAGAAAAGTTATTCTGTTTACCAGCCTATGAGTGAGTTTCCCCACTTTGGAAATAAAAGTTATTCTGTTTATCAGTCCATGAGTGAGTTTCCCAAAGTCCTCGTGCCCTGTTCTGGGAAATAAAGTGAGATGAGAACTCAAGAATTCCCAAGGCAACAGGCAAGACATGCCTATGGAAAGGAAGGAATTGGAATAAGCTGAGGAAACCTTAGTAAGCTGAGAGTGGATGTGGATAAAACAAAAGTGTTTAGGTGGAAAGAAGGGGTTTGTTAGGAGCACAATGATATGTTTCTCTTTGGGGCTGTTCCCTTTAGGAATTGTAGGGAAAACTGACCTTAGAACTTTGCAGAATAAAGAGCTTTGATTTTCCTTTTTTCCCCTCCCACTGCTTTTGAGCCCTACATTTGTGTTTGCTGCAGGAGGTTCATTGTTCCTTGTTTCCAGGGCTGATTTATAGAATAGGCTGTTCTGGAGGGCAGCCAAGGATGAAGGAAATAGTTAAAAGTGCAATTTTAATGGAGAGTGGAGTTTGGTGGTGTGTGGCAGAGCCTGAGGATTTTGGGTTTTAATGCAGTGCTGTCCACCCAAAGCTTCCCCAGCCCAGCTGTTCACTGCTTGCTCCTCTCCAAAACAATGATAAAAATTGATTTAAAAATTATTATAAAAACCACAGAGCTCCTCACTGGCAGGGCAATGAGTGAGGGGCTGACCCAAAACCTTCTCCACAGCCTTGATCCTCCAGAACAGATCCCTGCAGGGCCAGGACAGGACAGGGGGCACCTGAGCCCCCTTTGCTGCCAGGCTGAGAGTGCTGCCCTGAGGGACCACTGGGGCTGGCTCCCTGCAGCCACTGACAGCTGCTTTAGAAAACCTCATGGCCCAGCTGCTTTAGAAATCTTCCTGCTCCGGCCCCCAGCCTGGGTTGTGCCCAGTGCAGCTTGCTGGGTGAGTCCTGCCAGGTGCATTGTGGCTGCTCAGGCATTCTGTGTTCCAGAAGTTAGCTCAGCTTCCCTCAGAAACTCTCTGGGGCCAGTCTCCAGGAAAGGTTCAGCATTTCAGTCTAATTCAGAACCCTTTTGTCCCTTTTCCATCCTTCTTTATTTACTTTTTCCCCACCCTCTTTTTATTTTTCCCTTTTCCTGCCTGTGGAAGTGATTGAATCTGATTTTCAGATTCAATTAAATCAGTGGTTGAATATGATTTTCAGATTTGTGGCAGGTGGTGGAGAACCAACCAAACTGAAGCCCTGATCCTTTCCCTCCTTTGCCACGAGGGCTTTTCAGTGCTTTACACAAGAGATCAAACTCTTGTCACCTCTTGCTTCCCTGTGTGTGACTCCTCTTGCAATCCCTGTGCTGCTCTCCACTTTGGCACAAACTGTGTGGCACAGCTCTCCTTTAAGGTTTGGAAGCTTTTTGGGGTGACTGGGGAGGATTGGAGCATCCTCATTGCCCTGGAAAGCCACCCAGGCGGGTGGGGAACCTGCTGGGAGGGTTTTCCCAAAGAGGGGCACAGGGGTGGCTCAGGTGGCACCTGGCTGTCCCCAGAGCAAGGCTGGGGGTGCCCTGGGTGATGCCAGCCCTGGCAGGGGCAGATCCCTGCAGTTCCCATGGGATCACACACTGCTGCTCTCCCAGACACTTTTGGGAACCCCTTGGCCACTTCCATGGGTCAGGGCAGCAGTGGCCACAAATCCCTTCAGCCACATCTGCAGCTGTTCATTGTGCTGAAGGAAAAGTGAGCAAACTCTGCAATGCATTAACCTTTGTCCCAGTGATGGGAATCTCTTGAGCTGTTCCTGATTCCTGGAAAGCAGCTCTGGTACATTACAGAATTAATTCAGCATCTCCTGTTTTCATCACTGAGTGTCTTTTCCTTGTATGATGTTCTGCTTCTTTTCTCTAGTGCATACACTGCCTGGTTTTATATTTTCTCAGTACTTAAGAGTGGAAAAAATTGAAGATCTTTCTTCAGAGAAGTTCTGCTAGAGATGCTCTTGAGATCCATCCTGCTCTGTCTCATGCCTGACATGCACCAGGAGTAACTGAGGAAATTTTTCTGCGTCAATGGCAGCAAATAATCAGTGTCTGTTTTCTCCCACAGAAAATTATTCCTGGGCTTGTTTCAGAAACTGAAGTGACTCTTGTTTCCTTGAAAGGAATTATATTAAATGGCTGATATATTTCCATCACTGCTGTTGTCAGAATCACATTCAAGGACAGGATATGGGGATTTAAAAAAATAATTTAATAACACAGAGATGTTTGGCTTTGATCTGCAATAAGAATTGTGTGAACTGCTCTGCTGCACACTCGGTCCCAAATAAGATGGCTCAGGGAAACTCAATGGTCTTCAGCAAATTTACTCCATTTGCAGCCACTCCTGGTCCTTCTCCCAGTCATTCCCATTTCCTTTGACTCACAGGCTTATCCTGTGTCAGGATGTTGTGTGGGCTCAGCCTCCGTCCCACCTCCCCACTGCCCTGGGGATAAATAAAGATTTATTTATTTATTTATAAAAATAAATCTTTATTTAAGGGAAATCTCAGCCCCAGACCCAGGGCTGAGAGCTGCCTGGAGCAGCTGGGGACACTGAGGTGCTGCTGGGCTGGGTGGGACAGGGGGTCCTGCTCTGTCAGGAGCCCTGGCTCTGCACCCCTCATGTCCCAGGAATTTTGTTACAGCATCTCCAAAGGACAGGGGTGCAGCCCTTCCCTCTCCCTCTGATGCTGGGAACACCTCATCCCACAGAGGGCAGGAGGAGCACACAAACTGCTTGGAACAGCATTCCAAAATCCTTGGTGTGACCATTAGGGCAGAGCAGGAAAATCAGATGAATATAGGACAAGCACAGCATTCTGATGTTGGATTAAGCCCTTTTCTGACCCAGGGATGGGACAACTGAGAGGAGTTTTAAAAAGTTTTTATTCCATTTTCAGTCTCATGAGAAGGGTGAGACAGCACAGATGTTATAATTCACACCATAACAATCAGAAGCCAAATATTTCCTAATTACAAAATACTCTAAGTGTTTCTTGGCCTATCAGCTTTTGCCACACCGTGCTGTAAATGCCTTAAAACCAAAAATCTAAAATGATCCCTCATGGGTCCCTACAATATACCTTTCATAGTTCTATTTCTCTGAAGTATCCAGTCTTATTTACAAAACCATCCTTTGAAACTGGTTTCCAGCTCCATTTCTCTCTCAGCAATGTCTGTCCTGTTCCATGGCATTTCCAAGTCAGCATTTCTTATCTCAAAGTTTACAGATTCACACTATATGAGCCTTCTGCCAGGCTTTGAGAATCCCCTACAAACTCATTTCCCACATTCTGAAATAGCAAAAGATGGAGTTTCTAAGAAGTTTCTCTTCAAGTAACTGAGGGCTCTCAGGTTGAAAGGGGCCTCTGAAGCTTCACCTGCTCAAAGCAGGACACACTTCAGCCATGGATTGGGGCACGAAGCCACCACGTGTCATGGTCCCTGCTGCTCCCAACTGCTTGGAGCAGATCCACCCTGGTGGGAAATTGTAGGTGGATGAGTCAAAGATGAATTGCATTTTTTGTGTCATAAATGCTTCTCCCTCTTGGGTTCTTTGAGGAATTCTTCCTGTGGACACATTTTAGAGTGACAAAATTAAGGCATCTGCTACTTCTCCACTGTCTGTTATGCCTTTGTATTTTGAAATTCACTTCCTGTGGTCAGTCAAAATACCAGATTATTAGATTTTGGTTCAACTTCTTCCTGTCCATGTTCCCCATCAGACTCCTCAGTGGCTCCCTGCAAAGTGTGAGGCTTTATCCCTGCCTGAGGGATAACTCACCTGGTTTTGGTGCTGCCAGCAAAAGTTTGGGGTTTGCTTATGAAATCTGATGTGCTGCAATGCTCCTTTTTGGCCAAACCTTAAATATTCCCAGGCTGCATAAAGGAATTTCCTCTGCATGGCAGCTCACCCCTTAAAGGCCTGGAAATTCCCAGGGGGGAGGTGGAGGGATGGGTGTTGAGTTCTTCCCACACAGTGATCCTTCCTTGGGGAGATGCAAGGATGGGTGGAAATTCTGCATTTCAGAAGGTGGAAAGTCAAGTTTCCAAGAAGAAAGTGGGAGCCAAACTGAGCTTGAGGTGTGCAGAGCAGCACAGAAACAGCACAGGGGCCATTCCCAGACTTGTGTGTGCTCCAGGGCCAGAGGAGGATTTGCAGTGGCTTTGGTTTGATATCCCCAGATCTGAGCTCCCTGGTGCTGCCCAGCAGGGTGTCTTGGTTTGGAGAGACAGGAGTCTGCTAAGGAAGGCAGGAGCCTCCCCTGAAATGGAGAATGTAAACCCTCCCCACCCCTCCCAATTGCTATAAATTTTAAATTAAGTGGCTCTCAGGCAAAAATATGGGAGCAGGAAATAACAGTTCTTTAATAGGGAAGAAAATAAGAGGATAAAATAAACAATGCAGTACACTAGAACAACACTGCCAGAGTCAGAACCCAACCTGACACCCTGTGGGTCAGGGTGTTGGCAGCAGTCCCATTGGAATTGTGGCTCAGCCCTCCTGCAGTGTCAGGGGTGGTTCTGCTGGAGCAGGGATCCTGTAGAGAAGGATGGATTCTTCCTCTGAAGATCCAGGGGAAGGAGAGGCAGCTGCTGTTCCTCTGGGGAATCCAGTGGAGAAGCCGTGCTGGTGTCTCAAAACCTCTGGATTATATCTGGGTAGGAATGCTTGGCTCCTCCCTCTGGGCTCACATCTCCCAATGGGATGCTGTAGTTCTTATCAGCCATGCAGGGACATTCAATAGCTGTTATCAGCAATGTCCCCTCCAGGGAGGTGTGAATGTGGTCACTCAAAGAGAGAGATAAGGCAAACTGCCCACTTGACAAAGGTAATCTGCCATACAGATGGTAATTGAAAACATCTGGCAGTGCAATCTGGAACACAGGGCTGGTGCTGAGGAGAGCAGCAGGAGCTGAAGGAGGCAGAGCAGAGGAGCAGAGCAGCAGCTCCAGGGCTGGGTGCATCTCTAAATGTTAAGGGAGAGGCTGGGCACACACAAAAGGTCAGCACTGCCCAGGCTGGCAGTGAAACAAAGGCCAACTATTTTTAACTTCAAGTGGAAAGCCTAAAGCCATGAGCTGGCCTGATTGCAGAAGGCCTTGGCTGTGGTGCTAATCAGAGCTGATGCATAATGAGAGCCCTGGCTGCTGACCCAATCCAGAGAGCTGCATCCCAAACCTGCCCTGGCCACCCCTCACACCTGGGGATGCTACAGGTGGGGCCCAGCCTCCTGCAGTCCTGCAAGCACTGCCCCAAAAATCCCTTCTTAATCTCCTGGAGTCTGGAAGCGCTGCCCAAAAATCCCTCCTTGTCTTGGAGAGTTACTGTGAGAGACACTGAGTTTGTGACCCAAAGTAGGGGTTAAAGGACACAGATAATTTGCTTTACTTAGCAGTGCCCCCACCTGCAGCTGGGCACTGCCAGGGGGTGAAAACCCAAGAGGGATGGCTGGGCAAATGGGACAGGTGCCATAAGATCCACAGGAAAGGGATCTCCTGTTCTGCTTGCAGAATCCAGGATTCCTTGGATCTGTCCTCTGCAGGGCACTAAGCTCTGACTCCAAGGCTATTTTCAAAAACCAAAGTAGGTGGGTTTTTTTTTTGCAGACAGATCTGCAGGGACCCTGTCCTGCACCTGCCAGCAGGAATATCGGCACTGGCAGGACAGGGTCTGCACCTCTGGCTTTTTTGGCTTTCTTCACCCTGGTGACAGAGCCAAGAGAAGCCAAGTTCTGGTCTGGGATAATTTCTTAACTTTTCTCAATGCTGCTTTAGAAAGGTCTCTGTTCATTTCTTGTTTCTGGTATTAACAAAATCTCTTGAGACGTCTTGGTGAACCCTCAGGGTCTGAAAACCTACACTTGGGTGGGAAAGCAGTGCCAAAACTGCACCACACTTCTGATAGTTCAGCTTTTCTGCTCTTGTGTCAAGAAGAAAAAAGAAAAGGCAAGACTGGTGCAGTCTTATTCCCCCTGATCAGTATTTGCAGCAGGGCTTTTCTCAAACTGATGGTGGAAATATGGAATATTTGCCTGGTTTCTGAGCTGTCTGGAGTGCAGGCCCTGTGCTCAGCAAGGTTTCCCACTGCAGCAATAAGAGCCCACTGCTGATTTTCTGTGCAGCTGTGGAATGGGATCCCTTCCTGATTTTGTCACTCCAGAGGAATGAGAAGACTTTTCCTGAGAATCAGCTTGTAAAGTTGTGTTTGTTTCCTTGAGATTGCTGAGGGCTGGGGACACAGGGTGGCTCCGGAGATCCTGAGCCCATCCTTCCCCTGGGATTCAGCCTTTCCCTGGAAGTGCCCTGAGTGGGTTGGAATGTTCTGGGAGGTCCCTGCCTGCAGCAGGGCTGGAGCTGGGAAAGAATTGTGGCCAAATCCATCAATACCCCCAGAGCAGCCTGGCCAGGCTGTGTCCCCACAGCCCTGCTGGGATGGGAGGTGTCACAGAGAGGGGTGACAGCACCCAAAGTGACCCCAGGGGACCCCACAGCTCCCACCCTCAGCTGCTGAGCCAGCCCTGCCTCCTGCCATGCAGGTGATCCCATAACTGAGGTGACCCCACAGCTCAGGTGACCCCATGGCTCAGGTGAGCCCACAGCTCAGCTCCAGGCCAGCCCATTCCAAGGGGAATTCTGGTGCTCCTGTGGTGGCTCTGTTCAGATCTGTCCTGCAGGGAGCCTGCACAGCTGCTGCTGCTGTGTCCAGATGTTGTGACACCCCCACCTGTTCCCCTTGTAAGAGCCTAAATGAGGGATGTGGGACTCCAGGGGCTCTCCAAAATGCAGTTTATTGTATCCAAGAGTTACAGCAGTCCAGGGTTGTGGGTGACAGAGCTGTGCCCACAGCTGTCAGCTCCAGCTGCAGGCAGGCCTGGAGACCCTTTGGTTTTGGTTACAATGCATTATATCCTTTTCTTTGCTGAGCATCTTCATACAGTAGAACCAATCTACACCTTAACTATTATCTGTAGCCTATCATAACTACCATAATTACCATATTCATGTTACTGTTCTCCAATCACTAATAGTACATTACAGTTTAAGCTAGAAGTTGTTTTTAATTTTTCTTGCAGTGGAAAATTCTGAGACCTTTTTTCTACTTGCCACATTGGCAGGCTTGTTTGCCTGTGCTATTTTCCTGCTTGGTAAAAACATCTTCTTGTTTGGGGTGGGTTTATCCTTTGCTCTAAGCCATAAAAACCCTTCTAACTAACACACCCTTTGCCTCCTTGGTTAGCCAGTAAGACTGGCTCAGCAATTCTTTTCTTCTATATCAAAACTTGCTTCCATCTCTATTCCTTCATCAGACTCTACATTTAAAAATCTTTCTGCCAAGCACACATATCTGTGAGACTTTCTTGTCAAACGTTCATCCATCCCAACATCCTTCTCACAGAATGGTTTCCCAAAGTCCTGTGGCAGCTTTGGGACCGAGCTCAGCCACCCCATCCCTCAGGATCTAAGGAGTGCCCTGAGCTCCTGAACACTCCCAGCACAGCTCTCTCTCTCTAATTCTCTGTGTTGCCATGTGTTTGTGAGGAAATCAGCCTGTTCCCAGGTTGTCAGAGTGCACTGAGGGCATGGACACATGTTATTTGCAGGATTTCTCTGGCTCCAGCCATCCCACACACTCTGAGCACTTTGGGATCCCAAACTCCATCCCAATGGAGGTGCTGCCCTCATTTTCCCATCAGGGACAGAGATGTTCTGTGGTTTGTTGGAGTGATGGAATCACAGAATGTGCTCCCATCAGGATCACCCAGCCCAGCTCCTGGCCCTGCAGTGAGGGAAATAAATTTGTAGGGAAATGAATTTGTAGGGAATTCTCACAACCTGGCAGAAGGCTCATACAGTGTGCACCTGTATGGAAACTTTGAGATAAGAAATGCTGACTTAGAAATGCCATGGAATAGGACAGACATTGCTGAGAGAGAAATAGAGGTAGAAACAAGATTCAAAGTGTCCTGGTTTGAAAAGCTAGGTGTCTGCTGAGGAAGACAGGAGCCTCCCCTGCAATGGGAAATGGGAAATGTAAAACCCCTCCCTCTGAATTATTATAACTTTGAAATTAAGGGGCTCTCAGGAAACATACGGGAGTAGGAATAGCAGTTCTTTATTGGGAAAATTAAATAATACAAATCACAGAGAATCACAGAATAATGAGGTTGGAAGAGACCTCTAAGATCATCAAGTCCAACCTGTGCCCTGACACCTCAACCAGACTATAGCACCAAGTGCCATGGCCAGTCTTTTTATAAACACATCCAGAGACGGTGATTCCACCACATCCCTGGGAACAGCATTCCAGTGCTTTATTATTCTTTTGGTGAAAAATTTCTTCCTAATATCCAACCTATACCTTCCCTGATGTAGCTTGAGTACTAGCAATAGTACGAACAAAAAAAATCCCAAAAACAAAATAGACACCCCACTGCCAGAGTGAGAGCAGTCCCTGCCCCCTGTGTGTCAGGGCGGTGTCCCAGCCCCATGCCATGGGGGCTCAGCCCTCCTGCAGTGCCAGCTGTGGCTCTGCTGCAGCAGGGATCCTGCACAAGGGGGGAGTTTTCCTCTGCAGCTCCAGGGCTGCTGCAGATGGGCCTGGGCTCCCTCTGGCCACGCAGGGCAGCAGAAAGCTGCTCCTCTGGCAATGCAGGGGGCAGAGGCTGCTGTGCTGTGCCAGGCCCAGATTGGATCCAGGTAGGAATGCTTGGCTCCTCCCCTGGGCGGAGCATCTCCCCATGGGATGCTGGGATTGGATCAGCCCTGCAGGGACACTCAGTGGCCATGGACAGCAGAGATCTCCTGCAGGGAGGGTTGGTGTGGGCGAGAGAAAGAAAAAACTGCCCCATGGACAGCAGAGAACTGCCCCAGCTCTGACAGGTGGGGACAGAACACACACATTATTTTACAGTCCAGGACACAAAGGATGGTTTTGTAAATAAGATTAGATACTTCAGAGAAACAGAACTATGAAAGATGCATTGTAGTAGGACCCATGAGGGATAATTTTAGATTTTTGGTTTTAAGGCATTTACAGCATGGTGTGGCTAAAGCTGATAGACCAAGAAACACTTACAGTGTATTGTAATTAGGAAATAATTGGCTTCAGATTGTGATGTTGTGAATTGTAACATCTGTATTGTCTCCCCCTTCTCATGACACTGAAAATGAAGCAGAAATTTTTAAAATGCCTCTCAGCTGCCTCATCCCTGGGTTAGAAAAGGGTTTCATCTGACACTGCACAAACATCCCAAAAAATCCCACCCTGTGCATCCCTGAGAGCTCTCAGCATGGGATGTTCCTGATTTTGCTCTTCCAGGTTTTACCCCTGGCTCTGCCCTGGTGTGGAGCTTTCCTGTCCTTCAGAGATCCCCACACGTGGGGGTTGCACCTAAACCCTCCCTGTGCTCTTGGGGAAAAGAACCTCCAAACCAGGTCCAAGCTGCATCTCCAGCGTGTCCTGCAGTGTCCCCTCACCCCTGGGCACCCCCAGTGCAATTAGCAGCAATTAAGAGCAGCAGGGGGAGGTGCCTGTCTCCATTTCTCTCCCAGCCCTCGAAGGTTGCAGCTCCAGGTCCCAGAAGGGAGGGGATGCCATGGGGAAGGAGCACTGGTTAAAACAGCCCTGGCTGCTTCCCTGGGAGCTGAAGGATTAATTAGGGCCGTGGACAGCCTAATTCAGCCCTTAATGAGCCCTGGGAGATACCAAAAGCTGGGAAGGAGCAGCCCTGGAGCAGGGCTGGATTAGGAGATGGGGCACCTACAGCAACTGGGAGGGAATTGTATAGCAGGAGCCTGTGGAGTCTGGGCTGTGGGGACAGAGCCCCTCTAAATGCAGATTTCACCTGCTCAAAAACAAGGTTTGAGGTGTCTGTAGTGAAAGCAGCAAAGCCAGGTTGTTGGGTTGGGGTTGGAAAGAGAAATTAAACCTCTCCAAAGGTGAGATCAGTGTTCATCTTGTTTGGAGGACTCCGGAGCTTAAAGTTCTTCTCTGGGCAGTGATTTTGGGCCTGTGATCTGCCCTTGTTCCTCCTTGTTGTGTGGGAGCTGGGCTGACACCCAACACAGGAGCCTCTGAGAGAGAAAGTCAAAAAATGCAAGGTAAAAAAAAAAGAGAAAAAATGAAAAAACCTCAGAGCTGACCCTGCAGCCTCCTCCCAGAGAATCCCCTGCACCTTTTTGTCCCTCCAGTGAGCAGAGCCTGGGGCACCTGGAGCCTTTGTGGCCCCTTCCCAGCACAGCCTCCCTCTCTGGGAGATTTGCTAACTGAATATTTAACAGAATATGCTAATTGAATTATTATTATTATTATTATTATTATTACTGCTACTACTACTACTACTATATGCTAACTGAGTATTTATTATTATATGTAATAATATATATTATTACTATATGCTAACTGAATGTTTAACTGAATTATTCTGAACTCCAAGGTGAGATTTCCTTTTTGGGGGTGTCCTGGCAAAGCTGGGGCTCCTCAGTCCAGGGGAACATTCCCAGCTGCTCCTGCTGCCTGTGTGGGGAAGGAATTCCTGCCCAATTCCTGCCCCATTCTCCCCCTGGCCTTGACTCACAGGCTCCAGAATCAATGGTCTGCTTTGAGCCTGCTGCAAATTTGGTTTTCTTCTGTTATTTTGGGTGAGAGCTGTGAAAAATCATGCAGATTTTTCAATCCAAATTCCCCTGTGGCATTTTTTCTGAGCCAGCAATTTTTAGGAAGCAGCTCCTGCAGTCTCATCTCCCCCATTCCCAGCTCCCAAACCATTCCAAAGAAGTGCAGCCAAAACTGGGAGAGTCCAAACAAGAGCTGAAGGAATGAAGCACCACTGACCTCCACTCACCCCACACATTTTTCTGCTCCAGCTCTCCCACAGCTCTTCAGCTCCTGGGCCTGGCACTGGGAAAAAGAGGAATCCTGGGTGGAGAAGGGAATTCAGACCCTTCTCTGCTTGTGCTTGCTCTGACCCTCAGCCCTGGGCTGGCAAGTTGCTGTACAGGTTGTGAAAAATGTGTATTTTATGATTGGCTTTTCGCAAATATTAAAATGAATATTATATGTGTTGTGTTAGAAAGTGATGCTGTATTAATTCTCTTAGTAGTGTGTTAAATATAGTTTTAGGTTACAAAAATTGTTAAAATAGAAACTATGCTATGTAGGATACTTTTTTTAAATAAAGGACTTGCAGCAAGATAGCAGCCACAGGACACCTGAATCTTTCAGAGAAAGAGAATTTATTGCCCCATTATCAGAAGAAATTAACTTCTTCCCACCTCAAAGGTGCTGTTTGGATTCAGAGGAAGAACTTGACCATGACCAGACAGAATCCTGTGTTTGAATGGAATTTTTACATCATTTATGAAGTGTATGAATATGCAACAGGCTGTTGTTTTTAAGGGTTAATCCTTTGTTTACTTGTTTCCTTTTTCAGGCTTGTGCTGCCCAAAAAGAGGCACCCGGACATCCATAACTCTTTGTCATTATTGTCTCATATTGTCCTAATTCAAATTGTCCAAATTATTATTACTCTAATTGCATTATTATTTCTATAACAATTTTATTACTATTAAACTTTTAAAATTTTAAAAACAAGCAATTGGCATTTTTAACACAGGTGTTTACCCTCAACCAGTGACTCTTGGAATGGTCTCCTCCCAGCCAGGAGGGGATGATCCCTCTCTGTGTGTGGATGTGATGTGTGTGTCCACTGAAAGGAAAATAATGCTGCCCTGTGAATTCCCTCTGGATCCTCTGCATCTTCCTTCCAGCTGAGTGACATTTGTGGATGCTCTGCTGGGTGGGTTTGATCAGGGCAGCAGGATGGAAACAACTCTTCTAAGCTCTGGAAGAGTTTTTAATTCAATTATTTCAAATTAAAAACATGGGAAGGCAAATCCCCTTTCTCTCCCAGCAACCTCAAGCCCCCACGTCTGTAAGAAGCACAAAGAAATAATTTTGTGGGTGAATTTGGCTCCCTGCTCCCCCCAGCCAGGAAAATACCTGCAGAGAGGCTGTGGAGCCAGGAGGGAAGGGAAAGAGAGAAAGGAAAGGAAAGGAAAGGAAAGGAAAGGAAAGGAAAGGAAAGGAAAGGAAAGGAAAGGAAAGGAAAGGAAAGGAAAGGAAAGGAAAGGAAAGGAAAAGGGGAAAGGAAAGGAAAAGGGGAAAGGAAAGGAAAAGGGGAAAGGAAAGGAAAAGGGGAAAGGAAAGGGGAAAGGAAGAAAAAGTTGCAGCTTTGTCATGAGAAAACTGAGTAGAGAGCTGGGTTTGGGTCAGGAATTCCTGATGCCAATGATGTATTAGGGGATATTTTTCTTTTTCCTCCCCTCCTGCTCCTCAGCTGCTTTCTCCAGCACCTCTCTGCTCTCACATTTTGGGAGTACCAAGGCCCTGAAGGGCTGTGGTTTGTTGATTTCCCTCTGGGATTCCTTTTTTCTGGATTTTCTCAAGTATTTTCCATATGGAGAATAAACCCTGCCTGGTACTTTCCTCCTCACCAGGGTTTGATGGCATTTCCTGGGACAGAAATGCAGGAAAAAATAATTAGCAAAGCTCCCAGCAATAACAAACTGTGCAAATCTTTGCCCTCCAATTCCACTGTTTGGCATTATCAGGGAGAAGAAATGTGAAAATGGTAACACTCTTTAATTCATTAACGTGCTAATTGATTTCACAAAATTAGTTTGCAGGCACTAAAAGCAGTTTTTCTTATCTGCTTTTCCTGAGCTGCCAGTACAAAGCAGAAGCAGAAGTAGGGAAGACACTTGCACAAATATAAAATGGAAATAGTGATACAAAAAATGTTGCCTGAAAGAAAAAATCAAATTCTTCCCTGTTCTGCTGAATTTGGCATGCATCAAAAATACAAATTTTCTGCATTTCCAGCACTCTGGAGAACAAAAGGGCCAATCTTTTACCCCCCATTAGCAACAAGCACTTAAGGGGAAGTCAGAACCCAGGGACAGGGACCAGCCCAACTCCCTGGAGTTATTTAATTGTCAGAAACCCCCTCACCACTGTTTGTCAGAGATCCCAGCTAGGGAGAGAATGGGGACAGAGAAATGAAATGGAGTTGTTGTCTCCTCTTGCAGTGGTGTTGATTTTTGGTGTTGGTTTCCAGCTCAGGCCCTCTCTGGATGCTTCCCCAGGGACTTTCTCCAGGTGTTTTTTTGGGCACAGATGGACAGTGGAGAAACCAAACCAGCAATGCAGCAGCAAGGGCAATGGTTTCAGAGTTCCCCTGGAATGGTTGGGGTTTGCCATCACTTGCTCAGCAGCTTTGCCTGGATTTCTTAAACCAAAGGCTCTGCTGCTCTTGGGGATAACAGACTTCTTCCCCTGCTCTCCCTCTGACCCACAGCCAGAGGGTAAAAGTGGTGCCCTTGGAAAGAGGAAAATAAAAGTGCAGATTGCTCATTTGGAAAGAAAACATTTTATTTTTTCTCCCATTTTAAGTGAAGATGGGCTTTAGCAAACAGGAAGGGAAGGGATTTGTCCTCCCATTTCTGATGGAAGCAGAGGTGGCTGGGCAGGCACTGCCAGGCAATGGATGCTGCCCTCACTGAAATAAATCTCAATTTGCCTTTCATTGCTGTTCTCAGGTATTTTTTGCTGACATTTTTCAACGATCCAACCAGTCTGGGTCATCTCCATGTCATCTTTGATTTTGGGAGGTACTTTGGGGCTGTCATGGGGCTGCATTAGAGGTCTCTGCACTGAGCACAGAGGAAAAGTCAATCCTGGCCCTTGCACCAGGAGAGTTTGTGCCCATGGTTTTCCAGCCTGGGAACAACCTGTCCTGCTGGGAATGTGGAGCTGAACCTTGGGATTGTGGCTACCATGGAGCTTCCAACTGTTTGGGGTTTAGGAGAAGTTCAACCATCTGAAAGTGCATCATCTGAACATTTGGCATGATGAAAATCTGGAGGAGACAGTATTGAAAATTTACTTTTCATTAACAGGAGCTAATTAAACCGTGCAGCCAGCACTCTCCGTACCCAGAGCAGGCAGCCACGTCTATTTTGAGCTTTCCCTTCTCCTGCCAAGTCCAAGTCTCCAGACCAGCTTTATTTTTCAGTGGGAACTGAGGACTTTGGGACAATGTCAAGCATCACGCTCTGGATCTGCTAATTTGTGGCTGGGTTGTGCAATTCTTGCCCAGCTAATTTTAGCTGTGCCTCTCAGGGTGAGAGTGGGACAGCCTTGGTAAAGAACAGGCCACAGGAGCAGCCCCCAGCTCCGGGATTAATTGTGCAAGAAGCAGCAGAACCATGGGTAAGGCTCATGTGATGGAGCCTTTCTTTAATTCTGCCTTGTTAATGTGAGCTCTGCTGCACTCCAGCTTTCCTGAGGATATCATTTATAACACACTTGCTGCCCAACAACCTTTTCTTCCTCAGCAGCAGAACCAAAACCCCTCCTGTGGTTTCAGCACAAAGTCTGGGAAAAGGGAAACGGGAAAAGGAAAGAGGGAAAAGGGAAGAGGGAAAGGGAGAAGGGAAAAGGGAAAAGGGAAGAGGGAAAAGGGAAGAGGGAAAGGGAGAAGGGAAAACGGAAGAGGGAAAAGGGAGAAGGGAAGAGGGAAAAGGGAAGAGGGAAAAGGGAAGAGGGAAGAGGGAAGAGGGAGAAGGGAAGAGGGAAAAGGGAAGAGGGAAAGGGAAAAGGGAAGAGGGAAAAGGGAAGAGGGAAAGGGAGAAGGGAAAAGGGAAGAGGGAAAAGGGAAAAGGGAAGAGGGAAAAGGGAAGAGGGAAAGGGAGAAGGGAAAAGGGAAGAGGGAAAAGGGAGAAGGGAAGAGGGAAAAGGGAAGAGGAACAGGGAAGAGGGAAAAGGGAAGAGGGAAAAGGGAAGAGGGAAAGGGAAAGGGAAAAGGGAAGAGGGAAAAGGGAAGAGGGAAAGGGAAAAGGGAAGAGGGAAAAGGGAAGAGGGAAGAGGGAAAAGGGAAGAGGGAAAAGGGAAGAGGGAAAGGGAAAAGGGAAGAGGGAAAAGGAGAGAGGAAAAGGGAAAAGTGAAGAGGGAAAAGGGAAGAGGAAAAGGGAAAAGGGAAGAGAGAAAGGGAAAAGGGAAGAGGGAAAAGGGAAAGAAAAAAGGAAAGAGGGAAAGGGAAAAGGCAAAAGGGAAGAGGGAAAGGGAGAAGGGAAGAATGAAAAGGGACTTTCTCCTGGCTTGTTGTGCCATCATCTCTTTGTCGACATCCCCTCTCATCTTTGTTGGATGTGAGCTTTGTTTTCCTTGAATAAATTCATTTTTAGCTCAATAAAGTGCACTTGAGATCCCCCCCTTCCCTGGCAGCCTTGTTCCTCCTGCAGCATTTAGGGGAGGGGGGAATTTGAAGCTGCTCTGAAACCCTTGTGGTGCCTGGACTGGAGCTTTGTGTCCTGGGAAAGGCTGAAATCCTGGAAGCCCAGAGTGAAACCCTGAGAAGTGAGGATAAAGGGGGAGTAACAAACAAAACCAGGATTAAAACTGGGCATCTGTGGGTGTACAGCAGGAGCAAACCTGACCCAGCTCCTCAACCAAAGCACCCCTGCTCCTGCCCCTCTGCTCAGCTGTGGATGGACCCAGGGGTGAGAGCTGCTCCAGCCCCTGCATGCCCAGGGTGCCTTTCCTGGGGCTGGAGAGGCTGCAGAGAGCCTGGGGAGCCAAATTTGTGTCCATCCCTGCTCTGTGTCCATCCCTGTTGTGTCCATCCCTGTTGTGTCCATCCCTGTTGTGTCCACCCCTGCTCTGTGTCCATCCTGCTCTGTGTCCATCCTGCTCTGTGTCCATCCTGCTCTCTGTCCATCCTGCTCTGTGTCCATCTCTGCTCTGTGTCCATCCTGCTCTGTGTCCATCCCTGCTCTCTGTCCATCTCTGCTCTGTGTCCATCCCTGCTCTGTGTCCATCTCTGCTCTGTGTCCATCCCTGCTCTGTGTCCATCTCTGCTCTCTGTCCATCTCTGCTCTGTGTCCATCCCTGCTCTGTGTCCATCTCTGCTCTGTGTCCATCCTGCTCTGTGTCCATCCTGCTCTCTGTCCATCTCTGCTCTGTGTCCATCCTGCTCTGTGTCCATCTCTGCTCTGGGTCCATCCCTGCTCTCTGTCCATCCTGCTCTCTGTCCATCCTGCTCTGTGTCCATCCTGCTCTGTGTCCATCTCTGCTCTGGGTCCATCCCTGCTCTCTGTCCATCCTGCTCTCTGTCCATCCTGCTCTGTGTCCATCCTGCTCTGTGTCCATCCCTGCTCTGTGTCCCCCCCTGCTCTGTGTCCCCCCCTGCTCTGTGTCCATCCCTGCAGGACCATGAGGCCAGAAACGCCTCAGAGGAGCTGTGCTGCCACAAATGCCCAGCTTGGGGTGGCCCTTGGGGACACCCAGCCAGGTGTGAAGGAGGCACCAAGGGGCTTTTGCTGTGTCCCCAGGTGTCCCTGCACAGCACTGGGATCTCTGCACACTCAGCCTTTGGTCACAGCTGGTTTGGGAGCCCCCAGCCCCCTGTGTCTGGCCCCAGCCCTGCAGTGATGTCCCTGAGGCCACCCCAGCCCAGCCCTCCCCAGTCTGGCTCCAGCACTGCAGCCAAAGAGAAATGAGGATTTTTCCAGAGCAGCTTTAATTCATTACAAGCCACAAGTCAAGAGGAACAATTTTTTAAAATTCCATATATTTTACCTAGACAAGTGTTCCCATGCCATTCATTCTGCCTTTGCTGCTGAGGCTTTTTCCAGCCCCTCGCTCCAAGCACAGCTGGACAGAGCTGATGGTGGCTCTGCTGGCAGCTTCTCCATGCTCAGTTCCACCTGAAGGATCCCTCCACAGGGTTTGGATAGAAACCCTCCCAGCCATGGTTATTTATTGGAACCATCTGTTTGCCCTGGCACAGGAGGAGCCCAGCACAGCAATTCTGTTCGTTTCCAGACTCTTTGCACCCCTGCAGACCCCAGTGAGCAGCCCCTGTGTTCACATGGTGTGGTTTGGTGCAGGGATGGATAATCCTGGCACTGAGGACAGAGCCCTTTCCCTGCTGCCCTCTTGGAATTTCTCCTGGGAATGGCAGAGGGGTTATAATGGGGTGGGGGATGGAATTCAGACATTCAGACTGGCATTTCTGCAGCAGTTTGGATCAGCCTTTGTTTGTGTTTGCTGCAGGAGGAGTGTGGTCTTTACCCCCCTTCACCTGTCACCAATGTGCCTTTTTATGAAAAGCCAGGAGAATCACAGGACAAAGCCCAGTGCTGAGCAGGTTTCCCCCCTCTCAGAGCTGTTATCTCTGGATTTTTGGGCATTCCCTGAGTGCCACCCACCCCCTGTAACCCTGTTTCCACCCCTCCCTCCCAGGGCTCTGTGTGGGGAGTGAGATGAGCCCTGGGGTCAATGTGGGCTCTGCTGGAGCAGCCTCTGGGAATGGGCTCTGATTTCTTCTGCACCCTACAGGAGATGCCAGAGCTCAGCCCCTGCCAGCCCAGCCTGGCTTCCCTGGGCTGGGAATCCACAGTCAGCACGTCCCAGATGGAAACCCAAGCACCCATTTCCCTTTGCCAGGGAAGTGTTGTTACCCCCCTGCTCCACAAACCCACCTGGGACCCCCACCCAGCCAGGGATGTGTTTGATGGAGCCCTGTGGAGGCTGAAAGCACTCAGCTGTGAGCAGGCAGCACAATCCAACTCTTTAATGGTGCATCCAAACAGGAGGAACAGGGGAACACCAGCCTGGGCCAACATTTCTGCTTCTCTCCATCCTTCTCCCTCTGCCCCAGCTGGTCATCAGGCTGGGCATGGCACAGCCAGGGAGGGGCTGGGTACAAACCTGGGGTGCCACAGTCACCAGGGCACAAACCTGGGGTGCCACAGTCACCAGGACACACATCTGGGGTGCCACAGTCACCTGTCCCAGCAGCAGCAGCAGGAGATGCAGCAGGGCTGGGGCTTGGGGAGCTGCTCAGTCCTTGGCAAGGGCAGCAATCCCTGCTGGGCACAGCCAGAGCCCGTGGCCCCCCTGGCTCCCAGCAGTTATGGGTATTTATTGTATGAGCTCCTATTCTCCTTTCCTGGTCCAAAGATTCGGGATTTCCTCTGAATTGCGTGAAACCACCGCAGCAGCAGGGCTGGCCAGGCACTCCTCTCGTGCTGCCCTGGATCTGTGGGGGAGTGAAACTTTGAGGAAAGCAGAGTGATGGTCACATACTCCCTGAAAAAGCTGTGGGACAAGGCTGGGTTAAGGCAGTGGGGACAGCTCCCCTTGGAGCTGCAGGAGGAGCGTGGCCTTTACCCCCCTTTACCTGTCACCAATGTGCCTTTTAATGAAAAGCCAGGAGAAACACAGAGTCAGGACACAGCCCAGTGCTGAGCAGGGAAAAACCAAAAATCCCTCCCTGTTCCCTGTGCAGACAGCCCCGCCCTGGTCCCACCCCTGTGTCCCTGTGGGGGTGGGAGGGCTCCTGGGCACTGTCCCAGGTGTTTGTGTCACCTGGGTGTCCCCAGAGCCCTCTGCAGCTGGCAATGGACACCAGCACAGCAGAGCTGGGCTCCAGCCAGGCCGAAAAATAAATCACTAAAATAAATCACAAAACACAAACAGTCTGGTTTAGGACAGATAAGGCAGCAAGTGACAGAGATTTTGACAATTGCACTATCAGTGCAATTTGCTTGTCTTGTCCTTTGCTGATTTAGGGCCGTGTACAAACCAGGCTCTGTAAAAAGCACCCACTTTCTGTCACCTGAGCTCTGTGCTGTCAGGCTGCTCTTTGTTTGGCACAGAAAAAGCACAGTTTGGCTGCTGAGGAGTTAAACCAGAGCAAATGGCCCTTTGCTCTAGCCAACATCCAAACTGAGCACAGAGGATTTGTGTGATGGCTCAAATGTGTGGAAAGCAATTCCACTCCAAGACGTGCTGCCATTCCTCAGACTCAAATCTCCGTGCACAGGAGTGACTGATGAAGGAAAAGCCATCAAATGTCCAGGTCAGCAGCACCAGATTGAAATGAAACCAGGCTGGGCAGTGCAGCTCTGCCCAGACCATTCATCTGGAGAGGCCAGGCTGCAGGAACAGCAGTGACAAAGGACTCTGTGACACAGCAGCAGGGACTGACTCCTGTAAATGACTTCTTTGTTCAAACCTGCTGCTGCCCTCACATTTCTGCAGTGCTCAGGGTGCCAACCCAGCCTCTGTCAAACCAGACTTAAAGACTGCTGCTGTCTTTAGGATGAGGCTCCTCTTAAGTCCCAAACCACTTCCATCCAGGGCAGACCACACTGTGGGCAAGGGCCAGCTGCTTTTTGATCTCCTGTGACCTTGCAGAGGTTTGAATGCACATCCACACCCTCTAAGGATTTACTGAATAAAAGCTGAACAGCTTTTGTAAAGGCGAGCTAAGAAGAGAAGCAAATACACCAACAGATCCTGTAATTGCTTCTCCAGATGAAAAACAGAGAAGGAAACTTCTCTTCTGAAGTTAACTCCACTGGCCATGAAGACAGCCCTGAGTGTCTTGGAGCTGATTCTCAGAGGTTATTTATAAGTGAATTTAGTGCCAGGATTTGTGGTGGAAAACCAGATCCTGGCAAAAATGTGTCTCTGTTCCAGCTGTGAAACAGGAACAAGGCCAGAGGAGCTCTAGGTGTGTGTTATGGGTTTGGGTGTGTGCAGAGCTCTGTGGGTGTGAACGGGATCTGCTTGTGAACAGAGCTCTGGGTGTGCAGAGCTTTGTGTGTCCTGAGCTCTGATCGTCCAGGACCTGTGTCCAGTCCTGTCTGTGTCCCCAGCTCTGTATCCATCCTCTTGTGTTTCCCCAGCTCTGTGTCCAGTCCTGTGTCCCCAGCTCTGTGTCCATCCTCTTGTGTTTCCCCAGCCCTGTGTCCAGTCCTGTGTCCCCAGCCCTGTGTTTCCCCTCCTGTCCCCCCTGTGTCATTCCCAGCTCCCCCCCAGCTGTGTCACATCTGTCAGGTGCCCCAGACCAGGCACTGATTTCTTTATGAGACACGTGTGTTCCTGCAGGGTGGCACCTTTAACACGCTCTCCTAAATGGAAAATAATTCCTCCTAAGTGCTCCCTGTCTTGTTTTGTTGGTATCAGGAGAAGAAGAAAGTGCTCTGTGTCCTCAGACAACACACAGGCCACCCTGGTTTTGGACAGGGAGGGGCTGGAGGGAAATTTGGGGATGTGCCTTGAGGGGCTCCTGAAACAGGGAAAGCTTCTGAGCCATTTCCAGCCTGGGAAAGGGCTGAGCACAGAGATCTGTCAAACCTCCAAGAGGTGACAAACTCCTGTGGCTCTGACAGGAGAAGGTGCAAATCTTCACCAGGATGAATTTTGCCTGGAGAGAGCTGGAAGAAAAAAGGATGTGAACATTAAAAGCATTTCAGAAATACCTTCTGTCTCTTTCCCGTAGCAAAGGTGGGAGGTGCAGACAAATAAAGACAGTTTCACAATTTGTACCTGCAGCTTTGGGGATTATATTTGTATTTAACAGCTCCTGTCCTTCCTTAGCAGCTGACTGTGGAACCCATGGTGGACAGGGATTGGAAACACTCTGAAAATGCCAATTATTCCCATTTCATCTCCCAGCACATGCAATTTCAGTCATTCCTTATAAACCAGCACAGATGGTGCATTACATGCTTTGGGATGCTGCCCTGCTGCTGCACTTAGTGCAGAAACTGGTGCTGCTTCTGAGCTCCAGAGTAATAAGAAAATGGATTGTTTGGGGTGGATTGGGATGTGTAATCCCTGCAGCATCACTCAGGCTGAAAATCTCATTCCTTAAAAAGCAAAAGCTGCTCTGTAACACCGCGGACACACACAGCGATAACCCAGAGCTGGCTTTGCCATAGAGCCCTTCCCAAACACTCCTGCCTTTCACAAACACATCCCTCACTCCAGGAGGAGCCAGGCCCACCATGCCCATGGCAGTTCCCACCTCTACATGGGTTCCTGTGCTCCAGGTGAGGCACAAACACACCTGGGCTGTCACCCTGGAACACCCCCAGCCTCCCCACAAGAGAAGGGGGTTGAAATGGGTTTCTTTGGTTTTGCTTTTTGTTTTATGCAAGCAAAGTTCGGAGCAGCTGAATGCTGGCTGGCTGGAAAAGCTGAAACCAAACAGATCACACGGGAGACAAAATTTGGCCATCAGCTACAGGCAGCAGCAGCGTTCCTGGCCATGGAGGGCTGGAAAAGCTGAGGGGGAAGCGATCAGGGCTGGGAAGGGCTGCAGGGCAGGGAAGGGCTCCTCGGGAGCCTCGGTGGTGCTGCTGTCCCAGAGCACCCCCAGAGCTGGGTGCCTGCACTCCTGCTCTGGGCCCATCCATCCCCAGCGGGTCCCGTGCTCTCCCGTCCTTCCCCACAGCTCCTTCTGCAAACCCGGGGAGAGCAGAACGTGGAAGGCTCTGCTGGCCTGCACAGACAGCGGGGGGGCAGCACAGGAGCTCTCCGAGGGCAGGCTGGAGCCGCAGTTTGGGTGTGCGGGCCCTGCTGTTCCCTGCTCCCCTCAGGGACACCCTGAGGGAAACAGCAGCGCTGGGAGAGGGGGCCCCAGCACAGCCCCAGCGGCCTCTCCACTGCAAGCAAGGCAAGCAAGAGATAAAGCTGGGCTGGGGGCGCTGCTGAAGCAGGAGGCAGATGGGAAGCTGCGATGTTTGAGGCTGCTCCTGAAGCTGCTCAAGGCGCGGCCCCGCAGGAGCCTTGGCTCCGCTTTGCCTCTCTCCTCCCTCATCCTCTCAGAGTTCCTTGGCCTTTGTGGGTTTTACTGCCCTGACTGCTTCCCTCACCTGTGCAGGATGTGTGACAGAACCCTGGTCACTCCTCACCCCGACAGGAGCCCGGGGAAAAGAGGAAAGCCTTCCCTGAAGAAGGAGCAGTCCTGCCGGGATTATTTCCATCACCCCGCCCCTGTGCCTGAGGGACATCGAGCACCGCTCCCAACCCCCTCCTCCTGGTTATAATCACATTTTTAGGCTGTCTAGAAATACACAGCTCACCTGCCTTACCTGGGAAATGCCACTGGGGTTGGAGAGAGCACCTGGCTTTTCAGGGATAAACCCCATTCCTTGTCCCAGGACAGGACCCTCTGCAGCAGGGCCGGGTGTGGCCAGGCTCCCTCCCCTCAGAACCCACCCTGCTCTGTTCCACTGGCTCCGAGCTGCTCCTGGGCTGCTCACAGCACACCTGGGATGCTGAAAGCTGCTCACAGCACCCCTGGGATGCTGACAGCACCCCTGGGATGCTCACAGCACACCTGGCCTGTTTACAGCACACCAGGGATGCTCACAGCACACCTGGGATGCTCACAGCACACCTGGCCTGTTTACAGCACACCAGGGATGGTCACAGCACACCTGGGATGCTCACAACACACCAGCACACCTGGGCTGCTGACAGCACACCTGGGATGCTCAGAGCTGCTCACAGCATACCTGAAATGGTCACAGCACCCCTGGGATGTCTGTCTGTCGGTCCCCTGGGGGCTGGGAGCCCGGCAAAGCAGGGACAGAACAAATTTAACCCCGTGTTTGATCCGAGCTGCACTCGGAGCAGCCCCTGCCAGGGGTTCTGTCCTCATCAATTCCTCGGTTCACAGGAGGGCACACAGCAAGGGCAGGGGGATTTTGCCAGGACAATGCTACTTTTTGGTGGCACAGACTGTCTCAGTGGCCGCTGGAGCTCAGCCCACCCATGCTCAGCCTTGGGAGAAGGGTGACCCCGCTCTGAGGAAAATGATGTAAAATGCCTTCAGATGCCTTTTCACTTCTTTTTATTTAATTCCATAAATATTTTCATAAGGCTCAGTGTCTTTACAACACTTTTTTAAACACTTTTTTTTGTTTTATACACACAACTTTGACACTTGTTTGACAGGGTCAAACAGTCCAATATAAACAAAATAATAAAACTGGCAAGTGCGGATCAGCTGGGTTACCAAAATCCTTTTTTTCTTTTTTTTTTTTCTTTTTTTTGCTCTTACTGTTAAAACCCCAAAAGCACTAAAATATCAGTATTTGGCTTCAAACTAGAATTTTAAAAACCTTTTTTTTTTTTTTAAATTCTCTGCTACAAGTCCCTGTCGTCATAGTGCCTTTAAGCTCCTACAGACTCTTCTTTTCTTCTTAAGGAAAAATAAGCTTGGTGATGCCATGCAGAACTTACAATAGCTACTAAATATACATGTTCCCTGAAATGTAGCTGCAATGAAAAGATGACAGAGCATAAAGAGAACAAAACCAGAAACCCAAAGCACCACAGTGTACTATCAATAACATTGCAATGGACGGCTGGTGCCCATCCAGAAACTGAAACAAATTTCAAATATATTTCTCTATGTAGTATTTTCTATTTACAACTGTTAGATGCACCTAGGTTGGTTCTTGTTTGACTTTTTGGAGAGGGTGAGGAGGCGAAAATCTTGAATTTAGATCCTCTGTTCTAGTGTCTAGGTTAAGGGTAATGCATGTCATTTACCTAGGGAAGAGGGTTTCTTTTTATTTTTTATATATATATATATATGTATAGATTCAGCCAGAGAAATACCGTAAACAGTTAAGTTTGTTACAACTCTCTTGTTTCTGCATATGGAATGGGAAGTGGGTTCCTCCTGTCTGGCATTGGAATGAAAAGTCTGTACCAGATGCTCAGTCAAGTCACCCCCGTCTGCATGGGCGCTGCTCCCAGCGCTGTCACACTCACGCTCCAGCCCTGCTCCCTGCTGGGACAGCCACAGCAGGGGCTCAAGTGGGACCCAGTGCTGGTTCTTCTCTGTGCCAATGCTCCATCTCCTGCAGCACCTTGGCAATTTATGGAGGGGGAGAGCTTTCTTGAAGGCCCGAGAGCCAAGCCCCTCGTCCCTGCGGCCGCTGTGCCAGCGCCAGCGCGAGCGGCGCTGCCCGGGCGGGCTGCCCACTTAACAAAGAAGCTGCGAGTCCAACAAGTGGCCTTGTCAGATCTTGATTTATGATGCAAATAATGGTGTGGCGGTGGTGTTTCTTTTTTCCTAGTGCTGAATATTTAGGAAGCATCTTCTCATAAAAATTATGGATGTCTCATTCTCACTCTCTGAGGCACAAAACAGTAAATGAACAGGCTTAACTAATGTGCTTGTTACTTGTTTTTTTTTTTTTTTTCCCTAAGCAATTAAAAAGGCAAAAGGAGTAAGTGAAATTTTCATCAAGTTGACAACATTTTGGAATCTCTCTCTTTCTCTCTCTCTCTCTCTCTGCCTCTCTCCAGCCATTCAGAAATAGTAAAACATTTCAGTTAACTGACGAGAACCCATCTCATGCACTGCTTTAAATACCCACTCTGTTAAAGAAACAAAACAATATTTGCTATGTATCCCACAATAAAATCTAGCCATAAAAATGCAAAGATACAAAAGAGCATAAAAATAATTTCAGATATAAAATGGGGTTGCTTCCTATTTGGGATTCCTGGTGTTTGCTTGCTGCCTGTCACAGAGGGGCCACTTCTCCTCTCCAAAACACTAATCTGGCTTTGCTGGTTATTGATAGTTTCTAGATTATTCAAAAGTCTAAGAGAGATTATTTTTGGATTTAAATAAAAATAATGCCGCCCTTGTGACATGCCCTGAAATAAAACAGGCTCCATGGAAACAATGAAATCACTCTCTCTCTGATCTTCCCATTCACTTGGATTTCTTGGGGGCAAAAAAAATAAAGCAAACAAAATCAAAAACATATCTCCATGCTCTTTGTCCTGAGGTGCTTATGTGGTGGATCAGATTCCAAAGAAAATGACAAATACCCTGATCAATCACTTCGTCCCACATTTTCAAAGGAGCTCGTAGAATAGCTCTGCAAAGATTTCAAGTTCATCTTCTAAATCTGGTTTAACAGTCTCATTTGCCCTAGGAAAAAAAAAAAATCCTCCTCCTGACAATGGTCTGTTTTACAAGCTTAACCATAAGCTCCTGCACTTGCAAACAAATGTACTTAAGGCTGAAATTGTAGGAAGGGTCTTTAAAAATAGATCTGTGAATCTCCAGAGGGAGAAAAAGAGAGAGAAAGAGACCTGGAGGGTTGGGCTGGTCCATCAGCCCAGGGCCACTGCTAGTGACCCTTCCAGGGGACACGGAGGGGCCTGGACTGGACCAGCACCAGCTGGGACTGGGCACAGAAGCACGGCCACGCTGCCCAGTCACACCCACAGCTGCTGCCAGGAGCTCTCAGCTCCTCTGCAGCTTGGGCTCAACCTCAGGTGGGCTCTCCAGGGCTGGGGCGAGGATCCTTCCGCTAAGGGGGCAGAGCCTGGGGGGACCCAGCGTGGGGTGGGCACTGGGAGCAGCCACTTTGGGGCTCACTTTTGGGGTCACTGCTGCTGCAAATGGCAATTAATACTTCGTTAGGTGCTGCTGTGCAGGCTGAGTGTGGCCAAAGGATGGGACCTTAGTTCCTGAAGACAGAAAACTGGCCGCTTGTTGGAGCCTCGGAGCCAATTTTCCTCTCTGCAATGGAGGCATGAAGCCATTGGGTTTTAAGCTTTTATCTTTGCACGGAAAACAAAGATAGGAGTGGGCTTTTCAAGTGTCTCAGCTTGAAAAGAAAATAAATCAAAGTTAAGCCCACAGAAACAAAGCAAAAAGAAGAAAAGCCCCTGATTCTCTTTTCTCCGTCTTACTCCGAGTGTGAACAAATCACACCGAATTGAGAAAAAGACAAGTGCTTAAAAAAACGCAAAAGATGAACTGAGCAAAACCCATTCCCTCACTTCCTAAATAGCTGCTTGCCCTTCTGCTGGGTTTCACCTGCCCACGAGAGAACAGTTAAAGCCAGAGAAATACTGCGCAGCGGAGCAGGAGCACAGGGAGCACATCCAGACAGGCACGAGTCAGACGGGGATGCAGGACGGGGACAGCGCCCGGGCTGGGGACCAGGACAGCCAGGGAGGGACAGAGAGGGAGGGACAGGGAGCAGAGACCTCCCAGCACTCCAAAAAACAAACAACACCCCCCCATAAATAAAATCAAAGGAAATATACACCAATGTAGTCCATGAGGAAGTTCCATGACGGAGTCACACAAGCGAGAAAGCATTCTGGGATGCCAATGACGACTCGGATGGGAATGAAGGAAAACAGGAAAAAAAAAATCCCAACAAAAAGAGATGTCCAACCAATGGAGTAAAATAAAATAAAACAGGTCACATGGTTAGAAATCATTGGTGCTTCCTAGTATCTAGTAGCAGATTACTTCCCAAAAACAACAAAAAAAGTTTTTGGTCCTTCTATATATATACATATATGTATATATATTATTATTTTTAAAATGTGTGTATACATATATATATGTATATATATTTAGTTGCAACAGTGCTTCTCCGAAAAAAGGTCCATCTATAAATATAATTTTATTTATTTTTATTTTTTAAATTTTAGTTCTTTTAAGTTAAAATTCTCCATCTCTCTAGGTATTATTTTTTGAATGGTGTTAACCTGCTGAAGTTTTGCCAGAATGGTGCCTGGCTGCGTCTGGGTTCGGTGAACTCGAAGACCTGGGACTGGGATATGCCATCTGTCACCATGTATTGTCCCTGATTTAATGGATCCTGGGGTGGTGGGTAGGCTGGAGGAACCGACTTGGAGTAGCTCACACCTGCATCGATGATTGGGGGGAAAAAGAAACAGATCAGTCAAAGAGCAATCGGGTCAATAGTCGTTCTTCGTCATGCTACTGCTCCTTATCACTCCTTATCGCTCCTTATCACTCCTTATCACTCCTTAACCAGTCCCACACGCCAGGACATGCCAGGCCTGGCCAATCTCCAATATCAGTGCCTGCCTGACCTCTCGGCTCTGAGGCTGCCTCCCTAAGCCAAAGCTCCAAGGCTGTGACAGGATCCATTACTTTTGCTGGGCAGAGCTCTGCCCGCCCTCATGGAAAAGTCCTGTGTGAGGCAGAAGAGCCGGGACAGGCCCTGCTCCATGAGGCCAACTCATCCTGCTCCCATTTAACAACTCCTGTTCCAAGCTCCTGCTCACCCTCCCTCCCAGCTCTCCCTGGAGAACGGCCTTGCCCCAACATGCCCCACTGACCAGCCCCAAGCACGACCCCGAGCATGACCCCGCTCCGGTTCCCGCACAGAACGGAGCAGAGCTGCTGTGGAAGAAGCCCTACCCTGCAGGGATGCGCCTACACAGAGGGCAGCTCATTCTTTGGACTTTTGGACTCACACTTTAGGACTTTTCCATAGGGTTTGTTCTCAATTCACCAGTCTGGTTTCAGCCCAAAAGCGGCCGCACACAATGCAGAAAAGGCTGAGTCTGCTCAATCCAAACTGGGAGCAATGGATGGACTGGCAAGGCTACGCTTTTAGGGCTGAGATGTTCAATTCCCACACAGGTGAGGCACAGCTCCTGTGCAGGAACTGGGAGAGGGGATGCTGCCCTCACAGCTTTCCCATGGAATGAGGGGGCTTCAGCATGCTGCTGTAGAGGCTGGTGAGTAAAGGGTGACTGAAGTGGAACAGAAGGGATGTGTGTCACCACCAAAGCGCAGCCTACGGGGCACAGTGACACAGTCTGGATGTCCTTCCCCACAAAGACAACCCCTCCTTCAGCCTCGGGGCAGCGGGGCCAGCTGGAAACCATGACTCCAGGAAGGAGAGAGGAGCAGGGCTGTGGAGCAGCTTGCTGTAAGCTCTGGCCATCTCTGGATCATGCAGAACTGCTCTTCCTTCTGCAGGAGGGGGCCGTCGCCTCCCCGGGCTTTAACCACAGCAGCGAGGCCACTGTCCCCAAGCAGCTCAGTGTCCTCATCTGGACAGCGGGATGGCATCCCCCACCTACCTCACAGGAGGGTTGTGAAGCTAAATTAATTAATGTTTGTAAAACACTTTGAGATCCTCGGCTGGGAAGGTGCTGGAGAAGGCAAAATACGGTGATTAGCGCCCAGGAACCAGAGCAAGGTGTGCACAGCAATGCGGCTCCTACCACACACAGACACACCAGCGCTGGCCGGGCAGGACGGCGGCACACGACGGGCACTGACACACAGGGAAAGCCTCACGAGGGCACCCACAGAGCTCACCCACCACACAGCTGGGCCAGGTGCTGCTGGGCAGGCAGGGCCTCGTTGGGGTAGGAGCTAAGGCTGTCTTTGGGGAAGAGAATTGATTCATTTCTCCCTGCTATGGAATTTACCGATGGAGGGTGAAAATGCTCAAAGGGTTCAGACCAGATGGAGATCTCTTAAGTACAACTAACTGATTTCTCCTTTTTACTGTATTTTGTGCAGCTCTCTGTCCACTGTAGAGAATAACCAAGATCATTCCTCACAGTGGGAAAAAACCGCTCTGTGATTCACACTCATTAACCTTTAATGAATTCATCACAATTAGCAGTTCAAACTTGGAAAGACCAACCTGGAGATGTTCTGCATCTGTACTTGCATGCTGGAATAGTTACTCATGAAGGACTTCTCTACTCTGTCTCCCCAAGTCCTGTCTGCCACCTGCAGAGGCAAGGGCAGCCCCAGAGCTGTGCTGGGGTCACACCTGGGCAGGGGCAGCTGCAGGAAACGTGACACAAATTCTGCACCACCCTCCTTGGTACAGAACTCCAAGGAACAGCTTGAATTTCAATCACTATGTGACGGAAACCCACAAGGGCAGGGCACTGAGCTCCTCTCTGCCCACCTCTCCCATCCCATCTCCTGGCACTGCCCCGCTCCGAGCTGCCCATCTCCAGGCTGGCCAGTGTGTGGCCAGTGAGACCAACTGCAGAGGACAAACTCCAGCCCTGAGCCCACCCAGGAGTGTCAACCTTCTCCTGGAGGCCAATTTTCCCAGCAGAGACTGGTGAGGGATTTTAGGATCTGTGGGACTGTTAGGATCTGTTAAAGGTCCCTTACACAGCTAGAGTTGGGAAATAAATCTGCTTTGGCTCTCAGACTGACCACAAATTACCTTAAAGGTAAACAGCCCTTGTGCCACTAAAATTACTCATGTTCTGCAACAGCAGAGCTGTGAATCTAAAGCTGCTACTGGGGGGAACACAGAAATTGTTTTTAGCTTTGGAAGTCCTTGAAGCCACCTTGCTTTAGTGACATGGTCCCATGGCTTTGGCATCCTGTGGCTGGGCTCTTTACTGCCTCTGAACCAGTTTGAGGATGGTGAACTAATGTATTTTAATGATGATACAAAATGCTAGGAAGTCTCCTGGATCAGCAAAATGCTGTGCACTTGGAAAGCTGAAGAAGTAGAGAAAGGACAGTCTGGCTGATGTCCACTGACAGTGATGGAGTTACTGCAAGGAATGGAACCCACAGTCTGTCTTCTCCAAAAGGGAAAAGGGCAGACTCCCCTGGCCAGATCACTTCTAAACCCCACTCAGTTCTTTCCCAAAACTCCTGAAAGATGTCTGTCCTTGCATGAAACACACCCATGCACAGCCTTCCCCCTCCCTCAGGAAAGCAGCTCTTTCCACAGGTGTGTGTGTGTGGCCTGTGATCTGGGCAACTGGCATCAACATCTGGGCAACTGGCATAAACATCTGGGCTGGAGGAATGCCAAAAGCTCCTGGCTGGTTCTCCTGGCATAAGCAGCTGAAGGTTTCACATTTCTCTTGTTCCTCCAATGGCCTGAAGGATCAAACGTGTGGATCTCAAGGACATGCACCCTCACCGGTGTGGGACATGCAAATACAACCACTGTGCTCTGGTCATTCCAGAATGCATTTCCTTGTGGAACTGTGAGACAGCACTTTGCCATAGCCTCAGGTGCCCCAAGAATGACTTTCCTGGTTTTTTTTTGGACACACCAGAGATCTGGAGAACAGAAACTGGGAGGGCAAGATTCACCTAATCTGCACATCGTCCAATCCTGAGAAAGAGCAGTTCTGGGAAAGGTCTGGCAGGCAGGTATTTTCTGTTCTGCTCTGAAGTGGTTTGTTCCCTCATCAGAACTCGGGGCCATCGTGCAAAATTGTCTCTTGAGGGATATTTTTTTAATATGCAAAGCCATAAATCCGCTGCAATTCATCAGAAAGAGATGGGCAAAGCTCTTTTCCAAGGCAATTTTGGGCAGCGTGGCGAGCGGGATTCAAAGCACAAAGGGAAGAATCAATGGATAAGGAATGATTTCCAGGCACAGCAGCCAAGTGCACCCCACGGGCAGAGCTGGAGCTCCTTCTGCTGGTTTGTGCCTCATTCTGCAGCGCGGCTGCAGCTGCACCGAGGGATCGCTCACAGGGCGGGGCTGCGAGAGCTGCTCACGACGAGAACAAGAAAATTCCCAGATTCATAATTTGGCTAGACAAAACTGGTGAGAGATGCTGCGCTGTCACTTGAAATCATGTCTTTTTATAGCACCAGGCAACGTCACTTGGAGCCTTTTGGATTTCTCAGCTCAGAAGGAAACAATTAAAAAGATTTAAAACTGTCTCGTTTTTCCCTTCTAGGTTGGGGGGGGATTTTTTTGGGTTTTTTTCCAAAGTGTCTCTTCTCTTTGAGGTTCCAACACGATTTGAGCAGCACGTGAAGCATGCTGGTAACCCACAGGCAATCCACAGGGACTCGTGCAGACAGATCATCCAGCAGGACAATGCCCCTCCCCGGGCTCACACGACACAGACACGGAGAACACGCACATCTCCTCCAAACAGCCATGGAAACTGCCTTACAAGCTGCTTACTCCATCCTCCACCTAGGAGATTTCAGCTTATCCTTTGATCAGCAGCTGTTTGCCAGGCTTTGCCCCCACCCTGCTGTGCAGTCCCTTGCTGCTCATGAGCCAGGGCTGGGGAGGGGACAGTGACATCGCCACCCCTGCTGGCAGTGCTGCCTGAGGACCCTTCCAGCTCCCTCAGAGCTCAACAGCAACTTGCATCTTTCAGGAAATGCTCAAAACCCCCACAAACTCAGTTTCCTCCTGAATACTGTACCCCACACGCGGGGAAGCCATGGACACACCTCCAGAGCACTAATTGTTCTATGGTTAATTACTCCTGTCACAGCAACGAGTTTAAGTTAAAGGAAAGAGCAGAACTGGCTGGGTAGGTCCAGCCCTTTGCCCTCTTCAGCACATTTCAACAGAGGATCTCAAAGCACTGCCTGGGCCCCGTGCAGGGCTGGCAAAGGACGATGTGTCTGGGGCTGGCTGTCCCCAAGGTGAGGATGAAGCTGGGAACAGGAACCCTCTGCCTCCCCAGGCACTCCTGACCAGCTGGATTTCCTCCTTTACACCTCCCTGCTCAATCACACAACTCTCACTTTGCTGTACTTGCCCAGCTCCAGAGGAATTTCAGTGGTGCCCCAGGCACAGCCCTTCACACAGTCAGGATTTCTCTCCAGGCCCTGCTATTCCCAGGGATGGTGAACATGCCTTAGCTCCCTTTGCTAACCATGAACCTCCCTTCTCTGCTCAGGAGGGAGAGGGCTGGCTGCAGTTTGAGAAATGCAGGAGGAAACAGTCATCTCATGTCCTGATGTTCCCCAGACAACCACAACATCTACCTATACACACTGAGCTAACCCGACCTTCTGGAGTCTATTTATCAAGTCTGTTGCTGCAGCCTGATGTCATTAGAGCAGCCATTAAGATAATGATTCCTCATGTGATAAGAAAAGCTAATCGAGGCAAGATGGAATAAATGATACTGGGGCTTTATCCATCAGAGCCAGGTGAAAAGCAATTCCTGCCATTCTGTGTTTGTACAGCCTGCCTCTCCTCCAGGCTGATCACACAGCTCACTCCCTGGGCTTCCTGACAGGAAAGGATCAGTTCACACCTGGAATGCTGCTGCAGCTTCTGGGGAGCAGCTCCTTCCTAAAACCCCTCACCAAACTCAAGGTGCAGGAGGATCTATGCTCATAGACTTATTTCAGTGGGAATTTCAACATGTCATTGATGTCACCACCTTGGCTCTTCCCATGAGGGTCATTAACATCTCACCAAAAACTGCCCTGGGGGATTTGCTCAGCAAATGTCCATCCTCAGAGACCCCCCAGACAAGGATTTATTCCTGATTTGCCTCAGCTGGTAGATCTGACTGGGTCCTGGGGGAGGCTGAGGATCCCAGGTGGATTCCAGATGCCATCAGTGGGATGATGCTCGTGGACCCACTGGTAGGGTCTGGATCTTACAAGAAATAGGGTAAACTCTGAGATTGCCGTGAATCTGTGGGGAAATACCACTGACAACACGACCAGCTCCATTCCTTCACCTCCTGTGCTGCGAAAATAGGGAAGTGCCCCTGATTATCCGGAAAATGCAAATGTCCCTCTTTGTTTTCAAGCACTTGGGCTGGGTTGCTCAGGCTCCTGCAATCCCCCGAGGCTGTGCCTACACGTGTGAATCGATGGGGAAGCCAGGCAGGGCCACGTCAATCTCCTCAGCAAGGGAGATGCAATAAAATGGGATTAAACAGCTGAGAGGAACACGGGAGGGAGCCTGGTCTGCCCTGCTGGGGGAGCAGAAGTGCAGAAATGTGGGAAGTCAGAGAAGCTGTTGCATGTCTGGGTCAGGGTTTTTATGACAGAGTTGGCTGTGAGCTCTAGTGATCAGAAAGGAATAAATTAACAGGAAAATCCAGTGATTCAGAGGTGTTTGGTGACAGGCCAAGGCAGTTCATGCTGGCTGAGGATTTAACCCCTGCTGGGTCTGCAGGGCTGAGTGTTCATGGGCAGGTTTAGGGGCAGCATCTCAGGTGATGCTGACTGAATCTCTGCTTCCCTCATCCCACAGACCTGTCAGGGCTGAAGGCATCTCCTGGGGGAAGGGAGAGGAGCTGGGTGTAGGTGGGGCTCAAGAGCTCTCCTGAGGTGGGAAACACCCCCAGCTCACATTAAGGTCACTTATTTAAATCTCAGCTGACATTTCCTTTTCCAGGGGTGGGCAATGGTGCTCTAAGAATGGAGTCTCCTTCCTGGAAGGATCTCTAATTCCCTGACATCACTGGCTGGAGGCTGCTAGGAATATGAACCATTATCTCTTCTGTGGACAGGCTGGCCGGAAAGGGGCCAGATGTGGACAGAGGTGAGGATTAGAGAGGGAACTGAGTGTTCCTGCAGGCTGCAAACGCCAACCCTTGGAGGGAGGATCACAAGTGGCCAGGGAACAGAGGCCCCTCATGGAGAGAGGCACTCCACGAGCTTCAAATGCTCAGAAATGGAAAAATGACCCTGGATTAACCTTTGTCTGCATTAGGAAAGGACTGGAGATCCACAAGGGATCCATTCTCCAGACAGTGACAAGCACGGTGCTGGCAGATAGGCCAGGGGCACCCTTGTGCTGCCTTGTCCCTCAGAGGGAGCCAGGCTCTGCACAGGACCTGCCAAGGGCTGCAGGGAGGGACTTTGGTTGTTTTCTAAGATAAAACAAATCAGTTTCTCCCGTTACTTCACTATTTCTAGGAGACACCAGACTAAATTCTGTTCCCAGCTCGCACACTGCCACTGAAGGGCAGAACCAAGAGGCAAAACCCTGAACAATCAATGCAAAAGGCAAACAGCAGCCACCAGCCCTTTTCCCTGTCACTGAGGTGCAGAGCCAGCACCACCCATCCCCTGGGTGTCTAATGGACTTCAAGAAGGCCAAAACTTGGTTTAATGCTGTCTTAAGGCACCTGGTCTAATATTGATTGTTATGTCCTGCCCAATCCAACAAGGAGTGCAAATCCTGGGATGCTGCCCACCATTAAGTGGGTCTGGCAGGGAGCCTGGCCCTGCACACATTGCTGGGCACACCTGGGAGCCACGAGGGGGCTGCTGCCCCCACAGCACCCTCAGCTGGGCATCAAACACTTCTGAAAATGCTCAGAGAGTGTTCTCACTTAATTACCTGGATAAAGGTTCTGGTAGTTTAAAAAGCAGAGTTTTAAGGTTTCTTCTGAAGTTCTCAGCTGCTCTCCCCCTCTCCTGCTGCAGCCAGCAGAGGTTTAAATGCCTCCTTCTCAAACACATGCCAGCCATCTCCAGAGCAATACTTCTGGGAGGTGTGGTACAACAGTGCATGAAATAAGCAGCAGTTTATACTATTTGAAAAATGTTTTTCTGCTTCACCTCTAACAAAGTTGATTGCATTTTCCATTTCACCTCCTTCACGGCTTTTCTCTCTTCCTTAAGTGTTCTGTGACAGGGGAATTACCATGGTTTCCCATTTAAGAGGTGCAGGGAACAAGTGAGATAATCTAGGAACAAGTCTGTAATAGTCATCCTGTGACACAGGAGCTGGGCTGGCAGCACCTTGAGCTGTCAAGCCCTGCTGCAGCCACTGAGACCATCCTGCATTTAAATAAATAAATACATCTACTGAATTCAGTGACCTATTCCTCCTTCTGAAGGGCTTCCCTGCTTTTCAGGTATATCTGATGCTCCAAAAGCAGCTCCAAGACCCTTCCCAAGGCCCTGCAGGAGGGCGGAGGCAGCAGCAGCAGCCCCTGGCACAGGCACACCTGCAGCCCCAAGTGCTGCCAAGGTCTTGGCACAATAAAACACTGTCAATATCTGTAAAATGCATAGGGCAAGATTTAAAAAATCAGTCACCAAAAGTCACCTCTCAGGGGTTCCCTCCTACCTCCCTCTTCTGAGCAGTGCCAGCAGCTCCCTGCTCTGGCAGCCTCGTGCCTTTTGTTGGGTCTTGGGCACAGGACAAACCACAGAGTAACAAAATTAAGAATTCTCAGTGTCAATATCTAATTCAATCAACCTGAGACTGGGCTATGACCACCACAGTGTAGGGCAAAGCTTACAGAGCTACCATTTTAATTACCCTATTTATTGTTTTTCAGATTTCACATCCTAAAACAAACCAGGCTGTGCTTAACTCAGGGCTGGGGTGTGACTGAACTTCTGTCTGGCTCAAGGACTTAATCCCATAAAAAGAACTGCCAGTGCCACAAGCCTCGGCTCGTTCTTCACTACAGAAATGCTGACTGCTGTTTTAGGAGCTAATGAATTTCATAGTCCGAGAAGCCCAAGATAACAACCCCTCCTTTTTCATCTCAGAGAGAAAGAGAGAGAAAGACAAAGAGAGCAGACAGAGAGCAATTGCTGTGTAAGACACCAGTCCTGTCAGGCAGATTGTATTTGTCAGGATGCAAGTCCAGTAATTTACGTGGGAATACTGGCAGGCATGCTCAGGCACCTCTCCACTGTGTCACTTACTGGCTGAACAGTACAATTATTAATTAATACCTCTATTAATTAATAATATAATGAACTGAACAGCAGCAATAATTGAACCTGGTTTTGTCATGGCAGTCATGCAAGTCAGGCTCTCTCATGGTGCAGCTCCACGAGCCCTGTGGATGCTCCCGTGCTGAGGGACAGACATGCAGGTGCTGAGGGGCTGTGACAGGGGACACTGTGAGGCACCTGGGCCTGCTCTGGGTGTGCACACTCTGAGCTTAGAACATCTGGCCAGGAGAGTTTTTTGAGAACATCTCAGGAGACAACAGAAGAAGTTAGTAGAGAGGAGAAGACTGATGACAATGGAGAGACACAGCAAACCAAGGAGTTCACAGCTGGCCTGGCAAACCACTCCTGGACCAGCAAAGCCAGTAGACAACACACAGGTGAGGCAGAAAGCAAAGAGCTCCTTCAGCTTCTGCAAACCCCCCAAAACATCTGCACAGAGCAGGGACCAACCTGCCTGCACCTGACCTGAGCCAAGCCTTGAGGAGCTCTCTCTAAACCCACTTGTAGGCCTACTTGTGCTAGGGTACTTTGGTAACAAATCAATACATCCAAGACTGTGTGAAGCTTTGGAGAACTTGAGGAACGAGCTCTCTGACCTTCCCTCTGTGTTGAGTATTTCAAAACCTGTAGCTGCAAGAGTTATTGCAAGAGAGAATTAAGCTGGCTTTGGCCAGCTGAGGCTCTGCCTAACACCAGGCAGGGCACTGCTCAGCTGGCGGCAGCCTGCCTGGCTGGGGAAATGAATCTGACATTCCAGAGGTACAGTGTCTTTACTAAAATCCTTTATTTCCTAGAGTTGATGCTACTGTGCTGTCTTAAAAAAGTTACAGGCAGCCCCAGGAAACAAGAGTGTCCCTTTCCTTTCCAGCAGCAGGAAAGGGGTACTCCCTCCCCAGTTCCAGCATTTTAGCAATTTTTTTTCTTTTTTTTTTTCTTTTTTGCTAATGGGAGACTTTGGGAATTAGCAGAATCTCTACACACCTCCGCACTCACTCCCATTTCAGCCTGAGATAAACAACTGAGATAGATTTCTGCCCCCAGGGACAGCTTCTGGACATCAGACTGGAGACACGAGATCAAATTCATCTCTGGTGCAGTTCCACTGGCTTTCAACCACCTTCGACCAGAGATTAATTTGGCCCACAGATACATTAAGGAAGGATACAAAGCACAAACGGTATTTGATATAAAAAGAGAAGGGAGGGGAAGTTGAGGGGATGCTGGATCCCAGCCCAGCAGGATTCAGCCCAGCCCGCTCCACCCTCACATCACCAGGCACAGAGCGTGTTGCCGGTTACCTTTTTGCTTACTGACTTTCTTTACTGTCATTGCCGCTTGCCGCTTTTGATTCTCAGAAATTTCAAAGCCTGCAAAAGGGAACACGGCAAACACAATTCAGAAGGTTGCTCACAAAGCCTCACTTCCTTTTGGGGAGGGGGATGCTCTGCTCTCTTTGCAAACAGGGAATGCTCTGGGTGTTCTACTGAAAAGCAACTCCTGGATGCTCTGCACTGTTTGCAAACACGGAATGCTCTGGGTGTTCTACTCTCCCTTGGCCTCCTTCTAATCTCACTTGTGCAGGGGCTGGATGAAAAGTAAGATTAGAGCCATTTTTATTTATATGGTGTCATAAATATGCCCAGTGCTTTAGAGGTGAGCAACAAACTGAGCCTGGACTGACACTGGTCACAGTCAGTTTAGGGGCTGGTACAAGGGAAGGGCTGCCACTGACTTTGCTGTCTCCCTCTGCATGAAACATCCCTAACCAGAGCAGGGGGATGCAGCCAGGAGACCCTGAGGTGGATGGCCAAAGACTTCCCTCTCTCACACACCCATGGAGCTCCAGGCTTGAGCTATGGGGAGAATTTGTTTACTGAGGGCCAAAAAGAACAGTAACTGAGCTGGAAAGAGACCTATTTATGACTAGGAGAGCAACCAAGGACATTTCAACAAGGTTAAACTGTAATTCTACCACAATGAAAACATGGGCTCCTCCACACATTGAGGCTAAATGAAACACTACCAACAACCTCCTTCCAGATTCATTTCCACACTCCTCACCTATCTTTTCATCTTCTTTTACCATCTTCCTTTCTTCTCTGAAAGCTCTAAGCCATCGTAACTTCTCCTCCAGTTTCTTGGCAAAGAATAAGTGCATTTCCTCAGTCTCCTTGTTATGCAGTTTGAAGGCATTCTTCATGCTGACATTGAAGTCATCATCTCTCCCATCTTCTATATCCACCACTTCATATTTATCCATGTCTATGCGCCCTTTGTAATACAGGATATCCCTTCGGATCAGATCCTGCACGGGGAAAAGGAGACAAGGATGGTCGTGAGAAATCATGGAGAGCCTGGGCTCAGCAGGGAATTCCTGGGAGAGCTGAGGGAGAGAAAGAAGTGATGTGAAACCTGGTCAGGTCCTGCAATTCCTGGAAAAGCTGAGGGAGAGAAAGAAATGATGGTGAAACCTGGTCAGGTCCTTCAGTTCCTGGGAGAGCTGAGGGAGAGAAAGAAGGGATGGTGAAACCTGGTCAGATCCTTCAGTTCCTGGAAAAGAAAGAAGGGATGGTAAAACCTGGTCAGGTCCTTCCAGCCTCACCTCTGTGAACATGCCTCTTTTTGGCCAAAGAGGGCAGACCATAGGCAGAGAGGAACAAAACACAATCCCTGAGCTGCAAAATTCAGTTTGTAGGCACAAAGAAATGCCTCTGAGTAGGTGCCATGTTCCAGCATTTCCCCATGGGAGGTTCTGCTCCACAGGTGAGAAATGTGAGGCCCAGGCCTGGCAGGGCCCAGCAGGCTGTGCACACACCTGGAGCCATCACTGCTCTGGCAGCACAGGATGCCCAGTCCAGATATGTTTTTCACACACATTCCCACTCCCATTTGGGACTGTAAAACACTTTGAGATCCTCCTTCTCCTTGGGGCCCATCTCCCATTCACACACAGTTCACTGGTGAGAACCCACCCTGATTCCCAGCTCAAAGCACTCCCAACCTACCTCTGGTCTCATCCCACCCCACATTTAACCTCTTGATCCAGCTTAGTTTTTTTCTTTTTCTCTCCTTGGTAATTGTAACCTTTTCAACCAAACTGTTCACACTCACCTCCTTTCTCAGTCAGTTATTCCCTGTTTTTCAGCAACAGCTCATTTCTCTGCATTGGGAAGGGAAAAGTAAATTCCCCATTGGCCCCACAGCTCTGTCCCTGTTATCTCAGATAACAGAAGATGATCATCAGAAAACAGAATGTTAATTCTCTAGTCATGGCCACACAAGGTGATTCAATTTATTTAAAACCAAATTCAGCAAAACAATTAAGATTTACTTCCTCTAACCACTCTCAAAAGTATCTTAATATTTAGGTATATTAAATCAATTTAACCTAAACAGCTTTGGATTTTTCAGAGTGCCCTAAAGATAAATGCTATGTCAAAGGATTCATTTGAGAGGAAAAATGAAGGCAATATACAACATTTATTTATTGAAATAATATTTAGCAGTGAGGCTTTTTCAAGATAAGCAGTAGGTACTATTTTATACAAATTAATCTTGGAAAATAAACTCCACATCATAATGATTTAGCAAACTTGCTCATGAATCTGCCAGACAGTATTAACTATCACAAGACTGGCCAGAAGCTCACAGGCTTTAAATCCTGACTCCTTCCTCTGGAATGCTCTGGGCAGCAGGGGAGGAATTCCATTAACAAATATCTTGTACAAAAACCTTCCTCTGGTGTAGCCTGAAATAGTGATAGTCCAAAACATAAGAAAAAGGTATTTCAGGCTGAATAGGCAACAGAAAATGTTTTCAGTCTTGTTGTAACTTAGGCAATTGTTTCTTTCCCTCGGTGCTGTGGAAAGGCTGCGAGAGGCACACGGAGCTGATCAATCAGTCAATGCCACACATGGTGTCTAATGGAGGCTGGGTCTTGTTCCCATAGAGAACATTTATCTGCACCACCTCCTCACAAACACCTGATGGCAAAGCTCTCAGCAGCAAGGATGAGCTCCTTCCATCACTGCACAGCAGCTGCTCCCCTTCCCACTGCTGCTGAGAACTCCACAACCAGCCCCAACAGACCACACTCCAGTGAGGATGGATCCAGTGCACCTCTCCAGGCAATCTTCATGATTGTGGAGAGATCTGCTCATAAAGTATTCAAGAATCAACAATCACAAGCTCTGAAAATCCCAGGCTCTGTGCACTGCTTGGGCAGGATAATAGACAGGACCAAAGGAACAGAGCCAGCCTGTGAACAAACCTGTGATCAAATCTCTAACCCTATAGATTAATAATTTCTTCATTTCTCTCATTTTTATTCTCTCATTTATCCCTGGATAAATTGGAACTGTTGGAATCCTGGATGCTGAAAATTTTAGATTTTTTGTGCTGTCAGCCCAGAAAGTTTAAAATTCTCAGCATCCAGGATTCCAACAGTTATCCAGGGAGAAACAAGATAATTAGAAGGAGAAAAATGAAGAAATTATTAATCTCTAGGATATAGCTTTGTTTATAGGCTGGCTTTGTTCCTTTGGTCCTGTGTATTATCCTACCCATGGCTCAGCCAGGGTGACCATGGGCTGCTCTGCACTGGCCAGTTCTGAATGTCACACAAGATTATTTCTTGTAGATAAACCAGGCAAGACCAAGAAAATACAGAAACTCCCCAAAACCCTCTCAAAACCTTATCAGTGGGGAAAGGCCAAAGAAATGCAGCTGTTTAATGTAGAAAGGCCATAACTAAAGAGGAATGTGCTGTTGGTATTCCAGTATGTGAAAGCTGCTCCTCTTTTAAGGGGGGCAGGTGATCAGTTATTCTCCATTTTGATTGTGGCTTGGCTTAATTTACCACAAGGGAGAACAGCATTAGAAACTTGGGGAAAAGAAGTTTTTACCTAGAAGAGTAGTTAAACCCTAGAACAGACAAAACAGGGAAGTCTTGGGACGGCATTCCTGAGGGATTTTCAAAAGAAGATTAGACAAACATCCATCAGAGATGATGAGTGTGCTTAATCCTGCAGAGGGAATAGGGAATAGCTGCTCTCCTGGGCTCCTGCAGCTGGATGGAGTGAGAGGAGCTGCCAGATGGGGCAGGGCTGGGAGCAGTGGGATGAGCAGGACCTGGGGCAGAGTGGGGCCAGCAGCAGAGCAGCAGTGGCACAGACCTGCAGCCTCTGCAGAGCACCCAGCCTGCCTGCCTGCCTCTGAAGGAAATTGATGCATCTGGGTCATTTGCACTTATTTGTCTAAATATGATATTTTTTTACCCTACAGCTTCTACGATTTCCTTTTCTTCCCCTCGCTGAGGTTAATTAAGCTCTTCTGAATAATGCTCTGCAGTCTGTTCACGTAATCTGTACTGAGGATTCACAGGGAGAAGATGAAGCCAAAAAAAGTGGTTTGACAGGAGCACAAAGCAAAGTTCTGACACGTTACATAAGCCCCCCACAGCTCTGCTCTCGGGTGCTGGGCTTTGTGGCCATGCCTGGGGCTGGCCCTTCCTTGGGACCTGCCTGGGCCACCCCCTCTGTCCCCACCCCACCACTGTCCCCTCCTGGAAGGGGGAAGGTGAATTCATGTAACTGTGCTTGGAAGGAAAGAAATCTTTGTGGCCATCATGAGGAAAGCAAGGCTGAGCTTTATTGGAAAATCTGGACACTGGGAGGGGCTCCCACAACCAATTATGCTCCTCTTGGAGTGGATTTAGACACCTTACAGGATTGCACCTGTAAATCACAGTTCAGTAGTTCTTTGTCTGCTGTACTGCTTCTCCTGCTCTCCAGTTTTCATCTCTTAATTTTTTTCTGCCCCACTAGTGCAGAGCACAGCTCCTTGTGCCTGGCACTGCCTGTGGGAGAGGAAAGGCCAAACCCCCCTGGGACACTCCAGGGGAAAAAGAACAATAATGACAAGGAGGGCAATCTGCAAAATGGCATCACCAAAAGCCATTCAGGGTTTCAGCAGCACAGGGCACCCAAGGAGGAAAGGAGCCCTCCAGAGCCTTCCCCATCCTTGTGGCCTCCTCTGGATGTTCTCAAATGGCTAAATGTCTTTTTTCTATTGTTGTACCCAAAACTGCCCCAGCACTGGAGGTGAGGCCCCCCCAGCCCAGGGCACAGCAGGACAATGGCCCAGCACAGGGATGTCCCTCATGGTTCCAGTGCCCTCCCTGGCCCAGGACAGGGCTGTCCCTCATGGCTCCAATGTTCCCTCTGGCCCAGCACAGGGCTGTCCCTCATGGCTCCAGTGCCCTCCCTGGCCCAGCACAGGGCTGTCCCTCATGGCTCCAGTGCCCTCCCTGACCCAGCACAGGGCTGTCCCTCATGGCTCCAATGTTCCCTCTGGCCCAGCACAGGGCTGTCCCTCATGGCTCCAATGCCCTCCCTGACCCAGCACAGGGCTGTCCCTCATGGCTCCAATGTTCCCTCTGGCCCAGCACAGGGCTGTCCTTCATGGCTCCAATGCCCTCCGTGGCCCAGCACAGGGCTGTCCCTCATGGCTCCAATGTTCCCTCTGGCCCAGCACAGGGATGTCCCTCATGGCTCCAATGTTCCCTCTGGCCCAGCACAGGGCTGTCCTTCATGGCTCCAATGCCCTCCGTGGCCCAGCACAGGGATGTCCCTCATGGCTCCAGGGCACTGCTGATGCTGTGTAAAGCTGCTGGGGATGGAGGGATGATCTCTCCAGCAGCACAGGGCTCCCAAGGAGGAAATGAGCCCCTGAGAGGACCTGACCTGGTGTCAGAGCTCCATCCCATGTGTGCAGCATTCCAGGAGTTCCACATTCCCCCATTACCTCATGTGTGGGGTGTACAGGGGTGCATGGGGAGGCCTCAGGCACGGGTTTGGATTTAGGATGGTGCCTTCTCTCAGGAGCTGTGGTTTACCCTGTGCTGGGTCACACTCCACTTCTCATGCATAGAACAAATCATCTGTGAAGCACAAATAGGGAAAGAGCCATTTCCAGCCTGAGTCATCAGATCCTCTCAGGAGCTGACAGGACAGGAGATGCCAGCCACAGAATCATCCATTACAAGCTCCTCACTGCATATGTGGGTTATTGGTGCTCCTGTTTATCAAACCTTGCATATTCCAGTGCCAAAGGAGTCTCACAATGACTCGAGGAGGGATTATGTGCTCTGAGGGCATGGATGCAGCCAGGCCCTGTGAGGGCAGCTCCTGGGGCTCCAGGTGAAATTACATTCCTCCCTCAGCCCTTCCCCATCTCTGCTATGGGATAATGATATTTATTTATTGTACAGATCAATGGGGAGCTCTAAGTAATCAGTGAAGCACACACTGGAGGGCTCTGGTGGTGGATCTCTAACAGCTCAGAGCTGTGTGGGAACAGCTCAGCATTCCCCATGCCTTGGGATCAGAGCTGACAGAGCCCAGGGAAGCAGAGGAGGCCCATGGGCAGCACAGCACAGCCCCTCCAGCCTGAAGGACACAGAGAGGAGGAGGAACAGGCAGCACGGTGGCTCTTCCAACAGGGATCATCCTTCCATGCCCACCAGCTTTACACAACATCAGCAGTGCCCCAGAGCCATGAGGGACATCCCTGTGCTGGGCCAGGGAGGGCATTGGAGCCATGAGGGACAGCCCTGTCCTGGGCATTGTCCTGCTGTGCCCTGGGCTAGGCTAGCCTCACCTCCAGTGCTGGGGCAGTTTTGGGCACAATACAAAAAAGACATTTAGCCATTTGAGAGCATCCAGAGGAGACCACGAGGATGGGGAAGGCTCTGGAGGGGCCTGGAGGAGCAGCTGATGGCCCTTGGTTTGTTCAGCTGGAGGAGATTGAGGGGAGACCTCAGTGAGGTCTCTGCCATCCTCCCAAGGGGCAGCAGGGGGACAGCTCTGATCTCCTCACTGGTGACCAGTGACCATCCAGGGCATGGCCAGAGCTGGGCCAGGGCAGGGTTAGACTGGAGATCGGGAAAGTTCTGCCCCAGAGGGTGCTGGCACTGCCCAGGGAATGGGCACAGCCCCGAGGCTGCCAGAACTCCAGGAGGGTTTGGACCCTGCTCCCAGGGATGCCCAGGGTGGGGTTGCTGGGGGTCTGGGCAGGGATGAAAAGCAGCAACTCCTGCAGATCACCTCAGCAGAGATGAGGGTCCCAGTGCCCAGGGGACAACAGCCAGCCAAGGATGAGGCTGGCACAGCCCCACCCTGGCCAGCCCTGCCCTGGGAGCAGCTGCCATGGAATGGGTGATGACCAGGGAACAGTTGGTGCTGGAATCAGGCAAGGACTAAGCCAGGGCTCCCAGCACCTGCACCCCGACACCAGATCATGCTCTGGGAAAGGCAGAGGCTGGGAAGAGGCTGAGTTGCTTTTGCACTGAGTTCAGGGTGGGTCTCAGACCCCTCTCTGTGATTTCCCACCACTCTGGGCACTGACTGCACAGCAGAGGAGCAGAGTTTTCCAGTGTACTCCTGCAATTTGTCCTGATTTTCCTGCTGGCCTGCTCTGTCTCTGCCCTGTGCCCAAGCTGCCGTGGGCAATGAGAGCATGGCACGCTGCCACTCTGCCATGTCCTGGGTAGCTTTAGTCATGAAGGCTTTCAACCTTCTTTGGCTTTTAAAAAAATATTCTGAGCCTACATTTTTAAAGTCTAATTTACCTTACAGAGAGCCTTTGACGAAAGCAGCCTAGCCTGCTCTCCATGAACACCAAGGGGATAATTTTCTGTAGCACTTGTACATTTAATTTAACCCTACAGTGGCTGAGTGCTCAGATGGGACAGTAACAGTGACACATGGTGGAGCTCAGTGCACCACATTGGGCCTTCAGTCCAAATGATACCCTAAAGCTCAATGAACCCTTTGGAGTGTTTTTGTCCTAAATATTCTTGATATCAGGAAATAAATCCAAGCTCTGCTAAGAGTTTGGATGCCAGAGCTTTGCTCTGAGCCCTTGGACACAGCATCTAATGGCATCACCCAAAGCCATCAGGGGTTTCAGCAGCACAGGGCACCCAAGGAGGAAATGAGCTCCTGAGGGGACCTGGCCTGGTCCCAGAGCTCCATCCCATGGGTGCAGCATTCATGAGGGCTCTGATGGTGGATCTCTAACAGCTCAAAGCCCTGTGGGCTGGGCTGAGGGAAATGGGTTCTGCTCAGCCCAGCCAGGAATGAGGTAAAGGATGGATCCTATCAGGGACAGGGGGATGCCACCACCACCTCCCCAAAACCCCCTCAGCCACTCACCTCCCACCCCAAACCTGTCAGGAGTGTCCCTGGGGAGCTGAGCTGCTGGATCTTGTTAACTCGTCCTGCACAAGGCAGGGGAGGAAGGTCGGCACATCCCTGCCCAGTTCTTCAACACATCCCTGTCCAACTTTTCAGCACATCCCTGCTCAGTTCAGCACATCCCTGCCCAGTTCTTCAGCACATCCCTGTCCAACTCTTCAGCACATCCCTGCCCAGTTCTTCAGCACATTCCTGCCCAACTCTTCAGCACATCGCTGCCCAGTTATTCAGCACTGTCTGGCTCCTGAGCAGGGAGGAGACGTTGGACTCATCCTCAGCAGCTCCATGGAGCTGCACTGTGGGATCCCAGAGTGTCAGTACTCAGGACATCCCTCTGGGTGTCCAGAGTTGCTGGGACCCCTGCCAGGGGGGCTCAGAGACCCTGGCACACAGCCCAGAACACCTGTGGGTTTGATTATGACCCGTGGAGCAAATTACCAGCTTTGTGTGAAGACCTGAAAGCCACAGCAGTTTAAGTAGTGTAATAATAAAATTATCACTAGGTGAAAAAGTAGATTTTGGGGTTTTTAGAATAGGGGTTTTGGGGACAAGATGGAGGGACTTGGGCATGTCCAGCCTTTCTCCTTCTTCTCTACCTCCATCTTCTGCTGTGATGGTGGTACTTAAAGATTGGTTTAGAGCAGAAGCTCACTGTCTAACATAGGTGATAGGTATTGGAAATAATTGGAAATATTGTACACGTGGTTTTTAGTATAAAGACATAACACTGCCCTGGGGGCAGGCAGAGTGCCTGGAACTGTCCTGCTGGATGGACCTTGGCAGGGCAGCAGAAAAATTTTTATAGATGAGATACAATAAACAACCTTGAGACTGAGAAATGAAGAACTTTGACTCATTCTTTGAATGCGTGAGCTGAAACAGAGACTGTTCATGTATCTCAGGGCTGCAATCAACTGCAGAACTGCAGAGACCAGAGGGGAGGGCTGGGGCTCACAGCATTTGTGGCAGTGCTGTTCTCACTCCCTGGATTCAGTGGAGCAGCACTGGCATTCTGGTGCCTTCTTCCACCCTTGTTCAATCCCTCTGGCTGCAGAGCAGCCCAGTGAGGGCCTTTCCAAAGGACTGATGGCAGGAGGAGATGTGGAGGGATGTGCCCCCTCTTGATGGAGTGACCAAATTATCCTTTGTCTACTTAAAAAGGAAAAAAGCCCAGAAGTTTCTCTCCTCAATTGGGTAAAAAGACACCTCATAGGACCTGGGGGACTTCACCTCAAACTTGAGGAGAGCCAATTGGACAAAAGCCAAAAAGCCCTGCCTGGGCAATTTTCTAGAAAAAGAAGAGAACAAAGGAACTAATGGCTTTTGTGAGGTGTTCTACCAGGAGCAAGAACCTTTTGAGCCTGGCTCAGTTTTTCTCTGTAAAGAGCTTTGTTATTTTGCCTTTTATTAAAACTTTTCTGTTTCCAACAGTACCACAGAAGCCGTCCTGCTGATTTTATGCCATCTGAGCTATCTCAGGTGTGATACAGATCTCCAGGAGCTTATGAGACCTGGCTGGAGGAGACCATATATCAGAGATGGGAAACCCTTGTGTAGCCAGGTCACTGCTCTGCTGCTCCCAGGGGCTTCACATGGGGCTGATGAAAGGCCACAGCAGCAGCAGGGCTTAAGTTTTCAGCTCTCCGTTTGCCTGTGGGCCAAATTTACACCCACTGCCATTCCAGGAGGGGTAAATGAAGCACAGAGTGTTTTGCAGAACATCCTGCCACTCTGTTCGGTCACAGGAGGCTGAAAACAAAGACTGGATGTGGCACTCAGTGCCATGGTTTAGTGGAGGTGTTAGGGCATGAGTTGGACTAGATGATCTTTAAGGTCTCTTCCAATGCAGTCATGCTGAGAATTCTGTGAACCTGATCCCTGCCCAGACAACCACACAGAGGTGGAGAACTCCAAATTCAGCCCTTTTTGCCTTTTAGCACCCCTCCTGCTGGCTCCTCCAGTCCCTTTGGATCCTGCTCTTCCCTCTCTGCTCCCCTAGGCAGTGGAAGGGCAGCAGCTTCCAGGTCAGCATTGAGCTCCTTGTGGCACTGTGACATTGTGGGACATTGTGGCAGTGCTGGCAGTGCTCAGGGCACGTCACCTGCACAGCCCTGCAAAAGCTCACCCAACATTCCAGGCTGTGGGACCATTCACAGCAATGTTTTCTTCCCTGAGTAGCCCTGCCTGAAAGCTGCAGTGCTGTTTCATATTTGGTTTTAAATGCTGGACTTGCCTTCCTTGGCTGTCTGCTGGCCAAGAGACTGGTGAAGCATCCAAAGTCCCTTCCATGCTGTGTGGTCCCACAGAAACCTCCTGCCTGCAGGCAGCACCAGCTGGGCAAGAGCACAGGGATCTGCCAGCAGGGCTGGGGCAACCTTGCTCTCTGAAAACTTCATTTCACCCTTTGTGACCAAGCCACTGTGCTGTTCTCTTTGGGTGTCTCCATGCCCACCTCATGGAATCATGGAATGTCCTGGGCTGGAAGGGACCCCCAAGGATCCTCAGAGCCCAGCTCCTGGCCCTGCACAGGACACCCCAGGAATCACCCCAGGAATCCCCCAGCCCCAGCAGCAGGCTCTGCCTGTCAGGCCAGCACTGAGTCTCTCCTGAGCTGCTGAAACCCAGCCTGGCCCATTTCCCCACCTCTGCAGGCTGGGCCCAGGCCTGCCCCAAAACCTGGCCATTTTGTGGAGATCTGTGTTACTGGGAGAAAAAGAGAAGAGCTGGGAGGTGCTGATGAAGTCAAAAACCCACTTAAAGTAATAAGAGCTGTCCCAGGGCTGCTGTGTGTTTGCAAACAAGGTTTTTGGCTGCTCCCACAGGCCCTCTTTAGCCTGTAATAAAAGCAGGGCCGTTGTTGTGGTGCAAAGATCACCTCAGAGTTTCCAACAGAAGCTACATGGGAGCTAAACCTTCTTCCACTGAAAGCATTCAGAAATGTCTCTTTTATCTTCCCATTTGGAAACCTGGACTGCAATGGAGCCTGACAGGATTATTTTATTTACTCCATCTCCTGTAGCACCGCTATTTCTGGCTGCCTGTCTGGCTGCTGCTATTAAACTGGTCTCATTTTGCTTCCATCCAACCTGCTCTGCTCAGGCAGCTCAAGGGAAGACAGCAACAGCAATAAACCACAAGCTGGAGCTTGCATTGCCTCCTGATTACAAGAGACACATAAAAAGCACAAATGAAAACTAAATGTGTTTCATGCAGTCACCGATCTTTCTGCACTGTCAGAAAACACTAAAGGGGCCCCATCAAGGACTGCTCAGCTATTGGTGAAAGAAAAGTGGAATTTAGAGCAGTAACTCTGTTAACCCTTCCTACTTCACACTGTCATTCCCAGCTTCATGCCACGGTGCCCTGGAGCCCATTGGGAGAATTCAAATTATTACCCAGAACAGAAAAAAGAAGATCCTCATCTGCTGAGAACCTCAAGCATCCCCAAAGTGATCACAATTAATGCTCTGTGTCACAGGCCTGGATGTTAAGTACCATGATTTGCAAATCTAAAGCATCTCCATGTCAAACTCTCTCAACTTCAGGGTGATAAGGAAAGTGGACCCTGTGCCTTTAAGGCAACATCTTTTAGTGTTACCATCATCCAGGATTGCCTTCATTTCTTGGTAATTGCGGCCAGCATCCCAAAATAGGCATTTTTGTCCTGATTATGCACATATGGCAAGGCACACTGAGGCACTGCTTGTTCCTGCCCAGCCTATTCCCTTCTGCCTTCCCAACAGGCAGCTCTGAATTAGGGTCTCCAACTAGCTCCTTGGAAAAGGCACCACCTTGTCCTCATGCCCACAGCAGTGTCCCAGCCTCAGGAAACATCCATGGGAGAGTTTCACATTGATCCAACAGCTGAAAGTTACCTGGCTTTGCAAGGAAAACCTGGATCCTGAGCTCTCCCAGTGCCTCTGGATCAGGACTGGTGTTTCAGCACTCAGTTTGTGGAACCCTGGAACAGCTGACAAGGCCATTTCATCTGATCAATCTCCTCATGATCTGGCACCAGGAGGGCATTCAGTGGTGATGTTAGGAAGTGACCAGTGGCAAAATCTAAGCCAAAGAGACTTATCTGTAAAGCTTGGAAACTATTTTTGTGAAAATGATCCCACACAAGTTGCTCTGCAAGGTGTTTGCCAGCAGAGAGAGGTGCCTGCCACAGTGTCAGCTTCTCCCTGGAAAACTCAGTGCAGCTTTCCTGCTTGGAACAAAGACTTCAGTACACCCACAGTGGTGGAAATAACATCTGCCAAGCACATCTGAGTGCAGCCCTGGGTAATCACTCATTTCCCAAGCCAGGTCTCTGTCTGAAGGTGTGCTGGTCATGGAAATGCATCCAGGAATTCCCAGTCTTGCAGTAGGTGGCAAAAGCAGGCAACAACCAGGTGATAATGTCAGAAATGATCACCCTGAGAGTTATTTCCCCTCACAGAAATGCCCTGGCCAGGTGTTCAACAAAAAAAGCCCTGAAACTGTGAAACATTTTCAGACACTGAGAGAAAGGGGTGGCAAAGCCTCTGGAGAGCAGGGCCCGAGCAGAGCAGATGGGATTTGCTGGAAATGTGTTATCTGCAGCTGGACACTGGGAACACCTGCACAACCAACAGTGTTCCTTCCTCAGCCAGGGAACATGGATGGGCCAGCAGGGAGACCCCTCATCCCACACTGCAGGAACTGTGAGCAGGGACCTGCAGGGTGAGCCCAGGGGGAAAAGGTCTGGGACAATGGAGCTCACAGGGAGTGCCAGCAGCAGAATTGTCACAGATTGGTATCAATTGTCACAGTTTGATATCAAACTCTGTCCCAGCAGAACTCCTGTATCACCTCCCCACCCACAGGATCCATCTGAATCACCAGGGGATGCAAACACCTTCCCAGGTGAGGAAGGAGTGGAGGATGTGCAGGTAACTGCAATGGAGATCTGGAGAAGAGAGGGATCCTGTCTGAAATCTGTGTTTGCCTTCTAAAGACACTCAGGATACCTCCCATGCCTTCATCAAACTGAAGCATCTGCAGTATATTTAAATAAGGAATTAGCTCCTTATTTCTATTAAAAATCTCTTTGGGCCAACAAAGAGATAAAAAACACCATAATAATTTTTTAAAAGTATTTTCATATAGACTGTGTCATGATGAGGGATATATCACACCTATTAATAATCTCCTTCACATGAAGAAAACCCACAAATGCAGATTTTCAGAAGATTCACTGAGATGTGCCATCCCATGGTTCCAAAGCTGCTCTCAGGGGTGTGTGGATCATATTCCACCCCTCAGTTTTAGAGCAGGGGATAAGGAAGGCTGGCCCCAGGTTCCCAAACCTCGAGGTAAATGGTGCCTCCCTGAGGGGCCCAGCCCTGAAGCACAGCTGATCCTGACTCTGTCAGGAGATCTGTCAGGGGGGTCAAGACAGAACACACTACACACCACTCACATTTATTTTATATATGGGATGTGTGGTCCCAAAATGGAGCTAAAATTCCTCTGAATCCCAGACTTGCACACTCCTTCTGAATAAAGGGAAATGTGATCAGGATGGGAGAGCCCAGCTGGAGCCTCATCTCCCCTCCCAGCCCAGGCTGGAAAGCAGCAGCTGCAGATTGATGCTGGGAACAGACACAGAGGGAGAACTGCAGTGGGGTCTGAGCCCTGTGCCCAGGGGTCACCAGAGCGGCTGCCCCTGTGCCCTGGCACCCCAGAGCTGGCTGGGCACACACAGCACAAGGCCCTGGCACATGGAGTCAGTGGTGTCAGGAAGGGCCAGACCTCCTCAGAACCCACAGGGGCTCCAGGCAGCACCTCCACACCCCCAAAATGCCTTTGCCATGCAGAAGGGAGGAGGACAGCGAACCACTGGCACTGGCTGGACTCTGATGAACCCTGCAGGCCCCCAACAGCCTGCTGTGAACTGCTGACCACTCTCCACTCCTGCTGATGACCACAGGAATCCCAGCAGAGTTAAGGGAATGCTGAATACCTCTCTGGAGCAGACCCAGTGCAAGGCAGACTGGATGCTGCCTTCTGAACAGGAAATTGAGGGTCCCAGTCAGAGAGCAGGAGGGCAGCACTAGGAAGGGAAGCAGCTGTGCCCCCCAGGCTCACTGCAGCTCTCCCTGCTGCTCTGGGGCTGTTCCTGCACAGGTCTGGGCCAGGAGGGAAAGGCACAGCAAGGAGGGGTGGGGAAAGCCAGCACAGGCACTCCAGAAGGCAGAACTTCAGTCAGCCATGACTCAGGAGAAGCCAGTGCCACCCACTGCAGTGCCCGGGCTGTGGAGGGGCAGTGATGCTGTGCTGAGTCAGGAGCCACCCACGGTGCCAGGGCCTCCTGGGGGGTGCCAGGCTCAGCCTGCCCTGAGCCCAGGGGCTGGGACAGGAACACAGCCCTGTGCTGGCCCAGGGACCCCCCCTGCACAGCTTTGTGTGGCTGCAGGAGTGACAGCACATCCTGACCTGTCACAGCCAGCCCTGAGGAGCTCTGTCCCTTCCTGTCACACAGGGGTGGTGGCAGTGAGCTAGGGTCACCTCAGTGGGACACCAGAGCTGCTGCTGGACAGTTTCTGTGGATCACAGCTCACCTGCTGCCACTAACACCACAGCACAGCAGCACAGCATCCTGCATTGCCCTCCCTCCTCCCCCATGGGCTCCTGTAAAATCCCAGCACAGCAGAGACGGGAGGATGAGGCTTGAAAAGCCTCTCCCCAAGCACCAGCACAGACACCCAGCACAGCCTGGCTGCTGCTCATCACCATCTCAATGCAGCAATTGGGCTGTCAGCCCCAGTGCCAGGTTTTGTAGTTCATACAGGAATTGCAGGGCTATCTAATCCCACATCATACACTGCAGCCAAAACCTAAAACGAGAAGGGAGGCAACGAGCCAAACCAGGGGCACATGAGATAAAGGCATGAAAAGAGCAAGTGGAGGCTGGATTTGCTATGAGCACAAAAATCCCTCTATCACAGAGAGCTCCCCACCCTGAGCATGCAGATTGTCCTTCCTCAGGGCTCTCCACATCCTCCTCTGCACGTGCAGCCAACAGCCCCCGTGCCCTGAAAACCACTCTGCACTGGCAAGCCTGCCCACAGCACGCCCTTAGCTGTGTCCTTACCTTCTTGCAGAGAACCATCTGGTGATCAAAGAGAAAGAAAACTCGCTGCTGGTTCCGTCCATAAGGCTGGTAAATCCAGGACATCTCTCCCGTGTAGATCAGCTCCGAGCTGCGGTCCAAGATATCGTCCCCCTGGAGGGCACAGGGAACCAGCCTGAGTCACTGCACTGACAAGTCTGGCTTTGTACAATGGGCAGAAGCAGCAATTTTTTAAGATTTTGGCCCTTCTGCAGCTCTCAAAGGCACCCCATCTGATTTCAGCCCAGAAACTGGGATTGGGAATAATTCTGAAGCAAGGGGAATAAATGAAGGAGGTTTGGATGCTTGAAACGTGGTCACTGCAGCTCCCACTGCAACGGGGAAAGAGCTGCCCCAGACACTGCCCCCACTCCCCTCTCCAGGTCCCCCCAGACCTTGGATCCTGCTGCAGGTGCTGGTGGCATCAGGAAAACAAAGCCCTTTCCTCCTCAAAGCCCACCCAGAGACACTTTGAATTCAGGACACCAAATTCCCTGCATGCCCTCCTTTAGAAGAGCATCCCAAAGCACTTCCCCTCCTGAAATCTCCAGCCAGCTACAAAAGCCTGGGACACACTGGGGCAGCAGTTCCCCACCTCTGAGGCTGCCAGAACTCAGCCCTCTGGATTGCTGCCTCTCTTCTCACTCATGCAGGCACTGCCAGTCCCTTCTCCCACAGCTCATTAGAGCTCCCCACCTCCAAAATCCTGTCAGGACCACCCTGGCTCCTGTGGCAGCCCCAGCCCCTGGCTGGCCAGGCCTCCCTGCTGGCTGCCAGAGTGCCCTCACCCTTCCCTGCCTCCGGCTAACGCTTGTTTTCCTCTCCCGAGTTTTTTTAAGGATTCATGAGCAGATGGTCTTGAAAACACAGTGCTCTCTCTCCCACTCTCTGAGAGAACAAATGCAGTCACCCTCCACTAATTGGAATGAGCTGGACTTTTTAAAAAGTTAATTAAAATCTATTTATTAAAAATGGGTGAATTCACCACCACCTGCCCTGTGGGCATCTCAGCAGAGCACCGAGGAAGGAGGTGGGATGGCTCCAGCTGAAAGGTGAGGCAGCACTCAGGAGCAGCACTCAGGAGCAAGACTGAGAAGAACTCTTTTTTTTTTTCTTTTTGGCTGTGAACTACTGCAGTTCTGGCTTTGATGCCAAGCTGGAACCGACTTCTGGGCCGAGAGCATCCCAAAAATCCCAGCAAACAGCTTGTGGAGGCTCAGCCAGCTATGGGGGGCACCTAGCTAGACACACGCTTGTGCTGCTGCTCTCACGTGCAGGTGCCAAGGCAGCCAGGAGTCCCCCCCCTTCCTGGTTCCGTGGTGAGGATTTCAAACTGCTGCTCAGGTAAATGTGTAATTAACCTCTCAGCATTGATTGGGAGCGACCGCCTGTGTCCCCGGGCCCTGTGACAGCAGCAGCTTCATTAAGTCACTGCATCACCAAGCTGCAGCACAGACTCCAAATGGCCTTAGCCAGGGATTTATGCACCTCCCTGCCTCCCTCCTGTGCCTGTGCTGCCCCAGGGGCTAAGGAGGGATGGACACAGAGGGGCAGTGCCCCCAGGGATGGGCCTGACCACCCAGAGCCTCAGCAGGGTCACACTTCAGCCTGGCCAGAGCTCAGGGACTGAGTGCTGCTGCCACAGCTCAGGGGAACATGATCCCCAGAACCACAGAAACCTCTGCAGGAAACACACCAGCCCCAGAAACTGTAAGATTTCCTGGCTACACATGAGCTTACATGAGAAGATTCCCACAAGCCTATGGATGGGAGCTTTAGGAGAGGGGGCAAGCTTAGGAGAGGCTGGCTGCTAAAAATAGAAAGTCAGCTTTGTCTTTTACTCCTGTGGTAGCATCTGAAGCCTGAGGACACACAGAGGGCTCTGTAAACACTTCTACTTGATTAGCTGAATCCAAACTGTGTAGTCCCTGCAAGCAACATAACCCAAAAACATCCAGATCCGAAATGATGGGATTTGTATTGCATTTCTTATGTGGGGAAAACAATTTCTATATCCAGTCTCTAGGCCAGAAATAGCTGATTTCCCACTTGGGGTGAGCAAACTGGGAAATACAGATTGCACAGAGTTTGGGACTGGCACGTGGCTGTCAGGATCAGCATGTCCAAGGTCCTGCCCTGCTCCTCCAGCCTGGGCTGCTGTGCCAATTCCCACAGAGGAGCCTCAGGGCACATCCTCTGAGCCTCCAAAGGCTTTTCTTGTCCTGACACAGTTGTAGCTCTCTGAAGAGCACAAATTGTCTCCTCCTGGTCCCCACTGAGGGCTCAGGGGGCAGTTGCAGGGTGGGGCACAGAGGGACATTGGCTGCCCCAGCATGCCTCGATCCCTGCTCCAGACAGACATCCCCAAATGTCTGTCCCAGTCCCACGCCTCCAAATCTCTACAGAACCAGGAAAAAATTTCCTTTTCCTTCTCCATTTTTTTCCAACTCCCACAGAGGCTGGATCATCTGTATCCTTCTCTAAGTTAAGACAAACCCTGCTGAAAAAGGAAGAGGCTGAACTTTGAGTTGCTCTGAACTGGCAGACCTTCTGCAGAGCACAGCAGCAGAGTGGCCAAGAGAAGCCCTGACTCCTGACACCTTTTCCAACCTGACTTTTGTCCCTAAAGCCTCCAAAAACCCCCTCCGCCCTCCCCAGACACATGCAGGGTTTTCAGAGCACATCCTGCAGCACCCAGAGGGCAGCCAAGCAAAGCTGACTCCCAGAGCCAGGCAGAGGCCCTGTGTGCAGCAGTGGGAGCAGGAGGCCCCAGCTCTGGGCCGGCTGTGAGCGCCCTGGAGCCCTCAGTGACACACTGAGTCCCCAGGCCACCCCTGGCTGTGACAGCTCAGGGTCAGCTCTGCTCCTGCTGCTGCCTGGGAAGATGTGGATGCTCCCCAGTGCTGCTGCCCTGGCCATGCCCTGTGATGGGCAGCTGGCAGGAACACAGAGCTTGGAGAGTGCCATGGAATAAATGGGAGCAGCAGAGCAGCAAGGCAGGGCTGGCTCTGAGAGCTGTCCCCCTTCCCAGACACCTCCCTGGGCTCAGGAATGCCCAGAGCCCCCCGAGCTGCCCCTGCCCACCCCAGCCCAGCCCTGCTGGGCACCAGGAGGGATCTGTGCCCTCTCCAGCTCCCAGGGAGCCAGCAGGGCTCTCTCGTGCCTGACACTGCTGTTCTGCAATTAGAGACTGACAGGCTGATTAGCACCCGGGGCTACACTGAGATCACACAAAGGAGCGGCAGTGAAATGTTGTCCTTTTCAACAAGCTCAGTTCTGATACCTTCTGTTGCTGGGGGGAACGAAATAAAAGAAAGAGAAAAAAGAAGGCTCCATTTCAGTCCCTGCCATGGTGGTTTTTCCCAGGAGGATTTCTCATCAGGCTGCCCTCACTTTGGTGTTCCAGGCAGCTTCTCTTCGTGGCACTCTTGGATTCACTGATGCAGTAGCACAGGCTCAGGCCAGTGATTATAGATTACATAATTAAGGGCAGCAAGTCTTGATTTAAAGGACCCGTAAATAACAGGAATGAGAAGAAATTTAAAAGGACAATGCTCATTAAATTTCTCAAATATATATATATTTCTCCCTTCATGGAAATTTAATACTCTTGGAAGCTGCCTTATTGGCAACCCATGAGAATCTGTGGTAGAAACATATAAATATATACACAAACCAAAGTGATCCGTTTAAAAAGCAAGTTCAAACCCATCCAGGCTGATGAGCAAGGCTCTGTCCTCTGCCAAACCTGTTTAACTGTCCCCTGTTGGATCAGGGACCTCCACAGATCTCCTCCCAGGGAATGGGAGCCAATTTTTCTCCCTCCTGTGAGAAAAAACTGGGCTGAAAGGGAGGGAAATGCTGCTGGAGATCTGGAGAGAGAGCCTGAACTGCTGCAGTGATTGCTGCTTCATTTTGTTTTGATGCAGTTCAAGAGCTGTGTGAAAAGCATAAAATTGAGCAATTCCAGGTGTGCTGAGGCACAGACCTGTTTTCCATCCCCACACCATCCATACAGGGCACTCAGGGAGGCTGTGCTGAGCCCTGCCCATGGGAACAGAGCCCAGAGCTGCCCAGGAACAGAGTCCAGTGAGCTGGGCACAGTGGCACAGGTGGCACAGGTGGCACAGGTGGCACAGGGCTCCATGGGCTCACAGGATCCATTTGGGGAGCAGAAGAGAGGGACCAGATGAAGAAGGAAAGGCAGGGATGTATCTCTGAGGGGTTTAAATACAGTTCTGGCTTTGTGGAAATCTCTTTAAATCCTGCTCTGTGTGTGTCTAGTCTTGTACTTGTGGGGTTTTCAGACAAAGGAAGGAATGATGTATTTGATTTTATGGTTTTGAAGGTTAATTTATTATTTTATGATACTATATTATATTAAAGAATACTATACTAAACTATACTAAAAATAGAGAAAGTATAATTATACAGGTTAGAAAGATAATAATGAAAACTTGTGACTCTTCCAGAGTCCTGACACAGTTTGACTGTAATTGGTCATTAAGTTAAAACAATATACATGAAATTAATGAAACAATTACTAGTTGGATAAACAATCTCCAAACACATTCCACATGCGAGCACAACACAGGAGAAGCAAATGAGATAAGAATTTGGTGTTTTTTTCTTCTCAGCTTCCCAGGAGCAAATTTTGGTGAAGGGATTTTTCAGAAAACATGACAGTGACACATGGAGCTATTCCCACCAAGCTTTGAGGGCTGGAGCTCCCTCAGAGGGCAGGGACAGGGAAGGGAGAGAGCAGCAAAGGCTGCCCAGGATGCTCTGGCTGCCCCCTTTGAAGGCAGCTCTGTGTGCAGATTTAAATGTCACTGCTCTGATCTGAGGGTGTGTCAGGGGGGACAATGCTGAGCGGGGAAATGGAGCTGGAACATCAGGGAACCCTTCAGACCTGAAAGGCACTGAAAGGGCTCGGTGGGAGGTGGTGGAAGCCCCAAACTCTGAGCCATTACCAGCTCAAAGCACCGCAGGACTGGTGTGGGCAGCACCTCTCCGGGTCTGTTTACATGCTGGGAATTCAGGTTACAAAATAAATAAGTGAGTCACATGTGGCAGCAGACCAAGGCAGGCTTCTCAGGCAAGCCCACATTGCCACAAATTACACAGGAACTCATCTCAGAGTGGGATTATTGCTGATTTACAACAGCCAGGGAGATCAGAATCTTCCCTTACAATTCTGCTCAGTCATTTCTTGTCTAAAGATGCCAAAGCTGCCAATAATTCCTTAAGACTCCAGGCCTGGCTGTCCCCTGTCCCAGGTCACCCTTCCCTGGTACCACTGGAAATTTAAACAATCAGATCCTGCTTGCAGGATTTCTTGGGGAAAAACTCTGGCTTTGCTTAATTCCTTATCTCCATTCCAATAATTCCTTAAGACTTCAGGCCTGGCTGTCCTCTGTGCCAGGTCACCCTTTCCTGGTCCCACTGGAAATTGAAACAATCAGATCCTGCTTGCAGGATTTCTTGGGGAGAACCTCTGGCTTTGCTTAACTCAAGGATATTTGTAATTTTCAAATACTCACCCTGAAATTCACCACCATGAGGCCACACAGGTGATAAATTTTTATCCCATGGAGGGATAAAAAAGATTCCTAAAAAATGGGATTCAGTAAAACCCCTCTGCTTAAAGCAGCTTGGACACACCCTTACTTTTCCTATTTGTTTTAGGATTCCCAACATCACCTCTCCCTGCAACAAACTGTGCACACATTTCATACACCAGAACATTTCAGATATTCCCTCACTAAGTATTTTTTGTTTGGTTGGGAATTTTTCCTTCTTCTTTAAAGAATCTTTTTCCACCATCTCCTGACAAAACATGGGTAAATTTAGAAATGAAAACTTCAGAGCAGAGAATCAGCATCATCAGTCTCAAGATGCTGAGGAAAAACAGACATTCCTCCAAATGAAATATCTCCACATGCTGCAGCATTCAGCCACTGAAATCAGTTGTGAAGTGCCAACGTGGTGGGAATTTGGGATTAGCTCTATCTTGTGCCCTGCCTGCATTCTTGGTGGAAAAAGACTGAACTGGTAATTTTTTAGGGCTGGTTCCTGTTTTCTTGGGGTCAGTGCTGTTTCCAGGGGGTCTCAGGAAGGTTGGGCTGTGCCTGTGCTCTGGAGGCACTGGGATGGACAGAACAGGTACAGAAAGGTCAAATTAGAGCAGGAGCAGGGCCAGGAAAGCTGGGAATCACAACTGGGGATCTCTCTCTGCTCAGGGAACTCCACAAACCTGGACAGGCCTTGTGGCAGCACAGCACTGACAGCAAACACCAAGTGGGAGCTGATCTCCTCCTCAAAGCAGACCTGTCCCTTCCCCAGAGCCTGGAGAGGCTGGGGACACACTCCGGGAGGTCCCTGCTGTCCCCAGAACTGCACAGGAGACAAAGCTCTGAGCCCTCAGGGCTGGCTGAGGAGCCAACCCCACTGCTCCATGTCCTGGGAGCATCCCTGGAGCAATCCCAATTACATCCCTGCAGCCTCCAAGTGGGGTTTGGGGTCTGCAGTGCCACAGGAACACCTGCACACAGCACATCCAAGCACTTCCCAAAGATCCAATCCTTTAATTTCTCCCACTCCCTTCCTGCTTACACTGTGGCTCACTCCGGGGTATTTTGGGTTTCTGTGCATCCTTCTGGCTGTTCCATGGACAGCTGTGCAGTGGGGGCTGGATCTGGTGATTCAGAACTGCTTTAGAGGAAAGAATCAAGCAGTAAAATCCTCTGCTGGGTCCAACCCTCATCTTCTACTTTCCCATCAAAACTCTGTGACTCTTCTTGATCCAAAATCCAGAATAAAAAGGGCAAGGAAGGTGTTTTTCTTTGACACCTTCCTTGCCCTATTTATTCTGGATTTTGGCTGTGTTTCCATGGGATTTCTGAGCAGAGCAGCAGCAGGCTGTGCTACGTTATGAGAAGCTGAAGGATGCTGCTGCAATAATGTGCTCAAAATCTGGAATAGCTGAAAAAAGCCTGGAAGAATAATTTGGCAAGTGCCTGAGGATGGGATGGAGATAAAGAATGGGTACTGCTAAGCAGGAATGAATTATCAAGGACAGGGCTAAATAAAAATGAATTATCAACTGAGCTAATGGAAGAGAAAAAGCAACTGCTATTCCATAGATCCTGTGTGGAGGTCACCTTGGCTTCCCTCTCACACATGAATATTCACTGGCTTGGAATGGATCTGTCCTTAATGGAGATTTATTTACAGTGAGGGGCTGGGAGCTGCTCACAAATGACCCCCATTAGCTCATCCCATGGCACACTCCAGGGCTGAGCATGGAGCTGATGGTGCTGTGCCTCCTGCAGAGCACTTTCCTCATTCTGAAAATGAGTCTGTCTGGCAGTGAGAGATGTTCCTGAGCAGTAAAACAATCAGACACATTGTCTGTGCTCTCTGCTCTCCCAGCCAGCCACGATCCCAGCTCTGATTGCTGCATTTATGTGTTTTATTGTGTGTTTTATCACCAGATCCAGGGTGATAAACCTCCATCCTCCATCACAGCAATGAAACTAGCTCAGCCAAGGAGGACACAGGTGATGCACCTGTATTTCTCTCCCTCTCCTCCCAGCCTTCGCAGATCTTTGCCAGAAATAAATTAATTAAAGGATTAATGCCTCTTTCCCACACACTCATTTCCACAGTATGATCCCCATGACTGGAATGTGGAGTTATTTCAGACTTCACAAGTGAGGAAGCAGAAAGGCTGCTCCATCACTCTGATTATCTCCTTGCTGAACACATGGGCTGATGACAACAGCGAGAGGATTTACAAAAACGTTTGTCCTCAATCTGCTGCAAAACCCTATTTATGGATTACTTCCATACAATGATTTTTAAAAATCAGGGACGAAAAGAAAGGGAGAACATAATTTTAGTATGGCTTTTCTTCCAAACACATGGCACAAATGTAGAGACTGAAGGCCTGCTGGTGAGGAATCCTTCTGCTGACTCTGCCTTCCCTGTGCCTCTCAGCTCCTTAATTACACCATCACTACACACAGGGCTGCTTCAGAAATATCTTTAAGTGGGATGTCATTTATAAAATGCAAATAACATCTCTAACTGCAGTTTAACAGTTTGGCTTCCAGTCATAAAGCAATCACCAGAAGGATTTTCTTCATTTTCTTAACCTCTTGCAATTTCCACGGCTTTCTGCCATGTCTTTCCCTCTCTCCTCCCCAGTGACACAGCACAGGGGCAGAATGCACATGGGGCTTGCTCCAAGTCTCACCTACTACCAGCACTGCAACCACAAAAGTCACTCCAGGTTGCTAATGATGAAATTGGAGCAGGATTTTCTTTAGGGCACCGTTAATGTTTAAGCACCACCCTGAAGTCACGACTGTGCCTTCTCCACGCCAGGCTTCATCCCAACCCATGGGAAATGAACTTTAGGGTTTCAGATAACCCAAGAGCAGCCTGGAGGTTGCCAGGCTGGCAGGGCAGGGTTACTGTACCTCCCAGTCCAGGACAGAGGCCTGCCACTGAGCAATCTTGTCGATGTTCTCCAGCCTCCGCTTGCGCTCGTTGATCTGCAGGGTGACGTTCCTCATGACGGCGAGGGCAGCGGCCACGTACCTGTAGTCACTGCACACACAGGGAAAGGCCATCAAAGGCACAGCAGGACATGCCCAGCAGTCTGTCACACCTGCCACAACCTCGCCAGCCCACAGGGACACGGGCAGGGGTGACCCCTCACTGCTACAATGGGATTTTTCCAACAGGATTGTCACGACAGAGCAGCTCTGGCCTCAACCACCCCAGCCCTTTGGGTGAGCCCTCTGCAGCCTCAAGGAGCCCAGTGAAGAGCATTCTAAAGACAGGCTGAACACTTTTACAGTCTTCGGGCATGGATTTTTTCTGGTTTAAAATGAACATTTAGTAAAGGGTCCATTCAGACAAAGGCCAGAGGACCTTCCAAGCCACTCCCAGAGCAGTCACCCCATGGAATTCACTCTCACTGCAGATTTCAGGTGAGCAAATCAAGCAACTCTTATATTTTGTTTTAGCCTGCATGGCCCTGTGAGTGCAGTAACACAGAGTGAGAACAGGCTCCTGCCAGGGCCACTGAGGATGATGATCAGTCTTTTCAAAAAGTGATGCTGAAATCAATGCCATTGATTCCTGCCCTGGGCCTGCTCTTCCATTCCAAGGAGCTGCAACGTTCATTTCCACTGGGGAGACAGGCAAGGCCAGCTGCCACAACACCACCACAATGTATTATTAACTTAAGGGCTGCTATTGATTGCTGACTAATGAGAAAAACTGCCATCTTGGGCAGCTGCAGGGGGAATGGCTTTATTGATTATTGCTAAGGATTGTGCTGGTGACAGCTAAAAGAGGGGTGAATACTGGGAATTAGATCTCCCCTCCATGTGTTCCCAACAGGATAAATACTAAGAAACTAACACACTGTGATATACCAAAAATATTATTTGCTCAAGGATAAATAAAATATTATTTGTCCTTGCTCAGGTGAAATCTTGAGCTGAGTTTTCATTTTTTCTTTAATTCTTATGTCGAAATTCTAGGTGTGGTTAAAAGCAATCTCACAAATTCCAGGACAGCAGGACTGGGCCATCAGCAAAACAAAGGAAAATAGAGGATGGGCAGCCTGATCTGTCCTATCCATCACAGAGAGGTCTGGCTGAGGAGGGACCTTAAAGTCCATCCAGCTGCAACCCCTGCCATGGGCAGGGACACCTTTCATTGTCCCAGGTGCTCCAAGCCCCATCCAACCCAGCCTTGGGCACTGCCAGGGATGGAAGGGATTTGCTACACAATGAAGATCTTCTTGTGCCTCCCTTTGTGTGAGCATCTGTGTGAAGGGAGTGCTGGTTGTGTGAGGCAGGACAGGAGCAGTGCCAAGGGGGCATCAGGGTGGCCTGGAGAACATCCATGAGCTCTTCAGGGAAACAGGGAGAATCTGGGGAGGCAGGGAGAGGTGCAGGGCTTACAGACAGTCACCAATGATCTCCCAGCAGTGATGGTTATGCTCAGAAGGGAGGGCACTCCCTGGCAGAGTCTCCTCATGTAAAATGAGCTGAGTGAACTCATGTTCCTACATTCCCAACTCCTGCTCCCTTCTGCTCTGGGAATGCTCAAAATTCCAGCAAGCTGCACTTAGGACCTTCCTATATTTAATTAATATTAAGCTGGAGTGGATCTTTAAGAGGTGAACAGATGTGGATTTGTGAAAAATTCAAAGGAACCAGGCTGCAGACAGGAGGGAGGCTCTGAGCTCAGCCCATCCTGCCTCCATGCAGAGTGGGACGGTGCCAGCTGCTCATCCTGGGAATGCTAATTCCCTAATTCCAGGGAGAAAACCCCAGCAATGTTTTCCTGTCATGCTGTAATGAAGAAAAGGCTCAGGACTGAACTTTTTGGGCTCCCAGCCCATGTCTGTGGCAGAGCTGGCAAAAACTTAGAAGAAAAAGACAACAGGAGCAGAGCATTTGATCATGAGGCAATAATAGGATCCTATTAACCATGAGATGAAGGCAAATAAATGGTTTGTCAATTCTGTTGGGGCTGCAGTGGCCACTTCCCAGTGCTCCATCAGAATCCAAGCTTAGATCCTTGCCAAGCATCACGTGCTGTCTCTGGGGAGCCTGCTCTGGATGCTGGATTCAGCATTGTCCTGACCTGCTGCAGGGAAAATCCACAGCTCTGCAGGTGTGGTGGCAGTGAAAAGGAAGGGAAAAAAGACAAAGAGGACATGTTCCTCTGTTAGATGAAGCTCACATCCCTGCTTTCCCTGGGAATCCTGTTTTCCCATGTTCTGCCTCACTCCAGGGCTGGGATATGGCACCACTGTGCAGCCACAGGTTTCTTCCCTGTGCTGTCAGAGCTTCAGGGGTTACTCCTCCTAATGCAAGGTGAGCAAACCTCTCCCTGCCCTCCCTTCCCAGAGCACAGAGGAACAGAGAAATGGAGTGTCCATGGCAATCCAGTGGCACAGAGCCCTCAGGCTGAGTCACCCAAGTGCTGCTCCCAGGGCTCCTCAGAACACGACTCTGTGATTCCTTAACAACATGGTGAGTTTAGAACATCCCTAAGGAACAGAAATGTGCTCCCAAAATAACCCAACCCTGGTGTTATCACACTGCCCACATCCCCTTTGCTGTGGCTCCCAAATAACTCACAGAGGGTCATTTGAAACACCCTCCTGGTGGGAAGCCACATCTGAGCTCCCAGCCATGCTGTGGGTGCTCCTGTGGCTGCTGAAGGGGAAACCCAAAACCTGTGGGATCCCAGAGCTGCCTTCTGATACCCCGAGGTTCCCACCAGTCCATTCCAAGTTTGATTTGGTCTTTGGAAAAGCAGGAATTGGATCTGAAGCCAAAGGCTTGTGCAAACTGGTGATCTGAGGCTACCCTGAGTCACTCAGACTTGTAGGTCAGGTCAAAGCAGATCAATGCATCTCTGCTCCCATCACACTTCTGCTCTGGGCCTGGGAAAAACAAGCCATCAAACACTTGCAGAAGTTTCTGAAACATCTCTGCTCTTTTCTATTCTCACTTGCTTTTAAATGGGTTTTGGAAAAAGTAAGAAAATTGGCAGGGCAGGAACAAATCTGCTCTCACAGGGCCTGATTTTTCTTTCACCTTATTTTCACAGCAGTAAATCCCAAGTGGTATCACAGGCACTGCTCCTGATTCACACTGTCAGGCAGCCAGGCTGATTGTCCTCAGCAGCAGCAAAAGAGATGCTGGAAATTTTGGGAAGCAATCAAACTTCAGGTGCTCCTCTGAACCCAAACTCCACAGCAAAACCACGGATGGGACTGGGCTGAAAAACTGAGCAGGTTTGGAGCTCTCCCCATATCAGGCTCCAGCTGCAGACCCTGGCCCTGTGCTCACTGGGTGCCCAGGGTCTCCCTGGGAGCAGGGAAGGAGCCTCTCAGACCACTGAATGCTAATTAGGTAATTTTTCCAGTGTAGCTGGTAGCATCAGAAAGTACAACCAAGGGTAATTAGTTCACATGTCTGATCAGAACAGAGCTGAGTGTGCCTCCATCGAGAATTGCTGCTTGGAGAAGACTGAACTGTCTGCTAACCCTTTGTCCTGCTCCTGTTTATCCAGGATGTCACAGGGACAAGAGCTGGACAGAAAACCCCAAGCCCTGGGGGTGGGGACAGAGCAGTGGACAGAAATCCCAAGCTCTGTTGGGAAGCAGCACTGGGAGAAAACCCCAACCCCTGTTCAGGGAAGGAGCACTGGAGAGAAAACTCCAAGCCCTGTGTAGGGAAGGATCCTTGGGCAGAAAACCCCAACCCTTGGGTGGTAAGGAACACTGGAGAGAAACCCCCAAGCCCTTTGTGGGGAAGGAGCCCTGGTCAGAAAAAGCCAAGCTCTGTTGGGAAGGAGCACTGAGCATAAAACCCCAAGCCCTGTGTAGGAAAGGAGCACTAGACAGAAAACTCCAACCCTTGGGTGGCAAGGAGTCTTGGACAGAAACCCCAACGCCTGTGTAGGGAAGGAGCCCTAGACAGAAAATGCCAACCCTTGGGTGAGAATGAGCACTAGACAGAAAACCCCAACCCTTGGGTGGTAAGGAGCACTGGAGAGAAAACCCCAAGCCCTTTGTGGGGAAGGAGCCCTGGGCAGAAAACCCAAGCTCTGTGTAGGGAATGAGCCTTGGGCAGAAAACTCCAACCCTTGGGTGGGAAGGAGCACTGGACAGAAACCCCCAAGCCCTGCTGGAAAGGAGCACTGGAGAGAAAACCCCAAGCCCTGTGTAGGGAAGGAGCACTGGAGAAAAAACCCAAGCCCTGTGTAGGAAAGCAGCACTGGAGAGAAAATCTCAAGCTCTCTTGGGAAGGAGCCCTAGGAAGAAACCTTCAATCCCTTTGTAGGGAAGGAGCACTGGGCAGAAAACTCAAGCCCTGTGTAAGAAAGGAGCACTGGAGAGAAAACCCCAATCCTTGGGTGGGAAAGAGCACTGGACAAAAGCTCCCAAGCTCTGTTGGGAAGAAGCACTGGACAGAAACCTCCAAGCCCTGTAGGGAAGAAGCACTGGGCAGAAAACCCCAAGCCCTGCTGGGAAGGAGCACTGGAGAGAAAACCCCAACCCCTGTGTAGGGAAGGAGCCCTAGACAGCAACCCCCAAATCCTGTAGGGAAGAAGTACTGGACAGAAAAACCCAAGCCCTGGGTGGGAAGGAGCATTGGGCAGAAAACCCAAGCTCTGTGTAGGGATGGAGTCTTGGGCAGAAAACTACAACCTGTGGGTGGGAAGGAGCACTGGACAGATCCCCCAGCCCTGCAGGACAGCAGCACTGGACAGAAACCCCAACCCTTGGATGGGAAGGAACCCTGGACAGAAAAACCCAAGCCTTGGGTTGGAAGGAGCACTAGACAGAAACCCCCAGCTCTTCAGGGCACAGCCCTGGACAGATCCCCAGGCCTGGACAGATCCCCCAGGCCTGGACAGATCCCCAGGCCTGGACAGATCCCCAGGCCTGGACAGCTCCCCCAGCCGTGCAGGGCACAGCCCTGTCCCCGTGCCCGCAGGGTACCTGTGCTCCTGGGCCGTGTACTTGAGCAGCTCTGCCAGCTGCAGGGGGTACTTGCAGATCTTCTGCACGGGGGTGAGCAGGAAGCCGTCGATGGCGATGTCGATCATCTGCTGCAGCAGGCGGCACGCCTCGAAGAAGTGCTGGTACCTGCTGTCCTTCATCAGCTTGGAGAGCTCCATGCACGCATCCAGGTGGTTGTTACAGTACTCAGAGTAGATCCAGAAGCCGTCTTGCTGTGAGGGCAGGAGGAGGAGGACGGGTCAGGCGGAGACCTGGCTGATCAATGCCCCACCAGGGCTGGGAAGGGCAGAGTTCTGTGGGATCTGTGGGGCTGGTGGGCCCACAGGGAAAGGAACCACAACTCTCTCCTGGAGGGAGAACCCTTCAGGCCACTAGGGTGAGAAACAGGCTTCTCCCAGCCTTTTCCCTTGCTGTGATATGCAGATTCAATGTACCCCATTGGCCCTGGTGTCCTGCCCTGCCTCTCAAGATCCCTACACAAACCCCTGCTTTCCCTGCCTAAGTGGCTCTGTTGTCACTGAACCTTCAAGGAAGAAGCTCAATAAAACTCTCCTTGGAACCCCACACAAAGACTCCACCTCTCCTTCTGTGTCTCCTGCATCCCAGAAGAGCTGAAATCATCCAGCATGAGCACAGACATGCCTGTGCCCCCCAGGTGTCTTTTTCCAGACCCTTCTTCAGGGAGGTCACAGCACTCTGAACAACACTCATCACAACAGGGATACGGGGAGAAACTCCTCTGGGAGGGTGGGGAGGCCCTGGGATGGAATTCCCAGAGAAGCTGTGGCTGCCCCATCCCTGGAAGTGTTCAAGAATGAGCTTGGAGCATTGTCGTCTGTAAAGGTGTCCTGCCCACAGGAGGGTCTGGAACAAAATGATGTCCCCAACCCAAACCAGTCTGGATTTCCAAGAAAGCACAGCCCAAGCAGGAGGAAGGACAGATCCTGCAGTGCTCCTCCTGTTTGGAAGAGGTGCTGGGAAAGGAGGGACTGCAGAGATGGACCTTCACTCTGACACAAACCTGAGGTCTCTGCAGGTACAGGTGTGTTAATGTGAGCCCTGCACAGAGCTGTGCTCGCTCTCAGCTTCAAATCCTGCAGGGAGGGTTGAAAGGCACAACCCAGTAGAGCTCTGGCTTTTGGTAAGACAAGAGGACAACCTTGTTATTTCTAGAGCTCTTTCCCTGAGCCTGAACACCTGGCAAGTGTTTGGGGGCTGGGGATGTTTTGAAATTCCCTTTATCAATGTGGAACTCAAGGCACTGTGTAGATTTCCCCAGGAATAGCGCCCCAGAAAACACTAAAAACAAACAAAAAACCCACTGACACGTGTGCTCCTCCACCTTTTGGACTGGTCCAACAAGTTTTCTGGTGTCTATTTTGTTGGAATGTCCTTTTTCTGCCTTCACTGACCACAGACTGTCACCTTTAACTTGGGCTTGATTCGTCTGGGCCATGCAGACAAGGCAATGAAAGGGCAGAGGAAGATTTCCCTGGGCAGGAGATGGGCACAGCCCAGCACCACAAATTAACTCTGAAACAGCCCAGGTCACAGGCAGGTGTTGCAAACCAGCCAGTTCCACCCAGCTGTGGTCAATGCCTTCCAATAAAAGGACAGATTCTATTTAGCCAAGACATGCCTGCCCAGCAATTGCTTCTCAATCCCTGAGGGTCCAAACAAGCTGCTTCTCTGGGAACAGGGATCCAGTGTCCTTCCCATCCCCAAAGCTAACCCACACATGCACTGACAGCTCTCTCTTCCTGAAGAAAATGAAGAACAAGATGCTTTGGAGATCTCTAAACAGGATCTAAATATCCTCACCCCTCAGTTTCCCAAATGGCTAAGCAGGGACAATTTATCAGGAGTTTATCAGCCAGCTCTCAGCCCCTGTCTGGTGACAGGCAAGTGTCAGATCTTCCTCCAAATCTCAGCAGCAATTCCTGCTATTGTCACTATCAATGAATTGACAGCACAGCCTCAAGTCATGACATTTGAGTTACTGATTCTCAGCAAGATTTCCTACATCTCCCTAGCACAGAGGTGGAATGTGATGCTGCTTTCTGCAGGCTCTGATAAGAACCAGCCATGTTAACACCTCATGCACCGTCTCAGAGGAAACCCCAATGAGAGACCCAGGGATGTTTAAAAGATGCTGTGAAACTCTTTGGGGATGTCCTGCTGAAGTTTCAGGAATGTTTGTCAGGAGTCTCCCTGATAAGCAGTGAACTGCTGCCCTGACACAGCACAGGAGCTGCTCCCCTCTCCCTCCAGGAAAGCCTCCAGCTCCTGGGCTGGCATTTGTTTGACATTTCCTGCCATATTTACAACATTGGCCAATTTATCAGCTCCTGCAGGAGGTGGTTTATGGAACAGTAGGATGGGCCAGGCAAAATCCTCTAGTATCTTCCAATCCATGTGACTCAGGTGTACTGGGAGTTATCCAACTGCAATCCAAGCTCTCCCTCCTCTGTATCTCCCCCGGTACATGGAGCAGCCTCTGATCTGTTGCCAGAAGAGGTTCCTACCTTTGGGGTTTTCCCTCCCTCCCTCCCAGCCATCCTGGAGGGACAGTGGCAGTGCACTCACGTGTTCCAGGAAGCAGGGCCCAATCTCACTGAGATGGGGGTCCTCGTTGTTGTACTGCTTCTCCAGGTCCCGCACGAAGCCCATCTGAAATCTGTAGATGTCCTCAATGTTCCCAAAGATGATTTTCAGCTGCTCGTCACTGAACATGTCCCTCCTCTTCCGGCACTGCTTTAGGTAACCCTGGGAGAGTGAGAAAGGAGGATTTGCAGGGAGCAGCCACAGCCAGGGCACAGGCCCAAGGAGGGAGCTCAGTGCTCCTGCAAACCCCACTGCCCCAAACACCTCCTGCTGTTCCAGATTGCAATGCCAGATGTTTTCCATTACCATCTGTATGGCAGATTACCTTTGTCAAGTGGGCAGTTTGCCTTATCTCTCTCTTTGAGTGACCACAATCACACCTCCCTGGGAGGGGACATCTGCTGATAACAGCTATTGAATGTCCCTGCATGGCTGATAAGAACTACAGCATCCCATTGGGAGATGTGAGCCCAGAGGGAGGAGCCAAGCATTGCTACCCAGATATAATCCAGAGGTTTTGAGACACCAGCACGGCTTCTCCACTGGATTCCCCAGAGGAACAGCAGCTGCCTCTCCTTCCCCTGGATCTTCAGAGGAAGAATCCATCCTTCTCTACAGGATCCCTGCTCCAGCAGAACCACCCCTGACACTGCAGGAGGGCTGAGCCACAATTCCAATGGGACTGCTGCCAACAGCCTGACCCACAGGGTGTCAGGTTGGGTTCTGACTCTGCCAGTGTTGTTCTAGTGTACTGCATTGTTTATTTTATCCTTTTATTTTTTTCCCTTCCCTATTAAAGAACTGTTATTTCCTGCTCCTATATTGTTTGCCTGAGAGCCCCCTAATTTAAAATTTATAGCAATTTTAAATTGCTATAAATTTAAAATTTATAGGGGTGGGGGAGGGTTTACATTCTCCATTTCAGGGGAGGCTCCTGCCTTCCTTAGCAGACTCCTGTCTGTCCAAACCAACACACCTACCCAGGTCTCCTACAAGCACTGCTGCCTCCCCATCCTTCCAGTGGCTCAGCCTCCACAGAAAGCTGTGAGGGGCTGTTTGAGCCTGCTCTGATTTCTCCTTTCAGCTCAGCAATCAGGACAAGGAAGCTGTTTAGTACCATCAGCAAGTTCTGTTTAGTATCTTTATCAACCACCTGGATGGCTGATGGAGTGCACCCCCAACAAGTTTGCAGCTGATGTGCTGGAGGGTGGGAAGGTTCTGAGCAAATCCCCTCATCCTCCCACACTTCACCTGTCAGGATGATCATCACTGAATCACACAATTTTCAATGTTTGAAAAGACCTTTAGAATCATCAAGTCCAACCAGAAGGATTTAGACTAGAAACTCTGCAAGGCCAAATCTCAGATGTTGCAACTGCCCTGGTCTATTTAGCAGCACCCTGACTAGAAAGAAACAACACAGGGGTCATCAGGAGATGACTGTGCTTACTTTGCTTGCCTTTATTACACAGGAAGGGGAAAAAATGAAAGGAAGAAAGCGCCAGCAGCTCCAGTGGAATGGCTAAATTTGGGAACTCGGGATGCTTAGTCACACTGCCAGCTGGTGACATGCAGCTGCTGGGCCACAATGAACACTGGAACCCTGCAATGAACTGTCCTTCAGCCTCACCATGTGGTTCCTGGCAGGGACAACTTCAAACATGAATGGGAAATGCAACTCTGGCCGACCTGGCCTGGACCCAATCTCTGCCATGTGCAGCTCAGCTCGGAGGATGCCATCACCCTGAATTTCCTGGCATTTCAGCTGAGAAGTTTGGGTTATGGAACACCTTCTACACTTCCTAATCTAGGTCTCTCTTCCCCCAGGAGCTCCTTGATGACTCATTTCCCTGGGTTTCCCCCTCTGATTTTCCAAGGCCACGAGGAATGGGAGCAGGCTTCTTCCCACGCTGCGGGATGGTCACAGGGCAAACCAAAATCCAGACTGGGGAGAAATGACACAGAGCATCTCTCCAGGCAGATTTTTCTGTTTAACTGATGATCTCAGAACAGCCTGGGGAAAAATCCAAGGAAAAAGCCAGGAAAAATCCCTCCCTGTGCCCATGGGGCAGTGTCCCCTCCCTGTGCTCTGTGACATCCCTCCCCTCCTAAACACAGGAATGTCTCCCAGCCCCGGGGCTGCCATTGGCTGCAATTCCCATCCTCACTATTCCCACCCTCCCTGTGCTGCTTCATCATTTCTCTGGAATCACGTGTCTGGAGGAGCTGAAACAGCACATTTCTGTGCAGGCACCTCTGAAAGCACAGGGAGAATAAAGGAATGTGAGGAGTTCCCAAGCCTCATCCTCTCTGTGTGTTTGAAGGTGGTTTCCAGCACAAGACAGGAAAAGGAGCCTGAAGATTCACCCATAACATGCAGCAGAGGAGGCTACTGCAGAGTTTTTCCAGTAAATTTACTTCTGTTACATAAAACAATGTCATCTTCCTTCTGCTCATCCCGTCAGGTTTGCTCAGAGAAGGGAGAGCTGACTGATGAGCAGATGTTGGAGAGTGTTTTGCTCAATGATACCTAAAAATAGCTGCCAAACTGTCTGGCTTTAAAGTACTTTTCCATGTAGTCCCTGAAGTATAGGCCAAAGTTGGGCAGGACTTGCAGGAGGTTAAGTGCTAAGTTTTCTTCCCCCCACAGTAGGCCTTAGAGACAGCCAGGAGAGGTGGTCAGTCTGTCCGTCCATCCATCCATCCATCCATCCATCCATCATCCATGCATCCATCCATCCATCATCCATCCATTCATCCATCCATCCATCCATCCATCCATCCATCCATCCATCCATCATCCATCCATCCCTCCTGGTGCTGGCCAGCTCCTGAGCTCCCTGCCTGGCCAGACTTGTGCCATGGGTGTTGGGAATAGCCAAAGGGTGTGCAGTGACACAGGAGCAGGGGCTGGAAATGCATCCTGAAGCAGAGGGGAGCAATGGGAGGGCTCTTCATCACAACCCCCCAGGAACAACCTCACATCCTCAGGTGCCGCCCAGGCGTCAGGATTTGTTATTTGTTATTCACCGCAGCTCAGAAGCAATAACCACACACAGCTAAACTCAGCACTAAACCAGGCTCAGCCCAGCCAGAGCTGCTCTGCTATCCCCCCCTCTCACACCTCATCCTTCATCCTACACCTAAAACACCCTAAGACAAAGAGCCTGGGAAGAGGGGATGTGGCACTGTCAGAGCAGCTCACAGGGGCTGTCTGCTGCCTGCTCGTGCTGTGGCACAAACAGCAGCCCTGCCCACCCTACCAGGGCACGGGGAGCCCAGCCCAGCCCAGCTCTCCCAGCCCAGCCCAGCCCAGCCCACCTCTCCCATTCCAGCCCTGCTCACACCCTGCTGTTCCAGCCCCCAGCTGACAGAGCTCAGGGAGCCTTGCCCAGCAGAGGGATTGCTGGGATTAGACTGAGCATACTGAGCCTCTCTCCAGCAAGGCACAGCCCGTCGTGGCACAGATGAGAATGCCCATTTCAGCCTCCTCCCTGCTTAGCTGAATCATTTCCTGGTGCTCTACCTGCAGGTGAGATTTATCCCCTCAATCCCAGTCTGCATCACACAGAGCAAAGAGAGAGCAGAGCTTTCTGGATCTCTCCTGTCTGGGACACATCATTAGGGGCAGTAAATCAGTGCTCCCCCACTGCAGCTGAACCTGTCTGCACCTCCTGAGAATTCCAATTGGCAGAAACATGGTGACATGGCTGGAGATGCAAGTCAAGGTTTATTTTAGTTTCTTTTGTTTTTGTTTCCAACAGAAAAGTGCAAATGCAGGAAAAGAAACAAAATGTGGAGAAGTGTCTGCAGTCTTCCCTTCTCCAATGCAAAGCTCTCTGACTGAAATAGCACATTGAAATTAAGCTCATTTGTTCCCAAATTGAAATCCCAAGGCTCTTCCATATTTGAGAAGTGTCATAGATGCTTTTTGGATGGCTGCTCTGCCTTGCTGGGAGAAAAGCAGCAAGGATGAAGGGAGGAAGACATTCCTCTAAGCACCATCCCCAGGGGGCTTCACCACATTGACTGGGCACAGGCTCACTAAATCCTAAACATTGCGAGGGATGAGCTGAAAGCCATCCCCAGACTTTGATTTCAGGGCTCACAAACTTCTGCCTCTCAGTGATAAGGACATCTCCACACACAGTGCCCAACTCTGGCACAGCCACGTGTTCCCCTTCCCAAACACCCAGCACCACAGCCTCTGCACCTTGGGCTCAGCTCAGGGCACTAATCCTGAACCTAAGGGGTTGTAGGGGTTAATTGCAACCTAATGAACAAGAACCAAGGTGGGGATTTATGGGGTCGGTCACTAAAGTCCATGGCTTGCTGGTTCCCTTCTTCATTTCCCATGGTGGGAACGTTTTGCCCTCAGTCTCGCCATGAAAAAGGCAAATGGGGGCCATCCTGAGCCAGGGGAAATTGTGAACCCGACATGAAAGGCACAGATGACATGGGTAACTGATTGGTTTAATTACAACCTAATTTCCTCAATCACAAGTTCAAAAGTAGATGGCATTGGGTTTTAATTAAGAGGGCTGCTTGAAGGATCTCAACCTCATCATGTTTTAGTCAAAGAGCTATGGAATAAAGGTCAGGAAATTGCACTTTTGGTTAATACAAACTAAAGGAATTACCAGATCCAGCAGGAAATTCTCAGAACTGTCAATACATATTGACGGATGCTGCTCCTCCATTAGACACAGTCCTCAGACACTTCAGCTTGTTCCCAAATCACCCAGGAACAAACCCAGGCTCGGCCCCTGCCAGTCCCTCACCATGGGCAAGTGTGCCCAAGATCCAGGTACCTCACAGATGTCCCTGAGGGGTTTGATGCAATGGGAATAGCCCCAGGCCAGCCCTCATGTCCTGTTCCCAACCCCCATGTCCTGTTCCCACTCCAGGTACCTCACAGATGCCCTTGAGGAATTTGGTGTAATGGGAACAGACCTAGGCCAGCCCCCCACGGGTGCCCCAGGTACCTCACAGATGTCCCTGAGGGGTTTGATGCAGTGGGGACAGCCCCAGGCCAGCCCCCAGAGGTTCCCCAGCTCAGGTACCTCACAGATGTCCTTGAGGTGTTTGATGTAGTGGCGCTCGGTGCTCATGATCTCGTTGATGACGTTGGCTCTCATCTGGTCGCGGTTCTGCACGGTCCTGCCCAGGCACAGGCAGTCGGCGCTGGGGTCCAGGTGCCCGTTCTGCACCTCGCTGGTTCCCTCCTCCACGCCATCCTCCTGGTTCACCCATAGCTGGGGACAGAGGCAGGCACAGGGATCACTGCCAGCAACAATAATTCCAGGGCTGCAGGGCCCTGGGAGATGTTGGATCCACCCATGGAGGGTGCACACAGCTCCCTGCCCACCCTGCCCAGCTCCATACTGGTGCAACCAGCCCCAAACACTCCCCACACACTCCCCACACACTCCCCATCTCCTTTGCAGTGCTGGCTGCTCTGACCCCAAATGTGAAAGCCCCCTGTGACAGGGTGAATGAGTAAATGCTCCAAGAGCTCGCAATTGAGAGGGACACGAGTGAGACAGGGCAGCCTGAGGAAACTGCCGTGCTGGTGGCAAGCACACTGTCCCAGCTCCTGCCACCCCCAGCTGAACACAGGATCCTCTGGGAGCAGGGCTAAGCCCTTCCCAGGGGACTGATTCCACATGGAGATATGTCCATATGGATTCCATACGGAGATATCTGGCTGGTCCAGAGATCTGAAGTGCTCATCAGCTCTGGGCTATGTTTCTGGAGCTCTGTGACCTCCCAGGCTCTGAAGGAGCCCTGATTCCATTTCTCAGCAGCTTTCCCCATCAGCTCACAGGGACAGCCCTCCTGGCTCAGGCACATCTCAGCAGCCCAGCACTGGGATCCCCAAACCATGGCACCCTCAAAGAACACAGAATGGACACCCCTGAGCAAGGGTCCTAAACCTGGGGGCTGAGGGCAGCTTGGGACATGTGCAAAGGGCACTGAAAATTACAAAAAGCAGTGAAAAATGATCTGTGTGTTCTCAGCACACTGAAGCTGCCTTCCAATATCAAATAAAAAGCATCCATAGAAATTGCAAATTCCACCTCTCCCCTGTGTGTCTGAACCAGCCTGTGCTCTGCACACACCATACGGATCAAGGGCTCCTTCTGTTACCTTTTCCCACAAAAGCTGCTTCAAATAACTCTGATTGACTCCTATTGGGCTCAGGGTAGTTTGTAAACAAACATTAAATAAAACTTAGAGCTGACAGAAATACCTCTGTCTTTCACAGACCACCTCAGCTGTGATGGAAATGAGGCAATTTCTCTCCTCAGTGTTTGAAGTCCCCAAATCCTGGGGACTTTCAAACTAAAAATACATTTTCCTGTGAGCAGTGGAACTGTCCACACACAGAGTACAAGCAAACCAGGCAGCATCATTAACCTGATCTTCAGGCTTCCTTTCAATGTTAATAGTGTTTCCTGCTTCCCCATTATTCAGTTTAAACTGGGCTTTGCACAGATTGTAAAGGGCAGTGTTCCTGTAAATGAGGAAAGTAAAAACCTCCAAACCTGCCCCTGCTCCTTCCCTGCATTCCCAACCAGCAGCTGTCCTGCTAAACCACCTCTTGCAGCTCCCACGTTCTGCCCTCCCACAGGGAGTTGTAAAGGCCAAGAAAGAATAAAAAACAAACACCAAAAAAACCCAAATTCATCTCTTCTTTAGCAGGATGTTAATGATGCTGCAAATCTGGGGGATCAAAAAGGGGTTTTGTAGGATTCCTGTCAGCACTGGGAGGCCTGGCTGAGCCCTGGGTCACTGTGAGGGAACTGCTGATCCAATCCCACCAAACACAGTGGAATCCAGCATGGAAAACCTCTCCTGGCATGCTGAAACAAATGTCTTTTGTTCAGAAAAACAAAAAAATTTTTAGCCCAAAATCTGGCTAGAAAAGTGTCTCTTTCAGCAAGCCCACCCTCCTCTGGAAGAGGTTTGGGGTTTGAGGCAGAGCAACACCCCATGAACATGAGCAGTGGTTTCTGCTGAAAAATAAATAAAATTTAAATAGATCAATAAAACAAGTGTTCCTGCTGAGCAATGCCCCTGTTGGGGTAAGGGACAGCAGTGCCACCAATGTGCTGGGAAAACCTGGGGACACCCTGAGAAGGGAAAATGGGTCCTGGCAAGGCCAGAATGGCACAGGGAGTCCTGCAAGGGACATGTCCTGGTGGCAGCTCCATTGGCATTCCAACAAACAGATGTGAAAATCCAGCAGGAGCAGCGTGGGGATCAAACCCTGTTGGTTGAAGTTTAAAATACCTTCCCTCCCTGCTTTTCCTCTCCTGCAGAAAGGGATTTTGCAGCCTTCCCAAACCCAACAGGAACAGCCTGTTACCAAGTCTGATGACATTCCTGCCAGTTTGGCAGCAGAGCACATTTTTAAAGCTCTACCTCCTGGAGTCAGGTGATCCTGAGAAAAAATTTGATTTTCACTTAAAAAAGAAGCCAGAAAGATCTAATCATTACAAGGCATGTGTGTGTAAGCCTGAGTCATGAATCCTAAAGGCTTTGAAACTCCAAGGCAGATAGCAAACTTACAAACTTCCAGGATTCCTCAAATTCAGGCTGCCTTTTGTGCACAGGAGGAACACTCCCTCCTTCCTCATCTGCAAATCTCAGGAGTCCTGCTTTCTTCTTTAATGAAATTTTTGCTCCTTCCTGCTAGAATCCATGTTCCCAAAAGGAAAAAAAAATTACATTTCTAGTCTAGATGACTTCTGCCTTAGATTAAAAACAAATGCAACAATTTTATCAGCTCCAGAGGAAGCTGAAGGTGCTTCCACCCTGCACCCTCCAGCCCCTGCTGCTGGAGGGATGAATCCCACAGTGCTGTTCAAACACTCCTGTTTCCATCTAAACCTCTGAAGTTCTCTGAAATTCCAGCAAGGATCCTTCTTCCAGGGCATCATTTGAAGTTGGGACCATGAGTAATAAAAGCTGAGGTGCAGTGGCAGCTGTGGCACTAACTTTGGGCCAGTCCCTGCAGCTGGAGGAGGTTTCCTCACCCAAACCCAGGGATAACCATGGAAAATGAAAATATTCCAGGGATAATCATGGAAAACAAAAATATTCCAGGGGTAATAATGGAAAATTATAATATTCCAGGGATAATCATGGAAAAATGGATGGAGCTGTTGAAATATGGGCTGAAATGCATCCCCAGGCTCTTGCTCTCACCCAGGAGCAGCACCTGGTGAGACATCCTGGGGCTGGGTTTGCACATCCAGCTCTCAGCACTGGGGGGGAGCTGGGCCGTGCTGGGCCAAGGGGAGGTGGCACCCCAAGGGTTAACTGTGCCCCCTGTCCCGGTGCCACCAGCCCAGGCTGGATCCCTGGGCCTCAGTGATGGAGTGCAGTGACAGTGAGGGGGCACAGCCACACTGGGGAGATGCTGGCCTTGCCCAAAACTTCTGCAATGTCACATTGAGTGATTTGGATAAAGCTGCAAATGCTCCTGTTTTAACCCAGCACCTCTGACAGGGTCATCCCTCTGTTCCACACACCTGGGGCTCCCAAAAATGCCTGAATTTCCCTCCCTCCTGTGGGGAACAGCTGAGCTCCCACTCCTGGAAAAAGGTCTGTGTGCTCCCCATCTCTCCAAAGGGACACAAAGGCACTGCTGCCCCTCCCTCCCAGTGCAAGTATCTCCATTCTTTGAAAAGAAACTTCAGAACTCTTGTTTTTCCCAGTTTCATCCCACCTCAGGATGGGTGGCTGCCAGCCCTGTGGGGATTTCTAGGAATGAATAATAAATAATAAACAATAATAAAATAAATACAAACAATAATAAATCCAGGGTCTCTTCAACACCTCTGCAATGAAAAACATCAGGGGCTGTAAAATAAAACAGCAATGGGAGGGCTTCCCCCAGGCCATGAAAAACACCCAGCAACCAAACCACCCAGCCCTGAGAGCCACTCTGAGCACTTTGTATCAAGAATTAATTACAGAAATCAGTGAAAACTACAAGGAAAATCTAGTTGCTAAATGCTGGTCCTACGTGATGTTTCCCATTGAGAGGCCCCTCCATGTGGAGAGGAACAGACTTATCATGAGGCTCCCAGTCCTGTTCCAAAATTCAACCCTAATTGGGAAGTCATGACCAGCTCTTGTGTAATGCAAGAACTTGCAGAGGCAGATAAAAGTAAAATAATCACAGAAAAAAGGCCCTTTTCCCTAAGGAGCACTTCTGGGAGCCAGGGAGAGGCTGCATTGTGCTCATTCATGCTCTCCATGAGGGACATCCTTTGGAAAGGGAAAAAGGGAGAGCCAGGGAGCCCCAGGCCAGGCAGGCTCACCCCAGAGCCCAGCAGGAGCAGATTCTGGAAAATCTGTTCAGGCACGTGGAGGGCAAGGAGAGCCTTCCATGGGGAGAGCCACCAGAGCTTCCCTGAGGGCAGAGTGTCCCTGACACATCCAGTGACCTGGGACAGGGTGTGACAGAGCCCAGAGCCCTGCCAGGGCCTGAAGGGGCTCCAGGAGAGCTGCAGAGGGACTGGGGACAGGGATGGAGGGACAGGACACAGGGAATGGCTCCCAGTGCCAGAGGGCAGGGATGGATGGGATATTGGGAATTGTTCCCTGGCAGGCTGGGCAGGCCCTGGCACAGCTGGGGCTGCCCCTGGATCCCTGGCAGTGCCCAAGGTTGGTTGGAGCTTGGAGCAGCCTCGGATGGTGGGAGGTGTCCCTGCCCAAGGAATCTTAAAATCCCTTCCTACCCAAAGTTGGCTTTAAACTGAAAGGGAGTAGGTTTACATTAGGTATTGGGGAAAAAACTGTTCCCTGTGAGGGTGCTGAGGCACCCAGAGCAGCTGTGGCTGCCCCTGGATCCCTGGTGGTGCCCAAGGCCAGGCTGGACACTGGGACACCCTGGGACAGTGGGAGGTGTCCCTGCCATGGCAGGGGTGGCACTGGAGGGGATTTAAGGGCCCCCCAGCCCAAACCAGTCTGTGATTCTATGATATAAAATTTCTCTAAATACAATTTATCAGCTTTCAGCTTTACCCAAATGGCACTGGGCCAGCAGCACTGCCCTGCAATCAGTGCAGATTTACCCTGCTCAGTGCAGGCACTGGATGGAGAGGACCTTTCCCTTCAACAGGCACCAAGGCCTGATCACCTCATAATGAGCACAAACCACAACAAAGCAAACATGTTCCCAGCCAGCTGGATGATTAACCTGCTGCCACTGGATATTCACAAGGACACAACCAGAGATAATGTGCCATGCTGGATTCTCACTCCCAATTAGCTAATGTGGCAGATTAATGACACACACACATCCTTCAGAGAGCTGCTGCCATCCCAGGGAATCTGGATTGTACAGGACAGGGGTTACAGTGCCAGAGGCTCCAATAACCTGAGAAATCCATGGAAGCACAGAGCCTCAGGAACCTCTCCCACCCCTGCACCCTGCTCTGCAGCAGAGCAGCTCCATTCCCACAGGATCTGCTCCTTTTCCTGCCTCCCTCAGCTGCTTCCAGGGCTGTGTCCTTGTCTGCAGCCCCGTGCAGTGTCACACCCCCAACCTGTGCAGTGTCACACCCCTGTGCAGTGTCACACCCTGTGCAGTGTCACACCCTCACCCTGTGCAGTGTCACATCCCTGTGCAGTGTCACACCCTCACCCTGTGCAGTGTCACACCCCTGTACAGTGTCACACCCCTGTGCAGTGTCACATCCCTGTGCAGTGTCACACCCCTGTGCAGTGTCACACCTCTGTGCAGTGTCACAGCCCTGGGCAATGTCACACCCTCACCCTGTGCCCTGTCACACCCCTGTGCAGTGTCACAGCCCTGGGCAATGTCACACCCTCACCCTGTGCAGTGTCTCACCCTGTGCACTGTCACACCCCCAACCTGTGCCCTGTCACACCCCTGTGCAGTGTCACAGCCCTGTGCACTGTCACACCCTCACCCTGTGCAGTGTCTCACCCTGTGCACTGTCACACCCCTGTGCACTGTCACACCCTGTGCACTGTCACATCCCCAGCCATGTCCATCCCTGAGCCCTGCCCATCCCCAGCCCTGTCCATCCCCAGCCCTGTCCTGTTGTATTGCAATAAACAGTTTATTTAGTTGTCTCCCGGGCTGGGAATGTGGATGCAGCTTGCTGGGAAGCACACAGCATCTTCTGCATCCTCTCCCAGGACAAGGAACAGCGCATTTGGCAGCAGAAGAAAGGCAGCTGAAGCAAGATGCTTTCCCCTCCCGTGGTCCCACCACTCTTCTCTTCCCCAACCTGAATTTCTCCCTCAGTAATCTGCCCCCAGCCTCAGTGCCCTCCATACCTTCCAGCCCACAGGCTCTGTGATACCTTCTCTTTCCTCCCTCCAACTGCCCCCAGCTTTAGTAAAGCCTCTTAGGTTCTTCCTCTCTAAAATTCTCATTCCCAGCCCCAGAAATTCCCTTTACCCAAGGTAAGAAACACCCTTTAGTCATTTCTGGGAAAGGAGAAAGCAGGGGATCCTGTAGGGACAGCTTCAGGCTCTGTATCCCTGAAAGGGGAACAAGAACAGCTCCAGAGAACAGGCCCTGTGCTCCCTCCCTGCTCCCTGCAATCCAAATGCACATCCCAGGGGCTGCAGCTCCAGCAGGGACCAAAAGCTGCTGGGACACTGCAGCAAACTGCATGTGCTCCATCAGAACCCCAGGAATCAGGGCTCAGCCCCCATTTCCCACAGCCCAAGCCCTGCTGGCACACAGGAGGGAAGAGCAGCAGCTCAGAGCTCCCTCAGAGCCCTGCCAGGCTGAGGAAAGGCAGGCCAGGGAAGGGGCTCTGCAGGTTTGTGCCTGGAGGGGCTGTGCAGATTCCTACCTGCTTTGCCTGACACAAAGAAAGGCCTCAAAACTCTGGGTTTGCCCCTCAAAACTCTGGTTTAGCCCCTCCAAACTCTGTGTTTGTCCCTCCAAACCAGCCTGTCCTTGGAAGGGCACAGTGTGTGACCCTCTGGGGCCCTGTGTGGGCTGCAGGTGGCACAGGGAGCCCTGGGGTGCTCCTAAGCTGCCTTTAGGAACCCCAAACTCTGCAGCTCAGCCTGTCCCCAGCAGTGCTGCCTGTGTGGGCCCTGCCTCCAGCACAGCTATTTGTGAGCTGGATTTGCCACAGGAGAATCAAATCCTCTTTCTTTGGGAAATCTGATGGCCCTGGCTCTGAGGGAATGCTAATGCAAGGGCTGCTGAGGGGGAAAGCAGGTGAGTGATGAGCTCAGCAAGATACAATCAGATTTTACAGGCAAAAAGAAGCAGAAGGGGCAGCAGAATGGAGAATTACACCTGCAACACAGAGCTAAACCCACCTGCCCAGTAAAGGCACAAGCTGCCAGGCACTGGGACCAGGCTCTGGCTTCAGAGTCTCCTTCTCCACAGTGCCTTAAAAGCTCACTCCAATTTATCCAGCACTTCTCCTTTAGCAGCAGAAAATAAAGTGGGTCAAAGGCAGCTTTTCAGCAGGAAAATCAATCTAAAATTACAACACTTGGGGGAACCAAGGCAGTGGTGAGAGAGAACATGGAGCACTGCCACCCCTGCACTTCTCCACCCCTGCACCTTCTCCTGGAAGAGGAGACCATGAGGGTTTTACAGCCCCTCCTTGCTCCTTGGCAGGACCATTTCTTCCCCTCTTCAGTCACCAGGCACCACAAGGAGCTGCAGTAAAAGCTCCTCAGCCCAGTTTTGCTCTTTACCTTGGCTTAGTAACATAAGGAAGGGAGACTCAGCATTGCTGAAGTGAGAACAAATATATTCTGCAAGCTCAGTCTGGTATCCAAAGAGACCAAGGAGAGCTTTACACAGGAATAAATCCCCCTCTCTGCCCAGGACAGGGGCACTCTGCCATGTCTCTGAGGAGAGATTCCACTGCACAGCATCCATAAGCTTTACTCTTTTTATTTCTCTTGCAGTGGAAATATGTCAGAGCCCAAACATTAAGCCATTTGATTTCTTGTGTTTGGAGTGTCTCACCTGGGCTATTTTGGAGCCTTGACGAGAGGCTCTGCAATCAAAACTTTGCTGTGCTTTCTGAAGGAGACCTCAAGGTACAACAATGGGTCCATGGGCAGCCCTGGACTGTAATTCTGGGCTGTAAATCCCTCCCAACACTGAGCCTGCTTTTCTGAGCCAGTGTCAATGCGCTGGTTATGCAAAAACTCATCTGGAGCCCATGATGTACAGACAGCCCAAGGCTCTGCCATCCACAGAGGGGAACAAAGTGGCATTTCCACCACCAGAATGTGAAATCTTGTTTGAAACTCCTGCTGGTTTTTCTCAGCTGTACCTCCCAACCTGTCAGAGCACTGGAAGCTGACAGGATGTTCAAAGGCACCGTGCAGCCACCACAGCTGTGCCCTGTGGGTGTCCAGTGTGCTCAGAACAGGCACTAAAATACACCACAGACACCTTCACCTGTCTAAACCCAGCTTGTTGCTGGGTCTTAAATTTAGTTCTGGAGTTCTCATCCACCTTTCTGACTTAGAGGTGTTCATGACCTTCTCCCTGGGTGCAGCAGCTCCCTGCAGAAATCATTCACCATTCCCTGCTGGCTCCAAATTTTCCTTCTCCTGTGCTGTGCTTTCTCTTCCCCCAGATAAACATTGCTTTATCCATCCAGTTTCTCCTTGAAAGTTCCTGAGCTCCCAACCCTCTGTGGTTTCCTCTCCCCACCTTCCTTCTACCCTAGCCCCAAGGTACTAAGAGGATTAGTGCAGGTGTGAGCAGGGAGACAACAATTGCTGTGTGTGCAGGGAATTCAGGAGCCTTTTTGTTTGCCACCCCTGGCTGTCATGTAAAGGAGGCCAAGGGAATCAGCAGGTTCCTGTTTTCCTCTCCACTTGCAAATGTGAAGTTCCCTGCTATGAGATTTTGTGAGTGCCAAATGCTTTGCCAAAGGTTTTCAGATGATCTGGCTGGAGAGCAAGAAGCGTCAGACAGCTCATTGCAAACTGGGTTCCCAGCCCAGTTCTGTCCTCAGAAGTGATTCAAAGGACTTTGAGAGGAGCCCAACTGTGCAGTGATCTTCTCCTGCACTCCTGTTAGTACTTACAAGAGGCCTGAAGTCTGAAATATCCTGAAATTAATCCTATTTGGCTTTATACCTGTCTGCTCTGTCTGACATCCCTCACTTGAATACTATTCATATTCCATGTAACATATTGTTCCCTTTTCCTTCTGTGCTTGCAGAAGAGAAATACAGATAGAAAGAAAAGCAATTATTTTGCAAGTAAAACTAGAACCACCCAGGCTAAATCAGGCAGTTTTCTGGCATCATCTTAAAAAAGCAGGGCTCAAAGTACAACAGAGAAAAACGCAGCCTGCTCATGATGTGAGTGATCATCTGCTCTTCTCGCAGTTCTTTCATTCCTTATTCAGCTGCTTTGGAAACCTGAGGGGCAAATCTTTCTCCCCAGCCTCCCTTCAAGACCTGCAGACAAAATGGGCCAGAACTGTTGTTTTTAAATATTAATTCTCACTAAGGCAGGAGAGCCAGGCATTGCTCCCCTCTGGGAGGGCAAAGGGCAGGTGTCTGATCCCTGCTGCCCTCAACAAGTGATTCCCAGATGAAACAGCCAAGCCAGCCTCCTGCAGAGCTGATGGGGGATTGCTCTCATTGGGATACTGCACAGCACAGGCAAGAATCCTGCCTGGTCAGGCTGTTCTGACCCTCAGCTCCAAGGATGAGGATCCAGGATTTGTTCCAGACATTTGTCTGAGATTCACTGATTCCCATCCCCTTTGTTCCCCAGTTTCTAAAACCACCTTCCCAGCCTTTGGAAAGTGTAGGGAGAGATGGGGAGTTCAGCCAAGACCATGATCCATGGGCTGGGGCCCTAAAGACACCGGTTCATTTGTTTTTCTGGTGTGTTTTTAAAAAAACAGAATAGTGTTTTCCAGACTATTCTTAAACCTCCTGCAGACTGTTTGTTTGTGACACCACACCAAAGGGCTGTTAAATCTTTTCCCCAGAATCACAAAGAAATGAGCACTGGTCTGTGCACTGAGAGGTTAAAGTGGCCCAGAATATTTCAGTGTTTAAATTAAGCAAACAAAATGAGATTGTTCTGTTCAGCCTTTCCAGCTGCAGCACAGTGTCAGTGACACAGGTGAGAGTGTTTCTGCAAGAAGGTTTTCACCTCAATCACACTTGACACAAATCCATTTTCCAGACTTGTTGACACCATTGGCTCCAGGGTCAGACTTAAAATACCAAACACAATTTGTTATCCCAAAATCCCAAACACAATTTGTATACCCAAAATACCAAACACAATTTGTTATCCCGGGCCAGAGTAACAGCATGGACTTTTTTGGGTGGCCCAGCTCCAGTTCCAGTCATAGATCTCTCCCTCTTGGCACTGGCCATTAGAGGGGAAACAATTGTGTGCTGGAGAGGCAGCAGCAAGCAGAAACCTTCTTTGCTGCCCATGTTTTGGACAGAAAGCAGGCAAAGAAGTGGGAATCAGCATCAGCGAGAACAAACACCATAAAAACAGAGTGAGAGCTCAGTTCTTGATGTCCTGAGCATGGGCAGGGATTCCTTAGGGAGTAAAAAGCAGAAAATCACTCACCCTCACGAAGCTGGCGGGAAACCATCCTTCCTCATCGTCGATCTGACCCCACCACCAGTCCTTGTTGGAAGCATCCAGGACCTTGATGACGTCTCCTGCTTTAAACGCCAACTCCCGGTTGGCCATGGTGACGTGATCCCATACTGCCTCAGCACTGACAATGGAACCACCACTGATCAGCTTGGGGAGAGAAAGGCACAGTCAGGGAACAGCTGCAGCCCCAGCCCCTCACATGCACAGCAGCACAGCTCGCAGCCAAACCACATCTCCATGGCAGCCCCACCCTGCCCTGCCCTGCCCTCTGCCCTCATCCTGCTGCCAGCCATGCCAGGCAAGCTCCAGGTGCTGTGTCCGTGTCCCCCGGGCCTGGCACCTCCCCTCCCACCCCATACAGGCACATCTGCCAGGGACAATTCCACTGACACAATGTGCAATGCCCAAAAACAAGCAATGGTGTCCTGCAGAGGAATTTTCACTTTGGTTGAAATGTCAGAGGCTTTCCATGCAGATCCAAGCAAAGTTAGTGCACGTATTTAGAAGGGTTTGTTCAAAGTTAGTGCACATATTTAGAAAGGTTTTTTTGAAACTGGAGGCTGCCTGTTTTAGTGCTGGTGATGTACTGACACCCCTCGCTTGTGACATGCTGCTGACCTGCCCAGCCCAGCCTGCAGCACAGCCCAGGGCAATCCTGCTGCTCCAGGCTGTGGGGACAGGCTGCATGGAGCAGGCTGTGGGCCCTGGGCACTGGGTGAGGCCAGCCTGGTGTGTGACAGGACCTCAGGAGCATCTCTGTGGAGCTCATGGAGCCTCAGAGGTGCACCAGCACAGCCAGATCCCCTCTGTGACAGCCATGGAACTCCTGCTCTGTCTGGCAGGAGGGAACACCCCAGCACTGGTGCCTTCCACACCATCAGCCATGCCCAGGACACCCCCTGTCCCTCTGAGTGACAGCTGTGTGCTTTTAACAGAGCAATAAATTGTGTTTATGTGTTGCCCACTGCAGGCACTCTGTGCTGAGCACCGAGGCTGCCCCAGCAAACACAGATTTTCCCCATGTGCTAATCAGAGCCATCCTGGGTTCATTAGTTCTGCCACTGAGACACCCTGACCATGGACTTGGGCTGCCTCCAGGTCCCAGCTTGAGCTCACAGGGGCAGAGCACAATCCTGTGGCCATTCCAGACCTTGCTGTGGTGAGGCTCTGAGAGTCCCCTCAGCTGGGGAGGAACACAAGGCACACAGACAACCCCTCACTGTGGGTGTGCAAGTGGAGAAGCTCCTAATGCAGGTCTGGCATCCCCAAACCCCTGTTAATCACTGCCTGCACAGTGAGAACCTCAAGGAAACCTTTCAGCACAGCTCCAGGTCCTCAGCATCAACAGAGAACACTGAAGTCATCCAGACAATCCAGTCAACAGATTAAAGGGCCTGATTTACCATTTGCCTTGGGCTGGCTCTCCTTTACAACTCTGATCTCCTTGGCTTTGGGGCAGCTGGAGCTGCAGTCCCAGCCCTGCAGTTGAGGAGTCAGCCACACAAAGCAGCCAGACCTACAAGGCTTAACCTGGCAGTGCCTTTCATCCTCCAAACCCACAGAGATCCACTCAGAGGGCAGCAAAGCAAAGCCGTGCTCCTCCCACCTCCACTTTCACAAATTGTCCCTTCTAATTCAAAATCAGCTGCAGAAGAAACCTTTGTCCCCTCTGTGTGTCATAACAGGGGATTGGCCACACCAGCCTCACAAGGTCCTGGACCAGGCACAGAAAAGCCCTGAGGGGATGGCTGAACTCCTGGCTGAGGGCACCTCCTGCTTCACTGAGGGGCCATCCCACATCTGGGCTTTTGAGACACACTGGAGGCAGCTGGGCACCACAGGGTCCCCCCAAAGCAGCAGCAGCTGCAGTCAGATGGTGATGGACCCCCCAGCTCACCCCAGAGCTGGCTCAGCAAAGCAGGGGAGCCACATCTGGAGAAGTTACAGAGACTATTGTGACCCCAGAGCAACAGCTGGATGCTCAGAGGTGTTTCAGTGCCTCCTCACAGCCCCTTGCTCTGCTCCCAGTCAGGGTTCCTGGATGCTCTCATAAATAAAGATCAGTTTAAGGCACAGAGACCCCCAGGACAGATCTGGAGGGGATGAGACTTCACAATACATTTGAGACCAGGCACCATTTATCTGTTCTTCTGCCAGGACTGAGCTCTTCTCCTTCCCCAGGGCTTCCCCTCTGCCATATTTATGGACACTGTCCAGGTCAGGTTTCCCAGGTAAGGAAGTTCTGCCCTTCCAGCCCCCAGCTTTTCCTTCCCCCAGGCACTTCACCAGCCCTTTCAGGCTTCCACATTCCCTGCCTGCATTTTTCTGGAACACAGATGACCAGAATTGCAAATACTATTCCCAAAGGGACCTTACCAGAGATTTGTGGAACAGCATGAAATATTTATTGCAGTGTCACAGAGATCTCCCAGTAATGCCTCACATGTCCCCCTTTCCCCACGGCCACCTCCCACCCGTGGCTCACAGGGATCCTGCACTCAGCTCGTCTCAGCAAATGCTGTAGAGTACGTTCTCTTTGGCTGGAAAATCAGTTTTCTTGTCAAAAAATGAACGGGGTTGGCCTGACACTTGTTCCTTTTGTTAATGCCATTGGGTATTTCAGTCCCTTCTGCACTGATGAGGAACCAGGAACAGAGCTATTACGCAGGAGCCGTGTTCCTGCTGCTTCTGCTTCAGCTGACAGAGGCTCTGCTGTCACTTCACACACAGCCAGTTCTGGGCACAAACTGCCACAGAAACGTCACTGAGCCCAAACTTCAGAGGGACTGTGCTTCAAACCCTCCCAGCCTACTTTGCAAAAATCCATTGCCGAGCCCGAGGCACAAATCCCAGCTCTGAGGAGACACAGAGGGACAGGGGTCACACCTCAGCCCTTTTGTGCTGTGAACACACAGGCCTGGAAGGTGCTTTCAGGAGCTGGGGGGGCTTTGCAAGGTGTTCTTGATCTCAAGGAGAAAGGCTCCAAGTCCCTGGTTCCCACTGATCAGTGCCAGCAGGGCCCTGCCCAGCCCCTGGCCCTTGCTCTCAGCTCAGGGAAGGGATCCACATCCCAGCAATCCTGCAAGCAAGCCTTGCCCTTTTGGAACACAAATCCAGCTCAGCCTGTACCAAAAGGATGGCGAGAACTGGGGCTCCAGCCATGCCACGTGCTGAGCCCATTGAGAGAATGTCAGGGCCTCAAATGAAAAGATCCAGTTTAATTTATCTTGCAAGACATCTTGCTGCATCCATGGAGCCATCCAGCTCTCTCAGGGCAGGGTTATGGAGACAGAACCTGACATCTGCAGCAGCAGGAGATGGCAAACTGGAGAAAGGTCAGCATGAAATATTATTTTCTCAGAGAATTCAACACAGGAGCTCTTCACTCCACAAAGTTCACGTCTCTTGGCTTCCAGGCTGAGCTTAGTGCTGTGGTCAGAGATATTCAGCCAAAGAAATCCTTGGAAAGAACTTCTCTGCCATAAAGTCAGGTTCTCCCACACTGCAGCTGAGGGAGTCATCTGGACTCCCTGATAGCCAGTGAAGAGAAAGAAACACATCTGGAGTGTGATTCATCCTGGCTATTTCAGCAACCTACCTTCCAGCCAGGTGAATCATGCCCTAGAATTCACTCTGTGTTTAACTGGATGAGGCAGAAGTTTGTATTTCCCACATCTTAATGTTCATCCCATCTATGATTTGGCCATTGCCAAAACCAAAGAATGGAATTAAAGAATAATGATCACTATAGGAATAGTGAAATATTAAAGCACACTGTCCCAGACAGAACAAATTTCTGAAGGGTGAAGGTTGATGGAAATAAAGTTATGCTCTCTGTGCCCACCAGAGGAATTCACAAAATCTTAGCCTTGTACATTTACAAAAATTACGACTTAGATATTTGAGAAAGTGTCCTACCCACAGGAAAGAAGAAGCAGTGATAAGAAATGCAGCAGGTGACAAGGACATTCAGTGTGACATCCCCTGAACACTGCCTGTCTGCCAGGTGGAAGTTCTACTTCCTCTTAAAATCAATTATTCTTGTCAGTTGCTTGTTCAAAGTAAAGAGCCCAAAGAGAAATTCCTCAATGCTTTCACCTCATAACACGAGTGCAGCAATGCCCAGGAGCATTTGGGATCTAGAGAGCTGAGAACAATGATTGCTGCCATACAGGAGCCTGCAGAGCACTTTGTGGAGTGCAGGAAAACCTTTCTCAGTGGGGAAAAGATGAACTCTTGGGATGTTGTGTGGGGTGGGCACCAGGCACTGCCCAACAAACACAGGGCACAGAGAGGAGGAGCCACTTCCACAGCCCAATGAATTTAATGAGGAAAAGAAAAAGGGCAAAAAGACCAGGCTCTGTCTGACTCCATGCACAGCTTAAGCACCCTGAGAACAGGGGGGATGATCCCTGAACCACCAGCACCAGCTCAGCATTCCCAGGATTTCCCCCAGAGGTTTCAGTGACAAACCCTCCCTCTAGAGATGCTCCTTCACTGCCAGCCCCCCAGCACAACAGGTGAGAGCTTTACAACAGCAAAGCCAGAGGAAAGGAAGGAAACCATTGCTGCTCAAGGGCTGGGAGGGTTTTGCTTTCTCTTCCTGTCTGGTGGCATTTCCAGGATGGAATGTGGCCACTGGAAATCCAGAATTACATTAGAGGTGCTGCCAAAATAAAGTGACAACAACAACAAAGAGTAAAAAGGGTTTCAGGGGGCTCTGCAAGGGCCCAGCTCTGCCAGCTCGTGCCAGGGATGCTGAACTTTGTCCTCACCAGGGCTGGGAGAGCTCAGAAAGGTTCATCTGGCCCAAGATCCCCACTGCCTCCCTCTCCCCTTGCACTTTGCAAAGCCAAAGGGCTTTAAGGTGTCATTAATGCCACACAGGAGCTTCCAAGGAATAAAAAGGGGGTGCTCAAAAGTGGGAGTTTGAGCCCAGATTTTACAATTTTCTCTTCTGGCCATGCCTTTGTGGCACCTTTATCAAGATCAGATAAACGTCCCCATCAAAGTAAGCAGGAAAATAGAGAATAAAAGGAGTAACAGGAGCAGGTCCCTGTTACAGGAGCTGGTGGGATCTGTCTGACCCTGTTACTGGAGCAGGTCGGGAGCAAATCCACATGAGCCAAAGGAGAGGAAGGGAAGGGGAATGCCTCTCCCAGCTGTATCCACAGCACATCCTGATGAAAAAAGCCCAGGAACACCACCTAGGATGGCTTCCCAAAGCACATTTACAGAGCCAGGGGTTACAGCTCCTCTCAGGCCACTGCAAGGTTTAAATCCCTGAGCCATGACCCAGCTGTGCCCCTGCAGAGGGACTTTGCACATGACAGAACCAACAGGAAGATTATTCTGGGGAATGGGTGAGCCTCTGCCTCCAATCTGGTGCATTTTCCCTGGCTCTGCTCCCTTCCCAAGCCAGGATGCACAACTGGACAAGAACATCTGCTCCATCAGCCCCTGCCTGCAGTGAGGCAGTCGAGGATTAAACATCTTTGAGTGAAATCAGCCACTACTGCAACGTTTTGCTAAATATTCCCAACACACCAACACTTGCTGGCTTCTTATGGGCCAGCCTGAAGAAGAAATCAGGGGCTCAGTGGTCCATGGAGACTGAAATGTGCACAAAAGGGCCATTCAAACCACTCTCACCTGTCCATTCTTCTTTCAGGGATAAATAATCACTGCAAGCCCACAAGATTCCAAGATCCTTTTCAGCAGAGAGCTTCTCAAGAATCCAAAATGCACTTTATGAAGAGCCACATTCACAAAAAACCCTAAATAAATCTATCATCATTTACCATCTCCTTAGAAAACTTCAAGAACCTCAAAGTTTCCAGCACTGTGGTCTCTGGGAATATGAACAATCTTTAAGGCAGGAAAGTGTTTCTCTATTAGATCATTTATTACTGCATCAGTAGAGTTGTAACAGTAAAAAATGAGAGCTCTGAGTAGTTCCCTTTCAAATCTGTGTTACATAAACTGTGTCCTCCTCCACGGGAGCAGGATGCAGGAATAGGAGCAGGCTGTGAGGGGAGGAGGCAGAAATGTGGTGAGTGGATGCCATTTGCTCAGATTGTTCTTGTACAGAGCTGCCCTTTGTTCAGACAACATCAAAGCCCTGTAAAACCACAATAGCATTTCCCACACTGTGCTCACCGGCCCTTCCACAGTGGAGGCAGCCAAAACAGCTTCAAAGAAGGATGCACAGAGGGTGTTCAGAGGAATCACTGCTGGGGGAAGGACAGGGCCCAGCAGAGCTGCACAGAGCCCAGACAAGGGAGAGCAGGGTGATCCCGGAGGGGAGGCACTCACACTGCTCAGTGGCACCAACACAGCACAGCCTGATGGGGCTGGGACGTCCCAGAGTCCCCCAGCCCTGCTGGCACCCACTGCCATCAATTCCCAGCACAGCCATGCCCACGGAGTGAGGAGGGGAGCAGGGCAAGCCCGGTGCCAGCCCCACACCCTGCTTGCTGCTCCTCCCTGCCAGGCCAGGGCTGCCCAGCTGAGGGAGCAGAGCACAGGAGAACATCCCCCAGCCCATCCTGCTGCACTCTGCTCTTGCATAATCTCCCCAGAGTCCCTTTGACGGTGTGTTTATTTTTAAACCTCTCGTCAGGAATTATACAAAGTGAATAATGCCCAATCTCGGTGAATGGCCCCACGGCTCATTCACAAACACAGGGGAGGGCAGCTCCACTTGATTTGCTCATTCTCTCAAGAGGTGCAATCACCCAAAGGTTAAGCACAAGTCAAAGAATTTCCCTTTCTGCTTTCAAGCCCCTTGATGAATTTAACTAATGACTGGATTTCAGCTGAAAGAGGCTGATTGGAGTGAGAGTCTCCCATATCCCACATTCTGGGAAGGCTGCCACACTCGGTTGGAAGCTTTATCTATCTTTCATTTATCTGTATGTTATGTGGAGAGTCAGTACAGACAGAAAGGTTCCTAAGGACTGGCTTGTTCTGTTATTCATTGATTTCCATTTTCTTGAGAAGATCTCACCTGGCAGATAGGAAATCACCTGGCCTCAGCCAGGCTGCAGCAGCAGAGCCCAGGGGATGGCATTAGTCTCATTTTCCACCTTATTGTGATTATTGCCCATGTCATTCCTATTAATAACAGCAGCCACAAGGCAGGGCCATGGATGGAGAGCTGAGTAAAAGCCTGGCAGCAGTGAGGAGGAGAATGGAAGGGGGTGAGGAGGCAGAGGGGCCCCACTGAAGCACAGCCCACGCAGGTGTGAGGTGTTGGGATGGAGCATATGTCACCCTAATTGCTCCCCAAGCCCTCCTGTGCATGGGGCACATCAACCTCCCCTTGCCTCATGACATATCTTTCCTGTAGAGTAATTACAAATAACCACTTGCCATCATCTTTTAACTCAGATAAATGACGGGACTGGGGCTGGAAGTCCAAGTTTGAACTGCTCCAGGGCAAGCAGCACCTTGAGCAAGCAGGGCCAGGGCAGCTGCCAGGGCTGTGGGCAGGGGCTGTCAGCACAGATCCCTCACTGCAGCCCTCAGCAGCAAACAATAAACACCCTCCAAGAGCCAAACCTACGATACTCACACAAATCCCAGCCTCCTGCCCCCAGAAGGGACTCCTGACATTCCCAAGCCAAGGCCACAGCAGCCTCAAAGACCTGGAGATGTTCTGAAATCCCTCCTGAGCAGGGGGCTGGAGCTTTGATTTACACCCAGCCCAGCCTCAGTGGATGCTGCCTGGGTGGGGAGCAGCCAGGATTCAATCCCAAGGTGTGCTCCCAGTCCCACAAAGCCCTCTCAGAACCCAGGACATCCCTCTGGCTGCCCTGGAGGGCTCAAGCCCCTGGTTGGGGGCTCAGAGACCTTGGCACAGAGTCAAAAACACCTGTGCCTTTGATTTTGGCCCATGGAGAAAATTACCAACTTTGTGTGAAGATTTACAAGGCAGAGAGTTTAAGTGCAATGATAGTTAGCTTGTCACAAGGTAGAAAAGCAGAATTTTAGGATTTTTAGAATGGGGGTTCAGAAGCCAAGATGGAGGGATTTGGGTGTGCCTTATCCTTCTTTCTTCTCCTTAGCCTCCATCTTCTGTGTGAAGATGGCACTTTTGGATTGGTTTAGAGTAGAGACAGACAGTATAACACAGGTGATAGATATTGGAAAATTATTGTAAATAAAGTACACTGAGTTTTAAGTATAAAAAGATAACACCACCTCTGGGGCAGTCAGTGTGCCACGGACAGACCTCAGAGGGTCAGAGAAAGAATGTTATAGATAACAGAGAATAAACAACAGCCAAAGAATCCTGACTCCTTCTTCAATCTCAGGGCTGGGAAAAAGAGACTTTCCAACACTTGGGGTCAGCTCGAGCACAGAGACCCCAGGACCAGCCCAGCAAGGACTGGGCCCAGTGACACTGAGGCACCATGAACAACCAGGAGGGACCTGGCGCTCTCTCTGTCACCCAAAGGGCAGAGTAAGGCAGATGAGCAAACAGAATATTATTAAATAAATATATTACTAAATAGCTCTAAATTCAGCTCTGGGAATGTACAGAGAAGGACAAGATGCTGCTGGGGAATGCTGAGCACAGGGCTGAGGGACACAGCATGGACAAATAGCACAGACGCCATCCTGAGCACCCCTATGCCCGTGGTGCAGCCAATCCACAGACTGAAAACCCCTCCAGGGATGACCAAGACTTGACTGGAAGTGTCAGGAATGCCAAATCCAGGCTCATTTTACCCCAAAAACCTGTCCTTATTTGAACTGGAAAGCAAACAACTTCCCTGCCATGGAGCACACTGTGGGAAAACTGAGTTCATCTGACTAAATGGTGTTTGCAAGGAGAGGAGATAAAATTGTCATTGCTCTGAGGAAACCAAGAGTAACCCTCCTTTGAAAGGATATTTAAGTTAAAATGAACATCACCTGTTACTCTGGACATGGAATTTTCCAAAGCAGAAAGGAACTAAGGAGAAAATCACACAAATGACTCCCAGGGGATGGAATTATTTAACACAGCTCCCTACAAAGGGAACAACACATGGATCTGCTCATCCCAGACGTGGGATCTGTGTCCCAGCTCCCAGGCAAAGCTGGTGACACACAGCTAAGCCAGGAGGGATGGCACAGACACACCAGGGGCACCCAGAGCAGCCACTTCCCTCACCCAGAGCCAGCAGCTCCCAGGGAAATGAAGAAAGGGGCAAGAGCAGAACTCACAAAACTCTGTGTGGATACTCTGTCCTCTAAAAGCTGACACAGCTGGCCAGGTTTAAAAATCATGGGAGGAGATGAATTCAAATGCAGGGCTAGGAATACAAACCAGGAACATCTCTCCTGGATGGCCAGGGACAGGGAAGCAGCAGCAAGAGCCCCTTTGTGACTGAGTCACTGCCATGTGCTCTAAAACCCCATTTGATAATGAAGCAGAGGCCTGGATTGTGTCATTTGGACCACAATGTATGAAACACATCCCCAGGAATCCTCAATAATGCATATATTGGTATTGCAGTAAGAGGCCAACATGATAATATTAAAAAAAGGATATTTTTAGTACTGAGAACTTGGAACTTAAAAAGTAGTGGCTGTTATTAGTGCAAATCAATGCCCAGGCTGGATTAAAGTCCAGATGAATGTATTACACTGATTAAATTCACCACCTGGGCTCCTTATTTGCTGTTCTCATCTCCTGGCTTCTCAGGGTAAGTCCCTGCAGCTCCCATCTAACAAAGTCCAGGGGGGGATTGTTGGCAGAGGAGGGCAATGACATCTACAAACATTTTACAGACCCTGAGCTCACAGACATTTAATTAAAGGAAGCACAAAAGGAGCAATGGCTGGAGAAGCAACACCTGGCCCCAGGAATCAGCACTTTTGGGTGACTGCAGGGGCAGTGAGAGCCTTTCCTCCCAAGCCAGGGGGAAGCAGAGCCCATCAGCTACCCTGTGCAAACCAAAGCCACCCAGTGAAAAATCCCATTGATTCCACTTCCCGTAGCAAAAGGAAAAACCAGGATGAGCACCCAGAATAAGAAATGGCCAAACAAAGCTTTTTGCCACCAAAATGATGATATTCATGAGAATTATTCCAACAAAACCACAAATCATCCTCAGATTTCCAGGATTCCAGCACCTGGACCAAAAAGCAGCCATGGGCACCCTGAGGGAGCACAGGGATGAGCAGCAAGGGCACAGCAAACCCAGCCAGGCACGGCTCAGGTCCTCACAGCAACCACGTCTCACACCCACACCTCACCCTCCATCCCCAGCTCTGAGAGGGCAAACAGGCAGGACTTGAGCAAAGCAGCTTCTCCCTTGAGCCTCTTGTTGAGCCAAAGCCTGTGGCATCCTCTGGCTCTCTCAGGCCCTGCACTGGCCCCAGAACTGCCTCACCCAGAGCTGGAGAGCCCTGAGCACTGCCAGAGCAAACCCTGCCCTCCTGCTGGGGCACCTGGGGCAATGGAGAGCTCAGGGGTGGCACTGCAAGGCCATTGAGAATATGGAGCCAAATTTTCATTTCTCACCTCGTCCTGGGGACCTCACACACCACAGTAATGAGTGGGTGCTTGTTACAGGCACAGGATTGTCCTGCAGATTGCCATGGGATCCTCTGAGCCTCTTACAGGGCACCTGGGGCAATGGAGAGCACAGGGGTGGCACTGCAGGGCTCTGTCACACCCCACCTTTGTCCCTGGCTTCCAACAGTGACAATCCAGCTGACACCATGCTCTTATTCCCATCACTTTTGCCTCCTAAAAGCTGAGGGGACAGTGCTGGCTGGGAAGGCTGTCATTACAGGAAGGGAACTGTCACTGTGATATTTTATGAAAAATCGTTTTGCCAGGATTTCTTTTCCTGGGAAGCTGGGAAGCTTCAGCTTCTCCCTGTTTTCTTGTTTTGGAATGTGATTTGGAGAATTGTTTATCTAATATGTGAACTGTTTTAATTTAATGACTAATCTCAGTCCAGCTGGGTTGGGACTCTGGTCAGTCATGGGTTTTTTATTATTTTTTCTTTTATAGCCTTCTAATGTATTTTTTTTCTTTAGTGTAGTTTTAGAATATAATATAGTATAATATAATATAGTATGATATGATATAATAATATATCAGCCTTCTGAGAACATGGAGTCGAATTTTCATTTCTCACCTCGTCCTGGGGATCTCACCACACCACAGTAATGACTGGGTGCTCATTAGAGGCATGGGATTGTTCTGAGCCTCTTACAGGGACTGGCCAGATCAGCACACCTCTAAGCTGCTTTGCTCAGCTCAGCCTGGCCATGAATGAAGTCATGGCTGATGGCTTCTCACTTTTCATGGACAACTGCCATGGCCAAGACGTCCCTTCAGTGGGAGTAACTCAAGGCAGCCACTGGCTACAGCCTCCTCCCTCAGCTGGGCTTGGATGGCACTGCCACAGGATGGAGAGGTCAGATCAGGGGTTTTTCCAAGCCATCACCACATTCTGACCCAGGAGTTCCCCCCCAGCCCCCTGGGCTGCTCAGGAGCCAGCAGCAATGCAGGCACAGTGAGAACAGCCACGAGAATTCCCATCTGCCAGCCCCACACCCTGAGAGCTCTGCCAGGAGCCCTGGAAGCCTTGCCAGGGAGGTGGGATGGGCAGGGACTCCACCAGGACACATCAGTGTCACCTCATCCTGTAGGGGGACACAGTATGGGTGAATGAAGGTGGTATAGAATGCAATCTTATCCCCTAAAGAGGTGCAGCTGGAGCAATTACTAAAGATTAGGAGCAGGCCTGATCTTAACAGGCCACACCTGCGGCAAGTAAGAACAGTGTTATAAAAGAGTGGATTGGTGGGATCTGGAGTTAGACGGCTGCTGCAAGGACCAGGAAGAGTCAGGGCTTAGAGGAGATGCCTGTGACAAACATCAAGGAGGTGTGAAACTGTGGCGACATGGAATCCTTGCACTATAATAATAATGGAACTCTTGATATACAAGACAACATCATCCATTGTGTAATTGTCCCTTTCCTCTCTCTCCAGGTCATGCTGCACAGGACACGAGCAAGTGCTGTCCCCTCCCTGTCCCACTTCACCTCATCAGGGGCCACATTTGCTGCCTGCTGCACCTGGATGCTGCTGGAGAGATCAGCTCTGCACCAAGATAATTCTATTCAAAGTCTAGAGGGCAGAGCTGTCACAGATGAAGTATGTCTGTGTATTATCTGTTGGCAAACACGGGATGTAATGGCAGCCACTCAACTTAATGGCTCAAATTCCAGCTCCTCCAAAGGAGCCCATCGCCCTGCATGTAATCACAGAATGTATTTAAAAGTATAATTTCCATCCAAAAGGACCAGAGCTGGAGCAATATGACTCATGCAGCTCCCTGTGCATTGGGAAACATGTCAGGAAGCCTGGGAATTTGTGAGCCTATTGCCATCTGTGTAGAAACTGGGCTATGGACACGATTCCTCAAACCATTCCTGTGGCATCCCTGGGAGCCTGGAGGCTGCTGGGCCCCCACATTGGGCCTTTGCCTCTGCACCCGAGGGAGCAGAAACACCCTGAATTACAGTGATACAAATACTAAAGAGAAAGGCAATGGAATTAAAAGGCGTCTCTCCCCATGTACCTATTCCAGCCCTCCAGAGCTCCACAGTTACAGCTGCAAACTCAGCTCCATTTCTGCCATAACAAAATCATCTCCACAGCATAATTAGTGTGCTCGTGTTAAAATGGTACAAATGCAGGGGAAGAGGCATCCAAATATGATTTGTTTTTCAAGACAACATGATGTTTTCCCTGGCTAATAGATTGGATTCATTAAGGAATAACAAGAGCCAAGCACCACTTGCAGCAAACCTTGCTGCTTTTAGCAGTGAATTATCCATCCCCAGATTGGTTTGCACACTATGCTTCTTTACCTGCTATGACTTGACAACCTTTTTTAGTCTAACCTGCCTACACATGGCTTACAAAATATCTCTTCTGTAACTACTGCTTAAAATCCTGCTTATTCCTAATTTCCTTAATGGCTCAATTAAGTCCCCAGCACTGCTCTGCTCTGGGACTGGATGACTTCCACATTCACAAGCAATTTTCAAGGTACTGGGATAGTTTGTGTGAGCAGGTATTTGCACTAGGATTTGCAACACTCTCTCGGGGCAAACATCTGAGTTGTCTGAAGGGGTTTTGAATGAATAATTTCCTGTGTTATCCACCTTCCTCTAGAAATAACGCTCCATCTGTTCATGGAACAGTTCCCTTCTCTTACCCAGGCAGGAGGAAGGTCACGCAAGGGAAAGAAAAATTTGCACATCCCCAACGCCCTCCAACAAAACACAAGGCACATACCTGGCCAAGGTCATTAAGCAGTCAGGGGAAGAAATACAGCTGTCAGGTTAAGGGGAGTGAGTAATCACCCAGTGCATCATTGCTGCGACAAGCACCCCGGGACACGGGCTGGAGTCACAACATGTCCTGTGCAATTAATCACTAATCACAACCTGCTACAGAGAAGGCAAATGGCAACTCCAGAGGTGAACCAAAATGTTACCTTCAAAACACCTAAGCTTAAAAAAAACCCCAAACCTGAAAAAACTCAACTGTCCAAGCTGAGGGAAAGGCAAATGGAGTGTGTATAAAATGCCTGGCAGCCTCTGGGTGGGAAGCAGCTCCTCTGGGCCATGATTCACCCCAGAAGCACTGGTAGCAGCAGAGCCCGTGTGAAGCTCATCCCTGGCTGTGCTGTTGTGGAAGATCTGTCCTTTCCCTGGCCTGTCCCACTGCCTGCTCTACAGAACCTGCAGTGGTTTCCATGAGAACAGCAGGGCTCTGCTCATCCTCCCTGGCTCCCTGTGCACAGCTCTGCCTGCCCTGGGCTCTCTCCTCCTGCATGTCTGGGATAAGCACTGGCAGTAAATTGGTCACTCACAGCAGCTGGATAGCCCTCAACCCAGGAGCACTCACAGTCACAGAGTTACCAAACCATTAAGGCTGGAAAACAGCTCTGAGGTCATCAAACCCAACCTCTGACCGGATGCCACCACACCATGGAGTGCCAGGAGTAATAGGGTAAATGCAAGTGCTGCTCTGGCTTCAGCTCAGAAATGATGCAGGAGCCTCAGGGACCCTAACCCTACTCCTCCCCCTTAGTCACACCTGCAAAGCCTCTGGTGGAAAGGAGCCTCCAGGAGCAGCTCTTGGATGGAGGTGATGCATTCCTGGGCTGGAGCATCTGATCCATCCCCCAGACTGCCCAAATTACAAGAGGTTCCTGCTGTTCCCTGCTTGGACAGGGCAGGGAGAGGCTGGGATTTCCCTCCTGCACCCAGCTGAGCACAGCCAGCCCTGTGTGAGGCTTTGTCCTTACTGAGGAGTGACACCAAAGTCCATGGGAGCCCCTGGGAGCCCATGTTCATCAAACACCTCGGGCTCTTCCCTCAAGGAACACCCAACCCTGGTAGCTGATGGACAATTCCAGTGCTGCTCTCCATTCCTAGAGCACAACTGGAGTAAAGCACGAATGGCAGTGCAGGAGGTTGGCACACACAGGTAGAGAGAGATTTGAGAGCACACAGAGCTTGGGTCTGCATTGAAACGTGCCCAAACAGAGCTGTCAAGGCTGAGTCCAAGGAATTCCCATCCAAGGATCCACTCAGGCTCAGCCTCAGCTATTCCATATATTATCTGCCTGGCAAGCAGTCTACACGCAATTATATCCAGTCTATAATTATTATTCCTTTCAGACACAGGTTTTCCCAGTGCAGAACATTGGGAAAGGATGCCTTAAAGGATTGGTACTTCTAGGACAGGAATACCCAGGGAAAAGACCAAATAACAAAGGTGGGAGATTCTGACCTAATGGGAAATCTCCAGCACTTCTCAGTGTGATTTTTTTTTAGCTAAAAGCAGAAGCTGAGTGTGTGAGCTTCCCTCAGATGTTCCATGTGGTGTCCAGGTCATACCAACCACACCATGTTGGACAAGCGTGGCAAAGGGATCCACCCAGGGAATTCACAGGGATTTTGCAATGCAGTACCACAGGAGATTACATTAATTGATAGTGAAATATGCCCAGATCTCTGAAATAAAACTTTAGCTAGAGTTATTTTGACTAATTGCTGAAAATCAGAGCATGTACCCTCACTGCTCTGCAGCCCATTTCACTCCTCTCTCTATCACTGGAGCAATTTCCAAATATTCCCAAGGCTATGCCAAGTCCTGCCTCACTCTCAAATGTGCCATCATTAAGAACTGATTTTGCTCTTTGAAGGCATCCAAGATGTTCTCTCCAGGAAAGTGCTTGCTAAGTACCCTCCTGAAGACATCTGTAAGGAATTTTTACTACTGGCCTAGATATTTACTTCACCTGGAAGAATTAAGTGGCTCTAAGGAGCTTTTAGTAGAAGTAAATCCTCATTTAAACAAGCCCCAGGAAAGTGGACAGGGAGTTCCAATTGCCTCATTTGCTTTTGTTTTATGACCCACTCAGAAGAAAAGAAACAGGGAAGATGGAATGTGATCTGTGTCTCCCAGGTTTCTGTTGCTATTCCACACCTCACTCCTCGGTGCTCCTCTCTCCTCCAGCACTGCCATGGAAACAATAAATTCTCCTGCTCTCACAAATTTGCACAATCATTTTTATGGTCAGTGCTGCTCAAGAAAGGAGCTGCCTCCCTGGAACTGCACAGCTGGGGCAGCCAGGGTGTGCATCCAAAGGAAGAACTTTGGAAAAGAGAAATTGGAGATGCGGCCAGTGGCAATAGGGGTGGGATGGGCAATGGGACCTGCATGGTCAGGCATGATGGACAAACCCCTTCTCCTTCCTGTTTCATCTGGAATAGCTGGAGTCAGGCAGAACCTGGACATCCCAAAAGCATGGAGAGGCTCTTCCTTGGGTTTGTGTTGGGTTGGTTTCCTGGCTCACATCCTGTGTTTCCTGGAGCTGGCACAGGTGGGAGAGGCTGTCCCAAGTCTGCTGTTACCCCACAGGAGATGGCATGGTTTCCACACCAACATGATGGAAAAAAGGATAATTTCCCCTCCAGTTCAGCTGCAGTCTTTGATAACCTGGATCACAGCCTGAGTCTGCTGTCACACAGGTTTAGGATCCTGTGATGCAGCACAAAGTAATAAAAAACAAGTGCAGAAACCAAAGCCAACATTTGCTGTGGTCTTTGATAGCTTTCCATGTCCATGGCAGTGTGGAAGAGGTGATGCTCTCCCTGAAATTCTCTGCTGATATCAAACAGACAAACCTTGGGAATGCATCTGAGAGCTGAGAAACAGCTGATAAACAGGAAGGAAACTCATTCCAGCCCCAAATTCAATGGGAAAGATGCTCCCAGGGCCAGGAATCACAGGAGCAGCAGTGGCAGGGAGTCAGAGAGGAGCTGGGAATGCACTGAAATGAGAGCAAGATCCATGGGAGGCTGCAACATTCCCTCCTCCTTGTTCTGCACCAAGCAACTCATTCCAGACAGATATCGACAGCGTGGGAGGCATTCAGAGAAAAAGCAACAAATTTTATCAGAGGTTCTGCAAGGATTAATACCCAGGAAAAGATTAAACCCGTTAAAAGCTCAGCTAAACTCCCATTTCAGAGCCTGCTAACACAGCTTCAATGGTTCCAGAGAGGTATTAGTTATGTATAATGGGGAGAGCTGGGAGTCTGAAATGGAGAAAGGCTCCATTTTAACCATCTGAAAGGAAAACACCAACAAAGGATTTCAAACAGAGGATCATCAAGGTGAGAAATGTAAAATCAATTAAGGAATTTTCCCAAAGCAGTCCAGGAAGGCTGGAGGGAGCAGAGCCAGGGGAGAGCCCCTCTCTGCACCAGGAACCAGAACTCTCTGAGCCATGAGAGCTCCGGATCCACCTACCCCAGCCTCCCCCCTTGAAGGAACTCAGTGCTGCCAAAAATTTGAGGCAATTCCTTCAAATCCTTCCTTCTGTTTGTGCCAACAGCCTGTGGCTGTCTGGGTGTTCAACCTCACCTTTTCCACCCTTCTTGGAATTCACTTGTCCCAAAAAGTACCCAAGTACTTGGACACATCCTCTCTGTCTCCTTAAAAAGGCAAAAATAATCCCATCCCTGTTATTTATTACACTCCTTGGAAATGTAGCTCCTCAAACAACTTTTAACAGCTAATATCATCAGCCAGTAAATCCAGGGGACATTTGTCAATGTTTCAAAGCACTTTAGTGCCCAAAATAGCCTTAATTAAGTAAGAATAGATATAAATCCACAGAATATTGCAATAAAGGTGTCTGCGCTATCACTAGTGCCAGTTTAGAGCACTGTTGCACTGGACAAACCCCCTGGGGTCACTCAGAGGAAGAACTGGGAATAATTTTTGCACTTAGAGCTAGAGGAATTGAAATCCAGATTAGGTGCTGAATCAGGCTTTGGCACAGGTGTACTCAGGGAGCAGCAGCCACCCAGGGAAAGAAAGGTTTTCCTGGATTCAGCATTCCTGTTTCACAAGGGGATGGAAAGAGAAAATAAAAGCACCTGCTTTTCTGTGAGCTCTGGACACTGGGAACACACTTTCCAGGAGCTCCTGAGTCCATCCAAAGCTGCTGTCTCAGGTGTGCACAGGCTGGGGGCACCTGTGGCTACCCAAGGGACCTGTGCACGCTGTCCCCTGGCACAGGACCTAAGGACACACTTCCTAGGGGAGCACAGACCTGGCACAAGGAAAGGCACAAGCTTGCGGTGCCCAGAGACCAGGAGAGGCGGAAGTCTCATGGGAGAACCTCCTTCACCTGCAGTCCTTTTCCTGTTAGTCCTGCTGCACATGTGGGGAAATGAGGATTCCTCAGAGCTGCTGGGGATGGCAGCACTGTCCCCACTCAGACCCTGGTCTCCCCAGTGTCCAACCTGGCCTTGGACACTTCCAGGGATCCAGAGGCAGCCACAGCTGCTCTGGGCACCTGTGCCTCACCACTTACAGGGAGGAACAGGGACATGCACCAGAGCTGCCAAATCCATAACCAATCAACCAAAACCAAAGCTGTTCCTGCTGATGGCACCCCAAATTCTCCTGCAGCAGCCCCAGTGTAACACCCACTCCATCCTGGAGCCACAGCCCCAGGGAAAAACCCTCAGTTCCGCACCTGCCAACGTCTGACCCCCAAGTGCCAACAGCTGAGACTCCAGGACCTCTCGGTGCTGAAGGCAGCAGAGAGTTTGGAAATCTCATTAAGAGCCCTGAAGCTCAGTCATTATTTCCCAGGGCTCCTTTTGGCTGCAGGTAATTGCTGCAGGCACACAGGACCGAGGCAGGCAGCTGTGGATCACAAGTCTCACCAAGGTTTGTCAGGTCGTGGCCATCACCACGCAGGAGCTGGTGAGCCACAGCTACAGCTCATTAAAACTGCAGGAGCAGAGCATTCAGCAGGTCTGAGCACAATTACCCAAGGGAGAATTTTGCCAGGACACTGTGACTTAGCCCAGTGCTTTGTGCACAAAGCACTGAAGGGGTTTAATTGCCACCGCTGATGGGAGCCCAGGCTGTGACTCATCCCCAGCACACAGGGGCTGCTTTCCCACTCCTGATTCACTTCCAAGGCCACCATTCCACCACCAGGACCATGCTGGGAAGGGGCAATGTCCTTTGCATCTCAGGACACCAGGCTGGATCCATGGTTTCCCTTTGGGCCCATCTCTAACAGCTACCAGGGCAACTGGAGCCAGAGCCAGCAGAGGGGGCTGGAATTTGGGAGGAGTCTTCAGGAACTGGAGGTTTTTTCCTGACATAAAATAATGTAGTCCTTAAATGTGCATCTTCTGATTCTTTCAAGCATTTAACTTCTAAAATTGACTCGGGCTTTATTTAATCTTTTAAACACCAAAAAAAACCCCGAGTTAAAATGTCATAACAAGGGGGAAAAAAAGGAACAAAAAAGCGTAACTGCTTGAGTTATGCTCTTAGACATTTGTCAGGATAATTTTATTCCTTCCAAAACACAAACCCTTTCCAAATGGTGAGCAAGGTTTCAGTCTGAAAGCTGCAAGGTCAGAGTAACACAGGTTTGTGTTATCTGAATGAGCTCCATCCCCACACACACCTTTGGAGTGGCCATTCCCAACTCTTCCCCCCAGATCAATCCTGTCAAATTAATTCATCAGCAAGGACAGATTTTTTTTCCCTGGCTACTGTGCGTTAATTAGCGCAAGGGTTGCCATGGCAACCCAGCAACACTCGTTAGCACCCCAGAGCTCCCCATGCTGGAGTGAACGTGGGCAAGAGCAGCAACAGCCAGAGCTGGGGACGTGCTGCAGCCAGATTGGCTCTGATGGAGGCTCTGACGTCCCTCTGCTCAGTGCAAGTTGGGAAAACTTCTAAAAACGTGGATATTGCAAGGATCTGTGGTGGTGGGACAAGGGGGAATGGCTTTAAGCTAAAGGAGAGTGGGTTTAAAGGGAATATTGAGAAGAAATTCTTCCCTGTGAGTGGTGAGGCACAGGGTGCCCAGAGCTGTGGCTGTCCCTGGATCCCTGGCAGTGCCCAAGGCCAGGCTGGACACTGGGGCTGGGAGCAGCCTGGGACAGTGGGAGGTGTCCCTGCCGTGGCAGGGATGAGATGGGACGAGCTCTAAGGTCCCTTCCAACCCAAATCCTTCTGGGACTCTGTGACATCAGGACCAGTTACTCTGAGGGTCAGAGCTTGTGGAGCACAAGCTCCATCTTCCTGATGTTTTAACAAACACAATTTAGGACCCTGGCAGGAATCAAAGTGAAGCAAAACAGGTTAAGCTGAGAGTGTATGAAAAAAGCTCAGGTATGTGCCCAGCCCCAGGCACTCACTGCAAATAGTTATCAATAATCATCAATAAACCTTGTGCAGCTGAAAGCCTGTGGCACAAACTGCTGTCAGCAGCAGGGTGAGCCATGGCAGTGACCAGGCTGCTCTGAGGGGTCCCAAACACCCCCTCCCTGGAGGGATCCCCACTCCCAAGCCTCTGTTCCTCTGGATTTGCAGCCCCAAGGGAGGTTTGTGACACCCCAAGGGAGGTTTGTCCATCATCGCACTCCTGCCTGGTGACCAGACACTCCTCCTAAGAGCCTGGATGTTGCTGGGATCATCCCACTGCTGCTGGTTCCTTGCCCTGAAGCAGTTCTGCTCAGCAGCTCTGTCCTCAGAGCACTCACAGAGCAGCTCCTGCTCCACCAGCACCCAGCCAAGGCTCTCTGTGCTCACCTGCAGACACATCCCTCATTGCCCTGTCCTTGTCCCTGTGGAATTCCTCTCCTGTGCAATGCTGCCCATCAGTCTGCCCAGTCCTGTCCCCATGACATTTTCTGAAAAATCCCTTTGCCAGGATTTTTTCTCCTGAGAAAGCCTCAGAAAAGAAATGTGAATGATATTATCTGATCACTTCTCTCTGTGTTTTGCAGTTTTGGAATGTGGCAGGTGCATCTTTGATTGGTTCCATGTGAATTGTTTTTACTTAATGACCAATCCCAGTCCAGCTGTGTCAGACTCTCTGGTCAGTCACAGGTTTTTATTATTCATTCTTGTTTTAGCCTTCTGATGGATCCTTTCTTTTTCTTTAGTATAATTTTAGTAGATAATTTCATATGAAATGATATTAATATAATATAATATAATATAATATAATATAATATAATATAATATAATATAATATATCAGCCTTCTGAGAATTTGGAGTTAGATTCTCATCTCTCACCTCATCCTGGGGACCCTCACAAACACCACAACACAGTCCCAGTGATGCTGCCCCACTGTTTGCCACAGGGCATTTATCTCTCCTGGAAATCCATTTCCTAATCCATCCTTGAATCACACCTTGCTGTTTCCTGTCCATGTCAGCTCCCTGCCAGCCTTTGATGCCCTGGAGGGGCCAGGCTGTGTCCCGGGCATGGCTGGAGCTGCAGCAGCTTCCCCCTGCTGCCCTGCACTGCCAGGGACCTCCTCAGCCCTGCTGCCTGCTCAGCCGGAGCCCTGGGAATGTTCCACATCCTCCTCGGCAGGAACGTTTAAGGCTTCAACCACCTCTCTAAATAGTCCACTTTCACCATCTGGGTAAAATTAAACCCAAATCTCAGCACAGTAATGAGGAAGGTATTTCAGAAGCAGAACAAGAGCCCAGCTTCCTCCAGCCAACAAGACCTGAAATAAAGCAGGATTTGCCTGCACTTTGCTGAGCCAGCTCCTGAGGAAGGCAAGGCCAGGTGCTCACCAGGTCAAGGCACATTCTCCTCTCCTCCACTTACTGGGAGAGAAAGAATTTTGGCTTTTCCACCATGTGAAATAGCAGAGCCCACCCTGCTGAGGGCAACCACCTCCCCTGCACCTACAAACACTTCACTGGTAAGGAGGAGCCAGATATGACATTTTTAACCCTTTTCCCTTTCTCTGAATAAGGATGCACATGGCTTGTGTCAAATCCTGAAGAAGGACCAGGGAACCAGCCCTGAACATGTCCCTGCAGAAGTGTGGTGGCTTCCCACATAATCCCCCCTCCAAACACCTCCTCCCACTCTGCACATCCTCCTCTCTCACAGCACAGCACAGCTGTGGAGTGAGAACCAACCCACACACCTCTGGATTCTAAGGGAAAGAAAGGGAGGTTCAGGTTCACCAGAGCAAGTTATGTGGGCAAGCTCAGCTTCTCCAGGAGTATCGACATTAGGAAAATTGAATTTCATCAAGCCATTAAAGCAATCAAGCTGAAAAAGATCCCCATTGCCAAGTTTCTCCAGCCCTTCACATCATTTTCTAGCAATCCACCCGCAGGAGTTTTTCTCATCTTGAATAAATAGTCATTTTTGCACCTAAGGGAAGATGAAAACATTTTCTATACTTTCAAACCTTCTCTGGCATCTCCATCAAGCTCAAATCCCTCCTCAAAATACCCTCCAAACTCTGGGGAAAAACATTTGTGCCTTGTGCTAAAAGCTCCAGAAAGTTTCCTTCACAGGCTGATGTTTGTGCAGTGACTCGCTCTCCTCTTACATAAACCAAGGGCCCAAAAAAGACACAAACAGTGAGGAACAGAAATGCTAAACCAAGGCTGGTCTCCAAAGCCCAACTGAATGGGAAACCTACAACAAGAGAGACTCAGCTTGTGGAAAAACAACTTTGTGACAGCACAGAGCATCTGCCATGCCCCCGTGCCCGCTGCTCCACCTCAGGTCAGAGGGACTCAGAGCTTTCATGTCACACAGTCCAAGTGCACAGAGCCCTCCTCAAACCAAGGGCACTAATTGTATTAATGAAGGCTTAAGGTCAGTACATCCCCATCAAGCCCAAATTGCTGTTGCCTGAATTAACAGTTCTCCGTCCAGTTTCAGGCAGATGGGAATCCAGAAAGCACCAGTGGAGCTGGGAGATCAGTGTCAATATGTTACATCCAGTGGACTTAATTTTGGGGTTTTAGGAGAGTGAATGAGATCAGAATTGGATCTTCTTGTGCCAGGATAGGATTACGTTACCTACTCCTGCAGGATTCCTGGTAAAGGGAAGAATAATAAGGGAGATCAAGAATTAAGGGGAATGAAGAAAGTAGACAGGTCATCCAAATTTGCAACAAGATATGACTGTACTTGGATAATTCCCAGGCATTTTGTGAGTATCCAAGCCAAAAAAAAATTCCAGGAAATATAATAAACATGCACAGAGCCCCAAGGGTCAGAGCCATGCACTACCAGCCCTGTACATGCAGAGGTGCAGGTACAGCCCACACACAATGCCATGATCTGATTCCAGCTGCTTCAGGCCATAATTCCTTATAGAAAGTGGGGCTTACGGACTTTCTATGCCTTTATCACAGAGAGAACCCAAAAACTCCTGTGAACTGCTCAGTGGGTGTGGGTGTGCAGTTCTGCCTGTCAAAGCCAACCCTGCATGAGCCCAGGGGCATTAACACCCCGCTCTGGCCTCTCCCCTGCCACCCTTGGAGCCAGAGCTGTGTCTCACCCCCAGAGCTCTCAGCCCAGATGGAGCTGCTGTGAGTGAGGCCAGGAGCTGCCCAGGGAAGGCTGGGGCCAGGCAGGCAGAGGTTAAAGCAGAGGAACACCATGTGAGGAGCTGCAGGCGCCGTCAGTGGCCTCAGCAGCGCTCAGATCCAGTGACCTGACACAGCACAGCTGCTCTGGGTCCCCAGCACAGATCTGAGGATCTGCCTCCTGAGAGAATCCCTTCCCTCCTGGAACCCACTGGAGTGCTGCTGCCCAGGCTCCTGCAGCTCTGGAACACCTGGAAATGTGGGAAGCTCTAGGCCTGCCAGTCTCCAGGAGTGACTCTTGCTCTGGTGTCTAACCTGGGAACACTGAATGCCACCAAAACTCAGCTCAAGGAGACAAGGGACATGCTTGGGGAGAGAGCACCGAGAAGCAGCACAGCAAAACCAGCCATATGCCCACAGCCCTTCCCTGCAGCTCCTCAGCTCTGCCTCAACCATTACTGCTGCTCCAGTGCCTCTCAGAGCTACCGAACGTGTCTGTCAGCCTCCACTGCAAACCTCCTGGGTAAGAGATGGAACACCTCCTGATCCTTCCCTCCAGGAGTTAATGCCTTTCATTTGGCCAGATTGGATGCTCTGCCCCCCTCCAAGCCCCCTGTGCTGGGCAGACACAGTGTGAGCCCCCCAAGCTGGGGCTGCAGCTCCGCGTGTGCTGCCAGCTCAGCTCTCCCCTCATCTCCCCTCACTGCTGTTCCTAGGTGCTCTCTCCAGCAGCTTTCATCTGAGCATTGTCCTGCACTGGGAGCTGCAGTGCTCTTGTGTCAGAGCTTTCCTGGCAAGGCAGATTTATCCTGATGCATGCAAGTGATGCCAGCATGCAGGAACTTGCTTCGGACAGAACCGGGAGTTTGCAGTGCGAGGCTGCTCTGGAAATGTCACTGTGCAGGATCCGAAGGGGCCTCCACCACCTCCTCATTGCCAAGGCCATCAAGGTGTGTGCAATGCTTCCTCCACCTGGGTGAAAACACTCACAGAGTCATCTCTCATCCATCCATCCATGGATCCATCTGTCTATCCATCCATCCATCCATCCATGGATCCATCCATCCATCCATCCATCCATGGATCCATCTGTCCATCCATCCATCCATCCATCCATCCATCCATCCATCCATCCGTCCGTCTGTCCATCCATCCATCCATCATCCATCCATCCATCCATCCATCCATCCATCATCCATCCATCCATCCATCCATCCGTCCATCCATCCATCCATCCATCCATCCATCCATCATTCATCCACCCATCCATCCATCCATCCATCCCTCCATCCATCCCTCATCCATCCATCCCTCTCTCATATTTTCCAGGCTCACAGAGAACATCCCAGCCATGAGGCAGCAGCACTGTGCCTGTGTCTGGCCTCGCTCAGGGCTGCAAAGCATCACTTGGCATTACTCAGCTACAATTCCAACCCCAAAATCCACCAAATTTCTCCAACAGAAGAGACATACAGCACACAGTACTGTGCAGAAGACAAGTACAGTACACAGCTCAGCAGGTCACAGATACATGAGCTGCTACCCACCCTGCATTTTCAGCTTCTGAGCACTTCACAACATCTCATCCTAAATTCCTTGCTTCAACCAGCACAGAAAGTCCTCCAGCACCTCGAATGTTTAACAGAAATTAAGCTCAACACAACACAACCTTCTCCCATACCCTCCTAAACTTGTTTTTTTCCCCACTGCCAACCCAGTGCAGCAGGGCTGACAAGCACAGAGTGAGCCTAAGAATTCTAAAGAAAAATACAGAAACTGAAGAAAACCTAAAGAAAAATGAAACTGAGAACTGGGTTCCCCCAGCTGGACAACAAGGAAAGCACCTGGTGTCCATGGGAAAGCTGTCATGGCCTTGCAATTCCCTCCCTGCAGTGCCCCAGGCAGTACCAGGAGTTTTTAAATCACTGTTACCTCAACCATCCTCTTTTTATTTGGGCCTTGCAGAAGGGAGATTTCTCTCTGTTATTTTTAAACTGGAGCCCTTACAGATGCCAACCTTTGCAGCCCAGCTGGCAGCTGGGATGGTGCCCGTGGGAAGGCACCAGAGCCATGCCTGGAGCCCTGGGGATGCTCAGCCTCCTGTGGCACAGCTCTGGATGAAAAGGAGCTTTCCTTGCTTTCCTCCACTCCCCATGCTCAGTGCTGGAAAGAATTCCAGACTCAGGAGCCAAGGGACATTCTGCAGAGAAAACCATGGGCAGCTGATACATCAGGGTAATTCTGGAATTGAAAGCTGGAGGGACTTTCCTTTATTTTGGCTTTTTTGAGTGTTTTTTTTTAATGTCCTGAGTGAAATTCTGTTTCTTTCAGTGGTGCCTCTGGAAAATTAGCAACAGAGATTTGCTCTGAGCTTGTGAGCTCCTGTCTGCAGTAGTTTGCAAACACTGATAGAAGATTTTTGTGTCTGTGTGTGCCTTGGTTCTGAAGGACCTCGAGTGGGATGAAGGCCCCACAACAGCAATTCCTCACCCAGCCTCCATTCACTGCTTGAGAGTTTGGCACAGAATCCACTGAGGGCCCAAGAAAAGGGTGCACACACCTCCAAAAGCTCTGTGCTATCCAGATCTACCTTCTCAGAGCTGTGCTGCTGACACAGGAAGGACATTGCCTCCCTCTGCAGCAGCCACAGACATCAGCCACAAACCTGGAGAGGAGCAGAGCAGCCTCACAAATTATCAAACTCAGAGGAAACCATGCTCAAATCCAGCTGGGAGACAGAAGGCCAAGGAGATGTGCAGGTGGATAGTAAACCAGCCAAAATGTTGGTGTTGTGGTGAGCACCAGCCAGGCTGAGAGGGCACATCTTCCACCGGGGAGGAACAGCAGCCTGGCTGGGGCTCCCTGCAACCTTGGATTGATTTTTCCCATTTCCCATCACACAGGATCTCAGAGTGTGCAGCATTCCACACAGTGGAAGAACATTTCACCCCAGAGCAGCTCACCAAGCTCAGCCCCCTCTCCCCCACACAACCTGGCCAGCAGGTTTTCCTTGGCTGGTCAAGTTTGAATGGACACCATTCAATCAATCCCTGCTTACAAACAAAGCTCAGCTCCCTGGGCCAAGCTGGGAGTGTCACCCCAGAGCACGTGGATGATCCCACAGCCCCTGCAGAGGAGTTAACAATTGAAATGGAATTGTTGCTGCTGGAGTGTGCAGCAGCAGCAGCACCCATCCCTCCCCAGGCTGGCAGAGCCAGGAAAGCCTCTCTGCCCCCACAGGCTTCAGCCCAGGCACTCCTTTGATGCTTCCTCCCAAACCCTGACACCCAGGACTGTGGATGTCAGGAGAGGATGGGATCTTAACTGAGAGATAAGGTGAGCACTTTCTGCATTTCCATTGCAGTTTCCATTGCATTTCCTACCTGTGTCCTTCTGTGGGCAGCCCTGTGGCATTCCTGCGACAGCTGTGGGATAACACAGCCAGACCTGAGTGAAATCACTCTCCCTTCTCACATCTTCCTCCTGATTTCTGTGTTCTAAACACACACCAGCCCTGAGCAGCCACTACTAGAGGGTGAAGGCTGCTCATTCTCTGCCTCTGCAAGGGACCAGCCTCAGGGATGGAGGGTTTGGAGTGATGCCTCAGGTTTGAGCTTTTCTATTTTTCACATTCTGTGCTGCTTTAGTGTGTGGGTCTGGGCTTCATATTGGGGACGGTGAGCTCTGTGCACAGAGCAGGGAGACAAAACAATTCCTGCTTTAGCTGGGGACCAAGGACAAATGATCCAAATCTCAGCCAAAGAGCACAAACAAGAGAAAAACAAGAAGGATGGGACTTGATAACCTAAAGCTGGAATGGGACAATGAACTCCAACATGCAAATGGAGCAGAACTGATCAAAGTGAGAGATCCTGTGACTGGTTGGGGATTTTGTGACCATTTTGGGATGTGCTGCCCAAGCTGGATCTATTGAAGCCTCTTAATAAATCCCTACTTTATTCTTTAGCTCTGTCCAGCCTCTGCTCTAGGTCAAGCTTTGCAAGGCATCAGGAGGAAGAAAGTCTTGGAGCAAAGAATTCTCAGCTCAGACTCCTCAGAAGGCAACACTGGAAAAAGGGAGGTGCTATGGGATCCCTAAAAAACCTCACATCTGCATGGAACAGCACCAAATTATTCATCAATTAGAGGAAGGGTAAAGACCCAAAGCTCCTGTGGCAGTGTCCTGCAGCCTCTGAGAGCTCATGTGAGCTTTCTGCAGGAGAAATGCAGCCACATGCTTGTGCCACCTCAGGGAATTTGGGGTATGAAGGAAATACAGGACTATTTATTCTGCCTGCTCTTCCCAAGGGCCACAGACAGCTACATAGAAGGGATGCTGCTCACCCTGTAAACAAAGAGAGATTTGGGAGCAGAATTCCAGGAAAGACTGCAGGGCACAGAGCATCCCACCTGCAGAGAGCACAGCACCAACATCCTGTGCCTGCTGCAGCAAGCTGGGCAAAGTTCATTCAGGAATGAAGAGAAAAGGAGATAAAAGACAAGCCTGGCATCCCAGAGGAGGAAATATCCCAGTGCCACGGAATTCTGATGTTTAAACCAATAGGGGCTTTGGATTTGCAGACACAGAGTAAAATTCCAGCTACAGAAAATCATCCCTGCTGCTGCATTTTGGGACTTCTCTCTAGGTCTGGTACAAATTCTGCCACCCCCCAGACATCAGGAAACATCAGCTGTAAACAGCTGCCAGGTCTCCTCTTTATCCACAGAGGTTTGTATTCCCTCAAACTCCCAAATTACAATATATTTTGTTACACTGGCCAAAAATAACCTTGAAAATATGCAAAGAGTTATGATTTCTGACCTTCAAAATATTGTACTTGTGACATTTCACTTTGTTATTCCAGCCATGGACAAATGGTTCTGCTAAAATATCTGTCACAAAGCAGTCCCCCATGCCCAGACCACAATAATCTTTTTAGCAACTAAAAAGGTTCTGCTAAACCATTATGAACTTAACTCCAGGCAGGAAAGAAATGGAAGAGCTGGAGCACCAAGGCAGCAGCTATTCTTGTTAAATTGGTCTCAATTTTTCAAGGATCCTGTTGAACATTATAGAGGTCACAGCCTGCACCACTGTGAAAACCTAAGAAGTCTCTAAAACCCACCGAGTTTAATAAGGAATGCCATATTCCCAATTGCCTCAAATGTTTTACAGGGTATTATGACTTCCAGTTTTATAGGTCCAAAACACTAACCAGATAAAAAGTCTATTTCCTCCAGATTTTCAAGGTTCAATTTTTAAAAGGCCAGAGGCACAAACTGTTCCTGTGAGCCAGGGAAGCCTCAGCCATCAGCTTCCATCACAGACCCAGCTGTCCTTCCCAGCTCCCAGGGCTTGTCCTCCCAGCGCCCAGGAGTGGGTTCCCATGTTAAACTGGTGCCATTTACATTTCCCAGTGCCCAGGAGTTGGCTCCCAAGCTAACCTGGTGCCATTTACATTTCCCAGTGCCCAGGAACTGGTTCCTATGCTAACCTGGTTACATTTACTTTTCCCAGTGCCCAGGAGTTGGTTCCTGGTGCCATTTGCTTTTCCCAGTGCACAGGAGCTGGTTCCCATGCTAACCTGGTGCCATTTACCTTTCCCAGCTTCCCTCCTCACAGAATCATGGAATGGTGTGGCAGCACCCAGCTGGTCTGTCTGTGTCACCAAAGGAAGGAGGATTGCAAAGAATGGTTTGGCTTGGAAGGGACTTTAATTTTCATCTTCCTCAAGCCATGGGCAGGGACACTTTAAACCATCCCAAGGTGGTCCAACCTGGCCTTGGACACCTCCAGGGATCCAGGGGCAGCCACAGCTTCTCTGAGCGACAATGTTCCCAATGTCTGAAGCTCTTTTTGTATTTTTGAGATAAAACTTCTCCTACAAATCTGAAATCACCTGTCATGGGACCCTTCAGGCTGAACAGCATCAGATGATGGACCTTAGGATCCCAGGGAATCATGGTGCCCACTTTCCTGGGCTGTACAGTTTCCCTACATCTCCTGCATGTAGGTCCCTATTTCCCATGAATGGACTACAGTGATTTATTGTTTTCTCCCTCCTGCTGCCCTCATGGCCACGCTGCTCTTCCCTGGCAGCCTGAAGCCCTGCCCGAGGCTGTGCCACCAATCTGCTGATGGACACCACAGGCAATCCCCGGGCTGAAGGCAGCTCCATTGACAAGGATCCTTGACCAGGATCCGCACACAGGGAGGGACAGGAGCTGTGGCAGGGATGGTGCTGCTGGTCCTGTCCAGCTGCACTGAAGCTGGGACATTCCCTGGGGTCAAACAGGGCCTTTCCAGGCACCACCAGTGGATTTACACTTTTCATCTACTCAATGCCTAGGCTGTAAAATTTCATCTTTCTTTCTGTGCTGCCCTTCCCTCCCAGATTAATTTCATTAATAGCTCTTTTTATGGACACTGTAAAGCACCATTCCACATTTAGGCACTGTTTAAGGGGACAGATTTCTACAGGGACCTTCTGGGATCTGAGGGTGACTCTCCAAGCAAATTCCTGGTTTTCCTCACTGGATCACACCCTCTCGGTCCCCTTCAAAGGAAGTCTGACCTGTGACCCACCCATCAGGTATTGAAATATTGCAGCTGCTTTCTCTAGGGTGCAGATATTGAACATTATCACCCCCAAAGTGCACACAAGAATGCTCAGGACCCGTGGCCTTCAGGTCAGCTCAAATCAATGCTGGAAAACCTATGTAAATGCTGTTTCTTTGGGATTTCTACTCGACTTTCCCCCCTCAGGTTTCCCAAATAAAACCCAATATCTCATTTCCCACTGACTGACAGCTCTGCGGTTCAGCAAATTAACAAACCCATTCACGACTGTGCCTTGATTACTCCCTCTCTTTTTTTTATGAAAGAAAATGTCAAATCCTTTCATTTGACTCTTTGAGGAGCCTTGAGCAGTTTAGGAGCAGTTTCTCACCTCGGAAAGGAGCTCACAGGGGCTGCTCCACACAGCCCCAGATGCCACAGCTGATCCCAGCAGAGCTCAATCCAAATCCTGCCAGGCTGACTCCCAGCAGGGAGGCCAAATCTCTGCTGCCTGGCACTGAAATTCTTATCAGATATGGAGACTTTAGGCCGGATTTTCATCTTGATGCTGAGCTGCAAGCAGCAGCTCTGGGTGAGCTGAGCTCTCCAGACACCCATCCAGCTCAGGGGCCATCACTGCCATCGTGCCCCCTCAGATTAAGGGGTCACCACCCTAAGGCCAGCCCTAAGCACCTGCCTCCCACCAGTGTTACATCCCCTCACATTTTTCCCTCTCTCTGATGCAGCCTCATCCACCCTGTCCCAGTGCTGGTGCTCCCAGCAGTCGTGTGGCTCCAGCTCAACATATTAATGAACTTTTGATGGAGCACTCGGCTCCTGCCAAGTCCCAGGGGATGTTTTGCAGGGAGCAAGTGAGCCCACGCTGGGGGCTGGGGGCAGCCCAGCCCTGGTGCTCAGCCTGCCAAGAAAGCAGAGCCAGCAGCACAGTCCTGGAATATCACTGCCTTCATCCATCCCTCACCATGGAGAAACACCCTCTGTGATCCTTGCAGAGGATAAAATGCTGCTCTCCTCACTTTCAAGCTGTTTGGAGTGCTGCAGGTTTGCTCCAACCACAGCCATGCTCGCTGCTAAATGCTGAGTGTCTCGCTTCCTCCTCCTCTCCCTCGGAATTTTTCCTCCCCTGTTCCAGCCAATCATGCAGGGGAAAATTCCAGCCTGAGCTTCATTAGTGTAAGATATAAAAATAGAAGTGCATTATCTTCTGTAGTTCTCCCAGTTGATTCAGCAGCAGCGTGAAGGTAAAATAATTAAATGTTTGTCTGGTGATAAAAACAAGCCCAACAGGAGGGACTGGGCTGGGCTTTTCTGGAAGCTGAGCGTGGAGATCTGGGGGCTCTTGTGCTCCACAGACTTTGCCCTCCCCACTCTCCATAGCTACCAAAAGGATGATGATGCCTCCCTCCCTCCTTCCCTCCTCCTCAGCTCCAAAATAAACACAGGATGGAGGCTTCAGGAGAAGCTGGCAAATGCCTCTGCTGCAAAGCACAGACCTCCTGCAAGAACTTTTGCTGCCATCTCCCCAGCCCCTGCCTGGCAATTCCCTCAGCACCTCCAGAAGCTCTCCCAGAGCCAGGAGAGCTGCAGGAGTGGGGGGGTGTCTGTGTGGACCAAGGTCAACACAGGAGATGTTCAAAAAACATTAGTGCGTTGACTTGATCCTTCATCAAAATACTTTCTGCTCTTCCTTCCTAACACTTCACTGCCCACGACGTGGCAGGCTGAGCCGATGTGACAAACTGTCGAAACACATTTTTTTGAACAGAAAAAAAAATTAAACCTAGACTTTAAAGGTAAAACTGGCCCCTTTGAGTCCCTCTATCATATGTGACATTCCTGCTGGAAAAAAAGGGCTCTGAGAGCAACTTGCTGGGAAAAGGCTCCAATGAGCTGGTAAGAGCTCCAGTCCGCAGGGAGCTCCTGGGCCTCACCTTGTCTTTTAAGCTCCCATTAGTTAATAAAAGCAAGTAGAGAGGTAAAAAAGCACCTGAGCATTTGTCAATCCCCAGACACAAACCTACAATAAAATGCTGTTCATTGATTCCATAAAGGAACCAGCAAAAATTCCCTAAATTATTCTGCTGGCACCAGCAAAAATACCTGCTACCAAAGGGAAAGGACCATCATTTCTCTGTCTCCAAATTGCCCCTCTGTGCTTTATTCCTGCTGTTGTGTTGGTAATGACCTATTTACCACCAGGCTGTGGAGGGTGGCAAATCCCACCCACCTCCGAGTTCCCTGCTGGAGCTGAGATTGCTATTGATGAGCTCTGTGCTTTGATGGGAAGGAAATGAGTTGAGTTTAAGGGCTGCTGGCACTCTCTCTGGAGAAATGCCAGGGAATTTTTAGACAGTCTTCAACCCAACAATGAAATGCCATGGATGTGAGTCAGAGTGGATGTGAGCATCTCCCTGGGAATCTGGGAGCAGCCAGCTCTGTCTGGATGTGCAGCATCCCTGCCCAAAGGAGCCACCTGAGAGCCCAGGTGCCCAAACCCCCTGATTTGGGTCTCTGGAGCTGCACACAGCTCCACACTCCCTGCATGCCCAGAGGGTCACCTTTACTGCCCTGGGATCCCCCAGCACCTGGGCAGGTCACTTCTGATGTGTGGGGCTGCAAATCAAATTTGCAATAAATGCAAATCAGCACAAATCAATGTTGTGCTCACACTGTGTGTTTGCAACATGTAACAGCCTATAGAATTTTTATATTCTTAGTTTATAAATACATCAGGTAGTAAAAATCAGCCTTTTCTTGGGGTGAATGGGTAGTGAGTGTGTGTAGAAAGCAGCTTACAAATGCCTGGCCATATTCATTAATACAGACTCTAAAGAAACTAAACCTTTATGTTTGTCTCCACAAACTGGTTACATATTTACTTTTATTTCAAAAGGGATTCTCCTGGAAGTGGAGTGGTTTAAATTATTTGTATCTTATGTCAATGCAGGACAGTGTGGGTCTGTTAATTTTAATTTTTAATTAAAAAAAAATTAAAACCCGATAGCTGAAAAAATCTTGTGACTTCCAAACACATTGGAAAGCTATGAAATTTAGCTAACCAAGAATCTGGTTCATGATTTTAAAGGTCTTGGGCTCATGGCCAAACTCCCAGAATGTCCCCTGTGTGCTCCACTTTTAGGTCCATCAGGATGAGCAAGATCCCTGGAGTTCCAGCTCACAGATTTAAAATGGCTGGAGCTACTGCAGGGAGAGAAAATGGGGGGAAAAATCTGTTCTGCATTTATGCACCAACACCAGGTGGGGAGAGGCTCTGGATAAGTAGCACAGGATGCAGCAGAATTATCTACAAATTAAGGCCTATTTTATGTTAGAAGAAGAGCCCAGTGGTCTTGGTAATAAATACAGAAGCCTTTTTAAAAATCAGACCTTGAAGCTGCTGGACACAGATAAGGCTCTGTGGCCTTGTCTCTGCAGCACCCCAGCTCCCCCAGCACGGCCTGTGCTTCCTAAGGCCATCCATAAATCCAGAGCTCTTCTGGCCACACCACAACACCAGCAAGGCTTGGGGCAGGCTGCTGAACTGCCAAGATAAATCCTGCTCCTGCAGCCAACCCACCTCCATCCATCTTCTCAAAAGCAATAATCCAAAGACTCATTTGCAGGATCTCACTTACTTGTTTCTCCTTCTCTAGGACCAGTGTCAAACCCAAGACTTATGAGCAGCTCCTGGCACCTCTAATCATGGTCTGCACCAAACCACCACCAAAGCAAACCCTGACCTTCCAGTCCAGCAGATCCCCAAAGCTCTGCTGGACATGGGACACTGCAGCCAGGATGGATGGATGGATGGATGGATGATGGATGATGGATGGATGGATGGATGGATGGATGGATGATGGATGGATGATGGATGGATGGATGGATGGATGGATGGATGGATGGATGGATGGATGATGGATGGATGGATGGATGGATGGATGGATGGATGGATCCATGGATCCATGGATGGATGGATGGATGGATGGATTGATGGATGGATGATGGATGGATGGATGGATCCATGGATGGATCCATGGATGGATGGATGGATGGATGATGGATGGATGGATGGATGGATGGATGGATGATGGATGGATGGATCCATGGATGGATGGATCCATGGATGGATGGATGGATGGATCCATGGATGGATGGATGGATGATGGATGGATGGATCCATGGATGGATGGATCCATGGATGGATGGATGGATGATGGATGGCTCCACTGCCAAGCTTTCCAGCACAGCCAAACTGGCAAATCCTCCCATCCATTAAAGGCTTGGATCCAGTCCAGGTAATAACAATAAAACACTGCCTTCCCCTGCCTGAGCTCACCCAGGGCCCATTTCCAGAACCCTTCTGCTCCTGGGGAAATTTGCTGCCCCTCTTCACAATTACCATCAGAATAAACTCTATTTTGAGCACATTCTGCTGCTGCTGCCCCTCCATGAAGCTGTGCTGCCAGAGATGTCTGCAGGAAAAGCTCTGCCTCTCAGAATTCAAGGGGCTCTGGGCTCCAAAAACCAGATTTGAATCCTCTGTTCTGCTCACAGGCCAAAGGAAGAGTGTCTCTTTGAGAACCTGTTCTGATATTTTCTCTAATCCCATGAGAACTGCCCCACGTGAAGATACTTCAGTTATTTCCCAGAAGTACAAATCCATGGCCTAGTGGAGTACATTTTCTGCATGTTCTAATTTGTCCTGACCTCCAGCCCCAGATTTCCCTTTATAACACACTCCTCTATTCTTAGTTTTACCTCCTGCATTGTATCCTTCCCCTCTTCCAGCTGCACTCTCTCAATTTGGAAAAGCCTGAATGTTCTTTTCCCTGCCTCCTTCCCAGACTGAGGATGGTTCCTTTGCATGCAATCCCATCAGATTCATCCCTCAGACTCATCCTAACCTGCTGCAAACTCTGTTCCCATTTCTCTCTGCTGCTCCAAGCCAGTATTCTAAACACAAACACATTTAAGACCCTGCAGTGAGAGTGACACGGTGAGGGAGACACGCTTGGAAGCCAGGAGGGAGGTGAAGGTGAATTCCCTACCTGGAGCCCACCGGGTTTGGGCCATTCTGAGGGGAATGTGAGTGTCTGGCTGTCAGGAAGCTCAGCTGCTCCCTGGATTGCTGTCTCAGAGCCTCACCTGCCTGTGAGGTGGGATCTCTGAGGGGCCTGGCTGCCTCCTGGGGAGCTCAGTCCTTCCCTCACCGCCTGACTCCATCTCCAGGTGGGACAAAGGGACACTCCAAAGGCCATGGCAGCACAGCCTCCCTCCCTCCAGGAGCGCAGGGATCCTTCTGCAGCTCCACCTCTGCCCAGACCCATCTCCGGGCAGCCTCCACAAGGCCCTTGCCAAAACAGGATTAAAGCAAGGCACCCTCAGCAGCCCCCAACGCTGAAGATGGACCAGAAACAAGGTAAAACCACCCTCACAAATGGCACCAAATCCAAGAGAAATGTCATGCTGGCCTTTCAGGAGACTGCTGGGAATGACATGGATGACATCTGTGAAAGTCAGGACTTAATTCTGCTGGATTACCAGAAGCCTTGAGCACTGATGGACTTCCACCAGTCTCTTAAGCTGGGAAAATCCATTCAGTGAAAGGAACTTCCAGATGATGAGGCAGCTGCCATGCCTGTGCTATACCACCTCATCCCAAGGATTTAAAGGAGTTGATCAGAGAGATGAGCACAGCACGGCCCCAGCTCCACCACTCACACAGAATTCCTGCCCAGGGAAAACTCCCTGTGAGGGAAGAACAGCCTGGCCTGACCCCTCAGCCATGCCTGGGAGATCTGGGGTGATCCTACAGAAACCCCGGGACTGCCACATTCCAACACCCCATACCCAGCACCAAAACCACTCCAGGGTGTTCCTCAAGACACAACAAGAGACAAATTCAGAGCAGAAAGTCCCAGGACAGCCCTCACTGCCCACCTGCCACACATCAGGGGGACATCCTTCTCTGGCCATTGCCAGGAAGGAGGAACTCAAATTGTGGGAGGAAGCTGAAAATAACAATCCAGAAAGCTGCAAACATCTGTAAGGCCAATGCTTTGCTCTACAATTCTGCATTGATTTCTTGCCTCAAATAGATTTCTAGATGGATTGCAATTAAAATGAGTTACACAATGCTGGAAAAACATCACTCATTTCCGATTCTGATTTTATTTTTGCATCTTTGCTTTCTAGATCCTTTTGCGTTTCAACAGCCACTCCTTGGATCTTAACTTTTTTTTTTTCTTTCCACTCTTCTTCTGGCCAAATTGCTCTGCATCCATTTTTACCTTTTATTCCAGCAAGGACGCTGCTGGTGGTGGCTCACACAGCCCTGGAACAATTCCCTGGGCAGTGGTAAAAATCCCCACTGTGAGCCCTGACTGCAGCTGCTGAGCAAACCCACAGAAACCTCTGAGCATTTATCAGAGGCAATTCTTCTGTGAGCTGCCCTGAGCCCTCAGGATCCCCTTGTCACATTCCTCCAGGACATCAATTTCCATCTATTGTCCTGATTCCTGCTCAGAAGCCACAGGAAGGGAGGAAAACGGTGAGGAAGGCTGGGCTGCAGGAAAAGAGATTTACTTTGCTGAAATCCTTGTAAAGGCAGGCCAGCTCCCCTGAAAAGGGCAGAGCTGCCACTACCCCTGCTCCAGCCCTTTGCTGGCCATTCCTGCACTGGGATGGACGAGGTGCAGAGCCCTTTTCTGGTTTTCTCTAATTTTCTCTTCTTTTCAAACAAGATGACAGAACATGGGATTTCCATCCAGGCAGCAGCAGCAATGTCAGACACCAAGCCCAGCTCTCCTGAGTTTCACAGAGTAGCTGGGACAGATTAACTAGAGACCAATGAGAGAGAGCAGGTTTAGAGGGGATATTGAGGAGAAATCCTAAATCCTTCCCTGTGAGGGTGGGCAGGCCCTGGCTCAGGGTGCCCAGAGAAGCTGTGGCTGCCCCTGGATCCCTGGAACTGCTCCCTGGATGGGACTTGGAGCAACCTGGGATAGCAGGAGGTGTCCCTGCCCATGGCAGGGGTGGAATGAGATGGGCTTTAAGGTCCTTCCAACCCAAACAATTCCATAATTCCACTACTGCATCATTATGAGCACGGCAGTCCCTTTGCACTTTGCCAACACAACCTCAGTCTGGAGCTGCTGTGAATAATACAGAGAGCTGCTGGTATTCCCAAGGCTTTGATCTTCATTTGACTTTTGAGGGTTTTCAGGCACCATTTTCATTTAAAAATAGAAGAAGTACTCAAGTATTTATACAGCACAAAGGCTTTAAAGGCTTTAAAACTTCAGAAAAGATTTTTAAGATGCCGGGATGAAGAATGTCAAGTATTATTATCGTTTGAATTTCAACCTGAGTTGGAAAAACCCTGCAAAGGTAAAACTGTCTGCAGGAGAAACAGAGAGGCAAAAAGGGCAGCAAAACCCATTGCAGTGATGGGGAGATGTTTCCAGATGTGGGAGACCTGTTCAAAGGAGGAGCAGAAATCTTCCCTGACCAGCTGAGAAAATCACTACAGACATGTCCTGCCTGTCCTGACAGAGCAGGAGGGAACGTGCCCCAGGGAACAATCCTCCTTTTGGGGAGAGGATGGCCAAACACAGAAGCTCAAAAAGGAAAGATTTGGGAATTAAGATGTGAGTTCATGCCACTCAGTCAGAGACAGCACATCCAGAGCATGGCTGGACTGCCTTGGGTGCCTTTTGTGCCATTCCTTTGTGCACCATGAGCCTCCCCTAGCTCTTTTTGCAGGCTTTGGGGTGAGAATTGTGGATACCCTGAGTGGTTCTGCCCCAGAGCTTAGGCCACAAGAGGCTCAACAGCTACTCCAAAGCTCCTGGTTTTACTGAGGTATTTTTACTTAATGCAGATTAATTTCTCGACAGCACAGAAATACCACAAAAGGCTTAGAGAAACAAAAAAGCCTCATTTAGATGAATTAATAACAGAGAGCAAGTGTATCATTATTGAAGGCTCTAAAGAGGTGCAGAGCTCTTCTCTAGCTGCAAAAACAGAAGGCTGAGCTCTGACGCTGCGTATGCAAAATATCTGAGGCCAAATGAATCTTTGGTGGAGCCCTGCTGACATCACTGTTGGGATCTCGGGTGGAATTCAAGATGCTGCTTTAAATGAAAGCAGGGAGCTCCTGGGTGGGAGCTCTGCTCTGCCAGGGACCCCCGCAAAGCCCCAGAGGGTGAGAGGCATTTTTCATCCATCTGCTCCAATCCCACCTGCCTCCAACACAGCGCTTCTCATCCTCACTTGCCAAACCCTTGAACAGGAAAGGGCAATTTCCTTCTCTACATTTTACAGAAAGAGAAACAAAGATGTAGAAAGATGAAAAAGCCCCTGCAGCATCACCCTGGCAGCAAGAGGTGGGGAACTGGGGGCAGTTTCCCCAAACCCCAGCCCTTGGAGGGCCCCATCATTCCCCACTTGCTCCAAACACTGGGCAGACACAGCTCAAACCAGGCTTTTCAATAAATAATGGAGAGCCCTGATGGATGGTGAACAGAAAAGTCCATCCCCTCTGCTGAGCTCATTAGAATTTCTAGTTGTAACAGAGATTTTTGGATTTAAAAATATAGATTTAAATTCTCTTGTCTCCAAACACCAGAAACTCGAGACCTAATGGAGATGAAGACAGAGTGCTCTGGATAAACACGTTATGCTGTCACCACCAATTGTTGTGTCTCTCTCAGTGTGCTCTGCAGCCCGTGGCTCACACAGTCCCAGCCAGGGCACGGAGCTGCCTGCACTCCTGCTCTCAGCCAGTGGGGCAATTTCAGCCTCCTTGGGAAGGCTTTGATATTGCAAAACCACAACTGAGCTTTCTCTGTGCTTGAAAGGCACCCACGGGCTCAGCCACTGCGAAAGCGTTTGCACTGCCCTGAGAGATCAAAGCCACTCAAAACCTTCCGCTTTTATCGGGCAAATTAAAAACAAACAAGGCCTTTCCTTCCTTTGCTTTCACTCTGCTAACGCCCATTCCCTTCCTAGGCTTTCCAGGCGTCCTGCAGGACACAGGGATTCCATGAGCAGCCTGGAATTAAGGCTGGCATTGGAGATGGAGGAGCAGAGCTGCAGCACCATGGAGAGCTGAGAGCACCCGCCCGCCGTGCAGGGCTCCGTGCCTCCTGCTCCCATCCCTGCCCGTGCCAACGCTCACAAGTGTGCCCAGGATTCAAACCCCTGGCATCCCTGCTGTCTGACTCCCTTGGATTTTTGTTTGTGCTCCTCTGCGTGTCCATAAAAAAATTCCTGCTGCTCATCCCCTCCCTGCCCGGCCAGCACGGAGCAAACTGCACATCCCTCTGATCCCTGATGCTCCAGCACAGACCCCAACGGGACCAGCCAAGTGCTCATCCAGCTGCAGGAGCCCTAAAACGGTGATGAAGCCCTTCTGAATGCTGTGTGGGCAGGGCACGCACGGCGAGGGAGAGGGGGAGAGCCGAGGAGCAGCAGCCCGGGGCTAAAAGCGGCTCTTGACTTCACTCTCCCATTTGGGAGTAGGTGGAGGAGGTGGGTGGCCGTGAGCAGAGGGGAGGCGGAGGGGGCAGCAGCTATTTCCAGCTGCACTCATGTGCCATTTCTCTCAGTGCTGAGATTTGAGAGAAAACAGCAGGAGGTGGGGAGTGGGGGGAACCAAAAAGGAAAATCACAGACTCTGTGCAGGAGAACATGTTAAGGAACAAGAGAGAAGTCGTTACCAACAGCACAGCCCTGAGATTCTACCAGTACTGGGGGGTTTAAAAATATAACAAAACCCAAGGCTGCCGGGACTGCTTCCCTGCATTGCACACAAGAGGATATGATGGAAATGACGCCACTGACTGAGGGGCCCAGGCCAATGTGTGGCCCCAAAATGATGGTAAAAGCTGCTGCTTGCAGAAAGCCTCGCTCCTAATACACTGCGAGGTTTTCTTGGCTCCCAGAGATTATGTAATATGTTCTTGCCTGCTGCTGCTGCTGCTGCTGCTGCTGCTGCTGCTGACTCATATTTTCCAAAATATATCTGGGAAGGAAAACATATGCACATGTGTTTTAATGCATAGGTTTCCCTGGCCATGTCCAGAGTGACCCACAGGGAGGTGCAGCACTGCCTGCACACATATGTACATGTGTGTGTGTGTCCTGACATGTGTGGGGAGGAGGGACAGGGACAGCCTGGCAGCTGCTGGAAAACAGAGATTAAAGCAGCACTGTTTTCTGGGGCAAAGCACACAACTCTACCACAGTGCAGGAGGGAGCAGGGGACAGGGAAGCCAGGGAGAGAGACAGCAAAGGGAGAAACACAGAGCACACGCTGCCAACAACCTCCAGCCAAACCTGGGCTCTGGGGACCAGACACAGACTCGTACTGAGCTTCAAATCAGCTGGGAAAATGGGCTTTGTGGCAGCTGGGGCCACGGTGACAATCTGCAAATGGCACTGGGCTGAGAGGGACATCGGGGCTGGCCTCAGCACGTGGCTCAGCAGGACCCACCCCTGCAGAGGGGTGCTGAGGGCAGCAGGGCCAGTGCTCCCTGAATTCCATAAATCTACAGCCTGCCTCCTGTTAATGCCTGGGAACACACTTCCCAGGCTCTGGGTATGCACTGAAGAAGCCAGGCTTCTCCTGGCTGAGCATCTCTAGTTCTAAGGCAGCCTGTTAGTCTTAAGCAAATTTGTTCCCAGCCTGCAGGTTTGGGAGGTTTAGCTCCTCTGCTCTATGCCTGGGTGCACTTCTAATTCCTTAGGAAAGACTTTTTGACAATTCTGCAAAACTCTCAGTATCCAGGAGCTTGGATCGATCTGCTGCTGGGCTTTGGAACAGAAATCCATCTCCCCTGGACCAGAGGAGACTGAAAATCTATGCAGATGTCAGCCCCTGATCACCACATCACGGCAGAAGCCTCGCACCGATGACAGCCCGGTTTCATGCATTGCCTGCTCCTTGTGCCTGTGTGCTCAGGAAAAATCAGGGGACAATTCCCCACACAGGGACAGGTGACAGTGCCCCTGTCCCTTCTCACCTTACACACACCTCTGGAGAGGGAACAGGCCTTCTCCTTCAGCCCTGCATCATCCTCATGCCCATACAAGGCTCTGTTGATATCCCCTGCCTTATGCAGCCAGCATCAGAGTTAAGACAATTCTATTTTAACACCTGAAACTTCATCAGAGCCAACTGTTCTTTCTTGTTCTAGAGCAACTTTAAAATGTTTCATCTGCATTCAAAACTGCTTCTATAATTGCTACTTTTTAACTTAATTCTCCTAGAACTTCACAAAAGAGCAAACATCCAGCGTGCCTAAAAGGCTTTGGAATAAACCTTAAAAACAAACATTAAAGATTGATCACGCTTTCTCAAGATTATACTAAAACTGACTGAAGCTCAACTAGATAAGGAAAGAGAGTTGCATTAAATTAATCAGCACCTTATCAAGCCAGGAAGAAAGAACTGCAGATAACAAGCCTTCCCTAAATTTGGTATCAGAACAGAAACTTCAGTGCACGACGTACTGAGAGAACCTTGTCAGATTTACTGAGCACAATACAGGGGAGTGGAGCAGCAGAAATAGCAGGGGAATGAGGTCCACAGAAATGCTTTGAAAAAACCCTGTTTTCTGGTAATGCCAGCAAGAGCTGATGCTTTTGTCAAACTGAACAATTTAATTTGACAAAACTTTTCCCCAGATATGCCCAGCAAATTAACCCGCTCCTATTGGGGTAGAAGACGGGTCCTTAGGGGTTTGCTGTGCACTCCTGTTCGTGTAGCTGAGGCCAGACTGCATTTGCGCGATGGCAAGGGAACAATTCCTACACAATTCTGTCCCTTCTGCTTTCCAAGCCCTCGGAGCTGGGCTGATTCCTCTCCCAGCATCTCCCGGTGTGAGCTGCAGCCACTCTCACAGCTCTGAGCTCCCGTGCAGGGGCTCAGAACCCCCAAACTGGCACCAGCAGCAGCTTAACCCTTTGGAAACTTTGGGACAAACATCCTGAGTCCCGGGGGTGAACAAACCCAGCCAGCAGCACCCAGGGATTTTGCGGGACGCCTGGAGAGGCTGCGGGCTCTCTGCGGCACAGGGCAGCGCATCGCTGAAAATCAGACACTGTCCTCAGCATTCCAGGCGGGACAGGAGGGGAGCAGGGCTGGGGACAGAGCCCTGGCAGGGAGCAGGACAGCCAGGCTCGCTGCTTGCCCGAGCAGGTGCAGCGGGAAGGACATTCCAGCCTCAGCCCCCGGCACAGCGCAGAGCCCCGGGCGCGCCGGGCAGCGACAACCTCGCTCCAGAAGGACAGGAGGACACCGGGGCACACACGGCTCATGTCACCACTGTGACCAGCGTAGAAATCCACTCGGGGCTTTAGCCAGGGACAGAAAATTGGGGCTTTATCCAGGGGCAAAAAGGGGAAACAAAGAGCCGGGCTGCTTTAAGCGGGGTGAGCCTGCCCTGCCTCCCCGGCACCCAGGGCGCGCTGCCGGCTGTCCCCAGCAGCCACAGGGGTCAGTGCCTGCCCTGCCCGGCCCGGACAGGTCCTGGAGCAGGGAGCAGCTCATCCCGGGAGAACAGGGATTCATCCATCCCTGGGAACAGCTCATCCCCGGAGACTGAGCCCAGCCCGGCGAGCAGGGCGGGCTCAGCGCGATGCAGCCGAAAATAGCCCCACGCCGGCTGCCAGCAGCCCATACGTTGTGTTATATATGTCTCAGCTGATGCAAAGGAAGGGGCAGGCGCTGAGCCACATGGCCCTTCACATGGGCACGGCCACACTCGGCTGCTCCCGGCTCCCAAATGCCCCAAACGCAGCCTCAGCCACAGTGCCCAGCACCAGCCTGGCCCCGGCGCTGCCCCACGGCAAGGGCTGCAGGAAAATGCACAAACCAGACCCCAAACACGGTGGCAAACAGCCTCCCCCACTGGCGAGCCCCGCATCCTGCTCCAGATCCCAGCCCCACTAACCCCATCCCAAAATGTGCCGCTCTGCAACCACTCCTTGCCTCAGTTTCCCCAGTTCTGTGACAGCACAAGGGGTAGCTGCCCAAAGCAGCACACTCCTCTGAAATTATATCCCCTTTGAGATCCAGACCTAATTCTTTAAATCCTTGCATACACGCACTCCCTTCATCCCCCAAAATTCTCTTTAATTTGGGTGGTGAAGCTTTCAGGCTGGCCAGCACAGCTCTGGGGGCTCCCTGCCCACCATCAAGGTGGTGTTTCTGACAATGCCAGAGTAATTCCCCGGAAAAGCAGGAATAAGGAGCAGATGCCACATGGCCCTTTGCTGGTTAGAGCCACCCCAGCCGTCTGCCGTGCTCGCAGATTAAGGCTCATTTCCACCCAGGAAAGAAATTCAACCACAACTAATAAAATAAAGACAATAAATCACAGTTCCTCCAGCAGCTCTTCCTCCAGGAGCATCTATTTTTAGTGGGAAGCATCAATCACCACAGCTCCTGCTGTCTACAAGAGCTCCAACGGGCAGAACCCAGGTAGGCAGAGCTGGGCCAACATGGGCACACACACGTTCCCCACCTGCACAGCCAAAAAGGGCGCACACAGGACAAGATCATGGCTACACCTCAGTGTTGTGTGATGTTCCTCTATCCCAGATGGAAAAGAGAAGCCACAAGGCAACAAAGAACAAAGGAACGCGCCCAAAGCCACACAGTAAATCCATGGCAAAGCCAGGAGCTGGCAGAACTATCCTCTGCCAGCCCTGGAGCCCCTGCACCCTCCTCAAACAGGACAATTCTTACACAATTATTAACATTTGGGAGTTCTCCTCAAGCTTCGCAACTTCTCCTCATTGGAGCCTCCACAGCTCCGAGACAAATCCTTGAGTTTTACCCAAATATCCCTCCCAAGGTTTCACTGGGAGAGACACACTGAGCACATTGTCACACCCAGCTGAGAAAATGCACAGAGGAATTGGAACACACAGGGAGAGATCACCATTCCAACACGGAGCACACGGACACACACGCAGGCAGGCACGGCACACAGACAAACCCAGCTGAACACACAAACCAAGCACCACGACAAAATGAAATGACAACACAGACAGGGGTTTCTAGTCACAAATTGAAACTAAAGCAACCAAAAAAAGAAAAAAAAAAAAACCAAAACCAACAAAACAACTAAAAAAAAACCCAACCAAAAAACTTACATGGATTTTTGGCAATTTTCCTTCAGACATTATACACAGCAGCTGGGCTGTGTACTGAATACCTGATCCAAAAAGAAATATAACCACATTATGCAAACAGATGGGGGCAGGAGTCAGGTGAACATGCAGCTCTTAATAACAGTCATCTACGGGCTGAGAAAGCACCTCTGCATTGCCACTGAAGGGCTGGCATCGGGGCAGATCTTCACTCCCTCCCCAGCAAACGCCAGGGCTGTGCTGCTGCCATCCCGGGGGAAAAGCCAAATGGCAGGACAGGGCAGAGCCAGCGCGTCACCGAGCTCGGAGCTGTCCCATCCCCTCCAACTTGTCATGTGAGGTTTTAAACAGAGGTGGGAAATAGCCAGGGTGGGGGAGGAAGCCTTTCGAAACCCGAAGGGAAAGCACTTTATCTGCCTTAAAGACAGAGCATTAGGAGCGCCGTGCAGGCAGGACAAGCCGGGATCATCCCCACGCTTAAGCTCTCAGGGAAGCACCCGGAGAGGGGCACATCCCCCTCTCCCTGCCGAGGAGGTGCCTGAATCTTTAAGACGGCGGATTGCTGCTCGGGAGAAATGGACTTTTTATGGACTGTGGGAAACGGGGTTGCTATGATACAGGCAGAGGCATTTTCATGAATCCTGTGGCAAATAACATTGAATCCTGCTTAAGCAGACAACAGCAAGGCAGGTCTCCCATCACCCAGCCTCAGCAAACACAGCAGAAGCACGGAAAGAGATTATATGCATCACAAATACGCTTTCTGTAGACAAATTTGTATTTTTTTCCTTTGGGGCCATATTTTTCAGAGGGTCAGCACTTTGATTCCTTTAAAGGAATGATCCCTGTGCCTCATCCCTGGGTCTGAGCATCCCCACAAAGGTGAAGAAACCTGGGGGAGTCACGGGGCCAAAGCATTCCCAAGGACCCGAGCGTGACCCCGATGGTCCCACAGAGCTCTGGGACACGTTAAGCTCCAATCCCAGGGAATTTCACAGCAGGCAAATGCCACCCAGAGCACTGCAGGCACAGTCCCTTGGGGGCACGGGGATCTAGAGGGGACTGGCAGCACCGTCACCCCAGAAAGCTCTCGGTGCTCACCGTGGGCTGAGCCGCTGTGCCCAGCTGGGCAGAACAGAGGGGCTCCTGCACCCTTGGAAATGCCAAACTGCAGCTGCCAAAATACAAAACTGGGGCTGGGGCAGGGCTGGAGAGGGGGACACTGAGGCCTGGGGTGGGAGACAGAGACCAAGCTAAACAAGCAGCCAGCCCAGCCCTCGCTCACTCTTTCACCTCTCGCTTCCTCTCTTTTGCCCCAAAATTCCATCAGGAAGCCCGAGATAATGAAAACAGTGCTGCTACAATAACGAAGTTTGCTGCTGCCAACTTTCCTATTGCTCTACATTAACTTTCCTTCTTTAACTCCACCAGCCTTCAGGAGGAATAAAAGGCAGAAAGTTGTAATAAAATCACAGGAATTCTCCCAAGCAAGCACGTTCCGTGACGGGAAGAATTCAGCTCCCGGCGCTCCCTCCCAGCAGCTGAGCGTGCACAACCCCTCATCGTCCCCATGCAGCCCCAGCACAGCCCCAGCACAGCCCCCAGGGATGGAACCACAGGGGAGAATGCAGAAGGACCATGGGGCATGGCAGGAACATCCAGCACCCAACACACACCATTCCCAAATATCCCCCCAGGAGTATGAGCTCTGGATCAAGGAATGCACCCAGGAAACCGCGGCAGGCGCCGGGCATTCCTCGTAGAAATCATATTGAAAGGTAAACCTTAGTGCCAGAGAGCCCTGAGAAAATAAACATTCAGGCACAGCCACGGCCCATTGTAACTCGCTGGTCAGTTTTGGGGTTGGGTTTTTGCTCATTTTTCCAGCCTTTCTCCTCCAAATCCCTCTGTCGCTCAAGGCTGTTCCCCTGAAAGGATGATTTTGGCTGCTGTTTGATCAATTCCCTCTCCATGGTGATCTCAGCTCATTTATTACCTTTCCAGGAGATTCTGCAACCTATAAAACTAATGACACAGAATGGCCAACAGGCAAATAGAGCAAATTTGAGCTGTTTAACAACCCAAACCATCGTCAGCATCAATTTTATTCACTCGATTTTTTTAGGGAAGAAGATTGACTCAGTCTGCTGTGGAGTGAAGCAGGTACCTCCTGCAGACAGCTACAAGTGCAGAGGGTGAACGGAGCCAGCAGGCACCACAGCATCCTCCTGGGCTTGGATCGCTGGCTCTCCCTTTCCTCCCCACTAAAACAGGCTCCTGCCCCACAACAATTTTGGGGATAATTGTTCCTACCCTGGCACTCAGGGAAAAAAAAATTTCTCTTTTATTTAGAGCTAAAAGCACTTTGAAAGTGCCAAATTTGCAAGATTTAACTCCGTTTCCAATCATGCCACCATGGAAAAGCCATCGGCTCCCGAGCCCTGCTCGGCATTTAACTCCCAGCACACAAACCTCCATTGGGAAATAACTCCATGTCTCCATCTAACCTCCAGCTTTGTCTTTATCTATCAGTTACATGATTATTTTTTTCCCAGAGGACATCAAATAAATAATAGACTGCTGGAATAAGCATGGACTAATTAAATTATCAAGGCAATAAAATTCCAGTGACCATCAGCAAAGATAAAAACATTTTCAAACTGATATTTTTGTTTGTTTTAAGCAATTCTGATTTTTCTGGAGGGTGAAATAATATATTTTAAAAATCATGAAGACCTCTAACAGAAGCACAGAACAGAGATACATTTTCCAGAGGAAAAGGCATTACTCTTTCCAGACATTCCCTTCGTATTCTCTCCAAACTTCTCATGCTGCCACTGGAGCCCCCAGCCAGCCCTGCTCCCAAGCTGTAAACATTGCAATTTCGGGCTAGAAGTACCTCTAACTGCTGGACACCTTTCCAGCAAGCCCATAATGCACAACTTAGCACTTCATTTTCCAGAAAATCAATGTAAATAAAGTCACACGAAGCAACCCATCTCAAAAGCTCGTTATCCTTGAGGTGGGCAAAGATTTTTCTTAGATACATTCCCCAAAATTCTATAAATACACACACACATGAAAAAAAGAAAAGCAAGCCAAAATCAGATCTCTAGAAAATCAAAGCAAAACTCAACCCCTCCATATCTGTTGCTTTAGCAAAGAAAAACAAAGCTTGTATTTCCCTTTCTCCCTTTGATCTTTCCTTCCCAATTTGCAGAGACAGAAACCACATACAACCAGAATAAAAACCCAGCAGGTTATGTTTTGGTGCCTCTCACATCTCTAAAGAAAGGAGCTGGGTTACATCAGTGTGGACATAGAATTTGGAGGCTTTGGGGCTGAATCTTCAGAAATCAAATCAGATCATCAAAGCAACACAGATAAATACAGTAAGTAGAATTTTTTTTTTTTTTTTTTTGTGGCTGAATGTTATTTTAGCAAAGATTTAATCCTTTAATAGGATTTCTCAAACACCACCCTCCCCCCCAAAAAATGCCCACAGCTCGATTCCGTTGCACACAGCAGCACCTCTCACCTGGCACCTACACGGTTACTCTCACAGACATTGCACATTAACTGCTTGCTAGAAATCGCACACAAAATGACTTATTATCAACTTGAGCCTCTATTTCAAAGGAAAGCAAAACAACACAGCCAGTGCTCACCACAGACAGACCATTTCCACTCTGCTGCTGCCTAAAGAAGCACAGCTCTGTCTCGCTAGCACAGAACCACGGAGCACTGGATCACTATTATTATTATTTATCACATTTAAAACCCCGGCAAAAGCAGCTACACTTACAGGCATACTTAAAAGACAAGACATGACAAAAGACTTAGGGAGAGATAATAATACCAACGTCATACATATCACAGCGAGGCCATGTTGAAGCTCAACGCGTTTCCCCCCTCAGTAAGAAATCTCTCTCTCTCTTTCTCTCTCTCTCTCGCCTTTCTCTCTCTCTCTCTCCCGCTCGTGCTCTCTTGTTGAATTGCTAGTGGTAGTAGTAGCCCCCAACAGCTCAGGAGAAAAAATCCATTTAACGAGTGCCCAGGAAGAACATGAGTATGACATTCACAAGCAATAGCACCACAATCACTGCAAAAACGACCACCGTTTGAACATCCAAGGTCATGGTGCAATGCAGAACACTGTAGTGTTCGAGGTGTGGGGCTGGCAGATTTGGAGAAGTCAACCTCTGCTCTGTAAGACTGTCCATACATCCACCATGCTAGAATAGAGGAGAAAATGTTCCTGGTTTTGGGTTGGTTCGTAATGCTTTGTGCTCTGCCTTTAGTTTCTCCCCTATCTGCTGTCTCTAGCTCATTCTGAGCCCGCTACGTGAAGCATCATCACAACCAGTGAGCACTCGGGATGCAAAATCCTTCCTTTAGGAAAAGAGCGAGCGCTGTCTGCAAGCTTCTCTCTCTGTCTCGTCCCCCCTCTCTCTCCGGGTCTCTCTCTCGCTGGCTGGCTCGCTTTTTAATTCGTCAAGCCAGTGCAGATACGGAGCCCGTGTGAGTGTGACAGCTCTGCAAGCTGCTGCGGCTGCATCCCTCGGAGCGAGGCGGACCCTGGCGCATACTAATCAGCTCCAGTGACCAGGCAGCGACGGCATCCTGGCTGTCACTCAAACGCAGAAGGAAGCGCTGGCTCCATAAATACGCGAGGCTTCCGCCCGCCGTGACAGCGAGCGCCACGCAGCCGCGGCTCTGCCCCGCGCTCCCGGCGCGCCGCTCCCGGATGCTCCGGCCCGGCGGCTCCGAGGCGGCTCCGAGGCGGCTCCGAGGCGGCTCCGAGGCGGGTCCCAGCGCTCCGAGCCGCGCACATCCCGCTCCGCACCGCCCCGGGATGCGGCTGCCCTGGAAGCGCCCTGGAAAACGCAGCCCCGAGCCCGCTTTCGGGAGCAAAGCGGCCAAAATAACGAAAAGGCAACTCGTGGTAACCTGGGAATTCGCTGAGAGCCTGAAATGTGGGAGTGGGGCAGGGGGAATCACGGTTTAGCGCTGTGCAATCGTTCTCCCATCACGAGTCCTATAATATCTCCCCTCAGCACTGTGCTGGCTGTCTCCAGCTAAGAGTTAAACTGAATTCTGACTCTACAGACAGAGATCTATAAAAGGGGGGTAGGACAGATGGAGGACCTTTATTCCTTCTGCAGCAGCCAGAAATGCTCATTCCTACATTAAAATCACACACACTCAGAGTTTATGGTCCAGGTGCCAGGTGCTATATCCCAAACCCCAGTCTCAGCTCCCAGAACCAGCAGGTACCTCAGAGAGGCATCACAACGCACACAGACCAGATACACTCAGCTGGAAAAAGCAAATGATTTTCCAGACAAAGACAAATATAGAAATGCTGCCAATGCATATGCATAATGCACTAAAATGTGCATCCGGGGGCTGAGCACGGCACCTTCCAGGAAAGCTGCGCCTCCGAACGCTCCCACACAGACACGAGGCCAACAGGCACCACACAGCACCTGGTCTGTTCTCCTGCAGCAAACGGGGAGAGCTGGGCAGCTTTTCATGTCTAAACCTGGCCAGCTTCATGCTTTAACCCCACCACCAAGGGCAGCCTGTCCTGCAGTGTCCTCCCTGGGGAAGGGGCAGGGGTAGGGGTTGATGCTCCTGCCCCATCCTCCAAAAATTTGAGAGATCCCCGGGGAATGCCCCATGGCCTCTCCCTTTATTCCAATAAAGCCAGAATGGACTCCTCTGTCTCCTTTTTGGACATAAACCTCTGGTGTTTGTGGATTAATTTTCATAACAACACCAACACCAAACCCAGCTGTTCAATGCAAGGCTTGCTTTCATTTTCTTTCTTTGCCAGAGAGCTCCCTCAAAACCAGGAGGGTCCTGTATCCACCCCAAACACCAACAAAGGAGAAACTGGGTCTTCACAGGGCTTCCCTTGATGGCCTCCACTCTGGTTTGTGCCAGACCAGCACTCAGCCAGCACCATCCTGCCCATTTCTGACCAGCTCTGGAGCATGTGCAGGCTGTGATGTGTTTGCAGATGCAGAGGCTGGGCTGTGTTGAGCAGCATTAGAAACAAGAACAGTTCTGGTTCCTTATGTGGTTTATTTTGGGTGATAAGTGCCAGCCAGAGACTCCCTCCTGCTCTGTCCAGGCAGGGAGTTTCTCATGCAGGAGGGCAGTGAAAAGCCCTTTTTCACCTGTAAAATCACAGGAGGCTCCTTTAAAGCTGCCCCAGGCTGCCCTGTTAGCACACAGGCCAGGCTGGATCCAGGTGATGGATCTGCCTCACCCCCAGCTTCCAAACCTGCATTTTCTATCAAGGATCCATTTTTAGGATAGCCAGTCTGTCTGATGTAATTTTAGACTAATCAGAATAGCAAACATAGAATGATTTGGGTTGGAAGGGACCTCGGAGATAATTTTGTTCCAACACGTAATAGATGTGGAATATTTATTATTATTGCTACCATCCTTTCCCAAAACAACACAGGCAATTTTCCAAACCATAACCTGAACTTACAAAAACAGCCAGGAAATTCCAGTTTCAATCTCAGAAGCAGACACGACTTCCCCACAACATACAACCAGCCTGAATTCAGAGGGGTTTTATGGTCACTTTATCTTTTCCTCTGAACTGCAGTGAGCACAGAGGGAGCCTGGGTGTGGAGCCCAGAGGAAATGTTAGAAGCAGCCCGGTGGGGATGTTCTGCTGGTCCACACCCCCCCAGGGCCTGGGGACCCTCAGCAGGCACAGCCCATCCCTGGCTCTGCCTCCTGGAGGTGCCACAGCGAGGTTTCAAGGCAGAAGCCCTGCAGGGAGCCTGGGGAGCCAAAGCAGGGCAGCGGGAGCAGCAGGGGCTGGGAACCCTCCAGAACAAAGGTGCACACCTCACACATGCTCACTGAGCGCTTCCGGAGCCCAACGGGAGGGATTCACTGCCAGCACCGAGCCTGGCAGCGCTGGGCTGGCATTCTGCGAGAGCTGAGCCACTCAGAGCGCGGGGGAGGGCACGGATTACAACAGAGCCATAGAACCACAGCCCCGCCTGGGCTGCCGGCCCCAAACCCCACCACGGGAGGTTGTGGGGACCCCACTGCTGTGCTGCCTGCCCTGAGGAGCCCGGGGGATGCTGCACCCGGGGATGCTGCACCCGGGGGATGCTGCACCCGGGGGTGCTACACCCGGGAGGCTCAGCCACAGCACCCCCTTCCCCAGGTCCAACATCCCCTAACAGACCAGGCAGGAAAGCCCCGGGTGCCTCCCCTCACCCAGGGACACTTTTGGGGCTCCAGAGGAGGCTCTGTGTATGTAACAGCAGCACAAACAGATTTACTGCAGAGAAGCTTCTATTTAAATGATATTCGCAGTATTCCCAACAGTACCTGCTGCTTTATATAATTTCCCATGCCTTTTGCGTGCACTAAATGTTAATTTTACTACGAAAATGGATGGTACCTTCTCTTAGAAGCCTTCCTGATAAAGCACACCTACACAGCAGGGGTTTATATAAAACCACGGTGAAGTTGAACTTCATAGAATTCTTTGTGGGAAGTTTGGTCTAAGGTTCTGTACAGAGCGAAAGGAGGAAGGGGAAGATTTGTATCAGTTACATAAACCACACATCCCTCAGTGCACAGAACACGCTACAGGAGCTTTGGGAACACGGTTTGTGATACAGGACCAGCCAGGGTTTGTACTGGACCAGAAGGGAGGGAGGAATTTCAGCACCTCTGCGAGGGACAGCAGCGGGGAAGGAGCCGGGGAAGGAGCCGGGGCTCCGCTCACATCGCACCCATCCCGCTTTGTACCCGCACCCAAAGGATGGACACGGGTACAGGGCAGGCAGTTCTGGACACCCGAGTAACAAACAGGGGGCCCTACACTGGCATTAATTACAATACAGAAATTCTGCAAGCCAAGGAAGCGGATGATGCCAAATCCTCCCGTGCGGAACGCGCCGGGCTCAGCCTTGTGACCACGTCTCCCTCCAATGGATGTCTCCAGTAATCAGCACATCCCTCTCCTTGCAGCTCGGCAAACACAGCAGCCAGGGTCTGGGGCTGCAGTGCTGACAGCTCCTGCACTCCCCGAGCAAGGACAGCCCCCAGGTCCCCACACCATGAGGTGCCAGGACAGTGCAGGGGCTGGGGCTGTGCACGGTGTCAGCCCCAATTCCCTGTCCTGATGTCAGCCCCAATTCCCTGTCCTGCTGTCAATCCCTGCACAGCGTAACACCCTCCACTCTGGGACAGGCACAGTGCAGTAACTTATTTTAGATGCCTAACCTTGGAAGAGGAAACTCAGACTAAAGATTGTGTCACAATTACAAAGGAATATCATGTCTTCATTATGTTGTGTTTCCCACTGTTAAAACTAACTGAAGCCTGACATGAAGAAATGTAAAACCACACACACAAAATAAATCAGATAGACTCCTCAGAGGCAGTCTGGAGAGTTAGATGTTCCTGTGGCAGGGCTTGTACCCTGCTGGGTTTCCTTTAGACTGGTCAGGGCTCTAGTCCATCATGAACAATTCCAATTGACCATGAGGAGCAGAGTTCTGTCCCAACACATCAGCTCCACCTTCTATTAACTGAGAAAATGAGCTACTAAACTCTTAGCCTTAATTAACCAGAGAATTCTGGCCATGCTAGTGTAGGAAGCAGTGTGGCAGGGCCCTGGGATGGGACAGGAGGAGCCCAAATCTGCTGCCCTTTGGCCAAAGGAGCTGGGTCTCAGTGAACTGGGGGAAATTTCACACAAAGCAGTGTGGCTTGTGATTCTGAGCAGGAATAAAACTGGTCTGGATGGATGAAATCCATGGCCAAGGGGAAACCACTGCTGGTGGCTGTCAGCCCCAAACTGCTTCAGCTCCTTTGTACTCCCACCTGGAGCACAAGCTCTAACCTAGAGCTTTCTGGCACCATGAGGGAAGTTCAAACTTTCCAGCTGAATTAATCCTGCCCCCCAGAAGGAAGAGGCAGCCGTGGTTCCCAGGGATGTGTGAGCACCTGCTCCTCCATTCCCAGGGATGTGGAGCACCTTCTCCTCCATTCCCAGGGATGATTCCCAGGGATGGTTCCCAGGGATGTGGAGCACCTCCTCCTCCATTCCCAGGGATGTGTGAGCACCTCCTCCTCCATTCCCAGGGATGTGGAGCACCTCCTCCTCCATTCCCAGGGATGTGTGAGCACCTGCTCCTCCATTCCCAGGGATGTGGAGCACCTCCTCCTCCATTCCCAGGGATGTGTGAGCACCTGCTTCTCCATTCCCAGGTATGTGGAGCACCTGCTTCTCCATTCCCAGGGATGTGGGAGCACCTTCTCCTCCACTCCCAGTGCCCCACACTGGGTGCTCACAAATGCTGCTGTGACACTGGACACCAGGGGGTGACTCACAGAGTCCAGCAGAGATTATAAGAAAACCATTAAATTATTTTTTTCCTAAATCTAGGCAGGAATTAAGCTCAGGGTTTCAGAGATTAAAGGCCAGTGAGATTAGGATTTGCTGTTTCCAAAAAGGAGGATTTCCTTAAGCTGGGAGTTGCCTCTTTTTCCTTTCTCTTCCCAGAATGCCTGACAGAGCCCTCTTTCCATCCTGGGCCAGATGGGAGGCACCAGCCTGAGAGCTGCAGAGCTGCTGCAAAGGCAGATTTTTTTCCTCAGGAATCTCCATAATCTTTTATGTTTATGAAATAGCTTCATGGGAAGCTTTAAAAATCCCCAAACGCCTAAAAGTCCTTACCCAAACTGCAAAATGGAGCAATACTTGTAGAGACTTGGACTTGGGCCTGATTTTGGCTGTGAAAAATCAACTTTCCAGTCACCACAGTTCCTTGCCTGCCCACTCCATCCCTCAAATGGAAAGTTTCCTCACTGTCCACATGAACTTGGCACTTTTTTCCAGTAATTTCCTCTTCCTAAAGGACTGCAGAAGCTGAGAGACAGCAAAGCAGCAAAGTGGGAGAGAAGGTGGATGTGAGAGAGAGCAGGGAAGGACCACATGAAGCAAGATGCCTGGAGTGCTGGAAAGAGAAGAAATTCAGTTCCTAAGCCCACTTCTGCAATGTTCTGAGCACACAGGGCACTGCTGGAGGTTGAATTCAGCTGCACCTGCATGACCACCTGGCCAAGAGCTGCACAAAAAGCTTCCCAAAAAGCTCAGAGGCCATGGGGAAGGACCTGAGCATCTCCAGGCCACTGCTCCAAGCATTCAGTGAAAAAACCCACACAAATTGCACCCAAAGATGGGCAGCAGCTGAGCCACAGCAGTGATGTCCCCATGGAATCAGTGCCACAGCCTGGGACACTACACAGACCATGCTGAAATGGCACAGAGAGCCTGTCAGGGGGGGTTAAGTCCATTGTGCTCCTCTGGATTGCACTGAGAACAAATCTTCTATTTTTAAATTGACTTGAACTTAAAGCATCGAGACAGGCTAAAATCTCCTGCCCCTGGCAATGGTGGAGGAGTGCTTTCTGCTCTCTTTGCATCTACTGCACACACCAGCCTGCACTCCAGAAGCATCTTCAGATTCCCAGTGGTGAAAAAGAAAATAAAACCCCCTCAAATCCTGCAGAAATCAGATGTGGTAACACCAATTACCCTGGTCACAGAGAAAGACTTCAGGGGCTGAGCAAGTTCTGTTTAAAAGGACCCATCTAATTCTGATGCTCAACCTTATGTAAGCTCTCCTTGTCTGAAAAAAACCTCAGCCTCTGGCCTAAAGGAACACAGAGACCTTTATTCCTTAATTTCATTTCTCAACTTTTGGGTTCACTGTTGAGCCTGGAAAAACGTGAAGAAAGCAAAGCCCAAAGTGCAGAAAAATGCAAGCCAGGTCCCTTCCTTGGGGGAAGACAAGTGCTCCCTCCAGGCACTCTGACATTAAATTACAGAATCTTCACATCAGCACATGTCTGGGCAAAGTGCTGTGTGAAAAATAAATTATTACATGCTAGAAACTAAATTCTGAATTCTGAATTCAGGGTCAGTGTCACCCAGAGAAATTCAGCTGCAGAGGCACAGGGAAACTCTTTGGCATGAAAATCAAAGGGTGCATTTCAGCACCTGCAAGGGAATGAGGAGGAAAAGCAGTCGGCCAGAGCTCCCTGCGGCCTCCTCACCCCCCTCCTGTGACACTTGGCTCTGGCTTCCCTGGGCTTCTCCTCGTCAAGACACTGAGAAAAGGAAAAACCATCTCATTAAGAAGCTGACCCATGGGTCTCATGTTCTTCACACAAATTAACCCAGAGAACTGGATGTGTTTCACAGAAATCCTTTTCTCCCCCTCTCTCTGCCTCCCAAAAAAAGGAGAGGGAACAGCCTATTGAATCTGGCACTCTTTTAATGAAGAAAACACTGCAAGCCAACCTAATGAAGTAGGAATTCCAGATGGATGGCAGTAGGTGTATGAATAGAACATAGTGCACTCATTTTTATCAGCAATATCAGCATTAAAAAAGAACTTTAGAGCCTTTCTCTACTTTTTTTTCCTTTCTCCCAGCAAGGCAGGTGAATGCCAGGAGGCTCCATTCCCTCTCCCAGCTCAGTGGGATTCCTTGCAGTGACTGAGCACAGGCTGCTGCCTTCCAGGAACGGCCAGCACTGCCCTCCTGCAGTTTGTGACAATGTGTGACAGCCCAGGGGACAGTGGCTGTGCCAGAGGGACCCTGGCTGTGAGGGATCACAGGGACAATGCCCCTGTGTGGGACACAGGAAGGCACCTGGTGCTGTGCTGGCACAAGCAGCACATTGGCAGTTCTGTGCTGGGGAGCAGCAGCACCAAAAGGAAAATCCAGGGGGATGGAGCTGAGGTTTGTTTTCTGCCTGGAACAGGGCCCTGCAGGAGTGGTGAGTGCTTCAGGTGCTGCTGAAACAACCTGGCAGACCAGGTGTGGTGCAATTCACTGTGTGCCCAGCACTATCCTGGGTCACACCCAAGGAATTCTGCAGCGTGGCAGAACGGGAGGGAGGGGCTGGGATCCCCTCTGAACACATTTCGGTACAAGAGCACAACTCCTTGGCTTCACTGGGAGTCACCTGAGCTCCAAACAAGGAATTCTTTACTTCTCATCCACACTAAGCTGGAGTTGCCCCAGCCTGAGCCTGCACTCCTGCCTTTCCCAGACACAGCACTCGGCCAGTCCCTACCAACACCTCTCCTCTCCCTGCCCATATTACATAATAAGCATCTTTATTTTTTTTTTCATAAGTTGTCTTTTCATAACAATAGAAACTATTGGAGCCCGAGATAACTTGATGAATTTTTCCTATTATCTAAGAGCTTAGTCACTCAGGGAATTAGTCATGTTCAAAATAACAGCCAGGCTCAAAGAGATTCAGAGCAACCATTCCAGAGCAGAAGCAGCTAATGTCATAAATACATTAAGATGTCAGCTTGAAGCATTTCAGAGATTTTTCAAGAAGTGTTCAAAAAAGAAAAACCCTTTGATGAGATACAAGGAAATCAGGTTCTCAGCAGTTAAAAACCGTTGTGCTTTGCAAAGGCTGCGGTGCTCAAACACAAACCCTGAGCAGGAGGGACAGATGGACACGGTGACCACATGGGGTGTGTGGCTTCCCAGCAAGCACAGCCCGCTCAGAGCTCCACAAAATCCTGCTTCCTATGCCTATGGCACCCTCCCAGGGTTTTCCAGACATTCCTGATGTATGTCAAGAGACACAGGAGTTACTGGTGTGTCCCTTATGCAGCAGGTGGGAACCCCATGGAAATGGAGCCAGGCCTCCTCCCAGCCCCTCCTGGGACTGACACAAGGACAATCATCGGCATGGAGCAAGGATTTATCAAACATTTTTATTTACCACAGCATCAGCTCCTTTTTAACCTGGATATTTGGCAGAGCAGCACCAGCAGGAGGCTGGAACCCCAAATTGGGAGAGAAATGGAAAAGTAAACAGCAACTATGTAAGAAAAATCCCACAAAGAAATGCATTTGGTGGGATGGACCTGGGGCTTTGGGGGCTCCAGCAGCACCCACAGAATTCTCCACTGCATGCAGAGCTCAGGCAAGCCAAGCAGCAACCTCCAGTGACAGGAGACCTGCATGAACAGGAACAAACTTCCAAATGTCCCACTCTGCTGGAAAATCCCTCCCTGCTGAGGCCACAGGGCATGGAGAGCAGGCAGCATCCTCTGCAGGACACCCACAGCACTCAGGAGCTTGCTGGGGCTGCTCCAGCAGCAGCCAGCCCTCCCTGCTCCCTTTGATCTCTGCAGGAAAACTGCTCTGGGCCTCTTCAGTCCCATTTTCCCCCAAGGCCTGGATATCACAAGCTCCTCTTTCCACCCTGCCCTGGCCTGGCAGCTCTCCACCAGCTGCTTTTGCTTATCCAAACTTTCAAAACTGAAAGTCAAACTCAAATTCCTTTTTTCTACTTCTCTTTTCCAGACTTCACATTGAGATTTTTAGGATTGTGGAGTGCAAAGAGTACTTTGTGCTTCCAATACCCTGTGATTTTCAGACTGTTAAGTGAGGAAAAATGCTGCTGACCTGCCCCACTCAGAGGCATCTCTACCACTTGCAGCTTTTGGCCCTTTGATTCACTGAATTAATTTTCACCATATTTTGGGTTGTGATATTTACAAGTTTACTTTTTTCTTACGAAAGAAATGGAAAATATTGACAGCAGCTTGATTTTAAGTATTTCAACAACAGGCAGTGTAAAAGTATCATTATTTATGGCTGTGGAAGAAAAAAGCTGGGACTGCACCTATTGAAGGTGATGGCTGCACTCACCTGGACTGTCACAGGCACAACATTAAACCCAAAAGAGACCCTTTGTGAGGAAACACCATGGAATATTTGCACTTGTGTTACCTGAAATACAGTCAAAGACTTGGGAAAAAACTCTGCCCTTGTCAGATAAAAAACTATTCCAGAAGAGGCTGAATTTTGTCCTGATTTAATCCAACTCATTTGATTACCATGCTGGATCAATACCCTCTGAAGAATGCCAGACCAAATAATCATTGCACTCACACACTGCTCAGATGTGCAGATTGATTCTCATCACTACCAATGACAATTAGCTGCATTTTTCTAGATTAGGAACAGATACTAGAGAGTTTAGCAACGTGGTACCAGTGAAGCATGGAAAACACCCCCGTGGGATGCCAGCATAATTGGCAAAAGATTAATTGTTTAAAAAATGGGAAGCAGCACATGCAAAGGAGGGAAAAAAGAAGCTCCAACAGCTTAATATTATGGAATAATAGCTTGGATTTAGGGGCTGATTTGGGAAAAAAACACCTGCCACAAGAACAAAAGGTACTATCACTTGTAAAGCATTAGTGACATGCTTCTTAAAGATGAGTAACTCTGAGTCTTGAACCCAAGCTGAGAACAATAGAAAACAGCATTTTGAATAAATCAGTGCTGTGCAGAATTTGGGAGAAACTAGGCTAAAATCCAGGTTTTGACCAATGTGCCTGAGCAGAACAAAGTCCAGGGGTGCTGCCAGAATAAATGTGTATTGCTGGTCTTCAGCAGCACAGTGAAAATAATACTGGAGTTAAAAAGACAGCTGGAAAACCACACCAGAGACTCAGTGCCCATGGAAATGGGTCCAGTGATGCTCAGGATGAAAGGCTGAGGTTCTGCACTGCATGGGAGGCTGTGTGAACAGAGCAGCCAACCTTCACTCAGGAGCAGAGCTGGCTGGTAGTTCCACAGCACATTTTAGCCAGCAGACTGAGGTGATAATATTCCCACTCAATTACTGAAATGCAGCTGATGTGGAATAACTCACTTGTTTAGCACAGATCACCAAATAATCAATATCTGAAGTACTAAAATTTCAAATAACTTACCAGTAGGGACAGCAAGGAAATTGTGCATTGGAGGGAATATTGTTATCCACACTAGCACTTGGCCAGGACACCTAGACTGACACATCTTGTCTTGCTAAAAGAGCAGAACTTGTAGGGACCAAATGTTGGCAGGACCTTGGCTTTAGGTGCTCCCAGCATCCCTGTGCCCCAAGGGCAGGACCCCTGACCCCTCGGGCCATCCATGCCCAGGGACACAGACTCCTCACCACCAGGGACTGCAAACACCTTCACAGGATTTATCTTATTTGGTTCAGTTTCACTTTGCTGCTTTGAAATAATTTTTTATTTTCAGATATCTGGAGATATGTGGAGTATCTCCAAACACCGCTGAGGCTGCTGAACTGCTGTATGAAATACAGAAACCACAGCTCTCTCTTTTATTTCTCCCTTGTTAGAGGGAGCAATATTGGGGAATTCCTGCTACAAAATCAACTAATGGAGTTTTACTTCCCCCAAAAAATCTCTTTTATTACACCCTACAGTAACCACTGTAATTTCTCTTGAAAAGAAAGCAAAGATTAGACTAATGAGAACAGAATAACACAGCCGGCAGCACAGAAGGGACCTGGGAAGATGAGAGGGCAAGAAGGCGTCAAGTCCTGCGCTGGGGCAATTAGGAAAGCACTTTGTCCTGCAGCAAGCCAGTCCCTCCCCAGCGGGGCTCAGCAGCCACCGGGGAGAAGGGGGAAAGGGAGGCAAAAGCCCCATCCGGCTTCACTTTTATCCCTGACACGGGGCGGGACAAGGAGGACAGAGGAAAGACTCCCATCCCTCCGGGTGCTCCGAGGGTGGAAGGCGGCAGCAAAACCCCCGAGGTGCTGCTAGGTGCCAGACAAGCCCTAACCAGGACCCCAAACAAGCGCATTGTGCTGCAGGCTGCTGCCTACACCGCACAGGGCACTGCCAGCACCGGCGGAGCCCTGCGGGAGCACAAACCCCCGGGCCGTGTGTGTGAGGAGCGGGGAGGGCATGGAGAGAACGGGCAGCGATCCCTCCCGAAGGCTCCCCGCAGGCAGCAGCATCTGCCCATGCCCTGGAGCCGAAACGCGGGGGCTGAGCCGGGTGACGCCAGCTCGGCCTGAGCCCTGTGCCCGAGCCGGGAGCAGCCCTAGGGATGGGGGAGCCGGACCAGCCCTCAGGGATGGGGGCGCCGGACCAGCCCTCAGGGATGGCCGAGCGGGAGCAGCACCGAGAGAGCCGAGAAGGGCAAATCCAGCAGCACCTGCAAAGCGCAGCCCCGCACGGAGCCGTGCGGGAAATGCCAGTGCAAAGGCGGGCTGGGGCGGAAGGAGCATCTCCGAACACCCGCATCGCTTCCCGGGGAAGTTTCTCACTGGGCTGGGGGAACTTCCCCGCTTCCCCCTGGCCATGCAGCCCTCGGAGCCGGCTCGGCTCGGCTCGGCTGGCAGGGCGGCAGGAGCTGCCTTGGCGGCTGTGCCGAGCCGGAGGAGTGTCTGTGTCTGCCAGGCTGCTGCAGGCGCGCCCAGGCTCGGCACGCCGGGCTCCCCCCGCACCGCAACTCATCATCGGGCGGAGGGGCACGGTGACAGGTCCCGGCTGCCCCGGGCACAGCCAGCCCTGTGCCGGCACTCCTCTCCTCCAGTGCTCTCCCACCGCACACCCCACACGCCGGGGAACCGGGCAAACCCTGTGCTCCCCCCCACGAACCCACCGGCTCGCCCTACGGAACCCCCTCCCACGCCCCGAGGCATGCCCACCCTCCTTCCTTCCTTTCAATTCCTTCTTTTGCTCAGCAGTTTGGGAATGCAGAGTCTATAAAATGGCTACAGAGTGATCAATGGTTTCAAGGACAGGGAGTAAAGGAGGAGTCAGGAGATAGGACGGAGGTTCATTTCCCTGTCAAAGTACTGCAATAAGAGGAAAAGAGAAAGACATAGCTACCTGAACTCACCATTCCTGTTCCATCCCTTAGCCACTGCATCTTGCTTCTGATGATGTCCTTATTATCAGGGAGGGGAAGGAAAAAAAATCCCTACTGCCTGGCGAGAGCTGGCAGGAAAAAAAAGAAGCCCCCCACCCCCACCCTAGCCTGGAGCTTTCAGTCAGCCATCCCTCAGCCCGGCAATCCCGTGCCTGTCAGGAGCACGTTATTAGCAGCCTCCTCACTACCTGGGATTTGTGCTTATTTATTTCAGTCACGGACCGAGGGATTTGAGGGGAGGGGGATGTCCTTTTTCTTTCTTTTTTTTTTTTTTTTTCCCTGCCGTGCTTTGAAACTCTGCAGGAGGGGAGGGGAGTGGAAGGGAGGGGAGGGAGGGGGGAGCGATGCGAACTTGGGGAGGGTCCCCGCGGGCACCCCGTGCCTTCCTGCCGGGGCCGGTCACCCTCGCCCCCAGCGCTGCAGGACGCCGGCTCTGCAGAGCCAGCACATGCTCCACGCTCAGCAAGGGCTGGGGATTTTGCTGACGTTCAAAGGGCAGCAGGTTCTCATTCTGCTCTGCACATGAACAAGGATGAGTCCCCTTCCCACTGACAGCAAAGCTCTCGGCCCAGCCCAGCGCTGCACCTGCCCGGGGTGATCCTCCCCCAGCACCGGCGCCCAGCTCCCCTCTCCGCCTGTTCATCCCCTGCCTGCTGCCCCGGATTTCCCCCACTTTCTGGCCACAGCTGCACACTTAAGAAAGCAAACACACTCGCTAAGCGTTGCTCATCGATCCGGCCACCCACCACGTCGAGGGAGAGGAGCTGGCGGTGTCTGGCGCTGGTTAGAAGAGGCGGCGGCAGCATATGGGATGTGTAGAGCCAACTGGGAACGGGGCTGAATCCTGGCGGATCCTCCAGCCGGGACACGCACGTCGACATGGTCCTGCCCATGCTGGGACAGCACACGGGGCTCCAGCACCTGGCCAAGGCCGCTCACGGCGCCGGTGGCGCAGCCCCCGCCGCCATCCCGGGGCTCGGTGCCCACAGGAAGGGGCAGCCCGCAGAAGGACTGACACACCCCTGAGGACAGGAAAATGCCCCACCAATATTCCCAAAATCCCCTCTCTGGCAGCTGAGTCCGCAGGGATGGGACAGGGCAGGTAGGAACCCTGGAGACAACGTGGGGAATGGCCGGCAGCGTGCTCTGGGCACAGGCAGGACACTGGGGACACTGGACAGGCTGGATCCACGCACAGGATATGCTGTAAAATCTGTGCAGGAGCTCCAATCTCCTCACTTACAGCTGCAGAGGATTTAGGGTTGTGTTTGTAAGGGTTTTTTCTCCACGCCTCAAGGGCAGAAGGGCATTTGGATCTCCCGCTCCTGGCCTCTGGAGGAGTCAACATTTTTCCTGCAGCTGGAGATTTTGAGTCAGGGAACAACACGCAGCTCCTCGTGACTGCCACTTTCTGCTGGTCCTGTGCCACTCAGCAGGATCAGGGCTTAGGTGTCTTCACTTATTTATTGAAATGGGACAGACCAGAAATGCAGGCAGGACTGAAGGATGCTGCCCAGCATCTCTGCACTGCTGGGGCCCCACACAGCCTGCTCCAGTTCCATCAAGCCACATCCCATCACCTCTTGCACAGGCACTGACAGCCATCATTATTCCCAGACATGGCTGACAAAAGGAGGAGTCAGGAGGCAAATGCTTATAGCTGTCCAAACTTTGGAATTCTGCCTAAGTTTCCAGTGACAGAAACACCAGGCAAGTTATTTACATCCACAGGAGGGCTCTGGTTGGAAAATCCCACCTCTGACAGCCACTCTGGAGTGTGTTGTCAATCCTCTCCTCTCTGGGGAGGGCCCCACCTCCTGCAGCAGGTGATGGTCACGGCTTTGTGCAGCCCTGGAATTCAGATCTCACAGGTACTTCACCTGTTCAGGGTGTCAGGCACAGCCAGCACAGCCTCGCCAGCTGACGTAAAACCTGCAGGGCCTGGGAGGGCTGGGACAGCAGAACTGACTGACAGACAGACAGACAGACAGACATCCTGAGTGGACACTGCTTCCCTCAGAAACTTGCACTCAAAACAGAGCAATGATCAGGTTATCTCTAAGTGAAAGGGAAATATTTTTTCTACCAGGAAATGTTAAATGAGATCTGCCCTGTTGTCACCACACACAGAGAATACAACAGTGACCCTCTTAAGCACAAGATCAGCTTTAAACCATGCACTGCATCATCCCAGTAACTCCACTGACTTAGGCCAAAGCTGCACCCTGGCAGTGCCAAGGGAAGGGGATTTGTGTGGCACATCCCACCCTGCTGCTCTGCCTGGGAGTGTAGATCTGGAGGAGAAGGACAATTTCTGTGGAGGACTGTTACACACTAACAGAATGATCCCAGTTTCTCTCCTCCTGCCAGCTGTTGACCAGGCCTGTCAATAAGGCTCATATTCCACTGTTTCACTGCCTATGCCTTGTTTATACCAAGCTGATCTGAGAAGCAAACCAAGAGTTGCCAGGTTAGTTCTTGCTCCCTGCAAAGGTGCTGAAAGGCAAGAATGCCCCAAGATCAGCCAAATCTCTGAATGGGCAGCAGGCTGCACACAATCCCATCCTGCCCAGAGCGCTGGGGCAGCCGTTCTCTCTGGCACAGGGAACCTCAGAGAGAACCCAGCTGCATTTCCCTGCCAAGAAAATGCACCTCTGCTGCCTCATTGTCAATGCAAAGTACTCTGCAGGCAGCCAGCGGGCAGGGGACCAAGCCCAGAGTCCCTGCCAGAGCAGGGGGAGCAGGGAAAAGCCACCTGTGAGCTTCTTCTGGGTCCTGTGCAGGGCCAGGAGTGGGCTCTGATGATCCCTGTGGGCTCCTTCCAGCCCAGGATATTCAGTGACTCTCTGTTTTTCCACTTCCCCACACTGTAATAAAGCATCTTCCAGGGAAGGGCAGCACGTGCTGGCTCCTGTGCCAGGTGTGCCAGGGGATGCTGCAGCCCAGCACACCCCAGACATGGAATATTAGCAGGCACACCCTGAGCTGGGTGTGAGTCACAGAGCACTGTGGGATTGTGCCACGGGTACTGCTCTGCTAGGAAAACCCACAGTGCCCACAGGGGAACAGAGGCAGCTCTCAGTGTGTGCTGCTTGGGCACTGCAGGCTCCTGCCCTGGCATTTAGGCTGCAAACAAATGGGATTTCTACCACCTGTGTGAGCACATCCCAGTGGGGAGGCAGGACCAGGCTTTGCTCAGGTGGTTTGTCTGGGGGATCACTCCAGAGGAAACCCCCAGGAAGAGCTCCAGGATTGCTCATCAATAACACAATGTCCCAGTCAGTCTCAGCAGAGCTGTGGTCTGGTCACAGCCTCCAAAAATTTCTCTCTCTCTCTCTCTCTCTCCAGAATAAGGACCAAAATCAGCTGGTGTGCCTCAGTCCAGTCTGGAGTCTCCTTGTGACTGCCAATGACACCAATAATGGGCAGGAACCTCCCAGGGGAGCAGAGGAGGGAAGGCAGGGAAGGAAGGGGCAGTGAATACTTCTGCAGTAGGAGGGACAGCCTAAATTATCAAATTAATGCCACTTTTCCACGTGGAATTTATTTTCTCCTCATTCCCTGCAGCTGGAGAGCCACTCAAAAGCCAAGCTGAGTATGAGCAGGAGGACACAGAATCACATCACAGTGAAACAGCAAAATAACCTCCATCCCTGTGCCTCATCCAGCACATCTGGAGTCACGGCAATGGCACACAGGGGACTTTACCAACATTCCCACTGCAATCCAGTCTCCAATCCTATCCTCCCAGAAGCCACCCTGCTCTCCCAACATTTACAGTATTGCAGGGCAGCTTTGGGAGCAGAGCCCTGGTTTGAGACACCCAGAACACAGCCCTGGGATCCCAAACATGAAGGTTCCTTTTCCTGCAGCCTGTGAGAGCAGCGCTGTAGGATTTCATCTGCCTCTCCTCTTTTCTTCCTGCTATTGTGTTACCACATCACCACTGAAATCTCCTTCAGACCTTCAAGGCCTCCCTTCCTTAACCCCACTGGAGGAGTTTTGTTCTAAACCACTCCCTGGATGTGGGAACTTTTGCCAAAATGTTTTTTCCTCCACCCTGCTGCTGTTTTCTTGAGGGGATTTCCTTTCTTTTGCTTTTCACCTCTGCCTTCCCTCCCCAGCTACAATGCTGCACTGGAAAACATCCCCCAGCCAGCAGCTCCCCATTGAAATTTCAGCTGGAATTTCCTCTCTGAGGCAGCAGAGGCTGGCAGTGCCCTTTGGAGAGTCCTGCCACACGCTGGTATTTCACTGCTGCAGAAGGCAGATGTTCTTCATTCCATATCAGAGAGCACAAATATGTTCCTGCAGTCATTGTCTCTATTGAACTGCAAAGAACAGGCACCAAATCCTACAGGTTAATTAATGAGAAAGGAGGGGACTTTGTCTAACCTCTACTAGGAATTACCCAGCCTGGCTTTATAAACCAATCAGCCACGCTACAGAGCTATGAAACACGTACCTTCCTGCAGGAAAAAAAGCCCAAACCCCATGGAATACTCTCATAATGGCCCAGTGCCTCCCTGATTAGCACAGCAATAACACAGTGCTTCGGGCTCTTGCAAAGTATTATTATTATTTATGGTACATTACAAGGGAGTTTGTTTGTTCTTTAATAGGAGATGACATATTCAGAAGCCCAGATCCGAGTGTCCTCCTGAACTAACTCTGACACAAAGATAGTTTCAGTCATAAATTATAGAATCATAGAACCACAGGACTGGAACAAGTGCCTGGAATGCTTTGCTCTGATGGATGTGATTGGGATCTGGCTGTTTACCACAGCAAGGAGAGACATCAGTACCTGAGAGAGAACCAGGGGCTTCCCCTGCCTGCCAGGGGGACACAGTGGCCACTGGCAGGGACAGACAGGGCAGCCCAAAGCTCTCCCCCTGCTCCAAACCCCTTCTCCAGTCTGATCAGCTGCATGCACACTCTGTATGCTGGTACAAACTCCAGTTATTTCTAATTTAATGATGTGCATTGGGCATTATTAATTAATTGCAGTATTTATATTTAGCAGTCACAGTGCAAACAGCCCCCATCTGGCTGCAGGCAGAGGTGTGTGGCACACACAGCCTGCTCCATGGGGAAGGAGGGCATGGATTGGGCATGGATTGGGCATGGCCACGCTCCCACAGACTCCCCTCCAAGGGCTTCTTGTGGGATTTTACCAACAATATGCTAGCTTCAGTTTTGGAGAGAATCAAAACAAACTGGAACTTTTACAAAAGCCCTAGTGGGAAACCACAGTTTGGAATCCTGTTTGTAAAAAGCACATTTTTTATTAAGTAACATCTTCAGTTCACTGCCCACAGCCTGCCAGACACACAGAGGTTCCTCCCAGCCCTCTCCAGTCCATTCAGCCCTTGGGAAGGCAGGAAAACAGGCAAATCCTGGATCTGCCTCCTTCCAAAACATCTCCTTCAACATGGGCTGCATATTGTTTACTATTCCTTCTCCTGTCACCCCCGCCTGACTGACAAGACTCCTCATGCCTCAACCCATTTGATTTGCTAATATCTCTCAACTTTTTCCATTTGCAAAGCTCCCACCTCTGCTTTAATGAACCCAAGGAGTCTGTTGCCAAGGAACGCTCTCTGTTGCCATGCCCTCTGCTTTAGAGGTGAAAATTAACAGCCTGCAGACAAATTAAACTCCTTGGGTGATGAGGAAAGCACCCCAGTTCAGATCCCCAAGCCCAGTAAAGTCTCTCCAATGCATCCAAGTTTTCTTTATATCCATCTGTCACTAGCACTGCCCTAGTTCTGCTTATTGAGGGAAAATCCTATGGAGATTAAAAAAAGGAATAAAACTAAATTTGAAACTGAAAGGGCTTTACAAGCAGCACAATGCTCATATATAAATTCATTTCATTTGTCTACTAAGAGATCTGCAGCCAAAAAATATATATATATTTTTTAAAGAAAACTAGAGCTTAGCATTGCTGTTGTGAGAAGATTGACGGGGAAACAATAAATGCTGCCCTGGGTCATGCATTTTGAGGTCACAAGGGACTGGCAAATCCATAAACCCTGAGGATGTGCAATTCCCTAGTGCCTGGAGGGACAGTCCATGCAGAAGCAGAGGATGGAGCTTCAGGGCCCTCAGCATGGCCCTGTCTCATGGCCTGGGGGATCTCAGAGCCCTGCCCTCTTCCAAAACAAACAGCCAGACTCACACCAAGCTCCTGCCTGTCCCAAACCAACAGCCAGACCCACACTGAGCTCCTGCCTGTCCCAGACCAACAGCCAGACCCACACTGAGCTCCTGCCTGTCCCAAACCAACAGCCAGACCCACATCAAGCTCCTGCCTGCTCCAGACTCACACTGAGCTCCTGCCTGCCCCAAACCAACAGCCAGACCCACACCTGAGTTCCTGCCTGTCCCAAACCAACAGCCAGACCCACACCTGAATTCCTGCCTGTCCCAAACCAACAGCCAGACCCACACCTGAGTTCCTGCCTGTCCCAGACCAACAGCCAGACCCACAACCCAAACTCCTGCCTGTCCCAGACTCACACGGAGCTCCTGCCTGTCCCAAACCAACAGCCAGACCCACACCAAGTTCCTGCCTGTCCCAGACTCACACGGAGCTCCTGCCTGTCCCAAACCAACAGCCAGACCCACACCAAGTTCCTGCCTGTCCCAGACTCACACGGAGCTCCTGCCTGTCCCAAACCAACAGCCAGACCCACACCAAGTTCCTGCCTGTCCCAGACTCACACGGAGCTCCTGCCTGTCCCCTCTCCCCACCCACAGCCCATGGGGATCTCACTGGAGCTCAGTGCTTTGGAGGAGGCAGCCCAGCCTGGTCCTACACCCACACAAACACACAAAGCCCTGGACAGAACTGGTTTTCCTGCCATGGAAAGCACAGCAGTGAACTGGCACAGCCTGATCCAGGCACGGCACAGCTCCCACTCAAACCCAGAGGATTCCTGCCTCCAAACCAACTCTACAGCTTGGTTCTCCAGCAGCAAAGCACAAGGCAAGGAAGGTGGTCCCCCAGGAGCTCTCCTCTCCAGCAGGCAGGTGAGGGTTTAACAAGCAGCTGGGATTTGTGGCCACAGTTGATTGGAATGCACGGAGCCATCGGAGGAGCCTCTCACATTCACTCAGCCCTCCTCCTGCTCTGTTATTTAATTCAAGTTGTGACCCCCTGGCCCCGGATGCTGAGCTGAAGCAGCTCAGCTCCCAGCCCTGTTTTCATGGCCTCAGTCAGTGTGAGCTACCAGGACGTGTTGGGAGCCCCAGGGGTGCAGGGAGCAGCACACAGCAGAGCAGGGAGGGCTCCAGGACCAGCCCAACCTCAGCCCTCCAAGTGGGGGCTGTCCAGTGATGGACACCCAGGACAGTGAGGAGTGTTTTGAGCAGGATGAGGTACATCCAGTCCCTACATGTCCATTTTTCCAGCGTGCCTGGGTCAGGTCAATCTCAAGGTTTCTCCTGCACATTTCTCTCCCTGCTCCCCTGTGCCTGCCCTCAGCTGTGCCAGCCAGGGCACATCTGGGCAAGACAAACAGGAGGGGAAAGGAGCAGCTGAGACCAGCCCCAGCCTCACCAGGAGAACTTCTTGAGCTGGGGCATCATCTGCATGGATGCTCCATCAGCCTAAGGAAACCTCTTTGCTGAGCCTCTCCATTAACTGGAACTATTCACTTTTAGGGCCAGGAACATTTCCCACAGAAATGCTCTTTCAATACTTCAGGCTGCTAAAGCATCGAGAGGCTTCCCTTCTGAGAGAGCCTTGCCTTGAGTCACCCTCTGGAATCAAAGCAAAGCAAAACAAAGAGATTTTCTCTTCCCCACTCACCACCTGAGGGATGTGAGTTCCCCTGATCCACTGCATACCCAGGGCTGTGGCTCTCCAAACCACTCAATGTGCTGCTTTCACTCCCAGCTACTTTTCCAGACCCCTCCAAATCCCACCACAATCCCCTCCTCAGATTTCCACAGGTCCTCCCCACTGGGTTCAATCTGCAAAGGAGAGTTTCAATCTTGCCTCCCTTTTAAAAGAGTATAAAATTCACTTTCTAACATTGCCTTCTTAAGCTCCCACCTCTCTCCCTCCCCTCAGCCCACAGATCCTTGCTGGTGTCCTTTGAAATTGGATACAACTCATTTGCCTACAACAATTACTGCCTGGATGCTTTCATTCCAAAGGAAACCAGCTGCCTCTTGGGCCTGTTGGATTCCAGCAGAGGTGTCATGGTTTGACATCTTTGTATCTCCCAAAAAAACTCACTTCCTTTTCAAACCAGGACAAGAGGGAACAGGCCATGGGCTCCAGGAGGCTGGAGATTCCAGCAGGGGGAACAGGCCATGGGCTTCAGGAGTGTGGAGATTCCAGCAGGGGGAACAGGCCATGGCCTCCAGGAGGCTGAGGCCTGCTGGCTGAGGGGAAGGGCTTTGGTGTGCTCGGTGTGCTGTGGCTAACACCAGCAGACAGGCACACCCAGCAGCAGCCAAAGGTGTCCCCAGGAAGCCATCCCACAGCAGGGATGCCATCCCACAGCAGGGATGCTCGACACAAAGTACAGGGTGTAAAACATGGGCAGGGATCACCCAACAGCTTCCAGAGCATTTCAATCTCAGGCTGTGCACCAGCTGAGGTCTCCAGATGTAAGAAAGGCATTTTGTGCTGTTCCTGTGAGCCAGTGAAGGCTTCCTAAAGATAAGGAAAACCCTGTATATCTCTCGAGGAGGACACCAAGGCTATCCCCATGACAACATGATGGAAGAGAGAAAGTTCAAAGATACAGACTCTAGCTGGCTCACAGATGACATGGCTCCTTGTTTACCTATTGAGAATTTTGTTTCATTCTTATGACCAATGGGTAGTGAATGTGTCTGTTAAGTAAATGTAAATCTCTTGAAAAACTATAAAAGCAACATGTTGCTACAAGAAATCTCTCTTTCGCACCTTCTGATGGAGTTGAGGTGCTTTGCACTGTGTCACGCTCTATAGTGACAGCCGGGAGCAGTCAGATCTCAGGAGCAGTTCTAAAACCACCCCGGAGACATGAAGGGGTGAAACCCAGCGTTGGGACTGCCTGGCAAGCCGTGGTGAATTCCTTCATTAAACACATCCCCAGCGCAAACGAAGCCATAAATATGTGTGGCATTCTCTCCCTCTAGTGGCTGGCGGCTTGGAAATGAAGGGGATGGAACCTGCCCCTGCAATCTGCGGGAACCAAGGGGGCTGTCCCGGGCTGTCTGTCCCCCAGGGCCAGCCCAGAAAAGGGGTCACACCCTCGGCCATGGTCACCCCCCAGCACTGCGAGGGGCTACAGCTCCCCCTGCTTTCAGCAGGCACCTGTGGGTGACTGTCCCAGCCACTGCCCTGCCTGTCTGCATTCCCTGCAGCGTCCCCACCTCACCAGGCTGCTCCTTCTTCATGCCCCACTGCCAGAACACACAAGAGCTACTCGGAATTACTGTCACCATGTCACTGTGTCACCCCACAGCAGCCAGGCTGCCAGCTCTGCTCACTCCTTACAACACTCTGAGCTTGTAGGAAAGCATGAGACACAAAAAGGCACCCAGAGAGACACAGAGACATCAGTGAGACAAAGCAGGGAGTAACTCAGTATGACACAGGAGGAAAAGCTCCCCAATAAACTGCTTCTGAAGGATTTTAAACAAACACCAAGCTGTGCACCACAGCTGAGGTTCCCAGATTTGGTGATGTGGTTACTCCAGTTACGGGAGAGCTGGGGCTTGTTCCCACATAAGCCTTCCTCTAAGGACAGCTAGCAGGGTCCAGGACCTTAATTTACAATAATGAGTGCTGTTTTATAGGAGGACAGCATCCTTGGAAGGAAGACAACAACATCAAAACCAGTTCAACACGGCTCCTTTCCACTAACTGCAATACAGCTCTACCATTTCATGTATTTTAGCTAAAAATCCCAAGGCTCTCTGTTAATAATGCACCATTACATCACTACAGAATTTGTGTGTGGGTATGAATGTGGATGAATATCCTCAACAACAGCAGAAACCTTCTCACAAAAGGCCAGGAAGAAGGGAAGAAAGAGGAGATGGATGCTATCCAAGTGAGGTGGTGGGTTTGATTCAAAGATAACATTTGCAAATATTCTCTGCAGCTTTTCCAGGCTGGCATGGCAGACAGAAACACACCTGAGTGTTTTCAACAGCCTCAGGAAAAGAGGGGGAGTTTGAAGTGTGAAGGCCTCAAGCTTGACACAAACAGGAAAAAATTCCAGAAGGAAAATACATTCAGAACAAAAAAAATCATCTAGAAGGAAAATCTGTTCTGATCTCACGTGGGAAAGGTTACCAGAGCTTCCCACAACCCCTGTGGCTCTCTGGCCATGGTTTCAGGCACTGCTCTCCCACTACCCCAGAGGAATGTGCTGGGACAAGCCTGCCAGGGGCCGCTCTGAAATCACATCCCCAGTTTGACCACAGGCACTCCAGTGTGACTTTTGAAGTGGATGCAAACCAGGATACATCCACCCAAGCAGTGCCTGCACGAACCAGAGAGGCAGGCAGGCATTCAAAGCCACAATTACACCCAAATCCCATTAAACCACATTTAATCCAAATCCCATTAAACTGTGTCGGCCTTTCCTGCCTCTCCTTCCCTGCTACTCATCATCCATGGGTCAGGATGCCTCTGGTTTCTGCCTTCCAAAACTGTCCTTCACCATTTGGTGCTTGGATTGGCAGTGGAGCTTGTAATTAGGTCCCAAATGTGGCACCACATCAGTGCTGACTACAAGGGATTACACAGAGGTAAAGACTTTAAGAGCTCGTGTGATGTGAAGTCTGAACACCATCCATCGCCTTCTGGAGTGCTAAATATACCCATATTTTACTATTTACTTGTCTGCTTAGCTATCTCAGGAGCAGTCTGTGGCAGTCCCTAAAGAAGGCACTTTTCTATCTATATATAATGTGCTTAGCAATTTTTGCCACTGAAGTTGCACAGATATATTCCACACGGAGCTTTTCATCCTTAGAAACTTCATCATGGGAAAAATCCACGCTGCACTAATCTTGCCAGGTTCTTAGAAAGGGATGCTGGCAGGCAGGATGAGTGTCCTACCACCCCCAAGCCTGCAATTCCTGTCAACTGCCAGTTTGAACCACCTTAAGAAAATATATGGCATGAGAAATAACTGATGGAAATTTCCCTGCCTTCCACCTACAATAACAGATTTTGTGGTTTACCCCCAGTTTGCACAAAATACCGTTAAAATAATATAAATATAATATAATAACATAAATATATAATACATATTACATATAATAAATATCTAGAATATATATAATAAATATATATTATAATATAATATAACAAAATATCTCCTATTTCTTCCATATAATATATAATATATAATATATAATATATAATATATAATATATAATATATAATATATAATATATAATATATATAAAATAAATATATATAATAATATCATTATCATGTAATAACAAAATATATCCTCTTTCTTCCCTTCTTCCTGGCCTTTTGTAAGAAGATTTCTGCTGTTGTTGAGGATATTCATCCACATTCATAACCACCCACAAATTCTGTGGTGATGTAATGGTGCATTATTAACAGAGAGCCTTGGGATTTTTAGCTAAAATACATGAAATGGTAGAGGGACGCACAGTCCCTCAAAAAAGAAATCAAGATTTTTTTGCATAAACCAGGTAAGGCTGCAAGATCAGGTGTTGAGATTTTCCCCCAGAGCTCCAGCTGCTGGAAACACAAGCAGCTCACGTGGCTAAAGACAATCCCTGAGACTCCTTCAAGTCTCAGCTGTGAAAAACCAAGCCAGAATCCAAGAGGTGCTGAGATAAATGATGGCAGCGTGGCCCTTGCCTGCTTGCACTCTGCCAGATGGGCCCTGTAATGGCATTTGAAATCCATGAAAAGCACAACACGAGCTGTGCCCGAGGCTGGAAATGCAGCCAGCAAATTCCCCTGCCTGGTGCTGATCCAAGCACTCCACTGCCATCTCCCACCTGCATCTGCTGGGGTGGGGTTATTTTGGAAAGGAGTGGGTTTGAAATGTACAGAATTGTTGCTAAAACACCATTTTTCTTAACTAAGCTGTGTTGTAAGGAGATAAAAATAACCTGTTGGGGAGAGCAGACTATCTGTGGAGGCATCCCAAAAATATCCTGTGTGAAGGGAAAGGTGTGAATGCATGTTCTCAAAAAGGAATGTGTGGCTTGTGCTTTACTCTGCTTCCACTACACAGCCATATGTTGGCTGCTGGGTTCTATTAATAACCTCAGTTATTTATATTAATATCCCACTTGGTGTCTGGCTGAGCACAACTCTGGGTTCAGCAATCCTTGACGCTGGTACCTCCAATTTACAGGAATGCTCAAGTGTCAGCTCTGCCAGAAAGGGAATTTGATGGAGTCTCCTGCATTAAGAACACACTGATCCTGATGCCTCAGGTTTGAGCTTTTCTATTTTTCACATTCTGTGCTGCTTTAGTGTGTGGGTCTGGGCTGCATATGAGGGGATGGTGAGCTCTGTGCACAGAGCAGGGAGACAAAACAATTCCTGCTCCAGCTGGGACCAAGGACAAATGATCCCAATCTCAGGCCCAAGAGCACAAACACCATGGGCTGAGAGAGAAAAACAAGCAGGGTGGGACTGCATGGGCTAAAGCTGGAACGGGACAATGAACTGCAATATGGAAAAGGAGAACTGATAGAAGTGAGAGAACCTGGGACCAGTCAGGGATTTTTGTGACCATTTTGGTTCATCTTGGGTGCAGCCCTGGCTGGGCTCTTGTGCTGCACAAGGTGCATCCATTGAGGAGATTCTTTCAATAAATCCCTGCTTTATTCTTTAACTCCATCTAGTCTCTGTTCTAGGGCAGCCTTCACAAGGCATCAATCCCATGCAGTTCATGGAGAGGAAGGAGGGAGGGGCTTCCTCTGTGCCTCTAAATGACTCTAATCCCTCACTAATACATGGGCATTTTTGTCATAAAGGCACAGAAAACTCATACAGACCCTCCAGCTGGCCCTGTACACCTCACATTCAGAACAGCAAGCTGGATTTGATGTTTAGGCTCAACGCTTGTGGCCTGCCAGTTGTTGTTCCATTCACAGCCACATTCTTTCATTCCTTACTGGATGCCCAGCCTCTGTTTCCTGGTGATACATAAACTTCCCAGAATATTTTGGACCTGATGGCTACAAAAGAAACCAAATGCATCGAGAGGGAAAATGGCTCACTGTGAGCTCTCCCCCCAGAAGGAGTTTTTTCCTTTTTCTGTTCTCCCCTTCACTTTTCTTGTATTTCAGTGTTATTTTTAACTCCATTAACAGCTCTGCTCCCCCACCCCTGATGGGGCCAACCCCTGGGACACCCCAGGAGTTCTCTGCCCCATTAACTCTGAGCCCACACAAACCAGCCCAGGCACAGGGGCTGAGCTTTAGTGCTCTTCAAGCATTCACTTCTTTGTAATAATTTCAGTGTTCAATAATCCTGTAAGCGATTTTGCACTCCAGTCATTTTCCACTCATTTGCAGGAATTACAATATCCCCTTTCTCTTTCAGTGAAACAGAGCTGGCTGTTGAGGGCTGCCATTCATGGCAGCCCACAGAAAACCCTACAATAGATTAAGCCCCAAAGTAAAGAGCTCTCAAACATCCATTGTGCCCCAGCCAGCACAGAGCTGATCACTAAATTGTGGCTTTTGCACAAAACACTCACATACATTAAAGCTGCCTTTGTTTGTGGAGGGTTTATTTTGTTTATTTTTTTAAATGAGCTTTCTGAAGAAAATTTTCACCTGAAAGCAAAGTGTGGACACTTGATTATAGTTCAGAGCCTTAAAACTTTCTGATTTTTCTATTTGAGCTTTCACTCTCAAAAAGAAGGGAGAAACTTCCAGATAGCAGAATGAAAACAAAAATTTGTTGTAAATCTGGCTTTCTGACTAGAAACTACAATGGAAAATCTCCAAATAGCCCTTAAGGAAACCATTCAGCAAAAGCCTGGATGACCATTGGTCTGTTCCTGCAGGGTTAATGATGAATAAAGAGAAGAAAATGGGCAGATGTCCTGTTGGACACTGTGGTGCCACTGCCTCCAGCAGGAGTTTTACATTTGGATTTACTGCAAAGCCCCCAAATGCTGCATTGCTTGTCTTTTCATGAAAAATCCTTTCCTTAGGATTTTTCCTCCTGAGAAGCTGGGAGGCCTCGGGAACAAAATGTAAACAATGATTATCTGCTGCTGTGGAATGCAACAGGTGCATCTGGGATTGGTCTCATGTGGTTGTTAGTAATTAATGGCCAATCACAGTCAGCTGGATTGGACTCTCTATCCGAGCCACAAACCTTTGTTATCATTCCTTTTTATTCTTAGCCAGCCTTCTGATGAAATCCTTTCTTCTATTCTTTTAGTATAGTTTTAATGTAATATATATCATAAAATAATAAATCAGCCTTCTGAAACATGGAGTCAGATCTTTGTCTCTTCCCTCATTCCAAGAAACCCGTGAACACTGTCACAATTGCTCACCCAGTGGCTCTTGGTTCAGCAATCCAGGATGGGCAGTGGTGCCAGCAGGGACATTCCCCAGGGAACAGCTCCAGCAGGACTCCCAAATGCCTGGCAGTGCCAGTGCCAGTGCCAGAGGTTCATGGTTCTGACCCACCAAGGTGCCTGCACAGCTCCCTGAGGATCAGCTCTGGGACTGGAGCTGCTCTGAGCACACTGGCAGGAACAACAGGGCCATTTATCCTTGAGAAAATTCCCATTTCTTTTTTTGCCCACCTGCTTTATCTGCTCCCTGAAGGAGGTTAGTGCTTTCTGGAGTTCAGGAGGATTACTGAACCCTGCAAACCCAGGCTATGTGAAGCTTGCTGGGAAAGCACCTCTGCTATATCCATACAGTCCACTGAAACACAGGCTGGCAGCACATTAAATTGCTTCTCCCACTGAGTCTGCTAATTGTCTGTGCTTTTAAAAGTTACCAGTGAATTCAGAGTTGGCTAGAGATGCTCATTTAATCAGCCCCAGCCTCCAAAGCAGGTACTGGATAAGCAGCCCCAGCAGAAGCCTCCCTGCACTCTGCACTGATCAGGGCTGTGAGGGACCAACCCCCATGAGCAGCAAAGCCCACCCAGGCCATCAGAACCCCTGACACTGCCCTCAGAGCCCCAGCCACCCCTCCTGAGAGCAAACCCCTCCTCAGGGACCCAGCCCAGCCCCTGCAGGGCTGCTGAACAGGCAGATGTGCCCTCAGAGCTCTCCAGCCCCACCTGGGCACAGAAATTGGCACTGGGGCATCTGCTCAGGAGGCACCAGCACTGCAATCACAGAGAGGCTGCCATCTGTACCCCTGTGCCACCCCCACTGAGGCTCCCCACAATAAACCACTGCTTCCTCACCCTTTTAGCAGCATTTTTCCTTAGCACACCCCATTCCCCCTGCCCAGTCCAGTGACACCAGCTGGGAGCTGCTGCTCCTGTTGTGTTGGGCACAGAGGGAAGAGCTGACGGTGAATCCTCACCCAGAGCCTCTGCTCTGTCCCCAAGAGCTCAGCATTTAGTGTCAGCCTTCAGTGTTCAACTTCCAGGCTGAAAACACATCCCACAACCCAAACTCTGAATCCCAGAGCATCCCTGGGCTCTCAGTGCCTCTCCCACTCTGATCTGTTCTTCTGGAGCTGCTCTTCCAGAGCTGAGGGGTGCCTTTAACAAGGCACATCCTAACAAAGCAACAAATCCTTTCCTTCCACAAGGCTTTTGCTCCTATTCCCAGATGTGCATTCATGTGCATCTCCTGCCTGCTTTGGAAATCCCAGCTGGAACTGCATGCCAGAACAGTTAGAAGATTCATAAACTGATATGGTGGGAGGGAAAAAAGCTTTATTTGTCCATGAAAGCTGCTTGAATGTCTCTGAGACAATGAAACAGCAGGACAAATACCTCAAATGCAAGCATTTCTCCAGTTTCAAAAAACTGGAGTCTTCAAAAAACAGGTTGGACTGGATGACCTTAAAGGTCTTTCCAAGCTCTGCAGTTCTGTAATTTTGTGATTCTACTGATTCTATCCACACCCTGTGCCCCCTCCACATTCCAAAAACCAAGGCACTGATACATCCTTGCACAGAAGGGAAAGCAGGTAAACAAAGGAATTTATGCAGCATTTTCCCCTGCCAGTCACATCTTTCATCTGCCCACCCTGAGCCAAGTTCAACACCTTCTTTTTTAATAGCAAATAATAATACAACCACACTGAGTAGAAATTAAAATGACACATAAAACATGAAAGCCATAAAATGCTTTCCAAATATCCTTTTGCCCTCTCATTTTGCATTTCATTTCATTTAGAGGCTGGTGTATTGACTGAGCCCATCTCTCTGTGCTCACTACTGAAATCACACTGGCAGCTCCTCACAGCAAGCACGGGGCATTTTTCAGCAGCCATTTAGCCAGCTGGCTCTGCTATTCACAGCAGTATGACCAATCCACTAAAGCAGACTTCAAAGTATTCAACACTTAAAATCAAACAGAGGCTTTAGGAGTGTTGGGTTTGGGGCCTGGGTGGTAAATGTAACACAAAAGCTGACAATTCACTTCAATTACTGCTATGTGATGCTAAATTGCCAACATCAAGAGAAGCAGTGCCAGCACAAGTGCAAGGAAATAATTAGCATTTAATATTTCATCAAAACGTTGAATTTTTAAACATTGGAGTTGTCAGGGTTGGTTTTTTTTTCATTATTATTATTATTATTAGTTTTAATTATTTAGCTGGTTTTACAGAGTCCTTGAGAATGGATGCCAATGCCTCAGGTGGCTCTGATGCCAACTGCTCACCAAGGGATGCCACACATGGTGCTTTACAAGGTGCCAGCTCTCAGGGAGCTGTTTAATTAAAACCTCTGCTCCTGACTGCCACTCATGAGGAGAGGCACATTCCCTTGGGAGCTCACACACCTCTGGGAGAAGCCCAGCCATTCTTCAGGCAGCAAGGCTGGCTCTGTCCCATGCCTGCCGTGGGTTTGGTGCTCTCTGCACACTGGTAGGGGTTCCCTGAATATTCCCTGGGCATTCCAGCACTGCTGCCAGCACAGCCACATCCTGATGGAGCCCACGGCAAGCCCAGGGGCACAGACATGGCCAGGCTGTGCTGCTGCTGCAGTCCCAGCAGTCCCTCTGCACCCTCCAGTCACAGCCCATCGGCTCTGGGGAAGGGAAATCTCACACCAGTCCTCACTTTCCTTCCTTCACCCCAGGACAACACATCTCCCCTTCCACATGGAGTCCTTCCCACCTCCCAAGAGCCAGAGGGATGCAGAGGCACAGTACTGCTCACTGCCCTCTCTCCCCAGCAACATCACAGCTCTGGGAGCACAAAGAGAAAAACAAGGATGGGATTTCATGGGCTGGAGCTGTAATTGGACAGCAGAGTTCACCCTGACCTGGCTCTGCCTGACAAAAAGGCTTTTTATAACTGTGACGTGCACATGCAGCAGGAGCACACACACCTGCCAGGGCCAGTGAGCAGGGACAGGACCATCCCTTCCCTGCAATCAGAGCCTGGATTGCACTCAGGGAACAAACCCCAACCTCTGCAAGCCATTCCCACCCTCACTTCCCTGTCTCTGATCTGCCCCTTAGCATCCCAACACAATGGCACAGGAGCTTTATGACAACACAAGCTGGCAAATCCTGCATAAATACCCTGCCAGAACTCTGACTTTTAGCACCAAGCCTTGACTAAAAGCATCTCAGGACCTGCTTGTGTGCAGCAGAACAAAGCCAGCCTGTTCCATGACTCTCTGTACCTGGCTGGGGCTGGCATGGGATGTGCCTCCCAAACAGCATTGCCAGGATTAAACACAGTGCTCAATAATTTTAATCCTTCTCCTGCTGCCACTTCCACAAGCACAGATTTCAATGGCTCCCCACACCAAGAGCTTGTGAGGGTTTTCAGAGCCCACTGCACTGAGCAGCCAGCAGTTCACCTGGAAACCAGGACATGCAATCGGATTCTTGTTTTCCCAGCTTCTAAGAAATAGATGGAGGAGCTAATATTAGCTCTTCCAGGAATAGTTAGGCGGCTAAAAAGAGAACAAAGGTGATAAAACAGCCTGTCTGGGCAGCTGCAGGTTTTATTCCTCCAGCCTGTCTGTTGTTGGCTTCAAGAGCCTTTGGCTGGCCCTTGCTGGAGGGCCTGGGCAGAGCCCTTGGGTCAGCCTGTGACACCCACAGCAGTGATGCACATCAGCCAAAGCTGATACACTGCTGGCTTTGGGCCTTCTCCAAATTAGATAAGGAAGGAAGAACCTCTGGCCAGCTCCAGTGGCTCTTCCTCACTCACCTCCTTCCTGACCACAGAGCTCTGCAGGCCAGGTGGGGAGCAGTGGGGTGGAACTCTCTGTGTTCCCTCACTGCAAACCCCCAGAGGGTTCAGGAACTGAATGTGCATTTGCAGATGTTCTGCTGCCCAAGGAGACAAAGGTGGGCTTGAGCCAGAGCCCAGCAGCCCCCAGTGCTGCAGTGGGACCCTGAGCTCCAGGGTCATCTCTGGGCTACCAGGGGGGTTTGGCTCCTTCCATCCCCTTTTCCATATTTCTGCTCCCACCACACAGTCCTGAACATGGGACCCCTGGGATGAAATTACTGCTACCTTTTCTGTACAGCCATTTCTTTAATTTTTAAACTATAAATCACCTGATGGTTCAGTGTTCACTCTTGGTTCACCTTGGCCAGGAGAGGGAAAGACCCAAACTCCACAACAAATGGAAATGAAGTGGGTCAACTCCTGCTATGCAAAAGCCCTGCTACAACTAGGTTAGAACATCAAAAACCACGAGTTAAATTTCCTCCTGGATGCTTCATTTTCAAGAAGCTGGATAACAGTAGGGAACTGCATAATTGCATAATTTGGTTCCATTCTCATGACTGCATTCTGCCTTTTTGGGCTGCCACCAGGTCTGGCTTTAATGCTTTGCAAATTACACAGAAATAGTCATAAAGTGTACTGAACTACTAAAGGACTTTATTTCCCTTTTTCTCAGAAACAAAAGTTGGACTTGATGAACCTGGAGGCTTTTTCTAACCTGAATGATTCCATGAAAGGCTTGACACATTGTGGCCCTATTAAGCCCATCTTGAATGTGCCTGCTTGGATGACTGTAATTACAGGAATTTAGGAGGGGGCTTTGTTTCACCAGCTAAAAAAACCAGGGAGCTAGAGGAAATGGAAAATGAAAGACCACTAGACACAAAGAAGTTTTCCAGGAACCACATGAAGGAGTGTGAGGAACTGCTGTTTGTGGAAAGGGATGATGTTAACAATGACAAAAACAGTCATTAACTAAAGGACCTCCAACAGGGGCACAAGGAAGATTTGGGGATCCCATTAGATGGGAGGTGTGCTCTTGGCTTGGCACCCAGGCAAGATCTGTCCCCTTGTCTGCAGAGCCCTGCTCTATACCATACCCATGGCCATATCCTATATCCGTGGCCATACCCTATATCCTTAGCCTATATCCTATAGCCATATTCTGTATCCATGGCCATACCCTATATCCATGGCCCTACTCCATCCTATATCCATGGCCCTGCTGTGTCCTATATCCCTAGACATACCCTATATCCATGGCAATATCCTATATCCATGGCCATATCCTGTATCCGTGGCTATATCCTATATCCATGGCCATACCCTATATCCTTAGCCTATATCTTTAACCTATATCCTATAGCCATACTCTGTATCCATGGCCTTGCTCTATCCTATATCCATGGCCATATCCTATATGCATGGCCCTGCTCTATCCTATATCCATGGCCACATCCTATTTTCATGGCTATACCCTATATCCATGGCCACACCCTATATCCATGGCCATATCCTATATCCATGGCCATATCCTGTATCCATGGCCATACCCTATATCCATGGCCATATCCTATATCCATGCACAGGAAGTCAGGAGAGGAAGTTCTATCACACTGTGAGCAAGGTGGGCTCACTCCACAGCACATTCTGAATTTGTCAGTGCTGTGTCCCTCATTCTCCCAAAAGCAGCCAAGGAAGGCAACATCCCGGAGCAGAATGTGGATATCACCCCCCAAAACCCCCCAGGAAGCAGAGCAGCAGCTCCCAGTGCTTCAGGATTTGTTTATGGAGAGTAACAGCACACCAGCTCTGGGATGCTGCCCTGAGCTCATCCCCAGGAACAGCAGAGGCTGCACAGGCAATGCTGGCATTTGGGGAAAGGCAGCACAAGCCTGGTTTCACTCATTTCTGTATCCCTGCAAACTGCACCATTCTGAAGTGGAAGGATGTGGATTTTCCCAGATGGGCCCCAAAATTCAAAATCCATCCCCTGGCCCAATTCCTGCATAACCCTCCCATGCAGACAGGGAGCATCTGCCTGCACAGGTCTGGGAGCTAATCACTATTACACAAGAAAGGAGCTTTTGGGGTGGATTTTTCCCTTGCTGATTTGGACAGCTGAGAGCAATAACAGCTTGTCACTGCTGCATTCTGCCTGCAATGGGAGCAGGCCTGGGAATCCCACAAGAGATGCGTGGATGTGATCCTGTGATGAGTGTCTGATTTGGATCAGCAATCAGCAAGGTACCTCAGTGCCCTGGTGCACATCACTCCTCCCAACAACTCTCTGCATCTATCAGCAGCATCTGCTGCTAATAAATAAGGAGAAGCCAAGCTATCAGCTCGCTGCTATTTTTGGATGAGAAGCTTGTTTTGAAAGCAGAGGAAATTTCCAGCCTTCACAAAGGCCTTTCACCTTCTTTATGTGGGAAACTACCTGCTGCACATTCCCACCAGGCATGCACTCACATACAGAGTCTTTAAATTACCTGAAATGCTATTAGCTTCATTTCCAAATCAGAAGCTGCCAGAGAGAGAAAAGAGGTTCTAAATTAACATTAGCCACAAGTGGGACATAAACCCCACTCAGTGCTGCCAAGCTGGTGAGAGACAGATGAGCCATCAGCTGCTGGTGCAGAAGGGCACTGAGAAGGGAAGGAAAATCCCTTTTCCCATGCCACTGGAGCTGGGGGAGTGAAGCCACACACTCTGGGATGTGGGCAACAAGAGTCTGCTCAGCCTCTGCCCTGCCAGTCCTGTGGAAACCCTGAGCTCAGATAACAAGCAGCACTGAGGGTCAAAAAATCTGATATCTCCTGTCTTTATGGACAGATTTGCAAGAAAATAGGGAGCTCTCTTACCCCTGCAAGGTGCTCCACAGCCCAATGCCAAACCAGCATTCTGCCACACTCCTTGGGGTTAAAAAATAATAGTGGCACACTCCTCAGGGTCCAAAAATAATAGTGGCTGCAGACTGGAGCTGATGGCAGGCAGAGGGATCTCTCCTGTGATGAACACAGCACCTTGCCTTGTGGTACATCTAGTCCTGACACTTTTGTCTGACTAATCCATAAAAGATATCAAGGGCCTCAAGCAAACCCACAGATCTTCAGTAATTCTCTGCCTCGCAATCGAAATCTCAGTCTGGTTATTTGAGTCTGTCTCCAGCACAGGGTGCTCCCAGCAGAGCTCTGCCAGCACCTGACTCTGCCTGGGGATCTCAGGCTATGACAGGTTTTGAAGCCTGGCTCAAGTCATGGATCCCCTAAAACTCCTGTATTTCCCAAGTGCTAATTTTTAATTCCTTTCTCCCAAGTGCCCCCAGCCTGCATGAACCAGATGTGAACAAACCCGAGGCAGGGAAGCACAGGACTGTGACACGTGAGCCAAACCAGCACAACAACTCCAGCCCAAAGGCCACTGTGGAGAAAGAACCCCAAACTAACATATTCCTTTTATTTCCACTCCAAACAAAGATGCAATTTCCCCCCTCAGTGTTATAATTTGGGGTAGGTGCTGAGGGCTGACTCAGGACTTGGGAATGCTCCAGGCTGGCAGTGCTGCAGGGATGGGGAAACCACCATGAAATGTCCTTTTCCTCAACTCTGCAGAGTATTCCTGCAACCAGAGAACTGCAGAGCTGCAAGGAACCATCCCACAGGGGTCTCCAGTGACATTTTGCTGCTCCCCCTCACCCAAACTCTCCCACCCATCCCAGTGTCCCCCTTTCCCTCCCTCCTGCTGCCTTTGCCGCAGGGAGCACAATCCGGAGCCGTGAATATCCACCCTGAATATCCACCCTGAATATTCACCCTATTGCAAAGCCGTGCAGGCTGCGATTAGGGACTGAAGCCTGCGTCACTGGATCTGCACATCAAAGCCCTGGCAGCCACAGCATCCGCGGGGATGGGGAGGGAAGGAGCACAGCAGAGGTGACACCGGCTCTGCTTTGGCGTAGGGGGAGCTCCCCACTGAGAATTTTGTCAGACTGTATTTAAAGATCTGGGATGCTGCAGTTCCTCCAAGCTTCCAGAATTCCTGCTCAGCACAAAACTGGCTCCAGCAGCCCTCCTCCCTCTCCCTGCTCAGTATCCAAAGTGTCAGCCTGAGACGGATGTCAGGCTGAAATCTGCTGGCAGAAGTGGCTGGTTTTGCAGTTTTGTTTTTCCACTTAATTCTGTGTTATCCACAGCAACGTGAATATTCCGATAGCTCAGATAACAGGAAGGGATGCCTCCAGTCTGTGCTGAAAGGGGACTGTCAGAAAAGAGAAGCCCAGCTCTTTCAAATGCCCTGAGATGCTCAGATCTTGTCTGCTTTTCCTCAACAGCCAAGTGCCTTTTCCCCTGGCCCTGCTTCCCACTCCTTTGATATGATCACCAAAATAAATAAATAACTTGGTCTTTGGGTACTAATTTCACCAGCAGACACTCTCTGAACAACCCTTGCAGTCACTTTATGCAGAAAAGGTGCTGGAGTTGTCCCTTCCCTGATCCAGCTCCCATTGCCAGAGGTATGCAGCTGTTAGTTTAATTTTCTTCAGATCTTTCCAGCTGCTGGACTGCTCCACAATAGCCATGGCTGAGCAGACAGCTCAATTCCAGGTGGCTCACCTCATGCTATCCAGCCAAATTAGCTTGTAGAGCCCCAACAAATTTCCACGGAGGGGAGCACAGGGCAACAGATCACTCCAAGATGAATTTAAGCTGCCCATTATTTAGACTCACTTCTCTTGGTTATTGTTCAGAGACCCCTCCAAGGCAGCACAGAGAGTACAGTTCATCAACCAGAGCCTGAAATGATGCACCTGAGGCACCAGTTCCTGGAGCCTGGCAGATTTCCAGGGCTTGAGGGCTGCCCAGCAAAGCTCAGCTTCAGGAGAGAGAGGGAGGGAATGCTGGGGTGACAGAGAAGGGTAAAGTTCTAGGCTGTGACCTCTCTTTGAGCCAATACCCCAAGTGCCAAGTGTGTTATCTCCTCATTCTCAGTTCGGTTATCCAGGAGTGCCCTGAATCCCTGGGTGAAGAACCCCTCTATCCAGGTATCCATGAGGAGCCCATCTTCCTTCTGTGCAAACACTGAGGTGCTGCAACTCCATGCTGAACAACCCATCCCACCTTCCTCAGAGCCTTGCAGGACCATCTCACCACCCATCCTGCTGGATTTGGTGCCATGGGGAGCTGCAGAGGTGATGGGGCTGCCCTGCCCTGCCTGAGCTGCCAGGAGCACAACTCCAGCCCCCAAATTCCACTGAAAGCCTTCCCATCGTGTGCTGACCATTGGATTCCTTACACAAGCAAGCAGCACAAGGTGAGCTGCAGTTGATGCTGCCTAAACCAAGGGCCAGATTTCCCTTTGGGAGAATCCTCCTGCTCCAGGGATTGATATTTATTCTTTAATGAACACACAACTCCAGGTATTCATGTGGACACGGAATCAGGGATCAGAGGAGGGGTGTGCACATACCTTAATCAGCACTTCAGTCTGTTTTCTAACATTTTGTAGATTTTTCCAATCCTTTTCACAGCTCCAACAAAGAATAACCCATTAGCTGAACTCAAAAATAAATCCCAACAGCTTCAAGCTATAAATAACCAAGTCAGACATGCAGGATTCTGTAAACTCCTATTTTCACCCTCCAAGAAAACAGGAAAGGCAAGGAGAAAGGGTGGAGTTAGAGCCTTTTTTTTTAACAGCATATTGCTGTAACAACAGATAAGAGATCTACACAAATCCTGTGCAGGGTCAGGATCCCAAACCCCACATTGGGAAGGCCTGGAATGGTGTCTGACACAGGAAGGTTGGAACTCCAGGCTGGCAGCAGGAAAGCCACAGCACACAGATTTCCTCAAGCCTCTTTTCCAGACCTGGAAGGAGCTGTGGAAGTGCAGAGTGCTGTGAGTGGAGCAATGGCAGAGAGGGGAATAAAGAAGAAATTCAAGAAAATCCAGCACTGCAACACTGCCACGATCACCCCGCTCCCCACTTTGCCAAACCTGCAGAAATAGGGGATTATTTCCCCACCTGAACAATTCCCTCATTCCCACCATGCTGGCACAACCCAGGAACCAGTGACTGAAGCCACACCACTCCAGCCCCTCAGGAAGAGGCCATGGAGTCCCTGGAGGGTGTTTGGGGACCCTCCTCACAAGAAAATATCTCCATGAATGTCTTAGGCTGGAAATGGGCCTGTGTATTCAATTCCTAGCTGATGGGGCACTTATCTTCTGTCCATGGGCAGTTTTCTTTATCTCTCCCACAGCCAACCCTCCCTGCAGGAGATCTCTGCTGTCCATGGCCACCGAGTGTCCCTGCAGGGCTCATCCAATCCCAGCATCCCATGGGGAGATGCTCCGCCCAGGGGAAGAGCCAAGCATTCCTCCCTGGATCCAATCTGAGCCTGGCACAGCACAGCAGCCTCTGCCCCCTGCATTCCCAGAGGAGCAGCTTTCTGCTGCCCTGCATGGCCAGAGGGAGCCCAGGCCCATCTGCAGCAGCCCTGGAGCTGCAGAGGAAAACTCCCCCCTTGTGCAGGATCCCTGCTGCAGCAGAGCCACAGCTGGCACTGCAGGAGGGCTGAGCCCCCAGGGGATGGGGCTGGGACACCGCCCTGGCACACAGGGGACAGGGACTGCTCTCACTCTGGCAGTGGGGTCTTGTATTACTACATAGTTTATTTTATTTTTATTTTTTTCCCTAATAAAGAACTGTTATTCCTGTAAAGAACTGTTATTCCTACTCCCATATCTTTGCCTGAGAGCCTCTTAATTTCAAAATTATAATAATTTGTAGGGAGAGGATTTACATTTTCCATTTCAGGGAAGGCTCCTGCCTTCCTGAGCAGACACCTGGCTTTTCAAACCAAGACAATGGACCCATCTGGAGGGCTGGAATTTGCTAATCCTCAGCTCCATGACGCTGCAGGGGATGCTCACACCTCTCCCCACCAAAAGGGCTGCAGAATTCCTGGCCTGGCCCTATGCAGGTCTCCATGATCAGTATATTGTAGGATATCTTAAACACCTCAGCATCTTCCTCCCAATCCACTCCTATCCCTGTTTCTTAATTACAGCTTGCAAACCTAATTTTAAAAATTATGGTTCTCATCACATTCAGGCATAACAGTTTTTGTTTACAAATGGAGCAAAGAAATGGTATAAATTATGCTCAAGAAAACCCTTTGGCATTTTAACAGGCATTGGAAAGAACCAATTTCAGAACAGTGTCTCATAATGGGTGTCTCCATGGATACCTCTTTGTCAGCACCTCATTAGATAAGAGCTGAGATACCTAAGAGTTCTTCTCCTGCATTTCAGAAGGTACCTCAAAAACACTAATTATGCAAATCTCCATCCTCCTAACTGATGGATACTTGGAAGTTCAGCTGACAGAGTGGATCAGCTGAACCCTGGAAGGAAAGGAAACACATTTCATTTAGACTCTTCTTCTTCATGATTGCTGAGGCTTCAATAATTACTGAGGCCACAAAACTGTGTCCCCCACACTTCTCCTTTTCCTCTTAAAAGCAAGAAAACAGAAAGGAGGAGACAAATGGAGATTCCAGGAGCAGCATGAGGAACACCTGTGGTGTTTGAAGCGGGACAGGCTGTGTGGCAGACCCAGCAGGATTCCATGATTTTTGACTGAGCAGTGACTGCACCCACATTGAGTAAATCAAATATTTCTGCTTCATGTGTCAGCAAACACCAGTGGATTTAATTATACCAAAATTGGCTCCCTTGTGACCCATCTTTGTTATTAGTCCTTTACCTGAGGCTGTGTGAGCAGAAATATTTTGAGTTTTTCTAATGACAGCTCCTTGTGTTTCCACATTGGCATGCCAAAGAATCCCCCAGAACTGTGAAAAGCACTTTATTTATTTATTTATCCCTGAATTTATTTATTTATTTAACCCTTTATTTATTTATCCCTGAACTGCAGCCACCTCAGCAGTGCAAGGTGGCAGCTCTAACCCAACACAGTGACCTCTCTGGGCATGAGACAAGGGAAGTTTTCCAATCAGTGACCAGAAGGCAAAAGAAAAAACTTCCTACAGCTTGTTTTAGCTTGTTTTTCATCCCTGAGACCTTCAGCACAGTCCCCCCAGCCCAGGCAGTGCCTTTGGGACGCTGCCATGCAGACACAGGGGTGGCTCTTCACAAGCACAGAAAACACAGAAGCTTTCGTGCTCTGAATGTGCTGAAAACAGATTTTTTTTTTTTTTTTGGTCAGACCTTGAGGCTGGAGCCACAGTCAGGGACCCTAAAGTAAACACTGATGTCCTGCAGCTTGGGGAATGCTCAGAGGAGGTGCAGGCACTGCTCAAATACAGGAAGGAAACACTGCAATTTGCAGAGAGCACTCTGGAGTCTCCAACGCTGTTCATTCCTTAAAGGGCAGACTTATGCAAACCTTCAATTTCGAGCATTTTTTCTCCCAGAAAAAATAATTTTTTTCTCAGAGACCACAGCCTTGTTGTGCATGAGAAAGGAGATGCATCCACTCCTGAAAAGCTTCTTCATGTAAAGAATATTCTGTCAGAGAATGCGGGCTCCCAGCTGTGCTCCCCTCTGCCAAGAGCAGCACACCAGGGCTCCCAGCTCAGCCCAGCACTGAACTGTGGCTCCCTGAAGGTTCAGTGGCACAGCACAGTCACACTGTGGGAGCTGTTTGCAGCTGAGCAGCTCCCTCTCAGCAGGTGTGAGGGAGGTGAGTGGCTGGGGTTAACCAGAGCCAGGTTCTCCAGCTTGAATGTGACCTCACAAATGCCAAGGCTTGAATAAAAAGGCTCATAACTTCCAGAGAGGGCAGGAGTGGAGAGCAGGTAATTCATTTCCTCCAATTCATTTCCACCATGACCTGGAGGAATCCATCAGGCTTTTCTGAGTTTCATTTGCCTCTTGAGCCTCCCAGGAAGGATGGCTCAGAGTCACTGGGGTGAAAGCTCTGTGAGAGCAGCCGTGCCAGGCCCCCTCTGTGGCTCCTTCTGGGAGGTGACATCCCTTCTGTCACAGCACTGCTTCTTATTCTCCATGAATTTCCTCAATGACTGCAGCTTTCAGAATCCATTTCTTAAGACAAAGACCTGCTTGAATATTAATGCTATCAAAAAATAATGGCAGTTGAAAGGATGTCCTTGATCATGTCTAGACAGGACCAGCTATAATGGATTTCTAGGATCAGGGTAGTAGATATAAATAGTTTAATATTACTCAAAGACCTGCAATGTCTCTATGCATTATCCAGAGAGGTGTGATCCTACAGCCCTTCATGAATATCTGCTATATGAAGAGTGAAGGAATTGTTCCCTGTGAAGGTGGGAAGCTGGGATAGAACTCCCAGAGCAGCTGTGGCTGTCCCTGGATCCCTGAAGTGTCCCAGGCCAGGTTGGATGAGGCTTGGAGCACCTGGGACAGTGGGAGGTGTCCCTGCCCAGGGCACAGAGTGGAATCTTTAAGGTCTCTTCCAACCCAAACCACGCTGGGATTCTATGGAAATATCTGGGAGAAAATGCTCAGGGGGTGCTGGGAATTGCTCAGAGTCCACTCCTGCTCTGGTAAAGGCAGTGACAAACACCATCAGAGCCAACAACACAACTGAGGCTCAGTAAACTTTAAAGATGAGGAAATGGCATCCAAAGAATGGAGGCAAAGAGCCCTTCATCCTCAGAGTCAGAGAGGAACCTCAGTGCTCATTCAAGTCAAATCAGTGACCAAGCAAACCAGATGGGAGGTCAGACCTGGTCTGATGCCCATGGCAGTGCTACAGAACCCCCACAGGCAGCAGCAGGTGAATTCCTGACTCTGAACTCCAAAGAATTCTTCTTCCCATCGTGTGACAGCCCAGCCAAGGCATGAGCTGAGCTCCTCCAGCATCTCCCCTAGTGCCAGTGCAGGCTGCTGTGCCCAGAGCCCCTGGGAATGCCCAGTGTAGGAACATGGGCAGCACAGAGCCAAAGGGATTCAGCTCCAGCTGCATCCAAACTTTGTGTGATTGCTGTTCCTTGTGCTGTCTCCCAGGCAGATTTGATTGAGGGTCTCACACAGTGTGACTGCAATCTTGTCCCTGCAGGCCACCCCTCCTTCCCTTGGGAAGGGAGAATGTGACCCCATGAATGAGCCCCAAACTCTCCTCACCAGTGCTCAGAGTGACCCCTGCATCAAGCTCAGAGTGCTAACCCTCCAAATTCCTCTTTCACTGACAAAAAGCCTCCATCAGGAACTGGCAGATCTTTTTGGGAAGGCTCAGCTTGCTTTGAGCCATGGGCCAAAGCAGCACTTGCTCCCCACCAAGGCTTGAGTATCCCAAATGTTCACTGAGCAGCAGCAAAACCAGGGAATCTCACCCAGATCTGCCTGCACAAAACCAGGGAATCTCACCCAGACCAGGCTGCTGAGCCATAAAACCAGGGAATCTCACCCAGATCTGTCTGCACAAAACCAGAAAATCCCATCCAGATCTGGCAGCACAAAACCAGGGAATGTCACCCAGATCTGGCTGCTGAGCACCAAAACCAGGGAACCTCACCCAGATCTGCCTGCTGAGCAACACAACCACTCAGGAGCCCAGGATCCCTTCCTATGCTTCAGGAGGCCCCATTCCCACCACTCACATCCACAGGTTTGTCTCCCCAGGAGCAGCACAGAAATGCCCATCTGGACCAGTAAAAGCAGCAGTGTTGGCTCAAGAAGCATTCCCACTTAGCCAGCATTCAGCAACATGAAGACCACAGCTGGCAAGAAAGAGGAAAAAATGAGAAAGGAAGGAAAAAAAATGAAAGAACAGGAGCAGGTTCATTGATGAGTTAAGGCTGTTTTAGGTATAAGCCTAGGGGAATTAGTTTAACACTTCATTTCAGCTTCTTTTTCCCATTTTCTTTTGCACCAACTTGCATCTCTCTCCTGTCAGACTTTGATGGCTTTATGTAACTGTTTAAAAATTGAACAAGCTTCTTAACTTAGGTTTAGAAGAACACACTTTTCTGCTTCTCTGTCTCAAATGCACATTAAGAATAAAGATTTCTGGAGAAAACAAGACCTTTTCCATGCTCTGACATCAGCCACTGGAGTACACAAAGCCAAGTCCTTGAGGAGTGGATATTTTGTACATTCTGTTCCAGCACAAGCCCGTGCATCTGCAGCCCCAGTGGGTTTTAAAACTGGACAGGAAAACTCATGCCAGAGAAAATGCACAGGTTCCCCATCCCAGCAGCACCCTGCAGTGGGGGAATCCTGGAAAGCAGAAAAGAGGGAATAAACCCAAAACCTTGGCAGGGAAGCACAGCAGCCACAGCCCTGAGTGGCACAAGGGCTTTGCCCCTTTGAGAAACTGATGCTATTGTGAGAATCATTTTTCCTTTTTTATTAACCTTAATACAAGCTGAAAATATTTCTGCTCTGTGTGACTGATGTAAAAGCTTGAGAAGAGCCTTCCTCAAGGCCCAAAAACCAGAGGTAAATAGCCCCCACCCTTTTCTGTGTGTTTGCAGTTCCTAATTACACCCATCTCTAAGCCAGAACTGTATTTGTTGATGCTTCAGTTTGGCAATGCTAATGGAAAAGGCTTTGAGGAAAGCCAGTAAAAATATTCAACATCAAGATTTGTAATTAAAACTCTTTTTTTTTCTCATGTTTTGTCTGTTAGAAAGTGTGTTTGCAGTGTGGGCTCTTGAGGGCAAATGCTGCTACTTGCTGTTTGCACAAGCTCAAAATAACAGAGTGGTGCCACAAGCTCTGCCCAAGCCAACACACAGCATGGACATCTCTCCATGGACTGCAGCAAAACCACAGGGCCAGGCCTGCAAAAGGCACCAGCAAGGAACCAGCCCAGCTCCAGCTATGGGGACAATGGCAAAGTGCTCCTGGTTTGGGGATCTCAGTGTGGGTCAGGCTGGAGAGACCAGAGAGAGCTCTGATCCCACTCCCTGCTCCAGCAGGGCCATCCCAGAGCACAGCACTGCAATGGAATATCCCCCCATGGAGGGAAACTCCAGCAGGGCCATCCCAAACTCCAGCAGGGCCATCCCTGAGCACAGCACTGCACTGGAATATCCCCAGAGAGGGAAACTCCAGCAGGGCCATCCCAAACTCCAGCAGGACCATCCCAGAGCCTCTGGAATATCCCCATCAGGGCCATCCCAGAGGACAGCAATGCTCTGGAATATCCCCAGGGAGAGAAACTCCAGCAGGGCCATCCCAGAGGACAGCAATGCTCTGGAATATCCCCAGGGAGGGAAACTCCAGCAGGGTCATCCCAAACTTCAGCAGGGCCATCCCTGAGCACAGCACTGCACTGGAACATCCCCAGGGAGGGAAACTCTCTGTGCAATCAGGGCTCTGCACAGGGATGAATTTTTTCCTTATCTCCAGGTGGAGCTCACTGGGATCACTCCCTGCCCATTCCTCTGGTGCCACTGCTGGGCCCTGCTCTGAGCCCTCCCTGCACACAGGGACAGACTGATAAAATCCCCTTCTCTTGTCTCTTCCCGAGGCCAGTTCTGCTCCTGGCCATCCTCTGCTCCCAGAGCATCCTGCAGCAGCCTCTTCCTGCTCCTGGAGCATTCCTGGGCTGGGTGGTCCCAGCCAGCAGGGCCAGAGTTCCCTCAAGTCACCCAAAATTCCCCAGGGACACGGCTGCCTTGAGCAGCACAGCCCCAGGACACAAACCAAACCCAAAACCATCTTATACCCAGCAACTCTCAGTGTGAGAGATGGGTGGAGGCCGTGCTGTGCTGCCCCTGGCGGGGATGGCAATGCCCAGGTGCAGCCAAAGTCGGAGTTTTCCTGTATCCCACAGTGAGTCAGCAAAATGACATTAAAAAACAGCCCCATTAAAAAACAACCCCATCTGCTGTTTGTGGGGTTCCAACCCAGCCCTGCTCACACCCTGCCTGCTGCAGGGAGGGCTGGCAAACACCAGAAATGAGCAGCTGAAGAGTCACAGAGTCTGTCAGACACCAGCACGGTGCTGCTTCCCCTCTGCTGCTTTCCTGCCACCTCCCACACCAAGCTCCCACAGAACCCTCAAGGATGCTCACCCCTGACAGGACCCTGCTCCCCTGGGCTCACCCCTGACAGGACCCTGATCTCCTGGGCTCATCCCTGACAGGACCCTGCTCCCCTGGGCTCACCCCTGACAGGACCCTGCTCCTCTGAGCTCAACCTTGCAAGGACCCTGCTCCCCTGGGCTCATTACTGCCAGGACCCTGCTTTCCTTGGCTCACTCCTGACAAGATCCTGATCTCCTGGGCTCATCCCTGACAGGACACTGCTCCCCAGGGCTCACCCCTGACAGGACCCTGCTTCCCTGAGCTCACCCCTGTCAGGACCCTGCTCCCTTGTGCTAATCCCTGACAGGACCTGGCTTCCCTGGGCTCATCCTTGACAGGACCCTGCTTCCCCATGCTCATCCCTGACAGCACCCCAGTTCCTCTTGGTTCAGCCCTGACAGGACCCTGCTTCCCTGGGCTCACCCCTGACAAGACCCTGATGTCCTGGGCTCATCCCTGACAGGACCCTGATCTCCTGGGCTCACCCCTGACAGGACCCTGATCTCCTGGCCTCATCCCTGACAGGACCCTGCTTCCCTGGGCTCATCCCTGCTAGGGTCCTGCTCCCCACCTGGGCACAGGCAGCTGCAAACTGGAGCAAAACGTCCCCCATTCCAGATCAGAGTTGAAAACTGCAAAATGCTGCCCCCAGCCCCCACTCCTGACCCATCCCACACATCCCCTGAGGGATCAGCACCCCTGGCAGAGCTGCCCACACCTGCAGGACACTCCAGAGCCAGGTGGGGCAGCTCCTGTGGCACCCCAGCACTCCCTGGGCACCCCATGAGCAGCGGCCTCCAGCAGCTCTGCTCAGTGCTCTGTGCCAAGGCAGAGTTACCCAACTTCTGACCTACTTCTGCCTTGTGCTTCTCCCCTCCCCGCTCCTGCCCTCAGTCCCCAATTAAATCTGTGTGAGATTTCCTCAATTATCCCCTTCCTGCTAATAGATGTGGAAAGAGGATGCCATAACAATGTATTCCCCTGGCACTGGTTCAAAATACATCTCTGAATTAATGTTGAGGAGTGCAGGATGCAGGAGCACTTTAATTAAACAGAAATGTATAGGAACAGCAGCTAGGTTGAAGAAAGCTGATCTTTTGCTGCCACCACAACACTTCATCTGAGCCATGCAGTGAGAATCCTCGTGCTCCTCTTTAATTGACAGGCCAATAAATCAGCACTAATCTCCCCTCTCTGTGTAGCTGTGCATGCTGATGTTCTGCTATTTTGGAATTCACTGGCACAACCTAAGCAGCAACATGCACAGGAACCCTGCATGGAAAACACTCCAGGCAAACCTTGAAACCTGTAACAAAACTTGGAGGGGGACCTGAGCAATAAAAACCTGTTTTTGGGAATTGTGGCAGGTGTAAAGCTGTATATACACCTTTGGAAAGAGGAGGAGCAGGAACAGAGAATCCCAGCTGAAGCCATTCAGATGTTCTGATAGGCATTTGCAGTTCTGGATGAATACAGAGATAATTTGAACACCATTTCTAATTGAGACAAAAACTGTGTGTGAAGAATAGGGAATGAGCCTGGGAATCACTCTGCCCATTACAGAAGGCATCAAGCCTCTGCTCAACTTTATAGCCCCCTTCTGCCTCATCCCACACAAGTATTGGGAGATAAGGAATTGCAAGTCTTCATAAAAAGGAGGCTTTAATCCAATGGAAGCTACATCTGCACACCTCCAGCTGCATTTTCCATAGCCAAGCTCCTGCTTTATCTCCTCTCCTGGCCCAAAACCATCTCCTAACAGCTTGATAACAAACTGCAATTAACCACATCACTGCAAAGGGAGCTGGGGGTACAGAAGGAAAACACAAGGTTATTTTAAGCCTGGTGGAGAGGAACTTGCAGCACTGTAAAGGAAGCCAGACCCCAGCCCTGCTGCAAACACCCAGAAGACTCCCAGGCAGCAAATCCCTGTACACAGCAAACAGCCACTGGGGTGATCTCGGAATTATTTAGGGCACTGCAGTGCTGGAAGAGGCTGAAATGAGAGGAGCTGAAGACTCAAGCCCAGGCAGCATCTCTGCATGAGATGTGAAGCAGCCCCCAGAGCCCTCTCAGAATCCCAGGGGAACACAGCAGGGACAAGGTTTTCCCCGTGCTGGAGATGCTGAACATAGGAAGGAAACATTTTTAAACTTTCTTTCAGTACTTCTTCATGCTGTGCCTGGGACGTGGATGTTAAAATTACCAACACCTCTGGGACCAGCGTGCCATCTCTCAAACCCTCAGTCCCCTTCATCTGTCAGAAGGGAATAACTCCCATCCCACTGACATTACAAGCAGCAACACTCTGGAAAACACACTTTGCTCTAAACATGAGAGGCTCTGAACAAAAAGCTGCACCTTCCCCTCTTGCCTCCCTCTCTGTTTGCTCTGTGTACACCAAAGGCCTTCATTTCCACCTTACTGCACATGTACTGAAGCTATTTTTGGCCAAGAGTGACGTGGCTTTGTTTGCATAACTGGGTTCCCACCTCATGATCTGCCGCTCTAATAGTTTGCAAAATAATAGCTGGAAAATGTCTGACTCCAAATAAGTGCCTGCAAAGTTCAGTTTGCCTTTATCTTAAGTCCAAAATAAAGGAAAAGAAACAAAAAACCAAAAACACAAAACAGGAAACAAGCCTTCCTGCAGCATCACTTATAAAATGCTTCAGCAAGATGTAATACAAATTATTTAGTGATGACCAGCTGGGATGTGGGGATTTAATTCTGCTCCTGATTTGGATGAGGGTATGAAACCAGAAAAGACAAGCCCAAAGTCACACAGGAAGAAAACCATTTTACACAGTGGGGCCTTAACAATTCACGTCAACCCAAAATATCATCTGCAGGAAATGCAAACTTATCACTGATGGCTAAAAACAAAAGCACAGCTGAAAATAGCAGCATTTCAGATGAGGCAAGTACGTTGGTTGGACTATTCTCAACTGTCAGAACTGAGCTGCAATCACACATCTCTCTTGAGGAATATTTGGTATTTGTCCAGTAGTAAAAATAAAATGTGAGATATCTTAGAAAAGAAAGAGATGGCTCAAATAGAGAATGGATGGAAATAAATCCTGCATACAGAAGGATCCAACTGCTGGTTCTTCTTGTCCAAGTCCCAACTCCTGGCAAAAGAGGAACAAAATCCGTTTCTACGAGAACTTTGTCACTACAAAACACTGTGAAGGTGGGATGAACACTGTCCTAGTCTGCAGAGCCAACTGAGCCAGGGGAATTGGCCATTTTTGTTTTAGCACAGGATGTTTTGGATGTACCAGGTTCTTCCTTCACTCCCAGGATGGTGCTGCCCAAGGAAGAACTCCACATGTGGGCAGGATTATTGCTCAGGTCTGCTTGGGACATCTCCCTTCACTGTCCCCCCCTCATCCCTCAGCCTCAGGCACCCTCCATCCAACATGAACAGGGCTTGAGGCATTTCCCTTCCCACTTCCCAAACTCCCTGGCTCCAGGGAAACCCCAGAGCAATGAAGGTGTGGAGTCCCAAGTGTGGTTATTAATTGTTGTGGTGTTGTGTAGGTCTCAGGACAACCTGAGAGCTGAAAATTGACTCTAAGTTCTTAGAAGGCTTATATTATATTATATTATATTATATTATATTATATTATATTATACATCTAGTATATTATAGTATATTATATTATGTCTAGTATATTATAGTATATTATAATTATATACTAAAATTACACTAAAGAAAGAGAAAGGAGACATCAGAAGGCTAGAAAAGAATGAGCAATAAAAAACTCGTGACTGACCAGTCTTGACACAGCTGGACTGGGATTGGTCATTAAGTAAAAACAATTCACATGGTGGGTAAACAATTTTCCAAATCACATTCTAGAGTAGCAAAACATGGAGAAGCTGAAGCTTCCAAGCTTCTCAGGAGAAACAATCCTGGCAAAGGGATTTTTCAGACAATATTCAGTGACACTCAAGGTCATGGCTCATGAGGGAAGTCACAGGAGCAGCTGAGCCCCTGCAGAGCCCAGCCACAGTGAAGGGCAGGGACAGAGGCTGTGGTGGGGAACAGCTCTCCCTCCTCGTTTCCAGGCAGGAATTTCTCACCTGCACAAATCCCTGAGCTGCCAGGGATGGGAGGAAAGTCCAAGAACATCTTTCTTAGCCTGCTCTGGAAGGCCAGCCTTGTGCTGTGCTGTATTCCAGCAGGAATCACAGTGCAAGCACCAGGCACACACCTGACAGCACACAGGACAGCTGCTCTGATGGCAACAAAACGCCAAACAAATGTGCACAGAGCTCTGCTTTGGTGTCTCAGCCTTCCATGGGGTCACTGTGGGGTGGAAGCTCCCTAGTGCTGAGCCCAGGGCTGTCCTGGGGGATCCCCAGAGCTGCTGGAGCCAGCAGTGGCACACACAGCTCCTGCTCCCAAGGCAAAGGCAATCCCAGCACAGCTGCTGCCAGCACTGCCTGGGCCACTGATGCCTCAGGTTTCACCTTTTCTATTTTTCAGCTTCTGTGCTGCTTCAGTGTGTGGGTCTGGGATTCACATTAGGGGATGGAGAGCTCTGTGCATAGAGCAGGGAGACAAAACAATTCCTGCTCTAACTAGAGACCCAAGGACAGCCAATCCAAATCTCAAGCCCAAAACCACAAACAACAGTAGACCAAAGAGAGAAAAACAAGAAAGATAAAACTTCATGAGCTAGAGCTGTAATTAGACAATTACCTCCAATATGCTCATAGATCAAAACTCATCCAAGTGAGAGACCCCGTGAGTGGTTGTCCATTTTGTGACCATTTTGGTTCACCTTGGGTGTAGCCCTGGCTGGGCTCTTGTGCTACCCAAAGTAGATCTATTGAAGCCTCCTAATAGATCCCTACTCTATTCTTTAACTCTGTCTAGTCTCTGTTCTAAGTTAGCCTTCACAAGGGATCACCAGTCCAGAGCACTCAGCATGGCCATGGCACCCCATGGCATCACTGCCACCAGAAGGCTCCAAACACTTCCATTTACCTTTGTCTCTGTTTTCCTGCTTGCTGGAGGATTTCTCCTGCCTGCAGCCTGTTCAGGTGCCTGGCAGACACCTGCAGTAGGACAGGCCTGGCCCTGCCTGCACTGTGCTGCTCACTACTCAACTCAGTGCCCTCCCAGCACCATGGTGACACTGGTTTGACACAGCCACTGCCACACCTGAGCACCTCAGACCCACCCAGTGCCCCCACAGCACAGCAAGTCCTCTCTAAAACACAGCCAAATCCCTTCCTGACTGCAGTGCGATTCTCCAGGCAAGGTTAAACCCACCTCAAAATGTGTGTCAAGAGGCAGAGCTAAGGAGCAGCCACCATACACAGCACTGGAGTTACTCCTGCTTGTAGTGAAGTCCTTGCACAAGGAGGGGTGGAAAGGGACTCATCCCTCCTGGAGGTGCTTCCTGGGCATCCCACTCCAGCTGCAGCTTGCAGCAATTGTTCTGCTTCCCTGTCTCTCCCCCGCTGACACACAGCATCCCTGGGGACAGCCCTGCAGGGGACACCAGCACAAGGAGTGCCAGCAAGCTGGGACAAAGACAGCACTGGCTGAGCTCAGAGATGTGCAGCAAAAACAGCCTCACCTGGGAAGCAACCTGTGCCCAAGCAGCTCCCCACACTCAGAGGTTAAACCCATTGCTGAGGGCAAGAGTGCTCCAAGGCACTGACAAAAGGCACCCAAAACTGATCCCCACTGGCCACAAGCTCTGTGCTGTGTCTCTGCTGCTGCTGCTGCTGCTTCCCACAGATGCAATCCCTGCAGCCTTCCCTCCCCAGAGGATGCTCCCTGCACGAGCTGCTGCACAGCCTGGCTTGGTCCTGGGTGGGAAATGGGATTTCCCACTGGGAACAGCAGCACTGGGTGGGAAATGGGATTTCCCACTGGGAACAGCAGCACTGGGTGGAAAATGGGATTTCCCACTAGGAACAGCAGCACTGGGTGGAAAATGGGATTTCCCACTGGGAACAGCAGCACTGGGCGGCAAACAGGATTTTTTCCCAGATTTCCCACTGGGAACAGCTGCACTGCAGCCAGATGGTATTCCCTCTCCTTTCCAGTGTAATCCCTGAACCTGGCACAGCAGAGCTGCCATGAAATGTCTGTTCTTGTCCAAAAAAGACGGATCTCTCAGGGTTTTTAGACAACCCTAGATATTAGAGACTGAAAGAGATTTATTAGGGGAATTATTCGGTGGATTCTGTGCAGTCCATGAGGAGATGAAGCTTTCCCTGCCCCACTGAGGAGCTCACTGCAGGCCAGGTGACTGCACTGATATAATACCCAAGGCCCCTCTGCAGCCTCTCATCCTGCTCATTTCATACTCCTCCAAGTACAAGCACAGTGTTGGGTCAATATCCCAGCTCAATTCACGTGTGAAACCCTCCATAAATCTGCAGGACAAAACCAGGGACAAAATTAGACCCTTTATTACTACCTTTGGTACTAGGGACAGCTTGTTACCAAATCCACTTCAGCTTCTTGAATGCCAAGGGCAGAGCAAAAGTCAGAGCAGCTGCAGTTTCCCTGTGAGCCCAAATTTTCAGGTGCCAGCACCTCAGCAGTGTGTGCAGGTGCTCTGGATTTGGGGTTTATGAACACATCCCCTCCAAAGTGCATGAGCAGCTGGGGTGAACAGCAAAGGGGACAGTCCCAGATGTTCCTTCCAGGTCATCAACAGAGCCAAACCAGTGCCCTGGACACTGTGGGATCACAGAGCTGCTCACAGGAGCAGGATGGTGCTCCTGCCTCTCCAGGATCCCAAGGGAATTGCCCTGGGCCATGCCAGGCTGGTGATGCAGTGAGGCACCCAGAGCTCACCTCAGAGTCCAGAGAGCCACACACAACCACTCCCACCATCCCCTGGTGACCTTCTGGGTGTACTCACCCACCCTGCAGCTTCAGCAGCACTTCTGGATGCATCTCAAACCTGAAGCAGAAGCTACAGAAGACATTCTGGAGCTCTGACCTGGGCTTTTACCTGTCCTTCCCAAATTTAGCTCCTTTTCAGGTGACACCAGGGTGGCCTGGAATCAGGAGCACAGCCAGGGCTTAGGAAGCACTACAAAAGCATTTGTTCCAATATTTACTCAGGGATTTTTCATGCTACACCTACCACAGCCTTTAGTTTATTGGGAACACAGTGCACAGGGGAAGGGCAAACCACAGAGTCTATACTGCTGCCAAGCAAAACGTCATTAAGGTTTTAGCAATGCAACACAAATAGAGTTTACATTAAAGCCTCTTTTGTATAAACCATATCCCAGAGTGAAACACAGTGACAGAGCTGAGTAATGAGTTGGAGCAGAGCAATCAAGGTGGAACTACAGAGCAATAGGAAAAAGGAGCCATTCCAAAGTGCTATTTAAAGTTAGGCTGAGAGCTCCATTTGAAGTATAGAAGTGATTATGTACAGTCACCACTGCACACAGTTAATGCCATGTAGGATGCAGTACCTACCACCTGCAGCTGCACAGAGACACCCTGAGGTTCAATGGCACTATAAAAACCATCACCAAGGAGGCTGAGATTCTTCTTAATATAGACCTATACATAACTGCTGAAGGGCTGAGCAGTCTGGAACTTCAAATCTCTCTTGTGCTGCCCAGCACATAAACCCACAACTCAAAGGTGACCATTTGCCATTTCAAACATCTCCTTCCTGCAGGATTCAGAGTCCCTGAAGACCCCCAGCCCTGCTCTGCACAAAACCACAGCACTGCTAAGTGATTTTCTAAATCCCCAGCAGGCCTGCCTATTATTAGTATAGGGATAATACTAATATTATACTATATTATAGTATTTTATATATATTAATATATATATAAAGCAAGGCAAAAATATATATATTATATTATAGTGTATATTATATTATAGTGTATATTACATTATATTACATTATATTACATTATATTATTATAGTATTTTATATATATATAGTATTATACATATTATAATATTATACTATATATATTAGTATGTCAAAGAAGCTCTTCTCATGCAAAGTTTCCAGTCTAGCTAATTAACAGTGGCTTCCTCCAGCAGATAAATTTGGGCTTTAGTCCCTTGCACACAAGTGTGGTGGTGTTCACAGGGGTCCCAGGATGAGGGAAGGGATGAGAATCTTGCTCCATGTTTCAGAAGGCTGATTTATTATTTTATGATTTATATGATATGATATGATATTTATTATATTCTAAAACTACACAAAAATAATAGAGAGAAAAGGATTTCATCAGGAGGCTAGAAAAGAAAGGAATGGAATGATAATAAAATCCTGTGACTGCTCACAGCCTCGACACAGGTGGCTGTCATTGGTCATCAAGTAAAAACAATTCCACATGCTGGGAAAACAATTCTCCAAATCATATTCCAAAGCAGCAAAACATGGAGAAGCTAAAGCTTCTCAGGAGAAAAGATTGTGGCAAAAGGATTTTTCAGAAAATATGTGTGTGACACACAAGTACACAGGGCACGAAGGGAGAGAAGGAGCAGAGGACAGGAATGGCTGCAGTCATCTTTAAAGGCTGGAAATTAAAGACAGAGAGAATGAACACACATGGAGAGGAGGCTTGCAGGGCATGGCAAGGTTGGAAACAGCTCTCAGTTCCAGTTGCTGCTGTGTGCTTTGCAGTGCTCCCCGTGCTTCCCTGGGGAGGAGCCCAGGGCAGGCCCGTTCAGGCGAGAGGATGCGGATGGGCTCGGGGCTGAGCTGCAGCTCACACTCAGCTCTGCCTGCCCACCCAGCTGCCAGACCCAGCACATCACACACAGCTCAGGTGCTGAAAAGGCTGCACTGCTGCAGCCAGGGGTGCAGGGACCCTGCCTGGGCACTCCTCATGCTGACAGATGGGGCTGGATCACAGCACTGCAATACTCTGAAGCTCAATCCCTGTTTCCCCCTCAAATGAGCAAGGCAATTTTGATTTGAGTTTTTCAGAACTTGCAAAAAACACTTATAAATGGCCAAATATATTATATTTAAAAAAAAAACCAAAACTCCATAAAGACTTCAGAGCAGTGCTAACTAGAGCAGCTGAATAGGTTTATCAAGATATAAAGCAGCCCTCCCCAAAATATATGGCTCAGACATACCCTGCCAGCAGAAATACTCAATGTTTAAGATGAGGGAAGAGATATTCAATGAGGATTTGTTTCCCTGGCAGCCCTCCATACATGCACATAAACCTCTTGTAGCACCACACTGATATTTAAACTAATTAGCACCAGGAAAGCCTCAGGACTGTGCTTTTCTCCCAGGGACACAGGGGCTCCAAAATCTGGCTGTGATCACATCTCACTCAGACCCCAGGATGCTGCAGCCCAGGAGCCCCAGCACAGCCGCCTTCCTGCCCAAGTACACAGGAACACAGGGCAGGACACTTGGCAAAGGGAAAAAAATCCCCCCTCTGCCCAAAATGCCCACTCAGCACTATGTGAGAGGATAAAAATAGCAGGCAGGAGAGCTGGCCCTGAATATCAAGCAGCATTCCTACCCAAATCAACTTCCCCTTCACTCTGTTCTCCTGCAGGCTGCACGTTGCCTGAATTTCCTATTCCTCATAAACACAGCCATGGGGATTTAGCTCTGGGGAGCTGCAGACTGGCACATCCACCATCATTGCTCTGGCAACCCCCCAGCAGGCTCTGGAAAGAGCTCCTGACTTCCAGAGGAGAAGGGACAGGCTGGGGGTGGGTTTTGTGAATATTCAACACCTCTGCACAGCAGGCCTGCCTATTATTAGTGTAGGGGATGTCAAAGAAGCTCCTCTTATGCAAAGTTTCCAGTCTAGCTAATTAACAGTGGCTTCCTCCAGAATATAAATTTGGGCTTTAGTCCCTTGTACACAAGTACACAGGGCAGGAAGGGAGGGAAGGAGCAGAGGACAGGAATGGCTGCAGTCATCTTTAAAGGATGGAAATTAAAACTCTCAGGTAAGAGAGAGAATTAATACACGTTGAGAGGAGGCTTCCTGTTTCAGGAAGGGCTGAATCTCCCTTCTTTTAAAAAAAGACTGGATGTGGCACTCAGTGCCATGGTTTAGTTGAGGTGGTGTTAGGGCATGGGTTGGACTCCATGATCTTAAAGGATTTTCCAACCTGGTGGTTCTGTGATTCCTCCTGGAGCACATCCCCAGAGCACCTGTCTGGAAAAGGCTGGGATGACTTTGACTGGGAGCCAACAAGAAGCAAAGATTCCCTCACAAGGGCAGCAGAGGCCAGAGATTTGGGTCAGGGTGGGACTGTCACCCTCTGCCATCCAGACCATCACACATCTCCCAGCACTGCTCTGGGGCTGCAGAAAGGAACTCACTGCTCCCCTTGCTCCAAGGACCAGCCACATCCCAGCTGGCAGGACCTGCCTGAGGGTAAATCAGAGGCAGGACTGATGCTCAGGTCCTGCCAGGGCAGCCTTTGAGGGCACTCTGATCTCTGCTGCAGCAAAGTCTGCACTTCAGGGCATCTTCAGTCTCCTGCAAGTTGGTCCTGACTGTGCCAAACAAATGCTCTAAGGGACCTAAGTGCTAAACCAAAACGCTATGCACATAAACTGCTTCAACACAGAGTTCTCTCCAGGCTGAAGAGTGTACTCTGGAAAAAATAAAGACTGAAAACTTTTGGAAGTCTGACCTTATTTATTTTTACTTGCTTCTTAAATTAGGAGAGAAATAAAAAAAAATATTGTATGGCTCCATATGTACCACCCTCCAGTGGTTCAGTTTCTTATTCCCACCTCCAAAGTGGAACAATAACCTTATCTACTCCATAAAAAACTTCTCCAACTTGTGCCCAGATTTCAGACACTCTTTCTTGGAAGGATAAATCCCTGCTTTCTGCACTGCTCTGCCACCTCACTGGGGTCAGCTGTCAATGACAGCACCTCACCAGAGACACCCAGGCCCACAAATCTCACCCCAAATTTATCCATCTTGCCAGAGCAGAACTTCTTTCTGGCCAAGAGGTGATGTGCAGCCCTGCAGATCTTCACTGAGCTTGGGGCAGAGGTGACAGCTGAGTTTTCCAGCACTGCTGTTGTGAGCCACATTTGTGTATCCTGCTCCTGCAGCACTTGCACAGCACCTCTGATTTATAAACCAAAGTTTTCAGAGCTTCCTGCTTGCCACGATTTAAAAACAAGCTGGACAGACCTCCCCAAAGCCAATTCTCTGCCTCAGGGGAGCACATGGCATGGCCATGTCTGAGCCAAAGAGCACCCACAAATCTCTGGGGCCATGAGCTGCTCACTTCCCTTTCCAGCTCCACATCCCTCCCACTATTACCGCAGCAGAAGCAGTTTCTTTGCCAACCTTTCCCAAACTTCAGCAGGGTGTTTGTTTGCTGAGGTTTCAGTTTTCCGCAGCTTCTCTAAGGGCCTCTGATGCAATCTGGACTCTGTTTGCAATCTGAAACAGGCCTGGCTTCAGGATGCTCAAGGCACAGATAATTCAGGAACAATTCTGTGTCAAAACAGAACCTTGGCTTCCAGGAGGGCCTCCAGGACAGCCATGAAAGCTGCAAGGCTCCTCTCAAAGGATTAAAAATAAAGTTATTAACTAAGGTGTAATGAAGTGATTAATTAAGGACCAAATCCATCCATGCACTGGTCAGTACCAGACCCTGAACAGGGACACAGCTCATGGAACACACCTGAGACACTCCAAGGCAGGGTTTGCATACTGCACAACAGGATATTGCACTGCTCTGCAGCCACCTGCCTTTATCCTGGCCCCAAGCACAAACAGCTTTATTGGACAGGGATCATTTCATCTTCCAGGAAAACTTTGTTCAAAGCTTTAGATGTTCAGCTTGTCTGAAAGCACAGCAGCTTTCCTGAGTTGAAAGGAGCAGTTCATGTCTCGGCAGCGAGATAGGACCCAAAGGGAAGGAAGAGAAAAAGAAGAGCTGAACTCCTTGTCTGTCTCTCCTCCGCCTTTGTACCTCAGCCCACAAAAACTCAGCAAAGAAAACAGAAGTGATGCAAGATGGAATTCCAAAAAGTCACAAGTGACAAAAAATCCAGCAGTTCATCCCTGCACGTGTTCCCTGGAAAGCAACACCCAACACAAGGAGGGTGGAGAAGTCAGCATCACTCACTGCCAACTTCCTGTGATGGAAAAGCACACACAGAGGCCAAGGACCCCTGGCAATCACATTTCAGGAAGGCAGCTCATCAAATGTCAAAGGGGAAAGGAATACAAGAAAGGTCTGGTAAGGAAGGACAGCAGTTGGGAGGGAAAGAGCCACAGAGACACAAGAGAAGGTCAGTTCCCCTTTCCACTCCAGCAGGGAAATTCCTGGCTCCCAGACCATCCTTTGTTCCTGTGCCCTAGAGGAACAACAAGGGCTGAGCCTCTTCTGCCATAGTCAGTAGGAAACTCTGCCTGCATCACAGGGCAGGCTGGGAAATCTGCTGGGTTTGGGACAATGTGGATCTGTTGGGTACCAGTGAAACCAGACCCATGAGCACTGCAAACCCAAAACAAGACCATGAAATAACCAAAGCCTCCAGACTTCAAACACAGGGCACAGCAATAAAAAACAACCCCCCACCCAAGCAAGGAAACATATCAGACAAATAAAATCATTTTTGCCATCTTTTCTGAATTTTTCCCAGAGAAAAACATGAACATCCCCGGGCCCACAACAGCTTTTACTTCCCCCACTAGAAGCATCATTCACAAAAAAATAACCAAGTGGATGGATTGTGCCTATATTTGCAAAACACTTTGGGAAAGAAGCAGTGACATGAATTTGTCACCGAGATGGTGCTGGGAGCAGCACCAAACCCAAAGGACACAGGGCTAAAAAAGGAAGGAGAAAAAATAAACCCATCAAAACCAGGGAGCACATCTGAAGGCAATGGGAAACGTCACAGTTCCCTCCACCTGCAAGGAGCACTCAGCCACTGGCACAGGAGGCCCAGTGACAGCCCAACAGCCTGTGCCACGCATTGAAGGGACACTGATTTGGGGAAAAGACAACGCACCTGAGCTTTTACTGCCACAAAACAACACCAAACCAAAACCCCATCTGTGGCTGAAGGACCCAGGCATTGAGGAAGCTGTTAGTCAGGCACATTGTTCTAAACACACAGCCCAAAGCAGGCAAATCCCAGCCCTGAAGCAGGCAGGGGCACGTTGCACACAGCTCCTTACCCGACTGATCTGCAGCTTCTCAGCCCCAGGCTTGAAGAGGTTCCATCGACGGCCGCCGTTCCTGCAGTTCCCGCGCACCTTCAGGGTCTTTGAAGCCTGCTCGTTCTCAGCTGCCAGGAGAAAATCCACAGGAACAAAAAAATAAAAAAGGAATGACAAAAGATAAATGCTGTGCTTTAGCTCAGGCTGGGGGCGGAGGCTGTTCTTTTAAATGAAAGAAACAAAATTGTTTGCAAGAGACTCATTCAACCTCTCCTTTAGAAAAAGAGAGCACAGAGTATATTTAGGTGCTTTATTCAGTGCTCTTGGGATGCAAGGGAAATAGTGCAGCTTGGATACTACAAAAAGGCAGAGCCGGGAGCCACATCCCAGCGTGGGGTCAGCCCAGCTGGGTGTGGAGCCAGGATGCTCTGCCAGGAGCTGCAGGAGCAGGAGACCCTCGGCAGCCTGTCCCAGTGTGCCCAGCAGCTCCCTGGGTCCCCAGCAGCAGCACCTGCAGCAATCCCAGCTGCACATTCACCGTGGTCCATAGGTGAGCGCACCTTGGACCTTTCCAGGCCTTGGAAAATAAACAGTTCCTCCAATTTACACACAAAGCAGAAATGGGTAAGGCCATAAAAGCTGGTTTTTTAGGGAAACTGGGCTGGTTCTCACCCCCAGCATTTCAGAGCAAGCCCTCAGAGATGCAGTTCTGCTCTAGCTTTTATATTTCTCAGATTCTCACACCGGACCCCAGCCTGGCCTTGCAGATGGCACTAGCCAGGCACACAGCACCTTTCCAATCAACCAAAATTTTCAGCTCCACATCCTATCTCTCTCTTTTTGGGCTGAAGGTGCCATTATGTATGAGACCAGAGTTTTCTCTCCCACATTTGGCAAGCTTAAATTTTAATCCCTTCTTCCATCAGGCTCTTCACAGCCCCTGGCCTAGAGGGAAGGAAACAGAGCTGAGCATCACTGGTGTCCCCAGAGCAGCTGCTAGCACAGGTACATGTCATCCAGGCAGTGCACATATATGGTACATGCATCCCCACAGGTGTTTCCAGCACCTGGAGCTCCTCATCCCAGCCACGGAGCAAGGATCTACAGAAAACAGCCATAGATCTCTGGGGTCATGAGCAGCTCATTTCCCTTTCCTGCTCCACATCCTTTCCAGCTATCACCACACAAGCAGCAGCTCTGGAATTCTTCCCTAAAAGATGCACAATGCTCAATTTCTATCTCCTGACGTACCTCTCACCTGGCAGAGGTTTCAGACTGTGTCAGTCCTGAGGGGTTTGAGACCAGAATAAATAGTTCCAGGCTTTGGGAGAGAGGAGACCCCCAACCAAACAGGTGGGGGCTCTGCCCTGCCCAGGCTGGAGCACAGCAGGGCTGGGATGCTGCTGCAGGCTGCCTGGGCAGCCATCCTGGTTTTCCTCCAGCATTGTTGGGAGAGAGATTGCACTGAGACCTATTTCCTCAATGCTGATGCAGGCAGCCTGCTGCTATTTTTAGCAGCCCACGTTTCACTTTGGAGACTCTTGGAGAGCCAGGCTGCAGCACGGTGCCGGCTCCAGCAGGAGGAGGCGATGGATGGAGCAGCGTGCAAACAGGAAATGTTCACTCTGAGGGGCTGTGTGACCCCCCTGTGCTGGAACCACTGCACCCCAGCAGCAGAGCCATCAATTAACAGCACAGGCAGCTAATTGGCCTTGTCCTCCCCAGCTCTTCTGAACCCTGACGTGCTGCCACCATCCATCAGCTGCCTGGATCCCTGGAGTGCTCCTGAGCAATGCCAGCACAGCCTGGCAGCGCTTCCCTGCTCACCCATCACTAAATCACAGGATCCTTCATGCCAGCAGTGGCCCTTCAGGAAATCATTTCCTTTCTCTCATTATCAATCTTTTTAATTAGGAGGTTCAGAAGATGATGTCATCTATTCAGCCATCAGCCAATTTACCTGCCAGCATGAGACACTGCCAGCAAATACATTCCAGGGTGCTCTCTCTGGTGTCACTGAGCAGGACAAATGCAGAGAGGTCATCCCAGTCTTTGGCTCATGAGACTCTCTCCTTCATCATGAAAAGTACCCAAGCACAGGAGGAAAAAACCCTTCACTCCTTGTGTTTCCAAACAAACATCAGATTTGAGTTCCTATCTCAGTATCCATCATCACTCACCACCTCCAAACAGTGAGTACTCACTGAGTACTCACACAGAGGATTCTTAGAGGACAGAAATTCAAGAGAAAACTACCAAATATAATCTCACACAGCAGCTGCTGAACAGCTTTTACACCTCACGTGCCTACTCCTGTTCATCCTCTCATAACCAGATTATGGGGACTGTGCTCAGAGACATCAGAGAGAGAAAACAGCCTTATTCTATAAACACACTGTACACAAGCAGATCCTATTAGCCAGCAAGAAACTCCTCAGCATGTGGCTCTCAGAGCTCCCTCACCTGGTGTCAGGGATGTAACCAGCACGGATGCAAACCACATTCCTGACTTTTCCACCCCTGCCAGCCAAGGGCTGCATGGGTGACACCCAAAAAAGCAAAGGTGGCAGAAAAGAGGCACTCACCATGGCTCTGGAGCATGGGTGACACCCAAAAAGCAAAGCTGGGAGAGGAGATGCACTCACCACATCTGTGGAGTATGGGTGACACCCAAAAAAGCAAAACTGGCAGAGAAGAGAGACTCACCACTGCTCTGCAGCATGGGTGCCACCAAAAGCAAAGGTGGCGGAGAAGGGGCACTCTTTTTAGAAGGGGAATGTTCTTTTTAAAAACATCATGGCTCTAGAGGAGGAGAGGAGAGAGGAAAGAGAGGAAAGAGAGGAAAGAGAGGAAAGAGAGGAAAGAGAGGAAAGAGAGAAAAGAGAGGAAAGAGAGGAAAGAGAGGAAAGAGAGGAAAGAGAGGAAAGAGAAGGCACTCACCTCGCCTGCGGAGCAGGTGCTGCATGCGCCCTCCCAGCTGGTCCAGCCCCATGGGGGTGCTCTGTGACAGCGGCTCCGAGCGGCAGCGCTCCACCAGCGCCTTGAAGGGCTCTGCCTGCGGGCACGGCTGAGCAGGGGGAGACGTCGGCTGCAAGAGAAGGGGCACAGGAGGTTTTACCAACAGCACCCACATCTCGGGCAAAGCAAGCACACGACATACAACAATACACAGAATTACCACGGCACTGCTAGCTGCACTCTGCACCCGGTGCATTTCTGACCTGCTGGCCCTGGTGTGCAGCCCCCAGTGTGTGGGATCCCAGGACATCCCTCTGCTGGCCAGAATGGCCAGGACCCCTGCCATGGGGCTCAGAGACCCTGGCACAGAGCCCAAAACACCTGTGGGTTTGATTATGACCCGTGGAGCAAATTACCAACCTTAGATGAAGATCAGCAAAGCCACAACAGTTTAGGTAGAATAACAGTGAAGTTATCACGGGGTGGAAAAGTAGATTTTGGGGTTTTTGGTATGGGGGTTCAGGGGGCAAGATGGAGGGAACTGGGTGTGTCCAGCCTTTCTCCTTTTTCTTCTTGGCCTCCATCTTCTGCTGTGATGTTGGCACTCACAGATTGGTTTAGAGTAGAAGCTCACTGTCTAACACAGGTGATGGGTATTGGGAAGTAATTGTAAACATTGGACACGTGGTTTTTAGTATAAAGACATAACTCCACCCTGGGGGCAGGCAGAGTGCCTGGAACTGTCCTGCTGGATAGACCTCGGCAGGACAGGAGAAAGAATTTTATAGCTAAGAAACAATAAACAACCTTGAGACCAGAAATTAAGAGCACTGACTCCTTCTTCAAGCGCCAGGCTGGGAAAAGAGACTGTGGAACTTTTCTCAGGGTCACTCTGACCAGCTAAGGATCCCAACACCAGTGCAGGGGGCTCAGACCTTGTACAGCTTTGAGCCCAACACTTCCAGTTGGGCACTGAGTGTCCCAGAACTTCTGGGAGTGACCCTGATGGAGACCCCCTTGCTGCTCTGCATTTTGGGATGAGGCTGCTCTCCCATTCCCAAGCCCCAGCAGGAGCAGACACGGGAGGAATCAGCTGGTGCTGAGGACCCCATACCAGCAAGGGCTGGCTGCTTCCAAAGATCAGCAAAGAGCAGCCAAATGGGCTGACAGCTCACTGATGGCAACAGCAACCAGACATGTCCTTGCATCTATAGCCTACGAAATATTTACTTGAATAAAACAGTTGCAATTGATTGAAGCACCCTTAAATGGTGAAATACCTCAGTTATACCTTCATGGTTGGTAACACTAATGCAAAGAGTTGGCATTTACAGCTAAGTGGGCAAAAATGTTGGTGCTTTCCTCACTCCAACTTTTATTATTCTATTCCAGGAGGAAAAGTTCCTGAAAATGACAACTGTACCATGACATTTTGCAGAATGGAATGTTCTTTTTAAAAACATCGCAATTCAAACTCCTACTTTTCATTTTATTCTCTGTGACATGTGACACCATGGAAGTCTTGCCTGTATAATCTTAGAGTCAGGAAATCAGAAGAAAAATCATTTGACAAAGGTCAAGGGAAGCAAACAGGAGGTGTTCCTCTCTAAGAGGTTTCTAGGCTCAATCACAAACACATCTGTCACACTTCCAGGAGCCTGCTAATAACTGGGGGCCTGGGATGGTTTGGTGGATCCATCCTCAAGCCTCCAGCAGCTCATTTTCACTGATGTGCTGTTATTTTCATTTACAGATGAAGAACAAAGCAGACAGGCTGTAATTACCCCAGAAGAAAGCTGTGGATGAATTAAGGCTCCATCTCCCAGCACTAGCATATATCCAGTGAGCCAGTACACTTCTCTTGGCTGGAAAGCAGCTGGGAGGGGGTAAAAGCCAAAGAAAACCTTCCATCCAGGGAATTTTCAACACAGAGTCCCTTTAGCATGAGGCCAGCAAGGCCCAGAGGTGCCCCTTCCCATCCCTACTCTGATGCCCTGGTTTCACTTTTGAGGCTGGCAATGGGATAAAGGAAAGACACAGCATGTGTTTAAAGAAAATATGTGGAAATTTGAATTATCCATGTGTTACATAGCTGGTTCTGTATACATGCAAAGCCTATCAGCTTTGCAAACTCAACCTGCCTTTCCTTGACAATGTTAAAAATATGCTTCCCAAAAAACCCTACCCCACTACAGATAGCACTAAATATAGGCTTTAATTCAAGATTTTGCTAGCACCTCCTGGTTATTATGAATACAAGAATCTGCACAGCTTGAAGATAGGCTTTAGAGGTTTTGTCTCCTCTAAAAATAAAATGATTGTCAGACACAGCCATATTAAAAGCCATAAATACCCAAAATCTTCATTCTGCAAGTAAATTGCACTTCACTGCAGACAGGGATACAGCACTCTTTTGGCAACAGCAGGATTTAGAAAGTGAAGTACTAATTCTTAATTTGGAAGAACTATAAAGTCTTTTGTTACAGCAGGCTGAGACACAACCCAGAAGCTGAATAACCAGGAGATGAAGAAAGCTCTGAAGATCAACTCTCCCAGACACTATTTCCTGGTCAGTGCCATTCAGCAGTGGGAGGAAAGGGATAAATCCACTCAGCAATCCCATCTCTGCAGCTGCTCCCACAATAAACCAATCTCAAGCTGAAAGTCACTATGGGCATCACCTGCAATTTCTCCACAAACACAGATAAAAAAGGGAATTTTGCTGGATCTTCCTCTTGTGAAAAGGCACTTGGAGCTGCAGTAAAGCCAAACCCCAAAGCTGTGGGAGGATCTGAGCTCTGCCCCAGCTATCAGGCAGCAGATCTGCAAACCCATCCCCTGGCATGTGCACACTCAGGCAAATCAGCAATGCTGCACTTCCAGTCAGACCCACCGCAGCGAGAGGCTCCTGCTTTCCCACACAGAGCACCTAGGGAACCCCAAAAACCTCCTAAGGCCCTGACAGCACCCATATCCATGGGGCCACTCTGAGCAGCAGCACACCCTGCACCAGGGACAGCCTTTGTGGCACTGGGACAGTTTGGATCTGAGGCCAGGACCTGGAGGAACAACCTCAACACCTGCTCTGGGGAACATCTGCAGTGATGCAGGAGTTTGAGCACATGGCCCCTTACAGAGCCCTGAAACCAAACCCAGCATCCCCATCCTGTGGGACACACAGCTTTTGCAAGGCTGACAAGCCTGTAGGAATCTCATCTGCACACTTCTGGCAATCCTAATTACCCCAGAGAACAGCCTCACAAACCCAACTGGGGGCTGGTGCAGAACAGCCAGAAGCAAGCTGCAGCCTGCAAATCCCCTGGAGATAAAATTCTCAACCCCAAGGAAAAGATTTGGCTTTCTGGTCCATCAGAATAACCTCTTATTTCCCAAGCAAGCCAGCAGAGGGCACAGAAAGACTGCAGTGAAAGCCTCTGCTGTCACTGCGAGGGTGACACCAGCCCAGAGGTGCTCCTGGTCACAGCCCTGGGACAAGCAGGGATCTCTGCCAGAAATACACCTGACATTGATTTCTGGGTCCTACAAACCCCAAACTGATACCCGAAATATAAATTCAGATGCCTACTTTGCAACCTCTCCTCATGTCATCCCAAAGGAGGTATCAAATCACCCACAAACCCCGTCCATGGACACACCAGCCAGCCTGGAACCCTGATGGAAGGCTGGAATTGCAAAATACATGGTATCAAAGCTGCTTTCCATCTAAACATCATCTCAAGCTACTGGAAATGCTCAAAGACAACTCCTGGGGCTATGCCTGACTTCCTGCAGCAGCACTTTCCCTGTTGGGATGCTGTGGTGGTGTTGGAGGAGGATAATTCACTTCAGCGGAGTCATGGAAAATGACTGTCCAAAACCTACTGAAACCTCCATGTCATCCTTTACTCCATGTCTCATGTCACAGAACAAGGATGGCACTGTGACTCCAGAGCTGCAGCAGTGTGAATGGACTAATGCATTTGCCACTGACCATTTGTTTTGACCTTTACTGTTCTTCCAATTCTTCAAAACATTTTATCTCCACTGTTTTACAAGTTCCCAGAACACATGAGAATTTGGGATGGGGACTGAAAGCAACTATCAGAGATGTGCTTTTCTGCTTTTCTGCATCTGCTTTTATTAAATGCTGCTGCAATGCTATTTCCTTTAAAGCACCAGGATCAAGCCCAGCCAAACTACTTGCCCATATCATCACTCAGCTCCTACCCAAAGACATTAGAATTTTAAAAGGCAACACCAGGAAAGCAAAAATCAGGTGCATTAGTTGCAGATATAACTAAACAGATTTACTTACTGACAGAACCACTGTACAGATCATCCCCTAAATCCCATCCAGCATCCCTTGTGCTACACCAGCCTCAGTTTCTCACACCATCTCCCCACAGGAGCCTCTGTGGGAACAGGCACTTTTATACTTTTCTTGGGGTAATTTTTAAGTTGTTTGGGAAATGCTTTCTGCCCCACTCTGCTCACACACTGTAAAACTGCTGGGAACTTGCTCAGAGCAGCTGGCCTGGCCAAGCCACCCCATCCTGGCAGCACCTTCTCCTGCCTGTGGTTGAGCACTTCCCTTGAAATACAAATCCTACAGTTAATCAGAGCAGCATGGAGTGGAGGCAGCAGGGCCAGTGACTGCCCTGAGAAACAGGTGCCAGCAGAGAGATGGACTGAGCCCTAAAACAATAAGAGGCTGGAGTGTGCTGCTACTGTCACACTCAGGCTGAAGTTACTCCTCTCCCATGTTTATTTTTGGTAAAGTGTTTCCGAGTGCCGCTCCCTGATGGGAGACAGGCCAGCAAATCCCTGGGGTATCTCAGGTCATTTGTTACTGGAGCTGCTGGCAGACTCTCCAGGGCTGCTCCTGCCCCGGAGATCCCTCCTGCAGCCTCCCTCTGCTCTGGGTTTGGTGCCACCACTCCATCACTGTGCACTGCCAGACCCGCAGCAGGAGCTCCTGGGGTACAGGAGGTGTCCAGAATCCAGGGGGGCTGTGTGCTTCCCCAGCCCCTGCCCAGGAGGCAGCCAGCCCCCCCTGCCACAGGAAGCCTCAGCAGCCCGGAGGCCGTGTGCTATCACCATGCTCCAAGGAAGTCGGGGAAGGTTTCCTGCCCAGTTATCTCAAACACCATATTTAAATTTCTTGGTCATGTTAGTAAGCTGCAACAGCTGAGCTGGGACTTAGGGCATCTCCTGTTCACACAGCTGAGCTGGGAGAGCGCTGGGATTGTGCCCTGAGAGCTCTGGGACCGGACAGGCAGGCCCTGCTCTCCCAGCAGGGATGTGGCTGCTCCAGGAGAACAGTGCTCCTATTTCCCTCTGCTCCACTCCATCCTTTCATGCCTCTCTCATCTTGCTCCTGCCCAGAATACTTTCAGCTTGCTCCCTGTGAAGGGATATCAAACCACAGCTCTCCTAAGCTCCTCCTGAAAATGTTTCTTCCAGGAACCCCAAGAAGTGACCAACCACTACTCACTCCTCTGGAGTGCCTGGGATTACACAGAGAGCTTCTGTAACTCTTTGTATTACACAGAAACAGCAGAAAAACAAAACCAGGAATAACTAACAATACTGCTGCCTGTTTTAGCTGCGAGTCAGAAGTTCAGATTTTTCCCCCAGCATTTCTAATCTGCTGCCAATTTTCAAACACTTCCCCTCTTGGCTCGGAAGTTACTGCGACCCCTTTTCCAACAGGCAACAGTGTCACTACCCCTGGAATATCTCTTGTCTCTCCAAACCCAGTAAGAAAAGAGAAAGTTTCTTCATAAATCAACCTTATTTTTCTACCTGGCACCATGAAAAAAGAAAAAGTCCTCATTCCAGCCTCAGCTAGCCAGCAGGTACCCAAACGAACCCTAAAGCTGAGCTTCACACTGGCTCCACAGGACTTCTGGAGTCTCAAAGCAATAATCTGGACAAGACAGATTTGTAACACCCAGAACCTAGTTGAAAATGCAATGCCCACTTACATGTTCTGAGGATTTTAAGGTCTTTGAAAGACTTGCTTGTGCCAGACAGGAATGTCCTGCCACGACTGGAGCCACTAGCATTGCCTCTCATTCATCACCCACCCCATCACTCCTATAACTGTTCAAGGTAAGGAATCACAGAGGTCAAAGTGCAATTGCTGAATTCTGTTTGCCCACAGCACACTTAAAAACTCTCAATTTGCTAAAACCCCTCTTCTTAGGAGCTTCTACTTCAAATGAACCTAAATGCAGAGAGAAAAAAACTAAAGCTAATGTCTAGGAATACATAAACTGCTACACACTCTTCAAGAGATAGTGAAACACACGAAGGGTCTTAGGAAAAGCAGCTCTGGAGGTTTAAGAGCTCACACTCAGACTGATCTAAGAGCTGTGTCTGCTGCCACTATTCACAGAACAGCCTCCTTAGCTGCAAAACCCAATGAGGGATGTACAAAAATGCTTTCCAGTGCAAACCAGCTTTTTGAGATGGACAACAACGTGATCTTACTGCAAACCTTACAAAGCTGCTCCTACCTTTCCATTTTTGAGGCGTCCAGAAGAAACAATCCTCGAGACGTGCACCTGGAAGGGCCTGCACTCCGTGCTGCAGTCAAACTCTTCCACTCTGTCCATGACCTCCACTGAGTTTTGTTCCACAAATGAAGCCGTTCCCCGCTTTTTAATGCGGCCACCAGGCTGTTCCAAACCCTGCCTTTTCACAGTGGAACACTTCAAAAAAGTCACTACAGAAAAGTCCACGTCAGCAACTGCGGAACAGCCCATGTCCGCAGCATCCAGAATATCCTCAGGAATGTCCTGAGAAGGTGGCAGGTCCCTGCCTGTGACCTGACTCTTCTCCAGAGTACTGACAGTGTCTTGATTCTCTTCAGTCACAGCTGCCTGGGGCAGGTGGATCAGAGCCTCAGGTGCTGCAGAGAAGTCACCATTGGCAGCTGAGGAATGGTCCAAGTCCACAGCACCCAGCTCATTCACAGGAAGATCAGGAGAAGGTGGCACATCCCTGCCCACAGCCTGTGATGTCCCAGGAGTACTGCCCAGGTCCTGAATCCCCAGATCACCTCCCAACAAGTCTTGCAAAGGCAGCTCAGAGTTTCTCAAGTCCTGATTATCCAGTTCTGTCCTTGAAATTTCCTGAGCCGCAGCTGGAGATGGATCCACGTCTTCAGCAATCGCTGGGGCACAAGCCATGTCCTCAGTATCAAGTTTAGTCAGTGATGTCTGTGCAAGGTGGGCCTGAGCCTCAGACACTGCAGGAAAGGCACCATCAGCAGCTGGAGAGCAGCCCAGGCCTGCAGCATCCAGATTACTGACAGGGAGATCAGGAGAAGGTGCCAGGTCCCTGCCCACGACCCTCTCCAGGGTACTGCCAGTGTCTTGAAACTCCAGCTCACTTCCAGACAAGTTTTGCAAAGGCAGCTCAGGATTTCTCAAGTCCTGATTATCCAGTTCTGTCTCTGAAAGCTCCTGAGCAACTGTTGGAGATGGATCCATGTTTTTAGCAACCACTGGGGCACAAGCCACATCTCCAGAATCAAATTTAGTTGGTGATGCCTGTGGAAGGTGAGTCTGCACTTCAGTTTCTGCAGAAAAGTCCCCACTGGCAGTTGGAGAACAGGCCAGGTCCACAGTATCCACACTATTCACAGGAAGATCATGAGAAGGTGGCAGGTCCCTGGCCATGACCTGGGTCTTCTCTGGATTAGTGCCTAAGTCCTCAATCGGTTCAGCCAGAGTCATCTGTGCAAGTTCAACCAGATCCTCAGAGGGGTCTTTGCTGTTCAGCTCAGTGAAAGAGCCATGTGCAAGCTCTACCAAATGGGACATGGATGGCTCTGGCCCAAAGGGAGAAGGTGAGGTTTCATTAAGCCTGTCCTTGCCACTGTCCAGGCCAGAGGAACCAAGGCCTTTCAGCCCATCTGTGGTTTTGCAGTGCTGCAGGGGCTCCTTCCCCCCCAGACTCTCAAAGCTCAGGTTCTCCCAGGTGCCCGAATCCGGGGACTGCAGGCAGGCTCCCACCGTGCAGAAGGCCTTGGCGCTCTCGTTCTCGATAACCAGGCCCTCTCTGGGGGAGGCCACGTCCTGCCTGCGGCCCCGGAAGCTGCGCTGAGGCCTCCTCTCATCGGGGGAGAACGCCCTGGAGGAGCCTCGCAGCCGCCTCGCCGCCTCGGCCACGCTGCTCAGGAACCTCACAACACCCCCAAAGTGAGTGGCTTTGGCAGCACCGTTTGATTTTTTTCGCTGGCTGAGATTTTCCTCACATCTTGTATCAAAGTCAAAGTAAGAAGCAGAATGATCAGTTGTATTTTCTAAGTTCTGGAAATTGGTTTCAGCCCTTTGATCTGGGAGCTTTGAATTATCTTTGCTAGCTAATGAAATTCCTTTCAGATAGCTCCAGACATCAGAGCTCCTTCCTCTCCTGCTCTCCTGTGGGAGCACAGCACACCTCTTTTGATTGTCCCCTTCTATAATTGCAGGACTCTTAACGTGTTCAAAATTCAAAGACTCGCTCTTCCTGGCCGCTATTCTGTGGCAGTTACCATCATTATCCTCACCGTGTAATCTGCCACTGATATCCCTGAGACATTTACTTTCAGTGGCATCGAGTTCAGGAATGCTGATGTTCAGCTCTATGTCCTCAAAAGAAGAGTCCAAATCCTCAATGAACCCCGCGTAGGAGTGGCGGGAGGGCCGCCGGCCATCACCCAGCTTCCTCACCCTGTAGACAGCCCTCTGCCCACTGCCATGAGGGTCCTCCTCAGGGTCACACACGTCCTGCGCTCTGGATGCTCTCAAATCCACGTTCTTGGGTGTCCTGGAGGATCTTCCCTTTTTTGACGAGCGTACCCTGTCCATGAAGGATGGCTTTTTTAATTCTGGTGCCTCAGAGGCAACTCCCAGCAGAATCATGGACTGGGGCCTGTCTTTATTTGTAGAGAGTCCTTTCCTTCGTCTGACAAAATTCCAGATCCGGCTGCCCTTGGTTGTCTTCTTATACCTGTGTGTTTCCTCCTGCTCACCAGGGACTGCGTCACCAGAGGCACAGTGCTCAGCACCGCAGGCCTCCAAGGCATCAGTGCTCCCTCCCTCCATGTTTCCTTGGGAAATCCTGTTGACACATCCATTGGGAATGCTCACAGAAGCAGTACGCTGGAGGCCCTCGAGAACTTCCATTGCCCTGGCTCACAGGCTGGTTCCAGGAGTCACGGATGCATGGTCCTCAGATTGCTTTCTTCACAAGACTTTAAGGGAAAAGAACAAAGGAATGCAATTAGAGCAGAAAACTTTTAGAAGACACATTTCATAAAGCATCACAAGTCAAACCTTATCCCAGCAGTGGGGGTGGTTTTGCCCATTGATTCCAGGGAGGCTGAAATTTTGCTTCCAAACCATATAAATTTTAAAGCTACTTAAATCTGCTTTAAATGACTGAACACTCAGTGACCACAAATAAACTTCCTGCACTAATAAAGTTACCACAAAGTATGCTCAGAATCCCATGAATCACATCTTCGCTTTGCAAGTTGTGGAGACTCGAAATGCATCAGAGTTCATGGCAGAGAGGAGAGAGGAAATTCCAGTCACTGCCCCTGCACATGTCACTGTCATCTCCACCATCCCCATCTGCCAGGAACTGGCACCATGCTCCCAATAGCTCCGTCTCTTCAGGCAGCCATTCAAAGAAAAGTCAGGATGAGCCTTTTCCTGGAAGCAATGCAGCTCTAAAATACTGAAACATCAGAAAACTCGTGGAATATCCAAGCCAGGTTTTTCATACAGTAGTGATGGCACCAGCATGGGAATCCCTCCTGGCACTGCTCTGCTCAATGAAAGCTGCTTGGCCAACCCTCAACACTACGAAAAACATGTTCCCCTCCAGTGAGTTCCAGTGGACAGGATTAAAAATCCAGTTCCTCCATCCAGAGCAGCAATGGAAATCACTCTGAAGCAGCTGTGGGAATACAGCTGGACTCCTGCTCAGCTCCTCAAGCTTCCTTTCCACTGGAACACATCTGCCCTGTCTCAATATTACAGCTTCATGGGGCTGGATCTGCTGGTCCTGGGTTTGCTGTCTAGAAAGCAGAACTACATGCCAAGCACTCAACAGGGTTAAATTCCCTCAATTTCCAATCCTACTCTTAGGAAGAAGAAGAAAGAAATAGTGATCCCCCAGACATGGGTTTGACAATGGAGAAACTCTCCACTTTCCTCCAAGCAGCAGGAGAGCCACACTAGCACTGTGAACAGGCCCCAGATCTACTAAAAACATTTAAACTTGCTACTTCTGATAAAACTAAGGTTATTAATGGAGCAGCTACTCCCTGGGCATCCCATGACCCTTGCATTCAGTCAAATAAGTCTGTTTCTACCTTGCCACCATGTCTGCCTCCAACAAGGGACAACCCATGAAACCCCCAGGGATGGCAGAGGCACCACGGAAGCAGAGCACAGCCAAGAGAAACAACCAGCATCCCTCTTTTTTTATGGACAACAGTCATCTGGCTTTCCATGAGCCCGGCCACAGCACTTGTGCCAAGCATTTCTGGCACCAGCCGTGCTTAGGGTAGCAGAAATGAGTGCTTGCTGCTGTGGTGGGCTGCCAGATGTCCACTCACTGTGCTGCCCACCCCAGGCAAGGGGGGAAATAAGAGAAAAAAGCTGATGGGCTGCTATAAAAACACAGTGACCCCTTCCCAATCCTGGCAATTTGATTTATCGCCAACCGATCTGGATAACGAGAAACAAAGATAAAACTAACACGTCTTACCCCCACCCACCATGGCTCAACTTCCCCATCTTCTGAGGGGATCTACCTCCCACCACGGGGTGCAGAAGGATTGGGAACTGGGACAGGTATGATTGGGACATGATAGTTGTCCTTCCTTCCTTCTCACACTTAGCCCAGGCTACCGTGGGGCCTTCACAGGCCACGGCTCCTGTCGGGAGAGCTGCTCCTGTGTGGGGCCTCCACTCGTTACAATTTCTGCCAGGAATCAGCTCCACAGGATACAATTCCTACCAGGAACATCCCCCTCCTCCAGTGTGGAGCCTCCAGAGGTCCTGTTCCTGCCATGTGGAGCCATCACAGGTCCCGCTCCCGTCAGGAGAAGCTGCTCCTGTGTGGGGCCTGCACAGGCCACAACTGCTGCCAGGGACCAACCCCTGTTCAGCCCCTCATCCTCACCATCTTCACCAGCCTCAGTGCTCACAGAGCTCCTTCTCACCTTTCTGTATCTCCCCTCCACTCCTCCAGGCCATTTTTGCCCTTTATTAAAGGGCAAAAAGCACCTATGTGAGGTGCTGCTGGCTCTGCTCTGGGCTGTGGGGGAGACACTGGTGGCACTACCTGTGCCCAACACACCCCACAGTGGCACAGCCTAAATCTGCACTGCTAAATACACCCCATGGTGACACAGCCTAAATGGGCACTGCCAAACACATCCCACAGTGACACAGCCTAAATTTGCACTGCTAAACACATCCCACAGTGACACAGCCTAAATGGGCACTGCCAAACACACCCCACAGTGACACAGCCAAAATGGGCACTGCCAAATACACCCCACAGTGACACAGCCAAAATGGGCACTGCCAAATACACCCCACAGTGACATAGCCAAAATGGGCACTGCCAAACACACCCCACAGTGACACAGCCTAAATGGGCACTGCCAAACACACCCCACAGTGACACAGCCAAAATGGGCACTGCCAAATACACCCCACAGTGACACAGCCTAAATGGGCACTGCCAAACACACCCCACAGTGACACAGCCAAAATGGGCACTGCCAAATACACCCCACAGTGACACAGCCTAAATGGGCACTGCCAAACACACCCCACAGTGACACAGCCAAAATGGGCACTGCCAAATACACCCCACAGTGACACAGCCTAAATGGGCACTGCCAGATACACCCCACAGTAACACAGCCTAAATGGGCACTGCCAAACACACCCCACAGTGACACAGCCAAAATGGGCACTGCCAAATACACCCCACAGTGACACAGCCTAAATGGGCACTGCCAGATACACCCCACAGTAACACAGCCTAAATGGGCACTGCCAAATAAATCCCATGCTGACACAGCCAAAATGGGCACTGCCAGATACACCCCACAGTGATACAGCCTAAATGTGCATTGCCAAATACACCCCACAATTACATATCCTAATTGTGCCCTACCAAATACACCCCACAGTGATACAGCCTAAATATGCATCGCCAAATACACCCCACGGTGACACAGTCAAAATGGGCACTGCCAATTACACCCCACAGCTGTACACCCTAAATGTACCTTACCAGATACACCCCACTCAGTTACACATCCTGAAGGAATATAGCCAAATACACCCCACAGTGACAGAGTCTAAACCTGCACTGCCAAATACACCCTATAGCTGCACAGCCAAGCACACCCTACAAATTACACACCCTAAATACCCACTGCCAGACAGACCCCAGCCCAACCACACACACCCTGTGCAGTCCCACAGCTCAGTGGTACCTCCAGTCTCACCCCAGTTACCCAGCCCAAGCACAGTGCTGATGCTCTGCTCAGGCTGTCTCTTTACTCAGCCTCCTGTACCCACCACCATGGAGGTTTTAAGAGAGAATCTCCTTCCCCAGGCACTTCTGGGCCTCAGCACCACCTGCCTCCATTTAAATCCTGCAGCAGAAATTTATGCTGGAGCTGTGCTGCCATGGGTCCCTGCAGAGACCAAGAAGCTTTTGTTCCCAAAAAACCAAGGGTTGAGCAGGACAGTTCCTCCATCTGGTGCCTGAGGAGGAGACCAGCTCCTCATTTCTCAGGCTGTCACTTTGGGATGTGAGTTATTCCCAGACATTCCTGCTGCAACTTAAAGACTAACACATTGGAATGGGTTGGAAGGAGTGGTGGGGGAAAAAAAAAAGAGCACTTCAGTCGTTTCAAGTCGTGCAGCCAACTGGCAGCAAAAGACAAGAAATCACAAATGGCCCTGGTTTTTTGTTTGTTTTCTCTTTCCAGTTTTATGTTTTATTGTTTTTGGCTGGGTGGATCCTGCATGAGGAAAGAAGATTCAAAGGGAAGAGGCTTGCCTGTGAAGTCTTTGGAGGGATGCTAGCACAGAGGAGACAGGCTGTTCCTCATGTGGCAGGCAAAAGACAGCCCATAACAAGGGACAGATCCTGCACAGCCCTCCCCAGAAAAGCAACAGAATCCAGAATCACAGGGCACATGGGTGGCTTTAAAATTAAATAAGGAGAGGTTGTATTATTTTTTTTAAGAAGCTTTAAAGCAGATGGAAATTAGAGCTGCCACCATGAAGCCAGACCCGAGCACTCTAAGCAGAGAGGAGAACCACTCTGTGATCAGTGTTTGGTTCCTCCTCTCCACCTCCCCTTTCACCACAGCCTCACCTGAACCTCTCCTCATCTTCAAAACCACCTTGTTGGTGTTTGAATTCCCCTAGTCACACCTGCAGGACTGCACACACTGAAACTGATGCCTTGAGAGGCTCCTGGAGGCGAGGCTGGGCAGAGTTAAAGGAATCAAGTGGGGATTTATTGAAAGGCCTTCACAGGATTCACCTTGGGCAGAACAAGAGCCCAGCCAGGGCTACACGAAGCTGGATGAGGGCCATGAGTTCTCACACTTTTATCAGTTTTGGTCCATTTCCATATTGGGGTTAATTGTCCAATTCCAGCTCCAGGTGATGCAGTCCCATCCTCCCAGTTTGCTCTCCTCAGTTCTCTGTTGTTTGCACTTTCTGAGCCTGAAGCTGCAGTGGTGCCCTTGGTTCTGGGACTGGAAAAGGATTGTTTTGTGTGACTGAGCTGTGAGGAGAGCTGCTAACAATTTATATGAAGTTCAGAGTTATACACCAATGCAGTACAGAATCTGGAAAACATGAAAACTAAAACTGAAGGCATCAAAACCAGAGGCTGACCTTGGCAGGAGCCAATCCTCAGCACAGCCTCCTCAGTGCCCACAGCCCAGCACTGCCCCTGAGCCAGCTCCAGCCCCAGGACTGGCACTGCCCCACCCAGAGCAAACCTCCCACCCCCAAGGCAAATTTCAGCCACCTTCCTTCAGTGTTCCCTGAGCAGGAGCCCAAATCTGCTCTGCTGCACTGCCTGCAGGAGCTGCTGAACACAGCACCCACTGCTCTGCAAACACCTGCAGCAGCTGCCTGGGGCAACCTGTGTTTCCCCAGCCAAGCAGGGCAAAGCTGGCTTTACCAAGCAACCAAACCACAGGGCCTTGGGGGCATTTAGGCCCGTCATGACAAAATACAATTTGAATATGGAGGAAAGCAGCCCTGAGAGTGTCTGATGAACCACTGCTCACCTTTCTGGGGTGCAGGGGAAAGAGGTTTTGAAGAAATGCTGTGGGAACAGCTATTAGTCAGAAAACTACACCACTTGTCAACCACGTGTTTATTTTTGCCCTCCTTGAGCTGCAGTTGCAGATGTCAAGTCATAGCAAGTCACCAGCCAGCAGCTGAGCTGGGACTACCATCACTTAAAGCAGGGCTTTAACCACAGAAAACACAATTACCTTCCACCTCTTCCACTGCCCACAGATTACCTGAGCCTAAGGAGGGTGGCTGAGCCAGGTCTGGAGACCAAAGGCTCACATGTTTGCTCTCCAAAACACACAGAATCTCACCTGGATATAAAACTCCAGCTATCAAGCAAACACTGCCAACAGTTCCAATATACAGGGGCTATGTCGGTCCCTGCCTTGCCCTGCTGTTCTCATCACAAAAGCAGCGGCCCTTCATTCTGAAAATTCACTTTCCTTTTCTAGGTCACTGAGGGGGATGAATAAACTGAGATTAACAAAATTCCCAGCCAAGGGCACCAGGTGTGTTACACAAACATCTGTATCTGCAGCCATGACTTCCCCTCCAAATTCTTTCCATATTTTTTGTGTTATCCCAATCTCTAAGAAAGAAATAGGTGTCTGTATCTCACTCGTGGTTGCACAACATTCCCTTGGCAACAGGCTCTTCCTGCACAATACAGGTGGGAGTAAGAGCAATTTTGCTCCTTTTCAGTGTGATTTAGCAGACAGCCAGCAGAAAAAACAGAACAGGCCCAGGGAACACCCACTAAAGTTGACAGTTCTCATAGATTTAAAGGACATTGATTCAGGCCCATGCAATCAGGGCTGTCACAAGCCACCCCTCAGGGAGTGACACTTCCCATGGGCAATCTCCTGCTGCTGAGCTGCCCTACACAAGTTATCCACAAACAGAGCAAAACCAGGCTGTTTAACCAGGCTAAATCACAACACCAGGTCCAAAGGCAGCAGGGTGGTAAGAGCTACTAGAAAGGAAGCATCAGTGAGGAAATTAGGATTAGCCTGATCCAGGCTGAGTTTTCTCAAGAGACCCTAATGATGGAAAGAAACTGCTCATTTAACCGCACACAGTTCAGGCTGTTTGCCAGGCAGGCACCACACAATCCCTGAAATCTTCTTCAGACCTCAGCAGGTTTTGGGCAACAAGCAGAAGTAACTTTTAAGAAATATATATTTAGTGCTCTGAAGGACTAGAAGGGCACTGGAACAGGGTGCCCAGAGAAGTTGTGGCTGCCCCTGGATCCCTGGCAGTGTCCAAGGCTGAGCTGGACTGGGCTTGGAGCAGCCTGGGATAGTGGAAGGTGTCCCTGCCCATGGCACAGGTGGAATAAGATGGTTTCAAAGGTTCCTTTCAACCCAAACCATTCTGTGCTTCCAGGATCCCTTGGTGCTGCGGATATTCCAGGTTCCAGGCAAATGGCAAATCCCTTCTATCAAGTGACCTGAAAGAACTATTTTGTCTGGGGCTCTGAGAAACAACAAACCTTTGAAGGGAAGAAAGAGGAAATTGGTGGTGGCGTTTCCCTTGGGGCAGCCTAGACAGGATCACATGCCAGACACTGTGCTCTCCTCCACAGAGCACCTGGAGAGACCCAAGGTCATCCTGGAGATTTTGGAGGCAGAGAGGTCTGAGGCTCAGTGTCCCTCATGTACAAAGGAGAAGCTGGGTGTTCAAACCATGCCAGAACAGTTGGTAGAAATGCCCAGCTCCTCCTGGCACTGTGACAACCTGTGCTGTGCTGGATGTTCAAGGACAGGATCTGCACTCACTGTGGAGCAGTGACTCCAGACACCCCTCCAAGGCTCTCCATCCCTCTCCTCTCACCCCTCAGCAGTGCTAAATTCATTTCCAAGCCCAGTGTCCCCCCCAGGAACACAGGGCTGGAGCGAAAGGCGCCGACAGCCTCGGCAGGCGCTGCCAGAGCTGGAATGCACCGAGGGCCCCCGGGGACACGATCTTCCACTCGGCTCTTCCTCTGCAGGATCCAAAATAACAAACAAGAAGGAGCCTTTGGCCATTGTTTCTCGGGGAAGGGGGTGACAGGGAGAGGGCACGCGGCGCAGCCTGCCAGAGGCATGGCTGAGCTAAGGAAGTCCTGCCCGGGCTTCGCTGTATCCGCTCCTCTCCAGGAGGGGCGGGGGGAGGCAGGAAGGAGAGAAAATAGAGAACAAATGATCATATAACCCTTGAGAGAAACCTGTCTGCTCTCCGAGAGCGTATTTAGCCCAAGCATGCAGCGCCTCTTGCTATACAAAAGAAAAAGAGGAAAGAAAACCCCGCCAGTTCTTCCGTTACCATGTTCTACCACTGAAAAAAAATGGGAGGAAACAGATGTTAAGCTCTCCAGCGTCAGGAAATTATCTCTTTCATGGGGGTACAGTTACTTCAATGTATTTAGGTCAAACAAATAGGGAGAGAATGGTGACTTCTCCCCCTTTCTGTTTATGTCTCCACAGACATTTCAGACTTGCTGGGTGCCGCATCCACGGACCAAGGGCAGAGCTGTGTTTGCTCACAGAGCACACCCTGAGGATGCAGCCTGATGATCAAGTCCCTGCCCACCTGGCAGATCCCCACCCCACAAACCAGTGGAGCCCTCACAAAAACTCAGCATCCTCTGTTTCTGGGTCAAGGAGGACGGTTTGCTGCTGGGCCCCAGCCAGGCATGGCAGCACTGCAGCTTGATTGTTCATTTATTTCAATCGAGGTGGAAGGAGAGACCTGGGTGAAACATCTGCAAAAGGGATCTCCAGCCCATCAGCAAGCGCAGTTACGACTTTCCGGCACCGGGGTCCCCAAGGAGCGCGGGGCCCGTGCCCATAGGAAGGAACCAGAGAATTGAACCAGCATTTCACAAGCTCTGCAAAATCCCTTCCACAGGAAGCTAAACCCCTCCATTAGGAGCAGGAGACAGACAGAGGAGCAGTCTGAATCCCTTCCCAGTCAGGAATGGACAGACATCAAAACACTGAGTTTTAGAATCACAGAATCATTAAGGTTAATGGTTCTGTGATCCTCCAAGATTGATTCCAACCACCAACTCAGCACCACGCTGACCACTAAACAATGTCCTCAACTGTCATATCCACACACTCTTTCAATATTTTCAGGGGTGGAAACCTGGTGGACTTCACCACTTGCCAGTGGCAGAAGGGACCCTGCAGCAATGATCTGCTCCATCACTGAGGGCAGACTAGCAGACAAGATAACCCCAGGCAAACAGGACACGCTCCCTGGGGCTGCAGCATCTGCCCCACATGGTTTGCACTGGTTTAAGCCAAAGCTTTTACAGTCCTGGATCTGCATTTGTGCTCCTGCTAATTCAATGTCCACCAGGCAGACGGATGGATGCACAGACCGAGAGCTCCAGCCCTGTATTTATAAGGACGGAACTCAAAACTTCAGGCTGAGTAAATCAGTTCACTCATGTATAATTTAAACATTACTTCCTTCCCATTTCAGGGAGCTTTAGAGTTTGTGAGATGGCCAAACACAATGAAATTAGAGCAGGAGACTCATTTTGCCTGCAGCCAAGGGAGAGAAGAGAGTTGCTCCACTGCATCTGTCAGACAAACTGGGCCGGTGCTGGCACTGCCAGGCAGGGAGCAGCTCACTGCAAACACCACAGCTCCACACTGGAGATGGGCTGGCACTGCAGGGAGCTGCCAGGCAGCTCAACAGGGCACCAGCCCTGGCCTCTGCAGCACACAGAGCACAAAAACCTTACACCAAGCCAGGATCAGCTTCACACACACTGGGAAGGAGAGAGCCAGCACCCAGCTCCTTGTGCAAAGCTGAGCAGGAGCTCCAGATAAAAACATAGAGATATAAAATCCCTTGAATACAACTGGAATTAAATAATGAACATAATAGATCAGTTCTTGCTGAAGGTGGATTTCAGACCAAGCCTCTCACAAAGCCCACACACCTCTGGCACTGCACCTGTGCTAAATGTTCCTCCATATCCACACTGCTGATCCAGGAGCTGCAGGTGCACATTCACCCTCTGCCCACTGAGCCACTGCAGCAGCGCCCTCCACATCTCCCCTTTTTTGCAATTCTAAGTTCTTCTGCTCTACAGAAAATAGACCTGAGGTGAGTCCTGAAGGGATCCAACAGGATCCTTCTGGTTCTGGCAGCCAGGATGGACAGGGACCCCCAGGAAAAGCAGGGAGCCTGAGGGAGGAGTCGTCTGCCAGCACAAGGTTGTTTTGATGCACAATAGCTGTTTCCCCAACCTCTCCAGCTATTTGGCACCAACTGTCACCATTCTAATACCAAAATATCTGCCATTATATGTAGATTATTTAAGCTGTTCAGCAGTCAGTTGAAAGTAGTTAATTATATGTGAGAACATTTAATTACTATCCAGTAGCAGCTGTAGGTACTTTAATACCATAGTGATGAGCCAAAACACAATGGAACAGGCAGATTTAGGGGTCTACACCCATCCACACCCCATTAATGTCAGCTGAACAACACTGAACCACTGGCTGCCAACCTTTGGGAAGCAACAACTTCGTGGTGCTTGTGACATTGCTCTGCATTCCCAATTAGTCAGTTTGGTAGAGATGCCTCAGGAACTTCACAGCTGGGACATTTCTTTAAAATCCTTGCCTTCTCCACAAATCCCTAAGCAAGAAAGCACAGTCTGAACATCAGAGCAGAAATCAGTAGCCAGCGTTTAATTGTTTATATCTTGAGACAAAGATAGTGTCTAAATAATTGTCTATTGTATCCCAGAGACAGCACAGGAAAGCTCTTCCCCTAGCTGGGAGCCTGCAGGTCACACATGCTTCTGCCATAACATTTGCTATAAATAATCCTCGCTGAGCCCAGCTAGGTACAGACCAAGGCAGCACTGTGCTCCTATCGCTTTCAGCCATTACCCCTCCCCAGAGAGTGCATATCCTACCCTATTGTTCCTGCTCTAATGTTTGAAAGAATTATTTTTTCCTTGCTCCTTTTGTTTGGGGAGTTTATTTATATTTCCTCTTTGACATGGAATTACTACGAGAAGAAAGGAGTGCCACCTTCCACGGTGCCAGCGCTGAGATGAGCAGCAGAGGGTCACGTTTGGAGGACACTGCCATAGCTACAGACCTCCCAGTCTGGCATTCTGTGCTAATGTAGGTTCAGCACATTCAGATCAGGATTAGAAACAAAGAGCTGGATGCCAGCACCAGCCCCAAATTCACAAGCAGAGACTCGGAGCACAGGCAGCAACCCATTCTGCTCCAACATTTTCAGGGATTATTTCAGCAGGTTACTCAGCAACTCCCTGATGTGGCCCTGGTGATGTCAAAGAACACCTTACCTCTACTTCATTGTCTCATTTCCAGCCCTATTTCTACCTCCAAACAGATCCCAAGTGACCTGTTCCTCTCAGGCAGCTGCATGGGTGGAATTTACCCTTGTCCTCCTTTCCCCTTTTCCTCAGAGCAGTTGAACACAACCATACAAGCACAGGGCTTGGCTCTCAGCTCCCCAGGCACCTCATTGTGGAAAACCCACCCCATCCAGCTTTTTGAGTACAAGGTGAGGTATCTCCCTGCCCTGCTTTGAAATTGGTGACAAGTCTCACTTTAGAGCCCCAGGTATTAAGTGTACAAGTGTGTCTGTCCTCAGCAGCAAACAATTCCTTGAAGAGTCTTCTGCATTGTTTTCCATAAAATAATCCAGTTTCTGGCTGTTGGAAGGTGTGATGTCCCAAACAGGCCAGTGACACCTGCTGTGCCTCTGTCCATCACAGCACTCCAGGATATCCAGCTCAGAAAGGCCAGTGGCCTTGCACTAAATTGCCTTTAGGCACATGAAAAACTGCTCTGGTATTTCTGGAAAATCACAGTGACATGCCTAGCCTGTTCTCAGGCTGGGGCTTTTCACTCCAGAAAGGCACTTTTAGGGGTCACACAGAGAACTTTTGGTAGTTTGACACCTGCCTCCACTTTACTTTTCCCTCACAAGGTTGGTGCAGAACACTCCAAAGTCACAAGGCACCTCCTAGACAGGCTGACACCTTTCTGCTGCTTTTCTCCCTAAAGCAACAACCAAAACTCACCCTTATCTGCATCCAGAGCCCCTGCACAGCAAGGAGCAGCACACACTGAGCCCAGGCTGGCACACAGTGATGCCCTGCAGGAACTGGGGGTGGCTGGGTGGGTGAAGCCTTGGTGGGGATGCTGCTGTCACTGAGTTATCCTGCATTTGTGCAGCCCAGCTGTTCCTCATCTCCTAACCCAAGGCTTCAAATCCACAGTTCACCAAGGCCAGCCTGCCAGGATGATCCCACAGGGACACTAAAGCAGCTGAGGGGAGGGATGGGAGCACAGCCCCTGCTGGCCATGCCCGTGTGCCCAGCGTGGCTGTGCCCTGCCAAAGGCTGGCAGCTCCCACTGCTCCAGGGCTGCTCCAGCTAGCAATGCAAGGAGCCAACACTGCTGATGAGCTTCTCCCCTCCTGCCCCTGCCCCAGGGATGGGGCTGAGCAGGCACAGGTGGCCACACAGCTCTGTTTCCCCTGACTGCCCCCCTGCTCTCCCCAGGGGTGCTCACCCCTTTTTACCAGGGATCAAAACTCAGCACAGCAGGAGCAGCTAAAGGTTCCCTTTGTCCCAGTTTATGGACCAAACCCTGAATCTTTTTACAAGGAACTGGGGGTTGGGTTCTGAGTATTAGGCATCTTTCTATTTCACCCTTTTCTGTAGTCCATAGTATATTCTATAGTCTCTCCAATGAGTCCTTTTCAACAGGAAACAAATTTATTGCCATGTGTGGCAAAGGTCTGTACAAAAGCCACAAGCAGGGGAGGACAGGACCAGTCACCCTGAAAGTGCCCATCCTTTCTGAGGTGCAGATCCAAGGATGAGTCCAGCACACCTGCAGCTTCAGCCAGGCTTTAAAACACAAATAGTCTGGAACACGCGCAGGCAATATCTAGTTTCTGCAGGAAATTGCACAGCGTGGATATCCAAACATTGCCACCAAGCAAAAACAACATCTTGGTTTGCCAGCTCATGTCACACAAACCTAAATTCCTTATAGGAGACACTGTTCAGCCAGTGCTGAGCAGCAGTGATACTCTTCCACAGCTCTGGAAAGCCCTGGGGCTCCACAGCAGCCAGGCAGGAGGCTGCAAATCCTTAGCAAAGACAAGGATATGAGTTCTGCAAGGATGTGCACCCTGTGGAGGGGCAGTGAGCCAGGGCACCCCAGCCTGTGTTTCAGTGCTGGTTTCAAGCCCTGCTCAGCTGCTGCAGGAACTCCCACGCAGGCTCCACGTGCCTGCACAGGCAGGGCAGCACCAGCCCCAGCTCCCTGCAGCTCCCCAGCCCTGCCAGCATCCCCAGAACGTGCTCAGCTCCCTGCATGTCCCTCCAGAGCTGTGCCTTCCTTGTGGCTGCAGCACCAGGGCAGAACCCCCTTGGCTTCCAGGCCGTGTGCTGGATCTTTGCTACGTGCTGACACATTTCCTTCCTGTAGTAAAATCACCTCCCATCCATAGGCTACAGCACTGCCTGGAGACCCAAAGCTTCAAGGAGCCAATCCTTCCTGCCCATCCCCCTGGAGAAGCAGCAGAAGTGCATTCTGAGCTGTGGTCATACCCAACCCCTTGGCACATGGGCTGCAGAATGCCTCAGGACATCAGGGTGAAGGCAGCAAATATTCTGACAGGTGACTGGTGCCAGTGACAGCACCTTCCCAAAACCACTGTGATTCACAGCTCACGTCAGCAGGGTGGAAAAAGTGACCCTTTCCTCCTTCAGAGGAAACAACAGACATGCTTCAACAAAAAAAAAAAAATATTAAAGAATAAGGGCTTGTCCAGCAGAAAACCTGAGCAAAACTCAATTCCCACAGAAGCAGAGGGATCTTCCATTGACTTTAATCCCTCTTTTTCTTGTCTGTCCTTAATTCCCTCTCGCTCCTCCCCACAGGAGCAGGCAAAGGAGTGCCAGCCCAGCAGTGGCACTTGCAGAACAGCTGTTGTTTCACAACTACCTGCAGCAAGAAAATCAAGAAACCTGACAGAGCGTGCCAGAAATAATCTCCCTGAAAGACAGAGCAGCTGGGAAGGGCTGCAAGGAGCCATCCCTGGCACAGGGCAGGTGGGTGCTCCAGTCCTGCCTGTGGACACAGGGCAGGCAGTGACCCTCTGCCCCACAGCCCCCAGGGGTGACAGCACAGGTCCAGCAGGGCAGGAAGGAGGCAGGAATGAAGTCCCAATGAAAATCAGTGAAACCCACTGAAATCTCTGTGACCCTCACATCCAAGGCATCACCCCTGTGAAGCCTGTGCTGAACTTCCCTCCCAAGCTGCCCCTCCACTGGGGGTACAAGCAGAGAAGGAGCAAAGGAAGAGAAATTAATTCAGCCCCTCATCTGGGAGCTGGGTTATTTGGTGATTTTGAGGGTTGTCTTGTGCAGGGTCAGGAGTGATCCTTGTAGGTCCCTTCCAACTCAGGAACACAAAGTTCTGACCCATCTCTACAGCAATGCAGCTCCACAGCCACCAGACCAAACCAACTGTTATTTATCCAGCTTAAAATGAGCTGTCCCCACACCTCCACTATTAGAAATCCTAATTTAAGCCATGTGAGGCTGAACCCCAGCCCTCTACCACCAGCAAAAGAGCAGATTAACAGCAGGCTCTGAAGGCTGCTTGGCTGGACTCCGCAGAAGATCCTGTCCCAGAGTTACTTCTCTAGAAACCTTCCTGCACACTCAGGAAATGCTCCCAGACACCCCTAATGCAGCCCCTGCCAGTGATGCCTTGGGAAGGCTGATCTAGAGCAGAGAGTGGACAGAGCTAGAGAATAAAGCAGGGATTTATTAAAAGGATCTCCTCAATGGATGCACCTTGGGCAGCACAAGAGCCCAGCCAGGGCTGCACCCAAGATGAACCAAAATGGTCACAAAATGGTCATGGGCTCTCTTATCAGTTCTGCTCCATTTCCATATTGGAGTTAATTGTCCCATTCCAGCTCCAGCCCATGCACACCCATGCACACACACTGCAAGCAGTCCCACCCTGCTTGTTTTTCTCTCTCAGCCCACCGTGTTTGTGCTCTTGGGCCTGAGATTTGGATCATTTGTCCTTGGTCCCCAGCTGGAGCAGGAATTGTTTTGTCTCCCTGCTCTGTGCACAGAGCTCACCATCCCCTCATATGAAGCCCAGACCCACACACTAAAGCAGCACAGAATGTGAAAAATAGAAAAGCTCAAACCTAAGGCATCACCAGAGGGAAAGTTGTACCTCTAACAACAAAATCAGGTATCCCACTGACACATGGCAACATGTATTTAGGTGCCTACACTGAACTCAAATTAGGGATCTCAGTATTCCTCCTTGCCATGTGTTATCCTCAATCAGCACAGGGGACAGAAAGAACCAGGGTAGGTCCTCAAATACCACCTAAATCCACATCTCCTTCCTGCTTCCAGCCAAAGTTGCACCTCCTTTTGTGTGTTTGAGGGAGGATGGGCAATGCTTGGGACCTCCTAAGCAGTGCCTCAAGGAGCATCCAGCAATCAATCCACGTTCCATGGAGTTGTCCTGCAGCACTGCAGTAAAGCTCTTCCCAAAAAAATAAAATTCTTCTTTTTTGACTGTCTTAATTAACACATGCAGTAGCTGTAAACAAAGGTGAGACTCTCCAGGAATCAAAGCGAGGTGCCTGGAAAGATTACAGAGCAATTATCACACACAACATTCCAGCCTGAAATCACAGGAATGGACTCCCTGTATTTCTTACACACCTTTTTGGTGGCATTGCCCTGATCCTTTATGGCTGCAGAACCCACTGATCAGAGAGGAGCTTTAAGGAGTACAAACATGCCAGTCTGGATCATAAAACTTCCAAATAACCTGCTGCTTCCTCCTGTGCTCTGGACAAGGGCAAACCCTTCAGAGCAAAGAGGCATGAACTTCATTAAGGAGCAATTATGGAATAATCTGTGTCTTGGAGAAAACTGCTTCTAGCTGTGTCAAACACAAGCCAGGTTATGTAATTTATTTACTTCCATTTTATACAAATATTTCTACCTACTGCAACTCATTATCTTTACAAAAGTTTATTTAAATAGTTGGCTTTAATTATTATGTCAAGAAGTCACGGAGACCAGAGAGAGGCCACAGAGGAATTCCTGCCCTTGGAGAATTTCTCCAAGGCATGCTGCTGCATCCCAGAGCAAGAAAATATCAACTCCTAAAGGGTCAGAAGCAAAGATTTGGCTCTTGCTGCAGCAGACCCCTTCTGCAGCATCCCTGCTTGCAAGCACCAACTCATTTACACAGTTCCCAGCACCAGACCTGGCCAGAGGCTCCTGGACAGCCCAGCTGAAGAGTTCAGCTCTGGCAGAATCCTCATGGCTCAACGTTTGCATTCACAAGGGGTTTTGTGGCCCCCACTTCCTTCACCGTGCACACCTGAGGTGCTGGCACAGCCCTGCCACCCTGTAGCACCTCACCCCATGACTAACTCCCTTTTTTCCTGTTTTTCCTTCCTCCAGCAGCCTCTCTCTCTCAGGAACAGGAGTGCAGCCTGCTCAGTCCCGATTGTTCAGTGGTGGCCGGAGCCCTCCCAGCTCTGTTTGCCACTGGGAAACCTGAAATTATTCCTTTATCTTGGGTCACCACAGCTGATTCAGCACTGCCTGGCACAGGCCCACGCTGCAGCCCTCCAAACCTTCCAGAGGACGGTGTTCCTGCCCAGCCAGGGCTGGAACAAGATGTTCTTTAAGGTCCCTTCCAACCCAAACCATTCTAGGATTCTGTATTTCTGGTGACTCTGCTTTATATTCAGTTTGTTCACCCAAAACAAATTAAAAGCCAAGAAGAAGGGGGTTTAAGATCCACCCCCATTCCCATTGGAATATTTCAGTTCTTAAAAATCTGCCTTTGCAGGAATGGAAATAAAATGGTGTCACAAGAGGAGCCATCAGCTGAAGGCATCAGGGCTGAGACCTGGGATGGTCCCACAGCTCCAGTCCAGATCCAAACACAGCCTCACATGGTCTCAGCTCTCACTTTAACACAAGCCTTGTCTCCAAGGTCTTTGCCCTTCATTTACCACCTCCAAGAGCAACTGAAGAGATAATTCATAAGAAAAATCACCCAAAATGAGCCAGATCCATCTGGCTGTGGAGAGACTCTACACAGACTATACTGTGACATTCTTTAGATCTTTTAACTAAATCTAACTCTGAAATTTATCTGAAGGACCGAGGAAAAGTCACCCTGGGAACTGCTGCTCAAAGCTCCCAGCTCAGAGCAGCAGAGCCCCTGGGAGAAACCAGGTCCCTGTAAAAGGTTCTTATCACTTCTCTAAAACTGGAGCAGCAATAACAGGAAGAAATTGTTTTGGCAGGACTTACACCACATAAAGTCAACTCATCAGCCAGTGGTGTGTGAAATCTCCCTGGAAAACACAGAGGGAGAGAGAGAGCACAGGGTGCAGAGAGCATCCCCCAGGCTCAGCTGGGCTCCCACACACCCTCCCCAGCCATGCTCAGCATTCCCACACTAAGGGGTCTCACCCACAGCATGGGGCAGCACAGACCCTGCTGCCATCACCCTCACCATGGGGCAACACTGACACTGCTGCCATCACCCTCACCATGGGGCAACACAGACCCTGCTGCCATCACCCTCACCATGGGGCAACACTGACACTGCTGCCATCACCCTCACCATGGGGCAACACTGACACTGCTGCCATCACCCTCACCATGGGGCAACACTGACACTGCTGCCATCACCCTCACCATGGGGTCTCACCCACACCACAGGGCAACACTGACCCTGCTGCCACCATCCATACCATGGGGGCACCCTCACCCTGCTACCATCACCCACACCATGGGGACAGGCTCACCATGGTGCCACCACCCACACTATGGGCAACATCCTCACCCTGCTGCCATCACCCTCACCATGGGGCAACACTAACCCTGCTGCCATCACCCAAGCCATGGTGCCATGCTCACCCTGCTACCATCACCCACACCATGGGGCCATGCTCACCCCGCTGCCATCACCTAAACCATAAGGTCACCCTCACCCACACCATGGGCTAACCCTCACCCTGCTGCCATCACCCACACGATGGACAACACCTTCACCCTGCTGCCATCACCCAGCCCATGCAGACAGGGCACTCTGTGGAATGCCAGGACATCACCCTGAGCCCTGCTGCTTGTCCCAGCTTTCCCATTATCCCTCAGTGGATGCTCCCAGTGTGACAGCAGAGGGACACAGGGTGTGCTGCTCTCCTGCTCTCACAGCTGCCAGAGCCTTTCCCAGCTCCAGTACCCAGGCTGCAAATCCAGTTTAGGACGTGCTCAGCACCCAGGAACATTGTCCCTACAGTGCAAGGGAGGGATAGGAAGGTGGTAACAGCCCCTGGGATTGCCTGATGGGGTTTCACCCTTCCAGTGCAAACCCAACACCTCTCACTGCCCAAAGATGCAGGGAATGCTCTCCTCCTCCTCCCACTCTCAGCTGCAGAGCCAAGCTCAGGCAGGACCCTGGTGCCACCCCTGCCCCAGCCTGCTCAAAGGAGGCCACAGGGTGCTGTGGTGGAGCCCAGCTGCCTGGCCAAAGCTCCTCTCTGGAGTTCTGCAGCCACCGTGGGCCAGCAGGACGTGTGACCTCCCCCTGCAGTGACACAGCTCCCGTGCTGGGGACAGCCACTCACACAGTGCTGTTGTTCCCTCACACAATAGGCACTCCTCCCAGCCACGAGTGACACGGGGCAGCTTTCAACTGATTAATGGTTCTCTCAAACAAGCCCTGAGTGTGCAGGAGGCCCTGGCAGACAATGCCAGCCCAGTGGCAGCAGGACAGCATCAGCTGGTGCCCTGTGCCAGCGTGAGAGCAGCAGCAGCAGCAGATGAGCTACGGGCACTGCCAGCGTGGCTGGTGCAGGGAGGGACACAGGACAGACAGCTGCTGCCAGGCTCCCCGTCCCTCTGCCAGGCACGTGGCAGCACGGGCACGGCCCTGAGGCTGCCTGGGTCCCTTTGTGTGCCAGCCCTGCCATCCTGCTCCACAAAGCCAGCACAGCCTCCCCTGCACAGCCTGCAGGGCTCTGCTGGGGCAGGAGAAGCTCAGGAAAAAGCCCTGGGAAAGTTCCAAGCTGAATTCTGCCCTGGTGTGCAGCAATGTCACAGATCAGTTTCTTTGGGTCTGGATTGAAGGCACTTGAGGAGGTAGCTCATGTTCACATTCAGGTGTTTGTTATTTCTTATCAGTAAAACAGCCTCACAACTATGAGATCAGCAGCTTTTCATTAGAAGGCACAAAATAGCTAACTATCTCTTGGTACAAGGTCTTTTAAGACTGAACTATCCAAGACTGAACTGACACCTGGATTATTTCCCCTTTTAACCCAATAACTGATCCCTGGAAGCCCACAATGAGGACTTTACTGCCCAATTACAAAACATCACCCAAACCCATAAAGGAGTGAGAAAAAGCATGAAGAAGAAACCCAGGACAACACCCTGTACCCTCCATCTTGCTTCTATTCACAACACACTAAAAATCCCAAATCCTAAAATTTCTCACTAAGTGATACACCTACACTCTCTATAATCTATTTCACACTTGTGGATTCTAGTCTATCTTGAAGTCTGGGAAACTTTCTCCATGAATGAGGGTCAGAGTCAGTGCTGCCCTGGGGGTCAGGGCACCACAGAGCAGACACAGAAATATTCCCTGTGTGCCCTGGATTGCACAGTGACACGTGCAGCTTTGCTCTTTGCACCACCCTGGTTTGGTGCCTTCCCTCTTTTGGGATGGCAGCCAAAAGGGAATGAAAAGCCCGAGGAGGGTGAGCAGCCAACAACTAAGCTTTGGGATCCTCCTGCTCCTGCCGGCAGCCAAAACATCCCAGGCAGCCTGAGAGGAGCTGCGGCTCACACGGGTGAGTGAGGAGCAGCCTGTGCAGAGCCCAGCCTGGGAAAGGCAGCAATCAAAGCCAACCATCTAAGCCACAGGATTAGTGCAGGGGGAAAGGCACAGTGAAAGCAAACACAGGCAGAGCAGCTCACTCCAACACCCCATAGGAACTGAGGCCAGGTGAACAGGCCCTGGTCATGCCACGAGGCTGTGGCAGGTGAGAACAGAGCTGCCACGTGCTCTGCCTGCCTGCACACACCCCGAGAGCCAGGCCACGTGTGCTGCCATCTCCAGCAGTGCTCGGTGGGTTCTGTACCCCACAAACCCTGATTTTACATCTCTCAGGGTGCACCTGCTCCACCCCCCTGGCTACCCAAGGTGCCCACCACACACCAGCCACAGACAGGAGCAGGCTGAGCAGCAAAACACTGCCAACTGCAACAAAGGACTGTGCCCTGCTCAATCCTCACTCCAAGTTTTCCTTAACCCCGAGGTTTCCCATGGAAAACCAAAGGGGCGGGTTTGGTCAGAAACGCAGGGATCTGGGCTAAGCATGAACCCTGCACAACCCCAGCTTGGAGTTTTGTGCTCCTCCTGCAGCCCTGGCTATCCCACCACATCCTTTCAGCACAGTGAGACACTGGAGGATGTGAGCAAGCCCGAATCCTGCCCTTGCCCCAAACAATAGGCTCTGCAATAATGGTGCAACCAGAATTTCCTGTGCGGCGGCGCGCGCCAGCTCCGGGGAGAAAACACCCTGGGAAAGCTCTGCCACAGCAACACAGCACCAGGGCAGCTCCTCCAGGCTCCTGCCCCTGCTGGGATGCTCCTCTGGCAACAGGGAAAGCACCACAACTGAGCCCAGGCTGGGAAGAAGGGAAAAAAACCACACCGGTGGCTTGGAACAGGAGCCATCCAGGCTGGGGATAATCATTACTGCAGCAGCTTCTTTCAACATCTGGACCTGGCTTTTCTCTCACAGATGTTTCATATCCTGCAGTGCTTGGGAAAGCAGCACAGAGCAGGCTGGAGCTTGGGAGGCTCATGGAAATCTCTCCATCTCTCCTGGAAAGACGGCACAGGTACAGCAAGGACAGAGGTTCTGATGGCATCAGGCACCAGAGGCTGCATCCGCAGCCAAAATGCTCCAGAGCTGGAGCTTCTGTCTGGAACAAGGGATCAGCACAGCCCCAAACCCTGAGAAAAGCCAAGGACAAGCTCCTATAGCAAAGCAGGAATGGAGGATGATCCCAGGCTGGAGCAGGGGAGGAGTGCAAGGAGCGCCCTGAGAAGGAAGAAGGGGCAGAGCCAAGGTGTGATGGATGAATTGGTCACAGCCACCACTCTCCATCACCCTGCACCACCAAGGGAGAGAAAGGGAAGAAACTGGGAGAGAAGTCAAGCCTGGGAAGGAGAGAGGAGTAGCATGAAGGTGTTTTTAAGATTTGGTTTTATTTCTGCACACCTTCCCCATCAGCCCAGGAAGCCCATCACTCTGGATGTGCAGAGAGGTCAGCATTTACTGCAGGAGGAAAGAGCTCAGGAAATGGGTGATGGCACCTGAGCCTGGCTTAGCAGGATCCTGAACCACTGGGGATGCTCCAGCACCTCCATGAGACCTCCTGGAATGAACACAAGTGCCCAAATCCACTCCTTTCCTGCTGGATTTAGCACACAAACTGTGAGCCAGCAGCTGACACATCAAAGAGGGAACCAGGGAAACAGAAACAAGGTTTTCACCCCATTTCTTCCATCAGCTCCCCTGATTAGCCTCTGCCTTGTTCTCCCCAGGGCTGAAGGGAGGATGAGGATCCCACCCACACAGATGCTCCCACCAGCCCAGGCTGTGGGCACCAGGGCAGGGCTGACCCCATGAGCCCTTAAAATCCCCCTGCACCTGCAGCAGGTAAATGCTGAAGGGCAGAAAAAGCCAAGCCTTGATGCCAGGATTAAGGAGGGCTCTGGGTTTGGGATGGGGACAGAAGAGGTGAGGCCAGAGCTGGTGAGGCCCCAAATCCAGCACACAATCCCTGCAAAAAACCAACCCCAGAGCCCAGCACAGCTCCTGGTGGGCCCCAGAGAAGGACTGGCTTTACTGGGCAGGATGAGCAGCTCAGCACCACCTTCCAACAGAGGCAACACAGAGCTGTGGGCTCCAACCCTCCTTCCAGAGAAGAACAGCAAAGAAACCTCATGCAAGAACACCAGAACTCAACCTACACCAAAAAACAATTACTGGGAGATAACTGGAAAACATTTTTAAAGTTTCCTCAGAGAAAAAAAAAATCCAAGGCTACTCCACAGTTTCTTATTTTACCAACTACTGGGAGCCAGCAGGCTGCAGTGGGATTGGGAGCTGGCCTCCTTGCACTCAGCCCTAAATGACCCAAAATTCATTTGTTGGTGTTTATTTGCACAAGAATTTCCCCCAAAACTGCGTGGTTCCCAGACAAGCATCGCTGCCTAATCCTCCAGCCAGGCTCACCCTGCTCATCTCCCCGCCACCAAAATCCTTTGTGATGTTTGCAAAATGCCCCCTTCTGGCAAATTCCAACGCAGGTTTTCAGGTCAGACCGTGCAGATGAAGAAAACTCCAATAAATCTGTCATTTAACGGAAAAATAATACAGTGTCCTAATGTCAGCACCAAGCCAGGAATAACCTCCTTCCCACAGCTATTGCAGGCTACGTGCAAGAAGGCCAAATGCAACAAACTTTTCATAAAAAACACCCCACAAAAAGCCAAGTTGGTGATGTTCATGCCCTGAAACAAGGCTGGCAGGGGGCCACAGGCTGCACACATGGTGACATCCCTGGCTCATGGTGCCAGCAGGAACCTGGCCCATGGAGGGGCAGGGAAGAAGCAGCTCCCACCCACCCTGAGGCAGAGGAATTTTATTAAATCAGCTCATATTCAAAAATTGGGGAAGTCTTTGGGATCACCAGACACAAATACAGCAGCAGGAACACAGGCAGAAGTAACTGCTCCAAGTGTCACTGGGCTCCAGTAATTAACTGTGGGGTTTTCAGCTCCCCAGCTCAGATCTGGGATGTCCCAGACTATTGCTGAGGCTTACTAAAGTAAATCGAAAAGCAAACCCATTCTTGAACTTCACCTGGAAGTTCCAGAAGAGCCTGCAAGCTGGAGAAAACAAAACCCCACTGAACAGGATGGCTGAGAGCAATCAGCGCTCAGGAAAAGGAGCAATAACAGCAGGCAGGAACCTCCGGAGCTTGAGAACCAGGATGGGAAGAAATAACTTTAAAACAGGCGTAGGATGAACCAAAAATGGAGCAAAGGACCGAAATCAACTTGTTGCACCTGTGGCTTTTATCTCAAGTGTAATTTCTAGACTCATCTTTCCAAAGCAGACCTTTCTGCTTTACTTCCAGCTGTACTTCATCAGGAGGCTCCCCCAAGGAGGGGATGCATTTTCCCTCCCCATGTGATGATGCACCTGCCTCTCCCTCCTCCCCACCAGCAGCTTCTTCCCTTGGACCATCCCTTAGCACCTGTGCCAGTGATGGCACCACCCAGAGCTCCTGGAGTCCCACCTGGACAAGCTCCTGAGCTCTGGGACAGCTCCTGGGGCAGCAGGAGAGCAAGACAGCAAGGTCACTGTCACCTCTGAAGGACAGAGCCCTCCCTGAGGCAACAGTGGGCACCTCAGTGTCACACAGGGGGACTCAGGGTGGCTGAGTCTGTAAATTCCCTGGATTCCAGAAAGGAGTGGCAGCACAGTGTTCCCTCTCCACCCAACACTAACACCCGGCCAGCCTTCCTTGCAATGCACAGAAATCAGATTAATTCCAGGAAAACGAGGTGGCACAGCAGAAATTCAGCACTCCCAGTCCCTGTCTGGTCAATGAGGCACCAAAAGTCACTGGAATGAGCCGTCCTGCCAGCACTGGAGCAGGGCACCCAAACCCTCCGGGCAGGAGCGCCAGCAAAGCATCCACCTGCACCAGCACTTACTGTAACAGACCTAAATTTGGCAATTTTACTTTCCACAAAGCCAATCAGAGACGATACCGGGCAGGGAGTGAGCAGCATTCCATAAATACTTGATTCGAACAGTTCCAGCAGTTTGGACCCGGCAGAGCCAGGGTTTAATCGGCTGTGAGCAGCCAGCCCGTGGGCTCGGGGCTGTCCCGGCACCGCAGCCCGGTCCTGCTGCCGGGATCTGTCGTCACCCAGGAAGGATTCGTGCCTTGTTTTATAACAAAACCCGAGGGAGGAGCAGGGAGGTGATATCAGCCATTAATCCCCGCGTTTTGAAATCTCTCATCTCATAAATGTTCAGGTGTAAAACCAACGCACCAAGGTGGAGGTGGGAACAGGGACCCTCCGGCCAGGCTCTGTGAACGCCTCAGTGAGAGTTTCTCGCCGTCAGCTTCCCCAAAACCACTAAAACCACTAACTGAACGCTCCCAAGCACGGAACTCCCACCAGAGCCCACAGAAATGTTCCCCTGGACTCAAACGCACCCTGAATCACCCTGGGCGAGCAGTGACCCCGTTCTCGGGAGCTCACACGGGTGTAAACCCGGCTCAAACCGCTCAATTCCCACACACGGAAAATAAACCCAGACCCGGGCACGGCAGGAACTGCCCCGCTCAGCTTCGGGCTGGTGCTTCCTCAGCAGCTCCGACACAGCCAAAAACCCCAACAAAGAAAAGATTCCCACGTGATGTTCTATCAAAAAGGGAGGTTTTGCGAAACTAATCCGAACTTCGCGGCTTTGTGACCGTTCTGGGGGACAGGAGGGTTTGTCCTGCAGGTACCTGCGGAGGTGACACGGATTTATGGGGTCAGAGAAGTGATGCGAGGCTTCACTCTCATTGAAGCCGCGGCTCCGGGGGCAGCCCCAGCCCGGGCCGGGGCTCGGGGGTCCCGGTGCCGGTCCCGGTGCCAACCCGCTCTTACCTCGCTCACCGCATGGCCTCGGCGCCGCACGCTCACGCGGTCCCGGTGATCACGGTAAAACTCTGCGCTGGCGTCGGAGAGTTGAAATGTTTTTTTTAAAACAAAAATCTTAAAAAAAAAAAAGTTTTAAACCACCAAAAAGAATAACAAAATAAAAATTTTAAAAGCGCCCGAAGGTGCGAGCTCCTGAGAGGGAGTTGAAAAGCACGAGCAGAGAGCAGCCCCGCACCGGGAGCCGCTCCCGCCGCCCTCCCGGCTGCGCCGGGCGCTCCCCGCCGGCCCCGGGCCGGGAGCCCCGGCAGGGCCGGCGGAGCGCTCAGGGGGCGGCGGCGCGGCCCCCCCCGAGCCGGGCTCGGGCCGTCCCCGGCGCCCGCCCGCGGGCAGCGGGGTTCGGGGGGCGGCCACCGGGGCCCGCCGCGGGCCGTGCTGCTCCGCGCATCCCCCGCAGCCCCGTCCCGTCGGGGCCCGCCCGGCGCCGCCGCCGCCGCTGCGCGCACACGGCACCGACGGCGAGCGACGCGAGGCGAGGCGAAGCGGCCGCTCCGTGCGGTGCCGGCCGCGCTGCGAGCCGCGGGGATCGCTGCGGGATCTCTGAGGGATCGCTGCGGGATCTCTGAGGGATCGCTGCGGGTTCGCCGAGCGCCCGCCCGCCGGGCCCAGCCCCCCCGCCCGCCCGGCGCCGCCCCGGCCCGGCCGCGCTGTCCCGCCGGAGCTGCTTGGGGCTGGGGGCGATGCCCGCACGCAGCTCTCGGGGGTCGCTGTCCCCGCTGTGTCCCCGCTGTGTCCCTGTCGTGTCCCCGCCCCGCTCCGGCGAGCAGAACAATCGGAGGAAGCGCGGCCGCGGCCCCGGCCCGGCCCACGCAGCCCCGGCACCCCCGGCCCCGCAGGCCGAGCCCCAGGCCGGGCTCTGAGGGCTCCGGGCTCTGAGGGGACCGCGCTCTGTCCCCCACAAGGGCCCGGGGCTGGAGCCACATCATCCCCAATGTCCCTTCCCCGGTGACAACAGGACACTTTGCTCCGGCACACTCAGAGCACCCAACACCAGCTCTTCCATCACTACTGAGCCGCCCACATGGCGGGAATTAAATTTACCTCGATTTTATCCAGGGTTCTGGTTCCCAAATGGAGTTACTCTAACTCCGTTATCTTCTTTCAAGCTTCTTTGTTCCCCGTCTCAGAGAGGGAGATTCCTTCTTTCCCCTGCTTCTACGCCTAGGTAGAAGAAGAGGAGGCCTTCTACCCCACCACAAACCCTCCAGGGCAAGCCCAGCTCGTTTGGGCCTGACCAGGTGCTTCAGATCACTGCTTGGAACCAGAAACACCTGGAGAACATCACCAGCCCGTTCCCCACAGAACCATGGAGTCATGAAGGCTGGAAAAGCCCTCTCAGACCATCCAGTGCAAGATTCCCCCAGCACTGTCAAGGCCACCACTAACCCGTGTCCCCAAATGCCACATCCACACATTTTTTTTTAACAGTAAAAGCTTAAAATGAGGGTTTTCCTACCCTAACCATGCATCCCCCTCTCCATAAATCCTTGCAAACCCAGGCCTGCTCTCCACCCATGTTCCTGCATGGATAAATAGGAGATCACACAAATAAAAGAATTGCTTTGAAGAAACTGCCTTTATAATATTAAAAATAGTACAGGGAAATGAAATAATTATTTGGACAAGGCTTAGTGGATTTAATTGCTGCTTTTCCATCACGTGTAATTGATGTTTTAAGTGATGCTAAGAGTGTTTCCCGTGGAGAGGCAGGTGTGTGCCACAGAACGAGGCTGTTGTTAATAGGATAACCACAATTAAGTGTAATTGGGAGCATCATATCAATCACTCCTTGCAGCAGCACGCGTGCAGTTTTCCACCTGCTTTTGCCATGGTTTCAATGATGCATCAAAGCCAAAGAAAATACTTGAAATTCACCGGGGGCAGCAAGAAACTCCTTAACTTTCTGTGCCATTGGCCCATTGATGGGGAGTTAATCTGAGGGGCAAAATTCCATTCCAGTTCTGCCAGGACCCAACATCTGATGGAGCAGCGCCGTGGCAGGGCAGTGTTTGAGGCTGAGCTGTGTTCCAAGGAGAGGAGACTGACACAGGGGTCACATCCAGCCCCCTGCCCATGCCACAAACACCTGGCACCACGGGGAGCACCCACAGAGCTGCTGTCCTGGGCATCAGACACCTGGGGCTGGGGAAATGGGGCTCTGCTCCAAACTGTGCTTAATATTCCCACCAGGAACATCATTAAGTGCTGTCATCTCCTGTTTTCCTCCTCAGGGGAAGCAGCTAGAAGTTCCCTTTTCCAGGAAAGCTGAGAATCCATGGGGTCACACAGCTGCCTAAGCTGGGCTTGAAGAAAACCTTCAGATGCATTTTTTAAAAAAGAAAGAAAAAGAAAAATCACAATTAGCACAAAATCCAGGGGCAGCAACACTGACGTGCCCAAATGGCTGAGGGTAACACCTCACAATCCCCAGCCCTTTTTTTCCCCTAAACCCAGCTTTGATGATGCATCAAAGGTGAAATTTTAAACACGACCCAGCCCTCGGGGTGGCCTCCCCAGCCACTGTCCTGCCTCCCTCCTCACCCCTCCCCCAGCACACATTTTGCTTCCAGAGCCATCCAAGGACATAACCCCTCCAGGGCCGTCCAAACACAGCTCCTGAAATATCTCTGAAGTGCAAAAAAACACAAAACAAGAGTGATAAGGAATTAGCAGCCTCTTGGAAAACCCAAACAACGGTTCTGCAGTGATGGAGGAGTCAGAAAATGTGATTAAATGTGATTAAGTCACCCCCAGCACTCCCTGCTGGGGTGCCTGGCAGGAGCTCAGCCCTGCAGAACTGCAGCTGCCTTGGCCAGGAGACCTCAGCCTTCTGCAGGGGCTCAGATTCACACCTGGGTGGGGTCAGGAGTGGGTCACAAACACCCAGGCTGATAAAATTGGGTCTTGATAAGCTTGTCCTGGTAGGTACCATAGGGTCACCCCATCCCATAAGCTGCAGTCCCTGCCACTCTCAACTCGCTCTCACACCTCTCCTTAGATGATGTGTGCCCTGAAATCCATGAAAACACAAGCTCAGGGACTCCTTAATCCTCATTTCTAATTCAGACCATGTGCTGCAGCTCCTTTCCCTACCCAGAAGGGCTCAGCACTTCCCTACTCCCAATATATTCCTTAGCTTTCACCTTCATTAGGTCCCAGCAGTTTCTTGTCTCCTTTCCTTTTCTATTATATTCAGTTCAAATGTTTCAGCTGATGAGGACACCTGGGCCCAGCACCAGCCTGGTGCCCACCTGGGAGCTCAGATTTGATGCCCAGTACCACCCACCTCAGTTGAGCATCAAATCCGAGCTCCCAGGTGGGCACAAGCTGAGTTTTGCTGGGATACCATGCTCTGATCCAGGCAGGGAATTGCCTCCTAAACGCAGGCAATTTCCCACCCTGCTGCCCATCTGGTGCTCCCCCTGGCTCTCAGGATGGACAAATGCCTGTGCCTGGGCAGGGGATGTTTTAAATATGCCCTAAAATTCAGGTGCTCGAGGTGTGTGGGCTCAAAGGAGGCAGGCATGGGGTGGCTTAGCCCAACACCCACCTTCAGAGCCCCCAATCAATTCATTAAGTGGCCCCTGGGCTGGGTGTGGTGACCCTAATGAGCTCAGGGACAGCTTTAGGCACCAGGGGTGTGATGGCAGGTGAGGGACAGTGGGCTGCACACACACCTCAGGGCCCAGCACAGATTTAATCCATGTTTTAGATAAAGCTCAGCCCTTTGGCTCCAGCCCCATGGGGAGGGGGTTCAGGGGGAGGTTCCCCCAGCCTGGGCAGGGGATGGTGCCCTTACCCAGCATTGGCACCATCACCCAGGGCTTGGATTCCCAAAGATGAGATGAGATAAGGCAAGGCAGGCCCACCCACAGCAGGAGATAGAGACTGGTTTTTCCTCCCTTTAACGTTTTAGTGGCCGCAGGATGGGGCAGAGAAAGGCTCAGCTCATTACCAAACCCTGCTCATTAATGGGTGCTGTAATGAGGGCTCATTGTGCTCCTGCACCCAGCCTGGGTTAATCCAGCGGTGACTCCTGGCCTTGCCCTGGGCTTTGCAAGGGGAATTGTTTAGGGAGGGGAAGAGCCTGGGAGTGCATCCCTGGACCAGCAGGAGCTGCTCAGTGTCACCCACACGCAAACCACAGCAGGAAATCAGCGAGGGAAACCTGGAGGAAAGGGTGAGACCCTGAGGTGAGAGCTGAGCATGAGGCACATCCCTGGAGCTGCTCTGCTGCCAGGAGATCCTCCCTGCTGCAATTCCTGGCTGGTTCTCCATAACTCAGCAGAGAATTTGCTGGATGTGTTTCTTGGTGTCCCCATTTCTTGTGCCTGGCTTTGCAGGACTGGGGTGCTGCTCCATCTGTGGAGGTTTCTTCATGTGTGCACACCATGCAGGGGTCTCCTTCCATCCCAGAGCGTGTCCTGGGCTCCACTTCCATCCTCTGGCTCTGCTCCACCCAGAACACGCTGAGGAGGATCCTGTCCTAACCAGAAACCAGCAGCAGAGGAGTGAACATCAAACAGCGTCAGGAGTTTGCACATCCCCAAATCCGCCCCATGGCCAGGAGAGGCCGAGCTGGGCCCTGCCCTGCCACAGGCTTTGGGATTTATGGGAAAAGCTGCTCCTTGCTGAGGTGATGCCTCGAGGTGTGCTTGGGGTCAGAGCCGGGGTTACAGATCCAAGCTGCCAGGACAGCATCCCCTGGGACATCAGCGTCCCCGGAAACCATCCGGGACAGTGGCATCCCCCAGGACAGCATCCCCCGGTGTCTTGGTTTGGAAAGCCAGGAGTCTGCTAAGGAAGGCAGGAGCCTCCCCTGAGATGGAGAATGTAAACCCTCCCCATCCCTCCCAATTGCTATAAATTTTACATTAAGGGGCTCTCAGGCAAAAAATATGGGAGCAGGAATAACACTTCTTTAATAGGGAAGAAAAAAATAAGAGGATAAAATAAACAATGCAGTACACAATAACAACACTGCCAGAGTCAGAACCCAACCTGACACCCTGTGGGTCAGGGTGTTGGCAGCAGTCCCATTGGAATTGTGGCTCAGCCCTCCTGCAGTGTCAGGGGTGGTTCTGCTGGAGCAGGATCCTGTAGAGAAGGATGGATTCTTCCTCTGAAGATCCAGGGGAAGGAGAGGCAGCTGCTGTTCCTCTGGGGAATCCAGTGGAGAAGCCGTGCTGGTGTCTCAAAACCTCTGGATTATATCTGGGTAGGAATGCTTGGCTCCTCCCTCTGGGCTCCCATCTCCCAATGGGATGCTGTAGTTCTTATCAGCCATGCAGGGACATTCAATAGCTGTTATCAGCAATGTCCCCTCCCAGGGAGGTGTGAATGTGGTCACTCAAAGAGAGAGATAAGGCAAACTGCCCACTTGACAAAGGTAATCTGCCATACAGATGGAAGTAGAATACATCTTGCATTGCAATGTGGAACACCCGGGAAACCATCCCCGGGACAGCATCCCCAGGGACAGGGGCATCCCTGGGGAAACCATCCTGGGACAGCGGCATCCCCCGGGACACCATTCCCGGGACAGCATTCCGGGGACAGCCTGCAGCCGGAGCAGGGCAGGAATAACCCGAGATGTGGGAGGGTTCTGGGGGTTTATCCCGGGTGGAGCAGGCCCGGCCCGTGCCGGTGGAGCAGGAAGGGACTTGCCGGCGTGGGAAGGGCGGCGGGGCTGAGTCACGGAGCATGGCCCGGCCCCGCACAGCCTGATCTCCTCCTCCAGCTCCACATCCCGCACGGCGCCGGCCCCAAATCCACCTGAAAGGCGCCTTTTCCCCCTTCACCCCAAGGAACAGCCTCTTTCCTGTTTCTAAGCAGCTCCAACACACCTAACACTGCTTTTCCCTCCTGTATCCCCAGAATCCCCGTTCAACGCTGCTTCCCCAGCTGGGCTCTCTCAGGAGCAGCACCCAGACCCTGAGTCCAGGCACAGCCCGGGCTGGATGGGAGTGACAGGGAGCAACAGGCCAGCCCCGAGCAGCAAGTGGGAAAACAAGGAAACATTTCCATGTATTAACTTCATTTCCTCCCTCTCCTCCGGCCTGGCAGCCTCACAGGGGGTTATTAATAGCACAGGGTGGATGAGAGCTGTGGCTGGGGCTGCAGGAGCCCAGGGCCTGCCCTGACACCCCTCTGTGCCCGGGAGGGGATGGTCCTGGTGGGATCCAGCCCCTGAACTCACAGCACATCACTCTGTGAGAGATCCACTCTGAACCACATCCCTGCAGCTGCCCTGCAAACACCTCTTAGGAGAACAGCACTGAGGGAAGGACAGGGACAGCCAGGCTCTCCCTGCTCCCCCAGCCTGGGGTTCTGGGAATGGCACTTTTAACATCAAACCTCCTCAATGTCACTGATTTCTCTCTGGGGAGGAGGAAGCTGTGCTCTCCTGTGTTTGCAAAGCAAATGGTGCTGGCACCCAGCAGGGCAGAGGGGGCAGAGAGGCCACAGCCAGAGTCACCCCTCGGTGACACGAGGGGACCCAAATCCCCATTTCCCCACCTGGACAGACCCAAATCCCCATTTCCCCACCTCGAGGGGGCACAAATCCCCATTTCCCCACCTCGAGGGGACCCAAATCCCCATTTCCCCACCTTGAGGTGCCCCAAATCCCCATTTCCTCAGCTCGAGGGGACCCAAATCCCTATTTCCCCACCTGGACAGACCCAAACCCCCATTTCCCCACCTCGAGGGGACCCAAATCCCCATTTCCCCACCTGGACAGACCCAAATCCCTATTTCCCCACCTCGAGGGGACCCCATGCCCCATTTCCTCACCTCGAGGAGACCCAAATGCCCATTTCCCCAGCTCGGTGTCCCTCTTTGCTGCCCTCCCTGGGAGGACACGTTTCTCCAGGGACACCCTCCTGCCACAGCTCACCCCAAAGCCCGCAGACACAGGGGATGCGTTTGTGGGACACCCCCCTGGGCTGGGCTGGGATCAGAGCTGGATCAGGGGGGGATCCCGAGCAGGAGCCCCCAGGCTCTGCCCGGCCCCGCTCCCCCGAGCCGGGGGTGCCAAGCATCGCCCCAGCCCTGCCCGGGCCAGTCCCGGCGTGCCCGCTGCGATGGGCACGGCCTCCAAAGGCAGAGCCGGGAGAGCCCCGGGCACATTTCTGCAGCCTGAATCACACTGTGCCTCTGCAGCAGCGCCGGGACCGGGCAGAGCCCCCTGGACAGCTCCAGGGAGGCTGCACAGAGCGGGCAAACACACTGGAGTGCTGGCAAAGAGCCCTTTCATCTCCAGATCCCCCAGAAATATCCCCCAAGGATCCATCTCCTCCATGGGCTTGGCACTGGTGCAGCTCCAGCAGGGAAAAGTGGGTCCCTGAAAAATATTGCAGGTGGTTTTAAGCATGAAAGAAATAATTTTATTTATCTAGCCTACACTGAAACAGAGTTTCACCTATTGCTGCCCTGGAGATGGTGCTGGAGGTAAAACCCACAATGCAGAAAACACCTAATTTCAAATAAAAGCCTTCAGAGCTCTGGGGAGTCTCCCACCCACCTTGGAAAGCAGCTCAGCTGCCAAATACCCTCTGCAAATCCTGCACCTCATGTCTGGGGAGGTTCCTGCCCTGCAGCTCCCAGCCCTGGCTCTCCCCCAAGCAAACTCTCAAACACCACAGCAGCAGCACGACCACTCGCAGCCAGGCCTTGGAAGGGTTTCCTGGAGTCCTGGCAGCTCCTCCTGCAATGGGAAATGGAGCCACGATCCCCAGGAAAGCCTTGTGGAGGGAGGGAACTGCTGAGCTGCTCCAGGAGCATCCAGGGTGGCTGCAGGTGATGGACGGAGCTCCCTCATCCAGCAGGATGGTCATCCCATCTCATCCCCATCCTCATCCCATCCATCTCATCCCCATCCCCATCCCATCCCATCCCATCCTCATCCCATCCCATCCCACCCCATCCCATCCCATCCTCATCCCTGTGACCATGTTCACAGAGGTCCCAGGATGAGGGAAGAGATGAGGATCTGACTCCATCTTTCAGATGGCTTGATTTATTATTTTATGATATATATTATATTAAAACTATACTAAAAGAATAGAAGAAAGGATTTCATCAGAAAGCTGGCTAAGAATAGAAAAAGAAAGAATGATAACAAAGGCTTGTGACTGGGACAGAGAGTCTGAGCCAGCTGACTGTGATTGGCCATTAATTAGAAACAACCACATGAGCCAATCCCAGATGCACCTGTTGCATTCCACAGCAGCAGATAACCATTGTTTGCATTTTGTTGCTGAGGCCTCCCAGCTTCTCAGGAGGAAAAATCCTAAGGAAAGGATTTTTCAGAAAAGATATCTGTGACATGTCCCCATCCCATCCTATCCACAGAATCACAGAATCCCTGGGTTGGAAGTGACCTTCAAGACCATCGAGTCCATCCCAGCCCCAGCACCTCAGCCAAACCCTGGCACCCAGTGCCACATCCAGGCCTTGTTAAACACACCCAGGGATGGGGACTCCACCACCTCCCTGGGCAGCCATTCCACAACTTTACCACTCTTTCTGTAAAAAAACTTTTCCTGATATCCACCCTGTATTTCCCTTGGCACAGCTCAGGCTGTGTGCTCTGGTTGTGTCAGTTCCTGCAGACAGAGCCCAGCCCCAGCTGAGCACAGGCCCCTTTCAGGAGCTGTGCAGTGATGGGGGCACCCCTGAGCCTCCTTTTCTGCAGGCTGAGCACCCCCAGCTCCCTCAGGGGCTCCTCTCAGGAACCATCCCCATCCCTCCAGGTCCCTCTCATCCCGCCCCCCCAGTGTGGAGCTGTGGTGGGTGACACTCCCTGAGGCACAAATAACACCCCTGGCAACATTGGCTTCACAATTCCCTGCTGTGGTGCCATGCCCATAAATCAGCCCAGTCTCTGGTCACAGCCTGTGTTCTGTGTTCACTGCAGCTCTCCTGCTCACAGTGTCACTGCCATGTATTCTGAAAAGTCCTCTTGCCCAGGATTTCTCTCCTGGGAAGCTGAGAAGCCTTAGAGAAAAAGGAAAACAATATTATCTCATTTGCTTCTCCTGTGTTGTGCTGCTTTGGAATGTGGTTTGGAGATTGTTTACCCAGAGGTGACTGTTCATTGGTTTCAAGTGAACTGTTTTTACTTATTGGCCAATTACAGCCCAGCTGTGTCAGAGCTCTGGAGAAACAAGTTTTCATTGTTATCTTTTAGCCTTCTGTAAGTATCCGTTCTCTATTCTTTAGTATAGTTTAGTATATTCTTTTATATTAGAATATACCTATATTCTTATATATAATAGTATATAAGTATATATAATTAGTATATTCTTTTATATAAGAATATGCTTATATTCTTTTATATAATATAAATCATAAAATAATAAATTAGCCTTCTAAGAACATGGAGTCAAATTCATCACTTCCTCCCTATAACAGAGGACTCCAAAAACATCGCAACAGAGCTTAGTGTGCCCTAGACCCAGATCCCAGAAAATGGTAGGGCAGTTTTTGTTCAATGGAGATCCCAGAAAATGGTGGGGCAGTTTTTGTTCAGTGGAGATCCCAGAAAATGGTGGGGCAGTTTTTGTTCAGTGGAGATCCCAGAAAATGGTAGGGCAGTTTTTGTTCAGTGGAGATCCCAGAAAATGGTGGGGCAGTTTTTCTACAATGGAGATCCCAGACAATGGTGGGGCAGTTTTTGTTCAGAGGAAAAGCAAAACTGAACCTCCCCCTGGATGAACCAGCATTCCAGGTCTGTTCCAGGTCTCACAGCCTCCCCTTCCCCCAGGGCACAGCTGTCTCAGAACTCCCAAAACAAGGAGCTGAGGCTGCTGGGTGAAAGCAGAAAATATTCCCAGGGCAGCCAGGGGCATAAAAGAGGATTCAAGAGGAAGAGAATGGGCGAGGCAGAGGGGCTGACAGTGAGGTGTGCCAGTAAAACACCCAGGGCACCCTGCCCTGATCCCAAACCCATCCTTGCTCAAGGGAAGGGCCCTGCAGAGCTGCAGCTTGCTCCAGCCTTCAGAAACGCCTGAGCTGAGGCTGCTTTGGGTCAGAACTGAGGGATTTTCTCAAATGGAGCTCAGCAAAGTGCAACAGCCCCATGCCAGAGCTGGGCCAGGGGGGAGCCCAGGGAAGCCAAGCTGTGCCATCCTCCCCAGGGCACCTGAGCAGGGAAACACTCGCAAAACCAACACCCCACGAGGCAGGAGACACGTTTGGGATGTGGAACAGGAGCAGCAGAGCCCAGCTTTGCTCCAGGCACTCCAACATTGGCACTGCCAGCTCCAAGTGTCACCTTGATGAAAATCTACAGGCACACACTGGGAGTTTTCTGTTTTAGACTGGCTCTTGGGGCTGTTCTGGAGAAACAACAACAGAGAGCAGCACTCCTCCTTCCCTGGGCCTGGCTCACTTCCAGATTTCACTTTTTCCCTCTGGTTTCACACCAAGAGGCACCTTATTATCATAAACAAATAGTTTATCCAAAGGGAGATGGGAGATAACAGCACATCCTTGGCACATGGAATAACTTCCCTGGCTTGCACAAAAGCTCAGGGAAAGCTGCAGCGGAATGTGGGGGGAGGAATCAGATCAAACAGCTCAGATCAAACAGAACAAACCTCCAGATCAAAGCTAGAACAGCCTCACACGTCACTGTCCCACGGCAGAGACCCGGAGCAGCAGGAGGAGGAGGAGGAGGAGGAGGAAGGTCCTCAGATGTGCTAGAAACACGTGTGGGAGCTGCCACAGGAGTTGTGCCCAATCTCACCTGGGTTTGTGGGAGGAAGCAGCAGCTCTTCCCAGCACTGAGCCCTCAGCATGGACACCCAATGGGGTTTGCCCTAGTGGGATCTGTCCCAGTGGATCTGTCCCAATGGGATCTGTCCCTGCAGGATCTGTCCCAATAGGATTTGTCCCAGTGGATCTGTCCCATCAGGGTCTGTCCCAGTGGGATCTGTCCCAATGGGATCTGTCCCAGTGGATCTGTCCCAGCAGGGTCTGTCCCGGTGGGATCTGTCCCAATGGGATCTGTCCCAGTGGATCTGTCCCAGCAGGATCTGTCCCAGTGGGATCAATCCCAATGGGATCTGTCCCAGCAGGATCTGTGCCAGTGGGATCTGTCCCAGTGGATCTGTCCCAGTGGATCTGTCCCAATAGGATTTGTCCCAGCAGGATCTGTCCCTGTGGATCTGTCCCTATGGATCTGTCCCAGTGGATCTGTCCCAGTGAGATCTGTCCCAGCAGGGTCTTTCCCAGTGGGATCAATCCCAGCGGGATCAATCCCAATGGGATCTGTCCCAGTGGATCTGTCCCATCAGGATCAATCTCAGTGGGATCTGTCCCAGCTCCCAGCACAGCTCCAGAGGGAGCAGCTCCCAAAGCCCCTCTGTGGTGGGTTGGATATTCCCAAGGAAAAAACAAAAAATCAGAGCAGAGCCAAACTTGTGAAAAGGCACTGGAGGAGAAATCCCACAGGGAGCAGAGGGGAACAGGGAAAGGGTGGTGGAAAATCCCTGCCCACCTTTGGGAGATGCCAGGTGGTGCCCAGGAATGTTCCCAAAGGATGGGGAACAGGAGGGAGCCCCCCTCGGCCAGGAGCCAGGACTGGGCAAGGGTTGGGGCATCCCTGGCACCCTCCTGCCCTTGTGACACCCCTGCTCCAGCCTGGCCTGGCCCCAGGACACCCTCAGGGGCTTCTGGGGACATCTGAGGGCAGCAGGGGTGGCACCAAGGGACACCAAGGGCAGCAGGGGTGGCACCCCCAGCACTGGCCCCACTGAGCAGGACCCGGGAGGTGGCCCAGGCCCAGCAGGGCACGGCAGTGAGGATGGGCAGGTTCACAGCAGACTGGGAATGAACCTGGGCTGGGAATGAGCTCATGCTCGGGGTCTGGAGCCCCGGGAGGGCCGGGCCGGGCTGGGCTGGGCCGGGTTGTGCTCCTGGTCCCAGGTGAGGCTGCTTAGGGCTGCCCGTGCCCCCAGGGCTGCTCTGTGGCTCCCAAGGCATCCTGGGGAAGGAGGAAGAGGGAGATGTCCCAAAGAAAGGATGAACTGATGGAAGCTGGGGCTCAGAGAGAGCCTGGCCACTCCTGGGGTCACTGTGGCTCTCAGCAGCCCTCACAGGGGTCCAAGCCCTTTCCAGGGCTGACCCTGCAGGGAAGTCCCTCTGTTTATCCTGTAGGAATTCTCTCCTCTAGTCCTGTTTTTCAGACTCAGCCCTGATCACTTTTTAATCAGATTTGAGTCTCCTTTGCCTTTGGCATTCCTTAATCTCGGAGATGCTTCCCATAAATCACTGCCAGGGCTCCCACGGGAGGCTCCAGGTCCCATCCTGACAATCCCGACCTTCACACCAGCGACTTTCCCAGCCCAGGGAGATTTCCATCATTGCTCCTGCTTTGGAGCCGGTGCTTAAAACCCCAAATCCCTCCCCAGCTCTCTTGGAGCCCCTGCAGGCCCTGGCAGGGCTCTGAGCTCTCCGTGGAGCTTCTCCTGTCCAGGTGAGCACCCCCAGCTCTCCCAGCCTGGCTCCAGAGGGGCTCCATGGCCTCCAGCAGATCCTTGGGGAACTCAGCCCCTCATTTATTGGCGTGGGGTTTTGCGGGGGGGGGGGGGGGGGTAAATTTCTGCTTGGAGCCATCCCTCATTAACCACGGGCAGTGCTCGGAGATCAAATCCCGGTTCTGCTTTCCCAGCCCCTCGGAGCTCCCTCCCACCCGCGCCGAGCCCGCCCTGCCTCGGGCACTCTGTGTCCCAGCCCGCCCTCCTTCGGAAAACGGGAATTTCTATTTTACTGCAGCGAACACACAGAGAGAGCCTGGCGGGGGCAGCTCTGTCCTGTCCCCATCCCGGCTCTGTCCCGTCCCCATCCCGGCTCTGTCCCGTCCCCATCCCTGCTCTGTCCCGCTCCCATCCCGGCTCTGTCCTGTCCCCATCCCGGCTCTGTCCCGTCCCCATCCCGGCTCTGTCCCGTCCCCATCCCGGGCTCTGTCCCGCTCCCATCCCGGCTCTGTCCCGTTCCCATCCCGGCTCTGTCCTGTCCCCATCCCGGCTCTGTCCCGCTCCCATCCCGGGCTCTGTCCCGCTCCCATCCCGGCTCTGTCCCGCTCCCATCCCGGCTCTGTCCCGTTCCCATCCCGGCTCTGTCCTGTCCCCATCCCGGCTCTGTCCCGTCCCCATCCCGGCTCTGTCCCGTCCCCATCCCGGGCTCTGTCCCGCTCCCATCCCGGCTCTGTCCCGCTCCCATCCCGGCTCTGTCCTGTCCCCATCCCGGGCTGTCCCGGGGATCCCAGATTTTCCTTCCCTGCCTTGGGCTTTGCTCTCTCCCAGCTCCGGACGGGGCTGGCAGGAGGGGAGGGGGACAGCACTGTGCCCTTTGTTGATAAAACTGTCCTTTGGCCCCTCAAAAAGGAAATAAGCCCACAAGTTTCTGTCCTCGATTAGGTGAAAAAGCCACTTCATAGGCCTGAAGGATTTCACCTCAAACTTAAGGACGGCCAATTGGACAGAATCCAAAAAGTCCTACCTAAACAATTTACTAGAAAAAGAAGTGAACAAAGAAACTAATGGCTTTTGTGAGGTGTTTTACCAGGAGCAAGAACTTCTGGCATCTAGCTCGGTTTTTACCTGTTTGTTATTTTGCCTTTTATTAAATCTTTTTGTTTCCAACACTGCCACAGAAGCCGTCCTGCTGATTTGTTATGCCTCTAAGGGTAGCTGAGCTATCTTGGGTGTGTTATAGTCCTGCAAGATCTTATGAGACCTGGCTGGAAGAGGCTCCTGCAACACAGAGGGGCTCAGTGGGGCTGTGGTGCCCACCCTGGGGCTTTGGGATGGCATTGCCCCATCCCAGCAGGAGCTGCCACAGCTCTGCCTCAGAGCCCAACCTTCAGCAGGCTCCAGAGGAGATAAAACCCCAATAAACATAAAATCATCCCACAGAGCATAAACCAGCTGTGCTGGGGGACAGCAGTGGGGACAGCAGTGTGGGTGTGAGGGGCTGTGACGCAGCACAGGGGTGCAGCTCTGCCCCATTGTGCCCACACACGCTGGGCTCAGGGTGCCACTGGAGCCTGGCACCTGCAGTGCTGGCTGTGCCTGCCGGGCTCTGAGACCCTGGGCAGTCACAAAGATTTGGCATCAGGGTCCCCTCATGGTGTGGGACCCCACAAACCCCCAGCACCTGCAGTGCCCTCACACCCAGGTGCCAATTCAGGTGGCACCAAAGCCACCAAACCCCTCCAGGGTCACAGAATGACTGGTTTGGGTTGGGAGGACCTCAAAGCCCACTCAGTGCCACCCCTGCCATGGCAGGGACACCTTCCACCATCCCAGGCTGCTCCAGCCCCAATGTCCAGCCTGGCCTTGGGCACTGCCAGGGATCCAGGGGCAGCCACAGCTGCTCTGGGCACCTGTGCCAGGGCCTGCCCACCCTCACAGGGAGGAATTCCATCCCAATATCCCATCCAGCCCTGCCCTGTGGCAGCTCCTGTCCCCCCATGGTGTCCCCAGGGTGTCACAGACCCCTCACCCTGGCTGTGACTCGGAGCTGTTGATGCTGAAGGCTCAGGGCACTGAGGGAATGTGAAGCTCTGCCTCATCTCTGAGTTTTCCCCTCTCATGTCCCCAAAAAGTGCTCCAGGGCCCCAGGCTGCCCCAGGGGAATTTTGGGGAGACCCAGCTCAGCATTGGACATAATAATAGAACAAAGGGGAACAGTTTAAAACTACAAGAGGAGAGATTTAGATGGGATATTGGGTGGGAATGGTTCCCTGGCAGGGTGGGCAGGCCCTGGCACAGGTGCCCAGAGCAGCTGTGGCTGCCCCTGGATCCCTGGCAGTGCCCAAGGCCAGGCTGGACATTGGGGCTGGAGCAGCCTGGGATATGGGAAGGGCTCCCTGCCCTTGGAAGGGCTTTGAGGTCTCTCTCATCCGAGCCCTTCTGAGATTCTGGATTCCATGGGCTGCAATGTGGGAGCTCTCCCTTAGAGGTCAGCCCAGCACCAAACCTGGCTCCAGTTCCCGGCACGGAGGCGATCCCTGCCCAGAGCCGGGATTTGGTCACCAGGGCCCTCCGGGGTGGGCAGGGCACGGTCCCCAGCGCCTGCAGGAATATCCCCAAGGATATTGTTGGGGAAGATGAAACAGGAAAGCCTTATAAATATGATTGTCTGGCAAAAGATTTTGAGAATATGGAAGCTATAAGCGAGATTGAAATGAAAGCAAGCTTTGAGATCCCTTAGTTACTGAACAACTGGAAAACAACGGTGTGGCCAGCTGAAGGTGATCCCCTTTTGATGGAACAACACCCTCTGCTTGCAGACAGGCCCAAGGGTCAGAGCAGACCCTGCCAGCTTGGCAGAAGGGGCCCAAAGAGGAGTTTTTAGGGTTTAAAATGTAACACAGTACGGTAATGTAGTGATTCTGATAGGCTGTATGTAAATGCTATAGGATTTGTATCTTGTACTAGATTGGGTAGTGAGAACTAGCATATTCGACACAGAAGAAGATTTATGGTATTGTAACGGGAACTTCAGTCTCTTACCCTGTTTATTCTCTCACCCTCTCATCCTCTCTCCCCCTCTGTTCTCTCAGGCTGCTCCGAGCTGTGTTTGGCAGCTCCCAGCAGGTCCCTGCACCCAGGCCCTTTGCAATAAACCCCAAATTCCTGACCTGGCTGCAGAGATCTCTCATGTCTGTCCATCTCGCCCATCCTACCCCTGACGCTCCTACAGATATTCCCAAGAGCTGAGCTCTCCCAGCTCCTCTCCTGCTCCTTTCCATGCGTGGAACAGAGAGCTCTGAGCTCTGTGTCTGCCCCACCCGGGGATCCCCTGCCTGGGGAAGGCCTGGCCAGCTCCAGATTCTGGGGAGCAGGATGACCTGGTCCTGCTGCTGTGACATTTTCCATGCACACAACAGTCAGGACAACCCCGCAGAGCTTTTCCTTAAGGCTCCATTCCTCCTTCCCTCCTCCCTTCTGACAAATGCGACTCAGCAAAGGGACATCCTCCCAAAAAACAAAATAAAAACCCCCCAAAACCCTTTCAAATGACAGCTCCTGCATCAGAAAGAAAATTACTCTTCTTCCTTTGTTGTTTGTCTTTTTCTTTCCCAAATCCCTCCCGCATTAAACAGATTTCAGCATTGTTCTAAAAATAGAGGGATTAGAAATAATCCCCCAGCATGGAGCGACTGTGGGGATGTGGCACTGGGGGCTGGACCTTGGGCTGAGCTGGGGGGGACCCAGGAACCCCAGAAACGGTGAGGAGGGGACATTGCTGTGTCCCCAGGCCAGGTGTCCCTGACGAGGTGTCCCAGGGCTGTACTGAGCCAGTGGGAGCCACCAGCTGGGAACTGAGCCCAGGAAATGGGGATGGGATGGGATAGGATGGGATGGGATGGGATGGAGATGGAGGTGGAGATGGAGATGGGATTGGGATTGGGATGGGATGGAATGGAATGGAGATGGGATGGGATGGGGATGGGATGAACAAACTCCACTCGGTCCATGGAAATAGGGAAGGAACTAAAGCAGTTGTCCCAGGGGTGACAGGTGACACAAAGGTCACCAGGCCATGGCAGCCTCTGGGCACAGGAGCCTGAGGAACCCTGGCAGTGCCACAAACCCCTGGTGTTCCCTCAGAGAGCAGAGTTGTTGTGTCACAGTTGTTGTGTCACAGAGTTGTTGTATCGGTGCTTTTCAAATCACTTTGGAGAAAAAAAAAGGAACACTTCAAAGTGCGAGATGCATTCCTGTGATGACAAGCGGCTTCCAGGAGGTTTTGTCTGCAGGAATTTGTTTGCAGCAAACGAGTCAATTTTGTTTACAAGGAGGCAATTAGAGCTGAGGGTTTGAAGCGTTCCCAGCGGGATGGGCCATCCCAGGAGCTGATCCCGCTGTCCTCATCACCATCAACACTCCTCTGCCACGGGCTGGGGGAGGAGAAACAACCCAGGGATAGATGGAATCCATCTCCTGCATCCCCTGCATCCATCCCTGCCCGAGCTGGGGGTGCAGCCAGGGGGAGATTCCTCTGGCACCAGGGAAAACAGGGCACGATCCAGGACCCCCTGGATAAGCCCAGCCCTGGCAGGGAATCCCAGCTTTGCCATCACCTCGGGGAAAATGCCCCTGCAGCTCCTGCAGGCTCAGAGCTCAGGGTGGGATGTGGAAAGGGAACCCCGGGACTGTGGGGATGTTCTTTCAGCCAGGAAGGATTTGGGGTGCAGGGAGAGTGCCTGGAATAACACCCAGCAGGCTGCAGGGAGGCTGGATGGGAGCACGGCTCCAGAGGGGGACTTTGAAGCCTGAATTTTGAGCTCCTGACCCAGGAACCCCCAGGCACACCACGCTCACCCCTGCCCAGCCTTTCCACAGTTGTTTTGGCTCCTCTGGCAGAGTTTTCCAGCCCAGGCAGTGCCGACCCAGCCCCACGTGCCATTTTCCCTGATTGCCTTCCAGGCTCTTCCCACGTTTAAAATGAAGGAGAATCAGCAGAGCTGCTCCTTCATCTCCTGCCCTCTGTCCCTGCCTGGGCAGCTTTTCCCTCCCTAAATTCAGCCAGGGGTTTTCAGGAGCTCCATCCCCACAGGAGCTGCTGCCCCTGTCCCTGGCTGTCCCCAGAGGCTCCCGTGGGAGGGACCTTGGGGACACAGCAGGGATGGCGCTGCCCCAGGGACCCTGCCCTGCTCCTGCTGGGGTGAAAGCCACCAGAGCTGTGACAAACACCAGTGGCGCAGTCAGGGCTGCTCCTGGGCCACACCAACCTCCTTTAACCCCAAAGGAGAAGCCAAACCCAGAGCTCTGGGAGCTGCTGGAGGCTTTTCCAGCGGGATGAGGGGGGTTATTCCCAGCTGAAATGCAGCAGAAAACAACACAGTGAAATAAACATTAAAATCTACTTAAAAGCATACATATTTAAATATTTAAAAGTGTATATATATATAAAGATGTAGTTTATATAATTATATATCTTTATATAAATATATATTTATTATGTGTAAATAGTATATATTAGAAATGTTATTTATAAATATTATAAATGTTTATAATATTATATATTATTATAAATAATGATTTTATTAAATATTAATATAATGTAATTATATAATTATATTTCTATTAAATATGAATATATTATAAATATTGTTTATAGTATTTCTATTAAATATTTAGAATATCATAATATGATATTTCTATTATATATTATAATATATAATATATATTGCAATATATATTGATATATTTATAATATGATAGATAATATTTATAATATAATTGATATGTTTATTTATAAATATTATAGATAGATGTATATTGATTATATTCTATATTTATTATATTATATTATATATAGTATTGGTTATATTATGTATATAATGAATAATATGGAGAATAGGAATAATGATGGAGAATTTCCAGAGCTCATTTGATGAGGGTTTGAGGAGCTTTACCCTGTTCCAAAGGGTCTCTGTTGCCTTCTCCCATGGAAAATTCCACCTCACTGGCAGATAACCAACAGACAAAAAAGAAGGGGAAGAAAAACATCAAATCAAGGATAAAATAAACACAAAACCACCAAAGCACCAGTGAAATCCAATGTTCTCTAAAAATCTGCAGTTTATTCATTAGAATTCAGTGAAAGGAACATTCATTTTAAAACACAATCAATACATTAAAAACTTGAAAGGACTAGTAGCAATGAGGCCAGGAAGGAAACAAAAACCCCAAATTCAGCCAGGTTGGTCACCTGGGAGGAGCTGCCAGCCTGGCAGCAGGGAGGGGCAGCTGAGGACAATAATTCATTATTCCCTTCCAACTGAGAGGCTTTTTGGGATCTGAATTTCTCACTTCACCCAAATGGAGCTTTGGAGTGGCTCAAGGTGGGTGAGAAGAGCAGGAGGCCCCAGCTGGAGAGGAGGGAGCCCAGAATTCCAGGGCAGAGGGAATGTGGAAAGTGGGTCTGAGTGCCCCAGGAATGTCCAATGAGAAACCTTCCCACCCATCCCTGTGGGGAATGGGGCAAACCCAACCCAGAGAAATTTTAAAAGCACCATCAGGTGACAAGTTATTAATTAGAAGACAAAAAAAATCTCTGCAGAGCCAAATCAGTGACAATTGCCACGTCTGCTGGGAGGAAAAAGAGGGGAAATCTGCTTTGAGCATTCCAGAAGCTCTGCTCTCCTCTGATGCTGAATTCAAGGCAGTGTCATTGCAGGGAGATGTTTTGGTGCTGCAGAGCACAGGGTGGAGCTCCCTGGAGAGGGAGGGAGGGCAAGGTGGGGAGCCCTGCTAATCCCAGGATTATCTAAGGAGCAATCCTCAGGCACCAGGGTGAAATCCCAGCCTGGCCAGGGAGCACCAAGGGGAGAGGAAACCTGTCCAAGAGCATTTCCATGCACCAACAGCATCTCCTGCACTAGGATTGAAGGAAAGCCCCAATTTGAGATAAAATAACATCAGCAGACAGCAGGAAAAGCCTCAGCTGGAACCTGTGGGCATTTTATAACATTTGGAGGGAGAAATGACCAAAATCCACAGATTCAGATTAAAAACAACACTGAAAAGCAAAGAAGGGACAGCTGAGTGTGACAGAGGAGGGTTAAGGACATCTCAAGTGTGTGCAAAGTGTGTTTGTGAGGCCTGGGGGCACATTCCCAGGGAGCAGGTGGGATCTGGGCACAGCAGCAGCAGGAATGGCCTTTTATCCACGGGAAAAGCAAACCACAGCACTTGCAAAGACAAAGACACACGAGTAAAAGAACAGTCTGTAAAATTTCCCCATGATTATAAAATGCAAAACTATACAAAAATAGAGAAAATTGACCGTTTTCTTATGTGTATAAAAACAAACAAACAAAAGGAAACCCCCAAGTCCCCAGAATGCAACACAGAAGCTCTGGGCAGTGCTTCCATCCCAGCTCCACAGCCCCAGTCCCTCACTCCCCTGCAAGAACAGGTGAATTCCTCACGTTTTTCCTAAATATCCTGGCAGGACCTTCTCTGCCCCTGACTTGGCGACTGGTTTCTGCTTGGGAAGCCCTTTTGCACCAGAAGCCTCAGTGGCCACCCCAGCTGGGAGCTCCTGGGGTAAGGCAGTGTTGGGCTGACCCAGCTCCAGCCCAGCTTTGTTCCCATGGATGCCAAGTGGGGATTTTTGGGAAGAGTGGCTCAGCAGGCAGTGAAATCCAATCCCTACTGCAGTCAACATTTCCAGGCTGAATTACTGCACTAGAAATTTCAATTTCTTTGGGTTAATGGGGCAGAATCTGCCAATAATCCATCAAATTAGTGACTAAACTGCATTAGGAAAACTCATTTGAATTCCAGAGATATTTGCCTCATTGAATTCCCATCGAATTAAGAGGAGAAACCTTTGGTATGAAGTCAGATGGCCAAGCCTTGGCTGTGAAGCTCCCCAGGATCCCAGAACACCCTGGAACATTCGTGTAGCACCCAGACATTGCCAGCCCCCCAGGGACACCCTGGAACATTCATGGAGCACCCAGACACTCCCAGCCCCCAGCAGGACTTTGGCTGAGCAAAGCTCCAGAGCTGGAACCCCCCGATGCCTTTGGTGAGATGCTGAAAGGAAATAAAGCAGGGCTTGAACCCAGGCAGGGTGTGAGGGGGTGACAGTGGCCCTGTGGTGTCCCCAGCAGGGTGTGCCCGTGGTTTGGGCACAGAGCTGCCCTGTCCTTGCTCCAAGGAGGGATAGCCCACGTTCATTAGCAGCTGTGCTAATGAGGGGAGACACCCCCACAGTGAGGGCAACATTGTCCCCCTGGGGTGGCAGTGGCACCAACATCCAGGCGTGGCCCAGGAAACCCTCCCTGGTGTCCCAGAGGGGGGAGGGAACAGAACCATGGCACAGCAGCTGCCAGGAAAACATGGAAAAATGCAGGTGTGAGCCCCTGGATGCACGGATGGATCTGCTCTGCCTCAGCAGGACAAGCACAGCACACACAGAGGCTGAACCCAGCCCTGCCCTGCCCTCCCTGCTCCTTCCCACACACCCAAGGGCAGGGCAGAGGAATCTTTTCTCAAAAGGAATATCAAAACCTCATTTTGCTTGGGGGGAAAAAACCCATCAAACCCAAAGCAGCTCCTTGTGCCTGGAAATGCAGGGATGGCAGCTGATGGAGCCACATCCATGCGGAGCAGCAGCAGCACGAGGGTGACCCAGCAGGAAAATGGAGCCTGGCCCAAGCAGAGCCATCCCTCACCCCACACATGTGGTAAAACTCCAGTATTCCCACTTTGGGATTACTTTTTGAATGCTACAAACTCTGCTGCAAAGAAAAATAGAGAAGGGCCAATGACGTGGGGGGAAACAAAAATCACTGGTAATGGAATTAAATCAGAACACAGAGCTTGGACAGGACAGGGAAGGAGCTTTGTGTCATGGATTGATTGGGGGTTTGGGATCACAGAGGGGACAGGAGCCTGGAACAGATGTCACAGGAGCTCACAGCACAGTCTGTCCCCTCAGTTGTGTCCCTCCTCCACGTTCCCTCAAAGAGGCAAAAAATCCCAACCCTCCAGCAGCTCCCAGGCTTTTTGTTCCCTCCAGACAGGAGAGAAGCCCAATGCAGCTGTGGTCCATCCCAAATTCCAAGGAACACAAAAATTCCCTCCTGTGGGTTCATGCAAAGAAAACAATCTTTAAAAAATAAAATAAAATTAAAAAGCCACAAAGCTTCCTTTTGAGAAAGTAACATCATCTGCCACTTCACAGCTACAGGCATGATGCAAATTTAGCTTATTTCAAAGGCCTCAGCCCTGTCCCCGTGGCCCTGGAGAGGCCAGGAGCCCAGGACAAGGCCCAGGAAAGGATTCCACTAGGAATTCTGCACCAAGACAGACCACAACAAAGAAGGGACCAACACTTTGTTCTTCAAAGGGACACCATGGACAGCACATCTTTCTGAGCAAACTGAAACTAGACCTGGAGAATGTTATCAGCACACACACAAAAGCTCCTGCTTTCCTTTGGGGCAAGGACAAATGAAATAAATAAAAACATTGCTGCAAAGTTCCCCTTTCCAGCTGCCTTGCCCCATCCTCACTCTGGAACAAGCAGCACCTTCCTCCCTGCTCCCCACACTGAGCCTGGGCTGGAAGACATTCAGAGTGAGTGTGAACCAAAACATTTCACCCACAAGAGGAAAACAGCCCCATTTCCCTCAAAACTCTGCCCAAAGCCTGTTCCCCCAGCCCTGCACAAACCCCAACCTGCCACAGCAGCAGCAGGTCCATGCCCAGCTCCTGCCAGGGGCTGCTGCTGCTGCACTTGGTGCTGGAGAGGGCTGGAAAACCACAAAGTGCCTCGGTGGTGATGCAGGAATCCTGGAGACAGCTCCAGGAGCATCCACAGGGCAAGGCCACGGATGTTTGCAGAGAGGAGCATCAGCCCAGCTCAACTCAGGTCCTCCCCAAACTGCTCCCGGTTTTCTCCCTCCCTTTGCTCCCCTTCACTCCTGCCCAGAGCAGCCTCAGCGTGGTGAGTGACATGGTGACATTCCTGCAGCCTTTTGGCTTGGTGACAGTGACATTCTTGCAGACACTCAGCCTCGGTGACAGGGTGACATTGTTGCAGCCCCTCAGCTGGGTGACACGGTGACATTCCTGCCACTACTCAGCCTGGGTGACACGGTGACATTCCTGCAGCTACTCAGCCTGGGTGACACTGCACACGGTGCCCCGGCAGGGGCCGTGCCCCGGGGTGGCCCTGCCCTTGAGGGGCTCGGTGCAGCGCTCCGGGCTCTCGGTGTCCCCGCTGCCATTCCCGGGATGCTGTGGCACGCCCTGGGCGATGCCCACAGGTTTGCCCCTGGCACGGTGCTCCGGGGAGCAGGCAAAGCCAAAGCTCGGGGGCAGCTCTGCCTGTCCCAGGGGCAGCAGGCGGGACAGCTTGGGGACATCGCCGGGGTAGCGGAAGGACGCGGCCGCCTCCCGGGCCCGCCTGGGCTCGGCCTGCAGGGGGAGGTTGGAGGGCCGGAGCGGGAGCCGGCTCAGCTCTGCCTCCTGCGGCCGCCTCTCCGGAGCCTCCCCGATGCCCCCGCACTGGGACAGAGGCAGGAACGGGGACGCGGTGTCCGGCGGCTCCGAGGGCTCCCAGACGCTCTCCACAGCGCCGGCCGGGGCCAAGTCCCAGAGCTCCATCCCGCCGGGAGCCGCCTCGGGGCCGCGCTGGAGGTGCCGCGGGCCCGGCCAGCTCAGGCCGCCCTCGGGAGCCAGCAGCTCGCCCTCCTCCTTGCTCCTGCTCCTCCTGGCTCCGGCAGAGTCCTTCCTGGCCCACAGCCGGCAGGGCTGGGGGGCGCTGCGGGGCCCCGGCGGCTCGGCCAGCTCGAACTCCAGGCTCTCGGTGTCCAGCGAGCGGCTCCGCCGGTCCACCGAGAGCGGCGCGGGCATGGAGGGGCTGAGGCCGTGCAGGCGCAGGTGGCGGGGCAGGCTGGCCACGCCCCAGTTGCAGCTCTGGAAGGAACCCGGGGAGAAGGCCAGGGACATTCTCTCGTCACATTCGGCCAAGGACTCTTTCTGTCCGTAGCCGTCGTCAAAGGCCTCGGCGATGTCCTCGCCCGCCGTCAGCTCCGGGCGCTGCTCACACTCCCCCTCCCCGTCCTGCTCCACGTCCACCACGTCAAAGGTGACCATGGTGGGCAGGGCAGGGAGGTTCTGGGTGAAGGATGAGCTGGAGGCCGAGCTCCCCAGGCTCTCAGAGAGGCTGGAGAAGAGGGTCCCGCTGCTGGCGAACTCCACCAGAGCCTGGGAGAAGTTCACAGCGTGCTCGGGCTCGCTGCCCACCTGGGGCTCACCTGGACCGGGCTCTGCTCCACCACCGTGCTCCTGCTCGGGCAGCCTGAACCCAGGGAACATCCCTGCCTTGCTGCCATGGATGGGGTCCCCAAACATCCCACAGTCCAGGTCTGCATCGAACCCCGGGTTGTTCTTTGTGAGCTGAATAAGGCAACTTCCGGGGGCTTTTTGGCTGTTGTAGCAGTTTTCCAGACACAGAGTCCCTGGAAAATCCCTCCACTCTGCATTTTCAGCCCTAGCCACTGCAACCCCACCATTGACAGCCCGGCCTGGGGTGTGTGAGGCCACCTGCTCGCTCTCAAGGCCACTCTGACTCTTGCCAGTGGAGCTGGCTGCTCTGGTTTTACATTCAATGCACTGCTTCTCCCGGGGACACTTCTCCTTGCTGGAGACATCCAGGCGTTTCAGGACAGGCTCCCTCTGCAGCTCCCAGTACAGCAGCTCTTTCTGAATGGCTGCAAGCCCCTCCTCTTCACTTTCCATCAGCCCTCTCTTCTGATCCATCATCTGCTGGATCAGGCTCTTCTCTGCAGGGAGGCAGAAGTCCATGAAGTAGCTGAAGATGCCCTGGCGTGGGACTTTGCCCTCGAACAGGGATTCCTCGCCATGAGAGGGGCTCATCAGGGTGTCAAACTCGTAAAGTGCATCGCCGCTGTAGCTGTCCCGGGGCAGCCGGTCCTTCTTGAGCTCCTCTCCAGCCTCATCCTCCGGCCCTGGCGTGGTGGAGTCGTAATACCCCTCATCACTGTTAGGGGCAGACTCCTGCTGGTCGCTCTGGGGCGTCAGGAGGTCAACACCATCCACGGCATCCCCCATGTAGGGGTGCGCATCGGCCTCGTGTGAGGCGTGTGTCTCCAGGCTGCTGCTGGACACCTGGGCCCCGTAGCTCCTGTCCCCCGGCACGCCGCTGTCCCACACCTGCTGCAGGTACTCCTCAGCCTCCTCAGGGATGGCCATCTCCTCGCCGCCGCCCTGGTAGGTGACGAGGCAGGAGCTGCGCTTGGCGGCGTCGCGGCTGCGCTCCACAGAGATGCTGCTCTCGGCGATGTCGGGCTCGGCGATGTCGTCCCCGCAGCCCGTCAGCGAGTCAAAGCTCTTCAGGGAGGTGACGTCCCCCAGCATGAGGCTCAGCAGGTCCCCGGAGTGCAGGCAGGGAGGCTCGCTGTCCATGAAGTCAGGGTGGAAGGCCAGCAGCAAACTCTCACGGTCAAACTCAGCGCAGGCAGCAGCCTCGGGCTCTGATTTTGTATCTGGAACGTCCCCGTTCCCTGGCACGGCCACCGTGTCACCCTCGGGGTTGCCTCCATCAGCTGCGGGGCCCGTGGGCTCGGTGGCCTCCCCACAGCTGGAGTCACCCCCCGAGTCCCCTGGGCCGGCCGTGGCCTCAGGGCCCGGCCCTGCTGCCCTGCCCTCCACGGCCCCTCGGCTCTCTGCTCCCATCCCAGGGGCATTCCCGGCCTCCTCGGTGTCCCCGCTCCACTCGGGCAGCTCCGCCTTCTCACTCTCGGCTGCCTTGCTCTTCCGGTGCCGCCGGATGCTGTTAAAAAACCCTTTCAGCCCCTTCTTGGGTCTGGGGCACGAGGATTTCTCCCCGTTGGGCTTTTTGTCACAGCCCTCGATGCTGCCGGGGGGAGAGCCGTCCTGCTGGCCCGGCTCCGCCCTGGGGCCGCTGTCCGGGGCCAGCTGGGCGCTGCGGGAGCAGGGCAGGGGCCCGGGCTGCCCGTCCCTGCCGCCCTCCGCGGGGCTGCCCGGCCGCGCCGCACCGCCCTTGTCACAGGCGGCGCTGCTCAGCCCGTCGTGGGTCTTGCACTTGCCGAGGCCCTTCTTGCCGCGGCCGCCGAAGAAGCTGGGCAGGGTGCAGATGCTGCGCTTGCCCCCGAACAGCTTGAAGGCCGTTTTCCTCAGCTTGCCGGGGGGCGGCTGCTGCGGCTCGGCCGCCAGCACGGAGCCGTGGGCGCTGTCGGGAGGGCCGTCCCCGCCCTCCTGCCGCCGCCGGTCCGCTCCGTCCCGCTCCTCCGGGCTGCCCGTTTCCATGGCAGCGGGCGGGCCTGGATCTAGCGGCGAGCGGCGGCGCGGGGAGCGCGGAGCTCGGGGCGCAGGGATGGACACATCACCGCCGACCTGAGGCACAGGAGAGGGCACGCGTGAGGGAGGACAGGCAGCGGAAGGGGCAGAGCTCAAGGCACCGGGGTCTCCATCACCGGCTGGAGGAGGCTCCGAGCTCTGCCTCCACTTCCAAAATCCAGGCACCAAAATGTCGCCTAAACGTAGCAGCTCAGTAGAGCAGGAAAAACCACACATCCCCCTTGGGTAAATCCCTGGGGACACGCAGATCTGACCCCTGCACCTCCTCGCTCCAAGCCCTGCAGCTTCCCAGATTTTCTGTCTCCAGGGTGATCAGGTTTGGCCACCTTAAAGTGAGAGCCAGCAGCTCCCAAACCCCCTCCCAGCTCTGCCAGGCTCCAGAGAGCATCCTGAGGGAGGCCAAACCAGGACACAGCCCCCCCTACGCACGTGTCCGGGGAAAAACCACTTTGGTTACTACCCTGGCTTTTTTTAATAGAAGATTTCAGTTGTTTTTAAAATAATCTGTGCAGCCAGAGAGAATCGCCTTAAAAACACCCACTGTGAACCCCCTGATCAGATTATCCCAGAAGCAGAGAGGTAGGTTTGAAATCTGACCCTGGACTGCTGTCAGGAACAGCAGAAATAAAACAATTATAATCGTGTCGTTTACCGAGGTGAGGGTGGAGAAATTAAATGCAATAAAATCCTAATGTGCTCCCAAGCTGTAAATGCCCCAGGCTGAGCTCTGACTGACAGGAGGCCAGGAAACCTTCCCGAGGTGTTTAACCAGAGATCCCAAATTAAAAATACATCCAAACGATGCTCCTAGACCCCACACCAAACCTGCAACTCCAGGTGATTTTTATTCCTGGGTTATTTTGCCTCTCTATTGATCTGGCATGGGCTTTCAGGTCCCTCCCAACCCAGCCCATTCCGTGGTTCTGGAATTGCTGATAACCCCTCACGTTCACCTGTCCCAGTGGAAGCAGCAGCTGGGGCGTAGCCGGCTGGCACAGCCGCCTCCCCAGCGGCAAACTGAACTTGTCCAGCTCTGCCAGAGCCCACCACGAGTCCCAGAAGCCTCCAAAGCCTCTGGAGAGAGCTGGAGAGAGGGGCCTGGGAGAAATGCTCGCACCTGGCCGGGTGCGGGGCTGCTGGAGAAGGGGGGGAAATGAGCCCGAACCTGCACCTGGACAGGGGCGGCTGGAGAACAGCCGGGGAAGGGCACGAGACAGAGCCAGCATTACAAAAATTCCTTTTGGGAATCGCTCCTCTCCAGCTCCACGTCAGCACCGCGGCACGGCTGCGGAGGGGAGGCTGGAGCAGGATAAAAAATGAAATAAATAAAAATGAAAGAAAGGGAAATAAAGGGCACCAAGGGCAAAGAGCCACCACCAATAGAACGTGAAAAATAAGGTTTAAAAGCCAACAAAAAGCAGCACGGTAACAATGAAATGCAGCGATTCACCCGCAGAGGGGACCCTCGGGACCCCCGGCCCGCCCAGCCCCGCACGGGGCCGCTCCCCCAGGCCGGCCCTCCCCGCTCCCCCCGCCGCGCTCCCAAACTTTCGGGAGGATCCGTGAAACCGCGAGGGGCGGGGGGGGGAAGGGGGGATCGGTCGGGGCCCGGGGAGCGGCGGCGCGGGGAGCGCGGCCCCGGGCCCGCCCCGTGCCCAGCACTTACCACGGGCGGGCGGCGGCGGCACCGCGGCACCCCCGGGACCGCGGCCCCGGCCCAGCCCTCAGGCCGCGCGAGGGGCGCGGGGCCGCGGGTCCGCCCGGCGCGGCCGGCAGGGGCGGCGCCGCGTGACGGCCGGGGCGGGGCCTCCTGACGGGGGGCGGAGGGGCGGGGCCTGGCGGGCGGGGCGCGGTGATTGACGGGCCGCGGCGGCGGGGGGCGGGGCCTGTGCGTGAGGGAGGGCGCGGTCTCCGCATTGGGCCCAATGGAAGGGGGCGGGGTCACGGTGACGGGGCGGGGCTGCTGGGCGCGGTCCCCACGGTGTCCCCACGGTGTCCCCTCATGACCGTCACACGGTGTCCTCCCCGGTGGCCCGGGGCGGTCACCACCGGGGACGTCCCAGTGGCGGGTGGGCGTGGCCTCAGGGCGGGTCCCCGTGCTGGGGGCGGGGCCTCGTCAGCGGACATGATTGGCAAGGGGCGTGGCCTCTGCACGGGGCGTGGCCTTGGGGCGACACCAGCGGGCCACGCGGGGTCACGGACACGGGGGGATGTCCTGTCCTGTCCTGGTGTGTGACACCACGAGGGTCAAGGATGTGACAGTGTGTGTGACACCGGGATGACACGGCGTGTGTGCCGTGGGACACCTCCCTGGATGCGCTGTGTACCCCACAGGCGTGTCACCCGTGCCACGGCACTGCCAGCCCCCCACTGCTGCACACCCACAGTCCCACGGGCACTGAGCAGCCCGGCAGGGAAGAGCCCTCCCCATTTTTGGGACCCCCAACTCCCAAAAGCCCCTCAGATCTACACGTGAGGATGACAGCAAGGATGCCACGAGTGGGAATCACAGCAAGGCATGGCAATGTCCCCGGTGTGGCAATGTCCCCACGGGACAGCCTCTCCCAGCCCCCAGCTCCTGCTGTTCTCCTGCAGGTGGCTGGGAGGGGACAGAAGTGGCAGCAGCAGTGTCATCATTCCCTATGGAGCCTTGTCCAGGCTGCTTCCAAGCCCTAATGCTCCCCTTGGGAGAGGCCCAAAGCCTAATTAATAGATGCTGATTAATTGAACCCACAGCCCCTGACACAGGCCCATAAATCCTGCAGGGAGGCGCCTGTGTTTGGCCCAGAGCCACCCTTGGAGCTTTGAGCCCTGGGAGCACTTCCCTTTGGGATGGGCAGGAGGGAATGAAGCATGGGACACTTCTGCTGCATCCCAAAAGCACCCAGAACATCCAGAGCACACGGCTGTGTGGGCACTGAGCTGCCAGGGAGCAGCAGGATTGATCCGTCAGCTCCTATCAGGCTGTGGGAAGAGCCAGGAGGGCACCTCCAGCCCCACTGGTGAGGGCAATCCCCGTGCCCAGGGCAGGAGGGATGGAGGGACACAAAGGCAGTGCGGGCATGCCCCACTCCAGCCTGGCATTCCCTGTGTGCAGCCATTCCCTCATCCCTGCCCAGCGTAGGGAGTTTCACCAGACAGGGCACAGCAGCTCCAGACCAAGAACAGAACACTTTAATCCAAACCCCAGCCCTGCCCAGCCACAGGAGACCTTCAGCCCCAACAGGAAGCACTTCTGGGCTGAGAACAGGATGTTTAGGGTCAGAGCTGGGGCTCCCCCAGCCCTTCCTGTGCTGCCAGCTGGGAGCACTGGGCACTGCCCCCACTGGGGTGGGCACACACGGCCAGGGCCAGCCCCAATCCTGCTCCTCCCAGCTGGAGGAGGCACTTGGGGATTTCTCTGGGAATCCTGGAATCAGGAGGGACCTCAAAGCCCACCCAGTGCCACCCCTGCCATGGCAGGGACACCTCCCACTGTCCCAGGCTCCTCCAGCACCAATGTCCAGCCTGGCCTTGGGCACTGCCAGGGATCCAGGGGCAGCCACCTGTGCCAGGGCCTGCCCACCCTCACAGAGAACAATTCCCATCCTCACAGCCAAAAATTCCTCCACACTCTTTCCCAGCCCCTTCTCCAACCAAAATCAGCTAAAGGTGTAAAATCACTCAGTACAGACAGTCAGAAGCAAACCCAGATCCTGCTCTATCCTTGCTCTGCAGCAAACCAGAGCTGAGACCTCCTGTTCTCTCTCCTCCTTCTCTTCCCTTCCCACCTCTCCACATGGGCACAGCCTTCTGGAGACACCTGGCAGCAAAAATGAACCTGTGACCCCAAATTCCCAGAGGTTCCACAGATCTCAGGGATTCACTGCCAGGGTGGAGCAGGTTTTCACTGGGGTGCTCAGTGGTGTCCCTGGGCAGGCTGGCATCACGGCTGGTGCTGCAGGTACTTGGCCAGGGCTGTGGGGATCTCCAGCTCTCCGAGGGCGGCTGAGCGGCCGGGCTGCTTCAGGAGGCGCCTCATGGCCAGCCGAGACTGGGACAGCAGGGATTTGGGATGAGCTGTGGAAGGAAAATCACACGGTCACCTTCAGAACACACAGCCCTGCTGCCCTCCAACCCAGCATTGCCTTAAGGAAAGGGACATGGGCTGAGCAAACCAGACAGCGTTGGGACAAAATGATCTTTGGGTCCCTTCCAACCCAAACCATCCCATGATCCTATGAAAACTCCATGATCCTATGAAAATTCCATGAAAAACCATTCCATGAAACCATTCCATGATCCTCTGAAAACTCAACCTCTGTGCTGGGGCTATGGACTCTGGAACAAGCTCCCACGAAAGCTAGGCCTGGAGAAGAAATCCTCCATCCCCACATGGAAATAGGTGCAGGGTTTTAGACTTGAGCGGTAGAGAAGAGCCCAAGCTGAGCAGCAGAAAGGAGAGCAAGGGTGAAAAACAGGGGGTAACCCCACAAGTGAGGGGAAACCCGGGCTGTGGGAATCATGGAATCACAGGAGGGCTTAGGTTGTTAAGGGAATTTAAGCTCATCTCATTCCATGGGCAGGGACACCTTCCCCTATCCCAGGTTGATCCAGCCCCACTTCACACTCCACTGCACAAATCTGCCCTGACTGGCCCTGCTCCAAACAGGGAATTGGGCTGGAGGCCTCCATGTATCCCTTCCCAACCACAGAACCCATGGATGATTTGGTTTTGAAGGACCTCATAGATCACTGACTTCCCATCCCCAAATCTGGAACTCCGAACCCCTTTGGAGGGCAAAGCACCTGCTGCCACTGCCCCTCAGTGAATTCCCTGGATCCAGGGGCAGCCCCACACCCGCACAGCGCAGTGACGCCGTGAGGGGACCGAGGCTGAGGGAACCCCGGGTGTGGCTGTCGGGAAGGGGGAATCGGAGCCGAGCTGTGCCCGTCCCAGCCCCGGGCACCATCGCGGTACCTCTGGCGTGCAGCAGCAGCTCCAGCCCCTCGCTGCGCGGGCCCGGCCGGTCGCTGTGAGGCACCCCGGGCAGGTACACGTTGGCCCCGAAGTCGATGAGCAGGCGGATGAAGTCGGGGCGGCAGCCATGCCTCAGGCACGTCTCCAGCAGCGTCTTGGGCTCGCGGATCTGCGCCAGCACGGCCGGCTCGGTGCAGTTGTAGTCGGGGTCGGCGCCGTGCAGCAGCAGCAGGCGGAAGCACTCCAGGTGCCCGTAGGCGGCCGCCAGATAGAGCGGGCCCGAGCAGGCCGCGGTGTTGGCCGCCCACTCGGGCAGGCGGGCCCGCGCGTTGGGCTCCGCGCCGTGCTCCAGCAGCAGCCGCACGATGCCCGCCCGGCCGTCGCGGGCCGCCAGCAGCAGCGGCGAGCAGTTGTTGTAGGCGCTGCCCGCGGGGCTGGCGCCCGCCTCCAGCAGCAGCCGCACGCACTCGCCGTGCCCGTTGCTGACCGCCACGAAGAGCGGGGTCTGCGCCTTCACGTCCAGGCTGTCCACGAGGGCGCCGTGCTGCAGCAGCAGCCGCAGGCTCCGCTCGCTGCCCCGAGCCGCCGCCAGGCGCAGCGGGGTGCTGGGCACGCCCCAGCCGCTCCGCCGGTTGATCAGCCTCCGGTACCGGTCCTGCGACAGGAGCCGGGCCAGCGCCTCGTGGTCATCCTGGCACACCGCCCGGCTCAGCTCCTCGCTCTCCCCGCTGGCCTCCTCGTCCTCCCCGGGCTGCAGCAGCGAGAACATCTTGTTGATGTCCATCAGGGTCATCTTGTCGGGGCTGGGCTCCATGTGCCGCTCGCATGGTAAAGGATGAGGCTGAAGATCTATAGGATGACAGAATCGGCATCAAACCCGTGTTAGAACCAGTCCCTGACACCCACAGCTGCATTTGAGTGCAAGTTTGTACTCAACAAAAGGAAGATTCGCCAAAAAATGGACAAACATTGGATGAGGATGCTGCTGATGTGCCCTGGCACCACGTGAGGAAATCCACGTGGATGAAAGGCTGAGGGAACAACGGAGCTCAGTGCTGTAGTGGGTACGTGGGTCAGGATCCCATAAAATCATGGAATGGTCTGGGTTGGGAGGGACCTTAAAGCCCACCTAGTGCCATGGCAGGGACACCTTCCACCATCCCAGGCTGCTCCCAGCCCTGTCCAGCCTGGCCTTGGGCACTGCCAGGGATCCAGGGGCAGCCCCAGCTGTTCTGGGCACCTGTGCCAGGGCCTGCCCACCCTGCCAGGGAACAATTCCCAATTCCCAACATCCCATCCATCCCTGCCCTCTGGCAGTGGGAGCCATTTCCTGTGTCCTGTGTCCCCAATCCTGAGGGATGAGGTGAATATGAAGCAGTCAGTTTGATCAGGGATCAAACTCTCCCAGCATCTCCCTTCCCAAACAATGCCAGCGTTAGAATCCCACTGTTATCCCCCCTCCTCCTGCTGGAGCCCCCTGATCACGGCTGCAGAAGGGCCTGGGATGTTTCTGCTCAGGGAGTTGGGGCAGGAAGGGTGGAAGTGCTGAGCTGATCACACCAGTGGCACTGAACCCTGGGGCTTCCCTGGGCTCTGCACACGGGGTGTGGCCTCAGGACAGCGGGGACAGGGATGGGATGTCCCATAGGAATGGGATGTTCCACCTGAGCAGCTGGAAACACTCAGGGTGGGCACAGGAATGTCTCACAGCCCGGGACAGCTCTGGGGCAGCTCAGGTTTGCCCAGGACGGGGAGAGCCAGGGCTGACCTGGCCTGGGAGAGGCCAAGGAGCTCCACGGGGCAATTAATTAGCAAAAGAAGGCAATTAATTAGCAAAGGAGGAGTAGCAAACAGTTAATTATCTGATAAGCAGAAGGAGCAATTAGCGCCGTTGTGCACCTGAGCTCGTTGGTGCCGGGGCAGTCATGGGGTCCTGTCCCACATCACCCACCGGGACAAGGCCACCAGCACAGCTGGGGACACTGGGATAAGTCTGATGGCAGCAACAGCAAAGCTCTGCCGGGCTGCCACCCATTAGCCCAATTTATACAGAAATGTGGGAAATTTTAACACTGCTGCTCCTCATTGGACACTCCAGGGATGAGCTCTGGAGCTTTGGGATCACCCACCCTCATGGAGAATGGGCTGGGGGTTACTGTAGGTTTGGGTCAAAAAGACAGTTGTGTTCCCAGTTAGAGCCCCAAGGGAAATGGTGTGGGAAAGGAAAAGAGCAGCTGTGACATCTCCTGAACAAACAGACAGCATCTCCAAAGGGAGGCTCCTCAGGCTGAGGGAGGCTCCTCAACCAGGAGAGCCCAAACCAGGGTTCGTGGAATCACAAAATGGTGGAAGTTCTTTTGAAAAGAACTTTAAAAAATGGTTTGGTTTTGAAAAGAACTTAAAAGTTCATCTCATCCCACACCTGCCGTGGCAGGGACACCTCTCACTGTCCCAGGCTGCTCCCAGCCCCAGTGTCCAGCCTGGCCTTGGGCACTGCCAGGGATGCAGGGGCAGCCCCAGCTGCTCTGGGCACCTGTGCCAGGGCTGCCCCCCTCACAGTTCTGTCACCCCCTGAGCCCCTGCAGCCCCCAAAGTGAGGCTGTGACAGAGCACACAGGGCTCACATTTGTCCCTCTGTGTCCCAGTCCCCCCTGAGCCCAGCAGGTCCCGGTGCCACCTTACCTGGGTGTGGGGGATGCTCAGAGCCCCCGGGGCCGGGGGGGTCCCATGGGGGTCCTGCCGTGGTTTGAGCCCCTCAGGGCAGAGCAGGAGAGGCTCTGGCAGGGCTGGGGCTGTGTGGGGCTGGGGCTGTGCACTCACAGCTGAAATGCCACGGCAGGACCGGCCCGGGGCACTGACGCTAATTTTAGCCCCTCTGGGGTTTTATCTTACCACTTCCATTCTTGGAAAGCTCCCCCTGGGTAAATATAGAGAGGGCAGCGGGGTGGGGGGAGGCTGGGACAGGTGCTGGAGGCTGCTCGACCCCTCTGAGCACACCCAAAGCTTTTTCTCTGCTGTTTCCCCACAGGAATTGCAGGGAATGGGGAGGTTTGGGGTCCCTGCCAGGGCAGCACTGGCCTCTGCCTCACCTTGGCTGCTGCCAGGCACTCAAATTCCCTCTTAACCCCCATGCTGCCCTCGCTCCCCCTCTTCAGAGTGATAAAAATGGCCATTTGCAACCTCCAAAATGATTTATTAGACACCAGGATGACAAAAGGTCCTGAAGATGGTCCAGATTTCCCACCTGAGCTGCACCTGCAAGAGGGAACCACAACCAGGGTTCCTGAGGCTGCACAGGACCCAGGAAGGCAGGAAAAACCTCCCAGGGCAAACAAAGGGAGTGGGGAGCAGCACCGGGGCTCTTATCAAAAGCTGTCAGCTGGGAAGTGCAATCCTATTTTATCCAGCTCCCTTTAAACCCTCTCCAAACTCCTCAGCACTAGAGCAGGAACTGGCTGGGGGTTTGGGGCAGCCTTATCATGGCAGGAGATAAGAGAGAGACCCAAATTACCCAGCAGGAAAATCCCCACTGTGCAAGGGGTGAAATCAGGGTGCTCTGTGAAGTGTGTGATCTGTGCCACCACCACATTCCTGCTTTGGAGCCTGCAATGCAGGAAAATGGTCAACATTGATTTGGTTTAGGCTTTTGGTTTTCCTCTCCAAATTCACTCAAAAACAGATTATTGCTTCACAAAGGTCAATTTTCCCAAAGCCAGCACAGGAATGGAATTGTGGAGTGGGATGTGGATGGACCCTGGAGCAGGAGAGGGGAGTCTGGGGTTGTTTTTCCTGAGTGTCAGGAAGATGCAACCACAACAGGGATGCTGCAGCCACAAAAGCCAAGCCTGGCTGGAAACCCCTTCCACAAACCACAGAAATCAAAGCAGCCATTAAAAACACAGTGTTATAAAGGGAAAAAAAAGGGAATGCAGACAACAGAAGTGCTAGAAAATGTGAAATAGAGCAAACTTGGAGATGAAAGGAAAATCCTTGAATGGCAAATTAATGATAAACCTCTCATTCTTTTGTTGTTGCTGCTGCTGTTTAGATGTTAAACCAAGAGAGATCTTAGGAACAAGGAGCAGATTAAACCCAGTTCCAACGAGGCAAACCCCAGAGCACCCCCAGCCCGGCTGGAATCCCACCCAGCCAGGAGCAGGAACATTTCCATCCATCCCAGGGGATGTTCCAGCAGCAGGGGCAGCCCCAGCCCAGCTGGAATCCCACCCAGCCAGGAGCAGGAACATTTCCATCCATCTCAGGGGATATCCCAGCAGCAGGGGCAGCCCCAGCCTGCAGGAGCCCAGGCAGGGGTGACACTCCAGCCTGAGCCATTGGGGATGAGCTTCCCATGCTCCAATCTCCAGGGAAGGACAAGGAGCTGGGAAAAGCTTCCTGAGCTGGCCTCTGCTCCTCAAGCTTGATCAGCTCCCTGGTACTTGGGGAAGAATTGGAGGGCAGAAGGGTACTGAGTGCCAGTCATGGGTTTTTGGGAAGGTAAATCCCGTCCAGAGTTGCTCCCATTAAAGAGATTATCGTTATTAACGCAGCTGAAGAGAGCTAATGAGCTTGTGGATTTAGCAGGGCTAAGCAGTTAAAAGTTTAGAGCTAAACAGTCCCAAATAAATGATTTTGCAGGGATTAGGGATTTACTAACAGTGCTCAAGGTTGGGAGAGCAGAGCTGGGGATGGGGCTGCTGTGTCTCCTGCCTCTGGGCTGGGAGTCACTGCCAGAGGACAGCTCCGGAATCTGGGATCTCCCTCTGTGCCCTCAGCTCTGCTCCACATCCCAAACCCCAGCTCTGGGCTTCTCCCAGCTGGGAGTGGCCGCAGCAGCACCTGGAATAATAATTCCTATCCAGGAATTACCCAGGTGTTACCCAGGAGTTACCCATGTGTTTGTTGTCCAGGAATCACCCAGGTGTCTGTTATCCAGGAATTACCCAGGGATAATGCCTTGGCTGCTGCCAGGCACTCAAATTCCCTCTTAACCCCCCTCCAGCCCTCCCTCCCCCTCTTCACAGCGATACAAATGGCCATTGGCAACCTCCAAAATTACTTATTAGACACTAGGATGACAAAAGGTCCTGAAGATGAATTACCAGGGATTACCTAGGAATTATCCAGGTGTTTGTTATCCAGGAATCACCCAGGTGTTTGTTATCCAGCTGTTACCCAGGTGTTATCCAGGAATTTTGTGTTTGTTACCCAGGTGTTACCCAGGTGTTTGTTACCCAGGAATCACCCAGGAATTTCCCAGGAATCACCCAGGAGTCTGTTATCCAGAAATTACCCAGGTGTTACCCAGGAATTACCCAGGTGTTTGTTATCCAGGAATTACCCAAGTGTTTGTTACCCAGGTGTTATCCAGGTGTTTGTTATCCAGGAATTACCCAGGTGTTTGTTATCCAGGAATTACCCAAGTGTTTGTTACCCAGGTGTTATCCAGATGTTTGTTATCCAGGAATTACCCAGGTGTTTGTTATCCAGGTGTTACCCAGGTGTTTGTTACCCAGGAATCACCCAGGAATTACCCAGGTATTTGTTATCCAGGAATTACCCAGGAGTTACCCAGGTGTTTGTTATCCAGGAATTACCCAGATGTTACCCAGGTGTTTGTTACCCAGGTGTTATCCAGGTGTTACCCAGGAATTGCCCAGGTGTTTGTTACCCAGGAATTGCCCAGGTGTTTGTTATCCAGGTGTTATCCAGGTGTTACCCAGGTGTTTGTTACCCAGGAGTTACCCAGGAATTGCCCAGGTGTTTGTTATCCAGGTGTTATCCAGATGTTACCCAGGTGTTTGTTACCCAGGAGTTACCCAGGAATCACCCAGGAGAGGGCAGGGACAGCAGCCCAGCATCCCCTGCCTGCCCTGCACATCCCTGCCAGGGCCCTGCTGGTGGAAATTCCTGATTTATTTGGTGCATCCACACACAAAATACAGAGTTAGAAAGGAAGGGGGAATCCAGCCATGCTGCTGCTCCTCCATGAGAAGCATACTTCTCCTCATTCCTTGAGGAATTCTGGCAGCCCCAGGGGTTCATCTCTTTACTTCCACTCCACCTTCCCTTTTGGAAAACAGGATAAAAGGATGGTTTGGGTTGGGAGGAACTTAAAATCCATCCCATTCCAGCCCTGCCATGGCAGGGACACCTCCCACTGTCCCAGGCTGCTCCAAACCCTGTCCAGCCTGGCCTTGGGCACTGCCAGGGATCCAGGGGCAGCTACAACTGCCCAGCCCAGAGGCTCCTGCTCCATCCATGGGAGGTTTTGATTATTTATAGATTTTTATTGATTCATTTTTATTGATTCCCATTCACACTGGATCCCTTCCCTCTCTCCCAGAGCTCCAAGACCTGTTGTTGAGAGAGAGGTTTTGTATCCCCCTCTCACACTCTCCACAGAAAAGGAAAATAAAATTCCAGGAGAACACAGGAATCCATGAGCTGTTTGCAGCCCAAAGCAGCTCCAATTATCACACCTTTTGTCCAAATTTTGCCCAAATTAAATTGCAGCTTTAGCAATTCTAACCAGTGTTAATGCTAATAATCCAATTAAATGCAAAGCGAGTCTAATTAAGGTAAATGAAGGATTTCACTGGCAGCATTAAGAACATTTAAAATTAGCAAGAAGTGAAAAAGCTTGAGAAACACCCAGGGACTGAGTGTACTCCAGTGCCAGGCCCTTAAAACATAGAAAATTCCCATTTTTAAGGTGGAAAATATTCATCAGGGGCTGGCTGATGGCTCTGGAGTCTGTTCCAGGGTTCCCAGGGAAGTTTTGTACCTGGAATCTCCCTCTTGAGCATCTTCCCATCTCAGCTGAATTTGTCTGCACTCAAATCTCTAACACCTCACTACCTGTGACTAAAAAGAATGGGATAAAAGAGGATTTTTCCAGCAGCTGTGGGTTCCTCACTCTGAAAACATCAGAAAACATCTCTTCACTGGCCCCATGAACTGGGAGTCAGCTCCTTCCAGCAGCTCTGGCTGCTCCTCACAAAGCTGGGGAAGTCAGCCTGGAGACTCCTGTGGCCAGGTGGGTGAGGGACAGAGTTCTCCAGGAGCAGGGGAACACTGAGGAGACACTTGGGTTTAACATAGAAAGGAAAATTTAAATTAAAAAAAAGACCCAGAATAGCACAATTTGCAGAAGACACCAACATTTGTACAGTGCCATTGGTTATTTTCCCTTTTTCCATTAGTTATGTTGCTTTTAGGGTTGTTTTGAACACCCTGCACTCCCCAAACCAGGGGGATCACCCCATTTCTGTTCTGTAGAGGGGAAGTAGCTCCACACTCACTTCATTAATTAACATCCTTTAAGTGATTCCACCTTTCCAAGTGTGAGGTTCTGAGTTACCACCCAATAACCAGAGCAGCCACTTCCTTTAAAAAGGCCAAGTGTTTATTTTTGTAGGGAATAAAAATATCTGCAATCCAAGAGAGACTCCACGGGACAAACAGAAAAGACACAATTCTCCTCTAGACAAGATCAGCTTCAAGCAGTGCAGGAACTGAAATGCCCCACAGAGACCCATTTGGGGCTCATTCCCCCCACAGATGTCCCCCAGCAGTGACACAGACACAAAACAGCCACAGGGACACTCCCAGCCAGCACCAGACACAGTTTTAGGGACACTCCTACAAGGATCAGGTTGGGGATGCCAAGGAAAATCCAGCCAGAGGATGGGATCCAGTGCTGAGTTACTCCAGTAGTTTCTGCTACAATAAATAGATGGAAATACAGAAATGATATAAAAACAAGCCCTTGGTCCTGCCCTGCTCCTGCAGCTCCCAAGGGGTCACATTAATTAAAGTCATTAGCAAACCTGCCCTAATGAATGGCCCACCTGGCTGCCTGGTGCCAAGCACAGGTTTACCACCCTCTGCTTCCTCAGCTAATTAATCAAGTGCTGGGTGATAATTAAACACAAATAGGACATGCAGAGCAGGTTCTTCCCCCAGGGAATGGCTGGGTGTGCACGAGGGAAGGATGGAAACCAGGAATAGCTGGGAGAGGCCCCTATAAAAACAAGCCCAGCCCAGAGCAGAGGGGTGGGAGGAGAGGAAAACCCTTCTGGAATGTTCCTGGTCACTCCTGGGTACCCAGCACTGCATCCTGCCAAGAAATTCCTCTGAGTGCCCAAGGCCAGGAGCTGAAGGAGCCTCAACAGGAGCTCTTCCCTTTCCAAGGCTGTTCCTGGGGCTGCCTCAGCTTTGGGGGCACCTCTGAGGGCTCTCTGCTCCCAGAGGTGATGGAAAAACACCCCAGGGCTGCTCCACACCAACATTCCCAGCTGGAGATCCTGTGGGGCTCTGGGCACCTTCAGCTCCTGCCAAATCCCACTCTGAAGGTCCCCAGCTCCCTCCAAGCCCAGCCAGGATGGCTCTGGGTCAGAGCAGGTGGATTTTTACTCCAAGGAAATCACTTGGAAAGGCAATCACTAAGCACAACAGACCTAAAAGCTTTTACAAACTGCTTTTCCTCACCCCTAAAGAGGCCATGGAGAACTAAAACTATGGACAACCCAATTATTCCCCCTTTTTCCCTGCAGAGCAAACAGCACCAATTGGATTTTCTCTCCCACAGGTGACAACAGCAAAAGAAAACCCCAATTTAAGAATCCACAGAACAAAGTTCACACTGAAGACATTTCAAATGAAGCTCCACGAGTCCCTCTTGTGCTTCAGAGTAGGAGTTTGAACACAGAGCATGACAGGCTGCTACAAGGTTACACCTGGTTGTAGCACAGGAGACACTGGGAAAAGGCAGGAAGGCATGGAATGTCCTGGAGAAACCATGAAATGTCCTGGTGAGACCATGGAATGTCCTGGAGAGACCATGGAATGTCCTGGTGAGGCAGGAGCAGCTCCAGAAAAGGGAGAGTTTTCCACAAACTGCAGCAAATCTGATCCCTCTTCCCTCCCAGTTCTCCCAGTGACAGGAATCCAAATGGAAAGAACTGCACATCTCCAAATCAAAGCAGGATTTCTGCCCTCACAAAGCACAGCTGCTCCCTAGGAATCCATCAGTGAAAGGAACTTCCTCCAGCAGCAGCAGCAGATTCCCAACAGCAGTCACAGCTCCTCCATTGCTCCCACACTTCCAGGGAGCACAGGATGCTCCAGGATGCTCCAGGGGCAGGGAACACAGATTTTTTGATCAGCAGATCCCAGCTGAGCTCAGGACACTGCAGAGCTCTGAGCACCTCCTCACTTCTGCTCTTCAAACAGCCCAGAGCTGCCACCAAACCCAAAAAGTGTCTCCTTCATTGGTTTTCAAACCATGGGTTTGTGGAAAAAGAGGAAACCCTGGAATTTTTTCCAGCTCCAGCATCAAAGGCTTTTAATACACTGCAGCCTCTGCCTCACACTCCACACATGAAATCCAAGAGGTTTGAAAGACATAAAGTTTTGGGTTTGGCTCTGTTGTGCCAAACCCAAAAATTACAATCGACAGATTACTCCAGGCTTACAACACTGAGTAACCTGGTGGTGGTTGTACACACTTGTAGTAACATTGGAGTTTTGTGGAGACAAGCTTTTTAGGAACAAGGAAAGATTATTAAACTCCTCCAATGGCAATTCCAAAGGCAAAGCATCGTACAAACATTTCCAGGAGCCTTCTGCAAGCTGGATTTGTACAATAATTAACCAATGGCACCTTTAAGTCCTTCAGTAGTCAATCAAAACCCTCTCCAGTTTTAGATCTTTAATGAAAATTAGAGAATTTATTAAAGATATTCAAAGAACTGATGATCCATGGAATAACTGGTCCTAAGAAGTGCCAGTCTTGGCTTCATGCCCCATTTTCTCTGAGATTTGGGGATGGGTGTTGCCCATTGCCCCTGGAAAGAAAAGACAGGGCTGATCCCTCACTCACACCTGGGTCAGTATTTCCAGTGTTCCATTTTTAATCAATCACTCTTGTAGCTCCCACTCCTTTAACAACTTTATTTAGGTCTGACAAACCCTCAATACTGAAAATCTTCCTCTTTGCCATTCCAGGAGAATGGAATGGAGTGGAGAAACTCTGTGCTGTCTTTTTCCCTGGATCTTTCAGGTGCTTTATAAAATGGGTATTTTCTTACCCAGAACAGCCACTCAGGGAGGTTTGGGTTGGGTTTTGGACACTGGATCCACCCAGTGATTTCACCAAGGGTTAAAAGCACATCAGCAGAGTTATTGCACTTCCTGCTGTTACAATGGAATGTTTCTGCTTTCACTGGAGATTGGGAAGGCTCAAATATTTTCAGCTGGCCTCCAAACTTTTATAAAAGAGCAAATCTGATTGGAAAACTTAATGGCAGCACCTAACTGAAACAACAGCTTGAGAAGAGGGCAGAGCAGCATCCTGAACAAAGCTGCACAGGGGGATTCAGTGCAATCCAGCACAGAACAAGGACAGTGGCACAGCTTTCCTGGGGAGGGGAACCCTCTGGGCTCCCAAGGCCTCACCACCATCTCAGAAATGTCCTCAGGCCTTGACCTTGATAAGTGGCAGCACCCTGAGCTTATCAGGAACACTGGCTGCTCCCAGGGCTGGAGTACAAACTCCTGGGTTTAGCCACCAGCTCTGCAATCTGATTTTTCTTGCCTGATTAACAAGGCAAGTAGAACATTTTTGTTATTGACCTTTCAAAGGAAGATATTGACCCAAATTGCAGCCAGGCTGGAAAGTGACTCTGATAAAAGCAGCTCTCTATAAACAGGGAACTGGAGGGGAATTTTCCCCAGGGATACACCTGGACCTGGTCCTTGGGGCTGTGCCAGAGCCAAAGCACTGGCAATGCTGCTCTCCTGGACTGTGGAGTACTTTGGATTTGTGAGTTCAGCCTCTAAGGGAGCTCCTGTTGTGCTTACAGGGAATTCCACATAAACCCCTTGTTCAATTCCTTACTCTGCTGTTGAGTTCAAGTGCTGCTACTGATTCTCTGATTCCAGGAAACCTTTAGGCCTGAACTGCTGACAACTCTAGGGCTCAGTCTGGGAGGATGCTCCACTCTGAACCCTGTGACTCAACAGGAGAATCTCCCTCATTCCATTCCATTCCATTTCATCCTGACCCTTTTCCATCCCAGCCTCCAAGCTGGCTGATTGTAGTTTTAGATTGCCTGATTTTCTATTTTAGTTTTTCTCTGTGTGCTTTAACCATTTAATAAGTTACAGAGCGAACCTTGCTAATGGATTTGGTCACACTTTTTTATATCAAACCTGCTTTTGCTCCTGCCTCTCCCAAGGATTCTTTGGGTGACCTTCAAGCACTCATTTGTGACCCCCAATCCCTGGGAGAGAAGTCCTTGCTTCTTCTGTTTCTTCCCAAGTTCACTGCCATGAGAGATACTGTTCATGAGACAGACAAAACATCCCTAAAGTTCCTGCAATCTGAACATTCCCTAGAATCCTTCAGCAAGTGATTTTATCATTTCAGGCCCCATTTCAATACCAGAACACAGCCCCATCTGTAACTGCTGTCTCATCAATGATTTCACCTTGGAACAGAGTTACTCTCTTGCTTCAGTTTAACCAAGATCATAAAATAAGAGAGAAAAATTCCACATAAATGTTCTGCTGCCTTTCCTCATTTCCAATCCTCCCTCTTATCACAAATCCATGTGTTATGGGCTGGCTCTGCACTCCCATCAATAAAGGAGCTCCATAAAAGCTGCTGAACTCAGAGGAACAGCAAAAACCCTGGAGAAGCTGCAGCAGCAGAAAACCTCTCACAAACACTGACTACAGACAGGACCAAGAGCACACTGCAAACTCCAGCACCAAACCTGCAGTGGCCTGGCTGGACATGGACACAGTCTCAGAGAAGGCACAGGGGGTTTGGTTTTGTGTAACAAATATGCATAGGAAACAAAACATGAATCAGTTCTGCTACAAGGCAAGGGTCCATGCAGAGATTCATTCACAGCTAAGAAAGGTTGGGGGGTTTTTTATCATTTGAAGACAGATTGAAATTTTTTCTTGTTTTAAGATGACCTTGGACCACCACTGAGAGCAGAGGGATTTGCATCCTTCCTCCTGCAGTTACTGCCCAGCTCCTCATGGAGTTGGCAAGATTTCTTCCAGCCTCAAACAGCAGAGCTGGCAGGCAGCCCTAACCCTCAGAAAAGCCAAGTTCCCAGGGATGCCAGGCAGGCTCCTGGCAGCTCTGCATCACCTGAGCTGCAGGAGGTGTCCCCCAGCAGCTGCTCCCCAGCCCTGCACACCCTACTCACACTCAGCTGCAAATGGGGCTGCAGCAGCTCCCCAGAGCTTCTCCCAGCAGCTCCCAGAGCTCATCCCTGGTGCTGAGCCTGCCCATCCTCCCTGCAGGCTCCGGGATCCTGGGGCTGGGCTGGGCTCTCCTTGTGCTTCTGCTGCCCCAGGGAGGGGCCATTGCTCAGCACAGGGGCTGCTCCCTCTGCACAGTCCTGAGGAGGAGTTGGGGCTTTGGCAGCAGCAGCTCCTGCCTTGGGTGAGGTGCAGCCTTTGCTGGGCAAGGGGCCGTCCAGGATAGGGAGTTTCTGCACAAATAAAAAGGCACAAAAACAAATAATTAATACCTTGATGCCAGAGAGGGACAAAAACCAGGTGTCAATATAACAACAGCCCTGTGGCAGTGCCTCTTTTCCAGCTCTGAAGTAGCTGGACACAAATCCTCAAATGCCTGACACAAACATCAGCAGGAATACCTGGACACAGATCCTGCCATGTCTGACACAAACATCAATGTTTAACCAACAAAGCTGAATAAAGCTGAACTTTTCAGCATTCACATCACCCCAGCAAAGGGCACTGATGTTCTACTCACTGGTGTATTTTAAAAACTGTATTTTGATTTGTTTGGGGGTGTTTTGGGGATTTTATCACACAGAGGTTTGTCAGTGAACCCTCATTTCCACCCAGCTGGTTGGTTCATGTGGTTTATGTGGTTTGATTCCTCTGCCATTTCCACTGGCCTGGTGTCAGCATCTCCTGCCCTCAGCCCAAGGATTCTGCAGTGCTCCAGGACTCTGAAATAGCACAAACATCACTCATTGTCATGGAGCTCCAAATAATATACAAGGCACATGGAGTACCCATGTTTGGAGCAAAGTGAGGAAGGCATTCCTCTGAAATGATCTGACTTGGATGCTGGCCCCACAACAGTGAATGGCAAAAAAATCCACAACAAAACAACTCCACTCACATTTTTAAACTAAAATTTTAACTGGATTCTTTTTCCTAGGAGAGACATAAAGAGGTATCTTTGCTTAGAATATTTTAAGACCTGTTTAATAAATTTGAATGAATTGGCAGTATATTTATCTGATTTGATTTTATGTGATGGGAAATGGGGAAATAAATGCCAATATTTAAATATTTACATTTTATCTACAAATCTAATTTCATACAATATATTTTTATAACATATATGTTTATAGTATATGGCATATTTAATGGCCAAGATTTATGTATTTATATTGTATTATTACAGTATATATATATTTATACAATATCTTTATATAATATATTTCTAGCATATATGTATAATTGAGATATTTAATGGCCAATATTTATAAATTTATATATTATATATACATGTATAATTTTATACCATATTTATATTATATATATCTGTCATATATGAATAATGTATAATTTATATATCTGATGGACAATACTTATATATTTCTATATACATGTATAATTTTACAATATATATTTATATTATATAGGTATAATACATATTTATATAATACATGTATAATTTATAGATTTAATGGCCAGTATGTATATATTATATATATGTAAAATTTTAGAAAATATATCTATATAATATCTTTTTATGATATATTTATATATCATATATGTGTAATTTATATATGTAATGACCAATATTTATGTATTTATATATTATATACACATGTAATTTTATACAATATATTTTTACATATTTTATTATATATTTATTATATAATTATATAATATATAATTATATATATACAACATGTACAATTTGTATATGTAATGGCCTATATTTATATAATATGATTTTATACAATATATTTATAGTATATATAATATACATACTATAAATATATAATTAAAATATATTTATACATACTACATGTACAATGTGTATATTTAATGGCCAATACTTATATAATTCTATTACATAAAATATGTATATGTATAATTTTATAGAGTATATTTAATATATTTTCATTATATATGTATATTATATATATTTATATATAATAAATATAATACATTTATAATTTATCTATTTAATGGCCAATATTTGTCTATTTATATTACATAAAATATGTATATGTATAAATTTATGCAGTATATTTATTTAACATATTTTCATTACATATGTATATGATATATATTCATATATCATATATATATTTATATAATACATGTACAATATTTATATAATACATGTACAATTTATCTATTTAATGGCCAATATTTCTATATTTATGTTATATATATAGTTTTATACAGTATATTTATTTAATATACTTTCATTCTATAATTATATTATATTTAATATATCTTTATATAATACATCTATTTAATGGCCAATGTTTATATATTTATATTATACATAGTTTTATACAGAATATTTATTTAATATACTTTCACTCTATATTTATATTATATATAATATGTATTTATATAATACATGTACAATTTATCTATTTAATGGCCAATGTTTATATATTTATATTATATATAGTTTTATACAGTATATTTATTTAATATACTTTCATTCTATAGTTATATTATATATATATTATAATACATGTACAATTTATCTATTTAATGGCCAATATTTATATTACATGAAATATGTATATGTATAATTTTATACTGTACATTCATTTAATATATTTTAATGATATATATCTTTTATATACATTCATATATCACATATATAATATATAAATATAATACATGTACAATTTATGCATTTAATGGCCAATATTTATATATTTATATTATACATAGTTTTATACAGTATATTTATTTAATATAGTTTCACTCTATATTTATATTACATATATTTATGTATAATATATCGTTATATAATACACATACAATTTATCTATTTAATGGCCAATATTTATATATTTATGTGATATATATATAGCTTTATAGAGTATATTTATTTAATATACTTTCATTCTATATTTATATTATATATTATATATATTTATATAATACATGTACAATTCATGTATTTAATGGCCAGTGTTTATATATTTATATTATATACAGTTTTATACAGTATATTTATTTAATATACTTTCACTCTATATTTATATTATATATAATATGTATTTATATAATACCTGGACAATTCATCTATTTAATGGCTAATATTTCTATATTTATATTATATATAGTTTTATACAGTATATTTATTTAACATACTTTCACTCTATATTTATATTATATATATTTATGTATAATATATCTTTATATAATACATGTACAATTTATCTATTTAATGGCCAATATTTCTATATTTATGTTATATATAGTTTTTTACAGTATATTTATTTAATATACTTTCATTCTATAATTATATTATATTTAATATATCTTTATATAATCCATGTACAATTTCTCTATTTAATGGCCAATATTTCTATATTTCCATTACAATATTTCCATGCTAAGTCCAACACTGATCCCAGTTAACCCTTTCACCCCTGGCTCACGTTCTCCAGCTGGGCCGCGCTCTCCTCCAGGCTGACGCTGTGCCTCAGGCAGCTCAGCAGCTGCTCCAGCACGCTCTGCTTGGGCTGCATGCCCTTGTCAAAGCGGTTGTACATGCCACACCAGAACCTAAAACCAGCCAGAAACAGCACTTAAGGGCTCAGCTGGCCATTGCCAACAAACAGATGCTGGGTATTATTTATAACAAACCAAGATTAGGAATTAATTTGAAAACCTGCCACAGCATTGGATTATTAAATTCGGTAGCAATGAGCAACTTTTCTTCAAGTTAAAAAATCAGGCAGTAAATATTAGAATAGGATGAAAATACTTTTTTTAATAGCAGATTTGCTGGAAGCTTGGGCATCTTATCTTCCACTCCCGAGTTTGCCCTGATGCCTCAGGTTTTAGCTTTTCTATTTTTCACATTCTGTGCTGCTTTAGTGTGTGGGTCTGGGCTGCATATGAGGGGATGGTGAGCTCTGTGCACAGAGCAGGGAGACAAAACAATTCCTGCTCCAGCTGGGCACCAAGGACAAATGATCCAAATCTCAGCCCCAAGAGCGCAAATACCGTGAGCTGAGAGAGAAAAACAAGCAGGGTGGGACTGCATGGGCTAAAGCTGGAATGGGACAATGAACACCAATATGGAAATGGAGCAGAACTGATCAAAGTGAGAGACCCCATGAGCAGTCAGGGATTTTTGTGACCATTTTGGTTCATCTTGGGTGGAGCCCTGGCTGGGCTCTTGTGCTGCACAAGGTGCATCCATTGAGGCCTTTTAATAAATCCCTGCTTTATTCTGTAACTCTGTCCAGCCTCTGTTCTAGGGCAGCCTTCACAAGGCATCAGCCCAACCTCCCAACTTTCAATTGCACACACAGTACTTAAAATCCCATTTTCATCTCCCTCTCTCTCAGCAGGGCCCAGGAGTGAGGCAGAAACAAAGCCTGGGAAAAATCCTGAACTGGGCACCAAAATTCTTGCTTGAAAGACTTCCTTAATATACATTAAAAAGGAGGAAAAGAGGAACTGTTTCAAACACTTCAGTGTGACAGTCAGGGGGTGTGTGTGCGTCTGTCTGAAGTTCTGCTTTTCCTTGCCTTTCCCCACCCTCTTTTCTCAACACCAAATTACAAATATTATTTTAAATTACAGCATCTGAATTTATTTTACCTTTGCACTACTCCTCTTAGTTTATGCCTGAGGAATGGAGGGGAAAGGTAAAACAAACCAAGCTAATCAGTGCAAATTTATTTGATTTAACATGAGTTATTAATGAAGGAAATGTCCCCCTCCTTCCCCTTCTTAGCTGAGCCACTTACTGGAAACTGAAAGGTAGAGTGTTTGGTTGAAGCTCTTTGTAAGCTGTAAATCCTCTGTACAAAGGATTTCTCAACTCCTGCTTCCTCTGCAAGAGGAAAGGCCACAGGGAATGGGTCTTCTCAAAGATCCTGGCAAGTACAAAGAACATCTGATCACTAAAAAAAGCAGCAAGTGGATTAATAACTGCAGCTGTTGGGAGCAGAATTAGATTAAGGGAGCTAAGAATTGTTTTTATGCTGGATCTGATTGATTTCATAAGCACAGGATATTCAAATGGACACTCAGGGATATCTGCAAGTTTTTGTTGTGCTCCAAACCAAAACATATTTGTGGGATATGATTAATATTCCTTATTCCTGTTGTTTAAGGATAACACTGCCTTGATAAATGGTTCTGATCCACAATCTCCAATCCATAAAACACATCCTTTTGCAGCCATTCCAGGGGATGTGTGGCCTCCAGGAGCCCCCAGCTCACCTGAGCTCCTCCCTGTCCCTGTGGCAGGTGCCCAGGAAGTTGCCAAACTGGCAGGAGTAGACGTGGTCATGGATCTCCAGCAGGAAGCGCTCGCTGAACTCGAAGGAGCAGGGGAACTGCTGCATCAGCTGCCACACACACTCCACAAACTGTGTGAACACAGGGGACACCTCCTTGGGGTCCCCATCCAGGTGGCCACACCTACAGAGGTGCAAAAAGCAGAATAAATCTCCTGTCACCCACCACAAAACATCCCCTTGCCATCCTTCTGTCGTCCATCCAAATCAACCCCTTTTCTTCCAGCTCAGGTTTATGCTTTGATCTTGGGAAAGTGGCTGGGATGCTCTCCCAGAGATTTACCAGGAGAATTACCAGGTCTGGCTGGAGCACTGTGGAGGGGACAGAGTGGGGTCACCATCCCCAGAAGTGCTCAACAGATGTGTGGATGTGGCATTTGGGGACAAGGGTTAGTGCTGGTGCTGGCTGAACTTCATGATCTTGGAAGTCTTTTCCAGCCTTCATGGTCCTGTGATTCCATGATTAGCACTCCTCAAATAATAGAATTTTACAGGCAGGAAAACACCCAGAATTCAAGCCATGATTTTGTAAAGAATAAAAACACAGTGATGAAATAACTTAGCAATTATTATAACTTAGCCTTAGCAGACCCTGGCTCTGTGTCACCACTGCCAATATTTTCCCAACATTTTCTCCTTTCAATTTCAATTTTTCATGGGATCCCCTAAACCTTCAGACAGTTTTGGTTTCACTCCCCCACCCCAGAGGACTGTGCCCCTCTCACCTGTGTGAGAACTTGTGGCCCATTGCAATCCACTCCTTTTCTATCAGCACCTGCAGGTTCAAAGCAGGGATTAAGAAAAGAGCATTAATTTGGTTAAAAAAGCAAAATGAAACCTTTGATGTTAAAGCCCAAAAAGCTGACAACCTGCTGACCCTATTGCTATGAATATATCCCCAGAAATCAATGGGAACAGCAATTGTGATTTATAGATTATCCAGTTACCAAGGCAATGGCCCTGCTGGAATCAGAACTCATTTCAAAACTATCATTTTGAGGGAGTTTCTAAGTTGTTAAAATCATAATATATAAATATATTGAGCTGAAAGAATTAACAGCTTAATATTACACTGTGCTATTTAATTTAGAAAAGAGTGTTGTAATATTCAGCAAAATAAATCAGCAAGTGGAGTTCAACAAATGTTTAACAGACAAAAAGAAATCTATAAAATACAGCTGGGTAATGAGGAGTTCAGGATGAAATCAGAACAACTATGTGGCATTTTTAAAAGAGATGCCTGAATTTCTAGAAAATAATAACTGTTATTATCTGTTTTCCTTAAAATAAGATAAAATAATCTGTTTTCCTTACAGATAAATATGATAAAATAATCTGTTTTCCTTACAGATGCCTCACAAGGAACCAAATGACAGAACCTGCATCCATCATGACTTTGCTGGATCATATTTAAAGATAATTCCTGCTATCATCATCCAGATTAAGAGGAGGAAGGCAGAAACTCACAACTGAATTCTTAGAAAACTTCATTTAAATTGCTTTTTGAATTTTTCCATTCCTTGCACTGCTGATGAATTAATTCAGGAATAAGCCCATGTCAGGGGACTGTGCCTACAAACCATGAGGACAGACAGGGCTGTGTCTGTGTCACTGCTCCTGAGTGAAATCCTGTTCTTAGTTCATGCAGGATTGTTCAGGGACAAAACCCAGGCAGATGTTTCATGTGCTGATGGAATTTAACTGTTAAAAGACTGCAGTATAATCCAGAAATAAAAATAGAAACAATAAAACCAGCATGGAATGCAAAGAAACAGTCCTGGCACTGGAAAAGGCAAAATCTGCATTGTTCTGATTTCAGGGATTCCTTCAAGGAGCTCTCCTGAGACAGAGCAGCTCCTCAGGTATTTAACCAGAGATGAATGGAAAGAAACATCACAGACTGCCCTGAATTCAGGCAGGGATGGCTGCAAATTAAGAAAAAGCCTACACTAAAGCGAACAGCCAAATGAAAACTAAATGGCTTTTAAAAAGGTGTGAAATGATGCAGATTTGTCTGATGGACAGGGCTGAGTTCACCCAATTTCAAATCCCAGCAGGTAAGAGACCTTCAGGACAAACTCCTCCAGTACTTTTTGGTGGATTGCTGCCAGAGCTGCATCCTTTGCTGAGATGTCTCATTAGTGGCTCCCATGTAGACATTGCAGGAAACAGGGATTTGGGAATTGTCAATCAGCTGCTGCTGTGCTGCTCACAGCAATTCCAGCTCATTACAGAACCAAAGCTGCCTTATGTAGGTCACACATACTTGTCCCAGGAAACGGCCTGAGCCCTTCCCCAGGGCCTGCTGGCTCTGGAAGTGCAGCATGTCCTTACCATGAAGCCTTTGAAGGTCCTGTAGAAGGGGTCCAGCAGGAGGCTGGCCAGGGAGCAGACCTGGGCCGTGCGGTCCCAGCCGTCGGAGCAGTGCACCAGCACGCTGGCCCTCTCCTCCCTCACAGCCTGCAGGGACACAGCACAGGGCTCAGGGAAAGGCTGTCCCCCACCTGCACCACCCCAAACCCCGGGGCAATGGGGGCCATCTCTCCTCTGGCCTGTGGAAACGCACCAGTCCATCAAGAGAAGCCCCAGCTGGAGCCAAGTGCTGCAGCACACTGGTAAAAACAGCCCCTGTTGTCACAGACATCTTTTATGAAAAATCCTTTCCTTAGTAGTTTTTCTCCTGAGAGGCTGAGAGGCCTCAGCAACAAAATGCAAACAATGGTTATCTGCTGCTGTGGAATGCAACAGGTGCATCTGGGATTGGTCTCGTGTGGTTGTTTCTAATTAATGGCCAATCACAGTCAGCTGGCTTGGACTCTCTGTCCCAGACACAAGCCTTTGTTATTCATTCTTTCTTTTTCTATTCTTAGCCAGCTTTCTGATGAAAACCTTTCTTCTATTCTTTTAGTATAGTTTTAATACAATATATATCATAAAATAATAAATCAGCCTTCTGAAACATGGAGTCAGATCCTCATCTTTTCCCTCACCCTCAGACCCCTGTGAATACAGTCACACCCACTTATCAATTTGTGATCTCTGGAAGGCCAAGGATTCCCAGGCTCTTCCTCTGAGGAAAAAATCTGGTGAAGGAGTAAAAAACAGTTGAACATCCAGGGATTAGAATTCAAGATAAATTAGAGGAGTTGATGCCAGCTTCCCCCTATCCCATCACCTTCTGCCACTTAGGGCAGGAGAGAAAAAAACGTTTCTTGCTTGTGACTGGGCAAATTGTGAGAGATGCTGCCAGGGACACAGCACAGGGCTCAGGGAAAGGCTGTCCCCCATCTGCACCACCCCAAAACCCTGGGGGAATGGGGGCCATCTCTGCTCTGGCCTGTGAAAATGCACCAGCTCATCAAGAGAAGCCCCAGCTAGAGCAAAGTGCTGCAGCAGGCTGGTAAAACCAGCCCCTGTGATCTCTAGAAGGCCAAGGATTCCCAGGCTCTTCCTTGAGGAAAAAAATTGGTAGATGAATAAAAAACAGCTGGACACCCAGGGATTAGAACTTCAAGATAAATTAGAAGAGTTGATGCCAGCTTCCCCCTATCCCATCACCTTCTGCCACTCAGGGCAGGAGAGAAACAAAAGTTTCTTGCTGGTGATGTGGGCAAATTGTGAGATAACCAACATTTACTACTCACTCCTCTCACCACACACTTCCTGCACACCCTGTACTACTCCTGAGTGACTTCCTTCCTTCCTTCTGCCTGACCTGCAAAGCCACCAGCTCTGCAGAAATGAGGACTGTGTTGAATAATCAAAATTAGTGTCCACATCACATCAAACCAGGAGAAAACAAACCAGTCAAAACAATCCCTCAATTCAAGCACAGCAGTGGGTGTATAATGAGCACAGGGTTAGTTGTTTGCATTGCTATATAGAAAGGTTTATAAAGGTAATTTATTCACATTTTGTGATCTTGTGTTTCACATGAGCTCTAAGAAAGTCCTGACACGTGGCACAGGACCTGTATTTGCCCAGCAGCTACACGACCCAACATTTTTGGAGAGATTAAACCAATCTGACCAACACCTTCTCCTCAGAGCCACCTTCCCAGCCCTGCAGCAGCCCCCAGCAGAGCAGGAGGCATTCTGGAATGCAGCTGGAGAGCAGCTTTACCTTGGCCAGGAAGACACCTGCATCCATGACAGCCTTGATGTGCCGTAACCAGCCCGAGTTCTCCAGCCCCGTCAGGAAATCGCTCATGGAGGGAGACTTCATCTCACACACTGGGGGCACACACAGAGTCAGAACAGCATCTCCTGCACTCCTCACCATCCCCCTGAATATTTCAAGTGCTTGCAGCAATATCCTGTCTAAAGGGCACACTAATGGTTGTGTATCTAAAATTCATAACAAAAAAAAAATCACTGGTTTTGTGAGTATTTGAGGCTCTGGAAATCTCTTCCTGCTCTTTGTTTAAAGGGTAACTCATTATTTATTCAGCTGTGGTTTTTCCAGCAAAGAGCTGTTGCTTCACTCTAAATCACCACCACATCTACCACCAGTCACTGACTTGCCAAAGATTTGAAGTTATTTCTCTCTAATTTAGAGGCAGAAATAACAAATCTAACCTTGAAGGCAACTCGGCTGCTCTAATGAAACCCAGCACAGAAAACACTTGGAGTAATAAAGTTCAGAGCACTCCACAAGCCCCAGTGAATGAGATTTTATCACTGCTGGAGAAGAACATGGGAGCAAACAAGTTTTTATTCTGCCTCTTCTCCCAGCACACAATAAATCTGTCAGGAAGAGGCAAATGAGGACTCAGAGTTGTGATCAGGCCACTCCTTTGGGGGGCAACAGCCCCATTTGTGTCCAGGGTCACCATGGATCCTGCAGGGCCACCTGGGAGCACCAATTACCCAACTATTTTGGAAAAAAGATGAGTATGGTGCTTACTAAAATATTAAACTCCTATTTTGGAGGACTTGAATTGCACAATTGTCCAAAATTCTGCTGGTGAAACTCTGGGCCTCATTACTCTCACAATTCCCAATCTCAGGTGACTCTTTTGCTGTGCTTTGCATTCCTCCGTATGATCACAATGAGCTTAATTACTCTGCATTTTCATATATTTATATATTAAAACATTCATTTACTACATTTTAAAGGAGTTTGGTTAAAAGGAATCAGAAATAAATGAAAAGTTAGAACCAAATATGTATGAGACTCAAGTCTTTGGAAGATCATGTATTCCAACTCAGAAATACTGTCAATAATCCAAATATAGCAAACCCCAAAAAGCATTTCTGAACAACCTCTGTTGGTTTTCCTTCAATAAGTCATGAAGCAGCAATGACACTGTCTTAGCTGTAAATGTAATATTTCTCTAACCTTTTTCTATTAATTTAACACATTCATCAAGGAGTGCTTTTAGTGTAAGTTGCTATCTTTGAACCACTATAAAACCAAGAACAAAGAAAATGTCAAGCAGGAAAGCATTTTAACAGCATTAACACTTTCAGCCACCTGAATGCAGCAAACAAAGCAAGATGCTGACTTTGCTTCCATCAGAACAGGTTTGTGCACAGAATATTTGGATGTTTGGCAGAAGTTCTGTCCAGAGGGACAGAAAGACAAACCCCTCCAGGGCTGTACCCACCTTCCAGCAGTTTCTGCAGGCTGCTCCTCATCACATGGATGTTCTCTATGCCAATGAATTTAAAACGAATGTTTTCATAATTATCTTCATTCTCATAGCCCTTCCCAGCAGCTCTGTTGGCCATGGCATTCAACTGGCAAATTCAAGGAGCAGAAGAGAAAAGAAAGAGAAAAATCACAACAAAATTCAGACAGGCTGTTTTGCAAGTTCTTTTTTTTTTTTTTGTTTAAATCTCTCAGAAAATGTTCTGGACAAAGCTGTTACTCAGCTGTACTTCCCCACCTCCCAGACAGTTCTTTCAGCTGTTTCATTAAAATTACTGCAGTTCATTAGTCAGAGGCCCATTAAAGCCCTTCTCAGGGTAGTATAAACCACTGTTTCTGCTATCAGAGACACTAAACCTGCCCTGAGTTTATCTAGGGAAATTCAGAGACAGGCACAGGAAAGCAGAACTAGGAAAGACATTTTGAACATTTTTACATACATGGTATAGAAATAGCAAGGGAATTCCCAATTTTCACAGACATACATACACAGAGAAAATGAAACCACCTGAGGGAAACACAGAAACATTGAAGTTGAGCAGAAAGAACAGAGCAACTGCAAGACAGAAGCAGAAAAGAAATCAGTTGCTTTAACATTCCCCAAAGCAGCTCAAGAGCTACCAGGACATCTCTGGTGGGGACAGAAAACAGAGCAGCTCAAGCCCCCCTTATCAATTTGGGCAGCTTTTGGGAGAGAAGAGTCAGATGTGGTGCAGGCACCTTTGGAACTGTGAAATAACCCCAGTGCCTCAGTTCTGCCAGAGTGGGACAGGTTGGGTTACAAGAAGTGTCACCAATTATAAATTCTCCCCTTGTCACCAAATGCTTTAGCACAAATTGCCACCAGGGATGGATTTCAGTGGCACATCCCTGCCACTGGCAGCTGTCTGTCCCAGAAATGCACATATCATTGCAGAACAGGGATCTCCAGGGAATGTCACACTAAAAGCCAAAATACACACTGGAGCAAGGTGGGAAACACTGCCTGTTTTCCCCAAAACCACACTTTTTTTCTTGCTCTTGCCACAGTTTAACTAAACTTGTCGTTTATATAAAATAACAGCAAGATCTGAACAGTGCAGCAGGTTCTCAGAAAGCTCCATTTTCAAACAATCAGAGCAATTTAAATAACTGCAAGCTATAAAAACCCTTGTGTTCTAATTGGCTTCTAACAACACTCCCAATCCATATGTTTACAGGAGAATCACTGCAATTGGTTTCTAAACTCAGTTTCTCAAGATGACAGTCATTAAAATTTTCATTTTGCAAATATTTCCTTTCAAATAAACCCTCAGCTCTCAAGTTCTAGCCCCAAATCATGGGCCTGAGTTGTATTAAGCTCCATCATGAGTCTTATTTTTAAAAGGAAAAAAAAAAGGGGAGGGATTGCTTTTCACAGCTGCACTTCCTCCCAGATCTGCCAGTAAAAGCACTTCAGCCTTGTGGAACTGAATCCTGAGGCTTCTCTCCAACTCCACTTCCAGTTCTCTCCTTTATCCTTTAGGACTCTGCAGGAAAATGCTTCACTGTCCCAGCCAGGTTCACAACTGCCAGTCCCATCAGGTCATCCTGAACACAAACCTGTCAGGAGCCAGGACATTGCTCTGCCTGCCCTGGAGGACTCCAGACCCTGGCAGGGGCTCAGAGACCTTGGCACAGAGTCACAAACACCTGGGCCTTTGATTTTAGCCCATGGAAACAATTCCCAACTTTGTGTGAAGATGTACAAGGCACAAGAGTTTGAGTAGAATGTTAGTGAATTTATCACAGGGGGAAAATGTAGAATTTTGGGGTTTTAGAATGGGGGTTCAGGAGGCAAGATGGAGGAATCTGGGCATGTCCAGCCTTTCTCTTTCTTCTCCTTGTCCTCCATCTTCTGCTGTGATGGTGACACTTCTGGATTGGTTTAGAGTGGAGACAGAGTGCCTAACACAGGTGATAGGTATTGGAAAATTATTGTAAATAAAGTACATGGAGTTTTTAGTATAAAAGGGCGGGAACTGTGCCAAATTCAACCTGCTAGACAGACCTCAGAGGGTCAGACAGACAATGAATTAGATAAGAGAAAATAAACAGCCTTGGGAACAAGAGCCAAGGAATCCTGTCTTCTTCTTCAGTCTCAGGGCTGGGAAAAAGAGACTTTCTAACACCTTGGGGTCATCTCAACACAAGAGACCTCATCAAACCTCAAACCCAGGATACTCCAGGAGGCAAAAATCCTCAGGATCAACTTCACATTCCATTTGTACACCCTGGACCAGAAGCCTGATCCCACATTGCTCTGCAGGACTGACTGACCCAGAATTGTGACAGAATGAACTGGAAACAGCACTGCACATTCACACAAGGGATTCAAAAGCAGCCCAGAGCCCATGGAGGTACCTTTGGCCTCGTGTCTACAACATACATGAAGGGGCAGCCGGGGTTGGCCTCTCGGATGGCCTGGAGCATCTGCTCGTCCTCCAGGCAGCGCGCGCTGAACCCGGCCAGGGGCTGGCTGCAGCGGCACAGGGCAGCCTGCAACACACACAGACACACACACAGACAGACAGACACACAGACACAGGTCAGCCTGCTGCCAGCACCCTGCTCCTGCCCCAGAGCCCCTGGGCTCAGCTCCAGCCTGTTCTCCTGCCCCACAGCCCCTGGGCTCAGCTCCAGCCTGTCCTCCTGCCCCTGGGCTCAGCTCCAGCCTCTGCTCCTGCCCCTGGGCTCAGCTTCAGCCTCTGCTCCTGCTCCAGAGCCCCTGGGCTCAGTTCCAGCCTCCCCTCCTGCCCCAGAGCCCCTGGGCTCACAGCTTCAGCCTCTCCTCCTGCCCCAGAGCCCCCAGGCTCAGCTCCAGTCTGTTCTCCTGCTCCAGAGCCCCCGGGCTCAGCTCCAGCCTCCCCTCCTGCCCCACAGCCTCCTGGGCTCACAGCTCCAGCCTCTGCTCCTGCCCCACAGCCCCTGGGCTCACAGCGCCAGCCTCCCCTCCTGCCCCAAACCCCTGAGCTCACACCTTCAGGCCTCTCCTCCTGCCCCACACCCCTCGGAGTCACTGGACACACACTGGGACATTCCACAAAGTGACAATTTTGGGGAACTTGCAGTAGTGAGGGTGAGGAGCTCCACCTGCTCTGCCTGATGGTCACCACCCCAAATGTCAGCAGTTCATGGGATCTCAGAATGGTTGGATGGAAAGGACCTTCAAAATATCTCATTCTGCCCCCTGCCATGGGCAAGGACACCTTCCACTATCCCCAGGTGCTCCAGCCTGGCCTTGGGCACTGCCAGGGATGCAGGGGCAGCCACAGCTGCTCTGGGCACCCTGTGCCAGACCTGCCCAGCCTCCCAGGGAACAATTCCTTCCCAATATCCCATCCATCCCTGCCCTCTGGCAGTTTAAAACCATTCCCACTTGCCCTGTCACTATCTTCCCATATAAAAATCCCTCTCCCTCCTTTCCATGAGCCTCCTGAAAGTACTGGAAGGCAGCAATTTCTCATGTTTTCCATTTGGTTTCTATTCCCAAACCATTTTTTTAAGTTTTTCTTATCAGTTGTTGCTGTTGGATATTCAGAGCAGCACAGGGTGTATTTTAAGGAAATTTCATTAGTTTCCAGCACAGCTCCAGGCAGTGCCCAGGTCAAGGCACGCTTCCTCAGGAAAACAACAATTTGGCTGTGACTGAATTTTCCTAAGATCAGCATCTAAAACACTGCTGAGGCAGCAAAGTTACAAATTTACATTCTGGTCTTCAGTGGAAAAAAAAATGAAACCTTCACTTATTCTGAACTAGTGGGGATTTATTTCAGGCTGGTTCCTCCTCTTCAATACTAAGAAAATCCAGCCAAGTCAACATATAACTTGGTAAAACATTATTCAATATAGCTAAAGAGGAGATTAAAAAAACCCACATCAGAAGGAACTGCTGAAAGCTGATTAAGAAAAAATTCCCAACAGGAAGCTTGGAAAGTCAGTGCTTTTGGCAGAGCTCTGGATGCATTCCAAGTGTTGGCCTTCAGCTCATTCTGTGACTCAGAATGAAAGCCATTAAGAGAAGCACAGCTCTCAAAGGCCTCAAATCTAATTATTATCTTATTCTTTCCTTCCATTAGAAGGGAAGTGGACAAAAAGGAGAGCCCTCACTCCCCCCAGGCAGCAGGCAGTGAAGCACTAACATTGTTTTCCTTGCACAAGTAAGAAAGCACCGGAATCCGCCCTCGGCTCCTGAACCTTGAACTTCCCATCACCACGGCCTTGGTGGCAGCTCGAGGCACCACGATCTCAGGAGGGTATGTGCTGCAAACCTGAGGGAAAACAGAGCAAAAGAACCACATATTGCTTCTGAGCACTTCAAAATTCATGAAAAATTCATCTTTAGCTTATTAGGTTACGAGATGTTCAGGAAAACAATGCAGGAAACAATCAATGCTGCAGCTGAACCTAAAATCTGGACACAAAGCAGTTTCAAGAAGTTCTTTAAATGCAGAAATGTCATGGAAGTTTCTAAATTAGATTTACAGAATGAGTTGGGTTGGAAGGGACATTAAAGCCATCCCACACCCTGCCATGGACAGCTTCCACTGTGCTCCAAAGCCCTGTCCAGCCTGGCCTTGGGCACTGCCAGGGAATCAGGGGCAGCCACAGCTGCTCTGGGAATTCTATTCCAGAGCCTGCCCACCCTCACAGCCAAGAACTCCTTTCCATTCTTTTTCCAAAAAAGAAATTAACACTATTTAAAAAGTTCTCTCTAAATGTTATGCAACTTGGAAGGCACTTCCAGCACTCAGGTGGAATCCTCAGAGAGCAGCCTCATCCTTTCTCCTCAAACAAGCACAGTCTGTGCAGCATGGACTGCAAAGATAAGCTGCTTTCCAAGCCTGGTTTTACATCAGGCTTGACAACTCCAAAACACAGGCTGGAAACTGTGAGGAAACTCTAAAGCACCTGAGAGTTCCACTGCAGCAAGCAAAGCCTCTGGGTGATTGCTGATTTGAGAGGCCACAGCAGTTCTGGAAACAGCACCTCTCACATCAGAGCTCAATTCAGGCCCCACAGGCACAGGCAGGTAAAACTGGCAGCCACCTCTGACAGCACAGGCTTGTATTTCTTCAATCCAGAGCTTAAAGTAAAGAAAGTTACCAGGGAAAGAGATTCAGGGTTATGAATATGTTGGTGTCTCCCTTGAAGTTGCTTGCCTTGCTTTTCAACAGCCAGGTCTGACTGCACACAGCCCCAGAGGAAATAAAAAGGGAAATAATGTGGAGCAGGATTTTGAACAAGCTTGCTGACAAATGCTTTTGTTTCATGTTGTTTAGATCCAAGTTGGCCTTTCAGGGAAAATAGCAGCAGCAGGCAGCTCAGACTGAAATGACAGAGGGCCCTTAGGTAGTAGAACATCCAACTGAGAAAGCAAAAAAGGCTCTGTTTTCCACTGCTGTTTTCCTTTCCTCCCTTCCCTAGTCCCTCTCCACTCTGCCTCATTTCCCACCAATCCAAACTGCTGCCATTTCCTTCTCTCCTCCACATCTGTCACCAGCCAGGTGGGACAGGCTTTGGAAATACCAAAAGCAGGTCCGCGTACTTGAGGCTTTGCCTAACAGATGGGCTGACATTTCTGCAGAAAAACAAGGCTCTGCTCCCTTGCCAGGGGGATCAAACACAACAAGGTGACTCTCCTGGAGCATCAGCTGCAACTCCCCATCAAGATGATGGGCTTGAGAGAGCTCCTTCCTCCCCAGAGGCAGCGCAGGGCTGTCATTAATAACAACAAGGAGACAGGGCATGGATGGCTCCTTGGGCAGGAATTACCTCATAGTCCTTGTTAATATCTGTGATCTCCCAGCAGTTGTTGGGGATCCCCATGCGCTGATAATCCAGTTTCAGATCTATCAGCTTCCAGCCCATCTCCCGGCTCTCTTTGGACATTTTGGGGTTGTAAGAGAAAGCATAAAGTTCTTCAGGTTTCACTGGGAAGGAGAAAGAAAAAATTCAACAAGTTAGAGATGTAAAGATACCCAGGGAGGCCAAAACTTCTGGAAATCAATGATTGAGTGCTACAGAGGAGCATTCAAAGTATTTAAGACTTCTCAACCTCTTACAGATTTTTGTTTTGGGATAGTACCAAGTGCTGAAATTCATCCTGAAATCCTCAGGAATTTCCAATACTCAGTTCCCAAATGCAGAGAGATACATTAATTCTAACAAAGTGTTATAACCCAAGCTGGTAGAAATAATTTCTCCTAAACTAATGATTTCCTCCTGAATTCACTGCAGTAAGCATGTTAGATGGGATTTATATCATCACCATTAAAACCTGGACTAAAAGATCTGTTTTCTGTGGAGAGTTCATATAACAGCTCCTGCACACCTGTAAGGTCACTGCTCAGCAACAAATTCTGAGACTGGAAAACATGAGGGATGTCTGGAATATTGCTGTCAGCCCAACAAAGGCTCCAGGCTGGCTCTGACAAGTGCCCATTTACCATCCCAACCTCCCTCCCTCTCTTCACAAAATGCAAATCCAACCAATAACTCATCCAGCTGATTCCCAAGACAGCTCCAGAGACAGAGGGAAACCTGTCAGAGGCTGATAAAGCAGCTGGGTACCTAGCAGGTAACCCAGAGCTGTCCATCACATGTGTGCAAATAACCAGCAATGACGTGCTCTGCCAAAAATCCATGAAGGGAGCACACCCAGACATCTTAAAACAACAAAAATGTGCTGCTACAATCAAGAAGCAGAAGAAAAGAAAGAGCTACAGCATTTACACAGTTAAGTAGAGACCAAAGGAAACTTGTGAGCCCCTGCAGTGACACCTCCCACACATCAGGCACTACCCAGACCTCTAATTTTCAACCTCAAAAACCAGTGACAGCTTTTAAATATAATACCACAAACCTGCCAGTTACAGCATCAGAGGCAGAACTTCAGAACTAAAATAACTCCAAAGAGAACAAGGGGGGTGCTGGGAGCAGACACAGCCCTTAATATCAAATTAAAAACCATCTAAACTGGGCAAAGCCCATTTCTCCTTCAGGATATTCAGCCCAGCCCTGGTGCCATTAATTCCTCTCCCTCAGCCTGGTGACACCATCACAAATTGCAACTACAAATGACATCCTTGTAATAACACAACTCCAAAATGGGTTCCAGCATCCCAAAAGCAGAGGCTGCCATAGGCAGAAGCCAGGTAGGAGCTCAGTGGAATGCTGTCCTGCAAGAAAAGCCTGAAGATTCATCCATGCTGGAATAAAAAGCTGGATCCAGAAGAGAGCACAGGGGTTTGAGGGTGGCTGGCTCACACTACAAGAGTGACTCCCAGTCAGGGCAGGGTGAAGCAGAGGCTTCACTGAGCAAACACTGCAGAGCAGCCTAACCACACTGCTGGATGCACAGCCAAGATGCCAAACTGTGGGATTTGGGAACTCTGTGAATGTCTGGATCAGCTGGGAAGGGCAGAACTGCACACAGCCAACAGCTGGGTGACACAAGGGACTGGCAGTGGCCAGGTCTGGGATATGAACTTTGCACAGCTCTCCAGAAGTTCCTCATGGAGACCACGTCACTCCCACTGCCAGAGAGTGACAAAATCACAGAGAGGTTTGGGTTGCAACAGTGCCACCTCTGCAGGGACACCTCCCACTGTCCCAGGGTGCCCAAGCCCCAGTGTCCAGCCTGGCCTTGGGCACTCCCAGGGATCCAGGGGCAGCCCCAGCTGCTCTGGGCACCTGTGCCAGGGCCCCATCACCCTCACAGGGAAGGATTCCTTCCCAATCCCCAGCTAACCCTGCTGTGTCAGTGTGAATCCATCCCCCCCTGCCCTGTCACTCCAGGCTCCTGTAAACAATCCCTCTCCATCCTCCTTGGCTCCCAAGACTGTGTTTGGTTTGGAAGCAATATCTGCTCCACAGAGCACAGCCCCTGAGCCCTGCCACTGTCCCTGCTGCTGGATGCTGATTCTGACCCCACTCCTCCCTCCCCAAGCAGCAGAGCTTTCCCAGGGCTCAGCTTGGAGCATTGCAGACATTCCCAGCACACATTCCCAAGCTCCCAAGCCCAGTACCTGGCTGGGAGAGCTTGAGCAGGGAGGTGAACACGTCGTGGCAGTCCCTCTCCTGCCCAATGACAAAGTGAGCCACGTGGAAGTTCTTGCAGTGGATGAGCAGGGGGTACCCAGCCGTGGTCAGGGGCAGCTTCTCCACGCTGGAGATGTGGTGGTGCAGGATCTGCAGAAAAGGGAATAAACATCATTTGTCACTGATAAAGCTGTGAGCAGTGCAAGCAGATAGGAAACCTCTGTAATACAATCAGCTGTTTGTGCTTCCTGCAGCTAAGGAGCAGCAGGAAATGGGTTTATTTGTGACATCAAACCTAAACTGCACCCAAAACCCAGGGAACTAAAGCAGGACTGAAAAACCACAGAGTTACATAAATTGCTTTCAGAGACAGATGTGCAGCTCAGTTTACCTGATGCACTTAGATTTCCTTTCACCTCCACATGAAATACATTCTGTCATTCCCATTTCACCTTAGAATTAACAAAACAGGCTCATTTCAGGCTAAGTCTGCACTTCTAAAAGCTGCAAATTCACGTTTAGTGGTCTTGTATATTGAGTTTTAAATAGGAAATTACAGAAATTTTTTACACTGACACTAATTCCTTGAGTGAACTCTATCAAGTCATGTCACCATTGTGTTCATTTCTTCCAAACCAGCTGTTTCTGGGAAGCATTTGGGATCAAAATGCTCTAAAAGACCACTATGGCTCTGGAATTCCCAAACCTGCTCATCCTGGAAATGAGAGCATTAAATTCCAGGACAAGGGGGAATGTCTTCCCACTGCCAGAACAGGGATGGATGGGATATTGGGAATTAGGAATTGTTCCCTGGGAGGGTGGGGAGGTGCCCAGAGCAGCTGGGGCTGCCCCTGGATCCCTGGAAGTTCCAAGGCCAGGCTGGACGTTGGGGCTTGGAGCAGCCTGGGACGGTGGGAGGTGTCCCTCTAGGGGGGAAAAGGGACAATCCTTCAATTCTCTCCCCACCAATCCACCCTGTGACCTGAAGCAGCTTTCCCAGGTGTGTTTGCAGCCCAGCATACCCATGTTTCCTTCCTGACTTCAGCAGAGGTATCCACGTAGATGAGGTGTGTGGCTGTCAGGTACAGGGTCCCGCTCGCTGCCTTCCTGCTGGCGTAGCGATCCAGCAGCTTCACGTTTTCCACCTGCAGCAGGAGCACAGCGTGAGAACAACACAGAATCCAGGACTGCTGAGGCTGGAAAAGCCCTCTGGGATCATGGAGCTCAGCCTGTGCCCAATTCCCACCTTGTCACCCAGCACACATTCAGCTGTTCCTTGGACACCCCAGGGATGGGCACTCCAAACCTCTCTGGCAGCTCCTTCCGAGGGGAAATTCCTCCAAGTCCAGCTCTGATGGAAGCACTGCCTAAATACCTGTTGAGCTCTGTTCTTTCAACTTCTAATACACAGCTCATGAAGCAAGACAGAAAACACAAGGTCTTAAGTCCCCCCTGCAACACCAAGCCAGTCTTGCACCATAAACTCAAATTATTTCTCCATGAATTAAAGCCATGAAGGTTAAGCAAACAGCCGTGGTTCAGCACCAGCAAACCCTAACAGGATTACTGGATTTGTAGCCAAGATGATCCCAGTTTGTTACTGTGTGAGGCTGCAGAAATAACAAGACAAAGAACTGGAAAGGAAAGACTTGCCTGTGCTCAGGGTGATCAACATGTTGCTCTGAAAGGAACAGCCCTCTCCAGTCTGACTTCCCACTGCTCATTCCCTGTTAGTAGCTACTTCTTGTAACTCACTTCCTGGCCTCCAAGTGTATTTCATAAACCACACCAAGCTAATTAATAAAAAACAGCTTTAAAGAACTCAGCACAGGCATAATAAAATATGTTACAGCACTGGATTGATTTTCTCCTGGCCTATTTGCCGCCTAATGAACGTAGATGGAATTTTTCTTTCGCCATTAAGCAGAAATAATAGGAAAAAATAATTGGATGGACAATGAAAACAAATGCTTTAGCAGTAAATGATAGATGAGTTCTGGGTATTGAATGTGCAAGCTTCCATATGTCTCAAGTGCAAATGGAAAATCTCGGCAAATAAATTGGAGAGCTGAGGCCTGGGCTCGGTGTCCTATTAGAAGGTTTGTTTTTCAGATATAACTATCAAATACAATATTGCCCTTTCCTACCGACATGCAGCACCAGCAGAGCACCTCAGAGCAGAGGGTGAGGAGCATCCCCAAACTAACGTCCTACAGAATAAAACGAGTAACAATAACCTTCATCGCAGGGAAGGAGAAAATTAAATTATTAACTGCTGCTTGAATAAATGCAATTCCTTTTAGCACAGCATTCCCGGAGCTCGTGTTTGACTTAATTCAATGGAAAAAAAAAAAAAAAAGGAAAAGCACCCTTTGGTTCCCTCCTTGGGACTGGGAGGAATCTCCACGCTTTGACAGAAAGGAAACATTCCGAAATCATCCCCAAACCACCGCAACCAAAGGGGGGCTCTGCCCAGCACTGCAACCCCCTCCCCACAGAGCGCCGGAGCCACCAACACGGGGGACCGCGGCTGTGCCCCCCCACCCGCAGCCCCGAGAATGAAGGGAGCGAAGGGAGCGGAGGCAGCGGCGGCGGGGAGCGGGCCGGGGCCGCGGGCGGAGGGCGGCGGGGTTACCTTGGGGGTGCTGATGTGCTCCATTGCCGCCCGGCCCCGCCGTGAGGGGCCGCCCCGCCGCCATCAGGGCGCGCGCGCCCCGCCCCGCCCGGCCCCGCCCGCCTCGCGAGAGCCGCGCGCCAGCGCCGCCATCTCGGCTGAGGGCAACGCTGAGGGCAGCGCCCGCCCGGGGCCGCCGCAGCGTGCCCGGGGAGCGGGGAATGGGCCTTGGGAGCAGGGAATGGGCTCGGGGAGCAGGGAATGGGCTCGGGGAGAAGGGGGTGCGCCCCGATATGCTGCCCCGAGCCCTCAGGATGTGCCCGGAGCCCCCGAGATACGCCTGGAACTCCCGGGACATGCCCGAACCTCCCTGGATGTGCCTGGAACACAGGATGTGCCCGGAGCGCCCGGGATGTCCCTGGAACTCCCGGGCTGTGCCCAGAGTCCCCAGGATGTGCCCGGAGCTCCCGGGATGTGCCTGGAACTCCCGGCATGTGCCCAGAGCCCTCGGCATGTGCCCGGATCTCCCGGGATGTGCCCGGAGCCCCCGGGATGTGCTCGGAACCCCCGGGATGTGCTCGGAACCCCCGGGATGTGCCCGGAGCCCCCGGGATATGCCTGGAACCCCCGGGCTGTGCCGGGAGCCCCCGGGTTGTGCCTGGAACTCCCGGGGTGTGCCCAGAGCTCCCACGATATGCCTGGAACTCCCGAGCTGTGCCCAGAGCCCCCGGGATATGCCCGGAGCTCGGGATGTGCCCAGAGCCCCCGGGATCCTCCTCATCCTCCCCTCCATCCTGCTGCAGTCCCACTCTCTCCCCGTCTCTTTCCCCCTCCCAGCACCGGCGATCGCGCAGCTCTCAGGGACTATTTCAGGGAAAAACACCTTTTTTCCCCCCCTCAAAGCATGCGGCCATCAGCTGTGCCGCCTGGGTGAGCAGCAGGCTGACAGCATCCTCCCCTGGAGAAAGGGGTTGGAGGCACACTTGTCACTTTAACACTTGTCACACTTCCCACCGCCAGTGACACCTGTTGCTCCTGTTTGCCGTGTGTTTGAAATTCCAAGCACGGTGCTGTGTCCCGTGGGTGCCCAGCCCGAGGAACTGCTGGAATTGCTGTTCACTGCTGGTGTCTCACAGCCCCAAGGGCAGCAGCTCCCAGGCGTTTGTTCCAAGCCAAACCTTGAATTACCAAAAAAATCCCTTCAGGAGCTTCAGAATGTACTGGTTTTAAATGTTGGTGATCTTATAGCGAGCCTGAAAAATTACAGGTTTAATTATTAGAGATCTTGTATCGAGCGTGAGAATTGACAGCTTTTAATTACAGCAAAATCAGAATCCCAGACTGGTTTGGGTTGGAAGGGACATTAAAGCTCATCCAGTTCCAATCCCTGCCACGGGCTGGGACACCTTCCATGGGTGTTATTCCATATTCTATAATTTCTACGGCTCGTACAAACCCACACAGCCTGAGATCAAGGCAAGAAGAAACACACGGGCTGTAATTCCCTGTCATTCCCGGTGCGGAGCAGCACAGGCTCCTCCTCTGCAATTAGTGGGGGCAGCACTCGTTAATTAAGGCTTTGTGTTTGTGCTCCACGTGATCCAAAGTCGTTTTTCCCCCGGTAGCTTCTGGGGTTTGCAGAAGGATGAGCGTGGTTTTTAAAGTTAATAATAAACGGGGTGGGCATCACTTAGGGGACTTTGCAGCACTGCGCAAAATGTACCTGTGGAATAGCAATGCAGCTTCCTCCTCTTCCCTAAGGAAAGTGCAAAAACAAGACAAAAATAAAAAATGAGGGAAGAAATAAGGATGTGGAGATGAGAAGAGCTGAAGGAACAGCTGCATTGCTCAGCCAGGCACTGCCACCCTCACAGCTTCTCCCCAAACTTGTGCCAAGGGGATCAGTTTGAGTGGGAATCTCAGGGAATAAGGAGAGCTGGCTTCTTCCAGGGAGCTCTTCCCAAGTCACAGATGGGTTGTGCCCATCTTCTGCCTGAAATCTGCATTTATGGAGCCTGAGGAGATGAGGCAAAGGGAGGGGTCAGAAGAAAATAAACAGAGAACGAGGCTACGGTGTGAAGCTTAGAAAATGCACTTTGAGTGCTTCTGAAGAAGCTGAATGCATAAAAACCCACCCAGATCAGAGATGAATTGGACTTAAAAGGACAATTCCACATTTCCTCCAGCTGGGAGGGAGAAGGTTTGGGAAGGTTTGGGAAGGTTTGGGAAGGGAAGGTTTGGGAAGGAAAGGAAGGGAAGGGAAGGGAAGGGAAGGGAAGGGAAGGGAAGGCTGGCACAATGCTGGACATGTCCTGTCCAAGGCCACCAAGGCAATGTTCCATCCTTGACTGAACTGCTGAGTACAGCCCACAGCATCTTCAGGATATCCATTTTTTAATGTAATTTGAAGTCACATTTATTCCAGAATTTCTCCTGTGCTACAGGAATCTGTAACTCTTTTGGTCTTGCTCTGAGTTCCCTACATTGGCATTGATTCTGCCATTCACTCTCACCCTGCTGGACAGGCTTTGTGCTGTGAAAATTTAGAAAAGTGATTTTCTAAATTTATTTTGTAATTTGCAGATCAGTTTGAAGTTCCTCAGCTTACAGGAACAAGCACGCTAAATTGTAGGTCTGGTCTGTTCCCCACCAAGCAATTCCTGCAACCTCATTTTTATTACTCACTCCCCACTTAGGAAGTGTTTAACAGGCAGATAAAATCTAGCACAATAAATCCCTATCAACAAAACAGCGAAATCTTGTGTGATGCAGATGAAAATGACATTCTGGGGGGAGATGTTTGAGAAAAGAACAATTTCTTGTGCTATTTTTACTGCGAGAAGGTGGGAGGGGGCATTACCAGGCACCCACACTGAGTGGCAGAGGGGCTGTTGCAGAGCCTTGTGTACAAGTGTCATCAAGAGAATGCTGCCAAAAATACCCTGAGAGGATGAGTTTAGATACAATTCCGCCCCCAGCACCTGCCCAAACACTGGGTGCTATAATTTGGGAGGCAGAGAGCCCAAGGAATGTGCAGAGGGTGCCAAGGGCAGCTGAAACACCGCAGGAATTCAGCCTTTGGAGTTTGTTTTCCTCACTTGGGGGATAGTCAAGAACGAGCTCTCTCAAAAAGAGCCTCAGGGAGAAGAGATCCTGCCTGTATTTTAGAATTTTGACTGTCACAAATAGATTGTGAAGTATCTTCCCAGAGAGGAGAAACACACAAGGAGCTTAATCCAGGGAATGTGAGGCTGCTGGGAGGAACAAAGCAGAGCTGGGCAGGGGCTCCTGTGGACTTCAGCCCTTGGGACTCTCCTTATCCCCAGGGGAATTTTAAGTGAGTTTTGCTGTCCTGAGCTGGTGTCAGGGTCCTTGTGAGGAGTTGCACACTCCTGTGTAAACTGGAATAGGGAAGGTGTCCCTGCCAAGGAGGGGCTGGATGAGCTTTGAGGTCTCTCCCAGCCCAAACCAGTCTGGGATTCTGGGATTATAATTACAGCCTGTGCTGACAGACCTAAAATGATGCAACTGAAGGTTTTGAAAGTAGCTCATGGAAAATGATCTGTGCTGTTTGTTCCACCTTTTCCTACTGACATCCCTGGGCAGTGATGATGTTAGTGCCACCACTCTGGGGCAGTGCAGTGGTTCTGGGGTTGGATTTCCATGCCATGGGATATCCAGGGGTCTCCTGGACCAAACACAATCAGCTCATCCCTTGTGCTGCTGAAGGAGTCCCACAGGGGCTGCCTCTGAGCTGATCCTGCTGCAGTAACACCAATCCCAGAGGTTTTCCAGCAGGCAGGGGCTGTGATTGCAGCAGCCTGAGCACTCAGCATGCAGGGCCCATCCCTCTCCTCCCCTCAATTCCCTACAATCAGGTGGAGCAATCAGGTGTCCTGGGTATTTTTAGCCTCCCTGGTTGTGTTGCTCTGCCTTGGATTAATGACCTGCTCCCCACGCTGTGCTGGGGCTCTGGGACAGCCCCCACCCTGCTCCCAGGCAGGAGATGGCATTAGTTAAAGCATCACTTGCAGAGATGGAAAATCACTGAGGGGCTCTGAGGGTAGCAAAGGTTTGGTAGAGTTGGTTTTTTTCCCTTCACAGTTGCTGTGGCTGGATGGCTTTAATGGAAAGAAGCTAAAATGTCATCTTAGTGGGTGTGATGGAATCACCTGACACTTGTGTCCTCTTCCAGCAGAATCCAGGAAGGGAAGTGAAGAACACAGAGTTTCACTGTCACTCTTGGGGCTGAACTGGATGTATGAACAAACAGCTCACACAAGGAACTTCCTTCTCTGTTCAGTGAGCAGCCAGGAACAGGTTGTGATCATTCTCAGTTTCAAAATTATTCTACAAGAATCTTCTCGTTTATTGTCTTGCAATTTGAGCTGCACTTCTTGTATTTAACAGTCTGATGATTCAGGGGCATGGTTTGCACTCCTGAGTGGGAACAGCCTCCTGAGCATCCCAAGGCACACTCAGAGAAATTCTCCTTGCTCTGAAGCTGAGCAAACAGCCATCAGCCTGCCCATCCCAAGGAGACAGCTTCCTGAGAACTCCCTGACATGAGCATCCACAGGCTGGGAGCGGGAGGAGGGCTGGGCAAGGCCAGAGCAGATGTGTTTACAGCTCCAGACAAATCTCAGGCAGTGCAGCGTGTCTGTCACTGCTGCACAGCACAGCCCATCAGTCTCCACCCTCCTGGAATCCCTCAGGACAGAGCTGCTCTCCTCACCCCACTGCCTGTCCCGTCTCGGCTGTTCTAATGGCCTGGTAAGGCTCTGGATGGCCTTGGGCAGCCCACGCTCCAAAGGACAAAAGGAGTCTTCAGGTTTTTCAGTTCTTCAGTGTTGTTTATTAATTCTTATCTACAATATTTTCTCCTGGCCCGACAGAGGTCCGCACAGCAAGCCAGACATGAGCACACTGACTGCCCTCGGGGCGGTCACTTATCTTTATCCCAAAAACTACGTGTAGGATATTTACCTTTTCCTCCCAATACCTTTCACTCTTATTGACAAGTGCAAATTCAGTAAGAACCAATCTCAAAGTGCCACCATCACCATCAAAGATGGATGACAAGAAGAAGAAGAAGAAGGACAGGACACGCCCTAATTCCTCCATCTTGTCTCCTAGAACCCCCCTGTACTGAGATTCTAAACCCTGTGTTTTCACTCTATAATTAATCTATTCCTTCACCACTTAGCCCCGTGTGATCCTCTCATCCTCATACAGGTGCCACATCCCGTGCAGGATCAAAGTCCAGCCACCAAGCACTTCTGGCAGCGCTCCAGGACTTCTGAGCCCCCCCAAAGGTTGTCTCGGCAATTCTGGACATCAGGAATGATGTGCGGAATTCCCACAACTGCCAGGTGCCAAAGTTGCCTCCTGGAACTCCTCTTTGCCAGCACACTGGGCTCCCAGTTGGATTTAAGCCCTGCATGCATGGATGAGCCAATGACAGAGCTGGGAATTACTGTCTTCCCCTTGGCACTGTGCTGAATTTGGTGCCTTCTGTCTGCCACTGACACCTCAAAAAACCCCAGATCTTGTTGAACCAGCTCTAGGGCAGAGCAGGTGCCCTGTGAGGGTCTGATCTTCATCCAGAGCAAGACCTGATCTACAAACTCAAGTGATCCATTCCCGAGACTGAATGGAATTTCCTCTGCAATCCAAACATGTTCCAGGGTCTTAAACTCTTTGTTCCAGCACACAAAGCTCTGACCCAGTCAAGCTTGTTAGCAGTGGCAAATTTATTCCTAACTGCTTTTCTTTGATGCAGTGGAGTTGTTCTGAGGCATCAATCCCTGGTGACAAAGGGTGGATTATCTGCCTCCCAGCAGGACACCGAAACCTATCCCAGGGAATTCAGATGTGAGCTGGGGAGAGCTGTGGAAAACATGCCAAGAACTGCATCACCCAGGAAGGAGAGCAGCCATGGGACTGGAATGCAACATGGTGTTAGGATGGTCATGGCATCTGCAGAGCTGAGCTGGTGTTTGGCAAGTGCCAGAGAGGGGTGGAATTCAGGACTGGAGCCAGACTCCAGCTTTGCTTGGCTGCAGACAGAATGTCCTCTGGGCTTTTCCCCTGTCATCCTTAGGAAATTGTTTTTTCCTTTGTAATGAAGCTCAGATTTCAGGATCTCTGCATGTCTCTGTGTGCAGGATGTTTCAGTGAGAAAATTGGCTCGACCTTTTCCTCAGGCCCAGCTTTCATTCCTAGGTAAACAGAGGGGCTTTGGGGCAGAGCTTCTTGTTAGACAGCAAATTAAGGAGAGATGTCCCTGGGGCTTGCAGTGGGAAAAATACTTCAGGATTCAGGATGCTGTTCTCTCCAAGAGCCTCCTTCTCCATCTTGTGCCAATCTGTGGGTCTGACTCTCTTGTTTAATTACAGTTCTAATCATCTTACTCATGCCTCATTTCTCACTGTAAATAAAAGGAATTATAGGCTGCATTTCCCTTTTTTCTTCCAAGTGGCTGAGTAAATGTGCCCCTTTTTGAGAAGTGACCGATGATTTTATTGTGAAATTGTGCTCAGCCAGTGCACATGGCTGGGCTGAGTCAGCCCAGGGTCAGGGGAGCACCAGGGGGACAGAGGGACAAGTGCTGGGTGTGTCACCAGCAGCGTGGGGAGGATGCAGGCTCTGGGTGAGAAAGGACAGCGAGGTGACTTTGTCCTTAGCCAGGAAAACCAAACACACTCTGCTGAAATTTGTGGCTTTATCCATGGGGACAATGGCAGATTGAAGGGAAGGCAAACTGAACGTGGGGGTTTCTCCTGATCCCAAGGGTTTCCCTGATCTTTCCAGAGTCAGCTGCCCTGAGCCATGCCTGCCTGTGCCAGAGGGGCAGAGTGCTTTGTTAGGTTCCATTTCCCAGGAATACCATCCCAGAACTCCCATGCTACCTCTGCTCACTGCTGACAGGGTCAATTAATGGAAGTATGATAATTACCTCCATTAAAGGCTGGGAAATGCAGGAGGAAGGAAAGTTGCCACAAGATGAGCTGTGCTGCTGTGCCTCACATCCCTAAAGCTGACATCCCCTTCAGGAAATCCATTATTGCTTTGAGTGTGAACAATTCCTCACCCTCCTTGTGCTCTCCTATTACACCTTTCTTTTCTAACATGCACATTTGTGGGTTATATTGATTGCTTTTGGCTGTGAGACTCCAACCAGAGCAGTTTAAAGACAGAGAAGAAGAACATCAAGCCTTAAACAGGCAGCCCAGCCATCCATCAGTGTGTCCCAGAGCCAGTTTAATGTGGTCCACTGGGAGCTGCCACCCCCTCTCCAAGGCCATCAGCTGGGACAGCAGTGGCTTCACCAAGAACCAAGATTTGATTGCAATTTGGGAGTCAATAAACAAAAAAAACAAAAAAAAAAAAAACAAAAACAAACAAACAAACAAAAAAACCTGGCTGGGGAGCTCATGCCAAGCCGTGATTTCTGTCAGTCCCTGTGTGACTCAAACCCCATCCATCACCCCTAGAGCAGGAGCACAGCACCCCGAGGGGCAGGGAGGATGTTCTGCCACGTCCCCTTGGTTTGAAGCTATTTTTTTTTTATTATTTATGAGGATTTTATGAGGATTTTTCTTTCTGGAACCAACTCTCCTGTGCCATGGCCAAGGAAAGCTGTGCACAGAGCACCAGCTCCCTGATCCTGGGGCAGCCACATCTCCAGAGGCTGCTGGAGCTGTTGGGGAGGGCGTGAGGTGGGGTCAGTCCTTTGTCCCTGTAACAAGTGACAGCACAAGGGGAAACACCCTCAGGTTGCACCAGGGCAGGGTTAGATGGGTCACTGGGGGAAATTCCTTCCTGGAAAGGGCTGCCCTGGGCAGTGCTGGAGTGCCCATCCCTGGAGGATTTAAAGGCTGTGTGGATGTGGCACTGGGGGCCTGGCAGTGCTGGGGGATGTTGGACCCGATGTTCTCAGAGAGCTTTTCCAACCTGAATAATTCTGTGCCTCTCTAAGTTCAGTTCCAGCTCCTGAGTTAAGGAGCAGCTGGCAGAGCCCAGGTTTGCCACAGCTGCTGGGGGTGCCAGGAATGCCAGCAGTGCTCCCAGAGCGTGCTCAGGGCTCTCTGTGCCAGGGCAGGGACTGTCCACACAGCTCTGCAGACTCACTCAGTGCCAGGGCTCCCAGTGCCCGAGCCACCATCACCAGCCCTTCCTGGCATCACCCTCCTATGGGGACAGTGCCACTCACTCCAGTGACACCTCTGCAGCTGGGAAATGTCAGCCAGATGAGACTCAGGCTTGTTCCTGTGTCACATCTGCCTCCCCCCAGCACATGAAGGCTGCCTCATTAATCCTGCAGTCCTCCCTGTCCCTGTCCCTGTCCCCCAGCCTCTCACTGCTGCAGGTGATTCCTGCCTGACATTCCAGCAGAGCTCAGGGGTTGGTTACAGCACCAAAGGGGAGCTCTGTAAAATAAACAGGGAAATAAAATCCCATCCCAGAGCTCCAGCTCCATAATGTGCCAGTAAAAATCCCCATCCCAGCACAGACAGACTCACCCCATGGATATTTCTCCATGCTCAGCCCTTTGGTTATAATTAAAGATTCTCAGACCAAACACCACCCCTCATTTCAAATGTTCAACCTTGCCACTGTCAGAGGATGTTTCAATGGGAACAGGATCTGAAAACGAGGGAATTTCACTTCTGGGTTTGCAGCTGAAATTCCTGTCACCCACATGTTGATATCAGGCAAGGCCAAACAAGCTCCAGCCTGGTGGTTTCTCACCTTGGTCTTTCTAGAGGGCTGGTAGGAGAAAAAGGAGTAAATTTGCCATTGCTGGGACAGGTAAAAATACAGAGAATAGAGAATAACAAATTTTTTTTTGTCTTCTCTGTCAAAGAAATGAGAGATTTTAGGCCAAACCTTCAGCTGCTGATTAATCAAGTTGAAAAGTTTTATTTCAGGTGAGGAACTGCCATTTCAATTTTCCTTTTGCTTGGGGACAGGGGTTTGTCCTGGGATTGGCAGTGCTGGGGGAACAGACTCCATGGTCTGACAGGGCTTTTCCAGCCTTGTGGCTCTGGGAAAGCCTTCCAAAGGTCTTGGTGGTGGTTAAGAAAACAGAGAGGTCCTTCACAAGCTGTGCATTCTGAGAACACCTGGGGGTGGATCCAGATGGAGAATGGGGCTGGACCTGGCTGTTCCCCTGGAAAACCTCGGTGCCAGTGCTGGGGCTTTGTGTCCAGCCCTCCTGAACTCTGCCAAGGCACACCACCTCCCCTTCCAAGGAGGGAGCTGAAAATAAAAGCTGATTTTCCCATCTCTGTGTATTCCCCCATGCTCAGGAGCACTGGGAGCTGTGAAATCCGTGTTTCCCAGTGCCTGGCACCCTCTGGTGTCAGAGGGCTCTCAGGGAGGATTTCAATGCTCAGGCACCAGGGCAGAGCTGGGCTCTTTGACAGGAGTTTCTTTTGGCACTGAAGGCACTGCCTGAACCTGTCCTGGAGCCCTTGGAATTGTGGTGGGTCTTGGCAAGATCCTGGCACCAGCCCAGGGCTGATCTCTGCTGGCAGCATGGCAGAGCCTCCCTGCACAGGTGAAATCAGAGGCAAATCCCAGTGAAAGCGGAGGGTCATAAATTAAAGATCCCAGATGCCCAACCTTCACCTCCCTTTGGCTCTGCTTGTTGAAGCTCATCAGTGTTAGTTTTAGCAGATTTAAAGTTTTGGTGATTTAATGATCAATGTAACAACAGGAGCCTGTGAAAAAACTGAACTGGTGCTGGCTAAAAGTGGGCATTCCATCAGGGAAGACTTCAGTCCCTGAAGTGTTCCCTGACAGAATTCAGGGATCTGAGCTAACCCCTCAGGTGGCTGGAGAGGGAAGGGCCACAGCCCTGAACGTGGCAGAGACCTCAAAACCATTTTAAACCCTTCCCTCCTTTTCTGATTATTCTGCATTCTTATCAGAGACCAGGGAAGGGCTTTGAGCAGGGGAATAAAGAAACACATGAGAACTGCTCAATGACTTCATCTTTGGGGATTCAGTCCTTATCTCTGAGCCAGCTGGGGAGAATAAAACACTTTTCTTGGCTTTAGATGAAAATTAAAACATCACTTATAGAAATAATGGTCAAGCTGAAAGAGGCTCAGAGGCTGAGGTTTGGCTCTGATTGAGTATCCTTAAATACCAGTGCTCTGAGCCTCTTGGTTAACAGGACAGGAAGGACACTTTGCTTTTCCAGCATTTTCTCTTGTTCCTTGGGCATAGGGATATAACAAAATGTATCCATTTTCCTTCCTTTTCTACTCAAAATCAATCAGATTTTATTTTAATTGCCATGGAGCAAAAAATTAAAATACAGTAAAAACACCAAGTGAACAAAACTTTTCTAAAATTCTTAAAATATTTGTGGGCACAGTCTGGGGAACTGTTGGCCTTAAATATTTGCCTTTGCTTAAATTCCAGGTGCTCAGTTTTACTGGATATGCCACAGTTTGTGGTTCAGGGACTTCCCAGCTGCTTTTCCTTCCTGAGCTCACTGCTTTGTGTTCACGTGGGTCTTGTCAGGACATTTAAGATCTCCAGATCCAAATTCATCCCTGGTGTAACTCTGAGGCAAAAGGAGAGAGGGGCACCAGGAAAAGATTTGATCCCTGTGCTATCCCAGCTTTTGTAGCCTGTTGAGTCCTGCTTTTATTCCAGCCTGGGTGGTGGGGTTGGAGTGTGAAACAACATCCACATTCCCAGGGTTTGGCCAGGCTTTGTTTTGGGAGAATTCAGGATAAGCAGCCTGGAGGGAGGGCTCTGCAGCCTCCTCAAGCCCAGTTTCAAGATTTCATCCCACAGGCCATTGGACACTGAGTGTTTTATTCAGAACTGCTCTTTGCTGCTTTGTGTATTCTCTGTGTCGGTCCTGCAGCTCTGGGCTCCCAAATCTCCATTTGTGGCACCACCTCATTCCTTGTCTAAAAAAAAAAAAAGCCATTTCGCAAAGCTTCTCCATTATCCCATCTTCTTTTCTTAACATAACTGTGAAGGATGTGTTCCTGCATGAAATTAGCTGGTAATTTTCTTGTCTTGATTTTCAGTGTTTCAAGTGTTCTTAGGAGCAGCCCTGCCAGACTTCCAGCATATTGTTATGGTTATCACCTTGATAAATATAACCCAGTTCTGTCTGCTCCAATCCCTCTCTGACTTTTCCCTGCTGACATTTTCTTCTCAATAAGTTTCTTTTCTTTATTTCCAGCATCTCCACAGCTTTTTCCTCAACCGGTTTCCAAAACCTTCATGATTGCTCTTCACCTTTTGCTCTGAGGTTGCTCATTGCAGTTCCCTGCCAGCCCACAGAAAGCCTCCAGCTTGTTAAAGCTTCAGTGAAATTGGGTTTTTGTGCACTTTCCATTGCCCTGATTGAGACAAGGTGTCTGTAACTGCTCCCAGCTCCTCCTCCAGAGCATCTCTGCTGTGCTGGCAGCTGCAGCTCACCCTGAGCTCATCCCCAGCCCCTCTGCTCCATCACCAGCTCCTCAGGAAATCATTCCTGGGTTATTTTCCAGCACCTTGCCCAGCTCTCCTGTCTGGCAGGGAATGCACAGCCAGAAATACAAATTAGTTAGTTTGCTCTTCCCCAGCCTGCCAGCTGTGCTCTGGAGAGCCCCAGTGGTGCAGAGAGCACAGCTGGAGCTGTCAGGGTCCCCTCAGAGCTGCAAAGCCAAGCTGTGGCAGCAGTGTTTGACTCTTAGCTCAGCAATCCTGCTGCAGGAAAATTCAGCAGAAAATCATCAGAGCCCAGGGGTCAGAGGCTCTAAGACAGAGTGAAAGTTCTCCAGAATAGAAATCAATTTTTAAGTAAAAATTACTTTAAGTAAAATGTACATCTTTAAGTCTGTGTAGCCTGACTGCAAAGCCTAAGCTCAAAAGAAACTGCTTCAATGAAAGACAGAGATAAAGAAGGGAAGACAGAAAGTGACAGAGACAGAGAAACTGCTATAAGAGCAAATCAACCTGACCTAAGAATTCTTTCTGATAAAGAAAAATTACCAGCAAATGTTACACGAAATTCGGAAAAATAAACATGTATGTACCTATTGTGAAATTGTATGCGTATGCATCTGAGAAAAAGATAAAAAAAGACGTAAAGTTCCCAGAAGTACACATGTCATTTTAAAAGAACAATTCCCACATGTGTCCAGCACTGTAATAAACATCCCAGCTTTACAACTTTCTCAAAAATTGTAGAGTTTTGATTGTCTCCGCAAAACAACTCGGCCAGTTCAGAGCTGGAGATTTTAAGAGCAGGTTTTCCTGGGAGATTTGCAGCATTTCAGGCTTCTAATCCTTTCAGTTCTGGAGGAGATGCATCTCAGAAAAGGAAAGAAAAACTTACAGCTGCCTAACCTGAGAAATCTGCAGCCCTGTCTGAGGTCCAAAGATGGTGAGGCAGCAGAGATTTGGTTCAGCTCTTCCTGGGTTTGATTTTTGGTTCCACCTGCAATGTTCAGCACCACCTGGGCCAGAGCTTTCCATGGATGTTACCAAAATTCTCTGAAAACACAGGAAAAGATGAGCTTCCCTAACTTTCTAGTGTCTTTTTTATTGACTGCAAGTCAGGCATTACTTTATTCTTGGCTAGGATTTGTGTGTGGCTGATGAAGTCCCAGCCTCCTCAGAGACCCCGATGCAAAACTTTTTTATTTATTTCTACATGTCTAACAAAGAAATGAATGTTCATTGGTTCTAAGTCACATAATTCTCTTCATTAATCAGTATTATTAATAACTAACCCTTTGTTGGTTATTGATTTTTTTTCTCTCTTCAAGCTAAGGTGGGCTACATTCTTTAGTCCTTCTGTCATTTTTAGCTCAGACAAGGAATTTCCAACTTTCCAGGCCTTAATTTCTTGTATCTTCTGGTTATTCCAACATCCCTGGAGAGTCCTAAATTAAAGATCCCAGATGTCCAACCTTCACCTTCCATTGGCTCTGCTTATTGAAGCTCATCAGTGTTAGTTTTAGCAGATTTAAAGTTTTGGTGATTTAATGATTAATGTAACAACAAAAGGCTGTGAAAAAAAGGAACTGATGCTTGCTAAAAGTGGGCATGGCTTACCATTAATTAAAACAATTCATTAAAGATTAGTTAATTTCCAGCACAGACAGAGCTCACTTGGTCCTTACACAGAGTTCCAGCAGCTCCTGCTGCCTCCCAGAGAAGCCACCAGGACTCTGCTCTGGAAAATCAGGTTTATTTTGTGTGAACAATGATTCAATTTTCACAGGAACACCTGAAGGGGTTAAATCCATGGATCTGAGCACAGGAATATCTGATAGGGTTAAATCCATGGATCTGAGCACAGGAACATCTAATGGGGTTAAATCCATAGATCTGAGCACAGGAACACCCAGAGGGATTAAATCCAAGGATCTGAGCACAGGAACATCTGAGGGGTTAAATCCATGGATCTGGGCACAGGAACACTTGGAGGGGTTAAATCCATGATCTGAGCACTGGAACATCTAATGCGGTTAAATCCATGGATTTGGACACAGGAACATCTGATAGGGTTAAATCCATGAAGCTGAGCACAGGAACACCCAGAGGGCTTAAATCCATGGATCTGAGCAGGGGAACATCTGATGGGGTTAAATCCATGGATGTGAGCACAGGAAAACACCCAGAGGGGTCAAATCCATGGATGTGAGCACAGCAACACCCAGAGGGGTTAAATCCATGGATCTGAGCACAGGAACATCCAGAGGGGTTAAATCCATGGATCTGAGCACAGGAGCACCTGGAGGGGTCAAATCCATGGATGTGAGCACAGCAACACCCAGAGGGGTTAAATCAATGGATTTGAGCCACTTCTGTCCCCCTCTCTTTGCTGAGAATCAGCCCCCACCTCCATCTCATTTGTTTCCCTGCTCAGCCAGGTCTGATTCTCCACCTTTGAGCCTCTCTCCACTCAACAATTCCCCTGGAAAATCCTGATTCCATTCCCTGCTTCTGCAGGGAAGGCAGAGCAGCTGCACATCAGGAAGTTTCCAGTTTGTGCCTGGAGAATAACAGGAATTTTTAATCGCCTTCCTGCCTACATCAAATTGACAGGAGGGGAATGAGCATTTCCCTAAATAAGAGAAACAAGCCTCACATGGAAAAAAGGCTTCTCTCCAAGGGCTATTTCCATGGCAACGTGTAAATGCCAAGCTCCAGCTGTTTTGGCTGCAGGAGTACTGGCAAAGGTAACAAGGTTGTTGTTAATTATGAAACCATCACTGTCCTCTCATGCAAATCAGGCTGGATTTGGTTTAAAACCTCCCCAAAGCTGGCAGGGGACAAGCTTGCAAAATTCCACCCTGGCAGCTGCAAGCTAAGAAAGCTGAGAGTGGCAGAACAGCAGGAATTGGTGAAAAATTGGGAAAATTCTTCCTGATTTCATCTGGTAGTTCACATCCATCATCCCAATATCCATGCAGCCCTTTTGATCCTAGCAGAACCTGCAGGGAGCCCCAAGTCATGTAAGAATATGTGATTTTATACACATTTCTGTGTGATATTATACAATTATATATCTGCCCCTGCAGTGGTTTTATGGACATTGCAGCACACAACAGTCCATGGCAAAATAAAGGTGAAATATTTTGAAATGAGGAAAAAATGCCCCCTGAAACGCACAGAGAAACCTCTCACAAAGCTACCCAAACACACTCTGACCCTGAACAGGAACTCTCCATTCAGTTTCCAGGATTTTATCCCTGCAAAGTGAGGCAGGGTAATCCCTTGGAGGGAAAATAATCCACATTGTTGTGCATGCAGAGAGAGGTGATCAGCCAGGGCAGGCAAGAAGTGTTAATGGAATTCACCTCCAGGAATCTCCTGCATTTGAATTTCTGCCTTGGCAGGAGGCTTTGAACTCCTTTAACCTGGAAAATGGGAGGAAATAATTGCATCCAGTTATCTTCACTGAGGTCCATTTTCTTCTGAGCACTTGGAGGAGCCTGGCTGAGGCTGCTTTTCCCACAGCAACAAATAATGAAAGCTGGGCTTTGGTCTGGGCTGAGAGAATGCGGGAATGAACCAGGATTTACCTGAAGGCAAAAGGAGCTTTGGACTTGCAGCATCACCTCAGTGATTTGGTAGCTCATCTCTCACCTCTGGCTGCCTGGAAATGCTTCAGGATTTCCTGAATCCTTCCCAGGGATTTGCAGGATTAGTCCCACACGGGCAGCCAACCTTAGAGCAGGGCAAAGGCACATCCCAAAGTGTCCCTGCTTCCAAACATTGAACATCCCTGAATCCAAGGATCTGCCAAAAAGCCAATTAAAAATGATGCACAAGAGGTGATGAGCAATTGATGTCTTAAGCAGGTTAAATTACCTCTCAGCTGAACCTACAGCACAGTTAATAAAGCAGAAATGCACAAGCTGTTTTCAAATATTAAAACAAGAGCCATCAGAAAGGAGATAATTTGGTGCAAATCTTTTTAAAAGTTGGCATCACTGGACAGCTTCCCTTAACAATCAATAGCAACACTCCTAAAAAAATTCCTGTGGGCCCAGCTTTTGTGTACATTCAATGTTTGAGGTCTTCAAGGGAGCTTCCAGACAAGGGCCCTGGGAATCCAGCAGCACTTGGACATGGCAGAGGGCTCTGAAAGACCCAAATGGTTTTGGGTTTAATTTTAGTTCAAAGCTGAAAAGGTCACTGGTGCAGAAAGGTAGAGAAATTATAAAGAAAAGCCTTATAAAATCGATGGCTGGCATTATGAAGCTGGCACTTTGTGAGCTCCCATGTGGAAGCAATCCTGGTGTGAGCAGTTTGTTAGCATAACAATCTATTCCTGGGTAAAAAACAACTTACACCTGTACAAAGTGGTTTTACACCGTGAGATGGAGAAATGAAAACTGTCTCTCACAAACAATTTTTCCTGCACATCCACCCCAGGGTTGGAGTGACCAATCAATACAGAATTACAATGTGTTAATAACCAATAAAGTGATTGGCAAGAAAGCTCCTGACCAGCTGGAGGTCTGTATAACTGGATAAAAAGGAATTGTGTGGATGAAGAAGGGGCTTTTCCACCATGGTGAAAATGGAGTCCACGTTATTTATTCCCATAGCTCACCACCATTCCTGTGCTGCCAGGGGGTCTTTGGAATATTTTCAGGTTTTCCTGTGTAGATGAAACTTCTGGAGATCTTAAACCAGACATTTTATTCCCTGACCCACAGAGTTTAACTGAGGGATTGCACCTTGTGGGGGCAAAGCAGAAATGTCAAAAACCTTTTCAGATTTTCAGCCTCCAGTTCTTCAAATATAGAGACAGAAACCAAACTAACTTAAAGTTTTCAAGATTATTTTTTCCTGCCTTTTCAGATGAAAATCCTTATATTTATGCCATGGATTATCCATGTTAACCAGGTAAAAAAAAATCACCTTGAGTCAGTTTGAATCAGTTACACCTCAGGGCCCACCAGGAGCTGATTATCCATCCCTGTGTTTTATTCCCGCTCTAGAAATTTGATTTCTTGCCTGTCACCATGTGTTGTCCCAAGTTTGACACTTCAGCCACTAAAGGGACCCCGAAGGAATGAAATTTTGGCACCGGGGTTTTCCATATCCCTCTTCCCTACAAGTGGAAACTGTTGGGACCCAGGACATTCCTCTGGGTGATTCCAGACCCTGGCAGGGGGCTCAGAGACCTTGGCACAGAGTCACAAACACCTGTGCCTTTGACTTTAGTCCATAGAAAGAGTTACCAACTTTGTGTGAAGATGTACAAGCCACAAGAGTTTGAGTAGAATAATAGTTAATTTGTCCACAGGGTGAAAAAGTAGAATTTTGGGGATTTAGAATGGGGGTTCAAGAAGCAAGATGGAGGAATCTGTGTCCTGTCCTTCTTGTCCTCCTTCTTCTTGTCCTCCATCTTCTGGGTGATGGTGACACTTCTGGATTGGTTTAGAGTAGAGACAGACTGTCTAACATAGGTGATAGGTATTGGAAAATTATTGTAAATAAAGTACAGGTAGTTTTTAGTATAAAAAGTTAACACCACCCCAAGGGCAGGGACTGTGCCACAAACTGACCTGCTGGACAGATCTCAGCAGGTCAGAGAAAGAATGGAACAGATAAAAGAAAATTTAAAACCTTGAAAAGCAGAGCTGAGGAATCTCGACTTCTTCTTCGGTCGCAGGGCTGGGAAAAAGAGACTTTTTAATAGCTCGGGAGCCATTTCAGCACAGAAAACCCGAGAACAAAAGTGCAATCAGTTCTGTGCCACTTCCAGCAGGAATGGGAATGGGAATGCAGGAGGAAATGAGGAAGGTGCAGCTGGAGAAGCTGTGAATGGGTTTCAATCAGCGGCTCCTTTTTTGTTGTTGCAAAGAGGGGATTAGGGCAGGTCCCAGGGCAGGGCATAAAACCTCCTGTCCCAGAGCTTCGGCTCCCAAAATCACCAGGAAAATCCAAAGGGCAGCCGGCGGTGGCTCCCATGGCTGTGCCCTGGTGCTGCTGCTGGCCCTGGGCCGTGCCCGGGCAGGGAGCTCTGCCACGGCTGGGCTGGGGCACTGCCCGTGCCAGGGACACCTGTGCCAGGTAAGGGCCTCCAGCCCCGGGCACTGCCCCCTGTGCTCCTGGGCATCCCTGCCCTGTGGCACTGCCACCTCCAGCCCCGGGCATCCCTGCCTTGTGGTACTGCCATCTGTGCTCCCGTGTCACAGACACATTTTATGAAAAATCCTTTCCTTGGGATTTTTCCTTCTGAGAAGCTGGGAGGCCTCAGGAACAAAATGTAAACAATGGTTATCTGCTGCTGTGGAATGCAGCAGGTGCATCTGGGATTGGTCTCATGTGGTTGTTTTTAATCAATGGCCAGTCACAGTCAGCTGGCTTGGACTGTCCCAGACACAAGCCTTTGTTATCATTCCTTCTTTTTCTATCCTTAGCCAGCCTTCTGATGAAATCCTTTCTTCTATTCTTTTAGTATATTTTTAATATAATATATATGACAAAATAATAAATCAGCCTTCTGAAACATGGAGTCAGATCCTTGTCTCTTCCCTCATCCTCAAACCCCTGTGAACACGGTCACACTCCTGGGCATCCCTGCCCTGTGGCACTGCCACCTCCCGCCCTGTCCCACCTTACACAGCCTTTGTTCATGGCCAGAGCTGCTCTGCTCCCTCCTCTGGGAGCAGGGAATAACTGGGGGGTTCCACTCCATTTTCTGTCAGTTCTCCTCCTGGAGAAGCCTCGGAGGTGTCCCCAAAGCCAGCTGGGAGTGGCTGTCCCTGGTGAGCACTGGGTGTCCCTGGGTGTCACTGCCCTGCCACCACCTCTGGGCTGAGCTCCAGCTCTGCCCTGCAGCCCCCAAAGCCCGAGCCAGAGGGAACCCAGCACCAGTTCCAGCCCTAACTGCAAATCTGGGTCAGCAGTCTGAATTTCTGACTGGTGCACAATTAAAGTGTGGCAGCGAGGGCTGGAGTGACCAATCAATACAGAATAACAACCTGTTAATAAGCACAAAAGTAATTGCCTGCTCTGAGCTCCTGTACTTCAGTTTTTTCAAGGTGCTGCAGCAATTGCCAGCTTTTAACCTCCTTGCTGCAGCAAGAGAAGAGCTGAGAGTAAAACCGCCCTGGTGAAGGAGTGTGCTAAGGGATGGGGATGGAACCTGGAACCCCACGGGGATGGGAATAGAACCTGGAATGTGAATTGGCATAGAATCTGGAACGCCATGGGGGTGGCAATAGAACCTGGAACAGGAATGGGAATAGGACCTGGAACTGCCACAGGGATGGGAATAGAACCTGGAACCCCACAGGGATGGGAATAGAACCTGGAATCTGAATGGGGATAGAATCTGGGAGCCCATGGGGATAGGAATAGAATCTGGAATCTGAACAGGAATAGAACCTGGAACTGCTAAAGGGATGAGACTAGAACCTGGAATCTCAATGGGAATAGAACCTGGAACCCCATGGGGACAGGAATCAAATCTGGAATCTGAACAGGAATAGAACCTGGAATCCCATGGGGATGGGAATAGAACCTGAAATCTGAATGGATATGGGAATAGAACCTCAAACTCCCCACAGGGATGTGAATAGAACTTTGAATGTGGATGGGCATGGGAATAGAACCTGAACTCCACAGGGATGGGAACAGAAGCCAAACCCCACAGGAATGCCTGGCTGCTGTCCCTGTGCCCTGCAGGGCCCGGGTTCCTGCCCTCCCTCCTGCTCAGCTCTGTGTTTGTGATTGCTGGCAGTGCCTGCATTGGAATTTGCTGCTGCAAACGCCTCAGGTCTGCCTGAGGGGCAGCCAGGTGGACTCGGGGCTGGCCAGACGTGGCTGCTGGAAGCTGATGTGCCCTGTGCCCTGCCCAGCTCCGTGGCAGTGCCCCCAGAGCAGCAGCCCCTGTGTGTCCCTGTCCCCTCCTGTCCCAGGGCTGGCTCCAGACCCTCGGTTCCTCCCCACCTGCTCTGCAGAGCCCTCACACCCTTCCCGTGGCCACCACAGGGTCCCCAATGACCACTCTGCCCTTGGGGCCCCTCTTTTCCCCAAAACCCATGGACAGCACTGTCCCCATTGGGGTGACACTGGCTCACCCTGTACTGTCCCAGCTGTTCATGTCTGAGGGTGCCTCCCTCAGCTGGTCCCACCTCATCATTCTAAGGAGTTCTCTGGGACTGAAAGGAAGACTTTCAATCTTGCAGCAATTTTATGCCTCGATTTTGGCTTTTTAGAGCTCTGAAGGTGCCATTTCAGAACTTACTGTATCTTCTTGAGCCTTTTAAGTTTGATTATGAGAACCCACATTGTCGACAAGTGGCTCAAGGGTTGGTGTCATCAGCAGAATTTGGGGTTCTTTGATTGCAGGGCAATTTTACAGCACCTGGCCTGCTGGGACTGGATGGGCTCCATCTCTCTGTTAAGAGTAGAAGAATTTCAGCTCATGAACTGTCAGAACTTGTTGAGAGTGCTTTAGACTAGGTTTGAAGGGGAAGGGGATGCGGCTGGGCTGGCTGGAAGCAGGCCCAAGGGGGGTAAGGATGAGTCAGGGGTGAAATCAGCAGCCCAGCTGAGTTCATGTATACCAGTGTGTCACCAGCATCTTTTCATAAAAATCCTTTCTTTAGGATTTTTCCTTCTGGGAAGCTGAGGCTTTAGAAAAAGAATGTAAACAATGGTTATCTGCTGCTGTGGAATGCAACAGGTGGATCTGTGATTGGCCCATGTTGCATGTGTACAATTAAGGGCCAATCAAAGACGGAGCTCTCTCTGGGACAGAATCAGAGAGAGCTCCTTTGTTTAGAATTCCTTTTCTATTCTTACCTTAGTAAGCTTCTGAGAACTTTTCTCTCTATTCCTTTTAGTATAGTCTTAATGTAACATATATCATAAAATAATAAATCAGCCTTCTGAACATGAAGTCAACATTCTCGTCTCTCTCTTCACCCTGAAAGACCCTTGCAAGCCCAATAACACCAGGGCATGCAGCATGGGTAACAAATGAGAAGAGCTGGAGGCCATGGTCCAACAGCAGAGCTGTGATGTAATTGCCATCAGGGAAACGTGGTGGGATGGCTCACATGGCTGGGGCACTGCATGGGATGGCTACAAGCTCTTCAGGAGAGACAGGAAAGGGAGAAGAGGTGGAGGGTGGCCCTTTATATTAGGGAAGCTTTGGACACCATAGGTATTGAAACTAATGAGGATGGAGTTGAATTCATATGGGTGACAATTAGGGGAAGGCCAACAAGGCTGACACCCTACTGGGAATCTGTTATTGTGCACCCAACCAGGAAGAGGAGGTGGAGAACTCATTCTATAAACAGCTGGAGAATGTTTCAGGATCAGCAGCCCTTGTTCTTGTAGGTGACTTTAACCTGCCAGACATCTGCTGGGAACTCAATACAGCAGAAAAGAGGCAGTCCAGGAAATTTTTAGAGTGTGTGGAGGACAATTTTTTGTCCCAGCTGGTGGGTGAGCCCACAGGGGAGGGACTGTGTTGGATCTGCTGTTTGCACATAGAGATGGGTTGATGGGAGATGTGGTGGTTGGAGGCTGCTTGGGGCACAGTGATCATGAAATTATAGAGTTCTCAATATTTGGTGAAATCGGAAGGAACATCAATAAGATTTTACATTGGACTTCTGGAGGGCAGACTTTGGCCTGTTTAGGAGACTTATTCAGAGAGTTCCTTGGGAAGCCGACCTTAAAAACAAAGGAGATCAGGAAGGGTGGGCATGCTTCAAAGCAGAGATCCTGAGGGCACAGGATCAGACTGTCCCTGTGTGCCCAAAGATGAGTCAATGAGGCAAACACCCAGCCTGGATGGGCAAGGAGGTTTTGGAGGAACTTAGGAATAAAAAGAGGATGTATCATCTTTTGAAGGAGGGTCAGGTCTCTCAGGAAGTATTTAAGGGGGTTGCTAGGGCATGTAGGGGAAAAATTAGGCCAAAGCTCAGTTCACACTTAATTTGGCAACTTGTGTAAAGGATAATAAAAAATGGTTTTACAAATACATTAATAGGAAAAGGAAGGGTAAGACCAACCTTTGTTCTCTACTGGATGCTGGAGGGAACTTAGGAACTGCAGATGAGGAGAACTTATTCCTACTCCCATATCTTTGCCTGAGAGCCCCTTAATTTCAAAATTATAATAATTCAGAGGAGGGAGTTTACATTTCCCATTTCAGGGGAGGCTCCTGCCTTCCTCAGCACACGCCTGACTTTTCAAACCAGGACAGGACAGTGAGCTGGGAGCTGTGTCCATCTGTGGAAGGTAGGACGGCTCTGCAGGAAGACCTGGAATGGTTGGATGGATGGGCAGAGTCCAATAGGATGATGTTTAATAAGTCCAAGTGGCAAGTCCTGCATTTTGGCCACAAGAATGTGCTGTGCCCAGCTCTGGCCCCTCAGCTTGGGAAGGACCTTGGGACACTGAGCACATCCAGAGAGAGGGGCTGGGAGCACAAACCCTGAGAGGAGCCCCTGAGGGAGCTGGGGGTGCTCAGCCTGCAGAAAAGGAGACTCAGGGGTGCCCCCATCACTGCACAGCTCCTGAAAGGGGCCTGTGCTCAGCTGGGGCTGGGCTCTGTCTGCAGGAACTGACACAACCAGAGCACACAGCCTGAGCTGTGCCAAGGGAAATACAGGTTGGATATCAGGAAAAAGGTTCTTTATGGAAAGGTGATGAAGTTCTGGAATGGCTGCCCGGGGAGGTGGTGCAGTCCCCATCCCTGGGTGTGTTTAACAAGGCCTGGATGTGGCACTGGGTGCCAGGGTTCGGGTGAGGGGTTGGGGCTGGGATGGACTCGATGGTCTTGAAGGTCTCTTCCAACCCAGGGATTCTCTGATTATTTTAATGTGAGATCCTGAGGCCTGCACACCTGCTCAAGGCCTGACTGAAGCTGTAAAAACGAGCTCCAGCCTCCCCTGGTCCTTCAGGCTGCCATGTCCTCTGGGGACATTTCAGAGATTTGGGCTCAGTTTCTGTGGCTGTCGCTGCTCAGCAGCTCGGGCAGGGCAGTGCCTCTGTGGGGTTTTTAATTGTGAGGTTGTAAAGCACAGCAGGACTGGGCTTAACCCCTCACTTCCAGCAGGAAATTGATGGTGAAACTGCCCTGTCCCTCATGGACTCTCAGTGCTGCTAAAGGAGCAACTTCTATCCCTGATTTCACTGAAATATAATTCAATACAGATGCTACACAAATATAATAAACCACAAATGTGTTGCTTCCCCTCTTCCAGTAGCTTGGTGTTTTTTTTCCTTTTTTCCCATAACTGGACACTGCAAATGCCTGAAGAATTTAAGGGTGAGGGAAGAACAAAGTGAGATTCCAGGCACTTTTCCTGAGGAGCAGCCCTGGCTGCAGCCAGGCCCTTCCCAGCGGGATGCTGATGGGAAGGAGTTGTCAAAATCCACAAGTCACTGCTGGAGTGTTTTAGCAGCTCCTGCCAGCTGGGAATCCTGAGAGATTGGCTTGTTAAAAGGACTCCACAGGTGTCACCAGCAGGAGCAGAGCCCTTACAAATCTTATCTGTACAGAAGGAAATGCTGCAGCTTCCCCCCTCCTAGTGCTGCCTATCCAACAGCAGATTGGAAAAATCAAAAGTTTGGAAATGTCTCCTGTAATTCTCTGGCATTCACAGACTTTGGATAAACAAAAGTGACCTTACACTGATTTATTTTACTTCAGAGTGTTACATCAGAGTTGTGGTGAGCACCAAGTTCTATAATTACACTCCTATTATATCCAAGTGGCCTCATTTGTAGGGAAAAAGTCACAATTTGATCATTCCTGGCTCTTTCAGGGGGGTGAATCAGGAGTTTCACAGAATCCAGCTGGCCCTACAGAAAGTAACAGCGAGGGATGGGGCTGTGGAGAGCAGCAGGATGAGATCAGGGCTGCTCTGCTGCCTGCAGGAGATGGCTCAGCACCTCCTGACACCCCTCTGCGCTGGAAATCCCCTGGGTGCTGAGCCCTGGCTGCCACAGGAGCTGCTGGGAATGAGCTCAGATGCCCAGACACTGCATGGGAATGTGCCTGAGCTGCTGAGGACACCAGAGTGCCATGGAGAGGGTGCTGGGAGGGCCTAAAGGAGACAGAAATCCCTGCCAGAGGAACCCCAGAGCTGGGAAAGGCAGGATGCCCTGATCAATTAGGTAATTATTGCAATCAATCATTCAGAGATAAACACAACTACTCGAGTTGCAATCACAAAAGAATTCAGGAGCAAAGATGCCCATCCAGCAACCCTGAAGTTTGCCTGAGTGATAGCAACAGAACAGGAAATCACATTTACATCAGTATTGGAATTAAATAAACGCATCAGTGCCACAAGCACAACAAATAAAAGCAAGATTCCACATGTAGGGAAAGTGCTTGTGTCTCCTGGGTTATAAATGATATTTTTCTTTGTCATTGGTGCTCCTGCTTCTTCTGCTGAATAAATAATCCCACCTGATTTCCCTGCTCCACATGATCTGTGCAGGCAAATAATATTTTCATTTCTCTTCCCCTCGCCTAGGAGGAAATCTTTCCTTTCTATCAGGAGATGGCTGCATGGGAATATTGGTCAATGATGTATGAAATGAGGGGAAGAGTGAGAGAGGCTGTCTGTAGGTAACTCAGATTGAGATTTATCTAAAATAACAGGATATTGTTAGATGTTATTTCTGTGGGTTTAGCCCCTCAGTGAGTGGCATTTCACAAACCAGAGGGAACAACATTTTTCTCACCTGACTTTGTGTGTGCTTCAGTTCTTTCTGCTGGGGAGACCCAAACTGTTCCTGTGTGCCACAAATCCTGGGGTGACACAACCTCAGAGAAATGTGTTCCCCATTTCTTGGGAAAGGATCCCTATTTTGGGAAGAAGGAGGCTCTTTTTGTTTCAGGAGGATCTGACTCACTGTCTGGATTTGAAAAGCCAGGTGTCTGCTAAGGAAGGCAGGAGCCTGCCTTGAAATGGAAAATATAAACCCCCTCCTTCCAAATAATTATATATATAATATAAATATTAAATAATTATCTATATAATATAAATATTATACAATCTATAATATTATATAATATATAATTATAATTATATTGTCACGGACATATTTTCTGAAACATACTTTTGCTAGGATTTTTCTCCTGAGAAGCTGAGAGGCCTCAGAAAGGAAATGTAAACAATGATTATCTGCTGCTGTGGGACGTGGCAGGTGCATCTGTGATTGGTCTCATGTGAATTGTTTCTACATGATGACCAATCACAGGTCCAGCTGTGTCAGGACTCTGGTCTGTTATGAGATTTTATTATTCATTCTTTTCTAGCCTTCTGATGTCTCCTTTCTATCTTTCTTTTAGTATAGTTTTAGTATATAAGTTTTTTAATATATTGTAAAATAATAAATCAGCCTCCTGAAACATAGAGTCAAGATTCTCATCTCTTCCCTCATCCTGGGGACCTCAAACACCACCACATTATACATATAATTTATAATTATGATATTATATATTATAATTCTAATTTTGAAATTAAGGGGCTCTCAGGCAAAGATATGGGAGTAACAGTTCTTTAGTGGGAAAATTAAAATACAAGTGGAATAGTACAAAACACCCCTACCAGAGTGAGGGCAGTCCCTGCCCCCTGTGTGCCAGGGCGGTGTCCCAGCCCCATCCCATGGGGCTCAGCCCTCCTGCAGTGCCAGCTGTGGCTCTGCTGCAGCAGGGATCCTGCACAAGGGGGGAGTTTTCCTCTGCAGCTCCAGGGCTGCTGCAGATGGGCCTGGGCTCCCTCTGGCCATGCAGGGCAGCAGAAAGCTGCTCCTCTGGCAATGCAGGGGGCAAAGGCTGCTGTGCTGTGCCAGGCCCAGATTGGATCCAGGGAGGAATGCTTGGCTCCTCCCCTGGGCGGAGCATCTCCCCATGGGATGCTGGGATTGGATCAGCCCTGCAGGGACACTCAGTGGCCATGGACAGCAGAGATCTCCTGCAGGGAGGGTTGGTGTGGGAGAGAGAAAGGAAAAACTGCCCCAGGAACAGCAGAGAACTGCCCCAGCTCTGACAGATGGGGACAGAACTCACACCCCCAATAACATCTTGTAACCTAAATCACCTCAGTGAATGTGCTGCTGGCACTGGGAATGCCCAGGAAGCCACAAATGTGGTTCAGGGCTGTCACTGAGAGGGGAAAACAGACAGTTGTGTTTGGGAAACATCCCAGAAGATGCTGGGACACCCCTGGAGCCAGGCTGGCACAGCCCAGGGGGACAGAGTGGGACAGAATTCGGCTGAGGGTTGGGAACTGTGAAGGCAGGAGAACCACAAAGCCTCCAGGAACTCCAGCTGCACGTGGACATCCCAGCTCTGGCTCTCCCTGGAGGCAGAACCCAGACAGAGGCACTGCAGGAGCTGAGCTCAGACACAAGCCAAGCTTTTACCAGAGATCTGCACCCCTTTGCCCCCCTCAGGAGGATATTTCACTTTCAGGCACCTGGGGGAAGACAAACCTAAAACAGAGGCAGAAATTTAAAAACATGAGCAAAATCGACCTATCTGGAGCTCAGCTAAGCCCCAGATGACTGGCAACACCCTTCTTGTTCCATGGGGAACATTCCAAGGGCTTGAGCTATTTCAGGCATCATCTCTTCCCACCACAAAGGAGCCTGGGTGGCAGAGAGTGCAAAACCTGAAACATGAGGGCTGTTCAAAACATCTCTTAGCAACCCAGAGATACCCCAAAGTCACTGCTGCAGGAGAGCACTGGTGCCAGTGCTTGTGGGATTTCTGCTTTCCTTGGATGCTGGTGAGGAATTCATAAGCAGATGCAGGGAACTCGACAGCCTTTACCTTTTTATCTCACCCATTCTTATGCAGGTAATTGTCTAATCCTCATTTGAAGCTCCCCAAGGTCTTTGCCTCAGTAATTGAAGTTTCAGTCGTGCTCTGGGGTTTGAAGAGCGAGAGGAATTCAGAGGATGTTCCTTTGTGCTGGAATCCAGGCTGTTCCAGCTGGGGGCTGCTGAGAACAGCAGAGATTTCAGCACCAGAGCCAGGGCGGGCATGCAGGGGTGGCAGAGCCCCAGAGGCCACCCAAATCCTGATGGAATTGCAGAGCTGGAGCCTGAAGGACACCCAGAGCTCAGCACTCCTTCCCTCCCGTACACAGTGTCCCATTTCCCACAGGTCAGCAGGGAGAGCTCTGTCGCAGACATCTTTTTCTCTAAAAATCCTTTCTTCAGGATTTTCCCTTCTGGGAAGCTGAGGCCCCAGAAAAAGAATGTAAACAATGGTTATCTGCTGCTGTGGAATGCAACAGGTGAATTTTTGATTGGGCTATCTTGCATTTTTATAATTAATGACCAATCAAGGACCAAGCCATCTCAGACAGAGTCTGAGAGATCTGGCTTTGTTATCATTCATTCTTATTTTTTTCTATTCTTAGCTTAGCTAGCTTCTGAGGAAACCTTATCCTTCTATTTCTTTTTAGTATAGTTATAATGTAGTATATATATAATAAAATAATAAATCAAGCCTTCTGAACATGAGGTCAACATTCTCGTCTCTTCCTTCACCTGAAAACCCCTGTGACCACAGTCACAGTGCTCCTCCCTCTTCACTGTTCTGTGCAGAAAATGGCCTTGGGTTTTCCTGGGGTGAGGGAGGGAGGGAGGTGCTCAGTGCTGCTCTCCAGAGGTTCATTCCAGATGTGGGGCAGTCACTGAGTGCTCAGGTGGACTCTGCTCTGACAGGCAGAGCTTCCTTCAGACCCCAAAAGGAAAGGGCAAAACACATCCCAGTGAGCAGAGAGGAAAATGGGAAAATCTGCCAGAGCTTCTGTAAGGGGTAGTGAGGAGAGGGGGAAAAACCTTGTGGTAAGAGAGGGGAATCCCATGAGAGGGGAAAACAAACCATGTGATAAAACAAACTATTCAGTGAAATATAAGCACTACTCAGTGCAAATCTCCAATCACCCAGTGCAGAACAACAACTAAATAACCATTTAGTGCCGTACAACAAGCTTCCATCAAAGAAGGTTTTTTCTGAATGTCCTCCCCACTCAGGTGAGCAGGGATAACCATCCAGGAAGTTTAACCAAGTCATATTTTAAATTTAGATAATTTTAAATCTCTTGCTAAGGGCTCCTGCAAGATTCCAGAGCTAAATGCTCTGTTGTCTTGGTTTGGAAAGCCAGGAGTCTGCTAAGGAAGGCAGGAGCCTCCCCTGAAATGGAGAATGTAAACCCTCCCCACCCCTCCCAATTGCTATAAATTTTAAATTAAGGGGCTCTCAGGCAAAAAATATGGGAGCAGGAAATAACAGTTCTTTAATAGGGAAAAGAAAAAAAAAGATAAAATAAACAACGCAGTTCACTAGAACAACACTGACAGGGTCAGAACCCAGCCTGACACCCTGTGGGTCAGGGTGTTGGTGGCAGTCCCATTGGAATTGTGGCTCAGCCCTCCTGCAGTGTCAGGGGTGGTTCTGCTGGAGCAGGGATCCTGTAGAGAAGGATGGATTCTTCCTCTGAAGATCCAGGGGAAGGAGAGGCAGCTGCTGTTCCTCTGGGGAATCCAGTGGAGAAGCCGTGCTGGTGTCTCAAAACCTCTGGATTATATCTGGGTAGGAATGCTTGGCTCCTCCCTCTGGGCTCACATCTCCCAATGGGATGCTGTAGTTCTTATCAGCCATGCAGGGACATTCAATAGCTGTTATCAGCAATGTCCCTCCCAGGGAGGTGTGATTGTGGTCACTCAAAGAGAGAGATAAGGCAAACTGCCCACTTGACAAAGGTAATCTGCCATACAGATGGGAATGGAAAACATCTTGCATTGCAATCTTCAACATCTGCATTTCCTGGCTGTCTCCACAAGGACATTCTCACCACCCCAGGGTGCTCCAGGCCCTGTCCAGCCTGGCCCCATCACCCCCCTGAGCCAGAGAGGTGTCAAACACCCGAGCTCCGGGAGAAGGGTCCTGCAAGGAAAGGGAAGGGCTGGAAATTTGTTTACTGGATCTCAGTCTGAGGTGAGTTTTAGCTCTCTCATGAGGCTTTAGCCACATAATTGCAAATAGTTATTTTAGCTGAACTTCATAACTCTGGGTTGCAGTGATTAAACTGAAATTGCCATCCCAGACCTGCAGGAAGATGAGTCCTAATAACAACTGTTAAATCTCAATATCACATTCAGCCACCTCAGTAATCTGTTTAAAAAAGCAAACATCTGCAATCTCATTATCAAGCAGCCCAGGGGCTGAAACCTCCCAAGTGAATGTATTGGGAAAGAGAGAAATTTTGCTTAAAAAGGAAGCTTATCTCATCAGGATGAAAAATCTCAGCCAAGGAAAGCAAAATGTGCTGTAAAACTTAACCACAACCTTTTTTTGCCTCTCAGTGTCTGAGAAATTAAAATTCTCCCCCTCTGAAATTGAGGTCCAGCCCATCTTTTAGAACAATGGCTTCAGGTTTATCACAGTCAGCATGGAATTGTTTCCTTCTGACAAGCACAGCTAACACAACAAATATCCTCACATTCTTCAGAGCTGCTGGTACATAAATAAAACTAATCCCTGCCACCAGGACAGCTCTCAGTATTTCAGTGTGATAACAATGCTCTGGAGCATTCCATCCTGCACAGCCCTCATCCATCCCAGGGAGCCAGGGCAAGAGAGAGGAACCAAATGTTGAGGCTGATCTTGCTGAATGTTTTTGGGTGGCTGAGCAGAACCCTGGCTGCTGCATTATGGTAAATAATCCCATAAAATAATAAAGAAACACATAAAATAATCCAGAAACTCAGTTTCACACAACTCACAGCACTGCTGCTGCTTCAGCTGCTCCTGGAAAACAAAGTTTCTTGGGAAGGAGGACAAAAAATATCATAACATTCATTAACTCCACCCTGTTTCTGTAAATTTGAAGGATTGCAGAGATGTGGACAGAGTTAACCAGCACTGCAAAGCACATTTTGAAGCACTCCATTTTACATTTTCAGTTCTCTACTGTTTTTCTGTGAAATCCAGAATGAGGGGGCTCTACCTCCAGGAACAATTTAAGCCTTAAATGCACATATGACTGAGTAATTACCCAGCAACTCCTCTGAGCATCCAGCTGGATTCAGATGAACTCAGGGAGGAGCACAGCAATAGGTTTGATGTTACAGAATTCACTTCTCCTGGTGGGAAGCAGATGCTGAAGGCTTTGGAAGCACTCTGATGTCCTTGATTTCCTTCCCAGCAGAAATGCACTGGCTTTAGAAGGGGTGCTTCTAATTAAACTGTTAAATGCATGTTGTTAATGTATTGTGGTTAATAAATAAATGTGGGTTCAAGCCTCAGCATTAAAATTTGAATATGACAAAATGTGGGGTTGTGTAGATCTGGGGGTTTATTTTAGCAGGATGTCAAAGACAGATCAGATCCCATTCTGCTTTTCAAACATGGAATTTCTACCCGTGGAAAAGTGACAAATGATGGAGAGCTGTCCTGTGAGCAGAGGACTGCTTGAGGAACAGTGGAAATAATATTTTGCTACTGACTTTCCTTGGAATGGGCAAATTCCCTTCATCCCCCCAGCCAATCCATAGCTGTGCAAAGCAGGGCACTGAGGATGTGCTGCTATTCCAGACCTTGCACTGGACACTAATCTTCTTATGCTCCTAAATCAGCTGCCTGATTTAGCCCAGGACAGCCTGACATCTCTGCTCCTTCACCAGCTCTGCCTCAGTGTCCCCCTGGGCAGATCAAACCAGGATAATGAATATTTCCTGGTTTTATTTCTATTTCCTGAATTACAACTGACCAGTGTCCAGCCCAGGGCAGCAGCTCTGTCCTTGCCTGGGGTCAGGGACAGCAAAGCAGATTCCAAATGGGAGCACCTGAAGGTTTCCCTGCCAGGCTCCCACACCAGGCCATGCTGTTACACAAGACTTAGATTAAAAATCAGAAATTGCTGCAAAAATATTGGTGAAAGGGCTGGCCAGGGAGTGTTTCAATAACTTCTGTTAAAAACATCACATGCTCCAGCTCGGCTCCAGTTCTGCCATAAGAACAGAAAAGCCAAGTAGGTAATTTTTTAATTACTTTTTTGCCATTAGGACAGTGTCTTTTACCCAGAAGTTGAACACAGATGGCCCTCAAGACACCTGTAATTCTTTCTCCTCAGTAATAAACATGCAAAATGAATAATGAAGAGGCACCTGAAGCCATTGGAAGCCCTGTCCACAAGCAACACTTGCTGTGACTCCATAATTTTATTTTTCTTTCTAAATAAAAGATACTAAAATGGGTTTTTTGTCCTAGTAACACTGAATATATCATTGCAAGAAGAGGCCTGGGTGTGATAGCAGAACTGATAAGGCCAGGAAGGAATTAGGAGGAAACTGTTTTAGATGTGGCTGAAAAGACCCCAAATGGCAGCACCAGCAGCTGTGCCTGTGGAAAACTCAACAAAGCTGGGAATGCCCAGGGAAACCAGGAAAACACAGCCAATCCCACACGGACATCACCCCCAGAGCAGCAGCTGGAACTGCACAAGGAGAAAACTTCCAGGCCATTTTGGGAGAGGATCCCAGGACTCAAAGAAATGAAGAATCTAAATTCCTGAGTTATTTCCATGTGTACACTGAGTAGGAAACATTCACAGGGATGTGGTGAAAATACCTGGTTTGAACCAGGAAGGGAAGGAGTTCACTGAGGACAGCCAGGAAATTCTGCTTTTGTCTCCAAAGCAGCCCAGGCTGGCAGCAGCTGCGCCAGCCCCTGTCACTGTGATATTTTCAGAAAAATCCCTTCACCAGGATTTCTTCTGCTGGGAAGGTGGGAAGCCTCAGCTTCTCCATGTTCTGCTCCTCTGGAATGTGGTCTGGGGATTGTTTATCCAAACATGGGAATTGGTTTTAATTAATGACCAATCACCATCAGCTCTGTCAGACTCTGAGTCAGTCAGGGATTTTTATTATTCATTCTTGTTAAACCTTCTGATGTATCCTTTCTCTTTCTTTAGCATAGTTTTAGTGTACCAATATAATAAATAAATATAATAAATGTAATATAATGCAATATAATGCAATATAATGCAATGTAATATAATGTAATATAATGTAATGTAATGTAATATAATATAAATTATAATATATATAATTGTATTATGATAATATAACAATATTATTATATAATAGATATTATTATAACATATAGTATGATAATATGATGATATTATATGATATGATATGATATGATATGATATGATATGATATTATATTATATTATATTATATATCAGCCTTCTGAGACCATGGAGTCAAATTCTCATCTCTCACCTCATTTTTGGGACCCTCACAAACACCACAAGCCAGCCTTGGAGCAGCAGTGGGACAGGACTGAATTTCAGTGGATGGATGAGCCTGGAGGGATTTTCCAGCCAGGATTATTCTGTGGCTGGGACTCAGGTGTGACCCCAAAAACAATCCTGGTGAACAGCAGCATCTCCAGAGCCTCCATGGGACTGGCACCTCAGCCACAGCCAGCACTCCATGGAGCTGCCCTCAGCTGGCCCAGCCAGACATGGAGATTTTGTCAATATTCCCTTTATTTGGGGAGGGGAGAGAATAAAGGTGAAACAGCAGCCTGGCTTTTAAGTTATAATAAAACTCCTGCAGCTCCTGGGATTCTCCCAGCTGAGATCAAGTTTGGACTCCTGAGTTTTTAGACAGCACCCTGGTGTGTGATGCTCACTGCTGTTGCCAGGGCCCACAGTGACAAGCCCTGCTGTAAGGACAAGCAATTTAATTTTATTTCATTATTTATTACTGGGGTAGAATGCACTGAAGCACCAGAACTGCTGCTGTTCCATGCTGATGGTGGCACAGCCTCACTGGCCCATGCTGCTCTGCCAGCCTGGGGTCTCAGTTGTGGTTTTGGTATTTCACTCTCTGCTCTGGCTGGGATTTGATCTTTGCTGTGTTCTGGTTTGTACTTCAGGGCAATCCCTTGCTGGAGACACTCAGGCTGCTTGTCACAGAGCTCTCAAACAGAAGAACTGTTCACAAATTCTGTGTGTCTGGGGCTGTGCAGGATGGGAACATGCTCAGGAGCTGTGAATCTTCCAGAACATTTGAGCACAAACTCCTGGCAGAACAGAAATACATCTTCACACTTCATGTTTTAATGAAAACAATCAGCACATTCCAGTGGGTGTTTTCTCCATTTATGTATTTTCATTCAAAATGCATCTTCATACATTCTTTATAAGTATTTTACTTCAAATATTTAATGAACATCACAGAAAATGCAGCATAGAATCAATTTGGCTTTTCTTTAATAAACTATTCCTAAGGCACTACACATATGGCTACACCTTAACACATAAATAAGTGTGCAGTGGATCAGAGTCTGGATTATTATTACTCATAACTAAGAGAGGACTGTGAATGTATTTTGCTTTTCAAAATTCAGGAACAATCCAGCAGAGGCTTTTGAGTTATCACAGGAGTCAGCAGGTGTTCTGTGCATGAGGAATTGGAGAGCTCAAGGCCTCAGAGCTGTGAGCACTCCTTGGTTTGAAGAATTTAGAAAGGTAAATAGGTGCAAGAAATAATAATGGGAAATTCCATTTAATGCAGGACAAAGGCAGGGAGATGTAGGATTATTCTTCATGAAGGGAGTAAAGCTTGGCAAGGAGCTCAAACCAGGCAAAACCTTCAGACAGCTTTCCCCAGCTGAATCCATCAGTGGATTGTACAAATCACAGAGGGGGAAAAGTGAAGATCCCTCATCCAATTCTAATCCAGCTGTGGAGAATGAAATTTTTATAAGTTAAAAAGGAAAATAAAATAATTAAAGCTGCAAGTTTTGATAGCTCTGCAGCTCAGGTGTAATTTTGTACAAAAATTACAGTTTGGTTAACTGAACCAAAACATTCAGTTTTTGGTTCAGGTAACCAAAACTGAATGTTATTTTAATGAAGTTTCACCCATTAGGTCACTAAGATCAGTCCATTTGTTTCCCTTGTTTTTCATTATCTTCTGTGGAGTCATTCTGCTTTTCTACTGGTGTAAACACATCCCATCCCATGCTGTTTAATTTCCTTAAAAATTTTATTTGCCCATTTCTGGTTTCAAGAGGACTTTAACTTGCAGGTGTTTAAATCAGCAAGGAAACAAAAAGATAATCTTAGAAGGAATTGGAGTCAACTCAAGCCATATTTTAATTTTATGACTGTTCATTTTCTTATACGGGCAATTCCCAGTCAACAACTCAGGTGAGAGAACATGACATTTTTAACCACTGAAATTCCATAATTTTGAAGTAACCATGGGCTTCTGGTTGTTATTGCTTAAGATTCAACAGAGGCTGCATCAGAAATGAGCCTTTGAGGAAACCAAGCCTATTATCCCTGCTAGCTGGGGCAATGGCAACCATCATGAAAGGAAAATTACTGCCATTATATCAAGAAACTAATTAGAATCAGATCATCAAGCTCCTTTTTACTGAAGCCTTGGTCTCCTGGCACGGGATAGGGTGATTTACCTCAGAGCACACACCAGGGCTGAGCTGAGTTGTTGGTTTAGTGCTTTTCTGATACTTCCAGAAATTCAATAAACAGCTCAAGAAGGCTCAGTGGCACTTGTGGATGTGGGCTGGCAGCTCTCAGGGAGGAAGGCTGGGAAGGCAGAGCTCAGGAAATCTGGCTCAGGATGGAGTCAGAGGGAATCAGCCTCTGCTCTCCCTGCATGGCCTGAGCAGAGCAGGAGCCTTCAGCTGAACTCTCAGACACAAATCCTGGCCTCGATTCCCTCCCTTTTCCCTTCTGGAGAGCCCTCTCTCTCCCAGCAGAGATCACTGAGGTATCAGATGGAAGGATCATGTGCACAGCTGTGCTCAAACATCTCAGACAGACAGGAGGGATCTCTGTGGTTCCCACAAGGAGACCTGGGCTGGCTCTGACAGTTTGTGTGAAAAACATTCACTCTCCTGGGAAAATGTAAAAAGTTTATAAAGGACCATAGGAGACAAGGACCACAGAGCAAAGGTTATTGTGGGATCAGCCAAGAGCACCCCTGCTAGTTTGGGAACACCCTTTACATCCTATTTCTATTGCATCAGCCTGTTGCATATTCATAAACAATTATGCATAGTAAACTTTTCCCCCAAACTAGTTTCATGTTCCAAGAATTGTTCAGCATGGCTCCTCCTTGGTTCCACCCTTTTAGAGCATGCAGATTCCTTGGTTGTGGTTTTAATCCATTCTTATCCCCTGTTTTTGGGCTTTGGTCCACTCTGCCTTCAGACCCTGAGTGCTGATAAGTGGAATATCTGCAGCAGGGTGCTCATCCTGTGTTCACTGGATGTTATCCCATCCCAGCAGCATTTTAACACAAAAACACTGATATCAGCTATTTCACTGAGCTTAATTAACAGCAGAAATAAAAACTTTATAACAAAGTTACTTTAACACCACACATATAAAATCCATTTTAATATTTGCAAAAAGCCAATATTTTAACATGTATCTATAACATTTGGGAAGCTCTGCACCCTGAAATCCCCATCATCCCCACACCTGGGAATCTCCTGGGCATGGCAGTGTCTGACCTGCCTGCCCAACTCCCTGCCAGCTTCCTCCCACCAACCTTCTCCTGCTGTGGTGCCTCAGCCTCTCAAATGGAGCACAATTATTTCACAAATATCTCAGGAAACTTGGGGGGAAAGCACAGCACTTATGAGGGTCTCATACTGAGGATGAGAAAGGTGATTCACTCCCACTGATACCACAAGCAATTAGACAATTAGCAAAGGTTAATAATGAATAACAAGCATCTGTCACAGCCCCAGTGAGAATCCAGGCTGCCATGCTGACCTTACAGGAGCCGTTTACTCTTTATGCCTTTGATTTCCCAGCACTCACCCTTATTTTCCCTGTCTTTGGAGAGTCATCAGTGTTTTAAATGTTCTTCAAAATTATATGAGTCAGTACAAATTGTCTTCCCATTAGTACTCTTAATTGGGTTTCAAGGCCATTTTAGGCATCTGCATGCTCCCAAGTCTAATAGGAACTCTTAAAAGCCTGAAATAATTTGGGATTATTGACACCTGAGGGTCATTCTATTAATGGGAGTTGAAGTTACCAGTTTTACAGTTGTTTTGTTTATAACCAGAGGGGAGGACAGGTTTACTCAGTAGCTGCAGCATTACTCAGCACAGAGACCTGAGGAATGTTCCAGAAAGCAGCAAGGAATTTGCCTGGTCCACAAATAAAATCACTATTTAAGATTATAGGGGCTACATTTATTGAGGGGATCTGCCTCAGAGTAGGACTGAAGTCCTCAAATATCTACACACAAAAGTGGCACAAACTGGTTGCCAAACTTCAAATTAATGTTTATTTTCTGAGGTATCAAACAGTTCCAGAAAATGAAGGGAGAAGTTCTTTCCCAAAAAATATAATCACCGAAAACAAGTCACCTCCTTCCCAGAGGGGAAATGCTCAGAGCAGCATTGATGTTCCTGCCCCCAGGACCATGAGACTCCTCAGAAATGAGCAATCTTCTTAAGCTCAGGAGAGATTAGAAAAGTCCTCTGAACTACAAAATCAGTCCAGGTTCTCCAGTAGAAATAATATTCCACCAGCAAAGGACTGGAAAGGAAAACAGAAAATCCCTTGCTGCTGTGACCCACAGCAGGTGTAGGGCACTTCAGTGCTTCAAGAAAATGGAATTAATAAGGAATGATTAAATTCTGTGGTTTTAGGCTACGCACAGAGTCAGGATGAAAAGCTGCCATTTCTAAATGAAAGCATTTGCTGAACTGGCAAAATAACTCATTGGTTTTAATCCAATCCTGAAGGATTCCCAAAAGAGTCAACCTGTTACCAAAGCAAACTGATCAATAAGTCCAGTATTGATCTGCCAGGAGCAGGGGATGCCTTTGGTGATCCCCGTGGAACCCCTTCCCACCACAGTGCACTGGGAATTCAGCAGGATGGGCCACAGGGAAATCACTGGGCAAAAATAATAAAAGGAGAGAAGAAAATGAAGGAATCTCAAGCCTTCACTAGACAGGTTTGATTCTCCTCTTTCCTATGAATTCATGTCATGTTCAGGCTGTAATATTCCTTGGAAAAACAAGGAAAAACCACAGCTCTCCAACATCCAACTATTTTAATCACCTACAATAACTCTGTACAATAATTTTTGATGCAAACCTGCAGACAAGCAACCAAACTGAGCTAGAAACCAACCCCTCTGGGTGTCCCTGGCACAGCAGGACCTGGGCTTTTCCCAGATTCACACCTTGCTGGGGTGAGGCAGCACTGAGTTATTCACACACAAAAGATCTGAGGCTGCTGGGGAAGATGGGAATTAGGAATTCAGTGTCCAGTGAGGAGCCGGATGTTTCCATACCCATGGATATCCATCCCTGTGAATGGAGATTTGATAATGCTGCCTCATGAACTTTATTGCATTTTCAGATGTTTTCCCATTGGGTTATTGAAGTTCTGTGAGAAGAGAGGACTCAGGAGGAAATCTGAAGGCACAAAGGAGGAAGATGAAATTTGCTGTTTCCCACCTCCTTAGGACAGGGTGAGGAAGGATATTTCTCCAGTTTAAAGCACAAGGAAGATCAGGAAGGCAGGGATGGCCTTGCTGATGGAGTGTTGTTTCCAACACCAATCCCAAAGCATAATTAACAACAGCTGCCTAAAATATGGATTTTCTGTTTTTCCCCTGTCTGAAACTCAGTGGACATGTTCACCATCTGATTGCTATGCAGAGCTCTGACGTGCCAGGGACACCTGCCAGTCTCCAGCAAAGATCAATCCATTTCCTAATTAGGGATGGGAGTTAATGGCAGCTGAAATGACCATTTAAAATACAGCAGGCCCTAAACAATGACTTCTCAGGGTGCTGCCTGCCCCAGAGCCTTTCCTTTGTAATCTGCTCAGCCTCTGCACTGGCCTGGATGATTTGTGGTGTCTGGGGGCTCCCTGGCAGCACTTTCTGTGCTGATAAAGAGGAGAACCTTGACTGTATCTCAAATTGTCAACAAATGCTTTCAAATTTCCTAGGAGTTCTTGCATTTGTCCTTCATATTTCCAGAGTTTAAAAAATGTTCCAGCCTGGATCTGCCCTTTCCTACAGAGTAATGCCCATGAGCATCTCATCATTGAGCCCCGTGAACTTTCCCCACAATCAAAATGTGCTTAATTCCACTGGCCTCACCCCATAATTCCCAACTGGATACCCAACCCTGTGGTGCCAGCCCAATTAATTCTGCTGGCATCATTAATTATTGGAGAAACACACCTGGCAAGAGTGAGTTTCACAGGCTAAAAGGGATGTTACATCTTTAATAGAAGGAGACATCAAAAAGCATTTTGCCCACAGCAAGGAATTCAACAATTGTGTTTAAATTTAATATAACAAGTAATAAAGAGTTGAGCTGGAGTCAAAGTCTGTCACTGGCTCTCCCACAATATTATTTATGGCTCTATATAGGCCCAGCTCCATGACTTCAGCAGGCAGAAACCTTAATACCTTGTGACACAACTGGGCTGAGCCATCTAATATCACCCACAAATCCCTGAAAAACAAACACTCCTTCAAATAATTATGCTGTTCCAACATCATAACTTCCCAGGCAGTGATGAAATGTCCTGGTTTAGGGAAGACCACTGAAAAGCCTTGTCTGTATCCTGGGCTTCAAATCAAAAACCTTTAATATTAGGATCACACTCTGCACTGAATAAATGTCAGAGAAATAAACTTGACGGAACAATATATTTTTCATGCCCTAAAATGAATTTTAAAAAGGACCTAGAACAGGAAACTACAAAGTCTTTAACCTCCAGGGGGAAAAAAATCAAATACCACCCAGGTCACTAATAATCTAATGTCAACTGTTGCCATAAAAAATGGGCAATGCTAAATAATGAAAGCATTTAGTGGGAGCTGTGGGGATCTGGGTTATTCTCAGTTATTCTGGGTTATTCTCTGTGCATGTTGATTAGATTTTTAAAGAAAAGGAAATGTTTCTCCCAGCCCTGTTTCCCTGTGGTTTTTAACCCAGAGCGTGGAATCTCTCACTTTATTTTCTAGATCCTTCCAGCTCCTCACCTCCCTCAGCCTGGCTGCCACGTTATCTTCCTGATAAGGAAAACACCTCAGAGCAGCCAGTGCAAGGTGAACCTTTGGGCTGGAGAGGTTTAGGGCACAAGGCAGGTCTGGCTGATCCAAACTGTACAGAATTCCATAATTAATTCCAGAATTCCAGATTCCTCTCTCCATGAGCTGCTGGCATTGAGCTGGCTCCTGCAGTTCCCTTCCACTCACACACCCCTCTGATCACTGCTCTCCTCTACATGGGCAGAAAAGGAACAAGAAATGTTTATCCCACTTAAATTATTTTAATTTCTTGCAGCAAACTACAAGAAAAGGGCCAGCCCCGAGCAGCTCACTCAGCAAACAAGTGAATGTTACAACTTGAACAATGTGCAGGCACAGCTGTTTATTCCACCACTGCATCAATGCATTTATTACACTCCTACATCCATCTCATGCTGCCCAATCCTTCTTTATATTAAATGTAGAGATCAGCACAGAGTTCTCTGTTCCAGGAGACACAAGATCACTTTTGCTGCACTTCAAACGTGAGAGAAGACAAAATCTCGTCCTTTGGCCAGGCAGTCCAAACTCAGCATGAGGATAAAACCCCAGTGACAGCAAACGCACTGTGCTATCCCAGGAGTGGAGAAACAGCTTTTCTTGCCAAAAAAAAAAAACTTCAATGAAAAAAAAACCAAAAAAAAAACCAAAGAAAAAACCCAAACAAAAACCAAACAAGAACCAAAAAAAACCGCAAAAAATCCCAGTAAAAACCAACAAACAAAAAAACCCCCAAAAACCAAAAAACACCACAAAACAAAACAAAACAAAACAAACAAAACAGAAAGTGGTATTAGCTAACCTGAAATAGTGATTTTAAAGCAAGATCCCAGAACAGAGAAGAGTTGCTTTTATCATGACATAACCTATGGAAATTTTACCTGAAAATACAGAAAGATTTCATGCCCTGGAATACTTTTCGCATCTTATTTCCATGAAGTGTCACATCCAAGGCCATCTGCCTTCATCTTCTTGGGTGTAATACACTGTCCTAAAGGTAAAAAAAAGTAATTTAAAAATCCCCTAGTGTTTCTTTAGGCTTTTGTGTCCTTGTGGCAAAGCAGAGCTGGAGCTGAGGGAGAGAATCCAGGGACAGCTCAGAGCCCGTGCGGTGTTTTTACCACAAGCCGCTGCCACAGCTCCGGGCGGCCCTTTCTCGGTGTCTGTGCAATGTGGGGATCCTGTGGGGATTAAACACACCCAGAGGGGATCAAACACATTCAGGGGAAAATGAACACACCCAGAGGGGAAAAAATACACCCGGGGGGATCAAACACACCCAGGGCAGGGATAAACACCCAGCTCAGCTCCCCTAGCCGTGCTCCCTCACCCTTCGCGAACCGCCGGACTCGCTCCAGCTCCTCAGAGCCCTCTGCAGACCCAGACTCGCTGTGGGGCTCAGCCGGGACGGGATGTGCACAACCCCAACCCCACAAACCCGGCACCATTCAACCCCAACTCCATAAATCTGGCACCATTCAACACCGACCCCACAAACCCGGCACCATTCAACACCGACCCCACAAGCCCGGCAGGATTTCGGGGCCGGATTTTCCGCCTCAGCCGCGGCCGGCCCGGGCTCCGCTCCCCGCCCCGCTCCGCCCTCAGCGCCCGGGGCCGCCCCTTCCCGCCCCGGGGAGCGGGGCCGGGGTAAGGAGCGAGGTTCTGAGGGCCAGAGGGGGAAAAAGTCGCGTTTAGATCCCGTCCATGAGGGCTGAGAGCAGCGAGGGAAGGGCAGAGCAGCTTCCGGAGCCTGTGAGGGGCGGGCACGGCCCTGGCTGTGGGAGCTGCCGGGCACGGAGCCGCTGCAGGGCTGGAGCCGGGCTGGGAGAGCTGAGGGAGAGAATGCAGGGAGAGCCCAGAGCCCTGCCAGGGCCTGAAGGGGCTCCAGGAGAGCTGCAGAGGGACTGGGGACAAGGATGGAGGGACAGGACACAGGGGATGGCTCCCACTGCCAGAGGGCAGGGATGGATGGGATATTGGGAATTGGGAATTGTTCCCTGGCAGGGTGGGCAGGCCCTGGCACAGCTGTGGCTGCCCCTGGATCCCTGGCAGTGCCCAAGGCCAGGCTGGACACTGGGGCTGAGGCAGCCTGGGATGGTGGAAGGCTTTTTCCCACTATCTCATTTAACCATCCTCTCTTTCCATTTCAGCTCATTCCCCCTTATTTCAACACTACCTGCTGTTGTAAATAGTCTTACCTTGTCTTCCCTGTAAATTCCTTTAAGATACTACAAAGGGGGAAATTTGATTATTTTTTTAATGAAGAATTTTATCCAAGCATTACTGTAATCCACTACAGATTTGCAAAGAATGCTGCTCAGATTTCACAGCTGATGTTCGATGCTAGTTGGTTCTGTACATTTCTCCTGTGTATCTGAACATGTGCTGCTCTAATCCCTGCTTTGGCTTGATCACGACTGAGTTGTGATTTTACCCACCTGTTGTGGTGGTTAAATCTGATGTGATGTGGCTGTAACATCCCAGTGTACCTCCCATGTTGCTGTGAGTAATCCTGTGAAACTGAGTTTTAAAAATCCTTGGTTTTGTTTTTATTTGCAGTGCTGTCCCATGGCAGCCGCCCCAGCAGAGAGCTCCAGGAGCCATGGGAAGGGGCTGGAGCAGAGCCAGAGCCACAGCAGCTCTGCCTTGGACTATTCAGGAGACACCTTTGAGTCCTTCAGCGAGGAGGAGGAGAGTGAAGCCCCTGGATGCTGGTGTTCCACAGAGGATTTGGAGGGGGCAGCTGTGTCAGAGGCTTTGGAAAGCTCAGCATCACTGGCAGGGCAAAGTGCTGCAGGTATGCAGAGCTCTCCCTGCTTGAGACCTGCCTTCCACAGCTCCTGTCAGTGCAGTGGGGACTCAAATCAGTAAAAATAAACATGTGAAAACTGCATGCAGTGTCCTTGCTGTGCAGAGTGCCCACCAGATCCGTGCTTCAGACAGCTCCATGGGAAGGACTTGGCCATGGAAATCCTTCCTTAGTAACCTTGTGGTGCTGAAATTCTGTTGGCACCTTAAAAACCAATTCTCCAAGCTACTTTTTACCATGTATGAAAAGTAGCTGGGCCATAAAACAATTTTTCCATGGGATAGTTCCATGATTTAAAATACTGAAGAGGGCTAGGTAGGGCCTTAAAGCTGCAGCAGAGGAGGGATAAAGCAGGAGCTGAAATCTGTGGCCTCATCTGTGCAGTGCTGTGGCTCAGGGTTTCTCCTCCCTAGCAGGGAGAGCTGGCACATTCAAGTGGAGGATTATTTGCCACCCACTTTGCTTTCCTCACAATGTGTGTTCAAAGTTGCCTTTTTTCCTTGCAGAGGAGGAGTCTGAAGCAGTGGATCCTGCAGCTGTGGAAAGAGCTGCCATAGGAAAATGGATTGATACCATGGGAAAGTGGATTGATCTGAAAAATAAAGACACTGGGATTAGGCCAGACAAATCTGCCATCACAACTCCTGCTGGTGAGTTGGGTAACTTCAGCAGAGCCTGTAATTGTTTCTTTTGGAAGGAGATGTAAACTTGACTTAAATTTTATACACAGGCTATTAAATCAAGGCAGCTAATTAGCCTGGCTTAATTAGCCAAGTAATTAAGTGCAAAGTTTCTCTTTTATGCTTTCTTGGAGAGCAGCTTGTCTCCCATATCACACATGGCTTTGATGCTCCCCCCATGTAGTGACATTATCCTGGTGATGCATTACCACACAACCTGGAAAAGTACATTCAAAAATGTCCCCATGTTTGACACTTAATTGTTTAATTTAATTCAGGATTTTTCTCTCCAGCTGTAGAGGAAATTTGGGCATTTTCCCCTCCAAAATATACACGGCTTCAGAATTTATTGTGTGACATTGTTTTTCCCCCTTGTTATTGATAATTGAATTATTTATTTGCCCTATTTTAGTTCCTTTCCCAAGCTGAGGGAGGCAGTAGGGCTCCAATTTTGGCAGGAACAATGGAGCAGCTTTACCCAAATAATGATGGAGTGCAGGGAGGAGGAGGAGGAGGAGGAGAAGGGAAAGGAGGAAGGAAGGATCCATTTCCATGTACCAGTTATGCAAGGAGCTGTGAGAGCAGATGGTGGGATGCAAGCCCTGCTAAAGTCTGTCAAAAAGTGGGTCAGAGATGCTATTTTGAATTAAGAAAAAAGAGCAAAAAAGCTGTAACTGAGCAAAAAATAATGGGAGCAGACGGGGAACCTTCCTCAATCTCCATGTTGATGGGAGGTGAGCACACTTGGAGTTTTGTAGGTCACTGTGGGACAGGGATCCTCCTGCCTGGGCCCTTCATGGTGTGGGATTTGTGCTCCAGCATGCTCAGAGCACCCATCTGCCCTAAGGAAGCAGCACCTGCCAGGCTGGTGAGAGCAGAGCTCCTTCCCCACAGTGTCAGTGCTGGGGCTCCTGACTCATCTCCTGCTTTGTTCTGCAGTCAGGGCAGTGGGGAGCAGCTCATCCTGGGCTGCTCCTGCAGGAGAATCTTCCCAAAATACACCAGAGCCCTGTGACTGACTCCTGGAGACGGAGAACGGGACCTGGTGGGCTCAGAGGCACTGAGGGGAGGATGAGCCACAGCTGAAGCTTGGGGATGATTTCCCTTGAAAGTTGCACTCACTCAGAGGATTTTATTCATAGAAGGCCTTGCAGATCCCTGCAGTTCCTCACCAGGGAATCTGTGCCTTTGGCTGGTGGGTGCTGAGGGCAGGGGGAGTCAGAGAGAGCACTGAGGCTGGAGCAGCAAATCCTGCTCCATTGTTGAAAGCGAAGGGAGACGACCCATCCTTGTTGATCAGCATCAAACTCCGATTTATTGATCCCACTTACACACCTTTATAGTGGTGTTAATTAAGCTTATACATATTAAAAAACTCGAGCTCATCATTGGCCACAGACTACACACCAACCCCTCCTTTTGTTTTCAATACCTGTGGTTTGTTATTGAAACCAAGATTTGTGTTCTCACCCTGATATGAAAGGTTCTCAAAACCTCCATGTCTGTTCCCAAAACAGCCAAGGACAGAAAGTTTACCTGTTACGAGAAGACTGCCTGAGAACTTAGCTGTTTACAGAAACAGGCTGTGAGAATTTGCTCCTCACAGCTGCCTTTTACTTTTCCATCAGCTGTATATTTTCATGGCCTTTTTTCCTTCAAGCCATGTCTGAGCAAAATTCTCCAACACTCCATGATCTTGAGCTGATGATGCAGAGCTGGCTTGTCCTTGCTGCTCCTGTCACTTGTCCCTGTGGCAGCCTCAGGTACACTGGTGCTTCCAATGATCCATATGAGCAGCACAAAATATGGTTCCTGCTTTTCCTTGATGCAAACAGAGTACCCAGCCAGGCTATCCCCAAATCAATCATAATTAGCCATGCACTGCATTTTTTAATTGCAGAATATTACCACAAAATAGCCACAGCAACTCTTCTGATATCTGTAAATGCTTCTCTTGAACTTAATCCTTCAGCACATGGTATCCCCAAATCTTGTGTTGTTTTAGCAGCTTGGAGATGTTTTTTTAATGCAGCAGATGAGCTCACCTGGAAGTGGATTGCTGCACAGTGAGTCCCCTCAGAACACTCAGCTCAGTGAATCACAGAGCACACAGGGTGCTCTGAATTGGGGTTTGTTTTATTGCCTCAAGACTTTCCTTCTCATCTTACTCCTAATAGGGTTAAATGTGATGGGGGAGCAAAAGGTTCTGCTTTGCATGTAGGAACACTCTGGAATGTCATTTTTATTTTTCATGGTTTTCTTTGTGGGCTGAAAGAAGGAAAACACGCTGGCCTCAGGTGAAGTGAGGAATTTTCATCAGAGTTCTTTGTCCCTGCACCCCAGTGTGGAAGCACGAGCTGTTATTAGGCAAATGCATCACAACATGAGTGTAAATCCTCAGTTCCACAGAGATTGCTCCATGTTAGTCATCTTTAAAATGTACTCAGGAAAAGGCAATTCTTCAGCTTTCTGTATCTGAGAATTCAGGTGGGGCTCTTTAACCCCCTGGCTGGTGCTGTGCTCACCAGCTGCCTCTCCATCAAATGCTTTGCCTGTTTGTTTTTCTGCCCTGCTCCTGTAATTGTTCCCTGGAGGGTGGGGATGCCCTGGCACAGCTGCCCAGAGGAGCTGGAGCTGCCCCATCCCTGGCAGTGCCCAAGGCTGGGTTGGACAGGGTTTGGAGCACCTGGGACAGTGGGATGTGTCCCAGTGTGGCCCTGGATGGGCTTTAAGGTCCTTCTAACCCAGCTTGCTATGTGACTCTGGGATGATTCACTGTGCTGGAGGAGTTTTACTCATTTGAAATTCCTATTTGTGATGAACAGCCTGACATTTCAGCCTGTTTCTCTGCCCTGTGGTACCTGCAGGGGTCTTTCTCGTGTTCTTTGCAGGCCAGGCTGTCAGCATGTTCATCTGAACTGTAAAATCAATCTAGGGCATTATGAAGATGCAATCTGGAGCTGCAGAGGTAAAACCTTACTGCAGAGCAGTTATTGATTATTGCTTTTCACAGTTATCTCTTTTTACTTTTTACCTTCTTTAAAATAGAATATTGGTAGGGAATAATAACAACAAAATGCCTGCCAATTTCCCTGTTAAATCAAAGTTAGACATCAAAGGAAAAGGCAACTCATAAATATTTTCTTCTTTTCCTCCCTCCTGCTGGATTTCAAATGTCACACTTAAGTGTGACATTTAAGGAGTTAAAACCTATATAGGTCACTGAAAAAACCTACAAAAGCTACACAGGTCACTGAGTTCCCTCAGCAGGGTTTGGGCTGCAGACATGAGGGTTAGCTGGTCTCTCCTGGGCTGCTTCCTGCACTTTGTGAAGCTTTTCTGCCTAAACATTGCACATTTAGTCACCTTCCTGGGTGAGATGGGGCTGGGGTTGATGCTGTGCTGCTGTCACTTGGGCTGCTCTTGTCACCTGCTCTGCCTTACTGAGAGGTCACACTGGATTTGGAGTAACAAACATCAGGAAAATGTCCTTGTGGAGCAGCCATGGGCACTGGCAGGGATTCTGTGCACTGCAGAAGGAGCATTGCAGCAGGTCTGCATCACACATGGAAAACAGGGAATCTACATGGAATTAACCCAACCCAAAGCAGGAGCTGAGATCCCCTGGGCAGGTGAACCTCCCACACCTGGGGGAGATCTGTGTGTGCAAATACTTCAGTTAAAAGACAAACTTTCCTCATCTTTTTTTGGGTTTCTTTCAGAAAAATTCTAGCCCTTGATCCCTAATTTAAATTCTTTCTGAACTTGCTGTTAAGCATGAGTTAATGTGGAGGAATAACTCCAGCACTGAGTCGTGCAGTGAGGTTTAAAAATTGCTGCTCCCTTTGCCAGTGTTTCTTCTGAAGTCTGGAGGTGCAGATGAGCAGATGGGTGGGTGTGTGGCAGCACAGGATTTATGCATTATTAGAAACCAATTCTTAATAAAATTGCACTTGTGGATGTCAGAAGAACCTTAAGTGAGTTATTCAGGCTGGTATTAAACTGTCACTGAATGCTCAGTGGACCTGATGTGTTTTACTTCTCCCTCTGAGTACTCAAATGCTTTTGTTCTGGGTTTTTTCCCCCCTCACAATGGTAACTTTTTAATCTTCTTATTCATTCTATGTTCAGCATAAATGAACCTGCCAGGAATGTTTTATTAGTGTGATTAAACCCAGTAGTGGCACATGATTTCCACTTTTTTACACAATTTTTGTGAGGAAAATCACCTGATGACTGAAATGAAGGTTTCCACTCACATATTTATGATGCTCCCTCGGAATTTTTTTTAAATTAAATTTCCTTTTAAGATGTTGCTAATTCTTGTTTATGTGTCTATAAATTGTCTTTCCTTTTAATCATTTTGAGACATCATTTTCTTAGGAGGAGTAAATTGCTATGTGGTGTTCAATTCTGAACTTAAACATATTTTCCATGTTGTCCACAGAGCCACAAAATTCCTGTTTTAGTTTTAATTATGGATTCCCTTATCCTTTAGAAACACTGGATTTCTGAGGAGATGCTCAGTTTCTTTGCAGAGTTCCACAACTGTGTCCTGTGCACTCAGGACTAAATAAATCCCAGGGAGTTTGGGGGAAGTTTTATATTCCAGTTGTTCAGTATTTTGAGGATTTGTGTTGTGGGACTGGAATGCCAAGTCTGGAAATTGAATTTAATCCTGAAAAGAGAAAATGTGGAGAGGTTGTTCAAATGATACAACCCAAGCTCCCAGCAGGAATTTGGGTGTGAATCCTTGGGGTTAAACACTTTGGGGTCCCCACCTGCCTGATTTTGGGGGAAATCTGCCCATGGAAACCTGGAGAGCCCCATCCTGAGCTGCTGGCCATGAAATACTGCCCTGCTTGTGCTCTGAGCCTCTGGAAAACCTCCCCCAAAAGCCCTGAATGAAGTTGTAAATCCATCCTAACCCACCCAGCTGAAGTCTAATCTCTGTTTTATTTATTTTTATGTGCCACTGGGAAGGATAAGGGAAGATGAAGGAGGGAATGATGTTTTTGAAATAAGATCTTCTAAAGAATTTAGGAAATGATTGTTGAAGCTTTAGATAAGAAGTGTTTTCTAATTGCATTTTCTCCAAAAAAAATTGCTTTTCTGTAGTTTGTGGAATTTATTGGAGGTGTTTCCAGGGTGCCTTCAGTGGACACTGCCTCTAATTTTTCTTACAAATTGCTCCTTAGAGTTATTGATGAGATCTCTCTTGATATATTAATTCATTTGGGTTTAGCAAGTTGCAGTTTCAGGTGGTGAGGTGCTAAATCTGTATTATTGACAGCCAGTTTATTTAATGTCTTAGTGTTTAACTGCTTGCTTTGCTAATCTGTTTATCCTGTGCCATTAACCTTTTGTCTTTTTATTTCCTCACATCTTTGGAGCCTCTTTTAGAGCCATTGATTGTGCAGGTTCCTACAGCTCCCATCCACATTTGTGTTTAAATTCTGATTTTAGAATTTTAGAGCCATTTGTTCTGCAGGTTCCTACAGCTCCCATCCAGATTTGTGTTTAGATTCTGATTTTGGACTCAATTATTGTGCAAGTTCCTACTGCTCCTATCCACATTTATGTTTAAATTCTGATTTTGGAGCCTGTTTTAGGGCCAGTTATTGTGCAGGTTCCTATCGCTCCCATCCACATTTGTGTTTAAATTCTGATTTTGGAGCCATTTATTGTGCAGGTTCCTACAGCTCCCATCCCATTTTGGTGTAAATTCTGATTTTGGAGCCATTTATTGTGCAAGTTTTTACAGCTGCCATCCGCATTGTGTTTAAATTCTGATTTTGGAGCCTGTTTTAGAGCCTTTTATTATGCAAGTTCCTACAGCTCCCATCCCCGTTTGTGTTTAAATTCTGATTTTGGAGCCAATTATTGTGCAGGTTCCTACAGCTCCCATCCAGATTTGTGATTAAATTCTGATTTTGGAGCCTCTTTTAGGGCATTTTATTGTGCAAGTTCCTACAGCTCCCATCCCATTTGTGTTTAAATTCTGATTTTGGAGCCAATTATTGTGCAGGTTCCTACAGCTCCTCTCCAGATTGTGTTTAAATTCTGATTTTAGAACCATTTATTGTGCAAATTCCTACAGCTCCTCTCCAGATTGTGTTTAAATTCTGATTTTAGAACCATTTATTGTGCAAATTCCTACAGCTCCTCTCCAGATTGTGTTTAAATTCTGATTTTAGAACCATTTATTGTGCAGGTTCCTATAGCCCCCATCCCCATTTGTGTTTAAATTCTGATTTTGGAGCCTGTTTTAAAGCTATTTATTGTGCAAGTTCCTACACCTCTCACACACATTTGTGTTTAGAATTCTAATTTTGGAGCCAATTATTGTGCAGGTTCCTAGAGCTCCCATCCACATTTGTGCTTTAATTCTGATTTTGGAGCCTCTTTTAGAGCCATTTGTTGTGCAAGTTCATACAGCTCCCAACTCCATTTGTGTTTAAATTCTTATTTTAGAGCCAACTATTTTGCAGGTTCCTACAGCTGCCATCCCATTTCTGTTTAAATTCTGATTTTTGAGCCATTTATTGTGCAGGTTCCTACAGCTCCCATCCACATTTATGTTTAAATTCTGATTTTGGAGCCTGTTTTAGGGCCATTTATAGTGCAGGTTCCCAGAGCTTCCATCCCATTTGTGTTTAGCTCAGTGCTGCTGCAGGCAGGGCCTGGCCTGGGTTTGGCTCTCCTTTGCCCACAGGAGCTCACACAGATGCAGAGCTGCCATTCCTCTGTCCCTGGCACAGCCACTGATGCCTTTCCCTGTTGCTTTTAGGAATTTCTGGGCTCTCCCAGGCAGAGCTGGGGGCTCTGAGCCGTTTCTGCAGCAGCAGGATCAGCAGCATGCAGCAGCAGCAGGCACACAGGGGCAGGAGGCTGCACTGGGGAGCCCCAGCAAGGCAGACTGAGCCAGGACAGTCCTGTGCTGTTCCTGCCCAGCTGATGAACAGGATCCTGCTGGAAAACACCAGGGAGGCTCTGAAACAGGTACTGGGGGAGACAAAGGGAGATTTCCCCTAAATTCTGGAGAACCACTGCAGAAAAAAGCCATAATAACAGGATCAAGGCAGGCAGACCTTACTGATGCCAGGCTCAGGCCTCTGGAAGAGGTTTTGGGTTGACAGCCCAAGATTTAATCTTCTCATTTCTTAGACATTGTCACAGGATTTTTCATTAAATGTGTCTTTCCTTAGGATTTTTCCTCCTGAGAATCTGAGAGGCCTCAGGAACAAAATGTAAACAATGGTTATCTGCTGCTGTGGAATGCAACAGGTGCATCTGGGATTGGTCTCATGTGGTTGTTTGTAATTAATGGCCAATCACAGTCAGCTGGCTCAGACTCTGTCCCAGTCACAAGCTTTTGTTATCAGTCTTTCTTTTTCTATTCTTAGCCAGCCTTCTGATGAAATCCTTTCTTCTATTCTTTTAGTATAGTTTTAATATAATATACATCATAAAATAATAAATCAGCCTTCTGAAACATGGAGTCAGATCCTTGTCTGTTCCCTCATCCTCAAACCCCTGTGAACACGGTCACAATACATCACTTTAGATGCTAGCAAATAATCACCATAAACTATTGTCTGCTGATAAAATCCTAATTTGTGTGATTGAGCAAGGCTGGGGTCATCATTTATTTTACAAGAAGCCCTGGACCAGCTAGAGGAAAAAGCCTTTTTCTCTGATTGTGTTTGCCCCTATTATTTATCAAATTATTCTGCATATTATTTGTTGTGAAGTCTTTGGGACTCCAGGATTAGAAGAATTCCAAAGACAGAACCTCCCTGTGCTCCCAGCTTTCTCAGGTATTAGATAATATTGATAAAAACTGTTCCAATAAAATCTTGCTGACCTCAGTCCCTGCTTAAGAAGCCTCTGTCTCATCTTTACCCTATTCAAATCTCTTTTTTTTGTCACCAGCCCAGTGTTTTTTTCCCACCACAGGATGGGTTTTATGCCCCAGCTCCTCCCCTCAGCCCTGCACCTAAAAATAACACTTTAAAGTCAGTTCTGATGTGATAATTATTTCAGCCTTCCTGTCTTTTAAAACAATTTTGACATTTCAGCCATCTGCTTTTAAAATTTCTGTTAATGTTAACCTACCTTGCAAATTTAGTGGATTTTTTTATTTCCTCTTTCTTTGTCTTCCATTGTGGGAATACATTCCCTGAGAAAAGTGACTTCATCTGCTTGGTTCTGTCTGTAGCTCCACACAACATTTTTATCCAGAGAAGTCAGGGAAAAGGGGACAGAGGGGCCTGGGATGGGACTTCCTTGGGCTGATTCCTCTGTCTTTGTAGCAATTGAATGTGTTTGTGGAGCCAGATGGAATCTGAGTCAATTAGATCAGATAAAACCATTGATATTTCATAAAAGCACAAACCCTGGGATTTGTGTAATGCTGTTAAATAAGCTTAAGATTTCATGGTGGATAACCTGACCCAGGAATCACTGAGCAGCACTGATTATCTCACAGACAGAGCTGCAGAGTCTGGGCTGGATTCTGGCTCAGAGCTGCATGTTTGAACTAATGGCTCCAGAGTTTATTTGCCTCTTAATTTATTTATAACATGTATAAATATAATTTATAATCATAGCCCCTCTGGTTGCTGCTTAAAGCCTTGCACACAGCCAGCATAGGAGCAGTTATAGATGATGGAATTGTGACTCTGAATTATTTTACCACTGCCTAAAAAGCCAATTTTTGTCTTTAGTGTACTTTTATTGATTGTTCTCAAAGTTGCCAGGCCAGACATCGCTCATGGCATCAAAGTTTCCTCTCCCAGGTGACAGAAGCTGAAGTCCATGAGGTTTCAACCTGTCCTGGCTGCCAGCAGAAGGAAGCAGAGCTGGCCAAGGTTGCCTTTCTCAGGAAAAAGAAGACTCTGCTGGAAGGTGCTTTAATCCAAGAGAAGCTGGAAGAACAGTTTTACTCCAGGGTAAGCAAATATTGCTGAAAAAAATTCATGCTACATTTTTATAGGTGCTGTAATGAAAGAATCTGTAATTCAGATTCTCCCTGATTTATGGCAGTGAGATCAGTGCAAACCAAAATAGAATTTGGGTCCATTTCATTAATAAAGTGCTTGGGACCAACGTTCTCCTCAAGTCATTGGAGCTGCTGATTTGTGGAAGCTGAAGGTCATTCCCAGGCTGTCCTGGAATGTGTTTGGGTCCCTTTTGATTGTGTCTCCCCAGTTTTTCTGCTGGGCTGTCCAAGCTGAAATGGCAAATCAAATGATGTGATAGGAGGTGACTGCCCCCGCTGGGCTTCCTTGCTCACCCTTTGGGAATCTTGCAGTAGGACACTGCAATGTGTGATGGAGGCTGAGGTTTTTCTAGAATACTCTGAGATTTCTGCTTGCAATTCCTGTCTCTGTGCCAGTGTCCCAGGGATGGAAGCTTTGTTGGTAGGAATTGCCTCTGGAGCGGCTGGGGGAGCAATGAAATGTGCAGAATTCCCTGGGCCTCCCGTGGCTGCTCTTCAGGAGGATCCTTGTAGCCATGGTATTTTCTGAAAAATCCTTTCCTTAGGATTTTTTCTCCTGAGAAGCTGGGAGGCCTCAGGAGCAAAATGTAAACAATGGTTATCTGCTGCTGTGGAATGCAACAGGTGCATCTGTGATTGGTCTCATGTGGTTGTTTCTAATTAATGGCCAATCACAGTCAGCTGGCTCAGACTGTCTGGTCAGTCACAAGCCTTTGTTATCATTCTTTCCTTTTCTATTCTTAGCCAGCCTTCTGATGAAATCCTTTCTTCTCTTCTTTTAGTATAGTTTTCATATAATATATATGATAAAACAATAAATCAGCCTTCTGAAACATGGAGTCAGATCCTCATCTCTTCCCTCATCCTCAGACCCCTGTGAACACCACCACACATCCTCCTGATGGAAGAGCTCTTCTTTCCCTCCTTGGGAGGGGGAGCCTGAAGGGAGGAGCCTTCCTGCAACTCCCAGCTCTCTTCTCATGTTGAACAACCTGGGAGTTTGAGCTGTACCACACATTCCTTTCTTCCCTAGTGTAATTCCACTCTCCAGCATTTTGACTCTTCCTCACTCCCTACCTAAGATTTGAGAGTTTCAGCCTCAGGTGAGGCTTCACTTTTTCCCATTTTTCCCCCATGCAAGGCTAGCTGCTTTTCCCTGACCCTCCTCAGGGAAGATTCCTGCTTTTTGGGCCAGAGTTTTTAATCAGAATCCTTTCAAACCCACCAAAGTGTGTGGAGGAGTGCTGCCCACCTGGCTGGGCTTGAGGGGCTGGGTGTGTGCTACAGGCCATGAGAAATGGCAGAGATACAGTCCTGAATAATTCCATGTTTGCTTTCTGTTTCAGGACATGCTCACACTTCTAGGAGAAGCACTCAGAAGCTTTCCCAAACCTTCAGAGGATCCCAGGGATTTGTGGCAAAGGCTGAAGGGTCAGGAGTGGAAAGACTGAATGGATCATAACTCCAGTGGGTGAAGAACTGGGAGAGCCTCCTGTGGGCAGTCAGCTCCAGAATTCCAATAATTTTGGATCTGAGCTGCTGTGGCAGTGATGGATTGGGTGCTGCTTTAATATTCCTGCAGGTGGAACCAGATCTGCCTGGCTGGGCTGTGAGTCAACCTCTCCTCAATGCAAATGTTGCAGGATATTGTAATCCATCTCCATGGGTTTCTCAAATTCCAGAAGCCAGCAGTTTCCATTATTAATCTGGCAAGGCAGAAGAATTGTTTTTTGGGGGATTGCTGTGGGATTGCAGAGCAGCTCCCAGCTCCCTCCATCCATAAGGAAAATAAATGATTCTGTTTGCCAGGGCAGGGAGGTGTAATCACTGCATCTCAGCTCAGGCTTTGCCCACTGCCTCATGGTAAATTGAAAGTGAGAGCCCCAGGTGGAAGACAAAAAGCAAAGTTAACTATAAAAAGCAGTAAAATGAAATGAAGTATTTATAGAAGGGAATTAATGAGGTTGTAACAGAAATTAATCAGCAGGGCTGGGGGTGCCAATGGGATGAGAAATGATAATAAATTAATCATGGAATCTATATAGGATAGAGAAAAACAAGCAACAAATGAAAACTGGGAGAAGAATTGCAAGAAAATACTTGGGAATTTGTTGTAATTTTTCAAGATGAGGAAATCACTGTTGTTCAAAGATGATCTGGGGTTCAGTACACATCCAAATAAATGGAATTATGATGGGAATCTTTGGGTTAGACAGTGAAATCATCCTCACTGTGCCCTCCAAAGCCTGGTGCTGCTCTGTGGGCACCCCTGCAGCCCTTTGTGACCAAAGCTGACAGCAGGGGCTCAGGCCTGACTCTTCTCAGCCTCCCATTTCCTGACTTCTCTGCATTCCCATCTCTGTGGAAACCTTGGAGGGACATCCCTATCTCTGAACCCACACTGTATTTTTGTGCCAAAGCAGAGGGAATTAAATCCCCCTGTTGCATTTTCTTCCCCCATTTGCATCTTCTTTCCCCCAGAGCCCTCACTGCTGCCTTAAGGGGGGTTTGTATTTCATGGGGTTGTTTCCCTCCTCTGCTCTGGATTGTTTATCAGAGTCCTTGAGGGCTGTGTAGCCTCTTGTTCTCCCTTCCCACAAACCATGGAAAACCTGGAGGGAAATGCTGGGATATAAACAGAAGTGTTAGCAAAGTTCTGCCTTCTGCTGCTTAAAAATCTGCTCAGAGTGATTTCCCTGGGAGTGGATCCTGAGTAGGTGAAGCCCAGGTGGGAGCCCAGCCCAGCCCTGAGTTCCTCACTGCTGCTTGTCCTTGCAAACAGCTTTAATAATCCATCAAAAATACTGCCCCAACAGCATCCTCTTTGGAATTGTCCCTGCAGGGCACTTGGATAATGAATGAACTCTGCTTGTTCCTTCCTGTTGCTCTGGGATCCTTGGAAATGTTTGAACCCTTAAACCTCCTGCTTTCCAATCTCCTCCTGGGTGCCCCCCTCTGTTCCTTGTTTTGCTCTGCACTCCCTGGTTCTCTGAGCCTCTGGAAGTCTCTGCACACACTGGGAGAGGCACCCAGAATTACAGGTGGGGCCTTGGAAGGGCTGTCAGGTGTACAGGGGGTGATCAGGAACTGAATCCTTGGAAATTGTCATTTTGTAGCACAGATTTGAGCCCTTGCAGACCCACAAAGACTGACTTCCATGCACATGTTGATATTTCTGTTTTCAGAACACAGAACCTTTCTAGAGCTGCTGAAATTCCTTTGCAGCTGCTGTCAGCCTTTCTGTAAATCTGAACTGTGAGTTATTTGGGTTATGTGGCTGACAGTGTTTGTCTGTGGAGCTCACACACAGTGCCTGCACAGCTCCTGTTTGTTTGCATAAATGTTACAAACAGAACTCAGGTAACTCCTCAGCAAAATCAAAGCAGATTTTGCTGATGGCTGTTGGATGCATTTTCCTGCTGCTCACTCCAGTTGTTTCATTCTTTTATCAGCAGTGACTCTGAGATCTGAGTGTTTTCTTTATGCAATGGAATGAATGATCTGATCTCCTAAATAATTTATTTTCTAATCCTGCACTTTTTGAGGCTGGAGATCCAGAACTCTGCCATGTGGGAAAGAGGATGGGTGATGTATTTTCCTTTTTCCCCTTCCAGAAGCTCCTCCCTCCAGCAGATTTCTCTTTTGATCCACAGAAACCTCAAAACTCTGGTCAAGGAATATTGGCTCATCTGCTGCCTGGTTTGTGCTTGCTGGGGCATAAAAGGAGCAGGGTGGCTCAAGAGGGAAAAGCAGCTGTGCCTGTGAAACAAATCAATCTGCCTCTTCAAAGTGCTCTGCAGCTTTGCCTTGTGGCTTTCATGGCACCCAGAGCTGGATGATTTCATCTTCTGGGTGATTGCTGATGTGGTGGGGTTCATTGCTCTGTGCTCACAGAGAAGGTTTCTCCCATCTCAGTTGTTTCATGCTCTGTGTGTGCTGATACCCACTTTTGGGGTGTTGGATTTTATAACTGACCTTTTGGAGAAACTTGCATTCCTCACATTATCAATAAAATAAATTTCCCATGGACTGCAGCACTGTAACTTCCCCTTTCATATGCTGTAGCTTTATAAAAACCACCCTGCACCCTGCACTCCAGGCTCCCTCATTCCTTGTCCCCTTTCCAGCCATCTCTCCTGCTCAAGGAATTTGTATCTCTAGGAAAACTTCCAGCTCAGTCCCAGCAGCTCTGAGTGGGAATGAGGTTTTAGTGGCATTCACTCCCTGGATCTGAGCTGGCAACAAAGCTGAACATTCCCAAATTACCTGTTCTGGTGGAAAGTGTCCCTGTCCATGGCAGGGGTGGCACTGGAGGAGCTTTAAGGTCCCTTCCAACCCAAACCATCCCACAATTCTGGGATATTTAAATTGGGATTTCCAGCTACTGAGGAAATCCTTTGTGGTCCCACTGGTCCAGTGTAGGATCAGGGAAGAGTTTGAGTTGGAAGAGACCTTCCAAAGGCCACCTAACCCCCAAAGGCCACCTTACACCTCCCACCATTCCAGGGTGGTCTAACCTGGCTTTGGACACTTTCAGGGATCCAGGAGCAGCCGCAGCTTCTCTGGGAATTTTATTACAGGGTCTGCCCATCCTCAGTGTAAAAACCTCCTTGTATCTGGTCGAAAGGAGCCCTCCTGCAGGTAAACCCACCCTCCCTTGTCCTGGGGGCCTGCTCAGAGCTGTGCCCCACCTTTCCTGTGACCCCCTTCAGGTACAGGAATGTTCCTGGAGCCTTCCCTTCTCCAGCTGAACACTCCCAAAGCTCAGTTTCTCCTCAGGGCAGAGGGGCTCCAGCCCTCAGAGCACGTTTGTGTCCTCCTTCCATTAATCCTGAACATTTCCCTGAAGTTCCAGGAATATCTGCAATGCTCCAGGCTCCCCTGGGGTCCCTCAGGGCCTCCTCAGAAATTCCCCTCACAGGGTTGGTGTGTGGTGAGACTTGGGTAGTTTTTTAATTCTATTTTTTACCACAGCTAATTTGATGAGGTTCCAAGAAAAGGAGCTGAACTCATTTATTCCTGTTGGGAACTTGGCAGAAGTTTTCAGCTGCTGGCATCAAGGACAAGGGCACCCAGCTCTCAGTGAACCCTGAGCTGAGAGCACTTCAAACCATCCACATATCCTCCAGCAAGGGCTGCAGTGCTCCCAGCTCTGCATTCTTCAAGCATTTTCCAATCTCCCTGCATTGCTCAAGCTGTGATTTTATTACCACTGGATGTGATTTTCAGAGAGTGACTTTTGATCGTGTCCCTGAGGGAGGCACTGGGTGTGTGCAGATCAGCCCTGCCTGCCCCAGGGCTGCCTTCCTGCCTGCTCTGCCTTCAAATGATGGCAAACCAGATATTAATCCTACCCACTGATATTAATCCTACCCACTGATATTAGTCCTACCCACTGATATTAATCCTACCCACTGATATTAATCCTATCAACACCACATTTGCATTGGTTTCATGCAACTTTTTGTCCCCTTTTTTTCCTCCACAACTGATTTTGAAGCTCTTTGGCAGCACTGACAGCACCAGGATGTGGATGGGAGATGAGGGGGAGTGGATTCCTTCTGTCAGGGTCCTCCATTTTCCAGATTACCTAAAGAATTGATCAGTGTACTTAAAAAAAAAACCAAACCCAAACATTTTCCAGCTTCTGGGCATGGATATTCACTGCTTATTTATTCATTTATTTATTCTGTAATAAAATAGTCCTGTTCTCACAGACTAGGCTGTATGATCCATAAATACCCTTGTAAAATAGATTTGTAGCATGTAACAGAATCGCTTAGAATATTCTGTGAAAATTCTTTTTTTGTTGTTGTTGCTGTTGATAGCACTTTCAGAACATTTACATCCTTCATCCTGACATTTTGAAATAGAACATTTTTTCCTACAGAGGTAAGTTTACAGCATCATCACAGTATTATAGCTTGTTTAAAAATACATACAGCAGAACTGGTAATTGCAAGCAAGCTGGAGACTTGAGCAGGGGGCTGGTGGCAACTTCACATGGTTCCTACTTTATAAAACAATGACATTTATTAATATTACATCCATCACTTGGTTAGAAAAGATTACTTAGATGTGCTACTCACAAGAAATCTGTCATTTTTCTGTGACATCACAGGACAGGCTATGGAAATAGAAACACTCCATGGTATGGGTGGTTTAAAAAGGTGGTTAATTAAAAAAAGGGGTTTAGGCTGTTTTATCCCTTAGGAATTTGAGTTCCATTAATACTGGATGTCCTTAATCCACTTGGGATGCCACAAGCAGCTCTCAGCACAGCCCTGGTGTGAAGGGAGCACTGAAATGTCACTGCAATGTGGCCCAGGATGGCAGCCCCAGCCCTGTGGGACCAGCACAGCTCAGCCCCCCTGGGTACCCCAAATCTACCTCTTCACTTTCTAGGGGCTCTGTGAAAGACTGAGAGCAACAGAGTGAAATTTGGAATATTTGAAATACTTGCAATACTGGAAATTGTGAAAAAATGTACAGAAAATTCTGGTTAAGGTTGGAATGGAGCTAAAAACTCCTCCCATTCCAGCCCTGCCATGGCAGGGACACCTCCCACTGTCCCCAGACTGCTCCAGCCTGGCCTTGGGCACTGCCAGGGATCCAGGGGCAGCCCCAGCTTCTCTGGGCACCTGTGCCAGGGCCTCCCCACCCTCACAGGCACTGCCAGTTTGCCCAGTGAGGATTAAAATGACAGAAGAGATTAAAAATACATCATTGCATTGGTTTTACTTTGCACAAATGAGACTAAATGTATAAATATATATATGTATATGTATAATAAACTGTAGGAAATCTCCAAACTGCTAACAACTCTTAGAAATGAGATAAAACAACGATGAGTTTGCTTGGAAATCCCAAATTTGCAGTTCTCTCACGATTTTCATTTGCAGGTAATTCAAGAGTCCTTCATCATGGTGGATCCTGGTTTCCTCGTTTTATGAAACAAGTTCAGGTGTGCTTTGGCAAATGCTCTTTTCTTGGTCTCTCTGATACTCCTCTTGTGCTTTCTGCAGTCTTCTCCCTCTGAGTTTCCACTTGTGGAAGCAGTAGGTGACGAGGGACGTCATGACCAGGGAGAAGAGGATGGCCAGCACCACGATGAGGGCGATGGTGGACGAGAGGGAGCCCTGCAGCTGCTCGCTCTCCGTGTCCCCGGTGGAGTTCACAGCAGCAAAGTTCTCGTACTCTGCTGGGGCCACAAGGGCAGCTCCAGGAGCCTCCCTCAGCTTGGGCCTCATTGGGACTCGGGAGTGTTCTCAGGATCCTGGAGAAGCAGATTCAGGAGTGCCCTGTCACATCCAGGAGCCACCTTTGGGTGCTGCAGGCATGGGGGACACTCAGCAGTGGAGAGCAGGAGCTGCAGCCTCCAGCACAGGTCAGCTCTATCCCAGGTGGGTCAGTTTTATCCCAGCTCTATCCCAGGTGGGTCAGCTCTATCCCAGCTTTATCCCAGGTGGGTCAGCTTTATCCCAACTTTATATCCCAGCTTTCTCCCTGATTTGGGTCAAGAATGTGCTGCTTTCTTCATCAGCTCAGCCAGCTGCCAGTTTGGGATTCCTTGTTTTCTGCAAGAGATAATTGGAGAAAATCCAATCAGTTTTCCACTGAGGCAGAGCTTGTCCCGGGGCTGAAAGCAAACCAAGTGCTGCAACAAGTGTAACTTTCTATCAGAGGAATTGTTTCAGTGGAAGATTTTTTTTCTTTCCCAAAATGTTCCCAGAAGAGAGGGAAATCAAAGGCCTGTTTTGTACATTACCCACAGTAACAAAATCAGCTGCAAATGGGAGTTCTGACATTATTGAAGGGGTTTCATTTCCCCTCTTCTATGTATCTGCTTTTGCACTGGGCTGGAGTTTGGGGTTAAATCCTCTGGAGTTTTAGTTATAGTGGGACCGAGGAGGTTTCCTCACTGATTGCAAATCTGGGATCTGCAGAAAGGTCCTGGGTGAAAAACCACCCGGATTAGTGGAGAGGTGAGCTCCCCTACAGGCACTGAGCTGTAAACTGAATTTAACCCCCCGCTCCCTTCCACAGTTCTGCTGGAATTTCAGAGACTTTTAAGTCATTTGCCTTTGATATGAGCTGTGTGTGACAAATCCTAAAAAATTCACTCATCTGAGCAGTTCTGAAGCCCAAAGCTGCTCTGCCCTCCCCATTCCCTCCCTGATCCAAATCCCATTTTGGAGTTAAACCTGAGGAACGAGGCTGCTCTGCTCTGGATTCCTGTTTCCAATCGGGACAGGGGGATTTGCCTCGGGATATTTTCCTCTGAGGAGCTGTAAGCACGTTCAGGGCTATTTATTTCAAACAACAGCTTGCTCCAAACCCCCTCCACCCTCCTCCCAAATGCTTGGAGGCCAAAATTAGGTTTCAGAGATCTTGGAGCATCATTGTTTGGAGATACTGTGTTTGATAGGATGCAGTTCATCCTCTTTATAGAAATAAAGTTCATCCCACTCAGGCTCACAGAGAACTGAGGGTCTCTTTTCCTAATTAACAGCACATTCTGATTAGTAATAACCACTGTTTATATAGCTCAGCGTTCTGTTGGTGCTAAAAGATGTAAATAACAGTTCCTGCCAGTTTGGAACAATATGTTCACAGAGTCAGAAATGGGGATTTTCAAGGGAGTTCAGAACTCAGATTTTGCTGAGGGAGAGCTGAAGGAAAGCTCATTTCACAGGAGGGACCCAGTGGCCCATCTTTGATGAATGTCTACAAGGGGCTCTGCTGGCAAGCCATGCATCAGGAGGGTGACAACACAACATTGCAGTGCTCCTTGTGTGTTCAACATCTCTCTCAAGCAGAAAGGAACTGCAATAAAAGCACTTGAGGAGCTGAGAAATGCTCTCTGATTTATGGAGCAGCAAAGTTCCCACCTGGCCAGGGAAATCCAGAGGGGAAAATGTCTCAGCCCAGGGGAATCTGATCTTGTCACACTTGCCTTGGCCTGGGTCTCATCTCATCTGTGCCCACAGCTCTCGGGTTCCTGGGGAGGAGAGAACAAAGCACAAAGTCACCATGGGAGCTGACTCTGTGCTGCTCCAGGAGGGGCAGGGTGGGTTTGTCACTGCACCACCAGGGCAGGAGGTGAAATACAAACCAAACCAGGAAAGCTTTTAAATCCCAAATCTGCAAAGCTCTGCTTGGGCTCGGCTGCACTTGGGGCGGGAAAGGGCAATTCTGGGCAAATCCCTTGGGAACAGCCCCTGAGGGCTCTGCTGAGCTGTGCTGTGACCTTGGAGTGACAGTGACCAAACCTGGGGGTCAGCAGTGCCACCTCTGCTCCCATGGGTGTCACAGCAGTGCCACCTCTGCTGCCTGAGGGCCAGGAATGCTCCTTGCTGCTGCTCAGGGATGGATTAGGGACTCAAACTGGAGAGGAAAGGCTGAGACAGCCCAAAAGTGCCATGCATGGCTGGAGGCTGGGCTGGTGTGGGCACAGGCAGGAGCAGGGCCCAGGGAGAGGCTCCTGCTGTGGGCATGGCAGGGGGGTGGCACAGGGCTGGGGGAGCTGCCCCTGGCACAGAGCAGCCTGGCAGGGCCAGCAGAGGGGCTGGGCTCCTCTCCAGAGCACAGGAACGTGGTGGGGTTCAGGGGTTCAGCCCTTGGGATAATCAGCTCCCATCCCACCCTCTGGAATCCTGCTGACACCATGGGCAGTCACATTTTCTGATAAATCCCTTGACCCAGGATTTTCTCCTGGGAAGCTGAAAAGCCTCAGAGGAAAAGGAAAACAATTCTTGTCTCATTTGCTTCTCCTGTGTTTGGCTCCTTTGGAATGTGTTTGGAGATTGTTTACCCACAGGTGATTGTTTCATTGGTTTCATGTGAGTTGTTTTCACTCTTTGGCCAATCATGGTCAAGCTGTGTCAGGGCTCTGGAAGGAGTCACAAGTTTTCATTATTATCCTTTGAACCTTTCTGTATTCTTTACTACAGTTTAGTATAGCATTATTTAATATAATATAGTATCACAAAATAATAAATGAGCCTTCTGAGAACATGGAGTCAGATCCATCATTCCTGCCTCCATCAGGGGACCCCACAAAATACAAGGGGCAGCACATCCTCAGGAGGCACTTCCCATTTAAATCCCCCAAACCTCCTCCTCTCCCAGGCTTTAGCTGAATTCCAGCAGCAGAGAATAAATAAAGCTGAGATTGTTTGCTTGACTTTGTGTGAGTCATAAGCCTTCAGTGGCTTTGGCCTGAGCACTGCAAACATTGCAATCAGGAGCTCAGGGCTGGGCACACTTAATTCCCATTAAAATATATTACAAAGATTCAAGTATTGACAAAAATAATGTGATTTTTTTAAATCTGGAAATATGTTAGAATAAACTTTTTGTGCAAGCACATTAGAATATCTGGAAGTTGAAATAATTTTTAAAGCTTTCAATGAACTAATCCTGTTTTACTCTGGGACTTACACAAGCTCAGGCTCTTGGTGTAGCACGTCCTTGCTTTGGGATGGACCTTCCTGCCCTGGCTCATGTTCCCTTGTCTTTTTTAGCAAGTTATAAAGTAAAGTACAACTCAGTACAAGATGGGGAAGACAAAATCTGCTCCTTGATTTGCAATATCCTTAGGACAGGCACTGTCTTCCTTTTGTTCTCCAAGTCTGACCTTTGAGAACCTCAGAGAGAAATAGATTTTTGAGGTTTTTTTACGGTTTTTGAGGGTGGAAAGTAAGAGAGGCTTGGAAGAGATTTGTGTGAGAGGAACAAAGGAAATGACAGTAAAAAAAGGCAGTGTCTCAAGATGAATTCAGGTTATTGGCATCTGTCAAATACTGAATTACTGCAAAGAGATAAGAATGTTCATCAACAGCTTTTTGATTTCCCTGGGAGTCCTGCCTTTCATTAGGGCAAACCTTGCCTCTGTTTGCCAGACATGGCAATAATGATGTTATCAGTGTTGCAGTCAAGACAGAAATGACAATTTGCACTGTGTTCCCCAAAATAAATAAATTTAAAAATCAAAATAATGTGTGGAAGAGCAGACTTCAGTTTTGCTGGATACGGTTTGGGGCTTTTATGTAGTTGGAGAAGTCTGGTTTTGATTTCAGTCTGAGTGGCTGAGTTCAGTGAATGTCTGGGAATTTCAGGTTTATTGGAGGGATGAAGGGCAGGAATCCAGTGAGCAGCTGGAGCTCCAAAGGGAAAAGCTGATGGCACATCCCTGACCCTGGGATAACTCAGGTTTATTGGAGGGATGAAGGGCAGCAATCCCAGTGAGCTGCTGCAGCTGATGGCACATCCCTGACCCTGGATAACTCAGGTTTATTGTAAGGATGAAGGACAGGAATCCAGTGAGCAGCTGCAGCTCCAAAGGGAAGCTGATGGCACATCCCTGACCCTGGGAATTTCAGGTTTATTGGAGGATGAAGGGCAGGAATCCGGTGAGCAGCTGCAGCTGATGGCACATCCCTGACCCTGGGATAACTCACACTTCCTGATCAGGACATCAAACCTGGGGAAAAGGAACAGCCCTGCTCTAAAGGAACACAAAAACAGCTTCCAAAGGAAAGGGAACTGCCTTGAAACCACAAACCCTCCTTGAGAGCTGATAGAAAAAAATCTCTTTGACAGCAGGAGAGCCTTGAGTTCTGTCTTTGTGTCAAATCTCCTCATCCTCTCCTCACTGTGCTCTTCCCACTGCTGAATTACTCCCTTCATTTATGTAACCCTAAATATATATTGATTTTTGAACATAGTTCCAGGCTTGCTTTCTTCCCTTTTGCCTTCAGCTTCCTTGTAAGTCTCCCCGCAGCCTTTCAAATTGCCTCTTCCATTTTAATTGCATTAGGGAAGAATGCAGCTCCTCTCTCTGCATTTGCATCTTTTTGATGTGAAAACACTGGGATGAAAGGTGTCCCCCATGCTTCAACCTGGGCTGGAAAGGGCCCTTTCTCCTCCTCCCCCTGAGCTGGAGACATCAACTCCAGCACTTGTGCTCAGATAAAAGGGAGTGGGAGCAGTGGGAGGGGAACAAGGAGGAGGAAGGGATGGGAGAAGGCAGAAAACGCTTGGAAAAACACAGGGAGATGTTTCAGCCTTGCTGCATCTTCTGTAAACTCATAGGAACAGAAGGCCAGGCTTTGAGAGTGTTTAAAATAGGCCCATAAATATATATGTATTTAATTTTGGATGGTTACATTCTTTTGGAAATCTGCAGGTTTCAAGTCTCCAAAGTGCTGCTGAATTTAATTCCTGGGGGGTTCTGTGTCCTTTGGGGTGTGTGCTGCTCCCAGGCACTGCATCTGTAGGGTCACTGGGTTTGTGGGTGCTCAACACCACAGATTTCCCTGCAAAGCCCTCACACTAAACCTCTTTGTGCTCTTTCTTCTGTAGCATTAATCTCCAAAGAGGAACTGAGATCTGGGTTCAGTTTTTCCAAGTGGTCACCCCTAGGATTATCTGCATAATTCCCTTGGGATTGCCCACAGTGCCAGAGCTGGCACCTCAGAGAAGGGCTGGAGCAGGCCAATTAATCTTTTAATTAAGTGCACAGAACTACAGCCCTGCTTTTACCCCAGTGAACAGGAAATCTCTGCTCTCCATTGCTGTTCACGTGCTCTGCCTTTGTTCTTCCTGAAGAAGAGGAAAAGGCTGGGAGGTTTGGGATCTCTCATTCCAGATCCACAAGCCAGGGGAAAGATGTGTGCTTATAAAAGGATCAGTGTCTGGTGGGATCCTCATTCTCCCTGGGCTGGGAGAACTCTGTGCACAACAAAACCAGGAAATTTCAGAGCAGAACCTGATCCCATCTTCCCTTTGTTTGGAGGATCCTGAACAAAACCACCCCTGGAGATTTCTGGGATCCACTTTTGGGAGCTGCTGTGGGCAGGGGCTGTGCTCAGCAGGGCCATAAATGTAATTTATGGCTGTGCTCAGCAGGGCCATCAATGTAAGGTGCTGCTTTCCTGGGGTTTGTTTCACAGAGGACCCATGTGAGGCTAATTCTGGTTTTCATTTTAGTCCAGTAATCCCTGATTAATCAAAGCCACAGGTGTGCCTGGCTTTAGGCTCTCTCTCAAGCTGATCTCCATCCCACTGATTTTACTGGTGACCTCTGATAGTTTAATGTGTTAATTTAGCCTAAGTGTGATCTGATAAACAGCAGCAGCTTTGAGGGTGTGATCACAGCCTCCTTCTCACTGCCTGCCTTGGCAAATCTCAGCTTTGCTCTGTGCAAAGTCCAAATCCCTCTGGAATGGTTCCTGTTCCAGGAGCAAACTGCACCCCAGCCATGGGTAGGCTGAACATTTGGTGGATTCCCTCCCTAAAGCAGCCTCTGGGAGGCTCCTGGACAGATATTTGAACCTTCTTGTCCAGGAAATGTGAGGAAAGTTTATTATCCTGAGCACTGGAATGCTCAGATGCCATTTTTAGAGTGGCTTTGAATCTCCATGAAATGCTCCCAGAGGTGTGAGGACTGAGCTGGCACAAACATGTGAGGAGGAGACACTGGGGATAATAATAATAATAATAATAATAATAATAATAATAATAATAATAATAATAATTTTCTCTAGGAAAGGGTTTGGTTTTTTCTCCTTTTAAGCTAGGAGAACAATGCTGTATCCAGGTGTTCCCTTCCAAAGAGGTTTCCCAAAGCTCTGTATTTGTTTTTCTCCAAGCAGCACCACTGTTCCTGCTTTTGGAGGGTGGATTTTCCTGCTCAGCCCAAGAGCACACCCTGAAAAATGGGGATTCTTTGTCCCTTTGAGGTGATATTTTGTGGTTCACTCACTGCTGATTTGCTTCAGACTCATTTTTTATGCTGCTGTTCCCCTCCCAAACCAGGGGCAGCTCCATCCTGTGATGGCAGAGGCAGCCTGGGAATTTCCCCTTGGTCCATGATTTAGGAGTTATTCTGTGCAAACACAAGCCCTGGGGTGAGCAGTCCCCAAACCTGCACTGAGCTTAAATTGCTCAGTGACTTTTTTTTTTTTCCCTCATTTGCTGTTTTTAAGCTCAGTTTGCCCCAAAGTTCCAGGATTTTGGAGCCAGGACAAGAAGTGCAGGTAGAGGTGGATGATTAATGGTTGAGTCAGAAGGAAAATGGAAACTAAATCTGTTTAGAGCTGAACTCAAATGAAAACCCCAAACCTAAGAATCCCCATAAAATACAACCAGGGCCAACCAATGGCCTTTTTGTTCAATTCTCATTTAGTGAGAATTCTCATTTTGTGCAGGTGAAGGAGGGATTTCATTCTGGCCTAATTGTGAAGGGATGAACAAATCAGATCTGGGTTTGTGTCCCCCTCCCTATTTAATCTCTCCTTTCCCATTTTCTCCTGCCCTACCAGGAGCAAGGATATCTATTACAGCTGGGACACTGCAGCCTTCCTCTTGGATCTAAAATCTGACTGAAACTCCTGCAGGAATAGATTTCTTTTTAAAAATATTGCAAAGGAGCCAGAGATTGTTTGAATGTTCCAGTTTTCATCCATCTCTTTTCAAAAGGAAACTCTGCTGCTCTTGATGAACAGGCCCAGTCTGGGACTGCAATAAATTCACTGCTCAGGGAATTTCACCTTTAAATTGTGCAGGAAAAGAAGAAGTTAAAGGGTGTGGGAGGGAGCAGGGGCTGGGAGGGGGAGTGATGAGTGTCAGTTTAGAGGCAGCTACTTTGTCTGTACATTTCTGGAATGAAATCACATTTCTTTTCCCACAGCACAGACTGGGCTCAGTTTCTGTGGGATTTGGGAGCTGCAGGTGAGCAGGAGCTGCTGCCCAGCTGTGCCAGCTGTGCCCAGCTGTGTGCCCAGCTGCAGCCCGGGGAGCTGAGCTGGTGAGCAGGGAATGGAGCCTGGAGCATCCCGTGCTGGCAGCACTGCCCCTCCTCTGGGCTGCCAGCCCCATTCCAGCCGGGAACAGTCCCGGTGTGGGCTCGGGATGGTGGGGATGGCAGCACTGCCAGGCTGGGAGGGCACGGGCACGCCAGGGCACAGCTCGGGGGCGGGAGGAGGGATGGGAGGCTCAGGGATGGAGAGCAGGGCAGGGGTGCCCAGGGGTGCCCGGCACAGCTCTGGGAGCGGGGATGCAGCTCAGGCAGGAGGGGCACCCGGTCCAGAGGGGCACACCTGGGCAAGAGGGGCAGGAGGGGCACACCTGGCACATCTGGGCAGGATCAGAAGGGGCACCCAGCCCGGAGGGGCACACCCGGTCCAGAGGGGCACACCTGGCACACCTGGGCAGGAGCAGGAGCCCGGTGGGGACAGGGAGCAGCCTGGGCTGGGGGCAGCGGGTGGGCAGGGCAGCCCTGGAGCCTGCCAGGGACCGTGCCAGTGGCTGGTACCGTGCCGTGCCAGTCTGGCCCGTGGCTGTCCTGGTGCCGTGCCGTGCCAGCTTCACAGCCCAGGTATCACCGTGCCGTGCCAGCCTTGCACGCAGGTATCTCAGTGCCGTGCCAGGCAGGTACCGCGCTGCCCAGTGCCGTGCCATGCCGTGCCAGCCTGCCCCGGTACCGTGCCGTGCCATTCACCGGCACACCGATCCCACGCTGCTCGGTGCTGTGCCGTGCCAACCCAGTGCCAGCCTCGCACACGGGATCACGGTGCCGTGCCAGCCGTGCCATGCCGTGCTGTGCCAGCCATGCCGTGCTGTGCCAGCCATGCCGTGCGGTGCCAGCCGTGCCGTGCGGTGCCAGCCGTGCCGTGCCATGCCGTGCCAGGCGTGTCCCCGCGGGCTGCGGGGCCGGGATGCAGCGGAGCATCCCCGGGCTGTGCCGCAGGCGCTGCCCGCGCCCCGCGATCGCCGCCGCTCCCCGGGAATCCCCGCATCCCTCCGGGCAGGGCACGGGGCTGGGGCTGGTTGGGCATCGCCCCGCGGCCCCTTCCTTCCCTCTGTCCCTCTGTCCGTCCGTCCCTCCGGCACAAAGGAGCCACCGCAGCCGCTCACTCACCTGCTCCGGCCGCGTCCTCCGGCAGCGGGGCTGAGTGCGGCTGCAGCCCGGGCAGGGAGCCCCGAGTCCGGGCAGGGAGCCCCGAGCCCCGCGGTGTCCCCGGTACCGAGCAGGGAGCCCCGGATCCCCGGGAGCCCCGATCCCCCCGGTGTCCCCGAGCCGGCGCTGCCGCAGCCGCAGCGAGCCCGGAGCTCCGCACACCCCCTCGGCAGCACCATCTGAGCCCAGCCGAATTTGTCAACTTTATTTAGGGGGAAGAATGGATCACATGGGAGCCTCACCGAGCGGGGAGGAGCGTGCGGTGCGGAATCAGGTCACCGCCAGAGAGCCGAGCCAGCCACGGCCACCGGCACAGAGCCGAGACAAAGGCAGGGAGCAGCCGGGAATTCAGCGGCTTTCTCCCCTTCTCTGCCCATTGAACAGGGAAATTTCGCGCTCCTTTCATCAGGTGAGCTTTCCTAATGAAGTAGGAAATAGCAATGTGAAAGGGATGTGCTCAGCTCCAGAGCGCTTTCGAGCACATCCATCCTGTCGAGCGTTTCTCAGCCTTTTCTTTGCCCGTTTCTGAGCACATCCATCCTCTCAAGCGTTTCTCAGCCTTTTCTTTGCCCGTTTCTGAGCACATCCATCCTCTCAAGCGTTTCTCAGCCTTTTCTTTGCCCGTTTCTGGCTGCATTGATCCAGCCCCAGAGAAATGGATGCTGGACCCATTCCCGAGCACCACATCCAACAGCCCAGGTGGAATATCCACCTCTGTCTCAAATCTGCATCTCTCTGTCTTTAATGTGCATCTCCTGCTCAGACAAAGGCTGGAGCTGCTGCTGATCCCTGCTGCCCCACGGGCTGAGGAATCCTTGGGCTCCTCCAGCCCCATTCCTGCTATTTCTCATTCATTAATGGCCAGCAAAGCCCCCAGGCAGAGGTCACACCAAATTTGAGCCCTGTGTGACTTTTAATACCATTGTTTATTCCATCAGCACACACTCCCAAAGAGCTGCCATGGGTTTGGGTTATTCAGAGGCCAGAATTCAAGTGTGGATCCCTAAATACACACGGATCTTGTGAAGGAGTGGGCCTGACTTTTATAGGTGCTAAGCAACTGTTCTGGTGCATTTCCATCTGCCTCGAAGTCACATCCCACCCTCTCCACCTTCCTCATGTCCACACTCTGAGACAGAAATGAGCTGTGCAGAGTAGGCTGGCTCCTTCCTCTGCTGCCAGCAGCTTTCTGCCCAAAGGAAACTCCATCCTGCCCCACAGAAAATCCATCCTGGAGCAGGACACCCGGTGGAGGGAGTGGGAACCAGGGGAATTGCCACTGATGTGTCCTGGCAGGGTAAAAACCCAGGGGAGGGCGAATGCTGCAGCCAAAAATGGCTCGAGCAGCCATGGAACAAGTGGCAGCTGCCTACAGAGGGACTTTCCTTCCTCCAGCTTGCAGAAAATGATCCAGCCTTGGCACTTAGAGGCTGGAACAGTCAAAATGTTGATTCTTGGCAACTTCTTAATGAAGCCTCTGGATTAGAGAGGATGTAAATGAGGATGTCACACCAGGAAAACAATCCTCACATCAGAGAGCACCAAAGGCAAAGCTGAGTCCCTCGGTGGGCACTGCAGCCCTGGCTGGAGCAGAATTCCCCATTCCTTGCTTTCCTCTCCCAGAAAAGGGGGAAGCTGACCCAGGCTCTGCTTCCAGAGGCTCCAGGGAGAATTCAGGGAGGGAAAATGCTGGAGGGAGAATTCAGCCCCAGCTGCTTCTTTGGAGGGCAAACAAAGAGTGCAGGGAGCTCTCAGGCCCCAGCCTGGGCCTGGCACAGGGACATGGGGGTGCCTTGGCTTGGAAATTGGGATGTGAGTGATTATTTAAATCTGTCAGGGCTGGGGCAGTTCTCTGCTGTTCCTGGGGCAGTTTTTCCTTTCTCTCTCCCACACCAACCCTCCCTGCAGGAGATCTCTGCTGTCCATGGCCACTGAGTGTCCCTGCAGGGCTGATCCAATCCCAGCATCCCATGGGGAGATGCTCCGCCCAGGGGAGGAGCCAAGCATTCCTCCCTGGATCCAATCTGGGCCTGGCACAGCACAGCAGCCTTTGCCCCCTGCATTGCCAGAGGAGCAGCTTTCTGCTGCCCTGCATGGCCAGAGGGAGCCCAGGCCCATCTGCAGCAGCCCTGGAGCTGCAGAGGAAAACTCCCCCCTTGTGCAGGATCCCTGCTGCAGCAGAGCCACAGCTGGCACTGCAGGAGGGCTGAGCCTCCATGGGATGGGGCTGGGACACCGCCCTGACACACAGGGGACAGGGACTGCTCTCACTCTGGCAATGGTTTTTTTAATTACTGATTTTTATCTTTATTTTTCCTAATAAAGAACTGTTGTTCCTACTCCCATATCTTTGCCTGAGAGGCCCTTAATTTCAAAACAATAACAATTGAAAGGGAGGGGGTTTACAGTTTACATTTCCCATTTCAAGGGAGGCTCCTGCCCTCCTCAGCACACACCTGGCTTCTCAAACAGGGAGATTTCCCTGGGGTTGGACCTGGGGGCTGAGCTGGGTGTGCAGCTTCCTTTGGCCTGGATTCCAAGGATCCATCCCTGGGCACAGCTGCTCCACATGTTTGGGGTTAATTTGTGACAATCTCTGCATTGCCAGGCAGGAGGGGACCTGCCAAAGGCTCTCCCAGCCCTGGTCACTCCTTATTTATATCTCATCCCCAAGTTCTTCCTTCCTCACCAACTGAAGTTTTCTGCACTTCATGAAAATTTCCTTTTATATTTTTACACCCTGCTGCTTGCTGAAGTGTCTGATGTCAAGTGAAAATCTATACATAATGTGTGTCTAAATGCATATTTATATAAATTCACCCAAATACATATGCAAAGACCTGGGAATGCAAATTCCTCCCTGTTTGCATTGGTGCAAGGGGAGTTTTTCCTCTGGTTTTATTACATTTCACCCTCCCCAACACTTTGCCAATGAGCTAAGCCCATAAGGAATGTCTGAAAAGATTCTAATATATTTTTATGCTACATTTAAGCTTTTCTTCAAATGCTTGCTCTTAATCCTCTATGACTAATCCACTCACATTCCTCACACTATCAGATCTCCACTTCCTGAATCTCCTCTATTTAAGGCTTGCCACAGGTCAGGAATTGCATCAATAATCTGCAGATTGTGGCTCTCGGGGAGTGTTGGCCAGGAATAGGGACAGGGTTGATATGGCACAGCCCTGCTGCCCTCAGAAAAACTTACAATTCCCAGAAAATCAGGAAAACCTTGATTTCAGTAAGAGTTGAGGGTGCAATTCTGGGCTGTGAGGGTGGGGAGGCCTGGAATAGAATTCCCAGAGGAGCTGTGGCTGCCCTGGATCCCTGGAAGTGTCCAAGGCCAGGCTGGATCCCCCTGGAATAGTGGAAGTGTCCCTGGGTACAGGTGGGTGACCCCAGGAGAGGATTCCCAGTTGTTGGTTTCTCTGGGTCTGGATTGAAGGCACTTGAGAAGGCAGTTCATGTTCAGATTTAGGTGTTTATTATTTCTTATAGTTCATGTTCAGATTCAGGTGTTTATTATTCATTATCAATAAAACAGTCTCACAACCACGAGCTCAGCAGCCTTTCATTAGAAGGCACAAAATGGCCATCTCTTGTTACAAGGTCTTTTAAGACTAAACTATCCAATTAAGAACTGACACCTGGATTATTTCCCCTTTTAACCCAATAACTGATCCCAGAGAGCTGCAATGTGGACTTTTCTGCCCAATTACACAACATCACCCAAACCCATGGAGAAGGAGGAAGAAGAAGCACGAAGAAGAAACCCAGGACGACACCGTGTTCCCTCCACCTTGCTTCCATCCACAACAAACTAAAAATCCCAAAACCTCAATTTCTCACCACGTGATGCACCTACACTGCTCTCTATAATCTATTTCACACTTTTGTGGATTCCAGTCTATCTTGAAGTCTGGGAAACTTTCTCCATGAATGAGGGGCAAAGTCAGTGCTGCCCTGGGGGTCAGGGCACCCCAGAACAAACAGAGAAATATTCCCTGTGGTGCTCTGGGTTTGCACACCCAGGAAATGTTGGTTTTCCCTGTTGATGCTGCCGTCAAGGTGCTCTTCTCATGCAGAGACTGGAGCAGGTTCCTGACCTTTAATGGTCCCCACCTCTTCTTGGAGCACAGAGTCAGGAAATGTGGCTTTTCCTATTCCCAACTGAGCAGGGAGGCACTAAAACCAGAATTATTCAAAGCAAAGTTTCCCATCAACACCAGACCATCAAATTCCTCCTCACTGGATGAAGTTATAAATATTGACTGCAGGGGAAGAGCAAAATTTAGAGGCAAACAGAGTGAAATGAAAGCTCATCATGCAGAAAGTTTGAGCGGGGTTGTTGTTCCCTTCCATCCTAGTGGAAGGATTGGCTTTATTAGGAGAGATAAAATTGACTTATTTAAAAAAAAAAAACAGTTAAGAGCTCATAATGTAAAAGTGGCTTAGCCAGCACTGCTGATCTCTCAGTCTCACTAATTTTAATTGCATTCAGCCTGATCATGAAACGTGGAATGAGGTCTGGGATTTCTGAGGCATTGTTGGAATTCTCAGGCTGCTCCCCCACCCCTGAAATGGCTCCTGAGGAAAACTGACAGCTCCTGAATCCTTTATTCCAGGGAGGAGGCAGAAAAGGGGCTGTGAAAATGCAGAAACCTGGGGCATGAAGTCGGCAATTCCTAATTAATCTGCTATTTGGGGAGAGTGAGGAGGAATCCAGAGGAACTGAAAGGCATTGATGATGGAAAGGAAGTATGATATTAATGTACAGGAATGATTGGAAGGAATTGAAAGGAAATATTATATAAATAAACAGGAATGCTGCTGCACAGGGCACAGAATTCCCCCATGGAACTCTTGCTGCAGGTGTGCTCCGGGGCTGGAAGCCCTGAAGGATTCCTGGGAAGGTGCCTTGAGGGGTGGGAGCAGCCAGAATATCAGCAGTGCCTCTGGCTGTGGCTGTAACTCAGCACATGCAAAGAGGAAATTCCCTTTGGGGCAGATTTCCTGCATCCCTTTGGCTCGGGGTGTAAAAGCAGCTTCAGAGCAGCTGGGGGTGCCCAGGGTCAGGAGCTGAGGCTGCACAAACAGCCTGGGATCCATCCAAAAAACAGCCTGAGATCCATCCCACAAACAGCCCTGGATCCATCCCACAAACAGCCCGGGATCCATCCCACAAACAGCCTGAGATCCATCCCACAAACAGCCTGGGATCCATCCCACAAACAGCCTGGGATCCACCCAACAAACAGCCTGGGATCCATCCCACAAACAACCCTGGATCCGTCCCAACAAACAGCCCGGGATCCATCCCACAAACAGCCTGGGATCCATCCCACAAACAGCCCGGGATCCATCCCACAAACAGCCTGGGATCCACCCAACAAACAGCCTGGGATCCATCTCACAAACAGCCCTGGATCCATTCCACAAACAGCCTGGGATCCACCCAACAAACAGCCCTGGATCCATCCCACAAACAGCCTGGGATCCATCCAACAAACAGCCCTGGATCCATCCCACAAACAGCCCTGGATCCACCCCACAAATAGCCCTGGATCCATCCCACAAACAGCCTTGGATCCATCCAACAAACAGCCCTGGATCCATCCCACAAACAGCCCTGGATCCACCCCACAAACAGCCCTGGATGCACCCCACAAACAGCCCGGGATCCATCCCACAAACAGCCTGGGATCCATCCCACAAACAGCCCTGGATCCACCCCACAAATAGCCCTGGATCCAACAAACAGCCCTGGATCCATCCCACAAACAGCCCGGGATCCATCCCACAAACAGCCCGGGATCCATCCCAACAAACAGCCCTGGATCCATCCAAGAAACAGCCTTGGATCCATCCAACAAACAGCCCTGGATCCACCCCACAAACAGCCCTGGATCCATCCTGGCATACACTTCTGCTCCCTCACCATGAACACTCCTGGCTGCTGCAGGAGGAGGAAATTCAGCTTCACAACAGGAAGATAAATCTGGATTTCCCCCGAGGTCCTTGTGTGCACACAAATCCCCAGTGCTGGTAACTGGAGAGCTGAGTTCCCTTTCTTTGCTGGATGAAAAACCTCCTGGGAAAAGCCTGGATCAAAGGACGAATGTTCCGGAAACGTGGGCTGCAGTGCCAGGCCCTGTTTGCAGGGCTGGGGTGTGAAGGTCAGGGCTGCTGAGGAGGCTCCTGTGCTCTCTGAGATGACCCTGAGGAACCCCAGGATGATCCCTGCCAGCACCACCCCTGGAATTCCCTTTCATTCCCTCTTGTCCCATGGCAGGGGGGTCTGGGCGGGCTTTAAGGTCTCTTTAAGGTCCCACCCCACCCATTCTGGGATTCTGTGACATAAAACCCCCGTGGTTTCCACTCCCTGTGCATCCATCTCTGCTCTCATTTCAATCCTAAAGACCTTCAGCTCTCATTCCCAGTGTCCCTCATTCTGTCCTGCTGTCCCCATTCCTGCCAAGGCCAAACTGGAAATCCCAAATTCACCAACCCCTTTACAACACAGCAACTTCCTAACAATTTATTCACCAGTCAGTCAAGATAAAAATGGGACAATAAGTTAATCAAAAATGCATTTGTGATGTGAACCTTGGAAAAACCAGGGATAAATTAACAATGTGTGCTCAGAGCAGAACGTGATTTTGGAGAAATAAAGTGGGTTAAACTGAGCAGGGAGGAAATGCTCTTGTTCTGCAATAAAACATTCCAGCAGGGAGGTGCTCAGCTGTTCTGAGTAACCCCTGAGGAGGGAAGGCACCAGAAACAGGCTGCACAAGGAGAGAAAACAGAGATGGAATTGCTGCTCGTTAATTCAGAACCCTCCACTGAGCCAGGCAGGGTCCTGCAGGGAAGGAGAGGAGGTGACAGGAGCTGGCACTGACAGGATGGCACTGGCCATCCCCTCCTGGGCTGGCTGACCCTGGGAATACCCAAAATTCACCTGAGCACATTCAGAGGGGCTCTGTGAGCTGCAGCAGTGAGTGTGAGGCACAGCAATGTTGTTTTGGAGTGGAGCTGGGTGGGTTTTCACACTCCTGCTGCCAGGGAGAGGCAGCTGGTGTGCTAAAACAAGGGATGGACTGTGGAACCTGCAGGGTTAGGGACTGGAGGCAGGCAGTGACACAAATGTCAGCTTTCCTGGAAGGAGTGACACAAATGTCAGCTTTGCTGGCAGGAATGACACAAATGTCAGCTTTCCTGGCTGCTCACTCCTCCCACTGCTCCCCACGCTGTTTTCTGGAGCAAAGTGTAAACATTTCATGGGAGGTGTTTGGTGGCTCTGCTGGCACTCGCTCTGTGGGTTCTCCATCTGATGCTCTCCCTAAACACAAATTTGGGGGCTCCAGTTGCCAGCTCTGAGCTCAGTGTGGGGTGAGGGCCAGGCTGGTGGAGCTGGGGAGCAGAACTGGGTGAATTGGGCTCTGCCCCCGTGTTTGGGCCAGGACAGAGCCCAGCTCCCACCCTGAGAGCCCTACGGGGCTGAATAAAGGCAAAACACCAAATCTGGGTTCATCATTAGCATGGGCAGGTGCAGGGAGCAGGGCTGGTGAATAGGAGCTTGTGGGGTTTCATTATTGACTTTGAAACAAAGAGGTTTTAATCCATCTCCTTAGTTAAGGAAATTGTTATCGTGGAGTCCTTCTGCTCTGTTTATCCTGAGTGTGAATGAAAAGTGATTCTTTGCTCTGAATCTCCTAATCTTGACACAAAAGCAAGAGCAATAGGTTCAACCCCCTGAGGAAGGCAGGAGGTGTAACACTGCAGCAAGGCCTGCAAATCAATGATTAATGCTTCAGGGTTTTAATTAATCTCCCATTTAATAATGGGGGATCAGAGGTCAAGGAGCTTCTCCAGGGCCACTCCTGGCAGTGGGACATAGGCTGGGCAGGGGTGGGAAGGAGGAATGTTTTACCAGAACCCAGCAGGGTTATCTGCCTAAATCCAGGCCTGAGGCCCCTCAGCCTCCTCCCAGCCCCACCTCACATTCTGGGGAGGGATTTTCAGGACCAGGGGACGTTTCCATCTCCTGTGAGTCCCCAGGTGCTCCAGGAACAGCCAGTGGTGCTGTTCTTAGTCACAAGGGGTGGCTGAAGGAGACTGCTCCTGTTCCTTTGTTCCATCCACTCTGTTCTTCCCCAAACACCATTTCCTCTGAGCTGCTCTGAAATTGGATTTCAACTGACCAGCAGCTCCAGGAGTTACAGTGTCAGGGAATGGTTTGTTTTGTTTTGTTTTTTTTTTTTGGAAGGGACCTTAAAGCTCTTCCAGTTCCACCTCTGTAATGATAATTTCAGGATTACAAAATTCACAGACTGGTTTGGGCTGGGAAGGGCCACAAAGCCCACCCAGTGCCAGCTCTGCCATGGCAGGGACACCTCCAAACCTGGGACATTGCAGGGATTTGGGACATTCCCACCTCTCTGGGCAGCCCTAAGGAGGCAGAACTGGAAACACAAACCCTGGGTGTCCCTGAGGGCCTGATGGGGGTCCTGCACTCCTGATCCCCACGGGGAATCTCCATGTCCCTCCTGTGGGAGGGAGATGCAGGGGTTGCAGCAGGATTTCTGTGGTTTGTGCTCATTCCCAGTTTTCCCTCACAGCAGTCCCTGTCACCCTCACAACCACAGCCAGCACCAGGAGTTTCTGTGGGATTTTTGGGGTCCCTCAACAAAGGAAGGAAATTATGAACCTGACTCCATGTTCTTAGGAGGCTAATTTATTATTTTATGTTACTATATTATATTAAAGAATAGAGAAAGGATACTTACAGAAGGCTTAACAAGATATTAACGAAAAACTTGTGACTTTCTCCAGAGCCTTGACACAGTGATTGGTTATTGAGTCAAAACAATTCACGTGAAACCAATCAAACAATGACCTGTTGGTAAACAATGTCCAAACCACTTTACAAAGCAGCACAACACAGGAGAAGCAATCACATAATTATTGTTTTCATTTCTCTCTGAGGCTGCTCAGCTTCCCAGGAGAAGAAATCCTGGCAAAGGGATTTTTCAGAAAATGTGATGGTGACAAGTTTCTGCTCCTCTCTGCTTTGTTTTTGCTCTGTTTTATTCCTCCTGACAGCTATTTGGTAACTCTGGTGCTGCTGTTTGGGGATCAAGCTTTAGTACTGAGGATTTTTCATTCCCAAGCACTTGCTGGGAATAAAAATACACTTTCTATCTGCTGGGTGTGCACATGCCTTGGGCTGTGCATTCTCGGTTCTGGGGGGAAATGTCACAAATGTCACTTCCCACCCGGTGTCACTTGTGAGGAGCCTGTTGGTGGCTTGTGGCTCTCAGTTGTTCCCTCTCCCAGGGCTGTCCCCAGCACTCCCAGCCCCTTTCCCAGTTCTCCTGCCCCCTTTCCCCAGCCTGGAGCATTCCCTGGGGTTGTTGTGACCCAGGTGCAGGACATGGCACCATTCACTCCAGCGTGGAATTTCAAATTCTTTTTATTTTGCAATCCAAACCTTTATGCAGCTGCACCTGGGCTGCAAAAATCACTTTTTTTACTGGTGTAGCTACTCAGGAGATCTCTGATAACTCCAGGAACAGGGAAAGCAGTGTGCTGGCCAAGCCCCTGTGTCAGCAAATCCCAGGTTTTGTGGTGTTTGCTTCCCTCCAGCACAGTTTGATTGGATTTGTCCAAACCAGTTTTCCTTCCCTTGGAGGGAGGCTGAAATAAATCCTGCCTCAGCAAACAGGGCAGGGCTGACCTCAGGAATGTCCCCTCCTGAAAAAAACACTGGAAAATGAGTTTTACTTGAGAATTCTGCTGACTTTAATATCACTGAGCTGCACAGCTCTGCCAAAAGTGGGATTGGTGCCAGCAAAAGGAGCCCTTGGACAGCTGGGAATTGGGCTGAGATGGCCACAAAAGAGCTGCTGGCACCTCCATGGGACTGTGTGGCTGCTCCTGATCACTGTTAATGTGTAGATATCCCATTATTATTAATTATGAGTTCTACTGATAATAATAATAATTAAAATACATATTAATATGATAAGACTGGGATAAATCCCTTCCAAAGGCTTTCTCAGGGTGTACCCAGAGAAGGCAAATCTCCTTTTTCAGAGTATTTTTGGGATGAGAAGCCACACTGAGGAATTTCACCCCAATGCAGATCCAGCACTTTGCAGGGAAATCTCCTGCAAATAAAAATTAATGATTAAAAAAAATATTCCTGTCAAAATGGAATATTCTCAGAGGCTGTGCCAGCATTCTGCTGGAGTGGGTGGAGATTCATTAGGAGCTAAGGAGAGGGTGAGGATGTATCAGGAGCTGAAGAAGGCTCCATCCTGACAGAGCAGCACGTGCACAGTCCATGGCCAGCATCTGCTGAGCAAAAAATCAGCTCCAAATTCACCCTCAGGGCCCCAAACCAGCCCTGCTGAACAGCTCAGGTGCTGCTTGTACTCCCCAGTGCAGGAGGAAGAAGCCTTGGAGCAGTTCAAAGCTCTGCTTCCTCCTGCCCCTCTCCAAATTAACTGCCTGGACACTAATTGGCATCTCCTCAGTGCCTGGAGCTGCTTCCAAACAAATGAACTCTGAAACAAGGCAGGAGCAGCCCAGGGAGAGCTGGAGACAGAGATGGGGAAAACTGAGGTGCAAACAGCTCCTAATAGCTCTGAAATAGAGAACTGGACTGTGGTGAGAGCAGCCCTGCCATACCCTGGTTATTAAGAGAGAGGGACATGCAGCTGTTTGGATTTCACAGGGGAAAACAGTGGGAAAGCCTGGAAGTGGTGTGGGAAGCTTAAAGAAGTTCCAAAGCTGAGACAGAACCAGGTGGGTCTGTCTGTGCCTCCTGGGCTCACCAGGACACAGCAAAACTCATTCCTGCTGTTCCTTCCCCAGCAGGCAATGCCTTGGAAGGCTGCCTAGAACAGAGTTAAAGGAATAAAGTGGGGATTTATTAAAAGGCCTTCACAGGATCCACCTTGGGCAGCACAAGAGCCCAGCCAGGGCTGCACCCAAGCTGGATGAGGACCACGAGTTCTCACACTTTTATCAGTTTTGGTCCATTTCCATGTTGAGGTTCATTGTCCAATTCCAGCTCCAGGTGATGCAGTCCCATCCTCCCAGTTTGCTCTCCTCACTTCTCTGTTGTTTGCACTTTCTGAGCCTGAAGCTGCAGTGGTGTCCTTGATTCTGGGGCTGGAAAGGGATTGTTCTGTGTGACTGAGCTGTGAGGAGAGCTGCTAACACTTTATACTGATACAGAGATTTTTGGAGTTCACTTGAGTTAGCAACATGAATTAAGCATTTAAAGTTTAGCTTGTAGAATTATGTGTTGAATTTTAACAATATGAAGTTCAGAGTTATGCACCAATGCAGTACAGAGTGTGGAAAACATGAAAACTAAAACGGAGGGTGACTCAGGGAGCTGGGGTTTGGCTGAGCCTGGGCAGAGCCATCCCCTGGAGCTGCTCACCTGGCTGGGCTGGGCTGGGCAGTGCCCACCTGCTCTCCCCTGTGCCAAAGGAGGTTCCAGCCCGAGCCTCCTGTCCTGCACTCCCTGTCACACACATCCCTTTGTTCCTGGGCTCCCTTCCCCGTGCCCTGGAAGCATCTCAGCAGCTGCAGTGCTTTCTCCTTCCCCTGTTCCTGTCTCTGCTCCCTGTCTCTGCTCCCTCTAGTGTTCCCAGGCTGCCTCTCCGCATCTGAATTTTGCATTTCTCTCCCTGCATTTCACACGAGCTGGGAACACCATCAGCTCTCTGTCCCCCTTGGGAGAGGAACCAGGGCAGGGTCTGCAGCCTCCACCTCCCCTCCCTGTGCCAGCACCTGAGGCCAGCTCTGAATCCCTCTGATTTCCAGTCCGGATGATTTCCAAGTCCATCACTCATTCCCAGTTCAGTTTGGGGATTTCTTTTCCAACCATTGAAGTTCCTTTCTAATTCAGGGAGCTGGAGGTTTAATGGGATGTGACACCTGGATTAGAGCCACCAGATTTTGGTGTCATTCCAACAGCATCCATCACACCTGAACGCTGTGCTTGAGTTCACTTTAGACTCAGTCTAAATTTAATTGAATCTACAAAAGCTTTTGGAGCTGTGAGATGCTGCCTGGAAATCAGAAAACACAAAAGGGGGCTGGAGATCCACGTTGGAATCATGGGATTGCTGCTGCAGAGGGAAGGTGGAGATAAAAACACCTCTCACAGAGATTGTGTCCAGAGTTCTGACTGAAATGTAACTGTTGTAACAGTTTGTAATGTAAATGTTTGTAAATGTAACAAATGAGCTCTGAATTGTGTGTTATTTAATATAAATATTCCATTTCCATGAGAATTTCTGGAAAAGGGCTTTGGGGCCATCAAGTCCAGTGATTCACCAGCACCCCCAGCACAGTGTCTCAGGCTACAGGATGTTATTGGGGCTGTGTGTTCATTTATCTGTCAGAGCTGGGGCAGTTCTCTGCTGTCCATGGGGCAGTTTTTCCTTTCTCTCTCCCACACCAACCCTCCCTGCAGGAGATCTCTGCTGTCCATGGCCACTGAGTGTCCCTGCAGGGCTGATCCAATCTCAGCATCCCATGGGGAGATGCTCCGCCCAGGGGAGGAGCCAAGCATTCCTACCTGGATCCAATCTGAGCCTGGCACAGCACAGCAGCCTCTGCCCCCTGCATTGCCAGAGGAGCAGCTTTCTGCTGCCCTGCATGGCCAGAGGGAGCCCAGGCCCATCTGCAGCAGCCCTGGAGCTGCAGAGGAAAACTCCCCCCTTGTGCAGGATCCCTGCTGCAGCAGAGCCACAGCTGGCACTGCAGGAGGGCTGAGCCCCCATGGGATGGGGCTGGGACACCGCCCTGGCACACAGGGGGCAGGGACTGCTCTCACTCTGGCAGTGTTGGTTTGTGTCACTGCATTTGTATTTTTATTTTTCTATAATAAAGAACTGTTACTCCTATTCCTATATCTTTGCTTGAGGCCCTCTGTTGAAGATTGCAATGCAAGATGTTTTCCATTACCATCTGTATGGCAGATTACCTTTGTCAAGTGGGCAGTTTGCCTTATCTCTCTCTTTGAGTGACCACAATCACACCTCCCTGGAGGGGACATTGCTGATAACAGCTATTGAATGTCCCTGCATGGCTGATAAGAACTACAGCATCCCATTGGGAGATGGGAGCCCAGAGGGAGGGGCCAAGCATTCCTACCCAGATATAATCCAGAGGTTTTGAGACACCAGCACGGCTTCTCCACTGGATTCCCCAGAGGAACAGTAGCTGCCTCTCCTTCCACTGCATCTTCAGAGGAAGAATCCATCCTTCTCTACAGGATCCCTGCTCCAGCAGAACCACCCCTGACACTGCAGGAGGGCTGAGCCACAATTCCAATGGGACTGCTGCCAACACCCTGACCCACAGGGTGTCAGGTTGGGTTCTGACTCTGCCAGTGTTGTTCTAGTGTACTGCATTGTTTATTTTATCCTTTTTTTTTCTTCCCTATTAAAGAACTGTTATTTCCTGCTCCCATATTTTTTGCCTGAGAGCCCCTTAATTTAAAATTTATAGCAATTTGGAGGGGTGGGGAGGGTTTACATTGCTCATTTCAAGGCAGGCTTCTATCCTCCTCAGCATCTTTTCAAACCAGGACAATGGCCACCGCCAACCCCTGTCCTCCAGCGCCACATCCACATTTCTGAACCCTCCTGAGCCCTGGTCCCCAGGGCCACCCAGGGACAGGATCCCTGTGATGTGCAGGGGGAGGGAAGTGGTGGCAGAGCCTCCCTCGCCCAGGAATGTGTTCCACAGGCTGGGAGTGGGTGAGTGACAGCTGAAGGCTGAGCTCTGCCGAGCAGCACAGCTAATTAGCACCTAATCTAATTAGCACCTCCTCAGCTCACCCCTCCACCCAGCCCTTCCTGAACACTGCCTCTTGGGGTTTTTGGCACCCAGCCTTGGGCTGCAGCACAGCTTTGTCCTCCACGGACCCGACAGGATGGAAAAGGAGGATCCTGAGGGATTTGGGTCTCCAGCACATCCCTCCTCCCCTGCCCTGCCCTCACCTGGTGTCCCCAAGCACAGGGAATGGAGCAGCTCCTGTCATCCCCAGCTGATCCTCACGGTTTCTCTCCAGGAACGCTGGGATTGCTGCTCCCAGCTCATTCCTTGGTGGCAGAAACTTTCTCCCACGCAGGGAAAAGATGGGAGCCCAAGGCTTTTCCCTAAATCCCAGAATATCCCCCAGCTGGCAGCCAGGAGCTGAGGACACGGCCCTTCCCCTCTTGCCTGGCTCCTGGGCAGCTCCCAGGGGTTCCTCAGGGATTTTTAGTGCTGGGGCTCCTGCAGGGAACCCAGGAAAGGGTTTGTGCTCTGTTATCCATGCAGGGAAAAGCAGAAATTCCATGAACTCTGTGGAGACTGCACTGTAGGAGCATCCTGGGAGGGAGCTGGGGATCCTGCAGGAACCCAGGAAAAGGTTTGTGCTCTGTTATCCATGCAGGAAAAAGCAGAAATTCCATGAACTCTGTGGAGATTGCCTGCAGGAGCATCCTGGGAGGGAGCTGGGGATCCACAGGGGGATTGGCTTCCAATTCATTCTGTCAGAAATTCCAGCCCCAATGCCAGGGACCACCCAAACCTTCCACAAACAAACCTGGAGACATCCCAAGGCCTCCCTGTGCCCTGCTGTGTCACTCCCTGGTGTGCCCCTCTTTGCTTCCCCTCCTGTGGGCCAGAATTGTTTCCAGAATGATGAACCTGCAGGGAAATGCTCCCACCTGGCAAAGGCAGGCTGTTCCCACACCATCCTCCTCTTTATTCCAGCAGGAATCTCAACATTTTGGTTTTCTGCTCCAGTCAGGGCCAGAGGAAAGTTTGGGCAGAAAAAAAAAAAAAAAAAAAAAAAAAAAAATCTGAAGTTGAATCAGATCTTAAGCCTGGATTTAAAACAGATGACATTAAAAGAACCAAAAAAATCCAGGGAAGAATAAAAAATCCCTAATTCTCCTCCTGATCTCCCTCTGCTGCCTCCCTGTCCTCCCATCCACTCTTCCCATCACCTTCCCTTGCTCTGCTCCAATTATAGATCCCTCCAGGCAGGGACCTGCCAGTGTTTCTGTCAGGGAAGTGCCAAGCCCATCCTCGATGCTTTACAAATAATCACAGGCAACACATTTTTTGTGAAATATTGAAGCTCTTCCTGTTAAAAAAAAATGAAATCTCTCTGCCATATCAGACAGGATGAAATGTCAGTGTGCCACCCTTCCTAAATTAACATCCTTCCCTCTGTCACTCCTGCTGTGGCACATGGGAGCCCGGGATCCATCTCCTCCTTCCCACAGGGAAGAATTTGGTGTTAACTCTGAGACACAAACTTGTATAAAATTGAATGTCTGAGGTGGGTAAGGATGAGGGGAAATCATCTCAAATCTTCTGTAGCTGCCTTTGTTTGCTGCCCTTTAACTCTTCATTCCCTGAAATCCCTTAAAACACCTGGAGGTGTTTTGGGAGGATGGAGGATGAGGCACCCTGTTAAAGGCTGCAGAGTTCTCCTTGTTCTCCCTCACCTTTTCCTGGCCCTGAGCATGTCAGGACCCTCACAGCCCATCCCAGTGCTTGACAGCCCTTTCCATAAAGGAATTGTTCCCAATATCCAGCATGAGGACCAGAGAAATCCACTGATGGGCAGGGTCCCATGGGATTGGGAACTGGGGGAGTTTCAGGAAGGTTCTGCCCCCTGGGATGGGGTGGCATTGGCAATATTTGGGGTCAGAGAATGGACAGGGGCTCCTGAGGTGCTCCAGCTTTCAGGTCTCGCTCCAAGAACACTCTGAGTTCATTTCCAGGCTGTAAATGGTGGCAGGAATTTGCGTGGCCAACGTGGATCTCGAGGATTTGAGGTGACAGCTGGGAAAGAAATCTGCTGCTAAAGCTGCTCTGGAGCTCTTTCCCTCTCTCTGTCATCCCTCTCAGTTCATTAAGGGCCCAGCCTTCTCCTGGGCTGGAATTGAATTATTTGCTTTCACCTCCAATCTGCCTGAGGTGGAGTGAGCTCCACTGGAGCTGGCAAACACAAGCAAATCCCATCCCCACAGGGCTCAAGGGTTAATTGTGTTTCTCTCAACCTCTTCTGACCACAAATTTGGGATTAGCCCCCTCTGCCTGATCCCTCTTTGCTCCTTTCTTGGATTGTTTTGGGGAGCAGAGGGTTCAGGGCTGTGCCCCCAAAGCAGCTCAGGCTGTGTGAACACAGCAACTTTCTGCAAGTGAAATCTGCTTCTATTTCTGTGTTTGAAAAGGAGCTGAAATGCCAGTGGTGATGTAATGTTCATTTACATTTAGAGCCTGTTTCTATTTATTTTTGCTCCTATTAACTGCATCTTGATTCCAACAGTTGGGTTGGTTTTTTTTTAGTTCACTGAGGCTCTCTTTGCCATGAACAGCTCATTTTTTACCTAAAGCCTGCCAGATTTGGTGCCTTATTCAGCCCATAAATGAAGAAGAATGACAGGTAGAAGGGGAAATGGATGTTTCCTCCCCTAGGGAAGGCTCCTAAATTTGATAGGAGCTATTTCTCCAGGAATTGCTGCCTCTGGTTGCCACTGGAATGGCTCTGGAAGGAGCTAGGAGGGGATCATTCACCTCAGCTCTGTCCTGGATATGCAAGGCTGGGAGATGCTCTGGGGCTGAGTGTCACAGACACATTTTATGAAAAATCCTTTCCTTGGGATTTTTCCTCCTGAGAAGCCGAGAGGCCTCAGGAACAAAATGTAAACAATGATTATCTGCTGCTGTGGAATGCAACAGGTGCATCTGGGATTGGTATCATGTGGTTGTTTCTAATTAAAGGCCAATCACAGTCAGCTGGCTCAGACTCTGTCTGAGACACAAACCTTTGTTATTCATTCTTTCCTTTTCTATTCTTAGCCAGCCTTCTGATGAAATCCTTTCTTCTATTCTTTTAGTATAGTTTTAATATAATATATATCATAAAATAATAAATCAGCCTTCTGAAACATGGAGTCAGATCCTCATCTCTTCCCTCATCCTCAGACCCCTGTGAGCACGGTCACAGCTGAGAGATTTCCTGTGCCACCTTCCATGAACACAAAGAGATGGATTCAAAATGCTGCAGAGCTCTGATGTGCAGCCTGTGGCTCCACTCAAGGGCTTCCTCAGCCCCAGAGCAGGAGAAAAAGGCAGAAAATCCTGGAATCACAGGGTTTTAATGCCGGAAAAGACCTTTAAGATCATCAGTCACCACCATGGTCACACAATCCACGTCCTCAGGTGTCATGTGTTCATCCCTTGGACTGAGAGCTGGATTATTGCAGGTTTATTTTCCTCCCTGCTCTCATCTCCTTCAGTTCTGGGCTCACTTTTGTTGATTCAGCCTTCTGGGGTGCCTTTAATTTCTGCTGTTCAAAGGTTTCAGGGAGCACTGCCTTCCCTAGTGCTTAATTTGTTTTCTAAAGGGATAAATGCTCCAGGGTGGCTTTTTCAGATTGGGCAGAATTGGAGCTGGCGCTGGCAGCAAAAATTAAAGCACAAGAGTTCAGCTCTGCCTTCAGAGTGAGCAGGGACTGAAGGATATTGAAGGATTTCATTGTTTCTATGGCTATAAAATCCTTGGAAAATATAACCCAGCAGCTCTCTGTGCTCTTGCTCAGCAGAACTCCACATAAATGCCCTCAAACCCTTTATTTACAGCGTTGTTGGACAAGGAGAATGCAAAATTAAAGAGAGGCTCAGGATCCATCCTGGAGCTGCTGTGCCCCCAGCAAATCCTGTATTTCACAGCTCACCAGCCTAAAAATGCCCCAGTAAACCCAGACAGAGGTGAACTCTGACTCATTTTCCCCTCAGGTGGAGGTTTAAGGTTGTCCAGGTAAGCCCAGCTCATCTGAAGCTGAGAAAATGTGCAGAGAAACGTCCTGAAATCAGTTCTGTCCTCAAGGCTGGGCCTAACTCTGCTGCCAGGTGTAGCTGGGCTTGGTCTTTGCTGAAGGACAGAGCTCAGGTCCTGGACTGAAGATCAGGAGATAGGCCAGGCTTAAACCTGGGAATTATGGCTTAAATCTGGGAATAAATGTGGGGAGGCAGAGCTGGAGCTGCCAGGTGCTGCTGGCAGGGCTGTTCAGTTCCAGCTGTACCCAGAGTGAAAAATGAGTGGGAAATGCAGATGAACACAGGCAGGGCTGGGAGGAGAAGCTGATTTATCTCCCCGTGCTTGAGAACTGATTTATTTCCCTCTGTTTCAGACCTGATTTATTCCCCCCTGAGGTTTCAGTGGGAAAAGAGGGAAGTGAGGGAGCAGGAATGGCCCTGAGCAGGCCCAGGTTCTCTGTGGGTACAGGAACCTCTGGCTCTGTTCTCTGGCTCCTTTTTCACCACACCCTGCCCTGTGGTTCATTTATTCCCTATTTTATAGATGTAACAATCTCTCTTTATCCCCACAGTGGAAGGGAACAGAAGGAATTCAGTGCTGGAACCATCTTTACCACATTCTCCTCTTTTGTCAATCGTTCTTTTTCCCCAGTTTCTCATTTCATAGGTTTGGAACTGAAGCTATTTAGAGCCTTCCCTTTCCCTGGCTTCTTTCTAAATATATCTTAGGGCTGCCTGAAGGGTTAAGGAGACACACAGACATCCCCTTATGGGGAAAATGGGGAAGCACACCCCAGCCTCCTGCTTTTCTCTCTCCTCACAGCCACAGCCACACACATTTGGATTTTGTCGTTATTGTCTGTCATATATTGTCATTGTGGGGAAACAGAATGAAAACAGGCAAAAGAGAGCAAATCAATATGTTCCAAACCCACTTTTTAAAAATTAGGTTATTTAATATGGCCATGGGAGCTGGCAGTTGTAGGAGAGGAAGGTTTTCATATTATAAATGTGTAAAAAACTGGGAATCTGCTTCCCTTCACACTTCCAGCAGTTCCCTTGGACAATGAAACCTGCAGTTGTATTTATTGCATTTCCTCATTTGTGTCTCATCCAGGGATGAATTTCATCAACAATTGGAGGTTTGCTTTCCTGGCCAATACAGCTAAGGGACTGCAAAGAAATATAAATATAAATATAAATATAAATATAAATATAAATATAAATATAAATATACCCATTAATATAAATAGAAATTACCATTAAATATAAATTGAAATAATAGAAATAATTGCTCCCAGTCTGTGGGTGTTACACAAGGAACTCTCCACTCTGGGGTGCACAAGAGCTGCTGGATTTGGGGTTTCTGGGGGGGTTCCAGCAGGGTCATTCAGGTGAGTGAACTCCAGGGCAGACTGTTCCCACCCCAGTGCTCCCCCCATTCCATGGAAAGGGCAGAACTGAAGGAAGATCTGCTGGATGTTGATTCCCACTGAACCTTCAGAGTTCTCCCCTGTGGGTAAAAAATGTCAGAAGCACAGAATTCCACAGAATCCCATCCCCTGGGTGGGCTTGGAAGGAGCTTAAAACTCTCCCTGTCCCCTCCACCACCATCCCAGGCTGCTCCAAACCCTGGAGTTCCAGGAGAAGGCAGAGGTTTGGTGAATCCATCTGGGCCTGAAGGGGGTCCAGGAGAGCTGGAGAGGGGCTGGATGTGGCATTCACATTCTCTGAACTTGATTCCTTCGCCCAGAGCTTTTCTCCCGGGAAGCTGAAAGGCAGCGAGAGGCCTCAGAGAAAAGGAAAACTATTCTTATCTCATTTGCTTCTCCTGTGTGTTGCTCCTTTGGAATGTGTTTGGAGGTTGTTTACCCACAGGTGATTGTTCCATTGGCTTCTGCTGTGAGTTGTTTTCACTCAGGGCCAAGCTGTGTCAGGACTCTGGAAAGAGTCACAATTTTTCATTATTAGCTTTTAACGTTCTGTAAGTATCCTTTCTGTATTCTTTAGTATAGGACAGTATTCTTTAATATAATATAGTATAATAAAGTAATAAATTAGCCTTCTGATAAGATGGAGTCCTCCTCATCATTCCTGCCTTTGTTGGTGGCTCTCATTTGCAATAGACTGGGGACAAGGGATGGAGGGACAGGACACAGGGAATGGCTCCCACTGCCAGAGGATGGGATGGATGGGATATTGGGAATTGGGAATTGTTCCCTGGCAGGGTGGGCAGGGGCCTGGCTGGACCTCCCAGAGCAGCTGGGGCTGCCCCTGGATCCCTGGCAGTGCCCAAGGCCAGGCTGGACAGGGCTGGGAGCAGCCTGGGACAGTGGGAGGTGTTCCTGGAAGGTTCTGGAAAGGACACAGGTGGTTTCTTTTGTTCTGGACTTGAGGCATTTTGTGAAAGAGCAAGGAAGGGTTGGACAAATCCCATGGAGCTCAGAATGAGCAATAAGAGAATTCTGTAAATGGGAATTCTCTGTCCTGTGAAACACAGGGATTTCAGGGCAGTCACTCCTGCTTTCCACTCAGGAGCCAGAACTGGGCCCAAAGAGCCTGGCAGGAGCTGCTGGAGCCCTGTCCTGAGTGGGGTGGAGCTGTCAGGCTCTGCTCAGGAGGGCTGCAGTCACCCCACAGAACATTCCCTGCACTCTGTGACCCATTCCTCCAGCAAGACCCACTGAATTCCAGAGCAATTCACTAAGAAAGAGATAAATTGCTTGGCAGGATAATGGGGAAAGAAAGAACCTGGCAGGAGGGTGAATCTGGCAGGTTTCTTTGACCAGAAGAGTCCCAAATCTAACAAGAGCCCCAAATATAACAAGTGAACTACAATTCCCTCAAGAACCTTGAATAATGAACTGAATGCCTCACTCCAGGCTCATCTGCTCAAGACCTGCTGCTGGTGTGTGTTTGAAAGCCCAGCTCCACCCTCCCAACACCAGAATGGTTTTAGAGCCCTGAGCTGCTGAAGAACACAGAAATAATGCTGTTATTGGAGTTGTGCTAATTCCATCTCATGTCATTTGCCCTGCTAAATCTGCGGAAAAAAAGGATTGTTAAAGGATGGCGTTGTTCTTTAGGGGGAGAGTGTTTATGTAGGTTTATTGCTGCTGGGTTTTAAACGTTACAGATGATGTTGGTAAACTCATAATAAGTGGAAAGTGTTTTTACTTCTGGTTTTACTTCTTCCCCTGCAGCTTTTGCAATTATTAAAATCCAGAGGTTATGATGTAATTTGTTAAAATCTCTTCTGAGGGATGCAGAAGGAATTATTCCAATCGACTCAGACCTGCTGATACTGGAGGAGCTTTTCAGAAAGGTTTGGGAGTGTCTGAGTGAATCCAGGAAGGCCCTGCTTAAATAATGAGCTGCTAATTGCAAATTTAGGGATCAGGACCAGGAGTTTTGGCCATTTTCTGGAAACTGCCTCCCTCATTCATTCCTGTCTCCCATGGGAGGTGGTTTATCCAGAGGATGGATCAACAAACCCTTGGCTGTTGGGAACCTGAAATCAGAGTAACTAATTTTCCAAGTGTGAAAAACACCAATCACTTGTTTTTAAAATTTTAAAAGTTTAATAGTAATAAAATAGTTATTAAAATAGTAATACAATTAGAGTAATAATAATTTGGACAATTTGAATTAGGACAATATGAGACAATAAAAACAAAGAGTTGTGGACGTCCCAGTACCTTTTTCTGGGGAAAATTAGCCCGAAAAAGGACCCACATTAACAAAGGTTTAACTCTTAAAAACAGCCTGTTGCATATTCATACACCTCATACATGATGTATAAATTCCATTCAAACACAGGATTCTGTCTGGGCAGTGTCAGCTTCTTCCTCTGAATCCTGACAGCACCTTCAAGGCTGGAAGAAGTTCATTTCTTCTGATCAGAGGGCAATAAATTCTCTTTCTATGAAAGATTCAGGTGTCCTGTGGCTGCTATCTCACTGCAAGTCCTTTCTTTAAAAAAAGTATCTGATATAGCATCGTTTCTATTTTAACAATTTTTGTAACCTAAAACTATATTTAACACAGTACTTAAGAGAATTAATACAGCATCACTTTCTAACACAACACATATAATATTCATTTTAATATTTGCAAAAAGCCAATCATAAAATACGCATTTTTCACACCACGCCAGAAGGTGGTGCTGGGCTGAGGAGTGGAAAATCCATGGGTGTGGAAAGGTTAAAGATCAGTAGGAAGGAGGGAATTGGGAATAACAGGAGTCCTTTAGCATCATCACACATTTCTGAAAACCCAGCCCTCCCTGTCCACCCCTAAAAACAAACCAGAGCCTTCCAAACAGAAATGTTCCTGGAGCTGGTTTGGGAGAGGGTTTCAGGAGGGTGAGGAAACATTATGGGATGTTATAGTGAAAGCAGGGCAACAGAAAATGTTGGGGAGGACTCCATAATATCAGCAGGCTAATTAATAACTTTATTATACTCTATTATTCTATATTATATTGCACTATGTTTCATTACATCTAAACTGAATCTGCACAAGCACCCAACTCAACTCAGCTGCCCAGAATCTCCTGACTGCCTGCTGACCCACAGTGTGCACATGTGTTTGGCCCTGACAGGCCAAGGAAACAAAACCCCATCACTGTGGGTGAACCATCTCCATCTTGCATTCTGCTTTGGCACAACACAGGAGCAGCCAATGAGATAGGAATTGCTTTGATCATTAATTTCTCTGTTTCTCTCACTGCTTCTTTCAGGTTCAGGGAATGTGAATCCCACAGAGAGGAGCTTTGGGCAGGGGCCTGGTGTGACAGGCCAGCTGTGCATGTGGGCTCTAAGGAAACAGCCACATTCTTTTCCTACATTATACTATATTATTCTATACTGTATTACACTACATCTAAACTGAAACTGCACAAGCACCCAACTCAACAAAATCTTGTGACTGCTGACCCACAGTCTCCACATGTGTTTGGCCCTGACAGGTCAAGGAAACAAAGCACCATCACTGTGGGTAAACAATCTCCATGTTGCATTCTGCTTTGGCACAACACAGGAGCAGCAAACGAGATAAGAATTGTTCTGATCATTTTCTTTCACTGCTTCTTTCACTGCTTCTCTCAGGTTCAGGGAATGTGAATCTCACAGAGAGGGGCTTTAGGCAGGGGCTTGGTGTGACAGGCCTGCTGTGGATGTGGGCTCTAAGGCAATAGCCACATTCTTGTCCTACATTATACTGTATTATTCTATACTATATTCCATTATATTACACTACATCTAAACTGAAACTGCACAAGCACCCAACTGCCCAGAATCTCCTGACTGTCTGCTGACCCACAGTCTGCACACATGTTTGGCCCTGACATGCCGAGGAAACAAAACCCCATCACTGGGTGAACAATCTCCATATTGCATTCTGCTTTGGCACAACACAGGAGCAGCCAATGAGATAAGAAGTGTTCTGATCATTCTTTTCTCTGCTTCTTTCAAGTTCAGGGAATTGGAATCTTACAGAGAGGGACTTTGGCCAGGGGCCTGGTGTGACAGGCCTGCTGTGGGTATAAGGAAACAGTCACATTCTTTTCCCACATTATACTATATTATTCTATACTATTTTACACTGTATTACACTACTTCTAAACTGAAACTGCACAAGCACCCAACAAAATCTTCTGACTGTCTGCTGACCAATAGTTTGGACACATGTTTGGCCCTGACAGGCCAAGGAAACAAAACCCCATCACTGGGGGCAAACAATCTCCATGTTGCATTCTGCTTTGGAACAACACAGGAGCAGCCAATGAGATAAGAAGTGTTCTGATCATTCTTTTCTCTGCTTCTCTCACTGCTTCTCTCAGGTTCAGGGAATGTGAATCTCACAGAGAGGAGCTTTGGGCAGGGCCTTGGTGTGACAGGCCTGCTGTGGATGTCAGCTCTAAGGAAACAGCCAGATTCTTGTCCTACATTATACTATATAATTCTATACTATTTTACACTATATTACACTACATCTAAAGTGAAACTGCACAAACACTCAGCTGCCCAGAATCTCCTGACTGCCTGCTGACCCACAGTGTGCACATGTGTTTGGCCCTGACAGGCCAAGGAAACAAAACCCCATCACTGTGGGTGAACCATGTCCATCTTGCATTCTGCTTTGGCACAACACAGGAGCAGCAAATGAGATAGGAATTGCTTTGATCATTAATTTCTCTGCTTCTCTCACTGCTTCTCTCAGGTTCAGAGAATGAATCCCACAGGATGCCTCTCTCTAATTCCTGCTCCCTGCAGGCTCTGAACACGTGTGAGCACAAGGACTCCAAAATCCACAGGATCTTCTCTCTGGGCAGGTCTGAACTGATGTGCAGAGATCAGGAGGAGCCCTAGGGGTGTCCCCACAGCCCTGTCCCTGCAGGGCCCAGCTCCTGGCCACCCCTTCACCTCCAGGGAATCTGGGGATACCCATAGTGAACCCCCAATTCATGATTCCATCTCACCTAGGCTGGTTAAATGCCCTAAATGTGATTTTAATCCTGATTTAATGCAACTCCTCCCATTCAGATTTGGGGGTTTGGGTGGTTTTGAGGGAGGGGAAGCACCAAGGAGGGTTTTACCTTGGTCAGAGATGTTCTCACACCCTGGGAAGGTGATCTGGACCTTCCCTGGGCATAGCTGCTGACCTAACTCTGGTCAGGGGATATTTTACAGGATATTTTACTCCCTGTTCCTGGCAGATTTCCCCATGGGACAGCTCCAGCACTTGGATGAGGGAGAAGCTGCATTTTCCAGTAAAATGTTAGGGATTGGTCTGAGAGTTTTGCTCCTCAGCAAAGAGGGTGGAACTTGAACCCTGTGGTTTTTAGAGATAAATGTGAATCAAATGAAGAGATGTGACCTAAAGGGTGTTGGGGAATTCCCTATCCAATAATCAAAGATTAAACGTGGAATTTACTGCTTAAAAAAAATTTTGAGTTGTGCATTAAACAGCAAGTGGTGTGCTAAAATATTTTCTTAAGGAAAGAGAAAAATAAATAGAAAAAGGAAAAATATGAGGGAGAAAGGGAAAGAAAATAGAAAAGAGAAAGGGAAAGAGAAAGGAAAAGAGAAAGGAAAAGAGAAAGGAAAAGAAAATGGAAAAGAGAAAGGGAAAGAGATGGAAAAGAGAAAGGGAAAGAGATGGAAAAGAGAAAGGAAAAGAAAATGGAAAAGAGAAAGGGAAAGAGATGGAAAAGAGAAAGAGAAAGCAAAGGGAAAGAGAAAGGGAAAGATGGAAAAGAGAAAGGGAAAAAAAAAGGAAAAGAGAAAGGGAAAGCAAAGGGAAAGAGAAAGGGAAAGAGATGGAAAAGAGAAAGAGAAAGCAAAGGGAAAGAGAAAGGGAAAGAGATGGAAAAGAGAAAGAGAAAGCAAAGGGAAAGAGAAAGGGAAAGAGATGGAAGAGGGAAAGGGAAAGAGATGGAAAAGAGAAAGAGATGGAAAAATTAAATGTAAAAATAAAATTAAAACCAAAAATAAATGTAAAAACAGAAAAAGAAAGTGACAAAGATAAAGCAGAATAAAAACAAAGAAAACAAAGAAAAGAGAGAAAAAAGAAAAGATGAAAAGGACAAAGTAGTTGGTAAAAACTGATGTTTAAATTTTACAGAATCTCACAGATTATGTTTGCTCTAGAGATGGAACCAAGGATAACAAATGGTGCCAGGTGACATGAGCGGAACAGGATTTTCTGAGTGATCCCTGCTAAGTGGATAAAATAATGGAGCAGAAAGGCAGTTTAGGGAACCAGAACCTCCTCCAGAAGGAGGGAAAGTCCAGGCTGAATGCCAGCCATGGGATGCTGTGGGGTGTTCCTGCCTCAGCTCCATCCCTCTGCTCTGCTCTGGGCTGTGGGGTGGGACAGAGCCAGCCCTGCATCACCTGGGCACTCACTGAAAAGGGATTTTTTCACTAAAACCACAAAATGCCCCTTATGGTGAGGTGTTGGGACACCTCGGAGCCCAGCTGTGGGCAGCAGCACAGGGCAGCTCCTGCACAGCCTCCTCTGCTGCCTGCGCTCATCCCTGCCCTGGGAATCCCTTCCTGGAGCACAGACTGCCCCCAGGCCTGACCCTGCAGACAGGAACGGAAATTGTCCGGCCTTGGGTCACTGCAGGGACAGAAATGTCCCTGTCACCAATGGAAATTGTCCGGCCTTGGGTCACTGCAGGGACAGAAATGTCCCTGTCACCAGCAGGGCCACCCCCAGCAGCACACTGCCTGCAGCACAGGGACACCTGGCTGCCACCCAGCCAATTCCTGCTCTGCCAGGAGAGGATGGATGGATGATGGATGGATAGATGGATGGATGATGGATGGATGGATGGATGGATGGATGGATGGATAGATGGACGGATGGATGGATGATGGATGGATGATGGATGGATGGATGATGGATGGATGGATGGATGGATGGATGGATGGATGGATGGATAGATGGATGGATGATGGATGGATGGATGATGGATGGATGGATGGATGGATGGATGGATGGATGGATGATGGATGGATGGATGGATGGATGGATGGATGATGGATGGATGATGGATGAATGGATGGATGGATGGATGGATGATGGATGGATGGATGGATGGATGATGGATGGATGATGGATGAATGGATGGATGGATGGATGGATGATGGATGGATGGATGGATGGATGGATGATGGATGGATGGATGGATGATGGATGGATGGATGGATGGATGGATGGATGATGGATGGATGGATGGATGATGGATGGATGATGGATGGATGGATGGATGGATGATGGATGGATGGATGGATGGACGGATGATGGATGGATGATGGATGGATGGATGGATGGATGATGGATGGATGGATGGATGGATGGATCCAAGCACTGATCCCTGCACTGACAGCCACACCTGCAGGGTGCAGCCTGGTCCAGCATTTGGACACATGAGGGATTTGCCTGAGCTTTCCTACCTCTCCCAGTTATTCTGTTTTACACGTGCAGAGAGTTAATTTTCTCTCTGTGTCTAATTTTGTATTCTAATTTTTCTATTTCTAGAAGCACACTTTCTCTGGGCTGGAATTACACATTTCCCTGTCCCTGGGCCAGGCCCAGAAGCTGGCTCACTTCTTCTCAGCATCCTCTCTGGCTTTTTCCAATGCTTTTCCTTTTTCCAGGTTATTCTTTGGGATGGAATTTTGCCTTTGTGCCTCATTTCAGCTCTCCCAGGATGCTGCTGTGCTGGAGCTGCTGGAAAAGCTGCAGCCCATGGACAGGGTCACTTGGGCAGGGTTCAAAACTGGCTGATGGCTAGCCCAAGGAGGGCTGGGAATGGTGGAAAAGGAGCCATGTCCAGCTGGGACCAGTCTTGTGTCCCCCAGGGATCAGCCCTGAGCCCAGTTCTGCTCAATATCTTTATTGATGATCTGGATTGGGGGATGACATCAGTAAATTCACAGATGGCACCGGGCTGGGTGGCATGTGGATCTGCAGGAGGGCAGGGAGGCTCTGCAGAGGGATCAGGACAGGCTGGATCTGTGGGGTGACAGCAGAACTGTGAAGGTCAACAAGGCCCAGTGCCTGGTCCTGCCCCTGGGTCCCCATAGAATGCTCCAGGCTGGGGGAAGAGGGGCTGGAAAACTGGGAAAGGCCCTGGGGGTGCTGGGGACAGTGGCTGGAGAGGAGCCCAGGTGTGCCCAGGTGGGCAAAGCCAAGGGCACCCTGTGCCAGCCATGATGGGACAGCAGGAGTAGGGCAGTGCCCGTCCCCTGAGCTGGCACTGCTGGGGCACCTCCAGTGCTGGGACAGCTCTGGGACAATCCCGGCAAAACCTGGAGGGGCTGGAGCATGTCCAGGGAAGGGAACGGAGCTGGGAAGGAGCTGGAGCTCCAGGAGGGGCTGAGGGAGCTGGGAAGGGGCTCAGCCTGGAGAAAAGGAGGCAGCGGTGGCTGTCACCAGCCAGGGGGACACCATCCCTGCCCCACTGCTCTGTGAGTGTGCAGCACCTGGACAACAACAATCCCACCCCATGGAATGCCCCAGCGTGCCACAGCTCTGCAGGAACCCCCAGCACCAGCGTCCCTCCCACAGGGACACACGGGAACCTTTGCTTTGTGCAATCACCTGGAAAACTCTGCCCAGCCGGGGGCTGGCACCTCCCAGCCCAAAGCACTTCCCAGGCAGGGCCCCAGGGCAGGGCTGGGGGAGCTGGGAAGGGGCTGAGGCTGGAGCAAAGGAGGCTCAGGGGGCCCTTGTGGCTCTGCACAGCTCCTGACAGGAGGGGACAGCCGGGGAGGGTCGGGCTGTGCTCCAGGGAACAGGGACAGGAGGAGAGGGAACGGCCTCAAGCTGGGCCAGGGGAGCCCAGGGTGGAAATCAGCAGAATTTCCCCATGGGAAGGGCGGTCAGGGATTGGAAGTGCCCGGTGCGGTCTGGAGTGCCCCTCACTGGAGTGGCCAAGGAACGCCTGGCGGTGGCACTCAGCGCTGTGCACTGGTGACAAGGCGGGGACGGGCCACAGGCCGGTTTTGCTAACCCCGGATTTGCTAACCCCGGATTCGAGGATCCCGGAGCGCTTTTCCAGCCCCAGCGCTCCCTCAGGGACAGTACGGGACGGCCCCGCGCGCTGCCGCCTCCTGAGGGGCCCCGATCGTGGCCGCCAGGGGGCGCCAGGAGCAGCGCGACTCACGCACGCGCAGCGCTCGCTGCCGTGTCCGCCGCCCCGTCCGCGCTTCCTCAGACACCGCGCGGCGGCAGAGGGGCCACAATGCCCCACCGGGGACACCGGGAGCACTGAGGGCACCACGGGCACCGGGAGAGGCGGTGCCGAACCCCAGCAACCCGGAAACGCCGGTTTAGCCGCGGCAGTGCGCAGGCGCGGGAATCGAAGCGAATAATCGCAGCCGGCGGCGCTGCGGTGACGTCACACGGGCTGTGAGGGGGAGCCCCGCTCCGGGAAGCGGCGCCGGAGGAACCGGGAGCGGTCCCGGGGGCGGCCCTGGGCTCCGGGGACGGCTCCTGGCTCCGGGAGCGGTTCCAGGCTCTGGGCTCGGCTCCGGGCTCCGAGAGCTGGCCCAGGGCGTCCCAGGGGTCACACGGTGGCTTTAGGAGGGTCAAAGGGAGGAGTTGTGGGTGACAGGTCTCGGTTGAGGGACACGCCGTGGAGGAGGCTGGCGCTGTGCTGGTGCCGGGGGAGTTTTCCAGGCTGGGTCTGGTTGAGGCAGCTGCGGTCCTGTTCGTGTCCCAGAGCTGCAGGCTGCAGGAAAAAGGCAGAAACCCAGTCACAACTCCTCTGCAAAGGAAGAGTTGGAGGAGGTCAAGGAGCTGCTCCAGGCTGTGGTTAATCCATGATGAGCTTCCCCAAACCTTGTTCTGCTGCTGGCTGGTAGCTGCTGGCACACTCCCCACGCTTCCCAGCGTGGAGAGGAGAAATCTGCAGCCCTTACCCTGAGCTGGGGTGAATTTTGTGCTGATTTACAGGCGGATGCACCCTGAGGGTTAAGGCAGACCCTCTGGTTGGCATTGGATCTGACGGGCTCATTGGCAGCTCTGTGCAAGCTGCACTTGCCCCGTGCAATCCTGGCAGCTTCTCATGAGGATTCTGCAGCCTTGAAAGCAGGAGATGAGACAGGAGTGTGTGACGGTGTTCACAGAGGTCCCAGGTTGAGGGAAGAGACAAGGATCTGACTCCATGTTTCAGAAGGCTGATTTATTATTTTATGATATATATTACATTAAAACTATACTAAAATAATAGAAGAAATTATTTCATCAGAAGGCTGGCTAAGAATAGAATAACAAAGAGTGACAACAAAGGCAGCTGTCTCAGACTCTCTGTCCGAGCTGGGGTGTGATTGGCCATTAATTACAAACAACCACATGAGACCAATCACAGATGCACCTGTTGCATTCCACAGCAGCAGATAACCATTGTTTACATTTTGTTCCTGAGGCCTCCCGGCTTCTCAGGAGGAAAAATCCTAAGGAAAGGATTTTTCATAAAAGATGTGTGTGACAGGAGTGTTCCAGGAAAGAAGAATGGTTGAGGCTGGGGACATGGCAGAGGCACACACAGCTTTCCAAGCAGAGCTGGGATAGAAGGGAATCTCTGTGCTGCCAGAGGCTCCCTCTGACAAGGTGTCTTGGCTTGGAAAGCCAGGAGTCTGCTGAGGAAGGCAGGAGCCTCCCCTGACATGGAAAATGTAAACCCTCCATCCAAAATGCTATAAATTTTAAATTAAGGGGCTCTCAGGCAAAAAATAAGGGAGCAGAGATAACAATTCTTTAATAGGGAAGAAAATGAAAGAATAAAATAAACAATGCAGTACACTGGAACAACACTGCCAGAGTCAGAACCCAACCTGACACCCTGTGGGTCAGGCTGTTGGCGGCAGTCCCATTGGAATTGTGGCTCAGCCCTCCTGCAGTGTCAGGGGTGGTTCTGCTGGAGCAGGGATCCTGTAGAGAAGGATGGATTCTTCCTCTGAAGATGCAGTGGAAGGAGAGGCAGCTGCTGTTCCTCTGGGGAATCCAGTGGAGAAGCCGTGCTGGTGTCTCAAACCTCTGGATTATATCTGGGTAGCAATGCTTGGCCCCTCCCTCTGGGCTCACATCTCCCAATGGGATGCTGTAGTTCTTATCAGCCATGCAGGGACATTCAATAGCTGTTATCAGCAGATGTCTCCCTGAGGGAGGAGGGGGTGTGGAAGAGAGAAGGTCTCAGGGTCTCTGCTGCTCACAGTGACCCTGAGGTGTGTTAGAATGTCTCTTTTCCCAGCCTGGCCGTCAAAGAAGGAGTCAGGGCTCTTCATTTCTGTGTCTCAAGTTTTTTTTATTGTATCTTATCTATAAAATTCTTTCTCCTGTCCAGCCAAGGACAGACAGAGGCACTCTGCCTGCCCCAGGTTGGTGTTATCTTTTTATACTAAAAACTACATGTACAATGTTTACAATCACTTTCCAATACCTATCACCTATGTTAGACAGTCTATCTGTACTCTAAACCAATCCAAAAGTGCCAACATCACCCAGAAGATGGGGGCCAAGAAGAAGAAGAAGGAGAAAGGCTAGACATGCCTACATTCCTCCATCTTGCCCCCTGAACCCCCATTCAAAAAACCTCAAAAATCTATTTTTCACCCCATGATAAATTCACTATCATTCACTCAAACTGTCGTGGCTTGTCATTCTTCATACAAGGTTGGTAATTGTTTATTCCAAGGGCACAGGGGTCTGGGGCTCTGTGCCAAGGTCTCTGAGCCCCCTGGGCAGGGGCTGGAGTCCTCCAGGGCAGCCAGAGGAATGTTCTGGATTCCAACAATAAGGAAAACTGCCCACTGAACAGAACACAAATGCCAAGATGGCAAATAGAATAAAATTTGCTTGGCAATCCAGGACACAAGGCACCCACCTCCAATCAACCCTGCTCCCCTCCTTTCCCTGCACACTCAGAGCTCCTGCCAGGGCAGACAGGGACAGCTGGGAGGGGACACAAAGCCTGTGGAGCAGCAGAGCAGCTCAGTGACAGCCACCACAATGTCCTTAGGGAGTGCCACCCTGGGGCAGTGGGAGGGGTAGAACTGGATGAGCTTTAAGGTGCTTCCAACCCAAACCAGTCTGGGATTCAGTAATTAAAGACTTTGTGCTAATTACCCACAGCAGCACTGACACAAAGACTTCATGCTCTTAGCCCACCTCACCTCCTTCAGAGGATTTTGCTGATTTTGGGGGCATTGGAGGGACTGAGTGCTGCACACAGGGCACTGCTGCCCTGGATTTGAATAACATTTATTGATCAGGGTGGGCCAAGGAGACAAAGGAAGGCCTGGCTGGTGACTTCTCCTGGCTCAGAATTGCCCAGAGCTCTAAAGGCACCTCATTTCCCTGGGGATGGACAGGTGGGAGCACTGATAGCCCTTTGTGGCTGTGTGAAACACCTTCCTGCTCATTTTGTGCCTCTCTGTTCCCTAAAACCATGGAAATGTTCAGTGTGTGAAGAAAACCCTTCAGTGAAGGCAGGGAGAGCCTTGGAACATTTGCTGAGCCCTGAGCTTTGATCAGAGCAGCAAACCCCAGGCTGCTTTTTGGGCACATTTTACACAAAATGTTTCGGTCTTTGGGTTTTGGCAGCTCAGTTTGGGGTTTTTCTCCTTGACAGTAAGGATTCTGTGGGGTCACTGGTTTATTTCAGAGCACTCCTGAATTAAACAATACCTGCTGCTGAAGCTATTTTTGTCTTGTGGGCTGAATTTATAAATTGGGATATTTTTGGGAGTGAGCACAACTTCCTGCCTGCTTTCCTGTGCTGCTGTTAAAGATGAAGGGCATGCTGGTGCCTTTATCTTTTTATTTCTGTGCCAACAGCCCTAAATCCCAAATCCAGGGCAGTCTGTCAAGGAAGGAGCTGAGCCTCACCTCCTTCAGCTCTTTGTGGTCTGCCAGAGTCACAAAAGCAGGAGTTTGAAATGCTCAGTGTTGGCTCCTGCAGTGAGGGGTTATCTCTGCACAGCCCCTGAGCTGCACTTTTTACAGCTTTGGGGTTGTTCAGTGAAAACCTGGCCAATAAAACTTCAAAAATTACCAAGTTGAGTGTAGAGGATCTGTGAGCAGAAGGCTCGTGCTGAACAAGGAGAGCTCAGAGCAGCTGCTGGCAGCAAGTGAATGTTGTCATTGTGCAGCTCAGTTAGAAACTGAGTTCCAAAATTGGAGACAAGTTGTTCTCCTGCGAGAACATCAGGTAATTAGACAGATTTTATCAGAATATTCTGACTTTGGACCGTTTTCTTCAAAAATCTGCTTTAAAAATAGAGGAGAGGTCCAGAAGGAAGGGGGGTGGGAGAGAAAAAAAAAAACCATTTTATTCATTTTATTCTCTTCCCCCTTCACAGCTAATCAAACTTGGAATTTTTTTTCTGTTTAACTGGGATATCTGAGAGTTCAGCAAGAGGAACAAAGAGGTAAAATGGCTCCAAACTCTCGTGGACCTTGGCACAGTTTTAGGGGACACAAAGTTACTGTCACAGCTTCTCCTGGGAATTGTTTTGCATGAGTATAACACGAACACACCCAGAGTCAGACAAAACTCTGCAATTTGGGCTTCAGGCTCTGACAAGGATATTTGAAATGTAAATAGAAAACACTTGTTACAATCCAGTGCAAGAAGGAAGGGAGGTGTGTTTTCCTGACATTTCCTGGTTTTTAAAGGAGAAATCCAAACCCACTTTTATGTCCATGTTTGCTTTAAAAGCTTTAAGGAATGAGGGGGGAAAAAAGCTTCAAAAAGGTTCAAAACCTGGAATCCTGTGGGACCAGCACTGCCTTTCCCACCCATTGAACGGGTCAAGGTTTGCCAGGCTGGAATTTCCTTGGAGCTGCCTGAAACTGCCCGGTGCCAAGGGAGGGAGGGGCCAGAGCTGGGGAGGGGGGCACAGCTCTGAGGGGGGACATGAGGGAGTGATGGCTGTGAGGGGACACACACAGTGATGGCACTGAGGGGGTGGCACTGAGGGGACACACAGGGGGATGGCACTGAGGGGACACACAGGGTGATGGCACTGAGGGGGATGGCACTGAGGGGACACACAGGGTGATGGCACTGAGGGGACACACCGCGTGATGGCTCAGAAGGGACACACAGGGTGATGGCACTGAGGGGAGACAGGGTGATTGCACTGAGGGGGTGGCACTGAGGGGACACACAGAGTGATTGCACTGAGGGGGTGGCACTGAGGGGACACACAGGGGGATGGCACTGAGGGGACATCCAGGTAATGGCACTGAGGGGACACACAGGGTGATAGCTCTGAGGGTGATGGCACTGAGGGGGATGGCAAGGCTCTGTGCGGACACACAGGGGGATGGCACTGAGGGGACACAGGGGCATGGCACTGAGGGGGATGACAGGGCTCAGGGGGGACACCCAAGGGAGTGATGGCACTGAGGGGACACACAGGGTGATGGCACTGTGGGGACGTGCAGGGTGATGGCACTGAGGGGGATGGCAAGGCTCAGAGGGGACACACAGGGTGATGGTACTGATGGGGTGGCAATGAGGGGACACACAGGGTGATGGCTCTGAGGGGACACACAGGGTGATGGCTCTGAGGGGGATGACAAGGCTGCGAGGGGACACAGGGTGATGGCACTGAGGGGGTACACGGGGTGATGGCAGTGAGGGGACACGCAGGGTGATGAGGCTGGAAGGGGACACCCCAGGTGACTGGTGGCTCTGGGAGGGACAGTGAGGCTCAGAGAGGACACCCAAGGTGACAGGGCTCATGGGGACATGCAAGGGCTCAGGGGACACCCAAGGTGACTGATGGCTCTGGGAGGGGACACTGTGAAAAACACCAATCACTTGCTTTTAAAATTTTAAAAGTTTCATAGTAATAAAATAGTTATAAAACTAGCAATATAATTAGAGTAATAAAAATTTGGATAATTAGGATTTAGGAAAATATGAGACAATAAAAACAAAGAGTTGTGGACAGTCCAGGTACCTCTTTCTGGACAAAATAAGCCTGAAAAAGGACCCACATTAACAGAGGATTAACCCTTAAAAGCAATAACCTGTTGCATATTCCTACACCTCATACATGATGCATAAATTCCATTCAAACACAGGATTCTGTCTGGGCAGTGTCAGCTTCTTCCTCTGAACCCTGACAGCAGCTTCAATGCTGAGCAAGGCAGGAAGAAGTTCGTTTCTTCTGATAATGAAGCAATAAATTCTCTTTCTCTGAAAGATTCAGGTGTCCTGTGGCTGCTATCTCGCTGCAGTCCTTTCTTTAAAAAAGTATCTTACAGAGCACAGTTTTTATTTTAACATTATGTTATAACCTAAAACTATATTTAACACACTACTTAAGAGAATTAATACAGCATCACTTTCTAACATAAGACATATAATATTCATTTGAATATTCACGAAAAGCCAATCATAAAATACTCATTTTTCACAGACACCCAAGGTGATGGCCCAGGATCTCTGGAAGCCAGGAAACCCCAGCAGATCTCTCCAGATCTCTGAGTCCACTGGTCCGGGAGAGCTCCCAGGAGTCCCTTCAGCAATAAACATGTATAAATCTATATGTCATATGTGGATTTCTAAATATGTATCTTCAGCACAATCCTATTTGCCTTGAGGAAGTCAGGGTGGTTTAAAACACACCGTGGGACACAAGCAGGAATTTTCTTGCTTGTGTTAGAGAAAAAAAGCCAATTAACAGCATGTTAATTAGCTGGGGATCTGTGCTCCAATGTACTTGAAGTTTTAAATAGCTGTGAGGCTGAGTTTGCAGAGGCAAAGCGATTCCTACGGCTTCAGGGGGCTCCTGGCGCCGAGAAATTTTGCTGCAGAGGTGCAAAAATCAAGTCCCGAAGGAGTTTTGAGGGAGAACGTGCGGAAAAATAGGAAAAGAGAGCAGGGTGTTTCCTGATCCAGCAGGACGAAAAGTGAAACTTCCCATACCGGGAGTCGAACCCGGGCCGCCTGGGTGAAAACCAGGAATCCTAACCGCTAGACCATATGGGAGGCGCTGAAAAGCGTTGCACCTGCGCGCCCCAAAAGGCTACTACCCGCCCCGCTCACCGCCACGAGCAGTTCCGCCGGGCGCCGTTCTGCCGTTTCACGGGAGACACCGGGAGTCACCGGGAATGCCCGGGACTCATCGGGAGCCCCCAGTAAGCTCTCCCGCTGTGCCAGAGAGCCGCTGCCCTCACCCAACATGGCGACCGGGGCTTCGGCTGCCCCGCGCCCTCTTCACGTGACAACGGGGGCGCGCGCGTGCGTGGGGCGGGCTGGGCGCGCGCTCACGTGACCGGCGGCGGCCGCCGAGCGCTGGGTCCCGTGAGCGGGGCGGGGGGCGGGACGGGGGCGCCGCCACAGGCCCGGGCAGGGCCCCGCACCGGCACAGCCCCGGGCACCGCCTCCGGCCCGCCGAGCCCCGCACCCGGCACCGCACCGAGTACCGCCTCCGGCCCGCCGAGCCCCGCACCCGGCACCGCCACAGCCCCGGGCAGGGCCCCGCACCGGCACAGCCCCGGGCACCGCCTCCGGCCCGCACCGGGCACCGCCACTGACCCGGGCACCGCCTGCGGCCCGCCGAGCCCCGCACCGGGCACCGCCGGGCACCGCCTGCGGCCCGCCGAGCCCGACCTGCCGGGGCTCACACCGGCATCGTCCCTCAAGCCGGCCCCGAGCCGCCCATCGCCGCCGGAGGTACCGAGGCGCGCCCCGGCCCGGGGGGCGCGGGCATTGCGGGGAGTCCCAGGGGAATCGCGGGGATGGGGCTGCGGGGGAACGGAAGGACGTGCCGGGAGAAGGGGCTGCGGGGATCCTGAGGGAAGGAAGGGGCTGGGGGATCCTGAGGGAAGGAAGGGGCTGAGGGGATCCTGAGGGAAGGAAGGGGCTGCCGGGATCCTGAGGGAGGAAAGGGGCTGGGGGAATCCTGTGGAAGGGAAGGGGCTGCGGGATCCTGAGGGAAGGGGCTGTGGATATCCTGAGGGAAGCGGCTGCGGAACGTGCCGGGAAGGGGCTGCGGAGGCGCTGCCGGCCCGGCCGCAGCCACCCCAGCCGGGCCGGGCGGTTTCGGGAGCGCCGGAGGTTTCCCGGCAGCAGCGGGAGTTCCCCATGGGCCGGAGCAGGGGGAGGGGAGCCGGGGCTGTGTCAGCGCTTCCCCAGTACCGGGGGTTGGATCGGCACTGGCATCGGCGTTGGGATCGGCATGAGGATTGGGATCAGCACTGGCATTGGGATTGGCTTTGGGATTGGTGTCGGTATTGGGATTGGCATCGGGATCGGCATTGGGATTGGCGAGCAGAGCATGTGTGTGTGAAAAGCAGCGATCCAAGGTGGGCTTCTCTCTGCAGGTGTGTGATGCCAAGCACAGCCATGAAGAAAAAGGTAAGGGCAGGCAGGAGGATCCTGTGTTTCCCTTCCCCATCCATGAGCACTGTTTGTTGGATCCATCCCTCGGCTGGGGCTCTGGTGTCTCTCAGGGTCAGTGCTGCATCCTCTGCTGGAGGTGCCAGGCGTTAAACCCGGCTTTAATCCTGGCCTGGATAGGCTGGGTTAAACCTGGATTTAATCCTGGCCTGGATAGGCTGGGTTAAGCCCGGCTTTAATCCTGGCCTGCATGGGCTGGGTTAAACCTGGCTTTAATCCTGGCCTGCATGGGCTGGGTTAAACCTGGCTTTAATCCTGGCCTGCATGGGCTGGGTTCCTGCAGAGCCTTCCCGGCAGTTGCTGTTCCCCAGTACTGCTGGGGCTGTTGCAAAACCCTCTGCAAAACCCTGTGCTCAGGGAGGAGGATCTGCTGTCCCTCCCCTGTCCCTGCCACCCTCCCGAGGTGTCCCAGGAGCCCCAGTCCCCTCGGGGCTCCAGGAGGATGAAATTTAACACGTGGGGAAGGAGCAGCAGCTCTGGGCATGGCAGGGGTGGGTGTATCCCTGCAGGAGCACGTCCAGAGCTCTTAAGGGAATATCTGGCTGCTGTTGCATGGTGAGGTGGGGTTGGGTTCCCTGCCTGGCTCTCCGTGCTGCTGTCTGACCCCTTTGCAAGGCCTCTGCAGCCTAAACTTTGGGAATTGGGGCTGGTTTGGGCCGTGCCTCAGACTGGGATCGAGTTTCTGCCTGGGATTTTGTGCTGGTGCTGTGAAATAAGAGCTTGGCTGTTCTCTGGGAACAGCTCAGGGGACAGGACAGGGCAGCATCTGGGGGCCCTCCCCAGCCCTCCTGGGTGTGGAACAGCCAGGAACCCTCCTTGTTGGCAATCCTGGAGCCTGTGGGCAGGTTCCCTGGGGAATTGTGCCTTGCTTTGTGCCCAGCTCCTGCCCTGCTGCCCAGGGTAGGGGTGGCAGCTGGGCAGCACTCCCTGGGCTGCTCTCCTGAAATCCCTCCTGGATGGCACACTGGCAGGGCTGCTGCCAGGAGCTGCATTTGGCTTTGTGACTGGAACTTGTTTAACAGCTGGGTTTTGTGAGCAGGGCTGTGTTGGCTGCCACTGATGGGTTTGTTTTGTTTAATTTTTATTTTTAGATCACAATGTAAAGCCTTGCCTGGTGTGACTGTCTCTGGTGTGACTGTCTCCCCTCATCCCCACCCCCAGCAGCATTCCCTGCTTTTTGGCTGCCTCTGCTTTCCCCTGAGCTCTGCAGGGATGGGAACTCATGGAGCCAAGGGTCTCCTCTGGAGGGGCATCACTGGAGCCATGAAGGGTCTCCCCTGCTCTGGAGATGCTGACCTGAATTGTCTCATCTGCTTTTCCCCATTTTCTGGTCTTCTAGCACCTGAAACTGGGCATTTCCCTGGTATTTGGGGAAAGGAAAACCTTCTAACACTGCTTTTCCAGTGGGAAAAGCAGTGTTAGAAGGTCTGTAAGGACCCTCCCACCCCTGTCTGGTTAGGACAGTGTTTGGAGTGGAAAACCAGGAGCTGAGGGGTTGTTTTTGGTCTGGAGGGTTGAGACAAAGCTGTTCCTCATCTTTAAAGTCCTTTGGTGCCACCAAAGCCACCAGATGGGAGGGGCTGGGAATGGGGATGCAGCTCCTGCTTTTCCCAAGTCCTGTCCACGTTTTTGGAGAAAAGTGTTAAAAGTGTTCAATCTGACCAAGGAGAGCAGTGAGGTGGGGTGACCATGGCCCAGGGACCATGGCCAGCAGGTCATGATGACCATGGCCCAGTGACCACCCAGGAGTGTTTGGGATGTCTGTCCTGCTCCCCATGTGCTCCTCTCTGCCTCTCCTGGTGCATTCCCAGCCGGGCTGTGCCAGTGCAGTGTTCAGTGCCTTGGGCACTCAGCTGTCAGCCCGAGGGAGCTGGGGGGCACTCAGTGCTCTGTGGGAGCTCATTTTTCCTTCTCTCCCCGCGTGCAGGTGCTGCTGATGGGTAAGAGTGGGTCTGGCAAGACCAGCATGAGATCCATTATCTTTGCCAACTACATCGCCCGGGACACGCGGCGCCTGGGGGCCACGAGTAAGGAACTGCCCCATTCCCGCAGCTCCAGCCTCAGCAGAGGGCGGGGCCGCTCCCTGCAGCCACCCCGGGTCCCTTGGGTGTGTCCCTGCAGCTGCCACACCGGCTGGGAGCTTCGGGATCAGCCAGGGACAGGCAGGAAGGGGAGGGAAGGGAAAGGCAGCGCTGGGATCGGCTGGGCTGCTCTATTGTTCAACTTTTATCCTTAACTCCCTGTTTGGGGATCAGGAGGCAGCCTTTGCTGCTTTATTGTTCAACTTTTATCCTTAACTCCCTTTTTTGGCATCAGGAAGCAGCATTTGCTGTTTTATTATTTAAATTTGATCCCTAACTCTTTATTTTTGGGATCAGGAAGCAGCTTTGGTGCAGCTCCACCTGTCAGAGCCTCCTGTGTGCTGGTGGAATGTTCCTGCTCCTGCAGGGATCTCCAGCACAGGGATCCTGCAGTGCCCCCGTGGTTCTGGCAGGATGATGCACTGGGCTTAATGAATGCCTTTCCTTCTTCCCTTTCCAAAGCCTTTGTTGGGAAAGAGCAAGAAGTGGTTCCTCTGGGAGAGGTGGATGAGTAGTTGGGATCTGGTGCTTCTCACTGGGAGGGGCCTGTGTGGATTTCATGTCAGGGATTGGTGTAAATTTCCCCTTTGCCATGAATTTGGCCTCTTCCTGAAGTTTACATTCCCTGTGTTCCTGGTTTATTTTGTCAGGGATGGCTTCAAGCCCTGCACAGTCATTCCTACAGTGTCCCAGGGATCAGGGAATGTGGGAGTGAACAGGAACACTCACTGCACTTCTCAGGAGAGCAGTGGGCAGGGAAGCCTGAGTTCCTCTGGGAAATGGGGTTTTGGTGGGATTTTACAAACTGGGACTGCTTTGTGAGGGATGCCCATCCCTGGAAGTGTCCAGGGCCAGGCTGGATGGGGCTTGGAGCAGCCTGGGGTAGTGGAAGGTGGCAGGGGCTGGAATGAGGGCTTTAATCCCTTCCAGCCCAAACCATTCTATGATTGGGTGCTGATTGCCATGATGTTTGGCTGCCCAAGCTCTGCCCTGGCTGTGGTGCAGTCAGTGAGCTCCTGCTGTCTCTTTGCAGTTGATGTGGAGCATTCCCACGTCAGATTCCTGGGAAACCTGGTGTTGAATCTGTGGGACTGTGGAGGGTAGGTACCGATTGTTCCTGCCCAGCCTTTGGGGGAGGCTCTGGGGAGTCAGGGGTGCAGCAGGGTGGATTTCCTCCCCCTGGGATGAGGTGGTGCCAAGGGAATGCTCCTTCTCCTGCTGTCCTGAGGTGCTGGAATTGCTCACTCCAGCTCCATCCAGGTGGGATTTGTGCAGAGGCCATGCTGGAAGTAGATCCTGTGGCTCCTGGAAGCAGCTTTTGTCAAGGAATGTGTCCCCTCCTCAACTCCATGGCCTCTGGACCACCTCAGTCATGTTCAGCCAGAGTTAAGGAGATTTAATCCTGGGATTTAAGGCTGAGCTGATGCTTTGGGTCACGTTTCACCTGTTCTGCTGCTGTGGGCTTTCACAGAAGGCTCCTTAAAGCCAGCCTGGGGCCAGAAGCAGCAGCACATGAGGGAACTTTGGTTTCCTGTGGGACTGGGGGGTTGGTGCTCTCCAGGAGCCTCCAGCTTCCCTGGGAGTGCCCAGGGCACACAGCTCCAGCCTGGCAGCTCCACACCCCAGCCTGGCCCTCCTGCCAGGAGCAGCTTCCCACAAAGCCAGGAGCTGCCCTAAGGAGTGTCCTGCTGTGCCCCCCAGGCAGGACACCTTCATGGAGAACTACTTCACCAGCCAGAGGGACAACATCTTCCGCAACGTGGAGGTGCTCATCTACGTGTTCGACGTGGAGAGCAGGGAGCTGGAGAAGGACATGCACTACTACCAGTCCTGCCTGGAGGCCATCCTGCAGAACTCCCCTGATGCCAAGATCTTCTGCCTGGTGCACAAGATGGACTTGGTGCAGGAGGACCAGCGGGATCTGGTGAGGAGCTGGCATTGCCATGGAAATGCATCCCTTGTGGGTCACAGCTCAAAGGCAGCCCCTGGGGCTGTTCCTCGAAGGCTTTCTCAGATGTCCTCAGAGCTTTTCCTGCCTTCTTTTAAAGTGTGTCATCCTAGAATCCAGTGGAGAGCAGCAGTGCTGGTTTTTAGGGACAGGAGAAGCCTTTCCTGCCTGGTCCTAGAGCTCCCAGCACAGCTTGGCTCCTTCCAACGCAAATGATTTTGGGATTCTGCAGCAAGACATCCCTGCTGCTCCCTGGGAGGGTTCCTGGCCACTCTCCCCTGCAGTGTCCCAGAGATCCATGTGAAACTCACCCCATAAATCCATACAGCAGCCACAGCACAGGCAGGAACATTTCACTCAACCCCACAACTCTCTTTGCTCCCCAGATTTTTAAGGAGCGTGAGGAGGACCTGAAGCGCCTCTCCCGGCCCTTGGAGTGTGTTTGTTTCAGAACTTCCATCTGGGATGAGACCCTTTACAAGGTTGGTGCAGCTTCCTCTCCACATCTGGGAGGATTCTTCCTCTTCCCACTGGGAGCAGGGCAGGAGGAGGATCCCTGGAGCTGCTGCTGCTGTGTTCAGCTCTGCAGCTGCTTCTGCGGGGTGTCAGTGAAACCCAAATTAGTCCTGGGTTTATTAATTCATTTTAAGAAGTCAGGAGTGTGTGGTAAATATTGGGAGCTTGGCAAACAGGCATCCCAAACATCCCCCTGGCTCTGGGAAGGGTGAGGTTGTGACTGCCCCACACCTGGGTCAGCAGCTGGGCAGGGAGGGGAGGCTGAGCTTGGAAAATCCGAGTGTGGATGAGCACAGATGTTGATCCCAACATCCCCCAGCCCCTCCTGGGCTTGTTTCTGGCCTGTTGGGATAAGGTGGAACTTTGTTTGGGTCAGGGATGAGCTGCCAAGTGTCCATCTGTGTGCTGACCTTGCTCAGGATTAAAAATCTCTGTGAACTCAAGTGGGAGAAGGAGACAGAAGCATTCCCAGCTTAAAGCAGGGATGATTTTAGTCTGTTCAGCAGCACTGCAGTTTCTGTGCCTGCTGGAGAAGAACTGGAGCCAGGGAAGGGTCTCCTCAGGTCTGGACTCCCTCTGGGACCTGAGCATGAAGGGTGGAGAAGCTTCTCAGCCTTGCCCAGGCTGTCAGCAGCCAGAAGTGCCAAAAATCCCTCTGGGAGCACATTTCTCACGAGGGGCTGAGGAGAGGAGCTGGTGGGACCTTTGTGTGTCTCTCTGTCCAGGCCTGGTCCAGCATTGTCTACCAGCTGATCCCCAACGTGCAGCAGCTGGAGATGAACCTGAGGAACTTTGCTCAGATCATCGAGGCAGACGAGGTGCTGCTGTTTGAGAGAGCCACGTTCCTGGTGAGTTCCTGGCATGGATTCCCTGTGTGGAGCCTCCCTTTCCCTCCCTCTGCTCTGGAGCCGGGCTGGCAGAGCTGGGGGTGCCATCCTTGACAGGAGCAGCTCCAGGGAGAGCTCAGAGCCCCTGGCAGGGCCTGAAGGGGCTCCAGAGAGGGGCTGGGGACAAGAATGGAGGGACAGGACACAGGGAATGGCTCCCACTGCCACAGGGCAGGGATGGATGGGATATTGGGAATTGGGAATTGTTCCCTGGCAGGGTGGGGAGGGGCTGGGATGGAATTCCCAGAGCAGCTGTGGCTGCCCCTGGATCCCTGGCAGTGCCCAAGGCCAGGCTGGATATTGGGGCTGGAGCTCCTGGGACAGTGGGAGGTGTCAGGATGGAACTGGATGAGCTTTGAGGCCCTTCCAAGCCAAACCATTGTCGGATCCCATGGAGGCTGGGAGGTGGCAGCCCCAGTGCAGAGTGCCCTGATCCAGGCCTTGGGACCCTGTGGCCCATGGGTATTACAGACACCTGATGACGGTCTCTATGGTGAGAGAAGGATGAGAATCTTGTTTGATGATCAGAAGGCTGGATTTATTGATATATGATATATAATACATTATGACTATACTAATAGGAATAAAGAGAGAAGTTGCAGAGGCTTGCTAAGCTAAGAATAGAATAGAAAAGAATCTATAGCAAAGTTGTGTCTAGGGACTCTGTCTCTAGCTTGCTCCTGTGATTGGCCCTTAATTATAAACACATGGAATATGAACTAATCACAGGTGCATCTTATTGCATTCCACAGCAGCTGATAATCATTGTTTACATTCTTCTTCTGGGGCCTTTGCTTCCCAGAAGATGAACAAATCTGAAAGAAAAGATTTCTGTGAAAAAATGTCTGCAACGCATGGGACCATCCCAGAATTCCCCCCTGAGCTGAGCTTTGGTTGGGGTTTCCTCTTGCAGGCTCTGGGAGTGTTTCATGTCCCCATTGTGGTGGGACTGCTCTGAGAATCCCCCTCTGCACAGGGCAGGAACCTTTTGGAGCTTCACAACCAAACCTTTTCACTTCCTCCTGCTGGGGCATTTGAGCTGGACCTGATTCCTTTTGGTTTTTGATGTTCTGCAAATCCAGAGCATGGGTGCGGGGTCAGCCAGGGGACTGTGATGCTTTTCCAGGTCCTTGTGCTCCCAATCCCTCTGCAAAGATAAAACCACTCTTGGTTCTTGGCCATATTCACACTTTGCACCAAACTCTTGCTGAGCTGAAGGAAATACTTGAATTATTTGGAGTGTTTTCCTTGCTGGTGATTTGGAAATGATGGAGGGAATTTGGGAAAGGAGCCATGACTTTTTTTTTCCTCCTTAAACTATCAGAAACAAACACTTGCCATGCCTGGCAAGTTCTGCTTTTTGACCTTTTGGAGATAATGAATAGTTCCACCTTGGGGTGTGTGACAGTGTGATTGTTACAAGGACATTTTTAACTGAAAGAAATTATCTTTGCTTCAAAAATTGTGTGCTTAATTTAAGTGCAATGGTGACTTCTTAAAAAACTCCTCCCTTTTTTTCATATATTTACACATTCTCAAGACTCACTCTTCTTGAAGGGAAATCTTCCTGTGAAAATCTCTTTGGGAAATCTTATTCTGAAATTGTAATTTTAATTGTAGAATTGTACAGTTCTACAATTGTGTTTAAATTGGAGTGGAAAAACCTCATCTGGGAAGTTTAGGAAGGAAATTGAACACTGGGAACTGCAAGTCTTGAATGTGGCTAAAACTGTGCTTGTGGCAATAATTGGGCAAGTTTAAAAAGTGATGGGTTTAAGGTGGTTAAGGGAAAAAAGAGGAAAAAAACCCTAAAAAACCCTGATAAATGTGACTCCCTGAATAGAGCAGTTCAGATCCCTGTGCAAGGGCTCCTGACACATCCAGAGAGAGCTGATTTTGGGATTGTGAAGAGTTCAAAGCAGCTGGCCTAAGGCTGTGAAGAGATTGCTGTCAGCTTTGCTGTGGGGATGGAGCTGTGTGGGCAGGAAATGCAGCTCTCACTCCATGTGGCTGAGCAATAAAGGGCTGGGGCCACCAGCTCGGTGGGAATGTTTGTGGAGATGTTTTCGGGGTTCCTAAAGCCCTTCAGACCCTCTGGGTGTTGGCATGAGGGCTGCTCCCTCTGCTCTGATTGGAGTGAGAGAAGGAATGGAGAAGGAATTCCCAAGGAAGCAGCTTTGAGCTGCCTTTGAGCTGCTTTTCTAGGGGAGGAGCAGCTTGATTTGCCTTTGGGATCACTGCCTGTGCAGGATGGGAGGGAAAATCCATCCCAGCCCATTCCTGAGGTGATGGACACATTTTTTTACTCTGTTTCCACCTGTTTTGGGAGCAAGATGTAAATTGCTGTTCTCTGGGATCAGCTCAGGGGACAGGACAGGACAGGGCAGCATCTGGGGGCCCTCCCCAGCCCTCCTGGGTGTGGAGCAGCCAGGAACCCTCCTTGTTGGCAATCCTGGAGCCTGTGGGCAGCTTCCCTGGGGAATTGTGCCTTGCTTTGTGCCCAGCTCCTGCCCTGCTGCCCAGGGTGGGGGTGGCAGCTGGGCAGCACTCCCTGGGCTGCTCTCCTGGATGGCAGAGTGGCAGGGCTGCTGCCAGGAGCTGCATTTGGCTTTGTGACTGGAACTTGTTTTACAGCTGAGCCCTCAGGGGACAGTGGTGTCACCTGGCAGGTCTGTGCCACCTGAACTTCTGTGAAACTCCCAAGATCAGTCAGCCAAAGGCAGAGGGACCCCCCCTGCTCCCCAGGCATTCCCAGAGCTGCTGTGGGAGGGCTGGGCTGGGATCCTGACTGCTCTGCCCCTCTCCAGGTGATCTCCCACTACCAGTGCAAGGAGCAGCGGGACGTGCACAGGTTTGAGAAGATCAGCAACATCATCAAACAGTTCAAGCTGAGCTGCAGGTGAGCTGCTCCCAGCAGCACTGGGGACATCAGGGCTGTTCCAGCTCTCTCCAGAGAATCCCAGTTTGACTCCTCAGCAGCTGGAACACAAATCATTTAAATGTTAATTTAACTCCTCCTTTGCTCATGGTGGGAGAGCTTTGGTGCTGTTTCATTCCAGGTCTCCTCTTCCTGGATCAAGGCAGGGGAATTCCAGGGCTGGAGTGATCAGAAGTGTTTCTCTTGGAATCTGGGAATGGAGAGCTCTGCTGCAACCCAGGCCCACAGGGCAGCCTGGGGAGGATGGGGCTTGCAGGCACTGTTTATCCCTGATTTCAGTGGAAAAATGGGAAGCTTGGCTTTGCACAGCCCTCAGGCTCCACTGCCAGGTTAATTCTGAGGGTGTTTGGAGCTGGATAGAATGGAGAAGTTTCTGGAGGGGTTTACAGATGTTCAGATGTCTCCAGATATTCCCATTTTATGCTTATTTCTGCTGCTTATCCAGAATGTCCAGCTGGGAATGGCTGAGCCCTGGTATCCATGGGGAGCAGGCCTGGTCAGGGAGGTTGTGTCTGGAATTTCCTTCATTCAAGGCACAAGCAGCTGATATTGTTCTCATTTGGCCCCAAACTGAGGAATTTGCCTTTAAAACTAAGCCCAGCCAAAGCCCTGCTGTAACCACACCTTGCCGAGTGGGAATTGCAGCTCCTCCTTGTTCCCAACAGCTCAGATCAGGGATTTTGGCCATGTGGGCACAAAAGCTCTTCATTCACTCTTTTTCTCCCCTTTATTTCCTTGTTTTTCAGTAAGCTGGCAGCTTCTTTCCAGAGCATGGAGGTCAGGAACTCCAACTTTGCTGCTTTCATTGACATCTTCACATCCAACACCTACGTGATGGTGGTCATGTCAGACCCCTCCATACGTAAGTCAGAGCCAAGAGAAACCTGCTTGGGACAAAAAAAACCCAGAAAAACCTCAAAAATTATGGAATTAATCCAGTTTAAACCATGTTTCCCTTGGAAAATGAGTTTTTAATGACAGAACTGATTAAGAGAGAGGGATTGAGTGTGACCAGGACCCTGCAGAGGTGGTGGTGGCACAGCTGAGCTGCTGCTGCTGTCCCAGGGAGCCACCAAACCAGACCTGGCTGAGCAGGTCGTGCCTAAAGCCTATTTTGGGCAGCTGGGAGCTGGCAGCCCCGGTGATTTTTGGGGATGAAGCAGAGCTGGCTCATGTTTGGGTGTTGCTGGGCTGTCTTGGGTGGACAGGCTCTAATTTTAGCAGCCTCTATTTATCCCAAGGAGGAGCTGCAGCAGTGCCAGCCCGCAGCCCCTGGGAGCAGATCCCTGTTTACACAGCTCTTGGAATTGCTGCTGGGAGCTCAGGGGCTGCAGGGACACTGCCCAGCCCTCCCCAGGCCTGCTGCTGTGCTTTCCCTGCCTCCTCCTTGGGGAATCAGGGACACTGGGGGATCCCTGGGCATTGCTGGGCTGGGGAGCAGCATTGGGAGGAGCAGCTCTCCCTGGGCGAGGCTTTTCCTCATGTTCTGCTGGCATCAGCCAACAGCCCTGGCCATCCCACACTAAACTTTACCCAGACCATTCCATGCTGAATTTTGCCCAGACCTTCCCATGCTTAATTTTTACCCATCCCACATGAAATTTCGCCCAGACCTTCCCATATTAAATTTTGCTCAGACCCTTCCATGCTGAATTTTGCCCAGACCTTCCCATGCTTTTTACCCATCCCACATGAAATTTTGCCCAGATCTTCCCATGGTTTTTATCCATCCCACATGAAATTTTACCCAGACCATTCCATGCTGAATTTTTACCCATCCCACATGAAATTTTGCCCAGACCTTCCCTTATTAAATTTTGCTCAGACCCTTCCATGTTGAATTTTGCCCAGACCTTCCCATGCTTACTTTTACCCATCCCAGATCAAATTTTGCCCAGATCTTCCCCCATTGAATTTTCCCAGACCATCCCACCTTAAACCTTGCCCAGCCCATCTCACCCTAAATTTTTCCCTGCCCAAAGTCCCCCTGTGGATTATGCCTGGCTCGGGAGCAGCAGGATGCACCCAGCCCCTGCAGACAGAGCAGCTGGAGCCAGGCAGCCCTGAGGCCACAGTGACTCTCACCCTTTTCAACTTCTTTTTATCTCCCCTGTCCCTTTTCCGTCGCAGCTTCCGCGGCCACGCTGATCAACATCCGGAACGCCAGGAAACACTTTGAGAAGCTGGAGAGGGTGGATGGACCAAAGCACAGCCTGCTCATGCGCTGATCCCAGGCACCGGCGCTTTGTGGGGAGAAAAAACACACCGGGACTGCTTCTTTTCAGGAGAATCTAACACTGTCCATGTCTTTGTTGGGCTTTGAAATGAGTGTGCTGCTTGTTTTTTCTCCTCATCACGTTGGACACTAGAGCTGGGGGCTGGCCGGAGCCGCCGCGGAGCTTCCCGGATTCCCTGGCACGGGAGGTGGGGAAGGAAGGAGGCAGGAGGGTGCTGTGCCCGCAGGGGGTGTGGCAGAGCCCTCCTGGACGCGGGGCTGCCGGCTGATGGCATATTTACTGTTTCCTTGGATGGTTGCTAGAAAAAGTTTATAAATTTCTCCTCATCTTTGGTCATGGAAATAAATTTTTGCTACCAGGGATTTCAGATCTGAGAGCTTTGCCAAGTGGGTTTGCTTTCTCCCGAATCCCGGGGCAGCTTTGGGAGGCAGGAGCTGTAGGGGCTGGGTGGCTCCTTGTGTGGTTTGGGGGGGGATTTGGCTGAAAGCCACTCCAGAGTTTCACTGGGAATCGCTTTGGCAGCATCTCCCTCCCTTTATTCTCTCTTGCTGCATCAAATTACTGTGTAAAAATGGGTGTGGTGCCTCCGTGCCTGGCTCTTCCCTGCATCCCTGCCCACACACCCGCTGGGAGGGGACAAATCCTCCGGGGCGAGTCCGGGAGTGGCAGCGAGGAGAGAAAAGGGCCAGAGGGCCTGAGTCCAGGGGAGGGAAAGGAGCTAAAAGGGTTGGAGAACCTGAGTCCAGGGGAGAAATCCATCGGGGCGAGTCCAGGAGTAGGAACGAGGTGATAAAAGGGACGGAGAACCTGAGGGCTCCGCACAAGAGCTCGCAGCCCCGCTCCATGCTCCGGGAATTGCTCACCCGCGTCTCGCACCGCCCACCCGGCAGCTGCCGTGCCTCGGGCTGGGGGAGTTCCGTGGGAATCGTCCCCGTGGGAGAGGAGCTGCTCCAAGGGAGCCCCTGGAGAGCTGTGAATGGCCGGGCAGGGGCAGAGGTTGCGTTCCCCGGGGTGCAGGTGTGGAGTAGCTGGAGTGGGAATCGTGGAACAGCCCCGACACAGCCGCTGTTCCCCCTTGGAGCTGCCCCGTGCCTGGGAATGTCACAGCTTCCCAAGAGGATGATGTGGAGCTGTGTTGGAGCCTCTGGAATATCCCATCCCACGGGGAAGGGCTTCAGGAGAGGCCGCGGTTCCCGGGGCTTTGGGCACCTGCTGGGGGCGGTGGGAACGCTGCTCATTGCCATGGTGACAGGAGTTGGGTTTCCTTTGGGAACAAACCACAGCAGCTCATGGGAGTGGGATGATGTCAAAGGGGAGTGTGCAGTGGGGACAGGTGACACAGAGCTGTGAGGGACAAATGGCCAGAGCTGTCAGGAGGCAAATCCTGGCCGAGCTGGAGCTCCTGGGACAGTGCCCCAGTGGGGTTGGAGTAAAGTTCTGCTGTTCTCCCACCCCAAATCCCTTTTCCTGAAGTGCACGGGTCTGGGGGCTCTGTGGGAATGAGCCTGGTCCTTTTGCTGTGGCCGAGGTGCCATTGTGCTCATGGGGTGGCAGCCTGTGACAAACACGGGTGGCTGTGTCGCAGCACCTGCCCTGCCTGCTCCCTGGCACTGAGATGTGTCCTTTGTCCCTTCCCAAAGCAGATCCCAGGCCTTTTTGGGAGCCTGGGGTCGGTAGCTGCTCTGGCCCCTTCCATTCTGAGCAGGGACATTTGGGAGATCAGGCCCATCACCCTCTTCCCTCTTTCTCTAGCACCTCCTGCCCTCAGGAAAAAAAAAATATTGATGCCTGCTCCAGGTGTTTCTCCCACAACCATCCCAAACCTGGATGAGGTGGCCGTGATCCAGCCTCTTCCTGCAGCACTTGACCTTGTAATGAGGAGAAACTCGATGCCATGTGTCACTGAGATCCTGAATAAATCCCCCCTTGGCCCAGTTCCTTTCCCTGGGAGCTGCTCTGGGGCCCGGGGTGAGTTCCCTGGGACAGGCTGTGCTCTGGGGCTGTCCTGGAGATAATTCCAGATTTTTTGGATTATTATTATCATTATTTCTTTCTTGCCTTGGTGCCTGGGTGGCTCCAGTGGGGTCAGCCCCAGGCTGTTTCCTCCTGGGTGAGCTGTGTAGGGTCAGTAATTCCTGAGGGTCTCCCTGGGGATGGTGCCACTTGTTTTTCCTCTTTAGTGGCACAGAATTGTCCCCAGGAGGTGCTGAGGGGGTGGACATGGGGCTGTGGTGGCCACACGCTGCTCTCCAGCTGGAACCAGCTCCTCCAGCCCATCCAGGGGTCACAGAGTCCCCAAAGTCACCCTGGGGTGAACTGTGCCTTGTGGGCACCTCGTGAGGAGCATCCACACCATTCCCTGCCCCTCCTGCCCAAATCCATCCCTGGTGAGCAGGAGAGGGGCCTTGGGGGGAACCCCTGCCCTGCTGCCCCCTCTCTTCTGTGCTTTCCGGGAGGTCACCAGTGCCTGCTGCTGGTCCTTCAGCTCGGTGACCTTGGGCTGGGGGTGCTGTGGGTGCAGGTCCCCAGAAACTCCCCAGGGGAGGTTGACTGAGGGAGGGTCCCCACCTGAGCCTGTCCTGGGCCCTCCCTGGTGTTTCCTGAGGAGGGGAAGGGGGTTTTTTTTGCCAAAACGAGGTTGGTTTGGTGCTGGTTGTGTATGGTAGAAGTGGGGGTCACAGGGGCCCCTCCTCACCCCTGCATGAGCTCTGTGTGTGCCAAGGTCACCCCCTTGGTGGCCATGACCTGCTCCTGGAGCCACCCCTGGCAGGGACATCGTGGGTAGGGGACACCCAGCTGAGTCCCCATCTGCAGGATATCCCATCCCTGGGGATGAGCTGGGTCAGGACTGGGGGTGAGAGTCCTGAATTTGGGGGGGTTATGGGGTGATTAACCCAGCCCGGCAAACTCAGAGCAGGGCGGGGACATCTCAAGGCTGGGGACACCCAGGGCTGGGGACACAGCACTGGGAGCAGCCAGGTCCCCTGGGACAAGGGCTGGAAAACCAGTGGGGTCCAGGGAGCGTAGGGATGGATTCCCACCGGCAGTTCCGCCCCAGACACCCCCAGGAAGGGGCCAGGGGACCCCCAGACCCCCCCCCACGGCTGCAGCCCCTGGAGAGGCTCCCCCAGCTCTGCCAGGACCCTGCCACCCTGGGAGAGCCTCCCGGGTGCTGAGGGGGTGCCCCACATACCTGGGGGCTCACCTGTGTGTGGGGGGCAGTGCAGGCAGTTTGGGGGTGCTCCAGCGCCTGTGGGTGGAGGTGCACAGAACCCCAAACCCCCAATGTGGGGGGGTCTCTGCTCCCCTTCATCAGTGCCAGGATCTCCCCCGGGCTGAGCCCTCCAGCACCGCCCACCCCCGATTTTGGGGTGCACTCCGTGTGGGGGGGTGGGAACAAATTGGGGTCCACCCCCCCTCCCCCAAATCCTGCGCGTTCCCATGGCAACGCCGGATGCGAGGGGAGCCGCCCATTGGCTGCCGATGATGTCATCTCAAGGGCGGGGCACCCCCACCCCAAAAAAAAGAGGGTGGGGGAGGGGAGCTCCGCCCCACGCGGCCCCTCCCCGCCCGTGGGGGCCCCACCCCGCCCCACCCGGCACCGCCCCGGGGGCAGCGGCGGCGGCGGCGGCCGGGGATGCGCTCGGAGGAGGCGCGGGGGCCGGTGCGTGGGGCCGGGGCCACGGGGGGCGCGCGTGGGGGCCTGGGGGGGCCGGGGGGGGGGATGGGAGCGCGGGGTCGGGCGGGGGGAGGGGACACGGGAGGGATGGAGGGGGAGGGCCCCGCCCCCCGCGCCCCTCAGGCCTCCCCTCCCCCCTCGCCCCTCACGCGGGGGTCGCGCGTGGGGTGCCCCCCCTCACCGTGCGCCGCGCGCGCTTCCGGGCAGGGCGCCCCCCCGCGGCCGGGAGGTCACAGCGGCCCCGCCCTGCCCTCCCCTCCCACGCCCTTTGCTCTTAAAGGGACAGGCCCCGCTCGGGCTCCGACCCCCCCGCGCCCCCCGCGCCCCTCACCCCACGGGGGTCCCCGCTCCGTGTCCCCTCCGTGCCCCCCCCCCCCCCCGTGTCCCCAGCGGCCGCCGGCGGAGGGTGGAGCGCGGAGGAAATTCCACGGGGGGGTGTGGCGGCGGCGGCGGGGTGTGACCCCCCCACGCCCACGGGTGGGGGACACGCAGCGGGGGGAGGGGGTGGGGACACGGAGGGGACAAAGCGGTGGGGGGGGCTGTGGAGGGCGGTTTCCCACGCTCACCCCCCCGCCCAAGGTCACCCGAAATGCCTCCTTAAGCTGTTTAGGGCTAAAAACGGGGGGGGGGGGGCACCAATTACTCCCTTGGAGTGGCGGACATAAAGTGTTGGGAGCGGTGCACAGCACCCCCCGATATGTGGGTTTGAGGGGGGGGCCCCCGAGCCCCTACCCCGCACCCCTGGCTGGCTTTGGGGTGCACCGGGCTGAGGACGGAGGAATTCAGTTCTCCCATAAAGGGGGTGAGGGTCAGCAGTGCTGGAATTTGGGGGGCAACGAGCAAGCACCCCCCGCCCACTCTGCTGCCCCTTCCCGCACCCCCCACCCCCGCGGGGCTTTGGGGTGCAATGGACCCCCAAATTTGGGTAAGGGAGGGTCCCCCAGGGGAGGACGGGGTGTCCCTTTTGTACCCCCCCTCAGTGACCCTGTTTGTGGGGACCCTCCTGGTGTGAGGGGCCGGTCCTGGGGGGACACTGAGGTCCCCAGGCGCGGGGGGCAGTTGTATGTCTGTCTGGGGGTGTTCCCTGGTGTGTTTTGGGGGAGTCTGGCTGGAGGGGGTGCTTTGGGGACCTGGGGATGTGTTGCAGGGGGTCCCTGACTGAGCGTGGGGTGTTTGACGGGTGTCTCTCCTTGTTGGGGGGTGTTTTGGGGGTCCCTGGGTTTGGAGGAGGAGTCTATGGGGGTCCCTACCTGAGAGGGGAGAATTTTGGGGGCGCTGGTAGTTTGTGAGTGTGTGAGTGGGATGTTTTGGGGGTCCTTGGCGGTTATGGGGGTGTTTGGTGGGGGTCCCTGGCTGAGTGTTTGTGCTGGGGGGGTCCCACCAATATGTGGGTCCTGGAGGGGGGGGTCTCTGTCTCTGTTTGGGGGTGTGCCCTGTGTTTGGAGGGCGATCTGTGCGTTAGGGGGTCCCCAGGTGAAGAGGAGGGTTCTGGGGAGGAGGGGAGTCTCTGGCTCTTTTTGGGGTGTGTTTGGGGGGCTCCCGTGTCTCTGGCTCTTTTTGCGGTGTGTTTGGGGGGCTCCCGGCTGTCCCTGGGGGTGATTCACGGGGGGCTCTGTTTGGGGGTTCCGTGGCTCTGTGCCTCTGTTGGGGGTCCCTAGCTGGGTGCGGGGTTCGGGGGATCCCTGCCCTGAGTGTGGAGGCGCTTTGGGGGAACCCGGTTCTATGGGGACGGTGAATTCGGGGTTCGCTGCGTGAGCGGGGGCTCCGTGCCGGTGCCTTGGGCTCGGTGTCGGTGCCGAGGGGATTCAGTGCCGGTGCTTTGGGCTCAGTGCCGGTATCGGGAGGGTTCGGTGCCGATTCCGAGGACCCTGTGCCGGTATCGGCAGGGCTCGGTGCCGGTGCTTTGGGCTCGGTGCCGGTGCCTGGGCTCGGTGCCGGTGCCGGGGGTGCGCTGTAGCCGCCGCCCCCCCCGGGCGGGGCCGGGCCGTGTGCGCGGGGCGCGGCGCTGGGTGTGGCGGGGCGGGGCCGCCGCGCGAGGCCGGTGCGTGGGGGCTCCGCGGGCAGGGACGGTCCCTGCGTGGGCAGGTACGTGCGGGGGGCCGGGGGCAGCGCCGGGGGGTCTCGGGGCAGCGCGGGGGGTGACGGGGAGCTCGTTGGGCTGGGGGTTCCCCCGTACCGCTCGTCTCAGAACGGGGTGAGGTGGGGCCGGGGGTCCCGCTCGTCCCTCGCTCGTGTCGCGGTCCCGCGGGGGCGCAGCGCCGGCCGTGCCGCGGGTGGGGCCGTGCCCGGTGCCTCCCGCGGGGGCCGGGCCGGGCCCTTTAAGAAGCTCCACCCGCGGCCGAGCCCAGGTGGAGCCGCGGGGCCGTTCGCACCTCGGGCGGCGCGGCCCGGGAGATGGTGCTGCGGGCGGCGGAGGGGAGCTGCGGCCGCGGCGGACACGCGTGGGAGCCCCGCGGGTCAGTGCGTGAGTGACCCCGGGCGAGGGCTCGCGGGCCGGGGGGGGCGCGGCCCCTTTAAGGCGCGGGGGGAAGGAGCGGGGCGGGGCCGCCACCGCCCCGCGCGCGGGACACGCCCCCGACACGCCCCGCCCGCGGGGGGCGGGCCCGGGCCGGCACAAAGGCGCGGGCGGGGGGGCGGGGCCTGCGGTTCCCGCCCTCGGCGCGCGCGGCCGCCGCCGTGAGGGGCCGGGCGGGTCCGTCAGGGACGGGCGGGCCCGGCCCCGCCTCAGGGAACGGGCGGGCCCCGCCATGCCCGGCCCGGCGACCCCCGGGTGGCCCCACGCCCCGCCGGAGCCGCCCCGAGGCGCCGCCCCGGTCGGTTGGTTGGTGAGAGCCCGTTAAAAAACCCCTTCGCCCCCGCCCCGTGCCTCAGTTTCCCTGGCTCCTCACGGACTGCGGGTCTCTTACAGGGCCAGGGGAAGGCGACGCCCGCCATGAGCTCGTCGGCGCTGCTGGCTGAGGGCCCCCTCGACCCCCCGGTGCTGCTGGCCGACATCAAGACGGAGCCCCCGGAGGAGCTGCTGGCCAGCGACTGCAGCCAGCCCCAGGCCGAGCCCGTCGATCTCTCCCTCAATAAATCCAAGGTGGCTCCGGCCTCGGCCCCGCCGCCACCGCCTTCCACCTCGGTCCAGTCTTCCCCCATGCTCGTGGCTCCCCCGGTTCCCGCTCCCAGCACCGTGTCCATCCCGCCCTCCGGTCTCAGCTCCACCTCGGCCATCCCGGCTGTCCTCTCACCCGGCTCCATCCTGGCCTCCACGCAGGGCAGCGGCGGGCAGCAGATCCTCCACGTCATCCACACCATCCCCTCCGTCAACCTGCCCAGCAAGATGGGCAACCTGCAGACCATCCCCGTGGTGGTGCAGTCCCTCCCCGTCGTCTACACCACCGTACCCACGGACGGCGTCACTGCCATTACCGTGCCCCTCATCGGGGGGGACGGCAAGAACGCTGGGTCTGGTAAGGGCACCTGGGGGGAACGCCGGAATCTGGGGGGTGGAGGGTGTCTGTCCTGCCTCGAGGGGGATCTCATTTTTCACCGTGGAGTGTCCCTGCCACTGCAGTGTGCCGCTCTCATACAAAGCCTCTCAGCCCCCAGCCTGTGCCCCCCAGGGGACATGGGGAGGGCAGGGACACACAGGGCATGGCACTGCCTGTTCTCCACCCATCCTGCTGCTGGCAGCCTGCCCTGCCCTTCCCACTGGCTGCCTGCTGCCAGCAGCTCTGGTTTCAGCTCAGCTGCTCTCTGTGCCCCCCACAATCCCCTTTCCCAGGACATTGCCAGCTTCCCCACCTTATCCAGGGTGGGGGACCTGGATCTGCCCTGCTCTGGGCAGCAGCAGGCAGCCAAAAGTGGTGCCCCCAAGTTGTTTCCTCCCTTTGGGGGTTCTCCATCTACCCACTTGGATTTTTATTCTCTGTAGGGACAGGCTGTGCCAGGAGCACTGCAGGAGCAAGGGGAAGGCTGCACCCTGATGCAGGGTGGGTGCTTTGGGGAAGTCTCTGTTCTGTGCTTACCCCTCGCCTCTCTGTGCCCTAAAGCTTTTCTTTCCCGGACCCCTCCAGTGAAAATGGACCCTGGCTCTGTGTACCCCATGGACATGAACAGCGACAGCGAGGACAGCGCCTCCGAGAGCGGCCCAGCGCCCTTCCAGGACCTGCCGAGAGAGTGAGTGTCGTGCTGCCTGTGCCTCCCCGCCCTTTATCCCCCTGAGCCCCCCCTGAGCTCCCTCTGAGCCCCCCTGAGCCCCCGTGGGTGGCAGGGCCGTGGCTCCAGCTCTCCCTGCTCCGGCAGGCCAGCGGCGCGGGGGCCCAGGGCCGATTCCCCGGACCTGAAGAAGCGGCGCATCCACCAGTGCGACTTCGAGGGCTGCAATAAGGTCTACACCAAAAGCTCCCACCTCAAAGCCCACCGGAGGATACACACAGGTAGGGCTGGGAGTGGTGTCCCTGCATTCCCCATGGGATGGTGCTGGGGCCCTTTGGGAGTGCTGGGTGGAAGTGCAGAGGGATTCCCCGTTGGGAATCTCTGTGAGGGCTCTGGGGGCCCGTTGTGGTGGCGCTGACCCCTCGGTGCTCCCCTGCGCAGGCGAGAAACCCTACAAATGTACGTGGGAAGGCTGCACCTGGAAGTTCGCCCGCTCGGACGAGCTCACCCGGCACTTCCGCAAGCACACGGGCATCAAACCCTTCCGCTGCTCGGACTGCGACCGCAGCTTCTCCCGCTCCGACCACCTGGCCCTGCACCGCCGGCGGCACGTCATGATGTGAGCGGTGCCCGCCGCGCTGGGAGCCGGCAGCGCCTCCCTCCCTCCATCCTCCACACCCCGCGGCTCCTGCGGGGCGGGGCGGGGACTGCGGAGCGCCGGGGCCGGGCCGTGCCCGCTGCAGGAGCCCCGCCGGCACGGCGCGGCGCGGGACGGCACGGGACGGCAAACAATGGATTCTGGACTGCTGCCCCTTCTCTCTTGTTCCCAGCTGTTTTTATTCCTGGGTTTGTCCTCGCCTGGAGGCTCCTTGACTCCTCACCTGGAATTCACCCAGCAGCTGCCTCTGGCTCTTCAGCCTCCTGCCCGTTGTTGTCCCCCCTCCGTGTGCTCCCTGTCCCCTGCCACTCCCTGGGAGCCGTGGCAAGCACGGGGGCAGGGGGTGATGGGCCCTCGTGGAGGAGCTGATGGCCATTCCTGCTCCATCCCCAGGCTGTCCCAGCAGGAGAAGGGACATCACCTCTCTCTGTGTGTCCCTCAGCACGTGCTGGGCTTCATGGGAAGTGCTGGGTGTGCAGAGAGCCAGGAGGAAAAGAGGAATCAAGAAAGGGGGAAACAACCCAACAGTGACCCACAAACAAGACCATCAGCACCACACAAATGGAAACTTTGTGGAACATGGAACTTTTCTTTTATGGAATTCTACAAGGGGGTGGGACAGGGTGGGGGGGACGAGGGCCAGCAGCTCTCGGGTTTTTTGGAAGACTCTGGGCCACTTGAAGTGTTTCTAAGTTAAACCAGCGGCTGTGGCCACACGCTTTGCTTTTTAATAATGGTTTTTGAGGAGTGTTTCTTCATCCCCCACCCCAGCCAACCCCCCTGGTTGCTGGGAGGGTGTCAGGATTTGGGGTTGGATGCTCTGAGCTGTTGGGTGGTGGGGACCATGACACCTCCCATGCTCAGCTCCCAGACTCCCTGTGAGCTGGTGCTCTGCCCTGGCTGTGTGGGGATGGGGGAACTGGTGTGAGGAGGGGCTGGGGGGCACTTCAGGGACCTGTGGCCCCTGAAAACAACTCACAGCTGCTTGGGAAAGTGCTTTTCCTCAGCTTGCCATCCACCAGCCAGGTGTGCCCTGGGCAGAGCTTGTCCCTGGCCTGAGGTGGTGCCTGACCCCACAGCCTGAGGGAGAGTCTGGCTGGGCACAGGTGAAGTGCTGGCACTGCCCCTGGCACAGCCACCCACCCTGCAGGGCTGGGCTGCAGAGCTGCCAGCTGGGCAATGCCTGTTCAAACCTATTGATGGCTAGAGACACTGTAGGAGTAGCATGGATTGGCCTGGTTGGGGTGGGGATGTCACCTCCCACAGGGGACAGGGACAAGGCAGAGCTGTTCAAGGCACTCTGTGTGCAGAGGATGGACCAAGGGAGTCCCAGTGCCCTGAGCTGGACAAGCAGGACTGCAGGAATGATCTGGAATGAACTTGTGCAGGATCTCCTGCTCCAGCTGGATCCCTCCAAATCCCTTTGGGGCCTGGTGGGATTCATCTGAGAATGCTCCAAGAGTTGCTGATGCCACCACAAAGCCTCTCTTGATGATTTTGAATGGTTTGGGATTCCAGGAGGTCCCAGCTGGCTGGAAACTGGGGACTGTTGTCCTGATTTCCAGAATGGTAAGGAGGAGGACCCTGGAACCCCCAGGGCTGTCAGTGTCACTTCAGTGCCCGAAAAAATCATAGAAAAGATGATTTTGGGAAGTATTGGAAGACAACACAGTCATTGGTTCAGCTCCATGAGGGAAAGTGCTGCTTGTCCAGCCTGATTTCCTGCCACAACAGGATGTCTGTCCCACCTGGCTGAGCAAGGACAGCCAGGAGATGGAATCTTTTTGGACTCCAGCAAACCTTTTGATCCTGACTCTCCCAGGGTCCTTCTGGACAAAATGTCCAGGCTGCAGCTGGATAAACACCTGGGATGGGCTCCTGGGTTGGGCACAGAGGATGGCAGAGCGGGGTGACACCAGCCTGGCACCTGTCATTACTGGGATGCCACAGGGCTCCTAGCCCCATCCCAGTTCTCTTCATTGTCCTGATGAACGACCCAGATATAGGACTTTAAGGAGTACTAAGGAAAAAAATCTCTAAATTCTTCAACTGAAGCTTTTTGGGGATTTTGCATGAAAGATGTCCCATTCCAGGGAGGAAAATTACAAAGAAAAGATAAAAAATACTCCTTACAGAAATGACAAAAATCCTACTTTTGGAGGATTTGGGAATTCTGTCACCTTTTGAAGAGCCCCGTGGTGCCACCTGGGCTCGGCCGAGGGTGGAGCTTCTGAAAGGGCCCGGCCCCACCCACAGCACGGCCAGCGGGACCGGGGGACAACTGAGGGACAAACGGGACCCCCAACCCCACCCGGGACACGCGTGGGGCTCGCGGCATGAGGTGCCACGGAGACCTTCTGCCCAAACCGGCTCCTTGTCACCCCCGGGACCCCCGGGGCTCCCCTGTGGGCACCCTCGGGGTGTCACTGGGGGTGCTGGCAGTGCCAGAGCCTGGGGGTCCCTTGGGGGCACAGGGTGCTGGCAGTGTGTGTCAGGGTTTCCTCTGGGAGCACAGGGGGGCTCTCGGGAGGTGCCCTTTAATGGGATGGGGCACTCTTTAGGGGGACAAGTGCTCTTTAGGGGGACAGGCAGCCAGTGGGAAGGGCAGGGCAGGCTGCCAGGGCGCTCTTTGGGGGTTCAGGGTGGCACTTTGGGACATTAGGATCTGTGCTTCCCTTTTTTGGGGTGCTGGTAGGTAAAGCCATGCTCGGGGGGACCTTCCTGTCCTTCGTTGCCCAGGTTGGTCATGGGGTGTCCCCCCCTCCTGAGCACCCCCAGCGCCCCGCAGTCCGTGTGTGGGGCTGGGACCCCGGCGGTGCCTGGGGCTGCTGGGGCGGTCCCGGTGGGCGCTGCTCGCACCCCAAACCCGGCCGGGCGCTGCTGGCACCCGCTGGCAGCGCTCGGGCACCCGGTGGCGCCAGCGGCCCGCGCTGAGCCACGGCCGGAGGAGGAGCCGAGGCATCCCCGTGCTGCGGGAGCTTCCCCGAGCGCCCGGGGCCGCCGTGGCACCGCTGAGCCCCCGGTGCTCTCTGGCACGGGTGAGGAGCCCCAGAACTGCCCGTGGGAGCGCTGCACCTCGGAGTTGTGCAAGCACGGGGACATCAAACCCTTCCCGTGCTCGGGCTGCAGCTCTCCCACTCTGAGTGCCTTGGCAGGGATGCTGGCACAGGGGAATGGGGGACAGCCCCCAGGTGTCGGGAGGAGCTGCACGGGTCTGGGGGTCACAAACGGACAGCGGTGTGTGGGTCCTGCCACACAGGAGCAGGTGCCACCCCCTTCCCGGGGGTCCAGGCTGTGCTTCCTCCCAGCCTCCTCTCCTGGATGAGGCCCTGAGGGATTTAATTGCTCTGAGCAGCCCCACTTGAGATCTCCACCCACATCCCTGGGCCCGTTTAAGCTCAGCCTGGGGCCTCCAGCTGCTCCCTGGGTTGTCCTGGAGGTGTCTGAGCCCTTTCACAGCCACTTTCCCCCCTGGCTGTCACCTTGACCCCATCCCTGTCACCTGGCCCTGTCCTGCAGCACATGCCCAGGGCAGGTGACCCCCAGGGAGGGCTGTGCCACCCCTGTCTGGGCACCGGTGGTCCCTGAGCTTCAGCAAAGCCCCTCTGGCAGTGGCTGCCAGACCCTGTGGCATGAGGGGCACATCCAGCTCCACGTGCCCTGGGAATTCTCCCGTGCCTGGTGGGAGCCCAGAAAACCCTCCCGGTTGTTTTCCAGGCTTGGCAAAGGTCCACAGCTGTGTTTTGGGGGGAAAAAAAGGCCGATATCATCTTCCGTGCACCCTGAATTTTTGTCCTGGAAACTCAGCTCAGCCTCAGGCCCTTCTTCCTCACCTCCCTCCTCCTCTCCCAGGAGTGCCTGGAGGAGCTGCTCCATCTCCCAGTGCTCCCCCACTGCCTGACTGGGGGTACTGGGGGCCTCCCCATCTCTTCTGGGCTCTTTCCCCATGCCCTGCCTGCACTTTTCCATGGCTGGCAGAATTTACTGGGGGTACTGGGGGCTACTGGGAGCCTCCACATCTCCTCTGAGCTCTTTCCCCATGCCCTGCCTGCACTTTTCCATGGCTGGCAGAAGAATTTAGCAATCCCCAACTGCTTCCCTGCCGAAGGAGCAGTGACTGGGAGGGTTCTGCAGCCCTCTGGGGGGTCCTGCCGGCTGGTGGCCCCCCGTGTGACAGGGGGGTGGCGGTGCCCTGGCTCTGGGATCCCTGCGGACGGTTCCGCGTCCCTGTCCCCGTCCCTTGTCGGGGGTGCCGGGGCCTCTCCGCCCGCCCGCCCGGCACTGCTCAGACTGGTTTAGCAAGTGGATGGGACGGGGCGGCCGCTTTTCCTTTGAAGGGCTCCCGGGAAGCATTTGATGGCTGGAAACCTCCCGAGGAGGAGAAAGGAAAAGACAAAAATAGGTGGTTTTGGGTTTCGCTGGGGGAGCGGGGGAGGCGCGGGGCTGCTCTGGCAGCTCTGCAGAGCTTTGTGTGCCCGGTGTGGGGACAGGAGAGCGGGGCCTGGCCACGGGAACCCGCGGTGGCCTCGGCCCAGGGAGGCACAGCCAGAGCGGCCTGGGGATGTCCAGCACGGCCCCGACACAGGTGGGTGCTCCGGGGTGCCTGGGGGGGCTCGGGGCTGCTGCAGGAGGGACACAGGGCCAGGGACCCCCAGGCAGGGCCGGGCCCCTTCCCCAGCCCCCCTCCTGCGTGGGACCTGAGTGGGGGCTCTGGGGGGTCCCCTGGGAGCCAGCCCAGTGCTGAGGTGTGAGGGTGGGACCTCAGTGGGGGCTCTGGGGGGTCCCTTGGGAGCCAAAGCACGGTGCTGAGGTGTGAGAGTGGGACCTGAGTGGGGGCTCTCGGGGAGCCAGCCCAGTGCTGAGGTGTGAGGGTAGAACCTGAGTGGGGCTCTTGGGGGTCCCTCAGGATCCAGAGTCCAGTGCTGGCATGTGAGGGTGGGACCTGAGTGGGGGCTCTGGGGGGTCCCTTGGGAGCCAGCCCAGTGCTGAGGTGTGAGGGTGGCTGTGGGGATGCTGGGGACAGGCTGGGGCTGCCTCTGTCTGTGCCTGGGGTCTTTTGGGGAGTGGGAGGTTTGCTGAGGTTTGCTTTCCCTGAGGTTTGCTTCCCAGCCTGATCCGGGTTTCCTCAAAATTCGGTGCCTTTCTTGCCTTTTAGCTCAAGTCCCTGTAATCCGGGGCTTCACCTGCCTCCCGCTCCCTTGTGAGAAGAGGGAGGGCCTGGCTGTCCTTCCTCTCCATTCCCATGGACCCGGAGTGCCGGGATCCGGGATCAGGGGCTGGCTCCCAGTTCTCCCCTGGGTTGGGAACCCCTCTCAGCTCCATCCCTCCCTGCCCAGGACCTCCCTTCCCAAAGCCCCTCCAGCCTCTCGGTGTCGGCTTTTCAGAGGGGAATTCGTGCGATGGGGGAGGGAAACGTGAGCAAGGTGGGGAGGGAGCGCGTTGGTCACGGGGAGCCGCCCTTATCTCTGCGCCATCGCGGGCGGCACGTGGGGACACAACGGGACCGGCGGCGCCCGGGCAAAGGGCCGGGGCACAGAGGGACCCAAGGCCGCTCTCCCGGGGCACATAAGGGCTCTGCCTGCCTTGGGCCCGTCCCTGCAAGGAGGGGCAGCTCCGCCTCGGGAAATCGGGGATTGCTCCTGGGCAGGAGCAGCCTGCAGTGGGCCCTGCTCCTGGGATTCACCCGGCTGTGCGTGGGATGGAGAGAAAGGGAACAGTTTTGGTTTTATAATGGAATCATGGAATGGTTTATGCTCACAGGACCTTAAAGCTCATACCATCCCACCCCTGCCACGGCAGGGACACCTTCCACTGTCCCACTAAAGCTTCTTCGATCAATTTTCAAGCCCAGCCTTCCTAGGAATCCCACTAATCCTCATCTCAATAACATTCCCAGCTCTCTTACTACCCTCCCTAGAAAATCGATGAATTACTAACCAGCTCTCAACCCTCCAGCTATGATTTATCAACCTAGCCACAAAACAATTAATAATACCCCTAGACAAAATGACACAAATGAGCCCTAATTTTAACATCCCTCATAATCTTCCTGCTCCAAACCTCAATGTCCAGCCAGGCCTTGGGCACTGCCAGGGATGCAGGGGCAGCCACAGCTGCTCTGGGCACCCTCACTACCCTCACTACAAACTTCCTCCTGTCCCCGTGTGGTCCTGCAGGGCTGGTGACACATCCCCCTGTCCCTGGCACCCCCTGGGAACCCTGGTGAGAGTTCCAGCAGCAGCACAGCTTCCCTGGAAAACAAAACCCTGCAAGGCCTGAGCTGTTCCTGTGTTTGCTCTCCCAAGGGATCACAGGGCTCACAAGCTCTGCCCTCTGGGATGCTCAGCCCCCCCAGCTGATGGTTTTGGTCCCTGGTGTGGGGTGGCAGCTGTGACACCAAACCTCTGCTGTGGCTCCTGCTCTGAGCGGTCACAGGTCCCTTGTGAAGGCCCTGGAGTGGCAGGAATGCCATGGATCAGGCACTGCCCTGCCCTGGCAGCACTGCACTGCTCTCCCTTTGCCCAGGGGGGTAGAGCAGCCTCGGCCCCCCCAGTTCCTTCCCCTGCTCCTGTGGTCCCCTGGAGCTGTTGGGGTGTCCCCAAGGTGGTGACAGCAGCATCCCTGCCTGTGTGGGATCCTGCCTGGGACACACAGGGAAGTGGGGAACCTGGGGCTGATTTACAATGGGTGAACACAGAGAGGGGGAGGGTCCAGGCTCTTCCTTGGGGAGGGGCTCAGGACCATCAGAGCTGGATTATCTGGAGCAGAATGGCTTTTTTTTTTGCATTTTTCTTTTTTTTTTTTTTTTCCCTCCCAGTTCTTTGCCAGAAAGGTAATTTTTACTCCCTTTATCTCTGGATCTTTACACTCCTTCCTTTCCAGAAGTGAAACCCAAACACAGTTGCCTGGTGTCTCCATAGAACCCTGTGCCCTCCTACCTGTCTGTGCTTTTCCAACTGTTGCTTTTCTTTTCCTTCAGGGTTTGTCCCTTTTATTTTTAATCCTTCCCCTTTATTTTTGATCCATCACTTTTTCTCCCTGGGAATGAGAAGTGTGAGCAAACAGGATTATCCTCTCAAAAGTAGTTTTGATACAAAATGGACCCATTCATGCAAAAATGGCATTTTCTTATTGTAAAGTACCCATGTCTAAAAAACTGAAATATCCCCTTTGTTTCAGTGCAGGGAACTCAGTCTGGGGACAATGGCCCAGCTGGGTGGTGTTCCAGGCCTTGGGATTGGGGCAGATCCCTTCATTCTGGTGGTGCTGGAGCTGGCTGGGCCCCCTGGCTGATGAGGCCCTGGAAGGAATCAGGGATTGGGATTGGGATTGGGAGTGGAATTGAATCCTGGAGTGCTGGAACTTCATGAGCTCTCTGTGGGGTCATGGCTGGTGACAGAGTTTGGGGTTGGGATTGGGAATCAAATCCAGGGGTGTGGGATCGTCCTGAGCTCCGTGTGGGGTCATGGCTGGTGACAAAGCTCCTGGCCACCCACCTGGGGTTGGGATTGGGATTGAATCCTGGGGTTTCCTGAGCACTCTGTTGGAGCATGGCTGGTGATGGAGCTTGGGTTTGTGTTGTAGTGTGTTTTTTATTTGGCATGTTAACTGCGACAGGTTTGGGATTGGGGATCGAATCCTGGAGTGCTGGAACTTCCTGAGCTCTGTGTGGGATGACGGCTAGTGACAGAGCTTGGGGTTGGGGATCAAATCCAGGGGTGTGGGATTGTCCTGAGTGCCTTGTGGGGTCATGGCTGGTGACAGAGCTTGGGGTTGGGATCGGGGATCCAATCCGGGGGTGTGGGATCGTCCTGAGCTCCGTGTGGGATCATGGCTGGTGACAGAGCTTGGAGTTGGGACTGAGGATCAAATCCTGGGGTGTGGGATCATGGCTGGTGACAGAGCTTGGAGTTGGGACTGAGGATCAAATCCTGGGGTGTGGGATCATGGCTGGTGACAGAGCTTGGAGTTGGGACTGAGGATCAAATCCTGGGGTGTGGGATCATGGCTGGTGACAGAGCTCCTGGCTACCTGCTTGGGGTTCGGACTGGGATTGAATCCCGGGGTGTGAGATCTTCCTGAGCTCCCTACCAGAGCATGGCTGGTGACAGAGCTTGAGATTTGAGTCCTGGTGTGCTGTAGCTTCCCAAGCGCATTGTGGGGTCACGGCTGGTGACAGAGCTCCCGGCCACCTGCTCGGGGTTGGGATCGGGATTGAACCCCGGGGTGTGGGATCTTCCTGAGCTCCCTGTCGGAGCCTGGCGGGTGGCAGAGCTCGCGGGCTGTGTTCGGGGTGCTGCAGCTCCCGGGCTCGCTGCCGGGGCTCCCTCGCCCTTTTATGAGCGCTGTCCCGGCGGGGCCGGCGCCGGGAGCCTGATTGGCTCCGCATCACCGCCCGCTCCGGGGCCGCTTCCTCCTCCCGCGGCCAGGTAGAGCCTTCCCGCGGCCAGGTACAGCCTTCCCGGCCTCCCACCCGCGCAGCTCGCTCCGCCTCGCCTCAGGGGGTTCTTTCCCTTCCCCTCCCTTGTTTCTCCCCCTTTTTTCCCCCTTTCCCCGTTTCCCGGGCCTGGTTCCCTGTCCCGTGCGGGGCGCGGGGGGATGAGCAGCGGGCTGGTGGACGCGGCGGTGTTGGCACCGCTCAAACCCGTCAGCATGTCCGGGGAGCCCAGCGAGGACACCCCGGTCTTCGAGGACATCAAAGGCCCCTCACGGCCCCTGGAGACCCCTCCCGAGCTGGCGCAGGTAAGCGCTGGGAGGGAAGGGGCCGCTCCCGCCCGCTCAGATGCCGCCGGCTTTGGGCTCAATTCTGCTTTGTTTCTCCCGTCGTGGCTGCGACACCTCCGTGCCTCTGTGGGCTCCCGCTTCCCCCTGCGCTGGCTTTTCTCCTGGGCGTGTTGCGTTTCGTTCAGGAATTTTGGTTTGGGTTTTTTTGCCTTCAAATCTCCCCGGCAAAGTCCGTGTGGGCTTTGCTCCCGCTCCAGGGTTCAGTCCCTGTGCCCTGGGCTTGGCAGGCCAGGGGTGTCCAGGGGCTCTCCCACCCGGGAAGGTTTTGGGATCGGGATTGCTGTGCCTGCGTGTGCCGGACGGGATACGGGACCTTATTTTCGATTTTATTTGATTCTCTGTACTTTTCCACCTCTGCCGTGAGGAAGGAATGCTCCTCGAGATTCCCTGGCAGCATTCCCCACAGATAAAGGCCGGGATGAGGCTTTGGGGTGTTCCCGCAGGCCCACCCCGGTCCTGGGCCCTGCTGCCCACCCCATGTAGGGGACCGGGCTCCGTGTGCTACCCCCAGAGCTCCGGCCGCCCTTCCTGCTGCAGGGCGGGTGCGGCAGGCCGGGCCCCACCCTGGAGCCGAGGTTTCCCCTTTTCCCGCTCCGTGGGGCGCGGGGTGCCCGGGGTAATGATTAACCCCAACCCCACGGCCCCAGCGCCATTTTGAGCGGGGCGGGGGCGCTCCGGGCCCGGCTCCGGGGCCACGCAGGGACCCCCAACCCGCTGCTGCTCCTGCAGAGAGTCCCGGGAGGCCACCCCGGCCTGGGTGGCACCAGGCAGGCTCGGGGCCATGTGCCCAGTGCCCCTGCTCTGCTCCCCACGTCACCAGAGTGCCCAGGGCCATTTTGGGGCTGTGTCCCGCAGAGGGAGGTGAAGGCCGTGGCTCCATCCCTGGATTTCCTGGAGCTCTGGGATCCACAGGGGCTGTCAGTGGTGCTTGTGGGTGTGGGGTCAAACAGGGAGCCATTCCTCCCTCTCCTGTGGGGTCTGGCGATCATCTGGATCAGAGACGGGTGGTGGCTCTTGGAAAGCTGGGCATTGTCCCCAGGGCCTGTCCTGGGGGGAAAGCTGACAGCTCCCTCCAAACCCCCCAAAATGGGCTGGGGGAGGGTGAGCTTGGCTTCTTGCCTTTTTCTGTCTGGGTGGGATGAGGCAGTGTGACTATGGCTGGCCATGAGCCACCTCTTGTTCCCCTCATGGGGCCACCCATGGCTGGGGACACCTTCACTCTATGCTATCCCTGCTGTGCTTCCAGCGGAAAGGTGAAATTTCTCCTCCCAGTTTGGTCCCACTTTGCTCTGGGGTGATGACAGCCTTGGAGGTGTCACCCTTTGCCACTGACCCTCCTGTGTCCCTCCTGGGCAGTGGGATCCTGGCACAGCAGCTGTGGGGCTGGGCAGGTCCCATGGATCCCCAAAGCCACGCAGGGAGCAGGGCTGTGCTGGGACACCCCGAGAGCCCCGGGCTGGAGCCCACAGCCCCAGGCAGGATTTTCCATGGCCTGGTCCCTTTTTCCCAGAGGCTGTGGTGCTGTGGGAGCCCTGCCTGGAGGCAGGAGGAGCTGGAAGCCGCAGGGCTGGGGAGCCTTTGCTCCAGAGGGTTTTTATCAGCTTGACAAGGCAGGTGCCAAAGGCTGTGACCTGTCAGGCTCCAACTTGGGGCAGTTCCTGTGCTCTGGCTGCCTGAGCTTGGGAAGAGGCAGCAGCAAATCATCCCTGTGATTTCAATGTCCCACTGCCATATATCCCCCTCAAATTGCTTTTCAGGTGGGAGCTCTTTGCTGTCGAAAATGTTATTGGATTCGGCTCAGGTGGAAACAGATCCTTTGTGGAATTTCCAGTCAAATTTTCCTTTTCATTGGTTTTTCCAACAACAACAAAAAAAAAAAAAAAACCAACCAAAAAAACAGAGAAAAGAGGAGGGAAAAGGGCTAGTGAGAGGAAAGGACTGTTCATTCCTGATTTGGGTCACATCAGCCAGAAAAAGCATTTTCTTCTTTAAATCTCCAGTGGCTGATGCTGGAGGGAATAATAATAGTAATAATAATAATAAAAAATAATAAAAGTAAGGATAATAATAATAATAATAATAAAGTGATGTCCAGGGAACATTTCAGGAGAGGAGGAGCTGATCCCTTTGTGTGGCTATCGGGTCCCCTGGATGAGTGAGGGGCCTGGGGGATTTATCCGTGCTCCCACCTGGCTGCCACAGCATTCCTGGGCCCCTGGGGCTGCAGAAGCATCCCGGGATCACCCAGGACAGGAATTGGCTCCTCCAGGCTCCCTGTGGCTGTGGGGAGGTGGCTCTGCCACCCTGTCCTTGAGGGTTTGGGAAGGCAGTCCCTGTGTCCCTGGCTCCAGCTGGGAATTCTGCTGTTGGAGGATCCAGAGCTGTTGAGAGAGGGCAGGAGCTGCTGGGGAGAGACAGAAGGACAAACCCCTGTCCCTGTCCCTCGGTTTAACCCCTTCCTGCCTGTGCCAGGCCCCAGGGCAGTTGTGCTGGGGCTGGTGAGCTCCCGGTGGGGCTGAGGCTGCGGTGGGAAACAAGGAAGATGCTGAGGAGTGTGGAAAGGGATTTTCCTTGGCTGCAGGCTGAGGAACAGCAGCAAAGGGCTCCCTTTGTGTGCCCTGATCCCAGTTCCTGCCCCACAGGCACTTCCCCGCCCTGTCCTTGGTTCTCTCTGGGCTGAGGGGGGGCTCAGGAGAAACAAAACATCTCCAGCATCTGGGGGGTGCTTGGACACATGAGATGGGATGAGGAAAGTGCTGTTCCCAGAGCTTTTCCTGGCACTTCACCTCCTCAGTGCTGGGATGGCACTGCCAGACCCTTCTAGCAGCGTGGATCAACTGTGGAACAGGGTGCCAGTGCTGTGCTGCTCCTCTGCCTTCATCTTGGCAGGGATTTTGCTCCTGGATCACAGGAGAAGCTGGATCCAGCATTTTTAGGAATGCTCCAGCTTTCAGGAGCTGTTTCAGTCCTGCCCTGTCCCTGTGTCCCTGTCCCTTGTCATGAGTGTGGCTTGGTGGCTTGAGGGTGGCTGTCCCTTGGAGCAGGGATGGCTTTTCCAGTGCCTTGGAACCAGGGTGGTGGGTCCTGGTCAGGGCCAGGAGAGTCCTGCCTCCCATAAATAAAGCTCCTTTACTTTTTAGGACAGATGTTGGAGTGCCCAGCAGATGATTCATTGCCTTGGAATCTCAGGAGCTGCAGGCAGGGAATAAATTTGGCTTTTCTGCAGGGAAAGGGGAGATGGCTGCTTTGGAATTTTGCTGTGGATCTGGAATGAGATGCTTGGGGAGAATTCCCTCCCTTGGGGATCCTCCTGGCTTTGGAGAAGGGTTCAGAAATGCCATGCAAAAGCCATTTCCAGAGGGTGCTGGCTCCAGGGAGTGCAGGAATGGAGTGGGAGAGATGGGAAGTTAAATCTTGCCAAGGAAGAATGGGAACACCTGATCCCTCTGGCTGGTGGAGCCTTGCATGAGGGATCTCCAGAGGGAGGGATCCTTCCCTCTCTTTTGCTTTGGGATCAGCTGATCCCAAGTTTTTGGGACCAGCCTCTGGATTTACAAGTCTGCTGGGCTTTGTGCCTGGCAGGTGTCTGCAGGGCCACAGGGAGCTGGGACAGATTCCCACAAAGCATCCATTTATCCCTCTGATTTTGCTGGAAGACCCTCAGGAGAATCCCCAGCCCAGGGGTTGGTGCCATGGCAGAGCAGCTCTGCAGGAAGCTCTGGGTAGAACCAGTGAGCCCAAACCTGGCACATGCTGGGGTTTCATCCACAATATTTGTTATTGGAGTTTTCTGGAGGCCCCAAACCGCTCTGAGCTCCCTGGGCAGGGGCAGGAGGGAGAGAGGGGCAGGATGGAAAGAGGGGAAGGATGGAGGGAGGGGCAGGATGGAAAGAGGGGAAGGATGGAAGGAACAGGACGGAAGGAACAGGATGAAAGGAGGAGCAGGATGGAAGGAGCGGCAGGATGGAAGGAGAGGAAGGATGGAAGGAGAGGAAGGATGGAAGGAGCTGCAGGATGGAAGGAGGGGCAGGAGGAGCAGGAGGATGGAAGGAGCAGGAGGATGGAAGGAACAGGATGAAAGGAGGGGCAGGATGGAAGGAACAGGATGGAAGGAGCAGCAGGATGGAAGGAGGGGAAGGATGGAAGGAGCAGGAGGATGGAAGGAGCAGGATGGAAGGAGCAGGAGGATGGAAGGAACAGGATGGAAGGAGCAGCTCAGCCCAACTCTGAGCCGCGGAGCTGCGGCTCTGTCCCGGTGGGACAAAGGCTGATTGTTCTGCTCGGGAAGAGGACGAGGATTCCAGGTTCGTCCTCCTCCCTGCGACCTGCCATCCGCTCGGATTAGCTGGGAAAGCGCCTGGTGGTCGGTGTTTTGTCCTTTTTGGAAAGCTGGGAAAGGAGGGAGCGAGCGGGGCGCTCCGGATTTCCCTCCAGCTCCTCCTGAGCGCTGTGCGGGAGGCAAATCCCGTCAGCTGAGCCCGCTGCCCGGCTCTGGGGAATGCATTTCTGGCCCGTGCATCACCGCCCGGGAGTTTTCCCCCTCTCAAACCTGTTCGGTCACCTCCCGGCGCTGTTTTGTTCTCCTTCCCTGCTCCACTGAGTTCTTTTATCCAACCCATCCACTGCAAATAATCGCACTTACGAGCGTCTTGTGAGCTCGATTACAGTGTTTGCTTTGCCCGTGCTCCATTGGCGAATTCCCGCAGTCACAGGGCCCGGCCGGGCTCCGGGGATTGGAGAGCTCGTGTTTACAATTCAGATGTTCTCAGAACTTGAGCTAGCATGAAAACCCTCCAAAAAAACCCCCATGAGCTGTTTACCACATCAAAGAGCTTCAGCCCCGTTCAAGCTCGGCTTGAAACTCAAACAAAGATTCTTTCATTGAGTTCAGAAACGCTGCGAGAATTCTTGGAAAATTATTGTTTTCTCAGCGTGATGGGGAGGGACCTTAAGTTCCCACCCAGAGCAGGATTTGTGAGTATTAAAATGCATTTCAGGACCTCGCTCCTGGTAGGATTTTCAGTGCAAGTAGGAGAAGGGAACGGTAAAGAATTCATCGCAGTGTAGCTGCTCTAAAAACACAGGTTTATCCAAAAAGCTGGGTTTTATCCCAAAAAGCAGGGTTTTATGCCAAAAAGCAGGGTTTTATCCATCCCTTATCAGATCCCTCACACCTGAGGTGATTTATCTCATGGATCTGAACCCATCATGGAGAGGCCAGGGGATGTTCTCCAGCGCATCCAACCGTGGGTTTTTTTGTTGTGTATTTATTTACCCCAAATATTTTAACGTTGTCTCTACAAAATCGTAATTTTGCTGCTCCTCAGGAGTATTTCAGGGAGCTAAACCCAGGAATGGCTGGATATATCAAAATTCCTCCCAATGAGCAGGTTTGACGTTCTCTAAGCTGTGGAAAAGCCCCAAATTTGTTGGGAAAATCAGGGCATCTCCCCAGGTGCTCATCCAAAACACTTCTGAATGTTTTGTTCTGGGCAGCTTACAATATTTGGAGTTTTTGTGGTTCTGTGGTGTGGGAGGAGCTCAACTCCATTAATTTGGGGTTTGCCATCCCCTCAGTCCTTGTGTTTCCCAGGGCTGGCAATGCCCAGGCTCCCAAATGCTCCCCTGGAGCTTCTCCAGGGCTCAGAGCTTCCCCTGGGAGCTGTTACTGGCCTGTGCCATAATGAGCTTCCCTTAATTAACAGCAACTGGGGATTCCTTTATACGCAGGGAAAGTGTGGAAAGGGAGGGTTTGGGTGGAGGGCCCTGGATCTGGAGGAAACTCCAGATTTCTGCTGCCAGCACCACACCAGAAGCACAGATGTCTGTGCTCATGGCAGGAGGTCATTGAGGTGATGGTTGAGCTCCCTTCCAACCAAAACCATTCCATGATTCCATGAAATACTCAGCACAGGGCACATGGCAGGAGTGGATGTGCTCCAGTGTCCCCTCAGTCCCTGTTCTGGCAGATCTTGGTTTGGAGGAAGGGTTGGCCCAGCCCAAGGCAGCCTCGGGCTCTGTTTTGTTTTCCCAACTTCTCTGGGAGGAAGTTGGGGCTGCAGGGATGGGGGGATTTGCTGTCTGCACGTGAAACCTGACCTTGCCTGGGGTCTGCCCCGTGGTTTGCCTGGGAAGAAGGGGATTTGTGGCCTCGTTGATGGGATCTGGGTGCCAGGAGGGCTCCACAAGCCCGGGCAAGCAGCCAGTGACTCATTCCATTGTCAGCCCCTGGGAGCTGCCACAGGGGCTGGGGAGGCAGAGTCAATCCCACCAGCTGGGGATGATCCTGGAGCTCCAAACCTCTCCCACAGCACCTTCAGGACCCGGGGCAGGGATGTGGAACTGGGGGCACTGGAAGGTCAAAGACAACCCCAGTGCCTGTGGGCAGGGACAGGTGGATAAACCTGCCCAGGTAATCCTGGGGATTGTGGCCTCCAGGAGTCAGGGGGAGGCAGTTCTGGGATGGACCTGAGTCCAGAAGGAGCAGCAGAGCTGCAGGGGGCCCCTGCTCCTGGCTAATTCCAAATCCAGAGCTGATTTGTGCCTGTGTAACCCAGGGTTCCTTGAGTGTTTTGGCTGAGGCTGGAGCAGCTCCAAGCCTCGCAATCTTCCAGGATTGAAATGACATTAAATAATTTCATTTTTCCCAAAAAACCCTCCAAGGGGCTGTAGCAGCTCACACCAGGGATCAGCCCAGGGCGACCTCCAGGAGCTTTGATGGAAAACCTCCATTGCCTTCAGGGGCTTCACCTCAGCCTTTGCTGAGCAGGAGCAGCTCAGAAATCATGGAATGGGAATATCCTGAAAGCTGTGGAGGTCCAGCTCCCTTAAACCCTCATGTCCTCCCTTCCCACACTTTGAGAATTGTCCTCACACCAGGTGGAGCAATGGGAGAGGCCATCCCTGATTCCCACCTCCCTTCCAGCTCCATCCAGGGCTGAGGTGGTTCTCAGTGGTCCTGCAGAAGTGGGATCTACCCCAAAAATTTGGATCCACCCCAAAGTCATCATGGGACCCCCATGGGAGCCCACCCACCCTCTCATCTGGAGATGCTCCTGTGTCATTCCCTTCCCGCTCTGTGTCTCCAGGGATTTGTTATTTTTCACTCCATTTATGGCTCTGTTTCTGGGAGGGTTTCTGCTTGCTGCTGGAGCCTGGCTGTTCCCAGCTGCTCCTCCTGCAGCCCCTTGACCTTGGAGTTGGATGAGGCTGTTTTCCCTGGCTCCCTTGGCCTTTGGGATTGTGGCAGGATCCCGGTGATAAATTCCTGAGCTGGATTGCCTTTGAGGGAGCCTTTATCAGCTGCTGGAGGGAAGGAACTGCAAACACAGCCAGCAGCTCTGGGAGTGGGGCTGCCTGCATGGAGATTCCCAGCTTCCCTGGCTCCTAGGAACTCATCATCTGCTCAGGGAGTTCCAACACAAGGACAGGAAAGAGCACTGGGATAACCCTGCCCATCTCCTGGGCCAGCCATGGGCACAAACCTGGAGAGTGAATGAAATTCCATGAATGGTTTGGGAGCAGCACCTCATCAGGAGTGCTCTGAGCACCCAGCTTGGGGCAGGATGGGGTCTGACATCTTTGTCTGGCAGGGAACTGGGGCAGGAAGAGGGGAAATGTCTGGGGTGGGTGATGTCAACCTTGGGCTTGGTCACCTTGGAGGCGTTTTCCAACCCAAATAATCCACGAATGCCTCGAGGGCAGCCCCTCACCCTGGAGTGCTCAGAACCCATCCAGGGCCTCCTTGGGCCCAGCACATTCCCATGGGAGCTCAGATTCCATCTGGGACAGGCTTTGTTGTTTATAGCAGCCAAACGTTGGGCACTTGAAAGGAAGAGTCCCGGGGGCTTTCTTTGCTAATCCCGTTTTACAGAGAGTTCCAGGAGACGTGAGGAACAAACAGAAAATAACGTCGATGCAGGTCGGTATCAAACCCAAATGATCAGAGGATCAAATATTTACCCAGGTCAATATTTAACCAGGAGACAATAAATGCTGATATTGAACCAAATCTGGATATAAATACAGGCTATTTATAAAGTGAGCCTGCGAAGGGGCACTGCCAGGGCCGTGCCAGGGGGTTGATTGATGATTATCCTGCCCATTGTTTGCTGATTCCCTTGGAGGCTGCAGTTTCGTGCAGGTGCACGGAGAGAAGGAGCCGGGGCTGGGTGGTGGCACCCCGGCCGTTGTGCCACACCTGTGCCCAGGTCCCTCCTGCTGGGACAGCCCCCCTTCCTGCTGGAGCCACCTCCTGCTGCTCCCCCTTTCCTGGAACCCCCAGGTCAGGGAGTCATCCAGACAGGGACTGGTTTGTGCTGGGGGACATTGGAGATCACCCAGCCTGACACCTTCCACTGTCCCAGGCTGCTTCAAATCCCAGTGTCCAGCCTGGCCTTGGGCACTGCCAGTGCTGGGCTGGAGCCCGGAGCCTCTGGGGCTGGATCCTGGAATGGTTTGTGTGGGAAGGGAAGGAAAGCTCATCCCATCCCACCCCTGCCATGGCAGGGACACCTCCCACTGTCCCAGGCTGCTCCAGCCCCAGTGTCCAACCTGGCCTTGGGCACTGCGAGGGCCTGTGCCAGGGCCTGCCCACCCTGCCAGGGAACAGTTTTTTCCCCAATACCTAATGTAAACCTACTCCTTTTCAGTTTAAAGCCAAATTTGGGTAGGAAGGGATTTTAAGATTCCTTGGGCAGGGACACCTCCCACCATCCCAAGCTGCTCCAAGCTCCAACCAACCTTGGACATTTCCAGGGATCCAGGGGCAGCCCCAGCTGTGCCAGGGCCTGCCCACCCTGCCAGGGAACAATTCCCAATATCCCATCCATCCCTGCCCTCTGGCACTGGGAGCCATTCCCTGTGTCCTGTCCCTCCATCCCTTGTCCCCAGTCCCTCTGCAGCTCTCCTGGAGCCCCTTCAGGCCCTGGCAGGGCTCTGAGCTCTCCCTGGAGCTGCTTCTGTCTAGGTGAGCACCCCCAGCTCTCCAGCCTTGGAGCAGCTCCGTGGCCTCCTCTGGATTTCCTCCAGCAGTTCCGCATCCCTGTGATGCTGGGCCTCAGTGCTGGATGCTCTTGCCTGCCCAGCATGGACACAGGTGACATTTACCTTTTCCCTGTCCCCAGAGCTCTTTGCAGCCCCTGTGCTGGGGGCTGGCTGTGAACAGGATCCATCTGAGAGGGAATCTCCCACCTGGGAGAAGGGCTGGGAGCTGTGCCCAGGCAGGAGTGGGCACAGGGCTGTGAAATACCCCCAGGTGCCCCCGGTGCCACCCTCAGAGCTCTGGTGCCTGTTTAGCAAACACCGATTCCCTCCCTGGTCCCCTGGCGCTCCAGGGAGGTGACAACACCTGATGTTCCTCCTGGGGCCGTTTGTCATTTATCACCTGCAGATTAGGAGGTGTTTGATCAGGGGACAGCCAGTCCCACCCGAGCCCCAGCCCAGCTCTCCGTGCTCCTGGTTAATCCGGGTTTATCTGGGGCCTGCCAAGAAATGTTTGTGTTGGACTCTGCTTGAATCGATCTCTGTGCTGATAACAGCTCCCCCAGGCTGGAACACCTGATCCAGGGATAAATCCCAGGCTCCTGCAGGATTTATGGGAACTGCCAGGGCTGGAGGGGCTCATGTCCACCCCTGTGAACCACTGGAAAATCCCCTCTGGAGAGGTGGGATGGCATTGCTCTCTTCACTGAGCCACTGGTTTTACTGGGGCTGGGGGATTCACACCCTGCAGCTCTCCCAGGAGCTGCTCCTGAGGTTATCCCATCCTCCAGGGAATTTTGGTCACCAGGTTTGGGTGTGCTGAGTGTAACACTGCTGGTCCAGAGCACAAACTGGTGTCCTGTGGCCTTTCTGGAGTGGACAAAGTGCTGCTTTGTGCCTTCTCCTCCTTGTTAATTTGGTTTTCTTTCTCTGCCAAGTTGAGGAGATGATTCTCCATGGTCAAACTTGGGTGACTTTGGGGGGAAAATCCCCCTGGAATTCAGTGCTTTGGCTGTGAGAGGAGTTTCTTGTTGGCTTTGCCTTCCTGAACAGCTGCAAATCAAAGAGGGTGGGTTTGGGTGGGGTTTTGGGAAGGAATTTCTGGCTGGGAGGGTGGGCAGGCCCTGGATCCCTGGCAAGGCCAGGCTGGACAGGGCTTGGAGCAGCCTGGGACAGTGGAATGGGATGAGCCTTGAGGTCCCTTCCAGCTTAAACCATCGTGGGGCTCTGTGATGGATCCCAGTCCCTCTGGCCTCCCAGAAGGTTTGTTGGTGTTTCCCCTTTCCCTGACTCGTGGTGCTGCTGGAGCTGTGGCCATGCAGTCAGGGTTGCAGTCAGGGCTGTCTGGTGCCTCCTGCCCCCATCCTGCTCCCCAGGGATGGCCATGACTGTGAGGGACACTGGGTGACCCCACTGAGAGCCTGCTGGCTCTTCATCTGCAGGGCTCTGAGGTCTTTCCCCATGAGCCCACATCACTGGTGGGATGAGCTGAGCACCCGGTGTATGGGATAAATTCAGTCTTGCCCAAAAAGAGCCGGGAAATGGCTCCTTCCTGCAGGGGGTTGGGCTGAGCATCCCAGGTCACTGCTGTCCATGGGAGGGGACAGGCACAGGAGGTGGGGACTCCAGCTCTGAGATCTGGAACTCTCCTGCCAGTGAGCAGGAGAACCATGTGGGATGAGAAGGAGCCCACAGGAGCCTGGCAAATGCTGGTTTGGGATTTGGAGGAATCCCAGATCTCTTCCCCTCTTCTTGGTGCTGGAGGGCTGTGGCCTGTTTGGGACACTGACCTTGGAGGAAGGATCTGGGTCTGAGGGATCTGGGAGAGGCAGAGGCAGGAGAAGGGAGAGGTGCAGAATATTTGTGAGCTCACTGCCATCTGTGTGGGGGTGATAAAGGGATCTAAGGTGCCGTGCCTCAGTCTCCTTGGGGAGCTCAGTACTGCCCATTTGTCTCTTCTTTCCAAAGAGTTCTTCCCTGTTCCTCCTTGGACAGGCTCCAGCCATGGTGGGCAACCATCAACACATGGTGGGCAACTATCAGCTGCTTCCATGGTGTGGGGTGTGGGGTGGGAGGAGACACCACTGGCATGGGGGATACCTGGAGACCTGGGGGGCTCTGGGAGGCTCTGGGGGTGCTGCCCTCCTTGGCCAGGGGATTTGGGGGGTCTTTGGGGTGGCCAAGGCAAGGAGGACACCCCACTAACCCAGCCCTGCCTCCCACAGCTGCACCCCATGAGGATGGACCAGCGGATGCCACCGCTCATCCTGGAGGTGAGCAGCACCTTCCCTCATCCCTTCCCCTGCATCCTCCTGCTCCTGCTGGGAAGAGGGAGCTCAGGAGTCCCCAGGAGACTGAGCTGGGACATTCCCCACTCCCTGTTCCCACTCTCTCCTTCCATCCCCACTTCCAGCTGGGACACATCCCTCCCTCTCTGCCAGTCCCCTGTGTGTGTGTCACTGTCACCTCCATGGCCTGTGTGTCCCCATGGGCTGTGCTGTGGGACACAGGAGTGACAGCCAGGAGCACCTGAGTGCTTGAGTGGCACTTGGTCGCCTCAGTTGTGCTGGTCTGAGCTGAGGACTTTGTAGGATCACAGAATTGTTTAATTTGGAGAAGCCCTCTCAGACCATCAGCTCCAACCATTCCCCAGCACTGCCAAGGCCACCACTGACCCATGTCCCCAAGTGTCACATCCACATGGCTGTTAAATCCCTCCAGCAATGGGAACTCCAGCCAGGGCTGGAAAACCCTTTTGGGGAAGATTTTCCTAATATCCACCCTGCCATCCCCTGGCCCAGCTTGAGGCCGTTCCCTCTGCTCCTGTCCCTGTTCCTGGAGCACAGTCTGACCCTCCTGGCTGTCCCCTCCTGTCAGGAGCTGTGCAGAGCCACAAGGGCCCCCCGAGCCTCCTTTGCTCCAGCCTCAGCCCCTTCCCAGCTCCTTTCCAGGCTCAGCCCCTTCCCAGCTCCCCCAGCCCTGCCCTGGGGCCCTGCCTGGGAAGTGCTTTGGGCTGGGAGGTGCCAGCCCCCGGCCGGGCAGAGTTTTCCAGGTGATTGCACAAAGCAAAGGTTCCCGTGTGTCCCTGTGGGAGGGACGCTGGTGCTGGGGGTTCCTGCAGAGCTGTGGCACGCTGGGGCATTCCATGGGGTGGGATTGTTGTTGTCCAGGTGCTGCACACTCACAGAGCAGTGGGGCAGGGATGGTGTCCCCCTGGCTGGTGACAGCCACTGCTGTCCCTTACTACCCCTTTCTCCAGGAGCCTGAAGGGGAATTGCTGTGGTTTTTTAAATAGTAAGACCAAGAAATAACAGTGCTCTGCAGGGAGGGGTAGTTTTGGAGGAAGGGAAGGTTGAGTGACACCAAACAAGAGCCCTCCATGGAAATTCAGGCCCTTGATGCCTTGTCAAGGCTGCCCTAGAGCAGAGGCTGGACAGAGTTATAGAATAAAGCAGGGATTTATTAAAAGGATCTCCTCAATGGATGCACCTTGTACAGCACAAGAGCCCAGCCAGGGCTGCACCCAAGATGAACCAAAATGGTCACAAAATCCCTGACTGCTCATGGGGTCCCTCACTTTGATCAGTTCTGCTCCATTTGCATCTTGCAGTTCATTGTCCCATTCCAGCTTTAGCCCATGCAGTCCCACCCTGCTTGTTTTTCTCTCTCAGCCCACGGTGTTTGTGCTCTTGGGGTGAGATTTGGATCATTTGTCCTTGGTGCCCAGCTGGAGCAGGAATTGTTTTGTCTCCCTGCTCTGTGCACAGAGCTCACCATCCCATAATATGAAGCCCAGACCCACACACTAAAGCAGCCCAGAATGTGAAAAATGTAAAAGCTAAACCTGAGGCATAACCCTCCATGGAAATTCGGGTCTTCCATGGAATCCTTTAGTTTGGAAAGGCCCTTTGAGCTCCACACTTTTCCCCATTTCTCTTCTGCCTGGTCCCCTGTGGCAGGAGGACCTTCCCTTGGGAACTGGAGGTGAGAAAGTGAAATGCCAGAGATAAGGGAAGTGTGAAGGAAATGGCAGCCAGCACTCAGCCTGCCCTGCTCCTGCCAAGTGGAGCCGTTCATGGCTCAGGAATGTGTGGCATCCCGAGCTGCCAGGGGCGAGCTGATTCCCAAGGGAACCTGGCCCGTGCCAGCCTGGGTGCCAGGAGTGCCCAGGGCTGGGCTCCAGGGCTGGGTCGTGGTTCTCCCGTGGGAGGAACCTGCCCAGCCCCAGCAGGGAGGGTTGGAGCTCTCCATTGGTATGGAGTGGAGCTGCAGCTCTCCCAGTCCCTTCCCTTCCCAAACCTTCCCAAACCTTCCCAAACCTTCCCAAACCTTCCCTTCCCAAACCTTCCCAAACCTTCCCAAACCTTCCCTTCCCAAACCTTCCCAAACCTTCCCAAACCTTCCCAAACCTTCCCAAACCTTCCCTTCCCAAACCTTTCCATGCCTCAGGGTAAAGAGGGAGGGCAGGCACCAGGGTCAGGGCCCAGGGAATGGCTAGAGCTGAGCCAGCTGGATATCAGGGAAAGGTTCCTTATCCAGAGGGTGCTGGACACTGACCAGGCTCCCCAGGGAATGGAGCTCCAGGAATGTTTGGTCAATCAGGGTGAAGTTGTTGGGGTGCCCTATGCAGGACCAGGGGCTGGACTGGATGATCCTTGTGGATCCCTTCCAACTTGGGATATCCTATCAGTCCACAAGCAGCTTTAGGGTTCCTTCTCCAGAGGGGCTTTGGAGATTCCTTTAACCAGGATGGGAACTTGCAGCACCTCCACGTTTGATGAGGACAGCCATGTCATGGTTGATGCCCTTAGAGGTGTTTTCCACACGTGACAATTCCCAGGTTCTGCAGGATTGCCAGCAGGCTGTGTACACACAGCACCCTGCCCTGCCCTGCCCGGCCTCCCCGAGTGCCCAGGGTGCATTGGTGGCTGTCCCTGCCTGGGTGACAGCCAGCTCAGCCATGTGCTGCCAGCAGGGCTGCCAGAGGTGCAAAGGCTCTGAGTGAGCTCTTTCCCTGCAAAGGGCCAGGAAACCTCTTGGCTCCCACCCAGCTTTGTTAAGAGCCCTGTGGTGGCAGCAGGGCTGACTTTGGCCCATGGCACCGTGGTGACACAGTTCAGGGCTGGAAGTGGCTCAGGGCGTGGGCTGAGCTCAGCTCCCGCTCCTGGAGTGCACTCTGGGCTCTGCCAGGGAAACCTGGTCCTTTTCCAGCTGCTCTCCATGGGAATGTGGCACTCTCCATGAGGGCTGTGACACTTGGGAACCACGCAGTGAAGGGCTGGAGATCTGCACAAGAGCCTTAGTGCTGGGATCTGCAGCCACAGAGAGCAGAACCTGAGTCACACCAGAGGATGGATTTCCTCGAGGATTGCTCCATCAGAGTGCTGGATTGTTGGGCCTGCATCCAGTGGGATGCCCCAGCAGGCAGGAACCAGGAGGGGAAGGAGCCCAGAGGTTCTGGTGGCTTGGAGGAGCCAGGCTTGTAAAAACAGCTCCGTAAAACCAGAACTAACACAAAGGTTAGGCCAGGGCTGAGTCACTGGCCGGGTGAGGCAGGAAGGCAGGAACTGTTCCCATTTCAGGCTCAGAACATGCTGAATTAGTGGCAACATCACTTAGATTTCTAAGCCTGAATTATTCCCAATTAATTAAAGGTATTGTCCTAGAATTCCTCAGTTCATTAAAGAGACTGCCCCAAAATAAAACACTCCTCAGGCTGCTGAGTTCAAAGGAGACCAGAGCCAGCAGGTCCAGGCTGGGCTGCAGATCCAACATGCCTGAGGTGTGATCCTGGCTGGAATCATCCCCTTCCTGGTGCTCACTCCTGCTGCTTGCGTGGCCAAAGCTTTGTACCCAAAGCTTGCTTCCCTTTATCAGGTTTGATTTCTGTCCTACCTGCATCCTCTCCCGGCTGCCCGGTGTTATCAGGGAGATAGGGAGGGGGGAAGTGGGGCAGAGGACGCTGATTCAGCCCCGGGGAGTCTGGCTGAGTCAGACCCGGAGCTAAATCACCTCAGCTCGGGTTCCTGGGCCCATTTCCTGCTAGAGGGACATGTGCCTCCCCCCACTGGCTGTCAGGGTCAGCGTTCCCAGCTTTCCCAGCCCCGTGTTGGTGTTTTTGCCGCAGGCACGCTCGGAGATGGACAAGTACCTGTCCAGCGAGGTGCCGCCCGTGCCCATGCTCCCGGACAAGAAGTACCGCCGGGAGAGCGCCTCGGTGGTGGACGAGTTCTTCTCCACAGAGAAACCCAGCTCAGCTCCCTACAGCGTGAACATCAACGTCATCCTGCCCGACACCACCCACCTGCGCACGGGGCTCTACCGGCCCCCCAAGCCTGTGGCCCCCTTCCCGCAGATCAAATCTGAGCCCGGCACCGCCTTCTCCCAGCCCTGCTCGTCCTCCTCCGGCCCCACGCAGACCCTGCCCGACTTCACCAGCGTGTTCAGCATGCCCCAGTCGGTCGCGGTCAACAACATCTTCATCAAGCAGGAGATGCCTGCTGAGATCCCGCTGTCGGCCCACCCGCAGCAACCCCAGCTCTTCCAGCTGCCCCTGGGCGCCGCCAGCGCCGACATTCCCACCCTGGCCTCCTCCTCCAGCAGCACCACGGCCATCAGCTGCCTCAGCGGGGTCACCATGTCCACGGGCTCGGTGGCCAGCGTGGCACACAGGCCCGTGCAGCCAGCGGGGCCCCTCAAGCAGTACCCGCACGTGGCCCAGGGACAGGGCAGCTTTGGGAACATCTCCGGGCAGTTCTACCCCGCCCCGGGGGTGACTCTGCCCCCCTCGCCCCCCAACTCGCAGCCTGGCAGCCCCGAGAACCAGCCCGAGCTCATCAACACCATCTCTCCGCCACCCTCCTACGAGGCCACCTTCGGACTGAAGCTGGTGCAGTCGGCCCCGATGCCCCCGGGGCCCAACGGCGTCGGGGGCCTCTCCCAGGGCCACGTGGTGATGCAGCCCCCCAAGTACAACCGGCGCAACAACCCCGAGCTGGAGAAGAGGAGGATCCACCACTGTGACTACCCAGGTGTGCTCACGGGGCCTCTGGGGGCTCTGGGCACCCCGAGGATGGGTGGGGGCCTCCAGGGAAGATAATCTGAGATCCTTTTGGGGTGAAGCTGGGGATGGAGCCCCAGGGAAGTGGGAGGGAGTAGAAGAGGTTGATCCCACCAGCACGGTGTGGTTCCTGTTGTGTCCCCTTCCCTCTCCCTTTACACTCTGGCAAATGTGATTCAGCAAAGCTCCTAAGGCAGGGATGCTCCTGGGAATCTGCACTTGGGAATCTGCACTTGGGAGAATGCTCCTGGGAATCTGCACTTGAGAATCTGCACTTGGGAATCTGCACTTGGGAGAATGCTCCTGGGAATCTGCAGTTGGGAATCTGCAGTTGGGAATCTGTTCCTGAGCTGTTGCTTCTCTCTAGTCCTTCCCAACCCCAAGCAGCCACTGAAGCCACTCTGCCATTCCCATTCCCCCTTCCTTTTCCTCTCTCTCTCACAGTGGGTGGAAAACCAGCAAGGAATTCCCACCAGGAGCCCTGCTGGACTCTCTGAGAGTTCTGATCTTCCAAAGAGGCAATGAACTGAACATCCCTGTGCCTTCCTTCCATGGCTCCACGTGCTGCAGCAGGAGCTCTGCAAGGGCATTCATGGAGCGCTTTGGGTTGGAAGGGATGTTTAAAGGCCATGTCATCCCACCATGGACAGGGACACCTTCATGTCCCAGCTTTCTCCAAGCCCTCCAGCTGAGGATCAGCCCAGAGCAGCTGTGGCTGCCCCTGGATCCCTGGAAGTGTCCAAGGCCAGGCTGGACAGGGCTTGGAGCACCCTGGGACAGTGGGAGGTGTCCCTGCCATGGCAGGGGGTGGAACTTGGGTGAGCTTTCCTTCCAACCCAAGCCAGTCTGGGATGCCATGGCACACACCAGGGAAGCAATCCCATTGAGAGCCACTCCTGGGGCCAGGAGACACCTCCCATTTCCTGGGCTGATCCCCAGGGCTGAGCAGCTTTGGATTAGCAAACAGCTTTCCCGTGGGGGTGTGTGAATGAGGAAAGTCACTTCCTAACTGCCTCAGGGAGGTTTACTGACCCTTTCCCTGGCATGGGAGTGGCTGAGGCCAGCCCAGAGGCTTTGCCTGCTCCAGATCCCATCTCCAGCCACCGTGCCAGGAGCTGCATAAGAACAGGAGAGGTTGAGAGAGATCTTTCTGTGCTTACACCTTCCCACTCTCTGGTACCCTGTGGATCAGGGACTTTCTGAGCCACAAGCTGCCAGTGGTTGATGGTTTGTGCTGAATTTTTTATCTTCTGCTGGTATCAGACACACTCCTCGTGTCTGACTGCTCAGAGCTCATCCTGCAGGATTTGCACCAAGGCAAAGCTGCTTTTAGCAGGATTTTGGTCTGTGGTGCCAAAAAAAAAAATAAAATACCCCAATCTATGCTGAATAAATCCTGGGTCTGTACATGCAGAGATGGAGCAGAGATCCATGTGATCCCTCCCTCAGAGGTTCAGCTGGAGGTGACTCCAGTCAGGAAAAATGGTGAGGGATTCTTACCAACCTGGCCTCTGTGAGGAATGAGGGGGGCTTGGAGACTTCACACCTGGAACCAGATGGACGTGGGAGAGCTGTTGGTAAAGCCCCATCCAGAACCTTCCAGGGCCTGAGGGGCTCCAGGAGAGCTGCAGAGGGACTGGGGACAAGGATGGACAGGACACAGGGAATGGCTCCCACTGCCACAGGGCAGGGATAGATGGGAGATTGGGAATTGTTCCCTGGCAGGGTGGGCAGGGGTTGGAATGGAATTCCCAGAGCAGCTGGGGCTGCCCCTGGATCCTTGGCAGTGCCCAGGGCCAGGCTGGACATTGGGGCTTGGAGCAGCCTGGGATGGTGGGAGGTGTCCACACCCATGGAATGGGAAAAGCTTTGAGCTCCCTTCCAACCCAAACCATTCCTTCATTCCCTGATCTCTCTCCCAAATGTGAGGGGCTGCCAAAGCTTCAGAGCCCCAGAAACAAACTGAATGGGGTCACCACCCCGAGTCCCTCCTGCCAAGGAGGAGAAAAGCAGCTCCTGGCCCACCTGAGCAGGACAGGACCAAGGGCTGATCCTGAGCAGGAGGCTCCTCTGGGCTGGGTGGAAACCCTGGGATGAAAAATATCCCTGTGCTGCTTGTGCAGGTCATAAAAATGCAAATTCATATTTGAATGTCCTCATCAAAACACAAAGCAGCAGGGCCAGAAAAAGCAGCAGAAGCTTCCTTAAGCTTTATCCAACTTAAACTTCAGAGGAGTTGAACTGACTCCTTTTGAGATACCTGCTGTTGGAACTGTTCCCCAGTCGTGGTGTTTCTGTTAAACACTGTCTTGATGAAACCTGTTCATGCTGGTCTTGTGAAAACACTTCCCCCTGGCTCTGCTCTGGGACCTGGAAGCCAAGTTGTGCCTGTCCCTGGCTGTTTCCTGCTTCCTGGAACATTGGTACCACGTTTGCTGGGCCAGGACTGTTACAAAACCCGGCCTTGCAGTCCTGTCAGCTCTGAGTGGGGCCCAGAGAGACAGGGCAGCACAGAGCCAGGAATGTGGGGGAATCAGGGCTTTTCATCCTGGTGCTGGAAGGGGGGTTTGAACCTCTGTGCTTGATTGTCCCCCCTAATTCCCAGCACAATTCCCATGGGTGGCAGGAGGAGGTGTTAAAGTCTCTCTGCCTAAGAGCAAACGCTCCTTGGTTAGTGCTGAGCCCAAGCCAGGCTTGTTTGCATGGCCCAGCTCTGTCCCTCCCCTCAAATATCAGAGTTTGTTTGGGCAAGGGCCCCATTCTCACAGGGAAATTGTGCTTTTTTCTGTCCTTGCAGGTTGCTCAAAGGTTTACACCAAGAGCTCCCACCTGAAGGCACATCAGAGGACTCACACAGGTAAGGGCAGCTCCAGGAAATGCTGCCAGCCTCAGGTACCAAAGCCCCCTAAAAAGGCAAGGTTAGGTGGGATATTGGGAATTAGGAATTCCTGGCTGTGAGGGTGGGCAGGCCCTGGCACAGGTGCCCAGAGCAGCTGTGGCTGCCCCTGGATCCCTGGCAGTGCCCAAGGCCAGGTTGGACAGGGCTGGGAGCAGCTTGGGATGGTGGAAGTTACCATGGTGCAAGATGGGCTCTAAGGTCCCTCCCAACCTGATCTGTTCTTTGAATCGTTGATTTTTTTGTCACTCTGAGCTCTTCCCTTGAGATGTCCCAAATCCTACCCGGGGCTGATCCTGCTGATCCTACAGGAAGGCTCCATAAGGCCTATGCTGCACCTTTAGGATCTCTGAGGAGACCAGGGCATCTCTTCTGTGTCAAACCCCCACCCAGGGCTCCCAGTGAGAGGGAGGAGCCCCTTGTGTCTCCCTGAGTTCCATTCTCTCTGAACCACCCAGGGAAGGGCTCCCAGTGCATAGGGGATGGGCTGAGGGTGCCCCAGGGAGCCCAGCTGGGAGCAGCTCCCAGCACAGCTCCCTGGGCTGATCCCAGCTCCGTGACACTCTGCATTCAAGCCCTGGCACCCTCATTAAAGCATTTATTATACCTGAAACATTATCAGATCCCCAGGTACTCCAGGAACCATCAGTGCCCTCATAAATCTCTTTTATAGGAGGGCTGATCTTTACTGAGAGCAATTAAGCCAGGCCCAGAGTTCACTTCTGGTTTTTATGAACAACGACCAAAGCCTGTTCTGTGGCTGGGAATTGCTCCTTGCTCTTGGCTCTGTTCCTTTCCCCCCTTATCAGCCCTTCAAACAAAGAATTTCATCTTGTGCCTGAGCCATGGTGGTTCTTTGGCAGGGGCTGGGCACAAGGGGCTGGAAAACAGCACGGAAGGGCTGGAAAAAAAGGAACAGGAAGGATGTTGTCCCAGAGATGGGTGCTGATAGGGGTTTATCACAGTCTGGAATCAGGCCTTTAAAATTAAATTAAATTAAATATCTCATGTCCCTTCTGTTGGGAACTCTGTGCCCAGGACAGGATCCACGAGTTGGGCGCCACCTTACCTATCACATATAAAGATGTACCCAGGAAAGCCTGGGTGGGTTTGAAATCCAGGAAAACTCTGTGGTTTTCCAGGTTTCCCAGCAATCAGGCACGAAATTCAAGTGGCTTTGCCTCCTTCCCTTCCCCTGCTGTTAGAAGGGAGGCTGGAGAGGTGAGGGAGGGTGTGAGCTGAGGAGTCAGGACCACTGGTGGTGGCGTGGGATGAGCAAAAAGCAGGGAATCCAATCCGGAACATCCTACAATCCTGGCCCAGCATCTCTGCATCCAATGTTTTTAAGCCTTGTGTTTTGCTTTGGAAGCCCTATCCTTACTGAGGTGCTCACCAGAGCTGCAAGAGCAATGGCTCACCCCAAATCCTGCCTCAGCTCCACCACCCAAAGGGTTAAAAACGTCCCTTCTCCCATTCCCTGCCTGACAAGCTGGTCTGGGAGCTCTTTCCTTGTGGTTTCCGTTGCCATGGCCAGGCTGTTTTCCTCTGCTGGAGCCACCATTCATTTCCTGGGTGCCATTGTGAGGTTAAACATCAACCCCCGGGGCGGGAATGCCACCCCGGATCCTTTGTTTGAGCCCGCCCTGCCGTGCTGTCCCGGGAGAGGCAGCCAGCTCCCGGGACAATGGGGAACCTTGGGATTCTGTCCTGCACATCCACCTGGCATTGTTTGAAAGCAAAGGGCTTGACCCAGCCAGGTGACCTGGAGGGCACAAGGTCTGGGCTGCAAGGGACAAATCCTGCCTTTGGAAAATCCTTCTTTTGGGAAAATGCTACCATTTTGGGGCAAATCCTGCTTTTGGGAAAATCCAGCTTTTGGAAAAATCCTGCCTTTGGGAAAATCCTGCTTTTGGGAAAATCCTGCTTTGGGGAAAATCATGCCATTTTGGGGAAAATCCTGCCATTTTGGGGAAAATCCTGCTTTTGGAAAAATCCTGCCATTTTGGGGCAAATCTTTTAGGAAAATCCTGCCTTTGGGAAAATCCTGCTTTTGGGAAAATCCTGCCTTTGGCAAAATCCTGCCTTCAGGATAACCCTGCCTTTGGAAAATTCTGCTATTTTGGGGCAAATCCTGCCTTTGGGAAAATTCTGCCTTTGGGAAGATCTTACCTTTGTCTTGGCATGTCCCAAGTCCCATAAAACCCCCACCAACTCCTTGTAAATCCTCTGCAAATGCTGTGTTTACCTGAGCCATAAAAATCCCTCTCCCTTTCCCGTGGAGCAGCATCCAGGGGTTTTTGGAGGAGCAGGATGTGCTTGTGCTGCTCTGCCTCCTCCAGGCCCATGTATCCATGGTTTTGTGTTTTATCCACTGCAGGCAGGGCACTGGAGACCTTGCTGTGGCTGATTTCCCTTCCCTGGCCAAATGTGTCATTCCCATCCCTGTAATTGTTCAAGGCCAGGTTGGATAGGGCTTGGATCTAGTGGAAGGTGGAATGTGGTCTAGTAGAACCTGGTCTGGGGAAGATGGGCTTTCAGGTCCCTTCCAAAACAAAGCAATCCAGGATTCCCTGGCTCTGTGGAGCAGCCTGTGGGAGGAAGAGCTCCCTGGGAGCATGGAGAGGAAGGAATCCCTAGAAGTCACTGTAGGAATCCCTGGAAGTTGGTGGAACCTGGTCTGGGCAGGGTGGAACACGAAGGCCTTTATGATCCTTCCCAAGCTGAGCTGTTCCAGGATTCCCTGGTTCCATGCAGCAGCCTGTGGGAGGAAGGGCTCCCTGGAAGCACGGGAAGGGCTCCTGGAAGGCTGGGGAGGCAGGAATCCCTGGAAGCACGGCAGGGCAGGGCACACATGCCCGTGCACGCGTGCTGCGTGCGGACGTGCGCTCCCGCCGCCGCTGCGCCCGGCACTTGGCCCCGGGAAGGGTAAATATTTGAGGTCGGGAATGTCAGCACATTCCCTGAACTCTGCCTGCCTGTTGAGGCTGTTAAGAGCAGCACTAATATTTGAGAGCACCACGCCCTGCGTGGGGACAGGGCTGCAGCCAGGGCTCAGCCCCGTGGCCCGGCTGGAAGTGGCCGCGGCTTTTCCAGCGCAGTTCCCAGCTGGCTGGGAAAAGGTTCGTGCCTGAGTGGATTTCGGTTGGGAATGGGTGTGTTTGGGAGGGAGGGGGAGAGGGCACCGGGATGACATCACCTGAATGTGCTGAGGGAAACACAATGGGTTGTGTACAGAGCTGCTGGCAGCCCTGGCAGGGCAACTCAGAGGTGTGGAGCATTAGGTCACGGAATCCTGGAATGGTTTGGCTTTGGGAGGGGTCTTTAAAGGCTGTCTGATCCTTTAAAGGTGTCTTCCACTAGACCAGGTTGCTCCAACACCATCCAACCAGGCCTTGAGCACTTCCAGGGATTGGGCAGCCACCAACATTGGATGGCAGTTTCAAAAAATCTAGATTTTTCGGATTGAAATTTAGATTTACAGCCCTGTCTTCCTCCTGGTGCCTCCCACCACTCACAGCTTCCTTAGGAATTTCTGGCTTTTTATTTAAAAAAAACCCCAACCTAATTCACAAGTTATTTTTTTGCCAGAAATGCTCCAAAATCCAGCAGGGACTTGAAGAGCACCAGAAGGCAAAGTGGGAGGGGGTGAAGAGGGGCAGGACCTGGTTGGTGGTGCTGGGCTGAGTGCAGCCCTGGCAGTGCCAAGGCAATTGGGTGTCCCCCAGGGGCTTGGGGGTGTTTTTGGGAGGGTGGGCAGGGGGTGGAGAGGGACAAGCCCTGTGTGGGGCAGCTCAACCCGCACTCCCTCAGCGGGGCTGTGCACGCCGGGCAGCCCTGGCAGTGCCACTGAGCCGAACGGGGATCTCCAGAGGCCAGGGGGGTGTCTGGGGGGCTGGGCACACGTGTGACCTGTGGCTGTCCCCGGGCAGGTGAGAAGCCCTACAAGTGCACGTGGGAGGGCTGTGACTGGCGCTTCGCCCGCTCGGACGAGCTCACCCGGCACTACCGCAAGCACACGGGCGCCAAGCCCTTCAAGTGCCTGGCGTGCGGCCGCTGCTTCTCCCGCTCCGACCACCTGGCCCTGCACATGAAGAGGCACCAGAATTAGGAGCTGCCTCCCTTCCCACTTCTCCGAGAGCAGCTCCAACTCTTCCCTTCTCCCAGGGAAGGATCTGTACATAGGAACGGCCCCGTGCCGCCGTGGCCCAGGCGGCAGCAGAGCCCTGCCAGCCCGGCCCCGACGTGTCTGGTCTTACCAGAGACTGGAACCCCCAGCTCACCTCAAACCAGCCCTGACTGCAGACTGAGCTCCTGACGAGGCTCCTGGTGGCACTGGGGCGCTGGAGCATGGATGCCCAAGGGCTTTCTTCTGGCAGTCCTGCTATTTCTTCATCACTCAGGAGCAACTTCTTGTCTCGAGACCCTTTGGGATGGGTTTTGCCCCTTTGGTGAGGCCCAGGAGGATGTGACAGCTTGGCTGTGACAGCTCTCACTTGGACTCTCTAGGATCGTCCCATGGCATAGCCATGGATGTGACACTGTGTGACCGTGGACGTGGCACCTTGTCCCATGGTGTGACCGTGGGTGGGGCACTGGTGCCATGGTGTGGTCATGGATGTGGCATGTGTCCCATGGCATAGCTGTGGATGTGACACTGTCCCCATGGTGTGACCATGGATATGGCACTGTCCCCCATGGCGTGACCATGGATATGGCACTGTCCCCCATGGCGTGACCATGGATGTGGCACTGATTCTGGGGTGTGACCATGGATGTGGCACCTGTCCCCCATGGTGTGACCATGGATATGACTCTGGTGCCGTGGTGTGACCATGGATGTGACCCTGTCCCCCATGGTGTGACCACGGATGTGGCACCAGTGCCAGGGTGTGACCATGGATGTGGCACTGTCCCCCATGGTGTGACCATGGATGTGGCACCAGAACAGGAGCCGTGCCCAGGACTGCTGGCAGTGACAATCCCAGTCTCTGTGGGGGCACAGAAGAACAGACCTGTGACAAACTCACCCTTCAAACAAGGGGCAGCACAAAAGCAGGTGTCAGAAGTGTCACCCGTGTCCCACTGAGCCATTCCTGGCAGCCAGCTTGGGACTCTGAGCACCTGCCCTGCCTGGCCAGGTTTTTGTGGTTGTGTCCTTACCATTTCTGCTTCCAAGAGGAATTTGGACTTTGGGTGTCTCTGGGAGGACCAGCGTGGGTTTGAAGCCACCCGGGGACAGCAGCAGAGCCACTGCTGAAGGTCTGGTGTCCTAGAACCCACCAGTGGTGCCCTTCTCAAAAATCCCACAAGGACTTGGTGGCTGCTGGTCCCACCAGGCCTGTGCTGTTGCCATTCCAGCAGATGGGGAAAAAAAAAAAAACAGGGAAAAAAGCATCTTGGAAACAAATTCCAATAAATCCTGCTGTTCAGAGTGGAATCACATGACTACCTCACAGGTTCACCTCCTCTGGCTCCCTAAGCTCCTTCCCCCATCCCATGGGATGAACGTCCCTGTTCTCCAAAGCCTTCCAGGGGTTAAATTTGGGCACAACAAGAGCCAGTTCCAAGACCAACTATGAGCATTGTAAATGAATCAGGACCAAATAATGGGCCTGCTGTGTCCAGCAGAACATTGATTGTTCTCCACCCTCCTCCTCCTCCTCTCTTGTTTCTCCATGGATAAATTTGGGTGACTCATGGATTGATGTGTGGGATGAGGGCCAGGCTGGACCATGGCATGGAATCAGCTGGAATTTGGAGGCCACTCCTCTCTGCTGCTGCCAGAGCCACTGCTGGGTTCCTGCTTGGCCTTTTCCTTGGATAAACAGGAGCAATCCCATGGCTCTGTTTGCCAGCAGAGGAGGGCAGGAAGGATTTGGGGTCTGTGGTGTGTGTTGGCTTTGGGGTGGACGCTGCTCCAGCTCTGTGGTGACTCCTCCCTGTGGCTCCTCAGCCAGGGAGGATGGGAATGCACTGGGGAAAGGCCATGGAATTGCTGCATGGCTTTCCCAACAGTGGGAACAGTTTTCCAGCCCTCAGCACCAACCTCCACACTCCAAGATGGTTTTTTGGGGCATCTCTTGTGGTTGGACCTCTCCAGTGCAGGAGCCAAACCCCAGGGCACAGGGTCCCCACGTGTGTCACCATCAGCCCCTCATGGCCTTCTCTTCACCCCCCTCTGCCTTGGGAGAAGGAAACCTCCTCTTCCCATCCCTAATTCCCCTCCTTCCCCACCCTGTGATGCTGATGGAGCCCAAAACCAGTTTGCTAAAACCCAGTACAAAGCCAAACCCACCAACAGGCAGCTTGAAATCCAAGGGGAATGGGAAATAATTTTCCTGCTAATCTTGGGAATCTTTTTCCCTACAGCCTCTGCTTGTCCTCCCCTGGACTCTGTGTGTGTAAATATATAAATATATAAATATTATTTTTTTTCTATCTGATGAGGGGCAGAAGTGTTTTAGCACCCACGCGCTGCTCTGTATGCAAACTCCTCACATGCAAATGCTTCTCTATGCAACGATTTTTTGTTTTTAAAAATGAAAACCACAGCAAATCCTCAGCTCTTGTTCCTTTATTTTTCTATGGACAGAGTGGACAGCTCTGGGTTTGTGTGAATGGCCAAGGGCAGCTGTTTTTGGGGAGAAAGCTGGGGAAAGGGAGTGGTAGAGCCACGTGGCTGTGGCAAATGAAGGTCCCTCCATCCCCAGTCCCCTGGGACATTTTGGAAATGTCACCACTTTGTAAGGAGTGGATCAAACGCTGGAATGTGGGTGCCTTATCTCTGTTTGATAATGGGGAGAAAATCGCTGTAAATAGGCCAAAAATGCTGTGTGACTTCATGGGTTCTCCCAGGTGATCCTTTATTATCCAAGATGAACACAATGGGGAAGAAATTGGGACCTGGAAAATGTGGGGGGGAAGATTTCTTTTCCTGGGATGCTGTGTTGGATACAGAACCCCTCTCCCCCACAGAAATCCCCCAGGAATATTGATCCATCTCCTATTTTGTAATAAAATTTTATCACCTGCAGACCTGGTCTGGCTTCTGGTCCTTCCTGCTCCAAGAGCTTTTCTTGCCTTTCCAGGCATAAAGAAAGGGGTAATAAAGCTTTTTTACTGGGATAATGGGTGTCCAGGCAGGGAAGGGTGTGAGCCTGGAGTTGTCCCTGTCCCAGTGCCATGGGAAGGGACAGGGGGGGCACAACCTTGTGTTTGATCCCATCACCTTTATGTGCTCCCATTCTTTATCCTGAGGAGGGAAATGGGGCATCCACAGATCCTGGAAGGGGCTGGAGCAGAGCCAGGAGGGGGAGAGGGACAATCCAGGGACAAGCCAGGGACAAGGCACCTGAACATTCCGTGACCCCCTCCTGTCCTTGCTGTGCCCCAGGCCGTTCATGGGGAAATCACCAGGACAGTGAAAATCAGGGATGTCAGGGATGTTTAGAGGGTGGCTGATTGCGTGAGAGCCTGAAGGGTCCCCCCAAAGTGGGGAAACCCCAGAGAGGGCCCATGCAGAGGTGTCACACCTGGCTCAGGTCCCTCTGGGCCAGCTCTTCCCTGGAGCCTCCTCTTTGAGCGGTGCCAAACCTGGGACAGGGCTCAGATGGAGGTTCAGGCTCAGTTTGGGTCTCAGCAGAGCAGGATCCCAAACAGCCCTGCTCCCTTCCCCACCCCATGGCTGTCCCTCAGAGCAGGATCCCCAAAATCCTTCTCCCTTTCCCACCCCATGGCTGTCCCTCAGAGAAGGATCCCCAAAATCCTGCTCCCTTTCCCACCCCATGGCTGCCCCTCAGAGCAGGATCCCCAAAATCCTGCTCCCTTTCCCACCCCATGGCTGTCCCTCAGAGGAGGACCCCAAATCCCTGCTCCCTTCTCATCCCATGGCTGTCCCTCCCTGCGGTGTCCCCTGTCCCTGTCCCCTTCCCGCCCTGTTTGTGTGATGGTGCAGCAGGGGCTGTAAGGGCCGGGCTGTGCACAGGCTGTTCCTGCCGGGCTGTTAAAGCTCCAGGAATGCCAAGATCCCGCTGGTCAAGGACAGGAAGGGGAGCAGGGATGGGTACAACCCTGGGGGAAGCCTGGAGGAGGCCACACGGTGTCACAGGGCCGGGAGGTGGCAGCACCAACGGGAGTCTCCTCCCGGCTTCCTCCTTGGAATGCGATGCTGATGGCACCACACCGTGCCCAGGACCTGGAAAACACAGGGAAGGAGGGTGGGGATGAAAACCCGCTGGAGGAGGCTCTGTCCCTCTTCTGCTCCCCGGTGATCCCAGAGGGAGAAGCTGGAGGGTCCAAGGTCCTGCTCAGTGCCACCCTGTCCCCAAGTTCTGCTGGGGGGACAAACCCAGCCCAGCGGCCCTGGGGAGCTGGAAGGGCCCTGGAGATGCCCCTCCAGCCTGGCCGTGACTTTGAGGGTGGCTTTAATGATGAACTTTGCTGTCCCGACATCTCCCCCGGCAGCTGTGGGCTGTTCTGTTTGATGTGCCCGGGCTGTAAAGTTATTTATTGACTGGGGAAAACACAATTCCAGCAGGAAGGAGCGGCCGGGCGGGTTTCGGCAGAGGATGGTGGTGGCATCGGGACACGCGTGTGGCTGCGGCAAAGCCACCCCCGGCTGCCACCTGCGGGACAAATCCCGGCTCCCAACACCCTCCGGAAAGCCCAGGAGCGCCCCAGCAGGGCGGATTTTGGGGAAGGCGGCACAGAATGTTCCGTGACAGCGGCCACGAGCGCTGCCCTTCAAACCCTGCCCTTATCTCCCGTACCGCGAGGACCATCAACCCTCGAGCCTCCCTCCCGCTGCAGCCGAGCCATTAAAGTTAACCATTACCCAAAGCGAGTGTTTATTTGGGATAATCCAGCCCTGGGGGAAAGTGAGGGACGGGGGCAGGAAGGCTCTCGGCTCTTTTCTGCCAGATAGGGCCCGTCCTGCGGCGCTCAAGTGGTGCTTGAACAAGATGAATGCTCAAATAACACACGGCAAACAGCGCGGCCGGGAGAGCTCCGGACACCGGGACAGCCGGCATTCCCATTCCATGGGGACAGTCAGCATTCCTGGTCCTTGGGGACACCCGGCATTCCCATCCCTTGGGGACACTCGGTATTCCTGGTCCTTGGGGACAGTCAGCATTCCCATTCCTTAGGGAGTCAGCATTCCTGTTCCATGGGGACACTCGCATTCCCATTTTTTAGGGACACTCAGCATTCCCATTCCATGGGGATACTCAGCATTCCCATTCCTTAGGGAGCTGGCATTCAGCATTCCATGGGGACACCCGGCATTCCTGTTCCTTGGGGATACCCGGCATTTCCAGCCTATGGGGACACCAGGCATTCCCGTTCCATGGGGACACTCAGCATTCCCATCCCCTGGGGACACTCAGCATTCCCATTCCATGGAGACACTGAGCATTCCCCTTCCTTGGAGACACTCAGCATTCCCATTTTTTGGGGACATTCACCATTCCCATTCCATGGGGACACTCGGCATTCTCAGCCCATGGAGACACTCAGCATTCCCATTTTTTAGGGACATTCACCATTCCCATTCCTTGGAGACACTCAGCATTCCCATTTTTGGGGGACACCCGGCATTCCCCTCCCAAGGGCAGACTCCCTCTCTCATGGGGATTTTCGGTGCCCCCAGCCCTCGGAGGGCTTTGTCTCCTGCCAGAGATCTGTTCAAGCTTTCCCTGGTTTTTTGTTTGTTTGTTTTTTCTCACCTTTGGGGATAAATCCTCCTATTCCCGATGACTTTCCCACTCTGTATCTCCAGCCCTGCTGTATCCCCACCCTGTCCTGTTCCTGCTCCATCTGCAGAGGCAGCAGTGGCAGCCAGGACAGGGAATCTCCACATCCAGCCCCTTCCCTGCCTCCTGGAGGGGCCTCACTCTCCTGCAGCTCCCAAATCCCAGCCCTCCTCCACACTGTCCCAGTGTAAAACTCCTCTTTTCCCACTCCCAGAATTTCATTCCTCTCCCTGGAGGCGGGGAAGGGCAGGGACACCCCAAAGCTTTTCAGCACCGGGATCTGAGCCCAAAGGTGCCCCCAGCTCTGGGACAAACCCTTCCCTCCCGGTGGTGCCTGGTCCCCCCTGGGCTCGGAGCCTTCCCAGAGCGGGCCAGGCAGGAATTGTGCCCAGAGCCATTCCCGGATCTCTCGGATCGCGTGCCGAGGGCTCACCTAAGCCTCACCTGAGCCCTTAATCCCCTAATCCGTCACCAAGGAGACCCAGCCTTACCTGGCCCGTGCGAGCAGAGGGGCCCCGCGAGGGAGAGCTGAATCCCTCCCGTGCCAGGCCCCTTTTGGCTCATCCCAAATCCCTTTTGGCTCATCCCGGTGCTCCAGGGCTGCGGGGTGCAGCAGGGAACTCCCTCCTTGACACATTCCTGCCCCAGCTCCCCCAGTTCAGGCATCGGAGACCCCTGGGATTTACCCATCCCTGCTCCCTGGGATTTACCCATCCCTGCTCCCCTGGCATTTATCCAGTCCTGCTCCCTGGGATTTTTCCATCCCTTCCTCCCCGAGCACCCCCACCCCTGAGGGCACATTTGGGGACAATGGGGACCCCAAACTGCTGCTGGGGGGACACTGGGGTGTGGCTGCTCTGCCCCAAGCCCATCACGGGTGGGCTGGAGAGACACGGGGATGGGCACAAGCAAAGTGGATAAAATTTCCATGAAAAATTCCCTTTCCATGAAAAATTCCCTTTCTGGCAGCAGGGAGAGCGTGAGGGCTCTAAGGCAGGTGGAGAATTGTCCCAGTGAGGCTCCAATCTGTGCCAGGCCCCACAAAAACGGGGACAAATCCCGAGCTGGAGGGATCAGAAGGCACAGGATATGGGGTGGGGGGTGTTGGCGTTCCTACAAACACCTGGAGGGGCACGTGGAGACCTGGAATTGCCACCGAGGGTCCCTGCGGGGCCAGCAGGGGACAGTCCAAGCACTCGTGGTCACCCTCTGAGCACACCGTGAGTGGGAAGGTGAGGAGAGCAAAGGGTTTCTGTGGGAAAGGCGGAATTCCGGCCGGGATCATCCTCCCTGCTCCCTGGAGATCTCCTGGAGCAGAGCTCAGGGCTCTGGGGCGCTTTGGGGGTGTCCGTGGAGGCTCCCATCGCCTCCCAGTGCCCTCCGGTCCGGCCGGGACCGAGTGACTCACGGCTCGGGGGGTCAATGGGATTTTTCCAGCGCCGCCGCTCATCCATGCCGGTTCCTCCCGCTACCCCCGGGAATCGTCCTGCCCGCCCCGAGCGTGGCTGGGGACACCGGGAATGCGGGGACATCCCGCTAGTGGGACATCCCTGAGCCAGGACCATCCCTGCTCCAGGGACATTCCTGATCCAGGGACATCCCCGCTCCAGGAACATCCCATTCCGGGGCCATCCCCACCCCAGGGCCGTGATCTCTGGGAGCACGGCTGTTCCTGCAGATGTCACCTCCTTCACCCAGGACAGAGGCTCTGAGCAGCCCAGTCTAGTGGGAGGTGTCCCTGCCCATGGCCTTTTTGAGGTCGCCTCCAACCCCCCAAAATCTGGGATTCTGCAAGCTGTTTTCTCCTAAAAGCGATTCCATGACTCTCTGATGGCTCAGGGGGAGCTGAAGCATCCGAGGGGGAACAATTCCTCCTTCCCACAGCTCCATCCAGTGCAGGGGTGAGCCAGACCTTCACCTGGATCCTGTGCTGTCCCAGAACTCCTCTGGCTCCATCCCGTGTCTCTCCCAGCCCCATCCCGTCTCTCCCAACTCCGTCTCTCCCAGCTCCATCTCTGTGACGGTGTTCACAGGGGTCTGAGGATGAGGGAAGAGATGAGGATCTGACTCCATGTTTCAGAAGGCTGATTTATTATTTTATGATATATATTATATTAAAGCTATACTAAAAGAATGGAAGAAAGGATTTCATCAGAAGGCTGGCTAAGAATAGCAAAAGAAAGAATGATAACAAAGGCTTGTGTCTGGGACAGAGAGTCTGAGCCAGCTGAGTGTGATTGGCCATTAATTAGAAACAACCACATGAGACCAATCACAGATGCACCTGTTGCATTCCACAGCAGCAGATAACCATTGTTTACATTTTGTTCCTGAGGCCTCCCAGCTTCTCAGGAGGAAAAATCCTAAGGAAAGGATTCTTCATAAAAGATATCTGTGACACCATCCCGTCTTTCCCAGCCCAGCCCCATCCCATCCCATCCCATCCCATCCCAGCTGAGTTTTGGTCTCTCCCCCGCCGTTATCAGGAGTTTACCACCCCCAGATTCCCGGGAGCTGTCCCGGTTTCCCGCAGTTCGACCATCCCGGGGTTGCCGTGCCAGGGCCGCGTGTGGCCGCTGTGGCTCCTCTGGCGCCGGCGGCTCGGGGATTTTGGGCGAGAAGGATTCGTGTGCTCGCCCAGCGCTGGGAGGAGCCTGCCCGGGGCTGGCCCTGCTGTGTCTGCCCCGATCCGTGCGGAGCAGGGACAGGATCCCTCGGGCTGTCCCCGCTGAAAGCAGCGCCGCATTCACCGGGATAATCCATGATCCGAGCTGGGGCAGCTCTCAGACCTTTCAGGGCAATGGATCCCGATTTTCCTTGGAGAAGAGCTCCGGGATGGGGAGGGAGGGTTTGTCACCCCCCTGTGCCAGCACCACCATCCCAAATTCACAGCAGGGATGTGGAACGGGACGATCCTTAATCGCTCCCATCCCAAACCAATCTCTGACTTTCCCCGTTTTTAAGGAAGGAGGAAATTTTGGAGACAGGTTCACAGGTGCCCCTCGTCCTTCCCACCCCAGGGACACAAACTCTGCTCCCACCAAGCCATTGTTTTATCCTTGGATGGATCATAAAAAACCCCAATTCCCGGAGTGCAGGGGATGAGCTCCAACAAATTCCCAGTGGCAGGAACTCTCCCCTGCTGGTTTCCACTAACACTGAAATATTAAAGCAATCTGGTTTTTATTTGGGAATTTTTATTGGATTTGTCAGGCTCGGGAAGCCCCAGCGACAAACAAACCTGACAGAATCCTATTAGCCCCATTAATCACCATTAAGTGCTAATATCTGTGTTCTCCCTCCTTGCTGCTATTAATTAGCACAACCAGAGAGGGGCAGAGCTCCAGCCCCGGCTCTGGAGGAGCTCTCAGCATTCCTGGGAAGGGGCTGGGGCTGCTCCAAGCTCCTCCTGACTGCCAGAAAATCTTCCACCAGCACCAGCCTAAAATTTCCTTCGCTTCTGGAAATCCATCCCCAGATTCCAGAGGCAGCACAGCCCCAGTGCTCTCCTTTCCTGCCTCCAGGGGCAGCTCCAGCAGCTGGAACAGAGGAACAGAGGCTGCCTTTTCCCAGGATTTGCTCTGCTGCCTGCAGACCCCTGGGGTGTTTTGGGGTTGGGTTTTTTTGGGGTGTAGGGCTGGAATTCCCAGGAAGTTTTTCTCTCAGTGTGAGGACAGAGCTGTCCTGTTCCCACAATTGGCAGGACCCCGGGAACTCAATCAGCATGGATGGGGACATGGTGGCCTTGGCAGAGCTGGAGGAGAGGCTGGAATTGATGATCCCAGAGGCCTTTTCCAGCCTCTGGAATAATGCCATGGATTTATGAGGTCCCTTGGAAGCCCTGAGCAGCTCCAGCTTCTCCCAGGAGAGGCTGGCAGAGGGGAGAGGAGGCCCTGGAGGCTGCAGGGTTGGAGATCAAAGCCTGCCCAACCCTTCATCCCTGCAGGGAGGGCACAGGGAGCAGCAGCAGCAGCAGCTGGGGTGACCTTTGCATCCTGAGCAGGGAAATGCCAGCCCCAACAGGAGGGATGGCATCCCAATTTTCCCTGTGCCAGCCCCACAGCAGGGTTTCCATCCCAATTTTCCTTGTCCCTACCCCACAGGAAGGTTTCCACCCCAATTTTCCCTGTGCCAGCCCCACAGGAGAGTTTCCACCCCAATTTTCCCTGTGCCAGCCCCACAGGAGAGTTTCCATCCCAATTTTCCCTGTGCCAGCCCCACAGGAAGGTTTCCATCCCAATTTTCTCTGTCTCTACCCACAGCAGGGTTTCCATCCCAGCCTCCCCTGGTTCCTGCTGCTCCCCCAGCCTTGACCTGATCCCACTCTTGCCATGGTTTTGATTTATTTTTGCATTTGTGCAGAGGCAGAGAGCAATAAATAAATAAATAAATAAATAAATAAGGACATCAATCAATCAATAAATCACCTCCCACCCCCAGCTCCTGCCAGCTCCACAGGGGGCTGGAAATCAGCTCCATCCTTCCTGCTCCTCCCTCTCCAGGCCATCCATCACTCCCTGCTCCCGGGAACAGGAGCTGTGGGGGCAGAGCCAGCCCCTCCTTCCTCCTGTCCTGCTGATCCCAGACACCCCTGGGCTGGCTGGGTGGGAGCTCTGGAGATGGAGAGGGATCCACACCCCTGGCAGTGCCCAAGGCCGGCTTGGATGGGGCTTGGAGCAGCCTGGGACAGTGGGAGGTGTCCCTGCCCATGGCAGGGGGTGGAACTGGATGAGCTTTAAGGTCCCTTCAAACCTAAACCAGTCTGGAATAAAGCATAAAAATTTTATGGAGCTGCTGGAATAAATCCAGGAGAAGCCACAGAGCTGCTGCAGGGCTAGAGCTGGGCTGGGAGAACTGGGGGTGCTCACCTGGACAGCAGCAGCTCCAGGGAGAGCTCAGAGCCCTGCCAGGGCCTGAAGGGGCTCCAGGAGAGCTGCAGAGGGACTGGGGACAGGGATGGAGGGACAGGACACAGGGAATGGCTCCCAGTGCCAGAGGGCAGGGATGGATGGGAGATTGGGAATTGGGAATTGTTCCCTGGCAGGGTGGGCAGGCCCTGGCACAGGTGCCCAGAGCAGCTGGGGCTGCCCCTGGATCCCTGGAAATGTCCAAGGCCAGGCTGGACACTGGGACTGGAGCAGCCTGGGACAGTGGGAGGTGTCCCTGCCATGGCAGGGGTGGGATGGGATGAGTTTCCTTTCCTTCCCACCCCAACCATTCCAGGATCCAGCCCCAGAGGCTCCTGGCTCCAGCCCAGCACTGGTGCAGCTCCCCAGAGCAGCTGGAGCCTCCCCTCTCTTGACACTAAGTCCCAGCCCCGTCACTGCCCGGGAATTCATCACCCAGAACCTGCAGTGTGTGCAGAAAATGCAGGAAAACCCAGGAAATGCCTCAGTTGCTGGCTGGAGGGAAGTGAGATGTTGAAGATTGCAATGCAAGATGTTTTCCATTACCATCTGTATGGCAGATTACCTTTGTCAAGTGGGCAGTTTGCCTTATCTCTCTCTTTGAGTGACCACATTCACACCTCCCTTGGGAGGGGACATTGCTGATAACAGCTATTGAATGTCCCTGCATGGCTGATAAGAACTACAGCATCCCATTGGGAGATGTGAGCCCAGAGGGAGGAGCCAAGCATTCCTACCCAGATATAATCCAGAGGTTTTGAGACACCAGCACGGCTTCTCCACTGGATTCCCCAGAGGAACAGCAGCTGCCTCTCCTTCCCCTGGATCTTCAAAGGAAGAATCCATCCTTCTCTACAGGATCCCTGCTCCAGCAGAGCCACCCCTGACACTGCAGGAGGGCTGCAGCCACAATTCCAATGGGACTGCTGCCAACAGCCTGACCCACAGGGTGTCAGGTTGGGTTCTGACCCTGTCAGTGTTGTTCTAGTGAACTGCATTGTTTATTTTATCCTTTTATTTTCTTCCCTATTAAAGAACTGTTATTTCCTGCTCCCATATTTTTGCCTGAGAGTCCCTTAATTTAAAATTTATAGCAATTCGGAGGGGTGGGGAGGGTTTACATTCTCCATTTCAGGGGAGGCTCCTGCCTTCCTCAGCAGACTCCTGGCTTTCCAAGCCAAGACACGGGAGCAGGCAGGGAGCAGGGAGGGAGCACACAGGGAGCACACAGGGAGCAGAGCCTCCACAGCCCGGGGGTCTCTGTGCCCCTCTGCGCTGCAGCTCCACGGGCATCCCACCAGACACCTCCCCGAGCAGCCCAATTAACCAGCGCTAATTAACTGCCCAGGAGGAGGCAGCACTGAGCCCCTACGAGGGAAGGTTTGTGTGTGACCAGAGCAGGGTTTGGGTCCGGGACGGAGCTGCCTGAGGTTGTTTGTGTGGTCCGGGATGCTGCTGGTGCATTAATTAATAAATGATTGGATTGAGCGGCAGTCAGGGCTCATCCTCATGGGGGATGGGCACGGCAGCATTCCAGGGGCTGGGAGGAGACAGGGCTGGCACCCGTTGGGGTGGCTCTGCCATCCCCTGCCCTGTCCCTGCATCCGGGACATGGGATGGGGCTGGGGAGCATGGAGGAGCCAGCGGGGAATGATGGAGATGGAGCTGGTGGGAGAGGTGACAGTGCCCTACAAGGGGTGGGGACAATGGCAGTGCCTTCCCAAACCCGTGGGAGCAGTGACAATGCTATCCCAAGCGGGTGGAAAGGGTGACAGTGCCATCCCAATCTGGTGGGAGCAAGGGCAGTACTGTCCCAAACCGGTGGGAGAGCTGACACTGCCCTCCCAAGCCAGTGGGAATGATGGCAGTGCCATCCCAGATCACAGAATCACAGAATGATGAGGTTGGAAGAGACCTCTAAGATCACTGAGTCCAACCTGTGTCCTAACACCTCACCTAGACTGCAGCACCCAGTGCCATGTCCAGTCTTTTTTAAAATACATCCAGAGATGGTGATTCCACCACCTCCCTGGGAAGAGCAGTCCAGTGCTTTATTATTCTTTTGGTGAATATTTTTTCCTAATATCCAACCTATCCCTTCCCTGATGTAGCTTGAGACTGTGTCCTCTGGTTCTGTTGGTGCTGCCTGGTGGAAGAGACCGACCCCACCTGTCACAGCCTTCAGTGAGTTGTAGAGAGCACCTCTGAGCCTCCTCTTCCCCAGGCTAAACAGCCCCAGTTCCTTCAAATGTTCCTCACAGGATTTGTGTTCCCAGCCCCTCACCAGCCTCGTTGCCTCCTCTGGACGTGCTCAAGCATCTCAATGTCCTTCCCAAACTGAGGGGCCAAAGCTGGATACAGCACTCAAGATGCTGTGTGATCCCAGGCCAGTGGGAGAGGGGACAGTGCCTTCCCAAGGGGTGGCAGAGGTGACAGTGCCTTCCCAAGCCGGTGTGATGGTGACAGTGCTATCCCAAGGTGCTGGGAGTGGCGCCAGTGCCATCTCAAGCCGGGGGCAGCCCTGGCAGCGCCTCCCTGGCTGTGCTGCTGTGAGCAGAGGGAGCAGCCCAAGGAGGGGCAACCCCATCCATCCATCCATCCATCCATCCATCCATCCATCCATCCATCCATCCATCCATCCATCCACTGTGGATCCCTCCTGGCTCCAGCGCTGCTCTGCCCCCGCCCCATCTGGCCCCTCCTGGCCATGCTGATCCCAATCCCGATCCTGATGCTGCCATTCTCCTTTGGGAAGTGCCCCTGTGTCACTGATATTTTATGAAAATCCTTTCACTAGGACTTTTCTCCTGAAGAGCTGAGAAGCCTCAGAAAATGAATGTAAACAATAATTATCTGATGGCTGTGGGATGTGGTCTGGAAGTTGCTCACCAACAGGTGCATTTTTGATTGGTTCCATGTGAATTGTTTTACTTGATGACCAATCATGGTCCATCTGTGTCGAGGCTGTGAGCAGCCACAAGATTTTATTATTCATTCCTTTCTTTGGTAGCCTTCTGATGCCTCCTTTCTAATTCTTTAGTGTTGTCTTAGTATATAATTTTCAATATAATATAATGTAAATATGATATAACATAATATAATATGATATTACTATAATATATGATATGATATGATATGATATAATATAATATAATATAATATAATATATAATATCTCGGCCTTCTGAAACATGGAGTCAAGATTCTCATCTCTCACCTCGTCCTGGGGACCCTCCAACCCCACCACACCCCTGGCTGTGCCCTCACCCCCGTGGATGGCTCCCGAGGGGAATCTGGGAATTCCCAACCAGCTCTGCTGGGCACAGCGCTGATTTGAGCAGGGTGTGGGAGATAGGATTATGGATTAGAGGAATATTGGCTGTGGGAAAGGTGATCCCGGGATAAATGAGGCAATATTTGCTGAGGGAAAGGCTTGGAATGTGCCCAAAGCTGTCAGAAATCCAGGAGAGGTGTGGGCACAGCCTGGGGTTAATTGGTGTTTCCTGGAGCTGTTAAATCCACAGAAATCCCTGTTGGGAGCTGGGCTGGGACTAGAGCTGCCCATCTTTAGGGGCCAGGGATGTGTCAGGTGTTTGTGGACTGATAAACCCCAGAGTTTTCCCTCTGGGTTAAAGGGACCCTGCCCAGATTCCCCCTCAGGCTGGAGCCATCCAGGACTGTGGGTGTGGAAGGGGAAGGTCCCTGCCCATGGAGGCTTTAGGGGCTCTTCCAGCCCTCACATCCTGGGATTCTGGGATTTTGGGATCACCAGGGTCTGGAGGTGTCCCAGGGTAAAGGGACAGGGCAGCCTGAGCCATTTCCTGCAGAAGCTCATCCTCATCCTTCAACAAACCCACCCCATTTTCCATCCTCCAAAAAGATCCTCAGAGCCAGACAGAGGGGAAAGAAGTTTGTCAGTGTTTCCACAGCAGAAATTGGGTTTTTGGGACTTTTTGCACGTCCAGAACAGGGAGGTTTTACTGTTTTGTGGGATGTCTGGGCACAGTGAGTGTTCCTCACACAGAAATCCATCATTTGGGGCTCCCAGTGCATTCCTTGGGGCGCAGTCTCCTCCTAGGGAAAGAGAGGAGCAGCAGACAAGAGAATTTTGGGAATGGTAAAATGAAGCTCTGGCAGTCAGGGATGCTCCTGATCCAGCTGCAGATGCATTTTGGATGAGCTGCTGGTTTATGGATGGGCTGGGGGGTGCTGGAGCCCTGAGTGTGAGGAGGAGCAGCTCCAGGATGGATTTGAATGTGGATCCCACAGTGTCCAACAGAGCAAATCACTGAATCCATCCCATCAGTCTTTCAGTGCCACAATTCCTGCCTGGAAAATCAGAGTCTGCTCCCTCCCAGAGCAGCAGGGAACACATCATCCTGTGCAATCCTGGGATGGCTCCTGCCTGGAGACAGCCAGAGCACGAGGAGCCTCTTTGCTGCCCAGCTGTGGGAGTTCCATCCTGGAATTTGGGATGTGCAGGAGGCCACACCTCCCAAAAATTGGGCTCCACCCTGCAGGAGCAGCCGAGCTCATTCCCTGCTCACCCCCAGGCTGTGCAGGGAGCTGGATCTGGGAAAATGGAGACAAATCCCAGCCTGGAAGGAAATGGAGAAGAGCAGAATGTCCCTGATCCCACCTGGAATCAGCAGGGCTGGCTCTGAGCAGGGAGATGGAAATCCCTGCACTTGAGCTCCTTTGTTCACTGACACTTGGCACGGCCCCAGAAAGGAATGTTCCTGTTCCATGATCCCAAAGAAGGTCAGGAACTGTTCCCAGCCCGGGATGATGCATTCCCTGGGCAGGCAGAGCCCATCCATCAAGGCAGGAGTGTTATCCAGGCTTTGCTCTCCTTGGGAAGCTCCTCTGCACCCAGAACTGCTCCTTGTGCAAAACCTTCCCAGAAGTGATGGCTCAACACCCAAAAAAGGGAGGGAAAATGATGGATCTGGATCTGTTAATTTGGGAACAGCAATCACAGGGGCTGGACAGGAGCAGCAGGATTCCATGGGAACACACCCCATCCTTCTGGGGAACATGGAGCTGCTCTCAGCCAGCTCCAGAGGCACTGGGAAATCCCTCCCTGCTCACACACACAAACTATTCCAGGTGCCTGACCCCTTCTTCCACCAGGATAAAGTGGAAGAGGTGCTGGGGAGGCCCAGGGACCTTGGAGCATCTTCTGGGGTGGGTGGGGCTGTGCAGAGTCCTCAGGGATCCCGAGGTCTGAGCTGGACACATCCCCCAGGGAACCCCTCCAGGGAGCCGTGTCCTGCTGCCAGCACTCTCTGGGCCCTCACAGAATCACAAAATCACAGGGTGGGGAGAGACCTTCAAGACCATCGAGTCCACCCCAGCCCCAGCACCTCACCCAAACCCTGGCACCCAGTGCCACATCCAGGCCTTGTTAAACACACCCAGGGATGGGGACTGCACCACCTCCCTGGGCAGCCATTCCAGAACTTTATCACCTTTCCACAAAGAACCTTTTTCCTGATATCCACCCTGTATTTCCCTTGGCACAGCTCAGGCTGTGTGCTCTGGTTGTGTCAGTTCCTGCAGACAGAGCCCAGCCCCAGCTGAGCACAGGCCCCTTTCAGGAGCTGTGCAGTGATGGGGGCACCCCTGAGTCTCCTTTTCTGCAGGCTGAGCACCCCCAGCTCCCCCAGGGGCTCCTCTCAGGGTTTGTGGAGCAGGGGATGGAATGGGAGGGTTTGGGGCAGCCTGGGGACAGCTGAGTTATTCCTGAGCACAGCCAGAGCCTTCTCCTGCAGCTGGAAGGGGAATTCTGCCTCAGGCACAGCTGTCGGTGCTGGGAAGCAGGGACAGGATCTCTGGGATGTGGGATTGTGTCAACATTTCATCCCCAACTAGTGTGTATTAGGGAAAGGCAGAGATTCCAGGCTACTCCCACACCTTCCCCATCCCCCTGCTCAGGGTGCAGAGGTGTCACCCACAGATCTTCTCCCACATCTCCCCATCCTTCAGCACCTGGGTCTCTCTGGGATGGGCAGAGGGTGAGGGACATCCGTGTGCCACCCCTGCTGCCCTGCTCAGCCAGCACGGAGCCGGGAATGCTCCTTGGGAGCTCGGGGATGTGCAGCTCCTGTCCCAGCTGCTGCCGGGAGCTGTTTGTCTGCGGCTCCGGGAAGCGTGAAATACGAGATGGCAGCTGGGCACGGAGCAGCAGGAGGGAATGGCCCCCTTCCCTTCCCTTCCCTTCCCTTCCCTTCCCTTCCCTTCCCTTCCCTTCCCTTCCCTTCCCTTCCCAAACCTTCCCTTCCCTTCCCAAACCTTCCCAAACCTTCCCAAACCTTCCCAAACCTTCCCTTCCCAAACCTTCCCTTCCCTTCCCAAACCTTCCCTTCCCAAACCTTCCCTTCCCTTCCCATCCCCTGAGGCTTCTCAGCTTCCCAGGAGAAGAATTCTGGGTGAAGGGATTTTTCCTGAGAATGTGAATGTGACATGTCCCCTACTCAAGCCCTCCTTAGGAAGAAGGATGCAGAGCAGCAGCCAAAGGAGGTTTTTCCATGGCTGTTGTGGGTTTTTCCTGTAGGTCCATGGATCCTCCTCTTCTCCAGGCTGAACAATCTCAGCACTCTGGTTCTGTCTCCACAGGACACCCCAGAGCCCTGCCAGGGCCTGAAGGGGCTCCAGGAGAGCTGCAGAGGGACTGGGGACAGGGATGGAGGGACAGGACACAGGGAATGGCTCCCAGTGCCAGAGGGCAGGGATGGATGGGAGATTGGGAATTGGGAATTGTTCCCTGGCAGGGTGGGCAGGCCCTGGCACAGCTGTGGCTGCCCCTGGATCCCTGGCAGTGCCCAAGGCCAGGCTGGGCACTGGGACACCCTGGGACAGTGGGAGGTGTCCCTGCCATGGCAGGGGTGGAATGGGATGAGCTCCAAAGCCCCTCCCAGCCCAAACCATTCCATGACCCCATGACATCCCACCTCTGCCCCATGGGAGATTGATCCCATATTTTGGAGCCGAAATATTCCCAGTGTCCCCTGCAGATCCTTCCACTGTCCCCAGTGTGACAAACCAGGGCAGCTCCCAGGGCACAGCAGAGCTCTGGAATACTTGCAGGGAATGCTTCCCATGGATGATGAATGTCCCCGAGGTTTGTCTGCTCTGAAGGGCACCTATGGAGCTGATAAAGGATTTAATAGAGGAATTTTATCTCTCCTGATAAAGTTCCCAGCTGGGCTCAATGTTCTGGCAATTCCTTGTGTCCTTCCCACACTGTGACTTTCCCAAAGACATTTTGGGGGTGACACTTTTGGCTCTTCCATCCCAAATTCTTGTGCCCTGTCCCACTGCCCTGGATGGTGGCATGGCCCACCTGGCCCCATTGCTGCCCCACACCTCCAGACACCCCAATCCCAAATCCTCACCCTCCCTGCTATCCCAGCTGTGCTCCCAGGGGCTGGGATTCTGTGGTTCCACCTGCCAAGACTCATCCCAATCTCTGGAATATCAGATTTGTCCCCACCCCACCAGTTTTTTCTCTGTCTGGGTCGCTCCTGAAATAAACCCCGACCTTTTTTCCTCCTGAAAATCCCCTCTGTGCCTTTTCCCTCCTGCCCAGAGGATTCTCTGTGGGGCTCCTCTCCTGTTCCTGCTCCCACCATCTGCTCTGTGCCCTTGCCAGGGCAGCTTCCTGCTGGATCCTGGCTCTGGATCCTTCCCTGGCACACTCAGGGCTCCTCGTTCAGCACCCCAGCTCAGACATTCCCTGGTCCTACATTTTCCTTCAGTGTTTGTTTTGCAAAATGTTGGGATATTTCCTCATTTATCTTAAAAAACCCCAAAAATCAACAACAACAACAACACCACCAAAACAAAAAACCCCAATAAAATAATTTTCATTTCCCAGGAGACTGAAATCTCATCTTTTCTTCCCCTTTGAGTCCCGTGGTTTCAGGGATAATCCAGATCTTGATGGGATTTTTTTGGGAGCTGCTCCAGACTCCTGGTCCCAGTTTTCCTGCCAAACAGAGAGTTCTTTATCACTTTTGCCTGGATTTTGATTTCTTTGGCTTGTGGGATGAATTTCCTCCTTGGGAGCTTCCCCCTGAGCTGATTTCTGCTGCTGAAAACTTCCTGGCAAGTTTTCCATGGCTGCTCCAGAAACGCTTCCTCATCCTCTGAGCAAGCGTTATTTAATTACTCTGCAGTGGGGCTGTTCCTGCATTTTAATGGCAGCTAGATCCCTCTGCACCTCCTCATCCTGATTTTCCTGGTTTTTTCCTGTGGGAGATGTGGAATTGCTGCAGAATTACACAGCAATGAGCAGGAAAACAATCAGGTCTAACCAGGATCCGGGGGCTCTGTCTCTCCTCAGTGCCTCTTTCCTCTGCAGGGATTTTTCCAGCAAGGAAACCCCTGAGGAGCAGCCATGGGAAGCTTTGGGATGTGGCTCCAAGGCTGGTGCCCCAGTGAGGCCTTTCCCACAGGGAAATGGGGACAGCAAAGAGCAGGAATGAGGGAAGAGCAGGAAACCCTCTGGGGAAGCAAAGGGAATCTTTGGCCTTGGCCTGGAGAGGCAAATCCCAGGAAAACAGGGCTGCTGAGCACTAATGAAAAACCTTGGAAAAGCCACCAAAACAGTTTCATTTCCCTGCAGATTTCAGCAGGGAGCTGATGGGGGTTCATTATAACCCATAATAAGTTTTCCTTATGTAGGCAAAGCCCCAGTGGATTTTCAGGGTGTTAATAAAGCAGGAATGAAGTGATCCAGTCTCTTCCATGCAGACAACAAATCCCTCTCTCCCCTGTCCTGATGAGCTCCATCCATCATTCCCAGGGCTGCTGGAGCCACAGGGACCCTGCTCCTGCTGGGCTTCCCCTCCTGCTGCAGGTGCTGCTGAGAACTTGGGAATATTTTGGAAATTTCTGTTCCCTGTCCATTTCCATGGCCCAGTTTGGGCTCAGTGGGTTCTCCTTCCCCACCTTGGAGCCTTTTCCTGTCCATCTGGATCACATCCAGGTTTTTCCTTTTACCACAAAGTTCTGCCCTGATTTAGAGTTCCCAGAAAAATCCATTGACCCTGATGTTCATCTCCCAGTAATTGGAAAAGAGACATAAATCAAACTAATTGCAGAGGAGTTAAAAATGGCTTTGTTTGCTGTAGCTCAGGCTGCAGCCTCCCTCCGGGAGAGCATTGGGATCAATGAAACCCACGGATGTGTTAGAGCAGAGCAGGGATCCTTTCCTCCTCCTGGCTGATCCCAATCTCTCTCTGGACATGAGAATAAACAGTTCCAAGGTGCTGGAACATTCCAGGGATTCCCTCCTAAACCATTCCTGCTCTGGCTGTGGCTCGGGTGGCATCGTGGAGAGGGATCCTGGAATGGAAAGGGACCTTAAAGCTCATCCCATTCCTCCCCTGCCATGGCAGGGACACCTCCCACTGTCCCAGGGTGTCCCAGTGTCCAGCCTGGCCTTGGGCACTGCCAGGGATCCAGGGGCAGCCCCAGCTGTGCCAGGGCCTGCCCACCCTGCCAGGGAACAATTCCCAATTCCCAATATCCCATCCAGCCCTGCCCTCTGGCACTGGGAGCCATTCCCTGTGTCCTGTCCCTCCATCCCTGTCCCCAGTCCCTCTGCAGCTCTCCTGGAGCCCCTCCAGGCCCTGGCAGGGCTCTGGGCTCTCCCTGGAGCTGCTCCTGTCCAGGGGAGCACCCCCAGCTCTCCCAGCCTGGACCCAAACAACCCCAATTGTTCCTCTGTCACCTCCATCCCCTCCCACCCTGCTGCCTTGTGCTGATTCCAGGAGCCAGGGAGAAACATCCCTGAGGAAGACTCTGAGGGGGATAAAACTCCCTGAACCCAGAATTGCTCCCCCCAAGCCCCAGCCCCAACTTTTCCTTTCCAGGATGGATTTTCCTGCTGGCAGCTGGAGATTCCTGGAACCTGGAGAAGGGACAGGAATCCACAGGCAGCCCTAAACCAGAGATAAGAGATAAGAAGCAGGCTGAGGTTTGGCTCTGACGCAGCTGTTTGGAAACAGAGATATTTATCCAGGGGGATCCTTGGGCAAGATCAGAATCCCTTTTCCTATTCCATGTGCCCGTGCCTCCCCTCCCTGGAGCTTCTCCAGCCTTTCCTGCCGGTTTAAAATAAAATCTAATCCATTCCCAATCCCCGCCGCGGGCCATTAGGGCTCCCTGAGCACGGTTATCACCGCGCTTGGCTGGCAGAGCATCCCCAGGGATTTAACCCCTGCCGGGCTGGGCAGGAGCATCCCGAGGGATTTAACCCCTGACGACCTGGGCAGGAGCATCCCGGGAACAGCTGTGCCCAGAGCTGAGAGCCCCAGGGACGTCCTGTCCCCTCTCCCAGAGCTGCCATGAGCGGAGAGGCTGCAAATGTGCTGCTTGCAGGGAGGTTTTGTCCCGAAATGACCGAAAAAAAGAAGGAAAAATTGGGTTTTATTCCAGTTGGAAACGAAGAGCTCCTAAAGGGAGCAGAGGGGGTTTGGGGCGATTTCTCCTGAAGCAGCAGATTGGGAAGCTCAAATCTGCTCCTGAAATTCACTCAGATCAGGAAGAAACAAAAAATTTTCTGTTTTCTTGCATGAAAATTCCACCAAATCCAAACACTTCACAGCCAAGTGAGGCAACTGCTTCTCTCCCCATGGAATACCCCAATTCCTTTGTGGAAACCTGTGCCAGGAGCTCTGAGCTGTAGGGACATCACAGCTTGGAATCCACGGGTGATGCCACAGGGCAGCAGCTGAGGCCATGCTTGGAAAGCAAAACCCCTCCAGCTTTCCTGCAGGAATTTGGTCGAAAGGTTTTTTTTCCACCACAAATCCCAAGGGAACTAAAATCCTTCTTGTTTCCTTTGCTGGACAATTCCTGCTCATTATTATTTGGGCCATGTTTAAATTATTCTGTCTGCAGCAGCCGATGGCATTTGCTGCGTGCCTTGCAATGTTCCAGGTAATTAATTGGTGTTTAATTAATTAAGGAATAATGACATTCAATTAAGGGAACACTGTCACTGGGTAATTAATGGCTTCCTGCTGCTCCAGGAAAGCCGAGGTGTTTGTGGGAAATCAATCCAGGGGGAAGTGAGGGGTTCACTCCCCTGGGGAGGAGCTGTGACCTGGGGATCTCCCATCCCTGCCCCTCCCAGGCCCAAATTCATGGAAGGAAGCTCTGAACAGACCTGTCAGGAGCTGCTCCCAACCCTTCAGCAGTGGGAAACACAAAGGGAAATCTCTGGGAAGGAGGAAAAGACACCCAGTGTTGCCAGCATCATACACAGCAGGAATTGCAGGGCTGTGCTCAGGGGCAGTCAGGCTCTGCCTAAACTCAGGATTCCTCTCCTGACGTCCAGGATCAAAGCCTGGCATCAAATGGGGCTCTGTGTCCTCTTGGCTTTGGAAGGGAACACTGGAAAAAAGAGGAATTTCTTGGGATGTGAAGGTAAATGAGAATAAATTCCCTAAATCAGAGGGAACTGAGCCCTGCTCTGAGTGAAGAGGACAAATACTGAAGGTTGAACAGGAAGGATAAACAGGAAGGAGTCACTTCCCAGCTGCTCCTGCCTGAGGATGAGCCCTGGATGTGCTGGCTGTGACCATTCCAGGCACGTCTGGCAGCACCTGTAGGGATTGAATGGCACAGGGCCCTGAGGAGAGGCAGCCTGAGGGATCCTGCTGCTCCTGGAGAGCAGAGGATCATCCAAGAAAGATCCCAAACTATTCCACAGCTCCTCTCCAAGTGCCAGTTGTAGTGGCTGGTGCCCAGTTAAGGATTTGTTAATTTAATTTTCGTTGCATTTTTGAGAGTGTGGCAGCTCTCAGATGGTAAAATGCTTTTGAGTTCAGCTTTTGTCACCCTCAGGCACCATGGGCACCATCCGGGAAGGAATGAGAAGGAATTCCAAGGCCTTCTGCCAGGAGCATCCTCCTCCTCCATCCCCAAATCCAGCCTGCCCTGCAGAGCTGCCCCTTGCAGCTGGAGGCTGCTGCAGGCAGGGAGAGCCTGGAGCGTGTCCTTGGGTGGGGGAAGCTGCAATTCCCAAATCCTGAGGAGAACAGGGCTGCCTGCAGGTGCCAGATCCAGCTGGGAATGTTTGCCAGCTCCTTCTGGCACCAGCAGTGCCTCTGCAGCTCGTTCTGCTGAGGAGCCTCCAGAGAGTCCTGGACAGATTCCAGCTCTGACTGCAGCCCTGGCTCAGCCCTTCCCCTGCTCCCTGAGCTCCTGTCTGCCTGTCTCCCGGGAATTTGGGATCCTGTGCAGGGAATGGTGTGGGATTAGAGCCTTTTCCTGGCTGCCAGCTCTGCCCAGGGTCACCTCACACTGCAGGGCTCTCCATGTCCCTGTCAACACTTCCCTGAACACTTCCTGAAACATTTCCCCAAACATTTCCGCAAACACTTTACTGACCTGGCTCCACATAAAAGGAATAAAAATGTGGATCTGGTCTCCCCTGTCACAGACACCTTTTATGAAAAATCCTTTCCTTAGGATTTTTACTCCTGAGAAGCTGGGAGGCCTCGGGAACAAAATGTAAACAATGGTTATCTGCTGCTGTGGAATGCAACAGGTGCATCTGGGAAAGGTCTCATATGGTTGTTTCTAATTAATGGCCAATCACAGTCAGCTGGCTCAGACTCTCTGAGAGTCACAAGCTTTTGTTATCATTCTTTCTTTTGCTATTCTTAGGCAGCCTTCTGATGAAATCCTTCCTTCTATTCTTTTAGTATAGTTTTAATATAGTATATATCATAAAATAATAAATCAGCCTTCTGAAACATGGAGTCAGATCCTCATCTCTTCTCTCATCATGAACACTGTCACAGTCTCCCCCTCTACAGCTGCAAAACCCAATCAATTCAGGGGACTCAATCACCCAGCCACTTGCAGGGTTCTGGAGAGCCCAATTCTCACCTCTGCCCCGAAGCCATGAGGAGACTGGAGCTCATTTCGGACACCAACTCGATTTTATTGTTTGAAATGCCAGGGAAACTCAGTCTCAGAAATGTGGGGATTTCTGCAGGTGCTGAACACCACCCTGGACATCCTTCCTTGTCCTACCCCGTCCAGCTGTGCCTGTGCCCCTGAGGCTGTGGAGCATGACCTCCATGGCCGAGGTGGGAACAGGCCTGTGACCCTTTCAACATCAGCATGGGCTCCGCGAGCCACCTCTGCTCCTCGCTTTGGGAGCCATTGCTGGGCCAGCCACCCTCCAGCCTGGAGAGATCTTTCCTGGATGGGAGCCGGCTCTGCTGTCAGAGCTGGTACTTCCTCAGCAGCTCGCTCTGCCACTGCCGCTTCTTGTTGGGAAAGGCGGCCGGGATCCTGATCCTGCGGAACTCCTCGATGCACTTGCCCAGCTCCGACTGCAGGGCCTGGCGCTCCTCGCTGCTGCCTGTGGTGGTGACAGTGGTGGCCCTGGTGGTGGCCGTGGTGGCTGTGGCGGTGGCAGTGGTGGTGGACATGGAGGTGGCTGTGGTGCTGGCTGTGGTGGGGGCCGTGGTGCTGGCTGTGGTGGCTGTGGTGGTGGCAGTGATGGTGGCAGTGGCCTTGCCCATGGTGGTGGCAGCGGTGGCCATGTTGGCCGTGGTGGTGGCAATGGCCGTTGCCATGGTGGCCTCCAGGCCGTTGTCCCTGAGCGCGGCCCGGTCACTGCCCCGCCGCTGCTTCAGCTCCTGCAGCCTCCCCAGGGAGCTGCCCAAGTCCAGGGTGCTGGGCCGGGCTGGGCTTTCCTCAGGGGCTTCAGGCCACGGCGGGGACCCGCTGGGGCTGGGCTGGTTCCGCCCGGGCTGGGCGGCCTTGCCCGGGCTGGGCTCCCTGGATTCCGCGGCATTCCCGGGCTCAGGCGGCTCCTGCCTCCTCCCGGGGCTCTCCTTCGGCTCCTGCCTCCTCCCGGGGCTCTCCTTCGGCTCCGCAGCGTCCTCGGGGGCTGGGAGGGAAAGCAGAGAGGAGTGTGAGGAGCGAGACATGAGGGACCTGCTGGGAATTCTTCTAAAAATATACCCGGTGGCAGAGATACAAAACAAGCAATGAACTATTCCTATTTAAAATCCCCCACCCTCCACTTTGACCCCTGCACAGAAGCAGAAAATGTCAAGGGGGATCTTCTTTTTTCTTGAAGACTTTTGTAAGGACAGAGTTGGAATTTTTTCCCCTCTTCTCCTTCCTCTTATTTTTTCCCCCATTTTGACATTTGCTGAGCAGCTCCAGCTCTGCACTTGCTGGAGGTGGAAGCAGGAATGTCATCTATCAGCGAGCAGAACCCTTGAAGGACGGATTTTCTTTGGCAAATCTCTCCAGGAAGTTATAGGAATGAATCTTTGCCCCAAATTCTTTGAGTGATGGGATGAAGCCTCAAAGCTGCTTTAATCATCTTATCTGTGAACCTGGGAGCTGCTTTTGGGAAACGTGGAGCTGAGGCTGGGGAATTTAAGCACCCAAATTCCCAGGAGGAGCCTCCGGCTGAGCTGGAGAATGAATTCAAATCCATCAGTTCCTCTCCAGCATCCCAGCTCCCAGAGCATCCCATGACTGTGGCTGCTTCAGAATAACATTTATTTTCCAAAGTTTTCCATTTTACATCCCATTATTCCTGTCTGAGGCACTGTTCAGGTCACCAGGCTGAGAGCAAATCCAGGTTTCCAGGGAATGGCTCCTGAATATTCCTCCTATCCCACCAGCCTGATGTCCTTTGGGTGGTCTGGCAAGGCTGGTGCCAGGCTACAAACTCACATCCCTACAGATTCCCTGCTCCTAATCTCAGAATCCTGGAATGGTTTGGGTGGGAAGGGACCTCAGAGCCCACCCAGTGCCACCCCTGCCATGGCAGGGACACATCCCACTGTCCCAGGGTGTCCCAGTGTCCAGGCTGGCCTTGGGCACCGCCAGAGATCCAGGGTGGGCACCCTGTGCCAGGGCCTGCCCACCCTGCCAGGGAACAATTCCCAATATCCCATCCATCCCTGCCCTCTGGCAGTGGGAGCCATTCCCTGTGTCCTGTCCCTCCATCCCTGTCCCCAGTCCCTCTGCAGCTCTCCTGGAGCCCCTCCAGGCCCTGGCAGGGCTCTGAGCTCTCCCTGGAGCTGCTCCTGTCCAGGTGAGCACTCCCAGCTCTGCCAGCCCGGCTCCAGAGGGGCTCAAGCCCTGCAACAGCTCCGTGGTCTCCTCTTTCCTGTAGCTTTGGACATTTCATTTTCCTCCTCAGTTCATCCTTCCTCACATTTGAGCCCCTCTGGCATTAAAGGGGGTGACTCCTGGGTGAGCCAAGGACACCCCACAACCCTGAGTGTCCCTCCAGCTGCTGCACTGGCAAAAGGAACCAGCCTGGCTGATCTGTCTGATCTTTTCTCCCACAGATTTTCCTTCCCCGGTGCCTCTTGTGCTTTAGAGCTCCAATTAAATTCAGCAGCGACACTTCCGAGCAGCCCCGCGGAGCCGCTGGGATCCTGCTGGGGGCAATTACCGGCTCCTGCCGCGGCTCTGGGGGGAGCACACAGCCTGTCCCCACCCCGGGGGGAGCACACAGCGTCCCCACACTGTCCCCACCCCGGCGGGAGCACACACAGTGTCCCCACACTGTCCCCATCCTGTGGGGAGCACACAGCCTGTCCCCACCCCGGGGGGAGCACACAGTGTCCCCACACTGTCCCCACCCCGGGGGGAGCACACAGTGTCCCCACACTGTCCCCACCCCGCAGCTCTGGGACAGAGCTTTGTTATTCCCGAGGCTGCAGCAGGGCCAGGGATGGGCAGTTGGCTTTGCTGCTCTCCCACGTTGCTTCCATCCCCAGGGATGTTGGATGGAGGGCATGGATGGAGGGGAATAGGAGATTCGTGGGTGATCCCAAATGAAGAATCTTGAAAGTCCCTCCAGCTTCTTAAATTTGGGTGATGTGGGCCAAAAAAAGAGGGATAACAGTTTCCAACCGAGCTGGAAGAGCAGGTTGGGTTTGGGAAGTGTGGGAGGGGGTACCAGGGTACATCACCAACCCCAGGGTGTATCCTCACCACCCCAGTGCCCAATCCACACCAGCTGCTCCCGTGCCAGCCACTGGATCCTGTCAATCTCAGGGCTTGACTCTGCACAAATTGTTCTGTTTTATGGGATTAATCCAGCTGGGAAGAGCACTGGCAGCTTCCCGTGCAGCTGGGCCAATGTGCTCTGGTACCCAACCCTGGCACAGTGCCCTGGCAGTGCCAGTGGTGCCAGCTGGATCCCAGGGAATCCTGATCCATTGGCAGGAGGCACCAAGCTTATGTGCACAGAGTTGTTGGAGCCCCAAATTTGTGACACAGGTGGCAGAAAACTCAGCTTGACTCTCCCTGGATTCTCCTTTTGTAATTCATTCCTGCTGTTGGAAAAGTTTAGCAAGAAGCTGGGAAAAAAAAAATAAAAATTCCAAACAGCAAAAGGCACCTCCTGAAAGACCTTGGAGCCCTGGGAAGGAAGGGCCTTCCTGGGAAGGAAAATCTGGAATAATCCAGATTTTTTTTCCATCGTACAGGAGCTTCCAGGGGGAGGCAAGGTGGGGTCAGGGATTTTTCTGAGGGCTGGGGTTCCTTTGAGGGGAGCTGCAGCTCCCTGGGCTGGAGCAGAGCTGGACACTGGTACCTGCTGGTGTTGGCTCCGTGTGTTCCAGGGGTTGTCCGCTCCCTGCAGTGTCCCGTGGTGGGCAGGAGCTCTGCTGCCCTGTTCCTCCCAGGTTCTCTGTGAGAAAAGGATTGAGAATTGCATAAATTATGGAGATGTGCTCACAAACATCACCCTCTGGGTATGGAGGAGCTCACAATTCCATCTTTTATAGGAATCTTGGAGGCCTGGAATGATGTGGGTTGGCAGGGACCTTAAAGCTCATCCAATTCCACCCCTGCCGTGGCAGGGACACCTCCCACCGTCCCAGGCTGCTCCAGCCCCAGTGTCCAGCCTGGCCTTGGGCACTGCCAGGGATCCAGGGGCAGCCACAGCTGCTCTGGGAATGTGTGCCAGTTTTACAGGGATGTTAGACTTTGCAGGATCTCGGTCCATGTAGGGATAACGTGATTGCAGGAAATGCCCTGGAGATCCTTCATCTAAATTAAATCAGTGTTTGCTGAGTGCTTGTGGATATCCACAGGCTGCAGGAACGGCTGGAATGTGGGAATGCCTCCAGCCTGGAATGGAGGCTGCATTGCCTCATCCCTGGCAGTGTCCCAGGCGGGGCTGGACAGGGTCTGGAGCAGCCTGGGACAGTGGAAGGGGTCCCTGGGCATGGCAGGGGGGATTGGGTCACCTTTAAAGTCCCTTCCAACCCAAGCCAGTCTGGGATTCTGTTCCATGACTCCTGAGCATGGGATGCTGCACGATTCCGACCTTTTTAGCCTCTAAATCCGCCTGTCTGTCGGGACTGACAGATGGAGATCTAACTCCAGCCACCTTTTGTTATCCAGGACTTCAATCCCTTGGAGCTGGAACAAACCCGACCAAGGGTTTTGTGCCTTTAATTCCCGGCCAGCTCCCGCCGGGATCTAAATCAACAAATCAACCCTGGCCACTCCGCCCCCTGAGAGAGCCGATATCCATCAGCACCTAATTACTGTTCCCGTTCATCCCACGGCGCCTTTCATCTCCAATTCCTCCTGATTCTCCCGATTTCCTCCCTCCCTGGAGTTGGCAGGGCCCACGCCCAAGAGCTGAGCAGTGGAGCAGCGTTCGGGGCTGGAATTTTGGCTGCCTTCATCACAGTTGATTCCTGCAATTCAATCCGTCCTCTGTGCAGCTGTTCTTGTTTCCAAAACATTCCCTTTTTTATTTTTTTGGGAGCTCTGCTGTCGGTTTTAGGCGGTTTCCTGTGGATCTCTGCAGTCCAAGTATTTTTTTTTCCTGCTTATTTTTATCCATATATATAAAATAGACACATTTAGCAGTGGATATTCCCTGTCAGTGATTAATGTAACATCTGCTTTAATCTGCTCCAGTTCTGGCATTCCCAGGAAAACAGAGGAAAAGAACAACAAATCCCCCCTCCAAAGATCTCCCAAATCTCCCCTCCAAAGGGCTCCCAAATCCCCTCTCCAAAGGTTGTCCCAAATTCCCTCTCCGAGGGTCTCCCAATCCCCTCTCCAAAGGTCTCCCAAATCCCCCCTCTGAGGGTCTCCCAATCCCCTTTCCAAAGGTCTCCCAAATTCCCTCTCCAAGGGAAGGTGACCACACTGACTACAAGTAATTTTTAAGGTGTATCTATAAAATATACCTCCCTTTCAAAGTCCTAAATGCAGTCATGTCTAGAGGTGAACATTCTGAATTGGGCACACTGCTTGGAGGAGCTGTGGCTGCCCCAGCCCTGGAAGTGTCCAAGGCCAGATTGGATAGGGCTTGGAGCAATCTGGGACAGCATAAAGGTGGAACAGGATGAGTTTCAAGGTCCCTTCCAACCCAAACCATTCTGGGATCTGCAGATTCTCCCAATCCCCTCTCCAAAGGTCTCCCAGCTCTCCCTGCCTTCTCTCCATGGGCAGAAGTTTTGCTTTTCCCAGAGCTGGGATGCTGCAGCTCCTTGCCCAATCCTTTGGGATGATGGATGGGATGAGCAGGAGGAGCTGTGGGGCTGGTCTGGAAGTGCAGCCAGCTGAGGGGAGTGAAGGACAGCAGCTGTCCCAGCCAGGGATTTGTGTGATTCCCTCACTTTTCCAGGGCAGCCATTTCAGCTTTTTGGCCAGGGTGGGAATTATGAGGGATTCAGACTCCAGAGGTCAAACCCCGGGGATGGGCAGAGCCTGGGCTGGTGGGAGCCAACAGAACCATCCTGCTCTGCATCAGCAAAACATCTGGCTGGGCTGGAGGCCTTGGCACCACGGGCAGCAAAAGCAGCTTTCCCTCCTTGCCAAGCTGCAGCCGCATTTCTCTTCACAAAGAAAAGCAAGGCACAACTTCCCAAGAATAATTCTGAGATTCCCATTCTCTGAACCTCAGAGAGAGCAAAACCAATTCTTATCTCATTTACTGCTCCTGTTTTGTTCACAAGTAGTATGCATTGTAAAAGATTTTTTACCTAAAAAAATTAATAATTAAATAATTAAATTGAATTTTACCTAAAAATTAATAATTAAATTCTAGCTTTCCCTCCTTGCCAGGCTGTAGCTGCATTTCTCTTCACAGAGAAAAGCAATGCACAACTTCCCAAGAATATTTCTGAGATTCACATTCTCTGAACCTCAGAGAGAGAAAAAACAATTCTTATCTCATTAACTGCTCCTGTGTTGTTCACAAGTAGAATGCATTGTAAAAGATTGTTTACCTTAAAAAATTAATAGTTAAATAACCTATTAATTAAATTAAATTCTACCTAAAAAATATTTAATTATTAAACTCTAGTGTGAGTGTTTTGATTCATTAGCCAATTCAATCCATGTGTGTGTGTGTGTGTCAGGATTGTTAGCTGACAGTCACAAATGCTGTGCAGTTAAAGGCAGCTGAGTGCTTAGCAAATTCAGTTTAAATGGAATATAGTATAGAATAATATAGTATAATAAAGTAATTAATTAGCCTTCTGATAAGATGGAGTCAGATGCATCATTCTCTCCCCTGCATTTCTGATACCAAGCCAATCCCTTTGGATAACCCTTTATTCCCCAAAAAGTTTTTCCAGGCCTGGCACAGCTGCCCAGGGCAGGGGTGGAGTCCCCATTCCTGGAGGGATTTAAAATCCCTGGGGATGTGGCATTTGGGGACATTGGGTACTGCCACACTTGGGAATGGCTGGGCTATGGTCTTAGGGGTCTTTTCCCACAGAAATAATTCCATTATTCTAAGACCTGCCTATTTATTGGGATTGGTGATCCACAGTGTGGATGGCAAAGCTTTGCCAAGAATTCTTCCAAGAGAAGCTGCTCCTGGTGAGCCTGAGATGCATCTGATCTGGAATTTATGATCCCCACCTGGAATTGCTGATCCCCACCTGGAAGTGCTGATCCCCATCTGGAATTGCTGATCCCCACCTGGAAGTGCTGATCCCCACCTGGAATTGATGATCCTCACCTGGAATTGCTGATCCACACCTGGAATTGCTGATCCCTACCTGGAACTGCTGATCCCTACCTGGAATTGCTGATCCCCACCTGGAATTGATGATCCTCACCTGGAATTGATGATCCTCACCTGGAATTGCTGATCCCTACCTAGAAGTGGAGATCCCCACCTGGAATCGCTGTTCTCACCTGGAAGTGCTTCCGCCGTGTCTCCCTTGATGTCCAGGATGGGCTCGGAGGAGGACATGGGTTTTTTGGGGTTCTGCTCTGGTTCTGAAGGCTCGGGAACGGGAAGGCTGAGCCAGGAGCTTCCTGAAAATCAACACCCAAAGAAGAAAATCTTAGAAGGGAAATTATGCACAGGGAATGTGGGAAGAGTGGTGGATGGGAATGGGATCCAAAGCACCTCCCAGAGTGCCATGCTGGGTTCCCAGGCTGAGGAATGATCAGGAAAACTCCCACTGCCTCCCAAACCCTTCTTAGGGTCATCTTGAGATTTGGGCAGTGCCTGTAACCACATCCCACATTTTCCACCAGGAATTGCTGTTCCTTACTTTGGTCCCACTCTCCTGCCTTTTCCCTAAACCTTTCTGTCTCTGCCTTTCCACATATTGCCTCATTTCCATGGATTTACAAACAGGGAGGAATACAAAGTGTTTATCCTATGCTGGGATTAGTGCTTCAGCTTTCCATCGTTTTCTTCCCTGACATTTCCACACAGACACTTCCATTTGCCACCCAGCTTGGATGAGCCTTTGGATCCAGCTGCAGTTCCTGCCCCATCCAAGGGATTTGCCTCTCCATGGCTGAGTGTTGGAGTGGGATTGTCCCATTGGCACAGAGAGCAGTAAATCCCCTGGGAGCTCCAGTTCCACAGCTCTTCCCACCAGGCACACAGGGAATCAGGGAATCATCACCCAGAAAGGTCACCCAGGACACTTCCACCATCCCAGGCTGCTCCAGCCTGGCCTTGGGCACTTCCAGGGATCCAGGGCCTGCCCACCCTCCCAGCCAGGAATTCATTCCCAAGATCCCACCTAACCCTGCTCTTCCAGAGGTGCATGAAGACTTTCACCAAGGCCATCCTGATTTGGGATAAAGGCAATCCTGCTCCACCTGGCCATGGGAGGCAGGGGATGGATCTGGGTGCTCCAGCTCCCCAAACCCCCAGATCTGAGCAGGATTCTGTGTTCAGTGGTTGCCAGAATCCAGGACAGCAGGAATTGCCCAGAGACAGCCTGGCCAGGCTGGACCCCCAGGATCCCTTATGACCCAGAAGAAGGTGCAGCCTCCAGGAGATGGCAGCAGGATCCCAGCACGCCCTGTGCCCATGGCCTCCCCCATTAATTGTGGTTCCTGAGACAATTCCTGGCACTTCCCAGGACCACCAGCTTCCTCCAGGGGCTCTGTGGTCACCCCAGTGCAGCTGGAAAGGTTCCATTCCTAATTCCAGTTAATATCCCAGAGTGGTTTTGCACCCAGTTAAGTCCCAAAGTCCTGGAAGAGGGAATTTGAGCTGAGCTCCATTCCAGTGGGGCATTCCCAAACTTTTTTGGGCAGAACAACACCTAGACAGGACACAAGGACATGGCTTGGGATGGAATTCCTGGCACACAAGGGGAAGGGGAAAGATTTTCTGTGGAATAAGAGCAATGCTGAATTTCATTCATTTCATTCATTTCATTTGCACAGCTGAGCTTCTCCAGGTGCTCCCAAACATTCCAGCAGAGCTCCAGGGCTCTGGATTCCCTCTCCCACGTGCTGACCTGCAGCCTGTGCTTATTAAAGATTTAAAAGCCAAGCTGTCAGTGCTGCTCTGGGGATGGACTTTTCCTCTTATAGCTCTATCCCTCTAATTCTAATAGGATTGGGAGGAGGAGGTGGGGGCTGGAGCAGTGCCAGGAGCCGAGGGAGGGTTTGCTCCTTCCACAGGCTTTGCACACCTTGGTGGAGCTTTCTGGAAGTTTGTTCCTCTTCCAGCACCTCCCATTGGCTCTCTGGGATTTTGGGTTAATCCCTGGGAGAGTGGGAGCAGAGGAGCTGCTCTGTCCTGGTTTTCCCTCATCCCAGGGATAACAAAACCCCCTCCCGTGCTGGCTGTCCGTGCTCTGCTCCACTGGAAAAGCTGCATTAATCCCATTTTATTTCAGATTTCAGATGGGCACTTGCTGCTTCCCAGGGTTTGGGAAGATTTCAAATCCACCACTGGAAAGTGTTGGCTGAACTCCAGTTCCAGCCTCAAATCCATGTTGTCCAACAAACACCACGGCTTTGGGGACATTCCATGGATGTGGTGATGGGGTGGAAGCACCAAGGAGCCACCAAGTTCTGGGACCCTCGGGAATCACAGCCACTGCTGAAACTCAAATGCTTGGGATTCTTCCTCCCCCCAGTGCCAGGTTTCCCCCAGGACATCTTTTCCATGGATTTATCTGGAAGGCTGCAGTGCCTGGAGAGCTGCCTGGAGAGTTGGCCTCGCACAATGGGACCTGGGAACAAAGTAGAAGGTTTGGATCTGGATCCTGCTCCAAAATCATGGAATTCTGCTCTTCCACATCCACACCCCCAGTGGAGAGGGATGCAAGGAAAACGAGCGCTGTGGTTGTGTCCCGTGAAAAATCATTCCCTGGGATTTTCCCCTTGGATGTGCCATGAGGCCAGCCAGGTTTTATTTTCCAAAATATCCAGGCTCCTCCCAACATTTCCTGCCTTTTGGAAGTTGAGAAACCCCTTAATCCATGGGAAAGTTATGCAGCTTGACCCCATCCCAATTTTAGCAAGAGTTGCCCCTGCACCAGCAAAAACCAGGAATGGTTGGAAAGGGAATTTTGATCCCGGATGTCCTGTAGGAGCAGGGCCAAAGCAGTGTCCTGGTGCCTCCCCTTCCCCAGGATTTGGGATCAGATCAAGCCTGGGCATCACAACAGCCCAAGGTTTTTCCTCTGGAGAAGAGGAGGAGCCACCCTTGTGCTCCCTGGAAGCCTGAGGAATATTCCCTGCTATCCATCCTGGAAATCCTCAGCTGTGAAATGGGACCAACAACCTGTTTTCCACTCACAGGGATGAGGGGAAGTCTGGAGTCATTCCCAAATGCTTTATTAATTCCATGGCTTTTGTTGGAAGCAAAGGGGGCTGGAATGAGGCAAATCTGCCTGGCTGGAGCTGGTTGCTATTGGAGTTTTTCCTGGAAACCCATTAACATAACGTGGGGAGGGAGGTGAAAATTACCTTTAATACTGAAATATTGTTGGAAAGGGGGAAATTGGGATATTCCACGTGGGAGCTGAAGGAATAAACACATTTTTTACCCAAAAAAGGGATTTTCTGCACTGTTTTCAGCCCTTCCTGAAAAATTTGCACCTGGTTCTAATTAACCCTAAAGCTTCATTAATGATCAGTTTGGTACCAGCCATAATTAATCCCAAATGTGCATTTTTCCATGGAATAAAAGGTTTACCTGAGCACATTTGCAAATTCCATTTAGAAAATGTGGCTGTGTATTAATTAAACTGAATTCATAATTAAAAGCAGAATTAAAACCCTTCTAATAAACATGGAGGGGGAAATCCTTTGGTTTTATGCTCAGTCCACAAATTTGTGGCTAATGGAGAGCAGTTATTCCATTTTCCTGAGGGCTCTTGGATAAAGGCCATCCAAGAGGCTTTTAAGGAAAATCTGGAGCCAAGGGGGGATTGCTGAACTTCCAGCATGGATTAAAAGCTTATTAAGGGAGAGAAAAGGAGGGATGGAATCAAGAGTTTGCTCCCAATATATAAATAATGGAAAAATGGGATGTTCCCAAGAGGCCAGCTCGGGATGAAGGGATTCTATTACCCAGGGAAGAGGCAAAGAGGAAAATGGAGGAAATGGAATAATGGGGTGGTGGAGGTTGGTGGGAAAGGACCTTGGCATCAGTTCTGATGGAGAATTTTCCAGTGGGATGGACAGAATGACAAACAGGACACAAGAATGTGCCTTGGGAATGTCCCCTGGATGTCTCATAAACCTTGGTGGGGTTTAAGTCAACTTCAGAGACTCAGGAGAGAGCTGGGAATGTTCACCTGGGAGAGGGAAGGATCCAGGGAGAGCAGGGGCAAGCCCAGGAGGGCTTTTATCCTTGTTTGTTTTTGTGGAAGAATTAATCAGGAAATTGCAGCACTCTGGGCTTTAAGGTTGGAGCTAAATCCCTTTAAATCAGTGGCTCCAAGCTCCTCCTATTATTTAAATAATGGCTGGGGATTTTTGTTTGATTTGATTTTGGTCTTCAGAATAAAAAGAGACGAAAGAAACCCCGCAAACAAAATAAACTAAGCAGAAGAAACTTCCCTGGATCAGCATGGAAGAGCTGCTCCGAGCACACCCGAGGTGCTCCAGCTGTTCCCAGCCCCCTCCAACGCTTTCATCCAAGATCCAATTAATTATCTGCAGCACACGGAGCTGCTGAGCTCATCCACCAGCACGGGAGGTCGCAGTGACCACTCCGAGCCCCAGACACTGGATACTGGGAAGGAATTCCTGCCTGGGAGGGTGGGGAGGAGCTGGGATGGAATTCCCAGAGCAGCTGCGGCTGCCCCTGGATCCCAAGGCCGCGTTTGAGGGGCTTTGGAGCTGCCTGGGGCAGTGGGAGGTGTCCCTGCCATGGCAGGGGTGGGGTGGGATGGGATGGGGATGGAATGGGGATGGGATGGGCTTCAGGGTCTCTCCCAGTCCAAAGCATTCCATAATTCCAGGCTGCTGCTGCTGCAGGATCCAGGGGAACACGAGCAGGGCAGGTGGGACCAGCCCCAGCTGGAAGGGGCAGATCCCGGGGTGGGAAGGAGGGGATGGAGGAAGGTTCCTCTCCCAGGGGGAACCAGGCCCTCCCAGCAAACCTGGGAACAGAGCTGGGAACAAACCTGGGAACAGAGCTGGGAATGGACCTAGGAACAGACCTAGGAACAAGCTTGGGAACAGAGCCGGGAACAAACCTGGGAACAGAGCTGGGAACAAATCTGGGAAGGAATCTGGGAATGAACCTGGGAACAAACTCAGGAACAAACCTGGGAAGAAACCTAGGAACAAACGAGTTGGGAATGAACCCAGGAACAGAGCTGAGAACAGACCTGGGAGCAAACCTGGGAATAGAGCTGGGAACAAACCTGGGAACAGGGGAACAGATCTGGGAACAGACCTGGGAGCAAACCCAGGAGCAAACCTGGGAACAGACCTGGGAACAAACCCAGGAACAGAGCTGGGAAGAAACCCAAGAATATACCTGGGAACAAACCTGGGAACAAAGCCGGGAGCAAACCTGGGAACAAATCTGGGGACTGAGCTGGGAATAGAGCTGGGAGCAAACGTGGGAGTAAACTTGGGAACAGAGCTGGGCACAAACCCAAGAATACACCTGGGAACAAAACTGGGGACAGAGCTGGGAACAGACCTAGGAACAAACCCGGGAGCAAACCTGGGAGCAAAGCCGGGAACAGACCCAGGAACAGACCTGGGAGCACGGGGAGGGTTCCCGGCCCTGCCGAGGCTCGGTGACAGCAGCCAGGACAGTTTGTCCTTCATTTCCATGAAATGACACGGCTGGATGACCTCAGCTCCGCAGGGAGAGGAACCGCTCACGGTGGAGATCCCCGGTGCCAAACCTCATTCCTCATCCAAATACAAATGAATCCCATTGGAAAGAAGCAGCTGCGCTTTCCAGGGGCTGCGGTTTGCAGGGGCGGGGGGGATTAAAACCACTCCGAAATGTCAGGAATTGGGAGGAGTATTTAGCATCAGCACCTTATGGCAGCCCCTCAGTGCCTGCTCAGCTTTCCAGCCTGCTGGAAGCGCTTTCCTGGCCCCTTTTGCTGCCTTCGGGAATACCGGGAATCCTTCCAAACCCGGACCTGGGGATTTCAGTTCCCCTGGAGCCAAATTCCCGTTAAAGGCTGCGGCTCGGAGTTAATGGGGTTTTTTTTGTGTTCCCCTGGGGGTTGTGTTAAATCCCCTCCAGGCACGCAAAGGACAACAATAATTTGGGAATAAAATGGGAAACCTTGGCTGCGCCCTCGCTTCCCTCGGGTTTGGAGCTGCTCCATGGAGGCGCTGAAGTGACAGCGACAGGGATGAGGGGCTGGGAAAGCAGCTGGGCCTTTAAAAGGTGCAAGAGCTGCAGGAAAAATCGGGAATCCCAAACGTCAGGGAGGCTGTGCCTGCTCCAGAATCCCCGCTGGGATCCCTTGGAGCGATGGAAGCCCGTGGGGAGTAGCCGGGGTCCCCTCCTTGGACAGGGGATTTTTAGGGTGCCAGCTTTGCTGCTGCACCCCCAGACCCCGAGGGGATCCCGTGGGAGCAGAGGCATCCCGGATCCAGGGAAAAACCCCTTTCCTGGGAAGCATTTGGGGTCCGTGGCAGGAGAAAGGAGCAGGGGAAGCTTTGGTGGCGGGAGGTTGCGAAACAATTTCCTGTTTACTTCTCTCTTTTCTCGGTTAAATGCAGACTCTGCTCCTGAAATGTCACTTGTGGTCTGTTCCTGTCGCCTGTCATGCCTTTCCTTCACCCCCAGATCCTGTAAACACCCCTGCTCAGGATCCCTGCCGCTGGAAAAGGCCGCTCCCGATGGGAGCTCCTCAATGGCATTTAATCCTCGGAGTTGATTAAAGCGCTCCATTAACAGCAAATTAGGGACTAATGGGAATGATGGTTGTGCTCGGGGAGTAATTCCCGGGAGAGGGAACGGCACCGAGCAGCTCTAATCCCTTGTTCTGGCGGAGAGGGGAAGGATTTGGGTTTATCCTGGGGTTTTTTTGGCTGGAAGTCTCAGCTCCAAGGAACTGATGCCCAGGTGGGGCCAAGCAGTGAAACTCGGAGGGTTTTTTTATCCTGCCTGGTTAAAAACATCTGGAACGAGCTGGAAAATGTTGGGATAGTGGAGGGGTCCCTGCCCACGGAGCTGGATCAGCTCTAAGGTCCTTTCCAGCCCAAACCATTCCATGATTCCAGGACAATATTCCATGGTTCTCTCAGTGCTTGGGGGTCCAGGTGTGGGCAGGCAAGAGCAGAGCAAGGATTTCCCCGCATCCCAGAGGGGAGGGAACTCCTGGAATATCCTTTCCATGGCTCCCAGCAGAGCTCTGCTCTCCAGAACAGCCCAACAGGGTCCTCAAAGGGCTCATTTCCTGGGGAAACTGAGGCAGGGCAGGCTGGGCGAGGCACAAGCCCCAATTTGAAGTTGCTTTGTTGTCTCTTTGGGTTCTCCAGGTCCCCAAAGTTTCCTGTGCCCTCCTCATCTGACTCCAATAAACACTCCCTGTCTGGCCAATCCCACGGCACAAGGCTGGAAAACTTGATTTTCCCCTTTTTTCCTTTATTTATTCTTTTCATCTTTCAGCCTTAAACATTTGGGCTTTGTTTGGGTTTTCGGGGGTGGGCCCTCCCTGGTCCCGGAAAGGGCCCCAAACCAAAGGCAAACAAACCTTGATCCTGCAGGACTGGACTGGATGAGCCCTGGAATATTCCAGTTTGGATTATTCCATGGTTCTAACTGGATGGGAACCCAAAAGCTGAATTTTGAGGGGAAAATCTGATTTTTCAGGCCGTTTTCCTTGTGAAATGGCCCCAAAATCTGCAGCCCCTCATGCCTACTCCTGCTGGGAAGGGGCTTTTTTTCCCTGAAGGAATATTCCAGGGATTTCATGTCCAGGGAACACGCTGCTCCTCCTCCCTGCTTCCCACAGGGATCCTTGGGATGATGGCACAGGACCATAATAAGGCCAGGCTCCATCTCCCTCCAAAATTCCAGATCATGGAACCCCAGACTGGTTTGGGTGGGAAGGGGCCTTAAATTTATTCCTGGTAGGAGTTTTAAGGGCTGTGGGGGTAAAGGAAGGATTCATCCTTTAAGGACGCTGGTGGATTTATCCCACTGGGATTTATCCTGGAGGGGGGAAAGGAGGGACGGCAAACATTTGGGATGCAGAGGTTGTGCTTTGGCTCCAGAGTGATTTAGCTGGAATCTGGTTTGGGTTATTTGCAGGAACATATTTCCCTCAGATCCTGTCCAGCCCTCCCGGAGCAGCGGGGGATAATTCCCAGCCATCCATCACCTGGAATGGAGGAAAACATTTTGGACTGCCAGAGCCTTTGAAGGAAACCACCTGGACATCCCCAAGCCCAGCCTGCTTAAGCTCAGCACAAGCTGTCAGCGCAGGTTGAAGGAGATTTATTTGGCAAATTCTCCAGCACATCCAAAAGCTCCCAAAACCTCCAAGGGACCCAAACACTCGTCTGCCTTCCCCCTGCTGCTCCTCACAGCCCTGGGAGGAGGCCCAGAGGTCTCTCTGTGGCCAGAACTCAGCATCTGCAGCTGCTAAACCCAGCCCAAAGCCTTGTTTGGTTAAACCCCTCCTAACAAAGCACCCAGGCTGCAGTTTCTGCACCAGGAGTTGGAAATTCCCCCGATCTCCAGTGGTTTTTCCCAGGGCTGGATGCCCATGTTCTTAAAGGGAGTTTTGGGAGTTTATTTTTAATATTAATGAGATTTTGGAGGGAGCTTTTGGCAGGGGTGGGACTGGACTGGATGAGCTTTAAGGTCCTTTCCAAGCCAAACCATTCCCTGGTTAGCTGAGAGAGGAAGAGGCTGGTTCCAACTTCCAGCTGCTTCTCCCCTCTCCTCCACCACCAAATCCTTTCTATTTCACATCCCATCAAATCCCTTGGGTTTTTGTGGCAGGACGGGATATCAGGACTGGGAATGGGATTTTTGTGTCCCCCACAGGAGCCTCCTTGTCCCATGGGATTGAGCTGCTCCATGGCTAGGGAGAGCTTAGCTTTGGGACCCCTCTGCCCCCAAAGTGCCCCTGGAGAGGGGCTGGAGCCAGGCCGAGGACACAAAGTGTTTCCAGATGTTCTCCAGGGGTGGCAGAAGTGCCTGATGGAGACAGACGGGATCTGGCTTTTCCTCAAGCTCCGTTTTTGTGAGGAGCAACTGGCAATTTGTGGGCAGGTGCCTGCATGGCAGGGCAGAGCCAGCCGCAGCTCCTGCTCTGTCCAGGGGTTTTATTTTGGGATGAGGCTTTTCCAGGAAGCTGGAAATGAGGGATTGGGTTGTACTGCCCCTGGGGAAGTGCCCTGGGGAAAGTTCTTTGAGGGAACATTCCTGGGTGTGTGCAGGAAGGGGAGGGCAGGGGAGGGACCCACAGGGATCTGCTGCCTGGACACCCCTTGGGACCTCATTGCCTTAAAACCCATCCCAAAGCCATCCCAAAGCCATCCCAAAGCCACCCCAGCCCTCGGCTCTCGCTCCCAGCAGGATGAAGAAGCTGCTGAGTCCTCAGGGCTGGGCAGATTTCAGCAATCCCAGGGATCCCTGCCGGCCCTGGTGTTCCCAGACAAGGTGGATAATCCCCCCTGGAAGGTGCCAGCCCCCCCTGCTCCAGCTGTGCTCTGCCCCTCGGGGTGCCAGCGTTCCCAGGGATGAGCTGGGCCATCCCAAACCTCTGCCCAGCCCTGGAAATGCAGGGTGGGGAGGGAGGATCTCGGGATGGAGCTCCTGGAAAAGAGCAGGATGTGCCCCCAGCAGCACCTGGAGCTTGGCTTAACCCGGCAGGAAGCCGAGGAGCAGGGTCCTGTCCTCTTGGAGGGAAGGGAAAACCAGCCCCAAATCCAAAGCCAGCAGGGAAGGAAGGAGCTGGACAAGGCTGGATTTCCCTGGAGATGTGGGAGGTGCTCGGGGCAGCACAAGGACAGGACAAGCAGAGCAGCTCTGGGTGGTTGGGACAAGCCCAAGGGATGGCCCAGCAGGAGCCTGGGGTCTGGGAATCACAGAAATTTGTGAATATTCCCAGGAAAACCAGGCAGCACCAGGGAATTGGTTCTCCACTGTCTCCCTGAGAGCTCCCAGCTCATTCCAGCCATTCCCTGCCTGGCTCTTCCCAGCTTGCCAGGACTGTTCACAGGAGGAGACCTCCCTGAGATGCTTTTCCATGCCCTGCAAGCTTGATCTTATTTGATCCAAGACCTTTCCTGGGGATCAATGAGCCAGGTTTTCCTCCCAGCCATGCCAAGGACACTTTTCCTATAAATAAATGCATGCAAGGAAAAGAAACAACCCCAAAGCGGGTGCATTTTTGTGGAGATGGATCTCAACAGAAGGGTTTTTTCATGAAGTCTCAGTTTCCAGGAAAACCATCGGGCTCTGGAAGGATTCAGGAATAATTCCTGCTCGTGTTTCCTGTGGGGGATCAGCCCTGATCCCAGAACCTGCCACATCAAAACCCCCGGAATGGTGACTCTGCCATTCTGGTTTCTCCCTCAGGCAAAAATTCCTCCTCCCAAGAGATCAATTTTTCAGCCCAGTTCCAGTGGGGAAAAACATCAAAAGAGCCCCATTTCCCACAAGGCAGCAATTTTCTTTCCCAATTCTACTTAGGAGAATCTCAAGTTCAAAAAGATAAAGCAAATATGGAATGCAGGTCCCCTCTCCCTTTATTTAAAGGTTTTCTTTGTGTGCACACAGAGCTCAAGTTCCTTTTTCTTGCCTTTTTAAAAGCCTGCTGTCATTTCCTCTTCCAGAGGTCGTTGGAATGAGGAACAGGACCATGAAAACTGTCAAAACACCGTTTTTGCCTTCCCCTTCTTCAGGAGAGAGGGAGAAGAACCTGGTTTGAAACTTCTGCTGGCCCCAGAGCCCTCCCTCCTCTCCAGGAAGGAGCTGCAAACCTTCCTCCCACATGGATCCCAAGCTGGAATGGCCCCTTGGATGCTCTCCAGCCTGGGAGGAGATCCTGCAGCTCCAGGAGCTTCACAGGGGCTGGGCTGGGTGCTGGGAGCAGGGATGGAGGGTGGGAGCAGGGATTGAGTGTAGGAACAGGGATGGATGATGGGAACAGCGATGGAGGGTGGGAGAGGGGATGGAGGGTGGAGGAGCAGGGATGGAGGGTGGGAACAGGGATGGAGGGTTGGAAGAGCAGGGATGAAGGGTGGAGGAGCAGGGATTGAGTGTAGGAACAGAGATGGAAGATGCAGGAGCAGGGATGGAGGGTGGAGGAGCAGAAATGGAGGGTGGGAGCAGGGATGGATGATGGGTGCCTTGGGTGGATGTCAGGAATGGCTGGTGGGTGCCAGGAAGGGGTGGCAGAGAACCAGAGGACAGCAGAGGCAGCATCAGGGACATCAGGGACATCAGGCTCATGTCCCCTGCAGGCTGAGGCTGTGTGCCAGAGCTGGGGCTGGGCATCACCCAGGGTGATGTGCTGCCCTGGGATCCTGCCCAGCAGGCACAGGAGGGGCAGAGCAGGGCACAGAGGCTCCCATAACTTTGTGTTCCTCCCTTCCTTCTCCTGTTGGAGCCCCCCACCAAACCTCCCCTGTGCTGTGCCAGCTGGGCACGGGGGCACACGGCCACTCCGGGCTCTCCCTTTATTTCTCATTGCCCACTGGGGGAGAGCAGCAGCAGCTCCAGCCCCAGGAGGGCCTGGAGAGCTGGGATTGGAGACACCTCATGGGGATCACCCAAATGGCCAAAATTCCCTTTGCTGGGTGAAGCCGTGGTCACCACCGGAGCATTCTAACCTCATCCCCCTGATTTCTGTTGTGCTCCCATGAAAAAATGAAGGGACTTTGTCTGACAAGGCTCCAAGGAGCTGGAGAGCTGTATAAGCATTTTACAACCCCGAGCACATCAAACCTTCCCCACTCCCCCCCACCTCCCTCACAGAACGCCTGCCCCTCCCACCCTCCCCAAAATCCCCCCCAAATCCCTCCCGAGCACCCCGGAGCCGCGGCGATGTCTGAGCTCAGAGTTGCGAGCACAGGGGGAGCCTCTCCCCTTGCCAAGCGCTGCCAGCCTCAGGCTAAGCTGCTTACAGGGCTCCTGCCAATCCAGCCGTGCTGCCAGGCTGCCACTTCCCCACCCCCTCCCCGGCTCTGCTTCCCACCTTTCCCATGTCTTTATCCCAAGGATTCCTCTCCGAGCCCCCGGTGAGTGCAGCAGGATCCTGTGGAGCTGCACGGGACACAGAGCCCAGTCCAGTGTCCAAGCTGCAGGAATGGCAGCCCAGAGCAGTGTCCAGTGTGTCCCACCCCTCCCACCCAGCCCACGTCCACAGCAGTGTCCGAGTCCGCACATCCAGGGAGGGTTGGGAGCGACTGCAGAGGTCACGGAGAGGGAGGAAGGTTGGTGGTCAGCAGCTGCTACAAGGAAGAGCCGGGCAGGTTCAACGTGGAGCAAGGAGGAGGGAAAAAACCCAAGAACCAACTGAAAAGGAGGCAAAGGGAGGACGCCGGGATTCGGGGATGGATCTCTACCTTCTAGGCCACAGCCAGCATGGGACAGGAAAGGGACAGTCAGCGGTTGGTTGGCGGAGGGTTGGTTTTGTGTCACTCACGATAGAAAACATATTCGGTGTAAGAGGTCCAGATCCTGTCGTCCGTCTGCTCGTGGGCGAAGGCACAGGTGCCCGTGGAGTTGCAGGCCACCATGTGGAAGCCGGCATCGGCCAGTTTGTCAAAGGCTTGCTCCAGGAAGGTGAATTTGAGGTAGTACCTGGACGTGTACCTCTCCGGGGGCCTGTCCGGGTCCCTGCTCTCGTTCAAGGTGTCCCCAAAGACCTCCTTGGCCAGCGAGGTCTTGCCGCACACCATGATCCGGGCTACCCTGCGGAACTTGGCGTCCGTCTGGCTGTCCCTGCCCAGCGTGTAGGAGCCGCGGTAGCCGATGGTGATGAACCCTGCCCTGCGGCCCTCGGTGCCCACGCTGGGCAGAGCGGTGGCAGCGGCCGAGCCCAGGCTGCGTGCGGCGTCCGCGCCCGGGGACGGCTCCTCGGGGTCGCTCTGGCACGGATCGTCCCCCAGCGAGTTCTGCTCGCTGAGCTTGGGCACCAGCAGCTTCGCCAGCTCGGGCAGCATGAAGTACTCGGCCTCGCGCTGCAGGCGGCCACGCTCCGGGAAGTGCTCGGGCAGCACCAGCTGCTGGTCCCTCATGTAATCCAGGATGTAGCGGAACAGGAACCCGTCCCGGTCCACGAAGAAGCGGCCCTTGCTGTCGCGGGCCAGCGAGCGCGTGCTCTGCTGCGTGAACATCTGCCAGAGGCGTGAGCCGGGCACGCTGAGCAGCGTGGGCAGCCGGGTGATGTACACCTGCCCGCCCACGTTCAGCTCGATGATCTCAGGGAAGGGGCTGCTGTCCTCGCCGCCTTTGGCACAGCTCGCGGGCTCCGCCAGGGCCATGGTGAGCTCCCGCTGCTCCCTCCTGCAGCACAAACCATCAAAACCGTGTCAGAACTGCCAGAAAACACAGCCCACCGCCCTGATCCCGGCTGGCTGCAGGGCATCCCAAGCCATTGTCCCAGTCCCAGGTGATTGGAAACGATCCCAAGCCAGATCACACATGGAATCATAGAATTGTTTAGATTGGAAAAGCTCTCTAAGATCATGGAGTCCAACCCGGCACTGCCAAGCCGCTGCTAAATGCCTGGTTTGGGTCAGCAGGCAGGGCAGGACCCGATCCTTGTCTCTCCAGGAGTCTGGAAGTCATCTCTCTTCCCCGATCCCCGGCTCCTGGAACAAGCAGCATTATCCACAGCCACCTCCCCTACCGTGGCACACTGCCCGTGCCGTCTCCACCTGAGCTCTCCAGGCAGCAGAGGGGCTCGGCCTCTGCCCAGGAAGGTGCAGGGACGTGGGGCTGCTGTCAACAACAGGAAAGGCAGGGCGGTCACACCCTGGGGACCCGCCAGCCCCGCATCCTGCAGCTGCCGAGGGAGGAGTTCCCGTGCAGGGGCCCCGCAGAGCCGGGGCTGGAGGGGCTGTGGGGCCACACAGGGAACAGCCCGGGGGTGCTGGGGAACAGCAGCACCAGCTCCCTGAAGGACAGAGGGACAGAGCCTTTGGCACTCCTGCTCTGTCCTTGCTCCTGAAAAGTGCTCAACGCGGACTCGCAGCCAAGCTGGGAGATGGCAGAACCTCTCCAAGGGGCTGGGACCAAGACAAATCCTGGGCTGCTGCTACAGCAATTGCTCCGTGGCAGATGCCACGGATTTGTACATTTTCCAAAGGCAAGCCGGTTCTTGGATGTCTCTTGACACTGCAAATCAGCAGCTTACATAAACCTGGCTCAGCAGCCGGAGCCTGGATCCATGCCGTGCTCTGTGCAGGCATTTGGGAGAGCACGGAGGGAGGGGGTTCCCTGAGCTGACCTCCAGCTCTGCCCCCTCCCTGGGTGATCTCAGGGCTGCCCTGGGTCTGCTCGGAGGTTGGGACCCCGCAGGACCGGCCCCACACCCAAGGAACAGCCCAAGGGCTCGTCCCGTCCCCATGTCCTGCCGCAAAGATTCCCAGGAGCTGCTCCAAAGGATCCCAACACAAATTCTGGAGCAACTAAAGGACAAAGACAGAACTCTGTGGGCACTTTGGGTACGGGGGCAGAGCTGAGCCCGCGTTCCACTGCTCCTCCCGGCTCACAGGGAGAATCGTCTTTGAGCAAGGAGTGACTTGGGCAAGGAAGAGACGGAAGGATGGAAAGAGGATCAGCGCGGTCCCGGCTTCCCGGTCCCCTCCCGCAGTGCCTCTGGCTCCCTTTCCCTGGCCATTCCATGCCCACGGCACAGCCCAGCGGGCAGCAGCCGCCCGTGCCCGGAGCTCGCATCCCTTTGTCAGGCTGGGGGGCTGCTCATGGTGGGCTGGGGGCTCGGGGGGCGCGGGCAGAGCGGCCCCGCTGTCCCCTCTGCCCGCCCCAGGCGCGGACCCGGCGGTGACAGCGGCGGGGACTGAGCGGGGACAGCGGCGGGGACAGCGGCGGGGACAGCCCCGCTCAGCCCGGCTCAGCCCCGCAGCCGTCCCGGCGCTCTCCGGCCGCGGGACCCCGACCCCGCCGCCCCCGTTACCTCGGCAGGGCGGCCCGGCCGCTCCGCTGCGCTCCCGCCGTGCGCTCCGGCCGCGCCGCTCCCGCCGCTGCTCTCCGCCCGCCCGGCCCCGGCCCCGCCGCTTTATGGCCGGGGAGGCGGCGAGCGCCGTCCCCCGCTGTGCCCGGGACCGCCTTCCCCCGCCTGCCTCCGCCTCCATCCGACCAGCCCCCACCGTCCCCGCGTCCCCTGAGAGCGCATCCCGCTCCCGTGTGAGCCCATCCCGCTCCTGTGAGCGCATCCCGCTCCTGCATCCCTTGACAGCCCATCCCGCTTCTGTGTGAGCACATCCCGCTCCCGTGTGAGCCCATCCCGCTCCTGCATCCCTTGTCAGCCCATCCCGCTCCTCTGTGAGCGCAACTCGCATCTCCTGTCAGCCCATCCCGCTCCCGCATCCCCCGTGAGCCCATCCCGCTCCCGCATCCCCTGTGAGCCCATCCCGCATCCCCTGTGAGCCCATCCCGTTCCTGTGTGAGCACATCCCGCTCCCGCATCCCCTGTGAGCCCATCCCGTTCTCCTGTGAGCCCATCCCGCTTCCACACCCCCCCATCATCCCCCGTCCCCGCATCCTCCCCGCTCTGGTACCGGGCGGGACTGACGGGAATTCCAGAGGCACCCTCGCCATCGCCTGGGAATGCAGCAGGGCTTGTGAAAAAGGAGGGAGAGGGACGCGCCCAGATGGTGCCAGGACAAAAGGGGAACAGTTTTAAACTAAAAGAATGGGGATTTAGGTGGGATACTGGAAAGAAATTCCCCCCTGTGAGGGTGGGCAGGCCCTGGCACAGGGTGCCCAGAGAAGTTGTAGCTGCCCCTGGATCCCTGGGAATGTCCAAGGCCAGGCTGGACACTGGGGCTTGGAGCAACCTGGGATAGTGGAAGTTGTCCCTGCCATGGCAGGGGGTGGAACTGGATGAGCTTTAAGGTTCCTTCCAACCCAAACCATTCCATGATTCCATAATTCCAAACCCAGCCAGCAAAAACCTTTCAGCAGCCAAACTCTTGCTACTCCATGGATGATTTTATATTGTTGAGCTGGAGGGACTGAAATTCCCTTTCCCAAGGTAGGAATGACACAGTGGGATCAGAAGGAGCTTAGGCTGCTGTGGCAGCCTCTTTGTCCAGGCTGGAAAAACCAAGCAAGGAAAGAGTATCCAGCTCTTTTTAATTTACTGGAAAATTCCGGTTTTATGTGAATCCAGGAAAATATGACAACTCCAAACAACATCCCAATATTTACACGTTTCCTGGAAGTCCTATGAAACTTAAATCCCAACGTTCTTTGACAGCAGAGCTGGCCTGAGTTCATCCATGAATTTTTGTCCCTGTTAAATTTTATAAGAGCAGAAGATGAGATTTTTTTCTTCACCTACAATTCAAACCCCTGAGTCTGGGCACTCACATCCAAGGAATTTTTCTGTTTGGGTTGCTCCTTGTTGTTTTCTTGTATCCCAGGGATGTTTGATTATTTTCCCATAAATTGCAGGAACTGTGTCCCGTAGATATTTTGTGGGATGCATTTACAGATGGGGGAGAGTTATAAACCAGACCAATTTGTTGGATGGATGGATGGATGGATGGATGGATGGAAGGATGGATGGATGGATGGATGGATGGATGGATGGATGGATGGATGGACGGATGGATGGAGATTTGCTCAAAAGGTACTTGAAGCATTTTTGAAATTGGCCTGGAGGAAAGTTTACCCACCATGGGCCTGTTTGATTTTTGGGATTGGGATGAAATCCAGAATGGTTTTGTCCCATTTTTCTGGAGGTCTGATCCAATGTAACTGCAAGTTCATCAAAGAATTCCCAGGGAATTTTCAGCTCTCCTGGCTCACAGCTCCCTGTCTCGGGGAGATGCTGTGACCCCAGCCATGGTTACTGCTCCAGCCCAGTGCCTCATCCTGGGCAGCTGTGCCATGGCTTGGCAATGAAGAAATCTTTCCTAAAATCAAATTTAAACTGATTTATTCTGGAGGCTGTGTTGGAAGAGCTGGGATGGGAGCTCAGGACAGGCCTAGTCACAGAAGCAACGACGGCACTTCCCATTCTTTTCTCCCTTTCCCTTTCCCTTTCCCTTTCCCTTTCCCCAGCTGCCTCTGTACTTTTTCCTCACATGCCTGAGGCTCATGGGGGGCAAAAATTGCACCCAAATTGGTGCACATATTCCCATGAACTGATGTGGAAATCATGGACACCATCCAGGCACTGCTGATGTGTCCAGAGGCAACTGGGAATGGGATCTCCAGGGAAGGGGAAGATGTTTGGCACCGTGGAAATGACCAAGGGGCCTGGAAACTCAGGAGAAGCTGCCAGGAGTTTCATAAAGCAGCTTTTACAAGGTCTTCCAAGAAAAGTGGAGCAGGAATTTGGGTCCCTCTCTGCCTTCTGAAGACTTTTATCAGCCACAAGAGTGGCAGATGATTCATCCCCATCCCAAGAGAAGGCAGGGAAGGGTTTAATGAGGGTTTGTTTGTGTCCACTCTGGGATTCCACAGTGATTGCAAGGAAGGCCCTGGAGTCACTTCCTGGCTGCTATTCCCATGTTTTCCAAGCTTGGACACAAATCCCTTCATCCCATGGTGCCTCATCCTCCTTATCCCCCTCCAGAGAGTTCTGCCCACTCCCCAGCACTGCTAAAATCCCGTTGTGCTGCCCCAAAACTCCTCAAAACCTTCTGAAATCTGCATTTTTACAGATTGAGGAGTGTAAACTGGAAGTGAGACACAAATGTTTGATTTTCCATTGCTTGATTTTCCTTGGCTAAAAAAGCCCAAAATCCAATAAATTGATTGTGAGCCATGCTGGGATGAGGATCCCATGACCCACCACAATGCAAGGATGTTACCCCAGAGCCCTGATGCTGCTCCATCCATTCCTTATCCAGAGATAACAAAGGGAATTGCCAGTGGAGGCAGGAATATTTACCAGAGGAAAATCCCCTAATTCATGGGCGTAGAAGGGTCCACACAGAGGTTCAGATTCCTCGGTGCCACAGCTGTGATTCACAAGCCAGGGTTGGAGACAGGAATCTTTCATCCTTAAACAAAGTGGAGCTAAAAAGTCCTAAAAAGGCAACAGAATCCCTGAGTGCCAGACTCCTGTGGGGCACGGAATTATTTTTAGGACATTTGGGGCACTGCAGTATTTTTATAGGTTTGGGGCACTGAATAATTTTAAAGACATTTGGGGCACTGAATTATTTTTAATCCCTTCAGGGTCTTCTGTCTGTTTGTCCATCAGTGGGAAAATCCCTCTTGGCAGCATCCCTGCTCCTCCTGGTGCTCCCAGCCCTGTCTCCCTCTTCCCCATCCTCATTCTCCCCCCGTGCAGGGTTTTCCTCTCTGGGTTAATTAAAACCCCACCATGGGGTTTGGGGTGAGAAGAGCTCATGCTTGAGACAGGAACTCAGCCTTAAATCACTGGCACCGTGCAGGCTCCCAGATTCCCAAAATTCCACAGGAAACTCCCCCCAGCATCCCCAAACTCCACATTTTGGTCTTTCCCTCCTCCTGGAGCCGCCAGCTCTGACAGAGGCAATAGAGGAGACAGAGGTGACAGAAGTGACAGAGGTGACAATGGTGACAGAGGTGACAGACGTGACAGAAGCAATAGAGGTGACCGAGGTGACAGAAACGATGTCCCTGATGTGGCTGTGCCCGAGCCACCCCCGTGCCTCCCTGCGCCTCCATGGACCTCCTGGAAGCCGCAGCCGCTGCAGCTACAGGACAATTCTACATTTCTACATCTCTATCTACTGATGAGGGTCTTACTCTTCTAGTTTATTAATTACAATCAACTTCCAATCTTTAGAATCTGGTTTAAATCCAGAGAAGAGTAATAAACATAATCTTATTCACACTAGCCCTATCACTGACCCTAAGCATCCTCCTAACTGCAATAAACTTTTGACTCGCCCAAATAACCCCGGACTCATAAAAACTATCCCCATACGAATGAGGATTCGACCCCCGAGGATCTGCTTGACTCCCCTTTTCAATCTGCCTCTTCCTAGCTGCTATACAAAGGGTTAATCTGCTCTGCCCGGAGCTCAGGTGCTCGGCAGCCCCGGGGAGCAGCAGCCACCCCCCTGGCCCCGGCGGGCCGGAGCTCCTTCAATAATTCAATAAATTCAATAATTCACGGGCCCGTCTGGTCTGGCCGCTCTCAGCAGCCATTGCTACCCCGCCCCGTGATTGTCGTGGCTCTTTGGTGACAGATCGGCTTGGACAGGGCAGGAAAAAGGCTCTGCTCAGCTTTAAGTGGCTCCTCATTAGGGGAGCTCAGCACAGGGAGGTGAGGGCAGGGCTGGGAACTCCTCCCGACAGAGCCAGGGCTTGGGGCATCACCACAGGAGGGTTTTCAGGGTTTCCTGCTGTGCTCTGGTGGGACCGGAGTTGTCACCATGAGGGTGATGGAAATGCTGTGTCAGGGACCTGCTTCCATCCTGAATTTGCTGAGAGAAACAAAGGAGAGTCCATTCATGCCATGCCATGCCATGCCATGCCAATCCCATCCCATCGCATTATTCCATCCCATCCCATCCCATCCCATCCCACCCCATCCCATCCCACCCCATCCCTGGATGGACACTTTGGAACTGCTCATCCCTAAGGCAGAGATGTCTTTCAGACCTTTCCTTATGGCCTCGTCCAAGCTGAGCAATTAAAATCCCAATTAAGGAGCACAGACACCTCTGGATTTCAGGCCAGAGCTGCCAGCTGGGGCAGGGTTGGGAATATATTTGAGCCTCAGAGGGGAAGGGGTGAGGAATGGCCTGGCCAGAGCAGGAGCAGCCCCTGAAGAGCAGCACGGAGCCAGAGGAACAAGGGACACCAAGGCCTCCCAGTTTCTCTGCCTTGCACTCTCTGCCAGCATTCTGGAGGACTTTTCCCTCCAAGGGAATTCTCCAGGCTGAATTCTGCTCCCAGAACAGGAGAACCCAGTGAGTCCAGCCTTTTCCTCCTTTTCCTGAAGCAGGTCCCATGACTTTTGCCTTCTCACTCCGCTACAAGTGCCTGGGTACTCTGCAGGGTCCAGAGAAATCTCCAGCAAACAATAAAAATTAATGGGTTAAAAAAAATCTTGTGAAAACCTCATGGGATTTCTGGGATGTGGATCATCCCCACGGTGAGCTGGGAACAACCTGGGCCACCAAACTCCCCCCAAACACTGGATTGCCACGCACAGAGGATTTATTTCGGTGCTGTTCAGAAAGGCCCAGCTGAGATGGGATAAGGAGAAGGGAGGAGGTGGCAGGTGGGTGACAGGAGGGGTCTGGGGGGGCCTGGGGCAGACAGTCTGTTCCTCAGGCTCTGCCAAGGCCCTGCCCTGGCATGCAGGTGCCAGCTGGCTGCCAGGGCCAGCCTGGAATGCTGCAGGGACAGGAACAGGGACAGGGGGATCTGTCTGGGCAGGAAGGAACCCCTGAGAGCAAACCCAGCTGTGCCCTCCCCTCTCTCCTGCAGCTGGGAGGGATTCAGTCCCACACATCTCCAGCTTTCCTGGCTTGGACCAGGCTCAGGAGAGTGCTGAGATCCTTCTCCTCTTCACTCATTTCCTCCCAGGAAGGGCTGCCCAGCACTGGGAAAGTCTTTCCAGGGCAGTGCTGGAGTCCCATCCCTGGAGGGATGTAAAGGCCCTGTGGATGTGGCACTTGGGGACGTGGCTCACAGCTGGAGGAATGGCTGGGTTTGATGGTCCCAGAGGGCTTTTCCAGCCTCAGGGATTCTGTCATCTCCAGTCCAAATGGGCTTGTCCTTCTGTCCTTTCCACTCCTTCCCATGCCACCCTCACCCTTCAGAACAGAGTCCCTGTCCCTTTGTCCCCTGGAGCTGCTTTCCCAGTGTCCCAGAGGGTCAGGGACACGTGCAGAGCCACCCTGAGGAGGGCCAGCCCAGCCAGGAGAGCATTCCCTGTGCTGGGAACATCAACCCCAGCCAGGAGAACATTCCCTGTGCTGGGAATATCAAACCTAGCCCAGCCAGGAGAGCATCCCCTGTGCTGGGAACATCAACCCCAGCCAGGAGAACATTCCCAATGCTGGGAACATCAACTCCATCTAGGAGAACATTCCCTGTACTGGCAACATCAGTTCCACTCCAGCCAGGAGAACTGTGACGGTGTTCACAGGAGTCCTAGGATGAGGGAAGAGACGAGGATCTGACTCCATCTTTCAGAAGGCTGAATTATTATTTTATGGTATATATTATATTAAAACTATACTAAAAGAATAGAAGAAAGGATTTCATCAGAAGGCTGGCTAAGAATAGAAAAAGAAAGAATGATAACAAAGGTTTGTGGCTCGGCTCTCCGTCCGAGCCAGCTGACTGTGATTGGCCATTAATTAGAAACAACCACATGAGACCAATCACAGATGCACCCGTTGCATTCCACAGCAGCAGATAATCAATGTTTATATTTTGTTCTTGAAGCTTCTCAGCTTCTCAAGAGGAAAAATCCTAAAGAAAGGATTTTTTATAAAAGATGTCTGTGACAGAGAACATTCCCTGTGCTGGGAACATCAGCCCCAGCCCTGCTGGCCGTGCAGCTGCAGCTGGGCAGGGACAGGCCCAGGAGCACCAATGTCCCTGTGCCAGCCGGGGTGGATTTTGGAAGGCACAGCCCTACCCCAGCACCGTGCCAGGGAAGTTGTTGGCCCATTTCCCTGGCTGTGTGCCCCGTGTGCCTGATGGCTCAGGCAGATCCAGCAGTGCCAGTGCTCCAGGGACACAGGGCTGGGAATGGAGCATTGCTTGGGCTTGGAGGGGGTTTGGAGCACTGCTCCCATTTCCTTGGGGCAGCTCCCCAGATCCCAGCCCAGTTTGGCATAACTGTTCCTCTGAGAGTGGTTTGGAAGGGCAGAGCCCTGCAGGGACAGAACCTGGCATGGGGACAGAACTCTGGAGCTTCCTAAATGGACAATTTATCCTTCCAAACTTGAGAGAAGGATCAAAAATCCCCAAATCTGGATGGGAAGAGACCTTGAAGCCCATCTCATCCCAAGCCCTGCCATGGGCAGGGACCCCTTGGAAGGGTGGGGTGGCAGTGACTGGGCTGTGCTGCTGTCCCCTAGTGGCGCCAGTGCCAGGAGGGGTCAGGGACCTCAGGGACTTGAGTGACAAAGGGACATTTCTGGGCATTCCCAGGGTGTTCTCTGCCAGTTCCCTGAGCCTGCCTGGCTCCTGGTTCTCCTCTCAGGACCATTTGGAGGTGGGGCAAAGAACAATTTTTGGAGAAAAGTCTCCCCGCTTCCCTCTGGCCCAGGAGGAGCCTGGCACAAGAGCAGTGCAGGGATTTGGGATCTTGGTGACCCTGCTGGATGTGAAACCCTTTCCAAGGGCTTTCATTCCCAACAGAGCTTGGATTTGGCCCTGGGTGAGTTTTCCTGGAGGATCTGCAGCATCTCCCAGGCAGGCTGTGCTCCTCCATCCCAACTGTGACAGGTGATAGCCATGACAAGGGACAGGATGAGAGCAAACAGCCTCAGGTTGTGCCAGAGGAGCTCCAGGTTGGATGTTAGGGAGGATTTCCCCACAGAAAAGCTCATCCAGCCCCAGAGTCCCCATTCCTTCAGAGATTTCCCAGCCCTGTGGCACTTGGGGACAGGCTTGGGGTGGCCTTGGCAGAGTCAATTGCTGGAGCTGGAGCCATCATTCCAATTTATCCAAAGAGTCAAGGAGCAAAATCCATGGAATTCCAGCTGATCAGCTCCTGTGGGATGCTCAGATGATTCCAACTTTTCCCTGTGTCCAATTCTGTCTCCCCTCCCCCCCAATATATAATTAAATACAATTAATCTGATTATCTGTACAGTCTATCAGAAAAAGAAATCTTAATAGCCTGCTCAGTGTGATGAATTAATAGATATTAATTAGAATTCATGACGTTTATCACCATCTCACTGGGCTGGAACTCTGAAAACATTGGGGGAAAGAGGGAAAATTCTCATTTTTAGGTTTATGTTTGTCACATTCACATCTTCTGGAAAAATCCCTTCTCCCAGGATTTTTCTCCTCCAAGAAAGCTGAGAAGCCTCAGAGAAAAATCCTGGGCGAAGGGATTTTTCCAGAAAATGTGAACGTCACAAATGTCAGATCAAACCTTTATCTCATCTGGACGTGTGTGACACAAAGTTCCACCCTTGTGACACCCAGGTGGTGACACAAACAGCCAAAAAAGGGCCATAAATGGCTGTGGGGTCACCTGCAGGTGGTCCAGAGGTGGGTGAATATTTTTCAATTCTGCTGGAGGCTGCTGAGGTGGGAAGAGGATATTTCCATGAGTGTTAGGTCTCATTGGGTGCTCAGGGATTTGGGAACGTCCCAGTCTGTGATCCCCACCCCTCTTGGGGATTTGGGAATGTCCCAGTCTGTGATCCCTTCCCCTCACTCAGGGATTTGGGGATATCCCAGTCTGTGATCCCCACTACTTTTGGGGATTTGAGAATATCCCAGTCTGTGATCCCCACCCGTCACTCGGGCTCTCTCCATTTGCTGGATGTGTTTACTCGAGGGGAAAAATGAAAGAAAGAAGAGTGGGGCCATAAAGCTGCGGCAGTTTAAAGCTGTGGCAGCTCTGGCTGTGCGGGACATAAACCAGGAGCGAGGGAAGGGAGAGAGGGAAGGAGGGGAGGGAATGTGGCCGCAGGAGCCGGCAGGGGTGGCCCGGAGCAGGCAGAGCCTTTCCGCGATTCCCAGCACCCTCTAGTGGGATCTCTGCCTCCGGAGCATCCCAAAAAGCCACCGAGCATCCCAAACACCTGGCACACGGGGCAGGGTGAGGGTGTGCAGCCCTGGCACCCGCCAGGGGCTCGGGATCCCCTCCAGGGCTGCCCAGGCAGAAAGGGCAAGGTCCCTGTGGCATCGGGAGCTTTTCCAGAGGAAGGGAGAGCCCTGGAATTGTCCACACTGCAAAAATCAGGGCCCCACGGTGCCCCAGGAGCTGAGTCCCCCCTGTCCCCTCCTGTCCCCTCCTGTCCCCTCCTGTCCCTTCTGCTCCCTGGATGGTCAGTGGAGCCAGGGCTCAGATCAGAGCACCCCGGGAATGCTCTGGGATGAAAGAGCCCCCAAAAATCAGGGATGGAGCCAGGGTTGGTTCTCCAGGCAGTACAGGGGATCAGCTCAGGGCTCCAGGGTGGGAGATGCCAAATGCTGCAGCTTCCCTGCATCCCTGGGCGTTCTTCCTTCCTGCTGCAAAGCAAGAACCCTGGAGGAATGGGAAATCATCCTGGGGGGATTTGCCATTAAAGGATATGAGGCAAAACCCATTCCTGCTCTTCCCTGGAACAAAGCAGTGCCTGCTTGGCCTCATTATTTTTAGAGTGAAAAATGGAATAATGGAATGGTTTGGATGGGAAGGGACTTGTCTTAGGTCAGAAAGGCAAGATGTTATTGGGGTGTGTGTTCATTCATCTGTCAGAGCTGGGGCAGTTCTCTGCTGTCCATGGGGCAGGTTTTTCTTTCTCTCTCCCACAGCCAACCCTCCCTGCAGGAGATCTCTGCTGTCCATGGCCACCGAGTGTCCCTGCAGGGCTGATCCAATCCCAGCATCCCATGGGGAGATGCTCCGCCCAGGGGAGGAGCCAAGCATTCCTCCCTGGATCCAATCTGGGCCTGGCACGGCACAGCAGCCTTTGCCCCCTGCATTGCCAGAGGAGCAGCTTTCTGCTGCCCTGCATGGCCAGAGGGAGCCCAGGCCCATCTGCAGCAGCCCTGGAGCTGCAGAGGAAAACTCCCCCCTTGTGCAGGATCCCTGCTGCAGCAGAGCCACAGCTGGCACTGCAGGAGGGCTGAGCCCCCATGGGATGGGGCTGGGACACCGCCCTGGCACACAGGCGGCAGGGACTGCTCTCACTCTGGCAGTGGGGTGGTTTTTTTTGTTTGTACTATTGCATTTTTACTTTTATTTTTCCTAATAAAGAACTGTTATTCCTACTTCCACATCTTTGCCTGAGAGCCCCTTAATTTCAAAATTATAATAATTCAGAGGAAGGGGTTTACATTTTCCATTTCAAGGGAGGCTCCTGCCTTCCTGAGCAGACACCTGGCTTTTCAAACCAGGACAGACTTTAGAGCTCATCCCATCCCAGCCCTGCCATGGCAGGGACACCTCCCACTGTCCCAGGCTGCACCAGCCCCAAAGTCCAGCCACTGCCAGGGGTCCAGGGGCAGCCACAGCCTGTTTTCCTGACTAGACCTGGATGAGGTCTGTCACTGTGATATTTTCTGAAAAATCCCTTCACCAGGATTTCTTCTCCTGGGAAGGTGGGAAGCCTCAGCTTCTCCATGTTTTGATGCACTGGAATGTGGTCTGGAGATTGTTTATCCAAACATGTGAATTGGTTTTAATTAATGACCAATCACCATCAGCTGTGCTGGACTCTGAGGAGTCAGTCATGGGTTTTTATTATTCATTCTTGTGAGGCTTTCTGATGTCTCCTTTCTTTAGTATAGTTTTAGTATAGAATTTCTTTTAGTATTATATAATATCATAAAATAATAAATCAGTCTTCTGAGAACATGGAGTCAAATCATCATCTCTCACCTCATCCTGGGGACCCTCAAGCACCACAGAGATCTTGCAGAGCAGAGGCTGCCCTTGCTGGGATCAGCCATTCCAGCCCTCCTGGGTGATCCTTTGTAAGACTCCAATCAATTTTCCTGAACTGTTGGAGCCATTTTTCCTACTGGAATCCTGAGGCTGTGGCTTCCCCAGGGCAATTCCATGTGACCTGAAAGGCTGCTGCTCTGTGTGTCTTAAAGCTTTGCCTCTTCATTTGCGGAGTGGCTTTTGTCCCCAAGCTCTGGGTTTGGGGACAAATAACACCTTGGAACTTTATGGGGTATGGAACAGAACAAATGGCTTCTCCTAAAATATTTTCTACCCTCCATAAATCTTGATTCTGCTGCTCTATCATTTCCTAACACGAAGCAGCTCAAAACCCAGGAAAAAAAAATTGATTGGTGAGGTTTTTATATCCCAAGTGTGATTCCTGTGTGGCAAAGACGAGAGGGCAAAAATTCACTTTTCAGTGTGTGCACATGCAGATCCCACTCGGCTGCTGCTGCCTCCAGCCATCCTCTCCAGGAGAGGGGATGGGATGGGAGCAAGGCCAGGTCATGCCTCATCCATCTCCTGCCAGGGAGCTGCTTCCTGACCTAATTTCCCATCGCCAGCTGCCTCCAGGCTGTTGCTCCACAGCCTGTGAGGAATCCCCCACCAGTGGCTTCTCCACAGTCCTGCTCCTCATCCAGGCTCTGGAGGGATGGGCAGGAGAGCTGCAAATCTGGGAATGTCAGGAGGAGTTAACGGGAGCCTCTGCACTACCCCAGTTTGAGCTCTTGGATCTTATAATCATGGAAAGGTTTGGCTTTGGGAAGGAATATCATCTATTTAATCTGTTTCCACCCTCCCAGCTTTTCAGAGCTGTCTGCAAGGTGGTTTCACCCAGAAGAGCCTGGAAAAGGCAATTTCTGCATCTTCCCATGGGTTTTGCCAATTTCTCTCCCAAAAACGAAGCGGGAACACCTCCAATCCCAAACTCTGCTCGTTGCCAGCAGGGAAGAGGGGAGAAATCAGCTTTCCTGGGATGAAGCTCCAGCACAGGGCCCAGGTTTGTCTCTGTGTGCAAGAAAGCAAACCGAGGGCTGAAGACAAAGAGCCGCCCTTGAATGCAGCGAGGCTCAGAGCACACGAGCAGAGCGAGAGAAATCTTCATGAAAAATGAACGAGGAGCAGGCGGCTGCAGGGAGAGGAAGCGCCCGCAGTTATCTGGGGCATGAAGAAACCCAGCAGGCCAGAAAAATGTGAGCAGGGAGCAGCGGAGGTGAAAAGCGAGGCTTTATGTTTAATTAATCACCCTGTTTGCGTTGGAAGGGCGGCGTCCTGCTGGGGACAGAGGGACAGAGGGACAGAGGGACAGCAGGGACAGCCAGGCCTGGCTGTGCCACCGAGTGCCACCATTGCCACTGGATCCTGGTGTCCTGTTGGAGCCCTGGGTGCTGAGAATTCCAGACTTTCTGTGCTCACAGACACTGACCCCCAGGAGAACTCTGCATTGACCTGAGGCCATGGAGAGGATTCCAAAATGGAATGATAGAACTCTAAAATGAAATTATAGCACTGGGATTGTGGGTGTGGGTTTTGAATAGAAGTGTGTGATATCACAGGGTGGAAAACTCAGAGTTTAAGGGTTTAGAATATAGTAATATATATAAATAATATAGTAATATTATTTTTAAGGGTTTAGAATATAGTAATATATATAAATAATATAGTAATATTATTTTAAGGTTTAGAATATAGTAATATATATATATAAATAATATAGTAATTTTATTTTTTAAAGGTTTAGAATATAGTAATATGTATAAATAATATAGTAATATTATTTTTAAGGGTTTAGAATAGAGGAATATATATAAATAATATAGTAACATTATTTTTTAAAGGTTTAGAATATAGTAATATATATAAATAATATAGTAATATTTTTAAGTGTTTAGAATATAGTAATATATATAAATAATATAATAATATTATTTTTAAGAGTTTAGAATGTAGTAATATATATAAATAATATAATAATATTATTTTTTAAGGTTTATAATATAGTAATATATAAATAATATAGTAATATTATTTTTAAAATATTTAGAATATAGTTATATGTATAAATAATACAGTAATATTACTTTTAAGGGTTTAGAATATAGTAATATATATAAAACAAGATGGAGGTTTTAGGGTGGAGGCTGCTCCTTCTCCACCTTCTTCTCCTTGGGTTTGGGTGGTTTTGTGTAACTGGATAAAAAAAATCTGCATTGCGGGCCATGGGTGGTTGGTTATTGGGTTAAAAGTAAAAATAATTTAGGTGCCATTTCTTAATTGGACAGTTTATCCTTGTAGAGAGAGAGAGAGACAGGTCTCCATTTTTAGTTTGTTAGAGTGAAGTGCTGTAGAACTCAGGGTTTGCGAAATTATAATTTAGATAAAAACTAATAAACATCGGAGTCCAAACAAAAAATACCATCTCATGCATTTAATCCCAATCCTAGCAAAAGAAACCCCAAAAACTCCACAGTGTCCCATGCAGTTTTCCCTTTTCTGTGATTTTTTGGGATGATCTAAATCAGTGGAGCCTGTGCTGCACAAACCCTCAGTGCTGAACATCCACACAAGAAAAGCCCATGGGAGGAGGCAGTGCCAGGGCTGGAGGGTTGGGATGTCTGGGATTTTCCTGCCTTTGGCACTGGGAGGGGAATTTCAAAAGAAAGATAAAGAAAAATAGAAAGAAAAATCCCAACCAAATCCTCCCCGGAGCTGCAGTTCCGTGCTTGTTGGGTGACAGGTGAGCTCAGATGGAGGAACCATTTCCCTCTAGAAAGACTGGCATGTTAAAACCAAGAAATAGGAAATGGAGGTGATTTAACCCTGATCCTGACTCTTTCTAACCAAGAAATAGTAAATGGAAGTGCTTTAATCCCTATTTCACGCTTTTTATCAGAGAAATAGGAAATGGAGGTGATTTAACCCTGATTTTGACTCTGTTTAACAAAACGAAGAGGAAATGAAGGAGGATCTAACCCAATTTTGACTCTTTAACCAAACAAAGAGGAAATGAAGGGGAATTTAACCCCAGTTCTGACTCTTTAACCAAACAAAGAGGAAATTAAAGGGAATTTAACCCCGATTTTGACTCTTTAACCAAACAAAGAGAAAATTTGGTGTGATTTCACTGTGTTTTGCTCCTCTCCCTCTGCAGCTGTGATGCTCCTCCTGCACCTGAGGATTTCCTGCCCCGGCCTCAGCTCAGGGCTTCACCCAGGTCCTTCAGGCTTCCTGTTTTGCTCTCGGAGCTTTCATTTCACCCACAAATCATTTCCTGTTCTGAGGCTCCCCGTGGCCGATCCCCTCCGTTTCTGCTCCTCTCAGGGTAAATCTTTGCCCTCCCCTCCCTGTCCCAATGTGTTTTCCCTTTTCCCAGGGGTGTGGGTGGGTGATGGGGGAGCTCAGGAGCTTTCCTGACATCTTTCAGTCCCTCAGGTTGTCTCTGGATGCTGGGGTGTGCTGGGGCTGTGCTCCTGCTCTGCTGCTGGCAGCTTTTCCATTCCAGCCACGGGAGGTGAGGAGCCTCCCGAATTAACTCATCCAGCAGCACGGAGCCCTCTATTACTCTGCCTTTCCATCATTTCCCTGCAGTTCAAGTGCTGCTCTAAATGAATTAGTGTTGGGAAATGGGTGTGGGGAGGGAAATGCCATTGGAGAGGCTGAAAACCTGACAGGAATGGAGGAACCAGGGTAGCCCAGAAAGGTTCAAAGCGATGTGGTGCTGACAGAATCATTTTAGCAGCAAATCACATTTTATTTTGGGGGGGGGGGGGTCGCAGGCATGGTAGGAATTTTTAATAATTGGGGATGTGATTCTAAGCTCGTTAAATGTGTGGCTGAGCTAAAGGAAGTAACTGGGAGGGAGTTGTTGAGGAGTTCATTGCTTTCAGTTCACTGCAGAGCCACAAATTCAACAACAAATTCCTCCTCCCAAACATTCCCAGTGCCTCTTGTTATTATTATTATTATTATTATTATTATTATTATTATTATTACTACCCTGCAGTCTGTATTTTTATTTACCCCTGGTTCTCACTCAAATATTTGCAAAACCTGATGTTTCAGTTGTATCCCCTTGGTTTTTCTCCTCCCCATGCAGCTCAGAGGCTGTGAAAGGTGGTCGGTGCTGGATTAATCCTCCTCCCAAACATTCCCAGTGCCTGTTGTAAATTTTATTTTATTTTATTTTATTTTATTTTATTTTATTTTATTTTATTTTATTTTCCTGCAGTCTTTATTTTTATTTACCCCTGGTTCTCTCTCAAATATTTACAAAACCCTATGTCTCACTTGTAACCCCTCAGTTTCTCCCCTCCCCATGCAGCTCAGAGGCTGTCAAAGGATGGCTGGTGGTCTCCAGGTGTTTATCCAGGCCTTGGATTGCTGGGAATCCTGATGTTGCTGGGTCTGCTGAGAATGGAGAAGCACCCTGATAACATCTGGAAGGGTTATATACCCCAATACCCCCAGGGTAGGGTTTATATACCCCAATACCCCCAGGGTAGGGTTTATATACCCCAACAACCCATGGTAGGGGTTATATACCCCAGTACCCCCATGGCAGGGGGTTATATACCCCAATACCCCCATGGCAGGTGTTATATACCCCAATAGTCCCATGTCAGGGGTTATATACCCCAATAGCCCCATGGCAGGGGTGGGAAGAAGAGGAGATTTAGGGTGTCTTCCAACCCATCTTCCTGAGAGCTGGGAGTGCCAGAATTCCAGAGAGTTTTGTGTTGGAAGGGACCTTGCAACCCATCCCATTCCCCGGGCCATGGGCAGGGAACCTTCCAGAGCCCAGGGTGCTGCAGCATCCCAGGGATGGGGCAGCTGGAGCTTGTGTGGATCCTCTCTCCATCCTGGCTGTGTTTGGCACGGAGATGTCCCCATGTCCCAGGTGCTGAGGGGATGCTGGGGGGTTTCCTTCCCTCCTGGATCCTCCATCTCTGACTTGGGGAAGTCAGGATGGCCAAAGACCTGACCTGGCCAATACCCGAGTGTGGCGGAGCAGTCACAGTGGCTGGACTTGATTATGGGGTCCTTTTCCAAGCCTGTTCCATGATTCCCTGGTGGTGCATGGACACAGCTCCCAGGGAGGGCCCAGGAGCTCTGGAGCTGTTTTCAGCAGCCCATCTGGCCACGGGGACAGAGCTCCTCGATAGACAACTCCATCAGGGATTTAAAGATTGGATTTACTGAAAGAGGGATTATGGAGGGCTGGAGTCAGCAGGAATTTGTGCCTTTAGGGTGGCATTAAGGTTTTGGGGAAGTGCAGCTTGGATCAGGTTCTCCCTCTCTGCTGCTGGGGCTGGCAGAGCATCGTTAACGTTGGGATAATGAGGGTTTTTATTAATGGGAATGTTCCAGAGGCTTTGGCAACACGCCTGGGGTTTCACAAACGTGAAAATAAATGGGAGAAAGAGCAGCTTCCCAGTTTTACATCCAGAACAAATGAAGTACAGCATGGCTGGCAGGAAAAGTCCCAATGCAGATACCAGATCTGCTGTGACCCCTCATTATCTCGCATTTCCCACAGACGGGGAGATCAGGAGCTCCCACCACACCTGAGAATTCCTTTAGCAGGTGAGCCTGGCTCCTGCAACTGCTTTGGCTCCTCGGGAATTCAGAGTAGGAGATGCCTCCTGGATTTTCAGTCTTTCCCCCCTCATTTGACATCCCACGGGATAAACTGATCATACTGATCTGAAATATTGGTGTATTTTTGCCCACCTCCCCCTGGGAGGCAGAGAGAGAACCTGGCTCTCCTTCCTGTGATTCCCAGCCTGCATTCCTGCCCCCATCGCTCCCCTTTGCTGTGATGTCCTTCAGCCCAGGCAGCTCTTTGCCTTCCCAGATGTATTTTTAGACTGCAGCCTCCTCTCCTTTCACCTTCCTGCAGGCAGGATGAGCGGGATGAGCAGGGTGACCCCTCCACATCCTCCTCTGGATGTGCCAGGGCACAGGAATGGCTCCCACTGCCAGAGGGCAGGGATGGATGGGATGCTGGGAATTGGGAATTGTTCCCTGAAAGGAAACAATTCAGCTGTGGCTGCCCGTGGACCGTGGCAGTGCTCAAGGCCAGGCTGGATGGGGCTGGAAGCCCCCTGGATAATGGAAAGCATTGGAGCAAAATGGGCTTTAAGGTGCCTTCCATCCCAAACCATTCCTTGATTCTCTGATTGTCTCTTCCCCTCACCACCCCTGGAGCCTCCTCCTTGCCCCTTCCTGGCGCCTTGCATGCAGAATTATCCAGAATTATCCCTCTCACCCCTCAGATGGGACCCCCTCAGCAGCTGGAATTCAAACCAGGCTTTCCCTGGCGCCAGCAAACGCTGACACAGCAGATCCAGCCCTGCTGAAGCTCCCGCTGCCTTGACCAAAACATCATGAATATTCATGAGGCAACTAATTAACATGTCCCTGCTTCAATGGCTCCTCATGAAATTCTGTGCCATCCCAGGGGCTGGCACCTGGCTGGAAGTGTCACTTCAAGGTATTTTGGAGCAACCTGGCCAGAGGTGAGCTCGTCTGAGGACTGCAGTGACCCCCATCAGCTCCCCATGGCTGTGAGGGTGATTAGTACCCATAATTAGAAATTCTCCAGGAGGGTCAGGCTGTGCTGCAGAGCTGGGATGGTGCAGAAGGAATTTCCAGCTGTGGGATATTCCAAGTTCAGCAGCCTCCATTGTTCCTTGCACTTAGACAAAGCTTAGTGGCAAAACTGCACCTCGTGTGGCTGGAGAGGCCCTCCAGGAGACAACATCCCTCGGGAAGAGGGAGATGGGAACATTTGTATGGATGGAAACAACGTGGGAAATGCCAGGAGTGTTTCCTGCCTGTCCATTTTCCTTCCCTGCCAGGACATGGCATGCTGGGTTACCCAGATTATCCACACTGCCTCCAGAGGGATTTCTGGGCAGGGCTTTGGGAAGCCTTTCTGGGGTTTCTCTGAGCATGTCCAGTCTGGAGTGAGGAGATCCCAGCAGGATGGGGATTGCAGAGGGAATATCTGCACTGGGGGTGGGGTGGGTGCTGGATTTATCCCAAATCCTTGCCTCCAGTTGGTCACCCTTTCCCACTCAGCATTTCCAGCTCATTCCTGCAGGGTGCTGGAAGTGCCAACGCTCTGAATAATCCCAAAGCCATTAGAGGAGAGCAGGGACAGCAGCTCCTTCAAGGGCTGTTAAACACAGGGCTGTGCATCCAGCCTGCAGCTCTGGGATCCTGGAGCTGCCAGGGAATCCTGAAGGCACCAGAAACTGCTTTTGATCCCAAGCATCTGCCACAGGAACTGTCAAAACTCATCCCCCAAAACTGCAGGAAAAGGTGAAGGGGTTCTGTAATGTGGAATTCAATGAGCAGTGCTGGACCAGGACTGGTTGAACCCCGTTAATTGATGTGTTAATTACCTGTGGATGTCTAGGCCAGCCTGGGCTGTGAGCTTCCCTTGGAGAAGTTTTACAAGTGGATCTCCAGCAGCTTGGAGGAGAAGAAAACCTTCCTCAGTGCTTGTGGAAGCTGAACCGGTGCTTTGTGAACATCCCCTCAAGTGCAGTGGAAGGTAATTAACAAATCAATTAATTAATTAATGGCCTTGTCCCACTCGGAGCACTCTGAGCTTTTCGCATTGTCCCTGTCAGTGAAAGGTGAATAAATTCAGGCAGTGAATGAGGGTGGTGGGACAGGGTGAGGTGATGTCTGGAGAGGGGAGCAGCAGGAGCTGGGTTTGGGTGTCTGGGGCACAGCCATTGATTGATACACAGAGCCAGGCTGGGAATAAAAACAATTTATCTCATTTCCCTGAGTCTCTGGCCTCGGGAGATGAGGGTTGGTAACACTAGGGCAGGAGCCTGGTGATATCCTCTCATGAAGGAGTAAATACATTTGTGAATAGAAAATGTATTTTATATATGCATTATTGGAAGTATATTTAACTCCACAACAGATGACTTTAAGTCCATTCCATAGAAAAACATGGCTTTGGGTTGGAATGGACCTTAAGGACCATGGACAGGGACATGTCCCACTGTCCCAGGCTGCTCCGAGCCCCAGTGTCCAGCCTGGCCTTGGGCACTGCCAGGGATCCAGGGGCAGCCACAGCTGCTCTGGGCACCCTGTGCCAGGGCATCCCCACCCTCATTATCAAACCCTTCTTCCTTGTGTCTACTTTAAATCAGAGCAGTTTCTAATTTAAATCGAGGAGTTTCTTCACCTCTGGAATTTGTCCCAGCTTTGTGTGACACATCAGGATGGCTCAGCCCACAGTCCTGGAGACCTGAGCAAGGAAAATCCCATCCCAGCCCCAGTGTCTGTTTTGTCCCTCTTGCAAAGCTGACCCTTTACCCCACACCCATCTTTCTCTGCCCCATTCTGTGATCTTTTCCACCTGCTGGACTCTCCCCTTTGGCCTCAGCAGGCCCTGATTTGACATGGGCTGCTGAAATGACCTCAGCAAAGGGCTCTGGCCATCCCCACCGCACAGGGATGTATCAGAGTAGGGAGCCTCCAAGCAGGGAATAATGTACTCTGACTCCACGATTCCAGCAGGCTGAACCAATGCCTTATTGAGCTATACTATATTACACTAATACTACACTAAATTACATACTAAAGAGATACTGTGCCATACTAAAGAGATACTATCCTACTAAGTATAGTAGTAGTATACTACTAAGGTACGACTAAGTGTACTATACTACTAAGGTACTAAAGAAAAACCTGTGACTGTCAGAGACAGGCAGGACACAGCTTTGACCCAACTGGCCAAGGAATCAAAACACCCCTCACTGGTGTCCAGTTAGCAAATCCCTTTGACTAAACAATCTCCATAACACATTCCACATGTGCAAAAACAACAGGAGCAGCGAGTAGAGATAAGAATTGTTTTCTCTTCTGTTGCTGTGATATTTTATGAAGATCCTTTGGCTAGGATTTTTCTCCTGAGGAGCTGAGAAACTTCAGAAAAGAAATGTAAACAATAACTATGTGATGGCCGTGGTATGTGGTCTGGAGATGATTCACCAACAAGTGCATTTTTGATTGGTCTCATGTGAATTGCTTCTACTTGATGACCAATCATGGTCCAGCTGTGTTGAGGCTGTGAGCAGTCACAGGTTTATATTATTCATTCTTTGTCACAGATATCTTTTATGAAAAATCCTTTCTTTAGGATTTTTCCTCTTGAGAAGCCGAGAGGCCTCAGGAACAAAATGTAAACAATGGTTATCTGCTGCTGTGAAATACAACAGGTGCACCTGTGATTGGCCCATGTTGGTTGTTTGTAATTAATGGCCAATCACAGTCAGCTGGCTCGGACAGAGAGTCTGAGCCACAAGCTTTTGTTATGATTCTTTTTTTTTTCTATTCTTAGGCAGCCTTCTGATGAAATCCTGTCTTCTATTCTTTTAGTATAGTTTTAATATAATATATATAAAAAAATAATAAATCAAGCCTTCTGAAACATGGAGTCAGATCCTCATCTCTTCCCTCATCCTCGGACCCCAGCGAACACCGTCACAATCCTTTGCTAGACTTCTGATGTCTCTTTTCTCTTTTCTTTAGTATAGTTTTAGTATATAATTTTCTTTTAATATAATACATATAATATAATAATAAATCAGCCTTCTGAAACATGGAGTCAAGATTCTCACCCCTTCCCTCATCCTGGGGACCCTCAAACACCACCACACTCTTTTTCTCTCTGTCCTTCTCGCTGCCTTGCCCAGGAAAAATCCTGAGAGAGAGGATTCCTGCCTTGCCCAGGAAAAGTCCTGAGAGGGAGCTGTGCGTGCTGCAGTCTGTGAGGAGAGCTGTGCCCCGGGGATGCAGCAGGACAGGCAGGAACAGACGAAGGCTGAGCTGCAGGAGGGGCTGAGCACCTTCCAGGAGGGTCTGAGCCCTGCGGAGGCCGTGGCTGTGCTGGCGCTGCTGGAGGAGCACGAGGAGCCCCTGCTGAGCCACTCCGTGGCCTTTGCCGAGCACCTGGAACGGGAGCTGCGGGAGCTGGAGGAGGTAACGGAGCCATGGAGGTGCCTGGAAGGAGGGGATGAGGCTCTGGGCATCAGCTGCTCTGCCCTTTGCTCGGGGAGAAATTCCAGGAGGAAAGAGAAAGGGAAGGGGAAGTTCTGGGAAGAGAAGTTCTGGGAAGGGAAAGGAGGTTCAGGGAAGGTTCAGGGAAGGGAATGTTCCAGGAAGGTTCAGGGAAGGTTCCGGAAAGGTTCAGGGAAGGTTCTGGAAAGGTTCAGGGAAGGGAAGGTTCAGGGAAGGTTCAGGGAAGGTTCCAGAAGGGAAGGTTTGGGAAGGTTTGGGAAGGTTTGGGAAGGGAAGGTTCCAAGAAGGTTCCAGGAAGGTTCCAGGAAAGGAAGGTTCCAGGAAGGGAAGGTTCCAGGAATGTTCTGGGAAGGTTCCAGAAAGGAAGGTTTGGGAAGGTTTAGGGAAGGGAAGTTCAGGGAAGTTCAGAGAAGGGAAGGTTCAGGGAAAGGAAGGTTCTGGGAAGGGAAGGTTCCAGGAACGTTCTGGGAAGGCTTGGGAAAGGAAGGTTTGGGAAGGTTTGGGAAGGTTTGGGAAGGGAAGGTTTGGGAAGGTTTGGGAAGGTTTGGGAAGGGAAGGGAAGGGAAGGGAAGGGAAGGGAAGGGAAGGGAAGGGAAGGAAGGGAAGGGAAGGGTCTGACTGTGGGGTGCTCTGGGGCTGCCTGAGGAAGGGAAGGGACAAAAGAGGTCCCTACAGAAGGAACAGCAGGATCCAGGGAGAGTGAAAAGGGGAGAAAAATAAAACAGAGCTGGAAGGGGATTGAAAAGGAAAATATAAACCAGCAGGAAGGGCCAGTGGAAAAGGCACGGGATATTTCCAGAATTCCTTGTGAGGGTGGGCAGGCCCTGGCACAGGTGCCCAGAGAAGCTGGGCTGCCCCTGGATCCCTGGAAGTGTCCAAGGCCAGGTTGGATGGGGCTTGGGGCAGCCTGGGATGGTGGAAGCTGTTGGGACAAAATGGGCTTTAAGGTTCCTTCCATCCCAAACTGTTCCAGGATTCTGTGGTTTTCCATGGATTTGGAAGGGAAAGGGAGGAAACGAAACCAAGGAGCTCAAGGGTCCCCTGGAAAAGGATCCTTCAGTATCCCTGGCTCCCATCCCTGGGTGGATGGAACTGGATGGGCTTTAAGGTCCTTTCCAACCCCAACCATTCCATGGCTTTTGACTGCTGAGCTTTACTGACTCCATTTGGGTTGCTGTGATTTATTGCATTTCTGCAGAGGAAGTTTCTCCTTTAAGTGCTGGAACAAAAAACGTAGGAAAGCTGCTTTGAGCACTTATCTTCTGCTAAAATATCTGGGATTTTATGGTTGGTAGCCAAGGAAAAACAGGGAAGAAATAAGCCAAAGGAAATATCTTAAACCATACAAGAAACCACAAACCCTAAATCGAACCTCCTTTAGCTGCAGAGTCTGCTGTATTCCCATATATGATTTATTACACTTGGAAGTTAATCTGGAAGCCCAAACTCCTGAGGTTTGTTCCTGCCAGCTCCTGGCAAGGAATTCAGGCACTTTGTGACTGTTCCCAGCTGTAAAACACCCTGGGAGAGCAACAAATACATCTTTATTAAGTTTTTTGAGATGAAAGGCACCGTTGAATACATTATTTTAATGCCCTCTAATGAATAAATGTGACTTCCCTCTAATACAAATTAATTAATGAGCATTTCCATTTCCGAGCCTTAATCTCCAATATTAAATGTTATTAATCCCAGCAAGTTAGACCAGCACATGCATCTATTTCAATATTTTCCCCACATCCCAGTGATAGCACCTTGGGCTTTCTCTCCCATATTAATCACCCTCCTCTCACCCAGCTGTTCTGGGTGTCACAGAAATCCCTGCACTGGCAGCAAGGAAAAGCTGATTTCTGCAAAGGGAAGGATGGCACGGCCGGGACACCGGGAGGCCAAAGGCTCTGATTTGGACATTGATATTCCTGCAGAATTCCAGGATCCCAGCACATGGGGAGCTGCAGGCAGCTCTCAGCAGCTCTGTGCTGGGGCTGGATGTTATTCCTGTTCCTGGAGCCTCTGGAGAGCCCCTTCCCACAGCCCTGTCCCATCAATGTCACCAGGGATGCTCCCCGGGGTGACAGCATGGAGGAGTGGCAGGGACAGGCGTGGGGGAGGCTTCTGGCTCTAATTAAAGAGCAATTAATACATGGGAAACTCTGGGCAGAGCTGGTGGGATAGGATGGGATGGGATGGGATGGGATGGGATGGGATGGGATGGGATGGGATGGGGTCCCTGGGTGTGGCAGGGAAGCAGAGTTTGGAGCTGGTTCTTTTGGAGATGAGTGTCCATGGTTAGAGAGGATGGGAGAGCTGGGGATGCTCACCTGGAGAGGAGCAGCTCCAGGGAGAGCTCAGAGCCCTGCCAGGGCCTGGAGGGGCTCCAGGAGAGCTGCAGAGGGACTGGGGACAAGGATGGAGGGACAGGACACAGGGAATGGCTCCCACTGCCAGAGGGCAGGGATGGATGGGACATTGGGAAGGAATTCCTGGCTGCAATGGTGGGCAGACCCTGGCACAGCTGTGGCTGCCCCTGGATCCCTGGCAGTGCCCAAGGCCAGGTTGGACCGGGCTTGGAGCAGCCTGGGATAATGGGAGTTGTCCTTGCCATGGCACGGAATGGGATGAGCTTTAAGGTCCCTTCCCACTCCAAACCAGACTGGGATTCTCTGAAATCTCATGGGATGGACATTCAGGTTCTCAGGGGACTCCACCACTCATGGAGGGGAGGGTTGGACACTCCCTCAGTGACATTCCCAGGACACACTTCCAGCAGGGCTTGGTGGCCTCTCCGGACCGATGGAGATTTTTCTGCTCATGGCCAGATTTTCCTGGACACTGCCCAGGAATTTGCTTGCTGGGGCAGCTGGAGGTGCCCTGAGGGGACCCCTTGCCCAGGGCAGGGCTCTGTGTGCCCTGGGGACACGCAGGTGGCATTTGGCCAGGGTGGGACAGTGGCACTCCCTCCAACACCCTGCAGGTTACAGCGACACCATCCCTGCTGTGCGTCAGGAGGGTGAGAGGCAGGACAATTGACCCCAGGATGGTCACCCATCCCTGCCCAGCTCTGAACCCCTGTGCTCCCGTTTCCCACAGGCCAACCTCCATGCCATCCTGTCCTCGGAGCAGCAGCTGGCGCAGCTGATGGGCGCCCTGGACGAGGCCCTGGCCGAGGTGGGCAGGCTGGAGCAGAGCCTGCAGGTGTGTGAGGAGCTGCTGGGCGCTGTGAGGCACAGGATGGACCACATCCACCAGGAGAGCTCCCTGCTGCAGCGCCTGGCCTCCAACAGGAGCAGGCTGATGGATGAGATCCTGCTCCTCACGGTGCGTGGGCCCGCAGCGACATTAATCTTCAGCTGGTGAATCTGCTGGGGAACACTTCCAGGGAATTTTAAACACTGAGAGCTCTGATTGTCTGCAAGGGCACTGGGAAATGGTGCTGCAAGCCCAGAGAAGGGCTGGGATGAGCAGCACCCTCACCATGGCCCGGAGGGGGCTCTGAAAGGCCTTTCCCAGGGCAGGACTAGGAATGACAAAGCTGATTAAATAATCATGACCTGGGAATGCAAACCCAGCAATTAACAAACTAATTAATTAATTAGAGGCAGAGCTTGCAACTCCAGGCCTTCCTCGGCCACCACTGCAGCTGTTCCTAAGCAGAACATTGGTTTTCGTGGGGACTTCTATGGATTTCCTGATGGACACAGCAGCTGCTGCTGAGGGCAGCACTGGGCTGTTCCAGCCAGCAGCATTCCCAGTGGGATGGGATGGGATGGGGTGGGATGGGAAGGGATGGGATGGGAAGGGGTAGAAAGGGATGGGATGGGATGAGAATGGATGGAAAGGGATGGGAAGGCATGCAATGGCAGGGATGAGGGGCTGGTTGTGTGTGAGCTGTGCTCTGGCTGTATGTGAGCTGCGCTCTGTGTTTAGCTCTGTTTAGCTGTGCTCTGTGTGTTTTCCTGTGTTTAGCTGTGCTCTGGCTGTGTTTGGCTGTGTTTAGCTGTGCTCTGGCTGTGTTTAGCTGTGCTCTGGCTGTGTTTGGCTGTGCTCTGGCTGTGTTTACCTGTGTTTAGCTGTGCTCTGGCTATGTGTGAGCTGTGCTCTGGCTGTGTTTAGTTGTGTTTAGCTGTGTTGAGCTGTGCTCTCTGGCTGTGTTTAGCTGTGCTCTGGCTGTGTTTGGCTGTGCTCTGGCTGTGTTCTCTGGCTGTATGTGAGTTGTGCTCTGTGTTTAGCTGTGCTCTGGCCATGTTTATCTGTGTTTATCTGTGTTTAGCTGTGTATAGCTGTGTCTATCTGTGCTCTGGCCGTGTTTAGCTGTGTTTAGCTGTGTCTATCTGTGTTTGGCTGTGTTTCAGACCCAGCTGCAGCTGAGCAGGGAGCACTGCGCCGCCCTGAGCAGGGCAGACCTGTCCAGCCCTGCAGCCATTGCAGCCTGCACGGCCGCAGCCCAGGCTCTGTCCTCCTGCATGGAGCTCCCCATCCAGCCCTGTGAGTAGGAGCAGGGATTCCTCCCTCGGGATCCCCTGACAGGGGTGGGCACCTCCTGGAGCTCGGGAAGGAGCTGGGGAAGCCGTGGCTGGAAATCCTGGCCGGTGCTGTCTGTGGAAAACAGCAGCTCATTGTGGCAGGATGGGGGAGGTTTGGATCCCTGGAAGTGTGCAGGGACTTGATCCTGGCAGGAAATCCCAAGTTTTCCTTGTGGTGAGACTGGGTGTGTCTCCTTGGCTGAGGCTGGACCCATGGATTATTTTTATTTTTTAAATTTTATTTTCCACTCCTTGTCTGTCGCAGACATATTTTCATTAAAAATCCTTCCTTAGGATTTTTCCTCCTGAGAAGCCGGGAGGCCTCAGGAACAAAATGTAAACAATGGTTATCTGCTGCTGTGGAATGCAACAGGTGCATCTGTGATTGGTCTCATGTGGGTGTTTCTGATTAATGGCCAATCACAGCACAGCTGTCTCTCTCTCTGTCCGAGACACAAGCCTTTGTTATTCATTATTTTCTATTCTTAGCCAGCCTTCTGATGAGAACTTTTTCTTCTATTCTTTTAGTACAGTTTTAATGTAATATATATGATAAAATAATTAATCAAGCCTTCTGAAATATGGAGTCAACATTCTCATCTCTTCCCTCATCTAAAAACCCCTGTGAACACCATCACACTTGGTACCACAGGAAAGCTTTTGCTCCTTCATCAGCTTTTGGGTGGATTTATCTCAAGACTTCTATCTGAGTTCCCAGTTTTCTGAGGGGTGTGTGTCTGCAGCTCGCCCAGATCCCCCCAAATCCCAAAATATCCTTTTTTTCCCCCGAGGTTACCGGAAGCTGCAGGCAGTGGCTGAGCAGCTGATCCTGTTTGAAACCCTCAAGCAGAACTTCGAGAGCTCCTTCATCAGCCACATCACCAACATCTTCGAGCTGCAGGTGGGCTCCACTCTTCCCGAAAATCCTGGGAAATTGGATTTATTCTGGGGAGATGGGGCCAGTGGTGCAGCAGGTGCTGCTGTGGCAGGATTGTCCCCAATTGTCTCTCCAAAGAGATCTCCCCACATACATTCCCCTTGCCATTGTCCCTCAGTCCTCAGGTTAATTTTCCAGGGCTGTAGGAGCAATCCATGCTCCCAAAATCCCTCTGGTGGCATTCCTTAAATCCTCAGGCCTGGAGATATTTTGTTTGAGTTTTCTTATTTTATTTTGGGAGTTGTTGATCTGTTTGTAACCTAAAACCCCAGGGTAGACCCCAATCCTGTGATCCTTTGATTAACACCTTCCAGCGCTGATGTGGCAGTTTGAAAGATTTGATGGACAAGATCCCTGTGGGCAGGAATTCTAGAGATTTCCTTCTGTGGAAAGGAGCAATTCCCAAATCCTTACTTCCTCAAATCCTTGGTGTTTGGGTTCAAGCAGTGGTTCTGAGAAGGGAGCTGGGAAGGAGCTGTGGGATTCCCATCCTCGGAGATTTGCAGACCTTGGCTGGGCACATCCCTGAGCAAACTTTTCCATCTGGATCTGCTCCAAACCTGCCCCACTCCAATCCCACCTGCACAGCTCTGCGGGTGCAGTGTCCCAGCAGATTTTCCAGGCTGTTTGATGTGAATTTTTTCTCTCATTTCTCTCCCTTCAGGGCAATTCCCAGGTCCCTGCTCCTGGTGGCACCGTGGCTGCCCCAGGGCACAGACCCCACCACGAGGAGCTGCTGCCCTTCACCCCCCTGATGGCCTGGCTGAGGAGCTCCAACCCTGCTCTGTTCTGGGACCTCCCCAAGGTGGGCTGAGACCCTCAGCAGGCACTGCAGACCTTCCCTGGGAGCAGCAGGTCCAGCGGGGAGCTCCTGGTGGGACCTGGCTCTCACCTGAGCCGTGAGACACCTGGGATTGCAGAGCTTCTGGGGATGTCTGGCCAGCCTGGGGCCCTGTGCCCAACAGGAGCCTGGGGGTGTGATGGTGTGCGCAGGGGTCTGAGGGTGAGGGAAGAGATGAGGATCTGACTCCATGTTTCAGAGGCTGATTTATTATTTTATTATATATATTACATTAAAACTATACTAAAAGAATAGAAGAAAGGATTTCATCAGAAGGCCAGCTAAGAATAGAAAAGGAAAGAATGATAACAAAGGTTTGTGGCTTGGCTCTCTGTCCGAGCCAGCTGGCTGTGATTGCCATTAATTACAAACAACCACATGAGATCAATCACAGATGCACCTGTTCCATTCCACAGCAGCAGATAATCGTTGTTTACATTCTGTTCCTGAGGCCTCCCAGGTTCTCAGGAGAAAAAGTCCTAAGGAAAGGATTTTCCATAAAAGATGTCTGCGACAAAGGGGTGCCAGGGTTGTGCTGAAGAGAAAGGTCTGAAATGCCCAAATCTGGACTTTCTGCTCTTACCTGGCCTTTCCTCCCCATTCCAGGTGTACTCCCAGAACCTTGGCAGGCTCTACGAGCGGGAAATCAGAGCCCTTTTTGAGCAGGCCAAGATCTCCCTGTCAGGAAGAAGAAAAGGAAGTGAGTGTTCAAAATGTGCCCTGGGCAGGGTTGGGCACCCAGGGATGGGGACAGTCACCTCCAGCACAGGTGTCATCCCCAGGTTTGCTCCAACACTGTTTCCTGGCTCTGCAGGTGGCAGGAGGGAAAATCCAGCTCTGCTCCACTATGGGCACTGTTGGGGAGACCCTCAGCTCCATGAACTCCTCACTTTTGTTTGGCTGCTCCTCAGAGCTGGAGGTTTTGTGTCCTTCCCTGTGCAGGGCTCAGGAATGGCACAGTGGTGGCTGGGATCCTGTTCCAAGCAGCCACGGGAGAGAGAAGGGATGTAGAAAAGCCTGAAAACCAAAACCCAGGCTCTCAGACATTCCCACTCCACCATTATCTCCTGAAAAAAACACACCAGGTTTTCTCTTCCCTGCTCCAAGGGCTGGAGCTCCTCTCCCGTGAGGACACCCTGAGGGATCTGGGGTTGTTCAGCCTGGAGGAGGCTCCAGGAACACCCTGTAGTTCCCCCATCCCTGGAAATGTTCCAGACCATGTCAGACAGGCTTGGAGCAACCTGGGATAGTGAGTGGAAGGTGTCCCTGCCCATAGCACAGACAGAATGAGGTGATTTTTTGGTCACCCCCAGCCCAAAGCACTCCTGGATTTTAGGATTCTCTAAATCCTGGTCCATCTTTCATGCAGGATTCCCCAGACACTTTCCCCTGCAGAGGGAAGCCTGTCCCAGGAGACAGAGGGAATTCACAGCAATATTTATGGAATGATTTCACAGTGAGCTGACTGCCAGGCCCTGCTCTCCCAAGGTGCTCATTTCCACCCAAATCGCTGGGTCTGACTCAAAATATTCCAGTCAGGTGTTTCTGAAGATAAAATGAGAAACTGATCTGTCTCCTCTGGAAATTTTTTATGGCCCACAAGTCACATTTTCCCTCAGCAAAACAAAGGGCTGTAATGGAAATTTCCAGGCCAGTTTGGCCCAGTTTGAAGGTCAGGCTGGTTTGTTTTGTCCATCAGAGTCAGCACTTCCAGCTCTGCACTTCCTTCAGCACCAGCGTCCAGATCCCAAGCCAGGGGATGGAGCTGAAGGAAGGGAATGGGCTTGGTGGCTCCCACTTTTGGGGTTCCTCACACCCAAAAAGTCCCCACCACCCTCTCCAGCATCACTGCCCTGGGAAAGACACTCAGTGCTGGAAAAACAGGGATCTCAAACCCTGGGATCAAAGCAGGATGGGGAGTGCTGACACAAATACCTGCACAGCAGTCTAGGGGAAAAAAGGAGGAAAATTTCACCTAAATGGTCCTAATGGCACCAAAATGGGCACCACTGGACCATTTATGGGAATAAAGTTGTTAAATTAAACAAAAGGTGGTGCAGGGCATGGGTGGCAGCCAGTCTGCCCTATCCCGTTCCATAAACACTAAACTGGGATTTGCTTCCAGTATTTTATCCATCTTTAAATTCTACATGAATCTATAAACCCCAGGAGGGATTAAACCCCATGAGAAAACCCTTGAACCCTTGGAAGGCTACAAGGAGTTCCTGCTCCAGTAGAAATCATCCCAAAGTGCCTGCCCAGCGCTGGGGCTGCTCCACGGGCAGGACAGGGTGAATTCTGTTGCCCTGGGATGTCCCCGCTCTGCTCCAGAGGGCGAGGACAGGTCTGGGACAGGCAGGAAGCCCCAGGGGCTGTTCAGCCCATCCTTGATGCGAGCAGAGCGTTGGAACAACCTCACAGTTTGTGAGAAAAGGGGGAATTTTTAGCAGTTTGTGCCACAGAGGCGGTGGCACCTTCCCTGAGGCAGGCGTTGTCTCTCTGTGCCATCGCTGCAGCAGAGCAGGGGGACAGCAGGGGGACAGCAGGGGAAGGTGACCCTGCCCAGACCCAGGACAGGCCAGAATTCCTGTTCTGGCTGTCAGGGTGCTGCTCACGCTGTCCCAGGGCTGTCCCTGCCCCCAGAGCCTCCTGCTGCAGCATTCCTGCAGAGATGGCTGAGCCACCGGGATGGTTGGCAGGGCAGGAATGGCTCTGCTGAACCTCTGCAGGAACCTCAGCCAAGGGCCTTCCTGCTCATGGATGGAGCCTGGGCTGGGAGGAAACCTGCCCAAAAACATCCCTCATCCCTGCCCCAAAGCATCCCTCATCATCCCTGCCCAAAACCATCCCTCATCCCTGCCCCAAAACACTCCTCATCCCTGATGGAAAATATCCCTTGTCCCTGCCCCAAAACATCCCTCATTCCTGCTGGAAAATATCCCTCATCCTGCTGTCAAACTTCCTTTGTCCCTGCCCCAAAACACCCCTAATCCCTGCTCCAAAAAATCCCTCATTCCTCTTGGAAAATATCCCTTATCGCTGCCCCAAAACACCCCTCATTCCTGTTGGAAAATATCCCTCATCCCTGATGGAAAATATCCTTCATCCTGCTGTCAAAAATCTTTTATCCCTGCCCCAAAACATCCCTCATCCCTGCTCCAAAAGATCCCTCATCCCTGCTGTCAAAAATCCCTTATCCCTGCCCCAAAACATCCCTTATCCCTGCTGGAAAATATCCCTCATCCCTGCCCCAAAACATCCCTCACTCCTGCTGGAAAACATCCCTTATCCCTGCTGTCAAACTTTTCTCATCCCTGCCCAAAAACTTCCCTCCTCCCTGCCCCAAAACATCCCTCATTCCTGTTGCAAAATATCCCTCATCCCAGCTGTCAAACATCCCTCATCCCTGCCCCAAAACACCCCTCATCCCAGCTGTCAAACACCCCTCATCCCTGCTGGAAAATATTCCAGTCCAGGTCTCCAGGCCATTTCCTTTCTCCTGATTATCCCAGTAAATTTTTTTGGGTTGATCCTCTGCCCCCATAAAGGATTTTATTTATGGCACCACCTGCTGATTTCTTGCCTTATGTGATGGGAGAGTGAGTTTAGAAGGCAACCTCGAGCTGTTTATAATTAATTAGGGGCCAGTAATTAAGTCCTTTCTCATTTTGCCATTCCATTTTCTGCAGGCTTGTTAAATTCTTTCCCATTTGCTGTTGGAAGATTTATTTTTTTCCCGGTTTTGCCACTTCCCAGCTGGTGAAATTATAATGAAATGATGAGAAAAAGGCCAGATAGCAGCTCCTTAATTTAGTCCTGGTTTTGGCAAGGCTGAGGTCGTGAGCAGGGCTGGCTCATCCCTCATCCCTGCTGGGCATGGAGCTCACAAATCCTCCCCAAAGGGAAAGCCCTTCAGGAGTGGCTCAAATAAAGGTATTTGAGATACTATGATTGATGGAGAGGTGACCTGACTGCCCCAGAACCTTTGGAATAGGGGAATGATTCCCATTTCTGGAAATAATTAGGAAATAATCTGGATGTTTCCCCACTGATTCCTTTCAGGGAGTAGAAAAATGCTTTTTAAATATATCTTTCAAAGGATTTTTTTTAAACTTTTCCACTCAGGCCAAGCCCCCAGTGCTAAAACTGCCAATGTTGGAGAAATGTACTTATTTCCAGGTGAAATATTTTTATTTTAAAAGGGCATTTTTTGAGAAAAAAGCCATTCCCACCTCCCCTGGATATTTTTTTATGGCAATTTACAATCGAAATTAAGCACCAAACAATTTTCCTGAGGCTTTTGCAGGTTTTTGTGCTGATCTCTTCTCTTATCCCCTGGGATTTTCCACAACCCAGCTGTCAGGAGTAAGCATGAGGCAGCAAAGGGATAAACACCTCAATCAGTGAAATCAAAAGGCAGTTTAATGAAACAAAAAAAAAAAAAACATGAAAAAGAGGGAGAAACAAGTGAGGAGGCAGAGAAAAAAAATGGGATTTTTTTCTGAATTCCCCATTTATCTGAACGCAACAGGAGAAGACCAATCTATGAGGTCAGACATAAAAAGAGGCATTTAAGAGTTTGACTCTCCAGGAGTTCAGGCACTGGAGAATGCCAGAGGGAGGTGGTTTGTGACATCCCACACCCCGTGCAGGTCTGCAGGAGACGTGGGAGAAGCCAGCAGGGAGCAGGCGGCCGCGGTGGAGCCTCCCCAGGAGCAGGGACAGCCAGGAGGACGCCGTGGCCAGGGGGAGCATGAGCAGGGTAAGGGGCTCGGGGCTCCTCAGGGCTCCTCAGGGGCTCCTGTGCCTCCCTGGGCAGGGCTGAGGTGCTCTCTGTGCCCCCCACATCCCCTTGGGTGGGCACAGGGATGCTCTGATGTCCTCAGTGAGTCCCAGAGGGCTCCCAGACCAAAGGTGGTTTCTCAGCAGGTGTTGGAGCAGGTGCTGGGCGAGCTGCAGCCCCTCTGCACCTCGGAGCAGCAATTCCTGCAGGAATTCTTCTGCCTCGGCTGTGGCTCCGTGGAGCTGGAGGTGAGGGTGAGCACCATGCCCTCACCAGGCCCATTCTCCATTCTCCATTCTCCATTCTCCATTCTCCATTATCCATGGGGCACCTGGGCTCTCCTGGGCTCCCATCGCCCAGGAACCAGCAGAGGGGAAGCTTCAGAGGAGGATGAAATGGAATTTAATTCACAGCTCCAGGAAAATCAGGGTTCTCCAAGCATTGAACAAGAGGCAGCAGAAATAAATCCGCAGCTCATTTTCCTGGCTGAGGGAGGGCAGATAAATCATCCCTTGGTGGGTTTAGGTGGGATATTGGGGAGGAATTCCTCCCTGTGAGGGGGGAGGTGCTGGGATAGAATTCCCAGAGCAGCTGTGGCTGCCCTTGGATCCCTGGAAGTGTCCCAGGCCAGGTTGGACAGAGCTTGGAGCACCTGGGACAGTGGAAGGTGTCCCTGCCCAGGAGTTTGGGGCCCATCCCAAACCACTCAGAGATCCTTTGGTAATTTCCACTCTAATCTTTTTTCAGGGATCTGCCACCAAGGCAGGAGAGCCCACGGCAACTCAAGAGAACCCTCCTTGCTCCAAGAGCCAAAGCCAGTACGTGGGGATGGGATACTCTGGGTCCTCTGACAGGACACAGGCTGGAGTGTCCCCTCCCAGCTGATTCCTGACCTTTCCCATGGTTTGGTTTGGTTTTTAAGGCCAGAAGAAGCCACAACCCAACTGCTGAGCGAGATCTTCAGCTGCCTGGAACCGGAGCTGAGGGCATTTCTGGATGTCTGCAGCAAGGCTCAGCCCCTGGGCTGCCTGCAGGTCCTGGTGGCCCTGAGTGACTCCGTGCTGGGCACCTGGGGCCCTTCCTCAGCTCCCTCCTCATCCTTCCTGCACTCCCTCCTGGGCAACGTGCTGCTCCTGGCCAAGAGCAACCTCAACAAATGCATCGTGAGTGTCCGTGGTGGGAGGGAGCCCAACACACCTGAGGGGTGTTTGACTCTTCCAGAACCTTCCAAACAGAACCATGGAGGCTGGAGAAGACCTCCACAATCACCAAGTCCAAGCTGTGCCTGATGCCCAGCTTGTCCCCAGCCCGGAGCTCTGAGTGCCCATCCAGGTGTTCCTTGGACACCTGCAGGGATGGGGACCCCAAAGCTCCCTCGGCAATGGCACAGCTCCATGTCAGCTTCCAACAGGGAGCGTCACACCCCTTGGGATTGCAGAGGGCATTGTCAATGGCAAAGCCCTCCCAAACCCCATTCCTTGCCTTGTTTCCTGGCCTGTGCTCCTCCAAACAAGGCCAGATCTGAGGGTGCTACCTCCGTGTCATTCTCAGGGGACCTTGTGCAAGGAGCTGGAGGAGGCCAAGCCTGCCAGCAGGACCAGAGGGGGGATCCTGCCCTGTGTCAGCCGCTTCCAGGAGCTGGTGGCCCTCTCTGAGGAGATGTTCCAGACATGCCAGCGCCGGGGGGAGCTGGACAGGGCCCAGCTCAGGCTGGCCAGCAGCGTCCTCAGCAGCAGTGAGTGCCAGGGCTGGGTGTGCTGGGCAGGAAATGTCCCCTGCAGCTGCAGGAGTGACCAGCTGGGCCACCAGGGCAGGGTGGGAGAGCTGCCTGGCCCTGGCACTGAAATCCCTCTGCACATCCCAGGTGTGGCAGGGTGGGAGCTGCCTGTCCCCTGAGCCTGCTCCTCAAACCCCTTTCCCTGAGCAAGGTCCTGGAGCACCAGGCACATTCTGGGTGCTCTGTCACAGGGGGATGGCCCCAGGGGTGACAGGGCTCAGCTTTGGATCCAGTTCCAACATCTCCTGCCCCACTGTGGAGGGAGAGCTCCTCATGGATCAGACTCCTCTTACAAGGTCTTGGGAGCCAGAAAAATCCCCCAAAAGCACCAAGGGGTGGTAGGGAGAGAGGGGTTGGGAGAGTGGAGTGGGGAGCTCCCAGTAGATGCCTGTGCTGTCCCAGCTGGAGCCCTCAGCTTCCTGTCAGTGGAAATATCCTGTTTTCCTGCCTGGAGAGGACCTGAGGGGCTGCAGAATTCCCAGCTCTGACCACAAATCAGGAGGTGGTGCAGAGGGGCAGCTCCCACCTGTGGGTGGGCCTGGGGTGACCCATAAGTCCATGGACATGGACAACAATCCATGGACCATGCCAGGCTGCAGGAGTGTTGGCAGGGGAGCAGGTCAGGCAGGCAATCATGGACAGGGATCAGGATTTGTGTTATAATGACTCCCTGTGAAGTCAGATGGTTCAAATGAGCCATCCCAAGGGCACATCCCTCCTGAGAGCCTGCAGGGATATCTCTCCACACCCGACTCCCTCCTTCCTTCCCAGTCAGCAGCCTCTCCTCAGCCAACCTGAAGGTGAACACAGATATGGTGATGATGGAAAACTTCCACCACATCCACAACTTCCTGTGCCAAAGGAGCATCCCCTGCCTGGAGGGCAAGAAGAGAGAGGCCAAGCAAAGGTGCAGGGAGCACATGGAGAAATATATCTCCACGTACGTGGGCCAGCCCCTGGAGAGGCTCAAGGTGAGCACAGGACCCCAAGGGCTCTTCCCAAAGCTCTGCATTAACTGGTGTGCAAATCTCCCTGCCCTGGATCCAGTCTGGGATTCTATTAGATTCTGTTACTTTGCTGTCACAGGATATGAGAGCACCTGGATTTCATTCTGCTCAGGGATTCCCAAAATCCTGGCATGGCCTCCTCCAGCTCTGCCAGTCTGAGCACAGACATCAAGGGGTGTGAATAGTGCCGGAGCCCACTCCTCTTCCTTGGAAACAGTCTGTACTTTTAGGAACTCTAAATCCTTAGGACTTAGGGTATTTCTCCACAGCAAAACTGCAGCAGAAATACCCAAACAGATTCTTGGGCTGTATGAAGAGGCAGGAGGAGGAAGGAAGGGATTATTCCCTTGTTTCACAGCAGATGTGGAATGTCCTCTCCAGTGCTCCCTTCCCTGGCCACTGCTGGGTCTGGCTGTGCAGTCCCACCTCAGCAGCACCACAGAACCCCAGGCTGGAAGGGATCCCCAAGGATCACCCAGGACAAGCTTCACTGCTTGGATGAGATTCTGTAGCTCCCTGTGCAGTGGTGGGACTCCATCACATCCCTGGGCAGGTTTGATTTGCCATCCCAGCCTGTTCTCACTGGAAAAAGTTCCTGATGTCCAGACAATGTGCTCAGCCTTCCTTTCCCCCAGGGAAGCCTTTCCCACTCCCTCTTCTGACAATCCAAACCATGTTTAGGTGTTTTCATTTTCCTGCTTCATTGTCCACGTGCCCATTTCCAAATGGTGAACCAAGACACGGGGGGGTAAAATACCAAAGCATTGCTGGGGAGCTTGGTCCCAGTTTGCTCCCAGTTTGCTCCAAGTTTGCTCCCAGTTTGTTCCCAGTTTGCTCCCACTTTGTTCCCAGGTTTTTCCAAGTTTGCTCCCAGTTTGTTCCCAGTTTGCTCCCAGTTTGCTCCCAGTTTTCTCACAGTTTGTTCCCAGTTTGCTCCCGGTTTTCTCCCACTTTGTTCCCAGTTTGCTCCCACTTTGTTCCCAGTTTGCTCCCAGTTTCCTGCCAGTTTGTTCCCAGTTTGCTCCAAGTTCGTTCCCAGTTTGTTCCCAGTTTGTTTGCACTTTGTTCCCAGTTTTCTCCCAGTTTTCTCCCAGTTTGCTCCCATCCCCACTCCGGTTGCGTGCCTGCATCTGGCAGATCCCAGCTCTTTTTTCACAGCTGCCTGGGCTGATCCATCCAACCCTTCCCCAGTGGCTGCTTTGTTAACTGAGCTAAGAGCATCTGGCTCTGCTAACTCAAACAGACATTCCCCCCCTTCCCGAGGCTTCAGCTCTTCCGCTCCTTCCTCTCCCTAAAATGTCTCACAGATGGAGCTCAGCTGGAATTATTTATGGGACCTGTTACTTCCAATTTGTTTCCAGTCCTTGCTGTCAAACATTTGTTGGCTTGGCTGGAAAATCAGCTCCGTGTCTTGTGCTACCTGAGCTCTGCTATGGCTTCAAATCCTCCCTTTTCCAAGGGAAAAGATCATTTCATTGCTCACAACAAAGTGAGTGGGCTATGACAGCACCTGAAAATCCTGGCATGGCCTTCTCCAGCTCTCCCATTTTCTCTTCACCACAAGGAGATGCAAAGAGGAGTAAGTGTGACCGTGTTCACAGGAGTCTTAGGATAAGGGAAGAGATGAGGATCTGACTCCATGTTTCAGAAGGCTAATTTATTATTTTATGATATATATTATATTAAAACTATACTAAAAGAATAGAAGAAAGGATTTCATCACAAGGCTAGCTAAGAATAGAAAAAGAATGAAATGATAACAAAAGCTTGTGTCTGGGACAGAGTCTGAGCCAGCTGACTGTGATTGGCCATTAATTAGAAACACCCACATGAGACCAATCACAGATGCACCTGTTGCATCCCACAGCAGCAGATAACCATTGTTTACATTTTGTTCCTGAGGCCTCCCAGATTCTCAGGAGAAAAAATCCTAAGGAAAGGAATTTTCATAAAAGATGTCTGTGACAGTGTAAGTAATCTAGAGGCCAATTCCTGGTTCTTGGAAACAATTCCTACATTTGGGAACTCAAAATCCTTGGGATTTAGGATATTTCTCCACAGCCAGGTTGCAGCCAGAGTACCCAAACAGATTCTTGGGCTGTATGAAGAGGCAGGAGGATGAAGGAAGGGATTATTCCCTTGTTTTACAGCAGATGTGGAGTTTCCTGTCCAGCTCTGGCAGAGATGTCAGGAGAACTGAGAAAATTCAGGTTTTGCTTTACACCTCTGCAGGTTCTGGGATCCCCCTTCCCCACCTCTGGCTCCGGACCCTCTGTGGGGAGAAAACTGGGGGGAGCACCAAGGAACCAGAGGGGTTTTCCAGCAGTCCCATTGCTCCATGGGCCTGTAGCCCTTAGGGATGCTGCTTGATGAGAAGGGAGGGGAGAGAACCATGAAATTCCCTAAGTTCTGCTTTCCTGGAGGATAAAAATCTCCAACACTCCATGAAGCATCCTTAAATTCTTCATTTCAACTGAATTAGACATGGGAACTGAGGGCAGCACTCAGGTGTCAGCCCTGGTGCAGGAATCCACCTCGGGATGGCTCCTCATAGAATGTCCCCTTCCCTTCCCTTCCCTTCCCTTCCCTTCCCTTCCCTTCCCTTCCCTTCCCTTTCCCTTTCCCTTTCCCTTTCCCTTTCCCTTTCCCTTTCCCTTTCCCTTTCCCTTTCCCTTTCCCTTCCCTTCCCAGCATTTCTTCGAGGGTGTCAAGGCCCGCCTGGCCCAGGGGGTGAAGGAAGAGGAGCTCAGTTTCCAGCTGGCCTACAGCAAGCAGGAACTGCGGAAAGTCATCGAAAAATATCCTGGCAAGGAAGTCAAAAGGGCCCTGGAGAGCCTCTACAGGACAATGCACAAACATCTGTCCCCTGAGGAAAATCTGCTGCCGGTAACTGGAGTGGGATGGGTGTGACACTGGGATGGCTGGGATTCAGGTTGGGTGGCTGCAGGGGCTGGGGAAGGAGCTGAGGTTTGCTTTTCCAGATGGTGTGGCAGGCCAAGGAGCAGGGGTTTTGCTTTTCCAGGTGGTGTGGCAGGCCATGGAGCAGAGTTTCTGCTTCTCCAGGTGGTGTGGCAGGCCATGGAGCAGAGTTTCTGCTTCTCCAGGTGGTGTGGCAGGCCATGGAGCAGGGTGTTTGGTTTTCCAGGTGGTGTGGCAGCCCATGGAGCAGGGTTTCTGCTTTTCCAGGTGGTGTGGCAGGCCATGGAGCAGGGTGTTTGGTTTTCCAGGTGGTGTGGCAGGCCATGGAGCAGGGATTCATCCGGCAGTACCGAGAGTTTGAGGAGCTCATCCAACGCTGCTATGCAGGAGCAGGGATTGCCCTGGACTTCACCATGGAGGACTTGCTGAGCTACTTCAACTCCATCACCATGGCCAACATGTAGGGAAATCCCTCTCTGGATGTCGGGAGCAGCTCAGGAACCCTTGTCTGCAGCCCCACCTCCGAGGAGCTGAACACAAAACCATTCCCAAGTTGGATATTGGGGTTCCTACTCTGAACTCAATCCCAATCTCCAACCTGTTGGTCCTAGACTAAATCTCTCTTGGGGAAGTGGAGTTGTCAGACCCAAACCACAACTTCCCTGCTCCAGGAAACCATTTCCCCACCAGGAAATGACACTCCAAGCCTCAGATTTCCCCCTAAGTGCGTACTGGTGCTGCAAATCCTCAGCAAAACATTCACAATGGAAAAGTGTCTTCTCTCCAGGGACTTTCTCCTTTTCTGTGCTCGAATTTCAGTGAGCCTGAGCTAAACCAGAGGTTAAACCACATGGAAACACTCTGATTGAGAGGTGTTCCCACATCCAGGTATCCCAAGCTGCTCCTCGGCTCTGCACTGAAAGTCATCCAGCAGATGAAAGTCCAGAGCTGTAAATATTAATGGATTTATTGCTTTTAGCACAGATTTACTCACATCTTAAGTGGAGTGGAGAAATGTGCAGTTCTAGAGATCCAAACTAATCCTGCAGGGAATTGCCTGCTTTTAACCCGTTTTTGTAGGAATCTTCCTACAGCAACTCACCAATATATTGTCATTCTGTAAATATTGTCTCTGTTTCTTGGGGTGATCATGGGACTCACATGTTGTGTGTCACAACCTTCTTCCTAAACAACTGAAGAGTTTGAACTCCTTGATATTTGCCCCACAGGACAAAGATTATTTTAGTTATTTTGCGTGTTAGAAAATTATCTTGGATGCAAGATTCCCTGTGCATTGGCAGGGAGGTGGGAGGCTGCTGTGGCTGCTTGGACAGCCCCTCTTCTCCAGGGATATCCTGGATTCTTCAGTGGGAGCTTTAAGCCAGCACATAAACCCAACTTTCCCTTGTAAAGGGAAAAATCTAGATAATTTTTCTGGGGTTTTTCAAGCAGTTGGCCTTTGGGTCAAGGTCCACCTCTGCAGGGAGCAATGTTTAGAGCTCCTGTTTCCAACCTCATCCTTCCCTCCCTTTGTCCCGTGACGTGGCTGCTCCCAGCAGGAAGAGGACGGTCACAGGAAACCATTCAGCACTGCCTTCCCAGCTCTTCTGCAGGTAACAGGAATTTTGCAGCCCCGTTTCCTTGCAGGTTCTGCCTCAGGAGGGGCTCCCCTGGGAGGGGAGGGCAAGAGGTGGGGGCTGTAGGCTGGGAGATGGAGGTGCTGCAATTTGGGAACACCTGAGAGGACACCCGGGGTGAGGGGATTTGTAGAGGGGTTGAGCCAGGTGGCTCCGAGGTAGCTGAGCACCAAACACAGCCAGGAGGGGCAGGGATCCCTCTGGCTCTGGTGGTGGCCCCCCCATAACCAGCACAGTCACTGGGCACAGCCCATGGAAGGGGATAATGGGATCTTGCTCCAAACAGGGTCCTCTGACATCCCAGTGAAACTGCACCTGGCTTTACGCTGACCCTGCTCCCGTGCCAGTGGGGCTGGGGGATCTCCCCTCACCAACCACTTCCCGTGCAGAATCATGGAATCATTTAGGCTGGAAGAGCCCTCTGAGGTCATTGAGTCCAACCATTCCCCTGGCCTTCCAACATGCTAACCCGTGTGCCTAAAGCCAAGGGCAGTGCCAGAGGGTCTGAACCCGACCTAAGCCCCAGGAACCTGTGACCCCAGCCTGGTGAGTCCCCACACTCTGGTGCTGGGTCACCCTGAGCCCCTGGCCTCACCCTCTGCCTGGTGGTGACATCTGGCAGCTCAAAGACAAATGGCAAGAAGCATTCCCAGATGTTTCCTGCTGCTGTGCCAGGCCCCAGTTTGTCTCCAGTGTCTGGCTTGGCTCCACCTGGATGAGTGTCCACACCTGGGAGGACCCCAGAGGGGGCTGGAGGAAGGATCACACACACGGTCCCATCCTTGGTGCACACGGGGTTTGTGTGTTGGAGCTTGGCATCTCGGTGACATCAGCCCTCGGCGATGTCACCCAGCTGGTCCCCACACCCGGCCCAGCCAGGGGCTCTGACAACCTCGGGTGCCACCAGATGCAGACCAGAGTCCGAGGCTCTTGCAGGGAGAAGGATTTATTGCTTCTGTACTTCTGCCACCTGCAGGACAGAGGAAAACCTGGGCGGTCCCTCTCAGCCCACAGCTCCCTGGACCATTTTCCATTTCCCTGCACAGCTGGGTGCTCCTAACTTCCATATTCTCTGGTTTTCCGTGCCAGTTCCCAGCCCTGAGAGCATGGCTTGGAAGGAAGGCGGCACAAGCCCACCCTCGTGTTTCATCCAGCGCCTGGACCACCTTGTGCTGACTGTGAAGAGCATCGAGGACACTGTGGCCTTTTATTCCAAAGTCCTGGGCATGGAGGTGGTGACTTTCAAGGTAACCCTGACCTGAGTTAGCAGGACCCACCAGGCCCCAGGGTGTCCAGGACTGCCCAGGGGGGTGGATGCTGAAGGAATCCAGCCCAGGATGTCTCCCTGACTCTGCCTTTTCCTCTGGGAGCAGGGCAACCGCAAAGCTTTGCGCTTTGGCCAGCAGAAGTTCAACCTGCACCAGGCTGGGCAGGAGTTCGAGCCCAAGGCTCGGCGCCCCGTGCCCGGCTCTGCGGATTTCTGCCTGATCACAGCAGAGCCCCTGGAGCGGCTGCTGGAGCATCTGCAGGTGAGGCAGGCCCAGAGTGTCCCCAGGGCAGTGTCACCCAGGAGACACACATCCAGGGCCTCTGAGTGACCCTTTCCTGGGAATGTTGGGGTTGTCTCATCCAAGAGTTCATGTTGTCAAGGCTGGGGGAGGAGGGCACAGTGATGATATGACCATCAAACCCCTGCTCTCCTGTGTCCTCCAGGCCTGTGGGGTGGCCATTGAAGAAGGTCCCGTGGCCAGAACTGGTGCTGTGGGTCCAATAACCTCCATCTACTTCCGAGACCCCGACGAGAACCTGGTTGAGGTTTCCAGGTACTCCACGGATGTGGCTGCAGGCACTGAGGGGCAGCCCTGACCACAGCCCGTGCTCTGCCTGGGTCCCAGCAGCGTTTGCCTGGCCCATTTAAAGGTCCAGGCTTTAATTGTGTAGACCTGGGACAACCCTCAAATCATAGCCACAAAGTAGGGCTGCAAGGATGTTGGGAGATTTCCCAAGGCAGCCTGCTCTGCTCTGCTCTGCTCTGCGTGTGAACCCTGCTTTTGTACATCTCCATCATGGAGATTTCCTGGCCTTCTGGGAAGATCTGTCCTGCTGCTGCTGCACTGCAATTGCTGGGACATCTTCCCTAATTCCTGCTTTCCCTTTTGCTACACTGTCCACCTGTCACTCCTCTCCTCTCCAGAGTCACTTTTCCACAGTTGGAAATTTCTGTCTCCCTTCCTCTCATCCTCCTGCTTCTTGTCTCAAGCTGCCTGGTGCTGGTGGCTCTCCCACCATGCCAGAGGTTTAAATCCAGCTGTGGCTGTCCAAACACATTCCTCTCCTGGGGTTTGGGAATTTGGCCTCGGTGTGACACTCAAACACTTCTGAAACTGAAGATCCAAGTTTCATCCTCAGCTCTGTATCAATAATTTTGGAGTTTCTGTCACTCACAAATGGAAAAAGCAGGGATGAGGAGCCTACATGTAGGGCAAAGTGTCAGAAGTCCAGGAGTTCACCTGATTTATGCAGGGATTGAGGATGGTCTGATGCAGAGGAGTCTGACTGTGATGGCTCCTGGTTACTTGTGGGACTGTCCTGAGTTTTCTTCTCCCTTTAGTTATTTAAAAAGCCATTTCAAAGTTGTCTAAAAAGTATAAAACAATGAAGGACCTGGGGATTCTCAAGCAGAGCAGTTCCGAGGCTGGCCACACTGAGGTAGCATCGATATCCTCAGGGAGCAGCGCTGGAAAGGAGCGAGGACTCTTCTGACCTCTACAGTGCAAATCCTCTATAAAATTGAAACAATCTCTGAATCGTACTCATTTTTCCTTTGCTGGAATTTCATGGGAAATCCAAAATTCTTCATGGTGCGAAAAAGGGCAAGGTCACAAAATATTCAGTGCTTTGGATGATCAGCAGGGATGAGCTGGTTTCCATTGGGTCCTTTGTGGGAACTAAAGACAGGAGTGCCACGGGAGAAAGCCGCGGGCATCTCCTCCAATGGACATCTGGGAAGGGATCCCAGGGAAGGATCCCAGGGAAGGATTCCCGGGAGCGGAGTCCCCCCGGCGCCCGCGGAGCGTCCGGCGGTGCTCTCCAGGGTGCTGATGTGCCCCGGCCCTGTCCCCGGATACGGAGGGACCCCTCGGGGCGTCCTGACCACGGGAGAGGGTCAGAGCCCATGGAGGAGAGTTAATCCCCATGGAACATGATTGGTTCCCACGGAAGAAGGTCAATCCTTACAGGAGAGGTCAAAGCCCATGGGAGAGGGTTAATCTCTGCAGGACAGGGTCAAAGCCATGGGAAGGGGTTAATCCCCATGGAACAGGGTTGGTTCCCACAGGAGAGGGTGAAAGCCCATGGGAGAGGGTGAAAGCCCATGGGAGGGGATCCAAGCTCATGGGAGGGCGTCAAATCCCATGGGAGGGGGTCAGAGCCTACGGGAGAGGGTCAGAGCCCATGGGAGAGGGCAGAGCCCATGGGGGAGGATTAATCCCCATGGAACAGGATTGGTTCCCACGGAAAAAGGTCAGTCCCTACAGGAGAGGTCAAAGCCCATGGGAGAGGGTGAAAGCCCATGGGAGGGGATCCAAGTCCATGGGAGAGGGTCAAAGCCCATGGTGGAGGGTTGGTACTCATGGAACAGGATTGGTTCCTATGGAAAAGGGTCAATCCCTACAGGAGAAGTCAAAGCCCATGGGAGAGGGTTAATCTCTGCAGGATAGGGTCAAAGCCATGGGGAGGGGTTAATCCCCATGGAATAGGGTTGGTTCCCACAGGAGAGGGTGAAAGCCCATGGGAGGGGATCCAAGCTCATGGGAGAGGGTGAAAGCCCATGGGAGAGGGTCAAAGACCATGGGAGAGGGTCAAAGACCATGGGAGAGGGTCAAAGCCCATGGAAGGGAGTCAAAGCCCATGGGAGAGAATTTTGTTCCCTCCACTGAAGACCATCTTGGTTCTGTCCCACACATCAATCCCTTTAAGGCCTGGCGGACCTGCCTGGTTTCGGGGCTTTCCTGTTCACCACAGGGTGAAACATGGAATGACACTTTTGGGGATCTCACACCTGACCCAAACCATGGGAAACTCAAAACTTGTCATGGAAATTTATCAAGTGTTAGGAATGTGCTGCTGATGGAGGAACTTCTCTTGGAGTGATGGTGCTGGAGCCCCGGAGGCTTTGCTGGCTGATGGTTGTGGTTGTCTCTGGGAGAAAGAACCTGTGGGGCTCAAGGTTTTTACCTGGAGGAACCACTGGCCACAGGCCAGCGTTGCAGTTGTCCCTGTCCCAACCTCTGCTGGGCTCCCCATCTGTTGGAAAAGCCTCTGTATTGTGAGTATTCCAAATCAAACTGATGGTTTACACAACACAGCATTAAATCTTTATGGAGAAAATTTAATTCCATTCTTTATTCAGTAAGATTCATTGTGATTATTGGACAGTGGGAGAGAGTGGGTGAACAGAGGTGGGAAAACAGTTTTCTTCTGGATGGTTCATTCCCTGCACAAACCACGACCAGCAAGAGAAAAGGATCTTCCTTCTTGTCTGCTCCCATCTCATCCCTCTTGAATAGTGATTCCCACAGTAGATTCCACAATTTTATCACAATCACATTGGAAAGGAGCTCTTTGGATCAGCAATCCCAGTGTTTAATGTGGAGAAGTATTGAGTTCTCCATCTCTCTACTCAGGGAGGGCACGGGGTAAGGAGCCTTTCATGGCTTTCTGTTTAGGAGCACAGATTCCAGATTTCATCCATTTTCATGGAAAGATGAGTTAAGAGCCAAATCTCAAGGAGATTGCCCTCCTCTCACAGGAGGGAAACAGGAGTTTCCCAATGGGAGCCACAGTGTATGTGCCCAAGTCACTTCCCAGAGAAGCCCATGGGCCACCTGGTGGGCCAGCTCAGAACAGGTGCCTGGGAAAGCCTGGGAAAGCCAGGAGGGATGGTGTGGGACAGTCCTGGGATGGGCAGGGATCACCCTCAGGGTGTAGAACTGATGTAGGACTCCTCACCTGTCTCCCCTACAGAAAAGACACCCAGGTCTCAATGGTCCTCAAACCATCCTTTGTACACAGAGAAGTGGCAAACACTGCCTACGGGTTGGAGAAATGGGAGCCTTTCACTGGGAAGGAAAAGAATCCCACTCTGCTGGAGAGTTCTGCAGGCAGGGCTGTTTGCAGCAACGATGGATTCCTCCTGTGCCTGTGGGACTGCCTGACCCTGATCCCGAAAGTGCCCAGAGGAGCACTGAGAAAAGCACAGGGGCTCTGCAGCTGGACTTCCTCCTCTTCCCAGCCTGGGCAGTCAGGCATTCTGCACAGGAAAAGTTTGGAATCCAGCTGTAAGAGATGCACAGGCACTGTTCCTTCTGGAGAACTGGATGATACCCCAGGATTCTCAGAGATTTCCATGGGAATATTTTTATACTTATGGTGGCTTTTCAGCTCCTCAGCCAGCACCAATGAGGAGTTGAAGTTTACTCCATGTGTTAACCCAGACACCTCCTGCCTCATGGGTTCCTTTGGAATTATCTAGTAGAAGGGGTGGGAACTTGCCTGTCCTTGGGAATCAGTAGGAAAGCACCAATGAAGAAAGGAATCGCAGCTTCACCAGGACAAGCCCCCATGCTGTCCCCTCACAGGCTGCAGGCCAGCTGGGAGCTGTCTGACAGGTTCTCCAGGTTGTCCACCAGAGCGATGATGGCTTCTATTTTTTCTTCTGGAAGCACGTGGGAGGCATTGGATCGAAACTTCTTCAGGAGGGACTCTTTGCTCAGGGGCTTCCTCCAGTGCCCATAGAAAGTGTCACATTTGCCCGTCAGGACGTCCCCGCTGTGCAGAAGCAGGGCCACCTCTCCGTACATCTTGTCAAAGTTGGCCACGTTGTCTTCAGGGTGCTCCACCACCACCTTGTCCAGCAGCTCCCTGAGCTCCTGCCGGTGGATGCTGCTCTCAGAGAAGGAGTCCAGCCCCACCTCACCGTCCAGCAGGGCAGCACAGGCATTGAACTGGAAGGAGTGCCTGGCCTGGTGCTCCGAGCTGGGGAAAGGCCGGTTGATGTACTTGGACACCGGGATCCTCAGCATAATGGTGCGGATCAGGGATGGCGAGAAGGACCCCGCGTAGTTGATGAAGAGGTTCCGGACGGACAAGGCAGCATCCACCACCCAATGCATGCCCAGGTGGGCTGGGAATCGCTTGAAGGCAATGTCCTGCTTCTCCAGCAGGAACTCGTGGTGCTCACCGGGAGCGGACAGCGGCTTGGGCTGGTAGACGCTGTAGAAGGCGCTGAAGCCCGAGCAGCCCGGGATGTCATCCAGGATCAGGGGGTTGGCCTCCATGCCTCGGCCTGCCAGCAGAGCGGCCTCCAGGCCCAGGCGGGTGGCGTTGCCCACGTGCAGAGGCTTGGCCTGGGTGGCGGCGTTGGCCATGGGCGCCCCGGCCAGCGAGGCGGCGATGCCCAGGGCGTGGCAGCACTGCGCTGAGCTCAGGGACAGCAGCTTGGCCGCGGCCGCGGCACTGCCCAGCGTGCCCACCACCGAGGGAGGGTGGAACCTGCAGGGGGACGGCAGGAATGAGCAGCCCTGCTGCCTGGCACAGGGAACACCACAGGAGCCCTCTCATGGAAAAATTAATGGGAAGTGAGGAGCCCATCAGCCAGCAGAACTCCCTCATGGCTTCATGGAATTCACCTAACTCAGAATTAAACCATAAATTTTAGCTAATAAATTAACTTTGAAATCAGAGTTTTGCTGTATTTTAGTTTAACTCTAAATTTAGAGTTAATGGACATAAATTTAGTCTAAAAATGGAGTTTCTCCTTGAAACCTCCTCAGAAACACCAGGGTGAGCTCAGCATCTCCAAAGACCAATTGGAACTTTCTCCAGGAGGTGCCATGGTTTGTGTCCCCCCAGCCAAACTTTCTATCCCTCAGACAAACAATTCAGCTTCAACCACACCCAAGGGAACAGTTCCTGGTTGATTCCATTGCTTGGATCACACCAGGGCACTGCTGGAGACAGCAGTTGGCCCAGGAGCCATGCCCACCACCAAACGCTGCTTGGTTCTGAGATCCTACCCTGGCTGAGTCAGGTGATGGCACTGCAGACTCCCTGGGAGTCCTCCTGAGGGTTATTTTTGAGGCAAAATCTCTGGAAATCACCAAAAAAGTGCATGGTGCAATCACCTCTGGCATTTGGCTTTCAGTAAGGCTTTATCCTGGGGTAAAGCTAAATCAAACTGGACTTAAACTTGGCTTAACCTAAAGGAACATTTTAAAACCCAGACTCACCAACCCTCCTCATCCTTGGCGAAGAACAGGAGCTTTACCTTTTGGGAATGTCATGAGCCTCAGTGGAGAAGTGCATGAGCCTCCCTTGCACTTCCAGGCCCACGTTGAAGGCCAGTAGGAAATCCAGGCCGTTGGGTTTGGTGTTGGGAGGAAGCATCTGGGAAGCTGCCAGGAGAGCCGGCAGGATGGCCCCGGAGGGGTGAGTGGCAGGGTGCCAGGTGTCATCAAAATCCATGGAATGAGTCTGCCAGGGAAACAGAGATGGGAATGTGCTGGCTGGGTGCTGAGGGAATGAGGGCTCCCTGCTGATATTCCTGAGGAAATTCTGCCAAAGCCTCCATTCAGTGTCCCCACGGGGCAGTTCAGCTCCTCTAAGAGCCAGAAGATTCCCAGCTTTTGTCCCCCATCAGTGACCACTCTGTTTCCTGGAATGCTAATTCCTGGCACCATAGATTCCCCATGGAGAGCCAGGAACACAGATTCCCCCTGGAAAAAATAGGAGAACAGATCCCCCAGGAAGGGCTGGGAGCACAGATTCCCCTGGAAGGGCCGGGAACACAAATCCCCCTTGCAAAAGCCAGGTGCACAAATCTCCCTTGGAAGATCCAGGAGCACAAATCCCCCTTGGAAGATCCAGGAGCACAAACCCCCCATGGAAAAGTCAGGAGCACAGATCCCCCTTGGAAAATCCGGGAGCACAGATCCCCTGGGAAGATCCAGCCTCACCGCTACACCGTTGGTGAAGGCAGCCAGCGTTGGGGAGAGCTTCACCCCTGGCTTTCCATAGACTGAGCTCACGGCCACGGAGGAGTACAGCTCCTGTGGGAAGGAGGGAATGTCAGGAGAGCCCTGGAGGTGATGCCATCGGTTTGAGCTTTTATGTTTTTCACATTCTGTGCTACTTTAGTGTGTGCGGGTCTGGGCTTCATACTAGGGGATGGTGAGCTCTGTGCACAGAGCAGGGAGACAAAACAATTCCTGCTGTAGCTGGGGACCAAGGACAAATGATCCAAATTTCAGGCTCAAGAGCATGGACAACAGTAGACTAAAGAGAGAAAAGCAGGAAAGGTGAGACTTCATAGGTTGGGGCTGTAGTTGGGCAATTGACTCCAGTGTGCTGGTGGACCAAGGCTTATAGAGGTGTGGGACCCCTGTGACTGGTTGGGATTTTTGTGACCATTTTGTGACCATTTTGTGTTCACTTGGGTGCAGCCCTGGCTGGGCTCTTGTGCTGCCCAAGGTGCATCCATTGAGACCTTTTAATAAACCCCTACTTTATTCCTTAGCTCCATCTAATCTCTGTTCTGGGTCAGCCTTCACAAGGCATCAGAAGGAGTGGCGATGGTGCCAGCCACAGCAGCCACGGCGATCAGCCCCAGAGGCGGCAGTGGTGGTGGTGAGGGTGGTGGCGGTGGCAGTGGCACTGGCAGTGGCAGTAGCAATGGCAGTGGCAGTGGCAGTGGGATTGGCAGTGGCAGTGGCAGTGGCATTTGTGGGGCTGTCCCTACCCGGCAGTAGCGCAGGGCGATGTCGAAGACGCGCGTGGTGCTGCCCACGAGCCCCACGCCGATGCTGTCCAGGATCATCCTCTTGCTCCGCTGCCGCACAGTCGGGGACAGGTGCTCGGGCCGCGCCGCACGGATGAACGAGGCGAAGCTGCTGGTCACCGTGTCCTCGGGAGCGCTCCGGGCTGCCACTGCAGTGCCACGACACCAGGAGGGGACAAGGACAGCGGTGAGCCCTGCACTGGTGCCACCAGGCCCAGGGAGCTGCACCTGCCCGAGGCAGGTGGGTCAATCTGGGGAGCCTGCAAGGGCAGGGAGCTGCAATTCATCATCCCCATGGCTCCCTTCCAACTTGGGGTACTCTCTGATTCCATGGGTTCTATACATAACATTTCATATTCCACAGATGGGGTGGCTTCCAGAAGGTTCAGGTGAAGAAACTTCAGAGCTCAGCCCCATCCCCTCACCTTGGGGTTCCAACGACCATTTTTTGGGAGGGATCAACACAAATTATGTCCCTTTATCCAGAGGAAAGCCAAATACAAATGTACCACAGAAATCCAACACTTCCATAATGTTTTGGAAAGCAGGACTAGACCCAAAGCCCGGATTTATCCAGGTGCTTCATCCTAAAAGACACGGAAGTGTCTTGATTCAGCCACCAAAGCTCTTAAGCCCTATGTGCTCCAAAGGATGCTAATCATTAAAAGTAAGTTAAAAGTCTATGGAAAATACCCAGTTTGTGTCTATTTATATTTTAATTTCAGTGACAAATTGCCTTGTTTAGATTATATAAATATACCATTATTTTATATTAATTTTTATATATTAATAATTTAGATATTAATTTATAATTTATAAAATTATTCATAATTCTATAATAAGAATACAGAATATTATTAATATAATTATATTTATAACTCATAGAGTTAAAATTGATATGGCCCATTACAATTTATACTGTTAATTTGAGAGTGCACAGGAGAGCAGGAAAAATAAAATTCCACCTGGACAACATTTGCAGGATGGCAAATCCATCCATTTACTCACGGGTGGATGTGGGGGCACACACATTGATGGAGATAAAAGATGAATTAATGCCTAAATTTACTGAATCACAGGTGAGAAAAAAACCCAAGCTCATCCAGACCGGCAGGTAAACAGGAGGCTTTGGTTTTGGAGCAGCAAACATGGCAATTAATGAAATGACCATTCCCCAATATCGCTAGTTTGGATCCATCCCGAAATGTCACATCAGTGACTCACGGAGCGCTGGCTCATGCTCGGGCTCACCTCGAGCCCAGTCTGAGGCTCCTGTAAACACAGCTGGGAATGCCATCACCGCCTGACTCACCGGGAGAAAGCACATCCCCCTCCCGGCACCGCGTTCCTATAGGAATCCCGGCGCTCCCATAGGAATCCCGGCACTCAGCACCCCGGATCCAGCCCAGCCCGGGTCCCCCCGGAGCATCCCCGGGTCCCCCCGCACCCCCCCGGAGCGGGAGTGGTGATGTCAGGGCTTGGAGGGGCTGCAGGAAAATCTGCTCCCATCACCCAGCGCCCAGAAAAGCTGGATTGGTTCCTCCCCGGCATCAAATGCTCTTTGTCACCTCAGCAGGCAGCGAGGTTTTTAACCCTTCAGCTAAAAGCACTCCATGACTCCAGGGTTTTCCTTCTGATATGGCAGGACTTCATACAAAAATTAAATTTGATACAAGACCAAATAAATCCCTGTGGATTATTATTTCTCTTGTCCTCGGATCTCATTAGGCAACATTCCTTGCTTTTATTGTATTAATAACTCATTTTAAAATAAATTGAGACAATAGACTAAGAATATATTTTAAAATGAGTTAATAAACCTAGAATAAAACTTACAATTAACCAAGAGCCCCTTTTAAAAGACGTTAATAAACTTATAATAAACTTATACTAAACCAAGAAAACTTTTAGAAAGAAGTTAATAAACATAATAGAACAAAAACATATTTCAAGATCAGTTATAGCCAATCTTAGATCAAGTTAAGAGATAAAATAGACCAAGTGTTTACATGGCCAAGTTGTGATTAATTTATCCAAAGATGGGCAGTGCTGGAGCCACAGAAGGAGAGCCAGGAATGTCTGCAGGCAATGCCCAGAGCAGGATCAGGTGTAAGTAGGAAGCAGTGACAAGTGGAGGAGTTAAGGATCTGAGCCACCCCTTGAACACCTTACAGTTGTGGTCAAAGAATTTGGAAAGCCTGGTTCTAAACCAGTTAAAGATCTGGTTTAGCACAGGACTAACAATCCACATTTTTACTCCTTGCTGCTTTTCCCCTGGTCCTTTATCCCCTAGGGCAAGAAGAACCACAGAACCCCCAAACATTTGGAAGCTTTTCCTTCCAAGAATTTGAGGATTTCTCTGGATGTGCTCAGCCCAGCACCTTCTTTTCCAGCAATTATTTAGGGATGCATGCTAGGAAAGGATGGGGAATGCTGAGAGATACAAACCATGGGTAGCAGTTTTGTGGACTTGCCGAGAGCTTGCCAAGAACTTCTGGGATTTCTAGAGGAGAGACACAGAGAGGGAATTTGTTACTGGAGCTGCTGGAAGTTTTTTTGGAGCAGTTTTCCTTGTTGTGCCTCTCATCGTGAGACACTCACAGATCAAAAGAGCACGTAAAAGTAGCGACATATTTAAAGGAGGGAAAAAAATATTTTCCGAAGCTGCGTCCAGCAGGGATGCCAAGAACATCCAGGGAAATAAAGCCACAGAGCTGAAGGGGCAGCAGAGCCTGTGCAGCCCTGCCACGAGATCCTGCAGCGAGTGGGACCAGCTCGGAGCGGGCACAGGGAGCAGAACCCACAGAGCACATCCCAACAACAACAACCCCCAGGTGGCACGGTCTAGGGGATGTCTGGGACTCATAAAAGGAGCAGGATGGCAGGAAAAGGTCAGTAGCTGAATTAAGTGACTGTGAAAACCATTGGAATTTGTTAATTTTGAGGCAGGCTCCCGTTTAGTGCCATGATCAGCTGGACCAGCTGAGGAACCGTCCGGAAAGCGACATTTCCTCCTTAAAGTGCAAAAGGCGAGCTCAGGAATGGGGAGGGTTTGCATGGAAGAGTTTTACCTGGAAGGTGGAGTAGACCATGCTGGTGGCTGCTTTTCCCAGTGCCCTTCCCGGCTCGGTGTGCTCGGCGCGAGGGATGGCAGAGGTGTGTGGCTGAAGGTGCTGGTGGCAGAGTTTATATCTGCGTCCAAAAGGCAATTTGCTTTCTGTTTTGTGCAACTGAATTTCCAGGGGGATGACATCAGTCCCTGGGGAGCCAGAGGGTGGGGGGAATCCGTGAGGAGGGGTGGTTTGTCCCTGCTGGACAGAAGGGAAACCCTCCTCCCCCCCCCCACACCCCCGGTTTCAGGAAATAAATAAAGATTTCAGACAATAACTGACAAGGTTCAAGGAAACTCCTGTCTCCAAAGTGCCACAGGTGCCAATGGGTGAAGCAACTGGCTCCAGGCTCCTCCTCCCAAGGAGGACTATAAAAGTGAGATTCACCAGGAAATGAGAGGGACAAGAGCATCCTCCCATTGAGCTGAAGTGTCACCAAAGCAGGTAAATCCCAGCTGCAGAGGCACAAGTGAGGCAGTGGTGGTTTTCTTGGATGCTTTTCTTGAATACCTTCAGTGTTTGGGTGTTTGGCTGAGTCTTTCTCAGCTCTCCTTCTCCATCTCCAGCTCTGCTGGGTCACTGAACTGGGAGTGCACCCTGGAGCTTCCAGGGAACACCGGGAGCCTTCATTCCCAAAGCAATGTTTGGATTTTGGGGGAGTGCCACGGCTCTTTGCTTTGTTCAGCAGTGGAACCTGGGGGCATTTATTATTTTGGGCAGAGTAACAGCCTGGAGGGACATACCTTTATTTAAAATTGGATTTTTTTTACTAACCCACATGCAGACCTTTGTTGTAGCAATGCATCCCTGGCAATTCTGTCGTGGTTTGCACCAGAGGAGAGGCAGGGTTGTGATGTGAAATCCAGCTGTGTGTTGTGGCTGTGCACTGTTCATCTCGCTGTGTGTTTATCCAAAATGAATTTTGTTCTCTTTCCATGTTTATCTGGAGAGAAGCAGCATTTCCTCAGAGCTCTGTAAATGTTTGCTATCACTAACAAGGTGGGATGGAAAACTAATGGCAAGGTGCCCCTGGGGTTGAGTGAAAATGGAATGGTTTGGTGCTTGTAGATGTGTCCCATTGCATGGGGAGCCTTGCTCCAGCTTCCTAGGGACGGAATATTCCTGTGCCCTGGAATATTCTTGTTAATACTGGTCACGGAGAAGCAGCAGCGGCTCTGAGATGCACAGAGAGATTCCTGCAAACCTGACAGCCCATGGAATTGGGATGAGATGGGAATGACCTTTCCTGGCAGGGGGTGAGGTTGCTGTGAGGACAGCAGGGAGTGAAGGAAGTGGTGCCCAGAGCCTGTCCCACGCAGCTCCGAGGTCAGCAGGGACAGGAGCCAGGAGGGAGGGAGGACATCACAGAGCATTCCTGCAGCCCCCAGGATGAGGGATGTCGGGGCAAGCAGGGAGAGGAAAGAGGGTGGAGGGAGCAGGGTGAGGGAGGGTGTGGCTTTGGCTTTGCCCTTGCTGCACAAGATATTTGAGCAAGGCAAGGATCATCCCAGGCTGCCCCTTCCCTCTGGGAGATGCGGCTCTCAGGCAGCACCCCAGGTGTCCAGCTGCCTCCTCAGCACGGGGACATCTCCATCCCGTGGTTCCCTGGACAGTGGCTGTGCTGCTGGTGCCCTGGGTGTGCAGAGAGCCTCTAATCCCACCTGGCACAGAGGGATTTTCCATCTGCCCCCTGCACAGCCCCGCGTTATCCTGTCTCACCACCAGGGTTCTGTGGTGTGTGTGGAGAAATGACAGCATTAAGGACATCGACAGCACCCATGGGTGGGGCCATCCCAGGGCCAAACCTGGGGATATTTGATCAGAAAACCCCCTGGGGGTTCCCCTGCTGGGCCTTGTTTCTCCAGCTCAGCGCAGCCCTCGGCATTCTGGTGCTGCTGCTCCCGAGACAGCACCAGGAGGATTTTCCTGGTTTGATGTATCGTGACCTTGCAGGAACCTGAGGCAGGGACAATGCCCAGGGACATCGTGCCCAATGTCTCAGGGCAAGGGACCACGAGTCTGGGTTGGTGTGTGACGCGTGGGTGTGAGCAGTGGGTTTCTCCTTTTCCACATCTTGGGCTGGATCCTCTCACATCCTTCCCCTTTACACCTCCTTAGCCTGACAGCATATTCTGGTGTTTGTCTTCCTTCCCCCATATCTGCACTGGAAGAAGAGGAAAACATCCCTGTGAGTTGTGTCTCTCCCTCCCCCTCCAACCTCAGCTCTTTGTTGCAGGTCTGTTATGCAGAAAACACCAACAAAATGAGCTTTGGCAAATTAAAATCCACTGGTGGGAGCCAAGGAGTCACCTTGCCAGCCCAGCTCCCTCCCAAATCCCAGCTCACCCTCTTCCTGGGACCCACTCCAAGCAGGGGCTCTCAGTGTGCCTTTGAGCCACTGCCTGGGCTGTTTCAGGGAAAAACAACTGGAGAAGCTTAATTTTGTGGCTCATTTCCAAGTACAACCATTTAAACCAAACTGCTTCTTTATATAGAAGTGTCATTTTAAACAATAAAAGAGACCAAATCATGGAATCCACAGGCTCAGCTCTGCCCAAGGGCACAGCATTTCTTGGGACCTCCTAAAAGGCAGTGCCTTGATGGGAAAAGGGAGAATTCCTCTCTGGGAAGTGGGATTTGGTGCATCTCCCTCTCTGAACCCAAAATCCCAGCCTTTAGCACAACCAAGTAATTGAATAATTCATTGCTCCCCAAGCTTTGCTTGGAGGTGTTTAGCTCTTCCTTATTTGATGAGAATTGGTGTTGCCAAAGCAGTTTGGAGCTGTTGGAGTCGATTTATCCTTCATCCTTCTTCCTTTGGGGAAGTGACATCCTTTAGAATAAATGGAAAGAGTGAAACACAGGGGTTTTAGCAGAACAAGAGAGTCCAGAGGGTACTGAAATTTTGCAAAATGTAAATTTGGGCTGAGGATTTGTGTGATCCTGGGATTTAGGTTCGTTATTACTCCTATATTATTTTTCTTTGGATGGTGCTCCTTCCCTCCTCCTCATTTCCCCTAACAATAGTGGAGCTTTCCTCCCTTTCCAAATGGTTCTTTGGAATGGCTGAGGACAGAATACATCACCTTCTCCCTTTCCAGCTTTTTTAGCTCACCAAATATTCTAAAAATACCCAAATAACAAGAACATTGCTGTTTTATTTTCATCTTTGTTTCCCAACAAAACCCTCCAGAGAGAAAACTTCAGCTCCTGGTACCCAGGAGTGCCGAGGAGTGGAAATGTGGGGGCTGCCTGCAAACAGACGAGTTCATGGGAGAAATATGAAGGGTTTGAAAATAGCCTATTTAGTCACTGGGGTTTCAAGAAAGGGATGGAGCTGGAAAATTCCAGCTGGAAGGGAGACTGTGTGTGTGTGTGCACCGTGCCTGCCCTGTTTGTCTGCAACAGTGGATAAGAAACGTCCTGGAACGGCTCAAAAATACCTTGTGGGTTTTGTCTGGATGTTTGTTGGTTTGTGTTGGGCTATTCATGCCTCTCCATCTCCAGCAGCCTGGAGAAGAGGGGACAGCAACCATCACCACCACCTGCAGCACTTTGGGGCACCTAAACATGTTTTTGCCAGGAATCCTGGTCGCCTAAATAGGTTGTGTGTGTTTTTTCTGGATAGGGCTGCGGAAAGTAGGCACCTCAAGTGGTGCTTTGAATGGAGCCTTTGTCTGCAGCGAGGAGTGGGGAGGAACATGGAAACACCTGAGCCTGTCACCAGCCTGTCCCTGCTCAGGGCAGGGGCACAGCTCTGCAGGCTGGCTGGGTGCTGTCCTGGTTCAGAGCAAATTTTGGAGAGAACCCCCAAAGGGCTCCTCTAGGAAAGCAGATTCAATTGGTCCCTCCCCGCAACTGGTCTGGGAGAAATTACCTCCTGGGAAAAAAGTGGAAAAAACCTGTTTATTAAACAATAAAACCTAAACACTATTAAACAATAAAACCCCTTGCTGCTCCAAAAGAGATGACAAACTGAGAAAGTCCCTTCCCGGGTTGCAGCTCAGCTCACTCAGGCTCTGATCAGTCCCTCCGGTGCTGGAAATGTCGCAGGCCAGGCCCAGCCTGGTGGGCCACAGCTGCAGCTGCCGGTGCTCCCCTGGGTGTTCAGTCCAGAGCAGGTTTCAAGAGGAAAAAAGAAAAGGGAAAAAAACCACAGTCCAGGGAACTTCTTTGCCTCAGCTAGCTAAACTAACTAAAATAAAGGAGAGTTCTGTCCCGCTGTCTGTCCATCCACAGACAACACAGTCCAGGAGCAGGAATGTGGAGGAGTGAGTGCAGTGTCTGAAAACAAACTGCTGCTTCTTCTCTCCCCGCTTCACTCTCTGCAATAAGTCTTAAAGGTACAAAACTTATTATTCAGCATAAACAGAAAAAGACAACTGGGGATAAAAGCACCATATAGTCAGCCCAGGACAGGTGCCCGGGCCTGGTGCAGAGGGCCTGGCTGGGGAGGCTGTAGGGGTGAGGCCCAGCTCTGCTGTATTGTAGCAAGGCCCAGCTCTGCTGTTTTGTCTACAAGGCCCAGCTCTGCTGTTTTGTCTGCAAGGCCCAATTCTGCTGTTTTGTCTGCAAGGGCTGACTCTGCTGTTTTGTCTGCCAGGGCCATGGCGAGCGCCGAGGGCTTCGCTGCTGTCTTCTACAGTGAACCAGGGGTGCTGGGGCTGCTTGGCAACGTGGTCAGTGCCTTCCTCCTGTGCCTGCAGAACTTCACCGTGGCCGCCACCGGCCTCGGGCCTCACGCAGCAGAGCAGGTCCTGGCAGGTGGGTGCTGCTGCTCAGGGTGGCGTGGATGGGGCTGAACGTCCCCTGAGCTCTTTGAGGGTCATCCCCACGGGCCAGTGGGCACCCCTGATGGGAAATGTGGGCTGTCTCCATTGTACAGGTTGGTGTTCTCCTGGGGATGGCTGCTCTTCCTTCCCCAGCCACTGGGCCAAGTATTCCAGGTGCTATTCCCTGCTAGATCCAAACTGTCCTTGGGGCCTGCTCAGCACGCTGAGCCAAGGGGCTTAGGGGCCATGCAGAGAAATTTCCCATAAAGGTGGGAAGAGGGGCAGGCAGAGGCCACAGGGCTGCTCACAGGAAGGCCATGGGACCTGCCGTGGGGTGTGCCCATAAACTCCTGCAGCTCCAGCCTTTTTGTGCTTGGCTTCACACCTGACCACTTCCTGTGTTCCTCAGGTGTCCACCTCATCCTGATTGGAGGCTTTGTCCAGCTCCTGGCCGGATTTCTCGCCTTCCGCAAGTATGACCACCTTGGAGGCGCGGCCTTCCTCACCTTCTCTGCTCTGTGGAGCAGCTATGGGGCCACGAAGGTCCTGTCTGCTGCATATCCCTCCCCAAAGAACACAACGCTCCCCTCTGGGAACGCCAGCCAGCTCCCGGCCGCCGGCACGGCCCTGCTCTCAGCCAGCCAGAGCTCCGTGGCCGGGCTGGTGGCCTACATTGCCATCTCCTTCATCCTGTCCTTCTGCTCGGCCACCGTCAACTACATCATGCCCTTCATCTTCGGGGCCATTGCGTTGGCCCTGGGCTTCGAGGCGGTCGCGCTCTTCGGGGACTGGGCCTTGGTGGTGTCCGGGGTCCTGGAGCTGGGCATCGTCCTGTGCGGGCTGTATGGGGCTGTGGCTCTGCTCCTGAAGGGCATCACCCAGAGGTACGTCCTGCCCGGCTTTGGGCACCCCCTCTTCAACGTCCTGCTGCTGGGGTCAGCACAGAAAAGCTCCTCCAAGGCCCTTGGGGAAGAAAAGAAGAAGAACACCAAGTATGCGGAGCCGATGGCCCTGGGGAACATCTGCGACACCGTGTCACCCTTTATATTTGCCTTTTACTTCTTTGGGTACATGAAGACATTCTGTGTGGGGGCAGCGTGGATTTCCATCATCTCCAGCTGCCAGCTGCTGTCCAGCTTCTACAGCTACCTCAGAGGGGACAGCTACCACACCACCAAGTTTGGTGTCCACAGCCTGCTCTGGCTGGTGATGACCTGGGAGGAGTTTGTGCTCACCACCTTCCTCGGGCTGCCTGCAGCTCAGGACAGCAGGCTGGGAATGTTTGGAGCGTGGTTCTTCCTGGCCACTGCCTGCCTGCTGTTTCTGATGTCGATCCACAAAGACACCCTGGAGATGCTGCAGAACGCCTCCTTCATCCTCCTCACCTTGGCCTTCATCCACCAGATCCCGCTGCCCGGCGCCCGGCCCTTCCTGGGGGCCGCCTGCAGCCTCTGCACCGCGCTCTCCCTGTACGCCACCTTCGCCAGCCTCATCAACTCCATCGGGGAGAAGGCTCTGATTCCCGTGGGCGCCCAGGCCATGCCCAGCTCATCTCTCCAGGCCATGCTGGGGGCTGTGCAGAGCTGGCTCTCGAGCTCCAAGGACATCCCCAGCGGCACCAGCGCTGCCGTGCCGGACTCGCTGTTCTACATCTGCAATGGCCTGGCTGCGGTCGCCGCCGTGCAGGGCAGCGTGGGTGCCCCGGGCAGGCAGCAGCTCTCCATCCCCTCCGTGCTCATCCCAGGAGCCCTGGGGCAGCTGTTTGTGTGCCGGATCCAGGTGCAGGGCGGGAAGAGGTTCGGGTCCGTGCTCCCCTTCTGCTACGCTGCCTTCTGGGCAGCCTGGACCTGGCTGCGCCTGGCAGGTAAAGCACAGGATGGTTCCTGGCTTAAGGGGTGTTCCCGGGGAATTTCAGATTGCTTTCTCTGATGGAATTCCTTCTTTCAGGAGAGTCAGTGACATCAGGCTTACTGATATTCCTCCATGGAAAAAGTTAATTCACCAATCACCCCAGTTTGCATTCGGTTGCCATTGCTGCAAGGCACTTGGTGCCCTCAGTTCCCGGAGTTCAAGTTCTGTCTTCAACTCCAATAAAACGCAAGATTTCCCTGCAAAAACATTATGACACTGGGCTGGCTCTGGGCTGTTATCTCAGAATAACAACTCAGGAGACGCTTTTAGGCAGTGAGAAACTCCAGGTTCTGGATTTCTCCTTCGGGAGCCTGAAGAAGTCTATTCCAGCTGGTCACAGCCATGAAAGAAGCGCTCAGAAGCTGAGCCTGGCTTTTAAAAGCTGCATTTTGCTCCAGGTGGGCAGAGTGTTCACACAGCCTCCGTGCCAGGAGCTCTTAAAATGAGCACCTGTGGGGACAGTTAAAGCTGTGGCTTGGGATGTGTGGCAGGAGCAGCTGAAGTGTCCAGCCAGGCCCTGAGTATTCCAAGCTGGAGGTAAAATCCAGAGCTTTTTTTGGACAACCGTCACCAGCCCCACAATTAATACCTCAAATACTTTGCGCAGCAGCAGCAGCGGGTGTCGGTGAGGGAGGGGTTTTGGGAGGCCACCATCCAACAGCTGGAGCTGTGGTAATCCCAGCTGAGGCTCTGCCACTCTCCTGCCACTCTCCTGTCACGCTGCTCTTTGTGGTTTGCTCGTAACCAGATGTGCTGCTCCTGTTTCAGGCCACTTGCTGGACATCGGGGCAGGGCACACCGAGGGATTCACTGCTGGCTCCGTTGCCTTTTTGGTGCTCAATGCTTTTTTAATCATTTTGGGTAAGTCTCAGAACCACGTGGGATGTTTATTGAGGGGCATCTGGGGTCAGATCATGAATCCTGCTGTGATTGCTCTGTGGTGAGGATGCACCGGTGAGGGAGGCTCAGCTCTGCCTGTCGCTCTGATTAAGCAAGAACGGAGATGTTTTGCCCACAGCCAGTAACAGAAGCCGAGCTGGGCTTAGGAGAAACAGTCCCAAGGGAATGGAAGAACATCTCAAAGAAAATAAAAGGATCAAATCAGGTGAAAGTGTCCAACGCACTGGGCCACTGGCTCCAATTCTCAGCCACACTCCAGCCCAGCTGGTGTAAATCAGAACCTGCTTGGCTGCCAGAGAAGTGTTTTCCGTGTGAGCGCAGTGTCCTGGCAGATCAAGGGTTTGGCAGCATGTCTGTGGAACCTGAGGGCTGAACAGACCCTGGCTGTGCCTCTTTGTTCCTCCACCAACAGGGAAATCAGAGCTGGGGCTGCTCGGTTCAATCAAACAAGCCTCAGTTGATTTAGGAACTCTTCTGCTGGTTCATGGACATTTTATGGGCCGTGCTTGATGTGGGTCCCTCTTGTTTGTGTTTCTTTCCACAGCTTCCTCTTTTAACCTGGTGCTGCTCTGCCTGACCCTGGCCATGGAGCTCTTGACCGTTTGTTTTCTGCTCTTTACACTGGAGAACCTCCCTTTGCCATTTGAAAGTGAGTTTTAGGGAAACCTGGACATTAAACCTTCACCTACAGAGTGCAGGGAGTGGGTCCTGGGTTGGGGAGCAGTGTGAGGAAATCAAGCAGGGTGTTCCTCTTTCCCTGGAAGTCTGGGGTGTGTATAAGCATGACTGGAGAAGGAAACCTTTCCTCCTATCACCCCCAGGGCCTTGAGGTTCCAAATAAACCAAATACTGCTGGACCAGAGCACCTCTAGAGGTTCTGTCCAGCACTGCTTCCCAGGGGATGTTCCCTGAGGTGTGGGATGAGCTGGATGTGCCACAGCTGTCAATGGCTGTAGTTCTGCTGAAGCCTTGGCTTTGCTGCAAGTGACAATTTAAGTTTTAATTCCATGGAGTGCTTTAGCAAGGGGATTAGTGGAAGCTTTTCCACCAGGACTTTGTCACCGCAGAATAGAATCACAGCACCATGAAATCTGAGCGACTGAGTCCAACCATCCCCACAGCACTGACAAACCCTGTCCCCAAGTGCCCCATCCACACTGTTAAATCCCTCCAGGGATGGGGATTCAATCACCCTTCCTGCCTCTGACTCTGGGATTTTTTCCAGTTGTGGTGCTGAGCATCATCAGTGTCATCTGCTTCTACGGAGCCATGGCCTCTCTCACCAACTGCATGTTCGGGAAGGACCTCCTGATGATGGGACCTCCTCTGCTCACAGTAAGAGTTCTTGGCATGGTGGTGTAGCTTCCTTGCTTAGAGGGGATGTTCTGAGGCCTTCAGTGCAGATTCCTGTGGCATTTCCCGTCTGCTGAATCCTTCAGTGCCATTTGAAGTCCTGGTCCCTTTGTAGGGAGCTGTGAGCTGGAAATGAGCTCTCTTCCATTGGGAATAATATTGGAAATAGGGCAAGGATGTTTACAAGACTCATACCTTGCTCCTGGGGAATCAGCCATCCCCAGTCTAATTCCTTATAGACTGGAGTTTTAAAGCCTTAACTTTGGGAGCAGGAAGCTTGCAAATTTCCCAGACTGGACAGCAAGAATTCCCCATATTTTCTTAGCTTCAAACTCCTTCTGCCATCTGGTGTGTCTGCCTAGGACAATTCCCCCTATCCAGAGTGATGGATCTGCCAGCTCCAGTTCCTGTTGCAGAGAAACATTTCCATTAAATCAGCGTTTCATGGGAATGCACCTGATACTCCATCTTGGTCTGGATTTTGGATTCCTGATTCTCCTTAGGTCACTTTGGAGAGCAGCCATTTCCCCAGGAAGCTGTGTTGGGTGGGATTCATCTCCTCTAACTTAAGGCATTGGCAGTTGAAATGTCCACCCTGAGCTGCTCTCTTTGACTTTAATAATTGGAATTCCCTGCCCTGCTGTGGGAGAAGCATTCCTAGAGGTGCTGCCTTGGATGGCCAAGGGATCACGGCACGGTGGATCCCTGCATTCAGGTGGGTGCAATCCTGCCCTGTGTTCCATATTTTTGCTTATTCCCTGCCTCCTGATTCCTGGCAGGTCCAGAGCTCCAGGAAGGACAGGGAGGATCCCCTGCCCTGTGTCTGCCCCAAGTCCCACCTCACGAGTGGCCTGAGGACCATCGCGGAGCTGCTGAACACGGGGGCCGTGTGCGGGGTCCCCACAGACACCGTGTACGCCCTGGCAGCCTCCTGCAAGCACCCTCAGGCCATCGAGAAGGTCTACAGGATCAAGGTGGGAATTCAGGAGTGTCTCTGCTTACCTGGCTTTGTGTCCTGTCCATGACTTTCTGCAGAAGCAGAAAGGGAAGCCCCTGGTTTTAGGTTGTCCCAAGACTCAGGAGCTGACCATGGCAGAGTTCACGGGCAGCCACACCAGAACATGAGGGACCATTTTCTGAGCAACCCAGGGTACAGCCCTTCCTCTCCAGGCTAGAGCACTGGTAATTAGGCAGCAACATCCCTGGGGATGGACAGAGCACAGCCCCAAATAGGAACAGCCACTCACAAGCAGGTCCAAACCTGTGTTTGTCCTCTGTGCCTCGTGAAGTGCTGAATCAGAATCCCAGGGCTACATTCCCCCAGACTTTTGGAGCCATTCAGTGCTGGAACCAGCCTCAGAGTTTGCACCTTCAATCCAGCTTTTGCAACCTGGCCCTGTCTGCTGTCCATGAGGCAATTTCCTGGCTAGCCTGGAGAAATAACCATAACAGACGATCTCAGCTGGCCGAGCGCAAGCAGCGGCACAAAGGCCGTCTCTTCTGCACTGCCCTGGTGCCAGTGCTGGCCTTCTCTGCCAATGAGAGAATACAAACAGAATGTAAATACATGCCCAGTTCCTGAGTCATCTGGCCCCACTGAAGCTGATGTCAGTTGAGGACTGAAATGACACCGCTCTGCAAGCTTGTTTTATTTCCCCTCCATCTCCACTGCTGGTTTCACACTGAACTTATGTCACCAAGCTTCTTTCAAAGCTCTGAAGGGGTGATAATGGAGATGTTGGTTTGCAGGGGGATGAGCTCTCCATCCCTTATCCCATCACAAATTGGTATGTTTGACCTTGGTTTACATCAGCAGAAGTTTGGAGAAAATCAGGCCCCTGGTGTGCAACATCTCAAAAATGCTGACACTGAGTGGAGCATCGCTGTCCCTGTGATGGATGTGCTTAAAGAGGGGGAATTGGATGCATCCCAGAAGTTCCCAAGGGCAGGCTGCTGCTCTGTCTCCTCTTTAATTTGCACGTGCAGATCTGAGCTGGGGCATCCATCACAGCTCAGCATTTGTGCAGACACAGCATCTTCCTTGCCTGGAGTTCCTGCTCCATGGGAAACACACAAACCAGGATCCCAGCAGGCTTCAAGGCTCTCCAGGCAAACTTTCCCTCTTTATCTATTTCCCCCCTCTGTTTTATTCAGGACAGGCCTCAAGAGAAGCCCATCTGCATCTTCATTTCCAACCTGGAGCAGCTGCGAGCAGCTGCCCCGCCCATCAGCCCCCTGCTCTGGGAATTCATGGAAAGTGTTTATCCCGGTGGCATTGGCTGCATTATCCAGAAGGGAGAGTGGCTGAAGAAGCTGGGTGAGATGAACAGCACAGCCCTCCTGTCTCCCTTTCACGGTTTCAGCAGGGCAGGTCTGCAATCCCAACACCCTTTGGGATGGGATGGGGAGAGATTCCGGTCACTTTCTCCAAGAAATCCTCCCTGGAGCTCCCGGATGCTTTGGTGGATGTTTAGCAGAGGGTATTAATCAGCTGGAATGACTCATCAAGAGTGGGAGCCAGCAGGATGAGCTCTTTAACCAGAGGCAAGGGAGGCTCCTCAGCCTGGGAGGGTCCCCTCTCCCAAGCCCCCCGCTGCTCACTGGAATGAGCAAAGCAGGGTGGAGCAGTGTCCAGGAGATGAGAGGGTTCTGATGGTCATCCCTGCTCATCCCTCTGCCTCCAGCACACGGACACAGGCAGGCACTGTGAGCACTGGGATGATTCACCTCAACCCTGGCTCCTGGGGAAACAGCAGGGAATGAGGGAGCTGGAGGGGTTGGAGCACAAGTCCTGTGAGGAGCAGCTGAGGGAGCTGGGAAGGGGCTGAGCCTGGAGCAAAGGAGGCTCAGGGGGCCCTTGTGGCTCTGCACAGCTCCTGACAGGAGGGGACAGCCAGGGGGACATCAGGCTCTGCTCGCAGGGAACAGGGAGAGGAGGACAGGACACAGCCTTAATCTGCACCAGGGCAGGCTTCAGTTGGACATTAGGAAAAAAATCTTCCCAGAAAGGGTGACTGGGCAATAGAAGGGGCTGCCCAGGGAGGTGTTGGAGTCCCCATCCCTGGAGGTGTCCAAGGAAAGCCTGGATGTGGCACTTGGTGCCATGGTCTGGGTCACAAGTTGGACTCAATGATCTCAAGGGTCTTTTCCAGCTCAGTGGATTCAGTGATTCTGAGTTAATCACGTTTAACAGCAGAGGAAGGTGGTGGAGGATGGGAGGGTGGGCAGGGGTCACAGGAAGTCAGACTTTGGGATGCAGGGAGATCCTGTGTCCATGGAAACAGCTGTGATGTCTCCAGTTGTGAATAATTTCCCTTTTACCCAGTTGGACCCCAAACTGTACCTCTGCTCTCACAGATTTCTGCTCAGGAACTGACATCCAAAGAAACACATTTAGCTGGGTGCATGGAGCTGGGTCACTTCCAAAGGCAGCAGGAGATCCCCCTGGTGCCATGACAGGGGCTGTGCCAGCTGTGCCCCTGCCAACATCCTCTGCCTGTCCTTGCAGGGGTCGGAGCAGGATACAGCAGGGTGGGAACCCAGGACAGCATCATGATCCGAGTGCCTGACCTGACGGTGCTGGTGCACCTCATCGACATGACCGGGCCCTTGGCCATCACCTCGGCCAACCCCAGCGGGGAGGTGGACAGCACCCACCACGACATGGTCATCTCGTGAGTCCCTGCTCCCTGCAGTGCCACCCTCCTGCCTCAGTGCTGCAGACCTTGCTTTGGTGCCCTGCACCGAGGGGAACCACCTCAGCACGAGGTCACAGCAAGGTCTGAGAAGGGTTGTTGCTATTTTTTGCCCCCCAGGCGCCTTGGCCATAAGCTGGAGGGTGTTCTGTGTGATGGAGAGTCTGACGAGGTGGTGGCGTCCACTGTGGTCAACTGCACCAAGATTGATGAAAGTGAGTGTGAGACCCACCCTGTGTCAGCTCTGGCGTTTTCCTGGGAGGCTTCCATGCCTTTCCTAGTATCAGTCTGGCAGCACACAGTGCTCCAAGAGTAACAGCTCTGGAGTGCCTGGACATTTGCAAACATGTTGATGAAGGGAAACAAACAAAAGATGTCCTGGGAGGACCTCTGTGTTGACAGGGAACAAGGCAGGAGGACAAACACAGTTGTGCAAGGAAAATCTGCCTCGACAGGGTGGAAATGCTCCAAGTGGTAGGGTGGGTGCTGCTGGAAGGAGGTTGGGTGCTGCTGGAAGAAGGGCTGGGTGATGCTGGAAATAAGGTGGGTGCTGCTGGAAGGAGGGTGGGTGCTGCTGAAGGATGGGTGGGTGCTGCTGGAAGGATGCTGGGTGCTGCCTCAGCCCACCACAACAAGGGTGGGACAGGAGCTTGCCCACAGTGATGCAGCAGCACACACTGGGTGTCCTGGGTGGCTCTGGCTGACATTTGAGAGGGATTCATTAGTGGAAAACCAAACCCTTGAACAAAGTGTGATGTCAGTGTTCATCAGTGGTTTCACTTTCTGGTCCTTCCACACAAGTTTATTTTGAGTGGCTTTGCTGGTGTGAGATGTTCCTTTTCATTCCTTTCTGTGCCACTCTGGGGATTGTCCTGACTTGCTCATTCTCCCTCTGGGAAGGTGGCATCACCATCGTGCGGGAAGGCTGCATCCCAGCTGGAAAAGTGATGCAGATCTTTGAAAGGGTGAAGAACAGAGTGGTCTGAACCGAAGGAACCTTCCCTCAGCAAAGGAACAAAAATCAGGAGGTGTCTCATGTTTGGCTGGAGCACATGGCCTTGGGAGAGCCATTCCTTCTCTGATCTGCTCTTACCTCCTTGGGAATGGCAGCACTTCCCCAGCTGGGGCCTCTCTGGGACCTTTCTGCAGTGATTTGTTGTTTATCCCCAGTAAGTGCCTGGAATCTCCAGGAGAGCTGCCCAGGAGCTGATGATTTACTACAGGAACTCCCAGAGCTCCTGTGCTTCTGAAGTGCACTGGACTGTGAACACAATGTTTGTGCATCCCCCTCCACAACATTCACATCTGTGTATTTTAAAATCCTAAAACCCACTAAATAAATCCTCTTTTTGGAACATAAGGAGAAGGCTTTGTGTTTCGTTTGATCTCCACCGAGCTCTTTGTCCTCCCAAACTGGCGAAGCTCCATGACTGAGCACCAGAGGAAGGGCAGCTCTGACAGAGGGTTTGCAGCAAGTAACTCACCCCATTCCTTCCCTGCCATCTTCCCTGCCACTCCCAGCTCATCCCAGGGCACTTGGCTCCTGGAAAATGCAAAGGAACATCCATGAACATCCATGGCCAAGCTGGGGGCTGCTGAGGGCTCAGAGCCATGGGCTGGCTTGGGTTGGAAGGGATCTTCAGGATTATCTCATCCCAACACCTTGCTCCTGGGCTGAGTGCTGCTGCCCCAGACCTGTCCCCACACAAGTCCCCAGGGCTGTCCCCAGCCCTGTCCCATGTTAGGCTCTGTGGAGGGGCAGAAGTTCCTGCCAAGTGCAGAGAACAAAACCTCCCTCTCTCCCAAAGCAAACAAGCCCCAGGGGGAGCCAGGGATGAGGGAATCCACTAAAGTCAAACCTCAACAAAGGAAACAATGAGTTAGACCCGAAGGCTTCAAAATACTGCGAGGTGCGTGACAGATTGGAGGTTTTCTGTAATGTTTTTCCCATCCTGGAGGCAGTGGCCAAGTGGGAGACCTGTGCCAGTTCCCTGTCGTTGTTCCCTCTCCTCCCTCCTGCCCTGGGCAGGGTCATTCCCTGGCATAGCCACAGTCCCACCTTCCACCACCCAGGGGACAAGACCCTTCCCTTCTCTTGCTCCTTATCATTGTTCTGGAGCATCTTGCTCATGGAATTCTCCCTCAGGCTACATCCCACCTGCTCACCTGATGCTGCTGTGGGAGCTGGGCAGGAATATCTGGGAGCCCTGGGGCTGGATTCCACCCAGGCCTCATTTCTGACATGTCAACACCAACTGCAGCCCGAGGTGCTCGCTTGCTTTGGCGCTGCCGTTGTTGTCCAGCTGGTGCTGCCTCCCATTTGCACTCAGAGTCGCCATAAATAGCAGCTCTTTACTCCTTCTCCAGGTCAGGGATGTTGTTTCATCCCAGCAGCTCCCCAAACCCCGGTCAGAGATCCTTGGCAGCGGTTCCTGGGATGGAACACAGGCTCCCCTTCACCCTCAGCCTCCTGACCCTGCGAGCCCGCGCAGGCACAGCTGGGCATCCCAACCTCCTGTGGTTTCCCAGCCCGTGCCAGCATCTGGAAGTGGAAGTTAGTCAAGCTCTCCTCCCTGCACATGCCTCAGGGCAGCCCAACAACCTGGGCTGGTGGAAGGGGATGAGCTTCCAGGTGCCTTCCAAGCCAAACCATTGCACGGTTGTGTGATAAACACTCCTTCAACAAACGGATGTAGGAGCCAGCTGAGGTTCATCACCACCCAGCAGAGGCTTAACTTTAAGGCATGTGGTGAAGTCCCACAACACGGGACTCCTCTCATGTTTAAACACCTTAATGCTTGAAAAACGACTTGAACTTCCTGAGCAAGTGAGGTTTGTTAATATTGGCTATAAACTGCTGGAACAGCAGAAAAACCCCAAGGAAGTAGAAAAGGAGAAGGTCCTTTCTTGACTTGTGATCTGGGACTGGGTGAGACCATCTCCATGCTGGTGCTGTGGGAGGCGTCAGCTCCAGGCAAGGGTGTGGAGTGTCCCAAGTGCCCTTTCCCTGCTCACACCAAACTGCCAGGATTTGGTAAAAAATTACCTCTGGAGCTCTGCAGCAGGTAAAGGGAGCTCAAGATGTGTCAGCCCTTGAGGAAAGGTCTGGATTGAAAATCAGGGGGGATAATAGAAACAGATTCCAACCAGAACGATGAAAAATCCAGAATTTATAAGTGGGGCAAGATAAGAAAATGGCAGGACTTTACTACTTCATTTCAGGAAGAACCAGGATTAGTATTTCCTTATAAAATGTATGTAAAGAGTCCCTTCCCAGCAGAGCACAAGGAAATCAATAAACTGTCTGTACTTATAGGCAACTGAGCCAGGGGTGTAAAATTTTATGCAGTAATAGAGTTTTTATAATTTACTGAGTAAGGAAACAAACAAATTATGTTAGAGGAAAAAAAAAACCCCAAACAGTCACCCTAGTCTGGGCTGCTCACTTTGGCACTTGCATCTCATGAGTGTTCTTGTGACTCAGGAGTAATTATGGGTCAGAGGTATTTGCTCTGCACCTGTTTTCCACCATCAGGTGATAAAGAAGAAAAACAGAGGATTTTTAATTAACACAACAAACAGCACAATCAGTTTGTGCCAGGAACAAGTTCTCACCTCTCTTTGCTGCAAAGAAGGAAATAAATTTGGTTTTTCAGTGTTGTTGCTAAATAAAGGGGAGTATTTCCTTAAAAAAAAAAAAATAAAACATGTTTGGGAGAATCAGATAACCCTGAAATGGTTTGGCTCAGGAGGGACCAAACCCAATCAATAACCCTTTTCCCAATCCCTTCCACTGGACCAAGTTATTTGTACCCTGCACACACAGCTGGGAATTTCTGACCAACATCATGGAGGTTGTAGAGCTGGGTTTGCTGATGAACCTCAGACAAATGGCAAAGAATTGATGTTCTTGGGAAATGTATTTCACAGCATTTTATCAAAAATACTTTTTCATGGCAGCAGTATACCGGAGATGCTCCATCTCTGGAAGTGTCCCAGGCCAGGTTGAATGGGGCTTGGAGCAACCTGGGTGAGTGGAAGGTGTCTCTGCCCATGGCAGGAGATATTCTTTAAATTCCCAAATATTTCAACCCAAATAATTCTGGGGTTCTTTGATTAGGTTGTTGGTTCTGCCCCTTTAGCCAAATCCAGATGGAATTTGTTGCTGGGCTCTGAGCAGCTCCCAGGACAAACTGGGCTGGGAAATGGCTTAGACGCCATCCCCCAGAGGGGTGAGCAGCACCGTGCTGGGGCTCTGACACACAAACCCAGCCCAGGAACGCTGGGGCCTGGAGCAAGGTCCCCATCGTCACATTCCCACAATTCTTCCAAAGTAAATTCCCCAGGTCTCCACAGCCCCTGCCGGTGTTCCTGCAAGTTTAGAGGGAAACAAACACACCTCCCTTAGATCAACAACAGGAGCCCTCAATCCCTTCAGTCAGGCTCTCTAAACACAAGGCCCTTTCATCAGAGCCATTGCTGATCTTTAACACCTCTTGTTGTGTTTTCCATTCTGCTGCACATTGGGGAAGGCTCATTCCCAATTGGGAAGGCTCAATTCCCAATGGAAACAGCAATGTCAACCAGAGTTAGGGGTAAAGGATGCAAACCTTGTCATATTTGTCCCTAAATCTCTCTTGTGGATGGTTTTAATAATTTCCACCCCTTCTCACCTTGGTGTTTGCTCCCAAGTGAGCTGAGCTCCAGTGAAATCCTTTTCAGGCGTGGGGACCAGGTTTGGCAGAGAGGAGCAGCCCTTTGTGGGTGCAGGGAGAGGGAAGGAGAGGCAGGGATGGGAGAGGAGGCTTTGGGTAGCAGGGCATTATTTTATAAATTCTTTTATGAAAGAAACACTGGTGGAAAGTGCTGGTACAAAACTGAGTGTTCGCATTGTCAAGGAATTAAATTGCACCAACACCCATGGCGTTGCAGGACGTTCCATGTGTGCTCCAGGAGATTGTGAAGGGAACATTGAGGAGTGGCCGTGGCCAGGCCTGTTCTGGAACCAAGGGGTCGATGCCTGGGGGTGGCAGCACATTTGGGCACCACCAGGGTTCCCATGCCTCAAAGGGGGCTCCTTTCTCAGGAAAGCAGGATTTGGCCAGCTCAGCTTCCCGGAGAACTGGATTTCCATCTCTGTCTCAGCACAGAGAACCAGCTCATCCTCGTGCCTGGACTCTCTTAGGGCAGCTTTTACCAACTCATGGTTTACTCTAAAAATAAGGAAGTCCCTCCTAGGCCAGGAATTAGGGATGCCCTTCCCAGAAGCTGCCCCACATCAAGGCTGTTGTGGGCTGGTTTCGGTTCTGCCCTGCCCATACCTGTCTGCTTCCTTCTTCTTGGACCTTTTTCACTGATTGATCAAAGAACTCTATTTGTCAGATAATTTTATGAGGCAGGAAAATGCATCTTCCTGGTGGCAGTTAGCACACAGCTCTGTGAATTGGCACTTTATCCATTTAAACGTAATTTCGTGCAGAGTAGGAAGAAAAAACAACCTGTGAAGACAGGTACACAGCCAACTTTTATTCTTCCACCATGGATCTGGTGGGACTCACTTCCTCAACAGACAGGAGGAATTGTTCTGGGCAAAGCATGCCCAGAAAGTTCAAAAATCTCCAGAATCTGTAGCACCAGAGACAAGGCCACCTCAAAGGACCCACTCACGGCTGTGCAAAACCCATTTCAGTAATCCCAAATCTCCAGATGGGTTTGGGTTGGGAAGCCCATCTCATTGAGCTCTCATGGGCAAGGACAGCTCCACTGGGCCAAGCTGCTCAGCAAGATATGAACCCCCAGAGCTGCTGTTTCATGTTAAAGTTTACCAATGAAGAGATCTGGACAAGGCCTCCACCTTCCCTTGACTCACTTCTTGGGTCTTTGAGTGAGACCTTGGAAGTGAGCTGGAGAAGAGGAGGATCACCATTAAATGTCTGTGGAAAGCCCAGCTCAGCTGTTCCTGTGGCCAAGGAGCCTGTACCCTGTCGCAGACATCTTTTATGGAAACCCCTTTCCTTAGGATTTTTCCTCCTGAGAAGTTGGGAGGCCTCAGGAACAAAATGTAAACAATGGTTATCTGCTGCTGTGGAATGCAACAGGTGCATCTGTGATTGGCCCATGTGGTTGTTTCTAATTAATGGCCAATCACAGTCAGCTGGCTCAGACAGAGAGCCGAGCCACAAACCTCTGTTATCATTCTTCCCTATTCTATTCTTAGTTAGCCTTCTAATGAAACCTTTTCTTCTATTCTTTTAGAATAGTTTTAATGTAATATATGTAATAAAATAATAAATCAGCCTTCTGAAACATGGAGTCAGATCCTCAACTCTTCCCTCACCCAAGAACCCCTGTGAACACGGTCACAGTGCCCCACAGCACTGGAGCCATGGAGCCATGGACTTGTTGGGTTGGTAACCATCAGTCCAACCACCTGGACTTGGTTTCTTCTTCATTCCAAAACAGCAGTGAGCTTCCATGTCTGCTCCTTCCTTATCCCTTCCTTATTCCTCACTTCTTTTGCCATTTCTAATTCCCACAAGAGATTCCTGTGCTTCCAATTAGGTCTTGGTTGGTTTTGCAAGGGAAGGAGGGCCTGGAGCGATGGTAGGGTTGGGAAGGAGGGGGAGAGGGGTCTGTAGGACCTCTTGGGTCATGCAGGATCTGATAATCCAGTGTGGGACAACAGGGACCTTGGGAAGGCCGCAGGCACAGGATGCCAGAGGTGGTTTGGGGACTTTTGGGAATTTTGAGGAGATAAGGTGAGGGTGGCTGGGGCAGGGTCAGTGCTGCTGATACCCAACCACCCTCCGGGTTCTAAGGAACTCCTAAATGAAACCAGGACATATCCTGGTCCTTTGGGAATTTTCACTGAGTCATGCTGGAACCCACAGCAGTGGGAATGATCACCTGAATCCAGGTTGATTCAGCAGATAAGACAATAGCTATGTGGTGTAAACCAGCAGAGATGTACGGGAGACCAAAGGAGGAAGGGGCTGTAGCACTTCAGGAATTGGTGCTGTATCAGGGAAGGCATTTGGGGCTGGGCATTTACTGAAACTCCTCACAAAAGGAACAAAAACACCTCACAGAAGGCCCACGTTACTTCCTGCTGGGTGGGGCACATGAAAAGTGGGGTATGGGAATGGAGATGCTCACATGGGGGATCCCCATGAGGAGGTGATCACCTGAGTGAACAAGGAATGCCAGTTATGTCTCTAAATTTGGGATGGGACCATGAGAACTGCACAGAGCCAAGGCAGAGAGATGGTCAGAGAATCTTCTTCTGCAGCAGATGTGAGAACATGAGGCTCCTCAGAGAGGCCTGGGCCTTGGAGGGACCTCAGTGACTGTTCCACAGCTGCTGGGACACATGAAGCTCTCTCTCTTGGGAGAACTGTCCCAACCCTGACATCCATCTCATGGCCAGAGCAGAAGAATTTGCTAAGATTCCTGGGTTTTGCTATCTAGGACAAGATAACAACATGAGTGAGATCTCTGTGTGTTTTCCAGGAAGGAACGAAAAGTTCTCACAAGAACTGACAATGTTGACCCTTTAACACGAGATTTTCACTCAAGGTATTTATTGGAGCTGCTGAACTGGACATTCAGGGCAGACCTCCCCATCCAGCCCCACACAACCTCCTGCCCTGACTGTTCTGTTATCCCCTGGATCTGCTGGCACTGGGAGCATCAGTCCAACCACCTGGACTTGGTTTCTTTTTTCACTTCCAAATCAGCAGCGAGATTCCATGTCTGCTCCTTCCTTACCCCTTCCTTATTCCTCACTTTGCCATTTCCAATTCCCACAAGAGAATCCTGTGCTTCCAGTTAGGACTCGGTTGGTTTTGCAAGGGAAGGAGGGCCTGGAGCGATGGTAGGGTTGGGAAGGAGGGGGGGAGGGGTAGCACCCATGGGAATGGAGCAGGGGAATCCAGTGATCCCATAAACCCACCAGGGTCTGCCCAGGGATACAGCTCCCACAGACCCTCTCCTCCCTCAGCCCCAGCTGGCAGTGCCCTGCAGAAAGAGGGGATGGAAAGCTTCAAATCAGAGGGGAAGCAGAAAGGAAGAACATGATGGAGTCACAACTGGATTTAATTAATCCCATTAATTGTTGTTAAGTCTCAAAAACTGGATTTCCAGAAAGCTGGTTTTTCCTGCAAGATTTGTACATAATCCATCTATTCCCTAGGGAGATAAATTCTCTCTGCTGTTCCACAGCAGGCAGCTCCAGGAGCATCAAGAGTCACAGCGAGGGAGATGCACAGCAAAGGACAAAGTGTCCAGGGCCAGGTTGGACACTGGGGCTTGGAGGAACATGGGACAGGGGAAGGTGTCCCTGCCATGGCAAGGGGTGGAATAAGGTGAGCTTTGAGCCTCAGACAGCCTTGGATTCTGGGGTTTAACAGATAATTTTTGCTTTGGTTCAGGGCCCCATTGCTGTTACCCAGCCATCGCTAAATCCAGCGTTCCCTCTGGCAGGAATGCGGGGATCCCAGGATGGCCCCAGACCAGGGTGCTTAGCTGGGCACCATAGCTCAGCCCCTCTCAGGTGGTAAATCCCAGCTGAAAACCTGCCCCAGGATTTTGAACCCTGGTGTTTCTCTGTTGTTGAAACAGCTGATTATCTGGTGATTTTGCAGGAATAACCCCAGGCTGCTGCTGGGAAAGGGAGCAGCAGCAGGAATAACGCAGCGAGGTGAGTGTGACAAGAACCCACTGCAGGCCATGCTTGCAGAAGCTGTGCCCTCAACCCTGCCAAGATCACTGGGCTTGTCTTTGGCTGAAGATGACCCAACCGAGGTTTTCTTCCACCCCACGCCCCATCCCAGGGCACAGGCAGACTTTGACTCTTCAGGTATACCTAGCAAGAACTAACAGTAAGGTTAGGACTAAGTCTATTGTCCTTGGGTGTGTGTGGCAGCCATCTTGACGTCTTCAGTGTCATGCTTTATATAAGCTACAAGAACGTAAAATTTGGTGGGTGATTTGTTGATGATTTATCATCATGGTTTGTATTTTTGTTTGTTTTTTCTGGAGTTTAGTTCTGGGGTTAATTCTATGTACGTTTGGGAACACAAGAGAAGAGCCATAAAACCATAGAACCGATAAGGTTGGAGAAGATCTCCAAGATCATCTCCAGCATCATCTGATGTTCTTATCCCCCTGAGCTCCCAGTTCCTGCAGGTTGTAAGTGGCCAAGGGACATTCCTGCCCGTGTCCCAAGGGTTCTGCCGGGCTGGTGTGGCCCCAGCCGTGGTTGGGAGGCCGCCCTTCCCCTCGGAGGAGCTCTGCCCACCCCGAGCAGGGCGCACCCACCCCACGGCACGTCCTGGCCGTGGCACTGAGTCAGTTCCTGTCCCCACGGCACCGCTCTATTCTCGAAGGGTGAGCTGGCTTTTTCCTGCCACTGGAAAATACACTTCTTTTACATCCTTATTTAATCTTTTTTCCATTGACACGGATGTCTAGACTCCACAAAGGGCAGAAGGAAGGTGGGACAGCCCTTCTTCCCGGGCTGTTTCCAGCCCCAGTGGGATTGCAGAGTTGGCTGGTTCACAAAGAGCCCCATTCATGAGGTTGTTTTGTCTCCCAGGGTGACCTTTCAGGCCTAAAGATCTCCGAGACATTGACAATGCAACCAAAATTGGTTTCAGAGGAGCCTCTTCTGGTTTTCCTCCTCCTGTGGTGGAGGTCTGAGGACCTCACACTCCCTCCTGTCCCTCTTGTCCAGAACATGGGAGCAGTTCCTTCCCCTTGAGCAGGACAGAAGGGCTCCGTGAGGCTCTCCCTTGAGGAGCCTGGATAACCTTCTTTGATCATAACCTCCAGTTGTACTGATGAAAATACTCCTGTTGATAGCCCAAAATACACCTGATCTGTGATTTTTCAGCACATGTATCCCAATATTCAAATGTTTATCTCAGCCCTTTCTGACTGGATTTGCCACTTAAAACGGAAACTTTTTTCATCTCTCCACTTCTCTTCAAAAATGTTTTGCTTCCCCTTAAATGCTGGGAAATTGTGGAAATAGTAGAAATATTTTTTTTGCCTTGATTTAAGTGAAAGATCCCGTTTAAATCCCCGTTTCCCTAAGCTGTTCCTTTCTGGTTTGCTGGTACACAGGAGAGCTGTGGGTGGGGTAAGATCATGCCTGACATGAAACCTCTCCTTGTCTCACTTCAGCAAAGTGAGAAATGCTTCCCACAGTGTCCCGAGACTCAAACTAACATTTTCTGTGAATAAAAACAAAAAAAATATGGAGACAAAGAGGAAAAATGGATCCAGACAAAGCATCAAGTGAAGAACACAGTTTCTTGAGCCACTTTTAATTTGTGCCACACTAAAAAAATCATTATTTGCAGCACAGAACAGCAGCACCTCCGGTATATTTAAGCCAGGGCAGTTTTCCCTTAACAAAAGGCTTTGTGATGCCTCAGCACCTCTTCAAATTTCCACTCCTTATCACATTCCCTCATATTTTGGTGTTTATGGTGTTTTTCTAGTGATCAAGGGGTGAAATTCAGCCTTGGCATTTTTGAGCTGGTACCAGGAGCTGCTGTGAGGAGTTATCTTCTCCCTCCCTCCTCTTTTCCACCCTGGAAGTGTCACAATTTGATTTCCTCCTGACATCCTGCTCGGATCTTGCATGGCCAGGAACATCAACATCTAGAACCCATTGCCCCACAAGGTTTTTTCATGATTGCACAGCCCTGTGTGAGATCTGTTTTTTGAAAATATTTTATTGCTTTCTAAAAATCAGTTTTAATAAACTCCAAGGAGATACAGGAAGTAGATCAGCAAAATTATTGAACACATTTAATTCTCTGGAATTTACTCTGCAGGAAGAGAGCCAGCTCTGTGAGGACAAGTTGAGGAGACCCCATTTTGTCAGAGTTTATTGAGGTTGATCTCCTCTGACTGCACCACTTTAATCCTCAAATTCCAGCAAAGCTTCAGGTGAAATCAATGATCAATGGATTGGTTTCAGCTGGGGTTTGATCAGCACCTTGCACCTGAGACAGGTAAGAATAAGACCAGCAGTTTTTAGAGATGAAACAAGCCATAACTGCAGTGTTTGCCAAGGAAAACTCCTCACGAAGGTTTGAGACTCCTTCCCAACTCCTCCTGCTAAGCAGCCACCACTCCACACTGCCTGTCCTTCCTAAAAGCTCCACATCCTCCCACTGCTGCCCTCCAGGAGCCATCCCACCCTGTCCCAGTGAGGCCAGTAGGGTCATGGGTGAGCACATCTCCAACTCCTTCCCTGTATTTCAGGAACTTGCAGAGAAGCTGGAGAAGACAAATGACTGCCTGGAGTGGCTGGAATTCCTTCCTCTGATCCTATGGAATTTGCACTCTGGAGGAAACGTGCCATGAGATGGGAAGAGTTGGGCTGTAAGGCAAGAGACCAGCTCCTGGCATCTTCAAACACATGCAGATTGCCCTCCTGAAATTCCTAACACGGGAAGGGAGGCTCTTCCCTGAAGCTCCAGCACCTTTAAGGAAATAATATTGGAGTCATCCAGATGGGAATTCCACCCTGACACGGAGTGTGAAATACAGAAATGGCACCTCAGGTCAGGGCATTTCTTTGGAGTGTTGGGTTCTCCCAACAGAGGAAAGACCTCCCAAGAGGGCTCAAACACGGTGACCTCCCTCGTGGAGAGGACACAGCAGGAGACACCCCCAGCTCCCAGCCCAGGCTCTGCCACGCCCATTGGATCCACCAGCAAAGCACCTGGACACATCTCCCCTCCTCCTTCCCCACGAGGAGTTGCACCTGGGGTCAGGGGGGCACTGGCAGTGCTGGGGGGGTGGCTGGACTCAAGGACTGCAGAGGTCTTTGCCCACCCAAAGGATTCTGTGTGATTCAAGTTTCATGCAGTGTTTTTCCCCCCCCAGGTAATTCTGCACTGCTTGGCCTCACTCCATGCCCCAAATCCACGGAATTCCCTCCCAGTGCCAGGGATGAAGCTCTGTCACTCTGGGCCAGCTGTCACCAAAGGAAAGCTTGCTTTGGCCGTGGCTGATCTCCAGGGAAAGCTGGCAGTGTCCCCAAGGGAAGGTGTTCCTGCTGGTGCCTGGGCTGTGCCAGGCAGCACCGCACTGGGATATTTGAGCAGGGTCCATAGGAAGATGGATGAGGCACCCCTGCAGCTGGGAAGCCTCTCCCATTGCCCAGTTTGGCCAAAATGGCATTTTCCAGCAGCCAGGATCCCGCTGAGCCCGGAGCTGTGGCGGTCAGAAGCGGGTGTGGTGCTCGGGATCGGGATCAGGGTCCGGCTCCACCAAGGCGGCAGCTCTGCCCACCCCGTTGGGCACAGCATGACCACGACTCTGGAGCTCCTCCCAGCCTTTCGTGGGGCAAGGGCCACTGCTAGGGACCACCAGGTGCTTCTTCTGCACCTGCTCCAGGATCTGCAGCACCTGGAATGAGTAGACACAGCAGGGAGTAGGTCAGGAATTAGGGGAGAGCACTGATTTCTTCTCCAGCTGTTGAAATAATCAAACAACCATAAAATAACAGGTTGGAAGTGACCCTTAAGGGGGGCAAGGACACCTTCCACAAGATCTTCTCCCCCTTGGCAAGGACACGTCCCACAAAATCTTCTCTTTCAAGCGTCTGGCTTGGTTTTGGTATGACACAAATCATTTTTACACTCAGAGGACTCTGGGATGGGTGAACTTGGAGAGCCTGCCCCATAGAGGTCTGTGATCTTGGATCTCAGACCCCTTTCTATAGATAAATTAGGCCCACCTTGCCCATTCCCCAGCTCCACAGCGGTGCTCCAGAGCAGGATCAGGACAGAAGCATGGAGCTCTGCTCTTGTCCCTCACACCAGCCTGGGATAACTGCTCGTGCTATCAATGACTTCTTGGTCTCCTTACTGAATTAGGAAGCCCCAGGCTGAAACTCATTGAATGGAGAAAGGGAATGGAAATGAAATCCAGCTGAATTTCACCTGAGACTTGGGGATGATGCCGACTCGGAAGAATCCAATGTTCCCACTGTCGATCTTGGTGCAGTCCACCACGGTGGAGGCAATGTTCTCTGGAGAAGGCCCAGCACAAAGAACTGCATCCACCTAAAACCAGCAGATTTCCACATCAAATTCCCCTTGGAAAGGGAGAGTTTTCCCTCCCAACAGTAAATAATTCCCATCAAAGGCAATGCTGCTCCTTCCTGCCCTGCTGCAGTGACACCAGTGCTATATTTGGAGGGAATGAACCTCAAAGCAAGGACAGGGAGGGCTCTGCAGGGTGCAGGTCAGCAGCACAGCACAGACAGGTTTACAGCAGCTGAGGAGCTCTGGAGAAGTCCCATCCACAAAGAGAACGTGTATGAAGTTTTGATTTTTGAGGAGTTAGGAGCGGTAGATGTGCACCACGTCTTGTTTAAAGCTGCCACGATGACACAAAATGTAAAAACCCCAGAATTCAGCAGTGAAATTGGAATCATGGAATCATCCAGAGTTGGAAGGATCCACAGGCACCATCAACCCAACTCCTGGCCCTGCACAGGACAAACCCCAACAATTCCACCCTTCCAAAGGCTCCTGGAGCTCTGGCAGCCTCGGGGCTGTGCCCATTCCCTGGGGAGCCTGGGCAGTGCCAGCACCCTCTGGGGGAAGAACCTTTCCTGATCTCCCACCTAAACAATGAAAGGCCATGACCATGGCACTTCCATGAAAGCTCTAACAGCCAGCAATATTTTGGAGCTTGGCACCAGTTTTAGAACAGCCCCAGCCTTAGATGGGAATCCCTGAGCTCCCACAGCCCAATGCCAGCTGGAGCCCTGGCACATCCAGGCACCAGGATTTGCTTTCCTGTAAGCAAGAATGAATTTTTTATTGCTCCCATTATCCCGTGTTGGAATATGAACGCACTCACGTTGCCAAGCCATAACTACACTGTGTAAAGCAGAAGAGTTTCAGTTTCACACCAAGACCTGTGCTTTAAAATCTTATTTCTCTTTGACACCAGCATGAGGAGCATCCATGAGATTTTTTGAGTTAGAGGCTTTCCCAGATTCCTGATACCATCTATTGATTTTCCTTCTGGAAACGAAGTGGTTTCACTTTTCCATTCCCATCTCTTGGTTACCTTATCTCCCAGCTTGGCATACACTTGGTTGTGGTGGGTCGTGTCAGCCTCTCCTGTTGGGTTGGCTGATGTGACCACAATGGGGCCAACCTGGTGATGGAAAAACAGGGGTCAAAGCTCTGAGCAGGACTTTGGGGATAAAAGAGGTGACTCAAGCTCTGAACTCCATCTGTGACTCTGAAGAGAGCTCAGTGTGACTCACCAAGGTGAGGCACCTTTTTTGCAGGCAACCACAGTCCCACCAAACTGCGTTTGAGTGACCAGCACTGACAAATTTGGGTTTAGTGATGATGGTCATGAAATGACATCTTGCTTTCCAGCAATAGCACTTGCCTACACCTAGAACACTCAGGGTATCACAGCTCCTGTGGCCACCTTCTGCACCTTCTGAAGTTATTCTGGCCTCAGAGAAGTCCCTGCTTCCAACAGTGTTCTATATTGGAAATTAAACTGTGCCTGTTAAGGGCATTCTCCTGATTTCCTGACCTGGTGGTTGCTCCTTTTCCCCTCTTTGCTGCCCTAAGATCCCTCCCAGCTGCCTGCAGGCCCCAGCCCCTTGTAGAGAAGGGGTCAGGTCACGGGGCTGAGGTGCTGGGACTCACCAGGTCGATGAGGTGTGTGGTGACAGAGCAGTCAGGAATGCGGATGGCCACACTCTGAGGGGTCCCAACGTACTTGGCAGAGTCCTTCATTCCCAGGAGATCCACCCATTCACCTGCACCAAGCAGATTCACTCAGCACTTAGAGGTTTACATCAGCCCAAACATGGTGATTGTAACGGGAATATCCCTATGGAACATGTGGTGTTGCAGGGCTTCACTGTTTTGGGAATTTCAAACCCAAAGCTCTCCAGAGAGCTTGGAATTAACGGCATTTCCTCACCTCTGGGAATGACCAAGCTAATGGGAGATGGCCAGGCAGCCTCCATGAAGTCCCAGAGGAGGGGAGTGAACAAGTGCTTGGCAGGTTCCAGCTGCTTCAGGCTGGAAATCCAGAGGGACATGGGGCGATCCTGAGCCTGGCGCTTGGACCTGGAATGAGGGAAGAAAAGGTGAGGCTGGAAGTAAGATGAGGATTTAAATTCAAGGAAAGGAAACTGCTGGAGAGGTCTAGAGCTAAGAGAAGGTGTGCAGGCTCTGCCCCACGCCACCAGTCTGGAGTAGAAGTAGGACTGTTCAACCACGGACTGTGTGGGAAGGAACTTTAATGGCTACTCCCAACCAGGAATGTCTATTTCCAAATCAAGGCTTTAACTTCTTGTGTACTGATGGGTGGAGGTCCCAACAGCCCAAATTCTGAGGAAACCCCACCCATATGAGGGGCTCCAGTTTACACCAGAGGGCTTTTGTTGTGGCAACATGTACCTCCAAGTAAGAACAACAACCCCGTGCCCCATTTGCCAGAAGTGGTTTGGGTTTCTTGTGGTGTCCCAGTTACCCAGCTCCATCAGCCTTCAGTGTCCAGAACAAAACCACAGCTTGATTCTCTCCTTTCCTCACCTGGATCTTCTCCCCCCCTTGCTGTTCCCACCGAGGCTGAGCTGCCTTGCTCTCAGTGGGTGCTGCAGCCAGCACTCAGCAGCAGCTCTGGGTTCTGGAAGGTTCCTGAGGCCAGCCCAGGTGCCAGGACTCACCTGTGAGCTTTCTCCACGGCGTCAGGCCGGCTGCAGGCGGCCACCAGCACGTACACGGTGTCCGTGGGGATGCCACAGGTGCCACCGTTCCTCAGGATATCTGTGGGCACGGGAACAGGGCACGAGCCTTGAGTGCCAGGGGAGGGGTGTAATTCCCGTGGCAGAACTGTCACACAGTGTGCTGCTCTCCTCTCCTAGTCCCAGCTCTGGCAGTGCATTTTCCCAAGGGGATATCTGGCATTTAGGGAGGTTCTGGGCCAGAGTGGAGAGAGCAAGGACCAAGCATCGGCTCTGCTCTCTCTGTGCAAAGCTTTCGGTGGTAGCCTCAGCCTACCTGGGACTCAGAGCAGACAAGGACACAGGGAAATGATGCAGGAGACACAGCAGGAGACACGCTGCTCTACTCAGCTCGTGACTCCTGTAACTTGGCCCATTTCACCAAAACATCCCCACATCATCCAGGTTTCCACATCAAGGCCAGGCTGGATGGGGCTTGGAGCAACCTGGTCTAGTAGAAGGTGTCCCTGCCCATGGAACAAGATGGGCTTTAAGGTCCTTTCCCACTCAAACCATTCTGTGATTCTCTGATTGGGATAATGTTCTTTTAGGAGTGTTCTGCTACAAAACCTCCCAGAATTTCCCCACCATCCCCACATCCTGCCCTCTGTTTTCCCCTTACCTGCAATCCTCTTGACTGAGGAAGCTTTCCTGGCAGGCAGGTGAAGGCACTTGGTGGTTCCTGCCCCGACACCACTGAGCTGCACCATGGGCCTCCCCATGGGCAAGCAGCAGCCCTCAAAGGTGCTGCTGGCCAGGGCAGCCAGGAAGCAGTAAAAGCTGACCAGCCCAAAGATGAGGGTGGCAGCGATGTCGTATCCAGTGGGAAGAGCATGGATGGCATCCAGCAGGAAGCTGACAGCGATGAGCATGAACGTGAGGGAATAGAAGAACCAGGCCATGTTTAAGAAGAGCGAGCAGAAGACAATGAAGCTGTTGAAGAGCATGAAGGAAATGATGCCCACGGCTGTGTGGAAGCTTCTGGCAGTGCCACAGAGGCCACTGTACCTTGTCAGGCCCCAGATGACCCACATGACAGAGTAGAGGATGAAGGCACTGCTCTCCAGGGTTTTACCCCGGGCAAAGGCCACTGAGCCACCCAGGAGCTTCAGGATCCCACCAGCTACCACCACCCATGGAATGACCACGGTGGCAAGAGGAGCTTGGGGGTCTCCTGAGGCTGTTAGAGCAAAAGAAGCCAGGACACTGCAGGCATAGGTAAGGACCTCTGCATCGGCATACTTGGAATAGCCCAGGTAGGGAGCGTGGAGGCCTGGACCCTCCCGGAGCTTCAGGAGGCTGCTGCGAGCAAGGAGGGCCTTCACAGCCCCCTTCCCTATTGGGATCTTGGCCCTGGCCCTCACATTGTACAGGTGAATCAGAGCCACCAAGGCTGAGGACACAAAAATGGCCACGGCCACGCCTTGGGGGCCACCTGCAAAAAAACCCCTGGGGCTGCAAGCCAAGGCAATGCAGTAGGCGACAAAAACCAGCAAGTACAGGCCATCCACAGGGCTCTGAAGGGAGAGAAAAAGAGCCAAGACAGCAAAAAGAATGGAGAAAACCACCAGGAATGGGGTTGGGAGAGACGGCTCCTCTGGCTGCCAGGCAGGGTACAGGAGGCAGTAACCTGCAGCAAATTTGAGGATGGAAGTGAAGCCAAAGGCCGTGGCCATGAGCGCGTCCATTGCACGGTAGGATAGCACACAGATGCCAATCTGGAAGGTGCCAGCTGCCCACAGCCAGGGCACGTGGCCCAGGAAGAGCCTGTGGGTGACTCCCAGGAGCCTGCAGCAGAAGACACTGGCTGACAGCATGTTCAGCAGCAGCCCGGGGGCTGCAAAGGGGTTGGTGCTGCCCGCGCTGCCCCGGCCCTGCTCCTGGGCCTTCTTCTCGGTGAGCTCCGTGCCAGGAAGGGCAAGGCTCCCTCTGGTCAGGAGGCGCAGGATCCTCCCCAGGGCAAAGTAGCCCCCGAGCAAGCAGACACTGAGGTGAGCGCAGGCCACGGCGGAGGGCCCGAGCGAGGAGCTGCAGTGCAGGGCCACCTCATGGGCGCTGGCCAGGGACACGGCAGCGGCCACCAGGCCCAGCAGGGGCTCCCCGCAGAGGAAGCCCACCAGGGCCAGCAGCAGCAGGGCCAGGGTGAAGGTGGCCAGGCCTGGCACCAGGGCATCGCGGGCATCACCCGGGCCGGGCAGCGCTCCCTGCCCTGCCAGGATGAGGATCACCCCATAGCCACTCCAGAGGGCTGACAGGGTCAGGCACAGCGCCACCAGCAACGAGGCATTCCTCAGGCTCCTCCGGATACCTGTGGAACAGAGACAGGGCTATGGTTTTGGACAGGGTGTGGGAGGCAGGGGTTAAGAAAGGCAGGGAGCAGGATCACTATGGGGCAAGGATCAGCACAGGTCCTGCCTGATGGTGGATTTGTCCTGGAGAAAAGGAGGCCACTCTTATCCCACTCTTACCCCACTCTTATCCCACTCTTCAACTACCTGGAAGGAGTTTGTAGCGAGGGGTCAGGCACTTCTCCCAGGGAACAAGAGGAAATGGCCTCAAGTTGTGCCAGGGGAGGTTTAGAATGAGGATCAGGGAGAATTTCTGATGGAAAAAGTTGTCCAGCCCTGGCACAGCTGCCCAGGGCAGTGGTGGAGTCCCCATCCCTGGAAGTGTTGAAAGACACAAGGATGTGGCACCTGAGGGCGCGGCTTAGTGGTGACCATGGTGGTGGTGCTGATGGTTGGATTTGACAATCTTCAAGGTCTTTTCCAACCTGAACAATTCTGTGATTTGATGATTCTGTGATTTCATGTTGCTATGAGTTACAAAGAATAAATGATTCAACATTCATTCTAGAAAGTGTGGGTTTTGTCCCAGGCAGTGATTTTCTTCTCTCAGATAAGTAGAGTCACTGTCTTTTGGCACTTACCTATGGACATTTCAGTCCATGCCTGCTGAAAGCATTCTCAGAAAGCCTGGGAGATAAATGTGTATTCTGTGTGTTAAAACTCTGAGATCCTGGTAGAGCATTTGTTTAAAACAAGCATTGATTTCTTCTCTCGCCTATAGAGGGAAAATTTGCTGTGCTGACACAGAGCCATGGAATGGTTTGGGTTGGGAGAGACCTCAAAGCTCATCCCATGGCCAGGGACACCTTCCACTATCCCAGGTCCTCCAAGCCTCATCCAACCTGGCCTTGGGCACTTCCAGGGATCCAGGGGCAGCCACAGCTGCTCTGGACAGCACACTCCTCTGGGAGAAGGGATGGGTGGCCCAGCGAGGCTGCCATGGTTTGTATCCTGTGGGCAGAGCAGAGCTGGATGTGCACAGCTGTGGGAAGGAGGTTTGGGGCTGGCCAGCCCCAGATCTTACCTGCATAGGCCAGGAGAGCCGACACAAGCAGCAGCAGGACCCCAAGAGCCGTGCTGGGGATCAGCGGTGCCGCTCGCGCGGAGCTGTAGAAATGCACGGCCAGCAGGAGGGAGCCTGTGGGACACAGGGGGAAACACAGAGCCTGTAAACCTGGCCCAAAAACCTGGGGAGAATCAGGGCGGACAGAGCAGGGAAGAGAGAGAAAATAATAGTGCAAGATCTGCAAATAGGAAAGTCAAAAGAGCTGGGGGAGTGTGGCTTGGTTTGTGCCCAAGGGCTCACTTCTTCCTGTGTGCCTGGTTTGAAAAAGTTTGGAATTAGTCACTTGAGGTTGCCCAGAGAGGTTGTGGATGCTCCATCCCATCAAGGTCAGGTTGGATATTGGGGCTTGGAGCAGTTGGGTGCAGGGGAAGGTGTTCCATGGCAGGGAATGGAACAAGATCATCTTTAAGGTCCGTTCCAACCCAAACCATCCTGGGAATGTATGAAAGAGTCTGAAAGTGCTCCCCTGTTGCCAGATAAAGGTAAAAATCCATTATTCCAGTTATACAAAAAGCAGACAGACAACACACCCTGCAGCAGATCCCTCCAGCCTTGTACTGAAGGAAAACCGGCTGAAAAAATCCAGGAAGATGGAACACAAAGGAGGAGCAAGTGAAAGGGAGTGAACACAGAAAACAGAGCTGTGGGGAGAAGGGCTGGAAAAGGAAGGGGAGGAAACTGCATCCAAACCAAGATGATTTACTACAGTGACTATAAAAAAAGTTTGGATTTGCTTCCCTCCCAGCGTGGAACAAGTACAAAACTTCAGGCCAGCCCTTGGAAGCCAACACAAATATTTTGTTGGCCGCCAAAGCAGGCGCAGGGATCTCTGGATAGAAAAGCTCACCCCAGGCAGAGAAGCCTGTGGATAAACAGCCTCCTGAGCCCCCTCGGAAAAGGAGGGTGTCCCGGAAAGCTCGTCCCGAGCCCGTGTCCCCTGCCAGGATGCCAGGAGCGGTCCCTACCTGCGGAAATGCCCAGGAGCCCGATGCAGGAATGCAGTGACTCAGCCCCGCTGTCGCCCATCCCTGCGCGCCCAGCCCCGGCCGAGGGCTGAGTGCTGCCTCTCTTTCCTCCCATGCTCTTTATAACCAAACCATCGCCGCTGCCGCCGGTCCTCCCTGCTCTCCACCCCTTTTCCCTACAAACCTCTTCTGTTCCTGCTGCTCTCTGCATGCGGGAGGAAATGCAAATGAACTTCTGGCTGCAGTAAATTTGGGGCTGTGAGTCAGCGTGGGCTGCTGGTAGCTCCCTCCAGGGGCCTCTTAATTTTACTGTTGATTAACCCTTGTTCAAAAAGACACTTGAAAAATAAGGCTGAGGGTTTATTGCAGTTGCTGCCTTTTTTTGCTCCTGCCAGTGAGGAAATGACACTGGTTAAAATGAAAGTTTTTGCAAGCATCCACCTTGATGGAGCAAACAAGCCCTCTGCAAGCCCAGCAGCTCCTTGGGGACCACTTGTTTCTGCTCACACTGGCCACGGGCCTGCTGTTTGTCCCTGTCTCAGCTCTGAATGCCTGGCACCAGCCCCCTGAGCTGGGCAAACCCAGGGCAGACTCAGTGCCATTCCCTTAAAGGTGACTTCTGTCCATCTGCCCCTCCACATCCAGCTCCTCCAGCCATGGGGAGCCTCACTGGCTTTCCAGGTCAGCAGTGAGTGTCCAGCACTGCCAGGATTGTGTCCCAAAGGGGACATGAAGGACCTGTGGGCAGCTTCCTGCTGCTCCTCATGGGGAATGCGTGGTCAGGGCACAAAGGTGTTTGTGGATGGAGGGAGGCTGCAGAAAGCATTGGCCTGGGGATCGTGTTGAGTCATGGCTTGGGTGGGAATTGTCAGATGACTATTCTGTGAGAGCTGACAGAGCTTGGTTCCTCTGTTGTGTTGTTTGTGGGGATGGAGCAGTGTAGGGACTGCTCCCTCGGGGGACTCAGCTGCAGTTAAAGCAAATCCCACTCTCCTGACAAGGTAAAAGGTGTAGAATAGCATGCAGAGCTGGTACTCTTGGGCTGCCCAGGGATGGCTCAGCAGAGCTCCTCCAGCAGCCAGCTCTGATATTTCCCTCAGCAGATCCTGCTCTGTGATTCTCCATAAATCCTGTTCCACAGCCAGGGCAGGAGACCAGGAAAGCTGCTGGGAATGGGGCTGGGAGCAGCACTGGCTGAGCTCACATCACTGGCTGAGCTCACAGTCAGGCCTGTGGGATCATCCAAGGGGTGTTGGAGCTGGGACAGCATCCAGAAGAACCCCAGAGCATCAGGCCCTCTGCTCATCAGGAGCCTGTTCCTCCTGCCCTGAGGAGGAACAGGATCCAGCTGGGTCCCCTTCACTGCCACAAAACTTTCCTGGTATCTCTAACTGTGCCCACCCTGCAGGAATAGAGTCCCTTCCCACCCCTCCTCACTAGAACCTTAATGCAGATTAAAGCCACTTCTTAATACCAAAGCCCACAACAAAGGTGTACAGCCAAAGCCATCCAGGCTGGAATAACCCAGCTGAGAAATGTCATTTATCATTCATCTCTCCCTTGCAGAGACATCTTTAGGGCTGACATGTCTGTTGTGACAGATGTTTTCCCAAGGGGAGGAAGCAAGCCTGGCTGGTCCAGTTGCACCAATTCCCCCAGTGATGGGAACCAGCCCAGCCAGTTTACACCAGGCAGGTGTGGCTGATGTGGTTTGCAGCAGGCAGGCTGTGGGAATCCTCAGCCTCTGGCTACTTTTGTTCCATGGCTAGTGGGCCTGCTCCTGAAGCAGCTGCAGGAAGGAGAAATTATCTGCTCAGGTTGCAACATCACTTAGTTGTTTTTCCATGCAAGAGGAAATAATACACCCCTAAACCATAGTTAGGATTCCTTAGATAGCAAAACAAAAACAGGGGAAAGGCTTTGGGTGTTTTTTATGCATATCTCAATTTAATTCCTGCTCTGGGCAATAAAAGTAACTGAGAGGCACAGTCTGGGTTGGGTTAATGGGACTGCAAAGCCTCTGTCACACATTTCTTGTTCCTGCTTGTTCAGGTAGCAGCTGGGTGCCTGAAATGCCTCCTTTTGGGAGAAACATACCATAAATGAAGTCCCAAGCAGCAGCAGTGAGCCTCCTCCTCAGGTCTGCCCTGACTGAACACCTTGCCAAGCCACGAGTTCATCACCCACAGGATGTGCTTCATGTCTCTCCCAGAAATGACAGAGCCCCAAGGAACATGTCTTATAAATAACCCCTGAAAAACACCCTGCAGCCATGTTCTGGGAGATTTTTGTTCTCTCAGCCTCCACAGGGCACAGTTATTTCACCAGGGCCAGGCTGAAATAGAGAGGTACAGGATCATCTCCATGAGAGCAGAGCCAGAGTGGGAGGAAAGAGCTCCAGACACTGAATCTGGCTCCAGGAGCCCCTCCAGAGCTCAGGGCTCCAACAATTCCCAGTGCCACGTCCCTGGAATTAAATAAATGGAGAGATGGTGCTGTTGATGAAGAATCCCCTTATTCCAGAGATGAAGAAGTGCTTGGACAATGCTCTCAGGCACAGGGTGAGATTGTTGGGTTGCCTGTGCAGGGCCAGGAGTTGGACATTGTGAGTTCCCTTCCAACTTTTCTAAACTCAGAGTGCAAAAGCCAGCCAACGACTGCAGCAAAGTGTAAAATATCCACTTTTGAGAGATGGGATCTGAGGGAAGGAACATTCAGGATCCAAAAAGGAAATGTTGGTGTTAAAAGTCTGGAGCAGCCTATGCAGTGCAGGGTTCAAAGAATGGGTCAGAGAGGGGAATGCACTGGCTGAAATCCTGGCTCGCTTTGATACCATCTCCTGTACAAAGGTTTTGGTGCTTCAGTCTGAACTAGAATGGAAAATCAACAGCCGAGGAGGAAAAACACAGCTGCTCTGTTGAGCAGGGCATGTCAGCTGGGGCTGCTCTGCAGACAACGTGCTGGGAGGAAGATCTGTAAGGGAGCAGCCAGTTGAGGAAACAAATAATATTTATATGCCCTGCCTGTGGAACTGGAAATAAAACCTCCCTGCCAGTAAGAAACGGAGCCCAGCCCTCGGGGCCCCACCTGCTCCCGGGGAGGGCTGTGGCTATAAAGGGCTGGGGCAGCGAGCAGAGCTCACAGCGGCCGCAGGGGCTCTCCGGGGACTCCGCTGCTGCCGGGGACCATGGCCAAGCGGGTGGCCGTGCTGCTGGCGGGCTGCGGCGTGTTCGACGGCAGCGAGATCCACGAGGCGTCCGCGGTGCTGGTGCATCTCAGCCGGGAGGGGGCTCAGGTAAGAGGCACCGGCACGGTGCTGCCCGGGCTCCTTGTCCCGGCTCTGCTCCTCATCTCTTCCCTCCTCAAAACTCCCCAAAAGCCAAGCAGCGGTGCCTGGAGTCACTGGGAGTGTGGAGAGCTCCCTGCGCAGCTGGGCTGTACACAGGGATTGGTGCGGGGCTCTGCATCCAAATCCTCAACAGACTTTCCTGAGTGCTGCTCTCTTCACTTCTGGCTTCACATCCTCTTTTCTCTCCTGCTATTTCTGTTTAAAAGACAGTTTGGGCTGTTTGAAATTCATCTTTTTAAAACATTCAAAGAGTGGAAGTGAAAACAGAATCAGAGAATCCCAGAATGGTTTGGGTTGGGAAGAACTTTGAAGCTCAGCCATTCCCATCCCTTGCCATGGGCAGGGACACCTTCCACTGTCCCAGGCTGCTCCAAAGCCCGTCCAGCCTGGCCTGGGACACTTCCAGGGATGACAGAACAGACAGGGGTGCGTGAGTTAAACCTGAGTGGTAAAAAAGGTGCAGCTGCTCTAAAAGTCGGGAGAGCCGCTCCGTGAGACTGGGGAAGGAGGGAGGGAAAGCCTCTGGAACATCTCACTGAGCTGTGAACCACCCACGGGACTGGTCGGAGCCGTTCCCCTGGGAATGGGAATTGCTGTGTGGAACACAGAGGCACAGGGATGACCTTCCCGTGCCAGCCCCCCCAATTCCAAACCATTCCAACCCTGCCCTCGCTGTTGGCCCCAGGATGAAACTTGGCCAGACGTGTGTAATTTTGCCTATTCCTCTCCTGGAGCTGCTGCAGTGCTTCCCTGCTGCCGTCTCCCAGCCCAGCAGGCTCGGAGCCCGTCTCTCGCTCATCCCTGGATCGCCGGGGGCCTCTAGTGGAGGAAACTCGAGCGTCATTTCAATCTCTCTAAGGTCAGCGTAGAATGGAGTATTTCAGCTGCAGGGGAGCAGAGCTCTGTACCTCCCTCTCCACGGGAAGCTGCCATGAGGTTGCCTCTCAGCTTCTTTGTCTCCCACCTAGATAATAACAAAGTCCTCGGCTGCTCCTCACAGGACATTCCTTCCAGCCCTGCCCTCCTCGGGACACTTTGGTGTTCCTTAAATCCTGCTTAAATTTTGGGGCCCAGAGCTGCACAGATGGGCCAGTCCCAAAATCTGTTCACCACCCTCCACTCTTAATTTCTGCATATGAACTTGAAAGTGCTAAAGGAAGGGAGAGCATTTTCCAGAAAAACACTCTGGCTTTGGGAAAGTTGGTAGGGAGAGGAAACTCTAAGTTCTGTCCCAGTGGGAGATGGGGTGGGACAGCAGCTCTCTGGGTGGTCATCCTGCAAGTGGGATTTATTGGGATATGGATGGACTCTTCAGCCCCCCAGAGAAGCACAAGTTCTGGGCACAAACTACTGAAAGTTTCCTTCCTCCCTTCTGTCCTTCCTCCACACCATCTCTTTCCCAAGAAAGCCCCTCAGCATTCCCACTCACTGCCTGTGCCTTTCCACGTTTCTCCATCTGAAGGATAACAACCCTCTCCCCTCACTCCAGGCTGAGGTTTATGCTCCCAACATCCCCCAGATGCACGTGGTGGACCACGTGAAGGGGCAGCCCACGGCGGAGCAGCGCAATGTCCTGGTGGAAAGCGCCAGGATAGCCAGAGGCAACATCAAGGACCTGGCCACGCTGGATGTCAAGGGGCTGGACGCCCTCATCATCCCAGGTAGGGCTGTGTGGGATCTGCCTGCCACAGCTTGGACATTCCACAGGTCTGGGTGGGCTTGGGAGTCGTGGGATGGAGGGGGACAGGCTGGAGCAGGGCTTGGAAGGAGAGCCAATTTTAGTTCTTTTCTTGATTCTGGACTGTCATAGACATCTTTTATGAAAAATGTTTTCCTTAGGATTTTTCCACCTGAGAAGCTGGGAGGCCTCAGGAACAAAATGCAAACAATGGTTATCTGCTGCTGTGGAATGCAACAGGTGCATCTGTGATTGGTCTCATGGGGTTGTTTCTAATTAATGGCCAATCACAGTCAGCTGGCTTGGACTCTCTGAGACACAAGTCTTTGTTATCATTCCTTTTCTATTCTTAGCCAGCCTTCAGATGAAATCCTTTCTTCTATTCTTTTAGTATAGTTTTAATATAATATATATCATAAAATAATAAATCAGCCTTGTGAAACATGGAGTCAGAATCTCGTGTCTCCCCTCATCCTCAGACCCCTGTGAACACCGTCACAGTTGGCCTGTTCCATTCCACAGCAGCAGATAACCATTGTTTACATTTTGCTCCTGAGGCCTCTCAGCTTCTCAGGAGAAGAAATCCTAAGGAAAGGATTTTTCATAAAAGATATCTGTGACACTGGACAAATGCTGCCAACCATCCAATCCACATGAGCATTCCACCATGCCACACCTGGCAAAAATCCTGCCCTGGAAATAATCTCCAGCTAAACTCTTCTTTCTCTTTCCTCAGGTGGCTTTGGGGTGGCAAAAAACCTGAGCACTTGGGCCACGCAGGGCAAGAACTGCAGCGTCTCCAAAGAGGTGGAGGCTGTACTGAGGGCGTTCCACGCTGCCCACAAACCCATCGGGCTGTGCTGCATCTCCCCAGTGCTGGCAGCCAAAATCTTCCCGGGCTGTGAGGTCACCGTGGGCCACGACACGGAGTGTGAGCAGTGAGTGACCGGGGGGGTTGGGGACACTCACACCAGGGTCCCCCCCAAAGTCCCCAGGGATCCTGGCCAGGGGGTGGAAGCTCACAAGGAGCTGAATGCTATTGCTGAGAACTCAGCTCTGCTGCCTCCAGTGAGGCCTTCAGCAACTCCAGCCCTTTTGGGGACTGAACAGGGAAAAGTAGAAATTCTGGAAGACTAATTTTATCCTTTCTCAGCACAGCAGAAGGAATGATGTAACACCTGACCTGTTTGCATTTTCATGACTTGTTTCCACAACTCTGATGGCTTTGAATAAGACACTTTATTTTAAATTAATTATTTACCTCCCTGATGCCTCACAGACCCAGGGTAGGAAAAGCCTTTGCTGACTCCAAGCTAAGCAGGTCCAAGGCAGGAACAGGATGGTTACCAAAGGCTTGGGGTGGGAAGAGAAGGAGGGAGTGAAACTGTTTTCAGTCCTACAGGGAAGCTGTGACTGGATTCTCCCAAGGGCAGGCAAGGAATGTTGATGGTTTTTGCTATGAAGGAGTTTTTTCACTAACTTGGAGGAAGCTGGTGGAAAAAACCCACCCTAAACCTAAATCTAATTGTTGCTCAGGGAAGCTGTGGCTGCTCCATCCCTGGCAGTGTCCAAGGCCAGGCTGGACAGGGCTTGGAGCAGCCTGGGACAGTGGATGGTGTCCTGGGCATGGTAGGAGTGGCACTGGGTGGGCTTTGGGGTCCCTTTTCACCCAAATCTTCCCAGGCTCCTATTAACATGAGCACTGGAGTGGGCAGAATTAGGTACTGGAACATCCAAAGTGGAACTTCAGGTCTCATTTTGGTCTTACTTCAGATGTTTAACTCATTTGAACAGGAGGTTTTCCTGTTGTATAGTCCTGGAGAAACTCCTCAAGCAGGAGATTTGGATCCTGCTGAGCAGGTTTTGTGCAGTGACCACAGAATGTTGCCTCTGGCCCTTCCCCAGGCACAGCATGAAGAAGTGTGGTATTCACATGCCCCCTGAACAGAGAGGAGCTGTGACACAAGCAGAGAAGAAGGAAAACACAATTCTTATCTTGCTTGCTGTGCCTGTGTTGTGCTAAAGCAGAATGCAATATGGAGACTGTTTGCCCAAAGTGAGGATGTTTGGTTCCCTTGGCCTGTCAGGGCCAGGTGTGTGTGTGGGGGACTGTCACAGGAGAATCAGAGATGAGGGCAGTGCGAGCAGTTGTGAGCAAGAGTGAGTGCAGGGCAGATTCAGTTAGATGAAATGTATATAGTATAGTATAATATATAAAATTAAATAATATATAAAATTAATTCATTAGCTGTAGGAGCATTGGGGGATAGGACAGTGAGGATGGAAACGAGAGATCTCTGCAGCCAGGTCAGGAACTTGTGGTTTATTGCAAAGGGCCTGGGTGCAGGGCCCTGCTGGGAGCTGCCAAACACAGCTCAGAGCAGGCTGAGAGAACAGAGGGGGAGAGAGGATGAGGGGGTGAGAGAGTAAAAGGGTAAGAGACCAAGGTTCCCATTACAATACCATAAATCTTCTTCTGTGTTGAATATTTTAATTCTCACTACCCAATCTAGTACAATATACAAATCCTATAGCATTTACATACTGCCTATAAGAATCATTACATTATACCATATTGTGTTACATTTTAAACCCTAAAAACTCCTCTTTGGGCCCCTTCTGCCAAGCTGTAGGGTCTGCTCTGACCCTTGGGCCTGTCTGCAAGCAGAGGGTGTTGTTCCATCCAAAGGGGATTGCCTTCAGCTGGCCACACCATTGTTTTCCAGTTGTTCAGTAACTGAGGTATCTCAAAGCTTGCTTTCATTTCAATCTCGCTTATAGCTTCCATATTCTCAAAATCTTTTGCCAGACAATCATATTTATAAGGCTTCCTGTTTCATCTCCCCAACAATTATCCTCCTGATGATGGAGTCAGATGCATCATTCTCTCTCCCCTTCATTGGAGTCGCCTTTGATTTACAATAAAGGAGGTTCCCCACTCCAGGTTTTCCTTCCCCGTTCCCCTGCAGGTGGCCTTATGCCAAGACTGCCGAGGCCATGAAGGAGCTGGGCTGCAGGCACATCAACAGCCAGGTCACCGAGGCCCACGTGGACGCCAGGAACCGCCTGGTGAGCACCAGCGCCTTCATGTGCAACGCCCCCATCCACCAGGTGCACGACGGCATCGGCAGCATGGTCAGGGAGGTGCTGCGGCTGGCCTGAGCTCCCGCAGGCACCCAGCCCCTCCCCTCACACAGCAACAGCCAAAGGGACACTCTGGCTCTGCCCCAGAGCTCCGGTGGCGGCTGAGGAGGGACAATCCTGGAGGTGGCGTGCTCTGCAAAGGACACGTCACTCCCTGGCGGGAGCTGGGCTGGAGCTGCCCTGGGATCGTGGGATGGGAGGGAGCTCAAAGCTCATCTTGTGCCAGGCTCCTCCCATGGACAGGGACGCCTTCCACTGGCCCAGGCTGCTCCATCGGGCCTTGGACACTTCCAGGGATCCAGGGGCAGCCACAGCTTCTCTGGGCACAGGGAGGAATTCCATCCCAAAATCCCACCTATCCCTGCCTCAGGCTCCCCAGGGCTCAGGGTCAGCTGCCCCCCAACCCCTCCCTCAGGCAGTGAATTGTGCCACAGGAAGGAACCCAGCTCTGCTACCAAATAAAACCTGATGCTTCTACTGAATTCAGAACTCTGCTTCTGTGTCTGCCTCTCCCTCCGGATCAGGACAAGCTCTGGGTCAGTTGGGGAAATGATACAGGAAGAAATCCCCAGCACCAGCCCCTCTCCCTTGTTTTGCTGGGATTTGTCAGAAGCCAGACTGGAGCAGGAATGTGACACTGGTGAGAGCACGACCAGCCCATGTCACAGCCAGCTCTGGTGGGAAGAGGGGAAATTCTTCTCCTGCATTAACAGGAGCAGAGAATTCCAGGTTGGAAGGGTCTCAAGGCTCACCTGGTCCAGCCTTTCTTGGTAAAATGCTGTCTAGAGAAGATGTCCAGCAGCCTGTCCTGATGGATCCCAAAGCGCCCAAACTCAGGGAATCCACCACTTCCAACAGCTGATTTTCTTATGGTGAACAATTGTCCCAAGGTGCCCATTCAGAATCTCCCCAGGAGTGTCCTGTACAGATTATCCCTTGTCCTTTCCATGATTCCTCATAAAAAGGGAGTTTCCTTCTCCTTTGTAGCCATCCTTCACATACCAAACATGGTGACAAGATCTCCCCTAAACTCTTGTTTTTCCAAGTCTCAGCTCTCTCAGCCTTTCCTCACATGGGAACTTCCCAGGCCTTGGATCATCTCTGTGGCCTCTAGATCCTCTCCAGCCTGGCCACATCTTTTTTTGGCAAAGTGGGGATCAAAACTCTTTCCTCAACTCAGATGGCTTAAAAATAAGATTTTATTTGAAATCCTATTTGCAGCCTCTGAGCATTCCTGCAAGCACAGAGCCCTCAGCAGCAGCACTGGGAATTTCCTTCTGCAAAGATTTCCTTAGCCATGTGAACTGAACACAAGGTAAATTGCAGCAGTTTATTTTTATTTTGAGTTTAAAGAATGCCCTAGAAAAGGGGGGGAAGGGATAATCCCATAAAACAGGTTGTAAGAAGGTGGTTCCTGCAAATATGTCATAAAAAGAGTTCACTGTAGGCCCAAACCAAGACATAAACTCAAAATGGATTTACAATGAGCAATAGATTGACACTGATTCTGAGTCATCTCTTTACCAAACTGAATTGTTTGGACCCATTTTTTAGTCAGAAAAGGATCTAAATTTGGTCCCAAAAATGTGATTTGTGTATTCAAAGCAGTGTAAACATCATAACCAGCAATCACGTTGCTGCTTGTAAACAGAGTGGTGCAAACTGGTCCCAAACACCTTTAAAATTAAAAATTTTTTACACAAAAAACTTCCCACAGAACTGACCTGTATTTTCTGCTGCCTCCAAAGAAATCAAGACACCACAAAATGAGGCTGCCATTCCCTAAGGAATGTACACAAATCCCACTGGGTTCAGTACAGGCCAGTCTTCTTCATGATCCTCAGGAATTCCTGCTCGCTCACTTGCCCGTCCCCATCCCGGTCTGCCTCATCAATCATCTCCTGCAAGAGATTTGGGGTCAGCCCTCAGCTCTGGGCTTTCCTGGGAATCACTGCATTCATTCATGCAGAATTCCAGCCACTCTTTAGCTGTGCTGGAGGGGACAGTGTTGGCTCAAGCTCAGACAAAATATTTCCTGAAATCTGTTTTGGTGGGGTATTTATAGAGAAATCTGAGCAGGAAATATTATAGGGAAGGTGCTGGGGGAAACCAAGTGCTTGGAGCAGAGTGATTCCTTTCACATCTCTGCTGTTGCAATGGATGATCCCAATCCTACATCCATGTGGGCTCAACCCATCCTCAACCTCAAACCCCACAGATTCCAGGAATCCCTCCCTTCCCACCAGTGCTGGATTTTCCTCCCAGCTCCAGCACAAAGACCCCAAAAGCACCAGGTCCAAACCTGCAGCTCTTCATCAGTGAGGTTCTCCCCCAGCACTTTGGCCACACGTTTGAGGTTTTGGAAAGAGATTTTTCCAGTCTCATCATCATCAAAGAGTTTGAAAGCTTTGAGAATCTCCTCTTTGGAATCTTTTTCAGCCTTAAGGAAGAAAGAACAAGTTTAAGGTAACACAGGAGTGGTTGTACTGTAGGTGACACTCAAAATAAAGTTATAAAAGATCTGATAGACTGAGAAACCCTTGGGGACAAATAAAGGAGCTCAACCAGCAGGGATTACACATAAAATTCAGAATTCCAGAATTTCAGGGATCTTTTTTCTGTCCTTGCCAGCCAGATATCTTTGGGATTTCACTATCAGGGTCCCCTGCTATTAAATATCTGGATTTTGAAAAGATTTTTCAAACCAGAGATTTAATCTGTAAATTAGAATTCAAGGAAAGGGAACACCCCCATGCCAGACTCAACCCTCCAAAAGCTTCCTGCAGGCCTGAGCTGGTTTCCCACTGTGAGAAAAATTTGTTTTCCCTTTTTTCAACACAAAATTCACCTCTGCTTGTTAAAGAAACCTGTTAATGATATCAGGATTTTAATTTTTCTTTGAAAAATGAGAGAATCCAGGATGGGGATTACCCCAACTTTTATACATTTAATTGTTAGGATTAAAATATATAGAGCTTTAATCTCCCTGTAAACCCAAAAGGAGATAAAGGCTCCTCGTCCACCTTCAAAATTCCCTTTGTTTGGGGCTGTGAAACATCCATACCATTCTCTGTGACATCATTGCCAGGAAGTCACTGAAGCTGATTTTTCCTGTCCCTTCCTTATCGATGTCTGAGATCATTTTCTTGATCTCTTCTTTCTTAGGTTCAAACCCCAGGGCCCTCATGGCCACCTGGAAGGACAAAATAAGTTACAAATCCTACAAAATTGTCACCAAAACCACAGGAGAGGGGGAAAAGTTTCCAAAGTTCTCCCAGAAAACAGGGGCAGGCTGAGAGAGAGGCTGCTCTGTACTCACATCAGGATGCAGAAAACAGAGATAGAAACATTCCTGTTCTGGAATTTTAACTCAGCTAATCCAGGAATTTCCTACACACACTCTCACCATCTTTAACTGATCAACCACAAGGAATTTAAATAAGTTTATTTTTCATTCTGGTGATAAAAATCTTGTTGGGAAAACCTTCCTTTGATAAAGGGCCAGATAATAGCAACAACAACAGTAACAATAATAACAAAGCATAAAATCCTCAACAAGAGGGGAACCCCTCCACCACTTTTTTAATAGGCACAAACATTTTTATGATGTTTTATGCACAGAGAAGGATCTGGGACACAAAGCACAGAATTATACCTGAATTTTGGGCAGCCTAGCCCTAAACACACTGCAAAAGAGCAGTAAAGAGCTGCAATTAAAGAGAAAACCGTGCCTTTTGCCCACCAGGTGTTCTGCTGGAGGGAGGAGGGGGAAATCCAGGAAACTTCAGTGCTTTTTAACGTTATTTGAGCATTTATGGCCCTGTTCCGTTATAACCTCAGTGACTTCCACCGCCAGGGAAACCCCGACCTTCAGCTCCTTGACATCGATGCTGCCGCTGCCGTCGGTGTCGAAGAGCTCGAAGGCGTCGCGGATCTCCCGCTGCTGCTCCTCGGGCAGCTCCAGCTTGGGATTCGCCTTCTTCCTCTGCGCCGCGGCCGCCAGCGACGGCTTCTTAAAGCCGCAGGCCTCGGCACGGGACAGCGGGGTCGGGGGGGGAATGGGGACTCAGCCCTGGCACTGCCCCGGAGCCCCCGGCAGAACCCGGAGCCCTGTCATGGTCCCCGAGTGCCCCTGAGCCCCCGGCAAAACCCAGAGCCCCAACACAGCCCCTGAGCCCCCATCATGGCCCCTGAGCCCCCCTCCACAAACCCTGAGCCCCACCATGGCCTTTGAATCCCCATCACAGCCCCTGAGCCCCCTCAGTGCCCCTGAGCCCCCATCACGGTCCCTGAGCCCCCGTCTAAATCCTGAGCCCCCGTCACAGCCCTTGAGCCCACTCAGTGCCCCTAAGCCCCCTCATGGCCTCTGAACCCCCATAACGGCCCCTGAGCCACCCTCACTGCCCCTGAGCCCCATCACGGCCTCTGAGCCCCCCTCATAACCGGCAAAGCCCAGAGCCCCCTTCATGGCCCCTGAGCCCCATCCACAGCCCCTGAGCCTCCTCACAGCCCCTGAGCCCCCCTCATGGCCCCAAGCGCCTCCTGAGTGCCCTGAGCCCCCTTCACAAACCCTGAGCCCTCCTCACTGCCCCTGAGCTCCATCATGGCCCCTGAGCCCCGTCCCTGACCCCTGATCCCCTGTCACAGCCCCTGAGCCCCCAGCACAGTCCCTGAGCCCCCTCAGTGCTCCTGAGACCCCTCCACAAACCCTAAGCCCCATCATGGCCCCCGAGCCCCCTCACAGCCCCTGAGCCCCCAGCAAAACCCTGAGCCCTGTCACTGCCCCAGAACCCCCTCATGCTCCTGAGACCCCTCCACAAACCCTGAGCCCCGTCATAGCGCCCTGAGCCCTCATCACGGCCCCTGAGCCCCACCATGGCGCCTGAGCCCCCTCAGTGCTCCTGAGACCCCTCCACAAACCCTAAGCCACATCATGGCCCTTGAACCCCCATCACAACCCCTGAGCCCCCAAAAAAACCCTGAGCCTTGTCACTGCCCCGGAGCCCCATCATGGCCCCTGAGCTCCCTCACAGCCCTTAAGTCCTCCTCAGTGCCCCTGAGCCCCTTCATGGCCCCTGAGCCCCCTCCAGTGTCCCTGAGCCCCATCACAGCCCCTGAGCCCCATCACAGCCCCTGAGCCCTCTTCACAAACCCTGAGCCCCCCTCACTGTCCCTGAGCCACCTCACAACCCCTGAGCCCCCATCACTGCCCCAGAGCCCCCATCACAGTCCTGGAGCCCCTTTCAAAACCCTGAGCCCCCTCACAGCCTCTGCGCCCCAACCACAGGTCCCGAGCCCCCTTCACAAACCCTGAGGCCCCCCACAACCCCTGAGCACCATCACAGCCCCTGACACCCGTCACAGTTCTGGAGCCCTCTCCAAGCTTCTGAGCCTCCTCAGCCCCCCTCAGTGCCCTCCCAGCCCCTTCAGCGCCTTCGACGCCCCCTGACCGCTGCCGAGCCCCTCACGGCCGCTCCCCGCCCTCACCATCCCGCCGGCTTCACGCCCGGCAGCCTCAATATCGCGCCCTTCCATTGGCTGTCGCCCCCACGCCGCTGCTATGGCAACGCGCGCTCCTATTGGCTGGCGTAATGGCGGAGCCAAAGGTGAATGAGCTCGTGGGAGAATCCCCTCCTTCCTTCAAGGCGATTGGTCAGAGTGAAGGAGGGTTAGACCAATCAGCAAGCGGGAGCGGGCTGGCGCGATGCTCGCCCCAGGGAAAGAGGCGGGACCAAGGCGAAAAGGGCGTGGTCTGGGCAGAATCGTGGCGCTGATTGGTGAAGAGCGGGCAGGGGCGTGGCCAGGACTCCCTGAGGGCGGTGGCGGCGAGAGGGGTCCGGGAGGGTCCGGCAGCCGGGAGAGGTGCGGGGAACGGGCTGGGGCTGCGGGACAGGGCCTGGATCCGTGAGGAGGGACCTGGGGGCCGGGGGAAGGGCCCTGGGGGCTGCGGGGAAAGAGCTGGGAGCTGTGTTAACGTGCCAGGAGCAGCGGAGCAGGTGCTGGGGGCTGTGGTGAGGCCCTAAAGGCCGAGGGCAGGAGGAGGATGGGGGGCTCTGGGATGGGCTGAAAGAGCTGAGGGAGAACTGGAGCTGCTGCAGTTCGTAAAGTGCATTCTGGAGAGGGATGGGCTGAGAGACAGGGGGTGGAAGAGGGAAGAGGGGGATCACCCTGTGCCCCTGCTTTAAACCAGCTCAGTGCTCCACCTGGACAGGCACTGATCCCACCTCTTTTTCCTTGGAATTTCAAAGGGGTTTCCGAAAAATCAGCACCAAAGAGCCAGGCCAGCACCTTTAGTTGTTGATTTAGTTTGGAAGAACAGGGAGCATTAACTCCCTCTCTTCGTCCTTCTTCAGCATAATGGCTTCAAAGCTTGATTTCTGGAACTAGAGATGTGTTATTTTATTGGGAATAAAAAATATTCTCCCTTTTTTCAAGGATTTTGGTGGACAGTGCCTCACCCAAGCCATGGCCACACGCCTCAGATCGGTGAGTTGGGGCCTCAAATGGTGCTTGGGGAAGTTTTGTCTTGCAGAAACAAATTCATAAATATTCTGCACATCACTAGGAAAGACATGAGGCTGATCCTGCATTAAAGTTAATTTTTGGGAGAAAACATGAATTTCCAAGGTATAATTTGGGTAGGTTGAATTCATACCTTAAAATCAATATTGACATGTAGCTTGGCTTGCCATAAATATTATGCTGTGCAATATCAAATTATAGAGAGTTCATAATAAAATTATATATAATTGTGGCTGTCCCTGGATCCCTGGAAGTGTCCAAGGCCAGGTTGGATGGGGCTTGGAGCAGCCTGGGGTAGTGGAAGTGTCCTTATGGAAGGTGGAATAAAATGAGCTTTAAAATCCTTCCTGAGCCAAACCAATCTGGGATCCTGGGATTCCTTTGCAGCCTCTGCAGTGCCCTGGGGCTCAGAGGCAGAGGGCAGCATTCTGCTGCAGTAAAACTTCACTTCAGGCACATCTCAGAGCAGTTTGGGTGCTCTTGGCTCCTGGAGAGTGCACGGCAATCAGGGAATGCCAAAACGGTGTGGGGTGGAAGGGACCTCATGGGAAGGGGTGCAGGGGGAAGGGAAATGTCCATGAAGGGAGTGTCTGCCTTTGAGGAGAGGCTGAAACATGTTTCTGTCAGTCCCCTCAGCAGCCATCCCCACCTCTGACTGAATCCCCTCATCTTCTCCAATGCCACATCTGTTCATTGGCTGAACACTTCCAGGGCTGGGGACTCCAGACCTCCCTGGGCAGCTGTGCCAGGGCTGGGCCACTCTTTCAGGGGAGGAATGTCCCCAATGCCACCCTGCCCTCCCCTGGCCCAGCTTGAGGCCGTTCCCTCTGCTCCTGTCCCTGTTCCCTGGAGCACAGTCTGACCCTCCTGGCTGTCCCCTCCTGTCAGGAGCTGTGCAGAGCCACAAGGGCCCCCTGAGCCTCCTTTGCTCCAGGCTCAGCCCCTTCCCAGCTCCTCTCCAGCCTCAGCCCCTTCCCAGCTCCCTCAGTCCCTTCCCAGCTCCTCTCCAGCCTCAGCCCCTTCCCAGCTGCTCCTCACAGGAGCTCCAGACCCTGACCAGACTCTCCTCTGCAAGGCCCATCCCAAATACCTGCAGCAGCTTTGACGTAACTCAGGGAGCTCCTCACATTTCTCTTGTGGATCACCCAACACTTGGCAGCAGAACCTTTATTTGAGGATGTGGCCTTTCAAGAGTTGTGAACAATCCCTGTCTTTGTGTGGCTCCCTCAGAGCTCTGTGCAGAGGTGGGGGTTGTGTTACAACCAGGAGTAAAACTCTCTCCAGGCAGCACAGAGCATTCTTTGTGTAACAGCTCCCTGGGTCTCAGGGCCTGGATGTTCTGTGCTGCCAGTGAGGTCCTTGGGCTCAGTCCAGTCAGACGAGTGGCCAGACTGAACTCTGTTAATTAGTGACTCCAATCACTGATTTACAAAGCCTAAAGAAAGAGAAAGGAAGGACTGATGGCCCAAAAGGACAGCCCCTGCCTTTACCTGGCTGCTTGCTTGGCCCTGAGTGTCACAGGGTCTGATCATGGTGATGGTTTTATGCTCTGAGGTAGCTGTGGCAGGAGGCTGAGGCGAATCACAGAATTACCCAGACTCCCAGGCTGCTCTGGGGTGGGAGGGACATAAAACTCCTCCAGTGCCACCCCTGCCCTGGCAGGGACAGCTCCCACTGTCCCAGGGTGATCCAGCCTGGCCTTGGGCACTGCCAGGGATCCAGGGGCAGCCACAGCCGCTCTGAGCACTGTGCCAGGGCCTGCCCCCCTCCCAGGGAACAACTCCTTCCCAATATCCCAATATCCCACCCATCCCTGCCCCCTGGCAGTGGGAGCCATTCCCTGTGTCCTGCCTCTCTGTGCTCTTGTAAACCATCTCTCTCCATCTTGCAGGCTCCCTTCACATTCTGTTTGCTTTGCTACCCAAGCAAAGTTCATGGGGACCAATCTTCTTTTCCTTCTATCCTCCCTGAACCTCCTGGTTGTGAGCAGGAGGCAGAGTCCTTCCAGAACCCCAAAATCGGAGTGTCTGCACCCATAACTCCCTGGGACAGCACAGAGCTTTGATGTCCGAGTTCAGATTCCTCTGGTGGAGCTGCTAAGCAGAACTGCAGCTCACTGAGCCCCAGGGAAGCTCAGGCTGGTTGCTTTGTGTGTCAGGGAGGCTCTCCCTGCCCTGTCCTGACCTGTCCCTGTCTGTTGAAAGCGAAGGGAGCCAACCCATCTTTGTTGATCAGCATCAACTCCAATTTATTGATCAAATCAGCCACCTTTTATAACAGTGTTAATTGACTTCATGCATATTGCAAAATTTGAGCTCACGATAGGCTACAGAGAAAACTCTAACCCCTCCTTTTGTTTACAATACCTGTGGTTTGTTTATTGAAACCAGAATCAGTGTTCTCACCGTGTTATGAAAAATTCTCAAAACCTTCATATCTGTTCCCAGAGCAGCTATCTGTTCCAGTAGCAGCCAAGGACAGAATGTGTGCCTGTTATGAGAAGACTGTCTGAGAATCTTATTGTTTATAGAATTGCTTGAGAACCTAATTATTTACAGAATCAAGCCTGGGAAATGCTGCTTTACAGCTACCTTTTACTTTCCCATCAGCTGTATACCTTCATGGCCTCTTTCTTTAAGCCATTCTTGAACCAGGCTCTCCACACCTGTCCCTGTCCCATCCCTGCAGGCTGGCAGGAGCTGCACCGTGATCGGGGGCTCGGGGTTCCTGGGGCAGCACATGGTGGAGCAGCTGCTGGCCAGGGGCTACAGCGTCAACGTCTTCGACATCCAGCAGAGCTTCCAGAGTGAGCAGGTGACCTTCTTCCTGGGAGACCTGTGTGACAAGGAGGTGAGCAAGGAACAGGGGCACATGCAGGCCTTGCACTTTTCCTTGGAAGCCTCTGAAGGAAACACATCTGGTGTCTGATATCTGGATCCTGCTGCCAGCTGGAAAGAGCAGGACTGTGACAGTGCTCACAGGGGTCTGAGGATGAGGGAAGAGATGAGGATCTGACTCCATGTTTCAGAAGGCTGATTTATTATTTTATGATGTATATTATATTAAAACTATACTAAAAGAATAGAAGAAAGGATTTCATCAGAAGGAAAGACTGATAACAAAGGCTTGTGTCTGGGACAGAGAGTCTGAGCCAGCTGACTGTGATTGGCCATTAATTAGAAACAACCACATGAGACCAATCCCAGATGCACCTGTTGCATTCCACAGCAGCAGATAATCAATGTTTGCATTTTGTTCCTGAGGCCTCCCAGCTTCTCAGGAGGAAAAATCCTAAGGAAAGGCGTTTTCATAAAATGTGTCTGTGACACAGGACTGCTTTGTGCCTGGTGCCTTGCATTACTGTGAGCTGAGATTTTACATGACATTACTGTGAACTGAGATTTACAGGGTAATTACAGCCCCTGGGCTAATTGCAGGAGGCTCTCCCAGCTCCATGAGAGGACACAGCTCATATTCCCAACAGTCAGGGCAGGATGAGAGGGAGCCTTGGCCATGACCTGTGTGAGCCATGTGAGAGGTGACTTTGGGACAGTCACCTGCACTCAGCCAGTGCCATGGGGAGCTTTAAACCTGCTGCTTCCTCAGGGACCCAACTCCAGGGAGTCCTGAGCCTTGTACCTGCACCTGGGGATTGCAGGGAGTGCAGCCTGGCCAGCCTCCAGCTCTGGGGAAGCTGCCAGGATTTCCCTGGGAAGAAGAGAGGATGTGGTGTGTGCTGAGGACATTGTGAAGATCCTGGATGCTAATCCCATCCAGCTGCCCACCTTTATGGAGGAACATGGTTTGAAATGCAGCTGTTTCCATGAAAAAAGCTGGTTTATTTCCCTGCTGTTATTTTTTCCTGATGGCTGTTGCTCCATTCCCTTCTCCCCCGTGTTTCCTGCAGGCTCTGCTGCCAGCCCTGCAAGGGGTGTCTGTGGTGTTCCACTGTGCCTCACCAGCCCCTTCCAGTGACAACAGGGAGCTGTTCTACAAGGTGAATTTTATGGGAACCAAGGCAGTCATTGAAGCCTGCAAAGAAGCTGGAGTGCAGGTAAAGCTGGAAAAGCCCTGAGAGCAGGAGGGGCTGATGGACTTTGTGACATTGCAGCACAGGCCAGGGTCAGCCTTGTCTGAGAGGGGACAAAGGGCCCTGTGATACTGAATTCCCACTTGGCCCATGTAAACCAGTGGAGAGAGACTCTGGGTCTCCTGCTTAGTGTAAATGCAATCCCTGCTTGCCACAGAAAACCACATTGTGATTGGAATGGAAAAGCTTCAATTAAAATCTGGCCTGGGAGAGTCACCCTGGGAGAACAACACCTCACAAGTGGCTTCTTGCCTGCTCTCATAAGGGGACAGCCCAGAGATGGCTTTTCCAGCAGAGGGAATATTCATGGCATCAACTCCCTCCCTGAATTCCTCACCATGGAATGAGGAGGAACTCACTTGTGCCACAATCTCAGTGCCTTTTAGTTTAGAAAGTCAATTGCCCACAAAAGGAAGAGTCTGAGGAAGCCAGCTTGGAACTGGAGACTGAATTTTCTCCCTAAATTACCTTGATATCCCATGAGTTTTCATTTAAATTAATTTATTTCATTTATTTTAAATTTATTATATTCATTTAATTTATTTTAATTTCATTTAAGTCACCAAACAAAAACATCCAAGGTTTCTTTTTTTTGTTAAATCCACTGTGATCTGCTATTGCCAAGATGAGCAAATCTTTGTTTAAAACACTGGGGGTGTGTTAAGTGTTCCAAGCCTCTGATTTTCCTGGAGATGTTTCCCCTGCACTGACTGCCTTGGGGGTTTGTTGGAATGTTTTAATCTCCTTTAGGTAGCATTAAATGATGGGACAGAATGAATTAAAAAGGGGGAATTCTCTCACCTGCAGTTTCTATTCATCTTCTGTTAGACTCAGGTTATTTTCTATAGGATCAGTTGGTTAAATATTATCATTATTATCATTATTACCATTGTTATCTTTACTCAGCCTTTGTCAATAATGACCTTTTTATTTTAGGCTTTAAACAACTCTTTTCTCCCCTATCTCTTGCAGAAATTGGTGTTAACCAGCAGTGCCAGTGTAGTTTTTGAGGGCACAGACATAAAAAATGGCTCAGAAGATCTGCCCTATGCACAAAAACCTATTGATTACTACACAGAGACCAAGATCCTGCAGGAGAAGGTATTTGCCAATGGTTAAATTGTTATTTTGGGTGTATTCACTTAATAAAAAGAGAACAAAATTAAGCTGTGGCATGAAATGCTGTGTGACACTTCCAGGGGTGTCACTGCCATGGAGGAGCCACAGGATAATCCCAGTTCTCTGCCACAGCTTTGGTTTCACAGCACTCGGGGAGGTTTTTGTCCTCTCTGCTGCTTTTCCTGATTTTTATGCTGAATTTGGAATTGGGAATGTGAAAAAGGCACTGAGTGAGGAGGAGAGGAGGTGGGAACATGGCCTGAGCTGAGGGGCACAGCCATTACTGAAAATATTCATGTTAAAAAAAGATCTCCAAACATCTGAGAGTTCACTGCTTTGGCCACTTGCACAGCACCAGTATCTGCTCTTCCCCTGCTCTTACTGCTGCAGCATCTGTGGTTTAAATGTGGGATAACAATGTTTTCAATCAAAGGCAGCAGACCTTTTCTGGATCCTTTTTCCATGGCTTGCACTCAGCTGGGGAAGAATCTGTGCTTTTGATGCCAGGAGAATTGAGATTCCCTTCCATGCTGATGCTGACAGTGTGAGAGGCTGGAAGGAATTTCCTCCACTGGAGCTTCATTAATTTGAATTGTGCAAACATCTGTTCCTTCCCCAGAACTTTGCAGTAGCTGATAAAGGGGAAGCTGAGGAGCAGCAATCAGGGGCAGCCCCAGTGCTGCTGATTGTGGCTTTGTTTTGGGGGAAACTCAAAGGATTTTGCCTGTGCCTCCTCCATAGAAATCCCAGCAGCTGCTGGAAATGCAAACACGTTGTTTAGGAACTCCCAAGGGAATGAAATCTGCTCCAGAGCTGCTGAATGTGCTGCTGGAGCTCCAGGGAGGTGGGATCGCCCCCTCCTGAGGCAGATCCAGGAGGGCTGGGGTGGGTACAGCTGGGAGGGACAGAAATGGAATTCCTGAGTGTCCTCTGCTCCAGCTCCTGCACAGGGTTCATGGAATGGAGGAGCTTGGAGAGCTCCTCTAGCTTCTGGGGTGTTCAAATAGAAAAGCAAAGCCTTCCCTTCCCTTCCTTTGTCAATTCATTAAGTGCTCAACCATAAAAACTGGTTTGTGTCTGCTTTCTTATCAAGGAGAGCTGGGAAAAGAGATGGGAACAAAGGAAGGATCACTTGGAAAGGCAGGAGGAGATAATAATTCTTCCACTGGTTCTTCCCAGGGAGATGGGGAGCCCCCAGCCCCTTCAGTGATGCTTGTGGGATGTTGGGACCCTGGGTGCTGAGAATTTCACACTTTCAGTGCTGCCAGGAGAGCCCTGCATTGATCTGAGGCTGTGGAGAAGCTTCCAGAATGGAATGACAGAGCTGGGATTGTGGGTGTGGAGTCTGGATAGAAGTGTGTGATATCACAGGCTGGGAAACTTAGGGTTTAAGGGTTTAGAATATAGCAATATATATAAAACAAGATGGAGGTTTTAGAGGAGAGGCTGGTCCTTCTTTTCCACCTTCTTCTCCACCTTCTTCTCCACCTTCTTCTCCATGGGTTTGGGTGGTTTTATGTAATTGGATAAAAAAGTCCCCATTGCAGGCCATGGGTGGTTGGTTATTGGGTTAAAAATAACAATAGTTTAGGTGTCATTTCTTAACTGGACAGTTTATCCTTAAAAGGCCTTGTAGAGAGAGAGCTGGGGCTCCAATTTTAGTTTGTTAGAGAGAAGTGCTGTAGAACTCAGGCTTTTTGAGATTGTAACATAAATAAATATCCGAGTCCCAACAAGAAATACCATCTCCCAATTTAATCCCAACCCTGGCAGAAAAGAAGTTAAGGCTCTACCATGGGATGCATTGCTGAGCTCTGTTTTCCTTCTTGATTTCCTTCTCCTGTTTCCCTGCAGGAGGTGCTCAGTGCAAACGACCCAGACAAGAATTTCCTCACCACTGCAATCCGTCCCCATGGAATCTTTGGTCCCAGGGACCCTCAGCTGGTGCCCATCCTCATCCAGGCAGCTCGGAGTGGCAAAATGAAGTTCATCATTGGGTGAGCAAGGCCCAGGCATTTCAGAGCTGGGGCAAAATCAATGCTGGCTCTACAAAGCCCTTTTGGAAGGAAACAAAAGGAAATCAATTGTGTTGTTTCTGTTATTTTTTACTTTCCAGGTTTTTTTTTCCTTAAAAATCCTGTGGCAGGGGCTCACTCCCTGCCATGGTGAGTGTCCATCATGCCAGAGGAATATCCATGAGAAAAGCTGGTATGGATTGAGCTGTTAAAGAGCTGTGCCATTCATATGAGACAGCTCAGATTACTTGCTGGTAATTTATACCACTTGTGGTCTTTGAGGTTCTGGCAATTAAAATCCTTATTAAATATGAAACACTAAAAGTATGGCCTGCAATTGCAGCACCAGAGAGTGGGAGAAGAGGAAACTTGGGATGAATTTATCCTGCTGGAAGTCCTTTTTGCCTCAAGCAGATTCTCAGCCCAGCTTGCCTTGGGGCTAAATTCCTTTTCTGTGTGCAGGGATGGAAAGAACCTGGTGGATTTCACCTACGTGGAGAACGTGGTGCATGGGCACATCCTGGCTGCAGAAAAGCTGCACAAAGGCTCCCCCCTGTGTGGGAAGGTGAGAAGGGAGGGGAGGGAAGGGATCTCCAGCCTCTGCTGTGGCATCCATGCTGATTCCTCAGGGCCCTGCACATCATCCTGCAGGCCAGCAGCTCCAGGTTTTCCATCTGTGGGGAGCATTGAGTGCAGCCAGCTGGGCTTAGCTGGATGGATATCCTGGAATTCCCTGCTCTAAAACTCCTTGGGAAGGGCAATCCAGGCAGAACTGGGGGCAGCCAGGAGGCACACATGGAAACACAGCAGCTTTTGGGACACAGTTCAGAACAGGAGGAGCTTTTCCAGCTTTTCCTAGTCCTGCTGTGCTCTGGGCTCACTGGGGTATTTTAAGATGTCTGCTCTGTGCTGTGGCAGCCAGTTTGGTTGACATTTATGAGGAATCCTGGCCTCTGGGGTGCTGGAAGTAGCTGGTTTCCTTGGAAGAGCAGGGATTCCCCCCTCTTCACACAGAAATGTGCAGTGCAAAGCAGTTTGTCAGGATGGTGTGTGCTCTGGCCCAGGTCAGGGGTGTGATGTCCTCACATGAGCAGGAGAGGGGCCAGCACAGAGCCAAACCTGGGAAATCCACTGTGACAGTGGTCACAAGGGTCTTCAGGGTGAGAGAGAGATGAGAACGTTGACCTCATGTTCAGAAGGCTTGATTTATTATTTTATGATATATATACTACATTATAACTATACTAAAAAGAAATAGAAGGAAAAGTTCTCAGAAGCTAGCTAAGCTAGGAATAGAAAAGGAATGAATAACAAAGGTCTGTGTCTCAGCACAGAGTGAGACCCAGCTCTGCCATGAGTTGTCAGTAAATCCAAACATCCACAGGAGATCCACCTGTTGCATTCCACAGCAGCAGATAACCACTGTTTACACTTTGTTGCTGAAAATTCTCAGCTTCAGCAGGAAAAATCCTAACGAAAGGATTTTAATGAAAAGATGTCTGTGACAATCCACCACGATTTTAACCCCTGGTTACTCCTCTCCTTTCTTCCAGGCCTTTCACATCACCAACGATGAACCCATTCCCTTCTGGACCTTCATGTCCCGCATCCTGACCGGCCTGGACTACGACCCTCCCAAGTACCACATTCCCTACTGGCTGGCCTATTACCTGGCCCTGCTGCTGGCCCTGCTGCTGGCCCTGCTCAGGCCCCTGGTGACCATCAAGGCCACCTTCACTCCCATGAGGGTGGCCCTTGCTGGCACCTTCCACTACTACAGCTGTGAGAGGGCCAAGAGGGCCATGGGCTACAGCCCCGTGGTCAGCCTGGACGAGGCCATCGCCAGGACTGTGCAGAGCTACCCCAGCCTGCGCCGGGCCAGGGCCTGACTCCCTGCCTGGAGCCTCTCCAGCCTGTCTGCCACCATTTCTGACAGCTCAACATGGAGCACAGGGCAGCAGTTCCCAGGAAAGGGCATTGAAGTGAAGGGAGACGACCATCTGATTGATGAGCATCGACTCCAATTTATTGATCAAATCAGCCACCTTTTATAACAGTGTTAATTAACTTCATGCATATTGCAAAATTTGAGCTCACGATAGGTTACAGAGAAAACTCTAACCCCTCCTTTTGTTTACAATACCTGTGGTTTGTTTATTGAAAACAGGATCAGTGTTCTCACTGTGATATGAAAAGTTCTCAAAACCTTCATATCTGTTCCCAGAGCAGCTATCTGTTCCTAGTAGCAGCCAAGGACGGAATGTTTGCCTGTTATGAGAAGACTGTCTGAGAATCTTATTGTTTATAAAATTGCTTGGGAACCTAATTATTTACAGAATCAAGCCTGGGAAATGCTGCTTTACAGCTACCTTTTACTTTCCCATCAGCTGTATACCTTCATGGCCTCTTTCTTTAAGCCATTCTTGAACCAGGCTCTCCACAGAAAGGGGAGTTTTCTGAAGTCTCTGCTCCTCCTCCTCCTCCTCGTCATTCCGTGTGGGAGCTGTGCTGACAGTTTGTTTCTTGGATGTGACCTCGCGTTTGGAAACTGCTGCTGAACTCTCTGGGCTGTGAATAAACACCCTGCTGTGCCCTCTTCAATCCTGAGCAGGCACACCAGCATTCCTGCTCCCTTCCCTCCACCCTTGTCCCGTGTTTTGTTGCTCTGGTGACAGCAGCCACCCCTTCCCAGAGCTGGGGCACAAACACCTCCTGGGGCTGGCTCCCCTCTGCACTTTGGCTTTGCTCTCCACAAGAGAGTCCAGTGCCAGAAAAGACTTCTGCCACCATCTCCTAAATCATTGCAGCTCTTCTGGTTTTCCCTCCATGATCAGGGGGAGGTCTGGCTTCTCCCTGAGGCAGCAGAAGGAAGCCACAAGGAGTGTGTTCACTTGTGGCTTCATTCCTTTGTCCATGCAGGATTTATTTCTGTTCCAGAAGAAGCCAAGTAAATCACACAGAGCTGACACTGCAGCTTTGTGTCCCATCTCTGAGAGGGCAGATCCCACTCTCAGCACAAACAGGATGTAAATGATTCGCTTTTGGGGCAGGGATCTTTGGGAGCTGCCTTTGAGCAGCCCCAGCACTGTTCTGCGGATCTGCAGTGCTGGGAAGATCTGCAGCCCCAAGCTGCTCCTCCCTGCCCTGCCAGTGCTGCTCACAGGGATTTTTGGTGCTCTGACCACTTAGTCCATGAAAAATCCCTTTTTCCACAAGGAAATGGATACAAAGCAACAGTCCCCAAGCTATTTCCTTAGATTTGTATGTTAAATGTTCTTTGCCCTCTAATCTTTCTAAGCACTTCAGTTCTGGTTTGGTTTTAAATGAGGGGTTTAGGTTTGAGCTGGAGTTTTGCCCTGTGCAAATTCCTGGATCCCTGGCAGTTCTGGTGTTTCAAATTTCAGAAGGATGGGAAATGCCTCAATCTCAGAGTTATGGAATCCCAGGATGGTTTGGGTTGGGAGGGACCTTAAAGCTCATCCCATTCCACCCCCAGGGACACCTTCCACTGTCCCAAGCTGCTCCAAGCCCTATCCAACCTGGCCTGGACACTTCCAGGGATCCAGGGGCAGCAACAATCTCCTGAACCTCAATGTGCTGCTATAGTCTGATTAAATATCTGATTAAATGGGTTTTATTTGAAATTCTGGCTGTTTTCTGGGGGGGAAAAAACCCACACTGGGCTTTTTTTCCTGGGAACTTTGATTTGCTGGTTAACAGCTGGTTTTACCAACCTTGGTCTGCAGCAATCCCTATCCAGGTGCTTGGGGCAGCTGCCCTCACCCTGCTGGGCACGGCCCAGCCCCGGGGCAGGGAATGGGGTCTGGTGGAAGGGGAAGGATCCAGGATCTCCCAAAGCCAAACCAGAGGTAAATCACTACATCCCTGTTGGATTATGCCCTTTTCTGACTTAGAGATGGGGCAGCTGAGAGGCATCTGAAAAACTTTTACTCCATTTTCGGTCTCGTGAAGAGTGAGACAATACAGATGTTCAAATTCATACTATTACAATCAGAAACTTTCTATCAAACTTTTAAAATTCTCTACAAATTCATTGCCCACACATCACCTTCGGCCTCTAGGGGGCATTTCCCAGCCCGGCAGCTCCAATCCGCCCCAAAAATGCTGTGGCTGTGCCTGGACACAGGGCAGGGCAGGGTCACTGCTCTCCCTGTCCTGGCAGGGGGAGCTGAAGGCCCTGGAAGCTCAGCTGGGCCAGAGAGGGGTTCAGAGAGGGGGTCCCTATCCCAGGGAGGGACCCAGAGCTTTGCTGGGCTGGGGAGCAGCACCTAGGGCAGGCTGTGCACACCTGGCTGGGGACAGTGACAAGGGCAGGCATTGCACACCTGGGCTGGGGAGCAGTGACAAGGTGGCACTGAGGGCTGTGCACACCTGGCTGGGGACAGTGACAAGGTGGCACCCAGGGCAGGCTGTGCACACCTGGGCTGGGGACAGTGACAAGGTGGCACCCAGGGCAGGGCTGTGCACACCTGGGCTGGCAGCTCTCCCAGTGCAGTCAGGGAGCTGCCAGGTTCCTCTGGCTCTGAGCACTGCTGTTTCCCAAGCCCAGGTAAACAGGGAGTGCTGGAGCCTGGCTGTGCCTCCATCCCTGGCCACAACACAGCAGAGCTTTGCTCCATCCACAGCCTCTCCAGCCCTGCTCCAGCTCCTCCTCTTGTTTTCCAGCTCTAACAGGCATAAATCCTGTCCTGGATTTTGGGGCAGTGATGAGATGCCGCTGTTGTGCCCTGCCTGGATGTGTTTTTGTGCCACCTCTTCAGCACTGGGAGGGTGTGGAGCTGCTGGAGCGAGTCCAGAGGAGGCACCAGGATGCTCAGGGGGATGGAGCAGCTGTGCTGGGAGGAAAGGCTGAGGGAATTGGGATGGTGCAGCCTGGACAGGAGAAGCTTTGGGGTGACCTCAGTGTGGCCTTGCAGGGCCTGAAGGAGCCGACTGGAAACATGGAGAGAGACAATTCACAAGGGAGGGAGGGACAGGACACAGGGAAGGGTTAGGTGGGATATTGGGAATTGGGAATTGTTCCCTGTGAGGGTGGGCAGGCCCTGGCCCAGGTGCCCAGAGCAGTTGTGGCTGTCCCTGGATCCCTGGCAGTGCCCCAAGGCCAGGCTGGACATTGGGACACCTTGGGACAGTGGGATGTGTCCCTGCCATGGCAGGGGTGGCACTGGGTGGGCTTTGAGGTCCCTTCCCACCCAAACCATTGTGGGATTTTTATGGCTTCAGTTTCTATTCTGTGTGTGTCAGCGAGCAGAGGCTGTGAAGCAAAATTGCCATTATCAAACTTTCCTTCCAAACATGCAGGATCAAATGCAGGTGCAGTCTGTCCCTGTCAGAACACTCAACAGGAGCTCCCCACGACTTCAAAGAGTTCCCTGGAGCACTCTCATCAAACTCCTTATCTCCCTCTCTCTGCTTCCCTGGCTTTTCCTGCTGCAGCTCCTCATTTTGCTGACCTGAGATTGGTTTTGGCTCTGGGAGAGATAAGGAGAGATCTTCTGTTGCTTATCCTGGAGAAGTGAGAGGGAGGGAAGGGAGAGGGATTACAAGTGCTTCTCTAGGTGGGGTTAAGGTGACCAAAACCTCCATTCCCCTCTCACAGGGATTGCAGAGGGAACTTGCTCAGGAGGATTGACCAAGGAATTCCTTTCAGTGCTGCCCTTGGAAGGTGGGGGAAGCCCTGGTCCAGACACACCTCCAGAGAGGGGAAAAGGTGGATTGGGTGTAATTACCAGAAATAGGTAAGAGGAAAAATGGATGAAAGCAGATCAGAAATGACCATGCATGTCCAGGGAGCAAAAAGGCTCAGGGAGCACTGCAGGGTGTGCAGGAGGTGTCCAGGGCCGGGCTGGACAGGGCTGGGAGCAAGCTGGGACAGTGGAAGGAGCAAGCTGGGACAGTGGGAGGTGTCCCTGCCCATGGGGTGGAACAGGAGGGGCTTTGAGGTCCCTTCCAAGCCACAGCATTCCATGATTCAGTGAGGTTTGGGGGCAGTGTGCCACGTGCACCCTGCAAGCACTGGGGGATCCCAGACACAGGATCCAGCCACGCTGCAGGGCTCCAGCTCAGCGTTTTGGGGAGCTGTGGAAGGGGTGTCTTCCATCCCAGTACACCCAGTTACCCCCGTGTGCTGGTGGCAGGGAGCACAGGACATTCCCACAGCCCCAGCCGGGGCAGGCTGGGCTGGCTCTGCTTCCCGGGAGAATTCTCTCCCAGTTTCGCTGTGCTTGTGCAAGCCCCGGGCCGGTGCCAGGCCCACGGGGTGAGTGGTGCAACCCTGCCCTGTCAGGGCAGGGGGAAGAGCAGCTTGTTTGCCTCAGAGCCTGCAGGGAGCTGGCCGAGCTGCTGAGGATAAATCAGCATCTCCTGCTTGCGCCACAGCGGCTTTGGGAGTTGTGGTGGCACCGCGGTGTCCCCGCCACAGCTCTGCCTCTGCCGTGCCCCAGCTCTGCTGACAGCACCACTTTGTGTTGTGCTGGCACTCCTGAGCCCCAGGAGGGTGCAGGTGTGTCCCTGAGCACGGGCAGGTTGCTGTATTCCTGCAGGGAATCCTTGGGACACACAATGCCCTGCTGCCACCTGCTATTAGGAAGGTGAGGCCTGGCGTTCTGGCAGAGCTCTGCAGTGACACCTCATGAAAAACCAGTTGGATTCCCTTGTAACAAATGGGTGTAGTGGTTTTACACCCTGCGACTCATCACGGCTGGGCTTGGGGCTGGTGGCACCTCTGCAAAGCCCTGGGCACTGTGGGGTTCAGCCCTGCCCTCCTCCTCAGCACCAGCACCAGGGAGGGGCTGCACAGAGTGCAGGAAATGTTCCAGGGCAGCTCTGGGCTCTGGAGTGGGCTTGGTGGATTCCTCACCACCAGAAAATACATACCAGAAAATGTTACAGGATGTTGCTGTGGCTGTTCAAACACAGGCTGGGCTCTGAGGCTGTCTCTGGGCAGGACTCACCTTTGCCATAGGAATGATTTGGTAAAACCCCCTTGCCATGGAATTGGCTGCCTGCATTTCCAGGGTGGAGCAGGTTCCCTGCAGACATCCCTGCTCCTGCAGGAATGAGCTGTGGGGTTACAGCTGTGGCACCCAGCTGCCCTGGAAGTGGCAGAACAAGGATCAGTCAGTGCCAGCTGTGGGGCATCCTCATGAGAAACGGTCTTTGTGCTTTCCTGGGAGAGCAGATCTCATGAAAATCCATTTCCTGGTGAAGTCAGATATTCCAGGCTGAAATTTACTTGGTAACAAGAATGTTTTTAACTGAAACTGGGGAAAAGCCTCTGTTTTCTTGCTCTCCCATGCTGCAGGAGTGTGTGTGTGTCCCTGGAGAAGCTGGGGGGGATTCAGGACCTCGCTCCTGCTCTGGGCTGGGCTCAGGCACAGCTTTACCTGAACCTTGGCTCGTGGCTGAGGAGGGGGCCAGGCCTGCAGGGTGGGGGTCCAAGCCAGATCCTCTTGGTTTTAATCAGATTCGGTGGGAAAATGGAAAAATTCCCCTCTTGGATTCCGCTCAGGTCGGGTGAGTACAAAGGACTTTTTGTGTTGCTGACTTCAGCACGCTCAGGTTTCCTCCAGAGGTGTGCAGGGCTCCTGTGCTGCTCCAGGTGGGGCTGCTCCTGCCGGGGAGACCAGACTGGTGTTTTTTCCTGCAGCATCCTGAATTTGGCAGTGATGAATCCCACTGAGAGCAGCTCCTTAGCAGAAATCCAGAGCCCATCCCTGAGCCTCTGGCAGAAGCTGTTGGCTCCTTCAGGCCCTGCAAGACCACACTGAGCTCACCCCAAAGCTTCTCTTCTCCAGGTGAACAATCCCAGCTCTCCCAGCCTTTCCTCCCAGCAGAGCTGCTCCATCCTCTGCCCATCTGGAGCCTCCTCTGGGCTCTCTGAGCAGCTCCAGGTCCCTCCTGTGCTGGCCCAGGGCTGGAGTCTCACTGAGGGGCAGAACCCCAATCCCTTTGCTGCTGCCCACACTGTGGGGATGCATCTCCTGAGCCAGCAGTGACCCCTGGGTGCTGCTCCGGGAGCTCCTCATCCTCTCAGTGTTTGATGCTGACGTGCTCATCACAAATACCTTTCATTTTTGCCTGGTTTTTGAGCATTCAGCATAGAACAGTGTGTTCCCACCGAGAAAAACACAGCCTGGATGTCCGTGTGGTGCCTGTGGACCCGGTGTACCTGCAGGGCTGGCCGGGCCGGGCCGGGCCGGGCTGGGCTGGGCTGTTACTCACGGCTGTTTCAGGGAGAGCCAGGACAAACCTTCAGCAAACGCTGCCGTGACTCAGGGCCTACCGAGAATAAAGCTGCTCTGTCAGCTGCAGCCCTGGAGCAGGGGATGCTGCCCAGGAAGGGTCCGGGCTGTGTTTTCCAGCCTGCTTTGAACCGCTCCGGTTCCCTGAGCCGGGCCCCGAGCCCGCCCCGCCGCGAGGGAGCTCAGGGCGCGGCCCTGGGAGCAGCCCCGCTTATCTGAGCCGGGATCAGCGCAGCCACCGAGCCCGGCTCAGCTGAGCCCGGCTGCTGCTGAGCCCCAGCAGATCCCAGGGCAAGATCTGGGGCTGCAGGAACGCCGTAATGCCTGAAAATCCCTGATGTCATCCTCACTGTGCTGCTGGGAGCCAGGGCTGGGCCAGCGGCCCTGTTCCAGCACATCCTGATGGGATGGGATGGGGATGGGGATGGGGATGGGGATGGGGATGGGGATGGGATGGGATGGGATATTTGCCCATCATCCCACAGCAGGAGCTTTCCTTTCCAGCTGCTACAGGCTCAGCATTACCTGTGCTTGAATTGGGGTCAGGGGATCCTGGTGGGGGCTTGGTTGGGACTTCATCACCTCCAGGGCTGGAGCCCCTCTGGAGCCAGGCTGGGAGAGCTGGGGGTGCTCACCTGGACAGGAGCAGCTCCAGGGAGAGCTCAGAGCCCTGCCAGGGCCTGAAGGGGCTCCAGGAGAGCTGCAGAGGGACTGGGGACAAGGATGGAGGGACAGGACACAGGGAATGGCTCCCAGTGCCAGAGGGCAGGGATGGATGGGATATTGGGAATTGGGAATTGTTCCCTGGCAGGGTGGGCAGGCCCTGGCACAGGTGCCCACCCTGGATCCCTGGCAGGACCCAAGGCCAGGCTGGACATTGGGGCTGGAGCAGCCTGGGACAGTGGGAGGTGTCCCTGCCATGGCAAGGGTGGCACTGGGTGGGCTTTAAGGTCCCTTCCAACCCAAACCATCGTGGGATTCTCTGGTTCTTCCCACGCTGTGGCAGTGCCAGGCTGATGTCCTGACTCCTCAGCACGTCTCCAAAGCCCCAGCCCCAGCTGCCGGGCTTTGGGGATGTGCAGAACGGGAGTCCCAGGCTCTGGCTGTGCCAGGCTCTGGCTGTGCCAGGCTGTGCCCACGGCCGGCCCTGGGGACCGTGCGGTGACCGGAGCAATTAGAAAGGGAAATCAAATGAGGACGAGCGGAATGCCCAGCAATTTCCTGTGGGATTATCACACCTGTGGGCCTCGGTAATGAGTTCCAAGTAGACAATCAGTGTCGAGGGCTAATTACAGCCCCGCTGCTCCCTGATGCTGCCCGGGCACCACCGTTCCCAAGCGGCTCCGAGCAGCATCGGGGGTCCCGCCCCCCCTGCCTGGGGCAGAGCTCTCCCCGAGCAGAAATTCCGTGGGGTGAGAGCCGGGGGGCTGCCCGGGGCTGTGCCAGGCCCCACAGGGCCGGGGACCGTGGCATTGGCTGGGGAATGCCAGGAATGCGGAGCGGAGCCTGCAGGGAGGGGAGCCCGTGCCGCCGAACGGAGAAACCTGTTTGATTCCCCTGCAGGGCCAAACACACCCAAGTCTCCTCCTCAAAACAAGGCTTGGCTTCCCGGGGCCGGCCCTCCCGGCAGGTGGGGGCTCAGGTGTGCCACAGCCGTGCCAGGCCCGCCGGGACAGGGACAGGGACAGGGACAGCTCCGAGCCGGGAACCGCAGGTGGGACCGGGACCGGGAATGGGACCGGGAACGGGAATGGGAACGGGGCTGGTCAGGGGGGGAGAACAGAGGGCTGCGCTGCCCTGCCCTGCCAGGGACACCCAGACACCCAAACCCTCCTGCCCCGCGGAGCTGGAGCTGTTCGGGGGCGTCTCGGACCAAAGCGCGGCTCTGCAGGGATGGATGGGGCTCCTGCAGGGACGGGCTGGGGCTGAGGTTTGGCTCTCCCCGGGGCTTTGTTGCACCTGTCTGATCTCAAATTCCCTCGCTGCCCACGGCTCCACATGCTCCCAAAGCCCTTTCCCCCCTGGATTTCCGTGGGGCACAGCAGTGCCCCCCCTGAGACGGGTCTGGGTGTGGGCAGGGTCCGGGAAACTCCGGAGAATTCAATCCTGTGACCCCGAGAGCCTCCGCAGAGCTCTGGGGATCCCCAGCTCCTCCTGCCTCCCTGCCAGGGCTCCCGGGGCACACAGGGGCTGCAGGCAGAGATTTGTGCCTCTCTGCTGCTCTGCCTTGTTTTGTTTCTGCCCGAATCAGTGAAATCAGCACCCTGGGAAGGAGTGGCAGAGCTGGCACGGAGGAGAGAGCACCTCCCTCTGCCCTTGCTTCATCCAGGGAATGTCATCCCCATTTCCCCGTCCCTGCCCTGCTCAGGACAGACCCCACGGAGGAGGATGAGCTGTGCTCACCTGGGCAGGGATGTCCTTCCTCCCCAGCTGGACCTGGAGGTTTTGTTTAGGATATTTTATTTCTTTTATTATAAACTCAGTTTATTTTATTCATCCAGCCAATGACTCAGTACATTTCTTCCCAAAAAAATGTACCAGGACTTAAGTGGAAGTCCCAATTTCCACAAGTGGCAGATTTTAGCTTTCTTTTACAAAAAAAGTTGTGCTTTCTTGGCAAAACTTTGTGGTGTCTGTGTGACGTCGTGTGGCTTCAAGGAGCTTTTGTCCTGCTCTGTCTGTGGGTCGGTGACACAAACACAAAGCTCCACCTCTGACACAAACCCCATTTTCCTCCCTTTTTCCTTTCATCTTTGAACATCAAGGCTCAAGGTCAGCCACGTGTGGGTGTGGCGAACGTCCTGCACATCCTTCCTTTCAAACCCAGAAATTAGCTGAGCAATTAGGAATTAATTCCATGTAATTAGAGCAATGAAACTGCACACCCAGGATGGTGAAAATGACCCGGGAATTTCTGGCAGTGGCAGGGGGGAGCTGTGCCAGGGTCCTGCTGTGGGCAAGGCTCAGGAAGTTCGTGCCACCCTTCCCTGCCTTCAGCAGCTCCACGCTGTGCCAGCTTCAGCAGGATCTGATGTTTTCGTGGGATGTGTGGTTGTAAGTGAATGAAAGGAAATTCTAACTGGGCATTTGCAGCTTTTCACACATTGTGAGGTCTGGGCAGGGTTCCCCCCTCCAGCTGCAGGTTTCCATCCTTTTTCCCAAGTTTGGGGGAAAAGAGACCTTCACTTTCCTCAGGTGATGGAGGGAAGATCCCAAGGGAATGTGGTGCTGGGATGAGGCTCCTCAGAGCTCCCACAGAGCCCCCAGGCTCTGCTGCAGCCACAGGGGGATCAGGACAGAGATGCAGCATGGACACCACAGGAATTTCCCCATGGAAAGGGTGCCCAGGGAGGTCTGGAGTGCCCATCCCTGGAGGTGGGCATGGGGCACACGTTGGATTTGGTGATCCCAGAGCTCTTTTCCAGCCTCAGGAACTCTGGGATTGGGAGTGCTTCTGGCTCATGGACCAGGCAGGCATGAGCTGTTGTGTTGCACAATCCCAGAAGGGTGGATTTAATGTTTGATTGAAGGTTGCCTGGACTGTTTCAATTATTGAATTCCTGATTGTTTATAGCTTGACTTCAGAAATCTCCTGGTGCTTCTTAAATATCCCCAATGTTTATGGAACAGCATCAGTGTTAAACAGTCACTGCCTGGAAAAAGGGAAAGGCAGCAATAAAAAGCTGGTCCTTCAGAGCAGCTGAGCATTGTCTAAAACCTGGAATCCCAGACTGGGTTGGGTTGGGAGGGACCTCAGAGCCCATCCAGAGCCACTCCTGCCATGGCAGGGAGCCCTTCCACTGTCCCAGGCTGCTCCAAACCCTCTCCAGCCTGGCCTTGGGCACTGCCAGGGATGCAGGGGCAGCCCCAGCTGCTCTGGGCACCTGTGCCAGGGCCTCAGGCTGGGTCTGGGCCTTCAGAGGCTCCCTCAGAACCTCCCCCTCCAAACAGAGCCCCTGTGTGCAGGAGGTGCTCTGGGACCCTCAGGCACAGGCTGTGAGCTCCCAATGCTGCCTGAGGTGCAATTCCCATTGTCCCTGGTGCCCCAGGAGCAGACAGCAGGACACGAGTGTCCATCCCTCCCCCAGGGATGGGCTTCAAGTCTGAGCTCAGGGGGAACTAAATCCAGCTTTAAATTACTGCCTTAAAAATGGCACAGCCACTGGCCCAGGGGCTGCTCCAGCAGGGGCTGGGGTGGGCCTGGCAGGGGTCGAGGTCGATCTAGCAGGGGTTAGGGTGGATCTGGCAGGGGTTGGGGTGGATCTGGCAGGGGTTAGGGTGGGTCTGGAAGGGGTTGGGGTGGATCTGGCAGGGGTTAGGGTGGGTCTGGAAGGGGTTGGGGTGGGTCTGGAAGGGGTTGAGGTGGGTCTGGCCAGGGTGAAGGTGGGTTTGGCAGGAGTTAGTGTGGGTCTGGCAGGGTTTAAGGTGGACAGGGCTCCTTCCAGCTCCTGCTGTCCCCTCTCAGCCATCAGGTGTCGGGTGACATCAGGGCAGAGCAGGGACAGGGTTTGCATTGTGGGCTCGGCTGGTGCACGGAAATTCGAGTCTGTGCCCTCTCGGGAGGCAGTGCTGGGGGCTGGACCTGCCTGCTGGGCCAGGTAACCCGTGCCAAAGGGAAAGGAAAAGCCTCTTCCCCCTGCTCCCCTTCCCGGGGGTGTCCAAAAGCCAAGCTCCAGCTGCTGAGGGCCACCAGATTGGTGCTGGAACCCTGGGGGCTGAGAATGACAGAATTTCTGTGCTGCCAGGCACTGACCCCCAGGAGAACACTGTATCGACCTGAGGCTGTGGAGAAGGCTTCCAAAATTTATTCATAAAATTGAGATTATAAATTTGAATAAAAGTGTGTAAATCACATAGTTGAAAACCTAATGCTTTAGAATATAATAATATATATGTAACAAAATAGAAATTTTAGAGCAGTAGCTTGTCCTTCTTCACCTTCTTCATGAGTTTAAGTAGCATTGTGTAATTAGATAAAAAGTCCACATTACAAATCACAAGTAGTTAGCTATTAAGTTAAAAATAAAAATAATTGTAGTGTAATTTCTTAATTAGACAATTTAACCTTAAAAAGCCTTAGAGAAAGAAAAATGCAACTCCATTTTTTTAGTTTTTGAGTAAAGTACTATAAAACTCACAACTTATAGATATAATATATATATGTATATAAATGTAGTATATATATAATATAAACAGTATGTATAAAATAATATAAATAAAGTAATATAAATAATAAAGTAATATAATAATAAATATAATGATAAAATAAATAATAAACATAATAAATATAAAAAGTAATATAAATACTTTAAAATAATAAAGTAGTAAACATCTAAGTTAATAATAAACATCTAAGTCCAAACAAAAAATACCATCTCACACATTTAATCCCAACCTTAAAAATAAAAAAAAGGAAAATAAAAAAGGAGCACAAGATCCCCCCTTGCACATGGAGCAGGGACCTGGCCTGGAGCTGGGCCTGGAGGCCAAAACTCTCAGCAGGCTCAAGGAGGCTCAAAGAAAGGAGGTTCAAACCTCTTGCAGGCTTTAAATACATTTTAATTGGAGGCCTGTGAAGGTCAGAGCAGGCATCAATTATCCCCAGAGCAGGAGGTTTTTCCGCGTGACTGCCCTGGGTGCTGCTCGCAGCCTCGGGCTCAGCGGCCAAGGCCTCCATCAGCGCCCAGGCCTGGGGAAATGAGGCTGTGCTGGCACCAGGGGCAGGGGGAGCGCGGCAGGGATCCCTGGAGAGCTCCAGCACGGGCTCAGCTGGTGGGAGCAGGGCCTGGAGCTGCTGCTGGGCCACCTCGGGTGGCACCTGGGTCCCCACAGAGCCGGGATCACCGTGGGCAGGACGGGATAACTCCAGAGCTGGGACCATCAGTGATGCCCCGTGGGTTTGGGTTGGGGGAAATAACCCTGGTGAGGGCACAGGTGGGCATCTGTGGATACCCTTTGTGTGAGGAACGCAGAGTTTCACCCCTTGTCCAGGAGTCCCAGAGCCACTGAGGCTGGAAGGGCCCTTCAAGGTCCTCCAGTGCCACCGAGGCCTCGCAGGGACAGGGAGGGCAGCAGAGGGACCTGGGGGTTCCTGTCCCAAAGGGAGCTGAGACAGTTCCTGTCCCAAAAGGAACTGGGATCAGCATGGGAGGGTGAGTGTGGGGCTTGGGGCATCCCATCCCAGGGCCAGGAAGCCAAATACAGGGAGCAGGACTGCTGGAAGCTGGGCCTGGCTACAGGGACACTTCAGGGGTCTCAGAGCACCTGGGTGCTCCCAGGAGAGCTGGATTTATGGGATCAAAGCAGCTCCATTCACTGTTCCCAGGGTGTCACCCTGATTTTTTAAGACTTTCTAAGCCTTCTGATGTTTACATTCTTGTAACGAACTTTCTCACACACTCAAAACAACGCATTGTTTTGCATTCTTTTATAGAAGAAGAGAAATTTGATAGACTGTTAGTTTGTCCAGTGTCATTGGAGAGGTGGCACTGTCACCCTCCAATCCACTGTCACTTTTAGAAAACTATAAATGTTAGAGTCAGGAAATAAACTGCCCTTTTGTTCACCTTGAGAGCAGCAGCGTGTGCACTCGTGTTGTTTTGTGTCCTATAGAGACATCAGGGTGTTCCTTCAGTCCCCAGAGCTGGATCCAGCTCACCCCCAAAGCACACAAGGTGCTGTTAGTCTCAAAGGGGCCATTACCCCAGGTGCCCACAAACTGCAGGCTGAACTCTTGTTTTTAACTTTTCACAATCCCAGCTGAGCCATCCCAAAGGAGGGTGGCCAGCAGGGAAGAGGAGCTGCCATCAGCTTTGAAAGAACAGCGAGTGTTTCATCTCCTGCAGGGTAATTAGAGCTGTTCAAGTGCTTTCCGTGGAAAGCAGATCCTTTCCAATTAAGGACTGCGCTGCTGATTTCAGGCACTTGCAGAATTTATTGGGGAAGAGTTGGTGTGGCTGTGCCTGCACTCCTGAAGGACAGGATGGGACAGGATGGCTGGACAGGGGCAGGACAGCCCCACAGCCTCGGGTACAGCTGGAGGTGCCCCCTGGTTCATCCAGGGGCTGTGATCCATAGGGAACACTCCCTGCCAGGGTTGGGAGAGGAGTTTGGGGCGCTGGAGCTGCTCCAAAACTCCGGGGCACAGAAAGAGCCAAGGCAAGGCAGGGACCCCAGGGAGAGCTGGGCTGGGCTCTGCCCCTGAACTGGATTCTGCCCCAGACCCCCTGAACATTGGCATCCAAACAAGGTTCCAGCCCTTTTCCTTATTAAATAGCCTGGAGTTGCTTTCCTCATTGAATAGTTTGGAATGGCTTCCTCGTGGGATGAGGGGCTTCAGAGTGTCCTCAGTGGGACACTGCAGCCAGGCTTGGTCCCCAAACAGGGGATCTGTGGCTCTCAGCAAAGCTGCCCATGAGCCCCAGGACTTCCCAGAGGTGGGAACAAACTGTGAGTGCTGTCTTGGTGGTGTTCCAGACCTGTGAGTGCTGTCTGGGCGGTGTTCCATGCCTTTGGAAATGGGATTCTGTGTTACTTAGCACGGGTTGAAGCAGCAGCCCCGTTTGCAGTGTGCAGTCTGGGGACACAGTTCAATGGGATTTTGCTGCTGTGCAGGGAGGACATTTATCTCCTGTGCTGGGTGGCTCATGCTGGATGTTTTGTCAGTGGGAATGAACCATTTTTATGGATCTCCTGCTGCCTGGGACATCCCAGTGCCCCATCCCAGAGGCTGGTGTCCAAAGCTGAGCACCTGTTGCATTTATCCAGCACACAAAATAAGGGATTTAATGTACCGGGGACATGAGCTGGATCATAAATCACAGGTTATTCCAAATATCAGAAGGAATACTGGAATATCAGCTGCTTGTTGCATATTTGGATGGAACACGGGTGGGTGTGATGCTTGGGAACGTTTGCAGAGGGAGAGGAGCCCTGGGGAATTGTTCAAGATCCCAATGGGAAGAGCAGGAGATGAACAGTGGGCAGATCCCTGGCTGAGACAAGCCGGGGGAGGAGGCTGTGCCAATCCCAAAGCCATGAGATCAGCACCCTGCATTCCTCCTGGGCATGTGGCTTCCCAGGAACACTGCAGGGACAGGCCCACCAGCAGGGAGCAACAACCTCCTCTGAGATTCTCCCAAAGAGGGCTGGGCCTTCTTATTTCTGACTGGCACAGTCATTCCAGAACCCAGGAGAGAGTTTTGGCAGGGGAACACTGGGGGTGGTAAAAGCTGGAAGGTGTCCCTGCCATGGAAGGGTTTGGAGCTGGAGGAGATTTAAGGTCCTATCCAACCCAAGCCATTCTGGGATTCAATGTGGGATTTTCTCCTCCATAAACAAAAGCTGGTCCTGCAGCTTCCATGGAAAATCTAGGAGTGCAGACAGAAACGAAACCATTTCTGACAAGCACAGCCAGGTGCTGAATTAACCTGGGTGCTTCTCATCCCACCTGACACAAATCCCAAGGGATCCTCGGGGTTCTGTGGACTCCAGAAGGTCTGGCCCGGCTGGGCACTTTTGCAAGGTCTCCTCCACCACTTTCCTCCCAGATCTGGAAAAACACCTCTGGCATGGCTGGATTGGATTTTCCCTGTCCCTGATTCTGCAGGTTCATGGACGGGGAGGAATCCCAGCTCTAGTGCAAGGCCAGAGCCTTCCCACCCTCTGGCTGTGCCACCACGGCTGTGGCTCTGTGCCTGTGCTCTCCTCTCCCCTTACCTGCCAGGTTTTTGTACCACAGCTGATATTTTGCTTATCCCCCTTTCCATGTCTTCCAGGGCCTCGTTGGCTGTGAGCAGTGGCAGAAGGGGAAGGTGCTGCTGAGACCATGATGTCCCTGGGTGTCACTAAAGGTAATTCCTTCCTCTGCTGGTTTTCCTCTGTTTCCCCTGCCCAGCTGGAGCTGCTGGAATGTCCCTGCAGGGACAGGACACCGGGAGGTGTTCCAGTGAGGTGTGAGACTCTGTGATCCAGCAGGATGCTCATCCCGAGCTCTGCACGGGCACATCTCCATCTTCCACCCACCAGGGAGGGGAGGGCTCCGTGCTGGGCTGGATCCCAGCTGCCCCGGGGTGCTGTGAGCGCTTCCCTCCCTGTCCTGCTCTCCAGGAGGGCCGATCCCGCCCACGGACGAGGATCGCCGCAGGATCATCCGGCAGATGAAGGTTCGCACCACCCTGCGGGGCGACAAGAGCTGGATCCAGCACCACAGCTCCGACTCGGACGAGGAGAAGAGCAGCCCCCGGTAAGAGCATTTCCTTCTCCTTCCCTTTCCCCATCAGAATTCCCTGAGCTGGGTCATTGATCCAAGCCCCATTGATCCCACCCTGTGCCCGAGGGCATTGTCTGGAGCTCTGGGCTCCCCAGGCTGCACAGGATGTGCTGGGACAGGTTTTGGGGTGGTTTTGGGGTGGTTTTGGGGTGCCCCTGGTGCCAGGCACTGACACTGCCTGTGGGAACCCAAAACACCCCTCTGCTGTCCAGAACCCCTGCCAGGGGGCTCAGAGACCCTGGCAGAGAGCCCAGAACACCTGTGGGTTTGATCATGACCCGTGGAGGAAATTACCAGCTTTATATAAAGATCAGCAAAGCCACAACAGTTTAGGTAGAATAACAGTGAAGTTATCACGGGGTGGAAAAGTAGATTTTGGGGGTTTTGGTATGGCAAGATGGAGGGAACTGAGCGTGCCCAGCCTTTCTCCTTCTTCTCCTTGGCCTCCATTTTCTGCTGTGATGGTGGCACTTCTGGATTGGTTTAGAGTAGCAGCTCACTGTCTAACATAGGTGATAGGTATTGGAAAGTAATTGCAAACATTGTACACGTGGCTTTTAGTATAAAGACATCACACTGCCCCGGGGGCAGGCAGAGTGCCTGGAACTGTCCTGCTGGAGGGACCTCGGCAGGACAGGAGAAAATTTATTATAGATAAGATGCAATAAACAACCTTGAGACTGAAAAATTAAGATCTCTGACTCCTTCTTCAAGTGCTCAGGCTGGGAAAAGAGACTTTTAGCAATCTCAGTGTCCCAGTGACCCAGAAAGACCCCAAGAACTGCCAGAGGAGTTGCTGCTCCTCTTTATTTCTGATAAATGCAGGGTGGGCAGAAGCTCAGACAAGTGTCTTCTGCTGGAGCTGGGATTCAGCAGCACAGACAGATTGTGAGGCTCAGGAGAGCTCTGAAGTTTTGTGAAGCCAGATTGTGCTTTGGAGTGACAAACTCAGGGCAGGCCTGCAGGGAGTTCAGGATGGGAGAGGCAGGAGATCAGACAGTTCCCTGGCTGTCCCACAGTGCCCTGTGCCAGGGAACACCAGTCTGCTCCAGCTCCTCTTCCCTTGGGAGCAGACCCAATTCCAAACCCCCCTTCCCTTCCCCTCTCTCCAAACCCATGCTCAGCAGTCAGTTAACCACATCCTTGTGTTTGCTGTTCCCTCAGGTCTGGCCAGGCTGCTGGGGCACCCCCAGCCCCCAAACCCACTGCTCCCCAGCAGGACAGGTAATTCCAGGGCCCCATTCCCATCCATTCCCTGCTCTGCTGCCTGCAGGGCTCGGTGCAAACCCTCACTGTGTGCCCCCCTCACCTGCTGCTGCCAGCACAGCCCTGGGCACAGCCCTGGGCACAGGGATGGCTCACCTTGGAGAGGGCAGGGAGTGGCTCTCCAGAGGTGCAGCAGGATGCAGGGGTGACTTTAATTCAGGGGAACGGAGCCTTTGAGCCACTGATGGCACAAGGCTGGGCTGGGACATCAGGGGCTGTGCTGATGCAGCCCCTCAGTGCTCCAGGCAGGGGCTCCTCAGGGCAGGGGGAGCCCTGGCTGGGGCTGAGGTGGGTTCAGAGCACGAGGGGTCTCCAGGAACTCAGGAGCTTGGAGGAATACCCCAAAATACCAAACTCTTGGGAAGGGCCTGGCCCTGTGTGACAGCTCTGCCCTCTCCCCTGAGCACTTCCCTGCTTCCCTTTCCCTGTGGCAGCTCTCCCCACTGCTGGTGCTCTCCAGAGGAGCCACGCTGTGCTCCCTCCTGGGAATGCATCTCGGAGGAGTTGGGGTGCAGCTGTTGCTCTCCAGTGATAAAAAACCCAGGATCTGCATCACAGCTGATTCCCCCTCCTGTGCCACCAACCCGGGGCAGAGAACACTACCAGCATGGCTAATATTAATTGGCTCACTCTAAAATTCACTTTCCCTATAAAAAAAAGCTTCCTCTAGAAAGCTTGTTCTGATGATTATTCATGTCAAAACATCCCTCCAGAGCCAATCCAGCTGTGGGATCCCTCCAGGCCTGCTTAGCTGGGTTTTTGGTTTGACTTCCATGTGGACTTTTCCCTTCAATCCTGGTGCTGCTGCTGTTGTTTTCCCTGTGTTTTTTACTCCCTGATGTCTGTTCTTTGCACAGGTCCTCTGCCCCCAAGCCCCAGTCTGGATACCTCATCAGGTGAGTATGGAGTGGGAGAGATCTGGGCTGCAGGGGGAGGAGGGCTGGATCAGGAGCAGAAAATGTTCCACCAGCTGGGAGCATCCCAGTGCTCAGGGCCAAGAGCCAGCCCTGTTGTTTCACTGCTGCTTTGAACTTGGCTCCAAAGCTTTCCCATTTTATGTGAGATGTCCCTTCCCTCCGCAGGGGGGTGTTCACCAGGACCATCGACAAAAGCTCCTCCACGCCGGATCCTTCAGCTGCCAGCCCAGCGCAGAAAAAGTACGAGGGTGTCCCCTGTGCCCTCCCCTCCATTCAGCGGCATTCCCTGCAAACAGAGTGGGATATTTGGGGCTCTGCTGTTGTCCCCCTCCCTGTGGAGCTCCCCTGGGGAAGGAGGTGGGCTGGGATGGGAAGGTCACGTTGCCAGTGTGGTTTGTGTCCCCCCAGCACTGCCCTGAAGGGACAGAGCCGCTCCCCCTCCGGATACAGGATGACCACAGAGGACTACAAGAAACTGTGAGTGGGCAAAGGGAGCAGCTCCTCCTGTCCCTGCTCAGTGGGAGCCCCAGGAATGCCCCTGGAGCTTCCAGAGCTTCCCCTGGAAACGCCAGTGGTTCCCAGGGCCACCTCTTTGTGGGCCAGGAGCTGCTGCTTGAACTAACACCAGGCAGGAATGGAGGGTGCAGCCTGGGAACTGGGTTTGGAGCTTTCCTGAAGCCTGGAGAAAGGCAGGGCAGCACTCTGGGCATTTCCTGCCCAGTTTTTTGTGTCCCGGAGCGTGGCTCTGAGACAAAATGGGGTCGAGGCCTCTGGGCTAAGGACAAAAGTCCTTCAGGGACCTGTGCACCCCTATGGAAAATACAGGTGTCTGACTCAATGCCTTGGATTCACTTCTGTTTGGCTCTTGGTGCCTGTGCCCAGCCCCAGCAGCAATTCCCTGACCCTGGCTCTCCCTTCCCTCCCTCCCAGAGCTCCGTACAACGTCCGGCAGAAGTCAGTGGATGGGGAGGAGGAGGATGTGCCTTTCTCTCCGGATGAGCACAAGAAGAGGTGAGGCCTGGAGGTGCCCCCACGTTACTGCAGGGACAGTGACAAGCTCTGTTCCATCCTGGAGGGTTGGTGGACCCAGGCACGGCTCAGGGCTGGGTGCAATCCAAGGATAATCCCAGCTCTCCCTGCTCAAGCCCCGCTCTGCCCATGGGCCACCGCGCTCCCAACAAAACATAATTAAATCCTGACGTGATGCAGCCTGACAGCACAGCCCAGTTACCCAGGCAGCTGGGAGGGCTCTGGCATCCCTGGGCTGCCTGGTGGCCATGGGGGAGATGGAGAGGCACAAACAGGCAGGAGGGAGGAGCCCAGCTCCCCACACTGCGGGTGTGCCAGAGCTGGGATCGCTCCAGGACTGGCACCCAGGGCAGCTCCAGGCTGGGCTGTCCTTCCTACCAGGAACAGGAGCAGAGAATCTCAGAGAATCATCCCGGGATGGTTTGGGTGGAAGAGACCTCAAAGCCCATCCAGTGCCACCCCTGCCATGGGCAGGGACACATCCCACTGTCCCAGGCTGCTCCAAGCCCTGTCCAGCCTGGCCTTGGGCACTGCAAGGGATCCAGGGGCACAGGACAGTAACAGGAACAGGTCTGATCTCTCTGGCTTGAGCCTTGTTGCTCTTGATGGAGTTTCTGATGCCCCTTTTCCTCAGCCACAAGTCTTGTACAAAGGAAAACTTGGTCATTGTCCCCTGGGGTCCAACCACTAAAGAGCTGGAGAGGAACTTTGGATAAGGGATGGAGAGACAGGACACAGGGAGTTTCTGACTTCCCACTGCCAGAGGGCAGGGATGGATGGGATATTGGGATGGAATTGTTCCCTGTGAGGGTGGGCAGACCCTGGCACAGGGTGCCCAGAGCAGCTGTGGCTGCCCCTGTATCCCTGGCAGTGATCCCTTCTCCCTTGGGACACGTGGTAGTACCCAGGTCACTGCAGAAACTCCATGGAGTGTCAGGCACAGAACCCGTGTCCGTTTGTCTGTCCGTGGAATCCAATATTGCAGCAGTCCAGGTCTGCAATGGATGGTCCAACCCAGGGCAGTGGCGGAGTCCCCATCCCTGGCAGTGTTCAAAAAGCCTGTGGCTGTGGCACTTGAGGACGTGGGTTGTGGTGACCAGGGTGGTGGTGCTGGCTGATGGTTGGACTGGATGAATTTGAAGGATGATTGGATGATTCTTTCCAACCTTAACCATTCCACGATTCCATGAAATTGCTCCCCAGAGCGCAGGAGCTCGCTCAGGGTTAGCCCAGCCTGCAGAGGTTGTTCCCTGCCCCTCCGAGGCTCCAGGCACGGAGCAGCAGGATGAATGGTTGCTCCCTGCCCCTGCAAGGCTCCAGGCAGCCGGGAGCAGCAGGGTGAGCAGGCTCTGAGCCCTGCCCTGCTCTGTCCCCCTCCAGGACCGAGGCTGCCAACAGCGTCCTGCGGCGCTCGGCCGGCCGCGAGCGCGCCTACGTCCTGTCCGCTGCCAAGAAGAGCAACGGGTGAGTGCAGGGCTGGGAGGGGAGCGGGAGCCAGGGAAGGGCAGCTGGAGCTGAGGGAGCCTCTCCAACACAGCAGCCAAGCACAGGCCACAAGGGCTCCAGGGGCTGGAGCTCCTTCCCTACAAGGGAAGAGCTGGGAATGTTCACCTGGACAAGGGAAGGGTCCAGGTGCTCTTCCAGGGCCTGAAGGGGCTCCAGGAGAGCTGCAGAGGGACTGGGGACAAGGATGGAGGGACAGGACACAGGGAATGGCTCCCAGTGCCAGAGGGCAGGGCTGGATGGGAGATTGGGAATTGGGAATTGTTCCCTGGCAGGGTGGGCAGGCCCTGGCACAGCTGGGGCTGCCCCTGGATCCCTGGCAGTGCCCAAGGCCAGGCTGGACAGTGGGACACGCTGGGACAGTGGGAGGTGTCCCTGCCATGGCAGGGGTGTGGCTGGATGGGCTTTGAGGTCTCTTCCCGCCCAAACCTTTCCATGATTCCATGGTATCTGCAGGATTCTGCAGAACTGGGAAATCTTCCAAGTATTCCTTATTGAGAGGGATGAAACTTCCAGAAAAGAAAATCCAGGGGAGTCCCTAATTCCCATTTTCAGGCTCAGTCCTTCAGCTGCTCTCTGCAGTTTTGTTGCATTATTTCATTGGTGTCACACCCCTGGCTGGGACCAGCTCTGCCCAGAGGTGTGACAGGACCTTGCACGCCTGGGGCAGGGTCTGGGGGGCTCTGCCCCTGCCCAGGGAGTGTCTTTCCCTCCAATCCTTTAACTGCTCCTTAACCCTTCCTCCACAGCAGCCCAACCCAGGAATTCCCACCCCTGTTTGCCAAGAGGTAGGTGCTGCACCTCGGGGAGCGCTGCTGGGGCTGGGTGCTTGTACCAGGCTGGGACAGCAGATCCCAGCAGTTTCACAGCAGAGGAAAAACAATTCCTTGAAAAAGGATGCTGGGTGTTGAATCTCACTGCTTTTTTGAGATAAACAGTGTTGGAAGGACCGGGAATGCAATCCTGATGGTGCTTTGGGTTATGGACAGCCTGAAATGGGGAGACTCAGGCACAGCCTCCCTGCTCCAGGCAGCCAGGACAATGCTCCTCAGCATCTCCCTCCTGGAGCTGTGTGGGACAGGGAAACGTGCCCAGGGCTCCCTCTGGTATCACTGCCACTGTTGGTAATGAGGGGATGGGACTGTTTTTGAGCTAAGAACAACTTATTGCTCAGATAAACATCATTCTCAGAGGTTGGGAGACTTTAAAAAAGTCAGTCACAGCTCGAGAGTAGTCACAAGTTCCTTGTTACAAGACAATATAGAACTTTCTAATCTAATGAACACGTTACAAGGGTTAGTCTGCTTTTCTAACTTCTCATTTTTATTTAATTTTGCTGCACTGCAGATAATTTTGCCTAATGGCTTCTGTCTCACATGCACATATGCTTCTATTATAACATCTGAACTCTCAGCTTACTCTGTACAGTTACACCCCTACACTATAAACCCTTCACCATCCTATCAATGCAGTTTCTCACTTACTTAAGGCATATTCTTACTTACAACTATAAAAACATAAGTTTCTAGCTGTTCTGTGTATTGTATTTTTACATAAATCCAAGCTTATAGTTGTTCTGTGTATTGTGTTTTTACATCAATCCAAGCTTCTCCCAGAGCTGCAGGTCAAACCCTTCAGTGTCTGTGGAAGTTTCTGTTTTTCCAATTCCCACACTCTGGAATCCGGGAACTCAGCTGATGTGGAAAAATCCCCCTGACCTGGCTGCATTCTGCCCCTTGGGATGCTCAGCTGGAGCACAGGGAGCAGCAGCAAAAACCTGCTCAGGAAACAGGGAAAAACATCATGGCTGGGGAAAAACAGGGATAAACTGCCTGGAAAGCTGCAGAAAAGAGGGAATGATGTGCCATTTGTCTCTTTCTCCCTGTGGAAAGAATCGAGATAGAAGAGGAGGAAGGCCAGCAGAGGAGGAGTCCGACCGTGCCGGGTCCATCCAGGGTTGCTCCGGAGAGCAGCAGGTACTCATTGCTCAGGGTGGCATCTCTGATTCCAGCCTTTGCCAGCTCTGGGGATAACTGCATTTATCAGCTGTCCAAACACAACCAGACATGGGGAGTTTGCAGAGGAAACCTCCCAGGAAACACTGGGGATAGAAACAGCTCCAGCTGGGATAAATGGGGAAAATCAGTTTCTAAACCCAAGCAGAAAGGCAGATGTGAGTGACAGCAGTGCCACAGAGCACAGGGACACTGCTCAGGGAGCAGCACAGGAGCTGTGGGCACAAAGCAGCATTTGTGCTCCCATGGGAAAAGCTCCTAACAATCACCTGGGTGAATGTTTTGTTGATTTGTTATTTTGTTCTCTTTTTTTTGGTCAGTGCTAATGGGCTAAGAAAAACCAGCCCTGGGTCTTCCTGGGATGAGCCAAAGGCAGCAGCAGCCTCTCCCTCCAGGTAGGAGCTCCAGCACAGCCAGGATGGGTGGGATTGAAGGTCAGAGACCTCTGTGGGCACCACTCTGGCAAAGGGGAGCCAAATCCATCTTTCCATGGCAAGCCTTTCCTGGATGCACACAGCTCTTGATAAAGGTTTTATGGCTGAAAGCCATGGCAGGATCTGACAGTATCCTGATGGAAGGGCTCAAAACCCTAAAGGAGAAAACCCAAATGTGGAATCCTGGACTGGTTTGGGTTGGAAGGAATTTAAAGCCCATCCAGTCCCACCCCTATGGGCAGGGACACCTTCCACTGTCCCAGGCTGCTCCAAGCCCCATCCAGCTGAACCTTTTCCTGCCAAACAGGTCTAAGGGAATCATTTTTAGCTGTTTTCCAAGGTTTTTGACTGAATCCATGCCTGGTGTATAAAAAAGGTGGAATAGTTCTCACTGCAATCAGCACTTTGTCTGCTGCCCTTGTCCTGGTGCTTTTACTGTAGAAAGTGGAAATTCCTGGCAAAATCTATGCTTTTAATTTAAATTTGCTTCTGAGGAGATGACTTTGCCAGTGAATGGATTGAGAAGAGTGATGATTCATTCCCATTTTCTTCATTGCCATAAGGAACACTGCAGTGCAGGGTAGATTTGCTGCAGCTGGAGCTGGTTTGATCAGGAATGACAATTTTGTCCTTTGTCCTGTCCTGCAGCCCCAAACCAGGCAGCAGGAGCCAAACATCCCCATCCCTGGGTGACACTGTGGGGACAATCTCCACTTCTGCTGAAATCAGGTGGGTCTGGAGGCCCTGCAGGATCCCGAGGGCAGGATGGGGAATTTGGCTCTGCCTGGGGGGGATTCCCTGGAGACACAAAATCCTCCAGGACATGTCCACCTGTCCATCCATCCATCCATCCATCCCACCTGTCCACCTGTCCATCCATCCCACCTGTCCTTTCATCCATGTCCCCCTGTCCATCCATCCCACATGTGCCCCTGTCCATCCATCTCACATGTCCGTTCATCCATGTCCACCTGTCCATCCATGTCCACCTGTCCATCCATGTCCACCTGTCCATCCATCCCACGTGTCCATCTGTTCATCCATCCATGTCCATCCATCTCCAACACACCCAACACACCTGTCCGTCCATCCATCCATCCATCCATCCATCCATCCATCCATCCATCTCTGTCCCACCTGTCCATCCATCCATGTCCACCTGTCCATCCTCCATGTCCATCCATCTCCATCCATCTCAAACACACCTGTCCATCCATCAATGTCTATCTTTCCCTGTCCATCCATCAATGTCCATCTTTCCATCCCACCTGTCCATCCATCCATGTCCACCTGTCCATCTTCCATGTCCATGTGTTCATGGAGCAGCACAGACCAGCAAACACCACGCAGGGTACTCCAGGGAAGGGGCAGAAGCACCTGGAAGGAACCATTCCCAGATGGAAGCCAGGGCCTGCCACGGTGTGAATGCTGGGAATTGGGATCCAGACCTGCAGCCCTTTCTGTGCAGCTCCTCTGGCTCCCCCTGCCTCATGCTCCTGCTGTTTTCCCTGCAGGAATGGTGAGGACAGGCAGGCCCTGAGTGGGAAATTCTCCTTGGAAACGGTGTCCCAGGCTGGAGATGGGTAAGGAATGAGCAGGGGCTGCTCTGTGCTGCTGAGCTGGGTTTGCTGGGGAGCAGCAGCTCCTGCTCCTGGTGTCCCCCAGCCTGGGCTGGGCTGCACTCCCAGAGCAGCGTCTGCTGGCAAAGCTGAGCCTGGCAGAGATCCCCTCCCTTCCCTCTCTGCTCTGGGGTTCTCCCCTCCCTGCATTTCCCTTCATTTTGCTGCTCCCTTTGCCTCTGCTGCCTTTCCCTGGAGCTGTTCCCCCTCCCAGGGCTGTGCTGGTCCTTGCTGCCTGCTGCTCTTGGGCCGTGGTGCCATGATCCATGATCTGCAGTCAGACCCACTGATGCAGAGATTTAACCCCAGGAATGCAGCCCTGCCCATCCTGATGGAGAGATTTAACCCCATTTCATTCCCCAACCAAATATCAGCAGATTTCTCTAGGATGACACATTACAAATGCTGACAAGTCCCATTTTCACTGGAATTTTCCTTTTTTTTTTTCTAGTGACAAAGCTCTGAAGGAAAAGCCTGAGAGGTTCCCGTGGGATGAAGGGGCTCCCAAAGCCACCAGGGCTGCCACGAATGGAAGGTAGAGTCACTGTGGGATCCCTGACTTGGGCACTGCACAATCCATAAACTGCTGCTCTGGAGCTCCCTGGAATCTTGGAATGGGTATTTCCTGGTGGAAAAACAGATTTATATGGGCTCTGTAGAACTGCTCTCTCCTCTATGAAAAGCAGGGGAAAGCCACTGTAGAACATTCCTCAAGCTGTGTCTCTCTTTTCCAGCTTTGCTGAGCACACAGAAGCCAAGAATGGGTTTTGCCCACCAGAGTAAGTGGAAAATTCTCTTCTTCATTTTAGAATTGGGGGGAGGTTCTCCTGCCCTGTGACTGCCCTGTGGATGAGCTCTGGGAGCAGCCTTGCAGAGGAGGGTGGGCCTGACCCAGCAGCTCAAAAGGCTCGGGCTCTTCCAGCTGCTTTCCTCACATGAGGATGAGTGTGTTGGATGTGGGGCTCAGCCCTTCAGGACATTCCCAGGGCTAGGCAGGAGGGAGGGAAAGATGCTCCACTGGAGCCAGGAAAAGCTGGTGGTGGAGGTTTCTACTTCTTGGTGTTCTCCTCTTGCTGAGCTTCCTCCTGGACCAACCAACCCCTTTGTCTCTCAGGTCCAGTTCTGGTTCCTGGCACTCTCCTGGGGATGCTCCGGAGCTGCTCCGTCCCTCTGAGCCCTCCCAGGGGGACACCAGGTGTGACACAGGGCCTGGGAATGGCACCCCCTGCTTCCAGAGGCACCTGGGCTGGGAATGAGCAACTTGTCTGAGTTAGAATCCAAACTGGGCAACAAAGCAACTGGGAAAGGAAAATCCTGTGTGGGCAAACAGTGGGAGCAGCATCTTCCTGTTCACTGTGACACAACCTCTTCCCAGAGAAGCAGCCTGGGAATTCAGGGGGAATTTCCTCTGGAAAGGGTGGTCAGGGCTTGGCAGGGGCTGCCCAGGAAGGTCTGGAGCCCCCACCCCTGGAGGTGTCCAGGGAAGGACTGGAGGTGGCACTCAGTGCTCTGTGGATGGGGCACAGGTTGGACTCGATGTTCCCAGAGGGGTTTTCCACCCCTGGGATTCTGGGAGCAGATCCAGCAGCTTTAGCACTGCCTTTAGTGCCTCCATCCCACAGGATTTTAGAGCCTTTGCTCCCCTGACATTGCCAGGGGTGCTTGGTCAGGGAGGAGTTGCTGCTGTTGGCAGCACTGATCTCCCTGGAGCTGCTTCCCTCCCTTGTCCATTACTTTGGGATTCATTTCCCTGTACTGGCCCCACAAAGGCATTGGGGTGTGCCAGTTTCAGTGCCAGGTTGGACATTGGGGCTTGGAGCACCCTGGGATAATGGAAGGTGTCCCAGCCCATGGCAGGGGTGGGACTGGATGAGCTTTAAGGTCCTTCCAAGCCAAACCTTTCCATGATTCCTGGATTCTGTGAAATTAATTCATCCCCCTGAGCTGAGGAGAGGAGGATCCCACGGCCTGGAGCTGCTGCTGGTGATGAAGGAATGTGTTCCCCAAAGTTACTCCTGTTGTGCTTTGTCCAGATGCTCCATCCTGGGACAGGCCAGGAGATTCCTGTACAGACATGTGTGGGAATTTAATCCCAGTAACCACCTCAGTTCCACCACCAGCCTCTCCTCCTCTTGGATAGGATTGAAAATGGGTTTTTCTGAGGGCAAATCAGCTCTCTGAGACAATTCTTTCCTGGGCTGATACAAAGTTCAGTTTTGCTGTTCCATACAAATCCCCTGGAAATTTGGGAAGCTCTAAATTCCCCATTTTTTTGCCAGGTCATCCTTGCAGCCTGATGTCTCTTTTCATCCCACTGAGAGAACCCCTGTGCACATCGAGAACACAGAATATTCCTTTAAAAGGTAAGAGTAGGGTGAGTTTAGTGGGTGTAGGAACAATCCTGAGCATTAAAGGAAACCTGAATGGGCAGGCACAGAAAGAGGCTCCTTCTGCTTTTTTCCCAAGGATGGAAACTGAGGTTTAAATAAACCAAGAGCTTTGTGTTGTATCCCCCTCCATCTCCTTTGAGCACTCCAGATTTTTCCTCCTCCTGTGCTCTCAGTGGGGGTCAGTCACTCCCTTTCAGTTCCCTGATAATGCGGGATGCTGCAGCAGCAGCTGGAGCACAGGGACATGGGCTCTCCTAGAGACAACCCCAGTGCCAGTGCCACCTTTCACCTGGCACAAAGCTGGCTGGGTGAGCAGAGCAGTGCCAGGAGCCAGTGTTTAGGGATGTGATGGGGGCTGCTCTGGTTTCCAGCTCTGCCCTGGGCTATGAGGAGAGGAGCAGCTCCACGAATCCTGAGGGTCCATCCCACCACCAGCCCTACTGGGATGAGACAAGGTGAGGACTGGGGGGACTGGGGTGTCTGGGGTTGGTGATCTGGAGTGTTTGGGTTTGGTGATCTGGGATGTCTGGGGATGGTGATTTGGGATGTTTGGGGTTGGTGATCTGGGATGTTTGGGGTTGGTGATTTAGGATGTTTGGGGTTGGTGATCTGGGGTGTCTGGGGTTGTTGATCCAGGATGTCTAGCCTTGGTGATCTGGGGTGTTTGGGGTTGGTGATTTGGGGTGTCTGGGGTTGGTGATTTGGGGTGTCTGGGGTTGCTGATCTGGGGTATCTAGCTGTGGTGATCTGGAATGTTTGGAATGGCTCTGGCCAAACTGGCTCCTGCTCCTCTCCAGGGAATGGGTTTCTGCCCATCCCAGCATGGGTTTTCCCAACCCTGGATGTCTGGTTTAGGTTTCTGGACTCAGTCAGCCTCACTGAGAGGGGCCAAGGAGCTCCTGGCCATGAGAGCCCCCCAGAGCCCCCCAGGCCGAAGAATCCCACTGAGCCCAGCTGGGCTGGGTAAGGAATGGGATATTCCCCCTGCCTTCTGTGGGATGAGGGGTCATTCCTTGGGCATCTGCCCCCTGCTGATAAATACCCTCCCAGGTTCTCCTTTTCATAGAGCAATGGAATTGTTAAGGTTGGAAAAGACCTCTCAGATCAAGGCCAAGCATCAGCCAGCACCATCACCATGTTCAGCACTAACCCATGGCCTCCATGACACACCCACACATTTCCTGAACGTTTCCAGGAAATGACAACCCTTTCCATGAAGAAATGGAAATAACAACCCTTTCCATGAATAAATTAAAATGACAACCCTTTCCATGAAGAAATGGAAATGACAGCCCTTTCCATGAAGAAATGGAAATTACAACCCTTTCCATGAAGAAATGGAAAGGACAGCCCTTTCCATCAAGAAATTTTCCCCAATATCCAGCCTAAAGCTCCTCTAGTGCAACTTGGGGCCTTCTGGTGCCTGATTCTAGTGCTGCTTCTGCTGGATGAACCTTTTACCATGGTTTTATAGGAAAACCTGGGAGAAAACATCCTCCTTAGCTGGAGCCATCAAACCCTGTCCAGCTGGACTGCCAGGAGTGCCTTCCTAGAGTTTAAATTTGGGAGCAGAGGGTGTCTAGGGAGAGACACTAAACAATAAAATTTGGCATTGAGCTCCATAGTAATGCTGGGTCTGGTTTTGAACTTCCCCAGTCAGGACTGGGTGTCCACATGGGAGGAATTTATGGAGTGATTTCCTTTCTTTTGTCCATATTTTCCACCTAAACTGGAAGAACTGATGCTCTTGGTTAAACTGGGCTCCCTCCCAGGTGTGTCAGTGAGAACACCTGGGGTCAGAGGGTGAGCAGAGTGTTCTTCTCCCCAGGTCTGAGCTGCACTCCCAGGACACTGCTGGGAGCAGGGACAGGGATCTGGCACTGTCATCCTGTGTGCAGAGTGAGGAGAGCACAGCAAGAAGGCAAGAGTGATAATGGGACTGCTTTTCCTGGTGGGAGGAATTTGCTGCAGGGGGCTCTGGAGGAGGCACTAAAGGTGCTGTGGTTGAGGTCCTTCCTTTCAGCCCTGTTTCTTTAGAGGTCTGGATTTTCCATCTGTTTTTTTTTTTTTTTTTCACATCACTTTGGGTTATTTGAGGACTTGGGTTAGTGCTGGATGGTTGCATTTGATGATCTTGGAGGGCTTTTCCAACCTAAACAATTCTGTGATTCCATGATTCTATCTGGCACATTTCCCTACAGGGATATTGCAGTTTTTTTCTCTGGAGGCAGGAGATCCTCCAGGGGCTGCATCTCCATCCCACAGGAATTCTGTGCTCAGGGTGCTTCCATAGCCCATAAAGGTCTCATGTCTTGGCAGGTCCAGCTCTGTTCCTGGAGGAATCAGCATCCCAGCTCCAGAGATTCCACATGCAACCGAGTCTGAGCCCTGCCGGGACAGGTGAGGAGCTGGAGCACCGGGGCATCCCTCACACACCTCCAGCTCTCCTTCCTGGCCTGCCCAAGGCATCCAAATGCTCCTTTCCTAGCCTAGGGAATTCAGGAACCAATGCAGGCTCTGTGCCACCTTTCCCTGTGGAAGGAGCACAGCCCTGCAGGGACCTCCCACAGGAATTGTTGCATTCAGCATCAGGAGGACCTGGAGCTGCTGCAGAGAGCCCAGAGGAGGCCACAGAGCCCCTCTGGAGCCAGGCTGGGAGAGCTGGGGGTGCTCACCTGGACAGGAGCAGCTCCAGGGAGAGCTCAGAGCCCTGCCAGGGCCTGAAGGGGCTCCAGGAGAGCTGCAGAGGGACTGGGGACAAGGATGGAGGGACAGGACACAGGGAATGGCTCCCAGTGCCAGAGAGCAGGGATGGATGGGATATTGGGAATTGGGAATTGTTCCCTGGCAGGGTGGGCAGGCCCTGGCACAGCTGGGGCTGCCCCTGGATCCCTGGCAGTTCCCAAGGCCAGGCTGGACACTGGGACACCCTGGGACAGTGGGAGGTGTCCCTGCCATGGCAGGGGTGACACTGGGTGGGATTTAATGTCCCTTTTAACCCAAACCATTCTGGAATCCCCTGATCCTGTGGTTCTATTAACACCATGGTGCCCCATTTCTCCCTGTTCCCTTAGGAAGTGGCAGGATCCACCCTCAGCACACCCTGAACACCCGTGGGAGGTGCTCAGGGCAAAGACACCACCTTGGCTTTATGGCCAAACTGGTTTTCATTCTCCAGCAGATCAGAATTCAGCTCTCAGGAGGGTGTTGGCAGTGCCCACGAGCCCCAGCCCCCCGTGCCCCTGTTCCAGGAGCACCAGTCCTTCGGGGGCTCCGTGCCCAGCCACAGGATCCCAGGCTATGTGGACAGCCAGGTGTTCAGCACCAGGAGGTGAGGGTTTGGGCATGAGGGCTTTGGGGGCGAAGGGTTTAGGATGCAGAGACAGAGAGAGCTGCTGGCATGGGACACTTGCCACCTTCCCAGGCTGCTCCAAGCCCCATCCAGCCTGGCCTTGGACACTTCCAGGGATGGGGCAGCCACAGCTTCTCTAAGCAATCCGTTTTGGAATGCTTTGGCTTTGCTCAGGTGTTGGGTTTGGAGCCTGCTGTCCCTGTGGAGCACAGACCTGGCACAGGGGCAGAGCATGGGGGAGTGCATGATGGAACCGTGGAGTCCTCATGGCTGGGAAAGGCCTCTGTGATCATCAGCTGTGTCCCATGGGCTGAAAATGCATCATGGAACCGTGGAGTTCTCATGGCTGGGAAAGGCCTCTGTGATCATCAGCTGTGTCCCATGGTCACCATCAAGCCACAGCCTCAAGTGCCACATGCACGCATTTTCTGGACACTTTCAGGGACGAGGATTGCACACTGTGCCAGGGCTTGGCAGTACCAGAGGCAGGCAGTGTCTGTGAGCCCAGTGTGGGACCCAGAGATTCCCACTGTGCCAGAGCCTGGCAGTGTCTGTGAGCCCAGTGTGGGACCCAGAGGTTCCCACTGTGCCAGAGCCTGGCAGAGACTGAGCCCAGTGTGGGACCCAGAGGTTCCCACTGTGCCAGAACCTGGCAGAGACTGTGAGCCCAGTGTGGGGACCCAGAGATTCCCACTGTGCCAGAGGCAGGCAGTGAGTGTGAGCCCAGTGTGGGACCCAGAGGTTCCCACTGCCGTGTGCTCAGGGCTTTGTGTCCCCCAGCAGGCCCAGCCCAGATCCCAAAGGGAATGTTTATGGGAGCAGCAGCCCCAGGAGCAGCTGGTATGACAGTGCCAGGGGGCTCGGGGACTTCAGCCCCCCTGCAGGACGGTGAGTGCAGGGCTGGGAGCCCTTGCCCAGCCAGGGAACTCCCCCTGCCACTCCCCTCAGTGTCCCTGTGTCCTCAGTGTCCCCCTGTCCCGATCCATTGCTCATTCCCTGGCTGACAGCAGGGGTGGGGTGTGCCCTGGGAGGGGTCAGTACCCAGCAGGGAAATTCCAGCCCAGATCCCACCCTGTGTGAGGATCCCTCAGGCGCCCAAACTGAGCTTGAGACTGTCGCCCTTCCTCTCCCCAGCCATGACTCCTTTCCCAGAGATCCCACCATGTCCATGTCCCAGAGAAGCCACAGGGTGCCGTTCTACATGGACAGCTTAAACTCTAACAGCTCCAGGTAAACGGGGAGTCACGAGGGAAATTCCCCAGGAATTTATGACATTGGAGCCAGCAGGCAGAGCCAAGAGCTGAGAGAGGGAGGATTGGTTTCCAGGGAGTGGATGTATGATCAGACCAGCTCTTAAAGCATTCCTAGCTAAAGCTGCCTAGCAGAGTGTCTGCGATACATCCAGAAAAATCCCTGGAGATTTTTCACTGTGTGGGAGGCCAGAAGAGAGGGACAGGAGAATGGGGAGCTGGTTCCTGACCAGGAACTGGCCTTTGCTACAGGAAAACAGAGATCACAGCAAAGAGAGAGGGCCACTGTCCCCAGAATGTCAATGGTTAAATGCCAGAACTGCTCCCAGAACAAGGCTGTTGGAAGGGGCAGGGGGTATCCAGTGTGGAATTCCATTATCCTGGGCCCCTCCTGGCAGTGCCAGCCCACCCATGTGCTGTCAGGGGCTCCATGCAGCCCCCAGTGCAAGGCTGTCACAAGGAGGGGTTGTGGGGGTGAAGGGGAGGCACAAGATCCTTGGGTTGGCTCAGCCTCACTCCAGTCTCATTGCTGAGGGGATGGACAGAGCTGTTTTCCACAGTTTTGTTGCATTCTTCCTTCAAATTACTGAGCTGGGGACAGTCCCATTGGCCCTGGGAATGTTCCCACCTCCTGCAGTCCCTCCTGTGCCATTTCTCCCCCTGGCTGCTCCCAGTCAGGCTCCACTCACTCAGCCCATCCTTATTGGAAGATCTCATTGCATCCTCTGCCTCATGGCCCTACAAGTGAGACATCCCCAAATCCCTTCTCCAGGACAGGATCTCTGTCCTGTGGCAGATGTAGAAGGAGAAAGGGGTTGCTTTGGTCCATGACAAGGCCTGGCAAGGGGCTGTGCTGTCCATCTGCCCTCCCAGCAGTGGCAGCCGCTCTGCTGGTGGCCAGTTTGGATCCTGCCATGGCTCACAGACTTTTCCCTCTCTCCACAGGCTCCTCTCCAGCTCCAGTGAGAGGCTCTGCAGCTCCCACCACAGCTCTGGGTACCAGCCTGACTCCAGCTCTGCCGGGTAAACAACCGAGGGGGGCACAATCCCCTCACTGCAGGGTGGGGCCATCCTGCCTGGGGGGAATTGCAGCGTTGGCACCTGGCTGGTGCCACCCACTGTGCCCAGCGGGGTCAGGGCAGTGATTGTCCCCCTGCTGGGCGCTGCTGAGGTCCCACATGGAATCCAGGGGTCAGTTCTGGGCCCCTCAGGACAATGCAGACCCTGAGGGGCTGGAGCGTGTCCAGGGAAGGGAACAGAGCTGGGGAAGGGGATCAGAGCACCAGGAGCATCTGGGAGCAGGGAAGGGGCTGAGCTTGGAGAGGGAGCTGGGAAAGGGCTCAGCCTGGAGCAAAGGAGGCTCAGGGGGGACCTTGTGGCTCTGCACAGCTCCTGACATGAGGGGACAGCCGGTGGGGTCAGGCTCTGTTCCCAGGGAACAAGGACAGGAGCAGAGGGAATGGCCCCAGGCTGGGCCAGGGGAAGTTGAGGCTGGTGGTGGAAGTGTCCAGAAAATGTGTGGATGTGACACTTGGGAACGTGGTTTGGTGGCACTAATTGATTGTTTGATTTGATGATCTTAAAAGTCTTTTTCAACATTAATGATTCCATAACATAGAAAGAGCCCATGCTCAGTTTAAGGGAAAAAAAGAGGTTTCTTTCCTTAGCCATGACAGGTCTTAGTGTAAGAAGGGAGAATTAATCCCAGCTTTTAGGCAGCAGTGGAAATGCACCGTGGAAAAAGGCTGATTAATTCCTGTCAGGGTTGCAGGCTGAGGGTGGGGGGCACAGGGCTCCCCTCGGCCTGCACAGAGCTGCACCAGGGTGGGACATGGAATTCTGGAGCTGGCATGGGAAAAAGCAGGAACATGCAAGGGAGATAAAAGCATCCCCAATCAAGGAGCAGCAGTTCACAGTGGCTGGAAACCCTGGAGCTATTGCAGAGGCAGAGCAGCCCCGGGGAGCAGCGCTGTGCCACAGGGCTCGGCGGTACCCGGGAGCTCTCCCGTGCCCATTGTGCCCATTGTGCCCATTGTGTGCCTAATCCTGACGGGAGCTGCGAGAGACTTATCCCTCAAACGCATAACTGGATGAAAGGGTTACATTATCCATCCCATTCTTCCCAATTAACTCGATTTGTTTTGGTGGGGTAATTAGAGGAGTTGGTATTTAGCAACAATGCTCGATATGCAGGATTTACTGCAGAACAACAGCGTCCTGCTCGCCGCGAGCCTCCCCGCACGCGTTCCGTGTCCGGGGCACACAGCCCAGCCCCAGCCGCGCTTTTCTCATGCAAATGCTTCCCGTCTTCCTAGGAGAGGGATCCTCTTTGTCAAGGAGTACGTGAACACCGGCGGCTTTGCAGCCTCGCCGCGCCACGGCAGGTACGGAGCGCTGGGGACAGCTGGGGACAGTCACTGCCAGGTGTCACTGCCGGGTGTCACTGCCGGGTGTCACTGCCTGGTGTCACAGCCGGGTGTCACTGCCCGGTGTCACTGCCAGGTGTGACTGCCATGTGTCACTGCCGGGTGTCACTGCCCGGTGTCACAGCCGTGTGTCACTCCCATGTGTCACACAGGCGTGCAGAGCACGGGCTTTGCCGCCCCGCACGTCCCACCGGAGCAGCAGCTGGAGCTGACCAGCCCGGGGGTTACTCCGAGGGGAGGTTCTGCTCTGGGGGTCCTGCCCTCTCCTCCCGCTGTGCTGGTGACAGCAGGACCCGTGTCCCACTGCTCCCAGGGGACAGGCCAGCTCCTCCTGGGGTGCTTGGTCTCTGAGGTGGGTGAAAACACCACACTGCAGCTTTGCACTGCACCTGTAAACAATGACTGGAATGCACGAGGAGAATGTGGAAGCCTGAGGGCTCTCACTGGTAAAACTTCATAATATGTGTTTAAAAAGTTAAATTGTACCATTTTCAAGCTTAATTCTTCAGTCCTTTGAGCTCTTCTCAAGTGAAGCTGCTCCAGACTGGCCCCAGGTGACAAGAGCAGGATTTGGCCCCATGCACATCATCTTCTCAGTGATGTGGCACCAGTTCACACCAGTTTGAGCCTCCCTGCAGGCATTTTCCTCCCTCAGCGCTCTGCTGGCATCCCTGGGGGAGCTGATTACACTCCCACACCTCTACCTGCCCCAGAGCTCAGCAAAGCTGCTGGCAGCAGCCACAGACAAGCCAAAGATCCAGGAAACTCAGGCAGGGAGGGAAGGGAACACTCAGCTGGATGAGGGGTGAACCAGGGATGTGCTCTGTGCCTTTTCCTGCACAATAGTGCAGGATTTGGAGTTTTGGCACTGAAAAGCTGCTATTTTTGGGGCCAGATGAAAACATGAGGGCCCTTGTGAGGCCAGGGGAGTTTTGTCCTCTCTGGGAAGGCACTTGGAGGACGTTCTCCCCAGGGAACAGGCAGCCAGGATATTCCAAGCCATTGGATTATGATTCTATCCAAAATTCTCTTCCCACATATCACTGCCAAGTGCTGATCTTTCCCTCCTTCCTTCCCCAGTGGCAGCCTTGTGGATCTGAGTGACCTGGAGAGAAGCAGCTACAGCCACCACAGTTACCTGTCCAGTGCTCCCCTGCACAGGTAGGACAGGGTGGGGCTGCCCTGGGCAGGTTCATCAAATTCTCAATCAAAAATGATTGCAAGGTTTGCTTTTTGAGGCCACTGGGGTGTGTTCGTGGAACAGCAGCACAGTAAATGGAAATACAGTAACATGGACAACAAGGCCACCAAGGTGACCAGAGGGATGGAGCACCTCTCCTGTGAGGAAAGGCTGAGAGAACTGGGCTTGTGCAGCCCGGAGCTGAGAGGCTTTGTGGTAACCTAATTGTGGCCTTCCAGTGCCTGAAGGGAGCCTGCAAGAAAAATGGAAAGGGATTATTTCCAAGGGCCTGGAGGGACAGGACTGTTGCCGGGCTTGCAAGGGTTCCTCAGGGGTGAAGAGATAGACGAGAATCTTGACTCCATGATCAGAAGGCTGGATTTATTATTTCAAGATATATATTACATTAAGACTACACTAAAAGGAATAGAGAGAAAAGTTCAGAAGCTTGCTATGCTAAGAATAGAAAAAGAATGAATCAACAAAGGAGCTCTCTCTGATTCTGTCCCAGAGAGCTTGGCCCCTGATTGGCCCTTAATTGTAAGCATGCAACATGGGCCAATCACAGGTGCACCTGTTGCATTCCACAGCAGCAGATAACCATTGTTTACATTCTCTTTCTGGGGCCTCAGCCTTCCAGAAGAGGGAAAAATCCTAAAGAAAGGATTTTTCACAAAAGATGTCTGTGACACAGGACAAAAGGGAATGCCTTCTCACTGATTAAAGGAAGGGTTAGATGGGATATTGGGAAGAAATTCTCCTTTGGGAGGGTGGGGAGGCCCTGGCACAGGGTGCTCAGAGCAGCTGTGGCTGCCCCTGGATCCCTGGCAGTGCCCAAGGCCAGGTTGGACACTGGGGCTTGGAGCAGCCTGGGACAGTGGATGGTGTCCCTGCCCATGGCTGGGGGTGAAACTGGATGAGCTTTAAGGTTCCTTCCAACCCAAACCATCCCATGATTCCACAACTGTAGGACTCTGAGATCTGTTCTGCTCCACTGCTGTGGGGCACCCCTGGGGCAGCACAGTCCCTGTTCTGTCACTCCTGTGGGAGCTGGCTGCTCATGGACAGCAGTGCTGATGGCTGGGATGAACCCCTGGCACCAGTGCTGGCACAGAGCATCCCAGAGGCATCCCCTGCCCTGTTCTTGCCAGGTCCAGCGAGCCCCTGTGCAGCTATTGCAGCCGGGAGATCCGAGACTGCCCCAAGATCATCATCGAGCACCTGAACATCCACTGCCACGAGTACTGCTTCAGGGTAAGTCCCAGCCCTGCCTGCCTGCTGGGCATGGTAGGGCTGGGAGCAGGGATCTTCCTGCAATTCCATCCCCAGCCTTTCAGAGGGATACACATGGGGTGTGCCAAATCCTTGCCTCACACTGGGACAAAAACAGTCAGGCAGTCACAGGTGTCCCCGGGAGGTTGTCAGGTCCTTGAATAAATGTTAGAACAAGGAGAATTCTTTATTATTGGCAGCATCCTCAGAACACCCTCATGTCCTTGCCCCGCTGTCCTTGGGGCAGACTCGCTGCTTTGTGCTCTTTGTGCTCCAGTGGAGGTGGCTGAATCCTCAAACCCTGCAGGGTTTCCAAGGAAAGTGTGTGGGGATGTGGGGAGGGTGGGAGGAGGAGGGATGGGGAGTGTGGGAGGAAGAGGCCTGCAGGGACATTTGGCTGTTGCAGGAGAGTGCAGCCTCAAAGGTTGCATCCTCACCTTTTAATAAATAATGCTGAGCCCTCTGCCCCTCCCTTCTGCTGTTCCTGAGTGGGGTTTTGCCCATTGTCCAACCTCCTTGTTTTCCCTTTGGCAGTGTGGAATTTGCCACAAAGCAATGGGAGATCTCCTGGATAAAATATTCATCCACCGGGACATTGTGCACTGTGACAAGTGCTATGAGAAGCTGTTCTAGGTGCGTTTCCAGGGCCCCTTTCCAGACAGCACACCCCTGGGTGAGAGCTCAGGGTTCACTGGGGAAGGGCATTTAACCCTCGCATTGCCAGGGTGGCCAGGCAGGGACGCTCCTGGGCTGTTCAGTGGGAAGCAGTGACCTTGCTGCAGCATTAGCTGGGAACTCACTCGCGCTGTCCCGGGGGTGTTGGTTGGAGCCCGAATGTCGGTGACAAACAGGCTGTGGTGGCTTCCCGGGGCTGACAGGCAGAGCTGGCTTGAGTGATGACAGAAATGCCCCTCAGAGGTGGAGCGTCCCCACGGAAGGCAGCTAAAGGTTCCTCGCTGTGTCCCGGGCTGACCCCGCGCAGGGACTGCGGGCGGCTCGGAGCTGTGACACTCCCCTGACAGGGACACAGCTCCTCCTTTAGTAAAGATCCTTTGCGGGGAAAACCTTCGGGTAGAGTTGTACATTCCAACACATCGACAGGAGCGGGTTGGACACGGTTTGGTTTTGTCAGATTATCTGGAAGGAGCAGGAGGTGCCACGGCAGCGACCGGAGCTGCTGTGTGGGGCTGGGAGACCTCGTGTGCTCCCGATGCCTCCCGGCACAGAGCAGCAGGAGGAGCGGGGAACGGGGCTCCTGCCTCGCTGCTCCCCGTACCTGCTAACGGGATGTGACTGCTGAGGTGCCCCACCGCCCTCCAGGGCCGCATTCCCGGCGGGATCAGCCCGTGCCCAGCCGCTCTTTGTGTGCTTGCAGGGCCCTGCGGAGCTGGGAACGCAGCCCGAGCCCGGCGGCACGGCCGGGAATACCGCAGCTCTGACCGGCTGAGATTGCACAGCTCCCGCTTCCCTCGGGTTCTCCTCCCTCTCGCTGCCCCGTGGCCGTGGATGAGTTCAGCACCTGCTGGTTGATGCTGTCACCTGCACCAGGAGTGATGGGAACGAGATAAGGCAGCCTCCTCGTCAGAGATAAGGTTTTCCAGAGGTGCTGAGCCCCTCCCAGCCTGGCTTTAGCTGCATGAAGATCCCGAGTGCTCCCGGAATCAGCTCCTCAGGTTTATCCCAGCTAATTGCCACGATCTCTCCTGATGATATTTGTATTGCTTTCCCCTGTGCAGCCAGGCTGTGCGAGCTGGCACGCAGACACTGGGAGCCTTAAACACTAAATGTGGATTCTTGGGAGGGTTTGAATTTAGTCCTTAGCAAAAGCCTATTTCTGCGTCTTTCACCCCCAAATTCAGCCTAGAAATAGCTTCTGCCTGATTTCCATTTGCTTTCTCCAGGATTCCAGGAGCACTTGCAAACTCTATTCTAATGGTGTGTCAGCTTTAATTCCCCTTCCTGCCTCTTCCCTGAGGATGCTGCAGCAGCACTTGTGGCTGCTGCCTGCTTGGGGAGATAACAGTGTCCTTCCCTGGGCTCTGGGGGCAGGTGTCCTGTGCCACAGCAGGGCCACCTCAGCTCCCTCTCCTGACAAAGAGCTCTGCTCAGCTGAAATCCCACTTTCCCCCTCACCAGGGCTTTGCCCAGACCTCTCATTGCTGTAGGTTACTCACAGCCCTAATGCTCACTAACAACACTGAACTTCCAGCACTCTGCACTCAGTAAAGTCAGAATTGTGTCCTTTTAGCCCTTAACTCAGAGCTGAGAGGTTGGGAATGCTGAATACTGAAACCTGAAGCTCAAGTGTCCTAAAAGTGTCCAGACTTATTGTTTCCTCAAGACTTACTGTTTCCTCATGGGAAGCATCAGGAATCATGGAACTGTAGAACCCCAGAATGCTTTGGGCTGGAAGGAGTTAAAGTTCATCTATTTTAAAGTTCATGCCCAGGGACACCTTCCACCATCCCAGGGTGCTCCAAGCTCCGTCCAGCCTGGCCTTGGACACTTCCAGGGGTCCAGGGGCAGCCAGGGTGTTCCCCATGCTCACAGCCAGGAATTGCTGAAACCCAAACTTCTCCTAAAATCCTGTGATTACCTGGGGAAAAACGAACACCGATCCCCTATGTGAATTTTTGTTTGTTTGAGAGCAGCTGAGGGAGATGGGAAAGGGGCTCAGCCTGAAGAAAAGGAGGCTAAGAAGGGACCCTCTGGCTCTGCACAACTCCTTGACAGGAGGGGTTTTTCCCCCTTAAAGACATGCATCACCTAAAGGGAACCTGCAGCTATTATAAAAATGTTATGCTTTATAATTTGTATTGGTCTGAGCTTTGAAGAATTGCTGACCCCATGAATAAAAAACAAATGAATTATTCAGAGAGGTGAATCTTCCTGGTATTTGTGGAGAAGGGTCACCTGCACACAGATTTTTCCTACATGACGGATGAGGTGCATTTTCTTTTAACAAAAAGATCTTACTTCTCTTGGGATTCTTCTGCTTGTGGGGACAAATCTTGACCAGATTATTTCACATGAAATGAAATAAATAAAGGGCATGAAATGTGCTGGTGGAGACTGAGCAGAGGTGGAGGCAAACCCATTCCGACACTACAGCTCCCATGGTGGCACAGGCACCTCTGCTTTTGGAAATCCCATCTTCTGCACAGACCAAACATCTCCAGAGCATCTGAAAATTAACAGTGACAAAATTAAAATTAACACTAGCCCAGCTGACAGCAGGACAGACCTTGAGCAGTGTCAGTGCTGGATGTGGTGTACAGGCCAAGTGGTACAAAAACGAGATTCTGCTCGTAGCACATGGCCTTGGTGACTGCTAAACATCCAACACTTCTTATCAGGAGGTGCCAGAGGCTGTGTGTGGGTCCAACAGGCACATCTGGGAGGAGGATGCCAAAGAATGGTGCTAGTTTTATTGTTCCTTGATAAAACTGTCCTGAAGAGACATTACACGCACCAAAGCTTTGGGAGATCCCAGCTAAGCTGCGTTTTGTGCATTTTTCTGGATCACATGCACAGGGAGAGACCCTTTCCCCTTTCACTCATCCCTTCCCTACTCAGCCCTTTTCCCCTCATTCACTCCTCTTCCTCGCTCCCTTCCCCTCTTCCCTCACTTCACCTTTTTGCCTCCATCCCTTTCCTCCCCCTCACTCTCATAGCCCCTCACTCACCCCATTCACTCTCACTGCCTTTTCCCCCTTTTAAACCTTTTCCCCTCATTGACCCTCACTCCTCTTCCTCCTCACTCACTCACCTCCTTCCCACCATCACTCCGTCATTTTCTCCTCATTCATCCCCTTTTCCTCCTCTCACCCCCTTTCCCCCTCACACACTCCCTTTCTTCCCTCACCTGCTCTGATTCCCTTTCCTCTTTCACCCATTCCATTCTCCTTTCACCCTCACTCGTCTCTTTCCCCCTCACTTGCCCCCTTTCTGCCATCACTCACCCCTTTCCCTCTCACTCCCTTTTCCCCTTTTAACCCTTTTCCTGCCACTCCCCCCTTTCCCCCTCATTAATCCCCATTTCCCTCATCCATCCCTTTTCCTCCTCACTCACGTCCACATCCCCTTCACTCCGCTCACCTCATTCCCATCATCACTCCCCGCTTTCCCCCTCACCCATCCCCTTTTTCCCCTTCTCACCGCCATTCCCCCTCACTTCCTTTGCCCCCGTGCCCCGGCCCGCCCTCTCCCCTCACTCCCGTTCCCCTCACGGGGGCTGCCCGCGCTCGCTCCCGGTGCCGCCCCCCGCCCGCCGCCGCCTGAGGCGGCCCCGCGCAGGCGCAGCGCCCCCATCCCCCGTTCCCCACACAGGGGCGGGGGCGGTGCCTCCCGCCGTTCGCGGGCCGGGCTGAGCCGCCGGAGAAAGGCGGCACCGGCACCGACCGGGCGGGCGCCCGCCCTCCGACCGACCGCCATCCGCCTGTCCGGCCGTCTGTCCATCCATCCATCCAGGTACCGTGCGAGGGGGGAGGTGCCCGTCGCGCTCGGCTCTGCCGCGCTCGGTGCGGACCGGCCGCGCCCGTGCCCCCCGCGGGGGTCGCGTCCGCCGGTGCCGCACAGCGCGCTCCCCCATCGCGGCCATGGGAGCGCGCTCAGAGCCCTCCCCAGAGCCTCAGCCCGTCCCTTGCCTCACCCCCCGGCTCTCGGAGCTGCACGGAGCTCCCACAGCCCCCCGGCCATCACAACCCCCCGGCCTCTCAGAGCCCTCTCACAGCGCTCATGGCCATCACAGCCCTATGGCCCCCTCACAGCCTCCCCTCCAGCTCTTCCAGCCCCACGGCCATCACTGCCCCCCAGAACCCTCCGTGCAGTCCCATGGCCATCAGAGCCCCCTCACAGCCTCCTCCTGCTTCTCAGAGCCCCCGAGAGCCTCCCCAGAGCCTGCACCCCCCATAAGCCCTATGGCCATCATTCCCCCAAGACCCCCTAAACCCCATGGCAGCCCCTCCACAGTCCCTTCCCAGCCCCTGGAACCCTGCGAGCCCCGGCCTGGCAGCCGCGGGGTGAGGGGACCGTTACCCTCGGTGAGACACCCGGATGTCTGCTCGGCAAACTCCGAATTATTGTCTCCGACCCGCTCACGGCTGCCGCCTTTTTGCCTTCTTCCAAACGTGTTTTATTTCCTCCCCCCGTTACACGATGAAATTAACTTTCACAGGTTTGTATCTCTTCCCCCGCATGTCTTTGCTGGGGGATTTTTTTTGGACGGGTTTTAGTCTTAGTGGTTGTGGGGAAAGACTGAACGCTTTTCAGCTGCTCTTCCCCCTCAACGTGTGTTTTTTCCCTCACGTGAGGTTTTTACCAGCTCCTGACTCTTGAAAGGAAACGGATTTTTTGGGTGACCCATCTCCTTAATTCCCTCCTTGAGCCACTGTTTTGCTTGGACAGTGGAACTCCTGGAACGCTCCACTGGTGCATCCTCAGAGCTGCTGAGCTTTGGGATATCTCCGGGAATCACACTGCCCCTTCCTCGGAGATCTCCTTGGAAATCGCACCCGAGGGGATCCTGTGTGTTTGGAGGAGTGGGAATCCATGTGAGGAGCTTTTTGAAGCTGGCACAGGGGTGGGAATGGGATTGCTTGGTAACTCCACAGTAAATTTCCTTTCCCCAAAGCAAAATGCCTTCAGCAGTGCTGCTTGCAGGCACAGGTTTGGAATATGGGTGGAAAGTGTGCTCTGTTCCTCACAGCTCTTCCTAAGAGCTGTTTGTATTTTTTTATTAACTCAAATGAAAGTTGAAAATTTACATCTTGCAGATAGAGGACCAAAATAACAAAAAATCAAATAAAAAAAACCCAACAAAACAAAATGTATTTTAAAAGAAATGTACCCATCTGTTGCTGTTACAAGTGCCTAAATAATCGAGAGATGCTGAGGTACCTTTGGGGCTTTCTGTTTGTAACCTTGCTTTGTGTGACACTGAGTTTTTGTGGTTTCCTTTGCTTGCTGTCACTGAAAAACAGATGACATTTTCAGGCAGCAGAGAGGGGGAAGAACATCCACAGCCACAAAAAGCCAGGGTTTGATTGCAGTTGTAACAAGTGCGTCAATTTTTCAACTTTGAATTGGCTGTGTTGTCTCACTCCCTCTTCTCTCACTCAGTTTACCCTCCTTCTGCAAAACAGAGAGGATTTCTGACTTTTAACTCTTTTTTTTTTTACTTTTAACCTTTTTTTTTTTTTGTTTTACTGCTCCATGGACCGTTAATTAAGGGATTTTCAGTATTAGAGGTTTTCAGTGAAGAGTCAGTTTGGAAATGAATGTGCCCAGTGAAACTGAGAACTCACATAAATCAAGTGCAGGGGAAAAGCAGTGTTTGTCCATGTTGTAAAACCAGTATGAAATGCACTTTATGGTTTTTTGGCTTAGTGGAGTGTGTAATCTTAAGTTGTTTTTTTTTTTTAATTTTTCCCTGTTTTCACGCCTCTCTTTTCAATTTTAACAGGAAAACACACCAGTAAAATCATTATTTAAGCTTATTTTCATGTACCACAGTAACTGCAGTTCCTGTTGTTACTTTGGCATAAGGTGATACAGATTTTTTTCCAAGTTTTTTCTGCTTTTCCAGGATAAGCCTGGTAATGAACAAAGGATGTTTTCACCATTTTCTTGACACTGTTGTTGTCTGACGTCAGCACCTCGCTAATGATGTTTCCTGACTTTGCTCCATCAAGTATTTTGTTGGTAAACAGATGGAAACTAAACTATTGTGGGGGATTAAATCAGCTTCCTTCTATTAAACTCATTGGTAGCAGAACAGGTGCAGTTCAGAAAGAGGAATTTGTGGGCTTTTCAATGTTCCACCCTAATTTCAATCATTCTTTTTGGGTTTGGATGAAATTCAGACACCTTCCACCCCAGTGTAATTAGAAAAACCAGAATTTTTGGTGTGTAATTCAGTTTGCCTAAATCTCTTGTGGCTCTGAGCTGTGTTTGGTGCCTTGCAGTGTAATTAGAAAAACCAGAATTTTCGGTGTGTAATTCTGTTTGCCCAAAGCTCTGGTGGCTCTGTGCTGTGTTTGGTACACCTCAGTGTAATTAGAAAAACCAGAATTTTCAGTGTGATTTCCACTTTCCTAAATCTCTCGAGGCTCTGTGCTGTGTTTGGTGCACCCCAGTGTATTTAGAAAAGCCAGAATTCTCAGTGTGAATTTCATTTGACTAAAGCTCTCATGGCTCTGTGCTGTGTTTGATGCCTTGCAGTGTAGTTAGAAAAGTCAGAATTTTCAGTGTGAATTCCATTGCCTAAATCTCTCGTGGCTGTGCTGTGTTTGGTGCACACCAGTGTAATGAGAAAAGCCAGAATTTTCAGTGTGTGATTTCTCCTTCCTAAAGCTCTCATGGCTCTGTGCTGTGTTTGGTGCACCCCAGTGTAGTTAGAAAAGCCAGAATTCTCGGTGTGAATTCCATTGCCTAAATCTCTCGTGGCTGAGCTGTGTTTGGTGCCTTGCAGTGGATCCCCGTGCCCTGGAGGATGGTGGTGCCCGGGAACGCCCCCCTGATCCAGCAGGACCCCGCGCTGGAGCCGGCCCTGGGCAGGGACGGCCCCGAGCACTCGGCCATGGGCCCGGAGCCCCCCGAGGAGCCGGTGGGCCCCGAGGTGCGCAAGCTGCGCGAGCTGGTGCGCAGGCTGGAGCTGGACAGTCAGCACGGCAGGAGCAGGAGCGGCAGGACCCTGCTGGGGACAAACGTGCCCGGGGACATCCGTGCCGGGGTGGATAACCGCGAGCCCGGCCTCAACGGGATGGAGATCAACAACAGCATCAACGCCATGGCCGAGCAGCAGGAGCTGCAGCTGATGGCGGATCTGCACAGCCAGCTGAGCAAGATGAGGCAGGAGGAAGGGGGGAACAAGTTCAGAAGAGCCCTGGATGCCCCAGTGCAATACAACAGTGCCCCCGAGGAGGTGTCTGCCAACGGGCAGAGCCACAGCAATGGCCGGTGTCCCTCGCCTGTGGACACGAGTGACAGCGCCGAGCTGCTGGGCAGCCTGCTCATGGCAGGGATCCACCCCCCAGCTGCCATCCATGAACAGAACCCCACTGAGAAGGGTGCAGATCTAGAGGGGCTCCCCGGTCACACGGATCTGGACGAAGTCAAAGTGTTAGAACTGGAAAATGGCCCCGAAGAGGAGGATTGCTGGTAGGTACCCCCAGGCCTGGGGGAGAGGGATGTGCTGTGGTTAGGTGATCAGCTCCTTTAAAGCTATAAACTGATTTCTGTACAGGACTTGGATTTTTAGCAGCAAGAATGCAGTTCTCATTAGTGACTGTTCTTATTCTTATGTCCATTGTGCCAGACCATTATGTTTTAAAAAATAAGTTTACCTGTAGGTGCTGGTTTTTCCCCCTTCCTTCCAGCCACTGCTGCAGCTTCCTTTCCCTGTAAGTTTAGTTATATATAGCACATGCAGATAAATGAATAATGGAGCTTTTAAACCTTGTACACAACTGTCAAGTACCATATTTTAATAACAATTTTGTCAATAAGAATCCTTAGACCATCTGGAATTGGTGGCTTTTGCTAGGACCTGAGGAGACAAACCATTCCCAGCTCCTGGAGGCTGTTTCTTTCCAGTTAAGCCCCTCTTTTGTTCAGAGACATGAACTGAACCAGATCAGTGATGTAATCCTTAACTGACCCGACTCTGGGACTCTCCCCTCCACCCCCAGCCTTGTTTAGAACTTGTTTTATGAATCAGTACATGAACAACCTTTGGAAGGGCAAGGGAAATGTAAAATTTAGGGCTGATTCCAGCTCCTGCAGTAGCTGGGACTTGAGATTTTACCCAGAGTTGTTAATTTGCAAGGAAAGAAGAGCCTCAGGGCTCTGCAAATTGGGCTTCAAATTTGTGTAGCCAGATTAATCTGGCAGCAGGGACAGGGCTGCTGAACACAAACCAAACCTTCAGCTCCAAACATTCATTAGCTGTTAGAAGGGAAGGTGAAGTTTTTGTTAATGGAGTGGAGCTCAATGAGGTCATGGCATCAGCTCCAGCCTGAATTTGAGGTTACATTTAAAACAGGATTTTTTTTTCTTTGCAAGTGTACTTTTAAAACCCAAATGCTTGATCACTGGAACTCTTCAATATACCCAAATAGCATTTTGAGTAGATTTTTTATAAATAAATAAGTGAACATATTTAACAGGTTACATATGGAAGACTGGCTTTATTATTTCCATGCTAACGGGAGCAGCCAGATTTATATTCACATTTACAGAGCCTGTGACAGGGAGAGTCTTCAAATTCTGTTGAGTCTCAGAGGCTGGGATTTACCCAGGCAGGGGATGCTGCCCAGTGAATCAGGAGAGATTCTGTGCTCAGGAGTTCTGTTCTTTGACCTTTCCTTCAGTTGGTGGCTGGCGAGGCCCTTCTTCCCCAGGTACCCTTCACTCTGCACCTTGCAGGATCTTTGTGCTTTGTTAGCTCTGTTTTATGCCAGATTTGGCTGGAACAGGGTAAATGTGACAAAGAGGCCCCTGAGGAGCTGGGTAAGGGTGGTGATCCAGAGCACTTGTGCAAGTGCTGTTTCCATAAATTATCTTTGATTGTGCTGCATCACTTCCATCTGTTCCCTTTTCCCCTTGTCAAGCAAACCTGCTGAAACAGGAAGCTGCTTTTGGTGGTGGCTTCTTGTTCTGGAGCTCGTTCTGAAAGTGGGGAATGAATGCTGTGTACAATCAATAGTGCCTGTGCTCACTGCCAGACATCCCAAACTGTCTCCATAAACACATCCCACACTCAGCCCCTGCAGGTGTTTGTGCTTTCCCACAGCCAGAACCAGTAAACTGCTTGGAGGGGAGGGAAGGTTTTCTTAAAGCAAACAAGAAAACCCAACAAATGCCTTTAATTCTCTGTGAATTTAGGATCAGCTCTAACAAGGTGGCTTTGCTGATGGGGGGAATTTAGTGCTGCCTGGATTGAGCAAATCCAGAGGGAATAGCTGAGTGGATTGTGTATTTGCAATCCTTTTAAAAATATTGTACATCCTCCTTCCCTGGAAGGAAGATGGACTGGTCAGAGGGTTTCTTGCTGTGCAGATGGAGTCTCAGTCCCTTCTCTGTTTTGGAATTGTTCTCTTTATTCAGCTGGAAGTGTCAGAAGTGTCTGTGTAGCTCTCCTGGTTCAGCAGCTCTGAGGGTGTGTTTGGAGCTGTGTGAAACTCAAGGCAGGATTGTGTATTTGCCATCCTTTTTAAAATATTGTACATCCTTCTTCCCTGGAAGGAGGATGGACTGGAGGAGGATTTCTTGCTGTTCTCTGCAGGTGCAGATGGAGTCTTGTTCCCTTCTCTATTTTGAAATTGTTCTCTTTATTCAGCTGGAAGTGTCAGAAGTGTGTGTGCAGCTCTCCTGGTTCAGCAGCTCTGAGGGTGTGTTTTGGAGCTGTGTGAAACCCCAGGCAGGATTGTGTATTTGCAATCCTTTTTAAAATATTGTACATCCTTCTTGCTGTTCTCTGCAGGTGCAGATGGAGTCTCAGTCCTGTCTCTGTTTTGAATTGTTCTCTTTATTCAGCTGGAAGTGTCAGCAGTGTCTGTGCAGCTCTCCTGTTCAGCAGCTCTGAGGTTGTGTTTTGGAGCTATGTGAAACCCCAGGCAGGATTGTGTATTTGCCATACTTTTAAAAATATTGTACATCCTTCTTCCCTGGAAGGAGGATGGACTGGTCAGAGGGTTTCTTGCTGTGCAGATGGAGTCTCAGTCCCTTCTATATTTTGAAATTGTTCTCTTTATTCAGCTGGAAGTGTCAGCAGTGTCTGTGCAGCTCTCCTGTTCAGCAGCTCTGAGGGTGTGTTTGGAGCTGTGTGAAACCCGAGGCAGAGCCCACTCCCAGCTGCTGTAACTCTGCCCTGGCTTGCCTGGCCTTGGCTGCTCCCTCAGCTCCCTTTCTCAAATAGCTGCTCAAAATTGTAAATATCCTGGAGAGCAGTGCCATGGAGCTGGGCCCTGGCCCTGAGCAGCTCAGTGATGGACTCCAGCACAGGGCAGCTCCTGAGCTGTTCTGGGAAGGTTTTATCCAAATTCCCTCTTACCCAGGGAACAAACAGATCTGCTGCTGATAGCCTTACACCGCTTGTGTTCCCCAGTGTTTGTCATTCTGGGCTTTTTCCATGGGCTGAGACAGGAAGGAATCCCTGGCACTCAGGTGAATCCCTGAGTTGCTGCTCTCATTCCAAAAGTCTCTCTCAGCTGAAACTGGGTCATGCTGTCTTCTCCTCAGTGTTGAGTTGTCTCTGCCTGGATCCGTGCTCAGCACAGCAAGTGGGGTGTCCTTGCATTGGTGTTTGCAGGAGCAGGGGTGTGCTGTGCTCTCAGAAATGCCACTGCAGGACTTTCCTGGGTGTGCAGCTCTCAGCCTTAGCTCTATGTCCAGTCACCTTCTTCTACATCCATGTTTAAGTCTTTAATTCTGTGTACTGGAGGAAATAATTGCTGCTTGTACATCAGAGATAGGGAGAGAAATTCTGGGGAAGTGAGGGAAAGTTTCATATCCAAGTGAGGATGTGATGCTGCACAAAATCCAGGAGTTCTCCCGGTGCCTCCAGCCTGGGGGAGAAGGTTATTTACAGAATGTCTCTGTGTAATCCATTTACACCCTTCACAGCTGTGCTGTAGCTTCCCTGGGATCTCTCCTGGCCACAGGGTGCTGCTGACAAGATCTACACCACTTAGAAACAGCACTTTGCAAGGTCCTGTTCTCTCAGACTGATCATTTTATCAGGTGTTTTTATCCCTGTTGCATTAAATAATGCACAAGTGACTTCTCCAAACCTTTCCTCTTTGTGGTGAGTGTTACTTGTGCTGGGTGACACCTGCCCTGCTGGGACATGTCTGGGTACAGGAGCTGCCTCAGAGCCCACAGTGCAGCTCTGTGGGAGTGTCCCCAGCCCGTCCCTGGGGGCAGAGCTGAAAGGCAGAACCTGCTGGTGGTGACATCGGTGCAGAGCTCGGCCTGGCAGGGACAGAGCCTGGCTGAGGCTGGGAGTGCTCCAGGCTGTGCCTCCTGCTCCTCACATCCCTGTGAAACGTGGGGTGGGCAGGGAGATCCTCAGTGGCAGTGCCAGAGGGGTGGGGAGCAGGGGTGTCTGTGTGTCAGTCTGTGTCTCTGTGTGTCTGTCTGTCTCTGTTCATTCACAGCTGCACTCTGGAGCTGCCTTGTCATCACTATGGGCTGCTGGCACAGAGCCAGTGCCCCCACCTGATGCTTTCAGTGTGGTTTTTAACAGTCCGTTGTACCTCTCCATTGGTTTGACCACAGCATCCCAGAATTCCCACTTCTTCCTGGTCAAACCACCACATTGGGTCAGGAGATTAATTTAACTTTGGAGCTGCTCTGACATGGGAACTGATTTTTGGTGTTTTGTTCAGCAGGATTAGTCCCTAAATAGACATGAGAAAGTGTCTTTGCAGTGTCATTTTTTCCTCTCTTTGCAATTTCTTAGGAATAAAGCTCAGTCCTCTCCTTGGGCTAACAGCAGAGTGTTTTTGTGTGGAGTGTTCTCCACAGGATTTTTTCCCTTTATGTTTCTCTCATTTCAGAACCTGGATATTATTGTTTCACTGTGGCTTTCTACTCCAGTCTTGTCTGTGTTAGGATTTCTGTTCAGCAGGAGTGTTTAGATTTGAGATTAGCACAGCATAAGCAGAGTACTAAATCTGAAAATCAACTCTCTGAAGTCTGATATGCAAAGGAAAGGAAAATGAATGTATTGCCTGTTTGAAATCCATGATTGGAGAGGAATTCAGCTGCCTTTCAGCACTTGGAGGAGGTGTATCTCATACACCTGGATTGTTCTAAACCCTTTCAGCTGTTTGAGGTCTCCTCCTTGCAGTGTTGTGTGTAACTCACAGGTCTGCAGATCAGTGCAGTGATTGCCATTTTTGGAGCTGCTGCAGCCACTGGTGCCAAGTGCTTTGGAAGATGGATAATAACCCAGGCTGTGCCTTCAGAAAAGGCCTTTGCTTCATGCTCAGTTCCATTTCCTAATGCACTGCTTCTAGAGCCTTCTGCAGCCTCAATTCTGCTCTTACAATTGATACATTTCTGCTGCAGATCCTCTGCATCAGCAGGAGCTAAAATTCCCAGGATTTCACTCTTAGAGCTGCTCTGATCAGTTTTTCAATGTGAGGGTGCTTTTTCTCTGTGCATTGTGCAAGTTGAGAAAATTGTTGTGTTTGCATTCTTGGGGTTTGGGTTTTTTAAAGCAGGAATTTCAAAATCCAGCAATAGTGGCCATTAACTCCTGTAAATCCTTCTGTGACATTGATTCCATAAGGGAAGTAATATTTCTGGAATATTCCTTGGTTTTAGTGTTCTGGATTATGTCAGAATAAAGTGAAGAGTGTATCACAAATTTATTTGTGAATGGCTGCAACTTAATGAAAGAAAAATCCTTGTGGCACTGGGTCCTTACCAGAGATGTTTGTCACAAGATACTCTGTTTTCCAGGGTAAACACAAACATTAGTAAGCAGAAAGTAAAGAATCTTTATTATTGCAGGGTTTCCTCTCAGAAGTTGAAGAAAATCTCATTTGTACTTAATAATTTATACAACAAACCCCCAATACATCAAACTGGGAATATTTGCCCAAATGTTTACTTTGTGCATTTTGCATGAGGCCTTGTAAGTATCTAAATAACCAATTTTCATTTGCAATTTGACAAAAGAAAACATTGAGAGACATTTAGAGAGAACACCCAAAGTGCTGAGCTGAGGAGCAGACTGCAGGGTAAGGTTTGGTTCTGAGCAGGGCTCTGACTCTGGGCTGCCTCCTGCTTTTCCAGTGCTCTGGGATTCAGTGTTCACCTGGCAAATCAAACAGCCTGCAGGCTGAAAGTACCAGAAAGAAAAATTCTGAGTGTTTTTAAACAAAGCCTAGAGTTTTTAGCTTTTCACACCCCCCTTTTCCAAGGTTTTAGCTGCCTGGATGTGAGGCTGGGTTAGGTCAGCCTCTGGTGGGTGACACTGGTCACTGGACTTTGCTGAGCATAAAAAAAGGTGACTTCTGGCTCTTAATATGCCAGAGGAATATTCATATTCACATATTTGAGGGGCTGGTGCTTTTAGCTTAGTGCTGTGCCTGCACCTTTGGAGGAGTCAGGGTGCTGAGTCCTTCCCAAAGCTCCTGCAGAAGGAAAATGGGAACCCTGGTGCTGTGAAATCAAACCAGAATTCCTTTTGTTTTAAACTAAATTGAATCTCAGTGCTCTGAAGAATTGAGCTGTGTTCACTTAATTGGGTTTGGGGAAATTGTGAGAGCTTCTCTTGCCAGTGGATTTGTCAGCAGGAAAAATCAGAGTCCCCTGGCAGAGCCCAGAGGATTCCAGAGCTTTGCTCCACGTGGGAATGGCTCTGCCAGGCAAACAAGGGCTGCCATCCTCAGCTGGGATGGGAGCAGGGCAGGATTCTCTCCCTGAACCTGGAGTATGAGCAGAGCAGCCTGACCTGCCCTGAGGAGGCTGTTGGCCTCTTTTTTGTCTGATGGTTTTACTGCTCCTTTTGTGGTCTGAGCTGTGCAGTAAATCCAGGGAGAGGGAGCACTTTGCTTCCTGGCTTTGATTGGATTTGAGTGCTTGTAATGCTCATTTACCCATGCACAAATGCAGCAGGATTGGCTGGGGGGATCTGCCCTGAGAGGTACCTTTGGAGACTCAGGAATATTTGCATTCATTCCTCAGTGTTTATTTTATCAATAACAAATCAACCTTTGGATTTTTTTATTTGCATTTGGGTTTGTGTAAACCTTGGTGGGGAAGAGCTCCTGTGTGAGTTGTGACTGAAGAGGCTGAGTCTGTTCCCTGGAAAAGATGGCTCTGGCCAGAGGCAGGAGTGGTGTGTCAAAAAATAGGGAATAATGTCCTCTGCAGGTAACAAACAGTGTTTTGAGAGCTGTTGCATGCAGTGGTGCTCCATTTCATAACCCCAAAACCTGCCAGGTTTGCTTTCTGCATTCCCTGTTATCCCTGCCTGGATCAGGGTCAGGGTCAGGACAGGAGCCAGGGCAGTAGGTCAGGCAGACCTGTACAATATTTTAAATATCCTACCTGTTTATATTCTATCTTGGCCAGGTGTTGGTGTTACAGCCAGGACACCTGACAGCTGAGAGTCCCACAGTGTTTCTCCTATTTTAAACCTAGATTTTCAGGAATGAGTGGGATAATGACTGACATGCCTGCTGATTTACAGCAGTTTTGTTGTGGAAATCAGTGTTCTGTGGGTTGGATCTGAGCTGGCTGTGAGAGAGTGAATAATGGGAGCAAAAATGCTCTGTGTACCTTGCTGCAGGAGTGGCAAAAGCTGGGAGAGAAAGGAGGAGGAAACTGAAGCAGAGGCAGACACCTCTTGAAATCTTAACTCCACCCCCAGGGTTACTTTATGCTTAAATACTGGAATTTGGCCTGAGGAAGGGGAAATCCTCTGGATGTATCAGTGGGGCCAGCTTTGGGAGCACCATAAATGCTCAGGTGTGGCTGTGGGTGTTTTCTGTGTCACCTGGGAGCAGTTGCTGAGGTGAAGGAGCTCCAGGAGAGGGAGGTGCTGCTGGGAAAGCAGCAGTTGTGGCATTGTGCGCATGGGAAAGCTCCTGGAGCTGCTGCTGGGCATTTTCCAGTGCAGAGGGAGCAGCTGAGGGCTCTGCCAGCAGCTCCTCAGAGCCTCAGGAGAGGGGGAGCCTGAGAGCCAAACCTGATGTGCACAAATCACAGAATCCCAGAAGGATTTGGGCTGCCTGGGACCTTGAGGACCATCAGGCTCCAGATCTGGGTTGAGGTCTCACTGCCCTCTGCACCAGGGTGTTCTCCAAGTGATCTGCAAGAATTAAAAACAGCTTCACCTTTGGAGGTACAGAGCACTGATTTTTTCCCCTTACAAGTTTTGAATGTGTTGCTGAGCAGCAAAAACATTAAAAAACAGGGAACTGCTTTTTGCTTTTAAAAATACAAATGTGGGATGTGTAAATAAAATACTTGAGTTGCTTTTATAACAAAGGCTCTTCCAGCTTTGACCTTTCCTCAGAGGAATATTCTGCTTTGGAAATCTGGTGAAGATGCTGCTTTCCACCCAATCCCTTGTAAATAATCCAGGAGTTTAGGGTGAATAAATCTGTCTGTCCATAAGGCTGATCCTGGGTGTCCATGCAGAGCAGTGGAGGTGTCAGAGATGTGGCAGACACTCAGGCTGGAGGAGAATTGATCTGACATTGCAGGGAAGATAAAGCACAGCCACACTTCTGCCTGTCTGGGAATGTCTGAACCCTCCAGAGCAGGGGTTTATCCCTGGAATCTGGGAATGCACCTTTGGCTGCCTGGGAGGGCACATCCAGAGGCTTTTAAACCAAAACCACAACTCCTGGAAGGACATCACCCTGCAGCTCAAGTTAGGAGCACCTCACACCCTCACTGCCTCTGAGAGGGGATGTTTTGGAAGAGGGGAGTGGAGGGAGAGACAGGTGAGTATTCCAACAATTGTTACAACAGCCTAGGATTGTACCTTGCCTTGCAGAGCCTGTGGGTTTCTCTGTAAAGCCATTGATTTTTCTTTTGTGGCAGTAAATTTTCTTTCTGAGTCAATATGCTATTTAACCCTGAATTTTTTTTAATTTGGGTGGCTGGTAATTGGTAATTTGGGGAATTTTTAAATTTGGGTAACTGGTAATTGGTAATTTGGGGAATTTTTAAATTTGGGTAACTGGTAATTGGTAATTTGGGGAATTTTTAAATTCGGGTAACTAAATTTTTTTATTTGGTTCCTCATGGCTGCACTCTAGCAAATGGCACTTTGGTAGGTGTGTGCTTTGAATTAACCAGCATTTCTTCCTTCTCCTTTGAATGCTTGCAAAGGCTCTATGTGTCTCCAAGGAAATCCATGGATGAGAAAACAGCCTCTCCTCTGAAGTGGTGCCGGCAGGTGCTGGATAACCCCAGCCCCGAGATTGAGGCTGCCTGCAGAACCCTCATCAACAGGCTGGACCAAGGTAGGGCAGCTGCAGCCTCTGCTGCTCTGGGCTCCCTTGCAGAGCTCATTCTGAGCAGGAAAATTGAGCTTAGTGTTGTCAGGCTCTTGAATTTTTAAGTTCTGTTAATATTTAAACATTTTTAAATGTAAGAAATGTGTAGAGGAACAAATGGTGCTGCTGGGGAGTGGGAACCATGGCAAAACTGTTCTTGCAGCTTCTTTCTGGTGCTGAGTGTTCCTAGTGGTGATGGTTCCTCCTCTGGATATCCTACTGGATATTCCTGCTGGATCTTCCCAGCTGCTCTTACCTGGCTGAAGAGATTGCTGCTGCTCAAAGCTTACAACAATGAAATATTAAACTTGAAGAAATGGTGTCACTTGGAAATCAAGTTTTTCCTCCAGTTTATCATCTCCTAAAAGCATTTCCAGCTGTGGGCTGTGTTAATCCTGAGGGGAAATCCCTGATTTCATCTGCCTGAACTGAAAACCTGGAATGTTGTGTGCAGTGGGGACATCTCTGACCACAGGCAGTGTTCTGGGCCTGGCTTTGGGGCTTTGCTTTTCCACCTGGGCTTTCAGTGGTGGGACAGCTCTCACAGCAGATACAGTTCACAGGACAAAAATTAATTTATTCTGCTCTACCTCTGTCCTGCATCACCTGCAGTGCACCTGGTGCATATCCTGCCTGTGTCAGTCTAAATGGCCTCAGGTTTGTGTAAAATGGGCTGGACACTGAGCTCCTGACAGCCTGGACCCTGAGGGGCTGGAAAGGAATCAGGAACTGTCTTTTACCTTCTCTAGACTCCCTCTCATGCAGCTCCCCTGGCCAGGACTTGGCTGCAGGTTTGCTGCAGACACGGGTGCAGGTTTGTTGCAGACACAGGTGCAGGTTTACTGCAGACATTTGTGCAGGTTTACTGCAGACATGTGTGCAGGTTTATTGCAGACACGGGTGCAGGTTTGTTGCAGACACGGGTGCAGGTTTGCTGCAGACATGGGTGCAGGTTTGCTGCAGACATGGGTGCAGGTTTGCTGCAGACATGGGTGCAGGTTTGCTGCAGACATGGGTGCAGGTTTGCTGCAGACATGGGTGCAGGTTTACTGCAGACATGGGTGCAGGTTTGTTGCAGACATGGGCTGCACTCTCCTCTGTCCAGCTGGACTCAGGAACGTTCAGACACAGGAGCTGTGTGTGGAGAGTGACACTTGTGACAGAATCACTGTTTGGAAGCTCAGGGATGTCCCTGAGCTCTGGAATCCAGCCCCAGCTGGGTCCCCACGTTGCTGTCTCAGGGTTTGTCTCCATGGGAATGCAGAAATTCTGATTTCACTTGAACCAACAATTCCAGCCCTGTGGTTTGGAGTCTGAGGTTGCTGCTTTGGGGGTTGGTTTGGGTTATTTTAGTTTTCATTCTAACAGTGTTTGGCACTGCTTGAGATCTCAGGCTGCTCTTGAGTTTAACCTTGGCATTCCTGATTGGAGATAACAGAATAGACTTTGAGAACAAACTTCATTTGCTTTCATAAACCATCTGTGCTTAGAAATTTGAATGAAATCTCTTTGATTACCTCTTTCCTCTCTGAAATGTATCAGGCTTCAGTTGTGCTTAGTCTGACCTGGTAATATTTGTGGGAGAAATAAAAAAAGAAAATTTAATATGATGAATCTTCATTATATTCTTAAAATCTTCATTATATTCTTAGCTGATACTCTCACAGTAGGGAGAACGGAGTTCTGTGTGCTGTTGAGCAGCACCTTGAGTATCTCCAGATCATGGTGTGAGTAATTTCCTCAGAGTTGTAGCTCCTTATTTCCACCTCCAGTAAGGATAGGGGAACTTGGTTTTGCCACCTGCCTTATTTTGGTTGGTTTGTGAACATGTGAGTGTGTGTGAGCTGAAGGAGTTTAATTCAAAGAACTGGTTTTTATTTATTTTATTATATTGGCTTGGCATCATTTCTGTGGTTTAACACTGTCTTGGTTCCATCACAAAAATTCAGAATAACACTCTTGTAACATAAAGTTCAGTGAGCTCTCTAAAATGAGGGGGTGTGACCGTGTTCACAGGGGTCTGAGGATGAGGGAAGAGATGAGGATCTGACTCCATGTTTCAGAAGGCTGATTTATTATTTTATGATATATATTACATTAAAACTATACTAAAAGAATAGAAGAAAAGGTTTCATCAGAAGGCTGGCTAAGAATAGAAAAAGAAAGAATGATAACAGAGGTTTGTGGTTCAGCTCTCTGTCCAAGCCAGCTGACTGTGATTGGCCATTAATTAGAAACAACCACATGAGCCAATCCCAGATGCACCTGTTGCATTCCACAGCAGCAGATAACCATTGTTTACATTTTGTTGCTGAGGCCTCCCAGCTTCTCAGGAGGAAAAATCCTAAGGAAAGGATTTTTCATAAAATGTGTCTGTGACAGTGGGGTGTAGAGGTGGCAGATATTGGTGGAACTGGTCATCCATCCAGCACTGGAACTTTGTGAAATGTTGAAATGTTTGGCTTTTTTCAAAGCCAGGTTTGTCAGGAGTTCCTCTGGGAGTTCTTCAGAGGGGACAAAAGCAGTTAAAGGACACGAGTGGGGACTGGGCACTGCTGTGCTCCCTGCAGCATGGCAAGGAGCAGCAAATACCTCTGCTGCAGAATTTAATCCTGTTCTTGATCTTGCTCTCTGTTTCCAAAATAATTTGCTAACCTTTGTGGCTTTTTTGTATTTTTCCTTCTAGCCAGTAGATGGAAAAACCTGTATTGCAGCCCCCTGGCATCTCCCAGCGCACATAACCTGAATTCCGAGGCAGGCTCCTGTAGCAATGCACTAAACTCTCCTGGGCACCTCAAATCGACTAACAAAGCACTACTAACCTGTGGCAGCTCAGGTATGGCATGGCACTGCAGCACTGGGCTCTTTAAAATGCAAGGAGGGGTAGGGATTGGCACAGGGAAAAGTTCTCATGGCCACTCGTGGTGTTTTCCCCTTTTTGTTTGCTCCCTTCCTCACCCAGGTTTCATTGTGTGGGAGAAAACCTCCTTGCATTCTAAATGTCCTATAGTTATTTCTTGGTTTGGCTTTCTCTACTTTCTCTCCCTATATATATATATTTATAAATTGTACTAATTTTAAGTGGCTTAAAATAGAAAGCAGCTGTTGGGGCAAAAATATATTGCTCTTGAATAAAGTTGTAGAGTATAGATGTGATCTTTTATAGAGTCACTTGGATTCAGTTTTCTGGGGAAGGTTTCTCTTGGGAATATTGATTAATGCAGGGAACAAAAGGCTGCAAAGCCTCCAGGGTAAAGCCTTCAATTGCCTGAGTGGGAAGCTAAAACAAAATACCAAAAGTTTTCCTTCAGCCTTAATTGTGTGTGGAGAAGATTCCCTACCTTAGAGGCAGCTCAGCCACGACTCCTGTTAGAGCCTGATAATGCAGCTCCTCCAAAATGCTGTGGCCTGCAGCCTCCCTGTGCCTGAGGAGGCAGGAACACCCTTCAGGAGCTCCATTTGTCATCCTTGGTGCAGTTCCTGCTGTTCCCTGCACAAAGGCTTTGCCTCCTGGCTCTGCTATCAAAGGACTCGTCCTTGTTTGTTTGTTTTGTGTGGAAATTGCTAAACCCTACTTTGCATGTTTCAAAACACAAAGCATGTTTAACAGTCTCTGCCTCTAAACTTGATGTTAAATGAACTTTTTTTCCCTCTGAAAAAAGAAGAGGGTTGCCTGCGGCTGTTTTCACAGGTGCAGGTTTATTTTTGAGCTCTGATTTTCTGCTATAAATAGAAATTAACACTTACCTCTGTTTTGCAAACAAAAGGATGCACGTAGGACTGAGGATTTTTGCCAGCTGAGTTCTGCAGGGAAACATCTCTAAGGCAATTTCTTGTTTTTCATATGAGGCTGGGGGGCAATCCAGGTCTCTGAGCACCTTTTCACCCAGAAGCAGCTCCTGATGAGTAAAACCAAAGTGTCTTTGGCTTCTGCAGATGTGCAGGGCCAGGACAGGCTCTGTCCTTTCAGAGCATGATGAGTTCACTTTATCTCAGGTGCCTCTTCCCTGTGCCTTGTGCAGGTGCTAAGATGAGTTTAAAGTTTCCTGTCAACCTGAATGACCCAAATCTTATTTTATTTCCAAGAAAAACCAGCTTTTCTACCCTTCAAATGGGAAATGTTTAACTGACTTCCCTTGAAAACCAAACCAGCCCCTTTGACAAAGCCCAGATGTGGTTTCTGTTTGAAAACCATCAGCAGCTCAGCTTTACTGATGGAAGAAGGAGCAGATTTTTCCCCTCCTTGGCTATTTTTAACTAGACCTTCAATTTGAAATGCAACAGCCAAACTAAACAAAGTTGGATTGGGAGTTTTGCCTTTTAGAAAGCTGGTCTCAAGGTCCAGCTGGATTTTTAATCAGTGTTGAATGTGCTGTTAATTACAGCAGGAAACATGTGCTTGTTCCTTCCACCACATCCTACAGGTGCAAGCCCAGCTGAGGATGGATTTATTTCAGCTCTTACAGTCTTTTCCTGACACCAGGAGGAAAGAAATGGGATTTTATAGTGCAATATCTTGACCTGGAGTGTGTATTTGTGCAGCACACACCCAGATGCACCTTTAAGGTACAGCCACACTTGTGTCACTGTATTATTGCAGCATCCTGAAGCTCACAGCTTTCCTGCCATGTTCTGAGAAGATTTGAAGGCAGGGCACCTCCTGATGTTCAAATAAACCATTTGCCAGCAAAGCTGAGCAGCCCTTTCCAACTGTGCTCAAATGCAGCAGGCAGGGAAAGCAGCAGGTTCCCAACATGATTTCTTCAACCAGCTTGGAACAGATCTAAGTGCTGACATGGAAGACACAGGTGTGAAGTTCAGGTGTAAAATGAATTTCTTACATGGGCACTGACCAAGCTGCTTCCTGCCAGTCAGCCTCACATTCCTGGTTTGAAAAGCACCTGAAAACTGCAGGTTAAACACTGAGCGTTGGAATTCCTAAATTCTTGTTTCTCACAGCTGGACCTGCAGCTCCCAGCTGCACTGCTGCATTCCTGGGATAGATCCTGCTGCTGCTGCTGGGTCTGTGAGTGTGTGACTGGGTTTGTGTCCCTCTCCCCAGGGTACCTGAGCATGCACTCGGCCCTGAGCTCCCAGTCCTCGGTGGACAGCGAGCTCAGCACCTCGGATGACTCCATCTCCATGGGCTACAAACTGCAGGACCTCACTGATGTCCAGGTCATGGCGCGGCTGCAGGAAGAGAGTAAGTTTTGGTTGGTTGGTTTGGGTGGGTGGGCTTTTTTGGGGGGGTTTATTTGACTTTGGTGTTTTGTGGTTTTTGTTTTTGTTTTTTTTTTTTTAAGTTGCTTCTATATTGTCAGGCAGGAAAACGTGAATAAAGGCATAATCTGGTGAGAAGCTGTAAATAACCCAGGTGCCACCCAGGCAGGTGTGTTTTCACGGGAGGCAGACTTGAAATCATTGTTTCCACCTTTGAAATGCTGGTGGGTGCAGAATGAATTAAACTAAAAGATTTAACCTCTAAATGAGACTGCCGTACCTGTGGATTACACTCCTGTACTTACTTAACCTGCTGGATCTTGTTGGCAATGTCCGCAGTCTCGGGTGGGATTAGGGAGCACTGCAGGCCCCCTGAATGTTAAGCACTGCTGTAATTAAGCACTGCTGTAATTAAGCAGTGCTGATGCAGGTGACGCTGTTCCTGCTGATGGATTCTGGCGAGGACAGGTGTTAACCTGACTCTCCTTCCAGAGTGAAACAAATCACTACCCAAGCATTGCTTTGGAGTTGGGGGTGTGTTGTTGGGATTGGTGCTGCCCGTGTCCCCAATGATGTCCCCCGTGTCCCCAGGCCTGCGGCAGGACTGCGCCTCCAGCTCCGCCTCCGTGTCCCGCCGCAGCTCCAGCGCCTCCCTGCACTCGCTGCGCCGCGGCACCTACAGCGACCAGGAATTCGACACCTACAGCCTGGAGGACGAGGACGACTGCGACTGCTCGCTGTCCCTGCGCAGCGCCCACCGCTACTCGCCGTCCCCGCTGAGCTCCCCGCGCTGCCAATCGCCCTCCTCGGGCGCCGAGCTGGGCCGGGCCGCGGCCTCGCGGCTGCGCGCCCCGCGCAGGGCGGTGCAGAGCCCCATGCAGGAGCGCCTCAAGTACGCCAACAGCGAAGGTGAGCGCGACCTGAGCCAGGGACGGGGCTTCTGGCACACACGGATCATCCCCCTGCAGGGCTCCGGGCAGGAAGGGAGCTGGCCGTGCTGGGTGTGAGGTGCACAGAGACACAGGGGCTGGATCGAGAGTAGGATGGCCACGGCACCAGGGCAAGGATTGCCCCCTCTGCTGGGCGTACCTCGAGTGCTGTGTGCAGTTCTGAGCTCCTCACTCCAAAAAGGACATTGAGGGGCTGGAATTTGGCCAGAGAAGGGAATGGGGCTGGAGCACCAGGAGTGGCTGAGGGAGCTGCAGTTGTGCAGTCTGGAGAGGAGCAAGCTCGGAGGAGACATTACTGCTCTCTACAGCTCCTGACAGGAGGATGCAGCTGGGTGGGGTTGGTCTATTCTGCCATGTCCCAAGTGAAAGGACAAGAGGAAATGCCTCAAGTTGCACCAGGGGAGGTCCAGGTTAGGTGTTAGAAACAATTGTTTCTCTACAGAAGTGGTCAGGCCTTGGAGTGAGTTGCTCTGGGAGGTGGTGGAGTCACCATCTCTGGATGTGGCTTAGGGGTGATCATGGTGGTGCTGGGTTGATGGGATGATCTTGAAGGTCTCTTCCAACCTTATCCTGTGCTCTCAAAATCACTGCTGTGTACTGGGAGCTAAGAACTAGGTACAGACTGCTCTGCTTTGGAGTGCATGGGTTTCTGCAGAGCCTCAGAGCAGCAGCAGCAGGGGGCTGAGGCTGTGTTTGTTTCAGAGGAGCTGAGGCACAGCATGCCCAACCTGGCCCGCAGCAGCCTGCGCGCGCTCGAGGCCGTGCGCAGCAGCCGCAGCCTGGAGTCCGACCTGCAGGTGCCCAGCAGCCGCATCCCCAGGACTCAGCAGCGGTCAGCAGGTCAGTGCCACACTGATAGTGGAACTCTGGAAAAAGTTAAAGATAGAATCTAAAATGTTAGGCTTTGTGCTTTCCCAGATCAACTGCACCTGCGTAAGCAGTATGATAAATTATATAATTGTTAGATGTGATAATTGTTTAGTAATTAAATGTTATTATTATATAACCATAAGAAGAATAGTGAGAAACTATGTTGGAAATTCAGAGAGGGGCTAAATTTATGTATACAATAGAACAATATAAGTTTAATAATTAACGTGAAAGTTATGTAACGATAGAGTATAAAACATGATCATTTCGGATGTATGGTCGGAGTCAGATTTGGGTTGAATATACCCCGATTCCCAGAGCTCTTAATAAAAAGCACCGCATATAATCCCCCATGATTATGTGTTTTTGAACGCTAACAACACCTCCCACACCCCTCCTCTCCCTTCTCCCTTAGCCAGCCCTCAGAGGTGCTCTTGTGTCCCTGCAGGTCTGACTCCCAGCAAGCTCAGGTATTCCTCGGGGGCCGCGCAGTCCCCGCTCACGGGGCGCCAGCCCAAGGCGGCCGGCTCCCTGCTGCCCGGCCGGCAGGTGGGGAAGCCCTGCAGCTACACGGCTCCCGTCCCCCCGGTGCGCAAGGCACAGCTCCACACGGGCTCTCCCAGCAGCAGTTGCACTTCCAGAAGCTCCACCGTGGTCACTGTGGCCAAAGGCTCTGCCCTGAAAGCGCGGCCGGCCGTGGCAGGGGTGGCCGTGCCCAAGGGAAAGGCACCGCCCCCGTCCAGGAGGTGAGAGGGGTGCAGAGCTCTTTGGTAACTGCATGCCATGAAGTTCATGGGTGAAAGCAACATGGGGAGTGGTGTAACAACACTTAGAGTTTTTGTTCTTGCTGTTGGTTTTTTAACAGCTGTTATGCTACAATTCATTATTGAGGGAAATTAAATTGATTGAGTTATTATGATATGACTGATGCCAGACTAATAAGCAACCAGTGCTTGTTGATCTTTAATGTCCCATTAGAGCATTACATTGAAATCTTTAAAAACGTGAAAAAGGGAAATTTTAATCTGCTAATTTATGTCAGTACTCCACATACTGATTATTTTTCATGTGTTCAGTTGTATTTGCATGGAAAAATATTTCTCTTGGACTCAGTCATGGGCTGAAGTCACAACAGTGTTAATGTAGCAGATATCAGTGATTAAGAATCCAGTAACAGCCACTGAATTTCTTAAAGTGCCTAAAGTTGGTGTTTGCTGATGCTCAGGGTGTGACAGCAGCATTTCACCCATGGCAAGGGGATGTTGGTAACCCAAACCTGTGTCCACTACAGGGCTTTTCCTGGAGCTGTCCCTGATGTGTTGTCTTGTCCCCCCAGGTTCCTCCAGGCAGCACAGACCCCCCAGGCCCCCGAGGATGACTCCTGGAAGGATGGGTGCTACTGAGAGCCCAGAACACCTCTGTGGAGCAGATCCCAGCTGGCTGGGCATGACCTCACTGGGAGAGGCCCTGAGCCCCTGTCCCTGCAGACTGCTGTACATATCCCTCATTCTGTGCTCTCCACACCTCCCACCTCCCTCTGCTCTGCCAGGAGCCGGGGCTGGGACACACAGCTCCCACCCTTCACTGAACCCTGAGTCTTCCCAGGAAGACTGGAAAAGCCTTATTTCATCCACACCCCAGCTGCAGCCCTGGGGAAGGTGTGCCACCATCCCCTCCCAGGGGTGCTGCAGAGCTGGGGTGTCCTCAGTGCCAGAAGCAGCTCTGAGCTGGTGCTGTGGCAGAGCTCGTGGGGAGTAGAAATAGTGACATAGGTGTTAGATTTGAGACTTTTTAAACCCAACCTGATGTACTCTAATATTTGTCTGGAATTCAACTGGGTTTGGTTTGTTGGTTTTTTTTTTTTTTTTTTTACTTCTGTATAGAATGTATTTCTGCTACTTTTTATTGTTTGGTCTAGAGCTGCAGCAGGTTTTTATAACTGTAGAACACTGAGCTGTTGTATCCAGGTATCAGCACAGGTCACGAGGAGCAGTACACAATATTTGTGTGGGGTGTGAACAGGCAGGGACAGGGATGCCAGTTAAAAACTGCTGGGCACCAGCACCTTACCTCAGCTGAGTCAGCTCAACACCACTTAAAAGTAAATTTTTAAAAATCCCCTTCCCTCACAACTTTGTCTTGAAGCGTTGGAGATCTCAGCTGGTTCCCAACTGCCCTGACTTTTGTAGAAGTTTTCTACTGTCTCTTAAGGATTCTGTTCCAGTGTCCTTTTCCTCAGCAAGTGCTGGATGCTACAAATACAGTCTTAGTCCAGGAAATATGCACTGATAGCAATGTTCTCCCTGCCATCAATGTGACTTTGATAGTGTAGTTTAATAAAATGTTATGGTGCTGAACTAGATCTGCTTTATTCCAACACTGAGTTCTGTGCCACAAACGAGGCCTCTCCTGACAGAAAAGAGCGCTGCAAGGATAAACAGGGCTCCAATAAAACCTGGTAGGATGCAAGGAGCGAGATTTACCTTTAATTCCTCAGAGATCAGGACAAGGCACTCAGTGTGTGCCATTTCTGAAACCTCCACACCTGGCCTGAGCAGAAGCAAAGGCAGGAAGCAGCACAGGGGAAGTTCTGCACTGCAGGAAAAGAGGAAGGGACAGTTGTGCCCCCAGTGCTGAGGGGCCCAGGAGGGTTCCTGTGCCACCACCCAGCCCCTGCCAGGCCAGGGCTGGCACAGCAGCACTCACAGGCCAGAGAGGGGGCCCAGGAGGCTCAGCTGGAGCTGCTGCTCTGTCCCTCGCTGTCCCTCCCACCCTGATAAAGCTCCATGGGGTGCCAGCACTGCCCTGCTGAGGCTCTCCCCTCATCCAGAACATTCTTTTCTGAGACCTCTCCCTGCTGGCACAGCTGGACCCTGCTCACCCTGATCTTCCCAGGGCACAGAAAGGTAAAAGAGCAGCAACATCTGACTGATTTCTGTTACTGGAGGCTTCTCCTGCTGCCTTTTCTGTGCCCTGTGTTCCAAAGGGGATTTTCCAGGCACTGCCTGCTGCTCTTCCATGGACATGTGACAGTAGGTGAAGAGCAGAAACTTCCTGAAGGAGTCAGATATTAACTGGTTGAAGGCTGCATCCCAGTTGAAGCCTCTCAGGCAGGTGGGATTGTCTCCATGTTTTCCAGCCTGGCTGCTGTGGAGATGCAGACCTGGCTGCAGTTCCAGGCTGAGCAGAGCAGCAGGAAGGTGCTGAGGCTGGATTTTGTTTGGAATTTTGTTTGGATTCCCAGGTGTTTCCAGTACAGCCCTGCTGCTGACAGGCACTTGGGAGAGGCTGTCCCACTTCAGGAGGGAACAAGCACAGCTCTGGCAGAACCATCACACTCAGGAGCTGTTAATTTAATTTTATCCTTTTGTTTTTCTGAGCTGTTCTCACACCAAGTGATCTCACTTCAGCTCCCAATATTCTCCATCATCCCAAGCCCTGGCTGATACCATGAAAATGCAGCTTTGCCTCAAACTGAGATAACAATCAACAACTCCCAACAACTTCTGCAAGTCCAAGAGGAAATCCACCTCCCTCATCCCCAAGCATGAGCCTGCTTCCAAACCCCCCTGCATCAGCACAGAGCATTCCTAAGGTGGGTGTTCCACAGAACCATGGAACTCTGCTTTCTGTACAGGAATTTTATTGAAATCAAAGTAATGGTTTTTTACACTAATGCCTCAGTGCATCCTCGAGAAGAAAAGGAAGGATTTTCTTTAAAAATTGTTTGTACAGAAGACAAGAAATCATCCAAATGAACATGGTACAGCACAATCCCTAAAACATGCACAGCTGGACCTGGGGCTGCAGGAGCAGGAGCTGCAGGGAAGGGGCTCCAACTTCACATTCAGAACAGAAAGAAGCAGGTGCCAGTGGCCACTGGCACTTTGTGGATATCAAGATCCAGTCAGCCTTGGTGAAACTGCAGCCTAGCAGTGACCAATCCAAAGGAGGCACTGTTCCTAGGAGACTCTAACTCTACCTGGGCCCTGCTGGGAAGCTCCATGGCCAGTGCCACACGGGAAGGAGCAGCAGAGCCACCTCCCCACCCTGCCAGTGTCACCAGGACCTCATGGCAGCAACTCCATGCTCCAGCTCAGGCACCACAAGAAGCCTTCCCTTCTGTCCCTCGCCTTCCCTGGGCCAAAAGCAGATTCCTTCACCCTGAAGTGTTTCCATTTCTTCCCTGGGAAAGGAGCCCCTCAGCTCCAGGACAGAGGTGCCCCCAGCCCTTTCCCAGGCCCCAGCAGCTCCAGCTCCTCAGCCAGGCCTGGCTTGGGATGGAGATGTGCAGCTGGCACAGAAACAGCAGCCCTGAGCCTGCATTTGGTTACCAGCCTTGGGTTTGGTTTGAAATCCTCCCACAGGAGAACGTGCATCCTCTGGCAGAGCCTTTCTCCCTCAGACCTTGGGGAAAGTCACCAGCCACCAACTCCACCACTCATCCTCCAGTTTCAGTGCACACCTTCCAGGAGAAGCACAAGCAGCAGCTCCCTGGCACCTCAGCAAACCAGCTTGGCCCCAAATTCACCGTAGCCAGTGCCAGAATTATTCTCATTGCAGTCCAGCCTCCAAAGAAGAGCAGGAGAAATCATCTGTGAGGAAGCAGATCCTGAACCGTGTACAACCAGCCCCGTTGCTGTGTCTGTTCAGCTCCAGCCCAGGGGGAGATGAGGAAGAAGTGAGGATGAAGAGGCAGCCACTGCACACCCTGAGGTGACCCCACAGCCTCCTCCTGCCTGCAGGATCACTGCAGAGCAGGGAGGTGTCCCCAGCAGCAGCACCTCCACCTGTGAGTGCACAAAGCCCAGACCCCTTTTGTTCCCACCAGGGTGACACCGTGACCTCCCCATGGTGCAGCACTGGGAGCCACCAGCTGTGGCCAGATGTGCAGGAGAGGCTCTGTGAGACCCCAAACCCACCTGTCCCCCTTAGTTTGGCTCAGCCCACCCTGAACCTCCTCTGTGGGACAGCTCCATCCCAGGGGCAGAGCTGCAGCCACTCCTGTCCCCAGCCAGGGCACCACAGGGACACGGGGCCAGCATGCACAGAACCCTCCCAGGGGTGGCATTGGGACAGCAAAAGGAACACAAAAATCCTTTCAAGTAATTAACCCAGCCCACTCTTGAGGCCACAGCTGCAGAGCAGCGACCAGCTGGGTCTGTCTGGGTGATAAGGCAAACAGTCTGAAGTCCTGGAGGGATGGGAGGTGGAAGGTGGCAGTGGTGACAGGCAGGAGTCACTCTGGAGGTTCCTTCTTCACACTATGCCTCATCTCCTGGTGAGCAGCTCCAGCTCCAGTTACTTCTGCACACAGCTGGGCCAGGCCAGCCCTCCACACACAGCTGACAGGATGATGTACAGGATCACCTGGGGAGGGAATGAGGGATTCCCAGCATCCACTGACTGCCACAGCATGACCTGGAAACCTCTGATGGTCAAAGCCTTGAAGAACCTGTCTAATACACTCCTGTCCCTCCACACCCCTGCAGCTGAGAAGTCCCCGTGGAGGTGACAACGTGCTTCCCACCCTGCCCCTGCAGCTGCTCCATCCACAGTCCTCTGGAGGGGAACTGTCACACCAAAAAAGCCACCTCAGAGTGACAGAACAAGGTCCCACCAGCACTGAGAGCTCAAAAGCCACCCCAGCTCAAGCAGGGCACCTCAGCTGCTCCTGGGGCAAGCAGGGGCAGCTCCTGGACAGGTGTCCCCATCTCCTCTCAGAGGGTCACAAAGGTTGGAAAAGACCTCCACAATCACAGAGTCCAACCTCTGATCAAATCCCCTCACATCCACTAAACCATGTCACCAAGTGCCACATCCACTCGTGTTCTGAACCCCTCCATGGTGACCCCAGCACTGCCCTGATTTGTCAGGGAAGGAATTTTTCCTAATATCCAACCTGAACCCCCCAATGCAACCTGAGGCCATTTCCCCACTTGCCTGGGAGAAGAGGCCAATCCCACCCCATCACAACCTCCTTCCAGAGCCAGAAGGTTCCCCCTGAGCCTCCTCCAGGCTGAGCCCCCCAGGCACTCCCTGCAGTTCTGACTGCCCAGGCCCTTCACCCTCCTCATACAGGAGGCCCTGCCCTGGTTCTGCCCTCCCAGGCAGAGCTGGGCACACACAGTGCCAGGGGTTTGGATTTGCAGGGGCTCAGCCTGGCACAGCAGCTCCAGGCCCCACACTCACAATGGACACGATGATGATGACGATGGTGAGCTTGAGGTTCTTCATACACATGGCTCGGGCAAGGTTCCTGCTGGTGGTTTTGAAAGTGACTGACTGCAAGGGAAAACAAGGGAAATCCCAGCATGGATTGGGTTGGAAGGGATCTAAAGCTCATCCAGTGCCACCCCAGCCATGGCAGGGACACCTCCCACTGTCCCAGGCTGCTCCAAACCCCAATGCCCAGCCTGGCTTGGGCACTGCCAGGGATCCAGGGGCAGCCACAGCTGCTCTGGGCACCTGTCATGGAAAGCTTGTTCCATCCCAAGTGTCCTCTCTGTACCTGCAATTCCATGCATTCAAAACAGGGTTTGGGCACTAAATGATCCCAACTCCCCCAGGCTGGGTCAGTGCAGCCATTCCCACAGCCAGGCAGGATGCACCTGCCCCTGGGAGCAGCCACTCCAGCAGCTCACCCCACTGGCAGTGCCAGCTTTTCCCACAAACCCTCCTGAGGCTGCAGCAGGCGGGAACCCCATCCTGGGAGCTGCAGCTCTGCCTTGGGGCCCATTCCCAAGGTGGGGAACACCAGCCCTGGATCTCCAGGGATGCCTCCTCCTGGGCTGTGGGACATTCCCACTGAAGGATGTTCCATCCCTCCATCTCCCTGAGCTTTCCAAAAGCCTGCACTCCCTGGGCCAGCTCCTCCATGAGCTCAGCCCAGCTGCTGAAGGAATTCCAGTCCCTTTCCCTAAAGCTTTACCTGAGCTTTGAACACCTGGGAGCTCCAGGACTGCTCCCTGCTCTGCTCTCCTCCAAAGCAGGAGGGCTTTGGGACAGCTCAGGGATGTTTGCATCCCCACAGCCACACACAGGAGCTCCTGGCACTCTCCCAGCCCGAGGATTGGATGCCACAGGAGCTGGGCACTAAGCCAGGATGCTGCAGAGGAGGATGCTGAGCCAGGGCCAGGGATTCCCAAAGGAAAGAGAAAAAGCTTCCAGAGTGCACAGCACTTTGCTAGATAACTGTGCTTCATAATTACATTAATTTGGGGTTTTTTTAGTCTTCACTTCCTCAGAAACACTCCAAGAAGCTCCAGAGTCTTTAAAGATTATTTAGATGCAACAACTCAGTTTTTTTTAATTTTAAATCAGCCACACTTTCCCTGCTGGTACCAGAACAACTCCACAGATGCACATTTTCCAGTTTATTTGCAGCCAGCTGCCAGGGAAGTGTAAATTGTGATTTTATCTCTCCTATCACTGCAGAGAGGGTTGTCCCCACCTTGGGCACAGGGATGAGGACAGGGATGTGTCACCCTTGCCTGGCTGTGGCACAGGGAGCAGGGGGAGCTGGAGCTTTCCCAAATCTGGGAAGCAGCTTGGAGGGGAAAGGATTCCCTGCAGGCCTCGATTCCTCTGTGTCCCTTAAGTGTCTCCAGGAGCTGTCCCCACATCCCTGGTGCAGTGACACAACTTCCCCCCTTCCAGCACTTCCCCAGACTCACCGAATCCACAAGATTCTCTGTTTTATCAATCAGCAGCTCCAGCTTCTCTCCTCTTTGTGCCACAAGGTCTGGAGAAAAGAGACAAATCCAGCTCTGAAGGTGAAATCCCAGAACAAAAAGCTGCTCCCAACACCCAAACCCAAGCCAGAGCTCCTGGCTGCCGCTTCCAGCCCTCCTGGGATACCCAGGGCCTTAGGGAACAGCCTGACATCACACAGGCTGCACTTTGGGACTGAATTCTGCTCAGTTCCACATCTCACCCTCTGTTTTGGGTGGGCAGACCTGGCAGCAGCCAAACCCCAAGTGAGAGCAGGAGCAGGGAGCCTTTCCCAGGGAAGCAGTACCTATGTTCCGCACCATGATCCCTTTGAGTTCATCGATCTGGGCTTGTGTCTCTGCCACCTGGTCTGGGCCCTTGCTCTCTGAGTGGTATTTCTGCAACAGAGAACATCATGTTGTACTCCTTGAGCAAGGACCTATGAGCTCTGAGAGGAATTTGTTACACTTGAGATAGCTCTGCTACTTGGAACGGTATAAAATGAGTAGGATGGTTTTTGAGGTTGCGTTGGAAACAGAAAATGGTTTAATAAAAGGCAAAATAACAAAGATAGTAAATAGTTTAATGAAGTGTAATAAAAGGCAAAATAACAAAATAACAAAAGGCAAAATAACAAAAGGCAAAATAAACAAGTTTTTCTTACAGAGAAAAACCTGAGTTAGGGGTAAGATATTTGTACGCTTGTTAAAACACTCTATAAAAGTGATTATTTCTTTTATTTTCTTTTTTTTTAGTGAATTACTGAGGAGGACCTCTTGGCTTCTAATTGGGTAGCTCTAGGTCTGAGGTGAAGTCTCAAAGGTCTTATGAGGTGTCTTTTTACTAAATTGAGGAGAGAAACTTTTGGGCTTTTTGCCTTTTTAAGCAGACAAAGAATAATTTGGTCACTCTGTCAACAGGGGGCACATTCCTACAAGAACAGGCAGGGAACACAGGAGCCTCAAAAACCAGGAGCCAGGGAAACCAGGAGCCTCAAGAAGCCAGCAGTTTGGGAGCAGCACATCAGATATTGAAGGTGGCCAGTCTGAGTGGCCTGACTGCTCTCCCCAAAGGAATGGAGAGCCAGGAGCCATCCCATGTCCCAGAGCCACCCCATAGGGCCTCCCCTGTCACCTCCTGGGTACAGCTGAGCCCTCAGTGACAGCCCTGCTGCTGCCAGCCCCTCTGGTGTTTGTCCTGAGCACCATTCCTGCCATCCCTCCCCCTCCATTCCCTTCTCTCAGCCTGTTCCCCAGTTTGGGGATCCCAGGGGTCCCCTGGTGACTGCACAGCTCGGGGTGGGTGAGAGCAGCACGAGCCAACCCCAGGATAAAGGAGCCTGAGTGCTTGCAGGATCAGTCAGCCCCAGCCAGCACCAGGGAACTGAGCTCTGCTATTCCTGCAGGGATTTCAGTCACTGTTCACAGAACTGAGCTCTGCTCCATCATCACCCACGTAGCTGCTGAAATCCTGATTTTTTTCTGGTTAGGAGTTCCATTTCTGACAGCACAGGGAGCCAGTCTGACACTGCCACCCCCACCTGGGCAGCCACAACTCGTGGTGACAGCACCAAATCCAGCAGCTCCACCTCCACCTTCTCCTCAGGGGGAGATTCCCAGGAAGTTTCAGACTGGCCATTGCCAAAGCTGAGCACTGGTTTTACCGGAAGCATGGCCTCCCTCTCCAGGATTATCTGAGTGCTGCACTGGAGCTGGGGCTGGATCTCTGCCTCACACAGGAACCTCCTGCAGAACATCCCAGCAGGGAATGTCAGCCCTCACATCCCATGGGACCAGGGAGGGAAGGGCTCTGCCAGCACTGAGCTCCCCTCAGCTGATCCTGCATCCCAGCAATGTGGGAAAGCTCAGGCAGGAGCTCCTCCTGTGCTCAGGGAGATGGAAAGGTTGGGATTTCAGAGGAATATCAGTCCCATGGCTCCAAAGACAGCCTGGCTTTTCTGATAAGGCAATTCCAGCTTATTCCAGCCCTGAAGAGCTTATAAAGTGATGAGTCAGCACTTTGGGTATTTTCAGTCCCCACACAGCAAAGCCTGGAGGAAAAGCTCCTTTCTCAGGCACAGGAAGTTAATCCTGTTCATTATGCACTGGCACTGCCATTCCTTGCTCTCCCCCTGCTGTGGAAGGCAAGGAGCTGCTCCTGGAATGAGCTCCTGTGACTCTCCCTGCTCCAAACCACCTGCACAGCCCCAAATCCCAGTGCAAAGCTCAGGCAGGAGCAGCACAGGTGCAAATCCTCCCTCAGAGCCCTGGCCTCACCCTGCAGCCACCACACACCTGGCACAGCTGGGACTGCTCCACAACTCCTGCACTGGGGAGGGTTCAGCTGTGCCCACCAAGGGCCCCTCCTCCTGCAGCTGTGACACCCCCAAACCGGGCCCTGCCATGGGATAAACAGCAACAGAGCCAAGCCCTCCCTGGAGAACAGCCCCAGCAGGGCTCTGAGGGCCTGGGGACACAGACCACAGGCTGGGGACAGCCCTAAAGCCACCATTCCCAGGACACCTCATCTTTAATCCAAGGGACACCTCAAACCCCCCTGTCCTGGACTGTCAAGCAAATTGTATCTATTTGCCATCTGTGTGGAAGTTGTCTTCTGTTCAGTGGGCAGTTTTCCTTATCTCCCCCACACCCACTCCTCCATCTGGGGAGACATCTGCTGATAACAGCTACTGAATGTCACTGCATGGCTGATAAGAACTACAGCATCCCATTGGGAGATGTGAGCCCAGAGGGAGGAGCCAAGCATTCCTACCCAGATATAATCCAGAGGTTTTGAGACACCAGCACGGCTTCTCCACTGGATTCCCCAGAGGAACAGCAGCTGCCTCTCCTTCCCCTGGATCTTCAGAGGAAGAATCCATCCTTCTCTACAGGATCCTGCTCCAGCAGAACCACCCCTGACACTGCAGGAGGGCTGAGCCACAATTCCAATGGGACTGCTGCCAACAGCCTGACCCACAGGGTGTCAGGTTGGGTTCTGACTCTGTCAGTGTTGTTCTAGTGTACTGACTGCATTGTTTATTTTATCCTTTTATTTTCTTCCCTATTAAAGAACTATTATTCCTGCTCCCTTATTTTTTGCCTGAGAGCTCCTTAATTTAATATTGATAGCAATTGGAAGGGAGGGGGTTCACATTTTCCATGTCAGGGGAGGCTCCTGCCCTCCTTAGCATTCACCTGGCTTTCCAAGCCAAGACACCCCAAAAGCCCACCCGAGGGGGCTCTGTGGGGAGGCTGGGCTGCAGGAGCTCAGGGCCTCACCAGCTGTGCAGCCAGCACAGAGGAGAACTCGCTGTTCATGGCGTAGGGCAGGGCGGTCTGTGCCCGCGAGCCGTACGTGGTCTGGAAGCGCTTCTTGATCTCGTTCAGGAACGTGAAGGCTCGGGAGCGCTCAAAGTCCTGCCAGCAGAGACACACAGAGTCAGCAACAGCAGTTGCAGGGCTGGGCCAGCTCCATCCTGCACTCAGTGGGAGCATTTCCTGCAGCACTCCCAGAATTCAGGAGCACCAGGCAAGTTCCACTGGCAGCTGGAGTGGTCTTTGCACCACCAACTATGGAATAATATCCCAATATTGCCAGGTGGAACGTGCCCGGGCTCGTCTGCCCCTTGCTGCTGACCAGAGTTGGCAGCTGTGGTATTTCACCACAAAGACACCTGTGGCTGGCTGGATGTTGCAGCTAGGCACTGGAACAAGTCCAGCCTAGTAGGAACTCAGGTTTACCCCAGGTGAAAGTCCTTAAGCTAGGTGAAGAGGAAAAGGAGAGGATTCTGTCATGGAGTTTAATCCAGAGTTTTATTCCAGGATGACAGAGCTCTGGATCTTGTAACAGCTACACACAGAATCCCGGCCGCATGGGCTCAGTGACTTTTTAAGCTCAGGGGGAGGGGGAGGGAAGGGACAGGTGAGGCACCAACCAGGTGGGAGGAGGGGAAGGTTCAGGGGACAAGTGACACTTGGCTAGGCCAATGACCCCAGAGCTGAGGGGCATCTTTTGAACTGCACCAACCAGACAACATCCCTGCTGGAATGTTCAGCTTGACAGACAGCCCTTAGCAGGAGGGCAAAGGGGGAGGGGAAAGGAGAGGTTGGCACACCTGGGAGGTTGGGATAGGTGAAGCAGGAAATGGCATCACACCGCAACAACCAACCCACTGCACTGAGACAAACTGGGCACAGCCAAGAACTTCACCCCACAACTCCCAACCCACACGAATGGAAGCTCCCTCCCATGGAATGGATGGTTTTGAAGGTCACTCCCAACCCAAAGCATCCCACAACTCCAATCTGAGCTCCAGGCTGAGCTCCAAGCTGTAACTGAGGTTACAGCAGCTCCAGTGGGAGAAAAGGCACCTCAGAGCAGCCCTCACTAATAACTGCCACACCAAAACCAAAATTCCCCAATTTCCCAGGGCTGTAGCTGTATCCCCAATACTCACATCATCTGTGATGCACAGGTAAATGATCCTGTCCTGGCAGATGTAATGGAACAGGTAACTGCAGGGAATGGAAAGGAACAAACAAAATGTCATTGGAAGCTGCCACATTTCCAGAATTTCATTTTCCAGAAGCCACTGCTGCCTGTGGGGCCTTTGGGGGCTGGCAAGAGAAAATCCAGGTTATTCTATGGAGCTGGCACAGATAAACATGTCCAAGGTAAATGTCCAGGGAAGTGAGGCTGGGGCAGAGGTCTCTGCCCTGAAGGTCTGCTCCTATAAAAAAGTTCCAAAATCCTTGCACATCCACAACTCTCCTGGAAAGAATGAGGTGAACCTATCTTGTACCACCCTGTAGATTCCTCAGAGAGGCCAAGAGCAGAGAGAGAGAAACCCAAGAATTCCTGATGCCAGAGGGTGTCACAGACAGCTTTTATGAAAAACCCTTTCCTTAGGATTTTTCCTCCTGAGAAGCCGGGAGGCCTCAGCAACAAAATGCAAACAATGGTTATCTGCTGCTGTGGGATGCAACAGGTGCATCTGTGATTGGTCTCATGTGGTTGTTTCTAATTAATGGCCAATCACAGTCAGCTGGCTTGGACAGAGAGCCTGAGCCACAAACCTTTGTTATTCTTCTTTCCTATTCTTTTCTTAGCCAGCCTTCTGATGAAAGCTTTTCTTCTATTCTTTTAGTATAGTTTTAATGTAATACATATCATAAAATAATAAATCAGCCTCTGAAACATGGAGTCAGATCCTCATCTCTTCCCCAATCCGAAAACCCCTGTGAACACGGTCACAAGAGGGCTGCTTTTCCTTGGAGATTTATACAAAAGACACAGAAGTCCTTAAAAACAAAAAGAACTCATTAAATGAATTTAAGGAGTTCAAAGAAACTCAAGTTTTTCCTGTTTCAGAACAGGATGAACTGTGTTGGACAGAACCCAGGGAGTTTTTCAGCCTACAGCATGGGAGGCAGAGCATCCCTGAGAGGCTCCAGACAGGAGGAAAAACTCCAAGTGCTCACTGAGCTTCACAGCTCCCACATTCTGCCCAAAATGCACCACAGCACTCCTGAAACTCAGCTTTCCATTTGGCTGAACAGCACTCAAGGCAAAGTTATTTTAAAAGAATAACTTAAAATATTCAAATTTATCCTTAAAATTCCAGCATGAGAGAAGAGCTGCAGCACCCAAGGTGTGTCAGACTCCAGAGCAGGCACTGCCCCCAAAACATCTCCCACAGGGACTGGCTGCGCTCCTGAGCATGTGGGAAGCCCAGCCCAGCTCTGCATCCTCAGAACAGCTCTGACACAACAGCTTGGGCACCAGAGAGGATCCAGCCATGCTGTCATTTCCAAAAAAAGAGCTGGAATGGGCTCCAACGCCTCTAAATCTGTTTTTTTCCACAGTTGTTCTAGTTTGCTCCTATTGACTCGCCCACTTCCCACGTGCAGGAAGACACAGGTGATGAAGCATCTCCTCCCAGTCCTACCAACACTGACCAAGGCTCAGAGAGCTGGAAAAATCCTGGGAATAACCTCTCTGTCCTGCAGACTGGATTGGGGGCAGCTCAAGATGAGATCTGTGAGCACAGGATCTACAGACACCCCAGGAAGGGTGACAGTTTCACCTAAAGCCACGTTCAAGCCTCAGAAAATCCAGGGGAAGCTTCCAGAAGCCAAACTCCAAAGATTCCAAAGCAGGGCACCCTCCAGCTCACTTTGGATTATAAAAATGGAAAATATTATAAAATGGAAAATTTGATTTTGTATCAACTGCTTTGTGCTGCTGCTGGAGCTCAACTCAAATCCTGGTTATGCTGCAGAGTTCTGGGGGACAGAAGTAGCTACTGAGCTGGTGGCACATTCCACCAAATGGGAATTTGGACGCAGAATCACAGAAAAACCCCCAAACACACCCAGCTTCTCCCTGCCCTCATGCATCCCCACAAATCCCCCAGAGCCAGGGATGGGGGTCACTCACCTGCCATGGGAATAGGTCAGTTTGTTGTTCTCAGATGGGATTTTGGCCAGGATCTGCTCGGTGACCTCCAGGAAGTTGCCCCCGCACCAGGCGTGCTTGGCCAGGATGGTGGTGCCCCTCGCCACCACTGCAAACAGGATGGCCATGGCTGCTGTCCTGCTGGGGACAAACAGGGACATCAGCACTGGGGCACCTGCAGGGTGGCACAGGGACCTGCCCAGTGTCCCCTGGCACAGGGAGCAGGGCATGGGCAGGACCCAGCCATGACACCACAAAGTTCTCTCATTTCCCCTTTTAGCTCTTCTCCCAATGACACAAAACCCCCTAGAAAAAGGGTTTTATCACCTCTGTGCCCTGTGAGGGTGGCAAAGCTGAGGCTGTCCAGAGAAGCTGTGGAGCCAGCATCTCTGCCTGAAGAGAAACCAAGGCAGAAACCAGATCCTACCAGTTTGTGAGGATGAAAGCAAACTAAACCTTGGAAAAGTCACATTCAATGCTGCTCACAGCAGAGGGAAGGGCAAATCCCACAGCCAGAGCAGCTGGGGCTGCCCCTGCATCCCTGGAAGTGGCCAAGGCCAGGCTGGATCAGGCTTGGAGCCACCTGGGGTAGCAGAAGGTGCTGGGAGTTGGAACTGGATGAACTTCAAGCTTCATTCCAACCCAAACCATTGTGGGATTCCCTGAGTCTCCAGAGCTGGAAAAACATCCCTGCTGCCACTGAAAGGGACACTCTTAATCAGCTCAAGTATCAGCACATTAATCTAGGGCCAGAGCCAGATCTAACACATGGAGCACATGGCAGAGCCCAGCTGGCACAGCTGCCCTGCTCATCCTGCACATCCATAAGCCTCTTTTCTGCTCAGGAGGGACTTAGGACGACTTTGGACCCTGCAAAACCCAAAAATCTCATTTTTCACTTTGTACTTAGGCCCTGCTTATGACCTGCTCTGTTCTGTGCACGATCACAGAGCTCTCCTGAAGGCCCAGGAGAGCTCTCTGGGAACAGCCACAGAGCAGCAGGGCTGCCTGAGCTTCTGGAGCCAGATTCTCCATCCCCCTGGCACTGCCTGGTGAGAATTAGGGATCTCTTCTGGATTAACAAGGCCATGAAGGGAGATCCAACCCAGCAGGGCTCACCTGGACAGGCTGAGCCCACAGATCCAGGCTTGGCCAGCACCAACCAGAGCTTCTCCCACAGTCTGAACCCAGCACTGGAGGGAAAAAGGATAAAATCATGGATTTACTCACAGGCCAAACTCCACACAACCACCTGGGAGCGCTGCCAAGGGGAACAGAACCAGAACCATGGAATGGCTGGGGCTGGAAGGGCCTTCAAGATCATCCCCATGGCAGGGACACCTCCCACTGTCCCAGGCTGCTCCAGGCTTCATCCAGCCTGGCCTTGGGCACTGCCAGGATGGAGGGGCAGCCACAGCTGCTCTGGCTGTGGGATTTGCCCTTCCCTCTGCTGTGAGCAGCATTTCACGTGATTTATCCAAGGTTTAGTTTTCTTTCGTCCTCATAAACTGGTAGGGTCAGGTTTCTGCCTTGGCTGCTCTTCAGGCAGAGTTGCTGGCTCCTGCAGGAAGCTTCCAAGCAATTGCTTACTCCTTTATGTTTCAGCTCTGAGTGATCTCCACTTTGGCTCATTTTCAGGTCAAAATGCTCCTGTCTTAAATAAGATTGTGAGGTAACTCAGCTCAGGGAGCTCACTGCAGCCTCCTGTCCCTGCAGAGCCACTGGACACAGAGGCTTTGGCCAGCCCAAGGTGGAGCAACACCAGGGCACAGGCTGGAATCACAAACACCTCTTGAGCAATCAGCTGAGTGTCCGGCACCAGGAAACCACTGCCTGCTCCTGCAGCCACCCAGGAGCCACAGGAAGGAGCAGCTGTGGCACAAAACACACCCCAAACCCTGCAAGGACACTGAGACTGAGGGTACAGAGCCCACACAGACCCCTCAGTGCCCTGAGCAGAATAAATGCAGCCCCAGCTGAGGATTGGGAAGTGTTTAGACAATTCCTGCAAATCCCTGCTCTTTTAACAGTGGATATTGGTGGAACCTGAGGTGACACCTCAGCAGCAGCAGCGGTGAGGTGGCACTCAGTGGCACTGTAGGATCCCACAGTTCTCAATTCCCTGGGTTCCTGGCTCTCCCTCCCTGGGTTCACAGCCCTGACTCCCCAAATTCCTGGCCCCCATCATGCTCAGGGCACAGGAGCTCTGTGCCTGGCAGGAACACCAGCGCAGCTCTGAGCAGAAGGGGTTACATGAAGTAGAAGAGATTAACCAGGAGCATTTCCCTCCCTGAGCAGCCCGTACCAGCCGTGTGTTACTGCTGTTAGTGACACAAATCTGTTAAACTGCCACAGAAGGTCCTTCCTCAGCAGTTACAGCAGTCAGGAATGAAATCCCTTCCAATCAACCCCTCTGCAGAGCTTTTTCCTGTCTAAACTTACAACATTACACAGCTGGAAGCAGCCAAGACCAAACCTTCCAAAAAGACCCTGAAAGATGCACAAGCTGCTGCCTCAGGGGACTGAACTGAGGGATCCTAGAAACCCAGAATGGATTGGGTTGGAAGGGACCTCAAAGCCCACCCAGTGCCACCCCTGCCATGGCAGGGACACATCCCACTGTCCCAGGCTGCTCCAGCACCAATGTCCAGCCTGGCCTTGGGCACTGCCAGGGATCCAGGGGCAGCCACAGCTGCTCTGGGCACCTGTGCCAGGGGCTGCCCACCCTCACAGGGAACAATTCCTCCCCAATACAAGGGCACAGAAAAAAGGCACAGAAAACCCTCTTAAGGAACATCAGAAACACAGGCTCAGTCCCAGCATGATGTTTAGAACTTCTGTAAGGATGATTTACTATTTTCTAGTAAATTTTCTCTTCTGGCCTAGAAGATTCCCAGCTTAGTGCCAGTGAGCCATGGGAGGTCCCTGCCTGCACTTGCAGAAATCCTCTTACCAGAAAGCAAAGGGCACCACGCCATTCAAGCACAGAACAAGGGAACAAGGGGAGGTGTTGCAACCCAGCCAGTTGCAAACTGCTGCAATAAAGAGATCGTTTGAGCAGGGTGAGCTCAGCAGAAAGCAGCCCCAGCTTCCCTTTAACCTCTGCTGGGCAGCTGGAAAAATCATTATTTCATTACAGAATATTGCTCCGTGAAGTCCTGCGGCTCTCCTGCTCATTTTGAAACCGAGAATTGCAACATTTGTGCTCCAACTTATCCCAAGTTCAGCCTCCCTTCTGCACACAGAATTTACTTCAGGTGCCCCCAGTGCATCACTATGGAACAAATCACCAAGGAAATCAATCCCCGTGCTCTTCCAGCCCCATCACCTTTCCTGGAGGCAGCACTGCAGGGGTTGGAGTGGGGTAAGGACACACAATACCACAGTGGTTGAGTAAGCAGCTCTCTAAAAGGGGAACACATGCAGCCCAAAGCATGGAATTACGGAATTGTTTAGGTTGGAAAAGCCCTGCAAGAGCACCAAGTCCAACCATCCCCCAGCACTGCCAAAGCCACACAACCCGTGTCCCCAAGTGCCACATCCATATGGCTTTGAAATCCCTCCAGAGATGGGCACTCCACCACTGCCCTGGGCAGCTGTGCCAGGCTGGACAGCCCTGTCCATGAGGAATTTCCCCTAATATCCAACCTGACCCTCCCTGGCACAGCCACATCCTGTCATGCTGTGGCTGTTCCATAGGAGCAGGGCCTGACTCCCTCCAGCTCCCTGCACCCCCCGCCAGCACACCTGTGGTTAATTAATTAATTAACTAATTAACCCATGCAGTGCTACATCTGCAACGCCGTCCACCCCCAGACACACCAGTAACACAACAGTAACACCACAATAACATACCAGTAATACACGGGTAACACCCCAGTAACAAGCGAGTAACACACTAATAATACCCCAGTAACAGGCCAGCAACACACCAATAACATCCCAACAACGTACTGGTAACAGCCCCGGTAACAGGCTGGTAACATGGCAATAACACCCCAGTAACACAGAGATATAAGAGCCCTGTAATACCCCAGTAACAGAGAGATATAACACCCCCGGTAACAGGCCACTAGTACACAAATAACACATCAGTAGCATTAATAATATCCCAATAACACGGCAATAACCCACTGGTAACATCCCAGTAACAAGGCAATAACCCACCAGTAACAAGGCAATAACCCACCAGTAACATCCCAGTAACGCAGCAATAACCCACCAGTAACACAGCGATGTAACACCCCAATAACATGCCAGCGACACCCCCGGTAACAGGCCAGTAATACACCACTAACACCCCAGTAACACACCAAAAACAACCCAGTAACGTGCCGGTAACGCCCCCGCTAAGAGGCCTATACCACACCAATAATACTCCAGTAACACACCAATAACTCCCCAGTAACGTGCCGGTAACGCTCCCGGTAACAGGCCAGTACCACACCAATAACATGCCAGTAACACATCAGTAACACCCCAGTACCACACCAACAGCACACCAGTACCAGGCCCGCCGCTGTCCCGTGACACACCAGTCACACCCCGGTATTCCCCGGTCACCCGCCGTACCCCCCGTGCCCGTGCCCGTGCCCCGCTCCCGGTGCCGAGCGCGGCCTCCTCCCGCCGGCAGCGCCTGAGGCCCGCGGGGCCGGGGCTGTGCTCGGCCGGAACCCCCGCACCCGAACCCCCGGCCCGGCCCGGCCCGGCCCGGCCCGGCCCAGCACGGCACGGCACGGCACGGCACGGCACGGCACGGCCCGACCCGGCCCAGCTGGGGCTCCAGGCCGCCCCGGCCCCCTGCGCTCACCGGCGCTCCCGGGCCCCGCCGGCCCCGCTCGGCCCCGCCCGGCCCGGCCCGGCCCCGACGCGTTTCCGGCCGCGGGGCCGCCGGGAGCCCGGAACCGCCATGGCCGGCAGCGGCAGCGGGCCCGCGCTGGAAACCGTGAGGGGGCACCGGGAGCCGGGCTGGGATCGGGACCGGGGTCGGGATCGGGGGGCTCCGCTTGGTCCCTTCCCTGAGGTGGAGCGGGGGCCGGGCCATGCTCCCGAGGAAAAGCAGCCTCACGTTGTGCCAGGGAGGGTCAGGATGGATATTAGGGAAATTCCTCGTGGACAGGGCTGTCCAGCCTGGCACAGCTGCCCAGAGCAGTGGTGGAGTGCCCGTCCCTGGAGGGATTAAAAGCCGTGTGGATGTGGCACTTGGGGACACGGGTTGTGTGGCCTTGGCAGTGCTGGGGGATGGCTGGACATGGTGCTCTTGCAGGGCTTTTCCAGCCCAAATGATTCCCTGATTCCATGGTTCTGTCATTCACAAGCCTGGCTTAGTGGTAGGGCACCCTCTCATATGGTGGGGTGCCATCAGCATTAGGACAAATCATGTCAGGGTAGCTCCAAGGGACACCCTGTCATCCCGTGGTGAACAGCAGCAGCTGGAGGGCTGGACTAACCTGGTTTAAAGCCAGGTGGGATTTTGGAGCTTTCCCTCCCCTCTGAAGGTGTTTTGGCCCCGCAGCAGCACCAGAGGTGGCCCAGGGAGACCTGCAGCCCTCCCAGCTACTCTGGGAAGCTGAGCACGGAGCTGACCCTCACCCTTCAGGTGTCCCCGGCCTCGGGGAGGTGACAGCTCCTCTCCTCTCCCTCTGGTGACAGATCCAGGCGGATGGGACGGACGGGAACTGCGTCACGTTTGTGCTGCACGACGAGGATCACACCCTGGGCAACTCCCTGCGCTACATGGTCATGAAGAAGTGAGTGGGGCCTCTGAGGGACCCCCATGCCCTGCCCTGGCATTCTCCTCCCTGACCCACACCTCAGCTGTCCCTGGGATCAGACAAACTATCCCAAATCCCTTCTGGGCACACCCTCCAGCCTTTCTGTCAGCCATGGAGCCCTGCTCCCACCTGCTGCTCCTCCTTTTCCTTGGGCTGTGTCAGGACTCTGAGAGCACCAACAGCCCTTAAAGGGCCTGACCAGCCTCTCCTGAGCCTGCCCCCACACCCTCCCTGCCCAGGAACACAAGTTAAGCCCAGCCCAGGGCTTTCATCCCTCCTGAACAGCTGGAGCAGTAACTCGGTCCTGGGCTCTGTGTGCTGCCCAGAGAGCCTGTGGATTTCCCATCCCTGGAACTGTCCCAGGCCAGGTTGGATGGGGCTTGGAGCACCCTGGGGCAGTGGAAGGTGTCCCTGCCCATGGCAGGGGCTGGGACTGGGTGGCCTTTAAGGTCCCTTTGATAAATCCCTGTGACAACACAAAAGAAGCTGCTGGCCAAAGCTGGGGGCAAAGCTCCAGCACTCAGCTCAGCTGGAGGGAGAGGCCCTGCAACATTTTGGGAGCTCCTCCAGTGCCCTGGACCACTCAGACTGGCAGCAGCAGAGCAGCAGCAGATTTGGTTACAGAGAGAATTGCAAGCATCCAGGATCCCATGTTTGGATCTGCAGAGCTGGCACTGCTCTGGCTGTGGTGCCAGCCCTGTCTTTGCCCTGCAGAGCTCCAGCTCAGCTCAGAGAGAGATGGGTGTGAGGGAACAAGATCACATATGGAGTTTCCCCTCAGCACATTCCTCCCCTGGAAACATCCAGAGCCCCAGCGGGCCTGGCATGCCCTAAGCCTCTGACTTCCCTGGGATTTGCTGTGGACTGGCCTGGGTCTCACTGCTCCCTGTCCTCTCTGCCCTCCTGCAGCCCTGACGTGGAGTTCTGTGGCTACTGCATCACACACCCCTCAGAAAGCAAGATCAACTTCAGGATCCAGACCAGAGGTGAGCCTGGAGCTGTCCTTCTATTGCTGGGGCCCTGTTCTCATGGAATTCCCCCTGCTCATGCCAGCTTCCCAGGAGTCTGTTAAATAAAGAAAAGCCCTTTCTCCCTGCCCTCTGCCAGGCACTGCAGTGCTGAGCCTCAGAGGCTGCTCCCAGAATTCTGCTCCAGCTGCAGAGGGAAGCAGCATTCCTGGCTCCAGGCACCTCGTCTAGCTGGGAGCAGCCCTGGCACCCCAAGCTGTGGGGCTGGGCAGGGGGCACACCCCTGGGGAGGTAAGGACTACCCTTGGGAAGCCACCTCCCATGTCCCTAATCCATTTTTTCCCATCTTTTCCCATCTTTTCCCAAAGGGGCCCTTCCTGCTGTGGAGCCATTCCGGAAAGGGCTGAATGACCTGATGGGCGTTTGCCAACATGTGCTCAACACCTTTGAGGTGAGACATTCCTGGGGAGCTCAGGGTTAGTTCCATCCCTTGGGCCATTCCTGGGGAGCTCAGGGCCAGTTCTGTCCCTTGGGCCATTCCTGGGGAGCTCAGGGTCAGTTCTGTCCCTTGGGCCATTCCTGGGGAGCTCAGGGTCAGTTCTCTCCCCTGGGCCATTCCTGGGGAGCTCAGGGCCAGTTCTGTCCCTTGGGCCATTCCTGGGGAGCTCAGGGCCAGTTCTGTCCCTTGGGCCATTCCTGGGGAGCTCAGGGTCAGTTCTGTCCCTTGGGCCATTCCTGGGGAGCTCAGGGTCAGTTCTCTCCCCTGGGCCATTCCTGGGGAGCTCAGGGCCAGTTCTGTCCCTTGGGCCATTCCTGGGGAGCTCAGGGCCAGTTCTGTCCCTTGGGCCATTCCTGGGGAGCTCAGGGTCAGTTCTCTCCCCTGGGCCATTCCAGGTCATTTCCATCCCTTGGGCCATTCCTGGGGAGCTCAGGGTCAGTTCTGTCCCTTGGGCCATTCCTGGGGAGCTCAGGGTCAGTTCTGTCCCTTGGGCCATTCCAGGTCACTTCTGTCCCTTGATCCCAGCGTGGGAGGCTGACTCCTGTGTTGGAGACACCTTTGGCAGGAGAACCTGGGAGGTTTTTTTGGCCAGGCTCTGCCTGATCCATGGCATGGCCTGGCTCCCTGTCCCTTGAGTGACTGTAAAGCTCAGTCACTTCCAAAAGCACCTGGAGCTCTGTCAGAGCTTCCCAGCCTTTCCAGGCTCTGATCAGAGTAATGCCAGCACAGCAGGGTGGTGGCTCTGTGCCACCCCAGGGACACGTTGGTGACATTTGTGCTTTGCTTCTGTTTCAGAGGAGCATGAAGGAGTTCAGGGCACAGAAGGAGGAGGAGATGCAGTAGCCTTTGGGAATGGCATGGATGTAATCTCTGTTGAATTCCCTCTGTCCAAACGAGGTTTTTTTTGTTGTTGTTGTTTTTATTACTTTGCTGCAAAATGTATTTTCTTTAATAATAAAGTTTATTCATTTAGATGCTGCAGAGCTCATGATGTGTTCTGCTCAGCACAGGGATGGAAAGTCATAAAACGTGGAGACAGACTGCTCCACAGATTGGGAAATTTGGGAAAATTTTCCAAATTTGGGAAAGTTTCCCAGACATTGGGAAATTTGGGAAAATTTCTGCTCCATTTCAGCCCATTGGGAAAATGGGCTGGTCTTGATATTCCTCAGTCTCTGTTTTCCTTGAAACCCATTTGTCTTTTATGATTTATTTGTAAAACATTTACATTTCAGTGAAAGTTAAGCTAAAAGCCCACCCCAACACCTGGAGAATGTTTTAATTGCAGGTCTCGTCTCTTCTCCCCTTTTCCTCTCTCCATTTTTTTCTATGACAAGGTAGAAGGGGGAAAGAAGGAAAAGAGAGAGAGGGAAAAGAGAGATATGGGAAAACCAGCAAAGAATCATCAAAAACCTCATACATACAACTTTTTGATGTAGTTTTTCTGGAAGTTTTGGCAAGAACTTTGGAATGGGATCACATGGATTCTCAGTCACATGGAATCACATGGATTGCAGTCACAGACTGGTTTGTGTTGGGAGGGACCTCCACTCCCTCTCCTCCCACCCCTGCCATGGGCAGGGACTCCTTCCCCTATCCCAGGGTGCTCCAAGCCCTGTCCAACCTGGCCTTGAGAATCGCTGGCAGATCACCTGGGGGATGAATTATTGCCAATAATCAATTCGAGAGAGCCCTTTCCCGTATTGTACTTTGCTCTAGTGGCTCTTCCAGCTGAGACTGGACCTTCTCCACTGCCTTTCCCACCTCCACATGACCACAAGGACATGTCTGTGCCTCACAGGGATTTATCCAGGCTTTGCTTGGCTTTTACAGCTGGGAATTGTCACTCCCTCTCCTCCTCACCCCACAGAGTGACCACCCCACCATTCCTTCTCTTCCCACACACATCCCCCAACCCCACGTTCCACCCCAAGGCAATGGCCAGAAGTCCCTTGGTTTTCCTGGGAGGAAATGAAAAATCCTGTGAGGATGTGAATGCCCTTCCCTCTCCTGCAGAGGGGACCTCTGTGGTCAGGGCTTGGAGCAGGTCCTGGGGAGCGCTCCAGCTCCTTCCAGCTGGGTGAGGACACGACGGCAAAGTAGATCCAGGCCCAGCGAGGGAGAGCCCGGGGGAGGATCGGAGGGGTCCCGCTGTCCCTGTGCCTTGTCCTGGACAGTGACACGGCTTTAGGAGGAGCTGTACTTGTTGCTCAGGCGGGAGCTGCTCCTGTCCAGCCCCAGCTCCTGCCCCGTGGCTTTCCACTTGCCAACTGAGCCCTTCTCATCCGTGGGGGTGATGCTCAGGGCCGGCCTCTGGCACCAGCAGCACAGGCAGGACTGGGGAGACACAAGGGGGAGAGGTCACACGTGTGGGATATGGGGTAAGAGGAGGGAATATTCCCATAATGTGCCAGCAGGTGTCCCTGCACAGAGCCAGGCTGGGAACTGCTGAGCCTTGCTGTCCTGCAGCTCTGCTGGGAGTGGGTTTTCCAGGATGGTGGTGAGAGTGGGAAATAAGGATACTGAAATTTGGGGCATTTTTTGTAATTATGTGTTCTTATCATTAGGGGACAGAAATTACAGGTGATGCTTAGCTCCCATCCCAACAGGTGGGCTCAACTCCCATCCCATCCCATCCCATCCCATCCCATCCCATCCCATCCCAATCTCCTTTCCTTTCTTTCTCAGGGCTTCACTATTCCTGACAATTATCTCCCAAAATCTTGGGTTCAAAGTCTGCAGCAGCCCCAGCCCCTGGTCTGATGGTTTGTGGGGATGTTCCTGTCCCAGAGTGACAGGGAATTTTTGGGATTGTCCTAAATCCTGCTCTGGCAAAAGCCTCCCCCAGCAGGACACTGAGCTCTGGTGTACTTGGAGAAGAGAGGGATCTAACAGGGAAAATTTGGGATGAGGAATAAGATCAGCTTGTGCCCCTGGGTCATTCCTACCTGGAAGCAGTTCTTGAATTTGCGGCTGACAAAGTACAGAGCCACGGGGTTGATGCAGGAGTTGAGGGAGGCCATGTTGATCCCAAAATAATCCATCACCAGGAGGAAGCTGGGATGGGAAGGGAGAGAACACATAGGTCAGAAGCTCATGGAGAACAGAGGGAATTTCCAAACTGCCTGTCCAGGATCCTGCTTCTGTGGAGGAGCAGTGACTGATAGCAGAGCTGAGCACATATCCATCCTTCCCTGAGAAAAAACACTTTTCCTTGCATGGAGCATTCCCTGAGGAAGCCAAGAGCAGGAGCTGTGATTTCTCCTGGTGCTCCTGATGTTCCCAAACCCCAGCACAGCTGCAGCCCCTGGCCTGGGCTGGGTTTTGGCTGATGGGTGGAAGGGGAGGGAGACAGGCACCAAAGCCCTCAGCCCTGCTGGGAATGTTCCTGTGCCCAGGAGACCTCAGCCTCACAGAGACATTCCAAAATTTAATTTAACCCTTCTCACATCCCCCTGCCCCCTCTGTGCCCATCAGTCTGGGCAAGGAATTACTGAAAGCAGGAGGTGGAAGACAACTCCTCCAGCCTGGTCCCACCCAGCAGGGCCTGTGCTTGTGCCAGGGGGATCCCAGGCCGGTGTCCCCTGCAGGGGCCCTACTGCTGGGATCTCTTGCTGCTCAGAGTGACCCTGAGAAGAGTTAGAAAAGACTTGTACATGAAGAAGGAGTCAGGGATCTTCATTTCTCGCTCTCAAGGTTGTTTATTGCCTCTTATCTATAAAATTATTCCTCCTGCCCTGCTGAGGTCCATCCAGCAGGACAGTTCCAGGCACTCTGCCTGCCCCCAGGGCAGTGTTATGTCTTTATACTAAAAACCACGTGTACAATGTTTACAGTTACTTTCCAATACCTATCACCTATGTTAGACAGTGAGCTTCTGCTCTAAACCAATCTGTGAGTGCCAACATCACAGCAGAAGATGGAGGCCAAGAAGAAGAAGAAGGAGAAAGGCTGGACACACAGATCCCTCCATCTTGCCTCCTGAACCCCCATACCAAAAACCCCAAAATCTACTTTTCCACCCTGTGATAACTTCACTAATATTCTACCTAAACTGTTGTGGCTTGCTGATCTTCATCTAAGGTTGGTAATTTGGGTCATAATCAAACCCACAGGTGTTCTGGGCTCTGTGCCAGGGTCTCTGAGCCCCCTGGCAGGGGTCCTGGCCATCCTGGCCAGCAGAGGGATGTCCTGGGATCCCACACCATACCTGAGCAGCTCGCAGCGGTTGGGGTCCGTCTGGTCGTAGATGGTTTTCTTGAGGATGCGGCTGAGGTGCAGGGGCAGCCAGCAGAGAGCAAAGATCACCACCAGGCAGAACACGGTCTTGGCCACCTCCCGGCGCTGCCAGACAGGGCAGGGGCAGGATGAGCACGGGGGAGCAGATCCCAAATTGTGGAATGGTTTGGATCGGGAGGAACCTTACAGCTCGTCTCACCATGGGCAGGAACATTTCCCACCAGCCCAGGTTGCTCCTGGAGCCCTGCACCAGCTCCAGGCTGCAGAAAGGGGCAGGGCAGCACAGCTCCACCTGGACAGACCCCTCCCCACCACTGCTGGGTGGCTCTGCTGGGATGGTGTTCCCTGGGACATGGAGCCGCCTCCATCCACCCAGCACACTGCTAAGGTGACAACCAGCTGGAACTCCTCAGGGAATCATTCCCAAAGCGTGGGAGGGACAGTGAACTCTTCCCTGCACCCCTTGGCTGGGGTTTGGCACATCCAGTCTTTGGTCCAGTGTGGTGTGGGCTGGGATAAATGACCAGGAGAGCTCCAATGAAGCCAGAAGGGTTTGGGGTCATCCTTAAGGCTGGTGTATCCCTGCACCAACGTGCCAAGATCCTCTGTGAGGCTTTGCCAGCTCATCCTGTCCTTCAGAGGGGTGGGAAGTGTCCCCCCTCTGAGAGCACTCCCTCTCTTTGGGGTGCCAGCATTCCTCCCTGCTCTCTCACCCGTTTCATGTGGTCATTCAGAGCGATCCTCATCCCGTTCCTCTTGCTCAGCATCTCACAGGACATGAGGGTGTAGAAGATGCCCGTGCACACCAAGGGCAGGCAGAAATAGAAGCCAAAAAGCCACCAGTCCTTCACATCCCGGTAGAACTGTGGGGAAAGGGAGAGAGGGCAGCTGGAAATGGGGCCAGGGCAGCAGAGGGGACTTGGGAGGTGCACATGTACCCTCCTGGAGCGGGATTGGGATTGGGATTGGGATTGGGGTTGGGATTGGGATTAGGGTAGGGATTGGAGTTGGGATGGGGATGCACAGGTACTCTCTTGAAGCAGGATTGGGATTGGGGTTGTGTCACAGACATCATTTATGAAAAATCTTTTCCTTGGGATTTTTCCTCCTGAGAAGCTGGGAGGCCCCAGGAACAAAATGTAAACAATGGTTATCTGCTGCTGTGGAATGCAACAGGTGCATCTGTGATTGGTCTCATGTGGTTGTTTCTAATTTATGGCCAATCACAGTCAGCTGGCTTGGACAGAGAGCCGAGCCACAAACCTTTGTTATCATTCTTTATTATTCTATTCTTAGCTGGCCTTCTGATGAAATCCTTTCTTCTATTCTTTTAGTATAGTTTTAATATAATATATCTTATAAAATTATAAATCAGCCTTCTGAAACATGGAGTCAGATCCTCATCTCTTCCCTCATCCTCAGACCCCTGTGAACACCGTCACAGGGTTGGGATTGGGATTGGGATTGGGATTGGGGTTGGGATAGGGATGCACAGGTACCCTCATGAAGCAGGATTTGGATTGGGATTGGGACTGGGTTTGGGATTGGGATTGGGGTTGGGGTTGGGGTTGGGGTTGGGGTGGGGATGCAGAGGTACCCTCATGAAGCGGGATTGGGGTTGGGATTTGGATTGGGATTGGGATGCACAGGTACCCTCATGAAGCGGGATTTCTGCTCCGAGGCCAGCATGCACACCCACAGGTGCTGCTCCCAGTAGCTCAGCTCCACCATGTCGAAGGCAATGGCCTCGGGCACGGCCAGCACGATGGCCACTGCCCAGATCAGCAGGACCTCCACGGCCTTCCACATGGGGATCCCAATGCCCTGGATCCGGCTCCAGGACGCCACGGCTCGGTACCTGCCCAGGGTGGGAACGGCACAGGAGCAGATGGGGGAGAGAAAAGCAGCCAGGGAGGGGAGCAGAGGGTGCGGGTTAGAATTGTCCCCAAAGGTCCTTTCCCTCCACTCTGAACCTTCCCAGGTGTGGGAATGGGCAGCAGGGGCTCAGAGGGTGGGATGGGATGGGACCAGAAGGCATGGGATGGGATGGCATGGGATGGCATGGCATGGGGATGGGGACTGTCCTTGGCCACCCTTCCTCACCACCCCACCCACACCATGATGCTCCCCTCAGCCTTTCCCAGCAGGATTTCAGCTCTGTCACCAGAGCTCCTGGATCACAGCTCCACATGAGAGCAGTCTGTGCCCATCTTGGCACTGGCCTGGGAAGGAGCTCCTGGTTCTGCCTCTGGCTCCCACCAAGGGACAGGGCAGGCAGGCAGGGCAGGGGTGGCTGTTGTGTCTCACCTGTCGATGCTGAGGGCACACAGGCTGAGCACTGTGATGCCCACGGAGGCTTTCTGGATGAAGGGCACCAGCTTGCAGACCTGCACGCCGAAGGGCCAGTCCTCGGCCAGGAGCTGGGGAGGATCCACAGGTTAGCAGGCTGCCTTGGGAATGTGCTCCCAGCTTCCTCTCTGGGGGTGCACCCAGGGCTGTGGGGAGCCCACAGAGAGCAGGGAGAGCTCCCAGAGCTTCCTACCACTGGGAATGGGGGCACTTTCCCACGGTTTACTGGCACGGGGAAACTTTCATTTCCCTGACTGGACACAGAGATGAAGGATGGTCCAAACACCAGTTCCTGGCTCCAGAGCCTGGGGGGTTTTGAAAGGATCTGAGTCCTAAACTCCACACCAGGCTGCTTTGGATTGTTTTCAAAGTGAGAATCAAAGTCAAACTCTGACACAGCCAGAATCCAGCCTGGCCAGCTCCAGAGCCGTGTGTCCTGAGCCTTTTGCAGACTCTGACCCCCGAGCACACAGGATGGGCTCTGTGGCCCCACGCTCAGCTGGGACAAGCAGAGGTGGGGACGATGTGCCCTGACAGCTGGAGAAATCCAGGCCACTTATTCCAGAGGAGACTGAGGCTGAGTTCACAACCCTTCTGTCCCCCTTGTCCCTGGAGCCCTTCCTGAGCCTACCCCAGAACCCATTCCAGCTCTCCTTGGGCCTCAGCAGCAACACAAACCATGGAACCCCAGAAGGGTTTCTGAGGCACCTCAAAGCCCATCCCATCCCATCCCATCCCATCCCATCCCATCCCATCGCATCCCAATCCCCATCCCCATCCCATCCCCATCCCCATCCCATCTCATCCCAATCCCCATCCCATCCCATCCCATCCCCATCCCCATCCCAATCTCCATCCCATCCCAATCCCCATCCCCATCCCACCCTTGGCATGGGCAGGGACACCTCCACCACCCCAGGCTGCTCCCAGCCCCATCCAGGCTGGCCTTGGACACTTCCAGGGATCCAGGGGCAGGCACAGCCCGTTCAGGAGCCCCTCCCAGCCCCCAGGGATGCAGAGCAGCCCCGTGCTCGCCGTGCCAGGCAGAGCTGACCTTGTAGACGTTGATGGGCAGCGCGATGAGGATGTAGAGCAGATCCCCCAGGGCCAGGCTGGCGATGAGCACGTTGGGGCCGTTCCTCATGCACTTGTTCTTGTAGATGATGCGCAGCAGCGTGGAGTTGCCGATGATGCCCACCACGAAGATGGTGCAGGACACGATGGTGTTGATGTACTTGAAGGCGTGGCGGATGTCGGCGCGCCGGGCGCACACGGGCAGCAGCGGCGCCTCCGACGGACGGCTCCCGGCGGCGCCCGACGCGTTGGGCACGGCCCCTGGCAGCCCAACATGCACCAGGCCCTGGGGCTGCTCCTGGCCCAGCTCCCCCAGGGGCACCGCGCTCTCCTGGAGGGGGCCGGGGGTCTGGCTGTGCGCCCCCGAGAGCAGGCAGCTCAGCACAATGGCCAGGGCAGGGAAGGGGATGGGTCCTGCTGAGGGGGGCACAGCCAGGCTGGGGGCTGCAGGAGTGCTCATGGTGCTTGAGGGGTGTCCTGGGGGTCTCCTGGGATCTGCCAGGGGACAAAGGGAGCAGGGAGAGAAATTGCTTAGCAGAGGATGGAGAGAGAGAGGAGAGTTGTCCAGCCTGCAGAGGAGGAGGCTGAGGTCGGACCTCACTGGTTTTACAACAGATTTGTGTTTAACAACAGATTTGTGTTTAACAACAGATTTGGGTTTAACAACAGATTTGATTCAGTTTAAGGTGAGCTGGGGAGGAAGTGTTTCCTCTCCAGTGCTTTGCAGGGGATGTAGAGCAGGTCGCCCAGGGGCCATGAGCACGTTGGGGCCGTTCCTCATGCACTTGTTCTTGTGAAGAACAAGGAGAGGCAGCTCAGGACAATGGCCAGGGCAGCAGGGAAGGGGATGGGTCCTGCTGAGGGGGGCACAGCCAGGCTGGGGACTGCAGGAGTGCCAATGGTGCTTGTGGGGTGTCCTGGGGATCCTGTGGGATCTGCCAGGGGAGAAAGGGAGCAGGGAGAGAAATTGCTTAGCAGAGAATGGATGGAGAGATGAGATATTGGAGAGAGGAAAGTTGTCCAGCCTGCAGAGGAGGAGGTCAGACCTCACTGGAGTCTCAAAGCTCCTCACAAGAGGCAGCCCTGATCTCTGCTCTCTGTGAGCAGGGACAGACCCAGGGAACAGCTGGAGATGTGCCAGGGAGGGTTAGGTTGGATTTCAGGGAAAGGTTCTTCCCCCAGAGGGTGCTGGCACTGCCCAGGCTGCCCAGAGAATGGGCACAGCCCCGAGGCTGCCAGAGCTCCAGGAGGGTTTGGACAGTGCTCCAGGGATGCCCAGGGTGGGATTTTGGGGGGTCCATGCAGGAAGAGGGGCTGGGCTGGGTGATCCCTGGGGGTCCCTTCCAAGCTGGGATATTCTATTTTATGATTCAATTCTATTTATGAGTTGCTGGAGAGCTCCATCATCCTAGCAAGCAAACGATGCCAGATCGGATCCCACCAGGTCAGAGCTGCTGACCCTGAGGGTGGGGTTTGTGCTGCTAAATTTAAACAGTGCAGTAGAACAAAGTGGAAGGAGAACAAACTGTCCCTTGTGCCTGTGACATGGCCCTGCAGGGGCTGGGACACCTGTCTGTGCTCAGGGACTGTGTCAGCAGGGGCTGCACCTCCTGCAGTGCTGCTCCTGGGCAGTCCCAATCCCTCCTGTGCCCATCCCACTCCTCATTAGAATCCCAGAAATCACTGACACTGGAAAAGCCCCCCAGGATCATCGAGTCCAAGCTGTGCCCAATCCCCACCTCCTCACCAGCCCAGAGCTGAGTCCAGGTGTTCCTTGGGCACCTCCAGGGATGGGCATTCCAAACCTCCCTGGGCAGCCCCTGCCAAGGCCTGAGCACCCTTCCCATGGGGAAATTCCTCCTGGTGCCCACTCCGACCTGCCCTGGCCCATCCTAGGGCTGTTCCCTCTCCTCCTGTCCCTGTTCCCTGGAGCAGAGCCCGACTGCCCTCTCAGGGAGCTGTAGGGTTTCATTTTGGGCCATTTAGCTCCTGACAGGTTGAGGCTGCAGTTTTGGGGCACCTCTGTCAATCCCTGCCCACCTGGGCAGCTCTGCAGCCCCACCTCAGGCTCCAGAGACCCAGCAGAACTTTCCAGCTCGTTCCAGGGGGAAACTGAAGCCTCACCACCATCCCCCTGCCCAGGTGGTCCCAGGGCTGCCCCTGCAGAGGGAGGGCTCAGCACAGCCCTGCTGGGGAAACGCTGCAGGGCTTTTGCAGCAGTGCCACCCTGACTGCTGAGCCCTGACCCACGGATGTGCAGCAGCACAGCCCCTCCCTGCCCTTCCCCACCCCATCACCTGAACCCCATCAATGAGGAGCTGCCCAGCCCCTCCCTGCCCTTCCTGCCCAGCCCCTGCTGCCCTGCCCGGGGCTGTGACTCTCCCTGGGCTCCCTCCAGCCCTGGCTGCTGGCACAGGGAAAGGTCTCCATGGCTGGAATGTCCCCAGGGTGGTTTTGCTCTGCTCAGCTCTGAGCAGGCAGGAGGAGCCCAGGGGCTGCCCCATAAACACAGGGGGGAGCTGGGGGTGGCTCCATCCCAGGGGTGGGATTGAGGAGGGGGCTCTGGGAGAGCCGGGCTGGGAAATGAGCCCAGAGAAGGAGCAAACTCCAGCCTGTTCCTGTAACAGGGATTTATCTGGGACTCCTGGTTGGAGTGAATAAGGAACACTTTTGTCAAACTGTGAAACTCCCCAGCTCTGGAGGAAGAAGAAATGGCTGTGGCTGGGCTGGGGGCTGCAGCCTTTGTGAGAGTCCCTGGGATTTCCCTGCTCCAGGGAACAATGAGGCAGGGATCAGGGACCAGGGAGCCTGACTGGGCTCAGAGCAGGGGCTCAAGCTCTGCTCTGACTCCTCCAGGCAGAGCTGGGGTCTGATCCCAAACCCGCTGCACCCCGGGAGCTGCTCCCAGCTCTGTAACTGCTCCATATCCCAGTTCTGTACAGCTGGCAGTGACAGCCAAGGCACTCCAGCTGCAGCAGGGCTCTCTCTCCCTGCCCATGGCCAGGGCAATCCCGGCCCCAGCACAGCTCCCACCCTGGAGGAGGTGGCCAGGCCAGGCAGGAGCCCCAGGACTGCCCACAGCTCCTGTGGGCACAGCTGTGCCTCCCCAGGGGCTCAGGATTTGTGGGAATGCCTGGGCTGGGCTGGGAAGGGCGAAGGAAGCAAGGGAGAGATGGATAAACACCCCAAAGGATCACAAACCTGGGCACAATCCCTGCTCTGAGCTGTTCCAGGGATTTCAGCCTCACTGAGCTCCCCCAGCCAAGCCTGGCACCGCTGCCCACTGGGGGAGTGCCCAGCTCTGCTCCCCACCGTGCCCACGGGATTGCAGCTCTCAGGAGAGGCAGACCCCGCTCAGAATTCCTGCCCGAGCTCCCTGAGGGCTCCCAGGGACAGCTCTGGATGGGGGACAGAGGCGGCACTGGCAGAAAGTGCCAGAGCACCCCTGGGACAGGGAATGTGCCCACAGCCCCCCTCAGCTGTTTCATGAGCCCAGCCCGGCCTCTGAGCTCTGGTAAAGAAAAATGCAGAAGCACAAACCCCCTGGGGCTTGGAGAGGAGCTCATGTGAGGGAGGATCACAGGACACAGCTCCTGCCCAGCCCCTCCAGGACGCAACCGCAAAGCACTGCAGAGGAAAACACTTCCTCCCCAGCTCGCCCTAAACTCAATCAAATCTTATTAAACCCAAAATTCAGGCAAAAAAAAAAATGTTTGCTCCTGTCCAGCTGCCCATTTACTCCTTGCTCTTCCCATCTTGGAGTGCTTGGAAGCACAGCCCTTCCTCAGCTGAGGGAAACTGAGGCACAGGAACATCAAGAACCTTGTTCAGATGGGAAACCAACACCAGCACGGTTAAACCCCAGATCCAGAACTGCTTTCACCCATCCCAGTGGGAATTTTAACTGTGCTGAGCCCAGATGGCAGCTGAAGCCACTGGAATGCTGACATGGATTCAGGGAATCAGGGGGAGACTCCCAGAGAGAAACTCAGACCGAAAACTGTCACCTCAACCCTCCAGAGCCTGATTCTGCTTGGAAGGTGCCATTGGAAGGGGATTGGAATCCCTCTTCCCTGGGAGCCCAGGAGAGCCCAGCACCTCCATCCCCACACCCAGCAGCCTCCCCTTCCATCCTCCTCCTCCTCCTCTCCCTCCCTTCAGAGCAGTTCCACCTCTCCAGGCTCATCTCTGCAGACACCAAGCACAGCTTTTCTGCGGGTAAATATTGCAGCACAACCTCTGTGGATGGAGGAGAGGTGACAGCAGCACATCCCACCCCCGGGGCTCCCTGCCCCGAGCCCAGCCCGGCAGCTGGAGGAGCTCCCACCCAGGTGTGCTGATTCCTCCTCTCCTGCCACATCCTGCACCTTGTCCAGCCACCGTGGTGCCGCCAGCACCTTCCCCAGAGGGAGGCTGCAAAAATCCCCCCAGACACAAGGAATCATTTTGTCTGCAGGTTAATGCACAGGAGAGCAAAGCTTTCCTTGGAGTCATTACCTTCCCGCTGCCCCTGGAGTGTGGGAGCTGCTCCTCAGGGCTCCTTCCCCCGGCTGGGCATGTCCTGGGGGAGCTGCACTGCTCTGGATGCTGGGCTTGGCTTTTGAGAGGGGCTGGAGCTGTGGAAAGTGCTCCTTGCTGCCGTGGGTGGTTTTATAGAACATCCCAGGGCTCCCCCAGCTCAGCCCCTGCGCCAATGGCTGATGGGGATGGGGATGGAGGAGGGAAAGGCGGGAGAAACACGGGACAGCTCTGGGGAGGAGTGACAATAACAAACAAATAAAGCTGCACGGGGCTGCCACTGCCTGCTCCATGATCCTCGGCTCAGGGTTTGTGCAAAGTTCCTGATGAGACACTGGCTCTTGTCAGTGTCAGGGTTTGTAAATAGGGCAGAAATCATCTGTGTATGCAGGAAAAGCCAGGTTTAGTGGGAAGGACATGGAAATAAAGCCAGGTTTAGTGGGAAGGGCACAGAGGTAGAGCCAGGTTTAGTGGGAAGGACATGGAAATAAAGCCAGGTTTAGTGGGAAGAATATGGAGGTAAAGCCAGGTTTAGTGGGAAGGACAGCAGGAAAAGCCAGGTTTAGTAGGAAGGACATGGAAATAAAGCCAGGTTTAAGTGGGAAGGACATGGAGGTAGAGCCAGGTTTAGTGGGAAGGACATAGAAACAAAGCCAGGTTTAGTGGGCAGGACAGTAGGAAAAGCCAGGTTTGCTGGGCTGGGCCCACCCCTGGCCTTGCCTGGAGCACTCAGCTCTGTCCCATTTTGTCCAGTAACACCCAGAGATGTTTCCACCTTTTGTGTCCCAGAGCTGACTCTGGAGCTCAGTGGGTCATTCCTGCACCTTAGTGCATCCCTGGCACTCTGGGGCTGGACTTTTGGTCTAGAAGCAAACAAGTCCATTGCCAGCTGGAGGCTCTTAAGGGCAGCAGGAGGTGCCCTGTCCCTGTCCCTGTCCCCTGTGCCCTCTCCATCCCAGGCAGAGCAGGGAGAGCCCCTCAAAGGCTCCTCTGCCCGGGGCACAATCCATGGATTTAACCACCCTTTAACCCTTTGGCCTCTGTGAGGAGCTGCAGCTTTTCCTGGGCTCTCTTCCCCAAGCAGAGCAGTTTGGGGCGTGCAGGGCCCCCCTCCCTGCCTATTCTGGGCCAGTCACGTTCCTGCACGGGACAGGCCATGAATGGCCCCCTCTGTTCTGCTGGGGACAAAGGATGGCTCCAAGCCCTGGAGACCCCAGGAAAGCCCAGCCTTGCCCAGCCAGGGGGCCCTGACACAGCCTGGGGTCCGGGGCTGCTGCTGAGTCCCATCAATGGTGAGAGTGAAACCCCAAAATGGTGAGAGTGAAACCCCAAAGCCAGGCCACATGCCGTGCTGTGTGTCCCAGCAGGAAAGCAGCACAGCCTGCAGGGATCCCTGAGGCCACATCCCTCATGGCTGTGCCAGCTCTGGGAATGTGCCAATGGCTTTGTCCAAGCCACGGGAGCAGCTTTGCCAGGCAGGGGTTGGTGAGGGGGATGGCTGCTGCTCCCAGCTGGAATCACAGGGCTTGACCTGCAGGGGACAGGTGGGAGCTGCCCACAGAGGCTCAGCTGGGCTCTGCTTTGGGGTGAGGAGATTGAGAGGAATCTGATTTACAGGTGAGGCCATGGAGCAGAGAAACATCTGGAGAATCATTTGGGAGGTTCTCCTTTCCCCTCCCAACATCTGGGCGCTCCCCTCGTGGCAGGGGAATGCAGCTGTGTGCCCAGGGATGTGCCCTGGGATGTGCATAGGAGGGGATGGAGGTGCTCCCAGACACCCCACTAACTGCTCTAATTATGGCACTAATTAGGGCACTGATTGCTCTCCACAGCCCAGCCCAGACCCCATTTCAGTCCAGCTGGAGGAGCCCCATGCCCAGTGTGGGTCTGTGTTATCCCAGATGCTGTGGGAAATCAGGGATGCCTGACAGGAGGGAACATCCCTGGAGGCACCACAAACAGAGCCTGTCCTCTGGGAGCTGAGCAGGAGAGCTCAGAGACTTTCCCTGGGGAATTCAGGCAGGTAAAACATCACAGAGAAGCGACTGCTGGGGACCTGCAGGGACAAATCCTTCAGGAAAACGTTTTTCCAGGGCTGTCAGCTGGCAAATTCTGCTTTTGGGAGTCCTGGTGTCATCTGACTGAGATGCTGAGTGTATTTCTGCTCAGGCATCCTCTGGGAAGGCTGGGATTTAGTGCTGGGGCACTGGGAATGCTGAAGTGGAAAGCTCAGGATCTGCCTCCCAGCCCAACACCTCCACTGGCATCATTAAAATAAATAAACAGAAGATTGTGCCTGCATTTCTGGTCAAACTCCTCAAGTCCTGCTGCCAGCATTCCCTTTGCCCTGCTCTTATGCCAGAGGAGAGCTGGAGAACAGCTCTGGCATCTTTCCAGCAGTGCTTTTCTGCTGCAAATATTTTCACTCACATCAAGTTCTGCTCTCTGAATTTCCCCTTCTCCTTCCCCATTCCAGGCTGATATTCCCCGGTTTTAACCCCTGGAGGAACGCAGCAGTGAAGAGTGAGAAGAACAAGCGGTGGTGCCAATTCCTGCCCTGCCCTCTGCTCCTTCCTTTTCCCATTTTATGGAAAGCTGAGCCTGAAGCCTCAGAGCCAGGAGAAATGTCCCAGTGGCTTGGGAAGCAAACCTCCATTTATCCCCTGTTCCTGCTGCCCATCCTGCCCTACCAGCCCAGGGGGAACTCCAGGAAATTCCCCCTGGATTTAACACCGGAACATCCAGCAACTCCGGGCTGGATCCCCCAACCCGGGAATGTTCAAAGAGCTGGAAAACCGGGATTATTGCAGTGTGTGCAGCGGGATGGGTGGGTGTCTCTGTGGGTGCAGGACGGGATCGTTCATCCCACGGGATTTTCCCTTCCCGGGACAGGGAGGGGATGCCTCGGCAAGCGCCGCCACATCCCCGCTGTTCCCACGAGCCCGCGCTGACCCCGCTATTGAAGTTTTTTTTTTTGCTCATAACTTTCTTATCAGCCGGGGCCGAGAGGAGTCGAGTTCTTGGAGCTGTTGGAGGGATCGGGGCGTTTGCAGCCCGGCCGGGACAGACAGAGGGACACGGGACAGACGGAGGGACACGGGACAGACGGAGGGACACGGGACAGCGAGAGGGACACGGGACAGTGGGGGGGGACACGGGACAGCCGGGGGGACACAGGACAGCGGGGTGGGACACGGGAGGGACACGGGACAGCGGGGGGACACGGGACAGAGGGGGACACGACACGGGACAGCCGCTGCTGCTGCTGCTGTGGCATCTCCTGTCCCCGTGTCCCCGCTTGGGGGTGGCCCTGCTGGGACATCGGGCACACCGGGGATGTGCAGCTGGCCCTGGTGACAAGGATCACAGGCTGAGCTGTGTCTGTCCCTCGGGGCACAGGAGCCCTAAGGAAGTCACAGGGGTTTGGGACAGCTCTGTGTCCCAAAGATGGGAACAGCTCTGGGGACAGCTCTGTGTCCCAAAGATGGGAACAGCTCTGGGACAGCTCTGTGTCCCAAAGATGTGGAAACCAGCGGTGGGAGGATGTTGGTCCTGGCCTGGTGGGAAGAGGGATTAACATCACAGAATCACGGAGCTGTTGAAATGGAAAAGACCTTTTGGCCACCAAGTCCAACCATCAGCCACCACTAAGCCTTGTCCCCTAGTGCCACATCCATGTGGTTTTAACCCACTTCCAGGGATGGGAATTCCACCACTGCCCTGGGCAGCTGTGCCAGGCCTGGGCAACCCTTCCTGTGAAGAATCTTTCCCCAGTTTCCAATCTGAGCCTCCCCTGTTGGGGAAGATGACACAGGAAAGCCTTATAAATATGATTGTCTGGCAAAAGATTTTGAGAATATAGAAACTATAAGCAAGATTGAAGTGAAAGCAAGCTTTGAGATACCTCAGTTACTGAACAACTGGAAAACAATGGTGTGGCCAGCTGAAGGTGATCCCCTTTTGATGGAACAACACCCTCTGCCTGCAGACAGGGCCAAGGGTCAGAGCAGACCCTGCCAGCTTGGCAGAAGGGGCCCAAAAAGGAGTTTTTAAGGTTTAACATGTAACACAGTACGGTAATGTAATGATTCTTATAGGCTGTATGTAAATGCTATGGGATTTGTATCTTGTACTAGACTGGGTAGTGAGAATCAGAATATTCAACACAGAAGAAGATTTATTGTATTGTAATGGGAACTTCACCCCGGTACCCCTTTTACTCTCTTATGCTTTTATGGTCTTACCCCTTTTACTCTCTCACCCCCTCATCCTCTCTCCCCCTCTGTTCTCTCAGGCTGCTCTGAGCTGTGTTTGGCAGCTCCCAGCAGGTCCCTGCACCCAGGCCCTTTGCAATAAACCACAAATTCCACGACCTGGCTGCAGAGATCTCTCGTCTCTGTCTGTCCTACCCCCGACACTCCCACACCCCCTGGCCCAGCCTGAGGCCATTCCCTCCCATCCTGTCCCTGTTCCCTGGGAGCAGAGCCCGATCCCCCCTGGCTGCTCCCTCCCGGTTTCTCCAGGAGCCCCACAACTCCTGAGGGCTCTCCAGAGGCAGAGGGGAGGCACCTCCCAGGTGTTCACAGGGTCGGGATTGCTGCTCTCAAGGTGGTTGGTGACTGCAGGGGATCCCCCCAAAGTGCTGGTGGAATTGTCCCTCCTCACCCCAAGCTCTGCCATGGCTCCCAAGAAGGTCCCTGCTCTCCTGGGTGTGGAACTGGGGCTCCTCAGGACCCATAGGTGGTTTCACAGCTGATCTGGGGCCAGGCTGGACATGGGAGTGAGGCCCATGGACACAGAAATGGGATTTCTGCCCGGGTTTTGTGTGTCACATTTCCCTGAGGTGTTTTGGGGATGTCTCCCACAAACCTCCCTCTGTTGGAAGCACTGATGCCATTTGCTAATGGGCTTGATTAAAGATGGGCTACTGGCTCCTGCAGCAGAGTGGGATGTAATTATTACATTAATTTCTCTTTAGAAGATCTTTGACTGAATCCTAAATGCTGTGGGCTTTAAACCTGAGCAAACTCCCCTGCCCTGAGTAATTGTTCTAACCTTTAATTAATCCTTTGCTTACACACACCTATGTATGTAAGAAATATTGTTATCAATTGATAGAAAATGGGAGTGGATTTGGGCTTTTTAATTTCTGAGTGCTATTTATTATCTTCATTCATTTTGGTAAATCTACTTCATTTGAGTAGTTCAGCTCCAGAGCTGTGAATATTTTGAATTCAGGGCCAAACTTCCTAAACAATTCCAATTGAAGTAAATCCAAGCCCTGTCAGTACTGGAGTGGATCTGGACCCTTCATGTGAAAGCCACGAAGATCTGGGGAGATCTCCAGACCTTTCCAGTGGCTGAAGGGCTGGGGCAGATCCTCAGTGGCTTTGGCAGCACCGGAGCTCCCACAGCCACAACGAGCCAGAAGCTCAGTGGACATTCCCTGGATTATTTCCCAGTGTCTCCCACCTTCCATCCCCTCCTCCTGCTTAACAAGCTTCTGAGAAAAGCTTGGACAAATGGGTTATTGCTCCTGAAACGATTGCAGATAATTAGAGAGAGATTAATGGCCTCTCCTCCAAGAGCCACCGACGCCTTCAAGTGCTGTTGACCTTTCCAGGAAACAGGAATGAGGAAAGGCAGCAGGAAACGGGCTGGATAAACAGGGTGGAATTTAGAAGCTCCAAAGTTCTGGGGAGGGCAGGACTGCTGAGATTCCCCATATTCAGCCCATGGAACCCCCTCAGTGCTCACCAGAGAAAGCTGGCAATGGGGAAGGGGAAAATGCCTCTTTGGCAGTGGGAAAACGCCTTGGGAATGAGAGAAAGGAGAGGAAAACACCAGTGGGGATCCCCTCCCTGGCATCTGGGAGAGGCCCCGTCCTTCCATGGTCTGGGCTTTGGTTATCCCTGGGGAAGGAGGGTGGAACAGCCAGGAATTCCGGGCTCCCCTCGCTCTGGGATTTGCCAGATCACTTCCACACACTGGTGGCCAGCTAAGGGATGAGCCAGGAAAAACCAGAATTTAATAGAGGTGGTGGCAAAATCACAACTGGGCACTGCTGAGTTCAGACTCACCCCTGAGCCTGGACCCTGCAGGAAGGGAAAAACAAGGATTCCATGCAGGAAGAGAAAAACATGGATTCCCTGTGGGAAGGGAAAAACATGGATTCCCTATGGGAAGAGAAGAACATGGATTCCCTATGGGAAGAGAAGAACATGGATTCCATGCAGGAAGAGAAGAACATGGATGCCATCCAAGGAAAGGGAGAATCCCTGGGAATTCCCACTGCCTATTGAGGATCTCAGCCTTTTTGATGAGTTTTGCAGTGGCACCTCCAGCAGGGACCTGGGGGAGGCTCAGAATGAACCAGCCGAGTTTTAGAGCTCTGCCCATTGGAGCAACCCCAGAGAGACAATAATAGGAAGGGTGGGAGTTGCTTTAGGAGTGTTGGAATCCTGCCAGGGGATGTCTCCTGCTGAAGGTGACAGCCCTGAAGTTTGGCAGCCCCACCACAGTTGCCTCTGGGTCAGGCACTGCCTGTTGAGATCAGTGTCCCCCAAAAACGTTTGAGGAAGACAAGAAGTGTCCCATCTGTAATTCCCTGCAGCTTCAAGGGGATCCTGGAACGAGAGGTGGGAAGAGCATGTAGTGCACGTGTGCAGAGCTGGCTTTAGCGAGGAATCATCAGCTAAAAACCCATCCCTGCACAGGAATCATCCCATCTCAGTGCCCCAGGGAGATCTTCCTGCCCTCAGCAGCTCCAGTCCAGGATTTATTGCCATGAACCTCCAATCTTCCATCCTGCCTCCTGATGGGGAGGGGCATTCCAACCAGAGCGGGCAAATCTCCCTTCAGAAATGTGTTGGGGAGCATTCCAAGGAGGCCCAAGAGGTGGTGAAGGATGGAGGGGCAGCCCAGGAGCTGTGGCTGAGGTGACTTGAGGATGTCAGACCTCATTGGGGTCTGGAGCCTCCTCCTGAGGGGCAGCTCCAGTCTCTGTTCCCCATGAGCAGGAGCGGGAATTAGGGAATGGCTGGAGCTGTGCCAGGGAGGGATAGGTGGGAGATCAGGAAAGGGTCTGCCCCCAGAGGGTGCTGGCACTGCCCAGGGAATGGGCACAGCCCCGAGGCTGCCAGAGCTCCAGGAGCCTTTGGACAGCGCTCCAGGGATGGCCAGGCTGGGATTTTGTGGGGTCTGGGCAGGGCTGGGGCTGGACCCACAACCCTTGGGGTCCCTCCCAGCTCAGGATATTCCAGGATGCTCTGCAGGAGGGGCTGTGCTGTGCTGGGGACAGTGTGGGGCTGGGCCTGGAGCCACGGGGGACAGAGGGGCTCAGAGGGGTTTCCATCCTGCTGAGTGGGGCTGGAGTGACACTGAGGGAGGGCAGAAAACACCATGGGGAAGAGGAGCTGCCTTGTACACCAAGGATGGCCTGGGGACAGCAGAGTCACGCGTGCCAGGCCTGACTGGGCCATGTGAGGAGCCTCAATGGGGCTCTGTGAGGGGACACTGGGCCCTCTGTGAGGGCTGCACGTCCCCACAGGGCCGCTGGTCACAAGCACCACATGTGACTGCACCCTGCAGTTAAGGACAGGGCTTTGGGGAGCCCCTCCCTGATCTGTGAATTAAGCTGGAGAGGCAGAGAGGGAATGGAAATGAGTGGTTTTTTAGAGGATTTCATTATGAAAACACCTCCAATATCCCATTTTATGAAATGTTGGTTCCTGGGGAGCTTTGTGGGCTCCTGCACAGGAGCTCTCCTGCCATGGGTGGATGAGGACAAGGATTCCTTGTGGAAACTCCTCATTTGTCATCCCCAGATCTCCTCTGGGAGTCAGGAAGGGAAAGCAGCATGTGGGCAGGAGCTGGTGCCCTCTGTCACCTGCTGACCACATCACAGAATGGTTTGGGTTGGGAGAACCCCGAGGGTCACTCAGCTCCATCCCCACCACGGGATGCCTCCACCAGGCCTGGGAGGCTCCTGAGGGGTCTCTCCACCAATGAAAGCGCCCTGAAAACACTCCTGGGACACCCAGGAAGGAAGGCAGGACCTCCTTCAGGGAGCTGGGATGTCCTGAGAGCCTCACCACCCATCTGGAAGTTCAAAAGGAGGAAGGAGCCCCACCTGAGAGCAGGGAAGTGAAGGAGATGTTTCACTGCTGGGGGCTGAGATGAGCCCCAGTGCTTCCCACTTGAGGAGGAGACAGCAAAATTGGAATAACAACTCCAAATGAACCCCAGTCCCCTCACCCGGACAGGATGGGACAGTGGATGTTTGAAGGCAAAGCTGGGCCCTCCTGTTTATTTTAAGCTGGAAGCCAAGAGGCTCCTGCTGGCGACTTCAAAGAAAAGTTTGTTTCTGTGTTCTGCTAATTACCAGAACACCCAGAGCCCGTCTCTGGGGCCTGGAGTGTTGCAAAACCATGGAAAGGTTAATTGAAGGCAAAGGGAAAAGGAGAATCCCAGCTTTAACCTTGCTGGGCTGCCCTTGTTCCGCTGCCAGCACGGTGCAGGCAGATTTAATGGCTTCTCATTACCCTGCTACCTAATTAACCTCCTGCCCTGAGCGCAGAGAGGCTGAGAAAGAGCTCCCTGCCCAGGAACCCCTCTGCCAGCACCCCCAGGGCTACAGGAGACACCTCCAGCCATGCCAGGCTCAAATCCTGCCGGGATTCCAGCTCACTCCTGGGACACAGAGAGGGGCAGTGCTGGGATCCGTGGGGTTGGATTTTGGGGGTCTCTCTGCCCATCATCCCAATGGGATCGCTGGCAGCAGGGTGGCTCCCAGGGAGAGAGGTGGCACCAGGCACCCAGTGGGCCAGGAAGACTCCAGCTGGTCATGGCAAGGATGCTGCAGGGCTGTGTGAGGCTCTGGAAGGGGGTTTAGGAGCACAGGCCTGGACAGACTGCACCCTCCTGGCAGCTACAGCAGGGTCACAGAATGGGGCAGGTTGGAAGGGACCACAGTGGATCCTCTGTGATCCAACCTCCCTGCTCCAGCAGGGCCAGCATCTGCAATACCACTCCAGGTGCTTGGGATGGTCCTGCATGGAACAGGAATCTGTCCCAGTTAATAGGGAAAGGTGTTATGTGTTCTCTTTGCTGGATCAGCTCCTGTTTTTCCTGTTACCTCAAATATTGGTGCAGGTGAAATCAAGGACTGCCCCTGTGATTTCACCTGCAGGAGGCTGGACAGGGATTTCCCCTGAGGGCATGGAGGGATAGGACAAGGGGGAATGCCTTAAGCTGACTGAGAACTAGGTATTGGAAAGGAATTGTTCCTTGGCAGGGTGGGCAGGCCCTGGCACAGGTGCCCAGAGCAGCTGGGGCTGCCCCTGGATCCCTGGCAGTGCCCAAGGCCAGGTTGGACAGGGCTGGAGCAGCCTGGGATGGTGGGAGGTGTCCCTGCCATGGCAGGGGGTGGCACTGGGTTGGCTTTAAGGTCCCTTCCAACCCAAACCATTCCATGATTCCATGACCCACCCTTCCAACAGAGCTGGTGGGAGCTGCCAGTGCTTGGTGGGACCTGGCCCTGCCTCTGAGATGGGACAGTTCTGTCACCTGTGAGAGCTGAACCACCAACATGAGCACAGCTGGTGCAGGTCTGGAATTTATTACAGGAATTGCAGTTTAATTTCTTGGTGTCACTGCCTGGAGCAAGTCCATGAGTGCCAAGCGTGGATAAGGAGCACAGATGCCATGGCCACAGTGTCCAGTGGGAATGCTGAACATCCTGCTGCACTTCTGGGAGCAGCTGGGCACCCATGGAAGACCTGGGGCCAAGGATGGGCAACAGAGAAAAGGAGCAGGAGCAGGGAAAAGGAGCAGGAGCAGAGAAAAGGAGCAGGAGCAGGGAAAAGGAGCAGGAGCAGAGAAAAGGAGCAGGAGCAAGGAAAGGAGCAGGAGCAGAGAAAAGGAGCAGGAGCAGGGAAAAGGAGCAGGGGCAGAGGAAAGGAGCAGGGGCAGAGGAAAGGATCAGGAGCAGGGAAAAGGAGCAGGAGCAGGGAAAAGGAGCAGGAGCAGAAGCGTTTCCATGGGCCCCAGCCATATGATGGGCCAGAAATGCAGAGGCCAGAGCTGGAGGGAGATAAATCACCCCAAGCAATGGAAAGTGCAATGGTCTGCAAGGCTTATCTGGGCTTTGATGTGTCACTGAACTGTGCAGAAGCAGGGCCCGTGTGGAATTCACCCCCCAGGCCATGAGCAGTGTCCGGGCTGTCACAGCCCCAGCCCGTGGGACACCGGGGCCATTGGCACAGCCTGACCCTGCTGCAGCTCCCTGGGGAGCTGGGGCAGCAGCTCAGCCCCTCCTGCTCTCCTCCCCCTCTCCCCCTCCTTGCAAACTTTGGGGTTGGTGCTGCTGGGCAAGGAGAAAATGAATCCTGGGTCTGATTCTTGGGGTGGTGGCAGCAGGCTGGGGGGACAGTGGGGCTGTGGGGTGTCCTGACAACCATCTAGGGGGGCCTTTTGGAGATGTGGGTCCCAAACTGCCAAACCATCACACATCTACAGGGTTTGTTCATAACTTGTGTCCATTTATTCCCTTTCTTTAGGCATTGAGGATTTTTAGAATGGTTTAGATTGCAAGGGACCTTAAAGCCCATCCCATTGCATCATCCCAGGCTGCTCCAAGCCTTGTCCAACCCAGTCTTGGACACTTCCAGGGATCCAGGGGCAGCCACAGCTGCTCTGGGCAGTGCCAGGGTCTCCCCAGCCTCTCAGGGAGGAATTCCTTCCTTTCCCTGTACTCCTGCTAAGGTGAGCCACCCAATCCCACCTGCAGCTCATTCCCAGTGCCCCCAGCCTGTCCCAGGTGGGATGGATCTCATCCCCTCCTTCATTTCTCCAAAGACAATTCCCTGGACTCTCCAAAGCAGGACCAGGCACGGCCAGGGCTGCAGAGACAGAAACGCTGCAGGTCCTGCCCCAAACCCAGAGCAGGGGCTGCCAGCAGCTCCAAAGGGAACAGTCAATCCCAGCCCTGCCCTTGCCATGGATAAACTGAGGGATCCCCTGGAGTGCTTCCAAAGCCGTGGGGATGTGACACTCGGGGACATGGCTCTGGCACTGCTGGGGTGTGACGGTGTTCACAGGGGTGTGAGGATGAGGGAAGAGATGAGGATCTGACTCCATGTTTCAGAAGGCTGATTTATTATTTTATGATATATATTATATTAAAACTATACTAAAAGAATAGAAGAAAGGATTTCATCAGAAGGCTGGCTAAGAATAGCAAAAAAAGAATGATAACAAAGGCTTGTGTCTGGGACAGAGTCTGAGCCAGCTGACTGTGATTGGCCATTAATCAGAAACAACCACATGAGACCAATCACAGATGCACCTGTTGCATTCCACAGCAGCAGATAATCAATGTTTACATTTTGTTCCTGAGGCCTCCCAGCTTCTCAGGAGGAAAAATCCTAAGGAAAGGATTTTTCATAAAAGATGTCTGTGACACTGGGGGAATGGTTGGACTTGCTGATTTTGAAGTTCTTTTCCCAACCCTAAAACATTCTGGGGTCCCAGGGCTGCAGCCTCTGGCCATGGGGCTGCTGTTGGCCAGAAGATGGTGCTGGAAGGAAGGGGATGAAGCCTTTGCTCCACTCCGCTCCTGCCAGCAGAGGAGAGCTCAGACCTTTCCTTTTCTTCCCCTCCTTCTTCCTCGAGGAATCCCTGTGAAAATAACTGGGCACATTTAATGGTCCCAGTCCCACCCCACAGCACCCACCGGGTTATTTATTGCATCCAGCGGGGTCCTGAGAGCTCCGCTGCAGTAACCCGAGCCTGGAGGCTCCGGCAGCTTCTGGGCAGACGGCTCTCTAATGGAAGCACAGCCCTGATGGATAATGGTTTTAAGCTGATTTATTTTTCCCCAGGATCCTTCTCAGAACATCCTCCTGTCAGGCTGGGCCGGGCCAGGCTGCCCCACAGTGGGGAAACTCTGGGGATTTCCCCCAAAAGCAGCACAGGGGGACACCTCACCCTGGGGAAGGGCTTTTGGGGGGTTTAAAGGTTTGCCCTTTTGGCAAAGGCTGTGAAATGCAGGGCTTGGTTTATCCTGCTGCAGTTTGGAGCACTGAGAGGGACCAATCTTCTTTTTATTTATGACTCAATATATGTTATGTTCTTATAGGGGCTGTCCCAAGGAAGGCTTTGCCTGGCAGCCAACCAGGGCAGAGAAATCCTACAAGACTGGGCTGTGAGCAGCACCTGCCACAGGTTGGTGATGCAAATTCCTGGATATCTGCCAAAAAAAACCACCAAAAATTCCCACCAAAAAAATGTGCTTAAAAAGTGTGCCAAAAATTCCTGCCAAAACAGTCTGCTAAAAAAGCCCACCAAAAATTCCCATCAAAAAAGTCTGCTTTAAAAGTGTGCCGAAAAGCCTGCTGAAAATTCCTGCCAAAAAAGTCTGCCAAAAATGTGCACCAAAAAAAAGCCCACCAAAAACGTGCAGCAAAAAGCCTACCTAAAATTCCTGCCAAAAATGTCCACCAAAAATGTGTGCCAAGAAATGAGCACCATAAAAAAAAGCCCGCCAAAAACACCTGCCAATAAAAGCTCGCCAAAAACATCTGCCAAAAAAAGCCAACCAAAAATATCCCCCCAAAAAAACCCTCCAAGAAAAGCCCTCTGAAAACATCTGCCAATAAAATCTGGCCAGAAGTGCCCACGAAGCACTTTTTTAGAGGATTTTTTTAGGGGATTTCATTATGAAAACACCTCCAATATCCCATTTTATGAAATGTTGGTGTCTGGGGAGCTTTGTGGGCTCCTGCACAGGAGCTCTGCTGCCATGGGCATGGGTGTGGGAGCAGCCTCGGCACTCAAACACAGCCCACGGACACACAGTGGGAGCTGTTTTATCTCTGGGCACGAGCAGGGATCACCTGTGGGGGCTGCTCAGCCCCTCCACCCCTTGGGTTCTCCTCCCTGTGGTCCCGTGTCCCTGCCTGCACCTGAGGGAAGATGTGAGCTTGTGTGTAACAGACAACTGAATGGGTATTAACCTTTGGAATGGGTCTGGATGTCTCTAGAAGCTTTGGGCAGCAGGTTTGGTGCAGAGCCCACGCAGTCTGGCTCCTGACAGAGTCAAGGGTCTGCACAAGTCTGATCTTCTGAACTTTGGGGTGAAACAGCGGGTTCAAGGGGTGAATATGGGGTAAGCAGCTGGAAAGGCTGCACCTTCCTGGTACCTCCCAGTGGGGGAAGGAAGAGGACAACAAATGGCCAGGAGTTCGGGATAAAAGGAGGCTGAGCCCTTCCAAACTCAGAGAGAGAAAACCCCACAGGTGTGTGCCCCAATGGACTCTCTCCCTCTGCCCAATAAAGTTGCAGGACTCCTCTGTGTCCTTTTTTGGACATAAACCTCTGGTTTGTGATTTTCCTGATGGAAGGAACAGCAGGCTGGTGCTGTGTGGAAATGGTGCCCAGCCCAGCACGGACCCACACGGACATACCGTCCATCTGACAGACAGACAGACAGACAGACACACAGACAGGCCTCTTCTGGGAGCCTGTCCCTGCCTGCTGTTTCTTTCTCTGTGTCTCATTTTCCCCTCTCTGCTCTTTTTTCCCATCCCCCTTTAGCAGGAACGCTTTCCCTTTTTTATCAATACGCAGTTCTCAGATATAATATTGCCATGTTTGCGTTTATTTTCATCTGAGCAATCCATCAAAAAGGATCCATCCTAACTCTCCCTTTCACAGCAGAATGGGACAGGCACAGGTCTGTCCTGGGGCAAACCCCCCCTGGAGCCACAGGGGCATCTCTGGTGCCTCTGGAGCATCTCTGGTGCCTCCGGAGCTGCTCCCTTGGCTGCTCCCTGATTCCCCTGCCCGCAGAGCCTGGCAATGCCACAGGGATCCCCGTTCCCACTGGAGGGGGATAAGCTGCCCCAGTGCCAAGGGAAAAGGCCCCAAAGCCATCAACCACCCCAGGGCAGCTCCTTCCCTCCTCCCCACATGCTCCTGCTGAGCTGGGCTTGGCAGCAGAAACTGTGGAATGGTTTGGTTGGGAATGACATTAGAGATCATCCAGTGCCATGGCAGGGACACCTCCCACTGTCCCAGGCTGCTCCAAGCCCTGTCCAGCCTGGCCTTGGGCACTGCCAGGGATCCAGGGGCAGACACAGCTGCTCTGTGCCAAGGCCTGCCCACCCTCATAGTAAGAATATTTTTTCCTCATATTTAATAAAATCTGGCCCTCTTTTAGTTTAAAATCATCACTCTGTCCCCGAGGTGGGAGTGGGACTGGGGCTGGGATGTGCCCCAGGATCATGGGAAAGTGGCTTTGGGGTCTGAAAGTGGTTTTGGAGCTCTGGGACCTCCACAGCCCCCAGCTCCTGACCTGTGGAGCCAAGCAGGGATGCTGGAGGGGAAAAGCTGAGCTGAGCCAAAGCTGGTTTGTTCCCTGCATATCCAAAAACCCCAATTCCCAAGGGCTTCTCCCCAGCCTGGGCAGTGCCAGCACTTGGGGCTGTGCCCTTCCCGTGGCTGGTTGCCCCCAAACTCCCACAGAAGGGGGAGAGCAGGGGCTGAGGGGCGCTGACTCTTTGGGATGAGTGTTACAGAGTGGGTGGGAGCAGGCTGGAATTTATTCTGAGCTTGTCAGAGGATGAAATCATCCTCCTGCAGGGTGAGGATTGATGGCTGTGGCTCTCCAAGCCCTCACACTGGGCAGGTGAGTGGGTCCCAGGTGTTGTGTGACGCCCAGGGCAGCAGCAGGGAGGGGATTGTCCCTCCCTGTGTCTCAGGGCACCTGCAGGACCACTGTCCCTTCTGGAGGGGGGGTCCTCACTCTGGACATCCTTTCAGCTGCAAACCATCTCCACTGGGATCCCCGGGCCTATTATAGGCTGATTAAATATTAAAACAATTCATTTTGTACTTAAACTGTTCCGAAGGCTCCTGCTGACGAGGACTTTGAAGTCTGCGGTGCGAGGCTTTGCTCTCATTCCCTCCCTGCTCCATCCCCTCCTTCCACACCTTTTCCCAGGCAGGAGGGAGGGCAGGGCAGCTCTGGCTGGGTCTGTCTGTCTGTCCCAGGGATGGGATCTGGCCTGAGGGTGTGTTGGTCCCTGTGTGGGAGCTCCATGGTGCTGCTGGAGCAGGAGGAAAGCTCTGGGTGCTGATCCCAGGGACCAGGGTGGACTCTGGGCAGAGCTCAGCAGCTGCCTGGACGTGGCTGCTCAAGGAGAAGGGGCAGTGAAGGCCTTGCCCTGGTCCTGCTGGTGCCCTGGGAGCTGAGGGCAGCTTTCATGCCAGGGAGGTCTCTGCTGGTTTTCCTGTGCTGCTCTTTCCAGGCACTCCAGGAGTCATTGGATGCCTCCAGGATCTGAGTCTGGATCATCCTAATTGTGGGTGACCCCCAGGGCGACACCCCTGGTGTCCTGCAGGGAGGGACACCCACCTGCAAAGAGCATTCCAGGGTGGGAAGGCAGGATGGATGTGGAGAGCTGGTGCCTACACCAGAGGGACTGAGGATGGAGATGTGGGAGAGGCACCCTGGGGTCCGTGACAGTCCCTTCAAGGGACGGAGCTGAGTGAAGGAAGGAAGGACAGCTCCTGGGAATGAGGGATTGCTCAGGGTCTGCTGGGGCAAGGTCCAGGGTGGGACCCCACCAGAAGGATGTCTGAGCACCTCAGAGCTTCCATTTCCAGCTGCAACCTCCCTGTTTGTGCCCTGACCCCAGCTCAGGAGCCCGAGCATCCCGAGGACCTGAACTTCCCCCTGCAGAGGGAGGAGAATGGGAGTGGTGAATATTTCCCCTCCCCAGCTGGATCTGGCCTCCTTCCGACCTCCCTCCCCCTTCCCCAGTGCCATCCTCTCCATCTGCAGGATGTGAAATGCAGCAAACTCTCAGCAGAGCTCATTACTCCGGGCCGCTGCTCTGAGCGGGGCTGAAAGGTCCTGCTCGTAATGATTGCGGGTGATTTGTATTTAAGGCACTTGGCTTTCAGATGCTGCCAGGGGGAGGGGAAATTAAATAATTGAAAGCTGTGGGGAAGGGAAGGAGAGAGCTCTGGATGGAGGGAGAGGACCAGAGTTTCTCCTGATCCAGAAGTGTTTCGGTTCGCCTGCATCGGCCGCACGGGTGCAGCTTTAAAAGGATTGAGGAAAATCTTCCTCTTGTTCCATGCAGGGTCAGAACGTGATCCAGGGATTGATGGATGCCCCAGGGATGGCACAGCTGGCCAATGGGGCAAAAGATCTGACCCAGGTGGGACAGGGGACCCTGTGCCCTCCATGTCCTGGTGGGACGTGGCTGCCTTGGCCACACTGACTGCTCCTCTTCCCCACTCCCTGCCTCTGGCACACTCCAGGCAATCAGGGCACTTTCCCAGCCTGGCAGAGGGTGTGAGGAAGGCTGGAGCCCACGGTGATGTTCCCTAGCTGGGCAGGACAGAGCTGGAGCCCCAAAGGCACCATCTGAAAACTCACAGTGAAAGCCTCAAGGTGTTTGTGAAGGTCTCAGAGCAAAAGAAAACCCAGGGCAAACTCTGTGAGGTGGGTGGGGAAGCTGAGACATGCAGGGTGGAAACAAACTTCTGGGAAAAGGGCAGGTGGGTTCTGTTGTTTACCTGGAAGTTCAAGCTGGGATGGGCAGCTCAAACTTATCTAAAGCAATGTTGTTCGCCTTTCATACACCAAAGGTCCTTTCAGCCTAATTGCTTCTCTCTTTTTTTGACCAAATTGCCAAAAAATCCACCAGTCTGGTCTGGTTCTACCTGAAATTAAATGCACCTGTACACTGCAGGGTTGTGGCTCCTGCTCCTCTCCCAGCTGCTGCCAGAGCCTGGGCTCACCAGTGCCCCTGGGTGTTTTGGGGTTTGACCCTAGCCTGTGGCTCCTGGAAAGCAGAGCAGCCTCACAGAGCCCCTCTCCACCTGAACTTGGAGTTTGAGCTCCAAACCCATCTTTAACCTCGACCCAAACTCGTGCCTGGCTGCAGGGGCTTGGGGGAAGCTGCTCCCAGTCTGGGGAACCCACGGATGCTGCTGCCCTTGCCGGGCCCTAATGAGCTCCTGATGCTTCCAGGAGGGGGCAGGTGGCCCTTTAGGCTCGGGTTTAGGGCTGGGAAGGGGAATTTTCCTTTAGCCTGGTCAGTGAAGATCACAGAACCAGCTCAGCTCAGCCTGCTCTGGGCTAATGAGCCAGGAGAGGGCTGTGCAATGAAGGTCAGGAATCAATAGCCTGGGAAGATCTGATGCTTTTCCACAAGCCCTTCATGTATTTCCCAGCTCTTTGCAGAAAGCAGGGAAGTCTTAGGAGCCTCCCCTAAAGTCTGGTGTTTAACCCTTGTGTGTTTTCCCCTCCAGCCCAGTTTTCCCTCCCAAGGTGAGATTCCCACAGTGCCACCCTCCCACAGCATCACCTTTTCTCCCAAAAAAGAGGTGGAGGTGTGTGCTGGCTCTCTTGCAGAGAGGGAAGTCTAAGAAAATTAGTTTTTCTTAGTCCCATTGTCACAAAATTCACTTCTGGGCTAGAGACTGGGAGAGCAAAGGGCTGGGAGGGGTGATAATTCCCTGATGTTGGCAGCACTGTACCCAAATACACCTTTCCTTGCAATCTCTTGGGAAAACTCTCTCCTACTGATTTTGGGGTGAGCACAAACAGCATTTTGTGGTCCCTGCCCCCACGTGGCTCTGTCTGTGGCTGGTGCCCTTGGAGTGTCTGGCCATTCCTGCCTCACTCCCTCCATCCTGCTCTCCCTGCAGCCTGCTTCCTTTCCTTTCCTTTCCTTTCCTTTCCTTTCCTTTCCTTTCCTTTCCTTTCCTTTCCTTTCCTTTCCTTTCCTTTCCTTTCCTTTCCTTTCCTTTCCTTTCCTTCCCTTCCCTTTCCCTTTCCCTTTCCCTTTCCCTTTCCCTTTCCTCTTTCCCTTCCTCTTTCCTTTCCTTTTCTGCTGCATCCCTGCTGGATGTCCCTGAGGGACCTGCAGGTCTCCCATTCCCACTGTGGATCACAGCCATGAAAAGAAGAGTGAAAGAAAAGTGTTTAGAGAAAATGCTTCCATGTTTTTATGGCTCCAGCAGTGGGAATTCTGGATCTCTGCTCCAAATGTGTGTCCTTTTCTGGTGATCCTCACATCCCATGACAACTCCCAGCCAGCATCTTTGGGAGTGGGAAGGCAGAGCCTAATTAAAGCAGGTTTAATTAAGCCTGCTGCCAGGCAAGTCACCCCCATCCATCCCATTTTGGCTTCTCTGGGTGGTGAACTTGGAGCTTGTACTTGGAGTTTGGGGTTAAAATCATCCAGGGATGGGGAGAAATCACCCAGCACACCTGGAAGGGGAAGTGGGTGCCCTTCATGTGCTTCCTGATAACCCTTATTGCCCTGAATTTACTGGGGAAATAATTAGGTGATATGTAAAAATAATGACAGTAACAACAGCAACAATAATAATAACAATGATATTAACAATATTATTAATAATAATAGAGACCCAGGGGGTTTACAGAGCATTGTATCAGTAAAAACATTTTCCTGAGGACCCAAATCCATGGTAAACACTCTATCACAGAGCTGCACAAGAACAGCTGGAATGAGCCCTAAATATTTATTATTAATAGCAAAGCTGTTTATTTTTTACATATTAAATAGGTCATATCTCATCTAATAAAACCTCAGGGCTGGCTCTGCTCTCTGGGAGAAGGATTTTGCTTTGTGGTGTGAGCAGAAAGAGGGAATGCAGGAGCTCCTGCTTGGGCTGGACAAGCTGGGATCACAACCCGAGTTCCAGCCTTTGGATTTGCGGGAAGATTCCTGCCTGGGTAAGTGCATGGCTGCTCCTGGCATCTCCCAGGACGTGGGCTAGAAATGTGACCAAGAGGTGTGGATACAGGTCCAGCCCATCCAGGGATTCCCTGTGTCAGGATGGATAAACCACTTAAACCCCAGACGGGGCTGGAGTCTGGAAATGGGATTGCACCTTTGGGATCCCCCGAGTGACTGGGAGGCACATGGTGACAGCAAAAGCTCTTTCTCCCCTTCTGAGACATCATTAAGCAAATATCCACGAACCTTCCCGAGCTCCAGAGCCTGAATTCCTGAAGTTTGCTGGATGCTTAAGTGCATCAGGACTTAATTGCTGCCAGGTCCAGGTGTCGGGGGGGAAATGAGTGTGTTGCACAACCCCCCATCATTTCATCCCCCTTCCAATGGCATTAACCCCACATCAATCTCCCCAGGCCTCCCAGGAGCTGGGAAAAGCTGGGCACCCCCATGGAATTTCCTTGCAAGTGCAGTGCAGCCCCTAATTCCAGACCTGGACGTGGATACAGCAGCAGGCTCTGCCCTTCCCCACAGCTGGGCGTGTGGAGCCACCCCTACAAAACTGGGGAAGGAATTCCTTCCTGGAGGGTGGGGACAGCAGCACCTGGGGTGGCCCAGAGCAGGGACAGCAGGGCCAGCCATCCTCACTCTGAGAGAGCAGGAGTGAATGTGGCTGCAACCACAAACGTGGGATTGACCAATTCCTGGGCTGCTTTGGGAGCAGAAATGTCTTCCAAAAGCCCAAATATTTCATTTTCAGGGTCATTGGAGGCACTCAAGAGCTTTCCCAGAGACTGTCAAACCCTTCCGTTAGGACCAGAGAAAATGGCCTCAAGTTGTGCCAGGGGAGGTTTAGAGTGGATTTGGGGTCTTAGGGAAAAGATTTTCATGGAAAGAGCTGTGGGAAGCATGGAAAGGTGTTCATGACCAGCCCTGGGCAGTGTGGATTCCCCATCCCTGGGGCAATACCAGACCTGTGGATGTGGCACTTGGGGACAGGGGTTACTGGTGGCTTTGGCAGAGCTGGGAGAACGGTTGGACTCAATGGTCCTGGAGGGCTTTTCCAACCTGAAATGTTCTGTGATCCCATCAAAACCCCATTTCCCACCCGCCCGTGGTCCCACCATCACCAGCACTGTGAGAACAGTTGGACTGGATGGTCTCAGAGAGCTTTTCCAACCTGAAATGTTCTGTGATCCCATCAAAAAACCCATTTCCCACCTGCCTGTGGTCCCACCATCACCAGCATTGGGAGAACAGTTGGACTGGATGGTCTCAGAGGGTTTTTCCAACCTGAAATGTTCTGTGATCCCATCAAGAACCCCATTTCCCACCCACCCATGGTCCCACCATCACCAGCACTGGGAGAACAGCTGAACAGGGCTTTTCCAACCTGAAATGTTCTGTGATCCCATCACAAACCCCATTCCCCACCTTCCCATGGTCCCACCATCACCGGCTGCTCCACCACGTGTGCAGACCCTGCCGTTCCTCTGGCAGCTCCAGCGCCTGTCCAGGCTCCTTCCCTGCTCCTGCAAACTCTTCCTGGCACATTTCCATGGAATGCAGAGCCCCACAGAGCATTTCCATTTAAAACAAGGCTGGAAGCTCCATCAGGAGCCTCCCTCCGAGGGCCGCGGAGCCTCGGCAGCATCATGTCAGTAATTTGTTCTACATTGGTGATAATAAGCCATAAGAACATAAACACAGGCAGGGCTTTGTGTGGAGAAGTTTTTTTTCCTCCTTTTTTTTTTCTTCTTTTCCCTTTTTTTTTTCCCCTAAAGGAACCTCTGAGGTGGGGGGGGGAAGAAAAAAAAAAGGCATGAATGATTCATCGGTGTGAGGGGGGAAAAAGGCGGAGAGAGGGAGAGAAAGAGAGAGAGAGAGAGATTAAGAGAGAGGAGCTTCAAAGTGACTGGAGAGGATTTGAAGTGCTGAGCGTTCCTGGGCTGGGCAGAGCAGCAATTCACCAGAGAGGCCCCATCAAGCTCCCTCCGCCCCGGCCTCATCCCGGCTGCCTCCTCCTCCTCCTCCTCCTCCTCTCCGGAAAAAGCAGCCTCCAAATCACAGGTTCAAAGTTCAGCATCATCTAATGATGGGAAGGCCTCCCAGCCCCTCTGTGAGTGGCATCTGTTTATAGACATGGCCCTTCCCTGGTGATTTAGCCTGGCTTAAAATAATTTTAAAAAGAAAATACTTATATATATATATTAGAGGAGGAGGAAGTGTGGAATGAGATGCAGGGCTCCATTTAAAAAAAAAATTATAAAAGAAACTACTGGTGGTGAGGTGCCTTTGATTCTGAATATTAAAAAAGGCCGCTGGATTTCAATGTAATGAGAATATTAACAGTGCTGCCTTGATTTGTATTCACCGGCCACCCCAGGCAGGCTGGGCAGCGGGGAGGGAGGCACAGCTCACTCCAGGCTGGAGCTGCCACCCTGGGCAGGGCTGTGGGAGATGGAGGGACCAGCCCTGCCTCTCCCATCTCATGGAATGGGGTGGGCACTTCCAGAGCCATCCCTGGGCTGGTGGAACTGGTGCTGTCACCACCAGCATGGTCAGAACTCAATATCCCTTCCCAGGGAAATTCAGGCATTTTGAAGCAGCATTTTGGGTTCATTCAAGGGGAGTCGGAGGCCAGGTTTAGAGAAGGTGGTAGTTAGGAATTAAAGGGGGGTTAGATGGGATTTGGGATGGAATTCCTGGCTGGGAGGGTGGGCAGGTCTGGCACAGGTGCCCAGAGCAGCTGTGGCTGCCCCTGCATCCCTGGCAGTGCCCAAGGCCAGGCTGGACACTGGGGCTGGAGCACCTGGGACAGTGGGAGGTGTCCCTGCCATGGCAGGGGTGGCACTGGATCAGCTTTAGCATCACTTCCAAGCCAAACCATTCCATTATTCCACAACTCTATGACTTCCTTGTCCATGGGATTCAAGTCTTGAAACAATAAATTTCTTTTTAATTTCGTCCAGAGAGCCATTTGGTTCCTGCTCCTCCTGTTGCCATTGAACTGAGCACCTGTGCACTAAGATAAATCTGAGAGAGGGACAAGTGACATTCACGAGTCCTGCAAGACCCATTATTGCTCCTGTGTCACAAAGTAAATGGCCCAATGATGAATGGCTAATTAGCAATTCAGTCTATTTTATTAATCAAAGGCCATGCCATTCACTGGCCTAATGAAAGAGTTTGATGTTTTAATATTTCTGAAAAAGGAAAAAAAGAAAAGATCTCAGGACTAATTAGAGGAGAAGCTGATTTTAGAAGAAACATCTTAAATTATTGCTTGACTGAAATAAGGGTATCAAACACTGCAAATCTCCCAATTTGGGAATGAAAAGAACAGAAAATAAAATCAGAGGCTTGAAAATAAAGTTAAAAAAAGAGCACAGTTGTCCATTCTGTCATGTCAGAATATGTCAAGACGTCATCAGAAGTCACAAGTAGTGTATATGTATAGCTCTGAACAAAATAGAAAGAAATCGTATTGAACAAATAATTCCATTACAAATATTCGACCACAGCTAATATTTAATTAATAACAAGGTGGACTTTCAGGGATTTCTAACTTATTTTTGGGAAGTGCAATATTCTAAAGACTTGGGTAGGCTTTCCCAATCCAACCCATTCCATGAAACATTCCACGCCCTCGTAAGCTGGAAATGCCAGGAGGGGGATCAAGCACAGCACTTCTGTTTTGTCAGAAGTCCCTTCAAAATCTCATCTCCATGTGACAAACAATGGCCAAGGACTGATGGAAAACCCATTTTATCAACTCCCAGCTCCTCATTACCAGAGTCTGGGTGAAGCCACAGACTTTTATCAGAGGGAAGGGAAGCTGTGGAAGTGGTTGAATTCCACGGGGCTCCAGCTGGGAGCTGGGCAGGGGTGTTGCCATTGTAATGGGATTTCCCCCAGAGGAAAATTCCCCCTGCAATGCCCAGAGACAGCAGAAAACACAATTAACTCCACTGGAGGAGCCTTAAGCCCACTTTCCTTGAGTGTTGTGTAATTAAAACCTCAGCCTTGTTAATACATTAGTGAGATGTTTGCATATAATTCATCAAATGTTTATGAAAATGCGTAACAAATAATCCTGACAAACAAGTTGCTTAATTGAGAGAAGGGCTGGGAAGCCTTGTGAATTTTTAATAAAAAGGGGGAAGGAAGCACACTACATTAATCAGACAAAGTTATCTCATTCAATATTTTCAAGTGGCTTCTCCAGCACACATTTTATTTCATGTGTTGCACAAAAGGAACGTCTTGGTCCTCCAGTGAGATTTGCAGAGCAAACCCAAACGGGCCCTTGGCTGGAGGCACTCCCTCTGTTACTGATCAAAACCCCAGTTTTTCATTCTCAGATAACAGCACTGAAGCCTGGCTGGGATTTTTCACTTTGTGTGTCGGAAGAGGACCCTGTGTGTCTTTGCGCAGGTTGTTGAGAAGCAGAGATGGTGTCAGAACTCACAGCCCAGAGCTCCCATCCAACCCTGCCCTCTTGCAGCCACTCTCCCCTGTCCTGTCACTCCATGCTCCTGTAAATTCTCCATCTTCCCTGTAGGATTCTTTCCCACCACGTCCATCTCCTCTTGCAGAGAGAGTCCACAGCTCCTCAGGTCTCCCCATCAGCACAAGAAATCTCCCCCAGGGAGGGAGGAGCACCATGAGGAGAGAGCATCTGACCCCAGAGCATCCAGGGCTGATCTGATCCCATTGTTTCCTCCAGCTCCTCACAATCCCCTGGGATCCCACAAACCTTTACCCTGGATCTGCTGTTCAGCATCCATGGGTCAGCCTGAGCCTCCTCATCTTCCTCAAACATTGGTTTGGTGTAAGCTTGTATGGACAGGAGAAAGAGCAAGGCTGGGAGTGGAGGGGAGAGGAAGGGAGGAACAGAAGGAGAGAAGGGATGGGAAAGGAGGGTTTGGGATGGGAGAGGTGGAGATTCACTGTGGGTGTTAACAGGAGCCCAGGTGTGGATCACAGCGCCAACACCACGCCATGCTTTGGTCTCCTGGCAGATCCTCCATGGTCTTCCTCCAGCCCTGGCTGTTCCTCCCCTCTCCTCGTGGCTCCTGCCATCCTGGCTGGAAGCAGGCAGGAAAAGCTGCAATTGGGAACCTGAGGTGGAGATTGCTCAGCCCCAACAAAGCCCACCCTGGCACGTTTGCCTGCACTCCCAAAGTGCTCCCACTGAGCAAGCCAGGGATGAGGAACCAGAGACTCCGTGGTTTAAAAAGCTCCCAGCCCAGAGTCAGCATTTCTGCCCTGCCCTGCCTCATGGATTATTCAGCAGGGGACTTGTTGATGCACACTTACATTCTGCTCCCAGTGGAGCTGATGATCTTCCTGCCTCAGAACGGCCTCTGCTCCCTCCCCACCACGGGGAACGGTGGCTGGAGCAGGGCTGGGCTCACCTCTGGCATGTCCAGGATGGGGATGGAGCACGGAGCTCCTGGCCATGGCTGCTGCTGGTGGCAAGGCCTGGGGGCAGCAATGGGAGAGGGGTCCATGGGAGGGAGAAAAGTGGGAGAAGTGCAGTGGGAAGTGAGTGGTGTTAATGAAATATTCAGCAGTGGTGGGCCTGAACGCATTGCCGAAATTGCAGAAGCAGGGATGATTAATATTTCACAGGGTAAGCTGCCACTTGGCTGCTTTCTGCACACAGATTCCACCCCCACATGCACACACACCCCTTCCTCCTCCTCCCCACCCTCCTCTGCTCCCCCAAACTCTGCCTCCACCCCTGCCCTGGCTCCAGCTGATGGCTCCCACCACGGCTGGGGAGGTTCCTGGCCCCTCCATGAGCTCTGCCCAAGGGACACCAGGTCCCAGAGTGGCCTGGTGGGAAAGGCACCAGCAGGAGGGGGGAGGGAGCCGAGGGAAAGCACATAATTTATTTTTCATGGGGATGGGAGAGCAGGTTGTCCTATTTAGTCACATTAGATGCTCTGTTAACACAACAGGAAGGAAAAAAAGAAAAGGGGATGAATAAATGCTTGGAGCTGAAGAAGGCTGTTCCTGGCTTCTCTGGGAAAAGGGGCCTGGGCTTTCAGCAGTTAAGTGTTTTGGCTCTGGATGAGCCTCCCATAGGTGTCCCACGTAGAGGATGGGAGTTAAGGAGTCAGGGAATGTGAGGCTCTCCATCAGCTGGTTCGGTGCAGGTGGAATGTTTGGCCCAGGTGTGGTGTTTGGGACATTTCCACCCTTCTGGTGAGGAGACAGGTGGGTCCCAGCAGATGGAGGAGCTCACCATAAGCATCCTCAGAAGAAGCTCAGTGCTTGACTTCTTGGAAACAAGAAGCTTTGGGGTGACCTCATCATGGCCTTCCAGGGGTTTAAAGGGCTCCAAGAAAAATGGAGAGAGACTTTGTACAAGGAATGGAGGGACAGGATGCAGGGAATGGCTCCCACTGCCAGAGGGCAGGGCTGGATGGGATATTGGGAATTGGGAACTGTTCCCTGGCAGGGTGGGCAGGGTGCCCAGAGCATCTGTGGCCGCCCCTGGATCCCTGGCAGTGCCCAAGGCCAGGCTGGACACTGGGGCTGGAGCAGCCTGGGACAGTGGGAGGTGTCCCTGCCAGGGCCGGGGTGGCACTTTGAGGTCCTTCCAACCCAAACCATTGCATGGCTCTGGGATTCTCCCTGCCCTGGTGTGTTCCTGTTGTGCCCACCCAGCCTGGCAGGGGCACAGAGCCCATCCCAGCCACCCCTCCTGGAGCTGCTGCCCCGCTGGGACCGGGGTCACTCAGGGCAGAGGCAGCTCCTGAAGCTGAGGTGGGCAAAGGCAGCAGGAGGAGCCCTTTGCAGAGCCCCAGTCTGGGCAGAGCAGACGCCTGGATTTCCATTGTGTAAGCGGGGATTTGTCCAGGATGGTGGAGGAACAACTCAGATTAGAAAGGAATAAAGAGTGAATTCTTCCTTCCTCCCAGGAGCCTTCCCTGCAGGACAAAGGTCAAGTGCATTGTGTGGCAGTGTTTGGATTCAGAATAAAATAAGTGACAAGGGCACAAACCTGGGGCATGCACAGGGACTGAATAAAGAGGAGTGTGGGTGAGGCAGCAGAAAGCAGCCCCTCACCCTGGGGGTCATTAACATGTGCAGGAGGTGACCTGGTGACATGGTACAGGGGACAGGGACACCGGTGTGAGGCATTTAAATGCTGCCCTGAGCATATTCAGCTATTGATAAGAGCAGATTTCTGAGCACAGCTGTAGGGGAAGTGACCAGCTCCTCTGGAGAAGGGAGAGTCTGCTCAAAGAGTTGGCTGGAATTTACTCCCAGCTCTGTTCTGCACTTCTCCATGGAAATTGGGGGCTTTGTCGGTTTCTCCCTTCAGATTGTCCCCCCACCCCACATGGATTCTTTAGGCAGAGCTCAGTCATCAATTCCTAAAGAGGGCTCAGCATAAAGCCTGAAATGCTGGTTGACGTGGGATTTGTCCACAACTTCTGTAGAGGGAGAACTTCCTAACTCAGTGAAATCCTGGTGAATGATGCTGATGACCTCAGGAAGTTCCTCCTTTCTTGTGAAGCTGGATCAAACCTAAACCACAGCCAGCTAAAGATCTGTTCTTTGGGATGTCCCCCCTTCCCCACCTCTGTGCCCAGCTCAGCTCAGGGCTGGTGCCCAGCTGGGTACCAGACCCTGCACACCCTGGCACTGTGGTTCAGGCTTCAGGATGAAGAGTTCCTTACACTATTGACTGATTCTATTAATTATTTAAAGTCAAGAGCTTTTTTGAGGTTCTCTCTTCTCTTTCTGAACTCAGATTGAGAGACCTTTTCTTAGAGCTCAGGTTTATTGGGGCTGCTCCATAGCAAAACCAGGCTTGAGCAGCAGGCCCTGGCCTGGGGATGGATCTGGGTTTGGGATTTTAGTTTGGAGTTCTTCCATGCTGTGACACAGCTGTTCCTGGAAAATTTGAGATGTTCTTTGGAGATGTGCAGGAGAAATCTGATGGAATAAATAATATAAGAGAGTTTCACCCATCTGCCTCAAAGCCACAGAAATATTTGGTGTCAGGGCAGGTGAGCTGGGTCTAAACAGCATCAGAACTCCTCAACCATTACCTCACCCAAATTCCTCATCCTTCCTTTTGATTGCATCCTGAGACCTTTTGTTCAGATTCCCTGTTTATAATGCCATCGATTCCCTTGAAGACTGTTCAGTGGCTGTGGAAAAAAACCCAAAATTCTGCTCGTGGGGTTCCCCTCCTGCCTGGGGTGAGCTGCAGCCCCAGAGGGAGCAGGTGAGTCTTGGTTTGGAATCCTCGTGCCCAGATTTTATCAGCACTCCTTGAATCAGGCTTCTTGGAGACCTTCATGGGGAGAAGCCCCAGGCAAAGCCTGACAGAAAGGCCCAGTTTAACCTCCCTGGCCATGACACCAGGGAATATTTGGGGGCAGCAGAGGAGCTGTTACACCAAGGCCAGCTCCGAGTGCCGGGCCTGGCAGCCAAGGATCAGTGAGGGACTGCCCCAAGCACTCCCAGCTGTGAGGGGAGCCCAGCTCCCTGCTCAGATCACTGCCCCTCCTCAGAGCCCGAGATATTGATTCTGATAATGACATTCCTCCCCACAGGAGGGGCCACACCCGCCCTTGCTGCTGTGACACTGGGCCTTGACACTGAGCTGTGACACCGGGCTGGGACACCAGGCTGTGATGCCAAGCCGTGACACTGGGCTGAGACACCGGGCTGGGACACTGGGCTGTGACACAGGGCTGTGACACTGGGCTGTGACACCAGGCCGTGACACCAGGCTGTGACACTGGGCTGTGACACGGGGCTGAGACACCGGGCTGTGACACCAGGCCGTGACACCAGGCTGTGACACAGGGCTGAGACACCGGGCTGTGACACAGGGCTGTGACACAGGGCTGTGACACTGGGCTGTGACACTGGGCTGAGACACCGGGCTGGGACACTGGGCTGTGACACAGGGCTGTGACACGGGGCTGAGACACCGGGCTGTGACACCAGGCCGTGACACCAGGCTGTGACACTGGGCTGTGACACGGGGCTGAGACACCGGGCTGTGACACAGGGCTGTGACACAGGGCTGAGACACCATGCCATGACACCAGGCTGAGACACCAGGATGTGACACCAGGCCGTGACACCGGGCCGTGACACCAGGCTGTGACACCAAGCTTCCTCCTCCTCTGCTCGAGTGACAGCCCTGCTGTGCCACTGGACCGGGGGCATTCTCCTTTTCCCTCCAGGAGTTCTGCCAGCTCAGTGTTGGTGTCACAGTTTGCTCTCATGGTTTCTCCTGAGGGAGCGACACACAACGTCTTGGGAGAAGGAAGAGGAGCAAGTTTTGATCTTATTGGTGGAATCACAGATCGTGGAATTCCAGGATGGTTGGGCAGGGACACCTCCCACCATCCCAGGCTGCTCCAATCCCTGTCCAGCCTGGCCTTGGGCACTGCCAAGATCCAGGGGCAGCCCCAGCTGCTGTGAGCACCTGTGCCAGGGCCTGCCCACCCTCACAGACAGAAATTCCATCCTGACAGACCCATGGAGCCTCTGGCTCTCCACAAGCCTGGCTGCCTGCCATGAGCAGCACAGTGATTTCCAGAAATCCAGGGAATATCAGCAATCTGTGCTCAGATCAGGTGGTGAAGGAGGAAATCCAATCATTTGACACTGGTCAGTGGGTGAGGATATGGGTTTGTCAATAATTGGCTTTAATTAAGTCAAAGTTGTTTCATTAATATAATTTTAAATGGATTCCCTGCAAATCCTGCCTGGGGGATGTCGGAGTTGGGAGAGGCTGATTTTCCTGCAGTGTGACTGAGGAGGGGCTAGGATCCCAACACAGGAGAGGGAAAACCAGCAGGACCATGTGAAACCAGGTGAAATATCCAACTGCTCTGCCTTTCCTCTTGGGAATCTGGTTCTTCCTTGTCAGGGCTTGGGGAGTTACAAAAACCCCAACTAAGCTCTTTTTGGTTTTGTTACCCCAGAGATTTATGTCCAGAAACTACAATGGATAAATTACTTATTTTAACCAAGGACTGGATGCTGTTTCCTGGTTTGCCCTTGGCAGGGACAGGGATCTCACTGGAAAAGCTGCACTATCCCCAAGCCCAGGCTCTGACCCAGTAAATGCCTTTTCTTTCTGACCAGTCCAGGAGTTTGAACTTGTCAAATCACAACCAGCTGACGTGAGCTCCTGGATGCCCCCAAGCCACTGAGTGCCATTCCCCTGGATCTCTGGCAGTGTCCAAGACCAGGTTGGATGTTTGGGCTTGGAGCAGCCTGGGATGGTGGAAGGTGTCCCTGCCATGGCAGGGGTGGGATGGGATGAGCTTTAAGGTCCCTTCCAAACCAGCCATTGTGGGCTTCTGTTTGGGTTTCAACTCTTTCTTTTCCATTTCTTTCCTGACCCAAGTGGCAGGGGCTGCATGACTTCCAGAGCACAGGGCTGAGCTGTGTTGGCATCCCATTCCTCACTATTGGCTGGAAATTGCTGGATTGCCTGGCAGTGGGAATTCCCATTGACCCTTTGCCCATTTTTAATCTGCTCTTTTATCAGGCCACCCCATCCCTTTGAAGTCCCTTTGGTTGTTTCTAGAGCTGAATATCTACAAACAATTCCCATTTTCTCCCTTCTCACTCTCACCCACAATCCAAATGTTCCATCACCTAGTCCCCAGCACGTTTGCCTTTCTATTTGTGTGTTCTTGGATTAAAAGCAAACCAAGAGGTTCCTGCAATGAGACTCCTGCCCTGGAAACCACCACCAACCAAACCATAAACTCTTCCTTTCCTGAAACCAGTTGATGCTGGGATGGTGCTCACCCCAATTTGAATTCTGGTCAATAATTGACATTTTTGCTCCTTCTCTTTTGTTTTGTGCATTTTTAAAAATATCAACTTAAAAATTAACCAAATCAGGTTGCTGGGCTCCTGTTCCAGATTGCAAGGCAAGATCTATTCTATTACCATCTGTATGGCAGATTACCTTTGTCAAGTGGGCAGTTTGCCTTATCTCTCTCTTTGAGTGACCACATTCACACCTCCCTTGGGAGGGGACATTGCTGATAACAGCTATTGAATGTCACTGCATGGCTGATAAGAACTACAGCATCCCATTGGGAGATGTGAGCCCAGAGGGAGGAGCCAAGCATTCCTACCCAGATATAATCCAGAGGTTTTGAGACACCAGCACGGCTTCTCCACTGGATTCCCCAGAGGAACAGCAGCTGCCTCTCCTTCCCCTGGATCTTCAGAGGAAGAATCCATCCTTCTCTACAGGATCCTGCTCCAGCAGAACCACCCCTGACACTGCAGGAGGGCTGAGCCACAATTCCAATGGGACTGCCGCCAACACCCTGACCCACAGGGTGTCAGGTTGGGTTCTAACTCTGTCAGTGTTGTTCCAGTGTACTGCATTGTTTATTTTATCCTTTCATTTTTTTCCCTTCCCTATTAAAGAACTGTTATTTCCTGCTCCCATATTTTTGCCTGAGAGTCCCTTAATTTAAAATTTATAGCAATTCGGAGGGATGGGGAGGGTTTACATTCTCCATTTCAGGGGAGGCTCCTGCCTTCCTTAGCAGACTCCTGGCTTTCCGAACCAAGACATCTCTCCAGTGAGGCAGCAAAAACCAAATGTAAATAAGGATGTGAGGGGAGATCGGGGTGAGGATGTGAGGGGTGATTGGGGTGATCGGGATAAGGATGTGCTCTGCCCTGGGGTGGCTGCAGAACATGAGGAGGGCGCATCAGGAGATTCCTGCATTTCCACCCCCACACCCTGCTGTGGACGGAGCCTTTGGCATTTTGTCAGAACAGGACCAACCCCACTGTGGATCAGGGAATGTGCAATTCATTGAAATTGTGCTTCAGCCAAACTCTAACTGTGGGTCTGCTCAGGGGCAGCCCTATGGTCTGTGGGGCAGAAAAGCCTGGGGTATCTCCCAGTTCCTGGGAAATCCAGGCTTTTGTTGCACTTCCTGGAAGAACAACCCTTCTGGCAGGTGTTTTTCCCATCTGTCTCACACTTCAGTCCAGGGTGAGTAAATCAGCTCTGGGCAGAATTGCTGTCCCTCTCCATGGGACAAAGGGGTGCTTGGGCTCAGATACCTCAGTTTTGGGTGGGTGGAGCTGTGGGAGGCCTCAGGGAAGGGCTCTGTCCTGCAGCCTCAGTGTTGGAATCAATTGGGAAGATGCTTGGTGACACCAGGATCCTGACCTGTCCCAGCAGGTGAAGCCACCTGGCCATCCTGAGAAGCAGCTGAGGCACCTGTGCCATGCTCACAACAAGAGGTTGAGGTCACTGTCAGACCCAGGATGTCCTCAGCCCTTCCTTCCCTTTGACTGTCTGTGGAGTTTGCCCATTTCTCACCTCAACTCCATTTAGCCACCAGTGAAACCCCCTGGCCCCCATGATGCTTTCCTTCCATCATCTCCTGGCACATCTGTCACACCTGGTGACTCCTCCTGTCCCCACCAGCAGTATGAGCTCCAGCCAGGTGCTCATCCATGCTCTGCTCACCTGGCTGGGCCACTCTGCAAAAAGCACAGGCTGGTGGCAAACAGATGGACCAGGGCTCGTGCTGGGGCAGGTGTGGGATGTGCTGGTTAAAGATGTGGGATGTGCTGGGTCAGGGCAGGTGTGGGATGTGCTGGGTCAGGTGTGGGATGTGCTGGGTCAGGGCAGGTGTGGGATGTGCTGGTTTCACCCTTCTTTCTCCTGGTGCTGCAGGACGAGGTGAGGCACAGGGCTCCCTCAGGCCTCTGGATGCTCCTGGAATGCCTCACCTTGCCCAGGGCTCCCATGGCAAACCCTGGAGAGCCCCTGACCCTGGGCATGTGCCCCCACACCAGAGGTGCCCTCTCCCCCCAGCCTGCCCGGGGCACTGACCACCTCTCCTGCTGGAAGCAGCTGGATTTTGGTTCCTGCAAGGGAAAGCAAAGCCTTTTTCTTTCCCCTTCTTCTCCTCCTGCTGCATTTTGATGGGCCTGGAGATCTCTCAGAGGAAGATGCTCTTCCCTTTTTATCAATTAGGAGCACACACGCGGCTCCCTGGCTCTCTCCCACCCCTGCTCTGCTTTCCTCCCAGCTCCCCTTGGCTGCAGACAAAGATGTGTGAGTTCTTTGATCTGCCTGGCAGCCCCCACTGGGGGATTGGCTCCGGGGTTAATTACACACAGCCCGGCTCGGCTGTGGCACGGAGCCGTTCGGCTGGAGAGGGAGCTGTCCCTTCTCCCCCCCAGCTACAAACTTCAAGGGGACAGGAGGGCAAGGAAGGTACCACTGAAACCCCTTTTGATATGACAAACGGGCTCCTTGCTTGGCTCTCTGGTTCTTGTTTTGTTTGTCTAACTGGTGTTTGAAATATGGATGAGCTCTCAGTCCTGAGGGTGCAGCCACTGTCTCAACAAAACCTTGTCTTCTCCCCCCGCTCCCCATCCCTGCCTGGAGCTCAGCTCTGTCCATCTGTCTGTCTGTCATTCCTGGCCGTGTGTCCTTGGCCAGGAGCCCTCTGGTTCAGCCCATTCCTGAGGGGATGCAGAGGCTGGACCCTCTCTCATCCCACACTGAGTGCTCTGCAGCAGTGACAGAACCAGGGACACTCCACCACCAGAGGAACACCTTGGGAGCCAATAGCTTCGCATTCCCTCCCTCTCCCTGTGCCTGCCTTGTTCTGGGATTACCTTCTTGATTTCCTCTTTTTCTCCTTTAAAGCCACTTAAATCCCTCTGTGCCTCAGTTTCCCAGTCTCCTTGATAAAGGCAAGGAACATTTCTCCCCTCCTCAGGGCTGGATTGAGGCTGATTGATTTGCTTGTCCAACATCCCGAGCAAAGCAGTGCCGTGGAGGAGGGCTCCTGGCCTAATCCCCTGCATTAGGAAAATCCTTCCCAAAAGGAGCTTACACAGCTGCTCCAGGGCAGGATGTGCTTGCATTTCCGTGGTTTCCATGGGCTCACCAGCCCCTCTCCTGCCTCCTGGGCTTCCTCACCATGTCCAAGAGTGGGACAGTGGGAATGCTGGGCAGTGGGGTCAGCCTGCAGTGAGATCAGAGCTGGCAGCACTTGGTGTCCTCGGTGCTGTCACCCTACAGAGCACAGCCCATGAGACCTTCAGAGCAGGTTTACGGCACGGTCCAAACTCCACACATAAAATGCTTTTCTGCTGATATCCAGAACCAGTTTCGCTTCCTGTCAGTAAAAAAAAAATCCATGATTTGGGGTAAAACTTGCCTGACTTGAGGATTTGGACAAGGCCAACTCATGGAAAAGGTGACAGACCCTGGGGCCAAGCAAGCTGAGGACACAGAGCTGCATTTCTCCCAGGCAGGAGGAAGTTCCAGTTGGCTTCTGCATGGACCCTTGGATGGACCCCAAGCCCTCCCACACCACAATGGCCTTTGGACTTCTTCTTAGACCCCATTTGCACAGAAGACATTGTTCTTCTTAGGTGAACCACCAAGGAGCTGTAGCTCGTCTTCCTTCTCACCACCCACACACTCCTGGGTGGAGACACAGCTCAGCTCTTTCTCCATCCATCCATCCATCCATCCATCCCTCCATCATCCATCCATCCATCCATGCATCCATCCCTCCATCATCCATCCATCCATCCATCCCTCCCTCCATCATCCATCCATCCATCCATACATCCATCCATCCATCCATCCATCCATCCATCCATCATCCATCCATCCATCCACCCTCCTCCCCATCAGTGTTGCTGTCCCAAGCTTCACAGGTCACTTTGACAAGCTGCTCTGTGGGCAGGGGACTCATCTGGAGATGGCACCTGAGGGGTGGCAGCCACCCCTGGGGCTCTTTCTGCTCTCTCTCAGGTCAAATGTCTGGGTAGACCCAGAGCCTCAGAGGAAGCTCCTTCCCCTCCTCAGTCCTGTCCCTGCTCGTGGTGTCACCATCTGCTGTCCCCCTCTGCCTCCTGGTACTCTCCCCAGGCACCCCACAGCAGAGAAAAGGAGAGGAGCTTCCTTTCAAACTCTGCTGGTGCAAGAGAGGGGAAATATTCCTTCAGGCATATTTTTCTAGCATCACATCACACTTCCTTGTGAGGCTTTTTTTAATCTTGGATCACCTTTACCCACCTCCTGCTGGCACTGAAGGGAGATGCTGCAGTGGAAGGGGATACAGCATGTCAGGAAATGAAAATTCACAGCAGAGAAGAGTTTGGCTCTCTCAAAGCAGCTTTAGGAGAAGTGGGGTCTTCCCCAGAACTCGTTAAACACTCACTCGCTGTCTGAAGGGGCTTTTCCCTCTCCGCTTTCCGTGGGACCATTCCACAACCCAAACTCAGCCCTCCTGCCCCCTCCCTGGCTGCAGGGACACCTCTGGGGGAGGGGTGCTCTGGGTTGGCCACTGTTGTATGGACTGGTCCTGCCAGGGTGGTGGAGTCTCCCAGAGCCCTGCAGGACCCCCAGGTGCCTCCAGGACCCCTCAGAGGGTCACTGCTCACCGGGACTCAGCCAGGTGCTTTATTCATTTCCTCCTTTAATGTTTCTCCTCGAGTCACCTGTAAATGAAACAATACATCTTAAAAGTTGGTTTTTATGGTGTTTTTACTCATTTGCTTGATTTTTACACATTTTACTTGGCCAGGGGACCTCTCTGCGCAGCTCTGGGGGAGCTGGAGGCAGAGGGGGATCTGAGGAGTCACCTCAGAGCTCTGTGCTTGGGCTGAGCTGAGTGAAAGCAGGTCTCCAGGGCTTGGCCATGTGCGTGGGAAGCCATGGCCACCAAAATGGGCTTTGGGGACACGTGGGGTCAGCAGTGCCCACAGCAGCAGCTGGGTTGTGCCAAAACAGTCCTGGAAGATGCTCTTGTGAGACACCAACAATCTGTTCCTGGGGCTGCCTTCCCTGGAAAGAGCTGGAGCCTCTCCCTCACGCTCTCCAAAGCCTCAGCTTGTGCTTTGTGGTTTCTCAGCACCCCCAGGCGCTGCTGCACCCCCTCTGTGAGGGGAGACAGGAGTTGGGGGCCCCCTGAGCAACAGCACCCCTGGGCAGGTGCCACCCAGGCAGGCAATGGTTAATCTCCTGAAGCCTCCAACCCTGGTGGGCTTTACCCCCGGAATAACGAGGAGCAGAGTGTGCACATGGCAGTGTGATCATTACCTGTTTATTTTTTCATGAGGCTCCTCCACTGTGTGTCACTCTCGTGTCACTGTCCGTAAACACATCGATCCCACATTCCCGGGAACAGCTTCTGCTCCGGGCTGGGTCCCTGTCCCCGGGGCCCTGCAGTGACGGCGGGCTCGGAGCTCATCCCCGGCTCTGCTCCTGTTCTCCTGCAGGATCCACCCCCCCTCTACCTCCTTTCTTTCCTCTCCTCTCCTGCTTTGCCCATCCCATGCTCCATCTCCCCCTCCCACTGAGTTTTCTGGCCCCTACCCAGAGGAGCAGTGGGGAATGTCACAACTGTCCCACCCCAGACATCCCCCGACCTGCAGCCACTCCGTCGGACACCTCCTGCTCGAGGAGCATCCCTGCATCCCTCCAGGCACAGGGATGCTCCTCGGGGAGCTCTCCTGCGGGAGCTTCCAGCCCACAGCAGTGACGGTGTGGACCTGCAGGGTGGGATTTGCCTCCTCTCCCCTAAAGGTGTGTAGGAAATGAAACCTGCTTTTCCTGGCATCAACTGAGGGGATGTCACTGCAGGGACACCCCGAGGAGCTCCCTGGGGATGAGAAGGGAAGCAGCCACCTCAGAGACCTCGATGTTAAGCACTGGAGGGGACAATTTCCAGGGGACCCACTGGGTGTCTCCGGGGTCACCTGGGCACTGCCCTGTGCCAGGGGCAGCCGGGAATGGGAACCAGGTACCACTCTGAGTCTGAAGTCCACAGATCTGTGGGCTCAGGGAAGCTCTGGGGAACTGAGTGTGATCACACAGGTGTTGGCAGAGTGCGGCTGCTCTGAGGGGACCTTCCATTTTGGGATTCTGGGATATAACCTTGGAAGGTGCAAGAATGAGGGGAATAAGGATTGAGATGAACTTAGGGCTTCACTTGGGATGAAGACAGGAATTCCAGGGCACACAGCCTCCCTGCCCAGGAGCATTATGAATGCTGAGGAGCAATGGCAGGATCCTCCTGGGACCTCCAAGCTCATGTGGAAACAGGGCTGAGGGACACAAAGAGCTCAGAGAGCTCCTTCAGAACTGAGGAATGTGCAGGAAAGGTCCTGCCTGCCTCCCTGTCTGATGGAAGGGACCCTGGGCACGTTCATGGAGAGAAACTACAAGGATGAGCTGGAGCTGCTCCTGGAGAACAGCAGATGGATGGATGGATGGATGGGTGGGTGGATGGGTGGAGGGATGGATGGATGGATGGGTGGGTGGATGGATGGATGGATGGATGGATGGATGGATGGATGGATGGATGGGTGAGTAGATGAGGAATGGATGGATGGGTGTGTGGATGGGTGGAGGGATGGATGGGTGGATGATGCCCATGGCACCAACCTCCCATGGTGCTTCCAAGGTCAGTGACCCCACCACGGTCTCTCAGTGTGCACCAGGCAGCCTCCATGGATAAGGGAGGGGGAATATCAAGAGCAGGATATGTGGGAGGAAAGACAAACAGGGAGGTGACGGAGGAAAGGAAGAGGCTGAAGAAAAGAGAAGGAAGAAGGGAAAGCAGGGAGCAGACAGAGAATCCACACTGGAATCCAGAATTGAATTTTTTTGTCCCAGAAGCCTCCCAGTTTTTAGCAAAGTCCTTTTCTGTCTTTAATGAATTCTGGTTCCCTTCCCCCTGCCGACCCCGGCGACGATGGAACATTTCCAAGAGCAGGAGGGAGGCAGCGGCACGAGGGGCTTGGAAATCAAATTTAAAGGAGAAAAAAAAAAAATACTCCTCTTTAAAAGTCACTTTGCATCCCGTCCCCGAGCGGGAAGGGAGCACGGGTCATGTCAGAGCCCTCCGCCGCTGCGCCTCGCCTTTGCCGCGGCGCTAATGACACTGGGAATATGCTAAGGAGCTGCCTGCGAGGGGCTTTTCTAATGCGGTCACTTCCTGGGACCTCAAAGAGGCTTTAATTGCCGGGCTCGGCGCTGGCAGGTGTGCTTGTCATGTCTAATCAGCGCGCCCGGCGCACGGCGCCGCCAAAGGGCGATGCTGCCGCTCCCCTCCCCGCCGCAACCCCGCACCCCGCAAGCCTTCAACCATTGCACACCTGTCAAAATGATTATGGGAATGAGTCTCCATCACGGGCAGACAGAGCAGATTTGAAGGAAATCCTCTTTCTCCCTCGCTCTCGCCCTTTCTTTTTTGTGTGTGGTTTTTATTCTGATGCTCGCGCTCGCTCGGCTCGGGAGGGATTAGGGGAAGGGGGGGAAAGAAATCCCCCTGGTAAATGGACCCTAAACACGCATTGTTGTCGGTGGTTTTTTGTTTTTTCTGTGGTACATTCTGGAGTCAGGGCAAGGTTTCCACGCCAGGAGCTCCTGGATGAAGCTGTAAGGAAGGAAAGGAGGCAACCCTTGTGCTAAGCAGCAGGTTCCTGGTACACCACAGCTCTTGCACACCCAAAAATGCCCACAGAGCACACCCAGTCACTGTGCAGACCCCAGCACTGCCACACACACACAAACACCAGGCAGAGCTGCAATGGGCTGTGTCCCTGTGGCTCAAACACACCCACACCTGCACATGCTCACACTCACACCCTCAGCACACCCCAAGCCCTGTGCACAGACCCTCTCCCAGCAGAAACCCCAGCTCAGCCCCTGTCATAGGAGCAGACACTGGTGGGGTTGCAATGGACCTCCAAGATCTCACAGTTCCACCATGCCATGGCAGGGACACCTTTCCCCGTCCCACATCACTCCAACCTGGCCTTGGACATTCCAGGAATGGCAGAGCCACAGCTTCTCTCAGCCTCAGGGCTTCCCTACCCTCACAGGGACAATTTCCCCCTAATATCCAACCCAAAGCTGTTCCCTACCAGTTTAGAGCCATGTACCAGCCACCACATGGCTCTCCTCACACTTTGGTGATTTTAGCACAAGCTGATGATGCTCTCTCGTTAAATCCGTGCTGAGCATCACTCAGCAGTGAGCTGAGCACTCAGGATGTGCCCGGCAGCTCTGCAGGAGCAGCCTGAGCTCAGCCATGTCCCCACCTCACTGTCACTGCCCTCCAGGGGCTCCCAGCCAAGGGTCAGGGAGGAATTGATGCTGGGGGGAACCTCCTGAGATCTCCAGTCCAAACTTTGCTCAAAAGAGCTCAGCAAAGACCCTCAGGGCTTCAGCATTGAGTTCAGCTGTTCTGGGGAACCTTAAGGGGATTTTTACAGAATTGTGGAACTGTTGAGGTTGGAGAAGCCCCTGAGATCCCAGAGTCCAACCATGCCCTGCTCTGCCAGCCCCACCACTGCCCACATCCCCAGGTGCCACAGCCACGAGTTTCTCCTACATTTCCAGTGATGGTGACTCCACCACTGCCCTGGGCACTCTGTGCCAGGGCTGGAAAACTTTGGAGAAGAATTTGTTGTTAACAACCAGTCTGAACCTTAGGCCCAGTCTGACCTTCTCTTGTTTCATCTCATTCCCTCTGTCTCTTGTCCTTTTCCAGTGGAAAAATAAAAGAGGATTTTGATACGAAGCTTTAAGCACATTTTCCTGCTTGGTGGCCCAGGTCAGCATTTAACCCCACACCTCTCACTAGTCCCAGGAACAGAATAAAAGAGGAAAAAGGAAGGAAAATAGAATCGTCCCATGCCTAAGGAAAACAAAAATGGGGAAAAGAAAGAAAAAACACAAGTGAGGATAGAAAAGCTCATTTTGTCTATTGAAAAGATTCTGTTTAATAAAAAATTGATGATATTTAGTGGCCGTTCCCCTTAAAATGATTCCCATCCCTCTGCTTTTCATCTCACTTGGCTCCTTTCAGATAATCAATCAAGAGTTTCCTGGGACCCACCAGAGGCTCCTGCACGAAGCCCCTTTTGAAGTGGGAGGGAAGGGTTTGTCCTAAATAAATAACAAATAAACTAAATTCTTTCTTTGTGTTGTTCCTATAAGGAATAACGCAAAGGGTTTCAAAGGAGAGGGAGAGGGAGAAGGAGCAAAGAGAACAAAGAGTGTCAGCTCCATCCTGAGGGCACAGACACAAACTCCCCCAGGTCAGCCCCTGTGCCAGGGCCTGCCCAGCTCACAGGGAGGAATTTCTGCTCCAGCTTGAGGCCATGTTCACCTGGCTGGTTCCAGCTCTCACTGCTCAGCCCAACAGAAACAGGTTTGCTTTGGCCCCCAGGTATCCCAGATTTTGAAGGAACAGAAATCCTGGGCAAAGTGAGGAATGCAGACACATGGCCAGGCCTTCCAGCGAGTGTCGCAGACATCTTTTATGGAAAATCCTTTCCTTAGGATTTTTCCTCCTGAGAAGCTGGGAGGCCTCAGGAACAAAATGTAAACATTGATTATCTGCTGCTGTGGAATGCAACAGGTGCATCTGTGATTGGTCTCATGTGGTTGTTTCTGATTAATGGCCAATCACAGTCAGCTGGCTCGGACTCTGTCCCAGACACAAGCCTTTGTTATCATTCTTTCCTTTTCTATTCTTAGCTGGCCTTCTGATGAAATCCTTTCTTCTATTCCTTTAGTATAGTTTTAATGTAATATATATAATAAAATAATAAATCAGCCTTCTGAAACATGGAGTCAGATCCTCGTCTCTTCCCTCTTCCAAGAACCCCTGTGAACACGGTCACAAGTCCCTGTCCAAGGGAAGCACTGAGCCCACACCCCCCAGTCCTTCTCCAACCTGCTTTGCCCAAGGGAGCCAGCAAACTCATCAGGATCAGAGAAAACTCCAAGATCTGATCCCACACATTGATTTCTGCAGCTGTGCCCCCCTCTTGTCAACATCTGCCTTGTTTTTGCCCTGCTGGATCAGCCAATCCCTCAGGAAGTCCTTCCTGACTGCTCCCACTGGAGCTCCACAGGGTGGGAGTGGGGAAAAGCACAGCCCAAAGGTTCTCTAGCCAGGCCTCACCTGTGATTTATTTAAAAGCAGTTTTGGAAATATCTGTAGCAAACCCCTGTCCCCAAACTGCCCCTCTCAGCCATTCAGCTGAAGGATGCCCCATCCCATGCATGTCATCCTGCCCTTCAAATTTTAATCACAACTATCAGAAAACAGGAGCTCAGAGAACCGAAATAAAAGTCACCAGCCCCAGTTAATTCCTTAGCAAGGCCCTGGTGCCATCCTAGGGATGTTCACTTGGATGTTCTTCTCTGCCAACAGCATCCTTGAAATGGCAGGAGGTGGGATGAAGGGATTTGGCAGAGCATGAAACACTGCAGGGTGTCCCTTGCTCTGCTGGAGCAGCTCCTGGCTCCAACAGCTCAGCCGTGCTTCCATTGGGATGTCAGGGGGTTAAGGGACCCCAGGTCAATCCTGAGACCCACTGGGGCATCCTGAGAGGGTGAAAAGCTGATGTGTGTGAGGGAACAGCCCATGGAATGAGGCGTGGCAACCTGCTGATCCCATGTGAGGGCAAGGGCAGAGGGAGCTGTTGGAATAGTGGCTGGTCATGGAACCTGGAATCATGGAGTGCTTTGGCTTGGAAGGACCTCAAAATCCACCCAGTGCCACCCCTGCCACGGCAGGGACACCTCCCACTATCCCAGCCCCAGTGTCCAGCCTGGCCTTGGGCACTGCCAGGGATCCAGGGGCAGCCCCAGCTGCTCTGGGCACCCTGTGCCAGGGCCTGCCCACCATGCCAGGGAACAATTCCCAATTCCCAATATCCCATCCATCTCTGCCCTGTGGCAGTGGGAGCCATTCTCTGGTCCTGTCCCTCCATCCCTTGTCCCCAATCCCTCTCCAGCTCTCCTGGAGCCCCTTTAGACCCCAGGAGGGGCTCTGAGCTCTCCCCAGAACCAGGCTGAACAATCCCAACTCTCCCAGCCTTTGCTCATGGCAGAGCTGCTCCATCCCTCTGGTTAAACTGGGCTCTCTCCCACAGCTCCATCTCCTCCCTGTGCTGGGTCCCAGGGCTGGGGCAGCTCTGCAGGTGGGGTCTCACCTGCATGGACACCTGGGGACAGCTGCAGCCATGGGAGGAGCAGCCCCAGCACTGGAACTCCTGTGCTGTTAAAGCCAACTAAGACATGACCAAAGCTCTGAACCTCAAAGCTCTGAACCTCAGAGCTGTCCCCTCACCTTGCTGGCACCTCCAGGCTGGCGCTCAGATCCAGGGGTGCAATCACAGCATGCTCCAAGGCAAGGTCTGTGTAGACTGCTCTATGCAAATCTCTAATAGCCCAGTGTAAAACAACAACTAAATAAACTATTTAGTGCAATACAACAGGTCTGGACCATTCCAGAAGGAGGAAATGCCTGGGAAGGACTTTCTAGCTGCTCTGGGGGCAAAGGCAGGAGAAGAGGGCAGCCCTGGCCCAAGGAGAGCCCAGTGCTGAGGGCAGGGCTGGTTTCCTGCAGCAGGGAGCAGCGCTGCAGGCTGAGCCCAACTGCAGAGAGGTGTTGGCAGCGTGTCAGGGCTGCAGGAAATCAGCAGAGGTTAAGATCCTGTTAATTTGTACACACACAGGGGATCGGGAGCCCTGGAAGCAGGGCAGGGGGAGAGGGAGGGAGGAGGAAAAGAGGAGGAGGGAGAGGACTTGCACACGAAAATGTTGGGTTTATGTGTGTGGGGGGGTCCATTTCCAAAGCAAGAATACAAATGATCCCAACAAAGCCCAAGCTGTCCTGAAACCCTGTAGCCAATTAGTGCACATCAATAATTAATCAGCTCTCGCTATTGTGCAGCCCGGCCTGTGCTACCCCAGCCCCTGCCACACTCACTCTTTCCCATCACAGACACACTGTTATGACACATAATGATATTGTCCATGAATAATTTAGAGCAGTTTTTCTCCTCTTCTCTCTCTGTCTCACTCTCTCCCTGTGCCCTTATTAGCAGAAAATGTGGAACACATTCTGGGAGGAGGTGAGCCAGGAGCTCCTTCCATGAGGAGCAGCCCAGGCCCTGCTGGATCAGGAGCTGGGGCCAGGAGCAGCCCAGGCCCTGCTGGATCAGGAGCTGGAGCCAGGAGCAGCCCAAACCCTCAGGAGCTGGGGCCAGGAGCAGCCCAGGCCCTCAGGAGCTGGAGCCAGGAGCAGCCCAAACCCTCAGGAGCTGGAGCCAGGAGCAGCCCAGGCCCTGCTGGATCAGGAGCTGGAGCCAGAGCCCAGCTGGACTGGCTGCCCTTGCTGGAAGGGCTGGCCTGACAGGGGACTTGCCTTGGAAAAGCCCCTGGAAGCAAAGACTGAACCTTCTTCAGTGTCAGGGGTGAGAGGCACCTGCAGCCTGTCCAGGCTGGGCTGGGCCTTCATCAGTTCCAGACTGGGCTTTACCTCCATCCCTACCAGGCTGGGCTTTATTTCCATCCATTCCTGGCTGGGCTTTACTTTCATCCCTTCCAGACTGAGCTTTATCTCCATCCATTCCAGACTGAACTTTACCTCCATCTATTCCAGACTGAGCTTTACTTTCATCCCTTCCAGACTGAGCTTTATCTCCATCCATTCCAGACTGAACTTTACCTCCATCCATTCCAGACTGAACTTTACCTCCATCCATTCCAGGCTGAGCTTTCCTTCCATCCATTCCAGGCTGAGGTTTATGTCCATCCCTACAAGGCTGGGCTTTACTTTCATCCCTTCCAGACTGAGCTTTATCTCCATCCATTCCTGGCTGGTCTTTACCTCCATCTCTGCCAGGCTGGGCTTTACCTCCATCCATTCCAGGCTGGGCTTTACCTCCATCCATTCCAGGCTGAGCTTTCCTTCCATCCATTCCAGGCTGAGGTTTATCTCCATCCCTACAAGGCTGAGCTTTACTTTCATCCATTCCAGGCTGGGCTTCACCTCCACCCATTACAGGCTGGGTTTTGCCTCCACCTCTTCAAGGCTGAGCTTTACCTCTATCCATTCAAGGCTGAGCTTTATCTCCATCCCTACCAAGCTGAGCTTTACCTCCGTCCATTCCAGGCTGAGTTTTACCTCCATCCCTGCCAGCTGGATCTCCACCTCCATTCCCATTAACCAAAGAGTTAATTATTGCAACTGACTGATCCTTGTGCTGAGCCCTCCATAAGATTGTGGCACCAAGAGTGGTGGAAGCACAGATCTCAAAACTGACATTTTTTAGACTGAACTGGGTCTATCAGGGCAAACACTGAATTTGAACTGGTTTTCTGCTGGCTCCCCTCTCTTATGTCCTCATGTCTGGCAGGCTCTGCCCTTCTCATCAGAGACCTCTGGGCCTCCTGGCTGAAGTCAGGCACCTGGGTGAGGAATTTTAGGGATTCTAATGTTCCTGTGGAATAAAGATGAGTATGGATGGGGACTGAGTTAGCACCTGTTTTGTGGGAATGGTGGAATGAGATTAATGCAACTCCAGGCTGTCCTTGCCACAGATGGCAAGAGGAGGATTAATAAACCCTATCAGTTATTCTTCTGAAATTTGCACAAGGATTTCTTCCAGCATGTCTGTCCCCAAAATCAGAGACTGTTTGGCTAAAATGAATTTGGGGAAAGAAAGGCTTGTTCTGAATTCAAGCACTGGAATGTAGGAAATTCAGTTGCCATGGGACCTGATGCACCCATGATCCCTCCATGGTCAATAATCCAAACTTCCCATTCTGCCATTCTCACCTGAGTTTGGATGCCACTGTGGGCTCCAGCCAACTGCTCTGTCCTGCACACCTGGTCCAGCCTGGAATGCTGCTCTCCTTGGGAATGAAGCTGGGAGCCAAGTGCACAGGTGCCTGTCCTGGTGCTCCTCCAAGGTGATGATTTGGTACCTTCAGGTCTGGAGCTTCCAGGCCTAAATGTTTGCTTTAGGAACTGAACTCAACTTGAGCTGTTTGAAATGAAAACCCAGAACCAGCCCATCCTTCTGGAAATAAGGCAGCCCTGAGCCTGGAACCCTCCATGGGACATCTGGCAGGACTTTGGGAAGTTTGATTTCCAAAGCCTGGAGAACTCAGAGCGCCCCCAGCACTCTAAGTGTCCCAGCAGGACCAGCACAGGGGACAATCCTGCCCTGAGCAGGAAAAGATGTGCTCACACTATTTTTGATACAGAAATCTCTCTTGTCACATGCTGTCACAACACCCAGATGGTCCCTGTGGCCCCTGTGCCCCTTGGGCACTGTTTGGTTTTATTTCCATGCTCCAAACTCATTCTGTTGTATCCATGGGGTTCCATCCCCTGGATTTGTGGTTCTGGAACAATCCCAGCAGCTCTATCCCCTCTCCACATGCCCAGCACAGCATCAAGGATCCTCCATCCAGTCCTGAGATCATTACTATTGGCAAAATAATTGCAACAACAAAACGAGGACTAAAAGCCTTGTTTGCTCCCCTTTCATCTCAGCTCTGCCTTCCTAATGTGGATTTTAAAGGGAAGTGGAAGAAGGGGAAGGAATCCAGCCCCTCTCCATGTCTTCAGCAGGGCTTTACTGGCCATTTTCACGCTATAAAGCACCAACATTCTTTGAGTTCAGGGGGATTTTGAAAGTTTCTTTCTGAAGCAATGACTGTCAAAGTTGGTTATTGATTGAGGCTGCGGGATCTGAGGGCTGCATGAGGAAACCTGGCTGATTATTCCACCCCTTCCTCTCTTCTTTCCCTTTCTTTCCTTTGCACCAGGACTGGATTGATCGACCCAGTCTTCATTGTCTTCCCTTCTCCTTTTTCTCTCCTGGTTCCTACTGGGGATTCCTGATTAAACTATGGCAGGGCTCAATTGATCCTCTGCAACTCTCCTGCTCCTCACAAGGAGGAAAAACTGCCCGGCTGCATAATTCAGAAAGCAAACACAGAGAGGAGAGGCAGGGAGGAAAAATCAATACAGCTACAACAGATCCTGCAGATAAATTAGAGGGAGGATCCCTGGCAGCAGCTCAGGGAAAGTTCAGCGACTCCGGAATGGGCTCAGGAAGCAATGGAGCATCTTGGAATGGGGCAGGAAGGGAGGGACCCTATAGTTCTTTCAGCAAATGGGGGTGAGCAGGAGAGACCCTCTGCAGTGTCTGCAGGAGGGGAATAAATGTTCCTGTCCTCCTCTCCCTCCCCAGACTCCAGGGATCCTCCTTCCCCACCCCAGCTGGCCTAGTCCCATGGTGGGTTTCCTCTGTGAGACAGGGAAGTAGGAAATGAAGTGGAAATGGGATTCCCTGCCTCTGCAGCCTTGCAGGAGAGCAGAATCCCAGTAACTCCCTGAATCCTGAGGAAAGCAGGGCTGAGTGCCAGTCCTGCTCCTTGGGTCACTGCAATGGCTCACCCTGAGTCCTCAGGGAGCAGCAGCCAAGCAGGTTTGTCCCAGGAAATCAGAACAGCAACCCAGCAGGAGCAGGGCAAAACAGTAAAGCAGGTAATACAGATCATAAAATCCCCAGTGGGCTGGGTTGGAAGGGACCTTGAAGCTCATCCCATCCCACCCCTGCCATGGCAGGGACACCTCCCACTGTCCCAGGGTGTCCCAGTGTCCAGCCTGGCCTTGGGCACTGCCAGGGATCCAGAGTGGGCACCCTGTGCCAGGGCCTGCCCACCATGCCAGGGAACAATTCCCAATTCCCAATATCCCATCCATCCCTGCCCTCTGGCACTGGGAGCCATTCCCTGTGTCCTGTCCCTCCATCCTTGTCCCCAGTCCCTCTGCAGCTCTCCTGGAGCCCCTTTAGATACCAGGAGGGGCTCTGGGGTTTTACTGGAATTTTCTCCTCTCCAGGGTGGACATTCCCAGCTCTCTGACAACAGCCAGGAGTTCCAGCTGCTGGCAAAGGGAAGCTGGCCTAGAGACCCCCTCGTGTCCCTGGATAGAGGGAACAGTCCTTGGGTCCTCCCAACATTCCCAGGCCATCCCCCCACTCCTCTCTCCAAGGGCACTCGGCAGAATGGGAGAATTGGAGATTCTGGGCCCCAAAGCAAAGCCTGGGTGTGGATGGCAGCCCAGAGCCATTGCAGCCAAGCCCTGCCTGGACAGCAGGATCTGGGTACATCCCCTCTGAGCCATCCATCCCTGTCCTTCAGCAGCTCACAAACAAACACTGCCCCAGCCACGGGGACCCGGGGTATTGAATGACAAACACTCCCTGGGCTCAGTGCAGCCCCAGGAGCATTGGGGATGACGTGGGGGGAACCCCAGGACTGTCCCAGAGCTGTCCCTGTCAGGCTGGGCCCTTCCTGGCCAGTGATGGATCCCCAGGAAGCCCCAGGCTGCTGTCGAGCTCTGCTGAGGTTTCCTGCAGCAGGGGAAAGCAAAGGCTTTCAAACCAATATTGCTCCGTATTTTAAGATGATTTAAGATCCCAAGGACCAGCCCAGCTCCGGCTCTGCCAGCAGAGGGGATGGATCGTTCCCTTAAAAGCTTTTAAGTGCGTGTGATAGAAAGGGGAAGTGCAGCTGCCTGGCTGAAAGGATTGCAGTGGCTCCAGCTTCCAGCCTGCCCACACATCACTTTAACTCTGCCTGGGAGCTGAGAGACACTTTCATTCCACACTGGGATCCTCAGGGATCCCAGGAGAGTCAGGCACCCAGGAGAGGCATTTCAGAAGAACCTGGGGGATGAGAGAAGATGGAGAGGTTTTAGTGCTCCATAGACATCCAGGTGCCTGAGTGAATTCAGGATGCAGCACCCCTGGGCAAACCCTGCCTTTCCCACTCTGCTGGGGTGGTTGGGAGGTGACCTCCCCCATTCTGGGTTTGCCAGAGGAAGCACAGAGCTCCTGTTCCAAGCACAGAGCCCCTGTTCCCTGCAGACACAGCTGTGCTGACACTGCACCCACCCGGGCTCAGGGAGGTCCCTGTGCTGTGGAGCCCTGGGGGAGGCACCAGCACCCCCCGAGGGATGGATGGCTCAGATCCTGTGGGATTCAGGCTCCTCCTCACCCCCCCTTGGCCCTCAGAGCCCTCCCAGGTGTGCAGCAGGAAACCCACAGCTCCAGGGCTCCTTTAGAGCAGAGCATGGATGGGGTGCCCATCCTCATGCCCAGCACTCGGCCCCAGCTGTGCCATGCTGGGCAGGCTGCAGAGCTGCCCTGAACACACTCCCTGCTCCTCTGCCCGTGCCAGGCACTTTGCACACAGGAATGTCCAATTTTCTGCTCTGCTAAGGCTTGCAGCAGGGATGCAGACACCTTCCATTCAGTGTTCCCTCGTGTCTCAGGAAAACCTGTGCACATCCCAGCTGTTCTCCTGCATCAGAGCCATCTGCATCCTGGCTGCTGCCTTTAGAGCCATTTGCACTTCTGGAATGACAGAGCAGCAGCTATCCTGGCCCTGCTGGTCCCAGGAACCGCTGGACCTGTGGAAAGGGACAGCCACAGGTCCTTGGTGAAGAGGAAGAGTTCCCAGGCAAAGCCAAGCCTTTCCCTGTGGGGTTCCTGGTGCAGCTCGGATGCTGGGAAAGGCTCCCTGGGCCTGGCATCTTGGTTCACTCCCAATTCCCAGCCCTCCCTAATGGCTCAGATGGTGTGGGCAGAGTGGGAAGGAGCTGTAGACCTGCAGCCCAGATCCAAATCCCAGCAATTATTGGTGTTCCCGGGTGCCCCTTGGCCCCCTGCCCACCACCGGCGCTTGGGAGAGTCAGAGGCAGCTCTGGAGCATGGATGGCTCTGAGGAATCCTGCCCAAGGCTCCTGGGAGCCATTATCCACTTTATCCTGCACCTCGGGGATGGGCTCAGTGCCCTCGGAAAGTCCCATCAAACCCCAGCAGTTCCATGATCCTCTGATCCACCCAGGAGCATGTCCTTGCCAGCAAACCTTGTGGCTTTCCCTACATTGAATTTCTTGTCTGCTCTGCGCTGCCTCTCTCTTCCTTCCCTCCAGGGATGGCTTTTGTCTCTGCTGCTGTGCTACACGGAAACTTTTGTCATCCCTGCATCGCCCGAGGCAGTGGAGGTGACCTTGCTGCTGAGCTTTGTTTCCCTCTCACACTGAAGCTTCTCCTGCTTTGAGCCCTGCTCTGAAGCTCCTTTTCCACCTTGTCAGAGCAAGGCTCATTCAGACAGGATTCAGCCATGAAAGGCACCTGTGAGAGGTGCCTGGAGCTCCCATCCTTGGGGTGGAGCTCTGCAGGGTCAGGGGCTGGGCTCCACGACCCTGATTCCTCCCAGTTCAGGGTATTTTGTGTTTGCATGGAATCGGTATCCCCCACCTGGCCTGGATCTGTCTTGGAGGCAGAGGAAGTGAGGATGGTCTGCCAGGCCTGAGCCCAGCTCCAGGAGCCGCACAAATCCCTCCCAAACCTCCTTCCTGCTCACACCTCCTCACAGGGTCCTTTCTGGCCCTAAATCCCCTGAGCTGGGTTCAGATGGGTAAAACAGGTGAGCACAGGTGAGCTGTCACAGGGAGAAGGGACAGGGAGAGAGGAGCAGGGTTTGGGCAGCTGCAGAGGAGAAGTGGGAGGATTTGTGGCCCAAATATTCCTCAGAGTTACCAAAACTCCGCAGAAGTGATGGCTCCTGAATCTCTCCTAGGCAAGAGAGCCTCACGTACCTGCAGCCACATTTGTCACCTGCCTGTCCCTGCCCTCATCCTGCCAGGACCTCCTTGGGAACAGGGCTGAGGAGTGAAGTGGCTTCAAGGAAACAAAAGGTTTGCGCTGATGCTCAGAGGCTTTCAGTGTCTTCCCTCCTCCTGTGGGCTTTGGTGCAGAGCCCTGAGCACCCTCTGACCAGGCCAGAATTGCTGTTGTGGTCAGTGATGGGATGGATGGATGGATGGATGGATGGATGGATGGATGATGGATGGATGGATAGATGGATGGATGGATGGATGGATGGATGGATAGATGGATGGATGGATGGATGGATGATGGATGAATGGATGAATGATGGATGAATGGATGGATGGATGGATGATGGATGGATGGATGGATGGATGGATGGATGGATGAATGGATGGATGGATGGATGATGGATGGATGGATGGATGGATGGATGGATGGATAGATGGATGGATGGATGATGGATGAATGGATGAATGATGGATGAATGGATGGATGGATGGATGATGGATGGATGGATGGATGGATGGATGGATGGAGGATGGATGAATGGATGGATGGATGGATGATGGATGGATGGATGGATGGATGGATGGATGGATGATGGATGGATGGATGGATGGATGGATGGATGGATGGAAGGAATATCCCAGCAGAACCTCTCCTAAACACCTCCCAGGGTAACTCATTTTTGGAGTCAGGGTGACTCATTCTTGGAGCTGTTCCTCGCTCCTTGGTTTTCCCTGGGCCTGGAGGAGGGACAGGAGAGGTGGCTGGAACATAATCCATGGGGAATGTGGGATTTGGGTCAGCCAAACCCATGCATTGCCCAGGGAGTGGATGTGGGGCTGGAAGCAAGCTGGGACAGTGGAAGGTGTTCCTGCCCAAGGCAGAGGTGGGGTGAGATGGTCCCTGGGGTTCCTCCCAACCCAAAGCATTCCCTGATCCATGGGCTCCATAATTCCCAAGGACAGCCAGTACCATCCTCTCCCTAGACCATAGGCAGCTCAGAGAGTCACATAATTGCATTGTGGGGAGACTAAAAGTTTTCCAGGGCTTCTTGACTTCTCCAAATTGGATTTGTGGTGCCCATTTGCTCCCAAAGTGTGCAACAGGACACGCACACAACTCATTATTCCACTTCAAAATCCATCGGTGCTTTCAGCCTCCCATGGGGGCAGAGCTCTGAGCTTTCCAATCCAAATTCCTGCAGGATCCCAGCTGCAGACCACAACCAGAATTCCCAGACTGCAGCAGGTGCTGGGCCAGCTCATCATGCAAAGGAGAGAGGAAGGGAGCCTTGATCTCAAAGTGGAAAATGTCACTTGGAGACATTTGATGGGTCTTTTGGAATTAAGCCGCCTTTGCCACCCATACTGGGACACTTGAGGTGAAGATCTGGAATGTTTGAGCTCCCAGTTTTCCTGCTTGTTGTCTCCCAGCAGATCCTGCTGCTCCTGCTGCCCCCTCTCTCCAGAGCAGCCCCTCAGCCTCCAGCAGGATCACATTATGGGGCTTCCCCTTTTCCAGTGATCCCCACCTTTCATCCCAGCCTGTTCCCTCCTGCTCTTCCTTGGGCATGTCCTTTCTCTCTTTCCCTCTCTCCTTCCCACACTCTCCCTCTCCCTGGAGTAACATTTCATGGATAACTGGAGGGACACAACCGTGGTTTCCTGCAGAGACCCTCAGAGTGATTTTCCCTCTGGGATCTCTTCCCTGACAGTGACAGATGAGAGAAAAGGGAGAGGAGCAAAAGCGAGTTTAGCCCACAGACAAATTCTCCCAAAACTGTTGCACCGGAACGTTTTCCCAGCACATTTCACGGAGAGGAAAAGTGACGGAGCCTGAAAACCCGCAAAGCAGATGGAAGGACTGTTCCTCCTTCAGTCGGAGTCCGGCGATCTCGATTTTCAGGTGCGCAGGACTTTTCAGCAATTCCTTTTGATCCGGCAGCCAGGAGAGGGAGCTCGGCATCCTAATCCCAGGCTCCGCTGGCCGGAGAGCTCTGGAGACAATGCTGATGATTCTTTTGTTCGACAAATAAAAGAAGCGGCCCGCGAGGGAGCCGTTTTGGCAGCTGCTCTATGAGGGCTGCGGGGAATTGTGGAAAATCGATGTTTGCCAAAGGCGGAATGGACAGAATTGGTGGAAGAAAACAGAAGTAACTCTTGGGCTTGGGAGGGATTATTGCAGGCACAGGATCTTGGCAAAGCGGGGTGGTTTCAGCCCCCCAGCAGCAGGAAAAGGGGATCTGTGGGACCAGGAGCAGTGGGAATTCACGAGCTGGACTTGCGACATTGGACTTTGGCTACCAAACCCAGAGGAAACTCCTCTCGGTAAAAATTCCCCTCCCAGAGCACCAAGGACTTGCAGGTCCCATCCGCCTCATGGGGAGCAGCAGAATATTCAGGAATTTTTGTATTTTGGTGTTTAAACAGGGGCTGTCACCGAGCTGCAGGTGTCACAGAGAGAACGCTCCGAGAATCACAATGGAAAGAGATTCCCAAATGTCCTGAACATCAGTGGAAAGAGACACTTCAAAAATGTATAATGATCCCATGCCAGCCTGCCAGCGAGGCCAGGAATTCAGTAGGATTGGAAGGGAGACATTTATTAAAATATAAAGAGTCCCACAGTCCTACCTACCTCAAAACCTCCTGAGCTGAATGATGTCAACTCATCCAGTTCTGATGAGCAGTGTCGCGATTCCTGGACTTCCTGAAACTCCTGTTTCTTTCTTTCCTTTGGATGTTTAACATCCTGGGAAGAGCAGATTGTGGAGCTGGCTTGGCCAGCCTGTGGATGGATGTAAAGATGTCACCTCAAGGACTCTGGAGATGCTCCTCAGTCACAGGATCCCAGAATCCCTGAGGTTGGAAAAGATCTCCAGGATCATCGAGTCCAAGCTGTGCCCAATGCCCACCTTGCCCCCAGCCCAGAGCACTTAGTGCCATGTCCAGGCATTCCTTGGGCACCTCCAGAGATGGGGACTCCACCACCTCCCTGGAAATGTTCTTCTTCAAGGCCCCAAAAACCACAACAGGCCAATTTCAATCCCTACATGCTGCTAGGATCCCCCAATCCAGAGATGCCTGAGCACAAGGAGCTGCTTCTCTTGGTGACTCCCTTCATAGTGTCACTTTTCTCCTGTTCCTCCTGAAAAATACCATAACTGGGCATCTTTCCCTCAGTGTGACACCCCTGTGACATGAGCTGCAACTGTGGGCATGGGGAAGGAAATGCTCTGTGTTGGGAAATCTGGAAAAGTTCAATTCCTTGATCATGGGATCATTCATGAGCCATCCCAGCACCTGCCAGAGCTGCTGTAAGCACTCAGCACCGACAGATCCATGCCTGGATCCACTGCCCAGTCTGGCTTTTGGAGAGACCCAAGGGATGGAGCTGAGACAGGAGGGCTGCAGCCTTTCCCTGTGTCCTTCCAAATCCTGTTTGGGTAAGGACAGTGCCTGCAGGGAAACTGGAACAGAACCATGGAATGATAGGATGGTTTGGGTTGGAAAGGACCTCAAAGCCCACCCAGTGCCACCCCTGCCATGGCAGGGACACCTCCCACTGTCCCAGGGTGCTCCAGCCCCAGTGTCAACTCTGATCTTGGGCACTGCCAGGGACCCAGGGGCAGCCACAGCTGCTCTGGGCACCCTGTGCCAGGGCCTGCCCACCCTCACAGGGAATAATTTCCTTCTATTTTTCTATTCCTCACCTGACAGATGCATTTTCCCTCAGGCTAGAGTGGAGAAAGGTTATTTGGGGAGTGCCAGCTGGGCTATGGAGCCTCCTGAACAGCAGCTGCCACTGGAATATCCCCTGGATTAGTGGCTGCTGGCACCCAGCAGGCTGGAACCTGTGCTGAGCTGCAGATCCCAGCTAGCTGTTGGAGCCCCCTGGCCATGGTGGGGACAGCAGTGTTCCTGTGCATGGCAGGGGATTGGCACCAGGGGTCTTTGGGGACCCTTCCAACCCAAACCAGGCTGGATTCTCTGACAGCAAAAAGTGCAGCTCTTAGTTCTGGAGACAGCTCTTGAGAGCTCCTGTTACAGGTGGGGACTGGAAGGGTCTTGGGTCTGGTTTAGAGTGAGCCAAAGCCTCTGAAGTTCTCTGAAAGAGTCCTGTGCAGGGAGAGAACATTCCCCACTGAGCTCCCAGCAGGAATAGCCCGGGATGTCACTGTCCTGCCCTGTGCCTGGTGAACACTGCCTGGCAGGGCTGGCATTGCTCCACCAGCGCCTCAGTTTGTAATGCCCCTTCTTGGAGCATCCCCAGCTCTTCTGCAGTGCCTTTCTCTGCCCACGTGGATCTCAGGGACACAAAAAATGATCTTTGAGTGTCACCATCCGTTGCTGCCCCTTCTCAGGGCATCACAGAACAGCTGGCCTTGGAGGAACCTCAAACCCCACTAAGCCCAACCATTCCCCCAGCGCTGCCACCACTGACCCAGGTCCCCAGGAGCCACCTGCACATGGCTTTGAGAGCCCTCCAGGAATGATGATTCCCCCTGCCCAGTTTGTCTCCTGGCTGCAGGGATGCCCTCCCTGCCCCGCTGCCCCTTCAAACACACAATGAACTGTTTCATGTTCTCTCGGACCATTCCCACATTGGCTTTGAAATTTATTTCCCACAAACATTTGTCCTCAAAATCCAATCTCTCTGACGGCTGAAGAAAGCAACATAAAAGAAGCAGGGCATTTATTCATAATTGAAAGGGAGAATCCCTGGCTCTGCTGACCAGAGGTGCCAATTAGAGCCTGCTGGATGTGCATGGAGGCACCTCCTCCCCTCCCCAGCTCACCCCAGACAGAGAGCAGCAGGTATTTGCTGTGCTGGGTCAAGGCTGGACCTCCAAGCAGGAATTCCATGGCTCCAGCTCCCCTGTCCTGCAGCCAGCCAGGCCCCAGAACATTTAGAAACTGAAAGGCTGGATGAAAGCATCAAACACCAAGACAGTTTGCAGGAATATCAACCAGACCAAAAAAAAAAACAAAAAAAAAAACCTAAACCCCCAAAAACCCAATTGTACCGAAACCATTGCTGGGCACAGAAAGCTCCAGATTTTGTAGCTTCCAGACAAAGTCAGCAGCAACCGTCAGAATCTGTGTTTCAAGTCTGACCTTCTGCTTTTATCTATATTTTAAACCCCACACAAGGTATACAAGGCGAATGTTGCTGTTACAGTCAGAAAAGCCTAAATAATGGATGAAGAACAGAGGCTGCACAGGGAGGCGGGAGGGGGGGGGGGAGAAAAAGAAAAGAGAGAAAAAGAAAAAAGGAGGAAGAGAAAAGCTGGAGGAAAAAGGAAAAGGGGGAAAAAAAGGGCAAGAGAGAAAGAAAGTCAAGAGCCTCCAAAATGAGAAGGGGCTGACACCTCTGAGCTGAGCCTGGAAGTGGGAATGGGATCCCTTCCATGGTGGGGTAGGAACTGGTCAGGGGCTGCTGCTGGAGCAGTTGCAATTTGTTGCTCTGAGCCCAACTCAAAATCGGGCAGTTTCTGCTCTGCCTCTGCCCATGATCCCATCCCCTCTCCCAGAGGGAAAGATCCTCCAGGGAAGGAGGCAGGAGAGGTCTGGAGCTGGATGTGGCGAGAAGAGGTGCTGGGCAGGGCTGTGCTGCCCTTGGAGCTGCCAAAATATTGCCAGGACTGGATCCCCCTCATTGGGGCAGGGGGTGAGGATGAGATTCATCCATGGAAGGTGTCTGGATGGGAGCACTTACTGCATGCTTTCTTATTTCCATGAACATTTATCCTGGAGGCAGCACTGTGATTTTGCAGCAGGGCTGGGAGCACCAAGGGCAGGCACCATCCATTGCCAGGATGCCCCACAGCAGAGCTGAGAGCTCTGAGGGGCAGAGTTTCCACTGAGTTAAATATTTGGAGGGGCTTGCAGAGGCCTTCTCCTCCTTGCCTGCCTCCACCCCTTCCTCCCAGCCCTGCAAGAGCTGGCTCCAGGCTGCAGGGCTTGAGAGTCCTACGAAGCAGAATGAAGCCATCAAGGCTTGGCATGGAGGCAAGCTGCATTTCATTCCCTGCAAGCTGCATTTCACTGCCTGCCAAGTGCCCAGTCACTGCTGCTCAGCTCCCTCCTGCTCGGCTCTGAGTGGGCTCCTGTGCTCCCTGTCCCTTCCAGGTGTGTTTTAACTGGAGTGCAAGGCTGTGCTGGCAGCAGGTGGTGTTCAAGATTCCCTCTCCTCCACATCTGGAGAGATGCCCAGAGCAGCTTTGCATTGGATCCTCCCTGCTGGTGACCCAGGGGCTGCCTGGCTCCAGCCCCATCCAGGAGGAGTGGGATGCACTGCAGGCTGTGCTCAGCCCCAACCCCTGGGTGTGACAGGCCCAGGAAAGGGCAGGCAAGAGGCTTCCTTCCACCAGTCCCTTACAGGGTGACCTCCCCTCTCCCCCTACAACAGCCCCTGGGGCTCTCCCAGGGCAGTATCACTGCATCACTTTCATAACATTTCATAAATACATATAATTTCATAATTTCATTTCTCTCCTTTCATAAAATCCCTCAACAATTTGGGTGAGAAGGGACCTTAAAGCCCATCTCATTCCAGCTAGAACTGGGGGACACAGTCCCCCATTCTGGGGAGTTTTTCCTCTAAACCAGGTGCTCCAAGCCCCATCCGTCCTGGCCTTGGACACTTCCAGGGATCATGGGGCAGCCACAGCTGCTCTGGGCACCCTGTGCAGGTCCTCAGCACCCCCACAGGGGAGAATTTTTTTCCATATATCTAATCCTAAATCTAATCCTTCCTTATATCTACCCTCTGTCTGTTTAAAGCCTGAGGTCTCACCCTAGGATGCCCCTGGCCATGCTTCCAGGGTTGTTATTCCCAGAAACTTTGGTGTTTGGGCAGTTGAGTGCTCAGCTGTGTCAGACACCTGTACCAGTCACAAATGGCACAGCAAGAGGTGGGGAAGGCGGGCCTGGAGGCACAACTGTGGGGCAGGGACCCCAGCTCCATGGGCAAGTCCATCCCCACTCCCAGTCCATGGCCTGGGTCTCTGCAGGCGTTCCCACCTCATCTCGTGGTGTAGGACCAAACTTTTCCTGGCAGCAGAAGGGTCAGGGAAACAGCAAGGTTGGCAAAAAATGTAGGAGTGAAAGTTGTTCTGGAAGGTCACTCATCAAAGGGGGATGGAGATGTTCCCTCGCTCACGGGCAGCGCAGAGCCAGGTCACTGTGACCCCTCAGTGACAAATGCTGGCAGGATGGGAAGAGGCCAAAGAGGAGACTCAGGAAAGGCTCCAAAGCCAGTCTAGCTCTGTCAGTCAGCCCCTCTAACAAGGCTTCAAAAGGAATCCAGGGCATCCCAAGATCCCTGTGGGTTCCTGCAGCCATCCCAGGAAAAGCAGTGTGGGAGGAGGGGGTCCTGCCTCACCAAGCAGGTCCAGTTCTTCTGAACAGCAAGAGAGGACCCAAAGTGCTCTGTGATTGCAGCCCTGGGTCACCAGGACACCTCAGGGAGGTCCCAGCATCGAGGGGTGATGGATGTGGGAGCTGTGGGAACTGTGAGAGCTGTGGGAGCTGTGGGAGCTGTGGGAGCTGTGGAAGTTGTGCTATGGAAGCTGAGGGAGCTGTGCTGTGGGAGCTGTGGGAGCTGTGGGAGCTGTGGAAGTTGTGCTATGGAAGCTGTGGGAGCTGTGCTGTGGGAGCTGTGGGAGCTGTGGGAGCTGTGGAAGTTGTGCTATGGAAGCTGTGGGAGCTGTGCTGTGGGAGCTGTGGGAGCTGTGGGAGCTGTGGAAGTTGTGCTATGGAAGCTGTGGGAGCTGTGCTGTGGGAGCTGCCCTTCCACTCCTTCCCCCAAGGCTCCAAGGCATGGCATGTTTGCAGGACTGTGAGACTGACCCAGTGAAAGAGGTTTCTTTAGAGCTGGGTTAGATTTGATGATCTGAAAGGTCTTTTCCAGCCTAAATGATTTCAAGAATCAGGAAGAAAAGAGTCCGGGAGTGAACTGGCCTGTTAACAGATGAATTCAGTGGTCCTAGAGGTGTCCACCTGGATGATCCTGTCATTCCATGACCTGCACAGCCTCTCCTGGGCTTCCTGCAGGCTCAGGGGGACTCCACAGAAGCTGCTTTGAAGTCACAGAGCCACAGAATGGTTTGGGTGGGGAGGGAACTCAGAGCTCATCTTGCTCCAAGCCCCTGCTGCGGGCAGGGAAACTTTCACCAGCCCAAGTCTTCTTGGAAAACACTTGGCTGGGAATTTTCCTGCTGGAAACACGAAGCTGAGCCATTGGATTGATCTGCACACTGCCGTGGCTCCCATAATCGCAGGCCATGGCAGAGGCCACAGCACCTGAGCTCTGCTTGAACCCTTGCTCTCAGCGAGGCCCGAGGAGCAGCACCCTACAGAGGGAGCTTTCAGGTTCCCTTAATTTAACCAAAATATCCTGCAGCCCACTTAACAGCACATTATGAAATTTTCTCATGAATAATTAACTCTGAACTGCGATTGACATCATGAAGCATGTGGCTGGCTCGGGCAGTGCCTTCCAGCAGCCAGTGGCTCACAGGGGGATGCGCAGCCAGCGCGGCAGAAACCAGCACTTCCCCAGCAAGAGCAGGGCCTGCTGCAGCTGCTGCTGGGCTGGGCAGGGCAGGGCAGGGCAGGGCAGGCAGCTGCTCCCCAGGGCTCCTCCAGACTGGGAGCACAGGATGGCCGAGCCTGAGAGTGGGGTGGGTTTGGAGGTCAGGGAGCTTTGGCCAGGGCTGGTACATCACAAGGAGAAGTTCAGAGCTGTGTCTGAGGCCTCTGGGCTGCCAGCGGGGTTGTTGTGGTGGGAAAACAGCTCCTGGTGCAAGGAAAAGCTGCTTTTGTCAGCACTGCAGTCACTGACAGCTCCTGGCAGCCCGGGGCTGGAGGTCCCTGCCAGACCTGGATCGCTCCCTGCTCCCAGGGATGGCACAGGGAGTGCTGCACTCCCATGGCAGGCACGGGCACCCCCAGAGGCCCCAGTTTCGGCAGTGTCAGTTCTGCCTGCTGGGATTTTCTGAGCCTCCAGGTATCTGAGAACAAAACTTGACCCAGGGCTCAAAGTTTCTCAAGGGAAAGCTCCTCTTCAGGGGTCGGCCTCATGAACAGCCCGCCGGCTTTGCATCCCCCTCACAGGGCTGGGCTGCTCCAGGAGCCACGGGGAATCCCAGCACGGCCTCTCCAGCAGCCGGGCCACCAGCCCCTGGGGGACATGTCCCTGTCTGCCCACCTGCCTTCACACCCGAGGGGACACGGCCCCGGGGGAGCGAGCAGAGGGCTGCCCTCGCCATGAATTAGTCACGGCCAGAGAGGTGACCCCGTGTCCTGCTGGCGGTACCGCGCAGCTGTCGGCGGCCGGGAACAGTTGTGGAGCAGAAGATTCCCATGGTTTTGGCTGCAGAGTGAATCCAGAGCCGAGCCACCCCCCTCTCCTCAGCCCCCTCCTTAAACTGTGTGTTTTAATAAAGACATCCAGGCAGCGTGCTCGGAAAGCTCGCTTAGATCTGAACTAAAGAGCACAGCCAGGGTGGGAAAAAAATCCATGCGAGAAGCCGGAGGAAGTCGGCATTGCATGTGCTGAACGAGGAGAGCGGGCACGGCGGCGGGAGAGCCGGGCACGGCGATGGCAGCGATCCGGGCATGGCGATAGCAGCGCCCCGGGCACGGCGATGGCAGCGCCCCGGGCAGCGCCATCCGGAGCCATTGCCCGTGCGGGAGGCAGCGCTGGGCGGCTCCGGGGACGGCTCGGGGCTCCCGGGGAGAGGCTGCAGCCCAGGGCCCGCTCCCGGTTCCTCTGCCCGGGACTCACTCCCCGTTCCTCTGTCCGGGGCTCTGTCCCTGTCTGCCCGGGGTTCTGTCCCGGTTCCTCTGCCCGAGGTTCTGTCCCGGTTCCTCTGCCCAGGGTTCTGTCCTGTTCCTCTGCCCAGGGCTCACTCCCGGCTCCTCTGCCCAGGGCTCACTCCCGGCTCCTCTGCCCGGGGCCTGCTCCTGGTTCCTCTGCCCGGGGTTCTGTCCTGGTCCGTCTGTCTGGGGTTCTGTCCCGGTTCCTCTGCCCGGGGTTCTGTCCTGGTCCGTCTGTCTGGGGTTCTGTCCCGGTTCCTCTGCCCGGGGTTCTGTCCTGGTCCGTCTGTCTGGGGTTCTGTCCCGGTTCCTCTGCCCGGGGTTCTGTCCCGGTTCCTCTGCCCGAGCTGCGGTGGGAGCTGAGGGAGCGGAGCAGGCCCAGGCCCACCCAGCACCACCGGCTGCAGCTCGAACTGCAGGGCCCTTCTGGAGGAGCCATGGCCCTTCCTGCAGGAAGGAACCCTACAGGAGAGAGTCCCCCGTGCCAGGGGCTGTGCCAGCCACAATCCCCCGTGGAATGGGCTGGTCCAGAGCCCGGGCACTGCAGGAGCTGGGCTGGGCCAGGTGAGGGGTAAGAGGGTCCTTGAGAAGCTGGGTGGGACCAGGTGTGAGGACAGACTGCCCAGACAGACAGACAGAGCTGCCTGGGAAGGAGGGAGGAGGGAAGAGCAGGAGAGATGGTGGAGGGGCTGGAGAGAGAAGGTACAAGAGGGTATAGACTCACTCCTGGTGTGACTCGGGGTGAGGGAAGGGGCCTCCCAAAAATACTGACTGATTTGGGTGATGCCATGAGTGCAGCATTGCTGCCCTAACCCCCCACTGCCACCAGTGGCGCCCTGACCCAGCCCAGACCCATTTCAGTGGCTGAAAGGAGATGATGAATTTGTCCTTCCTAGTCTGAGGGTCTGGAATGCTGATCTCCTTGGACATGGTGCAAATATTGATAAACAATGTGAAAATTCTGCCCTGAAGATCTCTCTTGGCTATGGGAGTTTTTCCAAAGCCTGGATAGATCACAGATCCAGTATGGTGGATACTCCCCTGTGCTGTTGCAAGGCCAGCAGGCGTTTCCTCTGCTTTGCAGGAGAGGCAAACACAGCCCTGCTCCACCATTTATCCTGGAAGTGCATCCTGGAGCTGGGGAGGGATGAGGCAGTGCTCCCTGAGCTCAAGGTGCCCTGAAACACCTCTGGAACAGCTCCCTGTGACTGCCAGGCAGCAGCTGGGAAGTGGCAGTGGTGGAGCAGGATTCCAGACACACACACGGATTTTTCCTTGCGTGAACCCAAACCCTTCCCGTGCCTGAGATAAATAAATCACGGTCCTTAGCTGACACTTTCACATCACTCAGAGAGCTCCAATTTTCCTACAGCTGCAGGAGGTGTTGGTGAGGTGCTGCAGATGAAATGGAGATTTTACCTCTGATCCCTTTATCTCCAGGATTCCAAAGTTCCTGGAATTGCCTGTGAGTTTCCCTGCTCTCAGATTTCCGCAAAGATCCGATGCCAAATCCTACAGCACCTCCTTAGGGTTTATGGCCAAAAACGAGGGGTTGTTCCTGCAGGACTCTGGGAGGGCTGATGGGGCAGAAGGCTGTTTCTGTAGGTGAAGGATGGGGAGATAAAAGCCTCTGGAAAAGCACAAGATTAAATTTCTGGAAGTATTTCTTTAACACAGATGAAAACAAACCAAATTATTAAAAAATAACCAACAACAACAACAACAAAAAAGCTACCCCCCCCAACAAACAAACAAACAAAAGCTCAAAGTAAAAAAAAAAAACAGAAATTTGTAGATTTATTAGGATCTCTCATTCCCCGCTGCCGCTGGGATGAGCAGGCAGCTCTGGTTTTGCACAGCCAAGGGTTGGAGCTGCTCCTGCCACAGGCAGCTGCAGCTGACCCAGGGCTTGGTCCTTGTGAAGGGTGTCTGATCCATTGGAGAAGGGGATAATGGCTGCTCCTTTTTCCTGGATTGTGGGATCATGGCATGGCTTAGCTTGGGAAAGCCTCCAGGTGTTCCCTCAGCACTGCCAAGGCCACCCTGCCCCGTGTCCCCAAGTGCCACATCCACACAACAGGGATGGCATCTCCACCACCACCATGGGCAGCTGTGCCAGGGCTACACAGCCCTTTCCATGAAGAAATTTCCCCAAAATCCCACCTAACCCTCCCCTGAGGCCATTTCCTCTTGCTCTGCCCTGCAGCCAGCTGTCAGTTGTGTCCCATGGAATGCCCTGCTCCATTTCCCAAACTCTTTCCCAAGCCTTTCTCCTGAGTTCCCCTCACCCTGGCTGTCCTGCTCAGTAAAATGTAATGATGGTTTTACTCCTTTTTTTCTTGTAGTGGAACAGAGCCTACCCCCAGCATCTTTAAAAATACATCTGCTCTGCACTGCACTAAAACACATGGAATAATAGAAGAAAGTCTGGAGTGGGCGCAGCCTGGACCTGCCCAGCTTTCAAAGGCAGGGATCCTTTAAAGAACACGGAGCCTTCTCTCTGCTCCTGACCCAAAGATGGGACGTGCCAGTAATGCCTGAGCAGGGATCCTTGCATCCCTCCCCTCGGCCGGGATCCCTCAGGGATGAAGCAGTGCCTGCTGCTGTCCCTGCTGCTGCTGCAGCCTCCCCACACCTCTGAGAGCTCTCTGTGAGCGCCCTGAGCACCCTGGATGGATAGATGGCACCCACTGATGGTCCCCACACAGGTTGGGTGTTCTGCCCTTGCTCCCCAGAGGGGAAATCACCCCTTGAGTGTGGGATTCAGCAGGACACAGGGGCTAGGGTGGCACCAGTCACTGTCACCCTGCTGCCTGGGGAGCACAGAGGGGCCCTGTGCCTGTGGGACCAGGTGGGGTGAAGGGGACCTAGAGCAGCTTTACAGCCTCAAGGATGCACCGTCCTAAAGGATAAAGGAGGGGCAGGGCTTCTCCAGGGCTTTCTTCAAACACATCTGCATTTGTTCACACATACTCCACCTCAGCACGGCCTGGGTAGCTTTAAACACATCCCTGCACACTTTGGTGGTGGTGGCACGGCCACACTGGCCTGGACCATGTCTCTGTCACATCTCAGCACAACGGGTTTAGATGCCCAAACTCTTGGAGGGTCTTGGCTTTTAGAGCAGGAAGAAGTAGCAGAAAAGAGCGAGACGTGGAGGGAAACAGCTTGGAGCAGGGACAGGATTGTGAGAGAGATCCTGGGCTACACCACCAGTGGCCAGGAGAGCTCCAGGAACTGGTGCCTGACAGCTCCAGCAGCCCAGAACTGGTGGGCAGCTTTCCTTGGAAAGCCTTTGCAGCACCAGGGGTGGGACTCAGCTGTCACATCCCTGTTTGTTGGTGTCTCCACCTGAGCTGGGCATTCAGAACCCTTACAGGCTGGAAGGTGATGAAGATGCCTCTTAAGCCCTGGGGTGAGATCAGAGTTGATATCAGAGCTGAACTGCAAGAGAGGCTCCTTGGTCCCTCTCCAGTGCCCCTCACTGGAGCCCAGAGGCCTCCACTCCTCCGTGCATCCCTGCTCTGAAGATCCCCAAAGCATCTTCATCCAATCCCTGGTGAATTGGTGGTGTTGGTGTTTTTGAGTTCTCAGGGTGCCCCTGGGGAAGGGGTAGGGCCTGGCCCACCCCCTCAATCCCACCAGCCTGGAGGTAGACAAGGACTCAAGTCCTCAAAGGTGGCTGAAGCTGAGCTCCTCCTAAAGCTCTGGGCCAGCTCAGGGCTGGATTAGCAGGTGCCTGTAAAGGAGGAACAGCTGCTGGAGCAAAAGAGCTGAAACATCTCAAACCTTGCTCATGCATCAAACCTCAGATGAAAAGCTGGGGTGAGAGTGGAGTGCCCATTCCAGTCAATATTCCCTTCCTTTAATGCTCTTTTGGGTCCAGTGTCAGGCTCAGGGGTGCCCCAGGAGAAGGGAGTGCCCGTGGCACCCCTGTGTGTGTCTGTTTTCCTTCCCTCACCTCACCCTGTGCTGGGTGCTCTGCAGAGAGCCTGGATTTGGAGGGATTCGGGTCCTTTTGGGTGCCCAGCTGGGGCCCTGCTGCAGGAGGAGAGACCCTCAGGAGAACAGAAGCTGCACACAGGACCTGAGACCCCAGAGCATGGCTGGGAGCTGCTCCCAGGTGTGTCCTGGCTGCCAGAGCTGCAGGAAGGAGCAGCAGCTTCTGGCTGAGCTGTGCCAGGAGCGGCAGTGCGGGAGCAGGGGCGGGGGAAGCGCAGGGGCCCCTCTCCACCTCCTGCCAGGCTTTCCCTGAGGATCCTGGGGGCTCTCGCTGGCCTGGCATGGTGGGAACTGCTGGAGCAGGAGCAGGGCAGGAGGAGCAGAAAAAAGAGCAGGAGCAAGGGTAGGAATAGGAGTAGGAGCAGGAGCAGGGGGAGGAACAGGAACCGAGGTAGGAACAGGAGCAGAAACAGGAGTAGGACCTGGAGCAGGGACAGGAGATGGAGCAGGGGTAAAGCAGGACCAAGCCAAGGAGGAGCAGGGACAGAGGCTGGAGCAGAGACAGGGGCTGGAGCAGGGGTAGGAGCTGGAGCAGGGACAGGAGCTGGAGCAGGAAGAGGAGCTGGAGCAGGAGCAATAGCAGGACCAAGTCAAGGAGGAGCAGGGACAGGGGCTGGAGCAGGGACAGGAGCTGGAGCAGGGGTGAAGCAGGACCAAGCCAAGGAGCAGCAGCGGCAGCAGGAGCAGCGGCAGCAGCATCAACCCCCGGGCCGGCTGCTGCCCGGGCCCGGCTGTGATGAGCTCTCCAGGCCTCAGCCCCGCTCCCGCTGTCTCCGCCCGCCCCTCCCGGCCTCCAGCCGCTGCTCCTGGCCCAGAGCCGCCCATCCTTCGCTGGGATCTCGCCTTACCTGGAGGCCGCGGGGGCCGGGGGGTCCCGGGCGGCCCCGCTCCGGCTCCGGGCGCTGCGCTTTGCGTTTGTGCCTGGGAAATACCCGGCCGGCGTTTTATCGGCGCGGCTGATAAATATTGCATCGGCCCTGAACTTGGCGGAGCGGGGGCACCGCGGCACCGGCCCCGGCACCGGGCACGGGCCGGGAGGGGCGGGGGAGCCTCGGCAGCGGCTCCGGGGCTGCGGGGGGAGCCGCGGCAAGGGGGGGCCGGGGCCCCGCTAATGCTGCGCGGAGCCGGGCCGGGCCCCCCCGGGCAGCACTCAGCATCCCGCCTCATTAAAGTTTCATCGGCAGCGCTCGGCCAAGGTCTATTTATGAAAATGCGCTTTTCGCTGCATGGAGAAAACAGGGACGGAGCGCAAGAACAAAGGGATGGGCTTTGGGAAGCGGCCGGGAATAAAGAGGGATGTGCGGGACGGGGTGCGGGAATGCCGGGGTGCGGGCAGGGCAGGGCTGTGCCAGCCACCGCCGAGCTGGCCCCGCTCGCCCAGGGGCAGCAACTCCTCCGACAGTAATTTCGGGCTCCGCACAATTTCCCCTCTTTTCTTCCTTTCTTCTTCTATTTTTTTTTTTTTTTGGTGGGTTTTGGAGTTTTTTGTTTGTTTGTTTGTTTGTTTATTTGCTTTTTGTTGGTTTTCCTTACTTCTTTGTGGAGTTTGAGGGTTTTGTTTGTTTGCAATTTTGTTTGGCTTGTCTTATGGTTTTTGGGTTGCTTGTTTGGTTTCGGTTTTATTTAATTTCACTTCATTTCATTAGTTCACTTTCGTTCATTTTACTTCGTTTTATTTTATTTCACTTTATCGTATTTCATTTCATTTCCCTTTCATTTCATTTCATTCTACTTTATTTTTTCTTGTTCTACTTCGCTTTTCCCCTGTAAAAGCCGCAGGGTCCCGGCTGTCGGGCTTCAACACCACGACGCGCGTTTGATTATTTTTTTCTCCCCGAATAAGTTATAAAACAAAACAAAACAAAACAAAACAACAACAAAAAAAAAAAAACACCCACAAACAAAAACCCAAGCAAACAGAAAAAAACTAAAACAAAAACACCCCAAAGAAAGAAAGAAAGAAAGCAAACAAAACCCGCTTGGTTTTAGCCCTTTTCCCCCGTGTCAGAAAGGACACCCCGGTCCCACCTGCCGGGAGCTTGGGGAGCGGAGCCGGGAGAGGGCGAATGTCCCTTTTGGAGCCGGGGGGTGACCGGGACACTTGGGGTGACAGGAGCACCCGGGGGTGGCACGGGCACCCAGGGATGTCCCCCCACGGGCTGCGGACTCAGGGGGCAGCTCCCGGTGCTGCGACAGCGCCGCATCGACCCCCGGGCTGCGGGAGCGACCCCCGGGCTGCGGGAGCGACCCCCGGGCGGGGAAGGGCCAAACCCGCCGCGATGTCCAGAGGGGATCCCGGACCCCCCGGTCCGTTCTGTCCGTGCCCATCCCCGCGGGCACCGGGAGTCCCGCGGAAGGAGCCCCGGGCTCGCCGGAGCCGCGGTAAGCGCAGGAAGGAGGCAGGAGGGTGAGGTAAAACGTGCATGATTTATTTGAAATGCTGCAGCGTACACAGACACCAAAATTTCATTCAGCACACACACGGCGGAACGAAATCTCCTTTAATTCATAAAATAAAATTTAAAATTTTAAAAAAAGAAAAAAGAAAACAAAAAGAGGCAATTTTCTCTATTAAATATGCAAAGGAAAGGGGGGGAAATAAGAGTTTTCTTGCCTTCGAAAGTGCAGAGTTCCCTACGCGCAGAGGCAGCCGCGCCGAGGCCGGGCCGGGTCCGTCCCCGCTGCCTCGGGCCGCTCCCGCCGCTCCGCTGAGCCCCAGGGACGTGATTGTCGAAGCTTAGGATTTTATACAGTGAAAACCATACAGAAATCGAACGGTTGGAGGGAAACCAACGCAAAATAAATCTCCATTTCCCCGAACAAACCGCGACTCCAGGGACGGGCCAATTTTTTTTTTTTTCTTTTTTAATATTTTCTCCTTTTTTTAATCCTTTTAAATTTTTTTTTTCAATTTAGCCGATGAGGTAGAAACAGAAATGGTACTGCAAAAACGCGATGGGTTTGCGGGGGGCAGGGGAAAGAACAAAACCATGCAGGTGCGTGTGTGTGCGTGGGTGTGCGGGGACCCTGGCGGCGGGGAGCATCCCGGCTTTACAGCTGGCTTCCAGCTCGCTTCCTTTCTCATTTCTTTGCCTTGTTTTAATTTTTTTTAATTTTTTTTTTTTTAAGAAGAAGAGGAGCGGACACTGAGGAGTGAGCGGCGCCACGGTCCCCAGGCCGGGAGGGACTGTGACAAAGCCCCACCGGGCTCTCGCTGCTGCTGCTGCTGCCCCGACTCCGGGCACCCCCAAACTTCCCCCTTGGCCTTTTCGTTTTGTCTTTTTCTCCATCTTTTTTTTTTCTTTTTTTCTCCAGTTTTATCTACAAAAGCAGTCTGTACCAGTCAGAACAGCGGGGCCACTTTGCCCAGGGGTGAGGAGCAGGCACCAAACCGTTCGCTTTGCTTTGGGCGCGTTTCCCTTTATTTTAAAGTTTATTTTTTTCCTTTTTTTTTCTTTTTTGTTTGTTTGCTTGCTTTTTTCCCCAATTTTTAACCCAAAAAAAAAAAAGTAGCCGACAACCCCAAGCCCTGTTCGGAAGGACCGGGGGGCGGTCGGGAGGGCAGCACCCCCCGCTCCGCTGCCTCCCCAGCCCCTTCCTCAGTAGGTGGCAGAAAATTTCATCCTTTTCTGCTTCTGTCTCTGATTGCAAAACCAGACCCGCACCACGTTCTTCTTCAAGTCTAACTTCTCGGCGATGGCGGCGATTTTCTCGGAGGAGGGCCGGGGCTGCACGGCGAAATAGGCCTCGAGCGAGCGCTTCTCGGGGGCGGCGATGGAGGTGCGCTTGCGCTTCTTGTCCCCCCCCGTGTAGATCTCGGGTTTGGTCATTTTTTCCCTCTGCGCCCTCTCCGCCTCCTCCAGCCACGCTTCCAGGATGGGCTTGAGGGCCACCATGTTGTTGTGGGACAAGGTGAGCGACTCGAACCTGCAGATGGTGCTTTGGCTGAGGCAGCCCACCCCCGGGATCTTCAGGTTGGCCAGCGCGGAGCCCACGTCCGCCTGGGTGACCCCCAGCTTGATCCTGCGCTGCTTGAAGCGCTCGGCGAAGGACTCGAGCTCCCGCGGGTCCGTCTCGGTCTCGGGGCCGGAGATGACGGCGTGGGACGCGAGGCCGTGGGGGTGGGACATGTTCATGGGCTGCGGGTGGTGGGCCATGTGGTTGATGGCCGACATGTGGGAGTGCGGGTGCGAAGGCGTGGAGCCCACGTCGGGGCCCGGCACCCCTCCGAGCGGCAGGGCGGAGTTGAGGTGCTCCAGCAGCTCCCCGTCCAGGCCCTGCGAGGGCTGGTGGTGGTGGTGGTGCGGGTGGTGCGTGGTCAGCACGGACGGGTGGTGCAGGTGCACGGAGGACGAGGTAGGAGTGCAGGACACGCTGCTCATGGTGTGGTAGGTGGCGTCCGGCTTGAAGGGGTGCGTTTTCTGCGACACGATATCCACGGCGGCCAGAGCCTCGGCGCCCCGCAGCAGCGTCTCGTCAAAGCCCGCAAAGATGTTCCCCTGGATCTGCGCGGAGGGGAAAAGGGGAGCGAAAACAAACGCAGAGAGCGGGAGACGATTAACGGGGAGCGGCGTGACCGAGATCCCGCTCTGCCCTGCCGGGGACAGGTAACGCGAACCGAGCGCTGCCCGAGCCCCAGATGAAAGCACCGCGGGGCCGGACACCGAGCGCTCTGCTCTCCCTCCGAGCCGGGCACCCGCTCTGCCCTCCGGGGGAGCTCCCCAAAGAGAGGCAGCGGCAGGGCCGGAGCCGTCGGGGGTCCCGCAGCCGTCGGGGGTCCCGCAGCCCGCGCTGCTCCAGCGCCCGCACGGAGCGGGACGGGACGGGACGGCCGAAGCTCCCCGAGCCCCCCAACCCCAGAGCCCCCTGCCCGGGAACAGCCCCCGCCGGGCTCGGGGGAGGCAGGACGGGAAGGACGGACCCCGGAACCCAGCCGAACCCCAGACCCCAAGGGAAGGCAGAGTAAGTTGGCGAGGGACGGCGGGCACGGAAGGTGCCGAAAGCCGCGCTGGCTTACCTGAGGGGCGGGCAGGCAGGCTCTGCGGATGGCTTCGGAGCTGGTGTGCAGGTGCGGGTACTTGGGCTCGTGCAGGATGGGGTGCATGCTGAACGCCTGCTTGCTGTTCATGGACATCATGGTGGGAGCGGAGCGGGGCCGGCCGGGGCAGGGCAGGGCAGGGCGCTCCGGGCACCCGGCTCGGGGGCGCGGTATTGTCTGGCTCCGCCGCCCGGCATCAATGGCATTATAGCCCGGCCCCCCCGCCCACCGGGAGGGGCCGGGGAGGTCCCTCCCAGCGCCCGCCCCCGGGCACTGAGCTCACCCCCCCAAACGGGGCTCAGCGCCCTCCGCCCGTGCTGCTCCCTCCCCCGATCCGGGTGTAACCCCCCCAAACCAGAGCTCCCCACCTGTCGGTGAGCCCCCCCCAAACCCGGCTCAGCCCCCATCCCCGCCCCTCCCCGGCTCTGCTCACTCCGCAGGTGCGGCCTTGTCCCTGTCACCCCCCGTCTGGTCGGGGGGCATCGCCCCCGTCCAGCCCTGCCCGCGGCTCCCCCGGGGGAATCCGGGGAGCAGAACAGCTCAGAACCCGCGGCTGAATGGGAGCCGTTCCCCTTCTCCCTTCGAAGGGAAGAACCTTGGGCCAAAAATCATAACAACAAAGAAATCAAGAAAAGTTTCACCAACTTTCTTCTTCCCTGCTTCAGTGAATCTCCCTGGCTCGTTCCCCAAATCCTCCCGTGCAGAGTCCCAGCCTGTCTGTGCAGCCTCTCCATTCTCCAGCTCATTGCTGCCCTGCACTCCCCCATCCGTGCCAATTTCCCCACAGCCCGCGGTGATTCCTTCCCCCTGTCCCTCCCTGCCACCAAGGCCAGCTCCTGCCGCCACTGGAGTTTGGTTGCTCTGCTGGATCAGGGGTGGGGGCGTTGCCGCCCCCCCAGAAGCTCTCAAAGGTGCACGAGGGATGTGACAGCCCCAGCAGCCCAGAGCAGAGGGCTGCCGAGGAGGAATCCCAGTGCCTGGGGTGGTGGGGGACAGGAGGGTCCCAGGCTCAGAGCAAACTTCTCCAGGGAGCCAGGTGTGCTTCTGCAGCCCCAAAACCCACCTCGATGGCTTTGGTGCACGGAGCAGGAGAGTCAGGGGCAGGATCTGTTTCCTGCTCCCTTTGCCACTCCTCTCCACAGAGCCTGAGCACAGCACCCTCAGTCCCTTCTCCTGGGGATCCTGCCAGGTGCCTTGGCACAGACGTGGTCAGTGAGTGGCACAGGGAAAGGAAAATCCTGACCTGGCCCCATGACCTGATCCCCACTTCACCTGAGAGGCTGAACCATCCCCAAAAAGATCACAGAGTGGGTTGGGCTGGGAGGCACCTGAAAGATCACCCAGTGCCAGCCCCCTGCCATGGGCAGGGACACCAGGGAGCCACCAGAGACATTTCCTTGGTGCTGGACCTGCCCAGGGGAAGGTCAGATCCAGTGACAGGAGACTGAAAGGCACAATCACTGTGTCTGGCAATGCCCAGACTCGGGCACAGCCACCAAACCCACCATGGAAGTCCCCAAATCCAGCCCCGTGCAGCTCATGCAGAGGGTGGGGGAGAGTCCCCAGGGCTGAATCCTGGCTCCAGAGAAATCCTCCTGGGGAAAAACCTGCACCAGCATCAAGGTGCTGCCAGAGAGGCCCTGTCACCTGTCCCTGGTGGCCTGAGGCAGTGCCAGCCCTTCCTGAGCTCTGGAGGACAGCAGGCCCTGCAGGATGCTCTGGCTCTCCAGGGGCAGCAGCTCAGGAGCCTCTTCCCTGCTCCTGCTGCCAGCCCAGCTCTGTCAGGCCTCCCCTCTGCTCCTGGAGAGCTGCAGCATCAGCTGGTGGCCAGGGGAGTCTGGAGGCTGGAAAGCTCCACTGAGCTCCAGCAGAATTCCTCAGGAGGGGAATTGTCCCTTCCAGGTGCTCTGTGGTGGGATCTCTGCCCTCCAGCTGGGTTTGTGAATTCTCTCACGACTCTGGGAGCTTTTGTCTCAGGATATTCCACAGCTCCTTTTGCTGGGCTCTTCTTGGTGGCCCCTCTACTCCACTTTTCCTCATTTTCTACATTTCAGCAGCTCAGAGAAGGTTGGACAGAGCAGTTCAGCTCCTGGATTTCGAGGAAGCAAACCTGTGCCAAGCTGCATTTCACTGCTGCTCGTGTAGGAAAATTGGATCAGTTGAAGTAAACAGCATTCCCTCCTTCCCATGCCTCTGTGTGCCAGCCTTTGCTCTTTTCCTGTGGCAGCCCTGAGCATCCTGCGCTGAACTTTGGCCTGACAATGAAGGTTTTGAGCAAGGGACACTCAGGGAGGATCCCTGAATGCATCTCTGGGCGCCCTAAAACCCAGGGACACCACAGGGACATCAGGAACCCCCTCCCAGCCCCATTCCATGGATGAGCTCACCTCCCACCACCTCCTCCACTGTGGATCTGTGGGCTGCTCCCAGAGGGGAAGAGAGCAGCGCCTCCATATCAAATCTCTGGGTTGAGTTGGGATTTATCAGGCTCCTCCTGGGCAGGGAAAACAAGGAAAACCCTCCTGTCTTTGTGCAGAGATGTGGAAACACCACACAAGGAGAGGTTTCTGCAGCAGTGACAATCACAAACATCTCAAGCACTTCCACAGTTGTTGCTTTAGCCCTGGGGAGCTGAGTGTTGGCACTTCCATGGAGTGAGATGAACTTCCAGGGGAGTGCCAGTGCTCTGCTCTGGCTTTCTGGGCTAAGATGGGACAGCTCTGCAATGCTCCTTGCAGCCTTTTAACTTCTGTCCCAGCTTTCCTCCCTAACTGACCCAAAAACTGCAATAGTCCAGACCCACCTCTCCCACCCATCCATACCAGCAACCCCTGTGAAGCAGGAAATGCTTCCCTGGAATCAGAATTAAATAGAGGAAAGTCAGGATAATTTATTTATCAAAACAAATAAAAGCACTGAACAAAGACCTTCATGATCTGAGTCTTAGGAAAACAAATTCCTTCCAGGGTGATTCCAGCTTCCAGGCTAAGAGCTGGCACCCCAACCTGGTCAGTGGCTTTAGGGACCTTCTCTGAAATAAATCCCTGAAATAAATGAAGTCTGGGAGTCTCCTCACATTGTGTGCTGTGGTTTTGTGCCATGGAATGATTCGCAAATGAGCCAACAGGGCAAGAATATTTTGGGATTCATGACCCAGGGCCTCTGGTTTCTCATCCCCACTGGAAAAACAATCTTGGACACGTTCTCAGCCAGGTCTGAGCTCGAGGAGCTCCAGCTCCGTTGCCTTTTGAGGATGCCCCACAATCTCCCGGCCTGGCTCCGTGCCCGCAGCAGCTCCGCCTGCTCCCGGTGCTCTCCATCCCAGCCCATCCCAGCCCATCCCAGCCCTGCCATGTGCCTCGCCGCCTCAGGCGCTTGCCTGCAGACTCCAGCTGTTTTTATTACCTAAGTGGGTTTGATTGCTCCTTCATTTGTGCCTGAGCGAGAGCCCTTGGCACCCTCGTGGGCTTTAATGGGGTCTGCGTGTTCTCGCTCCCAATTAAACCCACGGGCGGCGATTAGCAGCTTCCAGGAGCGGAGCAGGGGGGACGCGGCTTCCCAGGGCTCCGGGAGCGCATCCTGCCGAAGGGACGCGCTTGGAGCACCCCGGGCAGACAGCTGGGCTGCCTGGAAATGGCGCTGCCCCCGGTGACCGCCGCCGCTTTGTGCTCGCCGGGGGAGGCTCGGCTCAGCCGTGCCAGCCTGGCACAGACTCATTTCCAGCACTGGGGGACAGTGCTGGTGGTGCCCAGGGCAGGTGTCACCCCACACATTAAGGACAGCTCCACACCTGCCCTGGCTGCCGCGGCTGCTCCTGGAAAACCTCATGTGGTGTGATGCAGAGATCAGGGCATGGAAAACCTTGCCCTGCTTGGTCCTTCCCTCCCCTCCCTTTTCCTTGCGCTCCCGCCCAGGGCCTGAGCAGGTGGAAGAACCCAAAACCGGTGAATTTCTGGTGCACTTGGAATTTTCAGCCCCGAGTTCTGAGTCCAGGAGCCGTCCCAGCCCCTGGAGCTGCTCTGCCAGGATGGTCCCGGCTGTCCGACGAGCACATCACATCCACCACATCCCACCACAGCCTCTGTGGGAACCCCAGGGAGGAGCCATCCGTCAAAATTAAGATGTTGGGGGAGTAAATGCTTCAATCTCATTGGAACTGGTGTTTTCTGATGAAAATTGGTTCTGTCAGGAAATGGGGAAGTGGCACTACCTGCCGGAGGCCCCTGCACTGGGACTGGGGGTGGCTGGAGTCGGCTGATGAGTGCGGGAATGGAATGGAAAATCCAGGCCCAGGAGCTTTTCAACTCAATTAAGGTCTGGCTCGCTCCTGAGACAAACCCATGGCATTGGGAAGAACATTCCTCCCACACTGAACTGAACGTGGTGTGGGGTCAAGGACCTCGACAGGCTGAAGTGACACCTCAGGTGACAGATGGTGGCATTATGGAAAACTCAACAGAGACCAAATTCTGCATTGGAATTAGGAGCAGACATCACAGAACCATGGAATCGTTGAGGTGGGAAAAATCCTCTCAGATCCTTGAGTCCAAGCACTCCTCAGCAGGGCCGCCAGTGTCCCAATGTCCCCACTGCCACATCCCCACAGCTCCTGAGCCCCTCCAGCCATGGTGCCAAGGTGTGGGCTGAAAAACCACACTTCCAAAATGCCTGTTTCTGGAGGAAAATGCAGGAATAGCTCCTAATGAGGATGAGATCCCTTCCCAGCCAGAAGAGCAGGGTGTTTAATGCAGGCCTTGCACTTGAGGTGTAAGAGAAAGATGATCCGTGCTGGCCAACAGATCCAGCTTGTAAAAATCCTTATTAAAACCCCACTGAGCCTAATCAGGAAAGATGGCTTTTAATTAAAAAGTGCAACCATTCAGCCAACTTTTATAGGAGATTGCTGCGACCCCAGGAGATGCCAACCAGCAATAGCCTCAACTCCTTCCGGAGGGAGGGATCCTTCCCATCCTTTGTTAGCTGGAACATCTCTGCTGCTTTTAAATGGGCAACTTCACAGCTTTCCTGAGTGTGGTTTCTTCCATTAGGAAATGGGAATCTTCTAACAGCTCACCCAGGCAGCAAAATTCCTGCACTCCATCTCCTGCATTAGGAACCTGGAGTCCGCCGAGCGGGAGAGAGAGAGGGAGAAAAGAAAATCCAGATGGGGCAAAGTGTAGCTCGACTTTTTAATACTAAATTATTTACAGTAAGTAAAATCGTGTGTGTCAATTGTGAAAAGAGTCCAATTTGTTTGATTTACATTGCAGGGGGGTGCCCTGGGGTAGGGGGTGTTTAACTATCTCCTCTAATGTAATTGCCTATGGCAGCCCAGTAAATATTTGATGGGCTGCCTGAGCGAGGGAAGGAGCTGGGGCTGATGCTCCCGCAGCCCTCGCAGGGTATCAAATGCAGCTGCAGCCAGGCACTACCTGAGCCCTTCCCATTGTGTAACTGGGCTGGTTTAGCCCACTTTCAGGGTGGGAATGTGCACTTTCTGCTGGAAAACAGGTTTGTGCCCCGTGCTGTGGGTTTGTTTTATATAAGAAGCCCGAATTTCTCTGTCGGTGCCTCAAAGGGAGTGTTTTCCTCAGCTTTTCAGCAGGAAAAGCAGGTTTTGCTCTTGTCAAGGATGTTTCCATGGCTTGGAGGTGCTGGATGCCGGCCCCAGCTAGCAGGGATTGTCCCTCAGCCACAGGAGGGTCGGACCTTGGCTGAGGATGCTGAGGGGGACATGGATGGACAGGATTGGGAAGGACACAGAGGGGCTCCAGCAGCAGAGGTGTCTGCAAAGAATTCACAGTCCCAGCTCATGCAGCCTCTCACGTTTTTCTCCATTTTTAGTGTTTCAAGCAGCACCAGGAAAGGTTCAGGTCGGACACCAGGAGGAATTTCTTCACGAAAAGGGTGGTCAGGCATTGGCAGGGGCTGCCCAGGGAGGTCTGGAGTCCCCATCTCTGGAGGTGTGCAGGGAATGCCTGGACATGGCACTCAGAGCTCTGGGCTGGGTGACAAGGTGGGGACTGGACACAGCTTGGACTCAATGATCCTGGAGGTCTTTTCCAACTTCAGTGATCCTGGAGGCCTTTTCCGACCTCAATGATTCTGGAGGTCTTTTCCAACCTCAATGATCCTGGAGTTCAGTTCCATGCCCAGATGGGCACACTCAGTGCCCTGGGAATGGCCCCCGTGACCTGGGGACAAGGTTCTGCTGCTCAGACAAGGCTGGGACAGAGCCCTGCTCCTCTCTGGGCAACCCTGCCAGTCTGTAGGAATTCCTGGAGGGTAGGAAATGTCACATCACCCGCCTGGGATGGTAAATATTTAACAAGGGGAACACCCCCTGCCTTTCTCCCTGCCCTCCTCATCCATATTCAGCTCCTGCAGCTCTTCCAGCCCTGCAGGAAGCACAGAGACCCCTGGGAAGAGGGAATTCACTGAGGGGCAGTGTCTACAGGTGCTTTGCCCTCCAAAGGGGTTTGGAGTTCCAGATTTGGGATGGGAAGTCAGTGATCTATGAGGTCCCTTCAAAACCAAATCATCCATGGGTTCTGTGGTTTGGAAGGGATACATGGAGGCCTCCAGCCCAATTCCCTGTTTGGAGCAGGAGCAGGTTCGTGCAGTGGAGCTTGAACCTCTCCAAGGATGGAGACACCCAAGTCTCCCTGGGCTCCCAGACAATGGGCAGGCAGAGGCTGCCCAAGATCTTCACCTACAAAGTCAACCCAAGGTTGGGTGGGGATGCTGCATCCCCTGGTCTGGCATGGAAACCCCTCAGGACTGAGGATGGCAGGAGCTGGGCTTGGATGGCACCAGCAGGTGGCAGGGAGGGACAGGTGGGACCCACACCAAGCTCCAGAGAGGGCCCCATGAACCCACTGGGGTTTCTCCAGGGGTTTCTTGGGATGATATCTGTGGCTGGGAGGCAGGACCAGCCGGGATGGAATGGAGCAGGGATGGAGGTGTGGAGCAGCATGAGAGGCCTGCTGGGCTCCTGGGATGCAGGGGGAGGTTTTCCATGGAGATCCCAGTGGATGGTCCCGGTGCCCTGGGGGTCCCATCCTGCTCCTGCCATGACACCTCCTGTGGTTCTCCATGCCTTGCTTGCTCCAGCTCTTACAGAAACCAGCTCTATTAATATCCCAGCTCTTCTTCTCGGCCCATTACTCTCCTGATGGCCCAAATTTCCAGTTAGCTCCTCTCCAAATTTAAATGATGGCTTCCCCCCGTGTTCTCCGCCCCCAGCTTTCCGAGAGATGCCGTCACTGCTGACCCACATTCCCTGCCTCCGAGAGCCTGGCGCCGGGGCCATTAGATCCCTCTGCTGGGCTGGACTGGCTGACAGCCAGCCCCGACCTCACAGGCAACCACGGCCATTCACCGGGAGAGGGAAGCTCCAGCCCTGCCAACAGCCTTGGAGAACGGCGCAGGAAGGAAGGATGGAGATGGATGGAGCCTCCTCCTGCCCAGGGGTGTTCCCAGGGAAGGGAAAAAGGGGAGCTGGAAGGAATGAACGGCTTTGAGGGAGGGAAGCAGCCCTGGGAAGGGTCTTCCCTGTCCGACCTGCTCTGAGGGGCTGCCAGGAGCTGGCAGGTGGGATCCCATGGAACTCTGGTGGGATTGGGACACCATGGAACTCTGGTGGAATTGGGACACCATGGACTGCTGTGGGACTGGGATACCATGGAATGATGTGGGATTGGGACATCATGCACTGCTGTGGGACTGGGACACCATGGAATGCTGTGGGATTGGGACACCATGGACTGCTGTGGGATTGGGACACCATGGAATGCTGTGGGATTGAGACACCATGGAACTCTGGTGGGACTGGGACACCATGGAATGATGGTGGGATTGAGACACCATGGACTGCTGTGGGACTGGGGCACCATGGAATGCTGTGGGATTGGGACATCATGGACTGTTGTGGGGTTGGGGCACCATGGAATGCTGTGGGATTGGGACACCAGGGACTCCTGATGTAGTTGTGACACCATGGACTGCTGGTGAGATTGAGATCCCATGGACTGTTGGTGGAATTAGGACACCGTGGACTGCTGGTGGGATAGAGGCCACCTTGGGCTGCTGGTGGGATTGGGATATCATGGAATGCTGTGGGATTGCTTTGACCCATCCTCTGCCCCATCCTGCAGCCCCTGTGAGTCCTGAGGCACTGCAGACTCTTGGTGGGACCTGCACTGAGGACACAGGGGGGACCAGCACTGTGACATGTGTGTCACTCTGTGTGTGCCCGTCCCCAAGCCTGCAGAGCCCTGCAGAGCTGCTTTGAGCAGTTCCATCCCCAATGCTGCAGTGCTGCTTTGAGCAGCTCCTCTTGCTCCTCGAGGCCTCCAAGCTCCATATCAAAAGCCAGTGAGTTTCTGCCCAGAGGAAAACTCTTTCAGTTCTGGTTTTGATCCAGTGAAGAACCTCACTCCACATATGAGTCAGTGCAGAGGCCAAAATTCCATCAGTCTATGGAGGAGAAGTCCATGAGCAGCTGGAAGGAGACCTTGCAAAGAGGGGCAGGAAGGAGGACAATGTGTGCTGTGCTGCCCATGACTCCTGCCAAGGCATCTCTTTCCTGAAGCCTTCTCAGAGTCACCTCTGGCTCTTCTCATTCTCGGTGAGTCCCAGGCTCAGGAAAAGTCTCCAGGAGCCTTTGGTCCCCGCTGGAGCTGGTGGGCTCAGGACTGGGTTGGTATGGAATGAGAGAGAGAGGAAGGGAACAGAGGTCCCTTGCCTTGCCTTCCTCCAGCCTTGCTCATCACCATCATCCCTGCCTTGTGGCCCTGTCCTGCATCCTTCCAGCTCTCCAGCCCAGTGCTAATCCCAGCTCCTCCTTGAGGAGACATCCCCAGGCAGCTCCCAGCACCCCAAACACCTCCTGCCACCTGCCCAGCCCATCCCAACCAGCTCCCATCCCTGACCTGGGCAAAGGAGAGGCCAGGCAGGCAGGAATGGCATCCCAAAGAGCAGCTGTGGCACCAGCCTCTCCCAAAAGAGCAGTGTTGGGCTGAGAGATGAGTTTTTGGCTGGATGATCCAAAGTCTCACTGCCACAGCACCTGCAGACACCTGGTCCCACCATCCAAGCCCTTTTCAAAGGGATCCAGCAGCTCCAGGGCATGAACAGGGAGAGGATCTCCTCATCCAAAGGAGGTTCCTCCTGGCCCTCACCTTGGCTCATTCAGCAAAATGAGTTCCTGAAAATGAGTGTGAGGAGGGTTTCCAGCAAGAGGAAGAAGAAGGTGAAAGAAAGAATAAGAAATAAATGCTAAGAAAATAAAAAGAAAGAAAGAACAGGAAGCAAACGAGGAGAGAAAGAGAGGAAAAATAAGGAAGGAAAGAGAGAGTCTTGGTTTTCTGAGTTAGAAGCAAAATTATCTTGATTTCCATTTGAATAATTCATGTTTGCCACGGGCCATGTATTCCTGAGCTTGGGTGTCAAGTGTTTATTGAATATATCTCTTGACAGGGCACTTGTGTGATATTCAGCCATTGCCAGAGTGTGAAGAAAACACACACAACAAATGGAAAAAGAGGGGGGAAAAAGGAAACGCCAGAATGACGGCTTCCTCCGCCTCAGTTTGAGAATAATTGGCCCAAATGAAGCCCCTTTCCCTGCCATCAGTCCCCCCTGCCCCCTCTCTCCATGGGGACCCAGCACGGGTGGCTGGGATGTTGTCCCCACACCCAGAGGGGGAAGCTCTGGGATCATGCTCAGGATGAGCCCAGCAGGTGCTGCAGGAGCCGGAGCTTTTGTCACCTCCTCAGCTTTGCCAGGACATGGAGATGTGATCCTGAGGACTTAGAGGGGGCTTATCCCAACAGTTCCCACGTTGGGGTGAGCCCCAGGCACGGTGTGAGCCAGGAGTGGCTGCTGGATGGTGTGGGCACTCATCTGCAGTTCACATCTGGAGGGCCATGGCTCCAGCAGCAGTGGGACAAGCTGGAAAAGGACATCTCCTGTTTGTGGGTGAACCAGAGGAGAGCAGGGAGGTGCAGCCATGCCCGGGGTTATCCCTGGGGTCAGGAGGAACAGGGAGGAATGGGGAGCCCCTCCAGCATTGACCACGTGCCCTGTGCAGGACGGAGGCCCTGGAGGCAAATGTGGTTCCAGGGCAGTGAGTGAGGGAGGGATTTGCCTCTGTGCTGGACACAATTCCCATTCCTCAGAGGATTCAGGGAAAAGCTCCCACCCTGCTACCCCAGCTCTCACTCAGACCTTTCTCTGCATGCAGCTCTTGAAGGCAGGAGTGGAAGGGACTTTGCTGGCCACATCCACCCCAAACATCCACCCCAAACACCCACCCCAAACACCACCCCAAACACACACCCTGAACATCCACCCAAACACCCACCCCAAATACCACCCCGAACATCCACCCCAAACACAAACCCCAAACACCCCCTCAGGGCAGGACTAACCCCTAGGGGTGGCTGAGTGGTTCTAACCCCAGGACACAGGGATTGCAGCTGGGAGAAAGGGCCTGCTGTGCCAGCACCTGGGCAGGGCCTGTCAGGGACACACAGACACCCTGTGGGACACACGGGCGCTCTGTGGAACACACAGACACTCTGTGGGACACACGGGCGCTCTGTAGGACACACGGACACTCTGTGGGACGCACGAACACTCTGTGGGACGCACAGGCACTCTGTGGGACACATGGACATCCTGTGGGACACACGGACACTCTGTGGGACACACGGACACCCTGTGGGACACACAGACACCCTGTGGGACACACGGACACTCTGTGGGACGCACGAACACTCTGTGGGACACACGGACACTCTGTGGGACGCACGAACACTCTGTGGGACACACAGGCACCCTGTGGGACACACGGATGCTCTGTGGGACACACGGACACCCTGTGGGACATACGGACACTCTGTGCTCCCCCGTGTGCTCGTTCAGCTCACACAGGAGGGGGTGAGGCCTTGTTGATGCCCTGCAGGCCCTGAGATGGGGAGGTCACACGTGGAGCTGGGCATGGGGGCGCTTCACCCTGTGGAGGATCTGGCCTCAGGATCCAGCTGTGTCTGTGTGTCCGTGTGTCCGTGTGTCCATGTGTCCGTGTGAGGGCTCCCCATGGGTCCCTGAGGTGCATTCCCAGCCCCTCCTGCTGCTCCCTGCCCCGCTCAGCCCTCGGCAGCACCAGAGCTGCAGTGCCAGGGCCACCCTGTGAGGGACACTGACAACTCCGTGTCCCCACAGTTCCTGCACCCCACAGGGCTCAGGGATCCCCAGGACACAGTGGGGAACACCTTGGGGGGGGGCACACACAGTTCTGGGGTCTGCAGCGTGCAGAGTTCACTGGCAGAGTGTCTGCTGATGGAAACAGGGCCCATCCCCTGCCTGGCTGCTGGCAGGGGCCCATGACACCAACACCCACACCTGGGACCCCAAATCCCACAGCAGAGCTGGGCCCTGGCAGGGGGAGAGGGCAGAGCAGCCGGGCTGGCAGCCTGGGAGGCCAACATTGTCATGGGGGAGCCGGGGGTGAGGAGAGGGAGTGATGCCTTCTGAGCAGAGCTGGATATCACTGCAGAACCCCAGATCCCCCTGCGGATCCCCAAATCCCCCTGGAGAACCCCGGATCCTCCTGCAGAACCCCAAATCCCCCTGCAGAACCCCAGATCCCCCTGCAGAACCCCAAATCCCCCTGGAGAACCCTGAATCCCCTGCAGAACCCCAGATCCCCCTCCAGAGCCCCAGATCCCTCTTCAGAACCCCAGATCCCCCTGCAATGCCCCAGCTCATCCTGCAGAGCCCCGGATCCCCCTGCAGAACCCTAAATCCCCCTGCAGAGCCCTGGATTCCCCTGCGGAACCCCAGATCTCCCTGCAGAACCCCAGATCCCCCTGCAGATCCCCGGATCCCCCTGCAGAACCCCAGATCCCCCTGCAAAGCTCCAGATCCCTCTGTGGAGCCCCAGACAGCAGCGGGAGCCCCGAGCCTCCCTCGGCGGAGTCATTTGGAGCCCGCGGGGGCCGGGGGAGCAGCCAGACAGGGAGACGGGGCCGCTCCCCGCCCGCTGCCCCCAGCACCCAGTTCCCAGCTGGTGCAGCAGCAGGGAGCCCTGCCCGGCCATATGCTCTGCGTGCTGCTTCAATTACCCCGCCAGGAGCGGCTCGCTCGGCTCCTGGGAGCGGCCCGAGGGGCCCGCGGGGGGAGCGAGGCCACGCCGGGGCTGCCAAAAACCCGAGCAGGGTGGAAGGGCTGAAATCAGAGCGACTTGGCTCCGTGGGGGCCAGTCCTGGTGCTATCGCACATGGCTTTGTGTCCAGGAGCATCCCTCGTGTCCTGGAGCATCCCTCTTGTCCTGGAGCATCCCTCACGTCCCAGAGCGTCCCTCGTGTCCTGGAGCATCCCTTGTGTTGTCTCGGAGCGTCCCCCGTGTCTATAAGTGTCCCTCGTGTCCTGGAGCATCCCAGCTTTAACAAGGAGCTTTAACTGGGAGCTCCTCTGCACCTTCTGGGGGTGGCTCCAGCTCCTGAACCTCCAAGCCAGGACCCAGCTCCCGGCATTAAGGATCTATTCCCAGCCCTAAGGACGGTCAAAATATCCCAAGTCCTCTCTCCAGAAAGATGATTCCTCCCAAAGAAATGGTGTAAATGGGAAATTAAAATAAAAATCACTACAGCTGTTATTTTCACAAAAAATAGCCTAGTAATTGCACTTTTCATGAAGTGTTCATGGAAAACATTTCAGCTCCTTGAAAAATTTCTTTGTCTACCGGAAAACCAAGAAACTAAAACCTGAACCCGTATTTTCTTTTCATTTTCTTACCTCCTTTTAGCTTTTTTCTGAAATAACCTGTGTTTGTGTTTCTAATGACTCAAGGAGTGTCAGTTTGTGATTATCTGATGGAAGAAGAAATTATTTGATTTTCCTGAATTCTATTACTGGATTATTCCTGGTATCTCTAAGAATGGGCTGTTTCTGAGAAGGTTTAATTTGTGTTGTTCCCTAAACTTCACAACCTGAGGAAATACATGAGCAATACTTGTTGCTCTGGTGCTCATTAGACAGATCACCCTGGTCCTTTTCTGGCCAAAATATCTCCACCTTCTACAGAAGTTTTGTTCCCTTGAGCTGGAATCAGACTCTCTGCTCCTCAGGAAAACTGGTAGGGTTTGAGTTGGAAAGCTAAAATTACATGGGGGGGGAAAAAAAAAAGTGCATGAAATCATCAAGGATTGATGTGAAGCTTATCTGGTGGTTCTGGAGCTCACCACCTTCATTTCAACTTTTCCCAGCTATTGTCCAGCCTGGCTTTGGGCACTGCCAGGGATCCAGGGGTAGCCTCAGCTTCTCTGGGCACCCTGTGCCAGGAATTAGGAATTCTTTCCCAATGTCCAACCTAAATCAACCCCACTGCAGCTCAAAACCATCCGCCCTTGCTCTACCAAAGCATTTGTGCCCATGAAGCCTGGAGGGGCTGGGCAGGGAGCAGAGGCTCTCCCTGACCTCAGACAGCCCCACTGAGGAGCAGCAGCTCTTCAATCCCGACCCTCCTGGAGCAGGGAAGGGAAATCAGCAAAAAGCAAATCAAGGAATAATTCCAAGTGTCAAAGCCACTTGATGAAATTGTTTTGCTTCTGGGAGACCCGCGGGCAGAAAAGCTTTGCCTGAATAAATGAGTGTGAGGCAGCAGTGTCAGATACAGCCATGGATGACTGGGGGCTGTGGCTGTGTCACCAGTGTCCCCGCTGTCCCTGGCACTCCTGCCACCCCCAGTGGCACTGCCAGCTCCCTCCAGCCCTGCTCCAGAGGAGAGAACCCATCCTGCTGCTCTGCCAGCCAAGAGGGGCAGGGAGGGCACCGGGAGGGTGCAGAGGGCAGGGACAGCCCCGGGAACCACAGTGGGACACGGGAGGGGACCCCGGCCCCGGGCAGCCCCGGTGACAGCGGTGGCAGCTGCTCCGTGCCCCTGGGTTTGTTCTGGGACAAAGAACGGCGCTGGGGCAGGGCTCAGCGCGGCTCTCCCGAAGGGGACAAACCCGGGATGGGCCCGGGCAGGAGGTTCGGAGCAGCCGGGAGCGCTCTGGTGACAGCAGCGAGCTGTGTCCCCGCTGCTCCGGGGACAGCCAGCGCAGGGCTCAGCCGAGCAGCCGGAGCAGGGAAGGAATTCCCGCCTGTTTCTGTCCCTTCAGAGCAGACAGAGCTGTGCTCTCCCCGCATCTCCCGTGGCTCAGGTTATTTCCAACCCCATCTTCCCCATCCTCCCAGCGCCCTCCTTGGGGCTCTGGTCACCCAGAGCTGATGGCCAGGGCCATTCCTCCCCTCGAAGCTGCCCACATGTCACTGCCCACCCCTCAAGCCCATCCGAGGGCAGCTTAGCCTGGGGAGAAGGAACCAAAGCTTGGAAGGAACCCCTGAGATGGGCTCAGTCCTCACCCCTGGCATGGCCTCCTGGCTGTCCTGGAGCCACCAGGCTCATGCCAGGGAGGGTCACTCCAGACAAAGGGTGATGGTCAACTCCACTGTCCCCAGGCTTGGACACAAGACTGATTTCAAACTTCCCACCAAAACAGCAGCAACAAGAAGGTGTCAAATCCCTCAGGATGCACCTGCAGCCGGAGGAGAGGACAGTGTCTGACAGGAGAGCATGTAAAAACCCTCCAGGAGAAATTCTTCCCCCTTTTCAGGGACAGGATGAGGAAATATCTGGGTGGGAAGGTTTACTTGACCTTCATGCATGAATTTGCTGTCCTTTCTAACAGGCAGAATTTTTCCAGGCAGGAGCTGGTGGGGAAAGGGTTAAGAAACCTGCAGGCCATGGGCTGACCCACAGACCCTCCCATATTGTCCCCTCTTATCTGCTGTCCCTGGGGACACCAGCCACCAGCAGATTGCCCTGGGCTGTGCCCTGAGGAGGAAAGAGAGGCTGATCCCTGGATCCTGAAATGCAGGAGAGGGGCTGGAGGGGAAGAGGCCCGGAGGGCTGGAGGGGAAAGGGATGCACAGGGACAGGGGAGGATCAGCCAGCCCTGCCGGGGGAGCAGAGCTCAGCCCTTCTGAGAGAGCAGAGCCCAGCCCTGCCGGGGGAGCAGAGCTCAGCCCTGATGGGGGAGCAGAGCCCCAGCCCTGCCGGGGGAGCAGAGCCCCAGCCCTTCTGAGAGAGCAGAGCCCAGCCCTGATGGGGGAGCAGAGCTCAGCCCTGATGGGGGAGCAGAGCCCAGCCCTGATGGGGGAGCAGAGCTCAGCCCTGCCGGGGGAGCAGAGCCCCAGCCCTTCTGAGAGAGCAGAGCCCAGCCCTGATGGGGGAGCAGAGCTCAGCCCTGATGGGGGAGCAGAGCCCAGCCCTGATGGGGGAGCAGAGCTCAGCCCTGATGGGGGAGCAGAGCCCAGCCCTGCCGGGGGAGCAGAGCTCAGCCCCGCTGGAGGAGCAGAGCTCAGCCCTGCCGGGGGAGCAGAGCCCCAGCCCTGCCGGGGGAGCAGAGCCCCAGCCCTGCCGGGGGAGCAGAGCTCAGCCCTGCCGGGGGAGCAGAGCTCAGCCCCTGGAGCTCCTCTGTTCCCCAGGGCAGCAGCAGCTCCGGAGCAGCGAAGCACCCCCGGGGAGGGGCAGAGTCCTTGGGATGGGACTGTGGGGACAAACCTGGGGCTGCCCTGGCTGGACTGGCCAAGGTGGGACAGCAGGGGCTCACCCCAAGCCGTGTGAGAGTGTGGCCGTGCCCAGCAGAGTGTGAGGGGCTGAACCCTCCCTGAGGCACAGCTGAGTGCCCTGAGCGATGCATTAACCCCAGGGTGCAGCTGAGCCACCAGAGCCGGGCAGCAGCTGCAGGGACAGAGAGAAGGGAGATTTCAGGAACTCTGCGATTTGGGGTTTTCTTTCCTAAATCTGAAAAGCTCTCAATGTGAGAACAGCCTGGCCAGGCCGAGCAGGGGGGTGTCAGGAGAGCAAGGCAGGGTGGCAGGGCACAGGTACGTGCTGCTCACAAGGGCAGCAATGACAGGAGGTAATTTTTCCTGATGGAAAGCTCCAGGATCCCGGGGGAAGCCTTGAGCATGATTCCCATCGCCTCCTGAAGGGACTCACAGTCAGGTCACTGCTGCCAGAGCTAAATCCTGACCTGGGGCTATTCTGGAACTCTTCATCCCTCACTGGGCAGGGAACAATTCCATTTCCACACCGTTCTGTGGGTGATTGTGACTCAAAATGCTGGAGAGAACCAGAGATGGAACAATGGGTTTGGAACTGGACAAGCCTGATACTACTGGGGAAAACTTTCAAGCTCCATATTTATCCATCAGCTCTGGGCAGAGTGGCCAACAACCTGTGGAGACTTGCACAATGATTTCAGAGATATTTAGGGGAATCATATCCATGATTTGAATGGGGATAAAGCCCCCTCACTGGGGCAGAGCTTGTGCAAAAGGAGGGATCCAGACCTGCTGAGTGGGGCTGCTTCCAGGATGATGAATTGGTGTCACCCCAGAAGCTGCAGGTAAGAGTTGAGCAGAGCAAGGACAATATCTTGGATTTTCTGTGCTACCCTTGGGGTGTGAGTTCAGCCAGACCTCACCTGTCAAGGAACCCTTTACTCCCAGCTCCACCTTCCCCAGTGCATCCCAAGGTATTTAAGCTGAAACCTGGTTTCATTGATCCAGGCCTGAAATCAATGGGCAGCAGAGGGCTGAGCCACCGTCCAAATAAAGATAATACAAACAGCAATAAAATAGCACCATTGATTTTAAAACTCCCCATCTAAGGCTTTATAAAGTATTCATTAAATATCTATTAGGATAAATTGAAAGCATTAGGAACACGGGGAACTGGTTATGCAGATTTGCAAGCGTTTTTGGTTAATTTATAAATGCTGCATCCGCATGGACAGAGCAGGAGACATTGATAATAATTACTCTGATCCGTTTTGTTGCTCTCTGTAGAACTCAGAGTTGTGGAGATCAGAGGCAGAAAGGGCCCCATGTCCCTCTCTCCTGGATTTGGGGGAGGTCAAGAAGCTGAGGAAGGGCAGTGAGTTTTCCATCCCGAGGAGGCACAAAGCCACATTTAGTGAGCCCTTTCAGCAGCCCGGGGTTCGGATGGCTGCTGATTACACGCTCGTTAGGATGCTGGGAGGGTCACAGCTCCCCAGCACATGCTGCCTAGGATCGTGTTCACCCTGGCAAGCAGAGGCTGCCGGGGGACAGTGGAGCTGTGTCCCCTCTCCGGAGGGCACCGCGGGACATTTGATGCTCGTCAATCGAGCCCGGAGCCGGGACGGGGCTGTGCCCCCACGGCAGAGGCTGGAAACGGGATCGGGACACATCCCTGGGGGCTGGGACACGCTGCAGGCAGGGAAGGGCAGCCCGGGCGGTGCAGGCAGAGCTGGGATTCCCCTTCCACAGCGCCAGTGCCCGATTCCAGACCGCCTGCCTGGGCTCTGCCTGGGTATGGATGAGACGGCAGCGCCAGAGCAGGATTTGTGCTGAGGGTCCCAGTATAAACTACAGCTGGAGCTGCTGGAGGGAGTCCAAAGGAGGCCATGGAGCTGCTCCCAAGGCCTGGAGTCCCTCTGGAGCCGGGCTGGGAGAGCTGGGGGTGCTCACCTGGACAGGAGCAGCTCCAGGGAGAGCCCAGAGCCCTGCCAGGGCCTGGAGGGGCTCCAGGAGAGCTGCAGAGGGACTGGGGACAGGGATGGAGGGACAGGACACAGGGAATGGCTCCCACTGCCAGAGGGCAGGGATGGATGGGATATTGGGAATTGGGAATTGTTCCCTGGCAGGGTGGGCAGGCCCTGGCACAGGGTGCCCACCCTGGATCCCTGGCAGTGCCCAAGGCCAGGCTGGACACTGGGACACCCTGGGACAGTGGGAGGTGTCCCTGCCATGGCAGGGGTGGCACTGGGTGGGTTTAAGGTCCTCCCAACCCAAACCTTCCCCTGAGTCTCTGACCCAAGCTGTGATCCCTCCCCAGGAGTCACAGAGGGACACCCAGCAATCACCTTCAGGCCTTGTTCCTCACAGGCAGCTCCAGGAGATGGATTCCCTGTGCCTCCAAGCCCTGGAGAAGCTGCTCCCTGAATGGGGTCGTTCATCACAGCCTCCCACACAAACAAAGCTCAGAGGCACCATGAATGCCCAGCTCCAGGAGACTCAGGGAGGTGTCCTGCTCCTGGGTGCTGAAGTCCTTACCTGAATCTCAAACCACCTGTCATTAAGAATTACACCTTTTGAACATGAATATCCTAAATGAGTCCTTTCCTAGGCCATAAATATCCTAAATGAGTCCTTTCCCAGGCCATGTAAAATGTGTGCATGGATTTACAGAGCATTGCCTTCCCCACTGCAGCTCCACAGGAAGAGTTTGAAACATCTGAAAGGAGGGTGGAGTGGAGGGTGGGAACAAAAACCTTTTCCTCATGGACTGGTCCCTCTTGCAGGGCAGGTTGGTCAGAGAGCAGGCACCTCAGTGGGATCCAGAAATCTTGGTGTTTCAGAGAGACAGGGCCCAAACATCCAGGAGAGAGTCAAGAGTCCTGGGGGTCTTCCCAAGGCTGATTTAGGGTGTCACCCAGCATCCTGGGGCTCAGCTTTCCCACTATGAATCCCAGAGGAAATCTCATCCCAGCAGATGGATGTTGTGGAGGTATTCAATCAGAGAAGCCCAGAATGGTTTGGGTTGGAAGGGCCCTCAAACCCCCCAGTCCCAGCCCCCTGCCATCCTTCCACTGGACCAGGGTGCTCAAATGATGCTGAAAAGCCTTGGGAGAGCAGCATCACACAGCCCATAATGCTCCATCTTCCCTTTTAGCCCCTTTTTCTCAATGTTCTTGCATTTCCTTCCCTCCCCACTCCCTGCTTCTCCTCCCTCTGAATGCTCTGGAAATACCTGGTTTGGTCGCTTTGTGAATTATTAGAGGCATTTACCATAGGCCCTCTCATTAATTATTCACAGCTGTTTTGTTCTGGGTCTCAGATGTAATTAATGGCTCAATTAATATTTAAATATTAACTATTTTTAAAAACCCAAGACATCTCTGTTAAGCTTGTCCATTGAGAAATAAAAGGCACGGCCAGCGAGACTCGGCCAGGGAAGTTGCAGAGCACAATGTGGAGTGAGAGACTTGTGGCAGCACAGATCCATGGGGGGAGAAATTCTGGGAGCAGGAGCCTGGGAAAGGGGAAATCGAGGGGAACAGAACCTACAGGGCTCAGGAGAGGAGAGGAGAGGAGAGGAGAGGAGAGGAGAGGAGAGGAGAGGAGAGGAGAGGAGAGGAGAGGAGAGGAGAGGAGAGGAGAGGAGAGAGGGCTCGATGTTGTTTGATCCTTGGGGAACGACACTGATACCCAAAGTGGGAATTTCTCTATGGATTTGCTGATTCAGAAACTCCCTGGATCCTGGTTCTGCCCAGGATTTCAGATTTAAATTCTGTCCAAGCTGGGAATCTTGCTGGTGTCCCCATCACCCTCTCCTGCTCCACATCCCAACGGAAGGAGATGGAGGAAAATGGAACTTGGAAGATGCACTGATCCAACCCAGAACTCGGATGGCATTAACTGGGAATTTGTGAGGTGTTATTCCACAGGTGGGGCTGCTGGACACCCCCACCTGCACAGAACTCTGATGGGGTTTATGGTTTTGCCACTTGGGACATTTAATTTACAGGCGCATTGGTGAGAGACACGGAGCAATGCAGGAACTTGGAACTCTGATGGAAAAGGCTGAGACTGGGTTTGATTGGAAAAGATGGCATTTGGAGAAAGGCAGTGTGGGAGCCTGGCTTGTGCTGAATGGGATATTCTGGTTTTATTGCTCTGTAATGCTTGTGTTTTCACTGGATTATTTATAAAAAGAGAGCAAACTGTAAAAGCAAAGTGACTTTAATGAATTAGAATGAAGTTGATGTGAAACCAAAATAAAACACTCAGCTGTGACTGTAATAAACCCCAACTTCACTGCCATCAACTCTGCTCACTTTCATTTGCCTGCCGGTTTCCCAACTGAAATTCCATCGGAACGGATTTCTCCCACCAACCCCAAATGTCAGCAACACAACGTTTCCCCGCAAAAGACTCAACCCAGGGGGATTTTTTTTTTCCCCCTGCAGTGCGGGAACATTTCCTTGTGCTCTGCCCCGGGCGTTTCTCATTCCCTGAAGGTCTGCGGGTGCCCGGCGCTGACAGCCGGGAGCGGGGATGGTGCTCGGAACAAAGAGCCACGGCCAAGACCCTCGGCTGCTCCCTCCTCGCGGCTCTCCCGAGCACGGAGCCCACCGGGATGGGTTTATGGCTCCGATCGGTTTTTGCCTCCGGTTGAGCGGGCGGTCGGGGGGTCAGAGCCCCGTCCCGCAGTCTGACCCTCGGGAGGTTCCCCACGGCCCCGCTGCTTCCCTCTGACGGGAATTCGCAGCTTTGTGGCGGCTTTCGCTGGTGCTAAATAAAGCATTCCTGGAGCCAGGTACCTCGGGGTGGTTTCCGCCTGCTCCCGCTCGCATCCTGCTCATCCCCGGGCTGATTTACAGCGCCAGCCCCGCTCGGGCGCTGCAGGGCCCAGCTGCTCGGGCAGGCGCAGGGCTCAGCTCCTCACCCCGACATCTACGGTAGCACAGCGGCTGAATAATGCATGGCCGGGCCTTTGTGGAGGTGCCGTAACCCGATCCCCAGCGCAGGGACACACGGACGCAGCCGCGGCGGGGAAGCCGCCCGATAATGCAGCCGCGGCCACCCGATCCGCGTCCCCCGAGCACGGGCTGGTGCCCGGCCAATGGTGGCGGCGGGGCCGAAACGAGAGCCCGGCTCTTGGGCACCGGCTGGCACCCGCTGCCCCACGAGAGCCCGGCTCTTGGGCACCGGCTGGCACCCGCTGCCCCGACGGCTCTCCCGGAGCGCTGGGCCAGGGGCAGATGCTGCAGGAGCCCCCGCGGCCGCCCTGCTCCTCCCGGCCCCGCTCTGCAGCTGGAGGGCTCGGGGCTGCCCCGCTGTGCTCAGCCTCCCGCAGGGAACCGGGCACCCGAACCTCCCCAGCACACCTTGCCCCGTTGCGTTATCCACGGCCTGTCTGGCTCCGCCGGGTCCTGTCCCTTCAAGGAGCTTGCTCCAAACCCAGCTCCTTCCCAAGGCTCAGGCCCTTCCAGCTGCATCCTTCTGCCTTTCCCTCACCAAAGCAGGCACAGCTTCTCTGCAGCTCGGAGCTGCGAGGAACTCCCTGCTGCCAAGGTTCACGGCAAAAAGTCTCCATGTTTCACCTCCTTGGTAATCTCGCCCTCCATGCAGACACCCGGGACTTCCAGCTCTCCCTTGGCCTTTCCCCGTGTTGCAGAGGCCTCAGGTCCCGTCTGGCTCTGTGTCACCCCGGCAGGGTCACAGAGGCACCCTGGGCACCGAACTGCTCCCGGCACCACGCACGGCAAGGGCTCCGTGCCAGCCCGGAGTGCTCCCAAAGCGCTGGCGTTGGATCAGCGTGGGAGGAAATGCGCGGGACTGATGGAATAATGATGGGATAAGCCCTGGCGTGGGATTGTCCCCGTGCCCGTGACCCTGGTGACAGGGCAGCGGTGGCCGTGCACGTCCCCGCCTGGCCCCGATGCTGCTCACAGCTCGGGAGAGGCTCCCGGAGCCTCTCACCTCCAACCCCACCGGGAGCGAGCCTCGGTGAGGGTGGAATAAAAATCAGCGCGGGTGGCTGGGGGGCAGAGAGAGGAGTCATCCCCCCCGGGAGCTGGGGGGGAGCAGGGAAGGGCTTCAACCACAGCGGCCACTGCTCCTGCCGCTGCCTTCTAGCACTGAATCCCCACCGAGCCTCGGGTCCTTCGGCAGCGCTTTAACCCGGGAACCCGTGCAGGGAAAGCTGGATCCGATCAATTTAACCGGGAATCCGTGCAGGGAAAGCTGGATCTGATCAATTGAACCGGGAACCCGTGCAGGGAAAGCTGGAGCTGATCAATTTAACCCTGGAACCCGTGCAGGGAAAGCTGGATCCGATCAATTTAACCCTGGAACCCGTGCAGGGAAAGCTGGAGCTGATCAATTGAAGCCAGTAACCCTTGCAGGGAAAGCTGGATCCGATCAATTTAACCCTGGAACCCGTGCAGGGAAAGCTGGAGCTGATCAATTTAACCGGGAATCCGTGCAGGGAAAGCTGGATCTGATCAATTGAAGCCAGTAACCCTTGCAGGGAAAGCTGGATCTGATCAATTTAAACGGGAGCTTGTGCAGGGAAAGCTAGATCTGATCAATTTAATCCAGTAATCCTTGCAGGGAAAGCTGGATCTGATCAATTGAACCGGGAACCCGTGCAGGGAAAGCTAGATCTGATCAATTGAACCGGGAACCCTTGCAGGGAAAGCTGGATCTGATCAATTTAACCGGGAATCCGTGCAGGGAAAGCTGGATCTGATCAATTGAAGCCAGTAACCCTTGCAGGGAAAGCTGGATCTGATCAATTTAAACGGGAGCTTGTGCAGGGAAAGCTGGATCTGATCAATTTAATCCAGTAATCCTTGCAGGGAAAGCTGGATCCGATCAATTTAACCCTGGAACCGTGCAGGGAAAGCTGGATGTGATCAATTTAACCAGGAACCCATGCAGGGAAAGCCGGACCCAGCGCATCTGGAGCCTCCAGCCGTACGGAATTCCATCTGCCGCCGGCTCGGAGCTGCAGCGCTGCTGCCGGCGGCTTCCACCTCGGAGTAATGCCGGTGTAGAGCTATTCCTCCCCCCGCAGACCGACAGCCGGGCCTGAAGAGCCGTGCTGGGGCGGGCGGGGGCCGCTCGCAGTGCCCGGGCCCGGCCCGGAGCCGCCAGGGATCACCGGAGCCGGTGTCAGCTGTGAGGCACGGCACAGCATGGCACAGCACGGCACAGCACGGCACAGCACAGCACAGCACAGCACGGCACAGCACAGCCCAGCACGGCACAGCACGGCACAGCCCAGCCCAGCACAGCACAGCACGGCACAGCACAGCCCAGCACAGCACAGCCCAGCACAGCACAGCACGGCACAGCACAGCCCAGCACAGCCCAGCACAGCACAGCCCAGCACAGCACAGCACGGCACAGCACAGCCCAGCACAGCCCAGCCCAGCACAGCCCAGCACAGCACAGCCCAGCCCAGCACAGCCCAGCACAGCACAGCACGGCACAGCACAGCCCAGCACAGCAGCACAGAGCCACCCGGGCTGTGGTGGCCGCTGGTGGCCGCAGGGCACACGCAGATGGCGGGGCCGAGCACAGCGAGGGGCTGAGAGCGGCGATGGGCGGGAGGCGTAAAAACCGCAGCTCCTGCCCCAGCCTGCACCGACAGAGAATCCCACTGAGTCACCGGAGGAAAAATGCGGTTTGGATGCACAGCGAAGCTGTCTTTTTTCTCCCCATCTGGAGGGAAAAAAAATATTAAAAAGTGTAACACAGACACAGACACCCACCCCACACACCCCCCGATTCTTTACCCTTAACATTCCATTCAGCAGCTGTTCGGATGTCAGCTTTAACCTGTTTGCACTTGTCATTGCTCATTTTAGAACTGTTTAGGAACAGAATCACCATTTTGAAGCCCCAAAAACCTCCAGCTTCCCCAAAATCATTACACTCTAACATTTTCTAATAATTCCCCATTTTTCCCTCTCTTTTGCCTTGGGTTTATTGAACAGATTTCAATTCTGTTCAGGTGAGCTGACTTATTAAATTTAAGCTGACTGAAAGCTTTGGAGAAGCTTGGAGAGAGGGAAAACAAGGAAGAAAAACCTGGCTTGAAACAGAATTTGTTGTGTTTTATTCCAGTAAATGCTCCACAATATTTTCTAAAGTTAATAGTTCTGTACAACGTTGCTGTTTAATTAAAAGGCTCAGTAAAACTGATTATTTATCGAGTAGGAGGAGATCTCTAATGGACTTTGTTTTCCCTGCTCAGAAGGAGAAATCCCAAATCCTCCCTGCTCTTTGTGGCTCGGGAACAAAATCTTGGGGGTTGAATTGAAGGCTTGTAAGGGATGAAGGGTCTCTGGTTTCCATCTCTGTTTACCACCTGGACTGCTCGTCCTCGGCAGGTGACAGCAAAGGCTGAGGTGAGAAAGGAAACACGGCCAGAGAGGGTGCTGGGGACAGCCTGGGGGGGCCCAGGGCTGCAGCCCAGGGGGGGGCTTCCAGAGGGGTCTCACATGGGGTGACCCTGGGGCTTTGGTCCCCCTCCTCAGCACTCACGGCCACCCCTCCAGGACAGTCCCAGGGACGCAGGGGACACTGCTCCCACGCTCACCTGCCTTTCCACACCTGTTTGGACTTGGGTTTGGTTCTTGACCATGGGTTCTACAGGGCAGCATCAGCCTTGGCATTGATTTTCCCTCAGTGGTCCCGTCAGGCTTCGCCCAGGGTCCCCAGGGGGGCTGGGCAAACAAGGGGTTAAACAGGGGCTGTGTGCGGGGATGAGGGAACAGAGACGGTTTAGGGGGAAATTTGGGGAATGTCCTGAAGGAACCGTTTTAGTGGGGTCACGCTCTTGCAAAGGTTGGGTGGTTCAAAGGAGAGAAGGGCTGGGTGCGAGCTGTCCATGGCTGGGAGGGAGGAGGAGGAGGAGGAGGAGGAGGAGGAGGAGGAGGAGGAGGAGGAGGAGCGGCGGGCCCGGGCCCTGTCCCTGCAGGAAGGATTCCCAGGACACCCCTCATTGTCCACACGCTGTTCCCAGCTGCTGCCCGGCCCATCTCCGTAACGGGAGCTGACACGGCTCCGGCGGGGAAACGTGGGAGTGGAACCCCTCCCTGCACAGTCCCTAATTGGAGTTAACTTTTGCCCTGGGAGCGACTCCATTACCCGGGAACCCCGCGGAGGGGCCGCCGTGGGTTGGGCTTTGAAGGGGCCAGACAAAAGTCGTTTTCCGAGGCTCCCCTCAGCTTCACACCAGACTTTCTCCTGCCCTTTCCCCTCCCACCTCCTCTCCAGATCAGCTGCTCTCTGACTGGTAAAATGTTTACACTCCATGCAGGTCCAGAAATCAATTAGAGACACATTTAGCTGACATATGGCTTCTCTAAGCCCATGGCCCTGTGGATCCAGCCAGAGGAAATAAAGGAGCTGGGCTGGAGACCCTGTGCACCACCCTTATGGACACCGACCCTTTTTAACGACCCTTTAAATCAGTTCTGCTCCAGGGGTAGGGGCCAAAGCCATTATTCCCTGACATTTATGACCAGAACTCGCCGCCTGCTCTGTGCCTGGTTTTACCCATCAGGAAATTGGTAATTCTTCTCTTCCCCAAACATCAGCTGGGTTGGGAGGTCTCAATCTGCTGGCTCAGGAAAGGGCGGCAAACATGGATCAGGGATTGCTGCCAGGGAAAGGGAGGGAGGGAATTTGGCATTGCTTTGATGGCTCCTTCTCCCATTGCTCCATTTTTCCTTCCTGTGTACAAGGCCCAGCAGCCCCCAGAGCTGGTCCTCACCTGCCCAGGTGGCCATAGAGCCATGGGAGCCATGGGAACTGCGCCACGAGAGCTCCAGCTAAAGCCAATCTCTGCCTAATGATTGAGAGGAAAATGTCCTTTGACCACTGAACTGATGTCCTGCAGAGGATCTCACTCCTCTGTGCCCACCTGACTTGGTTCTCCATTAACAGATCAAGTGATAACATCCCAGAAAGAATTCCTGCAATGCTTCCACAGGCTCCCGCAGCAGGTGATGGGAGTGGATGAGTGCTCAGCTGCTAGAACAGAGAGGGAAGAGCTGGGTGCATGGGGAGGATGGCCAGGGAGCCAGGGAAGGTGGGAGCAGGCAGAGCAAGGGGACAGTGGCCCCTTTGGGCCACCATGCTGCCCGCTGGGTTGGATGTAAATCCTAAGTTTTAAACATGAAACTCTGCACCACGAGGACAGCAGTCACACCAAGTGGGAGAGATTTGTCACATCCCATCAGGTGTCCAAGGCCAGGTTGGACCTGCGATGGTGGCAGGTGTCCCTACCCATGGCAGGGGCTGGGATGAGCTTTAAGGTCCCTTCCAACCCAAAACATCCTATGATTTTCCACCAAGGGGGCCAAGGACAACCCCTGGGATGCAGCAGCCTGGCCCCAAACCCACCCCACCCACGAGGATTTCCCTCTGAACACACAGCCAGCAGCAACACCCGTGTTTCCTTCAGCTCCCCAGGAATGCCGTGGTGGGTTTGCATCCACAGAAGCAGTCTCGGGTGTGGGAACCGGGCTCCTGCAGGGCTGAGCGGAGCCGCCTCCGTGGCCGGGGAGGCGCAGCCGGCTCGGGGCTGCAGCGCTGCCGCATCGCCCCATCTAGCGGCAGCGGGCGGCCAGAGGGACCCTCTGCGGCCCATTAAGGCCCGGGGATCAATGAGCGGCTGCCCCTCGCTGGGTATTTTTAGTGTGCAAATGTTGCAGGCTGCAATCCATCTCCCCCGGTCGGGGCTGAGCACGGCTCCATTTCCTCCCAGCATGACGAGGATGCCGCTGCAGCCAGACTGACGAGAGCCTGGTTGGAATTATTGCAGCAGGAACCACAGGGATGGGGCTGCGTGGAGGGCTGGGGGGCTTTGCTGGTTCCAGTAAAGGTACAACGGTTTAAGTGGAAATGACTGCTATTGATCCTGGCAGGCAGAGACCAGCAGAAGTAAAAATAAGCTGCTCTCAATTAACCCGCATTGATCTGAATTAAAAGAAAAATGGATCAGCCCTAAATAAAATACCAACCTTTGCAGGCAGGGAGGCTGGTGCTGGGTGGCTTTTTAGCAGAAGCAGGTGTTGGTGACAGGAAAGGAAAGGCCTGGGTCTGAGGGGCAGTTCTGGTTGGAAAAGCAGCAGCACAAACGGGACGTTCCACAGGTTTTCCCCCTCTCCCTCAGTTTGCAGGTACAAAGGCTCTTTGTCCAGAAGGCATTTTCCATGAGCCCCCAGGAATGTGTCCCAGAGCAGCACCAAGTGCAGGAGGCTGGGGAAGACCCACGGGGGATGGGTGGGAGTTACTCAACCTTGGTGCAAATCTATGGGCAGAACCAGGAGAAGAGCAACAGACCTTCATCCACAGACCAAAGGGAAATTAGTGAAGTGAAAATTATGGAGAAAGCCCAGAAAAGACAAGCCCAAGTCCTGCTCCTTGTCTCAGGGTGGTGCTGCGACTGCCAGGAGTGCTCCAGCTCTCCAGGACTGTGCTGGATCGTCCTCCTTCCCTCCCGGACCTCGGGCTCCTTGTCAAGGCTAAAAGCTCATTTGCATCAGACTAATCAGCAGAGCTGACACAGGAGCTGTGAAAGACAACATTATCTTCCCCTGAGGAATTGATAACACATTGCACAACTCCTGGAGGGCCCCGCGCCGCCAGCAGACACCGTCCCTGCTCCTCCGCGGGACCACCGAGACAGGCAGGAGGGGAGCAGGGATGCAGGCGAGACTTTGGGAATTGGGCAATCCTCCCCTGCACCTTCCTGCTCCGGGCTGGAGCCTGGCTCAGCTGGAACCCTCCTGCTTGTGCCGTGAGGAATTTGGGTGGGGAAGGAACAGGAGGAGCCGATGCAGGGAGCCGATCCCGGTGGGCAATTATGCAGAGACCTCTGCAGTCGGGGCTGTTATACCTGAGCTCATCTCCCACATCGCCGCCCGAGAAATGCAGACAGAGCTTGGCTCTGATTCTCCAAAGGCTTTCCTCAGCTGCCACAAAGGAGCAGCATCCTTGGCCCTGTCCCTTTCCCCCTCAGCACCTTCTGCTCCACATCCCCAAATTTTCCAGCGCAGCCTCTCCTCCTCCTGCTCTCTCCCAGTTCTGTGAGCTGGGTTTAGCTCCATCTCCTGCCCCGTCGGCTCCTCAGCAGTCAGGGGCATGTGAGCAAGGAAAGGCCCTCCCCAGGCAGTTTGTCATGACTGATCTCAGGTACTGAGTCCCTCCCTTCCTGCTCTGCCAGAGCTGTCACTCAGCTGTCACCTCCCCGTGAACACCCAGCCACCAACATAAAAACAAGAAAGTTTCTTGTTTAGTAAAAAATACAAACTTAAAATTCTTGTTTCTCCTTAGTAAGAAATGTATAAATATCTAATTAAATATATAAACTGGAAAAAGTCAAGAGATAAAGAAAAAATATCGAGGAAAAAACTGGTGTGGGCAAAAGAGACAAGACCTGAGAGGAGACGCATTGTGTGCTTAAATCAGAGAATCACAGAATGGTTGGGCTTGCAAAGGACCATAAAGACCCTAAAATCATCCCCCCCTTCCATGGGCAGGGACACCTTCCACTATCCCAGGGTGCTCCAAGCCCCGTCCAACCTGGCCTTGGACACTTCCAAGGATGGAGCAGCCAAAGTGCTCCTGCAGAGAGAGGAGACAGCCCTTGGAGGGCAGGAGCAGAAATCCTGGATCCAAAGAGCATCCAGGAGCACCGAGGTTACCCAGGCTGGGAAACTGAGGCACGGAGAAGGAGCTGCAGGGAAGGAAGGAGCAGAGGAACGGAAACAATTCCCTGGAGCTCACAGCTGCTGGTGCTGCTGTGCTCTGGGACAGACCTGTTAATGGGCACCAATGAGCCCTAATGAACCCTCGGAGTGAAGGCCGGGAGGGATTTGTGGCAGGAGGAAAGCTGGCATTGCCCCTCATGCGGATCCGTGTGCCAAGCCCTGCCCGGGTCCACAATCCCAGCTTTCCTCAGCAGGATTCTTGGCTGGAGAGCAGCACAGTCTCGGGCAGGAAAGAGGGAGACACAGATGGGATGAGATCCCTGGCTGGGCAGAGCACCCACACTCTGGAGGAGTGACACCCGGATGTACTGACACTCCCAAGTGATCTGGTTTTGCAAGGAAAGTCACAGCTCCCTGAGGTTTCAGCACTCATTCTGCTCCTCCCCAAGTTCACTGCTTCCCTATAATCTCCAATCATTCCACTCATCTTCTTCTGCTGCCTCTTTTTGATTAAGTTTAGGCACAGATCTTCTAACTTCGGCAAAGGATGCTGAGATCAGCTTGTGGAGAGATCCAGACCCAGCTTAAGGGGAGCACCCACCTGCCCAGCCTGGCTCTGCCTGTGAGCTCTTCCTGTGCTCCCCAAGGTTTGGTGCTCACTGACTTGGGCTTTTTTGCCCTGTACTCTCCTCCTCTCTCCTCTTCTTCCTTTGCTTTTATTTGCTATTCCCAAAAAAATCCTCACCCTTCCCTGCCAGGGAGTCTCCCAGTCCCACTATGTCCCTGGCACAGGGATTATTCCAAAAAACTGAGCCACGGCCCAGCCCTGGGCTCACCAAGGGACTCAAACCTTAAATTCCCTCAGTGAGACCTCATGAAGAGACAAATCTCCTGTACAGGCCACATTCCTTGGTGAATCCATGGACACATGGAATCATTTACACAGGAAAAGCCCTCTAAGGGGGGGGTCATCCAATCCAACCATTCCCCAGAACTTCCAAGGCCACCACTGACCCATGTCCCCAAGTGTCACATTCACATGACTTTTAGATCCCTCGAGGGATGGGGATTCCAAACCTCCCTGGACAGTCCCTTCCCATGCCTGACAATCTTTTCCACAAGGAAATTCCTGCTGATTTCCCCCCTGAGCACCCCTGGCCCAGCCTGAGGCCATTCCCTCTTTTCCTGTCTCTGTTCCCTGAAAGCCTGACCTTCCTGGCTGTGCCCTCCTGTCAGGAGCTGTGCAGAGCCACAGGGGCCCCCCTGAGCCTCCTTTGCTCCAGGCTGAGCCACCAAAAAATTGATGTCCCTGGGAGCAGGGGCTGCTGTGGAGTTCCCACCCTCTGCTCCCAGGGCATAATGGACCCCGGTGCCATTCCCAGCTCCCACTGACATTTCCAAGTGAACCAAATCCTCACCTGGGCACACACAGAAACCCCCAGAACTCTTGGAGATGGCCAGAGGACACAAACCACCCCTGGCCCAGCCAAGGTGGAGCCCAAGGCAGTTAAGGACCTCCTGAGAGCAGCACAAAACTGCTGCCCCACGCTGTGCTCTGTTTCCAGGCAGTGCCTACACAAAGTTCTGGGTTCTCTGGATTGCAGAGAGACACAGAGTCTCACTGACATCCTGGCACCTCGCTCACATTGATTTCAGATCAGAGCTGGGTGCCAGGAGAGGAGCAGGAGGGAGCCCAAGGAGCCTTTGGGCTGAATCGCTGCTGCTTCCCCAAATGCTGCTGCCTCCCCATCCAGGCTGCATCTATTCCAGGCACTCATTCCATTCCCAGATGGAGGGTAAATGCTGGGAAAAGGGGGGCCTGAGAGCCTGGATGTAGGAATTGAGCATAGGGGATGGATGGATGGATGGATGTATGGATGGATGGATGGATGGATGGATGGATGGATGGATGGATAGCAAGGTGACAAGCAAGTCGTTGCTGCTCTGGAGTTTCCGTCTATCAGTAAAATCAGGAGAATTTCCCAGGCAAATTCACCTGCTGGACACCCAAATTCATGTGTAAATTTGCATTTTTTCCTGCTGTAGCTTAGTGTCAGGAGGAGCCAGCAGTGCAAGGGAGCAGAAATGGATGTCCATTCCCAGAACTTCCAGGGGCCAGCACTGCCCATCCAGGGCTCAGCCAGCAGGATGGCCCCTGGCCCCACACTGCTGCCTCAGGTTGGGTTCCTGAGCTGGGCTTGGAGCCTTTTTTTCTCCCTTTTGCTTTTGGACAGCACATTTATTAGGGAAGCCCTTTAATTTTTCCGTTTTGGAAGAACCCCAAATGGGCTTCCCGGCAAAACTAATGCGCAGGCACTGGGCATTAAGCACTGAGTAATCCTGGAAGTACAGACCTGATGTCTCTACAGGCAGCAATAAACTTTTCAGCACAATATTGTAACCTCAACTCTTCCTCCTTTAATGGCTTTTCTCTGTGCCATTAACATCCCTGCAGAACTTCCCAGCCATGCTGTGAGCAGGTCTTGGGAGTCAGGGCTCAGGTGCAGCCCTTTCTCCAGGCTCCCTGGGTTGGGAATGCTGCCTGCAGGGTAAACCCACATGGAAATCCTGGCCATGCCTTTATTCTTCATCCAAGGCTGGACTGGAGGGAGCTCTGAACAATCTGGTCTAATGGAAGGTGTCTCTGCCCATCAGCGGTTGGAATGGGATGAGATTTAAGGACCCTTCCAACCCAAACTATTCCATGATTCTGTGAGTTGCAGGATGCCTTGTGCCAGACTGGGAGCAGAGAATGAGGATGACAAAATCCTCCAGGGACTTGTCTGGGGCCAGAGACAGCTGTGGAAGGGTGGTGGAATTTCAGGAAGGAGAGCAGATTTTGCTCAGCTGATGCCAACAGGTTGTCCAGGATGGACCCCAGCTCCTGCCAAAGCACAGGAGCCTGGACAGGAGCAGGATTTGGGAATGCAGTGACATCTCTCACATGTCTTTGACACCTCTCACAGCAGCACTGGGGAAGGAGGACTCGCTTCCAGTAAGAGGATGAAGAGAAGGTCTGGAAAACCAACTGCAGAGATGTGGGAATATTCCCAGAGAGGAGCCAGCACAATTCCCTGTCCTGCCTTCCTGTTGCTCTGCCCTGGTGGTTCAGACAGTTACCAAGGCAAGTCTGGGGCTCTGGAGAGCTCCAAGCTGAGCCAGCTGCACCAGGCAATTAAAAAGCACTAAAGCTTGGCATGGAGGCCCAGCCAGCAGCAGAACCTGGTGCAAATTGATGTGAGGAGGAAGAGGAATTGCTGCCACTCATCATCCCGAATTGCTGCCACTCAGCATCCCCAACACCCTCAGCTTGAGAGGGGGATGGGCTGGGCTGGCTCTGCCCCCTCTAAATTGCCCCACATGAGGCTGGGGGAGATGTCCTGGGCTGGGCAGCACGGGCAGGGCCTGGGGCAGGCCCAGACCCCCATCCTCAGCTGTCAGCATCATCTTGAGAAGATTTTGCGTGACACTTCCCCCATCTCCAGGGGAAAGTCAGGGATCCTGCACCAGCAAGTTGCTGCTCTTCTTCTTCACAAAATTAAGGATGTAACAGTTCACTCTGAAAGCAGGCAAAGTTTTCTGACTTAAATAATAAAAAACATTTAAGTCAAGAAAAAGGCAAGCTTCCTCCTGGAACAGATTCCCAAGGCCAACTGGCAATGTTTAGGTCTGTGTGAGACAGAAGATGCTTTTGGACATTTCAGAAAAAGGCCAGCGAGGCCTTGGACACTTCCAGGGATCCAGGGGCAGCTGCAGCTTCTCTGACCTAGGTCAGGGCCTGCCCACCCTTATTGTAATAAACACCTTCATTTTCTCCAGTGAAAACCCCTCATGTAGCTCCAGTGCAGGGACCCTCCCTTCCTTTCCCTCCCTGCCTGTTGCATTGGCCTCTCCTGCTCTCAGCCAGGGAGAGGATGGATCCAGGGAGGGGATGGATCCAGGGAAGGGATGGATCCAGGGAGAGGATGGATCCAGGGAGAGGATGGACCCAGAGAGAGGATGGATCCAGGGAGGGGATGGACCCAGGGAGAAGATGGACTCAGGGAAAGGATGGATCCAGGGAGGGGATGGATCCAGGTCCCACTCCTGTCCCCCCAGCACAGCCAGGAACCTCCACCCCTGCGAGGATGGATCCTGGCACCTGGAACCACCCGTGGCAGTGGCAGTCAGGGTTTCTCTCCACTTTGGAGCAAGTAAATAAATAAAGAAATAAGTCATCCCCAGAGCTCCCCGAAGGTGCCATTAAGGAGCTGAGAGTCGGTGATTAGTGGCAACAGGAAAGGGGGAAAAAATTATAAACAAAGAAGTCATCGTGGTGTCCGTGGGGAGAGCACTTCTAAAAATCCTTTAACAGGCCTCATTAAATATTCATGGCCTCGGTGGCTGGCTATACATCCTGATTAGCCTGACTTCAGCTACTGCAGGCCAGGGTGCTGCTGCTCCTCAGCACGGACAGGGCATGGGCAGGGCGGCCATGGAGGGCCTGGCACAGGCTGTGGGCTGCAGGGCCATGGAGGGGCCTGGCACAGGCTGTGGGCTGCAGGGGCACGGAGGGCCTGGCACAGGCTGTGGGCTGTAGGGCGGCCATGGCGGGGCCTGGCACAGGCTGTGGGCTGCAGGGCCATGGAGGGGCCTGGCACAGGCTGTGGGCTGAGCGGCCATGGAGGGGCCTGGCAAAGGCTGTGGGTTGCAGGGCCATGGAGGGCCTGGCACAGGCTGTGGGCTGCAGGACCATGGAGGTGCCTGGCACAGGCTGTGGGCTGCAGGGCCATGGAGGTGCCTGGCACAGGCTGTGGGCTGCAGGACCATGGAGGAGCCTGGCACAGGCTGTGGGCTGCAGGACCATGGAGGAGCCTGGCACAGGCTGTGGGCTGCAGGGCCATGGAGGTGCCTGGCACAGGCTGTGGGCTGCAGGACCATGGAGGAGCCTGGCACAGGCTGTGGGCTGCAGGGCCATGGAGGGCCTGGCACAGGCCCTGGACTGCAGGGCCATGGAGGGGCTGCCACGGGCTGTGGGCTGCAGGGCCATGGAGGGGCCTGGCACAGGCTGTGGGCTGCAGGACCATGGAGGTGCCTGGCACAGGCTGTGGGCTGGGCGGCCATGGAGGGCCTGGCACAGGCTGTGGGCTGCAGGACCATGGAGGTGCCTGGCACAGGTTGTGGGCTGCGGGGCAGCCATGGAGGGGCCTGGCACAGGCTGTGGGCTGAGCAGCCATGGAAAGCCTGGCACAGGCCCTGGGCTGCAGAGCATGGCCTGCTGCTCATCCTGGGTGGGAACACAGAGGGAGGAGAGGAAGAACCAACAGAGACGTGGTTTCTTCTTGGGTTTCTGTGGTTGAGATGACTCTTGAGGTATTAGAAAGTCTTTTTTTTCCCCAGCCCCACAACAGAAGAAGAAGTTGAGATTTGTCGGTTCTGCTTTTTAAGGTTGTTTATTTTTCCTTATCTATTCCATTCTTTCTCTGACCTGCTGAGATCTGTCCAGTAGGTCAGGTTGTAGAATACTGACCACCCTTGTTAACTTTTACACTACAACTTTTATACTTGTTAACTTTTTATACTACAAACTATGTGTACTTTACTTACAATAATTTCTTAATATCTATCACCTATATTAGACAGTCTGTCTCTACTTTAAACTAATCAAAAAGTGTCACTATTCCAGTAGAAGGTGGAGGACAAGAAGAAGGAGAAGAAGGACAGGACACGCCTAGATTCTTGCATCTTGCCTCTTGAACTTCTATTCTAAAAGTCCAAAATGTTATTTTTTTACCTTGTGACAAATGCACTATCATTCGAATCAAACTCTTGTGGTTTGTAATTCTTCACACAAAGTTAGTCATTGTTTTCATGGGCTAAAATCAAAGGCACAGGTGTTTTTGACTCTGTGCCAAGGTCTCTGAGCCCCCTGTCAGGGTCTCAAATCACCCAGGGCAGCCAGAAGAATGTCCTGGGTCCCGACAGTTTCCCTCTGTGCCTGGCAGGCATTGCCTCCATGCGAGGCTCAGGGAAGGGGAACCTTTGGGAAGCAGGGCCTGCTCTATCCCAGTCTGTGGGGCAGGGCAGGCCAGGGGCTGCAGGACAGTGACAGCTCAGCAGGGCCAGGGGACAGCTCAAGATCAGTGTCCCCTCAAGATCAGTGTCACCCTCTGCCCCCACCCTCCCCTGCTGGAGAACACAGCTCTCCCACTGCCTCAGCCACAGGAGCAGCCCCAGGCCCTCTCTTTTCCCCCTCTCCTTTACTGATATGAATATTTTATTAGGTTCCACTGGAAGAAATATGCAAATGAATGTGTGTGGGAAGGCCCTGGAGCCTCCCTGTGTTAACCAAACACGAAACATGGATTGTCCTGCTTGTGGAGTGTGTTAACACCACACAGGGATGTTCTGCAATCCAAAACCTCACAGGGAGCACGGGGCTGGAGCCACTTTTGCCACAGGAATTCACAGTGGCACTGAAAGGTTTCAACTTTGCTGATCTGATCTTAGTTTTCCAAGCAATAGAAGGATTTCTGTCAAATGTTTCAGAAGGATCAGAGAAAGCTGGGCCTGCACAGGATGTCAGGGCTGGAGTGGATCCATTCCTGGGAGCTGTCTTGTGGTAAGGAAGGACTTCCAGGGATGGGGAAGTGTCTTAAATAATCAAAAATGCTCCCCATGGGATTCCAGTGCTTCCCACAGATATCTTCCATGGCCTTGTGCTAATTGACACATTGTATGAGGGCTCCATGATGGGTTGGCAGAAAAGGAGAGAAAAACAAGAGTGTGCCATGAGAAAAGAGAGGAAAACCTTCCAAGTCAGGTTGGATGGGGCTTAGAGCAGACTGGTGCAATAGAAGAGGTCCCTGTCCATGGCAGGGCCTGGGTTGGATGAGGTTTAAGATCCCTCCCCACCCAAATCCTTCTGAGATTCTGTGGAATGCCACTAATTCCAAGTTGGAAATTTCTGGAGCAGCCTGGGAGTTGGGGTCCATCAGGATTTCTGAATTTGGTTTCTTTGGGTGCTCAGGGTGTGAGGAAATCTGTTTCCAATGTCCTGCTGCACCTCCCCACTAATCACACCACTGCTTTGATTCCTCCTGCTTTGCTGCTTTTTTCCAAATTCCTTCTTGTTTCACTCATCAGTTACACACCTTTGACCATGAAAGGTGGGAATTCTGCCTGGAAATACTGTTTGTGGGGTTCTGTCTGAGCAGCACCATCTGCACAGAGCAGAGGGGAGCCCCAGGTCCAGCCCCATGACCAAGCCCATCTGTTCCCAGCCCCGAGTCTCACGACTCCCTCAATCACTTCCACAAACATCCCCCTTGGAATCAGCAGCCTGTTTTTCTCACTGCTCAGCCCATCCTGGGCCAGTGGGCAGAGTAATTATGTAAATTCTGCCATCAGAATGATTAGCCATTGCATGTCAGCCAAGAAAATGCTGGAAACTGGCTCATGATTTATTCTGCATTCCCATTTCATCTCGTCCTTCCACCACCGTGCCGGGGTCTCCCTGCAGCTCTCCGGCCAATTAGTGCCATCAAAGGAGGTCCATGGAAAAGCAGGTCCCAAACACAGGTCTAGGGATGGCTCCACTCCCCAGGAGCTGGGGAAGAGACATCTGCCTCTCCCAGGGATCCCCCACCAGGCTGGACTTTTCTCCTCCATGTCCTCCTTGGGGACAGGCAGCTCTGGAGCTCAGGAGCTGCTCTGGGACTTGGAGAATCTCTGAGCTCAGCCCAGAGGAGAAAGAGTTTGGCCTTTCCAACCTAAAATAGTGATAAAACTGAGGCAGGAACTCTGCTCTCAGCTGGAGGCAGCCAGTGGCTGCTGAGCCTGGAAATGTCCACATTCCCTCCCTCCTCCCTGCTCCTGGCTGTCCTGGATGCCAAGGCATGTTCCCTTCATTTCTCTCCAGTGCTCTCCATGGGATTCCAGTGCTCCAAGGAAATCTTCCATGGCCTGGCACACCCCTCTCTGCCAAGACATTCCCCGGGCACTTTGTTTCCAGTCCAAAGCCCCATCCTTCTCTGCTGCATACCCTTTATGCCTGGACGTGTTCTTCCCTCCCTGCACACCCATTTTGCTGGGTCACAATTCCCTGTGTTATCCACCCAGAGATTCTCCCACTGCTGCCACCCATCCCTGCCCTGCCTTGATTTTTATCCTGATGTTTTAGAACTTCAGACACTTCCCATATGTGAGAGCTCTGTGAAATATTTATATGGTTTTCCTGGAGCTGAGCAGAGCCAGGGCATCTCCTCTCTGCAAATACTGTTTGTGGGGTTCTGTCTGAGCAGCACAGAGCCATCTGCACAGAGCAGAGGGGAGCCCCAGGTCCAGCCCCATGACCAAGCCCATCTGCTGTGCCCTGAGGGGCTCTGCTGTGTCACCTCCCTTGTGTCACCTGCTGTGTGTCCCATCTCTGAGGGAAGGTGTCCCTGCCCATGCCAGGGGCTGGGATTAGATGTTCTTTAAGCTCCCCTCGAACCCAAACCATTCCCTGAGGCTGTGGCTCATCCTCACAGCTTGGATCCAGCCGAGCACAGCCGGGTTGTGGGATGGGACACAGGTTATGGGATGGGACACGTCCCTGCCAGCAGGAGCTCAGCCGTGACCCCGGGGCTGATTTGTCTCCTGCTGACCTGTCTGGGAGCCGTCTCCTCCTGCCGTGTCCTAAGTGGAAGTGACTCGGGAGCGCTGGCGGAGCCACGTCCCCATTTATCTCCATGAGAGCGGTGACACCGCGGACAGTGATGCATGAGGCGAGTCCCCGGCCCGGGCACGGTGACACGGCCGGGCTCCGCTCTGCTGCCTCTCCCGCGAGGCGATGTCACTGCAGGGTGACACCGCTGCCTGCTCCGCTGGCAGCCGGGGCTCCGGGAGAAAAGCCTTTGTTCGCCCTTTGCTTCAAAGAAATAAAAGAGAGCAGAACTCGTCCCTGGACGTGCCTGAGGTGCCAATGGCTGCTCGGAACTTTCTGCTTTGCTCCTCTCAGGGTTTTCTCCAGAGTCCCCGGTGCTCCCGAGTGGTCTGGGGAGCAGGGAGAGGGCACCACTGTCCAGCTGCCCAGGGGACACAGAGCAGCCCCACCGGAGTCAGCTCACAGCTCACGGGTCACACCTGGTGTCACAGACACATTTTATGGAAAATCCTTTCCTTAGGATTTTTCCTCCTGAGAAGCTGGGAGGCCTCAGGAACAAAATGTAAACAATGGTTATCTGCTGCTGTGGGATGCAACAGGTGCATCTGTGATTGGTCTCATGTGGTTGTTTCTAATTAATGGCCAATCACAATCAGCTGGCTCGGACTCTGGTCAGTCACAAGCCTTTGTTATCATTCTTTCTTTTTCTATTCTTAGCCAGCCTTCTGATGAAATCCTTTCTTCTATTCTTTTAGTATAGTTTTAATATAATATATATCATAAAATAATAAATCAGCCTTCTGAAACATGGAGTCAGATCCTCGTCTCTTCCCTCATACTCAGACCCCTGCGAACACCGTCACAGCCTGGGGCTTGGGGACAGGTGACACCACACAGGAAATTCGGGATGGGAGGCAGTTGTTCCAAACTCCAGACTGGGATTTTATCCATGAACCTGGGAGAATTACTATCCTGTGTGTCAGCTGAAAGGTCTGGATGATGTTTGGTGCCTCTTTCCTATCCTTGACCTCAGCAAGTTATCAAAAAACCACTGAAAAATAGAATCAGGTTTTCCAGAAGATCCCAGCTTCCATGACTCCATGATGCTGAATTACTCTTGCAGCCTTTCATCAGGAAAGTTTCCTCTCCATGGAGTGAATGATGGGAATTTGGGGCTGATCTGATCAGCAACGCTTTTCCCAAACTGAAATCCTGCAGGATGGAGGAGAGGTGGAGGCAGCACCACCCCTCTGCTCCATGCTCTGACCAGCTCTGGACTCAGGAGCTGGCAACCACCAGGATGTGACTTTGCTCACAAATGGTTTCCATTTCTGGTTTTATGTTTGGAGTGGGACCAGAGTGATCCATAACCCCATGAGCTGCTCTGCTCTCCCACGGAGCACTTGGAATCTCAGTCTTTTTTCCCTCTGCTTTCCCATTGAGGGGCAGCCCTACAGCAAAGCCAGGGAGGCTCCTTGGTGGTCAGGATCATTCCCAGGCCCGAGCCAGAGGCTGACAGTGCAGCTGGTGCCCAGGAATTGCTTCTCCACATCCTCATTCCCCACTGGCAGGAGGAAGGAGCAGGGAAGTCTTACAGGGAGTCCAGCTGCTGCCTTCAATGGGAACCATGAGGATGGAGCTGGGTTCCCAGAGGTTTCCTGCTGAGCAGTGGGACACTGAGCTCCCTGACGGGGACATCGATTCCTGCAGCAGAAGCCAAATCAGGGCAGGTTTAGGTTGGATTTCAGGGAAAGGTTCTGCCCCAGAGGGTGCTGGCACTGCCCAGGCTGCCCAGGGATGGGCACGGCCCCGAGGCTGCCAGAGCTGCAGGAGCCTTTGGGATGCCCAGAGTGGGATTGTGGGGGGTCTGTGCTGGGTGATCCCTGCGGGTCCCTCCCAGCTCAGGATATCTACCCTGTGGTTCCAATCCCCACCGTCATTCCCGGCCGCTCGCTGCATTCGCAGCCGGAGTCACAAGATGGAGCAATTGCCCCGTTTGTCGCTCCCGCCTGGGCTCCGCTCCTGGCCTGTCTTGGGCTGGTTCTGCAGCCTGGGTGAGTGGGTTTTCCTCTCCCGGGTCCCAGGTCCCTGTCCCAGGGGATGCCTGAATCCAAATCCGCTCCTCAGATTCTCCCAGCGGCACCACATTCCTGCACAGGCAACGTGAGAGCCAAGGGGGCATCGGGACCACCCTGTGCCTCCTGCACCCACATCCCACAGCCTGTCCTGTGCTCTGCCCCACCACAGGGCTCTCTGCACCCAAAATCTGCCCACAGGACACAGGTCTCAGCAAAACTTCTGGGGATGAGCTTTGGCAGTGCAGCAGCGCTTCAGATCCTCATGCCAGGATCCCATCTGGGGTGCAGAGCTCCCCTTGGGAACCACCCAGGTCCCAGCCTGGTGTTTGGGGTGTGGCTGCACCTCAGAGCTCTCCAGGAGCAGCGTGGACAGAGGAAGAGCTGTCCCAGAGGTTTGATGGCCCCCTGAAGGCACCGGGGCAGGGAGGACAGGAGAGGTGGAGGAGCCAGGAGGCAAACAGGAGGAGGGATCTGCCCTTGGGAAAGGTGGAGGAGCAATGCAGGAGGTGAGCAAAGGGGTGGACTCTCGGGGTATGAAATAAAACAGAGAAAATGCTCCTTTTCCAGAATAGTGGCCCAGCTGGAGGGGTGGAGCAGTGCCAGGGAGGCAGAGCACTGATGGTCTGGACATGGAAAAGTGGCTCTGTGTGTGCCTGTGCCTGGGGACTTCCTGTCCTTGTCCCAGCCAGGACCTCCTCAAACAAACCGCTGCCATCCCAAAGTGATGACTCCCTTGAACTGGAGCTGTTCCACGCCTCCAGATCTCTCCTCATTGAAAACATGTTTGGAAGAGGTTGAAACGTCCCATTTTTCCACAGCCTCATTTTCCTTGGGACAGCTTTTCCTTCCTGAAGCTCTCTCTGAAGTTGATTGGGACAACAAAACAGCCTCTTTGGAGAGACCAGCTCCAGAGGAGTCATTTGGCCTCTCGCTTCCCAAATGCTTTCATCAGGATGGGAAAGCTGAGAGAGCTTGGGGAGAAATCCTTTCCCAGCAGCTCCATCCCTCAGAGGCCAGGCCAGAAATGTCCCTGATCCCCACCCAAGCCAGCAGCCCCAGCCACGGCTGCAGGGACCCCACACCAAATACTTCATGCGAGTTCAGGGCCACCCAGCACAAAGCAAACAGGGTGAAGCCACAGCTGTACAAACATCTGGGTCCCCAGGATCCCTAGGACCTCTCAGCGTGTGTGTGGCGACCAATGGAGAACAGCTCCAGCCTCAGCGCTGTCTCCAATGAAGGAGCAGCTCCAGGTCCTCTCCCATGGAGCTGCAGCAAAGATTTGATTTTTCAAGGAGCCCTTGTGTTCATAAAGTCATGGAACGGTTTGGGTTGGAAGGGTCCTTAACATCACCTGGTTCCAACTCCACACCAGGGTGTAATTCCAGGCTCATGCCTAGATGAAGCCTCTCCTCCAATCCCAGACTGGTTTGGGTGGGAAGGGGCCTTCAAGCTCATCCCATTCCCTGTCATGGCAGGGACACCTTGAGGTGTCCTTGGCTGCTCCAAGGCCCGTCCTTGGACACTGCCAGGGATGCAGGGGCAGCCACAGCTGTGCCAGGCAGGGCAGGGCAGTGTCTCACCCTCTCCCTCCATGGGACATTGCTGCTTGGGAGGGCACAAGGGGTGAATTTCCCCATTTCCTCAGCTGAGGGGGAGCAAACGAAGCTGAATGACCCTCACAACAAGAGCAGCACCACAAACCCCATCAACAACCCCCCAAAAATTCCCTGCTGGTCCTTCCCAGTGCCCCAGCCACCCCAGCTGGCCTGGCTGCTCATTCCAGGCGTGTTTCTCATGGCTGTCAGAGGAATGCAAAGCCCTGGGGTGCTCAGGGAGACCAGCAGCAGATCCCTGCCCAAAAGGGACAGCGGGCTGATGTCAGCGGAAACTTATTTTTATCCGCATTCGAATGAAAAGGAAACGACCCAGAGGAAATGCATCAAAAAAATAAAAAGAAGCCTCCCAACAATGAAAAGTCCAGCTTTGCTTTCAAGTTTTACTTTTCCCAGGACACTGGCTCCCTGCTGCCCTCGGCCAAGAGGGACAAGAGCGAGCGAGGGAGCGAGAAGGCCCCGCAGAGCCCACAAACAGGAAACTCGGGCTATGTAAAGCCTGGGGCTGTGTCAGGAGCCAGGGGGCAGGACACGGGATGTGACATCCACCTGGGCCACCCGTGCCTGCACATGGGCACGTTACCCCTTCGAGTGATAGCTTATCACTGCCAGGGGGCAGGGTGAGGTGGGATAGGGGGAAGGAATTGTTCCTTATGAGGGTGAGTGCCCAGAGAAGCTGTGGCTGCCCCTGGACCCCTGGAAATGTCCAAGGCCAAGCTGGAGCACCCTGGAATAGTGGGAGGTGTCCCTGCCCATGGCAGGGAGTGGGACAGGATGAGCTTGAGCATCCCTTCAAACCCATCCCTGCAGGATGCTGTCTGTGCCTGCAGGAACAGCAGTGCTTTAACAGAACAAACCCATCAGCACCCCGAAACTGCCCCTCCTGTCCCCCACCCGGCCTGGCAGTGCCAGGGGTTCTCAGCCCATCCAGGACACCGTCCCTGCCCATCCAGAGCCGGGCTGTGTGCAGGGGATCAGGCTCGGAGCCTCTGCAGTGCCCTGACAGCTGATGGATGGCAGAGGAAGGAGGTTCAGCAGCCCGGCCGTGCCCCCTCGCCCTCCCCTCCCCTGAACCCATCCGTTCCCATCCAGCAGGCCTGGGAAGAGCCTTTTGTTGGAGGCTCTGCCAGAGAAGCTCATTAACACCGTTTAATATCCCATTTCCTGGAAGGCAGGAGATCCTGGGGACAGAGAGGGAGGGGACGCAGAGGGGCAGCCATGGAGGGCAGAGGTGGCACCTCCGTGAGGATCGTGCCCGGAGCTCACAGCACCACGGGCTCTGAGCATCCCCAAAACCTCATCACTCATCACCTCATCACCTCATCGCTTTATCACCGCGGGGCATTGGCAGTGGATGTGCCCCCCCACTCTCCAGGCACCCAGGCGGATCCCAAAGGGAGGGCTGAGACCCAGGAGTGCCCAGGATGTCCCACAGGGGAAGCTGGAAATATTCCAGGTGTGAATCTCCAGCTGGGGTCTGCGCGGGGCTGAGCCTTGAGCAGCTCGGTGGGCATCACCTCTGGGTGCAGATGGGATCCCCAGAGCTCGGTGGGCATCACCTCTGGGTGCAGATGGGATCCCCAGAGCTCAGCACTGCTCCATCCCGGCACAGGGGGTGTCACATTTGTCCTCAGGGACAGCTAGAACAGCCCCGGCACCCCGGGTCACTCCTCCAGGGCCACTGAGTGCCTCATCTTCACTTCATTTCCCTCCAGGGCTGAGCTCCAGCCCAGGAGCTCTGCCCCAGACCTGCGCACGGGAGGTTTTTTATTTTTAGGCACCGCGGGGGCCAAGAAGAGCTTGGACCCGGCTGCAGGAAAGCGGCGCTTTGGAAGGCAGGAAAGAACAGAGGGTGGGTCCGAGGAGCCCTCCCTGCCCGCAGCCACCGCGGCTCCTTCCTCCGACCGACCGTGCGTCCGTCTGTCCGTCCGGAGAGGAGAGGAGAGGAGAGGAGAGGAGAGGAGAGGAGAGGAGAGGAGAGGAGAGGAGAGGAGAGGAGAGGAGAGGAGAGGAGAGGAGAGGAGAGGAGAGGAGAGGAGAGGAGAGGAGAGGAGAGGCGCTGCTGGGAGCGGTGGGAGGTCAGGGATGCAAGGGGAGGGCTGGGGAGGCTGAGCAGCCCCGCTGCAGCTGGACAAGCAGGATGCCCCTGAATTTCCCTGATTAGCAGGCTGGAAAGGGTGTGCACCCGGAGGATGCTCCCTGTCCCCTGCTGGAGGAGGTTTTGGGGTCCCATCCTCCCCGGCTGCCCCAGAGCTGCTCCCCCAGCAGCACCCAGTGATGCCTGGGCAGGCTGCCAGCCTGGGGACAGCACTGAGAGCTCTGCTCTGCTGGCACCTGGGGACAGCTCCTTCAGCTGGGAAACGGGAGAGGTGAGGAGTAAAACAGGAAAAGCTCCCAGGGGCAGATGCCAGGCTTTAAGGAAAACCCTGGGAGCAAGAGGCTGCCTGATCTCAGGCTGTCACCTGCAGGTTCTCAGCATGTCTGTGGGGTGATGTCCCCACTCAGAGTGGCAGCAAGCAGAGATGCTGCACAGCCCCAGCCCCTTGGATGGCAAAGAGGGGATGGCATTTCACATGGACATGGAGTGACAGGACCAGGGAAACCGCTTTAAGATGAAGAAGGGAAGATTTATATGGGATATTGGGAAAGAATTCCTCCCTGTGAGGGTGGGCAGGGTGCCCAGAGCAGCTGTGGCTGCCCCTGGATCCCTGGCAGTGCCCAAGGCCAGGCTGGACACTGGGGCTTGGAGCAGCCTGGGACAGTGGGAGGCGTCCCTGCCATGGCTGAGGTGTGATGAGTTGATTTTAAGGTCCCTTCTATGAAAAATGTGGGCAGCACATCCCCCCCTCAGCTGGTCACTGAGTCCACAGAGCAGAGAGGATGATGAAGGGCCAACCTGTGCATTCCTGACCCCACCTGCCCAGGAACACGAGTCCCATGGGGTTTGTTTGTGTTTCAGGAGGGTTTCTTCTTCCTTGCCTCACATTTTTAGGAAAGCCTGTTTGCCCCAGATGATGTGCTGTGTGCCTGACATCCCTGGGACCTGCTGTTAGCTTTATGGAATCCTGGAATCATTTAGGGTGGAAAAAACCTGTATTTATCGAGTCCAACCATTAACCCAGCCTTGCTGCTGGTTTAGGCAGGGAGATCTCCAGCTTTACCTGCAGATCAATTCCTCCCTGGCATAACTTGCCAGCCTCACACTTTACCCAAGAAAATGCCAAGTTTGTTTCTACATTTGGACCAGTGAATTCCTTTAGTCTCGTGGGTCTGGAAAAGTACATCTCGTTTTGGGAGAAGAGGGAAAAGGGAAAAGCAGCAGGGCCAGAGGTTTGGAAGGTTTCTCCCTGAGGCACTCCCTCTGTCCCGGCTGCCCGCAGTTATTCATTCCCACAGCCCCCAGCTTTGATGGACAGCTTCCCTCAGGCTGAGTGACACTCGGGGACCCTCGGGGCTGTGTCAGGGGTTCCGAGGCCGCCTGACCCGCTCTCGGCCCTGCCGCAGCCACAAGAATGGGCCCGTGCCCTCCCTCAGCCATCCCGGAGCGGAGCCACGAACCCTGCCCGTGACCCTGGGACACCGGGGGGCTGCGGGGATCCCCCGGGCCGCCCCCGCACTCGCCTGCAGCACTGGGGGCGCTGGGCACGGCCCCGACCGCGGAGCGCTCAAAGCCGCCTTTGTGGCCGGGCTGTCACCCGGGGCAGGGCCGCGCTGGCCTCTGGTTGCCCGGACAACGAGGGGAGGAGGAGGAGGAGGAGGAGGAGGAGGAGGGTGGGCTGGTGGGGAGGAAGGGGAGAGGCCGCAGCCCCAAGGTCTGGGCAGTGCGGGTAAAAGCGAACCCCAAAGAAGCGGCTCCGGGAGGGGAGACGCCAAAGCTGGGCCCTGAATTGCTCCAAGCCCCCGCTGGGTCAATTCCTTCAGCTGGGAAACGGGAGAGGTGAGGAGTAAAACAAGAAAAGCTCCCAGGGGCAGATGCCAGGCTTTAAGGAAAGCCCTGGGAGCAAGAGGCTGCCTGATCTCAGGCCGTCACCTGCAGGCTCTCTGTCCCCAGAGACATACAGAGAACCTGTATGTATCAGACAAAAAGGAGAAGGTTTTTCTAATGAGGGTGGGCAGGCTCTGGCACAGGTGCCCAGAGCAGCTGGGGCTGTCCCTGGATCCCTGGCAGTGCCCAAGGCCAGGTTGGACATTGGGATTTGGAGCAGTTTTGGACAGTGGGAGGTGTCCCTGCCATGGCAGGGGAGGAGAATTAGAAGATCTTTAAGCTCCCTTCCAACCCAAAGTATTCTCGGGTTCTACCATTCCGTGAAATGTATTTTTAGGCCAATATTTATGGTTTGTCCCTTTGCAGCTCTGCAGTTCCACCAGATTTCAGGGGAGTTCAAAGGTGTTTTCCTGCCTCCCCTGGGCCCTGGGCTATTTATAGCTGTCAGATGTTGGCAGCCCAGCTCTCACAGACCGCTGTAGGGTGACAGTGTGCACATGGAAATGGCTCATTCCTGGTGAGTAATTCCAGGGCCAGCCAGGATCCTGCAGAGTGATGGGGTTTGTGTACAAGGGAGTCAGAAAGGGGGGCTGGGAACAGCACTGAGACTCTGCTTTAGGCTCAGTATAAGAAAGGAGAAGACTGAATTTTCCAGGGAGATCTCTCACCTTTTGGGATTCTCCTCAGGGAGGACGATGCTAATCCTGCCCCATGGGCTATTTCAAGCCAGGGTGGCCTAGTTGCCAGAGCTGTCCTTGCTGATTCCAGCTCTGGGGATGCTCTTATCCTCCCGTAGGTGCTCAGGAGAGGACGAATCTCACCGTGGCACAGCACCAATGCTGCTCAGAGCCCTGACTGACCCAGATGCCTCCACAGCGTGTGGTGCCAAAGCCCCTCAGATACCTCTATATGCCCCTCAAGCTCCTAAAAGACTGGGACTTGGGGAAAAGTGACTCCAAAAGTCATTTCTGACATAGCCCCAGCATGAAAATGGCAACCCAGGGCAGAGGTGGAGTCCTTATCTCCGGAGGGATTTAGAATTGCATGGATGTGACTCTTAGGGGCACGTTTTGGTGTGGCCTTGGCAGGGAATGGTTTGACTCTATGACCTGAGAGGGCTTTTCCAACTCCTACAATCCCATGTGTCTATGGAAAATAACCTCCTGCAGAAACCAGGAGCTTTGGTTGCATTTCTGGAGCGCTGTGTTTCTCCACAGAAGGTGAACATCCCACGTCGCTGGGGGAGTGGAGAAGGGTGAAGCAGGAATTCCAAAGTTCCAGCAAGCAGGGTCTCACTCACATCCCAGTAAATCCCAGTAAATCCCGCATTTACAAGCTGCAGGAACGGCCCAGAACCAGGGATCTCCACATCTCCACCAGCAGGGGCTGCGTGGGGCTGTGCAGCCGGACACACGGACAGCTCCAGCCCATCCCGGGCCTGACTGCATGTTCTCCTCTCCTGCTGGAAGCTCCTGCCCTGCTCACGCCGCTGCCGAGGCACCGCTATCACCTCCTGCATCTCCCCAGTGCTTCCCTGCTCCGGCCGAGGGCAGGAAGGGGAGAAGGACACCACGAGCACGCAGGAACTCGGAGAGAGCTGGGAAAGAGCTCTGGGGGCTGGCCAGCCTCCAGGGCACAGGGACACGGCCCTGCTGGGGAGCAGAGCCACAGAGCCCTGCACTGCTTCACCCCACAGCAGCCCCGTTTCACATCCCACTGGAGCACAACCACCTCACCTTCCCGGTTTTTGCACTCACCCCCCTCTCCCTTCAGCATCAGCTGCTGGCAGATGGGAGTGTGGTGGATTATTTAGGGAAAACGCCCAATAACATCACAATTACTTACCATAAAAGCCTGGTGCTTCCAATAATAGCCTAATGTTCCAGGCACCTGTCCAACAGAGCTCTCCTACCTGCCCACTGCAGGGTCCGTATCCATCACGCTCCCCTACAGGCACCTCAGGGTGCCACTCCCCCTCTGCCAGGCTTGGGGAGGCAGCAGGGACAGGGCTGGGGACCTGCCACCCCCCAGTGCCATCCCTTGGGGTCTGCAGAGGGTTGTAAGCAACAACTGGTGGGGAAGAGGCAAAGCCAAACAAGGAATTCACCTACAAACCAACACTGCCATCCCTGGAAGTGTCCAAGGCCAGGCTGGAAGGGCTTGGAGCACCCTGGGCTAGTGGAAGGTGTCCCTGCCCATGGGGGTAGAACAAGGTTGGTTTTAAGGTCCCTCCCCACCCAAACCACCCCGGGGTTCCAGGATCTGCCAGGCTTTGGCAGCTCCAGGCTGGCCCCACCTCTCCTGCCCATGGCAGGTGACAGCAGCGGGGCCCAGGGAGCCCAGATGCCACTGTCACCTCTTGACACGGTCACCCTGATGCTGGAATGAGGCGGAAAGGGACAAATGGTGCAGGAACAAAAGGGCTCAGAACTGTTTTTCTTGGTCAGATCCCATGAGCCCCATCAGCGACATCCGCGATGGCTTTTCCAGACCAGGCTGGGCAGCCGGATTTTGCTCAAGTGTTCCCAGGGAACAACAACAACAACAAAAAAAAAACTCCATCATGAACATGTGTCCTGCTGCACAGTCTGGCTGATATGAACCCAGGATTGTCCAGCAGCAAAGTTCTTTGTGGGCTTGGGAAAGAGTGGAGGAGCAGCAGAGATGGTGTAACAGGATGTGGGCATCTCATCTCCCCGGAGCAGGAGACAGCCAGAAGCACTGGCACTCACCCAGCACTCAGCTCCAATTTGTTTGCACACAGGCTTTGCTGGAAAATTGCATCCAGCCGGCCAGTTAATAAAAATCATCCTCCCAGAGCTCACCGGCAGCATTTGCTGAATGAGAGATGGATGCTGAATTATTCACTCTGCGCCATCGGAGCGGCGGCGCTGCGAGAGGGAGGAAGATTTCGTGTTGTGCTGTCAGTTCTGGAGCTCTTCATTCTCAGGGCTCTGAGGCTGCCATCTGCTACTAAATTCTCCACGAGGAGCGGGGTGGGGGAAAGCAGGCAGCGCTTTCAGGCACTGACTGCTCATCGTACAGCAGCTCTAGAACACATTTTCGAGCAGTCATGAGAAGGAGAAATCCAGGGGGAAGTGCAGAGTGGAAGGGATAATGTGTCACTTAGAGAATTCCACCTACACATATGGAGGAGAAACATGTGAAGGCACAAAATGCCATCCTGCCTTTCCTGTCTGCCACAGCTGAGCGGTCGAGGGTGAGGGCAGACGTAGCACAACCTTCTGGATGTGTAATTGGCCTTCACAGCCAGAAATTTCCCCATTTCTCCAAGTATCCAGCTGTTTTCTTTGTCTAGTGAGCTACCTCTCACCCCCCTCCCCAAATTTTCTTTAAAAAATTCAGAAAAAAAAATTAATTAAAACGTTGGTAAGGTGCTCAGCAGGGAGGTCCTTGTTCTCTTACACTCTAGAAACACTCTGAGATGAAATTTTGGGAAATTGCTGTGGGAGACCTCCATGGCCAGGTGCTGCGGTGGAAGTGTTCTGGTGGAGGTGCTTGGTCACGAGGCTCTGGATGCCTGATCCGAGTTTGGGGGCTCACCAGCCATGCTGAGCAGTTTGTTTTATCAGGAACCAGACAGAGGAGACACAGCAGAGCCAAGCGAGGCCCTGCAGGCAGTGCTGGAGAGGGAGATAGAGCACCTTGGCTGGGCATGAAAGGCTCTGGGAGAACAGGAGAGGAGGAATCAAAAACAATCAGCCAGGAAAACAAGCTCCCTGATTTGTTCCAAGACTCTCAGCATTGAACACCACAGATTTGGGGATTCAGTGAAGCTGGAGCAGAGGGCACCATGGGATTCCCGTGTCTCTGATATGGTCCAGACAGGAGAGGGATGAGGATACAGCCTGTGGGTTCCCACAGAGCATCCCAACGCTGGGAAGAACCCGAACAACCACGGGAAAGCCATGAACTGAAAGATTCTTCCCTTTCTTGCCTTTTTCCCCCAGGCCATGTGCCTTTCCCTCCAGCAGGACTCTGGGATCAGAGAGGATGAGGGAGATGGAAAATCAGGCTGAAGTTCATCAGCCTGTGCCTTGGGCTTGAAGCATCCACGTGCTCAGGAATCCACATGCTGAGGTGTCTGCAGCCTCCCTGCCCATCCTGTGGGAAGTTGGGTTCCCATCACACACAGGATTCTCTCTGTGTCCCTCCCCAGAGCTCCCAGGGGCTGAGGGCTCTGGGGATGGCTGTGGTGGGTCTGCTCTGGGAGACAAATGTAGGCTATGAACCAGCCTCCATCCAGCAGGGAAAGCTCCACAGATTCCCCTGTCCTTCATTGCAACCCTGGCAGTCTCCCATTCCACTACTCCAGCACAGCTGGAGCTGTGCATCACAAACATGACCAAAGTCAGGAGATGGACGGGCAGGAGAGGCAGGAAACGCCCTGATGGATGAGGACTGGGACACAGTCCCTCAGGATCTATCTCTCTGGGGCCCCAGAGGAAGAGCTGGGGTTTCCTGTGTGGAATGTAGCTCAGGAGCTGGCCTTTGCAAGGAGCTGTGAGGTGAGGAGAACAGCTGGAAAAAACACCTGATTTTGGGAGGAGATGCTCAGTGTGGTACCAAGGCCACAGCCCTCACCAGGACGTGACCCGACACGGCGTTCCACGAGCTTTACAGGTGAAGGACCCAGACACGGCGTTCCACGAGCTTTACAGGAGAAGCTGTTGATTTCCTTATCCTTGTGCCCCACATTTCCCTCTGGGAGCCCCTGGACACAGGAAGGACCCACTGATGGAGGGCAGGAGGTGGTTCCCTCCCCTCAGCCCCTGTCAGGAGTGCCTTGCCCACTGGATTGGCCCTTGGAACGCTGTGGCACAGGGAAAGGCCTCTGACACAAGCTCAGATTTCCTGCTCTCTTGGACCCTCCCACCTCTCCCACTGTCAGGGTACCCTTTGCTGATTCCTCGACTTCTGGGCCTCAGGCTGGGCCCTCCCAGGGGGCTCCCCTGTCAGGGGAGACCCTCCTGGAGCAGTTTTGTGTAAGGAAAGAGAAATGCACTGGATTTTTTCAGTCTTCAAGTTCTTGTTTATTATTATCTTATCTTAAGTTTTGCACACTGTCTACACCAGGCTCAGCACACTGGAAAAGCACCACAAAAATGGCCAACAATCTCTTGTTACTTGGACCTTTAAGACTAAACTATCCAATTAAGAACTGACACCTGGATTATTTCCCCTTCTAACCCAATAACTGATCCCAAAGAACTGCAATGTGGATTTTTCCACCCAATTACAAAATGCCACCCAAACCCATGGAGAAGGAAGAAGCAGCATGAAAAAGAAACCCAGGATGACACCCTGTGCCCTCCATCTTGCTTCCATCCACAACAAACTAAAAATCCCAAATCCTAAATTTCTCACCAAGTGATGCACCTACACTTTTGTGGATTCCAGTCTATCTTGAAGTCTGGGAAACTTTCTCCATGAATGAGGGTCAAAGTCAGTGCTGCCCTGGGGGTCAGGGCACCCCAGAGCAGACACAGAAATATTCCCTGTGTGCCCTGGGTTTGCACATCCCACCTCATCCTACTCTGGACTGCTGATGCTGCTGTCTTTGTATCCTTGCCACTTTCCTGGTGGAGAAGGAATGCTCCTGCACAGCCAGAGGTTCACTCTCCACCTCTCTCCCTTTCCAAAGTTGGCCCTTCTGTCCTTAAGGAGCTGAGGGACATTCAACAGGAAGGTGAAGCCCCACAAAATTCCACCTGATGGAGCCCATGGAGCCACTCTGCAGGTGAGGCTCTCCTTCTGTCACCCCTGGGACAAGCAAGGACATTCTCCCTGTTGGTTATTCCCCAGCACACCCATCTCACCCAGCCCATTTCTGTCCCTCAGAAGCACGGTGGGATCTCATCCCCAGCCTTGGGGCTGTTGATTTTTAATGCCTGGGTATTTATTTTGGCCATTGCAGCCCCCCTTTGTCCCCGGCGCTCTCTGACCCCCGCATGTCAGCAGTTCAATCTGGGACGTTCCACTCTTTGCCCCCACTTAATTCTTTTCGAGCTGCTCGGCCTTTGAAACCTGGTGCCATATGCCAGTCCCAAAGAGCCCTGATCAATACTGGGGGACCACGTCCCTGTGACCTTGCAACCTGCCCCAGAAAGGGCAGAGGGCAGAGCCAGGGTTGGCCATGTTTTCATTACAGGGTTGGTTGGAGGGGGAGGGAGAGCTTTTCTTTCTTGCTTTCGTTCTGTCTTTCTTTTCACAGACACGGCCCAGCTGGGGCACTCCTGTCTGCCCATCCCCTCCTCTGCCTCATTTAATGACAGCAAGTGCCAGAACCACCAAAAATCAGGAGAATGATGAGATAAATTAGAAAAATCAGGAGCACATCTTGCTGTAAGAAAGGAATTGCTCCTGCATGTGCCTTTCAGAGAGCTGGTGTGTTTGGGGGTGTAAAGTCTCACTGCAATGGAGGGACCCATCAAAGGCCCCCGAAGAGCCCTGACACGAGGGCTCAGGGCACCTGGTTTCTCTCCCCAAAGCTCAACCCCTTGTGGGGCCAAATTTTATTCCAAGGAAGGGCCCCCAGTGAGGGGCAGCCCTGTGCTGCCCCAGGTGACAGGGGATCCCATGCTAGGGCTGTGTGATCTGGGATGTCTCCAGGCCCTTCCATTTGAAGGCCACTCTTTTTTTGGGCCCAGACATTCCCCTTGCCATTTATTTTCTCCTTTTCTCTGTTCAAAAGGTACAGCACCTGCTTTCTGTCCTGGCTGCTTTCATTTTTGGAACAAGGAGAACAGATGAGAAGGGAAAAGCAGGTGGTGTCTCCTTGGGACAGAAGGGCTTTGATGGGGCTGCTCCCAAAGGGAGATTTAACCCAGCTTCCCTTTGCCAGAGAGGAAAAGCAGCAGTGAGGTTCAAGCCAAACCATTCCTCTGGGAATGGGCAGGGACCAGGTGTCCTCAGGATCTTCTCCATTTGCTGCTGTGGGTCCTGTCCCCATGATCCTGGCAGAGCAATGGCAGGGCCAAGCTGGTGGTGACCCTGTCTGCAAGTCAGCAGGACCCCTCTTCCCCTGGGGGACACGGTTCCATGGGCACAGACCCTTTCTCTCAGGAAGACGCCATTTCCTGAGGGCAGAGATCTTGCCTCGTGCCAATGTCCATAGCCAGGATAAATCTGCTCCCCTGCACAAGCCCAGCCCTCCAGAGGGTGCAGGGCAGAGCGTGGCATTGCCACTGTCACCCCTCTGCTTGCCTGGGCCCCTGGGCCCTGAGCTCATCGTTCCTGACTCAGAGAACAGTCCCAGCCCGGGGGCTGCCAGAGCCTGGGACAGTCTGGACAACGCTCCCAGGGAGGGTGGGTGGGATTGTTGGGGTGTCTGTGCAGGGCCAGGCGTTCAGTCAATGATCCCTGTGGGTCCTTCCAGCTCAGGGTACCCTGTGATTCCATGGTTCTGGGATGTCCCCTTGCCCAGGGCTGCAGGGGGAAGCTGTGGCCCTGGCTCAGCAATGGAGAGGCCAGTGGGTGATCTGGGATTTGCTGCATTTTGGCTCCTGTTGATGGTTTGACCCCAGGGTTATGTTGGCAGGGCTGTGCACACCAGACCTCCCACAAGCTCCTTTCTCCTCACCTTTGCTTCCAGCTCTCCAGAGGGGCAGAGACTGCCCAGACCAGGCTCTGCAGGAGCTCAGTCCCATCAGGAATAAAAGCACTTTGGAACAACCCTTGCAGTTCAGGGTCAGTGGCTTCCGCAGGACCCTCCTAGAGGAATTTTGGGGCATTTTTGAGCACAGATGTGCTGATGACTCACCCCAAATCCTAATGACCCAAACCCTGTGGGGTGAGCAGCACTCCCTGGTGTGTCTGGGGCTGGAGAAGCAGGAAAACCCCTCTTGCACTGGTCTGTGCCCTGAGTGCTGCCCAAGGACAGGAGCGATGGGGCACCTCATCCTCAACGTTCCTGGTGGTACTGGCAAGGGCAGGCGATCCCCAGACGGAGGGCACTGCCATGCACCATCCAATTAACCCTTCTGGCAGCTTCCATTAAAAATAAAGGGGCCTCCAGGTCCCTGCTGGAGTGGCCTATTTTACGTGAGCATCTCCTTGGTTTTGCCTCGGCGGACGGAGTTGGGGAGGCAGTTATTTCAGGAAAGGGACGCTATAGATAACTGATCTGCCAGCCAGGTGTCATGTTCCTTCATTTATTTTCAATTACTTTGTCTCTGGAGCTCCACTGAGAATCGCCTGGTGTCAATTCATTTGGTCACCTCCGTGCCTGCCGCGCGTCTCCGGGGGCGCTCCCGGCGTGGTGTGATCCATCCCCAGGGGAGGCTGTTACAAAACAGCCCCACAGCCCCGCTTCTCTTGCAGCTCCAGCTCAGCCTCCGGGCCACCCCCAGCTCTGAGCCCCTGCTCAGCGTCACCAGGGGCTCTGGGAGCAGTGGGGTGAGCAGGCAGAGAAGAGTTTGGGTGGAGGATTCCTTCTGCTCCTCAGGGAGCTGTGATGGTGACAGCGCCCAGCCCCTCATCTGCAAAGGTCTCATGCTCAGCCCCTTCCCAAGTGCATCTGCCTGTCCTTGCATGCAGGTGACAAGGACCTGAACCCCCTTGTCCCTTGGCTCATTGCTCTGAAATCCATTTGCCCCCTCAGCTGCTGAAGGTTGGGCTGATCACGGAATCATGGAATGGGCTGGGCTGGAAGGGAGCTTGAGGATCATCTCATTCCACCCCTGCCATGGCCAGGGACACCTTCCACTGTCTCAGGTTGCTCCAACCTGGGACATTCCCAGGGATCCAGGGGCAGCCACAGCTTCTCTGGGCACCCAGGGCCTCCCCACCCTCACAGGGAACAATTCCTAATTCCCAATATCCCATCTAACCCTGCTCTCTGGTAGCTTAAAGGCATTCTCCTTGTCGTGTTGTTCCATGTCCTTGTAAAGAGTCCCTCTCTCCCCTCAGGGTTCACCCCCTTTAAGGTGGGCTGTCTTCACTCTTGCTTTCACTTTGGGCACTTTTTACCTGCCTGAGCTGCTCTCCAAGTGTGATCCGAGCCATTCCTGGTGAGTCCCTGCTCCTGCTGGCACCGCTGAGCTGGCAGGGCTGGTGACAGGGACTTGTTGTCAGCAGCAGGGCCAGCTCAGTGCTGACAGTGACAACAGCGGGGACCAAGAAGGGCATGATGTCATTTTCAGATCCGCTGGGAAGTTTTCAGCAGGCACGTCTGGAAAAAAACATCATTTCCCCGTGAAAAAAGGGCACATTTGCTCTGGTTTCAATGAGAAAGAAATAAATAGAAAGCCTGGGAGTGACTGTCCTTAATTGATTAGTCATTTCTGCAGATGATAATTGCACATCAAAAGACTGAGATCCTACTGTACCATGCAAATGTCCTCATGGAGAGCAGCAAGGCACAGGGGAAGTGGATACAGGAAATAAATAGTTTAGAAGCTCTCCAGGAGGAATTTGAGTTCCACATCAGGAAAACAGTTTTGTTCTAGATGTGCCTTGAAGAAATATCCTGAACCTCAGGCCCATCCTGGGAGCAGAACACAGAGAGGAAGGGGGGCAGGGAACACCCTGGTGAGGGGGTCTCCAGCCAGGGGAAACCATTCCCACTTCAGACAGCAGTGGAGAGCTTTGCAATCTCTGCAGCTGCTGGCCAGGGAGCCCAGGGTGCCACGAGGCCCTGTGTGCCCCAAGCACTGCTGAGACCAAGGTGAGGTGGCTGCAGGAAGGAGCTGCCAGGGACCAGGCTAAAGGGAGAAAATGGAGACATCCCATCCCTGCTGGGTGCTGGGCAGTGTCCCCAGCTGGGGATCTCTGGCCATTCTGTGCACAGCTGGTGCGTGCAGGGTGCCCAGGCTGGCCCAGCTGAGGGTCCTGGGCCATTTGGGCACAGCTGGTGCGTGCCAGAGTGCCCAGGCTGGCCCAGCTGGGGATCCTTGGCCATTTGTGCACAGTGCAGGGTGCCCAGGCTGGCCCAGCTGAGGGTCCTGGGCCATTTGGGCACAGCTGGTGCGTGCCAGAGTGCCCAGGCTGGCCCAGCTGGGGATCCTTGGCCATTTGTGCACAGTGCAGGGTGCCCAGGCTGGCCCAGCTGAGGGTCCTGGGCCAGTCTGTGCACAGCTGGTGCATGCAGGGCTGCCCAGGATAGCCCAGCTGGGGATCCCTGGCCATTTGGGCACAGTTGGTGCATGCAGCGTGCCCAGGCCGGCCCAGGTGGGGATCCCTGGCCATTTGGGCACAGTTGGGGCATGCAGGGTGCCCAGGCTGGCCCAGCTGGGGATCCCTGGCCATTTGGGCACAGTTGGGGCATGCAGGGTGCCCAGGCTGGCCCAGCTGGGGATCCCTGGCCATTTGGGCACAGTTGGGGCATGCAGGGTGCCCAGGCTGGCCCAGCTGGGGATCCTTGGCCATTTGGGCACAGTGCAGGGTGCCCAGGCTGGCCCAGCTGGGGATCCCTGGCCATTTGGGCACAGTTGGGGCATGCAGGGTGCCCAAATGGCCCAGTCCCGCTGCGGCCCACGGAGGATCCGCGCTCGCCCCACGGCCCCGCGAGCTGCCAGCCCTGCTGTCTGGCAGAGGAGGCTTGTGAGCATGACTCAGTCAGCCTCCAAAAGCAGCAGCAAAAAACAAGAATCTGCTGTGAGCTGCATCTTGATTTTTAAGCCAATCTCGTGATGTTTTGCGGGGCCGGAGTGTGGCTCTGTGGTACCCAGGCAGTGCTGAAACCCGCAGGCATTTTGGATTTTTTGAGGGTGCAAATTGTCCTTTTTGTACACACTGGGGCCCTGGAGACCTTCCTTCCTGCAGGGAGCAGATCCCCCACATGCCCAGGGCTGCAATCACAGCACAGGTCTGAGGGGGTCATTTCTTGTGGGAGACATTCCAAAGGCTCCTGGCTGCCCTCAGAGCTGCCCCCTAAACCTTGTGATGCCTCCAGGGATTCCTAAACCTCACTGAGCAGCTCAGGCTCTTATGTGGTGGGCCAACATAAGAATGGCCCCTTGTCTCTGCCCAGAGCAGTCTTGGCTTTGTGAGGCCAGAGGTGTGAGAGCAGAGGTGCCCTCAGCCCTATCCAGAGCACAACGACCAGGCAGGAAAAGGCTTCTGATGGTGGAGAAGCCATTGTGCAAATCCCTCCAGCCTGAACTCCTGTCCCCTGGTCCCTACAGCCGAGGGTGACAGCAGGATACTGGGCTGGACCCTCTGCCTGTTCCTCTGGGCTCTGCACACCCAGGTTCCCACAGGCATCACCTCCAGCACGAGTCAAACCCCACCCGTGTTTAATTAATGCTCCATCTCCTCATCATCATCCCTGAGGAAGCAGCTCTGAGGATCCCCGGGGAGGCTGAATTCCCTGCTGACCCCGGGCACATCCAGAGGCAGGCTGGGATCCGCTCCCCTCGGCTCTGCAGGCGGGAGGGAGCTCCTTCCCTCTTTGTAGTCAGCGCAGAGAAATCGGCACTTTCAGGGCATGAGTCATCTGACCTATTTAGCCATCTTAGGAAGAGATGAATGACTCCTTCTGAGGGCTCCTCTCTCTCTCTCTCCTGTCTAGACAGCCAAGCTCTGACTGTAAACACCTTCCCCGGCTCTCCTGAGCCCGCCAGGCACCTTCCCGGCATCGAGGGATGCTCCAGCAGGCTCGGGGCTGCATCACACCTGGGCATCCTCAGGGGAATCTGGGCTTGGCCTGACTCTGCTTGCTCCGGGCAAGGGAAGATTTCAACACCAAGAGGGTGGAAATGCTCTTTTGGAAAACATGGTCCATGTCTGAGAGGGGTTTCATGGAGCTGAGCTCGCTGGGGCTGTGCTGGTCCTGGGACAGGACAGAATGGGACCTTTCAGCTCTGCACAACCCCTGCCAGCCGAGGACAGCTGGGGTTTTATTCCAGGCTAAACCCTCTGGGGGCTCAGAGCCCCAGTTCACATGGGGTAGGTGCCATGGGGTGTTCGAGCCTGGGGAGTCTCTCCTTGTCCTCACAGGGATGCAAAACACAAAGTGACTGTGTAGTTCAAAGAATCACCCTAATCTTAGGAAAAAACCCAATTTTTGCAGGTTTTTTATCATTCCTGGGACAATTGTGACTTCTTTCACACAGAAGAAAAATGTTCAAATGAGCAGTTGACATCTGTTTCAGATTTCCATGGTCTGTAGGTCACTGTCTCACGCTGCAGCTCAGCTCCTGAGCCTTCCTCCATGGGACCACAGGAGAGAGACACAGAGATGCCAGGGGGCTTGGTGGCATGAGGACAGGGAAGGCTTGGGAAGGTGGCACTGCAGGCACCAAGAGGGCTCTAACACAGTTAACAGAAAGCTGCACATCTGGGAATGAAAGTGCTTGGCTCTGTCCAAAGGAGAGGGACTTTGGCGCTGAAAGGAGCCAATGGGTGACAAATGGCCCGGAGCCATCTTTTGTTTGAAAAGCAGGGGAAGAGTGAGTCACAGCAGGGATTGGACTCACATCTGTGCTCCAGAGCCCTGAGGCAGATCCTGGATGCTGGGGATGAGGCATTGGAACTGATTTTGGAAAGCAGGCTCCAATACCAGCAACGCCACAGCCAGGGAGAAACGGGGAACCAGCCTGGGAAAAGGGTTTGTGGTGAGAGATGTGCAGAGTGTGTGGGGTTAATTCAGCACAGGGGTCAGGAAGGCTCCTCAGCACAAGCCTGGCCTAGGGACACCCCCCTAGGAAAGGAGGGACTCTTGCAGAGAGAGGAAACAGGTTCAGCCCAAGCCGAGGGGTAGCACTGAAGCAACAAATGAAAGAGGAATAAGAGGGGTGCCACCAACCATGGGATTGATCAGCCACCAAATGTGTGTGCAAGGGCCTCAGGCTCTGGAGATGCTGGGGAAAACTCCACCAGCTGTGTGAGAGAGGAGCCCTCGGGGTGAGGATGTCTGCACTCTGCATGGGCAGGGCTTTGGGATCCACAGCTTGGGATGTGCACAGGGAGCAGAGGCACCAGCCTGGCCCAGGAGCTGCTGGGCTGTGGCCCGAATTCCTCCTGCTTTGGGCTAAACCCACCTCCAAGGTGCCTCCAGCAGCTGCTGGGGAAGGAGCTGGGTGGGAGCTGCAGCTCCTCCTGCAGAGCACACCCATGGCCCTGTGGCATCACCCCCTCTCCTCTGGCACTGGGAGAGGCTTTGGGAGCACGTTGGGATCTCTGAGGGGTGACTGAAAGCCCCCAGGCACTCAGGAATTCCTTACCTAAGCCTCCCCTTCTTTGCTCCTCCCTTTGCTGCCTGAGCCAGCCCTTCCCCAGGGACCTGGGGCAGCTGCAGCAGGGAAGCCCATGCTGTATTTTGGAGGTCTGAGCATCAGAAGGCTCCCAGGGAAGACCTCACGGAGGCCAGGATGATCCCCCCAGTTCTCAGCCCCTGCCCAGCCATGCAGCACCCCAGGCAAAGCCTGAGCCATGCCCCAGCCACCACGGAGACAAGAACAAGACCACGTTCAAAATTAATATATATTTTTATTGAATAGTTGCTCTAAGTGGGCTTGTGAAGCCACCCATAGAATCACTTCTTTCACCTCAGCAGTGGTTCTGTAACAGTTATCAGATTTGCAAGAGAAGAAAACCAAACAGAAGAGGGTGCAGTAAAATAAATAGGTTTTTTTTCTTATCTTTAAAATAAACTTTTCAAATAAATACTTTGGTTTTTTAATTTTTTCCCCTTAAAAGGTACAAGAGTATTGTCAAAAAAACCAGCCATCAGGTTATAAACATATATTATACCTCAAAGAAAGGAACTGGAATGGAGAGAGCAGGGGAGGGATCTTTACAGGCTGTACAGAAGGGCTTTGTACCCAGAAACTCGGCATGGGAGCCTTGGGATCCTGGGCCTGTCCTGGGGAGCCCAGGGGGATCTTCCAAGGAGAGCTTTGTGCTGAAAACACCAGGGCAGGAGGAGGATGAGGAGCTGCTGCCAGGAGAGCATCCCAATGGAAAGGGGGAAAGGGGCAAGGTGGGGACGGGCTGGGCTTGGGCTGACCTTGGCACAGAGGTGGGAGCTCCCTCCTGTCCCAAGCCCAGCTCTGGGGTGGGACTGGTCCTGCCCGTGGTGAAGCCGTTTGGGCACAGCAGGAGAGGGACCCAGAGCCTCCCTCGCACATTCCTGCTGCCCTGGAGGGCTGTGAGCCCTTCCCATCCATCCATCCATCCATCCATCCATCCATCCATCCATCCATCCATCATCCATCCATCCATCCATCCATCCATCCATCATCCATCCATCATCCATCCATCCATCCATCCATCCATCCATCCATCATCCATCCATCCATCCATCCATCCATCATCCATCCATCCATCCATCCATCCATCCATCCATCCATTCATCCATCCTTCAATCCATCCATCATCCATCCATCATCCATCCATCCCTCATCCATCCATCCAAACCCCCCCTGCCTGCAGTGCCCCTTACAGGGATTGTGTCCTCAGGGGATATTTCTGCAACGCCGCCCCAAGCAGGAGAACAGATCCCAGCCCCACTCCCAGTGTGACTCCAGGAGGGCTGGCAAGAGATTCTGGTGTTCATGGGGAAATAGCCAAAGCCAGCTGAGCCCAGGAGGGCCCAGCTCAGGGTGGTTTGAGCCAAGTGGATCATGAGCATCCCATGGGCTCCATTGGTTCCTGGGAGGAGCCAAGCCTGAACTGGATCCTGTCAAAGACCAAGAGTGAGCTTCAGGGTGGGGTCAGCCCTTATCACATCCCTGTCACAAACATTTGACCTCCAGGGTCTGAGCACTCCCAGCCTTCTCCAGCCTTGGAACAGGCCAGGAAGGAGTGACAGCAGCGGTGCTGGGAGCAGGAGTTTAGGGCACAGTGGGCTCCTTTCCTGTGGCAATCCCACACAGTTCCCCTCAAACCCGGCTCATCCCTCTCTTCCACACTTCAGAGCCGTTCCTAATCTCTGATCCCAGGCTTTGGCATCTTTTGGTCAATGGCATTTGTCCTCCCTCCATCAGGGCTCACCCCTGGGGATGGGCAGGAGTGAACTCAGTGGGATTTTATGGGAATCTGTGAGTCACAAAGAGCTTCCCCTGCTCTTTGAGGCACTGATGTTTCTCAAGGATGAGTGAACAGCAGCCCAAGGGCCTCTTTGGCCCTTCCACCAGGAGTGATGGGGGTAGGATGGGACACTCCAGCCTGGTCCCCAAAACCCCTCCCCACCTTTGCTGAGACTGATTTGCCAGTGGGGAAAAAGGGGAGTGGGACCAAGGGAAGTCTTGGAGGAAGCAAAAAGCATCGGAGGTTCTCGCATGGATGGAGCTTTGGACTCCTGGGTGGGAGAAGGAGGCTCTGGACAGGGAGCAGAGCAGGGGGAGCTCAGGTCCTGCTCAGCAGCTCCTGCTTCCTGCTCCTTTGGCACCTGAATCTCTTTCCCTGCTCCAATCTGCCCCCAGCCCTGCAAAGGGGGCAAATGTTCCCTGGCAAAAGGAAGAGAACAGCACAGGAACGCTCCCTCACAATGGGGATCCATCCCTGCGGGAGAGCAGAGGGCTCCACATGTGACAATTCCAAAGAAAACCAAAAGAGACACGTCAGGACAGAGAGAAACCCAAGTGCTGGGTCAGGCAGCTGCAGACAAACACCCCCAGCAGATGGGATGTGACTCACGGAGGGTGGGGCAGAAAAGGGGCTCCCAACCCCAACCCCAACCCCAAGCAGGGCCCTCTCCGTGAGCAAACCCAACAGCCTGGCAGCCGAGCTGGGGATGGAGCACGACGGATCTGGTCACAGGAGGTTGGGAAAGCTCAGGGAAAGAATCTGAGGCTGCCCCCAGCCTTTCCCATCACGGATGAGCTCAGTGAACGGGAGCTTTGGGTGCTTCTCCTTGGACAGCTTTTGGTGCTTGCCAACCTCGCCTCCCTGCTGAGAGCAAGGAGGGGAATGTGCTGAGGAGCCCCAGCTGGAGCGGGCAGCAGGAATTCCAGCAAAGCCATCTGCCCCATGAGCAGGGCAGAGAGCAGCAAGCTGAACCGCTCCAGCCCCTGCAGTCCTGGATGTGGCTTTGGTGTCTGCCCTTGGTGGAAACAACGCCCAGCTCTGGTCCCACAGCCCTCGGTGCCAGCTGGGGCTCCCGTCCTCTCCCTTTCCTAGAACCATGGAATCATTCCTGCTGGAAAAGCCCTCTGAGACCACTGATTCCAAACATTAACCCAGCACTGGGAGCCACCACTAAACCATGTCCACAGCTTTTAAATCCCTCCCCTTCTACATGTCCAGTATTTCATTAAATGTCTCTCCCGGATTTGCCATCTCACGGAGGGGAGCCCTGGCCGTGCTCCTCAGCCCTCTCCAGGCTGTGGCACCATTCCCTGGTGGGAAGGGAGCCTCTGCACTGACCCAGAAAAGCCCATTAGGTGGAGGCTCCTGGCAGCCCTGCCTCCCCCCAGCTCCTGAAGGTAGCTGTGCTGCTGCTGAGTGCCAGCAGAGCTCTGGGAGCTGATCATGGGCAGCCTCTCCTCAGCCCCCAGCTCCAGCACCTGGGGGAGGTCACCCCGCGCTCGCATGACTTGGGAGGCCGTGAAAATGATGAAGCTTCACATGTTGAGTCATTCCACCATCAGGAGAGGAAGCAATGAATTGCAAAGATACAGAGGTGGTAACTAAATTTACAAGTGGGATCCGTTTAAAAAGGAGGAGGAAAAAAAAATCAAAGTAGAGCAAGTTGGAAAATTCTGTTCATTAGTTTTCTTTAAAAAGTTTCAATGAACTGTTTCTCATTCTCATTCAAGGGAGACAGTTCCTCCAACCCACAGGGAAAAAGGGACCTTTTCTCCCTAAAAATGCTCTCTGGTTTTTATGAAGCAGGAGTTTAATCAGCACCAATAGAAGAGTGAGCTGAGCCTTCCAAAGGAAGGAGACTCTGGGAGGAAGTGTCTCCCCACAACATCATTTGGAAGTAGGGAGCCAAGCAATTATTGGCATGAGGATAAATGTATTAGCAATGCATTTTATATTTGCTGCCACAGGAATGATCTTAGAGGGGTTCACACACCTACAGGGCATCCTCTGAGAAGGCCATGGCTTTAAAATCCAAATTATTCCAGAACCCAGGCTGGCCTTAGGGATGAACCATGTCCAGATGGGGCTCTGTCCTTTCCTAATGCCAGGAGACCCTCTGCATGATGCCGGAGCATCCTCCTGAGATACCCACAGATCCTTCCACATCCCCCCTCAGGCTCTGGGAGAGGATTTCACTCACGTCCATCACATCCTCCAGCACAAACCTCCCACCAGGCATGGGACTCATCCCCCCTTCCCCATGGAGCCTGGAGTTCAATGTTTGGGTGCCATTTGAGTCAGGGGAGCTGGGCACAGCCAGCACAGGATTTGATGAATAACGCTTCCAAGCGGGATGAATCACTCCCTGGAGCCACTTCTCCCCGCAACAGAGGGAGCTTGGATCCATGGTGATTTTTAGAAAGTGAATGGATGGAAAGAGGAGTCCCACAATGAGATTCCACTCCTGCCTCCCCTCTCAGCCAGCACTGAATCCCACCCTCCCTGCAGAGCAGACCCCCAGACAATCTGTACACCTCCGTTTCCCCCACTCCCGACAACCTGGGAACCAAGGGCCTGGGATTAGCAATAAACTGACTGGGAAATCATCTTTTCCAGCCTGTGCAAGTGCACCAGGAAGCCAAACCTTGTACCTGGCACCGTTCACAGCAGTATCATGAATATTATTAGTAATAGACCTACCCATCCTAACGTTATATTTATATCTACAAAAATAGATCCACAGAACTCTACGGAAAGAGGCGGCTGGGAGGAGGCGGCGGACGGGCCCTGGGAGCTGGGGCTTGGAGAAGCCAAGGGATGTGTTGCATATATTCCTCCAGGAGCACCATGCCCTCCTCTCGTGCTCACACACCTGGGAAGGGGGACAGGCAGGCAGAGCCGAGCTCCAGGACGCCATCCTGGCTCCAAACTCCCCCAGATGATGCCAGCGGGGCCACAACCAGGAGCTGGTGCTGCACAGACATGGGGCTGAGCCCAGGAGCACCTGGAGTCCCCCTGCCACAGCCACCAGTTGGGGTTATCATCATCCCAGCAGGAAACATGGAGCCCTGACTCGGATTGCAGCATCCTCTGCTCTGCAGATGGCCCCAGGTCTGGCCCCAGGTCTGGTTCCAGCCCCATTCCCAGCTGTCAGTGAGTGGCAGAACCCCCTCAGCGCGGTGAGGACTCAAAGGAAACTTGGCAGGGAGGGAAGGTCGGGGTCCCCAGCTTTGACACCCCCTCCTGCTCTCCATGTCCTCCAGCCCAAGGCAAGGTGACAGAAGCCCTGCTGGGGAGTCCCCGGAGTGGTGGCTGCTCACAGTTGGCTTTGCTGCAGTTTTTTAAAGTGAATTCAGTGCTGGTGGAAGGTACCAGATCGGGGTTCGAGCGCGGAGCTGGTGCCTGTGGCATCTGCTGGGTGGTGGGATGGAGCCCGGCGGCAGCTCCCACCTCAGGCAGCCCTCCAAGGCCTGGAGAAATGAATGGCAATTTCCAAGCAGCTCCTTGTTCTCAGCCAAATCCCAGAGGGGACCTTTCCCTTGCTGCAGTCGGGCAGGAGAGAGTGGGCTGGGCTGCCTCCGATAGCTCCTTCCCCTGCCAGAAGGTTTCTAAAGCTTCCCACACCTTCTCTTCCTCTTTGAGATAGAAAAACACGCTGCCACCTCGTTCTGGAGCTCGCTCGCTTCTCCCAGCGGCTTCCAAGCCTGGAGGGAAGCCACTGCCACTGGTGAGAGCCCTTGGCACCCCAGCCCCTCAGGGAAAGGGACCTGTGGCCACCTGAGGGGTGAAAGGCCACCCACAGAAAGTGCAGGAGAGGGAGAAAGAGTGGGAGAGGGGTCTGGCTCCCGAGGGACTCTGGCACAGGGACGCACCGACCTGTCTCCTCCCCCACGGATAAGGACCACACTGTGGGGCACCTCCCAAAACTATGGAGAGCAGAGCCCTGAGGGGCCTCAGGTATCCTTGCCGTGGGGGCAGAGCCCGAGGACCCTCTGGGTCACCTTTCCCTGTGGGACACAGCCAGGGAGGGCACCCTCAGCTTGCTCTGCCTCTCCTGTCCCTCTCCTGTATGTGCAAAACCACTGGTACCCCCCAGCTCAGTGCCAGCTCCCCCGGCCACCCAGCCAGGGCGTCCCAAAGCCTGGGGATCCCCCAGGTCACCCGTCTGGATCCTGGAAGGTGATGGTGGGGAGGGAAGGGCACCGCAGAGCAGAGGGAGCCGAGGGAGGAGCGGGATGGAGGAGAGAAGAGGAGGAGGAGGGGGAGGAAGAGGAGCAAAGCCCGCTTCTCCTCCTCGGGAGGGTCATACCGGCTTGTCCAGCGTTTTGGGGAAGGGCGTGCCGCTGGCCGAGGAGATCTTTCTGCAGACCGTGTTGGTGTGGCTCTGGCAGCGGCAGCCGGGGCGTTTCAGGCCGTCATAGCCCCGCTGGCAAAGTTTGAGGCACCCCAGGGTGGGAAAGTAGCAGCAGAGGCAGGGCAAGAGGAGGGACAGGACGCTCATGGCAGCCCAGCGGGCGCAGCAGGAGCCCGGCCCGCAGGAGCAGGGGTCGTCGGCGCAGGTGTCCTCGTCGTCGGTGGAGCAGTGGTAGAAGAGCCCCTTGACGCAGCAGAGGCAGGTCCCGTAGTCGAGCAGGCTCTCGGCGGAGCAGAGGCAGCGCTGGTTGCAGAGCCAGCAGGAGGGCAGGCTGCGGGCGGCCGTGCAGCGCGGGCAGCGGCAGCGCCCGCACGCCTCGCACAGCACCAGGTGCGCGCCGTGCCCCGCCGCCGGCTCCGCGCCCTTCCGCGGCGACTCCTCGGCCTTCAGCTCAGCCCCGCGGGGCTGCGTCCGCACCAGAGAGTGCCCCGAGTGCGACGGCGTCAGGCTGCTCAGCAGGCGCTGCTCCGAGGCCGTGGTGCTCTGCGACACCGAGCTGGCCGTGCTCGAGTGGCTCAGGTGCGGCTGCAGCGGCGGCACCTGGTGCTGCTGGCTGTGGCTGCGGTGCAGGTCCTGGAAGGTGGAAGACGCCAGGCGGTCCTGGGACCACTCCTGCTTGTGCGGGGGCTGCGACAGCGAGGGGTTGGAGCGGGCTTGCTGGAAGCACGCCGCCGGTCTCTCCACGTAGTTGTTGCTGGCACGGATGGAGCGGATTTGGTCGATGGACAGGACCTGCTGGAAGTCCTCGGCGGGTGGGTCCATGGTCTCGTCACAGCTGAGTTCAGCCACGCTGGAAGAGAGCTGCATTTCCAGGAGCCGGGAGACCCTGCGGCATCAGGGCACATCTAAAGATCCTAAAGGATGGGCCAGGAAGAGAGAAAATATCCCTGTTACGTCCATCCAAATCATTGAGTCACAGACTGCTTTGGGACGGAAGGGACCTCGAAGCTCATCTCATTCCAGCCCCTCGCCACGGGCAGGGACACCTTCCACTAGAGCAAAGCAGGACACAAAGACCGCCTGGAGAACTCCAAATGAAAGGATTTCCAGCAATCAGACCCGGAGCAGTTTTGTGCCTGGGAACACTTAGGCTGGACGCATCCCAAAGGAAGGGCTGTCGGATCTGCCCCTCGACCCTGGCGGGCACAGCCTCTCTCCATGCTTTTGAGCCTCTTGTGTCCTTCCAGAGGATTTCCCACCCCTCACCAGCACCTCCTTCTCCTTCCCCAGGGACCTGTGCTGGCCCTCTCTGGAGGAGGGGAAATGGGAAGCAGTGACTGATCCAGAGGCATGACAGAGCTGGGAACGGCATCTCCCTCAGAGCAGGGGCTCTCTCTGCTCTGGAGGCTCCCAGCACACCCTGAGCAGCCTCCTGCTCCCCTTCCCTGCACACACTGGGGGCACTGGGATGGGGAAATCTGAACACAGGTTCTCTAACTATAGGCAGCAGCAGTGACAAATTAGAGTCACTGAATCAGTGAAGTTGGAAAAGCCCTCCAAGATCAGCATCTCCAACCATCAACCCAGCACCATGTTCACCACTGAACCATGTCCCCAAGACCCACATCCACACTCTTTTTTTAACACTTCCAGGGTGAAATGGAGCCCTATGTTTGGCCAAGGACAGGACTATCCCACAGACTCCAAGTCCTGATGGACTGCAGCATCCCACTACCCCATCCCCAGCCCAGGAGCCAGTTTGCCCCCATCAGGAGCATTGGGAAGGGCAGGTTTCCCTTCAAACCTGGCACAGACACCAGGGAAGGCAGCCTTGGCACAGGCAAGCCCTGTGGTGCCCCTCACACCACCCTGCTGTGCCCTTTGCCGTTGTTTTCAGGACGTGGCCCTTCCTGGGTGGCAGTGCTGGCAGCAGAACCTGCCGTGCCCAGGAGCAGCAGCACTGCTGAGGGCCGTGGGGTGGAGCAGGGACACTCCATGTGCCACCACTGCCCTTCCTGGCAAGCTTGGCCCCATGGCAGCAGCTCCATCTCCAAACCTTCATCTGCCAGGGAAACCCCTCGGTGGGGCTGGGAGAGGAGAGGGGAGGGAGCAGCGAGCACGGGAGCCACAGGAGGGAGGGAGACACAAAGCTCCCGCTCTGGACATCGGCACACGGAGCTGCCAGGAGCGCCCAGAGGACAGACAGACATCACCCACTGCATGGCAGAGCCCATCTCACCCTGCCCAGATCTCCCCATGGGATCTGTGCTGCCCGTGCACAGCCACCTTCCCCGGCACAGAGGGCACAGCTCACAGAGTGACCCCCCCGTGTCACGGACACTGCCGGGCCCGCAGGAAGGCACCGCTCCGGAGGGAGCTCCCTCAGCACCACGGGGCGGCCGCCGCTCTCAAGTAGGTGAAGGGGCCACAGGTAGAATCTGCTCATGCAGCAGAGAGAGGCAGAGGGAAGATTGATTTTCATTAGCTAGGCTGACCTTGAGGAGCAGGGAAAAGCAAAGGCAACTTACTTTGACTGTTCAAGCAAGATCTCGCCTCTCCCATCCCCCTCTCTGGAAAGAAAAGGAAACCGATCTGCTCAGATTTGGGGTTTTCCCTCCTCCATGCAATTCCCCTTGTGGGGAAATGCAGACAGTGAGGAGTCGCTCACCCAGGACACCCACAGGTGATTTGGGTACCCTTCTCTTTCGCAGCAGTGCCAAGGGGAATTAGGAGGGCATGGCTGACTCGGGGAAGGTTTGTGAGATGGGAAGAGGCCAGAGGCAAAGCTCTTGTGGCTGTCACTTGCTGTCACCGAGCTCCTCACCTGGGAGGGTGTCACCAAAGCCCAGGCTGGGGACGTGAAGCCCCAGCACCTCCTGAAGAGGGAGGGCCCACCTCAGCCTGCAGCTGGGACTGTGCAGAGGGGAGCAGGGAGCAGCCTCGGAGCATCCCCACACCCCTCATGACCCAGATCCTGTCGGGACGGGATCATTCAGAGAGCGATGCTGATTCCACCTGGGAGCAGCTGCTCACACAAGGTGTCCATCCCCACTCACCTGGCCTCAGCACTTGGCCATTCAGGCTTGGCCACTGAGATGAGCCCTGTGAGGGTCCTGGGGGCCTCCAACCATGGGGAGAGACCCCACAGAGGGTCCTGCAGCCACAGAGCCAGTGGGGCTGCTGGCCCAGCGCAGGCAGCCCAAATCCTCTGAGCACCTGCAGCTCAAGAGGCGTGAGGAGACCCCCGAGCCAGGCTGGGGTGGGAGGGACAGCGTGAAGAGGAACCGAGCCCGGGGGACACAGCCAGAGACGAGGTGACCATCAGCTGTGCCGGACACTCCAGATCTGGGGGCAGGGCTCAGACACAGAAAAAGACAGATCTTGGGAGCCCCCAACACTGGACCAGGGCCCAAATGCCCCCAGGACTGTGATTGCAAGGTGCAGGGATCAGACTAGAACCTAGGTTCACTGACTGGAGGGATGCAAACGTCCCTGTGGGAATGAAGGGGAGCTGAAGAGAACATCTGTGGGTCCTGCAGAGGGACTGAATGACTGGAGCTGGGACCCTGCTGATTCCTTCTCCCCCACCCCCGAACAGCCCAGTGCTCCCCACTCCCTCCCTGCTCCAGCCTGATCCCAGGGCTGCAATCAGTCCATACCCCAGTCCCACTGAGCCGAGCAATCCCGGAGCTCTGCTGCACCCCTCCCTGCCTACCTGGGGGACGCGGGGCAGCGTCCCCCAGCCTCCTCCTCCTCCTCCTCACACCCTGCCTGCCAGGCGGGCATGCCAGCCCCGGAAACCGGGCCAGCTTTATGGCCACCACCAGCCTCAAACATATAAAGTTCGTGTGATAATGGGCCAGAGGAAGGATCGTAAAAGCAAATGATTTACAGGCTGGAGGTGGCTGCGAGCCGGGGGCAAGCGGCTCAGGGCGCCAGGTGGGAGCAAAGGGACCCCTCGCCGTGTCGGGGTGCTGCGGGGTGCAGCTGGGCGCTGGGGGAGGCTGAGCCCCCGGTCCCGCTCAGCGCGCAGCCCACGCGGGGCTCGCAGCCCCTCCACGCACACGCAGCCCCCGTGTCCCGGGACTCCCGGGCACCGCCGCGCCCGCCGCCCGCTCTCAGTGTGCGGGGCACTCTCAGCTCAGCCCACGCGTGACTCGGACCCACAGGCGGCCCCAGCCCCACCGCGCGCACCCCACGCGTGTGCAGGACCCCGATCGCCCCGCGCACGGAACCGCAGCTCCCTCGCACGGCCCGTGCGCACCCAGGCACCCGCGTCCCTCCAGCAGCGGCTCACGAGTGCCCAGGAGCCCTCCCGCTCGTGTCCCCCGCCGCGCCCCGCAGCCCACGCGTGTCCGCGCCGGGGACTCACCCCGCAGCCGCCGCCGGTCCATCGGCCCGCGGAGCCCGAGCGCGGCGGGGGCAGCCCCGGGGCGGAGCGGGGCAGCCCCGGCCCCGCAGCCGAGCCCCGCGCCGCGGGCAGCGGGAGCGGCGGGGGGGCCCCGCGCTCGGTGGGAACGGGAGGCTGGGCGGAGGGAGGAGGAGGAGGAGGAGGAGGGATGGAGGGAGGAGGGAGGGACCTGGCGCTGCCCGGGAGCATCGCGCTCCCCCTCGCTCTGCGCTGCCTTCCCGGAGCTCTTAACGCTTTACCCAAGTGGCGTCATCCCTCTGAAATGGACTCGGCCCATTAGCGGCTCCGCAGAGCCCCGCAGCGCTCCCCAGGCGCCGCTGCCGCCCAGCCCCGCCGCGGGATGCTCAGCGCTCTTTAAACGTTTCCGTCTGCCCCGGGCTCCGCGTCCCTCCCTGCGCCCCCCGGGACGGCCCTGCCGCGCCCCGCGCCGGTGTCCCCCTGTGCCCACCGGGACAGCGCCCCTGGGGACACAGCAGCGTCGCGGGATGGGTCGGGGTCAGTGTGACACCGCGGGCAGGTCCTGCCGGGCTGGGGCACAAAGGGGCCGGCAGCGACTCAGAATCCATCACCTTGGGTTTGATCCATAAATGGCCGTGAAACGGCTCAGTCACCTCACAGAAGCATGGAAAAGGTGGGAAAAGCCCTCTAAGGTCATCGAGTCCAACCTTCTCCCGGCTCACCTCTGCCCAGGAGGCCCTCGGGGCAGCCCGGGGCCATCCAGCTCCATCCAACACTTCCCAAAATCCCGAAGCCACACCTGGATGAGCCCTGCAGAGACACACTCGGCAGAGAGGCTGGGAGCAGCTTTTCCACCCTGAGAGCCACAGAACCAGCCCACACACATCTCACTCTCACAGAAACAAAAAGCTTGGACTCAAGGTCCAAGCAGGACCAGGACCTTCCATTCCAGAGGTTTTCCCAAGTCGCTGCATGCTTCTCCCGAGCCCCTTGCTCTCCTGCTTTCGTGCCTGTGGCTCGGGAGCACCAGGGGTCCTTGTGACACCCCTCACCCCCATTTTCAGTAAAGTAGACATGGTTTGACAGTCCCAAAGACACAAGGCCACCCTGATGACACTGAGCATCACCTGTGGGCCCCAGCAGAGCCCCCACCCTCCCTCCGTTCCCCTCGACACTTCCAGGGTGATCACCCATTCTCTCTGGGATGCTCACCAGATGAGCAAAGCTACAGCGCCGGCTCAGGGAGGGCTCAGAATCTGTCTCAGAAATGTGAAGATAAAACCACCAAGCCCTCAGCCCCCCTCACAGGTGCCCAGCAGCACGGGACCCCCTCGGGGTGGGCAGTCCCCAGGCTGGATGGCAAACACAAGGTCTGAGTGTGTGAGAGCAGCATGGGGACAGAGGGGAAGAGAAGGACCTGGAATAAGAGTGATAAATCCAGATCTGCTGCTTGTGGCAATAACAGATAAGGACAAACTGGGGTGATCCCACAGATCTCAGGGGCTCCCTCCCAGCTGATGCCAGCAGAAGCACTGGAATCCCCCCAGCTGGGGCCAGTGACTCCATTCTCCCACACAGTGCCCAGCCGAGCCCTTGCAGTCCCATTTTTAGGTATTTCTAGGCTGAGGGTTTCTCCATCTCCATGGGATCCCACCGGGGATGCTCCTCCAGGAGTTTCTCCAAGAAGAACGAGTCCCTGACAGCATCCCTCAGCCTCGCCTGCAGCTCAGAGCCTTCAGCCTGAACCCCTCTGCTCCCTCCAGCCCCTCCTCTTCTCCCCATCGCCCTCAGTTCCGTCTTTAAAGGCACAGAAAGGATCAGCGCTGCCCGATTCCCAGCCAGCTGGCTGAGAGCACCTGACTCCGGGGAGCACGTGTGCTGTCCTCCCTCTCTCCCAGCCCCGATCTCTCACTCCCACCTTGAGGTGCCGGTGATTCAGGCTTCCCTCGCTGGCTCGCAGCATCCCAGCGCAGCCCGCGTCGTGCTCCGCCGGCGCCGCTTTATTCCTCGCTGGCTGCCGAGGGAGGGCCGAGCAGGCATGAATGCAGAGCTCCCGGGAGGAGTGGGAGGGTGGGAAGCACAGGGAGAGCAGCGGCCTCCCGGTGAGTTATTGACCACAGCACCGCTGGAGAGGAGGGCTGGGAACCCCAGGGCACTTGCAAGGCAGGGAAGTTTGGAGCCTCCCCCAAAGGAAGGATCTGGGATGGAGCCCCCCCTCCTCAGGAGGGGTTTTGGCTGTTGGGAGAGGGACGTGGATCTCCCTGATGAGCCATGGCAGAGGAGGGTATGAGATCTCTGCAGGTTCCTGGCCACCTCTGCCCGTGTGGGGGGTGTGGAGCAGGGACTGAGCCCCCTTCCCACAGCCCCCTCTGTGCCCCACTCCAGCTCCTCAGTCACCTCTGGCATTGGCCCCACTCCTCATCCCAGTGGAAATCCACCACCTTGAACACCACTGGGGTCCCGCCCAAAGGATGGGGAGAGGCAGCTCCTGGGTGTCCCATTTCTGTTTGAGGCTCTCATGTCCTGGGTGCAGCTGAGAGCACCAAGACGATCAAGGTGGACATCCCTGGGTTCCCAGCTCCAGCTGAGCCTGCTGGGAACAGCAGGGCCCCAGCTCCTGTTGCAGACCCCTGCATTTGGAGAACCCCCCATCCCCACCAATCCTCACAGATCATAAGCAATTTCTCCCTGCTTTGCTCTTCCCATTCCCCCTACACATCCCAAACACCCCCAAAACCGTGGGGAGTCACTCACTTTCATTTCCCTTCCCAAAAAGTGCTTCTCTACATCCACACCTTGGTCACAAATCCCAAGGAGCTCAGTCTGAAGCTTGGAGAGCTTAGATGGGATTTTAAAACAATCAAGAGAGCTCAGCACCGTTTTCCACACAGATTTTCCAGCTCCAGGCCTGGCTGTGCCCACAGTCAGACAATTCACGCCCAGGAATCAGCCCTGGAGTGAGCAGGAGAGCAGGATATCCCAGAGCAAGGCTGAAGCTGCCTGGGCTCTCCTGCTGCTGTTTGCCAAGCTCGGGCTCAGGGGGAGGGTAATTCACCTCCAGATAGAGATGATGCAGGGGAGGGAGGGAAAAAAAAAGAGAGGAGAAAGAGAACACGCGATTCCCCTGATTCAATCAGCCAGAAACAAGGAGGTGCTGGTGCCCTCTAATTTGGAGATTCACAGATTTTAGGGCCAGAAGGGACCGTGATGCTCATCTAGCCTGACAGTCTGTATTATGTAAAAGCCACTTGAAGCCAGACAGTGCCACGAGCTTTTCAGAAGCAACAGCCAGCACTGGGGAACTTATTAAAGGGCTGTGACTCTCCCGAGGTGGGGACATGTGGCTCCCAGCACGCTGGGAGAGGAGGAGGCCAGGTACACCCACCCGGCTGGGCTTGGGCTGAACAGATGGCAGTGCTGGGGGAGAGGAAACATCATTTCCCTTCCCTGTCATGCAGCTCCTTCCAGCAGAAAGAGGGATAAGCAAGGAAAAAAACAACCCCTTCCTCGTGTTCTTCTTTTGAGTGTTCCCCAGTCCCTGGAAAGAAAACAGAGATGCTGGCCCTGAGATGTTTTGTGCCCCCTTTGGGGTCAAACCCCACGGTTTGCAGCGTGGCCATGGGAGCTGAGCCTGCCTCTCTGGGAGCCAGATCCGGAGCTCCGAGCTCAGCCTGCAGCAGCCGGAGGTGTAGTCATTGACTGCAATGAGAGTTTCCCTCTGAAGATGGAGCCAGGCAGCATAAAACATCAATAAAGCGCTCAGGATGCGTCCCTTAATGAGCTGAGATTGTAACACGCCGCCAGAGCCTGCCAGAGCTGCCCATTCTGCCGGGAGAGAGGAGCAGATTCTGCTGGGGAAGTGTTAAGTGGGTCCTGCTGACTCATTGATGCAGATGGTTCCGGCCCCGCGCCGAGCAGGAGCGGCAGCGTCTCCAGGGGCTCTCCAGCGCCCGAGTGAGCCGGGATCGGGATCTGTCACCTCCCCCGGCTGGAGGGGACAGCAGGACAGGGCAGTGATTCCCGTGCCGTGGCTCCCCAGGTCCCGCTGTGCACAGCGAGGGCTGGCTGTGCATCGTCAGCGTGAGGGTGGGCAGGCCCTAGCACAGGTGCCCAGAGCAGCTGGGGCTGCCCCTGGATCCCTGGCAGTGCCCAAGGCCACCTTGGATAGGTCTTGGAGTAACCTGGGACAGTGGAAGGTGTCCCTGAAGAGGATGGAAATGAGAGGATCTTTAATGTGCCTGCCAACCCAAACCATTCCATGGTTCCATGATCCGTGGGCTCCCCACACTTCCACAGCAGCTCTTCTTCCACAGCACACATTTGTCCTGATGTCATCCCTGCCCAAAGGCACATTCCCCTCCCAACAGAGAACGCAGATTGACTCCAGCAGTGCTGGCTCCAAAGGTGAGGCCCCGACCTGAGCTCCTGGGAAATGTGAGCAGGGTGGGTGAGGAGACACTGGGTTACGAAGGGATGTGCAATGCAGGCATTTCCCTACTGGGAAATTGCTAACTCCATCTTCTAGCTCCCTGGGAAGTGTCCAGACACTGTTGTGCCTGTGGTACAGCTGTGGAGCTGGATCCTGCCCAAACCCCGCTGCTACATCCCTGTTGGGGGGAATCAAGTGACAAAGGACTTGCACCTCCAGACTGTGAATGTCCCCAGAAAGCCCTTGGAGCACTGGTTCTTTTGCCAAGTCACACCCTGCCTTTGCAAGACTTGTTTCTCACCCAACCTGTGCCTTTGTGGCACCTTCACCCCTTCCCTGATGGAGACGTGATGCTCCCTTAGTGTCTTTCCTGTCCCAAGCCCTTAGGGGCCTCCCTCTCCTGGATTCTGTGCCCTGTGCTCCCCGTGATGCTCCTCAGGAGGTCCCTGATCATTGCTGGGAGCAGTCACCACCCAGTGTTCCAAGTCTCCTTCAGGCTCTCCAGACTGAGCTCCACTATAGGTACCACGTGCACCAGGTATCCCACATGTCCCAAATACTCCAAACGTACCGGGTATCCCACAAACTCCAGGGTTCCCACATTTACTAGGTGCCCTACATGTCCCAAATGTCCCAGATGTATCAGGTGTGCCATGTGTACCAGGTGTCCCACAAGCACCAGGTATTCCCTGTACTCCAGGTATCTCACAAGTACCAGGTATCCCCTGTATCCTATGGTTTGCTTTCTGGAGGGGGACCCCTTGGAGATTCTGTCCCAAATTTGCCCTAAACCAGGATACCCTGTACTCTAGGTATCCCACATACACCAGGTATCCCATATGTACCAGGTATCCCATGTACTCCAGGTATCCCATATGTACCAGGTATCCCACATACACCAGGGATCCCACATGTACTAGATGCCCTACGTGTCCCAAATGTCCCAGATGCACCAGGTACGCCATGTGTACCAGGGATCCCAGGTACTCCAGGTATCCCCTGTACTCCAGGTATCCCATGTGTACCAGGTATCCCCAGTACTCCAGGTATCCCACAAGTACCAGGTATCCCCTGTATCCTAGGGTTTGCTTTCTGGAGGGGCACCCCTTGGCGATTCTCTCCCAAATTTTCCCTGAACCAGGACACCCTGTACTCTGGGTATCCCACATGCACCAAATGTCCCATATGTACCAGGTATCCCACATGGACCAGGTATCCCCTGTACTCCAGGTATCCCACAAATACCAGGTATCCCCTGTACTCCAGGTATCCTATGTGTACCAGGTATCCCATATGTACCAAGTATCCCACATACTCCAGGCATCCCATGCGTACCAGATATCTCCTGTACTCCAGGTATCCCATATGTACCAGGTATCCCATATGGACCAGGTATCCTATAAGTACCAGGTATCCCATGTCTGCCAGGCCATCCCAAGTACACCAAGGATCCCACACACACCAGGATCCTTCCTGCTGGTGCTCCAGGCTGCTCAGCTCTCCCTAAACCAACTGATCCATCCACACTGCAGCTCTCCCAATCCCTGCTCCCTCCCAAGCCTGCTCGGGATGCTGTCCCGAGCATCCTCCCTCACCTGGGCACCACCCTTCCCGCTCCCACATCCCATGGAGCAAACCCCCCTCCCCAGGGATGGATGGGAGGGAGCTCCCCCCGAATTCTGTGCCTGCAGCACTTCGAGTCCCCGTTTCAATGTCACTTTAACTCGGGCCCGCGTGTGCCGGGAGCAGGGCTCCGTATTAAATTGCCAAGCCGGTCACATGCTGCTGGGATTTGGCCGTAGCTAAGCAGCACCGCCCCCGCAGTCACTTTTTTGGCTGGTGACTCCTCTGCTCGGCGTAAGGCAGAGCCGGCAAAGAATTGGAGAAACCGGAGGGGGAAGGAAAAAAAAATTAAATAAATAAATAAGAGAAAACCAGGCGAGTCATTGTGAATGTCAGGAGCTCCTCGGCTGCGGGTGTGACAGCGATCCTCCCCCTCCAAATTCGCTCCGTGTGAGAGCCAAAGAGAGGATTTCATTAGGATCTGGTAGCAGGCTATTTTCAGAGCTGACATCCTACCCACGGCTAAAAATAGCCGGTCCCCTCCACGCAAACCACGGTTTCTGTTCTTTCAAACTTTAATAAACCCCGGTGAGGCTCAGACCTCCCCTTCTCCCCACATTTTGCTCCCTTCCTTGCTCCGTTCCTTTCCATCATTCCTTGCCTTCCCTGCTCTCCACCGCTCTTTTACCAGGTGTCCTCTTTCCTCCAGCACGATTGCTGGTACCAGAGTGGAGATGGAGCTGTCACCGTGGCAGGGCTGGGGTCACCTCCTTCCCAAAAGCACATCCTGCACCCAGCTCGGAGCTCTGGGAGGCCAGGCAGGCACAGAGGGACTGAGCCCCATGAGATGCTGCCAGGCACTGGCAAGGAGCATCCCTCTGGAGCCTCCAGCATCTCTGTGGAGCCTCAAGCACCCCTCTGGAACCTCCAGCATCCCTCTGGAGCCTGGAGCATCTCTGTGCAGCCTCGAGCACCTCTCTGGAGCCTCCAGAACCCCTCTGGAGCCCAGGATGCCCAGGGAGGGACCACCCGCTGCCCCAGAGAAAATGCTTGGTGCCTGATGCTCATGTGGAGATGATCCCAGGACCATTTCAGGATCATGGAAAGGATCCCAGGGCTCATGACTGGTCTGGGCTCAGGGAGTCCCAGCATGAAATTGTCCCACCTGTAGAGAGCAGCTCCAGCCAGCACTTGGCCACAGTCACTTCTAAGAGAGCTCTCCTGAAAACCCTGCCTAGCCTAAAAACCAGGTCCCAAAAACCCTGTCCTGCCTGTCCCTCCCTCCCCGGGGCCCACGGAGCCACTGCAGCCACTGCTGCTGCTGCTGCCCCCTCCCTGAGGAGCTGCTCACAATTCCCTCCCTTCAGTAGCTCTGCCACCTCTGGGGCAGGTACAGGTATTTATAGCCAGCACCTACCCCCCACTCCCAGCTCTGCTACAGACAACACACATTTAAGCCTTTCCCAGGCTCTGCTTGACACCAGCCCACCCTGGTGATTCAAAAATCCCACAGCTTGGAATATCCAACCTCTGCAGAGACCTGCTGCTCTCAGTGAATGCATCCTCCCTGTCACAGCTCAAATGTCCCACCTCTCCCCAGTCCCAGTCCTAAACCTTTCACCCCTCTCAGGTCCAAACAAAATATCTCATCTCTCCCTGGTCTCAGCCCCAAATCTCCCACCTTTCCCTGGCTCAAGCCCCAAATCTCCCATCTCTCCTTGGTCCCAGCCTCAAATCCCCCACCTCTCCCTGGTCCCAATCCCAAATCCTCCACTTCTCCCTGCAGCCCAGCACAGCCTCAGCAAAGGCTGTGGCCAGTTGGGCTCTGTCGGTCTCAGGCTGGAGCAGATTCATCAGGCGACACCTCCCCTGCTCACCCCATTTCCCCAAGCAGCAGGGACCAGATCCCTGCCCGCCAGCTCAGAGAGTGCCCGGGGAGCCTGGCATGCGGGACCCGGCAGGGCGGGTGGGCACAGCCTGGCACAGCACGGGCACGGGCAGGAGGATGGGGCCGTGCCATGGGCTCATCCCGCGCTCCGCTCGCCTTCCCCTGCGCCGCGGCCCTCCGGACCCCTGGCCGCCGGCCAGCCAGCCATTTCCTGGTAATCTAATCGCTGCAGCAGATGAACTGAAAATGCATTTCCTGCCACCGTGCTGTAAAATTTTTATTAATGTAAGGAGAGAAGGCAGCGCTGGCTCCCAGCGCCCGGGGCTGCGGTGGGCGGAGGCCGGGGGGGCTCGGCGGGGCCGGGGGCTGCAGGGACAGCAGCGGTGCCCCAGTGATGCTGTGGGAACGTGGGCAAACAGGGAAACTGAGGCACGGGCACGGGAAGTGCTTTGTGTGCAGGTAAAATCGGGCGGCAGGCCCCCAGCTGCCTCCTCAGGGTGAGAGACCAGCTTGGCACCGAGACAGCGCAGAGCTGTGTCCTTGAACTGTGGCTCGGGAGCACTGATGCTGAGGGCCCTTGTCCCCTCGGGGAGGATCCCGGCGGCACAGGCACAGCCTGGAGGGAGGGATGGAGGCAGGGAGAGAGGGGCCAGAGTGCCCTGGCAGATGGGCACCGCAGCGGGAGCCCTGCCACACATCCCTGCCCACATCCACACACAGCTCATCCTCCTCCCGCCTGGCTCCGTGGCCTGGGCTGACCTTCCTGGCTGGCAAAGCGACATCCCAGCTAAAATGCTCCATTAAGAACAAGGAACAGCCTGGAGCAGCCAGTAAAGAGTGACCATGGGCCCTGATCTGGCTTGGGAGGGAGCAGAAGTGGCTGCCAAGGAGGAGCAAGGTGCCAGAGCTGGGACACGCCTGTCCCCGTTTCTGTCTCCAAACACAATCCTCAGTCCTCAGGGGCTTTGTGAAGGACCCTGAGGGCCAGCAGCCAGCTCAGCGCACCCTCCCAGGCAGCCCTGCCCCTGTCCCTCCAGGGGTGACATCCCTGTGGCAGCCCCAGGCCCCGGGGCTGGAGCCGCGCTGTGCTCGCAGCCTTTCCCACCCGGAGCCTGCTGCCTGCACCGAGGCAGAGCTAAATTGGAAAAACACACACAATGACCTCTTGTGGAATGTAGTATGAATATTTGATAGCTCTAATGTAATCATATCCAATCGATACCGGCAGGAATATCTCCCCACCACTCCCTGAGCTCTCACTCTGCCCTGTCCCTTCCTCTCTCTCCCTCTCTCTGCCTCGCTCTCCCTTTCATTAATGCATTCTGCACTTTACATTATTTATTAACTTCCTTCCTTTTTTTTATTTAGAAAAAATAAATTAAATAACCGTGGTTATCTCGGACCCTCCTGCCTCAGGCTTTTGGGCCAGGCAAAAACTTTTCTGACCTCCTGTCCCCTGCTCACCATTTCCTCTGCTGGCACAGAGAGGCTCCCCCATGGCCAGAATGCCCTGACACCTCATCCCTCTCTGTTCCCCAACATCTCTCACCCCCACCTGGGTGCCTGGAAGCCCCCAAATCCCCCAGGAATTTCCACCCATGGCATGAAGATGCCTGAAGCATGGAAGGAGCTCCCTGAGGGGCTGCCAATGCCTTGGAGGGTGAGGGTCTCCAGCCAGGGCAGAGAGGGATCTGCTTCTCTCTCCAGAGGGGCAGAGGATTCCCTGTTGCCTCCAGCTGGCTCTGGAGGAGAAGGGAGAGTCAAGACATGGCAATTCCATGCTCCAGGGTCTCACACATCCAGCTCATGCTTCCCAGGAAAAGCATCTTTTAAGACAGGCATCAGGGCTCTGTTAGAGATGGAGGGGTGACATCAGTGTCCCACCAGCTGCCACTGCTTCCCAAGACACCATGATCCACAGCATCTTCACCAGGAATCATTCTAGGAGGCTGGAAAGAGCGCGAGGATCCAGTCTCAGTGATGGATGTAGGTCCTTTCCCACTGCTAGTATCCCAGACAATTTGAGGGGACAGTGGAATTTCAGCTAGGAAAAGGCTTGAGAAAATCACAGGCGCCTTGGGGACACCACGTCTTCACCCACTGGGGTCAGTTTGAGGGAAGGAAAGGACTCTTCATGCTCAAAGCAAGGCTGAAGGTTTCCTGCTCCCCAGCTTCCAGAGCAATCCCATGCAGGAGCTGCATTTCCCACCCCAGGGCGCAGGGAGGGAAGAGCCACCAGTGTCTCACAGCAAACAGGATGCAGGGCTGGTGAGGACCTGGGGATGGGGACACCTGGGGATGGGGACAGCTCTCCTGACAACCGCCTCAGGGCCCTTGGAGTGCCAGCACTGCCATCCCTGTGTCACCACCGCCCAGCTTCCCCCATGGCCGGGTTTTGCTGACCCAGGGAAATCGATAGCGGCTGTCTCGGCCAGCCCGAGGGGAGGGGACGGGCAGAGAGAGAGAGGGGCTGGGGCAGGGGGAGATGGAGAAGGTGCAGGGGGACCCCAGGGACACGAAGAGAGGCAGCAGAACCGCGTGGTGGGAGGTGTGGATGGAGCAGACCCTGAAGCAGTTGTCTCCCACCCTGGAGGACTCCCCCGAGGGTGCAGCCCCCTCCTCCCGCCCCGGAGAGCCCGGGCTGCTGCCGGAGCCCATGAATCCACAGAGAGCCTGCCTAATGCGGATCACTGAGTGACCCTGCAGAGCCGGCAGGGAGAGGAGGAAGTGTAGGGAAAGAGCTCCAATTAGCAGCACCGAGGCCATATTTTATCCTCTGGAACAGGTCCCGGACCGGCGGGCAGAGAGCCAGGGCAGGGGCTGGGGAGCACCTGGCCAGCACAGAGCTCTGGGACCCCCCGAGCATCCCTGCTCATCCCCAGAAAACCCACCAGAGCCCACCAGTGCCCACCAGTGCCCACCAGCACTCACCAGTGCCCACCAGAGCCCACCAGCACTCACCAAAGCCCACCAGTACCCACCAGAACCCACCAGTGCCCACCAGAGTCCACCAGTCCACACCAGAGCCCACCAGTGCCCACCAGCACTCACCAGTGCTCACCAGTCCCCACCAGTGCCCACCAGAGCCCACCACTGCCCACCAGTGCCCACCACCCTCCTCCACAGGGCTGTCAAGCACATGGGGTTGGGATAATGGAGCCAGAGTTGGGAGACCCCCAGGTGGGTACTGGGACCATGGAAAGGAACAATGACCCCATGCAGAAGGATGGGCATGGAGACACCTCCCTCCTCAGCCACCTGCACTGCCCTCACCAGACCCAGATGCCCATGCTTGTGCTCCAGATCACTGAAGCAATTCCCTTTTCCAAAGAACTGAGGTGCTGAAAGAGGTGAGGGAATTTGCTGCAATCCCTGGAAACTGGGATTGCTACAGACCTGCAAACTGGTCTGTGGCAGAAGATAGAAGCATTGCTGGGATGTGGGAGGAGGTTTGGGAGCCATTCCCGTTTGCCTTGGCTGGGAGCAGTTGGAGTCTCCTGCACAAAGACCATCAGCTGAGGGGTGGGGGGACACCCATCCCCTCCTGTCCTCCCCTAAACAGGGGACACCTGAAGTGGGTCCCCAGGGCCCCTCACTGCTGCAAAGACCATGGAGAGTAAAAGGCTCCATTCCAATGGACAGACAGCCCTATTGCCTTCCTGCTCCAGCATTTCCTACCACGCCTCCCCTCTGGTACCGCCTGCATCCTCATTTACCCCGGAAATCTCCCAGGGACTCATCTCCTGAGCCCACTCAAATGTCCCTCCCAGCCCAGGCACGCTGGGGAATCAGGGGGTCTCTCAATACCCCAGGGAAGATGCTCTTCCCAGAGGAGCCTCATAAGATTCCCGAGCTGATCCCATCAACCCTTGCCTTGAACCACATCCCCCAACAGGGAGCGGGGAACACAAAGCTCGCAACTCCCCCACCTCTCATTGTTTTAGGGGTTTTTCCTGCTAGATTTGGTGAGGGGTTTCCCTCATTTCCCCTCATTTGCCAGCCTTGATGTCATCTCCTCCTCCCAGTCCTAGGTGCCACCTTCAAGGAAGCAGCAGGGGGATACTCGACAAAGGGGGATTTCCAACCATAAAGAACAGGTAATTAAAGGAAAACTATTAACAACAGGGGATTACAACATGAAATTATTAACAACCAATAGTTAGAACTCCAACTTGGCAGCAATTGGTTTAACTTGTGAACTCTGCAACCTTTTAAAAAAATGGACAACTTTTCGACTCATAACAGGTGGAACTCAGCGGCAGCAGAATCTCAGCCAAGCTGTGCTGGGGGCTGGCCTGGCCACATGGTGGAATGAGCACAGCCCAGCCAGTGCCGCAACAGAGCAGGGCCCAGCCCGGCCCAGCCCGGCCTGGCCAGCGCTGCAGTAGAGCAGGGCCCAGCCCGGCCTGGCCCAGCCCGGCCCAGCCTGGCCGGTGCTGCAGCAGAGCAGGGCCCAGCCCGGCCTGGCCCAGCCTGGCCAGCGCTGCAGCAGAGCAGGGCCCAGCCCGGCCTGGCCCAGCCCGGCCCAGCCTGGCCAGTGTTGCAGCAGAGCAGGGCCCAGCCTGGCCAGTGTTGCAGCAGAACAGACCAGCCTGGCCCAGCCTGGCCGGTGCTGCAGCAGAGTAGGGCCCAGTCCAGCCTCGCCCCATCAAGCTGCACAGCAGAGTGTGGCCCAGAGCTTGGCCCAGCATCCAGTTACCTGTTCAAAGGCCAGAAACAAGAGTGTTTTTCCGAAGGTTTGTTCATTTTCAAATGTGATTTCACAGAGGCTTGTCCAGCTTTCTTAAGTGGTTTAACAAGGTGTCAATATTCAAAAGTAGCCAGCTGAGTGGTTCCGCTGGGCCCGGAGGAAGCTGTTGGCAGTCCTCACAGAGAATCACTTCCATACCTGATGCATTTTCTCTTCAACTAAAAACCAAGTTATGTTAAACCACGACACCCACCCCAACATGGTGGTGCATGGACTGGAGCTCCAGGTGGCTGGTCCTGACCTACCTTTGCTGTGGGAATGACACAGAAAGAAGAAAACAACATCTCCTACCCAGAGTTCCCCTCCAAACTGGCTGTGAATTCCTGGTGAGCCATGGCTGTGTGCTGGGGACCTGGGAGCCCACGGAGAACTTCTGATGATCCAAGGGCTATCCAAACCAGGGGACTCATGCTGGTCCCTTGGGCCCAGTGGTGGGTTGCACTTGGGGCATCCCTGGCTTTGCTACTCCAGCATTGCTTCTCCCCAAGGCCAAGCTCCCGCTCCCAGGAATGCATCATGTCACCATGGAAACACAAATGCTTATTTATTTGACATTTATTTGACTTGTTTCGGTCTTTTTAAATTTAATTGAATTCCCCATCTCTCTCTGTATTTTTTTGTTTGGGCTTTTTTTTTTTTTTGGTTATTCGAAGGAAGGAAGGAAGCCCAAACTCGGATGTTTGTTTGTTCTGTCCTGGCTGATGTTCCCTTGGTTGCTCCAGTGGCTGATAAACTGGCAGGGAAGTGGAGTGTGGAGCACGGCAGAGCCTGGGAAAGGCCAGGACCCCACTTCCCCTGGCCTTACGTCACAGTTTCTCTCCTATTATCTTGGCCTGGGGGACGCCTCTGCCAGCTGCCTCTGCTCCCTCTGCTCCCTCTGCTCTTGCCTTTGTCACCAGCTCAGGGGACTGTGCTTGGTGGGACATCCACAAGGAGAACGTCTCCTTGCCACTCAGATTCCCTCTGCCTGCCCTGGTGCCACCTCCAAACTCCTGGCCCAGGGTGCAGCAGGGACCCACAGTTCATCCTGCCTGTGGGGCCAGGGAGAGGGAGAACCCACATGGATCAGAGCTCAGGGTGGGCTGTGCTCCTTTCATGGAACTTCCCCTTCTCCATCCAGGCAGGTTCCACCTGTGATGGCCCTGCCCAGTGATGTCTGAGGCTGTCACAGACCTCAGGCAGGGGAGGAGGGGGTGCTCATTGCTCTGAGCAATGTCAGAACTTATCCATGAGCCATTAGCTTGGGAAGTCTCTCCTTTCTCCAAGCTGGAAGATGTCCCAGAAGAGAGAAATATTTATGGGATATGGGGTATGACACCATGAGCCACCATGGAATAAAGAGATTGAAGTGATGCCTAGATGTGAAGAACAGAATCCAGTGTCCACTAAGACCCTTTTTTACCCCTCACCCTAACCTAAAAAGACATCAGCTAGAAAGAGGACTTTGGATGTCAAACCGAAAAACTGAGAATCTCTTCGTGCTCTCATGAGGACAGAACCCCCAGCTCTGCCTGCAGACCAGTGGATACAGCTGCACTCTTCATCCTCCTCCATGCCACTCCTGGGAGCAGCAGCAGTGTGTGCGCCATCCGTGGGTTCTCCCCACCTGAGCTGATTTTTAATAAAGGCATTAAAAAGGAGAAAGATCTCCTGCCCTATTTATTTCACACCCACAGCCACTGGACAGGGAGAGGGGAAGCTGTCGACACACAGCATGAGTTGTGGGCAGGCCGCTGAAATCCTGACTGCACCTGCTGCCATTGGGAGCCTGGCTCAGGCCGCCCCTCAGCATGGCAGGAGCTGAAATCAACAGCACAAGCAGCTCCAGTACCATCCCAGCAGAGATCACACGGCCATCCACAGCCCAGGTGAGATATCAACCCTTTCAATGCACAGATGAAACTCACAGACATCAATCCTCTCTCAAGTAAGGAAAAGAAGGAGTGAAGACACGTAAAGAAAACAACATGGAGACACCAGGTCAGTAAAGAAGGAGTCAAATCCCAGATGGGAGGAGAATGAGGAGATGCCTTGGGCTGAAATTTTCTTGTAAGGCAACGGTGAAGATATAATTGATACATCTTTTTTTCCTTGTAACTCATGGAATGCACTGGGGGGATGTAGCATTCTAACCATCACTGTGAGCAGAGGCACCTGTGTTGAAGCAAGCAGATGTTGAAGTAGCTGTGATCCAATGAGAAGCTTGAACAGAGAGAAATGAGAGAGATGAAAAACCTTGCCCCAGAAATGGAAAAAGAAAACCTCTGTTCCCAGAGATAAGAGAACTTTTGTTTCTATACTCCAACAGCTCATCCTTAAAATTGAACCCCAATAAGCTGAAATGACCCTTGGCAGTAGTTGTGGGAAAACTACCAAAACCATGGGAGGACTTCATGATTGCAGATTTCTGGGCAGGTGCTATTTGTGAAAATTAAAACTAGGAGAGAACTGTTTCTTGTGGAAAAGTCTCCATGATATGGCAGGAGAGACTCCTCACCCTGGACTGGAGAAAGATTATTTTAAAGGTGGTAACCTGACTGAATATACCAAATTTATCTCTTTACATTGTCAGTGGGAAAAAGAAAGGAAAGTTGGAGGGATGAGAAGTGTTCTGAAGGTTTATTCTGATTTCTAATTATTTTTCTTTTAATTCTGTTAATAAAGTTTTCTTTATATCCTTAAAAAAAAAAAAGAAAAGAAAAGAAAAGAAAAAGGAAAAAACAGAAAGAATAAACTCTGAGTTTGAACTTTCCTGCACATTGGTGACTCTGGGATCCACATGGCAAAATAACTGCATAAATTTAATAAAAGTTTAGAAGTTCAACTTAACCTCAGTTCTGGAGTCGACTGGGTGTCTTGGTTTGAAAAGACAGGTATCTGCTTAAAGAAGGTAGGAGCCCCCCTGAAAAAAAATGGAAAATGTAAACCCCCTCCCTCCAAATTATTAGAATTTTGAAATTAAGGGGCTCTCAGGCACAGATATGGGAATAGGAATAACAGTTCTTTAGTAGGAAAACAAAAACTACAAATGCAATAGTAGAAACAAAAAAACCCAACCCACAGCCAGAGTGAGAGCAGTCCCTGCCCCCTGTGTGTCAGGGCGGTGTCCCAGCCCCATCCCAGGGGGGCTCAGCCCTCCTGCAGTGCCAGCTGTGGCTCTGCTGCAGCAGGGATCCTGCACAAGGGGGGAGTTTTCCTCTGCAGCTCCAGGGCTGCTGCAGATGGGCCTGGGCTCCCTCTGGCCATGCAGGGCAGCAGAAAGCTGCTCCTCTGGCAATGCAGGGGGCTGAGGCTGCTGTGCCGTGCCAGGCCCAGATTGGATCCAGGGAGGAATGCTTGGCTCCTCCCCTGGGCGGAGCATCTCCCCATGGGATGCTGAGATTGGATCAGCCCTGCAGGGACACTCAGTGGCCATGGACAGCAGAGATCTCCTGCAGGGAGAGTTGGTGTGGGAGAGATAAAGCAAACTGCCCAATGAACAGAAGACAACTCCCTCAGCTCTAACAGATGGCAAATAGAATGCACACCCCCAATAACATCTTGCAACCTAAGACATACATGGATACACACCCAGTGTCATGAGTAGTTCACCCTAAAACAAAGTCTCTTTGCAGTATACATTGGATCTCTCCATCTTTTTGCATCACCCACCAGGTACAACTTGGTCCTTGAGTGAAGACAACCCCATGGATGGGATTGTCTTTGCTGGAGGCAGAATTAACCCAAACAGTTTTTCCCAGCATATCACTCATGCATACCACTGGAGCCTTACCTCTATCTGTTGTTCACAAGGGCTTAAACTGGGCAAGGCCTGCTCGATTTGTGGAACCTCAGATGTTCACTCACCGTGTGGCCCTTGCTAAATCAATCTCCCAGTTCTTGAAAGTCCCCCCACCCAGTGCCTTCAAGGTGGTTTTAAGCAGGTCATTGCACCATTCAACCTTCCCAGCCTCTAGGGTATGATAAGGAGTGTGGTACACCCACTCAATGCCATGTTGTCTAGCCCAGCTATTGATAAGGCTATTCTTGAAATGAGTCCTGTTGTTGGACTCAATTCTCTCAGGGGTGCCATCCCTCCAACCATCCAGTGGAGGCTTCCACCATGGTCCGCAGGTGGCACTTGCCTCGGTGTGTCTGGAGCAGTGTGATGTAGTCAATCTGCCAGGCCTTCCCATACTTGTACTTGGACCACCGCCCACCATACCAGAGGGGCTTCACCCACTGGGCCTGCTTGATCTCAGCACATGTCTCACAGTCATGGATAACCTGAGAAATACTGTCCATGGCTAAATCCATCCCTTGGTCTCACGCCCACTTATAGGTGGCATCCCTGCCCTGATGGCCTGAGGTATCATGGGCCCATCGAGCTAGGAATAACTCTCCCTTGTATTCCCAATCTAAGTCTATCTTGGACACCCCTATCTTTGCAGCTTGGTCTACCTGCTCATTGTTTTGGTGCTCCTCATTAGCCTGACTCTTGGGTACATGGGCATCTATGTGACGGACTTTCACAGGTAGCCTCCCTACCCTGGTAGCAATGTCTTTCCACTCATCAGCAGCCCAGATCGGTTTTCCCCTATGCTGCTGGTTGGCCTTTTTCCACCTTTCCAACTAGCCCCACAGAGCATTGGCTACCACTCACAAATTAGTATAAAGGTAGAGCTTTGGCCACTTCTCTCTTTCTTGATCCACCTTGTCCTTCAGTAGCTTGTGCAACCTGTCGTGTGGGGCTCCATATGGCTGCTTTCCACTTCCAGTTCATCCCTACGATGTGACAGGAACCATAAGTGAAAAGAGTGTAGTGTGTTTCCCCTGCTGGTAGATGGTTGTATGGTGGAGTTTCTCCAGCCTTCATCACTTGTTCCTGCTCCTCTTCATCAGTGAGACCAAAGTTTTCACCTTCCAGCCAGTTTGTAATTATCTCCAAAATCCCAGGGCGATTCAGGTTTCCAGTAGGGGTGTGCTACGTGATGAGGGCAATGCATTTGTTTCATGTGGCATCAGTGGCATGGTGGATGGTGGGAACCCTTCCTGCGGACATCCACCCCAGCACTGCTAGTCAGGGTGCCAGGAGGAGTTGTGCTTCCGTGCCAATCACCTCTGAAGCAGCTTGAACTCCTTCATAGGCAGCCAAGATTAGGAAATCTCTTTTTCTCTGTGGGAGTGTAGTTGGCTTTGGACCCTCTGTAACTTCGGCTCCAGAATCCCAGTGGTCGGCCTCAAGTCTCTCCAGGCACCTTCTGCCAAAGGCTCCAGGGCAAGCCATAGTTCCCGGCTGCAGAGTAGAGCATGTTCTTCACCTCTGGTCCCATCCTGACCAGGCCAAGGGCTACTGCATAAGCAATCTCCTGTTTGATCTGGGCAAAGGCTTGTTGCTGTTCAGGGCCCCAGTGGAAATTGTTCTTCTTGCAGGTGACCAGGCAGAAAGGGCACACAATTTGGCTGTGCTCAGGAATGTCCATTCTCCAAAAACCTATGGTGCCTAGGAAAGCTTGTGTTTCCTTCTTGCTGCTTGGTAGAGACATTGCTGTGATCTTGTTGATGACCTCAGTGGGAATCTGACGCCATCCATCTTGCCAATTTACCCCAAGGAACTGGATCTCTCAGGCAGGTCCCTTGACTTCGCTCTTCTTGATGGCTGTCCTGGTTTAGGGCAAATTTGGGAGAAAACCTCCAAAGGGGTTCCCCTAGAAAGCAGATTCAAACAGCTCTTCCCCCAGCTGGTTTGGGAAAATATTTCCTTGGAGAAAAGCGGAAAAAACCTGTTTATTTAACAGGCAAAGCATTCTCCTGCACAAAAAAAAAAATAACATTAAACAATAAAACCTCTTGCTCCTCTGAAGAGATGACCAAATCAGAAAGTCCCCATCTGCAGTAGGACTCCTGAAAGTGGAAGAGCAGCAAGCACCAACTGCCACCTCAACAGTGCCCCACTGGCTTCTGTTTCTTTCTAATAGCAAAGTTAGATCAGGACCAGTCCATGCACCACCATGTTGGGTTGGGTAGGTCAAGGTGGGTCACTCATGCTGGGCGACATTGATCTTTTGCATGGGATTGTGCTGAATACATCATTCATTTTGGGTTGTGTTGGGCCAGTTAGGTTGGGTCATTCCTGTCAGGCTAGATTGAGGTGGGTTTTTCATGTTGGATTACGTTGAACCTTCATGTTATGTTGGGTCATTCATGTTGGTTTTGGCCATTTGTGTTGGGTTGGGACATTCATGTTGGTTTGGAGCATTCGTGTTGGGTTGGGTAATTCATGCTCGGTTGGGCCATTTGTGTTGGGTTGGAGCATTCATGTTGGGTTGGGTCATTTGTGTTGGGTTGGGGCATTCATGTTGGGTTGGGTCACTCATGTTGGGTTGGGGCATCCATGTTGGCTTCCGCTGGATTGGTTGGGTTGGGTTTTGATGGATCATTCATGTCAGGCAGGGGTGAGGTGGGTCATTCATTAAACTGTTCCAACAGCCACAACGATATTTTTCAGAGCTTTTGCCCTACAAACTATTTCCAGGAACATCTCCTTGGCTCAGCCACCCTTGGTTCCTGCTGCTTTTGTGGAAATTGCCACAAGATTTCCTGGAAAACATGAATTCCCTGTCCTAACCTTGTCCAGAAATATCCCCCACACGTAGAGAGAAACCTCCATGTGCCTGCACGTCATCCAAAGCTCTGCTTGACATCAGCACCACCAAGGCCACTTCCAAGAAATCCTGGGGTGGGGAAGGGGGACGGATTTCTTGCACGACTCCACGGAGCAGGCCCAGGGGAGGATGCACCTGTAGGATCTGGAGTCTTTTTCCTCTGCGCGTGGCCACGGGAGCCCCTTGGTGTGAGAGCAGCTGGCAGGGCCTGGCAGGGCCTTTCCCAGGCACAGGGCTAATTCCGTATCCCCTGCCGGATGCGGGATCTCGTCACCAGCACCCTCTGGAGAAGGGAAGAGCATTGTGTGGGCTGTTGCTTTTTTTAAAGCCGTTTGTGACCTCGGGAGCAGGGTTTGAGTGAGGAAGGAGGGGACAAGGGGGAGGGCAGAAAATTCCCAGATCCCAGCTCTCCCTGGGAAATCCCCAGAAAGTTCCCAGGCACTTTCTTTCCCAGCACATGCGTTCCTACGTGCTGAGGCCAAGCAGCAGGTGCATCCCAGAGTGCTGGGCTCCTGGGGGGCACGTGGGCCTCCTCCAAGAGGACCCCAGCACTGCCTGTCCCTGTCCCAGGGGACCCTGTGGGGCACAGGAGTGACCACAAATCCCATTGAGCTCCAGAGACCCCCATGCTCCACACTCGAGGAGAAACAACCCCGTGAGCTCAACCCAGGGGCCACTCCAGTGCTGCTGCACTGCCCATCCCAAGGCAGCCAGTGGGGCACCACGGAAGGGGGATCCCCCTCCCCAGAGCCCCCAGAGCTCCCAGCCCAGCCCTTCAGCTCAGGCACGCTTGGATCCTGTGTGCTCGCATCCATCACTTCCATCGGGAACACGCCTGGATCCCCAGTGAGTCCCTGCTCGTCCGAGGGGCTGTGCCCGGGCACGGAGGGAGCAGGGCCCGGGCTTCCTGCCAGGAAGGACCGAGGGACAGGCGACAGGCGCTGCCCGAGCACGAGGAGCACGAGGGCGCTCATCGCATCCGCTGCCTCCTCCCGGGAGCCGGTACCGGGACAAGATCGCACCCCGGGAAAGGCCTGTGACAAATTCTCATGGAGGCCAGGATGCCTTTGCCGTGAGCTCACCCAGTGACTAACTTGTTTATCTCCCGCGGGAGCTGCACCGAGGTTTTGGGAAGCAGCAGATCCCCGACAGCTCCTCTGCCTGTTCCAGGCGCCGCCCCCACCCCTTTCCTGAAAAACACTCGGAAATCAGGAATCCGCGGTGGCACCAGCGCGTCCCCTCGCTGCCAGGACAGCGACAGCGAGCGACTGCTCTGCCCCCATACCCATGGGCAGGGAACCTGGAAAGAATCAGAACACCTGGATCTTGGAAAACCAGGCGTGGAAATTCCAGCACAGCCCTGGGGAATATCTGCAGTGCTTCGCTGGGGCGGTTTGGTTGCACAGGTACCGGGCAGGCGCCGCTGAGACCTCATCCTGCCCCATTCCCTGCCCAGGGAGGCACCAGCACGGTCAAGCACAGAGCGGGATGTCCCTAGAATGTCCCTGGGATGTCCCCTCTTCCAGGCCAGTTTAGATGCGGCTTGGAGGAACCTGGGATAGTGGAAGGTGTCTCTGCCCATGGCAGGGAGTTGGAACGGGATGAGCTTTAGGGTTTCTTCCAACCCAAACCATTCTGGAATTGTCTGTGTCTGACAGGTTCATCCTAATCCCCAGGTAACCACTCCCAGTGCTCCTGTGTCACCTCGTGTCATCTATTCTCCCCAGTGCCACCTGCCGCTCCCCGTGCCGCGTCTGGAGCTTTTTCTGATCCACCAGCTCAGTCCCTGCGAGTGCTTCGTGCTGCAGAGCAACCCGGAGCTCCAGGGACCGGAGCCACTGCCCCGAGGGTCCCGGCGGGTCCTCCCCGCGCTGCTCCGGGGCATCTCCGGGGCTGGGAACGCCCTCCAGAGGCGGCGGGAGGGCAGGGTCGGGCGGGCTGCGGGGCCGGGGTGGTGGAAGGGGCCGAGGGGCGGCGGGGGTGATGGAAGGGGCCGAGGGGCGGCCGTCGCCACGGCCGGGCCAAGGCAGCCCTCCAGCTGCCTGCCCGGCGCGCACGCCGATTTGGATGAAAATCAGCGCTTAGTAACCCAAAAGGTGATGTGTGTATCCCCGGCACCGCACCGGCTGCAGCGGGGAAGGACGGGGACAGGGACGGGAAAAGGGAGGACAGTGACGGGGAAGGGGTGGGCAGGGACAGGGACGGGACAGAGATGGTAGCAGGGAAATGGGCAGGGACTGGGTGGGACAGGGAAGGGGCAAGGCAGTGGCAGGGACAGGGACGGGTACGGGGACAGGGATGGGGCAAGGCAGGGACAGGGACGGGTACGGGGACGGGGATGGGGCAAGGCAGTGACAAGGACAGGGACAGGGACGGGGACGGGCACAGGGACGGGGCAGCGCCGCGCCTCTCGCTGTCCATGTGCCCGCCTGCCCGCCAGGGGGCAGCACTCCGCAGCACCGCTCCGTGCCCGAGCCCGTCACGGCCGGCGCTGTCCGCGGGCTGGCGGCACCCGCGCGTCCCCGTGAGGCGTGCGCCGCGCTCCATCCCCTTCCCCGAACTCCGTGCCGCCTGCGGCGCTTCGTCCCACGGCCTCCGGACCGGAGCGGCCGCCGGAGCCGCGGCGTCTCCCGGGGCGGCCCCGTCCTGTCCCGGTCCGGTCCCGCTTGCCGCCGACCCCGTCCCGCCGCGGCTCTATGGTTTGCGGGCGCTCTGCCCCGCGTGTCTCTATGGCGGTGGCGGCCCCGCCCCGGGGCGGCCTGAGGCGGCCCCGGCCCCGCTCCCGACCTGGCCCCGCCGCCGCCTGCGGGCTCTGGGGCCCGGCGACGCCGCTCCGAGGCACCGGGGCCGCGCCGGGACAACGGGGAGCGGCCGAGGTGGGTCGGGGTCGCGGTGTCCCCCGGTCCCCTGAGCTCGGAGCGGGGCTGGTCCTGCCCGCGGCGTTCGGGGGCTGCGCTTGGGCCCCCTCGGAGAGGGACCCGTTTGCAGCGTCGCTTTTTTCCTTGTTTTTTCCTCTTTCCAGGGTCACCCACACGCCGCTTCCCTCGGGCAGGAGTGGCCGATGTGGGAAAGCTCCGAGCGGCGCTTTCGGCCTGGTGGGCGCAGGGAGGCGGAGGCGGGGGAAGGAGCGGCGGAGAGCCCGGGGCAGCGGCGCTGACCCTGCGGAACCCCCTCGGCTGAGGCCCTCAGCTGAACCCCTCGGCTGAGCCCCTCCGCCTCAGCCTCTCCGCCATCCCTTCAGCATCCCGAGCCCGCCCGAACCTCGCTCCGCCGTCCCGCAGCTCCGCCCGCCGTTCCAGGGTCCCAGGTAATGCCAGCCCCGGGCTCACACGGGAATTACGGTCCCAGCGAAAGGGAATGAGAGGCTGCAGCTCGTGGGCAGAGCTGTTTTCCATCATTCCCTGGAAAAACACAGCCCCACCCTGCCCGAGAGAGCTGCCTGGCTCCTCTTTGCCCGGGCAGGACTCAGAGCATGGAGTGATTTAGCAATAGGAGTTTATTGGAGTAACTCCTCTGGGGGGTTCTGCCATCAGGGCTGGGTGCTTTGCTGGAAAAACAACAGAATTAGAACTTGTTTCTGTTGAGCTGTGTGGCCTGGGAAGGCTTTGCTTGGGAGAAATGCAAACAGGAGGGTGGAATAGGTTCTGGGAATGGGGCCTGCCATCAGGTGGTCAGTGTGAAACGTGGGGTGAGCAGATAATTCCCTTTGCTTCCAGGAAAATGAAGTAGCTGTGAAGCTGGCAGTGCCTGGGATGTCTTTATTAGCTCCTTAATTTCATTGAAATCCCATGTGGGGAAGGGCTGGAAGAGGAATCTGGTTTCTGACAGCTGAGATCTGATGGAGTTGTCTGCAGGGTGAGGGCAGGAGCTCAGCAGGGAACAGCCAGTCTGCTTTTTGTCTCTGTGGTAATTAATTGTAATTAACCGAGTCAGCTCAGGCTGTTAAACTCTGCCTGTGTCCTGTCCAAGAGGTGCTGCCATCCTGGGGGATCTGGTTTGTCACCTGGGCTTGTGCTCTTGGCTGCTCTGGCTCTGGCAGAGCCCTCAGGGCAGCTCAGCCTTTGCAGAATTTCTCTTTTTCTTGGTGTTCCTTCACTGCAGAGAGAACTGTCAGGTTAAAGGATCCCAGAGGATCAGAAGCCAAATTCCTTTCCCGCACTTTGGACTGTTGTGCTTCTGACAGCTCCCTGTTCCATATGGAACAGAGACCTTGGTTCCAGTCAGGTGCTTCCAGGAGTAAAACCTGAATGAGTGTGAGCAGCTGAATGTTTGAGGTGTTTTTCATAGAAAACACTTTTTTTTGTTTTTTCGGAGGAGCTGGACAAACAGGCTGGAAGGGCTGGAGCAGGGCAGGGAGGGCAGCAGGGTCATCCCATGCCCTGGAGGGTTTGGCTAAAAGCTGGTGAAAGCCTCCAGGTGTGTGGGTTTCTCCTTTCTTAGGTGTTCCCATTGCTGAAACTATTTGGTCACTCATTTTTTCACCATTTCCTTTGCCCTGAATGGGGACTGTGGCTTTTTCTCAGAGAGGTTAAACCCAGTTTTGTGTCCTTTAAATGTTTCTTGTGAGACAAACTGCAGTGTTAGGGTTGAGGTTAAACTCTGTGATTCCCAGCCTTCCTTTCTACTCCTTCCACAGCATCTCCTGTCCTTTCTCTCCAAAGACTGACGGGAATTCCTCGAATCACAATAGATTTGAGATTTCTGCTTTTCCCTCCAGCACTGTTCTCTCCTTCACCCTGTGGGTCCTGTGTCACCCACCATGTGTGCTTATGCACTGAGCATTTAATTTCTGCTCCCTCCTGCCCTTTCCCTTTGAATTCTGAGGGAAATCTTGTCTGGAATTCTCTCATTTCACTGCTGCCCATGTGTATGGACCACTTAAAGCATAAAGGTGAGGTAGCAGGAGGTGCAGGAAGAGAGTTTGCTGTTCATGTAGCTCATCCAGCTGTTAGCTCTGATGAAACAACAAAGATTATAAATCCTCCTTAATCATACAGATTTTTGGGGGTTTAATGCCTCTTAGTTTTAGTATGTCTTGGAAAGATTGAATTTAAGGCTCTCACTGAGCTGCCTGTGGTGTTTTCTTCCAGGAGGAGCAACACGAGATCTCCCTGATTAAGTTTAATTATCTGGGTCACTTCCCATTACCTGTGTTAATTTCCTTCTCAGTTTTGATATTGGGAGAGGAAGAGATCAAAGAAATGTGTGTGTAAGGATCAAACTAAGGCTGGAGGTGGCCCAGGCACAGGCCATGCGCTGATGGATTTGTGGGTGAGCCTTTTCCTGGCATTTTGGGTCCTGGGTGTGTGTGCAGGCAGGATTTCTTGTTTAGATTCCTTGTTTTCTACCCCTCACTGGGATAGTGGATCCAAAAGCCAAACTGGACAGACTTTCCCTCTCTCAGATAAGCTTTGTGAGTTGTTGGTTCAGGGATTTAACTAATTTCTTTAAGATTTTAAAGCTGATAAAAATCAGGGGCAGCTGCTGGGTTTTGTAGCTGTAGGTTTTCTTCTCTTGGTTATGAGATTTGTGTGTCAGGTGAGGCTCATTCCTCTTCCTGTAGCAGATTTTCAGAGCTGGGCAGCAGGAACAGGAACTGGATATCTTGGAAAGGGAGGCTGGAGTGAGGGAGTTTGGTCTCTTCTCCCAGGTAACAAGGGATAGGACAAGAGAAAACACCTTCAAGCTGTGCCAGAGGAGATTTAGACTGAATGTTGGGGAAATTTCTCGTGGAAAGGGCTCCGTGGCTGAAGTGTGTCAGTGTGCCTTCATCTCAAAGCTTCTCTTCAAAAGCATTCCCACTTTTTCTCCCTAGGGATGTCTGCATTCTTTTATCCCTGCTTAACAAGTTGCTGCTGGGAATGTGGCACCTCTGTGGATTTGGTTGTTATCAGCAGCTTTTGAGGTCTCTGCAGAGCAGCAGCAGTTTGGACAGCCAGAGCTCCAGTGCCTGGACTCTCCAGATAAGAAAATGAAGGAAAATCAGAAGTCTAGGATAAGAAATGCTTTCTGAGCCTGTGTCTTATCCAGAGAGACCACATTTCAGTGCACTTCAAAGTGCTGTTAAAATCCTGCTGGGTTTAGACCTGGCCCCCAGAAATTCACAAACATGACAGGCATTTAGACTAAGGAATCATCTCTTAAAACTTGTCAGGTTTTTGCCCTTGCTCTTTGCACTGAAGAGTTGTTACAAATTTCCCTTGGAGAAATCGCCTTCTAACCTCTATCCTAAAATTAATCACAGTGGTTTCTCCTTCGTGCCAGCTGTGTCCTTCACCAGCAGCAGAGATCTTCCTCCTCCTCCTCATTGTTTTGCCTGCTTTTCTAGAACTGGCCTAATTACCAGATTCCTCTGTTATTGCTTCCCTAACCAAGGTCACTTTGCTTCCCCGATTGCTGCAGTTCCATCCAGGAACAGTGAATTCAAACTGGGAATGCTGGAGGGGGGACAAGACCTTCAGAGATGAGGCTTTGCCACTGTTTTGCACAAGATGAGGCTTTGCCACTGTTTTGCATGTTGAACACAGCTGTCTCTCCTGGATTGGCTTTGCCTGGTAAATCACAGAATCATGGAATGGTTTGGGTTGGAAGGGACCTTAAAGCTCATCCCATTCTACCCCCTGCCATGGGCAGGGACACCTTCCATGAGCCCAAGTGGCTCCAAGCCCCAGTGTCCAACGTGGTCTTGGACACTGCCAGGGATCCAGGGGCAGCCACCACTTCTCTGGGCACCCTGTGCCAGGGCCTGCCCACCCTCACAGGATCCTGGTATGTCCTTTGTGTCTCCCCAGGGCTGTGTCCTATTGGGGTTTAGGACGGAGTGCCACATCCAAGTCCCCTTGTCACCTCTCTGCTGACTGGCAGGATGTGGTGCCAGAGGCTGGCGTGGCTGCTCCGGGGCCGGCGTGGGAGCACTGGACATCGCTGGCCGGGGCTGCCCCGGGGCCCTGGGCCTGTCCTGGCTGTCCCTGCACGCTGCCACCCCACGGCCCCAGCGTCCCCCTGCTGTGCCTGGCAGCTGCACCAAGACCATCTCGGTAGGTGTGCTAGGGGAGGGTGCTCCTGCTGTGCCCGGGGACAGCAGGGAGGGATTCCCCCTTGTTCCCTGGAATGATGTGTGCTTTCCTTCTGAAATAGCCTGCAACAGAGGGATGCACACTGGGGGCTGTTTCATGTTCCCTGCTGGAGTTCCCAAAGGGTGGAGCAGCCTTGTCTTCTATGATAAGTGAGGCACTGCTAAATAAGTAATCAGATCCAGGGATTCCTGAACAAAAACTGTCTGAGCGTGCCCTGTCAGGCACCATTTTCTGTGCCATGCTCAGGCTTTCCCTGGCACAGCCCCCTCGGCTCTGGTGTGTGCCCACCTCTGCTGCCCAGCCTTGTTCAGGGTTGGCAGCTGAGGCCAGTGGGATCTCAGTACTCCGAGTCACTTGCAAGCAAAGGGAATTGCTCAGCATTTTACACAGTGGCTCCAAAGCAAAGGAGCCAGGCCTTTGATAAGATCCTCTGCCAGGTCTTCCTCTTGTGACAATTTATGTCAAGGGATACCACTGCATCCCCTGTAACTGGGATGACACGGTGTGGGCTCTGGGCTTCAATTCTTGGCTTTGTTTGTCCTCCCTGTTGCCCCAAAGCCTCCTCTGCTCCCCTCCCTGGCAGAGCTGAGGTACGGCAGCACCGTGATGCGCCTGGATTTCGTGTGGCTGCGGGACCACTGCCGCTCCGCCTCCTGCTACAACGCCAAGACCAGCCAGCGCAGCCTGGACACGGCCAGCGTGGACCTGGCCATCCAGCCCCAGGCCGTGCGGGTGGACGAGACCACACTCTTCCTCACCTGTGAGTCCTGAGCACCTGTGCCCTCCTGTGCCCTCCTGATGGACAGCATTACCCCCAGGTCTGCCTGGCTGGGAAGACACTGAGCCGTGAGCAGGTTTTAGACACTGCTGTCACTGTAAACACAGCTCTGCATCACAGTGGTGTGGGTTTCCTGCCCCCAGCCCTTCTTGTATGTATGCAGTGCCTGGGTTGGTCAAACTCCCCCAGCAGTGCAGGTGGTGAACAGATGGGGCATGGCATGGTTGCTTCTCTTTTCCTTCCCTGTTCTGTGTGAGCAGCTGTCAGCCCTGCTCACCATGCCTGTTCTCTGTCCTTTCTCCTCACTTTCCCAGCTGCTTTCTTCCTTTTATTTGAGGGCTTGACTTCAGGGCTTTGGTTGTCCTTGGACGCCTGTCAACAAAAGCCAAAACCACTGCAGATGCAGCATTTAGCTGGGAATTTGGAGAGGGTTTCAGCAGCTGCCCTGAATTTGGAGTTGTGGCAGCAATGATAACACCTTTAGGACTTGTGGCCTTTCAGGTCATATTTCGGGTGGCAGCAGGGTGCAAAGGACCCATCCCCAGACAGGTGACAAGGGTGAGGCCTGTCCTGGGCTGACAGGTGCCACGATGTCGGGCTGGCCAGTGGGGTTTTGGTGACTCTGCCCTTGTCCCTGTGCCAGGGCCGGATGGACACGTGACACGGTACGGGCTGGAGTGGCTGGCGAGGAACAGCTACGAGGGGCAGAAGCAGCAGGTCATGCACCCCCGCATCCTCTGGAATGCTGAGATCTACCAGCAAGCCCAGGTCCCCTCCACCGACTGCCGGAGCTTCCTGGAGACAGACGAGGGTCTGAAGGAATTCCTGCAGAACTTCTTGTTGTACGGGATTGCTTTCGTGGAGAATGTCCCTCCCACCAAAGAAGACACAGAAATCTTGGCAAAGAGGATCAGCATAATCAGGTATCTGGGCTATCCTGGGATGGATAAACTTGTTTTCTTTCTGTTTGGAAAGCTGCTGCCTCCTTGTCCTGTGTTTTGTGTGGCATGGCCTGGTTTGCAGACAAATGCTCTGGCTGCTCCCCTGGACTGGGATGGAAGATCCTATTGTGGGATCCACTCTTCTTTGTGGAAGAGCTGTGAATCACTCAGCTATTGAGCTGCCCCTAGATCATCCCATGACTTTTGTGACAGTGGGACTGTGCAGAGAGGAGAGACTGAAGGAAGTGGCTGGCTGGGAAGAGCAGGGCTTTGCAAGGAGAGACATTTCCTGTTATGACTTGAGGGGTCGTGAGGGCAGCCTGGCCCTGGGAGCCAGGGAGATCAAAGACCAGTTGGAGCTCTTGCTGGAGAAAAACAGTGAGAGGTGTTGGTGCTGGGTTTGTGTAAAGCACTGCCAGCATGGTATGCCAGGGGCTGGACTCAGGGCTTTATCCAAGCTGTAGAAACAATTTGATTTGCCTGGGAAAAGAGGAATCCCTGTTAATGAACAATCACTCCAAATGGAAACAATGAGCTCCAGGGAATATCCAGCCAGCTTTTGTCTCCAGGCACCCTCCCCCTGTAGCCCCTGAGTGCTGTGTGGCCTTGCCTGGTGTCCCTTCCCTCCTGTGCGTGTTGGAGGAGGATACTGGGAAGAAGAAATGGAATTATTGGGCAACCCTGTGTGGATACAAGTAAGGGCTGGCTGCACTTAGGCACCTCCTTGTGTCACTTCCATGACTGGGGATGATGGTTGGTATGGAAACATCAGTGGTTGTGGAGGGGAAGACTCATCATTACCAGACTTCTGGGGAGGAAAGAGAGGAGCTGAACACCAGAAGAGGGATTAGAAGCACCATCCCTGACAATCTGAATTTTGTGAAGTTGTTCTGCTTTAATGACTCTGGGCGTGGGACAGAGGGGAATAACTCAAATGTAGGGGGGGATGTGCCTTACCCAGACAGTGACCTATGATAACTGCCCATCTCTTTTCCAGGGAGACCATTTATGGCAGGATGTGGTACTTCACCTCTGACTTCTCCCGGGGAGACACAGCCTACACCAAGCTGGCCCTGGACCGGCACACAGACACCACCTACTTCCAGGAGCCCTGTGGGTACGTGCTGCTGCAGGGACACCTTCCACCCTCCCAGGCTGCTCAAAGCCCCATCCAGCCTGTCCTTGGATGCTTCCAGGAATGGAGCAGCCACAGCCTCTTTGGGTTTGGGTTTTGGGTGACACAGCCTTCATCCTGCAGCTCCTGAAGTGCCCAGACTCGTGTCACTAGGTTTGGGATGCAGCATAGGCAGTTTGCTGCCTCCTCACCCAGCAGAACATGTGGGATTGGGTGTGGAGAAGCAGCAGGGACGGGTGGTGCATCCATCCACACCTGGCTGTGTCCTCGGGGAGCACTTGGTGCCCAGGGGATAGGCAGCCAAGGTCACTGCTCTCGGATTCTGTCTCCCTGCAGCATCCAGGTGTTCCACTGCCTGAAGCACGAGGGCACGGGCGGGCGGACGCTGCTGGTGGACGGGTTCCACGCGGCCGAGCAGGTGCTGCACCAGGCCCCAGAGCACTTTGAGCTGCTGGCCAAGGTGCCCCTCAAACACGAGTACGTGGAGAACGTGGGCGGCTGCCACAACCACATGATCGGAGTGGGGCCGGTGCTCAACGTCTACCCCTGGAACAACGAGCTTTACCTCATCAGGTAATGGCCAGGAGGCCTCTGGGGAGGAGAGGGGCATTGTGGTGGTGGTTTTCCAGAACGTTCCATGGGCTGAAAAGCAGTGTATCTTTGATGAGCAGGGATGAAACCACAGGAACACCCTGTATTCCTCCCGCTTTAGAGGAAGCATCAGCACCACTGACACAAAGATGGGTGTCAGTGCTGAACTTTGATTTTTTACTCCTGGTATTCTCCCTTCAGCTCCGAGCTCTCATCTCATTCTATGTGAGATGCAGAAAAATTCAGCCCTTCTCTGGAGAAGTCTCTAGAAACTATCCTGGCACACAGGGAACAGGGAGAGTGCAGAGTGATCCCTTCCAAAGAGAACTTGAACTGATTTTTGAAACTCCAGTTTGCCTCAGTTCTAGAGGTTGTCTGGCACTGCTTTGCACTTTTATTCTAAGCAGCTCTCAGTCTTGCCATGTCCTTCCATGGAAAGCCAGGAAGAACAGGTGTACACTTGATGGCAAACTTCTCTTGCCCTCAGTGCTGTGTTCCCAAAGTTCTGCCCTGGCAGCACAACCTCTCTGGTCACCTCTGCAGCCTCCCTTAAATACCCACTCATCCCACAGGCTCCTGAGGTTCCCTTGGGAGCACCTGGAGCCCTGTTGGGCAATCTCTTGTCTCTCCTCTCCCTGCAGGTACAACAACTACGACCGTGCCGTGATCAACACGGTGCCCCATGACGTGGTGCGCCGCTGGTACCACGCGCACCGCGCCCTCACGGCCGAGCTGCGCCGGCCCCACAACGAGCTCTGGGTCAAGCTGAAGCCAGGCAAGGTGGGACCTGGAGCTGCATCCTCCAGCACTGGTCAGGGTGGGACTGGGAGCTGAATCCCGCGGGTTTGGCACAGGGAGAAGGGCAGGATGCTCCGTGGGTGTGCCGGTGTCTGGGCACTGCCATACCCAGCAGTTTTCCTCGTTCTGGGTGCTCCAGTGTTAACAGTGGTGGCTTCTGCATGTTTTTCTGCTGTCCTAAAGCAGTATGAGCTCCCAGGTGAGGCAGACATGTTTAGTTCAAGCTCTGCCGCAGAGGAAAGTTAGTCTCAGTTTCCAGCCACTGAAATGAGAATCCTCAGGAGCGGAGAGGCCAGAACACTTAGTGTTCAGGCTTTCACTTCTTCCAGAAGAAATTACAGTTCTGAGGTTATGTTTGAGCCCTTACATGGGTAAGTGACACCACAGAGGCAGGTGGCTGGGGCTACCCCATCCCTGGAAGTGTTCAAATCCAGGTTCCATGGGGCTTGGACCAGCCTGGGATAGTGGAAGGTGTCCCTGCCCATGGCAGAGAGTGGAACAAGATGGGCTTTAAGGGTCCTTCCAACCCAAGGATTCTGGGATTCAGTGATAAGTTGGCCACTGTCTATTGCTGATGAACTGTTTCCTCTCCAGCAGAAAGGCAAAGAAACCCCAAAATGTGTTTCTAGGCTGGCTCCATAAAGAGCTGGTGAAAGAGCTGTGCTGGATCCTGTGGAACAGCTGGCTGTAGCCTCACCTGTGCCAGTGTGGAACAGGAGGCTCCTGCCCACTGTGGTGCACCCTTACCTGCTCTTCCAGTGTCCAGGGATCCCCAGGACCTGCCCTGCCAGAGGCTCCTGGCCCTGCCTGCTGTGGTTGCTGTCCTCCTGATGACCTTTTCCCTTTCCTGCAGGTCCTGTTTGTGGATAACTGGCGTGTCCTGCACGGCCGGGAGGCTTTCACCGGCTACCGGCAGCTCTGTGGGTGTTACCTGACGAGGGATGACGTGCTGAACACTGCCCGCCTGCTGGGGCTGCAGGCCTAGCCCGGCCTCCAGAGAGCCAGGCAGCCCCAGCCCCACCTCTGGGAGAGGCAGGACCCTCCCAGTGCCACTGCCAGGAGAGGCAGCCCCCAGACTCACCTCTGCGAGTTGCTGGCAGCCCCCAGTCCCACTTTTGGGAGAGGCCAGAGCCCCTCAGTGCCAGCCCTGGGAGAGGCAGGAGCCCCCAGCCCCACCAGCCCCACTCCACACCAGGCCAGCTGGGCTGGTGCCTCCCCAGGTGCTCCAGGCCCTCTGTGACACTGCAATACCTCAGGCACCTCCACCCTCTCCAAGCAGCTCCCAGGGCCTGCTCAGGCCAGGGGGCAGGTGGAAACCAAAGGTTGTGGTACCATTTTTTGGGATCACACTCTGCCTTTGAGCACAGGCAGCTCTTGCTGTCCGTGCTCCCAGCCTGGCCCTCCCAGCCAGAGTGGCTCAGTTGTGGTTAATCCCACCACAGTAAGTGCTCCTCCAAGCAAGTGCCTTCAGGGTTCACTGTTCGGCCTTTTTTTCCAGCTGCCAGTTTTAGGGGACTTTTAGCAGAGCAGAATGGAAATCTCTGGGATCTTGTCTCTTATCACTGATGAAGCAGCCAAGTTGCCTGAGAGAGGGCCTGGAGAGATCCTGGTGTGCTTTGAGCATTTCTGAGAAGGTTTAGGTTAGAGAAGGAAGAGGGAAGCACCAAGATGTTCATGTTGTGAAGCAGAGATGACAATGTTACATGAGGGATGGAATTCCCACTTTTCCTGGACTTCCAGGACTGCCATGCTGCTGTTCCCTCTGCCAGGTGCACTGCACTTGTGTTGAGGGCAACACTCAGCAGCCCCAGGATTTCTGATAAATTTCCCACCGTGCCTCCTCTTCCATCCTTTCTTAAGGAATTGGTGTTAGGTCATCATCATACTCTCTAGTACATGAAACTCACTCTTTGGGTGTATTTTTTCCCAAAATTCTCCTCCTCTGAATGTAACTCAGAGGTGCCTTTCAGCTCCTGGGATCTGGCAGGCTGAAGTGCCACAGGGTAAGGAACAAAAGCCAATCCTGCTGTTAGACATTTTTCATTCTGCCATATCTTTTGGGGTGTTCCCTCTGCTCTGACCAGACCCTAAAGCCGGGCTGGGCCCCTTCACCCCTGGCTGTGCTGTGTGAGGTGCTCTGTCCTCAGGGCAGGGGCAGTGCAGGTGTACTGCTCTTGTTTAATTCCAAACACTGAATGTAGAGATCGTGGTGCCAAGACAGTCCTGAAATCTGCTCTTGCTGTGGGCTGAGCTCCCTGATGCTCCCAGTGCTCCCTCCCCAGAGCTTCCCATCCCCAGTGAGCCCCTGGAGTCAGCAGGGATCAGAGGGATTTCCAAGCCCAGGCTGGGCAGGTGGTGCCAGGGGAGCTGCCCTCTGTCAGGTGAAGCTCCAATGGCAGCCTTGGGTCCTGGTAGGACCAATTTCAAAACTCAGCAGGAAAATTAAGCCCCCTCCAGCCAACCCCTTTCCATAATGGAAGAAAAACCACTCTTAAGTTCTGAGTTGGAGTCACAATTTACTGAAGAAATTGCAATAATCACAATGATGCTAATAAAAGATTGTATGAAATGAGAATGGTTTGCCCACAGAAAGGGTATTTGCCATCAGAAAGTGCCACCAGTCCCCTGGGACAAAGGTGAGAGGTGGCAGTGGTGCGGCCAGGTGGCGGCAGTGGGGAGACTCTGGAGTGAGCCCAGCAAAAGAAGGAGAATCTCTCCTCTTCCACCTCCAGTTCTGGAAGGGGACAAAGCCACTCCCTTCCCCAGCCAAGGAAAGGACAAAAGGTTCTGCTCGCAGTGTCTGAGCATTCCCGGCTGGAAGTCGCCCCCTCCAGCGGCGGGGACAGCGAGCGGGACCCTGGGGCTGGGCTGAGGCAGCCCCGGCATCCCGCACCCCCTCCCGCGCCCCGTGCCGCTGCACCGGCCTCTCGCTGGCCACACGATGGCACAAGATGCCAGAAGTTCGTGTTTCAAAGTCCCAAAGTCCCATCCCGGGCGGGCTCGGGGCCCCGGCGGTGCCGCTGCTGTCTCTCCATCCCTCAGGAGAGGCCCAGGAATTGCTGTTCAGAGTCCCTGTGGCTGTGAGCGGTTTTTAGGAGCTGTGGGATGTGGTGCCCGCCGTACCAAAGGGTGGCTCAGAGGGCCGGGATGGTGTGAGAGAATTGGAGATGTCGCTCTGGGGGACCCTGGGGCTGCTCTGAAGGCAGGCGGGGCCAGCGCAGCGCAGGGAACCCGGAGGGAGGCTGGAGCTGTTGCTGTATCCCGGGATCCTCCGTCCCCATGTGCACATTCCAGGGCCCCGCATGGGTCCCCTTTGGGACCGTCTGTCCCTCACCCCGTGCAGCCCGTGTGTCCCTCCCGCACACCGAGCTGGCTGCAGCCGGCTCCACTCCCATCCCTGTTCGCTGCCTTGTCCCACAGGGACCCCAATTCCTCCCTTGGAACCCCTCCCTGTCCTCTTGGCTCTGCAGTTCAGCCCCTCCTCCAGCTTTTGGGGCTCCCCAGAGTCCTCAGCCCTGCAGTGAAACCAAACCCTCCCCATTCAACCGCTGGCCACATGAATTTCTCTCCAGTATCTCCCAGAGCTTCCCATTTCCCCCAGTGCACTGCAGAGCCCTCTGCTCTCTCCCAGCTCTCAGGATTGTGCAGGTGCAGCTTTCAGCGAGTCCCCCTTGGTCCCCTCTGGTGCCACCAAGAGTCCCCGGTCCCCCACAAGACTCGAATAAAACCGGGGGAAGCTGCTTCCAGCCCAGCTGAAGAGTGTTTCCATTTTTAGCTTCCCTCCTCATTTGGGGGTTGGAGAAACCTGGTCCAGTAGAAGGGATCTCTTCCATGGCTGGAGGGTAGAACAGGGTGGATTTTAAGGACCCTCCCAACCCAAACTGGTCGGGGATTCCATTATTTTGATATAGATGTAACAAAATGAGGTACCTGGGTCCTGATCCCAGGAGTATCCCTCCTGTAAACTGAAATTCCCTTTGCAGAAAGCCTGTGGGATGTAGATGATCCCAGCACACCTCAAGGGGTGGAGGAAAAAGCTGCTCTCAGGTGTTTTAGAGCCAGACCGAACCCCTGCTCCCCTCAGAACCGGGCTGGGGGCGAGTTCCAGCTCTGCTGCAGGCTCTGGGAGAGGACTGAGCTGTGGGAAAGGGATAGGGATGGATCTCCTGGCCCCGGGGCACGACAATGACCTGGGCTGCCCCTGTAATTTCCATTCCTGTGGGACCCCTTGGCCGTGCGGGCAGAGCCGGGAGCCGCCGATGGATCCAGCGCGGTGCCGGCCGTGGGCAGCTCCCGTTCCCGGGGGAGCGGGGACAGAGCGGGGACAGAGCGGGAGCCGCCGCCGCTGCCACTCCCAGGAGGAGCCTGGCAGGGGAATCGGCGCGGAGGGAGCGGAGCCATCGGCAGGAAAACGGGCTGGGAACACCCGCGGCACCGGGGATCCATCCCGGGCTGCAGACCCACGGTACCGCCCCACCTGCTGCTCTCAGCACAGCCGGCATTTCCGTGAGGGGATTTCTGAGATCGGGGCTACCCGGGGCTGCTTTCCCTGGGCAGATGCTGCTGTGCCGTCCCGCGGAGCTGCTGGGCACCCCCTGGGTGCTCCTCGCAGGTAAGGAAAGCCCGGTTGGGCTGGGATGGGCTGGGCTGGGCTCCTCACCCCTTCCACAGCCCTTTGGAGAGAGCGTGGGGAGCTCTGGGCAGGGCGTTTTGGGTGGGTAAAATGTTTAACGTGGAAGGCAAAGCTGTGTTTGCCCAAGGAGAGAGGTGGTGGAAGAGCCACGCACAGCTCCGGGGATAAAGTCTGCTCTAGCCAGATTTATAGTGGGGCTGATAGATGTGCTCACACAGAAATGTCGGTATATATGTTAATGTCTGTGTTTGTGTTAAAAATAGATATGTAAAAATATTTGATGTTTTTAAAAGCACAAATTTTGTTTCTGTTAAACTCGTGTGAGCATTTTCACTGTGCTCCCTTAAATAGTCACTGGCTGCTTTGAAACACAAACCGTGGAATAACAGGAGGGTTTGGGTTGAAAAGGAACCTTGAAGTTCCTCCCATTCCATCCCCAGGTTGCTCCAAGCCCATCCAGCCTGGCCTTGAACACTTCCAGGAATGGGGCAGCCACACCTGCTCTGGGCAACCTGTGCTAGATCCAAATACACAAAGATTTTCAGGACATCTAAAAAAGAAAGGAAGCCCATTACCCTACAGCTTGATTTTGGGATGATGTCAGTGAGCTCTCTGTCTGTAGGATGAGTTTTGGCCATTGCAGCTGCAAGAGATGAAGTGTTTTCCTCTTTTCTTCAGCTCATTGTTCTGTTTTCTGTAAACAGTGTTTTCTCAGCAGAAAAAGGAAAATTTTTCAGAGAATAAGAATTTTTAATCATTAAATTGTATTTTCTTCCTCCACATCTACAGTTTGGGGGGCAGGAGGGCATGAAAACAGCTGCCTTTCAAGGTTATAAGAGTGAGAAATTAAAATCACCTGATGAACTTGACTGTACCTGGATTGTCACACTTCTTTTCCCTCCCACCTGCGTTGCACCATCCCCAGTGGGAGCAGCAGGAGTTTCCAGGGCAGTTTGCCTGGCAGGTGCAGGGGGAACGCAGGTGAACAGGTGCTTATCAGGGCAGGCTGAGACAGGGCTGAGAGCAAACACAGCCTGTGAGGATCCCTGGCCTCTGCCCAGCTCTGCAGCCACAGGGGCTGGGGAGCCTCCCCTGCCTCTCCTCTCTCCTGGAATCACCTTCACTGGGGATGGGGTCTGGCAGCTGTGACCTTCCCACAGCAGCTCCCCCCTAAGTCCTGGAGCACCTGCCAGAGCCCAAGTTGTGACAAGCCCAGAAATTTTGGGCAGAAATCCTGCACTGTGGGGGGCACGTGGATGCCTTCAGCCCCAAACAAGACCAGGAATTTTGTGGCTGTCCCATTCCTGGGAGTGTTCAAAGGCAGGCTGAGCAGGGCTTGGAGCAGCCTCCTCTAGTGGAAGGTGTCCCTGCAGATGGCAGCGCTGGAATGAGACGGGCTTTGAGCTCCCTTCCAACCCAAACCTTTCCAGGGTTCTCTGAATTGGGAATGAGATGTGGAAATTAAGTCAGTACAACAAAAACTCGGGTAGGAGAAGCTCATTCCACTCCTCTGCCATGGGCAGAGACACTTTTCCCCAGAGCAGCCCCTCTCTTCCCTCCAGGGCTGCTGGTGTCGTTCCCTCCAGCTCTGGGAGCAGCGGGAGCTGTCCACAGGGCCACTGCTGTGGGATCCTCGGTGCTGCTCCCTGGGCCAGACAACGTCACCCACAGCAATTCCGTGTGCTGGGAATTCCTCAATGGCACCGGCCCCCAGCCCATCCTGCAGCACCAGGGCGGGCCCCACGCCCCAGCCATCCACGCTCCCTACACAGGACGAGCCGTTTTCCATCCATCCAATGGATCTCTGCTGCTGCAGGATGCCCAGGAAAGTGACAGTGGCACCTACAGAGTGACTGCCAACGCAGGAGACAGAAAGAGCCTGGAAATGCAGCTGGAAGTGCTCCGTGAGTGGAGGGTGTGGGAGGGAGGAGCGGGGTGATGGATCCAAGCAGAATCTCTCTGTACATGTACCAAGAGCCAGGGCAAAGGGGTTGGGGAGGGATTTGAGCAAAGGGCCAGTCCTGAGCTTGTTTGCACCTGTCAGGTGTGGAGACAGCAGCAAGAGATCTTGGAAAGAGGTTCCCAACCTGTCCTAGGGGAACAAATCTGGAAGTGCTGCCCAGTGAGAGCTTCCAGGGGCCTGGCTGGGACAGAGGGACAAGTTCCATCCTGGAAAGGCAATTCCATCCCTTGTTTCCCACACTTCAATGCAGGGATGGAGAGACTGGTGGGAGGATAAAGGGATGGCAGAGTGGCTGGTAGGATGATGGAGGGACCAGTAGGGTGAAGGGGCTGATGCAGGGACAGGTGTGAGGATGGAGGAACTGGGGAGGTGGTGGAGGAAGCAGAGGGACAACAGAGGGACTGGTGGGTTGCTGTGACTCTGCCACCTGCAGGATCCCTCCCCCCAGCACTTTGCCAGGGGACACCTGGCAGAGCCAATGGAGCTGAGGTTCCTGGAGAAGCCACCACCCCTCAAGGCCAGGCTGTCCTGTTTGCCCTCTGCAGGCACCAGCTGCCAACACAGAGAGAAGAGGCATTGAAATGGCCACAAGTCCCTCCTCAGCACTGCTTCAGCAATTCCCTTCATTTGCTCTGGCTCATCTCACCAGTCACACCATGGCCATAATGCCACCACAGCCCTTCACCACCCACCTCTCCTTCCAACCACACACAATCCGAGTGGGATCTGCTGCCTTCTCTGCTATTTTCTCATTTCCTGATGCATTTCAAAGTGCTCTGTACTTACCCACATCCATTAAAGCAGTGATTCAACTGGGAAAAAAACCAGTCCTGGAAAGCACAGCAGCAGGATGGCTTTCCCAAGGGAAAGGCACCTGTGACCACGCTGTGGCTGATGCTGTGGTGGCAATCGCAACCCAAGTGCCCATCAGGGATGCTCCGGGTCACATTCACTGGCACAGATCCCCAGAGAAGCTGAGGCTGCCCCTGGATCCTTGGAAGTGTCCAAGGCCAGGTTGGACAGGGCTTGGAGCAGCCTGGGACAGTGGAAGGTGTCCCTGCCATGGTAGGGGGCAGAATGGGATGAGCTTTAAGGTTCCTTCCCACCCAAACTATTTTGTGATTCCATGTCTGAGAGAAGTGCTGGGGTCTCTGTTTCCTTTCCAGAGCCTGTGTCCCGCCCTCAGCTCCGGACCAGCAGTCTCCTGGCTCGGGCCACTGGCCAGGTCATCTGTGAGGTGGCAGAGGGCAGAGTGGACACCATCACCTGGAAGAAGGATGGGCAGCCCCTTCTCCCAGACAGAGTTTCCCAGCTGTCCAGCAGCTGCAGTGTTCTGTACCTGAGGCCAGCCAAGAAGTCGGACTGCGGCTCCTATTCCTGCAATGCCAGCAACGGGATCAGCTGGCAAGAAACCTCCCTGGAGGTCACCATTGAAGGTCTCACCACCCTCTGCTCCTCCTGCCCTCCACCCTTCCCTGGGGATGTCTCAGAGGTTCCATCCAATCCCTCAGCCTCCATCCCCCGTGGTGTGGCTGCCCTCCCCGAGAGGCAGTGTCCACATGCTGCTGCCAGGAGCTGCCCATCCTGGGATGATCAGAGCAGTTCCCTGCTCTGATCCCACCAAGGCACAGTCCTCGCAGGAGACTGGTCGTTCCCTCTTGGGGCAGGTCCAAAACAATGGCCCTTGGCCAAGGGCATGCTGAGCAGGACATGGGCAGGAGGGTGGCCAGGAAGTCTGTCGGGAGCACCCACCCCAGGCTGGACATGGCATGGAGTGTATTTGGCCACCAGCTGGCAAATAAATGAAATCAAATAAATGGAATGGAGGCCCCTTGCAGCCACCAGAGCCAAGGGGCTGGTCCTGCTGATGTCCCATCTCCTGCCCTTTGGGGTTGCTCTTTTCCAGGTCTCTCCCGTCGCTTGAAGCACATCCTGAGGATGGCAGTGATAGCCGTGGTCTTCGCTGTTGTCTCAGCGTGGGGATTAATTATTCCAGTCTGCCAGTCTGAAAAGCTCAGGATAAGTGAGCTGGGGGGAGCGGGACCCCATTTCCCGTGTCTGATGGGGGAGAGCAAAGAGCATTGCTCTGGGAACCCCCAGATCCTGGGATATCCTACAGCATCTGGGTGGGGATGGGCTGCACCCCACCACGAGGAAGGGGTGATGGCTGACACGGGGTTCCCAGGGCTCACAGCAGTCACCCCCCTCTGCTCTGGGTTTTCAGGGGGGGAGCTCTGGAGGTGGCTCAGCTCCTACACCTGCGGGCTGGTGTGCATCGCCTGCATCCTGGATGGCACCGCTGGCATCCTCTGGATGTGGGAGGAAGGTCAGAGGGGGCTCTGGGGAGGTTTGGAGGGAGCGGGGACAGACCCCATGGGAGATGCAGAGTCCAGTGGGGCCCAGAGAGGAAGGCAGTGAGGGACAGGGAGTCATGCCATGGAACGTGGGGGACAGACCTGTCCAGAGCAATACATGATCCATGTGTGATCTCCATTTATGATCTCCAGGTCTGGGGGAGCCTGGACCACTATGTGCATTACACAGCCCCCCTCCCCCAGGACAATTAATACAGTTGTTCCCCTTTTCCCAGAGCCCTTTCCCAGGATGAGTCCCAGCAGGACAGTAAAATGATCAGAGAATGGAGAGGCTGCAAGGAAAGTCTGGAAGTCAGAGGAGGGTGGGGAAGGGATGTAATGCCCAGGTGTTGAAGGGGGTGGGCAATGGAACATCGGGGTCTCTGCCTCGTCCCGTTGTCTTTCAGGCCCTTCTTTGGCTGTCATACTGCCCGAGATCACCCTGAGCTACCTCAGCGTGGTGAACTTCCTGGGTGCCACCACCGTGATTTTCCAGCCTACACATTTCAGCCGCCTGAAGAGCAAAAAGGGTGAGCAGTCCCACCAAGGATGGACCAAACTGGTCCACAGGGAGGTTATTCTGCCCAAAACATCATGCCTAACATTTTAAAATGAGAACTCCTGTGCTGACTCAGGCTGGTGGATCCCTTGCCAGTGCCTGGTGAGGCCAGCCCTGCACCCACACCTCTGGGCACTGACCCACATCTCCTTTTGCCGTGCCCCTCTGCAGCACAGCGCACCATGGGCTACTCCGCGCCAGGGGCCGTGGTGGCCGTGGTGCTGAGCAGCACCTTCCTCATCAGGAGCATCTACCACCGCCACGGTGAGCAGAGATCCTCCAAGAACACAGCTCATGAAACCCCCACATCAATTCAGCTGCTAGGCCTCCAAGGACAAACCCAACCAACCAGGAGATTCGGGGAAGTGAAATCTTGGCAGGAGCAAAATCCAGTTTCAACATCATCCACCTATTTTATTTTCTATTTTTTATGTGTTTGTGCTTTCATGGTGGCAACCTGCCTTCCTCGTTTCCCTGCCCCTGCCGTTCTGTCCGGCGGCAGAAGAAGGATGCGCGGAGTTCATGGACGTGACCATCCTGGTGAGCAGCGCAGCGGCCGTGTCGGCGCTCCCGCTCCTCGCCATTGGCCTCTGCTGTAAGTCTGCTCCTCCTTCCCCCTGCAGCCCCTCCCTGCGCCCCGGGGTCCCCGCACCACTCAGCAGGAATTGTTTAAAAGTGGGATATCTGGCTTTTGTGAAGGCCCCGTGTTTAATGGTTCTCACTGTTTCCCTCCCTGGGAAGCCCCAAGGACTGTACTCCAAATAAAACATCCAGGGACTGCGTCCCACATACAACACCCCAGGGACTCTACCCCAAATAAAACATCCAGGGACTGTACCCCAAATAAAACATCCAGGGACTGCATCCCAAACACAACACTCCAGGGACTGCGTCCCACATACAACACCCCAGGGACCGTACCCCAAATAAAACATCCAGGGACTGTACCCCAAATAAAACACCCCAGGGACTGCATCCCAAACACAACACCTCAGGGACTGCATCCCAAATACAACACCCCAAGGACTGTATCCCAAATACAACATGCCAAGGACTGTACCCCAAATACAACACCCCAGGGACTGCGTCCCAAATACAACACCCCAAGGACTGTATCCCAAATACAACACCCCAGGGACTGTACCCCAAATAAAACACCCCAGGGACTGCATCCCAAACACAACACCCCAGGGACTGCATCCCAAACACAACACCTCAGGGACTGCATCCCAAATACAACATCCCAGCGACTGCATCCCAAATACAACAAACACCCCAGGGACTGTATCCCTATAGAACACCCCAGGGACTGTATCCCTATAGAACACCCCAGGGACTGCATCCCAAACACAACATGCCAAGGACTGTATCCCAAATACAACACCCCAGGGACTGTACCCCAAATAAAACACCCCAGGGACTGTACCCCAAACACAACACCCCAGGGACTGTATCCCAGGTACAACACCCCAGGGACTGTATCCCAAATAAAACACCCCAGGGACTGTATCCCAGGTACAACACCCCAGGGACTGTACCCCAAATACAACATCCCAGGGACTGTATCCCAAATAAAACACCCCAGGGACTGTACCCCAAACACAACACCCCATCCTTGGTGCCTCTCACACCTTCTCCTGATCTGGCACAGATTTGTCTTTTGCACGTCACACGGTGCAGGGCTGTAGCAAGGACCATGATGTCTCTTGGATGGACAAAGCCAGGTAGGTCCTTTGTTCTTATTTTCCACATAAATTCCAATTTTCCACATGAATTTGCACATCTTGAAGCAAAAGAAGCAGGATATGGAAACTGTCCTGTGTTTTAGTTTAAGGCCCAGACCCCAAGAAAGATTCAGCCCAGCACTGCCCTCTAGCCCTTAGGTTCTTGCTGGGTTCAGGGGGAGGCTCTGGTGGGGTCCCCATCCAGCAAAGCACTTGAGAGCCCACTCAAAACTCTCCTTTATGGCCTCAACCTGAAGTTTTTAAGCCTTCATTCCTCCTGGATTCACGGATTAACAGAATGGTTTAGGTGGAAAGGGAATTCTAAGGTTACCCAGTGCCACCCCTGCCATGGCAGGGATACCTCCCACTGTCCCAGGCTGCTCCAGCCTGGCCTTGGGCACTGCCAGGGAGCCAGGGGCAGCCACAGCTGCTCTGGGCACCTGAGCCAGGCCTGCCCACCCTGCCAGGGAACAATTTTGTTGCTCAGCATGTTCCCCCTTCTCTTCCTTCCAGGTCCCTCGAAATGTCTCAGCCAGGCACCAAGGACACCATTCCCAGCTGAGATCCATGTGGGTGTCTCTCACTTGGCCAAGCCAGCCCAAGCCCTCCCCCAGGTTTAGTGGGTTCAGGAGTCTCAGTTTTGGTTCCTCTGTCATCTTCATAATAAATGTCCACGAAATTAACCTGATTCTGCCTTTTTTAATAATAAATCAGACCCAGAGGGGGGCAAATGCACATTTCCCCCATTCTTTCTGCAGAAAACCAAAGGCTGAAGTAGGGAAGCCCCTTTAGCAGCAGCTGCAGGAGTCCCTCACTGGTTTATCTTTATTTAATGTTTACAACAATTTAGAGCTATTTGTGTAAGATATACCTGGGAGTAGCATGAAATACTTTTCTGGGAGTAACCCTGTTGTAACTTGAAATAGATTCTGGCTTTACCAGTAGTAAAGGCGGAGGAAGGACATGAAGGCACAAAAACCAGGGTGGGAGGAGGTGGATGCTGTCAACAGCTCTTCCTCAGGTCCATCCCAGGGTGTCTGACACACTCTGGGATTTATTTACTCCATACATCGTACTCAGCCTGTGCCAGGGGCTGTTTGTGCCGGCTGTCACAGCTCACTGAGCTGTTTCCTGCAGCCCAAGGGAGCCTTTCCCAACCACAAACTGCTGCTGAGCACAGCCCTGCACCCACAGGCCCCCAGATGAACCCCAAAAAGCACCCCTGGGGCAGCCCTGACCCAGCTCCTTGGAAGGCAGCTCCTCCCCAGGCACTGCCAGGGCAGCTGCCAGGCTCCCATGACTCAGGGAGCAGGGCCAGGTTAAAAATACCCTCACCCCGATTTGGAGCAGAGTTGTTGGGCTGTTCTTAACCCCAGCTGAGTCCCTCGGGCTGCCATTGCCACAGGAGGAGGTGAGGGAGGGGATGGGGGTGCAGGAACCCCACAAGGGGAGTAAATGATGTGCTCAAGAGGAAGGGATCATCCCCCAGAGTTGGACACCAGGACAAATCCAGCATTCCCAGCTCTGCCACCAGCCACGTCCCACCAGGGGCTGATTCCTACCCCAGGCTCCAGCTACCCCAAACATCACAGCAATACCCTCTGGGATAACACACACTCTTTATTAGCAGCAACAGACATCAACAAATCACAAAGTCTCCAAAACCATTCACAGACAACTCCCCAAAACATTTAGAGAAGTATTTCTTGTAAAACATGTGGCTACCTTTTACACCCTCAAGTGCAACAGAGAACATGACAATCTGCCCTGCAGCTTCCAACACGGCTGGAATCTCATTTATTCCACCCAAACTCCTCTGCTTCCTTTAATGGCTCCACAAAAGCCAAGGCTGAGATGGCCCCTTGCTAACAGCCCCTGAATCTCCCAGTGATCTCTCCTGGAATTTTCCAGTTTGCCTTTGAGAGGTCCCCAGCCTGCTCCAGAGGTGCTGGGGACTGGCTCAGGGAGGGCCCTGGACCTGGGATTGCCCCCTCAGATTAAGAGGAGGTGCAAATGTCCCAGGGTGATCAACAGTGGGGTCCAGCACCTGGGAAAGCACCCAGGTCTCTCCAGGCTGGGGACGTCTGCTCTGCCTCCAGGCTCAGCCGAAGGAGTGACATCCCCTCCACAGCCAAGCCTAGGAGAGCCCTGCAGTGGCAGCACGGGGAGGGACAGGACAGCAGGGGACAGCATGGGACAGGAGCAGGGCTCCCTGCATCTAGCCAGGCCAAGGCCGGTGTCACCTGCACGAGCAGCAAATGGGAAGGACGAGCTCCACCAGCACTGGTGCTGGGAAGAGGAGGGGATGTCCCCAGGGATATCCCCAGATCCTGCAGGGCTGGAAGAGATGGGCTCAGGAGCATCCCCACCTCAGGCAGCTGCAGGATTTCCCTGGGATCTGCTGTCAGAAACTGAACTCCGTTGCTGCTCCCCCATTCCCTGCCAGCTCCTGATGCCTCTGCTCCCTCCAGCTGCACACCCTGCACAGTCCTGCCCTTCCTCCTCCCTCCAAGGGTCACACGGAGCAGGATGCCCAGAGCCTCAGCCCCTGCACCCCCTGGCACACCCCTGGCACAGCAGGACACCGGGAGGCCCCGGGGAGGCAGGGCTGGCACTGCAGCACCTCCCAGCAGCCCCAGGACTGTGGATGTGCCCAGCGGCTCTTTCCAGAGCCAAGAGCCCATTGAGGCCTCTGCAGGAAGCCAGGAGGGTGGAGGGAGGGAGCAAGTGCATCCCTCTCCCCAGGGATGCACAACAGGAAGAGCAGGACAACATAGAAATACTCCAAACCAGTGTTTTCCAAGAAAATATTTGCAGGATCTGGCAGCTTGAACATTTCCCAGGTGAGCCCAGGAGAGGCTGGGATGGGATGGGATACCTGGCACTCCCAGCAGTATCCATCACCAGGGTCACCAGGGAAGAGCAACAGCAGGGCTGGCCCAGCTCTACCTGCAAGGACAGAGGGCCCCACGTGAGCCATGTCCTGGGCACTTGGACCCCTCCAGGGCCTCAGCCAGCTCAGGGACCACACTGGCAGTGGCAGCACCAGGAGGTCTGGACTTCTGCCCTACTCCAGATTCCAGGAGCTACCCTGGCCAATTTATCTGTCTGGAGGTCCCTGGGTTCTGGCAGCACAAGACACCTGAGAGCTCCTTGTTTGTAACCTGCCACCTCATGGGATGGGTTTTCCATCCTTATCCTCTCCATCCTTACCCTCACCCTCCAGGAAGCTCCAGTGAACAGCCTGAGTTTGTTTGTGGTCACAGAGAAGGAGTGATTTCTGAGAAAATCTAAAGGATCACTCACTTCCCAGAAACCTCTGGAGTATTCAAATCCCACCCATTACTCAGAGCTAAGGTAACCAGGAGTGTCAGGTTCTGGGTGGAGGAATCAGGAATATTTCCAGAGTTAGGATTAAACAGAGGAGGCAGCAAACCCTTTGAGCCTCCAGGGTGGGAGAGCAGCCTCTTACTAGAGAGGCTGGAATAGCACCCTGACCTCTCCTATTTCTCCATCTCCATTGGATCCAGCCAAGGATAAGTTTGGGCTTGTAGACAGAAAATTTTGGCTGGAGCAAGGGGGCCACCCCAAGAGGGGGCTGGAGGCATCTTACCAACAGTAGTCACTGTTCTCCTTCTCCCTTCTCCAGCACCAGACAAAGACACCTGGGGACAAAGCAGCAGCATCAGAAAATCCCAGAACCGTTTGGGTTGGAGGAACCTTCAAAGCCCATCCAGCTCCTACCCCTGCCATGGGCAGGAAGAACTTCCACTAGCCCAGGCTGCTCAGAGCCCCACCACCACCATCATCAATGCAGGCCAGCATGACCTCCTTGGACTGGGGACACTCTGCTGGAAACAGCAGCTGTGACAAAACCCAGCCCCTGCCCACGGGATGCCAGGGTGGGAGAGGCAGGTCCTGGCAGGGATGTGCCACATGGGACCCCTTCACCCACCTCTGGTGGCCACAGCACCCACCAGCCAGAAACCGGGCAGAGCCACCTCAGCACCCACCTGCCCACCCCAGCACCCACCTGCGATCAAGCCGATGATGACACAGGTCATGACCACAGGCAGCACCACGTGTGCAGAGTCTGCAAAGGGGACAACACAGAGCCTCTGCACCAGAGCAAATTTAACCCACTCACAGCCTCCCAGCAAACCTGCCTGCTCAGCACAGGCAGGGAGACAGAATCCCTTAATCTGGGGCTGTCCCCCTGGTTTTTCCCGGGCAGGGGAAGGAATGCACTCACGGTGGACCTTGAGCAGGAAGGAGGTCTCGTTCTGGCTCACGGCGTTGCTCACCACGCAGGTGTAGTAGCCGCTGTCGCTGATGGACACCCGCAGGATGACGAGCGTGGTGTTCTCCACAAACTGGATGCGCTCACTTTCCACGAGCGGCTGCCCATTTTTCATCCACCAGTAGGCGTCTGCCGTCCCGTGCACCACGCTGCAAACCAGTTTGGTGTTGCCTCCTTCCTTCACCAAGGAGTCGCCCACAATTTGTGGCGGGGACAGCGGCTCTGGGAGAGGCAGAGGCAGCGTCAGCGCTCGAAGCCGTGGCAATCCCGGCTCCCGGGCACGGAGCAGGGCTGACCGCGGCAGCACTCACCCACAACGCGCAGATGGAACCAGGCCGTGGCCTCCTCCTGGGCCCTGAGGCGGTAGAGGCGGCTGTCCCCGCGCTGCAGCACCACCTGCAGCGACAGGTTGGACTCGTTGAACGTGGCGCGGTTCTCGAAGAGCCGGGACACGTTGGGGGGGTGGCGGAAGCCGTAGGTGAGGATGACCCCCTCCTCCGAGCCCGCCCGGTACTCCCAGGCCACGGCGCGGCTGCCGCGCAGCGCCGGGGCCGTCAGCAGCACGGTGCAGCCCACGGCCGACACCAGGCTGCCCGCGGCCGGGCGCAGGTCGGCCGAGTAGCAGGGAGCGAGCGTGCGGGCTGCAAGAGAAACAGGAGTCACCCCACAGCCGCGGGGACCCCAGCTCATCCACCTGCGAGGTGCTGCAGGAGCCCTTCCTGCCTCAGCCGCGGAGGGAATTATTTATAGAATCATGAATCATGGAAGGGTGTGGGTTGGAAGGGACCTTAAAGATCACTCTGCTTCATGGGCAGGGACACCTCCCACTGTCCCAGGCTGCTCCAAGCCCAAATGTCCAACCTGGCCTGGAACACTGCCACGGATAGTGCAGCTACAGCTGCTCTGGGAAACTTCTGCCAGGGCCTCACCACCCACACAGGGAAGAATTTTCCCCAATATCCCATCTTACCCTGCCCTCTGTCAGCGGGAAGGCATCTCCCCTTGTCCTGCCCCTCCATCCCTTGTCCCAAGCTCTCCTGGAGCCCCCTTAGGCCCTGGAAGGGGCTCTGAGGAGCCTGAAAGGGGCTCTCCTGGATCCTTCTGTTCTCTGAGCCCCCAGCTCTCCCAGCCTGGCTCCAGAGGGGCTCTGGGCCTCGGAGCAGCTCCGTGGCCTCCCCTGGGCTCTCTCCAGGTCCCTCCTGTGCTGGGCCCAGGGCTGGGGCAGCTCTGCAGCCGGGGTCTCGCTGAGGGGCAGAGGGGCTGAATCCCCCCTTGCCCACGCTTTGGCCGGGCCCTGCTGAGCTTTTCACCCACCCACAGCCCCAAATGTCAGCAGGGCCATGGAAATGCTACCTCCTGCTTTAGGGGGCACAGACGGAGCTGTGGGACCCCCGGGCACAGCCCCCCCCCGCGGGGCCCTGCCGGGAACCCGCGCTGAGAGCCGAGAAAAGCCGCAAGTCCCTTCCCGACCTTCCCCTAAAAGCTTTTCTCCGGGATTAAGGCGTGCCCGAGCCTGGAGTCTTAAATCAGGCGCCAGGAAAAGCTCCCCAAAGGCGGGAGTGGCTCCATGAGGGGGGGACAGAGGGTCCCGCCCGCCTCCCCCCGCGACCCAGCTCGGCCAGACCTGCCCAGAAGGGCCGGGGCAGAGCCGGGCACCCGGGCGGGACCGACCCGTCCCGGCCACCCCGGCCCCGGGGCTGACACTCGCCTGTGACCCCCGGGGCGGCCGCGGCGCTGCCGGGGGCGAGCAGGAGGGGGAGGAGGAGGGGGACGGGGAACATCTGCGGGGCCGCGGGCGACAGCTCCGCCACCGGCCTGGGGCAGCTCGTCTGGGCGGGACCGCGCGGGGCCTGCCCGCTCTCCGCCCCCTGCTCCTCTCCTCCTCCTGCTCCTCTTCCCCTCTCCTCCCCTCCCCTTCCCTCCTCTCCCTCCCTTTCTTCCCTTCTCGTCCTCGCCTCCTCTTCTCTCCTCTACTCCTCCTCCTCCTCTTCTTCTATTTTCCTCCCGCCTTTCTCCTTCTCTCCGTTCCCCTCTTCTTCCCTTCCCCTCCACTCCTTTCCCTCTTCTCTCCCTTGCTCCCTTCCTCCTCTGTTCCTCCTTCCCCTCCGTCCCTCTCCCCTTTACAGGACTTCCAAACCCAACACACAGAACCCCCCAAGGTGCTGCCTCCTCCCGTCCCTCCTCTGCCTGTCACGGTGTAAAACCCCCAAATCCCAGCTCGGAGGCACCGGGGGAATGGCCTCACCCTGTCCCCTCTCCTCAGGATCCCACCTCGGCCACAAAACCCGGGGCTTTAACCTGGAGCAGCCCTTCCCGCTCCCGGCAGGGCTGTGGGAAGGACGGAACGCGGCTGGGGCGCTGCTCCTGCCGGAGAGTCACCTCGGAATCTCCAGGCGGCATCGGGACAATGTTTTTCTCCTTCCGCAGGAGCTTGGGCAGCTTGGGAAGTGCTGGGGGCTTTGTGGCAGGGAAAAAAAAAATCCCCTGGGGAGGTTCTCCGTGAGGACACCAACAGGAGTAACGGGGACACAGGTGTGGGCAGGCAGGAGCCCACGCAGCCATCCCGATCCCACTAGAGGGAGCGAGGAGATCAGCTGTGCCAGGGGCCGCTGGGAGCGGGGAGCCCAGCCCAGGGAGGGAGCTGCAGCAGAACTTGCCTCTAATTGCCTGTCATTGTGTCCGTCGTTGTGTCTGTCACTGTGTCTGTCCTTGTGTCTGTCATTGTCTGTCATCCATCGCCGGAGTGCGGGGACGCTCCTGGCCGGGGTGTGGATGTCTCGGGAGCTGCTGTCCCGCCTTGGGATGTTCCAGAGGCTGCTGCTCCTCATCCCTCCTGGGAAAGCTCGGTCCAGCGTTTTATGGGGCTCCTCCATCCATCCCTTCCCTGCCAAACTCCCACCAGCAGCACAGGGAGTGCCCCTGGGTCCCCACAGAGCCCTTCTGCTCCTCTTTTCCCTCTCTCCCTGTGCCTTGGCTCACAACCTCCACCAGCCAGAGGCCAGGAATGGCTGTGAGGATCAGCCTGTGTCCGTCCAAGCCAATGTCCTGTCCCACTTGGGTGACCAGCCCTCCCTCCATCCCTCCAGCTGGCACGTGTGAGCCTGGAGCAGCTCCGATGCCACCAGGCAGGGAATGTCTCCACCTCCTCTGTGATAACAGGGACAGACAAACATAGCCCACGGGCAGGAGACAGCCAGGGACGGGCTGGGCTGCTCCCAGGGTTGCAGGGAGGAGGTTGGACGCCTGAGCCTCCCGCTGGAAGTGCGGTGTGATCAGGAAGAGGTTTTTCCCGAAAACCATCTCAGCACGGGAACTGATGGGTTCTGATCGAAAGACAAACATCTGAGGGCACATTCCAGGGAGGTTACAGCACTCCTGAGCTGCACGCGATGACTTCACGTCGCAGGGGCTGCTGTTTCCCGAGGGAGGACCGTGTGGTCAGCCCTGTTTGGAGTCATCAGCTGCTGGAGCCAGTGCCGGGCTGGGCTGAGAGGAGCCGGCCCTGGGACCGCCCCGGGAGGCGCATCCTGCGCTGAGCCAGCTCAGGGGGTCTGCCTTGGCCATCCCAGGAAACACGGAGAACAACTACAATTGCACGTTCCACCATCCTGCCCGAAGCAAACTGAAGCGAATCCAAGGGACAGGCTGGGAAATCCCAGATGCAGCTCCATGTCCCTGTTGGCATCTCCTGCTGAGTTTCCCCCATCCCAGCCTCACTGAGAGCACCAGGAAACACCAACAAACCCCTCTCCTGCTCCCCTGCACTTGCTCTGCACCACAGGCACTGAGGAAACAGATTTCCAGGTTCTGCCTGACCCGGCTCTCCCAGTGCACAGACCAGGAAACATTAGAAGAGAAAAACAACTCCTCAGCCAGGACTGAGGCATGCTTTTCCCCCTGGCCCCCACCCAATTTTCTCTGCACTGTTCCAGTTCTGGTCTGCCCTGACTCACAGACAAACCTTCTCTCTCCAAGAGAGCAGCTCCAGGCTCCAGTGTTCTGACTGCTCCTGGTTTCCCTCTGCCCCTCCTGTCCCATCCCATGGAGAGCACGCAGAGCAGTGGTCCCAGGTTCCTTCAGCACAAACATCTATGCCCCAAATGGCAAATCATAGAACTGTGGGATGCTTTGGTTTGGAAGGGATCTGAAACCCATCCCATTCCCCATTCCACCCCCTGCCATGGACAGGGACACCTTCCACTAGAGCAGGCTGGCAGCTGTTCCCCAGGTGTCCCCTTTGCAGCTCTTCCCCCCTCACCTGGCTCAGCAGGTCCTGAGCCCTTTTCCTGAGAACAACCAAGAGGGTTGATTTATCAGGGGATTTTTTTCAGACATAATTAGTCACCTCCCTCCCTCCCAGACCAGCCCCCTTCCCAGACTCCATGGAAGTCATCTCGCCTGGGGAAAGATCTCCGTGCCAGGGCAGGGATGGGGCTCTGGCACTGGGCTGGCAGAGAGGCAGGGAAATCAGTCCTGAGCCTGGAAGATGCTTTGGGGTGGGTGGGAGATCCCCTGCTCTGAGCCTCGGCTTCATGGTGCTTCTGGGGACACTGCAGGGTCAGACGTCCTGGGGAGGGGACAGCCCCCGGGGCAGCCACCTCCATGATGGTCTGGGGGCTGCTGAGCTGCCTGGGCTCTGGGCTGAGGCCACCACCCTCCCCAGGGCCCAGCAGGACAGGAGGGAGCGGTTCTGTAGGGACACCAGTGCTCCTGTCCTTTCTCAGGTCTCACTTTCATGTCACAGGTAACAGCACCTGGAGCCACAGACTCACCTGGGCACGGAGCCGCCACGGCAGCAGCAGGGAGCAGCAGCTTGTCCCACCTGCCTGCTTTCAACCTGCTCCACGTTTCTCTTGTGGAGCAGTGGGAATGTGACCCAGCAGCAGGACAGAGCCTCGGGCTCAGCAGCGATGGGCAGCCCTGTGCCCACTCCAGGAGGGCACAGTGGGCACGGCCTCCCCAGAAAGGCCTCCAGGAGATGCTCAGAGCTCTTGCCCCCCTGTCCTGCAAACCTGCACCTCTCTGAGCCTTTGCTGGTGGCCAGAGCTGATGTGAGGCTTATCACCAAAACCTGGCTCGGGTCGTGTCCTCCAGCCCTAAGACCTTCTGTTCTCAGCCCCGGGGTCTTCTCACCTGGGGTCACCCCAGCAGCTCCCACACTGTCCTGTGATGGTGGCATGAAGCATATTCATAAATCATGGTATGGCTTGGGTGGGAAGGAACTTTAAAGCACACCCAGTGCCACCCCTGCCATGGCAGGGACACCTCCCACTGTCCCAAGCTGCTCCAAGCCCCAGTGTCCAGCCTGGCCTTGGGCACTGCCAGGGATCCAGGGGCAGCCACAGCTGCCTGGACCTGCCCCACTCCTAGAGGAGAATATGTTCCCAATATCCCATCCATCCCTGCCCTCTGGCAGAGTGAAGCCATTCCCTGTGTCCTGTCTCTGTGTCCCCGTGAAGTGACACTCCGGGGCTCTCTGGGGACAGGCACCGTCCCCGCGGCCCCGCTGCCTCCCGAGCCGCAGCCCCGGTGCCACCATCGCCCCCGGTGGCCACGGGAGACCCCGCCCCTTCAGCCACAGGCCACGCCCCCAAGCCCGCCCCCCGCCCCGTCCGCCCGTCCGTCCCGCCGCGCTCGCGCCCGGGGCAGCGGGACCGGGACCGGGCCGGCCATGGCCCCGCACCCGCCCGGCGCCGGGCAGTACCTGCGCTCCGATAGCGGCGGCTCCGACACTCCCATGCTGCCCGAGGGCGCCGCTGCCGGGCCCGCTCCCGGTCACTGTCCCGGTGCCGCTGCCGCTCCGGACGGCGGCCCCGGTGCGGCGCGGGGGCAGCGGCGGCGGCGGTGCGGGCCGCTGTGGGGCAGCGTGGCCGTCATGGCTATCCTGGCGCTGCAGATCGCCTCCACCACCGGCCTCTTCGTCTACTTCACCATGGCCATCTCCAAGGTGAGCTTTGTCCCGGGACCGGAGCGGGGCTGCGGCCCCGGGTGTCCCGGCGGCTGCGGGAGGGCTCTGCCCGCTCCCGGACCTCGCCTCTGCCCATCGGGCACGGCAGCGACCGGGACGCCAGGGAGCCGCGGGTCCAGGTGCGGGCCGCGGGGCGGGCACTGCCCAGCGGGTCCAGATGTGGACTGGGGGGTGGGCACTGCCCCAGCTCCCCGGGGAGCCGCGGGTCCAGATGTGGATTGGGGGGTGGACACTGCCCCAGGGAGCCGCGGGTCCAGATGTGGATTGGGGGTGGACGTTGGCCGAGCTCCGCCCGGAGCTGCAGATCCAGCTGTGCAGGCGGGGGCGGAGGGGTGGGCACTGTCGCCGATGCAGATGTGGAGAGACGGCGCCTTTGTCCCGGGCCCGCCTGGAGCTGAGGTTCGCACTGCGAGAGGGGAGCTCTGCCCTGCGATCCCACCGCAGTCTCCAGCCGCAGATGGGAGTGCGGGGGGACTCCCCTGGGCTTCAGGCCCTACTGACCCCTGGTTTTGGCTTCATCTCTCTCTCCTCCCATTCCCATCTCCCCTACACTCCAGGACCCCCAAATCCTCCTCACCCCCTTTGTGAGATGCTGGCAGCCCCATTCCAGCAGCTCTTTGCTTGCTCCAGTCCAACCCCAACAATTGTGCTGGGATCCCGCCATTCCCACCTCCCCCGGGGTCAGTCGGGCAAAACCACTCCCAAAGTTGGCCGTGACGGTCTGATCCTTTCAACAGCCTCGCCAGCCCCTCCCCTCAGCTGTGATTCCGACCCACAACAACCCCTCAGCAGAGGGAGGGAAACGCCAGTCAGGAGATCCATGAGTAGAGGGAAATTCGGGCCTGGCAGCAGCTCCCTGGAAGCCGCCCTCATCCCTGAGGGCGCGGCAAGAAAAAAAAAAAAAAGGGTCCTGCAGTGCCAGACATTCCACAAAACACACCAGAGCCAGGGAAGAAGGAAAAGCCCTGCCACGGATGCAAGGGGAGTAAACAGCCAGTGTGGATCCAGCGGAGCATCCTTCGGAGTGGGCTCCGGCCCTCCTTCGGCCTTTGTCTCCATGCCCGGGTCACATGAGGTCCCGCTGTGAGGGATTTACATGAAAGGCGGGGAGAGGAGGGGAATGGGGAGACACAGCCCCAAGGAAGAGGCGGAGGGCGGAGAAAACCACTGTAGTGGAACAATTTGGGCTAATTTCCGCGGCCAGTCACCGGATCTGTGCTGGGAGTGGGGAGTCAGTCTCCTGGAGCCCCTTCAGGCCCTCGGACGGGCTCTGAGCTCTCCCTGGAGCCGTCTCCACGTGAACACCCCCAGCTCTCCCAGCCTGGCTCCAGGGCAGAGGGGCTCCCGCCCTCGGAGCATCTCCGTGGTTTTCTCTGGAGCCGCTCCAGCAGCTCCCCGTGCCGGGCCGGCCCCGGTTCCGCGGGCTGGCCCCGGTTCCGCAGGCAGCCCGGGGGAGCGGCCCTGCCCGGACACGCTCCCGCCGCGGGCACCCCACGGGAACGGCCCCGTCCCGGGGAATGCGCTGCCACCTGCCCGGCAGGGGTGAGCAGGAACAGCCTGCGAGCCCTCCAGCCGGGAATGGCCGGGGCAGGGCCGGCCGGGGACCGGGAGGGCAGAGATGAACCCAGATCGTTCCAATCTGACCTCACAGCGCTGTGCTGTGCGCACAGAGGCTGGACTGATCCCAATATCCCGGTTGTTCTCTGGGCGCCCGGGTGCTGGAGGAGCCGGGCTGAAGGCGGCTGCCCCCTGCTCACATCCCAGCAGGATCCCGGCTGCTCTGTCCCCGTTTGCCATCACGCTCTGTTTCCGTCCCAGCTGAAGTCCCAGGCTCCGGGCAGCGCGGAGGAGCTGCGGTGTCTGCAGGCGCTCAATCAGCAGCCCGAGGGCTCCGGCCTGGAGAAGCTGAGCAGCAGCCAGGGCTGCCTCAAGCTGGCCAGCACCATCAAAGCCTATGTGGCCACGGTGAGCCCAGGACCGGGGGTGGATGGGGAGCTCCTGGTTGTCCCCGTGCCTCAGTTTCTCCATCCGCCTCACCAGAGCAGTGGGAGGGGGGAGTAGCCAGGATGGTTCAAGGTGGGAGTGGGACTCGAGCCCTTCACGGGGAGGAGGTGGCAGGGCTCAGAGACAGCGTGACAGGGAAGGTGATGGAGGCTTGGAGTAGGAGCTCAGGCATGGGGAACCCCTGTGTCACCTTTAACCACGGAACTTTGTCTTCTCTGTGGCACAGGTGACCGAGAACATCATCCGCAGGAACGCTGTGAAGGGTGAGTCCCTCCTGGGCCAGAGCCTGACCCCTGGGAGCTGTGATCCATGGGAGCTGTGATCTATGGGAGCTGTGATCCGTGGAAACTGTGACCCAGGGAGCTGTGACCTATGGGAGCTGTGATCCAGGGAGCTGGGATCCGTGGGAGCTAGGATCCAGGAGAGCTGGGATCCAGGGAGCTGTGACCCAGGGGAGCTGGGATCCATGGGAACTGTCATCCAGGGAGTTGTGATCCAGGAGAGCTGTGATCCAGGGGAGCTGGGATCCCAGGAGGCCAGCAGGAGGTGGCAGGGGCAGTCACTCCTGGGGCAAACTCTGATTCTGTAAGCTGGGGTAGGAGAGGGGAGAGCCAGGATTGTCACTTGTCATGACAGGCACACGTTCTGGGAATGGGCTGGGGGACAGCCACGTCCATTTGTCCGGAGGTTGGGGAAGCAGGGCCGTGGCACTCACAGATGTGTTGGTTGATGATTGACAAGACTTCTCCATCCCTCAATAACCTTTTGCTCTGGTGGGTCAGTGGGGCATTCCCTGCCCTGCTGGCATGGGGCCGGGCGGCCCCACGCTGTTCTTACAGCATCTGTCCCTTTCCTGCAGAGGCCTGGAGGAACTACTTCAACACCTCAGAGGGGCAGCTTCCTCCCAAAACAGCTGGGAAACCCTCAGCACATCTCACCCTCCGTCCACAGAGCCTGGCTCAGGATGGTGAGTTGGGGAACCCCTCTGGGCACTGCTGGGTCTCCAAGATGGGAACGGGAGAGATCAAAGGGCAGGGGACCAGGATGGTTGGGTGGCTGATGGGGAGAGGCGTCTCCTGTTCACTGCAAGACCACCAAGCTCCAGCCCTCCGAGCTGAATGAGTGGGAAGGAGTCGGAGCCACCCCCTCCCCTGGTGTGACCGTGTCGGGTCGCTCCCCTCAGGACTCTCCCTTCCCGCAGGACGCTCCCAGCGCTCCGGGAACCTGTCCCAGTCGTGCCGCCACGCCATCACGCACTGGGGGCACGGCAGCCTGGTGTCCCACGTGCAGAACATGACGTACCGCGCGGGGCGGCTGCGCGTGGAGCAGCCGGGCAAGTACTACGTGTACGCGCAGATCTACTTCCGCTACCGCGGCGCCGGCCGCGACTCGGGCCCGCAGCTGGTGCAGTGCATCCAGTGGCAGCCGGCCCACAGCCCGCCCGTGCTGCTGCTCAAGGGCGTGGGCACCAAGTGCTGGGCGCCCGAGGCTGACTACGGGCTCCACGCGCTCTACCAGGGCGGACTCTTCGAGCTCAAGGCCGGTGACGAGCTCTTCGTCTCCGTCTCCTCCCTGGCCATCGACTCCAGTGACGCAGCCGCCAGTTACTTCGGGGCCTTCCGGCTCGACCTGTGACACCCCCTCCGCTCCCGCCTGCCCCTGGACAGCGGCCAATGGCCCGGGGTGGCACAGGGTTCTTATGGCTGCGTTGTCCCTTGTGGTGAGGGATGAGCCAAGAAGGACACGGGGGTGGCTGCCCCCAGGGCTCTGTTGTGCTTGGTGCCACCCTCCAGCGTCAACCAGGAAGAGTCTCCAAGGGCCTACAGGGGACATGCACAAGGAGGGACATCCTAGCCCTGGTGGCACAGCACCTACCAACAGCTCCCTGCAGCAGGAAAGCCACATCTGCCTCTGCAAGACAAATTGTCCCCATGGCAGGGTGACACCCATGAGTCTGATGCTACCTTGGGCAGGGCTGTGGGTGCCAGGACCTGGGGCTGGGAGCACCCCGGGACACAGGGCTGGCACCCCTGGGGCACACCTTGTGGGGATGGGGCAGGTCCAGTGTCAGCCTCTGGAAGGGAGTGAAGGAGTTTCAGTTTGGGAGAGGAAAGCCTGGGGCAGCAGCAGCGATGGGTGCAGGGAGGGCAAAGGGCAGGACCGTGACACCGCAGCAGTCCCCAGCCCTGGCACCACACCTGGCACGTGGCACTGGAGCACGTGGTGCCCGAGCCAGGCTGCACAGGACCAGGAGCTCAGCACGGCTGCTGACCAAGCACCTCTTCCCGTGTGGATTTTGTCCCCTTCAGCCCTCGTGGACAGCGCAGTCCCCACTTCCTCACACCTCCAGCCTTGGCAATCCCTGCAGGATTCCAGCTCTGGGTGAGCCCAGTGGTCACAGCAAGACCTTGGAGGGACCAAACCAGCCCTGGGGTGATGGACGCCAGCCCAGAGGCCAAAGGTGGGTTCAGGCAGGGCAGAGCAGGGCCCAGCTGGCTCAGCCCATGGACACTGGGTGGGCACAGCCCCCTTCTCCAACTCCCCCTGTACTCTCTGTATCCTACTAAAACTGGGGGGATTTACACAGTGGCAGTGTGCGCTGCCACAGGCATGGGGCTCCCGGGGATGATGGAATAAAGCCTTGTACCCCAGCACAGCTCTGGCCCCTTTGCACCCAGGACACAGCCTGGACAGGGTGGACCCAGAGCCAGGTGGAGCAGGGCTGGGGCGCTGCCAGAGCTGCAGACAGAGCCCAGCCAAGGCTCCTGCTTATCCTGCACCCACAGCACCCCCAGGGGCTCTGCAGCTGGCAGCCCCCACCCGAGGCACTCCCAAGGGGATGTGTTCCTGCTTCTCAACCCAGAGCCTTCATTCCCGCTGGGCAGAGCTCCTGCAGAGACCCCAAGAAATCTGAGCCCATCCCGGCTCCTCCCCTGCGCCCATCAGCTCCCAGGGGTCCCAGTGCTCCTCCTCTTTGAGTCTGGCATTGCCGAGCCCATTGCAGGACGCAGCCCGGCCCCGGGGTCACCGGTGGGCTGTGCCTGGGCTGTTCCTGGGCAGCTCCTGCAGCTTCCCAGGCCTGACTCCCGGCCCTCCACATCCTTGGCCGGGGCTGGGGCTGAGCCAGGCAGTTCCCACATCCCCCTCCCCAGCTGCTGGGCATTCCCACTCTCCAGCCCCCCATCTCCTGCAGGCTCCAGCCGCAGGGGGTTGATACAGCCCCCAAAGTGCGGTGCCACCCTGGCACCTGCACACAAGCACCTGGACCGGCCCCAGTGCAAGGGAAGATTCCCCAGCTCATCCAGAACCTCCAAAAGCTCATCCAAAGCCAGAGAGCACCAAGAGCAGCCTCCTGCAGCCTCCAAAGGGGTGACAGGGCTGATCCCCCCATGGCAGGGCCCCATCTTCCCCGTCCCCTTGCAGGGATGGAGGGAGCTGAGCCGAGCCTTGGCTCTGCAGCACTTGGCCCTGGAGCACACTGGGCTCTTGCCCAAAGCAAAAAAAGTGCTCCAAGCCCCTCCATTCTAAAACCATCCCTCTTCCTCTGTCCCAGCCACCTCGGTGACCCTCAGCAGGGCTCCTGACACCCTGAGGTCTCAAACACCCCCGGGAGCCCTGAGCTTATCCTGCCTCTGGCAGCAGCCATGGGAGAGCGGAGCTGAAGCAAGGACTACAGGAAATGCAGCAGGTGGTTCCAAGATTTCCTTTGAAAGGGAGTTTAACAGGGCCCAAGGGAGCCAGCAGAGGCTGTGTTTGCTGTGGAGGAAGCAGGGAAAGCAGTGAGTGGGGAGAGCTGGGCTCGGTGCCAGCAGGCAATGGCCCACCCCGCTTTCCTGGAAAGGAGAGGGCTCTGGGTGGGTGGATGGGAGAAGGAGAACACCAGCAGCATCAGGGCAAAGAGCAGCCTCACCCTGTCTGGGGAGAGCCCAGCTGGAATTCCTCACTGTGAGGAGCTGGCACAGGTTAGCCCGAGAGCCTCAGCCCCTGTGGCCCCTCTGCCTCCCCCACTGCCCTCCCCGGTGCTTCCAGGACTGGACACCCCCAGCCTGGCCAGGCCGGGCTCCCACCTGGACAAGGGGATCAGCACCAGCAGGAGAACCCAGCAGCATGAAATCCTGGCCTCCACAAAAACTGCCTGAGGCACCTGTGCCAACAGTACCTGTCCCAGGACGTGCTCCAGGACAGAAAGAACAAAGTGTGGAAAGACCTGGATGAGGACACACCACTGTTCTCTGACTAAAGAAACAAAATCTGCTGTGCAAATGGAGTAAAGTACTGAAGATTTGTCACACAACTTTTCTGTTATTGTTAAAATTGTTTATTAGAAATTACAACTCACTATTTTAACGTGTGTATTGTTGACAAGTTCACTGTAACTCCTGCTTGAAAGTGAAGTCGATGGTCCCTAAACCAACTCTGCAGCCTCCTCTGCCAGCAGCACCTCCCTCAGGGTGGGGAGAGCCACAAGAACAAAGAACTCCCCATTATCCCTTCTGACCCTGTCCCCAAAACCCAGCGCTCCAGCTCCCCAGGCAGCAGCACATCCCTGCAGTGTCCCTGCAGTGACAGAGCCTCAGAGCCCCCCGGCCCTTCCTTAACACCTCAGGCTGAAGGAGGACAGGGTCAGAAGGAAAGTGGGGAGAAATTCCCTGTGAGAGAGGTGAGGCCCTGGCACAGGTGCCCAGAGCAGCTGGGGCTGCCCCTGGATCCCTGGCAGTGCCCAAGGCCAGGCTGGACGGGGCTGGGAGCACCTTGGGACAGTGGGAGGTGTCCCTGCCAGAGCAGGGGTGGAGCCAGACGAGCTCCATGGCCCTTCCAACCCAAACCATTCCAGAATTCTGTGATTCCCTCCTGCTCTAACCCAGCCTAGGAGGTGGGGGGGGGTGATTGCAGGACTAATAAAATCTGCACGCTGACCTGATTTCCCATGGCCTCGCCCTGTGGATTCAATCCAGACACAAAGTGCTTCCTGCAGCTGCTGCCAAAGGACCCTCTTATCTCCACTGCTGAGGAGCTGCTTTTACCTCAGCCCAGGGCGTTCATAGCCCTGAGCCTTCGTCTCTAAATAAATCCTGGGCCAAAGGCTCTTTTTTTTCCTTCTTTGTTGTTATAAACCAGCTCATTGCTCTTTCCAAGTCTCCATCCCTGCCCAGACACGATCTTGTTTTACTTTCAAGTTTCCCCAGCCTGGCTCGAGTTCACAGAAGGGAGAGGAAATCCACGCCGAAATCCACGTCACCCCGGCAGGAAATCATTCCTGGGGACACTGTAAATAAAGCACACAAAGAGAGGCAGCGGCGGGGTGTGGTGTGAGCCCAGCAGCGCCCCTCGCTCTGCCCAGGGCACCCCACCAGCCACCGCTCCCCGAGGGGAACTCAGCCTGAAAGAAGAGGGAAACACAACAGAGGCCTCTTTCCTACAGGAGGATTCGTGGAGCTGCGGGATGCTCCCTAAGCCCTGAGGAAAGCACTGATGCTGTGGGCGAGCAGGGGAGGCCGGAGGCTCAGCGCATCCCTTGAGCAATCCCAAGGTTTGGCTCGGAAGGACCTTGCAGGGCCGTTTGGTGCAGTCCCATCCCAGCTGTGCTGCTCCCAGCCCCTTTCCCGCGGCCCCACTGGGACCCCAGAGGGAAGAAGGGATTTCTCTCCTTTCCAGGAGCAGTTCCCCGCGCAGCCCGTGGCTCCCGGCAGCAGCGGGGCCGTTCCCCGCTTCCCCCTCGCTCTCAGCAGCCCCAGCCCCGGCTCTGCCCGCGGCGGAGGGAGCTCGGCACAAGGGAGGGAAGCGCCGAGCCAGCCCCAGCCGGGTGCGGGCATCCCGCACCACTCACCATGCTCGCTCCTTTTATTCCCCCGTGAGACAAGCTGGAGACATCGGGAAGGAATAATCCCGCATTTAAAGAAAATTCCTCATTTTGTGTCCTGTTCAAATCCCTGCACTATTCCACAGAACCAAGAAATCAGACTGTTTGGGTTGGGACTTGAGGATCAGCTCAGTGAGAGGCTCAGAGTCAGATCCCGGCAGTCCCACCCTGTCCTTCCAGCATCCGACAGCCAAGTGCACCCAGCCTTGTCCCAGAGAGACCACCAAAGTCATGGGCCATAAATGGGATATTGCAAACCCCCTCCCGGTCCTTTCGGGTCACTCATCCAGTGGATGCAGTGGATGGGCCTCCCTGGGTCTGTCCTGCATCCCCGTCTGTCTGTCTGCCGAAGGGAACCACAGGGCTCCTCCTGCAGTGAAGCAATGGAAGAGCAAGAACTGGACTGGCAAAGCCTCTCCCAAGAGCTGCGAGTTTGGCACCGTGAGGACTCCAGACCCTGCTGGCACCCAAAGGGAGCCCCCCAAAGCCCGGCCCTACCGAGCTTTCCCTGCCCTTCCCACTCCCACCCTCCCGGGCTGCACTTTCTCCAGAGAGCATCCCCAGGAAACCTCTCCCACTGAAGACACCATGCATGGCACAGAGCCAGGAGCTGCTGGCAGGTGTTTCCTGCCCCAGGCTCCCATCCCCATTGGGCAGAGCAGCTGCAATTCCCTCTGACAGCTGCTCCCTGCCCTCCTTCCCCGGGAGCAGCTGGAATGAGCCAGCTGGGATGGTCCATCTGGGATAACCCTGCACACGGGTTTCCCTTTTGGCACCTTACCTTCGCACTGGCTGCTGCAGCCTTCCCACAAGGAGAGGAATCCACTCATGGATCTAATTGAAGCAGGACCACATTTCCCAAAGCTGGGACCCTCCTGAGGATGGTAAGGTGAGGAGAAAATAGAAAAGCTTTGTGTTTCTGCTATCCCAGGAAGAGCAGTACACAGGACAGGCATTCCCAGAAAGGAGCTCCCAGGGCACTGGGAGAAGGCAGCTTCTTCCCTGAACTCAGCCCCAGCTCCCAGGAGCATCCACCTGCCCTCCAAACAGAAAAAAAGAGCATTTCAAGGCAAAACTGCTGCTGGCACGGGCTGAGGCAAAATATAGAGAATTTCAACCATCTCCTGCTGCACAAAACCAACACAGACCAGTCCAGGCATTTATTTCCCAAGCAGAAGGAACTGAATCCATCAGTGACATCTCAGGTTGAAGCAGCTTTGAGCTGTACAAGGATTGAGACATCAGGTGGAAGCAGCAGAGCAGGGACTGGCTGCTGGATGGCTTTGGAAGATCAAGAATCTGGCTTTTGCTCCTTGGAAAGACAAGGAATTTGTTTGTATCAGAGAGATTTGAGAGGGACCCAGCCAAGTCAAGCCAGAAGTCCCCAGTGCCCACAAACATAAAACTGAGGCCAGGATGAAGAGCATCAGTCTCCCAAGGCATCCAGAAGCCTCCCAAGCTCCAGGAAATGGGCACAGTTTTAGTAACAGGAGAATCCTTTGGTCAGCGCTGGGACAGGGACCGAGCACAGGAGGCTCGGGTGGGAAGGGTTTCTTGCATAGTTGTTGGCCAAAGGAGACCTGGGAATTCCCTGCTGGGATCCAGGGACAGGAGGGAGCAGCATCTGTGCCCCAGGCACCGGGCTCTGCAGCGGGACAGGGTGAGGAGGAGCCACCTGTGCCACGTCCAGCACCACCGGGGTTTGGGGAAGGGCAGGAATTCAGGACTCAGCCTCTGGGATTTCAGTGCTCAAGGGAAATCAGAGAGAAGGAATCCTTGGGAATGGATCAGAGAAAGGCAGCAGCAAGGGAAGACACCTGTGAACTCTTCCTGTCTCCTCCTTGGGGTTCTCCTGACAAGGCAGTGGCAGAGTAATTAATATATTCACTAATTAATCAAAACCAGCATCTTCCCAATCAGAAATTGGGCCCCATTTTAAGGAGATCTGATGGGGGGGAAGAGGGTTGGTTTACTGGGGTTTTTTTTCCTTCTTTCAGCCAAGCAGCCTCAGCCAGCTAAATTTTATTTTTCTCTCCCCTATTTTGGCTTCCCAAGGTTGTGATTTTTTCCCAAGGGGACAACTGAGAATACACCACCCTGAGGCCAGCCCTGTCCCTTTGCCACCACCTGAATACTGTGTGCAAAACCATCCTGCTCCTTCCACACCCCTGGAAGTGCACAAACACCTTGGCTTTTCCTCCCCACATTCGTAACAGCAGTTCCAACAAAAGAAGAGGAGGAAATACAATTCTCTAACATTTTGCTTTTACTCCTTCATGGAATCTTTCCAACGCAACTTCACAAAAGCAACGTAAATAAAGTCTCTTTTTTTTCTTCTAAAAAGAAGATCATGTTCCACAGATTCCGTAGTGCAATTTGTTATCTGGTAGAAAAAAAATATCTTCTTCAGCTCCATGGAGGAAAATGCTGGAAACAGTTCCATGGTCTCAATAAAAATAGGAAAGTCTACCCAGGATGGGCTAGAAAGTTCCAGGTATGTGGGACACACAGTCCCTACAGTCTGCCTCTAGTTGAAGAGGATGGAATCGGGGTCCTGGTTGGCCATCTGTGCAATGTGCTTTAGTACATCCTTTTTGGTAATGATCCCCAGCAGCTTCCTGAAAAATGAAAAAACGCTTTTAATGCACCCACACTGCCAGAAGGGGCCCTGGCAGGGCCACTTGAGCCCCCTGCAGATGCTGAAGAGTCTTTTGGGGTTCAAAGTGACACCCCAGAGAAAGTACTGCACCCTCTGAGGGTGGTAAAACACTGACACAGGCTCCCAGAGCAGCTGTGGCTGCCCCATCCCTGGAAGCGTCCCGGGCCAGGCTGGACAGGGCTCGGAGCTGAGCTGTCACAAGTGCCTTTGCCAGGCAAGAGCTGCTCCAGATCCAGCCCCAGCTGGACCCCAGTCCCCTGTGCCCTGGGAGCAGGGGGGTTCTGGCCCCAGGGCTCCTACCCGTTGTGAGTGACCAGGCACTGGCGCAACCCCAGCTTGCGGAAAATGTCCACCACGATCTCCATGGGCGTCTCGTCCGTCACCGTGAAGGGACTGAGGTCCAGGATGCTCCTGAGCTTCAGCACAGACGGGGAGCTTGGAGGCAGGGGGGGACAGTAGTCAGTGAAACAAATAATTGAGGTGCTCACGATCCCATCCTGCTTCTTGCGGGCGTTTTCTGCAAAGAGAAATATCTGAATCAGCATCAGCACTCTGTTCCTTTTCCACACAGAAGAGCGTTCCCGTTCCTCAGCTCACATTTAATGGCCTTTGAAGTCCTTTCCTTCCCTTTACAGAGCTGTTCCCACCCAAGGAGGCTGTGATGGGTTTCCAGCCTGTCTTCTAAGGGAACCATGGAATCATTAAGGTTGGATAAGATCCTTAAGACCATCAAGGTTAACTGTCGACCAGCACCACCACCATGGTCACCACTAACCCATGTCCTCAAGTGCCACACACTTTTTTGAACACTTCCAGGGATGGTGACTCCAGGGCAGCTTCTGCCAGGACTGGACAACCCTTTCCATGAAAATATTTTCCCCAATATCCAACCTAAACCTCACCTGGGCACAACTTCAGGTCCCTCCAAGACCTCCAAATTTCCACTGCAGGATCAGCACATCAGCTTTGCCCAAAGCCAAGGCTGTTGCATCTCATTGTACTCTGGCCAGGTAAATGCAAGTTCTGGAGACCTTTTAACTTCTCAGTTTTTAGAGGAGGGAAATAAAATGCTTTGTACTTTCATGAGTCACTGATCTGGGTCCCATGCAGAGCAGTTACAGGATTATTTTTAAGCACTCAATGACTGGCACAGGTTCTATGGATGTCATGAGGGTCAGGAATGGAAAACAAGTCAAGTGCTGGCTGGCCATCCCCCAACCTTCACAGCAGTGCACACACAGGTACTGTGGGTACCTGCCACGCTGCAATCTGACATCAGCCTTCCAAGGCTTCCAGGGAAGGGCCAGGTCCAGCAGCCCAAACACCGGGCTGGATATTCAGAATACTTGGAATATTTGATCATGAAAACCCAAATCCCATCCTGTGCATCACTGTGCACAGCTTGGGAACAGGACCACTCTTAATGAATCCCTGGAGATTCCAAGGAACCCAAGTGCAGAAACTCATGGCGGTACTACAGAAGGCAGGCAATGCACATTAGATCCTGATGCACTTGTTCCCTATTTTATTCCATATTGTCCCAGGCAAGAAGTGACAGGGCAACAGGACATAGCCTCAGGCTGTGCCAGGGGAGGTTCAGGTTGGACATTAGCAGGAATTTCTTCCCAAGAAAGCTTGCTAACATTGGAAGAGGCTGTCCAGGGAGCTTGAGTGCCTATCCCTGGAGGTGCCCAGGGAAGGCCTGGATGTGGCACTCTGTGCTCTGGGCTGGTGACAAGGTGGGGATCGGACACAAGTTGGACTCAATGGTCCTGGAGGGCTTTTCCAACCTAAATGATGCTGTGATCCTGTGACAAGCCACCCTGTCCTTCACATCCAAGGCAAGCAGAGCCCACCCACACTGCTCAGGGATGCACCAGCTGGCCAAGCCACCGGCACCAGGTCAGTGACAGTGGCATTAATGACAGCACCTTCACCCGGGCAGGGCCACCCCTCACCGATGGAAATGATGAGGTCTCTCCTGAGGACAAAGCCCACGAGGCGCTGGGACGTCCGGGACACCACCACGGGGTAGCCGCTGTAGGTGGTGCTGGTGACGATGGCCTCCACGTCCTCCACGGTCATGGTGTCCTGCGTGATGACCGTCAGGGGCGGGTCGCTCTTGCGCGGCCGCATCACGTCCATGGCGCGCGTCTTGTGCGAGAACTCCTCCTTGGCCTCCAGGAAGGGGTACCCGTTCAGGCGGATGTGCGCGTCGTAGATGCCCTCGCGGCCGATGGCGTCGGCCACCCACTTGCTGGTCATGGCCGCTGCCATCAGGGGCACGATGTACTCCAGCCCCCCGGTGAGCTCGAACATGATGACCACCAGCGACACGGTCATGCGGGTCACCCCCCCTGCCAACACAGCGCGGCTCGGTCACCCGGCACTGTCACAGCAGCCCCCACCTCTGGAGAAGGGTGGTGCCAGCACGGCTGGGCTGCCCCGCTCAGCAGCGCCAAACACAACCAGAGCAGCACCAAAGCCTCTGTCCTGCCACAGCACCTGGCACGGAGCTCAGGGTCTCTGCGGGGTTTTGTCTTGGCATGGTTTAATTACACTTTTGAGATTCAAGTCCCAAAACTACTCCCAAATATTTTACAGGAGTTTTGGTTTTGTTCCAATATCCATTCACCCTTCAGTGCTGCCCAGCAGTAAACAGAACCATTAATGAAGTCAAAGTATTTATCTTCCGTCAATTACATGCAAACAATCCCACAAGGGTCTGGGTTTGAAGGAACCTTGAAGTCTATCTCATTCCAAGCCCTGTCACAGGCAAGGATACCTCCCACTAGATTGGGTTGCTCAAACAAGGTGTATTCTCTCTAAAAAGGCCAAAGATGGGGTTTGGTGGCATGTTTTTAGAGGAGAGTTTCTCCTGATAAAGTAGAAGTAGTCTATTAGGATTCCTGTACTATTCCACGGATGAGGGGACTGGGAATTGTGAAAGTGAAGTTCAGTCACATGCACCCAGTCTCTCCAAGTCAGCCAAGAGGAAGAAGTGTTACTGAAAAACAGAGCACTTAAAAGCAGAATTGCATCACGAGATTTAAGGCCAGAACAGGAAGTAAAATTAATTAAAACCCCAGAGGAAAATTCAAGTCCCTGGGCAGCCTGTTCTGGCTCCCATATTTAGGAGCTCCTCAGTGCAGCTGCTGTGCCCAGCACTGGGCTGGAGATGGCAAAAGAACACCACCAGGGTGAGGAACACATGGCACGCTCTATTACAGTTTCCTGGGGTTCCTGACACCAGCTCTGATGGTCAGTCACAACCACAGCTCTTCAGCCACAGAATCACTACAGGGTGGAAGGAGATCATCCTTAAGGTCCCTCCGAGCCCAAACCATTCTGTGGTTCAAGGATTAAGGCAGGGATAACCTCTAAGATCAGGGAGTCCCACCATTCCCCCACCACAGCCCCTCTTCACAGTCCACCCAGGCCCAGCCCCAGCTTACCCAGGCAGGCGGCAGCGCCCACCATGGCGTAGAGGCCGGGGGTGATGCAGTCGGCGCCCGGGCTGCACCAGCCGCTGAAGATGGCCCAGTCATGGTGGTAGAAGGCCAGCTGCTCCACAGCCACCCCCAGCAGCCGGCCTGCGATGGCCCCCACGGCCATGCTGGGGATGAAGAGCCCCGAGGGCACCTGTGGGAACACGGGGCTGTGAGCAGCAGAGCCCAGGGGCTGCACACAAGAGAGCGAGGCAGAGGCTTTGCTGGAGCTGAGCTGGAAGGGACATTCGAAAAGTCATCTAGTCCGACCCCCCTGCAATGAGCAGGGACATAAAAACTGTCCATCAGCTCACACCTGGGAACTACACCTGCAGCTCCAGAGGCTGCACCGAACAACTTCCAAACCCTCTGAGCAAGGAACAGCTCCAATTATGCATTAACAAATTAAGACACTGATTGCTTTGCAATTAGCTCTTTCATCTAAATCCCATATTTATCAAAAAAGCTTGAGGCAGGACAATTTAGGAGCATTCTGTGTCTGGAAAATGGGATGTGGAGCCCTGAGGCACCAGTTTTATGACTGCATGTGGTGCCCACAGTCAGGCTGGATGGTTTCTACTGCCCTCAGGTCCAAGCAGCAGGACAAACAACTGCAGTCTGTCCCCTTCTGACAGAGCTTGGGGGAACACATGTCTGGTTAGAGAGGAAATAAAACTTTAAGGGTCCTGAAGAGCATGGAAAGAACATGAGCTCCTTTAGAGGAAACCCTCACCTTCATGCCAAAGGTGAAGATTGTGATGAAGACCTTCATGATGAGGGCCAGTGCCAGCTGCCACATGGCCGTGTACACGCCGGGGCCAGCGGCGCGGTCGGGCAGATCGTCCCCCTTGGTGCTGTTGAAATCGTTCACGTACTCGCAGAGCTTGGACGAGTCCAAAATGCCACAGTCATTGAAGAGCTCCGAGATCAGCTCGCTGGTGCTCATCCTGGTGTACTCGTTGGGGAAGGCCAGGATGGCCGTGATGGCCGTCACCACGATCACCTCCAGGACCGGGTACTTGCCCAGACGCGTTGTCTTGCGCCGCCTGCACCAGGCGATGTTGCTGCGGATGAAGAAAGCTCCCCAGAGCCCACCAAATATCCCCAGCAGGATGAAGGGCACCAGCTCCAGCAGGTGCCATGGCATGTGGAACTCCACGTAGAAGAGCACGAGGCGGCTGTTGCCGAAGGGGTTGATGGAGCGCAGGGTGAAGGCGGCGACCAGTGCGGCGAAGAAGGAACGCCAGAGGGTCTTCAGAGGGAAGTAGTAACTCACCTGGAGAGGAGAACCAAGCACATTTGGTCACTTGAACACTCGGCATGACCCCACTGCAGGGAGTAAAGGCAGGACAGAGATCCATGAGCGCTGGCTCATTGCCTGCTCTCCAGCCAAGCACCCCAGGAGCTCTGGAGCTCAGTTCAATGAGGACTTCAGTGAGTGGGATGGGCCCTGGCCTGCAGCACGTGCACGTGTCCTCTGTGATCCCTGGAGCGACTCACTTGGGTAATAAAACCTGTCACACATCAGCCATGAGCTGAATTTAGAGAATTCTGTGGCTCTGCAAGGTCCAAAGTACCAAACAGCAGTGCCTGCCATCACTGCCACCAACTATTGCTCAGCTGAGCAAATCCATCCCTGCCTCCCTCTGAAATCCATCCCAGCCCTCCTCTGAAATCCATTCTGGTACTCTCCTGACTAAACAGCAATGGTCCTTTCACATCCAGATCAACAGATTAAGGATTAGGTGGTCCTTGGGAAGAAAAGAGGATTGATAAACCAGAGAAGTTTGTTCCCATGTGTAGGTGTAGAAGAAGGGTTTACAAGTAACCTTGCCCCTGATAAATCACAGTTGTACTAATTACCATAGAAGAAGAACAGCCCTGCCCTTAATGGGTTGCAGCTGTGAGTAATAAAGATAAGTGTGATAAAAGGGGTGGGTTGGCCAGTCAGGGAGAGCCTGGAGGAAGAGGACCTTGAGGGAGAAGACCTTGCAGAAGTAGAGGAGCCCTGAGCAAGAAGGAACGAGGAAGAGAGCTGCTGCAAAAGATCTGCTGTGAGATCAGTGTGGGTCTGATAGACTCAGAGCCTGCAGTCATAGCTGAGCTAGGTGAAAGCCTGTGGTCAGAGGCAGCAAGGAAATACTTGCAGTCATCTTCCAGCAGGAAATAGCCAGCAGTCAGTCTGTCAGAGAAGACAACAGCAGGAGTTTGCTGCAGTCACTCAGGATGGCTAAGCTGTAAAGAATAATAAACTGGAACCCTTTTCATGTTGTTAAATGAGAGTCTGTGTCTTGGCTCATTTCTACCCCTAAAGAGAGGTGTGCTGCAACACCCAGGTACCCTGGGGCACAGCTGTCAGGAGAGTGGACAAGGGAAAATGGCCTCAGGCTGTGACAGGGGAGGGTCAGGCTGGACATCAGGAGGAACTTCTCTACAGGCTGTATTTCTAACCCACAGCATTCCAAGGTTACCTCCTCCAGGCTGAAGAGCACTCCTCCAATGGGAGCTCCAAAAGCCACAGACACACCGGCGGCAGCAGCTGCTGACAGCACCTGAGGGACAGACAGAGGCACTCAGACTCCTCAGCCCTCCCAACCACCCCCCTTTTTCTGGTTTCTCTTCGCTTAAATTTGTACAATGTTTATCTACAGCACAGTCAGCTGGGTCTGACCTGCTTTAAGGTAGCAGGGAAAAGGTGGAGTGAGCCAATTCCCTAAGAAGGAGCTCCAAAAAAATCAGTTATCATGACAGGACCATTTAACCCAAACCCTCAGCATTACCCTCAGCCCCAAGCCCCAGGCCCAGCTGGCCTCCCCAGGCCGGCGACCCCACGCACCTCCCTGCGCTTGGCCTCGTTCTTGCGGTACTTGGTGAAGAGGTGGCACAGGATGTTCCCACAGCAGCAGGCCACGTGGACCAGGGGCCCCTCCTTGCCCAGGCTCAGCCCCGAGGACACGGCCAGCACCAGGGTGATGGTTTTGATGACCAGCGTCCACTTGCCCAGGTAGCCTCTAATGATGAAACCACTTAAGATAGTTTTGATCTGGAAGTCAAGCACACAAAGCTCTACAGGCTTTCATTCAAGCCCTGGGCAGAGCTCCTGATTTACTGGATGTTCCCAATCCTTTCCTACAGCTTACAAGAGCTATCAAAAGTGAGAGTCCGTAAGAATATCTCTCCATGCAAAGGCAGGAGCAGCCATCTGAGTCCTTCCCTGAGGGCCACTGTCCCTGCTGGAGGAACACTGTGCAGTACCTCCTGCAGCAATGCCAGAACATCTGATTTTCCAAGGGACTGCACAGAGACTTTAGTATTAGACATGTTTCAAACAGCTTGCAAAAACACCTACATATGAAGCCATCACCTAAAGTGGAATCTATTATTTTATAACATACATGTGTTAACTTTGGGTGGTGGATCCCTACCCCACCTGAAAAACAACCCACTCTCATTTTCACTCACCTCTGGGATCCCTGAGCCACAGGCATAGGGAGCAAAGCCCTTCACCAGGAGCACAGCAAGGAGGGAGAACATCAAGGCCCAGATAACGTACATGAAGTAGTTGAGGATATATGCAAAAGCCCCCTGAAACACAGAGGAAATTGCCAAAATCAGATGGTTTCAACTGAAACCACATCAGACCTGGGCACTGAAGTGAGCACAGGGAATCAGCAGGACACCACACAGAGTTATCAGCTAAAAATGGAGGGACCTGCCCTAAGTCTGAGGTTTCAAGGCCAGGTTCCATTTTCTGGGTTACCAGCCATGGCATTCTCCCAGAACATTCATGGGTAAAATACCCTCTAACAGCACATCCTGGACACAGCAGTGGCACACTGCACCTGTAAATGTGGCAGTGTTTTGCCTCCCCACATCCCCTCCAAGGACAACACCCACACAACCTGTTTATTGACACTCCTTTAGGGCCCCAACAATAAACCACTGAACCACCCAGAGCTTGGACTCCTGGCATCCACATCACCCCAGGGATGCTACACAGGCTGGGCAAACAGGGAATTCAGCACCAAAAGCAGCTCCAGGCACCCATCACCTCTCCATGGCCAAGGATCAGCTGGGACCAGCTCTTCCACTCAGGACACTTGTCCCTGTCGGTGAAGGTGGTGTTGGATTTCCAGCAGCAGTGCTCATGGTTGAACCAGAACCCTGCCAAACACACTCCTTCCTTCAGATCTGTCATCCAGTGGGCAGAGATGTCAATCAGACCTGCCAAGGAACCTGGTTTAAAGGAAAAAAACCAAAATAATTTAATGAGCACACTCAAACACCTGAAGGTCACAGTCTGCACCACCAATTTTGGACTCACCTCCCAACACATAGAGCAGTGTGGTATTTCTGCCTACAACTCACTTTTATTCTATGGAGAGCTAAATGAGAGCATTTGCCTAGTTTTGAATAATTTCAATATACTGAAAAGAGCAAGTCAGGAAACAGAGCGTGGCTGATGATGTTTCAAAGGCTGACTGTGTCCAAACCCTGCCCTGCATCACCAGCAATTAATTATTCTCAATAACTGTTTGTTAAATACAGCACAGCAGCAGTGGGAGGCAGAGAGGGATGTCCCACATTCCTGGGGGACTCAGACAAAATGTGTCACCAGGATGCAGGAGCTGTACCAACAACAGCAACACTGTGACAGGAATAACTCTGAATTTGGAGAAAACATTTCCAACCCTAATTTGAAAAAAGAAAAATAAAGGAGGGGAAAGTTACAACTGTGCCAAGTAAAACAAGGCAAGCAGAGCCAGCACAGAAGAGAAGTCAGGTTTTAAGAGGAATCTTCAAGTCACTTTTGTTAATAACTCCTCCAATCCCAGAACCCCCACACCAAGGCAGAGGCCAGGGACCTCTGATCCACAGAAACAAGTGGCAGAACAAGCTCCAGAGGCTGCAATAAACACGCAGCGAATCCCCCAGTTAATGACCAACTGGCCAGCAGCCTTCCTGGGTAAACATTAACACAAGATTTCCCCCATCCCTTGTGACAGATGCTTGCTGCTTCCCATTGGGAAGATTTGTAACCAAGTGATTTATTCCTGCTGCCTTGGGCCAAAGTTTGGTTCTAAGTAATACAAGAGGTCTCAGACAGCTGAATTCTGAAAGACACCTGATTTCCAAGCAACACCTCTCCCTTTTTATATATATCTAAGTATAGACAGAAAAAAACCAAAAAATAAGAAACTGCTGGCAGCCCCTGAAATTAACCCCATGAGGAGCATTCAGCACAGACATTCCCAGTGTTTCAATCAGCTCTACTTTCAATGAACGTTTTTTATTCATTTCAGAGTTCTGTGCCAGCAGCAGACCCAGAGCAGTGTCCAGGACATCTCTCAGCCTCAGTTTTGTATTTTGGTTTTGCACAAACATAGGCTCAAAGTACTTGAAAAATAATTCCCTGTGAATTAACAGGGCAGCAGCACAAGCTCTCACTCCAAAGTCCTGCTGCTCCAAGGATCTGCCAGGCCTTGGGGAGGAATGGATCCTGATGCTGCAGTGCAGGAATCAGTTTTACCTGGAGGTTTGCTCTCACCTGCCAACAAACCAATAAGGAGCATCAGCAGCCAGCCGGAGAAGGCGTCGCTCACGCTGTGCAGCAGGGCCCAGGTGGACTCTTTGCTTCTGTTGGTGATCTGGGAAAGGGTTTGCAGAAAGAAACAAGAACCTGTGAGGATTCTGATCCACTGTGGTATAAATGCTCTAAAACTACTTGGTGACACTGTGACTCTGCTTTGAGGAGGGAAAGAAAAGCACCTGACAGTGGCTGCTCCTACAGCTGCTGCAGCTCTGGGTGTGGGCAGCAGAATGGATCAAGGACCATGGAATCCCAGAATGGGTTGGGTCGAAAGGGACCTTAAAGATCAGCCAGTACCACCCCCTGCCATGGGCAGGGACACCTTCCACTATCCCAAGCTCCATCCAGCCTGGCCTGGAACACTTGCAAGGATGGGGCAGCCACAGCTTCTGTGGGCACCGGTGCCAGGGTCCGAACAGTACGGACAGAGATTGGGGTCACAGATTCAATGCCAGCAGAGAGGAACGGTCCAGCTGGGAACTGGGCACTGGTGGCACTGGGAAGTGGGACTCAGCCCTGTCCCAGAGGCCCAGGATGGCTGAGGCCTGTCAGTCTCACTGCTCCTGACAGGCAGACAAAGGGTGACAGAACAGCCATTGTGTGCCCAGCTGCCTCTCCCAGGGCAAACGTTCCAGCTCAGCATCCCCGTGACAAAGCAAGGCAGGAGCAGGCTGGGGACATGGGTGTTTCAGCCATAGCCCCCCTTGCACTCTGAGCAGATTCCTTTGATTGCAGAGTGCTGTAGGAAGGAATTCTAGAAGAATTGAACTCAGTCTTCTCAAACAAAAATACTCCCACAGAAAGAGCACCACTCACCAGTGCAAATGTGAGAGCAGAGAACCAGACTGGTTCTGCTCTCCAAACCCCCATCTGGAATAAATCAAAGCCTTCAGAAGAGAAGCAGCAAAACCAAAAAACTGCAACATGTTGGATTTAGTGCTCCTTTTCCTCCAACTGAACTCTCAGCTCCCATCCTAAGGGCAATCCCTCCATCCCAGGGGTCTCCAAGAAGAGCCTCCCTACCCCAGCAAGAGCCACACATGAGTTATCCGGCACTCAGAGCCAGTGAGGAAGAGGAGGAAGAGGAGCAAGAGGAGCAAGAGGAGCAAGAGCAGCAAGAGCAGCAAGAGCAGCAAGAGCAGGAGGAAGAGGAGGAGGAAGAGGAGGAGGAAGAGGAGGAGGAAAAGGAGGAGGAAGAGGAGGAGGAAGAGGAGGAGGAAGAGGAGCAGCAAGAGGAGCAGCAAGAGCAGCAGCAAGAGCAGCAGCAAGAGCAGGAGGAGGAGGAGTTTTTACCTCCCTGTGCCTGTCTCGGTCCCTGGACTTCTCTCGCACCCAGTCTATGGTGTTGAAATCCTCGTAGGTGCCCACGCCAGGCAGAGGCTCCTCCAGGAAATCCATCATGGTGCTCGTGCCGTTCATCCCTCCTCCATTATATGAGGAGAAGCCTGCTGGGGGAGGAAGGGGGAAAATTGAGCATTTCTTAGTTTTTCCTCTTTTTATAAAAAACCAAAAGTCATTTAGGAGGAAAATCACAGATTTCAATGGAAATAAAGAGCTACTGAGGTGTCTCCTGAGCTGAATACCACAGGCACATGTTCCCAGGTGATCTGTGCCAGGGACACCCTCCCCAGCTTCAACAGATCACCTGGAGATGGGGTTGCTCTTGGAAATTACTGTTCAGAGCAAAGTAAATCACCACCAGCATCTAGATGGTGCCTTTTCCCCAAATCCAGGACTTGCTAGAAGGATATTTTGCCATTTGAGGCAAGCAGAGGGAGAGGAGAAAAGGAATATTTAGGACTTCCAACAGAGCTGAAGGGTATCCCAGGTAGATCTGGCAAGGATGAGAGCAGGATGGGCAGGAATCCATGATGGGAGCAGGGAAACAGGGAAAGCAGAAAGTGGTACCAAATGGGGGCTTGGGAAAACACCAAACTGGAACTCGCAGCTTCCCTCAGGTGAGAACTGAGCCAAACAACTGGGCTTCCTGTTTAACCTGCTCCAGCCCATGGAAAACAATGCTTAGGTTGGGAGTACATTCCCCAAATTCTCGTTCTGGAAGACATTGAGTGTTTGCAGTCAGTCAGAGGGAAAAACAGAAGAGCAAAAGCCAAAATCCAGTCAAAACTGGAAGGTGGGGGGAAGAGGAGGGTTAAAACTCCCAGACAGAAGGATAATGGTTGATACTTGATCATATTTAGCTTGCAGATATCACGGGGGCAAAGGTGTCTCTAGACGGGAAAAATAAGGAATTCAAAGAGCTGCCCTCTGCCCCATCATCTGAAGCAGGAAGGGAAAAGAGCTGTGAAGTCTTCCCAAACCCATCTCCCAGATTGCCACAGCTGCAGGAAAACAAGATGAGTCATGTACAGAACTGACAACCACCACAAAATAACCCACTTAAAACAGCTCCTCGCTTCACCTGGGACAAAAACAAAAAGATGGAGTTCTGCAGAGCTCTTCCAAATGCTGAGTGCACAGGCTGTGAGACCCAATGCACTGGGAGGGAAATGAGGCACATTTTCTGTGAGGAATCCCTGGTTTTAACAACATTTTTGAGACCAGAAGCTTGGAAATGCAAAATTAGTATCAAGGCTTCCAGAGATTTCCCCACTGAAACATCCCCACAGGAAAGCCTAGATGCCGCTCTCTAAATGGGATGGATCAGAACCTCCTGGAAAAAACCATCCTGACAACAACATGAGCAAGGGGAGAACATGGAACACTGGAAGTGCTTGAACTCCTCCTGCCACCTGGCTGGTGCTGCTCCAAGGACATGAGAGCTGCCTGGCACAGGTATCCAGAGATACCTGGTCACCTGAACACCTCCCAGCTGCAGGAACAGGAGCTGGGTTTGCTCCCACAGGAATGGCCCCTCTCCCAGAAGCACCCCAATCATCCCTGACTCTGTGCTGCAGACAGCAGGCTCTCTATGGCTATTCCTGTTTTTTTGGGTTTTTTGCCTATCTACCAAATCTTTTCTAAAGATAAAAGATATAGCTGTCCTAAAGAAAAGTATTCATGCAGGAGAGTTAACCAAGCTAATAGAACACCCTGAGAAGCATTTTCCAGGAGAAGATGAGATCAGGCACATTCCATGCTCACTCTCCTGGAATGACTGCCCAGAGCAGTGACTTTGAGCTGTCCTGGGAACACTCTCCCAGCTCAGAGCTTGCCCTGGAGCAAGACCCCGAGGCACAAAGCAAGCACAGAGCTGCAGTGACAGAGGGGCTGCAAGTCCTGGTACCCCCAGCATGACCCTGATGGCACCTGCAGGAGCACCAGTGATCCCATCCACAGCCCCAGTGAGCCCATGGGCAGATGGGATGGGCTGATCCCACTCCAGACCAAGCAGGTGCAGGCTGGAGCCTGATCCTGCTCTCCAGGATCCCTGCTCAGCCCAGCCTGCCCTCCTACAGCACCAGGATTTTTATTCCCAAAGGAGAATCCTGAGGTCTTCAGCCACAGACAATTGTTCATTCGACAGATGACACTGAGAAAACATCTTTATATTTTTTTTCAGGGGTAATCCAGCACTATGAAATGGCTGACAGCCATAAATATTTATAAAGATGTTATTTCCTGCCTCAGCTTGCTGCAAATCAAGGATCCTAGGACTCCCAGATAGGAATAAAGGAGGAAAATGAGTTCCATGATGCCCTGCCAAAACACATCCAGGACAATGGCACAGATCTCCCTGTTTGTAACATCCACATCTCCAAATCAGAGACAGTCAGTGAAAAGTGACCCTGTCACAGCTCATTTCAAACAGAGATTTCTCAGTGTTCTGATCACTCCTCAGAAGGGGTTAATTAATGCTCACTTCAGACCCTGCCGAGCTTAGGAAACCCAGCCAGCACTTGGTGAAGTTCCAGGCTGTGCCATGTGCCACCCCACAAAGCCACAGCGTTTCTGCCTGTCCTGCCAATGCCAAGGGACAGCCACGGCACCTGCAGAGCTCCGTGGCTGCTTCCCTGCCCCAGCAAATCCCAGAAATGCGGGGGGTTCCCAGGGACAGCGCACAAACGACCATTACACAGCAGAAACGCCACAGCCCACCCAGCCTGCTCCACCACCCTGATCTGGCTCTGCTGCCCCGGGGCGTGCACGGGCACAGGGACACATTGCCCTGGCTCAATCTCCTCCTCCTCCCTGCAAGGGTCTCCTCACCCCGGCTCAGGCACTGCCCGTCCCGCAGGAGCAGCTCCGGGGCTCTGTCCGTGCCGAGGCCGGCCGCGGGGGGACATGGCCGGGCTCACAGCGGCACTCCGGGCATCCTCCTCCTCCTCCTCCTCCTCCTCCTCCTCCTCGGGCTCCGCCGGGCGATCCCGCAGCGCTGCTGGGCCCGCCCCGCCCCTGGCGTCACCGGCACCGTCACCAGGGCCAGCCCCTGCCACTGTCACCAGGGCCAGCCCCTGAAACTGCCACCAGAGCCAGCCCCTGCAACCGCCGGGGACACTGCCACCAGGGGACACTGCCACCAGAGACAGCCCCTGCAACTGCCACCAGGGCCAGCCCCCGCAACTGCCGGGGACACTGTCACCAGGGGACACTGTTACCAGCGCCAGCCCCTGTAACCCACCAGGGACACTGTCACCAGGGGACACTGTCACCAGGGCCAGCTCCTGAAACTGCCAGGGACACTGTCACCAGGGCCAGCCCCTGCACCTCACCAGGGGGACACTGTCACCGGGGCCAGTCCCCGCAACTGCCAGGGACACTGTCACCAGGGGGACACTGTCACCAGGGCCAGCCCCTGCAACTGCCACCAGGGCCAGCCCCTGCAACCCACCAGGGGACACTGTCACCAGGGCCAGCCCCTGCAACTGCCACCAGGGCCAGCCCCTGCACCTCCCCAGGGGGACACTGCCACCAGGGCCAGCCCCTGCCACTGTCACCAGGGGATACTGTCAGCAGGGCCAGCCCCTGCAACTGCCGGGGACACCATAACCAAGGGGACACTGTCACCAAGGGGACACTGCCACCAGGGCCAGCCCTGCACCCACCAGGGGACATCCCTGGACCCACTGGCGCAGCTCCAGCTCCTCCCTGTGCCGGGCCCCAGGGCTGGGCCAGCTCTGCAGGCGGGGTCTCACCTGAGCAGGGCAGAATCCCCCCCTCCCCCGCTGCCCACGCTGCCCGATCAGCCCAGGGCACAGGGGGCTCCCAGCATCACGGCCAGGGCAAGCTGAGCTTCTGATCCACCAACAGCCCAAGTCCTTCTGCTCAGAGCTGCTCTCCATCCATTCTCCCCCAGGCCAGATTTGTTCCTGCCATTACCCCAACCCAAGTGCCAGTTCTGCTTCACCCAACAGCCCAGCCCCAAGGATCCACCAGACCCAAACCTTCACCATGGAGGGACACCCAGACACGAGCACTCTGCTCACCACCTCCCACATGGGACGCTCCCTGCACTGCAGCCCATTCCCAAAGCTCTGCCCCAAGTCACGGTGCAGCTCAGGAAAGCACATTTATCAACAGTCTCCTGACAGTGGTGGGTCAGTCACTGTGCACTGACAGACAAATCCCTTTCTTTTCCCACCCAGCTGACATTTTCCTTACTTAGTAACTCCCAGGAATGCTCTTTGCTCCCTGTCTTTGCAGCAGGCAGGCACTGAATTTTCCTTTTGTCCTCTGGGCATAGTCAGACTTCAAAAGCTCTCCCAACACACAGCAGCCTTTATCTCACCTTTATTCAGTGCACACAGAGCTCAAAAGGGCTGGTGATTAAGTTCCTCGGGCTCCAATTTGCTGGTGATAACTTGTCATTCAAGCATTGTCTGGGAGGCTGAAACTCTGCACACTCCCCACATTGACTTTGGTCTCCCTGATAAAAGCTCCGGGTTCTGTGTGAGGTCGAGGAGGAAGGCGGGTGAACAAAGCAGGGGAGATGAGCCAGCTCAAAGCTCCCACTTCAATTTTAATCTAATTTTAAATTTGAGATGGAGAATAACTCGCTGCTAAATCCTGTTTGTGCTTATAAGCACCAGGGAATCACTGAGGGTAAACTGGGCACTCAGACCTCTGATTATGGAGTCACAGACAGCTCTAAGTTGGAAGGGACTTAAAGCTCATCTCATTCCACCTCTGCCAGGGGAAGAGACACCTTCCAGTATCCCAGGCTGCTCCAAACCCCAGTGTCCAGCCTGGCCTTGGACACCTCCAGGGATCCAGGGGCAGCCACAGCTGCTCTAGGTACCCTGTGCCACGCTACACCTATAGGGAACAATTTCTTCTTAAATCTAACCTCAACCTTCCCTCTCTCAGTTCAAACCAATCCCTGTCACTACCTGCCTCAATTCTTGCCTTTAAAACTCAAGGAGAAAAAAACCTTTCAAAATGCCACAGAGAAAAGGAGACCTTCCACCACTGGAACACTTTTGAGTCTTCCTCTGAACGGAGGAGAGAACCTCGGCCACCCCCTCCCAGCTGGGCCCCCACAGCTTCAGGTTTCACACTGGCACCCCAACATCTGCCAGCAAACGTCTGAAGTCAGCAGGGGAAGTTCACAGGGAGAACTGAAACTGGCATTTGGGCAAGAAGCTCTTCCCCCTTTAAAGTTTCCTCTTTTACTTCAGTGTCACCCTCCCCTGAGGGCCTGAGCACTGTCAACAGAGAGAGCCTCCTCCGGGGCAAGCCTTCCTTAGAGTTCAGCATGTCCATGTGGATTCAGCCCTTCTCCATGAATTTCACTGCTCAGACTCCAGGAGGAGGAGCAGATCCTCTGGCCAGACAAGGGGTGGCAGGGGAAGCACCAAATCCTCTGTGCTGCCACAGAGATTCTCTCTATGACAGAAAGCCTCTAAAATTACAGGTAAGCAAGAAAGGAAGGGAGGGGACAGTCTGTGCTCATATCACAACCCTCAGGAATGGCTCCGTGCTGCAATTTCATGGCACTCACATCCCTCCCTCCTGCCATTGCCAGCTCTTCTCCACAGTAGCTACTTTGGAAAACTTCAGGAAGGATTCTCCTGAAGCCAGAGGATATGCTCCATGTCACAGCCCAGGAGCCACACAGACAGGGACACAATCCAGCATGGAATCCTGCAAACTCTTCACCCTGGTGCCAGGAAACACCAGAGCCACCCTGGGCACAGGCCAGTGGGACCCACACAGCAAATATTCCCATGAAATCCTATCCAAAGCCATCAGGAACAAGAGAAAGGGGAGAGCTCGTGGCCGTTACCTCCCATCTCCCTGTCGAGGGGCGGGTCATCGTCGGCCATGGAGAACTCCATGGATGCTCCAGCTATTTCCAGCATATCCTCATCACTGGTGGCACTCTGGAAGCTCCCCCGACGAAAGCCCTTCTGATCCATGGCCAGAGCTTCCAAACCTGCCAGCAAAGGGAAGCTTTTTAGAGCACAAGCAGGAAAACTCATTTTACACCCAACTGGACTGACACTTGACCCTGGAGACCCAGAGGCTGCACTGCTCTTCCCAAGGGAAGGCTGGGTGCAGTGATGTCACCTGAAGTTCAGGCTGGAACTCCAGTGTTAGCCAGGGCAAGAGCCATTCCACACATTATTATAATAATAATAATTATTATTTAATTATTATTAAATAATCTCCACACGTGCTCTCAACAGGTTTGCAATGATTTTTTTACTGGACCCCACCAGTCTCAAGGAGCTGCCCATGCCACACCATGACAAGAGATCCATTGTCTCTCCTCCTCTTTTCCAGGACAGCAGAGGAACTACAAAAGCACAAGCTCTGAAAACATAATAATAAACTAAATAGGGGGGGAAAAGTCAAATGTGAGCCTCGAAAACAGCTCTTGCCATATGGAAATGGGAATCTTTGCATTTCCATGAGAAGACAGAACCACAGAATGGTTTCAGTTGGAAAGGACCTCCATCGATTCCAAACCGCCAAATCCCCACCTGGTCCCCATCCCAGAGCACTGAGTGCCACCTCCAGGCCTTCCTTGGACACCTCCAGGGATGGGGACTCCAAACTTCCTTGGGCAGCCCCTTCCCAGGTTAGCAAGCTTTCCTGTGAAGAAATTCCTCCTGGTGTGCAATGTGAACCTCCCCTGGCACAGCTTGAGGCTGCCCTGGTGCTACTGGCCACACTGCTCTTGATCCAGGCCAGGTTGCCTGCCTGGACTCACTGCTGGCCATGTGCACCTTGCTCTTGCAAACAGATTTTCTTCCACAGAATTAAGAGAGAAACCAATTAGACAGCTCAGACCTGTTCCAGGAAGGGAAAACACCAGCCAGCACTTCCCAACAGGCTGAATTACACACTCTGCAGAAAACACTTCCTATTACACAGAAGAAGCCATCACAGCACACACAAAAAGCCTTGGCACTGCACTCTGCTGAGCCTTACACTGTGGAACACCATGTTCCTTAACTTTTACACCACGTTTTCTCACTAAACTGCCACAGAGGATCCTGGCAAGGGGGGAGACAAGGGGAGCTGGGTGCTTGGGAAGGCACACAAGCAGCTGCACACCCTGAGAGCACACACACAGTGTGGCCCAGAGAGCCAAGGGCAGGAGAAACCCAGGAATTCAAAGTTATTTGCCAGCTTAACAATGACAACAATTCAATGGCATTCAAGTGTTGTGATGCTGTTCCAGTAAACTGCTTCCAGGGAGCACAGAAGATTCAGCTCCCAGCCTGGCAGGCAGGAATGGCCCAGTCAGCCTGGCAGAGAATTAAGGGAACTGTGCTCATGTGTCTCAGGGCTCATTGCACCATAACATGGTTTTACAGATATTTTCCAATAAGACTCAGTGGGTAAAAATATGTGGGAAATGGGGCTAAAACATCTCTGTATTTGTACAATCCCAGAATGGTTGGGGTGGGAGGGATCTTGAAGTCCATCCCATTCTGCCCCTTGCCATGGCAGGGACACCTTCCACTGTCCCAGGCTGCTCCAAGCCCTGTCCAACCCAGCCTTGGACACTTCCAGGGACCCAGGGGCAGCCACAGCTGCTCTGGGCACCCTGTGACAGGGCCTGCCCACCCTCACAGGGAAGAATTTCTCCCTAATTCCATCTAAAGTTCTCTGGTTTGCACAGAAAGCAGCAGTTCCTGCAGCAGAGGCAGAGCAACAGCACCTCCTGCTCCCCTCAATCCCTCCCTGAGCTGGTTCTCATTGACAGCTTTAAAACCCAAAACCACAGCAGCAAAAGTGGCACCTTCCAACCACAGCAGAGCCCAGAGAAAGCCTGGCAGCACAAGAAGGACACACAGGAGGATAATTCCATGCTCACTTCTCCTGTCAGATCGAGATAAGAGGTTTAAGACACCTTTTCTTACCAAAACACTCCCTCTACAGATACCTTCCCAGGCACAAGGAATAAAATTAAATAAAAAATAGACCATTTTCATGCTTATCTGGTTGGTCATTTACCCCAGTTCTCCATCAGGCAACAGTTGCCTCTTTGCTGCCAGAACCCCGGAGCACCCGTACATACCCCAGGACTGCCAGTGTCCCCAACACCCGTGTGACACCATCCTCCTCCTCCAGCTGCTGCCATCCACCTCCTGTGCCCTTCTACTCCGTCCTGGTGCTCCCCATGGCAGTGAGAGAAAGGGAAGCAGCAAAGCAGAACCCGGCAGGGTCCCCAGGCAGTGACTCAGTGCCAGCGCTGGCAGAGGAAGCCTGAGCCTTGCTGCCATTTCCAACACAAACCCCAGCAGCATTCCAAGGTTTTCTCCCAGCTCCAGGCTGGGTGCCACCCAGATGGGCTCCCTCAGTCCCGCTGTACCACCCATCCCAGTGGCACCTGGCAGCAGGGGATGGCACTGGCACTGCAGGGCTCCGGCACCCCAGAGCAGCGTTTCCATCACACAGGCTTCAGGGTTTCCCAGTCACAGCAGGGAAAAAGCTCCCACAGCATTTCTTCCTCCTTGTCAGAGGAGAGGCTCGACCCCAGCTGCAGCAGCACACACGGAAATCACACCAGGAGCAGGCAGCAGTCCCATTCCTGCTGTGGGAAGGAGCAGCTTACCACCTAGTGGCTGTTCCACTGGCAAACCAAAACCTGCAGCACGACACTGGGGCTTCTTTAAAGGTCAGCAAATCTAAGCTGAGCTCTGACAACTCAGGGCTTTCCTTCCTTCCAGCCCCACGTGGTTCTCAGGCACATCTCTTCTTCCAGGTACCAGACCACTGGTGTATAAACTAGGAAAAAACTGCAGAATAAGCCGATTTTAACTGAATATAAAAAGAAAGGAGAAAAAAAATGCAGCATTTGGCTGTTGGGTCAACACTCCAGGTGCCTGGCTGGGAGCCAGCAGAGCCAGGCTTTCATAGTCCTAGAATTGCTTGGGTTGGCAGGGACCTTAAAGCTCATCCCATGGACAGGGACACCTTCCACTATCCCAGGTTGCTCCAAGCTCCAACCAACCTGGCCTTGGACACTTCCAGGGACAGGGAGTCCACAACGTTTCTGGGCAACATCATCACTCCACAGGCTTCCACCAACACTGAAAGATCCCCACATTTCCCATCCTAAACAGAGGAAGGGACTCCATGAGGGTGAAACTCCACCTAGGTGTGAACTGAGAGAGCTGGTTTGGATATTTCTGTATTCCAGCCCTTGAGACACAGAACCCTCTGCAGGAGGAGCTGAACTGAGAAGCCTGTGCACAGCTGTGCTGCCAAATCAATACCCCAGGGAGGGGCCAGCCCTGTGTCCCCATGCTGTGACAAAAGAGCCGATGATTTGCCTCAAGCACTTCCCAAGACAATGCTATTTTTCCAAGCCATACTCTCCTCCAATTCCCTGTGCTGTATGAAGAGACCACAAACGGTCCCAGATTTGGTAGAGAGGAAACTACACCAAATTTCCAAGGGCCTGGAGTGACAGGACAAGGGGGAATGGTTTCACCCCTGCAGAGGACAGGGTTAGATACTGGGAAGGAATTCCTCCCTGTAACAGTGGGGAGGCCCTGGCACAAGCTGCCCAGAGAAGCTGTGGCAGCCCCATCCCTGCAATATTCAAGGCCAGGTTGAACAGGGCTTGGAGCACACTGGGTTTGAGGAAGGTGTCCCTGTCCATGGCAATAGATGGCCTTCAAGGTCTCTTGCAGCCCAACCCGTTCAGGATTCTGACAGCTCCGTGCCCGGGGTGGCCACAGAGGATGCCAGGGCTGCCCCAGCCTCGTGCCAGGGCAGGAGCAGGATCCTGCAGACGCTGTCCCTGCTGTCCCAGCGGCACAGAGCTGGCCCTGGCACGAGGCTGACCTCTCCAGGCAGCCTCTTGCCCTCGGAGGCTGCTCCAGCACAGGCAAACACATCCTGGGAATGCTGCCTGTGCTGGCCTGGGCTGTCCAGCCACGCCAGCCCCAACAATAGGTTTGAGAGAAACTGGGAATTCTACCAACACAGGCTGAACACAAAGACTTGCATTGTTTTAGGGCTTGTTTGGGGCTCTTTTGCTGTTCTTTGACACACACCCTCACAGGCCCTGCGAGCCAATTCTGCAGGCTGTGCTCTGACATCCCTCCAGCAAGGTAACAGGGCTGTCATACATCAGCAGCCACAGCAGAGAGCAGCCCGTGAACCCTGTGCCAGTTTGGGTTTCCCGGGCTCACAGGGTGCTGTGGGATTCGCTGCCATCCCGGGATGCACAGACACACAGAGCCCTTGTCCTTCCACCCACACCAGGACCACCTCTTCTGGAACAATCCACCATTGCACAGAGTCTGCCCCTGAGCCCAGGGCACAGGAACACTCAAACAGAGCAACACACCCATCCCAAAACCACCCCAGCAACTGCTCCAGCAGCAGGTACAGACCGAGGTGAGTGCACAGAGGTGCCCAAAGGCACTGCCAGCCCTGGTCAGAACCAGCACCCATCCTCCAAAAGCCAAAATAAACACTGTTTAACACTAATCCAGCTGAGCTGGGAGCACTGGCACATCACAACTCATCAGGAACACATCTTGACTACCTGTTCACAGTTATCTGCCCCATTCATTAGTTTCACCACAAAATCTCTTTTTTTTTTCCTCCTAAACTTTCCATCTTTACCATTTTAGCTCTCACTTAAAAAGCCACAATCTCTGCTCAGCCACCTGTTCCCAGGAGTTTCCTCACAACTACTGCCAGCATCCTTTCCTTTTTGCTTAATGTTTTGACTAAAAGCAGCTCAACATGAAAATGCCCAAGACCAAATGTACAGGTAACTTGTGACCCGTTGAGGGGAGGTTGCTACTGGACTCTAAACTGTATTTTGCAGACTAAATCCAGTTGTTTACAGCATACTCAAACATAATATCAGCTTCTGTGCCATTCCTAACCTCTTTGGGAATCCAGGACGGTGTCACAGCTCCATGTGGGAGGATCACCCTGTTTGCCCAGCATAGTGTGGGAATTTATAAAATTAAAGGGTTTTGGGAAAGCTGCAAAAGGCAGGCCTCAGAGACAGAAGAATTGTGATTAGAGTTAAGCAGTAGCCATGAGATTGATCAGCAGAAAAATCATGTATGAAGTAGAAAAGTAAGGACAAATAGAACAATGGTCTGTGCATTAATGTTTGTCTAGAATAATTGTTTAAGCTGCAGAAAAGTATATTCAGCAAGATATTAGGAAGTTTTAAGTTTAATAATGGAGCTGTGTGTATTGTGTTTTAAGGCTTACAAACAGATATTGTATTTGAAATAAGACAGCATTGTTTTCATTGAAACTACGTGTGCTGATAGTGATTGGACAGAACTACTGTCAGTATGTTTTTGTTTCGTGTGATCGGTCAAAAAACATTAAGTTACAACAACAAAGTTGCTGTAAACAAAATTGTTTACAGCAGTTTCCATACTCAAACACAATAACAGCTTCTCTGCCATTCCTAGGCTCTTTGGGAATCCAGAACAGTGTCACAGCTCCGTGTGGGAGGATCCCCTGTGTGGCTGGTAAGGGATGAGGAGCAGGTGCCCCTGGGCAGCCTGGCCCAGCACCCCCTGCCCACTGCCCAGCACCCCCTGCCCACGGCCCAGCACCCCCTGCCCGCTGCCCAGCATCCCCTGCCCACGGCCCAGCACCCCCTGCCCACCGCCCAGCACCCCCTGCCCACTGCCCAGCACCCCCTGCCCAGGGCCCAGCACCCCCTGCCCACTGCCCAGCACTGCTAAGCCCAGCACCCCCTGCCCAGGGCCCAGCACCCCCTGCCCACTGCCCAGCACCCCCTGCCCACCGCCCAGCACCCCCTGCCCACGGCCCAGCACCCCCTGCCCAGGGCCCAGCACCCCCTGCCCAGGGCCCAGCACCCCCTGCCCACTGCCCAGCACCCCCTGCCCACTGCCCAGCACCCCCTGCCCACCGCCCAGCACCCCCTGCCCAGGGCCCAGCACCCCCTGCCCACTGCCCAGCACCCCCTGCCCACTGCCCAGCACTGCTCAGCCCAGCACCCCCTGCCCAGGGCCCAGCACCCCTCACCCAGCCCCAGCTGTGACCCACACAGAGCCAGGGGGAGCAGCCCCAGCTAACAGGGCTGGTTTGCACTGGGCAGCAGCTGAGACAGGGTCTCGAGGCTGCAGCCCCACAGATTCATCCCAGTGCACAGCAGAGTGTGAGAACAGCCCCAGCACATCTGCCACAAAAGCAACTGGAAAATGGCCTGGGTGCAGATGAGATGTTAATAGCTAAAACCAAGGAATTCCAGAATGATTGGGGTGGGAAGTGACCTGAAAGTTCATCTCCTGCCATGGGCAGGGACACCTTCCACTATCTCAGGCTGCTCCAAGCTCTGTCCAACCTGGCCTTGGACACTTCCAGGGATGGGGCAGCCACAGTTTCTCCGGGCAACAAATAAGAGAATTTTCTGCTTCCCAAATAAGAAAGTTACTGGTTTGTGCATTTGTTCTGTAGTGTTTCATAAGCTCATTTCCACTTCCCAGGTTATGAATGTCTCTGCTGAACTCACACACTGTCCATTCACCACCACAGAGGATCCACACCTTTGGCTCACATGCCTTACACTTATCCCATTCTTCCCATATCTGCTATGTTTAGTTATTCTCCTGGAATTCAAAAGGAAAAAGGATCTGTTGTTACAGATCTAACAGGGAAAGCTGATGCCCAAAACTGTGCCAGACAGAAAAAAGCCAAATAACCACGGATAAAATCTCACCTCAAAAATCATCTCTTTTTTCCCATTTTTCTTTCTCCTTTAATTGTTTTAAGGACTACCATGACTACAAAAGCAAGACTTCAAGAGATATTTTCAATGATATTTTATAATCCAGTTTAGTGTCACACTTGCATCAAGTGCCAGCCAGAAATCTGTCATTCCATGCTTTGTGAACACCCAGCTGGATCTCTTCCAGCAGAATACCTTCCCCTTTTGGTGTTCTTTATAGCACACCCCAAAAATCCAAACAGCACCACATGGAACCAGGCCCAGACTCATTCTGATGAGAACTAAGCTCTGCCTCTTGCTCAGCAAGGTGGAAAACCCCCACCATGCCGAAATATGGGCTCCAACAGGCTTAACAGGGGATTTTCAGGTGCACAGAGAACACAAAACACCCAGCTTGCACAAAATCCCAGGAGAGAACAGGCTGGGAAAGGCTCCCTGAGGTGAGGGAAGGGTCAGGGGAACAGAGCCAGAGCCCAGGCTGGGGCTGAGCCCCCGGGGAGCCACGAGGCTGACCCGGAGCTGCAGTGGGAGCTGAGCACACCAGGTACATCTCCAAACCCTCCCTCTCCACAAAACCCATCCCAGCTGCTCAGCACACAACATGGAGATGATTTTATACGTTTTTATCAAACCACAGGATCTCATTCCACTCACAGGCACCTCCCTGACCTGAACTATAAACTATAAACTCTCCTTCCTTGCTGATGGTTAAGAAACAAGCAGAAGAAGGAATAAAGGCAGCCCTTTGGGAGTGCTGGATCACAGCCCAGCAGCTCTGAACCCCACTGCACTGAGGCAGAACAGGCTGCCACAATAGCACAGGGCCAGCACAGCACTGGAGCCACTCTCCAGGCTCATTGAATTTCCAGGGATGGTTCCAACCTCCTCCCAAAGCAGGACACACATTCCAACCTCACCTTCCACCCAGCAACAGCACAAACTGGCACATTTTGGGTCCAAGTATTCTGGAGGAAAAGTCATGAAGAGGAAAAGGGACTATTAAGAAGAAAATCAGGGATATAATGGAAATATCCCATCCCAAAACAGCACCAGTTGTTCTGTCAGACCAAAGTGCTCAGCTAGGCTTGCTCCTCTCCCCAGACTCCAGGGACAACCACAGCATCCTTGTTCCAACTAAAATACATATCCATCCACAGAGAGCAAGGAATGGTGGCCTAAACTGCCGGAGGGCAGGGGGAATATGTGGGATACAAGGGAGAAATTCTTCCCTGGCAGGGTGGGCAGCCCTGGCACAGGTGCCCAGAGCAGCTGGGGCTGCCCCTGGATCCCTGGCAGTGCCCAAGGCCAGGCTGGACAGGGCTGGGAGCAGTCTGGAGTCCCTGTCCCTGGCAGGGGGTGGGACTGGATGGACTTTAAGGTCCCTTCCAACCCAAAGCATTCCACGACCTGTAAAACCAGGGCTCCCAGTCCCTCACAAACACCCGCTGTGAGGCTGTGCCGCAGCACCAGGAAGGGGTTGTTATCCCAGAGGAAACAATTAAACCATTCCCACCCATGCTGTCACCTCTGCACTCACACCCAAACCCCAGCTGCTGGACAAACCTGCTGGATGGGTCCGTGACCAGAGCATGGCAAGGTCAGTCAGTGCCAGCCCTCACCTGTCTGGGCAGCCTGGGGCTGCACACATCCTGGCCAGCTCCCACAGCACCCAGGGACGTGGGGCACTGTGTGGGTGAACTCTGTGTGAACATGCCCCAGGTGAGAAATTTGGGGCCAACTTGCCTTCCTTTACTGCAGCCACATCCAGTTGGAGACACAGCCGGTGCCACCTTGCACCACAAGGAGGGAAGAAGAAAATGAGGAACTGTGACAGAGGGAAAGAAATTATCTGGGATTTTGGGATGGGGGGGGTGAAGGTACATGCAAGGTACAGGAGCACAAATTCAAATCTCCAAAGATATTTTGGTGAAGCCAAGTGTGAGGTCACACCCCCAGCCCATTCCCTGCCCCGTGCACAGGGTGGGGGCCATTCCCAAGGGGGCAGCTCAGCACAGCCAGAAGATGATTTGGCTGCTGCATCCCAAAGAAGTAAAAACAATTCTCTATTCTACACAAGCACCACCCATGCAGCCCGTGAAAACAAAAGCAATCCTGGTTTTGAGTCCTTGTGGGAATAAAGGGAGTCAGAAGAGCAGCAGTGTCTGCCAGCCATGTCCCCACAGCCTCCCAGGTGCTCCCAGTCCTGTCCCATGGACTCCTGAGGCTGGAACAGAACCACCAACGCCTGCAAAATTCCAAAGTGTGCATCCCACCAACCCCTGCTCTGAACAGATGCAAAAAGTTGAATCATTCATTTCATTCTGGCTGCAAAAACCTGAGGAACAAGATTCAAAATTAAGGAAGGCTGTAAAGCCTGGACAAGGCAAAGCTCACAGCACCCAGAACACAGAGTCTCACAGGATTCCCAAATTCCAGCTGCTCTGTTTCTCACCCTCTCTATTCCTGGAGGTTTCTTCAGAGGTGAGTTCTCCATGAGCACCCAGACAGACCCAGAGGGACAGCAGCTCCAGGCCGTGCACTGCAGCAGGGACAGACGGGAGGGAATCCCATCCCTGTGCTGCCCCATGCCATTCTCTGCCCCCGGCATTCCCCACAGAGCAGTCAGCACCCATTCCACAGGGTCATTTATCCATCCCACAAGCTGTGTCAGTACCTCTGCCAAGGATCAGCTGATCCTGCCGCCACTCCGGCACCTCCTGGAGCGGCTGGATGGGAAAGAGGGGTTCAGACAAGGAAGCCCAGCCAGGACACAGGGGGCACAGAGGGCTGCTGGCACCGCACACAGGGGACTCACGGAGTCACAGAGGGGCTCGGGATGGGAGGAACCTCAAAGCCCATCTCCCACCCTGCCATGGCAGGGACACCTCCCACTGTCCCAACCCCAGTGTCCAGCCTGGCCTTGGGCACTGCCAGGGATCCAGGGCAGCCCCAGCTGCTCTGGGCACCTGTGCCAGGGCTGCCCACCCTGCCAGGGAACAATTCCTGCCCAGTACCGCAGCCTCCAACCCTGCCCTCCGGCAGCGGGAGGTCCCTGACTCCTGCTAGCCACGGGATCCGCAAGCCCCGGGTTCTGTCACTGCCCCGAGCTTCCCCCACCGCCTCCGGCAAAGCTCCCGGTGCGTTCCTCCCCACCGGGGCCGAGAGCACGGCCGCACACATCGAAGGGGAAGAGGACGCGCTGCCGCCCTCTGAGCTGGCCCTGCCACGGCCCCGTTCCCGTAGCCCGGCCCCGTTCCCGTACCTCGGCCCCGTTCCCGTGCCCCGGCCCTGTTCCCGTGCCTCAGCCCGCTCTCTCCGGCCTGGCCCGTCCCGGGCCCGGCGCCCGCGGCCCCGGCGGCGGCTCCTCCGGCGGGGCGGGCGGAAGGGGCGGGGCGTGATGTGGGCGTGGCCTGACGAGACCACGCCCCCGCAGGCGCATTCGAAGCACGGGCGGAGCGCGCCGGCGCCATCTTGGGTGAGGGCACCGCGCTCTTAAAGCGGCAGCGTCCCGTTCTGCACGGCGGGGCCAGCGAGGCCAGCGAGCCCAGCGAGCCCAGCGAGCCCAGCGAGCCGGGCTCCGCCCCGCCCCGCCCCCGCCTTCCCCTTGCCCCTGCCCCGCCCCTCCCCCTGCCCTGCCCCTGCCCCCGCCCCCGTCCCTGCCCCTGCCCCTGCCCCTGCCCCTGCTCCTGTCCCCGTCCCTGCCCCTGCCCTCGTCCCTGCCTCTGCCGCTGCTCCTGTCCGTGTCCCTGTCCCTGCCCCTGCCCCTCCCCCTGCCCCTGCCCGCTCCCTCCAATCGCTCGCACCCAGCCTCGGACCCTCATCACTGTTCAGCCTCACCATCGGTCCCCCAGCAGAGGCTGCCCATCACTGGCCCCTCGTTGCTGCTGACCCTCCATCACTGACCACCATCACTGACCCTTCATCACTGACCCTCCATCACTGACCCTCCATCACTGACCACCATCTCTGACCCTCCATCACTGACCCTCCATCACTGACCCTTCATCACTGACCACCATCACTGACCACCATCTCTGACCCTCCATCACTGACCCTCCATCACTGACCCTCCATCACTGACCACCATCACTGACCCTCCATCACTGACCCTCCATCACTGACCACCATCACTGACCCTCCATCACTGACCCTTCATCACTGACCCTTCATCACTGACCTCCATCACTGACCCTCCATCACTGACCACCATCACTGACCACCATCTCTGACCCATCACTGACCCTTCATCACTGACCACCATCACTGACCACCATCACTGACCCTTCATCACTGACCCTTCATCACTGACCTCCATCTCTGATCCCCCCCATCTTTGACCGTCCCTGACCTCCCCAGAAGAGACCCCCACCAGTGATGCCCTCTCTTTGTCCCCCACGGAGCCCGCCCGGTGTCCCCGTGTCCCAGCGGCACCCCCGTGTCCCCGTGCCCGTACTGGGGTCACCAGAGGGCGGCAGAGGCCCGGGCAGGAGCATCCCGGAGCTCCCGGTACCCGCGGCTGCTTCAAAAGCCGCTGATTTCCCCTCCGGGTCTGGAAACGCGGCCGGTTCTTGCTGGGAGACTCCCCAGAGGAACACGAAGCCCTGGAGTGATCACAGATCCATGGAATTCTGGGGGTTGGGAAAGCTCTCCAAGACCCCAGGGCTGCCGAGGCCATCACTAGCCCATGTGTCACATGCCACATCTCCAGGGCCGTGTGACTCCTCCGGGGATGGGCACTCCACCACTGCCCTGGGCAGCACTGCCAGGGCTGGGCAGCCCTTTCCATGAAGGAATTTTCTCAATATCCAACCTAAACCTCCCCTGGCACACTTTTGTCCTGCCAGTTGTTACCTGTGAGAAGCAATCCCCACCCGGCTGCACCCTCCCCCAGGGAAAGGTCTCTCCTGAGCCTCCTTTTCTGCGGGCTGAGCCCCCCCGGCTGGGCTGCTCCAGGGGGAGGAACACAGACCCCATCCCCGTTTCCTGCCCATTGTTTTCCATGCTCAGGAGCACCGGCAGAAGGAAGAACAAATCCCCCTGGCTGGATGGAGCCCAGCCCCATCCCAGCAAGGCAGGGACAGCCCCGGGCTGGTCCCAGCCTGCCAGGAAGGCACTCTGTTGAGGGAAACAGGAAGCCCTGAAATAGCAGGAGCTGGAAACACGTGGCCAGGGGGAGCTGGCCAGGGTCGCCCAGCTCCCTGCACAGGCCCTTGGCATCATTCCAGGATGAACCCACTGCCCTCTGCCTCTGCTGCTATGGCAGATCCTCGTCTCCCACCCACCTGATGCCAGCAGAACTCGGCCCAAAGCACTCCAGGAGCTCCAGGAGCCATCCCTGAATGCTCTGGGCCACACTGGATCCAGCACCCCGCTTGGAGAGGGCACCAGGGGAGAGGTGCTGCTTTCCCTGCTGCTTCCCTGGCTGGGACAAACCAGGGCAACCCTCAGGGAGGACAAAACCAGCTGCTGGTGCAGCCCCTAGTGCAAGTGCCAGGCCAGAGCTGCTATCCCAGAGGGATCAGAGGGGTCTGAGCTGACACACCAAGAGCACGCAGGGAGGAGGGAAAGAGGAAAGGAGGGATGCCCCAGAGCAAGCACAGCTGCAGGGATGAGCAGCAGGATGGTTCATCCCCCTGGCCTCTGCACAGAGGGGCTGCCAGCAATGCCCACCCAGCACCGCCCATCCAGGGCTGACAGCTGGAACACAGCTGGAGCCAGCAGAGAGCCAGGGATAGTGGCTTCAAACAGACAGAGGGCACACAGGATGTTGGCAAGAAATCCTTCCCTGGGAGGGTGGGCAGGCCCTGGCACAGGTGCCCAGATCAGCTGTGGCTGCCCCTGGGTCATCTGGCAGTGTCCAAGGCCAGGCTGGACACTGGGATTTGGAGAAACAAGGGACAAGGGGGGAAGGTGGGAAGGTGTCCCTGTCCAGGGCAGAGGGTGGAACTGGATCTTTAAGTTCTTTCCCAACCCAAAGTAGTCTTGGATTCTATGAACACGTCCCAAAAAAAGTAAATATCCCAGCCAAATGGGAAAAGAGCTGATCTTTACAATCTAAAATATTCGGCTTTACAAGCTGAACTTTACAATCTAAACATTCCCCACAGTGGTTGGACAGGCAGGACACAAGAGGGACAGGTGGGACACAGCAATGAAGGAGCCTGGCTGGGCACTGTGCTCCCAAAACAAGAAGAATTGCATGAGAACAAGCAGATATTCCAGGTCCAAAGATCGCTGCTGGAGCAAGCTGCTGGCCTCTGGGCACAGAAATCGGGGATTATGGTGAGGAGGATATTTGCAGGCTCAGCCCCTGCCTGAATGGAGGCTTGGAGCCAGGGTGACACGGGGCTGGATTCTCCTGGTGTTGGATTAACGGATTCCGTTCTGAGGTTAACGCCGCTAAGCCGGCAGGGAGCCCGGCCTGGGGCAGCCCCGAGCCCGCTGCCATAAGCAGGAGGATACAGGCAATACCTGCTCCGGTCCTGAGCCCGCCCCGAGCCGGCTCAGGCTCGTCCCATCTCACCCAGGGCTCTGTCTGGGATGGGAACGGGGCTGGTGGCCTCAGGGCAGCTCCTGGCGGAGCAGAGGGTGGCAGGAGGAAGCTCAGGGACAGGATGACTTCTCCTTGCCCCATGCCGTGCCCCAGCCGTGCCCCAGCCGAGCAAAACTCCAGCGGCCGCCGGCTCATCCCTGCCCCTCCCGCGGGACAGGCCGGCCAGGGGAGCAGAACAATCCCGGGAAGTGACCGGCCGGGGGGGACACGAGGGGACAGGATACCGTGCTGGCCACCGCCACCGGCATTGTCTCTTTGGATAGCTGCGGGATGAGGTCAGAGGCTGAGCGGGGAACAGGGCCGGAGGAAACAACACCAACCCCTGCTGACAGCGCCCACACGCTCTGAAGCTCACCAGGGACACCAGGAGTGGGTGAAGTCCCAGCACTGCAGAGGATCCTCCCAGCCCTGAGGTGCAGCAGCAACCCCTGGCAAACCCAGAAGGGCCCAAATTCTCCCTGTCCTGCAAATGGGGAAAAATCTCTCCATGCTCCAAAGGCTGGAGCACCTCTGCTCTGGAGCCAGGCTGGGAGAGCTGGGACTGCTCACTTGGAGAAAAGGAAGTTCCAGGGAGAGCTCAGAGCCCCTTTCAGAGCCCAAAGGGACTCCAAGAGAGCTGGAGAGGTTGGGCAGGCCCTGGCACAGGTGTCCAGAGCAGCTGTGGCTGCCCCTGGATCCCTGGCAGTGACCAAGGCCAGGTTGGACACTGGGGCTTGGAGCAGCCTGGGACAGTGGAAAGTGTCCCTACCATGGCAGGGGGTGGAACAAGACAGGCTTTAAAGTCCCTTTTAACCCCTACCATTCTGGGATTCCAGAAAAATACGTGAGGGGGCTTTACAGGAGAGAAAGCCTGTGACATCCCTGGGGTTAGGCTGTCTCCCAAAATAGTTACAGCCTCTTCCACTACCACAGCCAGACTGTCTGGGCAGCCAGGGACTTCCCCTCCCCAGAGAGCTGAGGTTCCTCTCCAAATTGCAGCGTGGCAACAACTTCTTTTAGGGGAGCTCTGCCGACTCTTTCTGCCCCGTCAGTGGCTGGGGAGATCCTTCCAGTGGGAGCAGCTTCACTGAGGGACGTCACACCTGGGCAGGGTGAGGAGCTTCTCCAGCTCCATCAGCCCCCTGGTCTGTGCATGGTGGTCCTGCCTTAAGGGACCCATCCCTCCCTCCCTTTTTCATGAGGGTTTGAGAGTGGGGGAAAGCAGGGGGATACAGGCAGCACCTGCCCTGAGGTGGTCCCTTCAGTGATCCCTTCCATTCAGAACAGGAAGGAGGTGACTGGCTGCCAGCCAGGACCACCTCCAGGAAGCTGTCACCTCCGTGTCCCAGCAGGTCCATCTGGGTCCCCAGGAAGGCAGGAGATCTGCTCCAAGCCGCTTCAGGGAGCCACAGGGAGCTGGGCTTGGGGGAGCTGAGCTTGGGGGAGCCAGGCCTGGGGGAGCCGGGCCTGGGGGAGCCGGGCTTGGGGGAGCCGGGCCGGGTTTGGGGGAGCTGGGCCTGAGGGAGCCGTGCCTGTGGGAGCCGTGCCTGGGGGAGCCGGGCCTGGGGGAGCCAGACCGGGTTTGGGGGAGCTGGGCTTGGGGGAGCGGGGCTTGGGGGAGCCAGGCTTGGGGGAGATGGGCTTGGAGGAGCTGGGCCTGGGGGAGCTGGGCTTGGGGGAGATGGGCTTGGGGGAGCCGGGCTTGGGGGAGCCGGGCCTGGGGAAGCCGGGCCTGGGGCAGCCGGGCCTATGGGAGCTGGGCTTGGGAGAGCCGGGCTTGGGGGAGCTGGGCCTGGGGGAGCTGGGCTTGGGGGAGATGGGCTTGGGGGAGCCGGGCCTGGGGGAGCTGGGCCTGTGGCAGCCGGGCCTGTGGGAGCAGCCGCGGGCCGTGCAGCCGCCTCTCTCGGGTTACCACTTCCCGCTGCCGCTGTTTTTGCGCAAACCCCCGGGGGCCCTTGGGTTTGGCAGCCCGGAGCAGTGACAGCCTCGCTGGTGGCCCTGTGCACAGCACAGCCCCACTCCAGCCTGGCCAGGGCTGCCTTGGATGCTTTTCCTGCTGTGGGGAGCAGGACCCTGGGGAGGAACTGCCTCTATTGCAGGACGTGCGTGTTTGCTCTGATTGATTTTGCAGCACCTCCAGGGCACGTGCAGGGCCACAGAGCCTGCAACCCACGGACCCTCTGACCCACAGACACTCCTACACACCGGACCCTCCCTCATGGACCCCCCAGCCCCTCAGCCTTGTATCCCCGTGAGTGTGGGAGCAAGGTCAGGGCTCCTGCTAGGCTGCACAACAGCCCTTGGACAACTGCTCCTCCACGGGTCAGTGGATGTCACAACCTCCATCTCAGAGCCACTCTGGTGTGTCCCCAAGCTCTTGCTGGGGTTCCCAGGAAAGGAAATCCACCCCTTGTCCCTGCAGAAGAGCCCCTGTGCCCAAAGGGGGGTTCTGTACATTGCTTCAGCAATGCGCAGAAGCCACAGAATCATGGGATCATGTAAGTGGGAAAAGCCCTCCAAGACCATCGAGTCCAACTGTTCCCCCAGCACAGCAAAAGCCACCATTAATCCATGTCCCCACATGCCACATCCGCATGTTTTTGAATATTTCCAGGGGTGGGGGTTCCACCCAGCACGGAGGTTGAGGATGCTCTGCTGTCAGCACAGGCTGGGCAGGACAGGGCCGGCATTAGGGGCTCTGTCACCCCATGCATAGGTGTCATCCCTGGCACTGTGCCCAGTGACACCCCCTGGGCCCCCAGCCCCACCCCAAGCTGAGGTCTGTATCACTGGGGCAGGAGAGGCTCCTGTGCTGATGGGACAGCTCAGCCATGGGACAGGGGCAGCTCCCACCCACCCAACCCAAACCCAAGGGGCTGGGGGAGCCCCAGTTGGGATGACACCCCAACCTGCTCCTGGCAACCCCCACAACAAACAAACCCCCAGAGCGTCACCAGGGCTGTGCTGTGGCTGCGGGGGTTATCGGCCTCAGCACATTTGGGGCTGGAAAATATTTATTTCTGTAGCTTGGCAACATTTGCCGCTGCTGTGGGGGTGGAAGGGGGCGAATGGGACCTGGGATAGTGACAGCCCGAGCATTGCTGTCATCATTGCTGTCATCATTGCTGACCATCAGGACCGTGCTGGCTGGGGTGGGGTTAAAGCCCTTCCTGCCCAGGCTGGGGAGGAGCTGGTGCAGCCCAGGGGCAGAGCAGGACCATGGGGGGGAACAGGCAGCAGAGTCAGAGCAAGACAAGGAGGGCAAAACGCTGACTGCAGTGACTCAGAGGGGAAAAACGCCCTCAGTGACACAGGGGCTGCTGCCATCAGCACAGTGGGACAGTCCCCACACCGCCCTGGCTCCAGTGATGGGGGCTGTGTGTCCCCACAGAAGGTCACAGGCAGATCCCTGAGTGTCACAGACATCTCTGGGTCTCACCATCTTGGCACACTCCCATCTCCTAGCTGCCCCTCGGGGTCCATTTGGGACAGACATCAGTGGTCACATCACACAGCATGGGGACAGCAATAGCCCAGTGTCCCCTTGTTGGCCCTGCTCAGGGGCTGCCACCCTCCTGCTGGAGCAGCACTACCAGGCTGGGATCCGTGTGTGCTCAGAACCTCCTCAGCAGCACTGAGTGCTGGGGCTGGCAGAGGGGGTGTCCAACATCCTCCTGCTCAGCACCCACACACCAGGGATGAGGGCACAAACTGAAACTGCCCATTTCCTGCTCAGACAAGCTGCAGCAGAGCCACACGTGCCCCTGCTCCACGTGAGGATCACAGGGAGAGAGGGGGACCAGCCACAGGTTCCTCTTCTGTCATCCTGGTGGCACCTCCCAGGGTGGGAAACTCCAGGGGGAAGGACCACAGGGGAATCCCAGGGGGACCCATCATCCCATCCACGGCCAAACCTCACTGAAATCTCAGCTTGGCGGAGGGCTGCAAACCCACAGCCCTGGGCCTTGTTCCTGGGCTGCTGACAGGGGCAGGATCCAGGGGCAGTGGCACCAGAGCCCCTCCTTTTGGAAGCAGGAGCCCCGGAGCAGGGCCCTCCATGCCAGAGGGATGACAGGCAGTGCCCATCTCCCTGGCAGGGGAGGAAGGCACAGACTCTGCACCCTCTGCCACCCCAATGGCCGAGTGCCATGGGCAGGCAGGACAAGGATTCCTGGTATTCCTCTTTAGCCAGGCATGTGCTGCTGAACCTGCTTCCCTGAGGTTTCCCCCTTCTCCAGTGCCAGTCCCACCAGCTGGCAGCCCCAGGCATCCCTGCTCCCACCCTGCCAATGGGAAAAAGATGGACACAGACAGGCAGAGGTTTAAAATCCTGTTCACAGAACCATTTGTACAGCACAAAACATATTTTTACAGTATTTACAGCATCAGCTGGGAAAAAGGCACTTGGGGGGGCAGAGAGGAGTCCAGTTTGGGGCTCCCCATGCAAAGCAAAGGTCAGCAGTGACAGATGCCACCAAGGAACCAGGCATCCCAACCTGGAGGGGACACTGATGTCACGCTGATGTCCTGCAAGCTGATCTTCCCCAAAATTCCTCTGGGGGTTTCAGCAGCAGCCCAGCTCCCCCCCAGAGCCCTTGGAGCCACCAGACCCCGTGCAGGGCAGGGCCAGGTCCCACCCAGGGCTGTCCCCTGCTGGCGCTGGCAGGGCCTTGTCACCATCGTCCCGCGGCCGGATCCGTCCCCACAGCCCGTCCCTGTCCCCAGAGCCATCCCCACCCCAGCCAGGGGGGCAGAGGCAGCATCAGGGAGACTCAGGGCTGGGGCTGCTCCTCTCCAGACTCCACAGCACAGCTCACATCTCTGCAGGATGACACAGAACATGGTGACAGTCTGCAGGGTTAGAGCAGAAATCTGGGGCAGGGGGTCGGCTCTGGTCCCCTCCCTCCCTGCCAGCATGGCTGGGGCCTGCAAAGGAACACTTCCCAGCAGCCACCTCATTTTGCACACCAGGGATGGGAACAGAGAGCAGAACTGTGCCTTACTCAGTCTGTGTGGGAGGAAAAGTTTTTTAACCAGGCTCTCTCTGCCTCCAGCCTGTCACACTGTGGGAGGAAGTGGCCTCTGCCTCGGTTTCCCCAGCACAGCAGCCATTGGGGAGCAGCCAAACTCTCCAGAGCTGCTCAGTACAGCAGCCAAACTCTCCAGAGAGGCCAGAGATGCCCAGCACAGCATCACCCCCTTCCACAGGGACACCCCCAGGCTCTTACCAGGAGGGAAGCATCTGGAGGAGGAGAGCATCACCAACAGGCTCCCTGCCACCACACCGACCCCCTCTCCTCCCTCCTGATGGGGTAGGTTAGGATACACCACAAGGGAAGATCCCTTCTTTCCTCCTGCTCACCTTCCCCACCAGGTAAAGAGCAGCCTCTGAGCAGCAGCTGGCGGGAGGCTGCAGGCAGAGGAGCACAGGTCTCTGTGCATCTTCCCAAAACCACCAACAGGAGCCCCAGCCCAGGTGTCCCATCCATCCCATGGGAAGTGCTGGGACCAAGGCTGGGCACGTACCTTCCAAGGCTTTATCCAGGTCTGCGATGAACTCCTCCAGCTCCTGCGTGTCTCCAAGCTTTGCTAGTGGGGAAAAACACGGTCAGGTCTCCCCATTCCCCCTCTCACTGGGGAGAGGAGAGACCCCAACCCCTTGTTCCTAGCACAGCTGCTCCAGCTGTTTGTCCCAGCCAGTCCAGCCTCAACTGGGAAAATCCCAACCCAACTCCTGCCCCTTCCAGGCTCCTGCCAGGACACAAGGGCTCATTCCCACTCTGCAGGGCCCCCTTGGCACCCCCCTATCCAGGGCTGAGAGTCATTGCCAAGCCCAGCTGAGCACAGAGAAGGAAGCCCTGCAAACCCCTTTGGGTGGGGCCAGGCTCACCTTTGGTGGGATACGTGTCAGCTGGGCTGTTGAGGTGCTCCTCACTGGAGTTGAGGCTGCTTCCTGGGGATGTGCTGGCACCTGCAGAGACAGAGCATCAGTCCCTGGCCTGGGCACAGGCACCTGATGAACATTTTGCAGGAACACGACCCGATCATGCCCATGGCACAGGGTGGCATACTCTTGGAGACCCCATCTGCTCCTCCCCTGCTTCTAGGAATGCTTGGAAAAATGGAACTGAGTTTCTTTCTCGGGTCAAAGAGCACCAGAGGTTGTCTGGGCACAGTTACAAGGAGAGGGTTATTACAGAGAACTGGGTTATCCCCAGCTCCTCGGGATCCTGCAGCAGCCTGCCTGGCACCAGGAGCCCTGGCAGATGTTGGCAGGTCCTGGGCCAGTATCCATGGTCATCCCCCCATTGCTCATCCAGCCCACCAGGGCTGAGTCAGGCAGCATCAGCAGGAAGATGTGCTCCATGGAGAAACCACAGAGCTCCCACCCCGGCAGACACCATCCTCCCCAGGGCTCCTCACCCCAGCCCAGACTCACTCTCCAGCTCATCAATGCCACTGTCATACACGCTCTGTCCCGCTTTCCTCTTCAGCTCCTCCAGGTGCTGCTGGTACTGACTCGCAGGGCCCCGGTCAAAGTCCTCCATTACTTCGTCGAACTCCCTCAGCAGCTCACTGAGCTCCTCAGCCATCGCTGGGGGCAACATGGGGGTGTTGGGGTACCCACCTGGCAGGCAGGGCCAGAGCCTCTCGGGAGCAGCCCAGGCTGGGGATGGGGCAGAGCCAGGCTCCAGGTGCCGGCTGTGCAGGCAGTGCCAGCGCTGCTCCGAGCGCACCCGGCTCCTCGGACAGCTCAGCCTTCCCCCAGCTCATCCCACAGCTGGGCTGCAGCGAGCCCTGTAAGAGCTGGGGCTACTCAGGCTCGATAGAATCCCAGAAGGGCTTGAGCAGGAAGGGAGCACAAAGCCCATCCCATCCCATCCCATCCCAGCCCTGCCATGGCAGGGACACCTTCCACTGTCCCAGGGTGCCCCAAGTCCCAGTGTCCAGCCTGGCCCTGGGCACTGCCAGGGATCCAGGGGCAGCCCCAGCTGCTCCGGCCAGGCTGCGGCACACGGAGGGGAGGAGGGCACAATCACCGGCCGGGACCCCCGGCTCCATCCCGCTCCCGGGGGTGCCCGGAGGCTGCGGGGGGACCCAGGAGCGGAGCCCCTGGCGGGTTCCGAGGGGGCGGCATTCCCGGTTGGGTTCGGCACTCACCGGCTGCTCGGCTCCCTGCGCTCCGGTCCCGCGGCAGCAGCGACTCCGCTCCGCTCCCGCCGCTTTTGGCCCCGCACCGGGGCTGGGCGGGGGCTCCGGGAGGCTCCGCCCCCAAACGGCAGCGCGGTACCGGGGGAGTCCCGGGGTCATCCCCCCAAACACCTCAAACATCCCCGATATACACCTCCGAACAAACACCCCCGAACGCCCCCAAACACCCCCGAACAAACACCTCCAAAACCCCCGATCACACACCTCCAAACACCCCCGATCAAACACCCCCGATCAAACACCTCCAAACAAACACCCCCGATCAAACACCTCCAAACACCCCTGATCAAACATCCCCGATCAAACACCCCCGAACGCCCCCAAACACCCCCGAACAAACACCTCCAAACACCCCCGATCAAACACCCCCGAACAAACACCCCTGAACGCCCCCAAACACCCCCGAACAAACACCTCCAAACACCCCCGATCAAACACCCCCGAACAAACACCCCAAACACCCTCGAACAAACACCCCTAAATGCCCCTGAACAAATATCCCCGAACAAACACCCCCGAACAAACACCCCAAACACCTCCAAACAAACACCCCCGAACGCCCTCAAACACCCCTGAACAAGCACCCCCTAAAAGACACCCCCGAACGCCCCCGCCCGATCTCGCTCCCTCAAAGCCCGGACAGGAGGTGGAACACGGGACTGGGACTCAGCTCACGGGGAACAAGGGACAGACGGCCTCAAGCTGTGCTGGGGAAAGGTTAGGTTGGATATCAGGGGAAAATTCCTTCATGGACAGGGCTGTCTGGCCTGGCACAGCTGCCCAGAGCAGTGGTGGAGTGCCCGTCCCTGGAGGGATTTCAAAGCCGTGTGGATGTGGCACTTGGGGACACGGGTTGTGTGGCCTTGGCAGTGCTGGGGGATATCTGGACTTGGTGCTCTTGCAGGGCTTTTCCAGCCTCAGCGGTTCCACAGTTCTCTCCCACAGCTTTCCCAGAGAGCTGTCAAGCCCAGAGCTCTGTGTCTGGGCCCTGCCATGGATCCTGGTCAGCAGCGTGAGGGAGACACGGGGGGTTTAAAAAAGAGGAGCTCAGGGTCTGCTGTCCTTGCTGTTGACTCTAAAGCCACCCATGGATCCCAGTAGCCCATCCCACTCCTGCAGATTCTCCCTGCTGTACCCTCATACAAGCCCTAGGCCTGGCTCTGCCCCGCTGGTCTGAGGGGCTCAAGGGGGCTTTGGTGGGGCTGGAACTAAAAACCAGCCAGAACTTCCCCAACAACAGCAACTGCCCCCAAAAACAGCAACTGCTGCCTAAACAGGAATGACCCCCCCAGACAGTGACCAGCTCCTGAGAGCCACCACCACCTTCCACAAGCAGACTCCCCCAAACATTCACCACTGCCCCAAAAGCAACCACCCCCCTCAAGAAGAGACCCCCAACAGCAGCAGCCCCCCCTGTGCCAGCACTGGGGATCAGGAAGGATCAAGGCAGAACCTTCCCTGTCATTCCTGAGGTGACCCCCAAGGCCTGCAGGGGCAAGGAGCCCCTGAGAGCAGAACCCGGAGCAAAAGCCAGCCAGCCCCTGCAGAGCGGGCCCAGAGCAACGCCAAGGCTCCATGGTGAGATGTGCAGCTGGGTGGGGAGGGGATTTATTTCATTTCGTGCGGCCGGAACGGAGCAGCTCCAGCAGAGTCTCGGTGCAGCCGCACGGGGGCCGGGCCAGGCCGGTGCCGGGCTGCCCTCAAGCGGAGTTTGCAGCAATATCGCATCAGCGCTGCCAGGGATGAACACCCCACGGCCACTTGGATGGCTCTGCAGCAGCCAGAGAAAGCTGGTGCTTCCCAGGGAGCTCCCCGTGGCCCCCTGCCCCCGTTATGGTGCTGGGATAGTGAAATCCAGCAGGGCTTTTCCTGCAAAGAGCTGCCTCCTGTGTCAGCATCCCTCGTCCATCCTAGAATCCTGGAATCACAGAATGGCTTGGGTGGGAAAGGACCTTAAAGTCCATCCCGCTCCACCCCCTGCCATGGGCAAGGACACCTTTCACTGTCCCAGGCTGCCCCAAGCCACATCCAACCTGGCCTTGGACACTTCCAGGGATCCAGGGGGCAGCCACAGCTGCTCTGGACAACCTGTGCCAGTGTTTTACCCTAGGAAGGAATTTGAAAGGCTGGGGGCTGCTCTTGCAGCAGGTACAATCCCACCCAGAGCAGTGGCTGGACACAATGTTGGTTTCACAGCTGACATTCGAGTGTTCCCATGGCCTCTGGAACCTTCCACAGCCTCATGGTGTCCCAAATTTATCTGCTCCTCCAGACACAACAGCTCTGCTGCTCTCTGGAGCTTATCAGCTCCCAGGGGGTCTCACCAGCTATCTCACAGCACAGGCTCCTCCGGGAAATGCTTCCCCACCCATCCCAACTGTTCAGATCTGCAGGGAAGGGACCTTTGCAAAATAAGAGCCCAGCCTGAGCAGGGCACCTGAGAAGGTCTGGGTGCCTTCAGACTAGGACGGGGTGCAGGCTGTGGTGGAATATGGAATACTGTTTGCAGAAGTACTGTTTTGTCCCCAGAAGTGCCCTGCTGTGGCTGCCCCATCCCTGGGAAAGTTCAAGGCCAGAAGGCCAGGCAGGATGGGGCTTGGAGCAGCCTGGTGCAGGGGAAGGTGTCCCTGCCTGTGCCAGAGCCTCACCGCCCTCACGGGGAAGAACTTCTCTGAATATCCCATGAATATCCCAATTTCTCTGTTTGGCAGTGGGAAGCCATTCCCCGTGTCCTGTCCCTCCAGGCCGTTACAAAAGCATTTGGATACATGGATAAGGTCACTCTGAGCCATCTCTTCTCCAGGCTGAGCAGTGCCAGCTCCCTCAGCCTGTCCTCCCTGCAGGTGTAGGGATGGCACTCCATTCCCGAGGTGCTGTGAGGAGGGGGTGGCAGTGGTTGGACCCGCAGGGAGGTGCCAGCCTGGCAGGTGACCCCCGAGTACAGCTCTGCCCCCCAGGCACAGGCACAGGGGCTGCCCCCACAGTGAGGAAGGGCTGGGGTTTGTGGGAAAAGCTGCCTGGTTGTGTCCAGAGAGCCTGGGCAGGGCTAGATGCCAACATGCAGGTTTAGGAAGGAGACGCTGCTGTAGAGCTCCGAGCAGACCGAGCCACGCTCCAGGCTGTGTGTCCAGCCAGGCGGTGTGGACAGAGCCAGCTCCTCCCCGGGATCCTCACGCTCTGGGCTCCTAAGGAAGCAAAAAGGAGAGAGATGCTGTAGCAAATGCTTCTACTGCCCACTGCACTCTCAAATGGGCTCAAGCAGTGATCCCAAAGACTGCCATCTCCAGACAGTCCCAAGAGGAATGTGAACACAAACAAGAAGCTGTAGCATGGATTGCAGAATCCCAGGTTTGGGTTGGAAGGAACTTTGAAGAGCATCTAGTCCATGGGCACAGATACCTTCCCCTAGATGAGGTTGCTCCAAGCCCCATCCAAACTGGTGTGGAAGTGACCTGTGGTCCAGGAAAACCCTTCCCACAGGACAATTCATGTTTCTGAGGAGTCACCAGCTCTACTGAAGGCTCTTGAGCATCCCCTGCTCCTCAGGATCCCCTGTTTTCAACTATTCCCTACTTCCAACCCCAGGGAGCAAACCCCCTCCTGCATTATGTGCCATGGTAGACCCAGCTCATGGGACGTGAGGTCCTTTCAGCCACCACCTTTAACCTTAGGGAAGGGCACAAGCTCCAGTTCTGAGCCTCAGTGGGAATGTTCCATCTTGCACCCAAAATGTGGATGCATGGACAGAGCTGGTGGCCCCACACAGACACCCGGGGCAGGCAGAGACTGCAGTGAAACACAGACACCAAGGATGGAGGAGGTTTGGAGAAGGCTGGTGGTGGAGCAGGAATCAGTGTGTGACACTGAGAGGCAGGAGCAGGGCAGGGGCTGGACAGGAGCTGTGTGGATACCACAGAGAGAGCTCTGGAGAGAGCAGGAGAGAGCTGGCACAGGCTGGGGAGCAAACAGGGAGAGCAGGGAGCTCCGAGGGATGGGAAGGATGGAGCGTGAAGGGCTTTAGATGAGGAGCTGTGACCAGGGCGCTGTAGGAAGGAGCAGCCTGGAGGAAGATGAGCAGGGTGTGCTGTCACTTGTCCCTGTGCCTGAGGAGCCCTCGGGCACTTACGGCACGTCAGGGAACTTCCTGCGCAGCAGGTACTCGATGACATCGGGGTCTGTCTGGAACAGCCTCCTCAGCACGTCACACTGCATCTCTGGGGACACCTGGGGACACACGGCCACACCGCTCACTCGTGGGGCCACTCTGGGCAGGAGGCTGAGCAGAGGCAGCCAAGGAAGGAGCCCAGGACGTGGTCACAGAGCCAGCACGTTGGTGTCACACCCCACACACCTCCCAGGGGCTGCAGGATCTCAGCCCCTGCTTTCCCTCCACTTATCCCCAGGCCTTTGGCTCCCTGCAGACCACAAAAATTGCTATAAGGCTTTTTGGGGATCTGAAATGTCACACTCCAATAGACCTGAGGGGACTCTTACTGCTGCCTGTGAGTGTCCTGCAGGAGGGTGGAGAGAGAATGGAGCCAGAGCCTTCCCAGAGGATGGGCACAGACCAAGGTGTGCATCTCTGACAGGGACAAAATCCTTCCCCTGCTGCTCTTGCAAGAGTTCAGAGGGAAGGAGGTGCTGGAGGGGCTGCCCTGAGGAGCCCCACGTACCTTGAACAGGGAGTGGTGGTGCTCAATCAGCCTCTGGAGCACCAGGATTATGGCAGCACTGTCCTCAAAGTTCAGGGCACCAGCATCTTTCTCTCCAGGCTTCTCCTTCTGCAGGATGTTGGGACCAAAGACTGTAGCCAGGTTTGACACTGTCATTTTGTTCCCAGGGATCTATAAGGAAGCACCAAAGGAACCTGTGGACTGTGGATGGAGTGGCATGGGATGTCCCAGGATGTCCTCACCCACCCCAGGGCAGGAACACAAGGGCGAGATGAGGGTGAGGGCTTGGTCTGGGTCCAGTTTGGTCCTCTCTGAGCTGGTGGCAGCGCCAGCACAAAGGGCTCGAGGTGCTGGAGCACACACTGATCCCATCCCCACCTTTTCCAACCACAATGCTCCCGGGGTTCCGTGAGGGATTTGTTTTCTCCCCCAGGCTTGCAGCAGCCCCAGCCCCGTCCAGGGCAGCCCTCGGGAGCAGCAGCCTCACCTGGCGGCCCTCGGGGTCCCAGGAGCTCTCGGCGTGCCGCGCCACCCGGGCCAGGAAGCGCAGCAGGCGCAGCAGGGTGTCACTGTGGCACGGGGGCAGCAGGAACAGCAGCAGCTGCAGCGTGTCCAGCTGGGCCTGCCCCTCCAGGCCTGGGGAGAGCAGTGTCAGTGAGGGGCCCAGCCCACCAGGCACTCCCAGCCCTCCTCCACGTGCTTGGGAATGAGCTCTGGTGGGAGCCAGGCTGCTGTCCCACCCTTCCTCCCATGGGATGGAGAACCCAGCCAGAGCTGTGGTGTTGTTGGATATTGCACAGCCACACAGCCAAAGACTGTCACGGAGCAGAGGGATTTTTATAGTCCAATTCAAAAGAAATCAGACAAAACTCCCACCAAATCCACTGATTACAGTAACTGTGTAATGGGAGCACAACACCCATCCCAGAAGCTTTGGAAAAGAAGGGTGGTGAGGAAGGATCCAATCCTGGCAGTGTCCAAAGCCAGGCTGGACAGGACTTGGAGCAACCTGCCCAAGTGAGAGGTGCCCCCAACACAAATCCTCCTGTGGCTGTGCAGGCTCTGCTCCACAGGTACTCACTGGCTGTGCTGAGGAAGGCTCCATAGAGCTCTCTGGGAATCAGGGAATCAGGCATATCCCGGAGAAACTCTTTGAGCAGGGCAGCCACATCATGAACACTTTGATGCTCATCCAAGAAAACATCCAGCCCTCGGTCAAACTCTTCCCTCAGCTTGGAGATGGAAGAAATGGGAAGGATGAAAACCACAGTCAGTTCCAGTCTGTTTCAGACCTCTCCACACCAATGTCAGCTCTATCCATCCCCATCCACACGAGCCTCTATCCCCGACAAGGCACAGCCAGAGGATGCAGTGAATGCCTCCCTTTACCTGCTGGACTCTTTTCTTGGAGCTTCCAACACGGAAGATGCCAACAGTTTGGAGCCCTGGGGGACAGAGAGGTTAGTGCTGTGCATTCCCACTGCTCCCTGCCACCCAGGCTGCTCCTGGGAGCACCTCAGCATCGTGGCAGGGCTTCTCTTGCACGGCTTTCCCTTCTCCAGGCAGTGAGGAAAAGGAAAGGCTGTGGAGCCATGAGATTTCCTTGGGATGCCTGTGGGAAAGGAGGAGATCCCATCCCTACAGTCACTGTGAGCAAGGGCTGGATGTGCATCAGAGGTTGAGGCACCCGGAGATGGTCACTGACACACACAGTGACATTCTCTCCTCAGTGACATCCCCCTCTGGTGCTGCATCCAACCCAGAGGACTCTCCTCTCTTCCAAAAGGAGGCTTTTTGGAAGATGCCCTGCCCCAGGACTCACAGAAGCATTCAGGTTGGGAAAGACCTCCAAGACCATCGAGTCCAACCACGGTGCCCATCAAACCTGGCCTCCCTCCCACCTTGGGGGTGGTCAGCCAGGATGTCCTGGAGGCCACACTCAGGGAGTTTCTCCAGCCCTTACCGTGCGTCTCAAGGTGGGTGCAGCACCTGTCCACAATCCGTGGCACCTGCCAGGTGATGGGGTTCAGGCTCAGCTGCTTCTTCTTGCCGCGGCTCCTGCGAGGGTCCAGCTCATGGGGGTGTGAGAGCTGCAGGGCCTCCAGCAGCTCGGAGGCGTTGTCACTCAGGTCTGTGATGGAATCCACGGACATGGCCCCCTGGGATGGAGCAGAGGAATGACCCCACAGACCCATCACTGCCGTGACCTCACGGGTTTCTGGGAAAGGGCAGCATCCAGTGCCACCCCTGCCATGGCAGGGACACCTCCCACTGTCCCAGGCTGCTCCAAGCCCCAGTGTCCACCCTGATCTTGGACACTGCCGGGCAGCCCCAGCTGCTCTGGGCACCCTGTGCCAGGGCCTGCCCACCTTGCCAGGGAACAATTCTTAATTCCCAATATCCCATCCATCCCTGCCCTCTGGACCCTTAGATGTCCCCCTGGTAACCTCATCTCCATAAGAGCTTTGCTAGTGAGGGTCCTCCCACTCTTCTCAGTCCATCTCTGAGGGGGCTGGGGACATCACCATTTCCCTGGGGACAGACTGGGACCGGCCCAGCCTGGGTCACAACCCACTCAGTCAGTGAGAAAAAATCCTGGAAAATCCAATTTATTGCCAAATTCGGATGCCCCCATCCCACAGCACCACCACAGCCCATGTTGGGGACCATACCCTCCGCTGGCTCCAGGAGCCCTTGTCCACCGGCACCGGGGAAAGCGGCTCCTCTGGGCAGCCCCCGTCGGGTGCCCGGATGCAGCTGGTGCCCACTGCCAGCCTCCTGTGCCTCTGGGCCCGGAACCTGGTGACCGTGGCCTCCACCTCCAGGCAGAGGCGGCGGCTCCGGCCCACGGCCTCCTGCAGCTGCCGGCAGGCGCGGTCGTTGGCGATGACCTGGGCGAGCGGCACGCCGAAGGTGTGGGGAGAGCACTCTGCGGGAACGCGGCACGGAGGGAACGGCACTGAGGGAGCTGCAGGATGAACCCCGCGTCCCGCCCCCAGGAGCGCCTGGAGCAGTCCCAGGGAGCAGGAAAGGCGTGCGGGGACCCTGGGTGCCACAGAGCCGAGGGGGAGGGCACCCCATGGGAAACGGGGGGCTGGGGGCACGGGGAGGAGACACGGGGGCCTGCTCTCCAGCACTGGGCTCCTTGGAGCCCGTCCCAGTTTTTCCTGGAGTTTCCTTCCTTTGACTGGCTACAGCCCCATGAAGATGCCATGGCACCCATGGAGCAACGACTTCATAAATCACCAAAAGATCCTTTCCAAATTCTAAATGTGAGAAATGGATTTGTAGAGGGTTCTCAGGGCCTAACAGAAGGCCCACACAGTGTGCATCTGTATGCAAACTTTGAGACAAGAAATGCTGACTCAGAAATGTCATAGAATAAGACAGATATTGTTGAGAGAAAAATTGAGCTAGAAAAAAGTTTCAAAAGATAACCTTACAGATAAGACTAGATTCTTTAGAGAAATAAAAATAGGAAAAATGCATTAGGACCCACGAGGGCTAGTTTTAGATTATTGGCTTTAAGGCATCTACAGCATGGTGTGGCAAAAAGCTGATAGGCCAAGAAACACTCATAGTGTATTGTAATTAGGAAATAATTGGTTTCTGATTGTAATGGCATGAATGATAACATCTGTGCTGTCTCACCCTTCTCATGAGATGGAAAATGGAATAAAAGTTTTTAAAACGCCTCTCAGCTGCCCCATCTCAAGATCAAGAAGAGAGTATTGTCCAACAAACTGGTGCCCAGCGTGAGGAGCAGATAACTCAACTAAACTGTCTGACCTGCCAGAAAGCCCCGAGGTCACTTTTGTGAAGTGTTGCTGAGACAAGCATGAATCCTGGGATCATGACTCTTGCAAGAAGAGAGAAGTTGGATTTCTGCCCTCGTGGCTGGCTCAGTCAGGACAGAGATCCAGCAAGGACTTGCCTGTTGCTCAACATCAGGTAAGCCTCAGGGAACGTGTTAGGACACAAGATGTCCAATTTGCCTAGAGATAATTTGCCTAGAGATATTTATAAAACCTTAAAGATCTGGTCAAATCTAATTCCTGCAACATTTCAAAATCTGAGTTAAAGGACTTGCTATTATTCAGAAGTATTCAGTATTCAGTATTCAGAAGCGGTTTCCAGCTGTGGATGAAGTTTCTATGTTATCACTTCCTCTCTGGGAACTTTTAGGATTGAAACTATACAATGCTTTTACCACAGACAGAGATCAAACAGCTGCTAAGTTGCTACCAGCATGTTGTACAATGATTGATGTGTTTAAGCATTGTACTAGGTAAAATATGAGGCATTAATTTCAGTAGTTTTAAACCCTTGAATGGTTTTGTGCTGGTGTGGGGAAGCTCATTCCCACCTGGCTCTGCTCTAGGATTCTGTGTACCCCAGGGTTGTCACTGAGGTCCTTCAGGGGATGCTGAGATAGAACTGGAGGTGACAAGAGTGGGGCAAAATGGGCAGATAGACTCATTTGTGGGTGTTCACCTTGAGAATGCATTTCACATTGCACACATCCCACACACCTTTCCGTCCTTCCAGGCTCCAGCAAGCTCGTGCCATTCCAAGAACAGCAGAACAACGGTGATGAAGCATCCTCCTGGATTTGGGCACCTCCCACCCCACCAAAAACCACCCATTCCCCCTGAGAGCAGGGACCAAAGGCCAGGTACACGTGAGGCTGCTCACCTTTCTTCTCCTTGGAGAAGCTCTCCAGCTTCTGCCGGATGGATTTCATGCCTTTGGAGCCATCTGCAAGGAAAAGGGGAAGGTTCAGCACCAGCATCTTGGGGCTGGCTCAGCATGGGCTCCCTGTCCCTCTGCAGCCTCCAGCCAGGGGACACTGCGGGACAGCCCTGAGGGGATCCAGGAGTGCCCTGGGACACACGGTGGGCAGCAGCTGCCAGGGACCAGCTCTGGAGATGGACATCCCTGCCAGGGACCAGCCCTGGAGATGGACATCACTGCCAGGGACCAGCCCTGGAGATGGACATCACTGCCAGGGAACAGCCCTGGAGATGGACATCACTGCCAGGGACCAGCTCTGGAGATGGACATCCCTGCCAGGGACCAGCCCTGGAGATGGACATCCCTGCCAGGGACCAGCTCTGGAGATGGACATCACTGCTTGGAGAACAGCCCTGGAGATGGACATCCCTGCCAGGGAACAGCTCTGGAGATGGACATCCCTGCCAGGGACCAGCCCTGGAGATGGACATCCCTGCCAGGGACCAGCTCTGGAGATGGACATCACTGCTTGGAGAACAGCCCTGGAGATGGACATCCCTGCCTTTGGAACAGCCCTGGAGATGGACATCCCTGCTTGGAGAACATTCCCAGAGATGGGCACCATCCTCTGTGGGTGAAGGGGTGGAGGGACCCCATGGCTCTACACGAGCAATGAGACCCAGAAAGGCTTTTGGGAATGTTTTAGAGCACAGACATAAAAAGTTGTACAAAACACCATCAGAAATCCCATCCTGCTGTGTAGGAATCCCACCTGACACATCCAGCAGCAGTGAACTGAGAATTCACTCACTGCCCACCCTAAATCCTTCCAGGTCACATCACCCTATTCTGGCTTGTACTCTTCATTCCTGAAGAATTCTCTTCCTAGGAACAGCTTATATCTACTTGTTTGGGTTATTTTGTAAGACTTAGAGGAAACCTCTGACAGCTGGAATGAGGAACATGAGTGTAGAAGCCAGCATAAATTATCCAGCAGCACACTGACCAACCAGGAAGGAAATACTGGGGTTTGGGGCTTTTTTTGGCACTGCACTGGTCCCTAGAGGAGCTGCTGCTGCAGGGTGTCACTTCAAGCTGGATCACAACGGTCCAAAATAAAACAAAATAGAAAAGGAATCAGGATGTTTGCGGTCAAAGTCCTCCAGGGCTGCAGCCCTGGAGCAACTGGGAGTTCTGGAAAGAGAGGGGAGCTGTGCTGGCCTCTCCATGATGCCATTTAATGGCATGAAACCTTTGGGATATTAAGGTGGGAAGCCAGACTTGGGTGCCCCCTCGAGCAGTTGGTGCTCAGTGTGAGGCTGGGCACTGGGAGATGCCCCATCCTGGGAGAGAATCCTGAGACCTGGGGCCTCCATCCTGCCCTGGGGTGCCAGGGGTGGAAGGGGGGCTGGAGACCCGCAGGCTCTCTCTGCACCCCAGCCCTGGTGAGCTGGTGCCATCCCCTGCCCTGCTGGGATGCCAAAATATGGCACAGGAGGCACATTGAGTAGGCAAGAAGTGGATTTGAGGAGTCTCTGATTTGGGAACCACAACTCTCTGGGTTTGCTGGTGGGGGACACAGGCGACCCTGGGAACCCTGACAGGGCCTCTGTGCTCAGTTCCTGTGGAGCTCCTAAATTTATCCACCCTTTTATGTGCCAGTGCATTATCCACTCTCCCATAAGCCCCTTTCCAGCATCAGGACTTAGTGCTGGCCATGGATCCAAACAGCAAATCCCATCCCACCCCAAGGGCACTCAGACAATCCCCGTGGAGACCTCGCCAAGTTGTCACATCTGGTTTTAGTTTGAGGGTTGGAGGGTCATGTTCTCACACTGCTGCGGACACACAAACCCCTCCACAGGCTGATCAGGCCTTCAGGGCTCAGAACAAAGCAGGAATGAGAAATAGAATGGACCAAAATATGTCACAAATGTCTCCCCATAACCATCACCCCGGGCTGTGGTGTGGGGATGTGCAGCATGAATGGCTCAGCCTCAGCCCCCTTTGGCAGGAGCCTCCTGTCCCTCCTCTCCCCCCCTGTCCCTCCTGTCCCCCCTGTCCTCTCCCCTCCTGTCCTTCCTCTTCCCCCCTGTCCTCTCCCCTCCTGTCCTGTCCCTCCTGTCCCCCCTGTCCCCTGTACCTCTGTCCAGACTGAGGTGGCCCACGGGCAGCCTCTCCTGCAGCTGGAACAGCGCCAGCTCCTGCAGACTGGCCCTCTCCAGCTCGGACAGGCTCTGCAGGGCCACGGGCTGCATCCCAGGGCTGGGGCCTGGCACAGGGGCGAGTCAAAGGTCCTCTGGAAAACACACCTGTGTGAAAGGAACGCGTGGCAGCGACACCTGCTTTAGGAGAGAAACTGCTGGGAGCACCCCAGGGAGTCTTTGCAGGAGACATTTGTCCCCCTGTCACCTCTCCAAAGAGCCAGTGGGGCTGCAGAGCCCCAGCCACATCATCTCACTTCAGCCTTCCAAGCAAAGGCCTTGGAGGCATCGGGAGAAGATATTTAGATTTGATATTGGGAAGGAATTGTTCCCTGTGAGGGAGGCCCTGGCACAGGGTGCCCAGAGGAGCTGTGGTTGCTCTGTCCCTGGAAGCGCCCATGGCCAGGTTGGACAGGGCTTGGAGCAACCTGCACTGGTGCAAAAGGTCTCTGCATGGAAGGAGATAAGCTTAAAGATCTCTCCCAAATTTTATGATTTATCTCTTTTAAATCACAAACAACTGCACATGACCAGAGGTGCCGAAGTCCTTTATCCCAGGCACATGCTGGACCACAGACCCTGGACACACCCTGGACACCCCATCTCCTGTCCCAGAGCTTTGGGGAGCCCTCCCTGCTGTGTGCAGGCTCTGGGAGAGCCCACACAGGGACCTGGTTCCTCAGCCCACACTGACCTGGCTGCCTTCAGCGGTGCCACCTCCTCCTGGTGCCACCTGTGCCACCGCCCCAGCACCACCCGGCACGGTCCAAAGAGCAACAGCAGCCCCAGGGAGAGGAGAGGAGCGAGGTCAGAGTACGGGCTCTGAACAGAACCTCCCCAAAGAGGCTTAAGGCAAGAATGAAAAATAAATGCCTGGAAGTCTCAAGGGATGCAGTGAGACCCCCAGGAAGGGGACAGAGCTCCTGTGTCAGTTTCTGCCCCCTCTCTAGCCCCTGAGACTGGTTCCGTCTGGCCAGGTTTGAAATTTCAGTTTCTAAAGGTTAGAAATTAGAAATTTAGAAATTAGAATTTGGAAAGTTACATAAAATAAAGAAGAAAACAAATATAAAGGAGTTATTCAGAGTTCCCTGTAAGCGGACACTGAAAAGGGAATTCACCTACATCATAGAATTCCACACTGGTTTGGATTGGAAGAGACCTCAAAAACCATCTCATTCCACCCCTGCCATGGCAGGGACACCTCCCACTGCCCCAGGCTGCTCCAAGCCCCATCCAACCTGGCCTTGGGCACTGCCAGGGATCCAGGGGCAGCCACAGCTGTGCCAGGGCCTGCCCACCCTAGGAAGGAATTCCTTCCCAATATCCCAACCATCCCTGCCCTCTGTCAAATTAAAGAGGCACAATGCAGGGATTTTTGTAACTCACATCCTGCTCCCCTGGGACCGTGTGGGGCAGGAACCTCCTTGGCTGTCAGAGATGGGAGCATCTCCACATGCCAGGGACAGCTCCGTGCTCTGCTGCACCGGGAGCTCCCAGCAGGCGGGAGCAGCTCTGCTGTGCATGGGTGGATGGATGAGGATGGATGGATGGACGGACATACCCCAGAGAGACACAGTGTAGGGAGTTACCTTTGTGCAGGTGAAGCCCCACACTCCAGCAGAGCTCACAGCCACATCCCCAGCCTGAGCAGAGTCCTGTGGGATGTGGCTGCCATGGGGTGAGGAGGAGGAGGAATCCCAGAGAGGGAGCAGCAGAGGGAAGGCAGGAAGGAGAAGGCAGGAAGGAGAAGGACAAGCTGCTGCTTATCTGCCCAACCGCAGGCGCCACTCGAGGAGCCCTGTGACTGTGCCACCACCACTGGCACTGCCAAAACTCATCCTCCAGGAGTTAACCCCAAACACCTGCCCTGCTTCTCACCCCAGGTGTGGATTTATGTCCCTGGAAACAGCTGAGATGGGGACGAGCACCTCCAAGCCAGAGGCACAAGAGCAGCGTGGGTGTCCCTGCAGGGGACAGGGATCCCTGTGAATCCCATGGGACAGGAGAGCTCACTCAGCCTGGACAGGCACCAGGCTCCCCATAAGGAAAGAAATGCTGGCCCACAGTGGGGGCAAAGGCAGACCCCCACAAAAATCCTGCTTTGGAGGGGATGCCAGAGCAGGAATCTCACTAACTCAAAAACAGGACTGGTGCTTATTTCAGGAAATCCCATGGGGAAAGCTCAGTGCAGCTGCCCCCTCCATTCCCAAGGCTGCTCCCCCAGGCTCAGCTGCAGTTCCTCTCTTCCCAGCTGGAACAAAGGGCCCACGTTTACCTTGTCTGTGTCCTCTTGCAGCAGCACCAGCAGCTCCTGGAGCTCCCAGCTCTTCCTTTGGGACAATGGCTTTCACAGCAGCATCTCCTCAAAGGCTCCAGGGGCCCTTCCAGCCCACAGGCGGGAGGAGAAGTGGGGAAGGGATGGAAAGGAGCTGCCACGGCCGAGGGGAGGAGAGAGGGGATGAGAATGTGAATTTTCTGCCAAAGAAATGAAAGCCAGAAACAGCGTGTGGAGAGAGGGCAGGGCTGGATGGAAGGAGCTGCTCTTCCCACGCTGGACACGGAGCCTTGGCAGGGATTGCTCATTGCTCAATCCCCTCCATCCTCAGCTTTCCCCACTCCTATCCATGGACAACCAGGACACCCCCAAAGCATCAGCTGTGCTGCCAGGTGAAACCTGAACTGGGAATGTGCTGCCTGGGCTGCCTGGGGAGGGCCAGTGGATGATTCCCACCTCAGCTCTCCGTGCATCTTCCTGGTGCTCCACCACTGCATCTTCCCCGTGACAGAGTGTCTGGCAGGGTCTGGCACAGGCTCCACATCCAGGGCCCCTGCAGAGCTCTGCTGTTGAGGAGCTCACAGACCTCATGGGGTGGATCTACAGCTCAGGTTGTTCCCAGAGGGTTACAGACCTTGGAGAGCCTCCCAAACCTCCACCAACACCGAAAATTGGCACTTCTTTACCAATAAGACCTTTGGGGCCACAGCTGGGCTCCTGGCCCATGATCATGGAACAGTTTGGGTTGGAACGACAAAGAAAGGAGCAGGCCCAAGATTTGCCCATAAAAAATGTTTATTCCTTAAAAATACAGCATTCATCTGCAGGGACACAACTATTCAAAGCATTTTTTAAAAGGGTTTTTATCTGCTCCCAGTGTGGCAAGCGCTCAGTGTTGGGAGCAGGGAGAGCAACAGCCCACGTGGGAACAGCCTGGTCCCAAGGGAAGATCTGCGTCACCCATCCCTGGCTGTCACCTCAGCAGCCCAGGGTGGATTTCTCCTGGGAGAAACCTCAGCCCCTCTGGAAAGGCCCTGGGACAGGGAAGCAGCAGGACCCTGGGGTGCTCCAGCCCTGAATCACTTCCACAGCACCAGCCATTGCCCCACAGGTCCTGGCTCCTCTCCCTTTGGCTGCCCCCTGGAACAACCTGCCCGGTCTCTGCAGCAGCCGCAGCCCCCTCAGACCCCCAGCAGGTGGCTCTGGCTGCCCACGGTGCCCTGGCCCCATCCCAGCTCCCACCCTGCAGCCAGCAGAGGCTGGCACCCAGCCAGTCCCTGTGCTGGGGGAGCTGCCACGTGGGGAGCCCAGCCCTGTCCCCCCCAGCCCACGCCTTCCCTGCCCCCGGGTGCTCCAGCCACGGCTGCTCCCAGCGCTCTGCAACCGTCCTGACTCCTGAAGCTTCTTCCTCCATTTTCCCAAGGAGAGCTCTCACTGAGTGCAGGCCACCCTGCTCTCTCTCCACCTGGCTGACCCCAAGGGACAGGTGGCACAGGTGCCACATTCCCACCCAGCACAGCAGGGCTGTCTCCTCTGTGACCACCCTGGCTCCCCCAGGGCCTGGGGAGAACTGGTGCCAGGCTCTGCCAGTGACAACAACAACGAGGAGGATGATGGTGCAGGAAGAAACACAAGGGATCTGGAGAGACCTCAGAGCCCTGGGGTGAGTGGGAAAGGAAGCAGGAGCACAGGAGTGCTCTCCTCTGTCCTCCCTATTGCAGGGAATGGTGAGGGGAGAAACAGCCAGCAGGTCAATAGCTGGCTCCAAGCCTGGCTTCACCAGTGGAATTTTGGGGTTTTGGATGAGGAATTGGTTCACACACAATCAGGTCTCTGGGCCAGGTACACAGAACACACCAGAAATGTCCCTGTACTCACCTGGGCACTACCTGGGCCTTGGCACAGGGTGGAGAAGCACCTAGCAGGATGACACCAGGGTTGGGAAATACCTGAGAACAGGAACATTTGAACTGGGGCTTCTCCCCCAAAGTGAGGTGGGATCAACAGCCCAAGTGAAGGGCACCAACACCTGGGGCATGGGGAACAGGAGGAGGGGCTGGAACTGTGCCAGCTGCCGTGCTGGGAGCACATTGGGATGTCTAGAACAGGAATAACTGCACAGGGTGACTGAGAGCTCTGCCAGGCTGGGAACGTGAGGCTGCTGTGGGCAGGAGGATCCAGAGGGCTCCAGGCAGGCTGGGATGGGCTGAGCTGTGCTACCCTGCACCTCTGCACAGCTGGGCAAGAGCATGGCATGCACTGGGAACATGAACAACAGGGCTGGGAAGGATCAGGAGCAGAGGAGTCTGTGCTGCTTGAACTTGGTCTCCAAAGCAAAGTAGGCGAAGGAACTGAGTGGTAAAAATCACCAAAAGTCAGGCTGATGTCGCTCTTCTCCACCCACATCCCCAGAAAATTAAACACCCTTCCCATGTAGAAGATTCTGTACAGACTGACCCAGAGCATGAGTGGCACTGCCAGAATCCCCCTCAGCCCCCACACCTCAGCTTAACTGCTAACAAAGAGAACAACAATAAAAGAAACAATTCCTTGGCTCAGAGGCCCCTGACACATCTAAAACTTCTCTTTAAACATACCTTGGCTTTTACTAATAGAAATATCTAAAAAATGCTCTTTTTTCCCTTTTGGTGATCTAGAAACCAGAAGATGCCCCTTTGTTGTTGCTTCAGGACAGTCTGTGGCTGTTCCTAGCAGAAGGAAGGTCGAGGAGGAGGAATTTGGGCACACAAGCACATACAACATTGGCAGAACACAGAGTCAACACGCTGTGCTTCAAAGGGTCAGGCAGGAGCTTTTTTCCCCAAATATACTGAACAGCACTTGCCCAATAACAAATAACTGATCAAAGCAGCTGCAGAACTTGGAAGTTCTTCATGTGCTACTCTGGACTTGGTTTCACTTTTACACTTTGTACCCCGAGGCCGTGATGTGAGGGAATCATCAGGAACAGAGGAAGGAGCATCCCAGGTTTTCTCAGCATCCATATCCCACTGTTTCCAGCGTTCAGTCAAAGCTCAGGTCATTTTCAACCCATCAAAGCCACAAAACTTCCACCTCTTCTCCAGGCTGGCCCCAACCCCGCTGAGCTCCTGCCGGAACGTGTTCTGCAGTCGTGTCATGAGCACCTCCACCTCGGCCGTGCAGATCTGGGGAGCACAAGGAAAACAGCACTGAAAGGGAAGATGGAGGCCCTGATGGCTGCTGATAACTCAAACTCAAACACGTACGTGGCTGAAGCTCAACCAGGCCTTCCCTGAACTCCTGGGGATAATGCTGGGACACCAGGAGCCGTGACAAGAGCTAAGACTGGGGTTGCACCACTGCACAGAAGGAACTGAGGCGAGCCCCAGGTCCTGCCAAGCCACGCTCAGGGCTACAGGCAACTTCTGAAGGGCTCTTCCACAGCTCCAAACCACCTTGGATCTTAATTTTTGTGCTCTCTGCTGATCTTCTTGGTGAGAATGATGGACAGGGAACAGGGGAAAGATATTCCCCTTCCTTTCCTATTGGCAGCTTCAAGAACAGGTCATACTTCCAAGTACTCCTCCTCCTCCTGCCTCACCTCAGCCCCAAAGGTCTGCTCAGGGTTAAAAATAACATCCCAAACTAATCTGAACTCCTGCAAGAGTCAAGGAGGAGACAGAAGAGCTCAGAAGGAACACAAAGGACAATGGAAATAACCCTAAGTGTGAGTGAACGTGATAGACTGATGCCACAGCACAGGTTAAATAAAGGGTGGGCTCTGCACAGGGGTTCTCCCAAGCAGAAGCTCCCAGAAGCCCTTCTCTGCACTGTGGATACCAAAGAGGAAGTTGCAGAAAGCAGCTGAGTGCTATGATGGCAGTTCTGTAGGAGTTCCAAACCAAAATAAAGGCAGCTGGTGGCCCAACAGACAAACCCCAAGCTAGAATGAGGAGATAAAATTATTAACTCTGTCTTTATAAGGCTGCAGTGAGCAAGGCCAGGGAGCCGTGTTTTCTTAGCAAAGGGTAAACTAAACACTCATTTATATACACAAGCAGCTGGATAAGTTCCAATCCAAAGACAGAATTCCCATGACTGTGGGGCCTCCTGTCCCTGGGGCTCTTTAAGGAAGACAGCTGGAGACCGGGATAGGGGACAATGAGATTCCTTCCTAAAGGAATGAGATGTAACTCCTTCCAGAAGCCTTTGCACAGTTGCTCCCATTTACTCCAAAAAGGAGCACAAAGCCAGCAGGACATGGGACATTGGGGGTGTAGTTAGTGGTGAACCCCAAAGCTGGGCTGCTTTGGGCAACCTGGAATAGTGCAAGTGTCCCTGCCAGGGCATGGAACTGGATGGGCTTTGAGGTCCCTCCCAGCACAAACCACCTTCCTATCATCCTGAAATTCACCCCATGCCCCATTCCCCTCAGCAGATTTCTGCAGGGAGCAGAGCCCAGGCTGTCCCACACCCACCTTGCTGTCCAGGCGCTGCAGGTAGGAGCAGATGTACTCAATGCTGGCTCCAAAGGGATGCACGTGGAGAAACGTTGAAATTATCCCTGGGGAAAGGAGCACAAGGTCATTGTCACGGGACAAAAGGCAGCTGGGAACACCAGCCCTGTGCCCCTGCAGGCAGCCACACCCTGACCCCAGCAAAGCCCAAGGTTTTCCTCAGTTCCAGGACTCCCACCTCCCTTGGGATAAGCAAAGCAGCCAGAGGTGGGCAGGAGGAGTGCAAGGTCACCTTGAAGCAGCTTCCCCCAGCTCAGGGCTCTGGAATCACCACCGAGCCAGCACAACTCACCAACTAAGAGAACTTCTCGTTCAGATTTCACAGGGCTGTTGCTCAAGGTCTTCTCCACTGGACATTCTTTCTCCTGGCTGCAGGCACAAACTCTGGACATGCTGCTCTCCTGCAAAAGCCACAGGACACGTTCCAGACAACCTGGCACACCAGGGACTGGCTTGGGCAGGCTCCACAGAGCGTGCAGGGGTGTTTTCCTGGCTTTCTGAGTCACTGCATCCATCACTGCTCTATCTGAAGTTTATTTTCAAAAATGCTCCCAGCAAAGCACAGCTGTGTCCATGGTGCTGGGCATCATCCACCAAGTGAGATGAAAAGGTCACAAAGCTCAGCAGATGCCACCACACACCCTGCACCAGCCCTGCTCCCTGCCATGACGTCTGCTCCACAAGGGCCTTGCTTTAAACAACAAAATACAAACCAGACCGTGGCCTTGCCATGACTGATTAAGCTACAGAGGTTTATTTCTCAAATGCCCACACTGACACAAATGGGATTAATCAAGTGCCATGGGGCTGCACAGGGCTTAGGATCAGACTGTCCCTGACTTGAGTTTGTGGTACTGAATTAAAACAGAATTGGGCATAATTTATTATCCCTGACATAAACACAACAATGCAAAGACGGTGGCTGCACTAAAAGCAGAACTTGTTTTATTCCCTAGTTTTATGTGGAATTCCAGTGGCCTGAGAGCTGTAGACAGCTATAATTGGGAAGAGCTCCCAGTGACCAGTGAGATGGGCTGGAGGGAGGCCAGTGACCAAGATAGAACAGAACAGTCCCCTGGGTTTGCTCAAATTCTTACACCAGTGCAGTTCTCAGCTCACAGGGCTGAGCCTGTGCCCAAATGGCCTGAGCTTCCACATTTGCTTCTAGAGGAGAAAGAGCAGCTCTGCCCTGTGGAAGCTGAGCAGGGACTGCAGCCCAGCAGCTACACTGCAAACCCACAGCCTGCCTGCTCCTGAAGATCACAGAATCATGGGATGGGTTGGGCTGGGAGGGACCTTAAAGCCCACCCTGTTCCACCCCCAGGGACACCTTCCACCATCCCAGAGCAGCAGCTCTTGGACTTACATTCCCTTGGCAGTCAGCTGCATCTCCCTCCTTGTCCTCTTCATCTGCCATGCTCTGCTATATATGGGCAAAGAAAGGAAAGATTACTGATGATAATCTCTTATTTTTGTTTTGAAGATCCTGCTCTGATTATTACTGGAATACACAAAACCATTTTTAGTTAGTAGAAAGGCATTATCTTCCCTAGCTCCTGGCAAAAAAGTGGGACTACAGATGGAAAATGAGACAAACCCAGTCTCTGGCTCTGTTGGCCAAGGGGGAAGTGCTGCCTCATGCTTCTTTTGTAATTGTGTCTGTGCTATAGAGAAAAGAACTCGGCAAGTATAGAGTCAAATCCACGATAAAATCAGAGGGGATCAAACCTGAGAAGCAGCACTATGGATTTCTGTTTGGAATACTGCATGGATTTTTGTTTGGAATAAACCCAGCAAGAATAAAAATACTAAAACACTCACAAAAATTTCCAGTTCCCAAGTGTTTTATGGAGGGTAGATCAAAACATGCTCCTAAACCACAGTTGTAAATATCAGTGTCTGATAACTGAGACCTTTTTTGTTGTCTTTTAAAAGCTCACGCTACAGAAAACCCCGTTCCAGCTGTGACACCCCTGTACACTGCTCAGTGACAGTCCTATTGTATTTATACAGTTGCTGAGATTGTCTCACAGGTACATGAAGCAACTGCAGGTCCATTCCTGACAAACTGCAGGTCCATCCTGCAATTTGACAAGTAATTTTTCCTCACTTTCCAAGGACAGCTGCTGGAACCAGGGCTGGGCATTCCCACCAGGAGTGCAGGACAGATGTCCTTCACCACAAAGGTGAGGACTGCACAAGGAAGACCTGCATGGCACATACCTGCTCCTTCAGGTTTTCTAGTAATGTTTCTATTTTAAGTTTGTCTTCTTTCACTTTTTCCAACTCAGCTTCTCTCTTTTTGTACTCCTCTTGGACTTTCAAAAGATGCTGGAAGAGAAAAGATAAACTCTTAACCTGCCTTCTACCTTCTCAACCTGCCTTCCACCAATTATTGGTCAAAGACCATAAAATTTAGAAGGGCTTTTCCATGAAGATCAGACAGATCACATCCAGAAGATGAAATATAAAAGAGGGATCCACCTTAGAAACACCTTTGCATATTAGCATAGAAAAAAACACAGTTGTGTAAACATGGGGCAGTGATTCTATCCCCAATGGATGGGATTTCCCATTTCCTAACTCAGATGGTTATGGACAGACTTGGTACTTTGGAAATCACAGTAAAGAGCACACAAAGAATTCTTCAACTATGGATTGTTTCCATGGGACTTCGCAGCTCACACACAATCCCTGGTATCAATATTTTCTTTGGGTTTTTTTTTAGCAACACTGGACACAACAAAGGTGCTCCCCGCTGCCAGATTGGATCCTGCTAAAATCCTGCTAAAATGTTTTTCCAAGTGTTTCTGCCACCCATCCCAGCCTCTTTCCCCTGCAGCACAGCCCCAGCTATGAAAAACTCCAGGCCCACCTTCTGCATGCCCTGCAGAGCCTGCTGGAGGAGCTTCATCTGCTGCTCCTTGGTGGTGTCCTCGTCCCTGGAGGCCTTGCCCTGCTCCTGCTTGAGCAGCTCCACCTCGTTGCGATAGGCGTCCAGCTGCCAGCGCAGGCTGTCGTTCTCCTCCTTCAGCGCCTCCACCTGCGACACCAGCGCTGGGGACAGCACAGCAATCAGCACAGCAGGGACAGCAGGGAACCCCTGGCTGCCCTCCCCACCCTGCCCACGGGCTCAGCAGCTCGGGTTACAAAGGCTGAGCACACAAAGGAATGGCTCCAGCTGTTTGGGATATCGCAGGGCTGGAGCCCCTCTGCTCTGCAGCCAGGCTGGGAGAGCTGGGGCTGTCCAGCCTGGAGAAGAGAACGATGCAGGGAGACCTCAGAGCCCCTCCCAGGGCCTAAAGGGGCTCAAGAGAGCTGGAGAGGGACTTTGGACAAAGGATGGAGGGACAGGACAAGGGGAATGGCTTCCCACTGCCAGAAAGAAACCACTGAAGAGAAGCACATTATGAGCTGTAAAAAGGGATTTTACCTGACTCTTCTGTTTCTTTCATCTCTGATGGATCTTCTATTTCTTCATCAGACATTTCCATCTCCTCCTCTCTCCGAATGCCCATCAGCTCATCATTGTGGATGTTACGGATCTCCTGGGGTTCAGAAGCAGAGAGGGTTTCAATACAGATTGCGAGGAACAGGTTGGCTGAATGAAAAGTTCCTGAAATCTAGGTCTGCAAAAAACAACTCCAGGACATGACTTAAAAACTGGCACAGATTATTAGATCAAGGGCAATATCCAGCACAAGTCACTCTGTCAGAGCTACTGGGATTACAGACCCTTCCATCTCCCTTCTGCTCTTGTGATGAGGCAGCTCAGCCTTGCCGTGCAAACCTGAGGAACTGGAGTCAGCCCTAATTCTCTGGAGCCAAAAGTCCCAACCTGAGCTGGGACAGAGCAAACCAAGCTACAGCTGCACCTCTGCATGTACAGGGACCTCCTCAAGGTGACCCCAAAAGGCTGAGAGACCCTTTAGCCAGCATCTGCTATCTACAATGAGGTAAGAGACATTTTAAATTACACCTAAAAATATACCATATTCTAGAAGCATTTTTATAAATATATAAGCATCTGCCAAAATCTGCATCAAAAAGCTGCATCTTGTGGCTTCCACCTTCCTTTAAGAGCAGTCCCTAAGCTGGGGAGAGCAGAACACTGAGCCTGGCAGCTGAAGTGCTCCTGAAAGAGGCCTCACCAGTGGTCTCACAGCCTCTTCCTATAGGGAGAACTTACCTTGGAACAAAAGACAGCTCCAACTGGAGAGAGAGCTCCCACCCCAGCCACAGCCAGTGGTCAGAAGGCAGGGAAAAACAGGAGCACTGGGCTCAGAGTGAATCTGAATCAGCACTTGGCTTCTCAGGTGCAAAAGAAACCTTGGCTCCTCTTTTAGCTGCTACAAAGGTTTGACTCACTGGGATTGGAAAGTCCCATAGGTAAGGGACTGGGATTGGAAGGTCCCACAGTCTCATGGGGAGATCGCACCTGGAAACTTCCCAGGACAACGTGGGCATTTAGTGTTCGAGCACGGTGGAGGATTAACCACCTGCTTGGTACCACAGGGCCCTGGCTGGGCCTGATCCAGAGTCTTCCCAGGCTGCAGCTTTGCAGAAAAGGGGCCTGGACACCCCAGTCCACAAGGATCACAGGCCTGGACACCCCAGTCCATAGGGATCACAGGCCTGGATACCTCCAGCTCACAGGGATCCCAGGCCTGCACATCCCTGGCCTGTGGTGATCACGGATCAGCAGCCTCTCAGCTTTGCTGAGATTCACTCTGGATAGTAAATAATCTTAAAGGTGAAAGACACCTCCTGGCTTTGCTGGGATAGACTTGCTTTTCAAGTTTGTAGTAAGGAACTCAATATCCCAGACAAATGCAGAACCACAGGAAGATTTACACTAGGGGTAAGCAATGACAGCCAAAGGGAACAGGACAGGGTGGAGGAGTGGGATAAAACCTCATGAGACTCAACAAGGCCAAGTGCAAGGCCCTGCACCCCCAAGGTGGCAGCTGGCAGCATGGATCTCATCAGAGCCCCCAGGACAAACACCTCCCCACCCATCACCTCCCAATGGACACCCTTTCTTTACCTTAGCTTCCTTATTTCTGACATTCTGCCTGACTCTCTTATCTGATTTTACAAAATCTTACTGGACTAAGAACTATTTTTCCTCCTGCAGGAAGAGCAGTGGGAGTGAGAAGCATTCTTCCATCAGTTCCTTTCTGATCACCATTTTTAAACCATACATTTCATCATGTCACTTCATGGAAATAAACACACAAGCATGAGAACATCGTCCCTCAAGCTTTCCAGGCTGTTCATCTGCAATTATTTCCACCTCAAGGTGGAAATATGACATAAAATGTGATAAAATATTCTGACGAAACTTAGAGCTGCTGTTTTTTTAATCTCTCTAGAAATCCTTCTTGCTTTAATATCAGCAGAAAAATCAACATTTATCAGCAGTATTATGACTATTATTGTGCACAACTTCCATCAGCAGGCAGGTCTCCATGTATTGCTACTGGTGACACAAATACCAAGAGAAAATTTATTACCTGTACCACAAGAGCCTCCTGAGTGATTCCCACCTCACACTGTGAAGGAAGGTGTTGTTATCCGTGCGAGCATCGCGCAAACTGAACATCAACATCCTGACAAGCAAGAGACCGTGCTGGAGGATCTAACACAAGAAAAGATTACCAACCTCTGCTTGCTTGCACCACACGCTGATGTTCTTACGCTGAGCTTTCGTGAAATGGTCCCAAGCCTTTTGTTTGGAGGCAGAATGGTACACGGCCACTATCTGCTCGACTGGAGTGGCAAATCAGCAGCAAATCGGGCCCGAATAGCATCCAGAGAGGGCGAACAAGAGGAGTAAAGGAGTAAAAAAGTGGAATCAGGCAGGTGGTTTGGCTCCCCTTTTCTCATAACACTGCACTGTGCTGATGCTACGCTCAGGGAGGGGGCTCAGTGTCTGGAAAGAGCCTTGTGGGCTTCACCAGGCCAGTGCCAAACGCTCACAGAGCAACGACCAACTGGGGCAAGGGCTCTGCTCTCAGCTGGGAAAAAGGCAGGACACGTGGGAAAAAAAAAGGCAGCACAGGTGCTGAAAAATATCCAAATATGCTGTGTGAGGCTGGCTGGGAGTGTAAGTTCAGAGGGGCAGGACTCACCTCTGAAATGGGGTGATGAGCTACAACCATGAGTTGGCCTTTGGACAGTGCCACAGGCCTGTGTGAGCTACAGGAACACGACCAGGACCAAAGCAAAGGCACCAGCCATCAACCATTCTGTGTTCTGGGATTTATTCCTTCTGCTTCTCCAGAAAATTTAGAGGATTTGGAATACACAAAGTGTTTCTCCTTGGCTGAGAGCTCACCCATAGCACAGAGCACATCCACTTGATTTTTTCTATGCTTGTGATGCAGTACTCATAATTCTCACAAAATAAACACATCTCCCTGCTCGTTAGAGTAACCTAAGAGTGGCTGAGATATCAGTCTTGGTTTTAGAGAGTGGAGATACACACTAGTCTCTATTACTACTTACTCTGCAGTGCTCATTGTAAGTCCCACTGGACCGTGTGCCCGTAGTTTTTACCATTAACAGAATTAAAAGGAAAATAATAAATTAAAAAAAAACAAGTAAGAGCTAAAATTACTAGATACAAAACCAAAAGTTAAGAAGGTTTTAAAAGCTCAAAAGCTAGGCAAGGGGTTCAAAGAAAATTAGTACAATTGTGGAGAAGGTACTTGTAATGAAGTAAAAATATTCAGATTTACTAAAGCAAGGACGTGTAAGCAGCAATGAATGGTCTGAGAAACTATTACAAATCACATCTTGGAATTAATACAGTCCATGCCTCTTCCTTGTTTTCCTGGTTTTATAAAGTACTGGGATTTGAAAGACCCAGGGTCTGCAACAGGGTGTTGGAAGCACTCTGCTGCTCCTACCTTTTGCGAACAAATCCTGCACACTTCGCTGAGGCACCAGATTCCCAGGAACTTACCTTGTTTGTGCACAGGAGGGGTTGAAAATGTGACAGAAATAATAACAAGATGATAATTAAGAGGAAACAAATTCAGAATTCATTCTCTCCTCCCCCCAGATGTGGACTCTTACTCCAGTAAAAAGCACCACAAGGGATTTTTGCCAGGTTAGTGCCGTGTGATTCCAAATCAGCCGGAGCTGCACTGAAGAGATTTTTGCCACTTCTTTTCCCAGAGCCCTTTTAGTGGGGCCCCTCCAGATTCTGGAAATGAAGAGTATTCCTTACACCACACAACCAGCATCCAGCTTGGAGACACTACTCACACTGCACCAGGATCCCTGAGAGAGCCAGTTTGAACTTCTCTTTAGCTTCTTCCATCTCCTTCTCGTGGGCCGCCTTCTCGTTGACGAGCCTGCGTATGTGGCTGTTGGCTGACTGGATCATGGAGTAGAAGTTGTTGGCAGTTCTCCTGTTCACCTCCCCGCGTTCTATCCAGGTCAGCAAGGTCTGGATGGCTTCCGAGAACTTGGTGTCATCTGCAGGAAGAAAGGACAACTTTACACCACAGCTCTTGGGGTGGCCTGGGCAGCTTTCAGGGGCTTTCCTTGGAGCTGAACTGCTCCTTCAAAGGTCAGCATCCTTCAGGTGACTCATCACAACTCCTGGAAGCAGGGAAGGATCTGAACAGGTGGCTGTACAAAGGAAGGCAAGTCCAGCACCAAGCTGGATCATCTGCTGAGGTGCAGCAAGAGGAGGAACAAGCACTAGAAACTTACTGGAAAACGTCACATCTACTGAGATGGAATCTTTTGTGAAAGGAGATGACCTGCAGCTCCAAAATCATCAGATCACACATGAATCTCAGGCTTCCAAGAATGTCTTACATTAGTCCTTCCAACCAAAATTATGTGGAAGAAACTTGTACTGAACAGTTTTGATTTGCACAAGTTTCCTGCACTCAACAAGTTTGTTCAGCCTTGGGAAAAGAAGATTTAAGGGAGACCTCATCACTGTGTCTTGAGGAGGGCCATGAAGATGGAAACTCCTCTTTTACAAGAGACTCATGTGGAAAGGATGAGGGGGAACAGGTACTCCTGGAGACAATTTTTCACAACAGCAGCATTGTGGAAGAGCTGGACTCCCCAGTACTAGAGGCTTTCAAGACTGGGCTGGGCAGAGTGTTGGGCCATCTAGTCTAGACCATGCTTCTGCCAAGAAAGGTCAGGCCAGGTGAGCCATCGGGTCCTTTCCATCCTGAGATTCCACAAATATGATTCAAGGGGTGTTCCAGATTGCAAGGCAAGATGTATTCTATTACCATCTACGTGGCAGATTGTCTTTTGTCAAGTGAGCAGTTTGCTTTATCTCTCTCTTTGAGTGACCACAACCACACCTCCCTCGGGAGGGGACATTGCTGATAACAGCTATTGAATGTCACTGCATGGCTGATAAAAACTATAACATCCTGTGACCGTGGTCACAGGGGTTTTCAGGATGAGAGAGAGACAAGAATGTTGACTCCATGATCAGAAGGCTTGATTTATTATTTTATTATATATATACTACATTATAACTATAGTAAAAAGAAAAGGAAGCAAAAGGTTCCTCAGAAGGCTAGCTAAGCTAAGAATAGAATAGAAAAGAATGATAACAAAGGAGCTCTCTCAGACTCTGTCCGAGATAGCTCAGTCCTTAATTGGCCATTAATTATAAACATCTAAGAGGGGCCAATCACAGGTGGATCTGTTGCATTCCACAGCAGCAGATAATAATTGTTTACATTTGTTGCTGAAACTTCTCAGCTTCAGCAGGAAAATCCTAAAGAAAAGATTTTCACAAAAGATGTCTGTGACAACATCCCATTGTGAGACAGCCTCTGCCCAGAGGGAGGAGCCAAGCATTCCTACCCAGATATAATCCAGAGGTTTGAGACACCAGCACGGCTTCTCCACTGGATTCCCCAGAGGAACAGCAGCTGCCTCTCCTTCCCCTGGATCTTCAGAGGAAGAATCCATCCTTCTCTACAGGATCCCTGCTCCAGCAGAACCACCCCTGACACTGCAGGAGGGCTGAGCCACAATTCCAATGGGACTGCTGCCAACACCCTGACCCACAGGGTGTCAGGTTGGATTCTGACTCTGGCAGTGTTGTTATTGTGTACTGCATTATTTATTTTATCCTCTTATTTTTCTTCCCTATTAAAGAAGTGTTATTCCTGCTCCCATATTTTTTGCCTGAGCGCCCCTCAATTTAAAATTTATAGCAATTGGGAGGGGTGGGGAGGGTTTACATTCTCCATTTCAGGGGAGGCTCCTGCCTTCCTTAGCAGACTCCTGTCTCTCCAAACCAAGACGAGGGGGTTTTTGACCAAAGAAGGAAGATGGGGGCAGAGCTGCTGTGCACTGACCCCTGGGGCAGACAGAGCTCTGCCCATCCAGCCCCTCTCACCTTTCAGCTTCTCGGCCACCACGCTGCACTCGTGGTCGGAGTAGTGCACGACGGGGGGCGGCGAGGGCGGGCGGAAGCGCTCCTCGGCCAGGCGGCGCCGGTGCCGCTCCTCGCGCGCCAGCATGCGCTGCTTGCACTCCCACTCGTACAGGTCGTCCCGCGCCTGCGCAAAGTCCACGTGCAGCCGCCCCGTGTCCTTCTTGTCCGTGCTGGAGCCCAGCCGGATGCGGTAGCCTGCCAGGAGGGACGTGGTCAGTAGGACTGGGCACTCACCTGAGGCTCCCATGGCTAAAGGAGCCCAGAGGGTTTGGCTAACAGGGAAAAAACCCCACTAGGGCAAGCCAACCAGCCAACTAAAACCCCACTAGGGCAAACCAACCAGCCAAATAAAACCCCACTAAGGCAAGCCAGCCAGCCAAATAAAACTCCACTAGGACAAGCCAACCAGCCAAATAAAACCCCACTAAGGCAAGCCAGCCAGCCAAGTAAGTTCAGCCCACCTGGCAGCAAATTAGGAGCAAACGTCCATTTTTTTAGGCACTATATAGAGAATTAGCTGGATACTTATCCATGTAAGATGGAAATAGACTCTGCACCTCAGCCCAGTGTTTTGTAAACATTTTCAAGTGACAAAGCATTGCTGCCTTTCCTCTCAAGAGTTGTTTTCATTATTTAGGCAGAAATGCAATGGCAGCAGAAGGAAAAGTGACACAGCATCAGAGAAATCTGCCCCAATTCTATTGTTCTGCCTATAACACACCACCACAGTTCTGTTCCAGAATTTTAAGCTTCCCTCTGAGCCAAGCACACCCACCAGACAGGTAAAGTGCCTTGTCCACCATGAACTCCTCAGCAAAGCGGATGTGGCAGAAGTTCTTCTTGCTCTTGCGGATGGCTATGACCTCCCCACACTGCTCAAACACCTCCATGATGATCTGCTCCGTCCCGTTTTCCGGCAGGCCTCCAACAAACACTGTCTTGCACCCTGGGGGCCTCTCTCTCGTGGCTGGAGGGGGAAGATCTGAAGAGAGAAAGCAGAGCAGGTCAGGTTTTGGGTTGCCAGAACACACTCCTTCCACCTGCTCCTCTCTCCTGAGAGATGACCACACCTTCCTGGCTTCCTCCCAGCACACACCTGGCCATGCCACACTCAGATTATGGAGTGGATCCACAGCACTGCTGAGGTGCTGGATAAAAATAAGCACATTCACCAGCACGTTTGCAAAAAAAAGATCTTGGGAGTCTACACTCTCCTGAGTGCAGGAGGTTCACTAAGCTGCTGTCAAAGAACACGAGCAGCACCAGGGGCTCCCAACTTCATCATGGAAGGTGCTACAAAATCACAGCTTAAAAAACTGTCCTAATGTAAATAACATATAAAAACATACTCAGGGGATTCTTTGTGCTGCAACTGCACACACTCCAGACTTGTGTGCTTGAGCTACACCTTACACTGCACACAAGAATCAAACCATGAGGACTTCAAACACTCAGTGACTGGAATGGCTTCTTCCCCAGACCTTATCAATTAGCAGCTGAAAAGGCTATTTCTGAAAATGGCAAACAGTGACAAGACCAGGCTTTTCCTGTTGCTCTGTCACTCTCTTGCCAGCAATGAGTCCCAGGAATGGTCCTTTTCACACACACACCTGGGTTATATAAACAAAGGGATACCCTATAGAGACAAAGCACAAGCAGACAGTTACGTGGGTTAGGTGGGAAGAGAGTGCAGCTCTTGCAGTGGATGATCTCCTTCACAGCCGGCATGTCCGGAGGGATGGGAGGTGGGACAATCCCCAGGCCTGGCATCATGGGGTTGATTGGAGGGATTCCAGTCATCATGCCAAGAGCAGGATCAAAATCTAAATGGGGGAGAGAATAAGGGAGTCAGGCGTGGGGGGTAGAGTCATACAGTGACTGTGAGCTCTGACAGCAAACAGGGAACACTCCCACGCATGCCGGTGAAAATCAGCAGCATGCCAACATCAAACTTTAGATCTGTGCCCTTAAAATAATGTTTTAAAACTATTTCATTGCTCATTGCCACAGTCAAGTAACTTTTCTCCATTAAAATAAATTATTTCCTTCTCTCCTCTGTAGACACTGGCTCCCAATTAATGCCCAGCCCCTTCCCAGAGAGGTTTGTCCACAAAAAGACAGCTGTGACATATAGAAACAGTGGAAAACTTGACCCATTTTGGTTGTGTTAAGTAGTTCAGCAGCACAGACAGTTGTGACACAGGCTTAAAGGCATCAGGAAGAATTTGTACATGGAAAAGGCTGCCAGGCATTGGAAGGAGTGGAGTCCCCATCCCTGGAGGTATCCAAGATGTGGCACTCAGTGCTCTGAGCTGTTGACAAGGTGGGGATCAGTCACAGGTTGGACTCGATGTGGAGGTCTTTTCCAATCTAAATGGTGCTGGGCTTTAGGGCATCACCTCACCAAGCAGACAAGTGCAGCAATAGCAGAGCTAAGAACCTGCCATTTCCTCGGTACTTTGAAACACAGTCACAGCAAAAACACACATCTGAGGCCAATCCTCTGCCATCAACCAGCGTTTTTGGAGGAAGGGACAAGAAACCTTCCTGTTCCAACTGTGAAACATGGATGAAGGAGTACATGGGAATTGTATCCTTATCCATGGGATAGGCTGTGTTGATTTTTCCTTCATGGAAGAATGTCAGCAGGAGAATGACAAGGAAACAGCAACTCCACAGCAAAGCCAAATGTGAAACAAGGCCTTGGGGACAGGAGAGAACTCTATTACTGTGGAGAGTGTTGGGGCTGTTCAAACTGGAGGAGAGAAGGTTGTGCTGTCTGCCAACACAGACATTCCCTCCCCAGGTGAGCAGACAGGGCTTATGGCAGGGAAAACATCCTTCTTAGTGCAGCAAAGCACTGGAACAGTCAGTTCCATTCAGGACTTTGATGTCCAGCATCCTGCACTGCTGGGAAATCAGGCACAGCTCAGCTCTGTTCCTGCAGGAGCTCTTTCATCCAGTACAAGATGACTCAGCCATGCCCATGTATTTCACACTACAAGGTGGTCATTTCTGGAGCAGAATTCTCCATGAATTTCTGCCATATCCATTTTGCCACCCTGTTGCTTTCCTCTTCATCTTCCTCCCTTCCTTATCAACCACTGCAGTTCAGTTTAGAGTAACATGCTCCTGGATAGCACTGGTTTCCTGATCTCTGTGTGGAATCCTCCTCCTCCTGCACCCCTGCAGGATACCTAGGGGTACCCCACAAAAACTATTATTTCCATTAAAATACATGTGTTCTCATCTCCTCTCAGTCCAGGTCTCTAAACAGATCACCTGCAGCATGAATGCATTCCAAACACAGCTCAGTGTGTACATGGTGGGTGTCTGCCCAGCCCCAGTGGCACAGGCTGCTCCCAGAGAGCAGGGGAGGCTCAGCTCACCGGGCAGGAGGGGCTGTCCTGTCATGCCCATGGGAGCCATGCCCAGGTTGTTCATGGCGGTGGCCCAGGCAGTCGGGTCGGACATTGGCAATCCCATCAGAATGGAGTCCAGGCTCAGATTTCTGCCACCATCTGTTGAGAGGAACATAAAAGTGATTAAGGGCTTAGAGCAGATCTCAGCTCTGCCCAGCGAGGCTCTGCAGTGTCAGCACCCAACACCAGAACTAAACCCACTGGCAGGGAAGAGCCAGTAAAAAAACCCCCTCAGTGCTGTGCCTCTGGAGCAGCTGGGACCTGGAAAGCACCTTAAAGCACCTCAGTTATGGGTCATCCTCTGCAATTAACAGCTCTAAGGGACCTTGAAGGAGCACTGATTAAAGGTAAGGAGACACTGATTCCTCCCAAGAGATTTAGGAACAAAGGACACATCCAGCAGGTATAAACTGTCAGACTGCACTGAACTGAAGGGAGCTGTCCCAGCAGGATCCTCCCACTGCCATTGAAGTGCTCTGTCAGCTCATCAAAACCATCCTTGAACTGTGCTGTAAAGTCCCTGATTCTCCTTCAAGGATTTTTAACTCTCCAGGGAAACAGCTGCATTTCACCCTCTCTTTCTGCAGCTCAGGGCTTTGCATATCACCTTCCTTCTGCCCCAGGTGCAGCCCCATCCTTCCCTTCTGCACCTGGAACCTCCCTAGGGAAGTTCCCACCTCATTCCTGCAGACTGCTCTGTCCATGCTGTTACATCCCACCTCCACAGCACAAGCAGGTGCCACATTTCTCCAGTCACACTGGTGGGACTGCAGTTTCAGCCACAATATAATCTGCAAAGACATTATTCTGTGTTCCCTTTTTCCCCAATGCTCTGTGAGAAATCCTGAAGCTGGCATCTAGGAAGTTTTCCTTGCACGACTCCTTGATCTGACATTACAATATCATACAGTTCTTTTAACACTTTGATTTTATGACATTATCTTAAATGTGAATGTCTCTAGTCATTCAGCCTGAGGTGTCTTATCCTGCTTTTAATTATGGTCATGATTTTAATCTTGAGATTCTGTTCAATTAGGAAAATACATCTATTTGGACAAGTAAAGAGAATCACAGAAGGGTTTGGGTTGGAAGAGACATGAAAAACCATCCCATTCCATCCTCTGCCATGGGCAGGGACACATTCCACTGTCCCAGGCTGCTCCAAGCCTCACCCAGCCTGGCCTTGGGCACTGCCAGGGATGGAGCAGCCACAGCTGCCCTGTGCCAGGGCCTCCTCACCCTCACAAAGAACAATTCCCTCCTAATATCCCATCCATCCCTGCAGTGGGAGGCCATTCCCCACTTTTCTATCACTATATACCCCTTGGGGAGCCCCCACAGCCCAAGCCTGGCTCCAGGCACAGCGGTGGGGCTGCAGCAGCACACAGCTCCCCCTGCCCACCTGCACAGCCACAGCCCTGCATCCAGGCCACTCTTCACAGAACCCTTGAGTCCTGCCAGCAGTGGAGCTGGCATTGGCTCACCTGGGGGAATGCTGCTCCTCCTCCTCTTTCCCGGGCCACTTCCATCCTCAGCCGGGCTGTCCGACAGCCGCGGGCCAGCGGTGCTGCCCAGCCCCGGGGACTCGCTGCTGGCAGGGTCAAAGGACAGCTGGTTCAAACCTGAAAGAGAAAAGCACATTTAGGGACTTGACTTAACCTGGTTTGGGATGCTTTTGGATCACTGTAGTCAGAGAAATGCCCGCTTCTGGACACAAGCGGCATGCCAGGCCTTGAAGGAATCCTGACTCCTGGCCCCAGCTCTGCCTGATCTGAATGTTACACAATAAAATATTACTCACCAGCACCAATTCTAGCACCCACACAAATCAAACTGCCTGAGTGTAAGCCAGGGGTGCATCTTCCCTGGGCTGAGCAGCATTTCAAGCCTGGAAACTCAAAGGACAGAATTTTTCCCTATTTCTTCAGTCCAGAAACACACTGATAAGTTATTTCAGTTTCACCGGTTGAGAATTCATCTGGAGTGATTTACTTCCAAAAAACAAGGCACAACTGAGAACATCTTCAAAATGAGAAGGTGCTGTTGGAATTTTTGTTCAAGGAGTCTGCCACACAGCTGCTCTTGGTCATTGACATGGAAGGAGCTCTGGGATGCACATCCCAAAAAGGAGAGCTCCAGACCCCCCCAGCTGCACCCTCCTGTCAGGGAGCTGTGGAGAGCAAGGTCCCCCAAAGCCTCCTTTTCTCCAGGCTGAAGAGATGGGTCCAGTGCCCTGAACTGACCACTGAGCTCCTCACTCCACCTTCTGTCACAGGCAGCACTTGCAGGAATGCAAGGCCAAAGGAGCAGTGAAATATCAAGTTTGATTTATCTTTGTCTCAGCAAATTCACCCTGAAGAGCCAATACAGTGGAAAAAAAGAAAAAACCAAATATTTTTTGTGGACCCATATAAAGTGATAAAAATAACGACATTTCTAAGGTGCTCTGTGTTCCAAGGGGAATCAGCAGAATTGAGAGGAGCAACAATGACAATTCCCATCCCAGGGTACTGATGGGCCGAGGCATTTGTACCAAACCTTCCTCCAGCCCCTCTGCAGCCTTGTGATTTCTGTTCCAGAGGATTCCAAGAACTTAATAAACATGGCTGCTGGGTCTGGCTGTAAATAGCCAAGTGGGTACAGGGAGCCTGGCAGGCTCCTCTCCGAGCCACTGAAAGCTGAGAACACAAGAAGCGGCCAAAAAAACAAGGACTATTCAGCTGGCAACAACAATAGTCACGCCCGGCCACGCAGGATGCCTACAATGCTGTGTTAAATATTCCAAAGGCAAAATATCATGGAGGTCATGAGGGCTCAGGAAAACAAATCTGAATGCAGCAGGTTAAAAATAGAGAGGTTGTGCACAGGGAAGACAGCAGGAGAAAGGAAAAGGAGCAGTTCTACACTTACATTGGTGTTATCAATGTGATAAAAAAAGCAAAATTGAACTTGAACAAGAGTTTTCCTGCATTTGGGAATAGGGAAGGATGGAGAGAGGCAGTGGGACAGCCGGACACTGGTGTCACCAGCATGGACAGACACCCTGCTCTGGCTGAAGACAACACTGTGGAGACACCTGGCACTGACCAGCACCTGAATGGACACTGCTGCAGCCACTGCTTTCCAACCCACTGGGGAACACAGGCAGCCACTCACTCCAAGGATTTCCAGCCCCAGTTTGAGTGAGAATCTCAATGTCCCAGCATGTCCCCAGGGCCAGCCGACAGCCAGAAGCAAAGCAGCACCAGCTGGAAGGCTCTGGGGGGAGGCACCAGTGTGACCTGGAGCAGGAGCCTTGTCCTCAGGGCTCACCAAAACAGGAGCAGCTACCATCCACCAGAACCCAACAGCAAACATCGGGCAGAAAACTCCTTGGGAAAGCTTTGCTCTCACTTCACCAGGATGGAGAAAAAGCAAATGTGCCAGTAAGGGGCAGTATGGAGAGTGGGTGATGGATGGGACCTTGCTTGCTGCTCTCTAGCAGCAGTTTGCTCCAAAAATTAAAACAAACCAGAGAGAAGATTCCCAACACACTCTGGAGTAAGAAGCCCCTCATCATGTTAGATTTGCCACCCTACACAGGAAAAATGCTGTGGATAGCAGCCAACTTTCAGACCCACCTGCCTCTCTCCTGTCATCTCAGCGAGCAGCCAAAGCTCAGCCACACCCCACTGGGTACGGAGAACAGGCTCAGAGAAAGCTGAAGCTGCAGGAAATCCTCTCTCCTGGGCTCTGAGCAGGTTAAAAGCTGACAGGCTCAGCCAGTACAGCCAGGAGACACAAACAGGAACATCCCTCTGTCCTTTGTGCCACCAGAACGAGGTGTCCTTGGCCATTCCAAGCTGCTCTGCTCAGGAGGGAAGGCACCAGCACAGGAGCAAACCACAGGGGTTTGCTCAGCATTCCTGTAGTAAGCCAGCCTGGAAAGGCCAAAATAAAATTTCTGCATTTGCTGGGAAATGCTACACAGAAGGTAAGAGGGGAGGAGAAAATCTGGGTTTCCAGCAAGTGTCAGAACTGGTGTCAGCACTTCTAGAGCCATATGTGGCACAGGTGTCAGTGTGCCCTTCATCTCCCTGTTCCTTTCTCCAGGGATTTTCAGAAGAGTCCATTTAAAAATGGAGTGAGACGTGAGGCACTGCCATAATGCAGTGACTAAACATTTAAAAATAAAAACTAGAAGATTCCTCAGCAGAAAAATGGATCAGGGAAAGAAGGGGGGGATGCTGAAAGATGAGCAGAAGGCGACTCTGAGCAAGGCCTCTCCCACAGCACAGCGGGTCCTTGTGGGTGGTTTTCCCCTCTGGAAACAGGTGCTGAGCTCTGCCTGATGGGAAGAGTCCACAGCTTCCCACTGGCCTAAGCAGCACTGACAATGCACAGCCCACTGTCCCACTGGGCTGGGATCAATCCAGGTCTGTGCTGGGGCTAAATACGGATGCAGCTCCCACAGCACAGCTTCAGAGAGGGGCTGGGGAGAGAGGAAAGATCTCAATGTTCCAGGCATAAATCAAGGGAAGTATCCATCCTCACTGGGTCCCATGCCAGACCCGGGACAGGACTCGATTTTCCAATCCTAACAGAGCTGGGCCATTTGCCTTAATGACCAGGGGGAAAATAAACCCCAAGAAGTCCCTGAGGCAAACTGAAAAGGCTGTTTTAAGATCACTCCCATTACCAACAGAAAACACTGGAAATCACAACCAAAACACAGGATTGTGCACTCCTGTGAAACACTCCTGGGACCACTTGCAAACAACACAGCAGCCACAGGGCTGCCACCTCGGGATTTGGGCAAATGGACCCTGCGGGGCTCAGGAACATTCAGTGAAGTGGTGGCATGAGCTCTGCCACAAGCCTGGCATTGCTCTGGAGCCACAAGCTCCAACTGCAGCCTCACTCTGCCCAGGCACTGGAATAGCTTTCCTGCAATTCAACCAGGTAATAAACAGCAGCAACATAAACCTCTGCCCCAAAACACTAATGACAACTATTACCAGGCACTCTGACACTGTCACACACCTAAGAGCCTTTCAATTATACACTCAAAAAGCCTGTGCAGGCTGGTGCTTGTATGGACGTATTTTGGGATGTCCTGGAACCCTGTCTGCTACACTGGGTCACACTTGGGGGTGCCCCAGGTCCCTCTGAACCCCTCAGGTGACATTTTGGGGTCCCCTGGGCTCCTCTGAACACACATTAGGCTTCTCTTACTAAGCATCAGGGGAACTTCAGAAATGGGCTGACACAGGCTTTACTATAAATACGGATTTACCTTTTGCCAACATTGGCAAATTTAGGGAATAAGCACTGCTCAGTCTGAGCAGGGTGCCTGTGTTTTTGGGAATAAACTGGATTCCAGGATACACTGTGCCATTGATTACACAGTTCTCATTTTAAGCCCTCAAGAAATGAACTTGAGAGGACACCAAAGTACATCTGCAGCAATCGATTAGAACACAAGAGAAAAGAGACCAGCAGGGAAGGCAGAAGAGAGGGATACCAAAGCTTTGAAGTTACATCTTGATCCCAATCATTTCCTTTTGGAAACTAATTTCCAGGTTCAAAAACTACTGCTGGGCTCATGCATGCTTCTCTACCCTACTCCTGGCTCAATTATCACTGGTAAAGCCTCCCAAACATCAGCCTGAGCCAGGAGCTGGCCAGGCACACTGATGAGAGCAGCACAATTTTGACAGTGACTTCTGTCAACTCCAGATAATCCTTCAGGGCAGCAGGAGCCATGCAGGGAATCCCAGAACCCCCCCACGTTACCTGCGAACCGCACGAGGAACATGGCAAGATGCTCATGGTAAGGCAGGAGCTCAGACAGCTCTCCCACCGCTCCCAGCTCGGCTTTGTGCTTGAAAATCCGAGTGCCAGGCTGAGCTCCCTCACTCAGCTCCCAGCACAGCAGAAAAGCTGGGACCCAGTGAGAGCAGAGCTGCCCTGGGGCAGACAGGACAGCCCAAGCTGGCCCGGGGCTGGCACCCAGCAGCTCCACGTGTCACCATCCATCTCCTGGCCTGACACCCAGAGGCAGATTCCAGCATGCAGGGATGGAGGTGGATGAGCAGGTGGGGAGGCAATTAACAGCCAGAGCATCTGAATTTGCCAGGGATTTCATCCATCACTGCTCTAAGCACTGGCACGCAGCTCAATAAACCCTGTTTGCATGCCCGAGATTAGTGGCCTTTGCACTGAAAGATTAATTCCTGGTAATCCTTGATGGTAACAGGCACACTGCTCGCTTTCCTTGATTCTGGAAGCTTGTATTTGAAAGAAATATATTAATTTCAGGCAGCTAATTATTCTAGCAGGGCTCTATAAAACTGAGAGACACAAAGAGCCCCTTCCTCCTTTGTGCCTGAGAATGCAGCAGTCAGCAACCCCAGCCAGGGACACCAACCTGCAGAGTTTTCACTAAAACACAGCCACAGCAGCAAAACCAGGGAAATCTGACCAAGTACTGTACGAGCTGTGCTCTACACTCAATGCTGTAACCCAAAACAAAGGAAAAACCTCCTTACCAGCATGTGTGTATATGCATGTGTCACCAGCAGCGACCTAACACAGCCCTCGGTGCTTCCCAACAGTGAAACCTGCCATGCCCACACCAAATTATTAAATACTCCCTGAAATGTTTTCAGGATGCTCACAAGGCTCTGCCAAAGCAGCCTCCCTCTGCACACACACCTAGGAATTCTAACCCTGGCATTTCCAGGGGTGAGCTGCTCGTGCTCCAGGGGATGCAGAGCAGGCAGCTCAGTCCCATCCCTTTCCGTCCTTCCAGACTCCCTCAGCACTCCTGGAGAGCAACATCCAGCAAGTGCCACCTCTGAACAGCGCTCAACAGCTCCTGTTTTCAGAAATATCTTCTGGAAAAGCTCGGAGAAGAAAGCTGATGGGCAAAAGAATGCAGGACTAACTACACAGAGCTACTGGGAAAGAAAAAAAAGGGGAAGAAGAAAAAAAAAGAGGAAAAGAAAAAAAAGGGAAGACACAAAAATAAACTCCAGTAAAGCCAGCAGTCAGGATCATCAGAAAATCCCAGTGCAAAAGCTTGGACTAATGGGCAAGAGAGCCTCATGGAAAGCCAGCATCAGCATGAGGAAGTGCTGGCTGAGAGTGGAGCAGCTGGATGGAATGGACATGCTGGAACTGAAATAATGTCACCAGAAAAGCTGGGGATTAAGGGAGAAATCTCACACCATCTTTGGAAGGTATACAGAATACCTCAGTAGCAACACCTGATCTTTGCAATGACTTGGTGATTGAACCTCATCCCTGCTACGAGCTCCAAACATATGACCTTCAACACAGAAACCTGACCTCACCCCAGCTCCCACACAGCTTTCAGCAACTCAGCTCAAGGGCCTTTCTAATTAGATCCTCAAAATTCCTCAAATAAGCCTTGAAGAAACAGAGAATCCAACCCCTTGACTTCCAGCACAGGGAGGAGTATGGCTGGAGTGAGAAGGAACACAAGTTGGAGGGACAAACTCCTATCCAGGGTCACCTCCATGCTTTCCCACAGTCTCACAGCTCTGCTGCAACTTTTTCCAGGAAAATATGGAAAAATACAATGGCTAATTAATGTAGCTGCAGGGGAGGTAGGGACAGTGCAGACTAATGAGGAGCTTATCCAAGGATTAATGTTTGTGTAACAAATACATGGCACTAAAGAACAAAAACATCTCCACGCAGCATGACATTGATGGACGTTACTGGTAACAGCACACAGCGCCAAAATGTGAGGAAAACAAGAGAGTAAGAAGCACATAAACCAAAGAAGCTCGATATAAATGCTCAAGGAACCAAACAGATGCATGCATGTGCATATAAGAGTTGCAGTCCAGGGCTGTGGGAGAGCTGCAGCCCACGGCAGCTGTGGGCACCAGCATGAGCATCCCCAAAGCTCCCTGTGCTGCCCACGGCCCATCTGCTGTGGCACCACAGCCCCAGCACAGCCCAGCACAGTGTGAGCACAGCCAGGTGCATCCCACCTCGGGGGAAGCTGCTGCCACCCTCACCCCTCACCCCTTCCGTCAACTGCTCATTCTTGGAACACCAGAGGAATTTCTTTACATGCAGCCAATTTCTCCTTGTGCCAATTTCACAGGATCACTGGGATTGAAAGAGACCTTCAAGGTCACCCAGACCCACCAGCACCACCACAATAACCCCTAAAACACACCCCAAATGCCTCAACATTTTCAGAGATGGTGCCTGCACCCTGAGCAATTTCTTCCAAGGCCTGACCGCTCGGTAGGGAAACGATTGTTACTAACTGCTAACCTGAACCTAGCTTGGCACACCTTGAGGCTTTTTTCCTCTCCCCTTGAGCAAACACGACACAGCACAAGGTCCCGACCCCCCCCGGCTGCTGCTCCTGTCAGGGCGCTGTGCTGAGCCAGAAGTTCCCCCCCGAGGTTGCTCCTTTTCTCTAAGCTGAGCTTTCCCAGCTGCTCCGGGTGCTCCAGACCTTCCCGTAACAATCTCCATCTTTTCTGATGCAATTTTAATGTCCTTTTTGAAGTTATTTTAACTACCACTGAACCCAAGTAGTGGCACAGACACTTCCCACGTGGCATAAACTTTCCCACACAGCCTCCCCACCACCCAGCCGGACGCGGAGCCCTGCGGGTGTCCCCGCCAGTCTTCCCGAAGTCGCGACGGCTCCCACGAGGCCGTTCAGGCCCTCCACAAAACTCTCCGGCTGGCTCGGCCGGGCCGCAGGTGCGGAGGAGGCCGCTCCTGCCCAGCGAGCCCTGCGGCCGGTCGGGCAGCGGCAATGGAGAGCGGGGCGGCCCCTCCGCACGCCCGGGCCCGGGCAGAGGAGCGCTCCGGCCCCGGCTGCTCCCGCTGCGGGCCGGCCCCGGCCGCCGCTCGGCCTCTCCCGCCAGGGCAGGGCAGGGCGGGGCGGGGCCGCGCCCGCTCCCCGCAGTCAGGGTCCCGTGTCCCGGGCCCGCGGCCCCCCGCCTCCCCTCACTCACCGCCCGGCCCGGCTCGGCTCGGCTCGGCTCGGCTCGGCCCGGCCCGGCCGCTCCCGCACGCGCCGCCGCTTCCGCCGCACGCCCCGCCCCGCGCGCCCCCGCTGCGCGCGCCCATTGGCGGGGCGGGCGCTGCGCGCGCACCGTGACGGGCACGTGACGGCGTCCGGCGGGGCGGGAGCGCGCGGGGCCAGACCGGCCCCACCCACCGGGACCGGCCCCACCCACCGGGAAGGCCACACTCCCCCGGGACCGGCCACACCCCCTGGGCCAGGACCATCCCACCGGGACCGGCCCCACCCACCGGGGCAGGCCACACCCCTCCAGGGCCGGGATCACCCCCGGTACAGGCCACACATCCCCGGACCGGCTCCACCCACCGGGACCGGCCACACCCCCCGGGACCGGAACCACCCGCCGGGACAGGCCACACCCCCGTGGGACCGGGACCGTCCCAGCGGAACCATCCCACCCCTACGGGACCGGCCACACCCCTCCGGGACCGGGACCATCCCACCGGGACCGGGACCATCCCACCCCTCCGGGACCGGCCACACCCCCGTGGGACCGGGACCATCCCTACGGGACCGGGAACATCCCGCCGGGACCGGGAACATCCCAGCAGGAACATCCCACCGTAAACACCTCACCGGGACAGGGCCGGCCCCGCGGCCGCGGCTCCGCTGCTGTAGCCCGCCTTTCCGCCGCCCCGGTTCTGTGTTCCCCCCCGCGCCACTGCTGCTTCCTGGCCTGGGGCAGAGCGGCCCCCGGCTGTCCCCGGTGCCGCCCCGAGCCCCCGGTAGCGGAGCAGAGACCAGCCGGGCACAAGGACGTTTATTCAGCGCGGAGCAGCAGCGGGGCAGGCGCCCGCCATCCTTGCCGGTGCCGGTGTGCAGCAGGATGGCTCCGTCCCCCTCCCGCCATGGCCGCCCCGTGCCCCCCTGTCCAGCCGCTCCCGCGCCGCCGCTCGGTGCTGCCGTCACCGCAGCCTGGAGCGGGACAGCGGCGGGGGCTCTCTGCGATGAGCGATGGGAGCAGGCCTGGCCCCACAGGGAGCGGCTGCCCCTCCAGGTCACCCAACGGGATCTGGAGCTGTATCCGGGGATGGAGCCCCAGCTGTGCCGGCCCGTGAGCCCCTCCAGCCACGGCTTGCACAGCGAGGAGAGGGGGCAGTGCCACAGTGAGATGCCCAGAAAGTGACGCTGCACTGCAGGGGGAGTTCTGCCTCCAGCTGCAACTTGTCCCCCACCTGCACAGTGTCACAGAATCTCAGAATGGTTTGGATTAGAACTGAAAGCCCATCCCATTCCAGCCCTCTGTCATGGGCACCCTTCCACTATCTCAAGCTGCTCCAAGTCCCAGCCTGGCCTTGGGCACTGCCAGGGATCCAGGGGCAGCCACAGCTGCTCTGGGCACCCTGTGCCAGGGCCTGCCCACCCTCAGAGGGAACAATTCCTAATTCCCAATATCCCATCCATCCCTGCCCTCTGGCAGCAGGAAGCTATTCCCTGTGTCCCATCACTTCAGACTTTTGTTCAAAGTCCACATTCTCCATCTCTCTCGTAGGCTCCCTTCTAGTGTCCCCTGCAGGTGTGTCTGGAGGTGTCCCCTCTCCCATCCAAGGCACTGCAGTGTGTTCATGGTGCTGAGCAGGCTCCCTGAGCCCTGATCCCACTTGGAACGAGCTCCTGCCCAGCCAGGGCTCCTGCTCCTCACGCCGATCCAGACCTGCAGCCTGGCCGGCTCAGTGACGGATTCACGCAGCAGAGCTGGCAGTCGGGAAGCTCAGGAAGCAGCACAAGGCCCATGTCCAAAGTGTCCCTGTTCCCACTGGGACCTGCTGCAGCAAGACATTGGAGGGAAGCAGAGGCTCAGCAAGGATGAGGATGATCAAAGGCACAGCCGGCAGAGCTAAGGCATCACCAAGAACAGGCAGCAAATCCCCGTGCAGGGAGATGATGGGCTGAGCCCAGAGCTGAGTCAGGCTGGATCCACCCACCAGATCCCTACAGCAGCCCCCAGAGCAGCCCTCGCCCAGGGTCAGTCCCTCCACCCCAGCCAGGAACGGTGTCTGCCACATGGGACTTGGTCCCAGGCCTTTCCCTGGCCGAGGGCAATGCCACAGAGGGCCTCTTGTTTGGAATCTTTTAAAGACACTTTTATTTTTCCCACTTTCTCTAGGATGGGGAAGACCTTAGCTTCATGGCAAGTTCTGGATGCAAGTGGATACAGCCGTGAGCCGTGTCTGCTAGTGGGGCAAGGACAGAGGTGGGAACAGCAGCTGTTTCACGCGGAGCACCCTCATTTTCAGCGTAATGTACTTTTTTAGCAAATAAACCTCTTCTAAAGGAAGTTTTCTTGCTGTGTGGATGAAATGAAATTATTTTATGAGAAGCAATTAAGTACAACTTTAGCCTCTGGCAGGGGCAGCCATCTGGCCACTAGGGCAGAAGGGGGTTCCCATGGGCAGAGTGAGTGTGCAGGGATCCTTCCAGTCCCAAATCCTGGGGGGACACAGCAGCTCTTCTTCGTGGGGAGCTCTGAGGCAGCCAATCCTCCCTCTCCTTGTTAGCCAGTTACTCATTGACTCGCTTTACAGCCTGGGTAAACAGTGACAGCAGTGCCCAGGTTGTCCCCCTGCCCTGGGTTACACCAGCCCCCACACAGGCATGGTCACTGCCAAGCCTCTCTGTCCCCATGCCCAAACTCACCCCCTCACCTCTGCTCTACGTGGGCACTGCCCAAAGCAGGGATGGCCCTGTGTAGAATTGAGAGGTGGGTTTGGGAAGGGAGGGGGAGCGCCTGTGCTCCAGGAGAGTTAGGGGATGCTTCATAGCCTGCCCAGTCTTTGCTGCAGGGCCAAGGGGACAGAGCCATCCCTGTGCCCACACCTGCCCCAGGAACGGGGGGTTTGTTGCCCATGGAGCAGGGGGCACACCTGGCAGGGGAAGCTGGCTAGCGATGGGCAAAGGATCTTTGCCTGCAGAGTGAGTGGGAGAGCTTGGTCCAGCAGACACGGGGCTGCTCCAGCTGAGGCTCTCCAGGGAGCACCTGCTACCTGGGCTGCCTGGGGCTGGGGGGAACTGGCTGTGCTGGGGGCTGTGGGGCGGGGGGCAGGCTGGAATCCGGCCATGATGGTGCCTGGAAATTAACATCCAGACTGGTCCCACCCGTCTGTGATCTCCTTCAGAGCTGGCAGGCCCTGAGTTCATGGTCACAATGCAGGAGGGAAGCTGGCGAGCCAGAGACAGCCACTCCTTACCAAGTCAGTCCTGGACCTCCAGGCAGGACACGGCAGGAGGAGCCTTCGTGTTTCTGCCCAGGAAACAGCGGCTGTTGCCCAGGTGGAGCAGGACCCTCCTCTTCACACCTGCAGCCAGCTGGGACAGCTGGAACTGCACGTCCTTCTGCCAGTAGGAATAGAGCAGCGGGTTCAGGAGGGAGTTGCCCAGCCCCAGCAGCCAGAGGAAGTTCTCGATGACTTTGTAGGGGAAGCACTCAGGGCAGGCCATCTGCACGATGCTGCAGATGAAGAAGGGCAGCCAGGAGAAGGTGAAGCATCCGATGAGCACGGCCACCGTGCGCATGGCCTTCATGTCACTAGTGGCACGGGGTGGGGGACAGCCGCCACCCAGCCCCGCCTGCTCCACCTCCTGGATATGCTGCACGTGCACCGAGGCGATTTTCAGCATGTCACAGTAGAGGTAGAGGAAGAGGAAGAGTGCGGGGAAGAAGCCGAGGCAGAACATGGTGAGCATGTAGCAAGGCTGGAAGAGGTTGAAGAAGGAGCATTTCCAATGGTTGGAGATCCTCTGGAAGTATGGGATGAAGACCGGGAGGAAGCCGATGACGGCAGCAAAGAGCCAGAGCCCCACCAGGCACAGCCCGACCCGGGGGCCTGTCACCAGCTGGAAATAGTGGAAAGGCTTCCGGATGGCCAGGTGCCTGTCACATGCAACCAGGATCAGGGACAGGATGGAGGCAGCACAGGAAGACATCACAAAAGCCATTCTCAGGATGCAAAACTGCTGGGAAGCAGGAAAGGGCTGGGAAAGCTCATCCACGGCCAGGCCCATGACTGTAAAGCCAACCATGGCATCTGCCAAGGCAAGATTGAGGACGAAACAGAGCCCCTTGGAGCCTCTCTTCCGGATGTGGCAGAGCAGGACAATGGCCACCAGCACGTTGGCAGCGATGATGAGCGAGGCCAGCACGGTGAGGATGGCTCCCAGGGCCCAGCTGGCCATGACTGCCTCACGTGAGACACACGGCAGGGATGGTGCATCCCCAACACGATTCTCAGCCATCACTCACCTGGGGCCTCTCAGCAGGTGCAACTTGGCAGCAGGCACAGCCCCTCACTCTCCAGGGAGCAGGAGTGTCTCTGGGGGAGCAGCGGGAGCCTGGGGAGCAGGGGTGTCTCTGGGGGAAGCAGAGCTCTGCCAGCGCCTGCCTGCAGCAGGGACTGCTGGACTCGCTGCTGTGCCCACGGAGGTCCCTCCCCTCCAGCCACGTTTCCAGACAACCCTGGAGCAGGGGGTGAGCAGGGAGCACCTGGGCAGGAAGCTGCCACGGTGGCACACGGGGCGGTGGCTGCCCCTCCAGGCACCAGGGGCTGGAGCACAGCAGTGCCTGCTCAGACACAGAGGCTGGGAATGGGGACAAGCACAGAGTTCCCAAAGCCTGGCCAGCTCGTGGGGCTCCTGGGGGTCACTGCCACACCCAGGACAGCTTCTTGCTGCTGGGACCAAGGGAACACCACTGACATCCTCATGGAACAGCAGCCCTGAAGGCGACCTGGTTACAATAAGGAAAAGCACTGACAAGGAATGTGTGCTCAAACAGATGGAGAAACATCTGCCAGCCTGGGACAGCAGCATTCACAGCTGGGAACCTGCAGTGCCCTTGGCAAGCACAACAGGGAGCCCGGGGTATCCTTGGAGAGGCTGAAACCAAAGAATTGCTGGAACCTGCAGGGCAAAAAACCACCACAACCCACAGAGGGGCCTCAGATCCAGGCAGACATGGACCTCTTGAGAGCTGGTGTCTTCTGCCCACTCATGGAACCATGCAGAAGTAACTGGCTGCTGCCCCAAGAGCCTCTCTCTGTCCTGGAGCTCCCCCTGCACACCCCTGCAGACCCCCAGGCACAGCAGGCTGGCTCCAGGCCCCATGACACAGGTCATACCTGAAGGGAGACCTTGTCCATCAGTGACTGACCTCACTCCTGCAGGAGTTTGATGAACTTTGCTGTGATACTTCCAGTGAAATCTATGTAAGTGCTACAAACAGTAAAAAATAATGATTCTATGCACACACTCACTCACTTTGCTAGTCATGAGTGCATTTACCTAATAGTAACTTGTAACGAAGAAATTCATGAAAACAAAGCCTCTGCAACCCTGTGCTACAGAACCCCCCAACGCCCCTTACCCCGGCCGGGGGACTCTGACCTTCCCAGGGTCTGACAGTGACGGCTCCAGCCCCCACACAAAGTGTCACAAGCCTCTCCTGCCTCACGAGCTGGAAAGATCCCAGCTGCCAGGAAATGGGCAGGACTGAGCGTGTGTCTGTCTGTCTGTCAGTGACTGGGGGAGGGCGGCTGGGGCAGCAGGGGCAGGGCTGGAGGGCAGGAGCTCAGCAATGGGGGCCCCCAAAACACCCGGGCTCTGCACTGCGGGCGCCCACGGGAAGGGTTGTGGTGGCCTTACACATCCTCTGCTTCTGTTTGCTCAGGGAGACATTTGGGGAGCCTTTGTCCTGATGCTGGACAGAGTCCAAACCCTTGGAATGAGATCAAGGACAAGGCAGAAGTGGCAGGGCAGTGAGGAGCAAGTACAGGCTGGAGCCAGTGCCCCCCTCTCCTGCTTTACGGCCATTTTTAGCTTTCGTGTATCAGCCCTACACACTCCCTAAACACCTGGGGAGGGCTGACTGGTTCCCATGGAGCCTTCCACGTTGGAGTTCCACCCCCAGCCCTTCCTGTGTGTGCAGGAGCAGTTCCCACACAGTGCCTGGCACGGCCTGCACGGAGAGCCCTGCTCCAGGTAGGATTTCAGCCCAAGCGCTCAGTGGAGTCACCTTCCCTTCCCTGCAGCTTCTACAGGCAGCTCTGACTTCGTAACACCAATTCCCCCCCATTTTCCCCAGCAGGATTTGGCTGAACATTCCTTGCACGACTTCCACACACACTCAGCTCACAGCAGGCTCAGCCAGGACGTGCTGCTGTGTCACCAGGGACCTTCATCCAAACCAAAGCCACCCCACCAAGAGGAAAGGGAGCAGGAACATAAAAAACATTTGCTTCCATAGCCATAAACATTAAATATAACCAAAAATCAGAAGAGGATGACCAAAATATTCTCCTCAGCACGAGAACCAGTATTTTCAAGTGCTGAGCTCACCTTTAAAGCACAGTACCTGTCTTTACAAATGATTTAGGCAAAAATAGTGCAATAATAAGCAGGAATTTAAGAGACTGAGGTTTGGCAAAATTGAGCTGAGAGGGCAACAGGGTCATTTTCTGATACTAACAAACTTGGGTTTAGAAACATCTCTACTGAAATGAATCCTACAGACTGTTTTTATATAAGTATATGGAGAATAAAGGGGTCTATAGCATGGTGAAAACCACACTTCTGTGCTCTACAAGGGCAGACACCCCTGCAAGTGAATGAGCACAGACCCAAACTCAAGCCATCCAGTCAATAAATAATTTAATGAAGTTACAAGTTCTGCAAGAAACATGATGACAATGGCACCTTCACGGGCCCCGCCCCACGGGCACGGGAGGAGACCCACACCCGCCAGCCACGAGCCACAGTGCCCCAAAGGCCACTGGAACACACAGATCTTCACAGAAGATATTCCTGCAGGCCCAGGCACACGACACCTCCGGGTGGGAAACACGAGGCTGCCCCCTGTGCCAGGCAGCTCGTGCTCCAGGGACCATGCATGTGGGGAGAGCCCAGCCCACAGGGACCAAACACCACGACATGGGGACAGTGGGATGAAGAGGGAGGCGGCAGCACAGCCCTGCTGCCAGCCCTGAGGATGACTCTGGTGAGATAAAGGCAGCTCTCAGAAGGGGAGGCGCTTCAACTGCTCGTATGTGATAAAAAACTGAAGGGAGCGTCAAGGAATTGGGGCAGATGTGAGGCAGCTGCCTGGCAGGGCGGGTGGAGCATTCAGCTGGGCTGGACACCCATCCAGGGAGCTCCTTAAACCCACCCATGGAGCTGCCTGTCCAGGCAGCACAACCTGAGCTGCCCAGGTAGGATAGAGCTGGGAGAATGGACCCAGAGCAAACCCAGCCTTGCCCAGACCACTGGGAGAGGGAAGTGGCTCCAAGCCCAGACTGGGAGCTCTTTACAGTGAACTCCCCACCCAGTTTCAGCAGGCAGAATGCTCTGGCTCAGCACACAGCAACGCTGGTCCTGCACAGAGTCAGCACCTGCCTCAGCAGCAGAATGTTCCCCACAATTCCCTCCCAAACAGGAGCTCATCCAGGAGTCTCCTGCAGCCCAGGCCACACAAGGTCTCAGCCCAGCCCTCAGAGGCTCTACAGGGACCATCAGCAGCGCCTATTAGGGTCCCCAGTGCACCCCACTGGGGTGCCAGCTCTGCCCTGCCCTTCCCAGCGGGGTTCTCCCCTTGTCCCACCCCACCACCTGCCAGCAGCACAGGGAAGGATACAATGATGTTCCAGGGACCCAGACGAAGCCAGTTGGGCCAGAAGCCCTTGTAGAGTGCAAAGAAGCCCTCGCTCTTCCATGTCTGGGAGGAGAGACAAATGGATGAGGAGGCACACCGGGCCCACGCCCTGCCCACCTCCCTCCCCAGTGCCACGCGTGCCCCGCTGGCCCTGCCCAGCTGCTGCAGGGAGCACAGGCCCCTGCAGGTGTGTGAAGCACCACCCACAGTCTCTGAACCCAGCTAACTGCCTCATGGCCTGAATTTTGTTCCAGGAGGCTGGGAGGATGCTCGGGCTGACAGCGGCCTCGGGGAAGTGACTCCGGGCCCTCTCCCACGTCACTGATGACAAACCGTGTCACTGCAGGATCTCACTGCTCCCATCAGCGTGGTGCTGAGACCTGGCCAGCCTCCCAGGACAGGGATGTGCCCACCTGTCCCCTCACCTTGACAAGGCCATCCAGGGTGCCCTTGTAGAGCTCGGTGCTGCCCACGATGGCGCGCTGGTTCATCATCCGCGTCCGCACCACGTCCACGGGGTTGGAGGCGATGGCTCCCGCCAGCCCGCACGTGAAGCTGGAACTGCACACAACAAATCAGGGCAGGATCAGCCCTGCACACAGCCACTCCCGCTCAGACAGACACAAAATACCTTCCTCTGGACATTAGCAAAGGCATTTAGCAGTGGATGTGGGGTTGCTCCTACCTGGGAAAGGGGCAGTGGCGGGGCTGCCATAGGACCCTGCAGAGCTCAGGGGAGGGAAATGCTCAGCTCAGCTAAGCCAGACCCTCACCTGGTTCCACAGCTGGTTCCACAGGGCACTGGCAGCCCTGCAACGGTCCCAGGTGCTGCCCAGGTGACACAGACCTGAAGGCACCCCTGGGAGTGCACATCCTTCCCACCAGAACAAACATTTCTTTGGGAAGGAGGGAGGAAGAGCAAAGACACCAGAAAGGACCACAGAAATGCCAGTCTGCCAGTCTCCCCCTCCACAGAGGGCCCAGTGCTCTTCACCCTCAGCCCAGCTGGCAAAGCCAATGGAAGCACTGCAGCATCTGCACCATGGAGGTGAAAAAGGATTCCAGTGTTCTGTGCCAGCCCTGCCCAGAGCAGCTGACTGCAGCACTGACTGCTCTGGGTCCTGCTAACTTTGTGCTTGCTCCTCTCTCAAGGCTCTTCCAGCACAGGCTGCAAGATCACAGGGTCTGGACAGGTGAGGACCAGGGACTGGAGCAGCTTCTGAGGGACTGCTACACATGGCTACACACCAGGATCTCTGCCTGGCTCATACCAGGGCACAGATGTGGGGCAACATTTCTGTCATTACCCACCTGAAACCAAGCTGGCATTTCATGTCACCAAAGGATTTCTGCCAGGTCCTTCCCCAAGGAGGTCTCTGGGGTGTGGGGATGGATTAGTGGTGGCCTTAGCAGTGCTGGGGAAACAGCTGGACTCAATGGTCTTGGAGGTCTTATCCAACCTTAATGATTCCATAGCTGCTGCTAACTCTGAGCTGTTCCAGCTGACAGAGCAGATCCTTTGGAAGCACTAAGCCTGCTCCAGACCCTCTGGAAGCACTAAGCCTGCTCCCTGCAGACCCAGATCAGTCACTCCATGAACGGTCTCTCCCCAGCCCTCACACAGCCCCCCCAGCCTGCAGCAGGTACTCACACAAAGTGGGCAAAGATGGTGTCCCCCATGAGGCCTGACAGGATCAGATGCTTCTTGGTGATGTCGTAGACTGGCAGCTCCACCCCCACCACGATGGCCGCTCGCTGGGCCGTGGGGACAACACCCTGTGCAGCACAGACACTGTCACCAACTGCAGCCATGCCCCAGCTCCCTCTCCTGACAGCCTCCCTGGAAGCACACCACCTGCTTCCCAGCTTTGCTTCAAAGCCAATGAGGATAACTCCACCCTGGCAGGGTTATTCCAGCAGGATTAACTCCACGCTGCCTCCCTGCTCCCAGCACCAGCACGTGGGAACTAGGCTGTCACCCCCTCACCTTCTGCACAATTTCAACACCAGAAAAGACTGTGTCCCACAAGAGCAGCAGTTTAAGGGGCCAGGAGGGGCTCCAGGTGTTCCTTGCTACAGAGCAGCAGGAGAGCACCTGCTTCCCTAAGATTTGTCTTAGTTCTGCTGCTGCTGGAGGATTCTAGGAGTTGGTGCTCACTCTCCAGAGGCCTCGGGTGCCTTCCTGCTGGTAGATGTCAATGAAGCTGCCGATCATCCCGCCCTGGAACAAGCTGCCCTGAGCCTGCATTCGGATCTGAAAGAAAGGGAAGAGTCAGCAGGCAGACATCTACACCAGCACTTGGCCACAGGACAAGGACACCAGGGACAGCAGCTCCATGGGACTCCTGGGAGAAGGAACAGAGCAGCTCAGAGCACACACTGTTCTCCACGTCCCTCTCCCTGCAAACCACACCAACAAGGACAGCAGCAGGCAGGGGCAGGGTGGGGGCACAGGAACATGAGGAACAAGGCCTTCCCCCGGAAAGCAGTCCCAGAAGGGGGATCTACAGGGAGAAGACTGGGGAGGTTCTCCAGGCTCTCTCTGCCCAGAGCAGGAGTACCCTGAGCCCAGGGCACCAGGCAGTCCCCACTGGGCTCTGCTCACTCCATGTCACAGACAGGCCCTTGGGGCAGTGCCAGCACCGTGACCCAGGGGACAGGAGCAGCTGGCTCACCTGGCCCAGGTCAGATAACACAGCTCCCACCCCTCACCAGCACAAATGTCATATTGCCCAGAGAAGCTGTGGCTGCTCCATCCCTGGGAGTGTTCCAGGCCAAGTTGGACAGGGTTTGGAGCACCCTGCTCTAGTGTGAGGTGTCCCTGCCCGTGGCAGGAGGTGGAAGGAGATGGTTTTTCATGTCTGTCCCAACCCAAACCGGTCCAGGATTCTGAGATCTCTAAGAGCTGCGTTTTTAAACATCTATTAATGACCCAGGGCTTTGGTCCCCATTCATTAAAAAAACCCAAACAAGCAGAACTGGTGGCTCAGGGAGCACTGAGCTGCTCCTCCCACGGGTCCCACAGCCAGCCCTTACCTTCAGCACATCTGTGGGATTGGCCAGTGCAGAAGAGATGACCCCCGAGACCACCCCACAGATCACATTGATGAGCAACGTTTCATCTGCAACCAAGGAAAGAAGGTCAGACCCTCACAGGAGGGGGCACACAAGGCTGGGTAGAGCAGTTCAGTTCTCAAATCAGACGGTGAAGCTGCAGGAGCAGGGCCTGGGCAGGTGCCACAGCCCGTGACAGGTCTGTCCCCACATCTGTCAGGGACAGAAGGCGGTAGCTGAAACACTCAGCAATGCACTCTCAAAGGGTCTGACTGATGAGAAGGAAAATCACTGGACACGTGAAAATTGTGAGCAATTATTTGAGATTTCTCATTGCAGGGACGAGCCAGGACAGAGGCAGACAGAGAGGGACAGCCCAGTGTTTCCCCAGGCCCCCTGGATTTGCCTACACGCAGCCACTTGGAGCCAGCTGAGAATCAAGAGCAGGCAGGGAGTTAGATGTGATTAGTGCCAGGGAATAACCCAGATTCCAGGCCCAGAGTTAGGATGATGGTTACATTGGGAAAACACACAGGCCTTTGCTGGTACTGACCACGACACTTCCCAGAGGACACCAGGCCACTGGCTGCCCCAGGCCTGTAGGGAGACAAACATTCAGGCATGGAGCTCACAGCTGAAAAGGCTGCAACAGCAAGGGGGGGTGTGGGGACTGTGTACACAGCCAGAACCAGGCAGGGAGAGGCCTTACTAAAGCAGGACAGCAGCCCTGAAAGGACCTCTAGAGTCACAGAATCTCCTGAGATGGAAGGGTTCCACAAGGATCATCCAATCCAACTCCTGACCTGGCACAGACACCTCAACAATCCCACCCTGTGCCTGGGAGTGCTGTCCAAATGCTCCTGGAGCTCTGGAAACCTTGGGGCAGTGCCCCAGCACCCTCTTGGGAAAAAACCTTCTCCTGATACCAACCTAAAGCTCCCCTGAGACAGCTCGGTATCGTTAGTGTGCTGCATTTCCCCTGCCCATCCCGCTTTCCCAGGCTGGAACGGTGTTACACCATTCCCTCAGATCACAGCAGGGATGGAAATCTCACCTGCAGATCTCAGTGCTCCCTCAGGGAACATCCACCAGACTCTTGCTGCTCCACTCCCCAGGCAGGAGCTGCAGAGGGCTCAGGTCAAGGGCACTGGTAAAACCTCACCTTTACAGGCAGGGCCAAAGCCAGAGAGCTGGACTGCACAATTCCTATGCAGAATATGCCTGGCTGTGCCAGGGGAGACTCAGGTTGGACATCAGGAGGAATTTCTTCATGGAAAGGGGGGGGGTCAGGCCTTGGCAGGGGCTAACCAGGGAGGTCTGGAGTCCCCACCCCTGGAGGTGTCCAAGGAAGGACTGGATGTGGCACTCAGCACTCTCGCCTGGGAACAAGATGGGGACCAGACTCAGGTCTTTTCCAACCTAAAGGATTCTGTGATTCTCCTACGATTCTGTGAAAGGAAGAAACCTGGCTGGAAGGAGATGTTTGGGTAGGAGCCACAGGCAGTGCAGAGCACAGTGAGGTTCCCATCAGGATTGAATCCAATCCTTGCTCTCCCTGACAAATAAAACCACAGCATCCAGTAATGGAGCTCCATTCCTGTGGGAATCTTGGGGTGGAAAGGACAGAGCAAGGAATGAGCAAAACACACAGCCCGGAGTGTGAGGCAGGGGAGCTGGGAGGTGCCCAGAGTGTGAGGCAGGGGAGCTGGGAGGTGCCCGTGCTGCCCTTCCCCAACACCGACCTTCCATGCGATCCACGAAGAGCCGCTTCAGGCTCTGGTAGATGCCGATCTTGATGGTGCCATAGGACGCCTGTCTCAGCAGTGCCGGGGCGATCCTGAGGGGGAATGGACCCTGAGCATCCCTGCGGGCCAGCCCGGGCCACTCCCACCCGCCCTCAAACTGCGGGGCCAGGCACAACCCAAACCCGCTGGGGCTCCAAGAATGCAGCTCTGCCCGGGTTACTCGGGATTCCCCACGCAGCCCAGTGCCAGGGGATGGCGCCCACACAGCCCTGGCCTTGCTCCCCCCCTCGGGAACACCGGGGGACTCCGCTCAGGGAGACGAGGCAGGGAGGGATCCAGGGGCTCACAGCAGCGTCCAGGAAATGGGGGGCCGGGATGGGCAGGGAGCAGAGGGATGCCGGGACAGAAGGTGGAAGAGGGGACCCGGGCTGGGGAGGGGCTGCCGGGAAAGAGGCAGGGCAGGGCCGGGCAGGGGGGAAGAACCCGGGATGGGTGGGGGAGACCCGGGGAAGGCAGGCGGAGATGCCGGGGTGTGGGAGGGGTCCCGGGGTGAGCAGTGGGAGGGCCTGGGCTGGGCGGAGGGAGATGCCGAGATGCAGGGGAAACCTGGGACGGGCTGGTGGGGGCGAACATGACAGACGGGGCGATGCTGCGGCCGAAGAGGGAGCCCAGCACAGGCGGTGGGAGCTCCTGAGCCAGAGGAGAAGGAGCCGGGGCAGGCGCCGGGGAGGCCCGGGTGGGTGCAAGGAGGCGCCGGGCCGGGTGGCAGGTGGGTGGGTGTCCCGATACGGATGGATTGGGCCCCGGGGAAGCGGCACCCGCGGCCGATGGGCCCCGGCCCCGGTGCTCACCCCGAGTACAGGGCCCGTCCGCCCTCCTCGCGGCAGATGCGGAAGAGAGCGTGGAACATGCCCCGGTACCGCACCTCGCGGAACCGCGCGTCGGTGCTCTGGCCCTGCACCTGCAGACGCGTCTTGGTGAGGTCCACGGGGAACGTGCCTGCGAGAATGGCGGGGACACCGGCCTCAGCGCCCGCCGGTACACTGCCGGTCCCGCCCGTCCCGGTCCCGCCCCGCCCCTGCGCCTCACCGAACTCGGCCACGATGGAGGCGAGCCCGCCATACACGAAGGGTTTCCAGTTGAGCGCGGACATCGCATGGCGGGCGGACACCGCCGCGCGCGCCGCCGCCACCGAGCCGGGACCGGAACCGGAACCGCGACCGGAACCGGGCCCTGCACCGCCGCGCCGCGCCTGCCCCCTGCCGGCACCGCGCGGGGACGGTGGGGGCCGCAGGGGCTGCCTCGGAGCGGGCCCGGCTGCTCCGGGGAGGAAATTCCCCCTTGCGCCCAGAAGCGGCACGGACCCGGACCGGAGGGATCACTCGTTACAGGAACCAAATCCAGCTAAAGCCCCTCCCTTCTCCGCCCTGCGAATCCCACACTCCGTCGTTCCTGGTTTTCCAGCCAAATAAGCCTAAAATCAGCGTAAGAAAAACAAATGACACCACCTCCCTGACCCCAGACAGGAACACTGCTCTCGGGACCAGCTTCTCCCTATCAGGAACTTTTATTAAGAAACCTTTAAACAAATCCATAATAAATCACCCCAACCACAGCGGTGCAGCCCTATGGATTCATCACAGAATCCAGAAGATGCTGGGTGGGCACAGGACCCAAACCCAGCCCACGAGGCCAGACGGGACACCCGGCCTCTGCCCCCGGTGCAAGAGGGGGACACCACCCCAAGGGATTTAGGGAAGGGGAGCATCCTGCTGCTCCCAGCCTTCGCTGCTTGACACCCTTCCCAGTGGAAGGACAGGCCCCTGTCCCAGCCAGCAGCACAGGGAGCATGGAGAGCCCTGGCCAAGGGTGGGATGAGAGGCAAGGGGGAAGCTCCCAGGTGAAAGGTCCAGCCATGGCATCCCAGGAGCTTGGAGCAGGCTTGGGCAGGCTCAGAGCCTCCGTCACCCCAAATGCTCACCCAGGGCTCAGCAGCGACCGGAGTCTCTGCCAGAGCCCCGCTCCCTGTGCCGGGAATGGGGCTCCCGAGACCTGCCTCCCCTGGGGGACGCGTCCTGCCGGCTGCTGTGCCCGTCGCCCCTCCTGCCAGCCTCCTCCCTCTTCTCCCGCTCCTCCCAGGAGCCGCTCTGGCCCCTCTGCTCGCGGCAGTTCTTGTCGCCCCTGCTGTCCGAGTGCCGCTGGTGCCGCCGCTGCTCCTCATCCCGCTGCGTCCTGCTCCCCCGGCGCTCCTGCTGGCGCTCCCGCCAGCATAGCGCTCGTACCCCGGGTCCTCCTTCTCCTTCTTGATCTTGATCCTGGAATGGGGCTCCTCCGTGCTCACCCGCTTCCCAGCTTGCGGGCTCGACTTGGACCGTTCTGCTCTGCTCTGTTGTTTCTCTGGAATTAGGGTTCACATTTCGGGTGGACCAAACTCCAGGAGCAGCTTGCTCCCCATGGCTCCCCTGGCACCATCCCGGCTCATCTTCCATTACAAATTCTCCCCCTCCACCCAATTTCCCAGCCTGCTTCCCCCTCAGGGTGACCCCAGTTCACTTCCAATCACAACTTTTTCTCCTCCAGCTGCACACACCCCACTTCTCTCTTTAACATTCACATCACATTCTTCCCAGCAACTCTGGGCATTTCCACACCACTTGGAATGCTGAGAATTTCCAACTTCCCTTTCATTCCCCTTCCTCAGTAATAATGTGATCCACTTTGTGAAAATTACCTCTCCAGACCTGAGGACTCTTCCCTCATGACTCTCCTTCTCCCTCATTTTTGAGCATCTCCTCAGCACTCTGTAGCAACATCTTATTCCCATCCCCATTTTGCGCCCACTTTTGTTTCTCCAACCTTCTCTCCACACAGACTCCAGCCCCCAAACCCTACCATGGGCACATCCACCTAGGATCCAGCCTGCCAGGAACACTCCTTACCTTTCTGCTTTTTCACGAGCACATCCTCATCCTCAGACGCGGAGTCGGACGAGGTGTGGGGCGGCGTTTTGACCCCGCAGCCCTTGGCATGGAGGGCTCTCGTCACGTCATCCCAGTCCTCAGACTCCTTGGGGGGCCGGTAGTTGGCCACGTGGTCCACGCGGATAGTCCGTCCCTTGATCTGCGGGGCCGGGCTGTCACCGCCGGCTCCCGGCGCCCCGGGCTGCTGCCCACGGGAGGGAGCACCCGGGGAGCCCCGGCAGCGCCTGAGCTCCACTCACCTTGATCCCATTGAAGTTATCCACAGCCAGGATGGTGCTTCGCTGGTCCTCATAGCACAGGAAGCAGAAACCCTTGGACTTCCCGGTCTTCTTGTCGCGCACGAGGTTGATGTTGACGACCTCGCCGTACCTGTGACACACACACAGCGTCAGCACCGCGGCAGCGCCGGCGGCGGCGGGGCCGGGGCTGCGGCACTTACTGCGAGAACACGCAGATGACATCACCCTCGGTCAGCGCGTAGTGCAGCCCGCCTGCGGGAGAGCGAAGGGAAGGAACGGGTCAACAGCACCGGTACCGGCACCGGTCCCCGCCCCTAGCCCGGTCCGTACCCACAAAGATCCAAGCGCTGTCCTTGTACTCCGCGTGCCACGACACCGCCTCCTGCACGCCCAGCTCCGCCTCCCGCGCGTTCAGCTCATTGATCAGCTTCACCTTCGTCAGGGGGCTGCGGGCGAGGCACCGTCAGCCCCGGCACCGGCGGGACAGAACCGGGCCCGGCCTGCGCTCCCACACCCCCACACCTACTTCATGGCGGCGGCAGCGCGCACTGCGCCTGCGCGCGGCACCGCCCCGCCCCGCCCCGAGGCGAACGTAGCCGATAGCAGCCGAGTCGACCGATTATAGCCGAATGGGGCCAAGTCGAGCCGATTGTAACCGAGTCAGGAAAATCATTACCGAGATAGCCCGAGCACGGCCGAACAGGGCCGACTGCAGCCGAATCGGGCCGATTGCAGCCCGATTGCAGCCGAACGCTGCACGCCGAACCGGGCCGATTGGGGCCGAGCCGAACCGGGCCGATTGTGGCCGAGCCGAACCGATCACAGACGGTTACGGCCGACCGGGCTGAGGCGCAAAGCAAGAGTCGGAGCGCAGGGGGCTCAGAGCCTTTATTGGGGTCCGGGCGGGTCCCGCTCAGCACGGGCAGGAGCCCTTCCCGCTGGCCTCGTCCAGCCGCCGGGGCTGCTGCTGGGGCTGCGCCGGCCAGCCCTCCGTGTCCCGGCAGGGCAGCGAGCGCTGCGCCTTCAGCCGGCACACCAGGCACATGAAAATCGCGTCCACGTTCTGGCTTTCCTGTGGGTCCTTGGCCGAGGTCTCAAACAAAAGCATGTTGTGAGCGTCGGCGAACTTGAGGGCCAGGCTGGATGGCACCTGGATCAGGTCCTTCAAGTCACACTTGTTCCCCACGAGCACCCTGGGGACGAGCGGGGGCACCGCGTGCCCGTTGCACTCCTCGATCCACGTCTTGAGGTTGGTGAAGGAGCTCATCTTGGTCACGTCATACACGAAGACCACGGCGTGCACGTTGCGGTAGTAGTGCTCCACCATGCTCTTCCGAAACCTCTCCTGGCCAGCTGTGTCCCACACTTGCACCTGGGAAGTGAAGCAGACAAGAAAAGACGCTACAGGAGCGTGGAGCATGGCAAGGCCATGGGGAAGGGGTTGCAGGAGGTCTTCCTGCTGTCTGGGTTTCAGAGAGTCCCAGCGTGGTTTGGACTGGAAGGCAACTTAAAGATCATACAGTCTAACTCCCTGCCCTGGACAGGGACACCTTCCACTATCCCAGGTTGCTCCAAGTCCTGTCCAACCTGGCCTTGGACACTTCCAGGGATCCAGGGGCAGCCTCAGCTTCTCTGGGCAACCAGTGCCAGGGCCTCCCTATCCTCACAGCCAAGAATTTCTTCCTAATATCCAATCTAAGCCTGCCCTCCTTCAGTTTAAGGCCATAGTCCTGTTCCTCCATCCCTTGTCCCAAGTCCCTCTCTGTCTCTCTTGGAGCCCTTTCAGGCACTGGAAGGGGGTCTGAGGTCTCCCCCAAGGCTTCTCTTTTCCAGGCTGAAAAACCCCTGCTCTTCCAGCCTGAATTCAGAGGGGCTGCAGCCCTCAGAGCATCTTTGCAGCCTCCTCTGGACTCACTCCAACAGATCCAAGTCTATTTGCGCACCAAATCCTACGCCATGACTGAGAACGCTGATGATTTCACAGAGGAAAAGAGAAAATGAGGAGGGAGAGCCACCCTTTGTGTAGGAGCACAGTGGGAGGGCCAGGAGCGCTGTGGGGATGGGTGAGGAGCCAACAGAGCTCATGGGGGAGGATTAAAAAACAAAACATCAGAGATGACATTGTAGGGGGTCTCTGCTATAGAGCACCTGGCCAGGCAGAGCCAGCAGGTGAGGTGCTCTGTGGACAGTGAGCAGCAGCCTTGTGTTTGCAGCCCCTGGTTCTCACAGAGAGCTTCAGCCACCCCAACACCTCATGGAAGGAAGCACAGCAGGGCACAGGCAATCCAGAACATTCCAGGACACCATCGATGACAACTTCCTGACCCAAGTGACAGAGATGGCAGGAGGCCTCTGGGCTGGATGAGCAGGCAATGAGGTGGATTGGGAACTGCCTGAGGCTAGACGGTGCTGGTCAGTGACACTAAGTCTGGTTGAACACTGGTAACCAGCAGCATGCCCCAGGGGTCAGTCTGGGTTCTCCTGGAAATGTTTTGTAGCCTGCGAGTGGCAATTTCCAGGTTAATCCAAATTGCCCTGTACCTATGGAGACAGTACCTGCCTCAGAGTCTTTCCAATTGAAAAATGCTGGCAGAGCAGAGCTGCTGCTCAGTCCATTCAGGGCCAGTCTCTCCCAGGCAGAGCAAGAGAAGGAGGGTCCTTGTCCCACCTCTCACTCCCTCTCTAGGATACATATTCCAGGAAAAGGCCAGTTTGCTGCACTACCTCCTACTCCTGCCCACTGGAGCTCAAATAATATCCAAAGGTAGAAAACCTGGCAACATTTTGCGGATAGTGGCAGCAAACAGGCTCCATGCCAGCCCGCACCACAGCTCACACCGGCACAGCTCCATGGGGCTGGACAGAGCTGGGGAGGGCAGGGAGGATGAGCACCTCTAAAGAACAGAGGGAAAAACATTCATGGACAGCCTAGAAGCACAGCCAAAGCTCTCACCCACCAACACAAGGTCTGGTGTCATTGTGAGTTCAACTTCTGATCAGCAGTGATGTTTGTTCTTCAGGGGCTGTGGGTGCTGATCCCCACAGCTGTCCAGGCCAAGCTCCACCACAAACTCTGCTCCTGGGTAGTTCCCACCAGTGCCAGATTTGTTCTGACACACCAGCCAGAGCTCTTCAGGTCTGGGCTGATCATTCTTTACAGATGTCACACCAGCGTTCATAAGAAAATTCATCCTGCTGCAATCACAGCTCCAGGTGCAGCTGGGAGCAGGTTCCTGCACCGCTGCTGCCACAGCGGCCGAGCCCGCTGCCGCTGGCCCGTGTGAGCTCTCAGCCTTCCAGTGTGGCTGCTGCCAGCCCACCGCCCTCTGCCCCCCCAGACCCCCTGGCTGTGGCACAGAGTCCTGTCCCCATCCCACAGCAGCTCTACCCTTCTGCTGGTCCAGTATCCGGAGCTGGAGCCACCCCAACGCTGCGAGGATCCAGCTGTGCCCATCGCAAGGGTGGCAGTGACTCACCCGGAGCCATCACTTCTGATCTCTGCATGCTCAAGCCAACCCCAGAAATAGCGACAAGGCAGCAGGGACTGGTCCAGGGCCATCTCTGCAACACAGGGACAAGAATTCTTCCCTGGCCGTGTTCCCTCCCTCCAACTGGGATGAAAGGAAAAGCCCCCAGGAGGGGTTTGGCGAGAGGCAGGGATGGGGACCGGCTGCCATCGCTGCTGGGGCTGCAGATCGGGGCCGGTGCAGGGCCCACCGGGGACAGAGTGGGGCTCACGGAGGATAGAGCGGGGCCCACTGGTACCGGTGTGGGACCCACCGCGGGCTTAGCGGGTCTCTCCGGGGCTGGTGCGAGCCAGCCCGGAGCCGGTGCGGGGCCCACCTTGATGCGCTCCCCCTCGATCTCCACCGTCTTCTCGCGGAAATCCACGCCGATGGTGGCCTCGGTCTTGCCGGGGAAGGTGCCCCCGCAGAAGCGGAAGGTCAGGCACGTCTTACCCACGTTGGAGTCTCCGATCACGATGATTTTGAAGATGCGGGTCTGCACGTAGGGCTCCAGCGCGGGGTCGGGGCCCGGCGGCCGCCCTCCGCCGCCGCCCGCCGCCATCCCTCCCGCACCGCTGCGGCCTCACAGGCTCATAGGGGCGCGTCGCCCCGGGGACCGGCTACGGCGCTGCCCGGCACTGGGTCCGCCCCGCCGACCGGCACCGGCACAGCTCCGGATAGCGGCACCGGCACCGCTCGTCTCCGCCCCGCACCTCGGCTCCGGCACAGCTCGTCCCCGCCCCGCGGACCGGCACCGGCACAGCACGGCTCCACCCCACGCACCGGCACCGGCACAGCCCCGCCCCACACACGGGCTACGGCGCTGCACGGTCCCGCCCCGCGGACCGGCTCCGGTACAACCCCACGTACCGGGACCGGCACCACACGGTCCCGCCCCACGCACCGGCTCCGGCACGGCCCGTCCCAGCCCCGCGTAGCGGCACCGGCACCGCGCGGCTCCGCCCTACGCTCCCGGCTCCGCAGCGGCACGGGCCCGGCTCAGAGCCACAGACCGGGCACCGAGAGCCTTCAGCCCGGGCCGGCGCCAGCGTTCCCAGAGGAGCGGCGGGGACCGGCGGGGCTGCGGGCAGCGGGCCTGGCCCCTCCGGGAGGGAGCGAGAGACCGAGGGGCACCAACATCCGCACGGCGCCAGTGCCAAGAGGCGGCAGTGGGATCACAACCGCCGGTGCCACAATGACCCTCTTCATGTCCAGCTGGGCAGCCACAGCCCCATGTGCCAGCATCAGAGAGACCAGGAAGGGGACGTGTCCCTCCTGCCCCAAGAAACAGGGCAGTGGGGAGCCAGCACCCACGGCACGAGGGCACGGGGCTGCAGCAGGAAGCACGCACACAGGGACTGCAGAAGTGAGGGTGCAGGTGACAATCTGCAGGAGGAGAGCCATGGCAGGAGGGAATGAGGGGACTCAGGTCAGCTGGACTGGGACAGCATCAGGCAGTGGCACCGCAACAGTGGCATGGGGACCGACTGGAACATGGGGCATGGCTCCTGCTCACGCAGCCCAGGTGATCCCAAAAGAACCCAAAGACCCCCAAAATGGGCCTCTGGAAGGTGACTCCTCCAGGGCTAGCACTGATGGGACCTGCAGGAACCACAGGCTGGGAAGGATTTACCAGAGACTCCCAGTGTTCAACACCACCCCAGAGTGTCAGTGCTCATCTGCTTCCAGCAGCATGGACATAAAACAGGGTGCACTAAGCCTTGCAGCAACTGGAAAAGCCTCAGAAAGCTGAGTCTGATGAAACACATGCCCCCCTTTCCCATTCTAGTCACATCTGCAGGTCCTGCACTGCTGAATGAGACATATTGTCTGACCATGGTACTGTCCTGCCCTAGGAATAAAGAGCAGCCACACAGGGTTGTCTCCATTGAGGCTCACTCAGACTAGTTTTGGCCCACAAAGGCAGCCCAGCTGAGAGACCCAATGGGCGCCAGGGCCCCCAGAATTATTTCTGACCACCCCCAGCTACTTCTAACCTGGCCAAAAACCTGTGGACCAAAAGTGAGATGAGGACATTGCAGAGCGACCCTTCCTCCATCTCCCTGTGCAAGGACACAACACCAAGGACACCCAGGACCAAGCCCTTCTCTCCTCAGGGCTTGCTTGATCCTCCCTGCTCAGGCCAGTTTCCCACCCGTCCACACCACCACCAGGAATGGGAGGAAAGTACTTTTAACAATGTTTTCCAGGAATTCTTGGAAGTTTTTTTATTCACAGAAGCTGCTTGTCAGGGACTTGAGCTTCTTGCTTTCTCTTCTTCATAGTTTCCAACTTGCCCAGCCTGTGGAACAAGATGCCAGTGTCAGGTCCGAGCTGCCTCCCCTCAAAGGGACATGGCTTTCCATCATAGCGTGCCAGGAACGCCAGACCAGAGAGGTGCCTCTCTCCTGGCCCGACAGCCAGCCGGGACAGCAGCTTGTCTGCCATGTGTGGGACCACGGGCTGCAGGAGCGTCCCGTACACGCGCAGGCACTCCAGCGTGACGTGCAGGATGGTGTCCAGCCAGAGCTGCTCCGCAGCATCCCTTCGGTCAAGCTTCCAAGGCCTGTGCCTCTGGAAGAAGCCGTTGGTCTGCCTCACACACTGGGCAATGCATTCCAAAGCCTTGTAGATCTGGAAGCCTTCGAAATAAGTGTCCACCTGCACAGGCAGCGAGGCCACCGCTGCCACGAGCCTGTAGTCCTCAGCACACGCCCTGCCTGTGCCTCCTGCCTCTCCGGAATCCAGGACCTTTGGGAAACAGGGCTCTGAGAAGCAGGGGTAGGTGTTGCTGGGATTAATGCTGGGGGCTGTTGAGCGATTGAGCAGCCCCCCGAGCGCATCTGCCAGCTCTGAATTCACCAACTTCACCACCTTCTCATCATAGTAGTCACAATCCCTCTCCGGGACGCCCTGCCGCAGCAGGAAGTACCGGAACCCGTCCACGCCATACTGCCCCATGCACACGCCGGGGTCCACCACGTTGCCCAGGCTCTTGGACATCTTCTGGCCCCGCACAGTCCAGTGGGAGTGCACCAGGATGCGCTCAGGGGGCTCCAGCCCTGCCGCCAGCAGCAGCGCCGGCCAGTACAGCGCGTGGAACTTGAGGATGTCCTTGCCCACGACGTGGTGCACGGCCGGCCACCACGCGCCGTGGCTCTCAGGGTACCCCACCACGCTCAGGTAGTTCACCAGGGCATCCACCCAGACGTAGATGGTCTGGGTGGGGTCACTGGGCACGGGGATGCCCCACTGCAGCCGGTTTCGCTCGCGGGACACCGACAAGTCTGGCAGGTCCTCGTCCAGCCAACGGAGCACGCACTGGTAGAAAGGCTCAGGAAAAATGGCACGTGGGTTGTCCCGGAGCCAGTTCTGCAAGGGATCCCGAAATGCCGAGAGCCTGAACATGTAATTCTCCTCCTTGGTCCAGTGCACCTGGGACAGCAGGAGAGGAAACGATTATGGCCCCAAGAACAGGCTGACAACGTGCACACACCATTCTCAGCATGGAGGCTGTCGCACACTGCCTGCATCTGGGTGTCCTCCCATGCCATGGGAAGCTGTCAGCACCTTTCCGTGACTAGTAGCAACCTTCTTACCCAAGATACTGCCTCAGGGATCCCCAGGAACACACCTGAGGACTCAGGCACCTGGGATGGTTCAGCATCCTGCTTCTAAAAACACTCGTAACGCTGGGAAGGATTACCTGCCAGGCTGATGTGACATCAGAAAGGAGTTAGGGAGATGAGAATACACCTTCTTAACAACATCGTTTTGCAATAATACTGGGAAATCATGAAAAGACAAAATGACACTGTAAGTCTTGCCCTACTGCCACTCCTGATGCCTGCCTTTGTTCTCCTGGGGCCATACTCCTCTTTTTCCTCAATTTATGCTTTAATGCATCTAAGTCACTAACTATGTTTGCTTACAGCACTGACAGCACTTCTCCCCCACAGTTAAATCCATTAAATGACACATTTAGCTAAACCAGTGAAAATGTGGTGGGTGGATGTGGTACGGGTGAGCTGTGTAAGGCACTCAGTGATCCATGGCTGGGTCAGCAATCTTGCAGTGTACCAGGAAGACCTAAGGAGCATCATCAAAGACAAGCTGTACGTCCTCAGCCCCAGGCTCCACCGGATGCCAGAACCCACTCACTCACCAGAAGTCTGGAGTTTATGGCATGTGAAAACTCCCCCTTCTCCTTCACAAAATTCCCAAGGAACAAACTGCCCAACTGCCTCTTTCAGGTTGGAAATAAACCCTCCCATCCTTGCTCACCACACTGCAAGAGCTTCTCTGCTCCATGAACACTCCTATTTCCTTGGACAGCTCACACACAGGCGAGGCCAGGAACTGTTCTCAGGGTATTCTTGACTTTGAAGTCTGCTGACTGTTTTAAATCTAAAGAATGATTGCTTTGCTTGGAAACTTATCTTTTCCCCAATTATACCCTAGGTGCTTTCTCAAGAGTTACTATTTGCCCATATAACCTTTTCTGTGTGGACCAACGCTCCGACATCCCAGCCTCATACAAATAGCACAGGAGCATAACCTGTGCTGAGCTCTGAGCAGGATAACCTGTGCTGAGCCACTCTGTAGTGGCTGGATTAAATATTGTAACTCCACACCTTCTAAGAAAACAGTGGCAGAGAGACCCTTGGGAAGGAACCAGACTCCTGGGCACGCCCATTCTGGCTGACCACAGGCAGGTGATGTTACAGTGCTTCAGGCAGGGGCAAAACCCATTTAAGAGATGGGTAAGTGTCCAGAGGCCAAACTGAACTTCTCACAAAATAGGTCTGAAAGTTGGAACCCCTCAGTGAAATACACCCTTATCCGCCTGTTCAGCTTCTGTCATCACTCCTGCAGAACACCATTCCCAGGCAACAGCCTGTGGACTCAGAAGGGTCTGAATCCTTCCCGTTGCACATAGCCGCAATGTGCATCTGCCGGGGGGGGGGGTCTGACAGCTCTCTGACACTCCACTGAAATACAGGTGAGTCTCAGCCAACATGAATAAATAAAAGGCTACGGGAAGCATTAAGCACCCCAAATCTGGCCGGAGCAGAGCGGCAGGTGAGCACGCAGTGCCCTGCAGCCCGTTACCTCGTGGCCGGTCTCCAAGGACACCTTGCAGGGGCGGCCCTGGGCGTCCGTGCCCTCGGCCAGCTGGCTCTCGGGCAGGAAGCTCTCCTCGGGCGTGCAGTACCAGCCCTCGTAGGCGCCCTTGTAGAGCACCCCCCCATCGCGGAGGGCACCCCAGAAGTGCCTCACGGCTCGCTGGTGCCGGGGCTCGCTGGTGCGCGTGAAGTCGGTGTAGGCGACGCCGGCCCGGCTCAGGGCCTGGCGGAAGAGCCCCGAGACCCGCTCGCAGAGCTCCGCGGGCGACGTCCCCGCCGCGGCCGCGGCCTGCTGGATCTTCAGCCCGTGCTCGTCGGTCCCTGAAACGGAGAGAGGCGGCGGGGCCGTGGGGAGAGGCCGGAGCCCGCAGCCCCGCGGGGACACAGGGGCCCGGGGACACGGGGAGGGGGGTCAGCCCCGGCAGGAGGGGTCATCCCCGGGGAAGGGGGCTCGGACCGGGGGTCTCGCTGACCCGTGCAGAGCCGGGCCGGGCCGGCGGCGCGCAGGCGGCGGTGGCGGAGCAGCGCGTCGGCCAGCAGCGCCGAGTACAGGTGCCCGATGTGCGGCGGCCCGTTCGCGTAGAAGATGGGGGTGGAGAGCAGCAGGCGGCGGCCGGGCCCGGTGGCGGCGGCGGTGGCGGCGGCGCGGCGGAGCGGGCTCGGGAGGCGGCGGGGCGGCCGCCACATGTCGGCAGCGGCACCATCGATGCGGCGGCGCGGAGCGGCCGCCCGGAAGCGGCGGGAGGCGCGTGCGCGGCGGGGCCGGGCCGGGCCGGCGGGGCCGCGACCGAGGGACCGGCGACCGGCGACATGTTCCGCTGCCGCGCGGGCCTGGCGCGCGCCCTGCGCCCCCCGCCGCGGGGACGCGCCCACGCGGGTCAGTGCCGGGACCGGGGGGCACCGGGCGCGATCCCCGCCACCGCGGCACAGGCCCGGGGCCGATGGCGGCCGGGAGCGCGGTTTGCGGAGGGCACCGGGCCAGGCGGGCATCCCGCGGGATCGGTGCGGGCACGGCCGCGCCCGGGGCGCTGCGGGAGGGGCCGCGGGCGGCGGAGGTGCGGATGCTTCGGGAACGTGTTTGGGACAGCGCGAGTGACCCGGAGCTGGCCGGGACCTTGGTCTCGCTTCGGGCGTTGCCGGCTTTGCTGCGGTTTTGTCACAAATAAGTGCCTGCAGGCAGGGGTGAGGCGGGTTCTGCTCTCACCGGGCGGGAGCAGGCGGAGGCGGGGATTGAGAGAGCCCGAACCGCTCCCGGGAGCAGCGGCCGCGCTGGGAGCGGCGCTCGGAGCCGTCCCCGCCACCGCTCCATTCAGGCGGGACCTGGGCCGGCCGCCGGCTGCGATTTGGGGATGGAGAAACAAAACGCGGTGCAGCGGCTCAGCCACGGTGCTCCCCGTCCGGCTTGCGCGGCGGGAGGTGCCTGCACCTGGATCTGCTCATTTCCACCGGGGATGCCCTTTTTGCCAGCAAAACCCCGTCCCTTGCTGGATGTTTATCCCGGTGGAATGAGCCGTGTGAGCAGAGGGAGTTTGGTGCCGGTGTCACCATCCCTGCTGCCCACCCTGGCCTGGCTCCTGCTTTTCCTCGGGCAGAAGAGGCCTGGAGAAGGTGCTGGAACCACCAAGACACATCTCTGTGATGGTCAGGCCAGAGAGGTTGGAGGCTCCAGCTGCAGGCAGCTGCCTAGGGATGCTCCTGCTATCAGTTAGTTCAGTTACCCCTTGATCTTACAGATAATTTGGTCTCCACAGCTGCCCGGAGCACACTGTCATGGCTCAGGATAATGCCCTGCAGTCGCTCAGATGTGGGGCTGGGTTTTCCCACATCTTTTCCAGTTTGGGTTCAGAACTGACTTAGTCTCTAAATTTCCAGACGTACCTTTGTATTGACGGTGTTTTTGTGTTGTTTCTCCAATAAATTGTGTTCCTTAGGCACGTTGTTGCAGCGCTGGAATGTGCCCCCAGACCTGCAGCTGAGCAGACAAGTGGCTAGCACAGGCGTGCCTGGGCAAAAGGGCAGTAATTCGGTTTTTGTCCTTATTATGGGCTTGTCCACCTTAGGAGCAGGTGCCTATGTAAGTAGAAAGGTGGTTCCTGGGAAGAAGCTGCAGTCCATCTCTCCTGTCGAGCATTTGCTGTATTCCAGCTCTCTTAACGCAGCTTTTGATTTCTGTAGCTTTATCTCTGTTTCCTCCTTCAGAAAACTTCAAGGGGGAGCTAAATGGAAAGTAACTTCTTATGATTACTTGGTTTTTAACTGTAATTTCAGTTACCTTTTAAGTTTTTTACCTTAAAGGCACTCTTGGGTTTTTTGTTATGACCAGACACAGCTCTGTCTATTGTCTTGTATGTGACAAACAATTCCTTGCCAAATCTCAGTTCAGAACATTTGTTTAACTTGTGTAAGTATACCAAATCAACCCCAGCTGGGGAGTATTTATGTTCTACTTGGAAAGGATAAAGGTTTGCAGCCTCACTGAAAGAGTAAATGACACTCCCAGAGAGCTGAAGAGTTTCAGCATTGCCTGGGAGTGGAAGGATCCCAAGTTTACACCACACAAATCTTTGTTTCCAAGCTCTTTCTCTAGGAGGATCATATTCACTAAAAGTTCCAAATTCCATTTTTCTCCAAAGGAAGCTCCTGGAAAGTGGAAAAAAAAATTCAAAACAGTGCATGGAAGAAAAATATTTTCCTATTTCCTTTAAATATAATTCTTTCCTGTGCCCTGCTGCCCATTTTCTTTTGGCAGACAAGGTAGCTGAAATTACAAAGCGCACTCTGCTTCTCCCAAGACCTGTTTAATCAAGAATCCTTCCTAATACTCAGCTCTTTCCCTCTTCTCTTCCATTGCCTGTCTTCCCCTGCAGTTTTGCAATGCCATCAGCTAAGATGCCCTTCTAGATCCCTGACGTCTTCAGGTGTTCCTGGCAAAGCTGGCAGCAACCTCTTGTTATACTTAATAGTGGGAGGAACGGTCACTGGGACAGGAGTTTATGTAAGATGCTTCACTAAAGGTGTTTGTGGGGTGGGAGGGTGGAGGGTGGGCACCTGTCTGTACCTCCCACCCTGCAGCCCTTCACTGCCAGCCCTCTTTGTGCTCCCTGGCCTCAGGTACTTCATTTTCAAGGGACATTGCCAAATAATTTCAGGTTACAAATTGAATATTCTCAGATGGTGCAGTTCTTAGTGGAGAAACCTGCCTTAGAATTACCCTTTCCACATTAAGGAAATCTAAACTCAAACTGGCCGTCTTTGTTTGTGACTGTGTAAGGGCACAAATTACTAATTAGTGCACTTCTCATTATATCAGTAATGTTGGCATGCAGAAAAGGAAATAATACCTGAATATAAGTGTGCTAAAGGGAAGGAAAGAAAACTTGTCCAACTTGGTGATTTCCTCATGGAGGAGCACTGAAACATCACCCCATGACCTGGCAAAGTATAGTTCTGCTAACTAGAAAGAACTTGACATTGTCCCATTGGAAATATTTATCCTCAAGGGCTGATCTGATGTTCTGCCTGTGCATAATAGTGTTTTTCCCTAAAGGATTGGATTTAATTTGCTTTATGCTGCCCTTTGAACTCACTTGAAACCTTCCTGATTCTGCTTGTAAAAGCAGAGGTGGTTTGTAAACCTTGGCTTTTCTGTCTTTGAGCAAAAAGCTTTAAAATACTTTTATCTTCATTCTTGTAAACACTGACAAGTTCTTGTTTTTTAATATTTCCAGCATTTCTCCAGTTCCCTGGACAGGCTTTTGTCCTGTGCTCTTTTTTGTGCCTGGCATTAAATTCCTCCATTTTTGTTTAAAAGAATTTGTGATAAAACACCAACTTGTGAGGATTGGCAAATGAAATTTGATGTCATGCACATGATAGAGATTATTATGTGCAAAGGTTTTGCCCCAAAGAACGGTTTGCTTCCCTTTAATTTTTTTACCCTTGGGGAAAAATACTGGACTCTGACCTGCTCCCAGCACTCCCACTGTCTTCAGTCAGCTCCTGTTCAGGAGAACCCAGTTTTTCTTGTAAGTTAACGTGATATAAGAGATGTTCCCTCCTTGTCTGTACCAGTAAATTGTACATGCAGGCTCTGCTTTTGCTGTATCCTGAGTTTCACAGTCAAACGCACAGGTCAGGATTCAGCTGGAAGAGATTCCACATCCAAGGGCCAGTGCCTGGAACAGCCCTGCTCCCGTGGCCCAAGGCCCTGCTCATGTCAGGGCTGTCCTGCCACCACCATGCCTAGAGAAAGCCTGTCAGGTTGTTGGCCCTGTCCAGCTGCTCTGGGCTTTGGAAGGTGGGAGATGCTTTTTCTTTGGATTTGTCTTCCCTTTCTGCAGTCTTGTGTTGTGTCATGGCCCAGCTTGCATGGCATCTTGGGGTGGTTTGGCTGCATTTCCTTCACTGGAGCTGGTTCCCCTTAGAACAGGTGTGCAGCCAAACACCTGCAGGAAGGTTCACTGCTTTTGGGAAGCAGCCAGACATCCAGGGCTCACCACACCTGGTGGAGCAGGCCATTTTCTGAGCATGTTCTCAATGGGCACCTTGTCCAGGGAGGTGTATGTTGCCCCACGTGTTGTCACTGGCTTTTCCAGCATGTGGGGTGGACAAAAGCCTGTCAGGGCCAGCAGCAGGATGGTGCCTTGGTGTTTGTTGTAAGGTGTACTAGGTCAGTGTCTCCTGTATGTCTGCAGGCATACAAAACAATACAGGAGAGCAAAGAGCGATACGCCAGCCGGCTCGCCATGACAGCCAGGCAATCCCAAGGCCAGGAGTCCTCTGCCTCAGGTGGGTACCCTGCAGGTCAGGGGTTGGGCTGTTCTCCATGAGCTTGAGTCCTCCAAACAGAACAGAGCCTCTCTGGAATCACAGATGTGCCTCTGTAGGATTGCACCTCTCAGTGTGTGCCATTGTTTCAAATTCCCATTCAGGGCCAGGATGGACAGAGCTTGGAAGCAACCTGGTCTAGTGGAAGGTGTCCCTGCCCATGGCAGGGAGGTGGAACTGGATGAGCTTTAATGTCTCTCCCAGACCAACCCATTGTGGGATTCTGTTGTTCTATGACTTCCCAGCACAGAAGACAGTGCTGGCTCCATGACCCAGCAGAGGCTGTTTTACACACCATCCTGAGGATAAAGTAGGATGTCTCCTGGGGCTGATTTCTGTCATTTATTCCTTCTGTGGTAAAAAGAGAAAAAAGTGTGCCCTGCTTCTGGCTTTTACCTTTGCACAGTCAGGCAAGGACACTGATTCCATAGGGCCTCCTTCCCTGGCTAGTGGAGAGCCTGTTCATCCCTGAGTGAGCCCTGAACTGCAGCTCTCAGACTACAGCCTGTGCTTCACTGACGTAAGCTATGTCTTTCTTCCCTTTCGGTGCAGGTGCTGCTCCTCAGGACACAGCAGGTGAGTTCCGGTGCCAATGTTTAACTGCCTGCTTTGTCCCTGCCCACGGATTAACCGCATGTTTCTCAGCAACAGGACTTGCCTGTGGGAGGAGGTGCCTTCTGCACGCAACTCAAAAGTTGTCTCTTTGAACAAAATTACCAAAAAACGTGCCTTGGCCTTTTGGGGAACTTCCCTTTCTTATAAACTACTCACTGGTTGGCAGTGCAGACTTTTGGGCTCGCTTAGAAAAATCAGTTTGCTGAAATCTGGCCGATTCCTGCAGGGAGCAGCTTTGGGGGGAGCAGCAGCAGGGTTCTTGGGAAGGGTGCTGGTGCAGAAGGAGCACAGTTTCCAAAGGAAGTGTGGATGTGGAAGGCCTCTGGTGACATACTCTGTCTCCTGGGGCTGGGCCGTGTGCCTGTATTTGCAGTAAATTGTCCCATCTGTCACCTGCAGCTCCGGTCACTCCTATCAAGGTCCCATCCCACGTCCCTTTCCTGCTCATTGGCGGAGGAACTGCTGCTTTCGCTGCCGCCAGATCCATCCGGGCCCGCGACCCCGGCGCGCGGGTAAGAGCTGCCCTGCTCCGTCCTGCCCTGCTCTGTGTGTGCCCCTGTTTGCCTGCTCTCGCTCCAGCTGATGTGTTTCCTGGCCAATTAAAGGTGCTGATTGTGTCTGAAGATCCTGCCCTGCCCTACATGCGTCCACCCCTTTCCAAAGAACTGTGGTTTTCCGACGATCCCAACGTGACAGAGACGTTGCGGTTCAAGCAGTGGAACGGCAAGGAGAGGAGGTACGTGGCACTGCAGGGGACAGGGCACAGGAGGTGGTTAGTGACAAGGTGACAGTGACCAAACTGTTCTTGGGAGAGAACCACCAGCTAGTGGAGCACCGAGGGCAGGGAAGGTGTGTTGGTGCTAGGAGGGATTCAGGAATTCTGCTTCCCACCAGAGCTTGCTCACTACTCGATGCCTCTTGAACTTTGTTGTGATTTCCCTTACATATGTCCCTCTATGGGCAGGAGTCCTGGGAAGTAAGTTAATAAAGGTGAAGCTCCACAGGTTAGAACAGAGGTCCAGGGACACGGGATCGCACTTGATTTTTGTGACTTCTGTGATTAAGCCTTACTTGGTGGTTGGACTTTATGATCTTTTCCAACCTGACCAATTCTATGATTCCGTGATCCAAACCCTAGAACTTCAACAGTGTGAAGACCCTAATACTTAAAAATAGATAAATAAGTGTGGAGCTTGTTAGAGATGCACAAAGCTGTCTTTATCTTGTCGGAGTTGCTGAACAGCTGGATATCTGGTATCCCAGAGCAAGGGGAACCTGTTTGATAATGGAGCTTTTCTCAGTATCTATTTCCAGCCGCCGTCTTTCTACGTGCCTGTTGAGGACCTGCCTTGTGTGGAAAATGGTGGGGTGGCAGTTCTGCCTGGCAAAAAGGTGGGTACAGCACTGGCTGTTGTTCCCACAGCTCTTCTTGAACAGAACCTGCACTCTAAGCTGGTACTGAACTACTGGAGTTGGAGGAGGAGTTGGCTGGGAAGGGGAATTTGGATAAGTTTGGGAAAAATGTGATTGAGCAGAGATTATGCTAATCTGAATTGAAGTTTGAAAGTGGGAGAAGCCAAGAGGAATAGCAGTGATCTGAGGGAAGATGATGAGGAAGAGAGAAGGATACGTTTGGAGTCTGGGCATGGGACAAAATATGTAGACCTTAGAGATAGGGTGTGACAAGTGGGAGCTGGGCTATGTGGGCTGGAAGGTGAGGTGAGGAGAGCACAGAGATCAAGGTAGTGGGTGATAAGGTGAGCAGGAGCACTGTGGTGAAGCAGCAGGAAGGTGGAGAAATTTATAGTGAACCTTCTAAAATATTTATATCCTCGGTTGTTTGTATGCTGCTATGACAAATGTCAGTGATTCCTCTTCTGCTGAGATGTGCTGTGTCTGAGCCCATTTCACACTCAGGCCTTGGGAAGATCAACCTGAGTTACAGTGACTCCCAAAGAAGTTGTCTCAATTCCCACTTCCAGTCCTCTCATTTCCCCATTCCTACTCCTACCCTAAACCTAAAGGTAGGAGAATGTTAATTCCAAGTTTGTAACTCTGCTCAGTAGTCCATGAAGTGAAGAGCTCGATCTCGTCTGGGTTCATCTTGCAGGTTGTGCACATGGATGTCAGAGGGAACACAGTGAAGCTTAATGATGGGACCCAGATATCCTACGACAAATGTCTCATTGCCACTGGTAAGTGCTGTGGTTTTTTCTCTTGTTCCTGATCTTGTGCCAGGCTTTTTATTTCAGTGACATTTAGCTAGAGATAAATTCTCTAGAGTACCTCCCCTGTGGAGTTGTGGAGTCAAGCTGGGGGAGTCCAGCCTGGAAAAGAGAAGGCTTTTAGGAGATCGTTGAGCCTTCCAGTGCTTAAAGGGGCTCCAAGAGATCTGGAGAGAGGTTTTAGACAAGGGTCTGGAGTGACAGGACAATGGGGAAGGCCAGAGGGCAGGGTTAGGTGGGATACTGGGAAGGAATTCTTCCTGGGCACAGGTTGCCAGGAAAAAATGTGGCTGCCCCTGGGAAGTGTCCCAGGCCAGGCTGGATGGGGCTTGGAGCAGCCTGGGATAGTGGAAGGTGTCCCTGCCCATGGCAAGGGGTGGAACAGGATCAGCTTTAAGGTTCCTTCCAACCCAAACCATTCCATGATTCTTTGGTTCTGTTTGAGAAGAAGTCTCTGCAGTGTCAGACATGATGTGGAGCAGTCACACGAAGGACACTTGTGCAGACAACCATGCTGCATTGTTCACCTGCCTTGCATCGTCAGATTTTTTGGGACATTCAGGCAGCATCAGGGATACTGAGATATTCCCATACTGGAACAGTTTGGGAAGCACAACTGAGATCCAAGACAGCTTTGCACTGTCTGGATATCCAGTGCCATGGCTGTGGTGTCAGTATTCTCCTCTCCTTGTTGTGCACAGGGGGATCCCCAAGGAACCTGCCTGCCATCGAAAGAGCAGGAAAAGAAGTGCAGAAAAGGCTGACCCTGTTCCGAAAGGTAACCTCCAGGTGCTGCCAGCCCCCGTGAGGCTGAATAAATCAGAGCCATTTACCACTCTTTTCAGTTTTTAAACTCTTCTCCTTTGGGCTGGGATGGTCCTGCCTTGGCTCAGATGCTTCCCTCAGATGATGCCCAGGAATCCATTGCCTGCTTATTCTTTTTCCCAGGCAGGAAATCATAGTAGAGTCTACTCAACCACTCACCTGCTTGCCTCAGCCTGAGAGCTGTAACAGTATGTGGGATTATGGGGTTTAGGTGTTGTATTAAATTTTACCTCCTGTGTGACTTTGCTGCATCTTCCAAAGTGAATAAAAGCCATTGCATATGACCAATGTTGCCATTCCTGTTAGGATTGGAAATGGGGTAAATGTTCTTTCAGATCGAGGACTTCCAAAGGCTGGAGAAGATTTCCAGGGAAGTCAAGTCCATCACAATTATTGGTGGTGGTTTCCTCGGCAGTGAGCTGGCCTGCGCTCTGGGAAGGAGAGGTGAGCATGTCCCCAGCTGTGACAGGCACTGAGTGGCAGCAGCCTCACATTAGAAACTCCTTTTGAGTCCTCAACTGCTCAGTTTTTGCACAGACTCTTACAGGGAACAACACACAAGTGTTTTGTTGCCTGTGTGGCCAAGGTTTTCCCAGTCTCGCCCTCTGACCACAGAGGTGGGAGCTCTGCGGGCCGGTGCGAGCTGCAGAGTCATTCCACCCTCTCAAAAGTTACATTTGTTCTCTGTGCTCAATGCCACCCTCAAACTATGATTTTGGCATTGGAACTGGATGATCTTTAAGGTCCCTTTCAACCCAAAGCAGTCCATAATTCTGTGATTTCAAAAAGGTGGTGAGCAGCTGGATTCTGTCAGTGTGTGCGTAGAACCTTTATGGTAATTTTTAAAAGTTTTTGCCAAAATACCAAATGTTTTCCCTAGAAGTCTGTTATCTAGACTTTGCAGGTATATGTGAAACAGTAGTCAGTCACTTTGTGACTCCTTGGGAGCCAGAACTCCCAGATTTGGAAACTTCTGTCAAGCTCCTTGTGTAAAGTGTGTGCGTTCCAACATCTGCTGCTGCTCTTCATCTTGCTGCTCCGTGCTTCCCTTCCAGCACGAACCCGAGGCCTGGAGGTGATCCAGCTGTTTCCAGAGAATGGCAACATGGGCAAAGTCCTGCCCGAATACCTGAGCAACTGGACCACGGAGAAAGTCAGAAGAGGTGAAGCTGCTGAGTGGGTTTGGGCTGGTGGCTGCCAGGCAGCTGCTCCTGGGGACATTCAGCTCCTTTCTGTCCCTGGAGCCTTGGGAGGGCTGGGCCCTGCAAAGTGGCCTGGCTGCAGCACAGGGGAAGTTGCAGTTCAGGCAGCTTGGGCAGCACAAAGCTGCCCTGAATCCTGGGCTTCTTGACAGTTCCTCTGGGGAAGCTGAGTAAGCAGGCTTGCTCATGTCAGTGGGCTTTCCTTCCCTGTGGCTGTTTCCCTGGAATGATCTCTGTGTCCATGCACACACTTGGGTCTGGTCAGGTGCAGTAGTGTTTAGCTGATAAATTAGTAAGATCCAAGACACCTTTTTCCATGTGCTGCATTAAGTGCAAAATAATCCTTTGCATTGGGAAGTGGAGAGGGAGGAGGAATGTCATTGAGGTGTGGATTGCAGGGCCTGATAACCCACAGGTCTGAGTTACTTTCTTTTTTGGAAGCGGTGTTGTTGGATCTCTGGGTCTGGCTGTGGCACAGCAATAGGTAATTGAGTGTTCTTAGTTCCTGAACACTTGTTTTAGGGAATTCTTTTGGATGTGGCCTTGTCATCACATGAGATGCACTTTGGATTGTCTTTTAAGCAGCTTTCAGACTTTTTATCTGGGCGTCTCCTCGTGCTTCCCCCGGAGCTGCACTAACACGTGCAGCAAAGCTCGAGTGGGCTCTGTCCTGGTTCCTCACCCAGCATCTGTCTGCACCAACCACCTGCTGCAGGTGGGCTGTGCCCAGCCCTGAGCAGGCAGTGAGGTGTCCTGTGCTCGTTTCCAGAGGGGGTCAATGTCCTGCCCAATGCCGTGGTCAAATCCGTCTCGGTCTGCGGCAACCGGCTGCTGATCCAGCTGAAGGACGGCCGGAAGGTAAATGGGAAACAGGGAGAGGGTCGCGTTTGGAGGAGCACGCAGGGAATTAACATATTAATTATGCATTCCCAAACAGGTGGAGACAGATCACATCGTGGCTGCAGTGGGGCTGGAGCCCAACGTGGAACTGGCCAAGTCAGCAGGGCTGGAGGTGGACTCAGACTTTGGGGGGTTCCGGGTGAACGCAGAGCTGCAGGCACGCTCCAACATCTGGGTGGTGAGTGTGGGCACAGCCTCCCACAACATCTGGGTGCTGAGTGTGGGCACAGCCTCCCACAACATCTGGGTGCTGAGTGTGGGCACAGCCTCCCAGTGCTGCTGCTGCTGTAGTGGGACACACAGACTGACAGGAGGAGGTGAAGGGGGTGAACAGGAGCGAGTAAGGAGAGCAGTTGTAGCGCAGGCCCAGAGCCTGGTCAGGCGCTGCAGCCACCTCGTTGCCGTGGTAACCACAGCAAGTTTGGAATATTTATGCTGTGTAAGAGGAGTTGGGGTAACCTAAAGATAGCCTGGATCACTTGCTTGCATAAGAGTCCCTTGGTGGGCGTTGATACTTTGATTCCTCTGGAAAACGTACCTCATGCTGCATTATTTTTCCAAAGATCGGGGAAAAATGCTGAGAAACTGGGAGTTGTGTAGTCCAGGGAGTGGGATGAGGTAGTGGTGGTGTTTGGGGTTTGTCAGAAAAACTCAGTTCCTTGTTCCATGTGTTCTCTTCCTGATGTTTTTGGTTTGGGCACTGGTGGAAGCTTTCCCTGTCACGGGGCTCACGGGATGCTTCTCTCCAAGGCAGGGGATGCTGCCTGCTTTTATGACATCAAACTGGGCCGCAGGCGTGTGGAGCACCATGATCACGCCGTGGTGAGCGGGAGACTGGCTGGAGAAAACATGACAGGAGCTGCAAAGCCCTACTGGCACCAGTCCATGTTCTGGTAACAGTCCTTTCCTCTTTGGGGGTTCCTTGTGTGGCCACATTGCAGGAGCTTGGACAAGGTACACCTTGAAAGTGTCTGTTTCTCAAGGGGAGTGAAACCACCTCAGCAAACACCTGGTACAGCTTCATGTTCCTAAAGCTCAGGCTGGGGGAGGTGTTTGAGCATTTGCTGCTCTGCCCTCATCTCCCTCAAGTGCTTTCCCTTCCTGCACATCCCAGTTTCTCCCAGAATGAGTCCCATTCCACAGAGCAAGGAGCAATACAGAACAGCCCTTTCCTCAGAGCAGACTGATGTACAGGTTGAATTTAGCAGCAACTTTTCTGTGATGATTATCTGAAGTTCCCCAGCCCAATCTGTGGGTCTGAGTGTTGCACTTTGCTGAACTGATGCTTTAGTGGCAAAGCATTGCTGCATCCAGGTGTACTTGAAAAGCTGTTTTCCAGAGAGAGGTATCAGGAAAATGGGCAACTTGGCTGTATTTTCCTGAAGTTCTTTTTAAAACAAAATGAATGAGAACAGAAAAATGAAACAACAAAAAGCCCCCCAAAAAATTAAAATCCAAAAGGCTGTTAGTTCAGACCAATTAAAAATCCCAAATCTTGTTTATTGACAGGATTTCAAATATGGGTAAAAGAGTTTTAGTTTTTTCAGAGAAATCCCCATAGAAACAGTTATTTGTGACTTGCTGTCACTTACCTGAACTCTTGTTCTGTCCTGCCTGGATTCAGGGCCCAGAGCATTTCTCACTTCACTTTTAAACAAGAAACATAGAGCCACAGAATCCTTGAGGTTGGGGAAAACTTCAGAGGTCATCAAGTGCAGCTAAGGACAGAGACAGCCATTTCCCAGGGGTGCTTTCCCCGGGGATGCTCTCAGCCATGACCAGATGCAGGTGAAGGAGGGCTGTGAGTTGCAGCCCCGTGTTTGTTGGCAGGTGTCACACTGTGCCAGCCCTGGAAGTGTGACACTTCCATCCCCCGTGCTGAAAAGCTGGGAAATGACAGGAATTCCTCATGCATTTTGTCAGCATGCTCAGGATCCTGGTCCTCTTGGAGAGAAGGTTGTGTGGAGACCTCACAGCGTCTTCCAGTGTCTGAAGGGGCTGCAAGGAAGGGAGGGACTGGAGTCCCTCCTCCAGGACAAGGGGGAGAGGCTCTGAACTGACAGAGGGGAAATTTAGGTTCAATACACAGAAGAAATCCTTCTGTCTGAGGGTGATAAGGCCCTGGCACAGGGTGCCCGGGGAAGCTGTGGCTGCCACTGGATCCCTGGAAGTGGACAGGGCTTGGAGCAATCTGGGATAGTGGAAGGTGTCCCTGCCCATGGCAGAAGAGTGGAATGAAATGGGTTTTGAGGTCCCTTCCAACCCAAATCATTCCATGATCCCTCCTGAGCTCCAGATGATCACAGCTGCCATGTTACTGGTGTTCCTTGCAGTCACCCCAGTCTGTGCTGGAGGATTCTGGCCAGGGAGGTGGTGTTGTACATAGAGTTCATGGTTTGTGATGCACCTGTTTCCTCAGCATCCTGGGAAACACCTCAGACACTGCTGCTTACTAGTCCCAAACCACAGCTGCTTTATCTGCTATCAGCACCCCAGCTCAGACGCGGGTGCCCTGTTCAAGAAGGTGTTAAGGCAAGGTTTCTTCCCTTTAGTCTTTTCTAAATGCTCTCAAAAATCTTCACTCCATGACTGTCCATGCTGCCAAGCCTGGTGTGGATAACAGCGCTGCCAGAAGCTGGGAAGCCTCCAGCTGCCTCCCAGGGAGCAGGCCTGAAGGATTTCACAGTTTTGGCCTGTGAGCTCGTTTTTCTCATGGCCATGGGCTTGTCATGTCTTGACTCCTCGTTCCACCTGTGTGTGCAGAGGAGACTCCATGTCTCAGTCAGTGTGTCAGTGTCCAGCACTGCCCACAGCATGCTGGGGTAAGGAGTGGAGCACGGATGGATGGAACTGCCTTGGATTTGTCTCTGCTACTGCTACCAATTACTTCATTCCCACTTCATTCCTAGGAGTGATCTGGGCCCCAACGTGGGCTACGAAGCCATTGGCCTCGTGGACAGCAGTCTGCCCACAGTGGGAGTGTTTGCCAAGGCGACAGCGAAGGACACACCAAAATGCGCCACAGAACTGTCAGGTAGGGACCGGGGAGCTCCTGCCCGTGCTGCTGTGGGGACCACAGAGTCACCCTGACCTCTGAGAGCACGAGGAAACACCAATCTGCTGTCTCATTTCTCCACCAAGCTCTAAAGGCTGGCTTTTATATTAAAATGTGATTAAAGCATTCCTCCAAGAAGGTATCACGGAACACATCTACTGCCAGGCAGACTTTCTCAGGGAAGTCTGATCTCCTTCTTGGCAATAAAATGATCAGTTTGAGACAACAGAGACTCTGGATCCAAGCATGTTTATTTTGTATCTGCTGCCTGGAGGAAGCAGACTGTGCTCTCCTTTCCATTTGGGGGTAGAAGTTGGGGATTGTTGGTGTTATGCTCCATGTTAGGATAGTTTCATCCTTGTGTCAAAGAAACTTAACTTTTGGGGAACACACCTCAAAGGGAAACACCTCAGGCTCCTGCAGAACATGCTCTTGAGTCTGCTCCCATCATCACATGTCCTGCACTGGGTGTGTGACTCCTCCTATTTCTGCCTTAGGGACTGGAATTCGATCTGAGAGTGAAACAGAAGCGGAAGCCTCAGAAGTTCAGATCCCTCAAAGCTCTTCACCAATGCCTCAAGTCCCAAAGCAAGGAGAAGATTACGGCAAAGGTGTCATTTTCTACCTCAGGGATAAGGTCGTGGTGGGAATTGTGTTGTGGAACATCTTCAACAGGATGCCCATTGCTCGGAAGGTCAGTGCAGGGAGGATGGTGGACAGGGGTGTTTGTTAGAGCGGGGCTTTTCTTGTGGAAAAATCAATCTGTCCATTCAAAGTGAGGATAAATAAAGGCAGAAGCTCTGTCTGGTGCAACATCCCATGGGAACACTGTTCTGGGTGAATTAGGGGAGATGTCCCTGTGGTTTTTTTGGATGTTTGCAAATTTTTTGCACAAATAACTCGAATCGGGTGTGTGCTCCAAGCCTTGCCTTGGCATGGCTGAAGTTCCAGGTCTGTAGTACAGGCTGGAGTCACAGTGATGGCACAAGAGTGAAGTGTCCCATTTTTGTGCTGCTTTGTCCCATGTCCAAGCATTTGAAAAAGTCTCAAATGTCACCATCCCAGAAACAGCCACCATGGCAGGGCTGGAGCAGCCCTGAGCAGGGGCTTGGTGTGTCCCCACCCCTGTGGCCTGGCCCAGACCTCTCAGCTCAGCTAAGCCAGACTCGGGTCAGGTTTTAACACCTCTGAAGTATTTTGGTTGTTTGAACCGTGGGAGTGATCCCACACTGCCCTTGGGTGATCTGCCCCAAGACAAACTATTCATGGTGGAAGTCTTTGTTGATATCTAATCTGAAGATGCAATTGAAACATGTTGCTTCTGCCATCCCCTTGGGAGATCCTGCCTGCCTGCTTGCCTCCCTCCCTCCCCTTCCCTCCCTCCCTTAGCAGTTCTAAATCCATAGTCTCTTCATCTCGTCTAAAAGTTGCAGGTTCAAGCCAGGTAATCTGGCTCCAAGTCAGGGCCAGGCTCACCTTTACAGAGCTGAATCTCTTTTTAAAACACTTGTTCTCCCTGGCTGTAAAGAGAAACCCAGAAACAGGGACAGGAGGTTGGTTTTCTTGCTGTTCCTGTAGGCAGGTGATGGTACATTTAAGACTCCCATGTGAATTTGGGTGTAGAAAGTGCTGTTGTGTTGTGGCTGTCTCAGTCTGGTGCTTCAGAGAGGATCCAAGGAGTTCCTGGCAGTGGCTGTGACAGTCCTGCAGCACTGGCTCTCTACAGGATTCGCAGGATTTAATGTGTTCTCCTCCTTCCAGATCATCAAAGATGGGGAGGAGCACGAGGACCTCAACGAAGTAGCAAAGCTCTTCAACATCCACGAAGACTGAACTCCACAGCAGGAACACCTGGAGGGAGTGGGCTGTGTGCACCCCTGCACCGTAGGCAGCTTCCTGGGAGCACTTGGGAATATTCCACTCACCCAAGCCCAGTGTTTGCACCAATAAAGTCAGATTGTTCTAGTCATCTGCTCCTTCCTGCACCACTGCCTGGCTGGTGAGGAAAGGGGAACGTGCTGCCCCACTGGGGTCAGTTTTCCCTTGTGTGAGCCTTGGAGAAGCCTGCAGAACTCCCTCTTTCCTTGCAGGAATTCCCACTGGGGAGCAAGCAGGCCTGCAGGCTCTCTGCCTGTACTCCAGACTGTTGAAACCGACTCAACTTGGGAAAATCAATTACCAATTAAAATCAGAGCAGGATGATGAGAAGTAAAACAAATCTTAAAACCACTTTCCCTCCCTCCCTTTCCTTGCTGGCTCTCCATCCTCCCTCCCATTGTCACAAGGAGAACAGGGAATGAGGGCCATGGTCCGTTCATCACACGTTGTTTCTGTCCCTGCTCAGGGAGAGGGGTTGTAGTCCTTCCCCTGTTCCAGTGTGGGGTCCCTCCCACAGCAGCCAGTGGTCTATGAAGTTCTCCAGTGTGAGTCCTTCCCATGGGCTGCAGTTAAATCTTTTATCCCCGAGGTGTCACCACCATCTCTGCTGGACTCAGCCTCGGCCAGCAGTGGGTGCATCTTGAGCCGGTGGCGTTGGCTCTGTCGGACATGCGGAAAGTTGTGGCAATTTCTCACAGAAGCCGCCCCAGTAGCCCCCTTGCTGCCAAAACCTGGCCATGCAAACCCAACACACCTGACAACTGCATTGGGTGACACTGCAGGGCCTCATGACACCAAGGGGCCATTGTGACACAGCAGGGCCACATCCTCCCCATGGGGTGTTTACGGAGCCCCTCTGGGGTACCAACTCAAGCAGAACACCTTGCTGAGGAAGTAGCAGCTTCGTGTGGAAAAGGAGCCATGGAGGAGCAGAACCCCAGTCCCCAGAGCCCCAAGGAGAGGCACCAGCTGAGAGACGGAGGGAGAGGCCAACAGGAGGATGGCACCAGGTCTACCAGCACCCTGCCCAGGGAGCTGCCTCCGTCCCACACCTCTTCCTCCTCTCGTCCACAGCTGCAGCAGCCTCGGGGCAGCCAGGACCGGTCCCTGCACTGGCTGACATTGCCCCGCAGCTCCCAGGGCACCCAGGGCCGGTCCCTGCCCCGGCTGACATTGCCCCGCAGCTCCCAGGGCCGGTCCCTGCCCCGGCTGACATTGCCCCGCAGCCCCCAGAACCGGTCCCTAACCCGGCTGACATCGCCCCGCAGCTCTCAGGGCCGGTCCCAGCCCCGGCTGACATCGCCCTGCAGCTCCCAGGGCAGCCAGGCCCCGTCTGTGTCCCGGCTGACATCGTCCCGCAGCACCCTGAGCTCGGCGGGTACCGAGAGCCGCCTCAGCCCGGACGCGGGCGGCCGGGAACAAGGCCCGCAGCGGCGCAAGTCCCGCCCTGGCAGCTCCTTGCAGCCGGCCATCCTGGCCAGCAGAGCCGCAGCCCCTGGCCAGCTCCGACCCGTGAGGAGCCGCCGGGCCCGCAGCGGCCTGGCGGGGCCAGAAGCGGTGAGGGCCAGGCACAGAGGGCCGGACGAGGCTTTCCCTGCCCACAGCGCTGCAGGCCCAGCAGCTCCGGCGCTCCTGTCCCAGCTGCTGCTGCTGCTGGGGTAAGCCCAGTGGCCTCTACAAATCCCCAACTCTCCTTCCAGGCCTCCACGAGGAAACCAATTTCTGTCCCACGGAGAAAGGCCTCTCACCGTGCGGATAAGGAAACCCAGACGGAGACCTGGGCACAAGAAGTGGATTCAGCTGTTCAATATGCTGAGCAGGAGACACAGACAGATACTGTGGCAGAAGAGGAGAAAAATTCAGCTGCTCCCCTCATGGTTGACCAAGAGACTGAAACTGAGACTCCAAAACAAAAGAAGAGTTCAGCTTCTTTTCAAATCACTGATGAGTGGACACAGACCAAGGCCCACAGCTCTGCCTCCTCCACAGGCACTGAGGCCCTGGCTCAGCAGCAGCCATCCTGCGGGGCATTCTGGCGCTCCTGCACGGCTGGGCGGCCTCATGCTGCCAGCGCCCTGCAGCCACTGCGGCCTGAGCGCAGCACAACAGAGAAGTGGGGATGGACAGCACTGCCGCCCTACTCTTGGCCATGGCTCATTGAGATGAACCGCTTTTAATAAAATATTTCATTTCTCTAATTGTGCCCACCTTTGCCTGGTCTGTCAGGAGAAAGTCGGCTGCAAGTGAGGCCCGTGCAGAGCAGGAAGCCCCTGAGCTCCTCCAGCCAAGCACAGCCTGTGCCCTTGGCCTCCGCCAGGCTTCAGGTGCTCCAGCTTCTGTGGTTGAGATCCCTGGGCTGGTGCTGGTGGCCAGCCTCCAACTGAACCCTGTCAGCTCCCTCCCACCCATCTGCTTTCAAGTGAACATTTCAGATCATTCATTTGGTGAGTTTTCCCTGTGGCTGCACCTCCTTAGGTTCACGAGGAGCCTCCCCAGTGTGGGAGCACCTCTCCCCTCTCTTTTTAAGACCTGCCTTGACTGCTCCTGTACCACTTTGGGGAGTTCCTCTTGGTGGTGTGTGGGCAAAGCTTTCCTCCTAGTCCTATCATCATGGCATTCCTGCTGTCCTTCCTAAGGAAACAACAAAACTACAGCACTGCCCTGAGTGCCCTCTGCTCCCACAGAGGTGAGAAAGCCAGCCAGGGACCAGCTGCCCCATGAACAGGCTGGGGGTGCTGGGACCAGACAGGGCTACCCCGACATCTGTGTTTGGGGATCGCTGGGCTTGGCTGCAGAGTTCCCAGCACCAGGGTCAGGCAGGAACAGCGGAGTGTCCCTGGTTTTCCAGCTGTGCAGATACATGGGCCCTGCAGGTCCCACAGGCCACTTCCCCTCTCCCTTCCCTGAACCACAGACTCAGGCTGACATGCACAGAAATCTGCCTGGACACGAAAAAAAAAAGGCAGGAGCCAGGGAGCCTGATGCAGGTTTTTTCTGTACATCAGTGTTTTTGACACCACAGCCTGTTGCTGCATATAATAAAACAGAAATCAGAAAGAGCAACCAGAATACACACCCAAAGGCAAAAAAACCCTTGGCTTAAAGAAGGTGCTGCCGGGCCCTCGGAGGGAAGGCTGGCAGCGGGGCTCCAAGGGGGAAAACGCCTGCCCTGGCTGGGAAGAAACACAACACAAAGAAAAAACGAACCAACAAAAAAACTCACCCAAGGCTCCCGCTGCGGAGCGGGGAGAGCCAGAAATCCCCCGATTGTCCCGACCTCAGTCCTGTTAGCACCTGTACAATAAAACTGTACCGGCCCCGAGGCAGAGCAGCCCGCCCGCACCCGCGGCTGCACGGAAAGCCGCTCCCGGGACACCGGCGGGGCGCGGGCCAGGGGGGCGGCTCCTGCCGAGGGGACAGGGCCTGCGGCGGGGCACAAGCTGCCGAAGCGGGGGACGCGCTGGGGGCCGCGGGCTGCGCCTGCCCGGGCGGCACCGCCGGGGACAGGGAGCTGCAGCACGAATGAGATGGAGGAGGAGGCACGGGAGGGGATGGAGCGGTGGGGCCGGCTCCCGGCTGGGGCTGAGCGCTGGCAGCAGGAGCCAGTTACAAGGGCAAGGGAAGGGGCTGTGCCCTGGCTTGTTGGCAGGGAGGGACGGGAACCCCTGGGCCCGGCTGGCCTCGGGGCACAGTGGAGAGGGGCGGGGGACGGCCTCATCCCACAGCCCGGAGCTCACCATCACAGTGATACAGACTCAGCAAAAACAAAGAAAACATTACAAATTAAATACTAATTAAATAAATACTATGGAAGACATTGGGAGGGGGAGGGCAAACGGAGACGCGCAGTTCCGTAGGGTCCGGCGGGGAGGGGCGGCGGCTCGCACCCCTCGCTGAGCCCCGCGCTGGGGGTTCCGTCACACACCGGGGCCGGGTGAGGCGGCGGCGGCAGCGACCGCCACTGCTCGTGGGCGAGGGACCTCGGGAATGCCTTGGAGGCGAGGGTCCTCCCTCCCCAGCTGGCGGAGACCCTGAGGAGAGGAGGAGCGGCTGCTCTAAGACTCGGGTCCCTGCTGCTGGCGCTGAGAGAGCTGCTTCCCCTTGGTCCTTATTATTGCCTCGTGATGCCGGGAGTGGCCTGTCCCCGTCAGCTGCTCCACGCCTGGTACTCCACCACCGAGCCCAGCAGCTGCAGCAGCTCGGGCTCGTAGTGCACCAGCTCCACAGTCTCTGCCGCGCCCGGCGCCAGCTCGGGGCTTGCCGGCACCTCCTCCTGCGCCAGCACCTGGCTGAGGGACACCTGGCGCTGGAACTCTGCCCGGGGCAGCGTGGCCACCTCGAAGTGCGGGAAGCGGGCCTGGAATATGCGGGAGGACAGCTTCAGCCGCTTGAGCACATCAGAGAACAGGAACCAGTTGCAGGGCCTGCGAGGATGGCAAGAGCACGGTGGGTTATAGGAGTGGAGAGGACTGCAGACACGGTGCCCTCCCCCGCCTCCTGCCATGCTGGCCCTCCCCTCTGGCCCTGGCACTGTTCTCCGTGTGCTGCTTCCCCTCAGGAGCCCACGGACTGGGGTTTGATCACGGCCTCACAGGTCACAGCTTTTTAAAACACTGGCAGCCAGGCAGGGACAGTGATGTGAGAAGTCCTGCCTTCAACAAGGTCCTGGCAGCTTCCCTGCCAGGAATAAGCCACATGGTCAGGAAATGGAGTTTCTGGTGTGGTTTATTGCTGGAGGGCATGCTGCATGTGTCCCTCTGCATGGACAAACACTGGCAGGCACAAAAATTTGTTGCAGGGAAGAGTGGTACTTTGGTTGCTGCCTCTTCCAAGTCCCCCTTCAGCCTCAGCAACAGCCACTGTGTCACAGGGGGTGCAGGTGGGAATGGTGTTCCAGTGCTGGGACTGATTTAGCCATGATGGAAAGGAAACAATCTCAGAGCCATAAGTGTGAGCTGCTGCTGAAGGAACACGGGGCTGGAACTAGCAGGATCACAAGGATGAGAGAGGGGAGCTTCCTGAGAGGCACAGCACAGAGACACTCAGGGCAGCAGTATGTGCCTGGCCATGGAGGGTGGGGGGAACCCTGACGAGCCTTCCCTACTCCCTGAGAACATTCCAGGCTGTGCCAAGCCAGGCACTGCCTCCCCAACTTCCTCAGTGCCACAGCCACACCTTCCCTCTGCTGTCCAGAGCAGCTGTGGCTGCCCCATCTCCAGAAGTGTCCAAGGCCAGCTTGGATGTGGCTTGGAGCACCCTGCTCTAATGGAAGGTGTCCCTGCCCATGGCAGGGGGGTGGAATGGGATCAGCTGTAAGGCCCTTCCCAACCCAAACCATTCTGGAATTCTGTGATGATTCTATGAAAAAAACCACCTGAGATACACAAGCAGCTATTAACCCCACTGGAACAACCGAGGTGCTGCTGCCTGTGCCGGGGCTGCAGCCACGCGTGGTCCTGCCCAGGGCTCAGGGAAAGGCACTCACCCCCGGGCCACGGACACCTGGAGGTTGTAGCTGGGAAGCAGCGGCTTGTCTGAGAACTCAAACATGAAGTTATCTGCTTCTTGCTCCTCTTCCTCCTGGTCTGAGCTCCCTGGAGGGTTGAGCAGCAGGTCGCAGCCGATGCTGTCCTTCCCCTCTGCAACAGGACAGAGGTTGGCACTGCTCAGTCACACACCAGCCCATGCTGGTACCCCCTGGCCACTGCCACAACCCCACGGGCACCTTCCCACAACATTCCTGCAGCCATGTGAGAACTGCATCCCTCCTGCTCCCCTCCAGCCCCTCGTCCCAGAGGAACATGGAGCAAGTGCTGGCTGCTCTGCAGATTGCTCACTGGCCATCCGCAGTCGTGGCAGGAAGCTCAGGTGTGCTCTGGTGCCACAGGTGGGACAGTGCACAGTCTGCACCATCGGCCACCCCACTGGTAGACCCCAGCCTCTCTGCAAAATGACCTTGGCCCCTCTCCCATGCCAGCACAGATATCCTCAGCCTGGAAGAGCCTGGAACAGCAAAGAGGGAGGTGGATGTAGAGAGGCTTTGCCTGCACAGGCCCTACCAAGGAAGGCACAGCAAGCACTCTGCTCCTCAAGAGCTTCTCCACCCAAATCCCACCCTCAGAACCTCTGGCAGGTGATCCAGGGCAGCCAGCACCCATCTTAGTGAGGACAGCAAGGCTGTGCCACCAGAGACAAATCCAACCAAGCACCAAGCATGAGGGGAAATGTAAGGTGGATATACAGAAGTTCTTCCCTGTGAGAGTGGTGAGGCCCTGGCACAGGCTGCCCAGAGAAGCTGAGGCTGCCCCTGGATCCCTGGAAGTGTCCAAGGCCAGGTTGGATGGGACTTGGAGCAACCTGGGACAGTGGAAGGTGTCCCTGTTCATGGTAGAAGAGTGGAATAAGATGATCTTCAAGGTTCTTCCAACTCAAACCAGTGCATGATTCTATGACTTAAGAGATTTTGCCTGGGTGTTCCAGGAGGCATCTGAGCTCCAGCAGGATCTGTGTCTAGAGGGGATGGAGAACAGCAGGCTGGATCCAAAACCATTTAAAAACAGGTAATTTTCCTGTTTACCAATCTGAAAAGCTCCTGTTGAAGAGAAGCTTGCTGCCTGGATTTTATTATGAAGAGGTGTGAATAGTCTTAAGTTTGAAGACTGGTGTTGTCCCACTGAGATAATACAGGAGATCTCCAAAAACTTCCAGATACGAGAGTTTAGATTCTACAGAGAGCAGCAAGACCCAATGTGTCCCTAAGCCAACAAACCAATCATGCAAAAGTTCAACCCCACGCACAAGAGAAAAGGCTGAAAAGAAGAAAATCTTCTGGTGTGCCACACGAGGAAGCTTCACACACCCAGCTGCTCACCCAGCACGAGTAGGATTCCAACTGAGGAAAACAGCAGATGACAGGGGACACTGGCTTAGGCAGGGTCTTGGGGAAAAACAGTTATTTCCTAGTGCTGCCAAGGGAAAAAAATCCCTAAGAAACAGGGTGCTGAAATCGTCCAAACTTGCTATAGAATAGGACAAAAATAAGTGATGTGATTATTGATCCAATGTTGCTGCTGGCAAAGCTCAGATGCCATCACTGAAAAACCTCAGATATCCTGAGCAACTCAGAAAAATATAGTTAAATGCATTTAATGTGGCAAAAATAGGGCTCACTGTCTGTCCTGAAAGCTCAGTCCTGTCCGTCTGCCCATGCAAAGGCTGGGCCAAGGACAGGAACATTCTGTACCACTGAGGGAGACAATCAGGCACAACAATGCCTGTCCCAGGTGGAGACAAGCCCCGGACTGGGACTTTGTGTCTGGAGCTCCAGCAGCACCAAGAGCAGGACACTGATGACTTTTCCACACCTCAGAGATCCCACACCCTGGCTTCCTTCATTATCCTTCTGCCCCCAGAGAGTTGCAGACCTCAAGGAAAATGTGGACAGCATTCCTGCCTCAGAATAGGAACAGCTCAAGCAGGGCTTGGGATTTCTCCTGTACCCTGAGGGACATACAGTGCTTCAGCTGGTGGAGCTGATGGAAAGGGAGATTGCAAAGGACTGATCCACGGGAGGAGGAGAGTTGTTTGCTGCCTGTGATGATTGAGAGCAGCTCCCTTATTCCAGAGCAGAACCAGGTACTTCCCTGCCCGGGGCTGTACCTGTTCCAGGTGACCCGAGGTGACTGCTGAGGTACCTGAGCCAGAAAGGGACATTGCAGGACACACAGTAAACAGGCTGGAAAGAAACCAGCCCAAGTCTCAGGCTTGGGCATCCTGGTTTTTCTGTGGCTCAGGCAGTGTCCAGCAGCAGGGCCTGGCACAGCACAGGTGATGAGGGGCTGGCACCTCAGCTGCTGCTGCTGTAAACTGATCCCAGGAGGATGGGGAGGAGGGTCCCTTCCTGTGCCTGCTGGAAACAGACCTGGCAGGGTAAGGGATCACTTCCCAGCTGTGTTAGCTCCTGCCTTGCCAGACAGCCTCCCAAAGGCAACACTGGGAACGCCCCATGGATGGGGCAGCAGGAAATCAGTGATGAATCAAAAGGGGTAGTATCTTTTAAAATATTGCAAAGAACAGCTATTTTTCTTTGTAAAGGCCTGTGACAGCTTTGAGAGTGAGAAATTCTGAGGAAGGAGGCTGAGGTTTGAACTGTTCCCTTGGCAGAGCTGAGGTGCAGCAGCCTACAAACAGTGCTCTGATGAGTGAAGAATTTCTCCTGTTCTGGAATGGAAAGACATCAGGGTCCTCCAAAGAGAAGTCCTCTTCCAAGAGCACCCTCCTGAATGTATCAGATTTCTTTTTGTTTCTAGAAGGATGTTGGAAGTTATGGAGGTGAACAACTACAATCAACAAGCAGTCTCTCAGCCTGAGTGTAAATGCTCCAAGTCCTTATGGAGGGCTTGGGAGCACTGAACTTGGAAGAGGGACTCCAGTGTGCCACAGGCCCATGCCAGATCCGGAACATTTTCCATTGTAACCATGGTTTTGAAGAAGTGGCAGTAAAGGCAGCAGTCAGCCCTTCACTGGGAAAAATGCCCGGTGTGTAAGAACAGGACCTCCCCTGGATGAACATCTCCTCTCCAAAGCAGGGGAGAGGGATGGGCAGCTCTGGGAACCTGGAAGTTCAAGACTTCTACACCTTGAAGGAATGAGTATGTCCTTCACCTTCCTTGGTGACCGGTGAGCAGGGGAGCAACAAGAATGACATGCTTGGGATGGACACCCAGAGACCCTCAGGAATCAGCAGCAGTACCTGCAGCCCAGTCCCACACTCGAAGGGATGCACATATTCAGCTTCCCAAAGAAGTCCCTCCCAGGAGCCACTCCCAGCATGTGTCACCACAGCAAGGTCTCTACCCAAAGCGTGAGCAGAGATGGATGTGGCCAAACCCGAGGTAATCACATGTTCTCCACAGCCTCACTCCTGCTCTGCTGCCACCGACCCAGCCTGCACTGCACTCACCGAGCACGGAGCTGCTGTAGAAATCCCAGGCTGTCCGAGGGTCTCCGTCACTGCGGCCCTGCAGATCTGACAGGTAATCTAGAGAGAGAAAATCCAGACAGTTAATGGCTTGAAGCATCATCCTGGTGTGCACTTCCACAGATCCAGGGGGAGCTGCTTCACCCCTGCTGCTTCTCCCACTTGGGCATTACGGCAAAAGCTGAACCACAGCTGCAGGAAGGGTGTTGCTGCTCAGGAGTGGGCATCGCCCCAGGCCCCCAACCAGGAAATGGGAGCTGAAAAGGGAAAACAACAGACAGTGTGAAGTGGCTTGGAAAGAAGGACTTGTAGAACAGTCCTGAGCTCCAAATCACCATCCCCAAAAACCTGTGTGAGTAGTTGACCCTAGAGGTGCTCACACAGTAGTGGGAAAAGAGAGTTTTGTCAACACTGGGGATTTTCTGTCTTGTCTCTGTCTGAGAGCCACGTCTGGCTGTCCCTTCCTTGCTGCTGTGGAGAAGCCACAAACACTCGTCCTCCGTGTACACAAATGGCACCAAACGCGACCATAGGGATCCAAAACAGCCCCTTCTGCCAGCAGCAGTATTTGGGCAGGGCTCTTTTGCCATAGAAGGCAGCATTATTTGGCAACAAAAATCTGTTCCCTTAGGTTAAGCAGTAGAACCAGGGACTGTGGAACAGCATCTCCAAGCAGAGCACTGTCTTCAGTCGTGTGACCACAGGGCAGCCATCTCCTTGCACACTGAAAAATGACTTTTATCTTATACAGAAAACACATACAATTCTATAATTAAAGTTTGGGTGGTAAAAGCATGCTTCTGTGACAGGACAGAGCTAAAGACTAAGTCATTTTCTGCTCAGGCCCTTTCACACCCAGATTTGGTCCTGTATGCTGCCAGAGGGGAAGGTCTGGAGCACTGTGACATCAGGCCTGGCACCTACCACAGAGGAAGCTCTTCATCACATCGCTCGTGGCCAACTTCACTGCTGTCTGCCCGGAGTATGTGGCCAGAGTGGGATCAGCACCATAGGAAAGGAGAAGCCACATGGTTTCCAGGTTGTCATTTGCTACTGCATCATGGATAGGCCTGCAAGGGCAGAAAGGGACCGGGATTTCGCTAAGGAAATGCTCTGGTTTGGGTTAAGATCAATTTAGTGATGACCAACCTGAAGAACCCACTGTGCTCCCCGCCCCACGCTGCGCTGGCTCACCTGGTGCCATCCTGGGCGCTGCAGTTGACGTTGGCGCCGTGCTGGAGCAGGATGTGCAGGATGTCAATCCAGCCGCGCGCACAGGCCTCGTGCAGGGCCGTGTACCCCGCGTTGTCATGGTGGTTCACGTCACTGCTCTTCTTCTGCAGGCAGTACAGCACCACGTCCTGCACAGCAAGAGCAGGCTGTGACAGCCAGCCCGGGCAGGGCAGCGGGGGCACGGGCAGGAGGGCACAGCACTCACCTTGTAGCCCAGGCGAGCTGCTCGCTGCAGCAGCGTCTCCCCTGCGTTCTTGTTCACAATCAGCCGCCGCGCTCCGGGGGGAACGTTCTGGGCTGGGGGCAGCTCAGGGGAACTCCCTGGGCTGGCCCGATGGGACTTACAAAGTGTCCACAAGTCCTGGGGCTTCTTCGGAGAGCACGTTTTGGGCTGGTTGCAGCAGCCTTTCCCCTGGGAAAGAAAGGAATACAACTTGGCACATGGAGCCATGACTCGTGGGAGTCCCTTTCTCCCCTCACATGTTCCCCTCATCTGTTCAAGCCATACCTTCCCCTCGTCACAGATCCCTGCCAGGTGTTTGGTTTTACATTTGCGTTTTCCTGATGGTTTCTCTAGCTCTTCTTGGACAGGAGAGGTGTCGGAGTGCTCCAGGAAAAAGCCATTCCGAAAGTCCGTGTGTCCTTGAGGTTTCCGGGGTGATGGGGAGAGCCTGCTCCTCAGCTGCAGCTCTGTGCCTTTGCCCTTCCCACACTCCTTCTGCTTCCGATGCCTGCAATCTAAAGGAGAAACGTGAACGAGTGTGCAGCTTCTGTAGGTACCACACTGAAGGTCACCCAGACCTCTGCCACCAGGCAAGACAAACTGCCCATCTCTGAGAGCTGCACAGAAATCAGAGAAGTTGTGGCTGCACCATCCCTGGAAGTGTCCAAGGCCAGGCTGGACATGGCTTGGAGCACCCTGGGATAGTGGAAGGTGTCCCTGCCCATGGCAGGGGTGGAACTGGATGAGCTTTAAGGTCTCTTCCAACCCAAACCTTTCTGGGATTCCATGATTCTAAATCCAGCTCCAGGGCAGGGACACTGCAAGAAGGAGAAGCAGAGGGAACACACAGATTCTCCCATCTGGGATGAACTCAGCATGTACATGAGATACCCAAGGAAAGATGGGAGCAGGATTCATTGGGATATGTCTTAGAGGGGCAGGACAAGCAGGAGCTGTCTGTGAACACTCAGTGCTTGCTGCCTAAACACAACAGGTGTGCTTTGCCCTCTCACATCTTCCCCTGAAGTTAAGGAGCACATTTAAGTTTTCATTAACATGCATCCAGTTAAGAAGCACCAGGATTTCTCAAGGGAAATCCAGCCTTGTCTTCCCTGAATGGAGGAATCCTGCTCACCCAATCCTGCAGCATGAGACTCACATGCACTCCATGAAACGAGTAAGAGATCAGTTAAAAAGAGACAGAGGAGAGGACTTTGCACTGCATGGAGAGAACTTCAGGACTCTACTGCCACTGGAGGTGGCTCAAGGCCACAACTTCTGAATCCAAACTGCAGCAGGTCCAGCCTCTGAGGGAAGCTGGACAGACAGACAGAGACTCATAAGATGTGCGGTAAAGCTGCTGGCAAACCCTCCTGAATGCCACTGCAGAGCTCCTTCCAGGCTCCTGTTCTGAACAGGAGGCATCCCGAGAGTGCCTGGGTTGCCAAGACACCAGGAAGCCAACTCGAAACTTTGTTCCTGGTTCAGAGGCTCCCAGACACCACAGGATAGTGTAACGCTGTGCTGGAGCAGATACCAGCTGCTGGGAGGACAGCAGCCACCTCTGCTCCCCACAGCATCTCAGCAGCACCTGAGGAGTGCCACTCTGAGCTCCAATGTGGCAGAAGGCAGCAGGGCCATGGCCACTTCATGCCCTCCAAGAGCACAGCCCAAGCATGCAGAAGGCTGGCACAAGTGCTGCCCATGACAGTTTGCCCCCCTGTCACCTGTGTGACTCTGGACTAGGAGCCACAGCCAAGCAGCAGCACACACTGAGCACGGCTGGACAGGTGCCACAGCCCCGACTGTCCCTGCACAGGGAGAGGGGACCGCAGAGACTGCTGCCCCCGGGGATGTGCTCACCGTGGATTTAGCTTTCACAGAGGGTCTGGCAGTGGCAGGGGAAGGTGCAGGAGCAGTGGCAGAGCAGAAGTGAGCACAGGCAGGCACAGCGTGTTCCTCCTCATGCCTACAAACCACAGAGGGGGATCCCCCATCACTGCACCCTTGCTAATCCTCTCGCCCTTGTGCTCCCTGGTGCAAGTTTGCAAGTGATCCTCATAGAGCAAGACAAAGCCAAGAGAAGCCTAGTTGGATCAGGATGGCTCCACATCCCCCTGTGTTAGCACAGATAGCTGAGCATGGCTCCCAGGGACCCTGCTTGTCCAGAAATCCACTGTGCAACCTCATCCCATCCTCATTTTCCCATGCCCTCTGTCTTAAGCCAAGGGTAAGATCAGTGTCTAATTAGCCACATCAATTGCTGTTTACTGCTTTGGAATTTACTGTAAATGTTTTTGAAAAACGAGTTGGTCAATTGAAGCAGCCCATGCTACAGCTACCAGGTCATTAAAACTGAAGGAGTTTCATCATTACAACAAAAATAATGAAAACTAAATCTCCCCAAAAATTCCACACATAACAAAACAAAAATTTCCTCCTCTGGTCCCCAGTTTAGTACCTGAACCCCTTTGCCAGGTTGTACCTGCTTTGGATTTCCGCCTCCGGTGGGGATATCCCACTTGCTCCTCCTCCCGCTCAGTCAGGTATTCCCCTGTCTGGTATTTCCGACTTTTCTGCCGTCTCCTTTTCTTCCTTTTGATGTGGCCATCCTCCTCCTCCTCCTCCTCCTCCTCATTGGGCTCCCACACCTGCCTGGGTGATTCTGCTCTCCAGGGCAGCTCCCGGGTCCTCCTCGTGTGACAGCTGCTCCTCTCAGACACAGACCTGTCCCTGTCCCTGTCCCTGCGGCTGTGGCAGCGCGATGTCCTGTGGGATTTGCGCAGCTTGCGATGTTTCAAGGATGTCTCCTCCTCCTCCTCCTCCTCTTCCTCCTCCTCCTCTTCTTCTTCCTGATCCTCCTCCAGCAATGGCAAAATCTCCGGAGCACTCACATCACACTCTCCCGTCACACCAGCAGAAGAGCCAGCATTGCTTCCTGCAAAAAAGTGGCATTTCTAGCTGACAAAAAAGCCAAGAGGATCCACAAGGCAAAGCCTCAAAGCAGGACAAAATGCATGGACAAGGCGACGTGAGAAGGGAATGCAGGACTGTCACCGGGAGCCTGGGCACCCACTCACCCGACTGACTGCGCGTCCGGCTGCTCAGCACCACCGGAATGAAATCCCGGAAGTTGTTCTTGGGCTTCTTCTCCAAGTAGCCTGTGAGGAAAACCAAACCATGAGAAAACAGATCACAGACCTGTCATGTGGGAAGGGCAGTGCAGTGTTACCATAGCAGGGGCTGCTGTGATGGCCCAGGGCTTTAAACCAACAGAGGTTGGTTTAGACTGGACATAGGGAAGTTTTTGAAAATGAGGGTCCTAAAACACTGGCACAGGTTCTCCAGACAGGTGGGGGATGTGCCATCTCTGGAAACATCTAAGGCCAGGCTTGGCCAAGAGCAACTTGATCTAGTGGAAGGTGCCCCTGCCCCTGGAAGCAGGGTGGAAAAAGATGAGCTTTAAGGTTCCTCCCAGTCTCCTCCATTCTGGGAGTCTGATCATGCTGCAGCTCTATTTTGGATCCCAACCCAGCTCCAGAGCCCATTTGGCTTCAGGAGAAGAGCAGTTTGGCCCCTAGGGCAGCCTGATGCCACAGGAACCCACTGCCATTCCCGACAGTACCTTCCTCGTGGCTGTCTCCACGGTGAGCCGGAGATGGGCACTCTGTCTTCGCTGGCCTCCTACGCTTGCGCTTTACCCCGAGGCTGTTGTGATCCGTGATGGAACCCGGGCCGCCTCGGCCTTCCCGGCCTGCCTGCTTGCCAAGCTCATGTGGATTGTCGTGGTGTTTTTGCCACTGTGAAAGGAGGACATGGGCTGAAGCTGGAGCTTCCCACTGGCTGAACTGGAGCAGCACAAAAAGGACAAAGGTCTATCTCCACTGATTATGCTGGCGCCCTCCAGCTTTTTTGACAATCCAGATACATTTCTGCCCTGGACAACCTGCAGCACAGGTACTTCCCCCACGGCCAGGCAATGCCCAGGAGCACAGGTAGAAAGCCCTGTGCCCTCAACTGTCCCCCCACGAGAGCTCCCTCCTCTCCCCCAGCCCCACCTTTGCCCTGACCCAGCAGTCCCAGCCCACCCTATGCACCTTCCGGCCATGCACGCTCCGGCTTCCCGACTTGCTTGGGGACTCCTCACTGTCCTGGCCTTGGCACTTCAGTCTCTTGTGGCTCTGCCTGGTGTCCCCATCGTGCTGCCGTTTGGCCTTGCAGCGTGTGCCACCCTCCTGCTTGATCTGCCCCGTTCCTTTGAGCTTGGCCTCAGCGAAGGCCTGGGGAGCCGCTCCGGCATGCAGGCAGGTCACCGAGGGAAAGGACACTTCACACTCCACTCGTTCCTTCTTGATCCTGCACAGATCCACCTGCTGCACACACGGCAGGGGCTCCGTGGCCGGTGGCTCCTGGGAGCCCTTGCAGCCCAGCTCTTTGCGCTGGCCATCCGTGGGCACCTCTGGCACCATCCGCAGGCCCTGCTGCCCAGCCGCTGGCAGGTCATGTGACAAATACGCCGCCAACACTTGGTTTTTGGGTTTTGCATCTGACTGTTTGAGGCTACAGCTCCCCTGTGGAGCTTCAGTCTGTGCGTTGCTCTCCTGACCGCAGTCAGACTCTGGCTGAGTGCACTCCTGACTCTTTGGAGCGTTGTCCAGCTTCCCCTTCCCCCCTTTCCCATCCAAAGCACTGGTATGGAAAGCTGGCCCTGCCTCCGGTGGTGCTGGGTTGGTCGGCTCCTCGCAGGGCTTGGGCAAGGCCCGGCAGCTCTTGCCCTTGGCCGCAGCATCTTGTTCACCCTCCGGCAGGCTCTGGGCGGCCGCGCTGGGCTCGGCGGGCTGCACGCTCGGGAATGCCGGCAGCACGCCTGCCCCGGCTGTCTTGCAGGGGCTGCTCTGGTTCAGGGGCAGCTGTCCTGCCGTGGAGATGCCGATGGAGAGCAGCGGGGTTTGATGGTACGGAGACCAGCCCAGAGGCAGAAGTTGAGGATTGGAAGGTTTTCCATTGACGGGGCATCGCGGGTACACGCTTCCCTGGACAGGATTCCAGGTGGCAATGTCCTTGGACTGACACAAAGGAGCCCCTGGAGCAGCTCTACCATGAAGAAGTTTCCTGGCAGGATCCTGCTGCCCTTCCGTGCCAACCTGGTTGGCTTTCTTCCCACAGGGAACGCCGGCACTGCGGGGCTCGCCCTGGTCAATGATGGAGATGGGCTCCTGCTTGGGCAGGTGGCGTGGGTCCCTGCTGAGGCTCACACCGACATCCTTGCTGAGCAGCAGCGAGGCCGGCACTGGGTTGGCGACACCGACGTAAGTGCCGGGGATGGTGCTGATGAGCGTGGTGTTCTTCACCCAGGAGCCCTGCTCGCCGTTGCGCAGGAACTCAGGAAAGATGACCAAGGGTGGGGTGGTGCCGAGGCACGAGGTGACGCTGCTGCCCGTGGCCTGTGCCGCACGCTGGGACTTGGAGAGGACGGTGGTGAGCAGCGCTTTGCCGCTGGTGTGCACGGGGGTGAGGATGGGCATGGGAGGGGTCTTGCGCTGGCTGGGTGGAGGCAGTTTCTGGCGGTTGGACTTGGAGGAGAGATCAAGAGGCATCTCACTGCACTCTGGGGATGAGACCATCTCACGCTCCAGCTGGGGAGGGGACTTTAGAGGAGACAGGGAAGTGGCAGCCCCGGGTGCATGTGGCTCGGGAGCTGCAGGGGCTCTGGCCTGCACAGCTGAGCCAGAGGAGGGAGCAGCGCTCCCCCCTGTTGCTGGTGCTGGTGCTGCCGGCAGAGCCTGGCTGGAGGGCAGGGCCAAGCCGGTGCTGGACAGGGAAGCGCTCTCAGCAGCAGCCTGGGCACTACTTCCACCCGAAGGTGGGGGGCAGCTGAGCTGATTCACCTCCACAGACACCACTTTGGCATCTGAAGCCAAGGGCCTGGTGACAGAGAAGGTGTAGGGGTAGGAACGCAGCTCTGGGGAAGCGATAATACCCGGTAGGCAACGCTCGTGCAGGTAGGAAGGCAGGACGGGGAAGGTGAGTGTGGAGGAGACCCCCAGAGTGGCTGGGAGTGTGGCCACGCTGAGCGGCTGCCCACAGCTGGGAGGGGGGATGTACACCAGTGACTGGCTCGGGCTCAGCACAGCCCCAGCCTGGAAGGACAGAGGCAGTTTTTGCATAGCAGGGGCCTGAGAGGGGGGAAAGCAAACCCTGTTCAATGTGAAGGTGGCGGGGCTGGAGGCAGAGGTGTTGCAGCTGGAGACAACCACAGACAACGTCCCTTCTGCCAGCACGCCCGGCCCTTGCGCCGCAGTGCTCGGGGGGCTTTTCTCGTTCCCAGCAGGTTCACTCTCTGGAGCCACAGAGCAGGCTGGGGCAGCATCAGCCTGCTTGTCGCTGGGAGGATCTGCTGGTGTCCAGGCAGCATCAGCACTGCTGCTCTCCTGCTCCACAGCTCTGGGGGTCGCTGGCTCCTGCCCTCTGCCATCCCCCTGACCTGCCAGAGGGCCCAGGCTGTCGTCTGTCACAGTCTTTCCCACACACTCCAGGTTTGGGTTGGGATCGGGTGGCTGCTCCTCCAGTTTGGGTCCAAGCTTTTCCTCCACCTTGCCATCAGCATCCAGCCCCTGGACACTGCTGCCACCACCGCTGACTGCTGTGAGCTCCACCTGCAGCAGGAAGGGAGAAAGGGTTCCTGGGAGCTGTGCAAGTGGCACCCAGGGAAGCAGGAAGGATCTGCCCACCCTGGACCCAGAGGCAAAAGCAGCAAACAGCTTTGCCCAAAGGAGAGCACGGCTTTGCCTCACTGCATGTCTCTCAAAAATGAGTCGATGAATGCATTAGGGAAAATGCTCCTGCTTGGCCTATTCCATCAGGGAATGGCCTTCTTGGACTCAGCTGTGCAGGCAAAGAACTCACCTCGGACAGGCTGCTGCTGACACAAAACTCTTGAGACCCCAAGTGCTGGGAGCTGCTCGTTTTTGACTCCTCATCAGAAATGGGGGCTCTCCTAGGTGAAGAAGAAGACACAGCATTACAAAACCCCAAAATACTCTCCCAGAATCCCACCCCTCCCTGTGCCCCTGTGGGACAGTGGTGCAGCTGTACACCTTCCTTACCCATGGTGACCCAGCCTCATCATGGGCCAGCCCAGCCTTCCCTAGTGTCACAGCCTGGTGCCACACACCTGTTCCTGTCCCCTTCATTTTCTATTCTGTCCCACCACACCTTTCCATCTTCCCCCGAGTCTCATCCTGCTTGTCTTTTCCCCAACAGGCACCTCCTCATTCCCATTCCTTCTATTTCCTCCCTGTCCTAGGACCCCTTGCCCAGCCTAGCTACCAGTGGGGTTCTCCATCTGGTGCCAAAGCTCTCTGGGCTCAGGAGGGCTGGACAGGAGCAGAGAGCGTCCATGGCCATCCCAATGTGCCATGTCTTGCTGGCCAGTGTCTGGACCCTTCATCTCTGGAATGTGATTCCTCAGTAGAAAGTCTGGACAGGACAAGGACAAGGACTGTGACCTCTTTGGGACACTCCTTCCCCGATGGTATTCATCGGACAGCCCTTCCCCGCTGTTTTGCTTGGGACAAGCTGCTAGTGCAAGCACAAAACAGATCAAGTTTGGATTCTGTTGATGACATAATTTCAGACAGATTTGCTTCCTATGTCCTGGGTTTCCACAGCAGCCACAGAGCTGTGGGCACATGATTTGTCTTTGGACTCAGTACCCGAGGTGCTGGGGCCCTGTTACATACCCTTAGCATCAGGACCTCATTCGGGGCTGCCTCAGCCCTGGGACTCTGCTTCATAGCCCCAGTGCCAGGAACATTCTCTGTACCCCGTGCAGCAGCACCCTGCTGTGTTCCTGCTCCGTATGCTCAGCCCCAGGACGCTGCTCTGTAGCCCTACTGCTGGGACCGTGCCTGGGGCTGTTCCGTGCCATCCCCACCGACCTTCCGCTCAGTGACAGCCCGCTCGGTCCCTCCGCGGCTCCTCCCGGCCGTCAGAGGCCGCGGGGCGGGGATGGCGACCGGGGCGAACGGGACGAGAGGCCAGAGGGTCTCGGGGCTGCCGGGGCCGGAGCGGGCGGAGATCCCAGGGCTGCCGGGGCCGGAGCGGGGCCGGAGCGGGCGGGGGTGCCGGGCTCGCCGCGGGGCCGGAGCGGAGCGGGGCCGGGGCCGAGCGCCAGGGGGAGCCCGAGCGCAGCCGCCCGCCCGCCCGCCCGCGGGGCCCGCCCGGGCACGGCGCTCCCGGCGCTCCCCGGTCCGAAGCTCGCCCGCCGCTGCCCGCAGAGCCGACGGGACCCCCCTGCCCAGCTCCCCTCGGCAGCCCCGGAGCAGCCCTGAGGGCGGTGCGTGGTCTCCGCCCGGCCCTGCCGGGGCTGCTCCCGGGGCAGTGCGCGGTGCCGCCCGCACAGACGGGGCCCAAGGAATGAGATGAGGATCGGAGACAAGAGAGCGCCCGAGCGCAGCCGCCCGGCCTGCCCAGCCATCTCAAAATTTGACGCCTATTGTAAGCTCGGAGCAGCGCCCAGAGGCTCGGCGGGTATCGCCATCGGAGCCCTTATCTGCGGGACACAGAGCGCCCGGCGGTGCGGCAGATCGGCTCTGCCCGAGCCAGACCCGGGGCTCGGCCCTGCCCACTGCTGATGCACCGGCATCGAGGGACGCCCGCCAAAACCCTCGGCACCCGCGGCCAGCAATGACAGCCGCACGCTGCCTCCGTGCACATAAAACTTCCCTGGCTTTGGTAAATGCATGGGACAGACGCGGTGGCCTTGAGGAAGTCACAAACTAGTCGGTTCTGAGAATAAGACCCCAAGCCATGGGAATCAACAGGCGATGCAAAGCGACAGAGCTTGGCTTGATCGATCCTACCTCCCAGCCACTAATTCTCCCTAATCTCCTCTTTGGTGGCAAGTCACAACCCTCCCATCTGATCATCTGGTTGGCACAAACCCTCCTGGGTCACCAAAAGCTTTTAGTTCAAACTCTTTCCCTTCCTGGGCCATCCAGAGCACAGGTATAGGGAAGCCAATAGCACATGCAGACAACTCGGTCTTGTCAGCACCAAAGCTGTGGAGGTAACGTAACCACACAGGGGCAACAGATCCTCTGCCGAGACCTCCAGCACACTCCTTGCTGGAGCAGAGGATGTGGAGACCCTCCTGGAATGCCAACAAATCCAATACATCCAACTCCTCCCTGTGGCTCATTTGCACTTTGGACCATTTTAGATCCCAGTAAAAAGGGGTTCAGTCAGCATCAGATCCCTTCCCACAGCCTCTCCAGATCCCTAAGTGGCTTCCTCGTGCCTCCTTTGCCCTGCCCGCCACCCACGCACCTCACCTCTCCTCGTTGAGGCCACACATGCGAATCCGCTCTGTGCTGGTCCAGTTGTGCACCCCGCTGTAGAGGGGTGCTGTAGAGATCATGACAGCTGCTCCTCACCCTCCAGGATCTGCTGGGGCTCCAGGGACCACTCTGCCTGCAAAAGGAAAACAGTGGGAACTCTCCCTAGGCTGATCGATTCAACTGCCCTTTGAGAAAACTCATCCCAGCTTTGCTGCCAGGCAGATGGGGAACAATGCCCCGGGATGCCACAGGTCTGGAAGAGGGCTAGGAGGAATTAGCAGTGCCTTTGGACAGAATCCACCATCCACTCACCCTCTCTTAAACAGTGTTATTGCCACTGGCTACCACAAGAATTTCACACAAGTGTCTTCACACACTCACAATCCTTTGAAACAATTCCCCCATTTTTTATCTCCCTCCAGAGGAACCTCCAGCACCAGAAGACGCCAAGCACAGCTGTACAAGGTGATGGTCCTTTACAGCACTGAAACTTAAAGGCCGCACAGGACTCTCCTAAAGCAGCCCATGGCAGGTCCTAGGGGCAAAGCCTCAAACAAGGAGGGTCTCTCCACAACTGAGGGCTCCTGGAGGGAGCAGAGGATTGCCAGTGGTGCTACCAAGGGTTTATCCCCTTCTTCTGTGAGGAAGGTGCTGGTTTTCTTTGGAGTTATGAGTGGAAAACCTGAGGGAATCCAGAGATTCAGGAGCATCCATGAGGCAGTGTCAGCTGGGTGGAGCTTTTCAGGGGAGAGCGTTGCAGCCAATCGTGCAGCGCTGGGTGTTGGAGCATTGAGAAGCTCTGCTGCTCCAGGGAAAAGGCAGAGGAAGAGAGGATCTCCTGTGCTAACAAGTGGACTCGGCCAAACCAAGCAGGACTGATTGCAAAAGGGAGAGAGATGCCGTCAAGGAGGTTCAGGGAATTCCTAACCCCTGAAGGTAAAGCAGGCACAGAGCCACGGCAACGCTCTCAGCGCAGCGGTGGGAGTGGGAATTAGCTGGAAGCAGCACGTGATCCCCAATCTCTGCCGGCTGCCTTTTGCCTGACAAACTCCTGGCGACACCAGCCCTGCACGGGACGAGCAGCGGTCTGTGCCATGAAAGGAGCCCCACGGGGAGCTGGGCCCGCAGCTCAAGGGCCGAGCCGCGGGGCTGAGCGGCTCCCCGAGCGCAGCTGCTGCCGGGTGTCCTCGCCGCAGCCCGAACGTGCCGGCGGGGATCCTCCGAGGAGGAAAAAGGGGCCAGGCACACGGCAGAAACGGGGGCAAGGCAGCTGGTGTGCCAAAGAGAAACCGACGGACCCATCTGCACGTACGAGGGCACAAGTGCACAAACAGCGTACGGAAATCAGAGGTCAGGGGAAGAGGGGAAACCTGCTAAAAACACACACTGTGTGTGAGACGGGAGAAATCCTCCCGATGGGGGAGACGGGCAGACGCCAAGGCAGAGAGCAGGGTCATACCCAAAGAGACCGAGGTGGCTTGGAGCAGGAAGGGGAGGAGTCTTTCGATGCTTGGAGAGAAATGCAACATAAAGGAAATAGGGGAACAAACAATCTGCGGGGATTTCACCATCTTAGGCTAAACTGAAAGGAGGGGAGGAGGAACGTTCTGCCCCCAAGCACAGCAGCAGGACAGATGTCCCAGGAGGAATCAAAAGGGACCTTCTCTGCAACGGGAGAAGGGGATGCGTGCAGCTGCACGACGTGGAGCTGGGGACAAGCAGAGATCAGGCGTGAGCCCGGAATAGGTCTGGCAAGGGAGGAGTGCTAACGGGGTGCCATGAGGAGCTGGAAGAAACGGCACGTTTGGAGTCCTCAAGTAAGAGCTGGTCAAAAGGGCCGGAACGACGGCCACAGGAGGGGAGCTGGGAGGACACAGTGACAGAGATCAACACTGTTTCGTGGATTCTTGGCCTCTATCCTCTACAGACGATGTGGGACACATGCCAAAGACAGGCATTTCACAGGGAACGAAGAACAGAAAAGAAAAATAATCCAGAGATGAACTCAGAGAAGGAATAAAACAGGGGCCAAGCACCAGACGTGGGTTCAAACACAAACCAGTGGAGCAACAGCATTCTTAAAAAGGCAGACCAGGAAGTTTATTGGGAAATGCAGGGATGAGCAGCCTCCCGATGCAACACTGAACCACAGAGAGCAAGTGCAGCCTCCCTGGGTCAGAACACTCTTAGCCGAGTCGGCACAAGGAAAGCGAGCAGATCTCCCATCTACACTGGTGCAGTTGGAAGCAACATTAAAGGGATGTAATTAAACTCATAGGAAACCCTTGGAGAACACAACTAGGGCATGGCTTCACATGCCTGTCTTCAAGCAGAAGAAGCTGTTGAGAAACTGTTGAAGCCCTTCTCTCCCCTCACCCCTTCAGTCATGTCACTGAAGCCCTGCAGTATCTCCGTAAACCTGACCAGGGAGTTGATCTCTGTTTAAAACACTTTTTCTTTTTTTTTTTTTTTTTTTCCTGGCTGGACTGGTTTTAACCCATACCAGCTCCTAGATCAGCTTCACCAAGACGGAGAGAGGGCAGAGCCTGGCACAGACTCGACTTAATCCACAACGTCTGCCAAAGGAAGTGTATACGAAACCACAGTCTTATTTTGATTTAGCTAAATAGGTGCTCAGCCAATTCTAATTAACGCCAAAGAAAACGAGTTTAGAATGAAGCAAGAACATCGAGGCATTCTGTGTGGGGAAGCTCATATGGTATTAAAGCTCCTTCACCTCCCGAAACAAAGCGTGCCCTAAGAACTGCGAGCAAGTAAGGTGCTGAACACGCTCGCCTCCGACGGCGAACCCTCTGCGAGGTTTGCAATGAAACTCCTATGGCGAATTAAAAAAGGGGATTTTGTTCATTAAGGCAATACATCTCACCGTTTCGCAAAAGGAAACGATGCTACTCTGCAAACCCGCCTCTTCCAGGCTCCAGGAAAAGCAAAGCAGATGTTTTCCTTGCAGTGAAACTGCGCTGTTACTCAGGTTAGTGATGACTTGGCTACCCATGGAAGCTCCCTTGGATTAAGTCAAGAAATTACTCTTCTGAAATATTGCTGTACAGTGATGGAAACAAGTTTCCAGAGATTAAGTTCTTCAGGAATGGACATTTTTTAACCATTATCTATTGACAAGTCCTCCTTGCAATGAAAACCCAACAGCGCCAAGACAACCATCATTTTGGGGCAGGCTGAGCAAAGGTTCCAGGACAGGCTCCCCCAGCACTCACCTACCAGCTCCCACTGCTGACAAGAATTAAGCCCATGCCATCTCCACGCTGACCCCTGTTAAACCCTGTCTGTTCCCTGGCTCTTGGAGATCCCAGCTTGAGCTGCCCGAAGTGAGGCTGCCTAATTGTTTCCTGCAGCCCCTTAAAGTCACACCTCCCACCCCAGCGCTAATGCAGCAGAGGGGTTGCAAAGTAGATTCTGAAGCCATCCCGCTGCAAGCCACCCTCTCCTCCCAGTGACAGCAATCCCTTGGCCCCATCAGGTCCCCAGCCTCATTTCTCAAGCGCTTGCATTGGCAAACACGCAAAGCAACTTCTCAGGCTGGCACCAACCTGCCAGTCACAGATAGCCAAGGGTTTGCTTCTCACTGGGGAGTTTGGTGCTGTTGGTGTTTGCCCTCACAGATGTCACAACTATGTTGCCACCTGGTCTAACTCACTTTGATCAGATTACCCAGAGCCATGACCTCCTCCAGCATCCACCTTATGGCACCTGTAGTGCAGCCAGGCCTACCAGGGCGGGAAGGGGGCTTTTCCCTGCTCCTCCCAGAGACAGCCTGTGCCAATCAGTTCTCCATGGTGCAAACACATCCCTCTGCAGGACCACGCTGCCTTGATCTCCCACAAAAGGCTTTCCATGTATTTTCCTGCTCTGTGCATTTCCAAGTACTAAAACCACTTGGATTTCAAGGCACTTGCCCTTCCTCTGTGCCATGCCAGCCCCAGCACATGAGCTACACACCGAGAGATGGGCAGTGTCCCGCTGCACCCTGCCTGGGCAGGTGGGAGCTGGCAGCTACTGAAACACCAGCAGCCCCCCCAGCACAAGGATTCCCTCTGCCTGCTCTGGGCAGGCACATCATCCCCAACACAGGTGGGAGAGCACCAAGCAAAGACCCAACAGGCAGCAATGTGCTCCACTGCTGGCAACAGGAACTCAGACAATGGCACGAGTTCACCCAGGGAGAACATCAGCCTTGCCTTTCCCCCTGCCTGAGTTGCAGCCACAGCATGAGCTGACTCCAGGAATCCCAGCATGGGTCACTTGGTGCAGCTCAGCTGGACACAGTAAATGCTGCCCAGTCGGTGGTGCCCCCGTCCATGCTGGCATTGAGTGGGCCCGTGGCACAGAGGAAGGAAAAGGACTTCCCAGCCCTAGGGTGTGGAACAGAGAAAGGCTACCACATCCCTCGGCAGGAGATGGGGAGGATGCTCTGCTTGCCCTCCCACAGCACCATGTGGCTCCTGTGGCCAGGGGACACTGCGGAAGGCTGGGAGCAATGCACTTTGACCCTGGAAACACACCCGCGGGAGATACCTTTGAAACATTCATTCCCAGAGCAGCAAAACCTGTCAGGAAGGGGGTTTTATCCCCTGGATGGCTACAAAATATAAAATGAGGTCAGCTGCGGGAAACTCGGGTGGGATTCAGCGCTGGGAGCACAGCTGGCCGCTTTGGCAGGAGCGGGAGCAGCGGAATGAGGGGCAATGTGCCCTGCAGCTCTCCCCAGGGGCCAGGTGGGCCAGAGGGAACGGTCTGCACAGAAAGGCAGGTCTCCCTCCCTTGCCATAGTTTGTTCACTTTGGCAATTCTTCGTTGCCATTAGTAACGCAGGCAAGGAATTCTATGTGTTTTGATATGGGATGGTCTGGCGTCCATCAGAGGGGCAGAGGGCCGGAGCAAGCACTCGTGCCCCCGGCACCTCGGCTCTGAGCACCACTTTGGAAAAGCCGGTGGAGTAAACTGACGGCAAAAAATTAACGATGAAATCAAAAATTAAATCAAAAAACCTATGACGGCCCTATCACAGGACTCGCAGCAGGCACGATATGCAATGAGGGAAAAATTTAAACAACAAAACTAAATAAAAAGAGAACAGACTATCTTATGTTATATTATCACTCATGCAGAGGTCAGAAACTGTAGGAGAATGGACCAGGAATGACAAGAGTGGCACAAAATGCAGCAAGGACGGGCCAGGCCACCTCTGGGGCTGTCTGGGCAGAGCGGTGCCCGGCGAGGGCAGCCCCGAGCCGGGTTTGGTCCCCGCTGCCTGCACAGCCGCCCCGGCCGCTGCAGAGCTGAGCCAGGCTTTGCCTACACGCATTTGCTTAAGCTGATTTAAAGACACAGTAACACCACACGTAATTATAGATCCTCAGCACGATGAATCGGAAATAAAAAAGAAAAAATCCGTCCCTATTTCAGAAAAAAAATAAAAGTTTGCTGCACACTGGGCAGTGCTGCGATAATTGGTCCCAGCTGCTGGACAACTGGTGTCACTAAACCCTGCCTTGTCTGCAACAACCAGGCTGCCCTCACCAAAGCCCACAAATTTTTAAGGATTGAAAAAGAGCTATTAAGGAATGATAATATTAAAAAATGTCCCTGACAAGGTGCACATCCATCCAAAACTCCAAAAGCAGAGCACAGCCTCCCATACCTGGGAGCCAGACTAGTGCTCCAGAGCCCAGAGGTCCCAAGGGCAGCTCTGAAGGCCAAACCCCGCTGGAGCCCGGGCTGTGACACCTGGAATGCGTCTCCAGACCCAGGTGACAGCAATGCAGTCGGTGTCCTCGACTGGCGCCACGGAGCCTCCAGCCAGTGCTGGCACTGGAACCACCCAAACCCAAAGGGTGGCCAGGGCAATGGAAGCACAGCGGAAAGGGAAGGGAAGGAAGGCAAGAGAAGACAGGGAAGGGAAGGCTGCTACAGACAGGGCCAAAAAGATGCAGAGGAGCTGCGAAGGGCACGGGATGCACCGGCCCTGCCCTAGCACTCATCCCCAGACTCCAGGGGATGAGGGTGCCAGAGAGCGGATGCTCTGTGACAGGAGAAACTCACTTCGTCTCTATTTCAGCCTGATGGACCTTCTCCCGGCGCTGCTCTGAACCGGCCTCACCCAGACTGGGATGAGGGGACCGATGTCGCTCGCCGAGGAGCCAGGATCCCTCCCGGTACCGGCACGCTACCGCGGGAGGGCTGGTTTCCTCCACGGTGAGGGCGGCAGGAAGCGCCGCCTCCCTCGCCCGGTCCTGCCGCTGCCCGGCCATCACCGTGGGCACGGGCGGGGGACCGGCCGCCCCCGCCGCCCCGCCCCGGGCGTCGGGGGGCGTCGGCACGGAGCGGCACCGCCCCGGCCCCGGCCGCAGCCCGCCCCGGCTCCGGGTCCGCGCGGGTTCCCCGGCGAGCCCCCCGCCCGAGGCGCGGCGCGTCCCGCTGCGAGCCCCGAGAGGCCACGGCACGGCCCACGGCCCCGCGCCGCCGCCGGGGCCCCGCGGGGCGGGCAGCCCCCCCTGCCCGGGACACGGCGGCCTGGCAGCCGCTCCGGGGGCTTCGCCCCGCACCCCGCAGCCGTGCCGGGGGCTAGGCCCCGCCGTGCTGCCCCGCGCCCGCTCCCGCAGCCCCCGGCTCAACAGTTGCCCCCGGGGCCGCTCCCCGGCGGAGCGTCCCGCAGCCCCGGCAGGCGCGGCCGGGCCCCCGCGCTGCCGCACCGGGGCAGCCCCGGACATGGAGGTGGCGGCGGCCGCGCTGCCCCCGGGGAGGGCTCTTCCGCCACCGCCCGGCACCCGGCCGGCCGGCACCCGCGGCCGAACCGGCCCCGGGCACAGCGGCGGCCGGGGCGGGCTCGGGCCACGCCGCCAAACTCCACGAGCGCCCGGCGCCGCCGTCCCACCGCCGCCCCGGGAGCGCCGCGCTGCGCGGCCGCCCCGCCCCGCCGCGGGACCCCCCGCACCGCCCCGGCAGCGGCAGGTGCCGCCGGTGCCGGAGCCGGAGCAGCCGTGCCGGGCAGGGCAGCGGCTCCGCCGCGCCGTCGCGGGGCGGGGAGCGGAGCCGCCGGCGCCGCCCGCTGCCCCCCGCCCGGCGCTGTCAGTGCCCGCCGCGCCCCCGCCGCTGTCCCGCCGCAGGACGTCGCCGGTCCCCCCAGCCCGCACACCCCCCCCCGCGCCGCCCCACCGCCGCCCCCGGGGGTGTCCCGGGACCGTTTCCATGGAGATCCCGTCCGGACGGCCGGAGGGGGGGTCGGGCCACCCGCTCCCCTCCGCTTGCCCCCGTGTGCCGTGGGTGCGGGGCGGAGCGGGCCCGGGGTGCCCGGGCAGCGGGGGCCGGGGTCCAGCGCGGGGCGGCGCGGGGCGGTGGGTACGCACCTGCTTCCCGAGGCGGGCGGGCGGCGGGGGGCGGCGGGCCGGGGCGGGCCCCTGCCCCAGGCGGCGGGTCGGACCCCGGGCGCTGCGAGCGGCGGTTCGGCGGCAGCGGCGGCGGCGGAGGAGACACTGGCAGCGGCAGCCGGAGTGTGAGGGCGAGAGCGAGCCGCGGCCGCGCGGGCTGCCGGGAGCCGTAGTCCGTCCGCCGGGGCCGGGAGCCGCCGAGCCGCCCCGCGGACTGCGGGTCCCGGCGTGCCGCGCGCCCCGGCCCGCGCGGGGGGGCCGGTCCGGAGAGGGAACGGGCGGGCGCGGGGAGGGAACGAGGGAGGGAGCGCGGGGAGGGAGGGAGGGGGCTCCGCGCCCGGCGCGGCCCCGGGAGGGGCGGGGGTCGGGAGGCCGCCGCGCCCGGGGTTCGGCACGGCACGGAGCGGAGTGGCTCGGCACGGGGGGAGCCCAACGCACACACGCCCCGCACACACACACACGCCCGCCCGACCCCGCGCCGGGGCACCGGCTCCCGCACCGGGGAGCGACGCTCGCTCCGCACCGGGGGGAGGAGAAGGATGGAGGAGGAGGCGGCAGCGGGGGCGGGCGCTCGCTCCACGCCCGGGCAGCGCCGGGCGCCCGACAGCGGGCAGAGCCGGACGGGCAGCGCACGGCGAGCGCGGCGCACGCAGCCCCGTTGCCCGCAGTCTCGATGTCCCCAGCCCTAGAGTCCTCAGTCCCGGTCCCCGACGCCCCGCTCTCCCCCGCCCCGTTGCCCTCCGCCCGGTACCCCCCGCCCGGTGCCCACCGCCGGGCGCCGCCGTGGGAGGGTGGGTGTCCCCGGGCGCAGCGGGGCCGGCCGGTTGAGAGAACGCGGACCCGCCTGCCCAGCCCAGGTGGGCGTGTGGCCCCCACCCCGGCGGCGCTGCCGCTGGGTGAGCCCCCGGGCCCGCTGCCCCCTCCGGCTCGATACCCCGCGGGGCGCGCAGCGCTGCGGGGCGGGGGTCGAGGCGCCTCCCCCGCGCCATGCGGGACATCGAGCGGCACGGCACGGTGCGGCGGCCGCAAGTTTGTCACCGGTCCCCGCCCGCGGCACTGGGGCCCGCAGGCCCGGAGGCCGCCGCACCCCCCGCGGTGCCCGGCCAGGCCCGCTCCGCACCGTCCCGCACCGCCCCGGCGCTGACAGCCTCGCCCGGCCCGGGGCCGCGCCGCCCCCGGCGCCCGCACGGGCCTCGGAGACCGGCGGCCTCGCAGCGCCTTGGCGCGGCCCCGCCGTGCGGGCACCGGCTGCCCGGCCCGGCCCGGCCCTGCCCGGCCACGCCGCCCCGGGCTGTGTCGGGCCCCGCGCAGCACCGCCCCGTGCCCGCTCCTCTCCCGCGGCCCCTCGCCCCGGCCCCGCCGCCCCCCTCCGCCCGGCCCCCGCGTACCGGCAGCCGGGGGGCCGCGGGGGTCCCCGCTCCGGCACGACCCGGAGGGGAGGGCGGGACCCGCCCCCCCCGGGCCGCGCCGCGGGGGCTGCACGGGGACGGGCAGGAGCGGCCGGTCCCGGGGCACGGGCCGCGACGCCGCCACGGCGTCCCCCGTCCCCGTGCGGTGGCACCGCGCTCCGGCACGGAGCGGCCCCGGGGGCCGGCAGGGGCCGGGGGCTCCCCGGGGCCGGGCCCCGCAGGGCTGCGTGGGGGGCTCGGAACGGGGCCGGGCCGCGGTGGCCGCGGCCGCGATCCCGCGTGGGCGCTGGCGTGGGGGCCGGAGGATGTCACTGTCCCGCGCCCGCGGCGTGCTGCTCGGACCCCTGTGGGCTCCGTTGCTGATCTCCGTGGGCTCCGTGCTGCCCTCGCCCATGCAGGACCCGTTTGCTCCGCCGGTTTGGTCCATCCGATGGTGAAGTCTCTTAGTTCAGCGTTGCCACGGCCTGGGCCTCCGGGAGGTGGGCATGGGCTCCAGGGTGTGGCCACCCCCAGATGGCACATCTGGGTTGGCAGCCACACCCTGGTGTCACCTGCCGGGAGAGTCCTCTGCGGCCTCAGCCCCAAACCTTTTCAGTGCCTAAGGAGAGGAAAAAACCATCTTACACAGAGATTGAGCTCTATTTTTTGCAGAAAAGGCCAAAGCAGCCTGGGGCAGGAGACGGCCTGTCCCCCTTTTGGGGCTGTGGGGGCTTGGAGAGCAGTTTGAGGCAGGGGTCTGTGGGCAGAAGAGCGCTGAGCTTGTGGGGCATGAGATTCGGGAAGCGCAGACAGCACTGAGAGGGGTGGCAGGGTGAAACACGGGGCTGCCAGAACCGTGGGAAGGCAGAGAGCCAGGGCTTCACGGAGGAAGGCCGTGAGGGAGGAAGCTCTTCCTGCAGAGGGGAATCACTCCACTTCTCCACATTATGTTGAACCTTTTCCCACTGTTGCCTCCAGCTAGACTGTGGGTAAAAGAGGTGCTCCAAGAGGCATTTCAGGCTGGATGATGGTCAGAAAGAAGGGTTGGCACAGCCTGAGACAGGCACATGACCCCAGGTTCATAAAGACCTGCCTTATTTGCATCCTGGTGCAATTAAAAACAGACAGTTTGAGTAACAGCCTCATCCTGCAGCTGCCTCACCCCATCCCTGCAGGAATCGCACCCCGAGTTGTATGGTGCTGACTGGGAGAGCTCTGCATCCCACCGTCACATCCTCCAGCATGCCACTGCTCCTGCCCCATTTAATTAGAACCTTTAAATTCTTCAGGATGGGATAATTTGCACCAAAGGACTTTAAAAGGTGGTGGTGAAAAATTCTGTGGCTCTCATGTTCCAGGGAAATGGAAAAGTCTGGGGAATGAGGGGCATTCTCCATCAGGGAGTGGAGCTAATCAGGCACCAGTCATGGACTAACTTGAAGAAATGCCAATGGGAATGATCTGTCGCAGCGAAAATAAGATAAAGAGCCCTCACTGGTAATTCCTCAAGGGCCTCGTGCTGCAGGGGGAGCTGGGGGCTCCTTTATCTCCCCTCCATCCTGGGGACACATCCCCCAGGACCCCACAGCTGCTGCCTCACCTCAGCATTTCCTCCACAGCACCTCCCTGGCAGCAGGACTCGTGCCGAGCTGCACAGGTCCAAGTGCTCAGGGCAGCCCCTGACCTGTGTGTGTGTGTCCCCTGGGCCACCAGGGCCTGAGCCCTCAGCTCTGACCTGGCCTGCAGTGCTGTTGCTGCTGCTTTTGTCATTACTGCTCCGTTTTGTGCCCTTTTATTTTATTTATTTCTCCTCTCCCCACCGTTTTTGGGACAGACTCCACACCATTGCCCCCTCCCTGAGCAGAAACCAGAACATGTTGGCTAGCACAACCAGCTGGGCATGGCACAGTCTGCTCCTGCCAGGCTGCTGTGGGGGGACCCTGACCCTGCTGGGAATCACATCAGTGCCAGCCATGGTTGAGCAGCCAGGCTGGCAGGCGTCTCTGGGTGGGCTGGGACCATGGAGCCTTCTCCTTTGGCACGGTGGTGGCAGCTGGTGGCAGCAAAGGTGGCTTGTAGTTCCTGGCACCAGAAGAAGAGGAATGATGTGATGCCCCGTGTGCTCCATGTCACTTCCATGTCCAGGGCTGGTTCTTCCCTGGACACTTCAGCTTCCACTGGGAAGGTGGGGCTGTGACTGCGGAGCCAGGGCATGGATGTCCCATGGGAGGAACAGCGTATCCATTTCTATGGGGTCTGGAGATTTCTCATTGAGTTTCTTGGGACTTTTCTGAAGAGGGAACCTCCGTGCTGCTCCCTCTGAGGTGGGCAGAGCTCACCTGGGTTTGGCTGGTGCTGTGACACTGTGGCGAGGTGTCACCTCTACCTGCAGCCCTGGTCCTCCCACGTTCCATGGGCTGTCCCACTCCGACAACAAGCACTGGCAGCATGGGTGGCAGTGCAGAGAGAGGGTGACGGTGTCAGAGTGGCTGCCCTGTCCTCCCTGCTGGCAGTTGGGGACAGGGGATGGTGGGCAGGGAGGCCAAGGGCTGGGGGCACACGACAGGCCAGGCTGCTGCCTGCTGCCTGTGTGCAGCCCCTCTTCCCCCGGGGACACGGCGCTCCGGAGGGACACGGGACAGAGTCCCACCTCCTGCGTGAGAAACTGGATCTGTTACGAGCTCAGAGGCTGACATTCTGAACCCAGCTCCTGGGGCCAAAACAAGGCTGCTCCTGCCTCGGGAAGGGAATTTCATGGATTGAGATTTTGGGTGGCTTCCTCTTGGGCCATCCAAGGGAGTTTGGGATTGGCCTCTTCCTCCTGATCCACCCCAGGCCTCGGCGCTGGCTGAAGAGTGTATTGCCCATGGTGAGCAGCACAGACAGCAGTCAGCAGGCACACGCTGTCTCTGCTGCCCTCCTCCTCCACATCCCAGGAGAAGCACTGGGCTGGGAGAGCACCGCTGACGGGTGAGAATGTGGGATCACCAGGATAAGGCAGGGAGGAACCATGTTGTGCCTGGGAGCCAAGGGAATAGCTGGCAGCCAAGGCAAGGCCAAAGTGATGGAGGGGAGGAGAATACAGTGGGTGAGCAGAGGTTGGGGTGCCAGGGGAGCCCCAGAAATCAGGTGAGGAGCCCTGCAGAGCTGGCAGGGGTGAGAGGGGTGACAGCAGAGAGCCCTGGCCCCGCTCCAGCCCTTTTCAATGCAGCATGAGGCTCTGGAGAGTAGCTGGCTGTGGGCAGAACAGGGCCTGCCCCTGCTCCCAGGCTGCCATTCCAGATTCCAGCTCCTTTAGTGTCTGTCCCCCAGCCCTGAGCTTCTCAGGTCCGCCTGGGGGGGCTCCTAATTATAACAGCAGACAAAGAGCTGGGCTCTGACCGCAGTGCTGCATCTGACAGCCTGTGCCTGGGGATGCTGGAAGTGCTGCCGGCAGCCCTGGCAGTGGCCAGGCTGTGTGGGGGCTCAAGGCCCTCCAGGAGTTGGAGGCTGGAATGGCTAGCAGTGCCCAGCCTCAGGCATCATCCCCAGGCTCCTGGCTGCTGCTGCTCTGCCAGCTGAGAAACCTCCATGGAGGCTCCAGATGGCCTTGGCTTGGGCAGGACAAGGGTGGCCAAGGAAGGTCCAGTTGGGAGCAGAGGTGGAGCAGGAACATGGAGAGGGCTGAGGCAAGGAAGGACACGGGGGCTGAACCAGCCCCACACCTCCCACAGGCACCGAGTGGGCAGGAGTGTGTCCCAGTGTGTCCCAGCGTGTCCCAGCGTGTGCCCCAGGGGCATTCCCGTGCTTCTCCCCCATCTCTGCAGCAGGAGCTTGGGCTTTGCCAGAGCTCTGCCGTGTGCAGAACGGAAGGTGCCACCTCTGCGGCAGCTGTGCTCAAACGAAGCTGCTATTATAGCACTGGCCAGGGCACACGTACACACAGCTGCCTGCCAGGAGGACATCTGCCTCTGCTCACCCTTCCACTTGGCCTCAGTCCTGCCCTTTGAGGCCCTTCACGTTCCCCCCGGGAAGTTTTTGGTGCGCTGGCTGTGCTGGAACTCAACCAGGTGTCCCCCAGCTCTGGGATGCTGCTGGTTTGGGTCTGGGTACCTCATCCCCTGGTGCAGGATGCAACACGGTGCCTGCTTCCCACCTGGTGCCGCTGATATCCCACCCTGACGAGTCACTGTGGGAGCTGCGGGGTGGCAGCTGGGACAAAGTCATCAGGGGACATGGGGATTTCCCCTTTTCGTCTCCAGGCAGCCGGGTACAGGCAGGGACCTGCCATCTCTTGGAGACCCTGACAGAATGTGACAATGCAGCCCGAGTGAGTGGGTTCCCGCTCTGGAGGGTGACAAGGCTGGCGACAGCTCCCCCAGGATGTTCACAGCTGCAGGTATTGGTGTCCCAGCGCTGTCACAGAACTGGTGTGAGGAGCGGTGATAACACCACGGGCACCCCCGAGCCACGGAGGGCCCGGGCCGCCCACGTCCCCGGGAATGGCCCCGCTGCGGGGCGAGGGTCCCGACTACAGCATCTCGGCAGAATCTCCGGCTCAGGTTGTGCCGTGCTGGATACGGCATCTCCATGGAAACCCCCGGCTCGGGCGGTGCGGGCTTGGGAGATGCCATCTCCACGGAAACCGCTGCGGCGCCCGGATGCGGCCGGGATGCGCCGGGCACCGGGTACCGCGGCGGGAGGAGCGGGGTTAGCGCGGCCCTGCTGCGGGGCGATGGAGGCTGGGAGACTCGGGGAGCAGGGACCACCCCTGTCCCCGGGACGTGTTGGGGAGAGTATTTCTGAGCCTGACGTTCCAATCCCAGACTTGCCTCCCCTGTCCTGTTTGTCCCGCACTGTGCCAGGCTGAGCCTCTCGCCTCCGTCCGGTCGGGAGGCGGTGCTCAGACCCTCTCGCACCCGGGCAGTGGAGCTCGGGCCCATGCTGGGGAGGACCGTTTCCAGCCCCTGGGGGCTGGAGGTGTTCAGGGACACGGACATTCCCTGATCCCAATGGGCAAAGGTACAGGACCCCAGGGATCCAGCCCAGGGATCCAGGGGCGCTCTCTGACGGCCTCAGTGCTCGCATTCACATCCTGAGCTTGGGAAGCCAGAGGGACAAGATTTCAGCTGCAGAAACAGCCCAGACGAAATATTTTACAGGTTATTTATAGCCTGCATTTAAAAAAGATAACAAAAAAGAAACAAAAAAACCCCAACCCCCCCAAAAAGACAGCGACCAAAAGCCTTTTGTTTGTTGATTTTAAATCTGCCTTTTACTCCATCCCGCTCCCTCTGGCCTCCCGGGACGCGGGGTGCGGGAGCCCGGCTGCAGCGGCAGCTCCCGGCGCTGGAGCGGCCCTTGCTCTCGGGTGGGTCCCTGCCCCGGGGACCTCGCGGTGGCCGTGCCCGTCCCCAGCCCCACGGCCGCGCCGCCGGCCCTGCCCCGCTGCCGTGTGCCCGCCAGGCCGGGCGGCCCCGGGCCCGGATTAGCCCCCGCTCCCCGCTGGCACCGGGAGCAGCTCGGCCGCCCCTGCCGCGGCTCGCTGCTCCGTAAGCCCGGCTTTGACGTAGCCCGGAAAGTAGGCCAGTAAGAGCAACCGCAGCTCGCGGCTCTCGGGGGACGCGGCGCTCGGGCTGCCGAGGGAGGGCTGCGCGTTCGCGCCGCGGCTCCGGGGCTCCCGGGGCCCACGCGGTGGCCGCCGACAACAGGGCTTTGTCCGGGTTCCCCTCCGCTCGCACCCTGTGTGGCAGCCTGCGGCCGGCCCCGCTGTCACGGCGAGAGCGACGATCGGGCAGGGGAAGTCCCCGCAGGGAGCCACCCCAGCCCGCAGCCGTGCCAGGCTCCCCGGCCCGTTTCTGTGCCCTTGCAAAGGGCTCTCGCCCCCTTCCCTGCCGACCTGGGAGGCTGCAAGTGGGCATCCCTGGCACACCCCTTTCCTGCGGCAGACCTGGGATGGGTTATTAAGTGAAAAACCCCAAGCTGCTGTGCCCAGTAAAACCATTTCTGCAGAGAGGTCAGGGGGCCAAATGTTGCCGCGATGTGGGGGCTCCAGAGAAGCCTGTGCTGTAACAGGAGCCTGGAGGGGTGGGGATGACAGCGCCAGTGGTCACCTCACACCAGGGTCCCTCCTATGCAACCCAGCAGTTCATGCTAATGCTGTCCCCGTCTATTTTTGAAGCATCTCTGGATACTGGAAGCCCCAGTTCAAGCCAGTCCAGTCCACTGCTGCCGTTCCTCACAGGATGAGGCAGCTCCAGATGTGTGGCTACAGCTGTTCCCTCCCACGCCGAGCATCACCCCCACTGAGGCTGCCAGCTCTGTGTGACGCAGGGATCCATTCAGGGATCCGCACCTCGGCAGGTCTTGTCGCTGCTCCAGGTGATCCAGCTTGTGACAACTGCAGCCCTGCTTGCTCCAGGTCTGAGCTGGTGTTGCACCTGCTGGCCTCGGTCCTCTGCAGGACCTGAGCACTGCCCTGGTGCCGCCAGCTCCCCGGGCCTGGAGGGAGCATCGCATCGGATCTGGGGAGGTCCCAGTTCAGGCTGGGGCAGGGCCAGACCTTGGGGGCAGTGCTCCCCTCTTCAGGGACGCAGGTGACACCACGCACGGCAGCAGCATCCCTTGCCGTGGGGTGGGCCAAATTCGGGGGCTGAAGGCAGATGGGGGTTCCCCCTCCCTGCAGGGAGGCAAACAGCAGGACAGCACCCCGCAGGTGCTGCTGAGCCCGAACCAGCTCCGCTGTAACAGGACCCCCGGACCGTTCCCAGCCCGCGTACCCCCAGCATCCCGGGGCTGGAGCCGAGGAGGAGGGCTGGGTGCTGGAACAGCCCATCGTGTCTAGCCAAACACTGTCCGGGCTGGGGAGGAGGAAGGCAGAGCCATTGGCCAGGGCAGGCGAGGGAGGGCCCCTGCAAGAGGGACAGGGACAGCGGTGCCGCAGGGATCTCCTGTCCCCGGGGGCTGGGGGCGGCTCTGGGGCACTGCAGGCCGGTGGAGGCGCTGGCAGGGGACGCTGCCTCCCCCTCTTCAGGACGCTTCACCTTTTATTAAAACAAACACCACCCCCCCGGCCTTCACGACATCCCCGAGGCAAAGGTTTCCCATGGCAGAGGGACGCAGGCTCTGCTGGGGCCACCAGCCTCGCGAGGGGCTCTCGGCGTCACGGCACGAAAATGCTCTGCGCTCCCTTTCCTTTCCCCCCGCCAAGCAACACAAGCGTGGCCCCATCACGGGCAGCGCGCTCTGACTGCCCGGCCCCGGGTGCTGCAGGGCCGGAGGCACTCGGGATGCAAAGCTGCCACACCTGCCCCACGTCACTCCCAGTCCCCTCCCAGCCCAGGCAGGGCCCTGCGGAGTCTCGGATACCCGCAGCCAGCACGGAGGGTGCTGCGCCCCGAGCCCACGGCACGACCCCGGCTCCTGCTGTGACCCAGCTGCACAGGAGAAGGGCGGCCCTGGGTTCAGGCCGTGCCCGGGCCGGGCTGCAGTGCCAAGGTGGGAGGAGGCGTCCTTGGCACGAGGGACGTTTCCTGGGATCGGCAGCAGCTCCAGCTCCTGCCCTGGGGCGGGGAAGTGTTTCTCCAACTGGTGCTGAGCACAGGTCACGTTGTAAGTCGGGGGAGAGGCCTGGAGGGGTCCCTCCAGTGACACATCCCTCACTTGTGCTGAATGCACCGACCACCCCGAGAGGCACCTCACTCTCACACTGAGGGCTTGGAGATGGGCAGCAGGAGTGGGGGCTGCCCGTGGACAGAGCCAGCTCCCAGCAGCAGAAGCACCTGACAGAGCCATTGCCAGGTGATCAGGTTTATTAGGGCTGAGCAGGTACTTTGGGGGTGCAGGTGGGATCTGAGAAACACTCCTGAGGCCAGGCTCAGCATGACAAGGTGGGGAGAAAGCCCCTTTGGCCAAGATTTAAAGATCTATATAGGTACAAAAATGGGGATATAAAGGACAAAGGACAGGATGTTGGCAGTTATTCCAGTCCCTCACCATGCTCCTAGATGTGCCCCACTATGATCTCCTGACCAAGCTCTCACCCTCAACTCAGCCAAAGCACCTGACCCTGCATGGACCTGGGCCAAGGAGAGGATGGAGGGCCCAACCTAGCCCTGGACACTGCCAAGGCATCCATGCAGACAGCACAGGAAGGGCAGCCCTGGGTTTTATTGCAGAGAAAGAGGTAGAAGAAGGAACTGGACAGAACCAGGAGCTGCTGCTGCTGCTCCTGGTTCCTCTGCTCACTCCAGTTAGAGCCCCCAGGCTGCAGACAGAGAGCTACCGTGCTCTGCTGCGCTGGGGCTGTGCCTTCTCCCCAGGCATAGCCTTCCCCTTTGACACAGCCTTCCCCTTTGACACAGCCTTCCCCTTGGACACAGCCTTCTCCCCAGGCACAGCCTTCCCCCTGAACACAGCCTTCCCCCTGGACACAGCCTTCTTCCCGGGCCCAGCCTTCCTCCTGGGCATGGCCTCCCCTTCAGGCCTGGCCTCGCTGCCAGGGGCCGTGTCGGGGACGTCCTCGGCCGAGATGGGCTGGATGATGTGGCCGGTGCGGGTGATGACTCGAGGGGCTGTCAGCTTCTGGAAGGCTCGCTGAGTGTTCCACGTGGGGCCCACGGGCGTCCGCATGCTCTGCTCAAACTGCTGGTGCCGCTCGAAGGGGAAGGGCAGCTCGCTGACCTGTGGGGACACCACAGGGGTAATGGCCCTGCGCCACCCAGCCCAGCTTTTCCAGCCCATGCTGCTCCCAATGCTCACTGCTTCCCACTTGTCCAGGACCCACTCACACTCTGCTTCCCTCTCTGCTGCCAGCAGAGCCCAAGAGGGCTGGAACAACCACCGCCACCAAGGGAGCAGCCCTGTACATCCCTCCTCCTTCAGTTCTGAGCTGTTTAAGCTGGAGGCTAAGCTTGGGGCAGGGATTACAGGCAGGGATTATGAACGTTTTGGGAAGGGATCACAAGAATGCCCCAGGCTTGCCCAGGTGCTGGAGCTCTCATGGAGACCAGGCGTGCCCCACCTGATGCGCTGCCGCGTGGATGTTGCGCTTCTCGCTCAAGATGACGTGGGGCAGGTGCCGGTCCTTCCGCGGCGGCGCCGGCGGCGGCTTGATCAGGAACCTGCGGGCAAGTCAGGGGTCAGGGCTGGCACGGGGCTGGCACAACCCTGAGCTCTCCCCCACTCACTCACCTCTTGACCTTCCTGGCGCTGGGTTTCAGGCCCGTGCCGCCCCACTCGCCCCAGCCCGGCAGCACCAGGTTCACCGGCTGCGGCTTCCCCGCCTCCTCCGCCTTGCGCTTCTCCCGGCGGAAATCGGCGACCACATCATCCCCAGCAAAGGCCTCCGTGATCATCCCGCGCTGCTCGATGCCGCCCTCCTGCACGAGGACAAGACTCAGTGGGTTTAACAGTTCCTAGGGGAATTCGGAGAGACTGGGGCAAATTGGAAAGCACTGGGAGAGGGTTTGTGGGTACTGGGGAGAGTGGGAGGGGGTGCAAGTTACTGGGCATTACTGGAGGGGGTTTGGGGTGTACTGTAATGGGGTTTAGGAGTACTGGGAGTTACTAGTTTGGGGCTTCTGATTACTGGGAGGACGTTTAGAGTAACTGGTTTGGGGTAACTGGGAGTTACTGAAAGGAAGTTTGGGTTACTGGAAGGGAGTTTAGAGTTACCAGGAGAGGGTTTGGGGTTACTGGGCATTACTGGATGGGTGTTTTGGGTGCTGGGGAGCATGGGGGAGGCACGTCCCACTCACCTCCTCCTCCAGGACTACAGGCAGGCTGGGGCAGTCCATCTCCTGGGGCTTCCCATCCAGCATAGCCTCCAAGCTGATCATCTTCCTCTTGGCTGGTGCTTTCTTGGTATGTCTGTCCCCAGCTCTGCCTTCCTCCTGCTGCTGTGCTCGCTTCCCTGCTCTCAGGGCTACCAGCTTCTCCTGCTCTTCCACAAGCTCGTCCTTAGCCAGACTCTCCACATCCTCCATGGTCTGCACGCGGTGCAGCTGCTCCGAGAGCAGGAGCTGTTCCTGGGGCTGAGGGGGAGGCTCTGGCCCTGTGCCCACCTGCTCCTCAGCACAGACTGGGGGGACTGCGCTGTCCCCCAGCTCCTCAGCATGGACAGGGGGGACTGGGCTGTCCCCCAGCTCCCCGGCACAGACTGGGGGGACTGGGCTGTCCCCCAGCTCCTCAGCACAGACTGGGGGGACTGGGCTGTCCCTGGGCTGCTCAGCACCAATCACAGTCTCATCAGCACCTACATGTTGAGGGTAGAAATGGTCACTCCACAGGGGAGAGAGTAAGGACAGCTGTGTGAAATCAGCCAAAAACTGTCCCGAGATCCCCCTCCCTTTGTCCAGCTCCCAGCACTCCCAGCCCACCCAGCTCTGGGCCTTGAGCTCCTCACCATGGTCTCTGCCCTGCCCCTTGGGGCTCCCTGCTCGCTCCCGTCGCTTCTGCTCGAAGTCTTGCAGCAGAGCTTCTTCTTCTGACAGCTCCTCTTCCTCCTCCTCCATCTCGTCCTTGCTCTCCACAGCACCAGGCACTTTGTCATCTCTTGGACCCTCCTGTGCCTCAGGCTCTGGGGCCAGGCCACTGGGCTTGCCCAGCATCCAGGGATTAGCCCCGCTGGGCATGGGCAAGGCCGTGGTGTCCGTGTCCTCCTCGGGCACCTCACACAGCTCCTCCTCGGGGGGCTCCACCCGCACCTTCTGCATCAGCTCCTTGTTCCTGGCCAGCTGCTCCTGCATGGCCTTGCGGGCCTGGGAGGCACCGAGAGGCTCTAACATAGGACAGAGAAAACATTCCCAACCTTCCCTGCCCACCTCAGCCTACCCCCTTCCCCAAGCAACGCTGAACACCCTGTCATGGCATTCCAACATATAAATGGGATTATAAGAGATAGAGAGACTTTATACCATGGCTTGGAGGGACAGGGGGAATGGCTGCACACTGACAGAAGGGAGAGATAGACAGGATATTGGGAAGAAATTCTTTCCTGTGAGGGTGGGGAAGCCCAGGTAGAGATTGCCCAGAGAAGCTGTGGCTGCCCCATCCCCAGAAATGTTCAAGGCCAGGTTGGCCAGGGCTCAGAGCAACTTGGTCTAGTGGAAAGTGTCCCTGCCCATGGCAAGGGGGTGGAACTGGATGGGCTTTAAGGTCCTTTCTCACCAAACCATTCTGTGGCTCCATCTTACCTCGAGGTCATACTTGGCCATTATGGCCCTGGATCGAGCCCATTTTCCCTTGTTCTGGTGCTTAAGGCTCATCCGCTCCTGTGGGAAGAGAAGCATCACACAGAGCTCCCCAAGGAGCAGGGCCCTCCTGAGGGGTGAGGCAGAGGTGCCAATGCAGCACCTGCATCCTCAGCTGCTCCAGCTCCTCCAGCCGTGCCAAGGCAGCCGCAGGGTCCGATTTGTGCAGCTGCTCAAACTCCTTCAGGGCCTGGCGCCTCCGGCTCTTCTTGAGCACGCGGTGGTACCTGCGGCACAGGGAGGCTCAGAGCCGGGCAGGACACGGGCGAGGCAGGGCTGCCCTGCCCTCCCAGCGTGCCCAGCCCAGCTCAGAGCCGGGCAGGGCCGCCCTGCCCTCCCAGCGTGCCCAGCCCAGCTCAGGCACAGCCTCACTTCTTGCTCTTGATCCGCTTTGCTCGCCGAGCCTTGGCCTCGTAGTAGGACTGCACTGCCCGGGCCTTCTGCAGCTCTGCCCGCCGGCGCCGGGCCTGCCAGGGGCACGGGGTGAGGCATGGGGAGCACAGGGTGAGGCATGGGGCCAAGGAAGAGTTCCCCAGAGCCAGGCCCCAACGGGGTGAAGCCTCACCTCCTCCAAGCTCATGGCCTGCACTGAGGCCATCTCCTCAGGTGTCAGCAGCGGGTCTGTGACGGGCTGCTGTGTCTTGTGGAGCAACCCGAAGATCTCCTGCTCCAGTGGAGTTCGGGCCTGTTCGGGCATGGCAAGAGGATGAGGAGAACTGCAAGGGCCAGTGCTCCCCTGGATGTCCCCATCCATTCTCACTGCCCCCAAGCTGGTCTGTGGAAGGCCCAGAGAAGTGTCCCCCTGCCTTGGGGACTGAGTGGTCACAGCCCCACTCGCAGGTCCCACACCACAGCCCTTGGGCACTCTCCCAGCCACATGGCCAGGTGAGGGCAGGCAGAATTCCTCCCACATTAGAAAAATGGCCTTCGAGCAGCCAGGCAGTGCTGACCAGGGGGCACCACACAAGAAGTATGGGGCAGGAGTTCCAGGCTACACAATGCCATGTCCCTCCAAAACAGAAAGGGATCTTTGGGCAGATCAGTGTGACAGGTTTGTTGGGAGTTCAGCAGGGGCTGCCCCTCCCTCACCTGGGCATCTGACAACTCCCAGGGACAGCAGTGGATTCCTGCCAGCAGCACAACCCAACAGGAACTTGCATTCAAAGCCAAACACATCCCTCTTTTGTAAGGAGTGTTTCCAGGCATGCAGGATTTGGCAAACCAATCCCTCTGTCTCAGCACTTGTGGCCAAGGTATACTTCCATGTGCCTGGCCCTGAGAGGCTACAAGGAGGAGAAGGGACAGAGCAGGCTCCAAACCCTCTCACCTGGCTTGTCCCAGATGGAATTTACACAGCTGTGAGACGAACACTGACTGCCCTCCCAACCTTCCCAAGCTCAGCCGGCACCTGCCCAGTGTCACCGCTGGGCTGGGCCTGCCACCACTGCCCCCAGCGACATCGACCTGCCCCAGCTGCTCCCCAGAGCCACCCAGGCTGTGACCCGCAGCGGGCACCTTCCACGCCGAGGTGGCTCTCTCCAGAGGGGTGACGGTGGCGATGTCCTGCCGCAGGGGGAACACCAGCTGCTCCGCGCGCCGGTTCTGCAGCACCACCTGCTGCCACTTGCCCACGTCCTTCGAGGTGGTCACGTAGGCGGCCTCCCTCACCACCTGGGGGGAGCAGGACAGGCAGAGAAAGGTGATGCCGGCATCAGGGAGGAGCACGGGGGTCCTGGGGCTCAGCTTGGGCCCCCTCGGCTCCCTGCACTCACCCTCTTGGCCTCCTCTTTGCTCAGTGGCAGCTCCACCGCCGCCTTCCGCTTCACTCTGGCCAGCTCCTTCCTCACGCTGCCCAGTGTGGATTTGGGATGAATGGGCTGCAGCAGCTCCGACAGGACCAGCTTTTCCCCAGCACCTACAAACGCGTGTGGCACTGCCAGGTGAGGGAGCTGTCCCAGCCCTCACATCTGGGATGGCTCTCGGTGGGCAGCGCCATCCCAGCTCCCCGAGCCCTGCCCAGCTCCCTGCCTCACCTTTGCAGGTGACATTGAACTCAGACACCTGCCCGCTCGCCTCCGAGCGCTCCGCCAGCTTCCGCCTGCGAGAGAGAGACAGAAAACAACCCCAAAGGTTCCTCGTATTCCCGGGGTGCTCTGGAGGGTTTGAGGCCGGTGCCGAGGGCAGGGGCGGGGAACCGTCCCCCCTGCCCCCCCTTCCCGTGCAGCCTCCCGGGATGCGGCTGCTGCAGGAGCCCCCGGGCCGAAACGCGGGGCGCCCGTACCCCCCACTCACCGCTTCCGTCCGGACAAGGCGCTGATGGCCTCCAGGAGCTGCCGGTGCCGCCGCTCGCCATCCTCCTGCCACACAGCACACGCGGTCACGGACCCAGCCTGGCAGAGCGCGGGGATGGCCCCAGCGCCCGCTTCCCCGTGCTCCTCGGGGCCCCCACGGCACCGCCCGGCCGGGCCCCGGGCCCGACATCCTCGGCCCGATACCCCCGGCCCGGCCACGCCGTCCTCCGCTGCGCCCATCCCGGCCAGAAGAGCGCCCGGAGCCCCGCAGAGTGCGGCGGAGGCCGCCCGGAGAGCCCGTCGCACTCCCTCCGGCCCCGCTCACCCCCTCCTCGCTCTCGCTGCCGCTCCCCGCCGCCGCCGCCGCCGGGTCCTCCTCCGCCATGGCCCCGCACGCCGGTACTGCCGCAAAGCGCCACCGAGAGTCGCGCCGAGCCCTCGCGCCCTGCCGCAAAGCGCGCCCCGATGACGTCCAGGTTGCCATGGCAGCGGGTCCGGCGGGCGGGGTGGGAGAACCGGAGGGGCCCGAGGGGGGCCCGGGAGGGAGCGGGGCACGGACAGCGCCGTGCCGGCCTCGGGCGGCGCTCCGTGAGCTCCGGGACGGCTCTGGCGCTCCCGGGACGCCCCCGGCTCGCCGGGCAGCGGGAGGCGGCGGTGCCACCGCGGGCCAGAGCAGCTCTGAGGGTCTTCGCTCCGTCCGTGACCCTCGTCGGTCCCGCTGGCCCCAGGGATTGCAGGATTCGCTGTTTTCCCCTGGGACGCGCCAGTGGGCTCGGGGACGGAGCTGCCGCACCTACGGTCCCTCCCGCCCGGCCGGACCCGGCTCCTGGGAGCATTCTTGGGGTTGATGGGATCCTAAGGATCGTTGGAGCAAATACACGGAGTTCTCGGCCACGAAGCGGTGTCAGTCTGTCACTGCGCCCGCAGCATCCGTCCTGCTCGTCCTCTCCGTCGTTCTTCTCCTCCGTCCCGAGCGGGGCGCACAGGGGGCTCGGGGCAGGAGGGAGAGGGATAACGAGCTGTTCCCGTCTGCTCCTGTCTCCATAGCAACAACCGCGGGAAAAGTTCTGTATTTCCCCTCGGGTTTGACGCTCCGGGCCCTGCCTTTGCTGGCAGCCACGTGCCCAGCGGGAGCGCTGTGTGCGGGATTCCAGAGGGGGCTGCCGGGGGTGGGATGCCAGGGGAGGGATGCCCCGAGGTGGGATTCCGGGATCGATGGGATGCCGGTGGCAGGATGCCGGCGATGGGATCCTGGGCGGCTCCCCGAACCCAGCCCCACGGTCTGGGTGTGGAAAACCGTGGGAAAACTACTGTGCGAAATGTGGGAATGTGCGGATGGAGTGGGAGGGGCGGGGAACCCATGGCGGGAGCATCCCGTGCGCTTCCCGCGGCGCTGGGGCTCGGAAGCCCGGTGCTTGTGAGCATCCGGTGAGAGACAACGAAAAAGAGGAACGGAGGGCGGCGCCGGTAGTGCCCGCCGGGGGCTGCACCAGGAGGTCTGACGGGAGACGCCGGGGAGGGCAGGTCGGGCCGGGCCGGGGCAAGCCGAACCAAATCGGAGCGCTTTCCTTCCCCCCTCCTCTCCGCACCACCCCCCCCCCGGGCCCGGCCCCCCCGGGCCCGGCCCCACCGGAGCCCCCGGCCCCGGGCCCGCCCCCCACCACGTGCCGCGCCCCGCCCTCACCCCGCCCTCCCTTGTCCGCACCGGGGCGGGGCCAACCACGCGGAGTGGCAGCCCGTAAGGCCAATGGGCCGGCGAGAAGCGGCGGGGAGGGACGAGTCGCTGCCAAGTGACAGCGCTGGTGACCAATGGAATGGCGAGAAGCAGCGCGGTGGGAGGATCTGCCTCGGACTGACAGCGCAAGCGCCCAATGGAAAGGCGGGAAGCGGCAGGGCGGGGCGGAGGGTGCGGCGGGACCAATGGCGGCGGCGGCCCCGCCCCGTTCGGGCGCGGGGCGTGGCGGCCCCTCCCGGCGCGGTGGGAGCGACCGGCGCGGCCCGAGCGGCACCGGCACCTGGTGAGCGGCGGCGCGGGCCCCTCCCGTCGTCTTCCCTCCCTTGCCGTCCTCTCCCGTCTCCTCTCTAACCTTCCCTTCCGCTCTCTCCCCGCCGGCTCCCGGCACGCCCGCAGAGCCGGGGCTGCCCTGCCCTGTGCGGCCCGGCCCTGCCGCGTCCCCTCCCGCCGCGGAGCCGCCCAGCCGAGGGTCTTCCTGCCGCGCCCCGCGCCCCCTCCCCGGTGGATTCCCGCGGCAGCGCCCCTCCCGGGCGCGGGGTTTCCATGGCGACGGCGGCCGCCGCCCCCCGTGCCGGTGCCGCCGCCGCCCTGGTGCTGACCGAGCGCTCTCCCCGTTCCCTCTCCCGCAGCCGCCGGCCCGGCCCAGCCCAGCTCGGCCCCGCGGGGCCCCGATGATGCTGGGCGCGCGGGCGGCGGAGGAGCAGCAGCAGCGCCCGAACGTGCGGCGGCCGCTGCCGCCCCAGTGACGGCCCCGCCATGTCGGTGATGGTGGCGAGGAAGAAGGTGGTTCGGAAATGGGAGAAGCTGCCGGGCAGGAACACCTTCTGCTGCGACGGCCGGATCATGATGGCCCGGCAGAAGGGCATCTTCTACCTGACACTCTTCCTCATCCTCGGCACCTGCGCCCTCTTCTTCGCCTTCGAGTGAGTTCCCCGGGGACCCCACGGGACGGGCATGGGGATGGGCCCGTGTGCCCGGGCCCTTCGGGAGAGGGAGGGGAGCTGGTGCGGCGCAGCCTGGCAGGAGTGTGGCTGTCCCTGTCCGCATCTGCTTCCTCACCCTCAGCAGACTGACTGACCCTGGAGGTGCTGAAGGGAACGGGCCCTGCCGGAGCCCTGCCGGGGGGGTGACACCGGCCCTGCTTCCCCGTGGGTCACCTTCTGTCTGGGGCTTGGCAGTCCCGAGTGTTCCTGGCTCCAGGATAGCCGGAGTGCAGGGGTGCTGCTGCTGCAGCCCTGGGGTACAGCCTGTGTCCCTACCCACGGCATCAGCCCCACCAGGGAGGCGACCCCAGCTGGAGGATTAACAAGGGGTGAGCTTGGGGGTTCCGCCAGTCTGACCCACCCCCAGCCCCAGGCTGCACTGCAGCCAGAGCCATGCTGGTATTTGGGAAGGATCCGACCCCCCTTACATCACCTTGGCAGCCTAAAGACCTTCAGCCAAAACCTTTGATCCTGATGAAGAAGAGGGATCTGCCCCTCCCCTCAGCTTTCCCTAGGAGCTGGGCTGGGGAGTTGGGCTGGCCTTAGACTAATCCTAAAATAAAAAAAAAAAAAAACAAGCAAAAAAGGGAAAAGCCTATGTTTGTCTGGGCTGATGCTGTGGGAGGGGGCAGGATACCTCTGTTGTCTAGCTAGAGGATGAACCTAGATCAGCTAAACAACTGAAAAACTTCCCTTCCTCTGTCTCCATGGGCATGTTTGTGTTCTGGGGCAGCAGAAAGGCTGAATCAGGGTCGGATGATACAAAAGGTCACAAAGCCAAGAAGAACGAGTGGAAGGACCTGCTCGCTGGCTAAGCCCTGGCTATTCCTGCAGTTCCAAAAAGCCCTTGGCCCAGATGCTGTCCTCTTCAGCATCATTCCTAAGCCAGGGAACTTGTTTCCACATTCCCTGGCCCAGCGTGTCTCTCCCTAGTTCCCTGCCCAAATTATCCCTGGCTCAGTCTGAAGTACCAAGTGACACCACTCTTGGTTTGATGTTTGGGGTTTTTTCCATCTGAAAAATGGAAAGCCTGAGCCTTCCTGCCTTACAGGAAGAACTAATAACTGTTGCTACTCCAGAAACACTCATTGCTGCACCAGAAACACTGATTTGAGGTTTAATTGCTCTGGCTCCCTGTGGATCCTGTCCGTAGCAGGAGAGTGAACCACATCCCGCTCTGCCATGGCTGCGCTAAGGCAGAGTGAGCTGGGGCTGTTTTCCAGACCTCGGCTGTGGTTAGTCAGGAATGTGACTGGAAATTCCTTGAGAAGCCCCTTTCCATGCTCTGGCAGGCAGAGGCCTGTGGAGGAGTCGCTTGCACCGAGACATCCAGGCCATGCCTAGACCTGGAGGGTGGGCTCTGCGGGGGGAATGCTGCTGGGAATAGGATCACCTCTGAATTCTGGTTAAATCATCTGACGGAGATAAGGAAAAGTTTGGGAAAATCCAAATACCCGTTTGATTCTTTCAGTGCAGAACACCTCGGTGTTTATTTGTTTGGAAGAGAGAGGGTTGTTTTGAACTTGTTTGGGGATATTTGAATTTGGGATAGGGATGAAATGTTGCCTTCCCAGCTGGAAGCACTCCCCAAGGTCTCTGTTTCACTGATCAGGCTGAGATAAGCAGCTTGGCTGCTCAGGAGCCCTGCATGCTTAGGGAGCTCGGGGTGAGGATCTCAGCCTCGATCTTTCACCGTGTTGTCCGTTTCTCTCGGTGTTTGGCAGATTCTTTAGTGTTTGCGTGGAAATCCCTGGTTTCCCCTGAAAGTTGGTGTGTGGATTTGGAGCGGCAGCCGGCGTGGGCGGAGGAGCCTTTCCCTGGCTGCCCCTCACTGCGGGCTGCCTGTGCCGTGCTGCCTGCTCCATTCAGCTGAATCACTTGCGCAGTCACACCTTGTCTGAGCACGGCTCGGGGTGCCTGCAGCCAGGATCTGTCTGGCTGCTCGCCCTGCCTGGGGCGGGCTGGGCTCGGTCGCGGCGCTCCGGGCCGCGCTGGCTCCGGTTACAGCCGGGGCCGGTGGGACCGGCGCCCACGGCGGCAGAAACGCCGCAGCCCTTCCTTGCCAGCCCCGGAGCGATGGTGGCACTCGCGGGGCTGCTGCTGGTGCTGGTTTCTCCTCCGAGTTTCTCCAGTGCTGCCAGCCGCTCCGCTGTGTCCGCAGGCGAGCGGGCTGAGCGCCTCAGCCTGTGGGTGGGAATGCTGTGCCTTCATCCCCAAACCGCAGCGCTGCGTTCTGGGACTGGGGAAACCTCTCCAGGCAGGAGCGAACAGGAGCCGGAGGCTGGCAGAGCTCAGAGCTGTACCTGAGATCCGGCTCCTCCCTCGCAGATAAGGCCGGGACGGAGCGGTGCTGGCTCTCGGGAAGGGCCCAAGGGCACCTCTGAGCGCCACGGGAGCTGCTCCCGGCCTGGGCCTGCTCCAGAGACCCGTGCTTAACTGGGGCTGCTCCATCACACGTCCCGTAAAACACAGTTTCACATCCTCCTGGCATGATTTCAGACTCCTAATGGTACGTCAGCCCTGTGGTTGGGCACTTAGCTGCTGTCTGCTTGAGGTGTTCCAGCATGGGGAGACCAGATAAAGCATTTGTGAGAAATGCCTTTAGGAACTGGGATGATGGGATGCAGTGCCTGCTCTCAGGCTGGGAGTTCCCTTTGCAGTTCCTGTCTCTCCTGGAGTTCTACGCTCAGCTGAAGGGAAGGAGATTTCTTTTGTCTCTGGCTTTTCAGCACACAACTTGACATCTGCAGGTGTTAGAGGCATGATAGCACCAGCAACACTGGCTCCTCATGGGAAGGGGCTGCTCTTGGATTTTCCAGTACCCAGGCATATTTGCCACTTTCTTTTTCCTACTTTTTTAGCTTTGTAGAGATGAAAATGTCTTTGTTTTCCGATGAGTTGAAAACACCTACACTGCCCTTCGTGTGACTTTGTTTTTTACTTTTGATTTCCAAAGCCCAGAGACCCAAGACTCAGAGAGGGGCCTCTGAGCTGGCATTACCTCTGGTTAGATCTGTATCAAGCATGGTCAAAACTTACATTTGAGTTAATTCATGCATTTTAATCACTGTAATTTCTCTCAGTAGAAGTGAACTTTTTGGTGTCCAGAGTTCAGCTTGTTTTGTTCATGTTTCTGGGGGAAGTGGCCACTCCTGGGGTTTGGATTGACCTTTTTTTCATATGTGGGCTCCTTCTCAGGAGATGACTTTGCCCTCCCTGCAGCCTCCACATCCTCTGTGGCACTCCCATTCCTGGGTGGATTTTGGGGTGATTTGTTTGTGCAGAGATTTGAGATTTTAGCTGAAAAAGGAGCAGTGACATCGGCATAACACACCTGCCTCCTGCTTCAGTTGTGTCAGAAACAGATGGTGTGTGCTGACAGTTGATGTGTCACTGCAGGCAGGTAGGGAGAGGTTCCAGGGAGAGCTCCAGCCTTGCCTGGTGCTGCTGGAAAGGGCCTGGACACAGTGGTGTGGTGTGGTGTGGTGTGGTGTGGTGAGGCCGGGCTTTGGAGCAGCTGCTTCCACGCTTACTGCAAACACAGCAGCTGCCAGACACCATCCCTGCCCTGGTGTGAGCACCCAGCACAGCCAGGCTGAAGTGAGGGTCAGGCACTGGGGACAGACACAGCTCTGCTGGTGCCCAGAGCAGGCACACAGTGTGGTTGAGCTGTGGCTGAGGAAGGTTAAACAGGTGATTTGCAGGTGAGATGTGGGTGAGGGATACTGTGGAGCTTGTGCTGAGCCCTGGTGGGGCCTGCCTGGGGGATGTGCTGCCCTGTGGCCGTGGCTGTGCAGTCCCTGTGGCTTTTCCCTTCCTCCAGAGCTTTGCTCAGCGTCCAGAATAACCAGCCAAGCACCATAACTCATGGCACCTCCCAGCTGCTTCTTCCCCTGCTCCCCATTCCAATGATCCCTTTGTTCAGCCTTCCTGCCTCAGCCCACCCCACTGTGATGATGAGTTGTGATAGTGCTGTTATTGTGTGCTTTTTGGTGACAAAATGCTCCAGAGCACAGAAATGGTGCTGGGAATGGGAGAGCAGCATCTTCACAGGCCAACAGAGCATCTCTGTTGGCTCTGAGCTCTCCCAAACAAAAGACCTTTAAATGCCTGTTCCTGAGCAGTGAAATCATGTTAGAGACAAGGCGTAGACTGAAGATAGCCCAGTGCTAGTGAGTACCTGAGTGCCAAGTCAGGGCCTTGTGTGGCTGCTTTCCCTGCCATGGACGAGTTCCCTGGGAGTCACCTGAAGAGCGAGGCCCCATCGGCACAGGGAGGGTGGGGGGCAGTGGGGGCTCCATGCTGGGCTCCATGCTGGGCCTGGCAATGCAGTTTCACTGTGGTGGGAGCTTCTCTGGCTCTCCCTCTGCCACAGATGCCAGCCCAGCTAAGGGAAGCTAAGCTAGGCCTGTGTGGAAGCAGGAGGGCCATGGCTCAGCTTTAACACAGGTCATAGATCCATATTTAAACCCACAATATGTTCATGTTGTCACAGCAGTTCCCAAAGCTGGACAAGGGTCAGGCTGCAGCCAGTTGGGTCAGGCAGTATCCAGCTCTTGAAGGAATAATCACAGAATCGTTTAGGGTGGAAAAGACCCCCAAGACCATCAAGTGCTGTCACTGGTGACCACCTTGTCAACCAGACCAGAGCACTGAGTGCCACATCCAGTTGTTCCTTGGACACCTCCAGGGATGGGTAGTTCACCACCTCCCTCGGCAGCGCCTTCCAATGCCTGACAGCCCTTTCCATGGAGAACCTTCTCCTGATGTCCAACCTGAACCTCCCCTGGCACAGCTTGAGGCTGTGTCCTCTTGTCCTGTCACTGATTGCCTGGGAGAAGAGGCTGACCTGCACGTAAATCCATGTTCCATCTTCCTAACCCCATATTTCTTCCCCAAATGGGCTCCAAGGTTTTTGTTTACTTGCTGACTGACTTGCAGCTGTCCCTGGACTTTGCCCTTGCAGAGGGAATGCAAAGTTATGTTAGGCTGCCTGAGGACGATAAGCTCGGCACTCGGGTTCTTCGTCTGTGGGCAGGGCTGGGCACAGGGAATTGTGTTGGGGAACAGCAGAGTGTGCAGTGTCTGCAGTGAAGGATGTTGGTTTAAGGCCCAGGCCCTTTGTGTTGCTGTGGGCTTCTGGTGTTGCAGCTGTGACTGAAGTGTGCTGTAATTCAGTGTGCAGGCCTTCTGTCCCTGCCCCTCGTGGGGGACAGCGCTGGAGTCAGGCAGTGGCCCAGGAAATGTTCCTGCAGTGGGCCTGCAGAGCCTGGAAACTGCATTGTGTGTGGGGAATCTGTGGTGGGGATGCTGTCCAGAATGAAACAGTGCTGTGGAGGTCATGGAAATGGCCTTGCTTGGGATGGCAGCCCCCCAGGGAGGATAATCCCTGGCCCCTCACCGCAGCAGCCTGATGCTCCCATGGAAAGTAACAGTGGAACAGCAGGAGTCTGGGTTGGATCCATCCCTCAGCAGCAGGGATAAAGGGTGGATCCTAGAAAGCCAAGTGCCTGAAAGGCTGGGTGCCCAGCTGCATCAGGAGGCTGGGCAAGGGATACGTGCGAGGGGTGGTGAGACATGACACAAGTGGGGGGATTTAGGTGGGGTTTCCCTTAAACCATAGCAAAGCTCCATAGGAACTTCACCCCAACATCAGTAGGGTTTTCTGAAGGAATCAGGGTAAAATATGGATTTTTTCAGCTCAGTATGTCTCTAAAATATGTCTTCTGCCCAGGCCTCCCACATGGCTAGGGCTGCAGCACCTCTGGGGACATGACTGAGTGTCCAGGAGCAGCACAGCCATGGTGAGATGAGTCCCATGCTCCCTTTGCATCCTCTGTCAGCAGGATCAGCACCATAAACTCCTCTTTGGGCCTTGTTGTATTTGTAGAGGAAACAAACCTTGTTCCCTTTTGAGCTGGGGGAGTCTTGAAGCAGGAGCCTTTCTGCTTTATTTGGAGTGTTCTAGTCCGTTGTCTCAGGAAAGCCAAAGGAAGCCAGATGTCTTCTTGCATGGGAATGTTGCACTTCCACAGGAATCCATTCTTAAGTACAGGATCCACTTAATCCCAATAATTTCTGTGATATGGGAAACTCCTGCTCTTTAGGGGTTAGCCAGAGATTCCCACTATCCCCACAAGCTTCCATGCCTTCCAGCTCTCCAGGTAGGGGGTCCCTGACTAGGCCTTGGGTGCTTCTCCCAATGGTCTGGCCCATCCCTTGGCAGCAGGAATGTAATGGACAAGGTCTCTCCCGCTGCCTGGTTGTGTTTCTGGCATTGCTTAAAATGAGAGCTGAAAACAGAACAAATGTTGGGAAATATCTGTGCCTAGGTGGTGGAAGACGTGGGGATGCTGTGATGGTGCCTGGGTGTTGGAGCTGCCCCAGGAGTGTTCCCTTGTGGTGGTGGGATCAGAAGGATGGACTGAGCAGCTTCTCTGCTCCAGACCTGAGCAGTGCTGCGGCTTGCCCGGGCTCTGAGGCCGTGCCAGGCGATGGCACTGTGACTCATGGTCTCCTGCCCCGTGTCCGCAGGTGCCGCTACCTGGCGGTGCAGCTGTCCCCGGCCATCCCCGTGTTTGCAGCAGTGCTCTTCCTGTTCGCCATGGCCACCCTGCTGCGGACGAGCTTCAGCGACCCTGGCGTGATCCCCAGGGCCCTGCCCGATGAGGCAGCCTTCATTGAGATGGAGATTGGTGAGTGTGGAGGGACCAAGCTGGTGAGGGCTGGAGAAGCCTCCCTATTTATGGCATGTTTTTAGGTTACAGTCCCTGCAAGAGCTTATCTTCCTGGCTGGACCTCCAAAAGTGAGGATTGCCCCAATCTGCTGGCTCACTGTACTTGGCCAAGTTTCAATAAAGCAGCATGATGTACCTGCATCCCTCTCTGGGAGCCGTTTCACCTGCTGCTTTCTCTCCCATAGCCATGTACATGCAAATTCTGTTTGCTTTTGAGAAGGGGTGCAGAAAGCTTGGAGTGGTCCCTTTGATCCTTCAGGGAGGGAGGAGGTTTGGTGGATGCAGGTGATAACACCCAGCCCACTCTCAACATGCCCATGAAAGCTCTGGCATCCCTTTTCCTGCCTCCAAGCTGCCAGGTTGGCTCTGGCCTGCGTGAGCAGAGCTGCAGCCTCCGGCTCCGGAGCCAGCGGGCTCCGATCCCGCTGGTAGGGAAGGCAGAGAGGCGAGTTGTTGTTTGAGGCCGTCATGTTGTAGCAGCAGGTCCGAGCTGTGCCCGGTTCTCTCTGGCAGAGGCCACCAACGGGACCGTGCCGCAGGGTCAGCGCCCGCCCCCGCGCATCAAGAACTTCCAGATCAACAATCAGATTGTGAAGCTCAAGTACTGCTACACGTGTAAGATCTTCCGGCCGCCCCGCGCCTCGCACTGCAGCATCTGCGACAACTGTGTGGGTGAGTGCTGCTGGCCTGGCCCTGCTCCTCACAGAGCCTTGGCACAGGGACAGGCCAGCGCCCAGGCTCGTGCTGGGCAGCTCTGGGCTGGTGCAGTGTCCAGGCTGCCTCGTCTTGTGCTCGAGGAGCTTGAGGTTTCCTCAGAACCTGGAGCCAGGTGCTTCCTCTTTGCCAGGACTTTGGCAATAATCGAGTCCAGCTGCTCTGTGTACATGTGCAGCCCATTTTTTAATCCCACTGGAGTCTGGCCTTGCAGGACTGGAGGGTTCCAGTGGAGAGTTGTGTCTCAGGTGACAGCAGCTCCTTCATCAGCACAGAGATTGTGCCATTCCCTGGGGTGCCCTGGTTGTTGTCTTCTTTCTGTGTATGTAACTCTTGTTCAGCTCATGTTCAGCATCACTGCTCCAGGCAGAAATCCTGTCCTTTTGGACCCCTTTCCTCCTCTTCAGATTCCCAGCCTTTGTGTGTTTATGCAGTTTCTTGAACCTTCTCCTGATTATTCCAGGGTAAGAACATGGGGACTCCCAGGCCTTCATCTAACCCATGTGCTATGGCTGTTGTACTCCAGGGAGAGAAGACACGTGGGGGGTCAAGCTCAAATTCTCTATTAATGTGCAAAATGACTCATTATAAAACAATTTTGGACTTTTTGACCTCCTGAAAGGAGGCCAGGATATGGGGTCCTGACTGAGCAGATGGCTGAACTTGGCAGTTTTTGTCAGCCTGGGGGATTTTTGAAGTGGGAGCCCAGGGGCAAGGATCTAGACATGGGCAGGCCCATGCCAGGGCAGGGCTAATTTTCATCTTGGCTTCCCCAGAGCGCTTTGACCATCACTGTCCCTGGGTGGGCAACTGCGTGGGAAAGAGGAACTACCGCTACTTCTACCTCTTCATCCTCTCGCTCTCCCTCCTCACCATCTACATCTTCACCTTCAACATCGTCTACGTAGCACTGAGTGAGTCTGCACGGAGAGCTGGAGACCAGGGAGGGAGGGAGGGGGGGGGCTGCAGATGGTGGTGTGAAACCAGAGAGAGGGAGTGGGAAAGGGAGCTGGACTCAGTGGGATGTTCCAGGTGAAAAAAAATCTCTCTTTCTGTATTGCAGAATCTCTGAAGATTGGGTTTCTGAACACATTGAAGGAAACCCCAGGGACATATCCTTCCATGGTCCCAAGGGCTTGACTTCTCCACAACTGGGGGTTAGTGGGAGCTGTATTGTGGAGTGGCTGCTTAGGCCACTCTGAGTCTTTCCAAGCATTTTCCCCTGGATGACAATGTGGGGAGCAGTTTCTTGGCTCTTGGGAGGAGAATAAAACAGAAAACAGTGGCTAGGAGAGGAAGAGAAGTTGATGTTTGTGGGGGCAGTAACAGGTGGGGTGGGCCTGCTCTCAGGTTGTTCCCAGTCCTTAACTGTTCTCACTGTACTGGAGGTGCTCATCTGTTTCTTCACGCTGTGGTCGGTGGTGGGGTTAACTGGGTTCCACACCTTCCTGGTGGCACTGAATCAGACAACCAACGAAGACGTAAGTGGAGCCTTCCTCTTCCTCTGAGCTGTTGGTGTTCCTCAGTGTGTCAAGGCTGAGGAGAACACAGGGATCTGGGGGCTGGGGCAGGGTGGCCTTGGAGTAAACCTGAATTTGTGCCCAACTATTTCAGATTAAGGGGTCCTGGACTGGGAAGAACCGTGTGCAGAATCCCTACAGCCACGGCAACATAGTGAAGAACTGCTGCGAGGTGCTGTGCGGGCCCCTGCCCCCCAGGTGAGCTCCTGAGGGGCCTTGACCTTTGTCTTCCAGCAGCACTTGTGCTGGGAAGAGAGGTGGGATGTGGGGAGATGCTGGTCTCTGATGGCGTGCCGGTGTTGTTGCAGTGTCCTGGACAGACGGGGCATCCTGCAGCAGGAGGAGAGCACAGCTCAGGAGGGGCCGTGCCCGCGGGCACCCGGCACGCAGGAGCCCCCGGCCACTCAGGGCCCTGGGCAGGCCCAGGAGGGTGGCACGAAGCAGCAGGACGGCAGCATTCTTCCCCCCAGTGCTGTGAGTGATCCCCTTGGGAGCTGGGGGGCCTCTGGGAGAGTGGAAGAAAGCTGAGAGTGTGACTTAGGGAGGACAAAACCACGCGAGGGGCCATGTGAGAGGCTGCTGCTGAAAAGCTTGTTTGCTCTGACCCTGGAAACCAGTGTCTTGGTTTCCTTGAATTTCCTAAAAGGTGATCACAGCTGGCTGCTGTTTTGGAGATCAGTTCTACAATGAGAGCACTCGGGAGCTGTTGCCCATGGAGCTCAGTGGGGCTGGGGAGGGCTGAGAGGTTGCAGACATCCCCCTGGGATCTCTGTCCATGGATAAAGCTGTTGTGGCCCTGAGCAGTTTGCTGTGTGTTTGAAATTATCCCGCATTAAGGACACAGTTTGACAGGAGACCTCCAGAGTGCCCTTCCCACCTAAATTATTCCATTAACATGGTGGGAAATGCCTTGGCTTACTCCTGCTTGGGCATGAGCTGCCCTTCCCTGGTGGACACAGTCCAAGACACCTTCTGCTGGAGCAGTCCAGTGCTCCAGTTCTTCCTGAAGCTGCTGTGCTACCTGTTGGGTGACCCTGATTTGGGTTTCTCATTTTCCCAAGCCCACCTGAGCTTGCTGCAAGTGGAGCTGGAGGTGGAAGCGGAGCGGTGGGGCCTGTGTGCTTCGGCTCTGCCCTGGGGTGTCCCTACAGGTCACTCTGTGCTCTCTCTCCAGGTCCCTGCCCCATCTGTGAGCGACACCGAGATGCCAGAGGAGAAGCAGCGAACGCCTGGGGAGCTCCCGGTGCCCCCCCTGGACGCTGGGCGAGCGCAGCACTAGCATCTGCTTGGAAGGGAGAACTTTGTTGTTTTGTCTAATCAAAGCTGGAAGTGGTGGAGGAGAGGAGAAGGGCTGGATGGCAGGCACCTGATTCCCCATGGCCATTTTGCTTTAGTCATCACTCCCCGCGGTGCGGGCAGCGCCGGCCTTGGCGGTGGCACCCCCGGTCACCGTGGGGCACAGCCAGCACCAGCTCTGCCTGGGGCCGGGCCTCTGGCTCTGGGGGCTGGCCTGGATGCTCCATCCCAGCTCAGGGCTGGGGCTGCCCCTCCGCCCGGGCCCTGCTCTGACGGGGCGAGGCTGTCAGGGCCAGCCTGCGCCCTCCTGCTGAGGAATCCCCAAGGAAGGGGAAAGCAATGGTGGCAGCAATGTCCTCTCTCCCCTCCTCCCTCCTTCCTGTAATCCGTGGCGTTGTTTTGTGGTTGGCGTGGCAAGGCTTGTCAGGAGACGTTTTGGTGCCCCAAGATCCCAAACAAGTGGGAAGGAGTTCTGCTGGCAGTGGTTTGTAGGTAGCTGTCTTCCTGTGCTCCTTTCTGTGTGATGTAACAAGGCAGCAGCTATGAGGGGACCCTCCTTCCATCCTGCCCTGGTGCTCACACCACCCTGGGCTTCGAGGGAGGGAGAAGGCAGCCAAGGTGGGCAGCTGCAGGGAAGGGTTTGCCTGTGTGCCTGTGCCACTGGCTCCTGGCTGGTGCTGGGGCTGCGTTTGTTCCTGGGTGTCTGCACTGAGCCCTCCCCAGCTCTGCAGCACCTCAGCCCCAATCTGTGTTGTGTCATTGCATCCCCGTGTCCCCCCCCTTGCCTTGCTCTGCTGTTCTCAGCCATCCTAGACTGGCTTTGGGAGCCTTGGATCTTCCCAGGATTGTAGCAGCTGCCCAGGGCTGGGATTGTGTGTCCTCAACAGAGGATGAGAGGCTGGGGGGATGGTGGGAGAGCTCTGTGCCGTGGCTGGGCTCCCCCACTCCACAGTCCCTGTCCTGCACTGGCAGGACCCTCACACCTCTGGGATCCCTGCAGCCCCTTGCAGCTCCGTGTCCCTTGTCACAGTGCTGGGCACTCGGTTCCTCCCGGCAGGTGTGTGGTGGCTGTGGGGGCTGTCCTGCCGGCCCAGTCCCGTCTGTGTGTCCGTGATGCTCCTGGCTAGCGGTGAGGGCTGTGGTGTGAGCGTGGCCCCGGCACTGCCCCCTCTTCTCCTGGGTGGGAGGGCAGAGCTGCCACAGCTGCTCCCCGTTGGAATGTGGCTGGGAAGGAGCCACGGCCCCCAGCCAGCCCAGCCCCATCCCCATCCCCTTCCGTCCTCCGGGGACAGGGCTCTGTGCCCCACCCCGTGGGAGTCGCCCCAACACGCTGCTGACCAAGACTCCAATTCGGTGCAGAAAATTGTGTATTTTGGCTTTGCTGCTCCCTGTTCCATGAGGTGTGTGGAGTTCTGCCTGCCGGGACCTGCCTGCACGGGTCAGGATCTCCAGAAGGAAGGAAGGGGGTTGGGTGAGGGCTGGATGTTCTTTATTTTTTTTCTTCTTATTATTTTTTTTTAATTTTAAAACAATGAAGGAAACTTAATTGGTTTGAAAATGGCTGAGCTGTAGCCGCTGCGTTTCTGTGCTGCCCCAAGCCAGCTGCCTCTTCCCTCTTCCCTGTGCATTTCCAGGACTCTCCATCTCACACTTCCAGGGTGTCTTAGCTGTGTTATTTGCATCTTGCTGTCCCCCATGGCAGGTGTGGGGGGTGTCTCTGTGTGTCCATGCTGAGAAGTGACAGTGTCCTAGGCAGGCTTCACTTGCCTGCACACACATCTTCCAGCCCCAGCTCCCTTCCTGAGCCTGCTGGCAAACCTGGGGAAAGCAGCCAATGCCTGCGGTGTCTTGGCGGGGAGTGCAATGCCCCGGCATGCCCAGAGTCCCTGCCTCGGGGCAGTGGTGCCAGGCAGTGCCATGCAAAATGTCCTGGGGCACCTCGTGCCCACCCAGCATCTGGCTCTGGTGCAGGGGCCAAGCCGGGCCCTGAGGTGCCACCACTGGGGCTCCCCTGTCCCCCACCAGCCGCCGTCCCCTCCAATCCAGCCCCCCTGTTAGGGCCGGAGTGGAAAGTGGCGGTGCTGGCAGGCTCAGGGGGATTCTGCCGTGGAGAGACCCCCCAGCTGCTCCTCAGGACCCCCCAGCTGCTCCTCAGGACCCCCCAGCTGCTCCTCAGGATCCCCCAGCTCGGCCTCCTCCCGGCTGCCATCCAGGGTCTCTGATCCCTCGAAGCAGCCGGAGTCCCGGGGAATGTCTCCTTTGGGCTCTGAGGGTGATGGCAGGGCCTCAGTGCTGTCACCATCCTCTGGCTCACTGGCTGCTGAGAGAGGGACCGTGGTGTCAGTGGTGCTGCCGGGGTGCCCGGTCAGGGTCCCCACCCCTCCCCAGGAGTCCCTTACTGTCGTAGTCCAGGAGGAGCTCGGCAGCCGTCAGCAGCTTGGCGCGGTGCTGGGGGTCCGTGATGTGCAGTTCGTTCAGGTGCGTCTCCCGCAGCTCCTTGAAGTCCTCCAGGGTCTGGTACCCGTTCAGCAGGAGGGTGGGGGTGTGTTCCTGGGTGGGGGGTGTGGGTAGGGGTGAGCAGGGCGTGGGTGGCTCCCCCGGTTCCTCCTGGCCCCCAGTGCTGGCCTGCAGCTTCCCCTGCAGCGGGTCCACGGTGGGCACTTGGCCCACGTTACCAAGAAATGCCCCCCGTGTGCCCTCTGTGCCCCTGGGTGCTTGGTGGAAGGAGCCACGAGGTGGGGGATAGTGAAGGGGAGAGGGGTTGGTCGCACTGCTGGTCCCATGCTGGGTGCTGAGAGGGGTTGGTCGCACTGCTGGTCCCATGCTGGGTGCTGCTGGGTGCTGGGTCCCTGGACAGCTGGGTGCTGCTGTCCCCCGCAGCCCCTGGCCCTCACCTGCAGGTTGATGCGCTCCAGCAGCTCATGGAGGGTCTTGGGCTTGAGGCGCTTGTTCCGGCCGGAGCTGCGGCTCCTGCGGGCAGGGACCGTCTCCTCAGGGATCACATCCACGTAGATGAACTTGAAGGAGCCCACCCTGTTGTGGAGCAGCCCGGTCCAGGTGCCCACAGGTGGCTTCTCGATGATGCTGATGATGTCCCCTTTCTAGGCCAAGGGACGTGGGATGGTGGGGGGCACAGGCTTGGGGACAGCCAGGGAACACCCCCAGCTCAGGGGGTCCCCAGCCACCCTCCCTCCCTCCCCAGGGCCACAGTGGCCGTGGCTTACCCGCAGCTTCAGGGAGTCCTTGTCATAGGGGCTGGGGGTGAAGTCGGTGTGGACGCGGGCCCGGCCGCAGAAGGGGCCGGTGTAGGCCGGGACGGTCTCCTCCAGCTGCTGGCTGTCCCTGGGATCGCCAGGGCTGGGAATGTCGCTGCCTGCAGAGAGGAGGGGTCAGGCAGGATATGCCCGCCTGGGGACGTGGGACCGGTGTCCCGTCGGGGCTGGCCTCACCGCTGGACATCTGGCGTCCGAGGGCTGGGCGTCCATCCTCCTCCTCCTCCAGCTCCAGGTACGACAGGGGCACCTTGTCATAGCTCTGCTCTTCCACGCTGCTGGCTGGGGACAGCGGGCATGGCCTCTCTGCCTCCGCCTCTCCCTGCTGGGGGTACCGGGCTCAGGCCGAGGGAGGGGGAGCTGTGCCCCGCTCACCTGTCCGTGTCCCCACGGCCCTGCTCACCTTGCCCTCGGCCAGCGCCCTCACAGCCATCCTGCCCATCTTGCGGTTCATGGTGCGGGAGATGACCGCCCGCCACTTCCTGCCCAGCTTGGTGCCGCCGCTCCGCGCGCCCTCCTCAGCGCTGGCACTGCTGGCATCGTCCTCGGGGATCTGCCAGAGGGATGGAGAGTGAGGGCAGAGCCCCCCACCCTGGGCAAGCCTCAACAGGGTCACACGGGGACTGTGAGATCCCAAATCCCACCAGTGCTGACACCCTGGGGCTGCTCCATGACACGTAGGCCACTGGTAAGAACAGGAGTTTTGGGAACCCAGCCCTGAAATGGGCTGTTCCCAGGGGAGCAGGATGTGTCAAGGGGTGCTGGGAACTCACATTCTCCTCCAGGTTGAACTCCTCATTTGACACGGGGGAGCTGACCTTGCACTTGTTGAAATCCTTGAAGCTGCTGGAACGCTGTAGGGAAAGCTGGGAGCAGGGGCAGAGGTGTGAGGGGGGAGATGGAATATGGGTTTCCTCCTGCATTCCCTGCCCCAGCTCCTCTCTGCTTTTTGGGCTGCTCTGCCCATCCCAGGGTAATGCCAGTGCTGGGAAGAGTTTTTTGCTCTCTTCCAGGAGCTGCCGTGTGTCATCAACCCCCCAGAACTGGGGTGTGGAGCTCTTGGTGCCTGTGCAGCTGCTTGGCACAGCATTCCCAGGGCAGGGATGCTCTAGTGTGGAGCCTGGCACTGCCATGCCGGGAGCAGCCCGGGGCTGTGCCATGATGCCACCCTGGCACATGGGCCAGGACGTGGGGGCACACAGGGCTCTGCATCTCCTCTCAGCACAGGTGGGCAGGCAGTGAAGGGCAGGTAGCACCAGAGCAGCCCTGCTGCTACCCACAGGGTCAGCTCCAGGACTGAAATCCTGGAGGATTCATCACAAATCCATGTTTTCCACCTGTGAGTGTCACCCATAGCCCAGAGAGCACAGCCCCAGCTGGCTCGGTGCCACCTCCTGCCTAAGCCATCAAAGCTGGTTTTGGATCTCAGTCCTGGTACTCCTCTCCGTCCCTTGCTCCTTTTTGTTGTTCCTGTGCCCCCTGCCTGCCTTCCCCTCCATGGCCTAAGGTGCCTGTCTCACATGGAAGGGTTTCTCCATGCCAGGAACGTCCTTGGTGCCAGCACAGCCACATGGCCCCAGGTGTCCCTCATCCCTGGATGGCAGCGCCAGCGTGCTCGCACATGGCACGGTGAGCTCAGCTGCCACTGCCAGCACTCTTGAGGCCCTCGGAGCACACACCACGGAGCTTGCTCTGCCACCACCACAACCAGGGATTCCTGTTCCCAAGCAGCTCTGCCAGCTCCTGTGGTGGCAGAGGCCTTTCCTAGCCCTGCACAGCCTGGCCCTGTGCTGTTCCCTCTTTATTCTCCTTCTCATCAGCCCCACCGAGCACCCCTGAGCACTTGGTTTTGCCGTTCCTTGCAGAGGGCTGGCTCACGGAGCCACACCCAGCTGCACACCCACTGCGGCTTCGTGCCAGCTCCAGGTGCATCTGTGCAGAGGGGATGCTGGCTTTTGCCCTGCTCCCACCCCAGTGCCCTGAATCCCCCACATCCAGGTCCACTGAACCTCGCAGGGCTTCACTGCTGAGATAAAACAGCTCTGAGACAGAAGTGCCCCGGGGCTGGAGGAGCCACGCGAGCCTGGCAGTGGGGTGTGAGTCAGGGGGGCCGGGCTGTCCCGGAGCAGGGCAGGACGGGGAAGTGAGAGTGGCTGTCACTGGGCAGGGGCAGGGGATGCCCAGTGGGACTGGCCCGGCTGGATGGGCCAGCCCCGTGCAGGGACGGGGACTTCACTTCACCCAGGTTTCCTGGTGGAGTTTGGCAGCACGGAGGAGCTGCCACGGCAGGATTTGTGCCTGTCACGGGCAGGACCCTGCCACCAGACACTGCCCCTGCTCCCCGTGGTGACTTGCTGATGCTGATGCCAGCCCAGCAAAGCTTGGCAAGAGCTGACGTGCCAGCTGGTGCGAGACCCGGCGGGGGATGAGGAGCCGGTTTTGGCCCCCGCTGGTGACTCCAGCCGCAGGGTGGCACACGCCGTGGCGCGCAGGGGGCTCTCGGGGGGCCGTGGCACGGGCAGCTGCGCTCCTGCGGCTCGCACCTCGCCGCGGGGCTGCCGGAGGAAGCGCTGCCGCTCGTGACGGAGCTGCAGCCCCGACCGCAGCACCTTGCTGCGCAAGAGCTGCACAGCCGCCACCGCAGCCACGGCCCCCAGGAAACGACAGCGGCCGCCCACGCCCGCGGAGGCCATGGCGGGGCGGGGGGCACGGCCGCCCCCAGCAGAGCTCTGGGGTCCCTGAGCTGGCACCCGTGTGGGTGCCGGGGGCTGTGCATCCCAGCCACACGTCCCAACGGGATGGAAGGCACAGTGGGAGGCGGACAAGGCCAGGACCACGCACTGGCGAGGCCACGGTGCCTGGTGGCAGCAGAGACGAACAGACGGCAGGGCAGCTGCCGTGCGACCCCAGCCCCGGGGCCCTGCCCCAGCCCTCCTGCTCAGCATCCCACGGCAGCCCCTGGCTCGGACAGCTCTGGGTGCGCCGGGACACCTGCGGGGCTGAGGGCACCTGGGCGCCGCCAGGACTCACCTTCCTGTGTCCCGGCTCCTTGTCGCCGGCGTTGGAAGGCTTGCGGCGCAGCATGGCCTGGCCGGTGGCGAGGGCTCAGCGTCCGGCAGCGGCGAGCGCGGCCCGTCCGTCCTGTCCCGTCCGTCCCGCGGCACCGGCACCGAGCCGGGAGCGCACAGGAAGCCGGCGGTCACATGAGAGGCGCTTGCAGCCGTGCTCGGGGTGGCTGGCGAGGCGCGGGCTGGGGCAGGAGGAAGGAAACCCTCCAGCAGCGAGCTGCTGCCCTGCCCGGGGCCCCTGGGTGGGGACGGTGGCTGCGCCCTGACAGCGCTCGGCCGTGCCGCCCCTCGGTGATGCTGCCCTGCCCTGCCTCCCCTCGCACTGCTGCCGCCCCTCGGCCATCTGCACGTGGGCATCGTGTGTCCCCCCGTGGAGAAAGTGACAAATCCCAACCCCTCTGCCGTGCCCACCCCCGAGCCTGCTCATCCTGCTGGGACATGGTAGCCAAGCCCTCTGCGGGACGCTTGGTCCGGGATGTCCCCCGTATCCGCAGGTCCTCCCGGCTCGGCATCACACCCAGGCGGGATGCGCTCATGGTCACCCCGCTGGGGACATCCGTGGTTGGCTGCCCTGCATCTTCTCACTCCAAATCCTCCAGCTTTTGCCCCAGAATTATAATCTGCCCCAATCCATCTCCTCACTGTCGCCGTTGGCTTGGTGGCCTCAGGGCTGGACAAGGTGGCACAAGCAAGATCTCGGGGGTGGCCGTGGGGGCCGGACTCCAGCCCTCACTGGCCGGCGAGGCAGCGCGCAGCACGTGGGGCACAGCAGGGCCCGCCTCGCTCATGTTTAATCACAGACGAGCAAATAGAATACACCAAAAAATAGGAAGTGAGGGCGGGGGAAGACCCGGCCGCGGTGGGGGTGTGGGGGAGCGGGGCCGCGGGTGCGGGATCAGGCCCCCAGCCCGCTGAGCAGCACCGAGAGCAGCGCGGCGAGGGCCAGCGAGCCCGCGGCGGCGCTGCCGGCGCTGCTCACCGGGAAGGGCTCGGTGCTCTCCTGCAGCCACACGTACTCGTCCTCCAGCCGCTGCCGCCGCAGCTCCGGCCCCACGTGTGCCCGGATCCTCTCGTAGTAGGAGTTCAGGTACCGGATCTGCAGCCGGGCACCACGGGGAGCTGCCGGGGCGTGGCCTGGGCGCCGCTCCCGCCTTTGGCCTTCCCCGTCCGGCTGCCCCGCACTCCGACCACCGGCCCCGCCTGCAGAGCTCATTGCCCCTCTTCATCCACGCTCCCGTCCTTGCTCTGTCCTCATTTACCCACTCCAGCCTCGTGCCACGGTCCTGGTTTTTCCTGCATCCACCCCCCAAGCCCCTGTGCTGACCTGGCAGCCCTGCTCACCCCGAGCACACGGCCGTACCTGCTCTGGGGACAGGAGGCTGAGGTCGATGAGGTTGCGGTCATAGGGCACCAGGGACACCACCTCGAAGGTCAGAAAAGGCTTCTCCCCGCTCTGGTGCTGCCACAGAGAGGTGTCATTGCTCGTCCCCTACCCCCTTGGCGGTGCCTCCTCCCCGACTCGATGCAGGCCCCCATGGTGTGCCACCGCTGTCACCCCCTCCCCATTGCCCCACCTCAGTCTGTGCCTCCACCACGAGGGCGACGTCCTCGATGCGGATCCCGAAGTCGCCATCCTGGTAATACCCGGGCTCTGGGGGCCGGGAACACGCCTGGTGAGCCCCAGCCCCAGCGGCTGCCCCAGCCCACCCCAGCGGGGCTGGTCTGGCCCTGAGTGGGCTGAGAGTGACAGCCCGTCCCTGGCTGGGCTCTGTGCCCGGGGCTGTCCTGCAGAGCCGGGGTGCCGGTCGGGGTGCCAGGACATACCGATGGAGGTGAACATGCCGGCCTCCAGTGGCACGTTGTTGGACTGGAAACCCACGGGCCCTGCAGGGACATGAGGTGGGTCAGAGCTCTGTGCATGGCAGGGACACCCAGCAAGGACCAAGGTGCCACACCGGAGAGAACCATGGGGCCAACACAAGGACACCCCAGCAAGGACCACAGAGCCACCAAGGCAAGGACTATGGGGCCACCATGGCAAGGACCGCTACAAGGACAAGGATCATCCCACTAAGGACCTCGGGACCACCTCAGCAAGGATCACAGGGCCACCCTGGCAAAGACCACAAGATGTTGCAAGTGGGGATTTCTCTGCCCGTCATACAGGCTCTGCTGGGAAGCCCCCAGTGAGCTCCTGTCCTCGTCCCCGTCCCCGTAGCTCAGCCCACATGCCCAGCACCAGTGCTGGTGGCACCTACACTCGTGGACTGAGAGGAAGTTGCCAATGCCATGGCCGGTGCCATGGCCATAGTTGAGTCCGACATCCCAGAGTGCCCGGCGGGCGAAGGACTCCACCGTTCTCCCTGGGGAATGAAGGGGTGACATGGAGGCCAAGGAGCCTCTGGGGCTCCCCTGTGCCATCCTGCTCCCTGTGCCAGGGGTTCTGTGCAGGGCCAATGCTGGGTTTGGCACCCACCTGCTGTGTTGGATGGGAAGACGAGGCGGGAGAGGTCAATGTTGCCCATGAGCACACGGGTGTAAGCTTCCTGTAGGGCATGGCAGGGGGTGAGTGTGGGGCTACCCAGACACCCGCCCCTGCACATCCAGCCCTGGCCAGGACCGTGATGCTGAGTGCCATAGGGAGTGCTGGGCACCTCAGGGTTGCCCTGGGCAGTGCAGGAGGATGTCGGCTGACATGGGAGGGGCTGGTACCTTCTGGAGAGGGGTGGGCTCGCCCCAGTGCACTGTGCGAGTGATGTCTGTTGTCCCATCCCTGCAAAGGGGCGTCATGAATGGGGCTGGTGCAGCCCCAGCGCTGGCTTTGGGGGCCCCTGGATATGGGCTGTGGTGGGGGGGTCTCTGTTCAAGGCTACGTACAGATACTGCCCTCCGGTGTCAAAGAGATACATCTCTCTCGCAGACAGTGTCCGGCTGCTCCCGTTCGAGGGGCTGCGAGGGGAGGGGGGTCAGAGCCCTCTCCCAGCCGCCCACTGCCCTCTGCCCCCTGCCCATTGCCCACTGCCCCCTGCCCAGTGCCCAGTGCCCCCTGCCCATTGCCCACTGCCCCCTGCCCAGTGCCCACCGCCCCCTGCCCAGTGCCCAGTGCCCCCTGCCCAGTGCCCAGTGCCCCCTGCCCATTGCCCACTGCCCCCTGCCCAGTGCCCACTGCCCCCTGCCCAGTGCCCACCGCCCCCTGCCCAGTGCCAACTGCCCCCTGCCCATTGCCCACTGCCCCCTGCCCAGTGCCCACCGCCCCCTGCCCAGTGCCCACTGCCCCTTGCCCATTGCCCACTGCCCCCTGCCCAGTTCTCACCGCCCCCTGCCCAGTGCCCACCGCTGCTCCAGCCCCACCTGTAGTGAGCCAGCGCTGCGTTGAGCCCGCTGGCTGAGATGGACTCGAAGCTGGGCCCACGGCTGTGCTCCTGCGCCCTGGAAGGCAGCAGGGAGGAAGGAGGGTGCTGAGGGTCCCCGGGTGCCCTTCCCTGGGCAGGGCAGGCCCGGGGGCAGCACTGACCAGCGAAAAGCATCGATGCGCTGAGCCCCCGAGAACTCGTCCACCCGCCCCTGCGGGACTGTCCTCTCCAGCCACAGCAGGTACTGGATGACGGCCACGGCGTCCCGGACCTGGGGTGCGCAGTGACAGCGTTGGGGAGCATCAGCGCCCTGCTCCCTCCGCTGTCCCCCCGTTCTGCAGGGGACTGTGGGGACGGGCACAGCCCTTACGTGGGCGGCTCGCAGCATCTCCTGCTCGTGGGCGTTTTTCACAGCTTTGGCCGTCATCACGGGCGAGTAGCTCTCCTCCAGCAGCTTCTCCTGCGAGGGCAGGCAGAAGGTGACACAGCTGCCTGTCCCCTCAGGCGCCAGGTGCGGCCACAACGCGGTGACGCGGGGCCGTCCCCGAGCCTGCAGGGCCCGCGTGCCCCATGGCAGGTTCGGTGCCCACCTGGGGGACGGTGGCGTAGAGGCCATAGGTGGTGTACTCGGTGCCCAGCCACACGGTGACGTTGCCCTGGGCGTAGCGGCGCAGGTGGGCGCTCACCTGCCCGTAGTCGTGCAGCTCCACGCACAGCGGCCCCGGGCAGCCCGAGCGCAGGGACTGCCGCGCCTCCTGCGAGAGCCGGGCCTGCCCCGCGAACAGGCTGGGGGGGAGCGGGCACGGGCGGGGCTGTCACCGGCTGCCTTTGGTCCCCCCAGCTCCGGCCACGCCGGCAGAGAGCAGGGACCCGGGGGGCTGTGAGGGGATGCTGGGCTGGGAACGGGAGAAACTCGGGCTGCGAGGAAAGGAGTGGGCCGTGCCCTGGAGTGGGCTGGGAGCGGGGGGCGGATTGGGAAAGGTGTGGCTCAGAAGGACCGTCAGTGGGGCTGGGCACGGCAGGATGGAGCCGCTCTGGGGATAAGGGGCCACGGGGCTGAGAGGAGGGTCCCGAGGGGGCTGGCTCAGGAAAGGAAGGCTGGAGGGGGTGCGTGGTGAGCCCCCTCCAAGCCCTGTGCCCACAGGGATGTGCTGCCCACCTTATGGTCGTGTTTGTCAGGAGGGTGTAGGAGTAGAAGACAGGGTTGTAGGGGATGTCATCTCCGCGGAGGTTGAAGAGCCCTGCCGGGAACGAGAGCTCTGCACCCGCTTGGAGCTCCCGGCCCCGGCCGTGCCCCCAGGGCCCCGTGCCTCCTTACAGGCCGTCTCCTCCAGCCCCGACAGCAGCACGGCCGTGGGGCGCCGCGCGTGCTGCTCCATGCGCTGCCGGATCCCGGCCACCTTGTCCTGCCATCTGCTCCCTGCGGGTCGGGCAAGCTCAGGGCAGGCTCAGGGCAGGGCCCGCCCCAAGCTGGGGGTGCTGTGGGTGAGCTGCGGGTCAGACCTGTGAACTCTGCTGGGAGGCTGTAGATCTCGCTGGAGGAGGGAGGGGGTCTCTGGTCACCCCACGCCTGATCAACAAGGTTGGTCTCGAGGGGGAGCAGGGTCCGGCCGGAGCCGTGCAGAGCCCGGCTGTAGCTGTTCCAGGTGTCTGAGGGGTGAGCAGCCCGCACGTTTGGGCTCCTGGTAAATTCATACCCAGGGGCTGCCCTCCGTGGGCACGGTGACCCCCAGTGTCAGCCAGCCCTACCGATGGAGAAGAGGAAGGGGTCCAAACTGACGTTCCCCTCCGCGGGAACCTCCTTCAGGATCCACGTCGCGATGGACTCGATGGAGGCTGCAGGAGAGAACTGGGTGGCACCGCGAATTTCCGCTGCGTCCCAAGCCACGCTGAGCCCAGAAGAGGCTGTGGCAGGGGCTGGGGGGGTCCCTGGGAGCGGGGGGACTCAGAAGGGCCCCATCGTGCCCCCACTGACTTGTCCTCTGCAGCTCCCAGTTGCAGTCCAGCTCCCGCTCTGCCTGGGTCCAGTAGCGGCTGTCGGTCCACAGGGCAGCCTTGTCCCGCGTCACCACAGCGGTGCCTGGCACGGGGAGGGGGCTGGGGGTCACCTCTTTGTCTGTCCCTGCAGCCGGCAGGGACTCCCAGCGGCTCTCGGGGGGTGGGACCATGCCGTGCGCACGGATCCCCAGGCGGGTGCCAGCCCCGAGCAGCCGCCCGGGGCTTTGGGGATGCCCTCACCTGCGGAGCCGGTGAAACCGGTGAGCCAGCCCAGGCGGGCGTCCCGCTCGGAGATGTACTCGCTCTGGAGCCGGGATGGAGCCGTGAGAGGTGGCTGTGGGCAGAGAGGGGGTCCCCGGGGCTGCGGGGGACTCCCACCTTACCATGTGGGCATCCGTGGAGGGCACGATGTAGGCGTGGGCGCCGTGGGTCCGCAGGATGCCCCGCAGCACGGCCAGGCGCGCCGTGGTGTTGGTGGCCGTCGGTGGCAGGTACTGGTGGCACAGAGAGACGCGCTGGCACTGGGGGGGGCCCTGTGCCCGGGGTGCCAGGGACAGGGACGGGGAGCGAGGCGGGGCTCACCGGCGGCTCCGCGGAGCAGTCGCGGATGTCGCTCCTGGTGGAAGGAGCCCGTGGCGCCCGCCCTGCAGCACAGCCTGTGGACACGGCAGCACCCGGGAACCTCGGGCTGCAGCCTGGGGGCTTGCTGGACCTGTGCTCCCGCCCGGAACTGCAGCAGGCAGCTGTGACCTCGTCCCCAGCCCCAAACCAGCCAGCCGAGCTTGGGGCCTTTTACAAAACCCAGTGGTTTTAGCCCCAGGAATAGTGGATGAAAAGCAAGGCCATCCCCTTGTTCAAGAGGAGGTAAATCTCCCGGTGCCTGTGGGGTCATCACAGAGAGCAGCTGGTGCCCAGCACAGAGCACGGAGGGGCTGGCAGGAGCATCCCACACTGGGGCTGCAGAAGGAGCTGGCTGATGGTGGGGCCGTGTCCAGCTGGACCTGACCTCTGCCCAGGGCTCTTGGCACGGGGTTCCACCGCCACTCCCTGGGCTCTCCATCACCAGCTGGCACCTGGCCTCTCACTTTGGGCCAAGGGCACACAGCTTGGCTCCGCGGGACAATGCATGATGGGGTCATCCTCAGCACGAGAGCTCTTGGGTAGCAGGTGTCTGCACGCTGGGGGTCTGCTCTTACCTGTCACCCGCCCCGGGCCCATCCCTGAGGCAGCTGGGCAGGGTGAGCCCCGTGACACAGTCTGGCTCCTACCCCGGGGTGCACCCACCTCTGCCTCACCCAGAGCTGCGGCTGGGACATCCCACGTCCCCCACATCTGGATCCTGGGGGTCCCCAGCTGTGCCGTCCCACCCCAGCGCCCCTCCTCCCTCTGCCGTACCGTGGAGCAGGAGCGCCCAGGCTGCGATCCAGAGCGGGGGGGACATGGCTGCCCTGGCCGGGAGCGACGGGGCACCGAGGGGACACTGAGAGCGACAGGTCCCTCCTCCTGTGCCTTTGCCCCGGAGGCAGAGGGATGCGGGATGGGAGGGACGAGGCCTCAGCAGACACAGGGTGCGGGGAGCAGGGTTGTTGCCCCTTTGTAAAGTGAATTCTGCTGCTAAATAACAGTAAACAGCAAAATCAGCACAAAGTCCAAAGATCCTGCAGGAGCAGAAGTGGGAGCGTGCCAGCTGAGTCTGGCACCACCTGATGGCCAGGGAGAGGTCAGGGAAAGGCTTTGCTTCCTGAGGAACCCCTGTGTTTTGGGTCTGTGGAGAGCTGGCAGGGGATCTCTGGGGTGAGGGCCAGATGCTCCCCAAGCCAACCAGCCCTCTCCTCCCGCACAGGACATGCAGCCACGCAGGTGGGCACCAGCCCTGCTCAGTGCCCGGGACCAGCAGCTCTGCTGAGGCTGCACAGGGCCCTGTGCTCCTCACGAGGATCCTGCTGGGATGTGCCCTTTGTCCCTCCAGGCCCATCAGCTCTGCACTTTCATGCATCTGCCATGCTAAAACCTCATTATCTTCATCATAAGGAGCCTTGACCCCGAGGCTGTCACTGTGATTGCACAGGTACTTCCTTTAATGACTCTGCTTGTGGAGAGAAGGGCTGGGAGAGGGGCAGACCTGCTGCCACGGGCACTGGAGGTGTCCAGGGATGGACACAGATCTCCAGGGGTGAATGCACATCCCCACCCAGGACAGGTCACGGAGTCACAGATTGGTTGGGTCTGGAAAGGACATTAGAGATCCTCTCGGTTTGCCCCCCCTGCCATGGGCAGGAGCAGCTCCCTCTATTCCAGGTGGCTCCAAGCCCCTTCCAGCCTGGCCTTGGGCACTGCCAGGGATGGGGCAGCCACAGCTGCTCTGGGCAACCTCTGCCAGGGCCTCCCCACCCTCACAGGGAAGATTTTCCTCCCTCTGTCTAATCCACACCAACACTCTTTAATTTAAATCCACCCTGCCTTGATCTGTTGTAATGAGCCCTGCCAAAACATTTGTCCTCACAGATTGATGTCCCCACCCTCCCAGAGCACTTCCTACAGGATCACTGCTCATCACAGCCCGTGAGGATCTTTGGGATGTGACCCCCTCTGCCTGGGCCTGGGGTCCCTGCACCCCAGCTGCCACAGGCTCAGCTCAGGCTGGACAAAGCTGGATCCGTGTGGGGACCACGACCCCTCGGAGCTGCTGCCTCTTCCCAGTGGCACTTCCTGGCCTGTTGGGCACACAGGTGCTTAGCCCGCCCTTGCAGTGACTGTCTGGCTGTGTCACACACTGGCTGTGTCACTGAACTGTCCCGCTGTGTCCCCTCACTGTGCAGTGTGTCCACGCCTGCCTGCCCAGCAGTGTCACCATTCCAATGGCCGTGACACCGCTCCGCCTGTCCAGCTGTGGCACCGGGACCCTGCTCACCACGAGGTGGCACCAGGACTGCGCCGAGGAGCCGCAGACCGCTGCCCGTGTCCCACTGTCCTGTTCCGTGTCCCACTGTCCTGTTCCTAACCTGCAGCTCCGGGGGGACCCCGGCCATCTGCTCCCTGCGGCTGAGCCCTGACCGCTCATGTCAGAATCTCTCGGGCTGTGTCTGGCATCACCCGCTGGTCCCCGCTCTGTGAGAGGAACCCAGGAAGGGACAGGGCGGGGTCCCCATCAGGGGCAAGACAGGGACAGGTGGGAGAGGACACCAAAGCTGCTGTGATTGCTACGCAGTTTCCCAAGGATGCCCTGGGGACAGTCAGACGGCACTTCGCTGCCATCCTGTTCATTAGCGAGAGGCGTTCATGGGGTTTCGTCTCCCTGCCTGGTTCCTGCCGGGGCCGGGGGTGGGGGCTGCCCCCATCACCCCAGCACTGCTGCATCCCCGGGGGTCCCACGGCCAGGCCCCCTCCCCCTTTATTCCTGCCCTTTGAGCTGCACCCTGCGGTGCCCTCACACCCGGCGCCATTCCCGGTGCCATCCCCCGGTGCCATCACCCCCTCCCGGCCCAGCCCGGGTGCCACGGGGGGTCCCCGGGGTCCCCAGGGCCGCGTGTCGCTCCGAGCCAGCGTCAACCGGACGAAGCTCCTTGGCTGCCGTGCGTCCGGTGGGGCCCGTCCCTCCCGCGGGAGGTTTCCTCGAAGACGAGCCGGAGGAAGGCTTTGGGGGGACATCCTCCCTTTGTGGGCTATTGTTGGCCTTCCGTCACCTGCAGGGCCGCGGGTGACTCAGGCCGGGGGGACCGCCCGGCAAACAGGACGCGGGGCGGGCGTGCGGCCGCAGGAATGCGGAAGGCGGCGGTGGCACCGGGGCCGTGCCAGGATCCCTGAGGTGCCCTGGCAGGCGGGGTGTGCCAGTGACGCCTGCCCAGGGACGGGCTGGGGCTCCTCCCTGCGCCGCCGAGCTGGGCAGCCGCGGATGAGGCCGCAGCTCCCGCTCCCCCTGAAGAAGCCCCCCCGCTTTGGGGGGTGCATAGCACTGGAGGGGAGCGCTGGCCCCACATTGCGGGGGCGGCAGGAGAACCTGGCTGGGGCCAGAGGCTGCAGCCAGCAGGGCTGGAACAGGTTCAGAGCGTGTGCCCCTCCTGTGGTAGCACAGACGTGTGGGGTGTGACACGTTACCCACACACCGGGTACAGCCCCTCCACACATCCCCCTCCTCCTGCAGCCCCTCCCTGAGCGCTCCCTCACAGCCCAGCGCAGTCAGCAGCCCCTCCTGCAGCCCCCCGTACCCCCACACCCCACACAGCTCCTCCTGCAGCCCCCCCGTGCCTCCCTTTGCCCCCACACCCTGCCTGGGCCTCCCCCGGCTGGCAGGGCTCCCTCGGGTGCAGTTGTAGTTGTGATCCACCTTTCTGAGGGCTGGTGACCCCACCTTTGTGGGGGCTCACCCTGGCCAGGTGCCCCCAAAGCTGCTGCATCACTCCCTCTTCAACTCAGCAGGGAGGGAAAATGCAAGGAGGAGATCGAGCGAAGGACCAGTACATCACCAGATGCAGGCATGGGTAAAATAGACTAAATTTGGGGAAATTTATGGAATTTCATAAAATAATGGAATAATGCAATGGTCTGGGCTGGAAGGGAGGGACCTTAAAGCCCATCTTGTTACAAGCTCCTGCCATGGCAGGGACACCTTCCACTATCCCAAGCTGCTCCAAGCCCCATCCAACCTGGCCTTGGACACTTCCAGGAATCCAGGGGCAGCCCCAGCTTCTCTGGGCACCTGTGCCAGGGCCTGCCCACCCTCACAGCCAAGAATTTCTTCCTAATATCTGATCTAAATCTCCCCTTTTATATATTTATCACCAATCAAACCAGAGCAGGGTAATGAGAAAAAAACCCAAACCTTAACCTCTTTTCCCATCTCTCCCTTCCTCCTGGGCTCAAAAAAAGTCGTTCCTGATTTCTCTCCCTTATCCCCTCTGCAATGGTGGCTGTGGCAGTTCACCAGACCCCTCTGCAGACGCTGCCTGCCTGGGGGGCTGGAGGGGACAGTGAGCAGGCAGGACAGGCCCCTGCCTCCGTGGGTGCTGGGGAACAGGGGCACTGGGAGGGGCTGCGTGAGCCAGGAGGGTCCCAGAATCTGAGGATCATGCTGGGAGAGGGGTCCCAGGACTAGGGTGGAAGGGGACATGCTGTGTCCAGGCTGTGCAGGGGTCCCAAGCCAAGCTGGCCGCAGTGTTAGGGTCTGGGGGCCATTCTGGGTTTGGGGTCCCAGCACCATCCGGGGTAGGGAGTCCTGGACCAGGCTGGGCTGGGAGCGGATCCCGTATTCGGGCTGGGGCGCTCTCAGAGCACTGGGGGCGCCATGAGGGCACTGTGGGCGGAGAATGCCCCGGAGGATGCAGCGGGAGGGGATCGGGCAGCAAACCGGGACCGGGGGAAGCCCGCGGAGGTGTCCCGGGGCGGGGCGGGGCAGGGCGGGGGGCGGACGCCTCCCCCCATCCCGGGGCCAGATGACGGGAGGCGGCGGGGCCGGGCCGGGCTCTCACCGCCTACAAATGCGGCTCCCCCGGCGGCCGCCCCGCCGCCCCCCGCCGCCCCCCGCCATGGCCGCGCCGCGCCGGCTCCTGGCCCCGCTGCTGCTGCTGCTGCTGCTCGGGCTCGTCCTGGCCGCCCCCGGTGAGAGCCGAACACCCGCGGGGACCCCACGCCGGCAGCAGGGCGTGAAGGGAGGGAGCGAGGAAAGAGAGAACCGAGGGGACCGCGCCGGGGTGGCCGCGGGTCGAGGGGCTCGGGGGAACCGGCACCCCGCCCGCACCGCCGGGATCCGCCGCCGCTGGGCTGGGGAAAGACAAAGCGCTTTCTTTGGAGCCAAAACCCTGCCGGTGCCCGTGCAGAGCGGGAGCGTCCGGAGCCGCGGTGACAGCCCCGGGCATCGCCGGGTCCCGCAGCCGGACCCACGCGGGGCCCCGCCTGCCAAGCGAGCCCGCGGGGCTGCCGGGACAGCAGCTGCGGCCAAAGCATCCCCGCCAGGCACCCGGGGTAGCGGGACCTGGAAGTCCTCAGGGAGCAAAGCATCCCGGCCAGGGGCTGCAGGGCCCCGAGGGAATGGAACCACTGGAGCACCAGCACCAGGCACGACGGGGATACGGAACCGGCTCGGGGTGAAGGGCTGAGTGTCTCGGTGGCACAGAGAGGAGGGTGGCTGTGGGGAGGGCTGGGGCCGAAAGCAGAGGCTGAGCAGCCCCATGCCCCGCTGCTGGCCATGTTTGGCACAGGTGGCCGGGCCGTGCCGGCACAGGAAGCGCTTGGCACTGATGGCTCTCGTTGGGGACAATGCAGAAAACCGGCCGGCGCAGGGCCAGGCAGCCGCACGGTAGTGCTGTCCCTGTGCTGCGTGCGGGGACACGTGGCTGACGCTGTTCCTCATCTCCTCAGGGCCGCTGGCGAAGGCGCCGGACGGGAAGGATGCCCAGGGCGGCCTGGCCCGGAGGCTGCTGCGGCCGCGGGGGGCACGGCGCGGGCCCGGCCTGCGGCCCGGGGCCTGGCGCAGGACCCGGCGGCCCCGGCCCCGGCTCAACCACAAGGGCCCCATGCCGTTCTGAGCCAGGTGAGGTGCAGGGGGGCACGGGAGTGCGGGGAAACGCGGGACGGTGCCGTGAGGGAACTCATTAACTTGGGCTTGCTCTCGTTGCAGGGCTGCCACCGGCCTTCCACGGACACGGCTTCCATCGCTCGCACCGTGTTCTCGCCTGATCCGCTCATCCTCCGGCCCGGAGCCTGGGGCTCCCCCTGTAAGCCCTGGGCCGGCCCCACCTTCTCCCGGCGGCTGGCCCTGGTGGCCCCGGTGCCATGTCTGGCGCCGTGGGTGCGTTCTGCCCCTCCTCACTGCCTCGCAGGGCCGGCTGGGTCGGGGCTGCCCACAGAGGGGCCAGGGTTGCCACGATGCCCTGTCCCGGTGGGCACGGAACTGGCTCGGGCATTGGCCCGCTGGGACCACAGGCTTTGTGCAAAGCACTTTGTCAGGCAGAGCAGCTTCTCCTCAGGGGTGTGTGATCTCCCTTGGGGTCCTGCCCCAGCCCTGTCTGTCACCCCCATCCCAGGGGGAGCACACAGCTTGTCCTGGGTCTATTTATTCCCATGGTGCTCATCCCACACCCTGGTGAGTTGCCCTCCCTTTCCCGCTGGCAGACTCACCTCGTGGTGGAGTGGGGTGCCCACCCAGGACACGCTGTGGGGCCCTGGGCCCCTCTGCTTCATGCCATGGGACAGTAGCAATGGGGGGGTACTGGGGTCTCTGTCAAGCTCTGCCACACACCAAAGGAGGGGCCCTGGCTCTGAGCTGGTCCCTGCTGATTGTCTCTTGTGTCTGTAGAGATTTATTCCATGTAAATACATCTTTATAATAAAGAGTTATGATTATTAACTCAGTAAATGCTGATTTCTGGAAGGGCAGGTGGAGGTTGCTCTCCTGCTGGAGGGGAGGGATCTCAGGTCCCTCTGCTGCCTCCTGGGGCTGTCTATAGGCACTGGGGGTCATGGCTGGGGCCATGGCAGCCCCTTTCCCAGCTCAGTGATGGCAAAGTGCTCAGCAAGGAGTGAAGCCATGTGCTGAGCCTGTGGAATTGGCAAGGAGGGTGGGAAAACAGAGGTCAGAGGGGCTGGGAGATGGAGGAGGGCATGCTGGAAGGGCACAGGGATGCTGGTCTTCCTGGGCATCCCTGTCCCTTGTGTTTCAGTCACTGCTATCCCTGGCATCCCTGGTTCTGGTGTGCCTATCCCTGGTATCCCTGGCATTCCTCCCCTTCATGATCCCACCCCACGGGGCTGGGTGTGAGCAGGACCCATATGGGGGGTAGGGGGGTCAAAGGGATGGGGACTGAGGGTCCCAGTAGGACCCTGCAGATGGAGAGGAGGAGCTGAGCCCTGCAAAGGGATGGGACCCACGGGACAGGACATCCCCAGCTGAGCCCTGCAATGGGATGGGACCCCAAGGGACAGGACACCCCCAGCTGAGCCCTGCAAAGGGATGGGACCCACGGGACAGGGCACCCCCACCTGAGCCCTGCAAAGGGATGGGACCCACGGGACAGAGCACCCCCAGCCGTGGCTGGGACGCTGGGAGAGGGGGTGCCCTCTCCAAAGCCCTGACTGTTTGCAGGGGGCTGCCCACGTCCCGGCACGGGGCTGCGGGTGGGGGTCGGCAGTGCGGCGGGGAGGGGGTTAAGGGGCTGAGGAGGAGCGGAAGGGCTGCAGCTGCGGGCTGGGGAAGCTCCGGGACCCAGCTGGCCTCCATGAGCTCATCCGCCGGGAGCGGGAGGGATGCGCTGCCCGGCCCCGCGCCAGCCGCCGCGCCCGCCGCACGATCCGTGACCGCCGCCGGCCGCGGGGCCCTGCGAGCCACGGCTGCCCCAGTGCCAGCTGCCCCGAGAGACCCTGCCACCCCCACCCCCACGCGGCTTCACGGCCACCCCACGAGTTACTGCCAGTGCCCCCAGGATGGGCTGGGCGGGTGGGCGAGGGTCGCCTGCCCAGGGCCCAGTCCTGTCCTGGGGCAGGACATGGTGCCCCAGGCACAGCCCCCCCCAGCTGCCCCCAGCTCCAGCTCTGGGATGTTGGGGGGTTATTGTTCCTCCACTGCCAGCCTACAGTGCTGCTGCTACTGGTTTGAACTGGGAGGGCTCTCCCCCTGCACTTCAAATTGCCCCTCCATGCCCGTGCTCTGCCTCCCCAGCTGCAGCACTGGTACCTTGCCCAAGAGATGTGGTGAGCTCCCTGCCTGGGCACGGGCAGGACTGGCAGCGGGGGGCCCAGCAGACCCTTGGAAGAACTGCTGTGGCCATGGCAGCAAGGCAGAGATGTCCCATGTCCCCCAGGCATTGCCCAGCCCCAAGTGCTTGGGCTGCAGCCAGGGGCGGCACAGCTGGGCCCTGACCCCAGCCCTCCTGCACCAGCCTGAAAGGAGGAGGCCAGGGAGCACCTCCTGGCTGGGCTCTGGCCAGCCTGGAAGGAGGAAAAGGCTTCTGGGCCGGGAGACCTAAGGAATCTCTGGCTCTTCCTGGCCTGGCTGGCTGCCCACAGGCAGGTGGGAGCTGCTGAGCTCGGCCACGCTCCCTGTGCCTCGTGTGCCACGGCACTGCCAGAGCTCCTGTACTGCAACAGGAGGGGGGCAGAGTGGGCAGTGGGCACAGGGGCAGTGCTGGGGACACGGGCAGAGGCACGGGGCAGTCCTGTCCCACCTGCTGTGCAAGCAGGGTCTGTCCTGGCAGGGCAAAGACGGGCTCTGCCAGGTCGCAGCTCACTGAGCGAGAAAAGAGGGATGCCAGGGGCACAGGGAGAGAGAGCGCTGAGCCCTGTGGTCCTTGGGGACCTCTGGATGTCCCCAGGGGGGACAGGAGAGCTCACTGCCCACCTAGGGCTGGCAAGGGATGTTCAGTGTGGCTGTGGGACAGCATCAGCTCCTCCAGCACCACCACCTGGGTACCACCAGCATCCCCCAGTGCCCATGTTCATGGTGGGCTGATGCATGAGTGAGACCCCCGGAGCTGCACCCCAACAGCCTCCAGGGTCCCCCACAAGGATCCCTGCACCCTCCTGAGGAGGAGGACGGGCAGGCCCAGGCTCTGTCCCATCCCCAGGGAGCATAAGAGCTTCCCTCTCGCTCCGGCATTTCCGCCGGCAGTGGCAGGAATGCGGTGGCCGCGGGAACAATGCCGGCACCTAGCGCTGGTCACCTCGGTGACAGCACGGGAGCAGCTGCCAGGCACAGCCCTGCTCCCAAGGAGCCGGCAGGAAGCAGATGGAGATGACACCGGCCGCCATTTCCTGCAGCAGGACGTGCGGCTTTCTCCAGCACGCTGCCCTGGCTGGCCCAGCAGGGCCTTGGGCACACAGGCATCGCTGCTCTGGGCTGCCAAAGCCCTGTGCCACACACGGGCACCAGCACCCTGCTGCCCCCGGCCGGACCCAGTGCCACCTCCACCCTGGAGGGGCACATGCCACTACCCACTGTGGGATGGGCACTGGGCTGCAGTGCCAGCACATCAGGGGCGCACCCAGGAGCTCAACCAGCAGGAACCAGCGGCATGGGACCTTCTGCCACTGTCTCCAGCTGTGCCCAGCACACTCCTGAACTGGCTGGGAGAGAGCCCAGCCCTCAGCTGTCCCCAGAGTGAGCCTGGAGCTCCAGGCAGGGCTCTATGACAGTGCAGAAGTGCATGAGGAAGGGCAGGTGTGCCCTGCACAGCCCCCAGGCCTTGCACAATGAAGGTTTATTTGGAACGAACAGTTTCCCAATAAATTATGTAATTTAAAAATTTTAAGGATAAGAAAAAGGCAAAAGGGAGGGGAGCCTGCAGCAGCTCGGCCAGTGCATGGGGACCACAGGGCCACACGATACCCTGGGCCGAGCCCAGGCACCAGTGGGGGCTCTGTGACCACAACCTCCTCCCCTTGGCTTTGGCCTCCCTCACCTGAGGCCACATGGCCCCACAGGCCTTAGTGTTTCAGTGGGACAGGCCACTCTTGCACCCTCAGTCACCAGCCCCAGGACTGTCTCCTCAGCCAGCTGTGTGACCCTTGCACAGCAGCTCCCATGCACAGCCCCCCAGCTGCTTCTCTGGCCCCTGAGGAGCATTTGTGGCTCCTTTCACTCCCTCAAAACCCACAACCTCTGCTAGCACCCCAGGAAGGAGACAATGGACTCCATCTAGAGGCACCTGGTGACCCAGCCTGTCCTACCTCCACACTGTGGGCTGGGTGAGAGGGACAGGGGTCCCATCCTGCTCCAAATGCACAGGGCAGCCCAGGAGGAGCAGAGGGCAGCTCATGGCTCTACCTGACCCTGGTCACTGCGAGCCACCCACCATCCTGTGTCCTTGGGGGAAGCTGGGACAGGGAAGGGAGAGGAAAGTGAGGGCAGAGTGGGGGGTGCAGGGACAGACTTGTGTGCTGGGGCCCTGTGTCCTGGGAGGGAGGGGAGAGGGGAAAGGCCATGCTGAAGGGGAGAGGCCAAATGTCCAAACAACCTTCCTGGGTCAGCACGGTCCATAGCACAGTGATGGCATCGGGGCTGGCACGGCTGTGTGGCAGAGGGTGGCACACGTCCCACAGCAGTCTGGGGTGACGTACACACCAGCACACATACCTGGCACTGGAGGGACGCAGAGTGCCACGGCCTCCAAGAGCACCAGCCATCCCCACCTTCCTCTACAGCAGCTCTTGGGAGATGGAGGTGACACAGAGAGAAGCGTGACCTGGCAACTGGTGATACTGCCACGGGACGATGGGTGCTGGCACAGTGCTCGGGTATCGACAGATCCACCTGGCTCCCAGGGGAAGCTGGAGGCTCCAGAGGTGGATGGCAGTGCAATGAGCGTGCAGGTCCTCTGCAGCGTGGGGCATGGCGTGGCAAGGAGGGGGAACTGTCCCTTCCCACTGTAAACACGGCACTTGGAGAGCTTCGAGCCTTTACCCCTCGCGGCTGTCAGAGGCCCGGCCGGAGCGCGGGCCCGCCTTTGGCACACGGCACGAGTCACTCCTCGTCCCCGCTGAGCAGGAAGCTGTAGAGGAAGTTGATGGCACGCTGGCGGTCCTGCTGGCTCTGCCTGGCCATCAGGTTGGGCGGAGGGCGCAGGAGGAGGCTGGAGAACAGGGCAGCTGTGGAGGCAGGTAGAATCAGTCACTGGTGAGGAACGAAGACCTTGGGATGCACACAAGAGGCTGGGATGGAGCGAGGGCCGCAGAGGAACCACACTCACCGATCATGGTAGCACTGACGTTGTTGTCCTCCGAGTACTTGAGCAGCTCCCGCAGGAAGGACATCAGGTACCGAAACACGTTGCGGTGGCAGCTCGGCAGCTGAAGGATCACCTGCAAGGAAATGGTGTCAGGAAGCTCTCCCAGCTCCCACTGCTGCAGCCTGGGTATGTGTGGCACTCCGGGTTCCACAGCAACTTACCCACAGCTGCAGCCTAGTACTAATGGCACTTGTGGGCTGTGGCTCCTGGTGACACTGCTTCAAGGAAAGCTGTGTCACCAGGAAAAAGTCCCCAGTGCCCTGTGGCTGCTTCCTGCTTGTTTCCAGTTGGATCTCAGCTCTCACTGTCCCAAAACTTCCCCCTGTGCTCAGGGACATGCTTGACCTGGCCTGCTGCCCCACCAGCTGTTAAGAGCCATGCACAGCCCTCCATGAAGGACAGGAATTGTGGCTCTGAGCAGGTGCTCAAGCCCTCGGGACCAGGGGTGGCTTGGCCCCTCCCTGTTCCCCATGTGCTCACGGTAAGACAGGGCTCACTTGGGGTCCCTCTGGAAGAGCTGCCCCCTCTCCCAGAGCCACTGTGGGCCCCCAGGCAGGGAGCAGGGCCCAGGCAGGCCCAGAGGCATGGCACAGCCCACGGCAGCAGGGGCTGCCCTGAGCCGGCAGCAGACGCACCTGTCGGCACAGCCGGCTGCTGTGGGACCCCTCCAGGCAGCGCTGGTACAGCTCATAGCAGATCACAGGCTCTGGCAGAGCCTCCAGGAAGATGAGGAGAGCTTCAGCCACAGAGTGATTACTGCCCGCTGGAGGGCTGGGAATCAAGGGTCATGCTGAGCAGAGAGATCCCCTCCCTCCCCAGATGCTCATCTCACAGGAGGTCACACAAGTTCCCTGCCTGGCTAACCTCTCCTCCTCCTCCTCCTCCTCCACTGTCCCCCATCCATGAAAAACCCTGCACTGCATTTCCCACCCTCTGGCTGCACAGAAGCCCCCTGCTCCATTAGCTTCTTCTCCAGACCACGCTCTTCAGTACCCCAGCTCCTGCACTTGGCACAGCCCTGCCGAAGCTTCCAGAGCTCCTGGCTGCTTTGGCCAGCACAGATTCAACTTTGAGAGAGGTTGTGGGGGGCCCAAGGGGAGCCCATCCCTGCCAGGAAGCCTGCCAGGTAAAGGTGACAGACAAGCTCTCCCGAGAGTGAACTGTGCCAGCAGAGCTGAGATCCATCACGGAAGGATACGGATTGTCTCGGGAATGCTGGTGTCCAGGCAGTCAATGATCTGCTCCAGCTCTTCCTGCATGCCTGGAGTCTGGAACAGGTCCTCCTGTCAAAAACAGCACAGGGATGGAGTAAGTCACCTTCCCCACAAAGGCTGAGGCACATGGTGACTCCCAGTGAATGGTGAACCCTGGGACACCCAGCCAGTGCTTTGAGCACAAGGAAAAGCCTTGCCCTGTAAACACCAAACTGGAGCTGACCACCAGGTGGGTGTGAGGAACCAGGCCACCAGGAGAGCTCCAGTGTGGCAGAGGCCCCCTCCCTCACCCTCCCTCTCACCTGGTGGAGGGCATGCTTGAATAGGTGGTCCACCAAGAGCCAGATCTCCTTTGGCACCTGCAGCGGCACCTCACTTGCTTCCTCACTGTCCAGGGAGCCCATCTGCAGGATGGATTTCTCCTGGGGAGAAAGCACACAAGGGCTCAGGGAAACCTCAGCCCCTTCTGCCTCACTCCCTTAGTCACTGGTAGGGAAAACTGGGACAGGGAAGCAGCAGGACCCTGGGGTGCTCCAGCCCTGAATCACTTCCACAGCACCAGCCATTGCCCCACAGGTCCTGGCTCCTCTCCCTTTGGCTGCCCCCTGGAACAAGCTGCCCGGTCTCTGCAGCAGCCCCAGCCCCCTCAGACCCCCAGCAGGTGGCTCTGGCTGCCCACGGTGCCCTGGCCCCATCCCAGCTCCCACCCTGCAGCCAGCAGAGGCTGGCACCCAGCCAGTCCCTGTGCTGGGGGAGCTGCCACGTGGGGAGCCCAGCCCTGTCCCCCCCAGCCCACGCCTTCCCTGCCCCCGGGTGCTCCAGCCACGGCTGCTCCCAGCGCTCTGCAACCGTCCTGACTCCTGAAGCTTCTTCCTCCATTTTCCCAAGGAGAGCTCTCACTGAGTGCAGGCCACCACTGTCACAGTTCCTGCTTACTCCTGTGGAGCAGCTGACGTGCTCCATGGCTCAGATGTCTCCATCACATCAAGCTTTAACCGGATCCACGTCCTTGGCTTGATTTTACTCTCACTTCACGAGGACGCCATGCCCAGCACTCCCAAAGCACCCAGGAACCAGCACAAGCAGGAACACAACCCCGCCACCAGCAGAGGAGTCCAAAAGCCACACAGAAAGCACCTCACACCAGCTGAGGCAAAACTGCCATGGCTGTCCCTGCAGCACACACAGCCACTGACAGCAGCCAGGGGCGGCTTCCCTGCTATGCCCAGAGACACACCAAGCTGACACAAGCCCTGGTGGCACGGGCAGTAGCCCCAGCAGCCACACAGCACAGCTCTGCCCTGCACAGCACCAGCTCTGACCCTGCCAGCAGATGAGGAGTCACGGCTGCACAGCTGCCTCGCTCAGCCAGATGCACTGGCATGGTCGGGCAGCAGCATGTCAGGCAAGAGCATTACAGAATTCCTCTAAAAGGGAAAGGGGGAGAGCTGCAGACCCTCTCCCAGGTCTGTGGACACTCTTCCCAGGCTGAGGCTCTTCTACAGAACTCCCGTGTCAGGGCATCACTGGAGCCAAGCGCTGGAGCAGCCCTGTGCATGACTGGGGGAGCTGTGGAGGCCCCCCTACAGGGGATCCCAGGTGTTCAGAGAAGAGGAGAAGGCTCCAGGTGCCTCGGGGCAGACGAGGAGGAGGAGGAGGAGGAGCAGGGGGAGGAGGCGGGCGCGCCTTGGCCGGGCCCCGAGCGCCCTCTCCTGCCGCGTGTGAGGAAGGGAGGCACGCCTCGTCCTTCCCACGGCAAGATGCTCCCAAAAATCAAAACTCCTCCCTTCTCCTCTGCCAGGAGGGAGTATGGGAGCTTCATGAGGTTAAACACCCGAGCTTGATCCCCTCTTGGAGAGGAAACATTCCTTCCCTCTCCTGTTGTGCTCTGCCACTGTGCCGACAGCCCAGAGACGAACAACTCCCCCAGACTGGGAAGCCGCTGCAGAACCAGCTCGAGCAAGTTACAAATGTCAGAGCCAGCGCAGGGAGAGTTAATGACCATCCCCAGCATCTCCCACTTGTTCTCCCAAGGAAGTTTGCCTTGCTTAGCTCCAGCACCAAGCATGGGTGCCAAGGGAAGCAGTGATCCCGCTCGGGCATTGTGGCCATCAGAGCAGCAGTCCCAGCTCCACTGCTTGGGGAGGCACAGAAACATCCACCTCCTGCACAACGCCCTCCCTCGGCCTCCACAGGGACACAACCAGATGGAAGGAACAAAAGACCTGAGTTTCCTCCTCCAGCCCTCTTCTCACAGGTCTGAGAGGATGCTGTGGTGAATCCCTCCTCGTGGTCAGAGGTATGTCAAAGGCTGCCAATCTTTTTTGGGAATATCCAGCACTGCTGTTAGGATCAAGAAAGGAATTTTTTTCCTCCCAAAGCAAATTTGATGAGCTTCAACACTGCAGTTGGGCTTGGCTCTGGGGTCACTCTATGCTTCTCCATGCCCTCATCCAGCCCACAGCTGTGCTAAGAAGCTTCGCTGGCAGCCGTGTCCCCTCTGTGCTCCCCTCCCCTTCCCTCTGCCACAGAAAACAAAGGAAAAGCTCCCGTTCTTTACAAACACACCACTGAGAAGCGGACTGCTAAGCAGCAATTGCTCGTGTTACCTTTTCTAAGAAGCTGTCTTCTTCCTGAGAGCAGCAGCAAAGAGAGGAGAGGAAAAAGTGTGGTTAAGAGGGAGAAAGCACTCTTGGATCAACTCTTGTGATTAAGCAGAAGCCTAATTTGCATTACAAGAACCCACTGAACACCAGGTCCTTCACACATTTTGCTGACACGGCCAAAGTTAAACCTGTGGTGAGAGATTTGCCTGCCAATTAACAACAATCCTGCTCATATGATGCACAGCCTCATCAGGATTTCTGGAAAGCCCTCCAAGGGGCTTAGACAGCACTCTTCACTGGCTGGGCCATGGGCAGGTGAGATGTGTCCACCAAGAAGTTCCCTAGTCACAATCACTGTCCCTACATTATTTCAGCCATCTTCCCTTGTGACCAGGCCAGAGATAAAACGTTCCCTGGGCTAAATCTGTGTTTCTGAGTGTGTGGCAGCTGTGGAGCTCACAGGGCCCCTAAGCAGCTTTCGGTACAGTCAGGGAAATGAGGGTTTGTGCTCCAAGCCGGCTGCTGCTGCTGCAGCCTAAGAGCATTAGCATTGCACAGAGAGGAGTGTGCCAAGCCCTCAGCATCCCCAAACAGCCATCCCTGTAGAGCCAGGGCCGGCTGGACACTGCTCATAGGTCTGCAGGAGGAACAGAAGCAGGCTGTCCATGCTGAGTCCTGGCAGATTGACCTTTTGGGCTGGGAACAGCCCCAGCGCATTGCCCGGCGGAGCTGGGAGCAGCTGCAGCTCCCAGGGCACAGGGACACCAGGAGGGAGGAGCATCTCAGGGTCCCCTGTGGCTTCTGCAGTGCCTGCTTCCTCTGGAGCCTCCCTGAGTTCTAACAGAGCCACAACAGACTGTCCTCTTCCTGAGAACAGCTTGCTTCCAACCGGAGCTGGCACAGGTTTCTCTCCGGAGGCACAGGGGGAGGGACACACTCTCAGGTTTGGGAGGGCAGACAGCCACGTGCACGTTTTGTAATGGGTGAGTCATGTTCACCTCACCCCCCAGCCTGAGCCTGGCTGCTCATCTCTCCACAGAGTCACAGAGTGGTCTGGGTTGGGAGGGACCTTAAAGCTCATCTCATTCCACTCTCCTGTCATGGGCAGGGACATCTTCCACTATCCCAGGTTGCTCCAAGCCCCTTCCAACCTGGCCTTGGACACTTCCAGGAATTGGGCAGCTCTGGGCAAACAGTGCCAGGGCCTCTCCACCCTTTCAGGGAACAATTTCTCCCTAATGTTGAGCCTTCGGCACGATCTGCTCCACAAGACTCACCTGCCCCTGACAGGGGTTCTTCAAGAGGCTTTTTAAAACCCAAAATAGGATTCCAAGAAATGATCAAGGATGAGACACTAATACTGAAATCCCAAAGGAGAGGTGCTCAAGTGACAGCAGCCATGTCAGCGTCTCCCTCCTTGGAGAACCAGGAAAGCCATTCCCAGACAAACTCCCACCTGCACGGTGCTATCCTGCACCCACCTACCTCAGCCCCTCAGAGACTGGATCTCCAGACCTCTCTCCACTGAAACAGACAGAAAAAGTCTAGCCAGGCTGAGGAAGATGTTTGGTCCAGTGAAGGATAAGCCCATGTAAGTGCAGAAGGTTCTCAATGCACACACACTGCCAACCTCACACAGCCTGAGCAGCACCAAAACTCAGGGAACTGCACCCAAATGCTCCAGCTTGCAGGGCAGGCAGCACCACTGGCCCAGGCAGTAAGTGCTAAGCTTGCTCTGATTCCAAGGATTTCTCAGCTCACAGGTAAAATCAGAACTAAAAAACTTAAAATATGCCCCCATGCCTATAAGGAGAGCTGTGTCCCTGCTGCAGACACTGGGGCAGGTGCTCCTTGCTGACTGTTTTGCCTGCTTTATTTCTAGATGTTTCACTGAGTAGCAGGAGAAGGAAATCTATAGATGGAAGGAGAAGCAGCCTCAGTGGACTCGTACAAATCTAACAGTGTGTTCTGTGAGGGCAGAGCCAAGAGCCTGGGCCCAAACTCCTCTCTATCAAGCAAGAAGTTGGTGCTGAACTGGAAAAAGCAGGTAGAAAAGCAAACGAGGCCAGTGAAATGTTCCAGACCCACTTCTAGAACAAGACTGACAATAACCAAATCCTCAGAAATCTGAGGAGCCTGAAGCCTGGATCGGTTGCTTGACCTGAGGAGGCAAACACTGTATCTTGCCACCTGCATCCTGCCTAGCCTGATTAGTGTGTTAAAAAGTCAAAACTCTCATATAAAATGGACTCCTCTGTATATTGGACTTGCGAGAAAAGTAGATACCTACAATAAAAGATGGGAACTGGAAGAGGCAGGGAGAGGCACTGGACAACTGCTGAAGGGATAAGAAAATGTGGAAACAATGGGAGTGGAGGCTGGCAAATCTACAGAGGTGGAAAAGCAGCAGCTTACTGGACAAAAAGCCCCTCATGTAAGGGTGAGACTGTGAGACAGGAGAAGAGAGGAAAGATATCACATGGCAGAGAGCCTCAAACAATGAGGCTGAGGTTTCAGGTGGAGAGAAAGAAAGGACTCTCCTGCCTGAACAAGAATGGGGACATGAACTGGCACTCAGGAGCTGCTGCACCTCACTGGAACATGGCCAGGTAAGGCAGTAAGGAGAGATGAATGAAACCAGCCTGGAAATCAGAATTACATCCCCAAAATGGGACAACCCCAGAAACAGCTGAGAGTACCCAAAAAACAAGAAGTGAATAGGGCACCACTGCACCCTCTCCCATGCACACAATGAGCTGTGGGAGAAGGAAAATTGATGCTGGGGGCTGGCATAGGCTGGGAAGAGGAACAGTTTGCAGCACCACAGAGAGATCTCTCCCTGATGAGCTATCTCTCACCCGAGGCATTATCTCTCACTGTGGTTGGTGTGGGAGGAAATGGCCAGAGAGGCTGTGACATTGCTCATCTGCTGAGCTGTGTCCTTCAGCACCCCACACCCCACACTTTGGTCCTTCTGCTTCTGCTTGCTCCTTCCCCTGAGCAGTGGGAACGTATCCAGAAGGAAAAGGCCTCCAAGGCACTCACCAAAGCAAAAGAAGCCCATATACCTTGGATGAGAGGACCCTAATCACATCTCTTATGACACTGCAGTGCCACCCAGCTGAGCCTGCCAGCACCAGTAACACCAACATGAGGTGCTGGGATCACTTTTTCATCCCATCAAACAATATTCAGATCCCCCTGAGAAAAAAGGGATAAAGTACAGGCTGTCAAAACCCCTGGCCGTGGTAGGCAGGGAGAATAAAAGAGCACCTCAAGCTCTGTGAAGTCACTCATCTCAGAGCCAGCACAGACAACCTGAGCTGCAGGTACTGCTCCTGCTTTTGGGAGCAATCAGGAGGGAATCAGGCTTCTCTGGGTTAGAAGAGCCGCTTCAGAACTCACCAGGTCTATGAGTTTGGTGACTGGAACTTCTCGGATGGGTCGCTTCATCCGGCACAAGGCCTCGAGCGAAGTGCCAAAGCAGCTGGGCAGGTAGGTCCCACTGATGGTCAGGAAATAGTCCTTCCCTCGGTCCAGGTGCAGGACAAGAATATCCTCAATTTTATCCTCGCCAGAGTTCAGGAGGGTGACTGAGTCCTTGCTGACGTACACGTCCAGGGAGATCTCTGTGCTCTCATCTGCAACACACTGCAGTGCTCAAGAACACACAGACACTCTCCAAAAGGGATGATGGGGACAAACATACAGTGGAAGGGACAAAGGCCACAACAGAAAAGACAGACAAGACTGATGGCAAGGAAGGTGGGACACAGGAAAGACAGGAAGGACTGAATGGAGATGGGATGGGGGGGTCTACAGCACTACACTCACCTGGCTCCAGGTAACCTTCACAAGGCTCAGCCCGAAGCCATGGCTTGCAGTAGTGGGTGTCATTGAGCTTTGGGATGAAGGAGAAGTGACAGGTGACTTGCCCATTATTGGTAATCTGGAACTTCTGTTTCTGCAGCTGACGGAACTTCACGTTCTCAAACTCGAACTGTAGAGCAAAAAGAAATCTAGTGATATTAGTGGTCAGGATACGGCCCATGGCCAGCCCTCCACAGACTCTGCACTGGCCCCCTGAGGCTGAGAGGAGCCCACCTAATGCAGAATTCCTCACACAAGTCCTGCCAAAGAGCCAAGACAACATGTCCTCGCTAACCCAATTCCTGACCATAAGATAAAGGATAGAGCTCAATTTTCTATAATCCAGTTAATTGAAACAAGGTCTGTGAAAGAAGTTCTGGCACTTTGAAGGTTGCTGTGTTTGGGCAGAGACAGTGATCCCAGTTTCATCCTCACCTCTCTCCTGCTCAGCTCTAGTGAAGGAAGAAAGTCATTCTCCATCCTGTCCATTATACGAACAATGTCTTCAAACAGCTTCCGATACTTCTGCTCATCCACAACCTTCACCTGTGGGACACAAAAAACACTCAACGAAACTTCTGACTGGCCTTCACAGGAACTCTCCTGATCATGAGTGAGCTGCAGAAGTGAACTATTTCTCTAAGCACTTGCTTCTGTAGCTGCAAGGCTGAGAGAGTTCACACACATGTGCGCAGTCCCAAGCTGCTTCTAAAACTTCACACAGATTTCACCCCTGCAGGTGTTACCAGGGTCTGTCTGGCCACTGGTCACATAACTGAGAGATCACTGGAGGCAACCTCTGTGAGACAACAATGGCATGCTGCAGCATTCCTCGTGATTGTCCAGAGGGAAAGGAGAAGAGCTTTTCTTTAAATAGACTCAGCCTATTCCACTCAGCGCAGGTGAGGTATTGGAATAGGAATCAAGACACACCGCAACAGTGAGGCACACCTGAAGTGCTGTGTCTGGTTCTGGGTTCCCCAGTACAGGAGAGACATGGAGCCCCTGGAGTGGGGCCAGCAAAAACTACAGAGATGCTAAAGTGCCTGGAGCATCTCCCTTACAGGGAAAGGCTGAGGGGGCTGGGGCTGTTCACCCTAAAGAGGAGACACAGCTGAGAGGGGCTCTGTCTGTTCCTGACTGCAGGGAGGGCTCAGAGCAGGGCCCAGCCTCTGCTCTGTGGGGCCCAGCAATGGCACAAGAGACATGGGCAGGAACTGATCCCAAGAAGTTTCACCTGAATGTGAGGAAGAACAACTTCACTGTGTGGGTGACAGAGCACTGAAATTGAATTCCCAGAGAGGCTGTGAAATCTCCCTCAGTGGAGAGAGTCCAGAACTGCCTGGACACAATCCTGTGCCATGTGCTCTAGGATGGCCCTGCTGGAGCAGGGAGATGGGACCCAACAACCCACTGTGGTTGCTTCCAACCTGACCCATTCTGTGACCTGAGCCACCCAGGGAGCAGGAGGTAGCAAAAATGGACATGGAGCGTCCCCATTTGCTGTGCCAAAAAACCCGAATTTGCTGCCACCCTCCACTGAAGCCATCCAGGTGTGAACCAGATGACACATCCGATGCCGGGACAGCCAGGTCCAGGCTGCTGCTGTGTCTCCATGTGGAGGAGGGAACAGCAGGACTCAGGCATTCCCACAGCGGGCACACCCCAGCTGGGCTCATGTGTCCTCTTGCAACAGCCTTAGCAGAGCTGCCCTGACTCTGACACCGCCTCCCACAGCAATGCCTGGAATGCCTGGCAGCGCTGGGATCCTGCCCAGCAAACACACAAACCCACCCCGATGCGGAACAGGGCGCTGACAGGCTTGTGGTCACTGGTCTTGAGCTCCATGTGGCTGCAGTACCGGAGCTGGCTGACGTCCCCTCCTCTCCAAAGGATCCGATCGCACCACGCTGGCACACGACACTTACCACTACAAAGAAAAACAGGTTACCAGGGCAATCCAACAGTCCTATCAAGCCATCCAAGCTGTTCCTCTTCCCAACAAGGCAGCTCCCTCCAGCACATCATCACAGCAGTGATGGCATGAACTCCTATCACTTACCCCAACTTGAATTCTATTACTTCTTCTGCTCTCTCCCCCTTTCCCAATACAGCAGATAAAATTTCCATCCTTTCCAGCACCAGGAAACAAAATAACCCTCAGTCAAGCCCACCACAGCCTGAACCCATGTGTGCTGTGACCCAAGCTGCATGACTTTCTTGTGCTGCCTGACCTTTCTGCTGACAATCCAACCGCACTGCTTATTGTTTCCACTCCAGAAAGTCTACTCAGTGACTACTATTATGTTGTGAAGCCTGAATCCTGGGTTATCCTTCTTCAGATTAATTACTGTGGTGATTCATAAACATGGCAAGTCAGGTTCAATCACTGCATGGTTTGAAAGACCTTCTTGGGAGTTTCTCCCTTTGGAGCAGCCCCTGCAGCAGATGCAGCCGTGTCTGTGGGAGGCACCAAGCAGGAACCACAGCTGCTATCACAGTGCAGCCACCCTGTGGGTGTGCAAGTCAGGGGACAGGGTGACTCAGAGAGCCTGTTTCCTTAGCTCTTCAATTCCTTTTTTATACTGTTTGCCTGTCCCTGGTAATAGAAAAAGGCCCCAGTGCAGGGTCACCTGAGCTCACACTTCACCTGCCTTCATCCAGCGGGATCAGCAGCTACAGAGGTTTAAGGGATGTGCCTACTCAACGTACACAGGGGCTGCTTATTGCAGAAAGCAGGAAAGAAAGGAAGGCCAAACATAACACTGACAGGTATGCACAGTTCTAAGAAGCAGGAAATCAAATTTTGTGAGAAAATGTGTTTCATGACATAGGTAAATACACCCAGTTGCAGCCAGTGTACCTGGAGTCCCAGCGATCTGTTTTAGAGTCATATTTATACGTGGGGATGAATTTAATATCTCCCTCCATGAAATCTGCAAATGCTTTCTTCTGAGTGCGCTGAATATTCAGCTAAAGCAGAAAAAAAAAGCTTTAAAAAGAAAAAAAAACAAACCCAACCAAACCCAAGAAACCCTCCCTTGCCACAGCAGTGTTAGAGAGCAGATCTACAGGCAGAGCAACCGTGGCCTGTGGCCATTCTGTGGGATTCACAGACAACCCCAAACTGCCCCTCAGACCTCACACCTTTAACACACAAGTGGAAAGTTTCCCAAACAGACCCAGTACAAATGGGCACCATACTGCTCACCAGACCATGCAGGCAGCTTCAAGCAAGAGTTAAGGGAAATATTAATTACTAATGCTTTCATCAGTTTTCAGGCTTAGGATTGCCATCATTAATTGCTCCCCACCAATCATTTTAGCAAGAGCCTCCAGGATTGCACTTGCCTGACAACCTGACACCACCCTCCTTTGCTCCTCTCCTCTTCTGGATGTTTTCCTCAGTAAGACCTAAGCTACGGCTGTTTCCTGAACAAAGCTCTGTAGTACAACAAAAGTGAGCTACAGAGGACAACCAACCGAATTTATTGTTAAACTGTGTCAGAGGTGACACTGCACCACTGCTGTTCATGGTTCCCAGGTGCAACCCTTCCCCTGAAAGGGACCTGCCACCAGCTTCTGTGTGCTGCAGGGAAGGGCCGAGCAGGGAAGGCAACAGCACAGAATTCAGGTCAAACTGGCTGAGCAGATTTGGGCTCCAAATCAATACCTCTTTCACAACACTGATCACAGCAGCTTTTGTTGCTGTTACAAATGCTTGTGTTCAGCTTGTGGAGGGAACTCCTGCACTAAGACACAGACTCACTTACACAGTGACTGCCTGAGTTACCCAGTTACCCCAGTATGGACAATTTGGTTTTGTTAGGGGGACGTTGCAGCCAGCACACCCAGAGCTCTGTCAGGGTCCAGTGTCTATGTCTGTGTCCAGACCCTTATTGCAGTGTGCAATGGAATTATGTAGGTTGGAAAAGCCCTCCAAAACCATTGAGTCAAATGGTTCCTCCAGCACTGTCAAGGCCCCAGCTAACCTATGTCCCCACGTGCCACCTCTACATGTCTGTTAAATCCCTCCAGGAATGGGGACATCACTGCCCTTGGCAGTCTGTACCATGGCTGGACAGCATTTTCCATTAAAAAATTTTGCCTAATATCCAACCTGAACCTCTCCTGGCACAACTTGAGGCCATTTCCTCTTGTCCTCCCAGTTGTTACCTGGGAGAAGAGACCAACCCTGACCTGGCTGCACCATCCTCTCAGGGAGCTGTAGAGAGCCAGAAGGTCCCCCTGAGCCTTCTCTTCTCCAGGCTGAGCCCCTGCAGCTGCTCCTCATCAGATCTGTGCTCCAACCCCATCCCCAGCTCCATGTCTGCCAGCTCCTCCCTAGCAGAGGCACCTCCCAAACCAAGATGACCTCCCAGGGATGGGGTGAATGTGAGCGAGTTCACTGACCTGGTCATAAGTCAGCAGTTTCTGAAGTTCGTTCTTGCTGATGAGATTCTTCACTTCACTGGCATCCAGCAGACACAGCCTGTAGTTCAGGTCTCCCAGCCAGATAACAACACTGCAAACAAAGATACACAAACAATCGTGGAATGGTCTGGTTTGGAAATGAGATTAAACCTCATCTTATGCCAGCTGGGCAGGGACACCTTCCACTCTCCCAGGCTGCTCCAAGAGAACAGCACTGACTCTAATGAAGCAAGACCAGTGTTCACACAAAATCCAGCTGGTGTTGAGGCTCTTCTCATATTAAGAAGAGCCATGGTGGAGCTCACTAAGCAAAGTCAGCCTGTCAGCCAGCGGGACAGGTGAGGCATCTGCAGGGTTATCCCTCATTACACCCTGCTTTTACCTGTTGGTTTTTCACTGCCTTTCCTTCAACCAGAGCAGGCCACTGCTGCACCACCTACTGAGCCAAGACTGCCTGACACAGAATTAGCAGGAGCAGAATCAGGGCCCTGGAGGTTACAACCTTTTAGACATTGTTTCCCATCCCTGCCATCAGCCACACCTCACCAGCACCTGCTCCCACCCCGCTCCTCTCCAGGCCTCCAAACAGGCCTACAGCCTTCTTGCTATCAGCAGCTACAGAAGCACTCATGGGATGCACTCTTCACTCCATAAAGGTTTCCTTTAAAGATTAAAATTTAAACCCCTTGCTAGTACCAAAGCTCTTCCTGTTTATAGTCAAACCTCAACATTTCCATTAGTGGATTATCAAGGATAATCTAATCTTGTAAGGTTTTTTTCTGTACTAATCCACTCTACATTTTTGGTTTTTAAATGGTTTAAGTATTAATTACAGAAATACCAACCATTTGTATTCTGTTTAGGCCTGCTGAAAAGGCAAGGAGAGGGACACGGGGCACAGGTGCATAAGGCACTGCAACAAGGAGGTGACCAGTCTGTCTGCAGGAACTGCAGCACACCACAGCCCTTAGGATTTCAAATTATTTTATTAAGCCAGAAAACTTATCTGCATGAAACCTGTTGCTGCAGTTCTGACTTGACTGGGGTTACTCAACACCACTGCCAAAGGGTACAACTCACTCGTGTTTCATGATGTTGAGCTCAGACAGGCAGTCTGAGCTGGGGATCAGGAAGCTCATCCGGGCACAGATGTCCTTGTAGTCCTGGTTCCGACGCTCAAAGTCCTCCACGTGGGCAGCCAGGTGGGAGTTGACAACACAGAACGTGGTGTTGTAGAACATGAACCTGATGGCCACACCACCCTTGTTGCCCTAGGGACAGGAGGGACCAGTGGGGAGTGGGTGGCAGGTGAGAGGACTGGGATGGCACAGGTGAACCAGACCAGACTGTGCCACTTCTTGCACGGACACAGGGAAGCAACAAGCTGGCCTTGGTGACTCACCATCTTTCCCATGACTCCTGTGCCCACAGACTCTGTCACAATCTCTCTGATATTGCTCAGATGATCCTTCTTAGCAAATATGAGCAACATCATCCCAACCAGGCGGACCATTTGCACCTGCAAAAATAAACGGGATCCTGAATTCCCAGAGAGGCAGTGGGAATGCAGCTCTGATCTGCTCTGCCTGATGCTCTGCTGCTCTGGCTCTCCCTGTTCCTCATGTTCTCTACTCAATCCCTAATTGCAACAACAGAACCTAAAGGATCTCCTGTCCTGAACAGCAAGGTTCTTGGGGTCCATCTGTTTCTGCCCAGGAGCTGCCAGCAGTGCTGAGCCCACTGCATTCCCTACTCTGGTTCCTCCCTACAGCAGGGTGGGCAATGAGAAACTGATAATAAATGCCCAGCAAGTTTGTGACTCGGGGCTCAGCCCTTGCCAGGCCCAGGGCTGGGGCTGTCCTGAGGCTGCAGATGCAATGGGAGTCAGAGCCCACCTTGGCTTACTGCAGACTCCAGTGCAGAGGGGAATGGACAGAGATGCTCCTATTTCCCTGAGGCAGACGTGCCTGGTGCACGGGGTAGCAAAAAGCATCTCTGAGCTGCATAGACTGACTCATTCTCAGGAAATACTTGTTCCCTAAAGCCAAGGGCCTCTCTGGATCTGAGCAGATATCTGCTCCCACAGAGCTCAGCCCACAGAGGGAACACCGTGCTCATGTGCCTTGTTCCAATGGGGATCTCAGGTCTGCTGCTGATCTTTTACATGTGCTAAGCCAACACTGTCCAGTCTGTGACATTCCTGCACCTCCAAAACAGTGGTACCATCCCTGTGAAACAGTGGCATCACCACTCTGAAACAATGACAAGGCCTCACCTGCTTGAGCACAGTCTGCATGCTCACCTCTATGCACAGAAACACTCACTTGTGTTGAGATTAAGTCTATGGAGTGAGGAAAGAAGCTGAGAGCAGAGAATTTGGCTGCAGGGGCCCAGCACCCGGTGTGCTCTGCAGGAGCAGAATTTGCAGATGACCACAAGCCTTATCGACAGCTTCAGCCACTTCCCCCTCCTGCAGCCCTATCCTGCACTCTCCCTTTCACTACAGTGGGAGAAATTTACCCAAAACTTAAGTGAAGCAAAGGGAGGAGAGGGAGCAGGAGCCTCTGCAGTTCAGGCCCTGACTCCTGGCTCCCCTTGATAGGTCTCAGCTCAGCAAGATACTCTATTCCCTGTTTCATTTCCTGTAACATCTGCTCACAGCAAGCAGGATGGGGTGTGACAGCAAACACACAGGCTAAGGAAGAAAGAAAGAGAAACCCATTCATGTATTCAGGACTGGTCCCTGCAGCAGAAAGGTTTCTCATAGCAGAGATAAAACCAGTGTCTTGCCCTAAACCAGCCAGAACAAAGTCCTGCTGCCACAGCTGAAGCAATTCTGACTCAAGACAGCAGCATCCAGAAGATTTCACTTCATAAATCATCCCATTCCTTCAGAGAAAATATATTCCTTTAATTTACCAGCACAGGACACACCTGGCTTCTATAGTACAAGATGAGAAGGTAATATAGGTAGAGAATTTGAACCTGCTGCATCCTTTACACCTACCTCCTATTTGATAAAGGTATTGTGGTCCCCACCTTTACAAATTTCTACTTCAAAGGACAGTATTTCCTACAGCTGTGGTGCAGAAACAGACTCTGAGGATTTAATTTGACACATTTGACAGATGCCCAGGCATGCACATGCCCAGTATCACACTTGGTTTCTCCAAGCCTTGCTTCTTGGACAGGGAGGAAAAGGGAAGCTCTTTTCCTTTTTCCTTCCTTCCCATCATGCCAGCTCCAAGACAAGCCCCCATGCCACTGAGCACAACTCACTTTCTTGTATTTGGCCTTAGGGTGCAGGGACCTCTCCACAGCAGACAGCCACTCCTGTTCCTTCGTAGAATCAAGGTAGAAAAAAGCCTCCGTGCTGAGGTCCAGCTCCTGGAACCTGGAAACCCAAGAGCTTAGCACCTCCAGCCTTCCTGCACATCCTCCTCTTCCTACAGAAATGTGAAACCTCCAACAACAGCCCTTGGAGGAACAGCTCTTTATGGCCACCTGCTAAATAAAGCAGTAGAATTTCCCCATGTGCCTTTGAGATCCTACCCCAAGCCCCCAGCAACCCTTTCCCTGAGAAACACCACTTTAGGCAGAGGACAAGGAGCGAGCTCTGCAGATACCTCCAGGAAAATCTACTGTCATGCTAGCTTTGTTCAGCCTGATCCTCTGCCTCATCCAATGGCTTTCTGCCCTCAGACAGCCCCTGTGTGACACAGCTCAGCTCTGTGCAGCCTCTGAGAGCATGACAGGAGCCTAAACCCAACCCAGCCCTCCTGGATCCCCCCGGCTGCTCACCCGATGCAGTAGAAGTCTGGAGGCTCCATGTCATACACAAGCCATGGGCTCAAGAAGCTGTCAGGAGACTGCCCATTCACATTCCATGTACCCACAAAGAACCTACAACACAAACACAGCTGAGCTGTTAAAAACACAATGCAAACCACAGCAGCACAGCAGTGTTCTGGCTGGAAGCACGCACCATGAGCTGTCCCTGCATGGAGCAATGACTGCCATGGGGGAACTGAAAGTCACAGAATCACTGAGGCTGGAAAAGACCTCCAGGATCATTGAGTCCAAGCTGTGTCCAGTCCCCACCTTGTCACCCAGCCCAGGCATTCCCTGCACACCTCCAGAGATGGGGACTCCAGACCTCCCTGGGCAGCCCCTGCCAATGCCTGACCAGCCTTCCCGTGAAGAAATTCCTCCTGGTGTCCAACCTGAGCCTTTCCTGGTGCAGTCTGAGGCCATTTCCTCTTGTATTCTCCCTTGCTCCCTGGGAGCAGAGCCCGACCCCCCTGGCTGCCCCCTCCTGTCAGGGAGTTCGGGAGAGCCAGAAAGTCGCCCTGAGCCTCCTCTTCTCGAGGCGGAGGCTTCCCTGCTCCCTCAGCTGCTCCTCAAAGATTCTCCCAGGCCTGGCTCCCTCCCAGTGACACTGCTCTCAGAGTAGAGTAGGGCATTCTACCAGCAAACATCTGGCTCTTTTAACATCACATCACGAGGGGCAACACCACGACACTATAGTGGGACATCTGTCTTCACTCTTTCTGCCCATCTGCTCCAGCCTTACCAAGGCTCAGGAGATCTGACATACACAGAGATAACACAAAAGCAGCAGCTGCCCCATGGACACAAGGCTTTTGGTTGTACCATCCTCACTGGCCACCTGAGCTGCAACCCATCACCAGCTGCCAGGGTCCAATCTGGGTGAGATCCAGGCTCAAAGGAGAGATCCCACAGCTCTGTCCTTCCCTCCCAGCTCTCACCTGAAGTTGTGCAGGTTGATGTAGGCCTTCTCCCTCTTGGCCAGCACATGTTTGATGAGTCCCTCTCTCTGCCCTGACTGTGTGCTGGGCAAAAACATCTTGCGCATCGTGTTTGTCACCTTGGGCTGGTCTCTGGATGCGCCTTCTCTCTCTCTGTGAAATCTAGGAAGGAAGCAAGAGCAGCACTAGAACTAGTTCTGCTGTCTAGGAAGAAAAGTAAAAAAGGGAACAGATCCCCTACATTACTTACTGCTTATTGTGAGGGACAGGAGGAGGTGGGGGTTCCCGTCGAGATCCCGTCTGGTGGTTCTGCATGTTCCTTTTCTCTTCTAGGCTCAGCGTGTTGAAGTCATCCTCAAACCCCAGAGCTCCTGTAATGAAAAATCCAAGAAAAACACCCTGAGAAACAACCTGAAAGAGCTCAGATCAAGAAGGGAAAAAAATGTAACTTCACAGAAAGCAAAAAACCAAACGACAGTAGGAATACATCAACTGGAAATGGGAGAAAGGGGCACTAACCACAAGGCAAGGCAGGAAGGAGCTTAACATGCACAAACCAAGGGTGAAAATAGCACAAACCAAGGGTGAAAATAGCACTCAGGAAGGAATTAACAGACAAGGAAGCGTGGCCCGACCCAGCTCCTACCCTGGGCACCCCAGCACTGCACAGGCCCCGGAGCAAAGCCAACTGTACCTGGAGACAGACCTGTGAGGCTCTTCTCCACCTGGTGCCAAATGGCTGAGTCCTTAGGTTCAGGAAGAGATGCTTTCAGGTGGGCTGGAAAAAAACCCATCCCTGTCAGAAACTGCTGGCAGAGGATTCCACACACACAGGGGCAACTCTGCTCACCTTCCTGTATGCTCTGCACTTCTGACAGGAACCCCAAGCAGCGCTCCTCGTCAGGGATCTCGAAGAGCCGCTCCGGTGCTGCCTCACCCTGGATCCTGACCTTGCAGCCTGCTTCAAACACACTCACTGAGTCAGCCCAGGCTGCCTCAGAGCCCCCAGGCTTCCCACCCAGCTTCCAGATGCTGTTTGTGATGGAAACCTGCACCTAAGTTACCCTCCCTGCGCTTCTGAGGTCCCCCCACCCTGCTTGGGGTATCCCCAGCACATTCTCCTGGCTTTAGGAATCCTCCCTACTGCAATTTTGCAAAGAGCTCTAAAAGCAGGAAGAAAAATTTGAGACATTTTGACCATTTGCATTTCAAACCTTGTCTGTCAAGGCAATGTCCTGTCCCATGTGTCATGAGTGTCACGACACAGCCAGATGATAATATCAGAGGGAAAACCATCCTGTTTGAGCAGAGGACAAACACAGAGCCTGGGGGAAGACTGGAAGGCAAAACAAGCACCAGTGACTGTTCCCTGACAGGATCTTTAGCTACACCACTGCCCTTATGAAACTTACTGTTTGTAGCTATATCAATCAGCAGAGTCTCTTCTGCCTCTAGAAAAGAGAAAGGCAGGATCAGTAGAGCTGACGCTGGATGCTGCAGTAACTGAGGACTCATCTAATTACACTACCAGCCATGAGAGAGTCCTGACAGGAACAGAGAGCTCTCATTTACATCCGTACACTCCTAACGGTTCTGGACAGTCACCTCCCAACAAGTGTCCCAGGGAGATTGCCACCACACAGTTCTCATGCACCTGGATGGTTTTTCCCCATCTGTGCAGCTACTTTGGGAAAGACCAACTTGACAAGGAACTTCAGAGCTTCTCTACAGAGCAAGACCTGGGACAGAACATCTCTGAGCTGCACACAAGGGAATGAGCAAATACAGAAAAAAGGACTTTTACTCCTCACAAGGATTCGCCCCAGAGTCACTTGTTGCTATTTAAGTTCTTCCAAGACAAAGCCCTTCCTCATCCAACAGGTGGGATGCTGAGAGCTTGCTAGACCTTAGGAAGTTTAGATGTAAACATGCAGGAAAAGGCAACAGCTCCTGACTCTTGGCATAGCAGAGACTCTGAGAGACAGACACCAAATTCCAGACCCTGAAACCAGGTTCTGCATGTGTTGGCTCTGTGCGATGCCAAGCCCAACACGCACTGGAGCCAGCCAAGTTCCTCACAAGTGCATGCTGACATGGAATGCCAACTTGCTTGGACGAGGAACAAGGGGATGCCATAAAATGTAACTTGCTGTTTCACAAGGAAAGGATCCAATCTGCTGTGCCTCAGGAGGCATTTCAGGAAACACCATTAGATTGAAGGTTTGAGGATGAACAGCAGGGGATTCTCAACCTTCCCCCCAGCAGTCAATACCTTGCACACATTTAAAACGGCTATTGATGGGAATATAATCCGGATCAGAGTTTTCTTTCTCCTGGGAGCGAATAACGACCCTGCAGACAGAAGGAAGGCTTATAAAAACCCGGCAGCCACGCACACAAACGGAAGTTGCGTGCACAGAGACACTGTTTGATTTTTATCGTTAAACTTCTGGGGCAGGAGGAGGAAAAAGGCAACGAAGGTGAGACCGTGCAGGACGCGGATACCCCGGGGAAGAAGTAAGAGCTGCTGAACTCTCCGTGCCACGGGGCAGGGCCAACACCGGGATGGCAGCGGCTCTGGCTGCCGGAGGAGCACCGGGGAGTCGGGAAGGCACCTCCGCAGCGCCGGTGCCGCGGGTCCGAGCCCGCAGGGTGAGGGGAGCCCGCCGGGGGAGCACGCAGGGATTCCGAGAGTCACGACGGCTGCGGCCGCTCGGCGAAGAACCGAGCCGTGCACGGGCACGGCGCGTCCCGCCCCGGCCCCGCCGCGGCGGCACCGACCGAGGCGAGCCGGGCCCCGCCACGCTCGCACTCACCCGTAGCGGCCGGCCCGCCGCTCCAGGCCGAGCACGCACGGCTCCCGCCGCCCGGCCCGCACCTCCGTGCCAGCAACGCTCTGCGCCGCAGTTAAGGAAACCTCCGGCCACCGGCCTGCCCCGCCCCACCGCTGCCCCCCGCCCGCCCGGCCCCTCGCGCCCGCTGGATACGAGCAGGCCGCAGCCCGCGGCGCGCGCCTCCATGGCGGCGCTCGGTCTCCCGGCGACTCCGCGCTGGGCACGGGCGCGGAGCAAAGCAGCGCCCGCCGCCGCGCCCCCTGCTGGCGGGAGGACCCCACCGCCCGTGCCCGTGAGGTGCACCGATTGCGCGGCAGGAACCGGGAGCGCACCGGGGGCGGGGGACCTGTGGATCTGCCGGGTTCCCCCGGATGTCCCGCAGCTCACTACCCACCGCGCGGCGGGAAATGGAGCAGCCGGGACCGGCGCTCGTCCCGGTATTGCCCCAAACCGGGAGCGGCGCTCGACCCCGCCCATTTCCTCCCGTCCCCGGCGTTGATTGGCTGCGAGCGCTGCTGATTTACATGTGGCGCGGTGCAGGCCGGGAAGGGCCGGGTTCGAAGCGCAGGGCGGCAGCGCTGGCAGCATGGCCGCTCCTGCGCTGGGAGAGGCAGCGGTGGCGGAAGAGGAGCAGTACCGGGGGTGAGCGGGGACGGGGCTGAGCGGCCGAGGAGGCTGGGGAGGGCTGCGGCCGGGCCGGGCCGGGGGTGGCGGCGGTGGGTTGGTGCTCCAGGGTGTAGCCCGGGCCTGGCCACCCGGTGCTCACGGTGACTCCCACAGGCTCGTGACCAGCGCGAAGGCGGCGGCGGCCGATGGGGACCTGGAAGAGGCGCTGCGGCTGTTCCGGCTGGCGGCCGCCATCCGCCCCAGCGAGAAGCTGCGGGGCCGCATGCAGCGGGTGCAGGAGGCACTGGCGGCGGCCGAGCAGGAGCAGCAGCAGCAGGAGGAGGAGGAGGATGAGGGCTTCGTGGACGTGTGCGGCAGCGGCCTGCTGATCTACGGGGAGATGCACCGGAAGCTGTTCCAGCACCAGCGGGAAGGTGTTGCGTTCCTGTACCGCCTGCACCGGGAGGGCAAGCCTGGTGGCATCCTGGCAGATGACATGGGCCTGGGCAAGACCATCCAGGTGATCGCCTTCCTCTCGGGTATGTTCGACGCTGAGCTCATCCAGCACGTTCTGCTCATCATGCCCACCACCCTTGTCAGCAGCTGGCTGGCTGAGTTCGCTCGCTGGACCCCCGGCCTACGCGTCAAGGAATTCCATGGCACCAGCAAGACAGAGCGCACCAGGAACCTGGAGAGGGTCCAGAGGAAGAATGGCATCATCATCACGAGCTACCAGATGCTCATTAACAATTGGAAGCAGCTGGCCAGCCGCCATGAGCAGGAGTTTGTCTGGGACTACATCATTCTCGACGAAGCACATAAGATCAAGTGCCCGTCAAACAAGACAACCAAGTGTGTGTATGCAATCCCAGCCCAGTACCGCATCCTGCTTACAGGCACCCCTGTGCAGAACAACCTGCGGGAAATGTGGTCCTTGTTTGACTTTGCCTGTCAAGGCTCCCTCCTGGGTACTGCCAAAACTTTTAAAATGGAATATGAGAATCCCATTACCAGGGCAAGGGAGAAGGATGCAACTCCAGGTGAGAAAGCACTGGGGCTTAAGATATCAGAGAATCTCATGGCAATTATAAAGCCCTATTTCCTCAGAAGGACCAAGGAAGACATCAAAAGCTATCATGCTGATAAAGCTGATGCTCCTCTTCCTGAGGATCCAAGTGAGAACAAGGCTCCTGTCATGCCATCTCTCACTAGGAAAAATGACTTTGTTGTGTGGGTGTACCTGGCACCGGTGCAGGAAGAAATCTACAGGAACTTTCTCTGCCTGGATCATGTGAAGGAAGTACTGATGACGACCCGATCACCTTTGGCTGAGCTGACAGTCCTGAAGAAAATCTGTGACCACCCCAGGCTTCTGTCTGCGAGAGCCTGTATCCAGCTGGGCTTGGAAGAGCAGGTGGGCTCCGAGCAGGATTACATGATGGAAGCAGGTATGTTTTCAGGCATGAACAAAATAGATCATCTCTCTGATGAGACTGTGATCCAGGAGTCTGGGAAGATGCAGTTCCTTGTGGGACTGCTGGAACGGCTGAGAGAAGAGGGACACCGAACCCTGGTGTTCTCACAGTCGAGGAAGATGCTGGATATCATAGAGCTCGTCCTGTCTCGCCGACAATTCCAGATCCTGCGCATTGACGGCACGGTGACCCACCTGATGGAGCGGGAGAGGCGCATCAACGCCTTCCAGAGCAGCACTGACTACTCTGTCTTCCTGCTCACCACACAGGTTGGGGGCGTCGGCATAACCTTGACAGCAGCCAGCCGAGTGGTGATCTTTGATCCCAGCTGGAATCCAGCAACTGATGCTCAGGCTGTGGACAGAGCTTACAGAATTGGGCAAAAAGAGAATGTAGTGATTTACAGACTGATCACCTGCGGCACCGTGGAAGAGAAGATATACAGGCGGCAGGTATTCAAGGACTCGTTAATCAGACAGACCACCGGTGACAAAAAGAACCCGTTCCGTTATTTCTCCAAACAGGAGCTAAGGGAGCTCTTCACGTTGGAAGATACTCAGACGTCTGCAACTCAGATCCAGCTGCAGTCCCTGCACGCCATGCAAAGGAAGTCTGACCTGCAGCTGGATGAGCACCTTGCTTACCTGCATTCTCTGGCAATGTTTGGCATTTCTGACCACGATCTGATGTACACAAGGGAGATGGCTCACGAGGAGCAGGTGGAGAGCGAGGAAGCCCATCAGTACATCCAGCGGAGGGTGCAGAAAGCCCACGAGCTGGTCCAGCTGGAGTCCCAGCTCAGTGATCAGAGGATGGAGGGGATCAGAAATGCTTGTGAAGAGAAGTGGCAAAGACCATCGGGATCAGTTTCCAGGCCAAAGAAGTCGTCTCCAGGGTTGAATGACAAAAATCACTTTGTTTCACCGCCAGTAGCTGATGCACTTGAAAAAGACAAAGTTGTTGATCTTACAGAGGATGAAGAGGCCCAGGTGCTCGATGTCAGCTCCAGAATGACAACTCTGACTGTTGGTGACTTGGATGAAGAGCAATTGGCACAAGGTGTGTCCAGTATGGAGATGGAAGTGCTCAATCCCAGCAAGACAGCAGAACAATCTGACATACAAGAATCTGAGCAAAATCCTGATTCCAGCATTACACCATCATCCCCTGCACTTGAGAAAGAGAGTCAGAGCTTTCAAGAGAAACAGCATTCACAGGTACATTCAGACAGCTTGGCCAAGACAAGGAATGACCTGTCTTGGCATTGTCACAACTCCTCTGAGTCTGGCATGGCTGACGATCCTAGAAGTGAGGCAGAATTGTCAGTTCAGGTACTTGACCCACACACTGCCCTGGGGACAGAGCAGAACAGTGTTCCTGAGCCGGCTTCTGCAGTCCTGAGTTCATCAAATGCTATGCCAGAAATCAATGCTGAGCTCTACAAGTCTCACGTGTTAGCAGACAGCTTGGAGGGTACATCTGCTCCTTCCTTCCAGGATCAAGTTGACTTCAATCTGGTTTTGGAAGAGTCTGAAGAGGAATGGCAGGATGCCTCAGATAGAGGAGGGTCAGTGGAAGGATCTCCTGAGAAGGAGAGCTTACAGCTCCAGGCAGAAAGCTTGTGTAAATCTCCAGACAAAGAATCTCCAAACAAAACTTGGCCAAGTGAGACCAGCAGCCATGGCAAACCCTGTCCCACAGCTGAGGAAGAGCCAAATGCCTCCCTGCAAGGGAGTAAATCATTGGAGGAAAGCAGTGGTCTCTTTACTTTTGGTAGGAAGAAACATTTAAACAGAATTGCTTCAGATAGTGAGAGTGAAGAGCAGCCTGAACAAGTGCCCTCCTCTCCCTTGGACAGCACTCGGCACGGACTCCTGGAAGGACTGGAAGGAATCAGTGCTTCCACCCCTAAATACGACACAACAAGAGCTAAAGCCATCTTTTCTCCCCAACTAAATAACAGTGGGAACAGGTCTAATGCTTCCAGGCGCTCATTCATCAGCAGGTTGATAGATGAGGTGGAGGATATTGGGGAAATCATGGGAACCACTGATGAAGAAGATGAAGATGATGGTGATGAGGAGCAAGATGGGCTTGTGGAAGACGAAGCTGAGGAGTGCACTGGGGAATCTGCTGAGCCTGAAGAAGAACCTAGTGGAGAAACACTTGATACAGGTGAAGAGCCCTCCCACGCAGACAGCGTGGAATCTGAGCAGTCCGAGGCAGAGGAGATGGAGTCATCTCAGGAGGAATCCACAGGTGACAATGAGCTCCAGTCCGGTGAGCAGATTGAGTATTTTACCCAAGAAAGCAGCTCTGAAAAGGACATTGGGCAGAGTTCCTCTCCTGCTGCCGATTATGACACTTTGGTACACAGTGGGAAGAAACTTCAGAATGATGGAAAACTCCAGGAGGCTTTGGACTGCTTCCTGCAAGCTCTTGACATAAAAAGTGGAGATCCTGAAGTTATGCTTCTGACTCTGAACTTGTACAGACAGCTGGCCCAGAAGTGACATCTGTGTGGCTCTGAGAAGACAATCTGGCTGTTCCTTGTTACCATGTGTCTGCACCACGGCCCTGGGATCCCTGAGCCAGCTCTAGGCTGGTGCCTGCCATATCCTCGTGTGACTGAGCAAATTCAGCACCTCCTGCTTGAGGAATCAGTCCAAACATCCAGGTGTTGGATGCTGGGAGGGAGCTTCACTGGGAAGTCAACTCACAAAGGTGAAAATGGTTCATGTTCCTGTCTGATTATTCAATAAAAGAATGGTATTGTTGGTGTCTAAGCCCCTCTCCATCAGTTTCTTGAAGGTGGGATGGAAGGCACTTGAGGAGGTAGTTCATGTTTGCACTCAGGTGTTTATTATTTCTTATCAGTGAAACAGCCTCACAACCATGAGTTCTGCAGCCTTTTATTAGCAAGGCACAAAAATGGCTATCTCTTGTTATAAGGTTTTTTTAAGACTGAACTATCCAATTAAGAAATGACACCTAGATTATTTTCCCTTCTAACCCAGTAACTGATCTCTCAAAGCCTGCAATGCGGACCTTTCTGTTCAATTACAAAACATCACCCAAACCCATGAAGAAAAGGAAGAAGAAGGTGAAGAAGAAGGAAGGAGAAGGTAAAGAAGAACAACCTGCCATGTCCCTAAAACCTCCATCTTGGTTCATATTTATTTCTATATTCTAAGACCCCAAAGTCTCAAGTTTTCCACCCTGTGATATTACATACTTCTAACCAACTACACACCCACAATCCCAGTGCTATCAATCAGTTTTGGAAGTCTTCTCCACAGCCTCAGGTAAATTGCAGTATTCTCTTGTGGCTCTCTGCCTTTAAGCACAGAAAGTTTAAAATTCTCAGCATCTAGGATTCCAACACCTCTCCATGCTGGCAGCCCTGGATTCACCTTTCTACCCTCCAGGTTTTGCTGCTCCTCTCCCCTGAGAAGATGGGGACAGTACAGTCCCATGGTCACTGTACGGCCCAGCTCTGTGGTGCTGTGGTTCCTCCCTCCTTTGGGTTTTAAATAAGCCAATTTGGGTGCCTGAAGGTCACCCAACATTTGGGTGCCTTACAGACCTTCCAGTTCCAACCCCTGCCACAAGCAAGGACTCCTTCCACTAGATCAGGTTGCTCCAAGCCTGACCTTGAAACACGTCTATGGATGGGGCAGCCACAGCTTCTCTGGGCAACCTGTGCCAGTGTTTTATCACTCTCACAAGAAATAATTTCTTTCCAATATCCCTTCTGTCCTCTTGTCAGCCTGAATCCATTACTCTGTATCCTGTCATTCCAGTTCTGGATAGAATCCCTCTCTGGCTCCCTTGTAGGCCCTTTCAGATACTGAAATGTGCTCTAAGGTGTCCATACAACCTTCCCCAGGCTAAACAGCCTGCAAAGCCCCAACTCTCTCAGCCTTTCTTCACAGGAGAGATGCTCCAGTCCTCTTATCAACTTCATGGCCTCTTCTGGACTTGCTCCAACAGTTCCATGTCCTTCTTATGCTGTGTGAACTGTGTGCAGGACTCTAGGCAGGATCTTGGGAGCAGGGGAGAATCCCCTCCCTCACCTGCTGCCCATGTTCCTTTGGGTGCAGCCCAGCACATAGTGGGTTTCTGGGCTGGGAATGCTCACTGCTGGCTCATGGGTTTTCATGAGTTTTTTGTTAGCCATCACCCCAAGCCCTTCTCCCAGGACTGCTCTCAATCCCTTCTCTGCCCCTTCTTCAGCTGTGCCTGAGAATGTTCTAACCCAGGTGTAGAACCTTGTGCTTTTCACATGGTCTCACCTCTCCAGCCTGTCCAGGTCCCTCTGAATCCATCCTTTCCAGTGTGTGACCACACCACACAGCTCAGTGCTGTCAGCAAACTGGCTGAGAGTGCCTCAATCTTACAAACCAGCAGCTCAAAAGTTCCTGGTTCTGGCTTTGAGTGACTCTGCCCTCACCAACACAGCCTCAGTCTGGTGTGCTCATCCTGCCAGTCTCACCTGGTAACAGCCCAGCAGCAGACAGGGATGTTTCCTTGTGCCATGGCACTGCCTTCTGCAATACCACACCGTAGCACAGGACCCCACACCTGGCTGAGCTGTGCAGTTTGGGAGAGGAGCTCTCTGTATTTGGAGCCACAGCAAACATGGCAGATTTGCTGGTGCAGTTGTGTCAATGTGTTTTTGCCAAAAGAAAGAACAGGGCTCTGGTAGCCTGGAAACAAGTGGTTTATTAACAGAGCACCTTTACATGGGGCAGTATCTGCTCTGGGCAGCCTGTCTGCTCTCCACTGCAAGCCATTCATCCATACTCAGCAAAACCAGCACCCTGAAAAGGGAGGGAAGAGAAGGACCTTTTCTTCTTTGATGTTTCCTCCTCATCTCTGAGCTCTGTGCATGGTGCTCACCTGTAAACAAAGCTGGTGCCTGTTGCTGGAGCTGTGGCTGGTTTGGAGGCTCTGTGGGCATCAAGGGGATCATGGCTCTGGGCTGGGTTCCTGAGATAGCAGGAATCTTGCTGGGCTGCTTCCCTTGCACAGCCCACAGCACAGGGGGATGCAGGAAGCGGCACACAAGTGTTTAGTGGCTTTTTTCCTTATCCAAACCTGAATTATCCAGTCTCTTCCCCCAGCTCTGAGTGGGCAAGGTGGAGCTGTAGGAAGAGAGCAGTCTGTGCTCAGGAGAGCTCATCCTCCCCTCCTACCCCCAGGTCCCTTCCCTGCCTGGCCTGACCCAGCTCCAGTGTTACCCACCCTCCACTGAAGGGGCTGTCCTGCAGCTCTGGAGCACAGGAGCTGACTGCATCCTCTTGGGGAGGATGGAGACCAAGCCCTGGGGCCCCTCTGTCCTTTTCTGCATCATTTCTGTTTGCAGATAAAAACCTGGGCACCTCATTCCACTGACAGGCCATTATCTCCACAGATAATGTGGAGAAGGAAGAGGCTGGCCTGCCAGGCAACAGAGACATCAACATCTATAAAAGGCTCTTGTTTCACCCTTCCCAGGGACACTTTACCTCTTCAGGCAGGGCCCTGCTCTGCTAGCACAGTGGCAGGGACAGCCAGCCTTGCCTCCAGGCATGTTGCTGGTTGTGCCCAACTTGCTCCAAGGCCAAGGTGTCTGGGACTCGGGATTCAAGCAGTCAACAAGGTCATCGTGGTCATTCACATTTTATTTTCTGCCTTCCACCATGATAATGTGGTATCCAAACTTGGTCTTGACGGGAGGGTCCGTGTACACGGGCTTGTCCATGCTGCTCACAGGCAGGGCAAATGCTGCCTCCTGGAACGGTCCCACCATGGAGCCTCTGGTCATCCAGCCCAGGTCTCCCTGCAGCAAGGGACCGTGGGGGTTAAGCCGTGAGACTCGGAGCAGGGAGGGTGGGTGATGTGGCTGTGGGACAGGTCCTGCTGGTGACGAGCAGGACCCAGGCTCCTGCTGCCCGGCCCCACCGCCCTGTCTGGTGCAGCACTCACTCACCCCTTGCCTGGCCTTGTCCTCGCTGTACTGTGCCGCCACCTCGCTAAAGCGCTGTCCGGACTTCAGCTTCTCCATGGCCTCCATGGCCCGGCCGTGCTTTTCGCACAGGATGTGCCGAACCTGGAGGGGCGGGCAGCGGGGCTGTGGCGAGCGGGGCCGGCGGGCGGGACGAGCCTGCAGGTGCTGGGGCGGAGAACCCGCAGCCCGCCTGGTCCCGACGCCCCCCGCGCTCACCTTGACGGCGCTGCCGCCTCCCTTCGGGCCCTGTGCTTTGCTCTCGCTGCTGCTGCCGCTGTCGCCGCCTGTGAACCGATCACCCTGACACCGGCCCGGTCGCCGCCGACCCTGCCGGGCTCTGAGACTGGCTCGGCCCCCACTGCCCCCGGGCCCCAGCCCGGCCGGTCCCGGCCCAGCACCCCCTCCCGGCCAGTGCCGGCCCACCACCCCAGCCCGGCTGGTGCCTGCCCACAACCCCAGCCCAGCTGGTGCCTGCCCACAACCCCAGCCCGGCCGGGGCCAGCCCAGCACCCCCGCCCGGCCGGTCCCGGTGCCGCCCAGCCCCGCTCACCCTTCCCGGCTTTGCCGCCGCCTTTCCCTTTGGGCGCCATCTTGCTGCCGTAAGGCCCCCACGCCGCACTCCGCGCCGGGCGGGGCCGCCCCTGCCCCGCCCCGAGGCCCCCGGCTGTCCGCGCGGTGCCGGCATGGAGCTGCCCCGCGGGGCTGTGCCCGCCCGGACGGGGCTGTAGCCACCCGGCACGCAGGGCTGCGTTCGGCATCCACGGCCGTACCCAGCGCCCGCCCAGGGCTGGCCCCAACACTGACAGTTGTCCCCTCATCCATCCCACCGGCCCCAGGATTCCAGTTCCCGGTCCACCCCTCCCCACTTCCAGTCCTCCCCCCGGCCTGTGCCCAGGGTCCAGCGCTGTCCCCAGCTCCCTCCCAGCACGAGGGCTGACCCCAGCAGTCCCCCCGGACTGTTCTGTCCCTCTCATCCATCCCACCTTCCCCCCGGACGCCAAGTCCGTCCGCAGCCCCTCACACCATCCCCGGGCCCCGCTCCGGCCTCTCTCCAGCGCCCAGCCTGAGCCGCCCCTGACCCCTCACGGTGTCCCTGCGCCCCCCGCTCCAGAGCCATGGGGACACAGGAGTGCGCGGCAAACGCTGTGAAAAGCCCCAGCAAATAGGCCCGGTTCTTCTCCCATGGCAGTCAGGGGGTGCCCACCTCCCCAGGCCCGGTCCCTCAGCAGCCCAAAGAAGAACAGACAAAGGCAGGCAGCAGGGAGCACTTTACCAAGCTGGCGAGATAAAAAGTACAACATTCCATAGTTGGCACCTTGGCGGCCCGCACGCCGGGGCAGGGCTGTCCTGCCAGCCGGACTCGTCCCGGGAACCCACTGCCTTCCCAGTGGAGTAGCTGCAGCCAGGGGGAGCAGGGAGAGAGCGGCCAGAGACGAGCGCTCAGCCAGGAAGAGCCCCAGCAAGAGCACGTTCCTCCGGCCAGGGAAATTAGGAGCTCCATCTCATGGCCAACCTCTGTCCCACAGCTGACCTCTGGTCCACTTGGATATTTCACCCCAGCAGCATCGGCCACTCCAGCTGCCAGTGGTGCTGGGGGTGTTGCAGGGGGGTCCCTGCCCTGTGCTTGCCCCCAGCCCCCTTTACCGACTCTGTCCCTGGTTTCCTGAGCAGTCATGTGCAAAATGTACCTGTCCCCAGAGCTTCCCAAGCTGTGCCCTGGCCCCATCCCACGCCAGCACCCTGCCACTAGCTGAGGCCATGGGATGAGGGTGAAATGTGGACATTCATTGGAGCTTTTTTTGTGATTTTTTTTCCTGAGTTTCTCAGCCTGGCTCTTAATTACAGGCTTAAATCTGCAGCCCTGGGAGAGGAAAGAGAGAGAGATGGGTGAGTACCAGGAGGGAGGGGAGGGGAACCCACCGGAGCCTCAGTGGGATCAGATCCAGGGTGGTGGCAAGGATGGGGAAGTGTTTGCCTGGGCTGTGCTCCCCAGAGCTCCTGGTGGGGCAGAGACCCCCCCAGAGCAGCCCAGGCCCCTCAGAGGGGCAGCTGAAGCAGTGCTGTGGTGCCCTGCTGCTGCCTGGACCCACTACACGGCTCCCCCTGCAGCACAGGAAGGCTGGAGTGTGTGGAAATACATCAAGAAATCAAGCAGAAATTTCCCTAAACACTCTGTTTCCTTGTCAGCCGTGGCTGGCCCTTCCTGTTTCTCTGGGCGTGTGGCCATGCTCCTGCTCAGAGCTCGTGTTTCCTCCCTGCCCTGCCCCGAGCCCACACCACAGCCTCTGTTACTGGCTGCTGGGCCCCCATGCTGGAGCCCGGCCAGGAAGAAGCAGCTGGGGGTGAGGGGGACAAATCCCACCTGGGGACGTGCAAACCCTCTTCCATGGCCCCGTGCACATGCCCTGATGGCACGTGTCCCACTCGGCCTTGCTCAGCTCTCTGGTGGCCAGTGGGCACAGGTGAGTGGTGGGCAATCCTGGGGGGACCCCGGAGCCACCAGGGAGGTGGCTCAGGTGAAGTCCATCTGGATTCCAGCCACCATCTTCGTAGCATCTCAGGACCTCTGGTGGCCAGGGCAGCAGGAGAAGTTGTCGCAGGGTCTGTTGTGGAGATGCAGAAGGCAGAGCTGGGGACGAGCTTCCTTCCCGTGGCACAGCACCCTCATTGCCCCAGCTGGCAGCTGGGTGCAGGACCCCTGGCGTGGGAGTGGGGCGGCTGCCAGACCTCCTGTGCAGTGAGGCCAGGGGGACTGGTAGTGGAGAAGACCCCAAGGTTTGTTTTTGGACTGAGAGCTGAGGAGCTCCAAAATGCAGCATTTTGGGGGCTTTCAAGGGGTGGGGGTTTGGCTTGAGGTGGTGGTGCTGGCTGTGGACGCTGGCTGCCAGTTCCCTGTGTGACAGGGAGGATGTTCAGGGCAATGACAGGGAACCTCCTGTGACTCTTCAAAAGCAACCGCAGATCCAGCTGAACCCCTGGCGTCTTCCCAAAGTGCATCTCTGTGTCCAGCTGAATTCAACCAGGGGATCTCTGCATGGGAAACTCAAGGTACAATGTCAAAGGGAAGAGAATCAAACATCACCACCACTGTGCATTAGAAAATCTGTTTAAAGTACCACATGCCAAAGGGACCAGAGAGTCTCAAGCTGCTTTGCACCAGGCATCAGGCAACACCAGGGGCTGTGATCCTGTTCTGCTTCCTGGGCAGGTGCCTTCAGTCCCAGGAGCTGGCTCAGCCAGGGCCAGTTCCAGCAACTTCTCCCATGGGAAGGGCCCAGAGTCATGAGAGCTTGGGCTCCAGCCACTGCCTCTCTGCCAGCAGCTCTCCAGGTAAGGAACAAAAGCAGAAGAACCCCCCAGCAGGATACAGGGGCTCCCCAGCAGCCAGGACAGCCCTTTGCAGCAGCGCTCTCTCTGCAGCGCTCTCTCCTTTAGGCTGGAGGAGCCCCTGTGTGGTCAGGGCTGGCTTTTGGGGCTGTTTGCACCATCCAGCTCAGGGGCAAACTCTGTGATGACCCTCCGGGCCAGCGGGTTTGTGGTCTTGAGCAGTTCGGCGGCAGATGGCCGAGTACCAGGGCTTGTTTTGCTGCTCTTCTTCTGGAGCAGGGCTTTAAAATCCTCATTCCTGCTGGAAGACTTCCCACTGCTGCCTGCTGCTGCCAGAGACTCACCAGCTGGGGAGCTTGAAGTCTTTGCAGGTGAGTGGGAGGTGGGCCGGCTGCTGAAGGTGTCACCAGGCTCTTTCCTCCCCAAGACCTTCCTCTTTGACCTAGGCACCAAATGGACACGGGTAGGAGCAGTCTGGGGCTGGGGTGAGGTCCCAGAGCGAGGGGCATGGTAGTGCCCAGCCTGCTCTGCTGGGGCAAGGTGATAACATGGGCATGGCAGGTGATGCTCCTGCCAGGTAGGACTAATCTGGACTCTCCATGCTGGTTGCACTCTGCTCAAGGTAGCAGCAACTGGGCTGTCCCCAAGGATGAACATTGGCCCCAGTATGGAAAATGGAGCTGTCATGGTGGAGAGACACTACACCCAGAGCTGTGACAGTGGGTGCAGGGGCTGTCCCCTCGGGTGCATGCACCAGCCTTACCTGTGGATCACTGTGAAGAGATCCTCCGTAGTGCGGGACGTTGTGAACACCTCATCGTCCTCCTCCACGATGGACTCGGCTGTCTTGTCACTGGCAAAGCTCTTCTCCTCCATGCCGGCTTCTGTTGAGCTGCCTGTGGGCAGGGAGAAGACAGCAGTGAATCCCCTGTGCAGCATGGAGCACCATTATCCCTGGGGTGATCCCACCACAGTGGTGGAGAGACCCTCACCTTGCTCTGAGGCAGGCTCGCTGGCAGGCGTGGTGCCCACGGCCTTGGGGGATGGCGGCTCCTCAGCGTCAGGGTCGCAGCAGGTGGGGTCAGTGTCCAGGGTGATGATGGGGCTGGGGGTGGGTGGCAGGTCCCCCACACCAGTTCCCAGCTGTGCTGGGGCTGGGATGAGTGGCAGGTACAGCACGCTGGGCTTTTTGGGCACTGGCGGGGGTACCTTGGCCTTCCTGCGCTCGCCCTCGGCACTGCTCCGCTCTGGCCGCAGCTCGTCCAGGCTGCCCTGGGAGAGCCGCCGGGGCCCCGCTGGGGTCAGGGACAAGTGGGACTCCCCCAGAGCTGAGCTCCTCCTCAGCTCCCCTCTCCGCCGCACCACAAAGGCATCCTGTGCCAGCCCCTTCTCCTTGGCGGTAGTGCCTGGTGGGGATTTGGGGGACAGGGGACCCTCCTCCCGCAGAACTGGGGGCTTGGGCAGGATGCACGGGGGGCGCCTGGCCAGTGGTGGCTTCTCTGCCACAGGTGGCTTCACTTTTCTCTCCGGCCCTGGGCAGGGGATGTGTGCTGGCTCCTCTGTGTGCTCTGGGCCATCAGCGCTGTCCTCTGGCTCTGAGCGGCTGATGGAGCGGAGGCGGACAGAGCGCAGGTCGGACTGTGTCACCACGGGCATGATGGGTGTGATGGGACTGGTCTTCTGGGCCAGCTTGGTGCCAAAGGTGGAGTCAGAGTGGTGCCGGCTGACCTTAGTCTTCCCCTTCAGGGAGATCTTCAGCCCTGAGAGGTCAAGGTGGGCGGGTGGAGTCAGTGGGAGGTCGAAGGACAGCCTGCCCTTGGGGCTCCTCTCCATGGGGGATGTGGGGGGCAGAGAGGATTTCCTCTCGGGGACCAGTGGCCTCACACGCACCTGGTGCGGAGAGTGCCCGAGGATGGTGGAGGTGGGTACGGTGGGGGTTGGGGTCTCTGACTGGCTGGAGTACCCGCTGGATGGGGACATCAGCCCTGTGGGCCTGCCTGGCGAGGAGGTCTTGAGGTCTGCCTCGGCAGAGAGCTGGGAGGGCGTCGTGGCCCTGGAGACTGAAGGGGACACGAGGGACTCAGAGCTGCCCCGTGTCTTGGCACACTCAACAGCCGTGGTCCCTGTGGTTGTGCTTGAGCCAGAGAGGGACTGGTAGGGATCACTGCCAGCCCTCCAGTCTGTGAGATGCCACTGGTGGGGGGCGGTTGTGCTGTTGGGCTCCCTGCCTGCACTCCCCTGAGGGTCGGCGTGCACCAGCCGGTGACCCTGGAGCTCTGGTGGGATGCACAGGCTCTTGGGCCGCTGGTCCTTGGGCAGTGCCGCACTGAGCCCCTCATCACCATCCGGCCCCTCTTTGATCAGTGAGACGCTGCGCGTGGGTGGCGAGGGCTTCTTCTTGGCCTTCTTCAGGGAGATGCTCTTGGAGCGCCGCCGCCGCTGCCCCTCAGGCTCCAGCCCCAGGGAGATGTTGTCGGTGCTGGTGCTGCCCTCGGAGCTGGCGCTGGGGTAGCCCAGGGTGTAGTTGGCGCTGCCCCGCCGGGTCTCAGCATATGTGATGTCCACAGAGCAGAGGGACCCCGAGTCAGTGGGCACCGACAGTGACCGCTCACGGAACCGGCACCCTGCCCGCTCCACCTCCAGCTGCGCTGGCCCTGCCGCTGGCTCCAGCTCCTCTTGGCTTCCTGGCAAGAAATTGCCCTTGGCTCCCTGGATGCACCTGGAGCTGGGTGGGGAAGCAGGCACTGGGCCAGAGAAAAAGCTGGGCCCATTGCTGCCCATGCGCTCTTCTGTGGTGATGAAGAAGGAGGTGGAGGCGGCGGGTGAACCTGGGCCAGGCGATGGGATGAAGGCGCCCGGCGAGGTGCAGGTGGGCCCCTTGTCTGGGCCAGTGGTAAGGCTGGGGGGGCTCCCATAACCCACGGGGGTCCAGGGCGGAGAAAAAGGGGTGCCCTGTGTCCCATTGCAGGCACTGGCACAGGGGTTGGTTGCCCCATCCATGGCAGCAGGTGGCTGGCAGCGAAGGGCCCCGAGGTCACTGAAGGTCTTCCTCAGTGGGGCTGAGAGGGGCGGACGAGCGCTGATCTCCTGGGGCGCAGTGCCCCTGCTCGTGGTCTCAGGCACAAAGCTGCAGGACAGGGACTCATCGATGGGCGCGTGTGTGCTGGAGGTGGGGCCGTTGGCACTGCCTGCGGGGAGAGACACAGCCTGGTGAGCACCATCCCGCCTCCCTCACAGGGACATGGCCCTCCTGTGCATGCTGTCCCAGCCTGTGGCCAGTCTGGAGGCTGCACCTCTGCCCAGGCATAAAATGTGGGTCTGATGGCACGCTGGAATGTGCCAGGGGCAAATAAGCAGCCACAGCAGGAGGCTCTACCCATGGGGACATCAGTCCCATGGCAACCAAAGTGTTGCCCTGGTGCTGCTCCATGGTGGGGAGTCAGATGGGGTTCAGGAGGAGCCAGGTCAGGCATTGCCAGCTGGGACAGAGAGGGACATGGTGGCTCACAGTGCCACCCCATCACAGAAGCCAGCAACCCCACTCTGAACACCCCCAGCAGACAGCGATGCTCAAGGCTGTGGTGGGCTGAGGTCTGACTGACTCCAAGGAGGAGCCGTGACCATCCTATTGATGGTCTGACCACTGTCATGGGAAGAAACCTTCCTCCTACCCTGTGAAAACTGCCTTGGAGCAGCTGGTGTCATGGCTTCTCTCCCTGTCTCTACCCCCCTTCAGAGAGAGGCTGGCTCTGATTTCTCTGCACCTTCCATAGGGGACAGCAGGACAGAGCCCCTGAGCCACAGCGGCTGCTGTTCCCAAGGGTCCAGTGCCAGCCTGGAAGCACTCCAGCCACTCTCACATGCACTCCAGCCGCTCTCACATGGCATGGCCAGCTCGCCAGCCCCAGCAAAGACCTGGCCAGGTGTGTGCCCCACAGCCATGGCAGCCTGAGACAGGGTCTGCCTATGGGGAAATGGGCACAGGGAGCCCTCCTTGGAGCCGAGGCTGGGTGACTCCTGCCTCAGAATCCTGACTCTGGATGAAGGGGCTGTCCCTGATGCCATGCCAGCTCCAGGCCAGCCCAGAGTCACCAGTGAGCCCAGCACCTCAGTGCCTTGGGAGGGCGCAGAGTCACTGTGGTGCCTGCACCTCCCCGTGGTCTGGGTGTCCCCAGAGCCCAGGGGTCTGCGCCTGGGCTGGCTGCCAGCCTCGGGATGGCTGTGCCACCATCAGGGCAGCTCTGGGGGCTGCCAGCCCTGCCCGGGTGCAGCCTGCGCGGTTCTTGCCGTCACCTTGGTCTCGCAGGGACAGGTTAGGGAATCCAATAATGGTCCGTCTACGCCGCAGGGTGGACTTTGGGTTCATCGCAGTCTCTGTGTTAAACAGGGAGTGACGAGCACTCGCAAGCCTAGCAAAGTGCTGCCCTGTAGCCAAAACAAACAGCGTACGGGCGGTGCCGGAGCCGCTGCTGGGCCGGGAGCTCGGCCCCTCCATCACCCGCGTTCTCTGCGTGTCCCCAGCCTGGCATGGTGACACAGGTGGGAGTGTGGGATGCAGGATGATGGTGTGAGCCATGTGAGGTGAGCACGGGGGAAATGGAGGCACGGTGGAAATGCTGCAGATGGAAGTGGGATGGATGGAAAGCCACAGAGACCAGCCCTGCACTGCGTGACAGGCACTAGTCTGTGCTGGTGAGGCTGGGCCCTACACCACTGAGCTGAGCCAGACCGGGGATGGGTACATGAGGCATGGAGAGGGAAAGGGACCAGTGAGGCCCTGGCACAGCTCTCCATGGTGGAGGGAAAGTGCAGAGAGACACCTTTGCCCTTCAGAAGGGGTGCCTCACCCAGTCGCTAGCCCCTGACTCTGACCTGGGCCAGAGCATGGCACCTGTGTCTGCAAGGACTGGGCAGGACTGTGCTGCTGGGAGCTGCGGCCCTGAGAGGATGAGCAGATGGACAGACTGGGGAGACAGGTGAGACAGGCAGGGTGCACAGTATGTGGTGAGAGCCCAGGTGACAGCAGACCTGACTGGCTGGACATTACATCAGGGATGTGAGACCTGCCAGCAGCATGGCCAGCGGACCGGACGCACAAAGTTGCAGATGGCATGAGAGATGGCTGGGAGTGATGGATGCCAGCATGGCCCTGCTGTCCCCTCTCTGCCCTGGTGCCCACCTAACCCACAGGAACACAGCTTGCAGCCACAGCCCCCTCCCACCACCCATCCCCTGCCCCAGGGGGCTGCTGGGGCGCATCTCTGCCTGCACCCCGTGTCCCCCCACCTTCCCATGGGGTGCTGCCCTACCAGAGACATTGATGGGGACAATGTTGGTCTGGATGGAGCTGGGCTGGTGCCACTGCTTCTCCTCCTCAGGGGGCAAGGGGAAAGCGCTGGGCCAGGGTTGCTGCTTGTCTGGACTGGTGGGGAGGCTCAGGGAGGTGTCAGGAGGCCGAGCACTGAGCACAGTGCTGCTGGTGGTCTCCTCTTCGGCCGCTCGCTGGCTCGGGGGCTACGGGGAGAAAGGCACGTCAGCCACTAAAGGGACAAGGATGGAACACAAACAGGGACTTGCTGCCCGCCCTGCCACCTCAGAACTCACCATAAGCACGAACTCAAGGCGCTTGGCAGGTGGGGGTCGAGGTGATGGTTCAGGGGAGGTGTCGGAGGGCGGGTGACCAGCAGCGCGGAAGGTCTGCCCAGTGACCCTGCTCTCGGTGTACTGCTCCTCATACTCCTCTGCAAGAAAAACAGCACCTGGGACCCTGCTCCTGCTGCCAGGTCCTGGAGCAGGGGGCATGTGAAGGGATGGTGACTGTCCCCTCTGGCTGTCCCCAGCCTAGCTGGCCATCCCTGCTCAGGACAGGCAGCTCAGAAGGTGAGGAAGGGAGACCTCAAGGAGGGGAACTGAAGAAGTGCAAAAATGCCAGCAGCTTGCCCCACTCCTCCCGGGGTGCAGTCAAGTGATGCGGTGAGTCCCACTGAGACACAGCCCCACTGGGGACAGCCAGAACTCAGTGCATCCCCATCCTGTAATTGTTGAGCTAATTAATGCTGGTGGCTACGGACTGGCAGAAAGCAGGGCTGCTCAGGCTGACTTAATGAGATTACAAGCTGGGGGATGGCTGGGCTGCTGATCTCATCTGATGCCTGAGGAGCATCTGAGCCAGGGCCGCGTGACAGCCTGGGCCAGAGACTGGAAGGAAACAAAACCACTGGCCACGTTGATCAAGTTAGGCAGATCAGTGGCAGGTCCCTTAGGCCCTCTGAGAACTGTGCTGTGCAGGGGCTCGTGGGTGCCCTGGTGGCCCCACTGGCATCAGTGGCCCCAGCAGGCAAACGTGGTCCCAGTTGCTTTGGCACCTGCAGCCGTGACTTGGGAGCAGAGATCGGTGAGGGACTGCTGGAGGCTGGGAGCCCCAGGACCCAACTCCTGCAGCTTGGTGGGGTCCAAGGAATGGCTCGGACATGCGTGTGGGAGATGAGCTCAGTCTCATGGTGGTCACCTAGCCCGGGGAGCACCCACCCACCACCCTCCCCAGGCCACTACTCCAGCCCCTCTCCTTGCTACCTTGCAGCAAGCTCTGGAGGTTGAGCTGGGCCTCCTGGTGCAGCTGCTCCATGCCCGGCGGGCGCCCAGCTGCCAGGAAGACGTTCACAGGCTGCTGCCATGGCAGCTTGGTGGGGGCGGCTTTCTTGCTCTCGAGGTCCAGGTTAGAGGTGGCTGCAGGCAGAGGAGAGTGGGATCAGAGGCAGGTGGGGGACGGCTTTCCTGCGGGCACTGCCGTGGGATAGTACGGTGCCAGCACAATGCTCATCCCACCCCAGCTCTCCAGGAATGCCGGGATGTGGCTGCATCCCACCCTGGCAGGCTGCTGCCTGCTGGGACCAGCCCTCATTGCTGCCACCACTTTAGGGACTGGACAGTCCCTGAGGGCTGCCAAGAAGGGAGCTGGCTGAAACTGGGGAAGGAAGCCAGCCCTGCCGCCCGTGCCTAACCGCGCCCGGGCGCAGGAAACGTTGCACGCTCTGGTGGAGCAACATCCTGGTGTGCAGGAGCAGAAGTTGCAACTGAAAGGCAGGAGCCAGGGACCCACCACTTCCATTGCACTGCAGCTTGGGGCCCACCTGCCCTTCCCTGGCACGGACACCCCCAAAGCTCTCCAGGGAAGGAAACCTCTGTGAGGATTGCTCAGACCCTCTGAAACACCCTGATGGGTGGAAAAGTCCCTGGGAGCAGGATCGGGGCTCAGCAGTGAACTGGCTCTGTGGGGAGCTGAGCGCTGCTCCCACAAACATGCTTTGCCATGGGAACACTGCAGCCCTGGCTGCGCTGCTCTGAGTGGATGTGGGTTTGTACCAAGGATGGATTCAAAGGAGTGCCACCACTGGCACACTGCCTCCAAGGGGACCCACACCCTGTCAGGCACAGAGTGGGTCTCTGTGAGCTTTACACAGGGATATGGATGACCAGGGTCTCATCCCTGGAGATTTAGGGCTCATCCTCCGCTGCATGGTCTTGTCCCCGTCCCCATCAGCTGAGACGCTCTGACTACCAGTGTGTGACAAACACCTCCCCTCTAGCACCTGCAGCGCAGTGCCCGGGCCCAGGAACACACCATGCCCTGCTGCCAAAGCCTGCTCCATGCCAGGCCCCAGCTGAGGCAGCAGAAGCAATCCCACATACCTGGGAAGGGGAATGGCCCCAAAACATGTGTGGGACCCCTAACACAAGCCACATTTCCCTCGGCCCCCATTGGTCAGGCAGTTGTGGTCCAGCTCATCTGCACTTCATCATAAGCATCCCCCCTGCTGCTCGTGGTGCCTTCCTGCCCCCATGTGCCTTCCTGCCCCCAGATGCCCTCCTGCTTACAACACCTGTGCCCCTGGGTGCCCTCATGCCCACCCTTCCCCCAGCTGATGGAGCCTGCACAACGCCCAGCACCCAAAGCAAGGTGCCATGTCCCCACCCTAGTTACTTTTATGATTTGTTTCCATAACGACGGGCCTTAACACTGGGAACACTGGGTTTTTTTCCTTTTTTTTTCTTTTTTTTTTTCCCATTCCTCCTCCTCTAAATAATTTGACTTGTTTCCATACCAACCAAGAGGTGTTGGGGCGCATGTGTGCATGTGTGTGCCATGCTCAGGGTAAGGCTGGACATCTCCCCAAAAACCTGACGCCCAGTGCCAGGGGCAGAGACCACACTTTTCCCTCTGTAGACTCCAGACCCTGCTGGTTTTGGCGAGGTGGGGGATCCAGTGCTGCCCTGTCATTTCTGAGAACAGCCCAATGGTGCACCCTAAATCCTGGCTTGCTGCACCCTCTGCCTGGCTCACGCAGCCCCAGCCTTTGGCCTCAGCACAGGTGATGCTCCTCACCTTCTGCCCACATATCCCCCTGCAGCCACCCCCCACCGAGGGCTCAGGGACATCCTGAGCAGCCCCGGCTGCCCCTGCAGCTCTGCAAGCCCCTGATGCCGTGCCCCGAATACGAGAGCTCACCTCTGCTCCTCGCCCCTGCTGCCGAGTCACCCCTGCCACCACCTCGGGCGCCGACCACGTGGGGAAACCACAGCACCAAAGCCGGGGCCGCCCTGGGCGCGGCGGAAACGGGGCAGCACCCACGCCCAGCACCCTGCCCTGCCTGGGGGCAGCTTCGGCCAGAAGGGGAACACGCAGCGCCGGGGTCCTCCCCTGTGGAGCCTTCCCCTCTTTGCTGACACACGCTTATTTGGGACTGTGAGTGGCACAGCGCGGTCCTGAGCCGGTGTGGGCTGTGGTGCAGGCGCTGCTGGGCTGCTGGCGTCGCCAAGGTGCTGGCATCACCAAGGCAGAGGCATCGTGGGCTCCATCTCCCCAGCAGGGGAGAAGGGGTGCGGGCAAGAACCCATGAGCTGAGCACTCTCCTGGCGCCCAGACGGCCCAAACGTGCACTGCAAGGACAGCACTGTGCCAGAGTGAGCAGCACCCTGAGGCTTTGGCTCCCTGGGAGCAGCCGCTCCGAGGGTGCTTCGTGAGCAGTGGCTCTGAGGCTGTTTTGGGAGTAGCACGCCAAGCCCAGGACCGCACGGCAGCTCGGCGATCGATGTAAGGAGCCAGCAGTCCTGATTCACTGCCACGGTGCTCCCGAGGGACAGGCAGGATTTGGGAGCAGCCCGATGCAGGCTCAGTACAAGGGCAGGCTGTGAGTGTCCAAGGAAGCCCAGGTGCCACAGCCATCTGTGGGCACGGGATGCCCCGGCCAAGCGGGAGTGTCCGGCAAGAGGAGACAGCGGCCGGCTGGGATAGTGGAGCTGAGCTGAGCCAATGCCCTTGGTAGTGACCCTCCCACCACGCTTATCAGCGACAGGCTCAGAGCACAAAATACCTCTGAGGGGCTCCCACCCTGTGACAAATGCCTGCAGGAGATGAAGGCATCCTGGCACAGCAGAGGCAGAGGGACAGCTCCATCCCACCAACCCCAGCAGTCCAGACCTGAGCCTGGCCAGCCTTGCTGCTGAGGGAAACTGAGGCATATCTGGCTGGGGGTTCACCAGACTCTCTGCTGGCACCAGGGCACGCAGACAGGAGCAGACAGCATCCCCTACCCTGCCTGCCAATGGACATCTGCCTGGAATGTTCCCAGAGTCAGCACCACCAGCTGCAGCAGATGCTGCAGCCTCGGAGTCCTGCTGAGCGTGAGCCAGTGTCCAGGCTCAGGGTGTTGTGGCCATGGCAGGTACGCAAGGACTGAAGCTGAATTCCAGGGCAGTTCGCTTGAAGGGGAGCTGAGCTCTACTCTCTCCTGCAGGAACGGCATCCCTGCAGGATCCCCAGCCCCTCAGTATCTCCTGAGTCACCCCTGCTCCATGCCAGCATCCCTACTCACCCACAGCCCAGGCATCCCGAATCCACAAGGAGATATTTGACAGAGCCATCAGAGCTGTTTCAATCCAGGCTGAAGCTCCTGTGAAACGATGCCTCTCGCTCGAATTCACTGCCAAACTTCTGCCTCTCAGGCTCGCTCCCCACGTGCAGGAGGTGCCGGGGGCACGTCTGGAGCCGCTCGGACCCCGTGCCAGCGCGGAGCACCGTCAGGAATGATGTAACGGCGGCAGCAGGCGATGCGCCATCAGCAGAGCAGCCATGGCAACGGGCACAGGCACAGCGGCAGCCGCCGCCGCGGGTCCGGAGCACCGAGCGCGCCGGAGGGCGAGGGCAGCGAACCCGGGGCCGAGGCCGGTCCTGAGAGCGCCCCGAGCCCCCGGCCGGAGCCGCGCGCCGCAGTGCCCGCACCGAGCGCCGCCGGCTTCAAGCGATGCCCGGCCTGCCCTCGGCGCTGGGCCGCTCGCTGCCGGCGCGTGCGGCCTGGGGACATTGCCGTGGTGCGAGCCAGGCTCACGCTGCTCCACGGCGAGCGGAGAGGAAGCGAAACGCGCACACAGAGGGAGCTGGCAGCGGCCGCAGAAACACCTCCTGTCCCAAGCTCACCCCCTGCCGAACCGGACCTGCCGCACCAGCTCCCTGCGGGATGGGGGGCGTGTCTGCGCGCACGGATGCCCACCCAAGGTTGAATGAAATCCTGAAATGACCTCCTGCTGACAGCCCCAGGCCCAATGCCACAAGGCAGCGGCGCTCCCTGAGCAGACCTGCCCCGTGTGCCACTTGCACACGCTGTGCCTGGGATGAGCCCTCGCTGGGGAAGCCAAGAGACTATGCCCTCTCCAAATTTGATCCTCTCCAGGACACTTCCCACTGCCACATGTCTGGTGGCACAGCTTCAATCCCCCAGCGAGGCAGGGCCGCCTGCACAGGTGTCTGACTTGCTGGTGGTTGAGGCCAGAGGGGCAGGAAGCCTTTCAGGGGTTCCTTGGCCAGAGCCCAGTTTGGCCATGCCAGAACTCTGTGCAGCACGTCCCCAGCTCCCACGCAGGTGCCCAGCAGGAGCAGAGGCACTGAGAAACGGCACTGTCTCGACACACCGCATCTGCCTGAGGTTTTCAGCTCCTCCAAGCTCCTTGTCTGACAAGGAGTCAGTTGTTTTTGTACTGATGGGCGATAAGGGCGCTGCAGAAGTTGCTGGTGGCAGGGCAGATTTGACAGCTGTGGGGGTCCCTCAGCTCATGGGGAGAAGGCTGGATTATGTGAGGTTTCTATGAAAACCACAAGCAGCAAACCAGTCAATAACGTCCCTGTCCATTGGTGGGACTCAGAGCTGCAGTGTGCAAGGACACTCAGTCCCAGCAGTGTGATGGGCCCTGGTCAGGGCAGGAGGGGAGGTGTGTGTGCTGCAGGATTTGGCCAGAGAGCCTGGCCCAGGAGGAACCCACTGTGCCATTCGCCCATGCTGTGGGGATGGGAACCGCCCGCAGCTGTGCTGGCAGCAGGGCTTGGCCCGGGACCATGCCAGCCAAGGGGGACTCAGGCTGCTCCCTGACAAGGGGCTGAGATCCACTGCTCCCAGGGCCACAGCAGCTGCACTGGGGCAGGCACTGGAGCCCCAGAGTGTGGCTGGACCGAGATTCCTGCACCAAGCTCTCCACCATGGGCAGTAGGACCAGTGTCCAGAGCCCTCTCCCAGCCCTGCTGTGGCTCCCTGGGAGCCTGGCAGCCTCCTCATACTGCAACCCTCACTCTCCCATGCTTCCCAGCAAAACTCCAGCCACAAATCTTGCCTGAGAGCCTCAGGAAGCCTGGCATGGCAACCTGTCAGACCCAGCCAGTTCTGGCAGCCCAGCATCGTTGCATCGTGGCCAAAGGAACCACTGGGCACAGGGTGGCCGTGGCTGGTTGCCCAGCAGCCTTCCCACGGTGATGTCCCAGCCTGTTTGGTGGCACATGGAAGCCCAGGCAGTGCTCAGCACTCTGCCCGGCATGGGCTGCCTGTGCCAGAGGCTGCTTCCACAGGCTGCTTCCAGGAAAGCATGGCTTCCCCTGTGCCCAGCTGGTTTTACACTCCGCGGGGCCGGGACAATGCGAGGAAGTCGCCTGAGAGGGGAATGTGGCCAGAGGTCCTGGGACAAAGGGGCCTGAGACCTGAAATCAGCTACAGCAGGACTGAGAGCAGTGACAACAGCGAGGGTCCTGGGTGCCTGTGATGTTTGTGTCGACCCATGGTCCACGGTCCCATGGTCCATCCATGGGCCTCCCTCCTGCTGTCAGCGGCACGTGGAAGCTGCCAGGAGGGCACAGAACCACCGGGACAGGCAGGACTGTCCCCACAGGACTGATGAGTGGTCAGTGGGACACGTGGGCTGGGAGTCTCAGTCTTTCTCTTGCTTTGTCAGAGAAAGGACACCCCCAGAGAAAGGCTGGGGTATGGCAGAAGGATTTAAAAGGGACAGGGACACTCCGCAGCTCAGGTCAGTCCAGGGAAGGTGGCACAAGACTGGTACTGCTGCACAGCCCTGACCCCAGGGGCTATTGCATGGCCTCCAGAGGGTCTGTGCCCAAGAGCTGCCCCCAGCCCGGGGTGCTGCCCTGCAGAGTGAGCAGTGCCTGCAGATCCCACCACCCCCACTGCCCGCCTCAGCCCTGCCCTGCTGCCTGCCTTACCTGCCCGCTGCCAGGGTGCCAGGAGCCACTCCACCTTGGCCATGGCTGTGAGTGCCGGGGGAGCCCGCTCGCTCTGGCCACCCAGGAGCTCCTGCCTCAAACCAAGCCGAGAGCACCGAGCTTCCCCCGTCCTCGCTGCCTGCAGCTCCAGCGGGGAGAGGAAGCGACCAGGAACTGACTGTTTGAGTCAGCGGCACAGCCCATTGTCCTGGCCCCGGCCCCTCTTCCTTCCCCGGGGAAGGACGGTGGAGGGACCGCGACGCTGCACAGCCCATCCCACATCCACCCGCCCTCACAGCGGGGCTCCCAGGAATGCACATCCCTCTGTGCACATCCCTGCTGCAGCACCTGGACAGGGATGCTAGAGCCGGGACAGGAAGGACACTCTGAGCTGGACAGGGTCATGGAACCAAAATATCCCCTGGCTGTGGCTGGAGCACCATCTGAGAGTGGTGGGTGACCTGGAGGGACACAGCACGTGGGGCCCTGTCCTCTCAGCAGAGCATGGCTGTTCCTACACGGAGCAACCACAGGACTCCTTGTGGGGAGAGCAGCACCTGGAGCCTGTGGCTGTCCCCGGCCCGGCTGAACCGTTGCCCACCAGCTCCTCCAGTCCTTACAGCTACCAAAACCAGGGGCCCTTCTGAACCCCCTGGCTCTGGCCTGGGAGCTGCCAGAGCTCCCAGAGCTTCAGCTCACTTCAGCTCCTTCCCAAGCCTGGAGCAAAGGCTCCTTGGGGACCACTTTCCCAGTGCCCCAGGGCTTTGTAAAGCTGAGCTGGCTTCTCCCAGAGGACGGAGGCTCCTGGGAGCCAGGGCTGCAGGAGAGCCAAGAATGCTGCCCCAAGCACAGGCTTCATTCAGGAATATCCCACACCAGCAGCGACCCACACCCACCACAGGGCTGCTCCTTACGGAGCCTCAGCTCCCTCCCCTTAGCAGATAAGCTCCAGCCTGGATCTGCTGCCACCTCTCTGCATGGAAGCTTGTGTGCAACTGCTCAGGAATGCCCCAGGCACTGAGGTCCCAGCAGCCCTATGAGTGTCCAAGTATTTGTTCAAGCTTTACACCCAAGACAAGTTTTGAGCCATGAAGTGCCAAATCCCACCCTTCCCTGACCCCAGCAGCCAGATGCAGGTCTCTCCAGGGAGACCAGGCACCTGAGGGAGATCTGCTGGAGATCTCTAGGCTGGCAGGGAACCGTGATCTGAGGACAGAGATGAACCAGCTCTGGCCAGGGCCTGACCCCACAATCCCCCTTGGGCCCTTCCCACAGCTCCAAGAATTCCTTTGACAATCCAGAAGTGTGATTAATTCTCCCTCTGACTGGTGCCAGGTGGGAGAGGCAGGCAGGGAGCAGAGCAGCACCCGATGGTCTGGGCACTGCTCATCTTCCATGCCTGCAAACGGGAGAAGGGCACTGTGCTGGGTAGTGGTGGTACAGCATCCCTCATCCCTCACCACCCGCAGGCCAGCACCCTGAGCTCCAGGCACTGCCTCCCAGTAGGGAACGGGATCCCATGATCCCTGTGAGTCCCACAGCCCAATCCCTGTCCGCTTCCCATGCCCCAGGAGGGGAGAAGGATGATGGGATGGATACCGACCAGCCCCATCCCTCTCACCCCCTCTGACCCACAGCTCAGCCTCTCTCCTGGTCGCCTCCTGTGCAGCCCCAAGTTCTTGTGCCCCATTTCGGTGCTTTGCTCCCTCCGCTACAGCAGCGGTTGCAAAATTAGACAGCGTCAGGTTGTGCTGCCACCCTCTCTGCCCACTGATTATTAAGCTGTGACAGTCACTTGGGCTGTGACAAGCAGTCCCCATTCTCCTGCAGTTTCTAAGCAATCTTCCCGAGGTCTCTCCCAGGGCTGTCAGTTCCCTGCTGCTGCCCACACTGCTGTGTCCCGCTCCCAGCCAGCAGGCAGGGAAAGGGCAGCAGGAGCTGGGGCCAGCAGAGCCCAGCACGCTGCACTCCGGGACTCCAGGAGTCTGATGGGCCTGGCGCCAGGGGCTGTGGCAGACCCCAGCTCCCGGCTCCTCTGGCATTCCCAGGACCTGGGCTGGAAGAAGAGTTGGAGTACAGGGGAGGGTTGCTGAACTGCCTGGACCAGCTACATGGGGACAAAGGAGTGACCAGACAGGTCCTGCTTCTCTGACCCCGCTTCCTCAGCATGCACTGCCCTCACTGCCCTCTCCCAGCTCCAAGCGAGTCCTCTGCTCCCTCTGCTCCCCCTGCTCCCCCTGCTCCCCCTGCTCCCCCTCAGAGAGCTCCCTGCAGAGCTGCAGGGCTGTCCGCCTCCCCGAGATTGTTTGTGGAACAGGAGCCCCCAGACACCCACCACCACTGCGCTGTGTGGGAGAAGGGAGCTGGGCTGTGGGGGCTGCACAGGCACTGGGCTCCCTGCCCGGGGGGGCCCAGCTCCGGGCACAGCAACTGCCGGGGCTCCCCACAGCGGGGCTGGCTCCCCACACCTCCATCCCTGGGGCTGGCTCCCCACAGCCGGGGCTGCAGCCCCAGGCCCAGGACTGGCTTCCCACAGCTCGGGACTGGATCCCCGTGCCCAGGGCTGGCTCCCCACTGCATGGGGCTGGCTCCCCACACCTTGGGGCCGGATCCCCGTGCCCAGGGCTGGTTCCCCACTGCATGGGGCTGGCTCCCTGTAACCCGGGGCTGGATCCCCGCAGCTTGGACAGCCAGCACCTGTCCCACACGCTGGGGGATCGCGGTGGCCCCACCGCCAGCCCCATCCTGCGCCGTCCCCGTCGGGAGGCCAAGCCTCGGCCGGGGTGACCTCTGCCCGTGTCCTCCAAGCGACCCACGGGGACCGGGGAGCGAGGAGCGCCGAGCCGCAGCCCGAGCGAGCCCGAGCCGCCCCCCGCCCGCCGCCGCAGCCGGGGGTCGCGGTGCTCCGGGGGCGGCGGGGGCGCGGGTTCGGTCCCGCCCCGCCTGGCCGGTACCTGTTGCCGAGCGCATCCTGCCCCGCCGCTGGCTGCGCGGCCCCTTCCGCTGCGCGTTGCCCATCCTCCGCCGCCGCCCAGCCCGGGCTCCGCGCGCCGCCGCCCCCGGGCCGCCCCCCGGCCGCCCCCCGCCGGGCCCGCCGCGCCGCGCGGGGAGGAGCCGCGGGGCCGGGCCGGGCCGGGCCGGGCCGCATCGCTCCGCTCCGCGCCGCTGCGAGCCCCGGCGAGCAGAGCCGAGCCGAGCCGCGCCGGGCGGCACCGGCACCGGCCCCCGCCCCGCCGCCCGCTCGGAGCCGAACGGGCGCCCAATGGCGGCGGCTGCGGGGGCCGGGCGGGGGCGGCGCGGGACTCGGGAACACCAGGGTGATGGGGATGGGGTGGGGGGATTGGGGCTGGGGAGTGCTGCGGTGATGGGGATGGCGGTACCGGGGCTGCGCACCCCCCGAGGGGCAGGGATTATGGGGTATCAGGGTGATTGTGGGGCGGTGCCGGAGCCGGGCACCCTGAGAGCACGAGTGTGGGGGTACCAGGGCTGGACAGCCCCCAGGGCGATAGGATTGGGCCGGGGGCCCTCGGGCTGGGGAACCCCTGGGGAGTTGTTTGGTTTAGGGATGAGTGGAGAAGTCCTAGGGCTGGACAGCCCTAGGGATGGTGGGGATGAGGTGGTGCCAGGGCTGGGCACCCTAAGGCAATGGGGCTGGGTGTGAGGTCCTGGGGCTGGGCACACCAGAGGTGTTGGCGCTGGGTAGGGACCAGTGCTGGCCCTGTGGAGTGGGTGGCTGATCAGGGGATGGATGGAAGCTAGGGGTCGGGGACACCTGACAGGAGGCAGAGGTCAGCTCCAAGAGCAGCTGGAGTCATGCACAGAGGGAAACAGGAGGTGTGGGAAGAGCTTTGGGACTGGTCAGGAAACGTGTGTGAGAGCTGCAAGACGTTGCAAAGGCCAGGCCTGGGGGTGATGTCATCTCAGGTAGGAGAAACAGGGTCGTCTCTGTCTGCCAGTGCCTCCCAGGTCCCCATTCCTAGTATTGAGGGTCCCGGGCAGTGCCGTGACTGCACAAAGCTCAGCTGCATGCAGGGACCCCCAGCAGTCTTGGATCAGCTCCTGCCCTTGGGTTTCTTCCCCTGGCTCAAACCTCACCATATCCCTCTCATGGGGAAAAAAGCCCTTCCGGAGTGGGGAAACCTCTCCAGCACGCCAAGACAGCCACGTGCAGAGTGCTTCACCCCTGGGAGCCAAGAGGCATTGGGATGGCTCAGCCCAGCCGCTGTGTCCCAGGACCGAGCACCCCCGACACATCGGATCTTGGCATCCATATAGCAACAGAAAGGACCAGAAAGCGCTGGGAGGTTGTTATGGAAACAGCCACAAATTGGATCAGTACTTGGTGCAAGGAGCAGTTTGTGTGACTGATGTGGGAGCAGGTGGGTGTGACAGCCGCAGCGGTGCGGGGGTCCCGCAGCGGCACCCCTCTGCCCAAGCTGTGTCCCTGTTCTGGGGCTGGGCTGTGGCACTGCCTCAGCTCCCAGGGACCCGGGCATGGGGCTGTAGGTACCCAGCCTCTGCACTCCCCAGGGAGGTAAAGGATTGGGACGAGTTGTGGGTGGTTCACAGAAATTCTAACAAGAAAATACTTTCTGCCGCTTCCCCAAGCTGCAGCCGAGCCCAACGCACGGTGTCAGGCAGGGGGGCAGCGGCCCCTGCATTGTGACCCGTGGTGCTGCGATCCGGCAGCGTGGCCATTGTTGTGCTCCGTGCCGGGGCAGCCACGCCGGGTGCCCATCGCTCCGAGCCGCTTGTCACCCTGTGCGGGGCAGCCCCAGCCCCCGCATCCTCCGGGAGCCCCGTGGGCACACACGGCTGCCTGCGCTGTCCCGGCCGCACGGCTCCCGGGGGCCCGGACAGATCCGGGGGCTCAGACAGGAGCCCGGGCTCGCCGTGCCGGGCCGGGGGCACGGAGGGTGCAGGTGGCGCTGCCGGTGCCACGGCTCAGCCCGGCCCGGGCCCCGTGCTCTGCGCTCCCCGAGCAGACCCTCTCCTGGCAGAGAACCCAGCTATGAAGAAGCCATGAGCATTTGCTAAGTGGCCGAGCTGGTTATTTTCGGGCCAAGAGGCCATGTTAACGCTCACAGTCAGCGAGGCAGATGAGCTCATTGGAGAACAACGGCTTGGGGCCGGGCCAGAGCCGAGGAGCAGGGCCAGGGCTCCCAGCCCCTGCCGGCACCATGGCGAGTCGCTCCCAGGGCTGGACTGGACCCTCAAAGGTGCCACGTTCCCCAGAGCCACCGGCAGGGCTCCCGCCAAGCTGGAGGGCAGAGCTGGGACACCGAGCCCCACAGCACCTTCTGTTGCTGAAGGTGACCCCCAAGCTGCCCCCGGGCCTGGCAGGGGATCTACGTGCAGGGCTGGAGCTGCCGTGACACCTTCGTGCCACCTCGAGTCCCCTCCAGGCTCCGCATTCCTGGGATTCCTTCAGTGCACCAAACATATTTGGTTGCTCTGTGTCCTGGTAGCTGCACTGGGGCCTGACCGTCCTGCCCGGGACCGGCACTGTCAGGGCTGCCCTCCCTGCTCCCGGTGTGCCAGGGGTGTGCCAGGGCTGCAGGATGCACTCACGAGGCTCTGCGGCACCCCTGGAGCGAGAGCTCGGCATGAAGCGGTGTGTGGGGTCAGGCAGAGGGGACAGGGGTGCCCCAGCCCGGATCACCCCACAAGCTGCACCCACACGCCCAGGGCTTCCTCTGAGTGCCCCCCTAAACAGCTGTGCCAGAGCGCAGCGCGCAGCCAGGCTGCCACCACGTGCCGTGGCACCGTCACCGGTACCTGTCATTTGTGAGCCTCTTACGGGAGACGTGGGGTGCCAGGGGTGGCATTGGCACCTCCCCCGCACTGCCTCTGCATCCCCCAGCCCCTCTGCAGGGGCACGCCGTGCACCTTCCTCCCGGCGGGGTCTCTGGGGAGCCTTCCTGTCCCAGCCCGAGTGAGGAAGAGGAGGGACACATCCAGTCCTCGGGCTGGGCACGGGCACTGCCAGGGAGCAGAGGGCACCGCACCCTGCCGGGGCTCTGCCCGCTGCCACCATCGATGCCCGCTGCCTGCGAGCCCTCCCGTGACGGGCACTGGGTGCCCGGCTGGCCCCGTCCCACCGTCCCCATCCCTTGGTGCCCACAGGCGGGAGCGAGGAGCCGAGCCCGCGGCTGTGCCAGCCCCGGGGCTGCTGCTGCCTGCACCCCCCTGCAGTGACAGCCACCATGCCGTGCACCCACCGCTCCCTGCCCCTGTCCTGCGGCGCTGCCAGGCCCTCCCGGGGCGGGGCAGGGAGTCCCACAGGCAGGAAAGCACAAAACTCTGACTTACCCAACTCTGCCTCCTCCTCTTCCTCTCCCCAGCGGGCCCCAGGCCGGGGGCGCGGCAGCTGCCCCGCAGCTCAGGGGACGCCCCGAGCCCCCAGGGCCGGGCTGGACGGGCGGCTGCCCCGGCCGGGAGCGGAGGCAGCCACAGCGCCAGCTCTGGCAGTCGCTTGCTCGCACTAAATCGAACCAGCTTTCTGGAGAAAGGCTGGATGGAAACGCTTCTCCCACCCCAGCCCAGGCCCTTCTTAAAGACATAGCTACACAGCCCTGCTGCGGGTGCTGGAGCCTGGAGATTGAGCGGGGATGGAGCGTCCTGCCAGCCGGCGTCTTCCCGGTGGGTCTGAGAACCACAGACAGGGATGAGATTGGTGGAGAGGAGATGGCATCCACTGCCTCTGCTGTCAGCCGTGCCAGCCTGCGTGGGTGCTCTGGGCAGTGCCAGCTGACCCTCCCGTAATTAACAGGGGTCAGGCAGCCAGGTGAAGGTTTCCTGCGGCTGGCAGCACCCTATGGCTGTCAGGGAGGGGGCTGTCCATCCCCCCTGCCCTTGGCTGGGGTCCCAGTGCCGCTGGAAGGGAGCTGCTCCCACACAGGCAGCGCTTGCAGGTGGCCTCGGCAGCCCACGCCGTGCCTGAGAGCCAGGACCACCCGGGAGGCTGCAGCCCGCAGCTGTGGGGAGGGAGCGCCGGGGATGGCCGCCCCACGCTGGGTGTGCAGCGGGGATGTGCTGTGCCTGCTCACCGCCCCACGCTGGGTGTGCAGTGCAGGATCTGCTGTGCCTGCTCACCGCCCCACGCTGGGTGTGCAGTGCAGGATCTGCTCTCCCTGCTCACAGGACACAGCTATGTCACAGGCCCTGGGCACGGCTGTGACTGCATGGCAATGGAGCTCTCCCTGTCCAGTGGAGAGGGGTGGGCACTGGGCAGCCATGGCCAGTTGGGAGGGATGGGAGAGCACTGGGGCAAAATCCTGACACGAGGGGAAGGGATCTCAGGGCTGACTCACAGTCCCCCCGTTTGCACAGAGCACAGACCAAGAACGTGATAACTCAGGAGCGTCCTTCGAGAGGCACTGACAGCACAGATCCTGGCACCTCAGCATGCCAGGAGCCCCCATCTGTGCCACAGACACGCGTGTGCACACTCAGACACGTACAGAATCACAGACACACGTGTGCACACTCAGACATGTACAGAATTAGACACACGTGGGCACACTCAGACACGTACAGAATCACAGACACACGTGTGCACACTCAGACATGTGCAGAATCACAGACACACACGTGTGCACACTCAGAAATGTATTACAGAATCACAGACACACGTGTGCACACTCAGACATGTGCAGAATCACAGACACACGTGTGCACACAGACATGTATTACAGAATCACAGACACACACGTGTGCACACTCAGAAATGTATTACAGAATCACAGACACACGTGTGCACACTCAGACATGTGCAGAATCACAGACACACGTGTGCACACAGACATGTATTACAGAATCACAGACACACACGTGTGCACACTCAGACATGTATTACAGAATCACAGACACACGTGTGCACACTCAGAAATGTATTACAGAATCACAGACACATGTGTGCACACAGACATGTGCAGAATCACAGACACACGTGTGCACACAGACATGTATTACAGAATCACAGACACACACGTGTGCACACTCAGACATGTACAGAATCACAGACACACGTGTGCACACTCAGAAATGTATTACAGAATCACAGACACACGTGTGCACACTCAGACATGTGCAGAATCACAGACACACGTGTGCACACAGACATGTATTACAGAATCATAGACACACGTGTGCACACTCAGAAATGTATTACAGAATCAGACACACGTGTGCACACTCAGACACATACAGAATCACAGACACACGTGTGCACACTCAGACATGTGCAGAATCACAGACACACGTGTGCACACAGACATGTATTACAGAATCATAGACACACGTGTGCACACTCAGACATGTATTACAGAATTACAGACACACGTGTGCACACTCAGACATGTATTACAGAATCAGACACACGTGTGCACACTCAGACACGTACAGAATCACAGACACATGTGTGCACACTCAGACATGTATTACAGAATTACAGACACACGTGTGCACACTCAGACACATACAGAATCACAGACACACGTGTGCACACTCAGATATGTACAGAATCACAGACACACGTGTGCCAGGGGGGTTTGCTCTGTGCTGGGGATGTTTGGTGCACTGCTGTCCCCTTCCTCCTGCCTGGCATTGGGGACACTGGGTCAGGATCCCAGCTCACAGTGGGGCCTTGCTGCTCCAGATGGATGCAGCCGGCCACTCAGGGTGCCGGAAGGGAGGAATTGGCCTCTCCCAGCCCCTTTCTGGGTAACAGGCGGAATCACCTTTTCCCTGTGTGCTTCGGTCTGCTGCCATTAGTTACCTCAAGGAGCGATGATCCTCCCCTGGTGCCTGCCCTGCCCACCACGCTCAGTCTCCCCGTACCACGCCGTTCCACGTTGGCTCCTGGAGCTGTCCCCAGCTGCCAGACACTGTGCTGTGCCCGGCTGGCATCTGTGAGGGGTCAGGCTCCAGCAGACAGAGGGGACAGTCACCCTCCGTGTTGGTGGTACTCCCACAGAGCCACACGCCTGCCACTGCCCGAGGTGCCAGCAGGATTCCCTGCCAGGCATCCCAGTGCCAAGGTGGGCAGCCAGCGGGAGAGCAGGAGGAGGATGGCAGAGCCCGCTGGCATGGCTAAGGAGAAGATTCTCCTTGCCAGCATCCTTGGCCTGTTGGGCACTGCGCCAGCTCCTGCTCAATCCAGACTTTGTGCTTGCAGGCAGTGCCTCCTGCGCACACGCGAGGACTGGAGTGTGGGCAGCCCTGTGCCAGCACCTGCAGGCTGGTGACCCTGCAGCCAGCCGTGCCATCCTTGGCAGTGGGCATGGCACGGGGTACCCAGGGAGTGCAGACCAGGCTGGGAGCTGGAAACGCATCCCCAAGGGACTGCTGGGTTCCTGAGCAACCAGAAGGGTTCCTGTGGGTTCCCCAAGGGTCATCTGCTCTCCAAAGCATGGCCCCACAGCCACTGGTGCCTTGCTGCATGGATAACTGGCACAGGTGCCATGGGGACCCATCCTGCACTCCCAGCTCTGCCTCCATGGAGCACCATGGGGCTCTCTGCAGCTGCAGACCCATCCTGCACTCCCAGCTCTGCCTCCATGGAGAACCACAGAGCTCCTTACAGCTGGAGAACCATCCTGCACTCCCAGCTCTGCCTCCATGGAGCACCACAGAGCTCCTTACAGCTGGAGAACCATCCTGCTCTCCCAGCTCTGCCTCCAGGAGCACCATGGAGTTCCCTGCAGCTGCAGAACCGGCTGCCAAGGCACGCTCCAGCTCTTGCTTCCTCACTGAGGTGAACGCATCCCACGTGCTGACTTAGGATGACGCAAACTCCAAGGAGACACGTAGTTGAAGCCAATCCATGTTCCTGGTAAGTGCTGCCATATTCCCAGCCAAAGTAAGGCTGTAAGTGCTTCCTAAGAAGAACCAGGAGCACCGGTGCTCGTGGAGCTCCTTCTAAGCTTGCTCTGCAGAGATGGGCCCAGGCAGGAGGAACCAGAAACACCAGGGGTGTCCAAGGCAGCGAGGAACAGCAGCGGCTGTACTCCCTCATGTTTTCATGCAGTTCCTACTGGGTGTTGGGAGTCCCGAGGAGCTGCTCTCCCCAGGTGACCCACTGCCCCTGAGGGCCACAGCCCAGCTCCTGAGCAAGGGCCACCAGCTCAGCTGTCACACGAATCCTTCCAAAACACCACCCAAGGGTGAAAACACTTTTTTTTGGAATGAACGTTTAGACCCATCTAAGCAGGAATCTCAGCCCTGAAGAAAACCCAGCAGGGTGGAAGAGAGGCTGCAGCAATGAGCTGGAGATGCTATCCTCAACATCAGCTCTAAGGATGTCCCACGTGTCCCCCCCAGCATGGTCAGGCCCTGCAGGAACCCCACAGCCACGGGCAGGGGAGCCAGGGGAAACTGTGGAGGTTGGAAAAGCCCAGACAGGGCTGCCCTTTCACTGCAGGAACATCAGCAGGGTATCTGCCCCTCACGTTTCCTGCAGCACACATTTTGGGAGTGGCCATCAGCCCACTGCTGAAGACAGCTTTCATCCAGAGCAGGGCCATGGGAGCCCTGTGTTATCCATCCATCCCTCCCCCTCTCGCTGAGCCCTCAGACGGTTCCTGTTAAGAGGAGGGTGTGGCTCCTCTCCCCCTCCTCTGGCAGCCCAGCCAACTATCCAGCCTTGGTCAGCATCCCATTTCCCACCCACACCAGCAGCCTGGGGAGAGATGTGCTCACCCCTCTGGCTCTGCAATCACCACTGGCTCGGGGAAATGCAGGCAGAGAAAATGTCTTGGAGATCTGGAAGGGTTTTGGGAGCTGCTCTTGCCTGCAGAGGAGGCTGCAGTGGGTTGTGGCTGGGATGAGCAGTGCTGGGCTCCTGAGGGGAGGCCCTCACAAGCCTCTTCAGCACTACTGTGAGGCTTTGGCACTTCTGTGGGCTGAGCAACCCTCACCCCACACTGTCCACAGCCTGTCCTGGTGGCTAAGAAGGCTCCAAGAGCCATTTCACAGTGGTGGTTGTGGCCACAGCAGGCCAGGGCTGCTTGGGAAGAGAGCATCAGGGTGAGCTGAGGCCACATCTCACTCCAAACCGACACCTCTTGTCCCCTGAATTTGGGACATCTCCTTCCCATGGTCCTGCAGTGAGAGCCCTGCACCATTCCTGGCACTTTGTTCTAACTTGAAGGGCACTGACCCCATGGACAGGTGCTGACAAGGGCAGCTGTGGGATCAAAGGAGGGCTCAAGTAGGTTCATGTGGGTGAGCCTTGGGACTGCAGTTACAGCTTCAGCCTCTGTCCCCTGTCCCAGGGACTGAAGCACAGACAGCCACTTCAGCCTGGCAGGAAACTCCAGCATATCAGAAGGGTTTTTTCTTTCTTTAATTCCTTTTTAAAAAATCCAGTCTCAGAACATGGGGGGAAACATCTGAGCTCAGCCAGGGAGGAGCTGAGCAGAGGGTGTGGGGAGCAGCAGCCCTGGCTGGCAGACAGCTCTGTCTATCTCCATGGCTGGATTCTGAGAAGGCTGGGAGGTCAGAGGATGGGAACGCTGCACATTTCAGCAGGAGCAGTAAACAGCTGCTCCTGCCAGCACAGCCTGGGGCTCCTTCCAGAGAACCGTCCTGCAGCTCTTCAGGGACGGCACCTGGAGCAGCTCTCGGCGCTGGCCCCATCCTCTGCTCCGCTGAGATTTGTTTCTGGAGCTGCAGGGTTCTGAAGAGGAGATTGAGCCATACTGGCATGTGTCACCCTCCGGGACGTGGCTGTGCCAGTGGGACAGGGGGCCTGTCCCTGCTCTGCTCTGGCAGTGGGACCCTGCAGCCAGCCGTGACATCCTTGGCTGCCTGCACCAAGGGATGAGGGATGCTCCCCGCTCCCGGTGCCAGGTGTGAGCTCTCCCCATTCCCTGTACCAGGTGTGAGCCCTTCCCATTCCCAGTGCCAGGTGTGAGCCCTCCCTGCTCCTGGTGCCAGGTGTGAGCTCTCCCTGCTCCTGGTGCCAGGTGTGAGCCCTCGGTGCCAAGTGTGAGCCCTCCCTGCTCCTGGTGCCAGGTGTGAGCCCTCGGTGCCAGGTGTGAGCCCTCCCTGCTCCTGGTGCCAGGTGTGAGCTCTCCCTGCTCCTGGTGCCAGGTGTGAGCCCTCGGTGCCAGGTGTGAGCTCTCCCTGCTCCTGGTGCCAGGTGTGAGCCCTCGGTGCCAGGTGTGAGCTCTCCCTGCTCCTGGTGCCAGGTGTGAGCCCTCCCCGCTCCCAGCACGGCTAGGGAACAGGAGCAGAGGAATGTTGCATCCCTTGGCTGCTGTCTCCTGCTGGAAACAGCCACACTGCCTCGTCGGACAAGTGTTTCCCCAGCCCTTTGCTGTGCGATCTCCTCATCTGGCAGCAACACTGCTCCAGTAGCATTTCCCCTTCCTGAGGAGGATGAGGAGCTCCCTCAGCCCACAGCCTCTGCAAACACCAGTGGCCATGTCCTGCTGCACAGCGGTGACCTGAGCTCCCCAGCCATGGCGTGAAGAGGCCCATGGCTTTTGAATCTTTCTAACCTGGCTGGTAGGAACCAAAACCAGGCAGAGGCTTGTGACCCAGCTGAGCGTGCCCAAATCTGGGAGCTGGCCAAGGACCGTGCTTGGGCAGGGCAAACCACCACAGGCCCATGGAGCTGGAGTCAGGTCATCTGTGAGGGCTGGACAGCCACCCCCATGCCCTGTCTGCCCTGCAGCTGGGCTTTGGTCATGCCTGGAGCGTTTCTCCTGCCTGAGAACTGTGTGGTCCCCATCTTGTGTGCTCAGAGGAGCTGAAGGATGGAACTACTCCAGCCCAGGATGATCTTGGGTCTGCAGCAAGGACGTGCTGTGGCTGGTGCTGGGCTGATGTTGTCTCCAGCCCTGCCTGGATCTCCAGCCTGATCCGTCCCTGTCCTTATGAGCTGGCCAGACAGGCTGTGACATGTCACCTGGACTCGCACTGGCTGAGTGGAGGCTGTGCCAGGGCACGACTGGTCCTGGGTGAGCTCCCCTGAAACATCTTCCATGGGCTTCCATTCAATTTTAAGAGGGGAATTGTGATTTTTGCCATTGGATCCTCTTCAAGAAATGAAAACAGAGGAGAAAATAAGCCCCAAACCCAGTGCACTCCTGGGTACCTGCTGTCCTGCAACTCAGTGGGAAGTGTTCTCCCAAGCCCTGGGCAACCATCACTCTCCTGCAGTGCTGGGGCCTCACAAGGAGCCCCCAAGCCAGGATCTGATCCCCCACCATGGGCTGATGCTGGAGCACTCAGCAAAGCAAACTGCCACTGAAGTACCAGTCAGAATTTGATTCTTTACCCGAGTAAGTTCAGTCCCACTGGAAGCTGTGGGATCCCGCTGGCTGGTGGTGAATGGATGTGGAGCAGGTGGGGGTGAATGAGCTGTATTCCCTTAGGATGCAGGAAGAAATGAACCTCCTAAGCCTCCATGCCACTGAGCAGCAATGAAGGTGAGCTTGGCTCTGTTCACACTGGCCCAGCCCTTCCCACAAGATAAATCACAGCATTTTTATCACTGCACACCTCTGAGCCCAGCTCTGAGCCAGCCCAGCACATGCCCACATGCATATTCACGGCTCTGATGAGGAATTGTGGCACAGGAGAAGAATTTGCTGGTGCCTCACACACACACCTGCAGCTACTGGTGGTGCTGCTCGCCAGGTGCACGGAATTAGCTGAACACACCGGGCGGGCCTGCACACCTCACCTGCCACAGAGCTCCTGCAGGGTCCCCTGACAATCCCCCACACCATGCCACTGCTGCATCTCCCCCATGGTGTCCTCTCTGTCCCCCCACACTGACGCGCTGCCACCGCGGTGCCCACACACACAGCACTCCTGTGGCCACCTGGAGCAGCCCGGCCTGCTGGCCAGACACAGGCAGGGAGGGACCATCTGGCCACGGGCACTCAGCTCCTCCTGCAGCAGAGCCCGCTCCAGCCTGTTTGGAGATGCTGCTGCCAGGTTTGGCACACGCTGGTGCCGTGCGGGGTCAGCTTGGGTGACGGTGACACCCCTCTGTCCTGCCGCTCGTCCCGGGCCGTGCACAGGACACTGGGAGCCTCCTCCCAGTCTAATGACGGGTCCGCAGCGCTGTCAGGAGCAGTGCAGCTCCCGCTCTGAGCCTGGGTGCTCCGCTCGCTCCCGGCGCCCGGGACGCCGGCTGTGAGGTCTGGTGGTCATTTCCCATGGCTCCAGGCAGATGGAGCAGCAGGGGAGCCCTTGCAGGGGATTTGCCGACAGCAGAGGCACACGCTCTGCCGAGGGCCTGGGAAACGCGCGGTGCTTGAGGGGAACGTGCTGGAGCAGCGCTGCCCTCCCCGCCCCACAAAGCCTTTGAAATAAACTTCTATAAACAACTCCAAAATGAGCTTATTTTAAGATCCTCTGAAACGGCGCTGCCTGTTCCTGACCCAGCACAGCAGCCTGTGCCAGACCGAAATACTTGGAATGGGAAGTGGAAACAGTCCAAGGCAACCCAAACCCTGTGGCTGCCAGGAGAGGGGACGAGCTGACACGATGCCTGGATGACAACCCAACATTTTTCCCACATACACAGCACCCCGAGTGAAAACTGCCCCACGCTGGGCAGGACAGCCCCCCTGGTCCCCTGCCCCAGGGTGAGGTGAACACCTGAGGCAGGGACAGGGTGGGGGTGGCAAGGACCAGCCCTGGCAGCCCAGCGTCCCTGCTTTCTCTAAACAGCCCCCAGTAACTGCAGACACAGCGTGAGGTGTGCTTGGCTGGCAGCCTGGAAAATGCCCACTGTGAGCAGGGAAACAAAGTCTGGGCAGAAGGAAAGGGTGCAGGGTTGTCCTGGCCTCACCCCGGTGCCCTGGCCACCAGCATCCCAATGACACCTCACCCCAGTGCCCGGCACTGGCACCACGGGCCTTGGCGAGGCACCGCCACCCCCAGCCCGCTCCCCCAGCCCTCCCTGCCCATGGAGCAGGGATGATGTGCCCCAAAAGCAGGAGCTGGCACGGGTCACCCGCCCGGGGAGGGGACACGGGGTGACAACGTCGGGGCAGCAGCAACGTCGGGGCGCAGCCCCCCGGCTCTGGGGCAGGGAGCGGAAGCCCTGGGAGCGGGAGGCGGCCCCAGCAGTGGGGATGGGGCCCGCAGTTCGCCCCGTCCTACCGCGGGGTCCCCTTACCTGCGGCGGCGGCGCGGAGCGGGCGGCCCCGCAGCAGCGACTGCAGGCGGGCGGCGCGGCGGTGCAGGCGGGCGGCGCGACGGGCCAGCGCCCGCAGGTGGCCCTCGATGTCCCCCAGGAGAGCGACCGAGTGGCCGCAGAGCTCGGCCAGCTGCCGCAGCAGGGCGAGGGCCGCCAGGCTGCAGGTGTCCCGCAGGTCGGTCAGCGGCCCCGCCGGCCGGACCCGCACTGCCACGCTCCGTCGGTAGAACGGCATGGGGCGGATCGGCTCGGGCCGGATCGGCTCTGTTATCCCCGGTCCGGTTGCCCCCCGGGCCGGTTCGGTTCAGCCCAGGCAGGCACCGTTCCCCCCGTCGAGCCCCGCGGCTGCGAGGGCTGTGGTCCGGCCGCAGCGCCGGGGCTCGGAGCCGGTCTGTGGGAAGGGGAGGAGGAGGAGGAGGAGGAAGGGGAGGGAGGGGCGGCCCCGCTCGGGGATGCTCGGGCCGGCGGCAGGAGCTGCGGAGACGCTGCCGGCCGGAGCCCGGGGCGGGCTCGGGCTGGAGCTCGGGCACCCCGGCCATGCCGGCTGCTCCCTCCCGGTGCCTTGCCCAGGGCACGGGCACCTCGGTCAGTGCCGGCTGCTCCCTCCCGGTGCCTTGCCCGGGGCACGGGCACCCCTCGGCGTCGGCGATTCCCCGCTGCGGGCTCCTCCAGCGCTGTCCCCAGCTGCAGCCGTCCCTCCTGCGCTGGGACCGAGGAGCCCCCGGGTCCTGACCCGGCCCCCTCGGGCTCCAGGGCTCCAGGTTCCCCGGGGCGGGCAGCGCCCCGCAGCCGCCGCAGGACGCACAGTTCATCCCGCTTTCCCCCGCATCTCCCGCGGATGCTCCTGCTCCAGCAGCTGCTCCCTCCCCGTCTTCCCTGCTCCAGCTCCCGCTAAAGCCAATATTCGTGTGGCCCCGGGGCGGCACCAGGGTGCAGTGGGGATGCCCTGGCTGCCCAGCCCCGGGGAGATCCGGGCTCCGTGGCTCCTGGCAGCAGCAAAAGCTGAGAAAAGAGTGGCTGTGGTGGATGTAACCTCCAATCCAGATGGCCCATCCAGCACCCCATCCCCAGCAGCTCCAGTTGCCCGCGACAGAGCAGGACTAGAATTCCTACTGGGAATTTCTTGTGATATTGTTTCTCCATGCTTGGTGAACCTCGCTGGACTCCTGAGCTATTCCTGCTCTGCTTGGGTTTGTGTAAATGTTTGTGCATCCAAACCCAGCTCTATGAGGCTGCTACCACTGAGAACCATCTTTTCCCTTTCCCTTTCCCTTTCCCTTTCCCTTTCCCTTTCCCTTTCCCTTTCCCTTTCCCTTTCCCTTCTTTCCCTTTCCCTTTCCCTTTCCCTTTCCCTTTCCCTTTCCCTTTCCCTTTCCCTTCCCCTTCTTTCCCTTTCCCTTTCCCTTTCCCTTTCCCTTTCCCTTTCCCATTCCTTCTCCCCTCTCCCATTCCTTCTCCCCTTTCCCCTTTCAGCTTTGTGAGGTGCCCTGAGCTCCTCTCTGTGCAGAGAGCTGAACAACACCTCCCGCAGGAGCCTTGGAGCTCTCCGGTGTTGTCGTTCCCTGGGCTGATGGACTGCACCCACCTGCCTGGGTGGAACTGAGGCAGAAGGAGCTGAGCAGTGCTGGTGCCTTGGCTCTGTTCCTAGCACAGATGGGGAAACTGAGGCACAGTGTCACACCCTGCTAGGACGTGGGGAGGGTGAAGTCAGCCCGATTCTCTCGGCTTGGGCAGCCTCAATCATGAATCATCGTCCGGGTGAGGGGAGCATCTGGAGCCCATCAGGGCTCTGCTCACTCCCCATTCCCAGCCCAGCTGCCCTTCCCAGCACTGACCTCTCCTCCTGAGAAGGAACACATGGACACTGTCCCTGTCTCTGTGGTTTTTTCAACACAGATCTTGAAATTCAAATGTGTCTTGAAATTCAAGCATGAGGCCTAAACTGTCTTCCTTAACATCCACTCAGGCAATGTCCTGCTGGGCATGGCAAGGGCAAACAACCCTGCTGAAATGGGAATTTATTGAATTTTTTGTTTGGTTTTCAGGTGGTTTTCCTCTTGTTCTGCCTCATGATGCAGGTTTGTTGTGGCAGCAGTGCCCAGGTCTCGAGGCTGGCTCAGCGAGGAGGATTTTAAGCCAGGTAAGTGCCAAGGGCTTTCCCTTTTGCTTTCTGTGTGCCTTGGACTCGTTGCCAAACCTTTTTCTGTAGCTGGAGAGGTGAGAACACCTTGCCACTGAGTGTGAGCCAAGATCCAGACTCCGGGAGCCAAGGGATTCATAAAACCATCGTGCAGTGCAACAACCTCAATAAATGGTAAAAATCTGGTCACTCAGCAACTTAAACTGGCTTTTTTTTTTTTTTTTTTTTTTTTTTTTTTTTTTTTTTTTCCTAAATGGATTGTGTTTTCTTGAAACCTTCTGTCAAAGATTTAGCGTGAGAAAATGACAAGGGCCCTTTCCATGTGAAGTAAACTGCACCATGAAGTCACCACATTACTGTGATGGTCAGGAGTGGGGCTGGCCAGGGTGGGAGGGCTGGAAATGAGGAGCCACAGCCCCGCGATGGCCCTGGAGCCGCAGACAGGCCCGGGGGAGATGCCGGGAGCAGCCGTGCCAGGGCAGCGGTGCCAGGGCAGCGGTGCCAGCAGTGCCAGAGCAGCGGTGCCAGAGCAGCCGTGCCAGGGCAGCGGTGCCAGGGCAGCCGTGCCAGGGCAGCGGTGCCAGCGGTGCCAGCGGTGCCAGGGCGCTGTTGTGGCTCTCGGCGGCCCTGGCGTGGGCACAGCGGGCTCCGGGGGCCGCTCGGGGCGCAGTCGCTGCTCCGGACGTGCGGGGAGCGGCGGGCTCGGCATCCCGTGGGAAACAGCCCCGCTGGCCCCGGCCGGGCGGGAGCGGGGCCAGTTCTGCAAGCACTGATTACAACCAGATGTCACCGGGATTGCCTTCCCTCCTCCGGCTCCGCTCCGCCCCGCGGAGAGCATCCATCCCCTCCGAGGAAGGGCGGCGTGCCCAGGGGCACACTCGGGTGGGCTCTGTGGGGCTGTGGCTGGGTCTCACTGCGGGGAGGGGGTCAGGGGACGGCGGTGCCCTGGACGGGGTCCACAGGCGGTCCCGACTCCTCCCCAGTTTGTCCTGAGGACTCCCACTGCCTCTGCCTTGCGTCTTCTCACCAAACATCTAGTGACTGAGTGAGGATCATCGGCTCTCCACACGACTGCCCGTCCCACGTTGCATCCCTGGGTGCTGGTAAATCCAGAGCAGTGTCACTGGTTGGGCCAGCCCCAAGACGTTCAGCGTCCAACAGCCAAATTCTCTACTTCTGCAGAACTGCTTCTCACTGCTCCAAGACCCCTGGCGCCAGGGCAGCGCTCAGCCGGAGCCCGCAGCCGAGCAGGTGAGCCAAGCGTGGCTCCTCGGGGACAGCTTCTGGTGGGAGCAGCTCCAGCTGCCTCGGCACCGCTCACCAGGGGCTCGCATCATCCTGCTGCAGGGCTGCTGGAACCGCCTGCCCAGCCGGGACCCTCCTGCCCTCCCAGTGCCCGCTGGAGGGTGCTCTCCGCCAAGATTTGCACTGCGGATGCCTCCAAGCAGCTCTTGGTGAGACAGAGAGGAGGGACGGGTTGGAGCGGCTCTGGTGGGATCTGCGAGAGGATCCCAGCGCTGGACCCTGCCGGGCACCGAGTGGGGTCCTCACGCAGCCGCATGTGCCAGCCCCAGCTCCTGCCCCCTTTGCTGCCCGCCTTGGCTTTGTCCCCGCAGGCTCTGCCCGGGGCAGCGGCTCGGTGCCCTCTGTGCCTCCAGCCCTCCTGCCCTGCAGCCTGGGAGCCTGTGCCCGCCCGGCCACCCTTGGGTGCCTCTGGGAACTCCCTTTCCTGCCCCAGTGCCCGACAGCTCCTGCAGCCCCCTGCTCTCCCTGTGTCTCCTCCAGCCACCCTGTGCAATGGTGCCAAGGACACCCAGCGTGCACACACAGGCTGCTGGGTCTGCCCAGACATGATCCCGTGCCCCAGGACACTGAGGCAGGACAGGGAACAGCACCTGGGATCGAGATTTTCTCCCACACCATGCACTTTATTTCCCAAGCTACACACAGGTTTTTTGGAACTTCATCTGAGGACTGTGAAATATCCCCAACCAGGCCCATGGATTCAGCTCCCACCACCTCCCCATCCCTGTCCTCCTGCTAAAAATTAATTGGCACAGCCATTACCCCAAGGGTGTCCTACAACCAGGTCTGGTCACTGATGCCATTTGCTACCAAAATGTGCTACAGCATCCACTGTTCTTGGCTCACACACGGTCCTAATCATTATAGCAGCTCCTTTTCCCCCCAAACTCATTCCCTCCCACCCTGGCAGTCCCCACCGTGCGCTCCAGGGGCTGGGCTTTGTGCTCCTGAATAACTTGTTCATTGAAGAGAATGTTCAGCTACAAACTTGTCCTCCAGCTCCCTGGCTTGGCTGTTTGGAGGTGCAATGGACTTTCTGAGTTAACTTCCCTCTGTGTCATCTGTGGACTGGCTTTGTCCTTTCCAGATTGTTGTGGAAAACATTAGTGTGCACAGCGGTGAGATCCATGGTGAAAAATTGAACATCGAGTCCCTCAGTTCTCTGTTCAAGTAATTTTTTCCATACAGGCACCATTCCCCTGGCTCTCACCTGTCTGTAGTCCTGCAGCCTCTGGCTGCCCCAACCACCCACACCTCCTGCTGGGAGCAGGAGCAGGACCAGGGATGTTTTGGAGACACTGACACGTTTTCCGTCACGGAATCCACGTCATCCCATCTGTGCTCCATTAGCCTATTTTTAATCACAATTTAAAGCCATTTTCCAGGAACAAACACAGACTCACTGGCCTGTAACTCCTAGAGCCCCGGTGATGTTTTGGTCCCAGGTATGTGAATTGCTGCCAGGTAGAGTAGGGGCTGCACTAGCAGGATGAATGTTCATAGAATCATGGAATAGCTCGGGTTGGAAGGAACATTAAAGGTCCACTCATTCCACCCCCTGCCATGGGCAGGGGCACCTTCCACTATCCCAGGGTGCTCCCAGCCCCATCCAAACTGGCATGGGCCACTTCCAGGGATCCAGGAGCAGCCACAGCTTCTTTGGGCACCCTGTGCCAGGGTCCCATCTCCCACACAGGGAAGAATTTTGAGAGCAGATCAGCAATTAACAACTCCCTTGTTGTATAATCACATTATTACACCCGCTGAGTCACTGTTGCACCAAATTGGTTTTCATTCCCTACAAACCTCAACTCCTGCAACCCAAGATGCTGAATTCCTCTGATCCCCAGGTGTATGTGCAGGCTCCTGGCACCACAGCCCTCCTGGGGAGGGAATGCCAGGATGAAACTCTGCGCTTCAGTGAGGAAGTGATGTGGATTTCACAGGTTTCATGTATTTTTTGAGTTTACTCCCTCCAGATTTCCTTCCATACTCGGACAGCAGGTGCTGTGCTTGCTTTGTGGTGAGCCCCCCCAAGCCCCGTGTTGCAGAACAGCACAAACAGGAGTGGGAGGGGGCCCACGGTTGGTCCCTTGGGGGCTTCCTCCCATGGGAGAGGCCATTCCCTCACACTGCCATGGAAAGTGCCCCGGTGCTGGAGGCAAGCTTGTGCAGTGCTGGCCATGGCTGGTCCCCGTGGGATCCCTCTCCAACCACTGCAGGGGAAACAGGGGAACCAGGGGAGGGAGAGAGTGGCAGTGTGCTTCGGAGAGTCTCGGAGGGGGCACTGGACTGGGGTATGGCTCCTACACCACGAGATCCTCCAAGTGGGAAAACACCCCAGCAAGCACTGTCAAACAGAGCACGTGGGGCAGGAGCAGCCTGAGCAGGGGAGGGGACCTGAGGGCCATCGCAGAGGGGCAGGACCTCTGTCCATCAGCACTCACCCCTGTGGCCCAGCTGGGCTCACACCAGCGCAGGGAGCAGTCACAGACACACTCACAGACTTTGGGGGGCTCAGAGCAAAGCACTTCTCTGACAAAATGGGACTTTACATTTTGGGCTTCACACTGTGGCCTTTCCTAATCCGAACTTTTAATGTCTGGTGCGGCTGTGAATGGCTGAACTGAGCTGTGTGTGATGCAGCTCAGATCCAAACAATAGGGGCTGCTTTACATGCAACCTATACCTCAAAGGCACACTGCATCACCAGTGTATTTTTCCCTGGCTTCATAGAAATATTTCTAGGACCCGGAGTGGCAGGGGGGTGGTGTCAGTGCATGAAAATAAATAGTGTCACTTTTTTCCAGAACAGAAATGAGTTATTTCAGGTGTGCACATCCAGCACCAACGCAGACCATGGAAAGGAGCATTTGACGCCGTGCTCACCCCTGGCTGGCTCTGAAGAGCTCCTCTGTGAGGATGTCCCTGTCCTCTCCCTCGGGGTGTCCCTGTGAGCTCCCTGCTGGCGCTGGCACGGTGCCTGGGTGTGATGGGGACAGCTCGTGGGCCTCTCCTGCGGGTGTCACTGTGCAATCGCTCTAGAGCCGCCGAGCAGCGCAGCCTGGGAGGGGATTTGGCCGAGCAGAGGGAAGGAAAATATTCCTCATGGCCTGACACGCTGCCAGTGTTGCTGACGGCCAAGAGCTCTGGATTTGGATGCCGGCCCTCATTGGCCTGTCCTTTTCCAGTTGCTCTCCCCCTCCTGCTAAAATCCTGGATGTCACTCTGGTTCTCTCCTCCTGCCTCTGGCTCAGGCTGCTGCTCCTCCTGGGCAGCTGGTGGGGCTCTGAAGGGCTCTGGTAACTCCTGAAAGTCCAGAGCTGGTGGGAGGCAGATGTGGAGGAGAGGACCTGCCATGGGTACAGGTTTACAGGAAAAGCACACACCAGCGTTAGCACACAGCCAAAAACGAAATAAAAGGCCCTTTTATCCCTGCTCTGATGCATTCAGCTGTTTTGAGCCTCCCACACCTTCAAGAGCCACTTGTTCCAGTTCCTCTTCAGGTAAAACTTCCCTTTTGGGTTAAAAAGCTCTTTTTGGAGGAAGAATTCGATCCACCTTAAACTTCTCACTGCTCAGGACCCCTCTTCCTGCCTCAAGACACGACCACCAAACGCGGGGCGCAGCCTCTGCCCCGTCGGAGCCCAGGCGGGGTGAGCGGGGCAGAGGATGCTCCCGGAGCCCGGAGCGGTGCGGCAGCCCCGGGGGAACGCAGGAAGGAAAGGAAAGCGATGGCAGCGAATGGGCGGAGCTGCGATTCCTTTCGTGGGGAAATCAATGAATCAGCGGGTCTGGCACTTCCCTGGCATCTCATCCCACTCAGACACCCAGGCGGGAAGCAGCGCGGGGAGCCGGGGGCTCGGAATGCAGTAAATACCTAAAAATAGCAACCAGCTGATCCTTGACCCCGTTAGTCATCTCCCTCCCCAGGAGGACAGATGAGACCGGCCTGGGCTCCAGCTGAAGCCCTGCTCCTTGCCCGAGGGAGCTTTACCGCAGCGCCATGTGTCCGCAGCAGCCCAGCGGCGTCATTCCATCGCTGGTGCTGAAGGTGGGGTGGGATGTGGGCTGGAAACGCCTCTATTTCCTCTTACAAGCAGATCCAGCCGAGACAGAAGTTGATGGTTTTGATTTCTCCTTTTATCTCGCAGCAGTTATGACATTTATGTCCCAGCACTTCTGGCCATTTCAATCTCAGCATTCCTGGTGAAATCAACCAGAGGCACTTGATGGTTTAACTTGTGACAGTTTAATTCCCCGTCCCCTGTTAGCATCAGCTGGTCTCCGTTTCAGAATTAGCAATGGTAATTGACACCTGAGCACGGGCTAACTGCTCCTGGGCTGTGCTCCAGTCAGCCCCAGTGACAGCTCTGTCAGTCACCAGGCGATTTATGCAGGCTCAGGGCCTCACTGGGATGGGGTTTGGCGCTCCTGATGCAAACTGCTTTTATTTTTTCCTCACTGCCTCTCATGCTCACTCACAAGTTGATGCCCATCGTTATGATGGCCTTATTTGTCTGAGCACAGAACAGGGTGAGCTCGGCATTTGTTACACAGACACAGGGGTGGGCACACACACCCTGCACCTGCGAGTGAGTCCTCAGCCCAAGGCTCCTGTGCATGCCAGGCACAGCTCTGTGATGTGCCAGCTGCGGGCACCTCGCAGAGCTGTGCCCCTGCAGGGCTGGGCAGAGGGGTCAGCATCCTGCCCAGGGGCTCTTGATTCGGTGGAACATGCTTGGATGGGGGGCTGGTGAGCACCTCAGCACAGGGACAGTGCCCATCTCTGACGAGGAGCGGAGCTGCACTCTGGAGCTTGTCTGGCACCACTGCAGGGCCCTCAGGAGCCAGCCTGGGTGTCTGGCAGTGCCTGCAGGTGCCTGGTGCTGCCAGCAGAGCTCCCTCCCCGGTCCGTGTGGGCTGGAGGGAGGCGCTGGGGAGGGTGGGGGGCTGCGGAGCTGTGCCTGGACAGGTGCGGAGCTGCCCTGAGGGATGGGGCCAGCAGCGGCTGCACCCCAGGGGAAGTCTCCTGTCCCAAGCACACCTTGGGAGGTGTGCCCGAGGCCGGCACCTGCGGCCGCTGCTGCTCCAGCTCCATCTGGGACACGGGGAGGCAGACGCTGCCCCGGAGCCCGGGATGGCTCAGCAAGGAGCAGGGAGGCACGGGGAAAGCACGCACCAGCGTTAGCACACAGCCAAAAACGAAATAAAAGGCCCTTTGTCCTCCTTGTCATTAGTCTGTGTCTCCCCATGCAGGGGAAGTAATTATGCATTTCTTCACGCCGTTGTGTGTTCTTCACGCTGCCTGGGGTGCGTGCCCAAACACCTTGTCTGCAGAGTGAATTGATGCTTCTCACTGCCCCATTTCCTGAAAGGGCTCTGTGTTCCCTGTGTTCCATGTGGTTGGGCTTTGTCTGCCTTTGTTTTGCCTTTTTTTTTTTTTTTTTTTTTTTTTTTTTATCTCCCTGGTGCCCTCTTAATTAACCAAATAGGGGCAATTTTGCCTTTAGGGCGGGATCATTTCCCTCATGGGAGAAGCAGCTCCAGCTCTCCAGGCTGTGGCACAGGGACACTCACCAGAGCTGAACCAGTGTGGGAGCTCAGGGCTCCAGGATACCTCTCTACCCATGGGATGTGGCCACCTCTTCAGGAAAAGTAGATTCAAGGTTATGAAAGTAAAATCTCTGCCGTCTCCCACCAGATGTTACCCAAGGGAGTCTGAACTGTTGTGACCCAAAGAGCAGGAGGTGATTTTCTGGGACAGCATCTCATGGTGGCTGAGGAAGGAAGAACTCTGGCTGTGCCAGGTTTAATTCAGATGGCAAATTGTGTGCTCAGCTCCTGGGCAGCGTGTGAACTGCCTCAGCCTGCGTGTCCCACACGGGGTGTCCCTGGGTGGGATGGAATGTTCTGAGAGAGATGGGATTCCTGCACGCTGCTTTGACAGCCCTGATGGTTTTCCATTTCAGCCTTGAGCACTTCAAACTCACCTCCTGTCTCCTGGTTATGATTAACTGGGAAGATGTTGTTGAATTAAGACTATTGATGTCCCCTCCTGAAGATCGGGCTGGTAATAAAGTCATGTGATAGTGTTTATGCTCATACTAAATTAATTACCTGCCATTTTCCTGCCTGTTAATGATTTATTTGTGATGCTTTTCATTGTTGTAATGGGGGACCAGTGACTGATGGACCTCTCTTCTTTATGAGTGTAATTTAAAAGGCAGCAATTAGGGCATTTATGCAGAAATAACAGCCGGGATCCAAACCCTGGGTAGGGTGTGTGATCTACACTGTCTGTTAAATGTCACAGTCACAGTTAGGGGCTCCTGCCTGCCTTCACATCAGCTTGCTGCAGTGGGATGCGAGCTTTGATGAATGCATGAGTGTTTTCCTCATAGCATCTTGGTTTCTTCTGTCCAAAGGGATGGTTTTAAAACTGGCATTTCACAGCTGAGACATGGAGGTGAGGTTTATTGTAGAACAGAGATCAATCACAGCCTTGTGATGAGGCTGTTCCCATTGGAGCTGGGAACATGCAGGGCTGCCTCCCTGCCTTGCTGGTTTGGGATCTCTGTAAAGCCAGGTGTGGAGCTGCTCCAGCCCAAGGTGGGGCTGCGAGTCACTGAGCTGAGCTCAGCCACATTCCAGCTGGGGCAGGAAGCACTGCTGTTGGTGTGGATATTTCACAGAGCCATGGAAAATCCCTCCTCTCTAGGTTCATCGATTACAGCTGTCCCCCAGCACTGCCAAGGCCACAACTACCCATGTCCCCAAGTGCCACATCCACACATCTTAAATTCCACATGTTTGGGGCTGTCCCTCTTGGCTCTGTCCAGTGCCCTCTGGGGCCAGCTCACAGTGGGGTGTGTGGGGCTGCTCTGAACTTCCTCTTCTTGTGGAGCATCTCCAGAGCTCCCCGTTGTCACACACAACTCTGTCTGTCTTGCAGGAAACAAAAGATCAGAACAGGCTTCAGAAGAACGGCTTCTCAGCAGATTTGCTCTGAAAATGGAAACGAGTCCTCACAGAACTGAAGTTTCTGACCCTGTTATAACCACTTCTCAATATTCTAAAAATATTTAAGGCATTTTCTGAACATACACTGGGGAGTTACTTTGGGTCTCTGTCATTGAGACCAGCACGGATCTGTGACTTCTTCTGGGGACAAGCTTGTCACCTATCTCTAGTTCCAGCAGAAGATGTGACCCATCCCCTCACAGCCCTGCTGTGCAGAGCAAGGCCAGGAAGCACCAGCACTTGTCACACGGCCTTCACAGCACAGGATTGTCACTCCTGCCACTTCACCTGTTTTTCTGCCACTGGCAGCCACAATTGTTCCTGATTTAGTGGGCCTGCAGTCAGGGCCAGGGCAGAGAGGGAGCTGGGTGCCCTTCACCCTGCCAGGGACAATGTGGCATTGGAGCAGGTGGGCAGGGGCATACTGGGCATACTGCATCTTCAGCCAGCACTTATGCAGGGAGGGAAAATATTCCCTGTGTCTGGTGAGTATCAAACATTCCCCAAGCCACGAGGGTGCACCAGCATATGGCAGAGCTGCCTCAGCGCTGGCCACTGAGAGGGGCATTCATTAGTGAGACATTTTTATGCTTGAAAAGAAAAACATTCTGATCGCTGTGGCTGGCAGCAGGCTGGTGTTTTACAGTTCTGGGAGGAATAGAAGGATCTGCTTGTTGGCACACTGCCCTGAAATGTTTATCAGCAAACATTTGTCCTTGTTTTCTTAAATAAAAAAAATTGCATATTGCATGTTGGAGTAACAGTCTGCTGGAAACAGGCCCTTTGGAAGGGAATGGGCAGTGGAATCTCTGCTGCAGAGATGCACTTCTCCTCCTTCAATCAGAAATACACACATGGTTTGGGGGAGAGTTCAGCTGGGAAGAGGAGTGGGGGGATGGAGGAGGTTGGTAGCAGAGCCATTGGGAACACTGGGAAGCAGAAATGGAGATGCAGGGGTATGGAAGCACCAGGGGCAGCTGGGGATGGGGAATTAGATGGAGCAGTGGACACAGATGGAACAGTGTTCCATCTAATGTCAGGCTTGGGCTGGACCCAGAGGCCAATGTATCCAGACCACATCACACACTTGATAAGAAGGAGCCTGTGCTCCAGTAGTGGGAAAGTGGCACCAAGGGACAGCATCACACAGGGATTTCTCTTCCAGAGGGCAAATGGTGCATGAAGGTGCCCAAAACCAAAGGGCAAAGCACTGAGCAGTGATGGCATCTGGGCACTGAGACAGCAAATGTGGTCCCCAGAGAGAAAATGCCCTAGTAAATGCTTGACTTCTGAAATGGATAAGAGGTGCTGCCCTGAGCTGCAGGTGTTGCAGTGTGATTTCAGGGTTTACCTCAGAACCCCGGGTCCCTCCCCTGAAGATTCCCTCCCAGGTGTGTCAGTCACCTCTCCTTTCCCCACCCTGACCCTTCCCAGCACTGTCTGTCAGTCCTGACATTCCAGAAGGGCATCGAGTGATTTGCAGATCCAAAGGATGCTCTCCACCCCTGGGGGCATTGGGCCATCCAGGTGTCCTTTGTCCCTTTGTCCCTCCCCTCCTGTCCCTGCTTGGTGGCTCCCTGCCCCTTCCCTGCCCTCTCCCCGGGGTTAAAGGAGCAGCAACCATGGGCTCAGGGAGTTCTGTTGGAGCTGGTGCTGCATTCAGAGGCCTGTGGGCCAGAATAAAGCTCTGGATCCAAACCCTCCATCAGAACCAACTCCTTTCCTTCACCATCGCCTTAAAGCTTCTCCACAGAGAGAAACCTGGGGAGCAGCCCCTGTTATGGGGGGAAGCTCCATCCCAGCACCACCAGAGCTCCTGCAGGCCTGGAATTGTCCCCACGGGCCCAGCTGCAGCCCCCAGCCAGCCCAAAGTGTCTGTGGGGTGAAACACCACACACCCACAGCCCAAAGTGTCTGTGGGGTGAAACACCACACACCAGCCAGCCCAAAGTGTCTGTGGGGTGAAACACCACACACCCAGCCAGCCCAAAGTGTCTGTGGGGTGAAACACCACACACCCAGCCAGCCCAAAGTGTCTGTGGGGTGAAACACCACACACCCAGCCGGCCCAAAGTGTCTCAGGGGGAAACACCACAGTGCCACTGTTTGGTTCAGCAGGGAGGGCCAGACAAGCTCAGGTACGTCCTGTCTGGCTGTACTGGTAAATATCAATGTGCAGGGGCAGTGGAAAGAGCAGCATATGCTCCCCCAGGATGGAGGCCCTGAGGTCACCTCTCGAGGCCCTCCTGCAGTTCCCAGGCATTCCCAGGACCAGCTCCTTTGGTGACACCGCTCCCCAAGTCCTTGCACTACTGGCTGTGGGGAGAAAATTGTGTCAAACCGCAGGCAGAGTCAGCTCACCTTGGCCTCTCCATGGGCTTGGGGTGCAGCACAGAAGACTTTCTTTTGATTCTTTCCTGAATCACTCCATCTCCTTTAAGGCACTGATGTCCCATTGTGGGTCAGGAAAAGGAGTGATTCGTGTGGGCACAGGGCTTGCACAGTAACGCACAGCGGGTGGAGCAGGTCAGCCTCAGACACTCCCCCAGAAACCTCCCCAGCAGAGGCCTAAGGGGGATGCACTTTAGCCATGGCCTTGTTGGAACACTGGAACTGGAGCCCAGCTTTGGAGGCATCCTGGAGAGACCACCAGCTTTTGTCCCCAGCTCGTGGCCACAGGGCAAACTCTGCGTGTGCCGATGGCACTGCAGACACTTCCCCTCTCTCTGCAGCCCGAATGGATTGGCTCTCAAGGTCCATGTGCAAGGATTTATCTTCCCTTGCTTCCCCTTTGTTGAATCAGTGGAGGCAAATTAGGTCATGTGGAGCTAAATTGAGCATTAACTATGCTCCCTTCAGAACTGCATCTGCAGCCTCTCTGGGGAAATCAAAATCATTTCAAAATGTGACTGGGATCTGCTCCTTTCCTTTCCAGTGCTGGAGAACTCTGGGCTTTTCAGAGGGGCCTCTGAGAGAAAGCTCCTCAGGAAGAGCAGGGCTTTGTGGAGGCATGGGGATGCAGGTTGGCTGGGAAGGGGCTGGGGTGTCCCACCTGCCTTGGTGGCTCCCCCTCCTCAGCTCTGCTCCCACATCTCACGGTGCTGCTGTGCCTTCCCCTGCTTTCTGCACACCCATGATGCTCTGTGTGCAGAGTCAGCAGCTCCGGGTGGTGGGATCAGTCCCAGCAGGATCCCTCACAACCCAACCCTCCCACTGCTGCTGCAGGACCTGGGAAAGCTGCTGAGAGTCTGGAGTGAGAGCTCCAGAGACTGTCCCACCCCCGTGGAACTTTGTGTGGGTTTGACCTGTGCTGGAGCCCCATCCCTGCCCACTGCACTGCTCACAGCTCAGCTTCCTCCTGCAGGAATCCCTGGCAGCAAGGACAGCATGGGTTCCCCGAGTCCTGGGGAGCCAGGCCCTCCCTTTGGGCACTCCTGTGCCACGGGAAGATCTGTGGCTGGAGCTGCTCTCCATTACCCCGTGACCAGGAGCTGCTTTCTATCACTGCCTTCACGTACTTCTTCCAGATTAGCAAGCTCCAAAGGCAGCCTGATGGTGACCCACCACCAGCACGTGGAGTAGTGAGGGACATTCCTCCTCACTCTGAAGGCACCTGGACTAGGGCAGCTCCTGCCTCTCCTGGAGGAGCTCAGCCCACCTGGCCAAGCCTGAGAACCCTGGGATCAGTATTTCATAGGCACAATTTGGCCAGTGTTGGTGGGAAGGTGCAGGAAACTCCTACTTGGCTCCTCATGGCTTCTGTGGCACAGGGTGAGAAATCCTGTCTGGAATGGTGCCTGCAGGAATAATGGGGTAAAACCTGAGAAAAGCTGAGTGGAAAGGGAATGGCTCCAGTCGTGAGGCTGGACTGGGTGGGAGGGAGCCTCTGGCTACACATACCAGAGTCACTCTGGGGCTCTTTCCCCCTTCCCACTCTTTTCCCAAGCTGTCCTCTCCAAAAAGGCCTGTCCTCACAGGCTGGTTCCATGGATAAATTCCAGGTAAGTTAATGAGACCTGAGAGGTGCTCATGGCTGCCTCAGCATCAGTGAAATGGTGCTCTCCAGTGTGTGAGGTGGTGAAAAATTCAGCTGGAGCACCACACCTGGTGTGGGCTGTCCATCCATCCCGCTCCCAGTGACAGCACCAGCAAGGGGGGCATGGCAGCAGGATGAGCCCAGAGGCTTTGATTGCAGGGTGAAAGCTGCACTTGGGGCCTGCTGAGGGTGCCAGAGCAGAAGGCTGGATCCACAGAAGCTGCTGACACAGGAGAGCAGCGTGGGGCTGGCTGGGCTTCCCTCGGGATGCATGCCCCTGATGGAGGCTCTTCTTGGTGCCTGAGGTGAGCAGCTAAGTCAGGCTGTGTATCTCAGGAACGTGCTCAGGGGCTGCAGGAGCTTCACCAGCCCCTTGGGAACTCTGAGTGACTCCTGGAGAATCCTTGCATGTATGGAAAACCCTCCTGCACTCACCAGCTATTCACCAGCAAACCTCTGCCAGCTAAAACCAGAGAACTTGAGTGCTGCACAGAGGAGGAGAAAACCCTGAGAGAGTGGTCTGGTACCTCAAGAAACAGCTGATACCCTCTGGAAACAGACTGTGTCCCTTCCTCATGGCCCTGACGTGACCCTCCCTCCCTGCCCTGTGGTTGCTGTTCTCAGGCACTGTTGGGCTCCAGGAGCAGCAGCTCCCGGGTGCTCCTCTTGCTCATTTGGTGGGAATTGAGAAGAAGCTGCAAGTGACCGGGTAAGGTTTGGAAGGAACCTTAAAGATCATCTAGTTCCAACCCCCTGCCATGGGTGGGGGTGCTGAGATGCCTGAGGGATTTTCCTGGGATGCCCAGTAGCCTGTTGTAAATACCCTGGGGGTATTGCAGAACACTCATGGCCTTTAGAAAAACACCCACATTCCCTAAAATAGTTTCCCAGCCAAAGCTGAGATGTTATTTAATGAGCCTTGAGTTTGGATAAGGCTGGTTTAAGCAGATCCTTGGGTTTTCTCAGCTATACAGGGCTCTGAATGAGCAAAAATCCAAGTTTCTGCCAGGAACAAATGTGTGTTTGCACAGATGGGAGGGTTACCTGGTTCTCTCCATATGAGAGGGGTTATTTACCATAAACATGTTTGCACTGGAGCTGTGAAATGAAGGCATGCTGATTGAAAACCTTGGAGCAGCTGTTGTCTCGGCATCCCCCAGGAAACTGTCACTGCCAGCTTTTCTTCCCATGGAAGTGACACTGCAGATCAGTCTAGGGAATGAGTGTTGTGTTGAGGAGGGGTTTCTGTCATGCTGCCAGGGGAATAGCAAATTCCTGTTTGATGCATTAAGCAGCATGTAAAAATTTAATCAAAACCGCATTTATTATACATGATAGTGGGGAAAAAAAAAAAACTGGTAAGGGCTTCTACTCTTCATTAACTGCCTTTAAATGACTCAAGAGGAGAGGAAAAATGCTTCATCTTAGCAGAAAAGCTTGAAAATAAGAGTGTTGCCATTAGTATTGTTGAGGTGACCCAAAAAGTGTTTGGAGCAGATAAACTCCCCCTGGATAAAGTGCAGTGCCTGAGCCAGCGGCTCGGAGCAGCCCAAGGGATTGTGGCGCCCTGGGCTCCTCATCCCCTGGGGTCCCTCCTGAGTGGCACTGGCTGGGGCTGGCACTGAGCAGGAGAGGCTCTGTCCCTGGCTTTTTCCGTGCTGGAGGCAGTGGCACGGGCACAGCCGTGGGTGTGACTCTTGGGTGACTTTTGCTTCTCCTGCAGGAGGGACAGCGGTGTCCCCAAGGTGCATCGGGTGTGGGCAGGTCTCCCTGGCTTCAGGGTGACCTCAGGTGCATGGGGGGCTGCTTCTGCTGCTCACAGTGCCCTGGATGCTCCCCTAGCAGACAACAGCTCTCGTCCCCCTTGGCTGGCAGTGGGTAGACTTGGCTGCTCCTCTGCTCTGTTTAAGCAGAGGTTTGGTGAGCTCGGTAACTGGGCAAACAACATCAGCTTAGGAAGGTAAAGATCTGTTATTTCCAAGGTTACAGCTGAGTGGAGGCATGACAGCATCCTTTGTTGGTGGAAAGGAAAACCAACAAGGGAGAGGCTCTTGGACTAACTCAGAGCAGAACGAAAGGAAGGAGTCAGAGCCTGGTGAGGATGAGGGAATGGAAATCTGGGAGGTCTCCTGGGTGGCATTCCTTGTGCTCAGTTTGTCACATTCTCCTTCTCTCCCTAGAGCTGAGGGCACCAAGCACGGTGCCCTGGAGGGGAGGGCTCATGCCCAGCCCCATCCAGGCACGGCCTCACTCGGGTGAGGAGCAGAACCTCATGGGGCTCCTGGGAAACCTCCTGGGCCAGTGTCCATCGTGCTGAGACAGCGGGAGCGCAGCTCCAGCTCCCTGCAGGGAAGGACACGGGCAGGAGAGCGTGGAACACGGGAACTCACTTCTGGCAGCTGCTGTTCTGAGAGGGCTGAGAAAATGTGGGCAGGTTTTTATGGAAAGGGTAAAAGCCTCCTGTGCAGACTGGAATTCCTGATGGAGCTCCTCCCTGAGCCTCTCTCCTCATGGTATGCAGCAGCACTGCCAGGGCTGAGAGTTGAGCTGTGCCTGTCTGAGCATGGCTGAGGCGGCTGGAAGGGTCTGGAAGGCTCAGCCTGCAGGAGGGCTCGGGGCAGCTGCTCCTGCCCTGCATCCCAGAACCAGAGCTGCCAGATCCCCTCCATGGGGTGGGAAAGTGCCCCTTCCTCTTAAATAACCACTTTGCCTTCCCTCCTCTGCCTCCTCTGTGTGCCCGCGGCCCTGGGGCAGCAAGGGAAAGGCTGAGGTTGGCACGGCTGAGAAATCAGATAAATCAGGAGAAGAAAACTTTTGTTTTTTTCCCCAGCAGTTAAAGAAAATTAAAAAAAAAAAGAGAAATGAAAGGAGAAAAGCTGGTGAGAGGAAAATTAATCTGGAAATCAGGTCTCTAGGAGCCAGGGGGAAATTGTTTTCAGAGAGAAAATTATTGCAAAATACTGCATGAATAGGATTTTACCCTGTCAGACAAAAAATGCAGCTGAGGGAAGGCTGGGCTGGTGGCAGTGGTAATTGGTTCTGACTGTAATTTAAACAAGGCAGAAGCTGCTGGAGCAGGGCCTGGCAAAGGCAGAATTCTCCTGCTTGTGAGAGGAACTGGGTGGCCTATTGCTGGAAAACAACTTTGCTGAAATGTTTAATTTTGTGATTTTTTTTTTAAAGGAAAACAAACTTATTTCACTTTCCAAACTGATGTTCTTAAATGCAATGTGGGGATTTTTTTCAGATTAAAATGAAAAAAACTCCATCCCAATGAAATAGTTTAATAAGAAAATGGTAATACTTCTATTCTGGAGAAATCCAGAGTGGTTTTATTTGTTTTCTTGCTTTAATACTGGGCTGAAAAATAAATAAATACTTTGCCCTGATCTGGTGTGTGTATGTGGGGGTGGAGGGGTTAGTTGTGCCAGCTGCAGAGTCTGGGAGCCCTTTTTGTACCGAGGGGAGAAAATGTTGAAATGTAGAAAACACATGTCAGGAACATGATGAGGGGTTAGGAGGTTATTTGGCTCTGGCTGTATTGTTGGGTTTTCATTGGAAAATCAATAATAATCTTGTCCCCATGTGCCAGCAGCAGCCACTCAGTCTCTTGCAGATCCATGGGGATGAGCTTGTCAGTCAAGTCATCTAGATCCAAACCCTTGGAAGGTACTTGGAAAAGGGAGGACTCATTTAAGGCAAACACGATGTTAAAATGTGTTTTTTTCTGCCAAGACTCCCTGCCAAGGGATCCCTGTCCCCACCACATCCCTTTCACTGCATCCCTGGCCCCCTTGCCTGGAGCTCGCAGCCAGCACTGGGCAGACACAGGAGCTCAGGAAGGCCCAAGCAAGGCCCCTGACCAGCACCAAACCTTCACTCCAGGCCAGCAGCACCACAGGGCTCCCACTTCAGTCCATTTCACACACTGGACACTCCCAGGGGCTTGGAAATCTGTGGATGTGTCCATACCTGTGGTGGCAGCTGGAGTTGTCACCAGCCTGGGAATACAAGAGAGAAAATTTTTATTTAATAGCAGCTGTTGCCATAAAAGATGGAAATATGGAGTGAATGTCCCAGAACTTCATCACTATCCACGGATTTTACTGAGGGAAGTTACTGCCGTGGCTCATATGCAAAAACTGTCTCCTGATGATTCCTGGGCAGAAGCAGTGCTTCCCAGCTTCCCAATTTGTGCTTTTTTGGTTTAATCTGATGTCTCAGCACAATGCCATCAGAAGGAGCCAGAGCTGTTAAATCCATCCAAGCCATGCTTCCCAAAACAGCTCCTGAATTTCCTTTCTCTCTCTGTGCTATTTATATTCCTTGTGCTTATGGCGAGAGCTCAGCTCCAACGCTGCCTTTTCTGCAAGTAAATAAACCCTGTATTCTACTTTTGTATCCTTTTTTTTTCCCCCCAGGAGGGCTGAAACAGCCACTCCGGCAGCAGCAGGAGGGTGCAGGGGGCTGTGGGCTGGGGCTGCAGGGATGAATTCCCTCTCTTGTCCAAAGGGATGAAGTGAGAGGTGTGCTGCAGCCCCCCGGGCTGGGGAGGATGCCGGAGAAGGGAAGCCCAGCACCCCACTGGAGCTCATCAGCCCAGGCCAGCCCCTCTCCACACCACAGCCACATTTCAGCTGTCTCTTTCACAGGCAGACCCCCTGGAAGCCCCCGATTAAGCTTTGCCTCATTTTTTTAATTTAAAATCCAGCTGCCTGCAGATGCATGTGCAGCTTCAGTGACTCCTCGGTCCAAAAAGCTGCTGAGTGGATAAATGGCTTGAAATGGTTGATGCAGAAACTGGGTCTTGTCATTTCCAGGAGGAGGAGCTCCCATGTCTTTTCATTTTACAAAGTGCTTGGAAATGAGTTAAAAGATCAGCTGAAATGGAATGGAAATTGTTTGAAGTTCTCTAAATATGTGTATATGGGTACACACACAGGGGAAAAAAGGGAGAAAGGGGGAATTCTAGTTTCAGCTATTTTCTTTTTGCCTTAGGTATACTAATTTTATTTAAGCTTTTCATTAGGTTTGGTAAAAAAGTCTTGCTTTTTATTTTTAATTTTCTTGAAGATGTTTCTGGGATCAAGATACAGCATCAGCAGCCTGGGGAATAGGGAAGGAGACTGGCACAAAACCTTGATATGTCCTAAGTGATGGAAAGTACCTGTGCTAGGGGTTAGGGAAGAAAGGAAAACCTTTGTGCAATATGAGTGTATCTCTACTAAAGGATTACACAGCATCCAGACTTAAAGGGTTACATGGCAGAGGTGTGATTATGTGGCTCATGCAATTATCACCATCAGGAAGGTGATTTCCAGCACAGGGCTGAGGAATTCCAGTGCTGATGCAATTTGCTTCCTCTCTAATTCCTCAAGCCATTAATCTGAACAGACTTTTATCATCCCCTTGCTGCCTTCCTGTGCATGCAGGATGATAAATGATCCCCGGGCCACTCTGGGTTGTTGTGTTGTGATTTACTGCCCAGCGTTGGCTCTGGGGCTGGGCTGGGCTGTCAGAGCCTGGCAGGGCAAGGAACCAACACCCAACACTGCGCTGGGGAACTGCAGGGGGACTTGATTCTTTTTCCAGATAGCAGTTTCTGCTTAATTTTCAGAACTTGGGTCCACAAAAATACCTTTGGAAGTAATGTAACAGCATCCTGCAGTGATGGCAGATCTGGAGCCAGAGGCACTAAGCTTGGGATGTTGTGCAGGGAAAAAGGCAGCTGCTCCTGCTCATCCTCTCTGTGGCTCCTCTGTGTCACCAACACTCTGGTTTTTTTCCCTGAGCTGCGCACCACGTGGCTGATGCCTCCCTGTCCTGGGGGATGCTGTGGGAATGGCACAGGGATGCCTCCCCTGCCTGTCACCATTGCTCCCATGTCACACCATTACTTGCTTAGGTCGAGCACCTTTGGTGACGGAAGGGATTTAAGCACCACATTTGATGCTGAGCTAAAGGTGGGAATGTGCACTACTTTTTCCCCCCCAAAACCCCACTGTGGTGGTTTGTCTTTGTTTAAATCACATTTCTTCCCTGGCAGCCAGCATGGCATGCTGCAACCTCATAGAGGGTTTGGGAATGGGGAAGGATAACAACACAAAGAGGACATCTCCCTGGATCCTCCATAGTGTAGTCCTGTTCTATTTACCAGCCCAATGCTGTGCTGAACTATTTTAGCATCATCTGTTCTCTTCCACAGCATTTCATTGGAATTCCCAGCCCTGATGTTGTGGATGCGTTGGACATTGGTGAAGCTCTCGCTGCCTCTGAGAGCCCTCCTGTCCCTCACTCCTGTGCTCATTCTCCCTGCTTCGATCCCTTCGAGCCCTCCTGTGCTCACTCCTCCTGTCCCTCACTCCTGTGCTCATCCTCCCTGCTTCCATCACATATTCCAAATGCCTCGTTCCTCTCCTGGCCTCATTTTCCAGCACGGAACGTTCCCTCTCCGGCATGGATGCTGCATACCACGGATGCTGCATACCAAACATGCTGCAGAGCCTCTGACGTGTTCAGTTCAAGGTCTTTTCTCTAATGGCCTCAGGTTTATCTTCTCAAAATCATTCCAAAGATCTTGCTGATTACTTAGGAGGAGCAAGGCATGTGCTTGGTGGTGTCATTGTGGGTGTGAATCTTAATGGCAGCCTGCAAGGTGGGTCAGACTGAGGGAGAGGTAACACTCCCCTCTGCACCATTGTGTACCATTAGTCCCACATGCACTTGGGGATTAAAGAGACCAGTCTAATTAAAACAATACAAATCCGGATTTCCTGAAGTTGGACAGGTTAATGTTGTGTCATGCTGCAGCAACCTGGAGCTGTGAATTAGCCTGGCTGTGCCTGGCCCCAGCAGGCTGCATGGCCAGGGCTGCCAGCATCGGGCTCTGAATCACATCTGCTCGAGGTCTCCAGCAGACTAGAAAGGCTTAATTCCATGGGTTCAATAAATAATGTGTCTGTTTTAAACACAGACAGTAATTCATGGCCTCTGTGTAACAGTAGCTCAGAGATCTTAATTTAAAAGGTCTTTATAAGGATGATGCTCTCCTGTGCTGGGGATGGTTATGGAGTCTCTCATTTTCAAATTACTGGGTAGAACTGAGCCCTGTTTTAATCTGGCCATTAATTAGAGGGAGTAATTGTTGCCCAGTGTCTCTCCAGGCGCTCTAATGTGAACAGGAGCAGTCATTTAGTGTGGTGCTGGTGGACGGACGCCTGCGGCACTGAGCTCTAATTGGGTCCCAGCCCTGGAGAGGATGGGACTGAGCAGAGCTGGAGGCTCCAGACTGCCTCGTTCATCCCTTTGGTTGTGATGAGTTCACTGTCTGACTCGGGTGACCCACGGGCGGGGACGATGCAATCGGCGCTAACGAGAGCGGGGTTTGCCTGGGGTCCATGAGTGGGGTTTGCCTGGGGTCCATGAGTGGGGTTTGCCTGGCGTCCATGAGCGGGGTTTGCCTGGGGTCCATGAGCGGGGTTTGCCTGGCGTCCATGAGCGCTGCCAGCACGGAGCAGTGGGCAGGGATGGGGTCCTGTCCCCTGGGAATGGGCTCTGCAGAGCCCCTGTACCTGCAGCCAGCTGTGAAACTGGCACAGGCGTGCCCAGGCAGTGTCTGACACACTGCACGCCTCTGGGCTGTCCCGGCTTTGGGACACGGCAAGGGACACTCGGCTCCGTGCAGGAGCTGCAGGGAAGGGGAATGGAGAGGGAGATGGAGCCGAGGGGCAGCTCCCGGGTAAAGGGTGCTCGAGCCATGGGGAGCAAGGAGAGGACCAGGAACAGGAAGGCAGTGAGGGCTTGAGAGCTGATGGGGGGGACTGAGAAGGACAGGGCCAGAGAGAGCACTGAGAACAGGCAGAGGAACGGGGAGCAGAGACCAAGAGAGGGCACAAGAGGGGATGGAAAGGAGGGAGAAGGACTGGGAGCGGGGAGAAGGACTGGGAGCAGGATGCAAGGGAGGATATGAAAGGTGATGGAGAGGAGAGAGAGGGAGGAACTGGGAGCAGGAAGTGGGGGAGCATACAAGAAACAATGGAGAAGAGCCCATCCCATGGAGCAATAGGATCAAGGATGGTCTGAACACCTGAATCACCATTTGCCTTCCCTTGCCCTGTGTCCTGGGGGTGATTTGTTAGAGCAGGGGCTCCCTGGGTCCAGACCCTGGTGCCCAAGCCCAGTTAGGGTTCTCCCAAAGGAAACATCCCAGGTGAGGATGCCAAATCCAGACTGTGTGTTCCCATCTCCCGCTCCAGTGGTGTTTTTGTCTGATTCCCGTGCCTCACTCCACCCTGGAGGGCTGCAGTGAGCTCCATTGAGCTCCACAGATTAAGCTCCCAGGATTTACCTGGGGGAAGGGGATGAGCAGAAAAGGTGACTTTAGGAGGTGTTTTTCTTCTGCAGCCAAGGTTTCAGAGCTGTGGCTCTTGGATCCCGCATCGTCCCAGCACAGAGAGGGGGCAGTGGGACAGAAGGAAGGCCTTTGTTGTGGGAAATGGCTGTGGTGGGGCAGATGTTTATTGAACCCATTTTCACCAGTGGATATAAAAATCATTTTCATCCTGATCAGGCTGCAGTTTCCTCCCTCTCCTGTCACATGCTCCTGCTGCCACTCACCCAGTGAGCGCTGCAGCTCAGAGAGGGGGTTCCTTGGAGTGCCCAAATTTCTATGGGTGCCTCTGGTAGAGATGGGTGGGGGCTGATGGGGGCAGTTTTCTGGGATTTGGGGCTGCAGCTGCTGAATGGAGCAGTTTGGGCAGGGACCAGCATCGCTGTCAGCGCTTGCACCCCAAAAGTGTCTGAAAGTGAAACGGGGCCATTTCCCAGCAGAGGGGAGAGGCACTGCCTGGGATGGATCCTGTGGATGTGGCACTTGGGGACATGGATGGTGGTGGGCTTGGCAGCGCTGGGAGCACGGTTGGGATTGATGGTCTCAGAGCACTTTTTCAATCAAAATGATTTCATGTTCCTGTGTGCTGCAGGCTTGCAGGGAGAGAAGCAGGCTTGGAATTAAGGATAATCTCCACATGCTGAAAAAACAGCCCAAAATCAAAGACAGAAAATTCAATAATAACAAGTGCAAAGCACTGCACTTAGGCAGCAGAAAAAAAGAAAAAAATCATGCAAGAAGATGAAAGGAGGAATAATTTGCTCTGCAGTGGACTCCATATTTTTTATTTATTTACTTCCCATTTTTATAAAAGCAACTTCCCAGGCCTGGGGCAGCAGGGCCAGAGACAGATTTGCACACTTGTGGGAAGCCCAGAGAGTGGGCAGAGGGGCTGGGATATTCTCTGGGTGTCCCTTCCTCCAAGCACCTTGACCCAATGCCAGGCTCTGCTCTCCCTCAGATGAATTATTTCACAGCCTGACTGTGACTACAGGCAGCCCCCACCCTTCAGAGAACGCTTGAATGTTTGGGGTAAAATGATGTCCAGGCTGAGAGGGGCCCTGGCATCATCCCAAATGGGCCCATGGCAGGATGGAGCCAGCCTGGGGCTGCAGTCCCACATCATCCCTCAGCACTGGAGTGACTGCTGGACTGGGAGCTCCAGGCTGCAGAGACAGAGGCACGGGAGTTAATGGATGGGGAGCAGGATTCGATGTGCTTTAGTGTCTGTTTGAAGAGTCATGGAACACTTGGGGCCATTTAATTGAAAGTAACTGTGCAAAACCCAGAATTAATTCTTATTAAACATCTGCAGTGACATTTTCTTAAGTGGAAATTAAACAGGGATTAAGGTGAAGCCTCCTAAGACTCTCCCTGTTGTGACCAGGAATATTTTAAGGCACTGGAGTATGTTAAATTTGAAGAAATGAGCTGATCTGGATGCACTCGTGTTTTTCCCTCTCTCTGTGGCTGCTCAGGCAAGCAGGGGGAGCTGGAAGTAGAGCCATAGCAAATGCAATCATGGAATGGTTTGCGTTGGAAGGGACCTTAAAAAACATCCAGTTCCAACCCTTAGCCATGGACAGGGACACCTTCCACTATCCCAGGGTGCTCCAAGCTCCATCCAGCCTGGCCTTGGACACTTCCAGGGATGGGGCAGCCACAGCTGCTCTGAGCATCCTATTCCAACAGAAACCCCATTCGAGCTGCTGGTGTGTTTGAGGAAGGAAAAAGCACAGACAAGGAGGAGGCAAGGGAGGGCTGGGAAGAGTGGCCAGGAGGGATGCAGTGCCAGGGAAAGGGGCACCTTGAAGGCTCCATCCCTCTCTGGGGCTGAGCGCTGGTCACTGGAGCAGCAGCCACGTGGCTCACGCTGTTCCACTGATGAGAAGCATGACCGGCTGAGAAGATAAAAATTTGGCTGGACATCAGGGCAGGAGAGCTCCTGTGTTTTTTGTATGATTAGGTTCCCAACAGAGGCTGTGTGACACCGTGCCCAGAGCTGGAAGGAGGAGGCTGCTGCCCACCAGCTCTGCTCAGCACAAGGCTCCCAGCTTCCAGGCCCGGCCATCTCCTCATCCAATGTGCTATTCAATTAATTAAATATTCTCTCTTCCAGATTGCTGGCTGAGGGTGACACATGCTTAATGAACAGCTGCAGGTCCCTAATCACATTGGCAATTAGGAATGTAATTAGAGCACTTGCAAATGGTTTTCATGCTGATAAAACATGACAGAATGGAGCATTTTCACTCACTGTCAGCTGCCAGACAATCTGTTACCCATCTAATGGCAATTTAATTACAAATTCCTCCACTCCCCTGGTTTCCGGTCACTCGGGCCCATGGATAATTGGGCATCTCTTGGGTTCTGCTGAGGCGTCACCCGGCAGCACTGGCCTGGAGCTGGGCATGGAGCAGAGGGAGCTCTGGGGAGGAGGTCCAGGCAGTGCTTCCCTCCCACCTGCCTGCTGCTGAGCCTGTCCCACCTGCGGGAAGGGCTCGAGCTGTGCCAGGGAGGGTTAGGATGGAGATCAGGAAAGGATCTGCCCCAGAGGGTGCTGGCACTGCCCAGGCTGCCCAGGGAATGGGCACAGCCCCGAGGCTGCCAGAGCTCCAGGAGGGCTTGGACAGCACTGCCAGGGATGCCCAGGGTGGGATTGCTGGGGATCTGTGCAGGGACAAGAATTGGACTTGATCCTGATGGGTTCCTTCCAACTCAGGAGATTCTCTGATTCTCTGATTGTAGGAGGATTGAGGGGAAATCCAGGTTAAATACAGCACAGGGGCAGGCCCAGATACACGGGAAGGGCACAGGGGCAGATCCCAGAGGGCACAGGGGGCAGATCCCAGCTCCCATGGAACCATGCAGGGTAGGATTGGTTACCTTGACCCATCCAGGGGAAAATCCCACTTGGCTGAGGAGCCTTGAGAACACAGGTGTTCCATACATGATGTCTGGTGTACCCATGCCATCAGGGATAAAGGGCTCCCATGCCATTAACCAGCCCCAAAGTGCCCAGCACCGCCTGCCCTGGGCACGTGAGGGTTGCAGTGACACAGAGGGAGCATCCCCACCTGGCCACTTCCCCCCTTGCCCACCTTCCCAGGCCATGGGGGGCTTTGGCCGTTCCATGCTGGCCACCTTGGGCCCCCGTGGTGGGGACTGGGTTGGGAAGTGCCTGAAGATGTAGATGGGGCAGTGTGGGGCTGTGCAGGGGACAGGGCTCAGGCTCCATTGTGGCACAAGGATGAAGGTGCTCAGTGGGCCCAGAGGATGCTGCTGTGTATTTGTGCAGTGAGTGAAATAAAATAACACTGTAATTTTGTCATCAGCAGCACTTCTCTCCATCCTCCAGGTGCTGTGTGAATGTTGAGAGAGTGTTTAATTCATTATCAGGTGGAGCAGGATTAAAAAGCCCATTTTACAAATGAAGATACCACTCAAGAGAAGTTATTCACATCAGGGTGACACACTGGGAACAGAACAGATGGATTTTAATGAAAAATGAAGGGCAAAGGTCTGCCAAATGATGGACATATATTTTGGTACATGAAAGCTCAGAGGCCAGGCATCAATTAAATCATCAAAGCAGCTGAAGGTGGTGATGGCTCCTCGTGACCATCAGTAACCACGGCAGCCAAATCTGTGGCTCTCATGGGCCTTGAGGAAACTCTGCAGGTAATTTTCTCATTGTTCTGGTGTTTGGCTTCTTTGAATCATGGAATGGTTTGGGTTGGAAGGGACCTTAAAAATTATCCAGTTCCATCCTCCAGTTCCTCCTGCTCGGCCCTGCAGTCCCCTCAAACCACCTCCCCCATGGCTGCTGCTCAGCGCTGGCCCATCACTCAGGTAATTACTGCCAGGCTGTGGGGCAGAGCCCTGTGCTCTGGCAGGGCACGGTGGAGTCTCTGCCACCCGGCTGCTGAGCACAGAGCAAAGGCAGCGGCTGCAGCACAGAGCCAGGCTCCGCCCGAGCGTCTGGCTGATCAAAGGAGCCCAGCACAGCTCCTGTCAGCAAGGAGCTGTAATGAGGGTTTTCACACAGACAGCCTCTGCACAGAGAATCCCCTGATGGATGTCAGCCTGCCTGCCCGTGTAAATAAACAGGGACAAATTAGAGCCAGGGAGGCGGGAGGGCAAGGGCCATGTGGAGAGAAGGAAGTTGGCGCAAAGCGATGGGGAACAGGGGGCAGGGAGGCTGTGGCTGAGGGAGTTTTTGGGCTCAGTTGCTCACTGTAGCTGTGGAGGTCTGTGTGTGCCTTGGGGACCAGGCAGCCCCTGCTCTGTGCAGCCCTGGATCCACTGTCCTGTGCAGAGGTACCCACGGGAGCCTTCCTGTGTCCCCTCCCTGGGCAGGAGTGGGACCCCACTGCTCTCTGACATGTGGGGATGGGGGCTCCACTGCAGCTCTGGGGGTCCCAGGGTCCCCCTGTCCCCCCCGGCTCCTTGGGCCTCAATTTCTGCTGGTGTTTACTTTTAAAGCTCCTGGGAGTGCTTGGCTCCTCGCATCCTGCACTGACCCAGTTCTTGCTGGTTGCCATGGAGAACTGGACCCAATTCCATTAACAGTCCCTGCTCTGCTCCTGCCTGACTCCGGAGCCGGGAGGATGCCGTGGTGAGCCTAGATGGGATGTTCTCAGGAGAGGGGCCAGCTGGCATTTGCAAGGGCTGATGAAGGGCTGGAGTCTCAATCTGCCTGCTCCAGGTGGGTCAGGACAGCTCCTGCAACTCAGGACAGGCTCCAGGAGCTCAGGGTGGTTCCTGAAACTCAAGATGGGTTCCTGAAGCTCAGGAGAAATCCTGAGGCTCCCCCTGCAGCCATTTTTAGTCTGAGACACAAGCACTGATGTCCTCACCACCTCCCTCCTGCCTCCCTCCCTCTCACATGTCCTAAACCCCAGAATTATTCAATAAAGGTTTCTGGTCTCATTCCAGGCATTGTCCATCACTCCATAGCCAGACCAAGAATATTAAGTGATGCTCAGTCTAATGATCAAGAACACTTGATCAGTTTTAGGGGGTGGTTATTCAGATGAGTATTTAAAGTCTCAAGTTCCATTAAGGGTTAATTTGGGCCAACTCTGACTCTAACTCATTCACCCTGCACAGTCTATGAGCAGGTCAGGGTGTGATTTTCTTTTCCATCCATTTATTTAACTATTGTTTTTTTCCCCCAGCCTGGAGTGAAATCACCAGTTAAAGGGGTTTTCATTCCTGGATGGGAGAGCTGTGGCATGTATTCCCAGTGAGGATTATCCCGCCCCAATGCAAGCCATTGCTGCTGCAGATGGGACAGATGAGATATCTTGATGTCACTCATCATATAAACCCAGTGATTTCTCTTATCTCTTCACTTTGCAGCTTCCCAGAGCAGGGGGAAGCCCCAGGGCTCCCAGGCAGTGTGTTTTTAAGCTTTCTCAAGGGAGGGATTTTTAAAATTTCCTATTTTGTGAACTACAGAAGAAATGAAAAGTAAAAAAAGAAATGAAAAGCCAACACCAACCTTCCACTCAGTCCCCCAAAACCTGCCATTAGCCTTCCCAAGCCCATGCCACACTCTGCTTTTTCCCCTCCTGGTTGACTTGTGGAATGCATTTCTGGTTTGATTTTCAGTATTTGTGACACTGAAACCTCTTGTGTTTAAAGCACATTCCTTGAAAGCAGCAGCAAAGCTCATTCCATCATCTCAGAGCAGCCTTTTCCTTTCCATGAAACAACCTGCCACGTGAGTGATGGTTTAAATTGGCTTTCACAACGAGGGATGCAGTTTCCTAGAAACCCGAGGCTGACAGGGGAAGGCACCAGACAAAGCAGGAGGAGAAAGGGCAGAGCTCCTTCCCGGGCTCACGCTGACACCGGCTGTGGCACCGGCTGTTTCGGGCAGAGGTGACAGGGTGACATCCTTTGAGCAGCTTCCCCTGGCTCCCAGGAGCTGTGCCAGAGAGCCCCGGGCCATCCCCAGCCCTGGCGAGGGCTGGAGCAGGGTTTGGCACTGGCTGGAGGGAACGTGGGGGCAGTCCCACGGTGGGGATGGCTCCACAGCCAGAGGACACACAGGTGACACTGCCACATTTCTTCCCTGTCACCACCTCAGTACAGGCTGACCCTTTGCCATTTGCTCTTCCCTTGCCCAGCACCCCCCAGTCACGCCCATTCCTCAGGCTGGCACCAAGTGGGCTCCGAGCCAAGCCAGCCTGAGCAGCCCCAGCAGGAACTGGGCCTTGCCTCGGGCTGTGGTTTGTCCTGGAGATGGCTTTCTGGCTAATGAAGCCCATGAGCTTCAGGGATAATGAAGTGCTCCTATGGAAAGCCTCGAGGAAAACGCATCCTCCCCTCCCAGGGCTCATTTCCCACCTAACACCATCGTTCTAGGGACCATGGAGCAATCTCTGCAGCTTCCTCCTGCTCCATCGGGGTGGAGGGAGGAGGGATGGGTGAGTGTGAGTGCCAGCACCCCCTGCTTTGCCCAGGTGTGCCCTCCCCAGCCCCCCCCAGCCCCGCCAGCTCTGCAGGCACTGGGCTGGCACCCATCCTGGCCATCCACAGCAGCGCCCACGGCCAGCCTGAGCCACCGAGACAGGAATGCTGCCGGCAGCACGGGGGAGCAGCGTGTCAGACACATCCACGCAGAGAATGCCTGCCTCTCTGGAAGCTCGGGATGCACTGAGCAGATGGTCCACGTTGCTGAGCTGCTGTGACAGCCGGGATGAGCCCCAGGTGAAGCCCTGCAGGGTCTGGAGGCTCGGCCAGGCTGCACCTCCCCAGAACCCAGGCTCTGCCCTTCAAGGGCCCATTTGTGGCCATTTGGGGAATGTTTCTCCTTTGGAAGGTTTTGTTTTTCAGTTTAAAAGGAAAGAAGGTTCCCACGCTGTGTCAATCCCATGGAGGGGGGAGCAGGTTCTCTCCCAGGGAAGACTGTCCCATGGTGAAAGGAGAGGATCTGTGTCCCCTTATATCTGGGAATAGCCAGATTTTTGTGTTGTGTCCTTGCTGCTCGCTGGGCGCTCACTGGGCTCCGGGCTGGGTGGCAGGGCTCTGGGTCTCTCCTGCCATGGGGGCTGCTCACCAGGGTTGGGGCACCTCTGGCTTTTGGCAACCAAAAAGGAGCAGGATCTGTTTGACTAGTGGCCAGAGCTCAGGAGCACCTGCAGATACCTGCCAGACCACACACACTTGTCCTAGGGCATGCAGCAAACCAGGCTGGAGCAGAGGGATGGGATGGGATGGGATGGGATGGGATGGGATGGGATGGGATGGGATGGATGAAGGGATGGGGTTGGGACAGCCCCCTGGCAAGCTGCGGTGCCTGGGGGCTACCCTGCCAGTCTCTGGACCAGGGAACAAAAAGTCTGGAAATGGACGCTGTGGGCCCTGGGCACTGCAGCTCCCCACTCCTCAGTGTGGGCTCTGGGCAGTGGGGTCTTTGTGGCAGAAGCAGGAGCACCAGCACCAGACCCGGCCCATCACTGCTGTGTGGCACCGACAACCCACAGCAAGGGCAGAGCTCTGACCCACACAAATGCCACAGGTTTGTTCCTAGCAGAACCAGCAACTCATCCTCCAGGCAGGTTCCATGTGCTGGTGGTTTATCTTTAACAGGAGAAGCCTGGAGCAACGGCATAAAGAAATATTTAATTCCCCAGTGCTGGTTTGCACTGCATGTTTTCCGCTTAATAAATATTTTAGGCACATGTGCTCCAAAAATGGGCTCTGTCTCCTGCAGGTTTGTGTGCCTGTGCTCCCGCACATGAGGCTGCCCCCAGTGCCCCTTCTCCAGCAGCTTCTGCCCGGTGGCACCGTCCCAGCATGGGCTGTGCCCACTGCCCGGGCCACTCCTGCCTGCTGGGAGAGCCCAGGGATGTGCTGGGAGAGGGGAACTGCAGAGCTCCTCCCGGCTGGTCGAGCTCTCCCTGCCCGCTGCCGGTCCCTGTGCCCGGCAGGGCTCTGTGCAGGGCGGCTCTCACAGCCACACCGCAGCCCCAGCACCAGCCTGGCCCTAGCTGGCACTCAGAGATGTCCAGAACCCCTGTGGCCATCCAGGACTGGGAAAACAGCAGACTGGCACACGCAGTGTCCTGGGTAATGGAACATCATCCAGGGGCTGGCAGCAGGGTGCTCGATATTTACGTGTACGGATGTTTTTGGATGGAGCTTTAGCACCCCCTGTGCCTGGCCACCCCGCAGGCTCTCCAGGCTGGGCTGAGCCCAGCACAAGGAAAGTGCTGCTGGGTGGTACCACAAATCCCCTCTGCTCTGTGCATGCATGGCCATGTTTTGCTAGGTTTGGGGAACACTGTGATGGCCAGCAAGAAGATCCCAGGGCTGTCCTCACCTCATGGCCTCCCCCACACACAGACATACTCAGCAATGTATATATATTATATTATATATTTATATTTATATTTATATTTTTTATATATATATATATGTACATGTTAACAAAGAAGTTGCAAAAAAACCAACAAAAAGGGAAAAACCCAACAGGAAGAACAGCCCTCCCCCAAGTAAAATGGAAGCAGGAATGTTACACGTGGAAGGGGAGGCTGAGGGGAGCCAGGAGTCCACACATCCCGAGCTTGAACGTGGGTGTCCCCAGGAGCAGAGGAACCAGCAGCAGCACTCTGCCCTCCCTCCATGTCCTCAGCAGGGCCCAGGATGGGGCTGTGCTCCCCAAATCACGGTGACAGTCGGGTGGGCTCTGCTTTCAGTACCACAAGAGGACAATGCGGGTGACTGGGAAAGGCCCCCAGCCCCTGCTCGGGGTGTGGGGCTCCCCCAGTCCCCATCTGGCCGGGTGTGAGACGTGTGTGGGGGCCAGGGGGTCCCACAATTAGTGCAATTTCATCAGGTGCAAATGTCACATTAAGGGCTCATGGTGTCTGGGCTGAGGATGCTCCCCGAGCCCATCCCAGCAGTGCCAGCACCGTCCTTGGCATTGCCAGGGCCACCATCGCCCTGCAGGGCCTGGCATCGCTCTGGGGTGGCACAGGCCGAGCAGCCCCACGGGACCGGCACAAGCAGAAGGGACTTCCATGAGACCTTCCCATGAAAAACATCCAACTTCAAAGGGTGATCCAACGTCCCAGAGTGAAAGGGGGCATGAGCCAGGCCGTGGGGAAGGCAGGCCTGCCCCTGCTGCACCCTCCCTGAGCTCCTGCACTCCGGGGCTGGCAGAAGCAAACGGAGTGCAGGAGCTGTCAGGAGGAGCCAAGAAGGAGGGGTGCAGCCCCTGTGCCTGCCCTGCCAGGCACCATGGGAAGCAGCCTGCATCAGAGGGAAAGCCCTGTCAGCTTGGCAGGGCCGGCAGCAGATCCTTCCCCAAGGTGCTGCCCACCTCCCTCTTCCAAAAACCGCAGTCCAGACACACAGAGATGGCATGCTGGGCAACATGCTCCTCCTGGGCAAAGCTGTCACCACCAGACTCACCAAAATGCATCCTCTTGGGAGGGGTCACCAGATGAATTCTGAACTGGCTCCAGATGAATTCAAGCTGTCTCTGGCACAGCCCCCATGGGATGAGCCCCAAGTGCCCTGTCCAAGCCAGGCACTCACTCCCCAAGCCTGGGCTTTACAATCACAGGATAAGCTGAGTTTGAAGGGGCCCATCAGAATCACTGAGTTGAACTCCTGTCCCTGCACAGGACACCCCAACAATCCCACCCTGTGCTGGGGAGCATTGTTCAAATGCCCCTTGACCTCTGGCAGCCCTGGGGCCATGACCATTCCCTGGGGAGACTGTGCAGTGCCTCACCACCCCCTGAGGGAAAAACCTTTTCCTGACATCCAGCCTAATCCTCCCCTGATCAGCTCCAGCCGTTTCCTTCAGTCCTGTCACTGGTCACAAGAATGAAGAGATGGGTACCTGCCCTCCCACTCCCCCTTGGGAGCAGTTCAAGAGGACAAAGAGGCCTCCCCTCTCTTCTTCTCCAGCTGAACAAACCAAGTGACCTCAGCCACTCCTCACAAGACACCTCCAGACCCTTCTCCATCCTCACAGCCCTTCTTTGCTCACTCTCTGATATCTTCATGCCTTTTTCATATTGTGGTGCACAAAACTCCCCTCAGGGCTCAAGGTGAGGCTGCCTCAGCCCAGAGCAGAACGTGACAATCCCCTCCCTGCTCCAGCTGGCCTGATGCCCCAGGAACAGGGATTTCCCTCCTGGCTGACTGAGATCCACCTGGACCAGGTACCCCAGGGCCCTTCCCAGCTGCTCCACAGCCTCTCAGTTCATAAACACAATCAGGGTGGCCCCATCCCAGGCACAGAATTTATCACCTTCCCTTGTTAAACTTCACGTGGTTGGTGATTCCCCAACTGTCTGATTCATCTGGGTCTCTCTGCCCCTGAGAGAGTTGACAGCTCCTCCCAGCTTAGTGCTGCCAGCAAATTGACCTGGCATCCCTTCCAGTCCTGCATCCAGGTTGTCAATGAAAATGCTGAAGAGCACAGGGCTGAGGATGGAGCCCTTCAGAACCCCAGAAGAGACTCGTGCCAGCCCGATGTCCCCCTTTGTGCCTGACCCATGAGCCAGTTACTCAGCCACCCCACGATGTGTTTATCCAGCTGTGGGCTGGACATTTTGTCCAGAAGGATCCTGTCAGAGACTGCTAAAGGCTGCTAAAGTCCAAACAGATTGCATCTCATGGCTACCCTGGATCAGTCAGGTGGGTTACCCTGTTGTGGAAGAAAACACAAGCAGGGGCAGTTCCCCATCACAAGGCCGGCAGAGCTGGGTGGTCTCAGCTCAGTGGTTCCCACTGCCACCGAGGCACCACATCTAGAGGAGGAAAAGGGGCTTCAAATGTCACACAGCCCAAGCACCAGCTGCCTCGGGCCACCATAATGCCTGAAATCCCTGCCCCACAATGTCCCAGACACTCACATGCCCACAGGCCCCAAACTGTGCCACAGACCCCCATGGTGGCAACAGGGATTGTGTGCCAGCCCAGCTCCTCTTGGCCTCTGAAATAAATCTGGAGACTGGAGCTGGCCCAGGGAACTTGATGCTTGTGGTTACTGGGAATACTGGAGACAGCCAAAGAGCTCCCAGAACCAGGGTCTCTGAGCCTCTGGGACAGACTCAGTCCTCTGCCATGGAATAAACAGGATGGCTCCACACTCACACCACCACAGAATCATGGAATAGTTTGGGCTGGAAGAGATCTTTAAAATGCACCCAGTCCAATCCCCTGGCATGGTGGAGAACAAACCATGCCAGAAGTCAAGATTCAGTGTAATTAATTGAGATTTTGGGTCACAGAGCACAGAGGTAGTCTTTGAGCAGGACTCTACTGTGGGCTTAGAGTAGGAAGATGAGTTTTTGCTGCTGGGACACCAGACAGGGCACTAATGGAGACCTATGTGGAGCAGGGCACTGCTGGCCAGACACTGTCGGGAAGGAGCAGCTGCCAAACCTCTGTGCCAGGGGCCAAAGCTTCTCAAGGATGCAGGCCTCCCTGGATACTGGGAAGCTCTCAAAGGAGGAGATGGTGGGCTGGGGGTCCATGGCTCTCCACTGCAGGACCCCAAAAATTATCAGGAGCATGCCATCTGCAGCACAGCCAGCCCCAGGAACACCCTCAGTGCCATCTTCACTGCCACAGAGCACCACCCTCCCTCCACAGGGCCACCATCCACCCTACAGCCACTGCCAGCACTCACCGAGCGCCCCAAGCCTTATCCATCCCACCAGGGAAGCCACTGAGCCTCACCACATGGAAAGTCCTCCCTGGAAAGTGCTGCTCAGTGCTCTGGGTCCCTACCCCAGCTGTCAGCGGGCCCAGAGCCCATCCCTCCTGTCCCAATCTGTGCCTCGTGGTACGCACGAGCCATTCCCTGACCACCACAGCACCTCAGGTCACCCTGAAACCTGCCCTGGCCTTTCCAGCCCCCCAAGGGAAGACAGAACCATCCAGGTGACAATCTTCTTGGGGAGACATGGGAGCAGCCGCCAAGAGCTGCTCCAGCCACTCTTGCACACCCTGGAGCTCACCGACAGCAGTTCATTTCCAGCTGTGGCTTGAGGTTCCTCCACTTTTTCCAATAAAGTAAGATGGAGCTGGGTGTGGTTGGTGCTCGACTGCTCGGGTGCCACGGTGGCTCTCTGGCATGGCTGCCAGTGGGCAGCTCTGGCCACTTGCACCCACCGGCATGGCCAGTGCTGCCACGGGGCACGGGCAGGCCTGGGCAGCCTAGTGACAGGCTTTCATTCCTGACACGTATGGGGACTCCTGGGGCCGGCAGTTACACTCCTGCTGCTCGGGGTAATCGATGAAATCTGGGGCAGGCAGCCCCGAGAGGATCATCAGGGATTTGTTCCAGATGGTGAAGGTGGGACACACTGGCAGGATGAATGAGACTTCGAAGGTGTGGAGGTGGAGAGAGTTGGCCGGGTCGTAGAAGGAGAGGGCGTTGTTGTCGTAGTCCAGGAGGACACCGAGGCGCTTCATCTGCGGGTGCACCTCCACCAGCATCTCCTTGTTGTTGTGCCGCACCACAAAGTTGTTGTTGCAGCGGGAGAAGACCCAAGAAGAGGAGTTCTTCCCAATCCACTCGTTTTTGGGGGCGGACTTGTAAGCCACGCCGATGGCATACCTGCAGGAGAGGAGAAGCTGTGCTCAGCCTCCTCCAGCCTCGGCCCAGCACCAAGCCCAGCCCCGATGGCTACAGCACCCTGTGCTCTCAGAGCCCATCTGCTGTGAAAGGGCACAGGGTGGGCATCTCTGGCAAAGGCTGGAGCAGGAAAGCATCACTCACACAGGTGGTGCCTTACCAGGTGGAGGATCCCACCACCACCTCCCAGTAGTGGCAGCCGCTGTCGATGAAGATGTTGCCGGCCGCGCCGTAGCAGCCTGTCCCGCTGAACCGCTCTGGTGTGTGGCTCTTCTTCAAGGAGCTCTCGTCCTTCTCCATCTGCAGCCCATCATTGGAGATCTTCAGCTTCTTGTGAGCCATCTTGGGGTCCAGCTTGAATGGCTGACCTGTGGGGAAGAGACACAAGGATTAGGATTTGTGTTATTAGCATCATGGTGCAGGAACGTGGCTTCTTCACACCCCGTGTTCTCAGCTTTGCATATTTAATGGTGGTTTGCTTGGGTGTTTTCCCCAAAACCAGACCAGATCTGGGTGATGTCCCAGAGCTTCAACCAGACTCCTTTTTTGTTCATGATTTCCCTCTGAAAGTCCTCAGTCTATCTCTGGATTTCAAAAAACAAAACCCCAAGATGCTACAAAGAAGTAAATTGAGTTCAGATGGGTTTTGCTGCTATGGTTTCATGTGAGATGCAGTAAAGTGCACACAGGCACCAGAAAGCATTTCCATAGGGATTCACCTGCTTCAGGACAAAGCAAGTGACAGCTGCAGAGAACACCCCAAGTTCTACCAATATCTTCAGCCTCATGTTTTGGTACCCAGCTCGGGGCATGACTAGCTGTGTCCTCCTTCACGCTCTCATTTTTGGCTGCAGGCACAGAGACCCAGCAAGAAGAAACAATGACACCACCATGTCAATGGGGTCCTGAGCTTGGGCTGGGGACCCCCAGAACAGCCTGAAAACCCTGGAAAGCCAGGAAACACACAAGGAGAATCCCAGGACACCTGAAAATGTCTGCAAAGAGCTGCAAAATCAGCGACCATTGCAGCTGCAGAGCGGAGCTCATCTGTGCCATGCTCTGTAACCTGATGGTAGCTCGTGCTGGTTTTCCTTGGAGCCCAATTTGCTGAATAATTGAGTTGAGAAGCCTGAAAGTAAAACTGCAAATTGGGAGTGACCTGCCCCCTCCTTCTTCTGGCTGCTCTGATCTTTCTGCTGTATCTTTTCCTGGCAGTAATGCAAAGAGACAAGCTCTGAGGAAGTGAGGTATAAAAATACTTGGCTCCATCAGGACAGAGACACTCACAGCTCTGTTTCCGAAGGCAACCTCTTGCGAAGGTCAGTGTGAAGAAGTGGAGCCCAGCCCTTATCACTGGTTTGTGCTAGCATGTCCTGGAGCAAGTGCTTGAGCTGCATGCACTGGCAGTGAGCGTGATGGGCAGTGTTGGAGGGGTCGGAGGGTATTTCAGAGAATACAGCCAGGCGCTTGCTACCCTTCCCAAAATACCACTCTGGCACTGGGAAAAAATATAGACTTCACAGAGGTCATAACAGTCCCAGCCTCAACGCCCCAGCATGGGAGCTGCCAAAGGAAGGGGGGTTCTGACTGCAGCCTTCACGCCCTGCTCCCCCAGCACCAGCAGCCTCTGTGCCTCCCAGTCACTGTTCCCCAGCCCTGCCCTGCAGAGAGCGAGGCTTGCAATGATTCCTCTCATCATTGATGTTTCCTCTCATCACTAACATGTAGCTCCTGGGCTGGTTGCCCAGATCACCTTTATCCCACAAATTCAGCTTGCTGGGATATTCCTGATAGCCTTTTGCTGTCATCCCTGCATGAGGCTCGGGAGCTGTGGGGAGGCAGCTGCCTTCAGGGCTGGACACAGCCGGCCCCACCCCTGGAGCATTTATCAGCTGGATTAGCCCTCCCTTCCCAGCAGAGCCAGAGTGAGCAGAGCAGAGGAAATCCTGTCTGGCACTGGGTGTGAGGGAGCAAAGAGGAGGCAGCCAGGAACATGGTCAAGGTCAGCGGAATGCGGGGATGGAGCCAGGCAGAGGGAGGTGTGTGCTGGAGCTCCATCCCCACCCTGCAGGACCCCAGACCTGCTCCCTCCCAGGGCTCCTGCACCCATCACAGTGAGCTTGGGACGCTCCTGTCACCCACCCAGCGGCACAGCGAGGACAGGCTGCCTGCTGCTTTACATAACAGCTACAGAAATAACTGCAATGGGATCCCCAGGAGCAGGAGACGCCATCCAACATCAGCCAAATCCAGGCCCAGCAGCCCAGCCCATGGGGGGGTCAGTGCAGGGGTGCCACTGGTGCCCTGCAGCACAGCAGCTCCTCTGTGCCCCACTCCTCTGGCTGCAGAGAGGGTGGACAGCTGGTGACTGCATTTGGCTGAGAATGTGTGGAGAGAAAGGAGGGATGGATATGAACTCTGCACCCAAGGATGCTGCAGGCACCCACCACGTTCTGCCCAGAGAGCAAAGCAAGCAGCAGGGACACAGGAACACAAAGGCAGCTCTTCCTGCATTCTGTGCCTCCTCTCTGCCTGCAGTGGCAATGTCCCTACACCCACCAGCCATCTAAGATGCCACATGTGGGGCACAGGACACCCACAGTGCACAGCTGCCAGCACCATCCTATCCTCCCTGAAGACATCACCTTCAGCAAAGAAAGAAACAAAGATGCTGAGTCATCAAGTCATAGGAAAGCCATAAATACATCTAAATTTTCAGATTCCCTGCTGGGAAGTTTTTGCACGGATCATCCTGTCCTTAAAAACACCTGCACTAACATGATTCAGTCAGTAATAGTGACCTTGCAGCCCACTGCTCAGGCATCAAACCCACTCCTGACATCTCATATGGGATGTGGATGGAGCCATCCTGTAGCACATTAAGGTCTTGCCAAGATATGCAGAAATCAGGAAAAGCCAGAATTGTGAGGGAAAATAAGGCCAGGATGCAGTGGCCAAGCAAAGGCTGTAAAACCCATTTCCCTGCACTTTATTTATGGCAGAGCTGTGCCTGTCCCGGCATTCCAGCACTTTCAGCTACTTTTGGACACTTGCTCCTAAATAAGTCCTGCTCAGGCCCAGCCTCAGCAGAAGATGGTCTCTCTGACACCACACCAAACCTGTCCTCCCAAGCTGCTCTGTTCAGGGATGCAGATTTAGTGCCAGCACTGACAGCGCTGATGCTGCGGAAATCGATGTGTCCTGACACTGACCTTCTGGCCATGGAGAGATCTCTCCAGACATCCCTTCAGGAACAGAACAGGCTGTGAAATATGTTAATGGGCCGTCTCTGTGTTGAGCTGCTGACACTTCCACCGAGGTTACAGTGGGAAAGCATGGACGTGATATCCTCTGGATATCGTCCACTGCAAAAGGAGAAGCCCTGGTCCCAAATACCAGCAGGAGGAAAAGCCATTGGGGGCATGCTGGGGCTGTAGCACAGGGCAGCAGCACCACCAGACACCCAAAGGAGCCCTTGTCACCTGAGGATGGCCACAGAAGGAGAAAAATCAATATATATGGCTAAATCAAACTTTCAGGAATTCAGAAGTTTCCACAAACACAGATGGCAAAGGAACACCAAACTGGTGGCAGAGAGGGATGTGCCCATCAATGCCACATGCCTCTCCTGCCCAACAGCTGAGTGGGAAGCGAGGTCCTTGTGGAAGGGGCTTTAGCACCCCCACAACCACACATAACCTGTGCACTGTCTCAGGTGGGGCTGCTCCAGGTTTCAAGCACGCAGAAGCTGCTGCAGACACATCCCTGCAGCAAGGGGGGCTCAGCACCCGGCAGGACTCTGACTGAACCCAGCCCACCCCCAAGCAGGAGCCCTCAGAGCTGTGCTGGCAGCTCGGTGACTGGCACTGGGCTAGGTCCCAGAGAGCAGAGCCTGTGCTGGGGGAGCTGCCACCACGGGCACCCGCCCCTGCTCCCAGCTTCCCAGGCCGCCCATCCCTCACTCCCAGAGCCAGGGAAGCACTGAGAAACAGCAGCTGCAGGAGGGATAAATTTTTAATGAACAGGCAGATTGGGTTGGAGTTTGCTCTTCAGCAGCTCCCTCAGCTCCACTGCCTCAATGTTGTTTTATTCAGTTTAATGTCGCGCGAAGAAAAGGAGGAGGTAGAGGTGATAAATCATCATGAAAGCCTTGCTCAGGCAGAAGCAACTGTTGGGAGAGGGACAGATGGGAGGGCTGTGCTCACCAGGACCACAAAGAGACATGCAAGCACTGGGAAGGCACGAGCAGCCTGGAGAGACAACTTATTCCTCTCCCAACATCTCACACTGTCCCTCCCGTGTCACCCTTCAGGCCATGGGTGCCACTGCTTCTGCTGTCTTTGCTGTCTTTCAGTGGAAAAAGGTTTCCTACCACAAACCCTGGAGCTCTGTCTGTGCCAGCACAGACAGGTCTAGCTCCACAGCTGTCAGAGCTCAGCCCTCCCTGAACACATTTAACCTTCCTTGGCATCCCCAGGGCACTGGAAAGAAAAATCTTCTGCTTTGTGTGTGGCTGCAAAGTCCCCATCCACCACCATGGACACACTTTTCAATCTTATGGCTTTCCAAACCACAACCCTCTGCAGGCTAAGCCACACACAAGAGCACAGTTGCTCTGTGACCCCTTGCATCAGCCCCAAAAAGCCCAGGGATGTAAAGCCACCAGAAGAACGGACCATTATGACCTAAGGCCCCAGGGATGGGTGCTGACCTGAGCAGAGGGCTGATGGGAGCCCCTGGCACCACATGGGGCATCAGGAGACCATTCCTGAGGTAGGGAAGGAACAGAAGCACCAAGGGAGATGGGCACTCCAGTGATTGAACAACAGTGTTTCCATCCCACTGCCAGCCACTGCCCGCTCACCGGGAGCCCCCAGCCATACCCAGGCACCCCCGTGCCCTGGAAACTCTCTTCCCCACGTGGCACGGCCAGCTGAGTGCCTGGCACCTACTGTTGGTCTTGAGGCGGGCAGGCTCGCTGTTCCTGCTGCCTGCCTGGTTGATGGCCTTCACCAGGAAGATGTAGCGGGTGCCACTCTGCAGCCCGTGCACCGTGTAGTGGTTCTGCTTGATGTTGGGGACGATCATCCAGCTGTCCATGGAGTTGTAGAGACCTGCAGTGCAGGAGAGGGGCACAGATTTATTCCCAGGGAAGGACAGAATACAAAGCTTTTGTGCTGCTAATGCAGAGCTCATGACCATGTGTCCCTCGGAAGGATTTACCACCTGCCTGGGAGTTCAGAGTGGCAGGGAAATTTCCAGAGGTGATAAATCCCAGCAACACAGAATCTCTTCCATTATCACACAAAGGCAGGAGCAGGGCTGCAGCGCTGGCATCTTGGGATGCTGCCATGGGAAGGGATGGGGAAAGGGTGCAGACAAAGGGAAATGCAGCCAGCAGCACCTTCCAGCCAGGGCAGCTGGCAGACCAAGCTGCTGGTGCCTGGGAGGGGGTGATGGCCACCATCCTCCCATCACCACCCCACCATCACTGTGTCCCACAGGACACCTCCCTCCTGCTCAGTATGCAATTCCAGCAGCAGAAAGGGATGCATTTGCACCCAAATCAATGTGTTTGCAACTGAATCTTGCTCCTGCCCAGTCCGCAGTGCTCCAGCGTGGGAAGTAGTAATCCATGGCTAAGGGAGGCTGATGCTTGGCTCCCTGAATAGACTGATCTGCAGAGTGGTTCAAAGAAAATGAGCTCCCAGTGAAGGGATCCAGACACTTGGAAGCCATTCAGCAGGCTGAACTCTTTCTGGGAATGGGAAGGAATGAAGAATCCAAGACCATGGAGGTGCCAAACTGACTGCTACAGTGATTTGCAGTGTCAGAGCTACAGGGCCTGGCATGTGTGGAAATGTAGTGCTGTCCCTCAGCTGGGGTGGCACAGTGCTCCAGGAAAGGGGAAAAGCCTTACACAGTGCCACAGGCTGCTCCTGCCATCGGCATCACTGGGATGAGGATCACCTGCAGCTGGCACGAGCACCAGGACAGCTATCACAGCACAGGGGCAGGGCTTTGAGCCAAAAGGAATAAGGAAGCGTGGAAGAAGTAGCTGGAGGCTTCCTAGATCTGGTGAGAGGTGAGGAGTGCATTGTGAATTTGGGGTGACTGGAGAGAGGGTTTCAACACGTGCAGGGCTGGGAGGCAGGAGCTGGGAATGCTCCACACCTTTTTTGCAACGGCTTCCAATTCATTTATCCTCAGTGGCTGGCTCAGCCACAGGACAAGGGCAGGCTGCAGTCCCTGTCATCCTGAATTTGGTTTGGGATACGCATGGGAATGGCCGAGGGGCACAGAGGAGTGTGATGTAAGTAGAAAATAAAGCAGATGTGATCCTGCACGCGGAGCTGCTCCCGTTGGAGCGCAGCTTCCAGCCCGGCCCGCTCGGTGTCACCTTCCTGCAGGAAGGGCCAGCTGGGGATGCTCCATCAGGAAGAACAAGGTGGCTAAGATATGACAACGAGAAGGACTTGACCTTCCAAGCAGGTTTCTTTTGCAAAACAACCTCAAAGAGCTTGGCCTTGAAGACTAACCTCTTCACTCCTACCCTCGCCAAAGCTTTAAAAAATCCCTTTTATTGTAGCATTCATCCTCTACAAAAATGTCTGGCTCTTGCCAAACCCTTGGCTTTGATGGAAGTGTGAAGGGGATGGGTTCCACAGGCCAACTCTGCACACCTTGGAAAGGTATTTCCTCTCCTGGTCAGGGTCCCAGACCCTGTTCAGCGTTCCAGTGTTCCAGCTGAACTCTTTTCACATGAGTTCAGCCAGGGCTCACACAGTCCCATGACCCAAACTGTGCTATTGCAAGGGACAGTAAGTTATTAATTTTCTTCTCAGGGATTTAACTCATGTTTTCTTCACTCGTCCTACAAAGAGCAACTGGAGGTTGCTGGCTGGCCAAGGAGGACACTTCTGACATGTGACCCTCTGGGCTCTACTCCAGCACTGCCCTCACTGTTCCTCACCCTCACGGTCTCCACAGCTCCTCCTTTCCCAATGCCTGTGCCCCACCTGCCTGAGGTGGGCAGGTGACTCATTCCCAAGTCCCTTGGTGTATGGGACTCCAAGCCACACGTGTCCAAAGTGGCATGTGGGAAAAGGTGAGAGTAGATCCTTCCCTGGCATCGTCCCAGGCAAAGGCACAAGCTGCAGCAGGGGAAATCCTGAGGGGAAAAGGGCAAAATCCTCCTAGGGTGAGGAAGCACTGGATGCTCCATCCCTGAACAGTCCTTCTTCCTCAAGGAGCAAGCCCTGAGCAACCTGTCAGCCCAAACTGCTCAGAGCTAGCACAGGGACCTTCAGACATCCCTCCCTACCAAAACCACAGGGTGACACCAGCAAGCCCCCATCCTGTCCACAGCTGGAAGTGCAGGGGACATGGGGCTGGTGGCCAGCCAAGAGCAGAGCCAGAGAGGCAGCTGAGCTCTCCAGGCTTCCAGAGGACAAAGTGCTGGAGACAACGTGCTCTAGCTGGGAAGGAGAGGAGAGCCAAGCAGGGCGGGTCTGGCTGCGGCAGCACCAGCACCCAACAACCACCATGGAAAGGAAATGCATCATCTTCTTTTCCAAAACAAGGACAAAGGCTGGGCAGGGCTGGGGAGGTGAGATCCAGCTTGGAAAGTCACAGGGAGCTTTCTCTGTCAGCTTCCTGCACAGTTCAGAGTGCACTGCACAGCCTTGCGTGACACCGTGCTGCCGGTGCCAACGTCCCCCAGCCAGGGGGACAGACTGACAGCAGCCCAAAGAGCCGCTCTGAGGGCCCTGGTCAGCACTTCTGACAATGGCAAGTGCTGCTAGGAAAACCCAGAATAAAACTTTCTCACAGACCATCAGTGATTCTGTCCTCAGCCCTCAAATCAAATCCCATTCCTGTGAGACAAATCTGTGCTTTGGAAAAACAACTAGGTATGGCAGTAATTTTCATGAAAAATTACCTGGAAATATGCCTCAGAGCTGTTCCAGAGGGTTTATAAACCACCATAGTTATCAGCCATGGAGCAGCCAGCGCTGCCCTGCGTACGACCCCAGGTATCCATGGATCTGGGAGCTGTGAGATGGACAGGAGCCTCCAATGTTCCTGATGCTTCACCAAGTTGGGGCTGATGACACCAAGCGCAGTCCAGAGCACCTCAGGGATGGCCCCCCCAACATGAGGAGGTGTCTATTGCTCTGATCCACTAGGCCTTGGTAGATCCTTTGCTGCTGTTTCCTCCATAAATACCCAGCCTTTAAAACCACTGATGAAACTGAGAACCTTTTCCTTACAGAATCCTAGAACGCTCTGGGTTGGAAGGGACCCAAAAGCTCATCCAGTGACACCCCCTGCCATGGGCAGGGACACCCTCAACTATCCCAGGCTGCTCCAGCCTGGCCTCGGACACTTCCAGGGATGGAGCAGCTGGAGATTGTGTGGGCAGCATGGGACTCCTTGCTGCGGGGAAGTGAGTGACTTACTGATGAAGTTGGCCTGGCCGGTGAAGATGGTGTACTGGAGCTCGTAGGAGCTGACGCTGAACTCATCCTCTGACATCCAGTGCACGGTGATGGTGTCGTGGGAGGCTGTGCAGAGCTCCTCACGGACGGACGGCGGGTTCGGCGCTGTGGGATGGCACACGCCACAGACTTGGGTCAGTCTGGGCTTCCCTTCCTTAAAAACCCAGGCCTTTTCCACTCATGTTAGGACTGAGATGGGCTTGTGGCAGTAGTACTCTCAACACCAAAACCTCTCTCATTTAATCTGTTGTGTTTCCCACTGAACTGAACCTTTCAGTTTAACAAGGCATCCAGAGGTCAGAGCACAGGGTTTTCACTGCTGCTCCATCAGGTCTGACACCCCCACCCTGAAACAGGCTGAGAACCCACTTCCAAATCCACTTATTTCCCTGTCCTGGTTGTGCAGCAAGTATTTCATCCCATAACTGATCTGGACATGCTTGTGCTAATCTTTCACTGAAAGCCGATCTGCCTCATGATGATAAAATCGGATTTGGGTGAGTGAAGATGTCCTTGCCCCCTGGAGCTCTCACCCCTCCAGTGCTGCAGCACAGGCTGATCCAGCAGCTGCTGCTGCTCCCAGACCCCCGAGGGCAGCCATCAGTCTGTGCTGGGGCATCAGGGCAGCCCTGAGGAGCCCACTGAGGTCCCACCCAGAAGGGTTCATAATTTAGAAGCAAGTGACCCAGAAAAACGGCAGAAAAATGGAAATGTTAAAGCACAGAGTGCCATAGAAGTATAATAATTAGTTAATTCATCATTCCTCCCCTGTAATCCTTATGAACCGTCATATAATCCTTATCCTTCTTGCATCCTTATGGACATCAGCCTCCCCCACCAGCTCATGGAGACCATAATTTTTAAGCTTTCTGGTCTTTTCCATGGGTCCTCCAGGAACAGCAGGGTGAAACAGGAGGATGGGGACCTATCACTGTCCTGGGGACAGCAGAGGCCCTGCTCTGCCACAGATGACCTGGTGCTTTTTACTGGTTAAGCCTAAAATAGATCTGCCAGCCCTTGGTGGAGCACAGGGCAGGGGACTGAGGGGAAGATACAGAGTGGAGCACACCTGAGCACTCACCTGTTAGATAATCCAGCCCCTCCAGCAGCTTCTTCTCTCTGGAAAAATCTAAAGCAAAGTTTTCAAAGGCATCATTAAAATTGATATCTGGTATCAGGACTTGCGAGGATGCAGTTGCCATGGCGACCCTGGAAGGAAAGAAGGGACCATCAGTATGCAACAGGGTGCATGAGGGAGGCCCAGGGATGGGGACAGCCTCACTGTGCCTCACCTGCTGTCAGGAAAACAGCTTGCACCTATAGACCACTGCCCCTGGGGACGGGTTCCCTGAGAGTGGGAGGGCTCCACCCCTGGGCTTTACAGCTGTGACTGGCCCCTGAACTCCCTTTGGACTGGCATTTCCACCACTTCCCTACCCCAGGGAAGGGGACATGCTTCCACAGAATTGTTAGGGCCTGCCATGCAGCTCAGTCCTGTGAGGGCAGCAGGGATGGCAGGGGCTCTCCAGGGAAGTGACTGGAGGGGACTTGGGTCACCTCTGGGCAGGGACCCACAACGGGGCCAGCTCCAGCAGCAGGTCCCGAGCCCAGCCCACCTCTCGGCCACGTTCCTGGCCGTCTGCAGGAAGCGGGCGTGGTCGTTCTCCTTCAGGATGTGCTCGGCCTGGTTGATGAGGACGGTGGAGCGCTCCAGGCACTGCCGGCAGTTGGCGACCTGCTGGGCCAGCTTCCGCAGCTTCATCACCTGCGGGGCACAGGGCACAGGGCTCAGCAGCCTGGGAGGCACACAGGGAACCCTGAGCCGGCAGCTGCTCACGGCCAGCAAGGAGCACTGAAAGGGCACGGGAATGTCCCAGTGGCTCTGGGGAGGGAGCGCAGCAAAGCACTTTCTGTGCTGAATTTTGCTGGGGGTGGGAAAGCCCCAGGGCACAGCTGTGCTTGCTCTGATGCTCCCACATGTGCTGGACCCCGGAGAACAACACATCCTCCTCCACTCCTGCCATGCAAATACAGCATCCCCCCGTGCCAGCCCAGGAGAGCAGGCTGCCATGAGACCCCTGCCAGTCACTCAGCACAAGGCAAGGGAACCTCAGGAACAGGGGAAGTGTCTACAGAGCTGATGGAAGAGATCACATTCACAAGTGCTGAACTGAGCTGCCGGGTGACCAAGGTATGAGGGAATCTGTATGTTCTCCCCTCCCTTCTCCCAGGCTCCAGACACGTGTTGGGCCATTTGTCAGGCAAAGCAGGGCAGAACAAATGGAAAACCAAATGGCAATCCATCAGGAAAGCAGAATTCCTCGCTCCTCAACTGGAGGAATTCTGAACCAGCCACAGCCTCTAGAGGTTACTCCTTTCTCCACTGCTTCTGTGGAGGGTTTGGGCACTAATCTGTGCCCTTCACCTCTACCCAGCTGCCAATTGTAGGCAAACAACATCTTGGAGCTTCCAGGTCTTTCTGAGCATGGCTGGAACTGGACAGCAGAGTCTGGAAGAGTCAAGGAAGAGGGTGGGAAGAGCAAGCAGACAGACAGATGGACCGGCAGACGGCACCGTTACATGAAATATGTTCCCTGGAGTGCTTGGGGTAGAAGCAGGATTTCAAAGCTCCCTCTGCTGCCAGCGTGTCCTGGAGCTGTGCCGGGGGCTCTGCTGCCTACACATGTGGTGGAACCTGCTCCCAGCTGCTGGCAGCATCTGGATTTGGGGCTTGGCCATGGGTACCATGGTGGGACCCCAGTGCACACCCAAGCTCACTGAGAACAGCAGTGGGGTCATGCAAGCTCTCCTGGGCACCCTCAGAGTTACAGCCCTCCACCCCTCTTGCTGCTGCACGTGGAGAGCCCAGAAGGTGAGGCTGATGTCTCAAACACCAACAGCTGTACAGCTGCAGAGCCAACTGAGGGTTGTTGGGACTGGAGAAAGGGCCCCAGGGAGGTAGGGCAGCACTGTCCTGGGACAAACATCCTTGCTGTGGCTCCTGGCAATAAGCACAACACAGCACAGGAGTGAGATGAAGCAGTGGCATGGACTGCAGAGTAATCAAGACCACAAAAGACCCCTGAAGCCTCTGACCCATTTCCAGAAGCATCTGGAAGAATGGACTGTGCATGAGAACTGATTTGCAGAGAAGGTGAGAACTCCCAGGGAAGGCAAAACTTACCTATAAAAAGGTCCCCTCATAAGCACAGGCAGTGCCCCCAGGACCCTGACCCATTTGTCATTCCTTTCAACCATGAACATCTATGAATCTTGGGTCCCTTCCCCTGTGGAGTGGGATGCTACACACAGAAACCACTGTGAAACACCTGGAGCCACTGGAGGAAAGGTCCAACACTCCCACAAAGATGAGGGTGAGAAGCAGCTCCCCCTCAGCTGTGCTGCAATGCAGACTATGCAGCCTCTGCTCTCCCTGCAGCACTGGACTATGGTCCTTCAATATTAATTCCACATTATTCTATCCAAACCACCGTGGTGAAGAGCCCTGAGGAAGCTGTCTGGAGCGATCCAAGCCTCTGCACCAACTTGTCACGCTAGCCAACACACAGCTCCTCCTCCAGGCAGCACGTGCTTTGTCCTTGGCAGAGGAGCCCTGGGGCAGCAGCAGTGACAGACACCTGGGCATGGGGTGGCATGGAGGGCAGCACCAGGGGACAGCTGGAGCTTGGACAAGGAGATGCACGGGTGCTGCTCAAAGCAAACCCCTCGTGGCAATGCACCACGCGCCGCTGCAGCCCCTCTGCCCGAGGCTGGCACGTCCCAGCGCCACTGCCTGCGGGATGCTGCTCCCAGACAGGAGGGGCAGACCCTGTCCCCCCACAGGAGGGGACCTGTGACCAGGGACACATGAGCTGGGACCCCTCACCTTCGTCTCCTTGATCTTGACGGCGATGACCTGCTTGCGCTGGCGGATGATCTCCATCAGCTCATCACACTCCTCCATCAGCTTGGCCTCGTGCATGGCTGTGTTCACCTGGCCAGGAACAGCAGCAAACAGGCGTTGGGAGGGACACACAGGTGTGGGGAGGGACACACAGCATGCTCTCATGGCTGTGCTCACAGCGGTGCACACACACACAGTGCAGTGGGGGCACAAGCAGAGGTTCCAGTCCTCTGCCTCCAGGGAAGAGCAGTATCCACGGGAGGATGGACAGGACAGGACAAGGGGGAATGCACTTCATGGAAGAGGAATCTAGCCCTAGCACTGCATTCAGGAACACTACAGGACAGAAATCAGTTTTCCTCATTTTATACTCCCAAATCCCTCTGAAACAAGGCAGCCTAGAGTGAACCACATTTTTGCTACAGGATCTTTTTTTAAACCTGGCCAGCAGATTATGCAACACTGGAGTGGGAGACAGCTGATGGTCTGCAAAGAGAGCTCCACTGAGGAAAAACAGTGGAAAATCTTCCCAATCTGCTGCATGTGGAGGGGGGTGGGGAACAGCCCCAGGCTTTGGAGCCTGCAGCAAGCTGCTGTGGCATTGCTGCTGTGGCATTGCTGCCGTGGCACTGCTGCTGTGGCATTGCTGCCGTGGCACTGCTGCTGAGGCACTGCTGCCGTGGCACTGCTGCTGTGGCATTGCTGCTGTGGCATTGCTGCTGAGACACTGCTGCTGTGGCACTGCTGCTGAGACACTGCTGCTGTGGCACTGCTGCCGAGGCACTGCTGCTGTGGCACTGCTGCTGAGACACTGCTGCTGTGGCACTGCTGCTGTGGCACTGCTGCTGTGGCACTGCTGCCGAGGCACTGCTGCTGTGGCACTGCTGCTGTGGCAGAGCTGCTGTGGCACTGCTGCTGTGGCACTGCTGCTGTGGCACTGCTGCTGTGGCATTGCTGCTGTGGCAGCACCCTGGTCCCTCAAAGCTGTGTGCCCACAGGGATGGCTGTCACCCCAACTTCCCAGGAGCACAAACCTGAAGCTCCTCTTTCAGCTTCTGGGACACATGAGAGTGAGGGAATTTGAGGCTGAAGGCTGTGCACAGCAAGGGGCAAGACAGAAATGCTGGGCCAAGGGACAGGAGGGGAGATTGGGGCACCTCAGCTTGGCCCTGGGTCCATCCCTCCAACCAGCTGCTGTCCAACTGTCCAGCTCAGGCCTGGAGTGTTCCCCTTCCAGGATGGCTACAGGGCAATCTGTAAATCTGTAGCCATCCACAGCCTGCCCAGGGCAAGAAATCTCCCCTCAATTATGTTGATATTTAGGGGGGCTGAAGGCAGGTGAAGTTTCAAAGGACATCACAGTCCCTTTCCCAGTTGCCTTCTACCAAAACAGGAGCATTTTCGAGGCTGGGGCTCCCTCAAAGGGCCAGCAGAGCATGGAGGGGGTACTGCAACCCAGGACTGCTCCACTGGCAAAGCCCTGGCTCAAAAACACCTGGACAGGGGCCACAGCACTCTGCATGGATGAACCAGCTCCCAGGTGAATGCTGGGTTTGGGGTGAACACTCAGCAGGTGCTATGGCCGCAGGAAAGCTGGGCAGCTTTTAGTTGTGAAAAGGGAGAGAAAAAATATTTCACCCACCCAAGTGCTGGGGGAAAATGTGCTAGGGACAACAGTCCTGGAATAAACCAGCTCTGTCCTGCACCTCCTGGGAATGAGAAGCAGCATCTCAGCCCACAGCCTGACTCACAGGCAGGCAAGCCTCCTCCTGGCAGCTCGGGATGGAGCAGAGGACCCATCCCACCTCCACAGCCCTCAGGAGGATTTTGGCTGTGCAGCAGCTGTGCCCTGGGGACACCAGGAGCTCCCACTGAGGCTGCTGTGACACAGTCCCACGGCACACCTGCAGCTTCTGCTCTCCCCACAGTGGGACACTGGGCTGGCATTATCCCTGGTTTACAAACTCAGCTTCTCTGGAGGGTTATCTGCCCTCCTTGGTCCACATTTCCATCACTGCCAGAGGATTTGGCCATTCCAACCTCCCTCAGTACAGCCCCCCATGCACCAGAGTCACTCTGAGGGGCAGCACAGGCTCAGGGGACACTTGCAGTGCCCTTCTCTGGGGTTCTTCTCTCTGCCCTTCTCAGCCCTGTCCCTCAAGGTGTTGGTGGCACCATTCTCTGGACATGCCCTGAGATTTACACTGGATATTTCTGGGGGACAGAGTACATGGGAATTGCATGTGCCTGCCTGTGTGCCATGTCTGCAAATATCTCAGAAGCAAAATTCCCTGGAATCAGATTGATGGAGAGCACAGATATTTTCTGCTTCACAGTTTACTGTGCTCTCTGCGAAGGGGCCTCCAAGGGCCTGGCTGTGCCTTCAACAGAGCTGAGAAATGTTATTTCAACTGTTATTTTAAGCAGAGCGTCTGACAAAGCTGAAAACTGACAAACTCTGACAAAAATGACAGCTTAGAGGTCTCAGACTCTGAGGATCAGACAGAAATACCAAATATCTTTCAATTTATCCTATGTCAGGTCATTAAGACATTGGAGCTGGATTCAAAGGAATCCAGGACATCCAGCCACATCCCTGCTCCATCTCTGGTGGGTTCTCGGAGCCAAAGCCCATCAGAGCAGCAAGGGCTGCTGACTGCCACCAGAGCTCTGCAAGGGCATCCTGGCTCCTCCTCTCTCTGCCAAACATCCCTGCCATCTGCATTCCCAGATCAGCCCAAGCCCACTGAGCCCTGGGGCAGAGGAGGCCCAGGAGAGACCATTCCAACAAAGCCATTCCCACTGCAGAGTGATGCACAGGCAGGGAAAGCAGGACAACAGCAGTGACACAGAAGGCCAGCAGTGCCGCAGAGCCAAGTGGGATTTTTCTGCTCCTTAATTTGGCTGGAAGTTCAGAGCATCTCAGCCCCCTCCTCCTTCTCTCTGCACGTTGTGTGAGTGGCTGCCAGCTGCTGGCGGCACACTGGGCCCTGCTGGCACTCACAGAAAGGGCTCCTGCACTCACTTCCTCTTGCCAGATCATCAGGACATTATTGAGGGAGTGAAGAACAAAGTGCTGATGCTGCCTGCAGAAACCACAGGGCCTGAAGCACCTTCAGGGCCCCAAACCCCAGCTGCTCTGAGATTCAGGGGGTGAAGGACAAGCTGCAGCTCCCCAGGCAAAGGCATCATAGATGCTCTGCTGTGGGCACATGGCTCCACCCTGCACAGGAGCATCCCTGCATCCTGCTGCAGCATCCTGAGGCAACATCCCCACATCCCACCACGGCATCCCTGCATCCTGCTGCAGCATCCCTGCATCCTGCTGGGCCCATGGGATGGCTTGGGGGAGTGCAGGGGAGGCACAGGACTTGCACACCCTGCAAGGCCTGGGGTGCTGTGGGTGAAGCAAACAATTGTTGTGTTCTCTCAGGCGCTGCAAACTCCCCCTGAATCCATGGCTGGGGTCCTGGCAGCAGCCTGGGGTTCAGTCCTGACGGAAGCTGTGGTTCAAGGAATGGCTGCATGCTCGGTGTCACCCAGCTGAGACCTCTTTGCAGGATCAGTGTCACCCAGCTGATGAGCCTTGTTACAAGCTCAGTGTCACCTGGCTGAGCCCTGTTTTCACACTCAGTTTCACTCAGTCTTCCACCAAAAGCAGCTGCTCCCCCAGCACAGAGCAGCAGGCAGGTCCTGCTGCCTGGAGCCAGCTCAGCAGCCCATGTCTCCTCTCAGTGGCTCCCAATCATGACAACTCCTTCAGACCCCTGGGAACCATCCCTGTGTCCTCCACTGCTTGGGACTACCCCCCACACTCACCTCTGCTTGCAGGGAAGCCCCAGGAAAGGCCTCTGGTGTGATCCATGCATTGCTCCCCTAGAGCTGGGAGCTGCCCCGGGCACCTCCCCAGCCCCCCTGGTCTCACCCACCTCCACTTGCTGGCAGATCTGTATCAGTTTGGCCATCTGGTTTTCCAGCTCGCTGTTGCGTTTAACCAGGTTGGTGAGATTTGTCTCCAGGGTTTGCTGCAGGTCCAGAAATGGGAGAAAGAGGAAAAACAGAGATCAGCAAAGCTGGAGTGTCCCCAGTCCCCTGCCAGCAGCTGAGACCCTCTGCCACCAAGCACACTGCTTGAGGGAGGGACACTGGAACAACCTTGGGCAAAGGCTCTGGAGGTCCTGGGCAGCTCCTGCCCGTGCCAGGGGCTGTGCCACACGGGAGACACTGAGCCCAGCACTGTGGTGACCCTGGGCTGTCACCAGCTGGACAGGACAGCATGGGAGCCTGCCCTTTGCCACTCCTTTGGAAAGCAAATTTTGACTATTTCCATCATCAATTTTGTTCTGCACAGGGTGAGGGAGATGAACAAAAGCCTGATGAGCCACGGGAGAGGGATGTCTTCTCTGCCAACCACTTCAGCTGGAGCTACAATGGCACAGGCAGGGAGAGCTCAGCTGCACTGTGCTGGCTTTCATTCCCCAGCCAGCTGCCCTTTGCTCAGCAGAGCAGCCCTCAGCCAGCAGATCACAGCCCCTGGATCTGGGCCAGAAGATTACGAGCAGTGGATCATGGCCGTGGATCCCAGCCAGCAGCTCTTGACCAGGCAGTCATGACCAGTGGCCCATGGCCAGCAGATCTCTGCCAGCAGATCATGAGAGGACGGGGATGCAGGGCCTGCTCTGGGGCCCACTGCTCTGGGAGAAGGAGGGCACCCAGTGAAGCACCCATGAAGATCCCATTTGAGGGGATATTGATACCTGTGGCCGTGGGGGGAACACAGTTTCTGGGGGTTAACAATTCCAGAGACACAGCATTGCCAGTTCCACGTGCTCTGCTAGCAGGAATGCCTTACAACAAAGCACTCGCTACTTGTTGCAGCGCTTGTCAGGAAATGATATCCTATTAATATTTTAAACTCCAGGGCTGGAAGAGGGTCCCTGAGGTGGTTCATTCATCTGCAGGTAGGAACTGCAGTCTGAGGCTTTCATCTGACTCCAGCAGGCCCAGAGACACGGCCCCTCTCCGTACACGTGGGTAACTGGGGGCTACTGAGCCAGGAGAACTTGAATTACAGGCACAGAGCACAGGCAGAGCACTCATTCCTGGAAAACCACTGGCTCCTAAAATATCCCAAGCTCATTTGCAGCCCTGAAAATTGCTGGCCAAGGGCAAGCAAGGCAGAATGCAGGAACAGGCTGGAGAAATGGAATAAAACCCAGAGAGCCTTGGTTATGCTAGAAGGGTTTGCAGAGTGGGGGCTGTATGGATAATGGAAAAGCCAGCTGCTCCCACCCCCCTCTCCTCATAACCCAATATTATAAACATCATTTCACTACAGCAACGAACATTTCACTTGCTAATTACCTCCCTCATCACCAGTGTGGCTGCACTGAGGTTGCAGCTTTGAACTCGCACCGATCTGCTTTAATCTTCCAGGCTGTGATGGAGGGCAGGGCGGGGGGCTGGGGTACAGCTTTGAAGCACGCGTGCCCACACCCCATTTGCAGCATCCCAAGGTTTCTAGGGGATGGCATCACTCCTCTCATCCACAAACACACACAAAGCCTGTCCCTGAGCACCAAGCCCTTCACCACACATCCTCTGTGCAATGCTGAGGCAATCAGAGGTGCTGTACTGGTGTCAGCCACGGTTCCACAGCCCTTTGCTGCTCCCCTGCCCCTCAGTGCACCCACAGACCCTCGCTGCCAACCCCTCTGCATCCCAGGAAAGCATAGATGGAATGTTTCCATCTGTTTGATGTGCTGAAATTAATAAAATGGGCTTGAAGCCTGGATCACACCAGCTGGTTATTTTGTAGGTGTATATAAATTGCAGCAATTACAGGGGTTGGGTTTTAATTGCTTTATAAAATGCCCGTCATTTCCCCCAACCTCCACCTTCTCTCCTGAAATACAAATAGGTGGTTTCTCTACAACTGGGGAGACAAGTGAGAAAAAGTGATAACAAGGCCTTGAGCAGGAGTCACTGGTGCTGAGTGGGGAGGAGGGCCTGGGTCACCAGGGACAGCAGCAGCAGAGAGGGGAGGGCCCAGGCACCCTGGGACAGGGCTGAGCCTCCCCCTGCCGAGTGTCAGGGACCCACAGGACCAAACCCTGCCACAACTCCAGCAGAGCAGCTCAGCACCTGCACCCCTCACCTGCCAGTCACCAGATACACAATAAATCCATTCCCACTCCACCAGAGGAGAGTAATCACACAGCACTGACCTGCAAGTACCAATGCTCACATTCCTTCAGTTATGGGCACAATGGGACACAACTCTTTTTCCTCCAAATACCAAGCAAGCAGTTGAACTAAACTAAAGATTTATTTCTCTGTTTGAAGAATCCATCAAGGTTGCAGGCTCAAGACAACTTCAGGAAGTATAAATACGCGGTGTCCCCCTGGTCCCTGTGCAAACACAACCTTGCCTGTGCCAGGCCACAGCTGCCCTCCATGGCCAGTCCCCAGCCCATGCACCAGTCTGGCAGCTGGTTCACACTGAGAAATGCTGTCAGCCTCGTGGCTTTAACCAGCTGAGAGATGGAACAGAGCAGGCACTGAGCCCCAAACAGGCTCCCCACATGTCACACAGACCTGAGGGGAGTCCAAGGCCCCAGGGGTTTGGGCCATGCAGGCCTCAGATCTCCTCCAGTGGCATGAACTTGTGGGTGTGGGATGGGAGGACCTGGAGAACCCTGGAGTTGGGGAAAGCCCTAGGAATGCAGGGGTGGTGGGTATCTGCTCCATCCCTCAGCACCGCTCTGAGGGGTGAGAGATTCAGCCTGGCACGATGGCAGGGAGGGTGTCCTTTGGCTCTGCCTTACCCCAGAGAGGTTTCTGCATTTATCTTCATGGGGAGGCAGCCAAAACTGGAGAGTGATACTTCCAGTGATTTACTCAGGGCTTTTCTCATTGCCCCTGTTCATCTGTAATCACTTCCAGTAATGGAGGCGAATCCCTGCCCCGATCCTCCTGCGCACCACAAACACTTATCATGTGTGCATCCACAAACCCACGTGCAGGCACACAGGCACCAAGTCAAACCCACCTCAAAATGCATGCCAAAGTGTCAGGAAAACCAGTTCCTGGAAGGCACCAGCATTCCCCAGCCTCACCTGGACAGGGCAGGGAATGATCCCGTCGGGATCGCTGCCACGCTCAGGATGCACAGTCAAGCCCTCGAGGCTGAGGATGTGCTGCCAGGTCCCAGCACGGGGCACGATTCCTGCTGGCTGTCCTCTGACTTGTTTTGGAGCAGCACAGGGAAGCCAGATGTCACCAGGACATTGCCCAGGGCATCAGGAGTCTGCCATGGAGCTCCGGAGGCAGTTGCTCATTTTTTAAAACCACAAAGTTGTTGATAGCATGAGACAGCTGTAATCACACTGGAGCTGTGGGAACCTCCACCCATGTCCCTGCTCCTGGCCAAAACACTGCTCTGCACTGAGCTGCTGCCCCCGGCACCCACTGTGGGGATGATGGAACTGGTGTGGTTTGTCTCAGGAATGCTGGCACAGCTTTCTGGGAAGCAGCAGCTGGACAGGGTGATCTGCAGGTAGCTCCCACCAGGGTCATTCCAACCCCATCTGCTCTGGGGGGATTCTGGAGCAGGACAGTGACAGTGGGGTTGGTACAGCATCCTCTCACTCCACTGGCAGCTGGAGGAGAGGATGCTGTATCAACTAAAATCACAGAAGTTTGGAAGGGACCATAAAGCTCCTATCATGGAACCCCTTGCCATGAGCAGGGACATCTTCCACTATCCCAGAGTGCTCCAAGCTCTGTCCAACCTGGCCTTACACACTTGCAAGGCACTGACAGCACTGCACAGATCAGGCTCCTCTCAGTGGCCCCAGCAGGCCCAGAGCCTGGCACTGCTCCTGTGCCAGTGGATGCTCCCACTCCCTCCTGCCATGGCTGCACAGAGGCCTCACCACGGCACTGCTCACTGCCAGCCCTGGCAGCAGCACATCCAGGTGAGTCAAACTGGAAGAGGAGAAATTTAGGTTACATATATGGAAGACATCGTTCCCTGGGAGGGTAGGCAGGCCCTGGCACAGGTGCCCAGAGCAGCTGTGGCTGCCCCTGGATCCCTGGCAGTGCCCAAGGCCAGGTTGGACAGGGCTTGGAGCAACCTGGGACAGTGGGAGGTGTCCCTGCTCAGGAAAAGGGGTATGACAAGATGAGCTTAAGGTCTCCTTTAAGCCAAGTCATTCTGTGATTCCACAAATCTATGTTTAGTTAAATTCCCACCACCAAGAAAAAAACCAAAACTTTGGGGAAAAATATACAAAGCCGGTCAGCTACCAGGCTTTACTCAGAGAATGTCCCTAGACAACGGCACAAGTGACAAAGGGACGGCACTGGGCTGCCATGTGTGACATTAATGCATTTTAAGTCACTTTGGAGCCAAACAGACTGAGTAAGAGCTGAAACTTCTGCCAGCATTTGGGGCTGCTGTCAGCCACTGGCAGAGCTGACCTTGAAACCGAGGGGCTCTGCAGAGCCTGGGGGTGGGAGGGGGCTCTGGTGGTGCTGAAGAGTCAAGAGGCAGAGCCTGAGCCAGGCAAAGGGGCCCTGGCAGTGACCCCGGCATGGAGGGGACAGGGACCAGGGGGATGCACTGGACCAACACACACCTGAGGGTGGGGAGACAAGCCCCATGTCCCCGATCAGTGTGAGCAATCAAAAAGCAGCTCCAAATCCATTAATCAGGTTTAATCCCTGACGATCTATTAGGCTTAAACCCTGACTGCTCTTTCTACACTCACCTTCAGTTGGGAAGCAGCTCTGGAGGGAAGCTCCCTGCGGGGAGCAGGGCTGGGGATGCAGGTGGCACAGGGGTAGGTTTGTCACAGCCACCATGAGCCCTGGGGCAGGAGTCACCCATGCTACCTGGGCACACAGTGCTCCAGCCATGTCCCCAGCGCCCAGCTGGGGTGGCCCCAGCCTCTCCACCTCACAGAAAGCACGGGGTGATCCCAGCCTGGCACGACCTGAGGCTGGATCCTGCCCACAGTGGGGTAAATCCACCACTCCAGTGGCCACACTCCAATTTGTAAATGGGATGAAAGAAAGGAAGGAACTGTCAAGAGCCCACAGGAGCAGCTGTGCTGGGCTGGGCAGGGACTGGGGGGGCAGGCAGGCAGGTGGGATCCAGCTCCTCCACACAGCATCCCTGCGTGGGCTGCATCAGTACAAACTGTGTCTTGTGTTTCCTTGGGAATTTAAATTGAGAGGAAAACTCGAGCAAGCAGGATGAGCTGAGTATGGGATTTGCAGGCGCTGCACGTGCTGCTGCCGAATCAGCACAGCCTGGATTTGTGTCTTGGCGGCTCTTCTGCAGCATCTTCCCTTGGGCTGAGCCAACCAGCATCGCCCAAACCTGCCTGCTTTTGGGGAGCAATCCTGTTGCTTGTGCCACCACATGAGCTAAAAGCACACTTTGAATCTGTCACGCAGCTGCCTCACCTGTGGGGAGGTGTCACTCATACCCACACTCCCATGGGACACCATTACCAGTGCACACATCCGTGGCAGCTCCAGCATTTAATTATGCCTGCAGAGCTCCTCCCTTTCTAGGGTACACCTCAGCTGAGAAATGAGAGGGACAGAAATGGCTGCAGGTGAAACTTGCTCCATCACCTGCTGATGGAATGACCTAGGGTCCCACTCACCTCCTCCCAGTGCCTCACTCTTTGGCCTCTGTTACCCAGGAACGTGACCAAATGTTCCTGCTCCTATGACAACCTGAGGGCCAGGGAATGCTGCTAGTTCTCCTGTAAATCAAAGTATCCTAGGAAAAAGTCACAAGGGGGAAAAGTCACACAAATTACTTTAATGGTGCTGTTTCTCCAAAGTCGCTGATTAGTTGCAGACTTGGTCTGAGCATTGTTTTGGCAAGGTTTGTGTCTGGCTGCCTGGTGCAGCTCCAGGGTGCACATTCCCTGTTCCTTGTTTACCCCTGTCCCTGTGCTACTTAACAGCAGCAGGGACTTTGGTTCCAAAAATATTCCTTCAGGCACAATACTGTAAGAGCCCAAACACCTGGAAGTCCTTGGCACGGCTGTCCTCCTCAAGGCAGGGAGAAGAGAAATGGCTGTGGTGGGAGAGAATCCCTGCTGCCAGAGCTCGGCACGCACGCACGTCTGCCATGGAACCAGCTGCTCCTCGTGTCTCCTATGGAAGGAGCTGCTCCTTGTGTCTCCCATGGAACCAGCCTGCTCCTCATGTCTCCTATGGAAGGAGCTGCCCCTCATGTCTCCCATGGAAGGAGCTGCTCCTCATGTCTCCCATGGAAGGAGCTGCTCCTTGTGTCTCCCATGGAACCAGCTGCTCCTCGTGTCTCCCATGGAAGGAGCTGCCCCTCATGTCTCCCATGGAAGGAGCTGCTCCTTGTGTCTCCCATGGAACCAGCTGCTCCTCGTGTCTCCTATGGAAGGAGCTGCTCCTCATGTCTCCCATGGAAGGAGCTGCTCCTCATGTCTCCTATGGAAGGAGCTGCTCCTCGTGTCTCCCAGGGAAGAAGCTCCTCCTCATGTCTCCCATGGAAGGAGCTGCTCCTCGGCACCCACACGGGGCTCAGGTGGCAATCAGCACACACAGGTAACCAGGGGACACCAAACCACAGTGGAAATGGCAGGAGCAGATGCATTTCCTTACCTCACTGCTGGGCAGCACAGACACACGGGGACACTGCTCCTGTAGGCTCAGCTCACCCAGCAGGCAGGGCTGCGTGCCCCAGGGTATCGGAGGGCTTTGTGCACTCGCAGTTTATCACAAGGCTGTGTTTTTATGGTCTCCCTGTCTCCCAGCAGGAGGCTCCAGCATGTGTGTCAAAGTGTGTTATCCCTACACAGGAATTCTACTTCTCAAAACAGGCAGAGGATGAACAACACTTGGCATAATAAATGAGTTTTCCCACACCAATGTTCTTAGCATTCCCAGCTGCAAGGCCACTGAGCAAAAGTATTCCTCCTCACCAAATCTTCCAGTTTTAACCCCTTCCTCCCAACAGCTGTTTTCCTGGCTATGAGAAAAAGGATGGGAATAAGGCAGCTGGCACCCTCTCTGTCAGGGGGTGACCGGACCTTCTCCTACATCCTCAGTGTGCGGCTCCACCCAAAGGTCAGCACAAGGCAGAAGCCTGGCAAAGCACAGCACATTTCTGCAGTTCCTGGAACTGGAAGAGAAAACCAGGAGCTGCCCAAAGACAAGTTCAGCTTCCACACTTCCACCAAATACCCTTCCAGCAAGGGCTGGTTCCTTTCATTCCTGTGACAGGGCACAGCACAGCAACTTTTGGGTGTTCCCTCTCCTGCATCCTTCCTTATCAACCGAGACATTTTGGGACAGATCTTGGCACCCACCTCCAGGCCATGGAGAGGCAGGACGTGTGGCAGGGCAGCCCCTGGGCCCCAGCAGTCAGAGGGCCCATGTGAGGCCCACGGCTGCTGGAGCACCAGGCATCCCCATTGTGGACAAGCAGGGTGGCAGCAGCTCTCACAGGACACCCAACAGACTGAAGGGGACATTTTAATGGCACCCTGCACTGCCTGCTGCCTCCATGGGTGTGATGGGGCCAGCAGCACCCAAGGCAGCGGGTTGCATCTGGACAGCTTCCCCAGTTCCCCAAGCATTCACCAGAAACAGGGAATCCTGGTATGGTTTGGGTTGGGAGAGACCTTAAAGCTGATCCAGTTCCACCCCTGCCATGGGCAGGGATGCCTTCCACTGGACCAGGCTGGTCTAAGCCCCTGGCCTTGGACACTTCCAGGGATGGGGCAGCCTCTGGGCATCTCAGAGGTTCATCCTGGCAGAAATGTGTATGGCTGATTTAGGTCCTTCAGCCTTTACATCCTTCAGTCTCTCCAAAGCCATTTTTCTCCGCTTGCATATTATCCTGGTTTTCTGCACCATTACAGAAGTATTGAAAACGGTTTAAATATTTTATTAACTTCGTCCTCGCTGTGACAAGCCAGTTTTTTTCCTGAAGTCATCTAAGCATGATCTGCTTGTCGGAGCTGTCCTAGTTAAACACCAAGATTTTACTCCCCAGTTCAGGCCGTGTGTTTTTCAGCTTAAAAGAATGTGATTTTCAGACATCTTATTAAATGTGCTACATTTGCTATAAAAAAATTTCCCAAACTACAGTGAGCCTGGAGCATATTTGTGCATTTCCCACTATTTTTATTTATTCCTTTAAAAAGACAGAGTAGAAGGAAAAGATTTCCAGTGCTCCAAGCAATGCCTTTTTCCAGGAATTTTTCTCCAGTGAGTAATTCCTGGTTCCTTCCAAACCAGGAGTTATAGAGGGGTCATTTTCTGATGCTCTGCTGTAGGAACCACCACAGCTGCACAGCCCGAGGGTAGAAGGGGAACAGCTCCCCATCTCCCCTCTCTGAGCTCACTGCAGGATGGGTGATGGTGAGCAAAAGAAGCCAGTGCTGGCAGCAGCCCCAGAGCTCCCCATCAGCCATGGTCCCCCCCCCAGCTGGCCCCAGAAAACCCCAGAGCTCATTCTGGTAGGAGCCCAGGAAGCAACTCTGCTGTCCCCAGTGGAGCTGAATGTCACTGGAATTCCTGCTTCCCTGAAAAATCCCTTCTGTCACAAAAGTAAGCCATTAACAATGATCCTACTTTATTCTCCACAAAAATAGAGGAAAGAGAGAAAAAAACTGAAAGGAGACACTGCAGATGTCCACCTGCTCCTTCAGTCTCAACCATCCAGCCTTCCATCCTCTCAGGCTTCTGTCTCTCCTGTGCAGCAAAAGGGACTCATGTGTCACCCCCGTGGGTCACGGCGGCCCTGGGGATGATGCCCAAAGCCCTCCCTGTGCAGGAGGATCGCCCTGTGGAGGCTGCAAGGGAGCAAGTTCCTTCTACCTCTTGGGCTCCTGCTGCTGGAGCTGTAGGATCCAAGGGCTGGCAGCAGCGCAGATCCTTCCCAAGATCCTCACTGTCCTAAGGACGGCCAGGTGAGCAAATCCCTGTTGCACATCCTGCCAGATGTGGGGGCTGCCAGACCCCCGAGGGTGGACGGCTCACAGGGAGCCATTGCCAGGGAGCTCCAGCAGCAGCACCTCAGGGAGAGCAGCCCAGGAGCCCCAGAGCAAGGAAAGGCAGGAGGCACCCACAACCCTGGGAGGGCAGAGATTCCCAAGGACAGGCACAACCCACAGCCCGGAACACGGAGCAACAGTGTCAGGCATGGGGAAGGATGAGGAGCCAGAACACACCATGGGCCTGGAGGGGCTGTCAGAAGGCAGAGGGACAACCAGAGGACAAACCAACACCAACACAGCTCAAGGAGAGGTCAGACCATGAGACATCTTGAGAGCCCCACGTTTGAGGACTGACTGTCAGGCATAAGCCAGCACCCTGGCACTGCTGGCTCTGAAGCCAAAGTGAACAAAACCCTTTCAAAGTATAAGAGACAGAAAATGCTTCATTCCATAAATATGTATATCCTCTTGGAAGAGCCAATTGGTGGAAAGAAGATGCATCTTTTGAATGAGTTCTATGAATACACGGTAGGCAAAGAGCACCATCAAAGTTTTCGTCATAAGAGAGGAGTGGAGAGGAAAGGAGAGGAGGGTCGGGGAGGGAAGAGGAGGGCAGGTAAAAGGAAGGAAGGACAGGGCAGGGCAAGGCAGGGCAAGACACTGACTCCAGTGAAGAGCAGTCTCCAGGGGTGCTCCAAGGACACTGCAATCACGTTAACTGCTCTTGCTGCAGGTAACTGTCTGGCTGGGAAGAGCCCTTTGGAAGAAGCCCTCTCAGGGTGTGTGAGAACTCAGAGATGGAATTTCCAGGGAAAAAGCCTGACACATACTGCTGTGAGGTACACAGGTGTGTCTGAATAGCAGGAGATTCAGTGTCACCAACAATTACTAAAGGCAGAAGAGGATAAACTGATGAAAGAGCATCGCTTTTTCCATTAAAATTTCCTCCTCATCCTCAGGGGCTCCCTGTGTGATTCACAGCCAGGAGAGTTCCATTGGGCAAAGCCCTGTGACAGGGACCATCCCGTGGGCACCTGTGACACCTGGCCCACAGCACGGCTGGGGTTCCACAGGCTCCAGCAGCCTTTCCCAGCAGCTACATAATCTCAGGGGCACAAACACCCATCTGAGGCTGCTAAAGGAAATCTGGGATTTGGCATGTCATTTATGCAAATTCCTCCCCGCACTTAATAAACAACCAAGCCTCTGTGGCAGAAATTAAGAGATGCAATTCAAAGGGAATACACCGAGCAGGGAGTTTAGTGCTAGAGAGAAACTCATGGAAGATTCATACATTCCCAAAGAACATCTGGTTCCATTCAACATCAAAAAAGCTACTTTGCGATTTTCACCAGATAATGGGCTTATCAAAGATTTACTAATCACTTCATTCAATTCCTATCTCACCTCCCAAACTAAATTAGGAAAATTTAAGCAAAAAGTAAGGAAGAATTCTGAAGAAGATATCTGTTCCCCACCTCCTCACTATCTGGGCTGCACATCAAGATTGAGATCTGGCTGCTCCCAAACTGAACGGGAAACACAAAGTGGCTGAATTCACGCCTAATTCACACCTAAACACCAGGAAGAAATGGTTTGAATTACAAACACAAAATTAGCCGAGTGTGAAGCTAAAGCTCCTGCATTTTAAATTATGGCAGGAGTCACAGGAGATCATTCTGCAGAGATCAGCCAGACCTGGCACCAGAGGTCGGTGACAAGTGACAGGGGTGACACCAAGCCTTGTGCTGTGAGCATGACACAGGATTCAGCTTCACTGAGCCAAAATACTGCAGAACACAGTTCTAATCTAAAATGTTACACTGCAGAACAAGCTTTAATCTAAAATATTAATTGGCAATAAACGCATAAATTATGCCTGCAAATGGTTCAGGCTCCAGCCTGCCTGTTTGTCCCAGCCTGAGGTTTGTTTGGTGTCTTGTCCTCCTCATGCTCCTACTGCCCTTATCAGCACCTCACTGCTACCTGCCACGGCACTGGCACCCAGCTCCTGTCCCTGTGGATTAATTCTCAGTTCCTCCATCTGGGAGCTGGGTAGAGGCAGAGCCTGAAAGCAGACAATCCATGCTGGAAGGGATGAGAGCTGGAAGCGGACGGGGAATGAGGGCTAAGGAGGAGGAGGAAGACGAAGAGGTTGTGCTGGGTGACAATGTCCAAGGATGGGGGGGGGGACCATCTGATAGGAAAATCTCAGTAAGAAACCCAAAGGGAAGGAAACCACCCTGCCTACATTCATCTCTGGGGCTGTGAGACCCATCTTGGGGCTGTGACACCCACCTCTGGGCTGTGACAGCATTTCCGGGGCTGAAACACACCGTCTGGAAGATGTGACACCCATCTCTGGGCTGAAACACCATCTCCAGGGCTGTGATAGCCATCCCATCTCTGGGGTGCATCCCACTCGCAGGAACTGAGCTGGGCAGCCAGAAGTGCCAGAACCACCTGGCCCAGGCAGCCCCTCCCAGCACGACACAGGGCAAGTGGGTCATTGCCAGGACTCCTGAATATTACCTACCTCCTCAGCCCCCTTTTCCACAGCCTCCCCCATCAGGGGCTGGTGCTGAAAGGGGCCCTGAGCTGGCTGCCAGCGCCTGAGAACAGCGCACAGAGTCCCACTCGGGATCCCTCCCTCTCCCAGCACGCCCTGAACATTCATCTCCCAGCTCCCACGATCAAACACGCTGATCCAATGCTCCAGCAGCTGGGCTTGAATTCCCCGTTGCTGCAGCTCCTGCGCACTCTCAGGAGCCTTTCCCGTTCCTTCCCCACCTCTGCAGCAGCAGGACAGTGCCAGCAATCACACACATCTCCTCACCTGCCCCATAGCAAAGGATTCCTCTCAGCTTAAAACGTTTTCCAGGCAAAACACCAGAGAAGCTCCTGCAGATGCCAGAGCAAAGATCTACCTGCGTATTTTAGGGGGCAGGATCTTCCAAGGATTCCCTCCCTTCTGAGGGAGACTGTGATGGACAGGAAAGCCCCAAAACGGGAAGATTTCCCAGAGAAACATCCCTTGCATTTGGTGGCATCACTCTCAAAAGCTCGGGCACGTGGGGACAGTTTGCTAATGAGGATTGCAGTGATTAGGAGCATCAAATTATCTTCTGCAGCACACAACAAACAATGCTAATGGCGGGATAATGTCAGGCGGAATCACAGTGGATTGGAACAGCACTGATAGCACATGTTAAGCAGACATATAATTACCACTGTGGCGCCTCGATAATATTAATAACGCTGCTAATTAGACCGATATAAATAGCAAGATTAATTGTCACAAAACTTCAGTGTCAGGGGTGAAAGGCAGCTGCAAACCTTGCTCTGGTGTGAGCACTCAGGCACGGGGCCATAAGAGGCAGCACCCAGCACCGGTGGCACCAGAGTTTCCTGGTGGCACCTGGCAGCAGCGACCCCGATGGAGGGAGCTGGCACGAGGCGGGCAGCAGCAGCAGGAAGGCACAGCCCAGCACTGAGCAATACAATGCCCTCCCCATCCCAAAGATGCCTGAACACCCCAAGGACAGCCAGGATGATCCTGGAGCACGTCCCTACGCGCCCTGGAAGCCTTATTTTTTCTGGATTGACAAGGGAACAGCCTGTCTGAAGGAAACAACCTGCTACTTTCCCTTAATACCTTGAAGACAAAGGGGAATAGCATTGGGAGCCATTGATGAGTGTTCTTCCACTGGGGCCTTGCTATGCTCCTGACCAAGTGAGCAAGAAGACCCCCCCGATGTTGGTTTAGAAACCCACATCCCACTGCTGGGAAAGGCAGGACAGGAGTAAATGAGGACAATTAAGCCCAGTGAGCCCCTTGGCAGACCTCTCACCCACAGTTATGAAAGCCTGGCATGGAGTGGCATCAGGCATGGGCTGGAGGGTGACACCACAACCTGGGTCTCCCTTCCTCGCCTCCCCTGGCAGAAGAACAAATTTGGATGGAAAAAGTGGAGGAGCTGGCCAGAAGGGGTGGGTCCCTTCCAACTCAGGATATTCTGTGATCCTATGAAGCATAAACCCCGTGGAGACTGCTGCATAAATAACCTCCTCCCAAGCTGTTGCTCTGGGTGGGACGTGCCTGCACTGAACCAACTTTTCCACCTTCTCAGCAGCAGCCCAGTGTGAGAGCTGCCGGGGGCACGTTCACCCCCACGCTCATCCCACATGTCCCGGGGAACCTGCCCCGGGTTTCTCCCTGGCTGGCTCGGAGCCACGCCAGGGGAGTGGGAGCTGCTGGGCTGGGCGAGCTGTGCCCCAGGCTCCTGCCCCAGCACCTGGCTGCGGGGGCAGCAGGCAGGCGGGATCCTGGGAACGCGGGGAGCTGGCACCGGGAGCGCTCCTGCTCCTGGCCCAGCCATGCCTGGGCGGGCACGGCTCCGTGTGGGTGCTGCCAAAGCACGCAGGAGGTGCAAACCCCCGGCTTTCTCTGAGAAGCAGAACCGACGCACCAACAACTGCCTGGGATGGGGCTTATTTTGGCTGATTTGTTGCTTATGTAAAGCCACGGTGAGACTGTTCAAACCAGCGCTGGAGATGCTGAGATAGATGTACTCGGTACAAACTGAGCCTCAGGGTGAATGTGCCAACGCTGGAGAAGGCTTTAACCCCTTGTGCACACGCAAGCAGAGAGTCCCAGTCCTTCTGCCTTTATCCCTATGCCCTTTTACTTCTGGAAAAGTAAACAAAATGCCTAAACCTACCAAAAAGTCACCAAAACCATCACCAAGCAGTGGCACACACAGCATTTTTGGAGTTTCCTCTGTAGCCAGAGCCTTAGTGCTGCCTGGAGACTCCTTTTGCCTCTGCAGTGCACGGGGTGCCAGAGGGGACTTGGCAGAGATGTGGAAGGGACACTGAATTCCCAAAGCCTTTGTATCCCAGAGTCCCACGAGACCAAGTGGTACCGTGGCTGCCACAGAGATCCTGGGCCAGCAAAGCCTGTGCCCTTCCCCTGCACGGCCAGGGCACCACAGGTGACCCCGATGGGTTGAGGCCACGCCAGCCCGGGGGTCCCAGCCCACGGCCTCCTCCAGCACATCCCAACACGCTCCTGGGCTGGCAGTGAGTGCCAGCTTATCCAGCACATCTTGGGCACCAGCCCCATGGATTACTCAAGCACAATGCCTTACGGCAATGGGCACGAGAGAAAACGCCTGAACAGGTTTTCCCTCCTGGAGCACAGGGCCTGCTGCCATGGCTGCCCTGGGGCTGGGTTGCCTCGGGGCGCTGCGGGCAGGTGCCCCAGGGCAGCGGCTCTGGGCATGCAGAGCCAGCCCGTGTGCCCAGCCTGCCTTCAGCCAGCCCTGCCACCCTCCTTGCCCCCCAAACCACGGGCACACGCCAGCCAGGGGCACCCCAGAGCTCCCCACCCTGCACCATGGCGCTGCCCAAGCCTCTCTACAGAGCACCTTCGGGAACCAGGCCGGGAACCGACCCAAGGCAGGCTTTTCCAAAAGTTACAACATCTGGGAAGCGCGGAGGGGAGGGACCACTGGAGCCTTCGTGCTGAGCACAGGGTAAGTGCTCATGCCAAAACCTGCTCCAGCTGCTTCAAACTTGGCTAAAGCTGCACCCAGTGAAGTGCAAAACTCCCATCAGCCCTTGCTCACTTTTCCAGAAAAAGCCCATCAATTTCTGATAAAAGGAAAAGTCTCCTTCCCTCCTCTGCACCAGAAAGGAAACAGATCTGCTCTACGATACAGCCAGTAAAGGGGAGCCTCAAGCATTGTAGGCAGGACCCAGGGCCACCCATGGACCCTCAGGGGCATTGATAAGGGGGCAGCACCCCCTCCTCACAATTGCAACCACCTCCACACGCACAAGGTTTCCCAGTGTGGACCAAGAGCACCCAGCTGTTTCCCTGAGAGAGACCTGGGTCAGGCTGGAGCCACCATCACGGGCATGCAGCAGCAAGACAAGGGCTCTGGAGGGGGAAGCAGCAGCCCCTGCCCCTGGGTCCCCTGCCCACCAACCCTGGCTGCCCAGCACAGGCCTTCCATTCCATTCCAGCGAGTCACACAGAGCCTGAGGGAGTCATGAGGCTGGCTGGAAAATCCCAAGAGCTTCAGAAAATAAACAAACACCTTGTGGGTTTGCTTTGGTTTTTTGGTTTGGTTTTTTTTTTTTCCAAGCGTTTGGAGTGGATTTGAGTCAACGTTTGAGCTTCTCTCCAAAGTCTCAGCATAACACACATACCAGCCCTGGGATGCTTGATTTGACATGATTTTGATTTTGATTTCACATCCCCTCTCCTCCCAAAGGAGGGGCTTCCCAAATCCCCTGGGAGAGCTGGGATGGAGTTGAACCAGAGGCACCCCTCAGCCCAGTAAGTCCCACTGGGGCCTGGCTTGGTGGGCAGCAGACCAGCACCACCAGCACAGGGAGCTGCACAGAGCACCCCAGCTCCTCGGGGTCTGGGCCTGACTCCCAACGGGAGAGAGAGTCTGGAACCCCAAAGGTCTCTGCAGCAGCTCCCTATCAAGTGCAGCAGTGGAGCAACACCTCAGGAAGACTATGCACATGGAAGGAACAACAGGAATTCCCACATCCAGGAAAATCGGAGCCTCACCTCTTTGTATCCTTTGCCACCACATCAGGAGCTCAGCTGCATCAGCCAAAACACTTGGGCCATTCTCTGCAGCAGATCCTGAGTTATTATAATGAAAGGCTGACACAGGAATCCTGCTCCCAAGCCCTTCCCTGCCCACTCCTGGCCCCACCTGGCTCCAGCAGCCCCTTCCTGCTCATCCACCAATGAGTCTAAAGGCTATTTCAGCATTGAACAGTGTCAAGGCACAAGAGTAACCCTCCCACACTGATCTCCCTGGCAGACCCCAACCCTGAAGGTCACCCACTGAACCTTGATCTAATTTGCTTTTCCTCCCTTTCTTCCCCCCATTAGTCCCCTCATCTTTCTTTAGAGACGATCTTTGCCAATGGGAACTTTTTGTTCCCTCTGACGCCACAGATTTATGTGCTGGCAGGGCTGCTGTGAGCAGCAGCTTCCATGAGAGGCCTCGGCCTGGGCTCTGGAACAGCCCCATTAGAACTGAATTTCTATTTTTTGTTCACGGTGTTTTACAACAGATAAAAAGTAGCTTTTGAACACTAAATAACTCACCACAGATCATACTAGAGGTGTGCAGGATCCCTTCACTAACCCAAGGTTACACGAAGCTCAGCCGTGGGCAGTTTGAACAATAAACTCCCTGGCTGGGCATGACTTGGATTTAAATTATTCCCAAACCGTCACGTTCATTACTCTCCATTCTCCCTCATTCTCCCCGCTCTCCCTGTGCCTCAGCCCAGCAGTGAAAGGGGCTCAGTGCCAGGGCTGCCTCCCAGGCACCCCCGTTCTGCTCTGCTCACACCCAGCTTGGATGGAGGGACAGGAACCCCCAGGGCAGGTGGGGCTGGAGATCCGCCCCTGCCGCCCTCCTGCTGCCCGGAATGGGAAGGTGTGTTACCCCATCGGCTCCCCAGGCCTCTTTCTCAAGGCTGTGGTCCCATACAGAAGGGGCTTTGTCCCTGCTGCTGGGTTAGAACCATGGAACGGTTTGGGAGGGTGTGGGTTAGTGATGGACAAGCTGATGGTGCTGATGGCTGGGCTGGATCTCAAAGGTCTTTTCCAACGTTAAGGACTCCATGTTTCAGTGTCTCAAACCCCCACTCAGAGTTTTGACCCAAAGCCCCGCTCACCCCACGCCCCTCAGAGCGGAGCTGTCACCCAGGAGCTGCCCATGCACTGCATTAACTAATCCTGAGGAGAATATAAAATAACTCAGCATCAGTCTGAGGCACAGCCCCCATCTGGCACGGCCTCCAACCAGAAAACAAAGCAAGAGAGAATCAAAAAAAAGGGAAGAGAAAAAGTGAGAAGAAAATCGATTAAACTCCAGAGTTCAGGGAGTGACACGTTTAATTGCTAATGTGGCTTTGGGATTATTCTTTTTTAAGACTTTTTTACCAGCCCAGCTGGTGTCATTCTCTAATACCCAGCAAGCAGCAAACAGATTGTGGGAGATGCGTTGTGCTCTCGCTGCGCTTTCTGCTAATAAATAAATAAATAAATAAATAACTGCAGATCAAAGGAGTGAAACAAACCCCTTCTGGTAATTTTTTTCCCTTCTGTTTCCCAACTGGTCCCAAACATATTTCCTGCTGGGACTGACAAGGAACACTGTGAAATTCAGAATCACAGCTTTAAGAACCGAGTGGCGTCAGATGAAACAGAAATGCTGGATTTAAACAAGAGATGAAGGGGTTCGGCAAACACAGTCTCGGGCAGAGGCCTGGCCTTCCCAAGGCAGGGGCATTGCAAAGGGTGAAGGGGGTCCCTGCTATGGATGGAGGCCTGAGGCTCCCTGGGACCAGCCCCAGGCTGTGCCACCCTCCTTCACTCTCTTCCCAGTCCTAAACTTTAATACAGATTTTTTTCCAGTTGCCACACTATCACTGTGTGGGAAGGAAAGCAAGAAATTTCCCTCTCATTTCATCAGGAAAACAGATAAAAATGAGCTCAAGACAATAATTTCTCTTCTTCAGGACATAACAACTACGCTACACCTGAGGTAGATTGCAGGGGTTAGAGACGGTGATGAGGAGAAGGAGGAACAGAGATGCCCAAACTGCATCTCTGGCAGCACCTGCCACCTCCAAAACCACTGGCTTCCATGGGGATGAGCTGCTGGGAATGCTGCCTGCAGGGTGGCTCCCCTGAGGGGGGCTTGGGAGATGTGTCCAAGGAAAGCCCAAACACAGAGAAGACCAAGAAACAAATAACAGCACTTTGTCTCCAGCGGAAGCATCAGCCCAAGGACCACCACCAGATTCCTCTTTGAGCACTACTCTGGTCCCCAGCAAGTGGCACTCAGCAAGCCCAGCAGGGCCTATGGGCAGGCTCCTAGGGAAGGGAGAGGGCATTCCCGAGGGCAGTGCTCTGGCCCCTGGCTGAGAGGGCATTCCCGAGGGCAGTGCTCTGGCCTCTGGCTGAGAGGGCATTCCCGAGGGCAGTGCTCTGGCCCCTGGGTGCAGAAGCTGGCACATCGAAGCTCACACGTGGGACTGGGCAAACTATGCACAGTGGGAGGCTTCAGCCTCGCACACATCACCTGCAGCCTGGCTCTGCTAAAAATTCACCCTTTTATCTCGTGACTTGTAAGACTAAAGCAAAACCCCAGGACTCCTCCAGCAGCACTGGAACAGCACCGGCCCCCTCCGAGCCCGTGGCACTGCAAAGTGACCCCAGCAGCTGTGGATGTCCCCTGCAGCTGCTGCACTGCTCAGAGCTGGCACTCCAAAGGCACAGAAGCCCAGCAGCATCCCAGGAGCAATGTGCCCCTGGGATGGCATCAATGCAGGGGCTTGCCAAGGCCCACAGCAGCGTGATGCCATGTGGAAGCCACAGTGCAGATACACACAGGCTGTGGGAGTGGGCACAGCCTGACCTTGCCTGGTGAGAGGACACTGCACGCCATGCCCTGCTCCACGGACCCTGGAGATGGGCTGAGTCCTTGGTTTATTCAGTTTGCCTGTTTCCCACCACTTCCAGAGCCTCCTGAGCTGGAGGGTAGGAATTGCAACCCCCTAGCTTTTGCCAGTAGATTGATGCTTCCCAAGGCGCTGGGGAAGTGATGCCACTGCATCCTTTTCTCCAGCCCTGCCACTGGAGGACAATACCTCATGGTCCCTGTGCTGGTGCCTGAGAGTCTCTGGGAGGAGACTGCAATGAAAGCCACAACACGTCTCACCTCCATCTCTGCAATGCATAAACAACCTGCTCTGTCCTCACCTGGCACATTCCTAACCCCCCCCTGCTCCAGCTGCTTTCTCCTTAACACCCTCTCTAAGCATCCTTCCATTTCTCAGCCTTGTGTGGCTTCCTGCTGGATCTGACTGCCAGGAGTCTGCTAACAAAGCCACGGCTGTTGGAAGCCGAGTATACTCAGACTCTCCTGCCTTTAACCTAGTCATGAGTCCCCTAGAACATCAGTGTTCTTGACTGCACCACTGGCTCACAGCTTCCCAACATCCTGGCCCAGCTTTATGCCTGCAGATGCCATCAGGGAATAGCCAGCTTTCAACTTCTGCACCCAATAAACTCACAATCCTCCATCCAGTGTTAATAAAAAATGGTTCTGTGCACCAGTTATCCAGAAAAACACCATTTTGAGAAGTATGGAAATACTCAGGGTGAGTTATTTTGAGATGAAACTTCACAAACACACTTCAGAAAGAGGTATGGGTTTTGTCAGGCATCATGCTGCAGCTCCATTACCCCTGAACCACTTGGAAACCTCTCCTTCTCCATAGTACAGGGAGAGCTTCAGGCAGGACACGGCTCCTTCCTGGGCAGGCCAAAGAATGGACTTGTTTTTTTCATGTTTTCCATTATAGGCTGGATTTTTATGGATCACTCTACCACAAGCATCCGACTCTAGCCAGGACACAAAGCTGCAGTGAGCACATCCATCAGGCTCTCTTGTCTCTCGACCTTTAGTTTCCAATAACCATCATCACAAAAATAAACAAACAAAGCCAAGGAACTCATGCTGAGAGACAACCCGTGTGTGTTTTCTTTTGGATACCGGATGTCTGGCTCCCAAAAGCCCTTTGGAGAAACAAGGGAGGAATCTGGATTTATCATTTTGGCACATCCTGCATGACACACACCTTATTGCACATTATTTGCTGAGCTTATCCCATAAACCAGAGATGTGCACAAGAGCACAAAGGGGTTCAGCTGGCTCACAAGTATTTGGCTGCATATCGTGATGATTTTGAACACTAAAATGCCCAAATCCCAGCCTTTTACAAGCAGATGTGAGTGCTTGGAAAAGCTGGAGTGCTCAGAATGGGCTTGAAAAGGGCTATGGAGATGGCAGGGTGCATGGGATAGCTGTTGGATAAATCTCCATCCTGCCTTCTCAGGAGGAAAAGGTGTTTCCTGCTGGGACATCCCACCCAATTCCCTGCGTGCCTGCACCTCTGGCCATGGGCAGGAGCCCATCCTGCCCTCGGCTGCCCATCCTGGAGCACATTTGATGAAGCCCCACATGCACAGAGCTGACGGGGGCAGAGCCAAGGGGTGCTCACGCCGGTGGTGGTGTTTGGTATCCCTCCCAAGAACACTGCTGGACATGTTCCCATCACAGCAAAATACTCTCCCAAACCAACCAAATGAAGGCAAGGCAAGCAGCAAGACCAGGAGATGCCTAATCCATGCCATAGAGATTAAGATGATTGGAAATATCCCTGCTCCTCATACCTGAGACTCCGCAGCAGAGCCAAGGACGTTGATCTGTGCCCCAAAGGGCCTGGCTCTCACAGACACTGTGAACCCCCAAACCAGCCCCAGTCCTGCTGGGCATGGCCAGAGCCCAGCACAGGGCACAGGCAGCTCAGGGGCACTGCACTGGTGCCTCTGCAGAGGAACAAGCAGCAGGAGCTCACACGGTGCCATTGCAGTGCTGCCACCCAGCCTGGCTGCACAGCCTCCACCTCCTGACAGAAAGCTCCACCTCACACGTAGAGACTTTACAGGCTCCCATTGCACATCAGACAGCAGGCAGGGGCGTGACACCCTGCCAGAACAGGGCTCCCCAGCTGCTCCAGACCTGCCCTCCTACGACCACCCAGCCAGGAGTTCAGGAGCAGCATCAGAGGTGCAGGAACTTGTTCATCTGGAAGCCAGCTCAGAAAATTTTGGGGACACACCTCTCTGCTTTCCTCATCACAGACCTACCTGTTTGTTGACAGAGATCAAACCCAGGTGGGCTGATCTGCTGCTGCTCACAGAATCCTTTGGGGTGGAAAAGACCTTCGAGGTCAAATGAAAGGTCACAGCTCCCATGGGGAGCAGAATCTGTCAGCTCTGGGGGACGTGCCCAGCTCCACAGTAGCCAACAAGCACCTTCCAGCAAGAGGATGGTTTCCCTGGAGATGCTGAAAGCACAAAGCAGGAGCTGGGACACTCAAAGAACCAGCCTACAGCTCACGAGGTAACCCCACCTCTCCTTCTCAAGGTCCCCAAGATCCATCTCCACTCCTGACACAGGAGGATTTATCAGCAGATGTGCTGCTACTGCATATTGATTTCTACAAAAAGGCACATCAAACTACTTCAATTGGATATTCCAAGCTGGTTTTTTTTTTTAAAAAACAACACATCAGCTGTCGAGGTAAAATCACTTAATTACACCTGTCAGGTGTTTCACAGGCTAATGTGATAATAATAGCAATATTCAGTATCAGAGAGCAAGGTTTTGAGCCTTCTGAGAAATTCATCTGACACTCAACTGCACGTAGCCGACTTTCCAAATTACTCAAAGCCACTGAATGTTGCTGGGACCCATTTTTCAGGGACACACATGTCAGGAATCACCAAGCAGAGCCTGAGAAGAGCCAGCATCATCCCCAGCGCTCAGCCAGCAGCATCAGCTGAGCTCTACTCATTCCCACTCTTGAATATTCATTGTGCCCAAATGCAATATATCCTGAATATTAAACAAGAGCTACTCAGGGCAGGAATATCAATCCCTCAGCAAAGCTGCTGCTTGTTTGGGGAATGGAGGGCTGCCAGCTGTGGGGAGAGGGACAGCATGGCTGCTCCTCCATCTCCCAGGGAGGCGGTGCAGGGGGACGAGCGCCGGTGGCCTCGCAGCAGCCACGGTGCACAGAGCCCAGGAGGGGCAAGGGCACACAGCCCCGGGCACACAGCACAGGAGGGACAAGGGCACACAGCCCACTGACCCAGCCCTGCAGCCCAGTGCTGCTCCCCGGCCAGCACTGCTGCCAGCCTTCAAGCCTACACTCTCCAAAACTGCTGGCCATGCCTTTTTTAAAAGCAAAAATGGACTTTGTTTCCCCCAAATCAGGTGTTCACAGGGTGAACATAAGCAGCTTGTGACCCCTGGCCCAGCACAGTCTGCCTTCAGGCAGGGCTTGTCACTGACATGGCTGAAGTGCCCGTAGCAGAAAGAGGGAAAAAAACCCAAATGAAATATAGAATGCAGCAGCTGTAAGCTCTCCAGAAATACAGCCACTGGATGGGGAAGGATGGAGCCTCCCAACCTGCACAGCCCCTCTGTGCAAGAGGGTCGCCTGGAAGGGAGGCCTTTCTGAACAGCTCAACAACCTGCAGAAGGGAAAAGCAGACAGGCAACCACACCCTGCTGCAGAAACACAAGACTTTGATCAAAGAAAGTAACACCTGTTATTTAAAACAAACCTCATCTACAAACCATCTTTCTCCCTCCAGAGAGCTTGGACTCCAGTTCTGGGCTGCCATCTCCCAGGATACAAAGGCTAGAGATGAATCCTCCAGCCCCATCCTAAACATAGAGTCACCAAGGGATTTTCACACAGTTTTATGCTTTCATTTTCCAGCTCAAACTGCTCTTGAGATAGCAACATTGAAATCATCTTGGATGTGAATGTAGGTTTGGAAAAAGTGAGAGATTAATCTAATCAAAGCAGTTTGCAGCTCTGCTAACTCAATATCCATAATAGCTTAGTTATTAATAAGGTAGAAGAGGAAAACTCTCCCTAAAAAGAAGATTTCTGGGAAGCAAAGCAAATTATCAAAGATCCCAGCCCTCAGCGCTGGTTCCTGGCCCCCGTGACCTCCAAACAATCAATATTTGAGCAGGGATGAGGATGATCTGGGTGTTCAGTGTCAGCTGAGCACTTGCTGCTCGCCACTGAGGGCAGCGATGGGGACGAGAACCCTGTGGTGGGAGCCTGGTGTGTGCACAGGGCCCCTGCTCAGGGAGGTCACTGGATAACAGAGTGGCTCTGAGATAACACGGAAAACACCCAGAGCTGGTGGGAAGCTGATGGCTGAGCCGGGGGGCCCAAAGGCCTGCACAGCTGAGGCTGTGGCACCTGAGGGGACACGGGTTCCCTCCTCAGGTCCCCACAGCAGTGGGGGCTCCAGCCTCCAGCACCACTGACCTGCAGAGAGCCTTGGCTGGGGCTGCATCCCCTTCTGGAAACAAAGCAGCCAAAGCATCCCTGGTTCAGGGCTCAGGTGCCAACAGCTCCGACACCACCAGAACTCTGTTCCTGCTGGGAACTGCCCCCATCTGTTCTGTGGGAGTCTCAGCAGTCACAACTGCAGCCCTTGTCCTCAGATGACTCTTCTTGGTGTGAAGAAATAGAGATATACACACCAAAATTCCTCTGAGCACCACGGCAGTGCAGTAAATTATAAATCAAGCAGCAATCTGTGACTCACCCGGCACTAGTGGGAACACACTCGCAGCTCCCAGGTGAACAAGTCCCATGGGGAAGCGTGATGGAGGGTTTTCCTCAATTTTCTACCCTACCACTCTCCTAAAAGCCTTGGAATGACTGCCAGCTCCCTGCACAATTTGTCAGCACAGGGAGGCTTTTGTTAATCCTGGTCTCACTCCCACAGCCCCACGGGAGGCAGTGCTGCTCTGACAGGTAACACAGGATGGGTTTTCCACCTGGCTCATGGCTCTTTCTCCAGCAGAGAGCAGATGTGTTACAAAACACCACACTTCTCTTTCTTTTGCATATTTCCAGCCTGTCAATCTACAGAAGACACAGCACCAGCAAAGGAAAAGCCTCCTCAGAGCTGGCCCTTCTCTGGCTCTTCGAAGGGAGCAGAGCTCATGGCAAAGCCACCCACAGTGGCCAGTAATTAAGGCAAAATCCTTTCTTCAAATACTCCTTCCACCAGGATCGTGGATGGGGGAGCCAGCTGGAGCTCTGCACACAGAGCTGCTCTTGCTGTCTCCCCCAGTGCAGCCCTGCCCCAGCCTCAGCATGGCAGGACCCAGGCAGGCACTGCAGAGAGGATGCCAATTACAAATTTCTAGCAATCTGAATTTATAATTGGCTGAGATTTCACTCGGCAGATAATGCACTGCTGTCCTGGGCACTCGCTGTATCTAGGTCAGGCCATTAGTTTTGCTCTTAATCTACACACAGTTTTAATTTCATCTTTAATGTCGACTTCCAGCCAGCGCTCAGCATCTCGAGCCATCCCACACCCACAGAGGGGGAAAACCAGCAGCACCATCCTGCTGGAGGCTCCCAGCCATGCTCACACAGCAGCAGTGCTGGTGCTGCCTCTGCACCGGGCAATCAGAGAACCAGGGAATGGCATCTGCAGCTGATAACCCTTGGCATGAACCTTGCCAGGGAAAGAAAATGTCACCGCACCCATCCCTGGCACCCCAGCTTCAGAAAGCTCCTGGACATGATTCAGCACTCCATCCTCTGCCCCATCCTGCCTGGCGTCCCCATGGCCCCTGCTTAAACCCAGAAAACTGCTCACACTGGCTGGAATTGTAATTTACAACTTTAACAAATGGAGTTGAAGATGCACAAAATAAACCCATCACATGCATTAAAGGGATTAACGATGGTTCCTAAAACATCTGGAGGTGTATAACACAGTATGGATGGATCACTGCAGAGCATCCACAGGGAAGTCAGGCTGCTGGCATGTGCTGGAGACTTTAGATGTAAAACCAGCTTGGAAGAAAGGGGAGCACTGGGAGAAGGTTTTTCATTTACACACACTAGTCCAGTTTCAGGCACTCGGCTCTTCTAAAGAGACAAAAAAAAATTCCCCACCAAAGATAACTGTGGAAAGCACAGCCCTTCTGACAACAGGAAGTTACTCACTTCAAAAACCCAATTTTTCATCAAAAAAATCTAACTTGAAAGGCGTTCCCAGCTCACTCAGGATGCGGGATCAAAGCCAGGGATTAAGTGCATCTGCTCAGTGCTGGCTGCCTGGGAACACTGCAGAGCTCTGGGAGCAGCCCCGAGCTCAGCAGCGCCGTCCTGAGGAGGGGACAGAGGGGCAGAGCCCCCCGTGGGCAGGGACAGGGGGCATGGCCAGCGAGGCACCAGCTGCTCCATGGCCACAGGTTCCTGGGCAGCAGCATCCTGGCAGCACACATTTAAGGATTTCAAGTATTTCAGGTACTTGCAAGGATTTTCATTGCTGCCAAGGAGCACACAGTGGTCAGAGCTTGGACTGAGGCCATGCAAGGAGATGGCACAAGATGCCAAAACAAATACTGGCTCTGTTGGTGAAGCCCGGCATCAATCCTGAGCACTTTCTGCAGTGCAGGAAGAGTATCAGGAAAGCAGTCACCCAAAACCAGCCCCACCAAGGCACAGCCAGCGGCAGGGATGTGCTGGAGGATGAACCAGAAGCAGGACACACATTGAGGTCCTCTCCAGGCAGCTGTGGCCACCCTCAGCCCTGCTCCCCCAGCAGCTCCAGCCCTGCAGAGACTGAGGAGCTGGGCAGGATGAACGGCACAGGAAGAATGCTTTCAGCAGAAGAGAGCTTCCATCCATGGCCAGAATCACTTAAGGCTTATTTAAAAGGGAAAAGTGTTCTGGCAACCTGCTAGGCTTCCTCAAAAGGATTTGCCTGGCTGGCACAGGCTGGATCAGGGAGGAATATTCCAGGGTTTTAATTTCTCTGCCCAGGTTTTATTGCATGCAAACATACATGGTCACTGCTTTTGAAGGTTTCCAATTTGCTAATTGAGACGTTTCCTCATGGAAAAAGAATGTCCTGGACTATGGACACGGCTGCTGGCGCAGCTCTGCACACCGGGGAAGCTTAGGTGAGGATGATGAGATGGGAGACAGGCAGGCAAAGCAAGCCTCCCCAGGCCCCATCTGGCAGCACCAGCCCAAAGCCAAACCTGGTGGCCAGAACAGGAAGAAGAAACACCCAGGACATCCCATCCCATTCCTCATGCCACCAGGGGTGTTTAGTCACAGCACTGGGCACCTTGCAGCGAGTTCAGGAGAGTCTGGAGATGGGGAGGTGGGAAACCAGCCCAAGAAACTGGACATCTAGGAAGATTTCTTTCCAGGCACCAGTTTGTTTAAAGACAAGGAGGAAAAAGTAATCTGGTCTACACAAAAAAAAACCCCAAGTGTTCTGTGTTTTTGCTGGAGCATTGAAGTATTCCTTCTGCCCTCAAAATACACGAGAGCGGAGAGAGTGGTTTTGTTCTGAACATGAACAGGTCAAAGATCCCAGAAAAGCACTTTTGGGGCAGAATGAGCCTGGAACATGAAGGGAGAAAGGCCAGCGGTAGCACAGCTGAGAAAGACATGAGCAGGGTTCTAATGGGAACACGACTGCTGCCACAGTCACGCCTCACCAGCATGACCTCAGATGGGACTTGCTGTAATTTTTTTTTTCATTTTAAAAAAAAGGAATGAAAAGCGTTTTGCAGGCTTATTCAGAATGCACGGGGGGTAGAGAGGGAATTCAAACTTCATACAGGTCAAATATCATCCATGCAGGTTCAGATCACATTCACTGCAACCTCCGCTCCCACACAGAGACAGCTTCAGAGCACTTGGAGGAATCCTTCTTCCTCTTCTTCTTGGCCTCCATCTTCTGTGGTGGTGGTGGCACTTTGGGATTGGTTCTTACTAAAAGTGCACTTGTCAATAAGGGTGAAAGGTATTGGGGAGAATAGGTAAATATCTTACATGTAGTTTTGGGTATAAAGATAAGTGACCGCCCCGAGGGCTCTCAGTGTGCTCATGGCTGACGTGCTGTGTGGACCTCTGTCGGGCCGAGAGAAAATATTGTAGATAAAAATTAATAAACACTGAAGACCGAGAAAAAACCTGAATACTCCTTTCGTCCTTTGGAGCGTGGGCTGTCCAAGGCCATCCCGAGCCTTTCCAGGCCATCAAAAACAGCCGAGAACGGGACACTTACCTTCAGCTTCTCGAAGCGATCGCTGAGCGACGCCACTTGGTGGTCCCGGTGGCGGCCCACCAGTTTGCATAAGGCACAGATGAGCTGGTCGTCAGCGACACAGTACATATTCACCTTCTCGTTCTCGTGCTCCAGGCACGTCAGTCCGCGGAAGTGCGCGTCGGGCACGGGCTCCACCAGCCGGTGGCTGGTGAAGGGCTTCTTGTTGGGGTGGGTGGCGCGCAGGCAGCGGTCGCAGTAGGACACCTCGCAGGTGATGCAGGTCTTGACGGCGTCGCGGGGCGGATCCTGCTCGCAGAACTGGCAGGCGATCCTCTCGCCGGCCACGGACATGGTAGGGCTGTTGCGGAAGGTCCTCTCGCGGCGGCTCTCGCTGGGGGAGTTGGGGCCGCTCAGGGACGCCTTCTGGAAGCGGTCGATGATGTTCTGCAGGGTCACATTCCTCTTGAGGCCCTCCAGGCCCCGGTGGTTGAGGGAGATGACATAGCGGCAGGTCGGGCACTGGAAGGCGGTGATGGGCTCGATGGACTCGCTGGAGGAGCAGCTGGACACCAGAATGCGGTGGGCACAGCTGAAGCACAGGCTGTGGGCACAGGGCAGCAGGAGGGGGTCCTCGAATAACTCCAGACAGATTGGGCAGGTCAATTCTGACTCCAGTGTTTCCATCTTTAGTTAACACAATCCTGATTCAGCATCAAAAACCGGGGAAGGTGGTCAGGAACCTGCAAGGAAGGAGGAGAGCAGAGATGTGAGACTACAGCTGCACTCCTGGGCTGCTCCACTCCTCCAGCAGCAGGAGCCTGGGGGGTTGGACACATCACCCATGCAACACCTTGACACCCTTTGCATTCTGATGCTGCCAACTCCAGCCCTGCCAGGCCCCTGCAAGCACAGGCTGGAGCCGTCTCATCCCACATGGAGCAGAGCCTGGAGTGGCAGTGGGACAGGAGCCGCATGGAGGGGATGGGAGAGGAGGAGAAGCAGCTCCTCTCACACCTTCCAGCCCAGCCAGGGCAGGACCTGGACCACAAGGCTGGAGACAAAACCAGGAGAAACCACATGATTTCATGTCTGTGTTGGTGTGTGCTGCCAAGACCAGGGCGCGGCCGCGCTGGCGTTCCACGCTGCTCGGCATGGCACAGAAAAACCTCTTAACATCCCCTCCAGCAGCTCCAGGCCTGCTTCTCGTGAAGGAGAAAAGGCAAATCATGTCGTGGAAACTCTGAGCAGAGCAGGTTGGGAGCTCTTAACATCCCATCCTGCTCCCTGCTTTTCCTGGCCATTGCTTTTTGGAGCAGGGTGGGGAGGGCATAGCAGTGAAATTATACTTGGCAAAGTTCCACTACTGGCTGTCCTCTGCTGCACTCCACAACAGCCAGGGATACCTAAATCAACTCCAGCTGGAGGCAAACAAGCTGTATTTTTAGCTCCCTTCCCTTGCACGAGGCTGGAAAACAGCTCCCAGCAGGCAACTCAACCTGCTGCTCCCAACTCTGGTGTGCAGAGCACCAGGAGCTGCATCCCAAGTGCTACCCAGCCTCTGCCAGCGTCCCAGCACGTTCCCGAAGAGTCATGCAGTGACATGGAATCGGATCCTGCCTCTCCTCTCTCACCCACCACCCCGTGCACAAGTGGTACCTCCTGGTTTCCTCAGTCACAGCAAGGCAGGCTCCGAGTGATGCCCACTGTGGTGCCCCTCCCTCAGTGTGGATGCACGGAGAGCCCTGTTCAGTCACAGCCACAGGGACCCCTCACCCTGGCACTGCTGCAGGAACTCACCCTGTGGGAAGCAACACGGTTGCTTCCAGCCTAGCCTTGTTTTCACCCCTGGAACACCTTGGTGTGGTGCACAGGCTCTGCTTGGGGAGAAGATGAAAAACCCTTCCCTGTGAGGGTGGGCAGGCCCTGGCACAGGTTGCCCAGAGAAGCTGTGGCTGTCCCTAGGTCCCTGGAAGTGTTCTAGGCCAAGTTGCAGGGCGCTTGAAGCAACCTGACATAGTGGAAGGTGCCCCTGCCCATGGCAAGGGATTGGAATTGGACGAGCTTTAGGGTCCTTCCAACCCAAACCAGCCTGGGATTCTGTGAAAAAGGGCTGTAACCAAAGCGTAGGGGGATAACCCAGCAGCAGGAGAGGGTCTGGCTGCTGGAAGCCCCAGGCTGCTGCTAGCACCTGCAGATGGCAAACTGCACAGGTGCCACACTGGGCCATGCCCATCCCCATCCCACCGCACGTATCCCTTCCATCACCCCCACCCCACTGCACCATCTCTTCCCCATTGTCTGAAATAGGATGTGCAAGTGCCTGGAGGAAACCCTGAGCTCTTCCCTGCACCAGCTCAAGGGGCTTATAAAATAAATCCCTTGGATATTTTCATACGTTCATGCTGAAGCAGCTCTTGCTGGCCAAATGCAGCCTTGCACACACATTACACACATTTAAAGCTATTTTTCTTTTCCCCAAGAGAGACAGTGGAGAAGCTGCTGGATCCAAACAAGTAGAGGAGCACGAGGGCTCCCAGCAGCTTCCTCTGCACAGCCCACAGAGGTTTCTGAAGCCTGGGAGCTGCCGCAGCCATGGGAAAGCAGCGGGGAGGAAACTGCTGCTGGCCCTGAGCCTGCTGCCTGCTTGGGCTGCCCTGGATCCAGGGGGCTCCCCGTGCTGCAGGCCTGGGGATGAGGGGTCCCCACACACCCCCAGTGCTCTGGGCACCGCCCACGCCGGCCTCTCCCTGTGCCAGAGCTGCAGCCTGCCATCAAGAGCCCCAGGCAAGAGTCCCTGTGCCAGCCTGGCACCAAGAGTCCCAGGGCAAGAGTCCCTGTGCCAGCTGGGGGCACCAAGAGTCCCTGTGCCAGCCTGGCACCAAGAGTCCCTGTGCCAGCTGGGGGCACCAAGAGTGCCTGTGCCAGCTGGGGGCACCAAGAGTCCCTGTGCCAGCCTGGCACCAAGAGTCCCTGTGCCAGCTGGGGGCACCAAGAGTCCCTGTGCCAGCTGGGGGCACCAAGAGTCCCTGTGCCAGCCCAGCCGGGAGCACAGCCCCTCCTGCCTCCCATCACTCACGGGTTCTCCCCGGTCAGCAAACACAAAGATGAAAAAGAAGAAAGGACAAGAACAGGATTTGTTTCATAGCCTAAGACTCAGAAAAGAATTTAAAAATCGGGATTGGCATGGCCCAACACCTTGCCAGAGCCAGATGTCCCACGGAGCAGCATCTCACACTCCCACATCCAACTTCAGGCTTCACGTGCAGCTCCACTGCTATCCAAGGGAAAACAATGCAGAAAGTTTAAACAGCCTTTGGTTTTGTTCCTGAGGGATATTTGTACATTCATCTTGTTTTCCTTGCTGGGACAAGACCTGTGACGGACCCAAGAGGAGCCTCAGGCTGGGACAGAAACCAGAGCCCTCTTGGAGGAGTGGAGGAGGCACAGGAGCTGCTCACAGGCAGCACAGCAGGGACAGGAGCTGCTCACAGGCAGCACAGCAGCAGGGACAGGAGCCTGTCTGGAGCTGCAGGAGCCCTGCTGGAGGAGCCCCCTCCGAGGAGGAAGGGGAGCCCTGCTCCAAGATGCTACACCTGGCAAAGCAGCCATGCTGCCAGCAGAGCCTTTCATGCCTCTCACTTTGATGTTCTCTTTGATGTCCAGGACTGACACAGCTCATGGAATAGTTGATTAGATTAAAATGTGTTTTCTTTAGAGTCATTAACTCCCTAAATATAGAAGTTATAAAATACTACCACTGTTTATAGACAGCCCTGTGTCCTTTGTGCCCAAGAGTCAGTGGCCCTGTCCATGTTGGCCTGCAATGACAATGTGCAGCAGCAGCAGGTTAACAGCATGTGACATCCAACCAAACATTTTTCTGTGCTGATCTGAGCTTTGCCCAAAACTGAGGGAAAAGGGGGAGGGGGTGGGAAATCAGTGACTAACAGAAAAGATGGGGAAGGGCAGCAAACCCAGGGGGGCAGAGCTGAGGATGATGCAGGGCCAGTGCAGAGCCAGTGCCACGTCCCCTGGGACACAGTGACCGTCGCTTTTACTTCCAGCCCAGGTGGTCTCCAAACACTGTGTGCCAGCCTGGTGGTGAGGGTGCATGGGTCACCCTTGGCCAGTTACACCAAGGGATCCTGGATACAAGGGTTCCCCCACCTCTTCTCCCAGATAATTATTTTCACAATATCAAAGCTCTTCATCACTGCCTCAAGCTCACGGGTTTGCCAGCAGAGATGCAGAGGTTTGGCACCAAGGGAGGAAGGAAGGAGAGACATGGAAGGAGGGATGCTGCCCACATCACCCCATCCATACCGGGGAGGGAGACATCCTGGTGTACATCACCTGAGGCCACAGGCACCCAACCCAAAATTCATGCTTTCCTCTCGAGCAGCATCCAGGCCCCATTTTTACCCATGTTTTCCAAGTCCACATAAAATTCCCTCTGGTCTCCCACAGCATCAGCCCAGGGCAGAATTTGGCCAGCCTTCAGAGTCCCACACCAGGATATCCAGATGTGTTCAGACAAATGTTAATTCTGCAGGTCGGTATTTTCCGCACCAAATATGATTATTTATTTCCCCTTCCCCTTTTTATCCCTCTTTTTTTTTTTTAACTTCCCCTCCCCCTCAGAAAAGCTCCAGCCGAGATTGCTCAGCTCCTTCCAAGAATGAGGCTTTAGAAGAGCTATGCTGCTCCACCCGTGCATTAACGAAAAAAGTAATAAAATATGGCAACCCTTTCCTTAATTGGCACAGCGACAGCAGGATACAAAATCTGGGCAGCAGTTGTCTCCATCCTTTTTGTTGTCCTTGGGAAAACGAGTTCAAACCCGGATCAGTGTTGAGGGGAGGACAGAACAGCCCGTGCAGCAGCCGCATCTCGTGTATCTCATTCCAGGGACCCGTCCTGCAGCCCAAGGGGAAGGGGAAGAGGTCCCCCCTCCATTTCCCCGGCTCTGCCAATGACCCTGCGCTCCTGCCAGCTCAGCCTTCCCAACCAACTGGCCTGGATGTGCCCTTGGGATGGGCCTGTCCAGGAGAAACAGGGTCCTAGAGGAACACAGCCCCAGCTGTGTCATCAGCAACAGCTTCGGACCCAAGGAAGGCACCCCAGCGAGAGGGGAGGCCCCTAGGCTCCTCCAGCCAATTCACATCCACCGTTACTCATTCCTTCTGTGCTTTATTTCCATCAGCTGTGCATATTTAACACCAAATTTGAAGCTCAAAGCTGCAGCTAGCACAGAGCACCCCTTGGCCACATCATTGCCTCTACTCCTCCCTCCCAGAACACCTGAACACATCAAACAGAACACTCCCACCAGAAGAACTCCAGATTTGTCTCAGGCTTTCTGAAAATCCCAATGATCTGTCTCCCAGCTGCCCTCGCCAATCACTTTACCACCATACTAGAAAAAGAACATCACCTGCTGCAGTTAAACTGGATTCCCCCTATAAAAGCCTGTGTTGCTGTCCCTAACCCATCAAATTGAACCAGCATTTCCATAATACCAGTTTAAATTATTTTCCAAGCCAATTTGCTTAGTGCTAAAGCAAGGTTGCTCCACATAATTTCCACTGCTGTCCGTGCATCTCTTAAATGAAGGACAGAGCCACGAGGCTGGGTTCCCATGCAGCAGTTCACTTCAATGAGAGACCCCTGTGTGCTGGCAGTTCAGTTGTTCCATTCTTGAACCCTCCAGAAGAGCCACCAGAGCCCAGCAGGCACTGGCCATTTGTGCTCTTTAACTCCTCCATTTGCACTGCACCTCATTCCCTCTGGGAATTTCACCCTCATCACTGCCTTCACTGATGGCATGAGACCATTTTGCTCCATCACAAAATCCCTTTACTCCTGCATGTCTCCTGTCACGCTCCAAGGTGGGGAAGGGCTGTCTTGGGTTTTCTGCACCGGACAAGGATGCTCCAGCTAAAGCCTACAAGGTCTCCACCTCATTCACCTCCATGATGTCAGAGAGGCAAGCAACAAGAAAAGATCCTTAGATCTCTAGTGATATCCTGGTACACAAGGGAAAATTTTGCCTCTTTTCTACAAATAGCGCCCGGGAAGGTGACAGCTCCTGGAGTGCTCCCACAGGACCCCAGCACAGCTTGGGTCCACATGGGGCTCCCAGGGGATGCAGAATTTTGGAGCCCTTGAGCTGCAGGGTGGATCAGGAAGGGATTGCCTGCAGTTTGCTCCCTGGCTCCTGCAGCCATACAGCAGGAATCATGCCATGTGGGTTCCCCATCAGCTGGAGGGGTCTGAAGACACCCCAGGCAGCCATGGCACACGCTGCTCTCCGGGACATTATGGGGCAATTCCCACTGACACCATGTAGGAACCTTCCCTGCCATGTCCACCAGTGGCCTGGGGGCTGACAGGACACAAAAGGCTCAGGGCACCTCTCCAGTCCCCCCACTGTGGCAGAGCCCTGGAGCACAGCACAGCTGCTTCCAGCTCCTGGGGAAGACAGCAGCTCCCCGAGGTCCCCAGCACTTGCCTCCCTGATCCGTGAGACCTGGGGCTGCAGCAGCCAGTCTCAGGCTCTGGCAGGTCACAGACCACGGCAACCCTCTTTCCCACATGCTGCATATGTCTGTCTGTCTGTCTGTCCGTCCGTCCGTCCATCCCCCCTGCAATGAAACCCACAGTCCCTGCCTCTCTGCCAGCAGCTGCCCCACAGCTCAGGGGCTGAAGCCAGGGGGTCACAGGGGGTCTGAGGGCTGGGAGGGGCCGTGGCACTGACAGGGACAGCTGCAGGCACGAGGCTTTGGCAGGAGCAGACCCACCAGGCCATTGCAGAAGGGAGTGACCCCCTTCCAGCCTGGCCCTTGGGAAAAGCAGCTGGTGAGCAGGCATGCCACCAAACTGGCACGTCCAGCATTCACACGGCCCTGGCACCAACCCCCTCCCCTCCTGCCACAGAACGCACCGTTCCAGGTCTCACCACCCCTCCCCTCCCTCACCTCTCCTGCAGCTCTCTGCTCTCCTGCCACCCTGCTCTGCCAGCCTCTGCAGCTGATGCTGCGCAGCAGGCGAGCAGACCCAGCAGCTCCTGAAAACAGCCCCGCTCCCAGCTGGCTCCTGCCAGAGCACACATGGCAGCAGCCTTTTGATCTGAGCCTTTCTCCAGGCGCACCCTGTGGCTCTGCATCCTTCCCCTCTTCCTCAGCCACCGCCTGCAATGCAGCTCCAGCCCAGCCTCATCCCTACCACAGCCACCAGCCCCCGGCCCAGCAAGGATGAGGGAGGGCATATGGTGCTCTGGAATAACCTCTGGGCTCCAGAGCAAGTCATGGCTCTTATCCCCCAGATGGACGCTGCAGAGATCACACAGCTCGGCACAGAGGTCTGCCTTGCTGAGGAGGAGGGCACTGCAAGGCAAAGCCCTTGGTCTCCCCAGAGGCTGGAGCAGCAGCAGCCAGCTCCTGTGCTCACAGCCCCAGTGCTGTACTAGGGCACCAGCATCCTTCAGGGTCTGCACCCCACGGGGCACACCAGGGTTACCCCCACTCCAGTGCTTCCTACAGGACACCCAGCGCAGGACACTGGCACAACTCACCCACAGAGGAGGGGAGTTCAAAGAGGTGCAGAGACATGACCACAGTGAAGGCAGGGCTGAGCTCATGGCAAAGCCTACCATGGGAAACAGCCAGGAAACCAGACCCAGACCTGGGAAGGCAGCAGTGCTGCTGTCACATGAGCGTGACCAGTGAGGGGCCAGGGCACCCCAGCAAGGAGCTGGCCCCACACCAGCGCTCCCCAGGACCCCTCGTGCTGTGCAAAAGGCAAAGCTCTGCTGCAGGGATGTTTTCTGGGGGGTAGAATAACAACAGATCCTCAACCAAAGAAGGGGGGCTCCCCCTGCGCAGCACAGTCTCAGCCCAGCAAAGGCACAGAGCCCAAGAGGGGCATCCCACCATGGTACCCCCAACCTGCTCTGGGCATTGCCCCTCTGCACCACCTGACTCATGCTGGGAAGGGAGAAAACTGAATGGGGCCAGGGGAGCCAGAAGGGCTCCAGAGGGGACGGGAGCTGCTGTCTGAACCAAGGCTGTGTCACGTCCCTGCTGGCCCGGGGCTGCCGAGCTTGCTGACGGAGCTCCGAGGAGCACCCGTAACCCCGGCACCACGCCAGCCCAGCCCGTGGGACACACGCTGCCCGTGCCACCGGCTCAGTCCCATTTTGCTGCTCGGTGCAGCAGCAAAAGCAGCAGCTCTGACCCCCTGGCAGCTTCCGGCCCCACCGCACGGAGGCTGTGCTGCCAGCCCGGGGCCTGGCCGCTGTCCCGGCCCCTCCGGCCTCCCCGGCCCACAGCGAGATCGGCTGCACTTCCCAGAGACACCGCGGGGCCGGGCAATCCAGGGCCATTGTGCTGCTCTGCGCAAGGTTAAATATATCCGCACAGCTCCAGGGCTGCATTCCTGGCAGGCTGAAAGGATAAACAACACTTCCTGCAGGAACTGGACACAATGGGGGGATAATTAGTGCTAATGCCCAGTGCAGAAACAAAGCAGGTAGCAGATATTTTGGACTTTTCCACCCTCCTCCTTCCCTCTGCACCCCCCTCCCACCCTGCAATGCTCAGGAAGAGCATAACTGGCATAACTGGGCATAACTGGCATAACTGGGCTCCCGGGCCACCTAAAAGAGATTAATGATTTAAAAGGAGGAAAGCTGCCTCTTTCTAAAGGGGCTTCACCATCCCAGGCACACGAGCACGGGTCTCGCAGACACGTTTCTCTCAGAGCCAGCCCGGCTCAAGCGGGGCCATGCCCGGAGGGTCCCAGCAGAGGAGGTCCCTCTGCAGATGGAGCTCCAGCCGTGCCCACTCCCAGCAGGGCACACCAGCGATGCCAGCGCTGCCCAAAGCGCAGGGACAGCGAGCTCCCATCGCTGCGGGAAGGGACCCACGGCCCCACGGCTCCCTCCACAGCCAGCCGGATCAGATCCTCATAGTCACCTCCTCTCCAGCACAGCCAAGGCCCAACTAGGGCTTGTTTTCAATCTACAGCAGCTTTTAATCCTTTTTCCTACCCCAGTCCCTTAGGAGTGCTCCAGAGACCAGCCACATTTCCCAGTCCCCCTCCTGGTGCTGCGGAATGACAGAGCGACCCAGCGCTCCCTGGACACTTTTCCAGCGCATTACACAGGTCATTTAAAGCCTTTCAAGACAAAATGCTCCCACGCCCTGAGGTGACTCAAAGCCATTAGCATCTCTTTGGGGAGGCCTCTCCACTGCTGCACAGGAGCACTTTTGCCCATCATCTCAAAATAAAATAGATTTATAAACAAAAAAGCACCAATTCCCCTTGGCTCAGCTTCCCGCTGCAATATCCCCGGTCAAGGGGCTGGATCTCTAGAGAGGAGGAGGAGGAGGCTCCAGCACACAGAACGGACAGGTATAGCAGAGCCATTGGCTGTCCCCATGTCCCATGGTCTGCTCTGAATGTCACCGACACCCACAGTGCTGCCATTCACACTTTATGAAGCACACCAAAGGGTGCTCCACCAGCAATACCACTGCATCCTCTGGGACCAGCCCCAGGCTCGCTCCCCCAGCCACCCAGGAGCGGCTTCCTGAGCCACGGGCACCAGCACAGCCGTGCCCCTGCAGGACATGGATTCCACGGCTCATGCCAGCACGGGGACTAACTGCTGGAGGCAGGCACGGAGCTCCCAGAGCGAGGGGAGAACCACGCAGCTCACCCCATCACCCCACGGCTCAGCCTGTGGCAATGGACAGGGAACAGCCCAAACCCAGCGCAGGCTGCATCCCGGAGCACACTAAACACATCCACCATCCCCACCCAGCTGGGTGGAACACTTGGACCATGCTGGTGCCTCCATCACCCCTGTTCCCAGCCAGCGTGCCTCCACCACACTGCATCCCTCCAAAGCTCTCTTCCCTGCTCTGAGGGGCAGCCAGGGTAATTTTGGCAGCACGCAGGAGCTCTGGATCTGCCTGCCATCCCTTTCAGCTCTGCTCAGCTGCAATTCAGGACATGAAGCAGGTAACTGCAAAGGTAATTTCCTCCTGCCATCCCTGCTCCCTCCCTGTGGGCTGCCCGAGGGAGGCAGAGGCTTCTGGCTGGCGACAAGAGGCAGGGCACAGACAATACCTGCTCTCACACACTGATAAGTTCTTTAATGATCTGAAAGGAGCCCAAAACGCTCCAAATTTTGCATCTGTCATGATCACAGACGATTGCAGAGCCTCCCTGGGGGTTTGACCCACCAAGGTGCCTCCAAGAGCACCTGACACTCCTGATTCCCCATGGGAAACGACTGCGGCTCCACAGGCAGGCAAAGCACACACCTGCTGAGGAATGGCAAGTGGACACAAATTCCTGCAGCGCTGCAGGGAGCACAGCACTCTGCAGGGTCACTCCAGGACTGACCACAATGGTGGCTTGGGAAAGTACTGACTTTCCCAAGAGTTTTAAAAAATTCAAAAGAGTTTTTAAAAATTCCACCTTAAAAAATTGATAGTGTTATGTGTATAGATACATATTCAGTGTGGCAGGCCTGTGTCTGCCTCATGCAGGTGCTGGAGCACTGAGGAGCACCACAGCCAGCAGAGCCAGCACAGCAGTGTCACGACAGTGCGGGGACAGCCTGAGCCAGCACAGCACCCAGTCCAAACCCCAGCCTCCTTAGGGAAATGTCGAGCCAGGTCACCATGCAGTTCAAAGCCCCTGCCCATTGCTCCTGCCGGAGGCCCAGGGGGCAGTGAAGGAGAGCAGCTGCTCACAGCCCCATGCCTGCTCAAAGGCCAGTGCTACTGCCCCAGCCCAGCCCTGCTCTGGGTTACTGACCGTCCCTGAGACCACCCTTCCCTGCCTCGCTGCATTCGGTCCTGTTACACAACCAGGTTTGTGGGGTTCTCTGAGGATCATCCACAAAATGCATTCAAGCTGCTCTGTGTCTCTTTGAAAAAGGAAGCTAATTTATTCCTCAGTATTGCTGCTGTGGTGTCAGAGGATGCTGCAGGCTCCACCTGTGACAGCTGGCACACTGTCACCTCCCCTGTGCCCCCACAGAACCCCACTCCAGCCAGGCCTCTGCCTCCTGCCTGAATGCAATTTCCCCCCTTCAGTCAACCAATTCAAGATTGGGTTTGTGTAGTAGTCGATTTCCTGCATCTGCAAAGCGAGAAATAGACTGAGCAATTCATTTCTCTCTGAGACACAAATCTCAGTTATAAACACAATAATGACATTCTGCAAAGGCAAGGAGCCCTTTCATTTGGAATCCCATGGAAAGTGTGTGAAGCTGGGGGATCCCTGGCACAGCTGGCACACAGACCAGCTGTGTGTGTTCCTGCATGGATGCAGCACGAGTCCCTTGGATCTGCCCTCAGAGTCTCAGTGATGCAGCAAGTTTCCACTTATTTCTCACATTGGCTTTTCACAAGCCTGTGGGTGTGGGTTTTCCTTCTCTAGCAGTCACTGGATAGTGAGATCTATAAAATACAGTTTTGAGACCTGAAAGCTTGTAGCATCCAACTGCAACATCTGTAAAAAAATCCCAGAAAAATCAAAAACTCCAACTCCTCCAAACAAACAAAAAACTCCCACAACTCTCCCCTCCTCTCCCTCTCCTCCCTCTCCCCCATTTCCCTTCACTCTACTGAGAGTAAAAAACTCGTAACTTGTTTAACCCACACAGTGGCAGCAGCATCCCCATTCATTCACAGGCTGCTCTGGCTGAGATTCCATTCCAGTCAGATCCCACCTCCACCCTTTTCCTGTCCAAGGGCGGAAATCCCACGGGAAATGCCCAAAAGGAAGCAAACCAGATGCCACCACCCAGTCGGGAAGACCTGGCGGCAGCAGCAGCAGCCCCTCACTGGCACCTCCCAGGCAGCCTCACCTTCAATAACAGTTTCCATCAGAATCACCACAAGCCTTTTCCACTTTAAGGGACTCCCCGGATTCAGCACAATCCAAAATGCTCCTGGACCTTGGCAAGGCAGCCCTGGCTGAGGTGGGAGCAGACACAGAACACATCAGGCTTTCCCACACAGCTGGGCAATGGGGGCCTGATGGCACTGCAGTGGGGCAGTGTCCCCACCCCAGTGCTGGGCTCTGGAGCAGTCACTGGTGCAGCACCGGGGGCATTTGGGACAGCCCACATCCCCCGTGAGCAAACAGGCATAGGAGAAAGGGACATCATTCAGGGGGAGGGAAAGGGGGACAGGGACATGATATTTAGGCTGGACATCAGGAAATGTTTTTTCACCCAGCAGGTGACTGGAAACTGGGACAGTCCCCCCCCAGGGAAGCTGTGATGACCCCAAGGCTGTCAGAGCTCATAAAGCACTTGGACAGCACTTTCAGGCAGATGATGAGATTCTTGGGGTGTCTGTGCAGGGCCAGGAATTGGACTTACTGATCCTGATGGGTCCCTTCCAACTTAGCCTACTCCATGATTCTGTGACAGGGATGACAGCAGCGCTGAAAAACAGGAAACTCCCCAGCAGAGAAACGTCCCCTGCCCTCCTGGCACCCAGGGCACTCCAGGTTTGTTTGCTGGGGGAGGAAGGCAAGCCCACAGTGACAGGGGGATCAGTGAGCTGCACGGAGGCTGACTGGCACGACAGAGCTGAGACTGCAAGAAAAGAAGATAAAAAGTGGTCCAGCCTGACCCCCCCACCAGCATCCCAGATTTTTGTCACTGGAGCAGGCCTGGGGGCCAGCAACCCACTCCTGTCCTTGCTGTGTTAAAAGGCATTACTGGGGGCTGGGGGCCGCCTTCCCCACGGCAGTGAGCTGGCAGCCCCAGAAAACAAGGGCAAGGGTGTGCCCATGCTGGTCACAGGGCAGGGGCCAGAGCAAGGCAGAGGGCAGGGCTGCCAGCGAGCACACTGGCTCTGTCCTGAGGAAGCGCAGTGCATCCAGAGGCACAGAAAGGGCAGCTCTGCCGCTGGCCATGCTCCCTGCGCCAGGGGCTGGGACAGAGACAGCAAAGGGCAGAAGATGAAGCCCCCACATCCTGCCAGCACTGGCAGGGCCCCACCAGTGGCACCCCAAAGGCCAGGGCTGCAGCACGCCTTGCTCTGCCCTGCATTCTCCCAAGGATGACACAGCCACAAGCTCCGGGCTCAGCACCGTGCCCCTCCCTGCACCCAAGGATGAGAGGCACGTCCAGGGCCGCTGGCACAAGGTCCAACCCAGTGTTTCCAGCGCTGTGTAGGAGCACAGGCAGGCGCCCAGGATGCCAGGGGTGCGATGTTCCCTGCACGCCACTGGAGCCCCTGCCCTCGCACAGCACAAGGCGCCTTTCAGGGCCACACAGACACAGCATTCTCCTGCTGGTGACCTCCCTGCCCTGGCATTTCTGGGAGCCAGGCTCCACAGCAGCGAGCGGTGGCGTTGGAGGCAGCAGCCCGAGACTGGTCAGCAGCATCCCCACGAGGGTGCTCGCTCAGAGGGGCTGCCAGGGCTGCCTCATTAGGCTGCAACACACACTCGCTTTCCAGGCAAACAACACCAAAAACAAGGGAAGGCAGCAACACAGGCTCCAGCCTCCCCAAGGCTTTGTCCCCCTCCAGAAGGGAGCTCAGGGGAGCAGCCACAGACCCTCTCACCCCAATGTGGGGAGCACCAGGCTCAGAGGGGTTCCCAGCAAGCTAAGGTGGGTTTGCAATTGGCAGCGGCAACTCCTTACAGAGGAACAAAATAATCACACTGCTCATCAGCTTCCTTTAATGAACCAGCTGTGCAGCCTGCAGAGACAGTTCTGGTTCCAGCATCTCTGATGGAACAGCCTTGGTCTCTCCAGTGACCAGCTTTGGGATGCACCAACCCCGTAAAGCCAGGGGCTGACCCAGGAGCTAAAAGGCTTAAGGCGCCCCTCCCCAGTACAGAAGCCCCAAATGACAGTTCAGAAGCCCACAGAAAGCCCAGGGGAGTCGCAGCATGGGTTTGGAAACACCTATCCATCCATGGAGGGGATGGAGCAGGAGATAACATAACCCTGGCTTTTAAACTAAGTCATTTATCCATCTCACATGGTCCCAGGGCCAATCCCACTCTGCTCACAAACTGGCACACACACTGACACACACCCCTGAGCCGTGCCTGGACCTTGGGGGCCAGCACAGCTCACCCGGTGCATGCTTTGCAAGGCAGGCATTTATCACCCACTGCAGCTCCATCTCTTTTGCAAAGCAGCCCTTCCAAGCCAGGCAGGACGTGGGCTGTGCACAGGCACGGCCTCCCAGCCGCCATGGGAGGCTGCACAGGGCACAGACCCAGCTCGGATCGCAGCAGCCAGCACATCCAGGGCTCTGCAGCCACCTGCCTGAACCCAGACAGCTGCTGCTGTCGTTGGCATCGATTCATCCTTCCTCCTTGTATTGCTATTGCACTTACTGTCTGTTCCCAGGAGCACCCTCAGGGAGCATCCCCTCGGTGCGAGGGTATTCCAGGAGTGCTGCCTGGGCCAGCCTCCCTCCGTGCTGGGGCCAGTTTTACTACCCTTCGGTCAGGGGCACCAGCCAAGCCTCGAGTCTGCTCTTTGACGGTGAAATGCAGCACAGACCACCTCAGCACGGAGCCCATGCCAGCCGGGGGAGCGGAGGCAGCTCTGCGCAGCCCCTCCAGCGCAGCCCGAGGGGCACTGCCCGCTGCAGCCGGGGCGCAGGAGGGAAGGGCGCCGCAGAAGGCTCTGGGAGCGGCTCGAGCCCACACTCAGCGCCCCCCTGGCAGGCCGACGGGTCGGTGGCACCTCCCAGGTTCGCCAGACACTGCCCGATGATGCCCCCCTGCCACCCGGGAGCCAACAGTGCCCTGCGCTCCGCCAGGCACCGCTGCCAGCTCCCACCCGGCTGCGGCAGCTCCTCCGGCAGAGCCGGTCTCCTCGAAGCCGCCTTCCGACAACAAAAGCCGAGCCGAAACCTCCGGGCTGGCTGGGGAGACCTGGGCGGCAGCCAGGAAGGGCAGGAGCCATTAACGCCGGCGTGTCCGGACTTGAGGGAATGACGGAGCAAGCGGAGCCATCTGCCCTCGCCGGAAACTCCGCAGACCGCTGGGCAGAACAGAACGGCCCTTCACCGCACTCCGGCCCTCGCCAGCTGTGCTCCAGCCCCCGCCGGCTGCGCACACAGGGGCAATAAACTGCGGCTGGGATGTTTTTGAGGCAAAACAGGAAAATAAAGCGCGAGAACGAGGTGACACTCGGGCACGTTTTCCAGCAGCTGCACAGGTCCTCGGCGCAAGCAAACACACTCGGCTGCCCGCCCAGCAGTGACACCCCAAAGCGCGGGCAGCACCCCGGGCACGTCTCCCGACCCCCGGTGCCCGGGGGGCAGCGCCGGCACACCTCCCGCACGCGGCCGTGTCTCTCCTCTGCGGCTTCCGAAGCTCCGGTCACGGAGCCCGCTACCGATTAACTTCCGTGGCCCCGGAGTTCACCAGATTCCAGCCCCGCTGGGAGAAGGGGTGTGGGGGGCCCAGCAGGATCAGGGCAGCACCGGCCCCGCAGGGGCTCTGCGGCGGCGGCGACAACCCGGCACCACAAACCGCTGGGAGCCGCCGCGGGGCTGGGCAGCGAGAGGGGACGCGCCAGTCCCCGCCGTGAGACCCGGGCTGAGGCGGAACGGCGGGGGCGCGACGCGGTGCGCGCGGGATCCCGAAATCCGCGGGCGGGGAGCCGGGAGCCGGGCCGGTTCGTATCCGCCCCGCCGGTAACGCACCGCCGCTCCCCAGCAGGACGGCCCTCGGCGAACCGGCGGAACGGGAAGGCCGCGGGGAGCCCCGAGCGGGGACAGGCCAGCCAGGTCTCCCCGCTAAGCGGCGGAAGGTGACGGAGCCGGCCGGCAGACGCACTCGGCAACGGGGAGAGGCGATCGGGAGCGGGGGGAGCCGGCAACGGCTCCCGGGAGGGGCGGCAGTCCCCCGCCCCGGCACTTGCTGCAAACCCGCGGGAAGGGCCGCGCCGGGGCCCCGACGGCCGGGTTCGGTGCTTCCTCCCGCCCCGGTACCTACCAGCGGGTCGCGGCATCCCCTCCCCGACTCGGTGCCGCCTCCCGCCCCGATGCCGGTAGCTACCGGCGGCCCGCGGGAGCCCCCCCGGCCCGCCCCGGTGCGCCCGCCCGCCCCGGTGCCGCCGGTACGTACCGGCGGCCCGCGGGAGCCTCCCTGCCGCTGCCCGGGCATCTTGGAGGCGCGGGGACACGGCGGCGGCGGCGGCGCGCGCGGGGCGGGCGGGGCGGGGCCAGGGAGAGCGCGCGGCCCCGCCCCCCCGCGGCCCCGCCCCGCCGCAGGTGAGGCCGCGGCAGCGGCGCCGGGAGCGCGCCCGGGCCTGGGCGGCACCGCGGGGCGGGGGGACATGGGGTGCCCCTCTGGGGACAGTGGGTGCCACTCTGGGGACACTGGGTATCCCTCTGGGGACACTGTGTGCCCCTCTGGGGACACTGGGCACCCCTCTGGGGACACTGGGTATCCCTCTGGGGACACTGTGTGCCCCTCTGGGGACATGGTGTGCCCCTCTGGGGACACTGGGTGCCACTCTGGGGACACTGTGTGCCCCTCTGGGGACATGGTGTGCCCCTCTGGGGACACTGGGTGCCACTCTGGGGACACTGCGTGCCACTCTGGGGACATAGTGTGCCCCTCTGGGGACACTGGGCACCCCTCTGGGGACATGGTGTGCCTCTCTGAGGACACTGGGTGCCACTCTGGGGACACTGGGCACCCCTCTGGGGACATGGTGTGCCCCTCTGGGGACACTGGGTGCCGCTCTGGGCTCAAGGCAGTGCATGTTCTGTGGGCTGGGGACACTGTGTGCTCCACGGGATCGGTGCCACTGTGTGCCCCCTGGGGGCAGGGGACAGAGCGTGTTCCTGTGGGGTGGGGGGCACTCGGTGTTCCTGTGGGTTTGGAGGCAGTGTGGGTCCCGATGGGGTGGGGGCAACGCGTGTTCCCGTGGGGTGGGGGACACTGTGTGCTTCTGTGGGATGTGGGGGGCAGTGTGTGTCCCTGTGGGATGTGGGGGGCAGTGTGTGTCCCTGTGAGGTGTGGGGGGCTCTGAGTGTCCCTGTGAGGTGTGGGGGGCTGTGAGTTCCCATGCGATGGAGGGCACTGTATGTCCATGTGTTTATGGTGAGACTTGGTACATTGAGAGCAGGTCTTTCAACACATTTATTTTTTTCAAATTGAAAAATGAATTAAATGGGGTTTTCACCACCTGGTTCAGCATCACAGAGGGACGTCCCACTCAGTGTTCTCCATACAGCAAACCAGCTCTGGGTGGCTTGTTACCTGCGAAGTGCACATATATATGTATCCACAGCAATAACATCAAAGAGAAACATGGGAGGGGGAACCCAGAACTGTAATTTATTCCTTCGTAATATGGAGACATGTGGCACAGGTTATTTATATTTGAAGGCTGCCCAGAGTGTAAAACGAGCTGTCTTTTAAAAATAAACCTGAGGAAAAATACATCCAGGCTCCTGGTGCATCTGAAGGTGAGGCCGGGCAGGTGCTGGGGGAGGCGCCGGGAGCAGCAGGGGCTGCTGTGTGCCCTGAGTGCCACCGTCACTGCACACCGACGGACGGACAGACAGACACAGCTCTGAGCGCCACCGTCACTGCACACCGACGGACAGACAGACAGACAGACACAGCTCTGAGCGCCACTGTCACTGCACACCAACGGACGGACAGACAGACACAGCTCTGAGCGCCACCGTCACTGCACACCGACGGACGGACAGACAGACACAGCTCTGAGTGCCACCGTCACTGCACACCGACGGACAGACAGACAGACAGACACAGCTCTGAGCGCCACTGTCACTGCACACCAACGGACGGACAGACAGACACAGCTCTGAGTGCCACCGTCACTGCACACCGACAGACAGACACACAGACACACACACACCACACACACACACAGACGCACACACAGACACACACAGACACACACAGACACACAGACACACACAGACGCACAGACAGACACACACACAGGCACACACACAGACACACACACACCACACACACACACAGACACACACACACCACACACACACACACACACGCACACACACCCACACACCCACACACACCCCGTGTTGGTGCAGGGGACCCCGGGCACACGGCAGCTCTCCTGCTGCGGCTCTCCAGTGGGACAGGACACGTGCAAGGCCGCTGAGCAGCCAAGGCTGCCCTCTGCACCATGGCTGGCCCTGTTCTCACCTGCTTCGCTGTGCAGAGAGATCACAAATGCTTGCTTCCAGCAGGGTCTGACAACAGGGGAGTTCATATGCACCATGTTGTTTGCATTAAGCCCCATCTCTGATTTTCTAGCAGTGAAAGCACAGCCCAGGCAGCTGTGGCCAAATCACAGAACCTAGAGCTGTCCTGGGACCGGCCTTTGTCTATGTGCCTGTGCAGAGCCATGTGAGGTGAGTGAACAGCCTGACCAGAGCCCCATCCTCTGGCCCTTGGACACGCAGGAAATTAAAGACGCTTTTCCAAATTCAGAGCCACCCGTAGCCCACAGCAGGTAGCTGGGGGTGGGTTCAGGCTCTGAGCAGAGCTGGAACCCGTGGCAGGGCAACAGCAGACATGCTGTTAGGCTGCAGGGAACTGAGACCGGTGACAATGAGTAGATGGCTGGAGGTCACAACAAAGTCCCACCACCAAGGGACTCTGGGTGACAGCCTGAGTGCCCAGCACTCGCTGGAGTGCAGATACCAGTGGCAGCTCAGCCCTGATCTCTGAGAGCCTCAGCCTTCTTCCCACAGCAGCCGGGGACACAAAGCCACAAAGCCCAGATGGTGGCACCGCGCAGGGGTGGCCTGGCCAGCTCCATGGTGTGCCACGTCCCTCTAGCTCCCAGCTCCAGTGCCAGCCGCACTGCAGCATGAGCAGGGCCAGGGAGCAGCTGCAGGGGTGTCACAGCAGGGCTCAGGCTCAGAGTCTCCTGTGCACACTGGGAACCAGCTCAGGGGCTGCCCCAGTGCAGACCAGCCCCTGAGGTTGCTCTGCCCTGCGGGATGTGGCTGCTGCTGGCGCTCCCCAGCCGAGGGCTGTGCTGGGTGTGCTCAGCTGCGGCTCCAGCTGCCCAACAGACCCAGCGCCAAGGCCCAGAGTGGGCTGGGACACACAGATCATAGCTCAGATACACAGTATATTCAAGTCCCTCAGACAGTTTTCCTCATGGATCACTGCAGATGCCAGCCTCCCTCGAGGCCTGATGGGTGCTGGATTAGCTGGGATCCTGCATTAATCGGCAGAGGTGACCTTGGGCAAATATTTACAATTACTGTGGTGTCGTGTCTGTGCATGTACTCAAAACACAGAAGGGGTAGGGTTCAAATGGCACTTTAATGAGCTGCAGGGCAGCAGGAGGGTAGACCTCCTCACACTGATGTAGGAGTCCAGGGTGGGGGGATCATCTGCCCGCAAAGGAGTGTCCTTGTCAGAGTGGCAGGTGCTCAGCAGCCCTTCTAGGACCTGTGCATTCTGAATAGGGACCATCTCAGTTTCTGCATCACACGGCTGTGAGTGTGTTGCTTGGAGTCGGGGAATTGTGATTTTCCCGCCCAAGGCTGGTCTGCACTCATATCCTCATCGCGCAGACAGGAATGGAAACACTTGAGTTGTGCCATGTGCCTGGGATGCCGACTGAATAAATAACACGAGGTTATAAAGCAGGATTCCCCCTTGAAAATTTGTTCTTCCAGTGGAAAGCACAGAAGAAAAAAATCCTTTTAAGTTCTGCATCCGTCTTCCCACTTCCTCTGAAGAGCAGGCAGGCAGTGCGGAGATGAGCAGGGCTGGATGGATGAATTCCCCCAGAAGAATTTCTTCTCGATTCTTTCATACATTTTGATGATTTCATTTCTCCAGCTCTCATTAGCACCTCCTTTATCCCCAGCTTTCCCCAAAGGCATCCTGCTGCGCAGGGAGCGGCAGGGCAGGGACAGGAGTGGATGCTGGGCACCACCTCATGTTGAGGCCTGGAATTTCAGAGCCTGCCACCGGCTCCGCCTCTCCCGTGGCGAGGGAGGCGCAGCGCTCACCCGCCCCGGAATTTACTCTGCTGGATGGCAGCGGTGCCGCATCCTCACGCAAGGGCTCAGTGGCAGCGTTAAGACCTTTGTGAAGGCCCCGTGGTCTGACAGACCTGCCAAAGCCCCGGCAGCCAGATGAGCTGTTTCACAGGCTCTGAGGTTGATTTCTGAAGAGGAAAGTCTGTTTTCCCAAGTCCATCCCTTTTCTGCATTCAAACCAACCCTGGATGCTCCCCAATCCAGTCCAGCTCTTTCAGAAGGGTCACAGGATTTTTGTGTCACCCTGTTTGTGAGCAATCCCCCGCTCTGCCTCGGTCCCCCAGGACCCTCAAGAGGGAAGGGAGGCAGGCTTTGATAGGTGAGAACTATCCTGCCAGGTTTCCAGCCTTCTCCTGCACATCTCTGTACTGCCAATGCCATTTGCACTCTCCCATGCTGGAGCTCAGCAGCAGATTTGCTCACAAAGACCTGTTGTGCCAAGGAAAAGGCTCCCAAGTCAGGTCAGGCATGCAGAGGGATGACACCCTGCCCGTACTTCCCCCTGGCATCCTTGGGCTTTGGGTCCCCGCTGTCACACATTCATGTGGGAAAAACCTGCATGGTGCTTGCGGAGCTCAGGGGTCAGTGCCACAGCCCTGTAATTCTGCATTCCGCACAACATCCCATGCACAAAGCCGGCTGTGCTGGCCTGAGCTGCACCTGCGCCAGCCCATGGGTGGAAAGGGCCCAAGCCTGTCCAGCCTTGCACCCAAGGGCTGTGGTGGGCACAGGTGGCCGAGCGCCCCGACCTCCCCAGAGAAGTGGCTTTAAAGGACATCCTGGGCACACAGGCACGTCTGGCTGCCACAGCCACGAGCGACGCAGCAGGGAGAGATGGAGCCCTGCTCTGGGGCTCCACAGGCAGCAGGGAGGGATGGAGCCCTGCTCTGGGGCTCCACAGGCAGCAGGGAAGGATGGAGCCCTGCTCTGGGGTTCCACAGGCAGCAGGGAGGGATGGAGCCCTGCTCTGGGGCTCCACAGGCAGCAGGGAGGGATGGAGCCCTGCTCTGGGGCCCCACATAGGGTCGTTATTGAGCTCTTACTGCAGAGGGCTCCAGGCCCCAAGAACTCACTCAGGCACAGAGAGCAGGGGTTTATACAGGGATAGCGAGGGGTGGAGCAGGACATCAGAACGAACGAGATGAGGGCACAGGAGCAGAACTAAGGGGAAAGGCCAATGGGATACATGGAATCAACACACAGCAACAGTGCATTCTGGAGGAAGCCTCTTTTCTTTGCCATGACCAAGAGGTTGTTGCTTAAGGGCTGTCCCTCCAGGGGAGGGGGGTAAGCTGTTTCCCAGATGGTTTACTGGCCTCCATACCCAAGGACACGATTTTGACCCCCCAAACAATCAATTGAGTAGGAAATAAAACAAGAATGAAGTACAGGAGTTACTCCCAAGGGCACGCACTGCAGAGCACAGCACTGCAAGGAGCAGGGCAGCCCTGCTGGACTGTTCCCCAGGAACTTGATTTCAGCTGCTGGACCTGCTCAATGGAGCCTCCAAGGGCAATGCTGGCTCTCAAAGCCCAGACATTTCTAATGCATTTTTATGAGAATTTCTCCTTCCTCTGACATATTTCCAAAGCTGCATTTGAGAATGTCCCTTTGTGCACACATATCCCTGTGATAGCACAAAAGGAAAGGGAGGTTACACCACGCCTGCATTCACCAGGTCCTGGCCCAGGATAGCTCAGCTGCTGTCACGAGGCTCCCACAGTGACCACGCTGGCTTGGGGAATGTTTCAGGTAACCCCTGTGCTGTGCAAAAGAGAAGCCAGCTCTCAGCAGCCAAACCAGCCTTCCCCAGCCCCAGCCACTCGCGGCATCACCGGGGCTGCCCTGACTCACCATGCTGCAAGGAGCATTCCCCCCTCCCAGCTCGTGGCTCACACACACTCGGGGCAGCCCCTCCATGTTTGCATGAACCTCCCACTTTCTTTGAGCCTCACACACTGACAGGTAACAGGTATTCCACTGCTATAGGTTTTTCACCCCAGCATTAGGCTATCTTAGCAATTAAACAAAGTAAATATGCACGTAGTAAGACCTAGGTCAGGCTTATAACCAGAGAAAAGCAATATGCTCAATTCAGAGCACTCAAAATTTCCTCAGCAGTCATCATCTGCACTCAAAGGACATCAAAGGCTTTCCAAAAAGGAAAGATGTGCTCTCCCAGCTTTTATATTCCCCTACCCCATTGCCTGCAGCACCCAGCAAGTGATTCCTCCTCCCTGTTCACACCTCATCAGCTGGAAGTAGAGAGAAAAAAAATGAATGCTGAGCTTGAGGGAATTTAAGGAGGGACAAAAGACAGCAGATCCTCCCTTGGGGTTCACAGTAGCACCTCTGGATGGGAGCACGTGCTGGGCAGGGAACTGGAAAGGCAAGGGCTGAGGTTTGCCAGAGCAGGATCCCTGTTTTGGCTGAGCAGGTGCCCATCCCTATGTGTGGGGCCCTTGAGGCTGTCCTGAGCCCGCTGCCCACCCTCAGTAAATAACTCATGCTCCTAAACAGCACTGTCTTTGTTACTGAGGCAGAGGGGGGAGCAGAAGGCACATTGAGGGCAGTTACTGAGTCAGGCTGTGGAACAGAGGCTCGAGGCCTCAGGCATGAGCGTGGCTGGCTGCCCACAGTCTCTGTGCACAGTGGCACAGGCAGAGCTGCTGCAAGGCCAGGTGTGGGGAGGGCGAGACCGCAGCCCAGATGTTTATCTGGGCAACAGGAGCAGGCAGGCCTCCCGGGAGGCAGCCAACCTTAGGAACAGCAGAAACCCAGGGAGAGAGCTGGACACAGCCCTGGGCAGGGAGCTGGCTCCTCTCCAGCCAGGAGAGAGGCCAAGAGCCTTTGGGCAGCCTGGAGAGTGGAGCTTGCCTCACTGTGTCCAGCTGTGGCAAGCCAGTCAGATGAGACTGGGGCAGGCCCTGCAGAACAGAACAAAATGCAAATCGGAGTGAGAGAAGCTCATCTCAAGGATAACATGATGTGCTGCTGCTCAGTGAGAGGAGCTGGGAGAGCAGCTGATGCTGAAAGCACAGTAAGTGAGGCTGCATGAGCTGACAAGGACATTGACGGATGTGGCTGACTCTGGTGGGAGAGGACCCTGCCCATGAGTGTGGTTGCCCCCTCAGGACAGGCTGTCAGCCCTCAGGTCCTCATGCGAGGTTCAAGTGAAGCCTCCCTGAGCTCCAGCCCCTTCTCCTCCGCTCTCCTCCCCAGCCAGCTGTGACTCCCGGTGTCAGGAGAGGAATTCCCTGTGGAACAGGCACCTGCAGGCCCAGCAGGTCCAACAGGGTGCAAGTGCCTGCTGCTCTGCTCCTCCCTCGGCAGGCATGGGGCTCGGGAGCAGAGCTGTGCGTGCCGGCTCCAAATTAAAGGGATGTTCAGGCCTGATGGGAAATTGAAGTCTGGAGGAGGAAGAAGAGGAGGTGGAGGATGGAACCATGCACAGGTGTACACATACACTGACTGTCTTGCTTCCTGCATTGGTGCTGGGGCTGGTGAAGGGAAGGGACATCCCTTGTGGGAGCTGAAACTATGCAGAGAAGCTGAAAAGCTTTGGTGAACTTCAAAACTTCAGCTACTTCCCATAGCAGAGGACATGGTGACACCAGTCCAGCCTGTGAAAACCTGCGAGGGGAGCTGACACTGAGTGGGAAAAGCTTCTTTCACCCAGCACTGGTCTGGCCCAAGAGCTGAGCTGGGAGCATCAACCAGCAGTTCAGAGGGGAAACACAATGCACTCAGCTCATTAGGAGGGTGATTAGTAACTCAAACCATTTACTGAGGATTGTGATGGGATCTCTACCACCAGCTCTGAACACCACCAGCCTGTGCTTCATTCCAGAGAGATGGGACCCAGAGCTGAGCTGATCAGTGTGGGGAGCTGCCTGGTCACCCCGGCTGCCCCCACTCTCAGCTGACATGGCAAAACAAAAATATTGTTCTTTTGGATGGAGATAAAAGGTAAAAACTTCACATCTAAGGGCTCAGAAGTTGTTATGCAGGTGGTTTATCTCCTTGTTTTCCAGAGAGGCTCCTGCTTGACCAAACCCTTGTGCAGCTATCTGAGCATCTCAGTCTTCAGCCAGCACCAAATTCCTGCAGAGCAGGGCACTCACACCTATTTTTGTTACTTTTAAAGCTCCAGCAGGACTGTCATACCTCACCACCTACTTAAAGTAAGGCAAGTTTCTTGCCTTCCCAGCAACTCACAGTTGCAAAGAGAATGTCAGTATAAGGTCTTAAGGAGATCTGATGCTTGTTTGATGGAAGCAGACTTCCCAACACTGTCCCTTCATGCTGGTCGCATCCTGAGGTTTGTGGAGCTGCTTTGCTGCTGCTGGAAAAGCTGGTGTCCCTCTCACACAGCTCATTATTGTAATTGCAGCTCTCACAAGAAATGTGCTCCTTCACAGGCACATCCATCCTAATGGCTTCTGCCTCACTGCCAAGGATAAATCATCACAAATCAGGCCTACGAGGACTTGTGGAGAGCACTTTGCTTCAGGTGTTTCACTCTGTCAGTGAAGAAGCCCTCTGAGACACCCATCAGCCAACTGAGAGTTGTGTTTGGGGAACACATTGCTGGCTTGACAGAGTGAGAAAAAAATTGCTTTCAATTCATTTCCATAGCGAGCAGAGCGTTCAGAACTGTGCTGCCTGGTGCTCCTCCAGGGAGGGCCTGGGTCAGTCCTCACAGCCCTGGGTGAGGTTTTGCAACTTCATAGCCGCTCACAAAGGTTTACAGGTCTAGCAAAAAGTATTTCCACCAGCTCAGGAGGGCAGAAGAGCTGGCTTAGAGCACGGGATGCTGCTTTTCTGGGGGATGTTGCTATTGGAAGGGGTTGGTGCTCAATGGGCTGGGCTGAACTCAGCTCCTCCCCAGGCTTTCTGCAGGAGATGGGGGAACCCCAGGGTTCTGCAGTGGGCAGAGGAGCTCCAGAGCTGCCCATAGCCTTTGCAGGGCATCACCACAAAATGCCACCTGCTCCCAGGGTGTGCCTGTCCTGATGGGAGCAGCAGCACAACCCAGAAGAGTCCCGAGGGACTGGGTGTGTGCTGAGCCCAAGCACAAACCACGGATGGGAGACTGAGGCGATGGAACTGAGCTGATGCGTGCTTTGGCCTCACCCTCAGCCTTCATCTCCACCCCCATGCACAGAGAGAGATGTGGGGCTGGGGGACCAGAGCCCAGGGTCACCTGAGGGGGACCTAACCCAGCGCTGAGCACAGCGGGGATGAGCACAGGGATGATTGCAGGAGAAGGTCTGGCTGAAGGTGGCCTCACCCCCTCCATGTCACCAGTGGGATTTGCCCCAGCAGGATCCCCCAGAGGCCCTGGCAGTGCCCCTGGACACTGCAGAGCAGCGCTGCACAGCCCTGCCCGCTGCCTGCGCCACAATCTGCCCTGTGGGTTCCCACCCGGTGCTGCCATTATCTCCGGCTGGGATCAGCTGGGGCCAAGCCCTTTTTGGGCGTGAGGCAGCTTTCCTGGCCTTGCAGCACGGCAGGAGCCACGCTGGGAGCCAGTCAGGACGAGGGCACTGCAGGGCAGCTCCCTGCCAGCCCCGGGCCATGGTGCCTGCCCTGCCCCTCCGGCTGGATGGGCACCAGGTGGATGCTCTGACACCAGCGCCACCCAGGGCCAGCCCAAGTGCCGCTGTCCCTGTGCTCTGCTCACAGAAGCACGGGGTGTCTGCCCTGCTCCACACGAACCAAGAGCTGGGGCTGTACAGAGACCTCGAGGGGCACAGAACTCTCCCTGTAAGCCAGGACATCAGCGGCAGCCCCGCGCTGTGCCAGGCCTGACCCTCCTTCCCACTGCCTCATCCCACAGGCACAGATGGATCTGAGTCCTTCCAAACTTAGCAAGAGCCATGGAGGGTTTTCCAAAAATCATTCATCAAAACTCCTGCAGATAATTATGAGTTTGTTGCTCATTTATTAGCACCAGGCTGTAATTACTTGGTATCCAGATGATTTGCTGCACAGATCATGTAGTGCTGAGTAGGTCAGATAAGTACAAGGCTCAGATTAGAATTTTTAAGCATGTTTCCCCAGGAAAGTTTACAATGCATCCCTAAATGCTGGGATAGCTGTGGATAAGCCTTTACAGATAATTTTGCTCTGTTTTGTCCAGCTATAGCAATGTGGGTGCAGGGACATTGCTTTGTGTTTTCCAGGTGTGTGACACATGCATTCCTGTGGCAGTTTGCCTGTCCCCAGCCAGTGTCTTTTGAAGGCATGTTGCTGTTCAGTGGCCGGATGCAGCACATAAGTGGCCGTGCAGCAGCACTTGGCCTAAGCCCTGCCCCTGTGAGCCTGGGGTGACCCTGTCTTCAGCCACGGTTCTGCTCCCCATTCTTGGCACCAGTCCTGCTGCCAAAGCTGGGCTGGCTGGGCTTGGCAGCACAATCTGTCCCAGCACTGGAGCAGGAGAGGGGCTTCCTACATGCAGTGAATCGCCTACAGCACCCAGGGAGTTCTGGGCTGCCTTTGAAGCACTGGTTCATCTCTTTTTTCAGCTCCCTGGGGAGGAGTTGGGCACCCTACATACCTCAGACCCAAGGTGCTTTGAGGGGAACCAAGGTGGGATCACTGCCTGGCTTTGTGTGGGGCAAGTCAGGATAAGCTCTAGCACCTCCCAGCCCTGAAACTGGCGTCAGCCTGCTGCCCACAGGAGTTTTGCTCCTGGAAAGCACCCTCACGGCTGGCCACAGCACAGTCTGATCCCTCTGTGGTGAGTCCTGTCCCTCCCCTCCCTTCCCAGCTCGGTGTGTGGGGCATGTGGGGCTCAGAGGGTCCCCAGCAGCCCTAGAGCATGAACAGCAGTGGGTGCTCTTTGCCTCTGGCTGAGCAGGGGTCAGTGTGGCCTCCGGAAGGGCACCCTGACCTCTGGGAATGATGCCAAGCAGGAGGAGTGAGCCACACTCACTACACATCCCAGTGTAGGAGTTAACTTCAGTGTCTGTGGCTCCACCAGGGCTCATCCCGTACTCTGCACAGCATCCTCCTCCTCCTGCTGCTCTCCTGTGGGCAGAGGATGCTCCATAGCCTGTTCCAGAGGCAGCACATGTGCTGTTTCCCTGGCCAGGAGCTGTGGTCCCATTTGAATGACTTGCCTTCAGCAGTCAAAATCCTTTGGCCAAAATCCCCAACTCTTCAAAAGGCTGGAGGGCAGCTGTGAGATTGCCTGAGGAGCCTCAGCATGGGCAGGAGCAGGGAGTTATGCCACAAGACATAGTGGGGAGCAGGAACCCGTGTGTTCCATGGCTCACAGGAATCAGCTCAGTCCCTTGGAAAAGGGACCAGGAGATTGGTCACCACCTGCCACAGCTGCTGGATGGATGCCAGGTGGAGTCCTGTGCCTGTGGATAACGAGGAATGTCACCGCTCCTGGCGTGTCCCGGCTGGATGGTGACAGTGGGAGGGTGGCAGTGCCCCTCTCTCAGCGGAGGCACAGCAGGGACACAGGGGCACAGCCCGGGCGGGGGGCTCGGGGTTGCTTTATTTCATGTTACACTCCCCGAATCTCGGGGTCCCAGCCCCAATCTGGGGGCAAACAGCAGCTCATAAAGGGGGGAGGTCTCAAGGGAGGACACAACGTTCAGCTAATCAGGAGAACTGCGGGTGGAACACAGGGCAGGGAATACAATGGATAAACCAGCGAAGGATTTCAAGGGGGGAAAACTGCTCGGGATAGGAGGGGTTAACAACTGGATGGAGGGGGGGCAGATTTGAAACTTGGCAGGGAACAGCTAAATAACAAACAGATAAACGACACCTGGCTCAATTAAACAACAAAGGCAGGTCTGCCTCACTCTAAAAACAGGGGGAGAAAAAACCCGAAAGGACTACCAAACCACAAATCAAACAATAAACGTGCCAAATGCAAACACAACACAACTCACAACTCACCCTTTGGTCAGACCATACTGGCTGCAGTGCTGGAGGGGTCCCTGCTGTGGGACGCCTCTCAGAAAAACAGTGAGGATGATGCCAAGATCTCTTTGGAATTATTTTTTAGAGCCACCAGAAATACACGGGAAGATGATATCCTGGGAGACACATCTGCTTCTGTTCTGGGGGCAGACAGGGATGTGACCGTGGTCACAGGGGTTTGCAGGTGAAGAGAGAGATGGGAATGTTGACTCCATGATCAGAAGGCTTGATTTATTATTTTATGATATATATATATAACATTATGACTATACTAAAAAGAAATAGAAGAAAAAGTTCTCAGAAGGCTAGCTAAGCTAAGAATAGAATAGAAAAGAATGATAACAAAGGAGCTCTCTCCGACTCTGTCCGAGAGAGCTCAGTCCTTGATTGGCCATTAATTGTAAACATCCAAGAGGGGCCAATCACAGGTGGATCTGTTGTATTCCACAGCAGCAGATAATAATTGTTTACATCTTGTCGCTGAAACTTCTCAGCTTCAGCAGGAAAATCCTAAGAAAGGATTTTAATGAAAAGATGTCTGCGACACAGGGATGCTGCCTCCCCACAGAGCCCAGAGCCCTGCACATGGCCTACAGAGCTGTACAGCTGGGCCAGGGGGGTTCCAGTACCCCCTCTGGCAGTTTTACTGCAACTTAGACATGAACAAAGCCAGACCAACACCAAAGGTGCTGGAACACTCACCAAACAGGAGGCTTTAGGGTGAAGTGCGAGGCATTAATCACCACTGGCTCTTCCCATGCTAGTTCTGTGCAGACTGTGGGCATCTCCTGCCAGTACCACCAGCCACCTGATGTGATGTCCTGGCCTCATGAGGGGATGAGGCAGACCTGCCGGGGCAAAGAAACTTCAACTATTCATTTTTTTGATGCATCTTCCATTTGTTATTGATATACCCATTTCCCAGTGGCTGCTGCCTTGGAGAGGGAAACACTCTGATGCTGTTCTAGGCATTTTTCAGAGGGTTGGGGTATTTTACTTTCAGGTTTCCATCCAGATTTCCGGTTTTAGATAAGAACTAACAAGCTGCTTGTCTGGGGCTGGCTGGCAGTGCCTGAGATGAGCAACCACAGGCTTTTACACCTTACTCCCAGTGCAAAAACACACTGTCCCAGAGCAGGGTGCTGGGAGCAATGTGACCTCCCTCCCTGTGCCTGGACACGAGGTCAATGACACCACACAGGTGATTAAGTGATGGGCCACTTGCTTGCTGATGAACTTGCTCGTGGTGCAGTGAGTGCTCTGGGACACACACCCCTGCTCAGTGTGCCAGACATTGCTCTGCTGTGCTCACAGGGCTGTTCTGTATTTATATCCCGTGGGTGCAGTATGGCACTGTGGGGTCTCTCCTATACCCACGGTATGGAAAGGCTCTCAGCTGATCTCTGCAAGTGTTCCTGTTCATATCCCGTGGGTGCAGCATGGCACTGTGGGGTCTGTCCCATACCCACAGTATAAAAAGGCTCTCAGCTGATCTCTGCAAGTGTTCCGACACCTTTTGATCAAAACGCTTTGATCAACGCACCCCTCCAAGGAAATGCAGAAGGGGCATAAAATGAGCCCTCTGGAAATTTGGGGAGCTGTTGGTGCACATCACACATCCCCACAGCCCACGGCAAGGGGAAGGCAGGAGCAGGACACGGTTTGTGCCTTTGTGTCAGCTCAGGTGTGCGGGGATGGCAAAGACCCCCCTGTCCCTCCTGGCCCCGATGGCCACTGCTGGCTGTGTTACACGGAGCACAGGTCTCAGCTGGACTGGCTCCTTCACTAACCTCTGCCAGTCAGAGAAAACAGAAAAAGAGAAAACCTTCACCTGTCCTGGGCACACCTAGGGAAAAGATGGGTCAGAGACAGGGGCCTGCAGGACCCCCAAGCCCGGGTCCAGCTGGGTCCCAGCAATGTCTGTCAGTTCTTGAGTGCCAAAACACAGACGTGTCTGGGCTGACAACTCCAGCAGAGACAGGAGCTGTCAAGAAGTGAAGCAGGAGGATTTCCAGCTCGACTGGGCACCTTGGGGAATCTTCCATTAGTGGCTTTAAAAGAGATGTGTCGATGGTTCTTTCCCCATCTCTTCATTTTTCTCTCCTTTCTTTGGAAAGAACTGAAACATTCTGGGATTAAAATCCCTGCAAAGATCCTTTTCCACTCTGCAGCTTTAAAGATGATCTGTCTGCACAAAGTCCTCCTTCCATCACACATGGAGCCTAACCTAAATTTTTGTAGAATCATATTTATAGCTCCTAATTAGGGGAAGAGCCATTGCAAAGAAGAAAAAGCAGACCCAGGTAAGGGCAAGTAGGTGTCCTGGAGATGTGCACAGCAAGTGAATACACCAGACATGGATGGCCAGCATGAAACACTCAGAAATCCCTTGTGCCATGGGCAGCCCATCCCTTCCAGACCTGGAGCATAAACCTTCAGGAATTATCATCACTGTTCCTATGGTGCTGCAAACTCCAGGATTTGGGCTTTGAGGAGTTAATTTGAGGCATTTTTTGTCTCCAGCTCCAGTGCACAGTCTGCATCCCCAGGACTCATCCAGGGTTGTCAGGTGTCTGGCATAGGAGATGCTTTCCATGTTTTCTGCCCAAACTGGACTTCAAGAGGAAAAAAAGATGCAATGCTGAGGGCAGGTGGAGCAGCAGTGTTGGCACAGCCCCAGCACAGAGCCACGGCAGTGCATCAGCTGGATTCAGCCCATGCCGATGCCATTGTATCCCAGTGCATTCCTAGATCTGGGCTGTGTATCTGTGGATAGCAAGTAAGTTGGTTTTTTAATAAATGTGGAATTCTAGCTCTTGCTGCAGTGCTTTGTCAGGGACCGTGTTATTTCATGTATCTGGGTCAAGCTTATTCCTTCTTCAGTAGCATATTCGAGGGAGCTGAAAGTGCTGCCCTTCCCCAACATCCAGCTGTGCTTCACTGCCATCTCCTTCCAGGGTGATCCATTGGGACAAACCTCGCCATGGAGCAGCTTTCCCAAACAAGGACTCACAATGGGAATTTCTCCCAGCACACCTAAGCTCAAGCCTTGAGCCAAAGGCAGAATGAATTCAGCAGGGGCTGAGCACATCCATGAATGCCCTGGCATGCTGGGCTCCACTGCACTGCTCTCTGCCAACAGGGAGATGCTGATGAGGAACCAAGAGCTCTTCATACACCTCCGAGGTCTTTGCCAACTCACACTCCATGCTGACAGCAAGGAGAGACCAAGACCCCCATTTGGGGCCCTGTGAGTGAGGGATGCCCAGTGTGGAGCCCTGCTGGGGGAGCAGTGGGAGGCTGGCATTCAGTAAATGCCCCTCATCAACATGCTGCTCCTTTCACAGCTCATGCAGCTTGTTCTGGGGGAGCTAAAAATAGGGCAGTGAGCAGCTTTTGATAGCACCAAAAGATTAAACAAAAATGCTGGGTTTTGTTTACATTGAAAAGCATTTTCGAATGTCCTCGTGGCTGTGTCAAAAATGATAGACAGTGAATGGGCCTCAACAGAAAAGTCTGGCCCTCAAGGAGGATGTGTGGGGCAGGCTCAGGCTCTCTGTGGGGCAGCTGGGGCTGGCAGCTTAAGCCCTCACGGGAGTCTTGGCCTGGCCAATTGGAGTTGATGCCCATGAGCTGCTCACCCCAGTGCTCTGTGTAGCACTCGACTGCTGGGGATTCCTTAGCAAAATCTCTGCAAACAAAGTAAAAACAATGCCAGGATCTCACACAATGTGGAGATAGGTGCTCAGGAAGGAGACAGAGGTGAGTGCTGTGGTGCTGACCAAGACTGCCCAGCATCCATCTGGCAGAGGCTGGGATTCAGAGCCATGCTACTGACATGGGACTCAGGAATGGCGATGGTCATGTTGCACATTTTATTCAGCTTGCTTAAAAATTCCTCGGTCTGTGCATGCTGAGGTTGTAGCCGGCAGCTTTGACTGGACTCACCATGCAGCTGGCAAAAAGCCCCTCCCAGGTGTCACAGAATCACAGAATGCTTTTTGTCAGAAGGGACCTTAAAGTCCATCCAGTTCCACCCCTGCCATGGCAGGGACACCTTCCACTATCCCAGGCTGCTCCAAGCCCTGTCCAGCCTGGCCTTGGGCACTTCCAGGGGTGGGGCAGCCACAGCTGCTCTGACAGCTGGATGTACCTCATGTCCCCAGCTGGACGTACCTCATGTCCCCAGCTTACTTGCTAATCTCCTTCTGTGAAACATTTGTAAAAGCAGGTTTTCCCACTTCAGAGTTAATTTCCCACTTCAGAAAGCCACACCAGCTCACCATTTGGGGTGACAGCAGACATGCATCACCTCAATCATTTGTCACACTTTTGGTCACACATCGCTGGTGTGAGAAATCCCAAGGAAAGCTCTTCAGGCGGGATGGAATGCTGCTGCTCTTCCCCTCGCTGCACTGGAGGCCTGGTCAGAAGCTGTAGCACAGGACCATGTCAGGCAATGACCTGAGCCCCCAGGATGGGACCAGGGCCACCACCACAGCCAGCCCTGCACAGAGCTCCCTCCGCAGTGCTGAGGCAGCACAATGCGCTCTGAGTAATTGAGAATCATGAAGGAATTTCTGCAAATCAAAGCACTTTTTTCTGATAACCTGCAGACAGAATTACTGCCTGAACTCTTTAAACAAATCACTGGTCCTGATGTGCTTTCTCATTTCTGATACTCTTACTGAACCTGTTCAATACTGGTTCAGAACTCTTGCCTCTCTCAAACAGGGATACAAAAGTGCCACAGGTGCCTCCTGCTTGGAAGGAGCCTTTCCAGGGCACACTCAGTGCCCATCTCAGAGCTCACTGTGCCAAGACTGACATATTCCTCTGCTCCTCTGGATCCCAGCCCCTCTCTGCAGCTTGTTCTCACAGCAGTGATGCTCTTTCACAAGGCTCCAACTCACCTGGATCCTCAGCTTGGTCTGACACTGATCCTTCTTTCCAGTCCTCAGCATTCCCACTGCTCCCATCCTATGCATGCAAGTCAGTTTAGGTTAGAAGACAAGTCTGGAAGTGGATCCCAGCACCAGGATGAGCTGCTGTGCTCCCCAATGCCAATGAGCCCTCCAGAACGCTGTGTGACATGGGTTATTGACATTACAGAGCTGGTCAATGCAGCTGCCACACAAGAGTACAGATTTAAAAGTTGAAAAGCCTCAGGGACTTAGGGAAAGAGTGGAAAATAAAGAACATTTACACAAAAGAATTCTCTGACTTTCACATCACCGTCCTGGCCCCACAAGCCCTGGGCAGTTCTCTTCTGCAGCATGAACTAATAGCTCAACCTTTTCCAGCTAAAGTTGAAAGAGTCTGGAGCTAGAGGACTGTCAGAAGCATGTCTGAAGCAATGTGTGCCCAGCTCCTCATCTCCTCCACCGCTGTTGGTTATGAAACATCTCCAATTCCCTGCTCTGCCCTGCCAGGCGCTGCTCCCAGACAAGCGTGTGGGACTGTGCAGGCAGTGCCTGCCCGGGGCTCCACACTGGCACACAGCAGATTGTCCCCATTTTCAGCCCTGACACCTGCCCACAGCCACAGCGACCTGGGACGTGCCACCATTTGACTCAGTTGTAAGGCACAGATCAGGCCAGGGGCCTCACTGACTCAGCGTGGCCAGTAAGGGTTGTAGCTTTGGGAACCAGGCAAAACCAGGCTCCAAAAACCTCTGTGAGGCAGGTGACCTCCAAAACCCCCATTATCCACACACCTCTGGGGACAGAGAGTCATGGAATGGTTTGGGTTGGAAGGCACCCTAAAGTTCATCTCGTTCCAACCCTGCCATGGCAGGGACACCTCCCACCGTCCCAGGCTGCTCCCAGCCCTGTCCAACCTGGCCTTGGGCACTGCCAGGGATCCAGGGGCAGCCCCAGCTGCTCTGGGCACCTGTGCCAGGGCCTGCCCACCCTCACAAGGAACAAATTCTTCCATATATCCAACCTAAATTTTCCCTCTTTCCGTTTTAATGCAGCACTGCCTTCCTCAGGGGCGACAGAGGGCCTGACTGTAGCAGTGTGGGTGGGAAACCTCCTGCACCTGAGCATCCTGCTGCGTGTGCACCCGGGGACTGGGCATGGCGAGCCACAGGGAACGGCAGGGAGCCTTCCAGGAGCATCACAGATGGTTTCCAGATGGTTTCTAGCCTGGGTTCCCCCAGTTATCCCAATTTCCCACAAGTGAAAACAAGAAGCTGACAAGACCTCCAGGACTGCATCTCATGACAGCAGCAGCTCAGCTGGGCACAGCTGCCTGAGCTCAGCCAAGCATGCTCTGAGTCACTCCAGAGATCACCCTGTGGTCATCTCGGAGCCCTGGGAATAAAATCCTTGTGGGGCCTGGCTGCTGAGCCAACATCCCCAGAGAGTGTGAACAAACACACACTTTGGCAACCCTGTTTGCTGAACTTTGCCTGCACACCTCGGCCCCCGTGCTGGCAGGGCTGGGTTGTGTCCATGTGTGCTGCAGCCCTGCCCCACAGCACACAACCTAAAGGGATCACAGAAAACCCATTTCCAGAAGCAGCTCCCAAAAGCAGTACCATGATGGCAGACACGGGGTGAGGGCAGTGCTCCTGTCCAGCTCCCACAGGATGCTCCTCTCTGACATTCCTCAAGAGTCCCTAATGGTTTCAGACACAACCCCCAGTGCATTAACCTCTGGGGTTTTTTTCACAGCTCATGCACCCCTCAGTGAAACCGGCAAAGGAGATAGAAACAGAAAGAGAAGTTTTCAGTTTTCAATTTTTTTCCCCAAAATTTTGCCCATTCATTCTGGGCATAGGGCCAGAGAGCAATAAAAATCTGTTCTGTTTAGAAACAGCTTAGAAACATATAAATAACAGCAGTTTGGGGTGATGAGAGCTGCAAATACAGTGAGTTGTAAGTTCTTGAGTTTATTAATATCTGAAGGGCAAAATGAGAGCTTTATAATGGCTAATTGAATTAAACACTCCAATTTGGAGATGTAAAATTTGCCATCATGAGCCATAATTATATACCTTCCTGGTACTGTTGTTGTTTCTCTGCAAGTGAAAAAAATATGAGGAAGTGCTGTTTTAATTGATGTAATAGATGAATTTGTGCCCATTGCTCAATGATTTGTAAGTCTGGGGAGGGCAATGTGGCTGGGGCTGCTTGGGCAGGGTGTGCAGGAAGAGAAGGGATTCCCTGGCACCTCTGTTTCCTTTCTCCTTTGGCCAGCAGGGAAATTGCCTTCAGGACTCAGGCCTGACTCGCTATGGTCACCTCTCTTGCACTAATTGAAGCAAGATCTAATTGTTAGCCAGACCAGGGACAAAGGTTCTCATTAGTGGGCTGTGAATGTTTCCAGCCCTCACTGGAGCGCACGGAGGGACGGCAGCCCCAGGAGAGGGGAAAACACGTGAATATTAGTGAGGAGGACAGGGGAGCTAATGCCACCAGGGCTGAGGGACTCAGCCATCTGTTCCCAAAGAAAGCTGCCACCACCATAACCAGGCACAGCTGGGCTGGCATGTGGCACTGGGAACCAGAGCAATATCTCATGGCAGCGGGGAATAGGAAGGGCTGTGAGTCTGCTGGGCAGCCTGTGTGCAAGGCCAAATCTCTGCCAGTGCCGGTAATACCAGAAGAGAGCAGACCCACTGCTATTAAAAACCTTTTCTCCTCCATCCAGGTTTTTAATTTCACTCCAGGTTCTTTGGAAATAAACACACATCAAAGGCAAAACCCCAGGAGTGCTGGCCCTGGCTCTGCTGCTCGCCCACACTGGGTTTGTTTCCCTCCACACTGGTCCATGGCACAGCGAGATGGAGGCTGTGGAGCTGCTGTGTCAGACTGGCCATCCCACACACCTGCACTGGGGCCAGGGCCAGGCAGGGAACCCCGGGAACCCTGCACAAAGAGCCTGCTGGAAATGCTGCCCCTGTCTCCAGATTACGTGTCCCTGGTCTAGAGGAACTCTCAGAGAACTGGGTTAGAGTCCAAAAACCAGCCCTCTTTACTGGTGCTGCTGTGATCCTGGCACTGATCCCTCTCCATCAGGATACAGGAGAGCTGGCTCCTTGTTTCCCGAGGAAGAGCAGCTGCTTTGCAGCATCATGCCAGTCCCCAGGGTTAAAACCAAAAAGATTTCAGTTTAGTTCCAGTCTGGTTTCTGATTATGTTTCTGCTGAGTTCTTTTAGATCACCATCCTGGTAAAACCTCCCTTTCCAAGGCAGATCCATTCTTCACACCTAACGCACCCACTGAATTCTCTGAGAAAATACAAACATTGGGAACATGTCAGGAATTCCCCAGTGCCATGGGGCCCAGCCTGGCCACGCTGTCAGAGCAGGAGCAGAATGACGATGGTCATCAGCCCTCGGCCAGGGCTGCTGGAGTCCCCTTGTGTCTGGGAGACAAACCCGGCCACCCCACACCCAGCTGAGCAGACACTTTGTTCAGGTAACAAATACCTTCTTTTCCTTTGGCTGCTTGAGGTCCCTGGTTGGCCATGCAGGGACCCAGCTCAGGCCAGGATGGGCTCTAGGAAAGAAGGGTCAATATTTGCCACTTTGCCTCAAATCTTCCCCAGCCCTGACTGAATCTTTGGAGCTGCAAAAGAAGATAGAAAATTAAACCACATATGGATTATGTCAGCCATAAAATAGAATCAAATTTCAATTAGAGTCACTTACATGTTGAGTGGGTAACTAGTGACTGCCATCAACCACAAACAATCAGGGGAAGGATGCTGCTGGTAACAGATGGTGGGCACTTATATTTCTCCCTGTTTTCAGGCTGCATGTCTAAAAACTCAGACAGCAATATCCCAGGGTACAAATAATAGTCCAGAGTACAAATCCCATTATATAAATCATAGAATCATGGAATCACAGACAGGTTTGGTTTGGGAGGGACCTTAAAGTTTATCCAGTTCCACCTCCCTGCAATGGGCAGGGACACTGTCTTCTAGACCAGGTTGTTCCAAGTCCTGCCCAACTTGGCCTTGGACACTTCCAGGCATGGGGCAGCCACAGCTTCCAATACCCCAGGGTACAAGCCCCAAAGCTTGCTGTCTGTGCCCCAAGGGCTGGCTCTGCCTCTGCCTGCAGCCCAGATTCAGAGCCTCCTATCCCTTCTGGAATTCCCTCAGTGCTGTCTGAAGGACATGCTGGGGGTCAGCTGGGCTGGAAAGCCCTGGGGTTATCACACTGGCCCCCAGCCCATGCGCCTGTTCCTCTTGACACAGCTTGGCACAGACCTCCCATGGCTCCAGGGACAGTTTGAGGAGTTTGTTCGTCTGCTGTGCCCAATCCTTTGTGACCCACAGCAGGGGCAAAGCATTGTGAACCGAGCAGGGACAAATCCAGCTGAGAAATAACCCAAAGAAAAAGAAAGACAAGAAAGAAAGGTTATTTTTCAGCCATCTGATTTCTCAGCTTGGTTCAATCTGTACTGGCTGTGTCCAAGGACAGGCAGGGGATGGTGGCTGTGAGCAGGGCTTGTTCTGCACTGACCCTGTTCTCCCCCTTCCTGGACTGTTCACAGCCCAGAGCCTGGAGCCAGAGCTGCCCATAGGCTGGAGCTGAGCCAAGCTCTAGCACAGGTCGTGAGCCAAGAGTCACCTCTGTCCCTGCCCATAGGGAAAGGCAGCTGTGAAGGAACTCAATTACCTGTGCAGTTCATGGGTTACAGATGCCCAGTCCTGGTCATCTGTGACCTCCTCCCACCACCTCCCCTGGCAGTCATTCCTGGGTGGGATCTGCAAGCAGGCTTGCTGTGTGCTTCTGAGGAGAGACATTTTCAGCATTGACAGGTACTGAATGACCTCTCACAAGAGATGCTTGCTCCTGGAAAAAAGTGATGGGATGTGCAGTGTTAGGGCAGCAATTTACCCACTGAGGTCCCCAGCTGCGATGCTCAGTGGAGCAGAGGTTTGCTGAGGACTCGTGACATGATTTAATGCACAAAAGGCCAGTGTGGGGCTTGCTCTCCACTCTGTCCCATCCTGTTCTTCCTTCACCTGACACTGAAGTGGCCCATTGATCACTGATGGATACTGCTGGGGCACGTTAGCAGCTGAGCCTGGCAGCAAGGGCTGTGCTGCACAACATCCCCACCCTTCCGACCAGCATCCCCAGCATTCCCACCCCAGCAGTTTCCCAAACTTTTGATATTCCCAGTGCTGATGGCTCTGATGTCAGTGACCGGTGAGAGAGCAGCAGGAGAGAGAGAGCATTTGTGCTGCTGTGACACAAAGAGCACAGCACAGCCCCAGGGCAGCTGTCTGCCCCCTGAGCTCCTCTGCTGCCCACGTTGCTGCCTGGAACCAACGGCACCAGTGGCACCGGGGTCTGTGTCCTGGCCCCCTGGGCTGCCTTCCCTGACAGCACATGGACTGAGCCATCTGTCTCCAATCTCTGAATGAAAGGTCTTAAAGACCTTTGTGAGAGAACATGATGCTACTGGGGGCCAGAGATGCACTTTTCATGTGTCAGCCCCTTCCCAGACCCGGCAGAACCTTTCTCCCTGCACCAAGGTCATGTGGGCTGCTTGTTCCTTCCTCCCAGGCGAGTTTTCTGGGAGCAGGGAGCAGTTCTGCCCCACGTACAGGGCCTGTGTTCTAGAGGATGGGTTTCTAGGGAGCCTTGCTGTCCCTGAGCGAGGGTTTGTGCTCCTCCAGCCGAGGCGGCCCCAGGAGCTCCAGTGAGGAGCTGGAGCCGGGAGGGAGCCCGAGAGGCCGGAGCCCAGCAACCCTGCCGCGTGCCTCTGTGCTTCCGCAAGCTGATGTGAGTCCTCCTGACAAGCCCACCCTCCTGTCACTGGCTTTGAAGCCTCTCCCAACCCCTCAGCACATTGCCGTGCACAGGACAGGCACAGGCGTCCTGGCTCCGGAGCAAAGGCAGGAGCAGCTGGATCCTTTGCACAGAGTGGAGCTGCACCCACACCCTGGCCAGTCCTGCTCCCCTCTGGCTCCCACCACTCTGTACATCTGCCATGTTTCTATTGATGTCTGAAACCCCAGCAGCCTGAAATCTCCCCTGGAAATGCTTCTTTCCTTGCAGCCCACTGACAGAGCACTTGGACAGCACTGAGTCAAGGAGAGGGTCCCCTTGCAGTGTGTCCCCTCAGTGTGGTCCCCTCTGGCTCACAAGCAGCCTCTACCAGCTGAGAAAGGTCTCATGGGTTTGGTCTTTGGTACCCCCGTGGCACTGGGCTGGAAGCTTGGCTCTGGGCACGTGGAAGGGAGCCCCTGGGGGAGCCCTGTTCTCCTGCACCCAACACGGGGACAGGTTCCATGCTGAGCTCTCTGAGCTCCTCAGGGCCAGTGGTTCTGTGCTGCAGCACCAGTGCAGCTAGTTCTGCACCCCCCACTTTCAAGGGATTGGTGATGAGCACGTGTCCTCCTCTTCCCTAATCTTCCAGAGGCAGAAGCAGGTGTGTTCATCCTCTTAGCCACACCTGAGCACCAGAGGTGCTGTTGCTGCAAGTTTACAAGATGCTGGAGGGGTTCCATGGACACCCTCATTCCCAAGGAAGGGGTGTAGGGGACAGCACTGCTCCAGACACAACCCCAGGGCCACTGTGCCATTAATCCATGTGACACTTTCCTGAACACATCCAGAGTCACTGGTCTGGCCCAAGGGCACACAGGGAATCTGGTCTCCCATGGGTGCACTGCCCTTCACCTACCACCACTCACTGATGGGAACAAACCCATCAGTGCACCAAACCAGGGCACCAGAAGATCTGGGCTGGAAAATAAGCTGCACTGATTTATTTATTAACCTAGATCTGCAAAAGCAGGAAGAGAAGCTGCCAAAGCAAGAGAAAATCCTGCCCTTCCTCCCCGATTCCCTGGGGGAAAGATCAAACACAGAAGCAAAGTCCAAGCCCTTGGTTCAGGCCAGAGGTCTCCCCCTGAGCATGTCCATTCAGTCTGACTGACTCCATTCAATGTCCTGCCTGTCCCCTCCCTGTGCCCTGCTGCAGCGTTGCTGTGCAGCTGTATCCCCAAACACACTGCAGAGGATTTGGGTTAAAGCTGACTGGGCAAAGCAGAAAGGCAAGTTCTCCTTCCAGTGTGTCCTGGCACTGGGTCCTTACAAGGTCACACAGGCACATCCCTGGGGGAAGGTGGCCCCAGATCCTTCAGCAGAGGAGTTTTGCAGTGTTCCAGGCTCTTTAATGGTCAGGGCTGATGTAATTGCCCAGGGCTGATGGATGCAGCTGCCAGCAGCTGTGGTCCTGCCCTTGCCCTGTCCCTGGGCTTGCTGGCGCTCTCTAAACCCCTTGGGGCTCACCTGTGAGCTGCTGCTGCCAGCCCCAAGCCAGGTGCTCACTCTGTGCCAAATGCCTTTTCCTCCTTGTGTCCATCCCTCAGCAACATCATATTTTGCATATAAACCTTGAAGGAGCAAATATAATCCTGTAACTCTCAGAGCAACTCCTGTTATTTGAAGAACTGAAAGGATGTAATTTATTTCCTTCTCAAAGATTGTTGTTCTACAGAAATGATGTGCATGTGACAGGACATCATGAGGAACAAGGACTCCAGAGAAGAAATGAGGGGGAACGGTGGGTTCAGAAATATTAAATGATTTTTCAGAACAGAAGATTAGCGCTGCAATCTGTGCAGTGCAGGGAAACAAAATGCTTAAAAGAATCCAAGAACTGTGTTCAGCATCAACACTGCCTACTACATCTTGGCAAAAGCAGCAGGGAAAAGGAGACCTAACCCAAGAGTCCCTTTGACAATGACCCATCAGGTGCCTTCCCTGGTGGGACTGGGAGGGACAGGGGCAGGGGGATGGCACGAGTGGCCATGGTGGGGTTGGTGGGACCCTCTGCCACAGCAGCAGCCACCAGTGAGCCCTGAGTTCCACTGCAACCCTCGCGTCGCTCTGTTGGCTGGGAGTGGATGTGGCCACAGCTGCAGCGCCAGAGCGAATCCGCTGCCCAGCAGGGCCCCTGTGAGGAGCTAAGGCAGCACACGGGTGCCCTCCTCTGTGTGCTCCGGAGGGAGCCCCAGGGAACATCAAACTGTCCTGGAAAGGAAATGCTCTGATGTTCTCAGCTAATCCCCTTCAAACAGGGGCTGGAGAGGAAAAGCAGCAGCGTTGGGGTGTCGGTAGACAAGCTCCCCTCCCATCCTCCAGGAACGGCTGGGAGCCCTTTCCAGAGCCAGCTGCTCCCTGCACATCCCCATCTGCGGGACACTGGGGAGGCACTGGCTCTTCACCACCACGTTCATTCCAAAGCTTGGGCTGGGGGAAACATTTGTTTCTTCTTTGGGAGGAAGCTAGAGTACATATTTCATGTATTTTGATGTGAAATGCTGTTTTAAACCAAAATAATCCTTCCAGAGAATTTGAGGCAGGATATTTTGTTCCTCTTGAGCTGTTCTCATGAAAGCTTAAGAGATGTAACACCACCCATGGCACAGACCTGGCTGGCACAGAGCCACCTCACTGGGATGCCCAGGTGTTGGGCGGTCTTAGAGAGACCAGGGGACAGTGACAGATGTGGCTCCACCATGGCCTTTCTGCCCCAGGAGCCACCAACAGTGTTCTTGATGAGAAAATTAAGGAGAGTAACAGCCTTGCCCCCATATCATAATAGTTTTTCCTAATGCCAGAAAAAACCCCAAAACAAAGCTATTTCATGCTGTAGTTACAAGAAATAAAAAGCTCTGTGCTGACAGATACACAGCACCCCAGTACCCACCTCTGTCAGCCTGGCCCCAGCAACACCAATCCCCAAAACAATCCCACAGGAACTGGATGTGAGGCTTTCCCTGGCATGCCTTGCTCTGCATCTGTTTCACTGCAGCCCCATCCAACCTGCCCTTGGACACTTCAGAGATGGAGCAGCCACAGCTGCTCTGGGCACGCTGTGCCAGGGCCTCAGCATCCCCACAGGGAGGAATTCCTTCCTGTGAGAAGATTTTCTTATCTGGCAGCAATGCCTTGGGCCGGGGTGTTGGGGTGCCTGGCTTGTGGAGCATCCGCTGGCTGTTGGTGACCTGGGGCACCTCTGGAGCTCTTTGAGAGATCCTGTCCTTGAGGAGTGCTGGGAAATATAAATATATTCTCAGACACAAGGGAAGTTCTCAATGTGCCCTTGCTTCTCCCTGCCAAAAGGAATAGGCCTGCTCTGCACAGTGCAGATGTGTGTGAGCCAGCAGGTCTCACCAACGCGGGCACCCACCACTCCTGGTGCCAACACCACCCTGGTGCCAACACCACCCTGGTGCCACACACCACCCTGGTGCCAACACCACCCTGGGCACCACACACCACTCCTGGTGCCAACACCACCCTGGTGCCAACACCACCCTGGTGCCACACACCACACTGGGTGCCACACACCACCCCTGGTGCCAACACCACCCTGGGTGCCACACACCACTCCTGGTGCCACACACCACCCCTGGTGCCAACACCACCCTGGGCACCACACACCACTCCTGGTGCCAACACCATCCTGGGTGCCAATAGCACCCTGGTGCCCCACACCACCCCTGGTGCCAACACCACCCTGGTGCCAACACCACTCCTGGTGCCACACACCACCCTGGTGCCAACACCACCCTGGGTGCCAACACCACTCCTGGTGCCACACACCACCCTGGGCACCACACACCACTCCTGGTGCCAACACCATCCTGGGTGCCAATAGCACCCTGGTGCCACACACCACCCCTGGTGCCACACACCACCCTGGTGCCAACACCATCCTGGGTGCCAACACCACCCTGGTGCCACACACCACCCTGGGTGCCAACACCACCCTGGTGCCACACACCACCCCTGGTGCCAACATCACCCTGGGTGCCACACACCACCCTGGTGCCAACACCACCCTGGTGCCATGCTGCCTGCCCCAGGCTGTCCCCTGCAGTCCCCCAGCTGCACCCATTTGGTGTCCCTGTGTGCCAGAGTGCAGGGACGAGTGGGTTCCCTGGGAGCTGGTGCTGCTGGCTCCAGTTTTTCCTCCCACTCCAGACCTCTTCTGCTCTCCTGCCTACACCCACCTCTCTGCTGTCTCCCATTCACATCTGCATATCATGCATATTCATGGCAGATGTAGATAATTAAATATTCATGTACACAGTCATTGAACTTGCAATTAATCTGGAACTCGCTGCTCTTCTTCCGTCTCCCCCAGCCCACAAGGAGCCACGGGAGGCTCTGGCTGCCGGAGGGTGCTGGGCTTCCCAGCTGCTGAGCTAAAGCCCAGAAGAGAGGAACCAGCACATCTCACCCCCTTACTGACCCACTTTTGCCAATCCATGCTGTTGGGCAGGAAGGAGATGAGAAGAACCACTAGCTACCCTTCTTGCTGGAGGCACAGAAACAGGGCAGCAACATTCCCAGCACTGCAGGTGCAGGAGCTTTGCCTCCCAGCATGGCTGGTCTTAGGGTAAAGCTGTCCCCAGCTACCACCAGTCGCCATGGAGGTACAAGTGGCTGCAGGATGAAGGTGAGGGTGAGGCTGATGGCTCTCACCAGCAGAAAGGACATTGCCAGGGTTTTACAAATGCTGCGGTTCCTCCACAAGCCCCAGCCCAGCCTCGCAGTATCCCAGCAGCTGGCTCCTGCTCAGGGTGCTGAGGGGATGCAGCCACTGCACAGAGCCCACTCCTCACTCCAGGGGCTCCCACCTCGCTGCCAGCTCAAAGCTGCTCCCGCAGCATTTCACCACATCTCCCACTGCTCCTGCAGACTCTCTCCATTCACCACGTACTTATGGTATGTCAGGAGCTTCTGCTTCAAACCACAGCCAGCCTGACAGCCCACCCTGGAAAAGAGCTTGAAACAGCCAGAGACTGACAGAAACAGAACAGAGATGGGATGGGGTGCAGAGGAAGGGGGGAAAGTGAGCACAGGCTGTGGAGGTCCCCAGAACACTTGGTCAGTCTGCTCTGCCAGCACCCTGAGACCCGAGAGCCCAGCCTAAGTGGTGCTGCAGCCATATCCCCCCCTGCACCCCACACAGCATCCTGGTCATGCACAGCATCATCCTGGCCACACACAGCATCATCCTTGTACTTACCCCTGGACCCACAGGGCCCACAGCCCTCACAGTCCTCACCAGCACACTAGGATGTCATCATCCCCAGGGTCCCAAACCTTCCTTTTCACCCCAGACCCATGTTAGAACAACACAAGTGACCTCCTGATGACTGTGGCCCTTTGAACTGTTTCTGAAGCTGTTTTATTAGTAGTAGCCAACAAAAAATGCAGGTCGTGTTGCCTGATGCTCTGGCCAGGACACACTGATGTGCTGGCTGTGCTTTGTCTCCCAGACAGCAAGAAACTGTTGAAACCATCAAAAGTTTGTTAAAATTTTCTCTAGTAAATCCCTCTGTGTGTTTTGGAGGCAAGAATTGAGCCCCTCAGGGCCATCACAGGTGACTTAGAGCATCCTGTAGATAAATGGCATATGCTTTGAAAACATTGGCAAAACAATCCTGAGCATCTACTCACCTAAAAAACTTTTTCAGCAGCATTCACATCCTTCCCAGGCCTTTTGTACTGTCAGTGTTATTCTCATCTACTGCTCTTCACTATACAAATGGGCTTTGAAAATCATCTCCTTGAAAATCCCTTGTTTAAAGCAGGAGAAAACATCTGGCAGTGATACAAGTTGTGGACTGAAGATTGGAGGTAGTTGAGCTGAAAGGGAGTAAGGTGTTGAAAGGGCTTTTAGGGAAGCCCAGGCACAACTCAGAGCCCCCCAGCTCCCTGCACTGCTGATGACAGCTCTGCTGCCCCAGGGCACTGCCAGATCTCTCTCCAGTTGCCCCCAGCCCCTGCCTGCTCCTGAGCTGGCTCTCACTCTTGGCAGTGCCCGTCTGCCTTGCAGCAGATGTGATGAGTGCTGGTGGTTTTTCAAGGTAATAAAGTTGTTTTCTTCCTGTCACTCAAAATCACCCAGGGAGCAGGTTTTATATCAGCACACGTGCAGGAGACAAGGCCTGGTTCTGTGGGAAGAGCAACTCCAAGCACAGCACAGCTCCCGGCAGCGCAGGCAGTGCTTTCCTGCTGCACTCCATGGTTTAGCTCTCATTACCTCATTGCTGTTTGCTGCTGCTGGATAAAGACACTCGGAGCAAACCCAGCACCTGGAATGGCAGAGCTGGTTTGCAGAGTGAGGGGTCAGCGACGCTCTGCAGCAAGACACGCTCGTCCCTCTGCCCAGCAGCACAGCCCTGTCCCTGCACTGGCCATGGTGGGTCACAGCATCTGTGTAGGTATGGGTGTGGATGTGGGTGCAAACCCTTCCCTGATCCCATTCTCCCAGTGTGAGTCTCGAGGTGCCCAGTCATACCCGGGGCAGTGACAAGAGGGGGCTGCTCCCCACTTCCCTTCTGGAATGGGAATGGAGATGTACCCCAGGTCCCAAAGCAGGCTTGAGTGGCAGTTCCAGGCTTCCCCTGCAAACTCTGTCAGGACTGGAGTGGCTCAGGGGAAGTCTGAGTGGGCTGCAGAAGGAAGTCTGAGCAGCCAATTAACATCATTTTGACAATGACAAGCCCCCATCCTTCCCTCCCAGTGCTCTGAAGGCAGCAGAAATCAAGTGGGGTAGTGCTGGGATTTTGGGCTGTGAAGAAGAGATCCCAACCTGGTTTGCTGCAGGACAAACAGGTAGTGGGGGACACAGCATGTCCCCCAGTCCTCTCTGCAGGTCCTCCATGGAGCCCCAAGCCTTCTGCAGAGCTGAGAGGGGTTTGGTCTCTCCACAGCCTTCAAGCAGCGATGGATACAGGCACAGCAGTGCACAAGGATGCACCACCAGAATCCTGGTGAGCCCTATGGTCCTGAGGCAGTGACATCCCTACTTGGTACCCTCCATAAACCAGATGAGGCCTTGGGGCCACATCTACAGTGGACAAGGCAATCTGGGGATGTGTTCCATGATGACTGCACTACAGCCCCAGCTGTAAGCAGCATCTTCTGGCATCCCAGAGTGTCTTGGTTTGAAAAGACAGGTGTCTGCTAAGGAAGGCAGCAGCCTCCCTTGAAACAGAAAATGCAAGCCCCCTCTCTCCAAATTATTACAGTTTTGAAATTAGGGGCTCTCTAACTCGGCAAAGATATGTGAGTAATACAAGACACCACAGCCAGAGTGAGAGCAGTCCCTGCCCCCTGTGTGTCAGGGCGGTGTCCCAGCCCCATCCCATGGGGGCTCAGCCCTCCTGCAGTGCCAGCTGTGGCTCTGCTGCAGCAGGGATCCTGCACAAGGGGGGAGTTTTCCTCTGCAGCTCCAGGGCTGCTGCAGATGGGCCTGGGCTCCCTCTGGCCATGCAGGGCAGCAGAAAGCTGCTCCTCTGGCAATGCAGGGGGCAGAGGCTGCTGTGCTGTGCCAGGCCCAGATTGGATCCAGGTAGGAATGCTTGGCTCCTCCCCTGGGCGGAGCATCTCCCCATGGGATGCTGGGATTGGATCAGCCCTGCAGGGACACTCAGTGGCCATGGACAGCAGAGATCTCCTGCAGGGAGGGTTGGTGTGGGAGAGATAAAGAAAACTGCCCCACCTGGTTTTAACAGGTGGCCCAATAAACAGAGGATAACTGCCCCATGTCTAAAACAGATGTAATAGAATACACACCCCCAGCCACATCTTGCATTTTCCAACCTAAGACACAGAGTCACATCCCACCATAATGGCCCTTCCTGCTGGCATTGCTGAGTCCACTCTGCATGACTGCAAGCATGCTGTGGGCTGCTTGGCTGAGCTGCTGCAAAAACATGAATGCAAATAAATCCACTCAGAGAGCAGAGGCTGAGGAGCAGGACTTTCAGGACTGGGGTTCCTTCCCCCTCAATGTAGTAACATCAACATCTGGCTTCAGCTGCAGCACCCACTGCTCTGAGCTGCTCCACGCTCTCTCTTGCCTTGTGCAGATGCTGCTAACGCAGGTCAGAGGATCTTCCTGGGTGAACACCTTGCACTATTTGTCATTGTTTGCTGGTGCCTTGTTCCAGTGTTTATGCAGGCTCTGTCATTGTTGAGCCACTAATTGGTGGATGTGAGGCAACTCCCTGGAAACCTGTAAATACCAATGAGGCACTATAAGCAAATGGGAGCTGGTGGGACCAGGCACAGCCTTAAGCCTGGGGGCTGGCAGAACCTGTGGTCCCACCACAGGACCCCACTAGAAAAAGCCCACCATAGGCTGCTGTACCTGCACAGTGCTGCAGCCATAGTGATGTTACTATTGTGATATTAACATTACCGTTGTGATGTGGTCCTCCAGCTCTCCCAGCACTGGAAAGAAATCTGCAAGCAGCATTTGCAGGGATCTACTGTCATGTATAAGTGCCAAGGCTCTTTGCAAAGAGCGTGGGTACACCACGCCCCATGAGGACAGCATGAGTCCCAGCTTGCTTGGACAGCAGGAGAGAGGCTCATGGCCTGGTCAGGATGGGGACTTGGGCCACCTGCATACCCCTCCTGAAACCTAGGCTATCCCGAGAATGTCCTTCCCACCTTGAATCAGGCCATGCCCAGAGTCTGCTGATTCAGAGGGGACATGAGCATCAAGCTGCCCTTACCCAAACTGCTCTAGCAGGAACCAGTGCAATGCAGAGTAGGGCAGCACATCGACTGATGCTTTGCTACAAGCTCTAAAGCACAAATAGCTCTCTTTGTGGCCCTCCTTGACATCCTCACCAGCCGACGTGGGAGGAGCACACAACCCCCCCTGACCGAGCCTGCCAGACAGTGGCCAAAGCGCCCTCATCTTCCTCACCACACCAGGCTGACCTTGGCGAGTTGGTCTCAGAGCCAAATCGAACGTGGAATGGTAATGCTGCTCTGGTGGGTGTTTAGACATTTCCAGGCTTGGTGTGGTGTCGGGGGTTGGGTTTCTTTTATCTTTTTTTTTTTTGCCTCTTTTTTTTTTTTTTTTATTTTACTGATAGATTTTTTTCTCTATAAGTTGCTAAGAAACTAACTAGTGGGTACTTATGGATACTTATGGGTACATAAAAAAGACAAAAGACTGTGTCTGAAGTCCGAAGAAGAATAGAGCATCTGACTATACCTTTTTTTTCTCTGAAAGTTTCTCTCTGAGGGACAGAGGTACCGCGAGGACGGGGAGCAGGTAAAAAGACAGAGTTGGGGCAGCTGCTCTCTTGCTCTTTGGCATCAGAGGTGGACAGGCAGGCTGCTGCTTACTGCGGGGAGAAATCACCGGCACTGCTGGAGCTCAGCCCGGAGGGACCGAGCACCGTCTGTTCGTGTGCCCCGGGAATGCCGAACCCCGAGTGCCCGGGAATCCCAAACCCCCAGCGCCCGGGAATCCCGAACCTGGAGTGTCCCGGGAATGCCGAACCCCGAGTGCCTGGGAATGCCAAACCCGGAGTGTCTCGGGAATCCCAAACTCCGAGTGCCCCGGGAATGCCGAACCCCGAGTGCCCCAGGAATCCCAAACCCCGAATGCCCCGGGAATCCCGAACCTGGAGTGCCCCAAGAATCCCGAACCCCGAGTGCCCGGGAATGCCGAACCCGGAGTGCCTCCGGAATCCCAAACTCTGAGTGCCCGGGAACCCCAAACCTCGAGTGCCCCAGGAATCCCAAACCCCAAGTGCCCGGGAATCCTGAACCCTGAGTGCCCTCTTGTTTGCCTTGTTATACATACTAGTAAAGAACTATTATCCCTATCCTTATATCTTTACCTAAGAGCCTCTTAATTTCAAAATTATAATAATTCGGAGAGGGGGGGTTTTACATTCTCCATTCCAAGGAAGGTTCCTCCCTTCCCTAGAAGACACTTGTCTTCCAAACTAGCACATGTGGCTTAGAAATGAATATTTATTAATAATTCTGTTCTTCCTCTGGTGCCATGGTAAATCGCAGGATAAATCACTGCTGCTTGGTGATAAAGCGTTCAGGAGCCAATCTTTAGCTTTGCCTGAGATTTATTCCCATTTGAAAACAAAGATCCTGACAAGGAGACAGATTTCCTGGCATGGAATTAACTCTGTTTAATTAGTGAGATGATTCATGTTTTCAATCACAGTTTATAGCAGGCCCTTTACAGTCAGCCACAAAGCAGGAGACTGCAGGTCTGCCAGGCCCTCAAAAACAACCCATCTGTGTTCCCTGTGGTGCAGGCACCAGCACATGCAGCTCTGCAGCAATGGGGTCACCATGCCAGGGGCTCCAGCTGGACCCCAGTACTTGGATGCTTGGACACCTTCACCAGAGCCACCCACAGCCCCTTCCCAGTGGGTCTGAAGCAGGGGAGAGACAGACCACCCCTCCCTCCTACCTTCTCCCATGCCTCAGGCATGGTGTCAGCTCTAGCAGGGAGTTCTGTCCCTTCCTCAGCCCTGGGCTGCTCTTGGCAGGAGCTTTGCTCTCCAGGTCTCGTGGGCTGGCTCCCAGCCTGCCTGCAGCCAGCAGCAAGGGGCTCTGCCAAGTGCCACTGCTGTCCCCCTTGGTGGCTATTTGGCTCACAGGTGTAGGGAGCAGGTGGAGGCTGGCTGCCCCTCTATGTTTTTCCCAATGAGATCATAATCAGGGACACCCTGGGACTGGAGGGCTGGACAGAGTGCTCTGAGCATCCCCAAGCTGAGCAGATGCTGCTGGAGAAGCTCCTCCAAGCTCCCATGGCCATGGGAGTCATTGCAAAGGTACTGGGGATCTTGGGGAGGCCAGCCGTGAGAAAGCAAATCCGCTCTGAAGTGGGGGAAAAGGTTCTTGCAAGGTTGGCAAAGAATGCATGGGGCAATGCCATGCTGAGCCAGTCCCTGGAAGCAGGGACACTGCTGCAGAGCAGAGCCTGTCCCTGGAATGGGTGCTTGGGTGTGAGTCCAGCCCTGTGGGACCAGCTGGGACAGGGGCCCAACTCAGCCCTACTTTCCTCCTGCTCAGCTGAGCTGGAGTGAGAGCCAGCCTGGCAAGGAGGTTGAGTGAAGTACCAGCCCTGCACAGGGCCACCAGCCCCACACAGGGCCACCAGCCTCTGCCTGGGCTACCAGCCACACTCACAGCTAGGGCTGTCTAGACTGTCCCAGGAGCCAGAGACTCCTTGCTCTCTGCACCTCCACCAGCACAGCCCAGGAATTAACTCAGAAATGAAACAGAGGTGGCCAAGGCCCATCAAATTAATTAGCTCTCACTTTAAATTAAGCATCTCAAATGAGTGTTTCATGGGCAGTTAATTAAAAGCCTGAAAGTTACACTGTAAGGATGGCTGGAGCCGTGCCCCAGGATGGGGTGGGGGCCCAGTGCTGGGAGCTGGTGCCGTGTCCTGGCTGTGCTGAGGCAGCCAGCTGGCAGCACGAGCTGGTGTCTCTCTCCTGGCATCACCAGCTCCTTCCTCCTAAGCCTGTCCCCGAGGGGCACGTGCCCCCAGAGCTGGACACAGCTGGGGCACGCGGCTCTGCAGGAGCGACACCGGAGCAGCACTCTGACAATAGTGAGGGACAGCTCTGAGGCAGAGGTGACTGGGAGTCTGCCCCCATGCTTCAGCGTGGCCCTTGACACCCTCCTTGGCACCAGAAGATGTGGGAGAGCCAAGAGGAGTCCTAGACTGGGAAGGCATACCCAGAGCGTGCACCAACATCACCAGGGGCAAGAGGGACCAGGCTGACTCTGCTCAATGTGTCAGGTCCATCAGCATCTCCTGAGGTCCCTTGTGTGGGATACACCTGAAGCTGAATGTGCCTTGGTTATGCACCAGCAATTAAAGGACAAAACAATCTGTGCTGAACAAACCTTGACTAAGGCAGCCCTCACCCAGCAAGATGTCTGCTGTCACCTCAGGTCCATGTCCTTATGCTCTGGGAGTAAGTCCCCTCCAGGTCAGCCTTAGCAGGACTTCACATGGACACAGGAGTGTCCCAGACAGCAGCAGCCAAAGCTCATGGTGCCAGCACACTGCTGAAACTTGATGCTAATGGAAAGGAAGCAGTGGAGAAGGAAAAGCAGGTTATTCCCACCCCTGATGAGCCCTGAGGATGCTTGACAATACATCCAAGCAAGGGCTGTTTCTGATGGTAGGGCTGAATTCTGCCCTTCTTCCTCACTCCTGTCTCTGGATCCTCAGAGAGTTTAGAATGGGTTTATGTGAGCCCACAGGAACACAGTGCAGAAAAATCACCTTCATTTCCCAGCCAGGTACCCCTCTTCCCAGGAATGCCGCAAAGCACTCAAAGGGTGCTAAAGATCAGGGTGCCAAGGGATTTCCTTCGCTGGGAAATTGCAAGGGCTTAAAACCCCAGCTCTGAAATATGGGAGCAGAGACCTGGGAACAAGGCCCTTCCTGTGGGCAACAGCAGTGCTGAGTCCAGACACAGCCCTGGGACAGCCACAGCCCTAGCACCAGTCTGGGTCTGGGAATTCCATCCTCCTGTGGAGACAACCATCCACCTGTGAGCCACCCCATTCCCTGCTGTCCCTGGAGTGCCCACACTCCCAAGCATCCTCCCAAGGGCAGGACACTCCCAATGGACATACAGCCCAGCTCAGCTGAGGTTTGTCCTTTATTTGGTGTCAGGTTGTGATCTGAGGTCCCTCATTGTTTAAATTGAGGCCTTGCAAGATGTCCAGCACAAGCCAGGCTGCAGCAGACAAACAGGGCTATTTGTGCCCCAGGGAGCAAACAGGGAGCAGGCAGGATGTTCTTCCAAGGAGAGGGTCTGGGACCAGGGCTGTCCTTCTAGGGACCAGGGCTGTCTTTCCCTGCTCACACATCTCCCAAAGAAGTGCTCAAGGAAAGAAGTTCTTTGGGGTAAGGAAGGTCATTTGTGTCCCCCCCACCTTGGGGGGCACTACCTTGGCCAGGCACCTTTGCGCTACTCAGGCGAGCAGCAGGGAGGCTCTTACACAGCATGGAAATGGAAAGGGCTGAGCATGAGGTTTGCCATGTGCTGTTGAAACCACAACCACCCCTCCAAGGCCTCCCAGGACCTCAGCTTCTAAGGGGCTCCCCTCTGTCTCCTGGGGTTTGGCTCCTCAGATGAAGCCCCACACTGGTGATGAGCTGGGGGCTGGGGAGAGAGGCTCCTTTGAAGTCATTCTGGGGAATCCATCAGGGCACAACCAACCTAAGGCTTTCCTGTGTTACAGAAACTAGATGCTTAAGATCCCACTTTTAACATTTCTCCCACGAGAGCCCTGTGCTTGAGCCGTGCTGTTTCTTGACATTCTGGTTTTTGAAGAGGAGCTTGAATTTGAATAACGAGGCTTTGACAGGAAAGCATCTTGCCTTGTCTTCTCTCTTTGTGCTGAGACTATTCCTGTCCCTGAGGAAACCCAGCCTGGATGTTGGAGAGTGAGACAGGCTGTGCTCAGGAGCACAAGTCCAATCACTTAGGGTGCAGGTGCTCCCCTCATCATGCACCCACTTACACCACAGGGGGATCCCAGCAGCTCTTACTCATAAAGGCCACGCAAATAAGACTGGCCCAAAGGGCATTGTTACATGTCCATGTCTCACCATTATGTAATGACTAATTTACCTTAATTACATTAAACTTATAACAAACTTTTACCTCATTCTAAAGTTATTTATGCTGTTTATTCTTTTGCTCTGCACCAGCTTCTGATGAGCAATTCCCAGCTGGTTGAATAGTAGCCCATCACAGCACAGCCTGTGCTATCTGGTGTACTTAGCCCTGGAGTTTGTAATCCCCATACTGCTAACAGTCTGCCAATCCCATCAGTGCCCCAGTTATCTCATGAGCACTTTGGGGGTGTTTGTGAATCCCACACAGCTGCAGCCGGGCTGGACTCTGCTCTTCCACCCACCACCTTCCTGCAGCCACTCATGTACCTGGTTCCCACACCAGCTGTTAGAAGAGACATTCTCCCTAAACCACTCAGACTCACATTCCGTTCATGAGCCCATTAATTCCTGTTTGAGGCTTAGGGACACTGCCTGAGAAAAAGAGCTCCAGCAGCTCACAGAGTCCAAGCAGAACCAGAAATCCAGGTGGGAACAAGGAGCCCTTTGCAAAGGTCCAGTGGCCCACAGAGCTCCTCCCTCACTGGTTTCCTCCCCACGATCTCCCTGGACTGGCTTCCTGTTTTCAAAAGCATGGGAACAAGGGATTCTGCTGCCAGCAGGACCAACCTTGCCATGCTGGCCCGGATCCTTCTTGTCATTGCTGTCCTCAGCTACAGCTGCCCTGAGTGCTTTTCCCAACCCTTCTCAGTTGTGAGAGCACGTCATCACCCCAGAACCGTCTCTGGGACATTTCAATGGATGCAAAGAGCCTTCATTCTCTCATCCAAAGAGCCCTCTGCAGCTGAGCCAGCAGCATCCCTCATTCACTGGAAGTATTTCCAAAAGAGCTCCATGTTCTCCTGGGTTCCAGCAGCCAACAGCCTGGGACCTTATTTTCTCTGCCAAGTCCAGAAGTATGATAGAGGTGGGAAACACCCGAATTAGACTGGGGTGTTGTGCTCATGCCTGTGCAAAGGTATCATCCTGTGCAAAGGCCATGTGTAGGATCAGAAGCCATTTGCTACAGAATCTGCTGGAAGACTCTAATTCCTTAGGGCTGCTCTCCCCCTGGTGTTTGCACAAGCGGCCACCAGAGGGATGGCAGCCGGAGTGCTTTCATTACGTCCATAATAATTAGGATCAAAGGCTCAGGAGGCTTTGTGGGCCAAACAGCACCAGGGCAGTGCTGGGCTAATTGTTGGACTCAGTGACCTCAGATGTCTTTGCCAACAAAAATTATGATTCTATGATCGCATCCCTTACACTGTGGTACCTCGTAGCCCTCGCCTTTGGGCAGGTGGGTGCTGTACCCCCGCCCCTGGGGAGGTTGGGACCCGTCCTGTGCCCACCTGGTCCGGCCTCCAGGCTGCCCCTTGCCTCTGCTCCCTGGCTCTGCCAGTTTATCGCTGCCCAGCAGTCATCCTTCCCCTTCAGATCCCACCGGGCTCCACGAAGGACACCCTGGCACCGGGACTCTGCCGCTGGGCCTGCCCGCTCCCCCTCTGGTCCCCACAGGCTCCCCAGGGCCCCACAGGCCGCTCCTGCGGCCGCGGCCCTGGCGGCAGCGCTGGGCCCTGCTGCCATCCAGCGGCTGCTGCCCGGGGATGGAGACAGAAACTCCCCAGCACGGGGAACCCCCGCGTGTGTCCGTGTCCCCGTGTGCCGCTGCTCTCGCACGCCTCTCAGTGTCTGCACACAGGCGTCTTTGCGTCTGCCTGTGCTGTGAGCAGGGACAGGGACCTGCCCCGAACCTGCCGCACCTGCTGGCCATCACAGGTCCCGGCTCATCTCACCACCTGCAGCTGGGGACAGGTGAGCTGCAGAGGCGCGTACAGAGCAGGATGTCCTCTCCCAGAAGGATCTGGGTGGGGGACAGCACAGGTCAGCCATGTGGGTGTCATCGGAGCACAGCTGGTTCCACAACAACTCTGCAGCTGGTCGCGGGGTTTGGGATGCACCCTCCAGAAGAGAGCTCAGTGTGTGTGTCATGTTCTAGCTCCTGCCACCTACCCATCTTCCAAGGTGTGCATTCTTGAAGATGGCAAGAGAGTTTCTAGTCCCAGGATGACTGTAGGCATCTCCACGGTGGGAGACTGCCCCAACACTGATGGGACACGCAGCCCCACTCATCCCCTCCCCAAAAGCAGCACAGGGACATCATTAATTAGTGCAGCTCCTTCTCTGTGTAACTGTGAAGGACTGTCCCCCCTTGCTGCTGCTTGGAGCCCCCGACTGCCCTGGTGCAGCCAGGCCCCATTCTGCCATGGCACTGCTCCACGCCAGCCAGCTCAGCATGTGAGGATCTGGAGGTGACAGGTTTACTTTTCTGTGGTAGTCTGTTATTTTACAGTTTGTTCTTCTGTAATATTCCTTGTTATAAGTTTGTAATGGTTCGTTCCTTGTACCCCATTTGGCTTCCCTGATGGTTCAATCCTGAGTTGTTTACCCCAAGATTTTCCCACCGAGTTTAAGTCAATCCCCCTGTCAGTCTGCTTGTACCTCCCTCGTTCCCTTATCTTACCCCTGTCTGTCAAAGATAGCACGGCTTTTTACTCTGGATATTCCCTGTCCTTCATCCTTTCCTCAAAGTAAGATTGGATTGTAAGGTTTACTCCTTCCCCTTGTTGGTTTCTATTGGATAGCCCTTACCCTGCACCCCTCCCCTAATGCCTTCCTGTAGGTGAAAAGTTGTGTCCTCCCCTTTTTCCCTCCCTTCCTTAAAAGCAGTTCTTTTGCCCTCAGTTGAGGTCGCTTGTCCCTGACTCCCCTGGGGAAATAAACTTCCTTGGAACTCAACCAAGTGATCCCTCCCTATTCCTTTGCCTTGGTTCTTTGTGCTGTGCTGCTGCTGAGCCACCCAGGGCACAGCCGCCAGCCGCAGGGAGCTGTGAGCCCCTTGTACGTGCTGCCCGCCAAGAAGGTCCCTGCACACACCCGGGGCTGCCCCTCGAGGCTGTGTGTCAGGGAGTGAGCGGCCAGGGAACATCTCCCTGTGACCACAGCAAGGCTGTGCCGCCTCTCCCTGGCCAGGCTGTGAGCGGGACCGTCCCCACAGACCCCGCACCGAGACACACTGGGGCAGGCAGCTGGAGCCACAGGTCAGTGCTCGATTCCTGCAGCCAGAACGGGCCCAGCTCATCTCCACAGCTTGGCCAGCCTCCATCTTCATCCTTGACCATAGAAAACTTGGCACGGGCAAGACTTTGTCCACTCACCTGGCCATCCACTGGATAAGCATTGAGCACGACTAAATTGTTAAATTGCCATAAAGCAACTTTATTGATATTAATAAAGCCCACATTTCTGCGGTCACTCGAGTGAGTGTTTCAGGCAGGATTTACTGTGTGGCAGATCCTGGTACTGCTACAGCTGGGCAGCCCATCAGCGGTGTTTAATTAAAGTCAGACTTGGAAATTGTAACCATGGCTTTTCTGCTTCTGCTTTGTGATAAGTTATAATCTCTTCTGTAAATTAACACTTAAAATGTCTCCCATAAATTAACAAGCGTAGGGAAGAAACGATCCCAAAACTGCAGGGGCTTTCCAGAGAAATGAATTGCTTTGCAGGGATGATTATTTTTTAGTATCCCAAATTAGGTGTTTTTGGAAGCCCAGCTGCTGTGTCACACCTCCTCCGGCAGCAACTTTTGACACTGAGGCTTTTCCACCTTCACAGGAGAAACTGAAGGATGGAGGCACTCATCAACCCCAGGAGAGGGGTGGGGGGGATTATTTTACACTGAGCCTTGAGCAAACACCAATCCCTGCCTGGTGCCAGCATGCTGTGAGCACGGGGCAGATGGGGACTGAAAGAGAAGCTCCTGTATCTTCGAGGGTGGCCACAGGTGAGGGCCAAATCAGGCACTGCTCCACAGACCTCCAGGGCAAGAAGGTCTCCAAGGCTGCCTACCTGCTACATGACCACCATGGGAATTTGAGGACAGGTATAGGAGACTGGGCAAAAGAAATGGGCTGAGGGAAGGGTCTGAGCACGGTGGCGTCCCCAGAATCCCTCCAGACAAGGCTCAGAGTCTGAGGGCCTGCTTGGTACCCAGCCAGGAGGAGCCAGGACAGTCCAAACAAACATACCTGCAGCCCACTGTGCTCCCATCGTGTGACCCTTCAGTCCCCAGAGGTGAGCCTGGAGGGGGATGTGTCTGCTGCACCTCCAGCAACATGCCAGGCAGCCCTGCCAGAGGAGTGCGACATCACCACTCTGTGGTGGCACCAGTAATGGGTTTACCTGCAGGACCAGCAGGTGCCAGGCAACATCACCTCAGGCTAAATCCACTGCTGCTGCTCTGAGCTGGCAGGGTGGGTGTGTTGGCAAGTCCTAAGGCACTAGCACACCCTGCTCCCCCTTCCCCAAAAGGGCTGAAAAGAGGGACTCACAGCCAAAAGCACTTCTTAATTCAAAACGTTCAAAACTGGAGTTTATTGCTGTGGGGAGGCAGGTAACAAGTCTTGGGGGAAAGATGTAATGTCTCATTGAATATTTGTACATTCTTTCAAAAATAAGATATTCCTGGTACTTGCCATGACTACCAACACCAGCTGGAGCACGGAGAAGCCCCACAGAGGTGAGGATGAGGAAGGGAAGTATGCACACACACATACACTCGTGCCTGGGAGGCTGTGTGCTCCTGAGTCCGCTGCAGGAAGGAGGGATGGCTCCCACCACCTCGTGTATCCTCTGCAACAACTCAGCTGCCCCATCTGCACCTCACCTGGGATGATCCTAGTGGGGTCCAGCATCCCGCATCCCACACCCTGCCATCCCACCTCCTCCCCAAGCCTCCACCATGCCCTGTGTCCTCTGTTCCAGTGGTGCAAGAGCCAACAGCTCTGGGGCCCTCTGGGTTCATTTCACCTGGGCCAAGCAGGAACCGAACACCAGCGAGGGGAGCAACCTCCCTGACACCTGGGAACGTGTTGAGAATCACAGGCTAGGAATGAAGGCAGGAAAGTGGGTAGGTGCAAAGCTCCAGGCATAGGAGACAGGGGCATTACCTGTGGGTGGCACAACAGGTGGCTCATCACCCACAGCCACTGTGGGCACCCAGGGAGGGCTTTTCACTGTGGTATGGCATGTCTAATTGCATCCATAGACTTTATTCCCCTGGCATAGCAATTCTTCCCCACCAGAGGGAAGCATAGGCTATTTTACAAAAAAAAATTTAAATCTGAAAATGCCCAAACGACCAGTGTGGCTCCATCCCTACTGAACCTCTACCCCAAACCTCACCTGTCCTTTGCAGGGAGTGCCCCCAGTCTCAAACCACGGGCAGAGATTGCTCAACTCCAAACCCCAATTTCCAGACAGGCGAAGTGGCACAGGGCTGAGCCCTGCCTGCCCACGCCAGGCTCTCCCAGCAGCACCCACACTCCTGGGTGCCATAATGATTTCAATACTCCCCCAGTGCATCCCTGCAGCTCCTATGACCCTTTGCTGCGCTCCTCACAGAGCTTGAAGATGGTTTTTCGATGCCAATTAGTGCTTGCCATGCGGATGAACAGCAAGTTTTACCTCTTTGTTGCCAGACAACCCCAGGCTTTCATCAATCCCGTGGAAATGCCAGCTTGGTTTTAATCTCTCCTCAGTGAGCTGAAAAGCCTTGTGTTGGAATAGCTCACTACTCTCTGTCTCAGTAGGAAATGCCCCTGGACAATTACCATTGTGCCCAGGGCCTCTCCCAGGGCTGTGTGAGTCCCCATGCCAAAAGGAGAGCAAGGAGCCCCACATGCCACAGGTTGCCTTGGCCCAGGCTGTCAGGATATCCTACATGATTTACTGGAGTGTCACACAGAGAGAAACCATCCCAGCCTGGCCTGGTTCTGCATGACTCACCATCACTGCCTGGGAAGAAGGCTCTGCACTGTTTGCCCTTGGTAGGAGCACGGTGTCCCTGCAGAATCCTCAGAGCCTGGGCACAGGGGAAAATGCAGCTCATATGGGTCCCAGAGGAGAAGCAGTAGCTCTGCATTCCTGGGGAATAGTCCAGGTGGGACCCCCCAATAACAGAGTGGCAACAGCTAGAGGCATCCCCAGCCCACTCCTCTGCCAGCTGCAGATCTCTGACTGCCCCACACATGAAGCTCGTGTGGCCCCACGCACAGGGGAAAGAGCTGCTCTGGTGCTCAGGGGAGCTGCCCCACACACTGCTCTGCACCACCTCTGGGGCGGCTCATCCCCTTCATGGAGGCTCCAGGTGACTGAGCCTGCTGGCTCCCCATCCCTCTGCAGGCAGGAAGGCAGAGCCACTGGCACCAGCCCTGGGGGCTGCCCCGATCTCCCAGGGGTGCTGCAGAGCTGGGGACAGGGTGTCTGTGGAGCACTGGGGAAAGCGGGACTAAAGAAAGGCAGGCAGCTCCCCACGCTGGGCAGCAATACCTTCATGTCCCACACAGCCTCCTGGCTCCTGTTGAGCTCGGGGGGGGCAGGCAGACAGGACCCCTCCTCAGAGCCACACGTGGCCCCCAAGACTGCAACCCCCCGTCTCCCCCCTGGCTGGTGACTTACGTCAGGCAGCAGATGGATCCTGTGCCCAGCAGGCTGGCATGGGGGTGGCACTGGCGGTGCCGCAAATACCGCGGCTGCTGACGGCGCTGGTTATTCTTAGCACCCGTGGAGGCGCAGGGGGCTCGCCTGGCAGGGGGCCTGGCACTGGTGGGCTCCCCTGGAGCAGATGGCCCAGCGGCATGAGCCAGCTCTCACCACCTCACCAACGGGCGAGGAACAGGGAAGGCAGATTGCACCCAGAGCCCTGCCTGGCTCTGAGCCAGATGCAGCAGGGTCTTTGAGGAGCAGAGGTGATCTGGATACCACCTGAGAACAGGACAGGGTGCTGCCTCTTCTCTCCACTGAGAGGGCCTTCCCAAAGTGAGCACTGGGGAGAGGAGCTGTGGCTGGGGGACCTGAGCAGGCACCAGACAGACAGATGGCACATGGCTGGGGACATTGCTGGCACAGGGCTGGCTGCACCCAGGCCCCCACAGCCCCACACATTCCCCCTGTTCTCTCCTTCCCAGTCCACTACCCCCTCTTGTCCAGGGGGCTGCAGGAGAAGTCGAGGCAGGACTGGAGTCCCTGCCCTGAGCTGGGAGCAGAACCCCCTGCATTTCAGCCAGGGGTAGGGAATCCCGTTCAGAGCTGAGGGGTTAACATGGAGCCCCTTTGAGTGCAATAGGCTTCTGGGCAAAAGCTGTCCCTGCCCTGCCCCACAGCCAGCTGAGTCCTCACTCTCTCCAGCATGCTACCCTGTGCCAGTTGTGGCTTAGGGCTGCAGTGACATGTGTGAGTGTGGAGCACCGTGGGTGCCCTTGAGGGAAGCGGGTGTGCAGAAACTAGCACTGTCCCAGTCCCATGAACAGCAGGACCCAAAAAGGCCAGAGCTAAACATAGGAAACCTACTTTCCAGCTGCCACCACTAGCTGATCACCTTGAACCAGGATGTGGCTCCCGGATCTGGGGCTTTAGAGAGCTCATCGTGGCTTGCACATGAGGAGGTGGTAGCCCATGATTGTGCGCTGGCTGCTGATGAGGAGCAAGGAGCTGATGGCTGGGCAACAGCCCCGAGCCCTGTGTGGCAGCTCTGGTGCCACTGGGTGGGCGTGGGCGAGAAGGCACAGCCAGAGGGCACAAGGAGCCTGGAGGAGTCACCGACCTGGGCCGAAGCCACCTCCAGCACCGTCGGGGCCCGGGGCAGAGCCGCTGGGGGAGCTGGGGCCGAGGAAGGGGTGCCAGCCCTGAGCTCGCCCTTCCCTGTGTGCCCACGGGATGGCAGCAGCCTTCCGCGGGCCCGCGGGCACCCACCCACACCGTGGGGCTCCGCTCCGCCCGGGGCGCAGCTCGCGGGGGCCGCTCTGAAACTCAAAGGATGGAAGAAATTTCAGCGCCCTCCTGTTTCCCTGGGTCCTCGCAACAATGGGGTCACCAGGAACCCCCCTCACTAGCCCCTGCCACAGGGCAGATGGGTACGACTCAATTCCCTTCCTTCCCTCATCGTCCACAAGACAGGCTGAGGAAGCACCTCAAAAACAGCCCTCAGCATCCACCAGCGCATAGAAGGAGAGGACACTCCTGGAGCAGCTTGTGGGTTGTCCGTCCTTTAGGAATTCACCTGTTTTCAGCATCATTCCAGGGCTGACAGTTTCCCCCGCCCACACTTGGAGCCCAGGCTGGTGCCGCCTCCAGCGGGAGTCGGATCCCGCCGGTCGCCAGGTCCGATGGGGTCTGGCATGGGAAACCCTGCCCGAGTTCACCGTGGCCACTATCCCAGCTGTGGATCTGGGAGTCTCATGACTCTCCAGGTCACTAATGGCCTGGAAACTGCTTCATCCTCATGGCATGCATCTTCCTTCTTCGTGCTAAGCAGAGAACAGGAATGTTGGTTGGACGCTCCCACCACTTCTACCCCGTTAACAACGCCGGTGGGCACTGCGCTGCCACCGGGACCTCTGCTCTTCAAGTGCTCTAGTGGCTTTCCCGGCCAGATTTTGACCTGGTTTACCTCTTATCAATCCCGTGCCCTTCAGACGTGCTGCAATCCTCCTATTGCTGCTTCCTGCAGCTCCTTCCGCCAGCCCTTTTGCAACCCTGCTGTACAGACCCACCTGCCGTCCCTACATCCTGCCTGCCCCTGGCGGGCTTCCCCAGCCTGCCTGCTCCTCCCCTTGGCAGCTCTGCTTCCTTGGACCCTTGCCCAGCCCTTCCCCACCTGCTCCCAGCTGCTCATCTCTCTCAAGGGTGAGGGCTACCTGGGCTGGTCCCTGGGGCTCACTGACCACCAGCCCAACCTCGCGGCCTCCCTCTCACCCCATCTCTGCACTTCTTCAAAGCCAGTACCTTGTGACCTTCACGGATCTCATTCCCAGGGTCCTGGGCCAGTGGTCCCCACCTCCCTGAGGTGTTGTCCCATACCCCAGCCCCACCAGGACAGCACCATGTGCTCCAATCACTCTTCACTCTTCACTAGCCCCCAGTGCGGTTCAGTGGTGGCAGAAATGTTCACCCTGAGATGCAACAGTGCCAGGAAGCCACTTCTCCTCCTCCTAGAAGTCCCTTTTCCCCTCGCATATCCCCGACCCCCAGGCATCTGCCGAGACTCTCAACGTGCCCAACATCCACAGCCCCCAGGCTTCGTGCGTTCCATTCATGCCTGGCTTGGCTTCGGAAGAGGCAGCTCTCAGACGTTCCCAGCAGTGAAGCCAGGTCCTTCCTGGCTTTTCCTCCCATCCTGGGACCTTTAATCCCCTTTTTCCTATTTCCTGTCCCGTCTCCGGGGCCATGCGGGCTGCCCGCACCAATGCTTCAGGGAGTGATGCCGCGGGCAGCGCAAGCCTCCTCAGCGCCCGCGCCACCCCCGGAAAGAACAGAGCGGGGCGAGGATCCCCACCGGGAAAGGCGCACCGGGCCCTTCGTCACCCCACGTCACCTCAGGTTACAATTGGCCGGCTTTTCCCGGCCCCAGGCGCGGGGTGGGTGCGCTGCCGGGGAACGGCGGCTCGGGGCGGGCGGAGAGCGGCGGGGCCGGGGCGGAGCGGCGAGGAGCGGAGTGGAGCGGAGGCAGGATGCGCGGGGCCGGGCCGGGGCGGAACCGGGGCGGGCGGAACGGGGACGGGGCGGAGCGGGGACCGGGCGGAGCGGGGGTGGGGCAGAGCGGGGCCGGGAAGGAACCGGGGCGGGCGGAGCGGGGGCGGGGCGGGGCCGGGGCGGGGCCGGGGCGGGCGGAGCGGGGCCGGGCCGGGGCCAGGGCGGGCAGAACGGGAGAGGGGCGGGCAGAACGGGAGCGGGGCGGGGCTGGGGCGGGGCCGGGGCGGAGCGGGGCCGGGCCGGGGCCGGGGCGGGCGGAGCGGGGCTGGGGCGGGGCCGGGGCGGAGCGGGGCCGGGGCGGGCAGAACGGGAGCGGGGCGGGGCCGGGGCGGGCAGAACGGGAGCGGGGCGGGCGGGGGCCGCTCGCGGCGCTCGGCACCGGGCACGTCCTGCAGCCGCTCGCCCTCCGCGGCCCCGGGAGCGGCCCCGGCGCCGCCGCCGTGGCCAGGCACGGGGCCCCCCGGGATGTCCTCGTCGCCCACGGAGGAGTGCCGGTCGCCCGTGGGGCTGGACTGCTGCAGCTGCTGCCTGGATCTGGCCAACCGGAGCGGGCTGGAGGAGGGGGCCGGGGGCGAGAACAACAACCCGGGCAGCCCCACCGTGAGCAGCTTCCGGCAGCTGCGGGAGCAGCTGGTCCGACAGAACCTCAACACCGACAAGCTGAGCTCCATCATGCGCCAGGACTCGCTGGAACCCGTCGTGCGGGACCCCTGCTACCTCTTCAACCAGGGTATCTGCAACAGGAATATCGACCAGACCCTGCTCTCCATCCTCCTCCTCTTCCACAGGTGGGTGTCACCGCCAGGAGCCCGGGAGCTGCCGGGGGCCGGGTGCCCCGGGGCAGCGGGCTCGGAGCTGGCAAGAGAAGGGGACTCGTGTGACCCCGGGGCCCGGGGGTGTCGGCGGCGGTGGAATCTGGGTGGGGAGAGGCCGCGTCTGGCACGGAGTCCGTGCGTGGTGCCAGCCCGTCCCGGGGTGCGGGTCCGGGTGGCTTTGCTCTGCCGTGGCTGTCTTGTGGTGCCCTGTGTGTGCCGGGCAGTGACAACAGCCCCCAGCTGTGTGTCTTGGCCGCTGGACCGTGTGCTCATCTCCCTGGCTACCTCTGTCCACACAGACAGTGCCCGCAGGGGCATGGATAGTGTCCAGCGACAGACAGGCATCGGCCCCATCCTGCGTGGAGAGCGCAGCAGGTTCCTTGGGAAGCAGCTGTGCTGCCTCGAAAGCCATCTTGAGTGTCACTGAGAGCCTGGGTAGGGAGTCTGCGAGTCCCAATGCCAGCTCCTGTCCTTTCAGCGGCTCCCCTGGCCCTCACCGGAGTGGACACAGGTTTGGCCTGGAGTGGTGCTTCCCGTGCCTGGAAAGTGGCTCTGCCCTGCCCGAGCTGGTCTCGGGGTTGCTCTGGGCAGGCTGCCTGTGTCCCCCAGCTGAACTGCTGGGGGCTGCTCCCATCCATCCCCCGGCAGACTGAAGAGGCAGGACTGCGGGGTCTGCCCTGCTCCCTCCTCCAGCAGTGAGAACAGAGGAGGCTGAACGGGGGTCCTGGGGGCTGCCACTCTGGAGGCTCCCCAGCCCTGATGAGCTGAGCCCCAGAGGGGAGGAGTGGACAGAGCTGTCTCAGGTCCTGCACTGGCGCCGTGTGGGGCTGGCTCTGGTGACACCCTGTGTGGGAGCAGTCTGTGTGAGGGCTAGCGGGTCTGGGGCTCCCCACTTCAGCCCGAGAGAGCTGAGCTGTGCCAGTAGTGCCGCAGGTGCCCGAGACTTCCAGTGTCTTCAGCAGGTGGGACACATCCACGACCCTGAGGAGACCTGTGGCCCATCGGTGCCTCGGGTACAGATGTCTGCCTGGCTGGCACGGCGGGCAGCGGCTCTGGGGCTCGCTGCTCCGCCACGGGTGGGTGCTGCGCCCGGGGAGCGGCACCCAGGCGTTCAGAGACACCTCAGCATCCCCTTCCCCGCACACGCGGCGTGGGCGCGCTCCCGGGCAGCGCGGCAGCGGGTGGGCTCACACGTGGCTGCCCCACGCGTGTGAGCCGCCCCGGCGCGCTCCCGCCTCCTCGCCCGGCAGCGTCTGACGCCGAGAGCTGCTGCCTCGAGCCGGCCCTGCTCTTCCTGCACTTACATAACGCCGAGCTGCCGCTCAGGTGGGAAGGGAGGAGCTGGGACACCTGCCAAGGCGCTGGTGCCTGGCCCGGACGGGGAGCAGCGAACCTGCCCCGCTGAGAAGGAACAGGAGCGAGAGGTTCCCCTCCTCCCCGGGAGGCTGCAGCAAGTTGGCACCGCGGGTGAAGGGGGAAGCAAGACCTTGTCCCTAGCACGGGCTACCAGGGCTGGGGTCAGGGCCGAGCACCTGGACGGCTTGCTGGGGCAGTCGGTGACAGTGCCTGTGGGCCAGAGGCCACTGATACGGGCACTGCAGGCTGCTTTCAAACTCATCGCTGCTGGAGCAGCACCTGTGGTGCTCCTGGTGAGGCGGGGAGTGGGCAGAGATGCCAAGGGACAGGGATTTCTCGCTGTCAGTGTGCCTTAGCATTCCTTGCTGCCTGTCTTCCATGCCCTGTTGTGTGATGTGTCCCAAGAAGCTCCATGCATTGTGTTTGTCACGGGCTGTGCTGTGCTGTGGTGCAAAGCTGTGTCCCTCTGTCATGCCCGGTGTCCGGGCACCTCGGTGCAGAGGCTGCCTGGGTGATCCCCTGCCACCCCTAGGTGGCACAGCACGGGGGAGCTGGGTGCATGGCCCCGGGCACTGGAGCTAGGTGTGCCCACACCTGTGTTTGCAGTTGTTTTGCTCCAGCCTGAACTTTCTCCTTCTGGGGAATGAGCCAACACATCCAAGAGGAGATAGCATACACAGCGGAGGATTGTGGGTGCCAGAGGAACACCCCGATAACATGCCTGATAAGGGCACCCTGCTGCTGGCACCAGGGAACCCAAACCATTCGGTGCCCATGGTTTTGGCTGACGTGCTCCTGCAGCAGCACAGGAGGAGGGGAAAGATGTGTGGATACACATCCTCGTATGTAGCTGACATCCAGGACAGCATGGGATGCCCAAGATCCTAAACCCAGAGTTGAGTCTGGCTCTGGGCCTGGCTGGAGACAACTCAGTTAGGGTCAGATCAGTGCTGGGCTTCTCAGACAACACGCATTTCAGCATGACTAACCTGTCTCTGGGGGTTTCTCTGGCTGCGTGGTCCCTGCCAGGCTCTCCATACCCTTTGCTCACAGCAGGGATATTGTTAGGGATGCACAAGGAAGGCATGGTCTGGACCAATTGCCTCCAGGGCTCATGCTCCTGCAGAAAGCCCTGCTGTTTCAGGAGTGCACAGGATCCTGTGCAGAAAGGGCTTCTCCCCACCGTGTCCTCACACAAACTGCCTTCCAGGGAAGTCTCAGCAGTGCTGAGGGGCCATGCTCCCATGGAAGCACCAGGTGCAGGGAGGGCAGCTGCCACCACCCTGGCTGGGCACACCTTCTCCCTGCAGGAGCCAGTGAAGTGGGCAGAAAGCTGTCCCTCTGTAATGCCTCTTTGCCATCCCTTTGTAATGCCAACGTTATCCCAGACCCAAACACAAGCCCAACTGAGTGTAGGCCAGGGGAGCAGGCCATGACCACATGGCACCTTTTCCTGGGCCAGGTGGCTGAGGGGAGCCAGGGGGTGGGAGGAGGTTGGCCCTGCAGGGAAGCAGCCCCCTGGGTGTGTGCTAGCCCGTGATCCAGGCAGGACCTGCCTGGCTCTGGGTGGGAAGAGGAGGCACACACCAGCCACTCCTAGGCAACAGCCTGTGCCCATCCTGCTCCAGGCTGTGAGGGGACACCTCTGCATAGCCACAGCATCTGTAGGCACTGCCAGAGCTGCTGCCCAATCCAACAGGTTGGGCAGTGACCCATCCTTTGGTCTGAGCTGTGAAAGCAGCTGAAGGAGACTTTCTCCCGGGCCTGGGCAAGCCATGGGAGTCATGGGGAGGCAGGGAAGCTCTGTGTGAGGGGTGGGGGAAGCACGAATTTGGGCAAAGCAAGGGCAGCCCTGCCTTTCCCAATGTAAGGGCAGGCCAGCAAGCAAGAGCCGCCAGGGCAGCAGTACCAGAATGGCATTTGTGTCACAGCACCACTTGTTCCTGTCTGTCGGGTGTCACTTTGCAGCAGCAATGCAGGAGGAGAGCAGCCAGGGCATAAAGGGCATCCCGAGGTGGCAGGGCCAGGGCAAGCATTCCAGCTGGTCGAGTGGGCTGAAGCAACAAGGACACATTGATGGGGAGAGGGGCCATGAGTGAGCATGAGAGAGGTGTGGGTGTAGGACCAAGCTGCGCTACTCTCCTTCTTCTGGCCCTGGGACAGCTCTGAGCTCTGCCATGGAGGGGGCCAGGAGGGTCCCCGTGCCCTCCAGAGCCGTGCACCAGGGCTTTCTTTGCTCTGCTCCCACACGACAGAGATGCACATGGCCTCACCTGTGGCCTGCAGTGTTGGTTGCAAGCCTTGCACACCACTGAGGTGCTGGGGAGATGTTGTTTCAGTGGCGGGGAGTAGCTTGTACTGCTGGGAGGTGCTTACTTTGGCATACCCAAATGCTGCCACCCTCGGGAAGATGCCAGGCAGGCAGCTGGCTCAGCTTGGTCTCCACCATGGGCGTCTCAATACCTTGGGACCCCCACCCCATGGCCCAGCAGACCAGGCTCACAGGGGCTGTGCCACAGCACGCTGGGCTGGCAGCAGCCTGTGCCATGCCATGCACCATGCCTGTCCCTGCCTGCTCCTGCAAGACCCAGCTCCCTCCAGAAGGATATTCTCAGCACTCTCTGGAGCACAGGAGAGCCACGCTCAGCCCCTCCAGCCCCTTGGGAGGGAATCATTTGCCCCTGACCACAAGGCTATGGCCAAGGGGGCTGGCACAGCTGAGCCAGTCTGGTGATGCCAACGTCAGCTTCCCAGCAGCCTGTCGTCTTGGTTCTCTGGGGATTCTCCAGCACTACCCATCTGCTAGGGCAGGCATTTGGCTCTGCACAGGCAGAAGTAGCTGTCCCAAGGTGAGGCAGGGATGACAGCATGGCCCTATGGGGAAAAGGCTGGACAGGATTTTTTCCAGCTTTGAACTGTAAAGATGAGGAAGAGCTTGGAGCTGAAGGAGGCTGCAGGGCTCTGCCCTGATCCCAGCATCATGCCCCCTCTCTCCAGCATCACATTATCCTTTCCTGGTGAGACACAGCCTGATCCGGGACAGTCTGTGCTGGGACCTGACGCCACCTCCTTGGCCACTGCCCAGCACAAAGAGGGTTAAAGCTGACTCTGTATTTTGGGGAAGCATCGTGACCTGCATGGGACCAAAGGGCTTGGAAAGGCTTGGGATATATGTTGTCAGAGCCTGGCAGCTGTGTGTGTGCCCAGGGGACGTGACCATGTATGGGTCCGTGTGCTTTACGTGCACTGCCAAGGCCAGTGAGGCTCCAGGTGGATCCTGCCCTTGGGAAGGACTGAGGCCCTGTTGGTAGAGGGCAGAGAATCACAGAACCCATTAGGTTGGCAAAGACTCCTGAGGTCATCATCTCCAACTTTACCCCAGGGTGTGTGCTGGGGGAAGAGGGCTGGAGAGGCGAGAGAGGCTACAACCCATCCCGATGCTTTGCAAATGAGCTCTGAGTTATATTTATCCAGGTGCTGAGCGTGGCTGGCTTTGGGACAGGACATCATCCTCTGTCTGTGTGCTGCGTTTTATATATATATTTGAGGGGGCTTTTGCTGCAGAACAACTGTAGCGGCAGAGAAGAAACTCTGGGCCCTTCAGACTCCAGGATCAGTCCTTGCCTCACCTGCAATTCCCTGGGGATGGCAGCCCTGTCCAGATTGGCAGAGGGTGGTGGATGCCATGGGGCAGGACAAGACATTTCCACGTCCTTTAGTGAGACCATCACAGTGATATGCCTGTGACAAGGAGCAGGACTGCTCCGGGTGGTTTGGAGGCAGGGGGTGTTCTCAGGCCGTTCCCAAGGGTCGGCACAAGCGAGGTGATGGCTGGCTGCTGAGGTTGGGCACACAGAGAGCCTCGGCAGCACCACAGGTATACATCCTGCCAGGAACCGATTGTCTTTCACGTTGTTATTGTTCTGAAATGTCAGTGACGGCAGGGTTTCAGTGAAGGTCCTGATTTGAAATGCCCGGGATTCCACGCAAAGGCCAGGCAGGGTATTAATAACCGTCTCTGCTGGAGCCGTGCTGCCCTCCGTGTCCTTGCCTGACCTGCTGTGGGTGCCAGCCGAGCTCTGCCCCAGCCCCTGCTCAGCTCTGCGGGGCTGGGCTCCAGCTGTCCCTCGGCTATTGAGGGGCTGCTGGGGCTCCTGCTGGGGCTCCCCTCGAGCGTTGGGCCAGGCAGGAGAGCGCCAGGCTCCAGCACCTGTGGAAGGGGCCAGAGAAGGGCTTGAGGGGTTCCATGACAGAGCTTATTCTGGGCTGGAAGAGCAGATTTGGGTAGCGTGGGGTGTGCTGCACAGCTCCCGCAGCTCCCCTGCCTCCGTCCTCATTACATAACGAGCTGCCTCCCAATTAGTGAGCGGGCACTCCTGCACGCCGCAGGGCAGCAGCTGCCAGCACCTAGCAGGGCTCTGGAGCGCCTGCTCCTGCCTGAAAAGGGGCCTGGGATTGGTTTTGGAGGATGCCAGAGGCCCAGCTTTGGGGTTCCTCTCTGGGCTGAGGATCCCTGCAGAGCTGAAGGAGGGGCTGGGGGGCAGAGCCCGGGCTGGCAGCCCCTGCCTGCCTGCTGTGGGGTGCGAGGGCACTGCCAGCCCCCGTGCTGTGGGAGGTGCCTTCAGTGCTGCAGCCACCTATGCTCTATCCCCACTGCCCTGAAAGTGGACCCGAAAAGAGCACCCAGGCCATGGAGGTGATGCAGCTGGGGCTCTCCAGGATGACCCAGTAAGCTCAGAAGCAAGGACAGGTCTGAGTTCAGAGCCGTGGCTGGCAGGAGCGCCGGGGCAGGGCACAGGTAGGCAGGGAGCGATAACACTGAGTTCAGTGACAGCACTCCAGCCCGGCCCCTGGGTGTGAAACACTTTGCTCTGCAGACAGATTTGTGGATTAAAGCTCTGCCAAGGGTTCAGCCTGCAATCCTCCCTGGGGCTGGGCATCCCTGGTCCATGGGAGCCGGTAGCATGGTGGAGGTTAGCTGCACTGCCCCAACAGCTGGCGTGGTGCTCAGAGAAAGCTGCAGGGTTTTCACTGGGCTGTGCCATGCCTGGCACTCTCACCTCAGCACTTGGCAGCTGTGGGACCCTTTGGGGGGAGCAGTGAGGTGCGAGGGTGCCCCACAGTGCCTGGCAGGGTACCCACCGGGGTGTCTGCACTGGCTTGGCAGCAGCAGCACGGGGCTGGTGTTGACAAACACCAGCAAGGCAGGATGTTTGGCCACAGGATCCAGGGCTGGTAACAACCCAATGAGCCTTTTTTCCTCTTCCTCTCCTATACCAGCATGCCTGGGGAAGCTGTGATTCTGGGGGCTTCCAACATGGTGAGAAGGGAACTGGGTTCTCTCTGGCTTCCAACATGGCTGAAACTGGGTCCTCTCTACCTCCCCTCCTCACACTGCTGCTGGGAGGCACCTCCTGCTAGGGGCACAGGAGGAAGAAGAGGGTCTAGAGACAAAGTTAAAGAAAAATTGCAGCTCTCAGCAGGCTGGCTGGAGGGTGTGCACTCGCGTGCTAGAAAAAAACAGAACTGGGAGTACAGCCAAGTACCTTTATCAGAGGAAGCAGTCAGCCCCACAGCTGGACACAGGAGCCTACCAGGGCTCCTTCCACCACCCCACACTGCCTCCAGCCTGACAGGTTGGAGGAGTCTCCACACCGCAATCCCTACCCATGCCTGCTGCCTGGTGGGCTGGGTCACCTGTGTCCCCTGCCCGTGGCCACAGAGCTCACTCTGCCTCCATTGGGCACGAAGGGAAGGAGGACATGTTCCCTGCCAGCCTTCCCAAGGGTAGCTTCCCTCTGGCCTTCCCTGACTGAAACCGTCTCTGGGCTTCCCCAGCGTGGCAGGGGCCACCACCTCTGTATGGGCTGCACGTGACTCTGGTGTGCCCTGGCTTAGGACTGGGACCAGGCAAGGCCACCAGCACCAGCTCTGCAGGCAGGGGGTGCATCCTTGCCCAGGCACGTCCAGGTGTGCCCAGGAGGGGTTACCTGCTGTTCTGGAGCAGCATGTGCCCTGAGCTGGGGGATTTGTGACCCCTCCAAGGCTCTGATGGGCATGACCTGGGTCCCCATGTCACAGGGCTCCTGGTTGCATGGGGCTTCTGCGTGTCTCACACAGTTCCTAGGAGGCACCAGCTGAGCTGGAGGGTAGTCCCAGGCCTCAGGGAGCAGCTCAGCCAGGGAATCCCCAGGAGGGGGAAACCAAGATCTGGACAACCGGTGTGCTCTGGCAGTGCTAGGCCCACAGCCTTGGGACTGGCACAAAAGTCCCACGCCAGTGCCACAGGGCAGGCAGTTGCTGTTCAGGATCCTGGGATTCCAGGGCAGACTCAGCTGCCTGTTTGCCCCTGGGCAGCCCCTAGCACTACCTCTCCTTTCCCAGAACCAGGATGGAGCTGCTGCACAAGACCTGGAGCTCCTTGGCCCTGTCCCACAGCCAGCCCTTCCTGCCAGAGGCACCCACAGGCCCCAGCCATCACCAGTGTCCCCAGCCACACTCCCCCCGTTCCTGCAGGGCATGGTAGGGATGCCCTGGTGCTGGCATTCCCAGCCCCTTGGCTGGTACCACCACAGTTGCACGATTTGGGGCTGTGACAGGCAGAGTTTTCTTAGCTATGTTTGCAAGCAGTAGCTTTTCCTCTCCCACTCTGCTCTGACCCTTGGAGCAGGAGATCTGGCTCTGCAGAGCAGCCTGGGCAGCCTTGGCTCTGCGCCTTTCCCAGTTTGCTCTCCAGTGTCTCTGAGGCCAGGCTATAAACATTTCCCACGCCTCAGACCCTCTGAAGGGCCTTCCTCCCATTGAGCTGAGTCCTTGGGAGAGAGCAAGCCAGGAAAAGTGCCACGGAGCCATGAGCACAGCCTGGAGCAGGGGGAGAGCCAAGTCTGAGGAGCCAGGGCTGCTCCTGAAGCCCCAGCCACCCCTCCAGCTCCATTGGCCACTACCAGGACAGGAGCATCCTTCGGTGTGTGGCTCTGCAGTGCCTGGAGCAGGTCCAACACACGGGGCTCAGTACAAAAGCACAGCTTGTCCCCGGGGCTGTGAGGAGAGGGCACGTCCCCTGACCCACAGCACTGTGCAGGTGCAGGATGCCAGGCAGCAAGAGATAATCCCCTCATCCTCCTCCCTGTCACCCCTTGCTCCAGCCTGGCGGAGCTCTCTGGTGGCTGCAGAGCTCCAAGTCCCATTGCTGGGGAGGGGATTGTCACTTTATGTCACCCAGTAGCGGGGCTGGCACCTTCTGGGCTGAGGCACAGGCTGTGTAAGGGCTGAGGGGCTGCTGGCAGCTTTGGGGTGTCCTGCAGGGCCACTGCTGGGGTGATATCATCATTGGCTGGTGTCACCACCTCTCCTCACTGCTTGGTGACAACTGTGGGTGCTTTTTTCCCCAGAGAGCACAACAGTTAGTGTCACAACTGCCCTGTATTGCGGCTGCTGTCACTGTTACCAAAATAACCACAGGCACGAGCCGGGCCCAGCCTGATGACCCTCCTGTCACTGTGTGCAGATGCAGGAGCTGCCATGCTGCTGCCTCAGGGATGCAGTTCCCACCACTGGCCCCTCTTGCCCAGCCTGCTCCAAGCGCCCATCACCGGTGCCATGGGGTAACTGGGACCTCCATGGTGACCTGCTCCTTGGGAAGAGCAAGGTGGGTGTTGCCCACCCTGCTGTGCTTGGAGAAGCAGGAGCAGGTGATGGGAGAGGAGGTGGCTGCTAGCAGCCTGTGCTAGGAAAGGGCCCCCCCAGCACTTGGGATGCAGCTGGAGCCCCGTGTAGGACCCTGCTGCTGTGGGGGCATTGGGGCAGCTCAGAGGAGCTCCTGGAGAGAGCTGGCACCAAGCAGGATCCGGCAGAGCTGGGAGCTGCTGCTCGCACTGTGGAGGTGGCAGCAGGGCTGCAGGTGACGCCTGAGCGCTGGGGGTGCCCTCCCGCTGTGCCCTGTGCCCCTGGCAGGGTGTGCAGACAGGGCTGGGCACGGCTGTTAGTCAGGACAGCGTGTGCAGGGGGTGCCAGCAGCGCTCGTGCATCTTCACGCAGAGCAGCAGCACAAAGTGCGTGTCACAGAGTCACAGAGTCACAGGTCAGAAAAGACCCTCAAGATCATCAGCTCCAGGTGATGATCTAAACTAACGTGCTCGCACATGTGTGCAAGCAGGGTGCACTAAGGTGCACATGCATGTGCAGGGTGTGCCCCTGTGTGCAGAGCACACGCTCGTGTGGGCTGCAGACACACGTGTGCACGCAGGGGACGTGGGCGTGTGGCTGTGCTGTGTGTGCACGCACATGTGCAGGCAGCACTTGCTTGTAGGGGCTGCAAGGTGCACCCTGGTTGTGTGCACCCCACTACACGCTCAGGAGCCCCCACGTGAGTGTGGGGCTGCGAGGGGGCTGCAGCCCCCTGCCCAGCCTGATCACCTGCGTAGGGATCCCCCCATTTAACTGAATGCCAGGAAAGAAACTTCTGCTTCTTCAGCCTCCAGGGCATCCCTTGCTGCGGCCTCTCGAAGGCAAACAGATCCTGCCCAGCCTAAGTGAGGAACCCGTGCCCTGAGCAGCGCTGGCTGGAAAGACCCAGGAGGACTGCAGGGAAATCGGTGACTTAGTCCAGTTTATTTTTGCAGTAGTCCCAGCTCCATGGGAAAAATATTGGAGGTGGCAGAGCTGAAGTAATCTCCCCCAAAGCATTTTCTAGCTGCCCTCCAGTAGCTGCAGAAATATCTGGGGTTTTTTCTCAGTCCTTGGTGCCTGAGTGCTGCATCAGAAAGATACCAGGCAGGGACCTGGAGCTTGAAGCTGTGAGACAAGGACCGCCAGGCAGGCTCTGGTGTGCTGGTTCTGGAGCCCTCGGTCCCTGCCACTCATGATTTAGGGCTTCCTTTGGGAAGGAGGCTGAACCAGGACGGGGGGGCAATATTGCAGGAGGTGTGAGACAGAGGCACAGCTGCCAGGGCTGGGGCAGCTGGGCTCCAGCCACCCCATCTCCCTGCTGTTGGCAGCTCTCTGCAGAAGACAGGAGGTGGCACAACTGTAGGAGAAAATGCTCTCCCCATCTCTCCTGTCTTCTCCTCTGTGAAAGCAGCACGCTTCATGAGCTGCCGTGGCAAACTCAGTTCACAGGACCCCTGGTGTGGGTGGTCTGGACTTGTCCCAGCGGGGGGACAAATCTGTGTTCCAGGGGCTGCCCCCAAGCCCACCACCAGCCACTCTGGGCACAAGTGCACACAGAGGCCTTTCATCTCCCCAGGGAGGGGGGCACCCGCGCAGCTCGGGATGGCACGCTGGCCATTGGCCTTGAAAGGGCCAATTGAGTGCAGCTGAGGTCATCTCCCAGCGTGTTTACCCTGTGGCTGGAGCCCCTGGATGCAGCCAGCACCCAGGCTGCCTCTGCCACTGCGAGCTGGGGGGACGCAGCCACAGGCAGAGCCAGCATCTGGAGCAGAGGGGCTGGAGCAGGGTCAGGGGGGCATGGCCTTCCAGCCACCGTACTCCCCGAGCCTCTTCAGACGGAGGGACTGGTAAGCCGGGCCTGGTGTGGGTGAGGGGAGGAGCACAGGCCAGCCTCGGGGCTTGGGGGACAGACACCTGCCTACTCTCTTCAGTGCCAGCACCCTGCTCAGCCCCTGCACAGCAGCTCTGCAGGGGCCGGAGTAGTGCTGACACAGGGGGATGTGCATAATTCCTCTCCCAGGTCCCAGATGGGCCCACCAGGGAGAAAATGCTTTCTCACATCCCCACATCAAACCCGCATGTCCCAGGGCACCCACATATGCCCCGGCTGCAGTTCACAGATGGCACAGCATCCTCACTCTGCTCTGAGATGGGGTTTGTGGGGAGCTGCCTGGCTAGGTCTTGCTCCCAGCAGCAGGTGTGCTGCGCTGTGCCTCAGTTTCCCTTTCTGATGGGGAAATTTCACTCTGCTCTCCCTCCCTGCTCGAGGAAGGGGCACAGCAGCACACCCACAAGTCAGGGTTCCCTGGCCTCTCCCAACAGCCAAGTGCCAGCCATATTCAGTGCCCCCTGGATCGGGGTGCTGAGTGTCCTTTGCAGCATCCCTGGAGTGCACATGCCCAGCCAGCACTAACTCTTTCTTGGGTACTGTGCCGTGTGTGGGGTCTGCCATCCAGCACCAGCCTCCTCATGCCCAGCAGGGAATGAGGCCCCGGGGTCAGGGGCAGCAGGCAGCCACTGAGCAAAGTCCCCCCAGATCCAGATGGCAGAGATAAGTGGGCAGCCAAGGGCAGTGGAGGCAGCACGGGGTGGGCAGTGCCACCCCAGCCCCTAGGGTGCTGGGAGCGTTTTAGGGGCGCTGCTTCCACTTCTCGGAGGAAACCCACTTGCTCTATGTATAAATCTGTCTGTGAACGCGGGAAGGACCCGTCGTGCACACGGCAGTGCGCGCGCACGGGGACAGCAGGGCGCGCGCACGGGGACGGCAGGGCGCGCACACGAGGACGGCAGGGCGCGCGCACGGGGACGGCGGGGGGCGCGCGCACGGGGACGGCGGGGAGCGCGCACACGGGGACAGCAGGGCGCGCACACAGGGACGGCAGGGCGCGCGCACGGGGACGGCAGGGCAGGGCGCGCGCACGGGGACGGCAGGGCGCGCGCACGGGGACGGCAGGGCAGGGCGCGCGCACGGGGACGGCAGGGCGCGCACACAGGGACGGCGGGGAGCGCGCACACGGGGACAGCAGGGCGCGCACACGGGGACGGCAGGGCGCGCACACGGGGACGGCAGGGCGCGCGCACGGGGACGGCAGGGCAGGGCGCGCGCACGGGGACGGCAGGGCGCGCGCACGGGGACGGCAGGGCAGGGCGCGCGCACGGGGACGGCAGGGCGCGCACACGGGGACGCCGCTCGGCGCAGCCTGCAGCCGCCCGCCCCAGCCGCTGCAGTGCCGGCCGTGCCCGCCGGGGGGCGCCCTCCCGCAGCCCGGTTATGCAACGCTGGGCGGGGCCGCCGGGCCGAGGGCGCGCTCGGGGCCCGGAGCGCTCGGGACTCCGCGCGGCTGCCCCGGCCCGGGTCGCTGTTCTGTGACCCCGGGCTGTTCTGACACCCGGGGCCGGTGGTGTTTGGTGCTCCCGAGTTTGTTACGGAGCCCGATTTTGTTCTGGACCCCAGGTGTGCTCTGCACCCCTTAGTTGTTGTTCTGCACCCAGGGCGTGTTCTGTAGCCCGAATTTGTTGTGCAACCAAGGTCAATCTGTTGCACCGTAGATTTCTTGTTCTGCACACAGGCTTGGCTCTGCACTGTGGGGTTGTTTTGCCGTGTACCCCGAGTTCGTTTTGTACCTCTGCTTGGTTCTGTATCTGGGGACTGTTCTGCACTCCGCAGCTGTTGTTCTGCAACTTCAGGGTGTGTTCTGTATACCCTGGGTTGGTTCTGCATCCCGGGTTTTCTCTGCGTGCAGGCTTTCAGTTTTCCTCTTGGAGTTGTTTTTTACGCCTGGGTTGTTTTTCTACTCTCGTTTCTCTTGTTTGTCCCTCCTGCTTCCGTTTGTTTTACATACCTGTTTCTCTTATTCACCCCGGTTTTTAGCAGCCCCTTTCTGTTTTTCTCTCACGTTTCTATTTTGCCACCCGGGTTCTGTTTTGAATGCCCATGGCTCCCCTTTCCCTCCTGCCTCTCTTTCACAGTCACGGGGCCTTACTGCGTGGGACCTGCAGGCTGCATCTCCAAATGCAGACCGGGTTCACCCCTTCTCCCGGCCCCCAAGCAGATGCATGTGTCCCCCCGACTGAATCCCCATCCTGGGTGCCCGGGAGCACAGGAACGGGATGCTGAGGCTTGTGGGCTATGGGGGGTTGTACGAGGGGTGCCGGGGGTCCCAGGACTCTGCTTGCAACAGATGAGGGGTGTGGAATGGGGGTGCAGATCGGGGGGGGACGCTGAAGCGCGGGGTCCCGGCGCTGGGACGGCGCTGTGCTGTGGTTGAACTGGAAGGGGCAGAGGGGCTGCAGAGAGGTGCAGTACTGAGGGGCAGTACCGGGGTGAGGGGGCAGAACTGAGGGGCAGTACCGGGGTGAGGGGGCAGTACTGAGGGGCAGTGTGCCGCACCGGGGGCAGTACCCGGGGTGAGGCGGCTGTACTGAGGAGCAGTGTGCAGTACCGGGGGCAGTACGGGGGCAGTACCGGGGGCAGTACCGGAGGCAGTAGGGGGCAGTACGGGGGCAGTAGGGGGCAGTACCGGGGGCAGTACCGGAGGCAGTAGGGGGCAGTACGGGGGCAGTAGGGGGCAGTACCGGGGGCAGTACCGGAGGCAGTAGGGGGCAGTACGGGGGCAGTAGGGGGCAGTACCGGGGGCAGTACCGGAGGCAGTAGGGGGCAGTACGGGGGCAGTAGGGGGCAGTACCGGGGGCAGTACCCGGGGTGAGGCGGCAGTACTGAGGGGCAGTGTGCCGCACCGGGGGCAGTACCGGGGGCAGTAGGGGGCAGTAGGGGGCAGTACCGGGGGCAGTACGGGGGCAGTACGGGGGCAGTACCGGGGGCAGTACGGGGGCAGTAGGGGGCAGTACCGGCGCAGCCCCCGGCGCGGCGCTGCGGGTGGCGGGCGGTCTCCGCCGTGTTCGCCCCTCCCGGCAGGGCGGGCGCCGCCAATATAAGCGAGGGCGGCGGGGAGGCCCTGGCAGTGCGTTTTGCTCCGTCTGTGCGGCTGTGTGTCACTGCGCCCGCAGCTATGAGCACCGGCATGTACCAGTCCCCCATGGAGGTGGCTGTCTACCAGCTCCACAACTTCTCCATCTCCTTCTTCTCCTCCCTGCTCGGGGGGGATGTAGTCTCCGTGAAGCTCGACAACAGGTAGGGGCGGCCCCGGTGCGCCCTGCGTCCCCGCCATTCGCCGCGGAGATCTGGGGGAAGGGGCGTCCCGGTGCCCGAGGGTGCCGCTGCGACCCCCGGGGATGAGGTGGGAGGGCATCGCTACTCCGGGAGCAAAGGACGTACGCGACCGGTGCCTGAATTAAGGAATTCCCTTGGGGAGGAGGACGCCCCGATCCGCTGGTGGGGGGCGAGGTGTCGCGGATGCACGGACCCTGGGGAAGGGAGGATTTCGGTGCTGACCCTCGGCCTCTCGCTCTCTTCCAGCGCCTCCGGAGCCAGCGTGGTGGCCATTGACAACAAGATCGAGCAGGCGATGGTGAGCTGCAGCTCTGCCCCTTCCTCCCCGCACCTTCCCCGTCACCCCGCGGGTGCTGTGCACGGGGGGGATCTTCCCGCTCCCGGGGGCGCTCGGCCCAGGGTGGGGGTCCCTCTGCCCACGGGGGTCCCACTGCCCATGGCGCTGCCAGGCAGAGCTCCTCTTTGTCTGCGACCGCCGCGAAGCTCATTGGCTCCAGCGGCTCCGCAGTGCGCCGGCAGCGAGGGCGGACGTGGAGGGGAACTTTCGGGGTCTGGGCTTGCCCGAGCCGGGTTCCCGTTCCCTGGGTGCTCGGGAGCTTCGGCCCCCCGAATGCCGGAGTAGGTGAGGGGGCTGGAAAGTGCCTCTGGATGCAGAGAGACCAAAGAGATGGCGGCTGAGGGAGCTATGCTGGATGAGCACCAAGCCCTGGCCAGGGTTCCGAGAGTGCAGTGGGGTGGGGAGGGATGGTCCTTGAGAAAAGCTCCTGCACCATTTGGCATTTGTCCCAGCACTTGGGAACAGAAGGGATCAACCCTCTGAGCATTAGCTCTCCATTAATTGGTCTCTTCCTTGGCCTTTTGCAGGATCTCGTGAAAAATCATCTAATGTATGCAGTGCGGGAGGAAGTGGAGGTTCTGAAAGAGCAAATCAAAGAACTGTTGGAGAAAAACTCCCAGCTGGAGCGTGAGAACAGCCTCCTGAAGACCCTGGCCAGTCCTGAGCAGCTGGAGAAGTTCCAGTCGCGGCTCCCAGCAGAGGTGCTGTGCCCCGAGGAGCAGAGCCCCGGGGTGGCTGCCCCGGCTCAGCACTCCGGGGGCTCTGCGGTGTAAGGTGGCTCTGTCCTCGGGGTGGGCAGAGCCACAGAACTCTTTCTACTTAATCTCCTGCAAAATCGTTTCCACCTTCATCTCACACGAAGGACTGCCAGGCCCTGGCACTGCGCCGTGCCCCTCGGGCAGCCCTGGCCAGCCCACAGAGCCAGTGGCCATCTCCGTCATGAGGATGCTCTTGTGCGAGGAAGACAGGGGCAGCTGGCCCCCCCTCCCCATCCAGCCGCCCCCCAGGTGCCAGGAGCAGATCTGGGGTGCCTGTCCCGGCAGGCGTGGGCAGTCTTTGGCACCGTGACGGTAACCTGCGGTTGGAAGGAGCGCACGCCAGGCCCCAGGCCGTGGTTGCATTCTGCAGGGGGTGTCTCTTTCTGGCAAAGCCTGGCATTGGAGGGAAATCCATGTTTAGTGAGCAAAGCAGATGTGTCCCGTGAGCCACCCAGGAGCCTGCTGGAACCCAACCCAGACTGAGCAGCACCAGGGGTGGCAGCTGCAGCGTAGACCGTGGCTGAACGCACAGCAGTGTGGAGATTACAAGGAAAAAAGCTTGTTTTGTTAGTTTGGGCATCTTCTGTAGCTGTATGTATGTATAAACATGTGCACGAGGTGCCTCTGAGGCTGTGGGGTGCCCGCTCTGGGTCAGCCGTGCCCATCTCAACATCTGGGGCATTCGAAGGCGGACTGGGATGGTGAGCACCTGGCAGTGGACAGCCAGCTATTGTGAGTGGCACTGAGGAGGGGGCAGATTCACTCCTCTCTGGCATCCCACCTGACAGAACCGTGCGGCAGCGCTGGGAGGATCTGGACTGAGCACTGGGCAGAGCCACAAGGCAGGTTGTGCTCTAACCCACCGGGGTGGAGGAGCCAGCCCGTGTTCCTGGGCTCCCCTCTGTCCCCGGCCCGTTCTCTGGGATGTGACGGGACATTGCTTTTGATGTCAGAAGCGGTGACACTGTTGTGTAAATCTAGATAGAAATGGCAATAAACTCTACTTTTTATATATACCCATGCCCCAAGCTGTGTCTGTGGCTGGGTAGGGGCAGGAGGGTGGTGGCAGTGGGGAAGGGACTGGGAATTGCTGGAATGGGACTGGTGAGGATACTGGGCTGATGCTGTTCCCCAGCTGGGAAAACCTGGCAGCTCCCCACCTTTGCAGTGGGGTTTAGTTCCCCTTAGATGGCCCTGGCTGAGCCAAGATGGGTTTTTGGAAATGTGAGCAGACAGCCCCTTCCAGGGGCTGGATGTGTGGTAGGGAAAAGCGTTGTGAACCTGCAGCTCTCTGTTCCCCATGTCTCACCTGTACAGGGCCGACTTGGGGGCACAAGCAGAAAGGAGGCTCTTGTCAGGCTGTGTGGAGCTGTATGTACCCCCAGCTGTGCTCTTCCTCTGGTGTTCTTGTTCTCACAGCCATCATTGATATTTTTTGTTTGGTTGAGTTTTTTTTTCCATTTTGGGCTATCTCAAGACATTAGATATAATCTCAAAATACGAGAGTAAGAGGATGGGTCATCTGAATTGGACAGTGCTGGACAGAGGTGGGGAATCCCCCAACCCTGTTCTAGGGCACGGCCAGCTTTTGATTCAACCCCATGGGGTATGTGAGGGAGGGCAAAAAAATGTGCAAACCCTCCATCTCTGGGGCTGTTAATGGCTACTGCAGGTTAAAGCCTGGAGGTGTTTGTGCAGAGCCCCAGGCTGGCAGGATGTGTGGAGCAAGGTGCAGTATCCTCCCGTGGGGTTTTCTAGAGACACATCTGGGCCATCCAGAGCCCTCCTTGGGCCAGCAGTGCCTGGGGCCGGGGAGCAGCTAGCTGGCCATACCCTGTGCTGCAGCAGCACAGCTCCACACAGTTTTGTGTCTGCTGTTGTGAGGGAGGCTCAGTCCCAGCCCTGTGTGAGTCACAGGGCTGGGGGTGGTTGGCACCCTGGAAACGCTGGGTAAACAGCAAAACACAGGCTACAGGCTTGAAATCACTATTGAGTGGCTTTCTCCTCCTTGTTCTGTCTCAACACGGTGACCCCACAGCAGCCTTGTGCAGGCAGCCCTGCAAGTGCTCTAGTGCAAGGGCACACGCACGTGCCCTGTGAGTGTCTGTGTGTGATGACTTTCCCTGTGTGTCTAATAACTTTTCCTCTGTGTGTGTGTAAACAGGTTCAGGCTCCTCTACCACGTGCATACACATCCCTTGCACACACAGGCACTGCAGCAGCCTGTAGGGGCACACACAGCAGACCCCCAAGTGCTGCCAGCCTCTCGGATTTTACAGCTGCTCCAGGAAGGGCAGCTGGATCCAGCTGTGCTTGCACTGGCCAGGTCACTACGGTGGGTGGTGGGAAATGGTCTGGCCATCCTGGCCCCTCTTGCCTGGGGAAGCTTTGGCCTGCAGCAATGAGTTCTGTGCCACATTTGTTTTAATTGCACCCTCAGTCCAGCTGTGTTCAAGGGGAGCAGTGATGGTGTTGGAAGTCCTGTTTGCTGCCTCTCCCCGTCCTCTGTCCCGTCCCTACGGCCTCGGGGTCCTGCAGAGCACAGAGGCAGACGGGGACAGGCTGTGGCAACACCCGCTCACTGCAGCCACCCGCTCCCAACCACTGGTTTCAGAGCTCAGCCTTCCTCCCACGGGTAGGCAGAGCCTTTCCCGTCCTGTGGTGTGACAAAGTGCCAGCCAATGGCACAGGGCAGCCCTGGCAGGGCCCCCACCTCCCCACTGCCCCACGGTGCTGCAGGGGTTAACGAGCGCCCCGGCATCCTGCACCCCCTGACATCCCGCACCCGGCCTCCCCTGGCCCCCAGGGTCTCCCAGCCCAGCCCTGGGTCCACCCCAGCTGGCTCAGCTCAGGGGAATGACAGAGAAAAGGGCTCGGGAGGTGCAAGCTGCTGCAGAGGGTGGGAAGCCTGTGTGTGTGATGCTCAGTGCAGCGAGCGCGGGTGAGCAGCACCTGGGAGGGGGTTTGAAGCAGCACAGGGAGGGCAGCAGAATTTGAGGGTCTGCCCAAGCGCCAGGATGTATGGGAGACATCCCCAGCCCTGCATATTCTCACTCCTTCGCCGTGTTCTCCTGGGGAGATTCCACTCCTGCTATGCCAGGCAGAAGGGCCTTATGCAACATCCCTCCCTGTGTCTCAAACACTGTGTGCTTCCCTGCTCCTCAAATCGAACACCATGTCCCAGCCCAGCCCAGCCCTGCGGGAGCTGTGCAGACAGATGCATGTGTGGGACTTTCCACACATGCATGTGTGGGATTTTCCTTGGTGCCCGCACCACCATGGATCCAGATCAGCCCCCCCCACAGCTGCCCAGGCCTGGGCCCTCTCAAAGGGGAAGCTGTGCTGCACAGTGGAGGCTCTCACTGGAGAGTGGCACAAGCCGTGCGTGGCGCCAGCCCCAAGCGAGCCGCAGCTCAGTGCCACGGGGGTTGGTGCATGGTGAGAGCAAGACCCAGCTGGAGCCTACACAGGCAGCCAGGGTGCTGGGACTGTGTGTGCAGCAGCCTCCCAGGACACCTGCACAAGCATTCCATGAGCACTGGGACCCCGCCCCAGCTGGGACAGCTGTAGAGGGCGAGATGCAAGTGTGAGGATGCACCAGCAACAAGCCAAGCATGCAGAGCCCATCCGCCAAGAACCTGTGCAGCGGGGTGGGTGGAGGGCACAGAGGAGCTGCACCAGAGCTGAGGGTCCTCGTCCAGCCCATTCCCACAGCTCACGCACCCTTCTGCCGTGCCTCAGTTTCCCCTCTGTTCACATTCCCTGTGAAGGGGGTTTTCCCAAGGTCGAGTCAGGCTGAGACCCTAGCATGCCTCCAAGCAGTCCCAGCTGGGTAAGAGGTTTCAGGCAGGACACGGCCCAGGCAGAGGCAAGGGAGCTGCTCCCAGCACACACGCATGCCAGGAGCTGCTGGCAGGGCTGCCCACCACAGGCACACCGCGCTGTGCCCTCTGCCAGCACTGCCAGCCCAACGGGCGCTGGCACCTGTGGGGTAGTGGCAGCACATCCCAAAACAGCACAGGCAGTCCTGGCGGAGCGGCTGGTGCTGTCCCGGTGCCGGGCCGCCCTTACATAACTGGGGAGCCAGCCCAGGCCTGTGCCCTCCGCTTAGGGCTGGGCCAGGAGCCAGCAGTGCCAGCCACAGCCCCCTCAGGGCTTTTGGCCCCATCACAGGTGCCAGGGCTGTCCCCCCCTGCCAGGAACACTGCCAACCCCACAGCCCCAGCGGGATGGGGACCTGCTGGAGCAAGCCCAGCCAGCTGCAGAGGGCAGGGGCTGCCTGTGCCCGGGCTCCCTGTCAGGGCGGGGGCCGGGGCAGGGCTGCTGGGATGGATACTCGGTGTTCCCTGGCAGTTTGTGTCCCCGGCACCCTGCCCTGACACCCAGCCGCAGACATTTGTTGGTATCAGGAAGTGAAACAAACAGCAGGCAGTAACCTGGCAGCAAGACCGCAGCCACCCCAGCGTGCTGGGCACACAGGGTGCACTGCACTCCTGCTGACACCTCACCACCACCAGCTGCCCTTGGCACAGCACCTCTCCCTGCCCTGAGCACTGCTGGGGATGCCTGAGGAGAGCAGCTGGCTCATTCTCTCAGTCCTCAGGTGTCCTTTCTACACCCTCCTATGCTGCTACACCCTCCTATGAGTTTTCCCATTGGGAAAAATAAAAATAATGCCATGGCCTGTGCCCTGTGGGCTGCAGCTGTGTCCCCAGCCTGGTCAAGTCCTGTGGAGGGAAAAACCTGTCAGCAGGGCCTGTTGCAATAGGACAAGCGGGACAGAATTAGACGGGATATAGGAAAGGAGTTTTTTATGATGAGGATGGTGAGACCCTGGCACAGGGTGCCCAGCGTGGCTGTGGCTGCCCCTGGATCCCTGGAAGTGTTCAAGGCCAGGTTGGAGGAGGTTTGGAGCAATCAGGGACAGTGGAAGTTGTCCCTGCCCATAGCAGGAGGCTGGAAGGAGATGACCTTTAGAGGTCTCTTCCAACCCAGACCATTCTGGGATTCCATGACTCTGTGACACTTTGGTCTGGCTGGGTCCAGCTGTGGCACAGGGGTGGCATGCTTCTGGGAGCCAGACATGCCGGCTGCTCTGTCACCCCCATCCAGCTGGAGCCCAGTGAGGAGCCATCTGCCCCCATTCTGCCATGGGTCAGCACACAGGGGGCCACAGCTTTGTACCCGTGGTGAGGTGGCTTTGTGTGTAATCCTCAGGACAGACACTCCGCAGGGCTGGGACAGCTGTGGGAGTGGGACTGCTGTAGCAAAAGGGCTTCAGATTCCCAGGTAGAAACAAGGTCAAACAGCCCCAAAGAGACAAGCTTAGAGGATGAGAGAAGAGGGAAGGGGATGGAGTGTGTCGGATTGTGTTAGGGAAAAGCAGGAGATACTGTCGACAAAAGTTGCTGAGGCAGGTGGAAAACAGGTAGGTCATGCAGGAGGGTGACAAGAGTGCAAAAGGCACAAACAACCTGAGATGCCTCCTGCCTGTCCATGCCAGAGCCAGCACAACAGCTCTTAGGAGGTTAATGGGATCATTAGTGGCGATAAGGAGGCAGCTAAGCAGTAAAATGTTCCTGAGAAAGTGAACTTCCTCATTCCAGCCAAGAAAGGGAGATTGGCTCAGAGCAAACAGCACCAGAATAAACAACTCAATTAGAAACAGCAAGTTCTCGAGCCCAGACAAACAACCCAGACCCGGAAGGTTTCATGTGGGAAGAGCCACGCTTGGAGCAAACACTTCCCCATGGGACTGCCGCTTAATGAATGAGCACTTGGAGTTACAGAAGGTGCCAGGGATTAACTGGGATTTAGGGGCCTGGGGGACCTGGCCAATTTGCTTTAATTGATCATTAGAAACAGCATAATCCCCAGGAAAATCAGTGTGGGAAATCTGGGCGCCAGGCTCCAGACTTTGCCAGGGCTTACAAGAGAACACAAGTCACAAAGGGGTTGCCTCCATTGGAGAAGGCTTTGCAAATGAGCGGCTTATCTTGCACCTCTGGGGGCTGCCCATGGCCTGTCTCAGTCCCCAGCTGCCTGGGTGGTGCCCTGCCTGCAGAAGCAGCTGCCCACACTGCCTGGCTCCCAGAGCAGAGGGAGAACAGAGGGACAAGGCTTGTCCTGCACCCTGGGTAAGGCCGACCTCTCCGTCTGCTTCCTCCAAATCCCACTGCAGCGCAGGGCTGCCTGCAGGCCGTGCTGAGGCAGGCATAGACAGCTCCTCATCTTGCTATGGGCGACACTGGGGGCAGCCCTGTGCCAGGTTTACACCGTTTCCAGACAGTGACATGGACATTTTCCCCTGAGCTCAGCACTCAGGTCTCTCTGGTATCTGAGGTGTCTCCTGCCAGCCTTCCCAGGCCAGTCAATGATTACTCAGGATAGAGGTTACCCAAGAGCCACCAGGACAGTAACAGAACACAAACGACACCCCCAAGTAAACACTGGCTGTGCTGGCCGAGGCAGGGTGCCAGGTCCCGACAGGTTCTGCACAGCTTTTTGCTGACAGCCAAGGTGTGTGGGGCCACCCCACTGCCAGCCGGTGGTCTGCTGCAGCGGCACAGAGCAGAACCCCAGAAGGCCCCAGGCCCCTCCCTGCCGCTGCAAAAGCAAGATCTTACTGCCATTGGGAGTCAGCTGTGATGGCCCCTCTGCTCCCACAGGAGACACCGGCCCCTGCCACGGGACAGGTCACGGGCTGCTGCACCGGAGGTCAGGGCCCTGGCATAAGGTCACTCCAGCTGGTTCTGCCACACAGTGGTCAAGTTTATTTGTCATGTCTGAGCCCTGCTCTGCCCCGCACTGCCCTGCCTGGGCCTGGCCTGCTGCAGCTGGTGGCTGTAACCCCGGCAGGGCTGGGGCTTGGCTTCATGGCAGGAGATCTCCCAGCTCTGGGATCACAAGCCAGAGCGATTTTTTGGCCTTTGCTTTTTGCTGTGCAGCCACCCTGGCATTTCAGAGAAGGGGACCTCAGGTGAAGGGCTCACGGCAGCAGGCACCAGGGGTACCCAGGTCTTGGAAGACATAGCAAGAAGTGGGCTGCAAAAAGCCCCCGCTCTCCTGGAGAATGGATGGGCTCTGTTTGTACTTGCACAGCGCAAAGCAGCACAACACTTCCAGTTCTTCCTCTCCACCCCTGGAGAAACTTCCCTCTCAACCTTCCTGCACTCTCCTATCAGTCAATTAAGTAATTCTTTTGTGCCCACAGCAGAAGATACACTGTCAAAGTTAAAGATAGTCCTTGGCCACCTCTGAGCCAAACATAGCTAAATGTCCTGTCCCAAAGGTCCTAGAGGCATGAAATGGGTCTCCTGACCTGCTGGGAGCATTCTGGTGCTCTGGAACATGGAACATCAGCATGGTCCCATTTTCAATGAGCAAACTCTGGTAGAAGCGTCATCACAGCAGAGCTGCTGTGATGCTGAACAGCCCCGTGCACTTGGGAGAAGCCCCCAAGGTGCCTGAGCCAGGGTGTAGGAAGGTTTGTCTGTGGGTCTGGAGGCCCTCAGCTGCCCTGGCCTCCTCTCCAGCCCCCCAGGGCATGGGCTGACCATGAGTGACAAAGGTGATGTGGTGGCAGGGGCATTGCAGCTGGGTTGGAGCTCCGAGGAGATGGTCCCACGGTGGGAGAGCAGGCAGGGGGTGGCCACTGCCAGGTGTGAGGCTGATGGCTGCAGCCTTGCCAGCAGTCTGTAATTCATTCTCCAGGAGGGAACCTTTGGACTGTGGAAGGTTCGAGGCTCAGGGAGGGCGGGGGCAAAGGCAGAGTCCAGGCTGGGCTCTGTCTGTCTGGCCTCCATCAGCGAGGTGACTGCCAGGCTGGGAACTCCCATGGGGGAATGCACAGCACAGCACAGTGCAGGGTGAGCAGCTGTGAGCACAGGGCATGCAGGGCCTTGTCTCTGTCCCAGTAAGGTCCAAGCTGCACTGCCATCCCACCTTGGTGTGAAGGGGCTCCATCAGCCTAACGACAGCTACAGAGAGAGGAGAGAGCAGGAGAGCTCGCCCTGGGTCTCTCCAGGCCAGCACTGAGCCCAGAGCACTGAGCAGCTCCTGCAGCCCCTCACGCGGCCGCAGCAGCAGCCCCTGCCCCGTGCCTGGCAGCAGGAAGGGGCCGAGGGCACGGGGCTGCGTGTCGGCGCCGTGGCTTCCAGCTGGGACCAGCTTCCTGCCCTGGCAGCTCCCAATTAAACCAATTTCTTGGATGGCTTCAGCAATGCAGGAGCCAGAGGCTTTGTAGTTGTGCGGCCTCTTGGGCCACCCCCAGGGTCTCCCTGTCCCCCCGATGCCCTCGCCATCCCCAGGGCAGCACCTGCTCTCTTGTGTAACATGAGGCCTGATCTCCCGGGGCAGAGCTTCCCCTGGCCCTGCTGCTCTCCATAAGCCTTATTGGGAACATATCACAGCAGGAGCCAAGTGCTGGGGACTGTCCTGGCCTCACCAGGCACAAACAAGGCAGCGCCATGCTGGGATGTAAGCCAGAGGCACCTCTGAAGTGGCCGCCTGGCCCAGGCCCCTCTGGTGCCAGCCCGCTGTGCCCAGAAGCTGTGGCACCAAGCAGAGCTGCACATCAAAGCCCTTCTTGCCTCAGGTCCCCACCACCCTGGCCAGGCACAAAGAGGGAGAAAGAGGGAGTGGCAGGGAAGACGGGCAAGCATGGCCGGGGTCCCCATGGGGCTGGGGCCAGGGAGTCAGGAGCCTTCTCTCTCTGAGCGCCCCCTTCCCCTCGCCAGAGCTCAGGCCTCAGAGTGGCTGGGGGGGAGCAGGGACAGGAGCACGGCAGGGGCCAAAGCAAGGCTCACAAGCACAGCCTGCACTGATGGCCAGGAATGAGGGCAGCCTCGGGCGGGCTGAGCGGGTCACTGCGGGACACAGGAGCTGCACTCCCACAAGCCCAAAACAGATGGACAGACAGCCCAGTGGCAGGGATCTATGCTGTCTAACCAGGAGGATGCAGAGAACTTCTGGGGTGTGACTCCAGGGAGACAGACTCAAAGGTGTTCTGGGCTGAGTGGGACGGTGCTTGGACAAACACCAGGGTCCCTGGTCAGTGCCAGGGGGCAGGGGCAGCTCTGGGGGCACGTAAGACATGGGCTTGGGCTACCTGGCAGAGGGAGCCTCTGTGGCTATGGCAATGGTGGTGCTGCTGCTGGCCCTGGTGTCACCAGCACTGTGGGACATTGCACTCACGCAGGGACACATACTCAGCCCTGCAGCCATGGCACTGACACATACACGTGCTTTAAGGCACATGCCTGGCTCCATGCTCAGTGGGACCAGAGCCTCAAGGTACCCCAGGCAGCCTTTGGGGTGGCTGAAGGCTCAGGAGGTGCAGGTGAGACCCTGCTGCACACAGAGCAGAGCTGCAAGCTGCTGCAGCTGCACTTTGGGAATTTGGGTCCAGTGGCAGACATGGGGCAGAAATCCTTGGTGCTGACACCACCCAGAGCTCTGGTCCCTCCACAGCAGAAGGGCTCAGGGACCAAGGGGAGCAGGGCCAGGACCCAGGCAAAGAGCCTGAAGGGCAAAGCACTGAGCAGCAGAGGCTGCAGGCTCCTTAGCTGGGTAATTATTGTTATTACTGTTATTATTGTAATTACAATAACAGCAACAGCTACAGCTGGCTGCCACTGCATCACTGTTGGCATCATCACCATTGTCACTGGAGTGGGAAAGCGATGCCCCAGGGCAGGAAGTGCCTTAGGCAATGGCCAAGCCTCTGTCCCTCTCTGAGGGTATTCACAGCAGCCTGCCCCTCGCCCCAGGGCCACAGCCCGGGACTGTGCTCTGCTCCATGCATGCTCCAGGACTGAAGAGGACAGATGGGTCTGGAGATGAGCTGACAGTTCCAAAGCTCCCTGCTGATCCCAGGGCTGTGCCCCTTCCCCAGGTCAGTCCCTGCCAGGGACCGGCTCGCTCTGTCCCCAAAGCCTGGTGTGTTGTCCTTTGGGGCACAGCCAGAGTGGGTGTCACTGCTCACAACTCTGCCAGGGAGGATGCCCTGGTCATGGGACTGGCCCACGTGGCTTTCCAGCTCTCGTCCCACCCCAGAAATGCTACTATTAAGGAGTGATTGTTAGAGAATTAGAGAATTAAGGGTTGGAGCAGCAAGCAGGCCTGGGCTGTGGGCTGCAGAGGGCCAGGGATTACCCTGGGACAGCAGTCTGGTGCCAGCCCCTCTCCAGCCAGAGCCGGTGCTGCCAGAGAGCTCAACCCAAAGTGCTGGAGCCGAGCCCAGCTGACACAGCCCGGGCTTTGCTCCTTCAGGAAGCTGGAGCAGGAATGCTGCCCACCTCTCTCCCTCCATGTCACCGGATCATTCTCAACCTCCAGGCCCTGGAGGGGCTCTGCTGCACAGCTGGAACTGCTAGCTCTCCCAAACAGCTGCGCCAAAACTCCTGGGGTGGTGAAGCAGTGCCTGGGAGCGAATATTAACCAAAAGCTTAGCAGCTGTCCTGGACAAAGGGAAACATTCCCCAGCTTCCTGTAACTGCTCAGTCTTCTATAATTTCACACTTAGAGAAGCACCCAGCACCCACCCAGACACCCAGCACAGCCAGTTCCCAGTGAGGGAACCCATCCCTCCTGCTTTGCCCCAGCTGCCTGCTTCCTTCAGGATGCCATGGGGGAGCAGGGCCGTTCCTGTTTCTCGCAGGGCTGAGCACCCTGGGAGCACCTGCAGCATTTCTAGCAGCCCCAGCTGTGCCTCACCACGTCCAGTGCAGCCCTGACAGAGTACACACCTCTCCTGCCACTGTATCACTGCATGGAGTGGAGGAAGGTCCTTCTCAGCTCAGAAGCAAATCCCTGCCTTGCCTGCATTACACCAAGGGGTTTGTGGCAGCAGCAGGTCTGCCTGCAGTCCACGCAGTCCTGCCTAGGAGAAGGAGTGTGGGGACATGTGAGCACACATGGAGACCCTGTGCCTCGACTGTGAGGGGCAGCAGTACCTGAACCACTGAGGCTGTGACCGCTCAGAATTCCTGCATTGGGGAAACAGAGAAGGAATGCATCATTTTAACAGCTCTGACCTGCTCTGCTCCCCTCTGCCTGCCCCCCACAAAAATCTCTGCTGGCAGGCGACCCACAGGCCCCGTGGCAGGGCTGGCCAGGGAGAGGGGCAAGGGTCACTCTGCACACACGCTGGGCGCAATTAGGCAGCCAGAGGCTGCTGCCAACAGCACTGCTGCAGCACGGGAATGCCACATACTAATTAATCCAGGCACTGGCTTGGGGCCAGCATAGACCTTCCAGGGCTGCAGGAACTCAGGCAAGAAGACAAAATTCCCCTCTGGGAGGTGGGTGTCTAACCAGGGCCTGGATCTGGCAGCCAGTGTGCCCACCCTTGGGCTGCATCTGTGCCCTGTGGCTTGGGGTCACCAACTTCTGCCTAGGGCTGGAAGAACCAGCCCCTGCCACCACCCTGGGGACATTTCAGCCCCCATGGCCAAGAGGGGCCAGCAGCTGGGGGTTGAAAGCTGACAGGGCTTCGTGAGAAGAGAGAGCTTGGAGGTTATGGCCATCTGACCCCCACCCCAGCCACAGGCCTGTCACCACAGTGCACTCAGCCCTGTGGTGTCCAGGAGCCAGGTGCCAGGAGCCAGGCACAGTGCACTAAATAAGCACAGCTGCTCTCTGCCTGCTGCTCCCATCACAATGACAAGAGGGCACCAGGCCAAAAATGCCTTTCCCTTCCTACCTCCACAGGGCAGCAGGATAGATGGAGGTGGACAGCTCATGGGGAAGGTTGAGGGAAGGAACCAAACCCTGAGGCTGGCCTGGTACCCCTGCTTCCAGCCTATCTCACTGCATCCCAACCCTGGGATGCTCCCATCACTGGCAGGCTATGCTGCCAGGGCTCAGCCTTCAGCCTCCTCCTCCTCTTCCTCCCACGAGCTTGCAAGTTGCCCTGCTCAGCCTGGGTCTGTTCACCAGCTCCCACACCTTCTGCCACCAGCTGTGAGCAGCACAGGGCAACCTGCTCCAGGGTATTTGCTAGAGCTGGGTCCGCAGTCCTCAGAATCCCCCTCAGATGAATCCCCCTCATCCCATCCAGATGTCTTGGTGAGGGATCATGTGCAAGTGGGAAACACATGTCCCCACATGTACTGACTAAGGCACTGGGGCCTGGAAGAAGTTGAAGGGGCTTTCCACCAAAACGTCTTCCAAGAAGGATCAACTCCCAGATACGTCAAATACAAAACATTTTCTTCCTGTTTCAAGCTTAATTTTTGCATCAGAAATGAGTGCTTATTTTTAATGAACCGTAAACATGGAAAGAGGCACTGTGCTTCTGCAAACTGTTTCCTTTGGGAATCTCCCAATTTTCAGGTCTAACAGATCCCACAGATGATGCCTCATTGGCATAGATGGAGTCTGGTGGGGAGGGCCCCTGGGCTGAAAGCCGAGATGTGCTATGCCCTGAATTTTTAGAAGGTGGACACAGACAGCTGGATCCCAGTCCAGACCCACCCCTACCTTGCTCTGACCCCATGAACTCTGGGTCTCCAAGGTGACGTGCCTTAGGACACCCAAAAAGCCTCTGTTCCCAGCAGGGTGATACTGCTGCTGAGTGCAGTCATGCAGAATAGGACTTGTTAAAAATTTATTTAAACTGGTCTCTTTATGTGTTTGCCATGTCTGTTGTATCCTTCCCTGGACAAGGAGCAGATTCGGAAGGTGCCCCTGGTGCCACAGGGACTGACGCACACCACATGCCTGGGGCTGGCAGGATTAGGCTATCCCCATTTTTGTCCAGCTGGGTGCAACACAGCCATGGGATAACAGAGATCCTCAAGCCTCCGGCTGTCCCACTGATGACTCTGTCTGTCCCAGGAAGGGCGGCTGCATCCTCACTGCAGGGTCCTGCAGAACCCCACTGTGCCCAGACACTGCACCACTGCTGCAGCCCCTTCCACGCCTGGCCCACGGAGGAGCTGCTGCTTGGCCATGACCATGTTTGGGTGTTTTTGAGCTGGTGGATGACTCAGATCTCTGTTCCCGGGACTTGTTTACCGAGATGGGTGGGAGCAGTAGAAGCATGAGGCTGGTGGCGCGGCGGCCGCGCTGCCCAGCGTGCCCCCACGTGCAGCTGCCTCTGCCGCTCGCTCCTCTTGTGCCAGGCCTGGCCAGGGCCAACTTCTGCTTTCGCAGTGGGAGCTTGCTGGCCCCTGCCAAGCACAGGGAGTGCTGGGGAGGGATGTGCCCAGGCTCACACGGAGAGGCGGAAACACACCCGGGTGTGCTGCTCCAAAGCGGGTCGTTCCAGGCTGTTTTACTCACTCCTCACTCCTCAGCCCAGCAGTTCCTTTTGTCCGTCCTTAACGCTGAAGCTCTGCAGCCCCTTGCCAGTGCCATGGCGGTGTCCCCGCCCCGCTGCCGGCTCTCCCAGCAGGCAGATGGCACTGTCCCCTCGCACACATGCCTGCCTGCTGGAGCCAGGGAGTTTCTCGGAAAACAACCCGCTTCTTGGCCTGCCTGAAATAGCACCTCACAAAACACAGTGCAAAAATCCCCAGGGCTGAGAAACCAGTTGCAGCACTGCAGCAGCTGATCCCACAGCTCCTGCACCAGGGCGGTATTCCTGGGAGGCTGAGGAGCCTCCCCAGCATCCCCCCCAGCTCCCCACCATGTTGCCCAGCCATGAGCATCTTCCCAGCCCTCCCGGCTCTCCTTTGGCTGCCCTCCACCCTGCCCCGCCCCGGCCGCCCCATCCCCACTGCGGCCGCTGCTCTGGGAGCAGGAACCAACACCTGTCACTTCCGCTTGCCCGCACAGCACGGCCCAAAATAGCTCAAAAAGCCCTAAAATATCGCTGCCCACTCAGCCCAGCTAGTAGCCCGAGATAGACGTAGGAGTGTGTGCAAGGCACAGGGACCAGCCCAAAAACGTACATCCCATGGGATCATCATTTCCCCAGGCGGGCAGGAAAGCAGCAGTTGCTGTGGCGACAGCTCAGCGTTTGCTGCTTCCTCCCACAAAATCGGGTGACACTACGTCATCAGCCGGCCGTGACTCAGAGCGGGCCACCGGCCCCGCCTGCTCCCCGACCTCCCCTTCTCACCATGCCTGGGCATCTCTGCCTTTCCTAGAACGCCCATCCGGCAGCCTGGGTCACGATTAGCACGTTCAGGCTCGGAGATGGGGTGTCCCCAGCTCTCCAGCCCGGTTCTGGATTAGCCAGTAGCTCCCCTGGCGTGTCCCCGCTGTGCGAGTGACAGTAACTCAGGCAGAGCCACCTCTGCACAGGCTCCCTCTGCCTCCTTCGCTTTCCATCCTGAGCACGCCAGGGCATCCAGCAAGGACCAGGACGCTGCTGCCCTTAAGCATCCTATTCACAGGTGAAATGCTTCCCAGCACCCTCAGGTTAATCCTGATTCACTGCCAAACCATCCAGGGAGATGCCGAGCTGGAGTCATCCAGGGTTCACCAGCCAGGGAGAGATCAGGAGAGTGGGTTTGGGGGTACAAACAATGTCTCTCAAGGATCAGCCATCCTGAAATCCTCACAGCATCTCTGGAGAATGTTAATCCCCCTCTATTAAACTTAGATTGCATAAAACTCCCCGTGCCCAGTTCTCCCTCCCTAGCCCTGCTCTGCTGGAGGACTCCCCAGCTCCAGCCCCGGCCAGTCCCCAGGCTGGGCTGTCCCCACACGGCCTCTACAGAGCTGGGTGTACAGGGGCACTCCTGGGAGAGTGTCCCCCGCAGCCAGGCACCCCAGGGTCTCTCTGCTTGTCCCAGCACGCAGACCCAGAACCTGCTGAGGGCGTTTTAAAACTGATCTGTTCGTGAACAGGGGAATCCTGAGGGAGGTGAGACCAGAGCTGTGCTGTGATGCTTTTCAGGAGCAGTTTTCTTGAGAAGGCAAAGAAAAGACCAGGCCCAAAATCACAGCTGCTCTACTGCTGCCCATTTTCACCCATTGAATGCACCCAAACAAAGGGACAGCTGCTTCCAGACCCCCTGACTCTCCCTGGGCTTCAACATCTCAGCTGGGAGGGCCTGGACTGTCCCAGGGAAGCTCTGTTGTGCCCATACCGGGACACAGCAGCATCAGACTTCCAGAAACCTTTGTCTTGCTCCTCTGAATCACAAAGTACCTTCTCCTTGGTGGCTCTCAAGCAGGCCCTGAACCCCCATGCCATCACGGAGCAGCACAGATACCCCGAGCCTCCTTATTGCCAGGCAAGGAGCCAGCTCCCCTGAGTCTCCTACTGCATCCAGCACCCTCCTTGCCCCCCTCGTGCTCCATACTGCCTGTTTGTATGCTGCTGCCCTGGTTACCAGCCACTGAGTCACCACCAAACTTCTCTCACAGGCAGGAAAGCCCAGACTCATATTTTCCATGGGATTCCTACAACTCATTCAACCTTTTGAGATGGGGAAAGATGTTGCTGGAGGTGGACAGAGATGTTGACATCACAGGGATATCCCAGGGACCAGGGCTGTCTACTACATCCACGCTCTACAGGAATGTTGGTGTTCCTTGGGGGCTGTATGGTAGGGGATTCCTTCATCCTTTTGAAGAATGGATCCAGGAAAAATCTTTCCTCAGCAGCTGCTCTTGCAGCTCAGCAGCCGTGGTGCCTGTGAGGGTTCACTCCTGCCATGTGCTTTGTGAACCCACCCTCACACAGGTGCTGAGGCTGTTCACCCCTCCCCTTCATATCCCCAGATTTGCAATGCTGCAAAATAATCCCCAGCTCCCAATAGCCCCCCCAAGCACAGGTCTGTGAGGAGCCAGCATCTGGAAGGGATCAGCACAGTAACCACTGTGGGGAAAGGGGAGGGCTATAAATAGCAGCAAGTTTCCAAATCAAAGCTTTAGAAACAACAACAACAACCAAAGAACAGAGGCTGAGGCACTGCCTGGCGTGTTTATATCTACAGTCATTTTCTTATTCCTAGCTTGTTTTCAATCTTCCCTCACTGCTGGGATGTTCTGGGTCTGTCCTCTTTTCCACTGGGCAGCTTCCCAGAGACATATTTCTTGGAAGGTTGTAACCTCTTTTAGCAGATTTTAAATTACTGTCAGGCAGGAATGTCCCAGGACTCATTTTATACTCATTTAGCAAAACAGGCTTGTCCCTGGTTGGGGGTGCCACAAGGCTGTGATGGCCCTGGGGTGTGGTGGGCACTGCAGGGAGGACACCAAAAGTTCCATCCAAGCTGGAGGGGTGATGTTTTCTGGGGGAGCCCACTGCTGATGGGAACGTCTCAGCACTTGCAAGGACAGGCAGGCTGCACACCTGAATTTAACCCTCATGGCTAAGAGGTAGTGCTGGTAGAAAACTGAACCTGAGAAACAATGCCTGGGGGTCTCCTTTGGAGCATCCAAAGGAATGGGTGAGGGTTTCCTTTGGACCATCCTCAAACAGTGTCCTTTACTCAGGCATGGACACTCCTTGGAATAACCCAAGCACAACCCCAGCTGTGGGTCCCTAACCCTAGCCCAGTGCTGGGCACAGGCACTGCACCTCCTGAGTTCTTCCCACTGTCCCTGTTGGGGCCCATGGACTGGCATGACCCCACAGTCAGTCTCAAACCTCTCACAGACACCACAGCTCTGCAGTGCATCCTTCCTAGATGGATTGTGGCCCCAATGGCATCCAGTGCCCAATGGGACATCTGTTCTGCAGAGCAGTGGCCCTCAGCTCCTGGTAAGGCAACTCAGATGTTGCAAAACAAGGGAACAAGGAGAAATTGCACCTTTTCCCCAGCAAGTTAATCTCCAGCTTGAAATCCCCAACTGCAGCTCAAACTCCTTGAGCCCTGGTCTGTCGCTGCCCCTTCCCAGGGCTCCTCAGTGACTGTGAATAGCAGCAGCCTGGCCCTGGGATGTGTGGATGCGTGGCCTCCTGTGCAGACCAAGCCAGTGCTGCTATGTTTATCCCAGTTGTGTTACCCACTAGAGTTGTTTTGCTGGAAGGGCTGTGGTCTGGCAGGCTCTGCCCTAGCAGCAGTGCTGCGGTGCAGCCAAGCCAGGATGGCATGACACACACGTTTGAGAAATAACCTCATAAATCTGCTTAATTCAGTCAATGAATCATTCCCACTCCCTGTGGGCCCCCTTCCCATAAGCCAAACCTTACTGCCCCTGCTCTGGGAAAAAACACAGGCAAAAAGTACCCAGGCAGTGTCCCCTGAACAACACCAGCAGCACTGCCTGCTCTCTCCCCACAGTTCCTTTGCCCTGCCTAGCACACCCAGCTTTTCTGCAGACTGCTGGGAGCTGCTTGGCACCTTGGTGCCACATCCCCAGACTCCATGGCATTCCACAGCCAGACAGCTCCAGCTCACCTGTCTGGGCCTCCCCAGACCGAGTGAGGAATAAGACAGCAGGCACTGGAAACAACCACAATGGAAAAATGCAGGGCCAATTTAGCAGCTACCTCTTGGGATGCTTAAACCAGGTGAGAGCCAGCCCAGCTCTCTGGGGACCCACTGGCACCCAAGGCCACAGTGATGGACTCGGCACACGACTGACACCAGCACGAGCAGCTGGGACACTGGCAGCCAACAGTGAACAGCGGGGAGGCCACAAGCAACACCTGCAGACAACAGCTTTGTGTGCCCATCTCCAGGCAGAGCACAGCAGGTTGTGCTGGCCCAGCCCACACCAAGCTGCCGAGGGGCTCTGGGCTTCCGTCGCAGAAAGGATTGTGCTGTCAGCCTGCAGCAATATCAATGTTACTTCTTCAAATGATGGACACTCCAAACTCATCCCACAAGGAAACAGTCAAGTGGGCTGTGTACTAATTTGGGGCAGGGAGAGGACGGCACAACCTTGCATGCTTTCCCTTATACAGTAGGACTCAGTCCTGTCCTACAGCAGGGACACGATCCTGGGTGACCTGGCAGAACCCTTCATCAGAACTGGATTACCATGGGAAGCAGAAGGCTGAGTCACACTCCACTACATCCATCCAGATGGGTGAACATATCCCCCTAGTTTCATGTCACAACTGACACTGGTGTCAGGAGCACCAGGAGCGGTGCAGGACATTTCCGTTCGGGCGATGGTCCCTGCCCTACCACTGGCAAGGGGCTGGTGCTCCCAAAGACTGGTCCATCCATGCAGCTCAGCTGCCTGCCCGGGTCCATGCTGACCTAGGTGGGCGTCAGCCCTCTCCATCCCCTCCTGGGGTGTGTACACAGCCCATGGTCTCCATCCCCTCCTGGGGTGAGTACACAGCCCATGGTCCGCAACCTCTTTTTGGGGCAGAAAGGGCAGAGCAAGGGGTCTGGATGTCTCACACCAGCTGGTGCATTAGAGGGTGCATCTGTGTCCCACAGGTGCGGTGGAGCTGTAGCACTTCCCTGTTTCCATCACCCCCTTGTGACAGCGTCCTGCCCAAATCACAGCAGCTCTGCCTCACCTCAAAGGCACATGAAGGGCCACAGGGACGTACACACTCGTCACGTCCCTGAAATAGCAATGACCTGCAAATATGGGCTGGGGGTCCATGTCGAGGCCTGTGGCTGCAGGAATCCCAGCATTAAGTGACAATCCCAATTTTCCTTTTAAAGACAATGACACTGAACGAGTTTCCTTTGAGTTTCCTGTGTTCCCAATTATGGAGGAGAAAATCTGGGAACCTTTCTAAATCCACACTAATAACATCAGCAAAGGAAATGTCGTTAGACAGAATGTGAAAAGATGTGACAAAAGCCCCAAATCCCATGACACCTTGAGGACTTGAACTTCCAGGATCACACCCTGCCTGTGGGAAGCCCCACCCCTCTTACATACCAGCTCACAGCATCCCTCTCAGCCGGTGCCAGTCTGGACAGCATCCCAGTACTGTGCCCTGGGGAAAAGACTTGTGGAGATGGAGAAAAATCCAGGATGAGCCAACAAGCACTCTGCTGACACTGCACAAAATGGAAGCACGGCAATCTGTGGAAGCACTTGGCCAAGTTCAAGGTCAAGGGCTGCAAATTCCTTGTTATTTTTAACTCCAGGATAGTAGCTGGCTGAAAACAAGAGGAAGAATAGCTTGGATTCAGAGAGGGACGGGAGGTGCATGGTAGGTGGATGGTTTTGCCTGTTGAAATAAGGGTGAAACCTTAAGAAAGAGGCAGGGAGGTGGGAGAAAACAGGTGCTACAGGTGGCAGGAGGCCCCCAGAGAGGGGCTGACAGGATGAGCAGAGTCCCTGTCTGTGCCCCATCAGTCACGGAGGTGCCACTGGACATGTTCTGATGGCTGAGGTGACCTGCAAGGACATGTGCTGCTGTAGCCTGGGGCCATGGCAGGATCAGGGGCACAGAATGAGCTGGGCTGAGGCGTGTGCTGGCACACACGTGTGCAGCCAGTGGTTTTCTCTCCCACTAGAAAACAGCAGCATGTGGCTGATATTGTGAAAGAGACTTTTCTCCTACTTGGTGCAGTGTCCAAAAGAGGGTTGGCATCCCATCTCCCTTGTCCTGCCCTGCCCGTCTGACAGTGGGCAGGGCTGCGGGGCCCAGGCTCCATCCCCAGACACAGCAAAGCCACAGTGCCCACAACTCATGTCCCCTGGCCCCGGTCTTGGCATATGGCTCCATCAGATGGACATTTCCAAACCAGCACATCGCGTCACATCCCTCAGCAACGGAATGCGTGCGCTGAGGGGACAACACCGAGACCACATGCCTGCAGCTCCACATATCCCCCATCCCACACACGGCACCAGCGTGGCTGCCAGGAAAAAGCAGTGATGTTCCCAGGGTGTGAAATGATTAAATGCTGGCATCTGAGGAGAAAAAAACAGTCAAGGAATAACAGAAGAGAGAACAGCCTTGCAGCGCTCACCGCGAGCGGCGCAGGGCGGAGCCGTGCACAGGAGCTGCTTGCACAAACACATACACCCACTCTCATGCTGGCACTCAGATCCTGTGCGCCCGAGCTGCGTGCACAAAGCATGTGTGCCCACACGTGCGCACGCACACCCTCCCAGGGCTGTGAGATCCCTGGGATCCAGCTGCAGGCAGCATGGCTGGGTGGGCTCGGGGTGTCCAGACACAGCTTTGCGCCCGGCACGGCCCCACTCGGCTCCAGCTGCACAGGGCTCTGTGCCAGGCGGACACCATGTACTGGGGCCAGTGATGGTGCTCAAGGGAAACCTTCAGATCCTTGTCCTTGAGCCCAGCCAGAACAAACTAGGCAATAAAAGGGGATTTCCTTGCTCAGAGCCTCTGCTGCTAGCACAAACCTGTGCCTTGGCCTTCTCCCAAGCCTGCACTCCTGTTGTGCCTCGTGCTCCAGCCCTCCCTTGCTGTCATCTCTGACTGTAACTGCTCCAGCTTCCTGGCTTCTCCCCACACCCCACAGACACGCTGGGGACAATCCCAGCCCAATGATGCTGCTGGGCTGGGTGGTTCTGCAGCTCCTGGCTCAGGCCAAATCCTCCCTCGGGAAAACCAAGGCCTGACTTCAAAGATACCCAGAGCTGGCACTCTCTGGGCTACCCAGGGACATTCTGCAGATGGTCTCTGGGCAACTGGGGTCTGAGACAGCCACCATCACCTGTGGCCCCTGCCCCATCTCAGCTCTGGGCTGAAGAAACTTTCCTGGGTTGAGGCACAGTCCTTCCACCACCGCTCCATGCCCAGGAAGCCCAAGAGCCTGAGGACTCACACTGCCCTTCCTACCCTGCCACAGTTGTTAGGGGACACCCAACCTGCCAGAACATCACCTCTCCCGAGGTCTGCACCCCTGAGCAGCACTGTCATCATGCCCCAACCCACATCACTGCATGGACCTGCATGGACACAGGCAGTGGCACTGCCCCATGGTGCTGTGGGAACACAGTGGACACAGCGCTGCAGGGATGCAGACAGAGGCCCTACCTGCAGAGGTGACAGCCAGCGAGTGTCCCTCCCTGCCTGGCAGTGCCAGCTAGACAGCTCTGCCAGGAGGATAGATGGACATGAGAAGATACTTCATGGTCTGGTCAAACCCAGTGCAAACAATGCAGTGTGATCCAAGGAGTGAGGGGCAGACTCTGCATGGGGACAGAGCCACTGTGCTGGCATACAAAGGCCCTTTCACTGCCCTGGAAAGATGAGCAGTGTGTGAAATGGCATTGAATCTGGGACAGGGACAATCACAGTACGAGCCCTCCTCAGACAGAAAGGCCTTTGTGAGTCAGGAGCATCCCCAGCTCTGCAGTCACCATTGGTGACCAAGCCACAGGGCTGGGCTTCCCTGGAGCCAGGTCGTGCCAGAGCCATCCCAAACAGTCTGTGTGATGGCCGAGTGTGTGGGAAGTGCTGGGAGCACTGGCTGAGCTCTGTCGAGGCTGGATGGCACCCAGGCAGCCAGGGAGACAGGAGCCAGCTGCTTCCCACAGCTCTGCCTGATAACCAAATCCCTGCTCCATCCTAAAAGCTCCATCCTAAAAGCCCTTCTCTGTCCCATCTCCCTTTGATGTGACTTGTGCCATGCGGCCCCTCAAGCTGTACACTGGAAGGGCCTGGGCACCCCAGAGCCACCCTGGTGCCTCTGTGTGCTGTGGGCAAGCAGGAGAGGCAGCACCCCCTGAGCCACACCAGCAGCACCCAGCTCCAGCCTGGGGCACGCTCAGACCTGGTGGGCTCCCTAGCACAGAGCAACCCAGAGACCCTCTGCCACCAGGAGATGCCATGTGAGGTGCCTTCCAATGTCAGCCATGTCAGAACTGGCCAAACAGGGCACGAGGCCACCCACAAGGTGAGACAGCAGTTTGCTCTTGCTGTGCATCCAGAGTCAGGATGCAGAGGGCTGGTGCACCAATCCCCCTCTCTGGAGACAGGATTTAGGGGAGACCACAGCACTCCCTTAAACACAAGCAAAACAAGCAGATGTTGCTAGACCATGACCTGATGAATGACAATCTCTACATGGTCATGATGGGCAGCAGCTTGGGCAGCAGCTTGGGCAGCAGCCTCACCAGACACCAGAGAAACCATGGCATGTGACATGCCACCTCCCAGAGCCATCCTGTCCTTACTGTCACCACTTCTCAGCTGGCTCCTTCCAACAAGGGGGTGATCATCAGGGTGTGGCCATTGGTGGTGGGGACCATCTTTGCCTCTGACAGTGCCAGACTGGCCTGGGATGCATGGTCAGGGGCTGCTGCACCCCCTAATCTGCCATGTGTGTCTCTCAGTTCCCCCGACCAGGTGACGCTGCTCCTCTGCAAAGACTCACTCCAGGGCCTCCCAGCATGAAACAGAAAAGGATCCAGACAAAGGAACCTCTTTTCCAAATAGGCTTGTTGCTGTTTCTCCTCTGGGCTGTGCTAAGCTGCCAAGGCCATTGCATGCCCAGGCCATGTGAGCTCTGTGGCAGGGCAGAGGCAGGGCCAGCAGTGGGGACAGGTGGCACCACAGGAACACCAAGCAGGGGCTGTCCCAGAAGAAACCAGACAGGGTGCACAGGGAAGGGATGGTAGGAATGCCAGGAGTGTGGTGCTCAGTTAATGAGCCCAGGGCCCAGCCATGGCTTCACAGCCCTGCCTGGGGCCCTGCTGCACCAACATGGGTGCTCCTATGTCTTTCATTACCTGAGGAAGGAGCACAAGTCTCGCCGCCTGGAAGAGCCAAGCCAGGAAACCGCACTATGCTCCAAGGACAATGCGGGAAGGACATGCTCTGCTGCCAACAGCTGGTGCCTCAGCCCTTGTTTTCAACTTCATGTAAACAGGGAACCCAAGCCTGCTCTGGGACATAGTGAAATTGGATTCATGGGGAAATAATTAGAAAGGGGAGGGATAAGGAAGAAACTTTGCTTTGTTGGCACAGGGAAGAAAACAGAGCCCATGAGCCAGCTCAGATGTATTTGTGCTGGGAAAAAACAACCCAAAGTAAAAGAGAGGCACAGAGGTGGGGCTCACTCCACACCTCCCTCTGGGATCAGCTTCAGCAGAGAGTGATAGGGGCAGGTCCTTGAGGACAGAGAAGCTCTTAGGGAGTAGAATTATAGAATACCCTGAGCTGAAAGGGACCCACAATGATCTTCAAAGTCCTACCAAGGAAGTGATGGTATCTCATCAGGGAAGCTCTTTTCACTGGGTTGGAGACAACCCATCATTAAGCCAAGCCCAAGGCAGTCAAATGAGGACTGTGAAATGCCTGCTGGGATCCCTCTGCCAAGACCACCTCATCCTCAGTAGCATGCTGCTCACACACACTGGAGGTCACCTCTGCCCTGGGGACCCATCGTCTCCACAGGGCAGGGAAAGGACAAATGTTTTGCTGATGCCCTGGGTTACAAGCCCAGCCTGCACCCCGATGTGCCCCAGCTGCTCACGCAGGCCCTGCAGGCCCCCGGATCCTCTGGGATGTGTGATACCTGCAGGGCTGGATGACAAGGAACTCTCGCCCCCACAGATGCTTGGGAAAGACACCCTGCAGGCACGGGGTGTTCCAGGATGAAAGCAGACTGTGAGTCAGCTCAGAAAGTGGAGTGTGGACGAGCATCTTCAGGGGTGATTCCAGGATTGCATCACTGCAGTGGGAGAGGTTCACCATCTGTCCATGCTCGTGGAGAAGTCCGTGGTCAGCCTATGTGGGTGGGTGTTCACCTGGACAGAGGAACCAGTGCTGGACAGAGGAACTAGCGCTGATGCTGCAGGGTGATGCCTCTGTCTCCCTCAGAGACACATCAGCTCCCACTCCAGCTTCAGCATCCTCCTCAAACCTTACCCTCCAGCCACAGATCTTGCACAACCCTGGGCCAAATCCCCTCTCTGGTCCCACTGAGGGAGCTGAGGGGAACAACCTGTTCTCAGGGCACCCATGGAATGCAGCTGTACTCTCCAGCTCCCCTGCCAGTCTCCCCAGAAGGACAAAATGGCAGCAGGTTCTCCTTCATCCCTTTCTGGGACAGGAGGTCAATGAAACAAAGAGGATAATAGCCAGCACCCTGTGCCTTACCCCAGTGAAACCTGGGAGCCTGATGCAAGCACATGGGGAACTTGCACTGCTGGCAACTTGCACTGTGTCTTTCATCAGCCAAACAGTCTGTTCCAGGTTTGTGTCTTTCATCAACAAAGTCCTTCAGAGCAGGAATCCTTGGAGGTAAGTATCTGGAATGTGTTAGGAACAGCTAACCCCAGGTTTCTCTTTCCCCACAGGTGAGATGGGGCTGCAGGTGCTGGCTGGCTTCCCAAGCTACTTAGCAGGAGCATGGGCTGCCCTCCCAGCAGCAGCACGGCCACTGCCCTGAGCAGGGGCTCTCCTCACCCTGACCCTGCTGCAGACCTTCCACAGCGACCACGTCTGTGCCTGCAATCGCCGCTGGAGTCTGCACACGATCCTTTGTCCCCTTCTCCCTTGCAAGGGAACGTGGTCTCTGCCAGACTGCTGGTGTCCTGTCATCGGTGTCCCTGCTGTAAGAACCTGTGATGTAGCACTCTGGATCCTCACTCTGTCCCTGGCTGAAGCTGTTCTCAGCCGGTGCTCAGCAGGGTGAGAGATCAGGCAAGCAGGAGGTGAGACCTGCCAGCCCTCCCACGTTCCTGGGACTCATCCAGGAGCTCCTGTGCAGTGTGCTGTGCTGGGGCTGAGATCCCCAGGAGATGTGAATGGCTCAAGCCTGCTCTGGGGTCAGGAATCCACAGTCACAGGACAGAGGATGTGACTGAAGGGTGGCAGAGCCAGCCCAAACCACCCCAGTCGGTGGCATGGAGCTCACCCTCCATGGGAGGAGACGTGCCCATGCTTGACCCAGCCTGCCTCTTTGTGACAAGTCACCACTGACACTGGAGCCACTGCCAGACACTTCCTGCCCTGTGTTCACCAATGCTAAGCTCTTCAAGAGCTGATGGCCTGCTCCAAAGTACCCTAAAATACCCCAAAATCTCTCCCTCAATTTGGCATATTTTGGGCTTCCCAGGGTGACCAGCAAGACCATTTGCCCCAAACCAGGCAGCCCAGCTGGGCCACCAGAATGTCTCTGGTGACCCATTCAGCTTGCTCAGGTGGCTGTTTCCATTCCCTACCCAGCTCCCTGCCAAGTGTGGATTGGTTTTGAAATTATGGATTCCTTCTTTGCTTCCAAATGTGAACATTGTTTTCTCTTGCATGTCTTTTGGGGTTTTTTTTGTGTAGGACATGGAATGTTCCCAGCACTTGTCAGTCTTGGAGCCCAGGCAGGGAAGAAAAAGCAAACACTGTGCTCAGCTGAGGGTGAGGACGCTGGAGGGGCTGTAAATTTTAAGCACAAACTAACCCCAACTACTTTCTATGCTGTTCAGCCAGGCCTGGACTGAACCCTTCCTAATGGTCAGGTGTCTTTACACAGTGACTTAGTTCCTCACTCCCTGCTCACCATTTCCCATGAGTTCCAGAAATCATAGCCCAAACTGGAGCTTACCTCAGCCTGACCTGGATGATGTAAGCCACACAAGGGAGCAGGTGAAGCATGCCCCAGAGGACACAGCCACCTCCACTCCAGGTTACACATCTGTCTGCTCCGGGGAACAAACTCCAAACTCACGCTGGTCCTTCCTTTTCTGTCCTGTCTGAGCACTGTCCCAGCACTTCTCCAACACAAGGACCTGCTAAAACCCCCTCTCATCCTTCCTAGCCCCCCCCCCCAGCAGCTCCCAGCATTGCCCTGACCCTTTTCTCCTGCTTCTCCTCTCCTCTCACCCATGCTGAACATGCACTGGTGTGCTCAGGTGAACCACCTGCCTGCACCCAGAGACGCAAGGCACTCATATGGGCATTAGTGCTTTCTGAGAACATCCTGGAGCGCCTCTGGCCCGAATTTCCTAAAGTTCAGTGAAACTCTCAGGTGTCCATTTTGCCCATTGAAACACTGAGCATCCTGGATCTGCTTAACACAATGGAAAGCAGTTACCCTATGACAGAAATCTCCTGGGAGAGCTGCGATGGGCAGCAGTGGAGCTGGGTGCCAGCCCTGGGAGCTCTGCACTGCTGTCTCCAGCTGTGCCCATGGCAGCCAGCAGCTGGGAGTGCTGCTCACCACCCCAGATAATTATAGCTCCGCTGTTTATATACCCTCAGCCCCTGGCCACAGGAAGGAAGGCTGAAGGACACTCCGTGTCACAGAGCTCTCCACCCCTTCCCCGTTCCCCCTCCCACCTGCACCCCCCGCCCCGCCCCTCCCGTGTGAATTTGGTGTGTGCGACAAGACACCGCGGCCCAGCATTGTTTGTCAGAGCTGGTCACAGACCGCAGCTTCCCCTTTCTGTCACCCACAGAACTCTGCTCTGGGCTCTCCAGGCACTCAGTCCCCCTCTGCACAATTTGCATCCCTCCTCCTGCATCCTTTAACCTGGCAGCTTCTTGCTCCCACAGCTTGACTGAGGACATGAAGGCTTGTCTCCGTCCCATGCATGGCTGAACCATGTGGGTCTTGCAGCCTGTGCTCATCTCCAGAGCTGTGGGTGCACTGAAGCACTCGGTGATGGTGGGTCAGTGCTCTGCTCTACACACAGATCAACCGTGGCACCTCTGTGTCAATCCTGCCTCCCTGCCCCTTGCAAATGGCATCTCCACAGCAATCCTGTGCTGCTTGCTCGGCCTGAGCAGGACCGAGCAGAGTGCAAGGCAGCTTCTGAGCCATGGGGTTGTCCATCTCTGCAGGGACAAGTGACTACCAGTCATCCCTGCAGTAATATCCCAAGAAGCTGCCCAGGAGGCATCAGTGGTGGCACTGGAAGGGGTTGAACAGCTGCAGTGATGAGTGGGGGAGCAGACCCCCTTACCCACCCATGGAGAAGCAACGACCTGGCAAGGCGGGGCTGCAGGACTGGGAATAGGATGGGCTGTGTCCCACATGAACGGGTCAGGCCAGCCAGCTGCGGCTGAGCCAGCACTTTCGTGTTTGTTTGGGCTCTTAGATAACTTCGAAAGCAGAAGCTGGAAGGGCTGGCGGCTGAACAGTTTGTTCTTTCCGACTTCCACGCGCTGCCGCCTCAAACCTCAGTGCTGTGCAGGGCTTAAACCACAGCCCTGCTGTGCTGCTCAGAGCCATCCTGTCCCCTCATCTTCACCCCAACGTGTCCCTGGAGCCCCTCCAGCCCGGCTGCCCTCCAGCCCAGGGCCAAGCTCTGCTTCTTCACGCTGCCAGAGGAGGAAACAGAGCAGCAGAAACGCCTCTCTGAAGGGGTCTCAGCCCCACAGGCCTGGCACAGCACAGGGTGAGGGGCTGCTGCCATCTCCTGGCCATGGCCGGGGCTCAGGGCAGCCCACGGGCAGCAAAGCACAGCACGGCACAGCACAGCCCAGCACAGCACAGCACGGCACAGCACAGCACAGCCCAGCCCAGCACAGCCCAGCACAGCACAGCCCAGCACAGCTCAGCACAGCACAGCACAGCCCAGCACAGCACGGCACGGCACAGCACAGCACAGCCCAGCACAGCTCAGCACAGCACAGCCCAGCACAGCACAGCCCAGCACAGCCCAGCACAGCACAGCACAGCCCAGCCCAGCACAGCACAGCACAGCACAGCCCAGCACAGCACAGCCCAGCACAGCACAGCCCAGCCCAGCACAGCACAGCACAGCCCAGCACAGCACAGCACAGCACGGCCCGGCACAGCACAGCCCAGCCCAGCACAGCACAGCACAGCACAGCCCAGCACAGCACGGCACAGCATGGCACAGCACAGCACAGCACAGCACAGCACAGCACAGCCCAGCACAGCACAGCACGGCCCGGCACAGCACAGCACAGCACGGCACAGCACAGCACAGCCCAGCACAGCACAGGTAGCTCCCGGCCGCCCCCTGCTCCCAGCTCGGGCTGGGGCAGGAGCGAGGATCCCTCACCGCCGCCCCCCGGCGCAGCCCAGCAGCCTAACACACATGCACTGGGAACTGGGACAGGGAACAGGACGGGACAAGGCCACTGCCAGCCCTGTTCCAAGGAGCGTATCATAGGGCTGTGCCAAAGGGCAGCGATGGGAAGTGGGTTCAGGTCACCTTTGAGTACCCGAGCCTCTCCAGGGACAGGCAGCCTCACCTCCCCAGGTAAAAGGGACGGCTGGGGCTGCAACACTGAGGTGCCACCTCCTTGGGGACCAGGATGGTCCAAACAGCACCTGAGCCCGAGAGGGTCCAGACCGCGGCATAGTGCTCTGCCTCACTTTCCCGGCCACCTGAAGCGAGGGCATGAGGCACACATTGCTCTGCCCTGAGCAGAAAACAGGCGATGCTGAGAATCCTGAGAGGGTGCCCTGCTCCTCTGTTCCTGGCAATGGTAGTGCTGGGAATAGAGACTCCAGGCTGTGCAGACAGAATTCTCACATTCCCTCAAGTTGCACAAAGTCCACCCCACAAGGGGAGGCACCATTACTTGATCAAAGGGAAGGCCATTTTGCCACAGCTGGTCCCGATATCCCTCACCGGGCTGCATCACACCTCCCTTCCAGCTGCTGGAGCATCCCAACCAGTGATAAAGGGTCCCAACTCCCAGCAGCAACTGGAAGCTTCCAAAAAACTACAGGGAGAAATGCAAGATTGGTCTGAGGCCAAATCACTAGCACAGGTTTTGCCTCTGTCCAAGGGAGTGTGGTGAGGGCCTGATCCTCTGTCTGAGGACCAGGAGACAAGCACAGCATCATGGAGTCTGCTCAGACCCCTCTCCCAGTGCTGGAACACTGGGGATTAAATCTTCCCAGGTTGGGACTGAGCAACAGGCAAGGAGCAGTGTGTGCTGTGGCCCAGTCAGGAGCTGGCACAGGTGAGGTGGGGAAGGAAAACAGTGTGATGGCTGCCTGGAAGGAGAGGGAGGCAGCAAACTCAAGCAGTAGAAAGGACAGGCAAGAATGGAACAGAAGCCAGTTGGGTGCAGAGAGGACAATGCTGCAGACTTGTTAAGGCTGGGCTCACTCAGCTGAGGACATAAACAGGACTGACCCAGAGCCCTGCTGGGCTCCAGATGCTTTGGTCATACTGTGTGCTATGGCCAGAGACGGTGCAGGGAGCCAGGGGTGCTGCAGGGCATCATGCCTTGACTCAGGGCACAGTCCCTGTGCACAGGGCAGAGCAGGAGGAGCGGGTGGCCCAGGCACAGGCAGGTGAGTGAGTGTTCATGGGGCAGGGTCCAGCTGCCTCTCAGAGAGCTTGTGTTCTGGGCAGAGGCAGCCCTGGGAGCCTGGCAAGTGCTCTTCCTCCCTTGGGTGCCCAACTTGTGACACCATGGTCCTATAAACTGCCCCAGGGCTGGCACAACCTGGAGCCAGCTTGGAGGCACCAGGCCCCACAAAGCAGCTCTCCTGCTGCTCACTTGCCTTCCCACGGGCAGGGGCTGGGGAGAGCCCCAGGGCTGACAAAGACAGCCCTATGGACTGTGCAGGCAATGCAGGGAATGGGGTGGGACACGTCCCTGACAGGTTTTAGATAGGAGGGCAGGCTCTGACAGCCAGTGAGGTTTGCCCTCACCTAGGAGAGAGTCCTGGAAAATGGTGCACCTGCCGTACCATGCCCAGGGTGAGAAGCTGCACAAGAGCTGCAGGATCATGTGCTTTCCTGTAGGCTCAGGGCAGACTAGTTTTTGACCTGCCTGACACAAGGGAAGGTTCAAGCTTCAGCTCTGGGGACAAACCTGGGACTCCAGCTCTGCTCTGCATCCCCATAGCATGCCCTCCATCCGCTCTCACACACTCCGGCCTGACACAAACCACCTGATTTTCTCTGCTCGCTCATGACTGCCACGCACTCCTCGGAAGCCCCTGGCAGGAGCACAAGAGGAACAGGCCAGATGCATATTCCAGCCCACAGAATTCAAAGCACTGAGGTCAGACTCCTATGGAGCCCAGTCCTTCAGGGGTCTCAAGACCCCATGCTCCCACCCACAGGACTCCTCCAAAGCAGTCAAGATGCTCGGTGTTCTGGGCTTTCCTGGCATCAGGAGGGCAGAGCCACCCAGACTGCTCCCTGTGGGCTCAGGAGCAGCTTCGCAAAGGCAGGACTTGGCCGGTTGGACATCATAATAGAGGTCCCCTAAGGGATGTGGCTGCTCTGTGCTGAGGAGGAGCAGAGCCCAGAGTGTTTTATTTACCACTTTGCAATCACGTTGCTCCACCGGAGGAGCAGAGCCACGGCCACGACACAGAGTGAGAGATAAGCTATCGCTGCTGCAGCTGGGCTCATCAGAGCCACCTCTGCCACTCCAGGCCTGCAGGTGTGTTTGAGGTCAAGCAGAAGAGAGACTTCTGACATGGAGAGCACTTGTCTTGGCTGCTATCCATGATGGGGAGGGCCCAGCAGAGCTGTTGGCTGTCCTAAGCAAGCTGCTCCTGCCCCAGAGAGCTGGCCTTGCATGCCACAGGAGGGATGGGATGTGCTGGGCTGATGCCGGATCCACTTGACTAGACTCTGTAAATGATTTTTTATATAACTGTTTTCTGGTTGCTTTCAGCACCTTCCAAGTGAAAGCCACAGGCATCCATAGTCTGCATGCCTGGCTGTTATGAATGGGATGAAGGGGTTGGTTCCCTGCACTCGCTGTGAGAAGCTGCCCATTCCTGCAGTGCAGCCTGGTGAGGCAGCAGCGATGCTCTCAGGTCAGATCCAGGGCAGCAGGATAGTGAGCAGGCTGTTCCCATTACTGCCACACAAGGAGCCTACCAGCTCTCCCACAGCTGGGATGGCCCAGGAAGGGGACACGCACAGCCTGGCTTCCCTCACTCTGGTTGTTTTTCCCAGGCTTTGCCAGCCACATCCCTGCTCCCCATAGCAGCAACTGCTGGAAGCCCAGAAGCCCAAACCTGCAGTCAGTGGCACCAGCTATAGCCAGTATATCAGGAAAAAGCCCATCCTGCTATCCTCTGCAGGGAAATGACTCCTGGGGCCACAGGCAGCTGTCCACCACAGGCAGTAATGTGAAGAGGTGAAGAGCATCCTGCTGGTGTAGGGAGGGGTCCCTGCATCCCCAGTGGGAGCTTGGAGGAGTGCAGACCTTGGATGTGGCTCAGGAATACAGTTCCCACACGTTCAGCCCATGCAGGCAGCAGCACATTGCTGCTGCCTGCAGGAAACCTGGGAACATGGCTGCCCAGGCTGGCTCCCTGCAAGCAGATCTTATTTTAACTCTCAGTTCCTCTCTCATTTTTGCCAGGCAACGACTGGTTCTGGTCTTGGCTAAGAATTAAAGAGCCCCCTCTTATTTTTCCTCCCCCTTTTATTTTCCTCCTCTACTATTTCTAGGTTATTTTTGGGCTTTTCTCAGTGGGTCTTTGCCACAGACACACAAAAGGCTGGCAAAGTTGTCTTGTTTTGCCCAGAGGAAGGGGAGCAATGTGCAGGGCACAATCCAGATGGGGAAGCACATGCCTTGGAGCACCTGCTGCCCCATGCTGCACAGAGAAGCAAGTGCCTCTTCTCCCACCCACCTATGCTGTGCAAGACTTGGCCTTCCACAAGGCAGTTGTGATGCCCACATCTTCCCAACTGTGGCAGCAGCAGCCTTCACCTCTCCAGAGCCCAACCAAGGCAGCTCCTCCATGTGGTGCTAGTGGGGAGGTTCCTGTGCTGGTCCAGCTGCAGTCCTGGGCAAGGTGAGGTGCAAAGGCATAGAGAGGGACTTCTGCAGAAGGGAAGTTGATGGGACAGGACGTGAGCTTAGGGTGACCCCAGAGAGGGTCACACATGGCCATAGCAGTGCAGGAACTGCCAGATGGAGCCGACAGAGCTGACATCAGCCACTGTCACATTCAGGTTGGGGATACAGACGAGGCCCCATGAGGGGGAGAGAAGAATGTGAGGGACACAGAGCCTGCCAGCACTGTGGAGCACCTGTGCCATGGCCAGAATCCTCCCACTGAGAGTACTGATGGGAGTGATGCTGTCCTGTCCCCAAAACAGAGGGCATGAGATAGCACATCCCGAACTCCTTGTCATGTCAATGCTCAGGAGAAGGAAGTGCTCTTTGGGCAGCAAAGAAACAGCCTGTGTTTGCACGAGGCAGGGCCATTCCCGTTTAAGGCTGGGATCCTCTGCATCCCCTCTGCAAAGGTTGTTTTGTCCCTGGGGGCAAAGTACTCTCCACTTGGGGCAGGAGGTGTTACTTTGTGTGGCCCCACAGCCCTTTGTCTCCCAGAAAATTGCAAAACCCTGAGTTTCGCTGCAGCTCCAAGAAGCTCAGAAAGAGACAGAACCTGCTAGAAGGCAGACGCCCATTTCGGCGCTGGGCCAGCTCGAACTTTCCAGGCCCTTCCACAGGCATACAGCTGCTTGGCAAGGACATTGCCGACCCTCCCACATCACAGCCCCAAGCAGCCTGGGCCAGCTGTGTCCAGGCACTGGGCTGGGGTTGCTGTTTTTCTGCTTTATCTCGCTGAGCTGCGCGGTGAGTGGGTCATGTTTGTGCAGCCTCACGGTTATGTAAGGCCTCGGGGTTACTCCGGAGGCTCGGCCGGCTGTGCCTCCAGTGCGCATGCGCGCGGCCGCCGGGTTCAGGAACGGCGGCGCCCGGGCCCGCGCTGCGCGGAGTTTGGCCGCCGGCCCGGCTCGTCACGGACCGGCACGGCGTGTGCCGGGCTGCCGCGGTGCCCGGTGCTGTCAGCCTGCATGCCAGGGGGCCGGGGGCCGCGCCACGCTCTCGGGCAGCGCTGTCCGAACGCTGCAGCAGCCGTGTTTACCCTGCACGGGCTCCCGACGCGGCGCTGCTCCGCTGCCAGAACGCCTGCGCCTGCTCCAGTAACCCAGCTCCTGAAGGTCGCTGGCTGGAGGCCGGGCTCGCGTTCCATCTGCTTGCTTTTATTATTGATTGTCCTTATCGGCACTTGAGAGAACAGCATGTCCCAAACAGCCGGGGGCAGGACGGGGCTCACTGCTGCTGCTGCTGCCGCCTTTTGCCCAAGCTCTGTCTCTCCTGAATGGAGAGGTGCAGGCACCAAAAGCTGCGCTGCCCCTGTCACCTCTGCCCACAGGCACAAGCCGTGATGGCACAAGCTGGGGCCAAGAGACAGCAGTGTTCCCGTGTCTGCTGCCCTAAGTCTCTCTTCCTCTTGCCCCTGTCCATCCAAGCACAGGTTCCCACACAGCAGCAGACCCCTGCATGTGCCTGTTCCCAGGATGTGCTCCCAAAAGGACCCTCAGCAAGTGCATCCCATCACTCTGTCACTGTCTCGGCTCCCACAGTGCCTTGGTCCAGTACCCAGTGACCTGGAGGCTGAAGGGACATGGGGACCGTGATCAGTCAGAGCAGTGGTGTTGTTCCACCACAGCGCAGCTGGGCTGCTGCCCATGCGTAGCACAGGGCAGCAGCCAGATTGAAATGGTATGAGCAGCCCATCTCTGCTGCTGCTAACCCAGATACCAGAAGGATAAGCAAGGGAGTGCCAGGGTGGCAGCAGAGGTATGGCCAGGTGGCAGCAAAAGAGAAGCAAGGGAGAGAAATAGAAGCGGAGGAAGGAAGGAAGGAAGGAAGGAAGGAAGGAAGGAAGGAAGGAAGGAAGGAAGGAATCATCCCACAGCTCTCATACCGTCCTCACAAGAGACCTGTGAGCCCCCATTCTCTGCAGGTGTTGGCTGATGTTTCGCTACTTTGCCATTGATGGCACAGCATTTGCAGGCTGTGTTGGGGGACAGGGATACATGTAGCAGCATGCACAGGTGTATTGTCCTGGGCTGTGCTGCCTGGCACAAGCTTTTCATGCTTCTGTTGAGAGCACTGTGGGATGGCAGCATGGATGAAAGGAACTGCAGCTCCAGCACACACTGGTTAAATCAAATTGGGCTTTCATATGGTAATTACCAAACATTGGCCAGCACAGGTCCGAGCACACCATACCACAAATCTGCTGGTCTTTGAGGCATTTCCAGCTTGCTAGAAGACACATCTGGGCAGAACTTACCCAGGCAGCTTGGAGGGCCCTGTCAAGGGTCACCCATTGCCCTCAGGGAATATGGAAAGAGGACCAGAATGACAGGAAAGCAAGTCCTTGGGACAGGGAATGGAGAGGCATATGGCTCACCCAGCTTGGCCAATGTGCTTGGAAAGGGGAAGCTAAGAGGCAGTTCATTGCCAGGACACAGGCATAGATGCATGGTGAAATGGGGGTGGTGGGGTCTCCTTGGGGATGGTGGAGCCCTAACCCAGGGTGCCTGTAGGGTGCCACCAGGCAACCCAACCACCCCTTGCTTTGCCACGTGCCTAAGGACAGCCCTTGCATGGGGGGTTTATTGAGCCTGACAAGCCAGCTGGGACACCAGATAATCTCTGCCTTGCTGGGGACAGTCCCCCACCAGGGTCAGGCACACTTGCCACAGAGGAGTGGAAAATTCCTCTCACTGTGCTGGCACTCACTACAGCCCAAGCACATCAGCTGTCATCCTGCAGGACTTGGCATGCCCTGGAGTGTTTATCAACACCGTTTCGCAAGAGCCATGGCATAGAGCCTGGCAGGGGCACGCAAGCTGCTTGGGCAACCCACTCTGCTGACAGCCTGTGCTCTTGGGAAACACTCCAGGCTGGGAGTCTGGTGTGGATTGATGTCATCTGAGTGGCCATCAACACCTTCTCCTTTCTGGTCTCCTGAGTTCAAGGACAGAGCTGTGAGCTTTGGTCTTGGCCCTCTCTCAGTCCTGCAGAATCCTTCCCTTGATTTCACCTGGCAGGGTTGTAAATGATCTCAGCGTGCTGGTTCCCCACTCACCCAGGGCATGCTCCTCCATCCTCACAGGGTATATGGCTTGGGGAGGGAGATAGCCCACTCCCTCCAAGGGGTTTGGAGGTATCAGCTGGAGCAACAGAGTAATTGTGGTGACAGCACATCTGGCTGAGGGCTGCCCTCCAGGCACAGACCAGCAGTTGCATGATGCTTGAGAGATGACACAGCAGGGCCAGCCTGTTCCCAGTTAACTCCAGATATGCACAACTGACACAGGCCCCTCAGCCAGGGAAGAAAGCAGGCACATCCTGGACGACACTGGCTAAACAGGCAGGGGACATGGAGTTGCAGTCAGGCCCTGGGAGCCCCTGCGGTTGCCCCAGACAGGGCTGGCTATGCCCACCCAACTCCATGGTGCTGTACACAGCCATCATCAGTGGGTGCAGCAGCCGGATGGCAAGGCACAGTGTCGGAGTGTTCTGCTCCGCTGGAGGCACTGTGGAGCCCAGGAAATGTCTTAGCTGCTCTTGTAATTTCAAGATGCACCCCAAAGCCCTGCTTTAAGTGGGAAGTGGGTGGTGGATTTGTGAGGAGGGTGTCACTCCTTCAGGGTAAAGAAGCAAAGCATGCCCCCGCCCAGCCTTTCCAAAGGGGCAGCAGCGCCGCTTGGCACCAAGGGGATGCGGGGCCCAGCCGTCTCCAGCAGACAAGGTCCCTCCAATGGAAGAGTGCAGGCACCGGGGACAGAGGGGGTGTTCCTGGGCTGGGGACTGTCCCAGGAAGGCCAGCTGGCTCCTGAAGCATCGCACAGACCCTGCCCCAATTCCAGTGCAGCTGGAGCAGCAGCAGCAAACAAGCTGCGTGCAGCCGCCAAGATGTTTTCTGGAGCAGAGGCACGCATAAACATTTTGTTTAATCAAGGACTCGGAGCGAACACAGTGTACCCTGGCTCCGTGCAGAGGGAACAGCTGCGGCCCTGCGGGGCAGGGCCAGCGACACCGATCGGCGGTGGCAGAGCGACCTCCCGTGGCACGGTCCCGACCCCGGGGTGCTCGGCAGAAGGAAGGCCCGCGACAGCCGAGCCGCAGCAGCCTGCCCTGCAGGGAGGCTGTGCCCCGGCTGCAGGAGGTTCCGGCTGCTTCCCGGCAGTGTGTCTGGCAGCTGTGCAAGGCTTGCTTCGGCCCGGTCCCGCCGCAGCCGTGCCGGAACCGAGGACAGGCCGGGAGAGCCCTGAGCTGCCCTGCCCGCGCGTCCGTGGGTGCTGATCTCATGGCAGTATCGTACAAGAGAGCCCAGCACCCTGGCAGTGCCAGTTGCTGTGTTCTCACACAGGCAGGATGGGATTCCTTCCGTGCCCTCCTGCCCTTCCAGGAATGAGGTGTTGGGGACCTCCTGTGTCCCACCAGGCCCCCTGCTCAGCGAGAGCAAGGTCAGGTCAGAGATCTTTATCTGCAAAGCCCGGAGTGAGCAGCACGGGCACCCAACATCTGCTATGGATCCCGGGCCAGCATGCAAGAAGACAGCTGATGGAAATGCAGAGCACAGAATCCCTCCGTGGTGGATCTGGCTAAGGGCAGGCTTGGAGGAACTGCCATCACATTCAGGGTTTTTTTTTTTCTGGGATCAGCTAGGAATTAAGCATCTGAGTTGCTGTGTTTAAACCTGAACCTTTAAACATCCTTTCCCACTCCCCCCGTGAGCTGCACAAACCCCAGGTTTCTTTGGAAGCATTATTTTAAGGATAAGATTTGAAGGACTTCTTTCACAAAGAATTGTGGTATCAGGTTCTTTTTCTTCTTTTAATTTCCAAAAAGGTATTTTTTGTGCATGAGGGACTAGATTGAGAGGAGCTCTGGAGAACACTGTGAAGGCAGCCAGACTGTGGTATTGCCAATCAGTGCACACCTCTTCTTCCCACCAGCCTCCCACTCAGCTGCCAAAGCCTGTTCCATGGCTTCCCAGGCAATTAGTGCTTGCAACACATCCACACAGCCAGCAGAACCACTCCAGCTTTCCACGTGTCCTTGATAACCTCTTGTGTTTTTTAACGCCTTTGGTTGTAATGAAGTGACTGAGGATAATGACAAGCATAAACTCCCAGAGTGGAAGACCTGGAAACATGTTTTTCTTCTAAGCAACTGGTGTTCCTTGGTGGGACAGTTCTGAATGGGTGGGCTTCACTCTGTTGAGCCTCCATGCTCTTGGCAATCAGACTGGAATTAACTGGCTTCTAAGTGTGCATCTAGACTGGTGTTTGCTTGGTTGGCTGGTTATGGTAACTGAAAAACAATCCAAATCACTTCAACCTTAGCTTTCCAGACCTTACTGCTTTATTTCTAGAGCACCTTTGTATCCTATTTTTTCCATTTTTCATGGAAACCGAGCTCCACTGGGCTATGATGAACTCTGGCAGCCATTCTTTTTGCTCAGCTCCCAGGAAACTCCTCACCTTGACCTAATGGAGGAGCAGCCTGAGCTGCTATCTGGGACAGCACTGGTGAGCAACGGGAAGAGCAGGGACAAGAGGAGCTCACAGAGAGCAGTGCAGCAGCTGATCCAGTGTGAATTCCAAAGCTCTGTTCTTGAAAAAAGACAAAGACTAAGGAAGACGCTTTACAGCAAAGAAAATGCCAGAGCTTAGGGAAGGTTTCTGCAGAGCAGCAACACAGGCAGAGACCCGGGACAGAAATATTTTGGTTTGTACCCCTATTTGCCAACATTTGGGCAGGATTTGAAGGGGGGAAAACAGCAAATCCACTAAGAGTTTGAGGGGAAAAAACCTGACAAAAGTTGCTGAGATTACATTTAGGAGGGTAGTTCAGAGGAGTTTGACTATTTTAGCTCTGGAAGACAGAGGACACCTGACTTACTCCTGAGCTCTGAGGGAGCCCTTATCAGCTCCTCTCTCCTCTCCTCTCCTCTCCTCTCCTCTCCTCTCCTCTCCTCTCCTCTCCTCTCCTCTCCTCGCATCAGGCAGGGAGCAAAGAAAGTATCCTTGATAAGATTGTGAAAAAAGAACTCCTATCAAGATGACTTTGGTGTCAGCTTAGGTTTTAGGGGACAGAGGTCGGCCGATGGCCTTCTAGGGTGTCTGTGTTGCAGATTGTTCTATAAATGCTGATATGTTGACTATTTGGTCATAAAAGATTTTCACAAGAAATGCATCCCTTTGTAGCCTTGCTTTGTGCTGATAATTCAATTGCCAACTGTGTGGCAATTGGAAAGAGATGCAGTAAGGCCTGCTCACATGCTGCTTAAACCCTTGCTTTAAAAGACAGTATTTTTTTCCCCCAGCATTACTTTTGCCTGGAGTGTTGAGGATCATACAGTGCTCTTCCTGTTTTCATAATCAAGCATCTGAACACCTCAGAGCGTGTTTAAAAATAAGTGTGATAAGAGCTGTATTTTATAAGGGAAAAGCTCAAGAAAGAGGCTTCGTGTTTGTACCGCAAAAGAACATTATAATTTGACGTCAACCTTAAGCTGATAGTTCTTAATGTCCCGTAGCCACGTTAGACACCCAGTAGAGCGTTTGCTGCACAGTCTGACCCAGAGGACAGGCTTCTGGGTGGGGACGGGCAGCCTCTGCCGGAAAGGGAAGCGTCTCCTTCCCCGTCCGGCACGGGACATTCCCGCGGGCAGCTCCGAGGCATTGCGGCTGCTGGGCTCAGCCCGGCGCCTGGGGCTGCCGCCGCAAGCGGCCAGGTGAGGCTGCCAGGGCAGCCCTGCCCGGGGCGCGTGTCGCTAAGCCGCACGCGCCGCCCGTCGGGAGCGCCGCTGGCACCTGGCGCCAGCGCAGCTCAGCTGCAGAGCGCGCCCCCGAGCCGTGGCCTCCGTCCCGGAGCGAGGAGCGGGCCGGCCCGGGGCGGGCAGAGCGGGCCTGAGCGCCACGCACGAGGCACAAGGCGGGCGAGGCCGCCCTTCTCCTCGCCCCGCCGGGCCCGGCCGCGTTCCCGGGGAGGCCCGGGCCGCCGCGGCCCCTGGCCAGCGGGCGGTCGCCACGGCAACGCCGGCGGTGCGTCGCCCTGACGTCACTTCCGCGCGGGGCGGGGCGGCGCGCGCAGGGCCGTCATGGCGCTGTCGCGCGCGGAGCGCTGTCTCGCGTTGCTGCTGTGGCTTCTGTCGCGCGCCTGCCTCGCGCTGCTCGCGCTGCTGCCGCCGCCGCGCGCCGGCCCCGCGCGCGCCGCTCCGCGCGCCGTCCCGCCGCCGCGGCGCGCGCTCCTGCTGCTGCCCGCGCGGCGCCTCGCGGAGCTGCTCCGCGCGCGGCAGGTACCACCCGCGGCCCGGGGAGGGGGAGCGCGGGCAGCGGGGGTGCCGCTCTCCGCGCGCGGCACGTACCACCCGCGGCCCGGGGAGGGGGAGCGCGGGCGGCCGGTCTCGGTCCGCGCAGCGCCCGCGACTGACGGCGGGACCCGCTGTGCCCCGTGCCCAGGTGGCGTGCGTGGAGGTGGTGGAGGCGTACGTGGAGAGGATCAAGGAGGTGAATCCCCTCATCAATGCCGTGGTTAAGGACAGGTGAGCTGGAGGCAGAGGCACCCTCGAGGAGGCAGCGGCTCTCCGCCTGCCTCCCTTCGGGCCCCAGCCCGACCGCTGCGCTCCGCCGGGGGCACGGGGATCCCCGCGCCGCCACCGCAGCAGCGCCGGGCCGGGATGCGGCTCCCGGCTCCGGCAAAGACCAGGCAGTCCCACTTCCCCCACAAGCTCCTTGTGCCGCACTTGGGGTCCACCCGCCCTGCGGGGACCCCGCTCCTCTCTGATCCAGCGCCAGAACATCGCCGGGTGCTTTGTTGCAGGTTCGAGGAGGCCCTGCAGGAAGCCCGGCAGGTCGATAAGCTGCTTGCGGAGGGTCCTGGCGATGACTGCCTGGAGGAGAAGTTCCCCTTGTTGGGAGTTCCCATCACCGTTAAGGAGGCCTTTTCTCTTTATGGTGGGTTTATCTTTATGCCCCCAGTTCTTGATGTGCTCCCCAGAGTGGTGGGTGGCTGTGGCAGGTGCTTGGAGGGAAGTAGTCTCCCTTTCCCTGGTTTGCACCAAGCCCTGCCTGGGCTTCTGCGTTTGTGTTCATTTGTAGCACACAGGTGCTACAGAGCTTGAGGTGCTTCAGAGGAGCAGCCCTCACTGGTAACCTGCTTCCTGCAGCTCTGGGTCATCTCAGGGCACTGGCCCTGATGCCTCCCTCCTATTGACCTTGGCACCACAGGGATGCCCAACACCTCTGGCTTGGTCAACCGCCGCAATGTGATCGCCACCTCGGATGCCACTGTGGTGTCACGGCTGAAGCAGGCAGGTGCCATCCCGCTGGGTGTCACCAACTGCAGCGAGCTCTGCATGTGGTACGAGTCCAGCAACAGGGTCTACGGGCGGACCAACAACCCCTACGACCTGCAGAGGATTGTGGGCGGCAGCTCAGGTGAACCCCAGCACCTCGGCACGATCCTGCATGAGTGGCAGGTTCAAATGCAGTGAGGGAGAGTTCCAGTCTCTGCACACAGCTATTAACGTGTCCCTGGGCTCTTGCGGAGCTTACAGGCCTCTTTCCTGGGCACTGCTGCAGGCTGTTGGGAGGTCTAGCTGCTTTGCCTCTTCTGGGTGTTTCATTTGGCATTGCTTCAGCCTGTCCTGTTGTACTTTGGCAGGCAAATCCCTTTGGCCCACGTACCCCAGCTATCCCCTACCCATCACTAAAGCCAAGGTGTTGTCCCCCCACCCCTCTTGCTTTTTAGGCCCCCACCCTCCCTGTGAGGTGTTCCTGCTTTCCTGGATGATTTGCACCATAAATCTGTGGGGTTTTGCCGTGTTTTCTCGTGTGCAGGTGGGGAGGGCAGTGTCCTGGCAGCTGCCGGCTCAGTCGTAGGTGTGGGCTCTGACATCGGTGGCAGCATCCGAATGCCCGCCTTCTTCAATGGAGTCTTTGGCCATAAACCCACAACAGGTAAGGTGGGTGCTGGGGTCTCCTCCTCTTCCCCACCAGCAGAAACACCATGAGGTGGAATGGGGGCTGTGGGACGAACCCCTTCAGGACACCTCTGTGTTGGTTGCTGGTGGGATTGCTGTAAGGAGTCAGGTAACTTCTTGTATGGGACAAGCCTGTTGAGGAAGTACAGCTGGGGTTGGCAGTTTGGAAGCCAACCCCAATGGCTGAATGCCAGGCCCATGGGAGACAGGTTGGGGTTAACCCAAGTATTGCATCCTCAGCATGGGATGTTTTCACAAGGTTGGGATCTGCTGGGATATTTCTCTGTCCTTCAGTGTCCTGACTTGGGTGCTTTTCCTCCCATCCCCACCCCGTGAACCTTGCCATCAGCACTTGTGGGGTGTACAGTCCCTGGGGAACCGTGTCTCCGTGCACCCAAAGACCCCCCAGCAGGGCTGTCCCCGTCTGGAGGCAATACTCAGGGCAGTGTCTGACTTCTCTGCTCCCAGGGGTGGTGCCCAACGACGGCCAGTTCCCCAACGCTCAGGGGGTACGCACCAGCTACCTGTGCACGGGGCCCATGTGCCGCTACGCAGAGGACCTGGAGCCTGTGCTGAGAGTCATGGCCGGCCCTGGGGTCAGCAAGTGAGTTGTTCCCACTGCTCCAAGCTGCTGAGCTGGAGTCAGCAGCTCTGTGGTCCTCACAGTGTATGAGGCCTTTGTAGGAGACAGGTCTGCGCCCCGCCCAGTTGCTTGTTTCTGATTTCTTTCCTCTGCTGCTGGCTTCAGCAGGACCTTGGCTTCTGGGACTGCCCTTCCCAGCACCCACGTGCTCCCAGGAACCGGCAGCCTGGGCAGACTGATTGGTCCCCCTTCACCAGTGAGCTGCTTCCTAGCTCTGTCCCATACACCCTTCCCAGGGCTGGCCTTGCTCCTGGATATTGCAGCACCTTTTTTCCTGTTGTTGAATGAGGAGTTTTCCATCCCCACATCATGGCCAGTTCAGTTCCTTCAGTTCTTGGTCCGTGCAGTCAAGTGCAGCCATGCTGCGTGCCAGTGAGGAGCAGAGCGGAGATGGGGCACATGGAGCACCCCTCCTTTTTGCCACAGCCTGCACACTTTTGCTCTCTCCATCACCACTTTGCCTTTTCCCAGGCTCTTGTGCAGTCCCAGCCTTGGCTGCAGCCAGGGCTTGTAGTCACAAGGTGCTTCTGGAGAAATGGGAACTTTCCCAACAGAACCTTGATGGGACTGAGGGGGCAGGTGAGCAGCTGGATGTGTTGTGGGCAGTAGGTGTCTGTGTCTTCAGAGTCTCACCTTGCCACTCTGGGGCACAGAGCAGGGTCTCTTGAGGACACATAACAAGCGTGTGAGAACCTCTAGCAGCGGCAGAGGAGCTGGGGATGGATTTGTGACAAAGCACCATTTCTTTCCCAGGCTGAAACTGAATGAGAAAGTGTCGCTGGAGAAAATCAAATTCCACTGCATGGATCATGATGGCGGGTCCATTTTTGTATCACCTGTGGACAAGGAGATCTTGCAGGCCCAAAAGAAGGTAGGAAGCAGCAGAGGATGGTACTCACTGGGGTGAGCCTGAGTACAGAACCTGGGGAGAGGAGTCAAAGGAGCCCTGGGGAGGGGAAAGAGCTGCTCTGTGTGTGGCTCCTGCAGGAGCTGGCAAAATGAAGGGCTGGGGAGGCAGCCTTGCATCCCAGTCCCGTGCTTTCAGGGGTTAAAAAATAAAAAGAACTTTTTCTTCTTCGGGGCTAAAGAAGACACAAGGAGAAGATCTTGCGAGTAGGTCCCCTTACTCTCTTCTCTGTAGTTTCCATGGGCTGATGGCAGGCGTCAAATCTTTATGGAAACCAACCCGTCCTTGCTCTTCCCTTCAGGTGGTGGAGCACCTTGAAAGTGACCTTGGGGTCCGGGTTCAGCATGTGGCAATCCACAAGATGAAGTATTCTTTCCAGATCTGGTCAGCCATGATGTCATCCAAGGACAGTGAGGGACAGGTGTGTCAGAGTGAGTTGGCAGAGGCACAGCTTTGGAGGCAGCAGGGAAGAAACAGCTGTTCGGGGCCAGCTGTGGAGAGCTGTAGGCTTCCCAAACCTACCCAGGGGCTTTCCCTGCTCCATGTGTCCCCCCAGTTCTCCTTTCACCTCTTTCTAAAGTTGCACAGCACCTTCTCCCTTGCTGTCTTGTGGGTTGAGGCCCTGGCTCTCAGCAGAGGAGCAATGATGGTAATTGGGAGGGGGGAGGTTGTTTTGGCACACTGACCTTTTCCATGCAGGTTGGTAAGTCAACCAAGCAGGGGGCATCCTGCCTTGCTCTTTGCCCCACGCTGTGTCTTCTGACTTGTAAGCTGGGATTAACACCCTTTGGGATGCCAAGACAGGCAGGGGACTAGCAGCTTTCCAGCAGGAGCCTGCTTGTGTAATTTTTCCCTGGCATTGCAGCTGCTGCGCTATATCTGTGCATGCAGGAAAGTACTCCGTAATAAAACAAACTTCTGGGAGTGTCATAACTTACGCATTCCTGGCACAGAGGCAGTGATGAAACAGCCCAACCCCACCACACCAAGGAGGGCTTGTCTGGCTCCTCTGCCTCCTTCTAGGTCCAGTCATCGTATCACAGGAGGAAATGCCTCTGGGACATTATCCCTTGCATTGTGTCGGTTGGGTGCTGCTCTGGGGGGGCTCTTCCATCTCCTTGCTGTCTCTGGGAGGGAAAAATGCTCCTGCTGCTGCCCTGGATCAGTGTCAGCTGTGGAGCACCTGATGGGCATCTCCTGTGTGAAAGCAGGAACACCTCACATTGGGATGATGAGATAACTGAAATTTCACTGTCCATTGCCAGCCTGTGCATGTTGGCTTTGCTGACAGGGGGAGTGGGTGTGTTACAGGAGGCACAAAGATTCACAGACCTGCTGGGGGACCATGGGAAGCCAGTGTGGCCGCTGTGGGAGCTGATGAAGTGGCTCGTGGGGATGTCTTCTCACACTCTCCCGGCTATCGGTAATGCTGGCAGGGGCCCTGGGAAGTGCACAGGCAGTGCTGGGGTGGGCAGGTGGTTAAAAGCAGGTATTGCCCTTCCAATGCCCAGTGAAGGAACTCGGGGTTTGCCCTGAACAGCTTCAGCCTAGTTTTGAAGGCTAGCTCAAGAGTCTGTATCTTTGATAGATGGGAGTGGGTACCTTGGAGGAAGAAGTGAGGATGATGGAGCTGGGGGCAGGGTTCACTTCTGCTGTGAGCCACACCACAACTGCTGGGGCTCAGAGGGCTCAGTCAGGGTCTGCACTGATCTTGTTTTATAGCAGCAGGTACTAGAGAATCCTAATTAACCCCATTGTGCTGCTGTCTAATGAGTGCTGGGGTCGTTCTGCCAGCTCTGCTCAGCCCCACTGGCTGGAAAAGCTGGAAGGAAGGGGCAGGCTGAATGCTTGTCCCTTGGCAGAGCTGGGGGAATGGTGCCCACAAAGCTGTGCTAGGGGCAATCTGCTGTGGCTGCTGGCAGGAAGGGGTACTTGGGGGGCCATCCCAGAAGCAGGGGGTGTTGCATGTGGCTATGCATTGTTTCTGCCCCACACAGACCACAGTCCTCTCATATGCTCTTGTCCCCATTTCTACCCTTTCTGCAGCCCTGGGACTGACAGAGAAGCTGGTGAACCTCAACCTCAGTGGGAAGGCCAAGCTGGTGAGCATGGGGAAGAGCTTACAGGAGGAGATGGAGGCACTGCTGGGGCCAGATGGGGTGCTCCTCTACCCCTCACACCCCACCATCGCCCCCAAGCACCACTCCCCCATCTGCATGCCCTTCAATTTTGCTTACACAGGTGAGCAGCCCTGACTCCTGTTTGCAGCTAGGGCTACCAAAATGATCTCCTTGTGGCAGCTGGGGTGTTGTATCCAAAGTGTTTGCATTGCTGACAGTGGGCTGTGCAGCAAAGAGAGGTGTCTTGTCTTGGAGTGAGGGTTGTCGTGCTTCATACCGCGTGGCATCTTTTACTTTTTGCCAAAGGTGCCTGTCCACAGCAGGGCAGGTGTGACTTTGTGTGTGATATTGGGGTTTAGCGGGAACCTGAAACCTGCCATCTCTTGGGGTACAGCCTGGGGCCCCTTGTGTGGTTCCCATGTGGTGTCAGTGCTGCCTTGCTTTGTGGAGTGATGGAGAGCTGGTGCTGGCACAGGAATGTCCCAAATTTGGCACGCCACAGTGTATGCCATCCCTCACGGCTGCTGTTTATACGCATGATGTGGGCGCTGGGAATCTCTGGCCAGTGCTGTCCCTTGTCACCGTGTCTCAGCACTGCTGCCTGAAGCACCAGCTCCCAGGATCTTGGTGCTGTGCATGGCAGAGCTGGCTGCCCAGGGTGGGAGAGCCAGGCAGTGTTGTACCCCAGTCTTTGTGCTCGCTCTGATCTATCCGCCCTTCTCTCTTGCAGCCATCTTCAACGTCCTGGGCCTGCCGGTGACGCAGTGCCCGCTGGGGCTGGGCCGCGAGGGGCTGCCGCTGGGCATCCAGCTGGTGGCGGCCTCCTACAACGACCACTTGACGCTGGCGGTGGCCCGGTACCTGGAGAAAGCCTTTGGAGGATGGGTTTTGCCAGGGGAAGGTTAACCTTGGGCGACAGGGACAGAGGCAGTGACAAGTGCTGATGCTTGATCCCATCATGGCACTGCCTGCTCCCTCTGCATCCCCCTGCACCCTGCTGGGAGTGGCTGGTGGTGTCTCCAGCGCAGGAACAGCTGGACCACTGCCACCGAGTCCTCATCCCTGTGGCACCCTCTGTCAGGGAGAGACCTGTGTTTCCCGAGCCCCTCAGGAGCCCCGGTGCCACAGTCTGAGGATGCCCTGCCTGCAGTGGGCACCCACCCACCTTTTCCAGACCATGGAGTTGGCCAGCTCTGTAACCTTTCTGCCTTCAAAGCGCTGAGTGAGAGCTGGGCAGAGGACGTGCTTCCAGATTGCGGAGGGCAGCTGTGCAGCACCCCTCGGGGCTGCCTGGGCGTGGGGGTCCTCCTTGGCCTGGCCCTGCCCGCAGGGCTGGACTGTGCCTGCTGCACCCAGGCTTGCTAGCCCCCCCAGTCCTCCCAGTCTCCTGCAGGCTTGCCCTCACCCTTTGACCAAAAAGGGAGGGGGGCTGGAGGAGCCATAGGCCTGCCTCACCAACAGCGCTTTGTGCGGTGGTGGATGCTGGGCTCTGCAGTGTGCAGCTGTCAGGCACAGCTGGGAGCATTTCAGCACGGGTATTCAGCCAGGTATTAAAGAGCTTGTCCAGTCTACTGTGGCTATGTGTCCTTTTCCTCATGGCTGTCTGCCTTCCAGCTCCTGCCAGGCCCCAGCCCCATTTCTGCCAGCGATGTGTCAGGGCTACCCAGCACTGCTCGCCATTGAAGTGTTGCAGGGACAACAGTGGAGATGCTGGCATTGCCCCCCGGGGTGGCACTTGGCCACTCCAGGGCTCTTGTTTTGGAGTGCCCAGGCCGACAGTGACTGCTGGGCCCTGGGCACAGTTGAATGGTGCTTATGAGCCCCACAGTGCTGCCCAATGGCTCTGTTAGTCCTGCAAGGGTTGTGCAGCTCTTGGGAAGCACAAGTTCAGCTGTTTTGTCCCAGTGGGCTGCCAGAGGCCTGGAGCTCTTGAGGTGGTGCAGAGCCACGTGCAGGTCCCTCATGGTCACCAGGGCAAAATGAGGGGGCCCAGCCCTGTGTGCCCAGCCCACAGCATTGCTCTTGGCAAGGATAAAACCTGCTACTGGTTTTGCTGGGATGTCCTGACCTGTGTCTGCCCTGCCATGTGCTACCCCTGGCCTGAGCCCTCGCTCCTTTCTGGCCCCACACCACTGATGGTCCGTGCCGGGGCAGTGCATGTGCTGGGATGGCGTGCTGGGACAGGCTGTACCTCAGCTCTGGTGTGCAGAGGGCACTGCTGAGCACCCGTGCCCAGCTGGGACGTTGCTAATGAGGAAGCAAGGAAGGAAAAAAAAAACAAACCCTGGCTCGGCAAAGGAGGTACAAACCACCCAAGTCAAATCACGCCTCCCAGCGTGGTGGCACAGACAACACGGACTGTCCCCCATCTGGAGGAAGCCTGGCAGCTGAGCAGACCGTGGTAACGCTTCCAGTGAACACTCGGAGCCACACGTGAGGTTGCTGAGCTGAGGGTGTTGTGTTTAACAGTGGTTGGTGAGGTAGGTTTCTGATACTGCAGAGGGGCAGAGAGGAAATGCTGGATCAAGGCTGGGGGGAGTGCTGGTGCTTCAGGGTAGTGTGATGGGGATACAGAAAAGGAGAGGATGTGCGGAGCAGAGGGGGTTAATCCCCACAATCTCAGTTAATGCCACAATGGAGGGAGAGTTGCTGGGATTTTTCCTCTGGCCATGGCAGAAGGGGAACGGATGTGCTGGGGTTCAGAGGGGGGCTAGCAGGGACTGGCCTGCAGTCACCCTTGCTGCTTCAGGGAAGCAGTGCCTCCCTTGTGCTGCCTTCTGCAGTGAGAGCAGCCCTGTCCCTGCCTGCACAGGCAGCCAGTCCTCGGGTGTCCATCAGTTCCCCAGCTCTGTGCCTCTGTAAGCCCCAGGAACAACCCTGGAGGCTCTTTCTCCGTTTGGGCAGAAATACTGCCTCCTTCAATGGGCTCTGTTGCAAGGCCAGGAGGGTTCTTGTTGGTCTCAGCGAGGGGGGACTAGGCCAACTGTCTGTGCTTCAGCTCTGGTGTTTCAGAGGTCTTGCCTCAGCCCTCACCCACAGTTTGCAGCTGCATGTCCCTGCTTGTTGACTGCTCCTCCTTGTTTCAAGCTCTCGATCCCGCAAGGGACAAAGAAAACATGGGGCAGTGTTTTGTATCCACGTGCTGAGGTGCTTGCGCTTGTAATGGTGAAAATTGGTGTGAAATGGGAAGAGTGAGAAGCAGTGACAGTGGTGAGCCAGCCCCGCTGGTGTCCCATCTGGTCAGGGGTGCTCCCACCCCTCTGCCTCTGGAGGTGGCCCTGGGCTCCCCACCTTCATGGGGGAATGTGTCCCCACAACCACAAGGTTGGTGTTGGTAGCCTCAAAGCCCTTGCCCATCTGCTCCAGGAGAGGAAGATTACGTCCGTGACCAGCAAGAGCAGGGCAAGATTCCTGGTGGCTGAATGGTAGGGCAAGACCAAGGTAAGAAGGGACTGGCCAGGTACAGGTGCCCAGCTGGACCAGCCTGTGCTGTGGTTCACAGTCTGAGTCTCTGCTTACAGCGCTCATTGTGCCCCATTTTGCCGTGTGGGTGATGTCTCGCAGGGCGCCCTCCCCGTACGGGGAGTCTCTGGGATGGCTGGGGGTGTCCTGGCAGTGGTGTCACAGGTTGTGCCAGTGTGAGTCATGCCCAGAGCTGGCTGAGTCACCTCCCCAGTGGTGTGAGCCTCAGGTGAGGAGCTTTCTCAGACCCACATCCTGGTGACAAAGGCAGTGTGACTTCTCACCACGGGTGCCAGAGTTGGGTGCAACAGAAGGTTGCTGCAGCACGTGCATAGTGCCATAGCAGTGTGGCAGCTGCCCACTGTCCCTGTGGGTCCACTTACCACCACAGCCCTGAGGGTACCTGCCCTGTGGCACCCCCAGAACGCAGCAGAAGGTCCCCTGCCCTCCATAGTGGACACCTCTGTGCCACAATAGGCATGTGGGCTCCATGGGGCAGTGTCGCTGGCTGAAGCTTCTGTTTTTATTCCCAGGTTCCAGCAGCACATTATGTCTGCGGGTAGCAGAACAGCTCCAGCACACCCATCCCTTTCCATGGCCCCCAGCACGGCTGTGGTAGGATGAGCCCTGCCCTGCTCCTGCTGCTGTCCCTGGCCAGCTGCTCCCTGCTCCAGGGTAAGCCAGTGCTGAAGCTGTCACCACAGTCTGGGGGGGGCTGGCTGCAGGGACACCTCTCAAACCTACTGAAGGTACCTGTGAAGAGGAGAGGCCCAAGTGGTCATCAAGCAGTGATGAGAAAGAAAACCCCTGGGTCAGCAGCAGCTGTGTCAGGGTGTTGTCTCTCCTGTTTTGTCAGCTGTGTCTCTGCTTTGGCAGAAGTGTGGAGAGGGTGTTCTCAGTGTGTGACCAATTGGGGGGGATACAGGTGCTGAGCACCTGCTTTGAAATCAGAGTTTGCCCGTGCTGGGATGAAGCTGAGGAATCTGTGCCACAAGGGGACCCTGCAGGACACTGCCTCATACCCCTCTGCTCCCTCCCCAGGGACGCTACTGAGGCCACGGCGCGTCAGGCTGGAGGCACAGAACTTCCACGTCTTGCTGCGCTGGGAGCCAGACCCCAGCTCACCCAGCTCTGCCACCTATGAGGTGGAGTGGAGGAACAGGTGGGTGGGGAGGAGGGGGTGAAGGGGTCTGGTCCTCTTACACCCTGGCAGAGGCTGTTGGGGACCCCTGGCAGCCAGAAGACTGTTACCTGGCAGTAAAGGCCACAGGGTAACAGAGCAGTGGAATTGGCAGAGATTGGCTGGTCCTACCCCTGCACATGCAAGGTCAACTCAGGAGTGTGTCCTGGTGGCTTTTGTACAGCTTCAGGACAACACCCCTGGACAGCTTGGTCCCTTTCCTGGTCACTATCCCAGTAACAAACTAAGGGGTTACTTTTGGACTGGGGTTTTGGATTTGGTTTTTTTCCCATTATGCTAAATGGGATTTCCTGTATTTCAACTTGTGTCCACTGCCTCTTGTACTTTTGCTGGGCACCACTGACTCTGTCTTCTTCTTGTGTTGGTAAGAGGCCCCCCACGCACAGTCACCTTTCTCTGAGGCTCAAGCTGTCACCACTCGCTCAGTTTCCCTCGTAGCACAGAGCCTCAACAGCCCCAACTCCTTGGGGGGCTCTCCCTGCCACAGCTGTGTGGTTTTCCATCGTGGAGAGCACGGGTCAGGGCACAGTGCCAGGTGCCATCTGTCCCCAGAAGGGACGCCCCTCCTCACACATCCCAGGATGCTGTTGGCTGATGCCGGGGCTTCCCTGCGCTTTCCACGTGGGCAGGATGGCAGTGGCTGGGCTGCCCTCCCTTTGGGCTGGGAGCATGCTGAAAAGAAGCAATCCCTGTGCTTTCTCCCTGGGCAGAACCTCAAACTGGACCAAGGCAGGTGCCTATGGGGGGAACAGCAGAAACTCCTGTGTGTGTGAGCTGTATTTTGACAGGATTCATGATATCTACTGGGCACGGGTGAGAGCGGTGGCCGGAGGTGAGCAGTCCGAGTGGGCCATTTCCAGCGAGCTGCAGCTGTACAGAGACAGTAAGGACTGGGGATCTTCTCCAGTTGGGCTCTTCCTGGGGGGCCGATGGGGAGAGGGGACCTTGGAGAGATCTGATGGGATACAGTGGGAAAGCATATTAGGATACTGGAGGGAAAAGAGTCAAGAGCCCTAACCAGGGGAAAGGGTTAAGGCAGAGCTGCTGGAAGATAGCTGGGTGAAGAGCAAAAGGACAGAGGAGGCACAGTGAGGGGATTGGTAGGAGGCCCCCAGGCCAGCAAGGCACCGTGAGAATTTGGGTCTCTGGGGAATGCAGCGAGATGGGGCAGGAGAGAGGATATGCCTCCAGGCTTGGCTTTTGAAAGGCATATCTTCCTCCCCGGTCATGGTCTGGGATGAAGCATGGGCAGACCCTCTGGTGATCCTTTCATCCTGACTGTTGTGTTTGCCTGGTGTGGGAATGTGCTTCTTCTCAGTCAGACTGGCTGTTCTGTCCAAAAAACCCAGCAGTCTCCTGGAGCTAGAAAATTTTCAGGACTCTCCTCCGATCTCCATCAGAGGGCTTGTTGCGATAAACAGAATGTGTAAGATAAATGGATTCTATGCTGACTATTTGTGTTCCCTTGCTCATTCCCTCTGCATCCAACTGGCATGGAAGTGGGTGCATTCAGTTAGGAAGTGATTGCTGGCCTTGGCAGTGGGGTCTCCAGACCCTGGTGGGTGGCCCAGGGGTGATGGTCTCAGCAGAGGGAGCCGGTGGTGCCACAGGTCTGTCGGTGTGAAGAGGAGGCAGAAGCAGTGCTAGCTGTCATGAAGATGTGGTGGCTGCCATTCCTAGAGCTGGTTTCAGAGCACAAAATGCCATCAGGCAAGACCTGAGGAGCTTCTGTGCTCTGAGAGTGGAATGTCAGACAGAAAAATATAATTTCTAGAGAAACGAGATGTCTGCCTTCCTTTGAAGGCCTTAATTTTTGATTTTTTTTCCATTTCCCTGCAGCAATTGTTGGCCCCCCCAAGCTGTCTTGGCTGCTCCAGGACCAAATCCTCAGCGTAAACATCATCACACCACCCACTCCCTACCAGAGAAGGACTGGTTCCTACAAGCCAGTGAACCGAGTGCTGCTGAAGCTGTGGTACTGGCTGCACCTCTACGAGGGGGACCTGCTTGTCCAGCAGGTCTGTGTGCTAGCTGGGCAGGGCCCAGAGGTGCAGGGCTTGCACAAGCTTTCCTGGTGCAGCAAAGCCACCATGTCAGGTTGTAGTGGTGTGGGGGTGCCTGTGCTGCAGCCCTGCCCACACCTGGCTGCACATGCAGGTGTGAGGTGCCGTGCACCCCCAGTCTGGGGCCCCCACCTCAGCAAGGCAGGAGACCACCTCCCTCCCCTGGGTACAAAGACCTGGACTGGTTCTGTTCAGATGAAAAGTGATGCCACAGGTGTTTCAGGAGATGCTCTAGGACCTGAACACCTCCTGGGGCAAAGAACTGAGTGTTGGAGGTGCCCGGGAGGAGGGACCATGGGGCAAGTGGGATGTTGAGGATGCACAGAGCAGTGGAGCCATGCCCAAACCCCACCTCCAGCTTCTGTGGCCACCTGTTCCATCTGCTTTCAGGTGCCCTGCAAACGGAGCAGTGAGGAAGTGCCTTGCACGGTTGGGCACCTGAAGCCCAGCACACAGTACTGTGTCCGGACGGTGGCTGCGGACATTGCCAGGGAGCGGAGCCAGGAGGCTGAGCAGTGCCTGGTGACTCCAGCAGCCCCCTCAGGTGGGAGCACTCTCACCAACTCAGCTGGCACGGTGGCATCTTAGATCCTGCTCACAGCACAAACTTGTGTGGAGGTGTGAATCCCTCACCCCCAGCCACTGTGGTCACGGTTGTGGCCCGGTGCTGCCCAGTGGGGACCTCTCATGGTGATGCTTTCTTGTCATCTGCCTTGGGCTTGCCTCCTGAAACATCCCAGTGTGACATGGATGGGAAGCACTGACAGAGAGTGGGGCGGGAGGGATGTGTTTGAGTGATCCCTCAGCCTGCTGTGATGTCCTGCCAGGCTTTCCATGGGTCCCTGCTGTGCTGAGTGCCTTCTTCCTGCTGCTGCCGCTGAGTGTGGCCGGGATGTGCTTCGTGCAGCTGCACGTCTTTCCCAATCCTCAGGAGATGTGCCTCCCAAAAGCACTGGTGAGTGATGATCCTCCTCCAACTTCCACCTTGTGTGTAGCCATAGCCAAGCCAGGGTTCCCTGCATTTGCAAGGGTTCAGCACCTCCTTTCCTCCAACTCTCACATCACCAAGCCTATTTTGGTACCCAGGTGTCTCCCCTGCCATCTGAACCACTGTCCCCCAAGAAGAAGGTACTGGTGGAGGGCATTGGCCAGCCATGGGTCACAGCAGAGGATGGGGTCTCAGGCAGTGGAGCCCTTGGTGTTCAGCATAGTTTGTCACAACCCCTTAGCTGGCAGGGCTTTGGCCAGCTGAGGCTGACCATGTCACTGCTTTTGTTTTTGCAGGCTCTCCAGAACAGTGAGCTGAATGTGGCCATGCAGGTGCCTCCACTGCAGCTTGAGGAGGACCCACTGGCCCTGCTCCTGCAGACTGTGCTCCCCTCCCACGGGCCATCCTCAGCTGTGCAGGCATCAGCCACGGTCCCACGGCTCCTGCGAGGCCTTGTCCAGGATGTGAGTGGCTACTGTGCCAACGGGTTTGGCCCAGACTGCATTGAGGGAAGGGACCCGTCCTGCACCCACAGTCAGCTGGGCCATGCCTTAGGTTCTCAGGTCCCCTCACAGCTGGAGAAGGATGAGGAGGCAGGTGATGGGGATGATTTGCCAGAGCAGCTGGTGCTAATGGGACTGGCTGGACACAGCTACATAGGTGACAGGGACAGCCAGATACCTAAAATGTGGCTCCCCCTGCACCTCCAGCTTTATTCTAAATGCCAGTGCCCAGTTCTGGGAGCAGACAGTCACCTTCCTCTGCCCGTGCCGAGCAGAAGCTGCAGCCAGGAGCGCCTGCAGGACAGTCTGGGCACGGCTGGGCACTGGATCCGGCTCAGCTCCGTGAGGCTCCTGCCCAGCGCGGAGACGGAGGGCGGGCAGCGCCCCTGTGCTCCCCAGGCCCTGCGGGGCGGCGGGACCGACCCAGAACCAGGGGACAGCACGGTGCAGCGAGGCTCCCCGGGGCAGGCCGAGCCGTGCCCGTGCCCGCTGCCCCCCTCGCCCCGCAGCGGCCTGCGGGCAGCTCCCTTCCCCGGCTACGAGCCCCGGGCCCCGGCGGGCAGCGAGCCTTAGCGCGCCCAGCCGAGCCCAGGCCGCCTCCCGCAGCTCCCCGGCCGGAACGGCTGTCTGTCCGTGTCTGTCCGTCCGTCTGTCTGTGTCTGTCCGTGTCTGTCCGTCCGTCCGTCCGTCTGTCTGTGTCTGTCCATCTGTCTGTCTGAGTCTGTCCGTCCGTCTGTCTGTCTGTGTCTGTCCGTGTCTGTCCGTCCGTCCGTCCGTCTGTCTGTGTCTGTCCATCTGTCTGTCTGAGTCTGTCCGTCCGTCTGTCTGTCTGTGTCTGTCCGTGTCTGTCCGTCCGTCTGTCTGTCTGTGTCTGTCCGTCTGTCCGTCTGAGTCTGTCCGTCCGTCTGTCTGTGTCTGTCCGTCTGTCTGTCTGTCTGTCCGTCTGTCTGTCTGTCTGTCTGTGTCTGTCCGTCTGTCCGTCTGAGTCTGTCCGTCCGTCTGTCTGTGTCTGTCCGTCTGTCTGTCTGTCCGTCCGTCCGTCTGTCTGTCTGTCTGTGTCTGTCCGTCTGTCTGTCTGTCTGTCTGTCTGTCTGAGTCTGTCCGTCCGTCTGTCTGTCTGTCTGTGTCTGTCCGTCTGTCTGTCTGTCTGTCTGAGTCTGTCCGTCCGTCTGTCTGTCTGTCCCAGCCTGCTGGGGCGGGCTGCGGGTGGGACCGGGCAGGCTCCAAGGGCAGGCACAGGCGCGTTCCCGGCACGGCCGCCAAGGACGGGCGGGATCCCGAGCTTTCCTCTGGGGATTTGGTGCTCTTGAGACGCCTCACAAGGAGCATGGAGCAACGCTGAACCCCCAAAACTCTTATCTAGAGATCTGTCTGTATTGTGTGCATGTATGGTACAGTATCTATGCTAATGTAACACTCATATATACATATATATTTGTAAAGCTCTTTAATGAAAAAAACGTTGGGGCTTTTCCTTTTGTGGAAATGTTGATTCTGTGCTGGAGTTGTTTTTAAATATCACTAATTTATTCTAGAAAACTGGCTTATCTATTCATTGTTTCTGTGTTACAGACCCAGCACAACCCTTCCCCGTGCAGCAGTCAGGAAAAGTACAGGGTAAACTTGGGGTTTTCCAGGCAGAAAATTGCACCCACAATCTCTGTCTTGCTCTCCGGTGGGAAAAGACTGTTTTTTAGCACCATGGGATGCATTTATTATTCCTCCTGCTAGCACTGGGGTGATTTATGGCTGAGAAGCCCCTCCCTGCGGTTCTCCCCCCCCCACCCGGGATGTGTTTTGAGGCTTTGCCTGAAGCTGCAGAGGCCAGGGGAAACCTCCTTGTGTTGGAATCAGTGGAGTCAAAATGCAGTGACAAATCCAGGCTCTTGGACTCAACAAAATTACTCTGGATCTGGGAACAGGTGAGAAACTGGTGTCTAGTGTCCAGGCAGATGGTGGAGGGGATGGAGGTACAGTGCTGCCAGTGTGAGGGAGCCTTTGGGGCTGTGCAGGGCCATGTTCCAACCCTGTCACTCCTGACACCCCAGCCATGGTCCATCCCTGCCTTGTACTGCTGGCTGGCCCCTGCAGCCCACAAGGGTCCGTGGGGGAGCAGAGATCCACGTGCAGTTCAAGGAGGATCCCAAAGGAGGCCATGACTCTATGGGAAGATCATGACTGGAGCAAGCTCCTGGCAGGCAGGACTGTGGCCCCATGGAAGGAGGAGACCAAGCTGAAACAGGTTTGCTACAGGGGATCGGCACCTTGCAGGGAGAGTGATAGAGCAGCTTTGGGCTGTGTCTGGCATCTGGCCCAGGTCAATCTCTCACAGTCAATGTGAGGACATGTCATGTATTAAAGAAATTGAGCTGAATTAACATGCACACACAAGAAAAAAAAAAAAAAAAGGAAAGAGACAGTCCCAAGAGTTGCTTGAGGAACACATGTATTACCCATATGCTTTTTTCTACCTATGAAGTTGGTGTCCAGTTGCCATCTCCTTTGTCCCTCACAGTCTCTGATCTGCCTCAAGGTCATAGGAGTGAAGCCCTACATGCCTGCAGTCCTGTTTGATCAATTGCCTCACCCCCATAGCCCACAGGGCCTCCAACCCCACGCTACTCTGGAAGGTCACTGCATGGTCCCAGGCAAGGCACCTCTTAGCAGGAGCATCAGTCAGAGCTGCTGTTTGTGCCACAGGCTCATGGCGGGAGCCACATCCCAAGCAGGAGCTTGTCCAGGCCCAGCAGTGTCCATCATGTTGCTCCAGCCCTGTCCTGGGTGGTTTGCCAGGACGTTGGACCAGTGCAATGGCACCGGACTGGCTCCCACAGCTGCTGTGCTGTGGGACCTGGGCTTGCACTGGGGCATGATCTGATCACAGCTTGTTCTGATCACAGCTGGCCACAGCTGGCCAGACTTCTGCAAGTCTGAAGAGGACCAGCTCTGTGGCTGGACAAGGGTGCTGGGGTCCCCATGGATCATTTAGGCAGTCACTCACTGGCAGCAGGGGCTTGCCCTGGCCCAGGGGTGGTTTAAAGCTGGAATGTTCCCACTCATATAAAAGAGTTGTTCATGGGGACTGGAAAAAGACAGAAAGGTTGTGACATTTCAAGATGCCATCAGCAGCTGAAGTTTCCAAGTGGATGCAAGAGGGAGTTTCTGCTTTGCCTCAGAGGTGTGAGTAGCATGTGGGTTTCTGCAGAATCGCAGAGAGAAAGTGCAACATTCGCTGCGGGGTGAGGTCCCAGACCTGTCACCACTGTGTGCAGCGTGGGGCCTGGGTGGAGTGTCTGAATTAGATCCCATTTTGGTGCAGGTTGTTGTGTGCTGAACAGGACTGGACTGTGCTGAAGGATGGACGTGGGTCAGGAGTGAGCCCCCAGCCCCAGGCAGGCCTGCGCAGGACCCCGGAGCAGTCCCTCCATCACCTCTGCAGCCTCAGTCACCGGCACACAGCAGGGTCCTCCCTCAGCATTCCATGCTCCCTCCACAGCCTGGAAAGGGCTGAGCCAGCGACTGGGCCTTAGGCAGCCAGCCCAGCCCAGAGCACTGTCATCGTGGGTCAGATGCCATCTCTGGAGCTGGCTCAGGCCCACAGCACAGCGCTGTGCCTGCAGCTGCTGCTGCGGGGGCTGCTGAAAGCTCTGACTCACCACCATCCATCCCCTGCTCCTTCCTTCTCGCTGTGGTGCTTTCAGATTCTGCTGGTGCCAGATCAAAGCAACAAGAGAGATGCCGCTGCAAACAGCTCTTTATTAGAAACAGTGGGTTTAGGACTGTGCAGGAGCGTATTTCTTATTACTAATTCTCAGAGAGCAAAGCTGCCAGCCTATGAAAATGGTGTGCACTGGAAAATTGCTCTTCGGGGGCTAATGGGGCTTTCACAGTCGCTGTGTGGGAACCATTGTACCTGACAGCCACGAGAGATGTGGTGGCTCTGAAATGATGGGGGAAAATCAAGCTCTTATATTTTGTGGGCTGGCAGTACCCAGGACCATTAGCCTTTGAAAACCATGGGAGGCAGAGCTGCAAACAGCAGGGTCTGCTCTGACCCTGTGCCCACTCTGCTCTGTCTGCTTTCTCTCCTGCCTGTCACTGCAGCTGCCCTGCCACTTCTCTGGGACAGCCCAGAGCCATCCCAAATCCTCACAGCCACCTCAAGTGCTGTCCAGCCCATCTGTGTATATGGCAAAGACCTCAGACCTCTCTAAGGCCCTGTCACTCAGCCTTCCTGTGCAAGTTGCCTTTGTGATGGGTCTGTAGCTCCAGGTAGGTCCCTGAAGCAGCACAGAGCAGCAGCATCACAGCTGGACCCCATCCTTCAGCGCCGAAAGACTTTGGGGGTTGACAGGTCTGAGCTGCAGCCTCCAGACTGCTGACTCCTGCTGCACCTCCCTTCAGTGGTCTGAGCTGCTTGCCTGGGTTGGGAAGCCGAGCAGGATGTGGGTGGGGACTGTGAGAGCCCCAAAGGCTGGAGCCTGAGTGTGGTGTGTTTAGAGGATATGCATGAAGAGGGCTGCAGAGCTGACAGGCTGCAGAGAAGTGAATTTGGTTGCTCAGACCTGTGTGGTTTCTCTCCATGCAGGAGCTTTCCTGCAATTCAGTGGATTGGGACCCAAGCAGGGTGATTGGGACATTCATGTCACCCCAGGAGACGGTAGAACAAAATTGGTCCTACTTCATGTGCTGGTCTGGGTGTGCCCTCACCTGGGGATGTGTGGCAAGTGTCTGCACTCAGAAGGAGCCAAGGGCACCTGACAGACTCATTTACCATCTAGCTTGGTCACCAGGTCCCCTTACTCTGCAGGCCAACCTCCCCTGTCTTGTCCTCACCACTCACCACTGCTCTTCTCAGGGTCTGTGACACAGGGCCAGTTCCTGTGTTTCCCATCCTTCAGATGCACAGGGATAGGGGATTTCTGGTCCTGCAGCCTATGGGAACAGCAGCTCAGCTTAACACTTTCTCGCCTCCTGGCACTGCTCCAGTAGCTCTCTGTCCCCTGGGATCATTCAAGCTCCTGGTGACAGACAGGACCAGCAAGCTGCCCTCTGAGTTGGGTGCATATTGGCTCATGATGCACTCTGAGTTTGGGGGGGGGGGGGGGGGTTGTGTGCTTCCTCCTCGCGGCACCACAGCAAATAGCATGAGCCTGTCTCTGGGATTTTTCATTCTGTGTCATGAAACCTGGCAGGATTCTGATTTTTTTCCATCCTCTATTTTCCAGAGGATGGAAAACAGGCTAGATAAAGTTTTTGTTAGGAGAAAAGTCCCATCTGGGTGGCATGCCCACTTGAAATGGATGATAGATTCATCTCAGCTGTTTTCCAGTTGTATCCATGCCTGACAGATGGGTACTGGCAAACAGAGGAAACCAATGATCTCTGGATAATGCACCTTCAGCCACTCCACGAGAAATGAGAGCCTCTGTTTTGCGGTCAGCAGGGTCACAGTCAGCCTCGTGATTAAATAATAGAGGCTCAGGCTGCTCATCATCCTGTCCCGTCTTCCTCAAGAAAGTCCCACTGTGATGTCCAACCCCATAAGATGAGAGGACATAATAGACTGAGAAACGTGGATCTCATGCCAAGACTTCAGAGGGACTTTCCATGTGGCACCTATGAAGCCAGCACTGTTCAACCTGTCTGAGCCCCAGCCTCGGTGCAGGTAGGGAAAGGCTCAGAACAAGTTGCCCTGTCTCCTCTCCTCCATGAATAACACCTCAGGATTTTAAGCTCTTGAAAGTTTAAAATGTTCTTCTGCCTGTCAGTCACTTCCCCACTGCCCTTAGGAAATGTGCTCAGTGAGGTAGGGCATGAGCTACAGTCACAACAAGAAGGGCCCGGTTGAGGTCATTCTAGCTGGATTTCTCTGAATTAAAGCCTTCCAGGGGAAGAGAAGTAATTAGAAGCATTTCCGGTTGGCTGATAGCATGGTAATTTGAAACTGAAGTCAGGGGAAAAAAACAAGATCTCTAATGGGAACTGGAAAAACCTCAACACAGGAGAACTGGGCCAGGTCCCAGCTGACACAGCCAGTGGCTGGGGGCTGCCTCTGTACCTGCAGCTTTGGGAAGAGTGTGCACCACTCAGTGCTGTTCTCTCAGAAAAGCCATCTTTCATGACCCTGTCTCCTGGATGGTGTTTTGGGACATTGGAGGACCAGCCTCCATCACTGCCTGCCTTTTTTCCAGAGAGCAAGGATGAGTATTTCCCTCTCCAAAACTCCCCGAACCCCAGCACTTGCTCTGAGTTGTGCCACTTTGCTGTTGCTGTGAAGCCCAGACTGACCTCTCCTGTCTGCAGGGGCATCCACCCCAGGAGTGTCCCCTGATGACCCCAGCCCAGGAGTCGAGGGTTACATCAGCCACCTGGAGCTCACAGACACACCCTCCAGTGTTGGTGAGGATGGAACAGGAAAGCCTTATAAATATGATTGCCTGGCAAAAGATTTTGTGACCCCCGTCACTCCTACAGACGCCCCTACACTCCAGAAGGAGGAGCTGCACGGCCAGCTTCTGGGATGAGGAGGAGAGGCTTCTCCAAATGCCAGCAAGGTCCAATACTGCTCCAGCAAGGAAGCTCTTGGCAGCAGAGGACCAGCCTTGTCACTGGCTGAGCCCTGTCTCCAGGGACTGGAGCATGCACTGAGAATCAGCTTGGGATGATGCCCAGAGGCCCAAAGGCTTTGTCACTGCCCTCTCGCTGCCCTGAGATGTGAAAGGAGCAGAAGACACGTGGTAGCCCTCAGGAAGGAAGATCATGCAAAAAGAAAGCATGGATCCATGTGTTTTGTCCAAACCTTGGCCTCATGTTCTCTTCTGATCAACCTCCAAACCCCACTGGAGCCAGGGTTAACCTGCCCAGCCTTCTACAGCGCTTCCCAGTGACACAACACACCACAGTGAAGAGCAGAGCTTCTGAAAAGCCAGACCTTGTGCAGGTCAGCAAGGAGAAGTGCCAAGTCCTGCCCCCAGGGAGGAAGAGCCCCGTGCACCAAGCCACATTGGGCTGATCTGAGCCAGTGATCCAGGCCAGCAGAGTCTGCAGCTACAGCTTCACTTCTGCTAAACCTCAGAGGAGTTTCCACTGCAGGAAAGCCCCCGGCACTGCACAGCACCCTCTCTGCCAGCAGCCTTCGTGCCTGGCTGACAGCACACCAGAAAGGCATATTAAAATATAGTTTATTGCTATTCTTAGTTTATAAAAAACAACAAACCAAAACCCATTAGTAACAGACCCAGTCCCCAAACCCAGCACTATCTGAGGCAGGCTTCTGAGGACACACATTTAGTGCAAAGAGGAAAGTGGCAGTGAGGGCTGAGGAGGCTCTGCTCGCTTCTTCAGTTCCCACAGAACCCACCATGCCCACTGTACAGTATCCATTTGCCTGGGGCTGGTTAGGGAGGGCTGGCTGAATTCTCAAGGTCTGGTGGGAGTCCTGGGGAAGCTGGAAGTGTCAGAGGGGGAACATAGGATGTCATGGCTGTGCAGAGCAGCTTTGATGCTTCATGTCAGCAACGCAGGATGTGAAGGCAAGCTGAGCCAAGGGGCACTGACCACACCTTTCCACAGACACAGCACTTTGCCAAGCAGCTGCTGTCTGTTCTCCTGGGCTTTCCAGTGTGGAAACCAAATGTGTGCCCTACCCTGTGGCTGCTCCCAGCCTCCGGTGCCAGAAGTGTTGGTGGGAACGAGGGGCTATGGAGCTAGAGCATGGCTGCACCCTCTGCAGGGTTGGGCGAGGCACAAAGACTTGTGAGCTGGGAGGAGCCATTGCAGCTAGCAGCACGTGGCCCTGGGTGCTGGCAGTCATGGGAGGGATGCCCCGATCCTCAGCCCTTCATCCTCAGGCCCTTTGCAGCTCCCCTGACCCTTTGTTTCCTCCCATAGCTGGTCCTGGCACTGCTGCACCAGGCATCACCCCCAGCACCCACCTACCCCCGTGTCCCATTGGGAGTCAGACCCATGTCACAGCCCTCAACAGTGAGCACAATTTTTCAATGTGATGGGCAAAGCCTTTCCATGTGTTCAGAGGGAGCTGATGTCTTGGAAGAGAGGGCTGTCCAAATGCCAGCCCCAGGTGCTGAGCAGGTTGGCAAGAGGCAAATGCAAACAGCTCCAGCCCAGGGGAAGCACCGGGATCCCGCGACAAGCACAGGATGGCTGGGACCACGCAGGGCTGACAGATGGGAATGGGGAGGCTGGGCTGGCCTAGCCATTTGGGGGTGTCATCTCTTGATGAGGAAGCGCTACTGCAGGAGGTTAGTCCTCAGCTTTTCCCATGACACATAGTCACAGGCTGTGAGAAACATTTTCGGGGAGTAGGGATGCAGCTACACCCAGATGGGAGCAGTGTATACATGTGGTCAGCACTGCTGGTGCCCAGGGGCTGCAGCCAGCAGCACAGAAGGAGGAGGCAGTGGCAGGGGCTGTGAAGCAAGGTGCTGTTTCTGAAAGGCAGGAGCTAGCGATGTTGTAAACCCTCTCCAGTCTCTCCATCAGCTGGTTTTGGTTGTGTCAGGGCTGCAGAGTTGGAGGGCTGAGCCAGGGCAATGCTGCCACCCCACGCCTCCCTATGGCTAGGTCATCTTCCTGGCAATGCTGGCATATGTGTGCTCGATCTCCTCATCTGCAGGACAGGTGTGACTGAACTCATCACAGGCATAGGCGTTGTTGAGGTACCGCCAGACGCCCGTCATGTCCTCTGGGATCTCGAAGTCACGGTACTTTTTGGCTGCAATCTAGAGGAGAGTGAAGGAGGAGGAGGAGGCTGAAACTTCCAAAACCTGGGGGAGACTCACTCTCTGGCTTTGCCAGGGGGACTCCCTGTCCACTCCTCTTGGAGCAGGTACCCCCCCTACCCTGGCCCGGGGGGCAATGGCATTACCTTGATGATGTGCAATTTGGGCAGAAGGTTGCAATCAGCCAGAGTCAGATGGTCTCCATCCAGGAATTTCCTCTTGGAGATGGTGATGTCCTCCACGCTATCCTGGTCAATCTCCTCTGGGAGAGGAGTGTTCAGGTAAACATCCAGGCGCTGAAACTCCCGCAGCAGGGCCTTCTCAAAATCTGGAAGAGTGGGAAACCAAGAGTAGTGAGTGTGTGCCCTGGATTCCCAGGCAAGCTTTAGGCTGTGCTGGGCTGCCTGAGCCTCCCACAGGTTTTGCAGAGAGGGAAAAAGCCCTCAGGGCCACACCAGGGTGACACAGCATTGACCCTGGCCCGTCTCTGATCCCAGGGGACTACAGCAGCATCACCCTATGCTCTGCTGTTATCCCTGTGCAGGGAGAAGAGAACTGCCTTTATCCTTCCCCTCTGCCCCTCCACTTCCCAAGGAGGCTTCGGTGAGGCAGGCAGCAGGAACCTTAAGCCCATGGCAGGATTTGCCAGCAGACAAAAGCATTTCTCGTGCTGCAGCATGGTTGATAAGAGTCCAACAACCCCAGTTCTTACTGATATTTGCTTCTTTGCGTGGGTTCTTGATGTATGCCGAGAACTTGGCAAAGATGTCACTGCCCACATCAAAGGACTCCTTGTACTTGGGGCTCAGGTGTGGATACCTTGGAAAAGACATTTATGTCAGTGCAGGCAGGAACGGAGCAGGGGTGGACCAGGGATACAGCAGTGTCAGTTCCTGGGCCACAGAGCCCAGGGCTGGTACTGGAGGATGCAGGGGATGTTCATCTGTCTGTGGGAGAATCATGATGATGTAAATTACTGCAGCTGCCACCCTGTGAGCTGTGTCTTCTATCTGGGGTGTTTGCCAGGAGACAATCTCAGGGCAGATACTCCACAGTTGGGGAACACTGGTGGCAGTAGAACCCCAGGGCAGAGCTCTGCCTTCAGGCAGTTCTGGCCCAGCACAGAGGACACACATTGGCACAGAGGGGTCTCAGGAAGCCAGGAGCCCCCCATGACTCCCTCAGGAACTGTCCTCTGTTTGCTGACATGTTCCAGGGTGAGCTGCAAGGCAGACACATTCAAGGAGGCAGGTGACAAATGTATTTGAGCTTCCTGTGCAGCAGTGGGGGGCCTGCAGCCACCCAGGGCATGGGGGGGGCTGGTTTGGAGGGCTCCCCAGTGAGCTCAGTGCATTGCTGCTGACAAGCAAGGGCATTTGCTTTCATTAGCTGAGTGCACTGAACATAAACAAGCAATGGGGTCTCACATTCCCCTCTACCTCAACACCAGCTGCCACAGCCAGTGGCGAACCCAGCAGTGCCAGGGTCCCTGCAGGGACCTCCCCATGTTTCCCCTCTGCCCCCAGAGCAGGGGTGCAATGGCTGGTGCATTTCCTCCCACTCTTTTAATTCCTGTTGTCCCCATGCCCTGCCCAGGGGACCCAGCCCCTCAGCACCAAAGGGCTGCCCTGCAGAGCAGGCTCAGGGCTGGGGGGGATCTGCCTGCCCGGGCTGCCCTGGGGCACCTCCTGGCACCCTGCCTCAGTTTCCCAATCTGCCATGCCCTGGACAACACTGTGACAGGCCCCAAAATGGGGAAGGAGTGAGTTTGCAGTTACGTGGGTGGACCCAGGGTCTGCTCCAGGAACTCCTCAATCTTGATGAAGTCTGTTTTCAGCTCCTTGTTGAACAGCAAGAAGGGTGGGTTGGTGCCCGGTGCTAAATCTTTCAACTCTTCAGGTTTCCTGGAGCAGAGAAAACAAGCTGGCTCAGAGCCTGTAGCAGATCTGCCTCCACCAGTCCCCAAGGAAAGCAGCCACAGCAGAGGTGGGGACTAGGAGGTAGCCCAGGACCAGGAACATTCCCAGCTCTGCTGGCTTCAGGGAGCTGACAAGTGCTCTCCAGCCTCTGGATCTGCCCGGTGGTCCATCAGTCATCCTCACATCCAGCAGGACAGGGAGTCCCTGGGCCATGCACGCTGGCAGGTGGCCCACGTCCGTGCTGACCCACACTTGCACCCCAGGTGAGGTGGGCAGTGTGTGGGCAGTGATTGTCCCTGTGCAGTGACACACAGGCTACAGAGCAGGCAGGGGGAAGAAGTGCTGATGGGAGAGCTGAGCAGGGCCTGTTCCACCCCAGTGCTGGCCCAGGGCTTCAGTGCCACCTCACCTGGTCATGTCCACCGTGGTGACATTGAACTTGACCCCTTTCAGCCAGAGCACCATGAAGAGGCGCTGGCAGAAGGGGCAGTTTCCAATGTTTTCTCCATCCAGACCAGCCTGTCAGGAAAGCAGAAAAATGAAGATTTAACCCTTTCACAGACCGGATGCCCAGACCTGCAGAGCCACTGGGTACAGCACACTGCAGGGAGCCCCTCCCGACTCCGGGGGGCTCAGCTGTAGGACCCACCCTGAGCCAGGGCCCTGAGGGCCACCAAGAGCATACTCAGGATGCAAGGGTTGGATCCCTCCCTGAAATGTGAGATCAAGCCGGGAGGAAGTGGAGAAGGAGGCAGAAAGTGTTTGCTAATGGATGGGGAGGAAGGGAGGGTCCGCTTGGCCAGGACGCCAGTCTGGAGACAGTGGGAGAAGGGAAATGAGCTCATGTTTGCCAGGAAAAGAGCAATTTGTTTTCATGTGTTGATCATGTCTGCCTCCCATCTCGTGTGTGTTTAACAAACCCCGGCACAATGTGGCCAGCCCAAGAGCCACCCAGCAGCCTGCCCCAGGCTGGAGGATTGTGCCAAAGAGAATTTGTGTTGGCATCCCACACAGCATTGGGAGGAAGCAGAGCGGACTGTCAGCAGCTAAAGGAACCCTTTGCAGCCCCTCTGCATGAGCACAGACACAGGCAGAGTGAAGCACATTGCCTTGCAGCTGAAAATATCCTTTGCAAAACAACTGAAACACCTTATGAGGAGTTTGATAAGAGGATCCAGCAGGTTCTCCCGTTCACAAAAACTGGCTGAGATGCTGCTGTGAGACGGAAGTTGTGCTGTGGTGAGAGGTAAAATGGCTCACAGGAAACTCAGCTTCTTTAAGAGAATTACCAGGTTCCTAAGCTGCATGTGAGGAGTGGTGCTCCAGCTCATGGCCACCCTGCCCTGGCAGGGAGGAGCAGCACAGCTCATGCCAGCCCTGTTACAGAAGGATGCTGCTCCCCTGGAGCCGTGTGTGGTGGGACACGAGCCTTAGTGGGCAGCTCTGCGCTCTGTTTTGATATCTGATAGTGAGCTGCAGTCCTGAGGTTAAGCAGGAGGGCAATGAGATTTAAGAGGATCTGGCAGAATCAAGTAGCAGCAAAAACATCCAGGGTGGGCAGCTGGACATGGCTCCAGAGCTCACACCTCTTTTGGGACCATAAGACAGGATGGCTGAGAGACAGAGACCTGGACCTGGTTCTCCTGGGCCGGAGGTAGGTGCTACAATTCACCACAGACACTCAAAAACCTGTGGAATATGGAGTGCACGGCTTCTCCAGAAAGAGAACACTGACATCAAACTCACCTTTAGGGAGACTGTAAAGGATCAAAACAATCTTCCAATACTCCAGATAGTAAGCTGGAGCAGGGGTTCTGTTTTTCCATCATGCCAAGACCTTTCAGTCCTTCCAGAGGACCAAAAATTACTTTTAATAAGTATTTTTTATGTCATGAAATCTGAGGAAGGAAATGGGAACTGAGAAACGTTGATTCCCTAGGACGTGTGCCCAACAGTAAAACTGAAATCTACACATGAGGCTGGTCAGTGTCCATTAATAGCAAATACTCCCAGAGGGGCTACAGCTCAGGAACATCCTGTGTCATTGACAGCAAATAGGGCTTCTTTGGAAAGGAGTGAAACTGGGTCTCAATCTTCCTTTGAAGGAGCTGGAGGGGAGAGTCAGAGAAGGGCCTCGAGGGCTGCCTATGGGAAAGAGCACAAGGCATCTCTGCTGCCCCTCCCCAGCACCTCTGCCATCAACGACCCAAACCACGGCCGTGCTGTGGAGCATCTCCAGAATCAACAGCACAGCCACTGCTTTTGTGGCTGCCCAGCATGAGGACCAATGCTTTCCTCCTTGCTCTCCCTGCCAGCTGCACTCTCTTCGACTTCCCTGGCCTGTCACAAGGCTGGGAATGAGAGGGCTTAATTTGTCCTGTTGTGCCCCCAGGAGCTGTTGTGCTGAGCCATGGCAGCACACAGCCCTGGTGGGCATTGGGACAGCGGTGGGGCAGGGTGGGCTGGGGGTCACTGAGGGGAGGGGCGCCTGTCGCTCGGCCTGCTCTGGGCATAGACTCTGATCACCTGCTGCAGGTTTTCCCATGCTTGTCTGGTAGCTCCAGTCTCCAGTCTGAGTTGGTCAGGCTGGTCTTCCCCCTTACCTTTTCAAAAGAGAGAGGTGGGGAGTTTCGGACTAGAGTGGAAAGAAAATTAAAATGGCCTATGCCGGGAGAAAGAATCAGGCCTGTACCAGGATGCTCAGAGCCAAACCCTTATCTGGAGGAACTGGAGGGGAGCTCCACCAGCTGCTGGGGTAGCATCAGGCTCTGGAAGGGCCGTGGGGGGAGCCTCAGGGATCCAGGAGCCCTCAGAGGAGCCTTGCAGCCATGTGCCGTCCCTCGCTGCCGACCGCAGAGCAGCCCGGAGCAGGGGGAGTCATTGCTCTGCACTTCCTTCCCCAAAGTGCCTCGGCTGCTCCTCCCGCTGCCGCAGGAACTGGGCGGGGGGAGGGCACAGGCTGACGTTCCTCAATCTTTTACCCTCAGATGATAGAGAAACCCAGCGTGGACTGGCACAGAGTCTCTAGGAGGGTTGCAGGCTTTTAGCCCCAACTGTCTGAGGCATCACTAGGCTGCATACGGCATTGAAACCCCAAATCTACTTCACAGTTCCTGTGGTTTCCCCATGGTGAAACAATCTTAAATGCAGTGGGAGGAGGAAACAGCTTTGCCTGCTTGGGGCACTGCTAAATATTCAGTCCCCATGGGACCTACCACAGCTTCCACAACCACCCGAGAGCCAGAAAGCAGCTAAATGCCTGGTGGAGCTCTAAAGCAGAGTTTCCTCCCAGGCAGGGAGAGCCTCCCAGGCAACAAGACGATGCTCTTGCCAGGGACATGGCAGGGTGAGAAACTGCCAGCCCCTTGGAAACCTCCCACCCCAACCTCAGGGCAAAGTGGGACTTGCTCTGCACCTGTCCATCCTTACCATGGTAACTCCAGTGTGTGCCAAAGTGAAAGTTAGGCAGGGTGCCATGTCATGCCATGCTATGCCATGCCATGCCATGCCATGCTGTACCAGTAGGCGCTTGTGGGAGCACCAGCTTTCCCCATGTTTCACAGCTGCCACTGGTCACTGCAACAGCTGTGTCTGGGGCATTCCCAGCCTGGGGAGGTGCTGAAGGCAAAGGAAGGTTCCTGTCAGCAGCTAGAGCCGCTGTGTCTTTAAAAGTAAAACTGAGTCCTGAGTGCTGGGAGGGGGAGGCACAGCATCAACTTTTCTGTGAACAGACAAACCAGGACGGTTTTTTCACGCTGAATTACAGCACAGGGGAAGTCCTGAGGATGCTGCTGGTTTTCTGTTTCACTTCCCTCTGAAAATCCCCTAGAATGTGCCGCTGCCATTGCAGCCACCTCATGTGTTTTCTTTTCCAGCCGTCTCAAGGAAAAGTGTTAAGCAGAGAATTCAAGGCAGATTACTTTTACCAAGAATACACTTGTCCAGACCCAGCTCAGCAAAGCTCAATGTCCATCAAGAAGTGCTGTGGCTACAATTTTGACAAGGGGACGGGGAAGAACTCTCCTGGGAAGGCTCAGATAATCCTTTCTAGCAAATATGTCTAACTACTACCCAAGGAAGGCACCATTCAGTGCCTAGAACTGCTGGGTGCTTGTGCCAAGGAAGCTGGTGTCTCTGACCTTTTGGGCACCAAACTGCCCCAGGGGAAGAGCAATGAAGCCCATGGGCCCGAGTGCCTACAGAAAAACCTTGATGAGGTGGCACAGAGAAGCATTGCCTCCTTCTCATTGTCACCAGGGCCCCTGGCATCGCTGTGGGCAGACACAGTCACCGGCCACCAGCTTTGGCTCCTCTCTTTGTGCACTGCCCATGGCCACTGCAGATATTTTGAACTTGAGCGTTAAATTTTTCCAAGGAAAGGGTTCAGAAAATTGCTTAACAGGAAAAAAACCAGAAACCATTTCCAGCCAATACCCCTCCGTGGTGCCGCCCCATCTTGCCCACATGTGGAGTCCCGCACCAGTTCCCCAAGCCAGCCATGCTTGTTTCATAACTCTGCCCTCAGAAGAGGCTGAAGTGGCTGCTGCCAGCCCTCCTGCTTGCTGTTCCCAGGCTGGGGCTTGTCTTATCTGGGTTTTGAGAAGCATGTGTGTTCCCACTCCTTCATCATGCTGCTGCCAGCAGTGCCACTTCTCCGGGGTGCACAACCATCACAAGACCAGGGCATCTCTCAGACTGCTGAGTGTGACACCCCACAGTCCCCACAGTCCCCACAGTCCCCACACCACCGTGTGGTCCCCCTGTTTGGGCAACCATTTAGCCAGCCCTTGTGGCGAGTGACACTGAAATCGGTACCCATCTCCAGCCTCACAGAACATGAACACCTGCACCCAGCTGGATCTTGGTGAGGGTGAGTCAAAGAGTCACTGCCCCCCCTGAGACCCACCTTCACGAACAGCTCGATCTCAGGCTCCTTGGGGGTGTTGTGCTGCCGACTGTCCATTCCTGCAGCGTGGGGAGAGACCGCCGGCCGCACGCTGCTGTGTGAGTGGATCTGTGCCCTGCAGAGCTCTGATGGGGGAAGGCTTTCAGAGGGCCGGTGCCTTGGCCCTCTTGGCTGCTCTTACTCCGCAGAGGGCTGGAGCTCACACTTTTCTTCCTTTTGAGAAGGGAGGAGCAACGGGGTGTGTGCCAGGACCCGCCAGCAAGGGAGGAAGCTGCAGGGCCTCAAAGACGTGACTCAGCACGGGTCTATCTGGTCACATTCAGAGTCTATCGCACCCACCCAGGTGCTCCTCCAGTGCCTCTGAGCTGTGGGCTGGCATCCCCAGCAACTCTGGTCCACAGCGCTGCTGCTTATGTCTTCCCAGCTGCGAGCAGGGGTTTATAGAGGAAGTGTCTTGCCTGTTGCTCCTCCTGCTGCTCCAGTCCTGGCCCTTTGCCACTCTCCCACCCTCATGCTGGTGTCCAGTACCCCAGGGCTTCTTTATCAGTTTGGGGTGAACCTGGCTGACCTTTTCGCTGCCTTCTGCAGCTGCATTATGACAGGCAGCCACCCAGAGGGAAGCCGGGCTCCTCTCCCAGCCCGGCACCCTCAGGGGATCGCTGTGTCCCTTGCCTGAGCACCCCTTGCTGCAAGGAGCTGGGCTGCATGGGGCAGGTGCTCAGGGAAGCTGAGTGGAGCAGTCTGGGCACATGTCACTGACTTTTTGAAGGTGGGGCATAGCCCTTGGGTGGGAAGGACTGCAAAATCTTAAGCTAGGCAGGAGAAAAAAGATGCTGAAGCATGCTGGGGAGCAGTGGGGAACCCCACAGTGCCCCTGGCAGCTGCCCAGCTATGTGGTGCTTAGCAGGATGGTAGGATGGGAGGTCTTCAGGGCTGACCTTCAGCAGGGCCCCATTCCTGGAACCGGGCTGTTTTGCAGGAAGGATGAACAGCTTGCTTTCCTCCCAGGATGGGAGGGAACTGTTTGCAGTCAGATCACCCTGGCTGCAGAGACAGCAGAGACGCTTCCCAGCACACACGGGCTTAACTCTTAGGCAAGACCTGTCTTGCACCCTAGACCATATAGCTGGTACCATTGCACAAAAGGGGATCCCCAATGCTTGACTCAGCCAGCCCCCCCCAGCTCAGAGAAGCTCCAGCTTTCCCCAAATAATCAACCCCTGATCAGACAGCAATCTCCCTCAAGGCAGTTAGAACGGGAAATTATTTTGCAGGCCCCTGGAGCTGACTCCCCAACAAAGATGTTTCCCCTGGTCCTGCTACACAGCCCAGAGTGGTGCTAACACTGGGGGTTGCAAGGGGTGGGAAATTTTTTTCTGCCCCATCAAAACTTTGGGATAATTTGGAACCCTACTCAATGGGACAGGACACTCTGACTCATACTCCCATAATCAAGAGGTATGTCTTGATAGCACTGTGAGTGTCCCCCAGGGCCATGGCATTGCCTCCACCACAAGCTCAACACCCACCACACAGCTCCTGCTGTGCACCCCAGGTGAGGTGTGCCAGCACCCACGGCTGCCACAGCCTCCCCAGCTACCCCTGCCGGGGCAGTGCTGAGCCTCTGAGAGCTGTGATGGCTCCTGGCACTGCCAGCTGCTGCTGTCTCTGCTGATCTCAGCCGGGAGAAGAGCCAGCAGCTCCAGTCCACGGCATTTCCCTCCAGCTGAAGCAGCAAGCAGGGATCTAAGTCCTGCAGGTGTGAGGCACAGTATGACACGGTGCCCTCCTCACAAGGTGCCAGAATGCCCAGTACCTGGCCCAAAGAGACTGGGGGGCAGAAACGTGGCAGCAAAGAGGTCCCTTCCCACATTGTTGGGTGCAGGGTGTTTGTCTTTTCTGCAGCAACAGCCGCCTGGGAGGCAGTTCAAGGAACCTTTCCCTTCCTCACAGAGTGAATGGCCGGACATTTGCCGAGATTGAGATTACAGCACACATTTATCTGGATTTCTGTCTCACCGTGTCTGGCAGAAAACTGGGGGCACTTTGGAAACCTTGTCAAGCCCTGTTCCTGTGCCCAGGGGAAACAGGCGGGAGGGAAGGGGCTGTCAGTTTCTTTGCCAGCACTGGGATGCCAAGGCACGGCTCACCCGTAACAGGGTGCCCTGGGGGAAGTGTTCCTGCGCTGAGAGTGACCCAGCTGTCCCGAGCAGCCTCTGGCCCTGGGCAGCAGGCTAAGGGCGAGTGCCCATGTGCCCGCCGAGCGCCGGGACGGGCCGGGCAGAGAAGCGAGCCATTGTCCCCGCGCAGCGCCAGCCCCGCCCGCCGCCGAGCCCCGGCTGGTGCCAGCGGCCGGGGGGACACGGCGGCCGGGCCATGGCCGGGCTGCTCCGGCCGGCAGTGACCGCCGTCCTCCTCTGCTTTGCCGTGCGGCTGGAGGCCAGCCCGGAGCTGTCCGGTGAGTCAGGGCGAAGGCGGGCGGGAGGGGGATGCTGAGAACTGCGCCGGTAGGATGGGAGAGACAAGCGACAGCACTTGGGTGGGGTAGGGACAAGTGAGGTGTAAACTATGGCAGGCCAGAGTGAGTTTCCCCAAAATGCTAAGGCTTCTTTATCTCCGCACCGGGGCGTTCTCTGAAAACACGCTGCACACATCCCACAGCCCTGGGGTGCGTGAGAGTGGCTCCCCAGCTCTGCTGAGCTCTCTCGGACGGTTTGCAGGCAGAAATTTAAAGAAACAAACATCAAGCCAGTCCCTGAGCTTTGCTGAGCATCCCCTCAGCCACGCTGCTCATGCCCTCGGTGCTGGGCAGTGTGTAGAGCTGAAGGAGCGTTCAGGGCTACCCTGCCAGCCTTCCCTGATCTGAGGAGAGGGAAGAGTTGGGTTGAAGCTGTGTGGTCCCTAGATGGAGCTGGTGGCTGTGCCCCAGCTACAGCACTCATGAGCAGGGGTGCTGCAGGGTCCCCTGCCAGAGGATAAAGCATGGGGCAGAAGCTCTCCCCAGGGCTGTGCCGGTGAACCTTATAGGTGTAGACAAGGCAGAAATTTGGGCTCCCTTCTGTCCCAGCTCTTTGAACAGTCAGGACAGGTGCAGGCAAGCTGGGCACCAGGCATTCCCCAGGGATCATCTGAAAACAGCCATGCACGCCTTCCGTCTCCTCAGCCGAGCCCAGGTGGGTGCAGGGCTGATGCTGCAGCGTGGGCTGTGGTGAGGAGGATGTGATTTCATCGGGGCAGAGCTAACGGCACAACCACAGCACCGGAGATTGAGTCAGCTGTACTGGCAGGAATCACTCACAAAGTCTGCCTACAGCCTCCTTGACATGGCTCCACCCAAAAACCATCTTCACAACTGCTCACTGACCCAAAAGAGTGTGATGGAGAAACCTCTGCACCCATGGCAATGTTTGAGCCTCAGTTTTAAAATACAAACCACTGGTGCCTGCAGCTGGCATGACAGCAGAATAGGGTGGCTGCCTCAAGGCTGGATTTGGGGAAACCCATTTCTTCTCATATTTCTCCCCAGACTTCCCTGCCATCCCTAGGATTTGTCTGAGCCCTCTGCATCCAAGGCTGCCCAGCAGTGGGGAGTTTAGGCAGCCCTACATCCAGCAGTGTTGGGTATAGGCAGGCAGGTTTGGAGTCAGTGCTAGGCAGAGGTCAAGGCCAGGGTGGCTCTGAAACCTTCAGGAGCATCTGACTGCTGCCAGGTGTGGGGCTGGTGCTGCAAGTGTGGGACTGCTGCAGGGGATGCAGAGGAAGGGGATGGGGGCTGGCAGCCTGGGCAGGGTCCTGTGCCCCTCACAGGCCCCAGCATCCAGTGATATGGGGCAACCAGAGGAGAGGGATAGGACAGTTTGTCCTGTCCCCTCTTCATGAGCTCTGCACTCCAAGGGTCTGATCCAGCTCTGTGCCATTCAAAGAGCATCTTTGCATCTGGAGCTTTGACCTGGCTAGAGCACCTTGTCTACTGCCATGTACCCTCCTGTACTTCTCCTTTCCTCTTTCCTCCATCATGCAGAGAAGCAATTGAGAGCTTGCTTCTGGGATGCTGTGGCCACCCACTTGCTCATGCCAGCTTGTGAGGGATAATGCCAAGGGAGAGATTCACTCCAGGCTGGAGGCAGCTCCCAGCTGCACCCGCTGACATCCCAGGGAGGGATGCTGACTGCAGATGCTGAAGGGTTAGTGGCAGCACTGAAGGTGAAAGGGGCCCTTTGTGCTGCTGAGCCTGGCACCAGTTTGCGGGGGGGGGGGGGGGGTGCTCCCACCTTCTTGTCTTGGTTTGGAGGAGTTTGACACACTGGGGGCTGGGGGACAGCGTGCATGTCCTGCCCTAGGCCCCAGCACTGGCCTGGGGCTCAGCTGCAAGTTCCTCCAAAGACTCCAGAGCTGGGGTCTGGGGTCTGTGATCTGCTCAGCAGCCCCATGTTGCCCTGCTGCAGTCTCCCAAGCCTCAAAATAATGCTTCCCCTTTGGTTATGATGCTTCCTCTTTCATTTTGTTTTATTCAAAGATGCAAAGTGCTTCATTCAGGGCCTACACATCACATTTTGTCAGCTTTTCTTGTTTCCTCAGTCTTCTCCAGCAACTGGTGTCTGCTCAGAGCACCTGGCAGCTTGAAAAGCTCTTACTAAAACAGACTCCTTGCCCATCCAGTACAGCCAATGCTAACCGGAGCCAATGCTGCATGTTAAGCCCTTGGAGAGACTGCACAGGACAGTCCCACTTTGTTGTCCCCTGTAGGGAAAACAACAGGTGCAGTAGTTTGGGACATGAACTAGGCAGGATTGAAAGGAAGAAGCATTCTGTGATGGGAATTCAAGGAGGGAAGGGCCAGTTCCCATTGAAAGGGTTGTGGGCCAGGAATGGTTTGCAGCAACACACTTCAGCAGAGACCTGAGGTCAGCTGGGCTCAAGTGATGACTCTGTGGCTCACACTCATCCATACTGACCCAGCCAGCTGTGGGAGCTTGCAGCAGCCCCTGGACCCTTCTCTCATCTGGCTCATGGCTCAGCTTGTGACAGACTTGTGACAGAGAGCATCCTCCTCACCCTGACTCCAGGGATCATCACTGGGGGACCATCTCTGGCTCACTCTTGTTCTCTCCTCACCATGGCCCCATAACAAGCCTAATTTTCCCTAAACACTTGACAACTCCTTACAGGATTTCTCCATCTTCTCTGACTTGCTGTACTGCCTCCATCTTTCCTTTCCTGTTGCTAACCAGCCCAGCTATTCTGTGCTGCTTTCCAGGCTCCTGGCAGCAATGCTGTATGCAAGGTTTGCTGCAAGCCCATCTTCTCTGCTGCTGTTCTTCTCTGATCTTGTTCACTCCATAAGTGCCTCATCTCAAGATATACTAACTGCCACCAGCACTTGGGTGCCCAAGTGCCACCACTGCTGTGGCGCTGGTGTCTCCTCTGGACAATGCCACCCCTGCTTTCCCCTTCCAGGGTACCTGCGCAAGGTGCTGAGGAACCACACTGCCCACACCTGTGATGGAGAGCAGCTCCTCATCGTCTGCCCTCGCAAAACCACCATCAGCATCCTCGGGGCTTTCTATGGGCGCCGAGTGCCCAGCACCAACCTCTGCCCCAGCCCCGGCAACGCCTCCCAGGAGAGCACCGAGTGCACGTCTGCCACCGCCCACCTGGTGAGGGAGGGATCCCGGGGCCAGGCTGCACAGCCCTCTGTTTCCACATCACTCAGCTGCCTGCTTGGGCTGGGGGGCTGCAGGCAATGCAGCCTCACCATGCCCTCAGGAGGTTTTCATCAGCATCAGGATTATAGAATAATGGAATCAAAGAATCACAAACACTTCTTGGACTCTGTTAGGTTTGGTGCTGAGACCACTTCTCTGGGCAGCCTGTTCCCAGCCACCCTCTGTGAGAGGAACCTTTTGCTGACATCCAGCCTAAACCTGCTCTCACACAACCTCAGCCCGTTCCCTCGGGTCTTGTCACTGGTCACCACAGAGGAAAGATCAGTACTTGCTCCTTCTCTTCCCTTCATGAGGAAGTTGTAGATTGAAATGAGGACCCCCTCAAGACTCCTCCAGGCTGAACAGGCCAAGTATCTTCAGCCAGTCCTCATAAGGCTTCCCCTCAAGGCCCTTCACAGTATTTGTTGCCCTCCTTTGGATGGTATCTAATAGTTTAATATCTTCCTTATATTATGGCGACCAAAGCTACACACAATATTCAAAGTGAGTCTGCCCCATGCAGAGCAGACATGTACAATCCCCTCCCTGGCCCGGCTGAGCCTGATGCCCCCCCAGGACAAGGGTGGCCCTCCTGGCTGCTAGGGCACTGCTGACTATATTGAGGTTGTGGTTGACCAGGACCCGCAGCACACACCCAGTCCATACACCCAGGATTGCCCCTTCCCAGGTGCAGAATCCACCACTTTCCCTTGTTGAATTTCCTGTGGTTGGTGATTGCACAGTCCTCTAATCTCTTGAGGTCTCTCTATGGGACCTCCTGCCTTCAAGGGAGTCAGCAGTTCCTCTCAGTTTTGTATCATCTGTCATTCACTGTGGGGCCCTTTTCCTAGACCATTTTTGGAAGTTAAGGGTGAAAGAGATGTTCTGCCATGCGTTCCAGAGTAGAGCCTGGCACAGGAGGCACTGCTGTGTCCTGAGATGGCTTTTGGAGCAATCCCACAGGAAGCAGCAGGCTCAGAGAATGCCCTGGAATCTGGGGCTGGCCTCTGGGAGAGGGGCAGTGCCGTAGCCAGGCTGTTGGGTTCATGAAATGAGACAGGACCCCCTGAGATGCTGCACTCACCCCTGTGGATTGGCACAGACAGTAGGCAGCTGCCAGAAGCAGCTCTCATCTGTGCTGGCAGGTCCCAGGGACTGGATTAGTGAAGCAGACCAAAGGGCTGCCAGTTTGATGGCAGCAGTTGGTGCAGGGAAAGGGTAGGAAAGCAGAGGCTGACCGAAGAAAAGAGATGAAACATCCCCAAAGCTAATGCCAACGTCCCTCGATGGGGACATCATTTCATATGCTGCTTTTCTAAGACCCTGCTCCAGCTCCTTGCTAGGGCTGGGGCAAACCTGCTGCAAAGCCAGTGACTGCAGCTGCCTACAAGGAAAGGGAAAGAGCCAGTGCCCTACTTAGGAGCTCACAGGGCTTTCCTGCTTGGTCCTGCTCCAACCATACATCCCCTTCTGGGATTCTGCATGTTCCAGGAGCTCAGCAAGTACCAAGCCAGATCATGCTGGCACAGCACCAGGCTGGTCCTATGAGCCATCCTGCAAACACAGGTCAGGATCCCCCTCTCTGCAGGATGGAGAGTATGGCCTGGCAGAGGTGCTTGGAAACCGAAGGGCAGGTCTGAGAGCAGGTCTGTATAGCTCAGGTTTATACTGGGTAAAGGTGGGGTGGCCATGCTGGCACAGGGCTGGAATACATGCTGCTGCTTAAGGAGCAGGGATGTCTGGAGCAGAGAGCAAAGAGAGCAAAGCTGCGGCCAAAGCTCAGCTCTGTTTAGGCAGCAACTGGGAACAGAGATTGCCTGTGTTTCCTTAGTGAATTTCCGTTCTGGCAGGCAGTGAAGACCAAGCGGAGGCTCAGTCCTGAGCTGGGCGGGAGGGACAGGGACAGAGGAGGATAACGAGAGATGAGAAGACGCTCCGTTGTGGGCGCTGGAATCCCCGGGCCTGAGTCACGAAGCGGCAGCAAGGGAATAAACCCCTCCCTTCTGCCGGCAGCCTCTGCTCCGCTACGGAGCCACTGCTGTGGGACTTGTGGGGACAAAGAGGGGAAGCGGAGGGGCAGGGAGTCCCGCAGCCACCCAAGGCCGGGCTACGCAGGGGCTCCCGGCAGAGCCCAGAGCCGGCCTCGGCCGCTCGCGGGCCGGCCCCGTGCGCGGGAGGGGAGAGGGGCCGCGGCCGCCTCGGGCACGGGCGGGGCCCGCCCGGCCCGTGGCTGAACGCTCGTCCCCACCTTGTGGCCGCGCGGGGACATTGCACGGACCGCGGGGACATTGCGGGCCCAGGGAGCCGCGACAGCGCGCGCCGGCAGGGGTGTTAGAGACGCGCGGTCCGGTACAGCCTGGGACGGGACGGCATGGCATGGCATGGCATGGCATGGCACGGCACGGCATGGCATGGCACGGCACGGCATGGGCATGGCACGGCACGGCATGGCATGGCACGGCATGGCATGGCATGGCATGGCATGGCATGGCATGACATGGCATGGCACGGCACGGCACGGCATGGTATGGCACGGCACAGCACGGTACGGAACGGTACGGTACGGTACAGAATGGTATGGTATGGTATGGTACGGTATGGTATGGTACGGTACGATACGGTACGGTACGGTACGGTACGGTACGATACGGTACGGTACGGTACGGTACGGTACAGTATGGTATGGTATGGTACGGTATACTACAGTACGGTATGGTATGGTATGGTACAGTATGGTACAGTATGGTACGGCATGGTATGGTATGGTACAGTACAGTACGGTATGGTACGGTAGAGTATGGTACAGCATGGTATGGTACAGTACGGTACAGTATGGTACAGCATGGTATGGTATGGTACAGTACGGTACAGTGTGGTACGGTACAGTATGGTACGGCATGGTATGGTACGCTATGTTACTGGGATGCCAGCACAGGTAGTAACAGCTGTGTAGGACACACAGGTCAGTGGGTGCAGGAGGGGAACTGCTTCAGGAACAGGCACTGGAACTGGGATGTCTGCATCAGGGGTGGGCAGGAGCAGCTCTGGGACACTTCTGTAGGGTGAGAGGCCACTTCCCTGAGCATGGTGATGGAACTGATGCACAGGATGTGAGAACAGCCTCAGGACTTCTCACCCAACTCACACCTGTTCCACTCTGCTCTCCAGAAGCTGCTGGCTGAGTGCCAGGACCAGCAGTGGTGCCAGTTCTCAGTGCACAGCCAGGTCTTTGGGCCAGACCCATGCCCTGGGACACACAAGTATCTCATCGCTTCCTACAAGTGCCGGCCAGGTGAGGTGGAGCACGGTCTGGGCATGGACTCTCCCTGACCTCAGCTGCTCAGAAAGGGGCAGGGAGGAGAGCATGGCTGCTCCTGTACCTCGCAGCCCTATTTCAACCCTTCCCTTGGCCTAAGAGAGGTGATTCAGGATGCATCAGGGCACTCAGTGATGTCACTCCCTAGGGAACCATCGGGTCAAGACCGTGTGCGAGAATGACAAGCTCAGGCTGCAGTGTCGACCAAAATCCATCCTGGCCATTTATTCTGCAAGTTATGGAAGATTCCTGCGGGGCAAACCAGAATGTGATGTCTTGAACACTGGAGAACCCCATATAGGTATGCCAGAATGGTTTGAGACAGAAATGGGGCAGGAGTTGTGCAGAGTGTGGCACAAGTCCACCACTGTACCTTTGTCCCTTGGCCTCTGCTGGCTGATGCCCAGCAGGGAGGGGCAAGCAGCTCTGCCCATGGGTCCATGCCTCCTGTCTCTGCAGAGTGTGTGGCTCCAGATGCTCTGTGCAGGGTCTCCAAGAAGTGCCACCGCAAGGGGAACTGCACTGTGGCTGCTGACAAGGCCACCTTCGGAGACCCGTGCCTCCCTGGCATGAAGAAGCAGCTGCGAGTCTCTTACACCTGTGGTGAGAGCTCCCCACAGAGCCAGGGGCACAGGGGCCACTGGTGGAGTGTCTCTGCCCACCCCATGCCAGGCAGGCAGGGGTATGGGACCCCCAGGGAAGCAGGGACGGCAGGGGAGGAGCAGGGTGGTGATGCTTGGTGTGTGCTCTCCTTGCAGTGCCCAAGCAGCTGCTGGAGGAGGTGGGCCCTGACACCTCGGACCCTTTCCTGCTCTCGGACTACATACACGGTAATGTGGGGGGAGGAAGGTTACACCACAGGCAGTGTGGCACCATGTCTGTTCTGGGGTGAACCAGCCCTTCCATGGTTTGTCTGCATCCCTGGTACCAGCCTAGCATCCCTGTCCCATGGTGGAAACCATCCCTTGGTCAGTGCCCATTCTGAGGGGATGGAGGTGGCATCTGCTGGGAGCAGGGGAGAGGAAGACACACAGGGTCATCCCTGTGGACAGCAGACACTTGTGCAGGAAGGATGGAGTGTGGTATGGGGAAGGACAGGCAGGAGCAGGCGCCCGGGACACGGGGCACTGAGAGCACCTCGTGCCTGAGCCTGCACCCCCTTGTCACTGCAGGTGGCTGGTACAAAGGGCCCAGGTTCTCCAGGCTCCAGGAAGACCGCATGATTTTTTCTAGCTCTCTGGCAGCTTTTGCTCACCTTTGGGGTATGTGCCCTCCCTGGGTCTCATGCAGCACCTGGGGAAATAGGACAGGCTGGGGGGGTGGCTGACATCACGGATGGCCCCAGCTCAACCCAGGGCTCATCTCAGAGGCAGCCAGACCCCAAACCTCTCCAGCAGGGCCAACAGGCACACAAAGGAGCAGGGCACCAAGCACCCATGCTGGGTTTGGGGTGGACAGGTAGGGTGGGAGCTCAGAGGCGGAACGAGCCTCAAAGACCCACAGCATCAAGAGTCACGGTGTGGCTACAGTCCTGCCTGTGGACCTTCCTTTTCCAACAGGCCACATTACCCAGTGGGTCTTTTCCTTCCTGCCCTGTCTGCAGGCCCTGATGGAGACCACCTCTCTGCAGGCAAAAAATTTCCCTTGCCAGAGGAAGTTACTCATTTAAACCCACAAGGGATTATTCTTTCCCCTGCTCTGCCTACCCCACATCCCAGTGGAGGTTTCCTTTGGGGAAAGGCCCATTTCAAGACTGGTGGATGCTGATGAGGGTCTAGGTGACACTGCCATGATCGCTGGGGCAGGGTCTGTCCTATCTCTGCAGCCTGGGTGGTGAGGGCATCCCTGCTCCCCTCCTCTTACCCCCGTATGCCTGGCAGAGGGGCTTTGCAGGCACTGATACCCCACAGACTGCAGAGCAGTTTGTACCCCGGTGTCTTTCTTTCCTTTTCCCTTCAGGTGTCCCAGAGAAAGTTGCCCTCTACTTTCTTTGTGGAGTCTCAGGAGGCCTCATGCTGCTGCTGTGCATCATCAGCCCCAAAACAACCTTCCTCCAGGAGGTGGGGGAGGCTCTCAAAGACCCAGAGCTGGGCAGCAGCTCAGAGCTGGGCAGGACCAAGCTGCGGGATGAGCAGGACGAAGACATCCCTGATGACAGCTCCTCAGACTCCTCCTTCCGCCGCCTGACCCGCACCTACCGGGCCACTGACAGCATCTTCGGCCCCGAGCTGACGGCAGCGATGGAGGGAGCAGTGGAGCACCAGGGCCACAGTGGGGAGGAGATCTGGATGCCCAAGGAGTCGAGCCCATATGCCATACACAAGATCAAATCAGCCACCAAATAAGAACTGAAAGAAAATGGCTGGAGGGCAGCAGAGGGGTGCAGGCTCCGTGGGATCCAACATCAGAGAGACATAAGAGTTTGGGCTCCTTGGGGTGACTGGACATCCTGAGCAGCAGTAGGGTCATGGCAGCTCCAGTGTGTCCATCAATCTACTGCTCCACCAGCTGAGGGTGACATGCAGACTCTCAGTGTGATGAGGGGCTGTTCTGTGGGCCATGGGCTCCTTTGCCACAGATGCCACTAACCCTCACCTAACCTCCCTGTTCTCAGCTTGCATTGTCTGGCTCTAGAGTTTAACCCTGATCAGCTGTGCCAAGCCTATCCTGAGCCCTTTGAAGCTGCTTGCTCCTATTTCTCCTTGGGTACTGGCTTCCACTCCTGGTGCTGCAAACACACCCTGCACTTAGGCACTGTGTCAGCAGCAGAGAGGCAGGAATGGCCAGGACATAGGAAGAGGCAGGTGGAGTGGGTGTGCAAGCACAGCAGGCATCGCCAGCACAGCCCCACCGGGGTGCATGCCATGCAGCCCTCTGTGCCAAGGGAGCTGCTCCCCAGGCTGGGGCCATTGGCAGCTCAGCATAACCACAGGCTCTCACCTACCTGCAGGCATTCAGGAGCTCTGTCATCCCCTGTTGCTCTGTGCTTTCCTCTCTATTTTCCCCAGTGGCAGGAGACCCCAAGTTTTAACTTGCTGTGTTTTTTTCCAGTGAATAAATGCAACAGCTCTTAGGCACAATATCCCTCCCTGACCTTGGTCATTAGTAATGAAAAGGGGAAAAAGAACAAGGCAAAGTTCAGCCCTCCCTGTGCAGAGAAGTACCTTGCCTCCCATCAGCACTTCTGGCACTAGGCCATGGAAGGCAACAAGCTGGGCCTGTTTTACCACAGGACAGAATAAGGGGAAGGGAAAGGGGAAAAGCAGTCCCTCTGGGACCCAGGAATGATGCTTCCCTGTCCTCGCTGCTCTTCCTCAGCCTGGGGCTTCCTCTCTGGTAAGCAATCCTGGAGCAAAGCTCCCCAGACACCGCGCAGAGGGGCTTATCAGCAGTCCTGCGGTGCCAGGAAGCCGTGCTGGGGCTGGGGTCTGCTCCAACTCGAAAAGGCAGCACAGGCTCTTTTAGTGCTGTGGGAAGAGTCTGGATGGAAGCAGAAACCCAGCTTTCCTCACGAAAGGGACATGCCAGGCACAAATGCTCTTGAGTCAGCACACAGCAGGAGTCTAGCGAGAGGAGCCAAGGACCTGCATGCTCCCTGATTTGGGGGTTTGCTGGGGGAATGTCGGAGCCCAAGCAGAGCTTGTGGAGGTGTCACCTCCAGCTGCCCCCCAGCATCCATAGATTGTGAGCAGGACTGAGAACACAGCCTTGCCTCAATACTTGGACAGCTGGCACAGCTCCTGCTGCACACCCATGGCTTCACCTTGGCACTTCTTGCTCTCCTCATCTTTTCCCCACACGCCCCACGTCCAGGGGCAATTTCAGCTTTCATGGTGGGAGTCATACCCCTGAAGCAGGGATGGGATTCCCAAGAGCTTTGCCAGGAGCACCAGCATGGCAGTGCTTTGGAGACTGGAAAAGCCTGCTTCCCAGGGCCAAGCCTGGGCAGGATAGGCAGATGTGAACCTGTCCCAAAGCAGGCAGCTCATCCCAGCCTCCACAGGGCTGTGGGCAGACTTGGAGGGGAGTTTTGGCTGAGGATCTTATCCCACAGGATAACCATTGGCAGTGGGATGTGTCCTGGCTCTGCCTGGCTAGTATGCACCCAGTCTGTATTTCTGACTGGGCTATGCACTGCCTTAACATGCACAGGGAAAGGCAGGCTACTGGATCCCACAGGATCCCAAACCAACAGCAAGCAGGCCCCAGGGAGCCCCCAGGCCAAAGAGAGAAGCAGTAACACAGGGGGAGCTGGGTCTGGAGAGGACAAATGGCCAAGGAGGGAACAAGGTGGGCTGGGGCTGCAGCAACTCTGACCAGTTTTGGGGACTGAAGGGACCCAAGATGTGTGGGACCCAGGTTTAAACTTCCACTTAACCTGTGAGCAGAATTCTGCTCCTGGCTGTCCATGATCCAGGTCTTTCTGCTGGAGATGTGTCAGAGCTGCCTGCATGCAGCCAAGCTGTGTGCCTGATCCTGCCCACGTAGCCCTTGGGCAGCAGGTTTAAATCCCCCCAGATGCTGTATTTCCCTAGCCAGGGGTTCATCAGCTGCACCCACAACAGCAGCACGTGAGTGGGCAATTATCTGAAAGGATTTTCTTTGGTTAAACATAGGAATTTGAAAGGTTTTTCTGGGAATCGGGTGGCCGAGGGAAGCTCTCCTCTGCTGCAGTGCTGTGCTCTGCTGAGTTCACCTCAGCGGGGGCTTCACTTGTGCCAGAGCTCAGTGTAGTGCTAAAGCCCCCAGGAGCTACTGAGGGCACAGGACCACTGCATGGTGGTGGCATGAAAGCAAAGAACTGTGCTGGAAACTCACAAAGGAGCAGAGTGATACACTGAGCATCAAGGATACAAACATGGATCATGTGTCTCACACATGAAAAGTGGGTGGCTTTTCCAAGACTAGTTTATCAAGGAACAAAGCAAGCTGTGGGTGTGAGTGACAGTCTCCTGCATTCCTTTCCTGAGACATTAAATTGACTCCAAGCCAACTGACAGCCTGAGCAAGCCTTTTCCGAGCTCTCCCTGCCCGGCAGCCAGCTGCATGGCACGGCTCTCCCCAGGAACTGCAATGCCTCAGGGCCGGTCCTTGATACAGGTACGGTGCTCTTACCCTCAGCAGATGTTCAATGAGCGGCCGGTATCTCGTACAAGCCCGTAGCGCAGTGACTCTGGCGTGTGCCTTGGTAACTCTGACCCTGTCGCTGCGGATGACGGGGCAGTCCCAGCGAGCCTCACCCTGAACTTGGTCAGTCATGCCTGCACGACACCACATGAACGCCGCTCCTGTGCTACCTCAGACAGTGAAAGTAGGGTTAGACTAGACATAAGAAAAATACCTTCCCTGTGAGAAGTGAGGGTGGGCAGGCCCTGGCACAGGGTGCCCAGAGCAGCTGTGGCTGCCCCTGGGTCCCTGGCAGTGTCCAAAGCCAGGCTGGACGGGGAGCACCCTGAGCTCGTCTAAAGTGTCCCTGCCCATGGCAGGGGGTGGAACGGGTTGAGCTTAAGCTTAAGGGACAGTTTGGTCCCTTCCCACCCAAACTGTTCTGTGATTATCCGAGCGATCCGAGCCCTCTGTTCCCGATGCTGGGTTAGGAAGGTGCACGGCCTGGGGGGGACCCTGTCCCCCAAAACACCCTGTCCCCCAGCCCGGTGGGAAAGGGCAGCCCCCGAGGCCTCGGACCCACGGCTGCGGACGGGGGCGGTGGACGCAGTGGAGCCAGCCGCCCGCGGAGGCCGCTCCACCCGCCCCGAAGGACGGCAAGGCCGGGGCCGCTCCTCGGCCGCCCCCACTCTGCGGCCCGGCCGCCACGACGGCCCCGCAGAACGGATTTAAACGGCGCCCGCTCCCACCAATCGCTGCCCGCCCGGCTCGGCGCTCGCCCCGCCCCTGCCGCATGCTCGCCTTTCCATTGGTCATCGGCGTTGAATTTTAAACCCTGCCGCCCTGCCCCTTAGCAACTGCATCCCTCTGAGCCCGCCGATTGGCCGCCGCCTGGCATCGCCTCGCACTGATTGGGCGAGGCTCGGCCAGTGCTGGCCGGCCGCTACCGAACTGCTACTTTCAAAAGCGCCGGGGCCGGAGGTGCGGCACAGCGCACCGGGCATGGGTGAGTGGGGAGGAGACATCCCGGGCATGGGTGACTGGGGGGATCCCCCCCGGCTGCGGGAGAGTGGGCAGCGCTGGTGCCCGTAGTTGATGGCAGGCGTGGGGACCCTGGAGAATGCAAGGGAGTAAGGGTTTCCAAGATCCCCGGCTTCCCTGGGAATTCCGGGGCATGCAGGAGAGAGGGGAACTTTGGGACTCCCGACTCCCCCAGGGGATCCTGAGGGTTGTGGGAGAGTGGGGATCTCCAAGACCTCCAGCTCTCCGAGGAAGTGCAAGCCCTTGCATCCTTCTCTGAGATGCAGGAATCTGGGAATTGCCTGTCCCCCCTGCCATCTCACCCAGCAGAGTGCTTTTGGTGGTGGTCTTTGGGGTCTGTGTCCCTTCTTCCCTGGGAGCACCTCTAGCCAGATTTGTCCCGAGCCTGGGCTTGTCTTGGGGCTCCACCCACCTGCCGTGCTCAGGAAAGGGGTCAGTACTGATGTGCTAACCCCCAGGAGGGATAAACCTCCCCCTGTGCTGCCCCAAGCTAGGAGGGTGTCCCTGGAGGCAGGTGGGCAGTAGCCTCCATCACATCATGCTTTGCCCCCAGCTTGCTCACAGAGACCGAGGGAAAGGATGCCATTGCCACGCAATGCCAAGGTGCTGAGCACCAAGCAGTCCCGAGCAGGCAAGGCAGGGCCTGCTGCAGAGAACGTCAATCCTGAGAAGGTGAGCACGGAGCCAAGCGAGGGCTGTAGGGGGGGCTCCTGTGGGGCAGCTGACCACCACCTTCTAACAGCCTCTACTGCAGGAGGAGAGCTGTCATGCCAAGCGGTCTTCGTCCTCACCCCAGGGCGGGCCCAAGAAGAGATCAGCGTTTGGAGACATCACCAATGTGAGTGCTTCTGTGAGGGTGGGGGCTCTGGTACCCCCTGTGAGCTCCCCATGGTGGGGGGCATGCCCCATGCCCATTAGGAAGAGGAGAGGTCTCCCTGCAGGGCATACCTTGCTTTCTGCTGTGCAGCCCCTGAGTGCCCCTGTTCTGACCAAACAGGCTCGCAAGAACCAGGTGGTGGCAGGAAAGAAGGAGTCTGCGAAGGTTGCTCCACCCAAGGCGCAGAAGGCACATAATACCTTGGGGGTGGCCAAGAACAATGAGATCAACCTAAAAAAGTGAGTAGCTGGGGGCAGGGGTTTGCTGCAAACTTATCCCATGGGGACAGGTAGTAGGGGCTTCCCTTGGGTGATGGAAGCTGAGCCAGATGCAGGAGGGAACTAGTAGATCTTCTATAAATGGCATCAGGTTGTGGCAGGAGAGGGTTAGGTTGGATATTAGAAAAAATTTCTTCCCCAGAAGGGCTGTCCAGGCCTGGCACAGGCTGCCCAGGACAGTTGTAGAGTCACCTTCCATGGAAGGATTTAAAAGTCATGTGGATGTGGCCCTTGGGACATGGTTTAGTGGTGGGCATGGCAGTGCTGGGGGAACTGTTGTCCTCAGTATCTTTAAAGGTCATTTCCACCCTAAGGGGTTGTAGGAGTCTATGAGGATATTTCAGGGGTGGTTTTGCCCCTTCCTGAAGCAGCAAGTGTCTCTGGAAGGCCTCTTTTCAGCCAAGAAATTTGGTGTTCTCCCAGCCATGATTTATGCTCTTCTCCTTCCCAGGTCAATGAAGAAAACTCCCCCAGCAGCTCCTGCAGAGCCCACAGTGGATCCTGTGCCAGAGAAGGCGGTGTCTGTACAGGAACCGAAGCCCCCTGAGCAGAGGGTAGGGACCCTGGGCTGCAGCATTGCCCCAGGCCCATCACAGCACCGCTCTGTGGCTGCCACCAGTGGTGCTCAGGCACCAGGCAGTGCTCTGAGCCTTGGAGAGACTTCAGCCAGGGTGATGGAAAGCTGGGGAGGGGAGGGCAAAGTGCACCACCATCTTGCTTCAAGAATCATCCCCTGGGAAAGAGTGGGGCAGGGAGTGCAGGGTGATGAAGGCAGGTGGAAAAGGGGTGTGCAGAGGAGCAGCAGCCTTGCCCCAACAAGCTGACTGGCACTCCCCCTTACTGCTGCCTCTTCCATACCAGCAGGTGCCAGCAGTGGAGGACATTGACAAGGAGCAGCTGGGTGACCCCTACGCCAATGCAGAGTATGCCAAGGAGATCTTTGAATACATGCGGGAAAGAGAGGTGGGTGATGCCTGTCCAGGGGGTGACAGCCCTGGCCAGGGAAGGAGTGACTGCAGGCAGGGCCACTGACTGCCCAGAGGCTCTGACCACTGCACAGGGTGAGAAGGGGCTTGTTTGAAGGTGGAGATGTTTGCCCCGTCCCTGACAGCTGGCTCTTTGGCAGGAAAAATTCATGCTTCCTGACTACATGGAGAAGCAGACAGACATCAGTGGGGACATGCGTGCTATCCTTGTGGACTGGATGGTGGAGGTGCAGGTGAGAGGGCACAGCTTTCTGCAGAGCAGCCCATGTGCTGCCTTTGGCATGTGTGACCTCTGTGCTAGCGGAGGCTCCTGCAAGCATTCCCAGTGTGGAGCTGATCCTCCTTCTGTGTGGGCTAGGGATGAACCTACATCCCTCCCTCTGAGCCTGGCCATAGGTAGCCCTGGCCTCTGTGAGGCCTGGAAGGGGCTGGCCAGGCCTAACTTCTGTCTGACACTCTGTTCTGACCCCCACTCTCATTCTTGAAGGAGAACTTTGAGCTGAACCATGAGACACTGTACCTGGCTGTGAAGCTAGTAGACCACTACCTGGTGGAGGTGGTGAGCATGAGAGAGAAGCTGCAGCTCATCGGCTCCACTGCCATCCTCATTGCCTCCAAATTTGAGGTGACTCTTTGTATGCTCTCCTGGGGTGCAGACTCAGAGGGGCTGTGCCTCTATGGTCCCTGGAGGGGGTTTAGGGAAGGCCAGGTTACTGCCCTGAGAGCTGCCAGGGTGGCATGTCTGTCATGTTCCTCCTTCCTGTCCCAAGGGCTGCAAATACAGTCATGATGGGCTGAAACCTGTGTCCTGGTGTCCCTGGAAAGCCAGCTTCTCTCTGCTCTGCATAGACCATCAGGACACCCTAGTTTACTTAATGCAGGCATGGAGCTCCAGCCAAGGGCTGGAGGAGTATGGACATGACAAAAGTCCCACAGGGTGTTAACAGTCCTTGCTGAGTCCAGCAGCACGTGAACACTCACAGGGCCTGCGGGGTGGCTGGGATCTCCCGAGTGAGGCCAGGATGAGCTCCCATTGGGGTGCTGAGCAGTTGTGCCCCTACAGGAGCGGTGCCCACCATGTGTGGATGACTTCCTCTATATCTGTGATGATGCCTACAAGCGAGAGGAGCTTATTGCTATGGAGATGAGCATCCTCAGCACCCTCAAGTTCGACATCAACATCCCCATCCCCTACCGCTTCCTGCGGCGCTTTGCCAAGGTGAGTGCATTCAGAGGATGGGCTGGGTGTCCCCAGGCACCCCTTCTGTTGGCTCCAGGGGACAGTGACTCACATCACTGGGGCTTCAGGCTCCCAGCTGGCAGCAAGGAAACTTCATCCAGGTCCCCTCAAAAGGGTTCAGGGTGTGAGGATGGTGGTCTGTGACAGGCTGGCTGTGTGTAATCCCCGACCTGTGCCCCAGAGGCTGCATTCTAGATCCTAGAAAGGCTGGGAAGGGGAGCAGCATTGCTCAAAAGGCTGAGCCTTTCCCTGCCCTCCGGCTGCAGTGTGCCCGTGCCACCATGGAGACGCTGACGCTGGCCCGCTTCCTCTGCGAGATGACCCTGCAGGAGTACGACTATGCCCGCGAGAGCCCCTCCAAGCTGGCTGCCAGCTGCCTGCTGCTGGCCCTTACCATGAAGAACCTTGGGGGCTGGGTGAGTACTGTCCCTGCCGGGGCACCCTGGGAGGCACTGCAATGGAAAGTGAGGGGGTGATGCACTAGGGCTATGGTCAGATCTGGATGCTGATCAGGGATGATGATGACTGTCCTGTCATTGAGGACACAGCTTAGCCCCTGCTGTCCCCTTGCAGACCCCTACACTGGAGTACTACAGTGGGTACAGTGCCCAGGACCTGCACCCCCTGGTGAAGAGGCTGAATTTCCTGCTCACATACCAGCCCCGTGACAAGCTGAATGCTGTGCGCAGCAAGTACTCACATAGGTGAGAGTCATGGGGCTCTGTCTCAGGCCTGTCCCTGCTGCAGGGAGTGGCACCACCGGCGTGCCCCCTGGGCCTCTGCAGGGATCTGGGAGTGCTGGTGGATGGGTGTGGGCTGTGCTGGAGCTCTAAGCCAATGTGTTCCTTCCAGGGTCTTCTTTGAGGTTGCCAAAGTCACCCCCATGGACATGCTCAAGCTCGAGGAGACACTCACTAGCTCCTAGCCCTACTCTGTGAATAAGCCTGTAAATAATGGGGTACACTCAAGCAGGGTGGTACCATGTACATAAGTAATAGTAATTTTAACTGAGGAAGAGGCGGGAGGGGGGAAAAAAAGTCATGTGTAACTGTTAATAAAATGTGTTTGTTGTACATGCTGGCACTGGAGCCCCAGCAATGTACTTCCCTGTGTCATGATGAGACAGAGGGTGAGAGCACGGCGACTGGTGGGGAGCAGGAAGCTCAGGGGGGAAGGCTGGAAAGGTATTCTCAATTCCCTCCTCCCCTCTCAATTACCTTCCCCTTAGTAATGACACTACGCAAGCAGCAGCAATGAGTATCTTCTCTCCAAATATTTACACAGCATAAATACCCACATGGGGAAGGGGAAACTTTGCTTTGGCTCCAGCTTGAGCACACAGAGGGCGGCCCCAGGTGACCATCTGACCCTGAGGGGGCGGGACAGGTGGTCAGACCACACACCTATCAGGGTAGACCTCTGCTTCAGTGTCTCCAGCCCCACAGGCTGGGGAGAAGCAGTGGCTCCAGGGTCACTCGGGACAGAGTGGTAAAGCGAGGCAAGTGGGGGGGCTCCATACATATGGGGCAAGGGCAGGGACCTGTTCCCCTACCCAACCCCTGTTCCCTGGGGGCAGCACCCACCCAGCACCTGGACTGGGCTGCTGCCCTGCTGTCAGCCTAAGGCAGGTTGCTGAGTTCCTTAATGGCCTGAAGGATCCTCTTCATATGGCCCACTTTGGTGATCCCCAGGTCCTGCAGGAAAGAGAAAGAGGAGGTGATGCATTTGCAGGGGGCAGCTCTTGGCCCTTGCTGGTAGACAAGCCACAGGGCGGAGGATGAGGCACAGCCCAGCTCCCCATGCTCTCCCTTGCTAGAGCACAGTGCTTGCTTGAAGCCCACTGTCCTCTTGAAAGCACATCCCCATGCCTGAATGCAGCTGAGGGTCGAGTGCTGCGATACTGTTTTGGACAGGTGTATGGAGCCTTGCAAGCGGGAGGACCAAGGCCACCCTCCTCCCCTGCTTCCCTCCCCTGTGCAGAAGCTGCACAAGCTCAACTCTGCAGACCAGATGCAGGGCCAACCTGCCACCAGGAAGGATAGGGAGAGGAGGGATGGAGGACACCATGCTCCCCAGGGCTGGGAGCCCCTCAGGAGGCACAAGGGGGTTGTACCTTAAGGTCTCTCCTCTCCAGCAGAATCAACTCTGAGCCCTGGATGTCGTGCCGAACAAAAATGTCTCTGTATTCCCCTAAACCAAGCGTTTCCAGCCAAGCTGCCACCTCCTCGGAGCCCCACTTGTCTGCTAGCAGGGAGGAAAACCACAGTGGTGGGCTGCTGGGGCCTGTGGAGGCAGTGGGACACAGCAGCGCAGGCAGCAGTGATGGCAGCCTGTGGTCAGCAGACAGCGTGCCCCCTCCCACCCCTGACTCCAGCAGGGCCAGAGGCCACAGCCTGCTCGGGCTGCAGAGGTCTCCTCTCCTTGGCTTACGTATGGAGCACCTGAGCTGCTCCCCCTCAACCAGACCCCCAGCTGTGGACAAGGGACTTACCCAAAGGTCTGAGCTGTACCAGAGCCCCCTTCTCCCCCTAGCCAAGGAATTATGGGGTCGGAGTGCTCTGCATGTCTGACAATCAGAAAAAGCTTTAAGGGGCTCTTGGTGACAAGGGTGCCACTCCCAAGCAGCCCCGTTCCCCTTTCCTGAGGATTCTTCCCCAGCATTCCCCGAACAGGAGACTGAGGGATAGGTCAGCACAGGGGGGTCCTTTCTAGCATGGACTGCACCACCCGTCTCTCCCTGGCACACTGCTCACTTTACCTGGGAGTGCACTGTTGGCTTTCTGCTTCTGCAGCTTGTCCTTCTCCTTCCTGGGCTTGGGGATGTTGAGGCGAAGCTTAAAGCTTCCCTTGCTGGCACCTTCCTGTGAGAAGCCAGGCTTGGTGGGATGCTACAGCTGCCTGAGGCTGGGCTGTGCCAGACCCCGGTCCCTGCGCACCCACCTCCTCGGCAGGGTGGGCAATAGGGCCCAGCCAGTGGATGTCCAGCAGCCGCTGCAGCTCCTGGCCCAGCACACTCAGAGGGCCCTGAAGCGCCTCCTCCTCCTGCGGCGAGTCCAGCTGTGGGGGACAGGGCCCATACCCAACCCTGCTGCCACCCCCAGAGGTAGCAGCCTTGAGGGGCTCTGGGTGCTCTCCAGTCCCTCACTCACCGCCTTCCCGTCCAGGAATGCCCTGGTCTCAGCCCACAGCTCTTTGATGCTCAGCACCATCTCCACAGCCATATTCCTGCTGAGAAACTGGGGCACAGAGGGGGTAACCCCTTGAGCAGCAGGGCCCTATGGGGCCTGGGTAAAGGCTGCCTTACACTCCCAGTCCCCGCTCACCTCTGAGGTGCCAGCAGCTTTGTGGGAGAGGGCTTCACTCAGTGCCAGGGAGCTGGCATTGACTGCATGCGCCAGCTCCTGCTCCATGGCTTTGTGAGCCTTGGCTGCCTCATGGATCCTGCGGGTGACAGGGGCTGGAGCTGCCAGGGCTCCCCTGGGCTGGGCACAGCATGGCCACAGCACAGTTCCCTCCTCCCTGTGCCCACTATATTCCCCTTCCCACAGTCTGACCTGGCAATGAGGGTCTCAGCAACCCGTGAGACCTGCTGCAAGAGGCTGCTCTCCTCCTCGGTCAGGTACTCCATGGACTGCTGGGAGCTGAGCCGTGGCCGTGTGGCTGCTCGGTAGCTCTCCCCTTTCTGCTTGTCCTCCCAAGACTTGAGGGTGCTTTCAAATGCCTGCGGGGGACAGACATGGCCCCTCTGAGACTGTCATACCTCCCCATGTCCCTCAGCATGGTTCTGCTGAGCTCCTCAATCTCACCCGGTCCCTTGTCAGCATCTGGGCTCTGTTCTTGTGCTGGATTTTGATGATGCCAGGTGGCTGGATCCAGGCCTCTCCATCCACCTGCACAGGTACGCCCTCGTCGCCCCGGATGGTGATCTTCACCACGCGGCACTGTGGGGCACACGGCCCAGGGGGGGCATCAATAGCTGCCAGGCTGAGCAGAGCCACACTGCCTCAGACCCCACTGCTGCCCCAACAGTGTTCAGGCATTAGCTGTGGTCCTGCAGGGTACCTCACCACTACCTGTGCAATGCGATGGTGCTGGAGGTTGATGACCCGTGACACAGCCATCTGGATGCTGCCAAAGACTGCCACCACCTCCAGCTTCTTGTCATCAAAGGATGGAGCCCCAAAGTTCTGTAGAGGATCACTACACATGAAGACATCCATTTTCCCCCATGTGTGCCCAAGGCAGGGACACCCTAGCCCTGGGGTATCTTAGGGCTGGGGAAAGGACATCACGCCACCCAACTCATCTCATGGTACTGACACTCACATTATCCTCCTTGGTGCCTCCCCAGAAGTTGATGCCCCCAGCATAGCTGGGGATGTTAAGGACAGCAATGCCCTGCAGGCTGGGCAGTGAGATAGGCACCCCGTCACACTGCAAGAGAGGGCTAAGCCTGGGGATCTGCTGTCACGCTGCCCCTCCCACCCTTTCCCTGCTCTCCCAGCCCTTTACCTCCAGCTGTACCCGCTGCTCCAGGTTCTTGTAGGTGCGCTGCAGGAGCTCCTTCGTGCCCAGCACCCCATACCACATCATGTTCTTGGTGCGGCTGCTGTGGGGCAAAGTGGAACAGATGAGGGGCTGTGGGCTCCCCACTGCCTGTCACAGGCTCCACACCCTTCCTGGGGCACTGGGCTGAGCAGTCCCGGATGGCTGGCCCCACCTTAGTTTCCTCAATTCTTGCTACCTCCCAGAAAAGCCAAAGATGCAGCATGTTGCACCCAGATTTCGACCCTTCCACGCCAGCATGGCAATGTCCCTCTCTCCAGCTGCAGAGCAAGTAAATCCCACCGAGTCCTCAGGTCTTCACCCTTTCTGAGGTGTTTGCAGCCTGCCACCAAGGGGTGCTCATCCCAGCAATGGGTGCAGGTACAAAATCTGCTGCAGGAAGGATCTCCGACACAGTAGGCCTGAGTCACCCCCATGGCTCCCAGCAACTTGATGGCACTGGAAAGCCAGGGGTACATGTTTTTTCCTGGGGGAAATCTAGGGGTTCCAGCCAACCTGCACTTCTTGGGGTGCTCATCGCGTTTGTTGTTGAACTCCAGGGAGATCTTTGCATCCAGGCCAATGCCAAAGTAGTTATTCATGACACATTTCTCCAAGAAGTGTCTGAAATCAGCAAGAGGGAAAGCAGGTTGAGCAGCAGCCACACATCGGTGACTCTGGGCTGGCACCAGAGGATGTGGTGTAACACCCACTGGAGCAGAGCGGCTGGCACTGGGAAGCCTGACCAAAACTAGCAGGGATGGCTGCTAGTTTCCCTCAGTCATCACGGCACAGCCAGGACCTGCCTGCAGGTGGGAACACCAAGCTCAAAGCATCAGCCAGAAATCCCACACCATCCACAGGCAGGCTCCCCCAGCATGGGCACTGCTTGGCCAAGGAGGGCCTGGTACCAGGGATGCCACGCTGGTGGGCAGCAGCCTCCTCAAAGGGGCAGCATGGTACCAGCTCTGCTCCTGGGCAGCAAGAGTGGGCCAGGGTCTCCGGGGCAGGCAGAACACCTGACTCACAGGGTGCTGGGGTCTTCAGGGAACTGCAAGCTGCCAAAGGTGTCTGGCCGCTCCAGGACGATGGAGGAAGATGCAGAGGTCACCATCACCCGCCGGGAGCCTGGCCAGGGTGACAGGGAGGTAGCTGCCACATGGGTTCTCACCCTGAGCCCATCCCACAGCTCACCCCCCATGCCCCCACAAAATGCCACATGCCCTGCTGGCATCTTACTGAGCTTCTCCTCCTCCTTGTTGAACTCCTCCGAGCTGTCCTTGCTGGGGCCCACACTGCCCTGGTAGGCTTGGGTCTGCTTGTTCTGCTCATCCACAGCTGGATACAAAGAGGGGCATGACAGGGAGTCTGTGCAGCCCTGTAGCCCCTGCTCGTGTCAGGCCTGCGGGCTCGAAGGGCCCAGGGTGGGGCCACTGCTGCCATCCCAAGGATCCCAGGGGAGAACAAAGACATGGGTCCAGCACCAACCCAGTGTGGCTTCACAGCCCCTGCCAGGTTGCTGCAGCAGCAGGGAAGCTGCCAGGTCCCACCACTCCCTCACCTCTCTCTGTCTGCTCAATGATTTGCCGCAGGGCTTTCTTCAGGCTGTTTGCCCGCAGCATGAGTTGCTCCTTGGATTTGAAGATGCGAGGCTGGGGGTTGGGGTTGAAGCTGCCAGCTTTCTCCTGGTCCTTGACATCAGCGTGGGTGGCCTGTGCCATTTCTTCAGGCACCACGATGGCCTGAGCTTCCTCGTTCAGCTCCCGCACCAACGAGTCCAGCTTTTCATTCAGCATGGCGCACTGTGGGACACTCACCCCACTCAGTACCTGCCACAAGCTGCTGCCCCCCACCAGTGCTGGGTGCTTCCCTGGGCACTATGAGTGCCTGGATACCCCCAAGCACCTGGACACCCCATGCCTGGGCACCCCAAGCATGGCACACCCCAATACATGCTCAACAAGGGCACAGGCCTGCGGAGCAGCCCATCCCCTGTTCACGGGCAGCTTGACCCAACCCTCCAGCTCCCCTGCAACACACCTTCCGTGCCATCAGCTCAGCCTCCTGCTTGTTCTCCGTCGCCCTCTTGTAAGCCCGCCCAACTTCAGTCACAAAGTCATTGACAGTGCCACAGAGGAACCTGCCAAGGGAAGTGGCTGGAGGTCAAGAGGGGCACAGCATGGCCAGCGAGGCACAGATGCCAGCCAGGGCGCCTGCTGGGATAACACCAGCTGCTCCAGAAGGCCAGCACAGCCAGCATTATCTGCCAGGCACCAGCAAGCCGGCAGCTGCTGGAGGCCAGTTGAGACAGCCTGGCCGAGGGGGGTGCAGTGGTCCTGAGGACAGGCCCCAGCCCAGCAAAAGGGGCTCCTGGCACCCCCATCAACAGCCCCCTCCTTACTTTGCAGAGGAGATCACCACTGAGTGCTTGTCTGACTCCAGGATCTTGGCCAGGTGGAGGGCAACAGAGTCCGCGTAATGGGAGATCTGGACCTGGGGGACACAGGTGGAGACAGCTGGACACCTGCCACCTTGCCATGTGCCCCGCTCAGGGATGGAGCTTTGCCCAGCCAGCCTTGAACTGGGGATGATCAGCCCTTATTCAGCCCACTCCCCACCTCTGCTGCTGGGCAGAGGCAAGGTCAGTCACATCAGGAGGGAAACTGGGGCAAGGGGCTGAACAGGAGCACACAGAAGAGTCCAAAGCAGCTGTCCAGAGGCAGGCTAGCTCTACCTCACCTTCTGCCTGCTCCCAAGTGCATATGCCAGGCTGAGACCTGCCAGGCTCATTTCACTGCATGCAGCCAACTCCAGCCCCCTCAGAGCCCCAGTCCCCAGGGACCCCCAGAATAACCTCTTCCTGTGCCATGCCTCCCTGTGTGTCCCCGAATTGGGTTGAACAGGAACCTGCCCTCCAGCCCGCCCTCCCCATCTCAAGCCCCCAAATGCCAACAGTTCCCACCTGGATGTCGGAGTCCCCATTTTCCTCCTCCTTCAATGCTGAGGGGGACTGCTTGGGGGCCTCATAGGTAAGCACACTCCACCTGCCAAACAGAGACCATGGCTGCTTGTCATCTCCTGGCCCCCTAGCACAGGGACAGTCAAGGAACTGGGACAGGCTTCCCAAGAGATGCCAGGGTAGGAGGGACAGAGAGGCATGTATTCCGTGCCCTGCTCACCGGTCCAGCATCTTGGTGGTGGCCCTTTCCAGCTTCTCCAGGATCTGCAGCAGCTGAGTGTCATCGTCACATAGGCTGCCCCAACCCAGCACCCGTGCAAGGTCATTACCAGTCCCCAGAGGCAGGACACCCAGCTGACACTGCAGGAGAGAGACAGAGTGGGGGGCTCAGAGCAGCCCCCAGGGGCACCTGTGACACCCCCAACTCTGCTGTGCCCATTGCTTGGCAGCACCTGGGGAACACAGAGTGTCCCAGTGCTGGGGATGGTGCCAGCCTGCACTAGTAATGCCAGGCACTCCCAACTCACCTGCTTGTGGAGGCCAAGGGCATCGATCTCAGAGAGCACCCAACCCACGCTGCCATCCCCACCACACACCAGGATTCTGAAGGTGGAGAACTTCTGGAAGAGGCGCAGCCTGGGTGGCGAGCAAGGAGAGAGGGAATAGGTGCTGTGCCAGGTGCCCACTGGGATCTCAGCAAGGCAATTCCAGGGTGCCCGGCTGGTGCTTACCCCAGGTGTGGGCCCCCATTCATGAGGTCAAAGACTTGAGCTGGGTTGAGGAACTGCTTGAACTTGCGCAGAAACTTGACACCTTGGTTGTCCCCACTCTTGGAGTTGACAAAGGCCAGGAGAGGGCTGGAGCAGGTCGAGGGGCAGGTGGCTTTCCAGAAACCTGCAGTAAAGCCAAACACGAGCCCCAGCTCTCACTGCCCACACACGCTTCAGGAGAGCAGAGTATGGACACTCCATCTGTGCCAAGCCCAATCTGTGGGGTGCTGGGGCAGGAGGGGCAGTGATGGGGATGCCCGGGGGATGGTGAGGGGCAGAGGGAAGAGGAAGCACTATGCTTTTAAAGAAATGAGATGGGGAAAGAAATGTGCCCGAGGCAGAGCAGGATTGACAGCTGGCCCAGAGCCCGCACCTGCCTCAGGCACATCTTGGCTATCCCAGTTCCCTGGCTGGTGTCTGCAGGCTTCTTCCCTTGGCAGACCAAGCAATGCTGCAGCAGGGACCATATCAGCCATCATGCCCTTGGCACCAGCCCCACAGCTATTGCCCTTAGAGCCCCATGGGCTGCCACCAGGAGCCCTAGCACCCCCACCATAGCAGGAGCATGGGGGTAACATCCCCACAGCCCCCCCCTCCTTGCCTGGCCATTGCTCCATCTCCACTCCCAGCCCAGCTGAGCGCAGCAGAGCAGTAACACAAAGCACTGAGAGCTGCTGCGTCAGAGCGTGGGCTGCAGCGGAAAAGCCTGCTGCCAGCAGCACTCATATGCTGCAGCAGGACAGCATGGCAGGACAAGGGGGGACCGAGGCCTTGCTAAGCTGTTCCCAGTCGGGTGGGCAACAGCCACAGCCACGGATGGCTGTGCTGCTGGAGAGGGACAGGGCAGAGATGCTGCCAGGGATCAGCCACCAGCAGCCGAGGCTCTGGAGCTGAGGAGCAGCCGCGTGATGGTTACCCTGACAGCATCCCAATTAGTAACAAGGCAAATGAGCCACCGGCTGAGCTGAGTGGTGAAAAGCAGTAAAGAATGAAGAAAGAAATATCCGGAGGAGAAGAACAGATTTTGCTCAGCGGAGGCCAGCTGGGCCCCTCAAGAGAAGGAGACAGCTGGGGGGGTCCCCCCACGCTCCACATGGCTTCTCCCTGCAGTGTCCCGTGCCAGGGCAAAGCTGTGCTCTGCACTACCAAAAAAAACAGTTGAGCTTCAGACACTGAGAAATAACCCAGGCAAGAACTTTATCCTGCCTTGAGAGATGCTGAACCATTGAGGTGCAACAGAGGACAGCCCACCTCAGGGGTACAGGGTTGGCACTGCTGATCCCAGCACAGAGGCACCATGTCCTGAGCCACTGCAAGTGGTGACCTGGCAGGAGCAGCTAAAGCCACATGCAGGCAAGAAATGCCACCCCAAAGCCCACAGAACACCACCAAGCCGTGAAACAGAGTGCAAGGCAACAAACAGCCTTCAACTAAGGGAAGGGCGTTGACTCTGGAGCCTACTGAAGATAGTTTTCCTGCTGCCCCACAAAACAGGCACAGTGCAACAAGTCAAAGCCTCCAGAAGACCTCAGAGAGCTCAGAGCCCTATCCCAAACAGCCTGTCCCCCCCACCAGAGCAGCCCTGTGCCTTCCCCAACTCACCATCAGAATCGATGCTGTTCAAGGCAGTTGGCGGGATGATGGACACTTTGTACTGGCCCAGGGGGCACCTCTTGCCAAGGAGCTCCTTGCAGGCACTGTGAACCTGGGAACGCAGGAATGCCTGTATCAGCAGAGCAGGGGGACGCAGCACCAAAGTCTCAGCATCGGCTTTCCCAGAGATGCACACAGGAGGGGCAGTGCTGTCTGTGCTGGGACAGGGGTAGGGACAGGGTGTGTGGGTATATCCTTACAATGGCCTTGCACCAGAGACAGCGCCAGTCCTGCAGCCTCCGGACACTGCCACAGGTGCGGTCACAGACAGCACAGCGTGCACTGACAGGCAAGTTCCCCTCCAGCCACTGATGGGGCATGGCCACCTGCAGAGAAAAGCAGCTACCAATAGCATCCGGCACGCTTGAGGGAAAGATCATAGGCCACCTCTTTCCACAAGCACCATGGAGGTGGTGCCATTTAGCAGGGCAAGCTGGGTCTGGGACCCCTCCCATGTCCTCTCATCCCTGCCCACCTGGCTGCTTGAAGCCATCAGCATGTTAGGCAGGGCAGACATATCCCCAGAAAATGTCTGGAGGTGACCCCACTTGGACAGCAAAAAGGGATCCTGACACAGGGTTCCAGAGGAGGTGTCCCCAAGCTATGCCCCTGCAGAGCCAAGCCCAGAGGCCGCACAGTGCAGGGCACAGCTACAGTTTCTTCCTGCTTCCTGATTTGGGCACAGCAAGGCTAGTTCTGATGGAGGATCTGTCCAGCCAGGATGCCTGACAGGGACTCCCCTGCTTACCCCATCCTCATCCTCGATGATTTCAATGCCGATGGAGGCCAGAGTCGTCCACTTGCAGTTGTTTGTGGCTCTCACGGCACAGCGCTTGTGCGCCTTGAACTTGCAGACTGCATGGGGGGGAGCAGTGAGGAGCAGGGAAGGTCCCCACGGCATGCACATCCCTGGTCCCAAACCTCTCTGCATCTGGGCAGTGGGCATCACCCTGCACCACTCCTGCTCTGGCCCAGCCTTGAGAGGCTGCCCTGCCCTGATGCCAACCCCTGCCCATGTCCCAGCAGGACGTCAGCACTGACCTTCGCAGGAGAGGCCATGGGAGGTGACCCCTGGAAGAGCTTCACGGCACACGTTGCAGAAGGTGGGGCGGGCGTGAGAGCAGGCGTACCAGTTGTGCATGCCCGAGAAGTGCTCCATGTTGAACTGTGTGGCCTGGAGACACAGCCCTGCCCCATCAGTGCCTGGCACCCTCAGCCGGCACTCCCTCTCTCCCGGCCTCCTGAGTCCCCCCAGCTCAACTCCTGTCCTCCTTGTGGGGCTGTGCCAAGGGCAACAGCTCTTTTCTGGCAATCAAAGGCACACAGAGGGAAACACACTCCACACAGAAATACAGATCCATTCAGCACCCTGCCCACATCACCTCATGGATCTCCCACTTCTGGACAGATTTCAGGGCCGTGATCCAGTCCTCCATCTCCTTCCGGTTCTCCGCACATAAAATGAGCTTCCTGAATGGCGTGATCACCTGCAACAGCCACCATGCCCACGTTCTCTCGCAAGGCCACTGCCAGGCCAGCCAGAGCCCAGCACAGACCCCAGCAATCTCTGGCACACCAGTGCCGCCTCAAGCAGCAGGAGGCCATGCCATGGAGTGCTCCGTGGCTCTGGGGGGATGAGGGAGGTCTGTAGTGCCTCCCCACACGGTTCCAAGGTCTCCACAGGGTGCAGTTGGTAGCTCCACACCTCCCTCACCGTGAAACTGTTGTTGATGTTCTTGGTGCTGGTCTCGGCCACACTGGCATCAGACAGGTCCACCTCATCGAAGATCAGGGACTGCGAGGGAGGAACCAGAGCCCCAGTCCACCAGGCAGGGATCTCTGTCCCCTCCTGGGCTGGCAGGCTCAGGTCCCCCCAAACTGGGCATGTTGGAAGCATCTTCCAGCCTACCTTGGCATCCTTAGCATAATAAAGTGTCCTGCCTCGCAGCTTGAAGTATCGTCTCTTCCACCTCTGGAAGGAGCTCGTCTGCTTCAGCAACAGCCCCTCCTTTACGCTCTTCTGCAGAGACCACAGTGTCCTGAGCTCCTGTAGCCCCCCAGGATCACCAAAGCCACCATTTTCCCCTGTGACACCAGTGCCCGGGTCCCCAGGAGCACAGATTGGACATTCTGGGGCTCACTCTCTGCTGCATGTAGCAGGGCAAATTATGTTCCCTGCCTACCATCGCCTGGGCACTGGGCACTGCCTGTGATCTGGAAGGAGGCTGCTGGGCATGGCAGGACTAGAAGATGCAGGTCTCCAGCAGTGCAGAGGCTCCACTGTTGATTCTTCCTCTCCATCCCCAGGGTAGTGCCTGGAGATCCTCACCCTGCTGCAGCTCCCTAGAAGCCAAGGGCAGAACTGGAGCCAGCAGAGCTTCCTTTAAGAGGAGACCAGTGCCCCAGAGATAGCAACTGCATCCTCAAAGTGGCATTACCTGGGCACTGCGGCCCCAGCCGGTTTGGAGAGCAGAGCTGGAGCAGAGCCGGAGCGCAGCCAGCTCTGCCTTGCCCCCACAGCCCCTGGAGAGGACAACCTGGGGCTGAGGGCAGCCTGCAGCAGGCAGAGCATCCCCTGCACCCCAGTGCATCACTGCAACCTGGCTGCCCATTCTCTGCCCCCCCCGAAGCACAGCACCTGCCAATATTTACCCTTCTTGCAGTGGTGTTTACAAGACTCAATTAATTAGTGTTTGCAACATGGCTATGAGCCTGAAAGAGGTGGCAGAGATGCTCTGGCACTGCCTCATCTATGATTGTATCTTCTTTAAACACCACCGGCAGCTCTGTTCAGCTGCTTCTCTGCAATTAGCTGCCACAGTGGTTGTATCCAATCCAGGCACATGATGACAAGCCACATTTAACAGCAAATTAGCACTGGGCATGAGGGCACAGCGAGGGAAGCATGGCGGGGCTCTGCACTCCTGTGCCAACCCATGTGCTGCAAGAGGTGGCAGCCTGCAAACACACCAGCCCCAGGTCTCAGCCTTAATCTACTGCCCCATGGGTCTGAACCAGATGGCCAAACCACCAGGAATAGCAGAAGCCTTCACAAAGAAGCTAAAACCCCACCTGGGGTGCTCCCTGAGCTTCAACTATCCAAATGCATAACCCTCCTGAACCTCCCTGGGGCACCCACCACATTGTTCCCTGCTCTCTGCCAGCTTGGACTTTGAAGAGGGATGTTTTCAGCCTTTATCACTCCCCAAGACTGCTGCAGAGTTTGGCTGTGGTCAATCAACCACCATGGTGCCTCGGAATGTCAGTGCAGGCTCAAAGAGCCCAGCGCTCCCCGGTGCCAGCACCCCACTGAGTGCTTGTCCGGGCCTCTCAGCTGTGAGAGCGCACAGGGATCCCTCCAGGGGGGTCCAGCTGTGACCTCAGACCCGCACACAAATCATGCACCCAGCAGTCCTTGTCCCACACCAGGGGACAAGCCAGGGTCCTGCCATAGCCCGGGGGGATCCAGCCCCAACCACCACATCCACCACACCTGGCTGCCCTCATCAGGCACAGGTTCCGCGTTTGCTGCAGTCATCGCTGTTGTTGCAAAGGACAGGCAGTGTGTGACAGCGAGCGGTGGTGTCAGGAGCTGTGACGGTGAAGGGCGGGGAGGCCATTGGAAGAAAAGGATGACAATGAGAAGGAAGAAGGGGCGGGTCCATGATGGCGCCTCAGGGCTATCACAGCCGGGGCTGGGGCCAGCTGGGCACGGGCACTCTGCCTGGCTCCAGGGCCACGTTGGGGGTAGGACACAGCAAGGACTGGCTGCCTAGGAGGGTGGCACCCACTCCTGCGAAGGAGGGTCAGAGCCGAAACACCCCCAGCAGCAGCAGCAGCTCCTGACAGCAGCAAAAAAAAGTCATCACCCAGCCCCAAGATGTCAAAGTCCTGGCCCTCCCAGGGCCAGAATGCAGCTGCCCTGAAAAGCAGACTCGCCCACCTTCACCACCACACCCATGAGAGCTCTCCCACCTTCACCACAACATTTCCAATACCACGGCTGGGGAGACTGCGCCTCAGTTTTCCACCAGTGCAGACTAATCCCTAGCCAAACCAACACGGGGCAGCAAAATTGGTGCAGAGAAGCTCAGGGGGCACCTCTCCCCACGGCCACCCTTTCAGGCTGCTTTGGGCATCAAAGCTGAAGCCCTCTGTGTTGCCATGTGCAGCATTTTGCTGCACAGCTCCTCGGGTAAGCAGCTGCCCATCCAGGCTCCATCATCCCTGGTGTGTGATGCCATGTGGTACAGGTTGCATTGGTGCCCACATGGGGCCAGACAACCCCTCCCAGGGGAAAATAAGGCAGGTCCCCTTTCCAAAATAAGCCCTGGCGTTCAGCTGTCCCACGCTGCCTGGGCAGGCACACAAGTCTGGGCTGACGGAGGGCTGTTTTGGGATCTCACTGTGGTAAGCCACCCACCAACCTCATTTTTTGACCATGGGTCTAAGCCAGCTGAGACCTGCTCCAGCTGTTGGGGCAGGGAGCAGCTCCCAAGTGGCTCCATGGTTTTGGACCCCTGCTTTTGCAATGAACAACAGAAGGACACCTGAGAGGCACCTGATGGCCAAGGCCAGCTGCAGGCCCAGCCACACAGTGGGAATGCATGCTGCAGCAGCATTGCTGGGTGAGCCCAGGGTTTCCTCTTTGCAAACAGGAAAGGGGTGACAATGGCAAGGGCAGACAGGCCTTGCCAGGGTGGCATCACCCCTGCTGTGCCAACTCCCCAAAGCCCTGTCCAGAGCACCAGGGTCACCACAATTGTATAGTATGTGGCTATTAGGTACCCTAGAGCTCAAAAGAGCTGGAGCTGAGCACCTGAAGCACAGGGACTGCCTCTTCTTCCTGGAGAGTTTTGGGGACAATGGGAGCGCTGGCTCACTGTGCTAGGAGCTCTGCACTAGTCATTGCAGAGCTGTAAAACACAGTGTGCCACCCACACCCTAAAACCAACCCAAGCCACTCCACTCACCCCAACCGCAGCTTTTCTTTCTGGAAAGCCCCAGGCAGCACTGCAGGGAGCCTCAGCAAAGCCAGAGCCGGTCTCACCTCAGCAACCAAGGCGGCACACCCAGAGCCACATATAACCTGCCCAGCAACAGCCAGAGGCCAGCTCCCCTGTTGGGCTCTGTCCCAGCACTCCACTGCCCCATCCCGAGGTCCCTCCCTGCTCTCTCCAGCCCAGGGGGCTCAGCACCAGCACTGGGGGAATCCCAGAGGCACAGGGAAGGAAGGGAAAGGTGAGAATGAAGCCGTACAGTGTCTGCAGACAAACTACCACCTCCAGGTCAGATGCAGCTGAAGCGGCAGCGGAGCCTCAGAGAGGACACAGGTAAAAATGGCCCTGGGAGGATGGCCAGCCACGTGCTGTGCCAGGACTGGGCTGGTTTCCAGAGGCCATCATGCCAGAGGCTGCCTGTGTGCTCAGCACAAGCAGGGGGCTTGAACGGCAGTCCAGGGATTCTTCCAGGTCAGGCTACAACCCGAAATGCCAGCCCTTGCTTCAGCCCTAAAGCAGAGCCCCAGGATGCTGCTTTGTTCCGTTACCCCCCTCTCCCAGCTCTGTCACCACCATTCCTGGCAAGAGCCCATTGTGAATTCAGGTCAGACCACAGCTGGGGCAGGAGGGTTTTCCTGCTGGGATCGGCTTGGACAGCGAAGCAGTGCCTGGAGAAGAGCCAGGAAGGTTGTTACCCAGGAATGCTATACATGTGGCTCCTGAGCTCCACACTATCTGCCCACACAGCTGGCCACCCTACACCACTCCTGAAGGGATATACTTGTCCCTGTGACCACACGATGCCTCACCCAGTAGGAGGAGAGGGGAAAGAGGATAACTCGTCAACACACCGACCTGCATTGCACCAGCCTCATTCCAGGCAGCCACCCTCCTGCTCCAAGTGCAGCAGCCCACTGGGCACAAGCTGGGATCCAGTTGCATAAGAGCTCATCCCCCAGCTGAGCCAGCAGGCACCAGGACAGCAGAGCAAAGCTGGCAGACTTCAAACAGCCCAGCTGCAGGGCTTCCACCAGCTGCTAGGCACCCCACAGGCTGGAGTCAGTTGGAAACCTTATCAAGCTTTGTGACACAGCAGAGCTCTTCCGGCACTGGGCAGTCAAGGGGCTCAGTGCCTGACAGGTGCTTTGGCTCTACAAGTTCAGCTGCTCCCAGAGGATGGAGCTTTCTGCCACTGCAGGACCAACCACAATATCCCTTCCCTGTGCTGGGTGGATGCTTAAAAGGAGATTCTAGCACCAGTCCTGACACGCCCTCACATTGTGCCCACAAGACCATTAAAAGGCAGCAGACAATTAACAGGAGGAGAGGAATGAAGTAAGGAGCCCCTAGAAGAAGGGCAACCCCCCTAGAGCACATTATCCAGCAGCTGCTTTTTAGAAATGAGGTCATCCTTCCCTATCTACAGCCACATCGGTCCCCAAGCATCATGCTTGCAAGCATCCTGCATCAGGCCAACCTTTACTAGTTCACCCCCACAACTTGTGCCCCAATGCTAGTGGGAACAGCCCTCCCACTCTGCCCAGCAGGAGTGGGAAAGAGCTGATGGACAAGAACGACATTCACATAACAGAAAAAGTTAGCATGGAGAGGGCAGAGTGCTTGAGTAACCTCACAAACATCCGGCTAGTGACAGTGGGGCTATCTTCACACCCCAGGCACCAGCTTGGTGAGCCCTGATTAATGAGAGCAAGCCCAGCCTCTCTGGTCTCAGACAGTGTTTTCTTGTGTTGAGGTGCAATTTCCTATTTTTTCATTTCTCTCCATTGGCAGAGCCTGGTTCCCCCTTTGCTGCAGCGTCCCTTTCAAAAACCAGGGACTCCATAGTTACAGTCTCCCCTCCGGGCTGAACAGTCCCAGCTCTCCCAGGCTCTCTCTGTAGGAGAGATGCTCCAGTGTCCCACCAGTGTCAAGTCTAGAGGGTGCACTGCCCAGGAGCTGTGGTCCACCCTCCTGCTGCAGAAGAAAGGTTTCCAGGCCTGGCCCCAGCCAGCTCTACCTTCTTTCTTCATCTTTTGGCCAGGATTTAGCACTCAGTGGGCAACATTCCCCACAGCCTGGCTCTATAGCACTGCCTCACCAGGCTCCCTACACCTGCCCAACACCCCAATCTGCATAGGTACAGCTTGCCTCATTCCTGGGGCACTCTGAGCCTGCAGGATGCTCAATACCTGCAGCAAGGACAAGGGTACCAATAACCCCACTGACCTCCCTGAGCCCCATGGGAGGATTCTGGTGGGTCCCTCAGCCCCACCAAACAGCTGTGATGTACCTCAAGATCAGGAATTCAGGAACAGGATTCCCCTTTCCAAACAGCAGACAAGCCATGGTTACCCCTGCCCACCATGGCCATGAACATTGTTCCCATGCCACGGGCAACCCTGGATCCCTGGCACGCACCCCGCTGTGGTCCCCTTGATACCCCTACCTCCCAGCTTGGGTGCAATCACCCCAGGACCTGTCACCTGCTGAACCAAACAGCACTGCTGGGTCACTCTCTGCCCCCACTCTGGGAGGCAGCTGCTGGGAGAGCCTGTGCTGAGGCAGTGCCGGGGAATGAATGCCCCAGACACGTGAGCAGGATGTGACCCACCACCCCCATCAACTCAAATGCGTTGGTGAGCCCCAGAACCAGGCCCTCTCTTCCCTTCACCTTCTCTACAAGCCCAGCCCTAAGGGGACCAGTGCTGGGAAACAGCATCACATCCCCCTCCCACTCTGCACTTGCACACCTAAAACCTGATACAGGCAACTGGCAGCCCCCAGATGCATTGAGGAGAACTGGGGGGGGTGGGGGGAGAATGTCAGCAAGACTCCATCCATCCTGGAGCCTTTCACTCCAGTAGGGACACCTGCATCTGGCAGTTGTTTTTGTCACTGAGCACAATGACCTCGCCACCCCCACAGCAATGCTGGCACAAAGCACCCCATAGGGTGTGCACAGTTCCAGCCTGGAGGTGTGGAGTGGGGGGGATGTGATTGATGTGGAGGCTTGACGAAGGGATGTGATCACGAGCTTTCAGAGTGCAGAAGCACTGGAACTGGGGAGCAGCAATCAGAAGGATTCAACAGATCCCAAAATGATCCTCACCTATTCCTGTCCCAGGGGCTGGACAACACCCTGCAGTGGGAGAAGCTGCCTGCTTCCATCACCAGAGACCAAGGCCTCCCCAGTCAGTGTGGATGGGGTGGGGGTCCTGACCTTTCCCAGCCCCACAACATGGCAGGCTCCTATAGACCCTTTCAAGCACCCCACCCATCACATTTGACCCAAAATATGACAGTGAGCCCTGACGCCCCACCACCTGCTGTCTCAGGAGCTGCCACTCTGGCACTGAACTCTCCCTTATAAACTGTGTTCTTTAGGTACCTGTCCCTGGGGTGCAGGCAATGATTCCCTCTCCCTGCCCCAGCCCCACCTGGGTGCCGAGGATGTCAAGACAGGGGTGTCACTCAGGAAGGTGCCTGCCATGGCACACACCCTGTGGCTGTGGCTGCAGTGACAGGCAGCACATGTGCCGTGTCAGGGCTGTAAGCCTGACCCGGGTGGCAGCAGCAATGTCATCCAAAAATCCTCATTTCCGTAGGAAAGGAAGGAGTCCATCCAACCAGATGCCAGGCTGGCAAGTGCAGTCCTGCCCATCTGGACCAGGGCAAAGACATCCTCGGGAAAAACACTGAACCGCAACACTGAAAACACAGAGGTGGCAGGGGAGGCATACACAGCTCTTTCTCAGGCCCCTTCAGCTCCAGCCCTGCCAGCTCTCACTCTCTCCCCTAGCTCCATGGGCTGTTAAGCCAGACATGTCATTTCCACCTGCTCATCCATCATGCCACCTGCCTCCCCTGACACGCTGCACAGCATGACCTCCTGCATGGCTAATTGCTGATGCCAAGCAGGATATGGGCAGCAACCACAGCAGGCAGGGAGACAGCCTTTCCCCACGTGCAGCCTGTCAGCAGCGAGGCCAGAACCTGCTTGTGGTATGGGGGGCTCTGGCGACTGGGCTGTGGCTCAGAGCATGCTCGTGTTCCTGTGCTGCTGCTGTAGGACATGGGCATTGCCCAGCCATCTGCCCCTTCCCCTCAGACTTCCTGGCATTGATGGCTCCCTGTGATGTCCCTGTGCCCCACAGCATGGCAAGTGCTGCATGGCAAACTCTAGCACCCTTCCAGAAGGGTGCTGAGGGCTCCTACACAGAACTAAGCATCCCCATGATCCTGCACACTGGCCTGGCTTCCCACTGTGCCTCCTCCCCAACACCCTGCACCAGCATAGCCCTCTTCACCCACTTGGCAGCCAACTTGGAGAGGGCAGAGTTGATGCCAGCCCGCTTCAAAGAAGGGAAAATTGAGGTATGTTCCTTGAGCAGCCAGAGGGACTCAATAAGAGCCCCTTCAGTGCCCCATGCCCCAGAAGTCTCTACTGCCAAGTGGAAAAACCCCACAGTGCTAGGCTGGGAGCATGCAATTTCCATACCCTTGAGCAGGTATCCTCTGCCCCACCTCATGCCAGTGCACCAGGCTTGGCACAACAGCCAAGACAGGGACAGCAGGAGGGGAGCCTGCCCCAGCTCCAAGCATCCCCACAGCTGCCACCAGACCCACACTGCCTCATTCCCCTTCCTTCATGCCCTCAGCACCCAACACCAGAGTCCAGTACTAGCCCTCTTTTCCACAACTACGTTCCTATGCCGTGTTTTCAGAGCTCTCCCCCATCCCAGAGCAGCACAGCCACCAAATCCCCACTGAGGAGAGGCTGGCACGGGAAGCTGGCTGCAGGGGGATTTCTAGCAGCCCCCATGTGCCGCCCAACACTGCAGGCACTGCCTTGACTCATTCCACCACCTCCTTCCCCCAGCTGAAAGGTGGATGCAAAGGACCAGCATGTCATCCAGAGCATCCTCCAAGCACTGTGTCTGCATCCTCCCTCCCCAAAATGTTTCCCCAAACCTCCTTCTCTCCTCACATCCTACCTGGCCATTTGGCCTAGGTTATTTCTGCCAGCATTGCATTTCACTGTCCTGACCTGGGACCTCTGACCACGCACTCCTGTCTGGCTAAAGGCACCACACTCCGTATTTTGTAGGGGTAATCTTGTAAATTTTGTAAGCTATCAAAATAGCTTTTTCTGAGCAAACTGTGATACGCACACACACATACTCCAGCTGCTGTCATGCTAATGGCTGGGAAATACGAGTGTCACGTCTGACCTCAAAGGTGTTCCCATCTGTCCAGCAAACCACCACTGGGGACTAGATCTGTGGGAATAGGACCTGCAGGGGAGCTGGCACAGCCAAATTGATCTAGGGCACTAGGAAAGATGCATGGTTCCATTTTGCCACCCACCAAGCCCTACACACACAATGCCTGCAGCAGGGTGTGGGATCCGAGGAGCCTACAAAACTGTCATGACCCTAAATCTCAATCCCAGAGCATCCACGGAGCATCCTAAAAAGAGTCCTCTTCTTCCAGGGACAGGTAAGGGGAACCCAGGGGATACAAATGCAGCATGAAGGCAATGTGGTAGGGGCTCTCTGGGTATGGGAGAGACCCTGTTCCTGAATAGTGGGATGAAATCCATGCTTCACAGCCCCATGGGACCAATGCTGACACTACCACTGTGAGGTTTGCATGTTTCTATGTGCCCTCTCACAGAACACAGGGGGCCAACACCCTCCCAGCTGTGGCTGGGTCAAGTCTGCCAGCAGCAAGAACCTGGTACCCATTTACACCCTGATAAACTCCCCTGCCTTGTCCTCAGCAGTGACCCCACACCCAGCCAGCCCCTCACCACCAGCATCCCCCACCCCTGACCTTGCTTCTCATCTGCCCCGAGGTGGAAACCTTCCGGATGAGCTTGTGAGAGCTGTCCTCCTGCTCGCCCTCGCTGTCGGATGACTCCTCACCACCAGCCTCGGGTGAGATGGGTGTCAGCTTGTCCAAGTCCAGGGATGACACTGATTCCCGGGTCTTCCTCGAGAACAGGTCCCCAGGCACCATCTTCTCAGCCATCTTCCAATCTGGCTTGGCTCAGAGCTCTGCAGCCCCTGATGACAGCCCTGAGAGGACAAGGACACATAGGAATGAAGGAAAAGCCCTGAAGAGACATGCATGGCCCCTCACCCTGTAAGGCTCTGCTAGCTGGGAGGTGCATCCCTGGAAATCCAGGGAAATGGTGCATCCTTGCCCAGAAATGACACTCAGGGTGGCATCCTTGCAGGCAAAGTTTTCCTTACTTGCCTTTTTTTCAGTGTCCCAACTATTCCTCAGTCTACCTGGCATCCCAACGTTGTCCCTGACTTGGGCACAGGAGACTGCGGTTGCCCCATGCTCAGGCATTGGCACGTTGGTGCATAGAGGGGTGGAAACCATTCCCGCAGCCTGTGCTATTTCTCCTTGTTGCCCACCCCCGAGGTGCTGGGCTGCGCTGCGTGGCCGGGGACAGCGCAGGGATCTCCATGAAAAGCAGCAGCCGGACCCCGCCATCCGTCTGGCTCCGGCAGCTGGGAAGGGATGGGTGAAGCTCCTGCGCCCATGGCTCGCGAGCCCCGAGCAGGTGCCTGCGGCTGGGCTGGGACGGATGGGGGAGCGCGGGGCTCCCGCATGCGGGGGAAGCCGTCCCCATGGCATCCCTGCCGGCCCCGAAGGCTGAGGAGGGACTGGTGGGGGCACCTACCCCGACAAGCGAGCCTGGACGGCAGCAGAGCTGCCGTGGCCGGGTTGGGGGTGGCAGGGGCCACCCCACGGCGCCGTGCCGGGCCCCACGCACCTACCACGGGCCGGCTCCGCCGCGCCCTCCCCCTTCCCCGCGGCTGCCGGCAACCGCGGTGCCGTCTCTCGGCGCAGCAACAAGCGTTGCGGGGAGAGGCAGGGAGCGAGGGCAGCGCTGCGGCCCGCGCCCCCCCCCCCCCCCCCCCCGGGTGCATTGCCTCCTCCAGCCCCGGGGCTGCCGGGTGCCGGATCCCCGCCGAGCATCCCGCAGCACGCCCGGGACGGAGAAGGCGGAGCGCCCCCCGCCCCGCACACACCTTGCACGACCCGAGCCGCCGCTGGTGCAAGGTCGCTCCTTCTCCGGCCCGCCGTCCGCAGGCCCCCCGGCCCCGCCGGGACGTGCCTCCGCAAGCGGCCCCGGCCCTGCCCCTGCCGCAAGCCCCGGCCTGCTCGGCACGGCGGGCGCTGCTGCGCGGCGCGGGCGGCCCACGCACGGCCCCGAGCATGCGGGCACAGCGGGCACCCGCGCGCCCCCGCGCGCATCCGTGTGCGGCACCCGCGCGGGCACGGGAGAGCACGTGCACGCACGTGTGCGCCGCCCGCCCGCGGAGGCGCGGCGGGCACACCCGGGTGGGTGTGCTCACGCACATACGTGTGCACAGGCTCGCACATGCACGGGCAGACACGGCTTGCACCGTGCACAAACGGATGCTCCCCTCGCATGGATACGTGCGTGGGCCCGGGAGAGCACATGCACCACTGCAGTGCACCTGTGTATGCGCCACCTACGTGGGCAGGGCCAGCACGTGCATAGGCATCACGGCCGCACACGCGTGTGTACCTCCACACAGGCATGTGCACAAGCAGTCACAGACCAGGCAGGCCTGCGCACCCCGGGCACGGGAAAGCACATGCACCCTGTGCCTGCACATAGATTTTTGTGGGCATGGGCGAGCACGTGCACTGCCACTGTGCACATATTCGTGCATTCCCCACATGGACAAGGGCAGGCACACGGCTGGCACAGGTGAGCATTCACCCTGTGGCCACGCACATTTTTGTGCACATACCCACACGCACACCCCACGCACAGGTGAGCGTGTGCACCATTGCCACGCATCCATATGGGCATATGGCGTTACATGGAGGCACGGCCGAGCACATACACAGATGCTGCCACACACTTCCACACACACACAAATGTGCTGGCAGCCCAGAGGGCCGCACGTGTCCTGAGTGCATCTCCAGCAGGGTGGGCAGCACGATGAGGGAGGGAGCTTCTCTCCATCTGCTCTGCTGTCCTCTGGTGACATGCCCAAGAGTGCTGGCTCCAGATCAGGGGTCTCCAGCACAAGGATGATGTGCTGCTGTTAGAGGGGGTCAAGAGAACACCACAGAGATGCTCTGAGGGCTGAAAACAATCTACTGTGGAAACAGACTGTGAGATATGGGGTTGTTCAGCCTGTAGAAGACAAGGCTCCAGTAAGACCCTAAAGTAGCATTTCAGTATATCAAGGGGGTTCCAAAAGGAGAGTTTTTCACAGGGCACGTAGAGACAGGACAAGGGGCATCAGTTATAAAGTGACTTATGGTGTGTTTGGATTACACAGAAAGAGGAAATAATTTTTCATGGGGGAGGTGAGGCACTGGCACAGGCTGCACAGAGAAGCTGTGGCTGGCCAATCTCTAGAAGTGTTCAGTGACAGGGTGGATAGGGCTTGCAGGAACCTGACATCCCTGGAAGATGTTCCTGCCCTAACCCTAACCCTAACCCTAACCCTAACCCTAATCCTGCCCGTGGCAGGGAGAATTGGACAGAATATCCTTCAATAATCCCTCCCACCCCAAACCTTTCTGTGATTCTGTGGTGTGCATGCATGCAGATAGCCCCACAGAGGTGTGATTGCATAGAGCATGCCCTGGAACATGCGTTGGAGCACACACACATGCATGCACACAGGGGGTGTGCCACCAAACATCTGGGGAGAGAAGCTCCGGCCTCACTTTCCATCCCACAGCGTTGCATGGGCCTCTGCGCTCATCTCTCACCCACTGCTGCTCTGGGCTCTCCATGCTGGCAGAGCCCCATATCCCTTCCTTCCTGCTGGGCCATTCTGCCTCAGTGCAGGGACAGGAAGCGCTCTCTTGTCCCTTCCCAATGCATGGCTTTCCCTTTCGGGCTGTAATGGACTGTGGGAGTGAGGGGGGTCTACTATGTGTACCATACTATGGGGTTTGGACTTTCATGCTCCAGGATTCCCCATCTCCCACATGTGGCAGGGGTCTCTCGTTAAAGCATCACTACCTTCCATATCCTCATCCTTCCCCAGCTCAGGTGTATGGGACATTGTGGGACAGACCTGGGATCTGTATAATGGAGAGATCATCATGATGGGGAGACAGACACCAGGGCCAGGGGCTACCCTACCTTTGTGGGTTCTGTTTGCAATTCTGGAATCTCACAAAGGAATCCCCAGGACACCCCATGCCATGGCCACATCCAGCATTGAGGGTCCCTGTATCCAGCAAGCCAGCCACGCCGCCATGCCGTGGGCCGACGGTCATACCTGGCAGCAGCTGGAGCTGCATGGAGGGACAATGGTGTTTTGAATGGGTCATGGGGCACAGTTTCCCTGTGCCTGCAGTTATCCACATGCAAGGGCTTGCACAAGTAGCCCTATGAACTCACACTTATAAACATGGGCATGCGTTCACATGTGCACATCAGACATAGGACAAGTTCCCCCGTGCATGCATTCACCTGCACGTGCAGTCACTTGCCACTAACACTCGTGTGCAGCAGCATGGATCTGTGCCCTGTACATGTGCACTCACACATATGGCATGTGTTCAACTATGAGAACATGCATCCTCAGAGGTGTGCATTCACTTATGTAAGAGTTCAGCTGTGTGTGCTCACGTGTATGTGCACACATCCAACTGTGCGTACATTTCACTTGTATGCACTGACGTGCGTGTGCCTGTATCCCCTGCATTGCCATATGCTCGCACTCCACACATTTCCGGCCACTCGTCAACACGCTGCTGTGTGCATGCACGTGTGTACACCAGTGTGGGGGTGTGTACCCACTGTGGGGGTGTGCGCCCCATTGTGCGGGTGTGTACCCCAGTGTGCGGGTGTGTACGGGTGTACCCACTGTGGGGGTGTGTAGCCCACTGTGCACGTGTGTACCCCAGTGAGGGGGTGTGTACCCCAGTGTGGGTGTGTGTACGCACTGTGGGGGTGTGTACGCACTGTGGGGGCGTGTACGCATGGTGGGGGTGTGTACCCCACTGTGGGGGTGTGTACACACTGTGGGGGTGTGTGCCCCAGTGTGCAGGTGTGTACCCCACTGTAGGGTTGTGTACGGGTGTACCCCGCTGTGGGGGTGTATACGCACTGTGGGGGTGTGTACCCCACTGTGGGGGTGTGTACGCACTGTGGGGGTGTGTACGCATGGTGGGGGTGTGTACCCCACTGTGGGGGTGTGTGCCCCAGTGTGCGGGTGTGTACGCACTGTGGGGGTGTGTACCCCACTGTGGGGGTGTGTACGCACTGTGGGGGTGTGTACCCCAGTGTGGGTGTGTGTACGCACTGTGGGGGTGTGTACCCCACTGTAGGGGTGTGTACGCACTGTGGGGGTGTGTACCCCAGTGTTGGTGTGTGTACGTACTGTGGGGGTGTGTACGCACTGTGGGGGTGTGTACCCCACTGTGGGGGTGTGTACGTACTGTGGGGGTGTGTACGTACTGTGGGGGTGTGTACCCCAGTGTTGGTGTGTGTACGTACTGTGGGGGTGTGTACGTACTGTGGGGGTGTGTACCCACTCGCCTACACTCACACTGGCCCCGTGCACTTGCGCTCACCCTGGAGCATCCCCGGGCCCCGTCCCAACATCTGCGCACGCGCGCGCCGCTAGCCCCGCCCCCCCCCCCCGCGCGTGTTCGCGCGCACCTGCGCTCCCACACCCCACACGCACCTGCACGCGCATGCCCGGTCCGAGCAGTGGCGCCGCCCAGCGGCCGCCGGCGCTCCTGGCGAGCAGAGCGGTTCCCGGGGAAGGCTCCGGGCACCCCCCTGCCGTACCGCGGTGAATAGGGGCACCCCGGTGAATCGGAGCACCACGGAACAGGCTCAGCAGCAGCAGCAGCACGGGAACATCCCCCCGGGCACGGCCGCCTCCTCCCCGGGGATGCCCCAAAAGTTCTGGCAGCTATGCCCCAAGAGATTGCCAGGGAAAACCCTGTATCCACTACCCAAGCGCCATGACTCCTACATGCATCCCGGCGGAAGAGTCCAGGCACTGACCCGTGCCCCAACTCAGCCTAGGAGCACTGGGAGCAGAAGACACCCTGCCCACAGCTGCACTTCAGGTGCCCCCTGTGCCACGGGGGCATTCAGCTTCCAAGAGCTTACTAAGCCTTGATTCATCCCAGCTGGAGCAATTACCCTCTCTCTGCTCCAGTGCCACTTGTTGGGGCACAGGGACAAACCACGCAAGAGACAGCTGGAACAGAAGTGCAGCTCCTGCTGCTGCTTTACTGTTAGAGATACAATGGCATGCAGCAACATGCAGGCAGGGCTGCTGCACCCCCCCAGGGGGTGCAGTCTTTGGTCCTAGCAATGATTCTGGGGTGGTTGAGATGGAGGGAATGTTGAGGACCCCACTCCTGCCAGGCACCATCCCACGGTACAGCCAGGCAAGGGTGAAGTGTAGTGTTTAACAGGCTAAAGGGTAGCCCAGAGCAGGGGCAGCAACACAGCAGGGCTGCTGCTGGAGCTCACAGGCAGGCATGGATGCTGCCTGAACCCTGGGCTGGGTTGTCCAGCGATGGGGCCACACCAAAGCGCTGCTGCCTACGTGCCTCCCCAAAACGTTTACCCCCCTGCCCCAAGCTCCTGCTGGTTGCATTAAACCCCTGCGCACAATCAGTATGAAGGCACCTGCTCATGCCATGGAGACAGGTGGACAGTGGCAGGGGTGACATCTAAGTGCTATTTGTGGCTGTTGCAGCAGAAAGGAGGGGACAGGTACCCTGTTTTGTCCTTAATGTGATTTTTCCTCTAATTATCGCTCCTGGTGTTGAGCTAGAAGCTACAGGTGAGGGCTGGTTGAGGCTGGGTTGTCTCCATGCCCACAGCATTGGTGACAGAGAGTAGCACAGGCCTCAGTGTATTTGTCCCAGCATCCGTGCCCTGGCAGGGTACCATCCCAAGACACAGGTACACAACACCTACTGGCACTCACCTCATGCCCCTGTGGTCCCTCAGCCAGCAGGGAGTGGGTTAAGAACCTGCTGGCCGGGACCATTGTTTCTGACACAATGAGGAGGAAGAGGATGCTGGGGCTGAAATTCCTTCAGCTCCCCCCCCCCCCCCACAGATGGACAGAGCTGGGCAAACAGACAGGACAGCCGGTGAGCACGCTTTAACCCTTTCAGATGCTGCATGAATAGTAGCTGGGGGATGTTTAAGGCATGTGGTGCAGCACCAGATACAAGACAGGCACTGGTGTCCAGGACAAGCTGGAGGGACCTCATAGGCACAGAAAGACCCATGAGAGTGGTGGTAGCATCCATCCATCTGGTCTTGCTGGGCCACAGGCTGCTGAGTGGCCAGAGCCCATGACAGCTCTGTGGCACAACAACTCCTGTCAGCACCTGGACTGGCAACCCCCTCCCCTGCTTGGTAAATCAGAAAAATAAATAAAAGGCAGGGGCTGGACAGATGAACAGACACAGGGAGAATCCACAAGGGGCTGGATCCTCTTTGGTAGCAATCTGGGATCACAGCCAGGATCCCAGAGGGAGACTGGGTAGGGAGGCTAGCAGTCCTTGGAGGCCTGGCCAAGGCTCTCACGCAGGCACCTGAGCTGTTCCTGGCCCAGCTTGATCTTCTCTTCCAGCTCTCTCTGCTCAGCAATGAGGGCCGACTTCATCTTGACGAAGTGCTGGTAGTCCTGGAGGTGCTCGGGGGGCAGGTACCGTGCCACCATGGCACCCACTGCCTCCTCCCGCCGCCCCACGTGCTCCTTCAGCTCTTTGGCATCCTCCAGCTGTGCCACCAACAGCCGCTGCTTCTCCCGCAGGGCCAGCTGTGGGAAAGACAACTGGCATTGGCAGGGCATCCCGCAGCCCAAAGCCTCCCGGGCGAGGGTCCCCTCCCCCGTGCCCACCTTGTCCTCAGCAGGGGCGTGTGGCCCGAGGCTGCCCAGGGCAGTTTCCACCCGGGCCAGGCGACCCGAGAGGGAGAGCAGGAGGTTGACCACCTTGTCCAGGTCACCCACGAAGAGGCGGTACTTGTCGAACTCCCCTGGGGTGCAGAGCGCTTGCAGGCGAGCAGCCACATCTTCACCCAGTGCCCCATTGGCACTAATGTCCTCCTGCAGCCCCCGCTGTGCCTCCTGCAGCACCACCAGCTTGCGGCTCAGACTCTCGATCAGCTGCAGCTGCCAGAGCAAAGGGGTCAGAGGGAACTGGGGCCACTCCCCATGGGATCAGGGGACTGGCACGGAGGTGTAGGGGCGCTGCGCTGGGGCCGACAGTACGCAAGAACCTTGTGGTACCCCAGGTTCCCATGAACTACTGGCAATTTCCAGTCCCCACAAGAATCTGTCAGTGTCCCAGAGTCCATGTGCACCTAATGGATGCTCCCGTCCCTGTGGGTATCTGGGAACGTCCCAGCCCCTGCAAACATCAAGCATCTGTAGATGCCACTGGTCCCCACGAGCATCTGGTGAGACTCCCAGGTCCTGCAAGCACCTGACAATGCCGCTGGTCCTTGCAGACATCTGGCAATGCCCCAGGCCCATGTGAGTATATGGTAATGTTCCTGGTACCTGCACGTGTCCAGCAATTACCCCCATGCCCATGAGTGCCTGGTGAGGTCCCCAGCTCCCAGGAACAACCAGTGATGCCTCAGTCCCCATGAGCATTCAGAAATGCACCCAGTCTCCATGAACACCTGGCCAGGACAGTGGGGAACCACAAGGGAATTGTTCCCAGCAGGGTCTTGTACCTTCTTTTCCACCAGCTCATGGTCCACCTCCTCCTCCTCATCCTCCGAGCTCCCCTCCACTACCTCCGGCAGCGCCTTTACCTTGTTGAGTGGCTCAGTTTTGCCCACTGCAACACCAAAGTGCACTGGGAAGGAACTGGAGCTGGCAGCACTCCTGGGAGGCAGCGAGATGGGCTCAAACCCTTGCCTGGGAAGACAGAGATACAGCGATAAGCACTGGGGGGTGTCAGCCTGGCCTTGGTATGGGGCCTGGTGGTGTGACAGCCCTACCTGTCCTGTGCCAGGGCCTCCAGGTGCCAGTCCTGCTGGAGACACTTCCGCCAGGCCGGTCGCTCCCCAGCCACCAGCAGCTCACCCATCACCTCACTGGCGGTGCCAGGGGAAGCCAAGGGGGCCAGGACACTGGCCAGGGAATGGTCCCTGACAGCCACGTCCCACAGTCGTTCCTCAGAGTCCGTGCAGCGGGGCTGGGGCCAGCTGCCCTGGCAGCTCACCCCCTCCACTGCCCCAGAACTGGGCTTAAGTGCCTCCGGCAGGGCAGGGCAAGAGCCACAATGCAGGGACACGGAGCACTCACCCACCCCACGGGGACTGGCACGGCCCTGCTCCTGGTTCTGGATGAGCCTTTGGGGCTGCTCCTCCATCTCCCCAGACCGCTTCATCTTTGTCCGCTTCTCCCCGGCTCCTGACACCCTGTCAACACCCACCCAGGGCATGTCAGCTCCCCTCAGGGCTATGGCCATGCCAGGGAAAGAGGTCAGGGACAGGGACAGTCCACAACACAAAAACCCCACACGGTGCTCTAAGGATTAGGATGCTCTGATACAGGGTACAAGAGCCCACCCCCATGCCATGGCACCACTTGCCTGCAAATTTCAGCGTTGGCAGCATCAGGCCCAGGAGTCCTGCGGAGCGATCTGGGGGCCTCAGGTCGGGGCCAGGCACCTGACGGAGCAGGGGGGCAAGCAGTGTGCCCCCAGGACTGGCCTTTCTGCTCCCCAGTGAGGCTCTGTGACCGCTCCCTCACTGCCTCAGCAATGCTGCGGATTGGCATTGGGGCAGCAGAGAAGGCAGAGCCATGCCCAGCACCATCTGGCGGGTGCTGGGATGCCCGACGCTGTCTGTACTTCTCCCAGTCAGGCGGAGGTGGGCGGGGAGGCGGGGGGCCCTTCTTTTTGGGGATGCTGGGAGGGTCCAGCTTGGCACGGAAAAGGTCCTTCTGGTCACAGCCCCAGGGGCTGGAAGGTTCCAGGTTGAGATGGCTCTCAGAGAAGGCTCTGCCCCTTAGTGGGCGGTGCAGCGGATCCGGGGGGCTCTCAGGGGTGTGGGCCAGGCGGTCACTATCCCACAAGAGGTCATGCGTGGATGTGGCCCGGTAACAGGGTGGCCACTCTGGCTCGGTGCTCTCAAGGCAGGTGTGGAATGGGCCAAGCCTTGGGAAACCGGGTGGGTAGCTGGAGAGCTCACTAGGAAGAGAAGGAGGCACCCGTCCTCCCATACACAGTCACCCATCAGCAGTTCAGGCCCATTTCATGCCCTGCCTCATTTACCCCAGCTAGTCATCCAGTCACACTGGTGGGAGAAGCTCAGGCTTATCTGCTGGGCACAGTTCCCCAGAGATGGCCCCAGAACCCTGGGGAAGGGTAAGGAGGGACCACCTTTGCTGTGGACACCTCCTCACACACCCTTGCCCTGCATGCCTCCTTCTGCCTCAAAGAGCACCCGCCAAGGATGGCCAAGGAAGTATGGGAGGCACTTTCTACATCCCAGTCAAAATCATGGCAGTCCCCACATCCCCCAGGCAGTCCCCATATCCCCTGAGGTCCCCACTGAGTGGCACACACATCCCAGCACTGTGGCATTTGGCATGGGCTCACCTGATGGACTGGCTGACTTTCCTGGTGATTGAAGGTGGTTCCCACTCACCCTGAGGAAATTCCTGTGTGAGGGGGAGGCAGTGTGAAATCCATCCCCCAGCACCTCTGTCCCATCCCCATTCAGACGCAGACGACTTGCAGGCAGTCTGCAGGGCGAATGGGGGAACAGTACCCCCCACCCCAACCCAGGGTCATAGTCCAGGGGTGCAAGGGAGTGTCAGTGCTGCTCCCCAGCACAGTCCCACAGGGCATTACTCACTGGGACGAAAGCTCTCCGGAGGGGCCAGGCATCACTCTCCTCTCGCCCAGGATGGGTAGCTGGGTAGCAGCAGTCAGGGCAGCGCACCCAGGACACAGGGTGACAGCGGCACGTGTGGCCACGGGGCCGTGGTGGTGGACACAGGTCCCCTCCACAGTAGCGGCAGGGCTCAGGGCGCAGGGGAACCCCGTAGGGGTAGGAAAAGCCCCGCAGGTAATCCAGCTCCCCTGGCCTCCCCAGTGGCTTGTAGCAGTGGGGCTGCTCCCGGCAGCACTCAGCATAGGGGCCAGCGGAGCCAGGGCGGCTGGGTGAGGGTGGGCTGTAGGGCTGGTCCACAGAGAGGCGGCGGACATCCCGGTGCTCAGGGCCAGGGGGCTGGAAGGTGCTGGGATCACCTGCCGGTGGTTTGCTGTGCCGGGGTGGTGCCAGTCGGCTGCTCTCCTCAAAGAACCGGCGGCGGTCGGCAAAGGGCAGCAGGACGGCTTCCTCGCTGCCCCGTGGTGGTGGGGAGCTGCAGGCCGCCGGGCCCTGGCTGTAGCCCTCCAGTTCACTGTGGCTGGGCGAGTGTTGCGGCTGCAGCTTGTTTTCCGGGGACCAGCGCCAGCGGCCCCTGGCTGTTGGCACCACCCGCTCAGGGGACAAGGGCCTTTTAGGGGCTGGGTCAGGAGTGGGGATGCCCCGATCTGCAGAGCGGCCAGAGTTCCTGCTCTCCTCACTCGGTGCGGGGCTGAGACACTCAGACGGGGCAGGCTGTCGCTCTGCCAGTACACTGCCCTCTGGGGGCTCCTCAGTTTCCTCCACCGGCTCCTCACCAGGCAGAGGTGCACCAGGACCCCGGCTCTTCTGCAGCTGAGCCTTGCGCCGCTGGATCTCGTTGCGCAGGCTGGTGGCAAAGCGGTCGCTGCGGCGGCGCATCTGAGCAGAGCGGTGGGGAGGACCCCCAGCCCGCCGGGCCCCTCCACGGCTCTCCTCCTCCACTGGCCCCTCAGTGCTGAGTACTGGGCTTGCCCCCCGGCCATCCTGCCCGCAGGCTTGCTGCAGCTCAGGGCAGCAGCGGCAGGGCGGTGGGCGGCAGCCAGGCTCTGGGCAGTGCGGAGGTTCCTGGGCAGCCCCTGTGGTTCCCCCTCGGCTGCCCTCAGGATGCAGCGGAGACAAGGTCCAGTGTTGCCCACTGGGGGCTGGAGAGGCTCGCCCACTGTTGGTGCCCAGCTGGAGAGAGCGGAACTGGGAGGCCAGCAGTTGCTCGGGAGCACTGTGACGGTGCGACACGTGGCCCTTGAGAGGGGACAGCAATGGGTTGTCACCTGCTGTTGTGGCATCAGGCACTTGGTGCATGCTGTCATCCACGTATGGCTGGTTGTCAGACTCCATGCTCTCCCCCAGGAGTGGCTCAGCTGGGCAACGGTCCGGGTGGGAGCTCAGCATGTAATACTGGTCAGCAGAGAGACAGTCCTTTGTGGGGTATGGCGCCAGTTTCCTCCTGCCCACTATTTCAGCCTCCCCATCCCGCTGGCAGAGGAAGGTGTCAGAGATCCACCGACCCTTGGCATGCAGCATATCCGCTGACACTGAGGCCTGGCACTTGTCCCCTCTGCCAGCTGGGGCTGCTCGCAGGCTGTCCCTCCTGACAGGGGGCTGGGGGGGCACTGGTGCCCGCCAGGCCTCAGGGTGCCAGCTGGCAGATGGCTCAGCCCCTGTGCTCAGGTAGTGCCTGTCAGGGGCTTTGCGGGGGCCTTGGAGGCTGGAATCAATGGACACGGCCTCTTCAGGACGGAGAGAGAGGGCGCAGTCAGAGGCAATGGAGCTGGCAGAGAAGGAGCTGTAGGCCGAGTCCCGCTTGCTGTGGTACATGCCCTGGTCAACGGGTGAGGGGTCTCCTTCATAGCAGGCCTGGCTGGGATGGTCCAGGCTCTCCATGCTCCCGATGGAGCTGCTCCGGTCAGTGCTGCAGTGCCAGGACAGTGGGTTCCACTGCAGGGACAGCTTGCTGCTGCCTAGCCCCACGTCAGTGTTACAGGCACCTGCTGCCCCTCATCCAGCCCCACAGAGATTCCAAGGAGCCCATCCCCCCACATACACCCTCCCTGGGACAACGGAGCACAGGGCAGCACTACCCCAACCTGCCCTTCACCCCCGGGTTGGGGCCACCACCAAGGTTGCCTGGCACTGGCAAGAGGAACAGGCACAGGGAACACAGGGTGTGTGTGACTCAAGCCACTGAGACCTCCCAGCTCTGGCAGCCGGGACAGTGGGACTAAGCAGCTCCTGGCTGTCTCCAGCAGAGCCACCGCCCCTTCCTGCCGGGAGCCGGGAGTAAACAGCCAGGGGAAAGGGTAGTGCAGGATGAGGAGGGATGCCCGAAACTACCCTATGCCACCCCCACTGCCACAGCCCAAGGGGTGTCCTTGTCTGCCCTCTCCCCTTGCACAGTCTCATAACTGCCCCCAGGGTCTCACCTGACATCACACCCCGAAGGCCAGGAGAAGCTGAAGGCATCAGCCGGGCAGTGCATGGTGGGGACGTCTGGGCGGCTTTCGGCAAGTCTGGCCACATGCCAGGAATGGGGCCGGAAGACGGGCACGCTCCTCCTGCCAAGAGCAACAGCGGGAAAGGACAAGAATGGGGAGGAAGCCAGGCCAAGGAACCGGGGCTGAAGTCACTTCCTACGGGGTTTCCTGTCCCCCCCAGGCCAGTGCCCGCCCAAAGGGGATGGCAGCAAGGAGGGTCCAGTCCTGCAAGCACCCGGCACTGGGCAAGGGGATCTCACAGCTCACCCAGCTGGCCAGGGCTCCCCAGACTGCAGCATCCCTGTTGCCGCATTAACAGGAGACCTAGGACACAGCCCCTGCATAGCCCATAGGCAATGACCTGAGCAAGGCAAGCGTCTCTGCTGGGACTGGATTAGCTCCACCAAGGGACACTGGGGCCACATCTGTCTCCACTGCAAGCCTGACCTTCCCCCTTGTTCTTTTGTCCCTCAGTATCTGCAGCAAGCACCAGCCACGTCATGTCTCTAGGAAGGGTCTTATGCTGGTCTCTGTCCCATCCCTCACAGCATCCACAGGAATCTCCAGCCCACCCAACAAATGCCACTGCACAGACATGGTCAGAAGCCACCTCCTGTACCTCCCAACTGCCAAGTGATGCCACATTTAATGACTGGATAAGAGCGGCAATCTGTCAGGTCAGCACAGGGACTTCCCAGAACCCCCAAACTCACCATGGATGATGCTGAGCCCCAGCACAGTCCTGTGGGATCCCTGCCCCTTGGGCAGTGCCCTTGCGCCGTCCCTGCCCCTGAGTGCTGCTGGACTGGACTCAGTCAGGATGCAGCCAGGGAATGGATGCAGTTGGAGGGGCTGGGGGGAAGGGACTGCAAGGCCCAGCCCTGCCTCTCCTTCCTTTCCCAGGCAAGCAGGCAGGCAGGAGGCAGGCAAGCAGGCAGGAAGGGAGAGGAGCGGCCACGCTTGAGGATACCGCCCAGCGAGGGGGTGGTGAGCCCGATGCACTACCCTGGCTCTGCTGGATGTGGCACCCCCCCTTAGTGGGAGTGCTGACAGCAGCAAAGGGGCTGCTCCCCCACCCTGTCCCAGCAAGGGGCACCTCCAGGTTCCTGCCAGTCCCCCAGGCAGGTGAAGCCCCACTGGCCCTCCCTGTGTCCCTTCCACAGCACTGCCAACCTGCGAACAACCATCTTCAGAGTGCGGTAGGAGCCCTTGATGAGGATGAGGGCCTCCTGGCGGGATCCGTACAGTGGGGTCCCGCTGATGTTCACCAGCTCATCACCTGGCTGCAGCCGGCGGGACAGTGCAGCCTTGCCCCCATCCTCCACCTGGGTGACAGAGAGGGGCATCAAGGGGGGCAGGGGCACAGCCCCCAGAATATCCCAGGGGATGTTCCATGGCCACCGCGTGTCAGGGGAGAAAGAGGCTTCCAAGAAGGTACCTGAGCCCCAGGCACCACAGAGGGATCTGTGGGGCCAGGCTCTCTCCCTTCTCTGGTCGCGTGAATTTCTGAGCAAGGGCATCAGGGAGGGGAGAGAAAGAAAAATGTCCCATCCCAGCAGATTCCCTCGCAGGCAGCACAAGGGCCCTTTGTCCAGCACGGATGCCAGCCCCCTGCTGCTGCTTCCAACCCCACATAGAGCCTGTCTGGGCACCCGTGGTGAAGGATGCTATCCCACCCTATGTGCACATAGGAGACAATAGTAGAAGTGCTGAGCCCTGGCACATGCCTACCCTCCCTGACACCCACGGCCAAAACGAACCTGGCACCCTGTATTGCTGTGCTTAGAGGAAGTATAGCCATGGTGCTGCCAGCACATGAGATCCTGGCCCATGCCCTCTGCCCTAGCTGGTAGGTGCAGTCCTGGCAGCCCTGGGACAAGCAGTGCCTGGCTGGGCTAGGCAGTGTCCATTGCCAGCACTGATCTCTGCCCATCCTGCCTCTGCAATGGCCAGGGATTGCCAACTCCACACCACAGGGCTGGCAAGCGACTGGAGCTGCTTCTCCGTGGTGGAAGTAGCACAGGGCATGCAGGTGCATGGGGCAGGACCTGGGGTGCCCCATGCCCAGTGTGGATGTGGCAAGACCCTATAGCCACCTGCACTGCAGAGCTAACCTGGCCCCATGCTGGGGCTCCTGCACCCACCCTGCCCATGGGCTCTTCACCCTGCCCATGGGCTCTTCACCCTGCCCAGTTGCTCCCAGGTCTGGCCAGGGAATGACCTCTGCTCAAAGTGCCTGCACGACCAGTTTGGGCAGCAGCCAGACCTCAGTGCCAGGGAGCACACATGGCTTCCTAGCAGGTCAGTCATTGTGCATGTGCCCCTGGGCACCACTTTCCAGCCCTAATGCTGGGCAGGGCTCAGGAGGCATTCCACTACCCCTGGACAAAATGTCACCTTAGGAGGGAGAAAGGCAGGGGCAGCCAAGCCTCCTGCCCAGAGCACCACTGTCCCATGGCTTTGCCTGGCACAGCTGTGCCCAGAACCAACAGCTCTCCCATTTTTCCAAGGATCTTAGCACTGTAATGCCATACCCAGGCTGGGCACAGCCCAATGTGCCTGCCTGTGCAGGCAGGCTGCCCTCCTACCCAGATGTCAGCCAGGGGGCTGCCTTCCTGGCAGGGGACCCTGACTGTCTGTGAGGGCTCCCAGTCCTACCATGCAGTCAGTGGAGCACCTGGGTTTACCCCTTGCCATGCTGCTGCCCACCACCAGGCACCAGCAGAGAGTGCAAGGCAGGCTGCACCTTCACCTCAGTCCTCTGTCCAGACACGTGCCCACCAGCCTTGCCTGCCACTGCCATGGGGATGAGCCAGAGACAAAAGGTGTCCCCACTTGCTGCAGGACACCACCAGGTCTGCACCCATGTCTGGGTGATCACATGCACTAGGATGGACAGGCTCAGCCCTGGCTTCACTCACAAGGAGCTAAATTTGGCACAAACAGCCCCTTGTTCTGCCTTTGCCACCAGTGAACTCAGCACTGGCAACCAAACGCCACTGCCTGCTGCCCTGCCTGGCTGAGCCAGCCCAGGACACTTCCCAAACACCATCCCTGGAGTTCAGTCTGGGCCCCGATGGTGGGCATCAGATGGCTCACGGGAATGTCTGCCTGTCTCAGAGAAACTTGTCTTAGGACTCACAACCAGAACAGTGCCAGAGCTGTGCTCACCCTGCGCCACACCAACCTCCCTCCTTGCCCCTGACGTGCTCAGGGAAGCCTGTGCCGGAGGGCGTTTGCAGCCCCATGGAAGGTTTAAGACCGCATGTGAGCACCGCCGTGGGACTCTGCCACAGAAAGGGATCCTGCCCGGAGTGGGCTCAGAGGCCAAACTCAGTCATGGTGTGCGGGGACGCCCTTCCTCTTTCCGGCCCGCACCCCCCGCACCACAGACGAGGGCCGCTTCCTCTCCGCACACACCTCGGCCGGCCGCAGCGGCGCAGCGGTGACCCCGGGGGACCCTCCCCTGAACGCACAAAGCGCTGGAACAAGCCCCTTTTGTCTACCGAGCACACGCGGTGGCTGCGTGTTCGTGGGAGCGCGGGGGCCGATACCCCGCGGCCCGCAAGCCAATCTCCTTCTCAAAAGTGGTGAGTGAGGAACATCCCTCCTCCGGCAACCGGCGGACCCACGGGGACCCATCACCCCGAAGGCCAGCAGCGAGTGGGGACGCGGGCAGTTACTCCTTCGGCGCCCGGCTCCCCACCCGCCGGCGGTGCCACCTCAGGGCGCAGGGCTGGGACCGGAGCCACTTTTCCAGCTCCCCCAGCCAGACCGCGCTGGCCGCGTCCCGCCGAGGGCGTGGAACGGCCCGGGGGCGCAGTCGGCCCGGCTCGAGGCACGGAGCAGCCCCGGGGCCGCCAGCCCGGCCCGCCGCACCCCGGCTCAGCAGGACGGCGACACCGGGCGGGCAGGCGGCCAAATCGTCCGGCGACAGGACCCCGTCCGGGCACGCCGGAGGGGTGGCTATTGGAGTTCCCCTGGCCGCTGCCTTGCGGGTCTCCCCGCGGAGCGATGCGCTGGCGGGGGCCGCAGCAATCGGTGACCCTCTGCGTGGCGAGACGTCGGGGCCGCAGGGGTCACCCTCACCATTTGCTCCCGACTGCGGCCGGGCTCCGCTCGGCATCGCACCCCGGCGCCAACCCCGTCCCGGGCACGGTCCTGCCTCTGCGTTCCAGGGGTGCCGGGGCATGACGGGACGGACTATGGTTCCCCCACCGTGGCACTAAACGTCCCGCAGAGCCTGGTGCCCGGAACGCCCGTAGGCGCGGCACCGACGGATAGGCACACAGGGGGCCGACCTCCGCCGGCTACAGCCCGCGGGACGGGACCGGGAAAGACGTGAGGGAGAATGTGGGGGCCGCCCCCGACGCCAGCCCAACGGATGTGCCAGAGGAATTTCTTCCTGCCGCCGGGCCCGGGCTGTCCCTCCGCCCCTCTCGCTCTCACTCTTCACTGCGACTCTAAGTGGAGGGCCGCGGAGATCGTAGGTGCGAGTGGCCGTCCCCGTCCCGCCGCGCCAGGATACAAGTCCCCGCGGCCGGGGCTCCCCGCACCCCCGACGCCGCCGCGCCCCGGCTGTCCTCCCATCTCCCGCGCCCCGCCACGGGCGGGAGGCCCCTCGCGGGGGGATGTCGCGGAGCCCACGCGGGGCTCTGCCCGCGATTCCTACCTTGGAGACGATGAGGGGCTCGCCGTGCTCTAGCCCGCCGCGCAGCGTGAAGCCCCAGGGCGCGCCCCCCTGCAGCTGCACATGCACATACTGGGGGGCGCCGGGCCGGCCCTCAGCCCGCTCCATGGCGGCTACAGCTACAGCCCCATCCCGGCCCGGCCCCGAACTGTGGAGGAAATTACACCCCCGCCCGCCCGGGCTGAGCGGCGCGGGGCGAGTGCGGGGCGGGGCCGCTCCGCACCGGGACTGCTCCGCCGCCGCCAATGAGGCGCGGGGGGACGGCGGCGGACCGTCCGGCACGGCACAACACGGCACGGCTCAGCACAGCTCATGGCATGGCTCTGCACACAATGGCACAGCACAGCACCTCTCTACTCAGTACCTTGGCATGCCGTCCTTTAGCTCAGGGACCTGAAGTGAGCCGCTTGGCTCATCTTGGTACAGCCCAGCCGGCGTATTTCAATTAGTCCAGCTCAACCCAGCATGGCATGATATGGAAGGCTGGCAAACCTCAGTGCAGCACGATACATCACAGCTCAGCTCAACGTGGGATGGCAGGGGGGCCAGCATGGGTTAACTGACCCAGCCAGCCTGGCATACCTCGGTGTAGTTCAGCTGGATTGGCACATTCTGGCTTGTCTCAGCTCAGTTCAACATGACACAGGGCTGCCAAAGTTAAGTTTGGTACAGCACAGAACAAGCAGGGGTCTCATCTGGCTTAGCTCCACTTGACCTGGCCCAATTTTGTTCAGGGCAGTTCAGCTTGATTGACTTGGACAAGCAGGGCTGGCAGAGTTCAGTCAGCAGAGCCTGGCCTGGCTTGACTTAGCTTTACCATGCACAGGTTCAGCTCAAAATGACCCAGTTCAGCACAATATGGTGCCACTGGGAACGCACACCAGTAGGGACTGCTTAGCACAGTTTAGCCTGGCACGGTGGCAGTTCAACAGCACTCAGGTGGGTACGAGGGGGTGGCAGTAGGGTGATGCAGCCCCCCTGGCTCCCCACCATGTAGTCACACTGGTGCCCCAAGCTCCATTGCCTGCAGGCCAGCACATGCTGCTGGCTTCTGTCTGACCTACCCATGCCAGCCCCCACCCTGTCCATATCCTGCCGGGCACCTTAGGGCATACCTGGCAGTTTGGCCGTTCTTCACCCTTGTCTTTTCCCTGCTACACCCAGGAGAGGCAGCTGTACCACCTGGGGGAAATTGAGGCAGGGGGAAGAGCCGGCAACAGCAGCCAGGGATGGTGGGAGTGGATCGGCATGGATTCCCAAGAGTCCTGCTCCTCCCTTCCCGCCTCGGGCCATGACTCTTACTCATCTCCTTCCCAGACAACCGGCCTGGAAAGCTCTGCTCTGCAAGCAGCGCCTGCAGCCCTGGTTGCCCGCCACGGCCTGGGAGGGTCAGCTTGCAGTGCCAGGCTGGTTCATTCAGTGCTGGAACGGTCTCAGGTTTTTCTTGCTAGTCCCTGTCCACAAGCACCTGTCTTGAACTCTGCCTGCCCCCTGTGCAGCCCAGCTGCAGCCAGACCAGTACAGCCAGAGTGTCACAGGGCACAGGGGGAGTGGTACCGGGGCTATTTGTAGTGCTAGAGCCCACCCAGGAGAGATTCATAGCTCCCCCCATACAGCCTTGACATGTCCACCACCTCAACCCCACCTGCCTTGTAATGCCCCCAAATCATGACTGGCTGCTGCCATGCCCAGACTTCCCAATGTTCACTGGCTCGTCTGCCCCTTGTGCGCTTTCCCAAATGAGTAACAAGGGCTGCCTGGCCAGACAAGAGGGCTCTTGTGCCCTGGCTCTTCACATGGCCCCATAGCACATTTAGCACCACACACACCCCTACACAGCCCTCCCAAGCCCTCAGCACTGTGCCCAGCTGGCACCAGAAAGAGTGGGCAGCAGACACCAGTACAATCCCTCCAGCTCTCCCCATGTCTCTGTGCCTGCACCAGTGATTCCCAAGCAGTGTGCTCGCCCCCTGGCCACTTCCATCCCAGCAGGAGAGCAACAGTGTACTGTGGGTCAGGGCGCAGCACCAGGGGCTCTGGAGGTGGGACTGGCTGCAGCTGCCCCCACCACACTGTGGTGTGCCCAGAGGGTCTTTCCCAGGCAAGCACTGTCCCCAGTACAGAAAGTGATTTGAATGGCCCATGCCAGCAAGAGGGTGAGCATCACGCTCACCTCTCAGCTTTGAGCAGGTGCTGGCAGAAAGACCTGGAAACTGGTCAAGGTAGGCAAAGCTGCGGGCATGCTGATGGTGGTGGCAGGATGATGCCTACAGTGGGGTACTGCTGGCTTACCCAGACATACTTAGCACTGCTGGGCTCAGGGTCACTCTGCTCACCCATGCGTCTTAGTGCCAGCTGGATAGAGTGAGGCACTGGGCAGCCTGGCTGTGCTGCGGGGCTGTTGGGGAGCAGAACTCCAGGCTCTGTGCCTGCTTGGGGCAGTGCAGACCAGCATGCAGCAATGGGCACAAAGGTGATGAGCCGCTGATGGAGTGTCAGCACAGAGTGGAGGTAGCTGGAGGGACTCTCATTGCATGAAAGCACCCTCTCAGGCTCTGTCTGGCCCCACTTCCCTGGGACTCAGGGAGGTCCTGCCTCTTTAAAACCTGATTGAGTCCATGCCTTTAAAATGGGCCTGGGCAAGGACCTCCTACCCTGTAGGAGGAGGCTGAGCCGAGAGCAGGTGGGCTGAGTGAGCTGGCTCTCCCACCCCACTTCACCCCACGCCCCTACCCCAGCACCTTTACAGCTCCCATAGCCAGGCTCTGTTTGCTCCTGGTCTGGATTTTAGTCTGGAATTTGTACCCCTTCTTGCATACAGATTCCCCCCACCTTTCTGTTCCTGTGCCAAGCTGAAGCAGCCGGTGTGGTTGTCCTGTCTTGATAGGAGCTGGAAGCACCCTGGGATCCTTTTGCTGGTGCCCACAGTCAGCTCTGCCTCCCAAGTGAGGAGAAGCATGATTGCAGGTTCTCCCTAATTCTTCTGCTGGCCAGCCCCACCTTGTCCCTCTTACCTGCTCCCTGCCGACACTCATCTATCATGGCCATGCCCTACCCTTTCACCACCCTCCTCCTTCTCCTTGTTCTGCCCCTTTCCCAGGCTGCGAACCAGTCCCCACTGCCCCTTGGCTCCCTGCCTGCTGTCCCCACCCTGCCCCTCCTGCAGGCCCTGCAAACGCGGGCTCCAGGCTGGCAGGCGGGGCCAGCCAGTGGGCGGCCCCTGCGCTACATGCTGAATCTGTACCGGCGTGCTGCTGGCCGCGAAGGCCGACCCCGCCGCCGCCGCAGCCTAGGCACCAACACCATCCGCCTGGTGCAGGCCAGCTCCCACGGGGGTCAGCCCTGGGCAGGTAAGGAACCGGTGAGCACTAAGGATGGTATGTGTGCTTAGCAGAGCTAGCAGGGTGGGCTTGAGCTCTGAAGGCGAGGTCTCTTGCCTGCTTCCTTCCCCCTCTCTACAGTGTCCTGGCTGGGGTTGCACTTGGCCGTGGGGTTCCACTTGGCAGGAGTCCAAGGCTCTGCCGCAGGGGTGAGATGGGCAAGCGCATAGCTGGCCCTTGTGTGCCCTTCTCTCCTTCCTACTCTGCCTGATGCTCTGCCAGGCTAATGGTGTTGGTGGAGAGGATAGGAAATGTTGCAGACTGTTTGCCCTTCATGCCACCAGCAAGCCTTGTCTCATGGCTTCTGTTTGCTGCAGCTTCTGCCTTGTGCTGAGGCAGATGGGTGTCACAGGCTCTGCTGTGCTGTGTGGGACTGTGGCAGCACCATGACAGAAAGGGGTGCTCCACAGTGCCTCCTGCACTATGCTAACAGGGTACTGGTCACTGCTTCCCTGCAGGTCGCTGGTACTTGCAGGCCCTCACCTACCACATGGAGGGCCGGCCAGAGGTCGAGCACCTCCTCAGAGCTACTGTGGTCTACCTGCCCAGTCTGTCACTGGCCCACGGTCGCCTTCTCTGTGCTCTGGAGCTGGTGATGGCTGGCGAGCCGCCCAGGGTGCTGCTCAGCCCTACTGCCCATTCCCGTGATGGCTGGGCCGAAGTTGATGTCACCCCTTACCTGGTGCTGGGGAACAACAGCATGGGGAGCCTGGCACTGCGGCATGTTTGTGTGCGTGCTGGCCGAGCAGGAGGCCACGATGCCCCTGTGGCCCCCGGCCACCCTTTCCTCCTTCTCTACCTTAACGATACTCAGGCAGGGTTGGCACCTCTGGCAGCAGAGCCCCACCGACACCGACGTGATACAGGGACATTGGCTCATGACCTGCCCAAGAACCTGCGGGAGCAGGGAGGGGAGAAGAGTGACTGTTCCCTCCGCCCCTTCCCTGTCAGTTTTGCACAGCTGGGCTGGGACCACTGGATCATAGCTCCTCACCGCTACAACCCACGCTACTGCAAGGGCACCTGTCCCCACCTGCTCCGCTATGACTTCCACGCACCCAACCATGCTGTGGTGCAGAGTTTTGTTCATCAGCTTGTGGATGCCAATGTGCCCCGGCCCTCCTGTGTGCCCTATCGCTACAGCCCCATCAGTGTCCTCACGATTGAGCGCAATGGAGGCATCCTGTACAAGGAGTATGAGAACATGATTGCAGAGTCCTGCACTTGCCGGTAATTTCCACTGCCCCAGCACATCACCCCTGGGCTCTGCATCTTCCTGCAGGTCTGGACTTTAGGGTTTATCTTGCTCTGCCTGGGGCTCACTTGGCTCATCTCCCCTCCCCATGCAGTGCTGCTCAGTGGGGAGGTTTTACAATGACAGTTTTATGTAAATTGTGGGTTTTTAAAGGCAGGAACCTGTGGTGGGGTGGTTGCCCCATGGCATCTGTCCTTCCTGCAGCCCCCATGTTTTGCTGCTGCCTGGTTTTGGTGGGCAGGGGGGCTTGGCCTGATGCTCTCAGATATGAGCTGTGTCCCTAAACAGGAGTACCAAGCTCTTGGGAGGTGGCTGGGAGTCTCCTGGTGGAGGGAGGGTAGAAGTCCAGGTGTCTGTGTTTTGCATCTGACACATTGATGGTGTCAGGATCTGATGTGACCCTGCCTGTGGCATTCCTTCCCAACTCACGTGCACCCCATCCCTATCTAGTCTCAGCTGCAGAGGCATCTCACCAGGCTGAGAATTTGGGCTGGAGCGAGGAAGCCTCTCTCCTCCCCTGCAGTTCTGCTCTGGAAGGGCTGTGAAAAACTGGAGGGACCTGAGCTGCCATCTCTGCTTCCGGTCCTAGAGGCCAAGGCAGCTGCCTGTGCTGGGCTCTGCCTGCTGTTTCCTCTGACACACCTGTTCTTCAGCTCCTTGGCTTGCCCTCTAGCAGGGCTCAGGTCTTGTTCCCAGAGGTCAGATTCCTGTTGCAGATGTCTCTCTACCTTCTTGCACTCTTGCTGTCACACAGGCCTTGGGCTCTGCTGGGCTCCTGGCATGTCCCTGTTTTCAGAAGGGTCAGTCTCACTCTCAGCACCACTGCTGCCTCACTCTATTTCTTGACTGTGAATAAATAAATTGATTGATTTTGCTAAAGACCATCTTGGCCTGTTCTTGCACTGCCCCCAGGGTGCAGCAGGTGCACCCTGGGATAGGTTGCCCTCGGCTGTATCCCTGTGCCCTGCCTTTGTGCTTTCACTGGAGGGGGTGGGTGCGGGGGGGAAATCCCAGCTGGTTCAAGCAGGGCCTATGAGAAGTGCCTCCCCTGGAGCATTGACCTGCCCTAGTGCAGAGGAGACCAGATGTGGCTGCAGGCAGCTGCCTCCATGGGTCTGGGAATGAGAGATGCCCCACATCCCTCTGTATGGGGCAAGTCCTAGGAGACCATGGAAGAGCAATGAGCCAGGTCTCCTGGGGCTGTCACCATGGCCAAGGCATTTCTCTGCTGTTGCTATTGTGGGTAGGTATCTGCAAACAAACCTGACTCTTGCTGGATATGGTGCCCTGTCTGCAGTGCTGGAGCAAAATTTCCATTCTTTGAGCAGCAAGGCATAGGTGGCAGCCATCATCCTTGGCACCAGTGCTGTCACCAGGGTGCTGTTTCTCCACAGCTCATGCTTTTGCCAGGGTCTCCTCTTGCTTGGGGTCCAGCCCCATCTGTTATTGCTGGCCCAAGCTCCATGGGGATGTTTCAGCAGTTTTATTTTTCCCGTGTTTGCTGTTGGATGGGCTGCTGTCAACTCCAATCCCTCCCTTTCCTGCCAGTCTCAAAGTTTCTTTCCCATCCTGGAAGACTGAGAAACCACAGAGCCCCAGGTTCTCTCTTGCCCTTTGTCCCCAGCTAGCCACATCTTGGTGATGAGTGGGGAACATCTGCTTTTTTGGAAGCTCACAGATCTGAGCCCTATCAATCATTAACCATGTTCTGTTGATTCATGCAGACAAGTGATGATAAAAGACATGGAGAGGGGCATGCTCCCAGCCCTGGATACCCCTAGATGCCAGTGCCCCCCCCACCCCCAACCTGCTGCCAGCACCCCTTGGACCAGCTGGGCACCTGGAGATGGGTGAGCACTGGAGTTTGTCACCCCAGCCCCGTGTCCAGTTATGCACTGTGCCAACAGGCTCTTGAGTCTTTTGGGATGGGCCCCTTCCTTGAGTACCCATGGGTGCCTAGGGGCTGCTCCAGCAGCAGGATCACCTCTGTGCTGGTTGTGGGAAAGGTGCTGCCACAGAGATGGAGGAGCAGTGATTCAGGGAAAGATTCACTGTCCCCAGATGACCCCAGCTCTGTGCCTGCATCATTGCTGGGACTGCCAGGCACAGGGTGCAGTGACCCTAGCCTGTTGCCTGGGTGCACCTTGCAGGGATGATCTCTTGCAGATCCTGCAGCTATGTGAGCCCCTTGGGCACAGCCTGGCATTCCATTGGGGACCACAACCCACCCTCAGGTAGGGATTTTGCCTGTGCAGCTGCTGCTAGCCCCTTTCTCTCCCCCAGGCCAGCTCGTGCATCCCTGTTCCCTTCTGCCTTGTTCGAGCTCCTTCCCCTGCCCCAAACCCCACACCGAGGCTTGGCTTTGTTTCCACAGGGTGCCCATTCCCTATCCCTCCTGCTGCCCCTCCTAAGTGGGCATGAACACCTCACACCCCACATCCTGCAGGCTGGCACTGGGCAGAGGGGGGATGTGTCCCATGTGTCCTTGCAGTGCTGGGGTAAATCTAGGCTGGGCACAGTACAGGGGCACCAGGATGGAGATCACCCAGCTGTGGAGAGCAGGTGCTCCCCAGGCACCTTGCCAGGACTGTAGCTGGATGCAAACGGTGATGGCCAGGATCCAGATGCCTTGTGGGTGCCCTGCAGAGATACTGGCAGCCCCCAGCTGGGGCCGTTTCTCTGCCCAGGGCCACTGAAATATTTGTGCAGAGCCATTACCTGAGAGGAGCAGTGCCTGAGAGGAGGCACCTGACAGATGGGGTTTGCAAGACTATGGAAGCCTCAGCACTCAGAATGGCTGACAGGGCCAGTGCAGTCCCCACTACCATCCCCAGGAATCACCATCAGCCTAGCACTACTCCTCTCCCTCCTCTTGCTTCTCTACAGCTCCCTCCAGAGAGGTCTTGGCATGAAGGGCAGGTGCCAGGTGACTCAGGACATTCCTCCCTTCCCCATCTGCCCTTCTGGGTGTTCCAGGAGCCCCAGGGGGTGGAAGGCATGTGGCCCCCCAGATGGCCTGTGCAACACCATTCTAGAGGATGGAGAGCAGCAGACCCCTGGGTGCCCACTGCTGGCACAGCACTCAGTGTGTCATCAGGGCCTGTGGTAATTGGGGACCCCTGCTCATCCCCTGCATCACCCCCTGCCTAGCCTTGTCTGCATGCCTGGGACTCTTGACGTCTCTCATCCCTACAAGCCCTGTGGCCTGCTCCTTGTACTCTGATGTCCCCAGCCATGGGGCCTCACAAGTAACCCAACCCCACCAACTTTGGGAGTTCTCGACTCTAGGACCCCCACCCCTACGTTATTCCTCACTGCCCACCAGAGACCTCCTGTGCCCACAATTGTGGTGTCCTCCAGTTCCAGTGACTCCAGCCTAGGCACCCCCCCAGCAGAGCCCAGATTTGGCCCCCCCATCCAGCTGCCTCCAGCTCAGGGATGCTCTCCCTCTGGACACCCTGGCATAATGCTCTTGGCTGCTCTGCCCCACAGGGCTGGGGGTGTGCCCCACCACAGTATGAGTGCCGACAGCCACTAGCATCCCCAGGAATGTCCACTGCGCACTAGAATCCCCAGAGACCAAGGGACAGCGTGCACTCGCTGCTGGGACAGGACTCTCCAGCAGCCATATGTCCTGTGGGCTGGGCCAGGGGGAGACTGTGCTGCTTAGCTCCCTGGGGCCATGCCGTGGCTGGGCTGCTCCAGATGCTCTGTACAGAAAATAAACCTAATGCACCCTGCCCACATTCAGCACCTTCTTGCCTCTGCCCAGCTGTGCAAAGGCAGATTACATGGATGACAGGGTCATGTGTGCCTCAGAGTCAGGGTGGCACATGGCACCTGCGGGGTCCTGTCTCTCGCCCAACAGCTGCAGAGTCCAATGCAGCACCCACTTGGCCCCCACCTACCCAAAAGGGTCCCCGGGATGAGGCGTGCTGTGGTCTTCAGGAGCCAGCTGTGTGCCCAAATGCTGCTGGTGCACCTGTGTGGGTCCACATCTGTATGATGCACATGTGTCTGCCCGCACCTGTGCATGCAGGTGTATGCAGTGTAAGCCTGTGTGTGCCCATGTGCATGATTGTGTATGTGCATGGGCAGTGTGGCTGTGTGCTTATGCATATGTGTGCTTATAGGTGAGGGTACCTGTGGCTATCCACAGGTTTGCACACCTGTGAACGTACATAGGTGCACAAGTGTGTGTGTATTTCTGTGTGCTATGGACACACAGAAAAGCAAAGCATAGCTGTGTATTTGTGTGTGTGGAAGTATGTGTGCACACGAGTCTGCCTGTTCGTGTGTTCCAGTGCAGGTAGGCGTGTGCACACCTGTAAGTGTGCATGTGTGTGCATGCCCATGCTCCTACGTGCACGTGCATACCTATGGACGTCTCCATGCCTCTGTCCATATGCGTGTCTTTGTGTCTGCACCTAGCTTACGTGTGCGTGTCCGTACAGACGCACACTGGTAACTGTACCTATCGGTGTGTCCGCCTGTGTGTCTGTACAGTCTCACATCAGTACGCGAACACATCCTGCGTCCCTGCGCCACACCACACACCAGTCGGTGTATGTGTTCCACACCGGCACAGGTATCCGTGCGCCCGCGCGTCCGTCCGTGTATGTGATTATCCGTGTGTCCGTCCGGGTGTCTGTCCTTGCAGCCGCGTATCCATACTCAGCGTTGCTCGGCCTTGGCCCGGCAGGGGGCGCCCAAGGCCCCCGCCGCCCCGCCCTCGGGGCCTCCATGTCCTTCAGGTCCTGCCCACTCGGGACTGAGCGCCCCGTGGATCGAAGCGGCCGCCGGCGAGGAGCGCCGGGCGGCGCGGGTGGGGCGGCCGCTCAGGGGCTGTAGCGGTGCTCGGGTAGCGCCGTCGGCGGCAGCGAGCAGGCGGTGCCGCGGGGCGGAGCGGGGCGGGGCTTTGACAGGACCCGTGCCGTCCCGCCGGTGCCGGTTCCCATCCCGTAGCCGCCGTCATGAGGAGCCGGAGCAACTCGGGTGTACGTCTGGACGGCTACGGGCGCCTGGTGCAGCAGACCATCCTCCGCCACCAGGTGCGGACCCTGCCCGGGAATGAGGAGCAGACCCGGGGCCCCGACGCGCCCCGCCGGCCGCTGGGCCAGGGAGTTGTGTGTGAACGGTGCGTCCCCTCCGCAGGACGCGGTGACGGGGCTGCTCCCCGCCAGCGCCGACCACCAGGACGCCTGGGTCCGGGACAACGTGTACAGCATCTTGGCGGTGTGGGGTCTTGGCCTAGCCTACCGCAAGAATGCCGACCGCGACGAGGACAAGGCCAAGGCCTACGAGCTGGAGCAGGTAGGGGGGAGCAGGAGCCGGGGGCGGGGCTGGTGTCACTCGGGGACCGCAGTCACCCCGGTCTGGTCAGCCACAGGTCACAGCTGGGTCAGGGGCAGTGCAGTGAGGACGAGGACGCGGCTCTCCCCCGATACGGGAGGCAATGGGAATGGATGTCAGAGCCTGCTCTTCCCAGACCACACTGGAGCCCAACCAGAGGGTCTAGACCTCTGGCTCTGGGGTGATCTGGGGCCACAGACGTTTTCTCAAGGGCTGAGGAGCCATGTCCTGCAGCCATGCCCTCTGTCCTCCTGCGTAGCATGGCAGCCTGGCCTTGCTGGCAGACCAAGAAATCTTCTCTCTGCTGTCACCCAGGGGCTGTGCAAATGTGAGCAGGGGCTCTGATTACGGACACTGAGCCCCACAAAGGTCAGCGGCCAGCTGATCCTGAGTCAGGGCTTCTCCTGGAGATTAACAAACCTATTTTCCTTGTTCCTGCAGAGCGTGGTGAAGCTGATGCAGGGGCTGCTCCAGTGCATGATGAGACAGGTAGGGGCTGGGGAGTACCTCTGAGTGTCACGTGGTCTCCTTAAAGCCCTGCTGTACCACGGAGGCTGTTGTCCTAGCTCCCCCAGCTCTCCCCAGCCTTCCTTGATGAGCAGAGGGAAGGCTCCCTTCCAGCAAGTCTTGAAATAAGTTCTGAGTGAGCATCTGTCATGGGTGTGATTGAAGTTCCTGAGTTGTGGGCTGGCAGTCAGTGGAGCCTTTGCCAGCTGCTCCCTGTCATGAGGCCTGGCAGGATTCTACATCTCCTCCTCCCTGAGGGCATTTGGGGTAAACCCTTTTCTCTCTGCATGATGCAGCTGTGGCAGTGGGCTGTCCACTGCTGCAGTCCTGTGCTGCGGCAGCATGTGAGCCTGAACTCACTGCCTTCGTGCACAGTGGGGCTCAGCCCAGGGGTTGCGGAATTTCTGCCCTGCCAGGCGTGACTCCATGTGCTCCACTCATGGCATGGGGCAGCCCTTGGCTCAGGAGCTGTCAGTTCTCTCTGTAGACAGGGTTCAATGAATGCCTGCATCTCTTTGCCCTTCTCAAGGTGGACAAGGTAGAGGCCTTCAAGTACAGTCAGAGCACCAGAGACTGCCTGCATGCCAAATATAACACCCACACCTGTGCCACTGTGGTAGGAGACCACGAATGGGGTCACCTACAGATGGATGCTACCTCCCTCTACCTCCTCATGCTTGCACAAATGACAGCCTCAGGTAATGCTGGGGGCTCCCATTGCAGCTTTGAGCATGCTGCTCTTCAGGTTCTTCAGAGTCTCAGTTTGGTTGCAGCGTCCTGGGTACCAAGCTGTTGTGACCCCCACTGTTTCCTTATGCTCACAGTACCTGAGGCGGGTTTGGGCCCCTTGATGTTGGTCTCTCCAAAAGCCCGTTTGTCTGAAGCCCCAGTGCAGCCCAGTAAGGGGTGGGAGTGGAGATGGAGTCAGCTAGGACATAGCTCCCGTTGGGCAGGCGTGAAGTGGGGAGGAATCGTCCCTGGGTTACTGCAGCCCCATTCTGAGTGTGCTTGTGGGCTTGGAGCATAATGTGAATTCTTCCCTCTGCTTTAGGCCTTCACATAATTCACAGCTTGGATGAAGTCAACTTTATCCAGAACCTTGTGTTCTACATCGAAGCTGCCTACAAAACTGCGGTGGGTAGCATGTGCTGGGGAGGAGGGGTGTGCTCCGATGGTGGTGATACTGCACTGGTGTCCAGGAGCAGCTGTGGGTTCCACCTGAGCTGCACCAGCACCTTCTTGAAGCACCATGGATGGGTGGGATTCAAAGGGTTTCTGGGTGTGTTCTGAAACAGTGCCTGCTTCACAGGACTTTGGCATATGGGAGCGTGGGGACAAGACAAACCAGGGCATCACCGAGTTGAATGCCAGTTCTGTTGGCATGGCCAAGGTGAGCTGGGAAGCAATGCTGGCTGGTGGGATGAGGAGCACCAGTGGCCCTGAGCTGCTTTTTGACCGGGCAGGCTGGGCATGTTGAACTGCTGAGGCTCAATGCAGTGATAGGTTCCCCAGGAACCTATTTTCTTGTACACTGGGATAAAACTGTGCCCTTCTAGCCTGGATTTTGCCTGAACCGGGAGTGAAAAGTTAATTGAGGGTGTGTGGCAGAAATGTCCCGGACCCTTTTGATGTCTGGAGATGTCCCATTTTGACCAGAGATGTTCTGCAACCACAGCAGGGTTCAAATTCCTTTAAATTTGGGCAGTGCTTTACACAGAGGGACTAGCATGGAATGAGAGCTCTTACAAATGAACAACAAGGTAAAGGACATGTCTCTTTGTGTCTCACCCTGCTTGCAGGCTGCCCTGGAGGCACTGGATGAGCTGGATCTCTTTGGAGCCAAGGGAGGCCCGCAGTCAGTGATATGGGTGCTGTCAGATGAAGTGCAGCACTGCCAGGTGAGACCCCCTCGGCCATGACACTGTTGCCAGAGGAACTGTCATCCACTGGGTTTGCACTGTTAGCCTGACAGCCTAACCACCTTTCCTTCCCCTTTGCCCAGTCGATCCTCCACTCAATGCTGCCCAGGGCCTCCACATCCAAGGAGGTGGATGCCAGTGTGCTCTCTGTCATCTCCTACCCAGCATTTGCTGTGGAGGACAGCGAGCTGGTAGAAATCACCAAGCAGGAGATTATCACCAAGCTGCAGGTGAGCATCTCTGCCCTTGTCTCACTGTTCCCAGGAGACAGCTGCAGTCCAGACTGCTGTAGCCCTTTTTTTCCCAAAAACATGTTCTGTGGGGAGTTGCTGGGGCATGTCCTGTCCCAGTCTCCATGACCTGTGGCAGGGCTGTGCAAAGAAGCAGCCCTGTGTGCTGTGGCCCCAGGCTGTGATTGTGGCACCTGAGTGCTGGATGAGTGAGGGAGGGGGTGTTTGGCTGAAGGAAACACCCTGCCCCTGCTTCTGCATTGAAAGTACAAGATACCTCACACTGTGCCTTCTGCTCAGCAAATCTTTCCCTCCCTTCCAGGGCCGCTATGGCTGCTGCCGCTTCCTCCGGGATGGATACAGGACTCCCAAAGAGGTGAGGCTCCTCAGCCCTGCTGCCTGGCACAACTTGACTGCCAAGCAGCAGCCCGCCTGGATGCAGCACAAAGGCTGTGTTAGGGAGCACTGGGAAGACAGGAGCCCTGAGAAGCCCCAGGCAGTGTCATGGGTCTGGGCAAGGCTTCCCAAAATGCCAGAGCTTGTTGGAAAGGTGGTATGTCCCGCCCACGCCCATAGCAGATGGCCAGAGACTGGCTTTGCCTGTATCCTTAGACCCGGTGGCGTGTCTTTCTTAGTCTGGTAGAAGGTGGGACCAGTGCCCAGCATGGGAGCCCTGCTGAGGTGGGCTCTTCCAGGGCTGCATCAGCCCTGAGCAAGGTAGCTCTGGAGGTCACGAAGCTAATTCTGTCTCTCCTAGACCAGCAGTCAGCTTGGGTACTGTCAGAATGGCCCTGGGAGCAAGTGGAGAGTTAGCTGCTTTGGGGAGAGAAAACAGGAAATTTTTGTAAGCAGCAGTCTCATTTGTTAACTGCTGAACTAGGAATTGATATTTAGAGGCTCTTAAGTCATCACCAGCTGCTGGGCCTGTAACCTTTGGTCTTGAGTACTTCTGAATGCTTCTCCTTTGCTGCACCTCTGCAGACCTGCCCATAATAGGCAGTATGTGTGGCTGCCTCTCCTCCAGAGCCAGAGAGAAGCAGCAGCATCTCCAATCCACTGTTCCCAGTGCTTATGAGCTTTGACAGCATGCAGAGTTGTGGATTACTTACTTCTGGGGAGCTGTGAGGCATGGAAAGGGCAGCAGGGCCTGCAGAGGCATGCAGCTAGCTGGAGTCAGATGGGATTTTGAAAGCTTATGGCTGGAGTCCAGGTAGAAGATATCTGTTCCTTCTGTCCTCTCTGCCTGAATAGTCTGCTAAGGCCAACACTCTCCCTTCTCTGCAGCAGACAGAGCAGTTAGCAGGGAGGGTTGAAGAAAGGGCACTACACCACACAGAACTGTGGTGGGAGGGCTCTGTGCAAGCAGCTCTTCATCCTGACGGCTTCCCTTGTGTTGGGCTCACAGTGGCACCACATGGCAGGAGGGCCATGAAGGAACCTCTCTGGCCCTGTGTCACCAGGCCAAGCCCTCTCACCTGGCTGGGCCAGGTTGATGATGCTGGAGGAGACAGATGCTGAGAGGCTCAGGCAGAGCAGGCAAGGCAGAGGGGACCCAGCATGGCACAGGGGATGTAGACCCCAGGAAGGGTAAGTCTCTCCATTATCAGTGCAGGGGGCTCAGGAGGGGGTAGTCCAGTGGAGAAAACAGGCTGGAGGTGAAATTGCTTTTCAGTTCTTCCTTGGCCATCTGCAAATAAGGGCTGGGAGGACATTTGAGGCTAGGGTCTCACAGGGAGGAGAAGCCCTGTCAGTTTGAGGGGATCTTGTCACATACCACCTCCCTTGATGTCACTTACAGGACCCCAAACGCCTCTACTATGAACCTGCTGAGCTGAAGCTGTTTGAGAACATTGAGTGTGAGTGGCCTCTCTTCTGGGCATACTTGATGATTGATGGGATTTTCAGTGGAAACATGGAGCAGGTAAGAGAGGTGAGACCTGCTGGGCAAGTGGAAAAAAGTCCCTGGCAGGAGAAGTGTGTGGAGGAAGGAAGCAGGTAGCTGGCAGCAGATTTCCTCTCCTCTCTTCAGGTGCAGGAGTACCGGGAAGCCCTTGAAGGGGTTCTTATCAAGGGGAAGAATGGGGTACACCTGCTGCCAGAGCTCTACAGTGTCCCACCAGATAAGGTGAGTGAACCTGAGCTATGGTGGAAAGCAGGAGTGTCTTACAGAATCACAGGATATTCTGAGTTGGAAGGGACCCACAAGGATCATGAAAGTCCAGTGCTGAAACTCCTGGTCTTATTATCAGATAATTAAGTTTTAAGTTTTAACCCAAATTGTTAGTGAAGGAGCACACGTAGTGCATGGAAACCCCATGTATAGAAAGGATGGCTTGGAGCTGTTATGAAACTGTGATAAAAATTGGGGTTTTTTTCCCAAAGCATTTCTTGTTCCCACACACAAGAGTTCTTTGCTGACAGTCTGCTTGCTCAGAGACTGAGTGCTCTGAGAGCTCAGGACAAGCAGACCTGGCCTGAGTAGGTGGTGCTGAGCTCCAGATCAGTGGTGAGGGAATTTGTGTGGGCCTGGGCTAAGAGCAGTAGCCTCCTGATGCTCAGGTTATCCAGGAGAGATTTGCTCCTCACCAGTATCAGAAAGCATCTCTGGGTGCTCCTGGGGCATGCCAGCTCTAGTGGGATGGCCTGAGCTGAGAAACCAAACATGGCTTGAGCAGCTGCTCTGTTGTCTGACACAGATGCCCGGGGAAGTCATAGTAAGAGAGGAGGAATGTAACCTGGCTCTGTGACAAATGCTGTTGTCAGGCCTTGTTTTAAGCCTTGAACTGCTGGACTTCAAGACGCAGTGAGGATGCTTCCTTCAGCATCCTGTGTCTATAGATCCCTTCTTGACCTCCTGACTTGTCTTCCAGGTGGATGAAGAATACAGGAATCCACACACTGTGGATAGGATACCCATGGGCAAGCTGCCACACATGTGGGGACAGTCCCTCTACATCCTGGGTTGCCTGATGGCTGAGGTAGGGTCACCCTGGGTGCTGGGGAGGGCTGTGGGACCAGGCTCTGAGCTGGGAAGGTGCAGATGCTGCCACCCACCATGGGGAAGTTGTCACCTCCATCCCCCAGGACCTCTTAAAGGTGAGTTGTCCATAGGCATCATCCATTCTACCCTACCCATAAAATGTTAATCTCTTTATTCCTTTTTTTCCACAGGGGTTTCTAGCTCCTGGTGAAATAGATCCCCTCAACCGCCGTTTCGCGACTGTCCCTAAACCTGATGTGGTGGTCCAAGGTGAGGGAAAGGAACCAGTCCCAAACGCCTGAGTCTGGCAGGTGGGGAGGACTCTGGCTGGGCAGAATTCAGAGGTGCCTCTGGGGTGACTCTGCTTGCTGGGTTGCTGCCAATACAGCCCAGTCTCAGCCCTTGCAAGGCAGGTGGAAGATGGGGTGCAAGTCCTTCCGTTTCATCCTGTGTTGACCCACAAAACTATCATCTGCTGCAGCCTCCTCTGCAGAGAGGTTGAAAATTGTCTTCCTGCCACTTGGTGAGGAAGACTTGTGTATATAGAGTGTTAGGAGGAGCAAAGCAGACTTCTGCAGTGGGAACTGGTTCCCAAGGGACCCCCAGACAGCTTCTTCTCTGTGGTGTGGTGCCTTGTATGTGTCCCCAAAGGCATGGGGCAGTGTTGTCACACACCCTTGTGCCTCTGTTGCACCGAGACTGTCTTCCATCCACAGTGTGTATCCTGGCTGAAACAGAGGAGATCAAGGCAATCCTGCAGAAGGAAGGCATTAACGTGGAGACTGTGGCCGACGTCTACCCCATCAGAGTGCAGCCTGCTCGCATCCTCAGCCACATCTATGCCCGGCTGGGTGAGCTGGGCTCCCTGCTCCTGCAGCAATTGGGGTGCAGAAGGCTCTGTCTCACGCCTGGCACTCCTGCTCATAGACAGTCATGTCCTGCTCTCTGCTTGGCTGATGAGGATTCTGCTGCCCCTTTCTAGGCCTGATAACGCCACTGATGCCAAAGGGGAACAAAGTGGCAGACAGTGCTGTTTAGTGTGATTGTGACAGGAATAGAGCTTTGGCTTGCAGTTGCACAGTCACCCCAGGAAGAGACAAGAGACTGATAGATGTTGAACCTCATGTGGGCAGGAGTTGTCTTCTGTTCCTGTATTCAGATCTGGACAGGGTAGGCTAGCCAGACCCCAGGAAGCATCCTCTGGCTGTCCCTGGCAAAGAGGGCCCAGAGCTCAGGCAGTATGGCTGTTGTTGGTGGGTGGGCTGGGCTGAGTGTGAAGGGAGGATAAGCTCACCTCTGCATGCTTGCTCCTTGATGCTGCAAACCCTTGGGCATGGGGTTTGTTTTGCAGGAGCCAGAGATTTAGCCTGGGCCAAAGGAGACACCTGATCTGCTGTGATTTAATTTGGCAGCTAATTTAGGCCACCAAAAGGCCAAGTGTGACATGGGCAGGGGGAGCAGCCTGGCAGCTGCCAGAGCTGACAAGCAAGGGGTAATGCTGTTGCTGCACCATCCTGGGCATTGGGAGTCATCCAGGAGCAATTGGAATGCTGATAGAGCTGTCAGCTTAGGGGGCCCAGCCCTATGCAGATGGGCACCCCTAGCCATCTTCGGACGTGCCCAAAGACCAGAAGCTGTGACACTGCAGAAGTCAGGACAGGCTGTGTGTCACTGTTTCACCATGTCTCTACCCCTCTGGGCAGGTCTGGGGACAGAATTACTGTCCCTTAGAACTGTACCAGCTTGACACACAGTTCTGGGATATCCCAACTTCAAACCAGCATTTCGCTGCTGGCTGGTAACAAGATGCTTGGCGCTACTTGCTGCTGCAGCCCTTTCATGAGAAGGCTTGTACTAAAAACTCCTCTCCCTGCCTTCCCAGGCCGCAACAAGCAGATGTGCCTTACTGGACGGCCCTATCGGCATATGGGTGTCCTTGGGACCTCCAAGCTCTACAAAATCAGGAAGAGCATCTTTACCTTTACCCCACAGGTGAGTGACATTGCAGAGGCTCATTCCTAGCTATTCTGTGATATGAAGCTGGGCAGGAAGTTTCTTCAATGGCTGGGTACTCGTTCTAAGATACACGCTCTAAACAGCCTGGGAGTGTGGAGTAGTCCAACTCTGTGGCATGAGGCAGCACAGTTGGTGGTCCTGGCTGTGTGGATGTTGGGACAGCTTGAGCCTTTTAATGATCAGTATTGGATGAAAATCTCTGCTCACCCTGACGAGGACACCAGGAGGAGGCTGATGGCAGGCCAGGGACGTGTGTCCAGTGAATGAGCAGTAATCCAAACCTAGCACTATGGGGAGTGCATATTCACTTGAAACAGGCACAACATGGACTCACTGTGTGGGGCTGGATGCTGTTGCTGCTGAGCTATGGTGTTAGTTATGTCCCCCTAGTTGTTAGTGGCCAGTAGCTGCCCTGGGGTTTGAGGGTCCCTTGCTGGGCTGTACTAGCTGATGCCAAGTAAGGGATGAGCTGTTAGTGCAAAGGCACGTGCCCTCTGGGGGCCCAGCATGGCTAGCTTGACTGTGTGCCTGTGGGAAGACATAGGTGGCACCATAAGGACCTAGTGACTACATGTAGGGCTGATCATGTCTCTTGCTGTCCTCACAGTTCATAGACCAGCAGCAGTTCTACCTGGCTCTTGACAACAAGATGATTGTGGAGATGCTGAGGACGGACCTCTCCTACCTGTGCAGCCGGTGGAGGATGACTGGGCGACCAACCATCACCTTCCCCATCTCCCACACCATGCTCGGTATAGATGCTCCAGCGTGACAAGACATTTGCTTAGAGCAGCCCTGGGAAATGGCTCTGCAGGAGGAAGGGGGTGGGCAAATATGTGGCCATCTCAATAACAGGGACATGGTGAGGCTGGAGCAGCCAGTAGTGTCCTGTGCAGAGCTTACTGCTCAGAGGAGCCGTGTTGAGTGGGCAGCTGGCTGGCAGCTAACAGGGTTGTCTGTCAGGCACTGGTACCTGCAGCTCAAGGGCTGTTTGCTGGCACAGACGTATTCAGGCTCCAGGCAAATAGCCTTGTGGGAAGGCCTTTTGGGAGCAAGACCAAAACCACAATTTCTCTGTAGAAGTGTTCTTGGTGCTCTTTCTGTGTCTTGACTCTTCCCTAAGACTGAGCACCTGCTGAAGGCTTTCCTAGTCAACAGAGAGGGGAAAACAGTAAACCAGAAGGAGCAAAGGCACAGAGTAGAACTGGCTTGCCTGCAGCAGCTCACAGGTTCCCTATGAGCCTGGTGCAGGAAAGTGACTTTGTTCTGCTCTAAGGTCTTTCTGTCTCTCCTAGTGTATTTAAAATCCCCTTAATTTCTCGAGTGTGCCTTTTGCTGTGGTGTCTCCTGGCTTCGACAGCAGCCCACTCCTCTGCTTCCTTATGTGCAAGGCAGAGACAGAGCAGGGGGCTGTTAGGGGCTGCTGTCTGGTACTGTCTGCTTCAGCCAAAGGTGAAATCCGTGGAGCCTGGAGTGCATCCTGGCATGGTTTTCCTTGAATCCAGCCTGGACAATTTCCCTTTTTGGGTGGTGCTTTTGGTACCATAGCCTGACCACATACCCCAGAGTAAGGGTCTGGCCATGGTGCTTTGGGTGTCTGAATGCTCACCTAGTCCTGGGTTACATTCTGGGGGTGAGTTTGAGCATGAGGGCCTGACTGCCTGTGCATCTTCCACACAGATGAAACCAGCAGCAGTGTGCATCCCACGGTGCTGGCAATGCTGCAGAAGCTGCAGGATGGGTATTTTGGTGGAGCAAGGTGAGTGCAGCTTCCTGCAGTGCAGTAGGGAGAGGGCTCATGGCCTCCAAGAGCCTGGTTATGAGGATACCTGCTGGGCAGAGCATAGGGTGTGGGGGAGCAAGCTGGGGAAGATACCCTGGGGTGTGCTAGGCTATCAGTGTCCCCTAGGGCTACAATCCCAATAGAGGAGATGAAAGAGAGGACATGGCTCTTCATGTCATCAAATCCATGGCTACAGGATTTCTCTAATAGCTTTTGGGCAGCCCTTCCATGCCCACCCACAGCTGAAAGAGTTGCAGGCAGCTAAAGTAGACACCAGTGTGTGAATGCTCCTGGTGAACATGTCTCTCCCCATCAAAGGGCAGGAGCCAGGAGGTAAAGCCAAGGGTATCACCTCCCCTTTCCTCTCCATGTGACCTTCCTATCTCTTGCCCAGAATTCAGACTGGTAAATTGTCGGAGTTCCTGACAACATCATGCCGAACGCACCTCAGCTTTATGGACCCTGGGCCAGAGGGTAAGGTCTTTGCCATGAGTTACAGGCTCAGCAGTGACAGCTTTGAGAAGCTAGACACTTAGGAGTGGCTGCATGGCTTGCAGATAGCAGAGGATGGTAAGGGAGAACAGGCCAGTCAGTGCTGTGGGGTGGCAAATGCCTAACTCATCCTTACAACCATAACGCCCAACCTCCCTGCCAGCATACACTGCTGTGTTCTTCATGTGCTTGGGTTTTCACCATGTTCCCATCTGGCTCTCTGTCAACCTTGTCTGGAATGAGCAGCTCTGACCTTCATAAGCTGCTATGTGGAGAAGAGATAAAGGATTGGCAGCCTGCCTCAGCTTGGGAGATGTGGCTGAGGGTCTTTGAGGCATAAATGGCAGCGCAGAAGGTGATAGCACAGTGACCAAGGTGGTGGGGAAGAGCCACCTAATTAATCTCTGTTTTTTCCCAAAGCCTTTGCCCCTCCCCTTGGCAGAGCTACTCCCGTGAGTGCCAAATGGAAGCCTCACTGCTGTATAGAGAGTACCTGAGAATGCTTTGGCCCATCACAGCATAAGGGACCCCCACCTTGTGCTGGGACCATGCAGGGTGCAAGTTTTGCTGTTCCCCTTTCAAGCAGGCCTCCGGACATCTCCTGTGTGACCTAGCACTGGTCATCATCAGCCTTCCCACTATCTGTTTTACCTCTGCAGCTCCTGCAGCCAGTGAATGCACTGCTGGGACTCTGAATGCTCATTTTTCTTGCCCTTCTCTCACTTCATCTGCAGCCTCCTTACAGGCTGCATCAGGGTTTGTCCAAGGTGTCTGCTTTGCCTCCCAGCTCCAGTGGGAGGATCTGCCTGGCCTTTCAACAGCATCTCAAAGATGCTAAATTTTAGATTTCCTGTGGTCAGATGCTGCAGCCAGGTTAATGTTCTCAAGGGTGGTGCTTAGAGGATTTTTCCAGCCTAGCCTTCAGGCACTGTCACAAGCCATGCTGTTGAGGGGTGGAAAGGGGATGCCATGCTGCTTCAGGTGCAGTCAGCAGCTTGTCTCCTGGGCCCAACAGATCTCTGAGCTTGCCAGTTGGAGAGCGGCATAACTTTGCCCTGGCCCACTGTTTGTGCATTGACATCTGTGTTTTATCTGGGGCAGTTCCCCCCCGGGGGCATCCCCTCACTTTTATCTCCTGACTGAGCAGAGACCTGGCCTCTGAGCACCATCTTCCATGTTGCTGTTAGTGCATGGTGCCTCTGGTGATCCTGATGTGGTGTTGGGAGCTGCTTGAAGCTGGGCAAAGAGCAAGGCAGGAACCATAACTCTTCCTGTAACTCCAACTTACAATTAACTGTTGCAAACCCACCTTGCCTTGCTCCCTTGCTGGAGTCCTGCTTGGAAGATGCCCTTGCTGTGCTTGGGTGCTTCTAAGTGGTCTCTGCTTGGACAAGCTGCCTCTGGCTGTACCTCCCCACTTCTTCCCTGGAGAGAAGGAGTGTGAGGGTTTTCCTGCAGGGTTTGAGTGGGACGTTCCTGTCCTTGCACAGGCTTGGATCAGAGACATGCTGCAGCAACATGCTGTTGCTTCCTTTGTCAACGTGGGACATGGAGAGAGGCCCAGTTTAGGGCAGGCAGTGTCCTAGGCAGGAGTCATGCAGGAACAGGGGTGCTTTGTGTGTCTGGCTGCTGGCACTGTCCATTAGTCTACCTGGCTGCCAGCACTGGCCCTACATTGTCACTTTGTGCAGCCAGCAAAGCTTTCTCTTACAGGTGGGAGCTCTCTGGGCCTTTGGTGCTATGACTCAAAGTGGCTGAACTCCTGCTCTGCTGCTTTCCCTTCCAGAGGACACCGACGATGAGGTTGCTCAGTATCTGGATCACCTGCTGCAGCGCACGACTCCGCAGTCAAACCTGCCTCCGACCACCCAGCGGGGAGGGCTGAGCCGCTTCAGGGCTGCTGTCCACACCACCCGTGACCTCATGTCCCTGGCATCCAAGGCCAAGGACCTGCATGTCCAGAGTGAGTAACTCCAACACCTTCCACATCTTCCCTTGAGCCCAGGGGTGAGGTTGAAGTGCTTTGGGAGCTCTCACAGCTGTATGATGCTGGGGTTCCCGTGGGTTTCAGAGAAACTAAGCCTTTACCTGGGCAAAGGCACTTTATGTCCATCACGTTAGTCCTGGCCATGGAGTGTCTTGGAGTTGGTGCCTGGGCAGCCCCATGAAAACTCAATAAAGGATGGCAGCTCCCTGCGGTGTTCCTCTGAATGGGTGGACAGGGGCTCCTTCTCCCATAGCCAACTTCTCTGCAAGGACTGGTTGGGGAGCAGTGTCAGTGTCTGAGGTAGTTTGGGGCACAGTAGTGGTGACTGGGGCTAGACGTGTCTCTGCCAACCTGTGGGGTTTTTTTTAGATGTTGGGATGTATGTCCCCAGCAGGATCTTCCAGGCATCGCAGCAGTCAGTTAAGCTTCTGAGTTCACTCCACCAGCATGACTTGGATGGCAAGGTGAGTTCTGTCTCTCCCAGACTGAGCTATCCTTTCAGCTATAGCCAGAGTGTCCTTGCAAGATTGCAAGGGGAAGTCCTGTTGTTTGGTGAGGGAGAATATGCATGGGTCCATTTGGTGCAGGGTGCTGGTAATGCTAATCATCAGCACAGGTCTCCCTTCCTCCAGAGCCACGCACTCTATGCAGAGATGAACTTGCCATGTGATGAGGATGGAAATGTGGACTGCAAGGCACTGGTGGACCAGCTGCGCATCTGCCCCACGCTGCAGGAACAAGCAGACATCCTTTACATGCTCCACATCCTCAAGTAGGATGATCTCTGTGTCCTGAGGGCTCACTGTGTATAGAGGGGTTTGGCACAGCCCAGGGGGCCTGCCAGGGAGCTGGGACAGACAAATTGCTGGACATAACACAGCACCTCCTTCATCTTCACAGGGGACCCGAGTGGCACACAGGGCTTGATAGTGAGCCTGGCCCCACCATCAAGGAGCTCCTCACTGAGTTGTATGTGCGGGTGGGGGAGACACGCCAGTGGGCCCTGATTCGCTACATCTCTGGTATCCTCAAGAAGAAAGCTGAAGCTCTGGATGAGGTAACAGCTGTACAGCCAGCCTCTAACAGGCTGAGGTCTGTCAGGGAGGAGGCAGCAGAGTGAGCAGGAGAACCATGGCTGCATCGGCTCTGTCTCCCTCTGCCTTGTGCTGAGCCCCCAAACCCTCAGCTGTTGACAGCAGCTGCCTTTCTGTCCCCAGGCCTGTACTGACCTCCTGTCTCACCAGAAACACTTGACAGTGGGGCTGCCCCCAGAGCCGCGTGAGAAGACAATCTCCACGTGAGTGTGGCACCTCTCTCTCCCGAAGCATGCTGGGCTGGGTCTGGATGTGAGCCTGCTGCTCTGGGGTCCATGGGCACGAGTGGTCCTGGGCGGCTGTCCCCAGCCTATATCTCTTCTCTTGGGGCTGTACAGACTGGGGGTATGCAAAGTTTGCTCTGCTGCCTCTCACCTGCTCTGCTGTTTGTCCACACCCCAGCCCGATCCCCTATGAGGAACTTGTTCACCTTATTGATGAAGCCAGTGAGAAGAACCTCAGTGTGTCTATCCTTACCCAGGTGAGGGGCCGGGGTGTCAGGGGAGCCTAAAGCTGACTATCTGCCCTGGTGAGCAGCAGTGAGGTGATCTGCCTTTGTCCCTCTAGGAGATCATGGTGTACTTAGCCATGTACATACGCACACAGCCTGCACTGTTTGCTGAGATGTTCCGCATCCGCATTGGGCTCATCATCCAGGTGATGGCAACAGAGCTGGCACACTCCCTGCGTTGTTCAGGTACATGTGGCAGAGACAACACCCTTGCTGGGGTAGGTGCTGTGATGCTTGGGGCTCTGTCAGCCAGAAAGCAGTACTGTTAAAAGTGGGCAGCTCAGGCTAGGACAAGACCCTGCATGGAAGTGCCAGTGTCTGCAGCTGGACATGTTCTTGAACAGTACAAACAAGTGATTGCACTGCAGTCTCCATCCCAGCATGTGTTGGGCTGGCCATGGGAAGAGTCCATGTTAAAGGCAACACCAGGAGCCTAGTGTATGTCCTTGCCGGATGAGCTCCTGTACCAGTGCTCCCCCTGGTCACAGGATGGCATGCAGGGTAGAAATGTCCTAGGAGGACTGTGAGGTAGGCTACAAAATCACAGTTCTCTTCTTTCCAGCTGGAGAAGCCACGGAGAACCTAATGAATCTCAGCCCATCAGACATGAAGAGTCTCCTCTACCACATCCTTTCTGGCAAGGAGTTTGGGGTGGAAAGGAGTGGTGAGTTGCAGCAGAGAGCATCTCGGGGCAAAGCTGAGTGCACAGCATGGCCAGATCTACGTGTTCCTACCTTTGAGCGCTGTCCCTGTTCTCCCCCATGTTCAGCACAGATGCTTCAGTACTGGAGGGGTCCAGCAGGAAGTTCTGCCTTTCATAAGGATGAGGCTGAGTGATTTCTGGGATCAGTCCCGAATCTCATGGCTATTTGAGTTTTGCTTAGTTTGACACTTGACCTGGTTGGATCTAAATTGAAGCAGTTCTGTACTGTGCTCATGGATCTGTGATGCTATCATGTTTGAGGGCAAGGTCATGCAGAGGTCCCAGTGCCCGGGCAGCAATGAGGGACGAGGGATGGCCATGCCTTGAGCAATGTTGCCCACTCTAGACCTCTCTTCCCCACCAGTGCATTCAGTGGACTCGTCGCTCACCACTGCTGTCTCCATCTGTGACATGGAAGCTGTCGGGACCACCAGGCCTGAGCGCACTGGCCTCGTCAGGCTGAAAAGTGAAATCAAACAGGTGAGGGCAGGTGGTGCAGGCCACTCACGACAGGTCTTGTGGGTGAAAACCAGCTACAAACCAGACAGAGCTGATGGAAGAGTGGGAGACACAGATGCTTCCAGGAGCTAATTTTGTCTGCAGTTCTGTCCTGAGGGGAAAGTTGGGGTGAATCTGGTAGTGGGTAGGGGTTGCTCTGGCAATTCAGTGGGAGCACAGGGGTGCTTGAGAAGGTGCAGGGGTGAGGAGGACCATGTGGTGTCCCAGGTGTGGCCAGCATCTTGGTGGGCATCTTCCAACAGCAGAACTTTCATTTTGTTCTCTTGCAGCAACTGGATAAACGTAGGCAGTCTCTGCCTGGGAGTAAGGTGAAGCCTCCCTGGTCCTGCAGCCTCAGCTTTTGCCCCTCATGCCATGCACCAGGGCAGCTTCCCTGCATGCACAAGTCAATAAGGTTCCCTCAGCTACTGCAACAATGAGTTGGCTTCCCCTCTAAGCAACTGCCATTATAGCCAGCTGGGAGCTGTGCTCAAATACATTCCATTATACCCACAAAATCTGTTGAGCAGGATGGCTTGATGCTGCCAGTGCCATGACCAGTAGTGACTCTGCTGGACAGTTCACTGGGTCCTGCCTGCAGCTTCCCCAGCTATTTCTTCTCTGGGGAAGGAGGTCTGTGGTCAGCTACAAATGTCAATGACCTCCTCTTGTGCCTATGTCCAGGAGGAGTCCTGAGCTCTAGAACATGTCTTGTCATCAAAGAGACAGAGGACAGAGCTTGCTGGGGCCAGGCTGATGCAGCAGCTAGGGCCAACTTGCTGCAGTGTGAAACCTGACATCACACAGGGTTGTCTATGGGCAGTGACCTTCCTACTGGTCCTTCTGTCTGCTCAAGACTAAATCCCTGCCCATACGAGCAAGCCAGCAGAGCAGTAGCAGTCCTATCCCTGTGTGCAGGCCAGTGCAAACCCACTGCTGCTGTGGCTCTGGCATGTGCAGCCCTCTGCAGCTTTCCTTTCAAAACTCCCTCTGTCTCCAGCCAGCCCTGGCCCTGGGGTAACTGCCCTGGCACCTGACCGTGATCTGTGCTGCTGCTGCTCTGTTTGCTGTGACTGCTGCCCTGCTCTGGCATGATCTCATTTCCATCTCTCCCTTTCTCCTTCAGCCCATCAGTTTGCAGTCCGGAGACACCACCCTCAGGTCCTCTCTGGTAACCTATGTTTGTTGGCTGCACATATGGGGTCTGTCTTGTTTGTGGTTGCAGGAAGGAGCTGTGCTCTGGGGGATGCTACAGGGAGCTGGGGCTGCAAGGTGGGCTTTGCTGGGGGCAGGGGGTAGCAGCTCTGTCTTGGGAATGAGGCTGGAGAACTTCAAACAACAAACTCTTGAGCAGCAGCAGGCTGCATTCCTGTGGGATATTTAACTTTGCAGCAGTCTCTGTGGTTCTTGTTTTGTCTGGCCAGTCTGCTGGGCACACAGAGCTGCTGGGCAAGGACTCCTTTTCAAGGATGCTAGAAGACCAGGGCACTACGGACAGCCGGCAGGGCCAGTGGCAGCGGAGGCGCCGGCTGGATGGGGCCCTTAACCGTGTCCCTGTGGGCTTCTACCAGAAGGTCTGGAAGGTCCTGCAGAAGGTGAGTTAGACTGGTGCCTCTCCATGCATGTGAGCCTCTGGTCCCAGGCACCAGCCTTGCCAAGGGGACTTAGGCACTCCGGGCTGGTCCCTGATGTTGTGTAGATATATGCTTCAGGGACAAGGCCTGCAGCTGACCTTGGAAAGCTGTAGAAGACGTGCACTTGCCTTGTAGTCTTGTAGGACGTGCCTCAGCCTGTACCTTGCAGAGGGGAACTGCTCAGGTGCTTCATGCATCAAGCAGACAAATGCATGGCTGGAGCCACAGCTGAAGGTGATCTGGGCACAGCTGATCCTCAGCATGGTGAGCCAGGGAGCAGAGCCCCATGCAGGGGGCTCTGGCTGATGCTGAACTGATGGCAAAGGAGTGATGCTATATGGAGTCAGGAGGCGGCGCTGAGGTGTATGGGCAGCATGCACCAGTGCTCAAGTGGGAGCAAGTTCGTGGGCTGGACCTATGTATCTTAGCATGATGCTTCTCCAAGCCGTAACCATGATCTCTCCTTCTTGTTCTGCAGTGCCATGGTCTCTCTGTGGAGGGCTTTGTTCTTCCCTCCTCAACAACCAGAGAGGTAGGAGGTTCATGTGAATGGGGGATGGGGCACATGGGTTGCTGTGTGCTGGTTACCCTGGGTGATTGCCCAGCATAGCTCAGGAGTTCAGCAGGTGATACAGTGCTTTAGGTACACTTCTTTCTACCTCCTCACAGATGACCCCAGGGGAAATGAAGTTTGCTGTGCATGTGGAATCTGTCCTCAACCGTGTGCCCCAGCCAGAGTACAGGCAGCTGCTGGTGGAAGCTATCTTAGTGCTCACCATGCTGGTGGACATGGAGGTGCACACCATTGGTGGTATCATAGCTGTGGAAAAGATCTTGCACATAGCAAATGACCTCTTCTATGAGGAGCAGGTAGGGGCCAGGCCTCACCCAGGGCTGCTGGCTACATTCCCCGTACCTGTGCAGGGCTCACCCACTTGGAGAGCCCTGTGTGTTTTCCCTGTTGTGTTCATGGGGCACAGCAAAGCAATAGTGTCTTCCTCCCACTCCTCATCATCAATGTGTCACACTGAGTGCAACAGAAAATACTTGGGATGGATACTGATAATGGGATTGCCCTTTTTCCTAATGATGTCTCTCTGCTTCTCTGTCCAAAATCCAGAAAGCCTTGGGTGCTGATGAGCACATGCTGGAGAGGGATCCTTCGACAGGCATCTGCAGCCTGCTGTATGACAGTGCACCAAGCGGCCGGTTTGGCACCATGACCTACCTGTCCAAGTCGGTGGCCTTGTATGTGTACGACTTTCTGCCCACAGATGGCTGCTCCATGCAGTAGCTCTTGCAGCTCCTCACTGGGTTGCGGGTGCTCTGGGATGGTTGTTTCATACAGCTTGTAAAGATGAACACTAGGTTAGTTTGCAAGGCAGTCTGCATCTCTCCTCCCAGCCCTGGCCTCTTGGTGGGTGAGCAGCCCTCTGAGGAACTCCACAGGAGGCATGGTGTCCTAAGCTGACGTGTGCCTGTGTGGCCTGCAGAGCAAAGGAAAGGCTGAGCTTTGAAGCGTGCTTGTGTTAGAAGGTTCTGTCTGCATGACTCCTCCTGATTCATCATCCCTGGAAAGACCTCTGTTTGAGGAAGTTGGAAAGGGTTCCCCTGACCAGACTCTTGTGCTCGGCATTACAATGCTCTCTGACCAGCTCAAACTCTCCCTGTCTCTAACAGGTTTGCAGTTTTTAACCTCTTCTGTGCTGCTTATTATTCCAAATCTGCAGGATTTATGCTAGTGCAGGCTGAGGCTCTTGCTCTTCCTGCTGCTGATGGAAAAGTTTTGCTAGAGGAATAGGGGATGGTGCCTGAGCCTTTCTCCCAGCACATCCAAAATCAATATGGTCCAGCCCAGCCACAGCTGTGCTGCTTGGTAGCAGGCAGCCCATCATCCGCTGCTGGGTGTCCTGTGTGCAGAGCTGGGGAGGCTATGGTAGCCAGGATCCCTTTTACCTCCAAGTTGCTAGTACAGGACTTCTGGCTAGCTGGGACATGCCAGTGGCAGCCCTTATGTGCCATCTACTCTATCCCTGGCAGTGGTTCTAGTGGCCAAGTGACAGATTCCTGAGTTCTCATGCCCTGTGTAGCAGCTCTGAGCTGGCTACTCAGTGTTACCTCTGCAATCAAAACCATGCTTTTAATGCTCATCTCTGGCTTCTGCTCCATCTCCCACAGCCTGGCACAGAGAAGGATGGGGATATAGCAGATCCCTGCTCTAATCTACCATGCAGGTCAGCCCTCACTCAGGATGGTGCGGTTGGACTAATGAGGATCAGGCACACATGCCACAAAGTGGTTTTAGGAAGTGGGGTTCCCTTTTGGCTCCCTAGTTCACCTCCCTAAGACTTCAGGTGTGCTCCAGTACACTCAGCATGTTGAGCAACAGGCCAAGAACTCTCACTTGCACCCCCTGACCTTGCAATGTCCCACGGCTTGTCACAGGCCAGCCTGATATCATCTATGTCCCCCTCCAAGACTGGTTTACAGCTGTCTGTGAGCAAAGCTCTGAGCAAAGATCCTCTTTCCCTTTGGGAAAGGTTGATCCCATCTAACCACAGCATGCTTTGTTAGAAAAAGCATTAAAAAACCTGAAATTGTGGCAGTGACATCGGCCACCAAGCCATATATTCAGCAGACTGAGTCCATCTCTTTCAATGTCACTGACCACAACTGGAAGGACAGAGGAAAGAAACTGTGTTCCAGAATCCCTTACCAACCATCCCCAGGCCCTGAAGTCTCCTTTGATTGCCCTTGGACTGGGTGTTGCAGTTTCATTGCCACCCACATGGAAGAGCAGCAGTGGATAACAGTCTGAAGCTGAACCTGGCTGGGAAGTGTCCTAGTGCTGTGCTTAACCTGGGCCCCAGGAAGGCAGTAGACTTCCCTAAGAGGACTGTCTGTGTGGCACATTGGACCCTCAGAAAGGAGTCACCTACAACTGTAACTCATCTTTCTTGTAGAGGTGGACATGGTCTGGGGGTATCACAGCCATGGCAACACCTCTGGTGTAGATGGACTAACATCCGATCATCCATTGCCTGGCCTTCCACAGGAGAGATTCATACCTGCTGTACAGAGGCATGTGGGGAAGCAAGGTGGGCAAGGAGGGGGTTTGCCTCCACCCACTCCTTTTAAGTTACTGCTTTCACCTGGCAAGGGAGCATACAGGATCCCCTTGAACCTGTGTATTCTGGGGTGGCTGTTCCCCTGTCAGGCAGGGCAGGGCCTGGTTCTACGAGTCTTTCTCAGACTCCCTTATGCCCCTTAATCTTTCTACATCCTCTCATAGCTGAGCCCCGAGGGTGGGCAGATCTTGGCCACACTGAACACAGTTGTTCTCACCACTGCCTTGCTTCCCAGTGAAAGGCTCTGGCAGTCCCTGCACCCAGAGGCTTGGATGGCTGTGTGGTTTCACGGGAGCTCTGTCTGAGGAGCCACATACACTCTAGGAAGCACAGAAGATGTGGATTTTGCCAGGTAGATGTCACAGCCTGAGCTCCTTCTGAGAGGGTGATGGACAGCAGCTGTACTTTTCTCTCGAGCTGGCAGGGTGATGGTGCCCGAGTCATGCGCCGCTCTCAGCCCACGTAGCCTGTGGTGCACCCTGGGCTGGCTGTAGTGCAGGAGTGGCTGCCAGGCAAAAGTCGGCCACTCCACTGTGGATATGGCTGGCTCCGAAGCCAGATGTTTTCCTCTGTGCCTGCCTGTGTTTTTTGATGTCCAGGTTGGTTTGGCCTCAAAGCCAGGTGGTCTCTTGGGGCAGAAGCTCTTCTGTACATGTGGTTGTAGGGAAGATCACGCTATAAAAAGCCAGTGTCCATAAAGGAGACAGAGGAGTCCTGCAACTTTATTCAAATAAAGGGAGAGAGTCCACTGGGACATCAGCCTGTGGGATATTCTCTCTCTAGGTTTCAGAAAGTGCAGCTTCCTTTTATCTTAAACTCCCAGGTGCTTGTTGCCCTCCTCCTTAGCCCATTTGCTGAGATACTGGGAAGGTACAGCCTTCCCAAACGGTCTACCACATATTCCCCCCTCGAGCCTGTCATTTTCCCCCAAAGTTCAGAAACTCAGGCTCGTGTGGACCCATTTGTCTGTTTCAGGAATCAAACTGTCTGCGTTTTGTTGCAAACCTGTGGCTTGAAGTGGGTAAAAACATTAAGACCCATTTCTAAGACGTTAACACCCGTACCCTCACCCTTGGAATTGTTTGTAAAGACATTAGCACACATCTTTCTTATCATGGCTAATCCCTCCCTTGCTGATCCCTGCTCCAGTCAGGGGAGCCTTAAAGGGCCCGAGCCCCTGCCCGGCGCCTCCCTCTGACCCGAGGGACCCGGGGGGAGCTGCCTGGGGTCGGGGGGCCCGGGCATCTCCTGAGCTGCGGCTCCTTGAGCAGGGCGGGCGCCACGTGGGGGGCTGCGTGCAGGCCACGGGTCTTTTAAAATTACATTCTTAGAGAATAAACACCACCCGAGCTGCGTGGAGACCCCAATAAAAATGCCTCTAACACGAGTAGGCTGCCTGTTCTTACGCGGCAGGAGGAAGGATAATGGCGGGGCGGGCCTACAGCTCCCGGCACGCCGCGGGGCCGGAACTGCCGGTCGTGGCGTGCCCTGACTAGTGGCGTTGCGGGCGCTGGTCCCGGCTGTGCCGGCTCCCATGGCGGCGGTGCCGCCGCCGGTCTACGTATACAGCCCGGAGTACGTGACCCTCTGCGACTCCCTCTGCAAAGTGCCCAAGCGGGTCAGCGCCGTGGCGGGGGCGAGGGGGCGCGGGGAGCACAGCGGTGAGGCCCGGGCGCGGGCAGCCGGCGCCCGGCACGGCGGTAGGAAAAGAGGAAGCGGGGGAAACTCCCGGCGAGAGGAGTGTGGGGTTAGAGCGGGGATGGCTCGTCTGTGCGTTCACATCGCCCCTGGCACCGCGGGCTTGGACACTGAAGCGATAATTCCCTTTCCCGGGAGGCCGTGCGCGGCTGTGCTTCTGCCCGGGACACCGGAAGGCCCTTTCACACGGTATGGGCACGGGCCGGAGAAGGGACCCGGGCAGGGAAAGTCGCTGCTGGGAGGAGTCTGAGCCACACCTCGTCTGCGAGACCTTGGGCCCCTGGTTGCTGGCTTTGTGTTTCCTGCTCTCACAGTCTTATTCTTTTCTTTAGGCCAGCATGGTGCATTCACTGATTGAAGCATATTGCTTGCTTGACCAAATGAAGTAAGTGCTCCCGTTTCTGTGAAGGAATGTTTTAGTCTCCACTAAGGTTTGGAAGGTGCTGAGTAACTTCAAGTTTCACACTGTCCCTGCTGGTGGTGTGATTATAGGAGCCCTCACTGTGTGTATTTGCAGGATTAAAGGAAAATGTTTGTTTTGCTATATGGACACGATTACAGTAATTGTGGCAGGAGTAATTTATGGTTACCTCCTGGTCTGGTGGAGCACTTATAGCCTTGTGCTTTCTCTACAGAGTGCATATCACCCCCATGCTTGAGACTCCTGAGCAGTTGACAGCCTTGGTGCTGCTCCAGATCCACTGATCAGTCAGTGCTGATGCAGAGAGGGACCATATTGTTTAGGTGCATTGTAATATATCTGAGAGACTTTTTGTGAGGTCTGCGTGCTATTCAGGAGAGAAGACCAGATGAGATCTGGGGCAGAGAAGTGAGGTACCTGCTGCCTCATTCAGCTCTTGACGCTGGGGCATGTGAAGGGAAAAATAAGAAAGGCAGAGCTCAGTCCCTCTTGTGAAGCTTCTCATAAAATCTTAGAAAAAATGTACTCCAGTTCAGCACAACCAGAAGGTTTTTTTGAGACTTCTTTTTTAAAAGAATTTTTTTTTTTTTTCTGGTAGAGTGTGCTTGGGAAATGACTGCAGGCATCATTATAGAGCAGACCTGAAGGACTGTTTGCCCTTGCATGGGATCGGAAGCATCAGGGCCAGCCTGGAGCTGGGAGCTTCCTATGTTCTTCCTGTAGCAACGGAGCTGTGCTGCACTGCTTGTGCATGCTCCCACTGTCCAAGTTTTGGGGAGGGTTCAGTGTGTTGCAGGATTTGTTTAGGCATACTGCAAAGCACCCAGACCTAGGAAGGTGCTGTGCAAGTTGCTTGGAACAGTGACAGTCTCTGCTTTGGTGCAGGTCACAGCATGTGAGAAGCATTGCACAGCTCCTGATCTGGGCTGAGGTCCTGCCACAGCGTTGTGCTGGGCCTGGGCATTTCCCTCCATTAGTTCCTCTGTGTGTAAACTGAATGTTGGATATGCTGGGGAATGCACAAACAGAGAGAACATGCAGAACAAGGAAAAAAAAACTTGAAGCAAAGTGGGAAGGTTAATGCAGGCAGGACCTGCAGTGTTCTTCACTGGGGTGGGCACCCCAAACCAGGGGCATGGCCTGCTCCAGCTCAGCTGGGTGGCTTTCTAACTTGAGTGGCAGCCCAGTGCAAGAAGAAGAGGGAGTTTTGTTTGCTTTTACAACAGTAACAGCCAAAAGAAGGCTCTTATTGTAAAGGCTAAAGCTGGATATTCCAGCTGAACACTGGATCCTCTTGCCTTGATGTGATCCCTTCTTCCTCTCTGCTTAGGATAGTCAAGCCAAAAGTGGCCTCCATGGAGGAAATGGCGAGTTTCCACACAGATGCTTACCTGCAGCACCTGCAGAAGGTCAGTGAGGAGGGGGATGATGACCACCCGGAGTCTGTGGAGTATGGACTGGGTAAGGATGCACATCTTAGGCAAGAGATTAATTGAGTGCCAGGGTCAGGATGCTTTTTGCTGGAGCTGCAGTTAGAGGGGTGAGCTCAGGGGGATGCTGGACTTAGTTTTGAAAGGAAACATTCTTTAACGGGGTGTTGCTGAACCCCAGCAGTCATCTGACAGGCTGGCACTTTCCCTGGTGCCAGCTGAGGGTGGAGCTAGCCTCGCTTTGCTGCTCTGTATAGCTTGGCCTGTCTCTTGCTGACTGGGTCGCTCTGCTGCTCTGAGGCTCTGGAATGGGATGAAAGACCCTGACGCTGCCCTCGGGCTGGAGCTGGGACTGGCTGCTGCAAGCGTGCTGTGGGGAGGGCATGTGTGAACAGTGTCCTGGAGCTGTAGTGACCAGAGCAGCTGCAGAGCAATCTGGTGACTTCCGTGTGGAGCAGAGGGCTCTTGCCCTCCTGGACCTAAGACAGCTTGAGAAATGCAGCAGGTAAAGCAGGTGAGATGGCTATGGGCAGTTTTGGTATCAGGAATGGGAAGAGCGACCCAGAACTGAGGCAGAGTTGCAGATTCTTTGCTGCTCTCATGAGTGTGCCTTAGACTTTACATTCCTGAAGCTACTCTGTCTACAGGAAGACAAGCAGCCCTGGTATCATGCTTTGTGGGCAACAGCTGCTGTAGGACTAAGTGAAGATCGTATTATAGACACAGACCTACAGTTTATCTAGGCTTGGCTAGTTTGTGGATGTCCATTTTTAGGGAAGAGGTATGTCAGTGACCATGCCAGGGTCTGGTCAGGTAGACAGAGACTTGAAAGTAGTTTTTTTGTGAGATTGGTGTGAGGAACCAGTAGGTTCAGCAACTCAGGCACACAACTCAAAGTTGATTCAGGACACATTTTTAAATGAACTGAGTGCAAGAAAACATTTGGATTGTTGCTTTTTGTGGTGGGTTGATTTTTGTAGTGTGGTCGGGGGTTTTTTTGCTAGGTGCTTACCAAGATACAGTCTCTCTCCCCCTCAGTGGGGGGGAGGGGAGAAAATCCAGTGGAAAAGAACATGTAGAGATAATAACAGGGAGGTGAGTCTCCAGTTACTGTCACCAGCAAAAGCGACGCTACATGGGAAAGTTAATTCAATTTATTGCCAATTAATAATGGAGTAGGATAGTGAGAATTCAAAATAAAACTGAAATCGCCATCCCCCTCATCTACCTTTCTTCCCAGACTCAGCTTCACTCACTGCTCTTCTACTTTCCCCCTCAAGCAGTGTAAAGGGACAAGGAATGGGGGTTGTGGTCAGTTCACACCTCTCTGCTGCTCCTTCCTCTTCACTCTTGCCCCATGTGTGTGTGGGGTCCCTCCTGCAGGACACTCTCTTCCATGAACATTTCCAGTGCTAGTCTTTCCTATGGGTAGCAGTTTTTCAAGAACTTCTCCAGTATGGGTCCTCCATGGGGTCAGTTCTTCAGGAACAGGCTGCTCCAGCCTGGGTCTGTCTTGAAAACTCCAACAAAAGGAATGTGCTTCCCCTGGAGGAAAAGGCCTGTTGTGTCTGAGGTGCAAACTCTTACATGGACTCTTACCTGCAGGTTACGACTGTCCAGCCACTGAAGGGATCTTTGAGTATGCAGCGGCTGTGGGAGGAGCCACCATCACTGCAGCCCAGTGCCTGCTGGATGGCAAGTGCAAAGTAGCAATTAACTGGCCTGGAGGGTGGCATCATGCAAAGAAGTAAGAAAGCAATCTCTTCCCTTGTGGTTTCTCATCTGGTGTCTGAAAACTGCTTCCTAGCTCCCAGCTTCCCTGAGAACCCTCAGGGTGCAGTGATCTAGCTGGGAGAGAAAGCAAGGTGTGAGGGAAGGCAGGAGATAGAGAGGAAGGAAACAGAGGGCAGGGCAGAGGCCTGAGAGGAGGCAGGTCACTGCCCAGTGCTGATGCTGTCACTGTCGTGCTGCAGAGCAGGTCTGGGGCAGGTGTACTCACACATCTCAGCCCATTTCCTGGTGGGCACTTGGCTGCAAATGGCTTCAGCTGCAGCTTGCTGTGGAAGGAGACTTGCACTCAGCAGAGCTGAGCTCTCGCTCTATGCAGAACTGATGTCTTTTGGGAAATCTTCTGTTATATTCTGTCTGGATTGCAAGGCTTAAAAAATGCCTGTAATGGAAAAAGTCTTAGCAGTGTTGCTGCTGCTGAGCTATTAGCACTGTTCTGGGAAGCAAAGAGTCTGTTTAAAAATAGGCATTTAATACTCACCAATCCCAAAGGAGTCTTCCCAGTCACTCCAGTAAGTTGGTGTGTGATGGTTCAGGGTAGATGCCAGCCCAATGTGCAAGTCCAGCCAGACTGACTCCACACTGCAGGTGCTTGATTCTAGGACCTGTGTCCTAGCAAAATACATTCCTTTTGTCAAAAACCAAAATACATTCCTTTTGTCAAAAACACCTGCTGTCTGGTGGTTTAGTTGCTTTCCAGGGTCCTAAAGGTAGGAATGACCTGGAGCTTTGCAAGCTCTTGGTTCAGAGCATGCCTTTGGGTTGAGAGTAAGATCCTGAGTAAGTGCCTTTTCTCAAGGCAGCCTCACCTTCCGTTCTGGCAGTGATACTCAGAACTTTGCTGGGTGGATTTAGGGCAGCACAGGGGAATCCCAATTGCTGGTCGTGAACTGCAGCTCTGACACTGCTCTGCTTTTGACTGAACTGGTGTCCTGCTCTGGTTTGAGTTTCAGAGATGTGTATTACTGCATGGAGAGAGGGCCCAAGACATGCTTCCTTGTGGGCTGTGAGGGAGGGGAGAAGTACATAATCACAGTTGAGTCAGATTTTCAGGATACCTGTTAACACCTCCATTTTCAGCATTACCGTAAATGAAGAGAGACACTGGAAAACACATGTGCTCCATGGCACTTGCAGAGAGTGAAAGCGAGTGTGGTTCTGCCACTCCTGGCTTGCTCCTCACTGTTCCCAGCTGTTGCTGAGCACGAAATATCAGAGAGAATGAGCTGAGTGCTGTGACTGGAAGTCAAGAGGAATTTCCCAGAGGTGCATTTTGTATCCTGATATAATTTGTGGAAAAGGAATTTGGGTACTCCTGTTGCCCAGTATAAAGCTTCACTTTAAAACAGCTATCCAGAGCAGATTTAAGAATGCATGTGGACTGGTGCTAAATGGTGAGGGAGACTTGACTTTGGAGTGAGGCTGGAGTAGGGGTCAAGAAACTTTCTTGTTCCTTTGATGCCAGCAATTAAGCTGTCACTGATTAATGTCAGTGATATATCTTTACATGGTACACCTGTCCTCTGTTTAGCTGCTGGGACTCTCTCCTGGCTGAGCCCAGGAGCTGTATCGTGAGGACTGCATGTGGGACATGCCATTTGCATTTTCCTGGGAAGAGAAAGGAGGGAGTTACTTTGGCAAGAGGCTTAACCTTCATAGCCTGAGACTTTAAAACAGCAGGAGAATCCTGTGACTGGCTTGGGCCTGCCTTTCACTGCCAGGACCTTCCCAGGACTTGTGACCCAGATAGCAGGGATGGAGTGGCTGCCTATCTATGCCAGTCCAGAACTCACAGGAAAATGGCCAAGGGGACTGTCCTCTTGCCTCAGAGAGAGTGGGTTTGAGTCAGGTGGCTCTGAACTTCTTTAAAATGTCTCAGGTGCAGACAGCTAACATTTTATTTGTTCAACAGCGCAGTGGTCAGAGGTACCCTCCTCAAACCAGTGTCTTTCTGCAGAGCTGACTGATGCTTACCCAACTGCCAGAAAGCCCAGAGTTGAGAAGCAGTTGGCACAAGCAGTTCTGTTCTCTGTGCTTCCCAGCCACACTTTGAACTGTTCCTGACCCGTCTCTTGGTCACTACTGGGCTGAGTTTTCGTACTCCTCTGTGCCCCTGTGAGGTGGACACTTGCAAAGCCAAAGTGAGAATGCTGAAATCAGTGGTGATTGCATTGGTAATATTCAATGTCACAGACATTGTTTTCACAGGGATGAAGCTTCTGGTTTCTGTTACCTGAATGACGCTGTCTTGGGGATCCTGCGACTGCGCCAGAAATTTGACCGCATCCTTTATATTGATTTGGATTTGCATCATGGGGATGGTAAGGCCCAGCAAAGGCTGCAAACAGCACAGCTGCACAGACTCAGGAGGGAATGGGAGAAGGCAAGGCCTGTCTGCACAGTAGGGGTTTACTTGCTGCAGCAGCCGTGGCTTCGGCTCCTTTCGGTGCGGTGGAGTTCCCCTAATCTATTTATGCCTTGTCCTGCGTTACAGACTTGCCCAATGCTGCTCCTCAGACTTCTCTTATGGGTCTGGGCAGAAGTCTTGTACCTAAAGCAACAGATAATGTGTCCCAGTCTCCCATCCTGGCAGAGCAGTTGCTGTCAGGGTTTAATTGTTTAAGTGTCCATAGCAAAAGGGAAGTAGCCAGTAGTAAGTGCTGCTTTTAAAAGAAGGCTTGATGCTATAAATCTAGAGGCAAAGCTGGCCTTGCTGAAACTGCTCCCTCCTTCAGGGACATTATTTCTACACCATTTAACATTTCCTGCTCTCCTAAATTTTATGATGTGTTTAATTTTGTTCCATTTTCTCCCTGTATTTGGTTTCTGTTAGGTTTCCTATTATTTCTTTTTTCACGCTCCATGCCCGCTGTCTTAATAGTGTCTTTAAGGAAAAGGCACGTTGAACCACAGCAGCATTGAGAAAAAGCAAGAGAGCCCAGTAGCACTGGTGCTGATCAGAGCCAAGCTCTGGCCAAGTGAGCCCTGCTTGGATCCCTCTCCCAGCTTCACACGCCTAGCAGCACAGGCAAGTGCTGCTGCCATGGGTAGTGACATGAGATATTCAGATCCATTCAGTGCTGATTAGCATGAGACCTGCCAGATTCATAGCAGTTGTGATCTTTGCTGCAGTTGAACTCCAGTCTCTGTGGACTGAAGACGTATTGAGCCAGATCTGCATTTCTACTTTGCTTATGGTGCTCCTTCTCTGCTTGCTGCCTGTGTGTATCAAGCAACTCAGTGTGGTCAGACTCTGTCATTTATATAAATGATGCATGAAAGTTTTTTTTTTCAATTTCCTAATAGGAGTTGAGGATGCCTTTAGTTTCACCTCGAAGGTCATGACTGTTTCTCTGCATAAATTTTCACCAGGATTTTTCCCAGGCAAGTTGAACTTGTGAGGTTTGTGCTCATTTGGTTTACACGTCACTGGTGAGGCCTCCATAAAGACAAGATGTAAAAGCATGTCTTGCTGTCTCTTCTCACAGCCTGGGAGAAGGAAAGAGGGGGAGCTACATGTTTTGCATTTCTCCCTTTCTGGTTGTAGCTGAGCTCTAGGCAGAGTTCCTTTGATGCTGCATGGCAGAATTGGGTGAAGGATAGAACTGGGTCACTCCACCCCACCTTTCTTGGTGGCGGCAAGTGGACTTCTTCATACACATGCCGAATGTCCTGGCTCTCATGGTGCCTTTGAGACACCCCACACATCTCTTGCTGCTGCTTTACTTTCCCTTCTAATTGGGGTGTTTCTGTTGTGCAGGCACTGGTGATGTGACAGATGTTGGCCTGGGAAAAGGTCGCTACTACAGCGTGAATGTGCCCATTCAAGATGGCATTCAGGATGAAAAATATTACCAGATCTGTGAATCGTAAGCCCTCTTGCTCTGATACAGCTGGCTTGGATGGGATTTTAGAGAGAGAATAAGATACTACACAACTTAGTGTTTTTAATTACAGTCCTTTCTTAAGCCTTGTTCCTTCCCCTGTTGCAGCCTTTGATTACAATGAACATGGACTCTAAGTTCTCAGTGGTCTTGTATGAATCCTTAGACAAACTGAATATACAGAGACATTGTGGGTGGCTGGAGGGGTCTCTGCTGCAAGTTAGCCTATCTCCTTAGATACACTTCCACAGGTGTCTATCTAAAGAGAGACTGAGAAGTGACAAGTATTTTTTAGCTGTGGACTTAGGGCTAGATGTTTTTTCTTCAAGTAAGTGCTCTGAATTCTGACTGTGGAACATATGCTTTGGGCTTAGCTAAAAGCATTTTCCTAGCACCTTCTATCTGTGCTGGAAAAATAAAAGGCTGAAGGCTGAATATCTGACAGTGACAGAGCTGCCTCCTGGCAGTCCCCTGTGTCCTTCAGCTGATGATGGACCTCACAAGCTGTTGCCCATGTCAAAACTGGGCTGCAGGTCTTGTTCTTTTCCAGGGGAGAGGAGTCTCAGTGTAGGGCTGCAGGATGTGGTAGCATGCCCGCCTCTAACACTTGAGGGCTGAAACCTCTCTAAACTTGTAGGCCAGTAGGGCAGTCATGTGGGGGGCCATGCCTCCTGTGGGCTTATTGGTGCTTGCCATTTCTGGGGCAGAGCTGCCCTCTTTGTGCTGGAGGACATGCTTTCAAAAGGCAGCTCTGGGGTCAGGAACCCACTCAGGAGGAGCCTGCTGCATGCATTCACAGCTGAAGGACATCATAACTTACAATAGATTTCAAGCTGTGTATAGCTGAAGCTTCTGCAGAGAGACTTAGACATATCTGAGATCTATCCTGGCTGGGAGGCAGTCCATGGGCATGACCATGGATGTCTCATCCAGCTGTTGTTTGAGGGTAATTGCCTGTATTTCCCAAAACCACAATGGGCTTGAAGCATGAAGCTCTGTCCAATGCTGGTTTTTGCAGGCTGACTACATCCAGCACAGAGCTTCTCCTCATAGTTTTGCCTCAAGAGCCATACAGGAGAGAGGAGAGTAAGACCCTAGCCAGTCTTCCTCTGTTTCTCCTGTCCTCTCCTGGCCTGTCCTGGTAAGAGGTGTCTGAGAGTTCAGGGTGGTTGTTTTCCCAGACCCTGACCTCCACTATAACTTTCACAGGGCAGAAAGGCCCCTGGACCATCGTGCAGCCAAAAGGCAGACTGTAAATGTGGAGTTTGATGCTACCACTAAACTGGTGAGGACTAGATCTCCCTCTGCCATGTTATCAGTGGTGCTTTTGCATTCATCAGCCTTTTGATAAGTGCTCTGAGAGCTAAAATTGCTGTGGAGGTAGAAGGCTCAGAGCAGAGGCTGGGAGCAGAGGTAGTGTAACTGATGTGAGTTGGGTGGAAGCAGAGAATGCAGAAACCCTGAGAGGCATTGGTGGATCTGAGTGACCAGGGCCATGCCACCAGCATTCCTCTGGGCTCTTCTGGACTGCTTCTCTTCTCTCTAGAGTGCTGAAGGAGGTGTATGCTGCCTTCAACCCTGATGCAGTTGTGCTGCAGCTGGGGGCGGACACCATTGCTGGAGACCCCATGTGCTCTTTCAACATGACACCTGAGGGACTGGGGAAGTGCCTTAAGTATGTCCTGCAGTGGCAGCTAGCAACTCTTGTCCTGGGAGGAGGTGAGTGCATCCTGCTGTTCTCAGAGAAATGTGTTTGTCCTCCTGTGACCCTGCCTTGAGTGCCTGCCTGCCCTTGGGCTCAGGACTGGCAAGGGTTTAGCAGGGTGACTGCTGGGCAGTGTCAGGAGGATGCACTGTGGCATAATACTCTTTTCTCACACCTGAAATCATTTATACTGACAGGTGCAAGTCTCAATACTGACTCAGATCTTGAATTAAAAGCTGTATGGCTCCTCTGGAGAAGAGGAGAGGCCAACAAACTGACCATGACTTCTCAGTGACATCTCTGATTCCCATCTCTGCTGATCAGCCCTTTGGTGCTTCTCTTTAAAAGTGAGCACTGTGTTCCCAAACCTACCTTGGGCACCTGGTGATGAATGGTTTCATTAAGATTCAAGCAGGGGCTTGGGACGAGGCCTGCAAGATACAGCAGGGCTCTGATACCCAGTGAAAGCTAAGCTGGACTTTGTTGTGTTGCCTAATCAGCTGCTTGTTCAGTGGGGAGAGCACAGGACAGGTGTTATGTTAACAGAGCATTTCAGAACAACAAAAGCCCCTGTGTGCCAGGGAGAGCCCCTGAGCTCCATGACTGGAGCCAGAGCAGCTCTAGGTGTTGTCCTTTTTTAGATGGGGGAAATCATGTATAGCATATTAAGGCTAATATTTAATGTGCCTGATGCCCTTTGTTTTGGAAAGGTTATGAGTGTTCAGTCCTGCTGTGGCTTGTCTGTGAGTGTGCTGGAGATGTCACCTGTCAAACAAAACCCAAAACTTCTGTTAAAAAATGAGGATCAACTATGTGTCACTTGTGAAAACAGCAAAGGAGTGTCCCACCACTGGAGCATGTGGAAGCATTTGAAGTGGAAATTGGGGGAGGAGTAAAAAAAAAAAAGCAGGGAAAAAAACCCACTGCAGACAGAAGGGAATATTGGAATAATATGGTCTGTCTTGTCAAAGTGCTTTTCTCCCTTTACTCTTCTAGTCCTCTGTTCTGGAAAAAAACATACCTGAGTCTCTTGCAGGATTGCTTTCAGCTAAGGTTTCTCCTTGTGGGCTCATGTTTCTTTACCATGTAGGTAACCATTTTCTGCTCACTGTGAAATCTCATTTCAGTGTAAAACAATTGCAGGTTATAGTGATGAGTTTCACATTTGTCCTTTCAAACATGACGGTGCTGAAGAGCTCACCAGGGTATGGCTGGGCATGTGTATTTTGCTTCATAGGTCAAAGGCTGGTATTAAAAAGCAGGAAGCCCCCATTTCTGCTGCAGCCTGCTACTTGAGAATGGCTCTTCTTGTTGCTAGGAGAGAGTTGAGCACGTGGGGTTGTGAGCTCATCCTGACTCTGAGATGGTGGCTGGAGGACTGGCCTCTGCCACACTGGATGTAACTGGGGTTCAGTTTGAGTGGTCTGCTCTTGCATACGCTGTCATTCAGACTTGGCCTTGTGTAGCCAGCAGGTGCAGAAGGCAGGTTTTGGGCATGGCTTGAGTGGAGGAAATAAGCTGAACTCATGTAACCTGTACACAGTGGTTTCATGATTTGTTCCTTCCACCTAAATCTCTTTTTTTCTTTTCCCGTTCCTCACTCTTCCTCCTCAAATCCCAATTCTTGCTGGAAACAGGAGGTTACAACCTTGCCAACACCGCTCGCTGCTGGACATACTTGACTGGGGTCATCCTTGGGAGAACACTGTCCTCTGAGATCCCTGATCATGAGGTAATGCTTTAAAAAACCCTTCTCCTTGCAGAAGAGCCAGTTGTTCTGCCTAATCCACACAGCATCCTTGCCACACAGTCCTGTTTTGTGAAGACACTTATGTAGCAGTATGTGCCCAAAACCAGAGGCTGTCTGCAGCTTTCTGTGAGGGGTTTAATGTGCCCGTAAACTCCAGTCTCAGATAGTAACAGAGAGGATGGGCAAAAGGATTACGTGGTTTCCTCAAAGAGCTCTTTAGGATGTGCCTTTTGCCTTCTCAAGGCTTTAATTTTTTTTTTCAGCTGAAGTTTGAGTGACCACAGTGCCTGTTGCTCTGCTTTCCTCCTCTTCCTCCCCCTGAGGGTTCTGTCTCGTGACCAGCAGTGTCTGGTAAAGAGTAGCCAGGGCCCAGCACATTCCAATAAGTTGCTTCTCTCTGGAGTTGACACAGAACGCGCCTTGCAAATATTCTGTCACTATATTAGGGTCCTGTAGTTGTACAGGGATGAACTTCCAAACCACTGGAGCAGAGAATTCCCCAGAAGCTGGCCCGTTTTCTCCAATTTTCTATGCTTCTCATGACTATCCACCCTTGGGGCAGATCTCTGAATGACCTTCTTAGAAATCTCTGTCCTGACTCTAAACATGGTGTGGACTCCACTGACTCTAAACATGTTATCAGCTGTACTGAGGAGACACATAAGAGACATAGCAACCATAGCAACAAGAACATACTTTCTGTAACATCCAAAGAGAATTCAAAATTCTTGAAAAGCTGTTGTAACAGGCCTGAAGGAGGAAGAGGGAGTGACAAGCTGGGGAAAATCATCCTCTCCTGTTTCCCCCTCAGGCTGAGTACTATTATTAATGGACTAACAAAGGTAGTGCCTAAGGTAAGGGTAGGAGAGGAACACTGAATACACATCCCAAATGACCCTCATTGCCATTGTTATAATTTCATAAACTGGTATCACAGAGTGCAGCAACAAAACAGTCCTGATCCCCCTCCTGCTCTGAAAAATATCATCACAAGGAACACATATATTCTCACACATATGTACCACACCCACATGAACAGACAAAGCAGCATTGTGACCAGTGGTTCTGTACCTAATATGAACAAATGCTTAGAATCAAATTTGTTTCCAACCCACTCTTGGCAAATCTGTTGTTATCTCAACCCTTTGTGCCTCATACTGGGCACCAATTAAAGTTGTCTTAGGAATGGTACTTTCCAATTTAGTGCTCCTGCTAAGAGCATGAACAATTTACTAAACAATAACAGCAACAATACTAATGACAGAGGGAACAAGAAAACAAAAAACAATTCACATAGAAACACCCCTGCCCCCTGACAATAGACAAAACCGCATAGCTTCCTCTGCCACATTATTTAAGCTGGAAGGAATCCCTTCTGTCTGGAAGAGTCCCTTTCCCCTGCCCTCAGCAATGATGAGAGATGGTGTAGAATAACCTCCATGTCCTGGCCATGCCTCCTCCCAGCTACTCTGAAAACTGACCCTGTCTTGGCCAGACTCATGACACAGTGGCTCACAGTAACCTGTGATTCTGCGTTAGCACATCGACCCCATGTGCTGCAGATTTCCTGCACGCTGTCTGAGCACTCAGCCAGGAGAGACACAGTATCCTTGCAGCACACTGATTTTTCCTTTCCCAGGTGTTTCACAGTCATGTCAATGCAGTGTTCAGCAGGATGGGAAGTGACCAGTAGGATATGTGATTACAGCACTTGAAATTTAATAGTAAAAAAATCCCATTTGCAGGTAACTGTGTGTAAAATGAGTGTCAACAGCTTTCCCAAATAAAGCATTGGGATAGACATTTGACTGCTTTTTGGTTGCTTCACTGGCTCTGCTTCCCATCCCTTGAACTGGGAAGCAGTTGAAAACTCCAGGTGGACACAGACACTGCTGAAGTACCACCTTGATGTAGTGAAGCTACATGTGGCCCTTAGGTAGAGAAATGTTTTTTTGCCTTTTTACAAACAGGAACCCATGGGGAGCCCTCTCTCTAGCCTCAGCCTTCAGAGACCTCTCTGTTGATTTTCCTCTCCTCCTCCCTGCAGTTCTTCACAGAGTATGGTCCTGATTATGTGCTGGAGATCACACCAAGCTGCAGACCAGACCGCAATGAGCCACAGAGAATTCAAGAAATTCTGAACTCTATCAAAGGTGCGTTTGCTTCAGGCTTACAGGTTTTTTTAGAGAGGGCTTCAGAAGAGCTCGTTGGAGTCTTTCTCACTGAGTGGAAAGATGAACCACATTCACGTGGCTGCTCATTAGTGCAGTGTCACTGGCCTCCCACATCCCTTGGGATTTTCAGGGTTGGTGGTACAGAGTAATGGGTTCCTGTAGCAAAAGTTGCCACTGCCTTTGCTCTGGCTGGGCAGGGGAGCATGGGGCCTTGTCCTTTTTGGAATCATAGAACAGCCCAGGTTCTAAGGGACTTCAAAGATCATCTGGTCCAAACTTTTTGTGGGAAAGGGATCATAGACAAGATTATCTAGCAAGTCATGTCCTGAAAACTTCTGACAGTGAGGCTGCTACCACATCCCTGGGGAGTTTCCACCAGTGATTGATTGTTCTCGCTGTAAAAAAAAGCACTTAAAATAAGGTGAAACTTCTCCTGGTGCAACTCACACCTGTTGTCCCTTGTCCTCTCCATGTGCCTCCTTGTGAAGAGAGAGCTTCTGTCCTCTGAAGCCTATAGAGCAGGCTTCAAGTACTAGATTACTGTGATGAGGTCCCTCCTAAGCCTTCTCTTCCACAGGCAGAGTCTCTCCTCATTGGGCAGGTTCTCCAGCATCTGATCACGCTTTTGGTCCTCCTTTGGACCCTCTCTGCTCTGTCCGTGTCTTTCGTGATTTGTGGGGATCATAGCTGGACACAGTACTCATCATTTGTCTGATGGACCTGGAATGAGATGAGCCAGTTTTTCTTAGTAATGCTCCTACACAGGCTGCACAGGATATAGTTTGCTTCACTGCTGCAGCAGCACACTGCTGGATCCCATTCTGCTTGCTGCCTATCAGGATCCCCACATCCATTTCCACAAAGCTGCTTCCCAGTCACACAAATCCCAGCCTGAACTGGCCACCTTCTATCTCAAGAGCATGACCTTGGTTTTGCCTTTGTTAAACTTAAAACTGTTATTTTTAGCCCAGTCTTCCAGCCTGTCCTACTCTCTAAGATACCTCTTCCTTCTGACCTGTTCACCGCAGCACCCAGTTTGGTGCTGTGGTTGTTTTCAACCCAGGTAATTTACGATGTTGAGCAATATGTATCAGTATCAGTCCCTGGGGGACCCCACTTATGACAGGCTGCAAGACAATGTAAAATCCCTTGATGACCACCCATTGTGAGCTCCCTGTAAGCCAGCTCCCTCCCTATCCCCTTTGCATACAACCCATCCAGTCTGTGTCTTTCCCGTTGGTCCAGGAGGAGGCTGTGGGAAATAGCTTTCTGGAACTGGAACAGGTCTCCAGCAGGCAGGACTTGAAGCTCTTCAAGTCCAGGACAGGCAGCTCGGTGAGCTCTGCCAGCTCCAGCACTGAAACTCATTCAATGCCCTTACCCATCTGTCTTGTCTCTCTCTGCAAGAGGGGCTCAGAGCAGCATGATGGGGCTTGGCACCCCTTTTCTGCAGTGTGCTGGTGTTAGAAGTAGGGTAGGAAGTCCAGTGGCTGTGGAAGTCCAGGATTGGCCTGTGCTTGGTGTCCATTACCAAGCACAGGCCAATCCTAGGGAGAGGGCATCCCTTCCCTGGGAAAATGTCCAAGAGGGCAGGAGGAACAGCATCACTCCAGAGCTGGAAGGGGTGGGGCAGGGCTGTGCACTCCTGTCTGTGAATCCAGCCTGAAAGAAGGACAAGGCAGCAGGGAGTGAGCGTGCGTATCTCGGATGCTGGTCCACGAATCCTGAAGCAGCATTCAGCATAGTGAAAGCATTGGCAAGGTCACCTTGTGGTAATTTCCAAAGCCTGGCTCAAATGAGGGCAGCAGCCTCTGCAGAGGGAGTAAGGGGTCAGCAGGAACTGAGATCTGTGCTGAGGCTGGAATTCCCATATCATGGTCTAGTCCATCAGGCATGGGAGTGGCACCCCTTGCCAGGTCATTCCATCAGGCTAAAATATCAGTGGAAATACCCTTTTTTGCTTCCTTTTGTTTGTAGGGAATCTGAAGCACGTTGTTTAGCAGAAAAGGAAGGCTCAGGCAAGAGCATTTCCTGTGGGGAAGACAGCATATTTATGTGAACAACTGATGAAATTTGTGGCTGCAGGGAATCTTTCAAAGAAAGTACTGTTGGTTGGTTAATTTTTTTTCTCTTTAAAGAAGAAAAGCTGCCGCATGCCACAAGCTCTGTGGCTCTTCCCAGGCAGGAGTGTGGGCCCTCCAGCCACAGCCGTCCAGTGCTGGGAGAGCCTCCCTTGCTCCTTTCCCCTTCCTTTTTTAACACCACAGTTTGTTCTCACAACTGCTTTTAAATGTATTTTAAGAGAGGAGCTGCTCAGAGCTGTGAGCCCTCCCCAGCTGGAGCCCAGTGCTGTGTTACCTACTTGGCAGGGCCACAGCCTCAGAGCTGCCCACTTGGGAAGTAGAGCCTGAGAGCCACCCTGGTTGTGTTTCTTACCCACAGAAAGGCACAGCCATTGTGGTTTTAACTGGGAATTTTTAAAAAATAAAATACTTGAAATACTCCTCCAGCTCTTTCCTTTCTTCTTCCACCCACCCTGTCTTGCCAGTGCACTTTTCCACAGCACACCCCCCCTCCCCCTTCCCACCTACTGCAAAGCCATTTGTGAGCTCCTGAAGTCCTGCACAGAGGGACCAGAGCCTGGAGACCTCTCAAGACTGTCAAGGGCGATGCAGGGCATTGTGGCAGCTCCTCTTCTGGGAGATCTTGGATGAACTTCCAGATGCTCTGGTGCCCCATGAGAGCTGGGACGAGGTGTCTCAGCAAGGCAACGGGTATACAGGTATCTCCAGCAGAACCCTCCCAGTGCCAGGAGCCATGAAGCCTGGCCTCTGTCGCCCTTGTCCCCTCATTCTCCCAGCCCATGGACTTTTTATTGTGCTGTTTTTTATAAAGATGCCTAGTCACTGGAGGAAAGCATATTTCCTGTGGCTTTAATTAGATTATGCTGGAAGAAACAGCAAGACAAAGGGGTTCCCAGCCTGGCCTTGGCTTTGTTTTTTGCTCTGTTGTTTTTCACTGCTGATTGAAACAACAGGAAATCTGGTATGGAGACAGGTCAGCAGGATGTGGCTCCCATGACTCCTGACCCCTTGCCTGCTTCCATGTACCCCTGGCACCTGGTGTGGTGTGCTGTGGCGAGACCAGTCTTGTGTGGTGACCGCTGGCAGAAAGCTGCTGCTGCCATTGCTCTAGCAAAGGATCCCAGTGCCCTGGGGAGATGTCAGGATTTGGGACTGCCCATCCAGGGAAAATGCAAGGAATGAGGGAGCAGAGAAGCTGGCCAACTGCTGCCTCTGACCCACCTCGGGGCCCCATGTGCTCTGTCCCCACAGCAGGTAGACTGCCCTTGTGAGAGCTGTGGGAGCTGTTTCAGGAACACAGTTGGGAAAATAAACAATAGGAAACCCCACAAGTGTCAAGGGTTGTGGCTTTTAGGTGAGATGCCTCTTGGGTGGAAATCCCCACATCCCCTATCCAGAGTGGGGTGCCCGTCAAGCCGGAGCGCCGTTCCAGTCCCTCCCTGTCCGGGCACGTCGCTGTACCAGACCCGCCTGGGGCAGCCCGCGTCCCTGAGCGCTGCGGTGTCCTCGTGGACGCCCGAGATGAGCTGTTGACAGTCCCCTCCCCGGGGCACGAAGGGCCTCTCGTGGTGGCGATCCTGCGCTGCTACCCTTTCGGGGCCGAAGAGATGCCGGCGGTAGGGACCGCGCCTGCTCCCCGCCCCTGTGGCCCCCCAAGGCGGGTCCCAACCGCCTTGTGGGCCATCTTGTGCCTGCAGAAGTTCCACGTCCAGAACCGCGCCCCGGGGAGACTCTGGAGCCCCACGGAGCCCGGCTCGCCGCTCGCCTAGGGCTTGGGGACGCAGCCGCGGGGAGCCGCCCCCTCCAGGCCGCTGGCCCCGGCCTCATCGACTCGGACCCGGCCGACAAGGTGCTCAGGTCGCTGGTGGTGGAGCTTGGCCTCAGCAGGGCGGACGAGCTGCCGGAGCTCTGGCTTGGTCACCACGAGCTCGACTCCCGGTCGGACCTGCCGGTCGGAGCGCGGCTGGGGCCGGGGCCTCCTACCTCACCCCACCAGTGAGCAGCGTCCCGGCCGCCCCGGGCACCAGCGCAGCGGCAGCGGGGAACGCTCGGCACCCGGCCGAGTGGGGGACGGGGCTGGAGGAGGAGCTGCGGCCGCGCTGCCCGTCCCAAAACGCGCCGGCGTCGCTGTGGGCCCGGCGGGCGAGGGGTCTCCAGCCGCCGTGTAATAAAATCCGGAAGCATCGTTGTTCCCACGGCTGTGCCCTTTGTCCATTTCGGCGAAGGACATTGTGTGAAGCAGCCCTTGATGGAAGGAGGGTGGGCCCCCCAAAGCTCCAGTGTGTCTTCTCGGCTTATGATGTTCCCATCCTTGTTGAAAATTACACAACTTTCCTAACAACTTTTCTAGTTAAAATTTTTAATGAATTCTTTTAATCAATCATGAACAGTGTAATTTTCCACCGTAGCCAAGCACTTAGCAAGGTTTTTCGTAAAATGCTATTGTGGGAATGCAGGTCAGGAAAATTACTAAAACTTTTAAGTTTTGCTAAACCAACTTTGATACACTTAATTGGACTAAGCATGGGAAAGACATAGTGCTGAAACTGGACTCACGGAATGCAAAATTTATAGTCTGCAAGAACATTTTGCATGACCCAGAGATAAAGAAACTAACAAAGACAATTCAGTAATTGTCTTATCTGGGAAAAAGATAGTAAGATAATGTTATAGATACATATTATAATAGTGGCTTTTCACAAATGTTAAAATGGATTTATATGTGTGATGTTAAAGTAACTTTCTAACAAAGATATTGTTTTTATTTCTGTTGTTAATTAAACTTAGACATAGTAGTGAAATAGCTATGCTTGTGTTAAAATGCCTGCTTGGATGAAATAACATCCAGTGAACACAGGATGAGGAGACCTGCTACAGATATGCCAACTATCAGCACTCACCGTCTGAAGACAGTGTGGATCAAGGCCCAAAACAGATGATAAGAATGGATTAAAACCCCAACCAAGGAATACACATGCTCTAAAAAGGTGGAACTGAGGAGGAACCATGCTGACCAGTTCTTGGAACATGTAAACTAGTTTGGGGAAAAAGTTTACTATGCATAAGGGCCTATGAATATGCAACAGGCTGATGTAAATGAAAGGTATTTAAGTGGTATCCCCAAAGATAACTGTGTGGTCTTGGCGGAGTGCCAAGATGCACCCAGCTGAAATAACCTTTGCTCTGTGGTCCTTGTCTCTTAGTGTCCTTTATTAAACTTTTCAACTTTTCACAGGAGAGTGAACAGATTTTTCACAGATCATAACGACTGAAAACGTAGGCTAATGAGCATGAGAAGTAAGAAATCTGTAACCAGTAGAAGATAAAATACTAATTAATGAAGAGAACTATGTATTTTATAGCAAATGAACATTAATTGCTTTGCTAAAGTGCATAAATAATGAGAAGTTTTGGAAGTGTGCAAAGTGTGTAAGTTGTAAGTGTGTTTGATAGGTGGAGCTCCCTCTATTCACCCAGCACTCTGAATAAAGTAATGCTGCTTTCTAATCTAAACGTAGAGTTTCATTTATCCCGACGTTTTTCGGTGACAGTCACCCTGGGGAATGGGACCTCTGTCCCAGCCACACCCTGCTACGGGAGCGATGCTGTGGAGACATGCTAGGTGTGGGGCTGTTGCACTCACCGGGCTGCCTGGCAGGATGCGGGAGCCTGGGACTGTCCCGGGGACTCCGGAGCACTGTGGGGACACGTCTGCCGCCCTGGGGAGGGCAGCTGGGACCGCTTGACCCCCGAGCCGCCTTCAGTAGTGGGCGCTAAGGCCCGGCATCAGGTTTGGGGCTGCGTGGGGTCCCAGCTCTACCCGGGGAGGGGCCGTGGCAGGGGCGAGACACGGGTGTGGGAGGGCAGGTGTGGGCAGGGAGAGGTCCGGACACGGGTGTGTTACCCCTGGCTGGGCTCTCCGAAACCGCAGGGCCAGAACGTAGCGGGCTGTCCTATGCCATCAGCGATGACCGGGATGACCACAACACCCGGCTAGGAGCAGGGAGTCCCGGAGAGCCGTGTCCCGGAGCGGGGTGTCCCCGTCGGGGTCGCCGGGAAGGGACGAGCCGTCCCGATCTGTCGCCTCGCGAGCGGCTCGGGACCTCCGAGCCGCCAGGGGGAGACGCGTGTCATTGCCGCCATGCTTTGTACTTCCGCGGCGGGCCGGAAGCGCCCGCCCTTTCTCGGCAGAGCGCAGCCATGGTGAGAGCGCGGTGGCGCGGCTCTCCGCCGCCATCCGCCGCCATCCGCCGCTCACCGCGGGCTGTGGCCACCCTCCCTGCGCTACAAGCGCGGGAGGGAGCTCGGCGCTTGGGTCCGGGGGACGGGAGTTGGAGGGAGCCGGGGAGGGATGCTGGGGGGGGGGCAGGGCCTGGCGGCGGCCCGTAACACACCGCTTAACACGTCCCGTCCTGTAGGCCCGCGGCCCCAAGAAGCATCTGAAGCGCGTGGCTGCACCTAAGCACTGGATGTTGGACAAGCTGACGGGCGTCTTCGTGAGTGCGGGCCTGGTTTGGGTTAAAGCTGGGGTCGGGCGTGGGTTTGGGGTTGAGTCTGGGGTCGGAGGTGGGGCCTGGGGTCGTGGCAGCCGCAGTCACATCAGGAGAAATGTTCGGGTGCTGCGTGGGGGCGAGCGGTGAACAAGGGCAGTTGGACACGGCAGGAGGTGTTTGTTTAACGTTAGGGTCTTTGTGAATAGCGTTCGTGTTCCCGCGTTTGCGGAGGATGTGATAGGGTCGTTGGATGTTCTCTTTTAATTTGTCTATTGTGCTTTTCCACCTCCGAGTTGAGATGGATGGTTGTGCTCTGTTGGGGACTGTGCTCTGTGAGGCTGGCAGGACTTAGGTAGACTACTGTGAATACCAAGAACAGAGAGCTTCCGCCGGTCGCTGAGTCGCTGCCTGCGTGGCAGCTGCGCTTTGTGCCGCTGCCCTTCCGTGGTCTTGCGGGAGCTCTTGGCGCTATGGTTTCCTTCTGTGGGGTGGTTGATGCTGCTTGAGCCTCCAGCAGAAACTTTCTGTCGGCAGGCTCCCCGCCCATCAACAGGCCCACACAAACTGAGGGAGTGCCTTCCCCTTATCATCTTCCTTCGTAACCGGCTGAAGTATGCTCTGACGGGAGATGAGGTCAAGAAGATCTGCATGCAGAGGTTCATCAAAATAGATGGCAAAGTCCGCACCGACATCACCTATCCTGCAGGCTTCATGGGTGAGTAGGGTTGGGGCAATTCCTTAGGCAACTCTTCCAACTGGAAGGAGAGTGTTTTGTGGGGCTGGCATTATTTGAGGGGTAAGGTTTCCCTGTTGGAGTTAAAGAAAATATAAGCAGTGGTTGCTTAGTTTGGAATTGTGCACTCCAGTGAGTACCATACTCATATACTTGTAGCCTGTAAGTGCCTGCTTGACCTGAGTACGTTGCTGTTCAGATTCCAGCCTTCAGCAGTTTTTGCTAATTTGCAATCTGTTGCCTGCAAAAGATTGTGAGTGTTTGCTCAAGGGTAAATCCCAGCCTCATCAGTCACACCTTAAGTGTTGTTCAGCAGTTTCTGTTTCTTTTTAAACGTGAACTTCATCCTAAGTTAGGGTCTTGGGTAGTGAGCTGATAACAGCTGCTGTTATATTTCCCTGTCTGCAATCAGATGTCATCAGCATTGAGAAGACAGGTGAGCATTTCCGCCTGGTGTATGATACCAAGGGCCGGTTTGCTGTTCACCGCATCACACCTGAGGAGGCCAAGGTGAGGAGCTTTGATGGTGGTGTAAGGGTGGGCCCACTTGGGTTTGGTTGGGGCAGTGCTTCCTCTTTGGTATCTCCTGAATGAGAGCTGATGTCTCTCTTCTCTGACAGTTGAGGCCATGCTGCACTTGGGATTGGGGCGCTCAGAGTTGTGGTGAAGCCTGTGTGTGGGGGGGAGATCTCCTTGTTACATAGAAGTAGTTCACAGACGGCTGTAGGGTCGTTGTCTGGTGCCGGAGATGATGCTGTTGGCATCAGAGAGTTTTGGGGTGGAGGGGAGTCTTGGCTTTGCCAGCTAACAGTGACTAGAAACATGGAACTGTCTGTGGCAAAAAAGCCTTGAACTTCTTCCCAGAGCAACAAAACTGCGTACTCACCCGGATGCTGGGGAGCAACTTCCTCATGCATCCCTTAACCCAGGCATGGTGTTCCTCAGCTGCAATGCTGCTCTCTGGTTTGCATCTCCTTCTTTAAGGCAGGCTGTGCAGGCACGCAGCTGTGTGGATGGCAGAGTTGGCTGTGCTGGAGCCAACTGTGGTGTAGTTCTCCTTGTGATGTTCTTCTCTGATGACTACTCTGTGTTGATCTGTGAGGTCCAGAGAGGCTGTGAGGGAGTTAGGGTGATAGGCAGGAGAGAAATCAGTGCCCTTGAGGGGACAGATCTCTGTTCGGTCCTGGAGAAATGCAGCCTCTGTCTCTGTTGTGTTCCACAGGCTTTGGGGAAAAATAAGGGAACTGTCCTGGTAAAGATTTGGCTGTGAAAGTGCAGCCAGTGTTTGTGGGGAGGCTGAAGCTCAAGGTGGGCTGCTACTCCCAACAGCAAAGGTGTTTTGGAGTGGGGCTGTAGCAGAGCTGCTTGGCGGCTGTTCAAAAGTAGTTACTGAGGTAGGGAGCTGGACAGGTCACTCCGTGGGCTCATGTGTAAGCCCTGAGTGTCTGGGTGTTCTGCTGGCTGGTGGCTCTTTGGAGTACAAGAGTTCCCTAGTCCAAGGTACTGCTCGCTGCCTCAGCTGAGAGATGTTGGGTTTTGTTTGCAGTACAAGCTGTGCAAGGTGAGGAAGATCTTTGTGGGCACCAAAGGAATCCCTCACTTGGTCACTCATGATGCCCGCACTATCCGCTATCCAGACCCCCTCATCAAGGTGAATGATACGGTCCAGATTGACTTGGAGACAGGCAAGATCACAGACTTCATTAAGTTTGACACAGGTAGGTCTTGCATCACATTAAAGCACTGTACCCTTCCCCACCGTGGAGAGCAGTCGAAGTTAAATGGTAGGCATATTTGCACTGAAGTAGAGAGGCAGCGGTGCCAACCTTGAGAAGGGGTTTGTTTCCCAGGAGCATGTCCATCTGGAGGTGGAGCAGGGGATTCTTCCTGCAGTGGGAAGCGTTTCACAGGGACTTGGCAGTTCTGAGGCGCCAGGTAGAAGCAGCGAGCTGGTGGAGAGGTGCTTCACCTTGTCTTTTGGTGATGAGAGACAGGTTTCAGTCCCAGAGCTGTGAGCAGTGCTAGCTCGGGTGGGATGGGAATGTTTGGTAATGGGCAGAGAGGCCAAGTGGAAGGACTTCACAGCACGTGGTGCCAGCTCTTACCACACCTGTATTCCCTTACTCAGGTAACCTGTGCATGGTGACCGGCGGTGCAAACTTGGGCCGTATTGGGGTGATCACCAACCGGGAGAGGCACCCTGGGTCATTTGATGTGGTTCATGTGAAGGATGCCAACGGCAACAGCTTTGCCACCCGGCTGTCCAACATCTTCGTTATTGGCAAAGTAAGGCTGTGGAGGCGCCAAGTGGGGGGGTTCTCTTGAGAGGGGCTCTCTCTTGTGAGGGGCTGCTGGCTGAGACAAAGAGCCTTGCTGTTTCCTTGGGCAGCTGTCTTCCCACACAGTGGAACATCAGTGCTGGCCTCAGTTCTGACTCGGCTCCCTGTATTTTTCCTGCTCTGCGAAGGGGAAGAAGAATTTGCAACTTCAGCAATGACTGTGTTTTCAAGAAGCAGCCCTGAAACCTGAGAGCTGGGGGCTGAGCAGTGCTCAGACTTGGTGTCATCTGAGCAGCTGCTGTGACTCTGAGTGCCCCCCAGAAAACCTCTGCTGTTTTGCCATCCCTGAAGGCTCTTTGTTGAGGTTATGGAGGGACAGTGTTTTGGTTTTGGCTGAAGAGCATTCTTCATGGATGTGACTGAAAGGCAGCTGTAGATCTGTGCATCCTTGGCACCTTCCTTAGGGGCCTCTGCTGCACCAGTGCCATCACCATGTATACCTGACCCAGCATGAGCAGGGGTGGGCTTGTGCTGCTTTCCCCCTTAGAGAGAGAGAGCTGTGTTGTTGTCTGGGTTTCCTGATGTGAAGTGATTTCTTCTCCCTTGCTGCAGGGCAACAAGCCATGGATCTCCTTGCCCCGTGGAAAGGGCATCCGCCTGACCATTGCTGAAGAGAGAGACAAGAGACTGGCGGCCAAGCAGAGCAGCGGATAAAGTCCAGCTCAGGCTGGCTCTGGTGCTGTCAGTGTGTTAATTAAACTGTTTACTACATGGCTCTGACTGCTGGGGAGTGTTCTGGGGCTAGGGTGGGGGAGCCATGCTGCCAGTGCCAGGTCCTGCTCCCCAGAAGGTCCTGCTTCTCCTGTCTGAGCAAGTACCACAGCCTTATTCCAGAAGGGCAAGGAGGAAGGGTGGGAGAGCCTTCAGACTGCTCTGTCTGTCCCTGCAAAGGTGTTTGCACAAACGCTTCTGGATGTGCAGGAGGAGCAAGGATATGGGGAGAGCTAGCTGGGCTCTCCTGTAGCCAGTAGTGCCAGATCAGTTTAAAGGGCCACCCCAGCTTTGTTGGCTTCAAGGGTGTTGGCACTAAGTGTCCAAGTGGGGACTGCTCCTCCATGTCTTTTCTGTGGAGGTGGAGGGTGCAAGTGATCACACTTGACAGTCTGACCTAAGCGGGAGGGGAATGGGCTGCTGGGGACACTTGAGCATCAGCCTGGCCTTCAGGAGCCAAGGAGCTGGGGACTGGTTGTGGCATTGGCCCTAGAGGACAAGGTGGGCTGGTGTGGGCAGTGCGTCCAGTCAGGAAGGGCAGCTGCACAACTGGGCTGTGCCAGGAAGGGTGAAAGAGGCATTGTAGGAAAGGGGAGTCTGTGCCTCAGCATGGTGTGCAGACTGGTGCCATCAAGTCCAGGCAAGGATGGGCACTGGAGCAATGCCAGAGGAAAAGCTGGAGTGATGGAGGCATAGAAGAGGCTGAGGGCACAACCTCTGCTCTGCTCAGCCTGGGGAAGAGGAGTCCTGGGGCCTCTCCCACTCTGCCTGCTTGCGTCAGCCTTGTGAGCGCCCGTCTTCCAAGATGGATGGGGCACAGATGCGCATGATTGCAAAATTGGCATCTTTTATCAGCTTCATCAGGTGTCCATGGTGAAATGTAATTTAGCCTCATGAAGTGTCTGCAGCTAGCTGTATTCTGATGTTATGCTCTCAGGAAAGCCGAATGCTTGTGGCACTGCCCATGTTCCCTCAGTGTTGCTGTGCTGCTCCCTCTGGATGCTGCACAGGCTCAGAGCAGCAGCATCTCCAGGGTCTTTCATGGTGCTGGCCGTGGGCTTGGTGCTTGGGCTGTCCTGTGATGCACAGATGTGAGCAGCTAGAAATGTGGGGAAAATACCCACATTTTCATGCACAGAGCCAAAAGCAAATGTCACTTAGTTTTTATGTTGTGAAAAAGCTTTAAAAAATAGCCAAATTGAATATTTAGGAAAGAAAAACCCAGTTGTTATACTAGCAAAAAATTCCAAAATGGCAATGAAAACGACAGGTGGGAAAATTTGAGGTGAAGTGTGTGCAGTTTTGGGGGTGGGTATTGCAATGGATTATCCAGTGCTGGTCAGTTAGCCGCATGAGGTTGCTTCGTGTGGGTTATCCCAAATGAACTGTCTGCTGAGCATTATCGCGGGTGGATCTGGTGTGTATGTCATCTCTCTGTGTTTCTCGTGCATCTCCCCGCCTCCCTCCGTGTCCTTTCCCCGCTCCTCGGATGTGTCCTCCCTCTCTCAGTGCCCCCAAGGCGGCCCTGCCGAGGCGCCACCGTGCGGTCAGTAGCTGCTCCTGCAGCCAAGAAAGGCGCGAATGCGCGTTGACCGCAAAAGGGGGTTTCTCCCTGCTGCCGCCCCCTGGCCAAACTGCCGCACTGCAAGTACCCCGCGAAACCCGCGTGTGCGGGACCGGGCTGGGAGCCGCCTGTGGGTAAGCACGCTCCGCTGCCGTCCCACGGGCGCGATGTCGGCGCCGCTAGGAGTGCAAAGCGCGGAACTGCGGCGCCGGTACTGTCGGAGCGCTGCCGCCGCCCAACGTTTGAGTGCCCCTCGCGGCCGCCGGGCCTGGTGCCCGCGCGGGTATTTGGGAGCGGCGTGGCAGAGCACTGGGCGTGGGGCCGGGCGGTGGCAGCGGCAGAAGAGGGATGAGGTCGCGGCAGCGGTGAGATGACAGAAAGCCACAGCAAGTGAGGAAGAGCCGCCTCGGGGCCGCCGCGGATGGCAGGGAAGAAGCTGCAGCCCACCGCCGCGTCTGCCGGCCCGGGCGGGGGCGGCCACATCTCGAGGCCAGAGCTGGGTGTCTCTCCATGTGGCCAGAGCTCCCCTGAGCCTCTCGACCGCCCCTGTTCGCCTTGTGCCACTGCCTCTGCTCCAGCATCGCCCCTGAAACCTGCCCTGTGTCCGCTAGCCACCCCACGCGGCAGGTTGGCCGTCGAGGTGTCCCCCAGAAGCCCCTGCAGAAGGAGGGATTCGTGCAAGGTATCTACGGTAATAACAGTCGCTGCTGCTTCTTTCCCTCTGCCAGAGGCCGCAGCTGAGCGTCTGCATGTCCATTCTTCCCCGAAGCATCCCCAGGCAATGATGCCAGTGACTGCACCCGCCTGGGGCTTGTTTGGGTCGTTAGTGTTATAGATACATATTATAATAGTGGCTTTTCACAAATATTAAAATGGATTTATATGTGGGATGTTAAAGTGACTTTCTAACAAAGATATTGTTTTTATTTCTGTTGTTAATTACGCTTAGTGAAATAGCTGATATAAGTGTGCTGGTGTTAAAATGCCTGCTTGGATGAAATAGCATCCAATGAACACAGGATGAGGACACTTGTACAGATCTGCCAACTATCAGCACTTACTGTCTGAAGGCAATGTGGATCAAGGCCCAAAACAGGAGATGATAAGAATGGATTAAAACCCCAACCAAGGAATGCACATGCTCTAAAAAGGTGGAACTGAGGAGGAACCATGCTGAACAGTTCTTGGAACATTTAAACTAGTTTGGGGAAAAAGTTGACTATGCATAAGGGCCTGTGAATATGTAACAGGCTGATGTAATAGAATAGTATATAAAGGGTGTTTCCAAACTAGCAGGCGTGGTCTTGGCTGAGTGCCAAGATGCACCCGGCCATAAAAACCTTTGCTCTGCAGTCCTTGTCTCCTTTGGTCCTTTATTAAACTTTTTAAATTTTCACAGGAGAGTGAACAGACTTTTCACATTGGTGTCACTGAAACTGCAGGAAAAACAAAAACAGCACCTCAAAGTTTTTAGTGTTAGAGAATCAAGGCATTACTTTATTCTGGCCAGAATGTTGTTCTGGCCAGGATGTGCAACAGAAATAATTTCATCCACACATTGCCCAGATTGTGCAGAGAAAATAATTCAATGACTCAGCTCTTTACTCGATTTTTCACGTATTTTATACAGTCAAAACCCATAGAAATTAGTTGGTTCAATCTTAATTATTTCCAAGTTGCACAGTTCTTAATATTTGGTTTCCTGTTGGATACGGATTTCTTCACCTTCAATGCTAATTAGGTTTTCATTCTTATCTCTGTTTTCTCAGAGCAGGAGTGGAGTGTCTGATCATGTCAGGAGTGTTGTCTGATGTTGATGGTTGTTAATGGTTATTTCCTTTTGTGTATCTTCTGAGCTACTTCCAGTCCCTTGAGTTTAAGCTCATCAGACCTCACCTGGTGAACCAGTCCCCTGAAAAACTTCAATTCTCTTCTCCTGGGGCAACGGCGAGCTAAACTGACTAAAGTTACATTAGAATTTCAAAATTTTACATGAAAAACTGAAACTGTATATAATTTCCAACCTTAGTACCAGCCTTACTCCCTCCAGGCTGTAGGTTGAAGAGGGACAGGATGAGCACTTACTGGCTCAGAGAGGAGCTGCTGTGGCAGAGACTGGAGAGGCCATAAAAAAGACAAATAAAAATTGGAGGCCATCCGGCAGGTCTCTGCAGACAAGTGAAAGCCTGCCTCACTGGGTGAGAAGGGGAAAGATGCATCCAAACTGGTAAATTTTCCCGGCAGTGCCAAGAATCATCCAAGAATCACAGCTGAGGTAAGTCTAAGGTCCCTTGGGCCCTGTCTCCTGTCTTGTGTGTCTCAAGGCCTCTTTGCTTCTCTCCTGACCCGCTTTTTTTCACATGCTGCTGTGACTATTTTATTTTGCTTCCCTATACCTGTCCTTTTGTCTCTTATTTGTCTTGCTCCCTCTTCCTACCTGTGAGAAATAGCTACTCACTTTTCATAGTTTAGGAAGGTTCATTAAACCTTATCAAAAATACAACAGAAGACTGAATAGAGAAAAAAGGTTGTGGTGCTGGGAGGAAAAGATTTCCCCCACCATGTGCTCAGTCTCCCTCACAATGGAGGTTTCCCCTTTTTAACCCTTTAACCCCTCCCAAAGTTCTGTCCATCATCCCCTTCTTTGCTGTCCAGTGGTGGAGATCTCTTCCTCAAATCCTGATTGGAAGTCAGATGTCCCCATAGTGACAAGCCAGCCCTCCCAGATGTCCCAACCCAGCTGTCCCTTGGTAACAATATGAGCGGGTAAAACATAACAAAAAATCAATAAAACTTTTGTTAACCTATATACATGATATTTGTCTATTAATTGTGAGAGTCAATCATCGCATTACTCATCTATCACGCTACCACACCCTTTCCTTTTTCTCTCTGTGCTTCTGTCCCTCACCAGTTCTGTCTCCCTTTTTTTATCCTCTGTCTCTCTTCTGCAGCTCACAGCTGTTTTTTTCTTCTCCATTGATTTGTTCTGAGGTGAATCTGCCTCTTTTCTCTTCACAATTTATCTGGCCTGTTCTTTGGCATTTTTTTCCTCTCTGTACCTCTGTTTACTGCAGTGTGTTCCTCCATTCCTATCTCTTTCCTCCTTCCTTTTATTTCTCTCTATCCTTTTGTTTTGCTAACTCTTGCTGTTTGTTTCAGTTCTGGATCTCACTTGTGTTATAAATAAGCAATACAATGGTTAGCTTTCACAATTAAGAGATGAATATTATGTGTAAGTAAAGAGAAGTTTTATAGATGTACAGTTAGGTTATATGTTCTCCCCATAGTCCTCTTTCACTTCCCCCTTGTACTGTAGTCACTGGTCGGGGCATTTGGGGGGGCAGGCTTGTTACTAGGAGGTGCGGCACAGCAGCACCTGACCGCCAATCAAGTTCTAAGAAAGGGATCTCCATCAATGGATGGCAGAGAAGGAATTGACTGAAAAGACTTTGGGAAGGGCCAAGAGTATAAAAAGCAGACCATCCATTTTCTAGACAAACACGTGGCTGCTGGTCACGGAGACTTCCAGCGTTGTAATTTTTTCTTATTCTTATTTTTGTTAAGGTTTAATAAACCTTTGAAATTTTAAAAGTGACCACTGATTTCTCACACTTTCCCTTTCCAATTTCCTGTTCATTTATTAGTGTGATCTTTTTGCTGTTTCCCCAACCCTGATATTTATTACTTCACCCAGCTGGCCCTGTTTTTTCTTGTTCTTCATATCTCTGTTATTCTCTGTTGCCCTCATTGTCTCTATCCCAGCATCCTTCTCCCTTTCACAGTATCCCACTTTCTCACTCCTTGGTATCTATATTGGTCTGCTCTTCCTGGTTTTTCTTGTTCCTCTGGCCTGCTGCCTGTTACTGTCTTCTGTCTTTTTATTGTTTTTTTTCCCCCATTGGTCTGCCTTAGTCCTGTCATTCTTCTGCTCTGTCTCAGTTTATAAACACAGAGTGTGAAAAATGCATGTATTTTATGATTGGCTTTTCGCAAATATTAAAATGAATATTGTATGTGTTGTGTTAGAAAATAATGTTGTATTAATTTTCTTAAGTACTGTGTTAAATATAGTTTTAGGTTATAAAAATTGTTAAAATAGAAACTATGCTATGTAAGATGCTTTGTTTAACAGAAAGGGCTTGCAGCAAGATAGCAGCCTCAGGACACCTAAATCTATCAGAGAAAGGGAATTTATTGCCTTCTTATCAGAAGGAACGAACTTCTTCCCGCCTTGGAGGCACTCTTAGGATTGGAAGGAAGAAGTTGACACTGACCAGACAGAATCCTGTGTTTGAATGGAATTTATGCATCATGTATGAAGTGTATGAATATGCAACGGGCTATTGTTCCTAAGGGTTAATCCTTTGTTACCGGGTGTCCTTTTTCGGGCTCGTGCTGCCCAGAAAACGGTACCTGGACGTCCGTAACTCTTTGTTTTTTATTGTCTCATATTGTCTTAATTCAATTTGTCCAAATTGTTATTACTCTAATTGTGTTACTATTTTTATAACCATTTTATTACGATTAAACTTTTAAAAATTTTAAAAGCAAGTGATTGGTGTTTTTCACAATTTTGGTAGCAGAGGATGGTTGCTAACACCTCGCTGCCGGTGTTTTAGGAAAGTCAGAGTGGGGAAGGCGCGCCCTGCCCTATTTGGCAGCCTCGCTTTGTTTCCCCTGAAGTGACCGACAGACGCAGGTGATGATCTGTGGACAAAAGGAGGCAATAAAACAAAGAGAAGGGGAAAAGGCTCCCTACAACCGCAGCAATTGCCCCCCTAAGAGTAGTAGTGCGTACGAAGAACCCGGGAAGGAAAAAGGATTGGTAAGTATTTCTCAAGGGGGGGCAGGTACGGGGGGATGAATGTGTGTGAGTGAGAGGCGGGCTGGTTGTCCCAGACCTGCCAAGTGAGTGAGGAGTCTCCCATGCTGCGTTTTCGTCTTTTCGCGAGAAAAGCGGCCAGTAAAGAGACGAAGCGAGTGATAAGAGAGTGAAAGAATCCCCCGGGGTAACTGGGACTGGGTCTCAGGGAGGGGTTGGACCCCTCGGAGGTAGGGAGCAAGGTTTCCTAGCCCAATCCTCGAGGAAACGGGACAGGAGGGGCCCCTAAAACCTGCTGGGTTGAGGGATTTATATTCCAAGAGCATCCAAGAGCAGGGTTGAGCAAAATTCTGTTGGAGTAAGGATATGCCCAAGAACACTCAGGGTGGGACAACACAGCTAGATTGAGGGAAAAATTTTTGCCCAACAAGATCCAGGGTTGAACAACACAGCTGGACTGAGGGATAAAAAAATGCCCAAGAACATCCAGGGTTGGACAACACAGCAAAACAAATTAAATGCCCAAGAGCGTCTGTAGTTATACCACACCGCTGGGTTGAGGGACAGAAAATGCCCAAGAGCATCTGGGGTTGAACAACACAGCTGGATTGAGGGAAAAATACCTGAGAGCATCTGGGATTGGACAACACGGCAGGATTGAGGGAAAAATTGCCCAAGAGCATTTTGGGTTGGATAACACAGCTGGGTTGAGGGATATCCAATAGCACCAAGAATGGCCAGTAACACCTAAACTTGCAATTGGTGATGTGAAAGTAAAAGGTACCTTATTGTTGTTTTGTGGTGTGTGAGAGTGAGACACGCACAAAGTCAGCCTCAGCTTCCCGGGCAGGTGGGAAGGGGGAGGCAGCGGAAAGAGGAGTGAGTGACCTGCACACAAGGCTGTAGCTCCTGGGTAGGTGGGGGCTTCTGGGCCCAAGAGGAGTGAGTGACCTGTGAACCAAGCCAGTGTTCCCTGGGGGTGTGAGGGGCCGTAGCTGAAGTGTGTGAAAGACATGCAGACAGCCTCACAGGGGATCGGACACCAGAGGCAGCAGAGTCAGGGCCCTTCTAGGGGGCCTGGTGACACTGAGACCTGGAGGTAAACCCCAAAGCGAAAGAGGGGGCCACAAGGACCTGTGATTTTCTAGCAATAAGGATCCACTTTGTGTCTTGGGAGTGTGAAGGAATGTGTGAAAGTGAATGAGAAATAAAAGTGAGTGAATGTAGACAAATGAAAGTATAGGTAATGTAGATTGTGCATTTTAACCTTACCATATCTCCTTGGAGGGAGGTGGATTGTATTGAAAAGCAGTGTGAGAAAAAGGGGGTTTTTTTTGGGTGTAAGTACTTGAAAGAAAAGTGGTATTTAAGTTGTTAGTAAAAAGTGAAAAATGGAAGCAGGGGATGAATAGATAGAAAATTGAAAAATGAGACAGAAATCCAGTAAGGTGGATACAGGAAAAGAAAAGCAAAAAAATTACCACCAGAAATACCCCAAGATAGCACTTTGGGAGTTATGTTAACAAACAGAAATACAACTCCTTGCAAAATACAGGGTATGCAGAAGTTGATGAGAAAAAACATGCAAACTTGTGAATTATATACTTTAAAAGAGCATTAGAAAATTTAACACAAAAAAAAGGAGTTATATATTGATTCAAGGTATGCCTTTAGAGTAGCACATACCTTAAGAAAAATTTAAAAAGGGAGATTACTTAATTAAAGAAGAAAAAGATTAGTACATGAGAAACTTACTTTCGAGGTTTTAGAGGCATTAAAATTACCTAAGAGAAATAGCAATAATACATATTAAAGGACACCAAAAGGTAAAGACCCAGAAATAAGAAGAAATAATTGGCAGATCAAGAAGCTAAAGATGCAGCAGAAAATAGAGCTGAAAGAGTTAATATTAACTCCAAATGAAGAAAAATTGGAAATTCCAAAGTTTAGAGAAGCAAAAAAAGGGAATTAAAACAAGATAGGTGGTGAACAATATAAATCGGGGAAAAAGAAACGTCTTGATGGAAGACAATTAGATAATAAAACACTTACTAGGGAATAGCAGAGTACATGTATCAAAAAGCCCGGTGGGATACTCAGGCTTTGTGTGATCATTTTTTTAAAAGAACTATGGGTGCACTGAGACTTTTAGAGTAGAAAAACAAGTACCTGAAACATGTATAATTTGCCAAAAGATAAATAAAAGGGTGATGAGAAAAACAATATGAGAAGGCTCGTCGACCATTTCAAAGTATCCAAGCAGAAGTTTAGATTTGTTAAGCTCTGGATTTATTTGTAAAAACCGTTTAATCCAGAAGAAAAAGAGTATACCACATGCTGGGGAGGGGGGAGGCTGTAAGAAAATAACATTTTTGAAAGGCAGTAAAAGAAAAACGGGGAAAGTATAAACCTGAGAACAAAATTACCTCATCCATTGTCGTTCGTTCCCCCGCTCGTTCGCAGCTGCACCCCCCCAGCCCCTGTGCCGGCTCCGGCACAGTCCGTGTGTCCCAGTCCGTGTGTCCCAGTCCGTGTGTCCCAGTCCGGCCGCCTGGCCCGCGGCCGCTCCGCAGTTCGTGCAGGGGGTGCGGGTCTGTCCTACCCTGTGCACCATGGTTACCGCGCTGACCGCGCCGAGGGGAGTCCCGTCTGTCCCATCTGTCCCGTCTGTCCCATCCCCGGCTGCCCTGACTCTGTCGGCTCCCGCAGCCGGGGTCAGTCTCGGCTTTGTCTGTGCCGGATCAGCCACCGTGAGCCGTGTGGGGGCGATCCCCGCTCCAGCTCGGTCTGCACCGGAACAGCCCCTCGGGAGATCCCGGCTGCAGACCCCGCCTTTGGAGCACCCAGACCCTGAGCTGGGCCGATCCCCTCAGGCAATCCCGGCTGCAGACCCCGCCTTTGGAGCCCCCAGACCCTGAGCTGTGCCGAATCCCCCGTCCTGCCCTGAGCTCCGTTCCCTTGGTAACCACAGCTCCGGCTGCTCAGGGAAACTCTCTAAAGGAATCACCTTATCCCAACACTAAAAGTTCAGTTAGAAGAAAGCCCTCTCCTGATTCTTCCTAAAAATACGGGAGAAAGGCTATAGAAGATAAAAATCCAAAAAGAATGGGATAAAGAGATTGGTCTATTTCCATTAAGAGAGGTTCTCATAGGAGGGGACGGATCAGAGTTTGTAAATGCTCCTTTGACTTCATCTGAGCTCTGAAATTTTAAGAAATAATTAAAAGGGATATTTGGATGATCCCATAGGCATAGCTGAACAATTAGACCAACTTTTAGGTCCAAACATTTATACTTGAGAAGAGATGCGGTTGGTAATGAAAATAATATTTTTCTCAGGAAGAAAAGCAATTAATCAGAGCAACTGAAATAAAAGCTTAAGAAAAAGAAAATCTGCGGGGACCCCCAGAGAAGACAAAATGCCAACTGTACCTCCTGAGTGGGGTTAAAATAATGAGGAGGGGAGTAAACCCATGAATAGTTATTGTAATTACATAACCAAGAGAATAAATGAGACAGCATATCAAAGGTGAAATATGAAAACAAAAGGTTTTTGAGGGACAGCTTTTAGAGGGGAAAGAAGAAACTCCAAATAAATAGATAAACAAACTTGAGAGAAAAAGGAAAATTGTCCTAAGTAAGCAGATCTGAAAATCTTTAAAGAAATGGGCGCATAAAAAAATAAAAAAAGTCACAGGCTCTAATTTTTTTTGGGCGGGACAAATACCATCTGGAGCCGGTGATAACTTTAAAAGTGGGTCCCTGAGAAGAAGAATTAGAATTTGTAATAGACACAGGGGGAGAGAGAACCTGCCTGTTAAAGGTTCCAAAAGGTTATAGTGTGAGCAAACATATAGTGAAAGTAACAGGGGCAAGAACAGAAAGTTTTACATTTCTAGTCATTAAAGATGTGGTAATTGAGGGAAGAAACTAAAATTTAGATGGGAGATGTGTTATTGGTCCCAGGGGCAGGTAGCAATTTATTGGGAAGAGTCTTACAAGTGCAATTAAGAGTAAGAGTTATATCAGAAAATAGGAAAATGACAGCTAGAGTTTTGAAATTACACCAAGAGGATGGAGAAAAAAAAATCAACAAAGAAGTTAGGACTGGAGAAGGAAATAGGGGAGGATTAAATATCGATCCCATATACAATTGAGAGAGAAGAAAGAGAGAAGTTGAAGTAGAGAGGTAGTTAGGAAACTCTGAGATGTTAGAATGTGAAGTGATGACATCTTGGTGCTAGAAGAGACCAGAAGTGTGAATGAAGGTTTTTTGCATGAAAGGCAGGGAAATATCTTAACACATGGTTGTTAAGAGGTCATTCAATGCCACACTGGGGTCCGGAAAAGCCTTAGCAGAACGGGCCCTCCTTGAAGAGAAAAGAGGATAAGTTGACGAGAGAAAGAAAAAGAATGTCAGGAGCACCTGGGGACGCCGAGTTTGGGGTTGTCAGGGCTGGGAGGTGTCTGAGCGCTCCCTAGAGCGGCGGGGTCTCAGGGGCTGCGGCAGGGACCGATCCATGGAGGTGCCCCGCGGCGCTGCTGGCAGCAGAGGACACAGGTTTGCGGCCAGGAGCGGGCTGGCTCTGTGGTGGAACTGCCGGGGGGGCTCCCAGACTGTCGGGGTCCCGAGTCCAGGATGGCAGCAGAAGTGGTTTTACAACGGTTGCAGAGCATTTTGAAGTTTATTTCCATAGTGACTGGTAAGGAATGGACCTGAGCCATGAGTTGAAATATGCTCACTGTCTGTATTCTCTGATGAGGGAATGCTCTAAAGAACTTGTCTGCTGGCAGAGATTAGGATTTGTCGGTCTGCACCTGTGTTTGAAAATGTCTCTTCTGCCTTGAGATGCACAATACATCTATTGCACAGATGCACAATACAGAACTATTACCCTTCCAAAGCCATCTGAAGATAATGAAGACTGTTGCATAGAAGTTTTACTGGCATTTTGTTTTCTTTTGAGGGAAATGTGATACTTGTTTATAGATATTGTAGATGGATAATGAGATGATTGGCTCTTGCAATTAAGGCATGAATATTGTGTGAATATTAAGAGAAGCTTTATTGATGTATAGTTATGCTATTGTAGTTTAAATGTCCTCTGTTCTCCCCATAGTTCTGTTATAAATGATCAATCAAAAGCCTAATTATCAAAAATTAGAAAAGATTTATTTATCTTTTTCTGCCACCAAAATATGGTCCTCAAAACCACCAGAGCCAAAGAGAAAGCGTCGAGCCTGGGTTCGGTGCTGGGTGAATCTGGATCCGACCTCTATCGCATTGGACCCTCCCTTGTTCATGAGGGCCACTTCTAGCACGGATGTTTTATACAGTTTATTATGTCTGAGGCAAAGGAGTCCAAGTTTCTTTTGTAACTCTGCATATTCATAGTTGGTTCTTTCACTGTGCAGAGCTGGACATAGGCTGTTTCCTGGTTGGTAGCTGGCATTGATCGAATCCCGGGAAGTCGCGTATTCACATGTATCTTTCTGACGACTCCGGCTGTCTTGATCGATGTTATCAACAGGGCAATGATCGCTCTTAGGTATCTTCCGATGGCTCAAGATGGTGGTGATCATCGCGCTGGGTGCATCTATTCATAAGCTGATTGCTCTCCTGCCGCCTTCAGGAATTTTAGAATTCGAATAGACACAGATGTTCGCCTCTCAAGCTGCTTGTGGTCAGAGACTCGTTTGGATTTCACAATCTTTATAAAATACATTCTTTTATAGCATGAATTATTTCCCAACATATATTACAATCCCTCCCCTTTTACATCAACACATTAATTCATGCTCCCTCTACAACCCAAATTACTATTATCTATTTAATTTCTACATCTACCCTCCACCTCTACAGGTCTCCTACAAGGAGAAGGCTTTGTTAAATTCTCATCACGCCCTGTTATCCTTGCGGGATCCCTTGATAACCATTATATTTGTTCCCGTTGCGCATGATCTGTTTCTCAAATTTTGCCAGAACTTTGGCAGCACTGCTTGCACACTTTCCTTCTCCCAGGCTCATGATTTTGGACACGCTGTTTCTGGAAGCCAGCTCCAGGTCCACAGGTACTACTGCTATCTGCATACCCTGTACCACGGAATGTATCAGTCTAATAAAACAAGGTGTTAGACATGGACGGAATATGACTCCTGCTACTGAACAGAATACAAAAACCATTATTTTGTTTCACCAGGCCCCGTCAAATAATCTGTCCCACCAAGATGACTGTAAGATTGAATTCCATTTCTGAACTGGGACATGGGCCACTTTCTTATTTTGGCTGCCAAACCTCTTATGGTCTCTCCATAATCATAAATTTCAATGCAACACTCTGATTCATTGAATTTTCCACACACTCCCCCTTCCCCGGCCAGCAAATAGTCTAAAGCTATTCAATTTTGGTACAGAAAAGCCCGTACCTGAGTGTGCTGCCGACTTAATGAGTCCAGGGCCTCTGAGGTGTGATTTGACACAATTTCCACCACTGCCTGCAGCCTGATCAATCGGTTCAGCAGATTGATTGGAGTCCTATATCCATAGCTTCCGTCCTGAGCCCATGTGGCTGGCCCATAATCATCAATTAGCCTTGCTGCTGGCCATTCTTCCTCCCCCCAAGTTTTCCTGCTACTTATGACAGCTATCATTTTCTTCAGGCTTCTTCTCTCCCTGTTCAAGGTCTCATATAGTGGGGCCCCTAGCAGGTTGCTTTTAGTTCACGGAAGAGTGAAGAAAAATTGGCCGGATCAGGCCCAAAGTGCATGATCCCTTCCCCCTGGGAGGTAATTCACTGTACGCTTTCTTTCCACAAACCTAGTCAATTCCATCTGGGTCTTTCCACCTGATATTAATTTTCCCTGGGTCGCCCCAATACCCTTTCAGCCCTCCCAAGGATTGGTAAGGATTAGCTCCGGGACTCTTGACCCAGTCAAGTCCCATCTGACCATTCCAATCACAATTTGTCTCGTTTTTCTGACTCCAGCATCCTGTAGGAGGTTCTGGTTGCCAGACTTTGCTCCTACTATTTGAATTTACCGACAAAATGGTTATACACAGAGTATATCCCACCATTTCAGTATATTCCTTCCCTTCTTGACTGATGCAGATTGTTCCAATCACTCGCTGGTCCAACACCCATCCCTCAGGTCTCTGTGCCAATTTTGAGACCCTTGGATTGTCCCATTTCAAAAGCTCTTCCAGAGCTAAACTTTCACCCTTCCAGGGCCACTTCTCTGCTGATTTCAGCTCCCCACAAATTCAGCAGTTTGACAGTCCCAATTTGGTGGCAATCTCTTGAACCAAATCAATGAATAAGTTTTGATCTGGGGAAGGTAATCCCCCATCAGCATATTGTTTCTCAAGCTGCTTGTACTGTTCACTCAGAGTCTTCATTCTATCTTGCTCCACCCTTTTCTTTCTTAATTCGGACTCCCTTCTTTTCAGTTCCTGGGTAATCTCTTTCATTTTTCCCTCAGAATCTATTCCATCGTTGTTCCTTGCAAAACAGACAGCTCTATCATATTGCAGGCAAACTCTATCGTTGTTTGCCTGTGCTAAATCCAATATGGTCAGCTCTCTATTCAGGGTGAATTTGCTATCAAACTTTGTATTGCTTCCCACCCAGTACATTTTCCTGTTCATCACCCACGTTCCCATGAGACGGAGTGGAGATCCATTCTGAATTAGATGAAGTGTCTGGAAAAGGTGAGGTGTCTGTAGGGCCAAAGCTGAAGGAAAAGCCGCATTCCAGAGACAGCAAAGAGACAGAGAAAGAAAAACAGAAATTACCACAAGGTCAGTCTGCCCCAGACCTAAGAATTCCTTAGATAAAGAAGAACTAGTGCTAAATGCCACGCAAAATGAATATGTATGAACTTATTGTAAAACTGTATGCATATGCCTTTAGAAGGGAGATAAAAGAAGACCCGAGGTCTTCAGACGCATGCATGCCTTGTTAGGGGACTTGCGTCTGGCGGCGCACGTCGTAATAAAAGCATACCGAGCTTTACAACTTTTACAAAGTTGTGAGGTTTCTTCCTTTCTCCGCAAAACATTATGGCGACCACGAAGGGACTTCTCTGTCCCCGCAGGGGCAGGGGGGATAGACGGACCTCCAAGGCGCGCCCTAGGATTTTTTTCCTGGTGGGGCTCTGCTCGTCTCAACTTGCCACCTGCGAGGACAGACAACGACCTGCTGGCCTGCGGAGGAAGATACGGTATGTACTGAGGGGCCCCCGGGGGAGGGAAAAGAGAGCAAGGGAGTAAACCACCCAGAGACGTCTGGGTTCGGCTGATGGAGCAGCTGTATTAGAGACGGGGTTCATCTTTCTGATAGAGCAGACCGCAAGCGGTTCTGGGGGTGAGCCGGGTGAACCCGTGTATGTGTGTGTTGGGGGTTCATTGTTCTGATGGAGCAGAACTGCTGAGCCCGTGTGTGTTTTGTTTGTGTGTGTGTGTGTTGTCCGGACACTGTGTTGCTGTATGGTTAATGTGTGCATTTTGTGGTCAGTGCACTGTGTTTGCAGTCGTGCAAGTGTATAAGTGCATGGTGTATAAAAGAGAATAAATCTACAGTGCCCTACAGTGCGGGGGGGGTGAGTTCTACCCGTGTTTGAAGCAGCCCAGTGAGGCCTGAGGCACCGGCTGCAGCAGGCTGTGGGGCAAGGAGAGAAGTGCCCCGCGGAGAAGCAAGTGGAAGAATGTCAGTGATGGTATTTATCGTGTTTAAATGTAGCGATTTGTGTAGATTTGGTACATTTTAACCATGAATATGAGCTCAGAGAGTTCCTTTGCCTTAGATGTTTAAATTTGATCTCTAAGCTGTAGGCTGTTATTTTAATTGTGTCCAAAAAAAATTGATGTGAGTAAATGCTGAATTATGGTATGCTGTGTTGTGTTGAGAAAAATGAGCACTTTGAGAGTTATGCCCTTTCCCAGTGATTTTGTGTAGTGATTTTCTTCCACTGCATTGTGGTAATTTGATTCTCAAATTGTATAGTAGTGTTTGTGGAGATTTTAAGATTTTGTTGCAACAAGAGTGGCATTTTACATAAGAGAACTATAGTACGGTGATTTATGCTTAACTACGATAAAGTGAGTTAAAAGAATTCCAATAATTCTCCCCCTCACAGCAATTCAAGCCTTGGCTCTAGTGAATCTGAGATAAAGGGGGGGGGTGCGGGTGCGTGTGTCCGTGTCTGTGGGCATATCAGAGTTTCGGCTGTGACTAGCACAGCCTTTTTGCAAAGCAGTAAAACAAGTGTAAGCAGGCACAGTGCTTAATTAGATTGTGCAAGAAGAGAACTAGAAAAAACTGATATTTTGTTTGATCAGAACATAGTGTCTATGTCACGTTTTTGATTAGCATGCTGTGTGAGATGACAGTGGCTGTCCCCTGGGCACAGGAACAGCTCTGGTTGCCCCGTCTCCCCAGGGAACATGGGAATGGCCGGTGAGCAAAAGCTGGATGTGCAGGTATTATTGCAGTGCGGTGTTTATGAGAAACACTGGTATTGCTGTTTTCCTGTCAGGGCACATACCCCGAGTGTAAATTAGAGGTTTCTAGTCAAGCAGATTCAGAACCTAAGGTCTTAAAGCTTGTGTGTGGGAATCACATCTGATATCTGCCACCTAGAGCTGTGTGTGTAGAAGAGGAAAACTGAGAAACTACTGTGAAGGTCTGTGAAAAGAAGTTTGAGTAGAAGCAAAATAGGGCAAAGAGAAATAAATAATGAGAACTAACCAGAGCAAACAAGTTCCTAAATTAGCCCCTTTTGAGAGGGGCTCACTGAGAGGAGGTTGCCAGTAAGAGCAGCTCAGAAAATAAAAAGATTTATAATACTTCATTGCTGTTAGTACTGTTTTATAATAAGAAGATAAATGAAATGGAGTTTTTGTATGCTGAAATGTCTTTTTGTTTTAAGAAATCACCCAGAATAACAAAGAGACTGTAAGATCAGACCACCCTCTAGTCTTGGCCCTTGAAAAAAGAAAACAAAGCAAAGAGGAAGCAAATCAAACATGTTGTTCAGCATGCAGCATAAGATAGCAACGTATGAAATCAGGCAGAGATTATCATGCTGAAATGCAAAGCAATCACAGTTCACAAAGTGAGTACATATGATTTGCTAAAGGCTCCTCCCAAGATAAGGGAAGAAGGGTAAAGATGACCTCCCCAAAAGGGAAGAATTTTTGTCGACACAAGGGCCATATATTCAGTTTTAATAAAGCTTTAGTACCTGTAGAGAACGTTTATGTTGTAGTGTAGAGAATGAACCACTGGCCAGTCTGAGAAGGCATACTTGTGCAAACCTTTCAAGTAACATGTGTGCTATGTGTACCTAAAAGCTTTTGTACAATTTGCTCAATTTGCTAAACATTCTCAAATGAGAAAAGTTACTCTAGACGCAAATGATACAAAGAAGTTAAGCTTAACATTAACAGACACTGAAATTAAAGACATTAGTAAGGAGATATTAGAATAAGTAAACAAGTGTTTTCAAGGGTATGGGCCTCTGCTGTACCAAAGAGAGTGAAAGATGCTCCCCCATGAGCATCAAGCTTAAAGAAAGAACACAACTAGTGAGAACTGAGTAGTACCCTCAAAAGGAAGATAAAGAAAGAATCAGCCCAATAACTGATAGTACCAGATTAAAGGCTGTCAATAAGATACCACAGAATTTATACCCTGTGGTAGCAAATCTGTGGGATCTCAGACTCTCAGAACTGGGGTGCAGGGTGACCAAGACCACCCCTGGGGGGCTCGGGAGTCCTGGAATGTTGCCAGAAATGTCTGGTGGCTGGACTTTGATCCCACATGGGAGATGACATCAGTATGAGGATAGGAGGATTTCACTGGGATGAACGGTGAAGGGATAAGTTAATTGGAGTGTGAGATAAAGGGTTTAAGATTTCTGTACAGGGGGGTCTAGAGAAGTAAGATGGAGGAATTGGGGCGTGCCCTTCTCCTTCTTCTTCTTCTTCTTGGCCTCCATCTTCTGTGGTGATGTTGGCACTTTGGGATTGGTTCTTACTGAATGTACACTTGTCAATAAGGGTGAAAGGTATTGGAGAAAAATGATAAATATTGTATACGTAACTCCGAGTATAAAGATAGGTGACCGCCCCAGGGGCTCTCAGTGTGTGCCCATGGCTGACTGCTGAGCAGAACTCTGTCAGGCCCAGAGAAAATCTTTTAGATAAGCATTTAATAAACACCGAGACCGAGAAAAGATCTGAAGTCCCTTCTCGTCCTTTGGAGCGCGGGCGGCCCAAGGCCACCTCGGGCCTTCCCAGACCATCTAAACAGGCGAAAATCCGACACAAATCCATATACCTTACTAACTTGTTTAACACCTGAGCTAACCTGGTTCACTGTTTTAGGCCTAAGAGATGCCTTCTTTTGCCTCCCTATCCACGAAGCCAGCCAGAAAATTTTTGCATTCAATCACAAACTCACATAGTCCGTGTTCCTGAAAGCTTCAAGATTCCCCACTCCGATTGGAGAACAGCTTGCAAAGACCCAGAGTCCCGAGAAGCTCCACAAGAGAAAAGGAAGCTGTTGCAGTACGTAGACGATCTTCTAGTAGCCACTCAGATGAGAGAAGCGAGAGAGGCCTGGACGGTAAGCCTTTTGAATTTCCTAAGACTCCAAAGATGCAGAGTCTCAAAGAAAAAGGCACAAGTATTGAAACAGAAAGTAATCTACCTGAGGCAAGAAGTGAGTGCTGAGCAGCAGACTTTAAGGCAGGGAAGCCATATGCCAAACCCTGAAACCCCAGACAACAAAAGAACTCTGAACCTTCTTAAGCATAGTAAGGTAGTACCAGCTGTGGGTTTATAATTATAGACTGTTCGCCAGACCCCTCTATGCTCTTCTTGCCAATAGAAACAGAGATTCCCAGTAGACAAGAGACGCCACACGAGCCTTTTGCCAGCTAAAGAGTGCCCTCATGTTAGCTCCAGCTTTGAAACTTCCAGATGTAAGTAAAGCACTTTTTCTATTTTTCCACGCAAAGAATTGCCCTGAGAATATTAGCTCAAGACTTAAGTCCATGCTGGAGGGCAGTTGCTTACTTCTCTAAGCTACTAGATGCAACAGCCAAGGGCTGGCCAGGTTGCCTCAGAAGTGTAGCAGCAGTTGTGCTGAATATTCAAGAAGCACGCAAGTTTACCCTGAGACAAAAATGACTGTGCTAGTGTCCCACACAGTGTCCGCAATACTAGAAGTAAAGAGTGGCCACTGGCTTTCACCACAGAAGTTTCTGAAATACCAAGCCATCATAGTAGAGCAAGATGATGTAGAGATCATAGTGACTAATATTGTCAACCCAGCTTCCTTTCTCAGCAGAAATCAAAGAGAAGCAGTACACCACGACTGCCTAGAAACCATTGAAGCTACCTACTCCAGCCGCCCAGACCTAAAAGACTCCTTTAGACGATGCAGAGACCTAGTTCACTGACAGGAGCAACTACATTGCCAATGAGAAGCAACATGCTGGGTATGCAGTGACCACCTACAGAGAGGTAATCGAGTCCGGACCCTTACCAACAAAGACCTCTGCGCAGAAGGCTGAGATAATTGCCTTGACCTGTGCCCTAGAAAAGGCAAAAGAGAGGAGAATAACCATCTACACAGACTCGAAGTATGCATTTGGAGTCATACATGCACATGGAGCCATCTGGAAGGAGAGAAGACTGCTAACCTCACAGAGAAAGAAGAGACAATCCAGCTGCTGGAAGCAGTTCAGCTACCTGAAAAAGCATCTTAAAGCACACCAGAGAGTGAGCTTAAAATTAGAAGAAAGAAATGAGCTGGCAGATAGAGAAGCAAAGAAAGCAGCAAAGAGTGAAGTACAGATTTTCCTCGAAAGTAAGCCTTAATAGAATAATACTAATCAAAAGAGATGTACAACTGCAAGGGGTGGGCTACCATTGAAAAAGAGCTAGTAATCCCTTCCCATTTTTGTAATTACTAGCGAAAGAAGAGCACTAAAAAGCACACTAGAGCCTAACTTTTGTAGAATGTAGCTCCTTTCTTGAAATGACCAAAGCTGCAAGTAATACAGAGTGCATTGAAATGAAGCATTGACTTTGAAGCAGTAATTTCCACAGGCTTTCTAGAACACACATCTGATTGAAAGAATTGTTATATCGTTGTCAAGAATTTATATGCCACTATCACTCAAGTAAGCCGACAATGTGATCCTTGCCTCCAGACTAACCCCAAAATACCCCCCCCGGCCAAAACTCAGTCAGACTGGGAGAGGCCATGGGCCTGTACAACAGTAGCAAATTAACTTTTCAGAACTCCCAAGGAAAGGGGGGTATCAGTATTTACTAGTATTGATAGATACATTTTCAGAGTGGCCAGAAACATTCCCCACCAGAACTGTCAAAGCTCAAGAAGTGGCCAAATTATTTTTACAAGAAATAATACCACGCTTCAGAGTTCCAGCCACGATATCCTCAGATAAAGAATCACATTTCATTTCCAAAATAGTGCAACAGATTAGTAGCCATCTAAACATAGATTAAGAACTTCACACCCCATACCACCCCCAATCAAGCGGCCAGGTGGAGAGAATGAATCATTTGATTAAGCAGCAAATCATAAGACTGAGGCAAGAAGTTAATCTACCCTAGCCCAAGCTCTTCCACTAACACTATTGCAAATTTAAACTAAACCTTGAGCTAAAAGAATGCTAAGTCCTTTTAGAATGCCTTATAGAAGACCATATAGAATACAAAGAGAATGTCCAAAATGTCCACCTACATAGTGGCATTAAGCAAGCAACTCAGAGTAATTGAGAAACATGCAGCTGGAACTTAGAGCAAAGAGTTAGATAGCCTAAAGATGATGTATATGTTAAGTCTCTTACAGAGAAGACTTCAGAACCACAGTGGGAGACACCACTGCGAATACTTCTCACCACCTTCACTACAATCAAAATCAAAGAGCAGAATGCCTAGATTCATCACTCTCGAGTGAAAAAAGCCCAAAAACCCCTTGAAGATTGACGCCAAGAGAAAATGAACTGAGATTAAAACTTACTCAAGCAAAATGAGTACATTGCAGTCAAGAGTAGCTCATATTTTAGTTTGTAGAATTGTTTTGTGTGTAATCATAACTGAAGTTTTAGAACTTGAGAGTACTTCTATTCAAAGCAATAGTAAATAGCCTTAGTCCCTAGCATTTAATCAGTATACTAGATCCATAAGAAAACCTTCTGAAATAAAAAATTTAAACATATCTACTGTAGTAATCCACGAGAATCAAGTATGTGAAGAGCAAAAGTAGCAAGAACAAGAACTGTAAAGACTTCAAGGAATCTGAAGAGAAGAAATCTAAGTAAAGTGCAGAGTCATCAATAAGACGGCTTATGAGAGACCAGATGTAATTAGTGTCTGAACCTCCCCTGGTGTATATGAACACCAAGAAGTGTGTGATAGCCTAAGTGAATCAGACTGTTGGTGTAATTTCACCTTGATACAGCCTGTAGAAGTGACCTGCCTTTGAGCTCGAATTGCTATCCCTTTTCCTACTAAGATTTAGAACAGTGATTGTCCCAGTCTGAAGCAGTTAGATTCTGCTTAAAAGAAGTAGAGAGAGAGAGACCCCCCCTCAGAACTCAGCAGCAAGCTGTAAGATTTTGAGCATCACTTTTGTGCTGAGTGTTTCAAGCAGCAGAAACCTGATCCCAGTTTCTTCTGAGGCACTGCAACACTACAATGAACTTAAGCTCTTCTCTCAGATTTCCCCTTCATTATTTACTTGAGGCTTAGACCTGAAGCTAAGAGCAAAGTAAGTGAAGTTTTGTAGACCAAGAGAGACAGTCCTGCTTGCCACACATCTAAGAAATCAAGTGCTTTGGAGGGGGAAGGAGATTCCTTGAAGTCTCTACATTTCAGAACAAACATCTGCCTCAAATATGACCTAAACCTCTGTCAGATACACTTGTGAACTGTTTCTGAATTTGCAGTGTGAGCCCCTCTGGCAGAGAGGGATGGTCATGGACAGAAAGCAGTTCCTGTTCCCTGACATAAACAGGGCCAGGAGACTTCTTCTCCTTTTTAATGCCTTTATTAAAAGTGATCAGCTCGGCATTGGGCGGCTCGACGGGTCTGCAGCATCCGTCGTCTCTCCCAAGGCAACTCAGAGGAGGAGGATATGCACAGCTCTGTCCACAAGGGGCAGAGCTGGGGGAATCCAGTCCTCGTGGGAGCCCTTAGGGCGTGGTATTCCCCGCCAGGTGTTTTGACTTTTGCCGGCTGTCTTAGCAGGCCCTCATCTCCGGGGGCTTCTCCCATGGTCAGGGCGAGAGGTCCGAAGGTGTTCCACGTCTCTGCAGGCTCGGCACTCGGCTCCTCACGTCTAGACATCACTCCACTCTCTCAACTCTTATCTGGCTCGTTGTTTTTGGGGTCTTTCCGTGGGTTTGGAGTCGAGGGTCCCACAAAGCATTCTGGTCCTTGGAGTCACTTTGCATAACCCCCCCCCTCCAGGTCCCTTCTCCTCACAGTTTGGGAAGGTCCCCACCCTTCACTGTGTCTGAGGAGGGCCATTAACTCGCCTCAGTCAGGGCTTTTACTAATACAAAAACAACCATTAACGACAACGACCCGTGATTACAATAACAAAACACGAAGAGCTTCGGCAGCTACAGTGATCTGGCTGCCTTTTTTTGTTACTTTTTTCTCAAAAAAAAATATTAACCGAATTTTGTTCATAACGTTCCCCATAACAAACATCTAACTAGCATATTAGAGACAAGATTAAGAGTTTTAAATAGAATTGATTCAGAAATACTACTAAATAAACTAGCCACTACAGCAAGTAGCCTAACAAAATTGAAGCAGCCTTTATAGTAATCTCTATTGGCATTAAGAACTAGCTAGTGACAGATTTCAAAAGTACTGCCAAAGTAAAGAAGTATGAAAAAGCCAGAGACCAAAACCACAAGTTAATAGTAGAAGCACTTAGTACAGTCCAAGATAATGTGTCTTTAGCTTTTAGTTGTATACAAGCACAGTTATAGATACAAGCAAAAGCAACTCTGATCATAGGGGAAAGGGGTGAAGGTAATTTTCCAGCTGAAATTTAAAAAATTGTGTAAAATAATGCAATTGATATTGAAAAGAAGTTTCAATCCTAGTAGACTATAGTAAATTTCACCTATGATCCTGCTTCTAATGTGGCAGCTGCCTTTGTGTTTACCATACATAATGCCACTGTTTATGTTATCCATCCCATCATTGCCCTAAGATTAAACCATAAAAAACAATACTGTATCCTTCAGAACATAAAGTGTAAGCACGAAAGATGAATAAAAAGTGACAGACAGTAAACTTAGAATCCTGCATTACTAAAAAACAAATAGAATTCATTTGTGAAAGCAATACTATTAATGTGCAAGATGTGTGTTTAGACACCGAACAGAGTATTTGTCACTCTGAAATTCATCCAGTCACTGACCAGAAAACTGTGCTCGTATATACTAAAAAAGAGTGTATGCTTGAGAACTGCTTGTGCTGCTGTACAAATTGATAGCAATGATGTTATTCTGTCTAGTAGAAACCATTCTAATCTCTGTATTTGTAATTTTGTTAAGATTATTTATTACATTGTTAATTTAGAACTGTAGAATGCTACAACAAATAGCTGTACTAACCTCTTTATCAAACGTACATAGTGAACCGTTAAAAAGACACTTATTGTCGTAGAAGTTTTCCTTAATGAAATAAACAGGGCCAGGAGACTTCTTCTCCTTTTTAATGCCTTTATTAAAAGTGATCAGCTCAGCATTGGGCGGCTCGAGGGGTCTGCAGCATCCGTCGTCTCTCCCAAGATGACTCAGAGGAGGAGGATATGCGCAGCTCTGTCCACAAGGGGCAGAGCTGGGGGAATCCAGTCCTCGTGGGAGCCTTTAGGGCCTGCTGATCCCCATCAGATGGTGCCCCTGCTACTCAGTCGGCCTGGTCTCACCGCTGGGGTCGACTCCCTTGGTCAGGGCGAGAGGCTCTGAAGGTGTTCCGCATCTCTGAAGGCTCAGCACTCGGCTCCTCATGTCTAGACATCACTCCACTCTCTCAACTCTTATTTGACTCGTTGTTTTAGGGGTTTCTCCGTGGGTTTGGAGTCGGGGGTCCCACAAAGCATTCTGGTCCTTGGAGTCATTTTGCATAACCCCCCCGCTCCAGGTCCCTTCTCCTCACAGTTTGGGAAGGTTCCCACCCTCTACTGTGTCAGAGAAGGGCCATTACCTCGCCCTAGCCAGGGCTTTTACTAATACAAAAACAACCATTAACAACAACGACCCGTAATTACCATAACACAGGCAGCAGCCCAGCAGTAGTGGTCCCTTTTTTTCTCACAGAAAAAAATCAACTGAATTTTTGTTCATAACACTTAAGTAAAAGAATTTACTTATTTCCTAGGAAAGGGGGGAATGAGACACAGTAGAGATCCATTCTGAATTAAGTAAAGTGTCTAGAAAAAGTGAAGTGTCTGTAAAGCCAAAGCTGAAGGAAAAGCCGCATTCCAGAGACAGCAAAGAGACAGAGAAAGAAAAACAGAAATTACCACAAAGTCAGTCTGCCCCAGACCTAAGAATTCCTTAGATAAAGAAGAACTAGTGCTAAATGTCACGCAAAATGAATATGTATGAACTTATTGTAAAACTGTATGCATATGCATTTAGAAGGGAGATAAAAGAAGACCCGAGGTCTTCAGACGCATGCATGCCTTGTTAAGAGACTTGCGTCCAGCGCGCGACGTAATAAAAGCATACCGAGCTTTACAACTTTTACAAAGTTGTGAGGTTTCTTCCTTTCTCCACAAAACACCCAACTTTGAATTGTCACAACACAATGGATTCACTTGATGATATGCGACAAAAATCGATTCCGTCTTTCCCCTGACCCACATTGTCCGATTACATTGACTGCAAATGGGGATCAACATTGGCTCCACATTTCTTTTCATTATTCGGTGTTTGTGCTTGTCTGGCTGTCCATTCTGTATCCCAGCCTTCAGATCTAAACACAGGATCTTTTGCCCATTCTACACAATTTTACCCGAGTGCTGTTTGCCAAACAGTACTTGCCAGACTCCCTGATGCATTCCTTTGGGGCTTGGTATGCTGAGATCCCCTTGTCCCTTTGCTCAGTCGGGACCATCTGAGTACACTCACTGCACTCATCCACGAAGCTCTGATGTCCATCATGGATCAGGGCCTCAATGTGCAGACTCTGTGTCCCGCACATGACTAGGCTCAGGCCAATCAGGATTCCCACTAGGCGCACTTCTCTGCCTTTGCCTCCGCCACTTGGGGTGCCACCAGCAGCAAGGTAGACCATCTTCGTGTCAGCAGGAGTATTCTTCAGGGAATACATTCTTGGACATTGCCTCATACCTCCTCTTAAAGGCGCCCCACCTCAATATCTTGACAGCATCTGAGCTGCACGGTACCTTGACTGACTTTTGGCACTCCACATCCTATATATCTGCCTTAGATTTGAGCTTTCCACACACGCCGTTCTGAAAAATGTGGAACCACTCTTGTGAATCTAATTTGATAATACCTAAAGTTGTGACTAGGGTTAGACTGTGGTCAGTCAGCTCAGGCTCCTCCTCCAAACACTGGGTGCACAATTCCTTTGGTCTCTGCCCCCTTCTACAATGCACAACGAAAACCCCTTGACAATATTCACACTTGAAGTGTACAAACGGCTAGCATACACAGTCAGACAGTATACAACCTGTCTGGTCCCCTTCGGTCATTTATGTGGACGATGAAGCTTGATCTTTAGGTCGTCTGGAGAAGAGGTGATCCTCCACTTGGGAGCCTCCTCCTGATGCTTGATATTTTTCACTCTGGACACATGTGTCCAACCTTTTTCCGCTATCCGAATGGCTGTGTCCGTTGTCAGAAGGACAAGAAAGGGGCCTTCCCAGTCAGGGGAGAGGGGTACATCTTTTCATACTTTTCCAAGCACCCTGTCACCTGGTTAAATTTTGTGGACAGCAAATCCCAGAGGGGTGCTCTGAGATACTATCCTCTGTTTTCTCAGTTCCTGTAGGTTTTTATTTATCACTAGTAAATACGGTTGAATCTGGCTGTCCTCCAACCTGGGGTGTCCCAGCGGTATCCCGTGCTTAGGTGGCATTCCATATAGCATTTCGAATGGTGAGAGCTCAGTTTCTGGGTGAGGCGTAGTCCTGATATTAAGCAAGGCAAGAGGGAGGCATTTCATCCAGGACATCTGAGTTTCTAATATTAATTTAGATAACTGCATTTTCAAGGTCTGATTCATCCTTTCAACTTGTCCCGAGCTCTGGGGGTGCCACGGGGTGTGATATTCCCATCAAATGCCTAGTGCCTCTGCCATCTCCTTAATAATCTTTGAAGTAAAATGAGTCCCTTGATCTGAGTCAATGTAATTCACTACCCCATATCGGGGCACAATTTCTTCCAGCAATTTTCTGGACACTGTCTGATCTGTTGCCCTTGGACTGAGGAAAGTTTCCACCCAGTGGGTTAATTTGTCCACTATTTCAAGCAGAAATTTTAACCTTCCCACCTTGGGCAACTCAGTAAAATCAACTTGGATTCTCTCAAAAGGTCAGTACGCAATGGGGCAACTCCCCAGGATTGCCTGTTTCACCTTAGTCTTGTTAATTTTCTGGCAGATCAGGCATCCCTGTACCTCTTGTTTGGCCAATTCATAAATTCCTCTGCACCTGAAAAACTTCAAAAATTGTTCAGCTAGACCCTGAGCCCCCCAATGTGTTCGCTGGTGCAGTCTCCTTAAAATTCTCCTGGTAAAACCTTTAGAGACTAGTTCTCTCCCATCTGGTAATTTCCACTTATCTTCCTCCAATTTCCCCCCTATTTTCTCATAACTTTCAATCTCCTTTTGGGAGGGTTGAAGAGGGTTGTCTGGGACCTCGATCTCTTCAATCTCTGGGGTACTTACCGTCACCAATGCCAGGCTTTTGGCCTCCTGGTTTGCCAAATTTTTTCCCCGGGTCCGAAACTGCATCCCTGCCTGATGTCCCTTCACATGGACAACTGAAATTTCTTGTGGCTTCCTTATTGCTTCCAGAATTTGCCACATCAATTCCCCGTGCATCAGTCCCCATCCTCGTGTGTTGATCAACCCCCTTTCCTCCCAAATTTTTCCAAAGGTGTGAACCACCCCAAAGGCATCCCTAGAGTCTGCAAAAATCGTTCCCTTTTTTCCCTTCAGTCCTTTCAAGGCTCACAGATCTGTGTACAATTTGCAAGCCTGTGCCGACCAACCTGTGTTCAAAGGGCCTGCCTCTATCGCTTTTCCTGTTCTCCCATCCACAACTGCATATCCTGATTTCCTGTTCCCTTCAATCACCCTGCTTGAGCTGTCTACAAACCATTTTCCCCCTTTGTCCAATTCTTCTTCTTCCAAATCTAGTCTTATTTTTATCTGCAATTTGACCGCTTCCACACAGTCACGGACTAGCTTTTCTGACGCTTCCCCAAACAAGAACTGAGCTGGATTTTGCATGGTTGTTGTCTGCAATTCCAAATCCGATGAATGAATCAAAATGGCTTCATATTTCAACAACCTAGCATCTGTGAGCCATTTATCTGCTTTCTGTTGTAGTATACCCCGCACATTATGCAGCGTGAATACTACCAAAGGTGCTCCAAAAGTTACTTTCTTGGCTTCCTCCACCAACAATGCTACAGCTATGATCACTTGCAAGCAGGTGGGCCAGCCCCTGCTTACAGGGTCCAAAAGCCTTGACAAGTAACCCACTGGTTTCATGACCCCTGCCCAGTCCTATGTCAGCACACTATGGGCTGTGTGATTGCTCACGTCCACTAACAGCTGGAATGGCCATCTCATATCAGGGACGCTCAGCACTGGTGGTGCTGTGAGTGCGTCCTTGACACCCCTAAATTCCTCCTCATCCTTTTCTGTCCATTTGATTCTGTCTGTGGTGAGTTTTTCATACAAAAACTTCACCTTCTCACTGTATCCTTCGGGACATTGCCGGCAATATCCCAACAACCCCAGCAACTGCCTTACTTCTCTTTTTGTCCGTGGGGGTGGTAGGACAATAATCCCCCCCACCCTTTCAGGATCCAACTTCTTTTCCCTTTGTTTAACCAATGTCCCAAATATCTGACCTCGGGCTCTGTGAACTGCAACTTTGACTTAGACACCTTTAGTCCTTTTTCCCCTAAAAAGTTTAATGAGCTTTTAGACTTGGTGCTCATCCTCATATCCTCTTCCCTTGGACCTGCAATCAACAAATCATCTACATAATGTATCAATTTTGTTCCCTCTGTCGGTACAAAGTGACTCAGCACTTGTTCGAGTGCTTGCCTGAAAAGGTTTAGAGAATCAACGAAGACCTGAGGCAACGATGTCCATCTGAGTTGTTGCTTTCTGTTAATTTCTGGATCTTCCCACTGAAATGCAAAGTAATCTCTGCTGTGCTTTGCTAAAGGACAGGTCCAGAAAGCATCTTTCAAATCAATCACACTGTACCACATGTTCTCAGGAGAGATGTTGTTCAGCAGGATGTAAGGATTCGAGACCGTGGGGAACAGTGTCTTAGTCCTTTGATTCACAGCCCTTAAATCCTGCGCTAGCCTGTAGCTACCATCCATCTTTCGCACTGCCAAAATCGGGATGCTGTGCCAGGACATGCACAGCTTCAACGTTCCTTTGGAGCTCTATGTCCAGTCTCCCGGCCTCCCCTTGGACATACCAAACCTTCGGATTAATTTTCTCCTCATCCTGAGTGATGAGTGGATACAATCTCACCTTGAGCTGGGAATCTTGCACTGCTAAACCAATTTCCAATGCCACTATCAAATCCCTTCCCAGGAAATTGAAGTCTGCATCTTTTATCAATAACATATTTGCTATACACTTTTTAGTTTCCATCTCTATTTCGACATTCTTTATGATTGGAACCTTAAAAGGCTCCCCCTTTGCTCCAATTACCATCATTGTGTCATCGCTCAGAAAGCACCCTCATGGTAACTGCTGCACTATGGTCTGCTCAGCTCCAGAATCTACTAAAACCAAATCTCCTGCCTGTGGGGTCCCACTCTCAATTTTATCAAGGGCTTCCTTGGTATTCCAGACCCCAAACTGGGAAGCCCCTGACACACCTAATCTTCCTGAAACATAGTTTCATCTTTGACCTTGTTGGGACAATTACTCTGAATGTACCCTTTTTGCTTGCAGTAGTAGCACTTGAAGTCCTTCTTCTGGTTGTTTGAGCCCTTCCCTTGGGAAGGATTTTGTTTCTTCGCCAGTGCTGTTTTTGCCGAGTCTCTGACCTGTTCCTGTTTCTGTGCCTCCCTCACTGCAGCCACTAGCACTTTCACCTGAATCTTTTGCTTTTCTTCATCTCTTCTCTTGTAGATCTTCTGGGCTTCTCAGAGCAATTCCTGCAGTTCTCTGTCCTGCCATCCATCTATCTTTTCCAATTTCTTCTTTATGTCTTCCCATGATTTTGCCACAAATTGGGTCTTCAACAAGACCACCCCAGTCAGGGATTCAGGGTCTGTCCCGGAATACATTCTTAGACTCTTTCAGAGCCTTTCCAGCCATTTTGTGGGGTCTTGTCTTTTCCCTGACATTCCCTGAGTACTTTGCTCATGTTCTGTTCCTTCAGCATCGGCTCCCTGATACGTTGTATTAACATATTTCTCAAGTTTATAATTTTCTGTCTCACTTCCTCTGTCTGGGTGTTCCAAGACGGCTTCTGGTCCAGCCACCTCTGATCTCCTCTCTCCCCCTGGGGATTTCTCTGCTCCCAGTCCTTGATCACAGCTTGTCTGAAAATTTCCCTGTCCTTGTTGTTGAACAGCAACCTCAGGATTGCATTGAGATCCTCGTACGTGTAGATGCGGATTCCTAGGAATTCATCTAGTCTTTCTGCCATCCCCAAAGGGTCGTCCATCAACTTCTCCATCTCTTTCTTGAAAGCCCTCATGTCCCCAGTGTTGATCAGCGCGTGTACAACCAGAGCCGTCGGTACCTCCTGGCCTTTTCTTCCTCGTTATCACTACCTCCAGTGGTTGCCCTTCTTGTCCTTCGCCTTGTTCGATGGGCGGGAGGAGAGCCTGGTTTCTTTGAGGAAAATATATGTTTCTCCTCAGTCTTGGGAAGGGTTGGTGGCTGGGGCTGCTCTCATGGAAGTGGAGGCACCGATGCCTGCTCACGTGGGAGGGAAGGCACTGCAGCCAGCTCTGGTGGGAGCAGTGGTACCGAAGCCTCTCCCTGCAGGATCGATGCCTCGGGAGGCAACGTGGGCACCTGAGGTACCTGGACTGGCAGGAGCTGGGGTGGAGGGACAAGGTACGGAGGTGGAAGATTTTCCAGTGGTTCCCACTCCTTGCCCAGGTTTGCTGAGCATCTGAGAGTTCTGATGGGGTACAATCCCGAACAAGTGTATTTCCACATCTTAGCATACTCAATTTACTCAAAATCCTGCAGGTGGTGATTGACTATGTGGTTGTACAGGGATTCGCACATCCTTATCTTGAAAGTGCCAAACACTGGCCAAACAATGTATTTTACTATCTCCTTCTCCCTCCCCCCTCCACTTTTCCATACAAAAATGTATCATCTTTTCCTTGGATTTCCCCACCCTCCTGGGGCTGTTGTCCCAATGTTCCAACATCCATCCCAATGGGCTTCCCCTCGGGATTTCAGGCAAAACCTTCTCGGGATCTTGGGGAGGTTTTTCCAGGGGCTTTTTCTGGCACTTACTCTTTTTCAGTCCCATTTTCCAAAAAACCCCACTTGCTATTTTTCTCACCTTGAGTCCTTTGGATGGGATTCTCGACACGAGTCTCAAGTCTGGTCCGGTATCGATTTCCTAAGTCTGTGAAACACCACAAGTCTACTCAGCCGCACAGAGAACCATTCCATGGGTCTTTCAACTAGTATTGAGCTCTCTTACCTGCTTCTCCAGATCAGAAGGTGGACTGGCTCCTGAAATCTTTCAGGAACGTTCTTTCCCCTCCTGACCCCAACTGTGATCGACCCCCTGAACTCTCTACGAGTCCCAGCTCCCACATGTAACAAGAAAAAGCATTTGCTTCCCCCTTGACCAACCACTTCCCTCGTGGGAGAGTGGAACTGCGATCTTGGGGTCCACACACGCTTTGTGATAGAATCACGTCTCACACACACGCTCGATCACACCCCACTCAACCACACGATACTCACAGTTCCTTTTCCTGTGTGAATTCTTTGTGCACGTCAATTTTCCAAGTGAAAAAAAGCAACACAGTCTTGGAGATCCCTCTTCATATTGTTCTGAGTTTCTGAAAGCTCCGGGCCCATTTTATCCCTCTTTGGCTGTGGTTCTGGCTTCGGTTCGGTGTTTGATTGGTTTTACGAACTCCCAATCCCATCAAACTACTGAAATCAGGGGGGCGCCTCCTGACTGGAGAGGGGTCCCCGAACCCCAAATTCAAATCACATTGGGGTCACCAGAATTGTTATAAATCAATATAAATCAATCAAAAGCCTAATTATCAAAAATTAGAAAAGATTTATTTATCTTTTTCCGCCACCAAAATATGGTCCTCAAAACCACCAGAGCCAAAGAGAAAGCGTCAAGCCAGGTTCAGCACAGGGTGAACCCAGATCCGACCTCTATCACATCGGACCCTTCCCTGTTCACAAGAGCCACTTCTAGCGTGGGTGTTTTATACAGTTTATTATGTCTGAGGCAAAGGAGTCCAAGTTTCTTTTGTAACTCGGCATATTCATAGTTGGTTCTTTCACTGTGCAGAGCTGGACAATCGCAGTTTCCTGGTTGATAGCTGGCGTTGATCGAATCCCGGGAAGTCGCGTATTCACACGTATCTTTCTGAGGACTTCAGCTATCTTGATCGATGTTATCAACAGGGCAATGATCGCTCTTAGGTATCTTCCAATGACTGGGTGCGTCTATTCATAAGCCAAATGCCGACTGTTATCCTGCCTTCTTCAGGAATTTCAAAGTTTGAATAGACGTCTGTCTCTCAGGCTGCTTGTGGTCAGAGACTCGTTTGGATTTCACAATCTTTATAAAATACATTCTTTTATAGCATGAATTATTTCCCAACATATATTACAGTTCCCTTTTTCCCTCCTCTGTATTGTTCCCACCGGGCAGCCTAGGCTGTCTAGGACAGGTAAAAAGAAGGCGTACACATGTCCATTGAATGGGTCAGTTGGGAATGGAAAAGCTTGGTGCTTAGGGGGTGAGGCATGGCAACATCTGACCTCCAATCAAGTTACAAGAAAGCAGTGTCCACCAATAAATGGTAAAAAAGAGCTGACAGACAGACTTTGGGAGGGGCCAGGGTTGGCTGATGCAACCCCCAGGGGTATTAAAGACTGAGTGTTCATCTTCAAGATGAACTGCCTACATGGTAGGCAGCCACAAGGGCAGTTCCCAGCACTGCAATTTTTCCTTATTTAGTCCTTTTGTTGAATTTTTTTTGAAGTTTAATAAACCTTTTAAAATTTTGAAAGTGAGCAGTTGTGTCTCATGCTATTGCATTAACAGTGGTCTGTGTGAAAATAATCACAGTATTGTGAAGTGCCTTGTACTGTTTCCTCTCCCCGTTTTCTGCAGGAGAATAAACTTATACTTCAGTAGCAGTGTAACTGATTCCATGCAAAGTTCATGACTTTGGGAATGCTGCTAAAGTTAAAAGGTTTGAACTCTTCTCTGTGGTGCAAGCTCATAGAAATGAACAGCCTCACTTCTCTGTCAGGTTAATGTTTTGGTTATTTTGGTTGTTTTGCTTATTACTTATTTTAAGTATCAATAATTGAATTAATCTCCAACACACATACCCAGTGTGAAAAATGCCAATATTTTTTTTTTAAATTTTAATAGTAAAAGTTTAATAGTAATAAAATGGTTGTAAAAATAGTAATACAATTAGAGTAATAATAATTTGGACAATTTGAATTAGGACAATATGAGACAATAGAAACAAAGAGTTACAGATGTCCAGGTACTGTTTTCTGGGCAGCACAAGCCTGCAAAACACATTAACAGAGGATTAACCCTTAAAAACAACAGCCTGTTGTATGTTAATTCATTTAATCCATGATGCATAAATTCCATTCAAACAAAGTATTCTGTCTGGTCATCATCAACTTCTTCCTCCTAATCCTAAGGCACCTTCAATCCTTAGCCAGGCAGGAAGAAGTCAATTTTTTCTGATAAGAAGGCAATAAATTCTTTAGTCTGAAAGATTTAGGTGTCCTGCGGCTGCTATCTCGCCGTGAGTCCTTTCTCTAAAAAAAGTATCCTACATAGCATAGTTTCTATTTTAACATTTTTTATAACATAAAACTATATTGAACACACTACTTAAGAGAATTAATACAGCATTACTTTCTAACACAACACATATAATATTAATTTTAATATTTGGGAGAAGCCAGTTATAAAATACGCATTTTTCACACCCAGGTATTGAGTTGATGCTGTGCATTTCAGGTGCTCAATTCACATTTATTCCCTAGGCTATTGATGAGTCAAGACTTTTTTACTTTGATCCACAGAGGTGAAATATTCTGTCTGACAAGCACTTGGGCTCAGGTAGCACTTGGCAATGCAGCTCGTTACACAAATCATTGCTCTAATTTCTCACTCTGGCACAACTCAAGCCCAGTCTGCAAGAAACAGTTCCTGCAGAGTTGCTGTTCTCCTTCCTGTGTCCCTTTGTGCCTGAGTCACCCTGCTGGCTCTGTGGTCAACACAGTTCTCAGCCCCGCCCGGGCCTGTCAGGCAGGGAGATGCAGAGGTGCAGATGGACCTCCTGTTGTCTCAGCTGATGCCCTTCAGCAGTGTTTGCAGTTTAACAGGAGCTGGGGGACACCTACTGCTTCATGCCCAATTGTCTGGGAGGAGCTCAGTGTGCCATCACTACAGAGAACCAAAGATGCTCAGGCTGATGTTCACAACAGCATACGACTGGTAGTGTTAGTGATTGATCTGGTGTTTCTACAAGAAGAAAGTGTGAAAAACACATTCACTCTCCTGTGAAAATTTAAAGAGTTTAGTAAAAGACAATGGGAGACAAAGAGAGTAAAGCAAAGATTATGGCTGGGTGCATCTTAGCACTCAGCCAAGAGCACACCGTCACCTTCAGGGATACCCCTTCAATACCTTTTCCATTACATCAATCTTGTGAAACATGCCAATCATTTGTTTTGAAATTTTAAAAGTTTAACAGTAATAAAATGGTCATAAAAATAGTAATGCAAATTGGAGCAATAAGAATTTGGACAATCAGAGTTAGGACAATAAAGGACAATAAAAACAGAGAATACGAACATTCAGATGCTTTCCTAAAAAAACATGGCTTGCTAACAAAGGATTAACTCTTAAAAGCAATAGCCTGTTGCCTATTCATACATCTCATACATGATTCAAAAACTCTTTTCAAACAAAGGGTGTTTTCTGGTTATAATTCAACTTCCTCCCCTTCATCTTGTAAATCATGTCAGACTCCACAAAGTCTGCAAGGAGACTAATTTTTCATGATAAGGAGGATAATTCTGTCTCTTTTGGATTTTAGTGTCTTGTTGCTGTTATCTCTGTGCGAAGAATTTCTTGATTATCTCATCTCTTTCTTGAGCTAGTTAAAAAGTATCTTACGTAGCATAGCTTCTATTTTAACATTATATTATATCCTCAAACTATATTTAACACTCTACTTAAGAAAATTAATACAGCATAACTTTCTAACGTAACACATATAACATTTACTTTAATATTTGCAAAAAGCCAATCATAAAATATACAGTTTTCACAACCTGTTGCATATTCATAGACCCTCATGCATATCCATAAACTAGTTTACATTTTCCAGGAACCATTTAACATGGTCCCTCCCTCCTCGGGTCTGCCTTTTTAGCATATGGGTGTTTCTTGGTTGTGGTTTTGGCTCCTCCTTGTCACTTCCAGTTTGGGCCTTTGTCCATACTTTCTTCGGATGGCAGATGCTGATAGTTGGCATATCAATAGCAGGGTCCTCCTTACATATTCACTGGATGTTATCCCGACCAAACAGAGAGTTCACCCATAGCTATCAGCTACCACTACTACTATGTCTACATTTTTGTTAATAGCAGAAATGAAAGCAAAGTTATTTTAACATTATGCATATAACATTCATCCTAGTATTTGCGAAAAGCCAATAACATATTATATATTTATAACAAAAGTTTGGATCAGGAATTCTCAGTGTGCTGTGAGCTCTGCTTCCCTGCCCAGGGGCTGCCCCTGCGGCTTTGGGGACACTCTTTTCCCCAGCTTTCTGCCTGTGACCAGCTGCCTTTGGAAGCTCATCAGGGGCAAAAGTTTCTGTTGATTTGCCCAGCTGTGACTGGACAACTCTAGCAATTTATTCCAGAGATTAGGTCAGTCTGTTGTTCCTCCATGGTTTAAAATCACTCTACTGTTCAAGCCAATGTTATAAATAAAGTGGACTTTTGTAGGCAAAGTTATGAATTATTAACGATGTAATTTTATTCTGAATTGTTAATTAATGTAATAGATTGTGATACGTAATTTATGTAGTACGTTATGAAGTAATAACTTAGAGTTAAATGTACTGTGGTATCAGTGTGTGCCCACTAGAGGGGAGGTGGTGGAATGAGTGGGCGAGTTTTCTAGAAAGCTACCTCATGAGATGATGACATTAATATGAACTATGATTGGAAGACTAGCCAGCCAATGAAGCCTCAGAATTCTAGAATAACTGGCCAGGAATGCACTATCTTATGGACCAACCAACAACCAGGAAAAGGACCCATCAACAAGCGGATTGAAAGCACAGCGCCTGGTGTCTTTCTGTGAAATGCGAAACTCGTGTCAGAGGAAGCACCCTGTGTTGCACAGTTAGTTAGTTTGTATCTCCGACTTGTCACGGAGGCCCCTGGCTTACCCCGAGGTCTCATCTTCTGTTGTCTTGATTTTTAATAAACAGGCCCAAGCCTTTTTAAAGAGCTTGCCGTCATTTCACCTGTTTCTATCAGCCAACATTGTAACACAGTGCAGAAATAGGTTTTCTGTAAGACTAGCATGGATTTCTATCTGATAAAACCCTCTCTCTTTGCTCCTGAGCTGAGCACTTGCCCTGTTTGCAGCCTCTTCTACAGTAAGGGCTCATTGCAATGCTAATAGCAGGAGTGGGTGGTGTGGACACACTTGTGAATACTAGTCTGAGAAGGTGGATTGTTTTTCAGGGTTGGTCAGTTTGTTTTGCACCAGTCAGCCCTGCTAGAACTTAAGATTCAGTGGCAAAAATACAAGAGAAAACCTTCATGTTTGTGCTTACCATCATTACTACACACTGAACGATTAAGTACGGTGCCACAGATGTTTGGGATGGTGTCACAAACAAAGGCGGCACCTGCCCTCCCTCGTTCCAGTGTTGCCAGGAGCCAGCCCGGCCCCTCACACCGAGGGCAGCTTCCCCGCAGCTGGGACGCTCTTCCCGCATTCCCGCAGGCTCTATGTCATCCCTGGGGCGGGCCGAGGCGGCGGAGCAGACTCTGCTCGTGGGGAACTTGGAGAGTCGGGTCAGGGAGGAGATCCTCTATGAGCTCTTCCTGCAGGTAGCAGACAGGTACCCTTATATATCGAAATGCTGTTCTAATGCTCGAGAAGAAAAATTCGACCAACGGGATGTTCACTTAGGAAAGCTGGACATGCTCTCCAAAGATCCCTTCAAACCCTGACCTTTCAGTGACAGTGTAGAAGCACAAAGTAGTTGGACCTGTTTGAAGATTCCTGCCTGTTTTCAAGATTAAACAGTAGTCTGCTGTATAACTGTAAACTGTAAATGTGATCTTAAGAAGTTTATCTTCTTAGGGGACATAAGTAATACAAGACAAAATGTAAAAGTGATAAAGATGGTCTTAGAACACAGTTTTGCATTATTCTTCTGCATAATCTGCAACAGCCATCCAACTACCAGCTTTTATCTGGGTTGTTAGGTCATCCCAGCAACTTGTCTTTCCCTTGTTTTATCTTGCTTTCATTCCCTCTTGCTGCAACAGCCTATGCTTCTCATTTTAGTTTTGCCCTGTCATTGAAAACATCCAGGTCAATATTCCTGCTATGGCATAGTCCTGAACATACATCCCTGACCTCTAGCTCTTCCTCTCCATCAAATGATGAGCATGTATCTACTGCTACTTCTAAACTATTAATATTTTTATTTATGAACTGGAAGGTAACTTTTGCTATGGAGTCAGCAAATTATTCTTCCCCTTTGGGGAACTGATTATTATGGTATGGTATTCTAAAAATAATAAAAATTATGGTTATGAAAGATTAAACATGAATTGATGCTTGGTTCCATTTTAACATTTCTGGAGCTGATTTTTGTCTGTAGAAGGCTCAGAATTTGAGCTTTGGAAATGTGGACACACATTTTCAAAGTAAGAAACGTACTGGTTTCTGACTATGGCTGAAGAAAAATAATTAAATATTCAAAACATAATGAAGTGTCAGTTTCTCCTAAATAATAGAAATTTCTTTCAGGCTGGACCATTAACCAAAGTGATGATTTGTGAGGACAAAGAAGGAAAACCTCAGTCTTTTGGATATGTCTGCTTTAAACACAAAGTATCAGTGCCTTATGCAAAAGCTCTGCTGGATGGAATCTGTTTGTATGGAAGACCAATTACCGTGCAGTATTGGAGGGGTATGTTTTGTAGTCCCAATGGTAAAGTGGAAATGTTTATACTTTTTAAAGAACAGTTTTGAATCCTAAAGCCTTTTACAAAGATAAGAATTTTAGTTGGAAAATTAATTTTTTTGTTAAGAAACAAAGACTTCCTGTGGCTTTTACATAGGGAAGGATTCAGTCTTTGTATTTTTTTATTTGCTAAGAGAATACAATAGATTGGGTCAGAACATCATAGGTTGCAAGCTGTGTGAGACACTGCTGTATGGAAAACAGCAATCCAGGTTTTCATGCCAGATTATATTTAGGAATTGGGGTGTAACTTTACCTTGCAGCCTGACAGAAAAAATTGATTCAGTATGGCCAGACACTACTGAACTCTTGGATAATTTTTAGACTAAAGCCACAGAGTTATCAGTGCTTTTGTTTTAAAGGTAAGAGGTTGTAGTTCATATTATATTCTTAATCAGGCATTGTTTGCAACCCAGACATTAAGGACTCAAATTCCTTCAGTGCTACTGCTTCCTTCAAAGGCTCTACTGAGCAGTTACTGGGTTTAAGGAAATGTCTGTTGTTCTTAATATCAGAAGCATCTCTTGTGTCTGTAACTGGGTGACGATATTGTTCTTGATTACTTCAACAACCCTGATTTGTGCTTCTCTAAGTGAATAAATGAGAAATGAACATTTTCAAGCTGTAAAATGATGCTATTGATTATCTGCCATAAAATGGCAGCATACCTTTGCATACTACCTTAGATCTACTAGGAGACTACAGATGGCACAAAACATTTTCTGTGGTTTTTAACTGGTTAATTGAATTGTCATAACTGAATAGTCATTATGCTCTTGTCTTATTTCCAGGGAATTCTTCCTCACCACAACTAGACAGTTGTACAGACGGTTTTGAACACCATATTGACTTAGAGTCTCCTGCAGACAGGTAACAAACATCACCTGGGAATGAACCTTATGATCATAATGAAAAAAAAATTGTATAAAGAGAGTTGATGTGGTAGAGCAATTTCAAGGTTTTTCATCAAAATAGCATCTTGCTATTGCATCCTCACCGAGGGCTTGTGACAGGCTGCAGTTAATTATAATGTTTGGTTGTTAAGCTTACCAGATGATTAGTTAGATTCAATCTTCCATACTTTATTTGTTTCTGCAATATTCAGGACCATGAGAACATACTGAACCTTGGGGTTTGTACTAACAATGTTTTCAGTCATTGGGGAACAAAATCTGACAAGCCTTTTTTAAACCCCATCAAATTTACACCTGCATTTTTATGTGTATATGCACAAGCAGCTGTCATATACATATGAATGCACAGTTATAAACCTGTTATAATGGAAGCCTGAACACTCCACATTCAGTATTTAAGTTGAACTCCCATGGTGAAATACCCTTTTGTGCATGCACATAAGAGAATTGCTCATTAGTTAAACATTTGAGTATATTTCATTTGTTTTATCTTTATTTTTCATGCAAGTCCGGTTGGATATTACCATTATTACCAGTATCATTACATCAATTGTCCTCTTGTTTATTACCATTACAGCCCAAGAGTTAAGTCTCAGTATGTGGTGGACATTCAGTCTTTGTACATTGGCTTGTTTTTTCTTTAGGCATCCAGAGCTTTCTGGAAATCATCCATTTCCTCTTACTCCTTTGCCAGTGAACAACAGTTTACTTCATGATCACCCTGGCTTTCAAGAGGTGGTGAGTTAGTGTTAGAAGTTAAAAAATTTGGGAGTTTTTATGAAGCTGAATGCATTTTGCATTTCTGCAAAAACCAATGCTTGCTTTAGATCTCAAAATGTGCTATAAGCACAATATTAGGACACTTCAGGATCCTCTAAAAACAGGAATCTACCAAACCAAACAATTTTCTTGCTGCAAGAATATCTTAAAGGTATATGGGTTAAGAAAGCTAAGAAGTGAAGTCTACGAAACTTTCTCCTGCACTGTGTTCCAAATGGGGGGACAAGTTGACCTCATTGGACTACAACCGTGCAAGCAACAGCGTCTCCACATATAGCGACGTCTTAGTTCCTCTTCTTAATTCAGAAAGGCCCACCAGGAGTTTAAAATGTATTAAAACCTAATCTAAAACTCAGTGAATCACCAAGTCTGGGAAAAAACAGTTTGAGGTTTTCTGGCCTAAACCTTCACATGCCTGTGTACGTCTCTCCTTCATGATTTACTTTCACAGCAGTAGATGACAAGAACCCACACTTCACTTCCCCTCTACAAGACTGGTGCATCAGACCATTATTACCCTAAATGTCTTGTCTGAGATATTCCACAAAGCAAGGAAACTGGTCTCTTCAGGTGGAAATCTGTTCATCAAACCTACTCACCAAACACATCATGAAGCTTCTGAATCTGCTGAGTCTGTGGACTGATAGGACTTAAGAAACCAACTTTAAAATGAGGTACCAACTGTGGACAGTCCTGCTCACCGAGTCTAACTGAGGATGGGGCAGCCCTTGGAACTAGAGAAGGGGAGCAGTCTGGATCAGTTACCCTTGTTGGCTGCAATCTGAGCACAAAAATGGAGAGCATCTATTCTCCATCTGTGGGGTGGGGGCCTGCCCTCCCATCTTCCCACACTGTGCCCTGAGAAGGGCTGGTCCTTGTATGAACTTGCCCATCTCCTACTCCCTTTTGAAGGCTCAAGTGCACCATCTTACCCTCTGTGCTTGCTGATGAACCTACTCCTCAGTAACAAGGCAGTAGACCAGCACACACAACCAACTTCATCCCATTTTCTGCTTGCCAGAGAGGATGGTAGTGAAGTGTGTTTCACATGATAGTTTGTTGAAGCTTCAGCAGAAGTCTCTCATCACTAGTATGCTGTAACAAATCTACCTCACCTTACGTTGGCAGGTTGCCAGACGGGTTGCTCACTTGGGAATCTTTCCATGTCCTTGTTGGAATGCTTTGTTCCACATCAACTTTAAAATTCCTTTAACCAGGTTTGAAGAACTTGCAGATGTGCATGCCTTTACAGTACCAACAGGCACTGCAATTACAAATATTTATCAAATAGAGATGAAGAAATGAAAGGAATACCATCTTTCTTTACCCTATGTGAGGACTACCTGGTGTAGTAGTATAATTTAGCGTTATATCAGGTTGTCTCTGTTCTAACCTTGCCATGAGAAATTTGTCTACTTTTCTGAACTATACTAGTTGTTGTCATAAAATAGCTTTACTCTCAAGCATTCTGTGTTATTTTATAGCTTGCTGGTATTTTAATTGATTAAGTCATGATGCATGCAAAATGAAGTTCTTTAAAATTTCCTCTTAACAATAAAACAACTCAAGTTTCTATTTCTCTAAATGTACCATGTTCTGGCATAGCAGTATACAGTACAGAGTCCAATGGGTTAACAATTTATTAGCAGTACCTTCATACTTATCCTTTTCTCCCTATCAGAATCAAACGGCACAATTCAAGACTGAGCGGAGTTATCCTGAATTTGCCACATCTAAGTGACTGTGAAGTGCACCAAGCAGGATGAAAGAAAGAGAAAATGGCAAAGTTGTGGCAATGACTAGTACTGAGGAGAATAAAAGGAGACAAAGAGTGTGGCCAAAACTGGGGGGAAAAAAAAAACAACAAACCCAAGAAAAAGATATATTAATACTGTATATTTTTTATTTTTATATTTGCTTTCATCTTTGAACTTTATTAAAGAAGGAATGTTCAAGATCCATAGTACTTTTGAAATGCATCATGCATACAAACTTAGAATATCCTGAGTCGGAAGGGTCATGGAGTCCAAATGGACCCACATCCTCCCTGCAGTCCCCCTTCGCACCCCCTCCCAGCACACCAGCCCCCGTCGAACAAGTTCTCTCCCCAAAACCATACCAGAGCCCACTGAAACCACAAGGTCTGGCTTTTGTGCCCCTTCTACACCATCTGCCACAACTGAAAGGAGTCTGGCTGGCTCCGCTGTACTTGCAACAGCCCTTTAAGTAGCTGCAAATTTCACGGGCCCAGCTACATCAACCTCTAACCTTTACTTATCCTCAATAAAAAGCATTGACTTGAAATAAATTCACAGAATAGTTAGTTGGTGGTTGGAAAGGAGCTTTGGAGATCATCTAGTCCAATCACGCCACCAGTGTAAGGTCACCTGGAGGTGATGCAGGAAGTGTCCAGCTAGGTTTTTGTCTTGAATGTCTCTGGAGAAGGAGACTCCACATCCTCTCTGAAAAGTGCTCTGCCACCCTCAATGTAAAGAAGTTCTTCCTCATGTTATGGTGAAGTTTGGTTGTTCATTACCACTGAAGTCAAAGGCTGTCAGCTTGTGTAGCTAATTACACTTATAAGTAGGTAAACAGAATAACCACTGGTCTATAACAAGCAAAACAGAGTTTACTTTATTGATTTTTTTTTGTAGCAGTAGAAGGACCACATTCTTGCAATATTTTTTCAAGAATGGTTCAGTTCTTGTGACTTTAATACATATGGAAGTAATTCTGCATTTAACAAGAATGACAGTTCCATAAAAATGTGAAACAAATAATTGCTAATTGTGTGGAAGACCTGTCTTGCGCTGTTGCAGCTGTCCTTACTCTTAAAATAATCTAAGCCTAATATAAAAACCTCTGAACCCAGGAATAAACCATAACAAACTGTTAACCACTGAAATCTACAAAAACATTACCTGAGCAAACCACTTTGATAACAATAACAGGTATTTTTTGTCAACTGCTTTACAGAATTAGATAAAAATGTGATGGTATATTGCAAAGCATAAAAATCAATGCTAAAATGCTTTGTTATTTTTATTTCTGTGCAAAATGTAAATAGCTGAAACAAATTATAAACATGCCAACCCTAGAATTAAAAAAAAACCCCAACAAATTAAATTATTAGACAGTGCATTAAGTGCAAAAGCTGCTCCATGTGCTTAGATCTAGCTTTGGCTTCAATTTGGATTGAAGTAATGTGTAGAAATGTGTCTCCTTTTTTCCCCGTGAGAACAGTCAGGCATTGGAACAGGTTGTGCAGAGAGCAGTAAAGCAGTGCCTGTCCTGGGAAGTTTTCAGACCAGGCTGGATACAGCCCTGAGCAACATGGCCTAACATAATACCTAATCCTGCAGTGACTGGACTAAAAACTACCTGAGGTCACTTCTAACAGGAATTATTGTATTCTGACATAGTATTGTGACAGAACTAATCCTAGTAACAATCTACAAGCATTTCTGTTTGAAGGTTCACCATCACTTATCTCCTCAGACAAAATACCCCCAAATGGTATCTGATAATTTACAAGCAAGCTTGCATTAGAAACCAAACTTTGTTGGAACTAAGTTAGACTCTTTCACTACCAAGTGTCGAGAGCCTGAAGTATAATTCAGCAAGGACCTTAAAAAAAAGAAAACAGACTAAAAAGTGTACAAAACCTTATTTCTGGACATCAAGCATCTTTTTAATATACATTTTACATTAAGTATACTGTGAGAATGATAAAGATCTAATTTTTGATGAACCATCAAGTGTATCTTTACACTGGGAGCAAGAACGTCAATAGGCAAATGTCCCTTTCCTGCCTCCTAATCATTTTTGCATTCCTCATGGACTGAACGCAGTGCATTGAGGGCTTCCACTGTCACTGTGAGCTTTCCAATTACTGCACTGGCATCTTGTGAATCAAAAACTAGAAAGGAAACATCAGAAAACAGCATTAGCTATTCAACTTAAGATTTCACTTTTGTTTTGGTAGTTTTCTTTAGTGTTTGGACAGATTAAAGAGCAACTAGCATGTGCTAAAAAAAAAAAGGGAGAGATAAATAAATAATCTTGCAGTTCAGGCCCTCAGACTACTGGAAATTAACCACTCCTAGAAGTAGAATATACATCAGTAAATGTATTCGCGTTAAAATTAATTTAGAAAGGAAATATCAATATAATAATTGTTTATGTAAAATAATTATTTTTCACAATATGTAAATAAAGATTTTCCAAATTCTATTAAACTTATATCTACATACAAAGGAATAGTTTTAAGTAAAAATACAGCAATTAATGCTTTTTCTACACTGTGTATGATGGATGGGTCCAAATCAGCCTCGACAAATCACTCAGTGAACTGTCAACTTCAAGAGCAGACTTCAGGGGACAGTATCCTTTTTACTTAAAAGAAGAGCAGGATAATTATAGTTAATTATATCAGAAGATAACACTAATTCTATTTTCTCCCTTTTTATATTGTCCTATTATCTCTGAGACATACTGTTAGATGTTTTTACTACAATATTTTTCATCCAACTTCTTGCTTAGCCATTCATTTACTTGCTTCAAATTTCACATAAACTGCTTTGACACAATCAGCAATGAAAAGAACAAAATATGAGAAAGATATATGGTTGCAATCCTCAAAAAGAATAAAGGAAGTTTGGTATCTAACTTAAGAATGACTTTATATTTATGCAGTAGTGCCCTATGAATTTCCCTGTGTCTAGGTTTATTATTTTTCCTTAAACCAATATCCAACTCAGAGAACGTGTACAACACCACTTAGCAATTCTGTTTATTATGCCCTTACATTTAATCAACATCTTTGTTCAGATCTGAAGAATTGATCCTTTTACAATTACTTCATCTAAGAAAATATACAGATACATTATTTTGCCATGATCTGACATATTTTAACATAAAATTAATTTAAATCCTCTGAAACATCTTAGTTTTCAGAAAATATAGAAGTTTATATGTTATGGATGCAATGAAAATCCCCCCAAAAATGTACAGCATATGCAGGAAAGGGGAGAAATGCAGAAGGGAAAAAGAATAAAAGTATTTCTAGCTATTATTATAATTTTCATATATATAATTAACATAAAGTAAAAATTGGTTTCAATTAGTCTGACAGTTAGGGGAAGAAATGCTCCTCACAATATTTCAGTAGTTGTCATTACATGGTAATGATTAGCTTACAGTAACTAGTAATAAAACTCAATCCTTCTGGTCCTAATAACTCTCTCAGATGATGATTAGGAATTTTAAGAATTTTGTGAAAAGTGACTTTTAAAAATTATGTTTACCTAACTAGTCAATCTTATCAAATGGCAATTATGACAGTGGGAGGTATGGTCATAAATTCCAGAACAAAAATCAGTCTTCCAGTGAGAGAGTACAAAATATATTTTTGGAGGAGCTTTTGTACTTGGACAAAAATTATTGGTGGAGAAAAGCTTAAGTTCCTCAGCCAGAGCAGGAAATGCATCACATCTGTATATTATTCTTCCTGAGTATGGAAATTTGATGATTCTTAGAATTTTCCTTATCGTGTTCCTGTAAATTTGAGTATTTTAGCAACAGCGTGGATGCAAATCATGCATGATAATGGGAATGGATAAGAAAGCGTATTTTTTTCCCTCATTACTCAGCTCCCTATTGCTCAAGTACAGGAATTAGACACAACAGTAGAAGTAGTAAAGTTACATTTCCCTGGCATTCTGCTGGGGCTCACTCAAACTCTTGCTATTGCAAAAGGAACCTTGTGAACATGGGTGCTCTGCATCCAATCATTGAACTAGTTCACTTACTGGAAGAGTTTTACTCTTTTATAAGAGAGGTGCTTTCAGCTTCTTCACTGAGCTTCAACCCAAGGGGGAAAGAGGATTGAGAGGAAAAAAGTAAAGAGAAAAGCGCACCATTGGTAATAGTGTCTCTGCTGCCACGGGGAACAGGAAACTGAGCAAGGAGAATATTATCCTCACAGCTGACAAAAGGACCAAAAAGCCTTCTTGAGTCTTCTTATCAATGTTATAAAAACGCATCCTATGACCTTAGGAAAAGGAAGATTCCACACTTCTTAATCACATCACCTTCCTCTAATGGAGTCACAATGACTTTGGTCAGTCTGTTACAGAAGGGTGCTCACTAAAACTGATTCCTAATCAAAACCAACAGTATTTCACATTGTATCATACATATTTCATACGGAAGAAACAAACTTGAGGTACTCAGGGCCATAATGTAATTTCAAATAAAATACAGATGTTAGTAATACCAAATTGCTGATGAAAATTTTAATACAAAACAAATTTTTATACAAAATACATACTTACTGTCATACCACAATGAAGTATGTTGTAGAAAAGGCAGAATTATAGCAGTGGACATAGCTTGAAAGTTCTTGGGTTTCATAAACTAATTTCTATGAGGTGAGAATGCTATTTGGTTTGGGTTTTTTTTTTTTTAAACTTAAGGGAATAATACTAATAGTTAGTTTTTGCAGACTTCTGCAAACAAATGTGGAACTTATTAGTTAGTATTAAATAATTTCTTATTGAAACAATTACTTGCACAGTAATGCCTGCAAAGCAAAGTAGAAATTCAATGAATTTTAGGCTACAGAAGTTTACAAGAAAGTGATCTTTAAAACTTACCATCAATATCTTGCTCAATGATATCTCTTTGCTTCTGGAATATCTCTTTTAAACTGACATAAGCAAACCCAATGTCCTCACATTCAAGATCCTGCTCATCTTCTGGAGGATCACTGACCACTGTAAATTTTAGGCTAAACACACACGCACAAAAAAAGGTATTTTGCTTTCAAAAAGGGTCAAAAATCAAATTACAAAAAATGAAAAGAGAAAAAACACAATTTTACAAGTTTAAAATAGAGAAACATCCTTGGTGTTAAGGGCAGAATATTTCCATAAATTTTGTTTCTTGTGGTCCTCTTGATACAAAAAAATGGGAAACTGGACTACTGATGAACTTCTACCTTCCTATTTATTCAATACAGAACTGAAATTTCAGCACAAGCCAAACCAGACATTCTGATATCTGCAGGAAACAACCTACTTGTAACACAGGGGACAGTAGTGACATGATGGGACATGTAAGAGATGAATGCTTCTGTTCTGAGAAAAAGCTCACTGCTGTTATTTTACCTTATTTTTACCTCAGGTTTGTAAAATACTTAGTATAGTTATCTAAGTATTTATAGGGGAAATTGCAGCACACAGACCAGCTATTGTTTCACTGTGTTGAGGAATCAATCCAGTACAGGTGGCTCAGGAGAAGCTGCAGGTTGAGTGCTGGAGGAGCCCAGCCCAAGGTAAGAGGCTATGAAGCTACTATCCCTTACCACAACAAAGGCCCAGGGACCCATGGCCCAGCCAGGGGAAGGATACTCAGAGATACAGGCTGGAGCCAGTAACTCCCAGACTTTGGGTACAGCCAGGTGAGGGACACTTCACAATGTGGCAGGAGCCACAGACTATCCTGTGAGGGTGTGAAAGCCGAGAGGTTCCTTTGTTCAGGGTCCTTACTATGAGGCTCCAACTTGAACGGTTATTGTCTTATTAAATTACTGCACCGAAAACTTATTTTAAGGATTGGGACTTCTAAGACTCAGTGACTGGACACCTGTGCTGGAGTTGGTGAAGGCAACTGGTCTGACTGGGACAGTTGTGGGGGGTGTAGCTGCCAAGGGACCTCAGTTCCAGATCAGGTGGTGAAGTGAAACTGCCACAGTGGTCCTGGATGGTTGGACAGGGAAATTTATTTAGCAACTAAATTATCTGTCAGGGAAATAAAAAGGACTATTTTATCCTCATTATTGTTAAATCTTAGTAAAACATGCTTTAGTAGAATATGTTTAGCAATGTTCCTGATATAGATGCCAAATAAGAAATATAGAATGAAGAAAGATCACTCTCTCTTTCTTAGAGTGAATCAGTGATTTGTGCATAAGATTTACAAATGACTGATGCTTCAAATGCAATCAGCAGGTATCCTAGTCTTCTGTAAATGGAATGGATCTTTAAATTAATAGTTGTTCCATTTTAATGAATATTGATATTCAAGAAGAAACAGAATCAAAGTATGTCATTCCTTCTCTCCAAGTAATACACATGGCTAACTCAATGAAAAAAAATGAATAAGAACAAATTTATTACTATAAAATTGAACAAGTCTAATTTCTAGTCTTTCTCGTATGCATTCATATAATAGATGTCTGCTACATCCATATATACACACATATACTTTTTTTTACTTTAAATTCTGGGGCCAAGGACCACTTCCTGCAGTTCTTAAGACTTTTAGTATTCTGAATTCAAAAAGCAACAAAGGTACTACTCTACCATCGCACAGATACGTGCTTTTCAAATTCATTACTGATAGACTACTGATGATACACTCTAGAAACTCTGTTTTGTAAAACAAAGTTGTTTAAAAAAAAAAACACCAACAAAAGAAACAACCTCCCCCCAGAATTAAACCACAGCACTAAACAAACATTAGATAAGTTTGTAATATTCCATTCCATATGCACCTACTCAGAGAAGAAATAAGACCAGCAGCAGCCAGATCACAATGCAGGCATCATTCCTAGCTGAAACAATTATTTTTTTCTTGTTAGTTATGCATTAACTATTTAGGGTTACCTTGTCAATAAAGACAAATAAAAAGACAAACCATGACCATTTTTTACAAAGACCTATAATAGAGGTTTTTAGTATTAATCTGTACCTGTCAGCAGGTAGATCTGGCTTTAGAAGAATTGACTTGAGATACTCTCTTTCTGCATTATTATCTTCCTTATCTACATTTATCGCTGCAAAACAAATAAATTAATATAACTGGTTATCAATTGTTTTTCACCTAGTAGAAGAAAAAAACATTTTTTCACCTATCAGAAGAAAAGAACAAAATAAAATAAACGTTTATTTCATTTTCTTTTCTAAGGAAAAACAACAATGTTAGAATCAAATGTTAGAATCATGATCTACTGGTGTGTCACGGGCAGGTTTATATGAACACTGTCAAAAAAGATACAAAAGCAGCATCTAAGCATGTCACAGAGCTGCCACTTTCTATTAACAGCAATAGCAGCCATGATTTTAAAAGCCATGATTTTAAAAGGCTCTTTACTGCTTTGTATTTGAAGTGATTTACTGTATTTTCTTCCACTAAGGAAGCTAGAGATAATGTATGGCAAAGTGCTTATCCTTTTTGACAGCCTCAGCAATTCAATCCTCCTTTCCTGCCGCAGTATTTCAATAGAAGAAATCTTCAGACCAATGGACTGGAGAAAATCTGTCATCTATATTCCCTCTCAAGTGGGCAATGCCAACATAGCAGTCGTTGATGTGACATTTCAGATTAATTTCAGTCTTCAGCTACTCATGGAACAATCCAATAGTCTATGAGTAAGAGGAAGATCTAAACGAGTGAATTATTTGGGAAGTTGCATTCTAAAATCAGGTTTGTAGATGGCAGCAATTTTAAAGATCTGACTAAGACATCGTTTCTGCAAAGCCACTTTTACGTAATTATTTTTAAAAGAATGCTTAATTTGAATGTCTGTACTAAGGGTTTGTCACAAATAGCAATAACCCTAACCCTAACCCTGATTCACCCACTACAGAATAATCTCAGCTAAAAGTCCAAGACTGAAGCACTCAGGCACTTGGAATCTTAAATGAAAGAAAATTCTACCAGAAAGAAGTAGTTAATTGAAATATGATGACATAGCTGGGGAAATAATTAACAAGAGAATTTTAAATTATTACAATAGTTCTATGTATGCCAGTAGTGTAAATATAAAGTATTAATTGGCAATGTATTAGTATGAAACAAGGATTAATTAGTTCCCCTATTAAAAAGTTGTCATTAAAAGAACACTGAGTATTTGCAAGTAGTGATGAAGTCCAATTACATATTCTCTCTTTTCAACTAAGTTTTAGATGTACAGGTTAGAATGTTTTGCTTTTGCTAAGATGTATCATCATGTACTGATAGAAAAATTAGATCGTCATGCTCTTCTGAAATGAATATATAGATTTTAGTTATGTATAGTCTAATTATGAAATTTATGCACTACCAGCATATTTAAATATGTTGTGGTGTTACCATTTTATATACCAGCCTCCTTCAGCATTTCATTGTATACTAGATAATTGCGCACTTACCTCATTTCTTAAAACTCACTTTTAGTATTTTCCAAAATATCTGGAAAATAGGCAAATAGAGTTGGCACATAAAGAAATGCAACTATAATATATAGAAAGTAGGCTTTATTGCAGGTATTTTCATAATACAGATTTTAAGAGAAGAACCAAGCCTGCTCAGAAATACATCAGACTTACCAGTGCTATAGTTATAGTGAATCCTCTGACCACTAGGTGGTTTTGGAAGTGACAGTGGGGTCTCCTCTGCAAGGAAATTGTTTAATCTGCATTCTACAAACAGCTGCTGTATTGTTTCATCTTCTGTTATTCGTGACTCAGTAAGACCAAGTGAAGTAATTTTAATCTGGATTTTTTCAACTTCCTATTTAAAAACAAAATATAAACATAATACAAATGATTTTTTGTTTCTTTAAGTGTTAACACAAAACAAACATACATATATATATGTGTGTATGTAAATCATCAGCTTTTTATATGATTAATACTGATTGATGGACATATAAAAAATGAGAATCTAAAGCTCCAGGGTTTGTATCTAAGACTGTTATTGCAAGAGATACTGATTTCCATTTAATGATTAAAATGTTTTTGTAGTAGTCATAGTCTGCTGGTTATCTTTAGGTAAAAATGCTATCTGAATCACAAATTCCAGCTGTCATCATTTTTACCTACAGGGCAAAGTGATCCTGTAACTGCTTAAAATACTGTCAGTAATACAAGGTACTGAAGTTTTCAAAATAAAAGAGAATTGTTAGTACCTACTGTAGACTATACTACAAACAGTTCAATTAAAATCCATCAAATCACAAAATTGTTAGGTATGTAATGTAATAATGTATTTGTAAAGAATTCAACTTCATATAGTGAACCTTCCTAGTTAAGTCAAACACACCTTGCAAAGTTAATTTTAACATGTGACAATAAAAATAATATCCCAGTTGTTCTTCACTGTAGCCTTTTCTTATTATCTTTAACTGAAATTACATTATTCTATTCCTTATATGAAATGGTTTCATACTGTTCTGCAAAGTCTGGAATACTTATGTACAGATAAACTTTAGTAAGTTTGATTTAGGTGGGCATGTCAGACTAAAGAGAAAGAGTCACAAAGATTTCCTGAAGTTACTCCGGGAAGAAAGAAAAGCCACAATGGTTTCAAAATTGGAATATGTAGGTGAGCATTCAATGATGATATTCTTCGAAGAGCAAAGAGTACACACACTGGATACAGAAATGTTGAATGTTTTTTAAAACTTATTTCTTTTCAATATATTACTTTCTTTTCATAACTTAATTAAAATATTTATTCTCTAGGGAAAAATTCTGACAATTTTAATTTCTAAACTTAAATCACTTGAAGTACTAAATCACATTCAAAGTACTAGCTTTCTATATTCAGTCAGAATTCCAAATGAATGTTCTTATTTAATATGGAGATAGCTTACATTTTGCTGAGAAAATTATAAAACTAATCAAAATGAAAAGCAATGTATCTTATTGTAAAAATATCCACCATACAGAATAATTTCCATTGCTGTCAAGTCCTCTCAGTATTTGATTATGTAATTTTACCCCTCCTTTCCAAAGACTTTTCATTATGTATCCTATGACACTTTAACAAAAAGTCCAAAACTGGATCAATATTTCAATAAGGTTCTTCCACTATTCAGCAGGTACATGGAAATTCTACCAGGATGAGAGAAAAAAATACACACCATTCTGTCTCTACTAATAAAGTTTCCTGGCTTTAGAAATTTTTTTCCCTGAAATCTAGTAAGTTAAATGGGTACTGAATGTCATTTAAGTGATGATCTTTGACTTGAATATGCTTTCCATATTCAATTTATAAATGAAATTAAACAAAAGGAAGCATTTTATAATCAATCATACATCATAGACAAGAAGAAAAAATAAAGAAGCAACTGGTATAGTTTGATACTGGAAAATCTGTTAGATATGCCTTATGATCAATATATCTAAGAAATAACTATGAACTGTCTAATATGCAACATACAAATAACCCTGGTGTAATCTTAGATTACTTATATAGTGTGGCATACAATTAATATTTATAGGATAACTAGCACAATGATCTCCAAAAATCACAAAACCTATTTACAGTATTTGAGTATCAGCAGGAGAATTATCTCAAAAGATAAAAGGCAGTGATTTCTGATCTTAACCAAACAAAAAAGAATTCAACAGCCATTTTGACATGGTGTATTCTATAATCAACCCAAGAATTCAAGCAAAGTAATACGTATTTTTAAAATCCAACTTCTATCACACGTTGCCTTAATAGTGTACAGCTTTTACTGGTTTTATCTACTGTTCACAAACATGCACATTGTTACCAAAAAACAGATCACTGGAGGAATGCAGAAATTTATCAACCTGAAATTAATCTACATACAAAATCCTCTCAGAATTGCTTTAAAATAATTTTGATAAAATAAAATACAGGATGACTAGAAAGGTATAGAGCAACTGTATTATAGTTTGACTTAATAGTGATGACTAGTATTCATTTTAGTTCTCAAAATTACACCTGAAATTTTTTTACATTTTACTTATAAATAATGCAATCTTCAAAGGTACCTTCTGTATTTTTCTGAAGAACATATAAGTGACAGCATTTCTACAAATCTACTATAGTTGAAGACATGTACTTCTTAAAGATGTACTTTCTACACCTTAAAAAAAGGAGCAGTATTTCTTATACATGTTTCTTGTTACTAGTTACTTTGTAAGACACCACAGAGCCTTAAAAAGAGCACTTAAAAACAAACCCCTACCTCTAGGATATCACATTGCAGAACATTTAAACCTGTTAATTTTAAGTACTAGTTTTATGGCTAAGATGGTTCAGTCAATGTTAGATCTAAAACGGTGAAATTTTTTTTTTGAGAACTATCCTATTGAAATACTGTTCAAAATAAGTTTTCCAAATTTATATCATGCTGTGCTATTTTGCATATACAACTTCTAGTCCTGAATTGCTGGTTTTTAGAGTAAGTCAAGAGATTTGATACCGCACATGTACAGCTTCATTGAAAACTCATGTTAGATACAGCAAAGCTACTCTTAGAGGATATTAGGCTTAAAATATTTTTCTTAGTCTTACCAAATAACTGCCATGTATACTCTGACTCAGCTGTTTAATATTTGTGGATACTGGACTTGAAATAATACAGTCATCACTATCAGTTTTTATTGATTCAACAGCATCATCCTCTTGATGATCTTCTTGACCTTAAAAAAAATAAAAAAATCAATGCAGGTAACACTCGCTATATTTTAGACCACCTAAGACTTAATAAGAAATCTGATAGCAATAAATTTCCTTTTCTAATATAAAAAGAGTAAGTGTCAGGTAAATCTTCTCTTCCTTGAAGAAGACTAACACTTTGAACTGATGACATTTAGAGTCATGTAATATGTATTTTTTCTGGATTGTTAAAAAAATAATAACGTTTTCCAGATGCAAACTGGTTAATAGAGTAAGTCCTGAAATGAACTAAGTATGCACAACCGTTAGCTTTATTTAAGAATATGGTCTGAATTTCCTCTGACTTCCTTTACCCCCATGCATATGTAAAAGAAGAATGCACCTTTTTTCTTTAGTAAAAAAGTAGTTCTGTATGCAGGTGCATTACTTTTTGGAACACTGCAGAGCATTTTTTTCCCATGAAGCAAATTATAAGGACAACTGGTATTCAAAATCAACATTCAACAAGTTTTTCAAATCTTTTTAATGATTTCTTATGCAAAAGCTGCCAACAACTAAACATAAAATGTTAGCTTTCTGCTTCTGCTTTTATTTTAAACTTGGTATAATGGACTTGGTTATTGCTATAATAAACAGTTTAAACTTGGAGCTGGAACAGGTTGACCTGGCTTTTATAATCTTTAAATAAATCTAATAACTTTGTGTCACACATGTGATAAAGCATCCTAGCCCTTTCACTCTCTGAAAGGATTCCAGTATCAGCGTTGGCTGATATGTAGACAAAAAAAGCATATTCATTAAAAGAGTCTTTGGAACAGCATAGATCCAAGGGACAATATGAAGACATTTAAAATAGAAGCCAGGTTTCCTTTAATAATTTTACGAAATTAGGTCATATATCAGATTTTTGCAATCAATTACAATATGGTTTCCATTTGGGGAGAAAACACATCTTATCTACCACCCAGCTTCACCTGTAGCTTACGCCAGAATATAATTTATGTCATGAAGTTTCTCATAATGAGGCAGCTTCCACTACTAGCAACAAATGCTTATGAAAATGGAAAGAGAAAGGTTTTTTCAGAAAATACAGCTACTTATTAATAACCATGAATTCTACCTTCTGGTTCCAATTCTTCAATTATTTCTGTCTCATCTCTAGAAGTAATCCCTGTTAGGTCAGCCAATTGCTCCTCTGACAGATGAGAAAGCTCTTCTTTTTCCTGCTGAATTTCTTCAGCCATGTCCTTCACTTTGTCACCCAACAGCTGTTTAGCATCCTGTACCACATGCTACAGAAAAAGATAAACTTATAGTCTTTAAAAAACTCCTTGAAAAGCAGAAGTTACTGAAGTTCAAAACCTGAAGAGTTACGGCCCACATTCATTATCCAGAGCCTTTTAACAACTGTACTGCTTATGCAGTGCAGGAAACAATGAGAAGGTGTCAACTGCTGTAACATATAATTAATATACAGCAGAAGGACATTTATCTAACTGCATTTGTGAAAACACAACTATTATAATGATTTGTACCTATCAACATATATACAGCCTGTTTGATTTCCAGTTTCATTTATATTTAATATTTTTCTTTTTCTACAAGTTCTACAAGACTCAGTCCAAAAACCCCAAAACACACACTGTACCCAAGAAGAACTTTTGATAGCTAAATTTACACACATAGGCCTGCACATAATTTTACCTGTGTGCATGTGAATTGATTTTGGTATGAATGTTACTATCTCAAATCTGTAGTTAGACCATTATTATAAATGTAGTGAACCCTATGGAACTGCATTTTAAATGTCAAAGTACTTCCGCATTATTTTCAAATACAGATCCCTAAGTTAGGAATAAAACAAGGGGAAGTCTTTAATATGCAGTAGATAATTATTATACAAAAGTAGGTATAGATCTACTGGTGGAAAAGCATTTGGACAGAAAATGCCTCCTTTGCCTCCCTGCATTAGCATCACTGGCTCTTATCCTCTGCTAGAACTTTTACATATGAGGCTGGACAATTCTCACAAGCAGTTTGGGTGAGACAAACCATTCATTCCACCTTTTAGTGAGTCTCCTTTTTTATTTGCCTTGGCATGTATCACATTGACAAGAAATTTTATTAAGAACTAGATTCTCTGCTATTGAGAAAATGAACTGGAAAATGAAACAGACTTCCCATTTTAATCTGTTAAACTTCTGTTTTTCTTGCATTGACACTTTCTTGCCATTTCATCACAAGACTCAGACATCAGAGAAGGCCCAGCTGTTTCATTATTTAGTCCTAAGAGTACTTTTCTCCTTAACCAGAGAATGAGGTTTAGATCTTTAAAACAGCTAGAGGAGCTGCCACCCAAGAACAAAGATTTCTGATGGAGACCAAGTAGCTGTGTCACTTAGAAAATCCTAGTTCATGAAAAATTGTCAAACTTTGAGAAGCTATTGTTTGGACAGCTGAAGATATTTTGTGTGTGCAACTTTCTGGCTAACATTTCAGTTTTTCATATCTAAGCTCTCAAAAGATTATATTCACCAACATTTGACTTTTTGTTTTTTAAAGTTGATAAATGCAACAGATGGACTTAATTCTTATTTTCAGTCTATACTCAATAGCTCTCAACGAAGTTCTAGTCATAGTAAACCAAACAGTAACAGAATCTGTTAATCAAAAATTGATATTAACATTTCAAAGAATAAATCCAATCAAGTAATTTATGAAAGGAAAAAACCCCACAACTAGTTTTTAATTAATGCAATATTATTAATATTATAATAATATGTAATAGATAAATATAACCTTTTATAATTACCTGTTGAAGAACATACCTTTACTTACTGGATTTACTTAAAAGACTAAACACAACCTATTTTTAGTACTTCCAATGCAAATTATTTCAGAAGAAAATTTACAAAATGCAGCAAATACATCTGAGTTAGTTCCATGTAGACTCTGTTAGACTCTGGAAGGATGTACAGATGACAGTGCATGCCAAGTTAAGAAGTATCACTATTTTCAGAATGTGTGCAATCTCAGCTGATAAACTTAATTTCAGAGGTGACTCTGAACTGTGTCAAATTGTGTATCCCATTAGCACAACAGTCAGGATCTGTTGGGATTAAGCCGGTTTCTATAGAGGCACTTATATGCAGTGCAAGTGGTACACAGCAGAAAGACACTTGAATAATGCAGACACTTGAGAAACACAGTGTAGAGTGAGCTGATTGGTCCTGTTAGAATCTGCCCTAAGCCAGTGGAAATTGAAACTTGTAAACTGTGGAGGATATCAAGCAGTCCTGAGGGAATCACTGCATTGCATTCCCCACCTTTATGCAGTACTATGCTATCATTCATTGCCTGGGACAGTGCGGTATTGTGCTGCTAAAATAATCCAGCACTCTTAATTATTAGTTCTACAAATTGCCCATATGGAGCTACAAGTAGCCTTTCATGCTTCATTGTGCATGACAGAAATACTTAGAACTTACTGCCATCTGTACTGCACTAAGATCCAGAAAAGAGACTCTCTTGTGTGCTTGAGCTGCACGCTGCTTCATTTTGAGTGTTGGAGTCTGTAATAAACAAATATATTGAAGAACATTTATTACCGTCTTATTTCATAGCAAATTATGAGGAGCTCTTAATTTTTTTCAAAGCCAAATCTAATGGCACTAAATTTAATTCTAATCAGATACAATTTAACAGAATTCATACACAACATGCTTCTCAGATTACATCATGGAACCCATGGAGATTTTATATATAATATAAATTTACATCATGGAATTATATAAAACATTAGAGTTACTCCAGACATAGAATATTCTAAACAGCTTAGATTAAAAAAAGCCCATTAAAAACTCTAGTATTTTAATTTTTGCATTTCAACCTGTTTGCTTTTATTTCTTAAATGAGTGTTAAAGATGTTTGAAAGTCCCTTTTTGCTTGTGGCCCCAGTTTAAATGTGATTGTAAAGTGAATTTTATTTTCAAAACGCTCTTCAATATCCAGCTAAAAAACTCAGTAAAAAACCCATTGTGAAGGAATTTCAATCTGATAATACTCCAATGTTAAGGACTTCAAAATCTTGTTGAACAACTGCTTCACCCACTCTATGTTTCTGACGTCTAGTTGGTTTAAAATTCATGACTATCATACTATGAGTATGATCTGCCACTTACAGCTCAAGAAAATGAAATAAAATGTCAAATGTTATAGTGACAATTTCAGTAAAAATAAGTAAGTTTAAGACTTTGCCTCTTCAGACAAGGGATAATTCAACTAGTTCTCGATCTCTTTATATGAAAAACTGCTAACGTGTTTTCCAGTTCAAGAATCTTTAACTTTATTACACTCTGAACATATCAACCCTAGACCTAAGCTATTTGAACTTAAAAAGAAAGAATGGAACAGTTTATTTTATCAAAACTATTGCAGAATCAGAGAATGGCTTGGATTTGAAGGGAACTTAAAATTTAGTCGCCAACTCCCTGCCATAGGCAAGGACACCTTCCACTATACCAGGTGCTCCAAGACCCATCCAACCTGGCCTCGGACACTTCCAGGGATGGGGAAGCCCCAGCTTCTCTGGGCAACCTGTCCCACTTGAAGAAATGCTGGAGTAATGTCAGGAGAGGGACAGGCTGGACATCAAGAACAGGTTCTCTGCACAGAGGGTGGTTGGGCACCGAACAAACTCCCCAGGGAACGGTCATGGTCCCAAGGCTGCCAGAGCTCTGGGAGCATTTGGACAATTAGGATTGTCCCAATTTGGATTTGGAGCATTTGGGATTGTTGAGGTATCTGAGCAGGGCCAGGAGGTCAACTCATTCATTCTGATGTGTGCCTTCTAACTCAGCCTATTCTATGATTCTATGAAGAATTTCTGCCTTCTAACCTAAATCAACTTTCCTTGAATTTGAAGTCATTCCGCCTTGTCCTGTGCTCTTGTAAAAAGCCTCTCTCCAGCCTTCTTGTAGGCTACCTAATTCCTGGAGGGCTGCAATTAGGTCACCCTGAAGCTTCTCTTCTCCATGAAGTAATTCTCTCTATCAAGTACAGACCCAAACATACCTTGGATGGTTGTTTATGCTTCCTAAAACTGGGTATTATCCCATATCCCAGATCCTTTGACCTCTGTTTGTAGGGAAGAATAGCTTGGTCCATAGGAACTTGCAACCTGATCCAGTATTCTACAGTACCATAATTTTGAATGTGTCCTGTTTTTCCTAAGGAATAAATAGAGGATTGCATTAATTTTCTTTTCAACATTGAGGTATGTTACTTAAAAGCTAGGAAAAACCAGAAATGCAAGATTTATAGAACAGCCACAAATTAAAGATTGTGCCTATGCATTACACCAGTGCTTGTGGTGTGACATCTGTAGTTCATCTTAGAAACAGAAACAATTCCTCAGGCTCCCACTGTATGATCCAAAATCAAAACACAGCCATTTTCCCCTACTTATATATTTGGTAAGCAATTCAAATTACTGGCAAAGGTACCACTGTACAATGTCTTATTAAACCAGATTCTCTACAACAGTAGGCAGTTAAGAGGTCACTGAATATGCTGATCTGACAAAATGTTTCTAGAAGAAAAAGTAAGCTGCAAAGAACATTCAAGACATCTTACAAGTGTCTTGTCCAGGATACCTTAATATTAATATAATGAATATGAATTTGCCTAAAACAATCCACAAAATGTAAATAAACACCCTCCTAGATTATGCTACTATATATATTATTAATCATAATCACCATAATTTGTACCTTTTTCACTATTACATGGCAAACTTTGTCTTACCAGTTTAGATTTAACCATTTCTTCCTTTGTTTATGGATAAGGAAAGAGAGGATATACTTATGACATTCAGCCCAGATACAAAGCATTGATGGGCAAAGTGGGCTGCCTCCTTTTTTGGGTTTTTTCCCTCTTGCCCTGGGGCTATATGCCATTATGGGCAAAATTGTACCCATTCCAGCTTTCCACAAATGATGGCAGAACCACAAAAACATGCTGCACATCCAACAAAAAATAGCATTCTTGTAAACACCTTTTTTTTCTTTTGAAATAGTAATGCACAAATTCATTTTTGGTCAAACATGCATTATTTATCACTTGGAATATAGTGACACATAATCAAACAGAATACTTTGTGAGATCTTAAATACCAACTAAATTTGCTGTGTTGTAGATCTTGCCTTCCTTTTCCAAGATTTCCTGGAACTTAAGCTGACAAGAAGCAATTGTTTCATAATCTATGCCATACGCACGATGAACCTCCAGTGTGATGCTGTTTTCCTGTATATAGTGAAAGAAGCTATCATCAGACTGCACAAGAAACTGAGAAGTGAAGTCATATGATGGGGTCTTCCCATGAACTACTGGGGTTATCTGAAGTTCAAAGTCATAGAATGCGTAAGTACAAAAGGTTGCAGGTTCCCAGTCACCAAAAGTGTGCATAGCTTCAGAAGAGAAGATCACTTTGCTGATATGAATTTCAAAAAGGTTCTCTCCTCTTTCTAAATGAACAGTTTCAACAAATCCACCCACTGGATCATTCAGCAATACTTCTTGTCTGGACTTAAGTGGTTTTGTATCATACACAATGTCTCCTAGTTGGGCTGCAACAGATAAAACAGAGTTATAATACGACTGTCTTTTTAAAAACTCCAATACAATTAATGACTGAGAAAAAAGAATGAGAGTATAATTCAATTATATTAACAATGTTACTTTCATAAAGGCATTATCAAAAATAATTCATACACTGAATGCCCACTGAGCACACTGGCAACAATCAAGAATACTTCCTCAATGGATCTCCCTCAGTACGCATAGACACAGGCCTCTAACAGTTATTATCAGGTTATAAGGGAGTGAAAAAGGTAAAATTCAGAAGTCTTATGCAATATTCAAAGTAAGTATCACTATGCAAATGTAGCAGAGATTAAAGATGCACATTTTTGTAGGGTTGATCTAAATTTGCCAGAGAAAGAAATTAATACATCTGACTTTTAACATATGTTACATCTTGAGTGGATAGAACTATCAGCAAAGACCATCACATGTTTCCCAGCTTCAGGTGATAAGTGGTTAAAAAGTTGTTAACAAAGGCTGGATGGGGCTCTGAGGAGTCTTCTAGTGGAAGGTGTCCTGGCCCTGGAATGGGTTTGGAATAAGATGGATTCCAGCCCAAACCATTCTGGAATTGTATGATTCTAAGAAATCAAAATACATGCTTACAGAATTAGGATATAAACCATGATGCAATAGATACAACTTGGAGACAAAATGTGAAAATTGTTTCAACATCAGAGTTTGTAAAATATCCTATCTGAAGCTTCCTATGCACCTTTTACACAGTGAAGCCACTAAAAAAAAAACTTGAAATTCATCCTGTTTAAATACTATGTCAGTATATTATAACACGGCTTGGGGGATTTTAGTAACACAAAGTGATTCTGCAATGATAGTACTGTAAAGTAAAATGTTGACCATAAAAGTATGATTTATTAAAAAAAACAAGTTTGGTAATTTTATTGTTATTCAGCAATAGCTGCAATATAAAAACCAGTTTGTTGGATTTGGTTTAATTAATAACTGTCATTTAAGTAAATGAAAATTAACTGGAATAGATATTTTTCCATGAAAGAACTGACCTTTCTAGTAGTTTTAGGAATGGAAAAGTGTTTCACCTGGAGAATAAATTTAAAACAGTAATTTGGAAGAGATAAAATATAAAGAAAATTAGTGAAGAATATAATTTAAAGATACCTTCTAGTTTTCTGATACGTGCAGCCCTAATATCGAGAAGATGGGTATACTGTTCCAATTTTAATTCATAGTCTTTCTGTAGACTTTCCATCTTTCTTGTCATTGTTTCTACTTCAGTCTGAAAAACAATTGCATGTAAAAAGAACTTCTGAGAATTGTCTGTACTGATGTTGTAAATGCTTTTGGGTACAAGTTAAAATACAATTAGATTTGAGGAAAGAACATTTAGAGTATGCAAAAATAGCAGTTTTTTACTTATCAATACAACAAATCAGTTCTAATATCAGCAAAATCTAAAAACATCAACAGGAAAAACAGAGTAGCTTTTATTTAGGACAACATACCTAACAGTTTCTTTAATGATTTTGTTATTTTAAATGCTAATTAATTGAGTGAGAAGTCAAAATATGATCTGCACTACTCCAACAGTGGAAGTAGAAAGAAGACAGTGAAAGCAGAGTGGAGGTATGGAAAAGGAAGCTTATTTGATAAGCACATTTTCTTGTGAAGACCTGGTAGAAGCTCAGAGATAACGCTCAGAGAGAAGGAACAGTCTGTGGGTTAAGGGCAGGATAAGCTAAAAGACTACAATTTAGTCACCTGGATCTCACATTTTTTAAACAATACCTTAAGCAACAACAGATTTTATGTTTGGTTCCCTATGCACAGACTGGCTTTGTTGCTGAACTTGCAAGTTTTAATTATTACAAGTGTTAGAGCTACAAAGGTTAAAATGTTATTATCAGGTTATTTCCCACTGTGAGTAGATTTAGTACCTGGTAATTTTTGCTAATTTTATGTTGCACAACTAACAAATTCCTTGTCTTTTCAAGTTCTTGCACAGTTTCCACATGTGTTAACTGCAGCTCCTGCATGGAGTATTCTACATCTTTATGGATATCATCTTCCACTTTTTCCAAGAACAGAAGGTCCACATTCTTTTGTTGCTTTCTATCCTGGAGTACATTAGAAAAATTACAAGAAAATAATTTTGCAAAAGATTTACATGTATTTGTGCATGGCTTAATGCAACACTGGCATGTACTCTTGGTACAACAGTAAGGCAGTAAGCAGAACTTTATAAACTTTAAGCACATAGTAACACAAAAATAGGAATGAGGTAGACTAGAATGTGTCAGGATTGTTTTCAGCAATGTAATTTCACGATTATCAGGAACCAATTAAAATGTATCAGATATTCAGAAGCAATCACTCCTGTCAATCCAATGAAAATACAAACAGATACATTTGCCTTTCTCATAATTAATAATCCTGCCTCCATAAATATACAAACCCTGAATTATTATTCTCAAGTCTACATTCCTTCTGTTATTAATACTGGGGAGTTAGTTTTCATTGAGGTTTTCTGTATTTTTGAGGTTTTTTAAAATTATCATTATATAATCATCATTACATTAAACACTTCCTCAAGAAAATGAAAGATAAATTACCCAAACAGTGGAAACATTGCAAAATTATTTGTTCACTGATTTCTTCCTCTCATTCCATTTTTAATTTGTGCAAAAGAAAAAAGAATAGAGTATTTTCTGAGTATTTTTGTTTTTCTGTTTAATAATCAAAGATAAGTTCCTAAGATAAGTTCCTCTGGTACTGCTATACCACATACTGGAATTTCCATGCTTATGGTATACTTGCATCAATTACAGAATTCATAAACAAAATCGGCTTTAGTAAACATTATAGGGATCACAAGATGCTGTGATAAGTCATTTAAATGAGAGAACCTAAGTTTTTTTAAATGGCTGTGAATCTGATTTAATTCTCCTTTGTTGTTATAATGAACTATTTACATAAATTAAGATTTAATTCTGGCAATCTTTTCATCTTCCTTTCTGATTAACTGTAACTAAAAAATGACAAGACGAGTAGTTAATGCCTCATTTGAGCTTGAGGTATTAACTACTGAAAGATGCTCAAATAATTCAGCCCTTGAAAATTCCAGGTGTGTAGAAAGCATACAATGGTCAGCCAAGGGTTTAACAAAAGAAGAAAAAAACCAACAAAACCAACAAACACACCTTGCACAAATGAGAAAATAAGAGAATGCAAAATATGGAATTCTAGAATGGTTTGGGTTGAAAGGGATCCTAAATATTATCTAGTACCAACCCCGCATTCTTTGTAAGATATCTTTATAAGTAATAGGGTTTAATTGAATTCTGCCACACCAACACCACTTTCCTGAACTTTAATGGAAAGGTGTTACCAGATGTGAATGGAAGAAATGCATTCAGAATAACAAGATACATTCTCACTAGACATGATATTTTGCTTGATAGCATGAATAAATAAACACTTTTCTATAATTGACTAGAAGAAAGTATCAAGAAGTACCTTCACTATGCATAAAACATAGAGGGTTTTTTTTCCCTCATATTTGAAACAAAAATACAGTTTACCTTGGTTAAACACTTCACTTGATTTTTCAGATCATCTAGTTGCTGTTTTTGTTCCAGGTAGCGCAACTGCAGGTCTTTGTTGTCTTGCATCAGCTTTTCCTTTTGGTCTTGATATAGAAGAACAAAATATTACACTTAATTCAACATAGTTAAAAAAATTACAAACTTGATTTTTTCATATTCATATATGCATGAAAATTTCATTGCAAAATGCAGAAACTAATGTATTTTGTATGGGGAAATATTCATGTCCTTGTTCTGGTTAGGATAGGGTTAATTTTTCCAAGATGTCAACTTTTACTGATACAATCAATACTTCTCTATTAAGATAATAAAAAAATTGTACTTAATAAATAGTGTACTGTAGAACAGTACTATAAATAAGAACAACAAATGCACCAATTAATGAGATTTTATTAATGTAAAATAAAAAGTACTTAGACATAACTAAGTAAATATATACACTGTATGAATTTATGAGTGACAACAATCCTTGCTATAGGAATTGTTTCAACTTAGATTTTGTATTAGCCTATCTCAGTCTTTTAAAACCTGAATGAAACACTACTGTTAGTAAGCTTCAATGAAGATGAACCAAACAGCTATTGTAATTTATGGCTGAGAATCTGGGAAATACTGGTAAGACAAGAAACACAAGTATAAATGTTTAAGGGAAATGAGGCTGGTGGAAGGGTGATCTAGCTTCTTTAAGCACTATATTAAAAAAACCCCAGAAAACATAGTTAGAGTCTTACTCTATTTTCTATCTAAATACATTTCTTTCAAGTATTATAAAGCACATTATGATGTTATGGCCAGAAAAATACTACTAAAACAATCAGATCAAACGACAGGATTATTGTAAAAGGGAAATACAGAAGGAGGACATAGAAAATGTCAAGATGATGTTGGTCTCCTCTAACATTAAGAATTTTCAAGGCTTCACTTATTTTACCATCTTTCTTAGACATGGAAAAGCTTAGGAAAAAGAATCATATGCCAAACTACAAAGGGTAGACAAGACATTATTTCTAGACTAGTTCTAGGCAGTACTTTAATACAAGCATTAATTTCAATTCCTGTATTGAACTTCAAAGAGGAATGAGTAGCAAAGTCAGATACTCTGAAATATGTGACTGAAGAAAGTTATACTGCCTATGTTTTGTTAAAGACGGAGCTGTAATCAAATCCTATATACAGAGGCCTAGCAGGATATTAGAACATCTACTCCAGCTGCAGCAAGTCAACTCAATAGAAATCAGAAGTGTAGTACTCCGGTGTTTCAGTTTAGGAGCACAACAAGCTACCTGGAGAAGGGATGGTAAACACCTGACAGTTGAACATAATGGCCACAGGAAGGAGAGAAGATGGAATGCCAGGTTTTTCATAATCATGCTACAAGTAACAACTGTTAGTATGTCATAACTTCATAATAACGTAGCTTAAGGCATCTTTATTTTAGTATCTATTAAGGCTAATTTTGCAAATACTTACTGTGATCAAATAAAATATTTAAATATTCAATCTGGTATGTGAAATCAGCAGAGCTACTGAGAATCCTAATGGTACGCATGTGCTGAACTCAACCCATTATCATAAGAATTATTCACAACAAGTTGGCCCACTTCATTCCATGAATTGTTCACAGAAACACACCTCTTAAAAATACACATTTGAAGAATCAACTCTAAACTAACTATCTTCACTTTCTGTCTGTGCTTGTCTTTTGTAATCTTCATATTGCTACAGTAACCAGTGCTGAGATTAAAATAAAGATTGCAAGGTCAGTATTCACTAAGAAGTTGTCTTACAGCATGAAGAAAACACATATGAAATAATCTGTTCATTAGATTAAAAGACAACTGTTATTTTAAATGTACAATGCTGTAAATAAAAATTAGTATATACTGAAAATAAAAACAAATCTGAATTAATGAAAGACAAACTTTGCCAAGGACCTATATGGGCTTCACATAGCTTTGTACAGTGAACAGAATAGTGGTTTATAATTTGAGAGAGGTCTCTTTTCCACAAGAACTTTCAGTGTAGAGAAGAAAAGAAATACTGAATAAAGAGTAAATATGAAAACCCAATAGATGAAGAATAAATGCAGCTGAAATTATATGAGCCTCATTCAGCTCATATTCTGTATTGGGTCATATTTTGCACTTAATAAATAGTCATAACTTAGGTATATTTAGCAAATGTATACTTAAAATGCAGCTTTGAAAACACCAGCAACAGAGATTCCACTTTTCTGGGCAGTACATCTCAACTCCAACATGGGTATACTCTCACATTTTCAGAAAATACTAGTTTTCTCAGAAATATACCTCTTTCTACTTTGATCTTGTCAAGGATTTCATTTTTGTCTGCTAGATCATTTTTGATAGCTGCCTCTAGTTTAGCAATTTGCAGTTTCAGTTGCTGTTCCTTTGATTTCCACTGCTGTTCATGGGGCAGACTGAAGACACTGCAATAAAACATATGTTATATGAAAAACTTTTAGAAATCATCTTCAGCAGAAAATAATCAAGGAGAAAACCTTTTAGCACCACAGAGACCACTGTCATTGTGGCTGAGGAATCATGTAAACATGTTGGTTGGCTGCTCTTGAAACCCAGGTGGCTCTCTCAGGATGGAATTAAAAACCATAAAAGATTTGTGGGATGAGCAAAGGAACTGACCTTAATTTACAGCTCCAAAGTTAAAAAAAGTTGGTAGCACGCAACATTTGTGGGACTAGGAAAACAACTGAGATGCATATCTCAGAATAATCCACAACAGCAAAATTCAGCAAGTGACAACTACAAAACTAGGGTTTTTTTGTGTACAAACCCTCTTAATGTAGAGAATTGGAATCATCCACCTGATTTCTTTTAAATTTGTGAGACATGCAGAACCTCAAGTCAGTTGCCTGGTCAAAGAAATGTTGACCACAAAGTGACAACAGTTTTCTCATACTCTAAAACAATTCTGCTACTGCTTAAGAAGCGCATATAAAGTAACCTTTCTCCTACTTGAAGAAATAAAAAAAAAAGTGGGAGAAGAAATTGCAAAAACTATTTTGCCTTTAACATTATTTGCTTGTAAACTGCCAATCTATTTGCAAGGACTGCAGGGGTACAGAATCAGAACTGCTGAAACCATAACAAAATGTGTAACTCAGACTGAAAGAAAAGTAATTATATTATGTAATTTACAGTATAATTCCTTGCAGGTAAAAAGAAAAAGCAATGTAATGTGCTTTCTTAGCCAGCGAGTACTATGCTCTTCATATTACCGTTGCTCAACTCTTGCATTCTTATTGACTGGAAAAACGTCCACCTTAACAAATCATAAACCAGTTTTATTCATTTACACATTCTGTGAAAAATCATAAACTATGGGGTTTTCTTTAAACAAAGGTATCAGTTCCTCAACTCTTTCCTTTGCAGAAGCTCACCAGTTAACAAATATTATATTTTATATACATAAATGTATTAAAAAATCTTCTGGAATCTATTTTGCAGCCCATCTCTCCCAGACATCTATGTAACAAGCCTCAAAAAAAAAAAAAAACCCCAAAAAACAAAAAAAGAAAGAATTGTTGCAGAAGGGACAGCCCACAGAGCCCTGTAGACTGTACCTGTAGACTCAAAGAGAATGCCTGCTCTGATGGGTGACTACATGCAGTGATTCTGAGTACTTGTAAGTGCAGTTACATCAAAAATATTTGAAGAATGACCTTAAAGGAAAAAAAAAAAAACTATTACAGCATGAATTGTAGACTCTGAACTATATGGAAGGGTCTTCTTAAAAACTGTTTTATTTCCCAGTATTTTGTCATTTCTTCATAGTATACCTAAACTCTTTAATACATTTCTCCAGGCACAGAACATCTTACACTTTGACAGATTGTCTTTTACAGCATGCATGAACTTATGGAATGCTTCTAAGTCCTGCAGTAAAATAATAATAATATTTTACTCTCCCATAATTTTGAAGATAATATGCAGGGAATATAATGCACTGCACCCACTATCATTCCATAATACTGTCTAGGTATAGAAAAGATACAGTGTGTTCTCTAACTGCTTAAAGTCTCATTGGTCCCATAAGGAAAGAACAAAGCATATCAAAAAAGGTATCAAATACCTTTAGTTTTCACACTTCTGAAAGTGTTTTCACATTTCAATGACAACTATGTGCATTTGCTAGCTTTGGGTACAATAATTTCACATAAAGATGTAGCTACATCTAATCCTGTTTTTTGGAAGACTATACTGTCAGAGAAACCATTAAGAGTTACAATGATGGAAGTTCAAGATCTCAGTATTTAAATGAAGAAGATTTCAGAAGACAGGTTTCTTCCAAGCCTATGTAATGCTAATGATTACATTTAAAGTCTGATGTTTAATGATTATGCTTAATGTAATGTTTTAGTTTGAATTGAGTCCACTTGTGTTGTTTTTTCATTTGAATTTAAGATTCACATGGAAAATCTGTCACATCTACGGTACTTCATCAGGGTAAAAGCCATGTGAATAAACTATAATGGTCAACCACAGTGGGCACTGTTTCTTTTGAAAAAATTTAGGCATTGTCAGGTTGGCATTACAAGGTCATACGAAAACCACTTTTCCAAACCATTTATCAAAATGTATTGTTTTCTTGGACAAAGAGTAAGTAATAAGAGTCAACTGACAAATTCATACTTGTTCTTTGCAAACTTTTCAGGTGCAGTTCTGCAGTCTTGTCTTTGGCAAAATTGCTATCAACTTCCCAAAATTAACATCAGCAAAGGATGGATTTGTGCCTCTTTTCCTCTATTAAAAAGATTTATTAATGATCTAGCACCTGTGGGCACTTCCTACCCACCACTAGTAAAAAGTAAGCTGCAGTAGAGTTCCATTGTGAAAATAAGAAACTGGAAAAGCTAGCCATTAAACAGTGGTTATAATGAAATTACCCATTTCTCTAATTTCTTGTTACTCAATGTGCTGGTTTTGGCTGAGGCACAGGTACTTTTTGTTCCTAGTGGTTGGTATGGGGCTGTGTTTTGGATTTGTGCTGAACACAGTGATGATAATACAGAGATGCTTTTGTTACTGCTGAGCAGGGCTTGGAGATAACCAAGGCCTTTTCTGGTGTTCAAACTGCTGTCCTGGGGAAAGGGCTGGGGGAGTCTGGGAAACTGGGAGGCGACACAGCTGGGAGAACAGATCAAAGGAATATTTTCTAGTAGATAAAGTGAGAAGAAGGAGGAGAAAGGGAGGACATTTGGTGTGATGGTGTTTGCCCTCTCAAGTAACTGTAAGGTGTGATGGGGCCCTGAAGGTGTGGAACAACTGCCTGCCCCTGGGAAGCGAGGAATTAATTCCTTGTTTTGCTTTCCCTATTAAACTGTCTTTATCTCACTGCACAGTTTTTCCAGCTTTTACTCTTTAAATTCTCTCACCAGTCCACTGGTGGGGAAGTGAGCAAGGGCTGTGAGGGGCTTGGTGGCTGGCTGGAGTAAAACCACAATATGGAATGATGAAACGTTAATCAACGTTTAAATGGGACTATATGAAAAGACAGATCATTTTAGATAAAAGAACAGCCATATTGTAGGTTACTACATAGTAACAAAAGCATATTTAAATTTATTTAAACATCTTAAATTCTCTATGACCTAAGTAGAACAGGAATATCATAAGTTGATTTCTCAGTAAGTGTTACTTTTCTGCATAATGATAAAAGAGAGAAAGAAATCCTAATCGGTTTCTTCAATCAAATTTTGGAGAAATCTACAACAATGAACTTAAGTGACAGACAACTGATCAACTGCCCCTATACAAATCTCTGAGTATCGTGATAATACAACTGTTACATCTCATAAGTAAAAAACTATTTTAAATTATTTGTGCTCACCATTTTTCACTTCTATAATTTTTAATTTTACCACAAACAGTACAGGAAGTATAAGAAATATTGTAAGAATTCTAGAAACAAAAATTGGTATCACTCACATTGTATTTAGTCATTGGTATTTTTTTGACAGACATCACACTGACAAGCCAAACACTTTAACAGGAGAAATAATTTCAGTATAAGAAAATATGTTAAGCATTTTACATACTTTCTGAGGCAATTATTAACTCTAAGACACCTCTCTTATTATCTAACCCTCTTTAGTGCAATAAAATCACAGTTTCACAATAAAGGAAAAGCTCATTTGAAGGTCATTTTTTTCTTTCATATGCTTGTGACAATTGGCTAGAATTACTTACTTCTGTATCAGTAGATGTGAAATGATAGATATTACAAAAGAAACAAATCACGCCTCAAAAGTAATTAGTGGAAAAGCTAAATATCAGACTTTATACAGGTTCACTGTGAAGTGCTGGAAGAACTTTTATCCCACTGACAAAAATTCAAACACCTCTTTGTTAAAAAAAAACCCAAGAAACAATCCCAAAACCCAAAATAAATCCAAATTAATATATATCTACCTAGAGGTATCCTTCTTTCAACAATAACTTTAAAGAAAATAATGAGAAATTCAACTAAAAATTCTTTCATTTATGTTCAAAATAAAGTAACTCCTACTTATTTTTAATTTCGTTTTTAAAAGTAGTGTCCTATTGTTTCAAGAGTATTAGAACAAGTTGGTCCATTTAAACAGGGCAGATGAAATACAGGCAGAGTACCATGAATGTTTCCATATACACTTACTGATATGATAAACTGGAGCACAAACATATTTACATGTGTGCACAAACACTCAATAGCCATATTCCAGCACTTAGTGTATGAAGTCCTACTCAACAGGACAGGAACCTAATGTTTTATATACAGAATCCATAACTTACCTGTTATGCAGCTTATCATAGTTTTCCTTCAACAGTTTGTTCTCATTTTCTAGATCATTTATTCTTTCCTGTAACTAAAATGAAGAAGGAAGTTTTATTTGATGCACAGCACAAAAGCAAATTACAATGAATGTGTGAAGACAGATAGTTAACTATTTGTAGGCATTGTCAAGCTATTATTTGTTCTTTTTATACAAAATCAGCATCACAGAATATTCTGCGTTGGAAGGGATACAAGGATCATCAAGTCCAATTAAAATGAATTGCCCATTTGGGGATGAAAACCACAACCTTGGCAGTATTAGCATCCTGCTCTAATCAAAAGAGCCAATCACAGGGTATACACGCAAAATAATATAAAAATCTAAACGTCTAAGTGTATTACTGACATGTTAAACAACACATTCTTGTTTTCAAAACATTCACTAAAGCAAGACATAACTTGAAAGCAATGAGATAGCAAGAAGATACCTTCATGCATTACAATAGTTGAAAGGTTTGGAGGAAGTATCTGTGAGTTATTTCTTGGTAAACCTGGTTCATGCAAATACATTTAAAATAGGTAAACCAGGTGGCGAAACTAAATTTAGTACAAAATGTAACAGAAAAACAAGTAAGACTGCAGACTCTTACTCCTCATGCATTGAAGAGAATGAGAAATAAACCACTTGATTTTTAGCCCTAAGTGCGGATGACATCCATAGAGAGCCTCTAGACAAAGAAACAGACGTAACTGATTTGAACTGCTAAATCAGATATAACACTACAGTGTACTGGAATTAAATCAGTACACTATAGTGTTATATCTGATTTAGCAGTTCAAATCAGTTGAAAGAATACTAATCAGGTTGAAAGAATACTAAAAAATATTACCAATAAATTAAGTATCATTTTCTTTCAGTTAACAAACCACTTGTTCAGTATCAGAATTGACATGGAATCCTATACCTTAACCTCAAATATTGTCCAAACACTGGTGCAGTGACTATGCGGCACAGGGATCAAGTGTGGTTGATATTCTACCAAATGCAAAGCAGCAGCAGCCACTGTCTTTTTCTCTTTAATGGGATAAAAGTATATATATCAGTAGTATATATATACCACCATGTCAGTCTTCTAAATGTGTTTGAAAAATCTATTCACATTTTCACAATTAAAAGGTATCTCATCATTAACTCTTCCCTTATCTGTATGTACTTCAAGTAGATTCAAGATCTCTTGAACACAATCTCACCTCTTCTGTCCTTCTGTTTGAAATAGTTACTGTCTGCAATTCTTTTTGAAGATGAAAGCACTTTAACCGCTCCTCTTTAAGCTGAACATTCAGTTCATCACCTTTTGCTAATAAAGCATCATGGTTGGTCTTCAAGTTCTTTAGGTTCTGTGAAAAGAAAGGAAGGAATATCAAAATCAGACCTTGTAGAAGGTTCCCACACTGTGTATTTCAACACGGGGCTCTCAAGGCGCTATTGAGTAGATGTTCTCAATGTGATCAGCAAGACACATTCTTGAACTAAGGAACTAAAAGTAACTTTCACTTCCCACGGCCCACAGAAGGTGACCTGGTTGCCCGCATGAATTATCAAACCCTCAGTTTCCTCATGAAGAAAATGACAAAGAAATAAATCTGTAAAGCAATTAAAAGATTTTGCAGTGCTTTCAGTGGTTGTACATGCTAACCAAAAACCACTGCCGCAGCAAGCAGAAATCAATGTCATCCACATCTATGTTAATCATAGAGCTTGCCACAGCTCTTAACCCTTATATTTACATATACATATATACACACACACACATACAAATCTTTATACTTGTAGATACACATATACACACAATTGTAGATATATGATTCTTTTCCAACCCTCATGCATTCAGCTCTATTTCCCAGCTAGAAGAACTTTAATAAGGGACTTCTGATTTATTTCATATTTTCATTTACTTTGATGGCACATTTAACCAATTTTAAAATTAAATGGAGGATGCCAATAGAGCCTCTATTCCAGAATATTAGTTAATATTATACTGCCTACAATCCTGTAATTAGACCTCATTCATTAAAAATTCACATGTAAATCACATTCAAATTACGATTTGAGACAAAATAGTTGAAAACCCAATTTCCTGTTTCATAAAATAACTGGATGGTAATTTATGCCAAATACATATGTGAATATAGTTAATGCTTAATGCTTTTAGACAGAAAGAAGTTAGCTTCATTTTTTTCCATACAGCATTCCTACAAAGTAGTTAAATGGAGAAGCTAAATGTTAATCCTGTAAAAATCGTGTACATTCACATGCGCTTTGAACAGACTGGAAATTAACAAAAAACCTATGAAAAATCAGTCACCAACTTGATCTTCAGCTTTTTGTATTCATTTCCAGGAAGACAAAAATCACAAAGAATACACAATATTAGCAGTCAGTCTAACAAAAAGAAATAGAGTTATTTTTATAGCTATTTTTATAAGTAGTTATTTATAGTTATAAACAGAGAGAATTTACATTCTAGAGTAAACTCTCTCTATTTTAGCTTTCTTAAAGAGAAAGAAGACAAAACGCCATGTTAAACCTTTTCTCAGTTTGGCAGAGAAGATACAGGAGTTACACTGAAGAGGGGAAGGAGGCACAGCAAAATAAAATGCAGAAACAGGAAAACATGGCCAAAAAAAGGAATCAAAGAAAAATCTAATGGCACAAGTGTTATTTAAAATGCTAACAATAAGCACACAGGTGTTTTTAAGGATACTCAGTGCTTCCACTTCTTAAGGCTGGATACATAATAAAGCTCTATTGCAGGTAGGATTCCTCCTTACAGGAAGTCTCCCATTTCCAAGGTATTATCATACTACCTTTGTATGCATATGCAGTTTTCCATATACATACAGGAAAAAAGCAGAAAAAAAGCAGTATAATTAAAACTTACAGAGATATTTTCATAAAATTGCTCTTTTTATAAGGAAAATTATTACTTAAAGTGTCCCTCTAAAATAATTTCCAAGAACATATGAGCAGAGGTTAAATCCTAACAGAAGAGCCAAACTGCCCAAACTTCAGCAAAGAGTAATAAAGTGGAGGGTGCTTGGTAGTCTTTCTTGATAAATCAGTACATCTAAGTCAAAGTCCTCTCTTTAAATGATCATGGATCTCTTTCCATAGCCAGACAACTCAGTTCATTCTTCATAATCGGCTTGGTATGACTTTGCAGATGAAATCACTAAGACCTGCTGGACCTTGCTGAAAAAAAGAGAGATTAAGACTAAAAATCCCTACTCCATCTGGAGTAATTTGAGAGAAATCTAGGATGTGGTTTATTGGATTATGATCCCAATATTATCAAGTAGATTGTGCCTGGGCTCGTCTGACCCCTGCTGCTGGGCTAAAGGCGGCAACTATGGTGTTTCACCTCAGAGACACCTTTGGCTGCCTGGGTGTTGCAGCCGGACACTGAAACAAACCCAGGCTTGTAGCTCAGGTGGAAGGGCTTCAGGCTAAGGTAAAGAGGAAAAGGAGACGGATTCTGCCGGAGGGTTTATATCCAGAGTTTTATTCCATGGTCACAGACATCTGAGTCTTAGGTAACAGCTCCGACAGAATCCTGAGCACATGGTCGGGGCTCAATTTAAGCCTAGGGACAGGGGGAGGGGAAGGGACAGGTGAGCACCAAGCAGGTGGGAGGAGGAGGGTCTCAGGGGACGAGGGACACATAGACAGGCCAATGACCCCCAGGCCTTTGAACTTGACCAACCACACTGAGTGCCTTGCTGGAATGTTTAAGACTGACTGACAACCCAGCAGGGGGCGAAGGGGAAGGGGAAGAGAGGTATTGCCACATCTGGGAAGGGACTGGGAAGTTTAAAACAGGAATTGTACTGACTTAGAATCAAGAACTGTGTATAATTTGTCTTCTGTTTAGCATGCTTATGTGATAAGAGCATAGAAATGTTACTGATCAAATTGCAATTACCTCTTCAAGCTGGAGAAACTTTCCTTCCATTGCTGAAAGAGCATTGCTTTTCTCAGCCAGCTGTTTACGGACCTTGATCATTTCCACATTGTCCTGAATGTTTAGCCTTCAAAATTAAAAACAAATGCATCATAAACACATACTTTGAAGAAGATGTAGTGTATAATAGCCAAATTAATTTGTTCTTCTATAATTCACACTAGAGAGTTTAGGTAAATACACATTTTACTGTTTGATGACACAGCAACTTCAATCAATACATATACATCTTTGTTTATTGTATAAAACTGTATATGACAGAAAAAGAAAACAATCCTATGCCTAAAGAGATTGTTTTCCCTCTCTCCTGCCATCCAAAATATTTGGTGCCAGTAGAACACCATTTTGTGAAGTTTCCACCTATCAAACAAACACTGCAAAGAAAATGAGAGCTAGCAATTTAGACTATAACATCTTAAGTCTGGTATTCAAACAGGCTGCCAGTGTGTCTTAATTACATGAAAATAATTTAATATCTATGCAGATATTCTTACAATTCTAAGATTAATTTGAGCCTGTACTGTTTATTTGAAAGGATGTTCAAAATCATTCAAAGTTTTAAAAAATATTTACTTAAGTGTTTTTCCTTACTTCAAATGGTGCAACTAAACCCCATTATTTCTGCAAACATGAGAGGAGAAATCATGGATTTTTATTAATATAAATTATGATAAAATCAGAATAGATTTTCAGTATCTGAAAAGGCAATTTCTCTTCCAATATTTGCTTATTTTAGACACACAGGACAAATTGTCACAATGCCATGCTGGAGCGAGTGAAGGGGGCTACAAAGCTTCGACATCTGGAAAACACTTGAGTATGTGAATAAAGTAATGTTGCTCTCTAATACTAAAACAGTGTTAGAGACTTTCATTTATCTCAACATTTTCTGCAACAGCAGAGCAGAATTTTTCTACTATTTGTAGACTCCAAATTACTGAGTACTAGTGAACATTAAATTGTCCACTATGAACCTACACCTAAAATTTGATAAGAATTAAAGTGAAGGAAAAATAGGTGATTAAAATTTTATGACTTGAACTTCAACTGAACCTGTATCAGCTGGAAAAGAATTCTCTAAAATGGTAATTATGAACTTTTTTGTTTATTTATGAAAGAATATCATAACTTATCATTGTAACTATTTCCTTGCTTAGAATTATCCATGCTATTTGGCAAAACATTTTATGGCTTGGTTTCACCAATCGGACAAAAATTAGTAAGTAGTAACTTCCACAGCTACCTACAAACATTATGATATAACTCTTTTAATTTTTCACAATACCTTTGGCTTGCTGTACCCTGCTCTTTCAGCCGTAGGGTGGATTCTTCAATTTCCTTTTCTTTCCTTCTTAGTTGATTCCCAAGAATCTCTCTGGCACGGTCTAGTTCTTCAATTTGGTTCTTCTGGGACTCAATAACAGTCTCCCTGCAAGTACAAGCATCCTACATTCTAAAACCAGTTATATATTTTTTCAAGGGAAAAAAAAAAAAAGAGTACTCAAGTAAGCCAAACTTTTAAGTGTTCAGCAAAATCTGTATTTCTTATTAACATACATTACAAGAGAGGCTAATGAGTTTAAATTTCTATTAAAGTGCAACACAAACTCTCAAAATAAATATTTCTGTGGACTGAATAATGCTTAGCAGAACCTCCCTAAGACACTGTTCACGGTTTCTTATACTCTGTATTAGAAGTATCCTCCTTCTCATCCATTAGCACCAATGGTTTCTCAAAAGCAAAACACCATTACTAGCGATCAAAAAATTAGATCTTCAATGGATGGAGCACTGAAAGTAATTTTTAAGCTTTTATTCTGAAATGGAAAAGTCTAAACCCCAAAAAAAGCAAAAAAGAAAGCAAAATCAAAATATGGGTTTTGAACAGTGGAATTTATCCAATGAATGCATGAAAAAGTAATTTATAGGAATATTTCCATACAATTGTTTCTTATTATTCCAGTTAATCATTGCATTTATAAAATTTCAAGCACAAAATAAATGATTGCACATTAATCCATGTATTTCTAAACTTAGCTTGCCCATTAATTGTAAATTTAGCATTGCCAGAGAAGGTAATCGATAATCTGATTCAAGTAAATCACTGTGAAAATAAACTAACAGCTTTTAGAAAACTCAGGTTCTAAACATAATTCAGAGAAGAAAAATATTCTAATCAGACCTCAATATCTTTAAATTAAATGCCAACTACCTTTTCTATATAACACCTCTCTATTTCTCATGCTATCTCTATATCAAGGATGCTGCAAGGGTTTCCTAAACTTCAATTTCAATTGAAACATGTAGATGAATTACAAACCACACTTCAAAATGCAAAAGTGAATCAGAATCATTTTACATAACTATCCCAATACTGTGCTTTTTGTGCTTATCCATAAAATCTGTCTGCCTCTAGGAATGAAACTTAAATGCATCAGTGAAACACATTCACATAGTTACCACTTGCATGGTGGTGCACATTTTAGGACTTATGTCGGTAAAGATTTTGCAGCTAGGGTTCTTTCTTCTTTTGTCAGCTTTGACCCATAACAAACAAGGCAGGCATTGCATCCTAGCAAACAAAGCCTCACCACTGGAGACCAGTTTTAACTTGTAGCCAAATTCTTATGTACCTACATTTTGCATTCTAAATACTTCATTTCCTGTTTTCCTTAACATTCTGCATTGTTACCAGTGTTATTATTGTCAGAACCAACCTTTTTATTTTCTAAACTGAAAACTTCTTAGAATATATACTTTTTTTCTTCAAGAAAACCTTAAGTTATAAGAGCTATAATGACAAAAAAGAAGTAATATGAAAATCATACAAATTTCTGATTTCAGCTCTTGAATCCTCGAGCAGACTCTGTCCATATTTAGGAAGCACAAGGTCAGATGATCTCACTTCTAAACCTTGAAATCTCATTCCTGAATACAAAAGCAATGATAAATTTTTGACTTGTTGAATGAGAAAGCTCTTAACAAGCCAACTATCTTAATACAGCACAAATAATTGCAACTTCTATATAGATGTCAAAAGAAGTATTTTTACAACAAAATCACATAGAAATAATCATAATATGCACAACATCAGTTGCTGTAAAATCTGAAGGATGAGCGATGCCAAACAGTGTTAAAGCAAACTGTTAAAAACATGTCCTGAAAGATTTTGAGAAGATTTTACTTTCAAAGAGAACAGAGATCGTGTCTTCAAAGAAAATAAATATCAGTATTATTAGACAGGAACATGAACTTGTAATCACTTTTTCTCATCATTTTCTCTGCAAAATCCCAAGAGACATTCACCCAGACATGCAATTGTTAGGACTGTATTTTAGTAGCAGTGCAGATAATTTCATTGTGTTGTTTAGAAGCATCCTAAGCCCATGGTGAAGAAAAGAAGTGAGAAATGAATTAAGGAAGAGTTATTACTTTAGGAGCAAATGCAATGGTTTCTCCACATTTTTCTCCTACTCTTAGCAAGAAAAAATTATCCAAGTTTTGTGGTGGGACCAAATACATTTCATTTCAAAGATAGCATTAAGGCAGCCATCCCTCAGTCCTCAGAACTGCATAACTTAGGTTTAAGGTACAATGATGCCAGCAGTTTCCCAAAATGCCTGAAAAACTTACCTACTGTGCTGCATTAACTTGACCTATTTAGAATTTTGATCTTTACGTGTTATTTTAAGGTACTGGTAATTGCGATATAGATATAGATATATATAGATATAGATGCACATGTGTGTGTATTTGCTTAGAAGTTTTTTTTTGTTTACTTTTGTTCAACTCAAGGTACTTCTTACATGACTGCACTCAAAGAAAGCAAGTATCTCCACAACATCCATACCTGATTAGCTTTTCATGGTATTTTTAAATCAGCCAAACAAAAAGCAGATACAGGAAGCTCTAATTATTATTTGTAGAGTTTTCTTGTCTCTTAATACCTTAGAGATAGCTAAACTATCCTCATTTTTTCCAGGCATTTTATTTTTCAGTAATTGCTCTGCATATTTTCTGATCTGCACTAAAAATGTTTTGAAATTCAGAATCATGGTTTCAAGTGCAATGAAAGAGCCAGCTGTTTTAATAAATTATACCCTTCTTGGTGTGCTCTGGCATGCCAGCAGTCTCACTCTCTTTTCTGAGACCAGTGTTCACACGAGATTGAACGGAGCTGTACGGACAAGGCCTATGGCCTTGAATCTGGAGCTGCTGTTTAGTTGAAATGAGTTTGTTGCGGAGGCTCTCATTTTGTTTCTCAAGCTCACAAACTTTTTCTCGCAAATGCTCAATCATTTCTTCCAGCTCCAGAGCCTGACCCAGCCGCTTGGGTCCACAGCCAGCCTGGTCACATTTTCTTTTATCATTAACGAGCCGTATTAACTTGGTGGTCATTCTGGGGAAAACAATTCACAAAAAAGAAAAATAATGTGAAAAGTTAGCATAAAAAGTATTCTGTTGAAAGGAACATAACCACTGTGGAGACGTCAGCATAAAACCTTGATAATAAATTTCAAGTTTTGATATAACTATTGTTGCCTGGGACAAACTCCTTGAAGATAACTGATACCACTGAGCAGCAATCTGCATTATAGCACTGGCGAATAACAGTTTCCTAAGGCTAATCATTTAAGGTTAGTGAAGGAAGGACACCTTTACATTGTATTTTTACCTAAGTGGACTATGAGCACACCCACCTGGTGTAAATGGATGATGAGTGGTATTTCCTGTGCACAAAAACACAGGAACTACCATTTGAAATAATGAAACAATTAATTTCATCTACAATCTTGTATTTGACAACAACCTGACAGAAAAGATGGAAATTATGTAATGCTGGTCAACTGGACAGTGGCTCACTGAATACTGAGTCAAAATAAAATAATGTTTTGTATTTTAAAGTATGAAATAGGCACTATTTTCAACTACCCTTTGATTAATTCATTAGCTCCTTGTGGGAATCCATAAAATCAGAGGGTTTTGGGAAAGCTGCAAAAAGCAGGCATCAGAGACAGCAGAACTATGATTAGAGCTAAGCAGTCGCCATAAGTTTGGTCAACAGAAAAATTACGTAAGAAGTAGAAAAGGACGAACAGAACAATGGTCTGTGTATTAATGCTTGTCTAGAATAACTCCCTAAGTTGCAGAAAAGTGTATCTAGCGAGATATTTGGAAGTTCTAAGCTTAATAATGATGGTCTGCGCATTGTGTTTTAAGGCTTACAAGCAGGTATTGTATTTGAAATAAGCAAGCATTGTTTTAACCGAAGCTACATGTGCTTATAGTGGTTGGATGGAACTACTGTCAATATGCTTTTGCTTAGTGTCATTGGTCAAAAAAGTTTTAAAGTATGTTGTAACACTAAGTTCTTGGTCTGCTGCCTGGGATGTGAGCTGATGGCATCTTCCCATTGTCACAACCATGTAAGGAGACTGATACTGGAAAATAAAACAGCTCAAGACATGTTCCTAGCGGTCCCGTCCTGTCTGTGATTTGTACATAGCCCCCGGCTGGCGACAGCTCCTCACCAGAAACTGGCTTAGATGCAGAAAGACTTTGTTAACAATTAGCACAATGCAAACACAGAGTCACAGCATTCAGCCTTTCTGCAATATCGTAATGCTACAAACAGCTCTTCACAGTCCAGATCAGTTTGCCACCACACTAAGTCCTGGCAAAGATTAGCACACAAATCCTAGCATACTGAGTTTAATAATCAGCCTAAAGTTGCTTGTATATTTGTGGGTAAACTGGGTACTGTGCTCCCCATGCTATTTGGGACTTCTTCCCTGGAGTTGTCTATTACGTTTAATATGCACATGTTTCATGGTGTCAGTGGCTGGAGACAGGGACAACACACACCCTGACGTCCATGTAGCAAAAGAGTGTGTTTATTCCCCAAGCCCCTCTTTATAAAGGGGTTTGAAAAACCCAGTCTGGATAGCTCATTGGTCTGATCTTTGACACCGCCCAAGCTCCTGGACCAGCAAGACGTCTGCAGCTTAGGATGGAACGTATTGGCTGAGGTTCCTGTCAGTCAACCCAGGGGCCAGGTTTATGGAGCCGGCAGGGCTTCTTATTTATAGCCAAATTAACTGCCCAGTACAAGCCAGCTTGTACTGTGACATAAAGTGACAGCTATCTACTGAATGAAGGAGTGATGATTATAAAGACATTTTAGTGCTAATTCAGCAATAAAAAGCTAAATGCTATTCAACTTCTTGAAAGACAGACTGGGACAAAAAAGGGGCAGAATCTCTCTGGATAGACCATTCTGATTCTAGAATGAAAAGCGTGAAGAACCATTAGGCTTCTACAGCCTGCTCTCCAATTCCCAGAACACTCCACCAGCACAGCTGGCAATCCAAGGTATCATCTCTGATGTAGTAAACAGCAGTGTACCTCTGTACAGGGAGATCTAACAGGCATAGAAAAAAACCAACTCACATACTCAGAGACAACAGACTGTAGAAATCAATACAAAAATCATGTCCAGTGGGTGATTTTTGGTACTGTATTAAAAAGTGCTCTGAGAGAAATCAGTGCGATTTTAAATTTGTTGATGATGCTTTAAAGAGACAAAAAGGTACTGTGAGTTAAAATAAAAATATTAAACCCCATACCTTTTAATTTTCTCCTCTTGCTTATTGGCATACTGTTTGAGTAGGATATGGTCATCACGTAGACGAAGAAATCTGTCTTCCAGTTCCTCTCGACTGATTCTTGATATGACTTGTCGAGCTTTTACATTCTGTGTAGATGATGATTCTACACAAACCAAGGCAATTTTAAATTACCTTCAATACATTCAATAACAACATAACTCAAAGTCTAAATCACTTTGAAATTCTGAAAAAAATTAACAAAAATTTTCAAGTAAAATGTATTTTACACTTGTTTCAGTCTACTGAATACTTTCCTCAGACTTATGGGCAGGTTAATCACTTCCTTTTTCCTTTCTCTAAGAGACTAAAAAATCCATAGTTCAAATGATGCAGCAAACTGATTACTTACCAGGCAATGCAAATATAACAATTTAGCAAGCAACTAGGAATGGTCAAACATAATTAAAAGATAGGATGAACATTACCATTGAGATGTTTTCTAATGTTTCAAAGTGAACATACTCTCTTGAAGCTTGAAAGAATTAACTCACAGTTGTGAAAACGAACTCAAATACAAGACTAAGCCCAGCAGTCTCATTCTAATAGCAGCTGAGTAATATAAAAGAATTGCACAGTACTTTTGGCTCCCATTTTCTTAAATGGATCTGACCTTGTCCTCAGTTCTGCAAAAAAGCATTCTCTTTCCTTCTGGAAGGAGGAACATTATAGTTTGATGAGTTTTCCAGTATTTAGCATCTCACAGCAACTCCTCTTTACAACAACCTACTTGAACACAGAATGAGTCACCGTACCTTTCAAAATTTAACCCAGATTTTGATCTTCATTTTGTGAAACATTTTTAGAAAGAAGCTAAGGAAGCCACTGAGCAAAGTCTGCAATTTCAATAAATAGCATCTGGTACAAACCTTGTAATCCTTCAATTCCAGCTGGAGTAAGGACTGTATCTCTCACAGCCAGGCTCCCCACAGTTTCATCAGCTGAAACAGGCATGGCTTAACTAGGAAAGACAAAATTCAAATGATTCTCCATCTACAATTTAAACTGTGAGACTAGAATGAATGACAAAACATCATACAAAATGATGGCTAAAGTAATGACAGATTCACTGGAATGACTGAGTCATGTATTACTGTAAATGTTCCTATCTCAACTGAATTCCTCAGAGGACAATCAAAACCGTCAAGTTTAACATTATGCCATTTTTAATCCATGCACAAAATATGGCTTATTTGGTTATGCAGTAGCTAGCTCCAATTGTATTTAATGCATGCATAATGCATGAGCTTTTAAAGTTCTAGACTGTTTTCAGCAATCTTTGGGCTAAGGACATATTTCCAAGTGGATGTGGGAGGATCTGATGGGGTTTCTTCTGTGTCTTTGTTTTTGGGGTGTTTTATTCAGTTGGGTTTTTTGGGGGGTGTTTTTGTTTTGTTTTTGTTTTGTGGGTTTTTGGTTTTTTAAAATTGATTGTTCATTTTAAGTCATGTCGAAGCTTAAGGCATCAACTGGTAGGTGAATGACATCCTTCACATTCTGTATGGGACTCTAAAATGAGGTGCTGGGGGTTATGAAGCCATTTCAGTATTACCTGCCAATCTCTTAGTCTTCTTTCAATCATTGTCCTAAGAGAAATTACTTTTTAAAACAGAGACATTCCTATGAATGATATTCATAAATCCAAACACAATTCTTTTTTAAGACACCAGAAAGATCAGCTACATGACAAAGTGAGATTAGGAAAGTATTAATTAGAGTATTAATCACAGTAATACATGAAGATACTGCTGTTTTTTTCTTGTCTTCCAGTGCAGAAAATTAAATGTTGGCCAGAGAATTAAGGAATGCTGAAACAACATGAAAAGGAGGCACATGAAGTTCTTAGGATGGCCTTTCCCCCCCACACTGTCATACCCTTCAGATGATATAAATCCTTAGCGAATCCAAAAATATCTAGGAATCTATTGACTTATTAACAGCAATGTTAAAAAGACTTGCAACAGAAGACAGAAGTGACATAGCACAATCCACAGACATTCCACGAAATATCTCTTAATTTTTTCATCAAAACTATTGCCTATGTGATGCCTTTCTTCTACCAGCAAATCCGTCTATTATAAACTAGTCTCCATAGAACTTTGTCCTAAAAGAACAAAAAGGATTAATGGAAGTTCCGTTTCCAACAAGTCAGTCTTGCTTTCAATATTTTTCATCACTAAAATTTAGAATAAAATAACAATACCTGGACAGATCCAGATGCTATGCTGAACCTTAAAAGTTTTAATCAGATTTTATTTCTAAGAAAAGTAACCATACAGTCACTTCAGCACTTTTGTTAATCAAAAATAAGTGAAAAGAACTTCACATACAAAGAGAGGAAAATTTCCATATCTCTAGAATTAGCCTATAAGAACTTTGTTCGATATAAAGAAGAATTTTATTGTTACTGGAGTTCAAGAAACTAAAACTTTCTTATATACTGCAGTACTTAATGTTTCTATCACCATCTGACAAATTACAAAACACTGCACACGACTTTGCTGAGTTATGCGAGACCAGCCTGTAACGAGATGAATGCTTAAAACTAGAGAATCAAACCTCATGCTTTAGGTCCAAATTTTTATGTAGGTCACAGAAGCAATCTGTTGCACCAGCATCGTTCCAAAGTAGCAAAACTAAAGATAGATTACCTAAATTTTAAAAAGCACTTAGCCAGTGGAGTAGGAAGCACTTCTAGGGAAGGAGGTTTTAGGGAGATCTTAAAAATTACGACATCTAATTGTTTCAATGTGGATATAGAATTTCATGAGTCTTGTACATGGCCAAAATGATGCTTTTCTTGCTATTTTTCCATACTCGGGCAGGGTAACACACCTCCCGCTTGAACGCAGTGGCCAACTCCCGCTTTTTACGCACAAAATAGACACTGCAACCGAAAAGGCCTCTCGGGCTGTTCTGAATAAAGCGGTGAGGCACTGCCTTTCCCACGGGCATCGAGCTGCGCCCGAGTGGCCTCACGGGCCTGACATTATCGCTTCACGAGCTCCGCCGCAGGCTGGCTCCCCGGCTGGGGTCAGCCCACTGCAGGGAGCGCTGCCACATCCCCCCGAGCAGCTGCAGCTGCGGCCGCGCCGCGCTCCCCGCGCTGCGCCCGGAGGAAGAGCAGCCGCTTCCACTCACCGCCCCGCCGGCCCGGCACGACCCCCGGCCCACCGCCGGAACCGCCGAGGGACAAACGGCTCCGTCCGTTTCCGGGGGCGCGCGCCCCGCTGCCTGCTGGGAGTTGGAGTTCGGGGCGAGGCCGAGCGCCGCCGCTCCACGCTCGGGACACTGTCGGGACACGCTCTCGGCCTCTGCCCGCGCAGTGCTTGGGGAGCAGAGGAGGGGAGCTGCGGCGAGAACTGAAGGTACTGCTTCAGATGTGCAGTAGGCAAACATTTTCTTGAATGCTGCTCTTTATGGCTGTTGTACCTCTGCTGGGTTTGTTTACAAAATAGCAGTCCAGAAAAGCAGTAAGTGATTCCTTTGAAAGTAATTTTAGTGATGTTAATGAAAGGAAGGCTAATTCTATACAAATATTAGAAAAAGCTTTCTAAGATTGCAATCAGATACACCTGTACAGGGTATGCTGGGTTTGGTATTGCTATTAATTTGCTATTCAACATTAAAAGTGTTTCACTATGGGGCAAGTGTTGGGAGGACAAGGTTAAAAATGGATTGCTGACGACAAAGTTGTTTCTAGAATTGTTTTCCCTCAAAGGCCAACCTTGTCCCTGAGAGATCCTAAAATTATTCAGTGTGGAAATTTTAGGTATTTGTGTTTGCTTTAGGTTGTTTTCTCTCAGCTAAGAGAAATTGAATTCACTCAAAGAAATAACAGGATGTTAAAGACTTAAGTGCATTCCCCCCATATGCTTAAGCCTACTTGTGGTGGGTGGGAGGTGAGGGAAGAGGGATAAAGAAGCTTAGAGATTGTAAAATCACAGCCCTGTGAAGCGGTGTGCCTGTGCCAGGCCTGATGTTGCATTAAAGCAGGGCACAGGCCTGTTGCATGCAGTTTTTGCCCTTGCTAAGATAGAACAAGCTTAGCAGTGTCTATGTCTAAAGTTTTGCCAGCGTGGTGATGGAATAAATCTATTCTTTATACTTCACATATGGATTTTGGCCATCTTGGTTACCTGCATATATTTTGGCTTCCACAGCAGGGGAAAGATCTGATCTAAGTCTGCAACTACGGATTTTAATGGAAAATAACTTCAGAGCCTGTTGGCAGTAGTAAGATTCCTAACTCTTTAAGGACAACCTGGTTATTTTGTAATTGGTCTTGTTTTGATATAGTTGTATGCAGTTAAATGCTGTCTGTCAAAATCCCAGATTGGCTTTTGATTTGTAATTATGCAGTATGTGTCTTATATGTGGTAAGCTGGTCTCACTCTCTCAAATTTTCATGTATATAATGAGTTTTCATTTATGCTGTTATAGAAGAGCAATTCTGTTCCAAGAACACATATTAGAAGTTCTTTAGAGTGCAGGGCTATGTAGTGGTTTAATTTGAAATTGGGTAGAAATATTAATTTTATGTAGTGGTTTTGGTTTGCTAATTTGAGATTTTGTTAATTTTGAGATTTTTTAGGTAATATATTGTTATAGATACATATTATAATATTGGCTCTTTGCAAATATTAAAATGAATATGTGTTATGTTGGAAAGTTATGCTGTATTAATCTCTTTTAAATAGTGTGAAAAGTTCTTAGACTATAGCATAATATTAAAATAGAAACTATGTAAGATGCTTTTTGTAACTAGCTCAAAGAATGGAAAAGATAATCAAGAAATCCTTCGCATTATCCTATCTGGATAGAGATAACAGCAAACAGACACCAAAATTCCAAGAGAACAGTTATTGCTTCCTTATCGGGAAAGCTCAGACTTTGAGGAACCAAGAAGACTGGTTTACAAGATGGGGGGAGGAAGCTAAAATTAAGCAGAAATACCCTAGTGTGAAAGGAATGCTTGACTCATGTGTGAGATACATGAATATGCAATAGGCTATTGCTTTAACGGGTAATCTTTTGTTAGCAAGGTGTGCTTTGTGGCAGAGTGCCAGGCGCCCTGACGTCCGTAATTCTTTGCTTTTGATTGTTTCTTATTCTCCTAATTTTTATTACTATTTTCATTACTATTAAACTTCTAAAATTTTAACAAAAGTGAGTGGCGTTTTTTGCATGTATTGAAGAGTGTGGTGGGTTTGTAGTTGGTTAATTACTAATGTTATGGGTAGGTAAAGCTGCCTATTTTTTAAAAAAGGTTGCAGAGTTAACAGGTTGGGCCAGTTGCTGCCAGGGTGGAGTTCTAATTGTTTGTTACTGTAATCACCTGTCGTTTTCGTTAACTACCTGTCGCTGATGGATAAGAATTCCCCTTTTTGTTGAGTGACACCCTGCTGCTTCCTGGAGGATGACACCCAGACAGTGAAGGGACATCGAGTCGACATGACATCATGTATCCAGCATGCAACGGGAGGGACCCCTCACAAAACCTAGCCAAAAACCCCTAAAATAACGAGCCAACACAAAATTGATGAATCAAAGCAATGTCTAGGTGTGAGGAACAGAATCTAGTGGCCACCAAGACCCTTTTTACCCCTCACCCTAACCTAAAAAGATGTCGGCTAGACAGAGGACCTCTAATGTTGGACCGAAAAGCAAGGGAATTTCCCGATGCTCTCGTGAGGACAGAGCCTCCAGCTCTGCCTACAGACCAGTGGACAAAGCTGCACTTTTCCTTCTCGGAGTCACTCCTGGGAGCAGCGGCGGTGTGAGCGCAGACCTATCGGTTCTCCCCACACGAACTAATTGCTTTTAATAAAGGATTGAAAAGGACAAAAGTCTCCTGCCCATGTTTATTTCAACTAATATATTCAGTTTTTGTTGTGAAATAGGATTAGAAGAAAGGTAAAGTAGGTTTAAAATTTTAAAAGGGTATAAAGAAATATTTATTAATAGTAATTTAAAGAAAGAGTAATAAGATTTACACTGAAATTTTTAGAATACTTTTCTTATTTTTGTAACTTTCTTTTTTACTGATAATGTAGAGAAGTAAAATTTAAAATTTAAGTAAATTATTTTTAGAATATTTTTTTTTAGTTTACTTAGTGAGAGAAGACTCTTTTGTTAATATTATGGAGACCTCGATAAGAAAAAATAGGAGTTTTGTGGGTTTTTTATGAATAGTAGCCACCTGAGGAAATCTGTAATTGTGAAGTTTTTTAATAAGTTTTTTTAATAGTTGAGTTTGTTATAAAAGATCAAATCGGTAGTCAAATTTATAGAAAAATTCAACAAGAATTTATTCAGTCAATTAACAAAAATAGAAAATTTGAAATCCCACTACAGCCAAGACAGCCCGGGTGCAGCCGCTGGGTGCCCTTGGGATCCCGCTGACTGAGAGACAGCGTTCTCTGGAAGGTACACCCCGAGTGCTTCAAGCAGCCTGCTTATATACAGTTTATTCTGCCTGAGGCAGAGCTGACCACATAATTCTTTGTCTCTCTTGGCATGTAAAGTTGGATCCATACATGTGTAGAAACAGACAAAGAAAGTGTCTAAAGCCTAGATGAATGTCTGAGTGCCCAAGAGGAAGAGCTATTCACATGTAGTAGATGATGCCATCTCTTGAGTAGCAGAGATTCCATCAAATCCAGTTACCTGATCTTGCGGGCTTCCTGAGATGTCCCGTTGATCATCACCCAGGAAATTCCAGATGATATCTTCCAGGTGCAGAGGAAATCCCCTCTGATGGCTCCAGCCTGTCTCCTACATCTGTTAATGGGTCTGGCATAGTCCCAGAGCTTGTCTGGGAACTGGTTACCATATGAATACCTCTAGTCCCGACCAGGAGGATTGCAGACATCATGGCTCAGGGCTACTCTGTTCATACCATAACAGGGTTTGATTTTATCTCAACTCTGTCCGGGAATCAGTTATAATGTGAATAGGACTCTGTTCCTGGACAGGGTGGTTTCACAAACATGGGTTTAGACTTTACTAATATTTTATACATACATATATCTATTTCTATAGCATGAATTATCTCTACTGCATATAACAAGTTTATGGGTTATGTTAACTTATTGTTTTAAAGATGAGTCATTTAAAAGTAAAAGTTTATATTATTTATTTTAAAAATTAATTTTATTTTTGGGAATAGAGTTTTTCTTTTCTTCAGTGTATAGGACTTTTTGTTTGTTTAATTTCTTGTAGGATTATAGTTATTTTAATATTTGTTTATTTTTGTATGGAGGTTTTGGTTTGGTATTAAATTGATTTCTTTGTAAAATGGTTTTTATGTGTTATAGTGAATAAGAGGTTTTTTTGTAGTTGTTATAAGAGGATTTTAGTATCAAGATTAAGGTGTCTTTTTATTTATTGTCCAGGTACTGGACAATATTAAGATTAAGATGTCAAGATTAAAGTGTCTATTTATTTATTGTCCAGGTATTGCCTGGAGCTGAGCCCTGGCTGCCCCACAACCTCAGTCTTGGCCTGCACCTCCCCATGAGCCCCAAGCTCATGCTCACAGTCCCGCACTTCCATGCCTGGTCCTGCCGCTTCCCACCATAAACACCACTTCATCCTGACTTCCTTGTTTTCCCTGTCCTGGAAGCTGGGGATACAAAGAACCTGCAGCTGAATCAGCTGGCAAATTTTGATGATAAATGCCTTCTGCTACTACTTGCCTTAACCATATTCCTCTACCTTCCACTTCAACCAATTGTTTCCCAACATACCAACACCGTCTGTCCCCTGTTGCTGAGACCCCTTCTCAACTCCCCTTATTGCTCCTTGGGCATGGATTATCTTTAATTACCTCTGGGAGAAGGTGCAAACTATCTCAGCATTCTTTCAAGGGATTCTTCAGAGATCTTTCTGGATCATCATCCCTTTTGCCAGGACCCGTTGCTGGCTTTACCTATGCAACCCTCTATGGGTGCCCTCTCAGGGCTGCTCTCCAAAAATCCTACCGATTGGTGATATTTTCAGTGGTCCTTCCCTGTGGACTCTTTATGGACCCTCTAGTCCACTATTTGCCTGTCTCGAGTGGACACTATTGGGTACTCAACCAATTGGCCAGTACTGGCTGCCACCAAAGGGAACTGATCACCAAAGCTGGCTGAGGGGTGCCTTGGGCTCCCACTCACTGCCGTGAGATGAGGACCCCAGATGAGTGCTCATTTTCTTAGGAAAATTAATCCCTGATGGCAGAGGTTTTTATCCCAAAAAGAGACAGAGGAGTCCCGTAACTTTATTGGAATAAGTGGAGAGGCCATGGGCGATTTCCCATGGGGTCTTTCAAGTGGTTGAGGGATGCAGCCCCCTTTTTATCCTAAGTTTCCTGTGGAGGATTTTATTAAGAGTTGGTTAGCTGAGAAAGGCCATACTGACTTAATGCCGCTGGTTAAGCTTGAAAGGGAGGTCAGCAGTCTCTGATTCAGTGACTGCTGACAGGCAAGAATGCCGGATGACCTTGCTGCAACATGAGGAAAGGGAGGTGAGATTAGTCCTGAATATCTGCAGAATGTAACAGAAGAATAAGCACAAGAATGTAGAAGTAGGTGTAGTTGCTGATATGTAACTAACCAATCCTGAGCTCAACTTTTGCAATATGTATGAAGCTTATTAAGAACTGTATTTAACCCGCCGTATTCGATCAATAAATTGGACTTGGATGAACCAACTGGTGTCTGGGTCTCCTTCCTCCGACAAATGGTGGAGAATGCGGGCAGCACTCTGAACGTTCGCTTTCTTGGATTATAAATTCGCCACGGTCGAGGAAGTTGGGTGAGAGTCCTTGCAGCCGGGACGGTGCCGGATTTTAAAAGCACCCTTGAGGATCACAAAGGTGACTCAAGTCTCTACGTGTCGCCGGAAGCCTGGAAGGCTGCAACAACGCGCGCTGATATATAGGTATGGATAGGCAAGCGGCATACGATCCCTTCTCCTCATATTTAGAAAGGCGAGGCGTAAAAGGGATAGATTTAAAAAAGGAATTACCAGGGTTATTAGCTTATGGTTATTCTAAAGGAATTTTTGCTAATTCACACACAGTTCATGAGATAGCAGAGTGGAAAAAGTTTGGGGATATCCTGTGGGATACAGTGTTAGATGATGATAAGTCAGCAAAGAAATTTGGCAAGTTATGACGGGTGGTGTATAATAGGTTACTTCAGCAGGTGTCTGAGAGAAAGGCAGCAGAAAGGGCAACAGAAGCTTATAAGAAGAATATAGGGTATGGTCGTGAGGATGATCCCTTAGCACCTTCTGTAACTCAGATACTTATGCCTAAGGGTCCCCAGCAAAATGGTGTGGAGAATTTTCCCTTAGATACAGTGGAACCATCTGCACCCTTCCTGTCAGAGGGGGAGGGCGAGTTGGATGGTGGAGGTAAGAGCAAGCCAGCTTTGCCTCCGCCGCCAGCTTCAGGCGGGTCGGATGGTGGGGGTGGGAGCAAGCCAGCTTTGCCTCCGCCGCCACCTTTGCCTCCGCCGCTTCCCCCGAGCAAGCCAGCTCTGGCAGGGGGGCCGCTTCCCCCGCACGAGTCAGCTCCTGCTCCACCGCCTTCCCCGTGCGAGAACTCGGTCTCTGTACCGAAGTGCCAGCAGCATAGCACCCTTAAAGAGTCAGATCCCATCCCAGGGGCATACCGTGATCTATGGGGGGAGATGGCTAAACAGAGGAGGGAAGCTTGGGCTGCTTTGGCAAAAGAACTAATGCAGATGGGGGATGGCGAGGCGGTGGAAGTAGCTTCTAATCTTGCATGTCCGGTCACATACACACCACAGTATGATACACAGGGGAACCTTACACATAATATAGTGGAATATAATCCCTTAGATTGGAAGATGTTAGCTCAATTACGTTCTACGGTTAGTTTGGAGTAAAAGGTGAACCTGTTAGGCAAATGCAAGAGTGTTAGCTACTTTAGGGGCAAATTGGACTATTGAGGAAGCTTTAGAGCGAATGGCATTAATGCCAACAGCTTCACAGGCATTTATAGCAGAAACTTTAAAGGAATTAGGATTAGGGTTACAAAAGCAAGCAGAGTCTACTCAAAATCAGGTGTTAGCTGCTCAGAATCAGGTGTTAGCTGCTCTTGCTCCTCTCCGAAGCGGCTCACTGGCGGACACGCAGAGCTCGAGACCATTCATAAAGTGTTACCGATGCGGCAATGAGGGACATACGCGGCAATGAGGGACATACGCGCCCAGACACAAGTAGCCGCCGTGACATCGGAGACACCAGCTGCCGACGCAACATCGCTGTCACCTCCTGTCTGCAACCAGCAACAGCAGAGAGCCTCGATTTGGATTTATCAGCAGCAGTAGACGTCACACTAATGACGAACCGGCCTGAGAGGATACAAACTGGAGTAAAGGGTCCTCTTATATTAAGTGGATAAAAATGTGGAGCATTGTTATTAGGACGTTCTTCAACAACTATGCTGGGATTATTTGTATTGCCTGGTGTTATCGATGCGGATTATACAGGGGAAATACAAATTATGGTTTACACCCTTTATCCTCCTATTAAAATAACAAAAGGACAACGCATTGCACAATTAATACCACTATCACAAATGACATCGGGTATACCATCATTTACTGGACAAACGCGGGATGAAAAGGGTTTTGGCTCTACTGGTGTTACACTTTTGACTGTGGATTTACAAAATAGACCAAAACAAAAGGTGGAAATTACCCATGGACATCAAAGCATAACCCTTTATGGATTATTGGATACAGGAGCAGATACCAGCATTATTTCTCCAGAAGTATGGCCACAACATTGGCCTCTATTCCCATCATCAAACATGCTCACCGGAGTAGGAGGATTTACATTAGTAAGTAGATCACCACTTTTGTTAGTGTGTATTGATGATCAACAAGTATCTGCTGTGTTTTCAGTTGTTCAATTACCACCTACAGTTTCTTGTTTAATTGGAAGGGACATTTTAACACAATTGGGAGTGGTGTTAACTAATCATCACCCTTTGGGGTAATTGCCATTGCTTGGACTTTCCCCATTCCACTCACCTGGAAAACGGACACACCGGTGATGGTTAAGCAATGGCCATTAAAAGGGGAAAGCCTTATGCACGCTCATGAATTGGTAAAGGAACAATATACAAAGGGACATCTACGACTTTCCACGAGCCCTTGGAATACACCTATTTTTGTAATTAAGAAGAAATCAGGGAAATATCGTTTAATACATGATTTACGAGCTGTAAACGAACAAATGGAACCAATGGGAACCTTACAGCCTGGTCTTCCAAATCCAGCTATGATCCCAGAACATTGGCCGCTTTTAATTATTGATCTAAAGGATTGTTTTTTCACTATTGGGCTGCATCCTGATGATATGAAGAGATTTGCTTTTACTTTACCGGCAATAAATCGTGGAGAGCCAGATAAAAGATTTGAATGGACGACTCTTCCGCAAGGCATGCGGAATTCCCCGATGTTATGTCAGCTTTATGTTGATGCTGCATTACAGCCACTACGTCGCAGATGGCCAGCAACTATAATATATCATTACATGGACGATATTTTGTTTGCACAGCAACAACCATTCTCCTCTCTGCAGATTGACAGTATTAGAGATACTCTTTCAGCATATTCGCTTGTTATTGCTGCAGAGAAAATTTAGACCACCACACCATGGAAATATTTGGGATGGACTTTAACGGATCAAAAAGTAATACCTCAAAAATTGGAATTACAATTGGACATTAAAACTTTGTATGATGCACAGAAGTTGCTGGGAAATTTACAGTGGTTAAAACCTATTGTGGGAATACCAAATCATTTGTTAGAAACCCTACGGCCTTTGTTAAAGGGTATTGATCCTACTACTCCTGTACACCTGACAAAGGAGCACCACCTTGCCTTGCAACAAATTAGTAATTGTGTACAACAGGGATATGTGTCTCGTCGACAACTCGACTGCCCTATTGACCTTACTATTTGGAATAGTCCTTGCCATTTGCTTGGTGCTCTCTCTCAACAACAGGAGAAAACGGGGGAGATACGAGTTTTGGAATGGTTGTCACCATCACTACAACATAAGAAAACAATATTCTCAAAAATTGAACAATTGGCTGTGTTAGTCAAAAAAGGGCGTCTCAGAATTATTGAAGTGGTTGGTCGAGAACCTGCTACCATTAGGTTGCCTATGGAGAAAGAAACTTTGGACTGGTACTTGATTAATTCAAAGAACTTGCAGGAAGCATTATTAGCATCATCTGCTAAAGTAGAAACCAGTAAATTAGTGCCTAAAGTTTTGCAATGGATGACAGAATGGAACTGGATTACTCGACCATTGAGAGAAGAACGCCCTATAGAAGGAGCTATTACAGCTTTTACAGATGCGGGAAAGAAATCAAGGCGTGCTGCTGTCACCTGGTAAGAAAAAGGACAATGGAAGCATCAACTTCTTACAGCAGATCCTGCAGATAGTTTACAAACTTTGGAATTGTTGGCAGTAGTATGGGCAGTGTCCAACTTACAGGAGCCTTTAAATGTGGTCACAGACTCTATGTATGTTGCAGGAGTAGTCAGACGAATAGAGGAAGCAGCAATTAAGGAAGTGAATAATAAATGATTGTATGAGTTATTGATACAATTAAGGAAAGCTTTACGAGAGAGAAATGCAGTGTATTCTGTGATTCATATTGGGAGTCATAAATGGTCTGAAGGTTTAGGAGAAGGGAATGAACGTGCAGATAAATTGGTTACCCTACCCATTGATAACTCTTGTCCTATTGATAAGCATACATTGGCCAGAGAAGCACATAGTAAATATCATCAAAATGCAAAGGGATTAGCAAAGCACTTTGAGCTGAGTTTGTCAGAAGCTAAGGCTATTGTTAGAGCATGTCCAACATGTAGTTATCATAATGGTGGAATAGGTTTAGGCATTGGAGTTAATCCTCGAGGTTTAGAAATAAATGAGAAATGGCAAATGGATGTTACACATATAGTTAGATTTGGTAAAGTTAAGTGTGTGCATGTCACTATAGATACATATAGTCATTACATATGGGCTACGGCTCAGGCAGGAGAAAAAGCTATACATGTTATCAGGCACCTGTTAAGTTGTTTTGCTGTTATGGGAGTCCCAAAGAGTATCAAAACGGATAATGGTCGAGCTTATGTGAGTGCTAGGGTCCAGAAATTCTTGAATCAGTGGTCTGTTAAGCATGTGACAGGTATTCCACACTCTCCTACTGGATAGGCAATAGTGGAAAGAGCAAATGGTACCCTTAAGCAGTATATTGAGAAGCATCAAGATTTAACAGACCCACAATCATGCTTAGCTAAGGTTCTGTATGTGATGAATCATTTATTTATTTTTGGGGAAGACGATATCCCTCCTGCAATTAAACATCATCCGAGGTCAGGTCAGGAAATTAAAACTCGACTACAGGATTATGGGAAAAACCTGCAAAAGTATTATACTGGGGTCGGGGATATCTTTGTGTTTCCTCACCTACGGGACCTTTGTGGGTGCCTGCTAAGTGGACTAAACCTGTTTTTGATGCAGCCTCTGGTGGACTGCCTCACGGAAGAGGACAGGGAGTGACTGGGGAAGAAACTGCTTCTAGTCCTACGACCACTACTGTTACAGTTGAAGGGACACTTGAAATTGGTGGACAGAGCACTGACACGTCACTATCGGACGGCCCAGGAGTTGATTGGTTTTATTGACTCATTATCAACTTTTCGTTTAACAAATCCAGCAAAGGAACATTGCCTTGACTGTCACGATCCACATTGTGCTGCCTGGATAGCCCTACGTTGTGGGGGTTGTGATAGAACTTTTTGGTTAGAACAATCATTATTATGGGATTTATGGTGTCACACTTGTGAGCACGAGCACACGTGGGGTAAAAGCTGGCAAGATGAATTAAGGAGACAAACAGGGCAAAATGCATATATAGCTTTAAATCTTTATGAGTCTCCTGAACAGAAAATTCTTGCTTATTATCGATGGGAAGTACAATGTGTTGTGAATAGAATTAAGGTTCAAGGTAAATCATGTATAGTCTCTGTAAGGTGTAGAAAATTAGTACCTTTAATGCAACGTTCTATTGTAGGACCCTTCAGAGGGAATCCTGAAAGAGCACTAGACTGCTGCATTGAAAAGTTGCAAAAAATTAAGTTTGCAAGTAACAGGACCAGTGAAATTAGGAGCAGCAAAACTGAAAACAGATAAGAAAAAGAAGGTAAGATAGGGAACGACCTCATCTAAATAAGGCTATTAGTGATTGCATATTAGCTTTCTATGATTAGGGCAATTTCACATCTATGGGACCCTGCCTTGTGGGATGCTGTAGCTCCATGGGACCCTGCTTCATGGCATGCTATAGGTGTTGAAGAACAAGAACAGCGATTACGAGATAAGATACATTTTGTATTAAAGAAGGAGCTTGAATTGGTAGCTGTATATAGTAAGAAAGCTGAAGAGGCTTTGCAATCACCACCATTGAACTGGTTGGATTGGATCACACAGACAAATTTTAATACTCATCCTTTCCTGTATACACTTCCTTGTTATGTTTGCAAAAAGGATAATGATAAGTGTTATGCTTGGGTAGCTTTGCATTGTGCTGATTGCAATAAGGTTTATTGGTATTCACAGAGGACAGTAGGAATTTTATGGTGTCACTCTTGTTTTGGGAAGTGGATTCGATATTCTTCCTGGTATAGAGCTCTTGAGCAAAGTACTGGTCTACCAGGAAGGTCAGGATTACAACTTTATGAGAGTACAGAACAAGTGGCCATAGCATATATAAGGTGGAAATTACAGCAAGTACTTAGAGAGCTTGAAATTACTACATCCTCACGCATCATAGCAGCTCGCTGTAAAGCTGATTTGCTTTTAAACTTACCTCATGCTATACCTGTAAGCAAGGATGCTGATTTGGAATTAGACCAGTGTATTCAAAAATTGACTCAGCCTTACAATAGACATTCTAACAAACCAGGGAAAAGACAAGGAAGAAAGGAAAAACAGAGAAAGCAGAAAGAAAAATGAGGTTTGTTTTTATACTGCTCAGTGCTGTAGCGAGTGAAGCAGTAGGGATAACACGTTTCAGTCAGCCAAGAGAAAATCTATGGGTAACACTTGCTAATCAAATTAATCAATCATCGCTTTGTCTTAGTCTTGGAGGAATTACTAACCCATTTCAAACATGCCTGGTAGGACTTCCGGTGTGGTCTCCAGGAGAATTTTGCGGTTTGATAAATAATCGAACTTTATGTATGTCTAACATGTCAAACATCACATTGCCAGTGCAGCAAGGGTATACTGCAGGTCAGAGTGATGGCTATTGCCAATGCTTACTAATCCAATCACTTAACACCTCTTTGCATTCTCCTCCTGAGGAATTGGATCTTTTTGGAAGTGCAAATGCCAGTATATCTAATACTACAGCTGGCGGATTGTTCAGTTTCAAACCCTTGGATGTTCAAAACTTAAATCAACCTAAAGAAACATGGGCCACCTTAGATTCATCCCTGAATTTGAGTGAATTCTCTCCACAGTATTACAGTCAATGTAACAGTACAAAAATCACGGCACCAATGAAATGACCTACAGGAATATTTTTAATTTGTGGAGACAGGGCGTGGAATGGTGTACCAGCTAAGCCACAGGGTGGACCCTGTTATTTGGGAAAATTGTCCTTGTTTCACCCTAATGTATCCTTGCTAATGCAGCTCAGTCAAACATCAAACAGGAAAAAGCGTAGTATACATGACTTGGACTGCAGCCAGATAGGAGATCCAAAGTTTTGGAGTACATTCAGGCAAGTAGTAGTTTCAACTATTTTACCAGGAGGATCTGCCAATAAGGCTATAAATTTAGCAAAGCAATTAGGGTGCTGGGCAAGAGATGAGCTGAACAAGACATCCCAAATTCTGGATATGATGACTGCAGATGTGCAAAGTGTTAACCATACTGTTTTACAAAATAGAGCTGCTGTAGACTTTTTGCTCTTAGCACAAGGGCATGGATGTGAAGAATTTGAGGGAATGTGTTGTATGAATTTGTCTGATCATTCGGTGTCCATTCATACTAAGATAAAAGAACTACAACAGGGACTTCACAATCTCAAAGAAGAAGAAGGTTTAGGAATTGACGAATGGCTTAAAGGCTTAGGGCTTGGACCATGGCTAAGGAACATTGTGACATATGCTATCGGCTTACTGGGTGTGATCTTAATGTTTTTGCTTATTTTGCCTTGTATTTTTACTTGTATTCAAAACATGTTAGCCGTATGATAGCAAAAACCTGGCAAACTAATCTCCTTGCTCAAGAAGAAAATGGGGGAAATGTGGAGGATTTTATTAAGAGTTGGTTAGCTGAGAAAGGCCATACTGACTTAATGCCGCTGGTTAAGCTTGAAAGGGAGGTCAGCAGTCTCTGATTCAGTGACTGCTGACAGGCAAGAATGCCGGATGACCTTGCTGCAACATGAGGAAAGGGAGGTGAGATTAGTCCTGAATATCTGCAGAATGTAACAGAAGAATAAGCACAAGAATGTAGAAGTAGGTGTAGTTGCTGATATGTAACTAACCAATCCTGAGCTCAACTTTTGCAATATGTATGAAGCTTATTAAGAACTGTATTTAACCCGCCGTATTCGATCAATAAATTGGACTTGGATGAACCAACTGGTGTCTGGGTCTCCTTCCTCCGACAGTTTCCCACTGCATCCCATTCTTCTTTCCCCCATTGGCTGAGGTAATCAGACAGTACAGACTTCCCGAATCACCTACTCCATGCCCCACTCTAATATGCACTCTCCCTTTTGCTATACAAAAGAAAGAAATAGAAACTCTTCCTAATTCTATGAAGTCTCTGTTCTCTTGCTCTGGCTTCAGGAATTTAACATAGCTTTGGCTGAGCAACAGTCTGTGTTGATTAGTAACAGTTTCTATAACTAAGAATTTTTCCTATTACTTCACTAGCCATAAGTGGGAAAAAAAAGGACATAATGAATTCTCGTCATAACGAGCTTCGGAGCTCAAGAAAAAGGAGAGAGAAAATAAGATCAAGGCCATTGAATGCAGAAAAGGATTATTCCTGGGACATGGGGAGTTATACCTGAGCAGTGGGAGCAAACAAAGCGAAAGTGGGAGGAGAAGAACTAAAGGAGACAGAATAGGAGAAGAGAACAAAGAGCAAGAGGCACAATCAGCTTGGATTTTTTCCCTAATCTCATAGGGGAAGGGTTCTTTGCCGATGTTAAGGATGAATAATAGTCTTAAATTAGTTATGTGGGTTTTTGGAGGTTTCTCTCTGTTCCTTGTGATATGTGGCAACAACTGTAGTCCAGATAGCATCGACAGATAGCATCGACAGTCTTACTTGGGCCAATGCTACTGGGGTGGATTTCTTTTGTTTATCCTTAACCATGCCAGGAGATGTTTCCACACATGTTTAATTGGCATCCCAATAAGTAACCTTATTGGTTTTGCAAAATGGGTAGGAGTTGGAAGCAAATAAACCAAACGTGAAAAATCACTGGTGTAACATAGCCAGTGGTGTTACAAAATTGGACATATGCTAAAGATTAGGGATTAAGGCAAATGGCGAGGGCATCCAAGCTGGTATTATAACACAATCACAGAATGAAAGCGGACTAGAGCTCCAATAATTAGATTTGTTAGGATGAGTACCTGAAAATTATTGCCTGTTTTTCAACCACTTTTTAATCCCACAATTAACTTATATGAGCAATGTCCTAGTCCCATGACCCAAAAATAATAGTGTCATCCTCAATCCCAATTCTCCATGGTATCAGAAAGTGACCAAATATTGCCACAATTGGACTTATCCTGGAAGTGCTGGTGCAAATGTGACTGTAAGAAAGCTTCCACCAGGTGTCTTTTTAATGTGTGAGGATAGGGCATGACCCACAATTCCAAGTGATTTGTTTGATGGTCCTTGTTACTTAGGAAGACTAACCATGTTTTCTGCTAGCATGCATGAAATGCTGAATCAGACTACTTGGAGGGCAGGACATAGCAAGATAACTGAAAGAGCAATCACAAGCTTAAGACCTGATTGTGACAATTGTGTAGAGTTTTGGGGCGCTCCAGCATAAATCATTCCTTACTACAGGTGTTGCTGCTGCTCAAGCTTTGGCTACGCTTAAATAAGTTGGAATGCTGGACAGTCCAACAACTAAAGGTAACTTCAGCTATTTTAAATCAGATGTTCACTGGCGTAGATAGCATTAGACATGGCACACTGCAAAATAGAGCTGCTATAGATTTGTTGTTGTTGGCACATGGGCACAAGTATGAGGAGTTTGAAGGAATGTGTTGTATGAACCTCTCTGACCATTCTGCAGCCATTCACAGGAAACTCAAACAACGACAAGATAACATGAAGAAATTGACTGGGAATGACTAGGGTTTGGATGAATGGTTTGAGGGATGGGGAAGAACTGGATGGTTGAAAGATACCATAAAGGGAGCTTTGTTATTAGTAGTAGTCATTATTATATTGCTTTGTGTTATTCCATGCATCATGAAATTGGTGAGCTGCTTGGTAGAAAATATGATGGAAAGGGTCTGGCTGGTTCAAGAAGAAGAAGGGGGAAAGTTTAATCTTTTCTTGATTGTACTGGTGGCTATACATTAGTTATGAATAGAAGGGAATGACTTTTAGGGATATGTTGCAAGTAAGCAGATTGGTAGCTCTGGTTCCATTTCCATTGTCTAAGAAGAACTCCAATTCTTTTTGGACCTTTCATAGACTTCTGACTAGATTAGCATTTGTCTTTGACCCCGTAAATTTTAGGCTGCTAGGCTTGACCAATGAATGGAAAGGGGAAAGTCACAGAGCTTAGGTGGTTCCCTTGTCAGCAACTTCTCAGTAGTAGGGAGATTTCTGTCCTCAAGTTTGTTACTTCAGCTAGCAGATTATGCTCACTCAAAAAAAAAGGTGAGAAGGTTGCTTCCCTAAATGGTCCAATAATTCTTCCTCCTATCTGTGCCTTTTTTGTATGACTGGATTTTGTATTACTGGAGATGGGTACAAAAAGTTAAATTAAATTGCATGCATGCGGTCTTGGGGGGAAACAGAGTATTCTTTAGCCAGTAGCATTTAGGCTTTTATCAACCTGAGATTGTCTGAACAGACCAGACACTTTAAACACAGTAATTCCTGCTAGTTCCAATTCCATTTTTAGGCTTGACAAACTGAATGGTAAACCTGCACCAGTAGGGAGGGAAATTTAATTGGACTTTCTCCTTTTTAGAGAGAAGCTAATGAAAAAGTTTCACCAGAATCAGAGCAGGCTGTAAAACAAGAAAAGCATCATGAAAAGAGGCCAATCCTATCCTTTTAGTGTTACTATTTGTGATTGGACTTGAATGAAATGTGTCAACTCAGTGTTCCTGGGTATCACATCAGTAACAGGTACTTCAGCTGCTGTACTTCTCTTCTAAAGCTAAGAACAGAATCCAAAGAATTGTGATTCCATGGTCACAATTCACCCTGTGATGCTGACAGGTGGAAAAGGAGTGGAAGGTGCATGGGTCAATTAACTTGAATGGCCTATGTAAATCAGCGGCCACTGATCTCCTGAAGGCTTCAACAGGTCAGTTGCCTATGTTTTTCTTGGAATTCTTTTAACCTTTGGTCATGTTTTTCTTGGGATCCTTTTACCCTTTCCCCATTAGTTCAGCCTTTGCTCTCAAGCCTTTGCTGACATTTCAAGTATCTCGGTAGCCTGGAAATGTGTTGTCTTTATTGATCACATCATTATTCCCTTCCAAGGGTTGTTTGCCTCTAGTCTCATTTTGCTGGTTTTCTGCTAGTTGATTGTCAGAGGGCAGCAGGTGTTTTGTAAGAGCGAGTACACAATCCCATAGCTTGCTTTTCTTTTGATTTGGCCTGTCTCGAAAATGGAATGACTGAACATCTCTGAGAGGCTTTTCTCTCCCCATTAGGTTTCACTGGAAGGGTAGATGCAAATCGTCTACCTAAAGTCTTGGCCCAGAAGAAAGTAGTGGTTTGCTGTTGCATCTAGCTAGAAGCTTACAAAAGGAAGGCCTTGGGCTGAGGCCCATTACTTTGGCTAAGTAGAAAAGGACGGTGGGAAGGTGAGGCAGCTGAATTAGAGGTAGAACAACAACTTCTAGAACTGTCGCAGTTGGCAACTCTAAAATGAACCACATGTCTGCAGTATTTTAACATGTGCCATATTTAGCCAAGTAATTCAAAACAACTAAAAAGCAGTCCCTTCAATTTGGAAATAGTTTTAAATTGTTTTTGAATATACAAAACATACCCTTACTGTACGCATTGCATGCAGATTTAATCATCGTGAAAGCAAACCCTATGTTTCTGTGGGGATAGCACAGTTTTCCACAGTTTTCCACAATTGTTCTTGGCACAGTTTTCTACTTATATGTCTGTTACAACACTTGAAGGTACTTCTAAGGTACTGTAGTAAGCAGAAAAGAAGGAGAGGTTGTGCCTTATTTCTGGCTTCCTTTGGTTTCCTGTTTGGTTTTCTTCCTCTTGCCATCCTCATGTTACTGTTCAAGATACTGTAATTTAGATTTGCAGTTTACTAAGCTGTGTTTTTTGTCTGGAATTCTTGTAAATGCCGAAAGGAACCCAAACTGTAAATACACATATTTTTATGATTTGATTGCTACATAGAAAATTTTCCTGCTGTTCTAAAATGCTTTTATTTGATATGCATTTTTATCACCATTCAAATGAAAAGAGAACGGTTCCTCTAGTCACTGCTTTTGTTCTGGATTCAGTTTGTGAAATATGAGAGTTAATTCATGCTGTATAAGGAAATGTATGTAGTTATAGAATGTGGTAAATGTAATAGAATAGACATTTTAAATGAAACAGACAAACTAAACTCCCCAGCCAAGAAGCAGCGTCCTATTCAAATTATAACTACTTCTGGGCAACACCAAGATTGTATCAAGCTGGCTTTACATCTTAATAGGACTGCCTTGGCCCATCGTCAGTGATTTCCTTAGACTCTGCAGCTGGGAGATAACATCGAGGCCTTCCTGGCTCATGACTCCAGGAGTTTCACGAGACATGGACATGCCATGATGGGCTTACAGGAACCGATACCAAGATATTACATATGAAAACCAGCTCTGCCTGCTTCCAGACTTCATGTCTGCAAACTCTGGTCTGTCTAAAGAAATGGATTTGCATTCAAAGAAATAAATAGAAAGATGTGGTCATCCATGCCTCAGGCAGAATAAACTGTATACAAGCTGTACCGTGGAAGGCTTTTGTGTGGACCTCTGAGGAGATACTGCCACTTTGTTGGTTGACTCTTTGGTCTCACCCAGTGTCTGATGCCGGGCTGACGCTGTCTTGATTGCGGAGGTTGCACGAAATTCTATTTTTTTTTGGTAATTGACCAATAAATCGTTGTTAAATTTTTGATAAATTTGGCTGGTGATTTGATAATTTATAACAAGTTCTATGTGCACTAATAGTGCAAAAAAGTCCTGCTGGAAGAAAGGATCTGCATAGAAATTCACCAAGACATGTGCTACAAGGGTCTTGTAAAGGTTCAAAGTTTCTCTACCTTTCTGGCAGTCTGTCTTCACAGCAAGACTTGATGAGGTATTTTGCTAGCGTTTCTTTGACAGAAAGCAAGAACTAAGCAAGCAAAATGGAGCAGCAAAAGAAGATAGCAGCAAAAGGCACATTATCCCCTCTGTTGTTTATCATTGTCGAAACAAATTTTTTCTCGCCATGTTAAATAAAATATCTTAGTAGAGCTAAAGACTAGAAAAATGCAGCTCTGTTCTGGATTCATTAAAAGCAAAGCCATCTGTGGACAGAAGCACCTAGTGTGATGCTGGGAACTCCTAGCTGGTTTCACTAAGCTGTCTGGGGAACTGCATTTTCAGTGGGCTTTAGCTGCGTGTCTGTAAGGTGGGGAGTATGTGCTCCCTTGAGCCCTGAGAGTGCCATGGGCACAGAGACCCATCGTGTAGCTCTCTGAACAGCCGCAGCACACTGAGGCATGATGGATTACTCCCAGGGTTCACGTGGTAGAAAGGTTTTCTGCCCCCGTGAAAGATGACACGTCCATTTTCTTGCATAGAGCCATTCTGTATGTTACAATGGTACCTTGAATTCATCAAGTGCTATTTACACAATGGCCAGTGAGCTTGGATTCTTAAGCTTCTCATGTTTGATCTGTTTCCCATTTCAGTAAATAGCAAAACTTCCAAGGACTGCAACGACAAGAAGATGAAGCTGCTACCGTATTTCAAATGTTTGCCTAATGGTGATTCTTGCACATATTGGCAATGGTAATTTCAGGTACTGAAACACCAGCTCTGCTCAGGGTAATTCTGAAATTGACTTGAGCTGTTTTCCATGTTTCTTAGTGGGTGAACTGAAACACTTCTAGCTTTCAAGGCAAGGCGTTTGACAGCAGCCTCAAAGAGGCTCAGGCTGTTGGATGAGAAGGTGAAAACACTGAGGTGAATGGGAGGAAATTTCACTTCTGATTTATGTCATAGATTCAGCCAGATGATCAACAATCATTAGTTTAATGAGGTTTTGGTTTTTGTGCGGGTTTCTTTGGGGCATTTATTTTTGAGGATTTTTTGAAGGCGATCCCCTGTTCTTTTTTGCCTCCCCTCCCTCAAGGCGAGGGGGCAGCCTCCCGCTGTGGCCGGCGGCAGTGCTGCCGCCTTGTGGACAGAGAGCAGTACTGCAGCCCTTGAGCCAGCGCCCTGCCCCTCGCCACTGGGTGCCGGGGGGCGGGAGAAGGACGCTACTGCTGAGGGAGGGAAGGGCGAGGGGCGGGGCGGGGTCTGTAAATAGTGCCATGCTGCTGTGGGAGGAGAGAGCGAGAGCTCCGAAGCCCTGAGCAGAGCGCTGGGAAACGGGAGGCGAGGAAGGCTTGGGCTAAGGATGGGTTGAAACGGGGCTGGCTGGTAGTGCATGGACAGACATTTGTCATTCACGCTGCCAAAATGAACACTTGGTACATCCTAGGTCTTCCTTGTGTTTCATGTGTTTTTATTTCATATTCATGTCATCACAAAAAGCAAGGATGGAGTAGATGAGACTGGTCCCCCATATTGCTGTGTGAAGGCTTTTTACAGGCTACTGTATTTATGTTCTCTTTTTTTCACTCCAAGCTTGACTTTGTCCATCCTTTTCCCATGTCTGCTGCATTGGGTGTCCCCGGGAGGGTTGGATTCCTCATCAGGGGTCTTAGGAGTTGCTATTAATTCTGATTTTTCTGAAGGTGTATAGAAGTGTGCTATTGAAACAGCCTTTTTGTCTCCTGAAAAGCTTTCTATCTATGACCACCCATGCGTCTATGTGTTTTAATAATGTAGCCAGATGCACTAAGGTTTTTACTTTCTAAGCCAAAACCTGTCACAGATGACTGCTTTGTGTCTGTGAGAAGTGGCATTTGTGCTGGAGAGCTGCACCTGGGAAGAAAAGATGGATTAAATGTGCTCTGGGGATGGATGGACATGGAAAGAAACACTTGCACAGAAAGGCAAAGCAGTGATGATTCTAGAGGAAAAATGAGAGGTAATTGCTTCTGATCCATGGGGGCTTTCCTTTGGAATATCGATCAGAGAGTGTATGGAAGCAGAGAGCGTATTCTGGTTATTTCTACTCTGTAAACTTCTCTCTGGCTTCGCAGGTCTGTGCTGGAGAGTGGGAGAAAGGTCCCTGCTGCTTGCTGTATCTTCAGCAGGCAGAGAGCTCTGACCTTGGCCGGATGGGCTGGTGAGTATTGGATCACTCCCTGCCTCCTCATGAACAAGTTGTTTAAGGAGTCATCGCCAGGGGCTGCTTTTAGCCAGCTTTGGTTCGGTTTCTTTTACACAGGTTTCTGGGTGTTTTGATCCTGACAGCGCCAAACCCTCAGGTTTGCTGAATTAGGGCTCCTACCTGTATGGCGCATGAAATATCCTGGAAGCTGATTGATGTCTTGGTGCTCCTGTTGTGTTCATTTGGGCTGTGCTTCAGGCTTCTCTCCCTGGGCCGCTGCAGTTGCTGTATCTCTTGGATGCTGTGCAGGACAGAATCACGCAGCCAAACCTCAGGTCCACCTTCTCCCTGACCCTCTACATTGATCGTGTGGCCCAGCAGATCCTGAAGCCAGGTACTGGAACTTGCTGCGTGTGTCACTTCTGGGGTGAAAAACAGAGCCTTGGGGAGTGTTGATCTCCTCACCTGCTTTGTGCTCATGCACTCTTGATTGAGCTTTTCGTTCTGGGGAAGAGAAGGGGAGGCTGTGCAGCAATCGAGTGAGTCTCAGAACAAAGGCCTTCCGCAGTTGCTGGACTGTTCTCCTAGCTTGGAACACTGCACACTCGCTACAGCTTCCACGGATTGTCGCGCATGGTTGTGGGTTGGGAGCATTGTCCCCCATGGTGCCAACTTTTTCTCTTCACAGAGAAGCACATGAGCACATGTACATAAAGGTAAACAGATTCCTTCTGTCACGCCAGTATTTGGACCTGAGGAAGGTACCGTGTTTTTTCCAGCTTTTCTACAGTTTTGATTTTGAGGTAAGAGTCCCATTTTAGGTATCCAGTAATTCTTCAGAAATGTATTAAAAACAGCTGTAAAAATACAATGAAATCTCATTCTCCATAGATAGTTAATTAGAGGCATCTTTCTTATGTTTTATATATGAAAAATGGTATTTCTGTGGGGGTTTCGTTGTTTTCTTAATACTAAGGCACAATGGGTTGTGCTGTGTATGCTCTGTGAGCACAATAAACAGAATATTCTGCCCCAGCTAGCTACAATTCCTCTTTGATTTTAGATTAGTAACTTTGTATAGTAAAAACAAGGCGACCCTTGTGGCAGGGAGAAATGATGCATCTGACTCCATTGATATCAGAAGGCTAATTAACTACTTTATTATACTATATTATTCTATACTATATTACACTACATCTAAACTGAAACCGCACAAGCACTCAACAAAATCTTGTGACTGTCTGCTGACCAATAGTTTGGACGCGCGCTTGGACCTGATAGGCCAAGGAAACAAAGCACCATCACTTTGGGTAAACAATCTCCATATTGCATTCTACTTTAGCACAACACAGGAGCAGCAAATGAGACAAGAATTGTATTGATCATTCTTTTCTCTGCTTCTCTCACTGCTTTTCTTGGGTTCAGAGAATGTGAATCCCACAACTTCGAGTTCAACTGAAGTATTTTAGAAACAGCAACTTCTAAAATGCTATTTCCACTGCATGTTTGGGCTGCAGACTGACTGTTCCTGATGGATGTTAGTGATTTGATAGGAATTTGATAGGAATGGAAAACAAGAAGTCCAGAACAAGCTGAGGTAAGCCCTGAGCTGGCACTCAGAAGGAACCAGAGGTTTTGTGCTCTTAGGAGCAGGTATTCTTTGGAAATGTCTGATGGTGGTATTTTTCTTTGTGGCTTCCTGTACAAAACAGAGCGTGAGTGGATTCTCAGATTTCTTGGAGAAGGGCTGCGTGACAAACATTGCTATATGACTACTGTCGGATTTCCGGCTGTTTAGATGGTCTGGGAAGGCCCGAGGTGGCCTTGGGCAGCCCGCGCTCCAAAGGACGAGAAGGGACTTCAGATCTTTTCTTGGTCTCAGTGTTTATTAAATGCTTATCTAAAAGATTTTCTCTTGGCCTGACAGAGTTCTGCTCAGCAGTCAGCCATGGGCACACACTGAGAGCCCCCGGGGCGGTCACTTATCTTTATACTCGGAGTTACGTATACAATATTTATCATTTTTCTCCAATACCCTCTACCCTTATTAACCAGTGCACTTTTGGTAAGGACCAATCCCAAAGTGCCAACATCACCACAGAAGATGGAGGCCAAAAAGAAGAAGAAGAAGGAGAAGGGCACGCCCCAATTCCTCCATCTTACTTCTTTAGACCCCCCTGTACAGAAATCTTAAACCCTGTATCTCACACTCCAATTAACTTATCCCTTCACCATTCACCCCAGTGAAATCCTCCTATCCTCATACTGATGTCGTCTCCCGTGTGGGATCAAAGTCTAACCACCAGACATTTCTGGCAACATTCCAGGACTCCCGAGCCCCCCAGGGGTGGTCTTGGTCACCCTGCACCCCAGTCCTGAGAGGCTGAGATCCCACAGACTACCAGTGGGTTTTCTGGGTCATTCTATTCTTTTTCAACACTCCTTTGTGTGACAAGGGTTCCTAGGTAAGAATTTAAAAAGAAAGTTCCAAAAAACTCCAAACTACAAAGTTTTGCATGGCTTTGAGATCTCAAGTACAAAACAGAAAGGAACATCTGACTCTGCCTTGGCCCTCTTGAAAATCTGTTCCTTGTTGGTTTTGTGTATGTGTGGAGGGGGAAATAATTGCTTGTGTCTAAACCAGTCCCATCCTTATCCCCTGAAACTGGTACAGGTTCCTGCCATCATGGAGCCTCATGTGGGTGCCGTGGTTTTGCTGCTACAGTCAGGGCCTTTTCTTTTTTTGGGGTCTCTATTCCCCCACCAGTGCATTTGTTACCTGAACAGTGCTTCAGCAGGAGGGAAACTCACATGCCAAGAGCTCTCAGATTTGGGAGCATCCACCCTGAGTATTTCAGGTATCAAAACCTTGGACAAAAAGATAAAATTGTCTTGCTACCTGAATGCTTCTTGTAAGAGCAGCACCTGTGGTATGAAGCTTTGCAGGGAAAATGTCTTTCCTTCCCTGGAGCTGCTGAGAAGAGGTGGTGTTTATTTTACTTTGAAGTTGATCTGATAGCAGCCAAATTGCTAATTTTAAGTTAGATAATTAGATCCTGATTTTAAAAGAACAAGTTACATTTTCTGTTTCAGTGTCGTATTCTGGAGATACTGCAAAGTGCTGCCTGTGTCACCCGAGCTGCCTATGAGCTGATAGAGGATCACAGCCTCCTCACGTGGGTCATGAACAGCTTAGAGAAAAGGTAACCAGAGAAGCACAGGAGAAATGGGAACAGTTTTCCTGTCCACAGTAGAAGAATTACGTGGCTGAGGATAAAAGCAAAGGTGACAGACATGGAAATAGGGGCACCAAGGGCTGTACTGGCAGAACTTGCTGAACTCTGAGGTGTTCCTTGTGGTTTTGAAAACAGAAGCAAGATGCTCTCAGGTTGTGGTAGGAGGGAGGATGGTGGAGGGGCTTTGTGATTTGGAAATCACTTCCTTGAAAAACTGAAAAAGCAAAATGGCACCTTGTGCTGGTGTTTTTACCTTTTAAATTTCAAGCACTCTCTGTTCACATCCTGTCACAGGACCTGTTGCACAGGAAGCAGCACAGTAATAGATTTGAACTGTCTAGAACATTCCTCCTTGCCTTGCCTCTCCATCACAAAAACATCTCTTCTGCATACATAGAGTGCCCTGACAGGTTCAGGCAAGTGCACCAAAAGTGCACTAGAGTACGGTCCCCTGTAGGTGATGGACCAGCTGCTGATGAGGATCTGCCTTTCCAATGTGGTTTTCTTTTTTCTTTTTTGTTTTGTTTTGTTTTTCAGGTTTCTGGAGAACAAGGTGATAAATAAAATTATTTCCTTACTCCATACTCTATGGGTAATAAATTTAAGAGACAAGAGAAAACAAGAATCAATCCCAGAAGAACAGCAAACTTCTTCTTAATAAGCTTGTAAATGAATTTCTGTGTGTTTTGGTCACGTTAATCAAACATATTTGGTAAGTCCTTTGTTTTGTTTTTTTGTTTTAGTTGGTTTGCATTTCATCCTCTGCCCAGTTTGAACTTTATTAAGTTTTCTTTATTAAGAAAAAGAAATCTTTATTAAGATTTCTTTATCTCTGCTAGATGGATAGTTCTTTTCACCTTCAGTTCGTGTGTTGAGTAGTGAATTTGGATGAGATTTCTTTGACAGGAGGATTTATGTGTTTGAATACATGGGGAATAAAGTAAAATGTGATGCACAGTTGTTGTCAAGTCCTTCGTCCTTAATTCCTGGCCATTCTGACAGTAGGGATTAAGAACAGTACTGATGAATTAGCATGCATGGCACTTGTGTTGTGTTTTGACAGGACTAATGTAGATCTGGCCAAGCTGACTGAGTTGTTTGGCATCCTCAGCTCTGTGCTGGAATACTGTGCTGTTGTTGTGGAGGCTTTTAGTGAGATGAGGTGTTTCACGGTAAATGACAGTGTCCTCTCCAGCAGGGAGCTGCTGCTGCACAAGTGGAGTCTTGTCAGCAAAGACCTGCAGCTGCAGAACAACCTGCAGGCCCTAGCTCAGAAGTACCAAAACAAAGAATTGCTCAGTAAGTGCTGAAATACTTCAAGGAAGACGTATTTTGTTGTAGCTGTTAAAGACCAGCAGTTCAAGTGAGGCAAACTTCTCTGGAAGTAGTCCTAATGCCTTCTGTCAGACTGATGTTCCTTGAGGGAGGAAGAAAGGAAATGGAAAGGCATTTTTCAGATCTTCCTTGTGGTTATTTCAAACCTTGAAACAATTTGGAAGCTTTGGAGAAACACAATTTATGAAGGGAAAGAGTTTTAAAATGAAACTTAGTGGCAAATCTCGCGTCAGGCTTTGAAAAAGGGTATTTTTAAAATAAAATCTTAAGAGAAAAAGCAGTGCCTGGAGGCTTTGCGCTCAAAGGTGTGAGTCATTCTGTGAATCATTCTGGATGGGAATCTGAAAGCAATGTGTGAGTAAAAACAATAAATACATAAAGCAAGCAGAAGTTAATAGTTGGCGTCTCTTGTTGTCACCAGTTTTAAAGAAAGGAAAAAAAGTCAGGACTTATGTGACTTCTCTTGTTCTCTCTGTGAACAAAAAGTATAAGGAACTTGGGAGTGGGAGGTCCTAAAACAACGATGTTTTTTTTTTGCAGCAGCTGCTTTTGGTGCACATTAAAGCTTTTGTAGGTTTGTTTAAATGTTCTGTATCGCTAAGAAAGTATCATGTATTTAAGGGATTCTGTAAAAGCTTTAGCTTTTCTACAGTTTTTTCACCCTTTACAGTTTTTTCACCCTTCAGAACTCCTCAGAAAGACCTAAAGAGAGTTTTTGGAGTGATGCCTGTAACTTACTGCATGTGTGGGTTGTGTTGCTCCAGGCTTCAGGAGCTTCTCTCGTCTCCAGGCTGAGTGATCCAGTTTGGAGCAGGGTTCCAGCCTGGAGTCCCTGGGAGCTCCTGGAGCCCCTTTGAAACACGCAGGCTCCACGAGGCTGCTTAACGAGGCTGGTACTTGCCATTGTAACAACTGAATCAACACAGGAAAGCACCTTATTTGCACAATTTTGTACCAGGAAAATCCTTTGGAGTATCTGATGATTGTTTTGGTGGTGGTTATCTTCTTACAGAAAATATTAAGGGCAAGAACAAACCTCAAGCCTCATCTCCTGTGTATTGTCACACTCGGAAATGGAACAAGGTGGGAGAAGATGACACTGCTGCAGACATGGAAGTGTCTGAGCTGGAGAAAGCAGAGACCATCAGAATTCCATACTTGCCCATTGGGACCCTCTTTTCCCAGCACCACCCTCCACACAGAGAGGGGAGACCCTCAGAGCCAGTGAAGGTGGGGGTGAGGCAGTGGCTATCACCTGTGCATCCACTCATGCTGTCACTGAGTAGCTGGTGAGGTCCCTGGTGGAGCAGAGCCCCCTCGGGGAGCAGGACATGTCACCAGTGCTGAGGTGGCTGCGGAAACGTATCCTACCACACCCAACAGCTGTGCGGAAGATGCTCAGGGATGAGACTGAGGAACGACCTTTTCAAGCTTTACACCCGGCTCTGCCAGGCCAGCAGCACCTCAGCTGGGCTCTCCAGGCAGCTTGGTGGGCTCAGTTCCATCATGCTCCAGCTCATGGAGGAGCAGGGCCTGTCCAGCACCTTCCACAAGCTTGTGAAATCTCTGTGCCTATCAGCAATGGTGGAAGAGGATGTGCACAAGACAGGTGACTTGTCTTGTTCTTATCACTCATGTTATGAGGCAGTGGTGGGAGAAATTAGGAGATTCCATGGCTTTTTTAATCCATTAAATCAGTTCTCCCATATCCACCCAGGCTCATGGCTGCCCTAAACAGAAGCAGTCTTTGGTGGGATGAGGGCAGGGGTGGGCAGCAAAGAGCGTGGTCACACTGGGAGGTTTTCTGATAGTACAACACTCCCACACCCTCTAAGAAACTTCCCTTTCAGGGACTAAAATGGAACAAAAGGTACAAAAGAAAAATAATTCCAAGAGGGAAAATAGTTAGCAAAAAAACCAAGTCCACATGGGCCTGGATGCTGATCCCTATTGCTGATCAGTGAGAGCATCTGACAGGTCAGATTTCAAACTGCTTTATTTAACAGGAAACTGGTTTGTTTCTTCTTGTGAGTAGGATCGTTGGCTTTGCATGGGCAAAGCCAATCCAGATTTTTCAGCTAGGAATAGAGTTAGAGAACTCTTTTAAAAAATAATCCTGGAGGTACCAAGCAGCTTGACTTGGTAGTACTGTGGGGAAATAGAAGAATATCTGTTCTGATTTTTTCCTTATCTTTCTTCCACAGCTGCTTCTGTATTCCTGACTTCCCTTCACATCGGGGACATGTGGCTTGGAGCTCAGGACCCGGATATGTCACTTACCTGTGTCACGTTGGTGCAGGTTGCAAATTACAGAGTGACTTGGAGACTCAGAAACAAAGGAAAGAAACTGTTATGTTTCTGAGCAAAAAAATTTGTCTACATCAGGGCATTAATTCAGGGGACTAACATTCATCTTTAATGTTCTTCTGTGCTCTGCCCTCATCACCGTGAGCTGTGAAAGCTTCCTGAGCTGTTCTCATACAGACATACCTTGTCTGGTCAGAAAAGTCAGTATTTTATTCCTATGTGCAAACTCAGGGGGAAGATTTTATTCAACATCTCTCAGTGGGACATTAAAGCTCCAATTTCCCTTTTCTTGAACAGTTTGAGAGACAATATTACTTAAGTAATTTTTATTACACGCATTTTTATCTTTTTGAAAACCAGAAAGACTGTTTGTGTCAGTGTGTGCCCTTAATATTCATCCTCTCTCTAATACAGGATGGGAAAAAATGGTTGCAGAGCTTCGTGCAATGGGGTATAAGTGCAAAGAATGAGGAGACAGAGGTTTAGTCATGATGATTTCTTGGAGAATCTGGTTGATTTAATGATACCAAAACCAGTATGAATAGAAGACTGAACTTGGGAATCAGGACGGTCTTCTTGGGTTTAAAAGGCTTGAATGGCACTTCAAGACACTTAAATCAGACCTGGCTTATTTTTATTACCCTTTTTTTTAAATTAAGAAAAGAAAAAAAAAAAAGCCCTGATGTGGAGAGTTTATTTCAGGCATGGCTTAAAGAAAAAGGCCATGAAGACATACAATTGAGAGCAAAGTTAAAGGTAAAAGTAAAGTAGTTCCCAGGCTCATTTTTATAAACAATAAGATTCTCAGGCAGTCTTCCCATAACAAGCAAAGCACTCTACCTGGGAAAAGCTGGCTCCCTGGGAACAGATGTGGTAGTTTTGGGAAACTCTCATATCACAGTGGGAACGTTGGTTCTGTTTTTAAAAAACAATTGTAGGTATTGTAAAAAAAAAGGAGTGGTTAGAGTTTTCTCTGTTAGCCTATTGTGAGCTCAGATTTTGCAATATGCATGAAGTTAATTAACACTGTTATTTAAAGTGGCTGATTGATCAATAAATTGGAGTTTGATGCATCATCGGATGGTCGCTTCTCCCTTCACTTCGATATATGGTGACACCCGAACGTGATAGCGAACACCACGGGAAGTGAAGCCAGGGTCGGGTTCCGAAGATCGAAACTGCAGCAGGAACGGCAAAGAAGCGCAGAGAAAAAAGCGGAGGAAAACCCGCTGAGACGCGCCGTGCCCTGGGCGACCGTAAAAGACGGGCCTGGCCGATACATGCGGCCGTGACCTTGAGGAGCTGCAAAGTGCGCGCTTACGATATAGGTATGGAAAGGCAAGCCGCATATGAACTTTTTATTACTTTCCTGCAAAAAAGGCAGGTTAAGGGGATAGATTTACAGAAAGAATTACCGGGACTTTTGGCTTATGGTTTGGATAGGGATATTTTTGTAAATCCCCACACAGTTCACGAGCTGTCGGAGTGGTGAAAATTTGGTGATATATTGTGGCAGGCTACATTAGACGATGATAAAACTGCTAAGAAGTGGGGTAAATTATGGCGGGTCATTAACACCGAACTGTTGCAGTTTCAGGCTGAAAAAAGGGCTGCTCACCAGGCTACTGCCGCTCATGATCGTAACAAAGAATACGATCAAGATAGGGAGTTTGATAAGGAGTCGGGAACTCCTCTCGGCCCCACAATGAGGACAGTTTTATTACCTGCCTCACCACCTCCCTCGACAAGCCAAGCTGCGAGCCAGGCTACAAGCCAGGCTATAAGCCAGGCTACAAGCCAGGCTACACAGACCGCTTCACTACCCGCTTCGTCGGCCCCCTTAACAAGCCAGCCCCCCTTAACGAGCCAAGCTCCGCAGGGTGCCTTCTTTTCCGCTTTGCCGCAGGCTACACAGAGCACTTCTGAGTCTCCCGTATCTGCTGTATCGCAGCAGTCGGGGCCACAAATGCATACTCCGTTCCCGAAAAGCAATCAGTCGATCCCTGGGGCGGAAAACAACTTAGCGGCGACGATTGCGAGGGAAAGACGAGATGCGTGGGCTGCCCTGGCCAAAGATGCAATTGAAAAGGGAGATCAAGAGCTGATAAGTTCCGCTCGCGAGCTGGCTTGTCCGGTTATCTTCACACCTCAGGACGGGGGGGGCATGCAAGCGACAATCACTGCTCTTGACTGGAAAATGTTATCTCAATTGCGAGCTACTGTTAGTCAGTTTGGAGTTAAAAGTGAACCAGCCAAACAAATGCTCGACTATATTTTTGACACTAGTATTCTTCTCGTCAATGATTATCGTGGCGTAATCAAATTAATTTTTACCCAACATCAACAATTGCTGTTTCATGCTCATTGGCAAGCGCTTGTTAGTGAGTGTGTGGCAGTTCAAAGGCAGCCGGGTGACCCCCTGCATGGCGTCACTGTTAATGAGCTTATGGGTCTGGGACCTTTCCTTCGTACTGAGGCACAAACCTTAATAGGCCAGGAGAAGTGCCGGGAGGCTATGAGATTAGTCAGACTCGTGATAGACAGAGTAAAGGAACCAGGAGGGATACCAGTGTATATGGGAATCGAGCAAGGCAGAGAGGAATCATTTGGCGCTTTTATTGATAAAGCTGCTGCTGCAATTGAAAGAGCTGGCGTGCCGGAATATATGCGCGGGGCCTTACTCAGACAGTGTGCCCTTCAAAATTGTAATTCTGTTACTAGGAGCGTACCTAATAACCTTAGGTGCGAATTGGACCATAGAGGAGGCATTAGAGAGGATGGCTCTTATTCCTACCAGGCAGCAGGCTTTTGTGGTAGATGCGCTCAAACAGATAGGAATAGGTTTGCAAGAACAGGCAAAGTCCTCTCAGAGTCAGGTGTTAGCTGCTCTTGCACCTCTCCAAGCATCAGCTGCATTTGCAGCATCAAATAAAGGGGGCCGCATGAAATGCTATCGATGTGGAGGCATGGGCCACTTGCGCCGGGAATGCCAGACTGTCGGAATCTGGTGCCACAAATGCCGTATGGACACTCATAATACGGGCGCTTGTAGACGGAGGTCAGGAAACTTCCCCAGGAGCGCACATCGCAGCAGCCGCGCCCAGACACAAGTTGCCGCTGCAGCAACAACAACACCCCCTCCTGCCTCCAACCCTCCGCAGCAGGGAGTCTTCAACCCTCCGCAGCACGGAGTCTTCAACCCTCCGCAGCCGGGAACCTCCAACCCTCCGCAGCAGGGAGTCTTCAACCCGTCGCAGCAGGGAGCCTTCAACCAGCCACAGCAGGGACCCTCGGCATGGACCTGGCAGCCACAGTAGATGTGACCCTGATGACTCCGCACCCGCAGAAAATCCCAACAGGGGTCCGAGGACCTATTATTATACAGGATATAGCAGTGGGCGCTTTGCTCTTCGGAAGATCTTCTGCATCTTTGTTGGGACTGTTTGTTTTACCTGGTGTTATCGACGCGGATTACATGGGAGAGATTATGGTGATGGCGTACACTCCTTTTCCTCCTCTTCAAATTAACAAGGGACAAAGAATTGTTTAGCTGGTACTGCTTGAGCAAATGACTAAAGTAATACAACCCATAAAAGGTCAAAAGAGGGGAGAAAGTGCTTTTGGTTCCACAGAAGGACTTACTTTATTGACTTTAAATCTTACTGAGAGACCTAAGAAAAAGGTAGAAGTAGAATTCAAAGGACAAAAAGGTCATTTTCAGGTCTGCTAGATACTAGAGCAGATTCTAGCATTATCAGTCCTAACTTCTGGCCTCAACACTGGCCTCTGCAGCCAGCAGCCACAGCAGTATCCGGGGTCGGAGGATTTACCTTGGCTAGCCGTTCGCCTCCCCTTCAAGTTTACATCGACGGGAAACCAGCTTACAGCAATTTTTTCAGTGGTTCAGCTACCACCTACTGTTCAATGCCTTATAGGTCGGGACATTATGGCTCAGCTAGGGGTGGTCTTGACAAATGAACACCCTTTGGAGTAAAAGCCATTGCTTGGACTTTCCCAATTCCCATTACCTGGATTGTGGACACCCCGGTATGGGTTAAGCAATGGCCTTTAAAAGGGGAAAGTCTTCAACACGCACATCAGCTTGTCTCAGAACAATTTCAACAGGGACACTTGCGTTTATCTACCAGCCCCTGGAATACTCCAATTTTTGTAATTAAAAAGAAGTCAGGAAAATACAGACTGCTCCACGATTTGCGTGCTGTTAATGAACAGATGGAACCTATGGGCTCATTACAACCTGGATTACCTAACCCGACCATGATTCCAATGGATTGGCCTTTGCTGATTATTGATCTAAAGGATTGCTTTTTTACTATCGCCCTCCACCCGCAGGATATGCGATGCTTTGCTTTCACATTACCTGCAATTAACAAAGAAGCACCTGATCAGAGGTTTGAATGGACAGTTCTTCCGCAGGGGATACGCAACAGCCCCACCTTGTGACAGCTTTATGTCAGTGCAGCTTTGTAACCGCTCAGGAAGCAATGGCCTAGTACGGTGATATATCATTATATGGATGATGTATTATTTGCTCAGCCTATGCCTTTCACACAACAACAAGTCCAGGAAATAAGAACCACACTGGCACAATACTCTCTAGTAGTAGCTCCTGAGAAGATCCAAACAACTGCTCCCTGGAAATACCTGGGATGGTCTATGACAGAACAAACTGTCAAACCTCAAAAGCTGCAATTAAAAACAAAAATAACCACCTTAAATGATGCTCAAAAACTCCTGGGTGATTTACAGTGGTTAAAACCAATGGTGGGAATACCCAATGAACTGCTCGATGAGTTGCGTCCACTGTTAAAAGGAACTGACCCAACTCATCCGGTGTGTATTACTGATAAGCAACAGCAGGCCATTCAGCAAATTATGGACTGTGTTATGCATGGGCATGTTTATCGAAGGGATCCAGACTTACCCATAGATTTGACCATTTGGAATGGCCCACAATATCTTTTGGGAGCACTTACGCAGTGCAAACAAGAAACGGGGGAAACACGGATATTAGAATGGATCTCCCCCCCACTGCAGCAAACTAAGACTCTTTTTCAAAAAATTGAAATGTTAGAGGATCTGATAAAGAAGGGCAGAGAAAGGATGTTGCAGGTGGCTGGGGCAGAAACAGCTGCCATCAAGATACCAATGAAAAAGGATACCTTGGACTGGTATTTGACTAATTCACAGGAACTGCAGGAAGCTCTCTTAGGTGCATGTTGCCCCATTGAAACATATCAGCTTCGACCAGCTTTGGTTCAATGGATAGGGGACTGGGACTGGATAACTCGTCCTAAGCGAGAAGATTCTCCTATCTCAGGTGCCATTACTGCATTTACAGACGCTGGCAGGAAATCAAGAACTGCTGCAATAACCTGGCAAGAAAAGGGAGTATGGAAGCATCATATTCTGCAAGCAGAAGCAGTGGACAGCCTGCAAACCATGGAACTGTTAGCAGTGGTATGGGCACTGGCACAGTTAAAGCAACCTTTGAATGTTGTTACAGACTCTCTGTATGTAGCAGGATTTGTAGCAAGAATTGAAGACGCTTCCATAAAAGAGATGCAAAATCAAAGACTGTATGAACTATTATTGCAGTTAAAGAGAGCTACAAGATCCAGGGAACATGCTTATGCTGTAATTCATATTAGAAGTCACAAATGGGATGTTGGTTTAGGAGAAGGGAATGACAGGGCAGATAGATTGGTCACCATTACCCAAAGCACACCTCTGTCAAGTCATCAATTGGCTCGAGAAGCCCACTCAATGTTTCACCAAAATGCAAAAGGCTTAAGCAGAGAATTTAAGATAACACTCTCAGAAGCAAAAGCTATTGTGAGGACTTGCCCGACTTGTAGTCATCATAATGGGGGATGTGGTTTAGGCCTAGGAGTAAATCCACGAGGCCTGCAAACAAACGAGCTATGGCAAATGGACATTACACATGTCCCTAGTTTTGGCAAATTAAAGTATGTACATGTGTCTATCGATACTTACAGCAAATATATATGGGCAACAGCTCAGGCAGGAGAAAGAGCTATACATGTGGAAAGGCATCTGTACAGTTGCTTTGCAGTGATGGGTACACCAAAAAGAATTAAAACGGATAATGGTCCTGCCTATACCAGTCAAAGGATAGAGAAATTCTTAAGAGATTGGGGGATTGAACATACTACAGGTATCCCAAATTCCCCCACAGGGCAGGCTATCATCGAAAGGGCACATGGCACTTTGAAGAAGTATTTAGCCAAGCATGAGAAAGTAACTGACCCCCAGGCAAGGTTATTAAAAAGTTTATTTGTGATTAATCATTTGTGTGTATTCGGAGATGTAGGGCAACCTGCAGCTGAACTACACTATAAGCCACAAGAAATTGGTGAACAGGAAAAAGAAGTATGGGTAAAATACTGAGATCCCAAGACAGGGTTATGGAAGAATCCTGCTAAGGTCCTGTTCTGGGGAAGGGGATATCTTTGTATTTCCACCCCTACAGGCGCATTGTGGGTACCTGCCAAGTGGACTAAACCTGTTCTTGATGCAGCGCTTGGTGGACCAACTCACGGAAGAGGACAAGGACCGTCTGGAGAAGAAGCTGCTCCTGATCCTGCGACCACTACTGCTACAGCTGAAGGGACACTCGAAGGCGACCGACAGGGCCATAACACGCCATTGCCGGACGGCCAGGGAACTGATTGACATTATTGAATCATTATCATCCTTCCACATAAAAGGACCGGCAAAAGAGAACTGCCTTGAATGTCACAGCCTGAATTGTGCTGCTTGGGTTGCACTGTGTTGTGGGGGTTGTGATAAGACCTTTTGGGCGGATCAGTTGTCTCTTTTCCGCCTGTGGTGTAGCACCTGTAATTATAGACATAACTGGGAACATAATTGGGAGTGGGCACTACGTAATCAGACAAGGTTAAACACTGCCTCAGCTTTAGACCTTTACGAATCTCATGAGCAGAAAATCTTGGCCTATTATCGGTGGGAGGTACAGTGCATTTTGAAAAGGGTTAAAGCTCAAAGTGCATCATATATAACCTCTGTAAGGTGTAGAGAACTGGTACCTTTAACGCAACATTCTGTTGTAGGGCCTATAAGAGGAGATCCCAATCAGGCATTAGATCACTGTATTAGGAGGCTACAAAGGTGTGGTCTTCAGGTATTGGGAACAGTAAGGTTAAAAACTGATAAGAAAAAGAAGGCCAAAGTAAAAACAGAAAAATGAGGTTTGCTTTTGTTATATTGCTTGGGGTAGTAGTAGCTGAAGAATTAAAGGTAACACATTTTAGTCAACCTAGAAATAATGTATGGATAACACTTGCTAGACAGATTAATCAGTCATCGCTTTGTCTCAGCCTTGGAGGAGTTACTAACCCATTTTGAACGTGTTTGGTAGGACTTCCAGTATGGTCTCCTCAAGAATTTTGCAGTTTTATTAATAACCGTGCTTTATGCATGCGCAACATGGTAAATATCAAGTTGCCCGCACGAAAAGGGTATACTGCCAGTCAGAGTGACGGCTACCCCCAATGCCTGCTAATTCAATCACTTAATACTCCTTTGCATTCCCCACCTGAGGAGTTAGATCTTTTCGGAAGTGCAAATGCTAGTATGACCAGCACTTCTAACGGTGGGTGGTTCAGCTTTGACTATTCTAATCTTCAAAAGATGAATCAGCATAAACAGACATGGGCTACTCTGGATTCATCTCTAAGCCCGGATATAGTGTCTAAACAGCTTTATAGCCAATGTAAAGGCTCTAGCATCATGACAACTAAGAAATTACCCACAGGGATATTTCTAATTTGCGGAGATAGAGCCTGGAATGGCATACCAGCCCAGCCGCAGGGTGGACTTTGTTATCTAGGCAAGTTATCATTATTCCACCCCAATATATCTGTATTAATGCAACTAAGACATAATACTAGCAGGCAGAGGCGCAGCTTACATAACTTAGACTGTAGTCAAATAGGAAACCCATGGTTCTGGAGTACACTGAAACAAGTGGTGGTTGCAACTATTCTACCTGGAGGTGCTGCAAACAAAGCGATGAATTTAGCGAAACAAAGAGGGTGCTGGGCTAAGGGTGAATTAAATAAGACATCACAGATATTAGATATGTTAACTGCAGATGTACAAAGTGTTAATCACGCTGTTTTACAAAATAGAGCTGCCATAGATTTTTTACTTTTAGCACAAGGCCATGGGTGTGAAGAGTTTGAGGGGATGTGTTGCATGAATTTATCTGATCATTCTGTATCTATTCATGCCAAGATAAAAGAGCTGCGGCAAGGACTTAACAACCTTAAGGAAGAAGAAGGATTGGGAATTGATGAGTGGCTTAAAGGTTTAGGATTGGGACCATGGTTAAGAAATCTTGTAATATATGCTATAGGGACATTAGGTGTACTTTTAGTGCTTCTACTCATTTTACCTTGCTTCTGTAGCTGTATCCAAAATATGGTTGGTAGGATGATAGAGAAAACCTGGCAAACTAATCTCCTTTCTCTAAAAGAAAGAGACGGGGGAAGTGTGGAGAGTTTATTTCAGTCATGGCTTAAAGAAAAAGGCCATGAAGACATACAATTGAGAGAAAAGTAAAAGGTAAAAGTAAAGCAGTTCCCAGGCTCATTTTTATAAACAATAAGATTCTCAGGCAGTCTTCCCATAACAGGCAAAGCACTCTACCTGGGAAAAGCTGGCTCCCTGGGAACAGATGTGGTAGTTTTGGGAAACTCTCATATCACAGTGGGAACGTTGGTTCTGTTTTTAAAAAACAATTGTAGGTATTGTAAAAAAAAAGGAGTGGTTAGAGTTTTCTCTGTTAGCCTATTGTGAGCTCAGATTTTGCAATATGCATGAAGTTAATTAACACTGTTATTTAAAGTGGCTGATTGATCAATAAGTCGGAGTTCGATGCATCATCGGATGGTCGCTTCTCCCTTCACTTCGATACCCTGATCCATCACTGCTTTTGCTGCAGTGTGCAACAAAACCCCATCTTACCTCCGCTAGGAACAGCTGAGAGATGGAACTAAACCCCAAAGGATTTTCTGCTCAGTGATTATAGGTGAGTTTTATTGGGATACTTTGTTCTTGAATGTTGCCATGAGGGTAGTTGAGCATGGCAGTCCAGGTCTGCAAACACGCAGTGACGGAAGCAGAATCTTTGAAATGCAAAACAGGATTTCTTCAATTGAATCACGACTGTGTGCTGTTCCCTAGGTCCTTTGCACAAATAGTGTACGGGGGAAAAACCAGAACTGCACATTGCTTGTGATATGGAATTTTGGGGGGGTTAAATAAAAACGAGATGCAAATCAGGGCATTGCTTCTACATGTAAATATTCTTGTCCTAAAGGAGCCACCAGCTCTGTCCAGAGAGTTGAGTTAAAATTATATTTCTTCAAAAAACCCGCAAGCCTTTTAGAGTCTGTTATTTGTGTTATGAAGAATTCCTTAGGAGCTGCCATTAGGGAATCTGCGAGCCGAATGTAGCTGAGCTCGGCCAAATGGCTGAATCTAGATGAGTGTAGCCGAAATGAGCTGAGTGTAGTTGAAGAGCCCAATCTGGCCAAAATTTCTGAGCCGAGGTGAGTTCAGACGAAAAGCTGAACTGTAATGGGTTAAAACTTTAAGTTTGTTCATCAAAGCTGACAAAGTAATTCCAGTAAGACTGTTGCAACACCTCTAGTTTGTTTAAGTAAATTTCCAGACTTTAAAGGATAAGAAAGATGAAACCAAAAGACAATAGGCTTCACAAACATTTGTTTATCTGTTTAGTAAACTGTTAATATGGGTGGGGGGTTTGCTATGATTGATAGCACAGTATCAGTTTATCGCTCAGTAAACCTAGGATTCCAGGAACTCAGCAGATTGAGCCTAAGAATTCCAGGAATCTGACAAAGGAAAATTACCAACCTTCATCTTCAGACCCCGGGAGGTGGACTATGACCACCTAAACACAAAAGAAGAATACGCAGAGTACTACACATCAACCCAGAAGCAGGACTGTATAAGAACTCCAGGGAAAATCAGAAGAGTGTGACAGTGTTAGAGTAGAGACTCTCCTGTCACCCAGCACGCCCGGGGCGCTGACTTTGCCTATTATCGCTTGCTCTATCAATTAATAAATTTCATGTTATTTGGACTTATTAGTCGGTGATTCATTCCCCACCACAACTAACCTATAACATGAACTAGCCAAATTTAACTGAACAGAACTGAAGGTAGTCGCGTTCAGCCGAACACAGCCGAGGTCAGCCGCACCAGTCGGAGATCAGCCGAACTTTACGAGGTTGGCCGAACCAAAGCTAACCACTGAATTTTATGAGCCCAGCCGAACCGAACCGAGCTCCGCGGAACCCAGCCTCCTGCTCTCATGACTGTTATAAACAAAAAATCTGCCAATACTTTTTGTGAAGAAAAAGGTTACAAAAGCTAGTCAGACCACTGTTGCTGTGCTGCTAAAGTATTACTTGTTTGTTATGATAATTACAAGTCATTGTCATTAATAGTTGTTTTTGTGTCAGTAGAAGCCCTGGCTGGGGCTGAGTTAATGGCTCTTCTCTCGGACAGTGAAGGGCGGGGACCTCCCCAGACAGTGAGGAGAAGAGATGTAGGGGATGATGTCGCTGAAGGACACGAGAGAACACAAGCACACCACCGCTCTCAAGGTGAAGGAAAAAAGGGAAGTTTTATTCTCTGACTCCAATATTTATAGTTTTACAAAAGTGACAGCGGATTGGAAGGTGACAGTGGCACCTCTGCAGTGATGCTGGTCCAACCAACAGTCCATCAACTCTCTCCTCCTCCATAAAGGAATGCAAAACAATGAGTTATTTACAGAAAGTGTGTGAGAAAGTTCACTACAAGAATGTCAACATCAGAAGGCTTAGAAAATCTTAAAAAATCAGGGTGACAGGGGGACATGCAAAATAACTTCGGGACCAGCATGCCATGAGAAGCTGCTATTCCAAACACACTGAAAAGACCCCCGAAACAACGAGCCAGTGTAGAGTTGAGAAATTGGAGTGATGTCTAAACATGAGGAACAGAGTGCTGAGCCTGCGGAGATGCTGGAGACCTTTGTGGCCTCTCACCCTGACAGTGGGAGTTGTCCCGAAGCCAGGAGCTGAAGGGGGGCGAGACTGCGGAGTTGAAAACCAGGGGTCACACCCAAAAAGGCTCTCACCAGGAATGGACCCCCAGCTTTGCCGCTAGTGGACAAAGCTGCGCATATCCTCCTACTCCTCGTCAGCCTGGGAGACAACGGAGACTGCAGACCCATCGAGCTGCCCAATCTTGAACTGATCACTTCTAATAAAGACATTAAAAGGAGAAGAAGTCTCCTGCCCTGTTTATTTCAATGACCATTAATTAGCGCAAGTGCAGTCACTCCCTAATGAACTTCTGCCCAACCCCCCGCTCCCGTCCGTGCCCATGCGATGGTCGGGCCGCCCGCGGGACGCGGCAGCAGGAGAGCCCCGAGCTGGGCGAGTTCAACGTGAGGGGGCGCCGCTTTCCCGCGCAGAGCCTCGCCCCCGCCGCCCTCAGGGAGCTGAGCCGAACCGAGCTGCGCCGAACGCAAAGAGCGGCTCCGAGTTCAGCCGAACCAAACCGAGCTGCGCCAAACACAAAGAGCGGCTCTGAGTTCAGCCGAGCCGAGCTGTGCTGAAGAGGCGAATCCACTGAATGCAGCCGTTAACAGCCGAGTTTAGCCGGCAATAGCTGAATTTAGCTGAAGAGCCGACTCTAGCCAAGTGTCTCCGAAGCGAGCCGAGCTCCGCCGAGCTCCGCATCCCGGGCAGGGCGGGGAGCCGGGGTGGGCTTGGGGTGCAGCCGGGGCTCAGTGAGGTTTCCCCGCCTGTCCCTCTCTCTACCCGTCCTTCCTTGTCCCCGTATTCCCCTTAGTTACCTCTCTTTCCCCCATTTGCCTCTCCCTCCCCCCGCCAAACCCGGCTCCTTTCTGTCCTGTCCCTACCCTGCTACTCTGTTCTATTCCACCTCTCTTCCTCCTCTGTCCACCCTCCCTCTACCCCCTTCCCGGGCTTTCCCTTCCTGTCCCGCTTTCCATCACAGCCCGACCTCCCTCCCTGTCCTTTCTCATCCCCTGCTGTTGCTCCTCTCTTCCCGTCCTCCCTTCTTTCTCCCTTCTTTGCCCCGCAGCCGCGGGGCTCGGGGTGCTGGAGAATAAAGCCCCGAGGGCTGAAGCCCGGCGCCCCTCAGCCCTTGCAGGAGTCCCCGCACGGGGCCGGAGGCTCTCGGCGGATCTGACCGCGCCGGAGCTGCGGCTTTCTCGGCATCGCGCTGAGAGCGGCCCCCGCTCTGCGCCGTGCTGTCCCCGCTGTCTGTGCTGCTCCCTCTCGCTGCCCCTGGCCCGGGACAGCGAGGCTGGGGAGGAACCTCAGCCCTTCTGGGGCTGTCACCCCTTTCTTGTTACAACAGAGTCCCTTTCTGGGGGCATGTACATGTGGAAAGGTAGAAAGGGCTTGAAGGAAGTGCTGCACTGTCCAGGGCAGTTTGACTTGTTCTGGGCCTTCTTTGGGGGTCAGAAAAAGGGGGTGAAGACTTGGGGCTCTGATGCCATTGGGGGCACCCCAAGGTCCCTAGGAGAGGGAGCCCCACTGCGGTGCAGGAGCAGGTGGGTGGCGGACGAGGGGGAGGGTCATGCTATGTGCCGTCCCCCAGAGGGACTCAAAGCTGACACAAAATTCACAGGGAGATGTAGAATACTAAAACCTGTCAAGTTTTTCATTTTTATAGGTATTGGTAAAGAATAGGATTTTGTCTCTGAATTAATTTGGAAAGAAACCCACTCTCTATCCACTCATTTGTATACAGGAATGTAGGAAACTCTGTCTAGAGATGAGTAGTAGTTTTGAAAATAATGCCATAACGTTTTTATCTAGGAATGAACCAGGCAAGTGCCCTGAAAACATAAGAACAGCTGCAGGGGCTGAAGGGAATAGAAAGGGCTCTCTGGCACCTTTTGCCTCTATTCTCTGCCAGTCCCCAAATCGTGTCGCAGTGCCGGAAGAGGCGCTTGTCATCCAGACTGCCAAAATCTACCTGTAAAATCCTGGCTCTGCCTTGTGTTTCATGTGGTTTTTTTTTTACTTCATATTTATGTCATCACAGAAAGCAAGGAAAGAAGAAATATGACTGGTTCCAACTATTGCTGTGTGAAGGCTTTTTTTAAAGGCTGGTGTACATATATTCTTTTTCCAGTCCAAGCTTAACTTTCCCCCTCCTTTTTCGAGATCTGCTGTATTGGGTGTCCCAAGGAGGGCTGGGTTCCTCAGCAGGGGTCTTAGGAGTTGGCGCTGATTCTGCTTTTTCTGAAGGTGTGTCAAAGTGTGCTACCAAAATGACTGCTTTCTCCACTGGAAAGCTTTTCCTCAATGACCATTAATGCATGTACGTGTTTAAATCGTGTAACCAGACGGACTAAGAAAAGCCGTCTACACTGGTGTTACCCGTAGTAGATGTCTGTTTAGCCTGTGTCTGTGAGAAGTGGGCTGTGTGCTGGAGAGGGAGAGGCGCTGTTGGAGAGTGGCAACAGCCCCAGGTGTGAGCTGTGAGGATGATGGGGCTCAAAGCAGCCCCAGGTGTGAGTGTGAGGATGATGGGGGCTTGGAGCAGCCCAGGTGTGAGCTGTGAGGATGATGGGGCTCAGAGCAGCCCCAGGTGTGAGTGTGAGGATTATGGGGGCTCGGAGCAGCCCCAGGTGTGAGCTGTGAGGATGATGGGGGCTCGGAGCAGCCCAGGTGTGGGTGTGAGGATGATGAGGGGACAGCTCCTGCCGGGGGGAGGCTGTTTTAGGGGAAGGGTTTGCCTCAGTTTTCTTTTGCATGGAGCTGCTGAGTGGCGGGGTTTATGAGGGGCTCCCGGGGCTGTCTCATAGAAGGACTGTGAGAGCTTCTCACTGGGTCTGGGGGGCGCACCTGGATGCACACTTGGAAACATGAAGCATAGCTAAAGGAAGTGCTGAGGGACAAAGCTTTGTGCCGGGAAGCAGCAGCCGAACAGGTGAGCCTATGTGGATTTGTAGCAGGGACTTTTCTCCTTTCTCTTTTCAATTTCATCTTGCCGATCCCTCCCTGGTGCCTCGGGGGAAAAAAAATATTGAGGCAAGCAAGTTCTCTTCCCTTATTATCTATGTCTCTATGTCTGAACTGGGGGGATCCACCTTCACTTGTGGTTTTAGGGGTAATAATTTAAGGAAAACCTGTCTTTTCCAGGGTGTTAGGGGTATCAAAAGGGTGAAAGGGAATCCCTGTGTTCTATTTTAAGGGGAAGTGGAAAAATACTGTTGTTGTATTATGGGTTTGATTTGAGGGTAGTGCACCGATTTTCGTCATCCTAAGGATGAGAGGGCTGCCCTGTTCCTCCTTTTAAAGGATTTGAAGTAAAAATCTCCCTTTCCCCCATCATTTGAAGGATTTCATTTGAGGAAAACCCCTTTTTTTCTGCTATTATAGGGGATGAAATTGAAGGTGAGAACACATTTGCCCTTGTGTTGGTTGAAGTGAGGTGAGCCCCGCCTGCGGCGTCAGTTTCGGGGTTCGGTTGTGGGAAGCTGCAGCTCTGGCAGCGTTTGCAGGGCTGCAATGGGGCTGTGCCGCTGCATTGGTGGGCGCTCCTCGTGCCTGTGGCCCGGCCCGGAACGTTCCCGCTTGGGAGCGCTGCTGGCACGGCCCGTGCAGCTGCCGGGGCTGTCGTGGTTTGACCGGAAATGGGACATCTGGGATATTTTGTTTTGCTGTGATTACCAATGGGTAATTGGAATTTAAGATGGGCACTTAGTTTGACCAGTGGGACATTTGGATCCGCCTCTTGAGACTACGAACTCAAGGGGTTAAAAGCAGGGCTCTTGGCCGTCGGAGCCCTCTTGGGATTTCCGGCGTGAAGAAGTCTCTCCCCCGGCCCAGTTTCTGGCTGGGCTGGGGGAGGGGAGAGCCACGTGGGCCATCTACGGTAGGCCCGGGTTCGGAGGAAGGGTGGCAGACCCTTGAGCGACCAGTTTATTCCCCCCCCCAGAGAATGCAGCCCGTGCTCGAACTGTATATCTTGAAACTTGATATCATGTGCCGGCAGGCAGCACGGCTGGGAGGAGAAAGGGGGGGGGCAGCGGGCAGTCCGGCCGCCTGGGAGACCTTTTAACCCTTTGGGGAATGAAGGCTTCGCAGAACATTGCCTTTCCTGGGAAAGGGACAGGAGTGGAAGATGAAGGAAGAAAATTAGGCCAGTAATGAGGGTCTGGCAAAGGGAGAAGAGAGATGTTGAAGGAATGGAGGAAGATGGAGTGGCAGTTTTTGCTGGACTCTTTTTTGTTGTATTTCCATGGACTGTTTCCTGGTGAGGCAGAGGCTGTATTGCAGGGGGAAGCGGAGGCTCGGCGTCAAGAGAGTTTGGTTTTGAGACCCCTCGGCCCCAGGGGGTATAGAAGACATGGGGGGGACAGAGGTCCCAGGATTGTGACTGTACTCTGCTTGGAACGAGACGAGGCATTCTTAAAAGGCCCTGAAGGCAGGCCCCTGCCCCATCCCATGCCAGGTGGTGAGAGCACCTCGGCATGGAAAGGAGATGTCACGAGGTAGCAAGATACCGGGCGGATTGCTGATTGTGACAAGAAGTCCGTGGCACAAGGAAGGACTCCGTCTATCCCTTATGAGCTGAAGATTTGATTTTTTTTTTCCAAAGGGTGGTGCCAGACCGAGTGTGGATAATTTTTTGGGAAATGTAAATGTGTTTGGGAATTTGGTGGGAGGAGGATAAGGAAGTGTTTCTGTGTAGTTCTCATTCTCCTTGTTTTTTTCCCTGTGTGTGTGTAGGTTAGTAATTGTGTGTGTAGTTTAGTAATTGTGTGTGTAGTTTAGTTAATAAACTTCTCTTTATGTTTAAGTTGGAGCCTGCTTTGCTTATTTCCTGGCCACATCTCACAGCAGATATCAGGTAAAAGGTATATTTATGGGGGCCTTGGCTTTGCCAGGCCTTAAACCATAACAGGGGCCCACGGGGCATTTGGCTCGGCTGGGCCGGCCGAGGGCGGCAGTGGCGGAGCCGCGCCGGTGCGAGCCGTGCGGAGCCAAGGGGAGCCGTGCCGGGCTGGCCAAGGGCGGCAGAGGCGGCACGGGCGCTGCTGCGCTGGCGTGGGCGGTGCCGGCTGCTCCGTCCGCTCCGGGCGCGGGCTCGGGCGCCGCCGGTACCCCCGGGCCCGGTGCTGGCCCCGCCGGGCAGGGGCAGCGGGCGGGGCTCTCCAGGGCGGCGCCGGCCCCGCGTGCCGGAGGAGCCGCCGCAGGAGCCGCTTTCCTGTCCGGGGCCGGCAGCGTGGGTTTTAATTTTTGAAAGTTCTTTTAGGTAGTGGTTTTGAAGTAGTTTTTAGGAATTTATTGTGTTGTTTAATTTTGTTTGCAGTTAGTGTATGATATAGGATATGGTCTACTTCTTGAATGTTATGGTTCTTGGTTCACGTGTTTATGATAAAGGGTTTTTAAAATTTATTTTGTTGCTAGATTTTTTTTTGGTGGGGTGTTATGTTTTTAAAGGACTTATTTTTTAGGGTTTACAATGGTTTTTTTTGGTCGTAGCACAAAGTAGAGAGTAGTTTTTAAATTGTGTCGTGGTGGCTTTTATTAGCGTGTGTTTGTGGTGTAGTGTTTATTTTGGTGGGTTTGAGTCACTGTCAGGTAAGTTAATTGGTGATTTTTGTTAGAGATTACTGGTTTTATTTTGGGGTTAATTTGTAATTACTTTCAAGGTTTTAGGGCGATTTACGTTTTTGATATGGGTGTGCTGTATGATGAGAACAATTTATTTGTTTTGTGTGGCATTGATGACAGCGATATTTCTGTATAGAAGACGTTTTTTAATCACAGTAGTTGGGATGGTAGGAGTAGTTGTGTTTTAGTGTTTGTTTTTGAGGTGGTTTGGAGTTTTCTTTTAGGTTGGGGTTTTTTGTTGTCTGATGGAGCTATTCTGACTTTTTAATGATATTGGTGGGAATTTTGTGCTGTTTCTTTTGTTATTTTATTTTTAGGAATTGGATCTTTTCAGTAGGCTTTTTGATTTTGCTTTTTTTGATAGTAAAATTGTTTTTTAGGAGAATTTGGATGATTTTTAAACATATTTTTGTTATGCTTTTTATCTAATTTGGTTCATTGTAGATGTTTTGGAGTTTTATTTTTTATGGATGAATTTATGATAGGTGGTAGGACTGTGTTTTTATTTTTGGAGTGGTTGGTTTTTAGGTGTGAAATAAACAGGGCCAGGAGACTTCTTCTCCTTTTTTTAATGCCTTTATTAAAAGTGATCAGCTCAGGATTGGGCAGCTCGACGGGTCTGCAGCATCCGTTGTCTCTCCCAAGGCGACTCAGAGGAGGAGGATATGCGCAGCTCTGTCCACAAGGGGCAAAGCTGGGGGATCCGGTCCTCGTGGGAGCCTTTAGGGCGTGATGTCCCCGTCAGATGGTGCCCCTCCCACTCAGTCGGCCTGGTCCCACCACCGGGGTCGTCTCTCATGGTCAGGGCGAGAGGGTCCGAAGGTGTTCTGCGTCTCTGCAGGCTCAGCATTCGGCTCCTCACGTCCAGACATCACTCCAGTCTCTCAACTCTTAGGTGGCTCGTTGTTTTTGGGGTTTCTCCGTGGGTTTGGAGTCGGGGTCCCACAAAGCATTCTGGTCTTGGGAGTCACTTTGCATAAACCCCCCCCCCCCCCTCAGGTGTCTTCACTATTCTGGGAAAGGTACAACTTAGCCTCGGGAAGGTCCCCACCCAGGAGAAGGGCCATTAACTCGCCCCAGCCAGGGCTTTTACTAATACAAAAACAACCATTAACGACAACAACCCGTGATTACAATAACAAAACGCGCAGAACTTGGGCAGGGCCAGTGATCTGGCTGCCTCTTTGTAACTTTTTCTCACAAAAAAAATATTAACCGAATTTTTCTTCATAACAGGTGTATTGTATGGTTTTCAAGTGAAAGTAAATCAAGGTTTAGTTAGAGGAATGGAGAAAAATGTGTTGGTAATGTTAATAGTGGTGTGTTATTTTGGTGTTTTGGATTTTAGTTTGTACTGGAGTTTTAATAAGTCTGGTACGGTAGTATTTAATGGTGGATTTATTTAAGGTATGGTAGTTTATAGTTAATTTTTATTTGTTTCACATTTGCGTATAGGTTAAATGGGGTTGTTGAAGGGTGAGTGGGTTTTGTTGAATATTTTTTGGTGTTTTAGTTAATGGAGTATTTTTTGGATGGGAGTTGCAGTATTTGAGTTGTTTGGTGTTGCTGATGGTGTATTGTTGAGGTGGTAATGGGTATTTGTTGGGGTTTTCCTTAAGAAGTTTTATTGTAGATGGTTCTAGATAGTTGAGGTCAGGTGTTTAATTGTTTTATGTTTTTTAGCTTTATATTAGTTATTTTAAATGTTTGAATTTTTGGGATGTTTTAAGTATTTCTTTTGGAGGAAGTTCATATTTAGAATATATGAATTTTTGGGTTAAAACAGAATTTTAAAATTTTATTTTTAATTAGGTTTTTTAGGTTTTATTACAGTTCAATTTTGTGATATTTGTGTTAGGTAAGTAATAGAAATAGGTTTTGTTTTATATGTTGTGATGAGGGTAGTGTGTATTGCATACTGGTGTTCACTAAGGTTTTATATTTTTGTGGTTCTGACGTGTTAGGTTAATGACTTTATACAGTTTACAAGACATGTTTTTTCTGTTTTATTTGGTTAGAGGCAGGGCTTTTTTAGTTTTAGCGGGTTTTTTTTGCATAATTTTAGAGGTTTAATTAAAGAGATTGAACTCTTTGTTGTGGGCTCTTTGTTATTGAATTTGATTGTTTGGTTATGGGTAATTGGAGTTGACTAGTTTTGGTAAAGTTTTTGGGTTTTGTTTTCTCTTTAAATTTCTGTATTTGTGTGGTTAGGGTATTAGAATATGATCCCAATATTACCCGGTGGAACATGCCTGGGCTCCTCTGACCCTTGCTGGGCCAAAGGCAGCAGCTGTGGTGTTTCACCTCAGAGACACCTTTGGCTGGCTGGGTGTTGCAGCCGGGCACTGGAACAAGTCCGGGCAAGGTTAGAAACTCAGTTTACCTCTGGTGGAAAGGCTTCAGGCGATGGTGAAGGCAAAAAGGAGTGGATTCTGATGGAAGGGTATATCCAGAGATTTATTCCATGGTCACAGACATCTGAATCTTGGTAACAGCTCCAACAGAATATTGACCGCATGGTCCTGGCTCACTTTAAGCCCAGGGACAGGGGGAGGGGAAGGGACAGATGAGCACCAACCAGGTGGGAGGAGGAGGGTCTCGGGATAACTGACACTTGGCTACGCCAATGACCCCAGGCCTGAGGGGCATCTTTCAAACTTGGCCAACCACACGACGGCCTTGCTGGAATGTTAAAATTGACTGACAACCCAGCAAGGGGGCGAGGGGGAGGGGGAAGGGAGAGGTATTGCCACACCTGGGAAGGGACTGGGAAGTCTAAAACAGGAAATGAGCTCACACTGCATTAGGGTAATGGTTTTTCTGCTGCACCTCTAAGTATCCAATCTTGTTTGTGTGCTTCAGGCGGCCCACTGGTATTACGCTGAGACCCCCTCAGAAACGGGGCAACAGATCCGGTTCCTCGCTCTCATGGGAGCTCGGGAAGTAGCACAGGGCTCTGTGCTGAAGCCTTGACCTTTTCCATTTGAAGGTGTCCCCCAGGGAGCCTTCAGGAAGGGCCGAGGAGTTGCTGTAAGTTGGGGAAGTAATGAGGGGGAGTCAGGGTCCACTCAAGTTTTAGCAATGCCAAATCACCTTGTCTCTTCTTAACCCAGGCAGTCCCTGTGATGATGGTGTCGGCCCCCGAGCACAGCTGAAGCATGTGGCCCGAGGAGACGGGCATCCTTAGGAGCATGGTGATTAGCCGAGTTGTTGGGTTTTGTCTGCTGTGCAGCTAAGCTCATGCAGTGATGTTTGGTATTCCTGATTGTAGCTTACCAAGGGACCACAGCCCGGTGACTGTGGGAAATTCCCAGCGGGAGAGGCAGCCTTTCTTTGTACCCGATATGAATCCTCATCCCCGGATGTCTGAGAGATAAGTGGAGGGCTATGACCCCCCAGAGGAGATGAAAGTGAGGTGCTGGGAGGGATTTTTGAGTCAGCTTTGGAGGTGAGAATGTGCAAGAGGTGGACCCTTAGGCCACATAAAGGAAAAGTCTCAGAGTGCTGAGGTACTCAGGGCAGAGCAGTGCCAGTGCATGTTGTGTCACTTGTTGTTCATCATGCCTTCTGTGTCTTTTTTGCATCTGGTTTCTTTTGTCTTAGTCCTTTGAGGGGCTTATCAGAAACCCAGATGTCTATCTTTGCATCTTGAATCTCTGTGCTCCTTGGCGCGGTGCTGATTCCTTTGAACCCTTGACTCGGGAGTCTGGACAGGCATCAGTGTAGAATCTGTCTTTAGAAGCATCCAGTCAGATGTCTTTTAAGGCCTTGTTCTGAGCTGTTCTTGACAGCTGTGCGTCGCAATTTTAGCCAATTAGGACTTGTACAAATGCAAAGACAGGCAGAGCATTCTGACTGTAGGATTCCGGGGTGCCCATCTTTGTGGTGCTTGGAATAGGTCATTCAGTTAGCATCTTGTTCCTCCAGGGTTCTCTGAGTCTCATCATCTCGCTATCGGTGTCACCTCAGTCATGTCGTTCCACGTTCTCTCTGTCCTTGCTGGCATTCTTCTCTCTGAGAGCTTTCTCTCCCTGTTGTGTCCCCCCATTTGTCTTGTGCTGTGTCACGGGTGGTGTCTGTGTATTTGGCCCAGAGGTGCTCTGCCCTGCTGCATAGCCTGGTGTAGGTAGAATAGGACAAGTCCCAGGGCCTGGAAATTTGTAATGTAGGGTGTAGTTGGATTCTGGCTGAGATTTGTGGATTGACACAAGATGTCTGGAGCTGTTAAGTTATCCTGCAGTGCTCTGACTTTTGTCCTAACATTCTTTCAGATGCAGACAGATGAAATCTGTGGCAGAGCGCCCCATCCTGGGTGAAGGGGTTCCCACGAGAAGGTTGGTCATCATTTGTCTTTGCAGGGGAAGTTTAAATGGTGACTGTGGTACAGCACTGTTCTTTGTCTTTATTGTTAGGAAGGAAAGCTGGATATGTGTAGTAAATGTCAATGAAGTGAGATGAGCGGCAACTGGTGGCAGCAAGCAGTTGTTCTTGCTCAGGTCTCAATTTCTGGTTAAACTCTAAGCATACTGTTGGTTCATTTATTTTAGGCAGTCAACTTGCAAAATGTCTTTACCCAGGATGCTGGAGACCAGGTGGCTGCAAGGTTAAGGTATACTTGTAGCATAATTCACTCGCATCAAGGAGGTTGTATTTTCACAGAATCTAGGAATGCATTTTTGCTTTGTTTCTTTGCAGGTGCTGCCACTGCCATAGAGTTTTGGTATCAGATCAGAGGTGACCTTTGGTGCTCTAAGGACTTGCAGGGTCCTAGTTGCTGGAAACTTTAGTTTTGGAGAAATCCAGTGGAGTTTCATAATTTTTAGGTTGGAACCTGATTACTGGCCAGTGTGAGAGGCCACCAGAGGAGACCATTTTCCGTAGAAAAAAGGGAATTCTTTTCCCCAGGGTCTGGGTATAAGCTCAGAGGCGGCATTTGGTCTGCTTAGGGCATGCACGATCCTAGTTTCTGTCAACCTCGGATTTGGGGAAATCCAAAAAATTTGCAAAATTTAGGATAGCAACCTATTATTGCCAGTGCAAGAGGCCACAAAGGGAGACCATTTTCCATTGAAAAAAGAAGTCCTTTCCCCAGAGTCTGGGTATCAGATTAAAGGTGGGCTTTGGGGCTCTAAGGACTTGCAGGGTCCTGGTTGCGGCAGCTTTACTTTTGGAGAAATCCAGCAAAGTATGCCAATTTCTAGCGTGGCACCTCCCTGTCAGTCATGGCGACTGGCCACAAACAGAGTCCATTTTCCATGGAAAAAATAAGTCCTTTTCCCAGGGTCTGGGGATCAGTTGAAAGGTGGCATTTGGGGCTCTAAGGACTTGGAGGGTCCTGGTGGCTGGCAGCTTTAGTGTTGGAGAAATCCAGTAAGGTTCGCAAACTTCTGGTTTGGCACTGCCCAGTCGGCCAGGGCCAGTCTTAGTGCCCAAAAACAGAGGCCATTTTCCATGGGAAAAAAAAGCCTTTTCCTCAGGGCTTGTGTATCAGAGCAGAAGTGGCTTTTGGGACTTTAAGGACTTGCAGGGTCCTACTTGCTGACAGCTTTAGTTCTGGAGAAATCCAGCAAAGTTTGCCAACCTCTACCTTGGCACTGGCCTGTTGGCCAAATCGAGTGGCCACAAACAGAGGCCATTTTCCATGGGAAAAAGAAGTCATTACCCCAGGGTCTGGATATCTGATTAAAGACGGCCCTTGGGGCTCTAAGGAGTTGCAGGGTCCTTGTTGCTGCCACCTTTCATTTTGGAGAAATCCAGCAAAGATTGCCAATCTCTTGCTTGGCACCGCACTGTCGGCCTAGGCGAGTGTCTGGAAACGGAGTCTTTTTCCTTGGGAAAAAGAAGTCATTTCACCAGGGTCTGGGGATCCGATTAAACGTGGTGTTTGGGGCTCTAAGGACTTGCAAGGTCCCAGTTCCTGACAGCTTTACTTTTGGAGAAATCCAGCAAAGATTGCCAATCTCTAACTTGGATCCCTGTTGCCCAGGGCAAATGGCCACAAAAGAAAGCCATTTTCCATGGCAAAAACAAGTAATTTCCCCAGGGTCTGGGGGTCAGATGAAAGGTGGCCTTTGGGGCTCTAAGGACTTGCAGGGTCCTACTTGCTGGCAGCTTTAGTTTTGGAGAAATCCAGCAAGGCTTGCCAATAAATAACCTGGCACCACCCTCTTTGCCAGGGGGAGTGGCTGCAAACGGAGGCATTTTTCCGTGGGAAAAAAAAATCATTTCCCCAGGGTCTGGGAATCATTTGAAAGGTGACTTTTGGGGCTCTAAGGATAGGGTCCTAGTTGCTGGCAGCTTTAGTTTTGGAGAAATCCAACAAAGTTTGCCAATTTCTAATCAGGCGCCACCATGTCGGTCAGGATGAGATGCTGCAAACGGTGTACATTTTCTGTGGGAAAAAAGGAGTAATTTCCCCAGGGTCTGGGGATCAGATGAAAGGTGTCATTTGAGGCTTTATGGCCTTGCAGGGTCCTAGTTGCCGGCAGCTTTAGTTTTGGAGAAATCCAGCAAACTTTGCCCATTTCTAACCTGGCACCGCCCTATTGGCAAGGGTGAGGGACTGCAAACGGAGCCCATTTTCCATGGGAAAAAGGATTCCTCTCCCCAGGATTCTGGTATCAGATGAATGATGTAACTGGGACTCTAAGAATGTGCAAGGTCCTTGTTGCTGGCAACTTCAGTTTTGGAGAAACCCAGCAAATTTTCCAAATTTTTACCCAGGCACCTCCCTGTTGGTCAGGGTGAGATGCTGCAAACAGAGGCCATTTTCCATGGGAAAAGACGTCATTTCCCCAGAGTCTGAGTATCAGAAGAAAGGTGGCCTTTAGGGCTCTATAGTCTTGCAGGGTCCTAGTTGCAAGCAGCTTTAGATTTGGATAAATCCAGGAAAGTTTTCCAATTTTGAGCTTGGCACCGCCCTGTTGGACAGGGCAAGTGGCCACAAACAGTGGCAATTTCCCATGGGAAAATTAAGTCATTTCCCCAGGGTCTGGGGATCAGTTAAAAGGTGACATTTGGGGCTCTATGGACTTGCAGGGTCCTAGTTGCTGGCAGCTTTAGTTTTGGAGAAATACACCAATGTTTGCCCATTTCTAAACTGGTGCTGCCCTGTCGGCCGGAGTGAGTGGTCTCAGACGGAGGACATTTTCCATGTGGAGAAGAAGTCCTTTCCTCAGGGTCTGGGGATCAGTTGAAAGGTGACTTTTAAGGCTCTAAAATCTTTCATGGTCCTAGTTGCTGGCAGCTTTAGTTTCGGAGAAATCCATCAAGGTTTTCCAATTTCGTGCTTGGCAAAACCCTGTCAGACAGGGCTAGTGGCCCAAACAGAGGCATTTTTTCCGTGGGAAAAGGAAGTCCTTTCCTCAGGGTCTGGGTATCAGTTGAAATGTGACGTTTAGGCCTCTACAACCTTGCAGGGTCCTAGTTGCTAGCAGCTTTAGTTCTGAAGAAACCCAGGAAAGTTTCCCAATTTTTACCCAGGCACCTCCCTGTTGGTCAGGGCGAGATGCGAGATGCTGCAAACGGAAGCCATTTTCTGTGTGGAAAAGATATCATTTCCCTAGAGTCTGGGTATCAGATGAAAGGTGGGCTTTGGGGCTCTATAGCCTTGCAGAGTCCCAGTTGCTGGCAGCTTTAATTTTGGAGAAATTCATCAAGGTTTCCCATTTCTAGCTTGGCCTCGCCCTGTTGGGCAGGGTGAGTGGCCACAAACAGACGCCGTTTTCCAGGGAAAAAAGCAGTTATTTCCCCAGGGTCTGGGGATCAGATGAAAGGAGACTTTTGGGGCTGTATAGCCTTGCAGGGTCCTAGTTGCTGGCAGCTTTAGTTTTTGAGAAACCCAGAAAAGTTGGCCAAGTTCTAACCAGGAGACGCCCTGTCAGCCAAGACAAGAGACCTCAAATGGAAGACATTTTCCAAGGGAAAAAGAAGACATTTCCTCAGGGTGTGCATATCAGATGAAAGGTGGCGTTTGGGGCTGTATGGACTTGCTGTGTCCTTGCTGCTGACAGCTTTAGTTATAGAGAAACCCACTAAAGTTTATCGGTTTCTCGCTTGGCACTTCTCTGTCAACCTGGGTGAGTGGCCACAAAACGGAGGCATTTTTCTGTGGGAAAAAGAAGACATTTCTCCAGGGTCTGGGGATCAGATGAAAGGTGGCCTTTGGGGTCGATAGCCTTGCATGGTCCTAGTTGCTGGCAGCTTTAGTTCTGGAGAAATACACCAAAGTTTCCCAATTTCTAAACTGGCACCACCATCTTGACCATAGCGAGTGGCCTCAAATGGAGGCCATTTTCCATGGGAAAAAGAAGGCAATTCTCCAGAATCTGGGTATCACTTGGAATGTGATGTTTTGAGCTGTTTGGACTTGCAGGGTCCTAGTTGCTGGAAGCTTTTGTTTTAGAGAAATCTAGCAAAGTTTGCCCATTCCTAGCTTGGCACTGCTCTGTCACGTTGGGCATGTGGGCGCAAAACGGGGCGATTTTCCGTTGGAAAAAGAAATCATTTCCCCAGGGTCTGGAGATCAGCTGCAAGTTGGCCTTTGGGGCTCTAAGGACTTGCACCGTCCTAGTTGCTAGCAGCTTTAGTTTTGGAGAAATCTAGCAAAGTTTACCCATATTGAGCTTGGCGCCTGCCTGTCAGCCAGAGCAAGATGCCGCAAATGGAGGCCATTTTCCTTGGGAAAAAGAAGTCATTTCCCCAAGGTCTGGGGATCAGTAGAATTTTGACTTTTGGGTCTCTATACATTTGTGGAGTCCTAGTTGCTGGCATCTTATTTTTGTAGAAATCCAGTAATGTTAGCCAATTTGGAGAATGCACCACCCTGTTGGATATGCACCTTTAAAGAATGACCACAGCAAATGTGTGAAAGGAACTACGACGAGAAAAAGAATAGAAAAGAAGGGGAGAAAGAGAGAGGGAGTATAGCTACCAAAGGTGGAGAGATGCAGTCCTCGTTGTCCAGCCGATGGACTTTGCCTAGTGATGTCAGGAATATCTCAAAGTCCTGCTTAACTCAAGGTTCTATTATAGTCCACTGCTGAGGGGGAAAACAGATCTTGAAATGGCTGAGGCGGAACAGAGATAATCAAGAAGTCTACTGAAATTGCTGAGGGGAAAAAAGGTATTGAAGATGAGTACAGACAGTCCATATTCTCAGCAGGATAAGTCAGTATCAGCAGTGAGTGGGACCCATTGTTTCAGGACTGCTTTCTATGGGAAACCAGGCTAGGTCCAGTGAACACATCTGTAGGCAACATTTAGCAGGCATCCTGCTTCAGTCAGGCCAGCGCCCCTGGATCAGAATTACGGAGGTTCCAGTCTCAGTCCTCGGCAGAGGGGTTTCAATCTTTGGCCCTCATGGTGGTAGTGGAGCAGATAAAGAATTTTCCATGGGGGGCTACCGAAGTTGCCCCAGCAAGTTCATCTGGTCAAGAGGGGGGAAAATTCCTGGTCTATTGTTGCGAAGCAGGTGCAAGCATATAGGCCGCGTCGCCCTTTGTCAGGCCCTGCTAGAAGCAGTCACTGTAGACACAGCTGTGAACAATCACTTGGCAGGCCAGAATTCTGCTCAGAGGCCTCAGGAGTTTTGGTGTTCATCCACCACCAGCAGGCCAGAATTCCCATCGGGGTTCTCAAGGTCCCGATGTCTGTCCTGTGGATGGTCATGAGGCAAATAAGGGAACTTCAGACCGTCTTTCGCATCACTCGATGACTCACTACAGTCTTCAAAGGGTCTTCATCAGCAGTGTTCCATAGTATCGGTGTGAAGTCTTTAGGACTTGTTGTACATTGGTTCCATATCCCAGAAAGCAGAGACAGTACATCAGAGAGAGAGAGAGAAGGGAAGGAAAAGAAAAGATAGAAAAAAGGAGGGGAAAGGAAACATTAAACTAATATAATTAATGTTGATTTAAACAATATTATTTTAAAACAATTTTTTCAATTGTTCAAAATAAATCGCAAATAATCAAAGGCAATAAAGCAATAAACAAATCAAGAACAGTTTATTTAAAATAATTTTTTCAAAACAATTCACCAAAAGTCAAAAGTAATTTTCATATAATCACAAAAGAAAATTGAAGATTATTTCAAAACACATACTCTTATTTATAATCTCCTTGTGTCAATAGTCTTGGAGATGTCCACAGTGAAAAGGACGTCAGCCAAGTTGTGTGCATTAATTACAGGCATCAATTTTCTTAACTGTTTCATCATTCTCCAATTCGTAATGAGTAAGATTGCTGATTAAAAAACCCTAATCAAAACTCAACTCCAAAGGACAATGATGGAACGACACATATTGTTCAGGACACTTGTGGCAGTAGGTGACCAGCCAAAACGATTATCCCATCACCTGTGTTCAGCATCTTTTTTTACTGTCTCTACGACACAGTGTATTTCTTTCACACTGTGGTGAACAGTTACCAGGGTAACTGATGAAGTCCCGATGAAGCAACAATTGATTTACCAAGGTAATGTTCATCCCAATGGGAGTAGGTAAATGTCCTGGCTTAGGGCAAATTTGGGAGAAAACCTCCAAAAGGGGGCCCCTCCAGAAAGCAAACCCACACGGCACCTCCCCCCAGCCGGGTTGGGAAGGATTCCTTGGAGACAAGTGGAAAGAACCTGCTTATTTAACAGGCAAAGCACTCCCCAGCACACAAAAGGAACAATACCAGATGACACCACTCTTTCACCGCTCTGAAAAAGATGACAACTTCAGAAAGTCTCTCTTGGGGCTGGGTGCTCTGTAATCAGTCCATTCTGTCCTGGGGTAGCTGCTGCAGGGCACAAGGTGCAAACTCTCAGCATTTCCCAGGTCCCAGTCTGGAGCAGGCTCGAGTAGGTCCAAAAAAGGGAAAGGAGAAGCAGTCCAGGGAAAATTTGGACTGCTTAGCTAAACTAACTAATGAGCAGAAGCAAAAAGCAAGAGTAAAGCATGAGCAAAGCAGAAGCAAGAGCAAAGCGAAAAGCAAAGCAAAAAACAAAAGCAGCACCATGTACTGCCCTGTCTCTGTGTCCTGCCAGCTGTGGGAGAGTGGCTGATAGCAAAACCAAAACAAAACTTTCGCTCTTCAGAGCCAGTCTTGAAGGCACAGAACATGATATCCAGCATAAACAGAACACATGCATGAGGATACATCAGACCTTTGATGCTTACACATTTCCTTTCTATCTCATGTCTGTGTGGTTTAATGTACAGACAATGGCAATAACATCCAATGAACAGTGATATTTGCATATCATTCTCACCCCACTATCAGATCTCCCTGAGGTACACATCATGTTGTTCCATCTCTTTGCATTATCCACCATGTGCAGCCGAGTCCCTGAGCACAGACAACCCCATGAATGGGTTTGTCTGTACTCGAGGCAGACTTGATCCACACGGTCTTCCCTAACAAACCTCTGATATGTACCACTGGAATTTTATCTTCATCTATTATATTCAGGGACTCAGACAGGGCAGGACCTTCTCGGTTGGTGGAACCTTGGCTGTTAACTAACCAGGTGGCCTTTGCTAAATGCTGCTCCCAATTTTTGAAAGATCCCCACCCAAGGCTTTCAACTGGGTTTTTAGTAGTCCATTGTAGCTCTCTACTTTTCCTGCTGCTGGTGGGTGGTAGGGAGTAGAGTACACCCACTCAATGCCATGTTCCCTAGCTCAGGTGTTGATAAGGCTGTTCTTGAAATGAGTCCTGTTGTCTGACTCAATCCTCTCAGGGGTACCATGTCTCCACAGAACTTGCTTTTCAAGGCCCAGGATGGTGTTCTGGGCAGTAGCATGAGACACAGGTTTCCAACCATCCTGTGGTGGCTTCCACCATGGTCAGCACGTAGCGCTTGCCTTGACATGTCTGGGGCAGCGTGATCTAGTCAATCTATCAGGCCTCCCCATACTTGTACTTGGACCACTACCCACCATACCATAGGGGCTTCACTCGCTTGGCCTGCTTGATGGCAGCACACGTCTCACAGTCATGGATAACCTGAGCAATACTGTCCATAGTTAGATCCACCCCTTGGTCTCGTGCCCACTTACAGGTGGCATCCCTGCCCTGATGGCCTAAAGGCATCATGGGCCCATTGAGATAGGGATATCTCTTGCTTCTGTTCCCAATCTAGGTCTACCTTGGACACCCTTATCTTTGCAGCCTAGTCTACCTGTTCATTGTTTTGGTGTTCCTCATTACCTCTACTCTTGGGGACATGGGCATCTACATGGCGGACCTTCACAGGTAGCCTCTGTACACTGGTAGCAATGTCTTTCCACTCATCAGCAGCCCAAATTGGATTTCCTCTACACTGCCAGTTGGACTCTTTCCACCTCTCCAGCCAGGCCCACAGAGCATTGGCTACCATCCATGAATCAGTGTAGAAGTAGAGCTTTGGCCACTTCTCTCTTTCTGCAAAGTCCAGGGCCAGCTAAACAGCTTTGAGTTCAGCAAGTTGGCTTGATCCACCTTCTCCTTCAGAGGCCTCTGCAGCCTGTTGTGTGGGGCTCCATACAACTGCTTTCCACTTCCGGTTCATCCCTACGATGTGACAGGAGCTGACAGTGACAAGAGTGTAGCGCATTTCCTCTGGTGGCAGTTGGTTATATGGAGGAGCCTCTTGAGCCCGTGTCACTGGTTCTTGTTCTTCATCTGTGACAGCAAAATTTTCACTTTCGGGCCAATTTTAATTATCACCAAAATCCCAGGGTGATTCAGTTTACCTATATGGGCGCGCTGAGTGATAAGAGCAATCCACTTGCTCCGTGTAGCACTGGTGGCATGGTGAGCGGAAGGAACCTTGCCTTTGGACATCCACCCCAGCACTGGTAGTCGGGATGCCAGGAGGAGTTGCACTTGTGTACCAATCACCTCTGAGGTGGCTTGGACTCCTTCATCAGGCAGCCAAGATTTCTTTCTCTGTTGGAGTGTAGTTGGATTCAGAGCCTCTGTAGCTTTGACTCCAAAATCCCAGTGGTCGACCTCGAGTCTCCCCAGGCACCTCCTCCCAAAGGCTCCAGGACAAGCCATGGTTCCCAGCTGCAGAGTGGAGCACATTCTTCACCTCTGGTCCCATCCTGACTGGGCCAAGGGCTACTGCTTGAGCGATCTCCTGCTTGATCTGGGCAAAGGCTTGTTGCTGCTCAGGGCCCCAGTGGACATTGTTCTTCTCATGGGTGACCAGGTAAAGAGGGCTCACGATCTGACTGTACTCACTGTGCATTCTCCAAAAGCCTATGGCACCTAGGAAAGCTTGTGTCTCCTTCTTATTGGTTGGTGTCACTACAGAGGGCGCCATCCCAAATTCCTACTTGAGTCCCTTTGGGTCTTTGAAATACCCACTTTGGAGGTAATCTATGCCCAAAATACATGGAGCCTTTGGGCCAGTCCCACTAGGATGTTTCTTCCACTCATTTCCAGTCAGGCTCACATCAGCTTCCACCAAAGTGAAATCCTGGGATCCCCCTGTTATACCAGCCATAGAAACAGATTCTGTCCCCACATGTCTCAATGGATTTAATGTGCATTGTACACCATATTGACCAAAGCCTTATATTCTTGTGGTTCTGGTGTGCGAGGCCAATGAATCCACACAGTCCAGAAAACACGATTTTCCCTAGCCTCTACCTGGCTAGAGGCAGGGCCCCTCTAAGCCTGGCTATCCTTCTTCTCTAGGACATATGTCTTGGATGTTCCTTCAAAGAGATTGGACATGTCATCATCAGCATCACACCTGGCAGTTCGGCTACGGGGCAACTGGAGCTGCTTTCCTTTTGGTGGAACTTCCTCTCTGAGCCCTGTCTTCCTCCAATTCACGCACCCGTTGTGCCAGAGCAACAGTAGGTTTTCCATCCCATCTCCTCATGTTTTCTCCACAATCACGCAGGAAGAACCACAGCTCAGCTTGTGGGGTGTACCTTCTCTCGCCATCTGGGAAACGTCTGCATTGGGTACCAGAACCTCTGATCTGCACTGCTGAGATTGGAGAAGGCCTTCTTTAATCTCCTCTCTGAGCTTCTTATGATTCTCCTCTATCTTGTCCTCTAATTTCTACAGACGTGTTTCCACTACTGCAATTCTGGCATGTGTTGGGCCATGTACTGCATCTGCATATGCTTGGAACTTCTTTGCCATATCAAGCACGGTCTCATCCCTCTCATCCCTCTTCATTATGGCTAAAGCAGAAGCACATTCATGTGGCCCAAGTCGTACAAGTTTCTGCCACATCACAGGCGTGCATGGCACCAAGTCTGGATTCCTAGTTGTTACATCTTCTGAGAAGACAATCTCTGCCACTGCCATTTCCCTCAGGTGTTGGATCCCTTGTTCTATGGTCGTCCACTGGATTTGCTGCATATAGAGAGCATCTGCAGACAGGTATCTTTGTGCTACATTTTCCAGGACCCGTGCCCAGAGGCTGTGAGGGTTAGCCCCCTCCATCATTCCTTGGTTGATGACAGAATCCTGTGACAAGGATCCTAAATGCCATCCAGAATTGTAGCGTCACCTGCAGCATCCTAGAGATGGACTAACCAACTAATTATGGATTCATCAGGTCATCGAGTGTAATCCTTCTGTAGGCCATGAAGGTCCTTCAGCAAAAAGGACTCAATATTTGCGTCTGATCTTGTGCCTGCTGCTTTGACTCTTGATTTTATGTCAGGAAGCATTCAGGGTCCTTCTCCTGCATCATCATCATCCACTGGTTGATCGGTCTTGTTCGTACACTTTCCACTTCTAGTGCTGGTAACAACAGCCATTGGTTGAGGCTTATTGTCTGGTTTAGCTGCTGGCTTAGGCTCACTATCTAGTTTGGCTGCTGGCTTCAAGCCTGGGGTGTTGGCTGTAGCCTGACTGGGATAGCTGCTGATTTATCTCCCTGCCCCCCTGCCTCTGTCTGCTGCCCAACAGTATCTAGCAGTGTGCGATAAGCGCAAGCCAGGCCCAGCTCACTGCAATGATCTTTTCCACCTTAGGGTCATCCTGCTACTTCTCTTTCAGGTATTTTCCCACCTCAGCTGGGTTCTGAATTTGTTCATGGGGAAAGTCCCAGACTATAAGATCAGAGAATTCCTTCAGGATTTGGCCCATATCCTCCCATTTCCCACACCACTCAGGATTTTCCATACCTGGGTCAACTCCTGGGTCAGGAGTCTCATCAGCTTGTCTAGAAATCTCAGCCCTCATTCTAGAGAAGCTGCAGACTGTGTAGAGGAAACTTACCAGATTGAATACCAGAAAGATGGTCTCTTTAACATTCAGGGGAAACTGAACATTCTCCAATAGTGATGTAAGAGATTCAGAGGAGAAGAAGGAAAGCAAAGGCTGAAAAACCTCATTCCCTGCTCCTCCTCTAACAAACTGGGTGCATAACCATAGCCACAAACCAAATACCTGGAACAGACCCCAGCATGTTTATAAACTCACAAATCATTACTACTATAAACTTTTTGCAAATCACTACCACCAAGAACAGCAGGAGAGCTATTCTGGTCACTGCCCCTCTGCTGTAAAAACTACCAATTAGGGACAATACTAGAGCCCTTTCTGGATAAGAAAATAAACCTAGGGACCATAGAGGTATTAAGATCTCAAAAAAAAACCTAGGGACCAGAAATGCATGCAAGCCTTCACCCCAAGAGACATTATGAATTCAAAAAGCATGGCTATGAACTGCTTTATACGAACACAGAGTAATGGCAATGCACTCAGAACAGGGTTTTTTCCATCTGTCTCGAGCCCCACACGTTGGGTGCTAAATTTTGTCCTGGTTTAGGGCAAATTTGGGAGAAAACTCCCAATGGGGGGCCCCCCCAGAAAGCCAACTCACATGGCCCCTCCCCACAACCAGTTCGGGAAAATTTCCTCGGAGAGAAGTGGGAAAAAAACCTGTTTATTAAACAGGCAAAGCACTCCCCAGCACAAAAAATGAACAATACCATGTGACAAAACTCATTCTCCGCTCTGAAAAGATGACTAATTCAGAAAGCACCTGTGGGTGCTTGCTCTGTTATCAATCCCTCCGGCACTGGGAAAGGCTGCTGCCTAGAGTAGGCCCCCATAGGCCATAAAGTGCAAGCTCTTGGTGCACCCCAGGTCCCAGTCCAGAGCAGGTTTGAACAGATCCAAGAAAAGGGAAAGAAAAAAAGACAGTCCAGGGAAAATTCTGCCTCAGCCAGCTAAACCAACAAAAAAGCAAAGGAGTGCTCTGTTCTGCTCTGTCAGTGCCTGGACAGCACAGTGAAGTGTAGAATGTGGAGCAGTGTTGCTTTTCGAGGAGTGAGTACAGCTTCTGATAACAAACTCGGTACTACTTCTTCTTCCCACCTCTGCTCTCAGAAGCAGTCTTGAAGTCAGACAATATAATACACAGCATTAACAGAACAGATAACTGGGGATACAAACATCATAAAGTCACCCTAGGACACTTCTCTCTTGAGATATGTCACCAGACTATGCTAGGACAAAGTTTTGGTACTGCTAATTAAAACTTGAGTATCACAGTGAAGTTGAGGAGGAAACACAGCTCACTACAGTTACCTTGTGGCATGCCAATACTTCCTTGTAACGACAAGTGGTGGCTTTGCCAGGCAACACAAAAGAGAAGGAGGCAAGGCAATAAGACTCCTAGAAGGAGAAGTAAATGAAAGATTGGAGCTGGACAAATGGGAAGGAAAAGAAGGATAGGTGAGCAAGTCAATGCAAGGCATTGGGTTGGTATCAAGGGCAAAGGGAGTATTGGGATTTTAGCTGACTAGAGACTGGAAAAGTACTGGACTCAGGCTAATTCCAAGTCCTGCACCTGCAAGATAGCGTGTCCTTGGGCCTAGCTGTAGTATGATAACAAATAGTGAAAGAGACATGAGAAAAGAGAGATGTAACCCCTAAGGAATGGGGAAGAGCTGATGTTGTGGTGTGGCCAATGGACGGTGTAAATTACAGAATATTCATGAGCTTATTACTTGCTGTATAAGTGTCTGATGCTCTCTTCAATAAACGGAGCTTGCTGAACACTCATATTGAGGGTCTCGAGCCTTCCCTGCACTGAGACAAATGGCCTACTGCAACAAATGGCGCCATGAACAGGGACCTAAAGGAAGTTTGAACTTGAGAGCCACGGTCCGGTGCAGTATTTCGGTGTCAGTCCCGACGCAGCCCAGGAGGCACAAAAAGCGAGCCCTGCCTCAGGCGACTCTATATAGGAGACCTGGAGAAAGGTGAAAGGGCAGGCTTTGGTGCCCTGGCGACCTCATAGGAGAGTCCAGCTGACTGAACGCTGCCGACGTCCTGGAAAGGCTGCAGTGCGCTGAATATCAGGTTAAAAGGTAATACAGAGACAAGCGGCATATAATCCTTTTAAATGCTTTTTAGAAAAGCAGGGACTATAGACTGTCGACTTGGGAAGAGAATTCCCGAGATTGCTGCATATAGAGTTGCAAAAACGTGTGTTGTGGTGCTGGCGCTGCAAGTACACACACAATAAATCAGTGACCCTGCTGTGATGGCGGCAGCAGCTGTGGCTTGGGGCGCCTGCAGGGCCGTGCCACTCCAAACTTGGCATGGGCGCTGCGCCATGGGGAGCAGCTGTGGCAGGCGGCTTGCCTGAGGCGGCAGTGGTGGCTCCAAGCGGCGGCGGGCACAGGCGGCTCGCCTGAGGTGGCAGCGGCGGGGGGAGCTGAGTGCCGCCGTGGGGGGAGTGACCCGCGCCGCCACGGATGCTGCGCTGCGAGTCCGGTGCACGCAGTGATTCAGCCTACAGCACGTCTCGCAAAACAAGAAGCCCAGCATGGGGGGTTCGCCCGCTCTGACCCAAGCGGCACAGGACTAGAGCGCTTTTCCAGCGCAAGCACTTCTCTCTCCGCCCCGCGGCCGGCAGGGGCCTTAGTTTCAACTTGGCAACCTAAACAAACTGTACCTTAACAGACTCCAAGCATTGCTGGGCGGCTCAGCCGGCGCCGCCACGGACAGTGTCTCCAGCACGCAAGGCTTGCTGCTGCCGGCCGGCACTCGGCGGCAGAGACAACTCGAGAGTCCACGTGAGCCCAGCTTTTCCGGCGCACGAAGCAGTTAAGAGACCAGTGATGATAAATAAGCAACACCAAGGAGCATTACTATCAAGATGCTCCTCACCTAAGTTAAAAAGACTTTTTGTTCTTCCTGGCAGAGACTGTGAAAGAGAAATCAGCGTGGTGAATGCGTTGGGCCAAATTTCGGCCGATTTGGCTTAGCATCCATTATGCTGCCTTAAAATCACCTGTATTAACATAGACTTTAAACATTAGAAGCCGAGATAACTCAGTCAGTGGAAGATCAATCTCTGATATTGTATTTTGAAAAATTTAAAAATGTTAAAGATGTGTTAAAACCATTGTATAAGTAAGATGTAATAAGTGTACTTTTTATATTCTTTGGGCTTTGCTTGGATGTGGTAGATGTAAAAAGCAAGCACTGAATTCAAAAGAATTTTTCCACAGGTATACCTTGAACAAACTGTCACAGGCATCTTTTGTGAAAAGTCCTTTCTTTGGGATTTTTCCTTCTGGGAAGCTGAGGCCCCAGAAAAGGAATGTAAACAATGGTTATCTGCTGCTGTGGCATGCAACAGGTGCACCTGTGATTGGCCCATGTTGGATGTTTACCATTAAGGGCCAATCAAAGGCCGAGCTCTCTCTGGGACAGAATCAGAGAGAGCTCCTTTGTTTATTCATTCCTATTCTATTCTTAGCTTAGCAAGCTTCTGAACTTTTCTCTCTATTCCTATTAGCATAGTTATAATGTAATATATATAATAAAATAATAAATCAAGCCTTCTGAACATGGAGTCTGGATTCTCGCCTCTCTCTTCACCCTGCAACCCTTGCAAGCCCAGTAACAAACCTCCTTATATTTAGGTGCATTCAAATGTAAAAATGCTGTAGCAAACACACAAAGAAAGTTGTTTTAGCTTAGTATTTTAGAGTTAGGCCTGTAAGTTATAGTAAATTCTATATTCTATTATATTTCTATAGTAAGTTCTATCTGTTGCTAAGTAGTTAAATTGTCTATTAAGTGTCATTAAATGTCAAATACCATTAAAGTTAAGTGTTTTTAAGCTTCATTTCTGTTAAGTTTAAGTGTTATTAAGTTTAAGTGAAGTTAGATTCTGTTACATTTAAATTATATTAGGTTTAAGTTATGTAGAATTTAAAGTTGGTTGAGTTCTGTTAAGGTTAAGTTCTGTTAAATTTAAGTGATTTTACATGTAAGTTCTGTTGATTTGAAAATCTGTTAAGTTTAAGTTCTGTTAAGGTTAAGTTCTGTTAAGGTTAAGGTCTGTTAAACTTAAGTTCTGCTAAGTTAAAGTTCTGTTGAGTTTAATTTCTGTTAAGTTTAAGTAAAGATAGGTTTAAGTGATGTTAAGTTCTGTTCTGTTAGGTTTAAATATTTTAAGTGTTTTAAGTGCTATTAAGTTTAAGTGATATTAGATTTCTGCTAGACATTTATTTTATGACTTGTATGCAAGGTGTTGTCGTGAACATCAGAGAAACTCTAGTTAGAAGAGACAATCAGAGGCATTTGTGAGTGGAGCCATTCCTGTTTGAAGTGCATCTGCTGTTTGAGAATGGAAAGCAAACTTATCAGACAATCGATGCAGATGAAACCTGCGCACATGTTGCTCCTTTAGCTTATTTTTGTAGGTTGTATTAGCACACCTGAGTTTTATTTGAGCCTTGTAGCAGTAGAGAATCCTTCTTGTATCTGTTGTGTGGCATATCCTATAAATAGTGATAACCTTTTCAGTTTGTCTCCCTGGCTTAGATCCCTTGCAAGAGAGAAACCTTGCTAGCTGAGAATACTGCTTGTAATGTAATAGTTGTTGGAATTGCCTATTTTTGTATTGCAAAGAGTGCGACGCAGCTAGCCATAGAACTTTGCTTGTTCCAAAAGAAAACGGGGGAAATGTTGGGATTTTAGCTGACTAGAGACTGGAAAAGTACTGGACTCAGGCTAATTCCAAGTCCTGCACCTGCAAGATAGCGTGTCCTTGGGCCTAGCTGTAGTATGATAACAAATAGTGAAAGAGACATGAGAAAAGAGAGATGTAACCCCTAAGGAATGGGGCAGAGCTGATGTTGTGGTGTGGCCAATGGATGGTGTAAATTACAGAATATTCATGAGCTTATTACTTGCTGTATAAGTGTCTGATGCTCTCTTCAATAAACGGAGCTTGCTGAACACTCATATTGAGGATCTCGAGCCTTCCCTGCACTGAGACAAATGGCCTACTGCAACAGGGGAGGACATGCATGGGTCAGGAAGGCAAAGAATGGAATGGTCAGCAATGACAAGGAAACGCAAGATTGGGTAGGAAAGGCAAGGCAATGTGGGGGAGGGATAGGCAACACAATGGGTATCTTATCAGGAAATGTCTGTGCACAGTGAGACAGAGTAGAGATCCATTCTGAATTAGGTGAAGTGTCTAGGAGAGGTGAAAAGTCTGGGAGGCCAAAGTTGAAGGAAAAGTCGGATGCCGGAGACAGCAAGATGACAGAGAAAGAAAAACAGAAATGACCACAAGGTCAATTTGCCCCCGACCTAGGAATTCCTTTGATAAAGAAGAACTGGCGATAAATGTCACGCAAAATGAATATGTATGAACCTATTGTGAAACTGTATGCATATGCATTTGGAAGGGGGATAAAAGGAGACCTGATGTCTTCAGGGGTACGCATGCCTTTTGGGGAGGCTTGCGTCTGGCGCGCGTCATAATAAAGGCATACTGGGCCTTACAACTTTTATACAGTTGTGAGGTTTCTTCTTTTCTCTGCAAAACATTTTGACGAGCCAGCCAGGAAGTTCTCTGTCCCCGCAGGGGCAGGGGGGATAGACGGACCTCCAAGGCGTGCCCTAGGATTTTTTTTCCTGGTGGGGCTCCGCTCGTCTCGCTTGCCACCTGCGGAGACAGCCAACGACCTGCTGGCCTGCGGAGGAAGATACGGTATGTACTGAGGGGCCCCTGGGGGAAGGAAAGGAGAGCAAAGGAGTAAACTACCCAGAGACGTCTGGGTTCAGCTAATGGAGCAGCTGTATGAGAGACGGGGTTCATCTTTCTGATAGAGCGGAACCGCTAGTGACCCTGGGGGTGGGTCGGGTGAACCCATGTATGTGTGTATTGGGGGTTCATTGTTCTGATAGAGCAGAACTGCTGAGTTTGTGTGTGTTTTGTTTGTGTATGTGTGTGATGTCTGGACACCGTGTTGCTGTATCGTTAATGCATTGTGTGGTCAGTGCGCTGTGTTTCTAATTGCGCAAGTGTATAAGTGTATGGTATATAAAAGAGAGTAAATCTACAGTGCCCTACAGTGCGGGGGGGTCAGTACTACCCGTGTTTGAAGCAGCCGAGTGAGGCCTGAGGCACCGGCTGCAGCAGGCTGTGGGGCAGGGAGAGAAGTGCCCTGCGGAGAAGCAAGTGGAGGAATGTCAGTGATGGTTTTTATTGTGTTTAAATGTAGTGATTTGTGTAAATTTGGTGCATTTTAACTGTGAGTACGAGCTCAGAGAGTTCCTTTGCCCTGGATGTTTGAACTTGATCTCTAGACTGTGTGCTGTTATTTTGATTCTGTCCGGAAAAAGCTGATGTGAGTAAATGCTGAATTATGGTATGCTGTGTTGTCTTGAGAAAAGTGAGCATTTTGAGAGATATGCCCTTTCCCAGTGATTTGTGTGGTGATTTTCTTCCACTGCATTGTGGTAATTTGATTCTCAGATTGTATAGTGGTGTTTGTGGAGATTTTAAGATTTTGTTTGCAAGAAGAGTAGCATTTTACACAGAAGAACTATAGTATAGTGATTTATGCTTAACTACGATAAAGCTAATTAAAGGAATTCCAATAATTCTCCCCCTGACAGCAATTCAAGCCTTGACTCTAGTGAATTTGAGATAAAAGGGGGGGGTGCACATGTGTGTCTGTGTCTGTGGGCATATCAGAGTTTCGGCTGTGACTAGTACAGCCTTTTTTGCAAGGCAGTAAAACAAGTGTAAGTAGACACAGTGCTTAATTTTGTAAAACAGAGTTTAGATAGAAGAGATGAATTAGTTAATGAGACTTCAGCTGGTACTATAGCAAGTCTGGACTGAGAATAGTCTGCTGTAGGGATTTAAAATTCTCTGTAACAAACAGAAGAGCCTGCCTTTGTGGGCGATTTTGGGGAGCCTTTGGTGCATCAAGAGGCTGGCACGCTGCATGAGGTGACAGTGGCTGTCCCCTGGGCACAGGGACAGCTCTGGTCGCCCTGTCTCCCCAGGGAACACGGGAATGACCTGTGGGCAAAAGCTGGATGTGCAGGTATTATTGCAGTGCCATGTTTGTGAGAAACGCTAGTTCTAATAAGCGTCAGGGCACATGCCCCGAATGTAAATTAGAGGTTTCTGATCAAGCGGATTCAGAACCTAAGGTCTTAGAGCTTGTGTGTGGGAATCACATCTGATACCTGCCACCTGGAGCTGTGTGTGTGTAGGAGGAAAACTGAGAAACTACTGTGAAGGTCTGTGAAAAGAGGTTTGAGTGGAAGCGAGATAGGGCAAGGAGAAAGAGGTAATGAGAACTGACCAGAGCAAAGAGGTTCCTAAATTAGCCCCTTTTGGGAGGGGCTCACTGGGAGAAGGCTGCCAGTAAGAGCAGCTCAGAAAATAAAAAGATTTATAATACTTCATTGCAGTTAGTACTGTTTTAAAATAGGAAGATAAATAGGATAGGGTTTTTGTATGCTGAAATGTCTGTTTGTTTTAAGAAATCACCCAGAATGGCAAAGAGACTGTGAGATCAGACCGCCCTCTGGTCTTGGCCCTTGAAATTCAAAGGAGAACAAGGCAAAGAAAAACAAATCAAACGTTTTGTTCAGCATACAGCATAAGATAGCAATGTATGAAGACAAACAAAGATTATCATGCTGAAATGCAAAGCAATCACAGTTCGCAAAATGAATACATATGATTTGTTAAGGTCCCAAGGTAAGGGAGGAAGGATAAAGATGACCTCTGCAAAAGGGAAGAATTTTAGTCGACACAAGGGCCATATATTCAGTTTTAAATAAAGCTTTAGTACCTGTGGAGAATGTTTATGTTGTAGTGTGGGGAACAACTGAACAACTGGCTAGTCTGAGAAGGCAGACTTTTGCAAACCTTTAAAGTAATATGTGTACTATGTATACTTACAATTAGCTCAATTTGCTAAGCATTCTCAAATGAGAAAGGTTACTCTGGAGGCAAATGATAGGAAGATGTTAGGCTTAACATTAACAGACACTGAAATTAAGAAAGGCACTGGTAAGGAGATATTAGAATAAGTAAATAAGTATTTTCAAGGGTATGGGCCTCTGCTGTACCAGGGAGAGTGAAAGATGCCCCCCCATGGTAATCAAACTTAAGGAAAGAACGCAACTAGTGAGAACTGAGTAGTACCCTCAAAAGGAAGATAAGGAAGGAAACAGCCCAATAACTGATAGTACTGGATTAAGGGCTGTTAATAAGATGACACAGAATTTATACCCTATGGTAGAAAATCCATATACTTTACTAACTTGTTTCGCACCTGAGCTAACCTGGTTCACTGTTTTAGGCCTAAGAGATGCCTTCGTTTGCCTCCCTATCCACGAAGCCGGCCAGAAAATTTTTGCATTCAAACACAGCTCACACGGTCCATGTGCCTAAAGGCTTCAAAATTCCCCAACCCGATTGGAGAACAGCTTACAAAGACCCAGAGTCCCAGGAAGCTCCACAAGAGGAAAGGAGGCTGTTGCAGTACGTGGATGATCTTCTACATAGCCACTCCGACAAGGGAAGCGAGAGAAGCCTGGATGGTAAGCCTTTTGAATTCCCTAGGATTCCAAGGATGCAGAGTCTCAAAGAAAAAGGCACAGGTAGTGAAACAGAAGGTAATCTACCTGGGGTAAGGAGTGCTGAGCAGCAGACTTTAAGGCAGGGAAGCCATATGCCAAACCTTGAAACCCCAGACAACGAAGGAACTCTGAACCTTCTTAGGCATGGCAGGGTAGTGCCAGCTGTGAGTTTATAATTATGGACTGTTCGCCAGACCCCTCTATGCTCTTATTGCCGATGGAAACAGAGATCTCCAGTGGACAAAAGACACCACATGGGCCTTTCACCAGCTAGAGAGTGCCCTCATGTCGGCTCCAGCTCTGAAACTTCCAGATGTAAGTAAACCATTCTTTTTATTTTTCCACGCAAGGAATTGCCCTGGGAATATTGGCCCAGGACTTGGGTCCATACTGAAAGGGTAGTTGCTTACTTCTCTAAGCTACTAGATGTACCAGCCAAGGGCTGGTCAGGTTGCCTCAGAGCTGTAGCAGCAGTTGTGCTGAATATTCAAGAGGCACGCAAGTTTAGCCTGGGACAAAAAAATGACTGTGCTAGTGTCCCACACAGTGTCCGCAGTGCTGGAAGTAAAGGGTGGCCACTGGCTCTCACCGCAGAGGTTTCTGAAATACCAGGCCATCATGGTAGAGCAAGATTATGTAGAGATAGTGGTGACTAATATTGTCAACCCAGCTTCCTTTCTCAGCGGAAATCAAGAAGAAGCAGTACACCACGACTGCCTAGAGACCATTGAAGCTACTTACTCCAGCCGCCCAGACTTAAAGGACACTCCTCTGGATGATGCAGAGACCTGGTTCACTGACGGGGGCAGCTACGTTGCCAATGGGAAGCGACATGCTGGGTATGCAGTGACCACCTACAGAGAGGTAATTGAGTCTGGACCCTTACCAACAGGGACCTCTGCACAGAAGGCTGAGATAATTGCCCTGACCCGTGCCCTGGAAAGGGCAAAAGGGAGGAGAATAACCATCTACACAGACTCGAGGTATGCATTTGGAGTCATACATGCACATGGAGCCATCTGGAAGGAGAGGGGACTGCTGACCTCACAGAGAAAGAAGAGACAATCCAGCTGTTGGAAGCAGTTCAGCTACCTGAAAAAGCATATTAAGGCACACCAGAGAGTGAGCTTAAAATTGGAGGAAAGAAATGAGCTGGCGGACAGAGAGGCAAAGAAAGCAGCAAAGGGTGAGGTACAGATTTTCCTCAAAGGTAAGCCATAATGCAATAGTACTAATCAAAAGAGACATACAACTACAAGGGGTGGGCTACCATTGAAAGAGAGCTAGTAATCCCTTCCCATTTTTGTGGTTACTAGTGAAGGAAGAACACTAGAAAACACACTAGGGCCTAACTACTTAAAAGCTTTTTATAGAGTGTGGCTCCTTTCTCAAAATAACCAAGGCTGCCAGTGATACAAAGTGCATTGAAATGAAGTGTTGACTTTGAAGTAGTAATTTCCACAGGCTTTCTAGAACACACATCTGATTGAAAGAATCGTTGTATCGTTGTCAGGAATTTATATGCCACTATCACTCAGATAAGCCGACAATGTGATCCTTGCCTCCAGACTAACCCCAAAATACCCCCTGGCCGAAACTCGGTCAGACTGGGAGAGGCCATGGGCCTGTACAGCAGTGGCATATTAACTTTCCAGAACTCCCAAGGAAAGGGGGGTATCAGTATTTACTGGTATTAATGGATACATTTTCAGGGTGGCCAGAAACATTCCCCACCAGAACTGTCAAAGCTCAAGAGGTGACCAGATTAGTTTTACAAGAAATAATACCATGCTTTAGAGTTCCAGCCACGATGTCCTCAGATAAAGAATCATATTTCATTTCCAAAGCAGTGCAACAGATTAGTAGCCGCCTGGGCATAGATTAAGAACTTCACACTTCATACTGCCCCAATCAAGTAGCCAGGCAGAGAAAATGAATAATTTGGTCAAGCAGCAGATTGTAAGACTGGGGCAAGAAGTTAATCTACCGTAGCCCAAGCTCTTCCACTAGCACTATTGCAAATTCGAACTAAACCTTCAGCTAAAGGAATGCTGAATCCTTTTAGAATGCCTTATAGAAGACCATATAGAATACAAAGGGAGTGTCCAGAATGTCCACCTACATAGTGGCTTTAAGCAAACAGCTCAGAGAAATTGAGAAACATGTGGCTTGAACTCGGAGCAGGGAGTTAGATAGCCTGGGGATGATGTATATGTTAAATCTTTTACAGAGAAGACTTCGGAACCACAGTGGGAGAGACCACTGCAAGTACTTCTCACCACCTTCACTGCAATCAAAATCAAGGAGCAGAATGCCTCGATCTCAGGTGATCTCAGAATGCAGCTCTCAGGTGAAGAAGGCCCAGAAGCCCCTTCAGGAGTGACACCAGGAGACAATGAACTGAGACTAAAACTTACTCGGGCAAAATGAGTATATTGCGGTCGGGAGTAGTTCATACTTTAGTTTACAGAATTGTTTTGTATGTAATTATAACTGAAGTTTTAGAACTAGAGAGTACCTCTATCCAAAGCAATGCTGAATGGCCTTGGTCCCAGGCGTTTAATCAGTATACAAGATCCATGAGAAAACCTTCTGAGATAAAAGATTTAAACGTATCTACTGTAGTAATCCACGAGAATCAGGTATATGAAGAGCAAGAAGAGCAGGAACAGGAACTGTGGACACTTCAAGGAATCAGAGGAGAAGAAATCAAAGTAAAGTGCTGGGTCATCAATAGGACGGCTTATGAGAGACCAGATGTAATTAGTGTCTGAACCTCTCCTGGTGTATATGAACACCAGGAAGTCTGTGACAACCTAAGTGAATCAGACTGTTGGTGTAATTTCACCTTGATACAGCCTGTAGAAGTGACCTGCCTTTGAGCTCGAGTTGCTATCAGACTTTCATTTAAATTCAAAGCAGACACTGCACCTTTTACCACAGCAAGGCCTTATACACCCCATACTAGTTCAGACTCTAACCAAACTTGAACCCAAAGTGTATGAAATAGGCCCCTACGTAGTAAAGAATGTGAGTGAACAACAGCTATTATTCAATCCAGAATGGTCTCTCAAATGTGTAGAGTTGACAATGCAAATTAACATCTCAAAAATCCAACCAGCCTGCCCATCCTTCCTAAAAACTTCCTTTGAGGACTGGACAACATGGTTACAAAAACAGGCATATCTCAAGAGCAGAACAAGAAAGGAAGGAGCCAGCTCTCCTGGTGGCTAAAACCAGGAACACCAAGAAATCAGTTTCCTTAAGTCATTTTCTAAGCTGGTTGGCTGAACACCCAGGCAATGGCTGGTAAAGGGTGCTGAACTGCAGGTGGTGAATTAACCCAAGCAAGGAAGGTGATTTTCTTTATTTATAGCTATCCCTTTTCCTACTGAAATTTGGATCAGTAATTGTCCCAGTCTGAGGCAGTTGGATGCTGCTTAAGAGGTAGAGAGACCCCCTCAGAGCTCAGTAGCAGGCTGTAGGATTTTGAGCATCACTTTTGTGCTGTGTTACAAGTAGCAGAAACCTGATCCCAGTTTCTTCTGAGGCACTGCAATGAATTTAGGCTCTTCTCTCAGATTTCCCCTTCATTATTTACTTGAGGCTTGGACCTGAAATCTTTCTACCCAAATCCCATTTGTTCCAGCCAGTTTTATTCTTATCTGTTTGACAAATACTGTTATCTTCTACCCTGAACACAGTCCATAGCTTGATCTTCGCTAGGGGCAAGGTGGGTGAGGGTTTGTAGACCAGGAGAGACATTCCTGTTTGCCACACATCTGGGAAATCAGGTGATTTGGGGGAGGAAGGAGAGGTTAGATTCCTTGAGGTCTCTGCATTTCAGAGCAAACATCTGCTTCAAGTATGACCTAAACCTCTGTCAGATACACTTGTGAAGTGTGTCTGAATTTGCAGTGTGAGCCCAGCACATCCCTCTGGCAGGGAGGGATGGTCATGGACAGAAAGCAGTTCCTGTTCCCCATAACAAACATCTAACTGGCATATTAGGGACAGGATTAGGAGTTTCAAATGGAATTGATTCAGAAATACTGATGAATAAACTGGCCACTGCAGCAGGTAGCCTAACAAAATTGAAGCAGCCTTTATAGTAATCTCTATTGGCATTAGGAACTAGCCAGCGACAGATTTCAAAGTACTGCCAAGGTAAGGAAATATGAAAAGGCCGGGGACCAAGACCACAAGTTAATAGTAGAAGCACTTAGTACAGTTCAAGATAACGTGTCTTTAGCTTTCAGTTGTATACAAGCACAGTTATGATCATATGGGAAGGGGGTGAAGGTAATTTTCCAGCTGAAATTCGGAAGATTGTGTGGGATACTGCAATTGATTTTGAAAGGAAGTTTCAATCCTGGTGGACTATGGTGAATTTCACCTATGATCCTGTTTCTAATGTGGCAACTGCCTTTGTGCTTACCATACGTAATGCCACTGTTTATGTTATCCACCCCATCATTGCCCTAGGATTAAACCATGAAAAAACAATACTCTATCCTTCAGAACATAGAGTGTGGGCACAAAAGATGAATGGAAAGTGGCAGACAGTAAACTTAGAATCCTGCATTACTAGAGAACAGATGGGATTCATTTGTGAAAGCAATACTATTAATGCTCAGGCTGTGTGTTTGGACACTGAACAGAGTATTTGTCACTTTGAAATTCATCCAGTCACTGACCAGAAAACTGTGCTCGTACATACTGGAAAAGGGTGTATATGTCTGAGAGCTGCCTGTGCTGCTGTAAAAATTGATAGCAATGGTGCTATTCTGTCTAGTAGAAATCATTCTAATTTCTGTATTTGTAATTTTGTTAAGATTATCAGCTGTGATTTTTCGTACTTGGCCCCAGTGACATCCCACCAGCTGATTAAAGCTAACTACACGATGTATCACAGACTACCACCTACTCCTATTGGGATGAACCCTACATTAGTAAAACAATTAATTAAGCACCAAGGCCTATTGGAGATCTTAAAGGAAATCCAAGAAAGTGAAAAGAAAACCTTAATTACTGTCCAACATGATACAAAGAAGATAACCAGAGTTCTAGAAAGAATAAAAGAAAATATGGATCATCACTGGTGGGATGTGATCTTTGGGTGGTCACCAACTGCAAATGGAATCTTTAATAAGTTGTGCCACCCCATTGTAGTTTTACTAATATTAGTTGGGATAAGGTTAGGATTATCTATTATATTTTTAATTTGGGACTGGAGAATGCTACAATGAATAGCTGTACTAACCTCTTTGTCAAACGTACATGGTGAAGCATTAAAAGACACTTATTGTCGTGAGGGTTTTCATTAAGTAAAAGAATTTACTTATTTCCTAGGAAAGGGGGGAATGAGACAGAGTAGAGATCCATTCTGAATTAGGTGAAGTGTCTAGGAGAGGTGAAAAGTCTGTGAGGCCAAAGCTGAAGGAAAAGTTGGATGCCGAGACAGCAAGACGACAGAGAAAGAAAAACAGAAATGACCACAAGGTCAATTTGCCCCCGACCTAGGAATTCCTTTGATAAAGAAGAACTGGCGATAAATGTCACGCAAAATGAATATGTATGAACCTATTGTGAAACTGTATGCATATGCATTTGGAAGGGGGATAAAAGGAGACCTGATGTCTTCAGGGGTACGCATGCCTTTTGGGGAGGCTTGCGTCTGGCGCGCGTCATAATAAAGGCATACTGGGCCTTACAACTTTTATACAGTTGTGAGGTTTCTTCTTTTCTCCACAAAACAACAGCAAGGCCAATAAAAAAGTGGTAGAGAGGTCAAGGTGGGAAATAGGTGAGTGAGTGCAGCTAAGAAAGAAGGAAAGAAAGTGCATAGCTCTAGTGTGTGTGTGTGTGTGTGTGTGTGTGTGTGTGTGTGAGTGTAAAGTTTGCAGGATATAAAGCAAAGAAAGCTGTCTCTTGATTGTGGAGTGAATGGATTTTTTCGAACATAAGTGGCAAGGTCCAAGCAACCTTTTCATCCTGGCACATCTGCATGTGTGAGACATAGCCAGAAACTTCTCAATTTAGATTCAGACTGCAAGCAGGACATAGAATGTGAAGGTGTGAATAGCTGAGCAGGAAAGCACATCACATGAGCCTGTTTCAACAGAAGCAGTTTGTGCGAGAAGGAGATGGATGTGTGGGACTCCAACAATATGGCAATGCACTCAGCTGAGAAGCAAATTGCAATGCCTTGGCGCATGCTCTGAAAATAAAAGGCTGCAAGGAAAAGGCAAGGGACAGGTCAGTGAAGGCTTTCTGTCCTGGCACACTGAGCTGTTTGAAGGTGAACCGCTGTTTGGTTTCACTAAGGGCTCAGCGACATGGACAGGATGTGCTTGTCTGTGTAGCTAAGAAGGAAAGTGAGAATGACCAGTACGTTTGGCAGAGTTTGTAGGCTGCAAGGAGAAGGTGACGGCCAGGCCTGGCTTTTGGCTTTGGCACTTGTTGCAAGGAAGAAGCTGCTGGATGGTTTAAGCTTTTGGAGATCTGTGAGAGTGAAACACTATGCTGGTCCCTCATTAAACTAATGATTGTTGATCATCTGGCTGAATCTATGACATGTACCACAAGTGAAATTTCCCCCCATTCACCTCAGTGTTTTCACCTTCTCATCCAACAGCCTGAGCCTCTTTGAGGCTGCTGAAAACGCCTTGCCTTGAAAGCTAGAAGTGTTTCAATTCACCCACTAAGAAACATGGAAAACAGCTCAAGTCAATTTCAGAATTGCCCTGAGCAGAGCTGGTGTTTCGGTACCTGAAATTACTATTGCCAATATGTGCAAGAATCACCATTTTATTAGGCAAACATTTGAAATACAGTAGCAGCTTCATCTTCTTGTCGTTGCAGTCCTTGGAAGTTTTGCTATTTACTGAAATGGGAAACAGATCAAACATGAGAAGCTTAAGAATCCAAGCTCACTGGCCATTGTGTAAATAGCACTTGATGAATTCAAGGTACCATTGTAACATACAGAATGGCTCTATGCAAGAAAATGGACGTGTCATCTTTCACGGGGGCAGAAAACCTTTCTACCACGTGAACCCTGGGAGTAATCCATCATGCCTCAGTGTGCTGCGGCTGTTCAGAGAGCTACACGATGGGTCTCTGTGCCCATGGCACTCTCAGGGCTCAAGGGAGCACATACTCCCCACCTTACAGACACGCAGCTAAAGCCCACTGAAAACGCAGTTCTCCAGACAGCTTAGTGAAACCAGCTAGGAGTTCCCAGCATCACACTAGGTGCTTCTGTCCACAGATGGCTTTGCTTTTAATGAATCCAGAACAGAGCTGCATTTTTCTAGATTTAGCTCTACTAAGATATTTTATTTAACATGGCGAGAAAAAATTTGTTTTGACAATGATAAATAACAGAGGGGATAATATGCCTTTTGCTGCTATCTTCTTTTGCTGCTCCATTTTGCTTGCTTTGTTCTTGCTTTCTGTCAAAGAAATGCTAGCAAAAGCCCCCCTCAAGTCTTGCTGTGAAGATAGACTGCCAGAAAGGTAGAGAAACTTCAGACCTTTCCAAGACCCATGTAGCACATGTCTTGGTGAATTTCTATGCAGATCCTTTCTTCCAGCAGGACTTTTTTGCACCGTTAGTGCACATTGAACTGAACCCAGTACAAAAGCAGTGACTAGAGGAACCGTTCTCTTTTCATTTGAATGGTGATAAAAATGCATATCAAATCAAAGCATTTTAGAGCAGCAGGAAGATTTTCTATGTAGCTAGCAAATCATAGCAAGATGCATATTTACTGGTTGGGTACCTTTTAAAATTTACAAGAATTCCCGACAGAAAGCACAGCTTAGTAAACTACCAATCTAAATCACAATATCTAGAAAGGTGACATGAAAAAGAGCAAGAGGAAGAAAACCAAAAAGAAAACCAAAGGAAGCCAGAAATAAGGCACAACCTCTCCTCCTTTTCTGCTTACTACAGTACCTTAGAAGTACCTTCAAGTTTCCTAACAGTCACAGAAGTAGAAAACTGTGCCAAGAACAATTGTGGAAAACTGTGGAAAACTGTGCTATCCCCACAGAAACATAGGGTTTGCTTTCACAACCATTAAATCTGCATGCAATGCCTACGGTAAGGGTATGTTTTGTATATTCAAAAACAATTTAAAACTATTTCTGAATTGAAGGGACTGCTTTTTGTTTGTTTGGAATGACTTGGCTAAATATGGCACACATTAAAATACTGCAGACATGTGGTTCATTTTAGAGATGCCAACTGCAAAGGAGAGAAGCATTTTGTGTGCTTAAGAAAGTCAAGTATTGGAGAGGGCTTTTGTTACTTCTTTAGAAGGTTAGAATATGCCGAAAAGATGCTAGCTGCGGACTTGCAATTAATGAATTATTTGCTGGAAGTAGGTCAAATGACATTAGCTTTCAAAAAGGAAAAGTAGTCTTATTCCACGTGCCAATTCTAAAGTAGATTAATAAGCCTTAAGCAGAAGATGGATATGAAGAGGGATATGACATGAAAGGTTAAGCAACACTGAGGACAGCAAAAGGCCTATATGCTTCACACAAATAAAGGAGATAAAATACTATTTTTACACACACATTGCTATTCAGAGCTTTCCTTGAAAAGTTTCAATGCCAATCATGATAGTAAAATTCTGACAGTAAAATTTAACTTTATCATGTCAGTAAAATTTGCTCAGATCATGAATAAAATTCTTAGTGTAAGCTAAGCACCTTAAGCAAAGGGTAGTTCAAGCATAACTGGTATTTGATGGCAAAAAAGGCAACTTGGCCTGCGTTACTCACTTCTGCTCCATTAAAAAGCTTACTCTGTCTCAGATTCCTTTGGAGGGATACCAATGATGATTTAAAGAAGGATAGATTGGAAGAATGGAATAATGGTTCATGTTCCTTTCCTACCAACTGCTTTGTTTGCCCTTTTAAATTTTTGAAGTCCTTGCTGGTGTCACCATGGTTGCACTGCAGCAAGTGTTCCGTTGTAAGCTGTCCATATTGCCAGCTTCTGGACTGCCTTTAGAAAACTTCCCACTGATTTTGAATAGAAATCACAAGCAGTAGAGATGACAAAGACTGCAGAAACCTTCTCATCTCCTTCTAGAGCAAGACCATGCCTTTGACCCACTCTTAACTAGACAACTTTCATCAGTCATGAGAGAGTCTCATGTTCAAGAGCTAAGCAGTGACAGCTGTAAATGACAAAAAGCAGACTGAAATTCTCTTGGGACTCCAGCAGAGAGCAATGAAGGAAGTTGAATTCACCTTCTTGGGAAGTTTTAAATTGCACGTTAACTTGACCACAGGAGCTAAGCCATCGTAACCTTTGTTGAGTATGTCTGCATAGACAGAGTTTCCATCACTGCAGAAGGAATGTTATTTAACCCGCGTTTTCATCTCTAGCTGCTAAGCTGCACTTATTGCAAAGTATCTGCAACGTATTTTACAGGGTGGGCTTTTATGTGTAATCCCTGAGTAACATTCCAGTGACAAGTATGTTGGGGGTCGGGGTTGGGGGGGGGGGGGGAAATGCGTTGACACCCCTAACTTTTAACTCTTTCAAATAATGGTTACATCTGAAAGTCAAAAAAGATGTAAAACCTTTCTGTCCTAGACATATTACCAGCACAAAATGTACCAGAATTTATATACATATAATTCTACCGTGGATGCTCTTTCTCTGGACTATTCCATAAGAAACAAAGTCCTTGCTAGAAAGAAAACAAAATTAGCCAAAATATTGGGCTGGATTAGTTCCAAGGCTCTGTACTAAAGGCCAAATATGTGTAATATAGTAATGAGTGGCCTAAAAGTTAAATTAATACAGCGTAACTTAGTACAAAGATATCTTTTGTCCTAATGTTCTCACAGAAGACTGTAAAAAGCCTTTATTTTGCTTCATTCCTTGCCTTTTGGAAGCTGCCGCTGTCTCCGGCTCCCGGAGGTGAAGAAGTGGCTTCGCGCGAAGAGTATTCTGCGGATCGAAGAGCATTGTGCCGGTCGCGAAGACGACTGTGGTGGTCACGGTGCACTCTGGAGCGCGGCTTCTGCCAAAAGAGGCCCGGGACCAGCGCTTAGCTTTGGAGAGCTCCATATCTTCATCTTTAGCATCTCTTGTCGCTTACATCTTAGCAAAAAGCTTTTTCACTATGTCTGGCAAGAAGTAACTGTGCCAGCACAGAAAACATCTCTGATTGTGTTCTAGAAGTTGCAGGGAGGTCTGCAGAGTGTTTTGCGAGAAGAAAAAGAAAGCTGTCCAAAACTCCTTTCATTCAAATGTTAATGTGAATGGAAAAGGCAGGAGAGTGGTAAGGTACTGTTTTCTATCAGTTTGCAAGCTGCGCACACAATCCCAGTGTTGTGCGGCTTCGTGCTTCGCCTTTCGGAAGCTGCTGCTCTCTCCGGTCTTTTGATGCAACTCTTAACCAGACAATACCTCGGGGAAAATTTGCCGTGGTAGAAAGCAAGCCCTTCCTGGGAAATCTACTGAAATGGTTCAGAAGTTATTCCCATTCGCTGTTGCTAACCTCTGCTGTCTAGCTGTCAGATATATGTGGGACCATGTTGAAAGAATTCGAAACAATGTACTGATGCTGCACTATTGAGTCAACATAGGTCTTTTCCATAGGTGTCAGGGAAAAACATTTCTATTGGTAAAAATTATAGAAAACAATATCAGCATGGCAGAAAAAAAATTACAATAGAATGAAGATGCCCAGAATTCTTCTTTTGAAGTTACAGAGAGTCAATATTTTCAAAAGGTTGTGAAACTTATTAAGAAGTAGGAGTACATTCCACATGACTGGTGCACAACTTCATGTTTCCAACTTAAAAAAACGTATTATTAGAGGTAATATATTCTGCCTTGCAGAAAAGCAACCCATTAGTAATTTTATGCAAGGTAGGATTAGATAAAGTATTCCTGCAGGACAGTAGTAGTACTAAGAAAAGCATTTTGGTGTCCGTTGAACTACAGGAAACTTCAGAAAGAAGAGTGTCTTTCCCTGCTACAAGCTGTTCTTATTTGCTAGTGCTGCTTCAACATTGTCTAAAGAAAACTTGTCAAAATAAGACTATTGGATACAAGCAACTGTAATTATGCATTCCGTTCCAGCTAATTTAACCTAGCAAGTATGAGTCACACACTCTAGTTGAATATTCTAATGCATAGATGGAGTATAGCATCACTAATAAATGGGGACTCTGGGCAAAGGAGCAAGTGCAGATGAATTTCAGGGAAGGAAATTATTGGAAAACTAACTGCAGTCCCTCGACTTCACAAGAAATGATGTCTGGTAGTCCCATCCAGAAAGAAATAGAACTCCATTTTCAAATGGGTTGCCATCTATGGTCCTCTGTTCTTCCTATATGAAGGAACTGTATTTTGAATCAATCTTCAAAATGGTATGGCTAAAGACCTTAGATGCCTCCAATTTGTTTTTGTTTTTCCAGAAGCAACTGTCTCAAAACCTCTTTAAAGCTGACTTTTTCCCTTAAGATGCCATATTTTAAAAAGAGCACCTTGTCATTTAACAGGGTATTTCAAACATAATTTATGAATTTAGACTAAAAGTAACACACATTCTAGTAATCTTGCATTTTTTTGCAGCTCAATGCTAACAGAGGCAGCAAAGAAGAAAAGGGACCACAGCTCTTTCTGGAGCACCTTGAACAAATGCCCTTGCTCATGTTCTAATCATTCACTTCACCAAAATACTTAATGATGAAGAAAAGGTAATGAAAGCATTACTAGTAGTGTTCTATGGCAATGGATGAGTGTGATTTCTCAACCAGAATTTGTATCACATAGATGATACTTGGCAAACAGCAAAAGAAGGGCTTTTCTTCAGCTCTCAGAGTGATGTTATGTGTGGGTAATTTAAAGAAAAGATAACAAGAAGGATATTTTTTACCTTGTGAATTTAATTACACCCCTACCATGGATATCTGAATCTTATGAATAGACAGTGTCTGATTTAGAAAAAAGTAAAGAATTATCACAGTTGAAAGAAAGATAGGATCATAAAGCCTTTGCTGATGGAATGTAGCCTATTCATTGGTTGAAATGAAGCAGGTAAACAGGACATATGGAATATTTTTTTGTGGATCAAACATTTATTTTCTGAAGTGATGCTGACAGATGGTGAACTCACCAACTTATATATTGCCAGTAGACAAGGTTGCATAATTTGCTCCATCAAGTTATGCCTTGGAATCATCATCCAAGGGGATTTTCCCTGCATCTGCGAAAATGTGCCTACCTTTTTCACAATCTTTTTGCAGCAGCATTGGTAGGCCTGATCAGCTGGTATGGAGGGTGAATTAGCAGCAGCAAGGTGACTGGCCAGGAGAATTTGCTTCAATGGATTTTGATCTCCTGGTTTTTTTGAAGATCTGCTTCAGCCCTGTTTGTCAAACACCACCTTGAAAGGGTGCTAAACAATTGTTCAGGCTATGGATCACATGAAGAAATATTTTCTGGTGTCCATACTGGACCATATGCTCTTTATTCTCTCCCTCAACTTCTCCATCACCTCTCATCTGTTTCACATGAGCTATCTTCAAGGTCCACAGGCTACTTTTCACAGAATCTTCAGGCCTGATGCAGTAAGAATGATGAATAGAACAGAGCTGGGATCAATTTTCCACTTTGGATAAAATGCATTCTGCACACAAATGCAATGAGAAGGTGTTCCCCTGATGCCCAGAAAAACTTCCACTACTACTAGTGCTCTGTGTCAACCGCAACTTAGTCTGAAAGAAAAGCATTTTCTCTGAGAGCATCTGAGGTGTGCATGAAGCACTGATATCTGACATACGCAATTTTGAATAGGAGAGGAAAAAGAATATGGCAAGAAGTTTTTCATTTTACTGGTTTCAATTTTAAATTCCGTGCACTTTTTCAAAACTTGTCAGCTCAAATGCCCATCAACATCTTTTAGTCATCTGTAAGTCAGTATTCATCTAAAATGTGCTTCAAATCAAAAGATTTTCAAATTTGCACTCCAAGTTTCTATGCCTAGATTTATGATTTCCTACACATATGAGATGAAAGGAAGGCCTTTTTTACTGTGGGAGTGCTGGAACACTGGAACAGGTTGCCCAGAGAAGTTGTGGGTGTCCCATCCCTGAAAGTACTCAAGATCAGGTTGGACGGGGCTTGGAGCAGCAACAAAGGAGAATCTTGATGGTAGAGAAACAAAGTTGGACTATAGAAGAAACTGGGATTGAAGGATAGGAGCAAGTTTTCTCTCAGGTCTTGGGGTCAATTCAAAGTTGTACAAAATGACATTTATCTGTGATTTTCACTACTGTAACAGAAAGCTTCATGAAAACTGTACAGAAAATAGCAAATTTTAAAAGAGATAAGAATTACAGCATAAAATCCATGGGATGGGTTACAACATGAGACACTCTCTAAGAGAAAATCTCTGTGTTTCAGCACTTCATCATGTTAAGATTTCATGAAGTGCCAAAGAAGGCGGCAAAATATCATTTGGGACATTATTTACTGGAGTTCAGCCTGGCCATTAGTAGGAATTGGGTTTGAACATCATGTAGATATACCACACACACTTTCCCTTCACTGAAAAACTACTGTTTACAATGAATAAGCAATTGAGGATCAAAATTGATTGAAAGCATCTTAAACATGTCAAGTATTTCATTGTAGATGATCTGTGATCCAAATACTTCTTCCACCTTAGAGAGGGACAGAACAATTCTTCCATATCATGATGGTTAAAAATTGAATCAACCAATGTTTTGTGCTGAAAAGATATCATCTATTTTTTTCTATTTTTCAAAGAAAATATTCCTAGACATACAACAGGTGAGAACTAAGTAATTTTAAAGAAACAAATGAAATGAAAATATTCTGTAAATAGAATTAAATGAAAAGCTGTGTTTTAAATAGGAGCTAAATATTAAACAGAATTTTTGTACCAGGCATTTGAATTACTGTACCAGCTATTTTGCCCATAAAGAGAGGCATTTAGCATTTCAGTCTTTTCCAAGGTGTTCATGATCTGCTATGCTGATCTCTGTGTGTGCCTAGGTGTGTGTGGAAGGGGGGGCATGTGAAGGGGAGTGTGTATGTTTGCTTAACACTTGTTGTAGCAGATTCATGCCTCAGCTCCACATTTTGTTTTAGAAAGGTCACACAGAGTGGATATGAAGTTTACTATCAACAAGAGATCAATTCCCAAACCATCCATTTGACTCTACCTTATAAATCATGTGCTTTGTTGCATGTTTTATCAAATATACTTTCAAGCCAGATGGAGGAAGGAGAATGTGGGAATCCCTCCACTGTCTTGCGACTTTTATGCAAGTAGATTTTCAAGAAAATCATCATTTCTCTTTTAAATATGTCTGGAACAGGCATGATGGAGGTGTCAACCTGTTGGAGTTTTTGTTGCTGGGAGAAGTTGTACAAAAGGATTGGTTTTTACATTGAGCAGTTAGTGAAACCAGCGCAGGAATGCATTGGAAATTCAACTGGGGGTTCCTTTTCCCCGCAGACTACTTCTAGAACGAGCTTGTACACTGAAGCTGACTCTTTTGCTCTCTTTTTGTTTCTATCTTATTTTCTTGGCTTCTTTGCCACTATCTAGACAAATTTGGAACTTTTTGACCAACTCAAATGGTTTCAATAGTCTGATTGTGATAATACATTTTTACAAGGAATTTTTAAAATCTTTCCTCGAGTTCAGAAAGTCAAGGACTTAGGTCTTTTTCTTCCCTTATCAATATTGCAATGAAATTGATAAGTAAAGACCAACTCTTTATTTTTGTTTTTAACCCAAGTAGATAATTCCCATCCATTAATCCATTTTGTGGACCAATATTTGCCATTCTGATGTCAGTTGTCACTTCTTAGCAATAGACATTCTGTGACTATGTTGACAACACTTTGGGTGAAGATCCTAAGTGGTCTTAGATACACATAGGGAGAAATTTGCTCAGCCAGTGTCAGTCTTAGGCATGCGTATCAGAAGATCTTTCTATAGCTGGGAATTTTCCCATGAAAAGGATTCAGTTAGGGAACAGACATTTGTCCCAGTGTTTTACATTCTTCTTGAACACTGCTTAAGGAACTTAGATCCCATGTCCATTTGGATCTCTGTCTGCACAGAACTTTGTCATGACAGTGCTTGAAATGCCTCTGGAAGAGAATTCACTAGCACAGAATGAATGAGAGTGGAAGGGGTTGGTGGGGCTAACCAGGCCCAACCCCCCTGCTTAAACCAGGATACCTAGAGCCTCTTGCCCAGGATTCTATCTGGGTGTACTTTTAATGTCTTCAAAGATCCAGGCTCCACAATCTTTCTGGGCAGTCTGTGCCGTGGTTCAGTCACCCTCACAGTAAAGAATCATTTGCTGATGTTCAAAGGCAATCTCCTGTATTTCAGTGTGTGCCCACTGCCTCTTGTCTTTTCACTCAGCATCACTGAAAAGACACTGGTTCCCTCCCCTTTGCACTATTGCTTCTGGTATGTATGTGTGCTGCCATGTAGAGATATGTCAAAAACCTCCCTGAAGCCCAGGCAGACAATATTTCCTTCATCTAGCAGTCAAGCTGATTCATCAGAGGAGTTTAAAAAGATGTTCAGCATGAAATTCCCCTGGAAAAGCCATGCTGACTACATTATTTTGTTGTCCTTCATGTGCCTGGCAAGGTTTTCCAGGAATAGCTGCACCATCAACTTCCTGGGGATAAAAAAGAGGTTGGCTGGTTTGTACTTTTCCGAGTCCTCCTAGTTGCCTTTTTTGAAGATGGGTGTCATTTGCCATCATCCAGTCTTAGCTCCGGAGAGCTCCATACCTTCGTCTTTAGCGTCTCTTCTTGTCTACACCTTAGCAAAAAGCTTTTGCACTATGCCTGGCAAGGAGAAACTGTGCCAGCACAGAAAACATCTCCCATCGTGTTCTAGAAGTTGCAGGGAGGTCTGCAGAGTGTTTTGCAAGAAGAAAAAGAAAGTTGTCCAAAACACCTTCCAATCGAATGTTCATGTGATTGGAAAAGGTAGGAGAGTGGTAAGGTACCGTTTTCTATCAGTTTGCAAGCTGCGCACACAACCCCAGTGTTGTGCAGCTTCCTTCTTCACCTTTCCGAAGCTGCCGCTCTCTCTGGCTCCCGGAGGCGAAGAAACGGCTTCTTCGCGCAAAGACGACTGTGCCGGTCACAGTGCTCTGTGGATAGCAGCTTCTGCCGAAAGGCGCCCGGGAGTGGCGCTTAGCCAAGGGGAGCTCCGTACCTTCCAATTGCATTTTTAGGCGCGACAAACCAAATGGTATACCTACACCAGGAGGGCGGGACATTGAAGTGGACTTTCTCCTTTTAGAGAGAAGCTAATGAAAAAGTTTCACCAGAATCAGAGCAGGCCGTAAAACAAGAAAAGTGTCCTGAAAAGAAGCCAATCTTATTCTCTTAGTATTGCTAGTTGTGATTGGCCAAGAACGAAATGTGTCAACTCGGTGTTCCTGGGTATGACATCAGTAACAGGTACTTCAGCTGCTGTACTTCTCTCCTAAAGTTTAAAACAGAATCCAAAGAATTGTGATTCCATGGTCACAATTCACCCTATGGTGGTGCAAGCTGAAAAAGGAGTGGAAGGTGTGTTATAGGTAAAAGTTAAGTTAAAATAGGATATAGTTCAATTATATTGTAGTAATTATGTTATATTATTTGTACTACGTTAAGGGGGGGGCTTATTAGAATATCCTAGAAGGGTCCAGGGTTTGGTGAAACAGGTGTCTGACAGGGCAAGGCAAGGTTGAAGAGAGATTGGATGAAAGATCCGACCAATCATTTGAAGCCCTGCAGAAACGATTGGTCCAGAACGAACGGCCGTAAAGACCAATGAGTAGTCTGGAAATGGACCAATCATCATGAGGATCCAAAATGCACCAATCCTGGACTCGAGGGGGACTATAAATGTGGGGAGTTTGGTTGGGTTGGGGTTCTTCTTCTTTTGGGATACTTTTTGTTTGGGAGAACCCAGTGCACTTGGGATCAGCTCACTGTTTCTTTTTTGGCTCGCTGTGTGGGTTCCTGGGCTTATCCTGGGCACTCCATTCCTTGTAGCTATTTTAATAAATGAGAACCTCTTTCTCTGGAGAAAGTTTGGCCTCGTTTGTATCCATAACAGGTGCACGGGTCAATTAACTTAAATGACCTATGTAAATCAGCGGCCACTGATTTCCTAAAGGCTTCAACAGGTCAGTTGCCTATGTTTTTCTTGGAATTCTTTTAATCTTTGGTCATGTTTTTCTTGGGATTCTTTTACCCTTTCCCCATTAGTTCAGCCGTTGCTCTCAAGCCTTTACTGACATTTCAAGTATCTCGGTAGCCTGGAAATGTGTTGTCTTTATTGATCACATCATTATTCCCTTCCAAGGGTTGTTTGCCTCTAGTCTCATTTTGCTGGTTTTCTGCTAGTTGATTGTCAGAGGGCAGCAGGTGTTTTGTAAGAGCGAGTACACAATCCCATAGCTTGCTTTTCTTTGGATTTGGCCTGTCTCAAAAATGGAATGACTGAACATCTCTGAGAGGCTTTTCTCTCCCCATTAGCTTTCACTGGAAGGGCAGATGCAAATCGTCTACCTAAAGTCTTGGCCCAGAAGAAAGTAGTGGTTTGCTGTTGCATCTAGCTAGAAGCTTACAAAAGGAAGGCCTTGGGCTGAGGCCCATTACTTTGGCGAAGTAGAAAAGGACGGTGGGAAGGTGAGGCAGCTGAATTAGAGGTAGAACAACAACTTCTAGAACTGTCGTGTGTTCACAGCGTGGTGCGTGTGGTGTTTGGTTGAATGGTGTTTGTTATGGCTTAAAGATATGGAACTGATAAAGGCCTGAGTGTTTCAAAAGCCTGGTTTTTTGCAAGAAAGCAGCTCTCCTTTGCATCTGCCTGGAGACCCTGCATCACCACGGACCCTCACTCCCAGTTTGCCAAGGTGATGATCAGTAGGAATGGTGCAGAGCTGCTGTGTGCATCTGAATGGAATGGCAGAGAGTGAAGCGCTGCACATTTCTGGCTTTAGTACAATGCTGCTACATTAGTGCCAGTTTAGTTGGTTTTCCATCAGTGGCCTTTCTGTCTAGAAGTACACTGCCCAAAGTCTTTCTAGCATTTGATGCCATTTCCTTCCTGTTGTTTTCATACCTTCCTTCAGTTGAAAGGATGATACAACCTTAACATTTTGAAGATCCCTGTTAGGAAACACTATGCCAGAGGAGTCATCGGTCGCTTTTCTTCTGCCTCCTTTGTCATTTTCAGAGACTCATTTCAAATTTCTGCTAATGTCAAGAAGAATACTGAGACTACTTAGCAGGGTTGACGCTCTCAGCTGCTTTCCTCTTTCATACTGCTTCATACTGGATGTGACTTTAAGGCCTCATTTTGTCATCTGCATTTTGCCGTGATCCAAAGCCAAATATTCCAGGCCTGTGAACACAAAAAGAACTCTTAGTCTTTTGCAAGAACTACCCCTAGGAGGATTTGTGTTCGGTTTGATTTCTACAGTGTTTCAGAAAAAAAGGTGATTGTACTCTCTTCTTGTGTACTCGCTTCTTGTGCTCTCATTTCCCTCTCTCTGCCTTGCATGCCCTAGTTAATCTACCGGCGTGACTCATTTGGCATCATCTCATGGTGCAAATTCTGCATAGTTTCATGTCCTTACAAATGCCAGTCCGCAGAGCCTATCTAACCATTCAAGGGGCAAAGAATTGTAGGGCTGGCAAGTTCAGGTGCAGAAACTGTAAGTCATGCCATATTAAAGTGACAGAGCAAATCAATTGATCTAGGACTTCCAGCTGGACACCTCTGAGAATAGCAGCTTGTCAGAGATGACACAGCCATCTTCCTAGCTGTATTCCAGAAAGAGAAAAGGGACACCTTCAATGGTTAATATGTTTGGCATGAGAAAACAGCAAGAAATGTACCGCAAAATATTTTAGTCAGATCAAGTGTGTTTCTCTAGTGAGAATTTTGCACTTGTTCTTTCTTGTCAGTGCCTTTACTTTTCACAGAAGACAGGGGAGCATTTCATTATTATTGTTCTTTTGTTTTCTTTTGTTGGCCTCCCTCTTTCCACCTGCCATTAACAAATTTGCCTTTCTTTACTGGCTTCTCTTTCTTTACTTCTAGAAGTTTACATGAGGTCATCCAACCTTATCATCAATGTTCTCAGACAGTGGAAAGAAATAGAAGGTACAGCTAAATGGATAAAACAAACCCACAAAAATAGACAGGTTTTTACAGTCTTCTGTGAGAACATTAGGACACAAGATGTCTTTGAACTGAGTAATGCTCTATTGATTGAACTTTTAGTCCACTCGTTCCTATTATTACACATGTTTGGCCTTTAGTACAGAGCCTTGGAACTAATCCAGGCCAATATTTTGGCTAATTTTATTTTATTTATAGCAAGGACTTTGTTTCTTATGGAATAGTCCAGAGAAAGACCGTCCATGGTAGAGGTATAGGTCATAAATTCTGGTACATTTTGTGCTGGTAATATGTCTAGGAAAGAAAGGTTTGACATCTTTTTTGACTTTCAAATAGAACCATTATTTGAAAAACCAACGAGTTGCAGTTCCCCCCCGCACCCCAAGTACTTCTCTTTGCAATATTACTCAGGGATTACACATAAAAGCCCACCCTGTAAAATACGTTGCAGATACTTTGCAATAAATGCAGCTTAGCAGCTAGAGATGATAACGTGGGTTAAATAACATTGCTTCTGCAGTGATGGAAACTCTGTCTATGCAGACATACTCAACAAAGGTTACGATGGCTTAGCTCCTGTGGTCAAGTTAACGTGCATTTTAGAACTTCCCAAGAAGGTGAATTCAACCTCCTTCATTGCTCTCTGCTGGAGTCCCAAGAGAATTTCAGTCTGCTTTTTGTCATTTACAGCTGTCACTGCTTAGCTCTTGAACATGAGACTCCCTCATGACTGATGAAAGTTGTCTAGTTAAGAGTGGGTCAAAGGCATGGTCTTGCTCTAGAAGGAGATGAGAAGGTTTCTGCAGTCTTTGTCATCTCTACTGCTTGTGATTTCTATTCAAAATCAGTGGGAAGTTTTCTAAAGGCAGTCCAGAAGCTGGCAATATGGACAGCTTACAACGGAACACTTGCTGCAGTGCAACCATGGTGACACCAGCAAGGACTTCAAAAATTTAAAAGGGCAAACAAAGCAGTTGGTAGGAAAGGAACATGAACCATTATTCCATTTTTCTAATCTATCTTTCTTTAAATCATCATTTTCATGCAGTTTCGCGGCTTGCGTTGGTATCCCTCCAAAGGAATCTGAGACAGAGTAAGCTTTTTAATGGAGCAGAAGTGAGAAACGCAGGCCAAGTTGCCTTTTTTGCCATCAAATACCAGTTATGCTTGAACTACCCTTTGCTTAAGGTTCTTAGCTTGCACTAAGAATTGATTAGCACATTTTGATGTGAGCAAATTTTACTGTCATGATTGAGTAAATTTTGCTGTCACTCAGAATTTTACTGTCGTCTGAATAGCAATGTTTGTGTCAAAATAGTATTTTGTCTCCTGTATCTGAAGCAGGTAAGCCTTTTGCTGTCAGCAGTGTTGCTTAACCTTTCATGTCATATCCCTCTTCATATCCGTCTTCTGCTTAAGGCTTATTAATCTACTTTAGAATTGGCACGTGGAATAAGACTACTTTTCCTTTTTGAAAGCTAATGTCATTTGACCTACTTCCAGCAAATAATTCATTAATTGCAAGTCCGCAGCTAGCATCTTTTCGGCATATTCTAACCTTCTAAAGAAGTAACAAAAGCCCTCTCCAATACTTGACTTTCTTAAGCATACAAAATGCTTCTCTCCTTTGCAGTTGGCATCTCTAAAATGAACCACATGTCTGCAGTATTTTAATGTGTGCCATATTTAGCCAAGTCATTCCAAACAAACAAAAAGCAGTCCCTTCAATTCAGAAATAGTTTTAAATTGTTTTTGAATATACAAAACATACCCTTACCGTAGGCATTGCATGCAGATTTAATGGTTGTGAAAGCAAACCCTATGTTTCTGTGGGGATAGCACAGTTTTCCACAGTTTTCCACAATTGTTCTTGGCACAGTTTTCTACTTCTGTGACTGTTAGGAAACTTGAAGGTACTTCTAAGGTACTGTAGTAAGCAGAAAAGGAGGAGAGGTTGTGCCTTATTTCTGGCTTCCTTTGGTTTTCTTTTTGGTTTTCTTCCTCTTGCTCTTTTTCATGTCACCTTTCTAGATATTGTGATTTAGATTGGTAGTTTACTAAGCTGTGCTTTCTGTCGGGAATTCTTGTAAATTTTAAAAGGTACCCAACCAGTAAATATGCATCTTGCTATGATTTGCTAGCTACATAGAAAATCTTCCTGCTGCTCTAAAATGCTTTGATTTGATATGCATTTTTATCACCATTCAAATGAAAAGAGAACGGTTCCTCTAGTCACTGCTTTTGTACTGGGTTCAGTTCAATGTGCACTAACGGTGCAAAAAAGTCCTGCTGGAAGAAAGGATCTGCATAGAAATTCACCAAGACATGTGCTACATGGGTCTTGGAAAGGTCTGAAGTTTCTCTACCTTTCTGGCAGTCTATCTTCACAGCAAGACTTGAGGGGGGCTTTTGCTAGCATTTCTTTGACAGAAAGCAAGAACAAAGCAAGCAAAATGGAGCAGCAAAAGAAGATAGCAGCAAAACCCCTCTTTTATTCATGCATCGATGGAGTATATTATCTATGCATGCCGCCGGCAAAACTATATACAATCACGAACAGAGACGGGACATCTGGACCAGTGACATGAGCTATTTATTCAGCCCATCAATCTCAGCACAATGTTAGACAATGGAGATAGGATGTTAACAGCTCGCTGATCCACAGGGAATGCCAAGGGGGTGTGACATTACAGCATAGCATAAAACCATCTCGGCCTAGATTTCAGCCAATTACACATAGAGCAACACATATTGGCAAGAATTCTATCCAATCATATGAAACACACGTGATGGTAGGTAAAACAAAGACTGGTTCATAAGAGACAAAGAACAGAGATCCATTCATACTAACCTTCTAAAGATATACATTAAATAACCTTGTTGGAATCCATAAGCCAGTTCTACAGAGGTCTATTGTTATTTGTCATGTATGCTCTACTGCTTAGGAAACTTTTTTTGCTGTATTTGCGATGCTAACAAAACTTGTGCCTGAGGCCTACTCTTTTTAACCATTTCCTCCAAACCCTCTAACTTTATGAATTCCAGCAATTCCCCCTCTTTATTGACTCAGAAGCTTTCATTTTCTTGTCGCCTACTACTTGCGTTTCATAGCTCTATTGTAAAATTTCTGCTTATTATCTGCTGGAGACCTATTTGCACTGAACCTAGGCATTGCTATATTACAGCACAGCCACTTAATGCTATGAAGGCCCAGTCCTTGAAAGAGATATGAATCACGTTTGACAATAGTCACAAGTCATTGTTCAAAAAACTCTGGTCGATTCCAGGGTCTCAATTAAAAACCTTCATCCATGTCTATACCTTGGTCTACTACATTCGAGCGATTTCGAACACTCTCTGTGCTTCTACTTCCTAGTTCTCCTGCTTGTATGACAAAAACTTCTCTGACTGTTTTGTTCATCATTCGCCGTACACAACAAAGTATACAGGGTATCATTATCAGTATCAATACCAGAACACCTAATACCTAAAGACCTATCTTGCAAAGTTGCCTTAGCCAAGGTGCAAAGCTCCATTTTTGAAACAAATCATCCTGCCAGGAACCTCCATCTTCTTTAATGTGAGCTGTCAGATCCTTCAATTTTTGTATGCTTCTGTGAATGGATTCAGAATGATCAGACAAATTCGTACAACACAATCCTTCAAATTCCTCACAACCATGCCCTGGTGCCAGTAAAAGAAAATCAATGGCTGCTCTGTTTTGAAGAGTAGCATGTCTAACACTATCAAAATCGGTTAAGATATCACTGATTACAGAGGATGTGGCATTAGCTTGTTTGCTACAGTTTTTACTTCTTGGGGTACACCCAATGAAGCAAAAGCTTGCAGGAAATGATGACAGGCATGATTGCCGGTTTCACCTGTGTGAAGGGAAGCAAAAATTGCACCAGAGAACGTGTTCACGGAAACATGAATATTTTTAAATTTGCCAAAGGAAGGGTATTTAGTGATGTCTGTTTGCCACAACTGCAGGCTTTGCAAGCCTGGGGTTGACTGCTCCTGTAGAAGCAGGAGGTTGCACAAGCTGACAGTCGGGGCAAGTACTGATGATAGCTTTAGCTTGACTTTTGGAGATTTGAAACATTCGCATGAGTGCTTGTGCATTTTGGTGAAAAAAAGCATGACTCAATTTTGCTTGTTCAAAAATGTTTGGCAAAGTGTTAGAAATAACCATTGTCAGTTTGTCCGCTCTTGCATTTCCTTCCACTAAAAATCCAGGAAGAGAAGAGTAAGCCCTAATATGAGAAACAAAATATTGATTAGTTCTATATTGCAAAGTTGTAAAAAGACATGAAAGCCAACGATGTAAAATTTCATTGCTAACATCCTTTAAAATTGAACCTTCTATTCTCTTAACTACATTAGCAACATAAGCAGAATCTGTGATTAAATTAAAAGGTTGAGGGAAAAGCTGAAAAGCTCGAACCACAGTCAGAATCCAGTGATGAGGTTGTCTTCTTTAAGGAGTTGATGTCGCAGTCTTGGATTTTTGTTGCATCCTTGGATTGTTGTCGTAGAAATGTCAAGTCCAGCCTTTCAGATTTCAGTCCCAACACTAGCACAGGTTTGCTGCATCTCTGTCTGCGATAAAGCTGCGATGAGCAAATCATCCATGTAGTGTAGAATCTTGAATCCTGGAAACTTCTGTGAACTGAGGACAAAACTTGTACAACAAGACATTAAACAGATCATATACATCATGACAATCATATCTTATGACAGGTAAAAAGTCATTTCGGTTGGAATGTTTACACATGACAATCCTTTTTTGACATGACCAGGTGTCGCAGTCGAGGCGGTCACGACACAAAGCAGAGACCACAAGCAATCTCAGTTGGTAACACTTGGCAACAGTTTATTAATGAAAATGGCTGATCTTTTATACACTTTCCAGTTGTTTACCCTTCCTCTACCTTAGCTATTGGCCACAATAATTCAATACCATGCCATTGGTGAAAAGTTACTCTGACTCCACCTAACTTTCTAAAAACGCTTCATCCAGCTGCAAAATGCTCTTATCTTCCTTCTCTTGATCTCCTTGGTTACGGCCTTGGAGAAAGCTCCTTATCAGCTTCTTCTTCTTACTTCTCGCTCCTTTAGCTAACAGGCCCGCTGCTAGCCCCTTCCACAATTCCCCCTTTTTTGTTTTTGACCTGTAAATACAGCTGCTATGGATTTTTGCAGGGCCCTTTGCAAAAACCCAAGCAGAGAGGGGACACACAAAATCACAATCACAACCATCAACAAAATTCCCATTCTTCCTTCATCCATCTTTAAGTACTGATGTATGGTCTTAGCCAGTGTCATCCGCATGTTCTGCTTCAGCTGCGGAGCCGTCGATCCTGTCCTTTCCCGCACGCTCTAGGTAAGGTTTGACACAGCGAGCAGGAACCCATCGAGGACCATTATCTGTCAAAACACAAGCATAACCCCTTCCCCAGGTTATCAGTTCCACTGGACCAGACCATATACCAGTAATCAAGTCCTTGACCCATACCTTGACATTTCTACGGAAATTTGGTTGCCTAGAATTCAAAGAAGAAAAATGGCAAAAGATTGGAGATAACTGTGAGTCAGGTAGGGGACGTAAGAAGTTTAACACATAAACAGCTTTATCTAATCTCACTTGAGGTGACTCCTGTTGCATTCCCCCGTTTTGTTTTTGAACCTGACGTTTAAGAAGTCCGTGAGCTCTTTCAATAATTGTTTGGCCCGTGGGGACATGTGGAATACCTGTTGAATGCTCAATGCCCCAAGCACAAAAGAATGCTTGCATTTTCTGCGAAGCATATGCTGGGCCATTATCTGTTTTTACATGACACGGAACACCTAGAATAGAAAAGGCATGATAAAAATGACAAATAGCATCTCGAGTTTTCTCTCCTGTAAATGCTGAAGCAACCATTGCGTGAGAAAAAGTATCAACTGTAACATGAACATACTTAAAGCGACCAAATTCTGGCATTTTTGTAACATCAGTTTGCCATTCTTCTAACGCAGAAAGACCTCTAGGGCTGGTACCATAATACTGAGTGACATGAGTCATATGACAGTCGGGACAAGAGGAAAGAATAGATTTTGCTTCAGCAGTAGACAATTTGAATTGCTGCTGTAAAGCTTGAGCACCCTGATTAAAAAATTGATGGGATAAAATTGCCTGCTGCAACACATTGGGTACAGTTTTGATTGCAGTAGCAGCTACTAAAGAGTCTACATAGGCATTGCCTTCAGCAAAAAATCCTGGTAATGATGTATGGCTGCGAATGTGCATGATAAAGTAAGAATGTTTTTGAGCACCAATACCTGTCCACAACTTCACTAATATAGTAAACAATGGTTTCTCTTGAATATTATACAACACTGCTTGATCTAAATGCTTAACCAAATTGGCAACATAAACTGATTCAGTAACTATGTTTACAGAACCAGGAAACAAAGTAAAAGCCAAAAGAACAGCAGAAAGTTCAACCAGTTGAGGAGATCCCTGCTGAATCACTGTCTGATATTCCCAGTGATCATCCTTTCTCCAAGCCACAGCTGCTTTTCCGGTTTTCCCGGACCCATCTGTAAAAACCGTTGTACCTTCCACTGGAACAGGAGAACAAATTTGCTTGCCTTCAAAAGGAATCTCTTTAGTCAGTGTTAGAACAGGATGAGAAGGCAAGTGATACGAGATTTGGCCTGTAAAACAAGATAAGGCAGATTGCAATTCATGATTATTTTGAAAGCACCATTCAAAATACCACTGTTGCACAGGTATCACAATGGTCACAGGGTCCTGTCCCAAAATCTCATGACAACGCCTGCGACCCTTGATGATAATATCTGCAAAGAGCTCAAAAAGTCCTGGAGCTGTTTTCCGAGATCTGAAAGATAAAAATATCCATTCCAGAATATGCAATTGATCTTCCCAATTATCATTCCATTGACACAGTATTCCACATGGTATTTCATGGTCTTTCAAAATAAACAATTGAACACCAACAGAGGGATCTATCCCGTTAACAAATTTGTGTGCTAGGGCTAATTCAACTTCTTCTAGGGTCTTTTTTGCCGCTGAGGTCAATTGCCTCTCATCAGTGGAGGAAGTGATGCCTGAAAGCAGATTAAACAATGGTTGCATCTGATGATTAGTTATGCCTAAATATGATCGAATCCAACCTATTAAACCAACCAATTTCTGTACATCAGTAGCAGTTTTAACATCAATGTCTAACTTTACAGGTTGAGGCATAACTTGAGTGTTGGTCACCAACATACCTAGGTATTTCCAAGGCATGTGTTCCTGCACTTTCTCTGGAGCAATGATCAAACCAAAGCCTTTCAAATTTGTCACAGCACATTGTTTAAGAGCTGACAACTGTTGTTTGTTGTCAGATGCCAACAAGATATCATCCATGTAATGATAGCAGTAGCAGTTTTTAAATTGCTCCCGCACTTTTGACAAGGCCTGTGCCACAAACCATTGACAAATAGTTGGCGAATTTTTCATGCCTTGTGGGAGTACCTTCCATTGATATCTTTTATCAGGTTCAGCATGATTTATAGAAGGCACCGTAAAAGCGAATTTTTCTTTGTCCTGCTCAGCCAATGGAATAGTGAAGAAACAATCTTTTAGATCAATGACAACTATTTGCCATTCTTGTGGAATCATCGTGGGTGTAGGAAGGCCTGGTTGCAAAGCTCCCATTGTTGCCATTACAGCATTTATCTGCCGTAAATCATGTAAAAGTCTCCATTTTCCCGATTTCTTTTTTATTACAAAAACGAGGGTGTTCCAGGGACTGAATGATTCCTCAATGTGTCCTGCCTGCAATTGTTCTGTAACTAATTCTTGCAGGGCAGTAAGCTTTTCAGTAGTCAGGGGCCACTGGCGAACCCGGACAGGCTTATCTGTCAACCATGTCAGGGGTACAACTGGACGTTCATTGCCCTGCAACACAGTGGCCCCCATTAAAAATCCGTAGTAATTTTGACACCCCATTGAGATAAACAATCTCGTCCCCACAAACTTTGAGGAGCATCGGCAGCATAGGGTCTGATGTTAGCTTGTTGGCCATCAGGATGTTTCACATTAATTACAATGGCTGACAGGCTGCCTGCTGTAGCACCACCCAACCCCAGGAGTCCAAAACTTGCATGAGTGAGAGGCCATGATTGAGGCCAGCAAAGTCGTGAGAGTATTGTGACATCTGCTCCAGTGTCAATCAAATATGTTACTGATATAGTTCCTGGATGACATCCACTGGCGGTGAGAGTGCATGTCGTTTCTGGACGGCTCTCTGTTACTTTCTCAGTCCAAAACACTTGAGGTACTCCTGTCGATCCAAAGCTTCCTGTGCCGCGACTTCGGTCCACTGTATTTGGAACAGAACTCACAAAAGGTACAAGTTGAGCAATGCAAGTTCCTTTCTGAATAGTGACAGGAGGGTCATCAATGGATACCATAGCATGAATCTGTCTTAAATAATCAGCATCAATAAGCCCTAGATGCACATGAATACCTCTAAGTGTAGTACTTGATCTCCCTATCAAAAATGCACTCAATTCCCGTCCTATCGGACCATAGGCATCAAGAGGGACTTTACATATTTCTTTTGTTAAAATGGTTACTGTGTCAGTGGCGGGTATATCAATCCCTGCGGACCCGCTTGTTGCCCCTGAGAATTGTTCGCAAATGGGTAGCTTTGCAGGGCTGGGAAGACCCGCATTTGCTGTTGTGGTTGTTGGGGTATTTGTTTTCCCATGCGCCCCTTTGCGCTCCTCTTTGGGTTTCCCGGCAATAGCTGACCATTTGCATGATATTTACTTCTGCATTGCTTAGCATAGTGCCCAGATTTAGCACAACGGTTGCATACAACATCGCTGCTTGCACTTGGCCTAAATGTTGTTTTCTGGACAGTACACTGTGACTTTATGTGCCCTTGTTGTCCACAATTATAACACTTCGCTGAAGGTCTTAACACTGCAGCAAGAGCTGCCATTTTATGCTTGACTGAACCAACTTTCGAGCAAGCAGTAACCATTTCAGACAAGGTGGGTTCCCCAGGCAAAGTATCAATAATCTTTCTGCAATCTGGGTTTGCATTTTCTTTAGCCAATTGTACACACAATTTGTCTCGCAAAGTTTCATCATCTACTTGTTTCTCAATAGCGGCAGCAAGCTTTTCTGCAAACTGCAAAAATGGTTCTCTCATTCCTTGTTGTATAGTAACATATTTCTGTTTTGGAGCTGCCATTTCCATTGTTTTAGTTAAGGCTGTCATGCCAATTTGCTGAGCTTGTGCCAAAATCGAAGGATCCCACCTTGCCTGTAAATCTGGATTAGCAAAAGGCCCAGAGCCCATTAGGGCATCAACACCCACAGCATGACGAGGGTCGTGTTGAGGCAACTGCGTATTTGTTAAAGCTGTGCGCTCAGCCACTCGCCTCCAAGTTTCTTGAAATACACCATATTGTACTGGCTGAAATAGAATTGTAGCAAGATGAGTGATGTCATAAGGTGCAAGCAAATCTGCATTAATCACACGTATTAATTGCATTACCTCTGAGGAATTAATACCATATTGAGCTACTTTCGATTGGAGGTCTTGCACAACCCTCCAGGCAAAGACATGATGACTGTCGTTCTGTCCTGTTCCAGGAGCTGCTTTGAAAACTGGAAAAGCCATAGGGTTATTCCAAGCAACATTTGCAATGGCACTGTTCTCCTGAGGTACTCTTGGAGCACCTAACCTTTCTATGATGTCCCAGTTCTTTTCTTCAACTGCTTTCCTCCTAACAAATTCCCAAAACTCTTGAGGGTGTCGAGGAAGCACAGTGACTTGGCACGGAGGCAAAGTCCATGGGGCAGTAAGACTACAGCTCTTAGGAGATGAAGAGACCAGAGCTCCCTGCCCCAACTCAGGTGTTACTGCGGGCGACTCATCACTTGACTAACTGTTGCTGTCACTGTCAGGTAAAGGAGGATACGGCCTTGCAGGTTGTTCAAGCCACTCAGAGGGGAACGGGGGGGCAGACGGCTGGACCAGAGAGGAGGGAAGCGGGGGGGCAGATGGCTGGACCTTTCTCTCTGCTAAAGACATTTCAGCTAACTGGCGTAGCGGTGTAGTATATACAGGCACCATCGTGAGCTGCTGAGCAGGTGTGAGATAAGGAGGCTTAGGAGTCTGATAAGAAGAGGCTAGGGCAGGTTGCCCAGAAGTTTTGGCAGCTTTCCCAGAAGCCTTGGCAGCTTTCCCAGAAGCTTTGGCAGCTTTCCCAGAAGCCTTGGCACCCAGCCCAGAAGCTCTGGCAGCCTTCCTGGAAGCTTTGGCAGCTTTCCCAGAAGCTCTGGCAGCGTGCCAGGTAACTCCCATGGCATCCGAACTTTCTTCACCAAGTTCCCCATCAGAGCCCCCTTCTACCTCAGAGGCCCCCTCTGCCTCAGCCCCCCTGTCAGGTTCTGTTACCAGCCCTGACTCTTCGTCCGCATCTTGCTCCGTTTCTCTCTCTATTCTCCATTCCTTTAAAGCCTCAAAGAGCGAGTTCCAGGTTACTGCTAAATCAACAGGTGTTTTATCTCCTGCTCGAATAACTTGCCAAAGTCTGTCCCCGACTTTCTACCACGCCTTAACACTAAATGCTGTGTTGGGATCAGTGCCAAAATTCTGTGATTTAGCCCACAGCAATATATTACGAAGCTCATAATCTGACGTGTTAATTCCCTTATTTCTTAACAAAACTTTCCCTGTAGACAGAACACTTTCTTCCTCTTTAGATAAATTTTGTCCCATTATTACTAGTTGGTGGCTCACCTACTTCCAGGCGTCTTGATTAGAGGGAATCAGGTCCGGACCTCCCTGTGGCTTCCACCTGCCACTCTCAGCTGCACCAACACCGCCTCCCCCACTACGTCCCAGTGGGTCACAGTTGCCAATTGCTAGGACCCCGTATGGGCCCTCACTGACTATGTTCTTATCACGTCGGCGTCTCCAAAATGTCGCAGTCGAGGCGATTACGACACAAAGCAGAGACCACAAGCAATCTCAGTTGGTAACACTTGGCAACAGTTTATTTATGAAAATGGCTGATCTTTTATACACTTTCCAGTTGTTTACCCTTCCTCTACCTTAGCTATTGGCCACAATAATTCAATACCATGCCATTGGTGAAAAGTTACTCTGACTCCACCTAACTTTCTAAAAACGCTTCATCCAGCTGCAAAATGCTCTTATCTTCCTTCTCTCGATCTCCTTGGTTACGGCCTTGGAGAAAGCTCCTTATCAGCTTCTTCTTCTTACTTCTCGCTCCTTTAGCTAACAGGCCCACTGCTAGCCCCTTCCACAACCAGGTTTACAACAGACAAAGCAATGAAGCCTTTTGTCAGAGTCCAACTACCAGTGCTATCCAGGCATTCTGCCCATGTCCAAATTCTTGGCAGGGACAAGGGACATTATAATCTTCTCTGGGAACTCTTCCAGGCCCGGGAATTTGGCCAAGTCCAGGAGCCTGGCCAATCCCGGGAATTCTGCCAATGTCCAGTTTCTTGGCAGAGACCCCCAAACAACATGCCTCCCTGGGAGCCCTGCCATGAAAGACAGGGGTGGGCTCCATCAGACAACATGCCTCCTCCAAAGCCCTGCCCAAAGGGGCCGGAATAGAGGTGTGTTCCCCTGATCCAGGAACAATGACAACATTGGCCTTTAACCTTGAATTTGTTACATTAAAAGTATTACTGAATATCTCACATGTTGGAGAATTTTGCTCAGAAATGGCTTATAGAGTTTTGTTCAGACATGCCATAATCATATACAGCTGATGGAAAAGTAAAAGGCAGCTGTGAGGAGCAAATTCTCAAAGCCTGTTTCTGTAAACAACAAGGTTCTCAGGCACATTTATGTAAACAGCAGAAGTTCTCAGGTTGTTTTTTAATAACAAGTAAATATCTTGTCCTTGGATAAGTTTTGGGAAAGCAAAAGTGACAAACATGGAAGCCTTGAGAACCGTTTATATCAGGGTGAGAAAACAAATCTTGGTTTCAATAACAAACCACAGGTATTGGAAACAAGAGGAGGGGTTAATGTGTGGTCTGTGACCTATGATGAGCTCGGGTTTTGCAATATGAAGAGCTTAATTAATACTGTTATAAAATGTGCCTGGTGGATCAATAAATTGGAGTTCGATACTGATCAGAGGATGGGTCGTCTCCCTTCGCTTCTACAAATGGTGACACCCAGACGTGATACAGCAACGCACCACGAAGGAGCGAAGAAATGGGTCAGGTCCGAGCAGCCCGGGCGGCAGTAAACGCGACAAAAGGGATAACAAAGAAGCTGAGACGCGTTGTGCCTTGGGTGTCGTACAGGCGAGTCCGAGTGATACATGCTGCACGGACCTTGAAGAGGTTGCAATCAGCACTGACGATTTTAGGTATGGAAAGGCAAGCAGCATATTTACAAAAAAGGCAGGTTAAGGGGGTAGATTTGCAAAAGGATTTACAAGGACTTTGGACTTACAGCTATGCTAGGGGAGTTTTTATTAACCCCCTTACGGTTTACGAGTTAACGGAGTGGCATAAATTCGGTGATTTATTATGGGAGGCTACTTTAGAGAGTGATAAAACTGCCAAGAAGTTAAGTAAGCTATGGTGGTTAGTGCACAATAGACTGCTTCAGCATGTCTCTGAGTGCAAGACAGCAGCCACAGCTCGGGGCGTCTGCGGGGCTGTGCCACTCCAAACTCGGCATGGGCGCTGCGCCATGGAGAGCAGCCGCGGCGAGCGGCCGCCTGAAATGCTGTGCTGCAGCGGCGGTAACGGAGGCAGCCACGGGGGGAGCGGAGCCGCCTTGGGGGGAGCGATCCGTGCTGCGACGAGTGCAGCGCACGCAGTGATTCAGCCTGCTGGCGAGTCTTGTGAAACAAAGAGCCCAGCGTGGGGGGGTCGCCCGCTCCGACACAAGCGGCGGGACTGGAGCGCTTTTCCAGCGCCAGCGCTTCTCTCTCCGCCCTGCAGCCGGCAAAAAGCTTCAGTTTTAGACCTAACAGCTGTAATAAATGTGACTCTTGTCAACAAAAAGAAAAGATCCCTACTGCAATTAAGAAACCAGTGATAATTAACAAGCGACACCAAGGAGCATTGCTATCCAGACGTTCCTTGCCTAAGTTAAGAAGACTTTTTGTTCTTCCTAGCAGAGACTGTGAAAGACAAATCAGCAAGTGAATGCGTGAGTCAAATTTTGGCTGATTTGGCTTAGCATCCGTTATGCTGTCTTAAAATCACCTGTATTAACAGAGACTTTAGATATCAGAAGCCCAAATAACTCAGTCGGTAGAACATCAGACTCCGAAACTGTATTTTGAAAAATTTAAAAATGTTAAAAATGTGTTAAATGACTGTATAAGTAAGATGTTATGAATGTGCTTTTTGGTATAAAAATGCTGCAGCAAACACGTGAAGAAAGTTGTTTTAGCTTAGTACTTTAGAATCAGGCCTGTAAGCAAGTTATAGTAAATACTATATTTTATTTTTATAGTAAGTTTTATTTGTTGCTAAGTAGTTTAAGTTAAATTATCTATTAAGTGCCATTAAATGTTGAATACTGTTGGGGTTAAGTTTTGTTAAGTTTATCTTCTGTTGGGTTTAAGTGCTGTTCAGTTTAATTTCTGTTAAGTTTAAGTGTTATTAAGTTTAAGTAAAGTTAGATTCTGTTAAGATTAAATTATATTAGATTTAAGTTATGTAGAATTTAAAGTCAGTTAAGTTCTGCTAAGTTAAGTTCTGTTGAATTTAATTTCTGTTAAGTTTGAGTGATGTTAGATAGATTTATGCTAAATGTTTATTTTATGATCTGCATTAGTTGGGACTATTTGTTTTGCCTGGCATCATTGATGTGGACCATATGGTGATGGCATATACCCCTTTTTCCCCACTTCAAATCAACAAAAGGACTGAGAATTGCACAGCTGGTGACATTTGAGCCAAATGACTAAGGAATTACAGACTGTAAAAGGACAAGAGAGGGGGGAAAATGGTTTTGAATCCACCGGAGGACTTACTTTACTGACTTTGAACTTTTCTGAGAAACCCAAGAAAAGGGTAGAAGTGGAATTTCAAGGAGACAAAGGATCATTTTCAGGCTTGTTGGACACTGGGGTCGATTCCAGCATTATTAGCCCTAGCTGTTCGCCTCCTCTCTGGGTTCGCATGAATGACAACAACTAACAGCCTTCTTTTCTTAGTCCAATTACCACCTACCTGCAATGCCTGATAAGGCAGGACATTATGGCTCAGCTAGGGGTGGTTTTAACCCTTTGGGGTAAAAGTCATTGCTCGGACCGTGGCTGGGGAACCTTATAGAGATACTAAGTGTGCTTTTAAATGCTTTTACTTGTTTTACCTTGTATTTTTGATTGTATTCAAGATATGGTTAGTAGAATAATAGAAAAACCCTAGCAGACTAACTTCCAGGTGCATAAAAGAAAAAACGGGGAATTTGTTGGAGAATTTTGCTCAGAAATGGCTTATAGAGTTTTGTTCAGACATGCCATAATCATATACAGCTGATGGAAAAGTAAAAGGCAGCTGTGAGGAGCAAATTCTCAAAGCCTGTTTCTGTAAACAACAAGGTTCTCGGGCACATTTATGTAAACAGCAGAAGTTCTCAGGTTGTTTTTTAATAACAAGTAAATATCTTGTCCTTGGATAAGTTTTGGGAAAGCAAAAGTGACAAACATGGAAGCCTTGAGAACCGTTTATATCAGGGTGAGAAAACAAATCTTGGTTTCAATAACAAACCACAGATATTGGAAACAAAAGGAGGGGTTAATGTGTGATCTGTGACCTATGATGAGCTCGGGTTTTGCAATATGTCTGAGCTTAATTAATACTGTTATAAAATGTGCCTGGTGGATCAATAAATCGGAGTTCAATGCTGATCAGAGGATGGGTCGTCTCCCTTCGCTTCAACACTCACAGTGTCTCCCTGCCAACGAGAACTCAGCTGGAGAGCTGCCAACATCAAACCCAGAATTTAAGCTTACATGTCTTTGTTCTAAAGTACAAGGAATAGAATCGTGAAATTTTAGAAACTCAACCTGTGTTTTTCCAGAGGATTTTTGAGGGTGTTCAGCCTGTTCATCCACCTCTTTTCTCCCTCTAACTTGAATCAATTCCTGGCTACCACTTCCCAAACTTCCACAGGACTCCACCCTTTGGATCAAAGCCAGCTTTTTTTCTCTGAATCCATAGATTGACAAACAGTAGAAAATCCATGTTTTTGCTTTACCAAAAAGGAACTCCCATGCACCCAACACGTTTGAATTGAACCCGGAACCACAATTTCCCAAGTGGGAGCGACCTCGGCTCCCCTCCCCGCCCTGCCTCAGGGGAAGTAGAGTCTAAAGAAGTTTTCACTGTCCCTGTATGAACAATTTTAGAAAGCACAGTCTCTTTATCACAAAACCTGTTTTCATTTCCCTCCCCCATACAAGTTTCACACACTTTTACATTCACAGAGCACCGCGAAAAGTCCGAACAATTTTCATTTTTTCCCAGGGGGAGAGAAGAAAGATTTTTTTCAGCAGAAGATGAAACACTGTTCCCAGAGTCTGAAGACACATTTGTTACATTCTCCGATATACATGCAGACTCCATTTTACTTGGATTTAAAGAGTCAGAGCCAGAAACTTTGCTTTGTGAGTCAGAATTGACCTTATTAGTATCAGTTTGTTTAAAACACTCCATAAGAGCTCTAGAAGTCGGTATAAGCGCTTTCAGGCTTTCATCTTTTTTGAGAGAGACTAAATTACAGATTCTCCAGTTTATCTGATCCCAAAAATGAAAAGTAAAAGCAGACTGTAAATTTAAATCTTGAGTATTCTCTTTAATCCCGATAAGTAAGTTGTTAAGCTCAGTTTTTGAGATTTCAGAACGACCTTTCTCTTCTAACATTGTCTCTAATTGGTGAAAGACATCCCATTCAACTTTTGATAAATTTGTTCCCATTTTCATTACCCAAGAGCCCTCTCGAGAAAAGTTACTTACAAACTCCTTGGCTTCGGTGAGAGGGATGACACTGTCCTCCTGATTAACACTTGGGTCTCCAGCGGCCGGGATTTCCACAATTTTCTTTTTTCTCCTATTCTACGTCCTCAACAGGTGGAGCACCAAAATGTCAAATGCTCTACGCTTACCAAGGAACCCACTTGGCGTGGCAACTATGCCCAATGATGGACAGAACAGGACAATCCGGACCAGTGACATGAGCTTTTTATTTCAGCACATCAGTCTCAGCACAGTGTTAGACAATGGAGACAGGATGTTAACAGCTCGCTGATCCACCGGGAATGCCAAGGAGGTGTGGCAATACAGCATAGCATAAAACCATCTCAGCCTAGATTTCAGCCAATCATACAAAGAACAACACATATTGACAAGCATTCTATCCAATCATATGAAACACACGTAATGGTAGTTAAAACAAAGACTGGTTCATAAGAGACAAAGAACAGACCTCTATTCATGCTAACCTTCTAAAGATATACATTAAATAGCCTTGTTGCAACCTATAAGCCAATTCTACAGAGGCCTATGGTTATTTGTCACATATGCTCTACTGCTTAGAAAACTTTTTTGCTGTATTTGCAATGCTAACAAAACTTCAGTCTGAGGCCTATTCTTTTTTAACCATTTCCTAAAGACTCTCTAATTTTATGAATTCCAGCACTGAAAGATGCATAAAAAGCCACAAAATTCTAGGAAAAAATTCAAAAAAATCCCAGAAATTTTTTTGAGACAGCGACGTGATGAGGCGGGCACGGGCCAGACCCCGAGGCCCCCTTTTCAGTCGGGGCGGCTCGCTCTGCAGCAGGCGGCAGAACGGCAAAGGAGCGCATGGATAGGGCTCTGCTCCCTCGTCCGCGCCCCATTGGTTCGGTCATTTTCAGCCTCTCTCTCTCCATTCCTGCGGCTCAGCTCCAGCCGCACCGCCGCCCGGCACTGCTTGTGGCCGGCACCCACGGGCACTACTTGGACCGGGGCCGGCACCGGCACCTCGCGTGGTTTGAAGGACACCTGAAGGCTAGCGGGGCCACGCGGCTGATCACACAGCTGGGGTTGGTAAAGACGCCCTCCCCGGCAGCAGGAGGGGCGACACCTCGCCTGCGACGGGAAGCAAACTGGAAAGGAGACCACCCTGCCTGAGCACCGGACCCCCCCCGCTGTGACTTCCCCGGGACAGAGAAGCCCTGGAAGGAGAGCCGGCCTGCCGGGGGCCCTCTCCGATGCCTCTCCAAAAAGCCTCATCGATCGATCGGGCGTGGCCGAGGAAGGAGCCGCGCCAACAGCGACAAGGGCCTGGGACAGCAGTGACAGCCGCCCAGCCCCGCCTGCGGAGCACTCGCGGCAGAGGAGCGCGGGGAGTGCCGCCAACGGCTCCCTTTTGGCTAGGCAAAGGCAGGACTGGGACTGGGCTGGCCTGCCAGGCCGGGGGGACTCGGCTTCCCCTTCCGGCCCAGGGAACCCGGCCGAGCGTGTGAGAAAAAGTGCCACCGACTGCACCACTGGTGGCCGGCTTTCCCTTCCGGAAAAAAATAGCTGGGGGACGACACGACATAAAGGCACATGGAGGCACGTTCGCAAAGACCCATGCTAGCCATGGGGGCCGCGGGCCCGGGGCCGGGGACCTGGGGGGCGAGTTACGAGCCTCACTCCCCCACGGACCCGCTGGCATCCTGCTCGCTCCCTTCTCTCTCGCTGCCGTCGCTTTTTGCATGGCCCTTCGTCGCAACGCTTCTCAGTGCCACGGCTTAGGGCCGCCAGGGAAAAATGAAAAAGATCCAAGGAGGCCGGGCGGGTGCCCCCACTCTGCCCGCATGCCGGCACGCCTAAACGAAAAAAATACGGACCCACGTGGCAACCCAGCCCGCCCGGCATAAGTGGCTTGGTCGATGCGGCCATGACTGAGGTGGGCGAGGCGCTGCCGCCTCACCCAGGACAAGTCTGGGGGGCTTTCTCCGTCAGGAGCCGGGTCCATCAACTCTAAAAAACTCTCCTGGCCAACGTGGGTCCCCAGCTTTAGGCTGAGGAAGGGGGATGGCTTCAACAACGCGGGCCAGGGACAGGGCGCCCCGACCCCGGCTCTGCAGCTTCACCGAGCGGGTGGACCGCGGCTGAGGTGGACCGACAGCCCAGAACAGCGCCTGCCGAGTGGGCCCTGGCTTAAGGCCAGGCACAAAAAGGACGAGACGCTGCCGCCTCGCCCGCCACCGCTGCCCAGGGGGGCGAATCGGCTGGCAGAAGCCGGGCCGGAGCGGGACACACTCGCGGCTTCTCTCTCTCCACCTCGCCTCGGCCACTGAGCGGCTCTCTCGGATTGTCTTTCGCAGCCCTTCTCTCTCGGCCTCTCGGGATCCCCTCTTTCGCAGCCCTTCTCTCTCGGCCTCTCGGGATCCCCTCTTTCGCAGCCCTTCTCTCTCGGCCTCTCGAGTCATGCTTTTTCGTGGCACTCTCTCGACTCTGGTTCATTTTTTGCCCTTCTCTCTCACATGTCATGATCATGGGCTGTCTTAAGCCCTTCTCTCTCCTCCAAGCCATCTTTGGCCATTCTCTCTCGCTTGTCAGGATCAGGGATCATTTTAAGCCGTTCTCTCACCTCACAAGAGAGTCTTGGGCCCTTCTTTCTCACCTCCCAGGTTCAGGAATCGTATTTTGCCCTTCTTTCTCAGACTCACCGGATCAACTTTAGCCCTCTCTGGGCACTTCTCAATAGCTTGGGATCTTGCAGCCCTTCTCTCTAACCTCTCACACTATACCAGCTTCCCTGCGCAGGACGGGTGCCGGGACGAAGCCACACGGACTTGTCCCGGCTAGGTGGCACTTGCTTTGCCCTGGTGACCGCACGCACGGCAGCTCCACTCCGCCTCAGACACAGGCACGGGATCAGCCTGCGGGGATGAGGCCCATCACCTTACTCCCATAATATGGACAGATGAGTCCAAAGCCGCCGAGGCCTCCAAGAGGACCGATGGAGCTCAACCGGGAAGAGGCGCTGCCGCAGGCCGCCTCCTACGGTGACGCAGCCGGAGGCGGCCGACAACAGCGACCCCTTGGTGAACTTGCGCAGCCAGCCGTGACAACAGGTCTACCCAGCACCATGGAAAAAAAAAAAGGGATTACACCCCACCGAAGTGAGGTAGCCTAGTAATCCCAGGGTGGAGTACAGGACGGGGGATACACTGCCCTTCTCTCTTGCCTCACAGGATGGGGGATACACAGCCCTTCTCTCTCACCTCACAGGATGGGGAATATGCTGCCCTTCTCTCTCGCCTGACAGGATGGGGGATACAGCGCCCTTCTCTCTCGCCTGACAGGATGGGGGATACACTCCCCTTCTCTCTCCCCTCACAGGATGGGGGATACACAGCCCTTGTCTCTCTCCTCACAGGATAGGGAATATGCTGCCCTTCTCTCTCACCTGACAGGATGGGGGATACACTCCCCTTCTCTCTTGCCTCACAGGATGGGGCATACGGTGCCAGTCTCTCGCCTCACAGGGTGGGGATATGGTGCCCTTCTCTCTTGCCTCACAGGATGGGGGATACACAGCCTTTCTCTCTCGCCTCATAGGATGGTTTCATGCCCTTCTCTACTACCTGACTAAACCATAGTTCACCCATCCCTTTTCCCCACCCAATCGTACCTCACCACCTTCTCTCTCCGCTCCAAGGATTACAGCTAATTTTTAGCCATTCTCTCCTGGGCTCTCAGAAACTTATTTAGCTCTATCTCCCTCACTGCTCTCAAAAGCCTTTATCTTAAAAAGAATTTTACTCTAGCCTCCCTGGATCTGCTCTTTACTGCCCTTGTTCTCACATGCCCAACTGTACCCACTTCCCTGGGAAAGACGGGAGCCGGGACGAAACCACACAGAATCGTCCCAGCTAGGTGGCACTTGCTTTGTCCTGGTGACCGCATGCACGGCTGCTCCACTCCGCCTCGGACACAGGCACGGGATAAACAACCTGGGGGATGCCATCCGTCACCTCGCTCCCACAATACGGACAGATGAGTCCAAAGCCACCAAGGCCTCCCAGAGGACTGATGGAGCTCGACCGGGAAGGGGTGCTGCCGCAGGCCGCCTCCTACGATGACGCAGCCGGAAATGGCCGACAGTAGTGACCCCTTGGTGAACTTGCGCAGCCTGCCGCGACAACAGGTCTACCCGGCACCCGCCGAAATTGGACTAAGTCCCGCCGGAGCGAGGTAGACCTGGTGTCCCCGGCCGGCGTCCGCCACCAGGGGGCAAGGCCGACCCCCAGCGGCTCCGGAGCCAGGGTAGACCTGGTGTCCTGCCGGAGCGGGATAGACCTGGTGTCCTGGCAGAGTGGGGTAGACCTGGTGTCCCGCCAGTGCCGGGGTAGACCTGGTGTCCCGGCAAAGCGGGGTAGACCTGGTTTCCCGCTGGAGCGGGGTAGACCTGATGACCCGGTGGAGCCGGGGTAGACCTGGTGTCCCCTGCAGCCGTGGTAAACCTGTTGTTTTGTTTGCGTGCTCAAGTGTGCCTGTCTCCTGTCACCTGAATCATCTGCTGCAAGCATGGGCTACTGGTGCACAGCCTGAAAGGCCAAGAGGGGCACAAGAGCTCCTTGATGCCCTTGTGCATGCTGAGGGGGAGTCCAGGGACATTGCCATGTGGATCTCAGCATCCAAGCAAGAGTGCCTGAGTGGGGAACTTTGCCCTCAGTGCTGCCTTGAATCCAAGTGTCCCAGGAGAGCTATGGCACTGAGGCACATCCAGGAAACACTGCCGGGCCCCCCAGAGCCCAGTGAGGCAGGGGAGCCTGGCCTGCCCCCTGGCATGTGCCCGGGCAGTTGAGATGCTGGCGATGAGGGTGCACTTCAGCACAGCCTTTGGCAGCAGGGACACAGCTGCCAGTGCCAGGAGAGCCTCCTGCTCCTCTCCTGGCCCAGCATGACAGAAAGGGGAGAGTGGTGCTGCCAGATGTAATGCACAGCCCCAGCTAAGCAGGGCATTCATTTCTTGATCTTGGCAATGGATAGAGCGTGGAGCAGGGGGTGCCCACAGGGGATGGGTCTGTGCAGGACCTGGAGCAGCTGCAGACTGTCTCCCTGTCATTTTCTCCTGCCAGGCAGCACGTCCAGCTCCTAAGCGGGAACATGCACTGATCGGGAGTGATTCCCTCCCTGCACAGCCAGTGCCCATCAGCTTTGGGCCAAGGCTGCCCAGCTGCCAACACCATATCACGCAGAGGTTCAACAGACAGAATTTGGCTCTAAGGGCCTATTCTGCAGCAAACTTCCACTCTCCACAATGTCCCTTTTGCCACAACAGCTTCTGTTTCTTCACTTCCCAATCCTCCATGCTTCCACAAGTCACACCAAGATGTCATGCAAGAGTCGGTGGTCATCTCTCTCTCAGCGGCATTTCCAGCCTTGGAGGGACTGAGAAGAGACTGAGTGAGCCGAGCTACAGTCCACAGAGGGGACCTTCTGAGTTTGTCATCTCTTTTGGAGCAGCAAGAAATTTTACTCTTTATTGTTGTTCAGTTTTCTTTGCGCTGGTGAATGCTTTCTCTCTGAAATGAACAGTTTTTTCCACTTTTCTCCAAGGAAGTATTTTTCATGAACCAGTTGCAGGAGGGGACGCTTGAATTTGCTTCTCAAGGAACACCTTCAGAGCTTCTCTCCCAAATTTGCCCTGAAGCAGGACAACACTGAAGAGCCCCAACTCTCCAAGCCTGTCCCAGAGGTGCTCCAGCCCTTGGAGTGTCTTGGCAGCCTGTGCTGGAACTGCTCCATCAGGTCCAGGATGTTGTTGTGCTGAAGAGCCTGTTGCAAAATGGGTTCTGCAAATGTTACAGTCAATAGGAGGGGGGAAACTCATCCTTCCTGAAATGCTGGCACAAGTGTAGGGACAGTTTCCCTGGCCTACAACACGTCTCTGATGGATCCACAGGGTCCCTGTGGAAAGAGAGAAGCAGTAGCCTCCACTAATGCCCTGGAATGGCAAACAAGAATTACAGCCTTCAACAGCTTTTGGGAACCCCTTCTGGGTGGATTTTCCTTGCTGGAAGGCCAAGATGTCTGAGTATCTTCCTGGTGCCTAGGGCCCTGGTTAAACAGAGCTTCTCAGAGATGCTGGCAGGTGACCAACACCCTTCCTCCTGCCCTGGCAGCTCTGTTTGCCCCATGAGCCCTCAGTGGCTGCCTGGGGACAAACACTCAGTGCCCCGTATCCCTCAGGATGGGCACATCCTGCTGAGGGCCAGCACTGGCCTTGGTTCAGGGCCAGAGAATGGTTTCAAGGTGACCCCAGCCAGGGGAATAACGTGCAATGACTCGAATGATTTCAGAAGGATGAACAATTGCTTTATTAAGCTCTACTATATTACACTACATACTATACTATACTAATACTGAACTGTACTGCTAAAGAAAAACCCGTGACCCTTTCCAACAGTCAGGACACATCTTTGACCTAATTGGTCAATCAATCCAAAGAACCATCAGCAGAGTCCAATTAACAAATCCCTTTTGGTAAACAATGTCCATAACACATTGAACATGTGCTAAACAATAGGAGCAGCAAATAGAGAGAAGAATTGTTTTCTCTTCTCTCTTGGAGGTTTCTGACTGCCTTCCCCAGGAAAAATCATGGCAGAGAGAATTCTGTCTCTCTCTGTTCAAAGAGGATGTGAATCCCGCAGCAGGGCGTTGCAGAGAGGATGTGTGGGGACAAGGGCCTTGGGGAGCTGCAGCCTATTGCAGCCAGGGCCAGGGCTGGAGTTGGAGCCTTGCTGGGGATGGGGACCCTGGCACCCTGCATGTGTGGCAGCTGTGCAGAGCAGGACACGGGTGCTCTGTGTGGGCAAGGTGGCTCTGGATGGCACAGGGAGAGCTTCAGGCCAGCAGCCATTCCCATCTGGAATCTGCTCTGGGGCTGGAGGTGGTTTGGGGCCTGCAGGGAAGGTGCAATGGAGTGGTCTGGCTGTGGGAACAAGCACACCCTGAGGCATTGCCCAAGCCTCAGCCCTGTCTGCAGGTGATCCGCATTGCCCAGTGCTCCCCAGCGTCCCCAGTGACAGCAGATCCCAATCACTGCCTGCCCTTGACTCCAAGTCCTGCCCCATTCCTCTTTTCCCTGAATCTGGGCTCCTGCTGGCCCAGGAAGAAGGGTCAGTGCCCACTGCTGTTTCCTCCAAGTGCCAGAGTGGGAATAGGGGCAACTCTGCTCCCATCTGATGGGTTGGGGATGGGATCAGCTCTGAGCTGTCCCACAGGGAAAGCTCTGGGAGGGAAGGGGCAGCAGGAGATGGGGGTATCTGTCTCTGGGGGCTATTGGAGGATGGATTGTGTTGGAGTGGGGCTTGTCCCCATCAGGGATCCATCTGCTTCCAGCTCTGCCATGTACACACCAGCCTCCATCAGGCAATGCCAGCAAGGCCAAGATGTCTGAATCCTCCTGGTGCCTCAGGCCCTGGGTGAACAGGGCTGTTCAGAGATGCGGGCAGAGGACCAAGATCCCTCCTCCTCCTCACAGGGCATCTCTATCTCTACAAGCCCAATTAGCTCCCAGTAGCTGCATAGGAACAGGTGCCAGCTTCCCCATGTCCCTTGGGATGGGCACATCCTGCTCAGGGCCTGTGCCTGCCTGGGCCCAGAGACAGGGAATTGACTCAGGTGCTCTGGGGGAGCTCTGTGGCTGCAGGTGTCACAGCATGAGGGTCAGGGCATGGCATATTCCTTTCTGGACTCACCTCTGGGGCTGGAGCTTGGATGAGTTTGGGATCTGCAGGGAAAGGGATATGTGGTTGTCTGGATGTGGGAATTGTCACACCTGAGCAATTCCCCAGCCCTCAGCCTTGTCTGCAGGTGATCAACATTGCCCAGTGCTCCCCAGTGTCTGCAGTGACTGGAGATGCCAATTACTCACCTGATCCCATGTGCCTTGTTCCCCATGTTCTCCCACATGCTGGGGCTGGGCTGAGCTCTGGGGTGTCCCAGAGGGAAAGCTCTGGGAGAGGAGGGGCATTAGGACATGGGAAATCTGGCTGTGGGGGCTGTTGGAGGGTGGATTGTCTTGGAGTGGGGGGTTGTCTGCACTGGGGATCCAGATGCCTTCAGCTCCTTGCCCGCCCCCCTTGGCCTCCCAGGTGCCTGGGCCCTTCCAGGGGCAGCTGCCCCATGCAGGGAGCTGGGGGGATGCTGAGCAAGGGGGCTGGATCCGTGCCACAGGTGGGGTGGGCTCTGTGCCAGGGCTGGGGGCTATGCCAAGCCGGGCTTTGGCCTGGGGGCTGTCAGGGAGGGGACAGGGAGGTGTTTGGGAATGGATAAAGGTGCTCCTGCCCTGCTGCAGCCTCAGCCAGTGCTGCTCAGTGCCAGAGGAAGATGAAGGTGGCTGTGCTCAGGGTGGCCTTGCTCTTTTTCATCCTGCTGTGCCCTCAGCACAGGCCAAGGCGAGGCACCAGCCAAACGTTGTCCCCACATCCTGCCCTTTGCAGCCTCCCATCGCACCCTTTTGGTCTCTGCACAAACTTTCTCCCTGCTCTCTCCTCTGTCCTATCCAGGCTCCCCAAACACCCTCCCACTGACTGTTCCCAAGGCCTTTCCTTCCATGTCCCCTCTCAATCCTTTGCCTTTCTTCCTGGCCACTGCAGCAGGATCCTCCTGTACAACTCCCTGACTCACACCCCCTCCAAACCCTCTCTCAGTCCTGTCACTTTTGTCCTCACCTGTCCTCATTCTTCTGTCCCCACCAAGGCCCTGCCTTGCGCTCCCATGTCACTGCCCTGCAATTCCTTTCTCCTCCCCTGTACCTTACACCGTGCTCCTTCCACAACCCAGGATCAGGAGCACCTGGCAGAGGCAGGAGGAATCCCCCATTCCAGGGGCTGCAAGGGAGGCACCCGTGTCCCCTGCCAGCCCCAGGGCTACAGACCAGGGAGGAGATGCCTCAACTGCCTCATCTGAATTGCTTCCCTCAGCCCTTGGCCCGCGAAGTCTCCGGCTGGAGCACAACCTCTAGAGGAGAGTTCCCACAAGGAAGAGAAAAGAAAGGAATTGTTTCTTCCCTTTCCCTCATCCCTGCCCCTTGTGCTGATTTTCTTGGCATCTCTTAGGAAAACCAACAGAAGAGCATCTGCAATGAGGTGTTTGCAGGGTCAGTTCCTAAACAGGGCCAAAGGAAGGTTTTCTACCAGGGAAAAAGTGACAAATGTGGGATTTCTTCAGACAGTTTCAAACATTGCAGTTTCTAAGCACTGGAACTCCAGAGGCTATAAAAACAGAGTTTGTAGTTGTAATGGTCCATTGTCCTCCCTCTTCCCACTGCTGATTTATCACATCCCAACTCCAGAGGAGCAGATTATGGAAAAAAGACCTGCAGGGAGTGTTGGAGGACTAATCCCAGAGACAGGAAGAAAGAGTGGAATCGAGAAAAGATTTCCAGTTGTTTTCTTATCATAATGACCACAAATGGCTCTGTAGTCCATGTGCAATATCCAGATGAGGAGGCACGTTTCTGGTTTTTAATGCCAAATTGCAGTATTTTGGAAATTCTTCCTGGATGAGAACAAACCACAGGCCAATAATTGACCCACTTTAGTTCCCAAATCAGAAATCATTCAACTTCTACCAAGATGTCTTTCTCTGCAGGTGTCCCAGATTGCGAGGCAAGATGGATTCTATTTGCCATCTGTATGGCAGTTTTCCTTATCTCTTCCACAGCCACTCCTCCATCTGAGGGGGGGGGGGGGGGGAAGGCATCTGCTGATAACAGACTATTGAATGTCACTGCATACCTGATAAGAACTACAGCATGCCATTGGGTGATGCTCCACCCAAAGGGAAGATCACAGCATTGTAGCCAGATATAACCTGGAGATTCTGGAATAGCAGCACAGCTTCTCCACTGGATTGCCCAGAGGAACAGCAGCTGCCTCTTCTTCCATTGGATCTTCAGAGAAAGACTACACCCTTTTCTACAGGAGCCATGCTGCAGCAGAGCCATATCTGACCCTCCAGGAGGACTGCAGCCACATTTCCAATTGGATTGCTACCAACAGCCTGACCAACAGGGTGTCAGGTTGTGTTCTGACTCTCTAAGTGCTGTTTTAGTTTACTGCATTGTTAATTTTATCCTTTTATTTTCTTCTCTATGAAAGAACTGTTATTTCCTGCTCCCATATTTTTTTGCCTGAGAGGTCCCCTTAATTTAAAATTTATAGCAACTCGGTGGTGGTGGGGATTTTACATTCTCCATTTCAAGGGAGGCTCCTGCCTTCCTTAGCAGGCACCTGTCTTTCCAAACCAAGACAGCAGGACAGAAGGCACTTTGATTCCTTTTGCCCCAAGTTTTTCCTGAGTTCATGACTTCAGATGATCAGGAACAGTCCCGACAGCACAAAAGCAACCACAATGAGCAGGATCAACTCCCCAGGTCACCATTAAATGCACTCAATCCACGCCTTGCACAGCCCAGCAGCAATTCCTGCCTGTGCCCCCAGCTCTGGCTCAGCCTGAGGGGCATTGCTCTGGTGTGTGCGGGGCCAGCTCATGCAGGACACGGTGCTGGGAGCCGCTGTGTGTCCTGCAGCTTCGGCATCTCAGGCTCCGCTCCACAGCTGCGGGGCTGTTCCAACACTGTTCCATGGCTGTAGCTCCTGTGCCACCACCATTCCATGGCTGTGGTTCCTGTGCCACCACTGTTCCATAGGTGGAGTTCCTGTGCCACCACTGTTCCATGGCTGTGGCTCCTGTGCCACCACTGTTTCATGGCTGGAGTTCCTGTGCCACCACTGTTCCATGGCTGGAGTTCCTGTGCCACCACTATTCCATGGCTGTGGCTCCTGTGCCACCACTGTTCCATGGCTGGAGTTCCTGTGCCACCACTGTTCCATGGCTGTGGTTCCCATGCCACCACTGTTCCATGGCTGTGGCTCCTGTGCCACCACTGTTCCATGGCTGGAGTTCCTGTGCCACCACTGTTCTGCCTTTTCCATGCTCACTCCACTGCTGCTCAAAAGCTGTGCTGTGCTGTTTCAGCACAGTTCCTCTGCTCCTCCACCACTGCTTCTCTGCTGCTCCAACACTGGTCATCTCTCACTGTTCCACTGCTCCTTCTCTGCTCCTGCCCTGCACCCCTGCTGTTCCACAGCTGCTGCTTCTGTCCTAGCGCTGCTGCCACAGCTGCAGAGTCACAGAGAGGGAAACGCTGGGGCTGCCACAGCTGTGGTGCCATAGTCAGGGGAATGTTAGGGTGGCTGCTGCTGTAGTGTCATAAAAGGGAACACTGAGGCTGCCAATGCTGTGGTGTCACTGAGAGGGGAATTTTGGGTGGCTGCTGTTCTGTTTGTCCCCAGGCAGCCACTGAGGGCTCATGGGGCAAACAGAGCTGCCAGGGCAGGAGGAAGGGTGTTGGTCACCTGCCAGCATCTCTGAGAAGCTCTGTTTAACCAGGGCCCTAGGCACCAGGAAGATACTCAGACATCTTGGCCTTCCAGCAAGGAAAATCCACCCAGAAGGGGTTCCCAAAAGCTGTTGAAGGCTGTAATTCTTGTTTGCCATTCCAGGGCATTAGTGGAGGCTACTGCTTCTCTCTTTCCACAGGGACCCTGTGGATCCATCAGAGACGTGTTGTAGGCCAGGGAAACTGTCCCTACACTTGTGCCAGCATTTCAGGAAGGATGAGTTTCCCCCCTCCTATTGACTGTAACATTTGCAGAACCCATTTTGCAACAGGCTCTTCAGCACAACAACATCCTGGACCTGATGGAGCAGTTCCAGCACAGGCTGCCAAGACACTCCAAGGGCTGGAGCACCTCTGGGACAGGCTTGGAGAGTTGGGGCTCTTCAGTGTTGTCCTGCTTCAGGGCAAATTTGGGAGAGAAGCTCTGAAGGTGTTCCTTGAGAAGCAAATTCAAGCGTCCCCTCCTGCAACTGGTTCATGAAAAATACTTCCTTGGAGAAAAGTGGAAAAAACTGTTCATTTCAGAGAGAAAGCATTCACCAGCGCAAAGAAAACTGAACAACAATAAAGAGTAAAATTTCTTGCTGCTCCAAAAGAGATGACAAACTCAGAAGGTCCCCTCTGTGGACTGTAGCTCGGCTCACTCAGTCTCTTCTCAGTCCCTCCAAGGCTGGAAATGCCGCTGTGCAGGCCGAGCCCCAGGGGCCACAGGTGGGAGCTGCTGCTGCTCTTCTGGCTGTTCCCTCAAAGGCAGCTTTCAACAGGTCCAAAGGAAAAAGAAAACCCACAGTCCAGGCAACTTCTCTGCCTCAGCTAGCTCAAAACTAACTCAGACCAAAGGGCAGCTCTGTCAGCAGTATTGCTGTCTGTCTGAGCACAGAGACCACAGTCCAGGAACAGGATGCAGGCAAGCAAGTGCAGCTCCTGAGAACAAACTCTGTGTTTCTTCTCTCCCCCGTTGGCTCTGGGAATAAGTCTTCAAGGTGCAAAACTTATTCTCCAGCATCAACAGAACAGATGATTAGGGATACAAGCATCATCTAGCCAAGCCAGGAGAGAAAAGCAAGGCAGAGGTGGGAGGCAGAGTTGCTGCACAGCTCTGCCTTGCTCTGCTCTGGCTTCTGCTGTCAAGATGATGGGCTGAACCTCCTCACCTCACTGGCACAGGGATTCTCCAAGCCCAGCAGAAAGAACTGTAAATCCCTTTTTCCAGGAGCTGTCAGCAGCTGTGCGCAGCCAGAGTGTGCAGGAGCTGTGCTGGCTGCATTCAAGTCAGCTCAGAGCCTCACTTCTTGTGCCCACAGCATGGAAGCCAAGGTGTGCCTGGCACAGGAATGCACTTGATCTCCTCCTCCCCGCTTTCCTCTTGAAGGGCAGTCACCCCTTGGAGAAAGTCAGTGCCACAGCTCACCTGGGACACTTGGATTCAAGGCAGCACTGAGGGCAAAGTTCCCCACTCAGGCACTCTTGCTTGGATGCTGAGATCCACATGGCAATGTCCCTGGGCTCCCTCTCAGCATGCGCAAGGGCATCAAGGAGCTCTTGTGCCCCTCTTGGCCTTTCAGGCTGTGCACCAGTAGCCCATGCTTGCAGCAGATGATTCAGGTGACAGGAGACAGGCACACTTGAGCACGCAAACAAAACAACAGGTCTACCACGGCCGCAGGGGACACCAGGTCTACCCCGGCTCCACCGGGTCATCAAGTCTACCCCAGCTCCAGCGGGAAACCAGGTCTACCTCGCTCCTGCGGGACACCAGGTCTATCCCGCTCCGGCAGGACACCAGGTCTACCCAGCTCCGGGGCCGCCGGGGGTGGGCCTTGCCCCCTGGTGGCGGGCGCTGGCCGGGGACAACAGGTCTACCTCGCTCCGGCGGGACTTAGTCCAATTTCGGCGGGTGCCGGGTAGACCTGTTGTCGCGGTCGGCTGCACAAGTTCAGCAAGGGGTCGCTGTTGTCAGCCGCCTCCGGCTGCGTCATCGTAGGAGGTTGGCACGGCAGGGCCGGCGGGCTCCGGGGTCGCCTCTGCCCCGGCGCGGACGGCATCATCCTGGGGCACCCGCCGCTAAATCATTCCTAGACCACCTGATTCTGCCGCAGGCTTTTGGACGGAGCACAGCAGCTCCCACGCTGCCATCTATTGACAATCAGCCCTCCACACAAGCTTTTGTCGCTCTCTCTCTCTCGCACCAGCGGCTGGCCCGCCGCTCCGGCCTGCGGGCGCGCTCCGCCTCCTCCTCCTCCTGCTCTGGGGTCTCTCTCGGCGGGCCGGGGCCTACAAGGCCCAGCGCGGTCCTGCCTTGGCGCTCTCCTCCTCGCGGCTGCCAGGCCCCAGATGCGGGGCGGGGGCTTGGCCGCAAAGGCGGCGGCTCTGCCATTGCCGGGAGCGCGGTGCGAGGGAGCCCGTTTGCTGCCGTCTGTGGTGGCGGGGGTAGACCTGGTGTCCCTCAGGAGCCGGGGTAGACCTGGGTTGCTCCTGGAGATGGGGTAGACCTGGTGTCTCCTCGGTTCGGGGGGAGGTAGGGGTAGGATCAGGACACTGCAAACCATCTCTGATTGCAGCTCAGCCTTTCATTTCTCTCTTCCTAGGCAAAAGCCATTCTTTGCCAACTCTTCACAAGCACTCTTTCCTCTCTGCCAGGACACAGCTGGCATGGAGAACATCATGCAAGAGGAAACAACAATTCAATTGGACTCAAGTGTCTTTTAACCTGAAAGTGCAGAAGCCAAGATGTGTTTTGCCTAAACCTCTTGCTCTCCTGACACGTATCCTGAGCTCATGGGCAGGACAGCAGGTGCTGGATTCAGCTGCTGACACCAAAACCTCTTCTGAGAGCAGATGTCTGGGATGTCCGTCCATGGAGCCCCAGAAGGGCACAGCTCTTGCGGCCGCAGCTGTTTTACGATGGAGGTTTCTGCAGTGGCTGTGCTGGGGCTGTGTCAGAATGGGCTGCGCTGGGGCAGGGCCAGGATCTCAGCAGCCAGGCCAGAACACAGCAGCAGCACAGCCGGGAGCCACTGGCTTCTCCTCCACCTGCCTGGTGGGTTTGGGCTGTCCTTTTAGGGTTTTAGGGTTTCTCCCAAATTTTAGGGCAAATATGGGAGAAAAACTCCAAAAGGGGCTCTTGCAGAAAGCCAACACATGCGGCCTCTCCCCCCACTGCATTCAGGAAAAATTTCCTGGGGGAGAAGTGGAAAGAACCTGTTTATTTAACAGGCCAAGCACTCCCCAGCACACAAAATGAACAATAGCGGATGACAAGCCTTATTCACTGCTCTGAAGAGATGACAAATTCAGAAAGTCTCTCCGGGGAGTGGTTGCTCTGTTATCAGTCCCTCCGGTGCTGGCAAAGGCTGTTGCCCAGAGCAGGCCTCCAGCAGGATGCAAAGAGTGAGCTCTTGGTGTTTCCCTGGCTCCTGGTCTGCAGCAAGTTCAAATGATTCTGAGAAAAGGGAAAGAAAAAACAATGCAGGGAAAACTCATACTGCCTCAGCTAGCTAAACTAACTAAAAAGCAAAAGGAGCATGGTGCTCTGCCCTGTCTGTGCCCTGAAAACAGCAGACTGTGGAGGAGTGAGTCCAGTCCCTGATAACAAACTCTGTGCTTCTTCTCCCCACCTTCACTTTCAGCCAGTCTTGAAGGCACGGGATATAATATCCAGCATAAACAGAACACACGACTGGGGATACAACCATCATACTGTCACCCGAGGACATGGACAGTTCTCAGTTAATTTCTGGTTTGATTGCCTGGATTTGATTTGGTTTTGTTGTTGCTTTGTTTCCTTGGTGTGCCTGAAGTGTCCAGTCAGGAGCAGAGTGACTCTTGCCAAGGAACTTTGTGCTGCTGTCCCTTAATATTAAATCTGGGTTTTGCTGCTCCCTTGCTGGGGATTTTTTCAGCACTCTCAAGCCCTCGTTCGTAGCAGGGTGAAGGAGCCCTGGTCCAGGCTGTGGCCCTGGGGGACATGGGGATGCTGCCGGGGAGTCCCTGTCCCCCTGTCCCACCCCCAGGGCCCCGGCCCCCTCTCCCCGTGTGAGGCTCTGGGGTCGGTCTCGTGGAACATCCTCTGGGGGAGGCTGCGGGGCCGGGGGCGGGGGGACCCGGGGGGACAGGGGACCTGGCTGTGCACGAGCAGGGTTGGACTGCTCTGGGGCGAACTGTCAGGGGGGCTGGGGCAGAGTGACCTCCCCAGTGAACTCACACAGCCCCTGTGATATCACAGAGCATCCTGTGATGTCACAGCCCACTCTGGGATGTCACACAGCACTCTTGAGATGTCACAGAACCAGGAGATATGATAAATCTGCAGTGTGATGTCACAGATGACTCTGTGATGTCACAGTCACCCTGTGATGTCAGAGTCTGTGATGTCACAGCATGCGCTATGATGTTACACAGTCACCCAGTGATGTCACAACCCACTCTCTGATGTCACAGAGCCACCCTCTATGATGGCAGGATCTACTCTATGGCCTCACACCCTACTCTGTGATGTCACAGACAGCAGTGTGATGTCACAACTCCCTCAGTGATATCACAAAAGTCTCTCTGTGATGTCATACTGACACTCTGTAATGTCACAGCTCACATTTTGACCTCACATCCTGCTCTGAGATGTCACACAGGCATGCCATGATGTCACAGCCTGCTCTGTGATGTCACAGAATCCCCTCTATGATGCCATAGCTGCTCAGTGACCTTACACAACAAGCTCTGTGATGTCACTGCCCAACCTGTGATCTCACACAGCCCACTCTGTGCTGTCACACAACCCACTCTGTGCTGTCCCACAGCCCCTTGCTGACATCACAGCTGCTCTGTGCCTCTATGACACAGCCCCAGAGGTGCTGCTGTGACACAGCCCCCTCTGGGACATCCCACAGCCCCTGCCAGTGCTGAGTCCCTGTGAGCTCTGTCTGTGCCCTGCTGGTGTCCCTGAGGGGCCCTGGCAGTGCCCCAGCCCTGCTGGGCTGTGCACAGGAGCTGCTCCTGGCCAGAGCTGTCTCTCTGCAGCGCTGCCCTTGCCAGGAGCTGCCTCTGGGCCAGGAGCCCGGCCCAGCTCAGCAGCACAGACACAGCACAGGGACTTTAATGACCCTCTGGGGCTTTGGTGCTCTTTGTGTCTGCCCTGGCCAAAGTGCTGCCCAAGTTGGCTCTGGCAGGGCTGTCTTACAGCTGATGCCCATCCCTGTGCCCTGTGCAGCTCAGGCTGTCCTACGGTGTCCCTGCCCTGCACCTCTGTCCCTGCAGGCTGTCGGCATCCCCCGGCTGCCCCACCTGGCCGGGCCCTTCCTTTGCTGACAGCTCTGCCTCCTGCCTGCCTCTGCCTGCCCACACAAAGCCTTGGGCTTGATACCAAAAGGGTTAATCCAATTTTTACCGTGCCTCTGAACTTTCGGCAGAGAAATAAGGCTTTCAGGGGTTCCTTTCCCAGCAGGAATGGTTGGAAGAGAAGATGAAGACATCTGACTCAAGAATGCAGTGATAGAAAAAGCAAGGACTGAATCTGGGATCTTGGGGTGGGTTTTATGGAAATGGGTAAATTTTAATATGCACGTAGTGACTGTATGTAAGTGATACACTGGTAGAATCTCATGTCCATGCAAGGAGTTATCACCCGCTAGACCTCAGGCCTGAATAAATGCTGCTCTCTTAAACACCAAATTAGTGTTAAGGAGTCGTATTCTGATATTTTGGACATTTGGTGACAGCAGATGCTCACAGAACCAAGGATCCAGCTGTGACACTTGGAACCCCATGGAAGAAAGGATCCATTGTGATGTAGTGGAACCCCATGGAACCAAAAGTCCATTGTATCAGAACAAGGCCTCGTGGAACCCAGGAGACCATTGCTGACAGTATGGAAGCTCATGGAGCCATGGGGTCATTGTGAGAGTTTGGGGCTGCATGGAACCAATGGTCCATTGTGACACTGCAGAACCTTCTGGAATCAGAGTGGTCATGTTATGCTATAGAACCTCATGGAAAAAAGGATCCATGATGACACTGCAGTGCTCAGAGCATAGTTTACAGTGTGAAAGCTCATGGAACCAACGGTCCATTGTGGCTCTGTAGGGTTTCACAGAACCAAGGAGACCGTTTTGACACTGCAGGGCCTCATGGAACCCCCTGACACTGATATAGCAGGGCCTCATGGAACCACCTGCCACTGTGACACAGCAGGGCCACATGGAGCCAAGGGGCCATTGAGACACTGAGGAACCTCATGGAACCCAAGTCTCTTGTGATTCAGTGGAACCTCATGGAACCAAATGTCCATTGTTACTCTGTGAAGCCCTGTGGAGCCATGGTGACACTGTGGTGCTCCATGGAACCAAGAGGCCATTCTGATTCTGCCTTGCCTCATGCAACCAAGGGGCCACTATGACACTGCAGGGCCTCGTTGAACTTAGGCAGCATTGTGACACTGTGGCCCCCCTTGGAACCAAGGGTCCGTTGGGATATTGCAGGGCCTCATGGAAACACGGAGACCATTATGAGCCTTTGGAACCCATTGTAGGCAAGGGACCATTGTAGCATGGCAGGGCCTCATGGAATCAAGGGGACCACAGTGACAATGTGGGGCTTCGTGGAACAAAGGGGCCATCCTGACACTGTGGAACCAAGGAGGCCATTGGTGTGCTACGGGGCATCATGGAACCAAGGAGGCCATTGCTGTGCTACGGGGCATCATGGAACCATTGTGAGGAGATCATTGTGACACATGGGGCCTCATGGAACCAAAGGACCATTGTGGCACTGCAGGGCCTCATGGAACCAAGGGCACAATAGTGACACTGTGAGGCTCCAAGGGACCAAGGGGGCATTCTTAAAGTGCAGAACCCAGGAGGCTGTTGTGACACTCTGGGCCATCATGGAGTTGAGGGTCCATTGTGACGCAGAACAGCCTTGTGAAACCATGGAGGCCATTTTCACACTTTGAGGTCTTGTGAAGCCAAAGGGCCATCGTGGCACTTTGCATCCCCATGGAACCAAGGAGTCCATTGTGACACTATGAGACCCTGTTGGGCCAAAGGGCAATTGTGGCGCGGTGTGGCACCATGGAACCAAGGAGACAATTGTGACACTACAGGGCCCCATGGAACCAAGGATTCATAGAACAATGTGGGACTCTGTCGGAGAATGACTTAAAGAAAAGGCCATGAGACATAAAATTGAGAGAAAAGTATAAGGGAAAAGTAAGGCCGTTTCTAACAGTTCTCAGCCTTCTGACTTGTATAAACAATTAGACTCTCTCAGGCATCATTCTATAAACAATAAAGTTCTCAGCTTGTCTTCCCATGGCAAGCAGAACACCGTCCTTGGGAAGGCCTGTTATCCTGAGAACAGATGTAGAGGTTTTGGGAACACTGGTTTCTGTTTTAGTTTCTGGTTTCTGTTTTGGTTTCTGTCTTTAATAAACAATTGTAGGTATTCTAAAACAAAGGGAGTGGTTAGAAGTTTCTCTGTTAGCCTATCATGACATTGGATTACAGAATATTCATGGCGTTCGTTAGCACTGTTATTTAAGTGATTGATTGATCAATAAAGTCGGAGTTCGATGCATTACCAGGATGGTCGTTCGCCCCTTCACTTCAATATATGGTGACCTCCGACCGTGATAGCGAACACCACGGGGAAGCGAACGCCACGCGAAGTGAAGACAGGTTCGGGTTCCGTAAGATCGAAACTGCAGCCGGAACGGCGAAGAAGCGCGGAGGACAAAGCGGAGGGTAACCCGCCGGCCCGCGCCGCGCTGCGAGCGACTATACAGATAGGCTCGTCCGAGACATGCGGCCGCGACCTTGATTTGAAGAGCTGCAACGTGCGCACATAGGTATGGAAAGGCAAGCCGCATATGAACTTTTTATTACCCTTTTGCAAAAACGGCAAATTAAGGGAATAGATTTACAGAAAGAGTTACCAGGTCTTTTAATTTATGGCCTAGAAAGGGGGATCTTTATAAATCCTCACACAGTTCACGAATTGTCTGAGTGGCGTAGATTTGGTGATTTATTGTGGCAGGCTACGTTAGATGATGATAAAACTGCTAAGAAGTGGGGTAAATTATGGCGGGTCGTTAACACCGAACTGTTACGGATTCAAGCTGAAAAAAGGGCTGCTCACCAGGCTACTGCCGCTTATGATCGTAACAAAGAATGTGATCAAGATAGGGAATTTGATAAGAACGCGGGAATTCCTCTTGGTCCCGCGACGCGGACAGTTTTATTACCTGCCTCACCACCTCCTTCGGAAAGCCAGGCTATGAGTCATACTATGAGCCAGGCGCAGACCGCCTCGCTGCCCGCCGAGCAGCCCCCCTTAACGGGCCAGCCTACAAGCCCGGCTACGAGCCAGCCTACAAACCAGGCTACGCAGACTGCTTTAGTACCCGCTTCGCAGCCCCCCCTAACCAGCCAAGCTCCGCGGGGTGCCTTGTTGTCTGCTTTGCCGCAGGCTACACAGAGCACCTCTGACTCTCCCGTACCTGCTGCGTCTCAGCAGCTGGGGCCAGATACGTGTACTCCGTTCCCGACAAGCAATCAGCCGGTCCCTGGGTCTGAAAACGACTTGGTGGCGGCGATTGCGGGGGAAAGACGGGACGCGCGGGCTGCCCTGGCCAAAGATGCAATTGACAAGGGAGATCAAGAGCTGATAAGTTCGGCTCGAGAATTGGCTTGTCCGGTTGTCTTTAACCCCTAGCCTGGAGGAGGTTTTCAAGCCACAATTAGCGCTCTTGACTGGAAGCTGTTATCTCAGTTGCGAGCTACTGTTAGTCAGTTTGGCTTTAAGAGTGAACCAGCTAAGCAAATGCTCGATTATATTTTTAACACCAGTATCCTCCTCGTTAATGATTGTCTTGGCATAGTTAAATTAATTTTTACCTACCATCAACAATTGCTGTTTAACGCCCACTGGCAAGCTTTAGCTAATGAGTGTGTGGCAGTTCAAAGACAGCCGGGGGATCCCTTGCATGGTATCACTATTAATGAGCTTATGGGGCTGGGGCCTTTTCTTCGTACTGATGCACAAGTTTTAATAGGTCCAGAAAAGTGCCGGGAGGCAATGCGGTTAGTCAGACTCGCGATAGATAAGGTAAAGGAACCAGGAGGGATACCAGTGTATATGGGAATTAAGCAAGGCAAAGATGAGACCTTTGGCGCTTTTGTTGATAGAGCTGCGGCTGCAATTGAGAGAGCCGGAGTAGCAGAATTTATGCGCGAGGCTCTCCTTAAACAGTGTTGTATTCAAAACTGTAACTCTGCTACTAGAAACATACTTAACACCTTAGGTGCAAATTGGACTATCGAGGAAGCATTAGAGAGGATGGCGCTCATTCCCACTGGCCAGCAGGCTTTTGTGGTAGATGCACTTAAACAGATAGCAGTAGGCTTGCAAGAACAGGCAAGGTCCTCTCAGAGTCAGGTGTTAGCCGCTTTTGCACCTCTTCAAACGTCCGCTGCGTTTGCAACATCAAATAAAGAGGGCTGCACGAAATGCTGCGAAGGCACGGGCCGCTTGCGCCGGGAATGCCAAGCACCAACAGAAGTCATCGCTGCATCATCGGTACCTTTTCCTGCCCCTAATCCCCCGCAACAGGAAGCCTTCAACCCGACACCACAGGGAGCCACCGCGGGCGAAGCTGAACCGCCGCGAAGGGAGTGACCCGCAGCGCAAAGCAGAGATGAATTGGCAAAAGGACTTAACAGGACTTTGGACTTATAGTTACGGTAAAGGGATTTTCCATATGGTTTACGGATTAATGGAAATGTGTGAATTCGGTAATTTATGGTAGAATTGCAGTGCTGTGCTACTCCGAACTCGGCATGGGCGCGCCGGAGGCAGCGGCGGGAAGATCAAAAGCCGCCGCCGCAGGAGCCGCCGCGCGGGAGTGGCCGCGCCGCCCCGAGAACGGAGCCGCTGCCGCAGAAACCAAGCCGTGCCACCCCGAGAGCCGCGCCGGAAGTGATCAAAGAGCGCTGCGGGGGGAGCGACCGGAGCCGCATCGCCCTCATGTGTGAACTGGGGGCCAGATGTCCACGGGCGGCCAGTTGCTGCTTGGGAACAGTGACTGGACATCAGAGAGCAGGTGATGGAGGAGCAATCATGCTGTGCATTGATAGTTTTCGTCCTGCTGTTTAGATCGACCAACATCTTTTCTGGGCTCTGATGAGTGTCCAGCGCCATCCATTTTCAGGGCTAGTTACACACTCCTTAGCGGATTCCGACTTCAGAGTGCTTTTTCGAGCGGGAGCGTTTCTCCCTCTGCCCCGTAGCCGGCAAAAGCTACAGTTTAAGATCTAACAGCTGTAATAACTGTGACTCTTGTCAACAAAAGAAAACATTTCTATTGCAATTAAAAGACCAGTGAAACTAAACAAGCGACACCAAGGACTATTGCTGTCAGGATGTTTTTCACCTAAGTTAGAAAGATCTCTTGTTCTCCCTAGCGCACGCTGTGAAACAAAAAGCCCAGCGCGGAGCTTGTCTCTCCGCCCCGCAGCTTGCAAAGAGCCTTGGTTTTGGACTGAGCAGCCTAATGGATGTGAACTTTTGTCAACAAAAGGGAAAGATCTCTGCTGAAATTGAGAAACCAGTGATGGTAAACAAGCGAAGTTAAAGAGACTTTTATTCTTCCCAGCACAGACTGTGAAGGACAGATCAACGTAGGGAATGCGGGAGTCAAATTTCAGTCGATTTGGCTCAGCATTGGTTCTGCTGTCTTGGAATCTGTATTAGCAGAGACTTTAAACATCAGAGGCCCGGATGGCTGAGTCGGAACATCAGACTCTAGAGTTGTGTTTTGAGAAATTTAAAAGATGTTAAGATGTGTTTAAGTGATTGTAGAAGTAAGATGTAATGACTGTATTTTTTGTATTTTTTAAGCTTTGTTTAGATGTGATAGATGTATAAGCAAGCACTGAATTCAAAGGAATTTTTTCACAGGTATACCTTGAATAAACTTATGTTTAAGTGTATTTAAGTATAAAAATGCTGCAGCAAAAACATGAGAAAGGTTATTTTAGCTTAATATTTTAGAATCAGGCCTGTAAGTAAGTTATAGTAAATGTTATATATTATTTCTATAGTAAGTTTTATCTCTTATTAAGTAGTTTAAGTTAAATCATCTATCAAATGCCATTAAATGTTAAATACTATTAAGATTAAGATCGTTAAGTTTATTCTCGGTTAAGTTCGAGGTCTGTTGAGTTTGAACTATATATAGATTTAAGTTATGTAGGATTTGAAGCCAGTTAAGTCCTGTTGGGTTTATCTCCTGTTGAGTTTAAGTCTTATTAAGTAGGTTAAGTTAGATTCTGTTAAGTTTGAATTAGATTTAAGTGATTTTACATGTTTTGCAAATAAATCTGCTATAATTAGTCTCGTTAGACTTCCCAGAGGATGAATGAGTAACTGAAATTAACTTTATTTTAATAATTCTGTTTAGTATATTTATTTTAGGCATAATTTCCTCAAAGCAGCTAATCCTGTAAATTACTTTCATATATTCTAAAATTCTTGGAGCATTAATTTATTGCTGCTTTCTAAGTCTGTATCTTCCAGAACACTTTTTAAAAAGGTTATGAGTTTTCAAGTGACATCTTGTCTCCAATTGCAAAGGCTATTAATTCTCTGAATATGAATCAAATATTATTTCCTACTGGGAGCTGAAAGCTGGAAGCCATACTCATTTGTTAGGAAGATTTGTTAAAGTTTTGCTCCAAGTGTTTCTATTAGATAAAAATAGGTCTTGTAATAGTATTTATTGTCTGTGTCACAGAACACACCAGTAAAAAGATAAAAATGGAAAAACCCTAAGCATCTTTTGTTTGCTGGGGTCCTATTTATTTGCAAAAAAGATACTACAGTAAGTCCTACTCCTTACTGGGAAATAGCTTTAGTTTCTCAGATCATGCTCTTACAGAAGTGTGCAAGTTAATTATCTAGTAATCTCTGTTTGTCAGTTTTAAAAATAGGAGAATGACAAATGTTTGCCCTCTACTCTGTGCTGGTGTCTCTGTCCTACTTGCTAGTCTGCTGTATGACATCTTTCTGTTAGTTCTGTAAAATTTAAGTTAAATATTTTAAGTGCTTTAAATGCATACTACTTTTTCACCACTCCAAATTAACAAAGGGCTGAGAATCGCCCAGCTGATGCCATTTGAGCCAAATGACTAAAGGATTACAGACTGAAAACTGACTTTGAACATTCCTGAGAGACCCATTAAAAAAAGGGGGGGGATGTAATAATCTCAAGGACAGAAAGGATCATTTTCAGGCTTGTGCGCCTCCTCTCCAGGTTCGCATTAATGAAAACAGCTAACAGCTTTCTTTTCTTAGTCCAATTACCACCTGTCGTGCAATGCCTGATAAGGCCATAACACGCCGTTGCCGGACGACCAGGGAACTGATTGACATCATTGAATCACTATCATCTTTCCATATAAAAGGACCGGCAAAAGAGAACTGTCTTGAATGTCACAGCCCAAATTGTGCTGCTTGGGTTGCACTGTGTTGTGGGAGCTGTGATAAGACCTTTTGGGTGGATCAGTTGCCACTTTTTCATTTACGGTGCAACACCTGCAATTATAGACATACCTGGGAACATAATTGGGAGCAGGCACTACGGAATGAGACAGGGCTAAACACTGCCTCAGCTTTAGACCTTTATGAATATCATGAGCAGAAAATCTTAGCTTATTATCGGTGGGAGGTACAGTGTATTTTGAAAAGGGTTAAAGCTCAAAGTGCATCATACATAGCCTCGATAAGGTGTAGAAAACTGGTGCCTTTAACACAACATTCTGTTGTAAGCCCTATAAGAAGAGATCCCAATCAAGCATTAGATAATTGCAGTTCAGCTGTGATTACTCTAAATTTCAAAGGATGAGTCAGCATAAACAGACATGGGCTACTCTGGATTCATCTCTAAACCTGTAAATAGTGTCTAAATAGCTTTATAACCAGAGTAAAGGCTCTACTATTATGACACCTAGGAAATTACCCACAGGGATATTTTTAATTTGCGGAGATACAGCCTGGAATGGAATACCAGCCCAAGCGCAGGGTGGATCTTGTTATTTAAGCAAGTCATCATTTTTCCACCTCTGAGCACTGGTTCTGATCCTTCTCCACAGGATCACATTTCTGACACTAAGTGTCCTGTTTAACCTCAGGCCTTTGGTGCAGCTGAGCCCTGGCAGAGCGGGGTCTGCACTTCTCTCGACATCTGGTAATGCCTCCTCCACAAGAGTTTCTATGAGGAAAAACTTCACCATTATCTTACCTTGTTGCATTCAAAAAATAGTAAGATAATAGAAAAAACCTGCAAACTAACCTCCTTTCTTAAAAAGAAAAAACGGGGGAAATGTCGGAGAATGACTTAAAGAAAAGGCCATGAGACATAAAATTGAGAGAAAAGTATAAGGGAAAAGTAAGGCCGTTTCTAACAGTTCTCAGCCTTCTGACTTGTATAAACAATTAGACTCTCTCAGGCATCATTCTATAAACAATAAAGTTCTCAGCTTGTCTTCCCATGGCAAGCAGAACACCGTCCTTGGGAAGGCCTGTTATCCTGAGAACAGATGTAGAGGTTTTGGGAACACTGGTTTCTGTTTTAGTTTCTGGTTTCTGTTTTGGTTTCTGTCTTTAATAAACAATTGTAGGTATTCTAAAACAAAGGGAGTGGTTAGAAGTTTCTCTGTTAGCCTATCATGACATTGGATTACAGAATATTCATGGCGTTCGTTAGCACTGTTATTTAAGTGATTGATTGATCAATAAAGTCGGAGTTCGATGCATTACCAGGATGGTCGTTCGCCCCTTCACTTCAATAGGACTCATCGAACCAAAGGTTCATTGTGACATTGCAGGGCCTCATGGAATACTGGAGACCATTGTGACACTTGAAGGCCTCATTGAACTAAGGGGCTCTCCAGGACTTTTTGGAGCCAAGGAGACCGTTTTGACACTGCAGAGCCTCATTGAACCAAGGTTCCATTGTGATACTGCGGTAGCAAGGAGACCACTGTGGCACAGTGAGGCCTCATGGAAGCAAGGGGGAACAATTTTGATGTTATGAGTCCCAGTAGCAGCAAGGCGAAAGTGTGTGACACAGCTGGGCCTCCTGCAGCCAAGGGGCCATTGGGATCCTGAGGACCCCAAAAAAACCAAGGGGCCTATGTGACACTCTGCAGTACCAAGCAGTACTGTGACACTGCAAGGCCTCATGGAAGCAAGGGGCCATTGTGAAACTATGGAGCCCCATGGAAACAAGGGGCCAGTGTGACACTGCAGAGCCTCAGGGATCTAAGGGAACAGGTAACAGCTCTTGTTGGCTTGGCGTGACTGGCTCAACTGGCCTCAGCGTGTTGGCGGTCACTGTTCTCATGTGCCCTTGAAACACCGGGGCTCTGGGCTTTCCCTTCTGTGGGAAAGAACCATCTCTCCTGCCCAGGCACCCATAGCCAAAATTGGTACTTCTCCAAAATTCCCTATATGCAAGGGTGTCCTAGGTTGACTATATGATGCTTTTAACCCCAATTGTCTTGTTCTGTTTATGCTGAATAATAAGTTTTGCACCTTTAAGACTTGTTCCAGAGAGTGAAGGGGGGAGAGAAGAAGCGTGCAGTTTGTTATCAGACACTGCACTCACTCCTTCACATTCCTGCTCCTGGACTGTGTTGTCTGCGGATGGACAGACAGCAGAACAGAGCTCTCCTTTGCTTTTATTTAGTTTTAGCTAGCTGAGGCAAAGAAGTTTCCTGGACTGTGGTTTTTTTTCCTTTTCCTTTGGACCTGTTTAAACCTGCTTTGGACAGAGCACCCAGAAAAGCCCCAGCAGCTCCCACCTGTGGCCCACTGGGATGGGCCTGGGCCGCGGCATTTTCATCACTGGAGGGACTGATAAGAGACTGAGTGAGCTGAACTGCAACCCAGAGAGAGGACTTTCTAAGTTTGTCATCTCTTTTTGCAACAGCAAGGGGTTTTATTGTTTAATAAACAGTTTTTTTCCACTTTTCTGAAAGGAGGTATTTTCTCCTGGACCAGTTGGGAGGAGGGGCCGATTGAATCTGCTTTCCTAGAGGAGCCCCTTTGGGAGTTCTCTCCCAAATTTTCCCTGAACCAGGACAAACACATCTATTGGTGCCCAATGTGGGGCCAGAGAAAGTGGAAAAAAAGCTTTATTGATTGCATGTTGGTTGGGCTTGCTCTGTAGTGATTTAAAGCAGTCAGTAGCCATGTTGCTTGAATTCGTAATGTCTCTTGGGGTGGAGGCCTTCATGTGGTTCTGGTCTCTAGACTTTTTGAGGTTTCAATACCTTTCGGGTCACTAGGATTATTGTCCCTAACACGTAATTTCTACACTAGAGGGGCACGGATTGTAATAGATGTGTGCTGGCTTTGGTGATAATGATATATAGGGCATTTACAAAGATACTGGAGTCTGTTTACAATATGTATGGTTTATTATTTCTTCGTCCTACCCTGCATCCCAGTTCCAGTAGTATGTTTTGGGAATTTTTAGCAATTGCACCCAATTTGTTAGAGGAGGAGCAGGGAATGAGACTTTCCAGCCTTTCCCTTCCTTCTTCTCCTTTGAATCTGTTATGTCACTTTTTGAGAATGTTCAGTTTCCCCTGAATGTTAAAGAGACCATCTTTCTGATATTTAATTGGGTAAGCTTCCTCTACATGGTCTGCAGCTTCTCTAGAATGAGGGCTGAGATGTCCAGAGGAGCTGGTGAGATCCCTGACCCAGAAGCAGATGCAGGCATGGAAAATCCTAAAAATCCTGAGTAGTGTGGAGAATGGGAAAATATAGGCCAAACCCTGAAGGAATTTTCTGATTCTGTAGACTGGGATTTTCCATGTGAACAAATTCAGAACCCAGCTGAGGTGGGGAAATACCTAAAAAGGAAATGCCATGATGACTCTAAAGAGAAAAGGCTAATTGCAATAAGCTGGGCCCTGGCCTATGCTTTTCACACTATGTTAGATACTGTAGGGCAGCAGACAGAGGCAGGGGGGCAGGGAGATAAATCAGCTATCCCAGTCACTGAGGCTGCAGCCAACACCCCGGGCTCGAAGCCAGCAGCCAAACCAGATAGTGAGTCTAAGCCACTGGCAGTTGCTGCAGGAAAGAAGTACATGAGCAAAACCAATTGGCCAGTGACTGAAAATGATGATTCAGGAGAAGAATCCTCAACACCAACCACTGACACAAAAGCCAAAGTTAACACAACTGACACAGCATCAGGAGCCACTATTGAGTCCTTTTCCCTGAAGGACCTTCGTGGCCTAAGGAAGTATTACACTCAACGACCTGATGAATCCGTAATTAGTTGGTTAGTCTGTCTCTGGGATGCTGCAGGCGAGGCTACAATTCTGGATGGCACTGAAGCGAGGCATTTGGGATCCCTGTCACAGGATCCTGTCATCGACAAAGGAATGATGAGGGAGGCTAACCCTCACAGCCTCTGGGCACGGGTCCTGGAAAGTGTAGCACAAAGATACCTGTGCGCAGACGATCTCTATATGCAGCAAACCCAGTGGAAAACCATAGAGCAAGGGATCCAACACCTGAGAGAAATGGCAGTGGCAGAGATTATCTTCTCAGATGACGTAACAAATAGGGACCCAGACTTGGTACCATGCACGTCTGTGATGTGACAAAAACTTGTACGACTTGGGCCACAAGAATATGCTTCTGCTTTAGCCATCATGAAGAGGGATGAGAGGGATGAGACCGTGCTTGATATGGCAAGGAAGCTCCGAGCATATTCAGATGCTGTACATGGCCCAACACATGCCAGAATTGCAGCAGTAGAAACACATCTGCAGAAATTAGAGGATAAGATAGAGGAGAACCACAAGAAACTCAGAGAGGAGATTAAAGAAGACCTTCTCCAAATCTCGGCAGTACAGATCAGAGGTTCTGGTATCCAAGGCAGATGTTTCCCAGATGGAGAGAAAAGGTACACCCCACAAGCTGAGCTATGGTCCTTCTTGCAGGATTGTGGAGAAAATATGAAGAGGTGGGATGGAAAATCTGCTGCTGTTCTGGCACGACGGGTGCGTGAATTGAAGGAAGACAGAGCTGAGAGAGGAAGTTCCACCAAAAGGAAAGCAGATCCAGCTGCCCGTAGCCGAACTGCCTGGTATGATGCTGATGATGACATGTCCAATCCCCTTGAAGGAACATCCAAAACATACGCCCAGGGAAAGAAGGATAGCCAGGCTTAGAGGGGCCCTGCCTCTAGCCAGGTAGAGGCTAGGGAAAATCGTGTTTTCTGGTCTGTGTGGATTCGTTGGCCTGGCACATTGGAACCACAAGAGTACAAAGCTTTGGTTGATACTGGTGCACAATGTACATTAATTCCATCAAGACATGTGGGGAGAGAGTCTGTTTCTATTGCTGGTGTGACAGGGGGATCCCAGGATTTCACTTTGGTGGAAGCTGATGTAAGCCTGACAGGTAATGAGTGGAAGAAACTCTATTGTGACTGGCCCAGAGGCCCCATGTATTTTGGGCATAGCCTACCTTCAAAGTGGGTATTTCAAAGACCCAAAGGGACTCAGATGGGCATTTGGAATAGCTGCTGTAGAGACAGAGGGCATCCAGCAATTGAACACCTTGCCTGGGCTGTCTGAGAATCCATCTGCAGTAGGACTTCTGATGGGAGAAGAGCAACAGGTACCAATTGCCTCTTCCATAGTGCATTGACGACAGTATAGAACCAGTCAAGATCCTGTGATCCCCATCCATAAGATGATCCGAGAGCTTGCGAGCCAAGAGGTGGTCAGAAAGACCCACTCACTCTTCAACAGCCCCATTTGGCCTGTGCGAAAATCTGAAGGAGAATGGAGATTGACTGTGGACTATCGTGCATTGAATGAAGTGACTCCACCACTGAGTGCTGCCGTGCCAGACATATAAGAGCTCCAGTATGAGCTTGAGTCCAAGGCAGCAAGGTGGTACGCCACTATAGATATTGCCAATGCATTTTTCTCCATTCCTCTGGCAGCAGAATGCAGGTCTCAGTTTGCTTTCACCTGGAGAGGCGTGCAGTATACCTGGAACCGACTGCCCCAGGGGTGGAAGCACAGCCCCACCATCTGCCATGGACTAATCCAGGCTGCACTGGAAAAGGGTGAGGCTCCAGAACACCTACAGTGTATTGATGACATCATTGTGTGGGGGAACACAGCTGTGGAAATGTTTGAGAAAGGGAAGGAAATCATCCAGATCCTCCTGGGAGCTGGTTTTGCCATTAAAAAGAGCAAAGTAAAGGGACCAGCTCGTGAGATTCAATTCCTGGGAGTGAAGTGGCAAGATGGACGGTGTGAGATTCCTACAAATGTCATCAACAAGATCACAGCAATGTCTCCACCCACCAATAAGAAAGAGACACAAGCTTTCTTGGGTGCAATAGGTTTTTGGAGGATGCATATTCCTGAGTACAGTCAGATCGTGAGCCCTTTTTACCTGGTCTCCCGCAAGAAGAACAATTTCCAGTGGGGCCCTGAGCAGCAACAAGCCTTTGTCCAGATTAAGCAGGAGATTGCTCATGCAGTAGCCCTTGGCCTGGTCAGGACAACTCCAGAGGTGAAGAATGTGCTCTGCTCTGCAGCCGGGAACCATGGCTTGTCCTGGAGCCTTTGGGAGAAGGTGCCTGGGGAGACTCGAGGTCGACCACTGGGATTTTGGAGTTGAAGCTGCAGAGGGTCTGAAGCCAACTATACTCCAACAGAGAAGGAAATCTTGGCTGCCTATGAAGGAGTCCAGGCTGCCTCGGAGGTAATAGGCACTGAAGCACAACTCCTCCTGGCACCCTGACTACCAGTGCTGGGGTGGATGTTCAAAGGCAAGGTTCCTTTCACTCACCATGCCACCAGTGCCACATGAGCAAGTGGATTGATCTTATCACTCAGTGTGCCTGTATAGGTAAACTGAATCACCCTGGGATTTTGGAGGTAATTACAAATTGTCCCAAAGGTGAAAATTTTGGTGTCATAGATGAAGAACAAGAACCAGTGACACATGCTGAAGGAGCTCCCCCATACAACCATCTACCAGCAGAGGAAACATGCAACACTCTTTTCACTGACGGTTCCTGTCACATCGTAGGGATGAACTAGAAGTGGAAAGCAGCCGTATGGAGCCCCACACGACAGGTTGCAGAGGCCACTGAAGGAGAAGGTGGATCAAGCCAACTTGCTGAACTCAAAGCCATTCAACTGGCCCTGGACATTGCAGAAAGAGAGAAGTGGCCAAAGCTCTACCTCTACACTGATTCATGGATGGTAGCCAATGCTCTGTGGGCCTGGCTGGAGAGGTGGAAAGAGGCTAACTGACAATGTAGAGGAAAACCAATTTGGGCTGCTGATGAGTGGTAGGGAGGTTACCTGTGAAGGGTAGGGAGGCTACCTGTGAAGGTCTGCCATGTAGCTGTCCGTGTCCCCAAGAGTAGAGCTAATGAGGAGCACCAAAACAACAAGCAGGTAGACCAGGCTGCAAAGATAGAGGTGTCCAAGATAGACCTAGATTGGCAGCATAAGGGGGAGTTGTTCCTAGCTTGATGGGCCCATGATGCCTCAGGCCATCAGGCCAGAGATGCCACCTATAAGTGGGAGACCGAGGGGTGGATCTAACTATGGACAGTATTGTTCAGGTTATCCATGACTGTGAGACGTGTGCTGCCATCAAGCAGGCCAAGCGAGTGAAGCCCCTCTGGTACGGTGGGTAGTGGTCCAAGTACAAGTATGGGGAGGCCTGACAGATTGATTCCATCACACCGCCCCAGACATGCCAAGGCAAGCGCCACGTGCTGACCATGGTGGAAGCCACTACTAGATAGTTGGAGACCAACCCTGTGCCTCACACTACTGCCCAGAACACCATCCTGGGCCTTGAAAAGCAAGTTCTGTGGAGACATGGCACCCCTGACAGAACTGAGTCAGACAATGGGACCCATTTCAAGAACAGCCTTATCAACACCTGAGCCAGGGAACATGGTATTGAATGGATATATCATATCCCCTATCAGGCACCAGCTGCCAGGAAAGTTGAATGGTGCAATGGACTTCTTAATACTACCCTTAAGGCACTTGGAGGGGGAACTTTTAGAAATTGGGAAATGAACTCAGCAAAAGCCATCTGAATGGTCAACTCCTGAAGGTTCATCAATCGAGCTGGTCCTGCCCAGTCTGAACCCCTGCACACAGTGGATGGAGATAAAGTCCCTGTTGTACACATGAAAGGTATTTTGGGAAAGACTGTTTGGATCACTCCCACTTCAGGCAAAGATAAACCCATCCATGGGATTTATTGTGTTCAAGGACCTGGTTACACTTGGTGGGTAATGCAGAAAAATGGAAAAAGCCGTTGTGTACCACAGGGAAACCCAGTCTTAAGTGAGGACAGTGTGTAAGGTTTCATTGTGATGTAGATGGAAATAGAATAAGGGGTGGATAATGTCCTGGATTGCAAGGCAATATGTGTATTCTATTTGTCATCTGTTAGAGGTGTGGCAGTTATCATCTGTTAATTGGGCAGTTTTCCTAATCTTTTCCACAAACCAATCCTCCCTCTGGGGAGATATCTGCTGTTAATGGGCTGTTGAATATCACTGCATGACTGATCAAAATTACATCATCCCATTGTGAGATACTCCACCCAGAGGGAGGAGCCAAGCATTCCATCCTGGATATAATCTGAGATTTTGGGACACCAGTACAACCTTTCCACTGGACTCCCAGAGGAGCAGCCTTTTCGCCACTGGATTCCCAGAAGAAGAGCAGGCCTCTACACCACCACTGGGTCTTCAGAGGAAAACTCCACCCTTCTAGAGAATCCCTGCTCCAACAGAACCACATCTGTCATGGAGGAGCATGGCAGCCACCATTCAGTGGGACTGCTCCCAACACCCTGACCAACAGGTATTCTGACTCTGTCAATAGGTTGGTTCTTTTTCTTTGTACTATTACATTTGTATTTTTAGTTTTCCTAGTAAATAACTGTTATTCCTATTCCCATATCGCTTTCCTGAGAGCCTATTAGTTTCAAAATTATAATAATACAGAGGGAGGGGGTTTACATTTTCCATTTCAAGGGAGGCTCCTGCCTTCCTTAGCAGACACCTGTCTTTTAAAACCTAGACATTAACCCTTAGAGGAAAATTGAAAATATATACCCCACACTCAGTTAGAAGTATCCTAAGCAAAAAGGATGAGAAATGGCTCAAAGATCCCTGTATGTTAAATTATGAAGTGATCTTAATAGATAATGATTTAGAGCTAATTGTGAGTAACCAACTCAGCCCTGCCCGGTTCTTATATGGAGAACAAGATGAGGCACTGATACATGATTGCCTAGAGGTTATAAACTATCAAACTAAAGTAAGAGAGGACCTAACAGATAAACCACTCCAAGGTGGGAAATGATTGTACATCAATGGATCTTCACAGGTAATAAAGGGGCACAGGGTATAGGGGTACGCTATAGTGCATGAAGGGTTGGTGGCCATAGAACAGAGAAAGTTACCTTCCAGCTGGTCAGCCCAAGCATGTGAGTTGTATGCCCTAAAACGAGATCTGGAAATATTAGCACAGAAAAGGGGAACAATACATACAGACTGAAAATATGCTTTTGGAGTAGTGCATGCATTTGGAAAACTTTGGGAAGAGAGGGGGCTATTCAATTCAAAGGGAAAGGGACTGATTAATAAAAAACGTGTTTTAGAAGAGTTAGAAACCTTACAGTTATTAGAGGAAGTAGCAGTGGTGTATGTTAAAGGACATAAAAAAGAGGTGATGCAGGAGGTGTGAGGGAACAATTTACCCAATTTAGAAGCTAAAAATGCAACTGAATCAGAGACAGAAAAACTAATAAGAGTATTAACACCCATGAGAGCAAAAAGTCCCCGTATTCAGTTTGACAGAGGAGGAAGAACTCATTAAAATAGGAGCCAAGAAAAATAACGAAGGGAAGTGGAGATTAGCAGATGGGAGGCAAATGTTGAATAAACCCCTTGCCAAGAAAATACTAGAAGGCATACATGGAACAGCACATTGGGGTACACAAGTGCTAAGTGACCAATTTTTAAGGGATTGGAGATGCATAGGAATTTTCAGAATAGCAAAGCAAATAACTGAAGAGTGTGTGATATGTCAACAAGTAAATAAGAAAATGACGAGGAAAACACCCAGGGGAGGGTGAGAACTAGCCTTACAGCCCTTCCAAAACATCCAAGTAGACTTTACTGAGCTTCCCCAGGTACAAGAGGAAATTTTTGCCAGTGATAGTAGATCACGTGACTCATTGGGTAGAGGTGGTACCCACTGTGAAAGCCAGTGCCAGTGTTGTGAGTAAAATAATTCTAGAATCAATCGTTCCCCGATATGGGATGGCAAACAGGATTGATTCAGACTGGAGAACTCATTTCACATGAAAGATATTGCAGAAAGTTGTTCAGCCCCTGGGAGTAAAATGGGAATTACACACTCCATGGCATCCACAGAGTTCTGGTTGTGTAGAGAGGATGAATCAAACTCTTAAAAGAGCTCTAGTTAAGCTAATGATTGAAACCCAAATGTCATGATAAAATGTCTCCCTTTGGCCTTATTAAGAATGAGAATCTAACCCCAGTCAGATCTGGGGGTGTCACCCTATGAAATGATGTTTGGGTTACCCTTCCTGACCTCACCCCAGAAGGTGCCACATATGAAGAAGGGGAAGCCAGTGCCAAGAAATAAGTTATATCCATAGCACAAACCTTGGAAGGACTAAGACATAAAAGGGCAATTTCTCAAACTACCACCTTGGATTTCAGAATCCATAATATTAATTCCAGGGATTGGGTGATGATTAAGTCATGGCGAGATCAGCCTCTAACTCCCCAGTGGGAAGGTCCCTTTCAGGTACTGCTCACCACCAAATCGGCCGTGTGAACTGCAGAGCGGAGATGGACTCATGGCAACAGAGTCAAAGGCCTGGTAGAAGAACCCAAAGAGTGGATTGTTACATCCAGGCTGGGTGAAACAAGATTGACCCTCAAGCAGAGACTGAGAGAAAACCAGAAAAACACCAAGACACCAAAAAGTGGAGTCAAGCTTCCACCAACCAGGTTGAGAACTGTCTTCCTGTTTTCAGGGGTGAGAATTACCAGCATCTGTTGAGGGGAAGTACACAAGGGACTGTATAAGGTACTGGGACAGCTTCTCTAAGAAAATAAGGAAGGACAGCAAGACTAGGTTGGCCCCTCTGATTGCTACCAAGAAGGCTCTATAGCACTACTGGGGGTAGCAACCCCGTAGGCATGGTAAGGTAGGGACAAAAGGCCATACCAGACCTCTGTCATTCCTCAGTTGTCTGTTTATTCAACAGAGACTGGAGGGCAGGACCAAGTTGGCCTCTGTACTCACCCCTAAGGTACACTGACTATGGGTAGCAGCCACATAGGCACGGTAGATGGGAGTCAAAGCCATACTGGACCTCTGGGATGCTTTTTTGTGCATTCCAAATAAGTGTGACTAAGGAAAACCTGAGATTTTTTCTCCTGTTTCCACTGTCCTTGCCCACATCAACAGATGCTGGTGTGACTCATTGAAGAGAGAGAGAGAGAAATTTTTTTACTTAATTGTTCAAGCAAAATGACTTATAGAAAAATAAAAGGGTGTTTGTTATAGATGAGTAATCCTATGGCTGACTATCACAATTTAGGGGGGAATATTAAATATCTGTTAAGAGAAGTTTTGTAGGTGTATAGTTATCCTTCCCCTCCCCCTTGCATTGTTATCACAGGATGGCCTCAGTAGTTGGGGCATTTGGGAGGGTTGGCTTGTTACTATGGCAGCAGCTTACCTCCAATCAAGGTGTAAGACAGTGATCTCCACCACTGGACAGTGAAGAAGGAGTCGATTGACAAGACTTTGGGAGGGGGTAGAGGTATAAAAGACAGAGCATCCATTTTGGAGATAAGTACATGGTGACGGAATCCTTTGGTCCTGGTGTTGTATTCTTTTCTTTATTCAGTCTTCTGTTGTATTTTGATAAGGTCTTAATAAAGCATTTAAATTTTTGAAAGTGAAAATCATTTCTCACATGGGGTTGGGGAATGTGAGGCAAGGTTTTCCACACTGGGTCAGCTATCAAGGTAAAACTTCTCTGACCTGGCCAGACCTCCTTAAGAGAGACCCTGGATCAATATCAATCACAGAATGCTGCAACCACCTCTTGTATAATAAGATCAGCAATAAAGAACGCCCTTTAAGAAAGGATTACAAATATCTTAGAAGCTCTTTGAAATATTTCTCCACAACTGTAAAAGGAAATCCGCCTAATGAATTGCTCCAGAGCCGAGAGAAATCAAGGCATAGCCATGGTTTGTCAGGACTTGCTTGATCCTAATGAGCCCTGTGGTGCATTTGGAGCTGAGCCCTGGAAGTTCAGGATCAGGGGGAGGTAGCACAAACCTTTCCATGAGTCAAAGTCAGAAAAAAACCCAAAGTGTCTCAAAGCATCACTGAGATCCATCCCCAACACAAGCTCCTCATGGGCTCCTTGGAGAAGAGAATTGGAGGCCAGAATGGCACAAAAAACCTCTAAGAGATTCAGAATGGAAAGGAACATCCAAAGTACCTTGAAAATCTTGAGTAACTCAAAGTATTATTGAGCCCCAATGAGTGTCAGTACAAAGCTCTCAAGGGACTCATTAAAGCAGATAATTAGAGGCTGTGATTGCACAAACCTCTCACAGAGTTTGTATCCAAAGGGAAACATCAAGTACCTAAAAATAACTGAAGTACCTTGAAGCATTAATGAGCCCCACTGAGGGTTGTTACTGACAAAGCCTCTCCAGGGACTAATTACAGCAGATAATTGGAGGCCATGACTGCACAAATCTCTCACAGACTCCAAGGTGAAAGCCAAACCCAAAGTCCTTTGAAAAACCTGCAGTCCCCAGGAGCATGAATGAGCCCCCAGGGCCATTCCTGGGCAAGGCTCCCCAGGGACTCCTTCCAGCAGATCCTTGAGGCCACTGGGATGTGGGCTAGCGGGGGATGCTGAGGGTAGGACAAGGGACTGACAGTGCCCAGCCTGGCTGGGGCTGCGCCAGGAGACCCCAGTGCCTCAGGACAAGGTGTCTCCTCACAGCCCTTGGTGGCACAGACCCCTCTGTGCCCCAGGGCACCAAGACTTGGCTTCTCTTTGTCCCCACCTGTCATCGCTGCCTCCAGTTCTCTGCTCTGCCTGGGGCCTGGGGACACTTTCTCAGTTGTGTCCCTCAGTGGGAACCATAAAAAATAGTCCAAGAAACTTTGGAGTTTGATTCTGCCTTGGAGTTCTGGAGAGGTTTCTTAAGCTCCCTCTCAGGGACTGATGTTCAGAGCCTGAGCACAAAGCCCCAGAGCCTCAATAAAGTCCTTGTGCTGTGTCTGTGCTGCTGAGCTGGGCTGGGTTGCTGGCACAGAGGCAGCTCCTGGTTACCAAGAAGAGCTTCAAAAGCACATTTCTCTTGATGAGCAGCTCTTCTGCCAGCCCAGCAGGGCTGGGGCACTGCCTGCAGCCACCCCAGGCACAGCACAGAGGCACAGAGAGTTTCAATCAGTCAGGGCTGGGAAGGTGCTGAGAAGTGCCTGGGGTCAAATCACTGCCAGCCCTTGGCAGAGGAACCTCTGGCTGCAGGAGAACACAGCTGCAGCTCCTGGAGTGATCTCCTAAAGCTGGAACATCCCAATGCCTACAGACCCTGTGAGGACATTCTCTAATTGTCTCTTGTGCAGAGCAGCCAGGGGTGCCCAGGGCTGTCCTGCAGAGCAAGGTCCTGCAGCCCAGGGTGGTGTGCTGGGGCAGGGACTCTGCTGCCTGCCAGGGACAGCTCTCAGCCAGCCCTGGCAGCTGCTCCCAGCACTGGGGGACAAGGTCTGGGTGGGAGGAGACAGCTGGTAATGCTTGAAAGTGTTCTCCTTGTGTTGTGTGGATGCTGCATTGATCAGGACTGCACCCAGCATGGCATTTAACTGCAGAATATTTCCAAGTAGTTTATACAGGGAGCACAGCAGGTCAGGGGCCGCATAAAAGGGAAAATCCTGCTTTTTAAATCTACTGCATTGGGTTCCCTGGATGGGAAACTGCACATAGATATTAATCTCTCAGTTCAGGTGTAGAAAAATAAAAAAAATATCTCCGATCTGAATAAACCACACAGGGACAGAAATCAGCATAGGGTCCCTTACAAGCACTATCAGTGTCACTTTTCTAGCCTCCTCAGTGTTGCTCTGAAGTTTCCATCAGTGTCTGCAAAGCCAGAGCTGCCCCCGGGCAGTGCCTGAGCTGGGAGGGGTCTGCAGGGCAGAGCTGAGCCCCCAGGGCTGGGCTGGGCTCTGGCAGCACTGGCAGGGCCCAGCCCTGAGCATAGGGAAGCAGCTGCTGGCAGGGACAGCTCCAGGCAGCAGAGCCCTGGGCAGGCAGAGGGGGGAAGTGCCCCCAAGCTGTGCTGGGCTATTTCAAGTCCTCTCCTAACCCAATAATTCCGTCATTACTATTTTACAGATCCCCATGCCAAGACACTGCAAATGTCCAACAGCAGTTCCATCAGGCACTTCCTCCTGCTGGCATTGGCAGACACGCGGCAGCTGCAGCTCCTGCACTTCTGCCTCTTGCTGGCCATCTCCCTGGCTGCCCTCCTGGGCAATGGCCTCATCATCAGCACCGTAGCCTGCGGCCACCACCTGCACACGCCCATGTTCTTCTTCCTGCTCAACCTGGCCCTCAGTGACCTGGGCTCCATCTGCACCACTGTCCCCAAAGCCATGCACAATTCCGTCTGGGACACCAGGGACATCTCCTATGCAGGATGTGCTGCACACATTTTTCTGATTATCTTCTTCCTTGGAACAGAGCTTTCCCTCCTGACCATCATGGGCTACAACCGCTATGTGTCCATCTGCAAACCCCTGCACTACGGGACCCTCCTGGGCAGCAGAGCTTGTGCCCATGCCCACATGGCAGCAGCTGCCTGGGCCACTGCCTTTCTCAATGCTCTTGTGCCCACAGCCAATACATTTTCCCTTCCCATGTGCCATGGCAATACCCTGGGCCAGTTCTTCTCTGAAATCCCACAGATCCTCAAGCTCTCCTGCTCACACTCCTACCTCAGGGAAATTTGGCTTCTTGATGTTAGTGTGTGTTTAAATTTCGGTTGTTTTGTGTTTTGTGTTTATTGTTTTCTCCTATGTGCAGATCTTCAGGGCCGTGCTGAGGATCCCCTCTGAGCAGGGACGGCACAAAGCCTTTTCCACCTGCCTCCCTCATCTGGCCGTGCTCTCCCTGTTCCTCAGCACTAGCACATTTGCCTGCCTGAAGCCCCCCTCCATCTCCACCCCATCCCTGGATCTGGCGCTGTCAGTTCCATTCTCGGTGGTGCCTCCAGCCCTGAATCCCCTCATCTACAGCCGGAGGAACCAGGAGCTAAAGGCCGCAGTGTGCAAACTGATGACGGGATGGTTTCAGAAACATTAAACTGCTGGCCAATTACTGCAAATCACTTGCAATAAAAGTAATCTTTAATACTTCCTGTTGGTTCAGTAGTGAAAGTTTTTTCTTTGTTTTACTTTTTCCATATTGTCCACAAAGAAATGTCATTCCTTGTACCATGTCTCAATGTGTTTCTCTCCAACTTCCCTGTAGCCACAGACTGTGTCAATGTGGGACTGTGCTCTGGGTGACTTTAAAGGAAATATAGGATGTCCCAGCAAAGTTTTCTGCAGAGATGCCCTTTTGTTGCCTTATCGGGAGCTGCAGCAGCAATGTCTGTGTGCAGAGCTGGGGGCAGAATCCGTGCTGGCCTAGCAGCTGTGCCCAGCAGCAGCAGCACTTGGTGTTGCCAGTGCTGCTGCCATGGCCCTGCCCCTGTGCCCTGGTGTTGCTGTAGGGCCTGAGTGCTCTCAGGGCCGGGCACAGCCTGGGGGGTGGCCGTGCCAAGGCTGCAGCAGGGACAGGCCATGGGCACTGCTGTGACAGCGCTGACACCTCAGGCCAGGGCCTGGGGGCTCCAGGCTCCTTGCCCAGGCTCTCTCCAGAACACAGCCAGGCCAATGTTCAGCACAGAAAACCCCCGTGAGCAGCCTCAGGCTGGCCGTGGGCAGGCTGGGGGCAAGCAGCGTTGCTGGGGCTCTGCAAGGGCCTTTGGGGAGACGGGAAGGAGCAGCAGAGCAGGAATGGATCCATCCCCAGTGCGCTGCACAGCCCAGGGCAGCGTCCCAGAGTGTCCTCATGGAGCTGCCAACAACACCCTCTGCAGGCCTGGCCTCTCCCCCAGCTCACACAGGTGCCCCATCCTTGCAGGCACAGACACAGCAGCACTGGCTCAGCAGCCCCTGTTTGCATTGCACACAGCAGGGGGAGCACCTCCATGCTGTTGCTGTGGGGACATGAACCTGAGGGAGCACAAATGCCATCAGCCCCTGGGGCCAGCAAGGGCTGGGGGACACTAGGGAAAGCACTCAGCTTTGTCCTGGCCTCTGCAGTCAGCCAGAAAGTTTGTTCCCATCAGCTGGGAGTTTCCTGTCCCACTGCAGACTCTGTTGCTCAGAGCCAGGGCTGCCTGGCAGCCACCCCCAAACTGCCCTGAGCATTTCCTTTGCTTCACCTTTGCTTTCTTTACACTTACTTCCACACATTTCTTCCTCCTTCACACCCCAGGGGGCCCAGAACCACACACAGTATTCGAGGTGCTGCCAAAGAAGTGCTGAGCACAGAAGAATCTCTGCCCTGCTCCTGCTGGCCACACCATTCCTGATCCAGGCCAGGAGCCATTGGCCTTCTTGCCCACCTGGGCACACTGCTGACTCATGTCCAGTCTGCTGTCCATCACTCCCTGCAGGTCCCTTTCTGCCTGGCTGCTCTCCAGTTACTCTGTCCCCAGCTTGTAACACTGCAGGGGTTGTTGCGTTCAAATTGCAGGACCTGGCGCTTGGACTTGTTAAACCTCACCTTGTTTGATTTTGGCCCTGGATCCAACCTGTCCAGGGCCCTGTGCAGAGCTGTCTTACCCTCCAGCAGATCAACACTCACACCCAGCTTGGTGTCACCATGGTTCCAAGAGGCCCCTGATGGCACAATGGTCTCCATGATTCCATGAGGCCTCCTAGTGGCACAATGTCCCTTTGGTTCCACTGCAGGTGAGGCACGCCCTCTTTGTTGCCTGGGTGGTCGCCAACATCAGAGGTGATCTGTCCCACACGAATAAATTGGACACTTTGACCCACATGGCAGGGAGCGCTTCTCGTCTCTTATCTTGTTCATGCGGTTCTGTGTGGGCTTGGGTCCTGAGTGAGCTGGGTTTGGACTCATATAAGCCCAGAGATCCACAGATACTGCAACAATCATCAGAGAATCAACCAGGCTGGAAAAGACCTTGGAGAGCATCAAGTCCAACCTGGGACCCAACACCACCTTGTCACCCAGACCATGGCACTCAGTGTGTATGGTTTCTATTTGAGCTAGGTCTTATGAGCTCTCAGAGATTCTATCACACCTGAGATAGCCCAGCTACCTCAAATGGCATGAAATTAGCAGGGTGACTTTTGAGGTAGTGTTGAAAATAGAAAAGTTTTAATAAAAGGCAAAATTACAAACCTCTTGCAGAGAAAAACAGAACTAGGGGCAAGAGGTTCTTATTTCTGATAAAAACACCCAAGATAATTGATGATTTCTTTTGTTTTCTTCTTTTTCTAGTGAATTACTTAGGCGGCATCTTTTGGCTTCTGTCTAATTGGGTGGCTTTAGTTTTGGGTTGAAGTCCCAAACGTCCTATGAGGCATCTTTTTACCAAATTCAGGAGAGAAACTTCCGGGCTTTTTTCCTTTTTAAACAAGAGAAAGGGTAATTTGGTCACTCTGTCAACAGGGGGCACATTCCTACACTCAGTGCCATATCCAGTTTTCCCTTAAACACTTCCAGGGATGACTCACCCACCTCCCTGGGCAGCCAATTCCAATGCCCAATAACCCTTTCTGTGAAGAATATTTCAAATGTCCAATCTAAAGGTCCCCTGGTGAATCATAAGGCTTTGGCCTCTTGTCGCTGCACCACGAGAAAAGAGACATGCTCCAGCCTCTCCATATCCTTCTTGAATTGGGGAGCCCAGAACTGGACACAGCACTTGAGGTGCTGCCCAACCAGTGCAGAGCACAGGGGAAGAATCACTGTCCTGCTTCTGCTGGCCACACCATTCCTGATCCATAGGAGTGCCAGGGGTTGGATAAAAGAAATGGTGGGGAGGGGGTGGGAATAAAGTGCAATTGATTGTCAGCCATGGAAGGTTCTTGATATTTATATATATTCAGACTGCATTAGAAGGTGCAGGGGGTCAATATCAACTGGGGATTGTAGATATCAAACTATAAAAAAGAAAAGAAATTAGGACAAAACAGTTCTCTCTGCTTTTTTTTTTTTTTTTTTTTTTTTTTTTTAAGATAGCAGATTCACTTTGAATACACTTCTGAAATGTGTATTATTAACACAGAGGAATTGAAAATCTAAATGACTCTCAAGAGCTTTTCTTGTTCAGGTCTTTTAAACAAATGTTTATGAACTTTTCTCACTGAGTTCCTGAACTGAAGAGCTCAAGAAAGAAGAGGTCTCTGGAGTAATAAAATTCATCAGCAACCTCCAAGTGGCTGAGGATCCATCCCCATCAGAGCAGAAATGTACAGAAACTGGCACAGTTTTGTGGCTGCCCCAGCTTTGGCATGGGTCTTGGGCCTGCAGCAGGAGCAGCCCTTGAGGGCACCAAGGCCGCGGCGCTTCTGCTGCCCCGGGCAGATGGGATGGCAGCAGGGGCTGCAGAGCTCTCAGCACCTCAGGCAGAGGGGAGCAGGGCAGCCAGGGAGCCTCCTTTGGCCTTGGCCAAGCACCTTTCCCCATGGCTGGGGCTGAGTCCTGTGGCAGCTGCAGCTGCTGCTGTGCCCTTGCCAGGGGCTGAGGCCGTGGGGCCAGTGCCCAGAGCAGCCTGGCCTGAGCAGAGCTGTGGGGCCAGAGCCGGCTGGGCTGGGCTGGGCTGGGCTGGGGAGAGGCCCTTGGTGCTGCCCAGAGCTCAGGGCAGCTGGCAGAGCTTGCAGGGAGCTGGGCTGGGCTCATACAGCCTGGCCCAGAAACCATCAGTGTCCATCTCAGTCTGGCTGAGTTTGCAGGGGCTAAGAAGAGCAGCCCAGGGTCTGCAAGTTCTCTGTGTGAGAGCTAAGCTTGTGAGCCCTTGAGCCCTCCCAAGTTATGGGGCTGCACCTCCTACTCTAGAGGAGATGTGACAGATGGGAACAGAGACAAATAATTCCAGCTGCATTCTATATTGTGTTTGCTTTTACAGGTGACCTGGAGCTGCATGTAGATGAGGTGTTTTGCATCAGATAACACTGGGAAAGTGATAAGAATAATATTTTTTAGCTGAAAACAATACTTCATGCATAATACATAATAATAAAAAAAAGGTCACATGATCAGAAGAGCATCTGATTTTTTAAGAGTGTGAGATTCATTGATGTCCCAGCAGTCAAACCTTTTCAAATACTTTCCTCAGGACTTTCGTGAGATGAGATGTGACCACCAGAGGCCAAGACCAGCCAGAGCTCTCTGTCCTGGCAGCTTTTGTCTGGGACAACCCTTGCATATAGGGAATTTTACAGGGGGAGTATCAGTTTTGGCCATGGGCGCCTGAAAAGAGGGATGGTTGTTTTCCATAGGAAGGAAAGCAAGGAGTCCCAGTTCTCCAGGGGCTGATGAGAGGCAGCCCTCAACATTCCAAGATCAGCTGGACCTTTCACATGGCCCCTGGGAAGCAAATCAGCCAGACCTGTTCCATGTTGCCTTGGTTTCATGGCACTTTGCAGGGTCACAATGTTCTCCTTGCTTCTGAAGTGTCACAATGTCCCTGTGCTTCCATGAGGCCCTGCAGGGTCACAGAGGCCCTTTGGTTCCATGAGCCCCACAGTGTCACACTGGTCTCCATGATACCATGGGGCCTTGCAATGCCACAATGCTCTTCATGGATCCATGGTGCCCTGCAGGATCACAACGGCCCTTTGGCTCCACGAGGCCCTGAAATGCAGCAATGGCCTCTTGGTTCCACAAAGCCCTGCTGCCTCACAGTGGCCCCTTGGGACCATGCAGCCCAACAGAGCCACAAAGATTTCCTTGGTTCCACAAGGCCCCACAATGTCACAGTATTCCGTTGGATCCATGGTACCCTGCAGGGTCACAATGGCCCTCAGACAAGGCCCCACAGTGTCACATTGGTCTCCACAGGAAAGAAACCACAGAGCACTCGTGTTTCAGGGGCTGATGAACTGCAGTCACCAGACGCCAAGGTCAGACTTGTCCTTCCTGACAGGTTTGTCTGGGAGCAAGCCTTGGATATTTGAAGTTTTGAATATTGAATCCTAATTTCAGCCCTTTTTGCCTGGAGGAGAAGGCCAGTTCTTTTCCATAGAACGGAAATCATGGAGCTGCTGTGTTTGGAAGGCGGGGGAGAGCTGGCCCTAAGGAGGCCAGGGCCACCCAGACCTGTCTTTAATGGCAGCTTTTGTGTAGGAGCAACCTTTGGATATAGGACTTTTGGAGGTGGAATCCCAATTTTGGCCATGAGCACCTGGAGAAGAAGGATGGTTCTTTTCCATGGGAAGGAAAGGCCCCCAGTGTTTCAAGGCAGAACAGAGGTGACCACCAGAGGCCAAGGCCAGCCAGAGCAGTCTGTCCTAGCTGCTTTTGTTTGGGAGAAACCCTTGCATATAGGGAATTTTGGAGGAACAGTACCCATTTTGTCCACGGATGCCTGTGTAGAAGGGAGGGTTCTTTTCCATAGTAAGGAAAGCACAGAGTACCAGTGTTTGAAGGCAGGTGACAGCCAGCTCTCAGGAAGTCAAAGTCTGTGGAGAGCTTAACAAAGGTCAGCCAGGCTTGTTGGCAATGGCAGCTTTTCTCTGGAAGCAATCCCTGGATATTGGGAATTTTGAAGGCAGAATCCCAGTTTGGCCATGGATGCTTGAATGAGAAGGGCAGTTCTTTTCCATTTGAAGGAAAACCCAGAGCCCCAATGTTTCAGGGGCACATGAGCAGAGACCCTCAACAAGTCAAGGGCAGTTGGACCAGTCAGGCCAGGCCAACCAGACCTGTTACTTGTTCTCTTGGATCCCTGGGGTCCCACAGTGTCACACTGACCCCTTGTTTCCCTGCAATGTCACAATGGTGGTGTCATATTGGGTCCTTGGTTCCATCAGGCCCCATAGTGTCACAATGGTCCCCTGCTTCCATGAGGCCTCGCAGTGTCACAGGGGTGTCCTTGGTAGCATGGTGTCTCAATGGACCCTTGGTTCCATGGGGACTCACAATGTCAGAAGGGTCTCCTTGGTTCCATGAGGCCCTGCAGAGCCCCTTGAATCAACGAGGCCTCAAAGTGTCATAATGGCCTCCAGAATTCCATGAGGCCCAGCAATGTCACAATGGACTCCAGGGTTCCATAGGGTCTCACCCCAAGGATCATGGTTCCTTAGTTCCATAGGGCCCTGTAGTGTCACAATAGACTCCTTGGTTCCATGGTGCCACACAGGGTGACAACTGCCCCATGGCCTGCCAAGACTCCATAGTGTCACAATGGTTCCTTGTTTCCATGAGGCCTTGTAGTGTCACAATGGCCCCCTGGTTCAGTGAGGCCTTTGGTGTCACCATGGTCTCCATGATCCCATAAGGCCTTGCAGTATCACAACAGGCCATTGGTTTCATAGAGTCTCTCAGTGTCACTGTGGTCCCCTTCACTCCACAAGGCTATAAGTGCCACAATGGCCCTTTGGTTTCACAAGGCCTCAAAGTGTAAAAATGGCCTCCATGGTTCCATGAGACCCTGCTGGGTCACAATGGACCTTTGGTTCCATGATGCCCCAGAGTGTCACAATGGTATCCTTGGTTCCATTGGACCCTGCATCTCTTGGAGACCCACAGTGTTCACTGCAGTTCCCTTGATTCCATAAGGCCTTGCCATGCTGTAATGGCCCCTTGGTTCCAGTGGGTCCCAAAGTGTCAGAATAGTCTCCATTGTCCCATGAGGCTCCACAAAGTCACTATCATCCTTGTGGCTCCCCTAGGCCCCACAGTGGAACAATGGACTCTCGGTTCCATGGGGTTCCTCAGTCCCAATGGTCTCCTTGTATCCGCAGTGTCACAGTGGCCCCTTGGCTCCATGTGGCCACATTGTGTCACCATGGCTCATGGTTCCATGAGGCCACACAGTTTAACAATGGACTCTTGGTTCCATAAGGCCTTGCTGTGACACAATGGACTTCTGGTTCCATGAGCTTTCATACTGGCCACAGCAGTCTCCTTGGTTCTGCAGTGTCACCCTGTTCCCTTTGTTCCATGAGGTTTGGTAGTAGAACATGGTCACCTTGGTTCTGTGAGGTTCTGCAGTGTCACAATGGACCTCTGGTTCCATGAGGCCTTGCTGTGTCAGAATGGCCCCTTGGTTCCAAGAGATTTCTCAGTTTCACAATGCTCTCCTTGGATCTGCAGTATCACAATGTGGTGTATCACAATTGGTTCAATGTGGCCCCAATGAACCAAAATGGATTTTGGTTCCATGGGGTTCTGCTGTGTCACACAGGACCCTTTGTTCCCTGAGTTTGCTCAGTGTCACAGCTGGATCCTTGGTTCTGTGAGGCCTTGCGGTCACCAAATATCAGAAATATCAGAACAAGACTCATTAGGACTAATTTGCTGTTTAAGAGGGTATAATTTATTCAGGCTTGAGGACTAGTGAGGGATAACTCCTGACCCTATGTGGACATGTAATTCTACCAGCGTTGCTAAACGTGTATTACAATTTACCCATTACTGTCAAACCCACCCCAAGTTCCCACATTCATTCCTTCCTTTTTCTGCCACTGCATTCTTGAGCCAGATGTCTTCTTGTCTTCCAACCATCCTTGCTGGGAAAGCAGGCCCTGCATTATTTGTTCCTGTGCTGAAAGTTCAGAGGCACGGTAAAAATTGGATTAACCCTTTTGGTATCAAGCCCAAGGCTTTGTGTGGGCAGGCAGAGGCAGGCAGGAGGCAGAGCTGTCAGCAAAGGAAGGGCCCGGCCAGGTGGGGCAGCCGGGGGATGCCGACAGCCTGCAGGGACAGAGGTGCAGGGCAGGGACACCGTAGGACAGCCTGAGCTGCACAGGGCACAGGGATGGGCATCAGCTGTAAGACAGCCCTGCCAGAGCCAACTTGGGCAGCACTTTGGCCAGGGCAGACGCAAAGAGCACCAAAGCCCCAGAGGGTCATTAAAGTCCCTGTGCTGTGTCTGTGCTGCTGAGCTGGGCCACGCTCCTGGCCCAGAGGCAGCTCCTGGCAAGGGCAGCGCTGCAGAGAGACAGCTCTGGCCAGGAGCGGCTCCTGTGCACAGCCCAGCAGGGCTGGGGCACTGCCAGGGCCCCTCAGGGACACCAGCAGGGCACAGACAGAGCTCACAGGGACTCAGCACTGGCAGGGGCTGTGGGATGTCCCAGAGGGGGCTGTGTCACAGCAGCACCTCTGGGGCTGTGTCATAGAGGCACAGAGCAGCTGTGATGTCAGCAAGGGGCTGTGGGACAGCACAGAGTGGGTTGTGTGACAGCACAGAGTGGGCTGTGTGAGGCCACAGGTTGGGCAGTGACATCACAGAATTTGTTTTGTGAGGTCACTGAGCAGTTATGGCATCATAGAGGGGATTCTGTGACATCACAGAGCAGGTTTTGACACCAAGGCATCGCTGTATGACATCATAGAGCAAGATGTGACATCAAAATGTGTGCTGTGACATTACAGAGTGGCAGTATGGCATCACAGAGAGAGTTTTGTGATATCACTGAGGGGATTGTGACATCACACCGCTGTCTGTGACATCAGAGTGTGAGGCCATAGAGCCTTGCCATCATAGAGGGTGGCTCTGTGGCATCAGAGAGTGGGTTGTGACATCACTGGGTGGTTGTGTAACTTCATAGAGCAGCCTGTGACATCAAAGAACAAACTGTGACATCGCAGTGTGAATCATTGACATCAGAGTCTTCTGTGACATCACAGAGAAAGCTGCGTAACATCACAGGGTACTGTGTGACATAATAGGAGGCAATATGACATCACAGGGGACTGTGTGACGTCACACGGGGGCTGTGTGACATCACAGGGGCAGTGTGAGATTACAGGGGCTGTGTGACATCACAGGGGCTGTGTGAGGTCACTGGGGAGGTCACTCTGCCCCAGCCCCGCTCATGGTGCCCCCCAGAGCAGTCCAACCCTCCTCGTGCACAGCCAGGTCCCCTGTCCCCCCGGGTCCCCCCGCCCCCGGCCCCGCAGCCTCCCCCAGAGGATGTTCCACGAGATTAACCCCAGAGCCTGACATGGTGATGGGGACCGGGGCCCTGGGGGTGGGACAGGGGGACAAGGACTCCCCGGCAGTGTCCCTGTGTCTCCCAGGGCCAGAGCTTGGGCCAGGGCTCCTTCACCCTCTTACAAACGAGGGCTTAAGAGCACTGAAAACATCCCCAGCAAGGGATCAGCAAAACCCAGATTTAATATTAAGGGACAGCAGCACAAAGTTCCTTGGCAAGAGTCACTCTGCTCCTGACTGGACACTTCAGGCACACCAAGAAACAACACAACAACAAAACCAAATCAAATCCAGGCAATCAAACCAGAAATGAACCGAGAACTGTCCCTGTGTGTCTGTTTGAAACAAGGACAGTGAGGGCAAGGATAAAAGGAATATGGCCTAAAAGCTTAACAGAACTCAAACTTAGCAGGACTTATCTTAACCTTAACTGATATCTTCAACTTCACAATTTAGCAAAAACCAGCATTTAGCAAGATTTAATCTAACCCATAACCTATGACTTTGCAATTTAACAGAGGATTAACATTTAACAGTATTTAACTCAGCTTATATTAAACAAAACAACTTAGGAAAACAACAACTCTTAGACCTTGTGGCTTAACCTTACCTACAGGCAATGTAGGTAAGGTTAAGTCATCCTGGCCACACTTGTCATCAGCAGTTTTCTTTGGCAGTGTGAGAACAGGGATGTTGTGCCACTAAGGGAACAAAAACAGTTCCCAGGGCTGCTCCTAAAGGAACCAGGAGCTGGCTGGGCAGCAGCAGTGCCTGGAGCAGACAGTGTTTGTGATGAGCTGCAGAGGAGCTGAGCCCAGGGGCTGTTGGCCAAGGCCAAGGCCCAAGGAGCATTTCTTAGCTGGCAGGGCAGCCTGAGAAGGGGAGAGGGGAATGCAGCAGCACAGGGTCCATGGAACCAAGGGACCATTGTGACACTGTGGGGCCCTGTGAGACCAAGAGACCATTGTGACACTGTCGGGACTCATGGAATCATGGAGAGCACTGTGACATTGCTGGGCCTTATGGAACCAAGGGGACCATACTGACGCTATGTGGCTCCAAGGAATGTAGGGATCATTGTTACACTGAGAGGCCTCATGGAATTGTGGAGATCATTATGACATTTTGGGGTGTAATGGAACCAAGGGGCCATTGTGGCACTGCAAGACTCCATGGAGCCAAAGGTCCCTTGTGACATTGCGAGGTCTCATGGAACCATGGAAGACTCTTAGACCATTAAGACTCTTCTCAGCCTCATGGAACCAAGGGGCCATTATGGCACTGAGGGGACTCATGGAATCATGGAGACCATTGTGACACTATGAGGGCCCATGGAGTAAGCAAAGCATTGTGACACTTGGGGCACTATGGAACCAAGGAGGCCTTTGTGACACTGCAGGGATGCATGGAACCAAGGGGCCATTGTGAAATTGTGAGGCCCTCTGTCATCAGTGGTCCAACGTGACACTAAGAAACCAAGGGGGACCATTGTGATACTGCAGGGCTGCATGGAACCAAAGCTCCAGGGTGACACAGAGGGGCCTCCTGTCATCAATGGTCCATTGTGACACTGTGGAGCCAAAGGAGACCATTGTGGCACCACAAACCCCCAGGGCCAAAAGGTCCATTGTGACATTGCAGGCCTCATGGAACAGAGGAGTGACATGACATTGTGGGGCCTATGAAACCACGGAGACCATTGTGACACTGCAAGGCCTCATGGAATCCTTGGGACCATTGTGACACTGCAGGGCCTTCAGGAACCTGAGGGCCATTGTGACACTGTGGGACTCCATAGAACCAAGACACCCTTGTGACACCTCAGGGCCCCATAAAACCAAGGGAACACAGAACAGGTCTGGCTGGTTTGGCCTCCCGTGGGCTACCTGACTGGTCCAGCTGACCGTGGCATGTTGAGGGTCTCTTCTCATCTGCTGCTCAAACACTGGGGCTCTGTGCATTCCTTCCTGTGGAAAAGAACTGTCCTTCTGCTCCAGGTGTCCATGGCCAGAACTGGGATTTCACCACCAAATTTCCTTATATCCAGGCATTATTCCCATAGCAATATTGCCAGGACAAGTCTGTCTGGCAGTGGTTTCACAAGGGTCACTACTCACCTGTCCCCAAAACCCTGGCAAAGGCTTTGAGGTTTCCTTCCTATGGAAAGGAACTGTCCTGCTTCTCCAGGTGCCCATGGCCAAATTTGGGTTCCACCTCCAACATTGCCTATTGTGACAAACTGGAGGAGATTGCTGGCTCAAAATATTTTGTGTGGGGGAAGAAGGGGCAAGTCCAGCCTTGCCCTGCCCTCTAACCCCAGCCCTGCCCTGCTCTGGAACCCCAATCTCCCCAGAGCCTTTATCCCAGCCCAGTAGTGGCTGCCAGTCCCTGGCACAGCACAGGCAATGCTCCACAGCCACCTCTGCAGCCCCCAGCCCAGCTCCTGAGTGACCAAATGAGCCCAAATCCCACCTGGGGGAAGGGCCCAGGATGACCAAGGGGTATTAAAGGCTGACCACAAGGCAAGCACACATCTTGACCCTACTTCCTCCTGGAATTTCCATCTGAACAACACTGGAATCTGGATGTGGGTGCTTCTCTGTATCTTATTTGTCTTTTTCTCTGTCTACTTCTATTTCTGTCTCCTTGCAAATTTTGATTAACTTAAAATAGAATGGGCTTAGAGTTTGTGAAGTTGAATGGGCCATGGTAATGCTTTGAGAGGTGTGTTTTGTTGATTGACTGTCATTTTAAACCATTTGCCAAAGATTCTCTGATTTTCTAAAGTTCCCAGTAAAGGCTGTTTTGTTGTTTTGACCTCTTGAGGATGTCTTGTCAGTACTTCTCCAGTACGTCCACTCAGGGTGCAGAAACAACTATAATCCCTTTTAAACGTCTTCTTGTTTGAGAGAATTGTTTGGGGTATGGGGTCAGGGCTTGTGTGTCCTGCTTGGCACAGCCCAGGCAGGGCTTTCCCAGCCACAGTCCACACTCCATTTCCCAGCTGGAGCCGCTGGTGCCTGTGAGTTGTGCTGCCCCAGTCCCAGGGACGCTCTCCTTGTCTGCCCATTCCCCCACAGTCTCTGGGCAGGGATGGCCTCAGTGGGGGCGGCTGACATCCTCAGCAACTTGGAGGCTGCTGCTGAATTTTACTGCTCTAGAGGCTTGAAGTGTATTCAAACTGAATAGATGATATTTAAAAAGACAGCGAGAAAACATTTTTTAAGTCCTGTTTAGGTTTTTCTTCCTGTTAATACATCGATATATGCAATCTCCAATTGACACTGAATTCAGGTACCTCTTCATGCCGTTTGAATAGATATGAAAATCAAGACCCTTCATGGCTGACAATCAGTCAGACTCTGTCCCTACCCCCACCCCACCATTTCCCCCATCCAAGACCTGACACTCAGAGCAGCCTTGTGCAAATCTGAGCTCGCTCCAGCCCAGGCTGCACCTGCAGCTTTCAGCTCCTTGGTTCCAACTCCCACCTGCTTTTCTTGGAGAAGGAGCTGCCCGAGACCCAGAGGGGTGTTCATTTCTTGTCAGCCAACAAAGCCAAGGGAAGGCTCAGCTCCATCAAATGAAAAAGTCATTCCTCTGCTGGATATTAAATTCACCTTCCACAGCAGAGAGCCTCAGAGCAATGGAAAACACCTTCTGTACCCAGCACAGATCCCAACGTCCCCCCAAACCCTCCCTGACCCGATTCTGCCCAGATTTGCTCTTTGCACACACAAGTCACACACTGAAGTCAGGAACTCCCTCCACGCCCAGAGGGAGGAAAAGAGAGAAAGGGGATGAAGAGCTCCCCTGTGCAGAGCCAAGGTCCAAGTGCCCCTGCAGTGGGAACCACAACTCATCAGGTTTGTGTCCTTTGGGGTCAGGGCCTGGTGACACTCCGAGGCACAGAAAGGTTTCTTGCCAACAAACACGAGTTGAACATTTGAACATTTTAATAACCGTCACAGCTCTTTCCTCAGCTCTCTGGGATGTCCCAGCAGCATCTGACATGTCCAACATCCCAGAGGGATTTCCAGACAGGAACAGTTTTAAGCAAATACATACGATTGTCAATTCTGTGATAAACACAATTAAGATGTTGACTAATGTTGTATTAATTTGAAAATCAGAAAGATTGTGACACTCCCTGCAGCTCAAAGGATCAAACCAGTCAGTTGAGAGGCACTTGAATGACCAGAGATCATCTAGAGGAAGAATTATGAGAGCAATGGGAAAGACACAGATCCCTCTGGTCTAGTGAAGAGATGTCCTTAGACATGGGCATTTCAACAGGAGAGATGGAAACACGTGAAGGAAGAGGGAGAGGAAAAAACAGATTGAATACTGGTGACACAAATAGAAAGGAAGATCAGTATTTCTTCTCCATTTGCACTCAGTACACTTCCAGGAAATTCCTATTCCTGGTGAGAAAACTTTGCCATTTCTTAAAAGTACCCAAATGACCCAGATAATAAAAATGTGCTTCTATATTACGAAATGTACAAGTATTGTAAATATATATACCTGTGCACCTTTCCAGGAAGACATCAGTTGTGTGCCCATGAACAGGCAGTGCCACTTGTGCCCTGAGGTGCCCAGCTCGGATTGGATCTCTCCGAGAGCACCTGAGGGAGAGCAGAGCACCTTGCAAGCTGCACGTCCCTGACAGCCCTGCAGGGCTTCTGTCCCATCAACATCTGCTCTGCTCCAGTCTGAAACAGGGCCCAGCATGGTGCCAGGATCATCAGAGAGCTGAGGTGTGTGCTGGAATTCAATGTCCTCCCCATCGCGCAGCAGTCCTGCATTTCCCTGCTGCAGCCTTGGTCTCCAGCACAGCCATGGAGGCTCTTTGTGTGTTCCTGCAGCCCCCAAAGGCAGCTGAGCTCTGCCTTTGTCACAGTCAGGCCTGGCCAGTGCAGGCCATGCTCAGCAATTGCTTGTGTGAGCCTGGCCTTGCTGTCAGCCCTGGCAGCGGCTGCGTGGCCCCTTGTGGCCCTGTGCTGGCCCAGCCATGGTGGCGTAGCCCTGTGCAGGCCCAGCCCAGGCCAGGAGCATTGCAGCTGGGAACAGCCCCTGTGCCGTGGTGCCCAGAGCAGCCTTGGGGCTCTGTGCCCCATGGCCTCCCTGCTGGGCAGCCTCTGCCAGCTCCTGCAGAGCCCGTGGCACCTGAGGGGCTGCACAGACAGCCCTGCCCTGGGCTCTGCCAGCCTCTGGGCCAGCAGAGAGGCCGACCAGGGCTGGCCATGGCCGGGAACAGGCCCTGAGTCCCACAGGAGGATGGAGCTGGGCCACAGCCAAACTCAGCCCAGGCCAAAGCTGGGCTCAGCAGCCAGGGCTGCCAATGCATGGGCACAGAGGCTGGCGCTGACAAATGTCCTGGACCCCCTCCCTGCTCTGTCCGTGCCACCAAGGGCACAGAGCAGCCTCCTCTCAGGGCCACTTGCCTGTTTGCAATGCCTTGCACAGGCGCTGGCCCTGCCCCACAAGGCCTGGCCTGAGTCCTGCCCCTGCACGCTCAGCCAGGCTGAGATGGACACTGATGGTTTCTGGGCCAGGCTGTATGAGCCCAGCCCAGCTCCCTGCAAGCTCTGCCAGCTGCCCTGAGCTCTGGGCAGCACCAAGGGCCTCTCCCCAGCCCAGCCCAGCCCAGCCCAGCTGGCTCTGGCCCCACAGCTCTGCTCAGGCCAGGCTGCTCTGGGCACTGGCCCCATGGCCTCAGCCCCTGGCAAGGGAACAGCAGCAGCTGCAGCTGCCACAGGACTCAGCCCCAGCCATGGGGGAAGGTGCTTGGCCAAGGCCAAAGGAGGCTCCCTGGCTGCCCTGCTCCCCTCTGCCTGAGGTGCTGAGAGCTCTGCAGCCCCTGCTGCCATCCCATCTGCCCGGGGCAGCAGAAGCGCCGCGGCCTTGGTGCCCTCAAGGGCTGCTCCTGCTGCAGGCCCAGGGCCCATGCCAAAGCTGGGGCAGCCACAAAACTGTGCCCATTTCTGTACATTTCTGCTCTGATGGGGATAGATCCTCAGCCACTTGGAGGTTTCTGATGGAATTTTATTCCTCCAGAGGCCTCTTCTTTCTTGAGCTCTTCAGTTCAGGAATCCACTGAAAAAGGCTCATAAACATTTCTTCAAAACACCCAAACAAGAAGAGCTCATGAGAATAATTGAAGTTTTGAATTATTCTGTAGTTACACAAAATTCAGAAGTGTCATTAAAGTGAATATACTTTACAGAAAACAATGCAGAGAGAATCGTTTTATCCCATTTTGTTTTCCTTTTGTATTTTTTTTCACCAATGTCCACTTGATATTGACCCTCAGCACCTTCTAATGCAGTCTGATTGGATACGAAAATCAAGACCATCCATGGCTGACAATCAAACACTTTGTTCCCAGCCCCTCCCCACCATTTCCCTCATCCAATCCCTGGCACTCCTATGGATCAGGGATGGTGTGGCCAGGAGGAGCAGGGCAGTGATTCCTCCCCTGTGCTCAGCACTGCTTCGGCAGCACCTTGAGTGCTGTTTCCAGTTCTGGACCCCCCTAGTTAAGGAAAGACATGGAGGGGCTGGAGTGTGTCCAGAGAAGGGCAACAAGGCTGGTGTGTGGTCTAGAATACAAGTCCTGTGAGGAGTGGCTGAGGGAGCTGGGGTTGTTTATCCTGGAGAAGAGGAGGCTCAGAGAAGACCTTATCACTTTCTACAACTCCCTGACAGGAGAGTGCGGCCAGGTCGGGGCTTGGGCTCTTTTCCCAGGGAACACTGACAGGACAAGCAGAAGCAGCCTTCAGGTGCATCAGGGAACATTTAGGCTGGTCATGAGGAAATATTCTTCGCACAAACGGTGATTGGGCATTGGAATGGGCTGCCTGGGGAGATGGGTGAATCACCATCCCTGGAAGTGTTTAAGTAAAGACTGGATGTGGCACTGAGTGCCATGGTGTGGGTGACAAGGTGGTGTTGGGTCCCAGGTTGGACTTGATGCTCTTCAAGGTCTTTTCCAGCCTGGCTGATTCTCTGATGATTGTGACACTGCAGGGCCCTGGGGAAGCAAGGGGCCATTGTGACACTGCGGGGCCTGGTGGCACTAAGAGGACCATGGTGACAGTGTGTCCGACATGGCAGCACAGAGTCAAGGGGCCATTGTGACACTGTGGGGCTGAATGGAAGCAAGGAGTCCATTGTGACAGTCTGGGTCCTGGTGGAACCACAGAGGCCACAGTGACCCTGCAAGGCCTTATGGAACCAAGGGGCCATTGTGCCACTGTGGAACCAAGGAGACCTTGGGAGAGTGTGGGCACAATGGAATCAAGGGGCCATTGCTCCATTGCAAGGAATCTGGGAACTGAGGGAACAACTGTGACACTGTGGTGCCCCACGGAACCAAGGGTCCCTGGTGACACTGCAGGATCTTGTGTCACCAGGGCTCCATTGTGACACTGCAGCACCAAGGAATTCATGGTGGCACTCTGAGGCCTCATGGAGCCAAGAGGCCACTGTGACCCTGTAGGGCCTTATGGAACCATGCAGAGCATTGTGACAGAGCAGGACCTGGTGGCAAGATGGGGCCAGTGTAACACTGCAGGGCCTCATGGAACCAAGGGGCCAGTGCAGCTCCTCAGGGACTCCTGGAATGAAGGAAACATGTTTGACACCGTGGTGGCCCTTGGGACCGAGAGGCAATTGTGACACTGTGGGACCAAGAAGAGCATTGCTGCACTGCCAGACCTCATGGAACCAAGGATCCACTGTGACACTGCAGGGCCTTGGGGGATCAAGGGCCATTGTGACACTGCAGGGCCCAAGATACAAGGGACTTTGTGACACCAAGGGGTCCCATGAAACCAAAGGGACATTGTGACACTAGGAGGCCTCATGGACTCATGGAGACCAGTGGGGCACTCTGGGGCGTCATGGAACCATGTAATACCAAATTGTCTGGAAGTGTTGATCTGCTGGAGTGTAGGAGGGCTCTGCACAGGGCCCTGGACAGGCTGGATCCAGGGCCTAAATCAAACAAGGTGAGGTTTAACAAGTCCAAGTGCCAGGTCCTGCAATTTGGCCACAACAACCCCTGCAGCAATACAGGCTAGGGATAGAGTGGCTGGGCAGCAGCCAGACAGAAAGGGACCTGCAGGGACTGATGGACAGCAGGCTGGACATGAGCCAGCAGTGTGCCCAGGTGGGCAAGAAGGCCAATGGCTCCTGGCCTGGATCAGGAATGGTGTGGCCAGCAGGAGCAGGGCAGGGATTCTTCCCCTGTGCTTGGCACTGGTTGGGCAGCACCTCGAGTGCTGTGTCCAGTTCTGGGCCCCCAATTTAGGAAGGACATGGAAGGGCTGAAGCATGTCCAGAGAAGGGCGACAAGGCTGGGGAGGGGTCTGGAGCACAAGTCCTGTGAGGAGTGGCTGAGGGAGCTGGAGTTGTTTACCCTGGAGAAGAGGATGCTCAGGGGAGAAAAGGCAGTGTCAGGGCACAGGTTGGACTTGATGATCTCCAAGGTCTTTTCCAACCTTGCTGATTTGGGGATTCTCTGGAGCAGTTGCACAATGAGCCCTGGGCCTCCTCTTCAGAAGCTCCAGCAGCCCAGGTCCCTCAGATTCTCCTGCCAGCCCCAAAGTCCATCTTGTCAGTCCTGCAGAACCTCTGGAGCTCCTCCTCACTGCCCAGAACAGGGAGCCCCAGAGCCAGACACAGCAGCCCAGATGTGCCCCCCTGGCCTGGGGTGCCTCTGGCAAGGGAGCAGCAGGAGGCACTGCAGGAGCCTGCAGACAATTCCTGCAGCACTTGTAGGATGATCCTGCTGCCCAAGGGACATTCCCATGGTGCCAAGTCAGGAACTGCAATGGGGAGTGGGGCCAGAGGGCAAACAGGGATGGGTGTTTGCAGGGAGGGAACAGGGGTAGGCAAGAGGAAGAAATTTCTTTCAAGGAAAAGCAAATAAAGCAATGGTGAAGCAAAGGAAATGCTCAGGGCAGTTTGGGAGTGGCTGTCAGGCAGCCCTGGCTCTGAGCAACAGAGTCTGCAGTGGGACAGGAAACTCCCAGCTCATAGGAACAAACTTTCTGGATGACTGCAGAGGCCAGGACAAAGCTGAGTGCTTTCCCTAGTGTCCCCCAGCCCTTGCTGGCCCCAGGGGCTGATGGCATTTGTGCTCCCTCAGGTTCATGTCCCCACAGCAAAGGCATGGGGGTGCTCCCCCTGCTGTGTGCAATGCAAACAGGGGCTGCTGAGCCAGTGCTGCTGTGTCTGTGCCTGCAAGGATGGGGCACCTGTGTGAGCTGGGGGAGAGGCCAGGCCTGCAGAGGGGGGATGTTGTTGGCAACTCCATGAGGACACTCTGGGACGCTGCCCTGGGCTGTGCAGCGCACTGGGGATGGATCCATTCCTGCTCTGCTGCTCCTTCCCGTCTCCCCAAAGGCCCTTGCAGAGCCCCAGCAACGCTGTTTGCCCCCAGCCTGCCCACGGCCAGCCTGAGGCTGCTCACGGGGGTTTTCTGTGCTGAACATTTGCCTGGCTGTGTTCTGGAGAGAGCCTGGGCAAGGAGCCTGGAGCCCCCAGGCCCTGGCCTGAGGTGTCAGCGCTGTCACAGCAGTGCCCATGGCCTGTCCCTGCTGCAGCCTTGGCACTGCCACCCCCCAGGCTGTGCCCGGCCCCGAGAGCACTCAGGCCCTGCAGCAACACCAGGGCCACCAGGGCACAGGGGCAGGGCCATGGCAGCAGCACTGGCAACACCAAGTGCTGCTGCTGCTGGGCACAGCTGCTAGGCCAGCACGGATTCTGCCCCCAGCTCTGCACACAGACATTGCTGCTGCAGCTCCCGATAAGGCAACAAAAGGGCATCTCTGCAGAAAACTTTGCTGGGACATCCTATATTTCCTTTAAAGTCACCCAGAGCGCAGTCCCACATTGACACGGTCTGTGGCTACAGGGAAGTTGGAGAGAAACACAATGAGACATGGTACAAGGAATGACATTTCTTTGTGGACAATATGGAAAAAGTAAAACAAAGAAAAAACTTTCACTATTGAACCAACAGGAAGTATTAAAGATTACTTTTATTGCAAGTGATTTGCAGAAATTGGCCAGCAGTTTAATGTTTCTGAAACCATCCCGTCATCAGTTTGCACACTGCGGCCTTTAGCTCCTGGTTCCTCCGGCTGTAGATGAGGGGATTCAGGGCTGGAGGCACCACCGAGAATGGAACTGACAGCGCCAGATCCAGGGATGGGGTGGAGATGGAGGGGGGCTTCAGGCAGGCAAATGTGCTAGTGCTGAGGAACAGGGAGAGCACGGCCAGATGAGGGAGGCAGGTGGAAAAGGCTTTGTGCCGTCCCTGCTCAGAGGGGATCCTCAGCACGGCCCTGAAGATCTGCACATAGGAGAAAACAATAAACACAAAACACAAAACAACCGAAATTTAAACACACACTAACATCAAGAAGCCAAATTTCCCTGAGGTAGGAGTGTGAGCAGGAGAGCTTGAGGATCTGTGGGATTTCAGAGAAGAACTGGCCCAGGGTATTGCCATGGCACATGGGAAGGGAAAATGTATTGGCTGTGGGCACAAGAGCATTGAGAAAGGCAGTGGCCCAGGCAGCTGCTGCCATGTGGGCATGGGCACAAGCTCTGCTGCCCAGGAGGGTCCCGTAGTGCAGGGGTTTGCAGATGGACACATAGCGGTTGTAGCCCATGATGGTCAGGAGGGAAAGCTCTGTTCCAAGGAAGAAGATAATCAGAAAAATGTGTGCAGCACATCCTGCATAGGAGATGTCCCTGGTGTCCCAGACGGAATTGTGCATGGCTTTGGGGACAGTGGTGCAGATGGAGCCCAGGTCACTGAGGGCCAGGTTGAGCAGGAAGAAGAACATGGGCGTGTGCAGGTGGTGGCCGCAGGCTACGGTGCTGATGATGAGGCCATTGCCCAGGAGGGCAGCCAGGGAGATGGCCAGCAAGAGGCAGAAGTGCAGGAGCTGCAGCTGCCGCGTGTCTGCCAATGCCAGCAGGAGGAAGTGCCTGATGGAACTGCTGTTGGACATTTGCAGTGTCTTGGCATGGGGATCTGTAAAATAGTAATGACGGAATTATTGGGTTAGGAGAGGACTTGAAATAGCCCAGCACAGCTTGGGGGCACTTCCCCCCTCTGCCTGCCCAGGGCTCTGCTGCCTGGAGCTGTCCCTGCCAGCAGCTGCTTCCCTATGCTCAGGGCTGGGCCCTGCCAGTGCTGCCAGAGCCCAGCCCAGCCCTGGAGGCTCAGCTCTGCCCTGCAGACCCCTCCCAGCTCAGGCACTGCCCGGGGGCAGCTCTGGCTTTGCAGACGCTGATGCTAACGTTAGAGCAACCTTGACGAGGCTGGAAAAGTGACACTGACAGGTTCTAAGGGGTCCTGTGGTGATTGCTGTTGCTGCCTGGTTACCTCAGATCGAGAGATTTTTTTTTTTATTTTTCTCAACCTGAACAGAGAGATGAATATGTATGTGCAATTTCCAACTCAGAGCAGCAGAATAAAAAAGCAGGATTTTCCCTTTTATGCAGCCCCTTTTTCACTATGCTCCCTGTATAACCTAGTTGGAATTGTTGTGGAGTTAAATGCCATCCTTGAAGCAGTCCTGAACAATGCAGCATCCTCCCCACTCATGGACAACACTTCCAAGCCTTACCAGCTGTCTCCTCCCACCCAGACCTTGTCCCCCAGTGCTGGGAGCAGCTGCCAGGGCTGGCTGAGAGCTGTCCCTGGCAGGCAGCAGAGTCCCTGCCCCAGCACACCGCCCTGGGCTGCAGGACCCTGCTCTGCAAGACAGCCCTGGGCACCCCTGGCTGCTCTGCACAAGAGACAATTAGAGAATGTCCTCACAGGGTCTGTAGGCATTGGGATGTTCCAGCTTTAGGAGATCACTCCAGGAGCTGCAGCTGTGTTCTCCTGCAGCCAGAGGTTCCTCTGCCAAGGGCTGGCAGTGATTTGACCCCAGGCACTTCTCAGCACCTTCCCAGCCCTGACTGATTGAAACTCTCTGTGCCTCTGTGCTGTGCCCGGGGTGGCTGCAGGCAGTGCCCCAGCCCTGCTGGCTGGCAGAAGAGCTGCTCATCAAGAGAAATGTGCTTTTGAAGCTCTTCCTGGCTCTTTAGGAGTCCAGCCCAGTTCAGCAGCGCAGACACAGCACAAGGACTTTAATGAGGCTCTGGGGCTTTGTGCTCAGGCTCTGAACATCAGTCCCTGAGAGGGAGCTTAAGAAACCTCTCCAGAACTCCAAGGCAGAATCAAACTCCAAAGTTTCTTGGACTATTTTTTATGGTTCCCACTGAGGGACACAACTGAGAAAGTGTCCCCAGGCCCCAGGCAGAGCAGAGAACTGGAGGCAGTGATGACAGGTGGGGACAAAGAGAAGCCAAGTCTTGGTGCCCTGGGGCACAGAGGGGTCTGTGCCACCAAGGGCTGTGAGGAGACACCTTGTCCTGAGGCACTGGGGCCTCCTGGTGCAGCCCCAGCCAGGCTGGGCACTGTCAGTCCCTTGTCCTGCCCTCAGCATCCCCCCCTAGCCCACATCCCAGTGCCCTCAAGAATCTGCTGGAAGAAGTCCCTGGGGAGTCTTGCTCAGGAATGGCCCTGGGGGCTCCTTAATGCTCCCTGCAGAGACTGCAGGTTTTTCAAAGGACTTTGGGTTTGGCTTTCACCTTGGAGTCTGTGAGAGATTTGTGCAGTCATGGCCTCCAATTATCTGCTGTAATTAGTCCCTGGAGAGGCTTTGTCAGTAACAACCCTCAGTGGGGCTCATTAATGCTTCAGAGTACTTCAGTTATTTTAAGGTACTTGGTGTTTCCCTTTTGATACAGACTCTGTGAGAGATTTGTGCAACAATGGCCCTAATTATCTGCTTTAATGAGTCCCTTGAGAGCTTTGTGCTGACACTCAGTGGGGCTCAGTATTGCTTTGAGATACTAATGGTTTTTAAGGTACTTTGGATTTTCCTTTCCACACTGAGAAGTTCTGAGAAGTTCTTGTGCCATCCCGACCTCCAATTCTCCCCTTCAAGGAGTCCATGAGGAGCCTGTGTTGGGGATGGACCTCAGCTGGACCCATTCCTGCTCTGAGACACTTTTGGTGTTTCCTCTGTCTTTGACTCCTGGAAAGGTTTGTAGAATCTCTTCTGAGACCCTGAGGTTCCATGGATCAACTCCAAATGCACCACAGGGCTCATTAGGATCAGGCAAGTCCTCACAAACCATGGCTCTGCCTTGATTTTTTTTTTTGCCCTAATGCAGTCCATCAGGAAGCTTTCTGAAGTGGTTTTGGTTCACCAATTTGAGATTTCTCGCCCAATTCCTCAATTAGTGGTGTGGCTTCAGTATTGGCTAATTACCAGTGCACTAACTAGAATATATTTTTTCATTTCCTGCTGTGAGATAAGATTAGGAGTAAGGCAATGTAGGCTCAAAACTTTAAAAGTGTTATGAATAGGAACTAAAAGAACGAGTAATAAGAATCAGAACACTTCTCCTCTCCCTACAACTTTTTCTTTCTGACTGACAATGTAAAGGGACAAAACAAAATTTTCAGTCAGTTTACCATCTCTAGAATAGTCTCTCTTCAGTTCACTTAGGGAGAGGAGTCTCTCTTTCATGCCATGGAGACTTCTACACAAGGAAACAGTTCTCTCATGGCTCTCAATTGCCATGAATAGCAGCCACCCAGAAAATGTGCAATCTTGAAGTCCCTCCCATTTTTTTCACAGCTTTTCCCACAGTTGTGTTTATGGGACATGTCAACTTATGGGGTAGTAGTTTAAAGATGATGTTTAAGAGCAAAGGTTTTCTTCATCTGTTTCTGAAATCATCTTCATCTCTGAGAACAGATATCTTCTTCTCTCCCTGAGGGCACAGGGTTTCATCACTCTTCTCTCTTTCTGTGTTCAAATTCCTCATAGGATCACAGCTACTTCAACATTTGCTTGTTTAGCATGGAGGCCTTTGCTGGACAGGTCATCGCCCCATACTTTTCAATGTATTATAGGGGAAAAAAGAGTCTGATGTATCAATTACATCCTTCTCCACTTTACAAGATGATTTCAGCCCCAAGATCAAGACATCTCCTCATCCCTCCCATCAGGGACTCAACTTCTTCACTGACCTTGGTGTCTTCATGTTGCTCCTCTGTGTGCCTGCACTGTGTCCTTTTCCCTCACTCGAGGGAGGATGGAAGCACTGAAAGAGGTAATATCTCACCCAGGGCCTGCAGATGGTGACCCCAGCCAGGCTCAGGCTCGGTGCTTGCGCCACAGCTGTTTTACGATGGAGGTTTCTGCAGCGGCTGCGCTGGGACTGTGTCAGGATGGGCCGCGCTGGGGCAGGGCCAGGATCTCAGCAGCCAGGCCAGAACATAGCAGCAGCAGCTCGGCCGGAGCCGATGGCTTCTCCTCCCCCTGCCCGGGGCTTGCGGCTGAACCCTAACGGTGGCAGAATCTTGACGGAGCCGGCCTGGCCGGGGGCTGCTCCAGGGGCCGGGCCGGCGGCGGGGCAGGGCTCAGCAGTGCCCAGATGTTCACAACTGCAGCCATGGCCCAGCCCGGCCTCGGCCCCGCGGCCTCCCCTGCCCTGCCCAGCAGCCGATGGGGCCTGGTGGGGTCCCTGGGAAGGGGCCCGGCCCCACGGCAGGAGCCACCCGGCCCGGCCTGGCTGAGACGGGGGCCGGGTCATTCTTGTTACCTCTTTGCCAGCCAGAAGGGAAAGAGACCCTCCCAGGCTTTCTTGTCTTTAACATGTGTCTTCACAGAGGTGTGTACAGCTTTCTTACTGGTTTAAAAGAGTGTCAATTCTCAGAGCTAATTACTGATTGGTTTTTTGCAAGACACGGAGGAAACTGCTAGCAGCTTTTCTTAGAACATCACTTCCATGGTGCGTAACCAGCACAACAGCATAGAGCACAGAGCTCCTTTGTCCATATGTAGTGGTCATGTGCCCGACACCTCAAAACCACACCTTGGGAGATCTCTGGGCCCTCTCCAAGGTTTTTTTAAATGAAATGATTCAGCTGAGAGTCTAAGAAAATCACCAGAGGACAGGGCCAGCCTGACCTGTTTGTCCTGGCTACTTTTGTCTGGGAGCAGTCCTTGGATATACAGAATTTGGGAGGCCAATTCTCATTTTGGACACGGTCCCTGGACAAGAATGCTGGTTCTTTTCCATAGGAATGACGGAACAGAGCCCCAGTGTTTCAGGGGTGGATGAGAGGTGACCACCAGAGGCCAAGGCCAGCCAGAGCTGGCAGATTTTTTTCTGAGAGATACCCTTGCATGTAGGAAATTTTAGGGAGAGTACCAATTTTGGCAATGCATATCTGAAAAGAGGAATGGTTCTTTTCCATAGCAAGGAAAACACAGAGTCCCAGTGCTCCAGAAGCTGATGAAAGGCAGCCCTTGACGTCTCAACATCAGCCAGACCTGTCAGGTGGCCCCTGGGAGGCCAAGCCAGCCAGACCTGTTCCATGTTCCCTTGGTTCCATGGGGCCCCACAGTGTCCCAATGGTCCCTTGCTTCCAGGAGGCCCTGAGGTGTCATAATGCCCCCTTGGTGACACCAGGCCCTGAAGGGTCACAATGGTCTCCATGGTTCCATCAGGCCCCACAGAGTCATAATGGTCTCTGGGTTCCATGAAGCCCCGCTGCGTCACCCTGGCCCCTTGGTTCCATGAGCTGCAGTGGTGCCACAATGATCCCCTTGGTTCCATGAGGATCAAAGTGTCCCAGTGATCTCCATGGGATGGAGAGAGCTCAGCCCCAGTGTTGCAGGGGCAGCCACCAGGCCAAGGCCAGCCAGACTTGATGGTACTGGCAGATTTTGTCTTGGAGCAAACCTTGGATATACAGAATTTTAGAGGTGGAATCCCAATTTCAGACATGGACATCCAGGAGAGAAGGATGGTTCTTTTCCATAGGAGGGAAAGAATGGAACACTGGTATTTCAGGGGCCGATGAAAGGCAGCCATCAGAGGCCTAGGCCTGCCAGACCACTCTAGTAGTTCCTGTCTGAACTTGGAATTCCAACTCCCAAATTCTCTATATCCAAGGGTTCCTGAAAGCAACCCTTGGATATAGAGAATCTGGGAGTTGGAATCCCAATTCCAGCCATTTCTGCATAGATAAGAAGGACAGGTTTTTTTCCATAGGAAAGAAAGCACAGAGCCCAAGTGTTTCAAAGGCAGATGAGGACAGAGGTGGCTTCTTGGAGGCCTAGTCAGCCAGACCTGTTTTTCTTGGCAGCTTTTGTCATGGAGGAATCCTTGGATACATGGAATTTGGGAGGAAGAATCTCAGTTTTACCACAGACACCTTGAGAAGAAGGATGGTTCTTCTCCATTGGAAGGAAAGCACGGAGCTCCAGTGTTTGGAAAGCAAGTGAGAGGCAGCTCCCAAGGGGCCAAGGGCAGCCAGACCTGTCTGTCATGGAAGCTTCAACTTGGGAGCAATCTTTTGATATACGGAATTTTGGAGGTATAATCCCAGTTTTGGCCATGGGCACCTGGTCAAGATGGATGTTTTCTTCCTACAGGAAAAAAGCTCGAAGTCCAAGTGTTTTGGAAGAAGATGAGAGGTGGCCACCCTTAGATCAAGCCAGCCAGACCTATCTCTCCTGGCACCTTTCATCTAGGGGCTATCCTTGGACAGAGGGCATTTTGGAGGTGGAATATCAATTTTGGCCATGGGCACCTGGACAGGAGAAGAAGAGTTCTTTTCATTAAGAAGGAAAGCCCAGATCCCCAGTGTTTCAGAGGCAGATGAGTGCCAGCCCTCAGGAAGCCAAGGCCCGCCAGACTTGTCAGTCCTGGCAGATTTTGTCTGGGAGCTATCCTGGGATTTAGGGAATTCTGGAGACAGATCGCAAATTTTGGCCATGGGTGCCTGGTTGACATGAGCCTGACATGTGATTTTTTTCCCATAGGAAAGAAAAGCACATGGTCCCAGTGTTTCAAAAGCAGATAAGAGGTGGCCGCTGGGTGGCCCAGGCAGCCAGATCTGTCTCTCCTGGTAGATTTTATCTGGAAACAATCTTTGCATATATGGAAATTTAGAGGAGGAATCCCAATTTTGGCCATGGGCCCCTGCAGAAGAAGGACAGTTCTATTCCATAGGAAGGAAAGCCTAGAGTCCCTAGAGTGCTTCAGGGAAAGATGAGGAGAAGCCCTTGACATGCCAAGGTCAGCTGGACCTGTCAGGTGGTCCCCAGGAGGCCCAGCCAGCCAGACCTGTTCCATGTTCCCTTGGTTCCATAGGACTCCTCAGTGTCACAATGGTCTCCTTGGTTCCATGAGGCCCTGGAGTGTCACAAAGTTCCCTTGCTTCTGCAGTGTCACAATGGCCCTGTACCACCATGAGGCCTTGCAATGTCACAATGGCTTCATGGTTCCACAAAGCCCTGATGTGTCACCATGGCCCCTCAGCTCCATGTGCCCTCCCTGTGTCACAGTGGCTCCTCCGTGACACTACGGGCTGCACAAGGTCACCATGGACCCTTGTTTCCTTGGGGCCCCCGAGTTTCACAAGTCTCCTTGATTCCACGAGGCACCACAGTTTCACCATGGCCCCTTGGTTCCAAGAGGTTCCATAGTGTCACCATGGAGGGAGACGAGGACAAGGAGTAGGAGGAAGATGAGGACGAGGATAAGGACGAGGAGAAGGAAGAGGAGGATGAGGAGGAAGAGGATGAGGAGAAGGAGAAAGAGGTGGAGGACGAGGAGGACAGGTAAGAGGATGAGGAGGAAAAAGAGGACAAGGAGGAGGATGAGGGGGAGGAGGATGAGGAGGAGGAGAAAAAGTTGGAGGTGTAGGAGAAGGACAAGGACAAGGAGGAGGAGGATGAGGATGAGGAGGACAAGTAGGAAGAAGAGGAGGAGTACGAGGACGAGGAGGAGAAGGACAAGGAGGAGAACGAGGAGGAGGAACAGGAGCAGGACGAGGAGGTGGAGGACGAGGACAACAAGGATGAGGAGGAGGTGGAGGACAAGGAAGAGGAAGACAAGGAGGACGAGGAGGAGGAGGAAGACGAGGACGAGGAGTAGCAGGAGGAAGATGAGGAAGAGGACAAGGAGGACACAAAGGTGGACAAAGGAGGAGAAGGAAAAGGAGGATGAAGAGGAGGAAAAGGAGGAGGAGGATGAGGATAAGGAGGAGGACGAGGATGAGGAGAAGGAGGAGGAAGACAAGGAGAAGGACAAGGAGTGCAAAGAGGAAGAGGAGGAGGAAAAGCAGGAGGAGAAGAATCAGAGGTGGAGGATGAGGAGGAGGAGGAGGAGCACGATTAGGACGAGGAGGGGAAGGAAAAGGAGGAGGAGGATGAGGAGGACCAGGAAGAGGAGAAAGAGGTGGAGGACGAGGAGGACGAGGATGAAAACGAGGATGAGGAGGACAAGGGGGAGGAGGTAGAGAAGGAGAAGGAGGAGGATGAGGACAAGTAGGAGGACAAGGAGGAGGACGACGGGGAGGAGGTGGAGAAGGAGAAGGAGGAGGATGAGGACGAGGACGAGGAAGAGGAGAAAGAGGTGGAGGGCGAGGAGGACGAGGACAAGGATGAAAAGGAGGAGGACAAGGATGAGGAGGCCAAGGATGAGAAGGAGGATGAGGAGGAGAAGGAGAAGGACGAGGAGGAGGATGAGCATGAGGAGGAGGAGGCTGAGGATGAGAAGGAGGATGAGAAGGAAGATGGGGAGGAGGAGGAGAAAGACAAGGAGGAAGAGGAGAAGGACAATGACGAGGAGGGGGAGGAGGAGGGCGAGGAGGAGAACAAGGATGAGGAGGAGGAGGACAAGGAGGAGGAGGAGGAGGATGAGATGGAGCCGGATGAAAAGGAGGACGATGAGGATGAGGACGAGGAGGAGAAGGAGGTTGAGAAGGAGGAGGAGGAGGATGAGGAGGATGAGAAGGAGGATGAGGATGAGGAAGAGGACAAGGGAGAGGAGGAGGAGGATGAGGGGCAAGGAGGACGAGGAGGATGAGGCGCACGAGGTGGAGGAGGAGGACGAGGAGGAAGATGAGAAGGATGACAAGGTCAAGGAGGAAGATGAGGATGAGGACAGGGAGGAAAGCAAGGAGAAGGAGGAGGAGGATGAGGAGGACGAAGAGGAGGACGAGGAGGAAGAGGAGGTTGAATAGGAGGAGAAGGACGAGGAGGACGAAGAGGAGGAGGAGTGCGAGGACAGGGAGGAGGAGGAGGAGGAAGATGAAGAAGACAAGGATGAGGAGGATGAGGAGGAGGAGAACGATCAGGAGGAGGAAGATGAGCAGGAGGAGGACGAGGAGAACGAGGAAGAGGAGGAGGATGAGGAGGACGAGGTCGAGGATGAGGTCAAGGACGAGTATGACAAGGAGTAGAAGTACAAGGACGAGTACGAGAAGGACGAGGACGAGTACGAGAAGGATGAGGACGAGGATGAGGAGGCTGAGGAGGAGGACGAGGAGGAGGAGGTTGAGGACAAGGAAGAGGAGGATGAGGATGAGGAAGAGGAGGAGGAGGTGGAGGAGGAGAACGAGGAGAAGAACGAGGACAAAAATGAGGAGGCCGAGGCTGAGGAGGATGAGGAGGAAGAGCAGGAGAAGGTTAGGAGGAGGAGGTGGAGGTGTAGGACAATAACGAGGAAGAGGAGGAGGATGAGGAGGACAAGGTCAAGGATGAGTATGACAAGGACGAGGACGAGTACGAGAAGGACGAGGACGAGTACGAGAAGGATGAAGATGACGAGGAGGAGGAGGAGGAGGAGGAGGAGGAGGAGGAGGAGGTGGAGAAGGAGGATGATGAGAAGGAGGAGGAGGAGGAGGAGGCAGATGAGGAGGAGGAAGATGAGGACAAGTGTGAGGACTAGGAGGAGGAGGAAAAGGACGAGGAGGAAGAGGAGGAAGAGGAGGAGAATGAGAATGAGGATGAGGATGAGGATGAGGATGAGGATGAGGATGAGGATGAGGAGGCCAACGATGATGAGGAGGAGGAGGAGGAGGAGGAGGAGGAAAAGGAGGACGAGGACAAGGAGGAGTAGGAGAGGAGGAGGAGGAGGAAGAGGAGAAAGAGGTGGAGGAGGAGGACGAGGAGGAGCAGAAAGACGAGAAAGAGGAGGAGGACAAGGAGGAGGAGGAGGAGGAAGAGGAGGACAACGATGATGTGGAAGAGGACAAGGAGAAGGAGGAGAAAGATGTGGAGGAGGAGGATGAGGAGGATAAGGCAGACTAGGAGGAGATCAAGGACAAGAAGGAGGAAGAGGAGGAGGATGCGGAGAGGGAAGAGAAGCAGGAGGATGAGGAGGAGGAGAGGGACGAAGATGAGGAGCTGTGTTGCGGTGTGTTGTAATATCCTGTCTTAAACTTCCGGGTCCCTTCCCCAGGTGTGCCAATACCCCTCTCCCTTCCCCCTCGCCCCCTTGCTGAGTGAATTGTGTCAATCAGGCTTAACATTACAGCAAGGCATTGTGGGAGGAGGGGGAGGGTTGGTCAAGTTCAAAAGATGCCCCTATGCCCAGAAGTCATTGGCCTGTCTGGGTGTCATCCTCCCCTGAGACCCTCCCCCTCCCACCTGGTTGGTGGCACACCTGTCCCTTCCCCTGTCCCTGTCCCGGAGCTTAAAAGCCGAATCAAGCCATGTGCTCGGCATTCTGTTGGAGCTGTTACCTGTGATTCAGACCTCTGTGACCATGGAATAAAGCTCTGGATATTAACCCTCCAGCAGAATCCATCTCCTTTCTCTTCACCATCGCCTGAAGCCTTCCTTCCTGAGGTAAACAGAGTTCCTAACAAGCCTGGACTTGTTCAGTGCCCAGCTGCAACCTCCAACGAGCTAAAGGTGTCTCTGGGGTGATACACCACAGTTGCTGCCTTCGGCCCAGCAGCAAGGGTCAGACTGGCCCAGGCACAATCTACCTGGTAATATTGGGATTCATATTCCAATATTTTGGCGTCCCTGGGTGGGCAAAGCGACTCTGCAGCCCCAGAAGGACTCTCAGTACCTCGGGCAGGCTTCGGCAGCCGTGCACCCAGCTGAAAGAGCCTTGGTTGCAACGCTCTCAGTTAGAGACTTTAGGGATTAATCCCAGAAAGAAGTTTTGTGGACTGTTCGGCACCTCTGGAAAGCCCAGCTCCTTTCTGGTGAGCAGATTTTCCAGAGGAAGAATAGGGTAGCCTCTCCTGCCCATAGAGGGGTCCTGTTCCGGTGAGGCGACCTGCCTGCCTGTACCTAGCCAGCTACAGCTTCCATTTTGGGTGAGTATCTCAGCTCTTGGTGGAGCAGAAGCTCAAAAACAGACTCTGCCGTGAGTTCTGTTCCTTTTTTGCCTTTGCATTTTGGCTGCGCAGCCGTACAGAGGGAATCCATTGCGTTCTAGGCTTTAGCTTTCTGCCGTGTGTGTTGCTGTCTTTTGGAATTCGCGCCAGAGCGGGATTGCTCTCTGCCCTTCCCCCCGGCTCAGCAGCGCAGCGTTCTCGGCTCTCTCTGCGGGGGGGATCTCTCTCTGTGCGGGGGAGGTGGGCTCTCTACATGCGGCACGGGGGGGCCCTGGTTTCGGCTTGCCACGTGGCGTGGGGGGAGGCTGCTCTCTCAGCACTGCGGGGGAGGTTTTGTTTCTGCCTCGGCTCGGCAGGGCGTGTCCCAGCTCCCTGCCGCTGCTGCCCGGGAATTTTAAAAGCAGTATATACAGTTGCATTGTAAAGCTTTTGTCTGTTCGTTATTGCCTTCCTATCTGTGGTTTTTTTAGAAATTGGTAGCTGATTTTGGCTTTGTTTTTGGTCAGGTGGGATTTTGTACTTTGCCTTTTACATCTAACATGGTTCGAATCTCAGCATTGTACAAAAAGGAGTGTATTATCATATTGTTAGCATTTTAGTCAGTGTTAATGTGAAGTTCTCAAAAGGAATATTGAAACAGTTTATAAGATGGCTTTTTCGACACTTCCCACAAATGTCCCCTGAAGAAATCCACAATATTCAATTTTGGGATAAAGGAGAGAATGAATTGATAACCTTAGGACAGTCTGGCAATACACCCTCAGATAAATTTGTGTTCTGGAGTTTACAAATTTGAACAGCCTTGCTCAAACAAAAGGAATTGGAGAAAAAGCCAAATGCCAAGCCATGTACCTCTGCTCTCCCTGTCTCTCCCTCTCCTACCTCTAAAACCCCTAAACCTCTTACCCCAAAACTTGGTATTTTAAAGAGAGCGCTCTCATTGGGAAGTCGACTCCCGGAATTTGCTAAAATGCTTGAGAAGCCCTGTCCACAAGGCCCTGGCCAGGCTGCGTGGAACCCTTCCCAATCCCCTGTGTTCCCTCCTCTGAAAACCAGAGCACGTGTCAGCTTTCCAGAGAGCAGTGTTGCCCAAAATGGCCCCCAGTCCCTAGAGGGTCCACAATATAGTGGATGCCACGTGGCATCTTCCCAAACCTGGTCTTCTTCTTCCCAAAATCCTCTTAAGCATTCCAAAATTCCATCCCTATCCCCCTCTCCTCCTGTTTCTCGTGATACCTTCCCCCCTCCCCCTCCCTTTCCTGCAATACCCTCAGCTCCGCCCCTCTACTCCTCCCAGGGGGTGCAGGGGGTGTCTGCTGATGTGATGTCACCAGGCATCCCCGCCCCCTGCCAGCCCCTTGACCCCGCCCCCTGTTCCCACGGTGTCCCTGCCCCCTGCCAGCCCCTTGACCCCACCCCCTGTTCCCACAGTATCCCCGCCCCTTGCCAGCCCCCTATCTCCACCCCCTGTACACATTGCGTCCCCGCCCTCTCCCCGGGTTCCCACGGTGGGGACACACCCACTGCCTGTCCCCAGACCTGTATCTGTTATCCCAATGCTTCTGATTCAAGGGATACAGAGCAGGGAACGGCAGACCTAATGCATAGTCCCATGTTGTCATTGGCTCCTGTTACATTTCAGCCTGCAGCACAAGGGGGGACAGCCCCAACTGCTAATTGGAGTTCTTTTGGACAACAATTGATTAAAGAGATCTGTAAATCTCATAAAGAATATGGTCTACACAGTCCATATTTCCGTGGCCTTTTAAATTCTGAACTGAGTAGGACTGTAGTGATCCCACATGATCTAAACCAGCTTTTTTCCTGTCTCATGACCTCCACGGAATTCAAATAATGGCTTGCATGTTGATCCAAACACAGCGAAGGACAACAGTGGTACCCCTATCACCATTGAGCACCTCTGTGGAGAGGGCCAATGGTCTTTACCCTCAATCCAAGCTACTGCAATTCCTGCAGAAACACTCGAGAAAGTAAAAGAAGCAGCTGAAAAGGCATTCTTTTCCCTCCAACCTGAGGGGCCTTTTGAGCCCTATAGCAAAATTAAACAGTTACCATTAGAGCCTTTTTTGAAATTTGTAGAAAAGTTAACTATAGCCATTGAAATACAAGTTAAAAAAGAGAATGCTAGAGAAGTGGTTTTAGAGGAAATGGCATTTACAAATGCGAATGAACAGCGTCGAGCGGCAGTCCTGAGCCTTCCTATAGAATCTCCCCCTATACTAAAAGATATGCTTCTATTCTGTAACAGGAAAGTGCCTCTGATGAGTGTGGCTGAAGACACCAGACCAAGGCTGCGGCCAAGACCACCTCAGTGTGTCGCCGTTGCCAGCCCTGCGCCTTTTCCCTCAGCATAGCAGTACCCTGGGCAGCAGCGGAGACCAGCAATGGTTGAGCCCACAAAACCATGCCTGCTTTGTAATAACCTAGGGCACTGGAGTAACCAGTGCCCCCTGAAAAGGCAATTTGATGAATTTAGAAATGGCAGGGGAGGAGAACTACAAGTACTCCCTGGGGGTCAACAACAACAAAAAAACTGAAAAGGGAGCACCCGCCTGCCAGGCGTGCAGACACAAAAAGAGCAGGCCAAGGGAATAAGGGTAGCAAAACAAATCAAGCGCGTGATAATATTAATATTTGTGTAAGTGAAGCAAGTGCTTCAAAGACCACGTCTGCTGGTCCACTGTTGAAAGTGAAACAAAATAACCTTTGTTATGATTTGGGTGATCCTATGTTAACCACGTCTTCTGTCAATGAGCCTTACAGGTTGCAGCTGACAGAGTCACTCCACCTGAAGGACACTGACTGGCATTTTGTCTCTGTCAATCCAGAACAGAAGGGTACTTGGAACCGAATTCGTTGTAAGTACATCGTCATTGGGGACACCAAACACACACCACAAGAGATCGGAATTGCTCCGGGAATGACAACATCAGATCCTGAGCAATTAGTTCTCGGCCTGCACTTTTTCCACCCACCCCTGTTTCTTCCCAAGGGACAAATTGTTGCACAAGCTATCCCTGTGATGTCTTTACCTGAAAGTACTGAAAAACAAGGGCCCACAGTCGCCCGGGTCGAAGTTATTGGGAAAGACAAACCCAAATTATGGTGCAATGTGAGTGGGGGTGGGGAGTCAAAACGCATTGAGATGCTTGGAAACATAGGTGCAGACTGCACAGTGATTCCAGTACAAGACTGGCCTGCACATTGGCCTTTGCAAAATGTTGCCGGTCACCTTCGAGGTGTAGGAGGCCTGCAATTGGCAAGACAATCCAAAAGCATCATTCAAATCGAGGGACCAAACGGACAATTGGCAAATATCCATCCATTTGTGTTAGATTATTCGGAACCTTTGTTAGGGAGAGATTTAATGGCCCAGTGGGGTGTCACAATTGATATTCCAGACTCTCCACAGCATTTTTGTACAGCAGTCATTGAACAACAGCGCCCCACCCAAAAACTGAAGTGGAAAACAGACAAACCAGTTGATGTGAAACAGTGGCCACTCAGTAAACAAAAAATAAAGCTGCTTGAGGAACTAGTGGAAGAGCAACTAAAAAAGGGCCACATTGGGGAGACCATGTCCCCATGGAACTCTCCAGTGTTTGTCATCCAAAAAGCTGATAAAAAAGGATGGCGACTTCTTCACAACCTCCGACAAATTAATAATGTAATTGAAGATATGGGTTCTCCCCAGCCTGGTATGCCATCCCCAACAATGCTTCCCCAAGACTGGAAATTAGCTGTTATTGATATTAAAGATTGTTTTTTCCAAATTCCCTTGCACCCTGACGATGCACCGCGTTTTGCATTCTTGGTCCCTTCCATCAACATAGAAGCCCCTATGAAAAGGTACCATTGGACCGTTCTTCCTCAGGGATTTAAAGTCTCTCCAGCTATCTGCCAGTGGTATGTCTCTTCCTTGCTTTCCCCAGTGCGTGCAGCCGCAGAGAAGGCCATCATCTATCATTATATGGATGATATCCTCATGTGTGGCCCCAATGATGATTTACTCACACGTGCGCTTGACCTAACGATCGATGCATTGATTGTTGCAGGGTTTGAGCTCCAGGAAAAGAAAATTCAAAAGATGCCACCTTGGAAATATTTGGGCTTAGAAATTGGAAATAGGACCATTGTTCCTCAAAAACTAGAAATCAATCCAAGGATCAAGACCCTTGTGGATGTCCACAGGTTGTGTGGGTCTTTGAATTGGGTAAGGCCATGGCTTGGTCTGACTAATGAGGACCTTGCCCCTCTTTTCAATTTATTGAAAGGGGGAGAGGACCCAGGTGCTCCTAGGTCTATTACCCCAGAGGCACGGAAAGCTCTAGAAAAGGTTCAGATTGCAATGTCCACAAGACAGGCAAACCGATGTTGGCCTGATCTGCCATTCAAATTTATCATCCTAGGTAAGTTGCCACACCTCCATGGAATTATTTTCCAGTGGGAGGAAAAACAAACACCTAAGGCAAAGGACACACCAAAAAAGGACTAGGACCAGAGGGACTCTCTTGATCATAGAATGGGTTTTCCTCAGTCACAAAAGGTCCAAGAGAATGACAAAGCCTCAGGAGCTGGTAGCAGACCTGATCCGGAAAGCAAGGACCCGGATCAGGGAGTTAGCAGGATGTGATTTTAAGTGCATTCACATTCCAGTTGAGTTAAAATCGGGTCAAAATACTATGGAAATACTGGAACAATTGTTTCAAGAAAATGAAGTGGTGCAGTTTGCTCTGGATTCCTACTCAGGACAAATTTCAGTAGCGTGGCCCGCTCACAAATTGTTCGAACAAGATATTCAATTTACTTTGAAACTGAGAAGTGCTCTAAGTAGGAGACCTTTAAAAAAGGCTCTGACTGTCTTTACAGATGTGTCCGGGAGGTCCCACAAGTCCGTTATGACTTGGAAGGATCCTCAAACCCATCAGTGGGAGATGGACATTGCTGAGGTGAAAGGTTCACCTCAAGTTGCTGAATTTGCTGCGGTTGTTAGGGCTTTTGAAAGGTCCTCAGAATCATTCAATCTGATTACAGACTCTGCATATGTGGCAGGAGTAGTATCCAGGGCAGATCAAGCAATACTGCAAGAAGTGTCTAACATCGCACTTTTTGAATTGCTCTCAAAACTGGTAAAGTTAGTCACTCACCGAGAGCAATCATTTTATGTGATGCATGTCAGGTCACACACTGACTTGCCAGGGTTTATCGATGAAGGCAACAGAAGAGCAGATGCTCTTGCTGCACTGGCAGTGATGGCCACTCTCCCAAATGTTTTTGAACAGGCAAAAATCAGCCACCAGCTTTTCCACCAAAATGCACCTGGCCTGGTTCGTCAGTTTGACATCACTCGAGAACAGGCCAAAGCGATTGTGGCCACATGCCCTAATTGCCAACAACATGCACTCCCTACAGTGAGTACGGGAGCAAACCCAAGGGGACTGAACAGTAGTGAACTATGGCAAACAGATGTTACACACATACAGTCTTTTGGACGGCAGAAATATGTTCACGTTAGTGTAGATACCTTTTCTGGAGCGGTCTATGCTTCTGCCCACACAGGAGAATCATCTATCGATGCTATTAAGCACCTCTTACAGGCTTTTTCTTTCATGGGCATCCCCAAGGAGCTGAAAACTGATAATGGGCCTGTTTATAAATCCAAGGAATTCGGGAGCTTCCTGCAGCAATGGGGAGTAGAGCACAAAACTGGCATCCCCTACTCCCCTACAGATCAAGCCATTGTAGAAAGAACTCACCGTGATATTAAGAGTCCTGAGCGAGCAACAACAGGTTCTGAAGGTGGAACTTCCCCACATCCGGTTATCCAGGGCGCTATTCACAATCAATTTTCTGAATTGTTCTTTTGACAGCCTGAACCCACCCATCCTGCACCACTTTGGGGGGAGCAGTCATAGGTTGATGAAAGAAAAACCTCTGGTTTTATTAAAGGACCCTGAGACTTGGAAAATGGTGGGACCTTACAAATTGGTTACTTGGGGACGTGGATACATCTGTGTGTCCACCCCCTCTGGTTTAAGGTGGGTTCCTTCCAAATGGGTAAAGCCTTATGTCCCCAAGGTCTCAGAGAAATCTACAGAAGCACCCCAGGTTGCTCATGCTGCCTGGAGAAGAAAACACCGCACGCGTTCTCTGAAGGAAATTGCATTTAAGCCTCCTATCTGGAATAGTTTGTAATATATGTTTGTCTCAAGTTCCTTGTACCAGTTTAGATCCCACTGTTCATGTGTAGCCTCAAGACGCCATGAGACTGAGCCTGCTTCTCGTCCTACTCGTGATCATCCCACCTGCGATCTCCTGCATAGTCCCTCAGTCCAAACCACATATGGATTACCTTGACAAAAGCTCTCAGACATCAACAAAGAAACTGACTATGGGCTGAATGGACTGTTCAAAGGCTGGGAACTCTCGGGCTGGTTGGGATCTATTCTGAAAACTTTTTTTAGTGCTGTTTATCTTAGTTATAGTTATAGTTATTGTAGTTGTTAGCATTGTTTTTGGATTAATCAAACGCATGGTCCTCAAGTTAATTTCAAGCTCATCTCCTCCTCCTGAAGTCTACCATTTGGAAGCCCTCAGTGCTCCAATGGTTGACCTGGAAGCCTCAGTGGAAAACACTGACCCTCCTGTAGAGGAAGAACCGATTTACCAACCATGGTTTGGCAAGCATTCTGCACCACAAAGCCAGTCCTCTTCTTTTTAAACAAAACTAGGGGGAGATGTTGTGGTGTGTTGTAATATCCTGTCTTAAACTTCCGGGTCCCTTCCCCAGGTGTGCCAATACCCCTCTCCCTTCTCCCTCGCCCCCTTGCTGAGTGAATTGTGTCAATCAGGCTTAACATTACATCAAGGCGTCGTGTGGTTGGTCAAGTTCAAAAGATGCCCCTATGCCCAGAGGTCATTGGCCTGTCTGGGTGTCATCCTCCCCTGAGACCCTCCCCCTCCCACCTGGTTGGTGGCACACCTGTCCCTTCCCCTGTCCCTGTCCCGGAGCTTAAAAGCCGAATCAAGCCATGTGCTCGGCATTCTGTTGGAGCTGTTACCTGTGATTCAGACCTCTGTGACCATGGAATAAAGCTCTGGATATTAACCCTCCAGCAGAATCCATCTCCTTTCTCTTCACCATCGCCTGAAGCCTTCCTTCCTGAGGTAAACGGAGTTCCTAACAAGCCTGGACTTGTTCAGTGCCCAGCTGCAACCTCCAACGAGCTAAAGGTGTCTCTGGGGTGATACACCACAGTTGCCGCCTTCGGCCCAGCAGCAAGGGTCAGACTGGCCCAGGCATAATCTACCTGGTAATACTGGGATTCATATTCCAATAGAGCTGGAGGAGGAGGAGGAGGAGGAGGAGGAGGAGGTGGACATGGGGAGGAGGTTAAGGATGAGGAGAAGGAAGAGGACCTAGAGGAGAAGGAGGAGGACAAGGATATCGAGGTGGAGGAGGAGGATGATGACAAGGAAGGGGACAAAAAGGAGAAGGAGCAAGAGGAGGAAGAGAGGAAAGAGGACAAGGAGGATGTCAAGCAGGAGGATGAGGAAGAGGAGGAGGATGCGGACATGTAGGAGGAGGATGAGGAGAACGAGGAGGGGAAAAACGATGGGGAGGAGGAGGAGGATGACAAGGAGGAGGAGATCAAGGATGCAGATGAGGAGGAGGCAGTGGAAGAGGAGGAGGATGAGGATGTGAACTAGCAGGAGGAGAATGAGGACAATGGTGAGGACAAGGATTAGGAGAAGGACGAGGAGGAGGAGGAAGTAGAGAGTAGTGGGACAACGAAGAGGAGCAGGAAGATTTGGCAGATGAGGACGAGCATGAGGAGGATGAGGACAATGAGGAGGAGGAGGACAACAAGGAGGAGGTGGAGGATGAGGAGGAGGATGGTGAAGAAGAGGAGAAGGACAAGGAGGAGGATGAGGAAGAGGATGAAGATGAGGAAGAGGACGAGGACCATGAGGAGCAGGATGTGGACAAGGAGCGGGACAATGAAGAGGAGCAGGACGATGAGGAGGAGGAGGAGGATGATGGGGAGGATGAGGGGGAGGAACAGCAGCAGGAACGGGAGAATCGTGGCACTCCCAGTGCCCGCACGCTGAGCCTGCAGCACCCCCTGCCCCGGGAGCATCGCCCCCAGCCCCGAGCTACAGGTGAGGGCAGAGGCTGAGCTCGCCCCGGCTCCAGCCAGGGGTCTCCGGGAGGATTTTTTGGTGTTCGGAGCCGGCAGATCCCGGACTCGAGCCCCGGATATCTCCAGGCTTCCTAAGAGGAGCTTTTCTGGGGGAACAGGAGCCGCGATCGGCCCTCAGGAGGGTCCCGGGAGGTCCACGTGGGGATGGCCCAGTAGCGACAGGGCAGGACATTGGTTTTGGGGATCCCCGTGAGAGCCGGGACTGTGGAACGGGGGACCCCTGGGGCAGGGAGAGGGGTAGGGGTCATACCGGAGCTGGGGGACCCCCAGCAGCCTGGAGATGAGGTGGGGACCTGACCCCCTGACCTTTACAGGGACGTGTCTTGGGGTGACTTCATGATGCTCGTACCCCCATCGATCTGTTTAGCCCAGAAATGAGTTCTGCACCTTTAGGGCTGGTTCTGAGAGCAAAGGGGAGGAGGAAGAAGCTGCAGTTTGTTTTCAGATACTGCACTCACTCCTCCACATTCTGGCTCCTGGACTGTTGTGATGCCTTAAGGAGCTGGAACAGAGGCCAGATGGAGCTAAGAGGAATAAAGTGGATTTTTACTAAAATGCCTTTAAACGCCACACTCTGGCATTACCAGAGCCACAGCTGAATGGCTCCAAGATGGGAGCAAAAGAGGGCTAGGTCATGAGATCTCATATTTTTATAAGTTTTAGTCTATTTGCATATAGGAGTTAACTGCCCAATTAAGAGCTTCAAATTATGAAGTTTAATCCTCCTTGCTTGCTTGCCCGCCCTCCTCTTTTCACATCGCTTATGCTTTGGGCCTGAAGTTTGAAGAGCTTTTCCTTGAGTCTCCAGATAGAACAGGATTGTTTTGTCTTCAGCACTCTGTGAAAAGATCCCAGTAACAATTAATATAAAGCTAAAAGCTGCACACCAAAACAGAACAGAAAAACTTAAATCCTAAGGTATCAGTTGTCTGCGGATGGACAGATAGCAGGACAGAGCTCTCCTTTGCTTTTAGTTAGTTTTTAGATCTCTGAGGCAGAGAAGTTCCCTGGACTGTGCTTTTCCTTTTTTCTTTGGAGCTGTTTAAACCTGCTCTGGACTGAACACCCCGACCGCACTGGCAGCTCACACCTGTGGCCCACCAGGCTGAGCCTGGGCCGGGCATTTCCAGCGCCAGAGGGACTGATAAGAGACTGAGTGAGCCGAGCTACAGCCCAAGGAGGGACTTTCTGAGTTCGTCATTTCTTTTGGAGTGGCAAGAGGTTTTATTCTTTAATATTGTTCAATTTTTTTGTGCTGGTGAATGCTTTGCCTGTTAAATAAACAGGTTTTTTCCACTTTTCTTTAAGGAAATATTTTCCTCAACCAGCTAGGGGAATCTGCTTTGAATCTTCTTTCTAGAGGAAACCCCTTTTGGGGGTTTTTTCCAAATTTTGCCCTTACATAGGACAGGGTAGTGGAGAGACGAGGGAACCCCAAGTGGCTGGATGGGGGGGAGGCTGGAGAGGGGGACTCTGGGGCCCCAAACCCCCCAGAATCCCTAAGTAGGACCCTGGAGAGGGGAGATGCCCAGGACCCATGGGATCCCCAGCAGCCCTGAGATGGGGGACCACCAGAACCCCAGAGGGATGAGACTGGAAAGAGGGAACTCCTGGTGGCTTTGTTTTATTCACTCTTGATTTTTGGAGGTTTTTATGGACATCAGGTGACTTCTAGAGATGGACTTGGGTGGGAGGAATCCCCAACCGAAGACATTCAAAGCTTGTTTTTCCCCAAACCAGGATTTTCCCCAAACCATCACACAGTGACATCCCTCCTGTTCCACTCTGGGCGAGCTCAGTCCCAGACCTGACCCAGATCCTGGTCTCAATCTCACTCCATGTTTAGACACACTCACAGATCTATAGTTAATCGCATCCCAGTTCCAAACTCATCTAGCCCCAGACCCAATCCCAACCCCAGCCCTAAAGCTAATCCCATATCTAGCCTTAACACCAATCCCAGCTCTAATCCAAATCTCAGCCCCAACTCCAACCCAGCCCCAATTCCAGTCCCTTCCTAAATCCTCAGCCCCAAACCAAATCCCAGGTTCAGCCCTTTTGGGGGTTTGGGGGTGTCGCTGTCCCTCTGACCCTGAAGATGTTTGGGTGGGGTCACACCAGGGCTGAGAGGGACAGAGACCCCCCCCAGCCTCCCCAGGTGTGAGAAGGTCGGAGAGCCCCCCCAGCCCCGAGCACCCTCAGTGGTGAGAGGGACACAGAGCCGCTGGTCCCCAGCCCTACACAGGCATTCCCTGAGGCCAGAGGAATGGAGACCCCCTGAGCATCCCCCAGGGTGAGGCGAGAGAGAACCCCAAGCATTCCCTGGGCTGAGGGGGACAGAGACTGCTCGGAGCAACCCCTGGCATAGGGGTGAGAGGATAGAGACCCCGCAGGCATTCTCTGGGTGAGAATGATGGAGACCCCCTGGGGAATGGCCTGGGGTGACAGGGACAGGGACACTCCCTTGGGAATGGCCTGGGGTGACAGGGACAGGGACAATCCCCCCAAGCCCCTCCCAAGCATCCCCCAGAGTCAGAGGCACAGAGACCCCTAAAGCACTTCCTGGGCACTGGAAAAAAATAAACTTGGTGGAAATCAAACTTAACTCTGCATAAATCACTTTGATGAATTATTGCAGTGACTTGTGAGGGTTCCTCAGGGTGAGAGAGATGGATGAGAATCTGCTTCATGATCAGAAGGCTGGATTTATTAATTTATGATATATGATACATTATTACTATACTAATAAGAATAGAGAGAGAAGTGGCAGAAGCTGCTAAGCTAAGAATAGCATAGAATCTAAAAACAAGAGAGTTCTCTGTGACTCTGATCCAGAGAGCTTGGCCCTGTGATTGGCCCTTAATTGTACACATGGAACATGAGCCAATCACAGGTGCACCTATTGCATTCCACAGCAGCTGATAATTATTGTTTACATTCTCTTTCTGGGGCTTCAGCTTCCCAGAAGATGAAAAAATCCCAAAGAAAGGATTTCTACGAAAAAATGTCTGTGACAATGAATATTTGAATTTTCTACAAGTCATATGTGATGAAAACGCAAACAAATCCCAAATAATAATAAACCAACCACAGAAGTAATTTTGTGGCAATTCCAAGTTTCATCGGTTTCTGCACAGCTCCAGCTCAGCTGCTGGCAGTTTCTGGTAAAAGAAAAGTGGAAATTCAGCCTAATACAGATTTTTAAAAGGAATGAAAAGCTCTCTGTAGCTGTCACAAAAGTGACAGGGATGAAGAGAAAAATGATGCTCACATTTGATAAAAAATCCAAGCCTGGGAATTCAGGAATTATTTGGGAATTTAGCTACTTGAGCTGGGCTTCTTGTGGGACTTTTAGCAGCCTTGTGTTCCTCACCTTGGGATAAATGAACCTTGACAGTCTGGCAGGTATCTTTTCCTCCCTTTCCTCCAGTGATTTTACGAAGCTTTTCAAGCAAGGACAGCAAAATATTTTCTTTACACTGGCCAGCTACCTCATAGCCATTTTCCTCATTAGTTCTCTCATAAGTTGCTCAGAGGAAGCTGCATCCAAGTTTCCAAGAGTTCCACCAGAAAGAACCACAACTTTCACAGAGGAGGGAACCATGCTGTTGTCAATTGCACTTGGGGTCAGAGAACAGTGCCCTGAACTCACTGTGCCAAAATAATGTCCCAGTCTGGTTAAGAAAATCATAAGAGAGATTCCTCTGCTCCCATTAAGGTGAAAATGAAGCCAAATCTAACGTGGATTTTATGGAACAGCAAATGTGAGGTAGAGAGAGATGGAAAGAAAGAGAAAAGGGGAGGACAGCAAGGGAGTGATAGAGACAGAGACCTCCCCTGGGGCAGGGTAAGTGTGACATTGTCCCCTGTGTGTGTGGCCTTCCCAGGGTGGGAGTTCTTCACCTGAGCCATTTTGGGTAAGGGGAGTGGTGTTCACCCCCAGAGCAGGGATTACCCCACTGTTTCAGGTTGCAATGCAAGATGGAACCAAATGCATGTTTCCAATCACCATCTTCATCAACTGCTATAAACAGGTGGGGCAGTGTTCTTTATCTCTTTCATGACTCAGCCCTGATAATGCCCTCCAGGGGAGATATCTTCTGTGAATGGGCCACTGAGTGTCACTGCAGGACTGATAAAATTCCATCATCCCATTGTGGGATGCTCCACCCAGGGGGAGGAGCCAAGCATTCCTACCTGGATATAAGCTGAGGCTTTCAATACCAGGAGCAGCTTGCCTACTGGATTGCCAGATGACAAGAGCTCCACAACCACTCCTGGACCTCCAGAGGAAGGCCAGACCCTTCTGCAGGATCACTGCTTTGACAGAATCACGTTCATCACTCCAACAGGACTGTAGCCACCATTTAAGGGGACTGCTGCCACCACCCTGACCAACAGGGTTTCAGGTTATATCCTGACTGTCAGTTTAAGGCAGTGTTTCTGTATCATTGCCTTGACCTTCATTTTCTTATTAAATTGTAATTCTGGCTTCTTCTGTAATTCTCCCCCAGGTTTGCCTTCAATCCAGTCCAAAAGACAATGTGCACACCCTTTGTTTTCTTCCCAGAACAGGATTTCCCATTCCCAAACCTTGATTGGATGGAGGAGGAGGCTGTGAGAAAAAGGTAGGAGCCCTGGGATACCCAAGAAGGTGAGGAGGAAGTCACTGCCCCTTTCCCCCTCTCTCCTGCTCCATCTCCCAGCCCTGTATGGCCCCCGGCTGCAGCACAACCCTGCTGCCAACGTCATCATGCCGGGGATGCACTGGGGGCATCTCCTTCCTTTTCCCTCTGGCACGGAGCCAAATCCCATCCTCTCCTTGTCCTTCCTCCCCCAGACAAGGAGCTGATGATGGGTGGCAAAACCTCATGGAAGAGGCTGTTTTAAGCAACTCTAGTGCACAGGAATCCAACAGGGAAGAAAAGCTGCAGAGATCCCACAGGAGGAGGGGCTGCAAACCCAGCCCAGTGTGCTCTGAGGAGAAAAGACCCATCCTGTGCCAGGAAGGTGGACAGAGCTCCTTCCAGAGCTCAGAGCTGGTGGTCCCTGAGCAGCTTCACCATGGGGACAAGCCCTACAAGTGCTCAGAGTGTGAGAAGAGCTTCAGGAAGAGCCACTGCCTGATCAGCCACCAGATGATCCCCACCGGGGAATGGGCCTACAATTGGGGGGAGTGTGGGAAGGGCTTCAGTGGCAGCTCTGCTCTCGTCAACCACCAATGCATCCACACTGGGGAGAGGCCCTATGAGTGTCCCCAGTGTCAGAAGAGGTCTCAGACCAGCTCCAATCTCCTTCAGCATCAGCGAGGAGAGGCCATTCCACTGCCTTGAGTGTGGGAAGGGCTTCAAGCACAACTCTTACCTCATCACCCACCAACGCATCCACACCGAGAAGAGGCCCTACGAGTGTCCTCAGTGTCAGAAGAGGTTTCAGACCAGCTCGGATCTCCTCCGCCATGAGCGGATTCACACAGAGGAGAGGCCCTTCTGCTGTCCCGACTGCGGGAAGGGCTTCAAGCACAACTACAACCTCATCACCTACCGGTGCATCCACTCTGGGGAGAGGCCCTACGAGTTTCCGCAGTGTGTGAAGAGCTTCACCTAGAGCTCTCACTTGACCAGTCACCAATGGAGGCACCGGTAAGGGAAGCCCTGCAAATGCCCCAACTGCAGGAGGATTTTTGCGCACTGCCCCAAGTTTGTCCATCATTGGAGGTCCCACATTAAGAAGACCCCAGTGATCCATGTTTTTCTGTGATCCATGTGAGGAAGACACCTGTCCCTTTTCCTGCCCCTGCCAATGACATGAGGTGGGACTGAAGAACATGAGGGTCTGGCCATGGCCCTGTCATTACATTTACTCCCACCTCAGGTCATCGCCAGGGGCAGGAAAGGGACTCTCTCTCTCTGTGAGGAGAAGGGTGTCCTTTCTACAAGGGGAAATTGTGGCCAGGAAGACACAGTGAGTAGTGTTTTAGTTTTCCCTGTAAACAGTTTTATTTATCCCTTCTGTTATCAGTATTGTTTCTGTTCTGTTTGTTTCTTATCTTGTTGCTGTTCCAAATAAATTGTTCTCATCCTAGCCTGAGATCTTTGCCTTTTGTGCTTTCCATGGGATGTGGGAGGGCAGAGAGGGCAGTGCAGTTTTAGCTGGAGCAGGAAGTTGGGGAATTCCATTCCTGAACCCTGGCCCCTGGAATCCGAGCATCCCAGCTGGTCCCAGCCCTGGTGGCCATGGCAACCACCCATGGCATGGGGTCTCCATGGAGCTGCCAAGGGATTGACCATAGCTACAGGGGCTAGTGATGGTTGCCATAGAAACTGACTATAGAAACAGGGGCTGGTGATGGTTGCCATGGAAACTGACCATAGCAACAGGGGCTGGTGATGGTTGCCTGCTAAGGATCAGATTTGTACAGGCCCTCAGAGGGATTCCATGGGGACTTTCCAAGAGTCTCCAAGCTGTTCCACAGCCGGAATATTACAGGCAGAGACAGGGGCTCCATGGAGACCTCCCAGGGCTTTCTGGGGATGGTAAAGAGCCCTGTGGTCAGAGGCAGTCACAGCCATTCCATGGTGACATCCCAGGGGACCTTGGGCTGCAAAGGCACCGATCTGCCACAGGCACTCACGGGGGCTCCATGGTGACATCCCAGGAGACCCCAGGCTGCCAAAGAGCTTGGATGTCCCACACACTCACAGGGGTTCCTGTCATGGGCACAGTGGGAGCTTCAGGCAAAAGCTTTGTTTCTTTACTGGAAAAACTCCTGCTGAGACATGAGGTGGAGAAATGACACCCAACAGCCACCATGGATCCTCAAACCCTTGCAGGGCCCCTAGACTTCTAAAATTCCTTCTAAGAGAGGGGACTGGGAACAGCTGGATCCAATCCCAGCCCCAGTCTTTGTCAAAGGTGTAAAAGATTGGATATTGGAATTGAACTTTAATGCAATTTGTCCCACAGGATTAATGATGGAATACCAGATAAATTTATATAAATACAGCTCTGATTTTTTCTGATCATGATTAGACAGAATGGTTCATTTACACCACAGAGTAAATGAAAAAAATGAGTTATTGTTACAGTCTGAGCTGGTCTGGACACAACCTTCCCCGAGAGTGTCTTGTGCCAATGGGTAGGAACCATGAGAGCACCAGCACACAGACGCACACACAGACACAGACACAGACACAGACACACACACAGACACACACACAGACACACACACACACAGAGAAACGCTCCAAGTGTCCAGAGGCCAAAGACAAAGACAAAGGATTGTTCAGGGTATAAATGGAGGGAAAGAGGGTGCAATGGAGAGCACCAGGGATCCAGTGGTCTGAGGGCTCAGGGGTGGTACACTGGGAAGGGACCAGTAGGGAATGCCAGGGTCGATGGACAGGGTTACACACCAATGGGAAGAGAGAACTCTCCAGAACATGAACATATAAGTGTAAAAGGGGTAGAGAAGGCCAGTGGGGAGGACAGAACTGGTACAAATTACATAGTGCTGCAGAACACCATGGAGAAATCTCTTTTCTCACCCTGAGCTGTGAAGAGTGCCCAGAGCCTACAGTGTGTCTCTCCAGTGAATTGCTACTTCCGTTTTTTTTGGTGGGCTCACATGTTTCCACAGTTTTGTAATGTCACAATGATCTCCTTAGCTCTGCAGCCCTGCTGTGGCTGCTGTGTAACAATGGACCTGTGATACCATGAGGTTCCATAGTGTCATCATGGTGCCTTTGGTTCCACAAGGCCTTGCTGGGCCACAATGGTCCCTTGGTTCCATAGGATGCCTGGGCTCCTACAGTCCTTCAGAGACCTTTAAGGCATCTCCAAGTTCCCCATTGCCCCTTATGGCCTCTCAAGGCCCTTCATGGTGTCTTATAACTGATGGCCCTTCACGTCTCCTCACAGCCCCTCACTTTCTCTCACAGCCCCTCATGCCCCATCACAGCCCTCATGGTCCCTCACAGACCCTCACAGCCCCTCACGGCCCCTCACAGTCCCTCACAGCCCCTCACAGCCCTTCATGGGCCCTCACAGCCCCAGGCCTGGAGTTCCTCCCAAAGGAGAAGGGTCGGGCCCTGCGTGTTCTCCTTTCATTTCAGTCCCTTCACAGCCACGAGTGCAGAAAGGCTGAAATGGAGCCTTTCCCCAGCGTTTCCCTCGGGGTTAACTGCGGGCTGAAGCTCTGTGCTGGTGCTGGCCCGAGCGCCACCATCCCTGCAGCCGCCAGGCCTTTGCTGTCCCCCCGTGTCCGTTCCCTGTGCCCGAGTCCCGCCCGGCTCTGGCAGCAGCAGCAGCCGCAGCGCAGGGGGCGCCAGCCCGGCCCAGCTGGGGCTCCCGGCCAGGAGCAGCAGCAGCGCCGGCCCCTTCCCACCTGCTCCTGCCTCGGCTCCCAAGGGCTTTTTCCAGCTCAATTCGGGAGCAGAGCACCCACACACAGCCCTGACTGCTCAGGGCCCGCCTGTGCTGCCCTGAGCCAGCCCTCAGAGGAAGAAAGGATTGGGTTCCAGCACTGTTTTCAGCTCTGTTTGACTCACCCTGAGGTGACAGCAGGAGGCTGCTGGTGCCTTTGCCTAGGGAATTGCAGATCATGGCTGCTCTTGGCCCTCTTCTGCTTGCCACCTGAATTTTATCCATAAAACTGCAAGTGCCTCTTTCAGTTGGTGCTACCCATGGTGCTTTCATGACAGTGAAGTCAGTATTTTTGTCTCGGACATAAGGATCAGCAGATACTGGAATGCCCACCAGACTCTGAGCACTAAGGTGAGGGGAATTAAAAGCCGCACAGGCCACATTTGCAGCTTTCAAACAAAGCCCTGTCGCTGAAGCTGTTGAAATAGAACAAATTGACAGAGGCCATCACAGAAATTGCCTCCATAGTGTGGAATTAAATTAAAAAATCCACCAGGAGAAACAGAATCCAGAACTTCTTGACTCACTTCATTGCCCCTTCCCAGCAGCAGGAAACGCAGATGCCCAGAGGTGTTTTGCACTGCTGCTGCCCCCAGTTTGAGCCCAGGCTCTGCCCAGTCCCAGCAGGAACCTGAGCCCAGCTCAGGCAGCTGAGCGCACACGGGGCCAGGCCCAGAGCCCCGGGCACGGCTGCCCATTGCAGGGCAGCGGCGCAGACGGAATGTCCTGCGGCCCAAACCTCCTGCTCCTGCCACACAGCTCCAGTCTTCTCCCCCTCCTCCTCCTCTCCCAGCACGGCACAAATTCCAGCTCGGAGGAGGCTTCCCCAGAGAGGGCTCCGGCTCCTGTTCCAGCCTGAGTGTCCCTGCAGAGGAACAGGGCATCTTTCAGGCACTTGCACAAGCTCAGGCTTCTCACTTCATGGTGAACCTGGGATGCAATTGGCCTTGCAAAGAAAGCCAAAAGCCAAAGGAATGGATTAGCAATTATTGGAAAAAATCACCCATCTTTCAGGCAAGGTTCACCAGGTCATTCTCTGCATTTCTCCTTTTCAGATTCTTTCAGCTGGCTGCTCTGAGAGGTCCAGCTTGTTCTGTTGATTTTCATGAACTGATTGTGCTCTTGATTTATGCACCAAGCACCAGATGTGGAATCATCTACACTGAACTCAGAAACAAACTCCCTCTGTCAGACCATATTCACATTCCAGATAATTTTCAAGATTTCCACTGACAGATTGGAATGATTACCACACAGGTCTCCACTTGTGGCTGCAGGCTCTGGAGATTCTTTCTGTGCATTGAGCTAGGTTTGTGTTCCCTAACAATTCCTGGTACCCCCTCCTGTTTTCTTAGCCTAGAACAGTAACAATGAAAACCTCACCCATGGCAGAACTCCCCAGTCCACAAGGAAAAGAAAGGACAAGTTGTCAAGTCCTCAAAACCTTTGTCCTGCTTTGCTGCAAGAATCCTGCTGCACGCACAGTGTGGAAAGCCAAGAGAAGCTGCAGGTGGTGGCACATCTTGTGACAGGAGCTCAACTTCATTCTCCAGGAAAGGTTCTTGAAAAGAGCAGACAGGATTGCAGAGAAGATTCCTGGAAAACTGAAACAGCTTGAAATGAAAATTGAAAGAAACAATCCAAAATATTTTCCTCAATTTATTTCTATGCTCCCTTTTCCATCTTGCACTACTTTCCCATTCAGTTAATTCCAAATGCATCTCACCTCTGAGATCAATGACTTAGCGAATTTTAGACACTCTAAAATACCATGAGCTGCACAGTTTGCATTCCCCTGTTTTTGTTGGAAGGCAACGCTGGAGTCATCAGTGCGGGCCTTGGGTCGGGCAGGAATCCTGCAGGCAGGGAATGTGCCCTGGCAGCGTGTGACCCTCAGCAGGGACAATGCTCAGCAATCCTGCAGGCAGGGAATGTGCCCCGGCAGTGTGTGACCCTCAGCAGGGACAATGCTCAGCAGCGTTGCTGTGCTCGCTCGGTCTCCGTGGAACCATGCCAGGAGCAGCTGCTGAGCTAAGAAGCCATCGCAGCCCCTGCCCTACCCCAGAGCCCCTTTGCAGGGTGGGCTCCTGCCCTGGCTCTGTGTGCCAGGAGCCGGCAGCGCTGGGTGCAGGGAGCCCAGGGAGGGCACAGAAACGCTGGGTGAGAAATGCTGGGGCACAGCGAGATGGGCGAGTGCAGCCGGCCAGGGCAGAGAAGCAGCATGCACAGGGGGCACAGCCTGCAGGACACATGACCAAGGGGAGAAAACAACAAACTTCTCAGGAGGGTGGAGAACAAACTTTTAGTTGCAAACTTCAGAGAATGAGGTACTTGGGAAATCTGAAGCAACATGGAATTACAGTAAATCACTTCATAAAGCACTGACTTAGCAAACTCTAACCTGTCCAATTGCAAGTTAACCAGATTTTGAGAAGAGTAAGTCAGGAGAAGAGAGAGAGGGAGAGAGAGATCCACAGTCAGCCTTGGATCTCAGCTGCTGTGAGCTCTGGAGCCATGTGATGTGTCAGTGTCACACCCGTGTCACAGCCAGACCTGCTCTTGTCCCTCTCCCAGATGGGGTTTTTGGGGTGCCAGGGGCTCGGCAGCCACTTTGGGGCTGCACCAGAGGCTGCAGTGGCTGGGGTGGGACAGTGACCACCCCACCCATGCAGAACTGTCCCTGACCCCAAACACACACTGGAGATGTCTGGGGCTGTTCATCGTTTCTCTGCTTTCCACCACCGAGGCAACAGACTCTGGCTACAGCTCTGAGCTCGTGCCCAAGGCAACCACCCCTGGCAATGGGGCTCCATGGAGCTGCTCTCAGGAAAACCCTCAAAAGCTGGGCAGTGCCCCAAAACTGCCTCAGAAATGTGAGATACCCCAAAATCTCTTCAGGAATATGGATTATTAAAAAACTCACTCAGTAATGGGCTCCTCCTCCCTTCATCATCCCCAAACTTTGGCTGTCTCATTCCAGACCCCAGCCCACTCCTCAGTCCCAAACCCAACCCATCCCACCCCTCCTGGATATCAACGCCACCTTCCCAAGCCATATTTCCCCCATTTTCCACCTCTCAAACCCCATTCCACCCATCCTGCCCCACCTAATGCCCATGTCAAGCCTCCTGATTTGAAGCCCACTTTGCTCAATCCCCTTCCAACCGCATTCCACACCAAAGAGCTGTGGAATTGAGGAATTTTGGGGTAGGATTGAGTAGTTTTCAGTGGCGTTGAGGTGACAAATCAAAGCCAATTGTCTCTTTGAGTGCCAAGAAAGGGAGACAACTAAACCAAATACCCCCAAAACCTCCAAACTCTCCCAATAATTTCCCTGAATCCCAGATTCCTCTGAAACACAAGTAAAAAGTGAGGCTTTAGATGTCTTTGATTAATTTATTGATTTTTACCCCAATTTTCTCTGTTTTAAAGGTATGAAGATGAATCTAAAGAAAATTAGGACCAAAACAAAAGAATAACCAGCCCAGTGTCTTCCCAACACGGATCACTGGGAATATGGGTCACCAGGTCTCTGACCAACGTGGGTCTTCCCATGGGGGATGAAGCTGGAGTGGTGCACGAAGCTCTTCCCGCACTTGGGGCATTTGCAAGGCTTCCCTTACTGGTGATTCCACTGGTTTCTGGTCAAGTTAGAGCTGCTGGTGAAGCTCTTCCCACACTGGGGACACTCATAGGGCCTCTCCCCAGTGTGGATGAACCGGTGCATGATGAACTGGGACCTGTGGCTGAAGCCCTTTCCACATCCCTACACTCATAGGCCCATTCACCAGTGTGGATCATCTGGTGGCTGATCAGGGTGCTGCTGTGCCTGAAGCTCTTCCCACACTCCAAGCACTTGTGGGGCTTCTCCCCATCGTGAAGCTGCCCATGGACAACCACCTCCAAGATCTGGCTGAAGCTCAGACCACTTTCCTGGCACAGGGTGGGTCTTTCCTCCTCAGAGTACACTGGGCTGGTTTGCAGCCCCTCCTCCTGTGGGATCTCTGGGGTTTTCTTCCCTGTTGGATTCCTGTGCACTAGAGTTGCTCAAAACAGCCTCTTCCATGAGATTCTGCTATCCATCCTCAGCTCCTTGTCTGGGGGAGGAAGGACACGGAGTATTACAGCGACCTGATGAAGGTCTCCAGGGTGAGAGAAGGATGAGAATCTTGTTTGATGATCAGAAGGCTGGATTTATTGATATATGATATATAATACATTATAACTATACTAAAAGAATAAGGAGAGAAGTTGCAGAGGCTGCTAACCTAAGAATAGCATGGAAAAGAAATGAATAACAAAGTTCTGTGTCCAGCAGAAAGCAAGGACAGACTCTTCTGTGAGTGGTCAGCAAATCCAAACACTCACAGAAGCCCAATCACCGCTGCACCTGTTACATTCCACACCAGCCGATAACAATTGTTTACATTCTTCTTCTGGGGCCTCAGCTTCCCAGAAGATGAACAAATCCCAAAGAAAGGATTTCTATGAAAAAATGTCTGCTACAAACGAGAGGATGGGATTTGCCTCCGTGCCAGAGGGAAGGGGAAGGAGATCCCCCCAGTGCATCCCCAGCAGGACGGCATTGGCAGCAGGGTTGTCCTGCAGCTGGGGGCCATGCTGGGCTGGGAGATGGAGCAGGAGAGAGGGGGAAAGGGGCAGTGACTTCCTCCTCACCTGCCTGGGTATCCCAGGGCATTTTTGAGGGCATCTTCCTCAAAGCCTGCTTCTCTTCCATCTGGCGAAGGTTTGGGAATGGGAAATCCTGGTTAGGGGGAAAACAAGGAACGAGCACATTCATTTTGAGGGTCCCTTTGCCCAAGTCCATCTCTAGAAGTCATCAGCCATCTGGTTGTTGAAAGCGAAGGGAGACCGACCCATCCTTGTTGATCAGCATCGACTCCGATTTATTGATCTCACTTACACATCTTTATAGTGGTGTTAATTAAGCTCATGCATATTGCAAAATCTGAGCTCACGATAGGTCACAGAGCAAACACTAACCCCTCCTTTTGTTTTCAATACCTGTGGTTTGTTATTGAATCCAAGATTTATTTTCTCACCCTGTTATGAAAGTTCTCAAGGCCTCCATGTTATTGAAGACAGGTTTGAGAACTTAGCTGTTTACAGAAACAGGCTGTGAGAATTTGTTCCTCACAGCTGCCTTTTTTACTTTTCCCTCAGCTGTATACCTTCATGGCCTCTTTCTTTTAACTATGCTTGAACCAGACTCTCCACACTTCTCCCGTCTTTTTCTTTTTGAGAAAGGAGGTTAGTTTGCCAAGTTTTCTCTATCATCCTACCAACCATATTTTGGATACAACTACAAAAACAAGGTAAAATAAGTAAAAGCATTTAAAAGCACACTCAGTATCTCGATAAGGTTCCCCAGCCACGGTCCGAGCAATGGCTTTTACCCCAAAGGGTTAAAACCACCCCCAGCTGAGCCATGATGTCCGGCCTTATCAGGCATTGCACGGTAGGTGGTAATTGGACTAAGAAAAGAAGGCTGTTAGCTGTTTTCATTCATGCGAACCTGGAGAGGAGGTGAACGGCAAGCCTGAAAATGATCCTTTCTGTCCTTGAGATTTTCACATCCACCCTTTTTCTTGGGTTTCTCAGAAAAGTTCAAAATCAGTTTTCAGTCTGTAATCCTTTAGTCATTTGGCTCAAATGGCATCAGCTGGGCGATCCTTTGTTGATTTGGAGTGGTGGGAAAGTAGTATGCACTTAAAGCACTTAAAATATTTAACTCAGCAGACTTATTTTCAAATCAACAGAACTTAACTGGCTTCAAATCCTACATAACTTAAACCTAAATATAATTTAAACTTAACAGACCTCGAACTTAACAGAAAATAAACTTAACAAACTTTACCTTAATAGTATTCAACATTTAACGGCACTCAATAGACAATTAAACCTCAATTACCTAACAACAAATAAAACTTATAAAATAAAATATAGCATTCACTATCACTCACCCACAGGCCTGACTCCAAAACAATAAACCAAAACAACCTTTCTCACGTTTTTGCTGCAGCATTTATACCAAAAAGCACACTCATACAATCTCACTCATACAACCAATCCAACACATCTTAACATTTTTAAATTTTTCAAAATATAAATCTAGAGTCTGATGTTCCACCGATTAAAGTCTATGCTTCTGATGTTTAAAGTCTCTGCCAACACAGGGGATCTCAAGACAGCACAACCAATGCCGAGCCAAATCGGCCGAAATTTGACTCCCGCATTCATTCACGCTGATTTCTGTTTCACAGTCTGTGCTAAGAAAAACAAAAGGTCCTTCCAACTTAGGTGAGAAACATCTCGACAGCAGTAGTCCTTGGTGTCGCTTGTTTATTTTTACTGGTTTCTTAATTGCAGTAGGAATCTTTTGTTGACAAGAGTCACAATTAATACGGCTGTTAGATCTCAAACTGTAGCTTTTGCCGGCTGCAGGGCGGAGGGAGAAGCGCTCCCGCTTGAAAAAGTGCTCCAGTCCCGCGGCGCGTGTGTCGGAGTGGGCGAACCCCCCCCTGCGCTGGGCTCTTTATTTACTTGCTGGCAGGCTGACTCCGCTGCAGACACCGCTGCACCCGTGGCTCCCCGCGCGGCGGCTCCAGTCGTTTCCCCCGCGGCGGCTCCGGTCGCTCCCCCGGCAGCGGCGCGGCTCCCGTGGCGGTGACTCCGCTCCCCTCCTGGGGTGGCGCGGCTCGGCTCCCGCGCGGTGGCTCCGCTCTCCCCGCCGCTGCCTCCGCTACCGCCGCTACAGCGCAGCATCTCAGGCGGTTGCTCGCCACGGCTGCTCCCCATGGCGGAGCGCCCGTGCTGAGTTCAGAGTAGCACAGCCTCGCAGGTGCCACGAGCTGAGGCCGCTGTCTTGCACTCAGAGACATAGTGAAAAAGTGCACCGTACATCACCCGCCATGGCTTGCTTAGCTTCTTGGCAGTTTTATCACTCTCTAAAGTAGCCTCCCATAATAAATCACCGAATTCACGCCATTCTGTTAACTCGTAAACCATACGGGGTTTAAGGAAAACCCCTTTACCGTAGCCGTAAGTCCAAAGTCCTGTTAAATCCTTTTGCCAATCCATCCCCTTAACCTGCCGTTTTTATAAATATGCTGCTTGCCTTTTCATACCTAATTTGTCAGCGCTGAATGCAGCCTCTTCAAGGTCCATGCAGCACTTATCAGTCGGGCTCGTCTTTACGATCACCCAAGGCACGACGCGTATCAGCTTCTTTTTTATCCCTTTACCGCGTTTACTGCCGTCCCGCTGCTTAGGACCTGACCCGCTTTCTTCACTTCTTCGTTGTGCATTGCCGTATCACGTCCAGGTGTCACCATTATGTTGAAAGCGAAGGGAGACCGACCCATCCTTGTTGATCAGCATCGACTCCGATTTATTGATCTCACTTACACATCTTTATAGTGGTGTTAATTAAGCTCATGCATATTGCAAAATCTGAGCTCACGATAGGTCACAGAGCAAACACTAACCCCTCCTTTTGTTTTCAATACCTGTGGTTTGTTATTGAATCCAAGATTTATTTTCTCACCCTGTTATGAAAGTTCTCAAGGCCTCCATGTTATTGAAGACAGGTTTGAGAACTTAGCTGTTTACAGAAACAGGCTGTGAGAATTTGTTCCTCACAGCTGCCTTTTTTACTTTTCCCTCAGCTGTATACCTTCATGGCCTCTTTCTTTTAACCATGCTTGAACCAGACTCTCCACATCTGGTGACCATAAAAACCTCCCAAACACCAAGATTCAGCCCTGAAAATGCCTCCTAGGAGTTCCCTGTCTCTGGTCTCTCCCCTTTGGTGTTCGGTGTTCCCCCCTTTCCCAGCTGCTGGAGGTCACGCTTGTATTGGGGGTCCCCCATCTACTCAGTTCCTGCCCTCCCCAGGCTGCTGGCAGTCCCGGGAATCTGAAAAGTTCCCCCTTTTTCATCTCCCCACTTAGGGATGCTGGGGGTTTTGCAGTCCTGGGGTCCCTTATCCCCTTATTCTCTGCTTTGGGGTGCAGGGGCTCCAAGGAGTCCCTCCTGCTCCTCTCCAGGCTCTTGAGGCTCCCACCAAAGGCGGCTCTCCTCCCTCTCTGGGCTCCCCACTTTGGGCTCCTGGGGACACAGGGCTCTGCTCCTCCAGGCTGCCTCTGCCAGCAACCACCTCCGGCACCCCCCAGTGTCCCCCCAAGGGACCTTTTCTGCTCAGCTTTAGCATTCTTCATTCTTCAAACATCCCCCCTCCCAAAAAAAACCCAAAGCAGGGACCCCCAAGGATATCTGGGCTGAGCTCCCCCTGCCCAGGGCACTTGTGGGATTGGAGGTGATGATCCCATGGGTGGGGGCTGTGAATTCAGGGAGTGCTTGACCTTGTGGTTCCTTCTCCTTTCCTTGATCCTCCTTTGTCTCTCCTCTTACTCTTCCTCCCCCTCCTCCTCTTCCATTCCTCCTCTTCCTCCTCCTCCCTAAGCCCACATCCTTCCATCCCTTCTGGCTCTCTTCCTTCCCTCCCCTTCCCTCCCTCCTCCTCCTCCCCCAGCAGCAGCCACACCCTTGGTGCCCCGTTCCCGCAGCCCTTGCAGCCCGTGGCAGGTGCAGGGATGGGAAGCGGGGGGCTCTCGGCTGCTCCCAGCCGCTGCGGACAGGGGGAACCCTGCCCGGGCCAAAGGAGAGGCAAACTGGGCAAACTGGGGGCTGCACATCCAAACTGGCCCTTGCTGGGGACCCTGCCTGGGCACTGCCAGCCCTTGGGGCTCCTCTCAGCACATCCGCCAGGGCGGAACGCACAGAGGGCTGGAGGATCCCAGCAGTGGCAGCACTGCCAGGGACTGGGCTGCACTGGGATCGTACTGTGAGTGACTGGGACTGTATTGAGCTTGTACTGGGATCATGGTGAGACTGTCCTGGGTTTCTACTGACATCATGCTGGTATCATACTGCCATGCCAGGGCAGACTGTGCTCGCACTGATGGATACTGGGATCATACTGGGAGTGAGCAGGAGCCTGCAGGGCGCACTTGAGACCATGTTCTGGGGAAATGGGATAAACTGGGAGTTACTGGTATTATGCTGAGGGTGACTGGCAGTAGCTGTGAGCAACTGGGATCATGCTAGGTGCAACTGGGAGGAGCAACTGGGATTGACTGGCTGCATGCTGGGGGCGATTGGAAAGATCTGTGCTTATACTGATATGAACTGGGATCATGCTGGAGGTGACTGGGATCATACTGGCAATGAGTGCCACTCCACTGATGCTGACTGGGAGTGGTTGGGAGCAAATGCGATCCTGCTGGAAGGAACTGGGTGTGACTGGGAACATGCTGGAGGGAACTGGGGTACACTCAGAGATACTGGGAGTGACTGGAACAAAAGTGAGAGTGAAAGAGAGCAACTGGAACCATGTGGAGCACAACTGGTTCATACTGGCAGGGACTGGGAGCACACTGGGCTCATCTTTGGATCATAATGGGAGAGACTGGACTAATACTGGGAGTGTCTGAAAGTGGCTGGGAACACACCCTGCACAGTATCCTCCATACTGGGTCTGACTAGGAGCAACTGGGAGCACACTGGGAGCAAATGACATCATACTGGGACTGACTGGGTTGATGCAGGAAGCAACTGGAACCATGCTGGAGGCAGACGGTACCATATTGGGAGGATTGGAAGTTTCTGGGATTATACTGGTGTCCTGGGGTGACGTTATGATGCTTGTATCCACATTCATCTGTTCTGTGCCTTTAAGACTGGTTCTGAAGAGTGGAAGTTTTTTTTGGGTTTCTCTTACCAGGGACACAGAGACAGGCAGTAAGTACATAGGGCTGTTTTTCACTTCTTGCTTTCAGCTTGCTGGCTTGCTTGCTTGCTTGCTTGCTTGCTTGCTTTTCTGCTCTCGCTTTTGCTTCTGCTTATTAGCTAGTTCTAGCTAAACAGTCCACATCCATTCCTGGACTGTTTCTCCTCTCCTGTTCCTGTGACCATCTCGAACCTGCTCCGGACTGGGACCCGGGAACACCGAAGGTTTGGCTGCAGCAGCTGCCCAGCGCCGGAGGGACTGAGAACAGAGCAACCACCCCCGAAAGAGACTTTCTCATTTTGTCATCTTTCTCAGAGCGGTGTCAGCTGGTATTGTTCATTTGGTGTGCTGGGGGGTGCTGTGCCTGAAACAAACAGGTTCTTTCCACCTCTCTCCAAGGAATTTTTTCACGAACCAGTTGGGGGGAGGGGCTGTGTGGGTTTTGCCTTCTGGAGGGGCCCCCTTTGGAGATTCTTTAACAAATTTGCCCTAAACCAGGACAACTGGGACCATACTGGAAGTGCTGGCATGTGACTGGGATCAAACTGGAGCTTACTGGGATCATATTGGTGTTGAAAGGGAGCAACTGGGATGACACTTTGGGTTACTGGGAGCAACTGAGAGAAACTGGGATGATGCTGCAAGCAAACTGCAGGAACTGGAAATGACTGGATGCACGCTGAAGGCAACTGGGATATACTGGGCATGACTGAGAGCATACTGGGATAAAAAGCACCTTACTGTGAACACTGGGAGTGTCTGGGAATGACCATGAACATGCTGAGGGCAACTGGGATATACTGGGAGTGTTTGTAATCATACTGGTGATCACGGGGAACATGCTGGGGGCAACTGGGAGTGAGTGAGAGTGACTGGCTCTACACTAGGGGCAACTGGGCATGACTGTGACTATGCTGGGAGGGACTGGGATCACATGGGGAGTGACGGGGGTGATAGAAGGGACAACTGGGTTCAACTGGGATCACACTGGGAGCAACTGGGAGCAACTGAAACCATGCTGGGGGCAACTGGGATTATACTGGGAGCCACTGGGATTAAAGCAGGTGAGAATGGATCCTGCCTGGGGGGTACTGGGAGCTACTGGGCCCATATTGGGAGGAAAATGTGGACATATTGGGAGCAACTGGAATCAACTGGAAAGTCCTGGAACCATCCCGAGGGGACTAAGGACACAACTGGGGCAACTGGGATCATACTGGGAGCAACTGGGACTACACTTTGGGCAACCGCCAGAAACTGGGATCATGCTAGAGGCAAGTGAGAGTTACTGGGAAAGACTGGGATCATTCTGAGGGAACCAGAACCTTACTGGGCCAGCTGGAATATACTTGGAATGACTGTGACCATACTGGGAGGGATTGGGACCACAGTGGGAACAGCTGGGACTATGCTGGGGGCAAGTAGGAGTGAATGGGACCATGCTGAGAGGGACTGGGACTATTCTAGAGACAACTAGGATCATATTGGGAGGAACAGAGAACAACTGGAACTATTTTGGCAGCAGGACCCGGGGCAGCCCGGGAGGAGAACAACCCTGAACCCCAGCTGGGCCAGTTCCCCCCGGTCACTCCCACCATGGGCCCTGTGGCTCCCAGTCACATCCAGGATGGTCCCAGTCACTTCCAGTTACACTCAGTATCATCTCAGTATGATCCCAGTCACTCCCAGTCTGATCCCAGCATGGTCCCAGCTATTCCCATTCACCCCTACTATAGTTCCAGGGACTCCCAGTATGGTTCCAGTCCTTCCTGGTATGATTCCAGTATGAACCCAATCACTCTCAGTACAGTGCCATTTGCCCCCAGTATGGTCCCAGTCACTCCAAGTCACCCAGTATGATTCCAGTCACTCACAGACACTCCCACTATTATTCCAGTAACTTCCTTTATGTTTCCTCTGTGATCCCAGTCACTTCTGGTCTCTCCCAGTATATCCCAGTTGCCCCCAGTGTGATTCCACTCAGTCCCAGTTGCTCCCAGTAGCTTTCAGCACAATTCTAGTTCCTCACAGCCACTCCCAGTCACCTTCAGCATAATTCCTGTCACTTCCTGTATACCCCAGTTGCCCCAACATGGTCCCAGTTGCCCTCAACCTGCTGCCAGTCACTTCCAGTGTGACCCCAGAATGACTCCAGTCACTCTCAGTGTGATGCCAGTTGCTCCCAGTATGATCCCATTTGTCCCAGCATGATCCCATTTCCTCACAGTATGATCCCAGTTGCCTCTAGGACAGACCCAGTCACTCCCAGTATGGTCCTAGGCTGAGGCCATGATGATCCTAGTTGCTCCCTGCATGGTGCTAGCTGCTGCCAGTTGCTCCCAGTCTGATCCCTTTTGCTGTCAGTGGCCCCTAGCATAGACCCAGTCACTCCAAATATGATGGCAGTATGAATCCACTATGATCCCAGTCTCCCCCAACATGGTCCCAGTCAATCCCAGTTGCCCTCGGTGTAGACTCAGTCACTCCCAATTGCTCCAGATACCCATGGCCAAGACTAGGCATCCACCTCCAAAATTCCCTATATCCAAAGACTTCTCAAAATTCTATCCACCTCCAAAATTCCCTATATCCAAAGACAAAATCTGCCATTCCTCAAAAGTCTGGATGGCCTTGGCCCAGTGAGGCTCTCACCTGTCTTCCAAATACTGTGGCTCTGTCCTTTCCTTCCTATGGAAAACAACTGTCCTTCTCCTCCAGGTGCTCATGGCCAGAATTGGTATTTCACATCCAACATTGCCTGTTGTGACAAACTGGAGGAGATTGTTGGCTCAAAATATTTTGTGTGCCAGGGAGGAAGGGTCAGGTCCAGCCTTGCCCTGCCCTGCCCTGCCCTGGAACCCCAATGCCCCCAGAGCCTCTATCCCAGCCCAGCAGTGTCTGCCAGTCCCTGGCAGAGCACAGGCAATGCTCCACAACCACCTCTGCAGCCCCAGCCCAGCTCCTGAGGGACCAAATGAGCCCAAGTCCCAGCTGGGAGAAGGGCCCAGGAAGACCAAGGGGTATTTGAGGCTGACCACATGGCAAGCACACATCTTGACCCTACCTCCTCTTGGAATTTCCATCTGAAACATTCTGGAATCCAGGAGTTGGTAGCTGTGGGTGGGCTTCTCCGCATTTTCTTTTATTTCTTTCTCTCTTTCTGTGTTTAATTTTCCTTCCTCTAATTCCTTCTTCTTGCCAATTTTGAGTAACTTAAATTTGAATAGGCTTAGAGTTTGTGAAGGTGAAGGGGCCAAGTTAATGCTTTGAGAAGTGTGTTGTGTTGATTGAATGTCATATTAAACCTTTTGCCAAAGTTTCTCTGATTTTCTTAAGTTCCCAGTAAAAGCTGTTTTGTTGTTTTGAGCTCCTGAGAATCTCTTCTAGGTATTTCTTCAATGAATTCAACTCAGAGTACACAAACAACTGTAATTCCTTTTAAATGTCTCCTTGAGAGAGTTGTTTGGGGGATGGGGGTCAGGGCTTGTGTGTCCTGCTTGGCCCAGCCCAGGTAGGGCTTTCCCAGCCACATTCCACACTCCATTGCCCAGCTGGAGCTGCTGGTGCCTCTGAGTGTTGCTGCCCCAGCTCCAGGGACACTCTCCTTGTCTGCCCATTCCCTCACAGTCTCTGGGCAGGGATGGCCTCAGTGGGGGCTGCTGACATCCTCAGCAACTTGGAGGCTGCTGCTGAATTTTCCTGCTCCAGATGCTTGTTCAGCCTTCAGCTCTACAGTGCAGGAATTCAGTGTCTCAGGGCTCATTAACATTCAGAACACCTTAAAAAGCCAAGCCTCTGGGAACAATTTGATTTTAATTTTCAAATAATTTGTGGTTAATTAGACAAATTCCAGTAGTGTATTCAAGTTGAATAGATTCCATTTAAAAAGACAGTGAGAAAAGATTTCTTAAGTCAAATTTAGGGGTTTTTTCCCTGTCAATTTATAGATATGTGCAATCTCCACCTGACACTGAATCCAAGCACCTCCTCATGCAGTTGGAATAGATAAGAAAATCAAGACCCTTCATGGCTGACAATCAATCAGACTCTGTCCCTACCCCCACCCCACCATTTCCCCCATCCAAGCCCTGGCACTCAGAGCAGCCTTGTGCAAATCTGAGCTCGCTCCAGCCCAGGCTGCACCTGCAGCTTTCAGCTCCTTGGCTCCAACTTCCACCTGCTTGCCTTGGAGAACGAGCTGCCCGAGAAATGTTCATTTCTTGTCAGCCAACAAACCCCTGGGAACTAAGATGTGTCCTGGAATTCAATGCTCTCCCCATCCCACCGCAGCCCTGCATTTCCCTCCTGCAGCTTTTGTCTCCAGTGAGACAAAGTAGAGATCCATTCTGAATTAGGTGAAGTGTCTAGGAGAGGTGAAAATTCTGTGAGGCCAAAGCTGAAGGAGAAAACTGCAGGGCAGAGACAGCAAGGAGACAGAGAAAAAGAAAACCAGAAACGACCACAAGATCGATTTGCCCCCGACCTAGGAATTCCTTTGATAAAGAAGAACTGGCGATAAACGTCACGCGGAGTGAATATGTATGAACCTATTGTGAAACTATGCATATACATTTGGAAGGGGGAGAAAAGGAGACCTGATGTCTCCAGGGGTACGCATGCCTTTTGAGGAGGATTTCCTCTGTGTGCATCCGACGCGCGTAGTAATAAAAGCATACCGGGCTTTACAACTTTTATAAAGTTGTGAGTTTTCTTCTTTTCTCCGCAAAACATTATGGTGAGCCAGCCAGGAAGTTCTCTGTCCCCGCAGGGGCAGGGGGGATAGATGGACCTCCAAGGTGCGCCCTAGGATTATTTTCCTGGTGGGGCTCCGCTTGTCTCGACTTGCCTCCTGCGAGGACAGACAACGACCTGCTGGCTTGTGGAGGAAGATACGGTATGTACTGAGGGGCCCTTGGGGGAGGGAAAGGAGAGCAAGGGAGTAAACCACCCAGAGACGTCTGGGTTCAGCTAATGGAGCAGCTGTATTAGAGACGGGGTTCATCGTTCTGATCGAGCAGACCGCAAGTGGTTCTGGGGGTGAGCCGGTGAACCCATGTATGCGTGTATTGGGGGTTCATTGTTCTGATAGGGCAGAGCTGCTGAACCCGCGTGTGTTTTGTTTGTGTGTGTGTGTGTGTGTGTGTGGTGCCCGGACACTGTGTCGCTGTATGGTGAAGGCATTGTGTGGTCAGTGCACTGTGTTTGTAATCGTGCAAGTGTATAAGTTTATGGTGTATAAAAGAGAGTAAATCTACAGTGCCCTACAGTGCGGGGGGGTCAGTACTACCCGTGTTTGAAGCAGCCGAGTGAGGCCTGAGGCACCGGCTGCAGCAGGCTGTGGGGGCAGGGAGAGAAGTGCCCTGCGGAGAAGCGAGTCGAGGAACATCAGTGATGGTATTTACTGTGTTTAAATGTAGTGATTTGTGTAAATTTGGTACATTTTAACCATGAGTACGAGCTCAGAGAGTTCCTTTGCCCTGGATGTTTGGACTTGATCTCTAGACTGTGTGCTGTTATTTTGATTCTGTCCGGAAAAAGCTGATGTGAGTAAATGCTGAATTATGGTATGCTGTGTTGTCTTGAGAAAAGTGAGCATTTTGAGAGATATGCCCTTTCCCAGTGATTTGTGTGGTGATTTTCTTCCACTGCATTGTGGTAATTTGATTCTCAGATTGTATAGTGGTGTTTGTGGAGATTTTAAGATTTTGTTTGCAAGAAGAGTAGCATTTTACACAGAAGAACTATAGTATAGTGATTTATGCTTAAGTACGACAAAGCGAATTAAAGGAATTCCAAGAATTCTCCCCCTGACAGCAATTCAAGCCTTGGCTCTAGTGAATTTGAGATAAAGATGGGGGGGGTGTGCATGTGTGTCTGTGTCTGTGGGCATATCAGAGTTTCGGCTGGGACAGGCACAGCCTTTTTGCAAGGCAGTAAAACAAGTGTAAGTAGACACAGTGCTTAATTCGATTGTGCAAGAAGAGAACTAGAATAGACTGATATTTTTCAAAAACAGAGTTTAGATAGAAGAGATGAATTAGTTTACCATAGCAAGTCTGGACTGAGAACAGTCTGCTGTAGGGATCTAAAGTTCTCTGTAACAAACAGAATAGCCTGCCTTTGCGGGCAATTTTGGGGAGCCTTTGGTGCATCAAGAGGCTGGCACGCTGCATGAGGTGACAGTGGCTGTCCCCTGAGCACAGGGACAGCCCTGGCTGCCCGGTTTCCTCAGGCAACATGGGAATGACCTGTGGGCAAAAGCTGGATGTGCAGGTATTATTGCAGTGCGGTGTTTGTGAGAAAGGCTGGTAGTGCTGTTCTAATAAGCGTCAGGGCACATGCCCCTGAGTGTAAATCAAAGGTTTCTGATCCAGCTGATTCAGAACCTAAGATCTAAAGGTTCGTGTGTGGAAATCACATCTGATACCTGCCACCTGGAGCTGTGTGTGTGTAGAAGGAAGACTGAGAAACTACTCTGAAGCTTTGTAAAGAGAAGTTTGGGTGGAAGCGAGATAGGGCTAGGAGAAGGAGATAATGAGAACTGACCAGAGCAAAGAGGTTCCTAAATTAGCCCCTTTTAAGAGGGGCTCACTGGGAGAAGGTTGCCAGTAAGAGCAGCTCAGAAAATAAAAAGGTTTATAATACTTCATTGCAGTTAGTACTGTTTTAAAATAGGAAGATAAATAGGATAGGGTTTTTGTATGCTGAAATGTCTTTTTGTTTTAAGAAATCACCCAGAATGGCAAAGAGACTGTGAGATCAGACCACCCTCTGGTCTTGGCCCTTGAAAAGGAAAACAAGGCAAAGAGAAAGCAAATCAAACGTGTTGTTCAGCATACAGCATAAGATAGTAATGTATGAAGTCAAGCAAAGATTATCATGCTGTAACGCAAAGCGATTACAGTTCGCAAAATGAGTACATATGATTTGTTAAAGGCTCCTCCCAAGGTAAGGGAGGAAGGATAAAGATGACCTCTGCAAAAGGGAAGAATTGTAGTCGACACAAGGGCCATATATTCAGTTTTAAATAAAGCTTTAGTACCTGTGGAGAATGTTTATGTTGTAGTGTGGGGAACAACTGAACAACTGGCCAGTCTGAGAAGGCATACTTTTGCAAACCTTTCAAGTAACATGTGTACTATGTGTACTTAGGAGCTTTTGTACAATTCGCTCAATTTGCTAAACATTCTCAAATGAGAAAGGTTACTCTGGAGGCAAATGATATAAAGATGTTAGGCTTAACATTAACAGACACTGAAATTAAGAAACACATTAGTAAGGAGATATTAGAATAAGTAAATAAGTGTTTTCAAGGGTATGGGCCTCTGCTGTACCAGGGAGAGTGAAAGATACCCCCCATGGTAATCAAGCTTAAGGAAAGAACACAACCAGTGAGAGTTGAGTAGTACCCTCAAAAGGAAGATAAGGAAGGAATCAGCCCAATAACTGATAGTACTGGATTAAGGGCTGTTAATAAGATGACACAGAATTTATACCCTATGGTAGCAAATCCATATACTTTACTAACTTCTCTAACACCTGAGCTAACCTGGTTCACTGTTTTAGGCCTAAGAGATGCCTTCGTTTGCCTCCCTATCCATGAAGGCAGCCAGAAAATTTTTGCATTCAAACACAGCTCACATAGTCCATGTGCCTGAAGGCTTCAAAATTCCCCACCCCGACTGGAGAACATCTTGCAAAGACCCGTAGTCCTGGGAAGCTCCACAAGAGGAAAGGAGGCTGTTGCAGTACGTGGATGATCTTCCAGTAGCCACTCCGACGAGGGAAGCCTGGACAGTAAGCCTTTTGATTTTCCTAGGACTCCAAGGATGCAGAGTCTCAAAGAAAAAGGCACAGGTAGTGAAACAGAAGGTAATCTACCTGGGGTAAGAAGTGAATGCGGAGCAGCAGGCTTTAAGGCAGGGAAGCCATATGCCAAACCCTGAAACCCCAGACAATGAAGGAACTCCGAACCCTCTTAGGCATGGCAGGGTAGTGCCAGCTGTGGGTTTATAATTATGGACTACTCGTCGGACCCCTCTATGCTCTTTTTGCTGATGGAAACAGAGATCTCCAGTAGACCAAAGACGCCACACGGGCCTTTCACCAGCTAGAGAGTGCCCTCATGTCGGCTCCAGCTTTGAAACTTCCAGATGTAAGTAAACCATTCTTTCTATTTTTCCACACAAGGAATTGCCCTGGGAATACTGGCTCAGGACTTGGGTCCATACCAGAGGGTAGTTGCTTACTTCTCTGCAACTAGATGCAACAGCCAAAGGATGGCCAGGTTGCCTCAGAGGTATAGCAGCAGTTGTGCTGAATATTCAAGAGGCACCCAAGTCTACCCTAGGACAAAAGTGACTGCGCTAGTGTCCCACACAGTGTCCGCAGTACTGGAAGTAAAGGGTGGCCACTGGCTTTCACCGCAGAGGTTCCTGAAATACCAGGCCATCATGGCAGAGCAAGATGATGTAGAGAGAGTGGTGACTAATATCGTCAACCCAGCTTCTTTTCTCAGTGGAATCAAGGAGAAGCAGTACACCATGATTGCCTGGAGACCATTGAAGCTACCTACTCCAGCCGCCCAGACTTAAAGGACACTCCTCTGGACAATGCAGAGACCTGGTTCACTGACAGGAGCAGCTACATTGCCAGTGGAAAGGGACATTGCAAAGTACACAGTGACTACCTGCAGAGAGGTAATAGAGTCTGGACCCTTACCAACAGGTACCTCTGCACAGAAGGCTGAGATAAATGCATTGACCCATGCCTTAGAAACAGCAAAAGGCATTCAGAATCGTGCATGCACATGGAGCCATCTGGAAGGAGAGGGGACTGCTGACCTCACAGGGAAAGAAGAGACAACCCAGCTGCTGGAAGCAGTTCAGCTACCGGAAAAAGCATATTAAGGCACACTAGAGAGTGAGCTTAAAATTGGAGGAAAGAAATGAGCTGGCGGACGGAGAGGCAAAGAAAGCAGCAAAGGGTGAGGTACAGATTTTCCTCAAAGGTAAGCCATAATGCAATAATACTAATCAAAAGAGACATACAACTACAAGGGGTGAGCTACCATTGAAAGAGAGCTAGTAATCCCTTCCCATTTTTGTGGTTACTAGTGAAGGAAGAGCACTAGAAAGCACACTAGGGCCTAACTACTTAAAAGCTTTTTATAGAGTGTGGCTCCTTTCTCAAAATAACCAAGGCTGCCAGTGATACAAAGTGCATTGAAATGAAGTGTTGACTTTGAAGTAGTAATTTCCACAGGCTTTCTAGAACACACATCTGATTGAAAGAATCGTTGCATTGTTGTCAGGAATTTACATGCCACTATCACTCAGATAAGCCGACAATGGGATCCTTGCCTCCAGACTAACCTCAAAATACCCCCCGAGCCAAAACTCGGTCAGACTGGGAGAGGCCATGGGCCGGTACAGCAGTGGCAAATGAACTTTTCAGAACTCCCATGGAAAGGGGGGTATCAGTATTTACTGGTATTAATAGATACATTTTCAGGGTGGCCAGAAACATTCCCCACCAGAACTGTCAAAGCAAGAGGTGACCAGATTAGTTTTACAAGAAATAATACCATACTTCAGAGTTCCAGCCACGATATCCTCAGATAAAGAATCGTATTTCATTCCCAAAGCAGTGCAACAGATTAGTGGCCACCTGGGCGTAGATTAAGAACTTCATACTGCCCCAATCAAGTAGCCAGGCAGAGAAAATGAATAATTTGGTCAAGCAGCAGATTGTAAGACTGGGGCAAGAAGTTAATCTACCGTAGCCCAAGCTCTTCCACTAGCACTATTGCAAATTCGAACTAAACCTTCAGCTAAAGGAATGCTGAATCCTTTTAGAATGCCTTATAGAAGACCATATAGAATACAAAGGGAATTTCCAGCATGTCCACCTACATGGTGGCTTTAAGCAAACAGCTCAGAGAAATTGAGAAACATGTGGCTGGAACTCGGAGCAGGGAGTTAGATAGCCTGGGGATGATGTATATGTTAAATCTTTTACAGAGAAGACTTCGGAACCACAGTGGGAGAGACCACTGCAAGTACTTCTCACCACCTTCACTGCAATCAAAATCAAGGAGCAGAATGCCTGGATCCATCACTCTTGAGTGAAGAAAGCCCTAGAAGTCCCTTGGAGAGTGATACCAGAAGAGAATGAACTGAGACTAAAACTTACTCGGGCAAAATGAGTATATTGTGGTCGGGAGTAGTTCATACTTTAGTTTGTAGAATTGTTTTGTATGTAATTATAACTGAAGTTTTAGAACTAGACAGTACCTCTATCCAAAGCAATGCTGAATGGCCGTGGTCCCAGGCTTTTAATCAGTATACTGGATCCATGGGAAAACCTTCTGAGATAAAAGATTTAAGCCTATCCACCGTAGTAATTCACAGGGATCAGGTATATGGGGAGCAGGAACGGCAGGAACAGGAACTGTGGACACTTCAAGGGATCAGAGGAAAAGAAATCAAGATAGGGTGCCGGATGATAAATGGGACGGCTTATGAGAGAGCAAATGAAATTAGTGTCTCAACATCTCCTGGTGTATATGAACACCAGGAAGTCTGTGATAGCCTAAATGAATCAGACTGTTGGTGTAATTTCACCTTAATACAGCCTGTAGAAGTAACTTGCCTTTGGGCTGAGGATGATATCGGACTTTCATTTAAATTCAAAATAGACACTACACTTTTTACCACAGAAGGATCTTATACAACCCATACTAAGACTCAAATAGTTCAGACTCAACCCAAACTTGAACCGGAGGTGTATGAAATAGGCCCCTACATAGTGAGAAATGTGGGTGAACAACAACTACTATTCAATCCAGAATGGTCTCTCAAACATCTGGAGTTGATGATGCAAATTAACATCTCAAAAATCCAACCAGCCTACTACTCCTTCCTAAAAATTTCCTTTGAGGGCTGGACAACATGGTTACAAAAACAGGCAAATCTCAGGATCAGAACAAGAAAGGATCTAACTGGCATATTAGAGACAGGATTAGGAGTTTTAAATGGAATTGATTCAGAAATACTGATGAATAAACTGGCCACTGCAGCAGGTAGCCTAACAAAATTGAAACAGCCTTTACAGTCATCTCTATTGGCATTAGGAACTAGCCAGTGGCAGATTTCAAAAGTACTGCCAAAGTGGGAAATGGCTGGGGACCAAGACCACAAGTTAATAGTAGAAGCACTTAGTACAGTTCAAGATAATGTGTCTTTAGCTTTCAGTTGTATACAAGCACAGTTATGGATACGGGCAACAGCAGCTCTGATCATACGGGAAGGGGGTGAAGGTAATTTTCCAGCTGAAATTCGGAAGATTGTGTGGGATAATGCAATTGATTTTGAAAGGAAGTTTCAATCCTGGTGGACTATGGTGAATTTCACCTATGATCCTGTTTCTAATGTGGCAACTGCCTTTGTGCTTACCATACGTAATGCCACTGTTTATGTTATCCACCCCATCATTGCCCTAGGATTAAACCATGAAAAAACAATACTCTATCCCTCAGAACATAGAGTGTGGGCACGAAAGATGAATGAAAAGTGGCAGACAGTAAACGTAGAATCCTGCATTACTAGAGAACAGATGGGATTCATTTGTGAAAAGCAATACTATTAATGCTCAGGCTGTGTGTTTGGACACTAAACAGAGTATTTGTCACTTTGAAATTCATCCAGTCACTGACCAGAAAACTGTGCTCATATATACTGGAAAAGGGTGTATATGTCTGAGAGCTGCCTGTGCTGCTGTACAAATTGATAGCAATGGTGTTATTCTGTCTAGTAGAAATCATTCTAATTTCTGTATTTGTAATTTTGTTAAGATTATCGGGTGTGATTTTTTGTATTCGGTACCAGTGACATCTCACCAGCTGATCAAAGCCAATTAAGCAATGTATCACAGACTATCACCTACTCCTATTGGGATGAACCTTACATTAGTAAAACAATTAATTAAGCACCAAGACCTATTGGAAATCTTGAAGGAAATCCAAGAAAGTGCAAAGAAAACCTTAATTATTGTCCAACATGATACAAAAGAGATAACCAGAGTTCTACAAAGAGTAAAACAAAATATGGATCATCACTGGTGGGATGTGATCTTTGGGTGGTCACCAACTGCAAATGGAATCTTTAATAAGTTGTGCCACCCTGTTGTAGTTTTGCTAATATTAGTTGGGATAAGCTTAGGATTATCTATTATATTGTTAATTTGGAACTGGAGAATACTACTATGAATAGCTGTACTAATCTCTTTGTCAAACGTACATGGTGAAGCATTAAAAGACACTTATTGTCGTGAGGGTTTTCATTAAGTAAAAGAATTTACTTATTTCCTAGGAAAGGGGGGAATGAGACAGAGTAGAGATCCATTCTGAATTAGGTGAAGTGTCTAGGAGAGGTGAAAATTCTGTGAGGCCAAAGCTGAGGGAGAAAACTGCAGGGCAGAGACAGCAAGGAGGCAGAGAAAGAAAAACAGAAACGACCACAAGGTCAATTTGCTCCTGACCTAGGAATTCCTTTGATAAAGAAGAACTGGTGATAAATGTGACGCGAAATGAATATGTATGAACCTATTCTGAAACTGTATGCATATGCATTTGGAAGGGGGATAAAAGGAGACCTGATGTCTTCAGGGGTACACATGCCTTTTGAGGAGGATTTCCTCTGCGTGCGTCCAACACGCGTCGTAATAAAAGCATACCGGGCTTTACAACTTTTATAAAGTTTTGAGGTTTCCTCTTTTCTCCGCAAAACACAATGTACTACTAAAAAGCCAGGTGAAAGCCTTAGGTGGGGATCTTTCAAAAATTGGGAGCAGCATTTAGCAAAGGCCACCTGGTTGGTTAAGACCTGAGGTTCCACCAACCGAGCAGGTCCTGCCCAGTCTGAATCCCTGAATATAATAAATGGAGACAAAGTCCCAGTGTACATGTCAGAGGTTTGTTAGAGAAGACTGTGTGGATCCATTCTGCCTTGAGTACAGACAAACCCATTAGTAGTGTTGTCTTTGCTCAGTGACCAGGTTGCACATGGTGGATAATGCAAATAGATGGAACAACACGATGTGTACCTCAGGGAGATCTGATTGTGGGGTGAGAATGATTTGCAAATATCACTGTTCATTGGATATTACTGCCATTGTCTGTACATTAAACCACATACACAGGGGATAGAAGGAAATGTGCAAGTGTTGAAGATCTGAGCAAGTGGAAGATGGAGAAGGAGATGTGCAAGTGCCAAAGGTCTGAGAAAGTGAAAGATGGAGCTTTGAGTGAGTAAATTGAAAGAGGGAAATTCTGCAGCTCTGTAGAATGGGGTGTGGATTCAGTGGTCCAGTGTGGGGATGTGATGAGGGCATGATGGGTATTGCTTGTAATTTTTGGGGGAAGAGATGGAAATTTATTGTGAATAAATGCATGATGTGTGGTAGTATGTTGATGATATGGGGATAGGGGTAGAATGTCCTAGGGTGAGGTTATTATGCTTTTATGCCAATTCATGTGTTCGGTTTATGCTGGATATTAGGTTCTGTGCCTTTAAGACTGGCTCTGAAGAGTGAAAGTTTTGTTTGGGTTTTCTTATCAGCCACACCTCCATGGCTGGTGGGTCACAGAGATGGGGCAGTACATAGTGCAGCTTTTGCTTTTTTGCTTTTGCTTTTCTGCTATTGCTTTTCACTTTGCTCTCTCGCTCTTGCTTCTGCTTTGCTTCTGCTTGCTCTTGCTTCTGCTCATTAGCTAGTTTAGCTAAACAGTCGAAATTTCTTCCTGGACTGTTTTTCCTTTCCTTTTGTGAACCAACTCGAACCTGCTCTGGACTGGGACTTGGAAACACCGAGAGTTTGTGCCCTGTGGCCTGCAGCAGCTACCCCAGTGCCAGAGGGACTGAGAACAGAGTGACCAACCCCGAGAGACACTTTCTGAATTTATCATCTTTTTTCAGAGTGGTGAAAGAGTATTGGCATGTGATATTGTTCATTTTGTGTGCAGGGGGGTGCTGTGCCTGTTAAATAAACAGGTTCTTTCCACTTCTCTCCAAAGAATTCTTCCCGAACCTGTTGTGGGAAGGGGACATGTGGGTTTGCTTTCTGGAGGGGCCCCCCCTTTGGAGATTCTCTCCAAAATTGGCCCTAAACCAGGACATGGAGAGATCAGCCTTCTAACTCTTCAATGGGAAGGTCCCTTCCAGCTACTGCTCACCACTGAATCAGCCATGAGAATAGCAGAGCAGGGATGGACTCATGCCAACAGAGTCAGAGGCCCAGTAGAAGAACTCAAAGAATGGAATATAACATCCAAGTCAGGTGAAACAAGATTGATTCTCAAGCAGAGACTGAAAGACAGCCAGAAAAACACCAAGATGCCCAAAAAGTAGAGTCAAACTTCACCAACCAGCTCGAGAACGGTCTTCCTGTTTTCATGGGTGATAATTACCAGCATCTCTTGAGGGGAAGTACACAAGGGTCTGTAAAAGGCAATGGGACAGCTTCTTTAAGAAAATAAGACAAATAAAGGAGGGCAAGATGAGGTTGGCCCCTTTGTTTGCTACCAAGAAGGCTCCATAGCCCTGCTGCGGGTAGCAACTCCATAGGCATGGTAAGGTAGAGACAAAAGGCCATACCTGACCTCTATAATTCCTCAGTTGTCTTTTAATTCAACTGGGACTGGAGGGCAGGGCTGAGTTGGCCTCTGCACTCACCCCTAAGATACACTGACTATGGGTAGCATCCACATAGGCACGGCAGATGGGACACAAAGCCATATTGGACCTCTGTGATGGCCTTTTGTCCATTTCAAATAAGTGTGTCTAAGGAAAACCTGAGATTTTTTTCTCCTGTTCCCACTGTCCTTGCCCACATCAAGAGATGCTGGTATGATGCATTCAAAAGAGAGAGAAAATTTTTGACTTAACTGTTTGAACAAAATGACTTATAGAAAAAGAAAAGGGGAGTTTGTTCTAGATGAGTAATCCTATGGTTGACTCTAACAATTAAGGGGTGAATATTAAATATATGTTAAGAGAAATTTTGTAGATGTATAGTTATTCCTTCCCTCCCCCTTGCATTGTTATCACAGGATGGCCTCAGTAGTTGGGGCATTTGGGAGGGTCAGCTTGTTACTGTAGCAGCACCTGACCTCCAATCAGGATGTAAGACAGTGATCTCCACCACTGGACAGTGAAGAAGGAGTTGATTGACAAGACTTTGGGAGGGGGTAGAGGTATGAAAGACAGAACATCCATTTTGTAGATAAGCACACAGCGACTGAATCCTTTGCTCCTGGGGCTGTATTCTTTTCTTTATTCAGTCTTCTGTTGTATTTTGAAAAGGTCTTAGTAAACCATTTAAATTTTTGAAAGTAAAAATGGTTTCTACATGGGGTTGGGGAATGTGACGCAAGGTTGTCCACACTGGGTCAGCTCTCAAGATACGACTTCTCTGACCTGGCCAGACCTCCTTGGGAGAGACCGTGGATAATATCAATCACTGAATGCTCCAAGCAGTTCTCCTCTAAAGAGAATAGCAATAAAAGACACTCTTTAAGACAGGAATACATATATCTTAGAAGCTCTTTGAAATATTTCTCCATGACTGTAAAAGGAAATCTTCCTCATGAACTGCTCCAGACAAGAGGGAAATCAAAGCAGATCCATGGTTTGTCAGGACTTGCTTGAACCCTGTGGTGCATTTGGAGTTAAACCCTGGAACCTCATGGCCTAAGAGGAGATTGCACAAACCTTTCCAGGAGTCAAAGTCAGAAGAAAACCCCAAAATGTCTCGAGGCACCGATGGCTCTCACTGAGGCCCATCCCCAACACAGGCTCCTCATGGACTCCTTGAAGGAGAGAATTGGAGGCCAGGATGGCACAAAAATCACTCGGACACTCAATGTAGAAAGGAAAATCCAAAGTACCTTAAAAACCGTGAGTATCTAAAAGCATTAATGAGCACCACTTAGCGTCAGTACACATCTCTCAAGGGACTCATTAAAGCAGATAATTGGGGCCATGATTGCACAAACCTCTCACAGAGTCTGTATCAAAAGGGAAACATCAAGTACTTTCAAATAACTGAAGTACCTTGAAGCATTAATGAGCCCCACTGAGGGTTGTTACTGACAAAGCCTCTCCAGGAACTAATTACAGCAGATAATTGGAGGCCATGATTGAACAAATCTCTCACTGACTCCAAGGCAAAAGCCAAACCCAAAGCTCTTTGAAAAACCTGCAGTCCGTGAGAGCATTTAAGAGCCCCCAGGGCCGTTCCTGAGCAAGACTCCCCAGGGACTTCTTCCAGCAGATTCTTGAGGGCACTGGGATGTGGGCTAGGGGGGGATGCTGAGGGCAGGACAAGGGACTGACAGTGCCCAGCCTGGCTGGGGCTGCACCAGGAGGCCCCAGTGCCTCAGGACAAGGTGTCTCCTCACAGCCCTTGGTGGCACAGACCCTGCTGTGCCCCAGGGCACCAAGACTTGGCTTCTCTTTGTCCCCACCTGTCATCACTGCCTGGGAACACTTTCTCAGTCGTGTCCCTCAGTGGGACATTAAAAGTTCAAGAAACTTTGGAGATGGATTCTGCCTTGGAGTTCTGGAGAGGTTTCTTCAGCTCCCTCTCAGGGACTGATGTTCAGGGTCTGAGCATAAAGCCCCAGAGCCTCATTAAAGTCCTTGTGCTGTGTCTGTGCTGCTGAGCTGGGCTGGGCTGCTGGCACAGAGGCAGCTCCTGGTAACCAAGAAGAGCTTCAAAAGCACATTTCTCTTGATGAGCAGCTCTTCTGCCAGCCCAGCAGGGCTGGGGCACTGCCTGCAGCCACCCCGGGCACAGCACAGATGCACAGAGAGTTTCAATCAGTCAGGGCTGGGAAGGTGCTGAGAAGTGCCTGGGGCAGAATCACTGCCAGCCCTTGGCAGAGGAACCTCTGGCTGCAGGAGAACGCAGCTGCAGCTTCTGGAGCCATCTCCTAAAGCTGGAACATCCCAATGCCTACAGACCCTGTGAGTACAACTCTGGGTATTTCTGGTGCCAGGAAGGTGAAATGCTCGTGAAACACTGATAGGATAAGGGGTTCTGATCAGTCAGAATATTTCCAAGTCAAAGATTTTGATAAAAGTGAGGAACTTTCCTAAGAGTTTTTTTTCCAGTATCCTACTACTGGATAATGGCAGGGAGAGGAGGATAAATATTAAAGGTTGATTATGAATTTTAATTATGAATTCTGACAAGAGCTTGAGAAATCCAAACTGTTCCTTTTTGTGTTTAGTAGGTTCAGAGGAGATCCCTAATGTGCTTTCAGCCACTCTGCCCATGTATAGCACCAGCATCACCTTTGCTGGAGCCATCTGGCTCAGTCTGAGCTGTCCTTTCTCCAGGCTGCAAACAGAACCTGCCCCCAGCCAGTGCCCTGCAAACAGGCAGGGTTCTGTCAAGCCAAGGAGAGTGCACAGAGATTTGGGGTCTGTGAGTGCTGGCAGGGAGAGATCAGGCATGGGGAAACACCTGCAGGAGGAAAATCTCCAGGAAGCAGAGAGAAGATCAGGCAATGAGAGAAAACAAAACCCAGAAATGCTGTGGCAGGGAGAGTTTAGAGATGTCCACAGGATCCCCTCCAGTGCAGCCCCTCCCTCTGAACAAGCCCCCTCCCTCCTGTGCCCCCAGCCAAGCCTCTGCCCTCAGGGCCGGGGCTCCAAGATGTGCAGCCCTCCCTGTGTAGGCAGAGCTGCAGCAGAGCCGTGGGGCAGCTCTGCAGCCCTGGGCCCAGTTCCCTCTGCAGAGCACAGGGCTGGGAGCAGCTGCCTGGCACTGGGGGATCTGGCAGGGGACACAGCTGGCTCAGGGTGATGCTGTCCCCAGTGCCTGGCTCTGGGCAATGCTGTCAGTGCAGCCAGGGAAGGAGCTGCATCTCCCTTCATCCAGTGCCATCATAAGGACACTTGGAAGTCACCCTGAGATTTCAGTCCAAGCTTGGAGCTTCAATCCAGGATGCAAACCTGTCCTAGAGCATCTCTGAGTTATAAGATTGATGGGGAAAGGCAGTAGTTTTCTGACACTGAAAATGCTGCTGGGTTGGTGAAATGAGCAACATCAGTCCTTGGCTACAGAAGTGGAGCTGGGCTGTGGTGGATCCATCTGCTCTCAGCAGTGTCTGGGGGTTTTTAGGAGAAACTTGGGAGTGTGCACATCCTCCACTTCAGAAAAGTGATAGCCCAGAGAAACTCCAAACAGAATGAAGTGACAGACTCTCTCCCCTCAGCCTCCATCCATCATCTTGCCTCAGGGAACTCACTCTGTTTTACCAGAGGGCAGAAATAACGCAGAGGGTTTCTGATATCCAAGAATACCAGGAAAGACATGGAGGGAGATTAAAAAGAAAACCTCAAAACTCTTAAACAAAAAAGCATGTCCATGTATGTTACAGAGGATGGTGGATGGGAAATGGCTTTGATTTTGCTTGCAGCTATTTCCTCTAACACTTCAATTTCCTTTTCTCCATGAACAGGTCCCCATGTGCAGCCACAGCAAATGTTCAACAGCAGCTCCATCAGCCAATTCCTCCTGCTGGCATTGGCAGACACGTGGCAGCTGCAGCTCCTGCACTTCTGCCTCTTGCTGGGCATCTCCCTGGCTGCCCTCCTGGGCAATGGCCTCATCATCAGCGCCATAGCCTGCAGCCACCACCTGCACACGCCCATGTTCTTCTTCCTGCTCAACCTGGCCCTCAGTGACCTGGGCTCTATCTGCACTACTGTCCCCAAAGCCATGCACAATTCCCTCTGGGACACCAGGACAATCTCCTACATTGGATGTGCTGCTCAGCTGTTTTTCTTTCTGTTCTTCATCTCAGCAGAATTTTGCCTCCTGACCGTCATGTGCTACGACCACTACGTGTCCATCTGCAAACCCCTGCACTACGGGACCCTCCTGGGCAGCAGAGCTTGTGCCCACATGGCAGCAGCTGCCTGGGCCAGTGCCTTTCTCAATGCTCTTGTGCCCACAGCCAATACATTTTCCCTTCCCATGTGCCATGGCAATGCCCTGGGCCAGTTCTTCTCTGAAATCCCACAGATCCTCAAGCTCTCCTGCTCACACTCCAAATCCCTCATGGAATTTGGGCTCCTTGCTGTCAGTGCCTGTTTATCAATTGGTTGTTTTGTGTTCATTGTTTTCTCCTATGTGCTGATTTTCAGGACTGTGCTGAGGGTCCCATCTGAGCAGGGACAGCACAAAGCCTTTTCCACCTGCATCCCTCACCTGGCTGTGCTCTCTCTGTTCCTCAGCACTGGCATGTGTGCTCAGCTGAAGCCCCCCTCCCTGTCCTCCCCATCCCTGGATCTGGCCCTGTCAGTTCTGTACTCGGTGCTGCCTCCAGCCCTGAACCCCCTCATCGACAGCCTGAGGAACCAGGAGCTCAAGGCTACAGTGCAGAGACTGTTGACTGGATGAGTTTTAAACAATAAACTGCTGGCCAATTTCTGCAAATCACTTGTAATAAAAGCATCTTTGATATTTCTTCTGGCTTTCATTTTGAAAGTCTTTTCCTTTGCTTTGATTTTTTCATATTGTCCACAAAGAAAAGCCATTCCTTTGCCATTTCTCATTTTGTTTCTCTCCACTTTCCCTGTGGACACAGACTGTGTGAATGAGGGGATGCACTCTCGTTGCCTTTAAAGGAACTAAATGATCTCCCAGCAAAGTTTTCTGCAGAGATGCCCTTTTGTTGCCTTCTCTGGAGCTGCAGCAGCAATGTCTGTGTGCAGAGCTGGGGGCAGATCAGTGCTGGCCTAGCAGCTGTGCCCAGCAGCAGCAGCACTTGGTGTTGCCAGTGCTGCTGCCATGGCCCTGCCCCTGTGCCCTGGTGGCCCTGGTGTTGCTGCAGGGCCTGAGTGCTCTCAGGGCTGGTCACAGCCCTGGGGGTGGCAGTGCCAGGGCTGCAGCAGGGACTGGCCATGGGCACTGCTGGGACAGCGCTGACGCCTCAGGCCCTGGCCTGGGGACTCCAGGCTCCTTTCCCAGGCTCTCTCAAGAACATGGCCAGGCCAATGTTCAGCACAGAAAACCCCCGTGAGCAGTCCCAGGCTGGCCGTGGGCAGGCTGGGGGCAAACAGCGTGGCTGGGGCTCTGCAAGGGCCTTTGGAGAGACGGGAAGGAGCAGCAGAGCAGGAACGGATCCATCCCCAGTGCGCTGCACAGCCCAGGGCAGCGTCCCAGAATGTCCTCATGGAGTTGCCAACAACATCCCCCCTCTGCAGGCCTGGCCTCTCCCCCAGCTCACACAGATGCCCTATCCTTGCAGGCACAGACACGGGCAGCACTGGCTCAGCAGCCCCTGTTTGCATTGCACACAGCAGGGGGAGCACCTCCATGCTGTTGCTGTGGGGACATGAACCTGAGGGAGCACAAATGCCATCAGCCCCTGGGGCCAGCAAGGGCTGGGGGACACCAGGAAAACCACTCAGCTTTGTCCTGGCCTCTGCAGTCATCCAGAAAGTTTGTTCCTATGAGCTGGGAGTTTCCTGTCCCACTGCAGACTCTGTTGCTCAGAGCCAGGGCTGCCTGACAGCCACTCCCAAACTGCCCTGAGCATTTCCTTTGCTTCACCATTGCTTTATTTGCTTTTCCTTGAAAGAAATTTCTTCCTCTTGCCTACCCCTGTTCCCTCCCTGCAAACACCCATCCCTGTTTGCCCTCTGGCCCCACTCCCCATTGCAGTTCCTGACTTGGCACCATGGGAATGTCCCTTGGGCAGCAGGATCATCCTACAAGTGCTGCAGGAATTGTCTGCAGGCTCCTGCAGTGCCTCCTGCTGCTCCCTTGCCAGAGGCACCCCAGGCCAGGGGGGCACATCTGGGCTGCTGTGTCTGGCTCTGGGACTCCCTGTTCTGGGCAGTAAGGAGAAGCTGCAGAGACTCTGCAGGACTGACAGGATGGACTTTGGGGCTGGCAGGAGAATCTGAGGGACCTGGGCTGCTGGAGCTTCTGAAGAGGAGGCCCAGGGCTCATTGTGCAACTGCTCCAAGGGTGGTTTCAGAGAATCCCCAAATCAGCAAGGTTGGAAAAGACCTTGGAGATCATCAAGTCCAACCTGTGCCCTGACACTGCCTTTTCTCCCCTGAGCCTCCTCTTCTCCAGGATAAACAACGCCAGCTCCCTCAGCCACTCCTCACAGGAGTTGTTTTCCAGACCCCTCACCAGCCTTGTTGCCCTTCTCTGAACACACTCCAGCCCCTCCATGTCCTTCCTAATTTGGGGGACCCAGAACTGGACACAGCACTCGAGGTGCTGCCCAACCAGTGCCAAGCACAGGGGAAGAATCCCTGCCCTGCTCCTGCTGGCCACACCATTCCTGATCCAGGCCAGGAGCCATTGGTCTTCTTGGCCACCTGGGCACACTGCTGGCTCATGTCCAGCCTGCTGTCCATCAGTCCCTGCAGGTCCCTTTCTGCCTGGCTGCTGTCCAGCCACTCTATCCCCAGTCTGTAACACTGCAGGGGTTGTTGTGGCCAAAGTGCAGGACCCAGCACTTGAACTTTTTAAACCTCACCTTGTTGGGTTTGGGCCCTGGATCCAGCCTGTCCAGAGCCCTGTGCAGAGCCATCCTACCCTCCAGCAGATCAACACTCCCAGTCATCTTGGTGTCACCACAGTTCCATGAGACCCCCGAGTGTCCCAATGGTCTCCAGGATTCCATGAGGCCTCCCAGTGTCACAATGTTCCTGTGGTTCCATGGGATCCCTTGGTGTCACAATGTCACTGTTTCCCCCAAGGCCCCCAGTGTCACAATGGATCCTTGATTCCATGAGGTCTGGCAATGCAGCAATGCTCTCCTTGGTTCCACAGTGTAACAATGGCCTCTTGGTCCCAAAGGCCACCACGGTGTCAAACATGTTTCCTTCATTCCAGGAGTCCCTGAGGAGCAGTACTGGCCCCTTGGTTCCATGGGGTCCTGCAGTGTCACAATGGCTCCATCATGACACCAGGTCATGGGGCTGACAGCAAGGCCAGGCACACACAAGCAATTGCTGAGCATGGCCTGCGCTGGCCAGGCCTGACTGTGACAAAGGCAGAGCTCAGCTGCCTTTGGGGGCTGCAGCAACACTCCAGAGCCCAAAGAACCTCCATGGCTGTGCTGGAGACCAAGGCTGCAGCAGGGAAATGCAGGACTGCTGTGCGATGGGGAGGACATTGAATTCCAGCACACACCTCAGCTCTCTGATGATCCTGGCACCATGCTGGGCCCTGTTTCAGACTGGAGAAGAGCAGATGTTGGTGGGACAGAAGCCCTGCAGGGCTGTCAGGGACGTGCAGCTTGCAAGGTGCTCTGCTCTCCCTCAGGTGCTTTGGAGAGATCCAATCCGAGCTGGGCACCTCAGGGCACAAGTGGCACTGCCTGTTCACGGGCACACAGCTGATGTCTGCCTGGAAAGGGGCACAGGTTTTAATCCCTGTTAGTTTCATAATGTACAAGTAAATCTTTATTATCTAAGTAATTTGAGTCCTTGTAAGAAATGGCAGTTTTCCCACTAGGAACGGGAATTTCCTGGAGGTGCACTGAGGAGGAAAAATAGTGATCTTGCCTTTGACTGATGTCACCAATATTCTGTTTATTATTTCCTCTCCCTCTTCCTTCAGGCGTTTTCAGTTCTCCTGATTAAATGGCCATGTCTAAGGGCATCTCTTCACTATACCAGCTGGATCCTATCTATGTCCTTCTCCTCCCAGAGTTCCTCCTCCAGATGCTCTCTGGTCATTCAAGTGCCTCTCAACCAACTGATTTCATGCTTTGAGTTTGAGGGAGTTGCCCAATCTTTCTGTAGTTAAAATAAATATCACATTAGTCAACATCTTACTTCTGTTTATATCTATCACAGAATTACCCATACTCATGTCTTTGTCTAAAACTGTTCCTGTACAGAAATTCTCTGGGGGATAGGGGACATGTCAGATGCTGTTGGAACTTTCCAGAGAGCTGAGGGAAGAGCTGTGATGGTTATTAATCTGTTCAAATGTTCAACTCGTGTTTGTTGGCAAGAAACCTTTCTGTGCCTCTGATTGTCACCAGGTTCTGAGCCCAAGGGAAACAAACCTCATGAGTTGTGTTTCCCACTGCAGGAGCACTTGGACCTTGGCTCTGCACAGGAGAGCTCTTCATCCCCTTTCTCTCTTTTCCTCCCTCTGGGCATGGAGGGAGCTCCTGACTTCAGTGTGTGACTCGTGTGTGCAAAGAGCAAATCTGGGCAGAATCGGGTCAGGGAGGGTTTGGGGGGACGTTGGGATCTGTGCTGGGTACAGAAGGTGTTTTCCATTGCTCTGAGACTGTCTGCTGTGGAAAGTGGATTTAATATCCAGCAGAAGAATGACTTTTTCATTTGATGGAGCTGAGCCTTCCCTTGGCTTTGTTGGCTGAAAATAAATGAACATCCCTCTGTGTCTTGGGCAGCTCGTTCTCCAAGGCGAGCAGGTGGAAGTTGGAGCCAAGGAGCTGAAAGCTGCAGGTGCAGCCTGGGCTGGAGCAAGCTCAGATTTGCACAAGGCTGCTCTGAGTGCCAGGGCTTGGATGGGGGAAATGGTGGGGTGGGGGTAGGGACAGAGTCTGATTGATTGTCAGCCATGAAGGGTCTTGATTTTCATATCTATTCAAACTGCGTGTGGAGGTACTTGGATTTAGTGTCAGTTGGAGATTGCACATATCAATTTATGAACAGGAAAACAAAACTAAACAAGACCTAAAATATCTATTCTCACTGTCTTTTTTAATATCATGTATTCAGTTTGAATACACTACTGAGATCTACTTAACCACAAATTATTTGAAAATTAAAATCAAATTGTTCCCAGAGGCTTGGCTTTTTAAGGTGTTCTGAATGTAAATGAGCCCTGAGACACTGAATTCCTGCACTGTAGAGCTGAAGGCTGAACAAGCATCTGGAGCAGGAAAATTCAGCAGCAGCCTCCAAGTTGCTGAGATGTCAGCAGCCTCCACTGAGGCCATCCCTGCCCAGAGACCGTGGGGGAATGGGCAGACAAGGAGAGTGTCCCTGGAGCTGGGGCAGCAACACTCAGAGGCACCAGCAGCTCCAGCTGGGCAATGGAGTGTGGAATGTGGCTGGGAAAGCCCTACCTGGGCTGGGCCAAGCAGGACGCACAAGCCCTGACCCCCATCCCCCAAACAACTCTCTCAAGGAGACATTTAAAAGGAATTACAGTTGTTTGTGTACTCTGAGTTGAATTCATTGAAGAAATACCTAGAAGAGATTCTCAGGAGCTCAAAACAACCAAACAGCCTGTACTGGCAATTTTAGAAAATCAGAGAAACTTTGGCAAAAGGTTTTATTATGACATTGTAGTGGTTTTGTTTTGTTAATTTAAGATTCGTCTAATTTTGAGATTTTTTAATTAATGAACTGATGAGTGCAGCAGGCTTTAGTCAGTAAATTATTTATGTATTTATTTTGTTGTGAGATAGGATTGCAAGAAAGTTAAAGTAGGCTTAAAATTTTAAAAGGGTTTAAAGAAAATTTTATTAAAAATAAATAAAAGAAAAAAGGAAGTAAGAATTGAAATAAATACTTTTGAACACTTTTTTTTCCCTTTAAAACTTTTTTTTTTTTTTTCTGATAATGTAACGAAAGTAAAAATTTCTAGTTAGTTTACTATTTCTAGGATAGTATTTTTTAAGTTTACTTAGGGAAAGCAGCTTTTGTTGTTAAGGTTATGGAGATTTTTTACAAGAGGAAAATAATTTTTTTGATGGTTCTTAATTTTATCATGGATAACAGTTGTCTGAGGGACTTTGTTATTATGAAGATTATTTTATTGCTGGAAGTTTTTTACAGGTTTTTAATGGGCCATGTTGGCTTATGTGGTACTGTTTAAAAGATGAGTGGTTTAAAGGTAAGAGTTTTTATTATTTACTTATAGTTTTTTTTATGTCTTAGATTAGAGATCTTCTCTTAGGGATACTGGATTACTTTTTATGTTTCTGTTTAAAATTTTGATGAAATTAAAGTTATTTTAACATTTGTTTATTTTAGTATGCAGGTTTTTGTTCGATATTATTTTGAATATTTTAATTTTTTTATAGTCTTATGTGTTATAAAGAATAAAAGGGTTTTTTAAAGTTTATAAGAGGATTTTAGTTTTAGGAATTCAGGGGTTTTTTTTCTTTTTAATTTGGGATTTAGCTTCTTCTTTCCTGATTTTGATGGTTTTACATTGTTTATTTACATGCTTGTATTTGAATTATTGAAAAGATTAACACCTGACCTGCCAGTAACTTGTGGTGGAAGTTGTGGTTGGGTTGTGTTAGCATTGGTTTTATGGTTGGTTTTGGGGGTTTTTTGCATTTAATTTTAGTTGTAGGCTTATTTTGTGTGGGTTGTAGGTTGTAGCTGCTTTTGGTTTGAGTTGTGTTGGGGAGAGGGCACTTGATGGCAAGATTTTAATTGCTGTGGCTAGCTTTGTTCTGGTTGGGGTTTTGTAGCCTCTTTTATTTTACTGTTTGGTAGTTGTTGGGGTTCAGTTTGGTTAGAATGGGGCTGATGGGGGAGGTGGCCTGGAGAGGGGGAAAGGGGCTCGGCCCATGGCAGGGTTGCTGGGTTTGGTTTGGTTTGGTTTGGTTTGGTTTGGTTTGGTTTGGTTTGGGTTGGGTTGGGTTGGTTTGGGTTGGTTTGGGTTGGTTTGGGTTGGTTTGGTTTGGTTGAGATGGGGGCAAGGGCCAGTGCCTTCTGCTTCTTTGTTGACTGGAAAAGAAAGAGGAGGTTCCTGGGTTTTTCATCTTTAACATATGTATTTAACAGAGGCGTGTTGAGTATCTCAGTGGTTTAACAGATTGTCAGTTACACAAAAAGTTCTGTATTACTTTTTAAAATTCTTCTCTTGTCAAACTATAACAGACATTCAAACAAAAAACACACTTCTCAAAGCATTGACTTGGCCCATTCAATTTCACAAACCCTAAGTCTGTTGAATTTAATGTTAATCAAAATTTACAGGAGCACAGAAACAGGAGAAGAAGACACAGTAGAGAGAAAGACAAAAAAGATACAGAGAAGGACACACAGACCTACCAACTCCTGGATTCCAGCACTGTTCAGATCGAAATTCCAAGAGGAGGTAGGGTCAAGATATGTGCTTGCCTTGGGGTCAGCTTTAAACTGGCCCTTGGTCTTCCTGGGCCCTTTCCCTAGCTGGGACCTGGGCTCATTTGGTCCCTCAGGAGCTGGGCTGGGGGCTGCAGAGGTGGCTGTGGAGCATTGCCTGTGCTGTGCCGGGGACTGGCAGACACTGCTGGGCTGGGATGGAGGCTCTGGGGGGATTGGGGTTCCAGGGCAAGGAAGTGCTGGGGTTTCTGGGCAGGGCAAGGCTGGACCTACCCCTTCCTCCCCCACCCACAAAATGTTTTGAGCCAACAATCGCCTTGAGACTGTCACAATAGGGAATGTTGGAAGTGAAACTCCAATTCTGGCCATGGGCACGTGGATGAGGAGAACAGTTCTTTTCCATAGGAAGGAAAGCACAGAGCCCCAGTGTTTGGAGAGCCTCACTAGGCCAAGGCCATCATGACTTGTCAGGAAAGGCAGACTTTGTCTGGGAGCAGTCTTTGGATGAAGGGAAGTTTTGAGGTGGAATCCAGTGTCGACCATGGGCATCTGGAGAAGCAGGAGAGTTCTTTCCAATAGGAAGAAGAACACAGAGCCTACCCCCGGGTTTTGGGGACAGGTGAGAGGTGATTCTTGTGAAACCATTGCCAGCCAGACTTGTCCTGGCAATATTCCTATGGGAACAATCTCTGGATATAAGGAAATTTGGAGGTGAAATCCCAATTCTGGCTATGGATGCCTGGAGGAGAAGGAGAGTTATTTTCCATTGGGAAGGAAAGCATGGAGCCCCAGCATTTCAGCAGCAGATGAGAAGAGACCCTTCACATGCCAAGGTCAGCTGGACCAGTCAGGCAGCCAACGAGAGGCCAAAACAGGCAGACCTGTTTCATGTTCCCTTGCTTTTATGAGGCCTTGCAGTATCACCATGGTCCCCTTGGTTCTATGGGGCCCCGCAGCGTCATAATGGTGCTTTGATTCCATGAGGCCCAGCAATGTCACAGTGCTCTCCATGATTCCATGAGGCTCCACAGTGTCACAATGGTCCCTTGGTCTCACAGGGCCCCCCAGTGTCACAATGATCCCTTGGTCTCACAGGGCACCACAGTGTCACAATGGTCCCTTGGTCTCACAGGACCCCATAGTGTCACAATGGTCCCTTGGTTCCATGGACCCTGTGCTGCTGCATTCCCCCCTCCCCTTCTCAGGCTGCCCTGCCAGCTGAGAAATGCTCCTTGGGTCTCGGCCTTGGCCAACAGCCCCTAGGCTCAGCTCCTCTGCAGCTCATCACAAACACTGTCTGCTCCAGGCACTGCTGCTGCCCAGCCAGCTCCTGGTTCCTTTAGGAGCAGCCCTGGGAACTGTTTTTGTTCCCTCCGTGGCATAACATCCCTGTTCTCACACTGCCAAAGAAAACTGTTGGTGCCAAGGGCAGCCAGAATGAACCATTGCTGGGACTGAAGCCCCTCTCTTGGGGCCCTACAAACAGCGCTCCAAAAGGAGCCCTTGGGGCTCTCCTGGGCCAGCAACTCCCTCTGAGTGGGGCCTCTGCCAGCCGGGAACTCTCCCGTGTGCTGCACTCGGGGATCCTGAATAACCACAGAGCCTGGGCCAATCCCCCCACTCCTCCCTTCAGGCTCAACCCTTCACCTGCTGGGGAGATGCCGAAGGATCCACAGTGAGCATTTCCTGCCCTCAGGAGAATTTCTCACAGGTTCCTTGCACTGACGCTTTGTGTCTGTGTGCACACAGCAGTGCCTGTGCTGGGGAAATGTGGCAGAAATGCTGCTCTCTGTGGGGTTTGAGTGCCTTGCCTTCAGTGCCTGGCTGACCTTGATTTCCTGAGAACTGGTACTCACCTGCCTTCAAACATTGGGGTTCTGTGCTTTCCTTCCTATGGAAAAGGACCCTCCCTCCTGCCCAGGCACCCATGGCCAAAACTGGCACTTTTCCTCCAAAATTCCCTGTATGCAAGGGTTTCTCCCAGAAAAAAAGCAGCTAGGACAGACTGCTCTGGCTGGCCTTGGCCTCTGGTGGTCACCTCTGTTCTGCCTTGAAACACTGGGGGCCTTTCCTTCCCATGGAAAAGAACCATCCTTCTTCTCCAGGTGCCCATGGCCAAAATTGGGGTTCCACCTCCAGAAGTCCTATATCCAAAGATTGCTCCTACACAAAAGCTGCCATTAAAGACAGATCTGGCTGGCCTTGGCCTCCTTAGGGCTGGCTCTCACCTGCCTTTCAAACACAGGGGCTCTGTGCTTTCCTTTCTGTGGAGATATTAGTGACACTGTGGGGGTCTTGTGGAACCAACAACATCTCTGTGGCTCTTTTGGGCCACATGGTCCCAAGGGGCCAGTGTGAAGCAGCAGAGCTTTGTGGAACCAAGAGGCCATTGCTGCATTTCAGGGCATTGTGGAGCCAAAGGGCCGCTGTGACCCTGCAGGGCCTCATGGAAGAACAGGGACATTGTGATGCTTCAGAAACAAGGAGAGCATTGTGACACTGCAGAGTGCCATGTAACGAAGGCAACATGGAACAGATCTGGCTGGCTTGGCCTCCTAGGGGCCACTTGACAGGTCCAGCTGATCTTGGAATGTTGAGGGCTGCCTCTCATCAGCCCCTGGACAACTGAGGCTCCATGTTTTCCTTCCTAAGAAAAAGAACCATCCCTCTTTCCAGGTGCCCACAGCCAAAACTGATACTCCCCCTGAAAAATTCCCTATATGCAAGGGTTGTCCCAGACAAAAGCTGCCAGGACAGAGAGCTCTGGCTGTCCTTAGCCTCTGGTGGTCACCCCTCATCTCAAGGATGCCCTGAGGAAAGTATTTGAACAGGCTTGACTGCTGGAACATCAATGAGTTTCACATTCTTAGATGTTCTTTTGATCATACGTGTCTTTATTTCTCATTGTGTATTATGCCAGAAATAATATTTTCAGCTAAAAAATATTCTTACTACTTTACCAGTGTTATCTGACACAAAACAACCCCTCTGCATCTGGATCCTGGTCACCTGTATAAGCAAACACAAGAAACAATCCAGCAGGAATTATTTGTCCCTGTTCCCATCTGTCACATCTCCTCTGGAGCTGGAGGTGCAACTCCAGCACTTGGGAGGGCTCAGGAGGTCAAAAGCTCAGCTCCCACACAGAGAACTTGAAGCACTGGAGGTACCTTTCTTGGCCCCTGCATGCTCAGCCAGGCTGAGATGGACACTGATGGTTTCTGGGCCAGGCTGTATGAGCCCAGCCCAGCTCCCTGCAAGCTCTGCCAGCTGCCCTGAGCTCTGGGCAGCACCAAGGGCCTCTCCCCAGCCCAGCCCAGCCGGCTCTGGCCCCACAGCTCTGCTCAGGCCAGGCTGCTCTGGGCACTGGATCCACAGCCTCAGCCTCTGGCAAGGGCACAGCAGCTGCAGCTGCCACAGGACTCAGCCCCAGCCATGGGGGAAAGGTGCTTGGCCAAGGCCAAAGGAGGCTCCCTGGCTGCCCTGCAATGTCACAATTAACTTCTGGTTCCACGAGTCCCACATTGTTCTATGAATCCTTAGTTCCATGGGGCCCTGTAGTGTCACAATTTTCTCCTTGTTTCAGGGTGCTACAAAGTGCCACAGTTGCCCTTTGACCCAAGGTCACTATGTGACTTTGGCATCACACAGTGTCACAATGGACTCCTTGGTTCCATGAGGTCTTGTAGTGTCACGATGGACTCCTTGGTTCCATGGGGATGCAAAATGCCCCAATGGCCCTTTGGCTTCACAAGGCCTCAAAGTGTAAAAATGACCTCCATGGTTTCCCAAGGCCGTGCTGTTTCACAATGGACCTATGACTCCATGATGCCCCAGAATGTCACAATGGCCTCCTTGGTTCTGCACTTTAAGGATGCCCCCTTGGTCCCTTGGAGCTCCACAGTGACACTATTGTGCCCTTGGTTCCATGAGCCCCTGCAATGCCAGAATGGTCCTTTGGTTCCACATGGCCCCATGTGTCACAATGATCTCCTTGCTACCATGATGCCCCGTAGCACAGCGATGGTCTCCTTGTTCCATGATGCCCAGTAGCACACTAATGGCCTCCTTGGTTCCACAGTGTCAGGATGGCCCCTTTGTCCCATGGAGCCCCACAGTGTCACTATGGTCCCCTTGATTCCATGAGGTCCTGCTGTGTAACAATGGTCCCTTGGTTACAACGGGTTCTGAAGGATCATAGTGGTCTCCGTGTTTCCATGAGGCCCTGCAGTATCCCAATGGACCCTTGGTTCCAAGGGGCCCACAGTGTCACAAGGCTGCCTAAGTTCAACGAGGCCCTGCAGTGTCATAGTGGCCCCTTGGTTGCATGAGGCAGAGCAGAATCAGAATGGCCTCTTGGTTCCATGAAGCACCACAGTGTCACCATGGTCCCATTGGCTCCAAAGGGCTCCACAGAGTAACAATGGAACCACGCAGTATGTTTCCCAGACCCAAGCTGGCATCAGAGACAAGACAGGCTAGTTTGACAGTGGCAAGTACCTCTTGCAATCTGCCATGCAGAACTGGGGCAGGTGAGCTTTGTTTGCCAAGGAAAAGGGCCGAGGATTGTGTTCGGGAGCCTATGGCTATGAGTGGCCGGCTGGCTCCTGAAATTCCACGATACGCAGGATGGTTCCCAGACCCAAGCTGGCATCAGAGTCCAGTCGTGCTGGTTTGACAGTGCCAAGTGGCTCCTGCAATCTGCCATCCAGAAGAGGGGCACATGAGTTTTTTTTACAGGGAAAAGACCCGAGGTTTTTGTTCGGGGCCTGTGACTAGGAGTAGCCTGGTGGCTCCTGAAATTTAATGATACACAGGATGTTTCCCAGACACCAGCTGGCACCAGTGCCAAGTCAGGCTGGATTGACAGTGCCATGCAGCTCCTGCAATCTGCCATCCAGAAGCAGGGCAGGTGAGTTTTGTTTGTCAGGGAAAAGGGCCGAGGATTGTGTAATGGAGCCTGTGGCTATGAGTGGCCGGCTGGCTCCTGAAATTCCACGATACACAGGATGTTTCCCAGACCCAACCTGGCACCTGTGCCAAGTCGGGCTGGTTTGACAGTGCCAAGTGGCTCCTGCAATCTGCCATCCAGAACTGGGGAAGGTGAGTTTTGTTTGCAAGAGACAAGGGCCGAGGTTTGTGTTCAGGGGCCTGTGGCCGAGAGTGGCCAGCTGGCTCCTGAAATTCTTCGATATGTGGGATGGTTCCCAGACCCAAGCTGGCACCAGTGCCGAGTCGGGCTGATTTGACAGTGCCCAGTGGCTCCTGCAATCTGCCATCCAGAAGCGGGGCAGGTGAGTTTTGTTTGCCAGGGAAAAGGGCCAAGGTTTCTGTTCGGGGGCCTGAGCCCGGGAGTGGCCATCTCTGTTCTGAAATTCCATGATACGCATGATGGTTCCCAGACCCAAGTTGGCATAAGAGACAAGTCGCGCTGGTTTGACAGTGCCAAGTTGCTCTTGCGATCTGCCATACAGAAGCGGGGCACGTGAGTTTTGTTTGCCCGGGAAAAGGGCATAGGTTTGTGTTTGTGGGCCTGTAGCTAGGAGTGGCCGGCTGGCTCCTGAAATTCCACTATACCCAGGATGGATCCCAGACCCAAGGTGGCACCAGTGCCATCTCAGGCTGGTTTGACAATGGTAGGTGGCTCCTGAAATCTGCCATCCAGAAGCAGGGCAGGTGAGTTATGTTTGCCAGGGTAAAGGGCCAAAGTTTTTTTCGGGGGCCTAAAGTCCGGCTGTGGCCGGCTGGCTCCTCAAATTCCCCAATACGCAGGATGGTTCCCAGACCTAAGCTGGCATCAGTGCCATCTCAGGCTGGTTTCACAATGCCTTGTAGCTCCTGAAATCTGCCATCCAGAACCAGGGCAGCTGAGTTTTTTTTTGTGAGGGAAAAGGGCTGAGAATTGTGTTTGGGGGCCTGTGGCTGGGAGTGGCCATCTTGCTCCTGAAATTCCACGATACGCATGATGTTTCCCACACCCAATCTGGCGCCAGTGCCAAGTCGGGCTGCTTTGGAAGTGCCAAGTGCCTCCTGCAATCTGCCATGATGAACCAGGTCAGGTAAGTTTTGTTTGCCATGGAAAAATGCTGAAGTTTTTGTTCAGGGCCCGGAGGCCGAGAGTGGCCAACTGGCTCCTGAAATTCCACAATATGCAGGATGGTTCCCAGACCCAAGGTGGCACCAGTGCCAAGTCGGGCTGGTTTGATCGTGCCAAGAGGCTCCTCCAATCTGTCATAGTGATGCGCGGCAGGTGAGTTTTGTTTGCCAGGGAAAAGGGCCGAGGTTTTTGTTTGGGGGCCTTTGACCTGGAGTGGCGGGCTTGTTCCTGAAATTCCACGATACGCAGGATGTTTCCCTGACCCAAGCTGGCATCAGTGCCAAGTCGGACTGGTTTGGCAGTGCCAAGTGTCTCCTGCATTACTGTGTTTAAAGACATCTTGTGTCCTAATGTTCTCACAGAAGACTGTAAAAACCTGTCTATTTTTGTGGGTTTGTTTTAACCATTTAGCTGTACCTTCTACTTCTCTCCACTGTCTGAGAACATTGATGATAAGGTTGGATGACCTCATGTAAACTTCTAGAAGTAAAGAAAGAGAAGCCAGTAAAGAAAGGCAAATTTGTTAATTGCAGGTGGAAAGAGGGAGGCCAACAAAAGAAAACAAAAGAACAATAATAATGAAATGCTCCCCTGTCTTCTGTGAAAAGTAAAGGCACTGACAAGAAAGAACAAGTGCAAAATTCTCACTAGAGAAACACACTTGATCTGACTAAAGTATTTTGCGGTACATTTCTTGCTGTTTTCTCATGCCAAACATATTAACCATTGAAGGTGTCCCTTTTCTCTTTCTGGAATACAGCTAGGAAGATGGCTGTGTCATTGCTGACAAGCTGCTATTCTCAGAGGTGTCCAGCTGAAAGTCCTAGATCAATTGATTTGCTCTGTCACTTTGATATGGCATGACTTACAGTTTCAGCACCTGAACTTGCCAGCCCTACAATTCTTTGCCCCTTGAATGGTTAGATAGGCTCCTTGGCAACTGGCATTTGTAAGGACATGAAACTATGCACAATTTGCACCATGATGCCAAATGAGTCACGCCGGTAGATGAACTAGGGCATGCAAGGCAGAGAGAGGGAAATGAGAGCACAAGAAGCGAGTACACAAGAAGAGAGTACAATCTCCTTTTTTCTGAAACACTGTAGAGATCAAAGTGAACACAAATCCTCCTAGGGGTAGTTCTTGCAAAAGACTAAGAGTTCTTTTTGTGTTCACAGGCCTGGAATATTTGGCTTTGGATCACGGCAAAATGCAGATGACAAAATGAGGCCTTGAAGTCACATCCAGTATCAAGCAGTATGAAAGAGGAAAGCAGCTGAGAGCGTCAACCCTGCTAAGTAGTCTCAGTATTCTTCTTGACATTAGCAGAAATTTGAAATGAGTCTCTGAAAATGACAAAGGAGGCAGAAGAAAAGGGAGCGATGACTCCTCTGGCATAGTGTTTCCTAACAGGGATCTTCAAAATGTTAAGGTTGTATCATCCTTTCAACTGGAGGAAGGTATGAAAACAACAGGAAGGAAATGGCATCAAATGCTAGAAAGACTCTGGGCAGTGTACTTCTAGACAGAAAGGCCACTGATGGAAAAAAAACTAAACTGGCACTAATGCAGCAGCATTGTACTAAAGCCAGAAATGTCCAACGCTTCACTCTCTGCCATTCCATTCAGATGCACACAGCAGCTCTGCACCATTGCTACTGATCATCTCCTTGGCAAACTGAGAGTGAGGGTCCGTGGTGATGCAGAGTCCCCAGGCAGATTCAAAGGAGAGCTTCTTTCTTGCAAAAACCAGGCTTTTGAAACACTCAGGCCTTTATCAGTTCTATAGCTTTAAGCCATAACAAACACAATTCAACCAACAACCACGCACCACACTGTGAAGACACGACAGTTCTAGAACTTGTTGATCTACCTCTAATTCAGCTGCCTCACCTTCCCACAGTCCTTTCAGCCCAAGGCCTTCCTTTTGTAAGCTTCTAGCTATATGCAGCAGCAAACCACTACTTTCTTCTGTGCCAAGACTTTAGGTAGACGATTTGCATCTGCCCTTCCAGTGAAAGCTAATGGGGAGAGAAAAGCCTCTCAGAGATGTTCAGTCATTCCATTTTCGAGACAGGCCAAATCAAAAGAAAAGCAAGCTATGGGATTGTGTACTTGCTCTAACAAAACACCTGCTGCCCTCTGACAATCAACTAGCAGAAAACCAGAAAAACTGAGACTTGAAGCAAACAACCCTTGGAAGGGAATAATGATGCGATCAATAGAGACAACGCTTTTCCAGGCTACCGAGATATTGGAAATGTCAGCAAAGGCTAGAGAGCAACGGCTGAACGAATGGGGAAAGGGTAAAAGAATCCCAAGAAAAACATGACCAAAGATTAAAAGAATTCCAAGAAAAACATAGGCAACTAACCTGTTGAAGCCTTCAGGAAATCAGTGGCTGCTGAGTTACATAGGCCATTCAAGTTAATTGACCCGTGCACCTTCCACTCCTTTTTCGGCACCTTTCGGCACCTTAGGGTTAACTGAGACCATGGAATCACAATTCCTTGGATTCTGTTCTTAACTTTAGGAGAGAAGTACAGCAGCTGAAGTACCTGTTACTGATGTGATACCCAGGAACACCGAGTTGACCCATTTCATTCTTGGCCAATCACAACTAGCAAGACTAAGAGGATAAGGCTGGCTTATTTTCATGACACTTTTCTTGTTTTAAAGCCTGCTCTGATTCCGGTGAAACTTTTTCATTAGCTTCTCTCTAAATGGAGAAAGTCCAGTTCAATGTGCCGCCCTACTGCTGCAAGTATACCATTTGATTTGTCGAGCCAAAAATTTGAATTGGAAGGTACGGAGCCCCCTGGAGCTAAGAGGCGCTCCTGGGCATCTTTCGGCAGAAGCCGTGCTCTGGAGAGCACTGTGAGCGGCACAATCGTCTTTGCGTTAAGAAGCCGCTTCTACACCTCCGCGAGCCGGAGAGAGTGGCAGCTTTGGAAGGGTGAAGAAGGAAGCTGCACAACACTGGGATTGTGTGCGCAGCTTGCCAACTGATAGAAAACAGTACCTTTCCACTCTCCTGACATTTCCAATCACATGAAAATTCGATTGCAAGCTGTTTTGGACAACTTTCTTTTTCTTCCTTCCAAACACTTGGCAGACCTCCGTGCAACATCTAGAAGACGATGGGAGATGTTTTCTGTGCTGGCACAGTTTCTCCTTGCCAGACATAGTGGAAAAGCTTTCTGCAAAGATGCAGAGTTCAAAAGACGCTAAAGATGAAGGTACGATGGTCTCCGGAGCTAAGTGCCGCTCCCGGGCGTCTTTCGGCAGAAGCCGCGCTGCGGAGAGCACTGTGAGCGGCACAATCGTCTTTGCGCGAGGAAGCCACTTCTTGGCCTCCAGGAGCCGGAGAGAGTGGCAGCTTCGGAAAAGCGAAGAAGGAAGCTGTACAACACTGGGATCTGTGCGCAGCTTGCCAACTGATAGAAAACAGTACGTTACCACTGAGACAGAGGAAAGATCCATTCTGAATTTGGTCAAGTGTCTAAGAAAGGTGAATAGTCTGTGAGGGCAAAGCTGGAGTATAAACTCGCATGCTGAGATAGCAAGACGACAGAGAAAGAAAAACAGAAAGACCCCAAGGTCGATTTGCCCCCGACTTAGAAATTAGTTTGATAAAGGAGAACTGGTGCTAAATGTCACGCAGAATGAATATGTATGAACTTATTGTGAAACTGTATGCATATGCATTTGGAAGGGGGATAAAAGAAGACCCGAGGTCTTCAGAGGTAGGCATGCCTTGTTGGGGGACTTGCGTCCGGCGCACATTGTAATAAAAGCATACCGGGCTTTACAACTTTTACAAAGTTGTGAGGTTTCTTCTTTTCTCCGCAAAACATTATGGCACCCCAGGTGGGAAGTTCTCTGTCCCCGCAGGGGCAGGGGGGACAGACGGACCTCCAAGGCGCGCCCTAGGATTCTTTTCTTGGTGGGGCTCCGCTCATCTCAACTTGCCTCCTGCGAGGACAGACAACGACCTGCTGGCCTGCGGAGGAAGATACGGTATGTACTGAGGGGCCCCTGGGGGAGGGAAAGGAGAGCAAGAGAGTAAACCACCCAGAGACGTCTGGGTTCAGCTGATGGAGCAGCTGTATGAGAGACGGGGTTCATCGTTCTGATAGAGCAGACCGCAAGCGGTTCTGGGGGTGAGCTTGGTGAACCCGTGTATGTGTGTATTGGGGGTTCATTGTTCTGATGGAGCAGAACCGCTGAGCCAGTGTGTGTTTTGTTTGTGTGTGTGTGTGATGTCCGGACACTGTGTTGCTGTATGGTTAATGTGTGCATTGTGTGGTCAGTGCACTGTGTTTTTAATCGTGCAAGTGTATAAGTGTATGGTGTATAAAAGAGAATAAATTTACAGTGCCCTACATTGCGGACAGGGTGAGTTCTACCTGTGTTTGAAGCAGCCGAGTGAGGCCTGAGGCACCGGCTGCAGCAGGCTGTGGGGGCAGGGAGAGAAGTGCCCGTGGAGAAGCGAGTGGAGGAATGTCAGTGATGGTATTTATTGTGTTTAAATGTAGTGATTTGTGTAAATTTCGTACATTTTAACCGTGAGTATGAACTTAGAGAGTTCCTTTGCCTTGGATGTTTGGATTTGATCTCTAGGCTGTGTGCTGTTATTTTGATTCTGTCCGGAAAAAGCTGATGTGAGTAAATGCTGAATTATGGTATGCTGTGTTGTGTTGAGAAAAGTGAGCACTTTGAGAGTTATGCCCTTTCCCAGTGATTTTGTGTGGTGATTGTCTTCCGCTGCATTGTGGTAATTTGATTCTCAGACTGTATAGTAGTGTTTGTGGAGATTTTAAGATTTTGTTGCAACAAGAGTGGCATTTTACATAAGAGAACTATAGTACGGTGATTTGTGCTTAACTACGATAAAGCGAGTTAAAGAAATTCCAAGAATTCTCCCCCTGACAGCAATTCAAGCCTTGTCTCTAGTGAAATTGAGATAAAGGGGGGGTGCGGGTGCGTGTGTCTGTGTCTGTGGGCATATCAGAGTTTCGGCTGTGACTAGCACAGCGTTTTTGCAAAGCAGTAAAACAAGTGTAAGTAGGCACAGTGCTTAATTAGATTGTGCAAGAAGAGAACTAGAAAAGACTGATATTTTGTTTGATCAGAACATAGTGTCTATGTCACGTTTTTGATTAGCATGCTGTGTGAGGTGACAGTGGCTGTCCCCTGGGCACAGGAACAGCTCTGGTTGCCCCATCTCCCCAGGGAACACGGGAATGACCTGTGGGCAAAAGCTGGATGTGCAGGTATTATTGCAGTGCGGTGTTTATGAGAAACACTGGTATTGCTGTTTTGCATTCAGGGCACATACGCCGAGTGTAAATTAGAGGTTTCTGGTCAAGCGGATTCAGAACCTAAGGTCTTAGAGCTTGTGTGTAGGAGGAAAACTGAGAAACTACTGTGAAGGTCTGTGAAAAGAGGTTTGAGTGGAAGCGAGATAGGGCAAGGAGAAATAAATAATGAGAACTGACCAGAGCAAACAGGTTCCTAAATTAGCCCCTTTTGGGAGGGGCTCACCGGGAGGAGGTTGCCAGTAAGAGCAGCTCAGAAAATAAAAAGATTTATAATACTTCATTGCTGTTTGTACTGTTTTATAATAAGAAGATAAATGGGATAGGGTTTTTGTATGCTGAAATGTCTTTTTGTTTTAAGAAATCACCCAGAATGGCAAAGAGACTGTAAGATCAGACCGCCCTCTGGTCTTGGCCCTTGAAAAAGGAAAACAAGGCAAAGAGAAAGCAAATCAAACATGTTGTTCCGCATGCAGCATAAGATAGCAACGTATGCAATCAGGCAAGGATTATCATGCTGAAATGCAAAGCAATCACAGTTCACAAAGTGAGTACATATGATTTGCTAAAGGCTCCTCCCAAGGTAAGGGAGGAAGGTTAAAGATGACCTCCCCAAAAGGGAAGAATTTTTGCCAACGCAAGGGCCATATATTCAGTTTTAATAAAGCTTTAGTACCTGTGGAGAATGTTTATGTTGTAGTGTGGGGAATGAACAACTGGCCAGTCTGAGAAGGCATACTTGTGCAAACCTTTAAAGTAACACGTGTACTATGTGTACCTAAAAGCTTTTGTACAATTTGCTCAATTTGCTAAACATTCTCAAATGAGAAAGGTTACTCTGGAGGCAAATGATACAAAGAGGTTAGGCTTAACATTAACAGACACTGAAATTAAAGACATTAGTAAGGAGATATTGGAATAAGTAAACAAGAGTTTTCAAGGGTGTGGGCCTCTGCTGTACCAGGGAGAGTGAAAGATGCTCCCCCATGAGCTTCAAGCTTAAGGAAAGAACACAACTAGTGAGAACTGAGTAGTACCCTCAAAAGGAAGATAAGGAAGGAATCAGCCCAATAACTGATAGTACCGGATTAAGGGCTGTCAATAAGATAACACAGAATTTATACCCTGTGGTAGCAAATCCATATACCTTACTAACTTGTTTAACACCTGAGCTAACCTGGTTCACTGTTTTAGGCCTAAGAGATGCCTTCTTTTGCCTCCCTATCCACAAAGCCAGCCAGAAAATTTTTGCATTCAAACACGAGCTCACATAGTCCATGTGCCTGAAGGCTTCAAGATTCCCCACCCCGATTGGAGAACAGCTTGCAAAGACCCAGAGTCCCAGAGGCTGTTGCAGTACGTGGGCGATCTTCTAGTAGCCACTCGGACGAGGGAAGCAGGAGAAGTCTGGACAGTAAGCCTTTTGAATTTCCTAGGACTCCAAGGATGCAGAGTCTCAAAGAAAAAGGCACAGGTATTGAAACAGAAGGTAATCTACCCGGGGCAAGAAGTGAGTGCTGAGCAGCAGACTTTAAGGCAGGGAAGCCCTATGTCAGCTCCACCTTTGGGACTTCCAGAGGTGAGTAAACCATTCTTCCTATTTTCCCGTGAGAAACAGGGAATTGCCCTGGGAATACTGGCTCAGGACTTGGGTCCATACCGGAGGGCAGTTGCTTACCTCTCTAAACAGCTAGATTCAACAGCCAAAGGATGGCCAGGTTGCCTCGGAGCTGTAGCAGCAGTTGTGCTGAACATTCAATAGGCACGCAAGTTTACCCTGGGACAAAATTGACTGTGCTAGTGTCCCACACAGTATCTGCAGTGCTGGAAGTAAAGGGTGGCCACTGGCTTTCACCACAGAGATTTCTGAAATACCAGGCCATCATGGTAGAGCAAGATGATGTAGAGATTGTGGTGACTAATATTGTCAACCCAGCTTCTTTTCTCAGTGGAAACCAAGGGGAAGCAGTACACCATGATAGCCTGGAGACCATTGAAGCTACCTACTCCAGCTGCCCAGACTTAAAGGATATCCCTCTGGATGATGCAGAGACCTGGTTCACTGATGGGAGCAGCTATGTTACCAATGGGAAGCAACATGCTGGGTATGCAGAGACCACCTGCAGAGAGGTAATCGAGTCTGGACCCTTACCAACAAGTACCTCTGCGCAGAAGGCTGAGATAATTGCCCTGACCCGTGCCCTGGAAAGGGCAAAAGGGAGGAGAATAACCATCTACACAGAATCAAGGTATGCATTTGGAGTCATACATGAACATGGAGCCATCTGGAAGGAGAGGGGACTGCTGACCTCACAGAGAAAGAAGAGACAACCCAGCTGCTGGAAGCAGTTCAGCTGCCTGAAAAAGCATGTTAAGGCACACCAGAGAGTGAGCTTAAAATTGGAGGAAAGAAATGAGCTGGCAGATGGAGAGGCAAAGAAAGCAGCAAGGGGTGAGGTACAGATTTTCCTCGAAGGTAAGCCTTAATACAGTAATACTAATCAAAAGAGATGTATAACTGCAAGGGGTGGGCTACCATTGAAAGAGAGCTAGTAATCCCTTCCCATTTTCCTGGTTACTAGTGAAGGAAGAGCACTAGAAAGCACACTAGGGCCTAACTACTTAAAAGCCTTTTGTAGAGTGTGGTTCCTTTCTCGAAATGACCAAGGCTGCGAGTGATAACAGAGTGCATTGAAATGAAGTGTTGACTTTGAAGCAGTAATTTCCACAGGCTTTCTAGAACACACATCTGATTGAAAGAATCGTTGTATCGTTGTCAGGAATTTATATGCCACTATCACTCAGATAAGCCGACAATGGGATCCTTGCCTGCAGACTAACCTCAAAATACCCCCCGGCCAAAACTCGGTCAGACTGGGAGAGGCCATGGGCCTGTACAGCAGTGGCAAATGAACTTTTCAGAACTCCCATGGAAAGGGGAGTATCAGTATTTACTGGTATTGATAGATCCATTTCCAGGGTGGCCAGAAACATTTCCCACCAGAACTGTCAAAGCTCAAGAGGTGACCAGATTATTTTTACAAGAAATAATACCACGCTTCAGAGTTCCAGCCACGATATCCTCAGATAAAGAATCACATTTCATTTCCAAAATAGTGCAACAGATTAGTAGCCATCTGGGCATAGATTAGGACAAGGGGAATGTCCAGAATGTCCATCTACATGGTGGCATTAAGCAAACAGCTCAGAGAAATTGAGAAACATGTGGCTGGAACTCGGAGCAGGGAGTTAGATAGCCTGGGGATGATGTATATGTTAAATCTTTTACAGAGAAGACTTCGGAACCACAGTGGGAGAGACCACTGCAAGTACTGCTCACCACCTTCACTGCAATCAAAATCAAGGAGCAGAATGCCTGGATCCATCACCCTCTGGTGAAGAAGGCCCAGAAGCCCCTTCAGGAGTGACACCAGGAGACAATGAACTGAGACTAAAACTTACTCGGGCAAAATGAGTATATTGCGGTTGGGAGTAGTTCATACTTTAGTTTACAGAATTGTTTTGTATGTAATTATAACTGAAGTTTTAGAACTAGAGAGTACCTCTATCCAAAGCAATGCTGAATGGCCTTGGTCCCAGGCATTTAATCAGTATACTGGATCCATGGGAAAAGCTTCTGAGATAAAAGATTTAAACATATCTACTGTAGTAATCCACGAGAATCAGGTATGTGAGGAGCAAGAATAGCAGGAACACGAATTTTGGACACTTAAGGAATCTGAGGAGAAGAAATCGAAGTAAAGTGCTGGGTCATCAATAGGACGGCTTATGAGAGACCAGATGTAATTAGTGTCTGAACCTCCCCTGGTGTATATGAACACCAGGAAGTCTGTGATAGCCTAAGTGAATCAGACTGTTGGTGTAATTTCACCTTGATACAGCCTGTAGAAGTGACCTGCCTTTGAGCTCGAATTACTATTCAAAGTGGACACTGCACTTTTTACCACAGCAGCAGGGCCTTATACACCCCATACTAGTTCAGACTCTACCCAAACTCCAAACTTGAACCTAATGTAGTAAAGAATGTGAGTGAACAACAGCTATTATTCAATCCAGAATGGTCTCTCAAACGTGTAGAGCTGATAATGCAAATTAACATCTCAAAAATCCAACCAGCCTGCCCATCCTTCCTAAAAACTTCCTTTGAGGGCTGGACAACATGGTTACAAAAACAGGCATATCTCAGGAGCAGAACAAGAAAGGAAGGAGCCAGCTCTCCTGGTGCTTAAAACCAGGAACACCAAGAAATCAGTTTCCTTAAGTCATTTTCTAAGCTGGTTGGCTGAACACCCAGGCAATGGCTGGTAAAGGGTGCTGAACTGCAGCATTATTAACCCAAGCAAGGAAGGTGATTTTCTTTATTTGTAGCTATCCCTTTTCCTACTGAGATTTGGATCAGTGATCGTCCCAGTCTGAGGCAGTCGGATTCTGCTTAAAAGAGGTAGAGAGAGAGACCCCCCCCTCAGAGCTCAGCAGCGGGCTGTAGGATTTTGAGCATCACTTTTGTGCTGTGCTTCATACAGCAGAAACCTGATTCCAGTTTCTTCTGAGGCACTGCAATGAATTTAGGCTCTTCTCTCAGATTTCCCCTTCATTATTTACTTGAGGCTTGGACCTGAAGCTAGGGGCAAGGTGGGTGAAGTTTTGTAGACCAGGAGAGACATTCCTGCTTGCCACACATCTGGGAAATCAGGTGATTTGGAGGGGGAAGGAGATTCCCTGAGGTCTCTACATTTCAGAACAAACATCTGCCTCAAATATGACCTAAACCTCTGTCAGATAAACTTGTGAAGTGTGTCTCAATTTGCAGTGTGAGCCCCTCTGGCAGGGAAGGATGGTCATGGACAGAAAGCAGTTCCTGTTCCCCATAACAAACATCTAACTGGCATATTAGGGACAAGATTAGGAGTTTTAAATGGAATTGATTCAGAAATACTGGTGAATAAACTGGCCACTGCAGCAGGTAGCCTAACAAAATTGAAGCAGCCTTTATAGTAATCTCTATTGGCATTAGGAACTAGCCAGTGGCAGATTTCAAAAGTACTGCTAAAGTAAAGAAGTATGAAAAGGCCGGGGACCAAGACCACAAGTTGATAGTAGAAGCACTTAGTACAGTTCAAGATAATGTGTCTTTAGCTTTCAGTTGTATACAAGCACAGTTATGGATACAAGCAGCTCCGATCATATGGGAAAGGGGTGAAGGTAATTTTCCAGCTGAAATTCGAGAAATTGTGTGGGATAATGCAATTGATATTGAAAGGAAGTTTCAATCTTGGCGGACTATGGTGAATTTCACCTATGATCCTGTTTCTAATGTGGCAACTGCCTTTGTGCTTACCATACATAATGCCACTGTTTATGTTATCCATCCCATCGTTGCCCTAAGATTAAACCATGAGAAAACAATACTCTATCCTTCAGAACATAGAGTGTGGGCACGAAAGATGAATGGAAAGTGGCAGACAGTAAACTTGGAATCCTGCATTACTAGAGAACAGATGGAATTCATTTGTGAAAGCAATACTATTAATGTGCAGGCTGTGTGTTTGGACACCGAACAGAGTATTAGTCACTCTGAAATTCATCCAGTCACTTACCAGAAAACTGTGCTCGTATATACTGGAAAAGGGTGTATGCTTGAGAACTGCTTGTGCTGCTGTACAAATTGATAGCAATGATGTTATTCTGTCTAGTAGAAACCATTCTAATCTCTGTATTTTTAATTTTGTTAGGATTGTCTATTACATTGTTAATTTGGAACTGTAGAATGCTACAACAAATAGCTGTACTAACCTCTTTGTCAAACGTACATGGTGAAGCGTTAATAGACACTTACTGTCATGGAGGTTTTCCTTAAGTAAATAAATTTACTTATTTCCTAGGAAAGGGGGGAATGAGACAGAGGAAAGATACATTCTGAATTAGGTCAAGTGTCTAAGAAAGGTGAAAAGTCTGTGAGGCCAAAGCTGAAGGAAAAACTCGCATGCCGAGACAGCAAGACGACAGAGAAAGAAAAACAGAAAGACCACAAGGTCGATTTGCCCCCGACTTAGAAATTAGTTCGATAAAGAAGAACTGGTGCTAAATGTCACGCAGAATTAATATGTATGAACTTATTGTGAAACTGCATGCATATGCATTTGGAAGGAGGATAAAAGAAGACCCGAGGTCTTCAGAGGTAGGCATGCCTTGTTGGGGGACTTGCGTCTGGCGCGCGTCGTAATAAAAGCATACCGGGCTTTACAACTTTTACAAAGTTGTGAGGTTTCTTCTTCTCTCCACAAAACCCCACTCTCCTGACTTTTACAATCACATGAATATTCCATTGGTAGCTGTTTTGGACAACTTTCTTTCTCTTCTTGCAAAGCACTTGGCAGACCTCCCTGCAAATTCTAGAGCACGATGGGAGACGTTTTCTGTGCTGCCACAGTTTTCCCTAGGCAGATATAGTGGAAATGCTTTCTGCTAAGATGTAGACTACAAAAGACGCTAAAGACAAAGGTACGATGCTCTCCGGAGCTAAGCGCTGCTCCATGGCGTCTTTCGGCAGAAGCCACGCTGCGGAGAGCACTGTGAGCGGCACAATCGTCTTTGCGTGAAGAAGTCGCTTCTTCGCCTCCGGGAGCTGGAGAGAGCGGCAGCTTCGGAAAGGTGAAGAAGGAAGCTGTACAACACTGGGATTGTGTGCACAGCTTGCCAACTGAGAGAAAACAGTACCTTTCCACTTTCCTGACTTTTCCAATCACATGAACATTCGATTGGAAGCTGTTTTGGACAACTTGTCTTTTCTTACTTCCAAAAACTTGGCAGACCTCCCTGCAAATTCTAGAGCACGATGGGAGACGTTTTCTGTGCTGCCACAGTTTTCCCTAGGCAGATATAGTGGAAATGCTTTCTGCTAAGATGTAGACTACAAAAGACGCTAAAGACGAAGGTACGATGTTCTCCGGAGCTAAGCGCTGCTCCATGGCGTCTTTCGGCAGAAGCCGCGCTAAGGAGAGCACTGTGACCGGCACAATTATCTTTGCGCGAAGAAGTTGCTTCTTCGCCTCCGGGAGCTGGAGAGAGCGGCAGCTTTGGAAAGGTGAAGAAGGAAGCTGTACAACACTGGGATTGTGTGCGCAGCTTGCCAACTGATAGAAAACAGTACTTTACCACTCTCCCGACTTTTCCAATCACATGGATATTTGATTGGAAGCTGTTTTGGACAACTTTCTTTCTCTTCTTGCAAAACACTGGGCAGACCTCCGTGCAACTTCTAGAACACGATGGGAGATGTTTTCTGTGCTGGCACAGTTTCTCCTTGCCAGACATAGTGGAAAAGCTTTTTGCTAAGATGTAGACTGTCGGAGAATGGCTTAAAGAAAAAGGCCATGAAGATATACAATTGAGAAAAAAGTAAAAGTTAAAAGTAAAGCAGTTCCTAAAGCAGTTCCCAGCCTGATTTCTATAAACTATTAGACTCTCTCAGACTCTCTCCGGCATCACTTTATAAACAATAAAGTTCCCAGACAGTCTTCCCATAACAAGCAAAACACCCTCTCTGGGAAGAGATGGCACCCTGGGAAACAGATGTAGAAGTTTTGGGAACACTGGTTCTGTTTTGAATAAACAATTGTAGGTATTGTAAAACAAAAGGAGGGGTTAGAGTTTTCTCTGGTAGCCTATCATGAACTTGGATTACAGAGTATGCATAAAGTTCGTTAACACTATTATTTCAAGTGACTGATTGATCAATAAAACTGAGTTCAATGCATTAAAGGATGGTCGTTCTCCCTTCACCTACAACAAATGGTGACACCCGACGTCATAGCGAACACTTTCGAGGATTGCGAACACCATGGGAGGTGAGTACTTGTTCAGGTCCCGAGAAGCAGCCGCGGAATGGCAATAAGTGCGAATAAACAAAGCGGAGGAAAACCCGCGGAGACGCGCCGTGCCGTAGGCGACCATATAGATGGGCCTGGCTGATACGTGCAGCCGAAGTCTGAGGAGCTGCAAAGTGTGCACTTATACAGGTATGGAAAGGCAAGCCGCATATGAACTTTTTATTACTTTCTTGCAAAAAAGGCTAAATAAGTGAATAGACTTACAGAAAGAATTACCGGGTCTTTTGGCTTATGGTTTGGAAATGGGAATCTTTGTAAATCCCCACACAGTTCACGAGTTGTCGGAATGGCGTAAATTTGGTGATTTATTGTGGCAGGCTACGTGAGATGATGATAAAACTGCCAGGAAGTTTGGTAAATTATGGCGGGTCATAAACACCGAGCTGTTGCAGTTTCAGGCTGAAAAAAGGGCTGCGCACCAGGCTACTGCCGCTCATGATCATAATAAAGAATACGATCAAGACAGGGAGTTTGATAAGGAGTCGGGAACTCCTCTTGGCCCTGCATCGAGGACGGTTTTATTACCAGCCTCGCCACCTCCCTCGGCAAGCCAGGCTACGAGCCAGGCTCCAGGCCAGGCTGCAAGCCAGGCTCCGAGCCAGGCTCCGAGCCAGGCTCCAGGCCAGGCTCCGAGCCAGGCTCCAGGCCAGGTTTCGGGCCAGGCTCCAGGCCAGGCGCTGAGCCAGGCTCCGGCGAGCCAAGCTTCACAGAGCACTGTATTACCCGTTTCGCCACCTCCTTTAACAAGCCAGCCCCCCCTAATGAGTCAAGCTCCGCAGGGTGCTTTATTGCCCGCTTTGCCGCAGGCTACACGGAGCACTTCTGAGTCTCCCATATCTGCTGTATCGCAGCAGCCAGGGCCACAAACATATACTCTGTTCCCAAAAAGCAATCAGTCGGTCCCTGGGTCGGAAAACGATTTAGCGGCGACGATTGCGAGGGAAAGAAGAGATGCCTGGGCTGCCCTGGCCAAAGATTCCATGGAAAAGGGAGATCAGGAGCTGATGAGCATGGCTAGCAAACTGGCTTGTCCGGTTGTTTTCACTCCTCAGGCCGGGGGCGGAATTCAGGTGACGATCAGTGCTCTTGACTGGAAAATGTTATCTCAATTGCGAGCTACTGTTAGTCAGTTTGGATTTCAAAGTGAACCAGCCAAGCAAATGCTCGACTATATTTTTGACACCAGCATCCTTCTCGTTAATGATTGTCGTGGCATAGTGTCCCTTCTTGGCTGTTTTATGGCCTGGAAAGGCTCGGAGATGGCCTTGGGCAGCCCGCGCTTCAAAGGACTAGAAGAGGCTACGGGTCTTTCTCGGACTTCAGTATTTATTGATTGTTTATCTAAAAGATTTTCTCTCTGCACGACAGAGGTCCGCACAGCAAGCCAGCCATGTGCACACTGCGAGCCCCCGGGGCGGTCACTTATCTTTATACTCAAAATTACGTATACAATATTTACCTATTCTTTCCAATACCTTTTACCCTTATTGACCGGTGCACTTTTAGTAATAACCAATCCCAAAGTGCCACCATCACCACAGAAGATGGAGGCCAAGAAGAAGAAGAAGAAGAAGTACAGGACACGCCCCAATTCCTCCATCTTACTTCTTTAGACCCCCCTGTACAGAAATCCTAAACCCTGTGTTTTACACTCTAATTAACTTATCCCTTCCCCATTTACCCCAGTGAAATCCTCCCATCCTCATACAGGTGTCGTCTCTCGTGTAGGATCAAAGTCCAGCCACCAGACACTTCTGGCAACATTCCAGGACTCCCGAGCCCCCCAAGGGTGGTCTCGGTCACTCTGCACCTCAGCCCTGAGGTGCTGAAATCCCACAGCATAGTTAGATTAATCTTAACCCAACATCAACAATTGCTGTTTAATGCCCATTGGCAAGCACTCGTTAATGAGTGCGTAGCAGTTCAAAGGCAGCCAGGTGACCCCTTGCATGGCGTTACTCTTAATGAGCTTATGGGTCTGGGACCTTTCCTTCGTACTGAGGCACAAGCCCTAATAGGTCAGGAGAAGTGCCGGGAGGCAATGAGGTTAGTCAGACTCGCAATAGAAAGGGTAAAGGAACCAGGAGTGATACCAGTATATATGGGAATTAAGCAAGGCAGAGAGGAATCATTTGGCGCTTTTATTGATAGAGTTGCGGCTGCAATTGAGAGAGCTAGCGTAGCGGAATATATGCGCGGGGCCCTCCTTATACAGTGTGCCATTCAAAATTGTAATTCAGCTACTAGGAACATACTTAATACCTTAGGTGCGAATTGGACTATAGAGGAGGCATTAGAGAGGATGGCTCCCATACCAACCAGGCAGCAGGCTCTTTTGGTAGACGCAATCAAACAGATAGGGCTAGACCTACAAGAACAGGCAAAATTCTCTCAAAGTCAGGTATTAGCCACACTTGCACCTCTTCAAACATCGGCAGCACTGCTTCCGACGGCTAATTGGGGCCAAAAATGCCGCCCGGACGACCAGGCACCAACAGAAGTCATTGCTGCAGCATCAGTACCCTCTCCTGCCTCCAACGCTCCGCAGCAGGGAGCTTTCAACCCGACAACACAGGGAGCCACCGCGGGGGGAGTGGGACCGCTGCGAAGGGAGCGACCCGCAGTGCGGAGCGGGGATGAATTGGCAAAAGGATTTAACAGGACTTTGGACTTACGGCTACGGTAAAGGGATTTTCCATATGGTTTATGGGTTAACGGAATTGTGTGAATTCGGTGATTTATGGTGGAATTGCGGTGCTGTACTACTCCAAACTCGACACAAACGCGCCTCCGCCGGGAGAGCCAAGGCCCCAGCATGAGACCAGAGCCAGCGCCGCGGGAGCTGAGCGCCGCGGGGGGAGGGACGGGAGCCGCGCCGCCCTCATGTATGAACTGGGGGCAGATGTCCACAAGGAGCCAATTGCTGCTTGGGAGCAGTAGCTGGACATCAGAGAGCAGGTGATGGGGGAGCAATCGTGCTGTGCATTGATAGCCACAGGTGCAGCGGTGTCTGCAGTGGAGTCAGCCTGCTGGTGGGTGAGCAGGGAGCCCAGCGCGGGGGGGGGAGTTTTCGCCCGCTCCGACACAAGCGCCAAGGGACCAGAGCGTTTTTTGTGGCAGAAGCGCTTCTCCCTCCCCCCGCAGTTGTCAAGGGCTGCAGTTTGAGACCTAACAGCAGTAATAAATGTGACTCTTGTCAACAAAAGTTTCCTACTGCAATTGAGAAACCAGTGATGGTAAACAAGTGAAGTTAAAGGGACTTTTGTTCTTCCCAGCACAGACTGTGAGACAGAAATCAGCGTAAATGAATGTGGGAGTCAAATTTCGGTCGATTTGGCTCAGCATTTGTTATGCTGTCTTGGAATCACCTGTATTAGCAGAGACTTTAACATCAGAAGCCCGGATAGCTGAGTCGGTGGATCATCATACTCTAAAGCTGTGTTTTGATAAATTTAAAAATGTTAAGATGTGTTGGATTGATTGTATGAGTGAGAATTGTATGAGTGTGCTTTTTGGTATAGAAATGCTAGAGCAAACATGTGAAGAAAGTTATTTTAGCTTAATATTTTAGAATCAGGCCTGTAAATAAGTTATGGTAAATGCTATATATTATTTCTATAGTAAGTTTTATCTGTTATTAAGTAGTTGAAGTTAAGTTGTCTATTAAGTGCCGTTGGATGTTGAGTACTATTAAGGTTAAGTTTGTTAAGTTTGTTTTCAGTTAAGTTTGAGGTCTGCTAAGTTTAAATTATATATAGATTTAAGTTATGTAGGATTTGAAGCAAGTCAAGTTCTGTTAAAATTAATTTCTGTTAAGTTTCAGTGTTTTAAGTTTAAGTTAAGTTAGATTCTGTTAAGTTTGAATTAAGTGCCTTTAAATGTCAAATACTGTTAAGGTTAAGGTTTTTTAAGTTTATCTCCTGTTAAGTTTAAGTGTTCTTAAGTTTAAGTAAAGCTAGATTCTGTTTAGATTATATTAGGTTTAAGGTATGTAGAATTTAAAGTCAGTTAAATTTTGTTATAGTTGAGTTTTATTAGATTTAAGTGATTTTACATGATTTGCAAATAAGTCTGCTAAGTTTAAATATTTTAAGTGCTTTAAATGCATACTACTTTTTCACCACTCCAAATTAACAAAGGACTGAGAATCGCCCAGCTGATGCCATTTGAGCCAAATTACTAAAGAATTACAGACTGAAAACTGACTTTGAACATTTCTGAGATACCCATGAAAACAGGTGGATGTGATAATCTCAAGGACAGAAAGGATCATTTTCAGGCTTTTTCACCTCCTCTCCAGGTTCGCATGAACAAAAACAGCTAACAGCCTTCTTTTCTTAGTCCAATTACCACCTACCGTGCAATGCCTGATAAGGCCGGACATTATGGCCCAGCTGGCGGTGGTTTCAACCCTTTGGGGTGAAAGCCATTGCTCGGACCGTGGTTGGAAACCTTATAGAGATACTGAGTGTGCTTTTAAATGCTTTTGCTTATCTTACCTTGTTTTTATAGTTGTATCCAAAATATGGTTGGTAGGATAATAGAGAAAACCTGGCAAATTAACCTCCTTTCTCAAAAAGAAAAAGACGGGGGAAATGTCGGAGAATGGCTTAAAGAAAAAGGCCATGAAGACATACAATTGAGAGAAAAGTAAAAGGTAAAAGTAAAGCAGTTCCTAAAGCAGTTCTCAACCTGATTTCTACAAACAATTAGACTCTCCCAGACTCTCTCAGGCATCACTTTATAAACAATAAAGTTCTCAGACAGTCTTCCCATAACAAGCAAAACACCCTCTCTGGGAAGAGATGGCACGCTGGGAACAGATGTAGAAGTTTTGGGAACACTGGTTCTGTTTTTAATAAACAATTGTAGGTATTGTAAAACAAAAGGAGTGGTTAGAGTTTTCTCTGGTAGCCTATCATGAACTTGGATTACAGAATACGAATGAAGTTCGTTAACACTATTATTTCAAGTGACTGATTGATCAATAAACCTGAGTACGATGCATTAAAGGATGGTCGTTCACCCTTCACCTACAACAGTAGATGAGAAGAGACGCTAAAGAAGAAGGAACGATGCTCTCCGGAGCTAAGCGCCGCTCCAGGGCGTCTTTCGGCAGAAGCCGCGCTAAGGAGAGCACTGTGACCGGCATAATCGTCTTTGCGCGAAGAAGCCGCTTCTTCGCCTCCGGGAGCCAGAGAGAGCGGCAGCTTTGGAAAGGTGAAGAAGCAAGCTGTACAACACTGCGATTGTGTGCGCAGCATGCCAACTGATAGGAAACAGTACCTTACCACTCTCCCGACTTTTCCAATCATATGAACAGTCGATTGGAAGCTGTTTTGGACACATTTCCGTTTCTTCCTTCCAAACATTTGGCAGAAGTCTCTGCAACTTCTAGAACACGATGGGAGATGTTTTCTGTGCTGGTAAAGTTACTCCTTGCCAGATATAGTGGAAAAGCTTTTTGCTAAGATGTAGACTACCAAAGACGCTAAAGACGAAGGTACGATGCTCTCCGGAGCTAAGCGCCGCTCCCGGGCGTCTTTTGGCAGAAGCTGTGCTAAGGAGAGCACTGTGAGCGGCATAATCGTCTTTGTGCGAAGAAGTCACTTCTTCGCCTCCGGGAGCTGGAGAGAGCGGCAGGTTCATGAAGGTGATGAAGGAAGCTGTACAACACTGGGATTGTGTGCGCTGCTTGCCAACTGATAGAAAACAGTCCCTTACCACTCTCCTGACTTTTCCAATCACATGAATATTCGATTGGAAGCTGTTTTGGACAGCATTTATTTTCTTGCTTCCAAACACTTGACAGACCTCTCTGCAACTTCTAGAACACGATGGGAGATGTTTTCTGTGCTGCCACAGTTTCTCCCTGCCAGACATAGTGGAAAAGCTTTTTGCTAAGGTGTAGATGAGAAGAGACGCTAAAGACGAAGGTACAATGTTCTCCGGAGCAAAGCGCCGCTCCCAGGCGTCTTTCGGCAGAAGCTGTGCTAAGGAGAGCACTGTGAGCGGCACAATCGTCTTTGCGCGAAGAAGCCGCTTCTTCGCCTCCGGGAGCCGCAGAGAGCGGCAGCATCATGAAGGTGAAGAAGGAAGATGCACAACATTGGTAATATGTGCACAGCTAGCCAACTGCAAGAAAACAGTGCCTTACCACTCTCCTGACTTTTCCAATCACATAAACATTAGATTGGAAGCTGTTTTGGACAACTTTTCTTTTCTTCCTGCCAAACACTTGGCAGACCTCCGTGCAACATCTAGAACACGATGGGAGATGTTTTCTGTGCTGGCACAGTTACTCCTTCCCAGACATAGTGGAAAAGCTTTTTGTTATGATGTAGACCATAAGAGAGTCTCAAGACTGGATGAAACCAAATGACACATCTCTTCAAAGAAGGCAATTAGGATGACTCGGAAGAGTCCAAACCAGCCAGCCTCTTTTTTATCCCCAGGAAGTTCATGGAGCAGCTCTTCCTGGAAAACCTTGCCAGGCACATGAAGGTTGGCAAACTAATGTAGTCAGCATGGATTTTCCAGGGGAATTTCATGCTGAACATCTTTTTAAACTCCTCTCATGAATCAACTTGACTTCTAGATGAAGGGAATTTTGACTGCCTGGGCTTCAGGGTGGTTCTTGACTTTTCTCTACATGGCGGCACAAATACATACCGGAAGCAATAGTGCAAAGGGGAGGGAACCAGTGTCTTTTCAGTGATGCTGAGTGAAAAGGAGTGAAAAGACAAGAGGCAGTGGGCACACACTGAAATACAGGAGATTGCCTTTGAACATCAACAAAAGATTTTTTTACTGTGAGGGTGACTGAACCACGGCACAGATTGCCCAGAAAGATTGTGGAGCCTGGATCTTTGAAGACATTAAAAGTACACCCAGATAGAATCCTGGGCAAGATGCTCTAGGTATCCTGGTTTAAGCAGGGGGGTTGGGCCTGGTTAGCCCCACCAACCCCTTCCACTCTCATTCATTCTGTGCAAGTGAATTCTCTTCGAGATGCATTTCAAGCACTGGCATGACAAAGTTCTGTGCAGACAGAGATCCAAATGGACATGGGATGTAAGTTCCTTAAGCAGTGTTCAAGAAGAATGTAAAACTCTGGGACAAGTGTCTCTTCCCTAACTGAATCCTTTTCATGGGAAAATTCCCAGCTATAGAAAGATCTTCTGATATGCCTGCTTAAGACTGACACTGGCTGAGCAAATTTCTCCCTATGTGTATCTAAGACCACTTAGGATCTTCACCCAAAGTGCTGTCAACATAGTCACAGAATGTCTATTGTTAAGAAGTGACATCTTCCATCAGAATGGCAAATGTTGGTCCACAAAATGGATTAATGGATGGGAATTATCTACTTGGGTTAAAAACAAAAAAAAAGAGTTGGTCTTTTTTTATCAATTTCATTGCAATATTGATAAGGGAAGAAAAAGACCTAAGTCCTTGACTTTCTGAACTCAAGGAAAGATTTTAAAAATTCCTTGTAAAAATGTATTATCACGATCAGACTATTGAAACCATTTGAGTTGGTCAAAAAGTTCCAAATTTGTCTAGATAGTGGCAAAGAAGCCAAGAAAATAGGAAAGAAACAAAAAGAGAGCAAAAGAGTCAGCTTCAGTGTACAAGCTCGTTCTAGAAGTAGTCTGCGGGGAAAAGGAACCCCCAGTTGAATTTCCAATGCATTCCTGCGCTGGTTTCACTAACTGGTCAATGTAAAAACCAATCCTTTTGTACAGCTTCTCCCAGCAACAAAAACTCCAACAGGTTGACACCACCATCATGCCTGTTCCAGACATATTTAAAAGAGAAATGATGATTTTCTTGAAAACCTACTTGCATAAAAGTTGCAAGATGGTGGAGGGATTCCCACATCCTCCTACCTCCATCTGGCTTGAAAGTATATTTGATAAAATATGCAACAAAGCACATGATTTATAAGGTAGAGTCAAATGGATTATTTGGGAATTGATCTCTTGTTGATAGTAAACTTCATATCCACTCTGTGTGACCTTTCTAAAACAAAATGTGGAGCTGAGGCATGAATCTGCCACAACAAGAGTTAAGCAAACATACACACTCCCCTTCACATGCCCCCCCTTCCACACACACCTAGGCACACACAGAGATCAGCATAGCAGATCATGAACACCTTGGAAAAGACTGAAATGCTAAATGCCTCTCTTTATGGGCAAAGGAGCTGGTGCAATAGTTCAAATGCCTGGTACAAAAATTCTGTTTAACATTTAGCTCCTATTTAAAACACAGCTTTTCATTTAATTCTATTTACAGAATATTTTCATTTCATTTGTTTCTTTAAAATTACTTAGTTCTCACGTGTTGTATGTCTAGGAATATTTTCTTCGAAAAATAGAAAAAAATAGGTGAGATCTTTTCAGCACAAAACATTGCTTGATAGAATTTTAAATCATCATGATACGGAAGAATTTTTCAGTCCCTCTCTAAGGTGGAAGAAGTATTTGGATCACAGATCATCTCCAATGAAATACTTGACATGTTTAAGATGCTTTCAATCAAATTTGATCGTCAATTGCTTATGCGTTGTAAACAGTAATTTTTCAGTGAAGGGAAAGTGTGTGTGGTATATCTACATGATGTTCAAACCCAGTTCCTACTAATGGCCAGGCTGAACTCCAGTAAATAATGTCCCAAATGATATTTGGCCACCTTCTTTGGCACTTCATGAAATCTTACCATGATGAGGTGCTGAGACACAGAGATTTTCTCTTAGAGAGTGTCTCATGCTGTAACCCATCCCATGGATTTTATGCTGTAATTCTTATCTCTTTTAAAATTTGCTATCTTCTGTACAGTTTTCATGAAGCTTTCTGTTACAGTAGTGAAAATCACAGATAAATGTCATTTTGTACAACTTTGAATTGACCCCAAGACCTGAGAGAAAACTTGCTCCTATCCTTCAATCTTTGTTTCTTCCATAGTCCAACTTTGTTTCTCTACCATCAAGATTCTCCTTTGTTGCTGCTCCAAGCCCCGTCCAACCTGATCTTGAATACTTTCAGGGATTGGACACCCACAACTTCTCTGGGCAACCCGTTCCAGTGTTCCAGCACTCCCACAGTAAAAAAGGCCTTCCTTTCATCTCATATGTGTAGGAAATCATCAATCTAGGCATAGAAACTTGGAGTGCAAATTTGAAAATCTTTTGATTTGAAGCACATTTTAGATGAATACTGACTTACAGATGACTAAAAGATGTTGATGGGCATTTGAGCTGACAAGTTTTGAAAAAGTGCACGGAATTTAAAATTGAAACCAGTAAAATGAAAAACTTCTTGCCATATTCTTTTTCCTCTCCTATTCAAAATTGCGTATGTCAGATATCAGTGCTTCATGCAAACCACTCAGATGCTCTCAGAGAAAAAGCTTTTCTTTCAGACGAAGTTGCGGTTGACGTAGAGCACTAGTACTAGTGAAAGTTTTTCTGGGCATCGGGACAACACCTTCTAATTAGATTTTTGTGCAGAATGCATTTTATGCATACAGCCACGCCCCTCACTGCCTGGAGCCCTGCCCCTAAAACAGGGAGCCCCGCCCATCACTGCCTAGAGCCCCGCCCCTCACTGACTTGATCCCTACCCCTTACAGCCTGGAACCCCGTCCCTCAAGCATGGAACCACTTCCCTCACTCATGGGGCCATGCCCCTCAAAATTGGAGCCCTGCCCCACACACATGGAGTTCCTTCCCTAAGACATGGAGCCCCGCCCCTCACTGCCTCGAGCCCTGCCCGTCACACATGGAGCCTCGCCCATCACTGGCTGGAGCCCTGCCCCACACACATGGAGCCCTTTGGCTCACACATGGAGCCCTGCCCCTTACTGCCGGGAGCCCGACCCCAAACACAAGGAGCCTCGCCCATCACTGCCTAGAGCCCCGCCACTCACTGACTGGATCCCCACCCCGGACAGCCTGGAACCCCTTTCCTCACGCATGGAACACCTTCCGTCACACATGGGGCCCTGCCCCTCACAATTGGAGCCCCGCCCCTCAAACATGGAGCACTGCCCCTCACTGCATGCAGCCCTGCCCATCCCACATGGAACCCCACACATCAATGCCTGGAGCCCTGCCCCACACAAAAGGAGCCCAATCCCTCACACATGGAGTCATGCCCCTTACTGCCTGGAGCCTGACCCCAAACACATGGAGCCCCGCCAATCACTGCGTAGAGCCCTGACTCTCAATGATTGCATCCCCACACCTGACAGCCTGGAACCCCGCCCCTCAAGCATGGACCCCCTTCTCTCGTGCATGGTGCCCTGCCCCTCAAAATTGGAGCCCCGCCCCTCAAACATGGACCCCTGCCCCTCAATCCCTGGAGCCCTGCCCATCCCACATGGAGCCCCGCCCACCACCGGCTAGAGCCCTGCCCCACACACATGGAGCCCCTTTTCTCACACATGGAGCCCTGCCCTTTAGTGCCTGGAGCCCGACCCCTAACACATGGAGCCCCGCCCATCACTGCCTAGAGCCCCGCCGTTCACTGACTGGATCCCCACCCCTGAGAGCCTGGAACCCTGCCCCTCATGCATGGAACCCCTTTCCGCACTCATGGGGCCCTGCCCCTCAAAATTGGAGCCCCGCCCCAAAAGCATGGAGCACTGCCCCTCAATGCCTGGAGCTCTGCCCATCCCACATGGAACCCCGCTGATGACTGGCTGGAGCCCTGCCCCACACACATGGAGCTCAATCCCTCACACATGGAGTCCTGCCCCTTACTGCTGGGAGCCCGACCACTAACACATGGAGCCGCGCCCATCACTGCCTAGAGCCACGACCCTGACTGACTGGATCCACACCCCTGAGAGCCAGGAACCCCGCCCCTCACGCATGGAAACCCTTCCCTCAGTCATGGGGCCCTGCCCCTCACAATTGGAGCCCCGCCCCTCAAACATGGAGCCCTGCCCCTCACTGCATGGAGCCCTGCCCATCCCACATGGAGCCCCGCCCATCACTGGCTGGAGCTCTGCCCCACACACATGGAACCAAATCCCTCACACATGGAGCCCTGCCTCTTAATGCTGGGATCCCGACACTTTACACATAGAGCCCCGCCCATCACTGCCTAGAGCCCCTGCCACTCACTGACTGGATCCCACTCCCAAAAGCCTGGAACCCCGCCCCTCACGCATGGAACCTCTTCCATCACCCATGGGGCCCTGCCCCTCACAATTGGAGCTCCGCCCCTCAAACATGGAGCCCTGCCCCGCAGTGCCTGGAGCCCTGCCCATCCCACATGGAGACTTGCCCATCACTGGCTGGAGCCCTGCCCCACACACATGGAGCCCAATCCCTCACAACTGGAGCCCTGCCCCTTATTGTCGGGAGCCCGACCCCTAACACATGGAGCCCTGCACATCACTGGCTGTAGCCCTGCACCACACACATGGAGCCCTATCCCTCACACATGGAGCCTTGCCCCTTAGTGCCTAGAAATTGCAAGTCAGCCTCAGGGGATATGTCCTGAGGGAAGAGAAGGGTGCATATCTTCTCCTGCAGCATCAGGAGCTGGTTGCATCCAGCTCAGAGTCAGGGACTAGCACTGAGGCAGCCTGGAAAATGCAGTGGAGCAGAGGGAATGATTGTACTGCAATGGACATCTCTCCCCAGGCTGTGAGAGCAGGCTGCCCCTGCAGCTCAGAGGGGAAGGCCAAGGACCCTTGGTTGAACTCAGCTCTCCTACTCTGAACCTTGGGAACGTTTTCGTCAACACCCCCCATGTCTATGAGGTGAGCAGCATGGCTTGGGATGGATGCTGATGGCTCCTGAGGCAGCAGCAAGCCTGGTGCAGCTATGGAATTGCTGCCAACCTGGGCAGCTGTGAGCAGGGAATATTTGATGGACTGCTGAAATCTGGGGGGTCACAAAGGTGTGTCAGTTGTTCCTGAAGCCCCAGTCCCTGCTTTTGGGCAGCCTTCCTTAGGGATCAGCTGGGAGGCTTCCTGCAAAACAACCCCTTGGCACATGAAACCATCACTGGCTCCAAAAGCTGCATGTTCAGAGGCTTTTGTGGCAGTGCCAGACACAAGGCACCTTTAGACTGGGCTCTGCAGAAGCAGCTGCAACAAACTGGCTGCCTTTGAGCTTCAGCCCACTGCCAACAGCTCCCAGCCAAGTGTCTTCTGCTTATTGCTGCAATCACAGGAAATCCTTGGGAGTTCTCTCCCTTGCTGACCAGTCCCTCACCACACTTCAGCCTCGGTGCATCTCTGGCTCTAGAAAGAGAAAAGTGTTCCTGGGAATAAAGCAAAGGGTTTTTCTACCTATTTGCCTCCCCCCCAGTAGAGTCAAGCTTGCAAAAACTTCATGAGGCACTGCATCATGGCCGACACTTTTAAAATCTTGGCTGTGGATGGGAAAGACACGCTGAGTTTTCTCACCAAAAGATGGTGCTGTCTGTACCTTTTGATGCTGATGCCTCATTCTCAATGTATTGTTTTCATGGTCTGGGAAAAGGTGAATGAGCAGATGGTGCTGTTGGAGCTGTGCTCACTGGGGCAGCAGCAGCTCTGGGGTGATTCCCTACGCAGCTGCAATCAGCCCACGTTGCTCTCAGGGCCAGCTCTCAATGCGCTTGGTGCTGCTGAGCAGAGGGGCACTGCTCTGTGTCCATGGGATAAGCCCAGGGTGACTGCAGTTCTGTGGAGTTGCCACTGCTCTGCGTGAAAACCCAAAGGCAGAAGTTGTCCTGTTGAATCTTTGGACTTCTGCCATTCAGCAGCACAAAGCATCTTCTGCCTTTTCTGGGTGTTCATTGCATCATTAGACAATTACTCACAAGAAGGGAAGATTCCACACGTATTTCCATTTTGCTTTCTTGCTGCTGCAGGTGAAACTGATGAACCAAGGAGCTATTGATGCTCCCTTCACCTGTCTCCCTTCAGCCACCAACCTGGGCTTGTGTTTCAAGTTTGCCCCCGAGGAGGGCATCATTGCAGCAGGTGGGAGCCAGGCTGTGCAGATCTCCTTCAGTGCCACCGTGCTGGGGAGCTTTGAGGAGGAGTTCCAGTTCAGTGTGGCTGGATCTCCTGTGCCTGCCATCCTGACCATCAAGTAAGAACCCTGGGAGCTGGGTGGGCACATCTGTAGCTGTCTCGGGGACATCCCCCACCTGCCTCCTTTTGGGGTGGAGCAGAGGAAAAAGGTGTTTTCTGAGGTGTGAATCTCTGCTCTGCTGCTGGCATTGCTTTAGTGTGAGGCTGCCTGCTGCCCTGTGTGGTAGCTGGGAGCTGGAATGACTCCTCCCCGCAGGGATCTCCCTGTGCCTTGGGCCATGGCAGGCAGTGGGATGGATCAGCTTTGGGCAGCAGCTGCTCTGGGATGTCCCACCTGAACACCCAGCAAGGCCCCCAGGGCTTTGCAGATGGGCCAGCCTGGCTGATCCTGCAGCAGCAGCAGTGTTTGTAAAACCTTGTGTGAATAATCCATGCCAGATGGGCAGCAGCAGTCTCAGCTCACCTCTCATGGCCATGCTGTGGGGCACAAGCTGTGCTCCCAGCTCCTGTGCCCAGAGGGCTCTGGTGCCTCCTTTGCACAGCCAGCAAAGGGCTGATGTGGGAGTCAGGAACTGTGCAGCAGGAACTGTGCCAAGGACTGGGGCACCATCCCGTGGGCAAGAGACAATCCTGGCCCAGCCAAAGGGAGAAGGGCAGATCATAGGGGAGGCAGAGCTCAGTGCTCAGCACCACAGCAGCGTGAGGCCTTGTCCCTGCCAGCCTGAGCCATGTGCTGCAGGATAATGCAGTGGAAGCAGGAGAGCTGATGCTGGCTGCTCTGCAGCTTTGGAGCTGGGCTGCTGCATTATCCTGCCAATGAGATCAGGGAGATGGGTGAAGAAGAACAAGGAAGGTTTTCCTTAGAAAGAGAAATGTGGTGAGCAGGTGCGCCCATAGTGGAGAAACAATGACGCTGCCTTTGTTTTTGGAGGAAAAGTGCTGCTTTTTTCATTTGGAAATCAAGAGTGAACCTTTCACCATCAAATAATTGATTCTCCTCTGTCCCTCCCCCAAAGTGGCCATGGGGTGTTTCTGCATAAGCAGCTTGCTCCTTGAGCAAGGGCAGGTGTCTCTTGTTGAGATGCGCAGAGCAGAGCCAGGGGCAGTCCTGTGAATACAATAGAGGACACAGTTCACTGGTTCTTGATTTTGAACCAAAAGGCAGAGTGGGCACTGATTGGCATCAACCATGAAATCAACTGGTGAATGTTGCGCAGCTTCAAGTGCTGATTTCAGTGGATGTTGGTGGCTTTTGGAGTGTGTCTGCTGAGTTGAAGGACAGGTGAGGTGCTGTGCTAGATTCAGGACAGCCATGTTTGGTTGTTGAAGCTCTTGCTCTTGGCTGTGCCAGCTGGTGCACTGCTGACAAGCTGGTCCTTTCCTCTAGGATTCATCTGTGCCCTGGGTAGAACTGTTGCTGCTCTTTTCAGAGGATGTTTGGGAATGTCCTGGACTCGTGTCTCAGAACAGTGTCTGTAATGATTGTGTGGGTCAAACTCTCTTGAGGAAGCTCCTCCATGGGAACAGCAGTTGCAGCTCAGAAGGAGCAAAGCAGGGAAGCTGTGGCTGGAAGGGCTGCTTACAGAAGTTTGTGGGGACACCTTGATGTCCATGCCATTGCAGATGGGGAAACTGAGGCACGGAGCCATGTCTGGGTGTGTGTTCAGGGTCCTTCATGGGACCCCCAGCAACCCGGGGGCTTCTCCTGCCTGCCCTGTGCCCAGAGCCCATCAGGGGCTGTTGGCTGCTGCCCCTTGGCTTGAGCTGCCTCCTGTGCCCAGGGCCCTGTGCTGAGCACACGGGGCTGTGTTGGTTGGAAACCCAGGGTGCCCTGAGCCCGGGTTTTGTGCCCCCGAGCCACGACAGCCGCACCTTTGCAATGCCTTTAACCGAGCCATTGCCTGCTCTGTCCTCGGCCTGCAGGGGCAGCGTCACTGCACCGAGTTTACACTTCGACCTCGCTGAGCTCGACTTCGGGGACATCTCCTTTGGTGAGTGTTCCCTGGGCTGGGACACAGCCTCAGGGATGTGTGCCTTCCAACAGAAAAGCATCCCTCACTCCTGCCCTGCCCCAGCAGCCTCTTCAGACTGTGAACTGCAGGGCTGCTGCTGCTGCTGCTGCCTCAGGGGGCATTTTGCCATTGTGAGATCCAATGGAAGCAAGGAATAGGAAGGCAATATTTTCTGGTGTCTTTGTGCTGCTTTAAAAGACAGATGTCTGCCAAGGAAGGTGGGAATCTTGCTGCAATGGAAAGTTGAGCCCCTCCCTCCAAATGATTATCCCTTTGAAATGACAGGGCTCCCAGGCAAAACTGTGGGAAAAGGAATAACAGTTCTTTGCTAGACTATCTCAGGAGAGCGCAGACAAGAAGGCAAGAACAGACATTTCCCAGATGCCAAGTCCTGTTTTTCCCCTTTGGTGGAGGTCTGGTCACAGCAGGAGGAGCTGTGGGCTCTGGCAGGGCAGGGATCCCCCCCAGCCGGTGCGGAAAGGGAAGGGAAGGAGGAAATGCTCCTTTTGCAAAGCCCCAGAGGGCAGGGGGATGTGGGCAGTGCCCAGCAGCAGCAGCAGCGGGGCAGGCAGGCAGGGTCGGTGCCAGCGCTGAGCTGCAGCCAGGGCAGCCCCGGGACAAGCACAAACCTCCCGCAGCAGCAGCGGCCGAGCTGCGACCCCCGAGCGGGAGGAAGGGAAGCTCCGCTCCCTGCTCAGCCTCAGCTCCCACTGCACAGCCACCCACGGCATCACGCCACAACTCCCAAAACCCCCAAGGGAAAAGCCCAGCCCAGGGCCAAAACCCCCCAGAACCTCTATCCCCCTTCCCAGAGCAAGGGCAACATTCACGGCCAAGCCTAAAGCCAGAACAATGAAGTTCATGAACTTCTGAAGGAAATTCATTGCCTTTTTTGAGCTGCTTCTTCCCCAGCCTGCATCACCACGGAGGCGCTTGTCAAGTTGCCTTTGGAAGGAATGAAACACAAAAGGCAAGAGATGGAAATATGGTTCTGAAGCAGGAGATTGAGCCTGCTGAATCCAATTTCATTCCTAAGGGCTCTTCGGCTGAAGGCAGCTGTTGTATCTTTGCTTCTTTGTAACTCTTGGCTGTTGTCTGCATGTGCTGGCCTCAGTCTCCTTGGAGGTTTTGACATCTGGGTTTGTCCTTTTTGCGCCTCTCTTGCCTCCCTGCTGGAGTCCCTGCTGGAGCTGGCAGTGGTCACTTGGATGGGCACAGAGAAGCTCTGGGCTGCAGCTGCAGTTGCTTTTTCTCCCCATCTGTGTCCCAGATGCTCTTGGTGAGCAGGCCTGGGGAGAAGTCTCCTCCCCACAGAGCTGACCAGCCCAGCCAGATGTGCAGTGCAGAGCAGGCTGTGGCTGCTCTGCACGCTCTGCAGGACATCCCCACCATGAGTGGCTGTATCTCTGGCTTTGCAGGATGGAAAGCAAATCTCAGAGCCAAAGTGGGGTAAACCCTTGCAGGCAGCACTCTCAGTGAGCAGCATGGCTGTGATGTCCCTATTTGTGGGCTGAGGTGGGACCTGGTTCCTAATTGCTAATCTCAAAGCAAGGCTTGGCTGTGCCCCCAGTTGAGTGGGCTCTGAGCTTTCACGTGCTCAGCTGTTTGGCCCAAAGCAAGAGATGCCTTAAGGATCCTGCAGAGAGAAGCTGCATTAGGGTGCTTTGCATCACGTTCTAGTTCCTGATTCCATTCTCCCTTTATTTTGCTGTAGCTTCTTCTCACTGACAACTCACTCTTTATATGTCTTGAAAAAGGTGGGAGTGTTGGCAGGCTGAGCAGGGAATTGGACAGCTTGAATTCTCAGAGTAAATGCTGGGTCTGGGTGCGCACTCATCACTGGGAGAAACCTGGTGCTGGTTTGGGGCAGGTGAGGGAGCTCGTCCCCATCCCAAAGAGAGAAGCTTGCAGTGTTCAGCAGGGCTAGGAGTGGGCATTTTCAAGGCTGCAGTCTGGAATCTGTGTCAAAGGGAACTAAGTGACGATTAATTCCTCATGCAGCTTCTGGGTGAGCTGTAGTTCAGATCATAAAGAGCTCAACTCCAATCCCACTTTGATCCTGCCAGGATCTTGCCCCCAGGATCATGCCCTGCTGGGTGCCTGAATGGATATTTGTGTCCTTGCCCAGGCTTTCCCTACACGCAGCGCTGCCGCCTCACCAACAGCTCCGCGGTGCCTCTGACGTTCTAGCTCTGCATGTTGGACGATGGCACGCAGCCGGCTGTGGACAGCGTGGATCAGATCCGCAGGGACACCGACCCGGCCTGGAGCAAGGGAATCCATTTCCATGTGGAGCCCAGGGAGTTCACCCTGAATCCCAGCCAAGGCACCATCCTCCCCCAGGGACACCAGGACATCGAGGTACGGCAAGAGCCCAGCCACAGCCGCTGCAGCACCAGGGCTGGAGCTGCACTGCAGGGTGGGAGGGCTTTAGCTCTGGTGCCAGCTTGGAGCATCCTGGCACTGAGAGATCTGCACTGCTGGGGGCCTCTGCTAGCTGGCTTACTCGGGATGTTCCTCAAAGAGCACTGTTTGCTTTCCAGAATCATATGCTGAACTCACAGACCTTATGGTCAAGGCCTGAAGCCATTCTTGTGTTTTTGAGAGCGATTGATTTGATTGCAACGGGGCAGAGCAAGGATGAGGGCAGAAGGTGGCTGTTAGAGAGATGTCTTTGTATCAAGCAGTGAGCTTTTCTTCGTGGTGTCATTTCCCCCCTCCTGGGGAGCAGAAAGATTTGTGTTCACTGCAGGAAGCTCCAGTGAAGACAAAAAAATCTGCAGCCATGTGTAGCGGTTCAAATTTATTGTATTGATTCCTTGTTAAGTGGTTTGTTCTGTGGTACCCCGTGTTCTCCCCGAGTTGGTTTACCCCTGGGATTTACCTTCCCTCAAAGCTGTCCCTCATGCCATTCCCTGCCCCTTGTTCCAGCTCTTTCCCTGCCTGTCAACCCAGCCCCTTTTGTTCTCCAACCTTCTTTGCCAATTTAACCTGGAGCCAATCCCTGTCTGCAATGCCCCTTTGGAATTCCCCTATTCCTGGAGGCCCCATTGGCCCATGTGAGCCATCCTCCCCACCCTCCTACCCAAAGTGGCCCCAGACACTTGATGTAATCCCCTCAGTGCTCCCCTGAGGATTCCCTTTTGGCTTGCTGTTTGTATTCACCCCCTGATTTTTGTCTGTACAAAAGCCCTTGCACAGGAGTGTCCAGGGCTCTTTTGGCTTTGATCCTTTTGCTTGAAATAAACCCTTCCTTGTGGAACTTCAAGACAGAGATCCTCCTCCTTTCTCCTCTGCCTGGTCCTGTTGGTGGCTTGTCTCTTGCAGCGTAGAGCAAGAGGCTCTGAGGGTTCTGTGTCTGGTCAATGCCCAGCCTGGGGCAGTTCTGCTTCTGAGGGTTCTGCCTGTGGTCAATGCCCAACCTGGGGCAGTTCTGAGGGTTCTGCCTCTGGTCAATGCCCACCCTGGGGCAATTCTGAGGGTTCTGCCTCTGGTCAATGCCCACCCTGGGGCAGTTCTGAGGGTTCTGCCTCTGGTCAATGCCCACACTGGGGCAGTTCCCCACTCCTGGCGTGGGGCCGGAGTTCTCAGAGCCAGCCCGGGCTCGGGCTCCCAGGGCAGCCATGAACTGCCCAGCACCTGCTGGGCCACACTTTGCCCTCAACCTCCTGCTGTAAAGCTGAACTCATTGTGGTCGAGTCAGATTTTCTCTGCATGGATGTCTTTGTAGTCAGATGAGAAATTGGCCCCATAATTTGAATCCAGTGGTGCCTGGAGCTGTAGTCTAATGTTTTAATGTAGCTGACCTGTGCCCTGATAGCAAGGTGTGTTTAACAAATCTGGTATTGCCAGAAGGCTTTTGTTACTCTGAGACTGTGCTCTACACATGGAGCAGCAGAAGAATGAAGGCCAAATCCTCCCTCAGGAACTGGAGGATATCACCCGTGGGTAATGAGCTTTTGTAAGGAAGCATTGACTGTTCTTCTCTTCCACCAGGTGACCCTGTGCTCCAACACTGTGATGGAGTTCTACCGGAGATTGCTGGTGGACCTGGAAGGTATTGGCAAGGGAGTGGCAGCCCTGATCATCACAGCCAGGTACCAGCCCTTGCCTGGCTTCCCGCAGGCACTGCCTTGCCCAGGCTGTGCTGGCTGCAGCTGCCAAGGAGAAGTGCTGCTGAATGCCCTCATGTTGTGCCAGCTGGACACGAGAACAGCAGTGCTTGGGCAGCAGCCCGTGGTGAAAAGCACGTTTGCTCATAGCCCAGCACGGTCCTGGCCCTCTTCTAAAGGCACCAGGAATGATATCATTGATTGGCCTTGTTTCTGGTGCTTGAGGTGGAACAAATTTCCTGAGGGCCTCCTCTCCTCCTGGCTGCAAGAGGTGGAGTTGTGCTGGTTGTGAGCACCGTGCACTGGTTTGGGCCACACCAAGCAGCTGCTGAGAGTCAGGCTCTGGCTCTGTCCGTGAGGGCACATGGCAGGGGGGAAGTGGCTCCCAGCAAGAGTGGGGAGGGCAAGGTCTGACAAGGGGAAAGCAGCCCTTGATGTGGCAGGTCAGCTCCAGTTTTTGCCCTTCCCTCTGCTTCCCATTTTGAGCTTTAATGTCGTCAGAGTTGAGAGCAAAAGTCGTTGTTGCTGCAGCAGAATTCCATGCTGCTGTGCTGCTGTGGGTGTCAGTGTGATGCCCAGAGGGATGCAGCTCCCTGGTGCTGTTCCCTGTGCCAGGCAGAGCCATCCAGGCAGTGCCTGGGCTTCCATTGTGTACAGCAGGTGGAGCTGGGGCCAGGCAGTGCCTGGAGCTGTGCAGTGAAGGAGCCAGGGAGCTGCAGGGCCTGGCAGGGGCTGATCAGCCCCTCTGTGGGGCAGCTGCTGTCTCGTGCCCTCCAGGGCTGGGGCAAAGAGCTGAGTTCTCAGGCAGGGCAACAGCACCATGGCAGAGAAGGGAGTCATTTTTACGGAGACCCTGGAGTTGTGTGTTCCTTGAGCCTTAGGGAGCACTGATCCTTGTTGGCAAGGCTCCCCCAGAGCTCGTGGGTCACTGGCACTGTTCCAGGAGTCCTTGCAAGCCTTCTTGGGTAAAGCAGGGGCTGAGGCAGCTGTGGGGCAAAGTGCTCTGCCTGGGGCACTTGGCAGCCTCTGGGTGCTGCCTCTCAGGGTTTGCCCCTCCTTGACAAGACATGTTGGAGTGGGAAGAGGTAGAAGGCAATTTATCCCTGTAGGGCTCTTCAATGTGCATTTAACAGTGACCAATGTGTTCTGCTCCATTTCACAATCTTTGGGGGTAGGCATTCTCCATTCCTCAGTATCTCTGATTGTCCTGGGGTCATCTCTTTGCCCAGATGTCTCGTTCCTGAGCTCCAAGTGTCCTCCCCAGTGCTGCTGTGTGATGAGTGCCACCTGAAGGTGCCTTACGAGAGGAAGATCCTCATTAGGAATCCCAGCCACCTTCCTGGCTGCTACGGGCTTATTCCCCAGGTTTGGCATCACATCCATCCTAACCCTAACCCTAACCCTAACCCTCCTCCTGTCAAATATTCCTGAGGAGATTATTAGGGGAACAAAGGGTTTGGATAAGACCTTGCTGCTTTCTATTCAGTCTTAAAGATCTGCTGAGAACACGATCCTACCCAACTGTAAACTTGAGGAGGCAGTTGAAGCTCCTGAAAAAACAGTTGATGTTCTAGTCGTCAGGGTGTTTTCCTGTGGGAGATCTTAGAGGGTTGTGAAAAGCTGCTGCACCCACAGACACCAGTGCCTGTGCTGGCAGCCTCCTTGCAGGATGCCCTGGGAGTGCTAAACCTACAATACTTGCATCTTGTTTGTGCCTTTGACCTTTGTCCTGGGGAGTTTTAAAGGTGTGTGTAAGTTGCTGTTGTGGTGGATGTTAAGGAGCCTAAAGTTTCTTGAGAAGTCCCTCTGAATCTGCGTTTCATTGTGTCCCTTCCAGAAACGCAAGGAGGACTCTGCTGTGCTCTACTCCAGCCCCAAGCCCTGTGGGATTGTGCAGCCCCAGGGCACAGCAGAGATCCCAGTTGTGGTGGCAGTGCAGGCCCTGGGCACTCATCGCACCAACGTTCTCATTGGCGTGTTCGGGGATGAGAGAAACCCCCTGGTGAGGGCAAGGGGAGATGTGAGCCTGTGTGCAGCTGCTCCTGGCAGGGTGCACAGGGACAGGGATTGTGCCCGGGAAAACAGGCACGGGCTGCTGGGGAGAAGGACAGGAGGGATGGGGGGCACAAACAGCTCCTGCCTTAGAGGTGGGAATCTCAGTTTCTGACACAGAATGGAGTTGGGCTAAGCTGGAATCCAGGGGCATTTGAGTTCATTATTCTTTCAAATGCTGTTAACTTTGGAAACATCTGTTTGAAAATGTAAACTCCCTGAGCACAAAAGTGGTTGTCAGAAGTCTTCTAGGAAGCTTGAGCTTTCTGTAAAAGAAAGGAAAGCTGGCATTTGAAGAGTGTTTGCTAGGACTGAAACTTCGATTAAAACATATGGAAATGGCAATGCCAAATTCCCTGGATGGCACCAAACATCTGAACCCGGGCCGTCGTGGCACTGCCTGTAAATCAGTGAACAGGAAGGAAAGGCAATGCAGGCTGTGCCAGGGAGCCTGAAGGTTGACCAAACAGTTGCTTTCAACTATCAGGCTGCTTCCCTTAAAGAAGAGGGTTTCTCCCCACCAGAAGAACCAGTTGTTTAACTGTCAGGCTGGTCTTACCTAGAGATTTCTTGCAAAAATAAAAGCTTTGGGCCAATAATTTTTAGTTTGAAAGGTTCTCTTACCTTAATCCTTTTCAATTTGGAGGTGAACATGTAATTTTCTTTTTCCCCAAAAGCCCAGCATTTCAGCTGGAGAGTGGTAGCTGTCCCTAAAGAAAAAACTTGAGCAGGGTTGAGCTGTTGAAGCTTTTTTAGGTTTGTCTGTTGTGGTTTGTTTTGGGTTTTTTAAAATCTTTCTTGCTTGCTTCCTGGAACAGAGAGCACAATTATGGAGCTCAGGACAGCTGGCAGAAATCTCCCCAAGCCCAAGGCTGGCAGAGCTTGGCAGGATCCCAGCACCACAGCCTGTGTATGTATGGATGGAAGGATGGATGGATGGATGGATGGATGGATGGATGGATGGATGGATGGATGGGAATGCGACCTGAGTTGCCTGGGAGTGTTGTAAAATGTCAACCAACCCCCCAGCGGTGTCAGGGGAACATTCCTGATAAATCCCTGGTGGAGCCGCAGAGTTTCTGGCCTTGGGCACTGCGTGTGCTGTGCTGGCTTGGCACTGGCTGGGTCTGCCCCTCGGTGTCTCAAATCTCACCTTTTTTCTGCCTTCTCTGTCTTTTCCTCTCCCACTGTGCTTTTTGCATGCCCACCAGGTGTTAATGCCTGTCCTCTGTAGTTGCTCAATGCAAGCAGTTGCAGCTGCTGCAGCACCTCAGTGCCATCCCTGGGCTGCCTTTAGAACAGACCTGCCCCAGCCTGGATTGGGAAGGGCTGGATCAAACCATTTCTCAGTTCAATGTGCCAGCACCCACCCAGGGGCTGCATCCTGGCCAGGAGCTGCTCGTGCAGGTGTCCCTCCCTCCGTCCCACTGCAGGTCCCTGTTCATAGTTATTTTCCAGAGATGAGCTCCACCCACCTAAATTCAAACCCCAACCACCAAAGGAGATGAGAACCAGTCTGGATTGCCCGGCAACTCGATGGAGGCACTTCAGGACTGGACAGGAGGAGGCAGCCAGAGCCCTGTCCAGGTTTAGAGCAAATTTGGGGAAGAATCCCCCGAAGAAGCTCCGGTGGGAAAAAAGCAGATCCAATCGGCCCCTCCCCTCAACTGGTCCGGGAGGAAAAAATACGTCCCTGGAGAAAGGTGGAAAAAAACCTGTTTGTTAAACAATAAAACCAAAACAATATCAAACAATGAGACCCCTTGCCACTCTAAAAGAGATGACAAACTGAGAAAAGCCTGTCCCTGGGTTGCAGCTCACTCAGTCTCTGATCAGTCCCTCTGGTGCTGGAATTGTCACAGGCCAGGCCCAGCCCCGTGGGCCACAGGTGCAGCTGCCGGTGCTCTCCTGGGTGTTCAGTCCAGAGCAGGTTTCAAGAGGTCCAAAGAAAAGAAAATACACAGTCCAGGGAACTTCTTTGCCTCAGCTAGCCAACACTAACTAAAAAGTAAAAGAAGAGCTCTGTCCCGCTGTCTGTCCGCAGACTGCAACAGTCCAGGAGGAGGAATGTGGGGGAGTGGAGTAGAGTGTCTGAAAACAAACTGCGCGCTTCTTCTCTCCCCCCCTTCACTCTCTGGAACACTCTTAAAGGTGCAAAACTTATTATTCAACATAAACAGAAAGAGACGATTGGGGATAAAAGCATCATATGGTCAACCCAGGACATTCCACCCCTTATCCCCATATCGTCTGCTTACTACTAAAACTAATATAAATTCTAACTCTACAAGTACATACATGATACATCCATTATACAGCTATACACAGACAATGGTAATAACATTCAGCAAACAGTGATATTTACACAGGTTTCATCCAACAATCAGATCTCCCTGAGGTACACATTGTGTTCTTCCATCTTCTTGCATTATCCACCATGTGCAACCTGGTCCCTGAGCAAAAACAACCCCACGAATGGGTTTGTCTGTATTCGAGGCAGGATTAATCCAAACTGTCTTCCCTAATAAACCTCTGACATGTACCACTGGGACTTTGTCTCCATCTGCTCTCTGCAAAGGCTCAGATTGGGCAGGGCCCACTCAGTTAGTAGAGCCTCGGGTGTTAACTATCCAGGTGGCTTTTGCCAGATGCTGCTCCCAGTTTTTGAAAGATCCCTCACCTAATGCTTTCTATGTGGTTTTTAACAATCCATTGTACCTCTCCACTTTTCCTGCAGCTGGTGCATGGTAGGGAATATGGTACACCCACTCAATGCCATGTTCCCTAGCCCAGGTGTTGATAAGGCTGTTCTTGAAATGAGTACCATTGTCTGATTCAATCCTCTCAGGGGTACCATGTCTCCACAGAATTTGCTTTTCCAGGCCCAGGATGGTGTTCTGGGCCATAGCATGAGACACAGGGTAGGTTTCCAACCATCCAGTGGTGGCCTCCACCATGGTCAGCACGTAGCGCTTGCCCTGGCGTGTCTGGGGCAGTGTGATGGAGTCAATCTGCCAGGTCTCCCCATACTTGTACTTGGACCACCACCCGCCATACCAGAGGGGCTTCACTCGCTTGGCCTACTTGATGGCAGCACACGTCTCACAGTCATGGATAACCTGAGCAATTCTGTCCGTGGTTAAATCCACCCCTTGGTCTCGTGCCCACTTATAGGTGGCATCCCTGCCCTGATGGCCTGAGGCATCATGGGCCCATCGAGCTAGGAATAACTCTCCTTTATGTTGCCAATCTAAGTCCATCTTTGACACCCCTATCTTTGCAGCCTGGTCTACTTGCTCATTGTTTTGGTGCTCCTCATTAGCTCTACTCTTGGGAACGTGAGCATCCACATGGCGGACTTTCACAGGTAGCCTCCCTACCCTGGTAGCAATGTTTTTCAAATCTTCAGCAGCCCAAATTGGTTTTCTTCTACAATGCCAGTTAGCCTGTTTCCACTTCTCCAGCCATCCCCACAGAGCATTGGCTACCATCCATGAATCAGTATAAAGGTAGAGCTTTGGCCACTTCTCTCTCTTAGCAATGTCCAGGGCCAGTTGAACAGCTTTGAGTTCAGCAAGTTGGCTTGATCCACCTTCTCCTTCAGTGGCCTCTGCCACCTGTCCTTTGGGGCTCCATACGGCTGCTTTCCACTTCCAGTTCATTCCCACAATGCGGCACGAACCATCAGTAAAGAGACCATATAGTGTATCTTCTGCTGGCAGTTGGTTGTATGGTGGAGCTTCCTCAGCTCGTGTCACTTCTTGTTCCCCTTCATCAGTGAGACCAAAGTTTTCACCTTCCGGCCAGTTTGTAATTATTTCCAGAATCCCAGGGCGATTCAGTTTTCCAATACAGGTGCGCTGTGTGATAACAGCAATCTATTTGCTCCATGTAGCACTGGTGGCATGCTCCGTAGAGGGAACTTTTGCTTTGAACATCCACCCCAGTACTGGTAGTTGAGGTGCCAGGAGGAGTTGTGCTTCAGTGCCTGTTACCTCTGAGGCAGCCTGGACTCCTTCATAGGCAGCCAAGATTTCTTTCTCTGTTGGAGTGTAGTTGGCTTCAGAGCCTCTGTAGCTTTGACTCCAAAATCCCAGTGGTCGGCCTCGAGTCTCCCCAGGCACCTTCTGCCAAAGGCTCCAGGACAAGCCATTGTTCCCGGCTGCAGAGTAGAGCACATTCTTCACCTCTGGTCCAGTCCTGACTAGGCCAAAGGCTACGGCATGAGCAATCTCCTGCTTGATCTGTGCAAAGGCTTGATCTGTTGCTGCTCAGGGCCTCAGTGGAAAGTGTTCTTCTTACGGGTGACCAGGTAGAGAGGGCTCACAATCTGACTGTCTTTGGGAATATGCATCCTCCAAAAACCTATGGCGCCTAGGAAAGCTTGTGTCTCCTTCTTATTGGTGGGTGGAGACATTGCTGTGATCTTGTTGATGACATCGGTGGGAATCTGATGCAGTCCGTCTTGCCTCTTCACTCCCAGAACCTGGATCTCTTGAGCAGGTCCCTTGACTTTGCTCTTCTTGGTGGCGAAGCCAGCTTTTAGGAGGATCTGGATGATTTTCTCCCCTTTCTCGAACATCTCTGCTGCTGTCTTCCCCCACACAACGATGTCCTCAATATATTGCAGATGTTCTGGAGCCTCACCCTTTTCCAGTGCAGCCTGGATCAGTCCATGGCAGATGGTGGGGCTGTGCTTCCACCCCTGGGGCAGTCGGTTCCAGGTGTACTGCACTCCCCTCCAGGTGAAAGCAAACTGAGGCCTGCATTCTGCTGCCAGAGGAATGGAGAAAAATGCATTGGCAATATCTATAGTGGCGTACCACCTTGCTGCCTTGGACTCCAGCTCATACTGGAGTTCCAGCCTGTCTGGTACAGCAGCGCTCAGGGGTGGAGTCACTTCATTCAATGCACGATAGTCCACTCTCAATCCCCATTCTCCTTCAGATTTTCGCACAGGCCAGATGGGGCTGTTGAAGGGTGAGTGGGTCTTGCTGAGCACCCCTTGGCTCTCTAGCTCACGGATCATTTTGTGGATGGGGATCACAGCATCTCGATTCATTCGGTACTGTCAGTGGTGCAGTGTTGAGGTGGCAATTGGCACTCGTTGCTCTTCCACCTTCTGGGAGACCACTAGGAGACCTACTGCAGATGGGCTTTGTGACAGTCCAGGCAAGCTGCTCAACTGCTTGACACCCTCTGTCTCTACAGCAGCTTTTCCAAATGCCCATCTGAGTCCCTTTGGGTCTTTGAAATACCCACTTCGGAGGAAGTCTCTGCCTAAAATGCATGGGGACTCTGGGCCAGTCACAATAGAGTGTTTCTTCCAGTCATTTCCAGTCAGGCTCACCTCAGCTTCCACCAAAGTAAAATCCTGTGATCCCCCTCTCACACCAGCAGTAGAAAGAGACTCTGTCCCCACATGTCTCGATGGGATTAATGTACATTGTGCAATAGTGTCAACCAAAGCTTTGTATACTTGCGGTTCAGATATGCCAGGCCAATGAATCCACACAGTCCAAAAAACACGGTTTTCCCCAGCCTCTACCTGGCTAGAGGCAGGGCCCCTCTAAGCCTGGTTATCCTTCTTTCCCTAGGCATATGCCTTGGAGGGTCTTTCAAGGGGATAAAAAATATTGTCATTTTCATCATATGTGACAGTTCAGTTACTGGCCACTGGAGCTGCTTCCCTTTTGGAACTTCCTCTCTGAGTCTTCAGTTCACACACCCGTCGTGCCAGAGCAGTGGTAGGTTTTCTGTGCCATCTCCCCATGTGTTCTCCACAATCACGCAGGTAGAACCACAGCTCAGCTCGTGGGGTGTACCTTCTCTCGCCATCTGGGGAATGTCTGCGTTGGGTACCAGAACCTCTGATCTGCACTGCCGAGATTTGGAGAAAGCCCTCTTTAATCTCCTCCCTCAGTTTCTTGTGACCCTCCTCCATCTTGTATTCTAATTTTTGCAGACGTGTTTCCACCGCTGCAATTCTGGCATGTGTTGGGCCATTCACAGTGTCTGCATACGCTTGGAGCTTCCTTGCCATATCCAGCACAGTCTCCTCACCATCATCCCGCTTCATTATGGCTAAAGCAGAAGCGTTTTCTCGTGGCCCAAGTCGTACAAGTTTTCTCCACATCACAGATGTGCATGGTACCAAGTCTGGATTTACAATGTTTCCATCATCTGAGAAGACAATCTCAGCCACTGCCATTTCCCTCAAGTGTTGAATCCCTTGTTCTATGGTTTTCCACTGGATTTGCTGCATATAGAGATCGTCTGCGCACAGGTATCTTCGTGCTGCACTTCTTAGGACCCGTTCCCAGAGGCTGTGAGGGTTAGCCCCGCTCATCATTCCTTGGTCAATGACAGGATCCTGTGACAGGGATCCCAAATGCCTGGCTTCAGTGCCATCCATAATTGTAGCCTCGCCTGCAGCATCCCAGAGATGGACCAGCCAACTAATTATGGATTCACCAGGTCGTCGAGTGTAATCCTTCCTTAGGCCACGAAGGTCCTTCAGGGAATAAGACTCAATATTTGCATCTGATCTTGCACCTGCTGCTTTGACTCCTGATTTTATGTCAGGAGGCATCGAGGTTTCTTCTCCTGTATCACCATCATCATCATCCACTGGTCGATTAGTTTTTTCCATGCATTTTTTCCCACTTCTAGTACTGGTAGCAACAGCCATGGGTTTAGATGCTGGCTTAGGCTCACTATCTGGTTTGGCTGCTGGCTTCGAGCCTGGGCTGTTGACTACAGCTTGAGTGACTGGGATAGCTGATTTATCTCCCTGCCCCCCTGCCTCTGTCTGCTGCCCTACACTATCTAACAGAATGTGATAAGCATAGGCCAGGGCCCAGCTTATTGCAAGTAGGCTTTTCTCCTTAGAATCGTCATGGCACTTCTCTTTTAGGTATTTCCCCACTTCTGCTGCATTCTGAATTTGGTCCCGTGGAAAATCCCAGTCTACAGGATCAGAAAATTCCTTCAGGGTTTGGCCTATATTTTCCCATTGTCCACACCACTCAGGATTTTTCACGCCTGCATCTGCTTCTGGGCCAGGGGTCTCACCAGCTCCTCTGGATATCTCAGCCCTCATTCTAGAGAAGCTGCAGACCATATAGAGGAAGCTTACCAGATTAAATACCAGAAAGATGGTCTCTTTAACATTCAGGGGAAACTGAACATTCTCAAAAAGTGACATAACCTATCCAAAGGAGAAGAAGGAAAGGGAAGGCCGGAAAGTCTCATTCTTGGCTCCTCCTCTAACAGACTGAGTGTAATTACTAATAAATTTCCAAAACCTACTACTGGAATTGGGATGCAGGGTAGGATGAAGAAACCATAAACCATACATATCATAAACAGAGGCCAGTATCTTTGTAAATGCTTTATAAATCATTATCACCAAGGCCAGCACAACAGCTATTCCAATCCGTACCCCTCTACCGTAAAAATTACTTGTTAAGGACAATAATCCTAGTGACCAGAAAGGTATTGAAACCTCAAAAAGGTCTAGAGCCCAGAGCCATACAAAGGCTTTGACAACCAGAGACATCAGGGGTTCAAGCAGCATGGCTACTAACTGCTTTAACAACAAGAAACACACACTTAATAGAGCTTTTTTCCACCTTTTCCAGCCACGCATTGGGCGCCAATTCATGTATTTGTCCAGGTTTAGAGCAAATTTGGGGAAGAATCCCCCAAAGGAGCTCCGGTGGGAAAAGCAGATTCAATCAGCCCCTCCCCCCAACTGGTCCGGGAGGAAAAATACCTCCTTGGAGAAAGGTGGAAAAAAACCTGTTTATTAAACAATAAAACTAAAACAATATCAAACAATGAGACCCCTTGCCACTCTAAAAGAGACGACAAACTGAGAAAAGCCCATCCCCGGGTTGAAGCTCAGCTCACTCAGTCTCTGATCGGTCCCTCCGGTGCTGGAATTGTCGCAGGCCAGGCCCGGCCTGGTGGGCCACAGCTGCAGCTGCCGGTGCTCTCCTGGGTGTTCAGTCCAGAGCAGTTTCAAGAGGTCCAAAGAAAAAAGAAAAAACACAGTCCAGGGAACTTCTCTGCCTCAGCTAGCTAACACTAACTAAAAAGCAAAAGAAGAGCTCTGTCCTGCTGTCTGTCTGTCCGCAGACAACACAGTCCAGCAGCAGGAATGTGGGGGAGGAGTGCAGTGTCTGAAAACAAACTGCGCGCTTCTTCTCTCCCCCCCTTCACTCTCTGGAACACTCTTAAAGGTGCAAAACTTATTATTCAACATAAACAGAATGAGATGATTGGGGATAGAAGCATCATATGGTCAACCCAGGACACACAGCCACTCCCCCTGCAGGTTTAACTTAGGCCAGACTTCCATACAATAGTGAATCATTTTTATTTTGTCTGAGCCTTTTGTGGCCTCCTGAGTGTCCCATTGATCTAGCATCTGTCCCAGAGGACTATCAGGGGGAATATTCTTCTCTTTTTTCCCATCTTCCCTTCCAAATCTTCTTCTTTCACTCAAACACTTTCCCATACTGACTCTAATTTGGTTCTTAACTGAAATCTTAAGGTGCCCCTACCTGAACAAAAACTACAGACTGGAAAAACAACACTTAATAGTCTTTTACTGATCAAGCAGTCATTCACTTTCACACTGGTAAGTATGGGGAATTTACTCACATATTCGGGAAAAGGAGGGGAACCTCACCCACACTCACGGGCTTCACCTTTCACTTCCCAGGGGTTAGGTCCCATTGAGGCTCCCTCTCGCCCCTCCCTTGTACCCTAAGGCTAGGTCTGGGGTTAGGTCCCAATGGGGCTCCCTCTGGCCCCTCCCTTGTACCCCTCCTAACCAGGAGGGGGGGTCCTACCCCTTTTGGAGGTGCCTCAACCACCGATTCCACTCACTTCCCCCCGTTCCCGGCTGGGCCCCTCGGGGGAGTCCAGAAACGCAGTACTTGGGGCCCTCACTGACGTCGGGGGTCCGAGCTGCCGGCCCCCGTCTCACTCACTCACCAGTCGCTCGCCTCCAACTCCCGCCACCGGTTCTTCCCAGGTCCCGGCGCTCCTCTGTGTCGCCAGTCCCAGGCCGTCTTCCCAGGTCTGGCGTAGCCAGCTGTTCCCTGGAGGCCCAATAGGGCGGGCGGCTGTCCTGTCCTCGGTCCTCTTCGGGTGTGGCTATCCCAGAGGAGTCCCCAAGCTGTGATAAATAGGGCCAGGAGAGCAGCTCCTTTAAAAAGGCCTTTATTAAAGACAGCTCTGGCTGGGGAACCCGAGGGGTCGCGCACACTGCCACTGCTCCCACTGGACGATGCTGAGGAGGAGTACAGCTTTGTCTCTCGGCAGAGCTGGTGCTTCCGTCCTCACCTGTCGCCTTCTGATACAAGGCGAGGCGACCTGGCTCTGAGGAAACGGCACGGCAACCCAAACTCTCCAGGGTCACTCGGGCCAAGAACACACGCTAGCACCAGTATGGTGGACGGTTCAAGACCTTTATTGTCCCGTCTCGTCGGGTTTTATACTCTGCAAGTTTTTTCTCTACGTCAGGGGGTCTTACCTTACTGTAATTGGTTAGCAAGGAGTAAAAGTTACTAGTGTTAGGGGGGAACTACATTCTTGGGTGATCCCTTATCACTAGAAGTTAGGGGGAGAGGAGCCCTGCTGCTTTCCGTGACATCGCGAGATTTTCCGAGCGCCTCTCCCTGTCTACTACATCTCCCCCCCCTTTTTCACAAATGAACGAGGTAGTCATATACATAGGTACCGAGACGAGGTATGAGGTTGTTGACAAAGAAAGAGGTTTGGTAGACTCGGGTAGAAAATCTTGTGACTGGCAGTGTTCTCTGGTTGAATTCACAGGAGTTGTTGTCGGCCTATGAACAGGATGTTGGCCCGTTCCAGGCGGGTCTGAATGAACGAGACCAGCTTGTTCAGCAGGCACGGTCCGAAGGTGACTGCCAAGAGCAGTAATGCCAATGGACCTATTAGGGTAGAAATCAGAGTGGTTAGCCATGGTGATCGGTTGAACCAGGATTCAAACCAACCCTGTTGGGCTTCCCTGTCTTTCTGTCTCTGAGCCAGTCTGTTTCGGAGTTCCGCCATGGAGTCTCTCACGACTCCCATGTGGTCTGCGTAGAAGCAGCACTCCTCCTTCAAGGCGGCACACAAACCCCCTTGCTGCATGAACAGGAGGTCTAGACCTCGCCTGTTCTGCAAGACCACTTCTGAGAGTGAGGAGACTGACTTCTCTAGAAAGGAGATGGATTTCTCGATCCTTTGCAGGTCCTCGTCAATCGTTGCTTGCAGCTGGGACAGTCCTTGGTGCTGGGTCGCCAAGGCTGAGACTCCCGTGGCCGTTCCGGCTGCTCCTAGGCCCAGCAGCATTGCGATGGTTATACCTGTTACTATTTCTCTTTTGCGAAGCCGGGTGGGTTCCTCAAAAAGGGGGTATACTTCTCCATCTGTGCGGTACAGGATCCTAGGAACAATCAGAACTTGGACACAAAAGTCGTTAGAGTCATCGAATTTGGCAAGGAACACGCAAGGACTCACTCCTGATCGCTGGCAAACCCACATCCCAGATGTGGATGGGACTACCCACTTATTGTTTTTCCCATCGGGTTTGACAACTTCGGTGCAGACGTTGCCTTTCCGCCTAGCTAGGGTTGCATTGCCAAAGCATCTGCCCTGGCCTGTGACTTGACTCAAGGTGATTCCTCTGCGGGGGGTGTCCCATCTACATTGGTTGGGTGCATCTGCTGTGGAGTAACTGAAGGGAGTGTTTAGAGCAACTCCTTCGTAAAAGGGGGGTTCGACATCGTAACAAAGCCAGCAGGATTCGGTTAGGTTAGGGTTAGATTCGTTCAGGGATAGGAAGGTAGCTTCTAACATACGAAGGATTGGGTCTAAATCTGACTTGGCTAAACGGTTTACCTGAAAGGCTTCTACATGGCCGGTCGGGATATCAGCGACCCTTGTGGGTAAGGCTTTGGGGCGGGTCGCGTTGCTCCCTTTCGGCACACTTTTAATCACTTTGTTGGGTCCAACCGCTCGGGGTGTCGACGGTTGGAGCCTAATAATTCGCACGTTCACCTTTTCTTTTGACCCTTGAAGGACTACTGTCCATGTTTTGCCTGTTGTCCAGCTAGGGTGATGAGGCTGTAAAACTGTCATGTTGTAATCTGTGCATTTCCGAAATCTGGGGATTTTATGGCGATATCGATGGAAGTTTCCAGGTATGAGGATGGGTGTTTTGCAACCAGTGGGTGCCCAAGTGAACTGTAAGAATTTGTCGGGCTCTTGTGGATCCCACCCAGGCCCCGACGGTCTGGCATCTGTGACAATGGTTTCGCAGCCCCAGTGTCCACAGTGTCCCCACCCTGGGTGGTTGCAGTAGCTTTTCCCAGGGTTAGAAGCTGGGCACCAGTAGGATAGGTACATGTGTGTGGCGTGTGGGGAATTGGGGTCTACCTTTGGTCGTCCTGGAAACAGGTCGGTGATGTGGAGCACGAAGGATGGAGTGTTTGGTGTGGTGATTTCTCTGAGCACCTTGTCACTACTAAGGTGTTGCATGACCCACCTGAATGGCCGATGGGGGTAGTGATCCGGGCTGGCTTGCCCTCTGGCAACAAGCCCCAACAGCAAAATCACACAAAAACACCGTTGATGCTTGGGTCTCACCCGCGCGGGTCTCTCGGGCGCTGCCTGACGGCTTGGTGGTCTGTCGCTTACCTCTGGAATGGGGATGTACGCGTCACGAGGACGTCCCACGAGCATGTCCTGTAAACAGAAACTCGCAACTCTCATCAGTCTCATTCTGCTCGCTATGGAGGTCCGGCTTAATTGACTTAAGTGGACACCACCTAGTTTTGCCGTCCTTTTTGACAGCTGCGTACCCTCGCCCCGTGAGCATCAACCTCCAGCCCCGTTCCCATTCGCCTAGCTCGTTTCTGATTACAACCTGCGGGCCCTCCTCTAGCGTTCGAGTGACCCAGTGTTTTTGAACGGGACTGTTTGTTTCATCTCCCCTGGGGAATTGGTTCAATGCCAGCAGAGCGGTTGCCAGTATACGTGCCTGATCTCCTGGGGGAATGGCATTGGCAAAGCCCTCTGCTTCCACCAACACTTCTATCTTGGTTTTCAGGGTCTGATTTGCTCTCTCGACTATGGCCTGTCCGGTACTGTTATACGGGATACCTCGCACTAATGTGATGCCCCATTTCGAAGCGAACTCTTGTACCGGTTTAGAAATGAAACTGGAACCGTTGTCAGTTTTGATCTGTTTGGGGATACCAAGCCAGATCATGGCTGTCAGCCAGTGCTGAATGGTGGCCTTGGAGTTTGTTTTGGCGTGCTGTGTGGCTATGATCATTCCGCTATAAGTGTCTACTGTCACTGCAAGCCATGCTCGGGGCCTCAGCAGTTCGCACCAAGTGAAGTCTGACTGCCAGATTTCTGAGGGCTTGAGGCCTCTCGGGTTGACCCCGTAGGTCCACAGGGGTGACTTCCGGCAATGAGGGCAGGTGGCTACCACATGTTTCGCGTCCGCTGTCGGGATTCCGCATCTCTTTGCCAGTGCTTTGGCTCCGATGTGGAGCGACTCGTGCAGTTGACGAGCTTCCTGCAACGTCCAGACGCCTTTCGCTGCGGCGTCCGCTTTGTCGTTGCCGATCTGGAAGTAACCTTTGATTGGGTCGTGGCTGTTGATGTGGATGACTGACACGGTGCCCTGTCGCGAGGAGAGTGCTTCTTCCAGCATTAGGGCTGCTGCAGATGTTGACACACCTGGTCCTGCCATGGCTAGGCAAAGCCTCGCCACGAATATAGAGTCTGTTACAATGTTGAGGTGTTCTTCTTGGAAGAGTCCGCACGCCAAGACCACTGCTGCTGCCTCCAGCTGTTGCACCGACAGTGTGGGGTCACACGCTTTGACGCAATGCCATTGCTCTCCTGTCTGCCACACTGCTGCTGCGGTTGAGGTCATGGAGGAAGCGTCTGTGAAGACCGTTGGTCCTGGCTGCGGTCGACCCATGACCTTTGGCGGCGTGTCCATGTCGACTATGGTCAGTAGCTTAGTCCAGGGTGGCTTGGAGGAGTAGGAGATTTCCCCTCCGAAGCCGGTGAGAGCAAGGGCTAGGTGCTCCGATATTATGGCTGACTCCAAGGTCGGTTGCTTACGGAAAGGGAGGTGGATGCTTGTCGGCTCTGTTCCCAGGTGTCTCAAAGCGAGTTTCCTGCCCTTCATGATGAGGTTAGCAATGCATTCTATTCCCGGGGAAAACGCACGGGCAGGTCTTCCGAGCACCACCCATTGGATGGGTCGGGCCTTTTCGGAAAGTCCTTGAGCCAGTGCTCCCACTCCCCCCTTCGGTGTAAAGTGGACGTATAAGTCCAGGGGCATGGCTGGGTTCCACCTGGCAAGTGTGCCAGTGGCCATCTGGCTTTCGATGAAGTCGAGGGAGGTCCTTGCCTGTGGTGTCAGCTTCTTGGGATCCCAAGGGTTCTTTCCTTTCAGGAGGTCATATAGAGGGTCCATGACCTCGGGGGGAACTAGGAGGATGTTGCGAACCCACTGCAGCGATCCCACCAGGCGTTGCACGTCGTGGAGCGTCTCGATGTCTCGACGGACTTTCGCTTTGGGGGGTGTCACGTAGGAGCTTGTGATCCCCACTCCCAGGAAGGTCACGCAGGGTCCTCTCTTGATCTTTGCGCTCGCGATCTCGAAGCCGTTGGCCTGAAGGGTTTCCGTGATTGTGGACACCAGGTGATCCACTTTGCTTGCTGATGGTGCTGCGACCAAGATGTCATCCATGTACTGGATGATGGTTGCATCGGGATGGGAGTGTCGGACTGGCATCAGTGCTTTGTCCACGGTGATTTGGCATATGACAGGGCTGTCAACAAGACCTTGTGGAAGTACTCTCCATTGGAAGCGAAGGTTGGGCCGCTCGCCGTTCCGAAACACCACGGAAAAGGCGAATCGCTCTCGGTCCTCAGGATGCAGGGGTATCGAAAAGAAACAGTCCTTGATGTCCAGCACTGCGCACGGCTGCCCTTCGGGGATGGCTGAGTTCGCGGGGAGCAGTGTCTGGACTGGACCCATGGGTCGGATCGTCTTGTTTACTTCTCTCAGGTCGTGGACGAGGCGATAACCTTCTCCGGACCTTTTGGGGATCACGAATACAGGGGTGTTCCATGGGCTGATGGAGGGTTCTATGTGACCCTTTTGCAATTCACGGTTGACCAGTTCCAGCAAGGCTGCCATTCGAGGCTCTGTCAGGGGCCACTGCTCAACCCATACGGGGTCTGATGATTTCCAAGTTAATTTGATTGGCAGCGGGGGGTGCACAGCAGTGGCCCTTAGGATAAATTTGTGATCCGGAATCCTAGCAAGGAAAGAACATCCCTTCCCAACAGGGGTGGAGAATTTTGCAAAATGTAGGGGTAAATTGCTACTGTCTGTTCTGGTCCCTCTTTTGTATGAAGTGTTAAAGCCACCAGCTGGGTGCTTTTCCATGCCCGGGACTGCCCTCCCACTCCGTTCACTGGAGGGACTTCTTTGAATTGCCAATGCCCGGGCCAATGCGCTTGGGGAATAATTGTGCAGTCTGATCCCGTGTCGGCCCAGAACTGAAACCTTATGATGTGGGGATCCCGACCGCCGTAAAGGCGGCATGTCCCCCACACCATCAAGGGTTCCTTCCCTATTCTCATGGCCAGGGCCACCCAGGGATCCCGCGCTGAGGTGTCCCCTGTTGGTCCTGTGAGACCGGCGTGGCTTGTGGTGGTGGGGGGTGTGAAAGCATTACTGGTGGTGTTGTGCAATTCTGCCATTGCGTTGTAGGTGGGGATGTAAAATTGATTGCTCCCTGCGGGGGCATGGGACATGAGGGTCCCCACTGGGGGTTGCTGTGGCTGGGCCGCTGCATATTCCAGGCGGGAGGGGGCTGAGCACGGCCCGGCCACCCCCTCCCTCTGCCGTTTCCCTGAAGCCTGGATCTGCATTCCTTAGCTAAATGCCCCTTCTTCCCACATGCCCAGCACGGTCCCCTAAGTTCTCCCTGGCGTGGTGGAGCAGCTGCTGATCGGCGCCTTGGCTGGGGGCAGTTTACTGCCATGTGGCCTGCCTGGCCACACTTAAGGCACGCCATCACACTGGTTATTGCAGTGTGGACTGCTGCTTGGATGGGAGCAAGGTGTTCCTCCTTTGCGACGTGTCTGATCATGTCTGCTATGGTGGCCCCAGGTGGCAGTGATCTTAGAATGTCCTTAGTGGCTGAGTTGCATTGCTGGCGTAGGCAGTCTGCCAGCACGGGACCCTTAGCCTCTGGGGGCAATGAGGAGGAGTCTAACGCCGCCTGAAGTCTGTCCACAAACTGAGTGAAGCTCTCACTTTCACTCTGTCTTATGGTAGACCATTGTGAGGGTTTGGCTACTACTTTGGCAGTAGCACGGATGGCTTCCCGGGCAGCACGAGTGGTTGTCATAACTTCATGGGCCCTTAATCCCTCAGCCTGAGCCTGGGGGGTGATCATCGTGGGGTCTCTCCCCATCAATCTCTGTATATTGGAGCCGTGCAGTGGATGGTCAGGCCCCGTTATCTGGGCTAGCTCCTTTGCGCATTGATCCTCCCACTCTTGTTTAAAAACAATCATCCCCGCGCCATCGAAAATCATCCTACATGTCTGTTTGATGTCAAAGGGAAGCATGTCATCCCCCCCAAAAACGCCATCAATGAGTGTGGTAACCATGGCAGAATTAATTCCCTTGTCTGCAATCGCTTTAATAATTGCCTGTACCTCTTTTGGATTCGCTGGAGAATAGGTCCTTCTTTGGTTTTCGCCTGCCCCCCCCACACGGACAGGGAACACTAGCTTGGCTGAAGGGGTGTACTCGGCGCAGGCTATCTTTATTTTTCGCCAATCTGTAAGAGGGGTCCGGTTTTTCTCTGATAACCCCTTCACCCATGCGGGAGCGCTGTGACTAGAGACTTTGTGTGCTGCTGCTCTCCCTCTGTTAGGGCTAGTATCCGAACCGGAGCTCCCCGACTCCCTCTCGGACTCGTCCCGGCTCGAGTCTGAGTCGGAGTCGGAAGTCGACTGATCGAGCACTTCCGGGCTGCTCTGCCTTTTTCTCGGGCTCCGACCCCGCCCCCTCCTGTGGGGGGCGGACCATTCCCTCCCCCTGGGGTCTCCCCGCCTCCTGCTGGGGGAGGTCCTTGCCTTATATGGGCTTAATTTGAATAGAGCGCTCTGATTGGTCTCACCCCTCACCGCAGGGACCGTCCCCCCTCCCCGCTCTCCCGCGCATGTGATGTTAAGCGGGCTGATCCCACTTCCGCCCTTTGTCCCCTCTTCTCTTCCGCCCTGACCATGCGGCCGGCCGCCATCTTCGAGCCCATACGGCGGCGGAGAGATGTTATCGATACGGGCGGTTCCTGACCGTCCCGCCGCTTCCCGCGCCTCCTCCGTCAGCCCCCCCCAAAAACGCCGCGCACGTTGCTCTGCCTCTTCCGTCTGGTCGGCTATTGGCAGTGGGGGGACGGGTAGAGGGGCCGCGGTTTTGTCGAGAGGCTCCGAGGGGGGGCTGGGATCTGGCGGGCTCCGCGGGGGGGCTGGGGGGTCTCCCGGGGGTTTTGGGCTCGGGCTCGAGGGGAGGTGGGACGCGCCTAGCCCCCGCACATCCCCATCTGCAATCTGATCGCTTTCCGAGGTGGTCTGTGTCGCTGCCCCCACCCCTAACTGCGGAGTGGCTATTAAACAGCTTCTGGCAGCTTTCCAGGTTTCTTGCTCTTGTCGAGCCTTTTGCAGAGCCCGGATGACTCTGCCCCACGATTTTAGGGCTTTCCCCGAGCCAGAACACATGGTATCCTCGGCCAGGGTTTTCGTACAATTATCCCACACCTCCGGGTGTAAAATATCCACGGGGCTCTCTATAGCCCCCAGCTTAATCAATCTCGGCAATGCGAGAGTCATATCCTTGAGCTTACAATCGATTCCCCATTGTGCATGCATTTCACTCACTACCTTTGCGATCGCTTCCATGATTCGAGGGCGTCCCCTCCGCTGCACAAGGCCAGCTGTGCAGCCGCCGTCCTCTCTCCAGGTGATCCCCGTTCCCCGGGCACTGGTTCGATCCCGGGTTTCCGGCACCACTTGTCGCCTTCTGATACAAGGCGAGGCGACCTGGCTCTGAGGAAACGGCACGGCAACCCAAACTCTCCAGGGTCACTCGGGCCAAGAACACACGCTAGCACCAGTATGGTGGACGGTTCAAGACCTTTATTGTCCCGTCTCGTCGGGTTTTATACTCTGCAAGTTTTTTCTCTACGTCAGGGGGTCTTACCTTACTGTAATTGGTTAGCAAGGAGTAAAAGTTACTAGTGTTAGGGGGGAACTACATTCTTGGGTGATCCCTTATCACTAGAAGTTAGGGGGAGAGGAGCCCTGCTGCTTTCCGTGACATCGCGAGATTTTCCGAGCGCCTCTCCCTGTCTACTACACTCACCCGAGTCCTTAGGAAGGCAAATATTGGCTCGCGGCCGAGGGGTATCTTCCAAGCTGGGTACTATCAAAATTATGGTGACAGGACAGAATCCGGCTCTGGCCAAGAGTGTGTGACTTAGTGTGGTTCTGATGGGCTAAAGTCAAAGTTTGTATGCTAGTTTGTTGTTTTGAGAGGGTTCATAGAGTTCCCACAGCCTCTCATTTGAATTCAGTCCGGGTGCAAGTCCTCCTGGGAGCAGGGGAGTAGGGGAAGTGGTTCCCGAGGGGAATGATACAAATCCCGGGTGAGACAAAAAGGGGAACAAATACAGATTATGACAGGGAAAGATACAAATACAGGGTAAAATAGCAACATCGAACAGCAGCAATTAAAGGCAAGTCTTACAATACTAACATTCAAAGTTTAACTAACAAGGGGTACAAAAGACTAGCAAGGGGTACAAATACAGAGTATGACAAGAAGAGATACAAATACAGGGTAAAATAGTAACAGTTAGCAACGGCAACTGAAGGCAAGTCCCAGAACTCTAACCTTCAATGTTTAACAACAGACCAACACTTCAAATTAAGACCTTATCAACTTCATTAACATCAACTACCAATTACTACTCTGAAAAAGAGCTCTCATCCCCACGATTTCATTCCTCACAACTGCCACCTCCTCTGCCCATGCGTATCCCTGAGCTGCCTTTATCTCTTTTTTGATCTTCCTCTGTCCCATCCCAACCCATTCCCGAGTTCTTTTAGAGACCCCAGGAGCAGCCCAGCAACCTCCAAGCCCCTCCTGAGTCCAACATGTCCTTTCCTCTGCCCCCGAGCCCCCTGGTCCTGGCCTCTAAACAACACAGACATTGACCCATCTCTGCAGGAGTAGTTGATGGCCCCTTCTTCTATTGAAATAAAGAGATGGAACTGACAGCCAGTGTCCAGGTGGCAGCAGCAGCAAAGCCCAGCCAGCAGCAGCACTGGCTGAGCTCCATGGCCAGGAGCAGCCGTGGATGCCCACGGTGTGGGCAGGCAGGAGCCAGGCAGGGGCTGCTGTGACCAGCGGCGGGGTCCCCAGGGCTGGGGGAGCCCAGGGGGCAGGCAGCAGCATGGGGCTCCTGAGAAAAAGCAACACCATTTCCTTAGTTTTTTCAGGTTTAGAAATTAGAAATTTGTAGAAATATTTCAAAATATTTTTTCTGTAGAGAGACACCCCCAAATATTCCTTCTCAATTCCTATAGTAGTTAAAGATTTTCTAAGTAGTTTTAGAATCCAGGAAAAGTGACCTCATTTTGTCTTCACTTTTCATCTTTAGAAACATTTAGAAATATCTTTTGTAGAGAGAAATCCCCAAATGTTTCATTCCTGTTTCCACAACACATCTGTATTTTTGAAACTGGTTTTGAGTTCTGGAAAATATTTTCCCCTTATACAATAAAAACTAAAATTGCACTGCAGTGGTAATCTTTATTCTAGGAAGAAGTAAGACCCTTTGAGCCAGCCAGCCTGCTGCAGAGGCTCTTTTCCCGCAGGAGCTTTGTACCTAGTCACAACCAACATACATAAAACCTTTTCCCAGATATTTCCTGGGATTTTTGACAAGCTCCCGTTTTAGTCTTCTCAGACAAACTTTGAGCACAGTGGGCATCTCTTTAAGTTACCATCTTTGTTTGCTTCTGGTGGAACTCCCTCAGTTCTAGAGCAGGGCCTTCTCTCAGCTTCCTGCTGCCCCCGGGCTCTCCTCCCGGCCTCCTGGGCTTTGTTGGGTGGCACAGCCTGTGACATTGCTCCCACATGTGACTGGGGACACAGCTTAAGCAGAACCTATCCATCCTCTCTGCAAAAACATTTATCACTGAAAGACACCATTTATTGAAATAATTTGGGGAGAATCTTGGTCATGAAGCTTCTCCACCAAAGGTGGGCCTTTCCAGGTGATATCAGCACACCTTTCAGGGTGGACAGGTGCCTTACTGTGCAGAGAACAGTCTCCCAACCCACTGGGCTTGAGGGGCATTTACTCTACCACAATGCCAAGGTTTTGGCTGCAGCAGGAGGAGGAGCTGTGCTGAGTGAGAAGCTGAATCAGAAGCTTCAGAGTGCTCAGAAAGTCCTCACAAATAGGTCCCTGTCAGTGGGGGTGTGGATCATTCCTCTTGGGTTCAGGTGCAAACAGGGCATTTTGAGTAACATTTGCAGCCGGTACTGGCTCCCTCAGGCCTTACACAGCCCATGGCAGCAAAGGAAGACTTGGAAAAAAACATTAATTCCATAAAAGTGGTGTTGGGAAAGCAGGAGATAGCAAAGCACTGCTGAAAGCACGCAGTGTATATGATGTAAACTTATTGCTTATTGATATTCTGCAACATATTGTTCTAATGGTGGGAGGGAAAAGAAATAATGATCAGTTATCTCATTAATAATGTTAATTTTCTCTTCCAGTATTGCCAGCAGGTTGAGTTAATTTTTAAGCATGACAGTTGGGCTTTAATATATCAGCTGTAGATTCCAGTCACAGAAGTCTAGTTTAATAATTGGGTTTCTTTCTCCCTCATTTTGACTAATAGCATACTTATAGCAATTATTAAAATTCATCATAGCACAAAAATAAACCATTTGAAACCTCACCAAAAATGGCGGCACAACAGAGCATTAGCACTAGCATGCTTAGCATTTAGTGGAGAATTCAGAACAGTTTGTTGGAAAACAAGAACAGCTTCTCTGATAATTCAACAGCCACCATGTGAATGTGGACACTCAGTGAAAGCCAAGAGTGCTTCAGGTGAGCCAAGGCAGTGTTGAATAGGCTGCTGTCACTAAAAAAGCGCATTCAAACTTCACGGGAAATTCCCTGTGAAAATGCAAATTCATATGTTGTTCTTTAGCTATAGGTAGTTCAGCCAAGCCATGGCAGTTCACCAGCACTGGCAGAAAGTTGTTTCAACACTGCATCATCAAACTGTTCTGGAGACTTCACAGTCTGCCTTGGAATGGCTGTAGGTGCCAAGTGGACACAGCTTCTGCTGTGAGGAACTTAAAATCCTCCTTACTGCTCTTCCAGACTCTTTAAAGACAAGGTTTAACTTCCAGCATGAGCACAGCTCTGCAGAAGCTCATTGACCCCAAAACCTATAGGCATCAAGGCACCCAGCAGAAATCCTGCACATTCCCACCATGCCAGAGAGAAATGGGACTTATTCAAGGACTGACAAATAGGCAAGACTTTGAGGGGTGAGAGTGGAATGAAAATAGAAAACTTGAGAAAAGCCTGGTGTTTATAGCTTTGGGAGAAAGGGCAGCAGGACTGTAAGCTGCGTGCTCACCATCTCCTCCTCCAGGTGCACACAGGGATGGAGCAGCCCCAGTGAGGGGTTTCAGGCATTGAAACCACTGTAGACTTGGAATCAATTCACAAGTGAAAATAAAGACAGAAGAATCAAAGAATCCCAGACTGGTTTGGGCTGGAGGGACCTCCAAGCCCGCCCAGTGCCACCCCTGCCATGGCAGGGACACCTCCCACCGTCCCAGGCTGCTCCAAGCCCCAGTGTCCAGCCTGGCCTTGGGCACTGCCAGGGATCCAGGGGCAGCCACAGCTGCTCTGGGCACCCTGTGCCAGGGCCTGCCCACCCTCACAGGCAGGAATTTCTTCTTAATATTCGACCAAGTACCTGGTTACACAGACACCAGGAACTGTCTCACTCTGCAGCAGGCTGCAGTCAATGTCTGCTGAAATATGACACACAGAATCCACCACAGGTTCCTCCTGCATGCATTGCCTGCACTCCTCTCAGGACACAGCTCTCAAAACCAGTCCCAGAGTGCTCCTGCTGCCCAGGAGGAGATGGGAAAGGGCTGTGCCCTGGCTACAACCTTGGCAAGAGCTCAGCAAGAGCCATCGGTGTCACCGCAGCCCGAGAGATAGAACAGGGAGAGAATTTCTATTTGCACTTTGAAGCTGAGAAGGGACCAGTTGGTGTCTGAACAGCATTCCTTCACACCTCCCCATATTATCTAAAAGTAGGAGACTTAGCAATTAAGCAACCCTCAGATAAATAATTGAGGAAAACTAAAGACTGGAAAGCTACCAAAGGCTTCCCTCACAGGACTGCAGAGTGATGCATTGCTTTGGAACTGCAGATAAACCAAGCCCCAACTAACCTCATCCTCTGGCCACTATTTAAGAGCCAGGAGGAAAAGACTGGAAGCAAGAAGACACCAGCTTACTACAAGTTTTGCCCTGAAACTCCATTGGCACAGGAGCCCCAGGCTTTCCTGCATGATGCTTCGTGACTCCACGATGCTGTTACAGCCACGCTCAGCTGCTGCACAGCCCATGCCTCGTTCACTTGAGCAGCCTGAGCCTGGGAACACCAGAGAGCATTATCAGAGCACAGGGAATGCTGCTCTAATTGTTGGTTTGCAATGTTATGTGGATAAATGATCATCCGGGGAAAGAAACATGGTGTGTGTATAGTTAATCTACTTAGAATTTGTTGTAAATTAATCATCTTGAATATTAAAACTATTCCCTATTCTCACATTAAAATAACTCCTCAGTATTTTCATCTGATCTTACCAGAAATGATGAAGCTGGACTTTGCTGTCCACCTCTCCCATTCTTACCTCTTGCACTGCCAGGAAAGTGCTAAATAGAGGAATTGCCAGCTCCCTGCAGCAGAGAGCTGATCTTCTGGGCCCTGTGACACACAGATGAGGGAGTCAAACCACAGATGCCTTTGGAGGCTAAAATCCTGTGTCTCTGTGGTGCTCACAGCAGCTGGTCCCAGGCAAGAGGTGAGCAGCTGCACAGGTGACCCGAGGGCTGTGGGGAGTTTGAAATCCCACATATTTTGTTCATGTGTCAAATCTGGGCTCTCTTTCTTGTGCTCACTCCATAAACTCCATAGGTGAACTCACAAAAAATGGCATCCCAGAGATCCCTTCTGATCAGCAAAGTGCAGATATCAGGGAAAGGCTGGACTCATTTTCCTTGGAGATTCTTTCCACCTTTTGTGATGCCTGACTCTATAAACTGAAGCTGGTCTTTTGCTCATACTGCATTTTTGTCATAGCTTCTGAATCAATCCCTTCAGAACATCAGCTGAACAAGTATTGCTCTCCAAGCAGCTTCTCACACAGTAGAGGGATGGGCAATAGAAACCACACAATATTTTTTACAAAGGTGTATCTATTCTTTTCTAGGACAATTTTGGAATCAAGTGCTGTAGCACAAACATGTTTTTCCAGGTTTACAAGAGCCTCTCACCTTTACTGGTTCTGCAAAGCAAATTGGGTGCTGAATACCACTCACACATGAATTGGTGGCCAATTGGCCAAAACTCCTCTTTCTTGTCTCCAGCCCAGCTTTAGCCATGACTCTGCACACTCAGAAATCACTGGGCAATGGAAGATTTGTCCTCTTAACGGCAGTAATGCAAGATGACTGCAGACGAAATTTTACATTCTAATTAATACTTGGTTCCCACTGATGCTCGTGAGTATCCTGGCTGTTCAGAGGTGTCCCAGCTCCCTCAAACACAACTGCACCAGCCAGGACATCTCATTTCATGGCCCGTGGCAGCAGAAACGCACTGCTCTGAAAGGCTCTGAGGCCAGTGGGCCGCACTACAGAGCAGATAATCTCCAGCAGGGGTTGGAGGAAGAGTTCAGCTTTGAGCTCACGTGAAGATGATCAATAGCGGCACCCACCAAATTTGCTTTGTTGTTGCCCATCAGAACTAAGGAGAAGAATTTCTCAGGAGCTCCTGCCAACCATTGCCGTGAGCAATTTGAACTCATGTCCTTGTCCCTTTCCCAGGTCTGCTGTGTGAGGAGCCACCTCCACAGTGCTGTCAGACACCCTGGGGCCACCAGCCCCTCGCTGGATGGGTTCCAGCCAGGTACTGCCAGCTCTGTGTGTGCTGGGGATGTCACCTCCTACACACGCACCTCATAAATGCCCTATAAACCCCCGGCACTGGAGTGGTGCGTGTGCATTACTATCAAGTTATGTCACTGCTTCCATAATAAAATTATTTCAGTGGGTGGTAAGTCAGCTATAAAACTCTCTTTGGGCTAAAACTTGGCATGTCCACATATGCAAAGACACTCACACAGCCTGATTTCTGGGAAGGGGAGAGAAGTGCATTACTCCTGAATTCTGCACAGGGGCAGAGGGTATTCTCACAGGGAGAAGCTGCAGAGGACCCGTGAGGCCAGCGGGGGAAGGCAGAGACTGCTGGAAATGGGACGGTCACAAACCCACCCATCACTGCCATTCCAGCCTCCTTTCCATCCCCCAGCTCCGGGAAAGGGGTACAGCATCTTGTCTGCTCTTGGGGACGGTGAGCGGAGGGTTACATGTTTTCCCAGCTCTGTCTGAAACTCAGAGGGTACAGGGACACTTCAGAGTCCCCTGGCATAGGCTGCTTCAAAGGAGGAGTCCTTGGAAGCTCACCGGCACTAAACCCATCCTTTAAACAAGCTTTGCTTTGCAAGAGTTTGGATGCTCCTTGACTGTTACTGCAAACTGCAGAGGGAAAAGTTGTTTGCAGTGCCAGGACTGTCCTGGGATGTTGTGTTGTTTCTGTAGAAGTTGGACTTTTCTGTTCCCCCTATCATGTAATGGTTCTGCGCTGGTTATCTTCCCCTTCCCTTGTGCTGCCAGTTATCCCAACTCCTTCCCAGTTGCCTTGGAGACTAATGTATCCTTTCTCAAATCCCTCCCCAGTGCCCTGTCCGTCACTCGGCGCTCGCACCCTTCTCTCTAGAAACTTCCAGCGAGAGCGTTGAGTGATTGGTTCAGGGACCAGGACTCCACCCTCAAGTTATCCCCATTGGGGTTCTCCCTAAGTCAATCTTTTGTATTCTGCTCCCCTCTAAAACTCTATTCGCCCTAGGGTCGACTCCTCCCGTCTCCCTCCCCGCTTAGAAGCTGTTGCAAGTATCTCCCCCCTTCCCTGTCTGGCTGTCGGTTCCCCTGGGACCCAGTGAGCCTGGATTCCCCACAGCTGGAGAGTGCTCTCTTCTTTCTGCTGGCTGCAGCCATAAGCCGTGCCACGTCCCACTGCAAGGTGTGGCTGCTGTCACAGCACAGGGTGTTTGCCTTAGGCCCTGTCCCGAGCCATGGAGATCGGGATAGTGCTGCCCTGCTGCGAGCGGTGCTGGATAGCTGGCCGGGCCGTCCGAGAAGGACAATCCTTCCCCAGCTTGACCGCTTCACTGGGACATGGCTGCTGTTAAAGAGTGTAAATCCCACTGCTCACAGAGGTCCCTCATGCAGGGCCCTGCGAGCTTGGCACTATCACAGCAAGAAGAAATCTGCCCCTGGAAGCTGCATCCAGCAGTGCCTGAACAGTTAGTGGGAAGAGGGGAGGGATTTTTAAGAAGCATAAAGAAAAGGGGAGCATAGAGAAAAAGGGAGCCTCCTGCTGTCTCTTGAAATCTCCCCCAGCCTGAACAAGCTCTCTTTGGGGCTAGAGACTCCCAGAAGCACAATGGGGCAGTGCCTGCTGTAAACACAGCATCCTTGTGATGTCTGCAGCTGCAGGTGTTTGTACACTTGACCTTTTGTGATAAACAGTAAGGACATTTCCTTCATACTTACATTGCAAGTCTTCTAGGAAACACATCAAACTCCAGGCAGTCATTTGCTGTGATGTTTTGTTCCCTGAATAACACAAAACTCCAACTTTATGTCAGTGTTCCTGTGGTTTGCTGGGTCCAAATCCACATCTGGCCTGAAGGAGATGAGTCATTTGCCTGGGTGCTTCCACTCCTGCTGCAGCCCTGAGATGGTCCACATATAGAAAGAAGAAATATAGGGAAAGAACTATAACAACGTATTATCATGTAATCAGGTGGTAAAAAAGGGGAGTGTAATTGAAAGTAAGGGTATTCTTCTTCAATTTGATGCAATCACAATAATTAGTGATATTAGTGGTTTGAGCATTGCTGTACATCTTCCTGTTATGTTTGCCGTATTATCCCATCATTAAAAAAAACCAAACAATATTAAAAGTAGTAACAATTTTGATTGAATAATTGAAATGAAAAATATAAAATTGGATACAATATAATTCAATGAAAATAAGGGATAATTTGGTTCCAATAATAGCGCATAAGCAAGAGATACCGCGGGGTACGGAGTGCAGGTTTCAATGACCCTTGCCACTTCACGTACAAGCTTGCCAAGTGAAAATCACCCCTTATATGCCATGTGTCAATGCCATCTCCTCCTATATTCAGTTCGTCACTTTTCTGTCTCCGCCTTTATTACCACCCTTATCACGCATGCGCCACCACTGGGTTTGGTGGTCGCACAACTCTTTGGGGGTCATCACTGATGAAGGCTCTGTAGTCTTCTTTGTTGTCCTTTAATTCACCTTTGGGTTACACATGCGCACCAAGCCAGTACAATGTAAGCCAAGACTAACGTATCACTGCATCTGCATATCAAAGCAATAAGTCCCTTATAATTAGCATTTTCTGGGACCCAACCAGGTTCTTGGTCATTTTTAGCAACTGTATCTTCAGCTTCTTTCCTGTGGTCCTTGAGAACATCTGCTGGGAAAAGGGGGGGTGGAGCCCCTCCTTTCCCTCTCCTCTTTGGCATTACTATTTTTCACTTATTTTATTATTTCCAGATATTAGTTACTGTATCAATATTGATTACTGTTTCAATTTTTATCAGCAGAATCATACCTATTTACCACACTCCAAACTAGAAATTATCTGGTTCCACCATGTGGACTGAGGAGAATGTAACAGCTGCATCTTTTCAGAGACGAGGCAGCACTAGGACCACAGTGATTGTTTCACACAGTAGACCCGAGCACACAGTTTGCTCCAGCTCGGAGCATGGGCTCCTCCCAGCCTAAGAACTCCTGAAGGCTAAATTATTAGAAATAGCATTACCACAGGATCTATGATGGCTATCATGAGATAATCATCACACATCTGGATTTTTAAGACACAGAGCGTTGTCTGGTGCTTTCCAGTCCCTGGTGACATGACCTAATAGCAACACGTCCCTGGGGCTGCGCTAGTGCAGTACTCTGTGCTGGGGGAAGGAGGCACTGCTGGGCTGGGAGAGCCCACAATTGGCAGCCCATGGCTGTGATTTACACAAAGCTGTTTGTGTCTTGTAAATAGATTTCTTTTCCTTCAGTGGTCGGGAGCCAGGAGATGCATTGGTCAGCAGCAGAACAGAGAACATCTTGGTGCAGAGCCAGGAGCAGGGGAAGGACAAGCCTTCCAGCACAGGGTACTCACATGGCTTTTGAAATGAAGAGCTGCAGCAAATGTGGAAGGGTAAATAAGGCCAGGAAATCTTTTGCTCTATGAATGAACTCCCTGCTATTTATGATGCAGAGTTTCCAGGGATGTTGCTTTGGAGCTGGGCTCCTGCTGGGCAAATGATTCTTCCCAAACTGAGGTGGGTGCCATGCTATCACTCCCTGGCTCTACCTGTCACTGTCTGGCTGCTCCTCAAAGCTCTGGCTTCAGCCCAATCTTCGGCCTTCTGAGCAGCAAGATTTAAATGGTCCTTATCATTCAAATGACTTGACTTAAAATTGAAATGATTTGATTATTTTAACAACTGATTAAATCAGCTCCCTCTGATCTAATGGTGTTGGTGTCTGGGAACAGTGCAGTCAGGACTGAGATGCTCAGTACAGGCTACAAAACCTGCTGGAAATGCAGGACAGTATTTAGGTTGTTTATGACACTCCCCTCCCATTTCCTCATGCTGTTCCTGCACCTGTAGTGGGTGGGTGAGGCTGTGCATGCCCTTTGAGCAGAGATGAACTTTTGGGGTCAGCTGCCTAATGGCCAGGAGGTGCCAAACTGTTTGGGTCACTGGTGTCCTCTGCCTGCCCTGCAATTCATAGCCACCATTTCTCTCACCTCTTATTTCTTCTCCCTGGTACCTCTGCCACTACTTCAGCTTCTCAAACCTTTTTTTCTGTTTCTCCTCCCCTCTGGAAGTTGCCAGATCTTCTCTTCTCTTCCCAAGGAAGTGATGTGGGCTCATTTTCTTTCTCCAGTCTTCACACCTGGTTTGTTCCTTCCATGTGCTGGAAGATGCATTGGCACATGGATGTGGAGAAAACATCAGAGAGTGAACCAAGTCATGTACACCAAGAGAGATTAGATTATGTTATCACTGGGTTGTTTAGAATCATGGAATCAGAGAATCCTTAAAGTTGGGAAAGACCTTCACAATAATCAATTCCAACCATCAACCACACCATCACTATGTTCACCACTAAACCACATCCCAAGTCCCACATCAACATGTCTTATGAGCTCTTCCAGGGATGGTGATTCTACCATTGCCCTGGGCAACCTGTTCCAATGCTTTACAACCTTTTCCAAGAAGAGATGTTCCCTAATTTCCAATCTAAACCTCTCCTGGTGCAAGTTGAGACCTTTTCCTCTTGTCCTGTCCCTGTTCCCATGGGAGCAGACCCCCACCTGGCTCCACCCTCCTGTCAGGGACTTGTGGAGAGCCACGAGGCTCCCCCTGAGCCTCCTTTTCTCCAGGCTGAAACCTGGGGAAACTCCAACCCACAGTTTGAGTTGATTCAGAGGAACCAACAAATCTGTTTTAGGTACTGGTAAATGATGCTGGCTGTTCTTAGTAGTAAAAACCAGAAAACAAATGAGATATGCCCAGGAGCTCAGTGTGGTGAGTTGTGCTAGGAAAGAGCCCACTCCAGACTCCAATGGCACAAGCATCAGCACCAGATTTTGCCTGGGATAACCTCTGTGAATTCCTACCTCAACTTAGGCAGCTGAAATAATAACTGATCCACATGAACCAAATCTTCACAGTGGGTACATTTCTTCCCTACTGTTTCCAAACAAAAATCAAACATAAACAGTGGGAAATTATTTTATCTCTACTAATGAGTGGCAGCATGAGAACTCAGCAATATGTTAAGAGAAAATCTCCCTGGTACACTGAATTACACTTTTCCTGGAGTGAAGCAAGAACCCCTGTGATTGAAAAACTCCCTTTCCAGACTCAGAGATTGTTTTTATAAAGTATTAAAAAAAAAGTATAATGTTCCAAAACTCAGCCAGGAAAGCAGCGGTAATAATTCTTCCCTAATGCCTCTGAAATTAAGCTACACTTAGACTGATTTTTTTCAATTTGGAGTGCATGTATACACAATATTGCTAACATATCCCTGCAGTAGATGTGTGCAGTGTGTGCTGCACTGCCCAGCTGCTGGCTCTGTCACCCCAGAAACTGCTGCTCCATCCCCACAGGCTGCAGGCCCCCATGGGCAGGGCTGGGGCGTGGGGACTGCTCCCCTGCACGGCCTCCCCTTCACATCCCTGCCAGAGCCATGGGCAGCTGCCTGTGGCCCCCGAGTGCACTCAGGAACTGACCACTGCTGCTGGAGGCCTTGGTGCTGAGCCCCTGAATCATCTCTCACTCAGACATGCTCACAAACAAAGGAGGAACAGGGCCTCAGTGGCCCGAAGAGCTGCCCACAGAACCAGCAGGACCTGGACAAGTGGGATTGCAGAAGCGGCGTGGGGAGAACATCCAGGCAGGCTGCCAGGGGCTGAGGCTGGGGCAATGGAAAATCTGCAGTGGGAAGGAAACAACACAGCATCTGGTATTTTGAAACACAGCTAGAGTTTTCCTGTGCATTCTGACTATGAGTCACCAATGGTAGGCTGTGAAATTCCTAATACCTGTCTGGCCCTTGGGGCTGAGCTGTGGGATGAAGCTGTGGGAGGAGACCTGGGAGAGATTCTAGAGTGAGCCAGGGGCCCTCATGTCAGAGCAGAACCCGGAACAGCGGGAAGGGATCCATGGCAGCCTCGCTCTCCCTCTGCCCTTTCCCCACCATGGGCCAAAATACATCCTGAAGCACATCGTGAGAGAACTGCTCAAAGGGAATGGTGGGTGCATTCCCTCAGCCTTGTCCCGGGGCTCAGCAGCCGAGGGCTCTGGCTGCACATCTGGACAAGCCGTGGCCGGAACAGTGGGAAGGGATCCATGGCAGCCTTGCTGCCCCGCTGCTGCTTCCATGCCCTGCAGGGCTGTTTCCCAGCCTGGCCTGGCTGCAGCTTCTCCCCAGCCTCTGCAGGATGGCATTGGGTATCAGCTGCCGAGAAGCCCAAACTCACCAGGGATCCCCTGCATTTTCCTGGTCCCCAGTCACATCCTGAGGTGTGGCTGCTTGGAGGAGGTAAAGCCATAGCCAGCCACAAAGGCCTGGAGGGATCAGGCTTTTACCGATCCTTATCCACGTTTTGGAGAAGTATTGCCTCCTGAAGAGGCCACCTCCTGGATGTGCAATGATTCCATCTGATCCAGCTGTGCCTCTTCCTTTCTCAAGGGATGGACAGAGGGGCTCTATGGAAGGTGGCATTTCCTGCAGGAAGGGAGGCGATGCCAGGCACAGTCACAGGAGGTAATTGCTGTGCCTCTGGGCCTGAGCCCTGCTGAGGCTTGAGCTGCCCTCTCTGCGGCTTGGCACTGTGGGCAGGGCCCGGACAAGATGGGCACAGCCCAGAGGAATTATCCCCAGCAGGCTCATGGCCCTTGGGTACTGAGCTGTCCTGCTGGGCTCCCTCCCTGGGAGACACGTCCCGAAACCTGGGAGCGGCTGCACGGGGTGCCCATGGTGGGGAAAGGGCAGAGGGGGAGATCAAGGCTCCAGTGTGTCCTGAGTGGGCCTGGCTATGTGCCCGTGTGCTGTGGGAGCTGTTCCATGGGCAGGTGGGCAAGCAGGAGGGAGGGACGGAGGTTGGGAGTGACAGCTGTGGCACTGCAGCTTTCCCCAAGCATTTAGTGAGGGTTTCCTGTGTGGGAGGGAGAGAGCCCCAGGGCCCTGGGAGGCTCCAGCTGCCCCTCCAGGCATGTTGCACAGGACCTGCAAAGAGCATGGAGAGTGACCAGGAGCCACAGGCTCCCACAGCCTTACCCCACCCCCTTGCAGTGTCCAATTCCCCAAGGCAGAAGGGGATCCCTGCACACCATGGCAATGGTTCTGTAGGATCTGTGCTCCCTTCTCAACTGGCACATGACTTGGATTACTTGGAAATGCTGGTGAATGGTGCTTTGAAGACCTTGCCAGATGTTGGAGGCATGTTCTGAATGTACCTTTCCTGACAGAATAATCTGTGTCAGTGTGGCAAGAGCTCACTCATGAGCCAGTTCCCTTAAGTTCCTCTGAAGGATGATCAGTTCTGGAAACCTTGCCCTGATCCCTTCTGGAGCCCTGAGGGATCCCACAGGATCGATGTCAGTGGGAAGAAGGGGCATTTAGCTGTCCATCCCCCTCACATGTGCAATGCCACTGTGGCCTTCTGTGTGCTCTGTGCAGCCACAGAGAAGAGCAGAGAGGGAAGGGGCAGGGCCCAGGGCTGTGCCCCGGGGCTGGGCCTTTCTCAGCTCATTTGCTGCCCCCAGGGAGCCTGAGCTGCTTCTGCTGCCTCTGCCAAGCCCTGGCCTTGCCTGGGGCTGGGTTTGGAGGTGCTGGCAGCTCCAGGGAGTCCTTTCTGCCCCCGACTGCCCCACAAGGGGCTCCTTCCATCCCAGTATGGGGCCACTGCAGGCACGAGGTGCCTCTGGCCCTGCTCCTGAGTGGAAGGCAGAGCCAAGGGAGTGCCTTGGAAGGCACCAATCACCCAGGTGCCCTCACTGCCACTCGGGCCTGAAGGAGAATCTTCAGCAGTGCCATTGGAGCTGTTGTGTCCTGCCTTTCTTTGCAGCTGAGCCGGTTGCTAAAGGTGATCTGGCTTCCCAGCCCACGTTCAGGATTGAGCCTCTGGGAGATGGTGAGGGTAGGTCAAGGCCTTTCCCCTGGGAGAGCTGCCAGCTCAGAGCCCAAAGCTCGGCCAGGGGGGCATCTCTGCAGGTGCCAGGACAGAGCCATGGCTGTATGTGCCCTCGCCCTGCGTGATCCACTCACAACTTCTGCTCAGCACTGGGAGCTGTTTGGAGGAGGGTGGGCCCTAGCCCAGCTGAAAAAGACCAGATGATTTGTTGATTTTATCCGATTTTGCATAAGCATGACGTCCTGAACATGCCATTAAAGAAATGGAGAATTTCTCCATCTCTTAAGGTGTGTTTTTTGTTTCTCAAGTGATGGGCCAAAAGGCAGGACAGAAGGAGGTGTTTCCCCAATGAAGCAGAGGCCGATTGGCAGCCCCTGCTGCAGGAAGGAAGGCCAAGCCAAACACAGGCATGGGCACGGGCACAAGCTCAGAAGGTAATTGCTGTGCCAGGCTCATCAGGGCTCAGCCCTTGGCAGGGCTGTGTGGCTGCAGCTCTTCCCCCAGGGCCTGCCCTTGCACGGCCCAGCAGCAGCCAAACCTGGAGGCGCCTCTGGAGTCCTTGAGGCTTCTGGAGCTCGTTCACAGCCCCGGGGAAAGGGGACTCGTGCACCAACGTCCTTCCTGCTGCAGCTACTCTGGAGCTGGGCCTGAGTGCCCAGAGGCCCAAGGCACAGGAGCAGACCCGAGCGGGAGCCCTGCCGTGAGCCCAGGGCCAGAGCCAGCCTTGGCTCCAGACTGGGCAGGGGCTGCGCTGGGTCCTGACTCTGTGCCCTGGGGCTGGGGGAGCTGTCACGGGGCAGGGAGGGCCAGGGCTGGCAGTGGCTGCTCAGGGATGGGTTTGGCCCGTGTCCCTCCAAGCAGCGACTGCCCAAGAAGCTGCGCTGCCCCCGGACTCTCCTCCCAGCCTGCTGGGCTTGGTTGGGTGGCACAGCCTGTGCCAAGGGGCGGCAAGGTGCCTGCAGGCCCCAGCTCTGGGGGAAATGGAGAACGTCCTGCCCGCATCCACCATGCTGCCAGCTCAGCAGTGCAGCACAGCACGGGCTGACCCTCCCCATTGCTCCCACAGGTGCAGCTGAAACCACAGCACATGTTCCTGATTCCCAGAAGGGCCTTGGAAGGGGTTTCTGTCAGGGAACGGGCTTCTGGCTAGGGTTATTGGCAGGCCTGCTTCTCTTGGAGCTTATCTTCATCTTATGCTGTGTCCGAATTTGGACTTGCTGGAAGAGAAAAGGGTGAGTGTTTAGTTCACCTTTCCCCCAAACAGCTTCTTTTGAAAGTCTACTGTACATAGGAAACATTGCCAGTGAGGCTGCAGTGTAGGTGTGGCCAGTCCATGATTGTCCAAAGAATTCTGCTGAGGGTTCTGCTGCTGCCCAGAGCTTTCATTGGCCTCCTAATTGCTGGTCCTTGTCCTGGGGGGCCCGCTGGGGCTGCAGCCAGTTCTGGCTCCCACTGAGGCTGCCTGGCCAAGAGCAGCCCCAGAGGCACAGGGCAGAGGCAAAGCATGGTGGGGAGGAGCAAGAGCAGGGACGAGATTGCCCTTGAAAGGCAGAGGCACTCTGGGGCCCGCTCCTGGCCAGGGAGCCTGCCCAGAGCCGTGCCCTGCTCGCCAGGGCCTTGAGGGGCAGCTGTGCAGCTGGGCCAAGCTGTGCCAGCAGCTCCAGCTGTGCTGGGGAACCTTGCCGGCTCTGGGCCCTGCTGTGCAGGAGGCTCCCTGTGTGTCACTGGCTGCTGGGGCCTCAGCCACCTCCTCTTTCCACAGTTCCACCTCTGGACAGGAGTTGTAAGATGGTGGCTGCACCTCACACCCAAAGAGCAAGAGCAGCTCATCCCGCAATTAGAAGAGCCTGGGTAGCCCTGTCAAGAGTTCTGAGAAGAAGACTCCAGAACAGCCATCGACAGGGAAATCTCCTATTCTCCTGGAGATCCCACTGACACCTCCTCGTCCCATGTATATCCCCAAGCTACTTCCATCTCTTTTTTGATCCTCCTCTGTCCCATCCCGACATCTTCTATAGACCCCAGGAGCAGCCCAGCACCCTCCAGCCCCTCCTGAGACAAACATGTCCCTTCCTGTGCCCCTTAACACCCTGGTCCTGCCCTCTAAACAACACTGAAGTTATCCCCGCTCTCTGCCAGTCTAGGTGATGGCCCTTTCTTGACTTGCACTACAGGGAAGGTGCCGTCACCCCAGTGTTTGGGTGGCAGCGGCAGCAAAACCCAGCCGGCAGCAGCACTGGCTGAGCTCCATGGCCAGGAGCAGCCGTGGATGCCCACGGTGTGGGCAGGCAGGAGCCAGGCAGGGGCTGCTGTGACCAATGGCGGGGTCCCGAGTGCTGGGGGAGCCCAGGGGGCAGGCAGCAGCATGGGGCTCCTGAGAAAAAGCAACCCCATTTCCTTAGTTTTTCAGTTTTAGAAATTAGAAATTTGTAGAAATATTTCAAAATATTTTTTCTGTAGAGAGACACCCCCAAATATATCTTCCCAATTGCTATAGTGTTTAAAGATTTTTGTAAGTAGTTTTAGAATCGAGAGAACAAGTGACCCCATTTTGTCTTCACTTTTCATTCTTAGAAATATTTAGAAATATCTTTTGTAGAGAGAAATCCCCAAATGTTTTGTTCCTGTTTCCACAACACATCTCTATGTTTGAAACTAGTTTTAGAGTTCTGGAAAATATTTTCCCCTTATACAATAAAAAATAAAATTACATTTCAGTGGTAATCTTTATTCTAGGAAGAAGTAAGACCCCTGCAGCCAGCCGGCCTGCTGCAGAGGCTCTTTTCCCACAGGAGCTTTTTACCTAGTCACAACCAACATGCATAAAACCTTTTCCCTGATACTTAAGATTTTTGAAAAGCTCACGTCTTAGTCGTCTCAGAATAACTATGAGCACAGTGGGCATCTCTTCAAGTTACCATCTTTGTTTGCTTCTGGTGGAACTCCCTCAGTTCTAGAGCAAGGCCTTCTCTCAGCTTCCTGTTGCACCCGGGCTCTCCTCCCAGCCTGCTGGGCTTGGTTGGGTGGCACAGCCTGTGCCAAGGGGCGGCAAGGTGCCTGCAGGCCCCAGCTCTGGGGGAAATGGAGAACGTCCTGCCCGCATCCACCGTGCTGCCAGCTCAGCAGTGCAGCACAGCACGGGCTGACCCTCCCCATTGCTCCCACAGGTGCAGCTGGAACCACAGCACATGTTCCTGATGCCCAGAAGGGCCTTGGAAGGGGTTTCTGTCAGGAACCAGGCTGCTGGCTGGGGTTCCTGGCAGGCCTGCTTGTTTTGGAGCTTATTTTCATCTTATGCTGTGTCCGAATTTGGACTTAAGAGAAGACAGTGAGTGTTTAGTTCACCTTTCCCCCAAACAGCTTCTTTTGAAAGTCTACTGTACATAGGAAACATTGCCAGTGAGGCTGCAGTGTAGGTGTGGCCAGTCCATGATGGTCCAAAGAATTCTGCTGAGGGTTCTGCTGCTGCCCAGAGCTTTCATTGGCCTCCTAATTGCTGGACCTTGTCCTGGGGGGCCCGCTGGGGCTGCAGCCAGTTCTGGCTCCCACTGAGGCTGCCTGGCCAAGAGCAGCCCCAGAGGCACAGGGCAGAGGCAAAGCATGGTGGGGAGGAGAAAGAGCAGGGACGAGATTTCCCTTGAAAGGCAGAGGCGCTCTGGGGCCCGCTCCTGGCCAGGGAGCCTGCCCAGAGCCGTGCCCTGCTCGCCAGGGCCTTGAGGGGCAGCTGTGCAGCTGGGCCAAGCTGTGCCAGCAGCTCCAGCTGTGCTGGGGAGCCTTGCCAGCTCTGGGTCCTGCTGTGCAGGAGGCTCCCTGTGTGCCACTGGCAGCTGGGGCCTCAGCCACCCCCTCTTTTCACAAGAGCACCTCTGCAGCTTCACAAGACCGGCCAAATAACTCAGCCAGGGAGAACTGGACCTGTGATCTCTCATTCCCGTGCCAGTGTTTGTTGTCCCTGCCATGGCTGCAATACCAGTTTGTTGCTGGGGTCATGCTGTTGCCACCACCACCCAGAACAGGACCCTCTATCACCAGTTGGGCTGGCTCTGCTCTACAGCCAGGCCAGGAGGTGCAGCCCTCCAGACAGGGAAGGGCCTGAGTACAGCAATTTCTTTGGGCTTCAGCTCATGTGTCCGTGAGCTACCACCAGCACGGGCGGAGCTGCTTGTCTGGGCACAGCCATGAGTGGGCAGGCAGTGGCCAAGCATGGGGCTCCTGAGACACCATATTTTGGCTTAGTTCTTCATTTTATTAATTAGAAACTCTTAGAAATAGGTAGGGTTTATTTTTTTCCTAATAAAGAAATCGTCAAAATTTGCCCCCTTTTTCCATAGTCGGTAAGGATTTTTCAAAGTAATTTTAGAATTCAGAAGAACTTTGAACAGTTTTACACTTCTAGAATCAACTGGACTTGTCATCTTGCATTTCCGTGCCAGTGTCCATTGTCCCTTCCACACAGCTGCATTACCAGCTTATTGCTGGGGACATGCTGTTGCCTCCACCACCCAGAACAGGACCCTCTGTCCCCAAAGGTTCCGGCCCTGGTGTCCAGCCAGGCCAGGTGGTGCAGCCCTCCTGCCAGGGAAGGGCCTGAGTCCACCAACATCTTTGGCCTTCAGCTCAGGTGTCTGTGTGCTACCACCAGCGCTGGCAGAGCTGCTTGTCTGGGCACAGCCAGGGCTGGGCAGACAGCTGCTGGGAACGGGGCTCCTGAGAAAAAGCGACCCCATTTTGTCTTCATTTTACATAGCAGAAATTGTTCAAAATATTCAGAAACAGTTTTTGTAGAAAAAAATCCCCATATATTTCTTCCCTTTTCCCACAGGAGTTCAGGATTTTTCAAAGCAATTGTAGAATTCTGAGAAAGGTAGAACACTTTAATACTTGCAGAATAAAAAATAAAACTGCATTTAATTGGTGATCTTTACTCTAAGAAGAACTAAGTCATCACAAGGCACCCATTATACTGGAGAGGCTCTTTTCCCACTGGACATTCTTACTGAGCGACAACAACCAACTAAAACCTTTTCCCTGATATTTTCTGGGATTTCTGAGAAGCTCACCTCTCAGACTTCAGAGGCAAACTTTGAGCACAGTGGGAATCTCCTGCTGGGCAGGAGGGTCTCTGTGTGCCAGCTGCAACTGGGACCTCAGCAACCTCCTGTCTCAACAGGCGTCTGTCTGCAGCTTCACAGGAGCGGCCAAACGCCTCAGTCTGGGACACCTGTACCAGACATTCCCCATCGCCATGCCCATGCCCGATGCCCCTGTCACAGTTGCTTTACCAACTTGTTGCTGTGCAGGTGCTGCCACCACCCAAACAAGGTCCTCTCCCTGTAAAGGCACTGGCCCTGATCTCTGGCCCCTACTGAAGGTGGGCAGAGCTTGGCCCAGCATTTCTGTTACAATAAAGAGATGGAGCTGTCACCCCAATGTCCGGGTGGCAGCAGCAGCAAAGCCCGCACTGGCTCAGCTCCGTGCCCAGGAGCAGCCATAGATGCCCACGGTGTGGACAGGCAGGAGCCAGGCAGGGGCTGCTGTGACCAGCAGCGGGGTCCCGAGGGCTGGGGGAGCCCATGCTGAGCGTCCCTGGGCTGAGGGCACATTTCCTTCCCTGGCATCATCTGGGCCTGGACCTCCTCCAGTGGCAAGCCCAGGAAAAGAGGGAAGCCATCAAGAGCATCTCCATGGACACAGTCTGACCCACAATGTCAGCAGGAGACGAATAAGGTTTTGCTGAGCAATGGACCTGGGATACACAAAAACAATCAAGGCAGTCCATTTGTACAGATGAGGGCACACTCTGGGGGTACAGCTGAGGCCATGAGGTCACAGCAGGCTCAGGGGTCACAGCAGGCTGAGGTCACAGTTGGCTCTGAGGTCACAGAGGTGCCAGACCCGGTGGTTGCACAGCAGCACAAGGAGCGAGCACTCAGTCCTTGAGCACAACTGTTGCGGCAGCAGCGGCGGTGGCAGCAGTGGTGCTGACATTGGGACAGCACTGTCAGGACAGCAGTGGCAGCAAGAGCTACGGGACTGGCAGAGGGCAAGGCACCATGGCCCTTGCTCTGCGCCTCTTCCTCCTGCTCCTCCTGGCCGTGGCCCTGCAGGCCAGGGCTGCCCAGGCTGCTCCTCTGCAAGCGTGGCGAGCACGTGAGCCGGCAGCCTGGCTCCCCTTTCCTGGGACAGCGCTCCCTGCTCCCCGGGAAGCGCTGGGGATGGTTTTTCCCAGGCCTTTAGGGAAGGTTTCCTCTGGGGGAGGGACAGAGCCCCCATGGCCCTGGGCAGCCGCAGTTTCCTCTCCAGGGATGTGTCAGAGGGCCTGCAAAGAGGGTGCAGAGTGACCAGGAGCCAGGCCAGAGCTCCCGAGGCCCCTGTGCAGTTTGGCCTTGTCCATTCACACCTGGTTCCCGTAGCCTTAGCAAACCCCCTTGCAGTGCCCTGTTCCCAAAGGCAGAAGGGGATCCCAGCACACAAAGGAAATGGTTCAGGTCTTTGCTCCATTCTAGATTTGGATCACGCCTTGGAAGATTTGGAAGTCCAGGTGAATGACACTTTGAATGTCTTGGCGAATGCCAGAGGTAAGTCCTTAATTTCCCTTTTTACTGGCAAAATAATCAGTGTCCATGTGGCAAGAGCTCACCTATCAGACATTTTTGTTAACGTTAAGTCAGGGCTGAAGAATTCTGTAAAACTTGCCTGCTTCTTTCTGGAGCACTGAGGGATCCCACAGGATCGCTGTCAGTGGGAAGAAGGAGCATTTAGCTGTCCATCCTCCTCCTGTGTGCAATGACACTGTGCCCTTCCATGTGCTCTGTGCAGTCACAGAGAAGAGTAGAATGGGCAGGGGCCAGGCCCAAGGCTGTGCCCCAGGGCTGAGCCTGGCCTGCAGCCTGAGGATCTCCTACAGTGCCATGGGTGATGTTCTGTCCTGCCTTTCTTTGCAGCTGAACCTGTTGGTGAAGGTGATCTGGCTTCCCAAACCACATCCACGACTGAACCTCTGGGAGATGGTGAGAGTAGGTCAAGGCCTTTCCCCTGGGAGAGCTGCCAGCTCAGAGCCCAAAGCTCGGCCAGGGGGGCATCGCTGCAGGTGCCAGGACAGAGCCATGCACGTGTGTGCCCTCGCCCTGCACGATCCCCTCACCGCTCCTGCGGCTCAGTGGTGCCCGTGCAGCTGAGCAGAGATGGCAGAAGCTTCTGTGGCTGATGTCTTACAGATGTGTCTGCAGGGAGGACATTTCCTGTTCCTGTGATCATTCCTACACAGAAGCCAGGCTCCCGTCGCAGGGGTGAGTAGTGTGTCCCTGCTGACCCCACAGGCTGAGCGCTGCTTTTGTAGCACCCATTCACAGGAAACGGAACCGTGTTGCTCTAAGGTCCTCCAAGGGGAAAGAACAAAGCTACAGGACAGAAGAAACCCCATGAGCCATCTGAACAAATGAGGGAAATGCTGAAGGAAATGCAGCAGGCAGGACAAGGTGGGTGCATTCCCTCAGCCTTCACCTGGGGCTAAGTAGCCGAGGGGTCTGGCTGGACATCTGGACACGCTGAGCCCGGTACAGCAGGAAGGGATCCATGGCAGCCTCACTGCCCCGCTGCTGCTTCCATGCCCTGCAGGGCAGTTTCTCAGCCTGGCCTGGCTGCAGCTTCTCCCCAGCCTCTGCAGGAAAGCATTGGGCATCAGCTGACAGGCAGACCAAACCGCACCACAGGCATGAGATTGCCTGCAATTTCCCATCTCCAGGCAAATCAGAAGGGGCCCTCCCAAATATGGAGAAGGGAGAGCCCTGCCCTACCCAAAAAGTTGAAAGGGATTTCCTGAATCTTAACCATGTCTTTGAGAGGCATTGCCTCCCGAAGATGCCACCTCTCCAATGGGGAACAGTCCAATGTGATCCAGCTCTCTCTTTTCTCCAGAAGCAGATGGAGAGGCTGTGCAGAAGGAAGCATTTCCTGGAGCAACCAGTGGTTCATGGACAGCCTCTTCTGCAGGAAGGGAGGCGATGCCAGGCACAGCCACAGGAGGTAATTGCTGTGCCTCTGGGCCTGAGCCCTGCTGAGGCTTGAGCTGCCCTCTCTGCTGCTTGGCACTGCGGGCACAGCCCGGACAAGACGGGCACAGCCCAGAGGAATTGTCCCGAGCAGGCTCATGGCACTCGGGTACTGAGCTGTCCTGCTGGGCTCCCTCCCTGGGAGACACGTCCTGAAACCTGGGAGCGGCCGCACGGGGTGCCCATGGTGGGGAAAGGGCAGAGGGGGAGATCAAGGCTCCAGTGTGTCCTGAGTGGGCCTGGCGATGTGCCCGTGTCCTGGGGGATTTGTCCCAGGGGAAAGACGGTTGGAGAGATAGAAGTAGGTAGTAAGGGAGGGAGAAAGGGCAGGAGGGGGACAGGGGGATAGCTGTGGCACTGCCTGCTGCAGTTTTCCCCAGGGATTTAGCAGGATTTTCAGCTGTGGAAGTGAGAGTTCCCAGGGCCCTGGGTTGCTTCAGCCGCCCCACCATGGATGTTGCACAGGGCATGGAAAGAGGGTGCACAGTGACCAGGAGCCAGGCCAGAGGTCCCCAGGCCCCTGTGCAGTTTGACCTTGTCCATTCACACCTGGCTCCCACGGCTGTACCTGACCCCCTTGCAGTGCCCAATTCCCAAAGCAGAAGGGGATCCCAGCACACAAAGGAAATGGTTCAGGTCTTTGCTCCATTCTAGATTTGGATCATGCCTTGGAAGATTTGGAAGTCCAGGTGAATGACACTTTGAATGTCATGACGAATGCCAGAGGCAAGTTCTGAATTTTCCTTTTACTGGCAAAATAATCAGTGTCCATGTGGCAAGAGCTCACCCATTGGCCATTTTCATTATAGTTAAATCAGGGCTGAAGAATTCTGTAAACCTTGCCCCGCTCCTTTCTGGAGCACTGAGTGATCCCACAGGATCGCTGTCAGTGGGAGAAAGGAGCATTTAGATTTCCATCCTCCTCCCGTGTGCAATGCCATTGTGTCCTTCCGTGTGCTCTGTGCAGCCACTGAGAAGAATAGAATGGACAGGGGCCAGGCCCAGGGCTTTGCCCCAGGGCTGAGCCTGGCCTGCAGCCTGAGGATCTCCTACAGTGCCACGGGTGATGTTCTGTCCTGCCTTTCTTTGCAGCTGAGCCGGTTGCTAAAGGTGATCTGGCTTCTCAAACCACATCCACGACTGAGCCTCTGGGAGATGGTGAGGGTAGGTCAAGGCCTTTCCCCTGGGAGAGCTGCCAGCTCAGAGCCCAAAGCTCGGCCAGGGGGGCATCGCTGCAGGTGCCAGGACAGAGCCATGCACGTGTGTGCCCTCGCCCTGCGTGGTCCCCTCACCGCTCCTGCGGCTCAGTGGTGCCCGTGCAGCTGAGCAGAGATGGCAGAAGCTTCTGTGGCTGATGTCTTACAGATGTGTCTGCAGGGAGGACATTTCCTGTTCCTGTGATCATTCCTACACAGAAGCCAGGCTCCCGTCGTAGGGGTGAGTAGTGTGTCCCTGCTGACCCCACAGGCTGAGCCCTGCTTTTGTGGCATCCATTCACGGGAAATGGAACCGTGTTGCTCTAAGGTCCTCCAAGGGGAAAGAACAAAGCTACAGGACAGAAGAAACCCCATGAGCCATCTGAACAAATGAGGGAAATGCTGAAGGAAATGCAGCAGGCAGGACAAGGTGGGTGCATTCCCTCAGCCTTCACCTGGGGCTAAGTAGCCGAGGGGTCTGGCTGGACATCTGGACACGCTGAGCCCGGTACAGCAGGAAGGGATCCATGGCAGCCTCACTGCCCCGCTGCTGCTTCCATGCCCTGCAGGGCAGTTTCTCAGCCTGGCCTGGCTGCAGCTTCTCCCCAGCCTCTGCAGGAAAGCATTGGGCATCAGCTGACAGGCAGACCAAACCGCACCACAGGCATGAGATTGCCTGCAATTTCCCATCTCCAGGCAAATCAGAAGGGGCCCTCCCAAATATGGAGAAGGGAGAGCCCTGCCCTACCCAAAAAGTTGAAAGGGATTTCCTGAATCTTAACCATGTCTTTGAGAGGCATTGCCTCCTGAAGATGCCACCTCTCCAATGGGGAACAGTCCAATGTGATCCAGCTCTCTCTTTTCTCCAGAAGCAGATGGAGAGGCTGTGCAGAAGGAAGCATTTCCTGGAGCAACCAGTGGTTCATGGACAGCCTCTTCTGCAGGAAGGGAGGCGATGCCAGGCACAGCCACAGGAGGTAATTGCTGTGCCTCTGGGCCTGAGCCCTGCTGAGGCTTGAGCTGCCCTCTCGCACTGCGGGCACAGCCCGGACAAGACGGGCACAGCCCAGAGGAATTGTCCCGAGCAGGCTCATGGCACTCGGGTACTGAGCTGACCTGCTGGGCTCCCTCCCTGGGAGACACGTCCTGAAACCTGGGAGCGGCCGCACGGGGTGCCCATGGTGGGGAAAGGGCAGAGGGGGAGATCAAGGCTCCAGTGTGTCCTGAGAGGGCCTGGCTATGTGCCCGTGTCCTGGGGGATTTGTCCCAGTGGAAAGACGGTTGGAGAGATAGAAGAAGTAGGTAGTAAGGGAGGGAGAAAGGGCAGGAGGGGGACAGGGGGATAGCTGTGGCACTGCCTGCTGCAGTTTTCCCCAGGGTTTTAGCAAGAGTTGCATCTGTGGAAGCGAGAGCTCCCAGGGCCCTGGGTTGCTTCAGCCGGCCCACCGTGGAAGTTGCACAGGGCATGGAAAGAGGGTGCAGAGTGACCAGGAGCCAGGCCAGAGCTCCCAAAGCCCCTGTGCGTTTTGACGTTACCCTTTTACATCTGGGTCCCGCGGCCGTACCCGACTCCCTTGCAGTGCCCAATTCCCAAAAGCAGAAGGGGATCCCAACACACCCTGAAAAATGTTCTCATCTGTGCTCCGTTCTAGATGAGGTTGCTCGAAAGGCTTCCCCATTAGATTGGTTGAGAAAAGTGTTGAAGCCTTTGGAGCCTCCTTCAGGTATGTTCTCACTGTCCTACACAGTAATAATTGTTGACAACTTCACAGCAACCAGGTTACACAAACTATGTGGCTGTTGTGTTACAGATGTGTCTGCAGGGAGGACTTTTCCTGCCTCTTTGCTGATTCCTACAGAGAGGCCTGGCTCCCATCGCAGGGGTGAGTAGTGTTGTCCCTGCTGACCCCACAGGCTGAGCTCTGCTTCTGTGGCATCCATTCCTAGGAAATGGAACTACTTTCCGTTAAGGTCCTCTGGGAGGGAAGAAAAAAGCCCCAGGACACAAGAAACCACATGAGCCAAACAACATCTTGAAACGAATAGTGACAGAACTGCTGAAAGGGAATGGTGAGCGTATTTCCCTCAGCCTTGTCCTGGGGCTCAGCAGCTGAGGGCTCTGGCTGCACATCTGGACATGCCGTGGCCGGAACAGTGGGAAGGGATCCATGGCAGCCTTGCTGCCCCGCTGCTGCTTCCATGCCCTGCAGGGCTGTTTCCCAGCCTGGCCTGGCTGCAGCTTCTCCCAGGCCTCTGCAGGAAGGCATGGGGCATCAGCTGCCCCACAGCCCAAACTCACCAGGGATCCCCTGCATTTTCCTGGTCCCCAGTCACATCCTGAGATGCGGCTGCTGGGAGGAGGTAAAGCCATAGCCAACCCCAAAGGCCTGGAGGGATCAGGATTTTCCTGATCATTACCCATGTCTTGGAAGAGTATTGCCTCCTGAAGAGGCCACCTCCTGGATGTGCAATGATCCCATCTGATCCAGCTGTGCCTCTTCCTTTCTCAAGGGATGGACAGAGGGGCTCTATGGAAGGTGGCATTTCCTGCAGGAAGGGAGGCGATGCCAGGCACAGTCACAGGAGGTAATTGCTGTGCCTCTGGGCCTGAGCCCTGCTGAGGCTTGAGCTGCCCTCTCTGCGGCTTGGCACTGCGGGCAGGGCCCGGACAAGATGGGCACAGCCCAGAGGAATTATCCCCAGCAGGCTCATGGCCCTTGGGTACTGAGCTGTCCTGCTGGGCTCCCTCCCTGGGAGACACGTCCCGAAACCTGGGAGCGGCTGCACGGAGTGCCCATGGTGGGGAAAGGGCAGAGGGGGAGATCAAGGCTCCAGAGTGTCCTGAGAGGGCCTGGCTATGTGCCCGTGTGCTGTGGGAGCTGTTCCATGGGCAGGTGGGCAAGCAGGAGGGAGGGACGGAGGTTGGGAGTGACAGCAGTGGCACGGCAGCTTTCCCCAAGCATTTAGTGAGGGTTTCCTGTGTGGGAGGGAGAGAGCCCCAGCGCCCTGGGCTGCTCCAGCTGCCCCTCCAGGCATGTTGCACAGGACCTGCAAGGAGCGTGGAGAGTGACCAGGAGCCACAGCACAGGCTCCCACAGCCTTACTCCACCCCTTTGCAGTGTCCAATTCCCCAAGGCAGAAGGGGATCCCTGCACACCATGGAAATGCCTCTGTAGGATCTGTGCTCCCTTCTCGACTGGAATCATGACTTGGATTAGTTGGAAATGCTGCTGAATGGTACTTTGAAGACCTTGCCATATGTTGGAAGCATGTTCTGAATGTACCTTTCCTGACAGAAAAATCCGTGGCTGTGTGGCAATAGTTTACTCATAAGACAGTTCCCTTAAATTTCACTGAAGGTTGATCAGTTCTGGAAACCTTGCCCTGCTCCCTTCTGGAGCACTGAGGGATCCCACAGGATCGCTGTCAGAGGGAGCAAGGGGCAATTTGCTGTCCATCCCCCTCCCATGTGCAATGCCACTGTCGCCTTCCGTGTGCTCTGTGCAGCCACAGAGAAGAGCAGAGAGCGAAGGGGCTGGGCCCAGGGCAGTGCCCTGGGGCTGGGCCTTTCTCAGCTCCTTTGCTGGCCCCAAGGACCCTGAGCTGCTTCTGCTGCCTCTGCCAAGCCCTGGCCCTGCCTGGGGCTGGGTTTGGAGGTGCTGGCAGCTCCAGGGAGTCCTTTCTGCCCCAACTACTCCGCAAGGGGCTCCTTCCATCCCAGTGTGGGGCCACTGCAGGCACGAGGTGCCCCTGACCCTGCTCCTGAGTGGAAGGCAGAGCCAAGGGAGTGCCTTGGAAGGCACCAATCACCCAGGTGCCCTCACTGCCACTCGGGCCTGAAGGAGAATCTTCAGCAGTGCCATTGGAGCTGTTGTGTCCTGCCTTTCTTTGCAGCTGAGCCGGTTGCTAAAGGTGATCTGGCTTCCCAGCCCACGTTCAGGATTGAGCCTCTGGGAGATGGTGAGGGTAGGTCAAGGCCTTTCCCCTGGGAGAGCTGCCAGCTCAGAGCCCAAAGCTCGGCCAGGGGGGCATCACTGCAGGCGCCAGGACAGAGCCATGCACGTGTGTGCCCTTGCCCTGCACGATCCACTCACAACTTCAGCTCAGCACTGGCAGATGTTTGGAGAAAGGTGGGCCCTGGCCCAGAGGAAAAAGCCTAGATGATTTGTTGATTTGACCTGATTTTGCATAACCATGATGTTCTGAACATGCCATCAAAGTAATGGAGAATAGTTCAGTCTGTTAAGGTGTACTTTTTTTTTCTCAAGTGATAGGCCAAAAGGCAGGACAGAAGGAGGTGTTTCCCCAAAGAAGCCGAGGCCGATTGGCATCCCCTGCTGCAGGAAGGAAGGCCAAGCCAAACACAGGCATGGGCACAGGCTCAGAAGGTAATTGCTGTGCCAGGCTCATCAGGGCTCAGCCCTTGGCAGGGCTGTGTGGCTGCAGCTCTTCCCCCAGGGCCTGCCCTTGCACGGCCCAGCAGCAGCCAAACCTGGAGGCGCCTTTGGAGTTCGTTCACAGCCCCGGGGAAAGGGGACTCGTGCACCAACGTCCCTCCTGCTGTAGCTGCTCTGGAGCTGGCCCTGAGTGCCCAGAGGCCCAAGGCACAGGAGCAGCCCCAAGCGGGAGCCCTGCCGTGAGCCCAGGGCCAGAGCCAGCCTTGGCTCCCGACTGGGCAGGGGCTGCACTGGGTCCTGACAGGGCCTGACTCTGTGCCCTGGGGCTGGGGGAGCTGTCACGGGGCAGGGAGGGCCAGGGCTGGCAGTGGCTGCTCAGGGATGGGTTTGGCCCATGTCCCTCCAAGCAGCGACTGCCCAAGAAGCTGCGCTGCCCCCGGGCTCTCCTCCCGGCCTGCTGGGGTTTGTTGAGTGGTACAGCCAGTGCCAAGGGGCACCAAGGTGCTGGCAGGCCCCAGCTCTGGGGGAAACGGAGAACGTCCTGCCCGCATCCACCGTGCTGCCAGCTCAGCAGTGCAGCACAGCACGGGCTGACCCTCCCCATTGCTCCCACAGGTGAAGCTGGAACCACAGCACATGTTCCTGATGCCCAGAAGGGCCCTGGAGGGGGTTTCTGTCAGGGAACAGGCTTCTGGCTAGGGTTACTGGCAGGCCTGCTTCTCTTATAGCTTATCTTCATCTAATGCTGTGTCCGAATTTGGACTTGCTGGAAGAGAAAAGGGTGAGTGTTTAGTTCACCTTTCCCTCAAACAGCTTCTTTTGAAAGTCTACTGTACATAGGAAACATTGCCAGTGAGGCTGCAGTGTAGGTGTGGCCAGTCCATGATTGTCCAAAGAACTCTGTTCAGTGTTCTGCTGCTGCCCAGAGCTTTCATTGGCCTCCTAATTGCTGGTCCTTGTCCTGGGGGGCCCGCTGGGGCTGCAGCCAGTGCTGACTCCCACTGAGGCTGCCTGGCCAAGAGCAGCCCCAGGGGCACAGGGCAGAGGAAAGCATGGTGGGGAGGAGCAAGAACAGGGACAAGATTGCCCTTGAAAGGCAGAGGCGCTCTGGGGCCCGCTCCTGGCCAGGGAGCCTGCCCAGAGCCGTGGCCTGCGGGCCGAGGCCTTGAGGGGCAGCTGTGCAGCTGGGCCAAGCTGTGCCAGCAGCTCCAGCTGTGCTGGGGAGACTTGCCAGCTCTGGGTCCTGCTGTGCAGGAGGCTCCCTTTGTGCCACTGGCAGCTGGGGCCTCAGCCACCTCCTCTTTCCACAGTTCCACCTCTGGACAGGAGTTGCAAGACGGTGGCTGCACCTCACACCCAAACAGCAGGAGCAGCTCCTCCAGCAGTTAGAAGGGCCTGCGCAGCCCTGTCAAGAGTTCTGAGAAGAAGACTCCAGAACAGCCATCGACAAGGAAATCTCCTATTCTCCTGGAGATCCCACTGACACCTCCTCTCTCCATGTATATCCCCAAGCTATTTCCTGTCGGATTTTGGGGCTGTTTAGATGGTCTGGGAAAAGCCCAAGATGGCCTTGGGCTCCCGGGTTCGAAAGGACGAGAGGAAACTTCAGATTTTTTCTCGGTCTCGGTGTTTATTAATTGCTTATCTAAAAGATTTTCTCTTGGCCTGACAGAGTTCTGCTCAGCAGTCAGCCATGGGCACACACTGAGAGCCCCTGGGGCGGCCACCTATCTTTATACCCGGAGTTACGTATACAATATTTATCATTTTTCTCCAATACCCTCTACCCTTATTAACCAGTGTTCCCCTAGTAAGGTCCAATCCCAGAGTGCCAACACCACCACAGAAGATGGAGGCCTAGAGGAAGAAGAAGAAGGAGAAGGGCACGCCCCAATTCCTCCATCTTACTTCTCTAGACCCCCCTGTACAGAGATCTTAAACCCTGTATCTCACACTCCAATTAACTTATCCCTTCACCATTCACCCCGGTGAAATCCTCCTGTCCTCATACTGATGTCATCTCCCCTGTGGGATCAAAGTCCAGCCACCAGACATTTCTGGCAACATTCCAGGACTCCCGAGCCCCCCAGGGGTGGTCTTGTTCACCCTGCACCCCAGTTCTGAGAGACTGAGATCCCACATCTCCCCCTTCTGTTTGCACCAAAAAGATCTTTTTCGCCATCCGATTCATTGCACGTTTTAAACATGCAAATATGCATGGGACAACAAGTATGAGGACTAGGAGAACTATTAAAACATAAAACCCTATCTTTAAGATTCCTCTCCAAATGGGAGAGATGTCAAAGAATTCTGCCAGTTGATCGATCCATGATCCTGTGATCTCGCCAAGCTTATTTATGCTGTCCTTTATATTTTTGATATTTTCATGAATTGACTTTGAATGATCTGAGAGATTCATGCAGCACATCCCTTCGAACTCTTCATGTCCATGAGCGAGCAATAGATAATCGATTGCCGCTCTGTTTTGAAGAGTCGCCTGTCTCACACTACTGACTTCTTTTGACATGTCATCCAATGTGACAGACACAGACCGCGCATGTTTGCTCAACCAACAACCCATGCGGTCGATCTGAGTCAAGGCCACCCCCGATGCTGTCTGAGGTGAGAAGATTGCTGTAGCAATACTCGTTTTCTTGTCCCAAGAAAACATTTCATCATTGCAATCTGCCGCATATTGCTGTATTGATCTTTTTTCTCTGTGCCTTTCCTCTCTTAACATGTTCAAATCAGGCGATAGCATTGAAATTTCCCCAATGCTGCATGGACCTCCCGTGGCATTAGCAGGAATGCCGTGCCAAATTCTGTCCCCGCAAATTAAGAACAGACCCCGCGGCAATTGCACCGGAACTTGGATCGATCCTTTGGTAGTTCTCTTTGTATATTTACACCAAGCTGAGGCATTCTTATAAAATTCATGAGTGGGAGTTAAATCAATAGTTTTTGCCTTTGTGACTTTTGGAGCTTCAAACTGCATGCAGAGTCTCATTGTCATGGACCCAAAAATCTCCAATTCCTGAGGTTCTGTAGAAGCCACAGGAAGCAGGTGTGTCCAAGCACACCACTCTTTTATAGGATTTTTAATGACCTGCGAAATGTTAATTGCAGAGTGCCCTGGAACTGGCCATTCGTCCACTGGCAATCCAACCATGCATGCTGAAAATGGTTTACCTGGTCTTGAATGTGTCAGGCAGATACTATCTAAATTCGCTGCCCGAGCTAAAGCCTCCCATACATTTTGCCTTGGTTGACTAACAGGTAAATCTCCCCCACTGCTTACTGCAATGAATGAAAGAACGATGCACATAAGCATCATGAAACCCATTACTTAGCTTTTGTGTGAAAAACCCCCCAAGGTCCTTAGTTTCTTTTTATTTCTCTTCTGGGTCGTTTTTCGCAGCCCGAGTCTCGACTTCTGTCTGAGTACTCGTCTCTTTGTTTCTCGGATCAGCGTTCTCGTGTTCTCGCGTTCGGAATGGCTTCACATGCCGCACCGACACCCACTTCAGACCTCGATCTGTGGAAATACAAGCGAAACCCTTTCCCCAAGAGATTAGTTTGAAAGGACCCTCTATTTGACCTGTTTCTGGGTTTCTGATCAAAACCAAAGGATCTCCCTTTAGCTTTGCCTGTGTGTTGTTTAGAAAATGTCTCACGATCGGTGGATCAGGTTCCGAGGATGGATAATCCCTTTGTTGTGTTAACATTGTCTTCTTCGAGGTGCTTTTCTCTTTATATATTGTTGGAAAAAATTGCTGCATTGTTGCAGTCTCGCAACGAGATGGCGCTGTGGCTCCGCCGAGTCGACCCGGCATGTCGTGCACTTCTGCCCTCCTGCCACTAGGTGGCGCTGTCACCGGCCTCCCTGGCTCGGATGACGGAGCAATCTCGACTGCCCCACTTCCTCTTCCGGCTCGGCGTCCCCCGTGAGGGGAAGGGACTGGGACTCCGAGGGTCTGAACCAAAGGCACCAGGTCTGGAGACGGTGTGGAGCCCCGGGACGTAGAATCCCTAACACGGCCCCTCCTCACCCGCGACGTCACAGGGGACCGGGCTCGGTGCCGCCCGCGCCCTACTTTCTGCGCATGCGTGCTCTCCGAGCCGCTCCCTGTGTCCCCCAAGCTGATGTCATCGTCTCCCCCCTGTCCCACCTCCGAGGTCCCCGCCCCTCGGTCTGTCCCTGAGTCCACCTCCTCCTCCTCTGACGTTGTGTTCGCCTCTCCCGCCGGCACTCTGGCTCTCCCCGCGATTCGAGCTGACCTTCGCACCGGGTCTGACGTCACAACCGCGCGCATCCTGCGTCTCACCATGGCGGCTCTCTGAGGCTGCACATTTTCCCTCAGTCCGCCTCCCGTGTACGTATGTGAGTCTATACCCCGGTTTTTGCGAATTTCGCCCTCCGCGCGCGTCTCCTCATCTTCACCTGCGCTGCCCGCGTTTGCCGCCGCCGCCGCTTCGCCGCTTTGCCCGCCGCGAACGAGCGCCCCCCCGATCCCTTATCTTCCTGCTCCCCCCCTTCTGCTCCTGACTCCTCTACACTCTCTGGAGTTTCAGGACGCCCTTGGGGTTTGTTGCGTTTTTTGATCGGGGGTTTTAATATTTTTTCCTGCTCTCTTTTTTCGAGAGCCCTTTCCCCCTGGCTTTTTAAAGCCAGAGCAATTTTTTTCCCGGAGCTTCGCCGCTCCGCCCCCTCCTCTGAGGGTACCGCAGCTTCTCGCTGCTTTTCCAGTCTTTTAGACTGCACTGAGATACCTTGTAACATGATTCTTGCCGGTGAGAGTAGCTTTAACGCTGTCTCATCTTTTTTTGTTGCTAAAATATATAAATGCCTATTAATTTCTTGCCAAAACCCCACTTCGAACAACAGACATGTCTCTGCAAGTGGATAATTAAGCCTTGCCCATAGTAACAGCTGTTTTAATTCTTTCTTTGGGATCCCTTCTGTATATAATTCTGCTACACTTTGTAAGGTGGATAAGATTTCCCGTTGTTCCTGGGAGAGTGTGGCCCCCATGATCTTATTTTGGCCTTCTTACCGAATCTGTCGTCAGAGTGGTCTGAAAGCCCTCAGTCTCTGTCCAGCAGATCACAAGGGATAGATCGAGAGGCGCCTTTCTGGTCCCAGTCCAGGCCGCTCTGCTACGAACTGTCTTCAGCAGAAGCTGAGAGATGGAGTTCTCAGTGACTGCTGATTTTTGCAGTTCCTCCTGGCCGGTTTTTTCTTTTTCTTCTTTCTTTCTTCAGGCTTTTCTCCTCAGGAGTTATCAGTGCTGTCCTCTTGGCTCTTCAGCTCTTCAGGGCTTTTCCCCCCCCCCGAAAGGTTTGGTGGGAGATAGCCCACCCAGGGACGCCAGTTGTCGGATTTTGGGGCTGTTTAGATGGTCTGGGAAAAGCCCAAGATGGCCTTGGGCTCCCGGGTTCGAAAGGACGAGAGGAAACTTCAGATTTTTTCTCGGTCTCGGTGTTTATTAATTGCTTATCTAAAAGATTTTCTCTTGGCCTGACAGAGTTCTGCTCAGCAGTCAGCCATGGGCACACACTGAGAGCCCCTGGGGCGGCCACCTATCTTTATACCCGGAGTTACGTATACAATATTTATCATTTTTCTCCAATACCCTCTACCCTTATTAACCAGTGTTCCCCTAGTAAGGTCCAATCCCAGAGTGCCAACACCACCACAGAAGATGGAGGCCTAGAGGAAGAAGAAGAAGGAGAAGGGCACGCCCCAATTCCTCCATCTTACTTCTCTAGACCCCCCTGTACAGAGATCTTAAACCCTGTATCTCACACTCCAATTAACTTATCCCTTCACCATTCACCCCGGTGAAATCCTCCTGTCCTCATACTGATGTCATCTCCCCTGTGGGATCAAAGTCCAGCCACCAGACATTTCTGGCAACATTCCAGGACTCCCGAGCCCCCCAGGGGTGGTCTCGTTCACCCTGCACCCCAGTTCTGAGAGACTGAGATCCCACAATTTCCATCTCCTTTTTGATCCTCCTCTGTCCCGTCCCGACTTCTTCTATAGACCCCAGGAGCAGCCCAGCACCCTCCAGCCCCTCCTGAGACAAACATGTCATTTCCTCTGCCCCTGAGACCCCTGGTCCTGCCCTCTAAACAACACTGAAGTTATCCCCGCTCTCTGCCAGTCTGGGTGATGGCCCTTTCTTTAGTTGCAGTACAGGGAAGGTGCCGTCACCCCAGTGTTTGGGTGGCAGCAGCAGCAAAGCCCAGCCAGCAGCAGCACTGGCTGGGCTCCATGGCCAGGAGCAGCCGTGGATGCCCACGGTGTGGGCAGGCAGGAGCCAGGCAGGGGCTGCTGTGAGCAGCGGCAGGGTCCCGAGTGCTGGGGGAGCCCAGGGGGCAGGCAGCAGCATGGGGCTCCCGAGAAAAAGCAACCCCATTTCCTTAGTTTTTCAGTTTTAGAAATTAGAAATTTGTAGAAATATTTCAAAATATTTTTTCTGTAGAGAGACATCCCCAAATATATCTTCCCAATTACTATAGTGTTTAAAGATTTTTGTAAGTAGTTTTAGAATCGAGAGAACAAGTGACCTCATTTTGTCTTCACTTTTCATTCTTAGAAATATTTAGAAATATCTTTTGTAGAGAGAAATCCCCAAATGTTTTGTTCCTGTTTCCACAACACATCTCTATGTTTGAAACTAGTTTTAGAGTTCTGGAAAATATTTTCCCCTTTTACAATAAAAAATAAAATTGCATTTCAGTGGTAATCTTTATTCTAGGAAGAAGTAAGGCCCCTTCAGCCAGCCAGCCTGCTGCAGAGGCTCTTTTCCCACAGGAGCTTTGTACCTAGTCACAACCAACATGCATAAAACCTTTTCCCAGATATTTCCTGGGATTTTTGACAAGCTCCTGTCTTAGTCTTCTCAGACAACCTTTGAGCACAGTGGGCATCTCTTCAAGTTACCATCTTTGTTTGCTTCTGGTGGAACTCCCTCAGTTCTAGAGCAGGGCCTTCTCTCAGCTTCCTGCTGCCCCCGGGCTCTCCTCCCGGCCTCCTGGGCTTGGTTGGGTGGCACAGCCTGTGACGTTGCTCCCACATGTGACTGAGGACACAGCTTAAGCAGAACCTATCCATCCTCTCTGCAAAAACATTTATCACTGAAAGACACCATTTATTGAAATAATTTGGGGAGAATCTTGGTCATGAAGCTTCTCCACCAAAGGTGGGCCTTTCCAGGTGATATCAGCACACCTTTCAGGGTGGACAGGTGCCTTACTGTGCAGAGAACAGTCTCCCAACCCACTGGGCTTGAGGGGCATTTACTCTACCACAATGCCAAGGTTTTGGCTGCAGCAGGAGGAGGAGCTGTGCTGAGTGAGAAGCTGAATCAGAAGCTTCAGAGTGCTCAGAAAGTCCTCACAAATAGGTCCCTGTCAGTGGGGGTGTGGATCATTCCTCTTGGGTTCAGGTGCAAACAGGGCATTTTGAGTAACATTTGCAGCCGGTACTGGCTCCCTCAGGCCTTACACAGCCCATGGCAGCAAAGGAAGACTTGGAAAAAAACATTAATTCCATAAAAGTGGTGTTGGGAAAGCAGGAGATAGCAAAGCACTGCTGAAAGCACGCAGTGTATATGATGTAAACTTATTGCTTATTGATATTCTGCAACATATTGTTCTAATGGTGGGAGGGAAAAGAAATAATGATCAGTTATCTCATTAATAATGTTAATTTTCTCTTCCAGTATTGCCAGCAGGTTGAGTTAATTTTTAAGCATGACAGTTGGGCTTTAATATATCAGCTGTAGATTCCAGTCACAGAAGTCTAGTTTAATAATTGGGTTTCTTTCTCCCTCATTTTGACTAATAGCATACTTATAGCAATTATTAAAATTCATCATAGCACAAAAATAAACCATTTGAAACCTCACCAAAAATGGCGGCACAACAGAGCATTAGCACTAGCATGCTTAGCATTTAGTGGAGAATTCAGAACAGTTTGTTGGAAAACAAGAACAGCTTCTCTGATAATTCAACAGCCACCATGTGAACGTGGACACTCAGTGAAAGCCAAGAGTGCTTCAGGTGAGCCAAGGCAGTGTTGAATAGGCTGCTGTCACTAAAAAAGCGCATTCAAACTTCACGGGAAATTCCCTGTGAAAATGCAAATTCATATGTTGTTCTTTAGCTATAGGTAGTTCAGCCAAGCCATGGCAGTTCACCAGCACTGGCAGAAAGTTGTTTCAACACTGCATCATCAAACTGTTCTGGAGACTTCACAGTCTGCCTTGGAATGGCTGTAGGTGCCAAGTGGACACAGCTTCTGCTGTGAGGAACTTAAAATCCTCCTTACTGCTCTTCCAGACTCTTTAAAGACAAGGTTTAACTTCCAGCATGAGCACAGCTCTGCAGAAGCTCATTGACCCCAAAACCTATAGGCATCAAGGCACCCAGCAGAAATCCTGCACATTCCCACCATGCCAGAGAGAAATGGGACTTATTCAAGGACTGACAAATAGGCAAGACTTTGAGGGGTGAGAGTGGAATGAAAATAGAAAACTTGAGAAAAGCCTGGTGTTTATAGCTTTGGGAGAAAGGGCAGCAGGACTGTAAGCTGCGTGCTCACCATCTCCTCCTCCAGGTGCACACAGGGATGGAGCAGCCCCAGTGAGGGGTTTCAGGCATTGAAACCACTGTAGACTTGGAATCAATTCACAAGTGAAAATAAAGACAGAAGAATCAAAGAATCCCAGACTGGTTTGGGCTGGAGGGACCTCCAAGCCCGCCCAGTGCCACCCCTGCCATGGCAGGGACACCTCCCACCGTCCCAGGCTGCTCCAAGCCCCAGTGTCCAGCCTGGCCTTGGGCACTGCCAGGGATCCAGGGGCAGCCACAGCTGCTCTGGGCACCCTGTGCCAGGGCCTGCCCACCCTCACAGGCAGGAATTTCTTCTCAACATCCGACCAAGTACCTGGTTACACAGACACCAGGAACTCTGCAGCAGGCTGCAGTCAATGTCTGCTGAAATATGACACACAGAATCCACCACAGGTTCCTCCTGCATGCATTGCCTGCACTCCTCTCAGGACACAGCTCTCAAAACCAGTCCCAGAGTGCTCCTGCTGCCCAGGAGGAGATGGGAAAGGGCTGTGCCCTGGCTACAACCTTGGCAAGAGCTCAACAAGAGCCATCGGTGTCACCGCAGCCCGAGAGACAGAACAGGGAGAGAATTTCTATTTGCACTTTGAAGCTGAGAAGGGACCAGTTGGTGTCTGAACAGCATTCCTTCACGCCTCCCCATATTATCTAAAAGTAGGAGACTTAGCAATTAAGCAACCCTCAGATGAATAATTGAGGAAAACTAAAGACTGGAAAGCTACCAAAGGCTTCCCTCACAGGACTGCACAGTTGTGCATTGCTTTGGAACTGCATATAAACCAGGCCACAACCAACCTCATCCTCTGGCCGTTATTAAAGAGCCAGGAGGAAAAGACTGGAAGCAAGAAGACACCAGCCTACTACAAGTTTTGCCCTGAAACTCTATTGGCACAGGAGCCCCAGGCTTTCCTGCATGATGCTTCGTGACTCCACGATGCTGTTACAGCCACGCTCAGCTGCTGCACAGCCCATGCCTCGTTCACTTGAGCAGCCTGAGCCGGGGAACACCAGAGAGCATTATCAGAGCACAGGGAATGCTGCTCTAATTGTTGGTTTGCAATGTTATGTGGATAAATGATCATCCGGGGAAAGAAACATGGTGTATGTACAGCGAATCTACTTAGAATTTGTTGTAAATTAATCATCTTGAATATTAAAACTATTCCCTATTCTCACATTAAAATAACTCCTCAGTATTTTCATCTGATCTTACCAGAAATGATGAAGCTGGACTTTGCTGTCCACCTCTCCCATTCTTACCTCTTGCACTGCCAGGAAAGTGCTAAATAGAGGAATTGCCAGCTCCCTGCAGCAGAGAGCTGATCTTCTGGGCCCTGTGACACACAGATGAGGGAGTCAAACCACAGATGCCTTTGGAGGCTAAAATCCTGTGTCTCTGTGGTGCTCACAGCAGCTGGTCCCAGGCAAGAGGTGAGCAGCTGCACAGGTGACCCGAGGGCTGTGGGGAGTTTGAAATCCCACATATTTTGTTCATGTGTCAAATCTGGGCTCTCTTTCTTGTGCTCACCCCATAAACTCCATAGGTGAACTCACTAAAAATGGCATCCCAGAGATCCCTTCTGATCAGCAAAGTGCAGATATCAGGTCAAAGACTGGACTCATTTACCTTGGAGATTCTTTCCACCTTTTGTGATGCCTGACTCTATAAACTGAAGCTGGTCTTTTGCTCATACTGCATTTTTGTCATAGCTTCTGAATCAATCCCTTCAGAACATCAGCTGAACAAGTATTGCTCTCCAAGCAGCTTCTCACACAGTAGAGGGATGGGCAATAGAAACCACACAATGTTTTTTACAAAGGTGTATCTATTCTTTTCTAGGACAATTTTGGAATCAAGTGCTGTAGCACAAACATGTTTTTCCAGGTTTACAAGAGCCTCTCACCTTTACTGGTTCTGCAAAGCAAATTGGGTGCTGAATACCACTCACACATGAATTGGTGGCCAATTGGCCAAAACTCCTCTTTCTTGTCTCCAGCCCAGCTTTAGCCATGACTCTGCACACTCAGAAATCACTGGGCAATGGAAGATTTGTCCTCTTAACGGCAGTAATGCAAGATGACTGCAGACGAAATTTTACATTCTAATTAATACTTGGTTCCCACTGATGCTCGTGAGTATCCTGGCTGTTCAGAGGTGTCCCAGCTCCCTCAAACACAACTGCACCAGCCAGGACATCTCATTTCATGGCCCGTGGCAGCAGAAACGCACTGCTCTGAAAGGCTCTGAGGCCAGTGGGCCGCACTACAAAGCAGATAATCTCCAGCAGGGGTTGGAGGAAGAGTTCTGCTTTGAGCTCACCTGAAGATGATCAATAGCTGCACCCACCAAATTTGCTTTGTTGTTGCCCATCAGAACTAAGGAGAAGAATTTCTCAGGAGCTCCTGCCAACCATTGCCGTGAGCAATTTGAACTCATGTCCTTGTCCCTTTCCCAGGTCTGCTGTGTGAGGAGCCACCTCCACAGTGCTGTCAGACACCCTGGGGCCACCAGCCCCTCGCAGGAAGGGTTCCAGCCAGGTACTGCCAGCTCTGTGTGTGCTGGGGATGTCACCTCCTACACACGCACCTCATAAACGCCCTATAAACCCCCGGCACTGGAGTGGTGCGTGTGCATTACTATCAAGTTATGTCACTGCTTCCATAATAAAATTATTTCAGTGGGTGGTAAGTCAGCTATAAAACTCTCTTTGGGCTAAAACTTGGCATGTCCACATATGCAAAGACACTCACACAGCCTGATTTCTGGGAAGGGGAGAGAAGTGCATTACTCCTGAATTCTGCACAGGGGCAGAGGGTATTCTCCCGGGGAGAAGCTGCAGAGGACCCGTGAGGCCAGCGGGGGAAGGCAGAGACTGCTGGAAATGGGATGGCCACAAACCCACCCATCACTGCCATTCCAGCCTCCTTTCCATCCCCCAGCTCCGGGAAAGGGGGACGGCATCTTGTCTGCTCTTGGGGACAGTGAGTGGAGGATTACATGTTTTCCCAGCTCTGTCTGAAACTCAGAGGGTACAGGGACACTTCAGAGTCCCCTGGCATAGGCTGCTTCAAAGGAGGAGTCCTTGGAAGCTCACCGGCACTAAACCCATCCTTTAAACAAGCTTTGCTTTGCAAGAGTTTGGATGCTCCTTGACGGTTACTGCAAACTGCAGAGGGAAAACATGTTTGCAGTGCCAGGACTGTCCTGGGATGTTGTGTTGTTTCTGTAGAAGTTGGACTTTTCTGTTCCCCCTATCATGTAATGGTTCTGCGCTGGTTATCTTCCCCTTCCCTTGTGCTGCCAGTTATCCCAACTCCTTCCCAGTTGCCTTGGAGACTAATGTATCCTTTCTCAAATCCCTCCCCAGTGCCCTGTCCGTCACTCGGCGCTCGCACCCTTCTCTCTAGAAACTTCCAGCGAGAGCGTTGAGTGATTGGTTCAGGGACCAGGATTCCACCCTCAAGTTATCCCCATTAGGGTTCTCCCTAAGTCAATCTTTTGTATTCTGCTCCCCTCTAAAACTCTATTCGCCCTAGGGTCGACTCCTCCCCTGTCTCCCTCCCCGCTTAGAAGCTGTTGCAAGTATCTCCCCCCTTCCCTGTCTGGCTGTCGGTTCCCCTGGGACCCAGTGAGCCTGGATTCCCCACAGCTGGAGAGCGCTCCCTTCTTTCTGCTGGCTGCAGCCATAAGCCATGCCACGTCCCACTGCAAGGTGTGGCTGCTGTCACAGCACAGGGTGTTTGCCTTAGGCCCTGTCCCGAGCCATGGAGATCGGGATAGTGCTGCCCTGCTGCGAGCGGTGCTGGATAGCTGGCCGGGCCGTCCGAGAAGGACAATCCTTCCCCAGCTTGACCGCTTCACTGGGACATGGCTGCTGTTAAAGAGTGTAAATCCCACTGCTCACAGAGGTCCCTCATGCAGGGCCCTGCGAGCTTGGCACTATCACAGCAAGAAGAAATCTGCCCCTGGAAGCTGCATCCAACAGTGCCTGAACAGTTAGTGGGAAGAGGGGAGGGATTTTTAAGAAGCATAAAGAAAAGGGGAGCATAGAGAAAAAGGGAGCCTCCTGCTGTCTCTTGAAATCTCCCCCAGCCTGAACAAGCTCTCTTTGGGGCTAGAGACTCCCAGAAGCACAATGGGGCAGTGCCTGCTGTAAACACAGCATCCTTGTGATGTCTGCAGCTGCAGGTGTTTGTACACTTGACCTTTTGTGATAAACAGTAAGGACATTTCCTTCATACTTACATTGCAAGTCTTCTAGGAAACACATCAAACTCCAGGCAGTCATTTGCTGTGATGTTTTGTTCCCTGAATAACACAAAACTCCAACTTTATGTCAGTGTTCCTGTGGTTTGCTGGGTCCAAATCCACATCTGGCCTGAAGGAGATGAGTCATTTGCCTGGGTGCTTCCACTCCTGCTGCAGCCCTGAGATGGTCCACATATAGAAAGAAGAAATATAGGGAAAGAACTATAACAACGTATTATCATGTAATCAGGTGGTAAAAAAGGGGAGTGTAATTGAAAGTAAGGGTATTCTTCTTTAATTTGATGCAACTATATTTAGTGATATTAGTGGTTTGAGCATTGCTGTACATCTTCCTGTTATGTTTGCCCAATTATCCCATCATTAAAAAAACCCCAAAAAATATTAAAAGTAGTAACAATTTTGATTGAATAATTGAAATGAAAAATATAAAATTGGATACAATATAATTCAATGAAAATAAGGGATAATTTGGTTCCAATAATAGCGCATAAGCAAGAGATACCGCGGGGTACGGAGTGCAGGTTTCAATGACCCTTGCCACTTCACGTACAAGCTTGCCAAGTGAAAATCACCCCTTATATGCCATGTGTCAATACCATCTCCTCCCATTTTCGGTTCATCACTTTTCTGTCTCCGCATTCATTACCACCTTTACCACACATGCGCTGCTACTCGGTTTTATGGTCGCACAACTCTTTGGGGGTCGTCACTGATGAAGGCCCTGTAGTCTTCTTTGTTGTCCTTTAATTCACCTTTGGGTTACACATGCACACCAAGCCAGTACAATGTAAGCCAAGACTAACTTATCACTGCATCTGGATATCAAAGCAATAAGTCCCTTATAATTAGCATTTTCTGGGACCCAACCAGGTTCTTGGTCATTTTTAGCAACTGTATCTTCAGCTTCTTTCCTGTGGTCCTTGAGAACATCTGCTGGGAAAAGGGGGGGTGGAGCCCCTCCTTTCCCTCTCCTCTTTGGCATTACTATTTTTCACTTATTTTATTATTTCCAGATATTAGTTACTGTATCAATTTTGATTACTGTTTCAGTTTTTATCAGCACAAATCGTACTTATTTATCACAAATCCCCCATTTCTCTTTTTGATCATTATGATTCGTGCTGTATTTAAGAAGCTGTGCCCTGATATCTTTTATATTTTTCAGAGTTTTGGTTTTCTTGTTGTCTCTTTTCAGCTTCAAACTTTTCCAGCATTTTTATTACTGCTTCTAGTCTTTCACACTCTCTTTCAAGTTTAGGTCGCATTTCCTGGTCTATTTCAATCTTTTGAAGTCCTTGTTCTTTAACAGGGGTCACTTTAGCTTTTAATATCATTAAAGATCTTGGTTTTCCTTTTTTTGCTGATTCTGAATCTAGAGACATTGTTGTGATCTGCATCCTCTGAATCACTGAGTGAATTAGCCTAATAAAACACAAAATCATACAAGACCGAAACAGAAGTCGCAAAATTGAGCATAACAACATAAACTCTTAACTTTTTCCTCCAAACACTTCTAAAGAGGTTATCCCACCAATTTGTTTTCAAAATTGAATTCCACCTTTGTACCGGTACATGAGCCACCCTTTTAGTTTCTTCTGCAAGTTCTTTGATAGCTTCCCCATAATCATCAATTTCTACACAGCACTCAGATTCATTAAATCTCCCACAAACTCCTCCTTCTTCTGCCAACAGATAGTCTAGGGCGATCCTGTTTTGGTACACAAATGCCCGTATTTGTGTATATTGCCTGGCCAACATTTTTAAGGCACAGGAGGTGTGATTTGATACCACCTCTACTACTGCTTGGAGTCTTATTAATCTAGTCAACAGATAAACTGGAGTCCTATATTCCCATGACCCATCCTGAGCCCATGTTGCTGGGTCATAATATGCTATAATTCGTTCTGCAGGCCATTTGTCCTCCTCCCATTTTTGATTCCCTCTTGCTGTTGGAAAATTTAAATTCAAATCTCCTTTATTCCACTGCAGGGTTTCATACAGTGGACTTCCTAGCACATTGCTCCTAGACCTCAGTAAAACAAAGAAGGAGGGTTGTAGTACTCCCAAAGTACAGGTTCCTCCCCATTTTTGAGGTAACTCACTGTATGCTCGTTGCCCACAAATCCAATATATCCCATCTGAGGCTTTCCATTTCTTATCAGTTTTATCTGGTTGTTCCCAATAAGACCTCAGGCTGTCGATGGATTGGTAGGGGTTAGCTCCAGGACTTTTGTACCAGCATAAATTAATCTGTTCATCCCATTCACAATTTATTTCTTTTATTGGTCCCCAATATCCAATGGGGTTTTCAGTTTGCCAAATTTTTGAATGATTATCCATATTAACCACCAATGTGGATTGACAAGGAGTATGCCCTACTACTTTATTAAATTTCCTTCCTTCTTGAGTTATACAAATGATTCCAATTACTTGATGGCTTAAAATCCATCCTTCAGGTCTTTTCAATGTTCCAGAAATTTGGGTGTGGTTCCACTTTAAAAATTACTCTGTGTCGCCTTCTGATGCAAGGCAAGGCGACCTGGTTCTGAGGAAACGGCACGGCGACCCAAACTCTCCAGGGTCACTCGGGCCAAGAACACACACTAGCACCAGTATGGTGGACGGTTCAAGACCTTTATTGTCCCGTCTCGTCGGGTTTTATACTGGGGGAGGTTTCTCTCTACGTCAGGGGGTCTTACTTTACTGTAATTGGTTAGTAAGGAGTCGAAAGTTACTAATGTTAGGGGGGACTACATTCTTGGGTGATCCCTTATCACTAGAAGTTAGGGGGAGAGGAATTCTACTGCTTTCCGTGACATCGCGAGATTTTCCGAGCGCCTCTCCCTATCTACTACATCTCCCCCCCCATTTTTACAAATGAACGAAGTAGTCATATACATAGGTACTGAGATGAGGCATGAGGTTTTTGACAGAGAAAGGGGTTTGGTAAACTTGAGTAGGAAATCTTGTGACTGGCAGTGTTCCCTGGTCGAATTCACAGAATTTTGTTGCCGGTCTATAAACAGGATGTTGGCCCATTCTAGGCGGGTCTGAACGAATGAGACCAGCTTGTTCAGCAGGCATGGTCCGAAGGTAACAGCTAAAAGTAGCATTGCCAATGGACCTATTAGGGTAGAAATTAGGGTGGTTAGCCATGGTGATCGATTGAACCAGGACTCGAACCAACCCTGTTGGGCCTCCCTGTCTTTCTGTCTCTGAGCCAGTCTTTTTCGGAGTTCTGCCATGGAGTCTCTCACAACTCCCATGTGGTCTGCGTAGAAGCAGCACTCCTCTTTCAAGGCGGCACACAGACCCCCTTTGCTGCATGAACAGGAGGTCTAGTCCTCGCCTGTTCTGCAAGACCACTTCTGAGAGTGAGGAGACTGACTTCTCTAGAAAGGAGATAGATTTCTCAATCCTCTGCAGGTCCTTGTCAATTGTTGCCTGCAGCTGTGACAGTCCTTGGTGCTGGGTCGCCGAGGCTGAGACTCCTGTGGCCGCTCCGGCTGCTCCTAGGCCGAGCAGCATTGCGATAATTATACCTGCTACTATTTCTCTTTTGTGAAGCCGGCTGGTTTCCTCAAAAAGGGGGTACACTTCTTCATCTGCGTGGTCCAGGACCCTAGGAACAATCAGAACTTGGACACAAAAGTCGTTAGAATCATCGAATTTGGCAAGGAACACACACGGACTCACTCCTGATCGCTGGCAAACCCACATCCCAGATGCGGATGGGACTACCCACTTATTGTTTTTCCTGTTGGGTTTGACAACATCGGTGCAGACGTTGCCCTTCCACCTAGCTAGGGTTGCATTGCCAAAGCATCTGCCCTGGCCTGTGACTTGACTCAGGGTGATTCCTTTGCGGGGGGTGTCCCATCTACATTGGTTGGGTGCATCTGCTGTGGAGTAACTGAAGGGAGTGTTTAAAGCGACTCCTTCGTAAAAGGGAGGTTCGACATCGTAACAAAGCCAGCAGGATTCGGTTAGGTTAGGGTTAGATTCGTTCAGGGATAGGAAGGTAGCTTCTAACATATGGAGGATTGGGTCTAAGTCTGACTCGGCTAGGCGGTCTATCTGAAAGGCTTCCACATGGCCGGTCGGGATATCGGCGACCCTTGTGGGCAAGGCTTTGGGGTGGGTCATGTTTCTCCCTTTCGGTACACTTTTAATCACTTTGTTGGGTCTGACCACTCAGGATGCCGACGGTTGGAGCCTGATAATTCGCACGTTCGCCTTTTCTTTTGACCCTTGAAGGACTACTGTCCACGTTCTGCCTGTTGCCCAGCTAGGGTGATGCGGCTGCAAAACTGTCATGTTGTAGTCTGTGCATTTCCAAAATTCGGGGATTTTATGGCAATTTCGATAAAAGTTTCCGTGGAGGAAGACGGGTGTTTTGCAACCGGTGGGTGCCCAGGTGAACTGTAAGAATTTGTCAGGCTCTTGTGGATCCCACCCGGGCCCTGACGGTCTGGCATCTGTGACAATGGTTTCGCAACCCCATTGCCCACAATGTCCCCACCCACCCTGGGTGATTGCAGTAGCTTTCCCCAGGGTTTGAAGCTGGGCACCAGTAGGATAGGTACATGTGTGCGGAGTGTGGGGAACCGGGGTCTACCTTTGGTCGTCCTGGAAACAGTTTGGTGATGCGGAGCACGAAGGATGGGGTGTTCGGTGTGGTGATTTCTTTGAGCACTTTGTCACTACTAAGGTGTTGCATGACCCACCTGAATGGCTGATGGGGGTAGTGATCTGGGCTGGCTTGCCCTCTGGCAACAAGCCCCAACAGCAAAATCACACAGAAACACCGTGGATGCTTGGGTTCCACCCAGAACTGAAACCCTATGACGTGGGGATCCTGACTGCCGTAAAGGCGGCATATCCCCCACACCATCAGGGGCTCCCTCCCTATTTTCATGGCCAGGGCCACCCAGGGATCCCGCGCTGGGGCATCCCCTGCTGGTCCTGTGACACCGGCGTGGCTTGTGGCGGTGGGGGGTGTGAAAGCATTACTGGTGATGTTGTGAAGTTCTGGCATTGTGTTGTAGGTGGGGATGCAAAATTGTCTGCTCCCTGAGGGGGCATGGGGTATGAGGGTCCCCTGACCCACCGGGGGTTGCTGTAGCTGGGCCGCTTCATGTTCCAGGTGGGAGGAGGCTGGGTACGGCTCGGCTGCCCCCTCCCTCTCCTGTTTCCCTGAGGCCTGGATCTGCATTCCTTAGCTAAATGCCCCTTCCTTCCACATGCACAGCATGGTCCCCTAAGTCTCCCCTGGCATGGTGGAGCAGCTGCTAGTGGGCATCCTGACTGGGGGCAGTTTACTGCCACGTGGCCTGCCTGGCCACACTCAAGGCACGCCATCACACTGGTTATTGCAGTGTGGAATGCTGCTTGGATGGGAGCAAGGTATTCCTCCTTTGCAACGTGTCTGATCATGTCTGCTATGTTGGCTCCAGGTGGCAGTGATCTTAGAATGTCCTTGGTGGCTGAGTTGCATTGCTGGCGTAGGCAGTCTGCCAGCACAGGACCCTTCGCCTCTGAGGGTAATGAGGAGGGATCTAACGCTGCCTGGAGTCTGTCCACAAACTGAGTGAAGCTCTTACTCTCACTGTTTTATGGTAGACCACTGTGAGGGTTTGGCTACTATTTTGGCAGTAGCACGGATGGCTTCCCGGGCAGCACGAGTGGTTGTCATAACTTCATGGGCCTTTAATCCCTCAGCCTGGGCCTGGGGGGTGATCATAGTAGGGTCTCTACCCATCAATCTCTGTATACTGGAGCCCTGCAGTGGATGGTCAGGTCCCGTTATCTGGGCTAGCTCCTTTGTGCACTGATCCTCCCACTCTTGTTTAAAAACAATCATTCCTGCCCCATCAAAAATCATTCTGCACGTCTGTTTGATGTCAAAGGGAAGCATGTCATCCCCCCCAAAAACGCCGTCAATGAGTGTGTTAACCATGGCAGAATTAATTCCCTTGTCTGCAATCGCTTTAATAATTGCCTGTACCTCTTTTGGATTCACTGGAGAATAGGTCCTTCTTTGGTTTTCGCCTGCCCCCCCACACAGACAGGGAACACTAGCTTGGCTGAAGGGGTGTATTCGGCGCAGGCTATCTTTATTTTTCACCAGTCTGTGAGCGGGGTCCGGTCTTTCTCTAATGACCCCTTCACCCATGCGGGAGCGCTGTGACTAGAGACCTTATATGCTGCTGCTCTTCCTCTGTTAAGGCTAGTATCCGAACCGGAGCTCCCCGACTCCCTCTCGGACTCGTCCCGGCTCAAGTCTGAGTCGGAGTCGGAAGTGGAATGGCCAAGCACTTCCGGGCTGCCTTTTTCTCGGGATCCGACCCCCCCCCATCCTGTGGGGGGCGGACCGTTCCCTCCCCCTGGGGTCTCCCCGTCCCCTGCTGGGGGAGGTCCTTGCCTTATACGGGCTTAATTTGAATAGAGCGCTCTGATTGTTCTCACACCCCCCCAGCGCGGGGACTGCCCCCCCTCCCTGCTCTCCTGCGCATGCGATGTTAAGCAGGTTGACTCCGTTTCTGCCCTTTTCTTCCTCTTCTCTTCCACCCTGATCATGCGGCCGGTCGCCATTTTCGAGCCCATACGGCGGCGGAGAGATGCTATCGATCCGGGCGGTTTCTGACCGTCCCGCCGCTTCTCGCGCCTCCTCTGCCAGCCCCCCCCAAAAACACTGCGCCCGTTGCTCTGCCTCCTGCGCTGGGTCGGCGATCGGCGGGGGGAGAACGGGTAGAGGAGCCGCGGTTTTTTTGGGAGGCTCCGCGGGGGGGCTGGGATCTGGCGGGCTTCGCAGGGGGTTGGGGGTCTCCCGGGGGTTTTGGGCTCGGGCTCGAGGGGAGGTGGGACGCACCTAGCCCCCGCACATTCCCATCTTCAATCTGATCACTTTCCGGGGTGGTCTGTGTCGCTGCCCCCTCCCCTAGCTGCGGAATGGCTATTAAGTAGCTTCTGGCAGCTTTCCAGGTTTCTTGCTCTTGTTGAGCTTTTTGCAGAGCCCGGATGATTCTGCCCCACGATTTTAGGGCTTTCCCCGAGCCTGAACACATGGTATCCTTGGCCAGGGTTTTCGTACAATTATCTCACACCTCCGGGTGTAAAATATCCATGGGGCTCTTTATAGCCCCCAGCTTAATCAATCTCGACAATGCGAGAGTCATATCTTTAAGCTCACAATCTATTCCCCATTGTGTGCACACTTCACTTACGGCCTTTGTGATTATTTCCATGATTCGAGGGCGTCCCCTCCGCTGCAGTTGGACCCACCGCTAAAGCCGCCATCCTCTGTCCAGGTGAAACCCCGTTCCCCGGGCACTGGTTAGATCCTGGGTGTCGGCACCACTTGTCGCCTTCTGATGCAAGGCGAGGCGACCTGGTTCTGAGGAAACGGCACGGCGACCCAAACTCTTCAGGGTCACTCGGGCCAAGAACACACGCTAGCACCAGTATGGTGGACGGTTCAAGACCTTTATTGTCCCGTCTCGTCGGGTTTTATACTGGGGGAGGTTTCTCTCTACGTCAGGGGGTCTTACTTTACTGTAATTGGTTAGTAAGGAGTCGAAAGTTACTAATGTTAGGGGGGACTACATTCTTGGGTGATCCCTTATCACTAGAAGTTAGGGGGAGAGGAATTCTACTGCTTTCCGTGACATCGCGAGATTTTCCGAGCGCCTCTCCCTATCTACTACAGCTCTGGAGCTAAGCTCTCACCTTTCCACGGCCATCTTTTAGCCATTTTTAGACCTCCACAAATCCAACATTTGGATAATCCCAATTCTGTAGCAATCCTTTGCATCAATCCTACAAACAGATTCTTATTCAAGGCTGGCAAATCCCAATCTTTGTAGTACTGTTTAGGCTGTTTATACAATTCAGCCAATTCTGTTGACTCTTCTCTCCTGTTCTTGGCTCCATTTCCCTTTGTTTCTTTTTCTTCTTTTATTTTCTCTTTCCATTTTTCTCTTAGTGCCCAGTTTTCTATGCCTATACTTGGATCATTTCCATTATCATTTCTTTCAAAACAAAAGAATCTTTTATATTGAGGGCAAATTTGATCACCATGGAGATAAGGAGCTCATCCATTATCTCCCAAATTTTTCTCTACCCAATACATCTTTCCTTCCTTAATATAAACATCTATAACACTGCTGCGATTGTAGCAGGCAAAACTAACATAAGGATATGTTACAAACACAGATTCCATCTTGTCCCTAATGCACACAGGTTGATTGCAATAGTCACAAATGTTGAAACTGCTGGGACTTGGTTTTTGCCTTGTTTGCTTTTTCATTGCTTGAACTCTGTTCAGTGTTGCCTTCTGGCTTTGGCCAACCTTCCAGGGTACCAGAATGATCACAGTGAAAATAATCCTCAGGAAATCTGCCTTTCTACCTTTCTCAAGGTCCCTTGGGTTGCAACCAAGGGCCGAGATGCCAGTCTTCTCAGTAGCAAAGGTAATATCCTGGGATCTAGTCACTGGTGCTTTTAGTTTCCTTGGCACCCATAGCCCCACAGAGTTTGCTTGTCCCTTTTTAAATGCCATTTCCCAGTTCTAGCTGGTTAAAAAGCAATAATTAAAACAAAAAGAACAGGGAAAAGATTAGGCTGGAATACCATAAACCTGTTTTTTCCAAAATTTTAGAGATGTGCCAACCACAATAAGATTTTTCTAATTATTTTCTGCTTCAAGGGCGGGGAGTTTATTAAATCACCGTCTCCAATAGGCAAACTCGCAGCGCCAATGTGTCCCTGGAATAAACCTATGTTGTGGTATATAGACTTCTTGTCCACAACAACTATCAATTATGAGACACTGGTCTATAATATTATGAATTGCTCGTTCTCTTATTTGTGCTGTAGCCAATATAGCAAGAACCAATTGTTTTAAGTTTTCTATTAATCCAATTGCTGCTGGAAGGGTCCCATCTCCCAGTCTCAAAGTATCCCAAAAAACTCACAAGCAATGCATTTTATAATTAGCTGGCTAAATACATAACCATAGCAAAGCAAGCAAATCAATTGTCGCTCCTTCTCTTCCCTCTTAGTTACTCTCCACCATGAGTTAAAGCAAAGTGTGCAAACAATACATATACAGGGATGACACCCTAAACCATGTTTACTGCACTCTCAACGTTTTACTTGTCTCTGCTCTCTTTCAACAACAGGTGTTATCAATCTCAGTTTCTGGAATTGCAATTCTGTAATCAATTCTAATAATGTTGCTGGTGGGTGACCCTGGAGGAGATCTTCGATCCTTTTAGGCTGTTCCCACCGATTCAGAAAGTCTTTTATTCTTTTTCCACCGGCGTTCTTCTGCCTCCGAGCTCAAGGGAATTGCGATCCATAGCCACTCCAGGATGCTTAGTTCCTTCTTAATAAATCAGGGTTAATATAAATCAACTTAAATCTCACCATATTATCACATTCTTGGAATTTTATGTTCCAACAATATTTTAGCCACTGTTTGAGCTGTAGCCCTAGCTGCTGGAAATGCTTCAACTCACTGAGTTAATTGATCTATTATAATTAACAAATATTTTCACCAACCCACTTTAAGCAAATTTACGAAACCAACCTGGATCTTTTCAAATAGTATGTAGGCTGAATAAACCAGTTTTGCTCTACATGGTTCACGTTCCTCTCCCCCTCACTTTTGTTCCAGTCGCTCCCAGTATGTCCCAGTGTACACTAGTTCCCTCTTGCACCTTTCCAGTTCATTCCAGTATGATCCCATTTGCTCCCAAGCACTCCCAGTCACCCTCAGTGTAGTGGCACTAACTGCCAGTATTATCCCTGTCACCTCCAGCATTATCCCAGTTCATCCCAGTACAAGCCCAGCAGTTTCCAATCCCCCCAGCATGCACCCAGTCACTCCCAGTTCCTCCCAGTTGCTCCTAGCGTGTTTCCAGTTGCTCACAGCTGCTCCCAGTCACCCTCAGCATAATCCCAGTCACTCCTAGTATATCCCATTTGCCCATAACATGGTCTCAATTGCTCACCACCGGCTCCTACTCACTCCCAGTATGATGCCAGTATGATCCCAGCATGATCCCAGTCTCCATCAGTATGATCACAATCTGCCTTGGTATGGCAGTATGATCCCAGTATGATGTCCATACAAACCCAGTACCATCCCAGTCACTCCCAGTACCATCCCAGTATGATGTGAGTACAAACCCAGTACAGCCCCAGTCACTCCCAGTATGATCCCAGTCCAGCCCAGTCCCTGGCAGTGCTGCCACTGCTGGGATCCCCCAGCCCTCTGTGCGTTCCCCCGTGGCGGATGTGCCGAGAGGAGCCCCAAGGGCTGGCAGTGGCCAGGCAGGGTCCCCAGCAAGGCCCAGTTTGGATGTGCAGCCCCCAGTTTGCCCAGTTTGCCTCTCCTTTGGCCCGGGCCGGGCTCCCCCCGCCCGCAGCGGCTGGGAGCAGCCGAGAGCCCCGCGCTGCCCATCCCGACCTGTCCCGGCTCCATCCCCACTCCTGCCGTGGCCTGCGAGGGCTGCGGGAACAGGGCACCGAGGGTGTGGCTGCTGCTGGGGGAGGAGGAGGAGGGAGGGAAGGGGAGGGATGGAGGAGAGCCAGAAGGGATGGAAGGAGGTGGGCTGAGGGAGGAGAAGGATGAGGAATGGAAGAGGAGGAGCGGGAGGAAGAGGAAGAGGAGAGACAAAGGAGGATCAAGAAAAGGAGAAGGAACCACAAGGTCAAGCACTGCCTGACTTTGCAGCCCCCACCTGTGGGATTATCACCTCCCATTCCACAAGTGCCCTTGATAGTGGAACCCTGGAAAAAGTTAAAGATAGAACCTAAAAATGTTAGGCTTTGTGCTTTCCCAGATCAACTGCACCTGCGTAAGCAGTATGATAAATTATATAATTGTTAGATGTGATGATTGTTTTGTAAATAAATGTAATTATTATATAACCATAAGAAGAATAATGAGAAACTATGTTGGAAATTCAGAGAGGGGCTAAATTTATGTATACAATCAAACAATATAAGTTTAATAATTAACATGAAAGTTATGTAACGATAGAGTATAAAAACATGATCATTTTGGATGTATGGTCGGAATCAGATTTGGGTTGAATATACCCCGATTCCCAGAGCTCTTAATAAAAAGCACCGCATATAGTCCCCGTGATTATGTGTTTTTGAACGCTAACAACAGGCACAGTTAGGAAGAATTCGTATAGGAATAGAGCCAGGAGACTATTGGCAGGTAGATTTTGTAGAACTACCAAGGACTCGAGGATACAAATACCTGTTAGTGGGAGTTGACACATTCTCTGGGTGGCCAGAAGCCCTTCCCTGTCGCATGAACCAAGCAAAGGAAACAGTTAAGTGGTTACTACAGGAGATTATGCCCAGATTCGGGGTACACCTAGGGGTATCATCAGATAGGGGACCCCATTTCATAGCTACAGTAGTAAGAGAGGTAAGTAGATTGCTGGGGATAAATTGGGACCTCCACACACCATGGAGACCCCAGTCAAGTGGACAGGTAGAGAGGATGAATCAGACACTAAAAAGGCAAATCAGTAAAATATGCCAAGAAGCCAAATTGCAGTGGCCCCAGGCTTTGCCAATAGCACTGTTGAGGATTCGGATAAAGCCTAGGAGTGGGATGTCAGTCAGTCCTTATGAGATATTGTATGGGAAACCATATGAATCTCCTGAGCCTAACCCTAATGTACACATCACAGGAAAGCAGGAAGTATGTAATTATGTTCTGTCTCTTGGGAAGACTTTAGCTCGGCTCCGGAGTATCCTCGTGTGGAATACACCACTGACGCTTGAGAACCCAGGTCATAACATACATCCAGGAGATGAGGTGTACATCAAGAACTGGAACGAGGAACCGCTGAAAGAAAAGTGGAGTGGACTCCATCAGGTACTACTGACCACCTTTACAGCAGTCAAAGTAGCCGGGATGGAACCCTGGATCCACTATACCTGAGTGAAGAAAGTCCATCCTGGATCACAGACTGTATAAACTCTGGAATGAACAAAGGCTGCAGATAAGACGTGTTTAATTGCTTTCAGAATGCTATCAGTAATTGTGCTAACGTTATGGTTATTGATATCTTTGGGATGTGGAATGCAAAATGATCAACTAGCCACTCTTCATTCTAGAATGAAGAGAGAGGTACAAACGGAAACACAGGTGATAAAGGTTTCTAATGCAGTTCAGGCTGAGAATGTAATGATTGGATTAGTCAAAGATTTTGCCAAAATGCAAAACACCAGTTGAATAACTGCCTGTCTGCCAATGCCAAAGGCAGCGGGAGACCCAGTAAACTGGGGAATCATAACATCAAAATTACCTGAAATACAAAAGAACAAAACAATTACATGTAAACTGGTACCCGAATCGAGGCAAGTTACAGAAACCACTCTGGTATGGGAATGTGAGGCCAAGGATAGGAAAGATCAGATAGAACCTTGAGACAGGGCGTGGTCTGTGAGTATTCTTCAAAGATTCCAATATATGGCAAACACCCCTTGGTGTATTAAGTGGGAAGGCCCTGAGAATGAAACAGATCCGGCAATAACGAACACTGACACTAGTAGCAGACCGAGGGCAGACAAAGTAAGTTGGTGGGCATGTAATAAAACTTACGACTGCACTTCAGATGATGAAGAGATAAAACAGATGCTACCCATGGCAATAGCCCTACAAATTGGTTGTGCTTGCAGAGGGATCAAACATAAACAAGGCAGAGTGAATTATAGAGTAATTATAGGGTGTACCAGGGTTACAGTCTGAGGTCCAGGACAATTTGTATGGGCAGCAAGTGATGGTACCTGGACAACATATCTGCCTGTAGATGGGAAAGTAAAGGAGATTACTTTATGCCTCCAAACCTTATGTCCAATTTGGAAAAAGTCCCCATTTAATGGAAAACATGAACTTCTGCAGATAAGAGCAAGACGAGAAGTTCTAGACGATGAAAATCCAGATGACACTCGGCAAGAACCCTCTAGTGGAGTGAAATTTGGATGGGCCCTAGAGTCATTGCTTGGTCCTATAGCAAACTATCAGAGTAGAGAGATGCTATACAAACTTACAGGTCAGGTAGGTAGACTGGCAAGAGTCACCCGGGAAGGATTTAAAGAATTAAATATACAATTACAAGCCACCACAAAAATTACTTTACAAAATCGATTAGCCCTAGGTATGTTACTCCTGAAAGAGCATGGAGTATGTGGATTCTTAAAGGGACAAGTTGATCATTGCTGCATTCATATCCCAAATGTAACTGCAGATGTTGAATATGACATCAATCAGTTGAAACAAATAGAGCATGAAGCACAAGAAGAGCAAAAGGATTTGGCTACAAGCTGGTTAGGAAAAACCTTTAATAGATTAGGGTAGAATGTGAGTTCATGGATTAAAATCTATCATTGAGAGTGTGATAATCTTACTAATTGTATTCTTAGCAATTTGGTTTACAGCATCTTAAAGGGAGAGATACAGAAAAAAACGTCCTGGAACCAGAGAATAATAAAGGCACTAACACGAGATCCACGCCCACCATCTTCTGGTTCTCCAGTTCGTAAGAGCATCCACGACAATGTTTACATCAACCCTGGATTTGAAGAACCAAGTACGAACTGAGGAATAAAGGACTGTATCAAGTGAAAAGATTTACACCTATAGTGAAGTGAAAATGCTTTCAAGGGGGGGAGAATGATAGTGGAGCCCTGGAAAAAGTTAAAGATAGAATCTAAAATGTTAGGCTTTGTGCTTTCCCAGATCAACTGCACCTTCGTAAGCAGTATGATATATTATATAATTATTAGATGTGATGATTGTTTAGTAATTAAATGTAATTCTTATATAACCAAAAGAAGAATATTGAGAAACTATGCTGGAAATTCAGAGAGGGGCTAAATATATGTATACAATAGAACAACAAAAGTTTAATAATTAACAAGGAAGTTATATAAAGATAAAGTATAAAACATGTTCTTTTCGGATGTATGGTTGGAATCAGATTTGGGTTGAATATACCCCGATTCCCAGAGCTCTTGAATAAAAAGCACCGCATATAATCCCTATGTGATTATGTGTTTTGAATGCTAACATTGCCAGCAGTTGCTCCAGGTGCTCCTGCCATCAGCCCCTGCAGGAAGGAGCACAGCCCCCAGTGCATGTGGGCTTTGGCTCCCTGTGGCACAGAAGCCCCCCGGGGGCACAGGTCTCTGGGGCAGGAGACAGGCACCAGCGCTGCCAGGGCTCGGGGGGTGGCAGCTCTGCTTGGGCAGGGACTCTGCCACAGCTGCTGATGTCAGTGCTGCCCGGGCCCCAGGGCTCAGAGCAGCATTGGTGCCCGGGCCCACACGTTCCTTGTGCGAGTCACGCCCGTGGGTTTAGGATGGCCACGGGCCGGGACGTGTCCCAAGGAGGCCCTGCCAGCTTCCCTGCAAGGCCCCGTGCCCTTCCCAGCATGGCTGCGTCGGCAGCCCTGGGGGCTCCTTCTGCTGCCCTGATCCCGCAGAGCAGGGCAGCGTTCGCTGATGCTCTGAGCCCTTCCTAAAGATCCTGTCAGGCTGCCTTGGACACCTGGGGCCAGGCATTTCTTCCAGCCTGGGCCACTTTGGCTGGCCTGGGGGCGGCCCCAGGGCAGGTGGCAGTGTGTGCAAGGGCCCTTGGTGACACGTTGCAGCACGGTCACTGTGACATGAATGGAACCCGGTGTCCAAGGGCCCTTTGTGACACATGAGAAATAGAAGCGTGCCTGGGTGCTGGGAGAACGCAATGGGACAGGACGGGACAGAGCAGCGCCGTGAGGAGCCCCCGCACAGCGCACTCGTTCGTGTCCCACCTGGAAGTTTTCTGAGGCGTTGTTCTTTTAGCTGAGCTCAAGGCCAGACCACCGGACTTGCTGGCCCGTGGTCTCCCCGAGGCTTCTCTTTCGCAGCTGCCCTTGTGGCCAGCGTGTGGGACTTGGTGCCCTTGGAGCATTTCCAAGGTATCTCTTCTGCAAGAAGTAGTGTCACTGACATGAAGCACAGAACCCCAGGAGTGCCCAATCTGGCCTGGGGGGAAGAGGAGGAAGAAGGCCCTGGAGCTGCTTCACCACTGGTGACTAAACAGTTGGAGCCATTCCAGTCACCACAGGAGGGCGAGTGGCAGAGCTAAGCCACAGGAATGGTGCCTGCAGCCAACTTTACCCCATGCCATGCCATGCCATGCCATGCCATGCCATGCCATGCCATGCCATGCCATCCCCTGGGGACATGCCCACGGACAGGACGGAAGAGGGGCAGAGCAGACACCCCGCAGTGGCCGTGCTCCATCCCCCGGGCTATCCCGGGGCTCTCCCTGCGTCGGCAGAGCAGGGCTGGGCTGTGTTCTCCGGCCTCTCCCGCAGCCTCTCAGCTCTGGCTGCACTCGCACTTTGCCAGATGCAGCCCTGGAGCGCACACAGGAGCAGGAGTCCAGCCGTGGCCGCTTCCGCAGCACAGCGCAGGTACCTGCAGCCACCCCCACCTGGGTTGGGCCTGCTGTCCCTGCTCAGCCCAGCACCGTGTGTGCAGCACTCCATGCAACATCCCCAGCTTCCTGCCCTTCTCTTACAGTTGGTCTGCGGATTCATGAAAAGAATTCGGCAGGAAGAGGGCATCGCCATGGGCACTGGGCTCAGAGCACATTCAGAGCTCCTCGAACGTGAGACCAGCGCGGCCCTCCTGTGTATGCTTGTAGAGGAAGTTTTTTACAATCCAAAGAAAGTAAGGAGCCTGTGGGGGGACGGATTTGATCCTCCCAGAAATTGCTTGGCCTCCCAAGCCACGCATGCTGGTTGCTGTGAGCCTTTGGGTCCACATGGCAGTGCGCTGGGAAGGGAAGCACTTCTCTGGGGAAGCTGGGAACATTGCTCCCTCTGGCAGCTTTCCAAGTCTCCCTGTGCCTTCTCCAGGTGCCCGCCATGGTGAGGTTCATCCACCAGTGGATCATGGCCAATGATTGTGCTGAGCACAGGCTGGACGAGGCCCTGCTGGATCTCACTGAAGCACAGCCAGATGACGCAGTGATGACGCTCCTGCGTGTGGCCCCGTCCTGTGACAGGTATGGGGCCCACCTGCCTACAGGGCTCAGGCCTCCCCAGCCCATCACCCTGTACAGCCTGGCCCAGGTGTCTGACCAACAGAGACTTCCAGGGCCCTCTGGCTGCTGCCTTTCCCAGCCCTGGCACGTCATCCCCTGAGTCTGCTGCCATGCTCCCTCCCTGCCCCTCAGGGCTCTGTCCCCACAGGGCTGGGCTGCCTGGCTGCTGCTGGCCAGGACCAGTGGGCAGAGGCAGAACTGGCAGCCAGCTCAGCTCCCCTCGTTGCTGTGTCTGAGACCCCCCTGAGACAGAGCTCTGACCCCACAGAGCTGCCATAGCCATGTGGAAGACCATCATGGGCTCAGCCAGGACTATGGAGCTGGCGCAGCTGATCCTCCTGGATGTGCTGGGGAGCTGGCCGGAGCACAGCATGTGCACCTCCGATGGGGACGAAACGCGTGTCTTTGCCCTGGCTGTGAGTTTCTGCAACTGGCCTTTGCTGGCCCCAAGGCCGCCTCTCCAGCAGCTCTCCATCCTCCTTCCCCCACTTCATCTCCCTGCCTCAGGTGCTGGCCTGAAACCTGGCCCAGGGGCAGCTTCAGGCCCACCAAGCCCCGTGCTCCCCCTGCCTCTCTCCGGGCTTCTCCCTGCCACGCTGGGGCCCTGCCACATGGACACCTCGGCACTGAACCCTGTCTTGGGGCTTTGTCCTTTGCAGGCAACTGTGGTGATGTGGAAGATCCTACAGGAGCCCCATGTTCCATGTATATTGAAGGTGTATTTCCCCCGCCTATTTCTGCATCTGCTATTCCAAGTGTTTCTCAGCAAAGAAGAGATGACAGAGGAGGTCGATACATTCTGGAAAGGAAGCCAGGAAGAGCCTGGCCTTGCCACCAGCCCCAACAGGTGCTCCATCCCACTCCTCCTGTCCCTGCGATGTGGCCTGCGAAGGAGCCAGTCCTGCCAGTGTGACCTGGGCTTTGCTGTGCACACAGGTTTGCAGTGCAGACCCTGAAGTCCCTGCTTTGCCGAAAGCAGTACAACGATGTGGTGGTGGCATTGGAACGCAGGTGTGGCTGGGACACGCTGCTCTCTGTTGACACCCGCCACTATGCTGTGGCTCTGCTGGCCAGGTGTGACCCCCTTATACCCACTGCCTCTGACAATTGTGCCCTGTGCCCAGAGTGACCCACACAGTCCCCGTGGTCATGGGCCAGAGGGCTTTGTCACTGAGGGATGGCCAAGCAAACTGGAAAGGCTGGGGGAGAAGGGTGGCCAAAAGAGCCGCCTCTGGAGTAGCCCAAGGGCACTTGCAGGCTGCTGGAGAAAGACCTGACCTGTGTGAGTCACTCCTGTGACAGGTTTTATTCTCCTGGCTTACAGTCTTGCTGACTTTTTCTCCTGCCAGGGAGATGTCCTGCGTCTCCATACCCTCCTGTTCCCGGATCCTTCACTACCTGCTCCGGCTGCTCAGAACACGGGAGCCACGCTGGGATCTGCCTGCCCTGGCATTCCTTGTGGAGGTGAGCCTCAAGGCCAGCGCTGCCTGACTGAGCTGCCTCCCAGCTCTCTGCCCTCTCACAGCCACAGCTGCCAGACCGGTGCCCGTGCCCTGTGCTGCTGCCTGGGCCCAGCCATGTGCAGCTCCGGGCTCCTGCCGGCTGGCTCCCTGTCACTGCCCTGTGCCTTTCAGGTCCTCGAGTGCCTGGACTTGAGGGAATGTGATGCTGAGAGAGTCCTGCGAATCTTCTCAAGGTACCTGCAAAGCGAGTGCAGCGAGAGGCGTCGCCTGGTGTTCAAGGCTCTTCTCAAACTCACTGAGGATCCCTCGATGGTGAGAAGGAGGGAGTGGCTGAAGCCGTGCAGGCAGCGTGGGACTGGGCAACGCAGTCGCTTGGCCTTGCCTGGGCTTTGGGGGCTGGGGCAGCTGCTCCCAGCTCTCCTGCCTCCCGCTTCAGCTGCCCCAGTGCTTCGGGACAGGCCTTTGGCCTCTGGGCTCTGCAGCAGCAGGGTGGTGTTTCACAAAATTGCATTCCACACAGACCAAAAAAATGTGGAGCCTGACTAAAAGACTTGTGGGGCTCCTGCGGGATGAAGATGGAGAGATAGTTAAGATAACAGTCATGGTGCTCAGCTTTATAATCTTGGAGAAGGACACACCAATACCCAGCCCCATCGCCCTGCAGCTGGCTGAGGGGCTCCTGCCACTCTTTGACCATGTAAGGCTCTGTGCCCACAGCCATGGCCACTGGCTTCTGCCCTGACACTTGGTGCCCTGTGCAAATGCAGGCCTGCACCCAGGTGAGCCCCTCACAGCCCATGCTAAGATCTTCTTTTCTTCTCTTCCTACAGGATAATAGCCAGGTGAACCAGCTCTCCATATTGCTCTTCCAAACATTGCTGAGTCTTCCACTGGAAAAGAAAACAAAGGACCTGAAGACACAAGTGCGCCACAGCCTGCTCCCACTTTTCTTCCACTGCCATGATGGGAATCCGCGTGTGGCACAGGTGAGGACTTGTGGGCTGCAGGTGTGCCCCTGGGAGGGGACTCAGCTGCCTCCTGCTCTGGTCCCCTCCCAGGCTGCATCCTCCCCCAGGCTGTGGCACTGGGACATGGGTCCTGCACCCTGGGCTGTGTGGCCATATCTGGGACTCTGCTGCTCTCCAGGTTTCTCGGGAAACACTACATTGTGTGGTCAAGTTCCTGAAGAGGAAGGATCTAGAAAAACTGGTGAAGAAGGAGAAACTCTGGATTTTCGCCAATTGCCTAGGAAGGACAGCCTGAAAGCCCCAGCCTCAGCCTGGAGAAGGCCCCTGAGGGCTGTGCTCAGTGTGCGGGCTGGGCAGCTGTGCCCCTGCCCGCTGCTGCAGCCAGAGGCCACACAGGCTCTTCTCCAGGCTCCCGTAGGCCCGAGCCGGGTGCCCATGGAGTCCCGGCCCAGCGGGGCTGCAGGCCGGCACCGCGACTCCCCGGGCAGCAGCCGGCCTCTGCCCCCTCCCCTTGGGAGCCCTTGGCCAGCGGCTGCTGGCCGCGCCTCAGGGCTGTGCAGGCAGGGGAGGCCGGGGCTGGGCGCAGGCAGCGTCTGGCCCAGGGGCTGATCCCGGGCCAATCCTTCCCTCTTGCTGCTCTCTGCAGCTGGCAGACGACAAGCGCCGAGCGGCCGAGCACCTGCACCAGGCCCTGCCCTACCTGGAGAGCCCACAGGAGCCCCTGCGAGAGGCGGCCATCAGGTTCATGGGTGAGCCACCAGCCCGGGCTCCCTCCCCGGCCTGGCCCGCCACAGCTCGGCCCCAGCTCCGCCTGGTGCCCCCGCAGCGCCAGCCGGGCCCAACGCCGTGGAGCCCCGCCTGGCCTGGGCATTGCTGCTGCTGCCCTCTGGCAGCCGTGCCCTGGGGCGGCAGCGTGCGGCAAGGGCCCGGGCTGAGCCCTGCCGGGTCAGCAGCCCGTGTGGCCACAGCGCCGGCAGTGCCGCTGGCAGGGAGCTGTGCCACTGGTGTGGTGACAGGCTCTGTGTTCACAGGCATGGCCGGGCGGCACCTGAGGGGGAAGCAGCGAGAGTTCCAGCTGATCTGCACTGGTGAGTGAGGGCAGCGGGCTGCCAGCACGGGCTGCCGGGGGAGCTGCAAGCCCTGCCCCAGCTGCTCACACACAGAGAGATTTCAGGGCCATGTGGGGGATTCATGGCTGCTCTTCGGGCTGATCCCCTTGCTCCCTGCTGTCTCCTTGCCATGGCAAGAGCTGGCTGTTATGGCCCTGGCAGGGGGCTCTCCTCAGCTCCCCACAGATCCGGGATCTGACCTTGGCTCTGTTCCTCTGTCTTGCAGCCCTGGAAGACATGGCAAATGACATCAGCCTCTCTGTGAGAAGCCTGACAATTCAAACTTTGCATATTCTCAGGGCACTACACAGAACTCAATATTTCACTTTTACGAATCTGCCCGACCTACTTTGCAGGGTGTGGAAGACAGGGCCACAACTGCTGGGGCTCAGCTGGCTGTGCTGATGGAGCTCTGCAGAGAGATGATCCCTGCTGGTGCTGACATGGATTTTTTCAGTTTGTTCAAGACTGTTCTTTTCCTCTTTTTATGTTTCTTTTGTATGTAAATATAGAATGTGTTATTGTAGAGAGAATCCCAGGATCTTTCTTTTGCTGCCCAGGGTCCGTAGAGCACAGAAGAAGAAGGGATAAAAGGTGCTTGTGCTCAGCCAGCTGCCCAGGTGTGCAATGTTGCAGGGAAAATGGCCAGAAGCACCTTGGCCTTTGCTGGTGCTGCTGAAGCCTTTGTGCTGCCCCCAGACCAGCTGGGCAGGGGCCGGGGCTGCGGGGATCTCTGCCAGAGTGGTGCCTGGAGATGGCCACAAGCCCTGTGCCAGTCAGGAAGCGCCATCCGTGTCCTCCTGCCCGTGTGCTGCTGGCTGCCTTGCTGAGGGCTCCCAGGTGCCTCTGGATGGGGCTGCTCTGGAGCTGCTGTGGGGCTGCGGCGCTGCTGCCGGGTAGCTTGGCGGGGCTGGGGCAGCCCCTGAGGGGCTGGGGCGCTGGCAAGCCCTGAGCAATGGGCTGTCAGAGGCCACAAGCAGCCCTCTGGCACCTGCCTTGATCCTGACAGCTGGCTGCTCTGGCACTTCCTCAGTGGGCAGTTAGAGGGACCTCCTGGAATCAGGCGTGGAACCCTGGTCCCGGCCTTTCAGGCCTGTGAGGCCAGGAGTTGTGGGGCTGGACGTGTGCCCTCCCTGTGCTCCAGAGTGGAGCCCCTGGCCCCTCAGCCTTAGGCATTGAGCACCACTGCCTGCCTGCCGAGTCTTGTTCCTGTTGCCGTGGGGGAGGCCAAGCTTTGTGGTTTTAGGCCCCATTGAGCCAGAAGAGCAGCAGCTTTGAGCTCAGAGGGGCCACAGAAAGGCCCTCTGCACCAAGGGCATTCCTGTCTTTCCAAGGGCAGGGACACATGAGATTGTGGCAGGTACGTTCAGGGTGCCACACTGCCTTTGCACTGGGCCACCTCCCTGTGTGCAGGGCTGGCTCTTTGCTTTGCTGTCCTCGGCCTGTTGCCGTCGTGCTCCTTTGGCTGCCTGCAGCGAGGGGCAGCCCTATAAGGAGGGTGAAAGGCCCTGTCTCCAACATCACAAGGGGGAAATTGAGCACTCCCGGTCCTCAGCCCATGCTGTAAGCAGAGCAGAGCCTTTTCCCCAGCTCTCATGGATTTCTGCCTGCTGCTGGCCCTTGGCCCCCATGACCCACCGCACTCGCTCTGAGTCACCTACAGGATGGCTGGTGCCTCTTGATTTGCTGATGGGTCATGAGGGGCACTGAGGGAAAGGTGGGTGTCCCAATGCTGAGGGCACACTGAGCAGACTTGAGGCTTCCCCAGCAGGTTGCAGGTGCCTTCTGCGTCACTGAAGGGAGGGCAGAAGCCCTGCATGCCACTGAGGCCAGCGAGAGTCCCTGAGGGGAGGCGGGTGTCTGTCGTGTCCCTCAGGGTATGGCGGTGTCACTGAGGGAATGTGAGCGTCACTTGAGGGGGACACGGGCACGCCGCGTGTGGCTGAGCGCACATGCCGCTGGCTGAAGGGACGCCAGGGCCGCTGAGGGGCCCTGGGCTCGCCCTGAGGGACACGGCAGGGCCGGGCCGGTCCCCGCTGCACCGCCGCCGCCCACTCCTCTCAGCCGCGGGGAGCGTTTCCCACCCAGGCGCGGGCGGCCCCGCCCCGCCGCTGCTCCCCTCAGCCGCGGGCAGCAACTCGAACCCGCTGGGGCCGCCCCGCGGGGTCGGGCGCTGGGCGGCCTTCCAGAAGCCCTGGGGTAGCTGCCCCGGGGCTGCCCTGCGCTCAGACACACCGAGGAGCATGGGGCAGCCTTGGCTCAGCGCCAGGGAGTGGTTCAGTTTTCCAGAGGTGAAGCTGCAGTAGCTTAGAGGGAAAGAACTTCCTAGCACAGGAATGCTGGAATTACCTGGTGTCACCTGTACGACACAGAATGAACGTTTGGGCTTTCAAGTCGAGGTAATCATTGGACTGTGAGAATAATGAAATCGGAGGTGATATGTCGAGTCCATGTAGTGGATATTTGAGCAGGAAGATCTGAGGTGATCTCCAGGAGAATAAATTTCTTTTCAGGTAAAGTCTGAGTAATTTCTAGAGGGCACATATAGATCATTTTGTGACAAAACCTGAGGTAAAATTTACGGCAAAGCCAGAACATTTGGGGATAAAATCTCAGGCTCTCTGCCTTCCCACTACCTCATGCCATGCCCCAGCAGGGCAGCTTTGCCCTCCCTGTGCCCAGCCAGCCCAGCCTGGGCACCTCAGGGGTGCCCCCACCCTCCTGCTGAGGCCTGGCCTCGAGGGCTTCTGCCGCAGGCCTGGGAGACGCTCTGGGCAAGCGCCAGAGCAGCCGGGTGCCAGGGACAAGGCGGCTGCCTGGGGGCTGCTTGTGCCCTCTGACACCCAATTCTTCAGGGCTTCCCAGCACCCCGGCTCCTCAGGGGCCTCCTGGTGTTCTGCCAATTGACTGAGGTGATAAAAAGGACACATCACTGGAAATAATGTTCTTCTTTTACTGTGAATATGAAGGAACCACAATGTAAGATGATGCATTCAATAAAAAATGTGCTTTTGGTTTAAGTGACAAGCAGTAACAAGCAAGGTAATGCACCTAATACAGTAGTATAAGAGAGAAATGAGAGCGATTCAGAAAGATGCATCACCAGTTGCCTAAATTGTTTATCATCTTGCAGATCTGCACTTGCTGGTGAGTCCCATTTTACACCAAGGACCTGGAGAACCATTCCCCGTAATTGGGAAAATCCTTGGTCATCTGTTCACACAGAGATGAGATCTCCAAATTTGCCCCAAAAGTGGGTCCAGCTTTTATAGACCAAAGAGAGCAAGTCAACACGACTCAATTATATTTTTAGTCCAGAAACACCTGCAGCTGATGGCACACTTCACAATCAGCAGGACACACAGCCAGGCCAAAGCCCAGACCTCTGCTGGGAGGGTTTCCCCTCAAATACCCTTCAAACGAACCTCTTTTCAAGTCAGTTGGGAATGTTTCTTCAAATGATCTATTTCTGGCACCTAGCCCCACAGTGTTATGTGAAAGTTTCTAAAGCAGCTGCTTTGGAGTCAAAGAGCCACCATTAAGAGTCCTTGTCATCTATTTCCGGATAAATCACACTTAGGAGCATTTGAAGGGTTTGGACCGAGCGAGAAACCAGACCTCTGAGCTTTTTAGATGATGCCATTTTTTTTTCTTATCTTCTACATCGATAGGACGGATGAGTTTGGCTCACATCTCCACTACAAGGCTCAGAAGGTCACAAGACTTCTAGTTCAAAGACCTTTTAAAGATTTATTGGCCAATAAAACATTGCCAACAAGGATATGTATGTTTCTGACCCAATCCTTCAATATTTCATTCTATGGACTCATGCTCCAGTGTAAGCTTTCTTAGGAAATAATGTTCTGACACACAAACCTACAGCACTGCAATCTAAACTTCGTGTTTACTGATTCAACTACTTTTATTTTTCTACATCTTAAACTCTAAAATGCTAAACTTTCCTCCACTTAGCTTAAGGTTTCTGTGCCTTATACTAGAAATCTACATTCTCGCTTCTAGCACCTGAGTTTGGAAGCCCTTTGCAAGGCCTCAGCTCAAATCCTGTGTTTAACTGCAGTCCTTGGCTAACAGGCCCAAAGATCAGAGAACTCCCTGCATTTCTGTTTCCAACAACACTGATGCTGTCAGTTCCAGAGTGCCCAGGAACCGTCTTGCAAGTCACTCTGGCAGGAACAAGGCAGCTGCCAGGGGGCTGCTTGTGGCCTCTGACAGCCCATTGCTCAGGGCTTGCCAGCGCCCCAGCCCCTCAGGGGCTGCCCCAGCCCCGCCAAGCTACCCGGCAGCAGCGCCGCAGCCCCACAGCAGCTCCAGAGCAGCCCCATCCAGAGGCACCTGGGAGCCCTCAGCAAGGCAGCCAGCAGCACATGGGCAGGAGGACACGGATGGCGCTTCCTGCCTGGCACAGGGCTTGTGGCCATCTCCAGGCACCGGTCTGGCAGAGATCCCCGCAGCTCTGGCCCCTGCCCATCCACTCTGGGGGCAGCACAAAGGCTTCAGCAGCACCAGCAAAGGCCAAGGGGCTTCTGGCCATTTTCCCTTGCCCACTGCACACCTGGGCAGCTGGCTGAGCACAAGCACCCTTTTCATCCTCCTCCCCTAAGCCCTGCCGATCCTCGCAAGGAAAAGATCCTGGGAGTCTGTCTACTATACATATTTTTATTTACATACAAAAGAAAAAAAAAAATGAAAACAAAAATCTTGAATAAAAAGAAAATCCCTGCTGGCTCAAGTGGCCCCAGCAGACAAGAGTCTTCCAGATCAACTTTACACAGAGTTCCAGCAGAACAGCAAGGCTCTGTGGCACAGGCGAGGCCGTTTCTTCCATGCGCTGCAGAACTCATCTCGCAGCTTATGCCAAATGGAGTAGGGAGCCCTCTGTACAGTCTGGAGAATGAACCCAGCTTCAGCTGACAGATTTCTGGTGGCAGGACTGCTGTCATATGCCATTTCTTCCAGGGCTTCAAGAGAGAGGAACAGAGTCAAGGTCAGGTGCCAGATCTGCGAGGAGCTGAGGAGAGGCCCCTGCAAGGGTCATCCCACCGGCTCTTGCCATGGCCAGGAGGGAGCAGGGAGCAAGGGGATCAGCCTGAAGTTGCAACCAACAAGTCCCCCATGTGGCCCTGAAATTTCAGTGTGCTCTGCCCACGGGAGAAGAGCCCTCCACAGCCGGGGCAGGGCTTGCAGCTCTCCCCGGCAGCCCCGGCTGTCAGCGTGCTGCCCTCACTCACCAGTGCAGATCAGCTGCAGCTCTTGCTGCTGCCCCCTCAGGCGCCGCCCGGCCATGCCTGTGAACACAGAGCCTGTCACAGCCCCAGCGGCACAGCTCCCTGCCAGCGGTGCTGCTGGCGCTGTGGCCACACGGGCTCCTGGCCCGGCAGGGCTCAGCCCCGCCCTTGCCGCACACTGCCGCCCCAGGGCACGGCTGCCAGAGGGCGGCAGCAGCAATGCCCAGGCCAGGCGGGGCTCCACGGCGTTGGGCCCGGCTGGCGCTGCCGGGGCAGCTGGCGGGGCTGGGGCCAAGCTGCAGCGGACCGGGGAGGGGAGGGGCAGCCTGGGCTCGGGACTCACCCATGAACCTGATGGCCACCTCTTGCAGGGACTCCTGTGGGCTCTCCAGGTAGCGCAGGGCCCGGCGCAGGTGCTCGGCCACTCGGCTCCTGTCCTCTGCCAGCTGCAAAGAGCAGCAGGAGGGAAGGGTTGGCACAGTCTCAGCCCCTGGACAGGGCGCTGCCTGCGCCCAGCCCCGGCCTCCCCTGCCTGCACAGTCCTGAGGCGCGACCAGCAGCCGCTGGCCAAGGGCTCCCGAGGGCAGGGGGAAGAGGGCCGGCTGCTGCCCGGGGAGCCGCGGTGCCGGCCTGCAGCCCCGCCGGGCCGGGGCTCTATGGGCACCTGGCTCCTGCCCACGGGAGCCTGGAGAAGAGCCCACAAAGCCTTTGGCTGCAGCAGCGGGCGGGAGCACAGCTGCCCAGCCCGCACACTGAGCACCGCCCTCAGGGGCCTTCTCCAGGCTGAGCCTGGGGATTTGCGGCAGCTCTTACCAGGCCCTCGCCGAACCTCGATGTCTGATCCACCTGGAGCATTTGTTCAATATCCCTCCTTTTCAGGAATCTGGCTGCAGAAAGCAGCGTTTCTCGAGAGGCCTGGAGAGCACCAGAGAGGCACAGTTGGCCCCACAGGCCAGGGCACAGGATCATCCCAGTGCCACAGCCAGGAGGAGGCTGCAGCCCGCAAGGTGCCAGGGCAGGATGCAGCCCAGCCCCCTCAAAGGGGGACCACAGCCGGCCACAGGTCCTCGCCTCAGCAACAATCTGATTCTCATCATGGCAGTGGAAGGACAGTGGGACCAGGCTCTGGTGCACCTGGGACTTGAGGGCCTTTCTTCCATCTTTGGTTAACAAGTCCAGCATCTCTTGGAAGACACACATGCAGCTCAGCTGCACCTGGATATCATCCTGTATGAAAGGAAAGGCCAAAAACCTCAGCATCAGCTGCTTCAGGCCCCAGGGCACAGGCCTGCATTTGCACAGGGCACCAAGTGTCAGGGCAGCAGCCAGTGGCCGTGGCTGTGGGCACAGAGCCTTACATGGTCAAAGAGTGGCAGGAGCGCCTCAGCCAGCTGCAGGGCGATGGGGGTGGGTATTGGGGCACCATTATCCAGCAGCAAATATCTCAGTAGAAGGATGGTCATCCTGATCATATTGCTTTCATTTTCCTGCAGGAGCTCCACGAGACTTTCAGTCAGGCTCCACATTTTTTCAGCCTGTGTGGAACACAAGTTTGTGAAAGGCCACTCTGCTGCCGCAGGGCCCAGAGGCCAAAGGCCTGTCCCGAAGCACTGGGGCAGCGGAAGCGGGAGGCAGGAGAGCTGGGAGCAGCTGCCCCAGCGCCCGAAGCCCAGGAAAGGCCAAGCGACTGCATTGCCCAGCCCCACGCTGCCTGCACAGCTTCAGCCACTGCCCCCTTCTCACCACGGAGGGATTCTTGCCCAGCACTACGAAGCCTCTGAGTGCCAAGTGACGCCTCTCCCTGTGCTCACGCTGCAAGTTCTCTGACATGATGTCCAGAACACTGTCACTGCATTCCCTCAAGTCCAGGCACTCGAGGACCTGAAAGGCACAGGGCAGTGACAGGGAGCCGGCCGGCAGGAGCCCGGAGCTGCACATGTCTGGGCCCAGGCAGCAGCACAGGGCACGGGCACTGGTCTGGCAGCTGTGGCTGTGCGAGGGCAGAGAGCTGGGAGACAGCTCAGGGAGGTAGTGCACCTGGAGAAGGCATGAAGAGACTTGGAAAGCTGCCACATGGAGCAAAGTTTCCAGCTTCCCCAGAGAAATGCTTCCCTTCCCACTGCACTGCCATGGCCTCAAAGCCACCCAGTGACCAGCAGGCGTGGCTCGGGAAGCCATGTGATTCATGAGGGAATTGAAGCCTGGCCACAGGCTGCTTACTTGTTCTGGCCTGAAAACACCCTTCTCCACAAGCAAATGCATCAGGGTGACGCTGGTCTTAAGTTTGAGGAGCTCAGAGTGCGCTCTGTGCCCAGTGCCCATAGTGCAGGTGTCTTCCTGCTGAATGCTCTTGGTGAATTTGCAAACAAGCTGTAAGAGAAGGGCAAGAAGCCGGGGATGTTGCATGGAGTGCTGCACACATGGTGCTGGGCTGAGCAGGGACAGCAGGCCCAGCCCAAGTGGGGGTGGCTGCAGGTACCTGCGCTGTGCTGCGGAAGCGGCCACGGCTGGACTCCTGCTCCTGTGTGCGCTCCAGGGCTGCATCTGGCAAAGAGCAAGCGCAGCCAGAGCTGAGGGGCTGCGGGAGAGGCCGGAGAACACAGCCCAGCCCTGCTCTGCCGACGCAGGGAGAGCCCCGGGATGGCCCAGGGGATGGAGCACGGCCACTGCGGGGTGTCTGCTCTGCCCCTCTTCCGTCCTGTCCGTGGGCATGTCCCCAGGGGATGGCATGGCATGGCATGGCATGGCATGGCATGGCATGGCATGGCATTGTGTCAAGCCGGCTGCAGGCACCATTCCTGTGGCCCAGCTCTGCCACTCACCCTCCTGCGGTGGCTGGAATGGCACACCCTCCTTGGTCTCCAGTGCTGGAGCAGCTCCAGGGCCTTCTTCCTCCTCCTCCTCCTCCACCCAGGCCAAGTTTTGCACTCTCAGGAGTCTCTGCTCCATATCTCTGATTGGATTTGTGGCAACTTGCAGGAGAGATGCCTTGGAAAAGCTCCAAGTCACCAAGTCCTGCAGTTGTGCCTGGGAGCCACCTTCAAGAGAGAAGCCTCAGGAAGGCTGCAGGACAGCAAGTCCTGCACTCGGTCTAAAGGGCTCCTGCCACAAGGACAGGAGACTCCTGTCAAGGATTCTGGTCTGTCCTCGAGGGTGCCGGCGGCAGGGATGGGAGATGCTTCAGAGAAGTTCTGAGTCACCAAGTCCCACAGTCTGGCCTCATAGGCTCCTGCAAAACAGAACCTCGGGAAGGCCACAGATCAGCAAGGCCCGCAGTCTTTCCACGAGGTCACCTGTGGAAGTAACGCCTCGGAAAAGCTCCGGGTAGGACACGAACGAGCGCGCTGTGCGGGGGCTCCTCATGGCACCGCTCTGTCCCGTCCTGTCCCATCGCGTGCCCTGGGCACTGTGGCCTGCTCCTGTCACCGCCAGCTCCTTTGTCACCACGTGTCACAAAGGGACCTTGGACACCGGCTTCCATGTCACAGTGACCGTGCTGCAGCGTGTCACCAAGGGCCCTTGCACACACTGCCGCCTGCCCTGGGGCCGCCCCCAGGCCAGCCAAAGTGGCCCAGGCTGGAAGAAATGCCTGGCCCCAGGTGTCCAAGGCAGCCTGACAGGATCTTTAGGAAGGGCTCAGAGCATCAGCGAACGCTGCCCTGCTCTGCGGGATCAGGGCAGCAGAAGGAGCCCCCAGGGCTGCCGATGCAGCCATGCTGGGAAGGGCACGGGGCCTTGCAGGGAAGCTGGCAGGGCCTCCTTGGGACACGTCCCGGCCCGTGGCCATCCTAAACCCACGGGTGTGACTCACACAAGGAACGTGTGGGCCCGGGCACCAATGCTGCTCTGAGCCCTGGGGCCCGGGCAGCGCTGACATCAGCAGCTGTGGCAGAGTCCCTGCCCAAGCAGAGCTGCCGCCCCCGAGCCCTGGCAGCGCTGGTGCCTGTCTCCTGCCCCAGAGACCTGTGCCACCTGGGGCTTCGGTGCCACAGGGAGCCAAAGCCCACGTGCATTGGTGGCTGTGCTCCTTCCTGCAGGGGCTGATGGCAGAAGCACCTGGAGCAACTGCTGTCTATACTTGCTGTCTGTCAGAAGGCAGAAGCTGTTAGTCACTCCTGAACGGATTTTCTCATGGAAGGGATTGGCAATAGCAGCACAACACCATCAGCTTCTGAGCTTCCCAGGACAATCAGATTTCAGTGGAACGCTGTGCTTTCCTCACTCTCTTTTCCGCATTCTGGAAAAAATAGAATCTGCGTAGCCTCTGATATTCTTGGCTTCAGTTGCTGTCTGTCTGGCCGAGGCAGCTCATGTCCAAACAAAACTGTGTCCCTGCTGAGCACAGCAATGGACAGCCACAAATAGAGAGGTTCCACAGTGAGTATGAAGGCAGACACATGGAAGTGCAGAGGATAAGGATAACTCTGAGAGGAAAAGCTGTTCTGTGTCTCTGATTATGGTGTCCACACCCTGAAGCAGCAGCCAAGAGAAATGCTGTAAGCAGACAGGTGCAGTTTTTGGCACCACAATATACAAATATATTAAGCCATTAGCCAGAATGCAAAGGAGGACTGCAAGGATGAAGCGTGGTCTGGAGGGGAAGCCCTAGGTGGAGCTGAGGCCACTCTAGTCTGTTCAGCCTGGAGGAGAGTAAAGGGCATCGTTGTGGTCTTCAACATCCTCCTGAGGGCAATCAGAGGGGCTGCTGCAGCTCTCGTCACTGTTGGGACCAGTGATAGGACTGGAGAAAAGGGCAGGGAGCTGGGACAGGGCAAGTTTCATTCCCATATCAGGAAAAGGTTTTTCACCCAGAGCACGGTCGGGCACTGGCACAGGTTCCCCATTGATGCAGCCCAGCGGAGCCCAGGCTGGCTCTTGGGAAAACTTCGGCACTGTGCCAGGAGTGGGGAACGGCCAAGGCGTGGGTTCTGCCCGCGGCTGAACCTGGTGAGCCACTGCTCAGTGGTTCAGGATCTGATAACTGCAGCACGAACCAGGCAAAACAGAAGGAGGAGGCTCCTCGAATGTGAGGTTCCACAGGCAAAGGTTTATTCTAAGGGAAGGATTCAGAAGCAAAGAGCCACGAGCACTTCTGTGCATGGGATTTTATAGGGGTGGATACAAAGGATTGAGCAAGAAGGAATCTGCAGGGGAGGAGCGAGGGGATTCCATCAGTTGCTTGGGACTAATTAGGACAGATGGGAGGAGAGGGTAGGTCCCATGGGCCAGTGGGGTTTCCTGCAATAGGGGAATTCGAAAGGCGTGGTGCAGCCAGGGATTGGTCCAAGACAAAACTGACAGGGAAGGTTCAGGAATAAAGAGCTGGGTCATCTTGACAGGCAGGGAAGGAGCTGCAACAAAGAGTGGGGCATGGCATGAGGGACAGCTTTGAGGGAGGGAAAAACCTAGGGGTAAACCAACTTGGGGAAAACATGAGGTACATTAAAAAAAAACTATTATACCATAACTTATAAATAAACACGAACTGCAATACCCCAGGGAAACAGGCACAGCACCAAGCCCATCTGAGGTTGAGAAGTGTTTGAACAACATCGAGCAGTCACCCAAGCTTTTAGACACTACATAAAAAGCCAAGGGTTGTGAACTCTAGGTTTACATGAGATCTATTCCTGAGTATTATTTTAGGCAGTGTTGTAAGAAACTTGTTTTATCTCCGATCATACCCCAGTTCCTTGTAGATTGTGTGGAACGTGTAATCCTTTTGTGTCCATTGCTTGTTAGGACTATAAAAAAGAATATTGGTGCTGGGTGATTCGGAGACACCCAGTGTGTGTTAGGTGCAGTATACAGGGCATAAGGAGAAGGAAAAGAGAAGTACTAACACATACTGATATGTTTCCAGATTTAGATAGCACTAAGAATGAGTAACACAAGAAATAAAAATGTTATTGAAAAGAGTCCACTAGAATATATTTTAGCACATGAGAAAGATTTGGGAGGAATCCCAGAGGGTAATTTTTCAAAGAAAGCTAATCTGATTAAATACTCTACCTAATGGTAGCCTTGGTATCAGTTAGAAAGTGGTGAGAAGTGACCCCCTAATGGAACTTTAAATTATCATACATTCTGACAGTTGATGTTATTTTTAAGAAAAGAGGAAAAATGACATCAAGTGATATATGCAGACATGTTTTTTTTCCCTGAAGAATAAACCTGAATGGCAGAAAGAATGTGGCTTTTATTTGGCCCCACAGGACCCTTTAGTCCTAACTTTGGAAAGAGATAACAGGCAGGAAATGAAGCGATGTTGTTCTGCATGTAGCATAGGGCAGAGATGTTTGAAATTGGCTAAAAAGCACGAGGAAATTGATTTCTAGGTGTCCAAGACTTACAGCTGAGTTACCCCAGGCCAGCTCGGGTACATTTCCCCTCACCCAACCACTCCGCCCCCTGAATTAAACCCAAATGGCAGTGAGGATGAGATGAATAATCCTGGTGAGGGGACAATTTCAGAGACCCCAGGGACAACCAACACAAGGAATCAAACCAACAAAGCTGTGCCTTTTGTCTCCCCCTTAAGGCAATTAGTGGGTCCCCCAGGTGAAGCCATGTGGGTGAACTTCTGCTTTTCTGCTAACGACCTGAATCATTGGCAGGAAAAAGTCAAAATGGATATTGAAAACCCCAGCAAAGTAGCAAAATGATTTGAGTTCATAGTCGAAAATCAAGACCCAGACTGAGGTGATAGTGATTTCATGCTGACAGAGCTAAGAAAACCAGCAAAAGAATTGGTGATAAAGACAGCCAGAGCCCATGTGCAGGGACAAATTGCTAGTGGAGCCTGACAAGGTATAGTGCACCAGTTGTTTCCTATTGTAAATCCTTTGTGGGACACGAATGATACAGGCAGCTGTGCAATGTAAACCAGATACCAAGAACTAGTCAAATTTGAATTAAAAAATGCCATTCCAAAAGCAATAAATTGGTTAGTAAAAGATAATGTTACATAGGGACAGCACGAGTCACCCACTGACTTTGTGGACAGGCTCTGAGCAGCTGCACGTAAACACACAGCCCTGGATCCCTGGTTGGATATGGGAAAACAGCAGTTCATTTCCCTGATGTCAGGGCAATCTAGCCCAGATGTCAGGCAGAAACTTCAGAAGCAGAAAGAGCCTGTAAAGAGAGAGTTAAAGGCATTAATGAAAAAAGCAGAGAAGGTGTATGATATTAAAGACAGAGAAAAAGGAAAAGAGCTCCCTGCAGCCATGGTGGCAGCTCTGGATCAGCACCAGGGAGAGGACGTGGGCGTGGATGAAGCAGAGGCAGGGGCCAAAATAGCAGAGGCAGAGGAGGTTCAAAGCAGCCACAGACCAAGCTGGGGCCAAATCAAGGAGAAGGAGAGGGGACTCCAGCTGGGGGCAAAGTCCAGCTTTATTAGAGAGCTCCAAGGAGATCTGCAATCCTAGGGATCCAGCCAACTGCAGACAGAGAACTGGGCTGTGCAAGGTGTTATAAAGGGGTGAGTGAACAGGGGAGGGGATTGCCCATCTGCCAATGGAATTACAGGAGGGCGTGGGCAGCAGGAAAACAGACATATAGGGGAAACAATTTGGGTAAACCAGGGGAGGGGCCCCAGTGCCTGAAACTATCACTCGACGCCCTTGGAAGAAGTTTCTGGAGGGAAGGGATGGGCTGTGGAGTGACAGACAGGACACAGGGGAGGGGTTGAGGGGATGACAAGGCAGTTTTCAGGGAACCAGGGGAGGAGGCAGCGAGATTGACATTAAAAAGGAGGGAGGAGGCAATGGGGGCAGAAGCACTGTAACAGGGAGGAACTGCAGCAAACCAAAGTACAGCTTAATGCAACTACAACAGATCAGAACACAATACAACAAGCAACAAGTGGATATGGGGTCTCGGGAGGATAACGGTCTTTGGGAACTGCCTGGAAGGAAGCAATTTGCAGACACCTCGACCACAAACTTTAAGATAACTCCCTGCTTTCCTTGGAATGACAGCTGGGTGCCAACTGCGCATATACAGCTACAGATTGATCATGAAACCTTTATACAAATTGGTGAAAATCTCTAAAAATACTGTGATATGGACGCCTGAATTGAACAGGGCCTTTGAAGAACTGAAGCGTGAACTCATGAGGGCCCCTGCTGTGGGGCTGCCTGACGAGAGCAAGCCGTTTTGGTTATTCCCAGTGAGAGAGAGAATAACTTTAGGGGCTCTGGCACAACACCTGGGTCCTTACAAATGGGCAGTGGCCTGATTTCTAAACAACTCAATACTGTGAGAAAGGGCTGGCCTGCCTGCCTCAGGGCAGTAGCAGCAGTGATCATGAACATTGAAGAAGCAAGGAAGTTTACACAGGACAAAAGATGAGTGTCTCAGTGTCACACACAGTGTTGGCTGTTTTAGATCAGAAAGGGAACCATTGGCTGTCTTCCTCGAGGTTCCTGAACTACCAAGCAGTCCTGGCCAAATCTGATGATACTGGAATCAAGTGACCAATATTGTTAACCCCGCCGCTTCTCTGCAAGGAAAGTCCAAAGCTGAACCTGTAGTACTCGACTGCCTAGAGGCTATGGAAGCTGTGCGCTCCAGCCGCCAAAATCCAGAGGAACAGCCGCTCCCAGATGTCATGAACTGGTTCAGCCATGAACTGCTGCTGTGATGGCAGCAGTTTTGGGAGACAGGGAGTGCAAATGGCGGGCTACACTGTGAGCACAGTCTCAGAGGTAATCGAGTCAAAGCCATTTCAAGCAGGAACCTCAAGAGGCTGAGCTGATAGCCCTCCCTCTGGCATTAGAAGTGGCAAAAGGAAGGGAAGTTAATGTTTGGACTGATTCCAAACATGCCTATGGAATTGTTCATGCCCACCGAGCCATATGTAGAGAAAGAGAACTCCCGACTGCACAAGAGAAGATGATCAAATATGCAGCTGAAATCCTCAGGCTCCCCGAGGCGGTGGAGCTCCCATTGCAAGTGGCAACTGTGCATTGCTGAGGGCACTCTAAAGGTAACACCCTCCTGGAAGCAGGTGACAGATTTGCAGATTATGAAGCTCAAATCACTGCTGAAAGAAATGAACCTCTTGTTGCAGCTCTAATACCTACTGCAGTATCAACTAAGCAGCCATAAAAATACCAACGTTCTCATTATAAATGGATTAATGGAAGTAAAGGAAAACGTTCAGAAAATGGTTGGGGACAATTAGAAACAGGTCAACTAATAATACCAGAGAAGTAAACGAGACAGTATGTGAAATCTGAACATGATAAGACTGGCTGGGGAGCAGAAACCAATACCTAAAGGTAAGAATTGCAGGCCCAAGCTTGCAGAACACTGTTAAAGAAGGATCACAATGTGTGACTTGTTTGAAGAATAATCCAAATCCAACAGTCAGGCTAGAACAAGGGTTTTTGAGCAGAGGAGCTTTTCCTGGAGACTTGTGGCAAATAGATTTTGCTGAACTCCCAAGAAAGGGAGGTTTCCAATATTTGTTGGTACTTCCTGATACTTTCTCTGGGTGGCCAGAAGCATTCCCTTGTAGGACAAAGAAAGCTAGAGAATTAATAAAAGTATTGTTGAATGAGGTCATACCTAGGTTTGGTGCACCTAGAGAAATATCCTCTGACAGAGGATCTCATGCCTGTGCCGTCTCAAATGGGGCAAGCTGTCAGCAATGCATTAGGAATCCAATGGCAGCTTCACATGCCCTACAGAACACAAGCTAGTGGTCAAGTAGAAAGGCTGTATCATATGATCAAACAACAGATAGCTAAAATTTGGCAAGAAGTGCATTTATTTTGGTATCAATCTCTACCTATTGCCTTTATTAGACTCAATAAAACCTAGCTCCAAAGTAAAAGCCCATTTGAAATGCTTTATGGCAGACCTTATGGATTAAATGTCGCTCATGATGAAAATTTGGCTCAAGATGGTAGTCAATATATCTATGACTATTTAATGGCTACAAACAAACAATTGCACCAGAAGTTTAGTACTGTGTTTGAGAATCAATCTAAGCAGCCGGATCATAAATTGCATGCAATTGATCCGGGTGGCTGGGTGTGTGTTAAGAATTTTACAGGTGATCCTCTGCAGGAAAAGTGGGATGGACTGTTCCAACTACTCCTGTCTACCTTTATGCATTTGAGTAAAGGAAAGACCTGCCTGGAATCACTACACCCCTTCAATCTTCTTGATTCAAGAAATCACCAACTAAACCCTGGACGACCAAACCTGTTGGGGATCATGGACTAAAACAGAAATTCACTCCTAAACCATTTAATTCACATTGTATTTCAGTGTCTTTTTCATTGGTTACACTGTCAGTGCCTTTGATGTTAACACCTGTGTAACACTAATAGGAAGCATAGCTAATTTTACAGGACTCAGGGATTGCAGGCTTTGCGGAGAGGTGCAACAATGGAAGCTTCCCTTAACGGGGCTACCATCCAGCAATTGGTCAGATTTGAACCCCCACAGCTTCCACAATGCTAGTGCTCAGTGTAGACAGGCAGGATCTTCTTGGGAAAGCCCCTTTTCCAGTTACTGCCTCTCAACGAGTCAGTCACAGATACACAGGGCTGAACAAGTCTGGAACAAATCTCAGCAGCCTTTCCAGTAACACAGCTGGGTGGGTCAGAGGCACTCAGCCAGTGAGTGACCATGGAAAAACTGTCTTTTTGATAGACATACGGGAAACAAGTCAGTGAGAATTAACATCAAATGCCTTCTTCCTGATGCATCTGGGTGCATTTGAGGGAATGGAATAGCATTAAAGGAATTAGCAGGTAACTGGACTGGCCAATGTACAGGGGATCCCTTATCCCTTGGTTACAGGTATAAATCAGACTCATAAAATGACAGGTATTATTCAAGGACTGTGGAAGAACAGGCTCACTAAGAGAACACCCAATAACCTAGTAGTGTGATACAGCAACAGTTTTCACAGTTTTTTGAGGGCGTAGCTCCCACGTTTAGGAATTGCACAACTGGAAAACGCAATTTCAAACATCTCAGCCAAAACAGAACTGATTGCTAATTCAACAGCAGATGCCTTAGAAAGACTACAAACAGAAACAGACTCACTAAAAGAAGTAGACTTTCAAAGCCTCAGGGTGTTAGAAATGGTAACAGCCAAATGGGAGGAGTTTGTATTCTAATTAATGCCAGTTGTTGCACTGATATAGATCAATCAGGGCAAATAGCAAAGGATATCCATGCCATTGGGCAACAGGCAAAAGTACTCCCTGCAGTAACCCAAGGCATTACATCTTGGAGCAAACATTTGAGGGAAACTCTGATACCTTGGCTACCTAATCTGAACTGGCCTACACAACTTTTTGTAGGAATTTTAGGAACTGGAATACCACTCTTAGGAACCTGCATGATGAGCCAGTGTTTTATATGGTATTGTAAACAAACTGCCACCACATATCACAAATGGAAGCAAAATAAAATGAGATACAGGATTGAAACAGGTAAATATTTTGAGACCACAACAAGACTATAGTTGCCAGAGAATTTGCAAAGGATAAAAGAAATGGTGGACTTGATGCCTAGGCAAGGAGAGAATGCTTGAGCTACACAAAAAGCTGCAGCTGTGCAGAAGGAAGTAGCTACTTTGTAACAGGGTATGTGAATGAAGCACCTTTTGGAAATCAGCAAATTTAGCAGAACAAGCTACCTGCAAAAGCTGACCACTGGCTATTTGAGCAGACAATCCTATAGAGCATGCACAAGAAGCAGGCATGGAGTGCTCAAGCCCGAGGAAGACTTATGAGCCTTCATCCAAAACGACCACCAGAGGCTGATGACCAGCTTGTGCAGAAACTATGCATGTGCTACAAGGGCTTGCATCATGGTGGGATTAGAAAATATGTTGCAATGTCAAGTGAGGAAAGTATAATGTGCACATGAAGTAAAACACGTATAAAAGCTTGAACTGTTCAAAGAATGGATGAGTGAGTTTGTGGTGCAGCAATGCCCCTCACTCCCGGCACTGAATAAACAAATACCAGCTGCATAGGCCTTATACCATGGAGGGCTGTTTTCTTGCCTAGGTTTTGGGCTTCAGCACCATAATCAGAGACACAGAACAGCTTCTCCTACCACAGTTATGCCTATCCACTGCATATCCCCAGGTGTCTGCCTTGATGTTCCCTGGGGAACCTCCCTATTTGTGGCCATCCATTGCCATGCTCAGCAGGGACGCAGTTTTGTTTGGACATGAGTGGCCACCACCAGACAGGCAGTGACAGGAGCCTAGAATATCAGAGGCTGGGATGATTTTTTTTTTTCCAGAATGCAGGAAACAGAGTCAGAAAAGCACAGTGTTCCATTGAAATCTGATTATCCTGAGAAACTCAGAAATGGATGGTGTTGTGGTGCTACTGTCAATGCCTTCCATGAGAAAAAATCCTTTCAGGAAGGAGCAGCATCATCTGACAGAGACCAAGTATTTCAAGCAGTTGCTCCAGCTGCTCCGACCACCAGCCCCTGAAGGAAGGAGCACAGCCCCCAGTGCATGTGGGCTTTGGCTCCCTGTGGCACAGAAGCCCCCCGGGGGCACAGGTCTCTGGGGCAGGAGACAGGCACCAGCGCTGCCAGGGCTCGGGGGTGGCAGCTCTGCTTGGGCAGGGACTCTGCCACAGCTGCTGATGTCAGCGCTGCCCGGGCCCCAGGGCTCAGAGCAGCATTGGTGCCCGGGCTCACACGTTCCTTGTGCAAGTCACACCCGCGGGTTTAGGATGGCCACGGGCCGGGATGTGTCCCAAGGAGGCCGTGTCAGCTTCCCTGGAAGGCCCATGCCCTTCCCAGCGTGGCTGCGTTGGCAGCCCTGGGGGCTCCTTCTGCTGCCCTGATCCTGCAGAACAGGGCAGCGTTCGCTGATGCTCTGAGCCCTTCCTAAAAATCCTGTGGGGCTGCCTTGGACACCTGGGTCCAGCCGTGGCTGCTTCTGCAGCACAGCGCAGGTACCTGCAGCCACCCCCACCTGGGCTGGGCCTGCTGTCCCTGCTCAGCCGAGCACCATGTGTGCAGCACTCCATGCAACATCCCCGGCTTCCTGCGCTTCTCCTACAGCTCGTCTGCAAATTCATGAGGAGAATGCAGGAGGAAGAGACCATCGCCGTGGGCACTGGCCTCAGATCCTACTTGCCCATCTTCCAAACCAAGACGCGCTCCCAGCGCGGCCCTCCTGTGTACGCTTGTAGAAGAAGATTTTTACTATCCAAACAAAGTAAGCAGCCTGTGGGCAGGGTTTGATCCTCCCAGGAATTGCTTGGCCTCCCAAGCCACGCATGCTGGTTGCTGTGAGCCTTTGGGGCCGCATGGCAGTGCGCTGGGAAGGGAAGCACTTCTCTGGGGAAGCTGGGAACATTGCTCCCTCTGGCAGCTTTCAAGTCTCCCTGTGCCTTCTCCAGGTGCCCGCCATGGTGACGTTCATCCACCAGAGGATCATGGCCAATGATTGTGATGAGCAGAGGCTGGACAAGGCCCTGCTGGATTTCACCAAAGCAGAGCCAGATGATGCAGTGATGATGCTCCTGCGTGTAGCCCCGTCCTGTGACAGGTTTGCGGCCCACCTCCCCAGAGGGCTCAGGCCTCCCCAGCCCATCACCCTGTACAGCCTGGCCCAGGTGTCTGACCAACAGAGACTTCCAGGGCCCTCTGGCTGCTGCCTTTCCCAGCCCTGGCACGTCATCCCCTGAGTCTGCTGCCATGCTCCCTCCCTGCCCCTCAGGGCTCTGTCCCCACAGGGCTGGGCTGCCTGGCTGCTGCTGGCCAGGACCAGTGGGCAGAGGCAGAACTGGCAGCCAGCTCAGCTCCCCTCGTTGCTGTGTCTGAGACCCCCCCTGAGACAGAGCTCTGACCCCACAGAGCTGCCATAGCCATGTGGAAGACCATCATGGGCTCAGCCAGGACTGCGGAGCTGGCGCAGCTGATCCTCCTGGATGTGCTGGGGAGCTGGCCGGAGCACAGCATGTGCACCTCCGATGGGGATGAAACAGGTGTCTTTGCCCTGGCTGTGAGTTTCTGCAACTGGCCTTTGCTGGCCCCAAGGCTCCCTCTCCAGCAGCTCTCCATCCTCCTTCCCCCACTGCATCTTCCTGCCTCAGGTGCTGGCCTGAAACCTGGCCCAGGGGCAGCTTCAGGCCCACCAGGCCCCGTGCTCCCCCTGCCATGGTCTCTCCGGGCCTCTCCCTGCCAAACTCGGGCCCTGCCACACGGACACCTCAGCACTGAACGCTGTCTCAGGGGCTTTGTCCTTTGCAGGCAACTGTGGTGATGTGGAAGATCCTCCAGGAGACCCCTGTCCCATGTATATTGAAGGTGTATTTCCCCCGCCTATTTCTGCATCTGCTATTCCAAGTGTTCCTAAGCACAGAAGAGATGACAGAGGAGGTCGATACCTTCTGGAAAGGATGCCAGGAAGAGCCTGGCCTTGCCACCAGCCCCAACAGGTGATCCATCCCACTCCTCCTGTCCCTGCCATGTGGCCTGCAAAGGAGCCAGTCCTGCCAGTGTGACCTGGGCTTTGCTGTGCCCACAGGTTTACAGTGCACACCCTGAAGTCCCTGCTTTGCCGAAAGCAGTACAACGATGTGGTGGTGGCATTGGAACGCAGGTGTGGCTGGGACACGCTGCTCTCTGTTGACACCCGCCACTATGCTGTGGCTCTGCTGGCCAGGTGTGACCCCCTTATACCCACTGCCTCTGACAATTGTGCCCTGTGCCCAGAGTGACCCACACAGTCCCCGTGGTCATAGGCCAGAGGGCCTTGTCACGGAGGGACAGCCAAGAAAACTGGAAAAGGCTGGGAGAGGAGGGTGCCCATGAGCAACCAACTCCGAAATGGCCCAGGTCCCCTTGCTGGAAGGGTGGTGGGGAAAGATGAGAACTCTGTGAGTCAATCCTGGCAGAGATTTGCCCGACTGGCTCAGGGTCTTATTGCCTTTTTCCTTTTGTCAGATTAATTTGCCATCCATTCACTTTTGTTCCGGGATTGCATTTTACCTGCTCGCCATGCTCGGTGAAGAGATGCCATACTGGGATTTCCCTGCCCTGGCATTCCTTGTGGAGGTGAGCCTCAAGGCCAGAGCTGCCTGGCTGAGCTGCCTCCCAGCTCTCTGCCCTCTCACAGCCACAGTTGCCAGGACGGTGCCCGTGCCCTGTGCTGCTGCCTGGGCCCGGCCCTGGGCGGCTCCGGGCTCCTGCCGGCTGGCTCCCTGTCACTGCCCTGTGCCTTTGAGGTCCTCGAGTGCCTGGACTTGAGGGAATGCAGTGACAGTGTTCTGGAGATCCTGGCCCAGAACCTGCAGAGCGAGCACATGGCCAGGCGTTACTTGGCACTCAGAGTCCTCGTAGTGCTGGGCAAGAATCCCTCCATGGTGAGAAGGGGGCAGTGGCTGAAGCTGTGCAGGCAGCGTGGGACTGGGCAACGCAGTCGCCTGGCCTTTCCTGGGCTTCGGGCGCTGGGGCAGCTGCTCCCAGCTCTCCTGCCTCCCGCTTCCGCTGCCCCAGTGCTTCGGGACAGGCCTTTGGCCTCTGGGCCCTGCGGCAGCAGAGTGGCCTTTCACAAACTTGTGTTCCACACAGGCTGAAAAAATGTGGAGCCTGACTGAAAGTCTCGTGGAGCTCCTGCAGGAAAATGAAAGCAATATGATCAGGATGACCATCCTTCTACTGAGATATTTGCTGCTGGATAATGGTGCCCCAATACCCACCCCCATCGCCCTGCAGCTGGCTGAGGTGCTCCTGCCACTCTTTGACCATGTAAGGCTCTGTGCCCACAGCCACGGCCACTGGCTGCTGCCCTGACACTTGGTGCCCTGTGCAAATGCAGGCCTGTGCCCTGGGGCCTGAAGCAGCTGATGCTGAGGTCTTTGGCCTTTCCTTTCATACAGGATGATATCCAGGTGCAGCTGAGCTGCATGTGTGTCTTCCAAGAGATGCTGGACTTGTTAACCAAAGATGGAAGAAAGGCCCTCAAGTCCCAGGTGCACCAGAGCCTGGTCCCACTGTCCTTCCACTGCCATGATGAGAATCAGAATGTTGCTGAGGTGAGGACTTGTGGCCAGCTGCAGTCCCCCTGGGAGGGGGCTGGGCTGCCTCCTGCCCAGGTGCCTTGCAGGCTGCAGCCTCCTCCAGGCTTTAGAACTGGCATGCAGGTCCTTTGCCCTGGGTTATGTGGGCATTTCCATGTGTTTGCTGTTCTCCAGGCTTCTGCGGAAACGCTGCATTGTGTGGCCAAATTCCTGAAGAGGAGGGGCCTTGACAAACGGTTGAAGAAGAAGAAGCTGTGCATGTTCGCAGACAGCCTGGTAAGGAGGGCCTGGAAGCCCCAGGATCAGCCTGGAGAAGGCCCCTGAGGGCAGTGCTCAGTGTGCGGGCCGGGCAGCTGTCCCCCTGCCCGCTGCTGTAGCCAGAGGCCGTACGGGCTCTTCTCCAGGCTCCCGTGGGCCCGAGCCGGGTGCCCATGGAGCCCTGGCCCAGCGGGGCTGCGGGGCGGCACCGCGGCTCCCCGGGCAGCAGCCGGATCGCTGCCCCCTCCCCTTGGGAGCCCTTGGCCAGCGACTGCTGGCCGCGCCTCAGGGCTGTGCAGGCAGGGGAAACCGGGGCCGGGCGCAGGCAGCGCCCAGCCCAGGGGCTGATCCCGCGCCAACCCTTCCCTCCTGCTGCTCTTTGCAGCTGGCAGAGGACAGGAGCAGTGCGGCTGAGCACCTGCGCCGGGCCCCTGCTCTACCTGCGGAGCCTACAGGAGCCCCTGCGAGAGGCGGCCATCAGGTTCATGGGTGAGTCCTGAGTCCGGGCTCCCTCCCCGGCCCGGCCCGCAGCAGCTCGGCCTCAGCCCCGGCAGTGCCAGCCGGGCTCGGCGCCGTGGAGCCCTGCCTGGCCTGGGCATTGCTGCTGCCGCCCTCTGGCAGCCGCGCCCTTGGGCGGCAGCGTGCGGCAAGGGCCGGGCTGAGCCCGGCCGGGCCAGCAGCCCGTGTGGCCACAGCGCCAGCAGCGCTGCTGGCAGGGAGCTGTGCCGCTGGGGCTGTGACAGGCTCTGTGTTCACAGGCATGGCCGGGCGGCGCCTGAGGGGGCAGCAGCAAGAGCTGCAGCTGATCTGCACTGGTGAGTGAGGGAAGTGGGCTGACAGCGAGGGCTGCCAGGGGGCAGCTGCAAGCCCTGCCCTGGCTGCGGAGGGCTCTGCTTCCGTTGGCCAAGCACACTGAGATTTCAGGGCCACATGGGGGATTTGTGGCCAGCAGCTTTGGGCTGATCCCCTTGCTCCCTGCTCCCTCCTGGCCATGGCAAGAGCCGGCTGCGATGGCCCTTGCAGGGGGCTGTCCTCGGCTTCCCTAAGATCCGGGATCTGACCATGGCTCTATTCCTCTCTCTTGCAGCCCTTGAATGCCTGACGGAGGACATGAGCAGTACCGTTTCCGAGCTGGCATTTCAAACACTGCATATCCTCCGAGCAACACAGCATATGGGCGATATTCCATCTTCCAGAGGCTGCACGATCAGCTGCACAAGGCATGGAAGACTTGGCGTCGTCTGTCAGGGCTCGACTGGCTGCACTGCATGAGGGCTGTAGATAGCTGATCCGGGAGGTTCTCTTTGCTGGGGCAACCTGGGCCAATTGGGAATTTTTAATTTCCTTAAAGATTTTTCTTCCCTTCCCTTCAATTACATATCCTGTGTAAATATAGAGTTTGTTACAATACACAGACTCTCAGGAGGATTTCTTTGCATCCCAGGGTCTATACAGCAAAGGTAAAGAGGGGGAAAAGGGTGCTTGCATTCAGCCAGCGGCACGGGCGTGCAGTGCTGCAGGGAAAATGGCCAGAAGCCCCTTGGCCTTTGCTGGTGCTGCTGAAGCCTTTGTGCTGCCCCCAGACCAGCTGGGCAGGGGCCGGGGCTGCGGGGATCTCTGCCAGAGTGGTGCCTGGAGATGGCCACAAGCCCTGTGCCAGGCAGGAAGCGCCATCCGTGTCCTCCTGCCCGTGTGCTCCTGGCTGGATTGCTGAGGGCTCCCAGGTGCCTCTGGATGGGGCTGCTCTGGAGCTGCTGTGGGGCTGCGGCGCTGCTGCCGGGTAGCTTGGCGGGGCTGGGGCAGCCCCTGAGGGGCTGGGGCGCTGGCAAGCCCTGAGCAATGGGCTGTCAGAGGCCACAAGCAGCCCTCTGGCAGCTGCCTTGATCCTGACAGCCGGCTGTTCTGGCGCTTCCTCAATGGGCAGTTGGAGGGACCCCCTGGAATCAGGCGTGGAACCCTGGTGCCGGCCTTTCAGACCTGTGAGGCCTGGAGTTGTGTGCCCTCCCTGTGCACCAGAGTGGAGCCCCTGGCCCCTCAGCCTTAGGCATTGAGCTCCACTGCCTGCTTGCTGAGTGTTGTTTATGTTGCCGTGGGGGAGGCCGAGCTCTGTGGCTTTAGGCCCCATTGAGCCAGAAGAGCAGCGGCTTTGAGCCCACGGGGGCCACAGAAAGGCCCTCCCAGGGCAGGGACACATGAGATTGTGGCAGGTACCTTCAGGATGCCTCGCTGCCTTTGCACTGGGCCACCTCCCTGTGTGCAGGGCTGGCTCTTTGCTTTCCTGTCTTCGGCCTGTTGCTGTCGTGCTCCTTTGGCTGCCTGCAGCGAGGGGCAGCCCTATAAGGAGGGTGAAAGGCCCTGTCTCCAACATCACAAGGCGGAAATGGAGCTCTCCTGGCCCTCAGCCTACCCTGTAAGCAGAGCAGAGCCTTTTCCCCAGCTCTGATGGATTTCTGCCTGCGGCTGCCCCTGGCAACCATGACCCACTGCACCTGCTCTGAGTCATCTACAGGACAGCTGGTGCCTCTTGATTTGCTGACGGGATGTCAGGGTCACTGAGGGAAAGGTGGGTGTCCCAATGCTGAGGGCACAGGGGATCAATGAGCAGACTTGAGGCTTCCCCAGCAGGTTGCAGGTGCCTTCTGTGTCACTGAAGGGAAGGCAGATGCCCTGCATGCCACTGAGGTCAGCGAGAGTCCCTGAGGGGAGGCGGGTGTCTGTCGTGTCCCTCAGGGTATGGCGGTGTCACTGAGGGAATGTGAGCGTCACTTGAGGGGGACACGGGCACGCCGCGTGTGGCTGAGCGCACATGCCGCTGGCTGAAGGGACGCCAGGGCCGCTGAGGGGCCCTGGGCTCGCCCTGAGGGACACGACAGGGCCGGGCCGGTCCCCGCTGCACCGCCGCCGCCCGCTCCTCTCAGCCGCGGGGAGCGTTTCCCACCCAGGCGCGGGCGGCCCCGCCCCGCCACCGCTCCCCTCAGCCGCAGGCGGCAACTCGAACCCGCTGGGGCCGCCCCGCGGGGCCGGGCGCCGGGCGGCCTTCCAGAAACCCTGGGGTAGCTGCCCCGGGGCTGCCCTGCGCTCAGACACACCGAGGAACATGGGGCAGCATTGGCTCAGCGCCAGGGAGTGTTTCACTTTGCCGGGGGTGAAGCTGCAGTAGCTTAGAGGGACAGAAATTCCTAGCACAGGAATGCTGGAATTACCTGGTGCCACCAGTAGGGCACAGAGTGAACATTTGGGCTTTAAAGTTCAGGCAATCACTTGTTTGTGAGAATAATGAAATCGGAGGTGATCAGTTGAGTAGTGGATATTTGAGCAGGAAGATTTGAGGTGATCTCTAGGGGAAAAAATTACTTTTGAGGCAAAGTATGAGTAATTTCTAGAGGTCACATAGAGATAATGTTGTGACAAAACCTGAGGTAAATGTTAGGGGAAAGACAGAAAATGTTCTGTCTTTCTAGAGGTAAAATCTCAGGTTCTCTGACTTTCCACTGTTATAAATAAGAAGCTTGACTAGGCCAATATTCAAGCAGCAATCAAATTATTAATTATTTTGGTAAAGTATGCACAATACAGCACTGGGTACAGTGGGGAAAGTTTTCCCTCCAGCTGCACACCGATAGTTGTGGCTTACAGGTATTTATAGGGGTACTCATAAGCTTTCTCAGCAGTTTCTATTCCAAATTTTTACTCATCAGCATTTTCTCTTCCCAATTTTTACATCACAATTCTATACTCTGTTGTGATTTAGTTTTTCTTAGGATGTATCCTACAAAAGGAGTATCCCAGGTGGTGGAGGGTCCAACTTCTGACCTAAGAAAGAGGTCTCCCAACTGGTGGGGTCCAGATTCCAGACATGGCTTTACCTTTTGATTGTGTTATGTTTGCCCAATTATCCCATCATTAAAAAAAACCCAAACAATATTAAAAGTAGTAACAATTTTGATTGAGTAATTAAAATGAAAAATATAAAATTGGATACAATATAATTCGATTAAAATAAGGCATAATTTGGTTCCACTAATAGCGCATAAGCAAGAGATGCCGCGGGGTACGGAGTGCAGGGTTCAATGACTCTTGCCACTTCACGTACAATCTTGCCAAGTGAAAATCACCCCTTATATGCCGTGTGTCAATGCCATCTCCTCCTATTTTTGGTTCGTCACTTTTCTGTCTCCGCCTTTATTGCCACCTTTACCACGCATGCGCCACCACTCAGTTTGGTGGTCGCACAACTCTTTGGGGGTCATCACTGATGAAGGCCCTGTAGTCTTCTTTGTTGTCCTTTAATTCACCTTTGGGTTACACATGCGCACCAAGACAGTACAATGTAAGCCAAGACTAACATATCACTGCATCTGCATTTCAAAGCGGTAAGTCCCTTATAATTAGCATTTTCTTGGACTCAACCAGGTTCTTGGTCATTTTTAGCAACTGTATCTTCAGCTTCTTTCCTGTGGTCCTTGAGAACATCTGCTGGAAAAAGGGGGGTGGAGCCCCTCCTCTCCCTCTCCTCTTTGGCATTACTATTTTTCACTTATTTTATTATTTCCAGATATTAGTTACTGTATCAATATTGATTACTGTTTCAATTTTTATCAGCACGAATCATACCTATTTACCACAATTGCAAGGGCTATAAATCTCATAACAGTGATGTGCAGCTTCCCTTGGTTGAAATTATTAGTCCTTGAGTTGATGTTCATATTCCTTTCTCAAGCTGCTTTTCACTGTCTGGTCCAGGCGTGAGATAAGCATGTTTCCTCTTTATACATTCTAAAGCTATAGTTTCAAAGATCCGTACTACAAGCAATATTCTAAAATTATACTTCAAACGGTTATTATTGCAAAACTCTTTAAGGCTTAGCTACAAACAGAAAGTTCCTGTCAAAAAGCAACATCCTCAAAGCTTTAATTCAAATGCTCCTAAATCTACTTAAGACTTAGAAAAGGTAATTGCGAACAAAGGATAGGTTTAAAGGCCTTTTTCCAAGCTTTACTTTCCTCAGTTATTATTAGAATTCATCTTTATAAGTGTCCCATGGTCAGTTTCCACACATATCACAATCACAAATACACGCGTTCCCTGTATGTACCTGACACGAAACACAGCTTTGTATTTCACAAAAGGAGAGAAAGGAGAGCGATTTAGAAAGATGCATCATCAATTGCCTAAATTGTTTATCGTCTTGCAGTTCTGCACTTCCTGGGGAGCCTGATTTTACACCAAGGACCTGGGGAACAATTCCCAGACACTGGGAAAATCCGAGGTCATCCATCCCCTCAGAGATGAGGTCTCCAAATTTGCCCCGAAAGTAAATCCAGCTTTTATGGGCCAAAACCAGCAAGTCCAAGTGTCCTGATGATATTTTCAGCCCAGAAATCCCTGCAGCTGATGGCACACTTCACAATCAGCAGGGGACACAGCTAGGCCAAAGCCCAGACCTCTGCTGGGAGCCTTTCTCCTCAAATACCCTTCAAACAAGCCTCCATGCAAGTCAGTTGGGAAAGTTTCTTCAAATGAGACATTTCTGGCCCATAACTTCACAGGGTTAAGTGAAAGATTCTAAAGCAGCTGCTGTGGAGTCAAAGAGGCAGCACTAAGAGTCCTTGTCATCTCTTTGGAGCTAAATCACACTTTGGGGGATTTGAAGGAGTTTGGAACAAGCTAGAGAGTGGACCTCTGAATTTTTTAGATGATGCCATTGCTTTTTCTTCTCTTCTACATAGACAGGGTGAGTTTAGCCCATATCTCCCCCGCATGGCTCACAGGGCCGCAAGACTTGTAGTTACAAGAGCTTTGAAGGATTTCTTTGGCAAGAAGACACAGCCAACAAGGATATTTGTGTTTTGGACCCAATCTCCAATATTTCATCTTATGGACTCATGCTCTGGGGGTCTCTAGCTGGTCAGAGTGACTTCAAGATAAGTTAGAAAGTCTCTTTTCCCAGCCCAGCGGTCGAAGAAGGAGTCAGAGCTCTTAATTTCTCGGTCTCCAGGTTGTTTATTGTATCTTATCTATAAAATTCTTTCTCCTGTCCTGCCAAAGTCTGCTCAGCAAGACAGTCTAAGGCACTCTTCCTGCCCCAGGGCGGTGTTATCTTTTTATACTAAAAACAACTACGTGTACAATATTTACAATTACTTTCCAATACCTATCATCTATGTTAGACAGTCAGCTTCTACTCTTAACCAGCCTAAAAGTGCCAACATCAGAAGATGGAGGCCAAGAAGAAGACGGAGAAAGGCTGGACATGCCCAGACTCCTCCATCTTCCTCCCTGAAGCCCCATTCTAAAATGCCTCAAAATGTATTTTTCCACTCTGTGATAAATTCACTATCATTCTGCTTAAACTTTTGTGGCTTGTCATTCTTCCTGCAAGGTTGGTAATTGTTTTTTCCAAGGGCTAAATCAAAGGCACAGGGATCTTGGGCTCTGTGCCAAGGCCTCTGAGCCCTCTGACAGGGTCTCGAGTCCTGCAGGGCAGCCAGAGGAATTTCCTGGGTTCCCACATCCTGCTACAGTGTAAGCCTCCTTAGCCAATCATGCTGTGACACACAAACCTACAGCACTGCACCCTAAACTTCTTGTTTACCATTGTAACTGATTTGATTTTTTCTGGATCCTGAACTCTAAAATGCTAAACTTTCCTCCACTTAAACTTTCCTCCCCGTGTCTCTGCTATAAACAAGAAATGTGCATTCTCACTTGTAGCACCTAAGTTTGGAAGCCCTTTCCAAGGTCTCAGATCAAATCCTGTGTTTAATGCTAAGCTTTGCTGACAAGACCAAAGGTCTGAGATTTCCCTGCATTTGGGTTTCCAACAAGACCAATGCTGTTAGTTGCAGAGTGCCCGGGATCCATCTTGCAAGTCACTCTGGCAGGAACAAGGCGGGCAGCTGCCAGGGGGCTGCTTGTGGCCTCTGACAGCCCATTGCCCAGGGCTTGCCAGCGCCCCAGCCCCTCAGGGGCTGCCTCAGCCCAGCCAAGCTGTCCGGCAGCAGTGCCGCAGCCCCACAGCAGCTCCAGAGCAGCCCCATCCAGAGGCACCTGGGAGCCCTCCGCAAGGCAGCCAGCAGCACACGGGCAGGAGGACACGGATGGTGCTTCCTGTCCGGCACAGGGCTTGTGGCCATCTCCAGGCACTGCTCTGGCAGAGATCCCCGCAGCCCTGGCCCCTGCCCAGCTGGTCTGTGGGCAGCACAAAGGCTTCAGCAGAACCACCACAGGCCAAGGGGCTTCTGGCCATTTTCCCTTGCCCGCTGCACGCCTGGGCAGCTGCCTGAGCACAAGCACCTTTTCTCCTCCTCCCCTATGCCCTGTGGACCCTAGGCACCAAAGACATCTCCTTAGAGTCTGTATATTATAACACGTTCTGTTATGATTAAGAAGCTTGACTAGGCCAATGTTCTAGCAGCGATCAATTTATTATTTAATATGGTAAAGTATGAGCAATACAGCGCTGGGTACAGTGGCGGAAGTTTTCCCTCCAACTGCACACCAATAATTGATGGTTACAGGTATTTATAGGGGCACTCATCAGTTTTTTTCAGCAGTTTCTATTTCCAATCTTTTACTCATCAGCAATTTTCATTCCAAATTACTACATCACAATTCTATACACTAATGTGATTTTAATTTTTTAGGATGTATCTCAAAGTAGTATTCCCATTTGGTGACGGTCCAGTTTCCAAAAGAAGAAAAATGAATCCCATCTGGTGGGGTCCAGGTCCCCAGATGTGTCCACCTTTTAATTGCAGAGACTCGAAATCTCATAACAGTGATGTCCAGATTCCCTGTGGTCAAAACCATAAATCCTTGAGGTGACGTTCATCTTCCTTTCTCAAGCTGTTTTTCTCTGCTTCAATAAGGTGTGAGAGAAGCATATTTCCTTTATATATATTCCAAAGCTACAGTTTCAAGGATACAAGTAATATTCTAAAATTATACTTAAAAAATTATTATTGCAGAGCTTTTTATGGATTAAATGCAAGCAAAAAGCAACATCTTTAACACCTTAATTTCAATGCTCCTAAATCAACCAGGGTTAATTGCAAGCAAAAGATGGGTTCAAAGGTTTTTTTCCATGCTTTATTTTCCTCAGTTATTATTAGAATTCACAGCTCTCTCATTGTTGGGGTCCACACATTTCGCATTCACAAATACACACATCGCCTGTTTGTACCTGACACGAAACACAGCTTTGCATCTCACAGTCTCTCCTCAGCTTTCTTATTTAAAGAAGAGAGCTGAAGGAGTTTCAGGCATGTGAGTGCCTGATCTCTCTTTCCCTCTAAAGGCTCTGCCTCTCAGAGTCCCGGTTACCTGCCAGTGCTTTGTCACAGGAGTCATTCCTTCCCTAAACTCCATTCCCTAAACACAAGTGGACTTCAGCTGCAAAGCCTCTCTTTGCAGTGGGATTGCTTTTGCTCTACAGCCTCCATGGGCAAGGGCTTTGTGGGAGCAGGGGCCATCAGAGCCTGTGTCCTGAAACAGAGCCAGGAAAAGGAGCAGATCCTGCTGCCTTGTGCTACTGCTGATCCTAGCAGCAAGTCCCCTGGCAGTTCCTTCAGGGAACTTCACACAAAGGGCTTCCATCATATTAGTGCTTGTGAGACCTTCTTGCTTCCCAGTTGTCCTGGATTTTGGAGCATCTCAGCACTTGTGTCCATGGCCCTGCCTTCATCCCCAGCCTGCAGCAGTCACAGTCACTGCTGCCTCCTCCTTGCTGCAGCTCATTTGCCAAAGTGTTGCCAAAGGCAGCAGAGCTGGCTCAGGATCCCTGTTGGCTTCTGGTCTCAGGGATGAGCTCCAGGGAGCACTTGGAGCACTTTCCTAAAGAGCTGCCTATGGGATGGGGGGTGGATTTGTCCTCCCCGGTGTCAGACACTGAAATACAATAGTTTATGGTTTAAACATTCTCATGAAAGACTTTTGCCTACTATAGCAGAGCTGTGTTACAAAAGCTGCAGAGATGACCACCCCACCCTGAATGGGGTTCTGAGAGGCCCTCCAGGGTTCTCTGATGAAGAGGAGATAAACTAACAGCTCAGGGGCATTCAGGAAGCACAAGCCAATGCCTTCAGGGTGGAGATGACCGCCCCAGGGCTATCAGCTGCCAGGCTCACACAGACCCTGGCACCAAAGCTGGGGGCAGAGAGGCTTTGGGTGAGTGTTGGAAAACCTCTGGTGAGAGGCAGTGGCCGCCCATCCTTTGCTGGGCAGAGCAGCCCAGCTGTGGGGCCCTTCACCAGGGGAAAGCTTGTCCACAAGAGAGGGGGTGATGTGCCCCATCAAAGGGCCCCCAAAGGGGTGCCCAGACCCTGCACCAGAGCACTGCAGCACGATGCCACAGATCCTCAGGGCAGCAAGGGACAGTGTCCAGCTGGCCCCATACAAGGGAGGCACCTGGGCATTCCACCTCTCAAAGTGTGCATTAATCCAGGGAATCCCTCACTCGTCAGGATGTGTGGCAGTGTGTTGTGGGACCCTCACCATCAAGGAGACCAGATGGAGGAGAGCAGTGAGACATGGTGGGACCCTTGGATGGGTGATAAAGCTGTCACACATAACCCCTGCCACCCTCTCCCTGTACCCCCACCACCCATGCACACTTCCTTCTCCTCCTTTCTTTTCTCTTTATTTCTCTTTGCCTCTTTTACTATTCAATAAAATACACCAATTTAGCACAAATCACAGAACACCCATCACAGCTGACAAATGGCATTTCTTGCAGATTGCTACACCAGCACTGCTGATCCACAAATACACAAGAATCAATTTCAGCTGAAAAATGTCATTTATTACAAATTGCTACACCCACACTGACAATATAGAACTATATAAATCTCAATTTAGGTTAAAACCAGGAATTTATTAGATTATTACAACCAGTCTGTGTAAAAATATACAAATACTAACTTCAGTTAACAAAATTAAATTTATTGCCAACCTCCACCACAACTCACTATACACAAAGATCAATTAGGCATTTAACAACTTAATTTATTACATATAACTACAAATGAACAAATAGCAACAAAACTGTATATATAGGAAAAAGAACTAAACACAGATATAACAACATCCCTGTATACTTAGATAGAAATATACACATAGATGTAACTACAAACAAATATGTATATATACACGTACATATATACAGAGCATACATCCCTAAACATCACACATACAGAAATAGTCCTATACAAATAGCAAGCCAGAAATGTGCATATCCAAATGATAATCCATCCCTAGACATTTCTACATAACAGACATGTCTAGAGATGGATAGACATGTCTATCCATGCCTATCCAAATGGATAATGCAATTCTAGACATGTCTACACCGAACACAAAGCAGAGGGATCCGAGCTGCCCCATCTTCAAAGCCTCTCGCTTGGTCTCCTCCTCCTGTGCAGAGCAGCTCTCCTGGACAGGGACAGCAGATGGAACACCTGGGAAGAAAAGGGAACACTCAGTGAGTATGGGGACGTTTCCCTTGGCAGCAGCTGCACTTCCATCAGGGAAGAGGAAATGTCAGAGCCCCCCCAAGGGGGTCAGAAAGAGAAAGCAGCCGAGCGGGCCAGGCTGTGGTGAGCGCAGCCACGGCGGGACTGTCTCGCAGCCCGGCAGAGCCGGAACAGCTCCCGGGCCCTGCCAGCACAGCTGCCTTGCCCAAGGACAGCCCCTGTGCCAGCCGGGGCAGCTGCACTGACCAGCCCCAGCACGGGCAGGGCCCGCTCCTGCCCCGCCAGGCAGTGCCCACGGCCACAGCCCACGGCACCCTCAGCCCCACCTCTCTCCCCGGGCCTGTGGCCTCAGCTGGGCCCTCTCCAGCCTGGCAGCAGCAGGTCCCCGTTCACTGCTCTTGCTGCTGGCCTTCAGCTCCTCCCTGCTGGCTCCCATCAGTCTCCGGCTGTCCTCAAGGTATTCATAGCAGCTTTGGCAAAAGCAGAGCCTCTGGAATTGCTTCCAAGGCCTGGCAGAGCTGCAGCCCCGGAGCCCTCTGTGCTCCCTGCTGGCCCCCTGCATCCCCTCAGCCCTGCCATGCTCTTGGTGAAGCTCCAGCCCCCTCCAGTTTCTTCAGCCCCTCACAGTTCTCTCACCCCCCTCAGTCCCTTCTGAGCCATCCCGTCCCCTGAGACCCACCAGCCCTCAGCCTGTGCCACTTCCCTGTCACCTCAGTGCCACCAAGGCCCTCGGCTGCCCCACAGCCCTCAGCCCCAGCAGCAGCTAAGGGTCACCGTCCCTTCGGCACCATGGCCCCCTCAGCCCCCTGAGCCCCCTCAGTCTCACCGTCCTTCAGCAGCTCCTCAGGGACAGTGCCTGGGGCCAGCGGCAGCTCCCACCGCTCCAGGGACAGCCGGGGCTGGAAGTGCTGCTCTGCCCGGCCCAGCCGCCAGCTCGGACCCAGCACAGGGACAGGGGACACAGGGGGCACCGGGGGAAAAGCAAGAGGTGAAAAAGGCAGCCGAGGGGGGAAAGAGGTACAAATGCAGCCTAGGCCTACACAAACAGCAATCAATGTCTCCATCTAAACATTCCTATTCCTCTTACCATATGACTATACACATTTATAAATGTAACTTCATATATATATATATATAAATTTACTCTACACATATAAAAATCTAACTCTGAAAATCTAAAAATGTAAATATATAATAAAATATAATTATATCATCTATAACTATATACATATCCACATTTAACTATACAGATATATCAACATATGTCCATGTAAATAGAACACTATAATCTATAAATGGAATTATAACCACTAATAAATAGAACCACAGAAATCTATAAACATATCTACAAACAGAGGAGTTCTACCTGCCCGATGGTCACAGGCTCTCCCCTGTCTCTTCCTGCCATGCAGGGCAGCCCTCCTGGAGGTGTTGGTCAGATGGCATCTGGGAAGCAAAGGGAACGCTCAGTCAATATTGGCCCTTCTGCACTTTTCCCTTGGGCAGCAATTGTCCTTCTACCAGGGGCTCTCAAAGATGGCCTGAAAGGCAGACTCTCACTTGGCAATTTGAAGCAATCTGCCCTTAAAAGAATGGGACCATTCCAAGTGTTCAAAAGTGTGCTTCAAAACACTGAAGTATCTCGATAAAGTCCCAGCCCCCGCAGTGCAAAGGGCACCCAGGAGAGCTTGAAACACAGACAGTCCCAGCTGCCACAAGGAAGCCCAGCCTTGTTCTTTCTCTGAGCTGACAGAGAGACCTCAGTCCTCACTGAAATGGCTGAAGCTGAAGGTGCTGGGAGCTGAGTCATGAACCAGCTCCATTACCTGGCATCTACAAACTGCCCTCTGCAGTGAGCAGCAGCTGCTCCAACTCGACCATCAGCTCTGGCAGCAAGGGCTGGGAGGGACAGAGCTCCCTACGAGGCCTGCAGGCTGCACCAGCTTGGCTAAGGAATGGATCCACAGTGCTCCTTCTCTCCTCTTAGGCCTCCCTAATCAGGGGTCATTCAAGCTTTTCCTTCTGATACTGGAGTTACTGTGATTTTTCAATTGGTTGGCCTCTGATGCTGTGCTCCTTGTTTTTCTTGTGGGTCAGGACCACTGGTATTACATTCAGTCAGTGGTTTGGACTTCTACCCTGACTTTTTGCTCTTTTTTTTGCCTGCTCCTTCAAGAGTCGCTCAGCCTGGCCTCCCCTGGCACCCTGCAGCAAATTTATCCACCAACTCCAGCACAAAACTGGGACACCCGGCTTGGTGCCACAACTCGCACAAGGTCAGGTTTATTCCCTGCTCTCTTGCCCAAGCAGAGGACTCCGTGTCAGAGCCTCTGGAGAAGCGTGGAGGGCAGGGCTCAGGTAGGTTGTGCCCGTGCAGGATTTGAACTAAAGGCACCAGGAAGCACCAACCCTGCTCAGAGCAGCCATCTCACAGCTCTCTAAACCAGTGTGGGCTCTGTCCTTACCAGGCTCCTCGGGCTCCTGGGAACTGTTCCTGCAGCTCTTGGTGTCAGATGTAGCTTCCTCTGCTGCAGCTCTGTTCACAGGCTCCCCTCCTGAAGAATCGGGCAACACCAACATTGTCCTGAGCAGAAAAACAGAAAGAAAGGAACCCAAAGATCACTCACTATTCTGCTGGAATCATATCAGGGATACAGTAACTCTCCTTCTCCACTCCCAAAGGACATGGAGCACAGAGGAGGGAACACTGCCCACACAGTTCACATGACAAGCCTTTTAAACTCAGGATTCAGGGGGCCAAGGTGAAACTGAAGCTCTTGCAAAATCACCTTTGAGATAAAACATGAACACAGAGAACCAGAAGACACCACGTGAGGGGACGTGCCCCCACGCTCTGACCCTGCCTTATCCCAGAGCTGTGAGAAATCAGCCAGCACAAAGCCAGGGGCTCTCCTTGCTGCCAGCACAGCTGCCAGCCCTGCCCAGGGCTGTGTGCTGCAAACCCACAGGCAAAGCACGCATTTCTGCCTGGCAGTCTCAGCACCCCCAGCCAACCACTCACACAACCCATCACAAGGTGCTGCTTCTCGGAGCCCTCTGCTGCTGCCCTGCGTGTGTCATCCAGGCAAACATTGATGCACCCAGGCTATTTCCAGGATCACATTTGTGATCAGTGGCAAAAAGCTGTAAATCGTCAGGGTAGGGAAAAAAACCAACCCAAAAGACAGGAAAAGCCAGACAACCAAGTAGTATTTCTGTTCCACTGAGGAAGCAAATGGCCACAATGAAGCAAATTACCTTTGGACATAAAGATATTCTCCCTATGACCAGTTTCAGAACATTCATCTCTTCTGCCATAGCCCATCCATCAGAACCCTAAAGATTCTAAAGATGGTTCCGAGCCTGCAATGTTTCCTTTTATTATGGAATAAAATGCTTCTCTAAACTGCTATGTGTGACTTTACAGAAGACAAAAGTCGTCACTTGAGAATAAGGTATTGGTAAATCCAAAAAATCCCACTCCCCCCCTTGAGTCATCATCACAAATGTACTGCAGGCAATGGGTCAGCACATCAACAGAAAGAGAGACATTCTTTGGCCAACAGTGTAATAATCTGCAAAGGACAGAGAGCTGCAGCTGCAGCCCAGCCCCAGCCACGGCTCTGGGAGCACCTACACGCACAGCAGGGCTCACACAGCAGCAGCAGCTGCAGCCCAGCCCTTGCTTTGCCTTGGCCTTCCCACCCAAAAGAGGCACAGCCCACATCTGCTGCAGCTGGGGCAGAGGCACCTCTGGCATGCCCCTCCCTGCACGGGACACTTGGCCTCCAGTGCCACTTCTCCAAACACTCTTCTCCTCTTTCCCAGCAAGTAAAACCTCTTCTTCATTTCTTCTTCATCTCCTCTTTTAGAAATCTTTCTTTACCAAGAATAATTCAATAACTAAATAATAATGAAATAAGTTCAATTAAAGAAGCCTTTGCTTCTCAACCGTGTAACAACGTTCAAAAGCTCTCAGTCCAGCCCTTTTATCCCCATCCAATGGAATTACCTGCACAGAGGGAGGAGATCTTTCAGACAGGGACCTCCTGATCTCCCGAATCATGTTCTCTACAGCAAGGCCTAGATCTGCTGGTGGCCATTCCTCCTCCCCAGGTGCGTTCTGTGCTGAGCTGGAGGCCGTCCATGCTGCACAAGCTGCACTGCCAGTGGGACCGCTGGACCCTGAAGTGCCCGGGGTGGCTGCAAGAATACAAACACATTGGTCAGGCTCCACAACGTGGCTGTGGGACACAGAGCTCTAGTGCTGCTGTGGATCAAACATCACGGGAAGCACACAGCAAAACCAGGCAGAGAATCTTTTGGCCTCCTAGGTGCCCCTTCCTAGTAGGCTTGACAACTTCTGGCCGAGAATGACAGAGCCTTGAGGCAAAATACTTCAAACGGTCACTTTTCAGGACCTTTTAGAAAAACAAGGTTACAACTCTTTTTTTACCTCGTGCGTCGCAGGCTGCGGGCTGCTGCTCCCTGTGGAGCTGCTGGAAGCTGCAGGGCTGGATGGCGAGCACCTCCGGCTCGGCCGGAGGCAGCTGCTCCCTGCAGAGCTCCTGTGAGCTGCTGCAGGGCCCCTCCCTCCCGAGCGGCAGCGGCCGCTCCCCGTGGAACCCGAGCAAGTGGCAGGGCGAGATGCCGAGCACCTCCCGCTTGGCGGGCGGCGGCCGCTCCCCGTAGAGCTCCTGGAAGCGGCTCGGCCCCTCCCGCCTGTCCGGCAGCAGCCGCTCCCTGTGCAGCGGCGTGAAGCGAGCGCACCCGTGCCGCCCGTCCGGCAGCGGCCGCGCCCCTGGGAGCTGCTGGGAGCAGCGGGGCGGACGCCTGCGGCCCTCCCGGCCCGCCACTGGCCGCTGCCTGTAGGCCGCGCTCAGCGGCTTGATGCGGAGCAGGAGGTCGGGGCGGTCGCGGCGAAAGCAGGGGTTGCTGTAGTGGAGCCAGGCCCCGGCATCGCCGAGCCGAGCCAGCCCGGCACCTTGCGGAAGCCGTAGCGATAGAGCTGCCGCACGAAGCTGCGGAACTGCGTGGCCCTGAAGGTGTGCGAGACCGGGGCCGGCCCATGGCCACAGCCCCTGTGGGCACGGCCCGAGCTGAGCAGCTCCCGCTCCAAGAGGGAGCGGTCGATGAGCAGCCCCTGGGCGCGGCTGTCCCAGCGCACGGAGCGGATGCAGGGGCTGTTCACCAGGCACCAGAGCTTGGCGGGGAAGGTGCGGGCGCTGAGCCCGGCGGGCAGCGGCAGCTCCGCCATGGCGTCCATCGCCGACTGTGGCCACAACGCCCGCAGCGCAACGGCCGCGGCTGCGCCGGCGGCGCGCGGCCTGAGGGGGGTGCTGCGCTCGGGCCCGCTCGCCCAGCGCCGCCGGGACTTGGCGGGGACGCACGCGGCAGAGCCGGAGCTGCGGGCACAGCGCGGGCCCCGGGGCTGGCTGGACCCGGCTCGACTCGGCACAGCACAGCAGGTTATCCCCACGCTGCATGCCGTGCCTGGGTCACCATCGGGGACAGAGAGGAAGGCCATTGCTCTGTTTTGGCTGGGGAAAGGATAAAAAGAGGTGATTAGAAAACATTCATTTGGTCTCCTTTTCAGCAGACTAGCTGGTTTTATCCCACCATGTCTGCCTGTCTTTGGCAGACTTGGCACATTTTTCGTGAATTGGAGTCAGCTACAGCAGCAGGAAGGTGCAGTAATTTTGTCAGCCTTGATATCAAAGCCAAAGTGCTGCCCCATGGATGGATGTTGCTTTCTTCAAGGGATTTTTGGCCTAGAGCTGTAGCAAACGCATGCTGGTGTCTTCCCAAATGGCATTGCCTTTTTATTTCCACAGGAATCACCTCTACTTTTTCTTCCCCCCATCTGGGGAGAACTCCAATGCAAATGCCTCCTGCAGCCAACTCTTGTCACTGTAGACTGACAAAGGAGATCTTGCGGTGGAGAGAGACTCCCTAGAGCTGCTGTGGAGAGCTGAAGGGGGAAGCTTTGTCCCTTAGTCTTGAAGTCTTGTTGGGGAGCTGCTCATGCTCTGGGGGATGGACACCAATGATGTTTATCCAAGCCTTGCAGGTTCATTCCTGTAAAGAAAGAAAGTATATGGATGCCAGATAGAGAAACAAGGTGTATGGGAGAGAGATGGGGAAAAGGAGAGAGGTAATAGAGAAAGGAGCCCTCTGCAGGCAGAGATCAATCTCCATGGAGGTAATGATCAGTGCTCAGTTTATTGAAAATCTCAGGGTACATTTATATGGTAATGCAGGGTTCAGAAACGGGAGAATACATATAAGTGGTTACAAAGTGTTGCGTATAGGACAAAGAGCTAACATATCTTTGGTCAGGTACATAGATTGGCAAAAGTGTCAGCAGAACATTCTGCCCCATATCTTCTCTTCACATCCTTGGAACATCTTGCTTCACATCTCTTTTCCTGGGGTACATCTTGGCAAACTTCTTTATATTGTTTGCCCAAGGGCAGCATGTTTCTGCTTTAAGGCACTTATGCAGGGTTGTGCAGCTTGCTTCTCTCCAGTGTCTGCTGAAAATGCTCTCTACACTCCTGAGCTTCCTGACACACCACAGAGACTTTGGGGTTGTCGTATTGGCAAACAAATTTCGGTCTGGGAACTTCCAATTCCCAGGGCTCCTTCCCAAAGTGAGGTGCAGCCCATGGCCTCTACTCTCCAGCTGGAACAGAAGAAAGCACAGAGTTTGCTGTTGTGGGAGAGGAGCTTCTCTTTCCTGCCTGCTTTCCCTTTGGGGCAGATTGGTGTGTGCTCATTTGATAAAGGCAGGTTTAAACTCTGAAGCAGTTGTATTTCAAACTGCTCCCTTCTCAAGCACTTCTGTGGGTATCCTTGGACAAAAGGCCTCTTGGTGGGAGCTCCCAGTGGCAGGTTAAGGAAGGAGGTTGATATTTCAGGGTTGTGACTGCTGAAAGCAGCTGGTTTCTGGAGGTGTCCAGAGCTGGGAGTGGCTCCTTTTCTCACCTGCCTGCAGAAAAGGAAGTTGCAAAGCGGGAATTTCATTTGTGGAGATGGCCATCAGGGGTGTTTGCCAAGAGATGGGCTGGCAGAGAGGCAAGTCTCATGCTAAACTGGCTGTGTGTTTGTTTTGATGGTGGAGAGGGTCAGAGATGCAGACACAGACACCAGCTGAAGGAACAGTGTAATTTACTCTAATGCAAAAGTGCAAAAAAGAGTCAGGAAAGGATAAGCTAAGCATTGCACCTCAGCATTATTACAAAAGGGTGCCTCTGGTGATTCAGGAAGATCCATCACCAGGTAGCCCAATGGTTTCCCCTTCATCCAGAGCTGCACATCAGCTGGGGAAGCTGTCCCAGCCCACCCCTGCAGAGCCACGGCCAGGAACCGGGAAATCCTGCGGTGCCTCCACCTTTGGCGGCCACGAGGCTCCCGAGTGCGCTGTGAGAGTAGCCCAGCTCGGACAGTGCTGGATGAGCAATGTGCCAGAGCTTCTGCTGGGGCACAGCTGGTGTCATTCTCCTCTTGGTTTTCTACCCAGGCCTGGCCAGGGCTCAAGGCGGAACCAAGGCCAGGTGTGGCCTTGTCCATTTTCCTCATGCAGAAAGGTGAAGATGTGTTTCACCAGTGAATGGATGCAACAATCCTTTTGATAATAACACTCGGTTAAGGAGCAGATAAATGGAACATTGGTTTGGGAAGGTCATCTAGAGGGCAGCTTTGGCTCAGGTCCTGTTGTTGAGGCTTCAGTCAGGGTCTGTTGTTCAGGCCTTAGCCCTTCAGTATTTTGTGGTGCAAATCACACCTGTGCAGAGCTGGAAACAAACAAGTCTGTCTTTAGCACATTTGAGACAGGGAACAGGATTAGCCCTGCAAGGCCAGGCTGGGGCCAAGAGCAGAAGGCCAGCACCCTGCTTTTGCCCACAGGCAGCCCTGCAGAGCAAGCAGCCCCTCCTGCCCAGGGGTTGAGGTGCCCGAAGCTGCCTCCCCGCTGTGCAGCTCTGCAGAGCCCTGGGCAGCCAGGGCAGCCCGGCTGCCTTAGGGCACAAGGAGTGGCCCAGAGAGAAGCAGCTGCCCTTTGCTTTGGAACTGCTCCTCAGAGTCTTGTCAATAATCCACAATGTCTGATGTGTTTTCCTTTCCTCTCCCAAATTTAACACAGCTTTTTGAGAAAATTGACTGATGTAGCTGCTTCTGCTGGTGGTGCTTTTTTCTGCAGGTAAGGGGAGGTGACTTGGACCAAGGACGGAGTCCATTGTTAACACCCCAGCCTTTGCCAAGTCAAGAAAACCATTCACAATTGGGCTACCAGTGCTGAGCAGTTTTCCTAGGTTTTGGAAAGCTACCACCTTAAGAAACCCAACAGATTTTCCTCCAGGAGGACACCAGCAGCAGCATGATGCCAATGTTTTCCACCCCTTTTCTGTCTTTTAAGAGTTCAACAGTGCCCAGCAGGAATGAAATGACCTATGATAATGGGATTTGAGAGCTCTCTGTGGTTCGTTACCACACGAGTGTTCATGACAAGCTGGACACCCCACTCATGGCTCTGTCGAGTTAAATTCATCCCAATTCTGTGCAAACAGCAGCCCCGAGATGCTGAGAAGAGCAAGCACAGTGGGTGGGTGTGCATGCACGCACCTGGGGGCTGACTGCTATGTGGGCAGATGGTTTTGCACTGTTGTAAATCTTCACGCTCCCAAGCTGAAATACTATTTCAAATAGATATCTTAAATGAAAATATATATCAAAAAATAAAATTGTCCAAAAATGCATGTGCATTAAATTTCACGCATATAATATAATATAATATAATATAATATAATATAATATAATATATATGAGATCATTTTTGAAGCCATTGCTTGTGGGGGATATTAGATGATCTCCTAGTGTTTGTTCATTTTTGCTTTCTGCTACTGCTGATCCTAGCAGCAACTCCCTGTCAGTTCTTCCAGGTAACTTCACACAAAGGGATTCCATCATTTCAGTGCCTGTGAGAGCTTGGCACTGAAATGCCAAGTTGATTCGCAGCTCTCCAGCCTCCTTCTGGATTTTGGGGCATCTCAGCACTTGTGTCCACGGCCCTTCCTTCATCCCCAGCCTGCGGCAGTCACAGTCGCTGCTGCCTCCCCCTTGCTGCAGCTCATTTGCCAAAGTGCTGCCAAAGGCAGCAGAGCTGGCTCAGGATCCCTGCTGGCTTCTGCTCTCTGGGATGAGCTTCAGGGGGACACTTGGAGCACTTTCCTAAAGAGCTGCCTGTGGGATGAGGGATTTGTCCTCCCCGGGTGGCTCCTGCTTGGATTCTGTGCTCAGTGGAGCCCCAGAGTTTTCTCAGCAGCCTCTGCAGTGAGTTCTGAGCCAACGTGGGGCTCTGCTGCCAGCCCAAATCTGCGCTTCCCCTGCCCAGCCTGAGTGCAGGTGGGGCATGTGCTGGGCATGGCCGGAGATTTGCATGGCCGAAATCCTCCAGCATTTACATCTGCCCATGGCTTTGGGTAGCACAAATCTACACTTACTTTAGTTGAAACATTGCATTTATTGCAGATAGTTACACCCGCACTACTAATGTACAAATACACAAACATTAACTTATGTTTAAAACTGAAATTTATTTTAAATTGCAACAGCTATGCTACCAATATAGAAACACAGAAATACCAATTTATGATTAAAATCTAATTTATTCTGAGTATTGTGCTATGTAAATATATACAGATATCAACTTCAGTGAAAAAAAAATTACTTTATTGCAACCCTCTGCAACAACTCACTGTACACGAATATTGAAGTTACTGAATTGAAGTTTAACAATTAAATTTATTACATATTACTACAACCGTACAGCCCATATACAAATACAGAAACATCAATATCCCTCTCTAAAGAATCTCAGATCCAGAACTAAATAAATAGAATTTTAGAACTATACAACTCCATACATAATATAAGTAAATACATGTATAGGCATAACAATATAGAGATGTAAACATGCATTTCATATTTCATGACATATAACATGACAATATAATACAAACATAACAAACCTGTCTATGAATACACAAATATCAATGGACCAATAAAAAACTCCATACAACCCCAGCAATAGAAATGCACAGCTACAGAGCTGTACAAGTATGTAAACAGATGAATATACACACATCATTATAACAATATACACACATACTATCCCTATACAAATATCAGTCAGTGTATGTAAATATCCCTATACTTGTAGCTATCCAAATCTAACTACACATCCATAAACAGTGCTAGATCAGGAGGGATTGCAGCCGCCGATGTTCCCAGGCTCTCGCTCGGCTCCTCCTCCCGAGCAGAGCAGCTCTCCTGGGCAGGGACAGCAGATGGGACATCTGGCAAGCAAAGGGAACACTGAGTGAGTGTGGGAACGTTTCCCTTGGCAGCAGCTGCACTTCCATCAGGGGAGAGGAAGTGTCAGAGCCTCCCCAGGAGGGTCAGAAGGAAAAGCAGCTGAGTGGGCCAGGCTGTGGTGAGCTGTTCACTTCTTTCTGGCATCCCAGTTGCTCTGAGGGAACTCCCTCATGTCAGGTTATTGAACCACCTCTGCATTTATCAAGACTGTGGCCCCCAAATCAATCAGCATTTATGTCTCCAGCTGCTTGCACCAATGACAGGGAATGTCCTCCAACAGTGCTGGGGCACAAAGTTACCTTGCACAGGTCATCTGACAGGGCCTTGTTCTTTCTGTGCTTCCTGTGTTTCTCTTTACCTTCCACTTGGAATTTTTACAGCATTTCTTTTTCTTTCCCCTTGATCAGTGCAGAAATGCGTGTTTCTCTTCCAAGTTTCAGTTTGTTCAGTGATCCTCTCAAGCCTTTTCTCAGAAACTTTTATCAGGGAATTGAGTGTTAATTTCAGCCATTTTGGTGATTTTCTGTGAGATTTATGCAAGTGTTCTGTTCATTGGGCACCATTTAGGAAGGTACAAAAGAGAAAAAGGATGTTCTGTATGTCAGTTCACTAGTGGAATATCCATGGATAGAGAGAGTGATTAGCTGAATTTTACATCTACTCCTAACCTGAAAGTGCAACAGGTAATTTGGGGAGAAATTAAAGCCCCATTTCTCCTTCTACCAGCCTGTATTCAAATGTAAAGTAAATAGAGCAGGGTGAGAATGTCAGGGCTCAGTTCCTGAAGTGCCTTATTAAGGTGTTCTTAAAGTAAGGGAGATAAAATCTGGGTGGGCATTCCTAATTTCCAGCCACTCATTGTCAATTTCATTGACGCTGAAAACAGCAGAGATGTGCACATCATACCTTATCAATCCATTTGGGGATGGTTTAGGTTCAGATTCTCTGAGGCTTTAGATTTTTAGATCTCTAGACAATGCTTCCAGGAATCTAAATAGCTTTCAGAAATTAAACTTTTTTCCTTGTTTCCTCAGTCTTTGCACCTATGTGCACCAGAGACCTTCAGTGAATGGATTCCACTCTAATCCATCTCCAAGCTGAATCTCCTAGCTGTGTTCACACTGGTGGTTCATGTGTCTCTTCTGCATAGTGCAATTTTAAAATATTCATTCCTTATTATCTTTGCCCTTCCTTTTCTGTTTTAGCTTGCAAATGCATGCAGATGTATCAGAAATGATACACCTAATTTCTGACACATCAGTTCCTGTCTAGCAATTTCATTTTATCCTGTTCTGATGTCATGCTAGCCTTATATGTTTTATTCTTAGTGGACTCCTGTTTTCTTGCACGTGGAAGTTTTACAATGCAATGCTCTCATTCACCTGCCTTCATGAAACCCTTCATTAACATTAGCACAAGTAACTGTGTGATTCCCTTCTGCTTTGTAGAAGATTTGGGAAACTCAAGTCCTGCTCAGCTACAGAAAAACATACATGGTGCTTGGTAATTCCCCTAAGAGCTTCAGTTAATGGTAAACAACTGCAGCTTATTCATTTCACAGAAATTGGGAGAAAAGACATTGCAAATATTGAGGAATGTAGTGCAATATTGATGGGCATCCCTCAGTTATCCAGACAGACTGATGTCACTGGCAAAATTCCCTCTTTTCCAAAGGTTTTCATTTGCTTTGGCTGTACTTCGTATGGCTGCAGGTCCCATTTCCCTTGATTTAAGGAAGTATCTTTGCAGTTACTCTTGGTGATATATCTTGCTAATTCTGCACTTGGAGGAATTACTCAGTTCTGCAGTCCTTATTACACGCCCAGTTCTAAAAGACTTTTATACTGTTTTCCCTCTCTCTGTGTTTTCACATCTGTTCAACAAGGTTTTCTTTCTAAGAATATTAATCACAATATCCCAAAGGATTAAAAAATGCTTAGGCATTTTTTCTCTAAGTATTTACTAAAGAAAAATAATAATAATAAAAAAAAACTGTATGCATGCTGGATGTAAAATACAAAAAGAAATAAACTTGAGAGTTCTCCCAAAAACCTTAAGAAAAAACCCCATGTATTCTATAAAACCCAGAGTATTCATCTACAGCATACAAAAATGGGCATGTTCTAGAAGAGAAAATTTGTGCAACGGTTCTGCACAGAATTCTATGCTTTCAAGCTGTTTGCCCTTCAGGGGCAGTGCCATTCTCTGAACCGTAATGCTCTGAGCATGTTCTGCTCACCATGGCAGCTTTCTGCTCTGCCCTGGTACAGATCATCCTCCCAGCAAAGGGGGAGTGCAGCCACCACAACTCGCAGCACCTTCCCACACAGCAAGAACCTGAAGGACAGAGATGGCTTTCACCAGCTGCTGCGGGTTCTAATAGTGCCACCTCTCAGCTGCCGAAAGCCTGAATTTCTGTGTTGCAGTGCGTTAGTTTATTGAGTCAAATGTTCTGTTAATAGTGGTATGTTCAAGTGTTCCCCGAGTTATCACAGTTAGTCTCTCCCCTATGTTATGCCCTCCTACCCGAGTGTCCCTGAAGGAATGCCCTCCCTCCTCACCAGATTTTTCCCTGTCTTTCAAGACAACCTGGCCCCTTTGCCCCATCCATCAGCCCAAACCCTACCCTTTGTTCCAGAAAGTTCCCTGTCCCTCACCCTAAGATCCAATCCCTATGCCAACGCTCTCTCCTCCCCTTGTTCTGATTTGTTGTAGCCCTCAAAACCACACCCCAAGAGTCATTTATTGGTTACTATATGGTGTCCACCCCCTGATTTGAAAGATTTTAAAATCCCGTGCACAGGGGGGCCAGGGGGTTCTCTGAACATTTGTTCCTTTTAGGAATTCTCTCTTGTAAACCTTCCCCCCACCTCTCCTGATGAATTTGCTGCACTTTATGCCGCAGAAGAGCCTCCTCTTCTTCCTTCACTCGGTCCTCCAGGGGTCTCTACTGCTGGGCATTTGGCCTAGAGGTTCTGGCTCAGGCAAAACCCCAACCTAGCCAGTTCCCCACTCCTGCCATTGTCCCTGGAGCATCACAGAGCTAGCCAGGGCTGCAGAGGGCAGTGACAGTGACCCATGCCCTGGCATGTCACAGCCCGCAGAGCCACACCTGCCAGGCCACAAGCCCCAGCCCTGGTCCCCACTGCCGGCCTCAGCGGCTCCTGGGCATCCTCACCCTGAGTGCAAAGGCAGCCTCAGGAGCCCCCACGGCGCTCTGGATCCAGGCTGCAGACACCCTAAAGCCAGCACTGAAAGGGACATGGATGGGGACTGCAGCTGGATCTTCCAGTGCTCGCCAGTCCTGACTACTCTCTAAGTGAACCCAAACCTCATTTGCAGCTCCTTGAGCACATTGACCCTGCTCACCTCTCCTGGAACGTGGTGTTCCCACATCCTACACCAGCCCTTTGCAGGGAGTGACCAGCTCCCAGCTGCTCTGCTACCCTGGCCTTACTTTCTGTTTGCCAGCAATGAACTTAATGGATACACTCCTGAGAAACCTAGCACAATATTTGCTTCTCAGGAGCTCTTTGGCAAAAAAACTCCTCTAATCCCTAGTTTTTGCACAGAGAAGGAGGTCCTGACAAATCATAAGGCACAGGCAGGGCTCTGGCATACGAATTCCTGAGCCACAGGATTCCACCCATTGTTGTTCCTAGCTGCTTTGCTGATATTTTAGAGCCAGTTTTGGACAGGGGCTGCTGCTGACAGGGTAGGAAAATTTAGAGAAAAAAAGGTGCAGGAGTCAACCAAAAAAACCCAGGGGGCAAAACCCTAAGAAATACAGAGCACAACAGAAGTCCTTGGAGATGGGTCAATAGAAAATGCCAGCAGCAGTGAGCAGAGCCCGAGGTTGCTCACTGCCACCCCAGGGGCTCCTCAGTCCCCTGCTGGTTTGTGTCTGATGCAGCCCTGCCTGGAAAGGGCTCCAGGCTCTGGTGTTCCCAGCTTGCTCCAGGCTACATTCTTAGCAGCACTGAAAGAAGAGGGGAAACAAAGAGCCATTTTCTGTGCTGCCTGCAAACTCTTCTCCTTCAGTGCCACTGCCAGAGATCATCCCTCTGTCAGCCTGACAGTGTGCCTGCTACATCCTTATCCCTGTCCCTTGCATCAGCTCCTGCACATCATCAGCACTCGCTGCCCCACATCATGAACAGAGAGAGCTGTGTCAGAAGAGCAAAGAGCGCATTTTCTTGGCTGTGAGATGCAAAGCTGTGTTTTGTGTCAGGTACAAACAGGTGACGTGTGTAGTTGTGAATGCAAAATGTGTGGAACCCTACAATGGGAGAGCTGTGAATTCTAATAATAACTGAGGAAAATAAAGCATGGAAAAAGGCCTTTGAACCTATCTTTTGTTTGCAATTAACCCTAGTTGATTTAGGAGCATTGGAATTAAGGTGTTAAAGATGTTGCTTTTTGCTTGCATTTAATCCATAGAGTTCTGCAATAATAACCTTTTGAAGTATAATTTTAGAATATTACTTGTATCCTTGAAACTGTAGCTTTGGAATATATATAAAGGAAATATGCTTCTCTCACACCTTATTGAAGCAGAGAAAAACAGCTTGAGAAAGGAAGATGAACATCGCCTCAAGGGTTTATGGTTTTGACCACAGGGAATCTGGACATCACTGTTATGAGATTTCGAGTCTCTGCAATTAAAAGGTGGACACACATCTGGGGAGTGGACCCCAACAGATGGGATTCGTCTTTCTTCTTTCGGAAACTGGACCGTCACCATCTGGGAATACTCCTTTGAGATACATCCTGAGAAATTAAAATCACAAGAGTGTATAGATTTGTGATATAATAATTTGGAATAAAAATTGCTGATGAGTAAAAATTGGAAATAGAAACTGTTGAAAAAAACTGATGGGTATCCCTATAAATACCTGTAACAATCAATTATTGGTGTGCAGTTGGAGGGAAAACTTCCGCCACTGTACCCAGCGCTGTATTGCTCATACTTTACCATATTAAATAATAAATGGATCGCTGCTTGAATATTGGCCTAGTCAAGCTTCTTATTCATAACACTCTTAGCTGTGCTCTTCTATGGGCTGGCCATGGCACTTGGTAATTAATATGCTGTCATGCTGTGAACTGAATTCACACCTTACAGGGCTGTGTTTTCTGGGCCTGCTGGATCAGTGCCCACTTCCTTCCTCTGCTCCTCCTCACTCCAGGACTGTAAGAGACCAGCATGGGATCAAAGACCCTGCAGTACCATTACCCTCTAGTAATGCTCAGAGGTCCTCTAAGGGCTGGGTAATGCACAGCATCTGGGTGTGGGGCATGTGCTAAGGAGAAAGAAGGCGTCTGTGAGAAAGCTGAGCTGCTCTTACATGGGACTGCAAAAATGACAGGAACTTTTTGGCATATAAAGCTTTCCTTCCAGGTCACGGACCAGGGAAGGCCTAATCAGCTGTGGCCCTACAGGGCAAGTCTGTGCTAACTCCCAGCACCAAGTGCAGGGGTGTGGGGCAGGGCTCCTACAACAACAGCACAGCTCTGTGGAAGAGCCCAGCCTTGCATCTGGGTTCCTGTCTGCTTCCCCTTTAGAGACAGCTGTGGCCCAAGGATTTGTGTCTGAGGGAGAGCTCCATCCTTGGACCTCCTGATCTTTCCCAAGTGGCCAAATGGGGATGCACCAGCAGCACTGCTGGGAAGGTGCTGGCTCAGTGTCTGTTTTTTGAGACTGTGCCCCCCATATCAGCTTTATGTGTGTGTGGGGGGGTGCTGTGGTGGGTGTGGTTACACACTCACTGGCCTTGGCAGAGCACAAGTCGGAACCTTGGAAGGTTCCAGCTGCTGTAAGGCTCAGGAGGCAGAGCTGGTGCTAGGCACAGTGTGGTACTGTGCTGAGGGAAAGGTGAAAACAGTTAATAATCCACCCTCAGCTAATCACTGAGGGCTGATGGGAGGCACAGACTTGGTGGAGCTGCTTTGTACAGGCCAAGGTGCTTATCAGCTGTGCGGTGTCCCCAGCAGCCCCTGGCAATGCTGGTGCAGCTGAAGGACAGGCTTGATGGGTCTGGTGCAGCCCCACAACCTCAGACACTGCGGCTCCACCGTGCAAAGCAGCATGGCTGAGCTGGTTGTTGGTCAGGTAAGGGCTCCAATATATTTCCTGCAACTTGCTCCAGCACAGTTCAGCCTGGAAAAAAAGACATTTTTCCAAGTGTAGGGGAGTCAAACTCCTATAAATGTCAGCTGAGCCCTGGTGCTTGCTCCCTTGCATGAAGCCGCAGTGAGGCACCAGGGCCTCCTGTCAGCAGGAGGGGAAGGGAGATCAGAGTTGTTGGAAGAATACGTGACTGAAGGCTGAGCACAGGGTTGGTGGTGCTTTGCATGGCTCTTGCAAGAGATCCAGGCTGGCTGTGGCAGTGTAAGCTAACCTTTTGTTTCACATCAGGCTTCATGCCAGAGCCAGCCCCTTTCCAGCCTTTGGGGTGATTACAGCTGTTGCTCTATATTTCCCTCCCTCCTTTTTTTTCCAATAGCTATTCTACTCCAGCACCATAGGCAGGCACTGATGGCTGCCTGTAGCTGAGGAAAGTGAAGGGAGAACGAGCACACATCTGATTGATGAGCATCCATCTCAGATTTATTGATCCAGCTTACACACTTTTATAGTAGTGTTAATTAAGCTCATACATATTGCAAAACCCGAGCTCATCATTGGTACAGATTACATGCCAACCCCTCCTTTGTTGTTAATACCTGTGGTTTCTTGTTGAGGCTAATACTTGTTTTCCTCATCCTGCTGTTGACTTGTTATTGAGCACTCTCAAGGACTCCATGTTTTTTCATCCCTTAGCCAAGGACACAGTGTTTATTGTTTTTGAGGAAAAAGTCTGGGAACTTGCTGCTTACAGCGGCCTTTTACTTCTTAACCAGCTGTATATGATTATGGCCTTTTTCTATAAGCCATGTCTGAACAAAACTCTCCAACATGTAGCTAACAAGACAAACTGAGATCTGCCTGCAGAGCCATAGTAAGGTGTCCCTGGGCTTGTGAGGCAGGCCAGGACAACACAAATGGAGGCCAAAGCCATGCTGTGCTTTCAGTTGAGCCTGTGGTGGAGCTGCTGTGCTTGTAGTCAGCATCCAGATGGGGCAGGTGACATATCTATCTTATCTGGGACAGAAACAGAAGTACAGCCTTTGCACAGCATCCTTCTGCTAGGCTGTGCTAAGCTCAGGGGCCTCTAAACTGGCCCTTAAGACCTAGGTCTCCACTCCTTGCCCAGATCCCCAGCCTCAGGGAGAAGGACTTGGGTTTAGGAGCCATGGCTTTTTCTTCCATCAGACTCCATTAAGAAAAAGTCAAGTTAAGCAGTTCATTAACATTTAAAATACTGTAAAGTGTGTAAACCAAATATCCCCCTCCCCCTCCCCACAACAATCCTGTGGTCTCAGCGGATGCTCTGGTGAGGAATACTGCTTTTGGCACTGTTTGCCTTCTCTTTCTTCTTCTTCTTTAAGAGGTCCATCTCAAAACAGCGCCAGATCCGCAGTGTTTCATCAGCGGCTGCTGAGACCACTGTTGTACCATCAGGGCTCATGGTCAGGTTCAAGATTCTATCAGTATGACCTGAGGAGGAGAAGGAATGTGCAATCAGGGCTGAGCTGATCAGCACATGCACATTTACTCCTGTATGCTCCCATGAGCCCTGCCAGCTTGCATAGCTGTCCCCCCAGTGACTGTGGCAGCATGATTCCAGACCCCAAGCACACACTTGGATCAGTGGTATCTCTTCCACAGCCCCGTGGGCATGCTTTACTCCTAGCAGCATGGCCCCAGATACTGTCCTGTATCAGTGATGCTGCAGGCTCAAACCAAGGAGTGCAGCTGTCTCCAGCCTCTAACACCCCCCCACCCAGGCCCTGTCCACCTATAGTAGGAGTCTTAGTATCTGTGAGTAAATGAAAAGGGGGAAATATAGTAGGAGTCTTAGTAAAATATTTGTATTGTATATTGAATATCTGTATATAGGCCTTGCCCTGATAAGCCCTGGTTGTTTTTGATGGGCTGCAGCTGCAATGTCCTTAATTGGGCTGCAGCTGTAGCTAGTGAAGATAACTGGGATAAAAGGGGCTGGGCTTGGCCAGTCAAGCTGAGCTGACAAGGAGCCCTGACGAAGAAGGAGCAACAAGCAGGAGAAGAAGTCAGAGCCGTAAAGAACTGCCCCCAAGAAGTATCACTGAGAAGGTAGGAGACTTTAGAAATATGATTGCAACAGTATGGGACTTTAGAAATGCAACAACAAGATAACAACATCCACCTACCTTGCAGCTCTGCAACCTTGGTCATTATTGGATACTTCCATATAACCAGCTGATTCTGTGCAAAGCCATGGCCCGAAATGAGCTCCTTGTAGTTTGTTGACCATAGGATAGAAGAGACCTGCAAAGAGGCAGTAACACAGGTGAGACGAGGTCCTTGTGCTGATGCTCACCACTCGGAGGAGAGCATGGTCCCCCTCCTTCCCCATGCTTCTGGGCCTGAGGAGCTAGCAGCTCTGTGTAGGTGTGCTGCCAGAAGGTGTTTGTCTCCAAGCTGATGTTCATCTCTCACCTGGGAACGGGTATCAACAGCACTGAGGCGGGCGCCAGAACACACGTTCCAGATGCGGACGTCTGTCACTAGTGTCACCTCCAGTGGCTAGAACATTCATCTGCCATGGGCACCACGCCACAGCCTGAGAGAGGAGAGTTCATTTTAAAACATACAAGAGACAACCTGCACCCAGCCAGTGCTGCATACCTGCCTTGCACACACATATCCACCCGTGGCAGCTCTGTACTCACCTTGACAGCACCCTGGTGCTGAGTGAAGGTCTGCACAGGAGCAAAGTCTCCATCCCCACATTGGGTGCATGGCCAGACGTTCACAAGACTGTCATTGCCTCCACTGGCCAGGTAGCGGCTATCCAGAGACCATTTGAGTCCGCACACCTCCTGTGTGTGGCCAGCAAGGGTGGCCACATGATGCTCAGCCACTCGGACATCGTGGTGATGGATCTGCCCAGTCCGTGCACCACTGCAGAGAGAAGAGAAGGCTTACAGAGTCAGGCTGCACATTTTCACCCAAATCCATTTTTGTTGTTGCAAGACTGCTATACCTGCCACTGGGTTTCAACCAGTGTTACCAGCAACACAGGTCTGTTGGTGTGAGTGAAACACCCACACAAGCTCTTTACAACTTCAGCACAAATTGCAATACAGGAAAGAGCCTTCTCCTCACAGCCCCAACAGATAAGGCTGAGTAAGAATCCCAAGCCAGGACAAACTTCTCTCTGCCATCCCTAACCCATGCCACACGTAGATTGAGGGATAGGAGTTTGCAACAACTGGAAACTGCCCTAGACCCGCTGCTTTACCTGGAGAGGATGCAGCTGTTCCAGCTGAGGGTTCCCACACGGCCACAATGGCTGGTCATGGTTCGGAGACGTTTCTGCTGCTCAATGTCCCATAGCTTATAGGGGCCTGAGTAAATATATGTATTGCAGTAAAAGATCTCTGTATTGTATAAGTGACCCTGCCCTGATTCTAGTTATTGTAAGTGGGCTGCAGCTGCAACATCCTTGATTGGGCAGCAGCTGTAGCCCGTGGAGGTAGCTGGGATAAAAGGGGGTGAGGCATTCAGGGAGAGCTAGAGAGGAGCCCTGACTGAGAAGCAACAACAACACTGCTGTGAAGAGCTGCTGTGAGAAAACAACCTAGAAGGTATGAGACCCTAGAAGTATGATATACAACAATATAAATGCAACAATAGCTGGAGAGGCAAAGCAAAAATCCTTCAGAAGAAACCCAATCCTGTTTCTATGCCGTAGGAACCTCACTGCACAGGCTCTCTCAGCTTACTCAGTAAGGGAACAGAGAAAATGTGTATCTCAAGACTATAGCACAGAAGGTAACGCTGCTTGTCAGAAAACCCCCAGACCAAACCCTGCCTTGCACACTGGGCAGTTCCACCTCACACCAGGGAAGACAAGTCAGGTGCATGGCATCCTTCCTCTGCCAGCCAAGGTTTTGTCCCCAGGCCCCACAGTTCTGTCAATCCCTAGAAAACACCTCTAGTTTTACTCCTGCATTCACCTGAATCTCAGCACTACTTGTGCCAACAGCAAGGTAGTCTCCTTCTTTAATCCATGACGCAGAGGAAATGTAAATATCTGGATGCTCTGTCTGCAGCAGGGGGATAATCTCCCTAGTATCGTAATTCCACAGATAAACAGTGTCATCCAGAGCCACTGCCAGGAAGTTCTGGGAGCTCAGTCTATGAGATTCAGATCTACAATTTGAAAGAGCAATGCAGGTCACACCATGCTTGACTAGAGAGCATGCCCTTCACCCATGCTGATACAGCAGGTGTGGGTGCACATGTGCACACACACACACGTACAGGTGAGGGGCAGCCTTCTGAGTGTCACTATGCCCAGCTGCTGGGGCCAGGTACCCTGCTCCAAGGCATCTACACAGTGCCCTAGACCACTGTCCCTGTAAGGCCACACAGGGACACTCCAGAAGTGGTCTGTGCTAGCCTGGGTACACAAAATAATACAGAGAGCCCAGTTACACTGGGGTAAGAGGGTAAGAGAGCTCTGCACAGGGCCTTGGACAGGCTGGATCCAGGGCCCAAATCCAACAAGGCCAGGTTTAATAAGTCCAAGTGCCGGGTCCTGCACTTTGGCCACAACAAGCCCTGCAGCACTATAGGCTGGGGACAGAGTGGCTGGACAGCAGCCAGGCAGAAAGGGACCTGCAGGGACTAATGGGACAGCAGGCTGGACATGAGCCAGCAGTGTGCCCAGGTGGCCGAGAAGGCCAATGGCTCCTTGCCTGGATCAGGAATGGTGTGGCCAGCAGGACCAGGGCAGGGATTGTTCCCCTGTGCTCAGCACTGCTTGGTCAGCACCTCGAGTGCTGTGTCCAGTTCTGAGCCCCCAATTTAGGAAGGACATGGAGGGGCTGGAGCGTGTCCAGAGAAGGGCAGCAAGGCTGGGGAGGCGTCTGAAACACAAGTGTTGTGAGGAGTGGCTGAGGTAGCTTCATTTGTCTATCATACAGAAGAGGAGGCTGAGGGGAGAATAGGCAGTGTCAGGGCACAGGTTGGACTTGATGATCTCCAAGGTCTTTTCTAACCTTGCTGATTCTGGGATTCTCTGAAACCACCCTTGGAGCAGTTGCACAATGAGCCCTGGGCCTCCTCTTCAGAAGCTCCAGCAGCCCAGGTCCCTCAGCTTCTCCTGCCAGCCCAAAAGCCCATCCTGTCAGTCCTGCAGAGCCACTGCAGCTCCTCCTCATTGCCCAGAACAGGGAGCCCCAGAGCCAGACACAGCAGCCCAGATGTGCCCCCCTGGCCTGGGGTGCCTCTGGCAAGGGAGCAGCTCCAGGCACTGCAGGAGCCTGCAGACAATTCCTGCAGCACTTGTAGGATGATCCTGCTCCCCAAGGGATGTTTCGATGGTGCCAAGTCAGGAACTGCAATGGGGACTGGGGCCAGAGAGGAAAGGGCAAACAGGGATGGGCTGTTTGTGGGGGAGGGAACAGGGGTTGGCAATAGGAAGAAATTTGTGCCGGGGAAGAGTAAAGAAAGCAAAGGTGAAGCCAAGGAAATTATTCGGGAACCTTTGGGGTGGCTGCCAGGCAGCCCTGGCTCTGAGCAACAGCGTCTGCAGCGGGACAGGAAGCTCCCATCTGATGGGAACAAACTTTCTGGCTGACTGCAGAGGCCAGGACAAAGCTGAGTGGTTTCCCTGGTGTCCCCCAGCCTTTGCTGGCCCCAGGGGCTGATGGCATTTGTGCTCCCTCAGGTTCATGTCCCCACACCAACAGCATGGGGGTGCTCCCACCTGCTGTGTGCCACAGGGAAGGTGCAGAGAAACAAAATGGGTAATGGCACAAGCAATGACATTTATTTGTGGGCAATATGAAAAAAAATAAACAAAGGAAAAAAACAAACACCATCAAACCCACAAGTAGATGACTTTAATTACAAGTGATTTGCAGAAACTGGCAGCAGTTTAATGTTCCTGAAATCATCCAGTCATCAGTTGTTGAAGACTTTTTGCAGGTTGAGTTTTTGCAAGACTGGCCACATTCAGCTGATGAATAATCCAACCTGCTTGTAATAATGGAAAATAGACGTGTTCACAAATAATTGATAATAGAGGTATTCAGAAACATGGTCGGTATATCCTTGAAAAAGATACAAGAAGAAGAGTCATTAGGACTCAGCAAGTTTGTCAGCAAGCTTGGGAAAGTGAGAAAAAGAAAAAGCAATGGGTAAGCCAGATGACCACAGCAAGACGCGTGAAAAATTAGATGATCTAATGAACATTCTACTTTAGACGTGTGAACAGCTAGGATTAAGCAATCATGTATTAGCTAGAGATGTGTGGACAGTAGAGATTTATTATAAATACAACTCTTTTAGAGATAGTAAATTTGGCTTCACTGGATTATATTACTTATGTCTTGATGTCCCTGAATCACCGCACCCCGCAAATAGTCTCCACACTGCAGCTTTGAGCTCCTGGTTCCTCAGGCTGTAGATGAGGGGGTTCAGGGTTGGAGTCACTACTGAGTAAAGAACTGACACTGAAAAATCAGTGGTTGGGGAGGAGATGGAAGAGGGCTTCAGGTGAGAAAATGTGCCAGTGCTGAGGAACAGAGAGACCACAGCCAGGTGAGGGAGGCAGGTGGGAAAGGCTTTGAGCCATCCCTGCTCAGAGGGGATCCTCAGCACAACCCTGAAGATCTGCACATATGAGAAAACAATGAACACAAAACAGCCTAATGCTAAACACACACTAACAGCAATGAGCCCATCTTCCCTGACATAGGATACGGAGCAGGGTAGCTTGAGGATATGTGGGATTTCACAGAACTGTCCAAGGGCATTGCCTCGGCACAAGGGCAGGGAAAATGTATTGGCTGTGTGAAGCAGAGCATAGAGGAAGCCACTGGCCCAGGCAGCTGCTGCCATGTGGGCACAAGCTCTGCTGCCCAGGAGGGTCCTGTAGTGCAGGGGTTTGCAGATGGACACGTAGCGGTCGTAGCACATGATGGTCAGGAGGCAAAATTCTGCTGAGATGAAGAAAATAAAGAAAAAGAGCTGAGCTGCACATCCTGTGTAGGAGATGTTTCTGGTGTCCCAGAGGGAATTGTGCATGGCTTTGGGGACAGTGGTGCAGATGGAGCCCAGGTCACTGAGGGCCGGGTTGAGCAGGAAGAAGAACATGGGCGTGTGCAGGTGGTGGCCGCAGGCTACGGCGCTGATGATGAGGCCGTTGCCCAGGAGGGCAGCCAGGGAGATGCCCAACAAGAGGCAGAAGTGCAGGAGCTGCAGCTGCCGCGTGTCTGCCAATGCCAGCAGGAGGAAGTGCCTGATGGAGCTGCTGTTGGACATTTCCTATGTAATGGCACGGACATCTGTAAAAAAAAGTGATTATTGTATCCTTGGGTTTGGAGAGGACTTTAAATACCCCAGCACAGCCTGGGGGGCACTTTCCCCTCACTGTCTGCCCAGGGCTCTGCTGCCTGGAGCTGTCCCTGCCAGCAGCTTCTTCCCTGTGCCCAGGGCTGGGTCTTGCCAGTGCTGCCAGAGCCCAGCCCAGCTGTGGGGGCTCAGCTCTGCCCTGCAGAGCTCTCCCAGCTCTGGCACTGACCAGGGGTGGCTCTGGCTCTGCAGGCTGTGATGGCAATGTCAGAGCAACCCTGAGGAGGCTGGAAAAGCGACATCGAGGCCCCCCTCTAAGGGGCCCTCTCTTGATTTCTATCACTGCCTGATTTGTTTAAAACAGGGATAATTATTTTTTTTTATTTACCTCAAGATGAACTGAAATGAATATCTATGGTCAATTTCTCATTCAGGTAACCCAAAACCATAGATTAAAAAAGCAGGACTTCCCCTTTTCCTGCAGCCCCTGCCCTGCTGTGCTCCCTGTTTAATCTCCTTGGAAATGTTCTGCAGTTAAATGCCATGCTGTGAGCAGTCCTAAACAGTGCAGCATCATCCCCACACAAGGAGAACACATGCAAGCCTTACCAGCTGTCTCGTCCCACCCAGATCTTGTCTCCCAGTGCTGGGAGCAGCTGCCAGGGCTGGCTGAGAGCTGTCCCTGGCAGGCAGCAGAGTCCCTGCCCCAGCAGAGCGCCCTGGGCTGCAGGACCTTGCTCTGCAGGACAGCCCTGGGCACCCCTGGCTGCTCTGCACAAGAGACAATCAGAGAATGTACTCACAGGGTCTGTAGGCATTGGGATGTTCCAGCTTCAGGAGATGGCTCCAGGAGCTGCAGCTGCATTGTCCTGCAGCCAGAGGTTCCTGTGCCAAGGGCTGGCAGTGATTGTGCCCCAGGCACTTCTCAGCACCTTCCCAGCCCTGACTGATTGAAGCTCTCTATGCCTCTGTGCTGTGCCCGGGGTGGCTGCAGGCAGTGCCCCAGCCCTGCTGGGCTGGCAGAAGAGCTGCTCATCAAGAGAAATGTGCTTTTGAAGCTCTTCTTGGATACCAGGAGCTGTCTCTGTGCCAGGAGCCCAGCCCAGCTTAGCAGCACAGGCACAGCACAAGGACATGCATGAGGCTCTGGGGCTTTGTGCTCAGGCCCTGAATATCAGTCCCTGAGAGGGAGCTGAAGAAAGCTCTCCAGAACTCCAAGTCAGAATCCAACTCTAAACTTTCTTGGACTTTTAATGGGTCCCACTGAGGATGGAAGCACTGAAAGAGTTCATATCTCACCCGGGGCCTGCAGATGTTTCCGTGACCCCAGCTGGGCTCAGTACTTGCAGCCCGACCTGTTCCATGTTCCCTTGGTTCCATGGGGCCCCACAGTATCCCAATGGTCCCTTGCTTCCAGGAGGCCCTGAGGTGCCATAATGCCTCCTTGGTGACACGAGGCCCTGAAGTGTCACAGTGGTCTCCATGGTTCCATCAGGCCCCACAGAGTCATCATGGTCTCTGGGTTCCATGAAGCCCCGCTGTGTCACCATGGCCCCTTGATTCCATGGGCTCCAGTGGTGCCACAATGATCCCCTTGGTTCCATGGGCTCCAGTGGTGCCACAATGATGCCCTTGGTTCCCTGTGCTCCAGTGGTGCAACAATGATGCCCTTGGTTCCATGGGCTCCAGTGGGGCCCCAATGATCCCCTTGGTTCCATGGGCTCCAGTGGTGCCACAATGATCCCCTTGGTTCCATGGGCTCCAGTGGTGCCACAATGATCCCCTTGGTTCCATGTGCTCCAGTGGTGCAACAATGATGCCCTTGGTTCCATGAGGTCCCCACAGTGTCCCAGGGATCTTCGTGCGAAGGAAAGAACCCAACCCCAGTGTTGCAGGGGCATCCACCAGAGGCCAAGGCCAGCCAGACTTGACCGTACTGACAGATTTACCTGGGAGCAACCCTTGGATATACAGAATCTTGGAGGTGGAATCCCAATTTCAGACATGGACACCTAGAGGAGAAGGATGGTTCTTTTACATAGAAAAGAAAGCACGGAACACAGATTCAACAGTGACATTTGGGGATCCATGGGGGCTATTGCAAATCCTTTTTGCACCTCGTGACCAAACAGACAGGAGCTTCTCTCATAAACGTTGCCTGAAGCTTTCACCATGACAGGAACCCCTGTGAGTGTCTGGGACATCCTGGCTCTTTGGCAGCCTGGGGACTGCTGGGATGTCACCGTGGAGCCCCTGTGAGTGGCTGTGACAGATGGGTGCCTTTGCAGCCCAAGGTGCCCTGGGACGGCACCATGGAATGGCTGTGACTGCCTCTGACCACAAGGCTCTTTACCATCCTCAGAAACCCCTGGGAGGCCTCTGTGGAGCCCCTGTCTCTGTCTGTGACATTTCATCTCCTGAACAGCCTGGAGACTCTTGGAAAGTCCCCACGGAACCCCTCTGGAGGCCTGTGACAAATCTGATCCTTAGTAGGCAAACATCACCAGACTCCCTGTTGCTATGGTCCGTTTCCATGGCAACAATCACCAGAATCCCTGTTGCTGTGGTCAGTTTCCATGGCAAACATCACCAGCCGCCTGTTGCTATGCTCAGTGGCAGCTCCATGGAGATCCCATGCCGGGCGTGGTTGCCATGGACACCAGCTCAGGCCTGCAGCCAGAGCCCTTTGCCATGGCAACCATTGGCAGCCCCATCCCCAGGGTTGTGGGATCCCAGAACCACAGAATTGGCTGAGATGGAGGGACCTCCAGTCCAACTGCTGGCCCTGCACAGGACACCCCAACAATGCCAGCCTGGGCCTGGCAGCACTGTCCAAACGCTGCTGGAGCTCAGAGAGCCCTGGAGCTGGGACCCTTCCCTGGGGAGCCTGGGCAGGGCCCCAGCAGCCTCTGGGCAAAAACCTTTTCCTGACATCCAACCTGAGCCTGCCCTGACTCAGCTGCAGCCATTCCCTCCACTGCTGTCCCTGGGAACCAGAGGGAAGAGGTTCCCACAGCCCCAGCCAGGGACCCGCTCCCAAGACTGTTGCCATGGCCACCAGGGCTGGGACCAGCTGGGATGCTCGGTTTCCATGGGCTGGGGTTCAGGAATGGGATTCCCCAAAATCCTGCTCCTGCCAAAACCGCGCTGCCCTCGCTGCCCTCCCACCTCCCATGGAAAGCAAAAAATGCAAAGATCCCGGGTTGGGATAAGAACAATTTATTGGGAACAGCAACGAGATAAGGAACAAACAGGAACAGAAACAATATTGATAACAGAAGGGATAAATAAAACTGTTTACAGGAAAAACTAAAACACAACTCACTGGGTCTTCCTGGCCACAATTTCCCCTTCCTGGAAAGGACATCCTTCTCCTTAGGGAGTGAGGGTTCCTTTCCTGCCCCTGGAAATGACCTGAGGTGAGAGTGAATGTAATGAGAGGACCATGGCCAGACCCTCATGTTCTTCCATCCCATATTATGTCCCTGGGAGGGGCAGGACAAGGGACTGGTGTCTTCCCAGCATGGATCACAGGGAACAAGGATCACCAAGGTTCTTCCCAACGTGGATCCTTCAATGATGGATGAAGTTGGGGCAGTGAACAAAAATCCTGCACTTGGGGCACTGGCAGTCCTTCCCTTACCGGTGCCTCCGTTGGTGTCGGGTAAAGAATGGGCGGTCTGAGAAGGTCTTCCCACACTGGGGACACTCGTAGGGCCTCTCCCCAGTGTGGATGCGCCGGTGGATGACGAGGTTGGAGTTGTGCTTGAAGCCCTTCCCACACTCAGGGCAGCAAAAGGGCCTCTCCTTGGTGTGCATCCGCTGGTGCTGGAGGAGATTGGAGCTGGTCTGAAACCTCTTCTGACACTAGGGACACTCATAGGGCCTCTCCCCAGTTTGGATGCATTGGTGCTTGATGAGGGCAGAGCTGTCATTGAAGCCCTTCCTACATTCCCCACACTCATAGGGCCATTCCCTGGTGTGGATCATCTGGTGGCTTATCAGGGTGCTGCTCTGCCTGAAGCTCTTCCCACACTCCAAGCACTTGTAGGGCTTCTCCCCATCATGAAGCTGCTCATGGGCCACCAGCTTTGAGCTCTGGCAGAAGCTCAGTCCCGCTTCCTGGACCAGGGTGGGTCTTTCTTCCTCAGAGCACCCTGGGCTGGGTTTGCAGCCCCTCCTCATGTGGGATGTCTGAGGTCTTTCTTCCCTGTTGGATTCCTGTGCACCAGAGTTGCTCAAAGCAGCCTCTTTCACAAGGTTCTGCCATGGAGATTTTTTCTCCCTGGTCTCAATCCTCAGCTTCTTCTCTGGGGGAGGAAGGACAAGGAAAAGATGGGATTTTCCTCCATGCCACAGGGAGGGGGAAGGAGATCCCCCCAGTGCATCCCCAGCAGCATGGTGTTGGCAGCAGGGCTGTCCTGCAGCGAGGGGATTTTCTGGGCTGGGAGATGGAGCAGGAGAGAGTGGGAGAGGGGCACTGACTTCCTCCTCACCTACCTGGGTGTCCCGGGGCATCTTCCTGTTCCTCGCAGCTTCCTCCTCCATCCAATCAAGGTTTGGGAATGGGAAATCTTTTTCTGGGAGGAAAACAAGGGCTGAGGAAATTTTCTTTTGTACTGGTTTGAAGGCAAACCCGGGGAGAGTCTAAGTCAGAATTACAATTTAATAAGAAAATGAAGATCAAGGCAATGATACAGAAACACTGCCTTAAACTGATAGAGTCAGGATATAACCTGACACCCTGTTGGTCAGGGCGGTGGCAGCTGTCCCATTAAATGGTGGCTACAGTCGTGTTGGACTGATGAACGTGATTCTATCAAAGCAGTGATCCTGTAGAAGGGTCTGGTCTTCCTCCGGAGGTCCAGTGGTGGTTATGGAGCTCTTGTCCTCCCGGAATCCAGCAGGCAAGGTGCTCCTGGTGTTGAAAGCCTCAGCTTATATCCAGGTAGGAATGCTTGGTTCCTCCTCCTGGGCGGAGCATCCCACAATGGGATGATGGAATTTTATCAGTCCTGCAGTGACACTCAATGGTCCATTCACAGAAGTTTGGATTAGAGCTGGGTTTGGGTTAAGGGTAGACATGGGATTGGCTTTAGAGGTGGTGTTGGGATTGGGTCTGGGGCTGGGATTAAATACAGAACCGTGAGTGTGTCTAAATGTGGAGTGAGATTGAGACCAGGATCAGGGTCAGGTTTGGGACTGAGCTCACCCAGAGAAGGACAGGGGGGATGTCACTGCAGGATGTCCCTGGCATCGTCCCAGCCCTCCTCAGGCACCTCCAAACATGGGGGGCAGCTGGGTGCTCCAAGATCCAGGTGCTCCCATGCTGCCCCCCAATATCAGGTGAGCATTCCCTGAGGGCAGCCCTGACTGTGACCCCTGGGGCTCTGGGATCAGCCCTCACATCCCTGTGGGAGAAGCTGCAGAGAGGATGAGAGATTTCCTCCCCCCCTAGTTCCTGTATAAGGGTGAAGCCCCTATTTCTTCTGATGCCTCCTCCTCTCCTCAGCTGAGGATGTCAAACTCCCCAGGAGCAGGAAAATCCCCATTCCCTGTTTGCTTGTGGCTGCAGCCTGGAACATCCACCCAGAACAAAGAACTTTCTGACAGCCCTGCTGAATGACACCAGTGTAGTAGATAGGGTCAGGTGTTCGGAAAATCTCGTAATGTCACAGAAAGCAGTAGAATTCCTCTCCCCCTAACACCTAATGATAAGGGATCACCCAAGAATGTAGTCCCCCCTAACACTAGTAACTTTCGACTCCTTATTAACCAATTACAGTAAGGTAAGACCCCCTGACGTAGAGAAAAACCTTCCCGAGTATAAAACCCAACGAGACGAGACAATAAAGGCCTTTGAACCATCCACCACGTTGGTGCCTGCATGTGTTCTTGGCCCGAGTGACCCTGGAGAGTTCGGGTCGCCATGCCGTTTCCTCAGAACCAGGTTGCCTTGCCTTGCATCAGAAAGCAACAACTGGTGCCGGAAACAAGGGATCGAACCAGCACCCGGGGAATGGGGATTCGTCTGGACAGAGGACGGGGCAGCTGCACAGCTGGCCTTGTGCAGCGGAGGGGACGCCCTCGAATCATGGAAGCAATCGCAAAGGTCGTAAGTGAAGTGTACACACAATGGGGAATTGATTGTAAGCTTAAAGATATGACTCTCGCATTGCCGAGATTGATTAAGCTGGGGGCTATAGAAAGCCTCGTGGATATTTTACACCTGGAGGTGTGGGATAATTGTACGAAAACCCTGGCCAAGGATACCATGTGTTCAGGCTCGGGGAAAGCCCTAAAATCGTGGGGCAGAGTCATCCAGGCTCTGCAAAAGGCTCAACAAGAGCAAGAAACCTGGAAAGCTGCGAGAAGCTGTTTAATAGCCACTCCGCAGCTAGGGGGTGGGAGCTACGACACAGACCACCCTGGAAAGTGATCAGATAACAGACGGGGATGTGCGGGGGCTAAGCGCGTCCCACCCCCCCCCCCCAGCCCGAGCCCAAAACCCCCAGAACCCCGGGGAGACCCCCCAACCCCCCCGCGGAACCCGCCAGATCCCAGCCCCCCCACGGAGCCTCTCGGCAAAACTGCGGCTCCTCTACCCATCCCCCCCCGCCGATTGCCGACCCGACGCAGGAGGCAGAGCAATGGTGCGGTGTTTTTGGGGGGGGGGCTGGCGGAGGAGGCGCGGGAAGCGGCGGGACGGTCAGAAACCGCCCGGATGGATAAAATCTCTCCGCCGCCATATGGGCTCGAAAATGGCGACCAGCCACGTGGTCAGGGCGGAAGAGAAGAGGGGGAAAAGGGCGGAAATGGAGTCAGCCTGCCTAACATCACATGCGCGGGCGAGCGGGGAGGGGGGACGGTCTTTGCGGTGGAGGCCAAGACCAATCAGAGCGCTCTATTCAAATTAAGCCTGTATAAGGCAAGGACCTCCCCCAGCAGGAGGCGGGGAGACCCCAGGGGGAGGGAACGGTTCGCCCTCCACAGGAGGGGGTGGGATCGGAGCCCGAGAAAAAGGCAGAGCAGCCCGGAAGTGCTCGGTCACTCGGCTTCCGACTCCGACTCAGACTCGAGCCAGGACGAGTCCGAGAGGGAGTCGGGGAGCTCCAATTCAGATTCTAGCCTTAACAGAGGGAGAGCAGAAGCATACAAGATCTCTAGTTGCAGTGCTCCCGCATGGGTGAAGGGGTCATCAGAGAAAGACCGGATCCCGCTTACAGATTGGCGAAAAATAAAGATAGCCTGTGCCGAGTACACCCCTTCAGCCAAGCTAGTGTTCCCAGTCCGTGTGGGGGAGGCTGGCGAAAACCAAAGAAGGACCTATTCTCCAGTGAATCCAAAAGAGGTACAGGCAATTATTAAAGCGATTGCAGGCAAGGGAATTAATTCTGCCATGGTTAACACACTCATAGACGGGGTTTTTGGGGGGGATGACATGCTTCCCTTTGACATCAAACAGACGTGTAGGATGATTTTCAATGGCGCGGGGATGATTGTTTTTAAACAAGAGTGGGAGGATCAATGCACAAAGGAGCTAGCCCAGATAATGGGACCTGACCATCCACTGCAGGGCTCCAGTATACAGAGATTGATGGGTGGAGACCCCACTATGATCACCCCCCAGGCCCAGGCTGAGGGATTAAGGGCCCATGAAGTTATGACAACCACCCGGGCTGCCCGAGAGGCCATTCGTTCTGCTTCCAAAGTAGTGGCTAACCCTGCCCCGTGGTCCACCATAAGACAGAGTGAAAGTGAGAGCTTCACTCAGTTTGTGGACAGGCTTCAGGCAGCATTAGATTCCTCCTCATTACCCTCAGAGGCAAAGGGTCCCATGCTGGAAGACTGCCTACGCCAGCAATGCAACTCAGCCACCAAGGACATTCTGAGATCACTGCCACCTGGGGCTAACATAGCTGACATGATCAGTCACATTCCAAAGGAGGAACACCTTGCTCCCATCCAAGCAGCAGTCCACACTGCAATAACCAGTGTGACGGCATGCCTTAAGTGTGGCCAGGCAGGCCACTTGGCAGTAAACTGCCCCCAGCCAAGGCGCCTATCAGCAGCTGCTCCACCACGAAAAGGGGAACTTAAGGGACCGTGCTGGGCATGTGGGAAGAAGGGACATTTAGCTAAGGAATGCAGATCCAGGCTTCGGGGAAACGGGAGAGGGAGGGGGTGGCCAGGCCGTGTTCAGCCCCCTCCCACCTGGAATATTCAGCGGCCCAGCTTCAGCAACCCCCAGTGGGGCAGGGGACCCTCGTACCCCATGCCCCCACAGGGAGCAGTAAATTTTACATCCCCACCTACATTGCAATGCCAGAACTGCACAACACCACCAGTAATGCCTTCGCACCCCCCACCGCCACAAGCCGCACCGGTGTCACAGGACCAGCAGGGGACGCCCCAGTGCGGGATCCCTGGGTGGCCCTGGCCATGAGAATAGGGAAGGAGCCCCTGATAGTGTGGGGGACATGCCGCCTTTATGGCAGTCAGGATCCCCACGTCATAGGGCTTCAGTTTTGGGCGGACACGGGATCAGACTGCACGATTATTCCCCAAGCACATTGGCCCGGGCATTGGCAATTCAAAGAAGTCCCTCCAGTGAACGGAGTGGGAGGGCAGTCCCGGGCGTGGAAAAGCACCCAGCTTTTCACTTCACATGAAAAAGGGATCAGAACAGACAGTAGCAATCTACCCCTGCATTTTGCAAAATTCTCCACCCCTGTTGGGAAGGCATGTTCTTTCCTTGCTAGGATTCCGGATCACAAATTTATCCTGAGGGCCACTGCCCTACACCCTCCGCTGCCAATCAAATTGACTTGGAAATCACCAGACCTCGTATGGGTTGAGCAGTGACCCCTGACAGAGCCTCGAATGGCAGCCTTGCTGGAACTGGTCGACCGCGAACTGCAAAAGGGTCACATATAACCCTCTGTCAGCCTGTGGGACACCCTTGTATTTGTGATCCCCAAAAGGTCTGGAGAAGGTTATCACCTCATCCACGACCTGAGAGAAGTGAACAAGACGATCCGACCCATGGGTCCAGTCCAGACACTGCTACCCGCGAACTCAGCCATTCCCAAAGGGCAGCCATGCGCAGTGCTGGACATCAAGGACTGTTTCTTTTCGATACCCCTGCACCCTGAGGACAGAGAACGGTTTGCCTTTTCCGTGGTGTTTCGAAACGGCGAGCGGCCCAACCTCCGCTTCCAATGGAGGGTACTTCCACAAGGTCTTGTTGACAGCCCTGTCATATGCCAAATCACCGTGGACAAAGCACTGATGCCGGTCCGACACTCCTATCCCGACGCAACCATCATTGAATACATGGACGACATCTTAGTCGCTGCACCATTGGCAAACCAAGTAGATCACCTGGTGTCCACAATCACGGAAACCCTTCAGGCCAAGGGCTTCGAGATCACGAGCGCAAAGATCAAGAGAGGACCCTGCGTGACCTTCCTGGGAGTGGGGATCACAAACTCCCACGTGACACCCCCCAAGGCGAAGGTCTGTCGAGACATCAAAACACTCCAGGACGTGCAATGCCTGGTGGGATCGCTGCAGTGGCTTCGCAACATCATCCTAGTTCCTCCCGAGGTCATGGACCCTTTATATGACCTCCTGAAAGGAAAGAACCCCTGGGATCCCAAGGAGCTGACACCGCAGGCAACAAGCTCCCTCGACTTCATCGAAAGCCAGATGACCACTGGCATACTTGCCAGGTGGAACCCAGCCGTGCCCCTGGACCTATACCTCCACTTTACACTGAAGGGGGGAGTGGGAGCACTGGCTCAAGGACCTTCTGAAAAGGCCTGACCAATTCAATGGGTGGTGCTCGGAAGACCTGCTCGTGCGTTTTCCCCGGGAATCGAATGCATCGCTAACCTCATCATGAAAGGCAGGAAACTCGCCTTGAGACACCTAGGAACAGAGCCGAAAAGCATCCACCTCCCTTTCCGCAAACAACCGACCTCAGAGTCAGCCACAATATCGGAATACCTGGGCCTTGCTCTCACCGGCTTCGGAGGAGAAATCTCCTACTCCTCCAAGCCACCCTGGACTCAGCTGCTGACCATAGTCGACATGGACATGCCGCCAAAGGTCATGGGTCGACTGCAGCGAGGACCAACGGTCTTCACAGACGCTTCCTCCACGACCTCAACCGCAGCAGCAGTGTGGCAGGCAGGAGAACAATGGCATTGCATCAAAGCGTGTGACCCCACACTGTCGGTGCAACAACTGGAGGCAGCAGCAGTGGTATTGGCGTGCGGACTCTTCCAAGAAGAACACCTCAACATAGTATCGGACTCTATATTCATGGCAAGGCTTTGCCTAGCCATGGCAGGACCAGGAGTGTCGACATCAGCAGCAGCCCTAATGCTAGAAGAAGCACAGTCCTCGCGACAAGGCACCGTGTCAGTCATTCAAATCAACAGCCACAACCCAGTCAAAGGTTACTTCCAGATCGGCAACAACAAAACAGACGCCACAGCAAAAGGCGTATGGATGTTGCAGGAAGCCCGTCAACTACATGAGTCACTCCACATCGGAGCCAAAGCACTGGCGAAGAGATGCGACATCTCGACAGCGGACGCGAAACATGTGGTAGCCACTTGCCCTTACTGCCAGAAGTCACCCCTATGGATATGTGGGGTCAACCCGCGAGGTCTCAAGCCCTCAGAAATCTGGCAGTTGGACTTCACCTTGTGTGAACTGCTGAAGCCCCGAGCGTGGCTTGCAGTAACAGTAGACACTTATAGTGGAATGATCATAGCCACACAGCACCCCAAAACTAACTCCAAGGCCACAATTCAGCACTGGCTGACAGCCATGGCCTGGCTTGGTATCCCCAAACAGATCAAAACTGATAACGGTTCCAATTTCACTTCTAAACCAGTGCAAGAGTTCGCTTCAAAATGGGGCATCACATTAGTGCGAGGTATCCCGTATAACAGTACCAGGCAGGCCATAGTCGAGAGAGCAAACCAGACCCTGAAAACCAAGACAGAAGTGTTGGTGAAAGCAAATGGCTTTGTCAATGCCATTCCCCCAGGAGATCAGGCACGTACACTGGGAACCGGTCTGCTGGCATTGAATCAATTCCCTAGGGGAGATGAAACAAACAGTCTCGTTCAAAAACACTGGGCCACCCGAACGCTAGAGAAGGGCCCGCAGGTCGTATTTAGAAACGAGCTAGGCGAATGGGAACAGGATTGGAGGTTGATGCTCACGGGGCGAGAGTACGCAGCTGTCAAAAAGGACGGCAAAATTAGGTGGTGTCCACTTAAGTCAATTAAGCCAGACCTCCGTAACGAGCAGAATGAGACTGATGAGAGTTGCGTGTTTCTGTTTACAGGACCTGCTCGTGGGACGTCCCCGTGACGCGTACATCCCCATTCCAGAGGAAAGAGACAGACCGCCAAGCCCCCAGGCAGCGCCCGAGAGACCCGCACGGGTGGAACCCAAGCATCAACGGTGTTTCTGTGTGATTTTGCTGTTGGGGCTTGTTGCCAGAGGGCAAGCCAGCCCAGATCACTACCCCCATCGGCCATTCAGGTGGGTCATGCAACACCTTAGTAGTGACAAAGTGCTCAAAGAAATCACCACACCGAACACCCCATCCTTCGTGCTCCGCATCACCAAACTGTTTCCAGGACGACCAAAGGTAGACCCCTATTCCCCACACGCCACACACATGTACATATCCTACTGGTGCCCAGCTTCAAACCCTGGGAAAAGCTACTGCAGCCACCCAGGGTGGGGACATTGTGGGCACTGGGGCTGCAAAACCATTGTCACAGATGCCAGACCGTCGGGGCCTGGGTGGGATCCACAAGAGCCCGACAAATTCTTACAGTTCACCTGGGCACCCATTGGCTGCAAAACACCCATCTTCATACCCGGAAACTTCCATCGATATCACCATAAAATCCCCAAATTTCTGAAATGCACAGACTACAACATGACAGTTTTGCAGCCACATCACCCTAGCTGGGCAACAGGCAGAACGTGGACAGTAGTCCTTCAAGGGTCAAAAGAAAAGGTGAATGTGCGAATTTTCAGGCTCCAACCGTCAGCACCCCGAGCGGTTGGACCCAACAAAGTGATTAAAAGCGTGCCGAAAGGGAGAAACGCGACCCACCCCAAAGCCTTGCCCACAAGGGTCGCTGATATCCCGACCGGCCATGCGGAAGCCTTTCAGATAGACTGTTTAGCCGAGTCAGACTTAGACCCAATCCTCCGTATGTTAGAAGCTACCTTCCTATCCCTGAACGAACCTAACCCTAACCTAACCGAATCCTGCTGGCTTTGTTACGATGTCGAACCTCCCTTTTACGAAGGAGTCGCTTTAAACACTCCCTTCAGTTACTCCACAGCAGATGCACCCAACCAATGTAGATGGGACACCCCCCGCAAAGGAATCACCCTGAGTCAAGTCACAGGCCAGGGCAGATGCTTTGGCAATGCAACCCTAGCTAGGCGGAAAGGCAACGTCTGCACCGAAGTTGTCAAACCCAACAGGAAAAACAATAAGTGGGTAGTCCCATCCGCATCTGGGATGTGGATTTGCCAGCGATCTGGAGTGAGTCCATGTGTGTTCCTTGCCAAATTCGATGACTCTAACGACTTTTGTGTCCAAGTTCTGATTGTTCCTAGGGTCCTGTACCACCCAGATGAAGAAGTGTACCACCTTTTTGAGGAACCCAGCCGGCTCCACAAAAGAGAAATAGTAACAGGTATAACTATCACAATGGTGCTGGGCCTAGGAGCAGCCGGAACGGCCACAGGAGTCTCAGCCTTAGCGACACAGCACCAAGGACTGTCCCAGCTGCAGGCAACAATTGACGAGGACCTGCAGAGGATCGAGAAATCCATCTCCTTTCTAGAGAAGTCAGTCTCCTCACTCTCAGAAGTGGTCTTGCAGAACAGGCGAGGTCTAGACCTCCTTTTCATGCAGCAAGGGGGCCTGTGTGCTGCCTTGAAGGGGGAGTGCTGCTTCTACGCAGACCACATGGGAGTCGTGAGAGACTCCATGGCAGAACTCCGAAACAGACTGGCTCAGAGGCAGAAAGACAGGGAAGCCCAACAGGGTTGGTTTGAGTCTTGGTTCAATCGATCACCATGGCTAACCACCCTAATTTCTACCCTAATAGGTCCATTGGCAATGCTACTTTTAGCTATCACCTTCGGACCATGCCTGCTCAAAAAACTAGTCTCATTCGTTCAGACCCACCTAGAACGGGCCAACATCCTGTTCATAGGCCGGCAACAACTGCTGTGAATTCGACCAGGGAACACTGCCAGTCACAAGATTTTCTACCTAAGTTTACCAAACCCCTTTCTTTGTCAACAACCTCATGCCTCATCTCAGTACCTATGTATATGACTACTTCGTTCATTTGTGAAAAAGGGGGGGGGAGATGTAGTAGATAGGGACAAGCGCTCGGAAAATCTCGCGATGTCACGGAAAGCAGCAGGATTCCTCTCCCCCTAACGCCTAGTGATAAGGGATCACCCAAGAATGTAGACCCCCCTAACATTAGTAACTTTCAACTCCTTATTAACCAATTACAGTAAGGTAAGACTCCCTGACGTAGAGAAAAACCTTCCCGAGTGTAAAACCCGACAAGACGGGACAACAAAGGCCTTTGAACTGTCCACCACGTTGGTGTTAGCGTGTGTTCTTGGCCCGAGCGACCCTGGAGAGTTCGGGTCACCGTGCCGTTTCCTCAGAACCAGGTCGCCTTGCCTTGCCATCAGAAGGCAACAGGTTAAGCCACGAGGTCTAAGCTAAGTTAAATGCTGCTGAGAGTTGTTCTTTTGCTAAGTTGTTAAGTTTGATGTAAGTTATTATATAAGTTACATATTGTTAAGTGTTATTCCTCTGTTAAATTGCTAAGTCATAGGTTTTAGGTTAGCTTAAGTATTGTAAAAGCTGTTCTTTTGCTAAATTGTGAAGTTGAAGGTATCAGTTAAATTTAAGGTATGAGTTAAGTCCTGTTAAATTTGAGCACTGTTAACATTTTGGGCTGTATTCCTTTTATCCTTGCCCTTTGTGTCCTTTTGTCTGTCCCCCTCCCTCCATTTATCCCCTGCCACAGGGACAGTTCTTGGTTCCTTTCTGGTTTGATTGCCCAGATTTTGTTTGGATTTGTTATTGCTTTGTTTCTGTGTCAGGCTCTGGGGTTGATCTCGTGGAACATCCACTGCGGGAGGCTGTGGCGCCGGGGGCAGGGGGACCTGAGGGGACAGGGGACCCTGCTGTGCATGAGCAGGGTTGGACTGCTCTGGGGGGAGCTGTGAGGGAGGCTGGGGCAGAGTGACCTCACAGAGCTCCTGTGATGTCGGACACCATCCTGTGATGTCACAGCCCATTCTGTGATGTCACACAGCCATCTGTGATGTCACATAGCCATCTCTGTGATGTCACCCTATGATGTGAGACATCTGCTCTGTGATGTCACAAAGTCATCCTGTGCTGTCACAGTCTGTTCTGTGATGTCACACCATGCTCTATGATGTCACCACCCCCTCAGTGATGTCACAAAACTCTCTCTGTGATGTCATACTGACACTCTGTAATGTCACCACCCCCTCAGTGATGTCACAAAACTCTCTCTGTGATGTCATACTGACACTCTGTAATGTCACCGCACACATTTTCACCTCACAACCAACTCTATGTTGTAATACAGCCATGCCATGATGTCACAGCCTGCTCTGTGATGTCACAGAATCCCCTCTGTGATGCGGTAGCTGCTCAATGACCTCACACAACAAACTCTGTGATGTCACAGCCCAATCTATGACCTCACACAGCCCACTCTGTGCTGTCACACAGCCCCTTGCTGACATCACAGCTGCTCTATTCCTCTATGACACAGCCCCCTCTGGGACATGCCACAGCCCCGGCAGTGCTGAGCCCCTGTGAGCACTGTTTGTGCCCTGCTAGTGTCCCTGAGGGGCCCTGGCAGTGCCCCAGCCTTGCTGGGCTGTGCACAGGAGCTGCTCCTGGCCAGAGCTGTCTCTCTTCAGCGCTGCCCTTGCCTGGACCTGCCTCTGGGCCAGGAGCCCGACGCCCAGCTCAGCAGCACAGACACAGCAGGGGGACTTTAATGACCCTCTGGGATTTTGGTGCTCTTTGTGTCTGCCCTGGCTAAAGTGCTGCCCAAGTTGGCTCTGTCAGGGCTGTCTTGCAGATGCTGCCCATCCCTGTGCCCTGTGCAGCGCAGGCTGTCCTACGGTGTCCCTGCCCTGCGCCTCTGTCCCTGCAGGCTGTTGGCATCCCCTGGCTGCCCCACCTGGCTGGCCCCTTCCTTTGCTGACAGCTCTGCCTCCTGCCTGCCTCTCCCTGCCCACACAAAGCCTTGAGCTTGATACCAAAAGGGTTAATTCACTTTTTACTGTGCCTGTGAACTTTCAGCAGAGAAACAAAGCATTCAGAGGCTGCTTTCCCAGCAGGAATGGTTGGAAGAGAAGATGAAGACATCTGGCTCAAGATTGAAGTGATAGAAAAAGCAAGGACTGAATCTGGGAACTTGGGGTTTGTTTTATGGAAATGAGTAAATTTTAATATACACATAGTGACCTATGTGTATATTAAATATAAATATGTATATTATAATAAAGTGACCTATATGTATATTAAATATAAATATGTATATTATAATATATCATATGTACTATGGTATATATTAATGTATACCATAGTATATAAGCTATACACTAGTAGAATCATGTGTCCACATAAGGAGTTATCCCCTGCTGGACCTCAAGCCTGAATAAATGATGCTCTCTGAAACACCAAATTAATATTAAGGAGTCCTATTCTGATATTTTGGTCATTTGGTGACAGCAGAGGCTCACAGAACCCAGGATCTAGCTGTGACACTTGGAACCCCATGGAACAAGGGGTCCATTGTGATGCAGTGGAACTCCATGGAAACAAAAGCTCATTGTATCAGAGCAAGGCCTCATGAAACCCAGGAGACCATTGCTGACAGTATGGAAGCTCATGGAACCATGGCGTCACTGTGAGAGTTTGGGGCTGCATGGAACCAATGGTCCATTGTGACACTGCAGAACCTTTTAGAATCGAGGTGATCATGTTAGGCTATAGAACCTCATGGAACAAAGGATCCATGGTGACACTGTGGAGCTCAGACCATTGTTAAGTGTGAAAGCTTATGGAACCAAGGGTCCATTGTGGCTCTGTAGGGCTTCATGGAACCAAGGAGACAATTTTGACACTGTGAGGCCTCATGGAACCACCTGCCACTGTGACACAGTGGGGCCACATTGAGCCAAGAGGCCATTGAGACACTGAGGAACCGCATGGAACCAAAATCTCTTGTGATGCAGTGGAACCTCATGGAACCAAAGGTCCATTGTTACACTGTGGAGCCCTGTGGATCCAATGGGACCATATTGACACTGTGGTGCTCCATGGAATCAAGGATTCATGGAACCAAGGAAACCATTGTGACAGTAGAGGGCTCCATAGATCAAAGGATTCATGGAACAATGTGGGACTCATTGAACCAAAGGATCATTGTGACATTGCAGGGCCTCATTGAATACTGGAGACCATTATGACACCTCAAGGTCTCATTGAACCAAGGGGCTCTGCAGGACCTTGTGGAACCAAGGACACCCTTCTGACACTGCAGGGTCCCACTGAACCAAGGGTCCACTGTGACACTGCTGTACCAAGGAGACTCCTGTGACACGGTGAGGCCTTATGGAAGCAAAGGGCCATTGTGACACTATGGGGCCCCATGGAAACAAGGGGCCAGTGTGACAGAGCTGGATCCAATTTGACACCGCCATTGTGACACTGTGGGGCCTTAGGGATTCAACAAACAGTAACAGGTCTGCTTGGCTTGGCCTGACTGGCTCAGCTGACCTCAGCATGCTTGGGTCACTGTTCTCATGTGTCCCTGAAACACTGAGGCTCTGGGCTTTCCCTTGTATTGAAAACAACCATCTCTCCTGCCCAGGTACCCATGGCCAAAATTGGTACTTCTCCAAAATTTCCTTCATGCAAGGTTTTCTCCCAGACAAAATCTGCCAGGACAGACAGGCCTGGCTTAATTTGGCCTCTGGTGGTCGCCTCCAATCTGCCCTGGAAACACTGGGGCTCTGTCCTTTCCTTCCTGAGGGAAAGAACTGGCCTTCTCATCCAGGTGCTCATGGGCTGAAATTGGGATTCTTCCTCTAAAATCCCGTATACCTGAGATACAGAATATTTATATCTGAGATACAAGATATTTATTCTGTTGCTCCCAGATGAAAGCTGCCAGGACAGACAGATCTGTCTGGCCTTGGCCTCTAGTGGCTGCTGTTTATCAGCTCCTGGAAGACTGGGGCTCCATGCTTTCCTTCCTTCATGTGGAACTATGATGACACTTTAGGGCCTCATGGGTCCAAGGGACCATTGTGACACTGTGGGCCCTCGTGAAACCAAGGACACCATTGTGGCTCTGTTTGGCCGCATGGTCCCTAGGGGCCAGTGTGAAGCAGCAGGGCTTTGTGGAACCAAGAGGCCATTGCTGCATTTCAGGGCCTTGTGGAGCCAAAGGGCCCCTGTGGTCTTGCAGGGCCTCATGGAAGCACAGGGACATTGTGACACTTCACAAACAAGGAGAGCATTGTGACACTGCAGAGTGCCACGTAACCAAGACAACATGGAACAGATCTGGTTGGCTTGGCCTGCCCGGGGCCACTTGACAGGTCCAGCTGATCTTGGAATGTTGAGGGTTGCCTCTCATCAGCCCCTGGAGAACTGAGGCTCCATATTTTCCTTCCTATGAAAAAGAACCATCCCTCTTTCCAGGTGCCCACAGCCAAAACTGATACGCCCCCTGAAAAATTCCCTATATGCAAGGGTTGTCCCAGACAAAAGCTGCCAGGACAGAGAGCTCTGGCTGGCCTTAGCCTCTGGTGCTCACCTCTCATCTCAAGGATGCCCTGAGGAAAGTATTTGAACAGGCTTGACTGCTGGGACATCAATGAATTTCACACTCTTAGATGCTCTTTTGATCATACGTGTCTTTATTTCTCATTGTGTATTACACCAGAAATATTATTTTCAGCTAAAAAATATTCTTACTACTTTACCAGAGTTATCTGACACAAAACAACCCCTCTGCATATGGATCCTGGTCGCCTTTATAAGCAAACACAAGAAAAAATCCAGCAGGAATTATTTGTCCCTGTTCCCATCTATCACATCTCCTCTGGAGCTGGAGGTGCAGCCCAGCACTTGGGAGGGCTCAGGAGGTCAAAAGCTCAGCTCCCACCCAGAGAACTTGCAGACCCAGAGGTGCTTTCCTTGGCCCCTGCATGCTCAGCCAGGCTGAGATGGACACTGATGGTTTCTGGGCCAGGGTCTCGGAGCCCAGCCCAGCTCCCTGCAAGCTCTGCCAGCTGCCCTGAGCTCTGGGCAGCACCAAGGGCCTCTCCCCAGCCCAGCCCAGCCAGCTCTGGCCCCACAGCTCTGCTCAGGCCAGGCTGCTCTGGGCACTGCCCCATGGCCTCAGCCTCTGGCAAGGGCACAGCAGCAGCTGCAGCTGCTACAGGACTCAGCCCCAGCCATGGGGGAAGGTGCTTAGCCAAGGCCAAAGAAGGCTCCCTGGCTGCCCTGCAATGTCACAATGAACTTTTGGTTCCATGAGTCCTACATTATTCTAAGAATCCTTAGTTCCATGGGGGCCTGTAGTGTCACAATTTTCTCCTTGGTTTCAGGGTGCTACAAAGTGCCACAATTGCCCTTTGACCCAAGGTCACTATGTGACTTTGTCATCACATAGTGTCACAATGGACTCCTTGGTTCCATGAGGTCTTTTAGTGTCACAGTGGACTCCTTGGTTCCATGGAGATACAAAATGCCACAATGGCCCTTTGGCTTCACAAGGTCTCAAAGTGTAAAAATGGCCTCCATGGTTTCCCAAGGCCGTGCTGTTTCACAATGGACCTATGACTCCATGATGCCCCAGAATGTCACAATGGCCTCCTTGGTTCTGCACTTTAAGAATGCCCCCTTGGTCCCTTGGAGTCCCACAGTGACACTATTGTGCCCTTAGTTCCATGAGGCCCTGCAATGCCAGAATGGTCCTTTGGTTCCACATGGCCCCATGTGTCACAATGATCTCCTTGGTTCCATGATGTCCTGTAGCACAGCGATGGCCTCCTTGGTTCCACGGTGTCAGAATGGCCCCTTTGTTCCATGAAGCCCCACAGTGTCACTGTGGTCCCCTTGATTCCATGAGGTTCTGCTGTGCAACAATGCTCCCTTGGTTACAATGGGTTCTGAAGGGTCATAATGGTCTCTGTGGTTCCATGAAGCCCTGCAATATCCCAATGGACCCTTGGTTCCAAGGTGGCCCACAGTGTCACAAGGCTGCCTTTGTTCGATGAGGCCCTTCAGTGCTGTAGTGGCCCCTTGGTTCCATGAGGCAAAGCAGAATCGGAATGGCGCCTTGGTTCCGTGGAGCACCACAGTGTCACCATGGTCCCATTGGCTCCCCAGGGCTCCACAGTGTAACAATGGACCTTTGGTTCCATGAGGTTCCACTTCATCACCATAGACTTTGGTTCCATGAGGTTCCTTGGTGTCTCAATGGCCCCTTGGCCCTGCTGTCTCACAGTGGCAGGTGGTTCCATGAGGCTCCACATGTCCAAATGCTCTCCTTGGTTCTGTGTAACCCTACAGAGCCACAATGGACCCTTGGTTCCATGAAGCCCTACTGTGTCACAATCAAAATTTGGTTCCATAAGTTTCTACTCTGTCAACAAAGTCTGAGTCCTGCAGTATCACCATGGATCCTTTGTTCCATGAGGTTCTATAGAATAACATGACCACCTTGATTCCAGAAGGTTCTGCAGTGTCACAATGGACCATTGGTTCCATGCAGCCCCAAACTCTCACAGTGACGCCATGGTTCCACGAGCTTCCATACTGTCAGCAATGGTCTCCTGGGTTTCATGAGGCCTTGCTCTGATACAATGAGCTTTTGTTTCCATGGAGTTCCACTGCATCACAATGGACCCCTTGTTCCATGGGGTTCCAAGTGTCACAGCTAGATCCTGGGTTCTGTGAGCCTCTGCTGTCACCAAATGACCAAAATATCAGAATAGGACTCCTTAATATTAATTTGGTGTTTCAGAGAGCATCATTTATTCAGGCCTGAGGTGCAGTGGGTGATAACTACTTACATGGAGACGTGATTCTACCAGTGTATCACTTATATACAGTCACTATGTGCATATTAAAATTTACCCATTTCCATAAAACCCACTCTAAGTTCCCAGATTCAGTCCTTGCTTTTTCTATCACTGCCTTTTTGAGCCAGATGTCTTCATCTTCTCTTCCAACCATTCCTGCTGGGAAAGCAGCCTCTGAATGCTTTGTTTCTCTGCTGAAAGTTCACAGGCACAGTAAAAAGTGAATTAACCCTTTTGGTATCAAGCTCAAGGCTTTGTGTGGGCAGGGAGAGGCAGGCAGGAGGCAGAGCTGTCAGCAAAGGAAGGGCCCAGCCAGGTAGGGCAGCCAGGGGATGCCGACAGCCTGCAGGGACAGAGGCGCAGGTTTCCTCAGCACCGGAGACATCTTTTTCTTGCTTGTCCCCACCTGTCATCACTGTCACCAGTGTTCTACTCTATCTGGAACCTGGGGACACTTTCTCAGTCGTGTCCTTCAATGGGACCCATTAACCCTTCAAGAAAACTTCAGTGTTTCAATCACTTTTTGAGTTCTTGAGAAATTTTTTGGACACTCTGAGAGACAGAGTCTGATGCAAAGAGCACCAAAGCCCCAGAGGATCATTAAAGTCCTTGTGCTGTGTCTGTACTGCTGAGCTGGGCCGAGCTCCTGGCCCAGAGGCAGGTCCTGGCAACGGCAGCGCTGCAGAGAGACAGCTCTGGCCAGGAGCAGCTCCTGTGCACAGCCCAGCAAGGCTGGGGCACTGCCAGGGCCCCTCAGGGACACCAGCAGGGTACAGACAGAGCTCACAGGGGCTCAGCACTGTCAGGGGCTGTGGCATGTCCCAGAGGGGCTGTGTCAAAGCAGCACCTCTGTGGCTGTGTCATAGAAGCACAGAGCAGGTGTGATGTCAGCAAGGGGCTGTGTGACAGCAGAGAGTTTGTTGTGTGAGGTCATTGAGCAGCTACAGCATCACAGAGGGGATTCTGTGACATCACAGAGCAGGCTGTGACATCATGACATGGCTGTATTACAACATAGACCAGCCTGTGAGGTGAAAGTGTGTGCTGTGACATTGCAGAGTGTCAGTATGACATCACAGAGAGGGTTTTGTGACATCACTGAGGGGGTTGTGACATCACACAGTTCACTCTGCCATCATAGAGGGTGGCTGTGTGACAACAGAGAGTGGGTTTTGACATCACTGGGTGGCTGTGTAATAACACAGAGCAGGCTGTGACGTCACAGAAAAGACTGTGACATCACATGGTGACTTTTTGACATCAGAGCATTTTCTGTGACATCACAGTGCAGCTGCATGACATTCCAGGGTGACATCCCACATTTGGTTCTGTTGCATCTCAAGGGTGCTGTGTGACATCCCAGAGTGGGCTGTGATATCACAGGTGGCTGTGTGACAACATAGGGGGTTGTGTGACATCATAGGGGGGCTGTGTGGCATAACAGGGACACTGTGACATCATGGGGGGGGGGCTTTCACATCACAGAGATGGCTGTGTGACATCACAGGGGCAGTGTGACATCACAGGATGCTCTGTGATATCACAGGGGTTGTGTGACATCACAGGGGCTGTGTGAGATCACTGGGGAGATCACTCTGCCCCGGCCCCCCTCACAGTTCCCCCCAGAGCAGTCCAACCCTGCTCGTGCACAGTGGGGTCCCCTGTCCCCCCAGGTCCCCCTGTCCATGGCCCTGCAGCCTCCCCCAGAGGATGTTCCACGAGATCGACCCCAGAGCCTGACACGGGGACTGGGGGCCGGGGCCCTGAGGGTGGCACAAGGGGACAGGGAACCCCCGGCAGCGTCCCCGCGTCCCTCAGGGCCAGAGCCTAGGCCAGGGCTCCTTCACCCTGTTACAAACGAGGCCTTGAGAGCGCTGAAAAAATCCCCAGCAAGGGAGCAGCAAAACCCAGATTTAATATTCAGGGACAGCAGCACAAAGTTCCTTGGCAAGAGTCACTCTGCTTCTGACTGGACACTTCAGGCACACCAAGGAAACAAAGCAACAACAAAACCAAACAGAATCCAGGCAATCAAACCAGAAATTAACCCAGAACTGTCCCTCTGTGTGTGTGTGACACAAGAACACTGAGGGCAAGGATAAAAGTAATATGGCCTAAAAGCTTAACAGAGCTAAAATTTAACAGGACTGAACTTACAACTTAACCTTAACTGATACCTTAAACCTCACAATTTACCAAAAGAACAGCACTTAACAGTATTTAACTTTACTTATAATCTATGACTTTGCTATTTAACAGAGGAATAACGTTTAATTATATTCAACTTAGCTTATAACTTCTATTAAATAAAACAATTTAGCAAAATAACAGCTCTCAGCAGCATTTAACTTCACTTCGACCGTCGTGACTTAAACTTCACTTACAGGCCTGACTGACTCAGCTATCCAAGGCACTCCAACCCCTCAGAGAGCAGCATTTCTGCCACATTTCCCCAGCACAGGCACTCCTGTGTGCGCACAGACACAAAGAGTCAGTGCAAGGCACCTGTGAGAAATTCCCCTGAGGGCAGGAAATGCTCCCTGTGGATACTTTGGCATCTCCCCAGTGGGTGAAGGGTTGAGCCTGGAGGAGTCGGGGAATCGGCCCAGGCTCCGTCGTTGTTCAGGATCCCCGAGTGCAGCAAACAGGAGAGTTCCCGGCTGGGAGAGGCCCCACTCAGAGGGAGTTGCTGGCCCAGGAGAGCTCCAAGGGCTCCTTTTGGAGCGCTGTTTGCAGGGCCCCAAGAGAGGGGCTTCAGTCCCAGCAATGGTCCATCCTGGCCGCACTTGGCATCAACAGCTTTCTTTGGCAGTGTGAGAACAGGGATGTTGTCCCACTGAGGGAACAAAAACAGTTCCCAGAGCTGCTTCTACAGAAAGCAGGAGCTGGTTGGGCAGCAGCAGTGCCTGGAGCAGACAGTGTTTGTGATGAGCTGCAGAGGAGCTGAGCCCAGGGGCTGTTGGCCAAGGCCCAGGCCCAAGGAGCATTTCTCAGCTGGCAGGGTGGCCTGAGAAGGGGAGGGGGGAATGCAGCAGAACAGGACCATGGAACCAAAGGGACCATTGTGACACTGTGGGGCCCTGTGAGACCAAGGGATCATTGTGACACTGTGGGGTCCTGTGAGACCAAGGGACCATTGTGACACTGTGGGGCCCTGTGAGACCAAGGGACCAGTATGACACTGTGGGGCCCTGTGAGACCAAGGGACCATTGTGAAACTGTGGAGCCCTGTGACACCAAGGGACCACTGTGACACTGTGGGGCCTCATGGAATCATGGAGAGCACTGTGACATTGCTGGGCCTAATGGAACCAAGGGGACTGTGCTGACGCTGTGTGGCTCCATGGAATGTAGGGATCATTGTGACACTGAGAGGCCCCATCAAACCAAATGTTCATTGTGCCACCGTGGGGCCTCATGGAACTGTGGAGACCATTGTGACACTTTGGGGTGTCATGGAACCAAGGGGTCATTGTGACACTGTGAGACCCCATGCATCCAAAAGTCCACTGTGATGTTGCAAGGCCTCATGGAACCATGCAGACACCATTAAGAGACTTCATGGCCTCAAGGAACCAAGGGGCCATTGTGACACTGAGGGCACTCATGGATTCATGGAGACCATTGTGACACTATTATGCTTCATGGAATAAGAAAAGCATTGTGACACTACGGGCCTCATGGAATAAGCAAAGCATTGTGACACTGTGGGCCACCATGGAACCAAGAGGACCATTGTGATACTGTGGGGTGTCATGAAATCAAGAGGCCTTTGTGACACTGCAGGGCTGCATGGAACTCAAGGTCCATTGTGACATTGCAGGGCCTCGTGTCATCAGTGGTCCTTTGTGACACTGGGCAACCAAAGGAGACCATTGTGACACTGCAGGGATGCATGGAACCAAGGGGCCGTGGTGACTGTGGAACCCCATTGAACCAAGGGTTCATTATGACGCTGCAGGGCTGCATGGAACCAAAGCTTTAGGGTGACACAGAGGGGCCTCCTGTCATCAATGGTCCATTGTGACACTGTGGAGCCAAAGGAGACCATTGTGATACCACAAACCCCCAAGGTCTAAAGGTCCATTGTGACATTGCAGGATCATGGAACAGAAGAGTCACGTGACATTGTGGGGCCTGTGGAACCACAGAGACCATTGTGACACTGCAAGGCCTCATGGAATCATTGGGACCATTGTGACACTGCAGAGCCTTCTGGAACCTTGGGGCCATTTTGATATTGTGCGACTCCATTGAACCAAGGGTCCATTATGACACTGCTGGACCCCATGGAATCAAGGCACCATTGTGACATTATGGGGCTTCTTAAAACCAAGGGGACACAGAGCATGTCTGACTGGTTTGGCCTCCCATAAACTGCCTGAGTGGTCCAACTGACCTTGGCATGTTGAGGGTTGCTTCTCATCTTCTGATGAAACACTGGGGCTCTGTGCTTTCCTTCCCTATGAGAAAGAACTGTCCTTCTCCTGCGGGCACCCATGACCAGAACTGGGATTTCACCAAATTTCCTTATATCCAGGCATTGTTCCCACAGCAATATTGCCAGGACAAGTCTGTCTGGCAGTGGTTTCACAAGGGTCACCTCTCATCTGGCCCCAAAACCCTGGCGAAGGCTTTGTGCTTTCCTTCTTATGGATAGGAACTGTCCTTCTTGGCCAGGTGCCCATGGCCAAATTTGGGTTCCACCAACATTGCCTACTGTGACAGACCGGGGGAGATTGTTGGCTCAAAATATTTTCTGTGGGGGAAGAAGATGCAGGTCCAGCCTTGCCCTGCCCTGGAACCCCAGCCCTGCCCTGCCCTCGAACCCCAATGCCCCCAGAGCCTCTATCCCAGCCCAGCAGGGTCTGCCAGTCCCTGGCACAGCACAGGCAATGCTCCACAGCCACCTCTGCAGCCCCCAGCCCAGCTCCTGAGGGACCAAATGCCCAAGTCCCACCTGGGGGAAGGGCCCAGGAAAACCAAGGGGTATTGAAGGCTGACCACAAGGCAAGCACACATCTTGACCCTACCTCCTCTTGGAATTTCCATCTGAACAACACTAGAATCCGGGTGTGGGCACTTCTCTGTATCTTATTTGTCATTCTCTCTTTGTGTATCTACTTCTTCTATTTCTGTCTACTTGCAAATTTTGATTAACTTAAAATTGAATGGGCTTACAGTTAGTGAAGTTGAATGGCCCAAGTTAATGCTTTGAGAAGTGTTTGTTTTTGATTGACTGTCATATATAACCTTTTGCCAAAGTTTCTCTGATTTTCTAAATTTCTCAGTAAAGGCTGTTTTGTTGTTTTGAGCTCCTGAGAATCTCTTGTAGGCATTTCCCCAGTACATCCAACTCAGAAGACACAAATAATTGTAATTCCTTTTAAATGTCTCATTGAGAGAATTGTTTGGGGGATGGGAGTCAGGGCCTGTCTGTCCTGCTTGGCACAGCCCAGGCAGGGCTTTCCCAGCCACATTCCACACTCCATTTCCCAGCTGGAACCCCTGGTGCCTCTGAGTTGTGCTGCCCCAGCCCCAGGGACGCTCTCCTTGTCTGCCCATTCTCCCACGGTCTCTGGGCAGGGATGGCCTCAGTAGGGGCTGCTGACATCCTCAGCAACTTGGAGGCTGCTGCTGAATTTTCCTGCTCCAGAGGCTTGAAGTGTATTCAATCTGAATAGATCATATTTAAAAAGACAGTGAGAAAACATTTTTAGGTCCTGCTTAGATTTTTCTTCCTGGTAATACATGGATATATGCAGTCTCCAATTGACACTGCTTCCAAGTACCTCCTCATGCAGTTTGAATAGATATGAAAATCAAGACCCTTCATGGCTGACAATCACTCCGACTCTGTCCCTACCCCAACCCCACCATTTCCCCCATCCAAGCCCTGGCACTCAGAGCAGCCTTGTGCAAATCTGAGCTTGCTCCAGCCCAGGCTGCACCTGCAACTTTCCGCTCCTTGGCTCCAACTCCCACCTTCTTTCCTTGGAGAAGGAGCTGCCCAAGACACAGAGGGATGTTCGTTTATTGTCAGCCAACAAGGCACAGCTTCATTAAATGCAAAAGTCAATCTTCTCCCAGGCTCTGCCCTGCACTTGATCCCCAAAACCTGTCCTGTTTCTTTCATCCGTCCTTTACCAGGGACTTTGTGGGACAAGGGAGCTCTGCTCTGGCTATGGAGGAAGTTCCAAGTCCAGCCAATGGAGTGGGAATCACATGTCATCAGATTTCTGCAATTTGAGGGACCAGGAACTGGTGAGACTCAGAGGCACAGAATGATTTTTCTTTGTGGCACACATAAAAAATGTGAACATGATAAATTTTAATAATAATCAAAACACTTCTCTGAGCTCCTTGTGACATCCCAGCAACATCTGACGTGTCCACCATCCATAAGAGATTGCCATACAGGAAGGATTTTAGACACAGACATAAAAAGAGGTGTGTGGAGAGTTAGGGATCTGTGTGCGGAAGAAATCGGGCTGTACGGTCAGTCAGGACATCCCTCCCCCTGCAGTCAGACCTTTGCTCCATACCTGGCTGCACCCAGCCGGACGTGAGCAGAAGCAAATGAGACTGACTGCCCAAGATATAAAAACCCTTGTGACCCCTCAATAAACGCCATTTGCTGTCCACCACGTTGGTGTCAGGAGTATGTGGACCGAGTGACCCTGGGGTTAGGGCCACCATGCCGGACTAAGAACCAGGTCGGCACGCCTTGAGAAGGCAACATCTGGTGCCAAAACCCAGGACACGATCACCGCCCAGGGTTTGGGAATCGCCTGGACGAGGGACCGGCGGCTGCACAGCTGGCCTTGTGCAGCGGGGGGGACGTCCCCGGACCAGCAAGGAGCATGGAGGCTATCACGAAGGTCGTAAGTCAGATCCACGCGCAGTGGGGTATCAAGTGTAAGCTTAAGGATTTTATTTTCACAGTGCCGAGACTGATAAAGCTAAGGGCTATAGAAAGAGCTCGGTAGAAATTCTCCATCCGGAGATATGGGATAATTGCACGAAGGCTCTGGCCGAGGAAACCATGTCCTCAGGCTCAGGGAAAGCCCTCAAATTGTGGGGCAGAGTTATCCAAGCTCTGCAAAAAGCTCGGCAAGAACAAGAAACCTGGAAAGCCACGCGAACTTGTTTATTAGCCACGCCGCAGTTGGGGGTAGGGGCAGCGATGCAAACCATGGAGGACTTTGACCCGGTCGGGCGCGTGGAGGCGCGAATGCCAGAACCCCCTCAGCGACCGAACTCACCATTGGAGGGGGGGGAGCGTGCGTGGAGGTTTTTGGAAGGGGCTAGCAGAGGAGGCGTGGAATGCTGCTATAATATCGGACCCCTAAGCGGTTGATAAAAAGGCACCCCAGCCATATGCGTTTGAAAATGGCGCCGGAGCGCATGACCAGGGCTGGAATGATGACACGGGGGATGGAAATGCAGAAGGCTCACTGAACAGCGAAAGCATGGGCTAGCGGGGAGGAGGGGCAGCCCCCGAGAAGGAGCCTAAGACCAATCAAAGCGCTCATTTTAAATTAGGTCCTTATAGGGCAAGAACCTCCCCCAGCAGGAGGCGGGGGGAGCCCAGAGGGAGGGAACGGCCCAACCCCCGCAAGAAGGGGCGGGGTTGGAGCCAGAGAAAATGGCTGAGCAGCCCAGAATTGTCCGGCCAGTTGACTTCTGGCTCAGACTCTGACTCGAGCTGGGACGGGCTCGAAAGGTGCTCGGAGGACAATTCCGACACCGACTTGGGCTTTAACAAAAAGGGAGCAGCGGCATACAAGATCACTAGCTGCAGCGCTCCTGCGTGGGTTAAGGGGATATCAGAGAAAGATCGAACCCCGCTTACAGACTGGCCGAAAAAAAAATGGCTTGCGCAGAGTGGGCTCCGTCTGCCACACTGATGTTCCCGGTCAGTGTAGGGGGGCAGGCGGAAATCAAAGAACCTACTCCCTGGTAAACCCGAAAGACGTGCAGGCAATTGTTAAAGCGGTTGCAGACAGGGGGATTAATTCTGCCATGGTTTCCACACTCATTGACAGTGTTTTTGGAGGCAATGATATGCTTCCCTTTGATATCAAATAGACTCGCAGGCTGATTTTCCATGGGGCAGGGATGATCGTTTTTAAACAGGAATGGGAGGACACTTGTGTAAAGCAGCTAGCCTTAGTAACAGGGGCAGACCATCCACTGCACGGCTCCAGCATACAGAGGCTAATGGGCACAGACCCCACTATGATCACCCCCCCCAGGCGCAGGCTGACGGCCTGCAGGCCCATGAGGTTATGACAACAACCCGTGCTGCCCGAGAAGCCATCGGTGTTGCTTCCAAAGTAATAGCCAGACCATCGCCATGGTCCACTATAAAACAGGGTGAGAGTGAGAGCTTCACTCAGTTTGTGGACCGCCTTCAGGCAGCATTAGATTCCTCTGCATTACCCTCAGAGGCGAAGGGTCCTGTGCTAGCAGACTGCCTACGCCAGCAATGCAACTCAGCCACCAAGGACATTTTAAGATCACTGCCACCTGGGTCCAATGTTGCTGCCATGATCAGACACGTTGCAAAGGAAGAACACCTAGCTCCCATCCAAGCAGCAGTTTGCACCACAATAACCAGTGTGACGGCATGCTTTAAGTGTGGCCAGGCAGGCCACTTGGCAGTAAACTGCCCCCAGTCAGGACGCCCACCAGCAGCTGCTCCACCACGCCAGGGGAGACTTAGGGGACCATGCTGGGCATGTGGAAGGAAGGGGCATTTAGCTAAGGAATGCAGATCCAGGCCTCAGGGAAACAGGAGAGGGAGGGGGCAGCTGAGCCGTACCCAGCCTCCTCCCACCTGGAACATGAAGCGGCCCAGCTACAGCAACCCTCAATGGGGCACAGGGCTTCCATGCCCACTACCCCCTCAAGAAATGACCAACTTCGTTGCTCAATCAATGGCTCAATCAAACCCATCTGCACCTCAGGAATACCAAGAACAGCTCCCTGGGGGCGAGGCCCCTGGGTGGCTTTGGCCATGAAAGCATGGGAACGAGACCCATGGGTGGCCTTCGCCACAAATGTGGGCAAGCACCCACTGATCGTGTGGGCAGTGTGTCGTCTCCACAACAGTTCCGACGACTCAGCCATCTGCCTTCCCTTTTGGGTGGACACAGGATCAGATGTCACCATCATCCCAGAAATACACTGGCCTCTACCATGGAAGCTAGAAGAAGCCCCCATGGTGGGCAGAGTTGGAGGGCTGTCCCGAGTCCACAAAAGCACCCAACCAGTAGCAATAACCCTCTGCACTGAGAGAGGACCAGGAAGAACTATCACCCTCACTACATATGTTATGTCGGATTGCCCACCCTTGTTGGGGAGGGATGCCCTAGCCCTGCTGGATGTTAGGGTGACAAATTTATTCTAAGGGCCACTGTCGCATACCCACCACTGCCCATCAAGCTAACTTGGAAATCAGTTGATCCGGTGTGGATCGAGCAGTGGCCCTTGTCCAAGCCTCGAATGACTGCTCTCCTTGAACTAGTTGGCCGTGAGTTACACAAGAATCATATAGAACCCTCCACGAGCCCATGGAACACCCCGATCTTCGTAATACCTAAACGGTCTGGTGAAGACTTTCGTCTCCTGCATGACCTGTGGGAAGTGAACAAGAGAATCCAGCCTATGGGCCCTGTACAAACTTTGCTGCCCATGAACTCGATGATACTGAGAGGACAACCCTGTGCAGCGCTCGACATCAAAGACTGCTTCTTTTCTATTCCCCTGCACGAAGACGACATGGAGCGGTTCGCCTTTTCCATCATCTTTCCGAACAGCCAGTGGCCCAACTTACGCTTCCAGTGGAAAATGTTACCCCAAGGAATGATCAACTCCCCTACCATCTGCCAGATCACAGTAGACCAAGCGCTAGCATCAGTCCAGCAGAGCAATCCGACTGTGACCATCATGCAGTACATGGACGACATCCTGATCGCCGCACCATCAACAAGACGAGTAGACCAGCTGGTATCAACCATCTCAGAGACCTTAAAGACAAATGGCTTCAAGATAGCGAGTGTGAAAATAAAAAAGGGACCGTGTGTGACCTTCCTAGGAGTGGGAATCACAAGCTCCTACATAACTCCTCCCCAGATGAAATTCCACCGAGACATCAAGATGCTCCACGACATGCAGCAGCTGGTAGGGTCCTTACAGTGGCTCCGCAACATCGTCCTGATTCCTCTTGAGGTCATGGACCCTCTAAATGACCTCTTGAAAGGAAAGAACCCATGGGAGCAGAAAACCCTGACACCGGAAGCGATAAGCTCGCTCAACTTCATCGAACGTCAGATGTCAGTGAGCATGCTCACCAGATGGGATTCAAGTGCACAAGTCGATCTGTATGTCCACTTTACAAAAAAGGGGGGAGTGGGAGCCTTAGCCCAAGGACCCCCCGACAAAGTCCAACCGATACTATGGGTGGTCTTGGGGAAACCGTCACATGCCTTTTCCCCGGGAGTCGAGTGCCTCAGCAGCCTCATCATGAAAGGCAGGAAACTCGCCCTAAGACATCTGGGCATCGAACCTTCCAAGATATACTTGCCCTTCCCCAAACAGCTCTGCGTGCAGTCAACAACAATATCTGAATATCTAGCCATGGCCCTTGCAGGCTTTGGAGGAGAGATTCGCTACGCGGCAAAACCCCCTTGGACTTGGCTGCTCACGGTCATCGATATCGACCTCCCACCAAAGATAATCGACCGACCGCAGGCAGGACCAACCATCTTCACGGACACATCATTGCTGACCTCCACCGCAGCAGCAGTATGGCAGTCAGGAGAACAGTGGCAATGTGTCAAGACAACTGACCCCACGCTTTCAGTCCAACAGCTTGAAGCAGCAGCCGTAGTGCTAGCGTGTGGACTGTTCCCAGAAGAACACCTTAACATTGTGACTGACTCCATATTTGTGGCCAAGCTCTGCCTAGCCATGTCTGGACCAGGTGTGTCAGTGTCCACAGTGGCAATGATGCTGGAGAAAGCACTCTATTCATGGAAAGGCACCATATCAGTCATCCACGTCAACAGCCATGACCCGATCAAAGGATTCTACCAAATCGGCAACGACAAGGCTGACGCTGCCGTAAAAGGCGTATGGACACTGAAAGAAGCTCGTCAGTTGCAAGAATCCCTTCACATCGGAGCTAAAGCACTTGCGAAAAAGTGCAGGATTTCTACCGCAGACACAAAGCACGTTGTTGCCACATGCCCCGACTGCCAGAAGTCACTTCTGTGGTCAAGTGGCATCAACCCCAGAAGCCTCAAAGCCTCAGAAATATGGCAAACAGACTTTACACAAAGCCAGCTGTTGAGACCCCGAGCGTGGCTTGCAGTTACCGTAGATATGTACAGCAGTATGATTGTGGCCACACAGCATCCCAAGACTGATTGCAAAGTGACCATCCAATATTGGCTAACAGCCATGGCATGGCTTGGAGTTCCAAAACAAATCAAAACAGACAACTGCACAAGTTTCATCTCAAAGACGGTCCAAGCATTCGTCTCGAAATGGAACATCGCCTTGGTACATGGCATCCCATACAACAGCACCGGACAAGCCATCGTCGAAAGAGCAAACCAGACTCTGAAAACTAAACTGGAAGTACTAGCAAAGACAAAAGGCTTCACCAATACCATTCCCCCGAGTGACCAGGCGCGCATACTAGCAACTGCGCTGCTAGCGTTAAATCAATTCCCTAGGGGGGATGAAACAAACAATCCAGTGGCCCAGAGACACTGGGCCGCTCGAGCACTAGAGAAAGGCCCACGGGTTGTGATCAAAAATGAACTTGGGGAGTGGGAACAAGGTTGGAGACTAGTGCTCACGGGGCGGGGGTATTCAGCCATTAAAAAAGATGGGGACATTAAATGGTGTCCACTCAAATCTATTAAACCAGACCTTCAGAGTGAGACTCATGAGAATTGTGAGACTTTGTTTGCAGGACTGGATCATCGGACGCCCCCGCAACCCATACGCCCCACTACCAGGAAAGAGAGAGAGACCACCGAGCAAACCGACATCACCTGAGAAGGTCACACCATCAAAATAAAAGCAGCAACGGTATCTCTGTGTGATCTTGTTTCTAGGGTTAGCAGGCAGAGGACAGGCAAGCACAAAACATTACCCTCACCAGCCATTCAGAGTCCTGTATCGCCAGGAAGAAGAGGTGTACTGCTTGTTCGAGGAACCCAACCGGCTCCACAAACGAGAAGTGATAACAGGCATCACCATCACAATGCTCCTCGGTTTAGGAGCTACTGGCGCTGCCACAGGCATCTCGGCCCTTGCAACACAACATCAAGGACTGGCACAACTGCAGATGACTGTCGACGAGGACTTGCAAAGGATCGAGAAATCCATCTCTTCCCTAGAAAAATCCCTTTCCTCGCTCTCAGAGGTTGTCCTCCAAAACAGGCGAGGACTGGACCTTTTGTTCATGCAGCAAGGAGGCCTGCGTGCCGCCTTGAAACAGGAATGCTGCTTTTATGCGGACCACACCGGAGTCGTTAGAGACTCCATGGCCGAACTGAGGAACCGACTAAACCTAAGAAAAATGGACAGAGAAGCTCAACAGGGCTGGTTCAAGTCGTGGTTCTACCAGTCCCCATTGCTTACCACCCTGATTTCTACCCTAATAGGCCCACTCACTATAATCTTACTAACCCTAATCTTTGGGCCTTGCATATTAAACAAACTGGTGCTATTCGTTAAAAAGGGATTAGAAACGGTTAACATTATGTTTGTCGAGCGCCGACAATTACTTTAAGGCGTGCCAGTTACTAACACACTTACAATTTTATACTAATTTTACTAGCCTATGAAATTTTGTAACCTCTACATTTTATAATTTTATATGATTTTTACTAATCATGAGGGAGGGGGGAAATGTGGAGAGTTAGGGACATGCGTGCGGAAGAAATTGGGCTGTACGGTCAGTCAGGACATCTACCCCCCCTGCAGTCAGACCTTTGCTCCATACCTGGCTGCACCCAGCAGGATGTGAGCAGAAGGAAATGACACTGACTGCCCAAGCTATAAAAACCCTTGTGACCCCTCAATAAACGCCATTTGCTGTCCACCACATTGGTGTCAGGAGCATATGGACCGAGTGACCCTGGGGTTAGGGCCACCGTGCCGGACTAAGAACCAGGTTGGCACGCCTTGAGAAGGCAACAGAGCTGATATAGAAAATAAAACTAAAACTAAGATGCTGACTATGGAGTTATTTAATCTTCTGAAAAAATGGGCAACTCCCTGAAGCTCAAAGCATGAAGCCACTCAAGGGAGATGCATTGGAATGACCAGAGAATAGCTGCAGGAGGAAATCTGGAAGCAGCAGGAAGGACATAGATCGAGCTGATCCCAATGAAGACACATCCTTAGACAAGGTCATTTAAAAAAGAGGGCTAGAAACACCAGAAGGAAGAGAGTCGTGACATATTAGACTGAATGTTGGGTGGCAATGGTAGAGAGGAAGATCTGTATTTCTTCTCCTGCCATCAGTAGAAGAATCCAGTAGATCTCCAGGAAATCCACGCTCCTGGTGGAAAAATTTTGCTATTTCTTAAAAGTACACCAGTGACCCAGATAATAAAGATTTTCTGGTATATTGGGAAACTAACAGGTACTAAAACCTGTGCCCCTTTCCAGGCAGGCATCAGTTGTGTGCCCATGAACAGGCAATGCCACTTGTGCCCTGAGATGCCCAGCTGGGATTGGATCTCTCTGAGAGCACCTGAGAGAGAGCAGAGCACCTTGCAAGCTTCAGGTCCCTGACAGCCTCGCAGGGCTCCTGTGCCATCAACATCTGCTCCGCTCCAGTCTGAAACAGGGCCCAGCATGGTGCCAGGATCATCAGAGAGCTGAGGTGTGTGCTGGAATTCAATGCCCTCCCCATCCCACAGCAGCCCTGCATTTTCCTCCTGCAGCCTTGGTCTCCAGCACAGCCATGGAGGCTCTTTGGGCTCTGGAGTGTTCCTGCAGCCCCCAAGAGCAGCTGAGCTCTGCCTTTGTCACAGTCAGGCCTGGCCAGCGCAGGCCATGCTCAGCAATTGCTTGTGTGTGCCTGGCCTTGCTGTCAGCCCCGGCAGCAGCTGCGTGGCCCCTTTGTGGCCCTGTGCTGGCCCAGCCATGGTGGCCCGGCCCCTGTGTAGGCCCAGCCCAGGCCAGGAGCATTGCGGCTGGGAACGGCCCCTGTGCCGTGGTGCCCACAGCAGCCTTGGGGCTCTGTGCCCCATGGCCTCCCTGTTGGGCAGCCTCTGCCAGCTCCTGCAGAGCCCGTGGCACCTGTGGGGCTGCACAGACAGCCCTGCCCCGGGCTCTGCCGGCCTCAGGGCCATCAGAGAGGCCAGCCAGAGCTGGCCATGGCCGGGAACAGACCCTGGGCCACACAGGAGGATGGAGCTGGGCCACAGCCAAACTCAGCCCAGGCCAAAGCTGGGCTCAAGCAGCCAGGGTTGCCAAGGGCTGGGCACAGAGGCTGGCGCTGACAAATGTCCTGGGCCCCCTCCCTGCTCTGTCCATGCCACCAAGGGCACAGAGCAGCCTCCTCTCTGGGCCACTTGCCTGTTTTCAATGCCTTGCACTGGCATTGGCCCTGCCCCACAAGGCCTGGCCTGATTCCTGCCCCTGCACACTCAGCCAGGCTGAGATGGACACTGATGGTTTCTGGGCCAGGCTGTATGAGCCCAGCCCAGCTCCCTGCAAGCTCTGCCAGCTGCCCTGAGCTCTGGGCAGCACCAAGGGCCTCTCCCCAGCCCAGCTTGCTCTGGCCCCACAGCTCTGCTCAGGCCAGGCTGCTCTGGGCACTGGCCCCACAGCCTCAGCCCCTGGCAAGGGCACAGCAGCAGCTGCAGCTGCCACAGGACTCAGCCCCAGGCATGGGGGAAGGTGCTTGGCCAAGGCCAAAGAAGGCTCCCTGGCTGCCCTGCTCCCCTCTGGCTCAGGCACTGAGAGCTCTGCAGCCCCTGCTGCCATCCCATCTGCCCAGGGCAGCACAAGAGCCCCGGCCTTGGGGCCCTCAAGAGCTGCTCCTGCTGCAGGCCCAGGGCCCATGCCAAAGCTGGGGCAGCCACAATGCTGTGCCCATTTCTGTTCATTGCTGCTCTGATGGGGATGGATCCTCAGCCACTTGGAGGTTGCTGATGAATTTTACTACTCCAGAGGCCTCTTCTTTCTGGAGCTCCTCAGTTCAGGAATTCAGTGAGCAAAGCTCATAAATATTTGTTCAAATACCCAAACAGGAAAAACCACTGGGAATAATCTATGTTTTCAATTCTTCTGTGGTTAATTAGACAGACTTCAGAAGAGTATTCAAAGTGAATCTTCTATATTGAAAACAATGCACGTTTGGGTTTCTTTTCCTGTTTATAGATTGATATCAGACATGTCCAATTGATATTAACCCCCAGACTCTTCTAAAGCAGTCTGAATACACATGAAAATCAAGACCCTTAATGGCTGACAATCAATAACACTTTATCCCCACCCCCACCCCCCCACTTCCCTCATACAACCCCTTGCACTCCTATGGATTAGGAATGGTGTGGCCAACAGGAACAGGGCAGTGATTCTTCCCCTGTGCTCAGCACTGGTTGGGCAGCACTTTGAGTGCTGTTTGCAGTTCCGGGCCCCCAATTTAGGAAGGACATGGAGGGGCTGGAGCATGTCCAGAGAAGGGCAACAAGGCTGGGGAGGTGTCTGGAACAGAAGTCCTGTGAGGAGTGGCGGAGGGAGTTGGGGTTGTTTATCCTGGAGGAGAGGAGGCTCAGGGGAGACCTCATCCCTCTCTACAACTCCCTGAAAGGAGGGTGCAGCCAGGTTGGGCTTGGGCTCTTTTCCCAGGGAACAGTGACAGAACAAGAGGAAACAGCCTTCAGCTGCACCAGGAAACATTTAGGCTGGACATTAGGAAATATTCTCCATACAACTGGACATTGGAATCGGCTGCTCAGGTAGGTGGGTGAGTCACCATCCCTGGAAGTGTTTAAGGAAAGAGTGGATGTGACACTCAATGCCATGGCCTTGGTGACAAGGTCGTGTTGGGTCCCAGATTGGCCTTGATGCTCTCCAAGGTCTTTTCCCACCTGGTTGATTCTCTGATGATTGTGACAGTGCAAGGCTCTGGGGAAGCAAAGGGTCATTGTGACACTGCAGGGCCTGGTGGCACTAAGAGGACCATGGTGACACTGTGTACGACATGGCAGCACAGAGCCAAGAGGCCATTGTGACACTGTGGGGCTGAATGTAAGCAAGGAGTCCATTGTGACAGTCTGGGTCCTGGTGGAACCACAGGCCATTGTGAACCTGCAGAGCCTTGTGGAACTGAGGGGCCGGGCCATTGTGCCACTGTGGAACCAAGGAGACCCTTGGGAGAGCCTGGGGACAATGGAATCAAGGGGCCATTGCTCCATTGCAGGGACTCTGGGAACTGAGGAAACAATTGTGACACTGTGGTGGCCCATGGAACCAAGGGTCCCGGGTGACACTGCAGGATCTTGTGTCACCAGGGCTCCATTGTGACACTACAGCACCAAGGAATTCATTGTGGCCCTCTGAGGCCTCATGGAACCAAGAGGCCACTGTGACCTTGCAGGGCCTTCTGGAACCATGCAGAGCATTGTGACAGAGCAGGACCTGGTGTCATGATGGGGCCATTGTGACACTGAAGGGCTCCATGGAACCAAGGGGCCAGCGCTGATCCTCAGTGACTCCTGGAATGAAGGAAACATGTTTGACACCGTGGTGGCCCTTGGGACCAAGAGGCCATTGTGACATGGTGGAACCAAGGAGAGCATTGCTGCACTGCCAGACCTTGTGGAACCAAAGATCTATTGTGACACTGCGGGGCTTTGGGGGACCACGGTGCCATTGTGACATTGCAGGGGACAAGGATCCAAGGGACTTTGTGACACCAAGGGGTCCCATGAAACCAAAGGGACATCGTGACACTGGGAGGCCTCATGGAATCATGGAGACCATTAAGACACTGGAGCCTCATGGAACCCTGGTGACACCAAGTTGTGTGGGAGTGTGGATCTGCTGGAGGGTTGGAGGGCTCTGCAGAGGGCCCTGGACAGGCTGGATCCAGGGCCCAAATCAATCAAGGTGAGGTTTAACAAGTCCAAGTGCCGGGTCCTGCACTTTGGCCACAACAGCCCCTGCAGCACTACAGGCTGGGGACAGAGTGGCTGGAGAGCAGCCAGGCAGAAAGGGACCTGCAGGGACTGATGGACAGCAGGCTGGACATGAGGCAGCAGTGTGCCCAGGTGGCCAAGGAGGCCAATGGCTCCTGGCCTGGATCAGGAATGGTGTGGCCAGCAGGAGCAGGGCAGGGATTGTTCCCCTGTGCTCAGCACTGCTTGGGCAGCACCTCGAGTGCTGTGTCCAGTTCTGGGGCCCCCAATTTAGGAATGACATGGAGGGGCTGGAGCGTGTCCAGAGAAGGGCAGCAAGGCTGGGGCGGGGTCTGGAGCACAAATCCTGTGAGGAGTGGCTGAGGGAGCTGGGGTTGTTTATCCTGGAGAAGAGGAGGCTCAGGGGAGACAAGGCAGTGTCAGGGCACAGGGTGGACTTGATCTCCAAAGTAGTTTCCAACCTTGCTGATTCTGGGATTCTCTGAAACCACCCTTGGAGCAGTTGCAGGATGAGCCCCGGGCCTCCTCTGCAGAAGCTCCAGCAGCCCAGGTCCCTCAGCTTCTCCTGCCAGCCCCAAAGCCCATCCTATCAGGCCTGCAGAGCCTCTGCAGCTCCTCCTCACAGCCCAGAATAGGGAGCCCCAGAGCCAAACACAGCAGCCCAGATGTGCCCCCCTGGCCTGGGGTGCCTCTGGCAAGGGAGCAGCACCAGGCACTGCAGGAGTCTGCAGACAATTCCTGCAGCACTTGCAGAATGATCCTGCTGTCCAAGGGATGTTCTCATGTTTACTATAGGTGGCCTTTCAGTCCTAGTAAAATATCTGTATTGTACTTGAATATCTGTATATAGGCCTTGCCCCGGTAAGCCTCGGGTGTTCTTGATGGGCTGCAGCTGCAATGTCCTTACTTGGGCTGCAGCTGTGGCTAGTGAAGATACCTGGGATAAAAGGGGGTGGTTTGGCAAGTCAGGGAGAGCCTTGAAGGAAAAACATGTAGAAGGAGTCTGTGCCGTGAAGATCTGTAGCCGTAAGAAAAAACTGAGGACATATGGGACTTTAGCAATATGATACCAACAGTATGGGACTCTAGAAATATAACAACACCCATGGGGCCAAGTCAGGAACGGCAATGGGGAGTGGGGCCAGAGAGGAAAGGGCAAATAGGGATGGGCTGTTTGCAGGGGAGGGAACAGGGGTGGGCAATGGGAATTAGTATGTACAAGGGAAGAGGAAAGAAAGCAAAGGTGAAGCCAAGGAAATGCTCAGGGAAGTTTGGAAGTGGCTGCCAGGCAGCCCTGGCTCTGAGCAACAGCGTCTGCAGTGGGACAGGAAACTCCCAGCTGATAGGAACAAACTTTCTGGCTGAGTGCAGAGGCCAGGACAAAGGTGAGTGCTTTCCCTGGTGTCCCCAAGCCCTTGCTGGCCCCAGGGGCTGATGGCATTTGTGCTCCCTCAGGTTCATGTCCCCACAGCAACAGCATGGGGGTGCTCCCCTTGCTCTGTGCAATGCAAACAGGGGCTGCTGAGCCAGTGCTGCCGTGTCTGTGCCCGCAAGGATGGGGCACCTGTGTGAGCTGGGGGAGAGGCCAGGGCTGCAGACGGGAGATGTTGTTGGCAGCTCCATCAGGACGCTCTGGGACGCTGCTCTGGGCTGTCCAGTGCACTGGGGATGGATCAGCCCCTGCTCTGCTGCTCCTTCCCCACTGCCCCAGGGCCCTTGCAGAACACCAGCTGTTGCTGTCCTCAGCTGCCATGGCAACCCTCAGGACAAAGCGGTGCCAGGGCTGTTCCAGGTACAATTGCAGTGACACTCCTTGGTGCCACCAGGTGCCATGGCAACGGCCACAGGGACCCGTTCCTTGGTTTGGTGCCATGGCAACCAATGCCCGGAGCCCTTGTGATGGTTGCTGGCCATGGAAAGCTGCCCTGGCCCCTTGCTCAGGGCTGGTGTCAGTGTCCCGAGCCAGAGGGGATCCCTTGCTGGGGGCTGTGCCATGGCCACCTGCCCTGTGCCGCGCTGGCCGCTCAGGCACCAGGAACCAGCAGCCAATGGCACTGCCAGGGCCAAAGGCCAGGTCAGCCAGACAGAAAGGGGCAGGGCTGGGCACTGTTTCCATGGCAACCAGCACTGGGAGGACACCTGGGTCACCTGGCCTGGCAGTTGCCATGGAAACCCCTGGCAGGCACTGAGGGCACAGCCCCTGGCACTGAGACACTGCTGGGCCGGGTGCTGAGCACAGGGCTGAGCACGCAGAGATGGTTTTGTTCTTGCTGAGCTGCAGCACAGCCAAGGCCTGTCCTGCCCCTTGTCCAGCCACACTGGAGAGGGGCTGGGGCTGTGGGGGAGCTGGGCAGGGGACACAGCCAGGACAGGGGACCCCAGCTGACCCCGGGCATACCCCAGACCAGAGCACATCATGCTCAGGGTATGAAGGGGGGCATTTTGGAGGGAGGGCTTTTGCCTTCCCAGGTAACACTTAGGCAAGAGGGGGCCCTGTTTCACCAGTGAGCAGGGTCACTACCAAAGACACAGACACCAACTGAAGGAATTGTGTCATTTATATCATGCACAGCTGCAGAGATTTACAAAAGGATACGCTCAGCAAAGCACATCATCATTAGCAAAGAATTACAAAAAAAGCCTCAGCAATCCATTATAACTCATCATTACATTTTGATGACTAACCCCTTGGTGAAACACCAGAGGTGTTTGTGGCAGACAAAGATTCTGGCTGACTATCAAGGTACACCTTACAGACATCAGTAGTACTTTAGTGACACCGTTCTTCATCCTTTTTTCTCAATCTCATTCGAGTTAGGAACAAGAATTCTGTTTTGCATGGAGCTGGCACCTTTTTAATTCCAGAATAATGCCCCGAGGCCCTTTGCTGTTCAGCTTTACCATGCTGTCTGTGGCCAACAAGGCTTGGGGGGGCCCTTTCCCCTCTGGCTGGAAGGGGCTGGGTCCCAGTCCCTGAGGGGCACCCAGGCTCCTGGATGGAATTGCTGTGCAAGTCCCTCAGTGTCACAGCAGCCTTCACATGGAGCCCTGTGGATCAGAGCATTTTCCAAAGGGGCCCTTGGGGCATACAGGGAGATCTGGTCTGGCAGGATGTGTAAAGCCATATCCTGTCAGATCTACTTGTTCTCACACAGGATCCTTGGATGTAGGGACACATTCCATTGTTCCTTCCCAGGTTTCAGGACTCAGAGTTGTCTTTCCCAGGAGCTGCTCCTTCAGCTGCCTTGGGAGGGCCATTTGGCCTCCAGACCCACATTCTGGCTCCATTATTAGGGCTGCTGGATCCAAACCATTTATCTCCACAAATGGTGGTGACTGGAGGTGGATCTCCTTTTTCACAATCGTTCTTAAAATTGCAAGATCAATAATTGTGCTACCCTGTCATGGGGTTGAATAATCCAATCTTGTTCATTATAGTTTAACAGAATTACTGTAATTGCTCCTTGATATTCTGCATCATTTCCTCCTGCCATGACAGGAACTCTTTACAAGGCCAAGCTCCAAGGGAACAGTTCCCAAAGCAAAGTGTCCTGGAGGAATCTGAATTCCTGTTTCAGTATTGATAGCTCTCACTTGCTTTGAATTTCTCCTAATGTATTCCAATGCATGAAGGGCCAGCCCTGCAGCCTCTGGGCTGGCCCTGCCAGGGGCCATCACAGCCAAAACAATTTCCCAGGCAGCCCAAGTCTCACTGCCCATGGTTGGATTTGCAAATTGGGGGCAGCCGTGCACAGCCAGGGGGTTCCATTTCCCCAGCGGGCCATTGTAAGGGCATGGAGCACATCTGGGAGATGGGTTCTCCATGGGCAACGGTTCCTATCTACTCATTTTTTTCAACTGCTCTTTCAACAACCCCTTCACCCTTTCAACCAATCCTGCAGTTTGTGCATAGTCTGGTACATGAAAAACCCTGCAGGCAAAATCACTGTATTTTTCACAGGAACAGACAAAGCACTCTGCATCACAGTATCAGCACACCCTGTAAAAATCGCCAATTTCCTCCCTTCCTCCCTTTTTCATTGTATACAATCTCACAAAGTTGACCACTGACATGAGGGTCCTGGCCAATCCTGTTCTGTAGGGTATTTAGTGTTACATCCCTGAGCAGCCAAAGATACCAAATTATTAATGTCAGCACTATTTCACATTATTATTATTTTATATGTACATATTGATATGAAAATATAGATATAGATAGAGATAGATATAGACATGTCTACATAAACCCATAAATATAAATATGAAGGTCTTATTATCCTATAAATATGTATATAGTTATTTATTATATTGATATTTCACTTGCACAAGTGCATATGAGCTCAAGATTAAAACCTTTTCCTGTTGCTCCATGTGGGAGCATTCCAACAATTATTGTTCCTTCTGAAGGTGCTGTTTCCTATGTACTCTCAATAAATTCATCTTTGTCTGCCCTAACCCACAAGGTCTTTTCCTTTTCCATGTGCAATTTTTGGATGCATTTGATGACATCCAGGGCTGCAGCTTCTTTTACCCGACTGCCCCACTGCTCCCACAGGGCTCCAAACTCAGCCCACTCCAGAGCCAGGGAACTCCAGGGAAGGGCTTCCCAGCTGGGAATTTCTGATGGGACTGATTCCTCACATTTACACTGAACAAGTGACATTTTGTTGGCATCTGGCCAGACTGTGCCAGTTTTGTTTCACCAGTGGGCAAAGTCAGCACCAAAGACACAGACTCCAACTGGAGGAAGCAGTGTCATTTCCTGCAGTACAGAGCAGCAAAGAATCACAAAAGGAGCAGCTCAGCAATGCACCCAGCCATCCCCACCAAAGATTGCCTGCAGTGATTAACAAAGATCCAGCAGCATTTACCCTCAGCCTTTACCATCCCCCAGAGGCACACAGCAGCTGGGGAAGCTGTCACAGACAAGGGCTGCAGAGCCACTCCTGGGCACTGGGAATTCCTGCAGGTGCCTCCAGCCCCAGGTGAGGCTCCAACCCCGCTGGAAGAGGGCCCAGCTCTGACAGTGCTGAATGAACAAACTGACAGCACTGCTAGTGTGGCAACATCTGCTTTCATCCTCCTCTTGGGTCCCTCCCAAAGCCTGGCCAGGGCTCAAGGAGGAACCAAGGGAGCTGGGAGCTTCAGCCCCAAACAAGGTCAGATGTCAGATTTCATGGCCTTGTCTGGCTTCTAAATACACAAAGGTCAATATATGTTTCACTAAGGAGTGGCTACATCTATCACAGTGCCATTGACCATGCATATTTTATCAGGAAGCGGATACAAAGATAACCTTTGCTTGGAAGGCTCATCCAGAGGCCATCTTTGGCTCAGGGCCTGCTGTCCAGGCCTCACTCAGGGCTGGTGTCCAGGCCTTGGCACTTCAGGGACGTGGTTAGTGCTGGGCTTGGCACTGCTGGGTGAGCGGCTGCACTGGGTGAGCTCAGAGGGCTTTTCCAACAGAAAGGATTCTGTGATTCCATGATTATATCCACTGCATTCAGCTGGGTCTATTTTAGCAGCATTACTTTGCTCCAAAAGTTCCCTCTTGCCCAGCTCCTGTGGCCTGAGTCTTCAGCTCCTTCAGCTCCTGGTGCTGAGCTGCTCATGCTGAACGAGACGGCTCAGAGCGAAGAACACAGTCCATGCAATTCCTTCTGGGACATGGAGAGGGGAGGCTGTGCAAACAGGAGCATTGTTTGCTGTGGCCTCCTCTCTGCCCTTCACGTCTTTCAGCGCTTTGAACCAGCCAAGAGCTTTCTCCAAGACTGCAATGGAGCAGCTGCTCCTGCTCTCAGGCCTGGCTCTCTCCAGTCTCTGCCCTTGCCTGGTTCTGTCCCTCGTGCTGTGCCCTCTGTTTCCCCAGGGCTCGATGGCTGCTGCCCAGGACTGTGGCACTGGCACAGATCCAGTGCTCAAGAGCCTCCTTTCTGTGCCCTTGGAGCTGCCTGGGCACAGCAGCCTTTTCCATTTGGAAGCTCCCCATGGACAGGGAGTGCTCAGCTCCGTTCCTTGCACAGCCTCCAGGAGCCCAGGGCTGCCATCTCCAGTCCCTGCTGGCACTGGGGGCTCCCAGGTGCCTCAGGCTGCTGTGACACCGCTGCACACAAGAGGGAACAGGGGCAGGGGCTGTGCTCAAAGTCAGCTCCATGTGCTGCTGCTGCTGCTGCTGCTGCTGCTGCTGCTGCTGCTGCTGCTGCTGTGGGGTCATTTGTGCAGCCCCGGCCCAGAGTCAGGGATCAGATCCTGCCAGTCTCTTCCAGCCCTGGCTGCTCAGAGTTTGGGCCTTGGAGCCTCAGGTGGCCAAAGGCAGCTGCTGCTGGTCCCTCTGTGTGCCTGTGTTCAGCAGTGCTGCTCCATCAGTCTGTGCCCAGCAACGGGGAAAAGTCTCAGCTCTGCAGGGCCAGGAGCTGCCGGGCTCTGCCTGAGCAGCTCAGCCAGCAGGAAGGGAGCTGCTCCACACGGGAACCAGGAGCAAAGGACATTCCTTTTATAGGACATGTTTTCTATTGAAAGGAAAAAAAAGGAAAAAGGAAAAAATTAGGTAAATTGTAAAAGATAGGAATAAAATCCAGGTGTTACTGAAAAAACATAATGTTAGTGAAAAAACAAAACATAAAGGCAAAGTTAAATTCTTTGCATTAAGAGGTAAATGATCTTTTTCAAAAGAGAACTCAGTTATTTACATTGTAAGTGTGCTGATGGCATGCATCCATCTTACTGACCTCAGCAGCCTTTTAAAAGATTTTGGGCTTTGTTTCCAAACATTTGAAATTTGTATTTGAAATTGTGGTTGAAGCAAGAGGAAATTGCTTTGTGCCCTTCCAGCTCCAAGCAGGACTGGGAATGGAAACTCTGTCAAACCCCAAATCCTTTAGAAGATGACCTTCCTTCTCACCCTGCAAATGAGCTGCACATTCCTGTTGTAACTGCCAGGAGTTTCTTAGAGACACGAAGTCCCACTGACAGCTTTTTGCTCTGGTTTGGCAGTGCAGAAGGGCAATTCTCCACCCATCAGCTCCAGACTGCAGTACCTCAGGAACACGGCCCACTCGCCAGCTTCGGCCCACTCGTGGCACTTCTAGAGGAGGAAGAAAGTGCAATTGCACAATTCCAGCCAATCAAGAAGGAAGAATGGGACACACAAAACACCCTGTACAGATCCAGGCATTCAGCTGGGACTGTGGAGAGTTTGGGTCCTTGCCAGTTGCATGTGTGTCCCCAGCTGCAATCTCTGGGCCTGCAGCAGAGTCTCACTCACCTGCCAAAGCAGAAAGCTCAGGCGCTGTGCTCGCAACGGGCTCGTCTGATGCAAAGCTGTCAGAGCAATGTGAGGGCAGAGCCAGCCCAGCTGGGCCCAGGGCTGAGCCCAGCAGAGCCCTGGCAGAGCCCAGAGCAGCCTCAGCACCCGCAGAGCCCGGCTGCAAGGAGAGAAAGCAGAAACTGCCCGTCAGCTGAGGGCTCCTGTCCCCTTGTGCCAAGGCCTGCGGTGCCCAGGCCATGCTGGCTGTGCCCAGAGCTGTGCCTAGAGCTGCCCATCCCTGCTGCCTTTGGCAGCAGAGCAGGAGGGCAGGACATGTGTCCAGCCTGCAGCCAGTCACCGCACATCCAGCTCTCAGCAGTTGCCCAGAGTAGGATGCTCCTGTGCTCGCTGCCAGCTCCCAAAAGCTCTGATCCCACCCTGCCAAGCACACAGGGACCCACCTCACGCCACCCATGGCTGGAAGAAAAGCTGCTCCCAAACCATGTCCTCAGCCTTCTCCAAGGGCACGGCCCATCCACACCACAGCTGCTCCCAAGCACTTCCCCATCCAGACTGGATCACCTGGAACATTTCCTCTGCTAAAACCAACAACACATTATTGAAAAGAGATTAGATGCAAAAAGGGAAAACAAGAAAAACGGTAAAAACTCCCATCTCTGTCAGGGCCTTGAGGAAGGCCCAACCCCTGCATGTCTGAGAAAGACCCAGCCATGGCTGAGGGAAGCCCACACTTTCTCTCTTCCCCCCTGCACTGCCCCCCAAAATCACGATGATCCCAAAGCAAACAAGGGCAGTGGAGCAGCCCAAGCCCTTCCTTGCCCGCACAGCAAAGCAGCTGTGCACAGGTTCTGGAGTCCCACCTCTGCTCCCACCATGGGGGTTTGTTTGTGTCGGGCTGGCTGCCCCAGCCCCAGCCCTAGCCCCAGCCTGGGGCATGGTGGGTGCTGGGGGCTGTTGGCAGGGCCAAGAGCCCACTCCCATTTCGTACCCACCTCAGCCCAGGATCCAGCCCTGACAAAAGCAGCCGGGCAGCGACTGAAGAATGAGTTGCATCTCCCCCAGCAAAGGGGGAGTCTTTGGTTCCCCACCACGCTGGGTCATGCCCAAATCTGGGAGAATTTCCCCAGCTGGGGACTCATCTGCAAATCCCCTGTGGAGTTTGGCTTTGAAAAAAGGTGCCAGAATCAAAGTCCATCACCTTCAGCCTCCAGTGGCCAGGCTGAGGAAGAGCTTGTCATCCTTGATGTCACCCTCGCTGTCTCCAGCAGCAGCAGCAGCAGCAGAAGCAGCAGCAGCATCCCCACTCGGTACAGCTTCTCCAGGGGCTCCTTCTCCTTCCCTGGGGGAAGACCAAACTCTCAGGGCTCTGCCCAGGACCCCAGCTGTCAGGGAACCGGGACAAGAAAAACCAGCTGGGATGGTGGCCACCAGTGCTGGGCAGAGCAGCTCAGCTCCACCACAGGGGCTGCGTGTTCCCATTCCATGACCCCGGTGCAGTGACACAGGCAGCACAAAAAGCTCTGGGTTCCTTTGCTTCTCATTGCCAAGGCATGTGTGGGGCTGGAACTTACCAGGGCCCTGGATACTCCAGGGACCTGGAGAACCATTCCCAGCAATTGGGAAAATCCTAGGTGCTCCATCCACCCATAGATGAGGTCTCCAAAATTGCCTCGAAATTGGGTCCAGCTTTTAGAGGCCAAAAAGAGCAAGTCCAAGTGTCCTGATGATATTTTCAGCCCAGAAAGCCCTGTTTCTGATGGCACACTTCACAATCACCAGGGGACACAGCTAGGCCAAAGCCCAGACCTCTGCTGGGAGCCTTTCTCCTCAAATACCCTTCAAACAAACCTCCATGCAAGTCACTTGGGAAAGTTTCTTCCAATGATCCATTTCTGGCACATAACTACACAGGGTTATGAGAAAGATTCTAAAGCAGCTGCTCTGGAGTCAAAGAGCCAGCACTAAGAGTCCCTGTCATCTATTTGTAGCTAAATTCCACTTTGGGGGAGTTGAAGGAGTTTGGAATGAGCTAGAGAGCGGATCTCTGAGTTTTTTACATGATGCCATTGCTTTTTCTTCTCCTCTACATAGACAGGAAGGGTGAGTTTGGCTCACATCTCCACTGTATAGCTCACAAGGCCACAAGACTTGTAGTTACAAGAGCTTTGAAGGATTTCTTGGCCAAGAAGACACGGCCAACAAGGATATTTGTGTTTTGGAGCCAACCCTTCAATATTTCGTCTTATGGACTCATGCTACAGTGTAAGCTTCCTTAGCCAATCATGTTATGACACACAAACCTACAGCACTGCATCCTAAGCTTCTTGTTTTCCATTGTAACTACTTTTATTTTTTCTAGATCTTGGACTCCAAAACTCTAAACTTTCCCCCACTTCAACATTCCTCCCCGTGTCTCTGCTAGAAACTAGAAATCTTCATTCTTGCTTCTAGCACCTAAGTTTGGAAGCCCTTTCCAAGGTCTCCGATCAAATCCTGTGTTTAATTCTAAGCTTTGTTGACAAGACCAAAGGTCTGCGATTTCCCTGCATTTGGGTTTTCCACAGCAGCAATGCTGTTAGTTGCAGAGTGCCCAGGATCCGTCTTGCAAGTCAACTTTGTCAGGATCAAGGCGGCTGCCAGGGGGCTGCTTGTGGCCTCTGACAGCCCATTGCTCAGGGCTTGCCAGCGCCCCAGCCCCTCAGGGGCTGTCAGAGGCCCCGCCAAGCTGCCCAGCAGCAGCGCTGCAGCCCCACAGCAGCTCCAGAGCAGCCCCATCCAGAGGCACCTGGGAGCCCTCAGCAAGGCAGCCAGCAGCACACGGGCAGGAGGACACGGATGGCGCTTCCTGCCTGGCACAGGGCTTGTGGCCATCTCCAGGCACCGCTCTGGCAGGGATCCCCGCAGCCCCGGCCCCTGCCCAGCCGCTCTGTGGGCAGCACAAAGGCTTCAGCAGCACCAGCAAAGGCCAAGGGGCTTCTGGCCATTTCCCCTTGCCCACTGCACACCTGGGCAGCTGGCTGAGCACAAGCACCCTTTTCCCCCTTCATTGCTCCTTCTGAACAATTGTGCCTACAGGGCCTCATCACCCCTCAGCCTGCTGTGCTTCTGAGCACAAGCTTCCTTTTCACCCTTTCCTGCCTCTTGCCCTGCAGACCTTGGGCAGAAAAGCAAAGCTCCTGGCAGTCTGTGTATCATAACACATTCTAGAATTATTTATAGTAATCTATAATCTATAATAATATATATAATTCTATATACTCTATAATTTATTTATTTACAATATAGATAAAAAATGGAAAAGAAGAAAAGAAAAATCTTAAAGAAAAGGAAAATTACCCCTGGCTCAGGTTGCCCCAGCAAAGACAGCCTCCCAGATCAGCTCTCCTCCTCAGTCATCTGGCAGTGCAGCAGCCGAGCCCCGACAGGCAAGGACGAGTCCTCCATGCCCTGCGCAGCTGATCGTGCAGCCTCTGGATGGTGGAATATCGCTCACGCTGTATTGCCAGGAGGACATGCAGTGTTTCAAGTGCCAGCTGTGACACAGCACTGCTCGTGTCCTCCGTCAGGCGTTCCAGGGCTGCAAGAGAGAGGAACAGAGGCACGGTCAGAGGTGGACCTGCAAGGACCCCAGAAGAGCCCCCTGCAAGAGCCATCCCAGCTGGCTCTTTCCATGGCCAGGAGGGAGCAGGGAGCAAGGGGATCAGCCCGAAGCTGCTGGCCACTAATGGCCCATGTGGCCCTGAAAGCTCCGTGTGCTCTGCCCATGGGAGCAGAGCCCTCTGCAGCCGGGGCAGGGCTTGCAGCTCCCCCCAGCAGCCCCTGCTGTCAGCCGGCTGCCCTCACTCACTCACCAGTGCAGATCAGCTGCAGCTCTTGCTGCTGCCCCCTCAGGCGCCGCCCGGCCATGCCTGTGAACACAGAGCCTGTCACAGCCCCAGCGGCACAGCTCAGTGGCGCTGCCGGCGCTGTGGCCACACGGGCTGCTGGCCCGGCAGGGCTCAGCCTGGCCCTTGCCGCACGCTGCCGCCCCAGGGCATGGCTGCCAGAGGGCGGCAGCAGCAATGCCCAGGCCAGGCGGGGCTCCATGGCGCCGGGCCCGGCTGGTGCTGCTGGGGCAGAAGCTGGGGCTGGGGCCGAGGTGCGGCGGGCCGGGCCTGGGAGGGAGCCCGAACTCGGGACTCACCCATGAACCTGATGGCCGCCTCTCGCAGGGGCTCCTGTGGGCTCTCCAGGTAGCTCAGGGCCTGGCGCAGGTGCTTGGCCGCTCTGCTCCTGTCCTCTGCCAGCTGGAGAGAGTGGCAGGAGGGAAGGGTTGGCGCGGGCTCAGCCCCTTGGCCGGGCGCTGCCTGCGCCCAGCCCCGGCCTCCCCTGCCTGCTCAACTCTGAGGCGCGGCCAGCAGCCGCTGGCCAAGGGCTCCCAAGGGGAGGGGGCAGAGGGCCGGCTGCTGCCCGGGGGGCCGCGGTGCCGCACCGCAGCCGCGCCGGGCCGGGGCTCCATGGGCACCCGGCTTGGGGCCATGGGAGCCTGGAGCAGAGCCCGCACAGGCTCTGGGTGCAGCAGCGGGCAGGGGCACAGCTGCCAGCCCCGCGCACTGAGCACTACCCTCAGGGGCCTTCTCCAACCTGAGGCTGGGTTTGCAGGCCCTCCTTACCAGGAACTCAGCGAACTTCCACAGCTTCTTGTTCTTCAGCAGTCTTTCAAGATCCCTCCTCTTCAGGAACTCAGCCACACAAAGCAGTGTTTTCTGAGAAGCCTGGAGAGCAGCAGAGACATGGAGATGGCCCCACAGCCCAGGGCACAGGACCCGCGTTCCTGTGCTAAGGCCTTGAGGAGGCTGCAGTCCGGCAGGCGCCAGGGCAGGAGGCAGCCGAGCCCCCTGCCAGGAGGAAAGCAGCAGCCCACGAGTCCTCACCTGTGCCACATGCTGATTCTCATCATGGCAGTGGAAGAAGAGTGGCAGCAGGCTCTGGCGCAGGGGTGTCTTCAGGTCCTTTTTTGCCATTTTCTCTGGATGAGTCACCAAGGTTTGGAAGAGCAGTATGGAGATCAGCTGCACCTGGCTATTGTCCTGTATGAAAGGAAGAAAAAAAGACCTCAGCATCAGCTGCATGGGACTCAGCCTGGCACAGGCCTGCAAATTCACAGGGCATAAAGTGTCTGGGCAGCACCCAGTGGCTGTGGCTGGGAACAGTGAGCCTTACGTGGTCAAAGAGTGGCAGCAGCGCCTCAAGCAGCTGCAGTGTGATGGGGCTGGGCAGCAGCCTGTCACTGTCCAAGATGATAGAGTTGAGTAACATGACTGTCATCATAACTATCTCTCCATCCCACAGGAGCTCCACAAGACTTTCAGTCAGGCTCTGCATGCTTTTGGTCTGTGCAGAATACAAGTTTATGAAATGCTATCTGCTGCCGCAGGGCCTGGAGGCCAAAGGCCTGTCCTAAAGCACTTGGGCAGCTGAACCGGGAGGCAGGAGAGCTGGGAGCAGCTGCTCCAGCACCCAAAGCCCTGCCAAGCCCAAGTGACCACATTCCCCAGCTCAGCTGCTGCCCCCTTCTCACCATGCAGGGATCATCAGTGAGCTTGAGAAGGGCCCTGAGCGCCAGGCGACGCCTCTCCCTGCATTCACTCTGCAGCTGCCTTGACAAGATTTGCAGGACTCTGTTAACGCCGCGTTCACTCAAGTCCAGCTACTTGAGGACCTGAAAGGCACAGGGCAGTGACAGGGACCCAGCGGGCAGGAGCCTGGAGCCGCACAGGGCTGGGCCCAGGCAGCAGCACAGGGCGCGGGCACCGTGCCAGGCAGCTGTGGCCACGAGAGGGCAGAGAGCTGGGAGGCAGCTCAGCCAGGCAGCGCTGGCCATCAGGCTCACCTCCACAAGGAACGCCAGGGCAGGCAGCTCCCAGCGTGGCTCCTGTGTGCTGAGCAGCCGGAGCAGGTAGCAAGTGATCCGGGAACACAAGGGGATGGAGACACAGCACATCCTCCTGGCAGGAGATAAAGTAACCAAGACTGTGGGACAGGGGGACCAACCTCTGCCAGGACTGACACACACAGGTCTGGTCTTTCCCCAGCATCCTGCAAGGGGCCCTGGGCTATTTGGGAGGTGGCTCCCTGTGGGTACCCCCCTCTCCCAGCCTTTTCCAATCCACTTGGCCATCCCTCAGTGACAAGGCCCTCTGGCCCACGACCTCGGGGGACTGTGTGGAGCTCCCTGGGCACAGAGCACACATGTCAAAAGGCAGTGGGGAGAAGGGGGTCTCACCTGGCCAGCAGACCCACGGCATAGTGGTGGGTGTCAGCACACAGCAGCGTGTCCCAGCTACACCTGCGTTCCATTGCCAACACCACATCCTCGTGCTGCATTCAGCAGAGCAGGGACTTCAGGGTCTGCACTGCAAACCTGTGTGCACAGCAAAGCCCAGGTCATGCTGGGAGCACTGGCTCCTGCCCAGGGACGTGGCAGGGACAGAAGGAATGGGATGGAGCACCTGTTGGGGCTGGTGGCAAGGCCGTGCTGTTCCTGGCATTGCTTCCAGAAGGTATCCAGCTTCTCTGGCATATCCAGAGTGCTGAAGAGCACTTGGAAGAGCAGATGCACAAAGAGGTGGGGGAAATATGGCTCTACTACAGGTAGGACAGGGGGCTCCTCGAGGATCTTCCACATCACCACGGTTGCCTGCAAAGGACAAAGCCCCCCGAGACAGCGCTCAGTGCTGAGGTGTCCGTGTAGCAGGGCCTGAGTGTGTCAGGGAGAGGCCAGGAGAGACCATGGCAGGGGGAGCACGGGGTCTGGTGGGCCTGAAGCTGCCCCTGGGCCAGGTTTCAGGCCAGCGCCTGAGGCAGGGAGATGCAGTGGGGGAAGGAGGATGGAGAGCTGCTGGAGAGGCGGCCTTGGGGCCAGCAAAGGCCAGTTGCAGAAACTCACAGCCAGGGCAAAGACACCCATTCTGTCCCCATCGGAGGTGCACATGCTGCACTCTGGCCAGCTCCCCAGGACATCCAGGAGTATTAGCAGCGCCGGCTCTGCAGTCCTGGGCGAGCCCATGATGGTCTTCCACATGGTGATGGCAGCTCTGTAGGGTTAGAGCTCTGTCTCAGGGGGGTCTCAGACACGGCACCGTGGCCTGGGCATCCCTAGGGGCCCGGGCTGACCGCCGGCTCTGCCTCTGCCCACTGGCCCTGGCCAGCAGCAGCCAGGCAGCCCAGGCCTGTGGGGACAGAGCCCTGAGGGGCGGCAAGGGAGCATGGCAGCAGGCTTGGGGGCTGACGTGCCAGGGCTGGGAAAGGCAGCAGCCAGAGGGCCGTGGAACTCTGTTGGTGAGACACCTGGGACAGGTGGTACAGGGTGATGGGCTGGGGAGGCCTGAGCCCTCTGGGCAGGTGGGCCCCATACCTGTCACAGGACAGGGCCACACGCAGGAGCATCATGACTGCGTTATTTGGCTGTGCTTCGGTGAGATCCAGCAGGGCCTTGTCCAGCCTGTGCTCGGCAGAATCATTGGCCATGAGCCAGCGGTGAATGTACCTCACCATGGCGGGCACCTGGAGAAGGCACGGGGAGACTTGGAAAGCTGCCAGGGGGAGCAATGTCCCCAGGGTCCTCAGAGAAGTCCTTCCCTTGCCAGCGCACTGCCATGGCCTCAAAGGCTCCCAGGGACCAGCAGGCGTGGTTGGGGAAGCCACGGGACTCATGGGGAAATTGAAACCTGGCCCCAGCTGCTTACTTGTTCTGGCCTGGCAACACCCTTCTCCAGCAGCAAATCCAGCAGGGCGGCACTGGTCTCATGATTGAGGAGCTCTGAGTGTGCTCTGAGCCCAGTGCCCATGGTGCTGGTCTCTTCCTGCCAAATGCTCCTGATGAAGTCGCAAACGAGCTGTAGGAGAAGGGCAAGAAGCCGGGGATGTTGCATGGAGTGCTGCCCACACGGGGCTGGGCTGAGCAGGGACAGCAGGCCCAGCCCAGGTGGGGGTGGCTGCAGGTACCTGCACTGTTCTTCGGAAGCGGCCACGGCTGGACTCCTGCTCTTGTGTGCGCTCCAGGGCTGCATCTGGCAAAGAGCGAGCGCAGCCAGAGCTGAGGGGCTGCGGGAGAGGCCGGAGAACACAGCCCAGCCCTGTGCTCCCCAGGCAGGGAGAGCCCCGGGATGCTCCAGGGGGAGGGAGCACGGCCCCTGCGGGGTGTCTGCCCGGCCCCTCTTCCATCCTGTCCATGGGCATTTCCCCAGGGGATGGGATGGGATGGGATGGGATGGGATGGGATGGGATGGCACGGCACGGCATGGCATGGCACGGCATGGCATGGCATGGCATGGGGCCAAGCTGGTTGCAGCCTCCAGCCCTGCAGCCCAGCTCAGCCACTCACCCTCCTGCGGTGGTTGGAACAGCACCACCTCTTCCATGTCCTGTGCTGGGGCAGCTCCAGGGCCTTCTTCCTTCTCCTGCTCCACCCAGGCCAGCTTGGGCACTCTCGGGGCTCTCTGCTCCATGTCTGTGCCTGGAGCGCGCCCCAGCAGCGAGCCCAGCCAGTGCCGCTCCTGGAGGGCCTCCTGCGCCTTCCCTGCGGGCGGGACGCAGTGGTCAGCCCTCGGCCCGGGGCCAGCAACGGCCCCCGAGCGCCCCTCACCCGCCCTGGGCCGGCCATGCCCAGGCGTTCGCTTTCGGGAATGCGGCACAGGAGGCTGGGGGCTGGCGGCCGCGCTGCCGAGCGGCGGAGCTCGGGCCGGGGAAGCCGCAGCGGAGGCGGCGGGAGCGGCCGCGCTGCGTGTGTCATCCGCGGGCCCCGGGAGGAGCCGGGACCGGGGCCGGGGCCGGGGCCGGGCTCGGGCCAGGCGGAGGCAAAGGGCGGCGATGCCGCCCCGGCCCCAGGCACTGATGCCCGCCCGGCAGCGCCACCGCCAGTACGGCCAGAGCCGGGCGGAGGCGAGACCGCGGCGGGACGGCCGGGGCCGGGCACGGGGCAGCCCCGCCCGGGGCCGGGGGCGAGCCAGGGGCATGGCCCGGCCCGGCAGGGGAGAGGGAGGCGGGGAGAGGAGAGGGACGCCGGGCAAGGGACCCTGAGAGAAGGGTGCCCGACAGCGGGAAAGGAAGAGAAAAAAAAAGAAAAATAGAAAGAGGAAGAAAAACAAAAAGAAAAAGAGAAAGAGCATTCTAAATTATCTGTTTTGTCGCTGCCGCTGCTACCGCCGCTGCTGCTGCTGCCGCTGCCGCTGCTGCTGCCGCCGCTGCCGCCGCTGGAACTGAAGCACCGGGGCCGTTCGTCCCCGTGTCCGTTCCCCGCTCGCCCCACGAGCCCCACGTTCGAGCCCCGCGTGCCCCGGGGACAGCCCCTCCGTCTGCCCGAACACGGGAACTTTGCAGCCTTGAGCCCAGATGCAGAGCCCTGACTCCTGCACACTGGCACAGCGATCCCCTCTCTCGCTGCTGTGCATTGTCCTTGCTGAGGGTCAAGCACTGTCGGGCCACCTTCCCTTCGGGTAGGATTCCTACCTGACCCCAGCACTGCACTTACATCTCCAGTGTTGCTTTCCAGTAAAAACAGGGGAAGGAAAACTGTGTGTGGCTCATGGTATTTTAGAGTGTCTAAAAATCACTAAGTCATCGATCCTAGAGGTGAGGTGCATCTGGAATTACTGGGATGCCACATGGAAAAGGAGAGCATAGAAACAAATAGAGGGAAATATCTTGGATTGTTTCTTTCATTTTCATTTCACTTCTGGAAAGCTGTTTCAGTTTTCCAGGAATCTTCTCCTGTCTGCTCTTCCCAAGAATCTCTCATGGAGAACGAGGTCAAGCTTCTGTCACAAGATTTGCCACCAGGAAATTATATCACTGGTGCAATTTTCATGATGACTGTTAGTGCTGGCTTAGGGCAAATTTTGGGAGGAAACCTCCAAAAGGGGTTCATCTAGAAAGCAAGTTCAAGCAGCCCCTACACCTACTAGTTCAGGAAAAGACTTCCCTGGAGAAAAGTGAAAAAAACCTCAGTTTATTAAACAAGTAAAGTATTCACAAGCATGGAAAATGAATAATATTAAATAAAACCTTGGACAGTGCTGAAGAGATGGCAAATTCAGAAAGTCCTTTTTGTGGTTTGTAGTTGGCTCACTCGGTCTCTTCTAAGTCCCTCTGGAGCTGGAATGCAGCGTCCCAGAACTCGGTGGGCCACCGGTGTGAGCTGCCGGTGTTTTTCTGGGTTTTCAGTCCAGAGCGGGTTTAAACAGTTCCAAGAAAAAGGAAAGTCACAGACTTCTCTGCCTAAGCTAGCTAAAACCAAATTGCTAGACCTGGGCTGTGAAGGCATCGGGAAATTTCCAAATCTGGGCACTGACGGTCCCAGCAAACACAAGATCTGGATAGTGCTGGTGCCAGAACCTGCAGATTTCCAAACTTTGGCTTTCTGTGCCAGCAAATCACTGGACTTGGACTGGGCCAGCACCAGGAAGTTTTCAGATCTGGGCACTGGCACTGCCAGCAAACACCAGATCTGGGTGGTGTCATTGCCGGCAACAGAAATCTGCCAGATTTGGGCTCTGCTGGCACCGGGAAATTTCCAAATCTGGGTTCTGGTTACATGAAACACAAGATGTGGGTGGTGCCCGACCCAGTAGCAGGAAGCTGCCACAGGTTTTGGATTTCTGTGCCAGCAAATTGCTGCACTTTGGCTGTGCCAGAATAGGGAACTTTCCAGATCTGGGCACTGGCAGTGCCAGCAAACAGCCCATTTCAGGCTCCAGGCTCCAGGAAGGACTGGATCTGGATGCCTTCCTCTTTTCTTTCCTTCTTTCCTTCCTTCTTTCCTGGGGTCCTGCTGCCAGCAAACTCCAGATTGGGTGGTGCTGGCAAGCGGAAATTGCCAGGTTTTAGCTTTCTTTGCCAGCAAATTGCTGGACATGGGTGGTGCCAGAAGAGGGAAATTGCCAGATGTGGGCACTGACAGTGCCAGCGCACACCAGATCTGGGTGGGGAATGTGCTGGCACTGAGAAATTTCCTGATGCTAATTTTCTGTGCCAGCAAATTGCTGGAATTATGCTGTGCAGGCATCTGAAAAATTCCGGATCTGGGTACTGGCAGTGTCAGCATACACGAGATCGGGTTGCTGTAGGTACCAGGTATTTGATTGGTTTTGGCTTTCTTTGCCAGAAAATTGCTGCACTTGGGCTGTGCCAGAATATGGAAATACCAAGATATGGGAACTGGCAGTGCCAGCAAACACCACATTTCAGGAAGGATTGGATCTGGACCCATTCCCTCCCTGCCTCCCTCCCTCAACAAGGTGCCAGAGGGGCTGGACAGCAGCCAGGCAGAAAGGGACCTGCAGGGACTGATGGACAGCAGGCTGGACATGAGGCAGCAGTGTGCCCAGCTGGCCAAGGAGGCCAATGGCTCCTGGCCTGGATTAGGAATGGTGTGGCCAGCAGGAGCAGGGCAGGAATTCTTCTCCTGTGCTCAGCACTGCTTGCGCAGCACCTCGAGTGCTGCTTGCAGTTCTGGGCCCCCCAATTTAGGAAGGACATGGAGGGGCTGGAGCATGTCCAGAGAAGGGCGACAAGGCTGGGGAGGGGTCTGGAGCACAAGTCCTGTGAGGAGTGGCTGAGGGAGCTGGGGTTGTTTATCCTGGAGAAGAGGAGGCTCAGGGGAGACAAGGCAGTGTCAGGGCACAGGGTGGACTTCATGATCTCCATGGCCTGTTCCACCCTTGCTGATTCTGGGATTCTCTGAAACCACCCTTGGAGCAGTTGCAGGAGGAGCCCTGGGCCTCCTCTTCAGGAGCTCCAGCAGCCCAGGTCCCTCAGCTTCTCCTGCCAGTCCCAAAGCCCATCCTGTCAGTCCTGCAGAGCCTCTGCAGCTCCTCCTCATTGCCCAGAACAGGGAGCCCCAGAGCCAAACACAGCAGCCCAGATATGCCCCCCTGGCCTGGGGTGCCTCTGGCAAGGGAGCAGCACCAGGCACTGCAGGAGCCTGCAGACAATTGATCTGAAGGCCAAACCTCCTTAGCTCCTTCTGAAAGAGAAGGAACAGTTCTTCATTGCAATGTGGTGGAATGCCAGGCACCACAGCTCCAGGCGAGGACTGGACACAAGTTTGCTCCCACTGAGTGCTGTGATGGGTTCTGCAGGAGCTCTGGGCTCCTGTGCTTGCCAGGCACAATGAGGAGAGAAGGAGCCAAATGCACTGATGTGGGAAATGGATTTGTAGAAAGCTTTTAGGGCCTAGTAGAAGGCCCACAGAGTATGCATCTGTATATAAACCTTGAGACAAGAAATGCTAACTTAAAAATGCCATGGAATAGGCCAGATATTGTTGAGAGAGAAATGAAGCTGGAAAAAATTTCCAAAAGATGGCCTTGCAAATAAGATTTTGGAAAAACAGAGCTATGAAAGATGCATTGTAGTGGGACCCACAAGGGGCAGTTTTAATAATTGGCTTTAAGGCATCTACAACGTGGCATGGCAAAAGGCTGATAGACCAAGAAACCCTTATAATGTATTATAATTAGGAAATAGTTGGCTTCTGATTGTGATGGCGTGAATTATAAGATCTGTATTGTCTCACCCTTCTCATGAGAGTGAAAATGGAATAAAAGTTATTAAAACACCTCTCAGTTTCCCCATCTCTAGGTCAAGAAAAGAGTATTATCCAACACACTGACACACCTTTGCCTCGAGCATAACCCAGCCTGGACCAAACACACTGAAACGTTTCCCCTTTGGCCCATGTCTCGAAATATCAGGTCTGCTGTTTGACAACTCAGGTTGGGTTGGTGTCAAGGAGTTTCCCTCAGAAATACTGGGTTTGTCTTCCTCTGTGCCTTCCCCTCAGCAGCCTTGGGGATGCTCCTATGTGAAGCCATCTGTCTCACACAGTTTGAGACAACTTCAAACAGGATATTGTGCAATAAATCGTCTCCTCTAAAGTGTTCCAACAACACCTTTCCAGCAATAGGAAATTATTACTGATAGATGAAAGTGGAAAACCCCCAACAGTTTATTACCAAACAGAATCCCCCCATGACATGCGTTACAAGAAGGCGCTGGGGTCTCTCTCGGAAGAACAGGAGCTGTCATGGAGCAGTTCCAGCAGCTGATGGAAGCTCGGGGGCTCATCCGACGTCGGCTTTCTCCCATGGCAGAGCTCCGTGGAGCGGGCAGGGCAGTGAAGCAGCTGGGCTGGAGCCCCTCGCTGCCTTTTCTCCCTGGTGTGGCTCAGCTCACAGACTCTCGGGCTGGGAGCGGGGCCGCTCCACTCCTGCTGGCACCGTGTCCCTGGGCTTGGACAAACAGTTTCCTGCCAGGAGAGCCCTGCACACTGCTCCACAGATCTTTCATAAAGGCCCAAACCAACTGCAAACACTCTGTCTGCAGCAGCTTTTCACAAAGGGCTGCAGAAATCCAGGACAGCTGTAAGTGAGTGTCGGAAGGCTCTTGTCTTGTTCCTGACAGCAGAATTCTTGATGATCTTGTGCAATTTTACTCAGATGTAACATGAGAGCCCAGGTTTTTTTGTTAAAATACTTTATGATTAATAACAAGCCTTGGGAGCATGACGTACAGGACTGACATGCGAAAGCATGAGCATATCCTCCAAAGTGGCCAGTTTAATTGTCCATTTCATTACTCTTGTATTTACTCCACACTAATAAGGAAAACCAAGCTTTGCTTGGAGGCAAAACAGGCATGGGATACACTACGGTCCCTCGCAGGCTCAGCAGGGCTGGCAGTGACAGAGCAGGCAGTCTGCTTCATTGTGAACCACTACAGAGCTACATCCCAATCTGGTTTAAGTAGTGTGGTATTATTAAGAGCTCCTTTTCTGCATGAGACACAAAAAGGAGATCCCAAATGATCTTCATGCAAGCATGCAGTAAAGAACTGCTCCTGCTATCCTAATGAAGCGTTTGCTTTGGCAATTACATTCTTCCCATTCATCTTTTGATGCAGACACTTCAGGTTTTCCCCCACACCCCTGCAAGGCTGGCAGTTGCTGTTTCCCATTTCCTGTTCTTCCCCAGAGATGGTGCAGTGGCTGCTTTGAAACAAAAAGCCCTGGGATCTGGACAGCTTGAAGGAGCATGAAATGCTAAATAAGTGCTCATATTGGTAACACCCAGGTGTGCACTGCCCAGTCTTCTGCAGCAGCAGCAGGACCATGCATCATTCCTGTTGGTGGATGTTCATGTTTCTGGTGTGCAAGATCAATGACTTTGAGAAGGGACAAAAATGCCCCTCTTCAAACACTGGCTGTGCAAGGAGATGTGAAGTTTCACAGCCTTTTCTAGGATATTTTAGAAAGATCTAAGAGAATATTGTGGCATGGAGTAGGTCCCTAATTTTGTCTCCAGAGAAGTCCCCAAAGGGCACATTCACTCTGCTGCTGATGGCAACCCCATAAGCTCATGGACCAGTTTTCCCTGCAATGTGCCACCCTGCCTGGGCTTTACTAGGCTGGGACTAGACCCAGAGCTAAGCAAACACATGCAGCCAGGTGACATTGTGTAACATCAGAAGCTGGCAACCATGAGGACTTTGCTGTCAGAAGGTTATAGTTTGCACTGGGCCCAGAAGTGTTTTTCCCTAAGGCAAAGCAAATTGAAATGTGAAGTTTAAAAGATTCAAATGACTATGAAAGGAAACTGCAGAATAATTTCTGGAAGGGCAGCATTGTCAATGATCATTCAGCCCACCAACAGCTGGAGCTGAATCCCGAATTGCTTCTTTCAGCTGTGCAGGAATTCATTCCATTGGCAAGCACTGGTCCATGGGAACAAATGATCCCCTAGCTCTGGGCTGAATGGCACCCAGGCTGCAGTGCAGATTTGAGGAACCCTTGTCACTTGTTATTGGCCTCCCATTGCACTCATCCTTCTGCAAACAAGGTGCAAACAACACAGATGCACTGCTGTCCTGGGTAAATATACATACAGGTGACTTTCCCAAAGCCGTGCATCTTTTCCCAGTGAAATACATGACCTCTTCTTACCTATGGAATTGTGATTGAGGACACCTGTGAGCCAGATCTGTGGGAGATTGCAAAGGAGCAAAGCTTTGGGATTTGGGCACACTTCTCTTGGTTTCTTTGCTCAGGCCTTTGGTGAGCACAGAACACACCTAGGTAGAAAACCTTTGACTAGACAGGATCTTTTGGATCCATTGTCCCTCAAAGAGGTCAATGTGTGGCCCCGTTGTTATTCCAAGTAACAAAGAGCAGCACAAATGATACAAAGAAAACATGGCCAAAGAGGAAGAGGAGAGGCCCAATGAGGAAAGGATGTGGTGAGACACTGGCACATTCAGTGAGCTGCACTCCCATAATCTCTAGGCTAGCAGGTCCTGGTCTCACATTCTCCTCTTGGTTTATTTAATTTTTTTTTTAAATTTACTTTTTTTTTCATCATCAAAATACAATATGTAGAATTAAAACTATGTCATCAAAACTTAAAGACAGAATCAAAATACATTAATTCAAAACTACATCTAAGGATCAGAACATATGTACATCTGTAACTATCAAGCCTAATGCATCAATCCTATTCTTCAAACACTCTCCATACAGGCGGCAGCTTCTTCCTGAGCTTGGAGGAAAGAGAGCTCTTCTGGATGGGAGGTGAGGACTTTGTGGGTGAGGGAACATTGGAAGTGTCCAGAGAAAACTTCTTGGTAAGACTGTAACCAGCCAGAACTGCAAAATGGAGACACCAAGTTTAACAGAGGCCACCATACAAACCTAAAGCATCTGAAGCTCCATATTTCCTGGGACACATTTCCTGGAAATGTCCAAACAGCTGCACAGGGAAACATGCTCCTGCTGGCAGACACTTGAGGCAGGCCAGGGCAAAACCCTGAGCCACTTGCCCAGAGCTGGCACAGGCACAGCCTGGCCTCTGGGCTGCCCTGGGACAGCAGGGAGCCCAGAGCCCTGTGCTCTTCAGGAATGGCTCAGCTGCACACGCACCCTCCTGCTCCTCTGCCTGCCCCACAGCTCAGCAGCCCTACAGCTCCAGGGGCACTGGCAGCAGCACAGCTCATTGCAGGGGCACATGCAGGGCACAGCTGTTCCCTGGCAATGTGCACAGCCTCTCTGGGCTGCCACAAGACCCTTCCTCCCAGCAGAGATTAGCCCAGCTCCCCCCTCACCTCTGTGTGAGGCTGAGCCACGATTGCCCTTCATCTGGAGTTGCTTCAGGCCCCCCATGCCATGACTAGGAAGGGCAATGGAGAGAGCAGGGGCAGATGAACACCCTTCCTTAGGATTTCATCATTTTTGGCACAGCTCAAAAGGCAAATCCAGAAGTGTCTAACTCAGCACTTCCTCAGCTTTCTGGAGAACATCTCGCCTTCACCAGCCCAGCATTTTGGAGAGGTTTTCCCGCACATGTGGAGGCTTGCTGGCAGCACATTTCTTCAGCTGGGTGCCCATCACCTTGCAGAGGGCAGAGGCGAGCTTGGTGGCCACGGTGAGGACGTTGGCACTCTGCACAGGCAGCGCCTTGTTCTCCAGGCAGGACCAGAGCACGGGCAGGGTGTCGCGCTGGATGATTTCAGGGCTCCTGGCATGAACCCCCTGCACAAGCACTGCCGGGACAGAGACACAGCTCCTTACCCACCAGCCTCACTGCAAACAAGGATCTACCTCTGCTTCTGCTTCTTGCCAGCCTCTCTGGCCAAGAGCAGCAAAATAGCACCAGAGCCCCTTGATCCAGAAACGGGCAAAGCAGCTGAGCATCCTGGAAACAGAACCACCAACCCCTCAGCACTAATTGCTCCAACCAGAGCCTTGGCCCTGTGGCAGACTTCCTACCTTTACTAAATTATTTCACAATCTCTTTCTGCATGAACAATGAATGAAATGTCCAATTGCCTTTGATTTCCATTAACAAATTGTCTAAACCCACACTGAAGATTTGGAAATGCACCATAGAGAGGAAATGGAGAGATTTCTAATAAAAGGGATGATTCCATTTTTGTAACTTTGATGTCAAGTGCCAAACGTCTATTCTGGCTCTTCCCTGTGCTCAGTGGCACACAGCAAAGGGCAGGGTTAGAACACACCTCAAAACTCCAGCCCACCAGAGATGGCTGCTGCCTGACAGCTGGATGAGAAACATCAGTGACCAGCTGGTGTCTTTGGCAGAATGCTTTTGGGGCTTCCAACAAAGAGCTGTTTCAAACCTTAGGTAATTACTCAGACCCCATTGCTGTGGCATTTGGTCATCTCCACATTTTAATGCCACTTCCCTTCCCAACGTTAATGGCATTTTTTCTTGTAATGTCCACTCAAATAGGGGCATAGAGAAAGAAAAAGGCTACACAGGGGACTGAAATGTAACCAAAACACCAGTGTTTTCTCATATTGTCTCTGAAACCTCTGCCCATTTTCTGAACTGAACTATATCAATCACAGACAAAAAGTTACTACCAACAGGCTTCTTGCATGGCAGATTTGTCTGAGAGATCAAAACCTGAAATGCTCTGGAGACCATTCTTATTTTCTGATCAGACAAAATTTTATTTAGCAGCATTTAATATTCTGTGGCGGAAGAGACTACATTTTCTCTATGCTGTTAATCCACCAGCAGTCATCAGCATTGAAAGAGCTCCTGCAAGTACCCAAAACCAATTCTGCTAAGCAGGAAAGGGTTATGGTACCCATTTTAAAATGGGAATTCATTTGAGTTTAAATGCAATTAAAGACATCGGTGACTACTGAACGTAAGGAACACCTGTCTGTTCCTACTGAATTGCAGAGCGAGCATCTGCTCTTTCTAAAGTAGTCCTAATTTATGGTTAAATCGTTTTTATGAAAAAGAGGTCAAAAGAACTGCTAAACTAAATGCCCTATTGCTGGAGATATACTTTATTCAAATGCTCTTTAAAGGACCTTTGACATTCCCAATCACTGAACATGCCCTTTTGAGATTCCTAATGAAGACACAAAGTGTATTAAACCTTGCATTCAAAGATGTTGGCATAATTAGCAGTGGATTTAGCCTCAGTTAAAGCAAGGCTATCAATCATCTTCTCTGCTATATATTGAGATTATCCTTTTTCCATTCCTTGGCTATTGCTGACACAGCAAGCTCCTCTGAGGAATCAATTATCAGCTGCATTTGTAGCATTTTGGACAGCGCTGACACAGGCAGACACTGTTTGCACACCCTGAAAGGCTCAGTCCAAGGCCACTGTGACAGCACAGGCAGGGAGCCTCAGCACTCTGCTTCTGTCCCTGTGCCCCCAGAGGCTGCCTTGCACTAAACCCGTGCCTCTGATACCTCTGTTGAGTTCTGACCTAAGCTGTGACCCCCAGGCTCTGCACGGTTCAGCCTCAAAACTTTCCAAGAGAAAAACAAGAATTCTGTGAGGACAAAACAAACTGATGCCCTGAAAAAGCATTTGCCACCATTTCCCCTCAAAGATCACAGATGTCCCTGAGCTTCCCAGAGAGAAGCCAGCTGGGGCATTTTTAGCCCTCCCTTTGCTGGAGGTGGTTCTGAGATGCCCCAGTGAGAGCTCAGCCCCGGGCCGAGCGCTGCTCCCATCTCAGATGCTGCCCAGATCTTCAGCAGCCAGGGAAAACCTGCCAAACCCACCTGCCTTGGCTCTGGGGCAGCAGGGACAAGCTCAGCACCTCCTGGTTTGGAGGAGCTGCTCTGCTGTCTGCTCACAGGCATTCCCTGTAAATCCTCCCTGGGAAGAGCTCTTGGCTCAGAAGGGGAGGCCATACCTGTGATACGCTCGGTGACATCCAGCAGGGCTTGGCCACTCAGGTGATTCCATTGGTAGCTGAACTCTTTCAGCAGTGACACTTTATCTACAAGGGAAACACATGTTTCTGCTCACTTTTCTCAGGTCATAGGAGAAAGGGCAGGGCCAACCTCATTTTATAAAATAAAGTACATTTCTGCAGATGTATGAATCCTTTCCTTCTTTCCTTCCAGCCTACTTGGCAGGGTTTTAAATTCCAAAAGAAAAGCTCTCCCTTCACATTTGTAAATCCAAACTTGTCTGCTGTACCAGGAGCTGTGTTAAAACATTTCACACCAGGGACCTCAAGAGTTCAGTCACATGGAAGCAGTGAAAAGGTTTGGCAACCCAGAGCAAAAAGGAAGAGCCCCATACTTGGGTCACAAAAAGGCACTGAGTCAGGCAGTTCCTGAGCTCACAGAGTAGCTGGGGAGGAGAAAGTGGAAACTCCCCTTGAAGACCTGCCTCTTCAACACTCCTTTTTTCAGGCATATTCCCCCAGTACGGAATTTTCAGAGCTGACATAAATATGTGTGGCAAGGGAATTTACAGCAGCCCTTGCCTATGTAGTTAATTGCTGTGGCCATCTTGCCCCATGCAAAACAACATGTGGAACAAGGCATCACTGACAGCTGGGTTTATACCTGTTTGTTCTAAACAAATGAACTTGGTGAATCATCAGTTCCCCTTTGAACAGAGAAGACAAAGAAGAAAAGTGGAAAATAGGCAGCTAATGCCTCTAATGTAGAGCCTTCCAGGTGGCTGCTCTGCAGAAGCTCTGATGGGTCAGTGTCCCTTCATGCCAACAGCAAAGCTGTTCATTTGGGAAGTCAGACAGGGCCCAAGCAAACTCCAAACTCCCTTTGCCTCTGAACTGTAGCAAAGCTGTAGCCCAGGACTTGCTCTTCAGACAAGCAGCACAGAGCCAAGGGCTCCTGGGACTGTTGGGAAATGCTGATCCCATTCCAGCCTGTTGGGGATGGTGCATAAGGACTGCACCTGCACAGCCTCTGGTGGGTGTCAGCTGGAGTGTTCCACAGACAAGAGCAGCTGTCAAGGCACTCAGCGCTCTCTTGTGCAGGAGAGACAGAGACGAAGCTGAGGAGAGTCCCTGCCAGGGCTCAGCCTGACCCAAATGAGCAATGGATTCTTCCAGTGCTTTCACAGCTGCCCCACGAACCCTGGGATCCTTTGAGTTCAGGTTCTTTGTTATTCCTTCCACCAAACCAATGATCACCGGGTTCAAGGCATCGTTCAGGGCTCCTGTGATCTCAGCCAGCACGTCCAGCGCCCTCTGCTTCACTTCCTTGTGGCTGTCAGATATTCTCAGGACAAAATAATCAAAAATCTGTGAAGAGAACAAGCAATGTGAAAGCTGGACTCAAATGTCCTTGTTTGAAGACTGGGTGTAGCAGTCAACAATGTCAAAGATGAAAGTGATCCTTTCTGTCAGGTCAGCACTCGCTTGCACAATTTCACTGTTTTCCTGTGGGCCACTCACTGGAATGGTGGCACAGCCTCATGCTGGTTGAAAGATTTTCTTCTGTTTTTAGGAGTTTTGGCTGGGGACAGGATAGTTCCTATGGTATTTCTCTCCGAATACCTTTGCTTTGAGTGGAAGCAGATGTTTACAATGCCCGGTTTTCTATACAGTTTCCTCAAGTACTGAGGGCAGTTATGATTTTGCCAAAACTATGGCTGGAAGAGATCTAAGTTTTCTCTTGTTTTTCTCAGAGCCAGTGTCTGGAGAAGTGCAGGGCTCTGATCAACTCTTCCAGGATCCAGACCATTTCTCTAAGTAACAGGTGGACTTCTGAAATGTAATGTGCTGTACAGCTCTCATTAGAGCAGGTTCAGTCCCTTGACAGCCACATTATCAGGCACCTTTTCCTGGAAAAAGGGAAAAAGCAGCTACTGGGAGGAGAAGGCAGAGATGAGTCCTTGGCCATTTTCCTCCTTTTCCAAAGAGAGAAAAAGACCCCCAAGAAGGGTGAGCACTGTCTTTACCAAGAGGAATAGGAACAAGGATGGAAACGAGTAGCCAGAGCTGTGACAAGATGGAGTATATAGAAGTATTCTTTAAAAAAAACAACTGGGTTTAAACCAACCCAGCCTGATACTTCTCTTCCCTATGCAAACCCGTTTTTGGTCTAGGGAACAATTTCCATCCTTTCAGGGGCTGGATTCCCTTCACTTCACCCAACTGGGAGTAGGAGAGAGCAGCAGTTACACCAGCAGAAAATTCTGCCATCATCTGATGAACAGCATCAATAGGCACCTGCCAGACAAATACAGCTGGACTGAAATAACTTGTCCTGAAGCCTGGGCCTGAATTACATTTGTCTGGGTAAGAGGGACCAGCGTGTGACAAACAGCCAGGATGGAGTGCCAAGACACACTGAATTAACTTTGCTGCTACAGGCTCAGGAAAGGAGCTAAAGGAAAGGAGCAGTGAAGATACCCTACATACTTGGGCAATGTTAGTGGAGATGAGCTGGGGGCTGGTTTTGCACAGGTCTAGGAGGAGTTCCACTCCTTCCATCCATGTCTGAAACCCCTTGGCTTCCAGGAGATGGTAAAGCTTCTGGAGCAGCTCTGTTTCTTCCACAGCTGGAGGTGATGTGACCTGGGCTTTTGCACTGGGTAGGAGGTGTCCATCAGAGGGAGATTTCACCCTGGAAAATAAAACCAAATGAGGACCTGGTGGTGATAATTATCGTAGCATGGCATCCCTATAGTGGAAATAATTAGCATTGACTCCATGATTCCAGAAGGCCTGATCAATCACTTTATTATCCGATCCTATCCTATCCTATCCTATCCTATCCTATCCTATCCTATCCTATCCTATCCTATCCTATCCTGAAACTCATTGCCCTTACAGACAGTCTGATACAGACAGACCAGACTGGTCAATTGAATCCAAAACACCATCACCAGTGGCCAATGAAGAAATTACTCTTTGGTAAATAAATCTCCATAACACATTCCACATGTTCACAACAACAGGTGCAGAAGCGAAGATAAGAATTGTTTCTAATTTTTTTCTCTGATCTTCTCACAGCCTTCCTCAGGACAATGCCTAGGAAATTTGTGCCTGCTGCTCTCTATGGAGAGAGCTGCAGCCACAGACAATATCTTCACTTAAATGTGAGCAAAACATCTTGAGCAGCTTTCCTAATTATGTCATTTCAAGCTGGAAAGTCATGAGGCTCTGAAGAACAACGTGGACCTCATGACAATCATTACAGGAGACAATCTGCAAGTGACATTCTCACCACTGCTCACTCAGGAAAACCAAGGATGAGATGCATCTGATCTATCTTCAGATGGCTGCCAGGGCACACAGGTCACATTGCTTTGTGGAGAAAGAGAGACACTACTGCCAAGTTTAAATGCCTCCTCATAAGGGATGTGTGTGTCTTAGAATAAGGAAACTCATCACTCTGGAGAAGTGTCTCTACAACCAGGCATGACAATCTGGAAAAGTAGCTCAGATGCATCTGAAGAGATGAACAGGGCCATATTTGAAGGATTCAGAAAATCAGTAACAGAGATAAAAACAAAAGCCAGACATCCCAGAACTACACTCCCATTTCATTTGCTTCCCTAGAGACCAGATCCACAGCTTAACAACCCCACTGTGAACAATTCTCCTGGATCAACCTGTCTCTTCCATGAGCACAGGAGAATGTTAGCCATGCTATTGAGGCATGTGGTCACTTTCCTGCCACTGCTGAGCAGGACAGAGCTAAATAAATCCCCTCTGCTATCAGAGAAGAACAGGTACAAGCAGCTCTGCAACAGCCATGAAGGGACAGCAAGGAGCAATTCCTGTCTTAAATGCTGATTGCAGCACAGGGGGAAATAAACCAAACATGCTTTCCACCAAGCAAATTACATGAAGGACAGGAATATCAAGACAAAAAGTCCACATTGAGACACCTGTTGACTGAAGTTGTTCAGGAATTGCCTTGCTACTTACTACTCAAACTTCATACTGTTTGAGAGTAAGAAAATCCTGATTCAGCCAGGCCAAACCACACAGATGAGAACTGCATCTTTGTGGAATAGCATCTTGCTTCCAGACTGAGATTTCTCATCAAAACACCCATCTAAAAAAGTCTCCACTCAGATGAAAAATAAGCCCTGTTTGAATTTACTTGTCCCAAATCAGGCAGCAGAAACTTGGCCCTCTCCCAGCCTTCACAACACTGCCCTTGCCACTGCACTGGATCGTCTGATCTGCAACCAATGGGTGTCTTTTTGTCTCTCCATTTTTGTGGAAACCCCTCCAGAGAAGTTGTGTTCAGCACAATGCACAAGTAGACATTTTTTATCCTGGAGCATTTGTAGGGAAAGGAAACAATCTGTGGCATTGGTCATCTCTGCCAGACAGTTTTTCCTGAGGAAGAGACAGGTAAAGCTTGTCATGTGCTTTGTCACATCTGACAAAAGTGCTCAGTACTGTTTGCTAGAAGACAATGTGGCCTGGGGCTCCTTTGAGCCATCGTTCCTCTCCTTCACCGGCTCCTTGACAGATGGGCCTTCAGCCTTCTGGTTTTCCATCCCCTACAAAGACATAGAGAAATCCCATCAGTCTTTACAATATAAACCAGGAAATTCCCTGTTGAAAACACAAGTTAGAACCAGGAGCACTGCTACCAAGGCTAAGGGAAACATTTCCTAACTTACAGATGGAAACAGACCAGAGATTCAGTGATGCCAACTCTTTGTTTTCAATAGCCCAATACAGGTTATGGGTGCTACCACACTGAGCAGCAGTCTAAAGTCCCAAATTCCTTAGTCATGAGCAGAAATGGGAATAATGCAAACTGGCAGGCAACGAGAGTTTGTGAAGGAAGCAGCAGAACAAACTGGACTCTTTGGGGGTTGGCCCATTGTGTTGGAAGTCCATTTGGTTCAACACTCACTCTCCCTGTGCCTGCACAAAGGCAGGCTCCCTTCTGTAATGTTGATAAAAAAAATAAAATCCTCCCCCAAACACAGAAAGGATTTTCCACTGGATGCTGCTGAATTCACCAAACTTCTTCCAGCTCCACAGGGCTTGACAGCAGGGCAGTATTCCCAAAAGACAGACAGTAATTGTAGTAACTAGGATTGACTTGGACATCTTTTGTAAACTTGAAAATTTTCTTGGCACTACTACTTCCAGTGTCCTTTGCAAAGACTCTGTTATCTTCAGAAGCACAATTCTGACTTAATTGCTTTACAGGGGGCAGAGTAGGGAGAGCATGGTGGGGGCTTATGCTTAAATGTAAACCCATTTTCTCCTCTTTGCCTTTCCTCTTTGTGACCGATATTGAAAATATTCTAAACCCCACTTTTTCCCTAATAATATCAGTTCCTTTGTGGTCTGCAGATGAACAGGCTGAGGATTAAGAGCTCATTCCCAGGAGCAAAATGATTCAGAAGAGGAATGAGCTGAAGACAGATTGGGTGTGTTTGCTCTCATATTATCTGTGACAATACTTGCACAAAGGAGACATTTCTCCTGCCAGCACTTACTTTCTTCTTAATTCTCTTCAAAATATCTTCCAGGTCATGGGTGGGAAGAGATCGTTCCAAAAGCACTTTAAATTGTTGATGATTGAGCAACATCTTCACCATCTCCTGTCCATAATATCTAAGGCAGGCAGGCAGGCAGGCAGGCAGGCAGGAAGGAGGGAAGGAAGGAAGGAAGGAAGGAAGGAAGGAAGGAAGGAAGGAAGGAAGGAAGGAAGGAAGGAAGGAAGGAAGTGAAAGAAAGGTGAACAAACACAGGAAGAGTGTTAACAGAAGAGGCTGATACCTTAAACTCATCAGGTGCAAGCCTTGCACGAGAAGGCATGACCTACTCAGCAAAGAGGGAGATTTACCTCACTGGACACTGCACAGTGCTGTCAGCTGAACACAAGAGGCAAGAGGAGAATGTGGGGCAACAGAAAAACACCATTTCACTCTGAAACAGGGGGTGTGCTTCTGTGGCATCAAAGGATCCCAGGGAACAAGCAAAACACATCTGCTTTGTTGTCAGAGCCTATTACATGTCTTGCTGCCATTGCACAGTAATTTGCCTTTCTTTAACTGGCAGGGAAGCCAAGACAAAACACCTCATGCATCCTCTTGATTATTCTATACTATGTGTATGCAGAGGGGCAGCTAGTTGCTCTGGTGTTCTTGGCAGCTATTAACGGGAATTTCATCACAAAAAGAAGGGAATTTTGGCAGTTTGGGTTGATTTTGCCACTAGGAAACCACAGGTTTTTTTCAAGAAGAAATGTGGAGCTCACGGAGCCAAAGATAACAGCATTCTAGAAATCTTCAGAACAAGTTTAGAAAGACTGAATATGTTGGCTAAAGAGCCCTGAAATATTTCTAGGAAAGTCTGAAGTTAATGAGAAATTGATGTTTGGGATCCTTCAGTGATGAACATTAGCCAACGCTTTGGCTTTGTGTTGTGCACCTAAGGCCAAACAGAAGTGTTGGACTGGCTGATCTGAGCTCTTTTGATCTCAGTAAAGAATCCTTCAAGGCACAGGAAAAAGTTGGCAATGTTCCTTTTTGCTGGCCAACCTCAGGTTTCCCAGTACAGACATTTGCCCAGGCAGCCCAGAGCAGTGGTCACAGTGCCAAGGCTGACAGAGCTCAAGAAGAGTTTGGACAATGCTCTCAAGCACATGGAGTGACTCTTGGGGTGTCCTGCACATGGCCAGGAGATGGACTCGATGACCCTGATGGGTCCCTTCCAACTCAGCATATTCCATGATTCTATGACCCTTATTCACACTGTGAGGTAACTTCATATTCCCTTTAGTTTCCACTCTGTTGTGGTTTCACCTTCACAGCCAGACACAAAACGGTTTTCCTGTTTTGGGAGGTGAAATGAAGATCATTACCTTGTGTCCTTGTGACAGTCCTGAGCAAGCTTCCCTGCCCGTGTGGCAGCCTCTCAGCCCTGGGTGTGCCTGCGAGCTGGGTGACTCCAATTCTCTCCATCAGGGACAGGAGGAGTTGGGCCGCACACTCGCGCACCGGGGCGTGGCGGCTGCTGGGGAGGAGAGAGCAAACCCTGGGCACAGGGACAAGGAGCAGCAGCAGCACCGGCCTTGGCCAGAGCCTCCTCCCTGTCCTTGCTGGGGGAAGGAGCCTGGGCTCTCCCTGCACCTTCAGACACCTGCAGAAGGTTCTGTCCTCAGGGAAGCACAAAGTTAGCATTGCACACAAGGCCTGCCTGCACAGAAGAGGGAGGAATTCAGTCTCCCTGCACTGTCTGATACTCAGTTACTTTCACAGTATTTACTCTGAGAAAGATTAAAGAAATAGATGACATATGAATAATTTAGAAATTAAGGAAAATTGATTCTGATCCATCAGAGGGCACCCAGTACACAGAGCTGCAGCAGGATTGAGGCTCTTTCCAGCCATTTATCCCCAAATCTGCAGAACTTTGGAAAACAACAAATGCAGGGAAAACACGTTGTAGGCCGTGAAGTTGCAGAATATCCAGCAATGCAGCCTGTTTCTTCTCTGGGGCTTGGCAATGGATCCATCTGAATGTTTCACCCTATTCCAAAGCTGAGGAAAGGGTGGCAGGCAGTTTAGCCAGGCTGTCCTGTTCTAGAGAGCATCTCTTGGGAACTATCAGGCCCAGAACCAACATTTAAGGCAGCATTTGCTTCAACTGTCCCATGGCAGTCAGCCTGTGGAGGTGCCTTTAAAGTGATTCATCATGTCAAGGCTAACATGAAACATCAGTTTGAATAGAAAGTAGAGCTCTAAGGCCAGGACAGTCATACAAGGCTCCTTTAGCAGGAGCTGCACCTGCTGTGCAGGCTGTGCCACACCCAGCAGATTGTCCCCCATGTGCTCCACGCCCCAGCAAGGAGCCTCCTCATTTCTCAAGTTAATGGCATCACGAGGAGACATGGTTTTCCCAGGGCCTCTGTGGTTAGAGCTGTGAAATACCAAACACTGCTCACAGCTGCAATTGCAATTGTCCCTCTGCCCACAAAAGCACAGGCTCTATCCTTGGCCTTTGCAGGCACTTTCACTTCCCCATCAGTCACCACATCTAGGAAAATCTGACAGACTGGGAGAACTCCAGGAAGCAGCAGGAAGCTGAGTCAGAGGAGCTTTAGTTTGGATATCAGGAAAAAAGGTTTTTCACCCAGAGGGTGGCTGGGCACTGGAACAGGCTCCCCAGGGCAGAGGTCACAGCACCAAGCCTGACAGGGTTGAAGGAGCATTTGGACAACAATCTCAGGCACTTGGTGTGACCCTTGGGCTGCTCTGGGCAAGGCCAGGAGCTAGACTCGATGGTCCTGATGGGCCCATCACACTCCCCATATTCTACAATTCTGTGATTCTGAGAACTAATAGGCTGCAGGAGGGCAGAAATAGGTGACAAGAGGGAAGAAGTGAGGTTGGTCAGAGAATCAAGTCACTGAGTTCACAGAAGATGCAGGATACAGGACCCTTCCCTCCCACCATTCTCATTCTCTGTCTCATCCCTTCTCCCTCCCACACACATGAAGGTGAAGAACATCACTAAAAGAAGAAGAACCTGCTTGACTCCCATGTCCATGAGAGCAGTCATTGCTCGTGCAGGAGTCACATTCTCCACCATGATCCCCAGGCTCTGACTGGCTGCTTTCTGAACAAATTCTGGGGAGTTGGACACCATCTGGAGAAGGACCCGAGCAACCTCATCCACCTCAGAGTCCATGTCCTTCTTCAAGGTCACAAAGAGCTCTCCCAGAGTGACAATGGCAGAGTAGGACACCTTGGAACAGACGTTGGTCACCTGGGGAAGCCATGAGGGGAAACATAGGAATCACCTTGGAAAGAAAACCAGTTGCCTTCAACAGAAGTCCCAGGAAAGGACAACACATCCCACTCTGTTGTGTCCAGAAAAACATAAAAGTACAGGAAGAGCAGGAGAGCACAAGCACAGAAAGGCACTTACTCTGGCACCAATTTCTGGCTTCAGACCTGCTTACTGCAGGCCTAAAATAAAAATTTCATTAAGTGTTCTACTTAACCCTTCTAAAATGTCCACAGCTTTGATTTTAGTCCCTTTTACTAGAAAATTAAAACAAGAGCTGCTTTCAAATCATGAAGGCAAAAGTCATAAAGGTAAAAGAGTCAGGTGCTCCTGTTCCAAAAAGCAACACCAGCAGTTGAAGCACTCAGCCAGGAAACAGAAAACACAGGCTCTGGTCTACAGAATAATTTACAGTGTTGCATTACAGCTTGGGCAGAGACTGGGACTCTGGCAAATAACCTCATTAGTGCCTCAGTTTCTGCATTTGCACATTGCATTATAAAGGCACCACACTCAAAGATGAGTGTCAGATACCCGACCTGCCAATAAATACAGCTGCATGTGCCCACAGATCCTACAGATAGCTGACAGACGTTAGAAATCTCAGGTCTAAACCAGAAATGAAGGCAGACCCTGAGCTCACATGGAGATGAACAAGCACACACCTACTCTACACACTGTGTATGAAGTATGGGGGACAATTCAGAATAATGTTCTCACCTCGCTGGTAACTGCCAAGAAAACCTCACCAAGTCTGCAAAGCAGGACCTCTGAATGGGACCCAGCCAGGTGTTGGATGGTGAAGAGTCCCTTCTCCTTCAGCTCTCTGAAAGGCAGAAGATTGATTTTTCTCTCCACCAAGGCAGCACCCTCTGAAATGACCAGGCTGGCAGCTCAGCTGAACAATGGGAGGTGCTTTTCAAGGAGTGCTTAATGAAATCGTGGAACGCGTTGCCCCAGGATGCTGTGGCTGTCAAAAGCATTCACAAACCCAAGAGGCAAAGAGAGGGGTTTCAGAGTGGCCATTTGAGATGACAGCCTTTCTGAAATCTCTGGCACATGAGGCCCCTCTGCCACTGCTTCCTAGGAGCTGAGAGACTGGGCCATGCTGCTGTTTCTTGTCACCTCCCTGTACCTGTCCCTGAGGCACAGTGCCACCGGGCTGTTATTAGGGCATTTTCCTTCTTTGTCAGCCCCAGCAGGCATTCAGCAGGGAGAGCCTACACTGGCTCTCTAGAGCTGAGTTTCCAATCTATGATCTCGGCCTCTCTGTCACCCCCTCCACTCCCCCTCACACATTCCCCAAAAATGCAGCAGGATGTCTGCTGGAACCACCTCAGCCTGCAGGAAGGTCAAGTGGGTCCTGGCCTCTCCTGACTCACAGCACAGCTTTCTTTCATCCCAGCATGGAAATATAAAAACTACATTATCACACCACACAGAGGGCCAGGTGCTTTTTATTTTGGCCGCAAGTGTCCACAGGGCATTGGGGAACAGGAGAGAAAGAGTGTTTTGCAGCAAGCAACCGACTACTCAGGCAGGATGGAAGGAAAAGCGTCTGGAAGCTGCTTTTTAGGACTTTGGTTGTTCTGCTGAAGCTTCTGACAGAGCTGATGGGTAGATCCCAGAGCTGTGGAGAGTTCCTGGGAAATTTGTCCTTGGATATGTCTACGAATGCTCTCCCAGCCATGAACTGCCATCTGTGTCCTGTCCATATGTTACTGCCTTGACTGTTGAGTGTCTGAGGTGCCTCTTGAGGCTGCTATGGACCTCCTTCACCAAGGAATGGATTGTGATACAACATCCCTTTCTGCTTCTATTTGGGCACTGACAGAGCCTGGACCACTCTCTCTGGAGCTTGGGCTCTGGCCAAGCAAGATTGCTGATGAGAGCAGCTCATGGTCCTCAGCTCTTCCCTGCTGCTGGGACAGACAGACATGGCCATGGGGACAGAATGGAGCTGCCCCATCTGCCAGGTCACTAAGAAGGATGTGAATTTTTCTCTGCCCTGTCACCACCAGTTCTGCCTGGGCTGCATCCTGCAGTGGACAAAGAGAAATCCAGCGTGCCCACTCTGCAGAAGAATGATAGAAGCTGTCAGGTTTTCTGAGTAGGGTGAACAGGACTACATACAGTGTGCCATCAGCTCCCCCAAACAATTGCTAGAGTCCAGCAGGGAGAGAGCCTGGCCACCTTGCTGAAAACAGCCTCCCAGACCCTGTGAGGGCTGCTCCATCTTCCCCACAGGGAACACTGTCCCCAGCTGAGCAGGGGGCTGCAGGACCAGAGCCTGTGGATGGCCTCCTGCCCAAGGTGTGGGCCGAATTTTTCAAATAACAATGTCATCTACTGGACCCAAGGTGGCCCTGGCTGCACCAGAAGCTGGAGGGAATATGCCAGCACCAGAGATGGCTGGTTAAGGAATTCATAGAGCAGCATCCTGCACGCCCTCTGTGCCTATGGTCAAGTTGCCCAAATCTTGGTGCCAGTACTGCAGTTTCTCCTCTGTAGCAGTCTGAATTGCTGCTACCGTAGCCCAGGGTAAAGAAGCAAAAAGGGCCTTTGCATAATCTCCACAGATGTTTTATTCAGCTGTGCAGGGAGATGTTCAGGTGCCAGCACCCACACACAGAGGGTCTCACTTTGTCTCCACGGGGCCTGGGGGCTGACCCTGATCTCTCGGGGCAGTACAAAGATAAGGGGGCCAATCAGGGAATAGGGAAGGTGTGGCTCAGGAGCACAGGAACAGACACAGGAACAGGGGAAGTAGCAAATGGGGTCTAACAGCTTTTTGAGGGAAGCTTCTTGTGTCTCCCTAGACTAGGGAATGCCCCCCCAGGGTCTCCACAATTCCCCATGTTTTATATTATTAGGAAAGCTTCTCTGAAGGATCAACTGAATCAACACAAAATGACAAAAACAATCAAACGCACTCATAAGACAATTGTTCAAAATGCAAACAATTCTGAGTTCCCAATGTGCCCACAGATTTCTTGGAGTGTCATAGATCTGGCAGGAGGGATGCAGGGTTTTCTTAGCACAGTTTATCAGGAAACTGAGTCACACATACTGAACCTCTGGTCCATGGCCTCCTCACTGCCATCGTGCAGCAAGGAGGCCCAGGGGTGCTGTGCTCTGGTCCTGTCAGGGATGAACACAGCAGCTCTGTGGCCAGTGCCAGCTCCAGCTCCAGCAGCTCACAAGAGGAGACTCCTTCCAGCAGCTCTGCTGGCTCCAGTGTGGCAGACCAACAGAGCCCACTGGAAGCCACCTCCATTGCAGCCACCCCCAGCTGCGCCCATCATCACTGCAGAGCAGGAGCTGCCCCAGAGGAGCCGCGGCAGGAGCTCATGGCAGTGGCAGGTCCCTGTGCCCAGGGCAGAGCCACAGAACCTCTGCTCCTGCCTGGGACAGGGGCTGCTCACCCTGGTGTCCCACCAAGAGGAGGGATCCTGGGCCCCAAACTCTGCCCAGCCCTGCAAAAGGCCACCCCGCCAGCAGTGCCAGCAAGGTTCCTGCAGCCATTCAGTCAAATCAGAGGAAACAAATGTCTCTTTAGCTGACACAGTCTCTGAACACAGCTTTCTCCCCCTTCTCCTGGTGCCTTTCCCTGACTCCAGGAAGAGCTGCAGGAAATGCTGTGTGAGCCATGATGATGGAAGAGCTACTGATAAAAACACTGGGGTGATGCTTTCAGAGGAGTCATGAATGGAAGATTGACCAACCTTCCAGCCAATGGTATGCCAAAAGTTTCCATGCTTTAAATAATTGATTGTAATAAATTAATTAAAAGAAAGATACAGAAACAAATTAAATCTCCCACAGCTTCTGGCTTTCCTCAGGCTCCATGGTCTATATATTGCTAGACTTACTTCATTTAGGCAGAATATTAACTGTCCTGACTTGTTGGAGACTGACCACAAGGTCTCATCTGTGGTGAGCAGTCACTAAAATTAGCTCAGCAGAGGTATCTTCAGCTGTCCAAGTGTAGCAGAAATACATATTCTCTGCTTCATGACTGTGTGGCAACAGCTGCTGGTGTGGATGTGTCAGCGTTGCTTCATGGATTACTCCTGAGAAGGAATTGTGTGCACAGGCACAGTATGATGGCTTCGATCTCCTCTAATTACTCCAATGGGATGATGGCCAGAACTTTTAGGCAAAAAGCATCATGACAGAATAATTTTCAATATTCTCCAAACTACTCCTGTGGTTTTGATTTTCTTACTGATTAGGTTCCGTGTCTGGCCTCAAGAAATCAGTCCAGAAAGAACAGGCAAACCTCAGCTTGCAAGTTAGAGTGCAAGTCTTTAATCTGCCGTTTTTGCAGCATGGACAAACAACTTTTCAACATATTTGCAAAAAAAATCTCTTAGTTCTTGCTATACCTATCCAGAATCTGACTCTCTCCTCGTTTTATTTTGATTTGAGATCCAAGCATAATTTTTTTCTGGACAGGAAAGTAAGACCCAGCTGCAAATACAGACTACAAGTGTGAATCTATACTGCAGGAACTGAGCTGTAGCTTGCAATTAAAGGCAAGAAGTGATGCCATGGTAAATGTGAACGTTTAGTCCTGGCATAGGAGCCTTCTGCAATGCTCCACCAACCCATGGTTCACATTGCTACAAACTCTCTTTTTGATGTTACAAAGAGTGTTTAAGAGCTGGCTGTAAGTAAAAAAAAAAAACCAGCCAGAAAGTTAATTTTTGTTAATATGGTGAACAATGACTATCTAATAATTCTGAGCTCACAGAAGTGAGTATTCAGATTTCCACTTAGTACGTGCAGGCAGTTTTCATTTGAAATCAACAGGTTTATCCAAATCAAGTTATCCATAGGAATTAATTTGCTCTATGATCTACCTAAAAATGCCTCATTGTCTGATAAGTTTAGTAGAAATTTGCTAAGTCAATAGTCCACAGATTTTCATTTCTTGTTTAGTGGCTATTCTGCAGGAAAGCTTTTACAGACTAATCAGTTTGGATGTAATTAAAATGCCAGTACATTTCATCTAGCCATTTTGGTATTAGAACAAAACCATATGACTGCACAGCCTTTTAAAATATATTTTCAAATAAATTTTCAAATCAACAGTCTGAGTAGGACTCAGAAAAAAAACTCTACCAAACTTCAACTCCATTGGAAGATTCCCTTGTCACCCTGTGAATCAACTCTACATTCAGAAGAATAAAAGTCCCCATTATGGTGGGTTTGGTATGATTAGGAACTGGGGAAGGGTCTTCTTCCCTCTCAACTCCATGCTGCAGTGCCTTTGGGATGTGGCCTGCTGGCCATTGCTTTTGCAGCCCTGGTATTTCTCCATGAGGCAGAAAGTGCAATTGCATTTCCAGTCCAAAGCCCATGAGGAGTGGGGCGTGCAGAGCTGTGCCAGACACAGGCCAGCAGCTGTGCCGCCAGAGGGTTTTGGTTCCTGCCCAGTGCATCTCTGCCGTGAGTGCCTCCCCTTGCCAGGTGCCCACGGACAGCAGGTGCAGGGTTCTGCAAGGGGCATGGAACAGGGTGGGGATGTCTGCTGGCAACAGAGTGCAGCGGAGAGCAACCAGTCCAGGATGTTCCTGGAGTGTGTGACAGAGAACTCCTGACACAGCTGGTGACTGAGCCAGTGAGGGAAGGCACTGCTGGGCCTGCTGTTTGTGAGGAGAGAAGGGCTGCTGGGTGACAGGAGGGTTGGAGGCGGCCTTGGGCTCAGTGATCACAAAATGCTTGTGTTTGATTCCCAGAGAAGGAACGAGAGATGTTGGGGAAGTGTTGACCTGCAACAAATTGTGAATTTGTTAAGCTTTAACAGGCAGTGCTCAGTCGTACCTTCCCTCACACCAGTGGTTAATGTGTGCAAGTGGATGTCTTAGCCTTGAGAATAAAGACAGTGGGCCTGCTGAGGAGGTAGCTGCAATGCATTCAAGGAGAAGAAGGCTCTTAACCATGGGAGGAGAATTTGAGGAACGGGATGTTCACCACATGACCACCAGAGACCCTCAAGAGACCCCTACTCTAAATGTCAGTAATTTTGGGGAAGTGATTTAAAAATGTCAAATACTTTGTGAGAATGTTTAGCCTGTGAGTTTGAGCAAAGTAATGGATAAAAGTAATGAAAGTAATGTCTTAGTTCCATGGATACTAACACGTGGGTGTGCATGTTTCAGGGAAGTGATTCCTCACACACCCAGCACTGAAATAAAGTAATGCCTCTTTTCTCACACTGAGCTGGCAGTGTGGATCGGCCCTGCTTGGAAACTTTCATTTTGATCATTCCTATTGAAGCATAAGGAATGGTTGAAATGAAATCTTTTCCAGCTGTTTCCCTTTGGTTTACCTGTTTGAGGGTTAAAATTCTGTGCTGCAGATGACCTGGGTGTGTGCAGAGCAGTGCAGCCCCAGAAACCCCTTGGCTTGCCCACAAGTTGTCATGCCTTGTTCCCAGGTGTGCCCAGCTGTGGCAGGAGAAGGAGCCCACAGCAAAGTGGGCACCGGGCCCTGCCCAGCCGGGGCTCTCTGGCACAGAGCAGCAGCAGCGCCAGCACCGTTCAGCCTGCTCCTGCCTTGGCTTCCCCTGGCACACAGAAGCCTCTGGAAATCAGCACTGCCAGTGGCGTTCCCAGCTTGGAGCAGCTGCTGCTGGCAGGCAGATGCTGCCAGTTCGACTGCTGCCAAAGGGGAAGAAAGGCAGAGATGTACATGCACCGGAGCCCTGGGCATGTCCAATAAAGGTGCAAATATGTGGGGAGATTTGTTAGGAAGCATTTCAGCTGTGATGCCAACAGTGGCTTCTCTCCTGGTTCTGTGTGTTCTAGATGAGTAATGCAATGGTTGGTGTCTGTTCTCTCAGCTGTTTTATGGCCTGGAAAGGCTCGGAGATGGCCTTGGGCAGCCCGCGCTTCAAAGGACGAGAAGAGGCTACAGGTCTTTCTCAGACTTCAGTATTTATTGGTTGTTTATCTAAAAGATTTTCGCTCTGCCCGACAGAGGTCCACCCAGCAAGCCAGCCATGGGCACACTCCTCGCCCCCGGGGCGGTCACTTATCTTTATACTCAAAATTACGTATACAATATTTACCTATTCTTTCCAATACCTTTTACCCTTATTGACCAGTGCACTTTTAGTAATAACCAATCCCAAAGTGCCACCATCACCACAGAAGATGGTGGCCAAGAAGAAGAAGAAGAAGGACAGGACACGCCCCAATTCCTCCATCTTAATTCTCTAGACCCCCCTGTACAGAAATCCTAAACCCTGTGTTTTACACTCTAACTTATCCCTTCACCATTTACCCCGGTGAAATCCTCCCATCCTCATACAGATGTCGTCTCTCGTGTAGGATCAAAGTCCAGCCACCAGACACTTCTGGCAACATTCCAGGACTCCCGAGCCCCCAAGGGTGGTCTCGGTCACTCTGCACCTCAGTCCTAAGGTGCTGAAATCCCACAGGTTGGCTCTGACAATTAAGAAGCAGATGTTATGTGGATGTTCAAATGTGTAGTGATGGTATTGTAATATATCCTCACATAGTCCTCTTTCCCGTCCCCCTTGCAATAGCCTTGGTAGTCAGGGCATTTGGGGAGGGCTGGCTTGTGACCAGCAGGCAGGGTGTAACAACACCTGACCTCCAGTCAGGATGCAAGAAAGTAATCTCCACCAATAGACAGCAGAGAAAGAGTTGACTGACAAAACTTTTGGAGGGGCTAAGGGTATAAAAGGCAGAGCATCCTTTTTGTAGATGAGCACATGGCTGCTAGTCATGGAGACTCCCAATGCTGCAATTTTTCCTTATTCAGTCCTTTGTTAAGGTTTACTATACCTTTAAAATTTTAAAAGTGAGAGTCATTTCTCACATGTGCAATGCTGTGGGCCATTGTCTTGGTCTGGTTTCCTTTGCTTGGGTCCCATCTCAGTGATCAGCTGGGGTACAGGCTGTAGGTGCTTGGGGCACTCTTGGAGTTCCTCTTGGATCCCCTGAACAACAAGGTTTGGCCCATGAAGGGAATTTGTGCTGCTTTGTGACAGAGAAGAACTTCCCAGGCTCTTTTGTGTTTGCTGTAGGGAAGGTTGGTTATTGCTTTGCATAAACTCACAGACCAGCACGGAGCGTTTGCTTTGTGAGGTCAGGGCATGGTTGCCACCTTGTCGAAGTGACATCAGAAAGTTGCCTTGGTGCACGGAAGGCCTGAGTGTCAGAGCAGCCCTAGGCCTTGCTCACATCAGGAGAACCCTCCTGGTTGGGGAATTTATCAGTGGGTAGCTGCCCACTGACAAGAGCCTTGTTTTGTCTATTATTTACAAAACTTTCAAAAATGACAATGTTTCACCATCTGGCCACGGCAGCTTTTGCTGCCTATGGCATTTCTTTTTCTGCATATTACGTGACACACTTTGCACGTAAGTAGAGGTTTCCCTTCTGCTTAGGTTAGGGTGCATCCTAACCTGACTTTTGCATGTCTCCCTTCTCTTTCTTGGTGGCTGACTTTCTGATTTTGAAACAGAAAGAGCATTAGGATGCCACTGGTTTGGTAAAGCTCCTGTCATGACGTTCAGCTAAAAAGGGGGTGTCTGTAGCCACAGGGGCAGCATTTGCAGGGGAACCTGCAGGGCTTCTGTTCCCTCCATGGGAGAGTCTGTGGCAGCAGAGTCTGTTATTTCCTCAGGTTGCTGGGACAAGCAAGACACCTTTGAAAATGTAGACTGGCAGAGCATCTTGGAAGGCCATGTGAAAACTCTGCAGTTGTTCCCAGAATTCAGAGAAAGCTTATTTCTTTTTTAATATTGTCATGAAAGGATTTGACTGTCTAACATGACCTTTTGCCAAGTGCTAAAATAGTGATTCCCTTTGCAAGCAAATGCAAACTCTAAAGCAGTGAGTGTCTGCCACAGCTCAGGGGAATTTTGGGGAAGCTTTTCTGGGCAACTGTTTCCAGCAAGTAAATGAGAATTAGTGCATGCAAGTGATTTAAAAAAAAAAAAAAAAAGTCCTCAAGAAGAGACTTTAAAAAGCAGATTTATGTGTTTGGTAGAACAGGAGCATTGAGTGTTAAAGAACAATTTGCATTTTCTTGGTCCTGTTTGTAGCAATTTACTGGCAAAACAGGCCGAAGTGTAGGCACAGCCAAGAATATTGTCCTGATCTCTTGCTGACTGTGTGAATGAAATGTGTCTCCTAGAGGGATGTTGTGAAATGGGAAATCATCTCTGTTTGGGTTGACTTGTTCTGTGGGATTCAGCAGCCCAGGCAGTTTTTTGACAGCATCTGGTTCATTTTCCCTTCCCACTACAGGACAACTGAAGCGTGTATTTAGCAGTGCTGAAGATTCTGAGGTGAGTGAGAAAGGAACATTTCATGTTCCTGGTGTTTAAGAATTGTAGAGGAAGATGTGAGTTTGGCCAGTAGCAATAGACTGTACAGGGCCAGCTAGGAAGGCCAAAAGAAAATCCATATTCATGCCTGTAACAAAAATAATAAAGGCAGAGATAGGTATTTTTAAATTTCCTTCTCAGAGTTTGAAGAACTAAAAACCTACTTTTGAAAAGAGAACGATGCTTGCTGACAGCAGATAGGGAAAATTTAATTAAGAGCAATTTCCTGTACAGTTGAATTGGATCATTTTAATTTAAACTGAGGGACTTAGAATCCTATTCCTATCAAAATTGATGATATCTACTTGGAACATGAGGTGGTGGAAAAGGAAGGCCATCTTTAAACAGCACATGCAGTATCTGAAGTGAAATGGGCACCTTTGTGGCTGGGGAGCTGTGTGGGCCAAAAGGACGCAGGGCTGGTGGCTGTGAGCAGCTGAAAATGAGGCAGCGTGGGGCCAGGGGGCCAAGAAGGCCAAGGGCACGGTGGCTGTGCCAGCAGCAGTGGGGCAGCAGGAGCAGGGCAGTGAGCGTGGCCTGTGCTGGGCAGCGCTGCGGCCACAGCTGGAGTGCTGTGTGCAGCTGTGGGCCCTGGAAAGCAGAAAGTCATGGAGGGGCTGCAGTGTGTGCATAGAAGGACAGGAGAGTTGGGCAAGGGGGTGCAGCACAAGGCCAGTGAGGAGGTGCTGAGGGAGCTTTAGCCTGGACATTGGGAGTCTCCTGAGAATCTCCTCAGTGCATTCAAATATTTAGCCACTTTTGGACTTGACTTTCCCTCTCTTTTTTTAATTGTTATTTTTTGCTTTACTTGGAGGAGGAGGCTTATTAATTTTCTTTTTCTCCCAACTAAGATTCTTTTTGCAATTATTTCCTGCCCTTATACAGCACTGGCACTGGTTCTGCTCGAAGTTTCTATTCCAAGGTGTCACTTCTGGCGAATACAGTATTTTTGCATGAGAACTCATCATTTGGTGCAGGGACATTGATGCAGAAGGAGCTTTTGTGGTTCTAGGCCAGCCCCTATGGCCTTACAGATCATTTTGAGCTTAACAATGCCTGTGAGTTTCTGCAGCCCAGGGAACCAGTGTGTGTTGTGTTCGGGAATTAAGCAGGAAATCAATGCCCTTGCATTCCAGCTGGTGCTCAGAGGTCACAGGAGCTGGGAGGGGCTGGGCTGCATTTCTGATTCCAGCCACTTTAGCACCATCAGTGTGGTCGTGTCCAAGAGAAGAACTTGCCGCACAGATGCACAAAGAGTGCAGTTTCCATTGCAATGCTCTGGGTCTGATCCCTTTCCATAAGGACCTACAATCTCCACATTCCCCAAGAGTGTGCTCTTTTGAGGAACAGGAGAGCAATCTCAGGATTGCTTCTGATCGGCACACTGGCTATCATGTTTTGATGTGTGCAGCAACAGAGAGGGCAGTAACGGGAGATTATAGTAGTGAGATCTATCTGTCTATCTTCCTACCTATCTATCTATGTAACATTTACATAACTGAATCTTCCTGGCTCTGGTCCAAGGCAGTTGGAGGTACAAAGATCACCAAAACCATCCCTTCTGGAGAGGATTAGAGACATTTTCCCTCGACCAGTTCTGAGCGGGCAGAGATGTTTCCCCCTCCAGATATGATGGCTTTTTCATTCAGAGTTGTTTTCCTCTTCTGGCCTCTTGTGCTCTGATGTCTCCAGTTAATTCTTTCAATTACTGCCTGTCCTAGAGAGGTGGAACAATTCCATGTTTAGGTGGTCTTTGGTGACTCTGGTCATACATGCCATGCATTACATGACACATGGTTTCCTTCACTGGCTTCCTCAGGGCTGTGTAAGTGCATTCGCTAATGGGGCCTTATGAGAGTGTCGGTTTCTGCTGGTCAGAATTCTCAGTTGACAAAAGAGGGAGAAGAAACTCTTTGGTCCTCCTCCATATACTGAGATGGCCATAGAGGCTCTGTGACCTCCATCAGAGATCTTTGCATGCATCCTTATCTCCTGAATGACCAGGTTTTCCAACAAGAGAGTGGATGTCAGAAAGGCAGAAATGCTGGTGCAGGCCTGAAGAGAACGTGAACTCCAGAAGTGTCTCTCACAAGGGCTGAGCTCACCCAGGATGCCACCTGCAGAGCCAGGATGGAGCTGTGGGACAGGGTGGGGTGTCAGTCACTACTGAAAGACAAACAGGACATGGCAGAAGCAGAGAGAGGCCCTCACCAGACCCTTGAGAAATGCCACCCCTTCCCTGTCAGCTGCCTAAGAGGCTGTTGGAGCTTCAGTCCCAGATGGCCCTGACTGTAAGGCCAGGGTCACTTTGGAATCTGTGTCTCCCCTCGGGCAGAGAATGACCCAGGAGAGCAGCAGCACAGTGCTTTGGGAACGTGTGAGCCCAGCAGTCTTTGAGTCTTGGCCCACAAAGGGCATATGGGAAGTTGAAACCCATCTTCTCTTGGTTTCTGTGCAGATGCTTCTAGAGAAAGAGCAGGAGCACACTGCTTCATCAGAGATGCCATGCCAGACTCAGGGAGAGCTGTTCCAAGCCCGAGAGCAGGAAGAGCAGCTCAGGTAGCAGGTGGAAGAGCCACAGGAGAATGACCAGGTGAGCCTGACTGGCCAGGGGACAGAGGGAAGGGCAGGAAGAGGGGCATAAACCAGAGCTCTTGGGACTGAGGAGGCCAGGAAGTCCCACAGGCACTGGAAGCACAGGGCCTTGGAATTTGCAGAGATCAGCCCTGGGACAGGAGGTTTGCAATGGAAGCAGATGTGGAGAGGGAAGCAGAAAGAAGTGGCTGAATAAATGTGATTTTGAGGCTGCAAGAGGAAAAAGCTGAGCTTGATGGCAGCTCCCAGTCACTTGCTCTGCATTTGTGTGCACAGCAGATCAAGGCAGAGCCACAAGCAGAGCTGCCCGAAGCTCAGAATGCCATCATGGATATGAAGAGAAGGAACAAGGAAGACATGGGAAGAATTCAGGAGGAGAATCTCCATCAGCACAGGAGCGGTCAACAAAACCAGGTGAGTGAAAGAGTGGCAGCCACTCCACTCATGAAATGTCCTCTCCCTTCTCCTTTACAGTCGATCAAGGGACACGTGCAGGCAGAGCTGCAGGACTCTGAGGCTAGCAACAGGGCAAGGGAGAAGAGGCTGAAAGAAGAAATGAAAATTGTCAGAGAGAAACTTAATCACCTCCCTCAGGCTCTAGAATGAGTGAAAGTGGGATGCAGCCACTGCAGTCACCAAACTGGTGGTTTCTGCCCTTCTTGCCTTTCCACTCAGAGCAGCAGGGAGTGGGGCCATGCCTCTGTGTGCCATCCTGCTCTAGTGTGTATCACAGTCACTCTGAAGGACATTTCCTGGTGTGCTGAATCTCCACTGCTTCTCTGTTCTTCTGGCCTATTTCTGCTCTCCTTTTTTCTTAAAGTGTTTCTACAGTGGAACGTAGTGACCCAGATGGAGGGCTGAAACAAGCTGTCTGTATCCCCTGTCAATCTGTTCTTTGCCTTTCCTCACAGTCGATGACTCCTGGCTGACAGGGACAAGCTGTAGTGTCTGATTGCTTTGTTCTGTTTGACTTGAGGTGCAAGTGTTCACATCTCACCAGGCAGCCTGCGAAGACCTGCAGGGAATGTGTGGCAATGAAGGACCCCAAGTTAGAAGTGAGGCACAGTAACAGTGCCCACCAGAAATGCTCCAGGTCCAGCACATCATGGGCTCTGAACCTGCTGCCGCAGCAGCATCACCTCGAGGAAGCTCTTCTGTTAAACCTTGGAACTCAAGCTCAGGCAGTTCCTGGGAACAGGAGATTGAGGAGGAGTACCTGGAGCTGCTGGGTACATCTGGGGTGTTTCTTGTCTGAGGGACAGTGTGTTGTGTGCGGGTGTCAGCAGAGCTGTACCAAATGCTCCTCCTGAGTTTGGTGTCACAGGGCCATTTAGGACTCGCCAGAGGAAGTGCTGTGCTCTGAGGCAGCAAGAGAGCGCTTTGGGTGTTCCTGCTGCCTCTGAGGGCACCTGGGACTGGCTTGGGTTTGCCTGAACTTCCCTCTCTGCCAAAGGCTGAAGCAGGAATTGTTCTTGGATCTGCAGAAGGCTGTGACCTAGCAAATGATCTAGGCAAGTCCTGAGTGCTAGTGGCTAAACTGAACAGAATTTTTTGCTTCCTAAATTCTTCTTAGACTCCTGACTTCCAACTGGTCATCAGAGCAAAAACACTTCACAGAAATGGACTGTCTTTGGAGTTTTGTCTTTTTGGTTGTTTTTTTTTTTTTTAATTTGGAGGGGGGAATTGCTTTTGTATTGTTTATTTTTGGTGGGGGTTTTTTGTTATGTTTTCTCCATCCTGAAGGAGCCCTTTTACCCCACGTCTTACTGATGTCATTTTTATGACTCTTACTGTTACCACTACGACATCTGCAGTTTATTTTCATGAGAATGCTATATTTTTGTCAATAAGAGAATGCTATCTTTTTGCCAATAAGAACTACTTTGAAAGAACATCAGGTTACAGGACAAATAGAGAGCATGAGGTGTTTTCCATGTGCCCCCAAAGAAAAACCAGATACTTTGATAACAACCTTTATTTCATCTTCTCGTTTTATGCTTATCAAGATGTGTCCAACTGGCGTGATCAGATAAAAGTGTACTGCAGGCATTACATAGGAGAGAGCCTCCACCCCAGCCATGGTATATTCCTCAGATCCATGGCACTTTTCCATACCTGATTCCCACTCTTTCCCATGACTGTTAGAATCCTATCCATTGGCCCAGGCCCTGCTCAGATGAGTCTCTAGGAGAACACATCAAGCCCTTTGTGATTCTGCAGCACAACCCAATGAATCTGCTTCTTGCCCATAACAGCTTCCAGTGCTGTGCTCCCAGATAAGAGACATGGTGGGGTGTTGGAGAGTTTTTCAAGAATGACTTAAAGAAAAGGCCATGAGACATACAATTGAGAGAAAAGTATAGGGGAAAAGTAAAAGCAGTTTCTAACAGCTCCCAGCCTTCTGATTTGTATAAACAATTAGACTCTCTCAGGCATCATTCTATAAACAATGGAGTTCTCAGATTGTCTTCCCATAATAAGCAGAACACTGTCTCTGGGAAGGCCTGCCATCCTGAGAACAGATGTAGAAGTTTTGGGAACACTGGTTTCTGTTTTAGTTTCTGGTTTCTGTTTTAGTTTCTGTTTTTAATAAACAATTGTAGGTATTCTAAAACAAGAGGAGTGGTTAGAAATTTCTCTGTTAGCCTATCATGACATTGGATTACAGAATATGCATGAAGTTCGTTAGTACTGTTATATAAGGTGATTGATTGATCAATAAAGTGGAGTTCGATGCATTACCAGGATGGTCGTTCTCCCCTTCACTTCAATATATGGTGACCTCCGACCGTGATAGCGAACACCACAGGGAAGCGAACGCCACGTGAAGTGAAGCCAGGTTCGGGTTCCGTAAGATCGAAACTGCAGCCGGAACGGCAAAGAAGCGCGGAAGACAAAGCGGAGAGTAACCCGCCGGCCCGCGCCGTGCTGCGAGCGACTATACAGATAGGCTCGTCCGAGACATGCGGCCGCGACCTTGATTTGAAGAGCTGCAACGTGTGCACATAGGTATGGAAAGACAAGCCGCATATGAACTTTTTATTACCCTTTTGCAAAAACGGCAAATTAAGGGAATAGATTTACAGAAAGAGTTACCAGGCCTTTTAGTTTATGGCCTAGAAAGGGGGATCTTTATAAATCCTCACACAGTTCACGAATTGTTGAAGTGGCGTAGATTTGGTGATTTATTGTGGCAGGCTACGTTAGATGATGATAAAACTGCTAAGAAGTGGGGTAAATTATGGCGGGTCGTTAAGACCGAGCTTTTGCAAATTCAAGCTGAAAAAAGGGCTGCTCACCAGGCTACTGCCGCTTACGATCGTAACAAAGAATGCGATCAAGATAGGGAATTTGATAAGAACGCGGGAATTCCTCTTGGCCCCGCGACGCGGACAGTTTTATTACCTGCTTCGCCGCCTCCCTCGGAAAGCCAGGCTATGAGTCACACTATGAGCCAGGCGCAGACCGCCTCGCTGCCCGCCGAGCAGCCCCCCTTAACGGGCCAGGCTACAAGCCCGGCTACGAGCCAGCCTACAAGCCAGGCTACGCAGACTGCTTTAGTACCCGCTTCGCAGCCCCCCCTAACGAGCCAAGCTCCGCGGGGTGCCTTGTTGTCTGCTTTGCCGCAGGCTACACAGAGCACCTCTGACTCTCCCGTACCTGCTGCGTCTCAGCAGCTGGGGCCAGATACGTGTACTCCGTTCCCGACAAGCAATCAGCCGGTCCCTGGGTCGGAAATCGGCTTGGCGGCGGCGATTGCGAGGGAAAGACGGGACGCGTGGGCTGCCCTGGCCAAAGATGCAATTGACAGGGGAGATCAAGAGCTGATAAGTTCGGCTCGAGAACTGGCTTGTCCGGTTGTCTTTAACCCCCAGCCTGGAGGAGGTTTTCAAGCCACAATTAGCGCTCTTGACTGGAAGCTGTTATCTCAGTTGCGAGCTACTGTTAGTCAGTTTGGCTTTGAAAGTGAACCAGCTAAGCAAATGCTCGATTATATTTTTGACACCAGTATCCTTCTTGTTAATGATTGTCGTGGGATAGTTAAATTAATTTTTACTCAACATCAACAATTGCTGTTTAATGATCATTGGTGGATACTTGTTAGTGAGTGTGTGGTAGTTCAGAGACAGCCGGATGACCCTCTGCATGGTGTCACTGTTGATGAGCTTATGGGGCTGGGACCTTTTCTTCGTACTGATGCACAAGCTTTAATAGGTCAAGAAAAGTACCGGAAGGCAATGCGGTTAGTCAGACTCGCGATAGATATGGTAAAGGAACCAGGAGGGATACCAGTGTATGTAGGAATTAAGCAAGGCAGAGAGGAAGCATTTGATGCTTTTGTTGATAAAGCTGCGGCTGCAATTAAGAGAGCAGGCGTGCCAGAATATTTGCGCGAGGTCCTACTCAGGCAGTGTGTCCTTCAAAATTGTAATTCTGCTACTAGAAACATACTTAACACCTTAGGTGCAAATTGGACTATCGAGGAAGCATTAGAAAGGATGGCTTTCATTCCCACTGGCCAGCAGGCTTTTGTGGTAGATGCACTTAAACAGATAGCAGTAGGCTTGCAAGAACAGGCAAAGTCCTCTCAGAGTCAGGTATTAGCCGCTCTTGCGCCCCTTCAAGCGTCCGCTGCGTTTGCAACATCAAATAAAGAGGGCCGCACGAAATGCTGCGAAGGCACGGGCGCGCCGGAGGCAGCGGCGGGAAGATCAAAAGCCGCCGCCGCAGGAGCCGAGCCGCGCCGCCCCCGAGAGCGGAGCCACTGCGCGGGAGCAGCCGCGCCACCCCGAGAGCCGCGCCAGAAGTGAACAAAGCGCGCCGCGGGGGGAGCGACCGGAGCCGCATCGCCCTCATGTGTGAACTGGGGGCCAGATGTCCACGGGCGGCCAGGTGCTGCTTGGGAACAGTGACTGGACATCAGAGAGCAGGTGATGGAGGAGCAATCATGCTGTGCATTGATAGTTTTCGTCCTGCAAACTCCTTAGCGGATTCCGACTTCAGAGTGCTTTTTCGAGCGGTAGCGCTTCTCCCTCCGCCCCGTAGCCGGCAGGAGCTACAGTTTGAGATCTAACAGCCGTAATAACCGTGACTCTTGTCAACAAAAGAAAAGATTCCTATTGCAATTAAAAGATTAGTGAAACTAAACAAGCGACACCAAGGACTATTGCTGTCAGGATGTTTTTCACCTAAGTTAGTAAGGATCTTTTGTTCTCCCCAGCACAGACTGTAAAACAGAAATCAGCGTAAATGAATGCGAGAGTCAAATTTCGGCCGATTTGGCTCGGCATTAGTTATGCTGTCTTGGAAACATCTGTATTACCAGAGACTTTGAACATCAGAAGCCCGGATGGCTGGGCCGGTGGAACATTAGACTTTAAAGCTGTGTTTTGAAAAATTTAAAAATGTTGAGATGTGTTGGATTGATTGTATGAGTGAGATGTAATGAGTGTGTTTTTTGTATTCTTTAAGCTTTGTTTAGATGTGATAGATGTAAAAGCAAACACTGAATTCAAAAGAATTTTTTCACAGGTGCACCTTAAATGAATTGTGTTTAAGTGTATTTAAGTATAAAAATGCTATAGCAAACACGTGAAGAAAGTTATTTTAGCTTAATATTTTAGAATCAGGCCTGTAAGTAAGTTATAGTAAATGCTATATTTTATTTCTATAGTAGGTTTTATCTGTTATTAAGTAGTTTAAGTTAAGTTATCAATTAAGTGCCATTAAATGTTAAGGTTAAAATTGTTGAGCTTGTTTTCGGTTGGGTTCGAGGTCTGCTAAGTTTAAATTATATATAGGTTTGAGTTGTGTGAGATTTAAAGAAAATCAAATTTTTTTAAGTATTATTAAGTAAGTTAAGTTAGATTCTGTTAAGTTTGAATTAGATTTAAGTGATTTTACATGATTTGCAAATAAGTCTGTTAAGTTAAATATTTTAAGTGCCTTAAATGCATACTATCTTTTCACCACTCCAAATTAACAAAGGACTGAGAATCTCCCAGTTGATGCCATTTGAGCCAAATGACTAAAGGATTACAAACTGAAAACTGACTTTGAACATTTCTGGGAAGCTCATGAAAAAAGGTGGATGTGATAACTTCAAGGACAGAAAGAATCATTTTCAGGCTTGTTTACGTCTCTCCAGGTTGCATGAATGAAAACAGCTAACAGCTTTCTTTTCTTGGTCCAATTACCACCTGTCGTGCAATGCCTGATAAGGCCTTAACACGCCGTTGCTGGACGACCAGAGAACTGATTGACATTATTGAATCATTATCATCTTTACATATACGAGGACTGGCAAAAGAGGACTGTCTTGAATGTCACAGCCCAAATTGTGCTGCTTGGGTTGCACTGTGTTGTGGGGGTTGTGATCAGTTGTTACTTTTTCATTTATGGTGCCACACCTGTAATTATAGGCACATCTGGGAACATAATTGGGAGCAGGCACTACGGAATGAGACAGGGCTAAACACTGCTTCAGCTTCAGACCTTTATAAATCTCATGAGCAAAAATCTTAGCTTATTATCAGTGGGAGGTACAGTGTATTTTGAAAAGGGGTTAAAGCTCAAAGTACATCATATATAGCCTCAATAAGATGTAGAAAACTGGTGCCTTTAACACAACATTCTGTTGTAGGCCCTATAAGAAGAGATCCCAATTAAGCATTAAATAATTGCAGTTCAGCTTTGATTACTCTAAACTCCAAAGGATGAGTCAGCATAAACAGACATGGGCTACTCTGGATTCATCTCTAAACCTGGAAATAGTGTCTAAACAGCTTTATAACCAGTGTAAAGGCTCTACTATTATGACACCTAGGAAATTACCCACAGGGATATTTTTAATTTGTGAAGATAGAGCCTGGAATGGAATACCAGCCCAGGCGCAGGGTGGATCTTGTTATTTAAGCAAGTTATCATTATTCCACCTCTGAGCACTGGTTCTGATCCATCTCCGCAGGATCACATTTCTGACACTGAGTGTCCTGTTTATCCTCAGGCCTTTGGTGCAGCTGAGCCCTGGCAGAGCGGGGTCTGCACTTCTCTTGACATCTGGTAATGCCTCCTCCACAAGAGTTTCTATGAGGAAAAACTTCACCATTATCTTACCTTGTTGCATTCAAAAAGATGGTTGGTAGGATGGTAGAGAAAACCTGGCAACCTAACCGCTTTTCTCTCAAAGAAAAAAAAACAGGGGAAATGTTGGAGAGTTTTTCCAAGAATGACTTAAAGAAAAGGCCATGAGACATACAATTGAGAGAAAAGTATAGGGGAAAAGTAAAAGCAGTTTCTAACAGCTCTCAGCCTTCTGATTTGTATAAACAATTAGACTCTCTCAGGCATCATTCTATAAACAATGGAGTTCTCAGATTGTCTTCCCATAATAAGCAGAACACTGTCTCTGGGAAGGCCTGCCATCCTGAGAACAGATGTAGAAGTTTTGGGAACACTGGTTTCTGTTTTAGTTTCTGGTTTCTGTTTTAGTTTCTGTTTTTAATAAACAATTGTAGGTATTCTAAAACAAGAGGAGTGGTTAGAAATTTCTCTGTTAGCCTATCATGACATTGGATTACAGAATATGCATGAAATTCGTTAGTACTGTTATATAAGGTGATTGATTGATCAATAAAGTGGAGTTCGATGCATTACCAGGATGGTCGTTCTCCCCTTCACTTCAATAGTGGGGCTGAGATCAGAGCCCAGTGGATTCTGTGTCTGCCATCACCTGTTGGGACAAAAAGGGCACTGATCTGCGCCTCGGTGTGGCTGATCTCAAAGCCCATCCTGTTGTGTCCTCAATGGGGACAACAGCTTGTCCAGGGCTCAGGCTCACTCTGGCTTCTTCCCATCAGTGCCTGTCAGTGCTCATGCTTGGGCTTTGCCAGCCTTGTTGTGGTCGCTGCCCTGCCCCTGAGGGCTGGAGGGACTGCAGAGGCTGGAGCCTTCCTTAGCTGGGAGAGGGGCATCTTTGAGCTCAGCCTGCTAATAAACAGGTCAGGGTCCTGATGCTGAAAGCCCTGTCAGGATCGCTTACAGCTTGAGCTGCTCTGGTTTACAAATGGGAAGGCTTTCTTTTGGCAAACTGCTGAAAGGTGGGGAAGATGTCCTCCTCTCCTGGGATTGCACGTCCCTGTGCTTTGTTTCCTGTCAAGAGAACTCTTCAAAAGACTGTACAAAATCAGTCTCTGTGCTGGCCACCTCTTCTGCAGAGCTGTCTTCCTGGTTGTGGTCATTGTTACCCAGCCGACCACAAAGGGCTCAGAGCTCCAGGCACTGGGGCTACCTTTTGTATCTCCTGGAAGCTGGGATCTCTGCTTTAAAGTCAGCATCTTGCCTTTTGTTTCCCTCAGGGAGAATGGTGAACCCCACTGAAAATCCCCTGATGAAATACACGCATCTGAAATATATTGGCAGAGGGTGAGTCCAACTGCAGTTACTTCTGCACAACCATGGGCCAGGTGTTTTTCTGGTGGAATGTCTATCCAGCGTGAAGTCAGGCCAGCTGCAAAGATGTTCACACACTGGGGATAGATTGTCTCATCTCTCAATGCTGCTCAGAATTTGTGAGTGGGCTCAGAAGGCATTGTCAGAGATGCCTTGCTACCGAGGTCTTGCCTGCATCAAGGAACAGGACCTGGAAGATCTCCTTGTCTGTCAAGTGTGGGACAGCTCTGTGTTAATTTCTTTAACATTTTTTGTATGTCTCAAAATCATACTGGCACACTAATGAAAAGAGAAGAAACTTGCTTGCCTGAAAGAGCAACCTACGCCCTATCAAAGCTGTGAAATAACAGTTCCCAGGAACAATTCTTTCCCCTGGTTTGAAGAAGGAAACACTCTGTGGTCAGGATACGAACCACACTGTTTAGAAAGTGAAACCCAAGAGGAAAGACTAACCTCCCTTTAGAAGTTGAACCCCAGTGCTTCAGGAACAGGCCCAGTGCCCATGCACTTGAGAGGGAAATGCATCACCGGCCTTCTGGCAGAGCCCTCCTGCATCCTGCAGGTATTGACACTTCCAGCAGAGATCTCCTGTGTGGGCTGGCTTTCACTGCAAGATCTAAATGGCTTCTCCTTTCTCTGCTTCTGTTTTGTTTCTAGGAGTTTTGGAGATGTTTACAGAGCACTCGACACTGCCACAGGAGGAGAGGTAAATGTCAACAGCCCCTGCAGACTCTGCTGCACTCGAGGGCTTTCCCCTCTGCTGTGAGCTGTGGCTGGAGCTTTGGGCAGAGCTGTGCTGAAAAGGCACAAGAAGCACAGACTGGTGCCAGCCCACAAAACACATTTGGGACTTTGTCCTCCTCAGCTGCCGGAAGGAAGGCACGGAGGGCAGCGGTTCCTTTCAGAGAAGGATGCGCTCACTCGCTCTCCATTGCTAAAACAAAGGTGGTGCCTGCGAGCACCTCACTGCTCTTTGGGGCTACAGCTTCAGAGTCCTGAATTCTCATTTCTGGCTGCCAGCAAATTCATCTGAAACTTATTGGTAGTTCTTTAGCCACCTGCCATGCTGCACTTGGGAAGTGCACGTAGGGAGAGATCTGCAAGGTGTCCCTGAAAGCCCTAAGCCCTGCCCATATCACAAGATGTATTTGCAGAGAATTAAGGCATGGATTACTTCTTCTGAGTCCCAAACAAAGCAGCAGAGAGTGTGGTCAGAGGTTTGTGGGTGATAACTGAGACACCGCTGTTACCAAGTGGTCAAGGCAAAATGTCAGTGGCCCCATGTGTCGTGTAGCTGGCTCCCAAGGGAGCACAGAAATGGGCTGTTGGAATGTCAGTTCCTAATTACTGCAGTGCCTAATCACAAGGCAGTTTGGCACAGCTCAGCTGTGTCATTGCAAAATCACTCCCTCCACGTGCCTTGTGGTCTCGTGCCACCAACCTCTCAAGTGACTGATTTTCAATGTCATTTTAGGTGGCAATAAAAAAAATACATCTTCAAGGACTGAGGAGGAAGGAGCTAACCTTTAATGAAATAATGATCATGAAGAGGTATAGGAGTCCCAATGTTGTGAATTATTTAGACAGGTGAGAGGTCATGGTCTTACCCCATGAATGTGTGTTTACATAAAGCAAACATGAGAAGTTAAAAACCCACTTTGGTCAGTGGAGCAAGTAGAGCTGTTAATTTTTATTTATTCATATTTCTCTACTCATCTCCAATGGATGAGAAGAGAGTGCATCTTGTCTGCATGAGTCTTCCCTGGCACACCTAGTTTGATAATTATTCCAAAATTATTCAAAACCTGGATCAGCTGTATCTTCCTAACTCAATAGCCTCAAAGTTCACTGCCTCCACATTTATTTGGGATTGATTTTTTAAAGGTTCTTAAGGGCAGATGAAGCATCCTAAAGTGGATTTCCCTTGGATTGTTGCCCCTCTTTGCCATTGCTATGCATGCCAGGAAGACTAGGTGCTTATTTCCAGAAACACCATGCCTGACATGTTTTTATCTGGGCTGTTTCTAAACTGCACTTTTCATTTGCTGCCCATCTAAGACATCTCTTTTTCACAGCTGCACCTTTCTCCTTGAGACTGCACAGATTGTAAAAAATGCACAGCCAAGAGGGAATATCTATTCCTTTGATTCTGTCTTTGTCACAAAGGCATCTGGAAATAAGAAACCTGGAAGCAAAAAATCAACATAACCATGCATGTTTATCTCCACGCCCTTGTTTCCTACTTTCAGCTACCTTCTGGGCGAGGAACTCTTGCTGGTTATAGAGTACATGGATGGAGGTGTCCTGAGCGATATCATCAGCAAGACCTGCCTGTCTGAAGATGAGATGGCAGCCATCAGTCGGGAGGTCAGCAATCCCAGCTGTGTTTCCAAGGGCTTGGGCAGCATTGTCTGGGAAACAGGGGCGCATAGCTGGAGTGATTTCCCGTGCCAAGCTTGTTTCTGTGTTGCTGGTATGCTATGGGCAAGTAAAAGCATCTCAAGTGAAAGGCCTGCCAGTGCCCCTGCACTCCCTGTACTCAGTGCCAGTACTCTTATCTCCTGCTGTTGTATTCTCGCTCTGTCTCTTGTATTTGTATTTGCTGTTCTCCACCTTGCCTCTCTAAATGTTTGCCTGGAGTCTGTCTTCACTGCATTCCTTGCCTGTAAAAGCAAAGGTGCTGGTGGCAGGATTTGAAACAAACTGTGGAGAGTTAGGGACATGCGTGTGGAAGAAATCGGGCTGTACGGTCAGTCAGGACACACCCCCGCCCCCCTGCAGTCAGACCTTTGCTCCGTACCTGGCCGCACCCAGCCAGACGTGAACAGAAGGAAATGACACTGACTGCCCAAGCTATAAAAACCCTTGTGACCCCTCAATAAAGGCCATTTGCTGTCCACCACATTGGTGTCAGGAGCATATGGACCGAGTGACCCTGGGCTTTGGGCCACCGTGCCGGACTGAGAACAAGGTTGCCACACCTTGAGGGCAACACAAACAGCAAAGAAAAAAGAGAGAGAGTCATTTCTCTCAGTCCTCAGCTAAAAAGGATAGGAGTGCAGCCAAAATGCTCTTTGCTTCTGAGCACATGCACTGATGCAGGAGTCATCCTGGCTGGTTTGCAGGGGACAACCTACAACAGCAGGTGCTGTTGCTCTTTCAAAAGCTGACATGCCTATCCTTAGAAAGGTCCTGCTCTGCAAGTGTTGGAGCAGCAAGCTCTTCCTCTCAGTGGCCATTACTGTTCTGCCATTACTCCCCATTCTCCTGGAGAGGGAACCTTTTAGATTCTTTGTTTCCTTTCTTGTGTGATGAAATCACATCACTCATTTTTGCCCTGCTGTTTCTGTTTTCTCCCTCAGTGCCTGCAAGGACTGGATTTTCTTCATTCAAACAATGTGATCCATCGAGACGTGAAGAGTGACAACATCCTTCTCAGAACCGACGGTTCTGTCAAGCTGGGTCGGTATATTCTTGGTCAGGTGCAGCATTCCAGGGATGTGGGTGTGGGGCTGCTTGGCATGACTGCCAGCTCCCCAAAAATGGTGCTGGTGGCAGTGCAGGGACCCCTGCTGCGAGCTGAAGGCACAGTTGCAATGTGCACAGAGGTATAAGGAACCACAAGCAGTCAAGAGTGGCCTTGCTCTGTGTGTGTCCCTTCCAGAGGGAGGGAGTTACAAATCTAAAGTTTCCAAAGAACAAAAGCCACTACTGGAGGCAGTGTAAAAAATGGGGGGATTTTTAAAGTTGCCAATGCCAGGAGATTCAACAGCACATTTTCAAACTTCTACTGGGGAATTCTTTTGCTTGCTTTCCTAATTGCATAGAATTCAAATAAAAGCAGTATTTTGCTTTCTCCTCAGCTGATTTTGGCCTCTCTACTCAGCTCACCCCTGAGCAGAGCAAACGGTGCTCGTGAACCGGGACTCCTTGGTGGATGGCACCTGAAGTGGTGACAGGTCAACCATATGGCCCCAAAGTGAACATATGGTCTTTGGGAATTGTGGGAATTGAAATGATAGAACAAGAACCTCCTTACTTGAGTGAAGATTCTGGCATGGTAAGGAGCAAATACTCACTGATCCCATTGTCTTTCTCACCTGTCCCATGTTCTGTGTGCCATTGGACAAAATCCCATTGCCATCTGCTGGAACTACTTCCACCAAGGTCCCCTCCTACAAATGTCCCTGCAACACATCAGCATCTGCTGTAGTTTTGGTGCATCAGTGGGGGAACTCAAGCCTTACCACATGCAAAAAAACTCCAAACAAACTCCATTCTCAGGCAACACTTTCTTTTGGGTTAGTGGTTCCAGTTCTTTCGTCAGTGTAGATGGCCTTAATAACAGGAAAAAAGCATCTTAAAACTGTTATCTTTCCATAAATGAAGGAAGGAAACCCAAACCCAAAAAAGTTTCTAGAACTGTGGTCTTAGGAGAGGGACCTAACCCTCTGTGCAGTTTCTTCTCACTGGGAAACATGCCTCAAACCTGGGCATGAGGGCGTAAAGGCTACAGAGTCTCTTCTGCTTCTTGTGCAGTGCTGCTGAAACACTCAGTGACCGTGTTTCTCTCCTAGCCCAAGGCACATTCTGCCCGTCACCATGCCAGAGCCTGGTGATGGGGAGAGCCTGCCAAAACCTCCCAGTGATTCCTGGCACTTTCTGGAATGGGCCTACCATTCATGCATTGACTTGAGAAGCCAAATGAGCAGAGGGTGGCTGTAGGGATGGCATCTCTCCTTCTTCTGACCTAGACAATTTTTCTTTTGCTGTAAAAATGGGAAGCTGCAATTTTCAGACTGCTGAGAGACAGAGCTGCAGGTGGCTCCTGTGTGCCCAAGCAGGCATTTTCATCCCAATACATTTGTGCAGGCATCTTAATGTGTCTGTGTTGAAGAGGAGATTGTAAATGTTTGTTTTCCTACCTGGGTACTAACTGATGGATTTCCTTTCTTTTTTTCCAATTCCCATTTTTTTCAAGAACAAAGCAAAACGCTTGATGAGTTTTGTTCTAGGGCACGTGCGCTTAAAGGACCAACAAGCACTGCAGAGATGCCTTTCATGTACTAACCCTTGAAATTAGTTAGTATAGCACAGTCCCTCTTCCAAAAACCCTCTCAAGCTGGTATGAATCCTCAGAGAAGCAAATCTCCTTTTGCTGATGTAGTTCCCACTAACTAGGTCAGGCAATGAAATCAGCTGCCAAGGCAAGATCTGCAGGATGGTGGAAAAGCTGTGGCTGCATCGGGGCTTGGGTTTTTGGTTGGTAAAGGAAAGTCATCTCTGGGTCTCTGCCAAGGCAGAAACTGCCACTGCAGAACAGAGGTTAAACAAAGGGATCTGGGAGAGCCTTAGAGATGTGAAGGCAGGAGATAGAGCCTGGTGTCTCCTTTTTCTCCAGGCTACACACCTGATAGCCACAGTAGGGACTCCACAGCTGCAGCAGCCCAAGCTCCTCTTGGCTTTTCTGCGTGACTTCCTGAGCTGCTGCCTGCAGAGAGCCGAGGAGCGGCGCTGGTCTGCCAAGGAGGTCCCGCAGGTAAAATGTGAAGGGGCTGCAGGTGAAAAAGGCTCTGAGGGATGGGCTCCTCCTCCACTCAAGCCCAAGGCAGCAGATGAGCCTACTTCCTCGTCACCTCCACTCTTGCTGCTCTTCAAATGAAAACACTGAGAAATCCTAGACTGGGCTGGGCTAGCAGGGCCCTGTAAATGTCCTGTGGTGCAAGTGTCCTGCAATGAGCAGGGACATCTTTAAAGAGATCAGGTTGCTCAGAGCCCTTTGCCACTGGAGCTGGAATGGTTGCAGGGATGGGGCTCCTAGAAGCTCTTGGGGCAAGCTGTGCCAGGGTGGCACCATGCTCCGAGTAAGCAAGTTCTTCCATAGAACTACTCTGATTAGATGCCCTTTGTGCTTAAAAATATTTGTCCATATCCTATTGTAACTGGTCCTGTTAAAAAAGGTGTCCCCCACTTTCTTCAAAGCCACTCTGAAGTCTTGGAAATTGGCAATCAAGTCTCCCCGGGGCCTGTTCTTCACAAAACTGAATAACTCCACCTCTCTTCGCATTTCCTGAGAGGAGAGGTCCTCTGTCCTCTGACTGTTTCTGTTGCCCTCTTTTGTGATTTGGTGGGGTGTTCGATTTTATCTAATGGCAAAAGAATTGAAGTAGAGCAATGCAGGGTACAGAGACGTGAAATGGTGATGGAGGAACCCAAGGAAGCCAGTCCCAGCCTAGGGGTCAGAGATTTGGCTGTGGGCAGGAGGGGCTGTGGGGGGCTCACTGTGAGCCTCTGAGGGGCCCTGGTTTGTGCCTCCAGCCCACCCTTAGAGGTTTCTGCCACACAAACAGGGACAGCTGGGAGGGACTTGTCCCATCCCCATCTGCTGCCTGGCACACTCAAGCAGACAGGAACTGTGCCAGGGTTACTGCCAGGCTGTGTGGCAGAAAGGGAACTGCAGGGCCCAGTGCCTCTGGGCTGGCCCTGCTGGGAAGGAAGGTGCCATCCAGCAGACGAGGGGCAGGGCATGGAACGGTAGACACTGCTTTCTGTGTCTGTGGCAATCAGCACAGTGCCTGTCTTTCAGTGGCAGGGGCCTGTGTGAGTCATTGGAGTTTCCTGAAAGGAAGAAAACCCAGGGACAGAAAGCACCATTTCTAGAGCACTGGCAGGGCAAAAATCCCAGCATGATGAAGACATCACAATAAACAGATGAGTGGGATTCTGGGCCAGGTTTGCCTGTGATGGCAAGGTCTTCCACATTGGGGAGGACTGGGGAGCAGATGGTCCCATTGCTCCTCTTTCTGGATCTTTCTAGGAACTTGATGTATCCTGATTGAGTCCCTGAAGCAATGAGCTTGGAAAGTAATGGTTCACTATTCTTTGTAGTATTTTTTTTTCCGGTGGACAGCACCCATTTTTAACTTCAGCCAAGCCACCATTCATCCTGGAACAACTCATCAATTCAGTGAAGAAGACGAATAACCCTAACCCTAAACCCTAACCCAAAATCCTAACCCGAACCTTAAATGCTAACTCAAACCCAAACCCTAACCCTAACCCTATCCCTAACCCTATCCCTATCCCTATCCCTAACCCTTACCCTAAGCCTAAGCCTAAGCTTAAACCGAAGCCTAAGCCTAAACCTAAACCTAAGCCTAAACCTAAGCCTAAGCCTAAGCCTAAGCCTAAACCTAAGCCTAAGCCTAAGCCTAAGCCTAAGCCTAAGCCTAAGCCTAAGCCTAACCCTAACCCTAGGAGACGAGAACATAGCAATCATGTCAAGATGTAATCTCTGTACCAATTTAAAGTAGGATTGTAGAGTAGGGTTGCTGAAGAGATTTGTAGCATAGAATTATAGATTAGAGTTGTAATTAATAAAGTTTCTGAAACATCAATTCATTTGGAAGATTCTCCTCCTTCTGACCCCTTCAGAAAATTCAACATTTCCTTCTGAATTACCAATTGTTTTTTATTGGTGCTAAGTCACACATATGGCTTCTTTTGTATGGTTTCATAAGCAAGGAGGACTCTTCTTCATTCATCCTCTCCAGACAACACTACCTTTGGAATATGACCCACTGACTGGTTATGGCACAGCTGTGGTATTTCTAGTTGAGGCAGAAAGAGCAATGGCATTTGAAGGCAAAACCAAAGGAAGAATGAGGCAGCCCAAACATCTTGTGCAGATGCAGGCCTTCAGCTGTGACTGGAGAGCATTGGGGTTCCTGCCACTTGGATTTGTATCCCTAAATGCAATAATCTCTTTGGCTGGAGGAGAGCCTTGCTCAAGTGAGAAAGCAGAAAGATCAGATAGGGTGCTCGGGAAGGTCTCCTGTGGTGCAGAGCTGTTCAGCGCCTGTGAGGTGAGAGCAGGCCCGGCCTTGCCTGGGCTGGAGCCCCAGCAGAGCCCTGGCAGAGGCCGGAGCAGCCTGAGCCCCGGCAGAGGCAGGCTGGAGGGAGGCCCTTGGAGCTGCAAGAGGCAGCAGCCAGGCCCTGGGTGCCTCTTCCTGGGACCAGGCGAATCCTCTGCTCTCAGAGCCCAGGTGGCAGCTGGCTGCTGCCGAGGGGAAGCGCAGCCGTGCTGGGCACAGCCCATCCTGGAGGCATTGGCCGTCTGGAGTGTGCCTCGGAGCAGAGAAAGGCCAAGGGCAGCCGAGGGCCTCTGGGCTGGCTGAGGATTCTCCTCTTCTGCCGACTGCCCTGCAACTCCTGGCAAAGGCCAGCAGTGTGTGCAGCACTCTGGGCACCGGGGCAGGGAGCTGGGCTGCTCGGCAGGCTGGAGCACAGGGCAGCCTCCTTCAGGCCCGGCACTTGTGCCAGGGGAAGCGAGGCCAGCGTGAGGAAGGGACAGCTTGGCAGGGCCCATCTGCAGGATCCAGTGCCTCATGCAGCTCTGGGAGGAAGCGCCTGCAATCCTGCAGTTCTGCACTGAGCCAGAGCAAAGGTGTGAGATGCAGAGTGTTTGGCAGAAATATTCAGGCCCACCAGGCCAGCCTGCTTTTGCTCTCTGGCGCACATCAAGCCCTGTGCAATGCAGCTCTGAGCTGCTGGGAGAGAGAGAATCGGGGATGTGCCTGAGGCTTGTGCTTGAGGAGTGAACTGATTTGGAAGGGGGCAGAAGGGTTTCAGTAGAGAATCTGTGTTTTCTTCATTAATTTCTGAAACAAAGTCATAATGTGTTGCACACAGGTAGGCAGATTAGGAAAGAAAGGCCTTATAAAATCAGGCCTTGCTACGGTAAATTCCCAGCTAGCCTGTTACGTCTTCTACGTGCAGCCAGCTAATTTCCCATAGGAATAGTGATGAGTGCAGTTAGCACAACAGGCTATTGTGCTAAGAAAACTGTTTGCATCTCTAATAAACAAGAAATCTGTCCCATGAGCGTCCACAAAAGAAAAATGTAATCACCTGAGTAAGAGTGATTCTTAAAAAGAGTGAATCTTTGCATATTACACACTAATACACCTTCTAAGCAATAAATTGTGTGGCAAGGAAACTACCAGCCAGTGGGAGTTGAACACGAGGTCTGTGAAAACAGTATAAAAATGAGTCATGTGAATAAAGAATTGGTTTTTCCTGCATGAAGAAACTGAGTCCCAGCTGCTTTACTGACACAGCAATGTGGCTTCACTCAGCAAGGGCACCTGCAGGGTGTATTGATGAAACGCTTGTGTTTGATTCCCGGAATAGGAAGGAGAGGCATGTAACAAACAGGGCTTAGTCTTGTGAATTCCTTTAGCTTTAACAGGAGTGCTGAAGCCTGTATTCCCCCACTGCAGTGCTTACTGTGTGCAAGTGGCGATCTTGGCCTTGTGAATAAGGAGAGTGCTCCTGCTAAGAAGGTAGCTGGAATGCATTCAAAGGGAAGAAAGTGTTTTTACGAGGCTCTTGAAAACCAAAGGAGAATTTGAGGAATGGGAATATTTCCCAAATGACTGTGTCAGGAACCAGAGTTGTGCCCGAAGCCCTGCCATATTTGATCCATGTTTGAGCAGGTTGACAAGACAGTGAAGGAAAGTGTCTTGTTTAACACGTGGGACCTTGACCCTTGAAAGAAAAACAATGTATTGGTCAATTGGTGGGCAGTTAAGCTTTGAAAGTGGAACGGTGCATAATGGAGCCCTCAGTGGCAGGGAGTCATGGAGTCATCCTGAGCCATCATCTCACAGCCAGCTATGTGTGAGCTGATGCTGTAACTGGGAAAATTCCACTCCTGAGCAGGAGATACAAGGCCTGGTTCTGAGACGGAAGGGTGAGAAGGATGAGATGCACAGCGTTTTGATCCAGGGGATGTCCTGAAAGTGCACTGCCTACCTGCCCCTGCTGCCGAGCACCACACTCCATCTCCTTCTCCTGCTCAGTGGATTTTTAGGAATCCAGGGGTTGGTATGTATTATTTCCTACTGCAACTAATGGAATAAATTTGCTTTGCAAGTCCAGTTGTGTCTTAGGTTCTTTTGTGCATGGATCTCCTCCTGAACCTGTGTCAACGACCAGCAGGGACCTACAGGACACTCCTACTCTGATGTCAGTAAATTCTGAGAAGTGATTGAAATATGTCAATAAATTTGAGGTAATGTTTAGCCTATGACTTTCAGCTAAGTATTGAATATGTCTTAGTTCCATGGATACAAACTGGTAGGTGAGATTCCTGGGTGTGCAGGGCTTAGGGAAGTGATTCCCTATGCACCCAGCACTGAGATAAAGTAATGCCTCCTTTGTAACCCAGAGCTGGCAGGAGGGATCAGGCCCTGCTTGGAAACTTTCATTTTGGCAACTTCTGTTAGCAGGTAAGAAAGGTCAAAATGAAACCTTTTCCAGATGGTTTATCCTTTTAGGCAGCAAAGCTCTGTGCCACAGGTGGCCTGGATGTGTGCAGAGCAACATAGCCCCCACAAAGCCCTTGGTTTCCCCACAAGTTGCCAGTTTGACTACTTGCAAAGGGAAATAAAGGCAGAGATGTACATCCACAGGAGCCATGGGCATGTATAATAAATGTGCAAATATGTGGGGAGATTTCATAGGAATGATTTCAGCTGTTATGCCAACAGTGCCTTCTCTCCTGGTTCTGTGCATTATAGGTGAGTAATGTAATAGCTGGCTCTCACAATTAAAAGATAGCTATTATGTGGATAGATATTATGTTCAAATGTAAAGTGCTGTTATTGTAATATGTCCTCCCATAGTCCTCTTTCTTATCCCCCTTGTAATAGCCTTGGTAGTCAGGGCATTTGGGGAGGGATGGCTTGTGACCAACAGGCAGGATGTAACAACACCTGACCTCCAGTCTAGACGCAAGAAAGTAATCTCCACCAATGGACAGCAGAGAAAGAGTTGACTGACAAAACTTCTGGAGGAGCTAAGGGTATAAAAGGCAGAGCATCCATTTGTAGGTGAGCATGTGGCTGCTAGTCATGGAGACTCCCAGTGCTGCAATCTTTCCTTATTTAGTCCTTTCTAAGGGTTTAATAAACGTTTAAAATGTTAAAGGGTGGGTCATTTCTCAGGTGGGCAATGCTGTGGGCCATTTTCTTGGTCTGGTTTTTTTTGCTTGTGTCTCATCTGAGTGCTCAGTTGGGGTACAGGCTGTAAGTGCCTGGGGCACTCTTCGAGTTCCTCTTGGAGCCCTGAACAACAGGGTTTGGCCCATGCGGGGAATTTGTGCTGCTTTGTGACAGAGAAGAACTTCCCAGGCTCTTTTGTGTTTGCTGTAGGGAAAGTTGGTTATTGCTGTGCATAAATTCACAGACCAACATGGAGCGTTTGCTTTGTGATGTCAGGGCATGGTTGCCACCCTGTCGTAGTGACATCAGAAGGTTGCCTTGGTGCATGGACGGCCTGAGTGTCAGAGCAGCCCTAGGCCTTGCTCAGTGCAGGAGGATCCTCGGGCTTGAGGTTTTTTTCGGTGGGCACTTTCACACTTACAAAGGCCTTGTTTTTTCTGGTGTTGCAACACAGCCTGCAAACTTGCAGAGCAGTGCTATAATGATTCACCATCTTGCTCCTGCACTTTTTGCTGTATATGGTGTTTCCTTCTCAATCTACTATTTGATTCTTTTTGCACATAGGTAGAGATTGGAGTGACATAGAATGCCATTGTTGACAATGTTGATGAACTCTCCTTAGAAGAAATGGCTGTAGATGCAAGGAGAAATGGGGTTATAAGCACTAGGTAACAGCCTGTCCCCCTATGATTCTCTCTTGCCACAGGTGACGAGAGCAAGAGCCGTCTTTCCCCTGGTTCTCTCTACTATTGCAGAAGAAGCCAGAGAGGAGGAAAATGAGAAAGATGACCACCGCCTTTGTCCAGCCATGGTCGCACCACGGCCTGCTCATCATCCCAAGAGAGTAAGTGCCCATTATGGGGGGGTGCTGTCTTTAGTGCAAGGCAGAGGTGCAAGTTTCTGAGCAGACAGCACTTGCTGTGTCTGGCCGAGGAGGCTGAGTGCTGGAGTCCTGCAGGACGTAGCCATTTCCTGCAGGCAGTGACAGCGAGAAATTGGCCTTTGACCTGTCCTGTTGGGGCAGTGTAGAGCTGGGGACTCCGGCTGAGCTTCTGGCTGCTTGGTTCCATCTCTGGGCTTCTGCAGTGTGACGGCCAAGGGCACATGTGGTAGTGCTGGAGGGTCAAAAAGCTTTGTTGGTTTGTTTTCCCTTTTTGGAAAGGTGTCTTTAGCTTGTGGAAGTGTTCTGCAGTTTTCTTGAGTCGTTCTTCACTTGTAGAGTCACTGTTGACCCAACTGCCTTTTGGCTTTTGAGAAGCTGGAAACAGCAGAAAGGGGCAAGTTTCTGATGATCCGTTTTGCGCTGAAGTCTGCAGCTTTGGCAAATGCATTGGAGCACAGAGTGGGGGTGAAGCTGCAAGTCCTTGACTGCTGTCTTGTGTTGCTCAGAACAGGAAGGCCACCTTGCAATGGTGCCTACTGGATCTGAAGTGAAATGGGCACCTTTGTGGCTGGGGAGCTGCGTGGGCCAAAAGGACGCAGGGCTGGCGCCCTTGAGCAGCTGAAGATGAGGCAGTGTGGGGCCAGGGGGCCAAGAAGGCCAAGGGCACGGTGGCTGTGCCAGCAGCAGTGGGGCAGCAGGAGCCAGGCAGTGAGTGTGGCCCTGTGCTGGGCAGCGCTGCGGCCACAGCTGGAGTGCTGTGTGCAGCTGTGGGCCCTGGGAAGCAGAAAGTCATGGAGGGGCTGCAGTGTGTGCACAGAAGGACAGGGGAGCTGGGCAAGGGGGGGCAGCACAAGGCCAGTGAGGAGGTGCTGAGTGAACTTTAACCTGGACAACGGGAGCCTCGTGAGGGACCTTCAGCATCTCCTCAGTGCATCCAAATATTTGAGCCACTTTTGGAAGTGACTTCACACCCTTTTTTCCTTGATTTTTTTTTTGTTTGCTTGGAGGAAGAGGCTTATTCATTTACTTTTTCTCCCAACTAAGGCTCTTTTCATCATTATTTTCTGCCCTTTTATAGCAGTGGGACTGGGTCTGTAGACTTTAAATTTCCAAGGTGTCACTTCTGGAGAATACAGTATTTTTGCATGAGAACACATCATTCTGTGCAGGGACCTTGGTACAGAAGGAGCTGTTGTGGTTCCAGGCCAGCCAGTATGGCCTTAGAGATCACTTTGAGCTTATTAGTGCTCGTGTCTTTTTGCAGTCCAGGGAATCAGTGTGTGTTGCGCTTGGGAATTGAGCAGGAAATCAATGCCCTGGCATTCCAGCTGCTCCTCAGAGATCACAGGAGCTGGGAGGGGCAGGGCTGCATTTCTGATTCCAGCCACTTCAGCACCATCAGTGTGGTTGAGTCCAAGAGAAGAACTTGCTCAAGCACACATGCACAAAGAGTGCAGTTCCCAGTGCAATGCTCCAGCTGTCTGATTGCATTCCATAAAGACCTACATGCTCCAGATTCCCCAAGAGTGTGCGTTACTGAAGCAACAGGAGAGCAAGTTCAGGATTGTAGTTGAGCAGGGCACTGGCTACCAAGTTCTAATGTGTGTAGCAACAGAGAGGACTGTAAAGAGAGATTTCAGTAATGAAATCTATCTATCTATCTATCTATCAATCTATCTATGTAACATTTACATCATTGAATCTTCCGGGCTCTGGTCCAAGGCAGTTGGAGGTACAGAGCTCACCTAAAGCATCCCTTTCAGGAGAGGATTAGAGACATGTTCCCTCGACCAATTCTGAGCAGGCAGAGATGTTTTCCCCTCCAGATATTTTTTTCCCCTCAGAGTTGTTTTCCTCCTCCAGCGTCTTCTGCCCTCAATTCCCCAGTTAATTCTTTAAATTTCTGCCTGTCCTAGAGAGGTGCAACAATTCCATGTTTAGGTGGTGTTTGGTGACTCTGGTCACACATGCATTACGTGACACATGGTTTCCTTCACTGGCATCCCCAGGGCTGTGTAAGTGCATTTGTTCATGGGGCCTTAGGAGAGTCTTCTCTTTCCCTGAGCAGCAGCAGCAGCAGCAGCAGCAGTAGCAGCAAGGAGTGGTGGCAGGGTCAGGAGACGAGGAGGTGGCTGCCCTGGCCCTTTGTTCTCGGGCCCCAGGCCAGGAGGGCTCTGGCTGCAGCAGGCCGCTCTTCGGGCAGCCCCTGGCAGCCTCTGCACAGAGCACGGCACGCTGCCCCGTCCTGCTGGTGCCACTTTTCTTCAGCAATACCCTAGCTCCTCCTCACAAGGAAAAAACTCCAGCAATCTAAAAAGAGATCATTCAAGTACAGTTCTACCTGCCTTTGTATTGTAGTTCAGGGCATGTATTTTTTTGTCTATAATTTCATGATTTTTATGAAAACATGCATTCATATCTTCACATTTTTGTGGTTTTAATTATTCATATAGCTAAACACCGCGTTTTAAACTCTTGATTTATTGCAGTTGGTAATTTTGAGGTAGTATATTTTAAAATGTCACAAAACAACACCTTTTGGGTAGTTTTTCTCACTCTTAAAAAAACCCCCATAAGCCATTTTAGTTTCTGTCTCTCCACGTTGGTTCATATCAGCCTATTTTTAATCAGGGCTACAATACTTATATAGGATTTAGAGAGGTCCAATGAAATGCACACCAGTGATTCCTCTTGTGGAATATCATGGCCCTTCCATAAGCCTCTATTTACCTTTTTTTTCTCTCATTAGCTCAACTGCAAACACATGTTTAGTTGCAAAATTACACAAGATGAGCAAAATCAAAATGATGTGAGGGGCCTTTGGGAGCTCCTTGCTGATCTTTCTGCTTCTTCAGCTGAGCAAGGCTCTGATCCAGGTAAAGAGATTGCACTTAGTGCTACACAACCATTTAGCTGGAACTCTGCTGATTTCTAGGAACAGCTGGAGGCCTCTCTCTCCCCAGGATGTTTTGGCTGAGCCAGGCTTTTCTGGGTTTTGGCTGCAAATACCATTGCCCTTGCTTTTCTATATCCACAAGTACCATGGCTGGGCAAAAACTGCCACGTGGGCCATCTTCCAAAGGCACTTTGGTCTGGAGTTTGTGAATGAACGAGAGCCTCATCCACTTCCAAACCACATGAAAAAAATTATGAAAGAGAACTTCCCATCCTTAACAAACAACTGACAATTCACAAGTGGATCTAGAGCTTCTTTATGGAATGAAAAGGAAGGCAATCTTCCAATGGAGTTGTGCTTTCGCGAGTTTTTTTCTGACTCCCACTCCCAGCTGGCACTGGAAAAAGTCATGTCTCTGCAAGCGTCAGTGTCTTCTGTCTGCCATCAGTTGTTTTGCTGCAACAATCAGAACAGGCGTCAGCCTGGAGAGAGGCTCAGCTGATGCTAGCAACAGGAGCTGCCCCAAGGAGACAAAAGACATGAACTTTTACCTCCCAAACCCATCTCCCCAGAGACTCAAGCAGGATTCCTCTGGTTCCCAGAAATACAAAGAAATAGGGCTGAGAAGACCCTTTGCAGCTATGTGTTCATGCCCAAGACTTTGCTGATGCCATTTGGGTTTTGCCTTTTTTTCTTTCCTATCTTTTCTGTATTCCTTGCACATCAATTTAGAGCTCTGTAGGCTACTCAATTTGGGACTACTTTTCCCAGTCCTTTTCCATGGCCTTTGCCTAAGCAGAAAGACAAACTTCCAGAGCTCCAAGCACCAGGGGGTAGAAGGCCCCAGTGTTATCTTGGTTCTTCCTGGGACAGACCCCTCCAGGGAGCTGGTGGACTCACCATCCCTGCTAGCCTTTGAAAGAAGACTGGATGTGGCACTCGGTGCCGTGCTTTAGTTGAGGTATTAGGCCATAGGTTGGACTCGATCATTTTTAAAGTGTCTGTCTTCCAAGCCAGTGATTCTGTGATTCTGTGACTGAGGCAGCTTTTCCTGCAGCCCTGCAGAGGGCTGCGGGGGCCCTTGGCCAAGGGTGGGGATCAGGGCTCATGGAAAAGAAGCAAAGGGCTTAAGGTGAAGGCTGACAGGGCAGAGCTGCCCCAGCGTGGCCCAGAGCGAGCCTCATGTCCTCCTCCTCAACCTGGCCCTCTGCGCTGCCCTTTGCGGCGCTGGCGGCTCCTCTGGCTGCGGGGCTCCAGGGTGTGCTGGGAGCCGGGCCCCTCGTCTTCGGGAAGCGCCGGAGCCTCGGAGGCGAGCAGCCGCTGCTGTGGCCGGCAGGGGAGAGCTACGGCTGCGGCCCTGGGCACGGCGAGCTGCCGCTATGGCCGGCTCCTGCCGTGGCTCCTGCTTCTTCTGCGGGCTCTGCTCCTGCCCTGTGCGCACAGACACGGCCGAGGGCTGCCCGGCAGCTCCGTGCTGCTCCGCAGCGGGCCCGGCAGGGCTGCTGCTCTCTGCGGCCTCTGCCCACCGCTGCTGGCCCCGCCGCGCTCCCGCCTGCCTCTGCCGCAGCCAGGCCCACACGGGAGGCAGCACACTGCGGCCGGCTCGGAAAAGCCCTGCCCGCAAACCGCCCGCCACGGCCTCAGCCTCAGGGCACAGGCTGCCGGCGTCCTCGCAGCTTCAAGCCAGCCCGGGCCGCCTGCCGGCCTCGGCCATAGCTCCCGCCTGTGTCTCCATGGCCGCGGCTGCTCGGCACAGCGGGCTGAGCACAGCCAGCGCCAGCAGCACCTCCTCATGGGCCCAGGCTTTGGGCGCTCCGAGCCCGCCCAACCCTGAATTCCAGCCCTGAGGGGCTTGGCGTCCCAGTGCATCCCCTGGGGACAGCAGGGTCGGCCGCTAAGCTCAGCCCATGGTGACAACCAGCAAGTGACCAATGGAAAATTCACCAAATCCTCATCAGAGACAAGAGAAAACTCTCATGGTGCCTGACAGCCTGAAGCAACGGCCAATTCCACATCATTCCATTCATGTAGGAAAAGAGGCTTTTGCATTAAAGCAGAAAAGACTTATTGAAAAGGAGGGCAGGAACAAACAACAAAGTTATTTGAACTCATGCTTCTTTTGTCTGTTAAAAAGGCCAAGAAAATGCACTCCTTGCTCTTCTGACACCGCTCTCTCTGTTCATGATGTGGGCAGCGAGTGCTGATGATGTGCAAGAGCTGATGCAAGGGCCAGGGACAAGGATGCAGCAGGCACAGGGCCAAGCTGACAGAGGGATGATCTCTGGTGAAATAAACAGGGCCAGGAGACTTCTTCTCCTTTTTAATGCCTTTATTAAAAGTGATCAGCTCAGGATTGGGCGGCTCGACGGGTCTGCAGCATCCGTCGTCTCTCCCAAGGCGACTCAGATGAGGAGGATATGCGCAGCTCTGTCCACAAGGGGCAGAGCTGGGGGAATCCAGTCCTCGTGGGAGCCTTTAGGGCGTGATGTTCCCGTCAGATGGTGCCCCTCCCACTCAGTTGGCCTGGTCTCACCGCCGGGGTCATCTCTCATGGTCAGGGTGAGAGGGTCCGAAGGTGTTCCGCGTCTCTGCAGGCTCAGCACTCGGCTCCTCACGTCCAGACATCATTCCAGTCTCTCAACTTTTAGGTGGCTCGTTGTTTTTGGGGTTTCTCCGTGAGTTTGGAGTCGGGGGTCTCACAAAGCATTCTGGTCTTGGAGTCACTTTGCATAACCCCCCTCACCTTCTCAGGTCTCTTCACCCTTCTGGGAAAAGTACACCTTAGCCTCGAGCAAGGCTCTGCTAATACAAAAGCAGCGATTAGCCTCAACGACCCGTGATTACAATAACAAAACACGAAGAACTTCAGCAGCTACAGTGATCTGGCTGCCTTTTTGTAACTTTTTCTCACAAAAAAAATATTAACCGAATTTTTGCTCATAACAGTCCCCCCTCTTTTTCTTTGATCGAGCTTAAATTCTAAGCTCGCATCAACTCACAATTTTTGTTTTGAATCTACTATAAATCTCTTGTGCACTTTGGTAATCATGGTGACTTAACCTTGTTACTTTCCTTGGTTTCTTCAGGTTGGTCTGCATGGCAAGTACTCTTCTACTAAAACAGATAAATAAGCATAGTAAAAAAAACAATCCTCCAAGTACACATACAATGAGAAAAGCTACCTTTTCCCATACATCCTTTTTGAAAATCTCCAGGTTCTCCCACCCACTGGGATCAAGTGTAGGATTTTGTTCTTCATTATTTACACATGCTAATCTTTTTATTTTGTTTGAAATGTTCCTAATAATTGAATTCTTTATTCTTAATACTGCCTGGAGGCGGATTACTTTATTTAACATAGAGATTGGGATCTGAATTTGGCTTTTACAATTTTGGATTTTCTCAATTTCTATTTCACTTTCCCGGTTCTGTTTATTTTCTCTCAAATCATTATATATAGGAACTCCCAAACTTGATCCAGTTTCTTTGGGTAATAAGAAAATTGGTGTTATCACTCTAGCAATGCAGCCGCCAGACGAGATCAAACCTAGGGGTTTAGAGTTCCCCTGAAATGTGTTCCAAAAGGGGTTTATCTCTTTTCCAGTACACTCATATAAATACTTGTAACAAACAATTTTTCTTACCATTTTCACCATTTCTTTGCTTTTTACTAGTTCTGCTGAGCTCGTTTCAGCAGCATCACATTCAAAGCACAACCAGGCTTCCCCTATAGGGCACTCTCTTAGGAGTGGCTGCCTAAAAGTGGCAGTATTGTATGCTATCCAATACACTCTCTTATTTTTCTGATAAAGGACCAACTGGGAGGGGTTAACACAATCAGGGTTAGAACTGATGTGGACTCTTGACAAGGAGCTCACTTCCTCCTCATAGAGGGATTGGTAGCATTCACTGCACCGCTCAGTTGGGCTCCCCAGAGCACCACCAGCAATCAGAGCCATCAGTACTACCCTTCCCAAGAGTCCGGTATGGGTCATCTTGCACAGCCTGCCCACCCGGCCTTGCCTCTTGGGGAATTTTACTGAGGAAAAGCTTCCAAGCTCTTTGGGGTCCCTTCTACCCGCTTCTCTGGTTAAACCCCTCTTGGTCTGTTCCCTACCAATTTTGGTTTCCCCTCCCAGGGGAGTGCTCTGTAGAGGATTAACCTGGAGTCTTTAGAAATAAATTGGGGAACTTAACCAGAATTCCTTATTTACAGTCTTAAACTTTTTACCAACATAGTTTACACAGAACAGTTTTGAAACATTTTAAGCAGTATTAGAACTCTTGATGCCAATTTTTTCCACATAGTTCAGTCTATTTGACTCTTCCTTCTGAGAGTCAACTTTAAATCCTTTGATCCTTTTACCACAGTATACTCAGGTGATTTAGCTTGTGAAGCAGATGAATCTTGTCCAGCTCTGGGGGGCGAGTGGTGTGGACTCTGGCCCAATGCCAGAAGGAGAAAGGGGTGGAGTCCGGTCCAATGCCAGAGGAAAAAAAACCTGATGTTGAATCCTGGTCCAATGCCAGGAGGAGAATGGGGTGCAGTCCGGTCCAATGCCAGAATGCCAGAGGGAAAAAAACCTGATGTTGAATCCTGGTCCAATGCCAGGGGGTGAGAGAGATGTGAGTCCAACCTTTTCTTTTGGTCTACACAGTCGAATTAGTAATGAAGAGTACCTGAAACGGGCTTTCAAACACAGGCATTAATGGTCTGCTATTTAATGATTTTATCAAAACTCAGTTTCTCTGTCTAATGTTATTGCTTAACTTCTCTTTTTCCATAGCTTGAATGTTTCTCTCACCAACTTCTACATACTCTGTATTTTGCAAGGAGTTGTATTTCTCAGCTAACTTAACTCCCAAAGTATTTTTATTCCCCTATTTTTCCGTGTATTTAATTCACTGGTTTTCTGTTCTATTTTTCAAGATCTTATTTATCTCTTGCTTCTGTTTCTTACTTTCACTTGAGCTTAAATACTTCTTTCAACCCCTTACACCTCGTCTATATTCACACTCTTATTTCTCATTCCCTATCACCCACTCCTTCACACCCTCAAGACACAAACTGGATCATTATTGCTAGAAAATCACAGGTCCCTGTAGCCCCCCCCTCACCTTGGGGTTGGCCCACAGGTCTCAGTATCTCTGGGCCTTTTGGAAGGGCCCTGACTCTGGTTGCCTCTGGTGCCCATTCACCTGTGAGGCTGTCTGCATGTCACTCACGCTCTTACAGCTACGGCTCCCTCACACATCTGGGGAGCACTAGTCTGGTTTGCAGGTCACACACACACACACTTCCACTGCCCCCTTCCCACCTGCCCGGGAAGTTGAGGCTGACTTTGCTTGTGACTCACTCTCACACACACAAGAAGACGACAAAAAAGGTACCTTCTACTTTCACATCACTTATGACAAGTTAAGTATTACTGGCCAGTTTTGGTGCTATTGGATATCCTTTCTACCTAGCTGTTTTTGTCTAACTTCAGATGTTTTTTCACTATACTATACTTCTTAGTACTTTGTTGAGACAGGACTTATCTGCTCCTGTATCTACTCAAAAAAGGTATCTACACTGACGTGAACATATTTCTGCCGCCCAAATGACTGTATGTGTGTAACATCTGTTTGCCACAGTTCACAACTGTTCAGTCCCCTTGGGTTTGCTCCCGTACTCACGGTAGGGAGTGCATGTTGTTGGCAATTTGGGCATGTGGCCACAATCGCTTTGGCCTGTTCTCGAGTGATGTTAAACTGACGAACCAGGCCAGGTGCATTTTGGTGGAAAAGCTGGTGGCTGATTTTTGCCTGTTCAAAAACATTTGGGAGAGTGGCCATCACTGCAGGTGCAGCAAGAGCATCTGCCCTTCTGTTGCCTTCATCGATAAACCCTGGCAAGTCAGTGTGTGACCTGACATGCATCACATAAAATGGTTGCTGTTGGTGAGTGACTAACTTTACCAGTTTTGAGAGCAATTTGAAAAGTGTGATGTTAGACACATATTGCAGTATTCCTTGATCTGCCCTGGATACTACTCCTGCCACGTATGCAGAGTCTGTAATCAGATTAAATGGTTCTGAGAACCTTTCAAAAGCCCTAACAACCGCAGCCAATTCAGCAACCTGAGGTGAACCTTCCACCTCAGCAATGTCTGTCTCCCACTGCTGGGTTTGAGGATCCTTCCAAGTAATAACGGACTTGTGGGACCTCCCGGATGCATCTGTAAAGACAGTCAGAGCCCTTTTTAAGGGTCTCCTACTTAGAGCACTTCTCAATTTTAAAGTGAATTGAACATCTTGTTCGAACAATTTGTGAGCGGGCCGTGCTACCGAAATTTGTCCTGAGTAGAAATCCAGAGCAAACTGCAACACTTCATTTTCTTGAAACAATTGTTCCAGTATTTCCATAGTATTTTGACCTGATTTTAACTCAACTGCAATGTGAATGCACTTAAAATCACATCCTGCTAACTCCCTGAATCCGGGTCCTTGCTTTCTGGATCAGTTCCGCTACCAGTTCCTGAGGCTTTGTCAGTCTCTTGGACCTTTTGTGACTGAGGAAAACCCATTCTATGATCAAGAGAGGGTCCCTCTGGTCCCGGTCCTTTTTTGGTGTGTTCTTTGCCTTAGGTGTTTGTTTTTCCTCCCACTGGAAAATAATTCCATGGAGGTGTGGCAACTTACCTAGAATGATAAATTTGAATGGCAGGTCAGGCCGGCATCGGTTGGCCTGTCTTGTGGACATTGCAATCTGAACCTTTTCTAGAGCTTTCCGTGCCTCTGGGGTAATAGACCTAGGAGCACCTGGGTTCTCTCCCCCTTTCAATAAATTGAAAAGAGGGGCAAGGTCTTCATTAGTCAGACCGAGCCATGGTCTTACCCAATTCAAGGACCCACACAACCTGTGGACATCCACAAGGGTCTTAATCCTTGGATTGATTTCTAGTTTTTGAGGAACAATGGTCCTATTTCCAATTTCTAAGCCCAAATACTTCCAAGGTGGCATCTTTTGAATTTTCTTTTCCTGGAGCTCGAACCCTGCAACAATCAATGCATCGATCGTTAGGTCAAGCGCATGTGTGAGTAAATCATCATTGGGGGCACACACAAGGATATCATCCATACAATGATAGATGATGGCCTTCTCTGCGGCTGCACGCACTGGGGAAAGCAGGGAAGAGACATACCACTGGCAGATAGCTGGCGAGACCTTGAGTCCCTGAGGAAGAACGGTCCAATGGTACCTTTTCATAGGGGATTCCATATTAATGGAAGGGACTGAGAATGCAAAACGCGGTGCATCGTCAGGGTGCAAGGGGATTTGGAAGAAACAATCTTTAATATCAATAACAGCTAATTTCCAATCTTGGGGAAGCATTGTTGAGGATGGCATACCAGGTTGGGGAGAACCCATATCTTCAATTACATTATTAATTTGTCGGAGGTCGCAGAGGAGTCGCCATCTCTTTTTGTCAGCTTTTTGGATGACAAACACTGGAGAGTTCCATGGGGACATGGTCTCCAAAATGTGGCCCTTTTTTAGTTGCTCTGCCACTAGTTCCTCAAGCACCTTTATTTTTTGTTTACTGAGTGTCCACTGTTTCACATCAACTGGTTTGTCTGTTTTCCACTTCAGTTTTTGGGTGGAGTGCTGTTGTTCAATGACTGCTGTACAAATATGCTGTGGAGAGTCTGGAATATCAATTGTGACACCCCACTGGGCCATTAAATCTCTCCCTAACAAAGGTTCCGAATAATCTAACACAAATGGATGGATATTTGCCAATTGTCTGTTTGGTCCCTCGAATTGAATAATGCTTTTGGATTGTCTTGCCAATTGCAGACCTCCTACACCTCAAAGGTGACCGGCAACATTTTGCAAAGGCCAATGTGCTGGCCAGTCTTGTACTGGAATCACTGTGCAGTCTGCACCTGTGTCCACAAGCATCTCAATGCATTTAGACTCCCCACCCTCACTGAGGTTACACCATAATTTGGGCTTGTCTTTCCCAATAACTTGGACCCGGGCGACTGTGGGCCCTTGTTTTTCGATGTTTTCAGGTAAAGATGGCACAGGGATAGCTTGTGCAACAATTTGTCCCTTGGGAAGAAACAGGGGTGGGTGGAAACAGTGCAGGCCGAGAACAAATATCTCAGGATCTGATGTTGTCATTCCTGGAGTAACTTCGATCTCTTGTGGTGTGTGTTTGGTGTCCCCAATGACGATGTACTTACAACGAATTCGGTTCCAAGTACCCTTCTGTTCAGGATTTACAGAGACAAAATGCCAGTCAGTGTCCTCCAGGTGGAGTGACTCTTTCAGCTGCAACCTGTAAGGCTCATTGACAGAAGACGTGGTTAACAAAGGATCACCTAAATAATAACAAAGGTTATTTTGTTTCACTTTCAACAGTGTACCAGCAGACTTGGTCTTTGAAGCACCTGCTTCATTTACACAAACATTAATATTATTGCGTGCTTGATTTGTTTTGCTACCCTTATTCCCTTGGCCTGCTCTTTTCATGTCTGCACGCCTGGCAGGCCGGTGCTCCCTTTTCAGTTTTTTTGTTGTTGTTGACCCCCAAAGAGGGCTTGTAGTTCTCCTCCCCTGCCATTTTAAAATTCATCAAATTGCCTTTTCAGGGGGCACTGGTTACTCCAGTGCCCTAGGTTGTCACAAAGCAGGCATGGTTTTGTGGGCTCAACCATTGCTGGTGTCCGCTGCTGCCCAGGGTACTGCTGTGCTGAGGGGAAAGGCACAGGGCTGGCAATGGCGACACGCTGAGGTGGTCTTGGCAGCAGCCTTGGTCTGGTGTCTTCAGCTACATTCATCAGAGGCACTTTCCTGTTACAGACTAGAAGCATATCTTTTAGCGTAGGAGGAGGTTCTATAGGAAGGCTCAGGTTTGCCGCTTGACACTGTTCATTTGCATTTGTAAATGCCATTTCCTCTAAAATTGCTTCTCTAGCATTCTCTTTTTTAACTTGTATTTCAATGGCTCTAGTTAACCTTTCTACAAATTTCAAAAAAGGCTCTGATGGTAGCTGTTTAATTTTACTATAGGGCTCAAAAGGCCCCTCAGGTTGGAGGGAAAAGAATGCTTTTTCAGCTGCTTGTTTTACTTTCTCAAGTGTTTCTGCAGGAATTGCAGTAGCTAGGACTGAGGGTGAAGACCACTGGCCCTCACCACAGAGGTGCTCAATGGTGATAGGGTTACCACTGTTGTCTTCGGCTGTGTTTGGATCAGCATGCAAGCCTGGGAGAGCATCTTTTAGCAGTTGTTTCCATGCTAATTCCCATAATCTGAATTCCATGGAGGTCATGAGACAGGAAAAAAGCTGTTTTAAATCATGTGGAATCACCACAGTCCTACTTAATTCAGAATTTAAAAGGCCACGGAAATATGGACTGTATGGACCATATTCTTTATGAGATTTACAGATCTCCTTAATCAATTGTCGTCCAAAAGAACTCCAATTAGCAGTTGGGTTTGCTCCTCCCTGAGCTGCAGGCTGAAAGGTAACAGGAGCCAGTGACAACATAGGACTATGCATTGGTTCTGCTGTTCCCTGCTCTGTATCCCTTGAAACAGAAGCATTGGGATCACAGATACAGGTTTGGGGAAAGGCAGTGGGTGTGTCCCCACTGTGGGAACCCGGGAAGGGGGTGGGGACGCAATGGGCACAGGGGGCGGGGACAGGGGGCGAGCAAGGGGTGGGGAAAATTTGGGAACACGGGGCGGGGTCAGGGGGTGAGCAGGGGGCGGGGAAACCATGGAAACAAGGGGCAGGGTCAAGGGGCTGTCAGAGGGCGGGGACACCTGGTGACATCACGTCAGCAGACGCCCCCTGGGAGGAGTAGAGGGGCGGAGCTGAGGGTACTGCAGGAAAGGGAGGGGGAGGGGGAAAGGTGTCACGAGGAACAGGAGGAGAGGGGGATGGGGTTGGAATTTTGGGATGCTTAAGAGGATTTTGGGAAGAAGAAGACCAGGTTTGGGAAGATGCCACGTGGCATCCACCATCTTGCGGACCCCCTAGGGACTGGGGGCCATTTTGGGCATCACTGCTCTCTGGAAAGCTGACTCGTGCTGTGGGTTTCAGAGGATGGGACACAGGGGATTGGGAAAGGTTCCACGCAGCCTGGCCAGGGCCTTGTGGACAGGACAACTCAGGCATTTCAACAGACTCTGGGAGTCGACTTCCCAATGAGTGTGCTCTCTTTAAAATACCAAGTTTTGGGGTAAGGGGTTTAGGGGTTTTAGAGCTAGGAGAGGGAGAAACAGGGAGAGCAGAGGTACATGGCTTTACATTTGGCTTTTTCTCCATTTCCCTTTGTTTGAGCAATGCTGTTCGAATTTGTAAACTCCAGAACACAAATTTAGCTGAGGGTGCATTGCCAGATTGTCCTAAGGTTATCAATTCATTCCCAACTTTATCCCAGAATTGAATATTGTGGATTTCTTCAGGGGAGATATTCAGGAAGTGCAGAAAAAGCCATCTTATAAACTGTTTCAATTTTCCTTTAGAGAACTTCAGATTACCACTGACTAAAATGCTAACAATATTATAATACATCCCTTTTTGTACAATGCTGAGTTTCGAACCCATGTTAGATGTAAAAAGCAAAGTACTAAATCCCGCCTGACCAAAAACAAAGCCAAAATCAGCCACCGATTTCTAAAAAAACCACAGATAGGAAAGCGATAATGAACAGACAAAAGCTTCACAATGCAGCTGCATACACTGCTTTTAAAATTGCCGGGCAGCCGCAGCAGGGCACGCCCTGCCGAGCCGAGGTGGAAACAAAGCCTCCCCCGCTGTGGAATGCAGCCCCCCCGCGGAGGTGAGAGAGCAGCCGCACCACGTGGCAAGCCAAAACCGGGACCCGCCGGGCCACGTGTATCGAGAACACCCCTCCCCCGCACCGAGAGCTGAGAAAGAGAGTCCCCCGCGCCGCGAGAGAGCCGAGAGCCCCCCCCCTCCCCCGCACAGAGGGAGAGAGAGAGAGAGAGATATCCCGCCACCACGTGGAGAGAGCCGAGCATGCTGTGCTGCCAAGCCGGGGGGAAGGGCAGAAAGCACTCCCGCTGCGGCGCGAATTCCAAAAGACAGTGAAACACGCGGCAGAGACTAAAAGCTAGAACGAAATGAATTCCCATCTGTGGGGCTGTGCAGCCAAAAATGCAAAGGCAAAAAAGGAACAGAACTCACGGCAGAGTCTGGTTTTGAGCTTCTGCTCTATCGAGAGCAGAGATTCTCACCCGAAATGGAAGCTGTTGCTGGCTGGGGTCCAGGCAGGTCTCCTCACCGGAACAGGACTTCTCTATGGGCGAGAGAGGCTCCCCTGTCCTCCCTCTGGAATATCTGCTCACCACAAAGGAGCTGGGCTTTCCAGAGGCACCAAACAGTCCACGAAACTTCTGGGAATATTCCCAAAGTCTCTAGCTGAGGGCGATGCAACCAAAGCCCTTTTCAGCTGGATGCACGGCTGCCAAAAGCTTCTCCGAGGTACTGTGAGTCCGTCTCGGGCTGCAGAGTCGCTTGCCCCACGTTGGGCGCCAAAATATTGGAATATGAATCCCAATATTACCAGTTATATTGCGCCTGGGCCAGTCTGACCCTCGCTGCTGGGCCAAAGGCAGCAACTGTGGTGTAATCGCCCCAGAGATACCTTTGGCTTGCTGGAGGTTGCAGCTGGGCACTGAACAAGTCCAGGCTTGTTAGGAACTCTGTTTACCTCAGGAGGGAAGGCTTCAGGCGTTGGTGAAGAGAAAAAGAGATGGATTCTGCTAGAGGGTTTTATATCCAGAGGTTTATTCCATGGTTACAGCGGTCTGAACATGGGCAACTGCTCCAACAGAATCCCGGCCACATGGTCTGATTCACCTTTTAAGCTCAGGGACAGGGGGAGGGGAGGTACAGGTGAGCCACCAACCAGGTGAGAGGGGCAGGGTCTCAGGGGAAGATGACACCCAGACAGGCCAATGACACCTGGGCCAGGGGGGCATCCTTTGAACTTGACCAACCACATGACGCCTTGCTGGAATGTTAAGCCTGATTGACAGGACTCACTCAGCATGGGGGCAAGGGGGAAGGGAGAGAGGTATAGGTATAGGCACACCTGGGGAAGGAAGTTTACAACACACTGCAACATTTTAGGAATGGGAAATCCTGTTTTGGGAGGAAAACAAGGAATGAGCACACTAAATTTTGCACCGGATTGAAGGCAAACCTGGGGGAGAGCCTAAGCCAGAATTCCAATTCAAAAACAAAATTAGGATCAAGGCAATGATGCAGAAACCCTGCCTTAAACTGACAGAGTCAGGATATAACCTGACACCCTATTGGTAAGGGTGGTGGCAGCAGTCACATTAAATGGTGGCTGCAGTCCTGTTGGAGTGATCAACGTGATTCTGTCAAAGCAGTGATCCTGTAGAAGGGTCTGGTCTTCCTCTGAAGGTCCAGTGGTGGTTATGGAGCTCTTGTCCTCTGGGAATCCAGTAGGCAAGCTGCTCCTGGTGTTGAAAGCCTATGCTTATATCCAGGTAGGAATGCTTGGATCCTCCCCCTGGATGGGCAGAGCATCCCACAATGGGATGATGGAATTTTATCAGTCCTGCAGTGACACTCAATGGCCCATTCACAGGAGATATCTCCCCTGGAGGGCGTTATCAGGGGTGAGTCATGGAAGAGATGAAGAACAATGCCCCACCTTTTTATAGCAGTTTATGAGGATGGGGATTGGAAACATTCATTTGGTTACATCTTGCATTGCAACCTGAAGCAGTGGGGTAATCCCTGCTCTGGGGGTGAACACCACCCCCCTTACCCAAACAGGCTCAGGTGTAAAACTCCCACCCTGGGAAGGGCTCACACACAGGGGACAATGTCACACTTGGCTCCCTCCAGAGGAGGTCTCTGTCCCTTGCCTCTCTCCCCCTTTTCTCTTTCTTTCCATCTCCCTCTCTACCTCACATTTACTGTTCAATAAAATCCATTTTGGATTTGGTCTCGTTAGCACCTTAATTGGGGCAGAGGAATCTCTGTAAGCATTTTTTTAACCATATTGCAATATTATTTGGGCACAGTGTGTTCAGGGCGCTGTTCTTTGATTCCAAGTGCCTTTGACAACAGCATGGTTCCCTTCTCTGAGGAGGTTGTTCTTTCTGGAAGAACTCTTGGAAACTTGGAAGGACTTGGAAACAGTCCCTCCTTCCTCCTGGGGAACTTATGGGAGAAATGATGAAGAAAATGGCTGTTCTGACTGACCAGTGAAAAAGAAAATATTTTGTTGTCCTTCCTTGAAAAGGGTGCTTGGGGCAGTCTCTGTCTCTCTCAGCCCAGGGAATGCTTGGGGCTCTCTGTCCCCTCGCCCTGGAGGATACTTGGGGGGTCTCTATCCCTTTGGCCTCCGGGAATGCCTGTGCAGGGCTGGGGAGCAGGGGCTCTGTGTCCCTCTCACCGCTGAGGGTGCTTGGGGCTGGGGGGACTCTCCGACCTTCTCACATCTGGGGAGGCCAGGGGGTCTCTGTCCCTCTCAGCCCTGGTGTGACCCCACCCAAACATCATCGGGGTCAGAGGGACAGAGACACCTGCAAACCCCCAGAAGGGCTGAACCTGGGATTTGGTTTGGGGCTGAGGAATCCTCAGAATCAGGAAGGGGCTGGAATTGGGGCTGGGTTGGAGTTGGGACAGAGATTTGGATTAGAGCTGGGATTGGGGTTAAGGCTACACATGGGATTGGCTTTATGGCTGGGGTTGGGTTGTGGTCTAGGGCTGGACAAGTCTGGCAATGGGATGAGATTAAATACAGAACTGTGAGTGTGTCTAAACACGGCGTGAGATTGAGACCAGGATCAGGGTCAGGTTTGGGACTGAGCTCACCCAGAGCGGGACAGAGGGGATGTCACTGCAGGATGTCCCTGGCATCATCCCAGCCCTCCTCAGGCACCTCCAAACATGAGGGGCAGCTGGGTGCTCCATGATCCAGGTGCTCCCACGCTGCCCCTCAATACCAGGTGAGCATTCCCTGAGGGCAGCCCTGACTGTGACCCCTGGGGCTCTGGGATCAGCCCTCACATCCCTGTGGGAGCAGCTGCAGACAGGATGGGAGATTCCCCTGGGCACTGGACAACTTGGCAGAAATCAAACCTGATTCTGCATAAATCACTTTGATGAATACTTGTTTTCCCAACAAGTCATATGTGATGAAAACACAAATAAATTGCAAACATGAATAAACCAAAAATAGAAGCAATTTTGTGGCAATTTCAAGTTTGATCAGTTCCTGAACAGCTCCAGCTCAGCTGCTGGTAGGTTCCAATAAGAGCAAAATAGAAATTCGGCCCAATACAGATTATGAAAAGGAAGGGACAGCTCTGTGTAGCTGTCACAAAGCTGACAGGGATGAAGAGAAAAATGATTCTCACATTTGGCAAAGCCCCCAAGCCTGTGAATTCAGAAGTTATTCTGGAATTTAGCTACTTGAGCTGGGGTTCTTGTGGGACTTTCCGCAGCCTTGTGTTCCTCATCGTGGGGTGAATGAACCTTGTCAGTCTGGCTGGTAGCATTTTCTCCCTTTCCTCCAGTGATTTTAACAAACTTTTCAAGGAAGGACAACAAAATATTTTCTTTACACTGGCCACCCACAACACCTATTTTCTTCATCAGTTCTCCCATAAGTCGCTCAGAGGAAGCTGCATCCAAGTTTCCAAGAGTTCTTCCAGAAAGAACCACAACCTCCTCAGAGAAGGGAACCATGCTGTTGTCAAAGGCACTTGGAATCAGAGAACAGCGCCCTGAACACACTGTGCCTAAATAATATTGCAATATGGTTAAAAAAATGGTTACAGAGATTCCTCTGCCCCAGTTAAGGTGCTAACGAGACCAAATCCAAAATGGATTTTATTGAACAGTAAATGTGAGGTAGAGAGGGAGATGGAAAGAAAGAGAAAAGGGGGAGAGAGCAAGGGACAGAGACCTCCTCTGGAGGGAGCCAAGTGTGACATTGTCCCCTGTGTGTGAGCCCTTCCCAGGGTGGGAGTTTTACACCTGAGCCTGTTTGGGTAAGGGGGGTGGTGTTCACCCCCAGAGCAGGGATTACCCCACTGCTTCAGGTTGCAATGCAAGATGTAACCAAATGCATGTTTCCAATCCCCATCCTCATAAACTGCTATAAAAAGGTGGGGCATTGTTCTTCATCTCTTCCATGACTCACCCCTGATAACGCCCTCCAGGGGAGATATCTCCTGTGAATGGGCCATTGAGTGTCACTGCAGGACTGATAAAATTCCATCATCCCATTGTGGGATGCTCCACCCAGGGGGAGGATCCAAGCATTCCTACCTGGATATAAGCATAGGCTTTCAACACCAGGAGCAGCTTGCCTACTGGATTCCCAGAGGACAAGAGCTCCATAACCACCACTGGACCTTCAGAGGAAGACCAGACCCTTCTACAGGATCACTGCTTTGACAGAATCACGTTGATCACTCCAACAGGACTGCAGCCACCATTTAATGTGACTGCTGCCACCACCCTGACCAACAGAGTGTCAGGTTATATCCTGACTCTGTCAGTTTAAGGCAGTGTTTCTGTATCATTGCCCTGATCTAAATTTTCTTCTTAAATTGTAACTCAGACTCTCCCCCAAGTTTGCCTTCAAACCAGAAAAAAAGACAATGTGCGCACCCTTTGTTTTCTTCCCAGAACAGGATTTCCAATTCCCAAATCTTGATTGGATGGAGGAGGAGGCTGTGAGGAACAGGAAGGAGCCCTGGGATACCCAGGCAGGTGAGGAGGAAGTCAGTGCCCCTTTCCCCCTCTCTCCTGCTCCATCTCCCAGCCCAGCACAGATCCCGGAACAAAAGACAATGTGCACACCCTTTGTTTTCTTCCCAGAACTGGATTTCCCATTCCCAAACCTAGATTGGATGGAGGAGGAGGCTGTGAGGAACAGGAAGGAGCCCTGGGATAGCCAGGCAGGTGAGGAGGAAGTCAGTGCCCCTTTCCCCCTCTCTCCTGCTCCATCTCCAAGCCCAGCACAGATCCTGGAACAAAAGACAATGTGCGCACCCTTTGTTTTCTTCCCAAACCAGGATTTCCCATTCCCAAACCTTGATTGGATGGAGGAGGAGGCTGAGAGGAAAAGGAAGGAGCCTTGGGATACCCAGGCAGGTGAGGAGGAAATCAGTGCCCCTTTCCCCGTCTCTCCTGCTCCATCTTCCAGCCCAGCACAGCCCCTGTCTGCAGGACAACCTTGGTGCCAAGACCGTCCTGCTGGGGATGCACTGGGGGGATCTCCTTCCCATTCCTTCTGGAATGGAGGCAAATCCCATCTTCTCCTTGCCCTGCCTTCCCCAGAGAAAAAGCTGATGATGGAGACCAGGGAGGAAAAATCTCCTTGGCAGAACCTCATGGAAGAGGCTGTTTTGATTGACTCCACAGTGCCGAATTCTAACGGGGAGGAAAATCCCCAGAGATCCTGCAGGAAGAGGGGCTCCAAACCCAGCCCAGGGTGCTCTGAGGAGGAAAGACTTACCCAGAGCCAGGAAGGCGGACAGAGCTTCAGCCAGTTCTTGGAGCTGATGGCCCAGGAGCAGCTTCATGATGGGGAGAAGCCCCACAAGTGCTTGGAGTGTGGGAAGAGCTTCAGGCAGAGCAGCACCCTGATCTGCCACCAGATGATCCACACTGGGGAATGGCCCTACGAGTGTGGAGAATGTGGGAAGGGCTTCAGCTACAGATCCAACCTTGTGACCCACCAACGCATCCACACTGGGGAGAGGCCCTACAAGTGTCCTGAGTGTGGGAAGAGGTTTCAGAGCAGCTCCAATCTCCTCCTGCACCAGCAGATTCACACGGATGAGAGGCCCTTCTGCTGCTCTGACTGTGGGAAGAGCTTCAAGCGCAGCTCCCACCTCAGCAGGCACCGGCGCATCCACACTGGGGAGAGGCCCTACAAGTGTCCCCAGTGTGGGAAGAGCTTCGCCCGGAGCTCTAACTTGACCAGTCACCAAAGGAGGCACCGGTAAAGTAAGCTCTACCAATGCCCCAAGTGCAGGAGGAGCTTTGTGCACTGCTCCAGCTTCAACCCCCATGGAGGACCCATGTTAAGCAGAGCCCTGGTGATCCATGTTCCCATGATCCAGGCTGGGAAAACACCTGTACCTTTTCCTGCCCCTGCCTATGGACATGATGTGGCTCTGAAAAAACACATGAGGGTCAGGGCATGACCATGTCATTATATCCTTGCTGCCCTCCCACCTCAGGACATTGCCAGGGGCAGAAAAAGGACTCTCTCTCTCTCTCACTCCTAAGAAGAAAGGTGTCCTTTCCAGACAATGGAAAATTGTGGCTGGGAAGAGGCAGTCAGTTGTATTGTAGTTTTCCCTTTATTTTATCCCTTCTGTTACCAGTATTATTTCTGTTCTTGTTTGTTCCTTATCTCGTTGCTGTTCCCAATAAATTGTTCTTATCCCAGCCTGGGATCTTTGCCTTTTATTCTTTCCACAAGAGGTGGGAGGGCAGCAAGGGCAGTGTGGTTTTAGCAGGAGCAGGAAATTGAGGAATCCCATTCCTGAACCCCGGCCCATGGAAACCGAGCATCCCAGCTGGTCCCAGCCCTGGTGGCCATGGAAACAGCCTTGGGAGCGGGTCCCTGGCTGGGGCTGTGGGAACCTCTTCCCTCTGGTGCCCAGGGACAGGAGCGGAGAGAACGGCTGCAGCTGAGTCGGGGCAGGCTCAGGTTGGATGTCAGGAAAAGGTTTTTGCCCAGAGGCTGCTGGGGCCCTGCCCAGGCTCCCCAGGGAAGGGTCTCAGCTCCAGGACTCTCTGAGCTCCAGCAGCGTTTGGAAAGCGCTGCCAGGCCCAGGCTGGCATTGTTGGGGTGTCCTGTGCAGGGCCAGCAGTTGGACTGGAGGATCCTGATGGGTCCCTCCCAGCTCAGCCAATTCTGTGGTTCTGGGATCCCATGAGCCTGGGGATGGGTCTGCAAACGGTTGCCATGGCAACGGGCTCTGGCTGCAGGCCTGAGCTGGTGTCCATGGCAACCACGCCCGGCATGGGGTCTCCATGGAGCTGCCAAGGGACTGACCATAGCAATAGGGGTCTGGGGATGGTTGCCATGGAAACTGACCATAGCAACAGGGGGTTTGTGATGGTTGCCATGGAAACTGACCATAGCAACAGGGCCCTGGTTATGGTTGCCTGCTAAGGATCAGATTTGTCACAGACCCTCAGAGGGATTCCATGGGGACTTTCCAAGAGTCTCCACGCTATTCCAGAGCTGGAATGTCACAGGCACAGACAGGGGCTCCATGGAGACCTCCCAGGGCTTTCTGGGATGGTAAAGAGCTCTTTGGTCAGAGGCAGTCACAGCCATTCCATGGTGACATCCCAGGGCACCTTGGGCTGCAAAGGCACTGATCTGTCACAGGCACTTACGGGGGCTCCACGGTGACATCCCAGGAGTCCCCAGGATGCCAAAGATCCGGGATGTCCCAGACACTCACAGGGGTTCCTGTCATGGGCACAGTGGGAGCTTCAGCCAAAAGCTTTTTTTCTTTATTGGAAAAACTCCTGCTAAATCATGAGGTGGAGAAATGACACTGAACAGCCACCATGGATCCTCAAATCCCTGCAGGGCCCCATGACTTCTAAAATTCCTTCAAATAGAGGAGACTGGGAGCGGCTGGATCCAATCCCAGCCCCAGACTTTGTCAAAGGTGTAAAGGATTGGAGAGGTGGAATTGAACCTTTAACCCAATTTGTCCCACAGAATTAATGATGGGATACCCAATAGATTTACATAAATATTCCTCTAATTGATTTTAACCATGATTAGAAGAAAGAACTTAACCACATTCATTGAGTCCACAGTTCAGGAGCTATAACAATTATTAGAATATAGTGCTCTAGGAAGCAGTTTTGAAGTCAACAGGGCTTTGCTGGAGTTGTTGGAGCCCATTGCAGGCAGAGCCTCTTGCTCCAGCAGGAACTGCCTTTCCTGTGCCATGAGCAGGGCAGGTCCCGCTGCAGGAAAAGCCCCAGGCCAGCCCCAGCACAGGGAAGGCCTTGGGCACAAGGGCAGAGTGCCATGCTGGGAGCTGTGCCAGGGAGAGCCTGAGGCCCCAAAGGCACCTTGGCAGCAGCAGCTGCTTGCAGGCCACGGCCAGAAGCCTCCCTTGGCAGCCCGGCCTGGTGGCCACCACTGCAGAGCTGCTGCCTCAGGGCTCATTCCTGGCTGGGCTCTGAAAAGCCACTTCTGCTCCAGGAGCCTGACTGGGAAGCCATTGGCCCCAGCACCTTGGGGACAAGATATTAATGACAAAACTCTTCATGTCAGCAGAGCCAAGGCAGGGGCAGAGGAAAGGGCAGAGCCAGGCCCAGGGGACAGGGCTGCCATGGTGATGGCTGTGAGGTCACTGCCCCTGCAGCAGCCTGGCTGCCCTCAGCAGACATTCTGGCCAGAAGCGTTGTGAGGGCTCCCAGGACATCAGAGAACCCACACTACAGGAATTCTGTCACTGGGGAGGAGAGTGTTTCAGTGGGACCCAGTAAAAGTTAAATAATCTTTGGACTTTGAATCTGATTTTGAGTTTTTTAGAAGTTGTTTGAGCACACTGTCGGGGACTGAGTCTGATGCAAAGAGCACCAAAGCCCCAGAGGCTCATTAATGTCCCTGTGCTGTGTCTGTGCTGCTGAGCTGGGCCGGGCTCCTGGCCCAGAGGCTGCTCCTGGCAAGGGCAGCGCTGCAGAGAGACAGCTCTGGCCAGGAGCAGCTCCTGTGCACAGCCCAGCAGGGCTGGGGCACTGCCAGGGCCCCTCAGGGACACCAGCAGGGCACAGAAAGAGCTCACAGGGGCTCAGCACTGGCAGGGCCTGTGGGACGGCCCCGAGGGGGCTGTGTCACAGCAGCACCTCTGGGGCTGTGTGATAGAGGCACAGAGCAGCTGTGATGTCAGTAAGGGACTGTGTGACAGCACAGAGTGGGTTGTGTGAGGTCATCGAGCAGCTACAGAATCATAGAGGGGTTTGTGTGACATCACAGAGCAGACTGCGACATGATGGCATGGCTGTAAGACATCATAGAGCAGGCTGTGAGTTGCAAATGTGTGCCATGACATTACAGAGTCATCACAGAGAAGGTTTTGTGACATCACTGAGGGGGTTGTGAAATAACAGATGTGGCAGTGACATCATTGAGTAGGGTGTGAGGCCATAGAGCAGATTCTACCATCATGGAGGGTGGCTCTGTAACATGAGAGAGTGAGTTGTGACATCACTGGGTGTCTGAGTAACATCACAGAACAGGGTGTGTCATCACAGGACAGTGACATCATGGGATTCCCTTGTGACATCACAGAGATTTCTGTGACATCACAACACGGCTGTATGACATCACAGAGAGATATGCCAGCATTGGCTCTGTGACACAGGATGGCTTTATGACATCCCAGAGTGGGCTTTGGACATCACAGGGTGCTGTGTGATATCACAGGGTGCTGTGTGATATCACAGGGTGCTGTGTGACATCACAGGTGGTTGTGTGACATCACAGGGGCTGTGTGACATCACAGGGGCGTGTGAGGTCACTCTGCCCCGTACCCCTTCACAGTTCCCCCCCAGAGCAGTCCAACCCTGCTCATGCACAGCGGGGTCCCCTGTCCCCCTGGGCCCCCCGCGGGTCCCCCCAGCCCCGCAGCCTCCCCCAGAGGATGTTCCACAGGATCGACCCCAGAGCCTGACATGGGGACCAGGGGCCGGGGCCCTGGTGGGGGACAGTGGGATAGGGACCCCCCGGCAGCATCCCCGTGTCCTCCAGGGCCAGAGCCTGGGCCAGGGCTCCTTCACCCTGCTACCAATGAGGCCTTGAGAGCACTGAAAAAATCCCCAATAAGGGAGCAGCAAAAACCAGATTTAATATTTAAGGGACAGCAGCACAAAGTTCCTTGGCAAGAGTCACTCTGCTCCTGACTGGACACTTCAGGCACACCAAGGAAACAAAGCAACAACAAAACCAAACAGAATCCAGGCAATCAAACCAGAAATGAACTGAGAACAGTCCCTGTCTGTGTGTGTGACACAAGGACAGTAAGGGCAAGGATAAAAGTAATATGGCCTAAAAGCTTAACAGAGCTCAAACTTAACAGGACTGAACTTATGCCCTAATTTTAACTGATACAGTCAACTTCACAGTTCAGCAAAAGAACAGCACTTAACAGTATTTAACATAACTTAAAAGTTGACTTTGTAATTTAACAGAGGAATAACACTTAACAATTTTTAACTTAGCTAATAAATTAAACTTAACATCTTAGCAAAAGAACAACTCTTAGCAGCATTTAACTTAGCTTAGATCTCCTGACTTTACCTTCTTTGCTGATATCTGCATATCTGCCTGACTCAGCTATCCAAGGCACTCCAACCCCTCAGAGAGCAGCATTTCTGCCACATTTCCCCAGCACAGGCACTCCTGTGTGCGCACAGACACAAAGAGTCAGTGCAAGGCACCTGTGAGAAATTCCCCTGAGGGCAGGAAATGCTCCCTGTGGATACTTTGGCATCTCCCCAGTGGGTGAAGGGTTGAGCCTGGAGGAGTCGGGGAATCGGCCCAGGCTCCGTCGTTGTTCAGGATCCCCGAGTGCAGCAAACAGGAGAGTTCCCGGCTGGGAGAGGCCCCACTCAGAGGGAGTTGCTGGCCCAGGAGAGCTCCAAGGGCTCCTTTTGGAGTGCTGTTTATAGGGCCCAAGAGAGGTGCTTCAGTCCCAGCATGGTTCATCCTGGCCGCACTTGGCACCAACAGCTTCCTTTGCCAGTGTGAGAACAGGGATGTTGTCCCACTGAGGGAACAAAAACAGTTCCCAGGGCTGCTCCTACAGAAAGCAGGAGCTGGTTGGGCAGCAGCAGTGCCTGGAGCAGACAGTGTTTGTGATGAGCTGCAGAGGAGCTGAGCCCAGGGGCTGTTGGCCAAGGCCCAGGCCCAAGGAGCATTTCTCAGCTGGCAGGGTGGCCTGAGAAGGGGAGGGGGGAATGCAGCAGCACAGGGCCCATGGAACCAAGGGACCATTGTGACACTGTGGGGCCCTGTGAGACCAAGGGACCATTGTGACAATGTGGGGCCCTATGAGACCAAGGGACCATTGTGACAATGTGGGGCCTCATGGAATCATGGACAGTGCTGTGACATTGCTGAGCCTCATGGAACCAAGGGAACTGTAGTGACACTGTGCGGCTCCATGGAATGTAGGGATCTTTGTGACTCTGGGAGGCCCCATCAAACCAAGGATCCATTGTGACTCTGTGGAGCCTTGTGGAATCAGTGAGACAATTGTGACCCTGGGGTTCCTTACAGAACCAAGAGGACCATTGTGATACTCTGGGGCCTTGTGAAACCAAGAGGCCTTTGTGACACTGCAGGACTGCATGGAAGCAAAGGTCCACTGTGACATTGTGGGACCTCGTGTCATCAGTGGTCCATTGTGACACTGTTGAACCAAGGGAGAACATTGTGACACTGCAAACTCCCAAGGTCCAAAGGTCCATTGTGACATTTCAGGGCTCATAAAATAGAGGAGTCACGTGATATTGTGGGGCCTGGAGAACTACGGAGACCATCGTGACACTGGAAAGCCTCATGGATTTGTTGAGACCATTGTGACACTGCCGGGCCTTATGAAACATAGGGACCATTGTGACACTGCTGGACCCATTGAACCAAGGGTCCGTTGTGACACTGCAGGTCTTCTTGTAATCAACAGGCGATTGTGACACTGTAGGGCCCCATAAAACTAGGGGAACACAGAACAGGTCTGGCTTCACCACCCGTGGTCTGCCTGACTGCTCCAGCCAACCTTGGCACATTGAGAGGCTCCTCATATGCTATTGAAACCATGGGGCTCTGTGCTTTCCTTCTCATGGAAAAGAACTGGCTTTCTCCTCCAGGCACCCATGGCCAGAATTGGGATTTCACCTCCAAAATTCCATATATCCAGAAATTGTTCCAATAGGAAGATTGTCAGGACAAATCTGGCTGGTAATGGTTTCACAAGGGTCACCTTTCATCTGTCCCCAAAACACTGGAGAAGGCTCTGTGCTTTCCCTTCCTATGGGAAAAAACTGTCCTTCTCAGCCAGGGGCCTATGGCCAAGATTGGGATTTCACCTCCAACATTCCCTGTTGTGAGAAACTGGAGGAGATTGTTGGCTCAAAACATTTTGTCAGGGGCGGGGGGGGGGGAGGAAGGGGCAGGTCCTGCCCTGCCCCATAACCCCAATCCCCCCAGAGCCTCTATCCCAGCCCAGCAGTGGCTGCCAGTCCCTGGCACAGCACAGGCAATGCTCCACAGCCACCTCTGCAGCCCCCAGCCCAGCTCCTGAGGGACCAAATGAGCCCAAGTCCACCTGGGGGAAGGGCTCAGGGAGACCAAGGGGTATTGAAGGCTGACTACAAGACAAGCACACATCTTGACCCTACCTCCTCTTGGAATTTCCATCTGAAATGTGCTGGAATCCAGGAGTTGGTACCTCTGTTTGTGCTCCTCTGTATCTTTTCTGCCTTTCTTTCTTTCTGTCATTTCCTTCTATTTCTGTCATTTTGCAAATTTGAGTAATGTAAAATTCAAATAGCTTAGAGTTTGTGAAGTCAAATGTGCCAAGTCAGTGCTTTAAGAAGTGTTCTGTGTTGGTTGAATGTCGTATTAAACCTGTTGCTAAAATTTCTCCGACTATCTAAAGTTGCCAGTAAAGGCTGTTTTGTTGTTTGGAGTTCCTGAGAATCTCTTGTTGGTATTTCTCCAGTGCATCCAATTCAGAGGACACAAACAATTGTAATTCCTTTGAAATGTCTCATTAAGAGAATTGTTTGGGAGATGGGGTTTCAGGGCTTGTCTGTCCTGCTTGGCACAGCCCAGGCAGGGCTTTCCCAGCCACATTCCACACTCCATTTCCCAGCTGGAGCCGCTGATGCCTCTGAGTTGTGCTGCCCCAGCCCCAGGGACGCTCTCCTTGTCTGCCCATTCCCCCATGGTCTCTGGGCAGGGATGGCCTCAGTAGAGGCTGCTGACATCCTCAGCAACTTGGAGGCTGCTGCTGAATTTTCCTGCTCCAGAGGCTTGTTCAGCCTTCAGCTCTTCAGTGCAGGAATTCAGTGTCCCAGGGCTCATTAACATTGAGAAACCCTGAACAAGCCAAGCCTCTGGGAATAATTTGATTAAAGTGTTGAGATAATTTGTGGTTGATTAGTCAGACTTCAGAAGCCAATTCAATGTGAATACCCTGAATTTAATAAAACAGCAACAAAATATTTTCTTAGGTCCTGTAATTTTTTTTTTTACTAGTAATTCATTGACATGTGCAATCTCCAATTGACATTGAATCCAAGTACCTCCTCATGCAGTTTGACTGGGTATGAAAATCAAGACCCTTCATGGCTGACAATCAATTTGACTCTGTCCCCAACCCACCATTTCCCCCATCCATGGCTGGCACTCAGAGCAGCCTTGTGCAAATCTGAGCTCACTCCAACCAACACTGGACCTAGCCAACAGACCACAGTTGAACAGGATACAACTTAATAAAAATTACACAAATAAAATAACAATCACACAATTACAAACTCTTCCCTGAACTATGTGCAATGTCCCAGCAGTGTCTGATGAGTCCACTATTCACAACTGATTTGCATAATAAAATTAATTTTTCACAAACATGGTTCTGCGGTAGATATAAACACAATTAAGTTATTGTTTCAGGATTCTTGTCCTGGACTGAGGACAGAACAGCTCAAACAATTCCTGATTTGCGAAGCTGTCTGTGACATAGGAAGGCATCATGGGAACCAAGGAACCGCTGTTGGCAGTAGGGAAACTCATGGAACCAGGGGCCCTGGTGGCACTGCAGAACCAAGAGAGCTGCTGGACCTTGTGCCCTGGCCCTGCACAGCTCCTTGGGAGGCACGGCAGGAGCAGCACCCTGGGAGCCTCAGGAATGCCCCTCTGGGATCCATGGCACATACTCCCAGGGGCTGGAATTCCCATTCCCAGCCAGGAAAAGATTTTTCTGCCCTTGAAGGCAAAACTCTCAAGAAAGAGCCAAAGGCCAAGTGGAGCAAGATCTTACAGTGACATTTCACTGCCAGCCTTCAGAACTTCCCCCATGGTTGTTGTAGCTCCTGGAGTGGGAAATAAATCAGGGCAGGGTCTTTGGTGGGAGCTGCCCTGGATCAAGGGAGACACTGAGAGAGAAATAAGGCAGGCAAAGAAAGGCAGGAGAGAAAGGAGGACACAAACACAATCAGCTGAGAAGGTGGCACTCTGAAAAACAAAGCGAAACTGATGGAAAATGAATGGGACAGAAATCAATAGTTCTGAAAGTTTTATTTACTATCAAAATACATCCCACACACTCAGACCTACACAATCCTAATCCCACACCCTCAAATTTTGATCCCACTTCTCCCAGTCTCCTTTTGACCCCATCTCACCCTGGAGGCTGAGGAATTGAGTAATTTTGGCATGGGACTGAGTTTTTTTGATGTTGGAAGAAGCCAGTTTGAAGTGGAATTGAGCCTCTTGAGGGTAAGATTGAGGTGTTTTCAGTGGGACTGAGTCATTTTGAGGTGACAGATCAATCCATCTTGACTTTTGGAGTACAAAGATGTGGAGAACACTTCCTGAAATTCCCCAAGAACCAACAAATCTTTTGGAATATGTCCCAAACCCATAAATTCCTGCTCAAGTACCTGTTAAGTGATGGAACTTTTGACATCTTTGATCAATTTCTTTCATTTTAGTCCTATTTCATGTGTTTTTAAGTGATAACGACAAATCAAGAGGAAATTGGGGCCAAACTAAAAGGATAACCAGCCAGGTGTCCTCCCAGAGCAGATCACTGGGAATGTGGGTCAGCAAGGCTCTGCCCAGCGTCGATCCTCGCATGGGGGATGAAGCTAGGAATCACCAGAAAGGGAAGCCCTGCAAATGCTCACATTGGGGCATTTGCAGGGCTTCCCTTACCGGTGATTCCGTTGGTGTCTGGTCAAGTGAGAGCTCATGAAGAAGCTCTTCCCATATTGGGGACACTCATAGGGCCTCTCTCCAGTGTGGATGCGCTGATGGGTGAGGAGAGTGGAGTTGTGCTTGAAGCCCTTCCCACAGTCAGGGCAGCGGAAGGGCCTCTCCTCTATGTGATTCTGCTGGTGGTGGAGCAGATGGGACCTGGTATGAAACCTCTCTGACACTCGCTGCACTTGTATGGCCTTTCCCCAGTGTGGACCCTCTGGTGATGGATCAAGTGAGACTTCTTCTTGAAGCCCTTCACACATTCCCCACACTCATAGGGCTGTTCCATGGTGTGGGTCGTCTGGTGGGAGATCAGGTTAGAGCTCTGGCTAAAGCTCATCCCACACTCCCCACACTCATACTGCTTCTCCCCGGTACGGATGCGCCGGTGCCTGATGAGGTGGGATTTCTGCTTGAAGCCCTTCCCACAGTCAGGGCAGCAGAAGGGCCTCTCATCCGTGTGAATCTGCTGGTGCAGGAGGAGATTGGAGCTGGTCTGAAACCTCTTCTGACACTGGGGATATTCATAGGGCCTCTCCCCAGTGTGGATGCGTTGGTGGGCCACAAGGGTGGAGCTGCAGCTGCAGCCCTTCCCACATTTCCCACACTCATAGGGCCATTCCCAGTGTGGATCATCTGGTGCTGGATCAGGGTGCTGCTCTGCCTGAAGCTCTTCCCACACTCCAAGCACTTGTGGGGCTTCTCCCCATCATGAAGCTGCTCACGGACCACCAGCTCTGAGCTCTGGCTGAAGCTTTGTCCACCTTACTGGCACAGGGTCGGTGTTTCCCCCTCAGAGCATCCTGGGCTGGGTTTGCAGCCCCTCCTCCTGTGGGACATCCAGGGCTTTTCCTCCCCATTGGATTCCTGCACCATGGAGCCACTCAAAACAGCCTCTTCCATGAGGTTCTGCCCTGGGGATTTGTCCTCTCTAGTCTCCATCCTCTGCGTCTTGTCTAGTGGAGGAAAGACAAGGACACGATGGGATTTGCCTCCATTCCAGAAGGAAGGGGGAGGAGATCCCCCCAGTGCTTCCCCAGCAGGATGGTGTTGGCACCGGGCTTGTCCTGCAGCTGGGGACCATGCTGGGCTGGGAGATGGAGCAGGAGAGAGGGAGAAAGGGGCACTGACTTCCTCCTCACCTGCCTGGGTGTCCCTGGGCATCTTGCACTTCCTCAAAACCTCCTCCTCCTCCATGTGGCCAAGATTTGGGAATGGGAAATCCTGGTTGGGGGAAAACAAGGAATGAGCACATTGAGTTTGAAGGTCCCTTTGTGCAAGTTTATCTCTAGAAGTCACCAGCCATCTGGTGACCATTAAAAACTCCCAAACACCAAGATTCAGCCCTGAAAATGCCTCCTAGGAGTTCCCTGTCTCTGGTCTCTCCGTTTGGTGTTTGGGGATTCCCCCCTGTTGCAGCTGCTGGGGGTCACACTTGTATTGGGGGTCCCCGTCTACCCGGTCCCTGCCCTCCCCAGGCTGCTGGGAGTCCCAGAAATCCAAAAAGATTTCCCCTTTTCCATCTCCCCACTTAGGGATTCTGGGGATTTTGGGATCCCTGGGATCCCTTCTCCCGTTATTCTGTGCTTTGGGGTGCAGGGGCTCCAAGGAGTCCCCCCTGCCCCTCTCCAGGCTCTTGAGGCTCCCACCCATAGCGGCGCTCCCCCCTCTCTGGGCTCCCCCCTTTGGGCTCCTAGGGGACACAGGGCTCTGCTCCTCCAGGCTGCCTCTGCTGGCAGCCGCCACCGGCACCCCCCGATGTCCCCCCGAGGGACCTTTTCCGCTCAGCCTTGGACTTCTTCATTCTCCAAACATCCCCCCAAAAAAACCCAAGCCAGGGACCTTCCAGGATATCTGGGCTGAGCTCTCCTGTCCAGGACACCTGCAGGATGGGGGGTGATGATCCCATGGGTGGGGGCTGTGAATTCAAGGAGTGCTTAACCTCATGGTTCCTTCTCCTTTCCCTGATCCTCGTTTGTCCCTCCTCTTCCTCCGACTCCTCCTCTTCCATCCCTCCTCCTCCTCCCCCAGCAGCAGCCACACCCTCGGTGCCCTGTTCCTGCAGCCCTCGCAGCGCTCGGCAGGAGCGGGGATGGAGCCGGGACAAGTCGGGATGGGCAGCGCGGGGCTCTCGGCTGCTCCCAGCCACTGCGGGCACAGAGAACCCGGCCTGGGGAAAAGGGGAAAACTGGGCAAACTGGGGGCTGCACATCCCAACTGGGCCTTTCTGGGGACCCTGCCTGGGCGCTGCCAGCCCTTGGGGCTCCTCTCGGCACATCTGCCACGGGGGAACGCACACAGGGCTGGTGGATCCCAGCAGTGGCAGCACTGCCAGGGACTGGGCTGGACTGGGATCGTACTGGGAGTGACTGGAACTGTACTGGGTTTGTACTGACATCATACTGGGATCGTACTGGGAGTGGCTGGGACTGTACTGGGTTTCTACTGACATCATACTGAGATCATACTGGGAGTGACTGGGACTGTCGTGGGTTTGTGTCTGGTCAGCTGTTTGTCTCTGCCTGGACACGCATAGGATGGCTCTGGGGCAGTCCGCACTTCAAAGGACTAGTCTGGACTCTTCAGATTTTCAGTCTTCAGATTGTTTATTATTTCTTATCTACAGAATTTTCTTTCTGCCCAACAGAGGTCTGACTAGCAAGACAGCCAAGGGCACTCTGACCTCCCACTGGGCAGTTGTCTCCTTTTATACCAAAAACGACATACATCATACTTACCTTTATTTCTCAATACCTTTCACCCATATTAGCAAGTGCACCTTCACCATGGACCAATCCCAAAGTGCTAACATCACCACAGAAAATGGATTAAGAGAAGAAGAAAGAAGAAGGACAAGACACGCCACGATCCCTCCATCTCATCTTCATAACCCCCCTGTACCAAAACCCTAAAATCTATATTTCACCCTGTAAATACATAATTCTTGCACCATTCATTCCCAAGTGACTCTCATGTCCTCAAACAGGTGGCACATCGCTAGAGGGATCAAAGTCAAGCAACCAGATGCTGCTGGCAACATTCCAGGATTTCCGAGCCTCCCATGGGTTCTCTCAGTAACTCTGGATATCCGGAGTGATGTGCTGAGTTCCCACAATTGTCCATTATTACAAGCAGGCTAGACTGTGCATCGGCTAAATATGGCCATTGTGTAGCAAAAACTCCTCAACCTGCAAAATGTCCTCAACAGTTCCCTGCTTTTGTTTTTGCACAAGCCAGACTGATTTAAAAGTACAGTCAATTATTTTCTGCTCAAAGCGCAGTAAGCAAGGCACTATAGCAGAATTGAAAAAAGAATACAGAGTATCATAACACCAAAGCATACTAAGTCCTTGAGCCAGCCTGTTATTCCCCAGGATTTTAGCCACTCATCAAAAGAATTCTCAACAACTGTCAACTTTTTCATATTCTCCTTAAGCAATGACAGTTTCTTGTCAATAGATTCAGAGTGGTCAGAGAGATTCATGCAACACATCCCTTCAAAATCTTCACACCCATCTCCTTGTGCTAGCAACAACAAATCTATAGCAGCCCTATCCTGTAACACAGCGTGGTGTATGCTGCCTACATCAGTGGTAAGCTCATTCAGTATTGCAGATGTAATGTTAATTTGTTTTCCTGTCCAACAAGCCAATCGTTTGAATTATGTAAGGGCCTTTGATGAAGCTAATGCTGGTGTAAAAAGTGATGCCAATTTAACCGAAGGCCAATTCCACAATTCTACATTATCCTTGCAGTCTGAGCCTAATAGATGCACACTATGTTTTGGACGCTGGAATTTGCGCCTGATGTCAAGCATCTGTTGAATGCTAGGGGCAAACAGAGTCAATTTCCCAAAATAGCATGGTCTTCCTAATGCTTTCTGAGGAATTGCAAGCCAAGCTTAATATCCACAAAAGAGAAAAGAAAGTAGAAAAAAGCTTTGCAGAAGTTATTGTAGAAGAGACTTTTGTCTCAAATGATGTAGAAGCTTTTCCTGTAGTAACTAATGCTGCAAGTAGAGTTTGAAAACCTTTTGATTGGAAGATTTAAGAAAAGTGGAGAGCTGCAATTTCACAGTTTGGTTGAAATCCCAACTTGCACAGTCACTTCTGCAGTGTATTTTTCCATCTAACACAATAATTCCAGCTGATGTGCATACCCTAATAAGACTTAGAATGCCACCCCATCAGCAGGCGATGTGTCATAAAAGCTGGGAAGAAAAGTGTGCTCAAGAAGCAGCCAGACCTAGAGTGCAGGGTGATCCTCTGTTTGGTTTAACAGCACAACAGTTCTACTTGGCAAAGGGCCCTGGGCTACTGCCACTGCCCAGGCTAGGAGCATCGATGAAGTCTTACAGATGAGCCAACAACTAGCATATAATGCATTTCTTGCACTTCCAGATAAGTTACACACTATTTCTTTTACACAGATTTGTCAAAGAAAGAATGAAGACTTTGATACATTTGTAGACAAATTGCATGAAACTATCTGTAATCATTCTGATTTAAATTCAGACACAAAGATACAATTGTATGGACTTTGGGATCATTACTCCATTCCAAATGGCTTTCCCTTCAGTCACAAGAGCCTTCCATCTCTTCCAAAAATTGCCTGCTGAAAGTCTTCTGCTCCCTTCCAAATCAGTTCACTACTCCAGCCTAACCCTTGAAGCATGGACAGATGACTCATCAACTAATTATAGTAGAAAAGAAGGGTATTTATTGCAGCGCTGGACACATGTGAACTAGTTTCCAAAGACACACAAAAGGAGTTGCAGACTCCTGCTCTCTATTTCTTGTCCTGGTTTAGGGCAAATTTGTTAAAGAATCTGCAAAGGAGGGCCCCTCCAGAAAGCAAAACCCACACGGCCCCTCCCCCCAACCGGTTCGGGAAAAAATTCCTCGGAGAGAAGTGGAAAGAACCTGTTTATTTGACTGGCACAGCACCCCCCGCACACAAAATGAACAATACCAGCTGACACCACTCTGAGAAAGATGACAAAATCAGAAAGTCTCTTTCGGGGTGGTTGCTCTGCTCTCAGTCCCTCCGGCGCTGGGCCAGCTGCTGCAGCCAAACCTTCGGTGTTCCCGGGTCCCAGTCCGGAGCAGGTTCGAGATGGTCACAGGAACAGGAGAGGAGAAACAGTCCGGGAAGGAATTTGGACTGTTTAGCCAAACTAGCTAATAAGCAGAAGCAAAAGCGAGAGCAGAAGCAAGAGCAGAAAAGCAAGCAAGCAAAAGCAGCAAGCTGCGAGCTAGAAGTGAAAACAGCCCTATGTACTGCCTTGTCTCTGTGTTCTGATAAGGGAAACCCAAACAAAACTTCCACTTTTCAGAGCCAGTCTTAAAGGCACAGAACGGATGAATGGGGATACAAGCATCATAACGTCACCCCAGGACATTCCACCCCTTATCTCCATATCATCAACATATTACAACACATCATGCATTATTCACACAAAGCTTCCATCTGTTTCCCCAAAATTACAAGCAATACCCATCATGCCTTCATCATATCCCCACACTGGACCACTGAATCCAGGCCCTATATTACAGAGCTGCAGGATCCCCCCTTTTCACTTTAGTAACTTAAAGCTCCATCTATCACTTGCTCAGACCTTCAACACTTTCACATTTCCTTCTCCATCTTCCACTTGCCCAGACCTTCAACTCTTACACATTTCCTTCTATCTCATGTCTGTATGGTTTAATGTACAGACAATGGCAGTAACATCCAATGAACAGTGATATTGCATATCATTCTATCCCACAATCAGATCTCCCTGAGGTACACATCGTGTTGTTCCATCTCTTTGCATTATCCACCATGTGCAACCTGGTCCCTGAGCAAAGACAACCCCACGAATGGGTTTGTCTCTACTCGAGGCAGAGTTGATCCATACACTCTTCCCTAACAAACCTCTGATATGTACCACTGGGACTTTGTCTCCTTCTATTACATTCAGGGACTCAGACTGGGCAGGACCTGCTCGGTTGGTGGAACCTCGGGTGTTGACTAACCAGGTGGCCTTTGCTAAATGCTGCTCCCAATTCTTGAAAGATCCCCCACCCAAAGCTTTCAACTGGGTTTTTAGTAGTCCATTGTACCTCTCCACTTTCCCTGCAGCTGGTGCATGGTAGGGGATATGGTACACCCACTCAATGCCATGTTCCCTAGCCCAGGTGTTGATAAGGCTGTTCTTGAAATGAGTCCCATTGTCTGATTCAATCCTCTCAGGGGTGCCATGTCTCCACAGGACTTGCTTTTCAAGGCCCAGGATGGTGTTCCGGGCTGTGGCATGAGACACAGGGTAGGTTTCCAACCATCCAGTGGTGGCTTCCACCATGGTCAGCACGTAGCGCTTGCCCTGGCGTGTCTGGGGCAGTGTGATGTAGTCAATCTGCCAGGCCTCCCCATACTTGTACTTGGACCACCGCCCACCGTACCAGAGGGGCTTCACTCGCTTGGCCTGCTTGATGGCAGCACACGTCTCACAGTCATGGATAACCTGAGAAATACTTTCCATGGTTAGATCCACCCCTCGGTCTCGTGCCCATTTATAGGTGGCATCTCTGCCCTGGTGGCCTGAGGCATCATGGGCCCATCTAGCTAGGAATAACTCTCCCTTATGTTCCCAATCTAGGTCTATTTTGGACACCCCTATCTTTGCAGCTTGGTCTACCTGCTCATTCTTCTGGTGCTCCTCATTGGCCCTACTCTTGGGTACATGGGCATCTACATGGCGGACTTTCACAGGTAGCCTCCCTACCCTGGTAGCAATATCTTTCCACTCATCAGCAGCCCAAATTGGTTTCCCTCTACGTTGCCAGTTAGCCTTTTTCCACCTCTCCAGCCATCCCCACAGAGCATTGGCTACCATCCATGAATCAGTGTAGAGGTAGAGCTTTGGCCACTTCTCTCTCTCAGCAATGTCCAGGGCCAGTTGAACAGCTTTGAGTTCTGCAAGTGGGCTTGATCCACCTTCTCCTTCGGTAGCTTGTGCAACCTGTCGTGTGGGGCTCCATACGGCTGCTTTCCACTTCCGGTTCATCCCTACGATGTGACAGGAACCGTCAGTGAAAAGAGCGTAGCGTGTTTCCTCTGGTGGCAGCTGGTTATAGGGAGGGGCCTCTTCAGCACGTGTCACTGGTTCTTGTTCCTCTTCATCTGTGACACCAAAATTCTCACCTTCGGGCCAATTTGTAATGACCTCCAAAATCCCAGGGCGATTCAGTTTACCTATACGGGCGCGCTGAGTGATGAGAGCAATCCACTTGCTCCATGTAGCACTGGTGGCATGGTGAGTGGAAGGAACTTTGCCTTTGAACATCCACCCCAGCACCGGTAGTCGGGGTGCCAGGAGGAGTTGTGCTTCAGTGCCTATTACCTCCGAGGCAGCCTGGACTCCTTCATAGGCAGCCAGGATTTCTTTCTCTGTTGGAGTATAGTTGGCTTCAGACCCTCTGTAGCTTCGACTCCAAAATCCCAGTGGTCGACCCCGAGTCTCCTCAGGCACCTTCTGCCAAAGGCTCCAGGACAAGCCATGGTTCCCGGCTGCAGAGTAGAGCATGTTCTTTACCTCTGGTCCTGTCCTGACCAGGCCAAGGGCTACTGCATGGGCAATTTCCTGCTTGATCTGGACAAAGGCTTGTTGCTGCTCAGGGCCCCACTGGAACTTGTTCTTCTTGCGGGTGACCAGGTAAAGAGGGCTCACGATCTGACTGTACTCAGGAATATGCATCCTCCAAAAACCTATTGCACCCAAGAAAGCTTGTGTCTCTTTGTTATTGGTGGGTGGAGACATTGCTGTGATCTTGTTGATGACATCTGTAGGAATCTGACGCCGTCCATCTTGCCACTTCACTCCCAGGAATTGAATCTCACGAGCTGGTCCCTTTACTTTACTCTTTTTAATGGCGAAACCAGCTCCCAGGAGGATCTGGATGATTTCCTTCCCTTTCTCGAACACTTCCGCAGCTATGTTCCCCCACACAATGATGTCATCAATATACTGCAGATGTTCCGGAGCCTCTCCCCTTTCTAGTGCAGTCTGGATCAGTCCATGGCAGATGGTGGGGCTGTGCTTCCATCCCTGGGGCAGTTGGTTCCAGGTGTACTGCACTCCCCTCCATGTGAAGGCAAACTGAGGCCTGCATTCTGCTGCCAGAGGAATGGAGAAAAATGCATTGGCAATGTCTATAGTGGCATACCACTTTGCTGCCTTGGACTCTAGCTCATACTGCAGCTCTAATATGTCTGGCACGGCAGCACTCAGTGGTGGAGTCACTTCATTCAATGCACGGTAGTCCACAGTCAATCTCCATTCTCCTTCAGATTTTTGCACAGGCCAAATGGGGCTGTTGAAGGGTGAGTGGGTCTTGCTGACCACCCCTTGCCTCTCCAGCTCTCGGATCATCTTATGGATGGGGATCACGGCATCTCGAGTGGTCCTATACTGCCATCGATGCACTATGGAAGTGGCAATTGGCACTTGTTGCTCTTCTCCCGTCAGGCATCCTACTGCAGATGGATTCTCAGACAACCCAGGCAAGGTGTTCAATTGCTGGATGCCCTCTGTCTCTACAGCAGCTATTCCAAATGCCCATCTGAGTCCTTTTGGGTCTTTGAAGTACCCACTCCAAAGGTAGTCTATGCCCAAAATACATGGGGCCTCTGGGCCAGTCACAATAGGATGCTTCTTCCACTCATTTCCCGTTAGGCTCACATCAGCTTCCACCAAAGTGAAATCCTGGGATCCTCCTGTCACACCAGCAATAGAAACAGACTCTGTCCCCACATGTCTTGATGGGATTAATGTGCATTGCGCACCAGTATCGACCAAAGCTTTGTACTCTTGTGGCTCCGATGTGCCAGGCCAACGAATCCACACAGACCAGAAAACACGATTTTCCCTGGCCTCTACCTGGCTAGAGGCAGGGCCCCTCTAAGCCTGGTTATCCTTCTTTCCCTGGGCGTATGTTTTGGATGTTCCTTCGAGAGGATCAGACATGTCATCATCATCATACCTGGCCGGTCGGCTACGAGCTACTGGAGCTGCTTTCCTCCTGGTGGCTTCCTTCAGTTCACGCACCCGTCGTGCCAGAACAGCAGTAGGTTTCCTATGCCACCTTCTCATATTCTCCCCACAATCACACAGGTAGAACCACAGCTCAGCTCGTGGGGTGTACCTTCTCTCGCCATCTGGGAAACGTCTGCCTTGGAGACCAGAACCTCGGATCTGTACTGCTGAAATTTGGAAAAGGTCTTCTTTAATCTCCTCTCTAAGCTTCTTATGGTTCTCCTCTATCTTATCCTCTAAGTTCTGCAGACGTGTTTCTACCGCTGCGATTCTGGCATGTGTCGGGCCATGTACAGCATCTGCATATGCTCGGAGCTTCCTTGCCATGTCAAGCACCGTCTCATCCCTCTCATCCCTCTTCATGATGGCTAAGGCAGAAGCATATTCGTGTGGCCCAAGTCGTACGAATTTTCGCCACATCACAGACGTGCATGGTACTAAGTCTGGGTTCCTGGTTGTTACATCATCTGAGAAGATAATTTCTGCCACAGCCATTTCTCTCAAGCGTTGGATCCCTTGCTCTATTGTCTTCCACTGAGTTTGCTGCATATAGAGATCTTCTGCACACAGGTATCTTTCTGCTACGCTTCTTAGGACCCGTTCCCAGAGGCTGTGAGGGTTAGCCCCCCTCATCATTCCTTGGTCTATGACAGTATCCTGTGACAGGGATCCCAAATGCCCGGCTTCAGTGCCATCCAGAATTGTAGCCTCGCCTGCAGCATCCCAGAGACGGACAAGCCAACTAATTATGGATTCATCAGACCTTCGAGTGTAATCCTTCCGTAGGCCACGAAGGTCCTTCAGGGAAAAGGACTCATCTGATCTTGCACCTGCTGCTTTGACTCCTGATTTTATATCAGGAGACATTGAGGTTCCTTCTCCTTCATCATCATCATCATCATCCCCTGGTCGATTGGTCTTGTCCGTGCATTTCCCACTTCTAGTGCTGGTAGCAACAGCCATGGGTTTAGCTGCTGGCTTCGAGCCTGGAGTGTTAGCTGCAGCCTGAGTCACCGGGACAGTTGCTGATTTATCTCCCTGCCCCCCTGCCTCTGTCTGCTGCCCGACAGTATCTAGCAGTGTGCAATAAGCATATGCCAGGGCCCAGCTCACTGCAATGACCTTCCTCTCCTTAGGCTCATCCTGGTACTTCTCTTTCAGATATTTCCCCACCTCAGCTGGATTCTGAATTTGTTCATGGGGAAAATCCCAGACTATAGGGTCAGAGAATTCCTTCAGGATTTGGCCCATATCCTCCCATTTCCCACACCACTTAGGATTTTCCACACCGGGGTTTACTCCTGAGTCAGGGGTCTCATCAGCCCACCTAGAAATCTCAGCCCTCATTCTAGAGAAGCAGCAGGCTGTATAGAGGAAGGTTATCAGATTGGATACCAGGAAGATGGTCTCTTTAACATTGAGGGGAAACTGAACATCCTTCACTAGTGATGCAACTGATTCATAGGAGAAGGAGGAAAGCAGAGGCTGAAAAACCTCATTCCCTCCTGCTCCTCCTGCAACAAACTGGATGCATAACCATAGCCATGAACCATTCATACCTGGAGCAGACACTAGCATGTTTATAAACTTCTTGCACATTATTGCCACCAAGCCCAGCAGGATAGCTACTCTGGTCACTGCCCCTCTGATGTAAAAACTACGTATTAGGGGCAATACTAAAGCTATTTCTGGATAAGAAAATAAACCTAGGGACCAGAGAGGTATTAAAATCTCAAAAAACCCTAGGGACCAGAAATGCATGCAAAACTTCACCCCAATAGACATTATCAATTCAAAACCCATGGCTATTAGCTGATTTAAACGAACACAGAGTAATAGCAACCAAAATGCAGTCAAAACAGGGTTTTTCCACTCTCTCTCGAGCCTCACGTTTGGGCACCAATATTTTGTCCTGGTTTAGGGCAAATTTGTTAAAGAATCTGCAAAGGAGGGCCCCTCCAGAAAGCAAAACCCACACGGCCCCTCCCCCCAACCGGTTCGGGAAAAAATTCCTCGGAGAGAAGTGGAAAGAACCTGTTTATTTGACTGGCACAGCACCCCCCGCACACAAAATGAACAATACCAGCTGACACCACTCTGAGAAAGATGACAAAATCAGAAAGTCTCTTTCGGGGTGGTTGCTCTGCTCTCAGTCCCTCCGGCGCTGGGCCAGCTGCTGCAGCCAAACCTTCGGTGTTCCCGGGTCCCAGTCCGGAGCAGGTTCGAGATGGTCACAGGAACAGGAGAGGAGAAACAGTCCGGGAAGGAATTTGGACTGTTTAGCCAAACTAGCTAATAAGCAGAAGCAAAAGCGAGAGCAGAAGCAAGAGCAGAAAAGCAAGCAAGCAAAAGCAGCAAGCTGCGAGCTAGAAGTGAAAACAGCCCTATGTACTGCCTTGTCTCTGTGTTCTGATAAGGGAAACCCAAACAAAACTTCCACTTTTCAGAGCCAGTCTTAAAGGCACAGAACGGATGAATGGGGATACAAGCATCATAATGTCACCCCAGGACATTCTACAGAAAAGGTTTTACATTAGGTTTCTAAGGACCCATAATACATAATTATTACCTGCCTGCTTCGCATTTTTATCAGCTGAATATCTATTACAACTGTGCAATTGTACTCCCTTAACTGGGTTGGTGGGATTTTGAAATGAGGGAGTGGTTGTATGGGAGGAAGAAAGCCATCTTCCTCATGGTGAACTCTTCTCCCATGGCCAGTTGGCAAGACCTTTGGACCTGCTGCTCATGGCCCAAGCCTCTCCTAACTGTTCAATTATTCTTAAGGCAAGTTATTTCTATGGTCTCTGCTCTTTCACTATTGCTTCCTCTATCCCTGTCACTCCTAGCTTTACATTCCTAATATATCTGGTACTCTTTAACTAAGGGACGTGATTTCTTCTAGCTGAATTACTAACTTAGCTTCTCACCTCATTTGAAAATCTTAACTAAAACATGCAATCTTCTACTATCCCAATTCTATTCCCAGCTGGCCCCTCGACTCATCTGCACTTTTCAATTATCCTAATTACATTTTCAGCTGACCCCTTGGCTCACCTCAGGCCCATCCCCAATGCCCTCCCTCCCAGCAGCTCAGAGCTGCATTGCACAGCACTTGCTGTGTGCCAGAGAGAACAAAGCAGGCTGGCCTGGTGGGCCTGAATATTTCTGCCAAACACTCTGCATCTCACACCTTTGCTCAGGCTCAGTGCAGAACTGCAGGATTGCAGGCGCTTCCTCCCAGAGCTGCGTGAGGCGCTGGCTCCTGCAGATGTGCCCTGCCAAGCTGTGCCTGCCTCATGCTGGCCTCGCTTCCCTGGCACAAGTGCTGGGCCTGAAGGAGCTGCCCTGTGCTCCAGCCTGCTGAGCAGCCTGGCTCCCTGCCCTGGTGCCTAGAGTGCTGCACACACTGCTGGCCTTTGCCAGGAGTTGCAGAGCAGCCGGCGGAAGAAGAGGAATCCTCAACCAGCCCAGCGGCCCGCGGCTGCCCTTGGCCTTTCTCTGCTCCCGGGCACACTCCAGACGGCCAATGCCTCCAGGCTGGGCTGTGCCCAGCACGGCTGCGCTTCCCCTCAGCAGCAGCCAGCTGCCACCTGGGCTCTGAGAGCGGAGGATTTGCCCGCTCCCAGGAAGAGGCAGCCAGGGCCTGGCTGCTGCCTCTTGCAGCTCCAAGGGCCTCCTTCCAGCCTGCCTCTGCCGGGGCTCAGGCTGCTCTGGCCTCTGCCGGGGCTCTGCTGGGGCTCCAGCCCGGGCAAGGCCGGGCCCGCTCTCACCTCACAGGCGCTGACAGCTCTGCACCACAGGAGACCTTCCCGAGCACCCTATCTGATCTTTCTGCTTTCTCACTTGAGCAAGGCTCTCCTCCAGCCAAAGAGATTATTGCATTTAGGGATACAAATCCAAGTGGCAGGAACCCCAGTGCTCTCCAGTCACAGCTTAAGGCCTGCATCTGCACAGGGTGTTTGGGCTGCCTCATTCTTCCTTTGGTTCTGCTTTCAAATGCCATTGCCCTTTCTGCCTCAACTAGAAGTGTCACAGATGTACCAAAATGGGCCAGTGTGCTGGCCAAGGGCAGTGTGCTCTGGAGATGATGAATGAAGGGTCTTCCCAACTTTCAAAGCACACTGCGAAAAACACCAATCACCAATCACTTTTTAAAAATTTTAAAAAGTTTAATAGCAATAAAATGGTTATTAAGATAAAAATAAAAGTTAGAGTAATAAGAATTTGGACAATCAGATTTAGAACAGTAAAAGACAATAAAAACAAAGACATATGGACAGTCCTGGTGCCTCCTGGGCAATTATGCCCCGAAAGCACACAGGGTAACAAAGGATTAGCCCTTGAAAGCAATAGCCTGTTGCATACTCATATATCTCATACATGATGCATAAATTCTTTTCAAACAAAGGGTGTTCTCTGGTTATTGTCAAGTTCTCCCTCTTAATCCTGTTGGCTCCTCAAAGTCAGGAAGGAGGTGCAAGAAAGTTGGTCTTTTCCAATAAGGATGCAAGAATTCTTCTCTTGGGGCTTTAGGTGTCCTGTTGCTGTTATCTCTGGACAAAGAATTTCTTGATTATCCCATCCCTTTCGTGAGCTAGTTAAAAAAGTATCTTACATCACATAGTTTCTATTTTACATAATGTTATAACCTAAAATTATATTTACTACTGAAATAATTATCAATATATTCGGACGGGACGTACATGAGCTTGTCTGGCCTTTGCTGCCTGACTAAATAGTGGCAACTGTGGAATTTTACCCCAGAGACACTGTTGGCTAGCTGGATGCTGCAGCTGGGCACTTGGAGGCAAGTCCAGGCATGCAGGAGCTCAGGTTTACCTTTGGTGGAGAAGCTTTAAGGCGAGGTGAAGGAAAGGAGTCAGTTCTGGTGGAGGGTTTCGATCCAGAGCTTTATTCCTGGCCCACAGGCCTCTGAATCCAGCAATGGCTCTAGGAGAACTCCCAACCACATGGTTTGCTTGCCCTTTTACCCGGGGCAGAGGGGGAGGGAAGGAACACGGGGGACCACCAACCAGGTACGGGGCGGGGAAGTCTCAAGGGACAGAGGACACCTGGATGGCCCAATGTCCTTCCAGGGCCCCATTCCCTTCCAGGAGGGGAGGGCATCTTTTGAATTCTGCCAATCACTCAACGCCCTTCTAGAATGCCAGGATTGACAGACAGTGCTCAGCAGGGGTCAGGGTGTGGAAAGGAGGGATGATTGACACACCTGGAAGGGAATTATCAGGGAGGAACTTGGGGTACCTGAAGCAAACCATGACATCACACCGCAACATACCACACTACTTAAAAAAATACAGTACTACTAACTAAGACAGCATAACACCTATAGTATATTAATTTATATATATATATATATATATTCATTTTAATGTCTGTGAAGAGCCTATCCTGTAATATGTACTTTTCACAACACCAAAGAAGCCATTTGCACCTTTAAGAGACAGCTGACAACTCAGAAGGAAATGCTCAGCTTGTTCACAGGGTGAGAAAGAAATGATTCTTCCAGATGAGTTAAAGTTTCAGAAACTTTATTTATTTACAATCCTACTCTATAATCCTGTAGGGTGGTATTTACAGAAAAATGGACATGCACTAAATGAACCAACCTAACCTTCTGGAGCTAACTAAACTAACTAACCTTCTAGGACTAGGTCAGGTTTTTAATAAAGCTGCATTCAACTTTGTGGATAAAAAGGTGATGTTGCGAGCAGAAAAAAGAAGCAGAAAAGTTGCTGACAGACAAAGGGGTAGCAACCCAAATAAAATGACCCTTACAGCATCTACCAATTAGATTTAGAAAAAGATGCATGCTTGCCTCAGGACAAAATAGAGCTACCAGTCAAGAGATGCGTGGACAAAGTGCAGCAACCAACCAAACAATGCATTACTATAGAAACCTTTAGGATAGGATCCAATTATAAACTATGTTTAGAAGCACAATAAATGGCTTCTCCTTGATTCACATGGAATTGTGCAGAGTCTTTTGTCTTTTCTCCACATAGTCCTACTCTAAATCCTACTCTACAGTCCTACTCTACAATCCTACTCTAAGATGGCTATGGAGAAAATGGTCCTGATATGATTATAGCACTGTTTGCTTCTCCATCCTCCTCTTCACTGAGATGATGGGTGGTGCCAGGTTGGATGCAGCCTCAGCTGATGTTACAGATGGATGCTGTTCATAAAAAAAACAAAAACCCAAAAAACAGATACAAAAACAAAACAAAAAAAAAGAAAACAAAGAAAACTCAAAAACCCAAAAACAATACAAAACAAAACAAAACAAAAAAAACCAAAACAAAACAAAACAAAAAAAAACCAAAAAAAAAAACCCAAACAACAAAAAGACAAGGAAAAGTGAACCATTACTTTCCAAACTCAGTGCTTCACAGGCTCAATCAGGATTGCTCTGGGTCCTAAAAAGACCCAGAAAAAGGAGCAATGGGACCATCTGCTACCCAGCAGTCATGCGCAGGACCCTGCCATCACAGGCAAACCTGGCCCAGAATCCCAGTCATCCATTTATTCAGGTTTCTTTATCTTGTTGGGATTTTTGCCCTGCCAGTGCTCTAGAAATGGTGCTTTCTGTCCCTGGGTTTTCTTCCTTTCAGGAAACTCCAATGACTCACATAGGCCCCTGCCACTGAAAGACAGGCACTGTGCTAATTCCCACAGGGACAGAAAGCAGTGTCTACCGTTCCATGCCCTGCCCCTCGTCTGCTGGATGGCACCTTCCTTTCCAGCAGGGCCAGCCCAGTGGCACAGGGCCCTGCAGTTCCCTCTCTGCCACACAGCCTGGCAGTAACCCTGGCACAGTTCCCGTCTGCTTGAGCGTGCCAGGCAGCAGAGGGGGCTGGGACACGTCCCTCTCAGCTGTCCCTGTTTGCGTGGCAGAAACCTCTGAGAGTGGGCTGGGGGGCACAAACCAGGGCCCCTCAGAGGCTCACAGTGAGCCCCCCACAGCCTCTCCTGCCCACAGCCAAATCTCTGACTGCGCAGCTGGGACTGGCTTCCTTGGGTTCCTCCACCACCATTTCAAGTCTCTGTACCCTGCATTTCTCTACTTCAATTCTTTTGACATTAGATAAAACTGAACACTCCACCAAATCACAAAAGAGGGCAACAGAAACAGTCAGAGGAGAGAGCACCTCTCCTCTCAGGAAATACAGAGGGAGCTGGAGTTATTCAGTTTTGTGAAGAACAGGCCCCTGGGAGACTTGATTGCCACTTTCCAAGACTTCAGAGTGGCTTTGAAGAAAGTGGGGGACATCTTTTTTAACAGGACCAGTTACAATAGGATGTGGGTGAATATTTTTTAACACAAATAGGATCTAATCAGAACTTGTTTACTCAGAGCATGGTGTGACCCTGGCACAGCTTGCCTCAAGAGCCTGAAGGTGCCCCATCCCTGCAACCATTCCGGCTCTGGTGGCAAAGGGCTCTGAGCAACCTGATCTCTTTAAAGATGTCCCTGCTCATTGCAGGACACTTGCACCACAGGACCTTTACAGGACCCTGCCAGCCCAGCCCAGTCTAGGATTCCTCAGTGTTTTCATTTGAAGAGCACCAAGAGTGGAGGTGAGGAGGAAGTGGGCTCATCTGCTGCCTTGGGCTTGAGTGGAGGAGGAGCCCATCCCTCAGAGCCTTTTTCACATGCAGCCCCTTCACATTTTACCTGCAGGAGCTCCTTGGCAGACCAGCGCCGCGCCTCATCTCTCTGCAGGCAGCAGCTCAGGAATTCACGCAGGCAAGATGAAAATAGGCTGGGCTGCTGCAGCTTTTGTCTTCCTCCTGTGGCTATCAGGAGTTGGGGCTGGGGAAAAAGGAGACACCAGGCTCCACCTGCTTCTTTCCATCTGTCACTGCTCTCCCAGATCCCATTGATTAAGCTCCACTCTGCAGTGGCAGTTTCTGCCCTGGCAGAGACCCAGAGATGACTTTCCTTTACCAACCAAAAACCCAAACCCCGATGCAGCCACAGCCTCTCCAACATCCCACAGATCTTGCCTCGGCAGCTGATTTCACTGACTGACCTAGTTAGTGGGAACTACATCAGCACAAGCACATTTCCTTCCCTGAGGATTCATACCAGCTTGAGAGGCTTTTTGGAAGAAGGACTTTGCTATACTAACTCTACTGTATCCAAGGGTTAGTACATGGAAAGTATTTCTGCAGTGCTTCTTGGTCCCTTAAGCATCGCTGCCACAAAACAAAACTAATCAAGCTTTTTCTTTGTTCTTGAAAACAATGGGAATTGGAGAGAAAGAAAGGAAATCCACCAGGTATTCTTCAGGTAAGGAAACAAACATTTGGAATCTCATCTTCAACACAGACACATTAAGATGCCTGCATAAATGTATTGGGATGAAAATGCCTGCTTGGACACACAGGAGCCACCTGCAGCTCTGTCTCCCAGCAGTCTGAAAATTTCTGCTTTCCTTACATGGAAAAGAAAAACTTTTCATGGTCAAATCAGAAGGAGAGGTTCCATCCCTATGATCACCCTCTGCTCATTTGGCTACTCAAGTCAATGCATGAATGGTAGGCCCATCCCAGAAAATGCCAGGAAACAAATGGGAGGTTTTTGCAGGCTCTCCACATCACCAGGCTCTTGCTTGGTGACAGGCAGAATGTGGCTTGAACTGGGAGAGAAACCCGGTTACTGAGTGTTTCAGCAGCACTGCACAAGAAGCAGAAGAGACTCTGTGGCCTTTAGACCCTCATGCCCAGGTTTCAGGCATGTTTCCCAGTGAGAAGAAACTGCACAGAGGGTTAAGTTCCTCTCTAAAAACCAGTGCCTAAGCAACTTTCTTGTGTTTGGGCTTCTTTTCTTCATTTCTGCAAATGTAACACCAGTTCTGAGAGGCTTGCCTTGTGGTTTGAGGGGCATCTTCACAGACAGACAAGTGGGAACAACTTGAAACCAAAGCAAATGTTGCCTGGGAAGAGCTGGGGAGTGTTTACCAGTGGTGAGGCTTGAGCTGTCTGGCAATCCCTTTCCATGATGTGCAGAAACATCCAGCTGCTCCCCAAAACTCAGTTCCTCTGGGCACGCAGGCCTCTGGAAACACCTGACGATTCCAGCCTTTCTCCTGCTCAAGAGCATCTAACCTAAGATGAGCTCTGGTTTCTTCAGCAAGGCCAAGGATGCTCACTTCCATGCAGCTGACAGTGTCCATGGAGCTCAGCAGGTCTTTCTGATACTCCTCAGGCCAAGGAATTACAGTGTAGATTGGCAAGACATTGGCTGATCCTTATCCAGTGTGGTTCATGTGGAACCAAGGTCTAACACGCTGACAAGTCAGAGGGAGAGAGCTCATTCTGCTTTTGCAAGATGGTATTTAGAAACATAAGACACTGACTTGGAACTATTCAAACCTCAACTTGCAGAATCCATCTAAAATAGACAAAAAGAACAATGGCAAGAGGCCTTGGAGTCTCCATAAAAATGCCCAGCACTGTCATGATAACTCTGTACTCATGGCACTGAAATAGATGGTGACCAAAGAGACTTTGCTATTACCCTCTTTAACCCAAAGGAGAATTTCAAAGCCGGAAATGGCAATGCACTCCCCTTGTGTACAAATAATTGATGCAGCTTTCTGTCCTTTCCCCACATCACCAGAGGTGACAAAGAGGGTTTTATCCTGACTCTCAGCTGAGCTCAGCCACTGGCCATGGTGGGGAGCTGGAGCCCTCCCTGTCATTAGAACTGTGCAGGCCAGGGATGGCCCTGCTCCTGTGGTAAAGAAACACAGCACTGGTGTCAACTGCCCACGCTGGATCCCAGCCCAGGCACCTGCCTGCAAGCTCATCAACTTGTTAAAGTACCAAGAAACAGCCAAGGGTTTGGCAAATAATTCTAACTGCAGTCAGAGAAAAACACATCCTCAACTTATCCAGGCCACCCACACACATGACTGAACAATGGACAGATGACTTGAAAGCCTGAAGGTTTTGAAGACCCACAGGATTTGGAAAAGATGCTACAGAATGGAAGAGAAGAGCTGTGTTTAAAAAATGAAAAAGCAAGCAGAACTGCTTGGGCATTGCTTTGATAGTAGGGTTTTTTCTCTTTTTCTTTTTTGTTTACTTTTCTTTTTCCTCTTTTTCTTATGTTTTCTAGAAAATTGAAACTGGGAAGGTCTAACCTCCATTTCTCAGGATATTTATCACATGTCTTCCCTCTCCACTGAAAAATTATTTTCCTTCAGAAACAGAGTTCCAACATTGTTCAAAAAACAAGTGAGAAATGTCAGGCATGGCTGGAGGCCAAAATGGCAGCTGTCTGAACTGGTTAGGTTTCTGAACTGCCACTTCCCTTTCTGATACAACCAAACCTACAGCAGATGCTGATGTGTTGCAGGGGCATTTTTAGAAGGAGACCTTGGTGGAAGTGGTGCCAGCAGATGGCAGTGGGGTTTTGTCCAATGGCACACAGAACATGGGACAGGTGAGAAAGACAGTGGGATCAGTGAGTATTTGCACCTTACCAAGACAGGAGTTTCATTCCAGGAAGGAACTTCTCATTCCACCATTTCGATGCCCACAATTCCCAAAGACCATATGTCCACTTTGGGGCCACATGGTTGACCTGTCACAACTTCAGGCGCCAGCCACCCAGCAGCGCCGGCCACGGAGATCCATCTGCCCTGCTCAGGGCTGAGCTGAGCAAAGAGGCCAAAGTCAGCTGTGCAGAAAACAACAAACCATGAAAGCCAGCTCCAATTAGGAAACCAAACAAAAGAATTCCCCACTCTCAGGCTCAGAATGTGCTGTTGGATCTCCCGGAGAACTGTCCACGCTCGATTTCCTTGGGGCTTTAGCCAAGGGAGTACGGAACTGGCCACTTCCAAAAAATCCCAGGTTTCTTAACACTGCTCAGAGCAGTGGACTTCATTCCCCTGAAGCTTTAGATTGTAGCTCCCTCTGTCTGGAAGGGACACACACAGAGCAAGGCCACTCTTGACTGCTTGTGGTTCCTTATACCTCTGTGCACATTGCAACTGTGCCCTCAGCTCGCAGCAGGGGTCCCTGCACTGCCACCAGCACCATTTTTTGGGAGCTGGCAGTCACTCCAAGCAGCCCCACACCCACATCCCTGGAATGCTGCACCTGACCAAGAATATACTGACCCAGCTTGACAGAGCCGTCGGTTCTGAGAAGGATGTTTCTGCTCTTCACATCTTGGTGGATCACATTGTTTGAATGAAGAAAATCCAGTCCTTGCAGGCACTGAGCGAGAAAACAGAAACAGAAGGGCAAAAATGAGTGATGTGATTTCATCACACAAGAAAGGAAACAAAGAATCTAAAAGATTCCCTCTCCAGGGGAATGGGGAGTAATGGCAGAACAGTAATGGCCACTGAGAGGAAGAGCTTGATGCTCCAACACTTGCAGGGCAGGACCTTTCTGAGGAAAGGCATGTCAGCTTTTGAAAGAGCAATAGCACCTGCTGTTGTAGGCTGTCCCCTGCAAACCAGCCAGGATGACTCCTGCTGCAGTGGATGTGATTTTTCCATGCAGAGGACAAAGGAGGGGTTTGGAAAGGAAAAGTCTCTCTCTTTGGTGGGAAGTGGATCACTTTTGGGTGGGAGGCTGCATGACAAAGATTTTCTTGCTGGCTTCAGGACAGGCTTGGAAGTATCACACCAGTCACTTTCCGGAAGCAAAGAGCATTTTGGCTGCACTACTATCATTTTCAGCTGAGGACAGTGAGAAATGAGTCTTTTTTCTTTGCTGATCATTTCAAATCCTGCCACCAGCACCTTTGCTTTTACAGGCAAGGAATACAGAGAAGACAGACTCCAGGCAAACATTTAGAGAGGCAAGGTGGAGAATAGCAAATACAAATACAAGAGTCAGAGCGAGAATACAACAGCAGGAGATAAGAGTACTGGCACTGAGTACAGGGAGTGCAGGGACACTGGCAGGCCTTTCACTTGAGATGCTTTTACTTGCCCATAGCATACCAGCAACACAGAAACAAGCTTGGCATGGGAAATCACTCCAGCTCTGAGCCCCTGTTTCCCAGACAATGCTGCCCAAGCCCTTGGAAACACAGCTGGGATTGCTGACCTCCCGACTGATGGCTGCCATCTCATCTTCAGACAGGCAGGTCTGGCTGATGACATTGCTCAGAGTGCCTCCATCCATGTACTCCATAACCAGGGACAGTTCCTCACCCACAAGGTAGCTGAAAGGAGGAAACAAGGGCATGGAGATGAATGTACATGGCTAGGTTGCTGTTTGGAAAAGACAGGTTGATTCTTCTTTTCAGGTCCCTTTGAGGTAAAGACAAAATAAAGGAATAGACATTCCCTCTTGGCTGTGCATTGTTTTCTATCTGACAGTCTCAAGGAGAAAGGCATAGCTGTGATAAAGGAGATGTCTGAGATGGGCAGCAAGCAAAATTAGTGCAGTTTAGAAACAGCCCAGATAAAAAGCCTGTCACGCATGGTGTTTCTGGAAAAAAGCACCTAATCTTCTTGGCATGCATAGCAATGGAAAACAGGGGCAACAATCCAAGGGAAATCCTTTTTAGTTTACCTGGACGTAAGAAGACACTTGAAAAAATCAAGCTCCAAAACAAAGTGGTGGCTGTGAAAATAGAGATCATTGATTTAGTAAGACATGACTCATCTGGGTTTTTGAACAATTTTCAAATACCATGTGCCACGAAGACTCATGCAGACAAAATGCAATCTCTTCCCATCCACTGGAGATGAAAAGAGCAATAATAATTAACCAATAATTAAAGCTCTATTTTCTGCCAGTGACCAAAGTGGAATTTTACCTTGCATGTTTGCAATAGGCGAACAGACATTCATGGGACAAAAACACAACTCACCTGTCTAAACAGTTGACCAGGTTGGGATTCCTGTTCCCCTTCACGACCATGAGTTCATTAACTTTTAGTTCCTTCTTCCTTAGTCCTTGAAGCTGTATTTTCTTTATGGCCACCTAAAACGACATTGAAAATCAGTCACTTGAGAGGTTGGTGGCACAAGACCACAAGGCACGTGGAGCGAGTGGTTTTGCAATGACACAGCTGAGCTGTGCCAAACTGCCTTGTGATTAGGCACTGCAGTAATTAGGAACTGACATTCCAACAGCCCATTTCTCTGCTCCTTTGGGAGCCAGTTACACGACACGTGGGGCCGCTGACATTATGCGTTGTCCACTTGGTAACAGTGGTGTCTCAACTATCACCCACAAACCTTTGACCACACTCTCTGCTGCTCTTTCTAGGATTCAGAAGAAATAATCCATGCCTTAATTCTCTTCAAATACATCTTGTGATATGGGCAGGGCTTAGGGCTTTCAGGGATGCTTTGCAGATCTCTCCCTACGTGCAGTTCCCAAGTGCAGCACGGCAGGTGGCTAAGGAACTACCAGTAACTTTCAGATGGATTTGCTGGCAACCAGAAATGAGAATTCAGGACTCTGAAGCTGTAGCCCCAAAGAGCAGTGAGGTGCTCGAAGGCACCACCTTTGTTTTAGCAATGGAGAGCGAGTGAGCGCGTCCTTCTCTGAAAGGAACCACTGCCCTCCGTGCCTTCCTTCCGGCAGCTGAGGAGGACAAAGTCCCAAATGGGTTTTGTGGGCTTGTGCCAGTCTGTGCTTCTTGCACCTTTTCAGCACAGCTCTGCCCAAAGCTCCAGCCACAGCTCACAGCAGAGGGGAAAGCCCTCGAGTGCAGCAGAGTCTACAGGGCCTGTTGACATTTACCTTTCCTCCTGTGGCAGTGTCGAGTACTCTATAAACATCTCCAAAACTCCTAGAAACAAAACAGAAGCAGAGAAAGGAGAAGCCATTTAGATCTTGCAGTGAAAGCCAGCCCACACAGGAGATCTGTGCTGGAAATGCCTAAGACCTGCAGGACACTGGAAGCATGGAGATGTCTTTGACAATGCCTTCTGAGCACACTTAGAAATTCTGATCAGCACTGACAATCTAAGCCCAATGCCTGAACACATTTGCAGCTTGTCTGACTTCACACTTGATACCTATTCCACCAGCAAAACACCTGATGCATAGTTTTGTAAAATTAATATTGCTTGGACTTACCCACTGCCAGTATTTTCCAGTTTAATGTATTTTAGAATAGGATTTTCCATCTTCACCATTGTCCCTGAGGGAAACAAAATGCAAGATGTTCACTTTAAAGCAGAGATCCCACCTTCTAGGAGATACAAAAGGCAGCCCCACTGTCTGGGGCTCTGAGCCCTCCCTTTGTGGACAGCTGGCTAACAACAACAGGAACAGCAACTGGAACAACAAGAAAAGAACAGCAGGCCCACAGCACAAGTGGCTGGCACAGAGACTGATTTCTAGCATCCTTTGAAGGGAGAGACCTCTTGACAGCAGACACACTGGGAAGCACAGGGAGATACATTCAGAGGAGACTGAGACCAGAAGAGAATACCTACCAAGGCAAGTAAGTTTGTCATCTAGAAACATTAAGGAGAGCTGGAACTAACAGTGCCTTTTTTTTCTTGGGAATAAACACTGTGAGATTTAGAAAAGGTTTCCTACTTGCTAAGATTAAATGCACCTGGACATCTAGAATCAATTCCTCTGAACAGATGCCAAGTTCAGAACAGGAGGAATATTGCCAAGTGTTCCCATCTTTTCCACCTTGCAGCAGTTTGCCAGAAGAATGCCTCTGTGTTTGTAAACCAGAGCAGCTCATGCTAGAATCAATGCCCCCGGGGCTTTCAGCATCAGGACCCTCACGCTTTATGAGCAGGCTGAGCCCAAAGACACCCTTGACCATGCCCCGCGTGAAGAACCACGCCACTTCTCTTCACCCTGACAGCGCGGATCAGTCGCTCCCATTGCACTCGCCCTCTCGGCACCGCACACGTCCCCATCTTCCCAACTCAGCACGGCGGGCACAGAAGACAGCAGTGCTCCTCAGGCGTCCCTGTGACACAGAGAGCTGCCCAGAGGAGATGCTGACCCTCTTGTGAGCCCAGGCTGTGCGAGGCAGAGGCCGACCCAGAGAAGGGGCTGCTGCCTCAGGCAGCTCCGCGCTGCAGCAGCCGGGCAGCAGCGGGACCCTCCCAGCTAAGGAAGGCTCCAGCCTCTGTATTCCCACCAGTACTCAGGGGCAGGGCAGCGACCACAACAAGGCTGGCAAAGCCCAAGCATGAGCACTGACAGGCACTGATGGGAAGAAGCCAGAGTGAGCCTGAGCCCCGGACAAGCTGTTGCCTCCATTCCGGACACAACAGGATGGGCTTTGAGATCAGCCACACCGAGGCACAGATCAGTGCCCTTTTTGTCCCAGCTGGTGATGGCAGACACAGAATCCACTGGGCTCTCTTCTCAACACTACCAGATCTTATCTGAGAGCACAGCACTGGCAGCTGTTAAGGGCAAGGAGCAGATTCATTGGGTTGTGCTGCAGAATCACAAAGGGCTTGATGTGTTCTCCTAGAGACTGATCTCAGCAGGGCTTCTGCCAGTGGCTAGGACTCAAGCAGTCACAGCCTTCTGCTGATCCAGGAACAATCCCTGCTTCTGCCTTTGGCAGAGAGGGAAGCCCAGGCAAACTCCAGCCAGTCTAAGCTGCCCTCAGAGGCAGCAGGAACACCCAGAGCTCTCTCTTGCTGCCTCAGGGCACTGCCAGCACTTCTGTGACACTAAACTGAGGAGAACCCTTTGGTAGAGCTATGCTGACATGTGCACACAACACACTGTCCCTCAGATAAGAAAGATACCAGACGTACTCTGTTGCTCCAGGGAGTCACCCGCCATCTCCTGTTGCTGAGCAGCAGCTGGGTCAGCACGGGAGGTGAACCAAGTGCTCAGGCTCCACTTCTTCAGCTGGGGAGCAAAGGCTCCTTGGGACGGCGCTGCTGCTTCTGCTGCAGCAGCTTCAGTGTCAGAGTGGGTGCAGATCTGAGACAACAAATGTGTTGATGTCAGGAAGGTGTGGCAGAGATTGCCCTGAAATGCAAGAGAGATTGCCATTTGAAATGCAAGCCCTTAGGAAGCCGCTGTCAGCCACATGCAGAGCTCTTGTTTACTGAAAGTGATTTCTTAATTGGATTTTAGTGATAGTTGTTTAGCTTGATTAGATAATTAGGTAAAAGCTGTGTTGTGGCTGTCTGGAGACAGTCACGAGTTTTTCTTTAGCAGCTTTTTAGTATAGTATCTCTATAGTATAGTTTTAATATAGTACTAGTGTAATATAACATAGCTTAATAAAGCATTTGTTTAACCTTCTAAATCATAGAGTCAAAGCACATTATTCGCCACTTGAGGGTCACCCTGAATCAATACTGTCCTTTCTGTGACTACACACATCAGCACTCGGTAGCAGTGCCCCGATCAGCTACAATCCTGAACTTGCTCTCCTGTTGCTTCAGTAACCCACACTCTTGGGGAATCTGGAGCATGTGGGTCCCTATGGAATGCAGTCAGACCCAGAGCATTGCAGTAGGAACTGCACTCTTTGTGCATCTGTGCTCAGGCAAGTTCTTCTCTTGGACTCGACCACACTGATGGTGCCGAAGCGGCTGGAATCAGAAATGCAGCCCAGCCCCTCCCAGCTCCTCTAATTTCTGAGCACCAGCTGGAATGCAAGGGCATTGATTTCCTGCTCAATTCCCAAACACAACACACACTGATTCCCTGGGCTGCCAAAAGATACAGGAGCCGTTAACTTGAAAATGATGGGCAAGCCCTACTGGCTGGTCTGGCACCAGAACAGCTTGATCTGCACCAACATCCCTGCCCCAAACTATGTGTTCTTGTGCAAAAATACTGCATTATCCAGAACTGCCTCCTTGAAAACTAAAATTCTAGCAGAATTTCTGCCAGTGCTGGAAAAGGGCAGGAAAGATTGAGAAAAAGCTCCCTTGCTCCCTGGAGAAGGAGAAATTACACAAGGCTTCCCCTTCTAGCAAACAAACAAACAAATAAACAAAACATGAAAGTGTTACCTACTCCAGTGTCTAAAGCACTTGGATGCAGTGAAGGGATGTTTGGCAGGGAAACAGCCCTTGTGCTGAGCATTGGCTTTATGGATCTAAGGCAGGGATCTATGGAAGTCTGCCTGAAGGTCCCTCACGAGGCCCCATTGTCCAGGCTAAAGCTCCCTCAGCCCCTCCTCCCTGGCCTTGTGCTGCACCCCCTTGCCCAGCTCCCCTGTCCTTCTGTGCACTCGCTGCAACCCCTCCATGACTTTCTGCTTCCCAGGGCCCACAGCTGCACACAGCACTCCAGCTGTGGCCGCAGCGCTGCCCAGCACAGGGCCACGCTCACTGCCCTGCTCCTGCTGCCCCACTGCTGCTGGCACAGGCCACCGTGCCCTTGGCCTTCTTGGCCCCCTGGCCCCACGCTGCCTCATCTTCAGCTGCTCAAGGGCGCCAGCCCTGCGTCTTTTTGGCCCACGCAGCTCCCCAGCCACAAAGTTGCCCAATGCTCTTCAGATACTGCATGTGCCGTTTCAAGATGGCCTTCCTTTTCCACCACCTCATGTTCCAAGTAGATATTGTGAAGTTTGATAGGAATAGGATTCTAAGTCACTCTGTTTAAATTAAAATGATCTAATTCAACTGTACAGGAAATTGCTCTTAATTAAATTTTCCCTATCTGCCTTCAGCAAGCATTGTTCTCTTTTCAAAAGTAGGTTTTTAGTTCTTCAAACTCTGAGAAGGAAATTTACAAATATCTATCGCTGCCTTTGTTACTTTTGTCTCAGGCATGGAAATGGATTTTCTTTCAGCCTCCCTAGCTGGCCCTCTACAGTCTATTGCTACTGGCCAAGCTCACATCTTCCTCTACAATTCTTAAACACCAGGAACATGAAATGTTCCTTTCTCACTCACCTCAGGATCTTCAGCACTGCTGAATACACACTTCAGGTGTCCTGTAGTGGGAAGGGAAAATGAACCAGATGCTGTCAGAAAATTGCCTGGGCTGCTGAATCCCACAGAACAAGTCAGCCCAAACAGAGATGATTTCCCATTTCACAACATCCCTCCAGGAGACACATTTCATTCACACAGCCAGCAAGGGATATGGACAATATTCTTGGCTGTGCCTACACTGCAGCCAGTTTAGCCAGTAAATGAATACAAATATGATCAAGAAAATGCAAATTGTTCTTTAACACTCAATGCTCCTGTTCTACCAAAGACATAAAACAGCTTCTGAAATCCTCTCCTTCAGGTACTTTTTTTATTTTTTCCAATCAGTTACATGCACTAATTCTCATTAACTTGCAGGAAACGGTTGCCCAGAAAAGCTTCCCAAAATTCCCCTGAGCAGCGGCAGTTTGATTTTGGAAGAGCACAGCAGCACCTCTAGGGTTCAGAAGTAGACACTCACTGCTTTAGAGTTTGCACTTCCTTTCAAAGGGAATAACTATTTTAGCACTCAGTAAAAGGTTATTAAGTTAGACAGTCAAATCCTTTCATGACAAAATTTGAAAAGAAAGAAGCTTTCTCTGAATTCTGGGAACAACTGCAGAGTTTTTAGAAGGCCTTCCAAGAAGCTCTGCCAGTCTACATTTTCAAAGGTGTCTTGCTTGTCCCAGCAACCTCAGGAAATGACAGACTCTGCTGCCACAGACTCTCCCGTGGAGGGAACGGAAGCCCTGCAGTTTCCCTTGCAAATGCTGCCCCTGTGGCTACAGACACCCCCTTTTTAGCTGAATCTCTTGACAGGAGCTTTACCAAACCAGTGGCATCCTAATGCTCTTTCTCTTTCAAAATCAGAAAGTCAGCCACCAAGAAACAGCAGGAAGACATACAAAAGCCAGGTTAGGATGCAACCAGACCTAAGTAGAATGGAAAACTCTACTTAAAAACAAAGTGTGTCACATAATACGCGGAAAAACAAACACCATAAGCAGCAAAAGCTGCCGTGGCCAGATGGTGAAACATGGTAGCAGTGTTTTGGGAGTTCACCACAACACTGAAAGAAACAAGACTCTTGTCAGTGGGCAGCTACCCACTGACAAATTACCCAGCCAGGAGGATTCTCCTGATGTGAGCCAGCACTAGAGCTGCTCTGACACTCAGGCCTTCCGTGCACCAAGGCAACCTTCTGATGTCACTATGACAAGGTGGCAACCGTGCTCTGACATCACAAAGCAAACGCTCCATGCTGGTCTGTGAATTTATGCAAAGCAATAACCAACCTTCCCTACAGCAAACACAAAAGAGTCTGGGAAGTTCTTGTCTGTCACAAAGCAGCACAAAATCCCCTCATGGGCCAAACCTTGTTGTTCAGGGGATCCAAGAGGAACTCCAAGAGTGCCTCAAGCACCTACAGCCTGTACCCCAGCTGAGCACTCAGATGGGACACAAGCAAAGGAAACCAGGCCAAGAAAATGGCCCACAGCATTGCACATGTGAGAAATGACTCTCACTTTTAACATTTTAAAGGTTTAGTAAACCTCAACAAAGGACTGAATAAGGAAAAATTGCAGCATTTGGAGTCTCTGTGACTAGCAGCCATGTGCTCATCTACAAAAAGGATGCTCTGCCTTTTATACCCCGAGCTCCTCCAAAAGTTTTGTCAGTCAACTCTTTCTCTTCTGTTCCATTGGTGGAGATTACTTTCTTGCATCTTGACTGGAGGTCAGGTGTTGTTACACCCTGCCTGCTGGTCACAAGCCAGCCCTCCCCAAATGCCCTGACTACCAAGGCTATTACAATGGAGATGGGAAAGAGGACTATGGAAGGATATATTACAGTATCATCACTACACATTTGAACATCCACATAACATCTACTTCTTAATTGTCAGAGCCAACCATTGCATTACTCATCCAGAACACACAGAACCAGGAGAGAAGCCACTGTTGGCATCACAGCTGAAATGCTTCCTAACAAATCTCCCCACATATTTGCACCTGTATTGGACATGGCCAGGGCTCCGGTGCGTGTACATCTCTGCCTTTCTTCCCCTTTGGCAGCAGTCGAACTGGCAGCATCTGCCCGCCAGCAGCAGCTGCTCCAAGCTGGGAACGCCACTGGCAGTGCTGATTTCCAGAGGCTTCTGTGTGCCAGGGGAAGCCAAGGCAGGAGCGGGTTGAACGGTGCTGGTGCTACTGCTGCTCTGTGCCAGAGAGTCCGGCTGCGCAGGGCATGGTGCCCACTGCGCTGCGGGCTCCTTCTCCTGCCACAGCTGGGCACACCTGGCAACAAGGCATGACAACTTGTGGGCAAGCCAAGGAGTTTCTGGGGCTGCACTGCTCTGCACACACCTAGCACACCTGCAGCACAGAATTTTAACCCTCAAACAGGTAAACCAAAGGGAAACAGCTGGAAAAGATTTCATTTTGACCATTCTTACCTGCTCAACACAAGTCTTCAAAACGAATGTTACCAAGGAGGGCCTGATCCCTGCTGCCAGCTCAGGGTTAGAAGAGAGGCAATACTTGATCTCAGCACTGGGTGTGTGGGTAATCACTTCCCTAATACGTGCACACCCAGCAATCTCAGTTACTAGTTTGTATCCTTGGATCTAAGACATATTCAATACTTTGCTGAAACTCACAGGCTAAATATTCCCCCAAATTATTTGATTTACTCATTGATACCTTTTGACTTATTGATACTTAAAGCACTTCTCAGCATTTACTGACATGAGTATAGGAGTGTCCTGTAGGTCCCTGCTGGCCTTTGTCACAGGTTCAAGAGGAGACCCATGCACAAAATAACCCAGGACAAAACGGGGATTGCAAAGCAAATTCATTCTATTAGTTGCAATAGCAAATAATACACAGCAACCCTGGATTCCTAAAAATCTGCTGAGTAGGAGAAGGAGATGGAGTGTGGTGCTCGGCAGCAGGGGCAGGTAGGCAGTGCACTTTCAGGACATCCCCTGGATCAAAACGCTGTGCATCTCATCCTTCTCACCCTTCCAGCTTAGAACCAGGCCTGGTATCTCCTGTTCAGGAGTGGAATTTTCCCAGTTATAGCATCAGCTCACACATGGCTGGCGTGTGAGATGAGGCCATGAATCCAGGATTTAAAAGAACTGGAAGAGTTAAAATTTTAGCAAGATTTAGTTAGGGGGAAAGAGTATAGCAAGAAGAGTTGAAATAATAAGGGATAGTTAATTTTTTGCAGGTAAGGTAGTTAAGGCTAGGGTAATATATCACTTGCCTGTCTTTACTATGTTTAAAGAAGCAGGATGGGATGCAGATTTCTTTGTGACAAAGAAGAGGACCATAGCCTGCGCCTGGGCCCTGAAACTTCAGCTACAGCCAAGGGGTGCGAAAGCCTGCCAACATGTCATAAGGAAAGAGGTCAAATTGAGGAAGACGTCTTGGCCTTCATCAGAAGGAGACCATTCCCCACTTTAAAACCCACCAACCCATTTGAAGTGAAAGACTGCAGTAATGTGAAGGAACTTTGGACTCAACTGTAATACATTTTAATTCAAAGGAGGGTAGGCAGTGTTATCTAATGAATATGTGTTAGGTTTTTTGGGAATTATATGAATGTGTAAGATATTTTAGATGAGTAGAGATGAGAGAGAGAGCCAGTGATTCTTCATACATGTCTTTAGGAGACAACTCCTCCTGTGCCTGGCGCTGTAATAAACATACCACCTTCTACCTTTAACTGTGGTGAGTTCTATTCCACACCTCATTTGGTGACCGCGGCAGGAACGCTTCTCTGCTCCAGCGAGAACAACCGGGCTCTGGATGTCTCTGGGTGCTGCCAGGACGTTCCTTTCCTGGAGGCACCTCCGCTCTCGGCTGTTCCTCGTTGGGGACAGACAAGACTGCTGGGACTGTGGAGCAAGGGAATGTTTAACTCTGTATAAAGTAACCCGTAAGGCGTACACAGGGAAAGGGCTGTTCACAAGTCACACAGAGATGTCCTGCGCACAACGTATGCCTGTACAGTTTGGGTTTGGGTCTGGCTGCTGGCAGAAAAGATTTGCTGTGTCAATAAGGACCTGCTAGCAATTCTGGGGGTGAATTGAGCAAATCCTGTTTTATTGCTGCATTTTTTCCTGTGTGTCGTAATTGTGGTTGTGTTTTCAGTATGTGAATGTTTGAGGAAGATGATGTGGATGGATGCTGTTGTGATTTATGGTGTGTGTTGTGTTGAGAAAAGTGAGCACTCTGTCCCCTCATAAAGAGATACTCCTTTTCCTGCGAGCCTGTGTGTGTGGACTTTCTAATTGCAGGGATTGGTACTCCCTGTGACACCTGGTGCTTGGGTATACAAGGCGGTTGAGTGGTTTTTCTCCCACACTGTGGTCATTTGGGACTGCACGGTTGTGTTTGGGGAGATTTTAGGATTTTGTTTGCAACAAGTGCAGCAATTTATGCAGAAAACTACAGTGTGGTGATTTATTATGTTGAACTATGGTAGTTCCTTTCTACCACCCCCTTCCCCGAGGGTTTAAAGTCTCCTGCCACGAGGTGGACGCTCTCTTTCCTCCCCTGGACATCCTCTTTCCTCTCCTGGACACTCATTTTCTTTCTTGAGTTGTTCTCCATTAAAGCTGTGGGACTTTGGTCCTGGGAAGAGAGAGCGCCTGTCGTCTTTTGCTTTTGTCCTTGTCAGTGTCACTGGGCCCAGAGCTCACCAAACTGATCCCCCACGAGGTGAAAACTGACAAATGGTCCCAGATACACAGCTCAAAAATTGGCGACATTTCTGATGGACTGGGGTGTTCGCCACACTTTTGGAATTCCCTATTCCCACACAGGTCAGGCAATTGTTGAAAGGATGCACCACACTCGAAAACCCATTCTAGGTCAACAAAAGGGGAAGTGGCCCAAGCAACACCTCTGATAAGTTTGAGCAAAGCTTTAGATGTCTTTATGTTTTGAATAGCTCATTTGCAGGACCTAATCCTCCAATTTTTAGGCACTTTTCAAACAGCACACAGGAAAAATTGAAAGAAAATCCTTCAGTTTTGATCAGAAACATTGAGTAAGGACAAATTGAAGGACCATTTGCACTAATCGCTTGGGGCAAAGGGTAGACTTGTATTTGCAAAGGTGCCGGACCTAAGTGGGTCCCCGCGTAGGACGTGAAACCGTCTCATACACAGGAGCACACCGACAATTCCACCAGCAGGGAAATGAGCACGCAGACGTGAGCCGCATGGAGAAGCGACGGTTCATGCCAGACGTTCCCTGTTCAACCTGTGAAAGCTACAAATCTTGAGTTTGATGTTGATTTTTGGACTGTGAAAATGGTTTGTATCATAGATCTCTTTCAGCAAAAACGTGGTGTCCATTGTGTTCAAAAGAATTCTAAGATACCCAAATTTGTAAAAATTGAAGGTTAGAGGGACAGTTTAGTGCCTTATAGTTGGCCAGTCCCTGACCAAGTGCTGAAAGATTTGCTTGAGAACTGAAATAGATGGGGAAGCTTCTGCCAAAAAACAGCTGAACAGGAACATGGAGTTTGATCAAATGATATACTGGCACTTGTTGGTTTTTCTTGCTTGCTTTTGCTGTGCATATATGCCTGTAGATCAACCAAAAATGAATATTTGCCTTGCTTTAGCCAAGTCAGCAGGCTCAGACACCATGTGTTTGACCAATCTGAGCCCAGACAAACCCTTTGCAACCTGTTTGGTCGGTGTGCCTGTGCCAGCCAAGGAGTAGCCAATACCCAATGGTGACAAATATTGGTGTGAGGCTGCCAACGAGACCAATCCCATAACCAGCTGGCATCATTGGGCCCCTGATCTTCTTAAAGCACCTTCTGAACCTCAAGAATTCAAATTCCTGGTTCATTGGTGATGGAATTTGTGCTGAGTTTCAGTACCAGGGAGATCCACCGTTAAATGTTACTCCCCATCATCCTGCAGACAGATACTCCAGTTTGTGGTGCAATTGTACTACCCCAGTGTCCCCTAGAGGTGAAACTGCTGATGAGTAGATGACCTAGATGAGTCCCCATGACAATGAGCAACAGAATATTGGCTCATTTGTGGAGATAGAGCCCAGCAGGACATTCCCTCAAAAATTAAAGGTGGCCCATGTAGCATCAGACAACTCACTGTGATAGCCTATCGTTAAAAAAGCCATCAAGAGAAAACACAGAGAAAAAAGATGTGCCCATCATTATAAAGAAAACTGTAATAACAATTTCAGACCCTAGGGCCCTGCAAAATGAGGTACATCGAATTTATTTCTACATCAACTTGCCTTGGGCAAGGCATTGAAACCATTATACTGATTGGGGTGTTGGCTGAAGAAAGAAGACAGTGTGACTTCCATTGCAATTAGTGACATGATGACTGATATTAGTGCTGTCAGACATGCAGCCTTACAGAACAGAGCAGCAATTGATTTCCTTAGCAGCCATTCCATGTGTTCAGTGTCACCCCCATGTTCCACACTGTCACTGTCAGCTTTGACAGCTTTTGGACTGTGTTTGAGAAGTCAAATTTTTCTGACTGTTGAAGGGCTTTGCGGCCCAGAGTTCTTGTTAGGAACAAGGGATTAAGTGTGTGAGCCATGGAGTTGTTGGACCAGGTGTTTTGTGTAAGTGGTGAGAAGGGTTTCTTCCTTTCTGTTTCTCTTTCAAGGGGAATATTAATGTTGCCCCTGAGTCCTCAGGAGGAGAGCCTGTGGACAGAGCTGCAGCAGAGGGAGCTTTGCCTGGCACCGAGAGCTGTGGGAACAATTCCCAGGAGCCTGAGGAGGCTGCTAAAAACAGAGCCCCCACTGGTTTAGATAGGGGTGGGATGGCTGCTCTGAGCCTGCCTCTGGCAGTGAGGGAGATGAGAAGGGTTGAGTTCCTCTCTGCAGGCTTGGTGCTTCCTGGTGCCTTGAGTTCAAATCCTGCGCAACCACAACCTGCCTGAGCCCTGCCCCCCACGCTTCTCCAGAGGCTCTGACACTGAGTCCTCTGTGGGAATCCACAAAATTAGAGGGTTTCGGGAAAGCTGAAATAGACAGGTCTCAGATACAGTAGAACTGTGATTAGAGCCAAGCAGCAGCCATGAGATAGGTCAGCAGAAAAATTATTTAAACTACAGAAAAGCAAGGACAAATAGAACAATGGTCTGTGCATTAACGCTGGTCTAGAATAACTCTCTAAGCTACAGAAAAGTTTATCTAGCAAGATATTGGGAAGGTTGAAGCTTAATAATGGAGCTCAGTGCATTGTGTTTTAAGGCTTACAAGTAGGTATTGTATTTGAAATAAGCAAGCATTGGTTTAACCAAAGGTACCTGTGCTTATAGTGATTGGATAGAACTACTGTCAATGTGCTTTTGCTTTGTGTGATTGGTCAAAAAACTTTTCAAGTAAGTTGTAACATTAAGTTCTTTGTCTGCTGCCTGGGATGTGAGCTGCTGACATCTTCCCATTGTCATAACCATGTAATGAGACTGATGCTGGAAAACAAACAGCTCGAGGCGCGTTCCTAAGCAGCCCCGGCCCGTTCGTGATTTATACATAGCCCCTGCCAGTGTCAAATGGCATGGCTTGATTTGCAGGGCAGACAGTCTTAAACATCTGCAATATCCTATCAGAGTCCTAGTATGGCGTCATTCAAAGAAAGAGGAGAGTGCACCTAACACTGACCACTTGTTAGGCAATGTCTTTTACCTTGCCCTTGTACCCCTACAGAGAGGCTGTCTGCAAAATGCCCAGAACACCATCCAAATCTGCAGCAAGGACAGGAAAAGCAGGCAGAGAATCTTTCTGTTTTCAAGGTCCCCCTTCCTAGGCGACTTGACCCTTTCTACCTGATTCTCACTTAAGATTTACCCATGATAGAGCACAGCAGGAAAACATTTTAAAGGGTCATTAATCAGGACCTGCTTGGAAAGCAAGGGTAAAAACTCTTTCCCTCCCTGATGGGATGCGGGCTGGCAACTGCTGGTCTGAAGATGTGCAGCTGCTCCTCTCTGGAGAGGCCATGGAAGGGCTGTGATGGTCTACGGGAACCAGAGGAACGATGAGCTCAGGCTGGCATTTAAGCTTCATGGGAACAAGCAGAATGAAGAGCTCACAGTGGAGATGAAATTTGCCTGTGCCTGGCTCCTCTGATGAAACCCCAAGAAGTCCAGATGAAGCAAACACCTTCTCCCAAGAAGCTAGGAAACCTCAGAATCCTGAGCACCTGCACTTAGCCTGGAAGGGCCTGGAGGCAGCTCTAAATCCTCAGGTGAGGCAGCACTGAGGTCCTAGTATGAGAGCGCTGTGTAGCAGTGAGGGAAGGAAAAGGGAAGCAAAGGGAAGGCTGGGTCATTATTGGTCTTTGGGTGTGTTTCCCTTGGCAGCAGCTGTACTGTCAGGGGAAACAAAAGCTCCCTGAATTGTTAAAACTGAAAATCAGGAACAAAGACTCTCTAACTAGTCAAAGTTAGAAAGTAGTATGGTCATTACGCCGGTGGCCAGCACAGGGAAAAGTCATTCCTGAAATGCGTGACCGCTGGCCAGGCTCGGCTCGGCTCGGCTCGGCACAGCACAGCAGGTTCCAACAGGTCAGGGAAGGGCAAGGCAGGCAGGGAAGGGCAGGGCAGGGCACTGGGAGCAGTGACAGGCTCTGTCCCCACACTGCCTACCGTGCCTGGGTCACCATCGGGGACAGAGAGGAAGGACATTGCTCTGTCTTGGCTGCAGAAAGGATGAAAGGGGGGAGTTAGAAAACATTCATTTGGACTCCTTTTCAGCAGACTAGCTGGTTTTATCTCACCATGTCTGCCTGTCTTTGGCAGAATTGGCACATTTCTCGTGATTCGGAGTCAGCTACGGCAGCAGGAAGGGGCAGCAATTTTGTCAGCATTGATATCAAAGGCAAAGTGCTGCACCATGATGGATGTTGCTTTCTTCAAGAGATTTCTGACCTTGAGTGGTAGCAAACTCACACTGACGTCTTCCCAAATGGCGTTGCCATTTTATTTCCACAGGAATCATCTCTTCTTTTTCTTCCCCCCCCCAGGCAAATGCCTCCTGCAGCCAGCTCCTGTCACTGTAGACTGACAAAGGAGGTCTTGCAATGGAGAAAGACTCCCTAGAGCTGCTGTGGAGAGCTGAAGGGGGAAACTTTGTCCCTTAGTCTTGAAGTCTTGTTGGGGAGCTGCTCGTGCTCTGGGGGACGGACATAAATGTTGTTTATCCAAGGCTTGTAGGTTCATTCCTGAGCTTCCTGACACACCACAGAGACTTTGGGGTTGTCATATTGGCAAACAAATTTCAGTCTGGGCACTTCTTGAAATGCTTCAATTATTCTTTTTTTTGTTTTTCTGCAGAAATGTTGTCATCATCTATTCCTTCCAGAGAATCTTTTCCTACTTTTTGGGGAATTCCTTTTGCTGCCCTCCCAGATCAGGCCAATTCCCAGGGCTCCTTCCCAAAGTGAGGTGCAGCCCATGGCCTCCACTCTCCAGCTGGAACAGAAGGAATCACAGAGTTTGCGGTTGTGGGAGAGGAGCTTCTCTCTCCTGCCTGCTTTCCCTTTGGGACAGGTTGGTGTGTGCTCATTTGATAAAGGCAGGTTTAAACTCTGAAGCAGTTGTGTTTCAAACTGCTCCCTTCTCCACCTCTTCTGTGGGTATCCTTGGACAAAAGGCCTCTTGGTGGGAGCTCCCAGTGGCAGGTTAAGGAAGGAGGTTGATATTTCAGGGTTGTGACTGCTGAAAGCAGCTGGTTTCCAGAGGTGTCCAGAGCTGGGAGTGGCTCCTTTTCTCACCTGCCTGCAGAAAAGGAAGTTGCAAAGCGGGAATTTCATTTGTGGAGATGGCCACCAGAGGTGTTTGCCAAGAGATGGGCTGGCAGAGAGGCAGGTCTCGTGCTAAACTGGATGTGTGTTTGTTTTGATGGTGGAGAGGGTCAGAGATGCAGACACAGACACCAGCTGAAGCAACAGTGTAATTTACTCTAATGCAAAAGTGCAAAAAAGAGTCAGGAAGGGATAATCTAAGCAATGCACCTCAGCATTATTACAAAAGGGTGCCTCTGGTGATTCAGGTAGATCCATCATCAGGTACCCCAATGGTTTCCCCTTCATCCAGAGCTGCACATCAGCTGGGGGAAGCTGTCCCAGCCCACCCCTGCAGAGCCACGGCCAGGAACCGGGAAATCCTGCAGTGCCTCCACCTTTGGCGGCCACGAGGCTCCCGAGTGCGCTGTGAGAGTAGCCCGGCTCGGACAGTGCTGGATGAGCAATGTGCCAGAGCTTCTGCTGGGGGCACAGCTGGTGTCATTCTCCTCTTGGTTTTCTCCCCCAGCCTGGCCAAGGCTTAAGGAGGAACTAAGGCCAGGTGTGGCCTTGTCCATTTTCCTCATGCAGAAAGGTGACGATGTGTTTCACCAGTGAATGGATGCAACAATCCTTTTGATAATAACACTTGGTTAAGGAGCAGATACATAGAACATGGGGTTGGAAAGGTCATCTAGAGGGCAGCTTTGGCTCAGGTCCTGTAGTTGAGGCTTCAGTCAGGGTCTGTTGTTCAGGCCTTAGTCCTTCAGTATTTTGTGGTGCAAATCACACCTGTGCAGAGCTGCAAACAAACAAGTCTGTCCTTAGCACATTTGAGACAGGAACATCATTAGCCCTGCAAGGCCAGGCTGGGGCCAAGAGCAGAAGGCCAGCACCCTGCTTTTGCCCACAGGCAGCCCTGCAGAGCAAGCAGCCCCTCCTGCCCAGGGGCTGAGGTGCCCGAAGCTGCCTCCCCGCTGTGCAGCTCTGCAGAGCCCGCGGGGCGCAGGGTCCTGGGCAGCCAGGGCAGCCCGGCTGCCTTAGGGCACAAGGAGTGGCCCAGAGAGAAGCTGCTGCTCTTTGCTTTGGAACTGCTCCTCAGAGTCTTGTCATTAACCCACAGCATCTGATGTGTTTTCCTTTCCTCTCCCAAATTTAACACAGCTTTTTGAGAAAATTGACTGATGTAGCTGCTGCTGGTGGTGATGCTTTTGTCTGCAGGTAAAGGGAGGTGATTTGAACCAAAGACAGAGTCCATTAACACCCCAGCCTTTGCCAAATCAAGAAAACCATTCACAATTGGGCTACCAGTGCTGAGTAGTTTTCCTAGGTTTTGGAAAGCTACCACCTTAAGAAACCCAACAGATTTTCCTCCAAGAGGATACCAGCAGTAGCATGATGCCAATGTTTTCCACTCCTTTTCTGTGTCTTTTAAGAGTTCCTCAGTGCCCAGCAGGAATGAAATGACCTATGATAATGTGATTTGAGAGCTCTGTGTTGTTCGTTGCCACATGAGTGTTCATGACAAGCTGGACACCCCACTCGTGGCTCTGTTGAGTTAAATTCATCCCAATTCTGTGCAAACAGCAGCCCCGAGATGCTGAGAGGAGCAAGCACAATGGGTGGGTGTGCATGCACGCACCCGGGGGCTGACTGCTGTGTGGGCAGATGGTTTTGCACTGTTGTAAATCTTCACTCTCCCAAGCTGAAAGGCTATTTCAAATAAATATCTTCAATGAAAATATATATCAAAAAATAAAACTGTCCAAAAATACATGTGCATTAAATTTTTATGCATATAATATAATATAATATAATATAATATAATATAATATAATAAATATATGAGATCATTTTTGAAGCCATTGCTTGTGGGGGATATTAGATGATCTCCTAGTGTTTGTACATTTTTGCTTTCTGCTACTGCTGATCCTAGCAGCAACTCCCTGTGAGTTCTTCCAGGTCACTTCACACAAAGCGATTCCATCATTTCAGTTCCTGTGAGAACTTGGCACTGAAATGCCAAGTTGATTCCCAGCTCTCCAGCCTCCTTCTGGATTTTGGGGCATCTCAGCACTTGTGTCCATGGCCCTTCCTTCATCCCCAGCCTGCAGCAGTCACAGTCACTGCTGCCTCCCCCTTGCTGCAGTTCATTTGCCAAAGTGCTGCCAAAGGCAGCAGAGCTGGCCCAGGATCCCTGCTGGCTTCTGCTCTCTGGGATGAGCTTCAGGGGCACACTTGGAGCACTTTCCTAAAGAGCTGTCTGTGGGATGAGGGGTTTGTCCTCCCCGGGTGGCTCCTGCTTGGATTCTGTGCTCAGTGGAGCCCCGGAGTTTTCTCAGCAGCCTCTGCAGCGAGTTCTGAGCAACGTGGGGCTCTGCTGCCAGCCCAAATCTGCGCTTCCCCTGCCCAGCCTGAGTGCAGGTGGGGCATGTGCTGGGCATGGCCGGAGATTTGCATGGCCAAAATCCTCCAGCATTTACATCTGCCCATGGCTTTGGGTAGCACAAATCTACGCTTACTTCAGTTGAAACATTGCATTTATTGCAGATAGTTACACCCGCGCTACTAATGTACAAATACACAAACATTAACTTATGTTTAAAAATGAAATTTATTTTAAATAGCAACACCTGTGTTACCAATATAGAAACACAGAAATATCAATTTATGAATAAAATCTAATTTATTCTGAGAATTGTTCTATGTAAATATATAGAGATATCAACTTCAATGAAAAAAAAAATTACTTTATTGCAACCCTCTGCAAAAACTCACTGTACACAAATATTGAAGTTACTGAATTGAAGTTTAACAATTAAATTTATTACATATTACTACAACTGTACAGCCCATATACAAATACAGAAACATCAATATCCCTCTCTAAAGAATCTCAGATCCAGAACTAAATAAATAGAATTTTAGAAATATACAACTCCATACATAATAAATAGAAGTAAATACATGTATAGGAATAACAATATAGAGATACAAACATGCATTGCATATTTCATGACATATAACATGACAATATAATACAAACATAACAAACCTGTCTATAAGTACACAAATATCAAGGGACCAATAGAATATTCTATACATCCCCAGCAACAGAAATGCACAGCTACAGAGCTGTACAAATATGTAAACAGATGAATATACACGCATCAATATAACAATATACATACATAATATCCCTATACAAATATCAGTCCGTGTATGTAAATATCCCTATACTTGTAGCTATTCAAATCTAACTACACATCCATGAACAGCGCTAGATCAGGAGGGATTGCAGCCGCCGATGTTCCCAGGCTCTCGCTCGGGCTCCTCCTCCCGAGCAGAGCAGCTCTCCTGGACAGGGACAGCAGATGGGACATCAGGCAAGCAAAGGGAACACTGAGTGAGTGTGGGGACGTTTCCCTTGGCAGCGGCTGCGCTTCCATCAGGGAAGAGGAAATGTCAGAGCCTCCCCAGGAGGGTCAGAAGGAAAAGCAGCCGAGTGGGCTGGGCTGTGGTGAGCTGTTCACTTCTTTCTGGCATCCCAGTTGCTCTGAGAGAACTCCCTCATATCACGTTATTTAACCACCTCTGCACTTATCAAGACTGTGGCCCCCAAATCAATCAGCATTTATGTCTCCAGCTGCTTGCACCAATGACAGGGAATGTCCTCCAACAGTGCTGGGGCACAAAGTTACCTTGCACAGGTCATCTGACAGGGCCTTGTTCTTTCTGTGCTTCCCGTGTTTCTCTTTACCTTCCACTTGGAATTTTTACAGCATTTCTTTTTCTTTCCCCTTGATCAGTGCAGAAATGCGTGTTTCTCTTCCAAGTTTCAGTTTGTTCAGTGATCCTCTCAAGCCTTTTCTCAGAAGCTTTTACTATGGAATTGAGTGTTAATTTCAGCCATTTTGGTGATTTTCTGTGAGATTTATGCAAGTGTCCTGTTCACTGGGCACCATTTAGGAAGGTACAAAAGAGAAAAAGGATGTTCTGTATGTCTGTTCACTAGTGGAATATTCATGCATAGAGAGAGTGATTAGCTGAATTTTACATCTACTCCTAACCTGAAAGTGCAACAGGTAATTTGGGGAGAAATTAAAGCCCCATTTCTCCTTCTACCAGCCTGTATTCAAATGTAAAGTAAATAGAGCAGGGTGAGAATGTCAGTGTTCTTAAAGTAATGGAGATAAAATCTGGGTGGGCATTCCTAATTTCCAGCCACTCATTGTCAATTTCATTGACGCTGAAAACAGCAGAGATGTGCACATCATACCTTATCAATCCATTTGGGGATGGTTTAGGTTCAGATTCTCTGAGGCTTTAGATTTTTAGATCTCTAGACAATGCTTCCAGGAATCTAAATAGCTTTCAGGAATTCAACATTTTCCTTTTTTCCTCAGTCCTTTTCACTCATGTGCACCAGAGACCTTCAGTGAATGGATTCCACTCTAATCCATCTCCAAGCTGAATCTCCCAGCTGTGTTCACACTGGTGGTTCGTGTGTCTCTTCTGCACAGTGCAATTTTAAAATATTCATTCCTTATTATCTCTGCCCTTCTTTTTCTGTTTTAGCTTGCAAATGCATGCAGATGTATCAGAAATGATACACCTAATTTCTGATGCATCAGTTCCTGTCTAGCAATTTCATTTTATCCTGTTCTGATGTTATGCTAGCCTTATATGTTTTATTCTAAGTGGACTCCTGTTTTCTTGCATGTGGAAGTTTTACAATGCAGTGCTCTCATTCACCTGCTTTCATGAAACCCTTCATTAACATTAGCACAAGTAACTCTGTGATTCCCTTCTGCTTTGCAGAAGATTTGGGAAACTCAAGACCTGCTCAGCTACAGAAAAACATACATGGTGCTTGGTAATTCCCCTAAGAGCTTCAGTTAATGGTAAACAACTGCAGCTTATTCATTTCACAGAAATTGGGAGAAAAGACATTGCAAATATTGAGGAATGTAGTGCAATATTGATGGGCATCCCTCAGTTATCCAGACAGACTGATGTCACTGGCAAAATTCCCTCTTTTCCAAAGGTTTTCATTTGCTTTGGCTGTACTTCGTAAGGCTGCAGGTCCCATTTCCCTTGATTTAAGGAAGTATCTTGGCAGGTGTTCTTGGTGATATATCTTGCTAATTCTACCCTTGGAGGAATTACTCAGGTCTGCAGTCTTTATTACACACCCTGTTCTAAAAGACTTTTATACTATTTTCCCTCTCTCTGTGTTTTCACACTTGTTCAACAAGGTTTTCTTTCTAAGAATATTAATCACAATATCCCAAAGGATTAAAAAATGCTTAGGTATTTTTTTCCTAAGTATTTACTAAGGAAAAATAAGTAATAAAAAAAAAACCTTGTATGCATGCTGGATGTAAAATACAAAAAGAAATAAACTTGAGAGTTCTCCCAAAAACCTTAAGAAAAAAACCCCCATGTATTCTATAAAACCCAGAATATTCATCTACAGTATACAAAAATGGGCATGTTCTAGAAGAGAAAATTTGTGCAACGGTTCTGCACAGAATTCTATGCGTACAAGCTGTTTGCCCTTCAGGGGCAGTGCCATTCTCTGAACTGTAATGCTCTGAGCATGTTCTGCTCACCATGGCAGCTTTCTGCTCTGCCCTGGTACAGATCATCCTCCCAGCAAAGGGGGAGTGCAGCCACCACAACTCGCAGCACCTTCCCACATAGCAAGAACCTGAAGGACAGAGATGGCTTTCACCAGCTGCTGCGGGTTCTAATAGTGCCACCTCTCAGCTGCCGAAAGTCTGAATTTCTGTGTTGCACTGTGTTAGTTTATTGAGTCAAATGTTCTGTTATATAGTGGTATGCTCAAGTGCTCCCCGAGTTATTACAGTTAATTTCTCCCCTTTGATATGCCCTCCTACCCGAGTGTCCCTCAAGGAATGCCCTCCCTCCTCACCAGATTTTTCCCTGTCTGTCAAGACAACCCGGCCCCTTTGCCCCATCCATCAGACCAAACCCTACCCTTTGTTCCAGAATGTTCCCTGTCCCTCACCCTTAGATCCAATCCCTATGCCAACGCTCTCTCCTCCCCTTGTTCTGATTTGTTGTAGCCCTCAAAACCACACCCCAAGAGTCGCTTATTGGTTACTATATGGTGTCCACCCCCTGATTTGAAAGATTTTAAAAACCCCTGCACAGGGCGGCTGGGGTTTCTCTGAACGTCTGTTCTTTTTGGGAATTGTCTGCTGTGAACCTTCCCCCTGCCTGTCCTGATGAAATTGCTGCACTTTACACCACAGAAGAGCCTCCTCTGCTTCCTTCACTAGGTCCTCCAGGGGTCTCTACTGCTGGCATTTGGCCTAGAGGTTCTGGCTCACGCAAAACCCTAACCTAGCCAGTTCCTCCCTCTTGCCATTGTCTTTGGAGCATCACAGAGCTAGCCAGGGCTGTGGAGGGCAGTGACAGTGACCCATGGCCTGGCATGTCACAGCCCGCAGAGCCACATCTGCCAGGCTACAAGCCTTAGCCCTGGTCCCCACTGCCGGCCTCAGCGGCTCCTGGGCATCCTCACCCTGAGTGCAAAGGCAGCCTCAGGAGCACCCCAGGGCGCTCTGGATCCAGGCTGCAGACACCCTAAAGCGACCACTGAAAGGGACATGGATGGGGACTGCAGCTGGATCTTCAGTGCTCAAACCTCATTGGCAGCACCTTGAGCACTTGACCCTGCTTGCCTGTCCTGGAATGTGGTGTTCTCACATCATACACCAGCCCTTTGCAGGGAGTGACCAGCTCCCAGCTGCTCTGCTACCCTGGCCTTACTTTCTCTTTGCCAGCAATGAACTTAACGGATACACTCCTGAGAAACCTAGCACAACATTTGCTTCTCTTCGGAGCTCTTCGGCAAAAAAACTCCACTAATCCCTAGTTTTTGCACAGAAAAGAAGGTCCTGACAAAGCATAAAGCAGAGGCAGGGCTCTGGCATACGAATTCCTGAGCGGCAGGATTCTACCCATTGTTGTTCCTAGCTGCTTTGCTGATATTTTAGAGCCAGTTCTGGACAGGGGCTGCTGCTGACAGGGTAGGAAAATTTGGAGAAGAAAAGGTGCAGGAGGCAACAAAAAAAACCCAGGGGGCAAAACCCTTAGAAATACAGAGCACAACAGAAGTGCTTGGAGATGGTTCAATAGAAAATGCCACCAGCAATGAGCAGAGCCCGAGGCTGCTCACTGCTACCCCAGGGGCTCCTCAGTCCCCTGCTGGTTTGTGTCTGATGCAGCCCTGCCTGGAAAGGGCTCCAGGCTCTGGTGTTCCCAGCTTGCTCCAGGCTACATTCTTAGCAGCACTGAAAGAAGAGGTGAAAGAAAGAGCCATTTTCTGTCCTGCCTGCAAACTCTTCTCCTTCAGTGCCACTGCCAGAGATCATCCCTCTGTCAGTTTGGCACTGTGCCTGCTGCATCCTAGTCCCTGTCCCTTGCATCAGCTCCTGCACATCGGCACTCCCTGCCCCACATCATGAACAGAGAGAGCTGTGTCAGAGGAGCAAGGAATGCATTTTCTTGGCTTTTTTAACAGACACAAAAAGCATGAGTCCAAATAACTTTGCTGTTTGTTCCTGCCCTCTTTTTCGAGAACTCTTTTCTACTTTAATGCAAAAGTCTCTTTTTCTACATGGATGGAATGATCTGGAATTGGCAGTTCCTTCAGGTTGTCAGGCACCATGGGAGTTTTCTCTTGTCTCTGATGAGGATTTGGTGAATTTTCCATTGGTCACTTGGTGGTGTCACCATGGGCTGAGCTCAGCGGCCGACTCTGCTGTCCCCAGGGGATGCATTGGGACGCCAAGCCCCTCATGGCTGGGATTCGGGGTTGGGCGGGCTCGGAGCGCCCAAAGCCTGGGCCCGTGAGGAGCTGCTGCTGGCGCTGGCTGTGCTCAGCCCGCTGTGCCGAGCAGCCGCGGCCATGGAGACACAGGCGGGAGCTGTGGCCGAGGCCGGCAGGCGGCCCGGGCCGGCTCGCAGCTGCGAGGACGCCGGCAGCCTGTGCCCTGAGGCCGAGGCCGTGGCGGGCGGTTTGCGGGCAGGGCTTTTCCGAGCCGGCCGCAGTGTGCTGCCTCCCGTGTGGGCCCGGCAGAGGCAGGTGGGAGCGCGGTGGGGCCGGCAGCGGCGGGCAGAGGCCGCAGAGAGCAGCAGCCCTGCCGGGCCCGCTGCGGAGCGGCGCGGAGCGGCACGGAGCTGCCGGGCAGCCCTCGGCCGTGTCTGTGCGCACAGGGCAGGAGCAGAGCCCGCAGAAGAGGCAGGAGCCGCGGCAGGAGCCGGCCATCGCAGCAGCTCGCTGTTCCCAGGGCTGCAGCCGCAGCTCTCCCCTGCCGGCCACGGCAGCAGCCGCTCGCCTCCGAGGCTCTGGCGCTTCCCGAAGACGAGGGGCCCGGCCCCCAGCACGCCCTGGAGCCCCGCAGCGAGAGGAGCCGCCGGCGCCGCAAAGGGCAGCGCCGAGGGCGCAGGTTGAGGACGAGGACGTGAGGCTCGCTCTGGGGCAGCTCTCAGCCTTTGCCTTGAGCCCTTTGCTTCTTTTCCATGAGCCCTGATCCCCGTCCTTGGCCAAGGGCCCCCGCAGCCCTTTCCAGGGCTGCAGGAAAAGCTGCCTCAGTCACAGAATCACAGAATCACTGGCTTGGAGGAAACTTTCAAGATGATCGAGTCCAACCTATGGCCTAATACCTCAACTAAAACACAGCACCGAGTGCCACATCCAGTCTTCTTTTAAAGGCTTGCAGGGATGGTGAGTCCACCAGCTCCCTGGAGGGGTCTGTCCCAGGAAGAATCAAGATAACACTGGAGCCTTCTACCCCCTGGCGCTTGGAGCTCTGGAAGTTTGTCTTTCTGCTTAGGCAAAGGCCATGGAAAAGGACTGGAAAAAGTAATCACAAATCGAGTAGCCTACAGAGCTCTAAATTGATGTGCAAGGAATACAGAAAAGATAGAAAAGTAAAAAAGGCAAAACCCAAATGGCATCAGCAAAGTCTTGGGCATGAACACATAGCTGCAAAGGGTCTTCTCAGCCCTATTTCTTTGTATTTCTGGGAACCAGAGGAATCCTGCTTGAGTCTCTGGGGAGATGGGTTTGGGAGGTAAAAGTTCATGTCTTTTGTCTCCTTGGGGCAGCTCCTGTTGCTAGCATCAGCTGAGCCTTTCTCCAGGCTGACGCCTGTTCTGATTGTTGCAGCAAAACAACTGATGGCAGACAGAAGACACTGACGCTTGCAGAGACGTGACTTTTTCCAGTGCCAGCTGGGAGTGGGAGTCAGAAGAAAAACTCGCGAAAGCACAACTCCATTGGAAGATTGCCTTCCTTTTCGTTCCATAAAGAAGCTCTGGATCCACTTGTGAATTGTCAGTTGTTTGTTAAGGATGGGAAGTTCTCTTTCATAATTTTTTTCATGTGGTTTGGAAGTGGATGAGGCTCTCGTTCATTCACAAACTCCAGACCAAAGTGCCTTTGGAAGATGGCCCACGTGGCAGTTTTTGCCCAGCCATGGTACTTGTGGATATAGGAAAGCAAGGGCAATGGTATTTGCAGCCAAAACCCAGCAAAGCTTGGCTCAGCCAAAACATCCTGGGGAGAGAGAGGCCTCCAGCTGTTCCTAGAAATCAGCAGAGTTCCAGCTAAATGGTTGTGTAGCACTAAGTGCAATCTCTTTACCTGGATCAGAGCCTTGCTCAGCTGAAGAAGCAGAAAGATCAACAAGGAGCTCCCAACGGCCCCTCACATCATTTTGATTTTGCTCATCTTGTGTAAGTTTTCAACTAAACATGTGTTTGCAGTTGAGCTAATGAGAGAAAAAAAAAATAAATAGAGGCTTTATGGTGGGGCTGTGATATTCCACAAGAGGAATCACTGGTGTGCATTTCATTGGACCTCTCTAAATCCTATAAAAGTATTGTAGCCCTGATTTAAAATAGGCCGATATGAACCAACGTGGAGAGACAGAAACTAAAATGGCTTATGGGATTTTTTTTTAAGAGTGAGAAAAACTACCCAAAAGGTGTTGTTTTGTGACATTTTAGAATATACTACCTGAAAATTACCAACTGCAATAAATCAAGAGTTTAAAACGCAGTGTTTAGGTATATGAATAATTAAAACCACAAAAATGTGCAGATATGAATGCATGTTTTCATAAAAATCATGAAATTATAGACAAAAAAAATACATGCCCTGAACTACAATACAAAGGCAGGTAGAACTGTACTTGAATGATCTCTTTTTAGATTGCTGAAGTTTTTTCCTTGTGAGGAGGAGCTAGGGTATTGCTGAAGAAAAGTGGCACCAGCAGGACGGGGCAGCGTGCCGTGCTCCGTGCAGAGGCTGCCAGGGGCTGCCCGAGGAGCGCCATGCTGCAGCCAGAGCCCTCCTGGCCTGGGGCCCGGGCGCAAAGGGCCAGGGCAGCCACCTCCTCCTTGTCCTGACCCTGCCACCGCTCCCTGCTGCTGCTGCTGCTGCTACTGAGGGAAAGAGAAGACTCTCCTAAGGCCCCATGAACAAATGCACTTACACAGCCCTGGGGATGCCAGTGAAGGAAACCATGTTTCACATAATGCATGTGTGACGAGAGTCTCCAAACACCACCTAAACATGGAATTGTTGCACCTCTCTAGGACAGGCAGAAATTTAAAGAATTAACTGGGGACTTGAGGGCAGAAGAGGCCGGAGGAGAAAAACAACTCTGAGGGGAAAAAAACCACCATATCTGGAGGGGAAAACATCTCTGCCTGCTCAGAATTGGTGGAGGGAACATGTCTCTAATCCTCTCCTGAAAGGGATGCTTTAGGTGAGCTCTGCACCTCCAACTGCCTTGGACCAGAGCCCGGAAGATTCAATGATGTAAATGTTACATAGATAGATTGATAGATAGATAGATAGATAGATAGATTTCATTACTGAAATCTCTCTTTACTGTCCTCTCTGTTGCTACACACATTAGAACTTGGTAGCCAGTGCCCTGCTCAACTACAATCCTGAACTTGCTCTCCTGTTGCTTCAGTAACGCACACTCTTGGGGAATCTGGAGCATGTAGGTCTTTATGGAATGCAATCAGACAGCTGGAGCATTGCACTGGGAACTGCACTCTTTGTGCATGTGTGCTTGAGCAAGTTCTTCTCTTGGACTCAACCACACTGATGGTGCTGAAGTGGCTGGAATCAGAAATGCAGCCCTGCCCCTCCCAGCTCCTGTGATCTCTGAGGAGCAGCTGGAATGCCAGGGCATTGATTTCCTGCTCAATTCCCAAGCGCAACACACACTGATTCCCTGGACTGCAAAAAGACACGAGCACTAATAAGCTCAAAGTGATCTCTAAGGCCATACTGGCTGGCCTGGAACCACAACAGCTCCTTCTGTACCAAGGTCCCTGCACAGAATGATGTGTTCTCATGCAAAAATACTGTATTCTCCAGAAGTGACACCTTGGAAATTTAAAGTCTACAGACCCAGTCCCACTGCTATAAAAGGGCAGAAAATAATGATGAAAAGAGCCTTAGTTGGGAGAAAAAGTAAATGAATAAGCCTCTTCCTCCAAGCAAACAAAAAAAAAATCAAGGAAAAAAGGGTGTGAAGTCACTTCCAAAAGTGGCTCAAATATTTGGATGCACTGAGGAGATGCTGAAGGTCCCTCACGAGGCTCCCGTTGTCCAGGTTAAAGCTCCCTCAGCACCTCCTCCCTGGCCTTGTGCTGCACCCCCTTGCCCAGCTCCCCTGTCCTTCTGTGCACACACTGCAGCCCCTCCATGACTTTCTGCTTCCCAGGGCCCACAGCTGCACACAGCACTCCAGCTGTGGCCGCAGCGCTGCCCAGCACAGGGCCACGCTCACTGCCCTGCTCCTGCTGCCCCACTGCTGCTGGCACAGCCACCGTGCCCTTGGCCTTCTTGGCCCCCTGGACCCACGCTGCCTCATCTTCAGCTGCTCAAGGCTGCCAGCCCTGCGTCCTTTTGGCCCACGCAGCTCCCCAGCCACAAAGGTGCCCATTTCACTTCAGATCCAGCAGGCACCATTGCAAGGTGGCCTTCCTGTTCTGAGCAACACAAGACAGCAGTCAAGGACTTGCAGCTTCACCCCCACTCTGTGCTCCAATGCATTTGCCAAAGCTGCAGACTTCAGCGCAAAACGGATCATCAGAAACTTGCCCCTTTCTGCTGTTTCCAGCTTCTCAAAAGCCAAAAGGCAGTTGGGTCAATAGTGACTCTACAAGTGAAGAACGACTCAAGAAAACTGCAGAACACTTCCACAAGCTAAAGACACCTTTCCAAAAAGGGAAAACAAACCAACAAAGCTTTTTGACCCTCCAGCACTACCACACGTGCCCTTGGCCGTCACACTGCAGAAGCCCAGAGATGGAACCAAGCAGCCAGAAGCTCAGCCGGAGCCCCCAGCTCTACACTGCCCCAACAGGACAGGTCAAAGGCCAATTTCTCGCTGTCACTGCCTGCAGGAAATGGCTACGTCCTGCAGGGCTCCAGCACTCAGCATCCTCGGCCAGACACAGCAAGTGCTGTCTGCTCAGAAACTTGCACCTCTGCCTTGCACTAAAGACAGCACCCCCCCATAATGGGCACTTACTCTCTTGGGATGATGAGCAGGCCGTGGTGTGACCACGGCTGGACAAAGGCGGTGGTCGTCTTTCTCATTTTCCTCCTCTCTGGCTTCTTCTGCAATAGTAGAGAGAACCAGGGGAAAGACGGCTCTTGCTCTCGTCACCTGTGGCAAGAGAGAATCATAGGGGGACAGGCTGTTACCTGGTGCTTACAACCCCATTTCTCCTCACATTTACAGCCATTTCTTCTAAGGAGAGTTCATCAACATTGTCAACAATGGCATTCTATGTCACTCCAATCTCTACCTATGTGCAAAAAGAATCAAATAGTAGATTGAGAAGGAAACACCATATATAGCAAAAAGTGCAGGAGCAAGATGGTGAATCATTATAGCACTGCTCTGCAAGTTTGCAGGCTGTGTTGCAACACCAGAAAAAACAAGGCCTTTGTAAGTGTGAAAGTGCCCACCGAAAAAAACCTCAAGCCCGAGGATCCTCCTGCACTGAGCAAGGCCTAGGGCTGCTCTGACACTCAGGCCGTCCATGCACCAAGGCAACCTTCTGATGTCACTACGACAGGGTGGCAACCATGCCCTGACATCACAAAGCAAACGCTCCATGTTGGTCTGTGAATTTATGCACAGCAATAACCAACTTTCCCTACAGCAAACACAAAAGAGCCTGGGAAGTTCTTCTCTGTCACAAAGCAGCACAAATTCCCTTCATGGGCCAAACCCTGTTGTTCAGGGATCCAAGAGGAACTCGAAGAGTGCCCCAGGCACCTACAGCCTGTACCCCAACTGAGCACTCAGATGAGACACAAGCAAAGGAAACCAGACCAAGAAAATGGCCCACAGCATTGCCCACCTGAGAAATGACCCACCCTTTAACATTTTAAACGTTTATTAAACCCTTAGAAAGGACTAAATAAGGAAAGATTGCAGCACTGGGAGTCTCCATGACTAGCAGCCACATGCTCATCTACAAAAGGGATGCTCTGCCTTTTATACCCTTAGCTCCTCCAGAAGTTTTTTCAGTCAACTCTTTCTCTGCTGTCCATTGGTGGAGATTACTTTCTTGCGTCTAGACTGGAGGTCAGGTGTTGTTACATCCTGCCTGTTGGTCACAAGCCATCCCTCCCCAAATGCCCTGACTACCAAGGCTATTACAAGGGGGATAAGAAAGAGGACTATGGGAGGACATATTACAATAACAGCACTTTACATTTGAACATAATATCTATCCACATAATAGCTATCTTTTAATTGTGAGAGCCAGCTATTACATTACTCACCTATAATGCACAGAACCAGGAGAGAAGGCACTGTTGGCATAACAGCTGAAATCATTCCTATGAAATCTCCCCACATATTTGCACATTTATTATACATGCCCATGGCTCCTGTGGATGTACATCTCTGCCTTTATTTCCCTTTGCAAGTAGTCAAACTGGCAACTTGTGGGGAAACCAAGGGCTTTGTGGGGGCTGTGTTGCTCTGCACACATCCAGGCCACCTGTGGCACAGAGCTTTGCTGCCTAAAAGGATAAACCATCTGGAAAAGGTTTCATTTTGACCTTTCTTACCTGCTAACAGAAGCTGCCAAAATGAAAGTTTCCAAGCAGGGCCTGATCCTTCCTGCCAGCTCTGGGTTACAAAGGAGGCATTACTTTCTCTCAGTGCTGGGTGCATAGGGAATCACTTCCCTAAGCCCTGCACACCCAGGAATCTCACCTACCCGTTTGTATCCATGGAACTAAGACATATTCAATACTTAGCTGAAAGTCATAGGCTAAACATTACCTCAAATTTATTGACATATTTCAATCACTTCTCAGAATTTACTTACACCAGAGTAGGAGTGTCCTGTAGGTCCCTGCTGGTCGTTGACACAGGTTCAGGAGGAGATCCATGCACAAAAGAACCTAAGACACAACTGGACTTGCAAAGCAAATTTATTCCATTAGTTGAAGTAGCAAATAATACATACCAACCCCTGGATTCCTAAAAATCCACTGAGCAGGAGAAGGAGATGGAGTGTGGTGCTCGGCAGCAGGGGCAGGTAGGCAGTGCACTTTCAGGACATCCCCTGGATCAAAACGCTGTGCATCTCATCCTTCTCACCCTTCCAGCTTAGAACCAGGCCTTGTATCTCCTGCTCAGGAGTGGAATTTCTCCAGTTACAGCATCAGCTCACACATGGCTGGCTGTGGGATGATGGCTCAGGATGACTCCATGACTCCCTGCCACCGAGGGCTCCATTATGCACCGTTCCGCTTTCAAAGCTTGACTGCAACCAATTGACCAATACATTGTTTTTCTTTCAAGGGTCAAGGTCCCACGTGTTAAACAAGACACTTTCCTTCACTGTCTTGTCAACCTGCTCAAACATGGATCAAATACGGCAGGGCTTCGGGCACAACTCTGGTTCCTGACACAGTCATTTGGGAAATATTCCCATTCCTCAAATTCTCCTTTGGTTTTCAAGAGCCTCGTAAAAACACTTTCTTCCCTTTGAATGCATTCCAGCTACCTTCTTAGCAGGAGCACTCTCCTTATTCTCAAGGCCAAGATAGCCACTTGCACACAGTAAGCACTGCAGTGGGGGAATACAGGCTTCAGCACTCCTGTTAAAGCTAAAGGAATTCACAAGACTAAGCCCTGTTTGTTACATGCCTCTCCTTCCTATTCTGGGAATCAAACACAAGCGTTTCATCAATACACCCTGCAGGTGCCCTTGCTGAGTGAAGCCACATTGCTGTGTCAGTAAAGCAGCTGGGACTCAGTTTCTTCATGCAGGAAAAACCAATTCTTTATTCACATGACTCATTTTTATACTGTTTTCACAGACCTCGTGTTCAACTCCCACTGGCTGGTAGTTTCCTTGCCACACAATTTATTGCTTAGAAGGTGTATTAGTGTGTAATATGCAAAGATTCACTCTTTTTAAGAATCACTCTTACTCAGGTGATTACATTTTTCTTTTGTGGACGCTCATGGGACAGATTTCTTGTTTATTAGAGATGCAAACAGTTTTCTTAGCACAATAGCCTGTTGTGCTAACTGCACTCATCACTATTCCTATGGGAAGTTAGCTGGCTGCACGTAGAAGAGGTAACAGGCTAGCTGGCAATTTACCATAGCAAGGCCTGATTTTATAAGGCCTTTCTTTCCTAATCCGCCTACTTGTGTGCAACACATTATGACTTTGTTTCAGAAATTAATGAAGAAAACACAGATTGCCTACTGAAACCCTTCTGCCCCCTTCCAAATCAGTTCACTCCTCAAGCACAAGCCTCAGGCACATCCCCGATTCCCTCTCTCTCAGCAGCTCAGAGCTGCATTGCACAGGGCTTGATGTGCGCCAGAGAGCAAAAGCAGGCTGGCCTGGTGGGCCTGAATATTTCTGCCAAACACTCTGCATCTCACACCTTTGCTCTGGCTCAGTGCAGAACTGCAGGATTGCAGGTGCTTCCTCCCAGAGCTGCGTGAGGCGCTGGCTCCTGCAGATGGGCCCTGCCAAGCTGTCCCTTCCTCACGCTGACCTCACTTCCCTGGCACAAGTGCCGGGCCTGAAGGAGGCTGCCCTGTGCCCCAGCCTGCCGAGCAGCCCAGCTCCCTGCCCCGGTGCCCAGAGTGCTGCACACACTGCTGGCCTTTGCCAGGAGTTGCAGGGCAGCCGGCAGAAGAGGAGAATCCTCAGCCAGCCCAGAGGCCCTCGGCTGCCCTTGGCCTTTCTCTGCTCCGGGGCACACTCCAGACGGCCAATGCCTCCATGCCGGGCTGTGCTCAGCACGGCTGCGCTTCCCCTCAGCAGCAGCCAGCTGCCACCTGGGCTCTGAGAGTGGAGGATTCGCCTGCTCCTAGGAAGAGGCACCCAGGGCCTGGCTGCTGCCTCTTGTAGCTCCAAGGGCCTCCTTGCAGCCTGCCTCTGCCGGGGCTCTGCTGGGGCTCCAGTCCGGGCAAGGCCGGGCCCGCTCTCACCTCACAGGCGCTGACAGCTCTGCACCACAGGAGACCTTCCCGAGCACCCTCTCTGATCTTTCTGCTTTCTCACTTGAGCAAGGCTCTCCTCCAGCCAAAGAGATTATTGCATTTAGGGATACAAATCCAAGTGGCAGGAACCCCAATGCTCTCCAGTCACAGCTGAAGGCCTGCATCTGCACAAGGTGTTTGGGCTGCTTCATTCTTCCTTTGGTTTTGCCTTCAAATGCCATTGCCCTTACTGCCTCAACTAGAAATATCACAGCTGTGCCATAACCAGCCAGTGGGTCATATTCCAAAGGCAGTGTGGTCTGGAGAGGATGAATGAAGAGGAGCCCTCCTCACTTACGAAATCATACAAAAGAAGCCATATGTGTGACTTAGCACCAATAAAAAACAATTGGTAATTCAGAAGGAAATGTTGAATTTTCTGAAAGGGTCAGAAGGAGGAGAATCTTCCAAATGAGTTGATGTTTCAGAAACTTTATTAATTACAACTCTAATCTATAATTCTATGCTACAAATCTGTTCAGCAACCCTACTCTACAATCCTACTCTAAATCGGTAACAGATAACATCTTGACATGATTGCTATGTTCTCGTCTCCTAGGCTTAGGGTTAGGCTTAGGCTTAGGCTTACGTTTAGGTTTAGGTTTGGGTTTAGGCTTAGGCTTAGGTTTAGGCCTAGGCTTAGACTTAGGGTTGGGGTTAGGGTAAGGTTAGGGATAGGGTAAGGGTTAGAAATAGGGACAGGGTTAGGGTTTGGGTTTGGGTTAGCATTTAAGGTTAGGGTTTAGGGTTAGGGTTTAGGGTTAGGGTTATTCGTCTTCTTCACTGAGTTGATGAGTTGTGCCAGGATGAATGGTGGCTTGGCTGAAGTTACAAATGGATGCTGTCCACTGGAAAAAAAAAAATGCAACAAAGAACAGTGAACCATTACTTTCCAAGCTCATTGCTTCAGGGACTCAATCAGGATACATCAAGTTCCTAGAAAGACCCAGAAAGAGGAGCAATGAGACCATCTGCTCCCCAGTCATCTCCAGTGTGCAAGACCTTGCCATCACAGGCAAACCTGGCCCAGAATCCCACTCATCTGTTTATTGTGATTTCTTCATCATGCTGGGATTTTTGCCCTGCCAGTGCTCTAGAAATGGCGCTTTCTGTCCCTGGGTTTTCTTCCTTTCAGGAAACTCCAATGACTCACACAGGCCCCTGCCACTGAAAGACAGGCACTGTGCTGATTGCCACAGACACAGAAAGCAGTGTCTACCTTTCCATGCCCTGCCCCTCGTGTGCTGGATGGCACCTTCCTTCCCAGCAGGGCCAGCCCAGTGGCACAGGGCCCTGCAGTTCCCTCTCTGCCACACAGCCTGGCAGTAACCCTGGCACAGTTCCCATCTGCTTGAGCATGCCAGGCAGCAGATGGGGCTGGGACAAGTCCCTCCCAGCTGTCCCTGTTTGCGTGGCAGAAACCTCTAAGGGTGGGCTGGGGGGCACAAACCAGGGCCCCTCAGAGGCTCACAGTGAGCCCTTCACAGCCCCTCCTGCCCACAGCCAAATCTCTGACCCCTAGGCTGGGACTGGCTTCCTTGGGTTCCTCCACCACCATTTCATGTCTCTGTACCCTGTGTTGCTCTACTTCAATTCTTTTGCCATTAGATAAAACAGAACACCCCATCAAATTACAAAAGAGGGCAACAGAAACAGTCAGAGGACAGAGGACCTCTCCTCTCAGGAAATGCGAAGAGAGGTGGAGTTATTCAGTTTTGTGAAGAACAGGCCCCTGGGAGACTTGATTGCCACTTTCCAAGACTTCAGAGTGGCTTTGAAGAAAGTGGGGGACATCTTTTTTAACAGGGCCAGTTACAATAGGATATGGACAAATATTTCTAAACACAAAGGGCATCTAATCAGAGTAGGTCTAAGGAAGAACTTGTTTACTCAGAGCATGGTGCAACCCTGGCACAGCGTGCCCCAAGGGCTTGTAGGTGCCCCATCCCTGCAACCATTCCGGCTCTGGTGGCAAATGGCTCTGAGCAACCTGATCTCTTTAAAGATGTCTCTGCTCATTGCAGGACACTTGCACCAGAGGACATTTACAGGGCCCTGCCAGCCCAGCCCAGTCTAGGATTCCTCACCATTTTCATTTGAAGAGCACCAAGAGTGGAGGTGAGGAGGAAGGGGGCTCATCTGCTGCCTTGGACTTGAGTGGAGGAGGAGCCCATCCCTCAGAGCCTTTTTCACCTGCAGCCCCTTCACATTTTACCTGCGGGAGCTCCTTGGCAGACCAGCATTGCGCCTCATCTCTCTGCAGGCAGCAGCTCAGGAAGTCATGCAGCAAAGCCGAGAGGAGCTTGGGCTGCTGCAGCTGTGGAATCCCTACTGTGGCTATCAGGTGTGTAGCCTGGAGAAAAAAGAGACACCAGGCTCCACCTCCTGCCTTCACATCTCTAAGGCTCTCCCAGATCCCTTTGTTTAACCTCTGTTCTTCAGTGGCAGTTTCTGCCTTGGCAGAGACCCAGAGATGACTTTCCTTTACCAACCAAAAACCCAAGCCCCGATGCAGCCACAGCTTTTCCACCATCCTGCAGATCTTGCCTTGGCAGCTGATTTCATTGCCTGACCTAGTTAGTGGGAACTACATCAGCAAAAGGAGATTTGCTTCTCTGAGGATTCATACCAGCTTGAGAGGGTTTTTGGAAGAGGGACTGTGCTATACTAACTAATTTCAAGGGATAGTACATGAAAGGCATCTCTGCAGTGCTTGTTGGTCCTTTAAGCGCACGTGCCCTAGAACAAAACTCATCGAGCTTTTTGCTTTGTTCTTGAAAACAATGGTGATTGGAAAAAAAGAAAGGAAATCCATCAGTTAATACCCAGGTAGGAAAACAAACATTTACAATCTCCTCTTCAACACTGACACATTAAGATGCCTGCACAAATGTATTGGGATGAAAATGCCTGCTTGGGCACACAGGAGCCACCTGCAGCTCTGTCTCTCAGCAGTCTGAAAATTGCAGCTTCCCATTTTTACAGCAAAAGAAAAATTGTCTAGGTCAGAAGAAGGAGAGATGCCATCCCTACAGCCACCCTCTGCTCATTTGGCTTCTCAAGTCAATGCATGAATGGTAGGCCCATTCCAGAAAGTGCCAGGAATCACTGGGAGGTTTTGGCAGGCTCTCCCCATCACCAGGCTCTGGCATGGTGACGGGCAGAATGTGCCTTGGGCTAGGAGAGAAACACGGTCACTGAGTGTTTCAACAGCACTGCACAAGAAGCAGAAGAGACTCTGTAGCCTTTACGCCCTCATGCCCAGGTTTGAGGCATGTTTCCCAGTGAGAAGAAACTGCACAGAGGGTTAGGTTCCTCTCCTAAGACCACAGTTCTAGAAACTTTTTTGGGTTTGGGTTTCCTTCCTTCATTTCTGGAAAGATAACAGTTTTAAGATGCTTTTTTCCTGTTATTAAGGCCATCTACACTGACAAAAGAACTGGAACCACTAACCCAAAGGAAAGTGTTGCCTGAGAATGGAGGTTGTTTGGGGTTTTTTTGCATGTGGTAAGGCTTGAGTTCCCCCACTGATGCACCAAAACTACAGCAGATGCTGATGTGTTGCAGGGACATTTGTAGGAGGGGACCTTGGTGGAAGTAGTTCCAGCAGATGGCAATGGGATTTTGTCCAATGGCACACAGAACTTGGAACAGGTGAGAAAGACAGTGGGATCAGTGATTATTTGCTCCTTACCTTGCCAGAACTTTTGCTCAAGTAAGGAGTTTCTTGTTCTATCATTTCAATTCCCACAATTCCCAAAGACCATATGTCCACTTTGGGGCCATATGGTTGACCTGTCAGCACTTCAGGCGCCATCCACCAAGGAGTCCCGGTTAGCGAGCACCGTTTGCTCTGCTCAGGGGTGAGCTGAGTAGAGAGGCCAAAATCAGCTGAGGAGAAAGCAAAATACTGCTTTTATTTGAATTCTATGCAATCAGGAAAGCAAGCAAAAGAATTCCCCAGTAGAAGTTTGAAAATGTGCTGTTGAATCTCCTGGCATTGGCAACTTTAAAAATCCCCCCATTTTTTACACTGCCTCCAGTAGTGGCTTTTGTTCTTTGGAAACTTTAGATTTGTAACTCCCTCCCTCTGGAAGGGACACACACAGAGCAAGGCCACTCTTGACTGCTTGTGGCTCCTTATACCTCTGTGCACATTGCAACTGTGCCCCCAGCTCGCAGGAGTGGTCCCTGCACTGCCACCAGCACCATTTTTGGGGAGCTGGCAGTCATGCCAAGCAGCCCCACACCCACATCCCTAGAATGCTGCACCTGACCAAGAATATACTGACCCAGCTTGACAGAACCGTCGGTTCTGAGAAGGATGTTGTCACTCTTCACGTCTCGATGGATCACATTGTTTGAATGAAGAAAATCCAGTCCTTGCAGGCACTGAGGGAGAAAACAGAAACAGCAGGGCAAAAATGAGTGATGTGATTTCATCACACAAGAAAGGAAACAAAGAATCTAAAAGGTTCCCTCTCCAGGAGAATGGGGAATAATGGCAGAAGAGTAATGGCCACTGAGAGGAAGAGCTTGCTGCTCCAACACTTGCAGAGCAGGACCTTTCTAAGGATAGGCATGTCAGCTTTTGAAAGAGCAACAGCACCTGCTGTTGTAGGTTGTCCCCTGCAAACCAGCCAGGATGACTCCTGCATCAGTGCATGTGCTCAGAAGCAAAGAGCATTTTGGCTGCACTCCTATCCTTTTTAGCTGAGGACTGAGAGAAATGACTCTCTCTCTTTTTTCTTTGCTGTTTGTGTTGCCTTCAAGGCGTGGCAACCTTGTTCTCAGTCCGGCACGGTGGCCCAAAGCCCAGGGTCACTCGGTCCATATGCTCCTGACACCAATGTGGTGGACAGCAAATGGCCTTTATTGAGGGGTCACAAGGGTTTTTATGGCTTGGGCAGTCAGTGTCATTTCCTTCTGTTCACGTCTGGCTGGGTGCGGCCAGGTACGGAGCAAAGGTCTGACTGCAGGGGGGCGGGGGTGTGTCCTGACTGACCGTACAGCCTGATTTCTTCCGCACGCATGTCCCTAACTCTCCACAGTTTGTTTCAAATCCTGCCACCAGCACCTTTGCTTTTACAGGCAAGGAATGCAGGGAAGACAGACTCCAGGCAAACATTTAGAGAGGCAAGGTGGAGAACAGCAAATACAAATACAAGAGACAGAGCGAGAATACAACAGCAGGAGATAAGAGTACTGGCACTGAGTACAGGGAGTGCAGGGGCACTGGCAGGCCTTTCACTTGAGATGCTTTTACTTGCCCATAGCATACCAGCAACACAGAAACAAGCTTGGCATGGGAAATCACTCCAGCTCTGAGCCCCTGTTTCCCAGACAATGCTGCCCAAGCCCTTGGAAACACAGCTGGGATTGCTGACCTCCCGACTGATGGCTGCCATCTCATCTTCAGACAGGCAGGTCTTGCTGATGATATCGCTCAGGACACCTCCATCCATGTACTCTATAACCAGCAAGAGTTCCTCGCCCAGAAGGTAGCTGAAAGTAGGAAACAAGGGTGTGGAGATAAACATGCATGGTTATGTGTTGGAGAGTTTTTCAAGAATGGCTTAAAGAAAAAGGCCATGAGACATACAATTGAGAGAAAAGTAGAAGAGAAAAGTAAAGCAGTTTCTAACAGTTCTCAGCCTTCTGATTTCTATAAACAATTAGACTCTCTTTATAAACAATAAAGTTCTCAGGCTGTCTTCCCATAACAAGTAGAACACCGTCTCTGGGAAGGCCTGCCATCCTGAGAACAGATGTAAAAGTTTTGGGAACACTGGTTTCTGTTTTAGTTTCTGGTTTCTGTTTTGGTTTCTGTTTTTAATAAACAATTGTAGGTATTCTAAAACAAAGGGAGTGGTTAGAAATTTCTCTGTTAGCCTATCATGACATTGGATTACAGAATATGCATGAAGTTCGTTAACTTTGTTATATAAGGTGATTGATTGATCAATAAAGTTGGAGTTCGATGCATTAAAGGATGGTCGTCTCCCCCTCATCCCCAACAGTTATGTTGATTTTTTGCTTCCAGGTTTCTTATTTCCAGATGCCTTTGTGACAAAGACAGAATCAAAGGAATAGATATTCCCTCTTGGCTGTGCATTTTTTACAATCTGTGCAGTCTCAAGGAGAAAGGCGCAGCTGTGAAATAGAGATGTCTTAGATGGGCAGCAAATGAAAAGTGCAGTTTAGAAACAGCCCAGATAAAAAACATGTCCGGCATGGTGTTTCTGGAAATAAGCACCTAGTCTTCCTGGCATGCATAGCAATGGCAAAGAGGGGCAACAATCCAAGGGAAATCCACTTCAGGATGCTTCATCTGCACTTAAGAAACTTTAAAAAATCAATCTCAAATAAATGTGGAGGCAGTGAACTTTGAGGCTATTGAGTTAGGAAGATACAGCCGATCCAGGTTTTGAATAATTTTGGAATAATTATCAAACTAGGTGTGCCAGGGAAGACTCATGCAGACAAGATGCACCCTCTTCTCATCCATTGGAGATGAGTAGAGAAATATGAATAAATAAAAATTAACAGCTCTACTTGCTCCACTGACCAAAGTGGATTTTTAACTTCTCATGTTTGCTTTATGTAAACACACATCCATGGGGTAAGACCATGACCTCTCACCTGTCTAAATAATTCACAAGATTGGGACTCCTATACCTCTTCATGATCCTTATTTCATTAAAGGCTAGCTCCTTCCTCCTCAGTCCTTGAAGATGTATTTTTTTTTATTGCCACCTAAAATGACATTGAAAATCAGTCACTTGAGAGGTTGGTGGCACGAGACCACAAGGCACGTGGAGGGAGTGATTTTGCAATGACACAGCTGAGCTGTGCCAAACTGCCTTGTGATTAGGCACTGCAGTAATTAGGAACTGACATTCCAACAGCCCATTTCTCTGCTCCTTTGGGAGCCAGCTACACGACACGTGGGGCCGCTGACATTTTGCCTTGACCACTTGGTAACAGCGGTGTCTCAGTTATCACCCACAAACCTCTGACCACACTCTCTGCTGCTTTGTTTGGGACTCAGAAGAAGTAATCCATGCCTTAATACTCTGCGGATACATCTTGGGCTATGGGCAGGGCTTAGGGCTTTCAGGGACACCTTGCAGATCTCTCCCTACGTGCACTTCCCAAGTGCAGCATGGCAGGTGGCTAAGGAACTACCAATAAGTTTTAGATGAATTTGCTGGCAACCAGAAATGAGAATTCAGGACTCTGAAGCTGTAGCCCCAAAGAGCAGTGAGGTGCTCGCAGGCACCACCTTTGTTTTAGCAATGGAGAGCGACTGAGCGCGTCCTTCTCTGAAAGGAACCGCTGCCCTCCGTGCCTTCCTTCCGGCAGCTGAGGAGGACAAAGTCCCAAATGTGTTTTGTGGGCTGGCACCAGTCTGTGCTTCTTGTGCCTTTTCAGCACAGCTCTGCCCAAAGCTCCAGCCACAGCTCACAGCAGAGGGGAAAGCCCTCGAGTGCAGCAGAGTCTGCAGGGGCTGTTGACATTTACCTCTCCTCCTGTGGCAGTGTCGAGTGCTCTATAAACATCTCCAAACCCCCTAGAAACAAAACAGAAGCAGAGAAAGGAGAAGCCATTTAGATCTTGCAGTGAAAGCCAGCCCACACAGAAGATCTCTGCTGGAAGTGTCAAAACCTGCGGGATGCAGGAGGGCTCTGCCAGAAGGCAGATGATGCATTTTCCTCTCAAGTGCATGGGCACTGGGCCTGTTCCTGAAGCACTGGGGTTCAACTTCTAAAGGGAGTTTAGTCTTTTTTCTTGGGTTTCATTTTCTAAACGGTGTGGTTCGTATCCTGACCACAGAGTGTTTCCTTCTTAAAACCAGGGGAAAGAATTGTTCCTGGGAACTGTTATCTCACAGCTTTGATAGGGCGTAGGTTGCTCTTTCAGGCAAGCAAGTTTCTTCTTGTCTCATTAATGGGGCAGTAGGATTTTGAGACATACAAAAACTGCTAAAGAAATTAACACAGAGCTGTCCCACTTGAGAAACAAGGAGACCTTCCAGGTCCTTTTTGTTGATGCAGGCAAGACCTCGGTAGCAAGGCATCTCTGACAATGCCTTCTGAGCCCACTCACAAATTCTGAGCAGCATTGAGAGATGGGACAATCTATCCCCAGTGTGTGAACATCTTTGCAGCTGGCCTGACTTCACGCTGGATAGACATTCCACCCCAAAAACACCTGGCCCATGGTTGTGCAGGAGTAACTTCAGTTGGACTCACCCGCTGCCAATATATTTCAGATGGATGTATTTCATCAGGGGATTTTCAGTGGGGTTCACCATTCTCCCTGAGGGAAACAAAATGCAAGATGCTGACTTTAAAGCAGAGATTCCAGCTTCCAGGAGATACAAAAGGTAGCCCCAGTGCCTGGAGCTCTGAGCCCTTTGTGGTCAGCTGGGTAACAACGAGCACAACCAGGCAGACAGCTCTGCAGCACAAGTGGCCAGCACAGAGACTGATTTGTACAGTCTTTTGAAGAGTTCTCTTGACAGGAAACAAAGCACAGGGACGTGCAATCCCAGGAGAGGAGGACATCTTCCCCACCTTTCAGCAGTTTGCCAAAGGAATGCCTTCCCATTTGTAAACCAGTGCAGCTCAAGCTGTAACCGATCCTGACGGGGCTTTCAGCATCAGGACCCTGACCTGTTTATGAGCAGGCTGAGCTCAAAGATGCCCCTCTCCCAGCTAAGGAAGGCTCCAGCCTCTGCAGTCCCTCCAGCCCTCAGGGGCAGGGCAGCGACCTCAACAAGGCTGGCAAAGCCCAAGCATGAGCACTGACAGGCACTGATGGGAAGAAGCCAGAGTGAGCCTGAGCCCCGGACAAGCTGTTGCCCCCATTCAGGAAACAACAGGATGGGCTTTGAGATCAGCCACACCGAGGCGCTGATCAGTGCCCTTTTTGTCCCAACAGGTGATGGCAGACACAGAATCCACTGGGCTCTGATCTCAGCCCCACCATGTCTCTTATCTGAGGGCACAGCACTGGCAGCTGTTACGGGCAAGAAGCAGATTCATTGGGTTGTGCAGCAGAATCACAAAGGACTTGATGTGTCCTCCTAGAGACTGATCTGAGCAGGGCTTGGGCTAATGGGTAGGATTCTAACAGTCATGGGAAAAAGTGGGAATCAGGTATGGAAAAGTGCCATGGATCTGAGGAATATACCATGGCTGGGCTGGAGGCTCTCTCCTATGTAATGCCTGCAGTACACTTTTATCTGATCACGCCACTTGGATGTGTCTCCTGGACACATCTTGATAAGCATACAACTAGAAGATTAAATAAAGGTTGTTATCAAAGTGTCTGGTTTTTCTTTGGGGGCACATGGAAAACACCTCGTGCTCTCTATTTGTCCTGTAACCTGATGTTCTTTCAAAGTAGTTCTTATTGACAAAAAGATAGCATTCTCTTATTGACAAAAAGATAGCATTCTCATGAAATTAAACTGCAGATGTACTAGTGGGAACAGTAAGAGTCATAAAAATGACATCAGTAAGACGTGGGGTAGAAGGGCTCCTTCAGGATGGAGAAAAACACAACAAAAAACCCCCACCAAAAATGAACAACACAAAAGCAATCCCACCCCACCCCCTCCAAAAAAAAAAAAAAATCCCCAACCAAAAAGACAAAACTCCAAAGCCAGTCCATTTCTGTCAAGTTCTTTTGCTCTGATGACTGGTTGGAAGTCAGGAGTCTAAGGAGAATTTAGGAAGCTAAAAATTCTGTTCAGTTTGGCCACTAGCACTCAGGACTTGCCTAGATCATTTGCTAGGTCACAGCCTTCTGCTGATCCAAGAACAATCCCTGCTTCAGCCTTTAGCAGAGAGGGAAGCTCAAGCAAACCCAAGCCAGTCCCAGGTGCCCTCAGAGGCAGCAGGAACACCCAGAGTGCTCTCGCTGCCTCAGAGCACAGCACTTCCTCTGGGGAGTCCTAAATGGCCCTGTGACACCAAACTCAGGAGGAGCATTTGTTGCAGCTCTGCTGACACCTGCACACAACACACTGTCCCTCAGACAAGAAACACCCCAGACGTACCCAGCAGCTCCAGGTACTCCTCCTCAATCTCCTGTTCCCAGGAACTGCCCGAGCTTGAGTTCCCAGGTTTAACAGAAGGGCTTCCTCGAGGTGATGCTGCTGCGGCAGCAGGTTCAGAGCCCAGGATGTGCTGGACCTGGAGCATTTCTGGTGGGCACTGTTCCTGTGCCTCACTTCTAACTTGGGGTCCTTCATTGCCAGACATTTGCTGGAAGTCTTTGCAGGCTGCCCGGTGAGATGTCAACACTTGCATCTCAAGTCAAACAGAACAAAGCAGTCAGACACTACAGCTTGTCCCTATCAGCCAGGAGTCATCGACTGTGAGAAAAGGCAAAGAACAGATTGACAGGGGATACAACAGCTTGTTTCAATCCTCCATCTGGGCCACCAAGTTCCACTGTAAAAACACCTCAAGAAAAAAGGAGAGCAGGAACAGGCCAGCAGGAATCAATTTGGATGACTGGTGGCCAAAAAGCCAAAGGACAAGTTTCACTGTCCAGGGCAGCAGCTGAGATTCAGCACACCAGGAAATGTCCTTCAGAGTGACTGTGATACACACACTAGAGCAGGATGGCACTCAGAGGCATCACCCCACTCCCTGCTGCTCTGCACTGGAAAGGCAAGAAGGGCAGAAACCACCAGATTGGTGACTGCAGTGACTGCATCCCTCTTTCACTCATTTGGTTTTGCAGAGACTGATGGAAGTGATTAAGTTTCTCTCTGATGATTTTCATTTCTTCCTCCAGCTGCTTATGCCTTGCCTTGATCATACTGTGAGCTATCTGAAGCTCTGCATCCAGCTGTTCCTTCATGTTCTCTAATAAACAAAAGACAGGACATTTCATGAGTGGAGTGGATGCCACTCTTTCATTCACCTAGTTTTGTTGATCGCCCCTCTGCTGATGGAGATTCTCCTCTTGAATTCTTCCATGTCTTCCTTGTTCTTTCTCTTCACTGCCATGATGTCACTCTGAGCTTCGGGCAGCTCTGCTTGTGGCTCTGCCTTGATGTCCTGTACACACAGAAGCAGAGCAAGTAACTGGGAGCTGCCATCAGGCTCAGCTTTTTTCCTCTTGCAGCCTCAAAATCACATTTATTCAGCCATTTCTTTCTGCCTACTTCCCCACATCTGCCTCCATTGCAAACCTCCTGTCCCAGGGCTGATCTGTGCAGTTTGCAAGGCTCTGTCCTTCCAGTGCCTGTGGGACTCCTGGCCTCCTCAGTCCCAGGAGCTCTGGTTTATGCCCCTCTTCCTGCCCTTCCCTCTATCCCCTGGCCAGTCAGGCTTACCTGGCCATTCTCCTGTGGCTCTTCCACCTGCTGCCTGAGCTGCTCTTCCTGCTCTCAGGCAGGGAACAGCTCTCCCTGAGTCTGGCATGGCATCTTAGATAAGGCAGTGTGCTCCTGCTCTTTCTCTAGAAGCACCTGCACAGAAAGCAAGAGAAGATGGGTTTCCACTTCCCATACGCCCTTTGTGGGCCAAGACTCAAAGACTGCTGGGCTCACACGTTCCCAAAGCACTGTGCTGCTGCTCTGCTGGGTCGTTCTCTGCTCGAGGGGAGGCACAGATTCCAAAGTGACCCTGGCCTTACAGTCAGGGGCCATCTGGGACTGAAGCTCCAGCAGCCTCTCAGGCAGCTGACAGGGAAGGGGTGGCATTTCTCAAGGGTCTGGTGAGAGCCTCCCTCTGCTTCTGCCATGTCCTGTTTGTCTTTCAGTAGTGACTGACACCCCGCCCTGTCCCACAGCTCCATCCTGGCTCTGCAGGTGGCTTCCTGGGTGAGCTCAGCCCTTGTGAGAGACACTTCTGGAGTTCACATTCTCTTCAGGCCTGCACCAGCATTCCCCCTTCCTGACATCTACACTCTTGTTAGAAAACCGGGTCATTCAGGAGATGAGGATGCATGCAAAGATCTCTGATGGAAGTCAGAGAACCTCAATGGCCACCTCAGTATATGCAGGAGGACCAAGGTGTTTCTTCTCCCTTTTTTGTCAACTGAGAATTCTGAGCAGCAGTAACAGAGTTTCTCATAAGGCCCCAATAACGAATGCACTTACACAGCCCTGGGGATGCCAGTGAAGGAAACCATGTGTCATGTATGGCATGTATGAGCAAAGTCACCAGACCCCAGCTACAGCATGGGATACTTCCACTCCCTTAGAACATGCAAAAATTTAAAGGATAAAAAGAAGGCTTCAGGGCACAAGAAGCTGGAGGAGGAAAACAGCACTGAGGGGAAAAAACAGCCATCTCTGGAGGGGGAAACATCTCTGCGTGCTCAGGATCAGTCAATGGAACTTGTCTCTACTCCTCTCCTGAAGGGATGCCTTTAGGTGAGCTTTGCATCTTCCACTGCTTTGGAGCAGAGCCTGGAAGATTCAAATAGATAGATAGACAGATCTCACTTTTATAATCTCTCTTTACTGTACTGTGGTATTTATATTCTTTGAATGAAGAGAGATATAATTCTCTCTCCTAGGTTTTTTTTAAGGGAAGGTAGTGAGAAAATCATAGAAGGAGAGAAAACAATTATTATCTCTACTTGCTGTTCTTGTTTTTTAGTACATGAAGAATGTGTTATAGTGATTGTTTATTGAAAGTGATTTGTTAATTGGATTTTAGTGCTGGTTGTTTAGCTTGATTAGCTAATTCGATAAAAGCTGTGTCGTGACTGTCTGGAGACAGTCACGAGTTTTTCTTTAGTAGCTTTTTAGTAAAGTATCTCTTTAGTATAGTTTTAATATAGTGCTAGTGTAATATAACATAGCTTAAGAAAGCATTTGTTTAACACACTGCAACATTTAACCTTCTAAATTATAGAGTGAAAGCACATTTTTCGCCACGTGGGGGTCACCCTGAATCAATTCTGTCCTTTCTGTCGCTACACACATCAGCACTCGGTAGCAGTGCTCCGATCAGCAGCCATCCTGAACTTGCTCTCCTGTTGCTTCAGTAACCCACACTCTTGGGGAATCTGGAGCATGTGGGTCCTTATGGAATGCAACCAGACCCAGAGCATTGCACTGGGAACTGCACTCTTTGTGCATCTGTGCTCGGGCAAGTTCTTCTCTTGCCCTTGACCACACTGATGGTGCTAAAGTGGCTGGAATCAGAAATGCAGCCCAGCCCCTCCCAGCTCCTCTAATCTCCGAGGGCCAGCTGGAATGCAAGGGCATTGATTTCCTGCTCAATTCCCAAACACAACACACACTGATTCCCTGGGCTGCCAAAAGATACAGGAGCCGTTAACTTGAAAATGATGGGCAAGCCCTACTGGCTGGTCTGGCACCAGAACAGCTTGATCTGCACCAACATCCCTGCCCCAAACTATGTGTTCTTGTGCAAAAATACTGCATTATCCAGAACTGCCTCCTTGAAAACTAAAATTCTAGCAGAATTTCTGCCAGTGCTGGAAAAGGGCAGGAAAGATTGAGAAAAAGCTCCCTTGCTCCCTGGAGAAGGAGAAATTACACAAGGCTTCTCCTTCTAGCAAACAAACAAACAAATAAACAAAATATGAAAGTGTTACCTACTCCAGTGTCTAAAGCACTTGGATGCAGTGAAGGGATGTTTGGCAGGGAAGCAGCCCTTGTGCTGAGCATTGGCTTTATGGATCTAAGGCAGGGATCTATGGAAGTCTGCCTGAAGGTCCCTCACGAGCCCCCATTGTCCAGGCTAAAGCTCCCTCAGCACCTCCTCACTGGCCTTGTGCTGCACCCCCTTGCCCAGCTCCCCTGTCCTGCTGTGCACTCGCTGCAGCCCCTCCATGACTCTCTGCTTCCCAGGGCCCACAGCTGCACACAGCACTCCAGCTGTGGCCGCAGCGCTGCCCAGCACAGGGCCACGCTCACTGCCTTGCTCCTGCTGCCCCACTGCTGCTGGCACAGCCACCGTGCCCTTGGCCTTCTTGGCCCCCTGGCCCCACGCTGCCTCATCTTCAGCTGCTCAAGGCCGCCAGCCCTGCGTCTTTTTGGCCCACGCAGCTCCCCAGCCACAAAGTTGCCCAATGCTCTTCAGATCCAGCAGGCACCATTGCAAGATGGCCTTCCTGTTCTACCACCTAATGCTCTAAGTAGATATCATAAAGTTGGATAGGAATAGGATTCTAAGTCACTCTGTTTAAATTAAAATGATCTAATTCAACTGTACAGGAAATTGCTCTTAATTAAATTTTCCCTATCTGCTGTCTGCAAGCTTCATTCTCTTTTCAAAACTAGGTTTTTAGTTCTTCAAACTCTGAGAAGGAAATTTAAAAATATCTATCTCTGCCGTTAATTTTTTTGTTACAGGCATGAATATGGCCTTTCTTTTGGCCTTCCTAGCTGGCCCTGTACAGTCTATTGCTACTGGCCAAGCTCACATCTTCCTCTACAATTCCTAAGCACCAGGAACATGAAATGTTCCTTTCTCACTCACCTCAGGATCTTCAGCACTGCTGAATACACGCTTCAGTTGTTCTGTAGTGAGAAGGGAAAATGAACCAGATGCTCTCATAAAATTGCCTGGGCTGCTGAATCCCACAGAACAAGTAAACCCAAACAGAGATGATTTCCTGTTTCACAACATCCCTCCAGGAGACACATTTCATTCACACAGCCAGCAAGAAGTCAGGACAATCTTCTTGCTTGCGCCTACACTTCGGCCTGTTTAGCCAGTAATTGAATACAAATATGATCAAGAAAATGCAAAGTGTTTTTCTTTAACACTCAATGCTCCTGTTCTACCAAACACATAAGACAGCTTCTGAAATTTTCTCCTTCGGGTACTCTTTTATTTATCACTCAGTGTCATGCACTAATTCTGATTAACTTGCAGGAAACAATTGCCCAGAAAAGCTTCCCCACAATCCCCCTGCAGGTGGTGCAGTTCTATTGTGGAAGAGCAAAGCAGCACTTCCATTCAAAGGGAACAACTATTTTAGCACTCAGTAAATGGTCAAATTAGTCAAATCCTTTCATGACAAAATTTAAAAAGAAAGAAGCTTTCTCTGAATTCTGGGAACAACTGCAGAGTTTCTGGAAGGCCTAAAAGAAGGTCTGCCAGTCTACATTTTCAAAGGTGTCTTGCTTGTCCCAGCAAACTGAGGAAATGACAGACTCTCCCACCACAGACTTTCCCGTGGAGGGAACGGAAGCCCTGCAGGTTCCCTTGCAAATGCTGCCCCTGTGGCTACAGACACCCCCTTTTTAGCTGAACCTCTTGACATGAACTTCACCAAACCAGTGGCGTGGCCTCCTAATGCTCTTTCTCTTTCAAAATCAGAAACTCAGCCACCAGCAGGAAGACATACAAAAGCCAGGTTAGGATACACCCTAACCTAAGCAGAAGGGAAAACTCTACTTACGAACAAAGTGTGTAACGTAATACGCGGAAAAACAAACACCATAAGCAGCAAAAGCTGCTGTGGCCAGATGGTGGATCATATTCCCAGAGCTGTGCCAGTCTTCTCCAACACTAGAAAAACAAATGGCCTGTCAGAGTGCAACTACCCACTGACCAATGCTCCAACCAGGAGGGTTCTCCTGATGTGAGCATGGCCTAGGGCTGCTCTGACACTCAGGCCTTCCGTGCACCAAGGCAACCTTCTGATGTCACCACGACGATGAGGCAACCATGCCATGACATCACAAAGCAAAGTATGACAAAGAAAAGCATCACAAAGCATGTTAGTCTGTGAATTTATGCAAAGCAATAACCAACCTTCCCTATAGCAAACACAAAAGAGCCTGGGAAGTTCTTCTCTGACACAAAGCAGCACAATTTCCCCTCATGGGTAAAACCCTGTTGTTCAGGGGATCCAAGAGGAACTCCAAGAGTGCCCCAAGCACCTACAGCCTGTACCTCAACTCAGCACTCAGATGGGACACAAGCAAAGGAAACCAGGCCAAGAAAATGGCCCACAGCATTGCACATGTGAGAAATGACTCTCACTTTTAACATTTTAAAGGTTTAGTAAACCTTAACAAAGGACCGAATAAGGAAAAATTGCAGCATTGGGAGTCTCTGTGACTAGCAGCCACGTGCTCATCTACCAAAAGGATGCTCTGCCTTTTATACCCTCAGCCCCTCTAAAAGTTTTGTCAGTCAACTCTTTCTCTGCTGTCCATTGGTGGAGATTACTTTCTTGCATCCTGACTGGAGGTCAGGTGTTGTTACACCCTGCCTGCTGGTCACAAGCCAGCCCTCCCCAAATGCCCTGACTACCAAGGCTGTTACAAGGGGGACGGGAAAGAGCACTATGGGAGGATATATTACAATACCATCACGACATATTTGAACATGCACATAACATCTACTTCTTAATTGTCAGAGCCAACCATTGCATTACTTGTCTAGAACACACAGAACCAGGAGAGAAGCCACTGTTGGCATCACAGCTGAAATGCTTCCTAACAAATCTCCCCACATATTTGCACCTTTATTGGACATGCCCAGGGCTCCGGTGCATGTACATCTCTGCCTTTCTTCCCCTTTGGCAGCAGTCGAACTGGCAGCATCTGCCCACCAGCAGCAGTTGCTCCAAGCTGGGAACGCCACTGGCAGTGCTGATTTCCAGAGGCTTCTGTGTGCCAGGGGAAGCCAAGGCAGGAGCAGTCTGAACGGTGCTGGCACTGCTGCTGCTCTGTGCCAGAGAGCCCCGGCTGGGCAGGGCACGGTGCCCACTGCACTGTGGGCTCCTTCTCCTGCCACAGCTGGGCACACCTGGCAACAAGGCATGACAACCTGTGGGCAAGCCAAGGGGTTTCTGGGGCTGCACTGCTCTGCACACACCCAGGACACCTTCAGCACAGAATTTTAACCCTCAAACAGGTAAACCAAAGGGAAACAGCTGGACAAGATTTCATTTCAACCATTCTTTATGCTTCAATAGAAATGACCAAAATGAAAGTTACCAAGCAGGGCCGATCCACACTGCCAGCTCAGTGTGAGAAAAGAGGCATTACTTTATTTCAGTGCTGGATTTGTGAGGAATCACTTCCCTGAAACATGCACACCCACGTGTTAGTATCCATGGAACTAAGACATTACTTTCATTACTTTTATTCATTACTTTGCTCAAACTCAAAGGCTAAATATTCTCCCAAATATTTGACATGTTTAAATCACTTCCCCAAAATTACTGACATTTAGAGTAGGGGTCTCTTGAGGGTCTCTGGTGGTCATGTGGTGAACATCCCGTTCCTCAAATTCTCCTCCCATGGTTAAGAGCCTTCTTCTCCTTGAATGCATTGCAGCTACCTCCTCAGTAGGCCCACTGTCTTTATTCTCAAGGCTAAGACATCCACTTGCACACATTAACCACTGGTGTGAGGGAAGGTACGACTAAGCACTGCCTGTTAAAGCTTAACAGATTCACAATTTGTTGCACGTCAACACTTCCCCAACATCTCTCGTTCCTTCTCTGGGAATCAAACACAAGCATTTTGTGATCACTGAGCCCAAGGCCGCCTCCAACCCTCCTGTCACCCAGCAGCCCTTCTCTCCTCACAAACAGCAGGCCCAGCAGTGCCTTCTCTCACTGGCTCAGTCACCAGCTGTGTCAGGAGTTCTCTGTCACACACTCCAGGACCATCCTGGACTGTTTGCTCTCCACTGCACTCTGTTGCCAGCAGACATCCCCACCCTGTTCCATGCCCCTTGCAGAACCCTGCACCTGCTGTCCATGGGCACCTGGCAAGGGGAGGCACTCACGGCAGAGATGCACCAGCTGCACTGGGCAGGAACCAAAACCCTCTGGCGACACAGCTGCTGGCCTGTGTCTGGCACAGCTCTGCACGCCCCACTCCTCATGGGCTTTGGGCTGGAAATGCAATTGCACTTTCTGCCTCATGGAGAAATACCAGGGCTGCAAAAACAATGGCCAGCAGGCCACCTCCCAAAGGCACTGCAGCATGGAGTTGAGAGGGAAGAAGACCCTTCCCCAATTCCTAACCATACCAAACCCACCATAATTGGGACTTTTAATCTTCTAAATGTAGAGTTGATTCACGGGGTGACAAGGGAATCTTCCAATGGAGTTGAAGTTTGGTAGAGTTTTTTTTCTGAGTCCTACTCAGACTGTTGATTTGAAAATTTATTTGAAAATATATTTTAAAAGGCTGTGCAGTCATATGGTTTTGTTCTAATACCAAAATGGCTAGATGAAATGTACTGGCATTTTAATTACATCCAAACTGATTAGTCTGTAAAAGCTTTCCTGCAGAATAGCCACTAAACAAGAAATGAAAATCTGTGGACTATTGACTTAGCAAATTTCTACTAAACTTATCAGACAATGAGGCATTTTTAGGTAGATCATAGAGCAAATTAATTCCTATGGATAACTTGATTTGGATAAACCTGTTGATTTCAAATGAAAACTGCCTGCACGTACTAAGTGGAAATCTGAATACTCACTTCTATGAGCTCAGAATTATTAGATAGTCATTGTTCACCATATTAACAAAAATTAACTTTCTGGCTGTTTTTTTTTTTACTTACAGCCAGCTCTTAAACACTCTTTGTAACATCAAAAAGAGAGTTTGTAGCAATGTGAACCATGGGTTGGTGGAGCATTGCAGAAGGCTCCTATGCCAGGACTAAACGTTCACATTTACCATGGCATCACTTCTTGCCTTTAATTGCAAGCTACAGCTCAGTTCCTGCAGTATAGATTCACACTTGTAGTCTGTATTTGCAGCTGGGTCTTACTTTCCTGTCCAGAAAAAAATCATGCTTGGATCTCAAATCAAAATAAAACGAGGAGAGAGTCAGATTCTGGATAGGTATAGCAAGAACTAAGAGATTTTTTTGCAAATATGTTGAAAAGTTGTTTGTCCATGCTGCAAAAACGGCAGATTAAAGACTTGCACTCTAACTTGCAAGCTGAGGTTTGCCTGTTCTTTCTGGACTGATTTCTTGAGGCCAGACACTGAACCTAATCAGTAAGAAAATCAAAACCACAGGAGTAGTTTGGAGAATATTGAAAATTATTCTGTCATGATGCTTTTTGCCTAAAAGTTCTGGCCATCATCCGACTGGAGTAATTAGAGGAGATCGAAGCCATCATACTGTGCCTGTGTGCACAATTCCTTCCCAGGAGTAATCCACGAAGCAACGCTGACAAATCCACACCAGCAGCTGTTGCCACACAGTCATGAAGCAGAGAATATGTATTTCTGCTACACTTGGACAGCTGAAGATACCTCTGCTGAGCTAATTTTAGTGACTGCTCACCACAGATGAGACCTTGTGGTCAGTCTCCAACAAGTCAGGACAGTTAATATTCTGCCTAAATGAAGTAAGTCTAGCAATATATAGACCATGGAGCCTGAGGAAAGCCAGAAGCTGTGGGAGATTTAATTTGTTTCCGTATCTTTCTTTTAACTAATTTATTACAATCAATTTTTTAAAGAATGGAAACTTTTGGCATATCATTGGCTGGAAGGTTGGTCAATCTTCCATTCATGACTCCTCTGAAAGCATCACCCCAGTGTTTTTATCAGTAGCTCTTCCATCATCATGGCTCACACAGCATTTCCTGCAGCTCTTCCTGGAGTCAGGGAAAGGCACCAGGAGAAGGGGGAGAAAGCTGTGTTCAGAGACTGTGTCAGCTGAAGAGACATTTGTTTCCTCTGATTTGACTGAATGGCTGCAGGAACCTTGCTGGCACTGCTGGCGGGGTGGCCTTTTGCAGGGCTGGGCAGAGTTTGGGGCCCAGGATCCCTCCTCTTGGTGGGACACCAGGGTGAGCAGCCCCTGTCCCAGGCAGGAGCAGAGGTTCTGTGGCTCTGCCCTGGGCACAGGGACCTGCCACTGCCATGAGCTCCTGCCGCGGCTCCTCTGGGGCAGCTCCTGCTCTGCAGTGATGATGGGCGCAGCTGGGGGTGGCTGCAATGGAGGTGGCTTCCAGTGGGCTCTGTTGGTCTGCCACACTGGAGCCAGCAGAGCTTCTGGAAGGAGTCTCCTCTTGTGAGCTGCTGGAGCTGGAGCTGGCACTGGCCACAGAGCTGCTGTGTTCATCCCTGACAGGACCAGAGCACAGCAGCCCCTGGGCCTCCTTGCTGCACGATGGCAGTGAGGAGGCCATGGACCAGAGGTTCAGTATGTGTGACTCAGTTTCCTGATAAACTGTGCTAAGAAAACCCTGCATCCCTCCTGCCAGATCTAGGACACTCCAAGAAATCTGTTGGCACATTGGGAACTCAGAATTGTTTGCATTTTAAACAATTGTCTTATGAGTGCTTTTGATTGTTTTTGTCATTTTGTGTTGATTCAGTCAATCCTTCAGAGGTTTCCTTATAAAACATGGGAAATTGTGGAGACCCTGGAGGGGCATTCCCTGGTCTAGGGAGACACAAGAAGCTTCCCTCAAAAAGCTGTTAGACCTCATTGGCTCCTTCCCCTGTTTCTATGTCTGTTCCTGTGCTCCTGAGCCACACCTTCCCTATTCCCTGATTGGCCCCCTTATCTTTGTACTGCCCTGAGATGAGGGTCAGCCCCCAGGCCCCTGTGGAGACAAAGTGAGACCCTCTGTGTGTGGGTGCTGGGACCTGAACATCTCCCTGCACAGCTGAATAAAACATCTGTGGAGATTATGCAAAGGCCCTTTTTGCTTCTTTACCCTGGGCTATGCTAGCAGCAATTCAGACTGCTCCAGAGGAGAAGCTGCAGTACTGGCACCAAGATTTGGGCAACTTGACCATAGGCACAGAGGGCGTGCAGGATGCTGCTCTATGAATTCCTTAACCAGCCATCTCTGGTGCTGGCATATTCCCTCCAGCTTCTGGTGCAGCCAGGACCACCTTTGGTCCAGTAGATGACATTGTTATTTGAAAAATTCGGCCCACACTTTGGGCAGGAGGCCATCCACAGGCTCTGGTCCTGCAGCCCCCTGCTCAGCTGGGGACAGTGTTCCCTGTGGGGAAGATGGAGCAGCCCTCACAGGGTCTGGGAGGCTGTTTTCAGCAAGGTGGCCAGGCTCTCTCCCTGCTGGACTCTAGCAATTGTTTGGGGGAGCTGATGGCACACTGTATGTAGTCCTGTTCACCCTACTCAGAAAACCTGACAGCTTCTATCATTCTTCTGCAGAGTGGGCACGCTGGATTTCTCTTTGTCCACTGCAGGATGCAGCCCAGGCAGAACTGGTGGTGACAGGGCAGAGAAAAATTCACATCCTTCTTAGTGACCTGGCAGATGGGGCAGCTCCATTCTGTCCCCATGGCCATGTCTGTCTGTCCCAGCAGCAGGGAAGAGCTGAGGACCATGAGCTGCTCTCATCAGCAATCTTGCTTGGCCAGAGCCCAAGCTCCAGAGAGAGTGGTCCAGGCTCTGTCAGTGCCCAAATAGAAGCAGAAAGGGATGTTGTATCACAATCCATTCCTTGGTGAAGGAGGTCCATAGCAGCCTCAAGAGGCACCTCAGACACTCAACAGTCAAGGCAGTAACATATGGACAGGACACAGATGGCAGTTCATGGCTGGGAGAGCATTCGTAGACATATCCAAGGACAAATTTCCCAGGAACTCTCCACAGCTCTGGGATCTACCCATCAGCTCTGTCAGAAGCTTCAGCAGAACAACCAAAGTCCTAAAAAGCAGCTTCCAGACGCTTTTCCTTCCATCCTGCCTGAGTAGTCGGTTGCTTGCTGCAAAACACTCTTTCTCTCCTGTTCCCCAATGCCCTGTGGACACTTGCGGCCAAAATAAAAAGCACCTGGCCCTCTGTGTGGTGTGATAATGTAGTTTTTATATTTCCATGCTGGGATGAAAGAAAGCTGTGCTGTGAGTCAGGAGAGGCCAGGACCCACTTGACCTTCCTGCAGGCTGAGGTGGTTCCAGCAGACATCCTGCTGCATTTTTGGGGAATGTGTGAGGGGGAGTGGAGGGGGTGACAGAGAGGCCGAGATCATAGATTGGAAACTCAGCTCTAGAGAGCCAGTGTAGGCTCTCCCTGCTGAATGCCTGCTGGGGCTGACAAAGAAGGAAAATGCCCTAATAACAGCCCGGTGGCACTGTGCCTCAGGGACAGGTACAGGGAGGTGACAAGAAACAGCAGCATGGCCCAGTCTCTCAGCTCCTAGGAAGCAGTGGCAGAGGGGCCTCATGTGCCAGAGATTTCAGAAAGGCTGTCATCTCAAATGGCCACTCTGAAACCCCTCTCTTTGCCTCTTGGGTTTGTGAATGCTTTTGACAGCCACAGCATCCTGGGGCAACGCGTTCCACGATTTCATTAAGCACTCCTTGAAAAGCACCTCCCATTGTTCAGCTGAGCTGCCAGCCTGGTCATTTCAGAGGGTGCTGCCTTGGTGGAGAGAAAAATCAATCTTCTGCCTTTCAGAGAGCTGAAGGAGAAGGGACTCTTCACCATCCAACACCTGGCTGGGTCCCATTCAGAGGTCCTGCTTTGCAGACTTGGTGAGGTTTTCTTGGCAGTTACCAGCGAGGTGAGAACATTATTCTGAATTGTCCCCCATACTTCATACACAGTGTGTAGAGTAGGTGTGTGCTTGTTCATCTCCATGTGAGCTCAGGGTCTGCCTTCATTTCTGGTTTAGACCTGAGATTTCTAACGTCTGTCAGCTATCTGTAGGATCTGTGGGCACATGCAGCTGTATTTATTGGCAGGTTGGGTATCTGACACTCATCTTTGAGTGTGGTGCCTTTATAATGCAATGTGCAAATGCAGAAACTGAGACACTAATCATGTTATTTGCCAGTCCCAGTCTCTGCCCAAGCTGTAATTGAACACTGCAAATTATTCTGTAGACCTGAGCCTGTGTTTTCTGTTTCCGGGCTGAGTGCTTCAACTGCTGGTGTTGCTTTTTGGAACAGGAGCACCTGACTCTTTTACCTTTATGACTTTTGCCTTCATGATTTGAAAGCAGCTCTTGCTTTAATTTTCTAGTAAAAGGGACTAAAATCAAAGCTGTGGACATTTTAGAAGGGTTAAGTAGAACACTTAATGAAATTTTTATTTTAGGCCTGCAGTAAGCAGGTCTGAAGCCAGAAATTGGTGCCAGAGTAAGTGCCTTTCTGTGCTTGTGCTCTCCTGCTCTTCCTGTACTTTTATGTTTTTCTGGAAACAACAGAGTGGGATGTGTTGTCCTTTCCTGGGACTTCTGTTGAAGGCAACTGGTTTTCTTTCCAAGGTGATTCCTATGTTTCCCCTCATGGCTTCCCCAGGTGACCAACGTCTGTTCCAAGGTGTCCTACTCTGCCATTGTCACTCTGGGAGAGCTCTTTGTGACCTTGAAGAAGGACATGGACTCTGAGGTGGATGAGGTTGCTCGGGTCCTTCTCCAGATGGTGTCCAACTCCCCAGAATTTGTTCAGAAAGCAGCCAGTCAGAGCCTGGGGATCATGGTGGAGAATGTGACTCCTGCACGAGCAATGACTGCTCTCATGGACATGGGAGTCAAGCAGGTTCTTCTTCTTTTAGTGATGTTCTTCACCTTTGTGTGTGTGGGAGGGAGAAGGGATGAGACAGAGAATGAGAATGGTGGGAGGGAAGGGTCCTGTATCCTGCATCTTCTGTGAACTCAGTGACTTGATTCTCTGACCAACCTCACTTCTTCCCTCTTGTCACCTATTTCTGCCCTCCTGCAGCCTATTAGTTCTCAGAATCACAGAATTGTAGAATATGGGGAGTGTGATGGGCCCATCAGGACCATCGAGTCCAGCTCCTGACCTTGCCCAGAGCAGCCCAAGGGTCACACCACGTGCCTGAGATTGTTGTCCAAATGCTCCTTCAACCCTGTCAGGCTTGGTGCTGTGACCACTGCAGGTGTCTGAAGGTGCAGGGAGAGCCCAGGCTCCTTCCCCCAGCAAGGACAGGGAGGAGGCTCTGGCCAAGGCCGGTGCTGCTGCTGCTCCTTGTCCCTGTGCCCAGGGTTTGCTCTCTCCTCCCCAGCAGCCGCCACGCCCCGGTGCGCGAGTGTGCGGCCCAACTCCTCCTGTCCCTGATGGAGAGAATTGGAGTCACCCAGCTCGCAGGCACACCCAGGGCTGAGAGGCTGCCACACGTGGCAGGGAAGCTTGCTCAGGACTGTCACAAGGACACAAGGTAATGATCTTCATTTCACCTCCCAAAACAGGAAAACCATTTTGTGTCTGGCTATAAAGGTGAAACCACACAAGAGTGGAAACCAAAGGGAATATGAAGTTATCTCACAGTGTGAATAAGGGTCATAGAATCATGGAATATGCTGAGTTGGAAGGGACCCATCAGGGTCATCGAGTCCATCTCCTGGCCATGTGCAGGACACCCCAAGAGTCACTCCATGTGCTTGAGAGCATTGTCCAAACTCTTCTTGAGCTCTGTCAGCCTTGGCACTGTGACCACTGCTCTGGGCTGCCTGGGCAAACGGCTGTACTGGGAAACCTGAGGTTGGCCAGCAAAAAAGGAGCATTGCCAACTTTTTCCTGTGCCTTGAAGGATTCTTTACTGAGATCAAAAGAGCTCAGATCAGCCAGTCCAACAGTTTTGTTGGTCCTTAGGTGCACAACACAAAGCCTAATGTTCATCGCTGAAGGATCCCAAACATCAATTTCTCATTAACTTCAGACTTTCCTAGAAATATTTCAGGGGTCTTTAGCCAACATATTCAGTCTTTCTAAACTTGTTCTGAAGATTTCTAGAACGCTGTTATCTGTGGCTCAGTGAGCTCCACATTTTTTCTTGAAGAAAACTGTGGTTTCCTAGTGGCAAAATCAACCCAAACCACCAAAATCCCTTTCCTTTGGTGATTAAATTCCCATGAATAGCTGCCAAGAACACCAGAGCCAGTAGCTGCCCCTGTGCATACACATAGTATAGAACAATCAATAGGATGCATGAGGTGTTTTGTCCTGGCTTCCCTGCCAGTTAAAGAAAGGCAAATTATTGTGCAATGGCAGCAAGACACTGCTAATAGGCTCTGACAACAAAGCAGATATGTTTTGCTTGTTTCCTGGGATCCTTTGATGCCACAGAAGCACACCCCCAGTTTCAGAGTGAAATGGTGTTTTTCTGTTGCCCCACATTCTCCTCTTGCCTTTTGTGTTCAGCTGACAGCACTGTGCAGTGTCAAGTGAGGTAAATCTCCCTCTTTGCTGAGTAGGTCATGCCTTCTTGTGCAAGGATTGCACCTGATGAGTTTAAGGTATCAGCCTCTTCTGTTAACACTCTTCCTTTGTTTGTTCACTTTTCTTTTGTTTCCTTCCTTCCTTCCTTCCTTCCTTCCTTCCTGCCTGCCTGCCTTCCTGCCTTCCTTCCTTAGGCATTATGGACAGGAGATGGTGAAGATGTTGCTCAATCATCAACAATTTAAAATGCTTTTGGAACAATCTCTTTCCCCCCCATGACCTGGAAGATATCCTGACAAGAATTAAGAAGAAAGTAAGTGCTGGCAGGAGAAATGTCTCCTTTGTGCAAGTATTGCCACTGCTAATATGAGATCAAACATACCCAATCTGTCTTTAGCTCATTCCTCTTCTGCTGAACCATTTTGCTCCTGGGAATGAGCTCTTAATCCTCAGCCTGTTCATCTGCAGACCACAAAGGAACTGATATTATTAGGGAAAAAGTGAGGTTTCGAATATTTTCAATATCAGTCACAAAGAGGAAAGGGAAAGAGGAGAAAATGGGTTTACATTTAAGCGTAAGCCCCCACCATGCTCTCCCTACTCTGCCCCCTGTAAAGCAATTAAGTCAGAATTGTGCTTCTGAAGATAACAGAGTCTTTGCAAAGGACACTGGCAGTAGTGGTGCCAAGAAAATTCCCAAATGTACAAAAGATGCCCTAGTCAATACTAGTTACTACAATGACTGTATGTCTTTTGGGAATATTGCCCTTCTGTCCAGCCATGTGGAGCTGGAAGAAGCTTGGTGAATTCAGCAGCATCCAGTGGAAAATCCTTTGTTTGTTTGAGGGGGGGGGGGGATTTTATATTTTTTATTGACGATACAAAAGGGAGCCTGCCTTTGTGCAGGCACAGGGAGAGTGAGTGTTGAACCAAATGGACTTCCAACACAATGGGCCAACCCCCAAAGAGTCCAGTTTGTTCTGCTGCTTCCTTCACAAACACCCGTTGCCTGCCAGTTTGCATTATTCCCATTTATGCTCAAGACTAAGGAATTTGGGATTTTAGACTGCTGCTCAGTCTGGCAGCACCCGTAACCTGCCTTGGGCTATTGAAAACAAAGAGTTGGCATCACTGAATCTCTGGTCTGTTTCCATTTGTAAGTTAGGAAATGTTTCCCCAAGCCTTGGTAGCAGTGATCCTGGTTCTAACTTGTGTTTTCAACAGGGAATTTCCTGGTTTATACTCTAAAGATTGATGGGGTTTCTCTGTGTCCTTGTAGGGGATGGAAAACCAGAAGGCTGAAGGCCCATCAGTCAAGGAGCCGGTGAAGGAGAGGAACGATGGCTCAAAGGAGCCCCAGGCCACATCGTCTTCTAGCAAACAGTACTGAGCACTTTTGTCAGATGTGACAAAGCACATGACAAGCTTTACATGTCTCTTCCTCAGGAAAAACTGTCTGGCAGAGATGACCAATGCCACAGATTGTTTCCTTTCCCTACAAATGCTCCAGGATAAAAAATGTCTACTTGTGCATTGTGCTGAACACAACTTCTCTGGAGGGATTTCCACAAAAATGGAGAGACAAACAGACACCCATTGGTTGCAGCTCAGACAATCCAGTGCAGTGGCAAGGGCAGTGTTGTGGAGGCTGGGAGAGGGCCAAGTTTCTGCTGCCTGATTTGGGACAAGTAAATTCAAACAGGGCTTATTTTTCATCTGAGTGGAGACTTTTTTAGATGGGTGTTTTGATGAGAAATCTCAGTCTGGAAGCAAGATGCCATTCCACAAAGATGCAGTTCTCATCCGTGTGGTTTGGCCTGGCTGAATCAGGGTTTTCTTACCCTCAAACAGTATGAAGTTTGAGTAGTAAGTAGCAAGGCAATTCCTGAACAACTTCAGTCAACAGGTGTCTCAATGTGGACTTTTTGTCTTGATATTCCTGTCCTTCATGTAATTTGCTTGATGGACAGCATGTTTGGTTTATTGCCCCCTGTGCTGCAATCAGCATTTAAGACAGGAATTGCTCCTTGCTGTCTCTTCATGGCAGTTGCAGAGCCACTTGTACCTGTTCTCCTCTGATAGCAGAGGGGATTTATTTAGCTCTGTCCTGCTCAGCAGTGGCAGGAAAGTGACCACATGCCTCAATAGCATGGCTAACATTCTCCTGTGCTCATGGAAGAGACAGGTTGATCCAGGAGAATTGTTCCCAGTGGGTTTGTTAAGCTGTGGATCTGGTCTCTAGGGAAGCAAATGAAATGTGAGCGTAATTCTGGGATGTCTGGCTTCTGTTTTTATCTCTGTTACTGATTTTCTGAATCCTTCAAATATGGCCCTGTTCATCTCTTCAGATGCATCTGAGCTACTTTTCCAGATTGTCATGCCTGGTTGCAGAGACACATCTCCAGAGTGATGAGTTTCCTTATTCTAAGACACACACATCCCTTATGAGGAGGCATTTAAACTTGGCAGTAGTGTCTCTCTTTCTCCACAAAGCAATGTGACCTGTGTGCCCTGGCAGCCATCTGAAGATAGATCAGATGCATCTCATCCTTGGTTTGCCTGTGTGAGCAGTGGTGAGAATGTCACTTGCAGATTGTCTCCTGTAATGATTGTCATGAGGTCCACGTTGTTCTTCAGAGCCTCATGACTTTCCAGCTTAAAATGACATAATTAGGAAAGCTGCTCAAGATGTTTTGCTCACATTTAAGTGAAGATATTGTCTGTGGCTGCAGCTCTCTCCATAGAGAGCAGCAGGCACAACTTTCCCAGGCATTGTCCTGGGGAAGGCTGTGAGAAGATCAGAGAAAAGAATGAGAAACAATTCTTATCTTCACTTGCTGCTCTTGTTGTTGTGAACATGTGGAATGTGTTACGGACATTTGTTTACCAAAGGGTGATTTCTTCAATGGCCACTGGTGATGGTGTTTTGGATTCAATTGACCAGTCTGGTCTCTCTGTATCAGATTGTCTGTAAGGGCGATGAGTTTCTGTATGGTATAGTATAGTATAGTATAGTATAGTATAGTATAGTACAGTATAGCATAGTATAATAAAGTGATTGATCAGCCTTCTGGAATCATGGAGTCAATGCTAATTATTTCCACTATGGGGATGCCATGCCACGATAATTATCACCACCAGGTCCTCATTTGGTTTTATTTTCCAGGGTGAAATCTCCCTCTGATGGACACCTCCTACCCAGTGCAAAAGCCCAGGTCACATCACCTCCAGCTGTGGAAGAAACGGAGCTGCTCCAGAAGCTTTACCATCTCCTGGAAGCCAAGGGGTTTCAGACAAGGATGGAAGGAGTGGAACTTCTCCTAGACCTGTGCAAAACCAGCCCCCAGCTCATCTCCACTAACATTGCCCAAGTACGTAGGGTATCTTCGCTGCTCCTTTCCTTTAGCTCCTTTCCTAAGCCTGTAGCAGCAAAGTTAATTCAATGTGTCTTGGCACTCCATCCTGGCTGTTTGTCACACGCTGGTCCCTCTTACCCAGACAAATGTAATTCAGGTCCAGGCTTCAGGACAAGTTATTTCAGTCCAGCTGTATTTGTCTGGCGGGTGCCTGTTGATGCTGTTCATCAGATGATGGCAGAATTTTCTGCTGGTGTAACTGCTGCTCTCTCCTACTCCCAGTTGGGTTAAGTGAAGGGAATCCAGGCCCTGAAAGCATGGAAATTGTTCTCTAGACCAAAAATGGGTTTGCATAGGGAAGAGAAGTGTCAGGCTGGGTTGGTTAAACCCAGTTGTTTTTTTTAAAGAATACTTCTATATACTCCATCTTGTCTAACACAGGCACAGCTCTGGCTACTCATTTCCACCCTTGTTCCTATTCCTCTTGGTAAAGACAGTGCTCACCCTTCTTGGGAGTCTTTTTTTCTCTTTGGAAAAGGAGGAAAACAGCTAAGTACTCATCTCTGCCTTCTCCTCCCAGTAGCTGCTTTTTCCCCTTTTCCAGAGAAAGGTGCCTGATAATGTGGCTGTCAAGGGACTGAACCTGCTCTAATGAGAGCTGTACAGCACCTTACATTTTAGAAGTCCACCTGTTACTTACAGAAATGGTCTGGATCCTGGAAGAGTTGATCAGCACCCTGCACTTCTCCAGACATTGCCTCTGAGACAAACAAAAGAAAACTTAGATCTCCTCCGGATATAGTTTTGGCAAAATCATAATTGCCCTCAGTACTTAAGGCAACTGTATAGAAAACTGGGCATTGTAAACATCTTCTTCCATTCAAAGCAAAGGTACTCTTTAGCATTAATAAATGGAATTGATTTAATGATATATAGATGGAGAGAAATATCATAGGAACTATTCTGTCTCCAGCCAAACCTCCTAAAACAGAGGAAAATCTTTCAACCAGCATGAGGTTGCACCACCATTCCAGTGAGTGGCCCACAGGAAAACAGTGAAATTGTGCAATCGAGTGCTGACCTGACAGAAAGGATCACTTTCATCTTTGACATTGCTGACTGCTACAGCCACTCTTCAAACAAGGACATTTGAATCCAGCTTTCACGTTGCTTGTTCTCTTCACAGATTTTTGATTATTTTGTCCTGAGAATATCTGACAGCCACAAGAAAGTGAAGCAGAGGGCACTGGACGTGCTGGCTGAAATCACAGGAGCCCTGAAAGATGCCTTGAACCCGGTGATCATTGCTTTGATGGAAGAAATAACAAAGAACCTGAACTCGAAGGATCCCAGGGTTTGTGGGGCAGCTGTGAAAGCACTGGAAGAACCCATTGCTCATTTGGGTAAGGCTGAGCCCTGGCAGGGACTCTCCTCAGCTTCGTCTCTGTCTCTCCTGCACAAGAGAGCGCTGAGTGCCTTGACAGCTGCTCTTGTCTGTGGAACACTCCAGCTGACACCCACCAGAGGCTGTGCAGGTGCAGTCCTTATGCACCATCCCCAACAGGCTGGAATGGGATCAGCATTTCCCAACAGTCCCAGGAGCCCTTGGCTCTGTGCTGCTTGTCTGAAGAGCAAGTCCTGGGCTGCAGCTCTGCTACAGTTCAGAGGCAAAGGGGGTTTGGAGTTTTCTTGGGCCCCGTCTGACTTCCCAAATGAACAGCTTTGCTGTTGGCATGAAGGGACACTGACCCATCAGAGCTTCTGCAGGGCAGCCACCTGGAAGGCTCTACATTAGAGGCATTAGCTGCCTATTTTCCACTTTTCTTCATTGTCTTCTATTTTCAAAGGGGAACTGATGATTCACCAAGTTCATTTCTTTAAAAGAAACAGGTATAAACCCAGCTGTCAGTGATGCCTTGTTCCACATGTTGTTTTGCATGAGGCAAGATGGCCACAGCAATTAACTGCATAGGCAAGGGCTGCTCTAAATTCCTTTGCCACACAGATTTATGTCAGCTCTGAGAATGCTGCACTGGGGAAATATGCCTGAAAAAAGGAGTGTTGAAGAGGCAGGTCTTCAAGAGGAGTTTCCACTTTCTCCTCCCCAGCTGCTCTGTGAACTCAGGAACTGCCTGACTCAGTGCTTTTCTGTGACCCAAGTATGAGGCTCTTCCTTTTTGCTCTGGGATGCAAAACCTTTTCACTGCTTCCATGTTACTGAACTCTCAGGGTCCCTGATGTGAAAAGTTTTAACACAGCTCCTGGTACAGCAGACAACTTTGGATTTACAACTGTGAGAGGAGAGCTTTTCTTTTGGAATTTAAAACCCTGCCAACCAGGCTAGAAGGAAAGAAGAAAAGGATTCAAAAATCCACAGAAATGTACTTTATTTTATAAAATGGGGTTTGCCCTGCCCTTCCCCTCCCCACTGTCCTTTCTCCTATGACCTGAGAAACGTGAGCAGAAACATGTGTTTCCCTTGTAGATAAAGTGTCACTGCTGAAAGAGTTCAGCTACCAATGGAATCACCTGAGTGTCCAAGCCCTGCTGGATGTCACCAAGCGTATCACAGGTATGGCCTCCCCTTCTGAGTCAAGAGCTCTTCCCAGGGAGCATTTACAGTGAATGCCTGTGAGCAGACAGCAGAGCAGCTCCTCCAAACCAGGAGGTGCTGAGCTTGTCCCTGCTGCCCCAGAGCCAAGGCAGGTGGGTTTGGCAGGTTTTCCCTGGCTGCTGCAGATCTGGGCAGCATCTGAGATGGGGGCAGCGCTCGGCCTGGGGCTGAGCTCTCACTGGGGCATCTCAGAACCACCTCCAGCAAAGGGAGGGCTAAAAATGCCCCAGCTGGCTTCTCTCTGGGAAGCTCAGGGACATCTGTGGTCTTTGAGGGGAAATGGTGGCCAGTGCTGTTTCAGGGCATCAGTTTGTTTTGTCCTCACAGAATTCTTGTTTTTCTCTTGGAAAGTTTTAAGGCTGAACCGTGCAGAGCCTGGGGGTCACAGCTTAGGTCAGAACTCAACAGAGGTATCAGAGGCACGGGTTTAGTGCAAGGCACCTCTGGGGCACAGGGACAGAAGCAGAGTGCTGAGGCTCCCTGCCTGTGCTGTCACAGTGGCCTTGGACTGAGCCTTTTAGGATGTGCAAACAGTGTCTGCCTGTGTCAGCGCTGTCCAAAATGCTACAAATGCAGCTGATAATTGATTCCGCAGAGGAGCTTGCTGTGTCAGCAATAGCCAAGGAATGGAAAAAGGATAATCTCAATATATAGCAGAGAAGATGACTGATAGCCTTGCTTTAACTGGGGCTAAATCCACTGCTAATTATGCCAACATCTTTGAATGCAACGTTTAATACACTTTGTGTCTTCATTAGGAATCTCAAAAGGGCATGTTCAGCAATTGGGAATGTCAAAGGTCCTTTAAAGAGCATTTGAATAAAGTATATCTCCAGCAATAGGGAGTTTAGTTTAGCAGTTCTTTTTATCTCTTTTTCAAATAAAGGAATTAACCATAAATTAGGACTACTTTAGAAAAAGCACATGTTCTCTCTGAGATTTAGCAGGACCGGACAGCTGTTCCTCACATTCAGTAGTCACTGATGTCTTTAATTATATTTAAACTCAAATAAATTCCCATTTTAAAATGGGTACCATAACCCTTTCCTGCTTAGCAGAATTGGTTTTTGGTACTTGCAGGAGCTCTTTCAATGTTGATGACTGCTGATGGATTAACAGCATAGAGAAAATGAAGTCTCTTCCACCACAGAATATTAAATGGCTGCAAGATAACATTTTGTCTGATCAGAAAATAAGAATGGTCTCCAGAGCATTTCAGGTTTTTTTCTCTCAGCCAAATCTGCCATGCAAGAAGCCTGTTGGTAGTAAATATTTGTCTGTGTTTGATATAGTTCAGTTCAGAAAATGGGCAGAGAGATTTCAGAGACAATGTGAGAAAACACTGGTGTTTTGGTTACATTTCAGTCCCCTGTGTAGCATTTTTCTTTCTCTATGCCCCTATTTCAGTGTACATTATAAGAAAAAATGCCATTACCATTGGAAGGGGAAATGGCATTAAAATGTGGAGATGCTCAAATCCCACAGCACTGGGGTCTGGGTAATTCTCTCAGACACCCTGAGGTTTGAAACAGCTCTTTGTAGGAAGCCCCAAAAGCATTCTGCCAAAGACACCAGCTGGTCACTGATGTTTCTCATCCAGCTGCCAGGCAGCAGCCATCTCTGGTGGGATGGAGTTTTGAGGTGTGCTCTAACCCTGCCCTTTGCTGTGTGCCACTGAGCACAGGGAAGAGCCAGAATAGACTGGCACTTGACATCAAAGTTACAAAAATGGAATCATCCCTTTTATTAGAAATCTCTCCATTTCCTCTCTATGGTGCATTTCCAAATCTTCAGTGTGGGTTTAGACAACTTCTTAATGGAAATCAAAGGCAATTGGACATTTCATTCATTGTTCATGCAGAAAGAGATTGTGAAATAATTTAGTAAAGGTAGGAAGTCTGCCACAGGGCCAAGGCTCTGGTTGGAGCAATTCGTGCTGAGGGGGTTGGTGGTTCTGTTTCCAGGATGCTCAGCTGCTTTGCCCGTTTCTGGACCAAGGGGCTCTGGGTGCTATTTTGCTGCTCTTGGCCAGAGAGGCTGGCAAGGAGCAGAAGCAGAGGTAGATCCTTGTTTGCAGTGAGGCTGGTGGGTAAGGAGCTGTGTCTCTGTCCCGGCAGTGCTTGTGCAGGGGGTTCATGCCAGGAGCCCTGAAGTCGTCCAGTGTGACGCCCTGCCCGTGCTCTGGTCCTGCCTGGAGAACAAGGCGCTGCCTGTGCGGAGCGCCAACATCCGCACCGTGGCCACCAAGCTCGCCTCTGCCCTCTGCAAGGTGATGGGCACCCAGCTGAAGAAATGTGCTGCCAGCAAGCCTCCACATGTGCGGGAAAACCTCTCCAAAATGCTGGGCTGGTGAAGGCGAGATGTTCTCCAGAAAGCTGAGGAAGTGCTGAGTTAGACACCTCTGGATTTGCCTTTTAAGCTGTGCCAAAAATGATGAAATCCTAAGGAAGGGTGTGCATCTGCCCCTGCTCTCTCCATTGCCCTTCCTAGTCATGGCATGGGGGGCCTGGAGCAGCTCCAGATGGAGGACAGGGTGAAGGCAATCATGGCTCAGACTCACACAGAGGTGAGGGGGGAGCTGGGCCAATCCCTGCTGGGAGGAAGGGTCTTGTGGCAGCCCAGAGAGGCTGTGCACATTGCCAGGGAACAGCTGTGCCCTGCATGTGCCCCTGCAAGGAGCTGTGCTGCTGCCAGTGCCCCTGGAGCTGTAGGGCTGCTGAGCTGTGGGGCAGGCAGAGGAGCAGGAGGGTGCAAGTGCAGCTGAGCCGTTCCTGGGGAGCACAGGGCTCTTGGCTCCCTGCTGTCCCAGGGCAGCCCAGAGGCCAGGCTGTGCCTGTGCCAGCTCTGGGCAAGTGGCTCAGGGTTTTGCCCTGGCCTGCCTCAGTGTCTGCCAGCAGGAGCATGTTTCCCTGTGCAGCTGTTTGGACATTTCCAGGAAATGTGTCCCAGGAAATATGGAGCTTCAGATGCTTTAGGTTTGTATGGTGGCCTCTGTTAAACTTGGTGTCTCCATTTTGCAGTTCTGGCTGGTTACAGTCTTACCAAGAAGTTTTCTCTGGACACTTCCAATGTTCCCTCACCCACAAAGTCCTCACCTCCCATCCAGAAGAGCTCTCTTTCCTCCAAGCTCAGGAAGAAGCTGCCGCCTGTATGGAGAGTGTTTGAAGAACAGGATTGATGCATTAGGCTTGATAGTTACAGATGTACATATGTTCTGATCCTTAGATGTAGTTTTGAATTAATGTATTTTGATTCTGTCTTTAAGTTTTGATGACATAGTTTTAATTCTACATATTGTATTTTGATGATGAAAAAAAAAGTAAATTTAAAAAAAAATTAAATAAACCAAGAGGAGAATGTGAGACCAGGACCTGCTAGCCTAGAGATTATGGGAGTGCAGCTCACTGAATGTTCCAGTGTCTCACCACATCCTTTCCTCATTGGGCCTCTCCTCTTCCTCTTTGGCCATGTTTTCTTTGTATCATTTGTGCTGCTCTTTGTTACTTGGAATAACAACGGGGCCACACATTGACCTCTTTGGGGGACAATGGATCCAAAAGATCCTGTCTAGTCAAAGGTTTTCTACCTAGGTGTGTTCTGTGCTCACCAAAGGCCTGAGCAAAGAAACCAAGAGAAGTGTGCCCAAATCCCAAAGCTTTGCTCCTTTGCAATCTCCCACAGATCTGGCTCACAGGTGTCCTCAATCACAATTCCATAGGTAAGAAGAGGTCATGTATTTCACTGGGAAAAGATGCACGGCTTTGGGAAAGTCACCTGTATGTATATTTACCCAGGACAGCAGTGCATCTGTGTTGTTTGCACCTTGTTTGCAGAAGGATGAGTGCAATGGGAGGCCAATAACAAGTGACAAGGGTTCCTCAAATCTGCACTGCAGCCTGGGTGCCATTCAGCCCAGAGCTAGGGGATCATTTGTTCCCATGGACCAGTGCTTGCCAGTGGAATGAATTCCTGCACAGCTGGAAGAAGCAATTCAGGATTCAGCTCCAGCTGTTGGTGGGCTGCATGATCATTGACAATGCTGCCCTTCCAGAAATTATTCTGCAGTTTCCTTTCATAGTCATTTGAATCTTTTAAACTTCACATTTCAATTTGCTTTGCCTTAGGGAAAAACACTTCTGGGCCCAGTGCAAACTGTAACCTTTTGACAGCAAAGTCCTCATGGTTGCCAGCTTCTGATGTTACACAATGTCACCTGGCTGCATGTGTTTGCTTAGCTCTGGGTCTAGTCCCAGCCTAGTAAAGCCCAGGCAGGGTGGCACATTGCAGGGAAAACTGGTCCATGAGCTTATGGGGTTGCCATCAGCAGCAGAGTGAATGTGCCCTTTGGGGACTTCTCTGGAGACAAAATTAGGGACCTACTCCATGCCACAATATTCTCTTAGATCTTTCTAAAATATCCTAGAAAAGGCTGTGAAACTTCACATCTCCTTGCACAGCCAGTGTTTGAAGAGGGGCATTTTTGTCCCTTCTCAAAGTCATTGATCTTGCACACCAGAAACATGAACATCCACCAACAGGAATGATGCATGGTCCTGCTGCTGCTGCAGAAGACTGGGCAGTGCACACCTGGGTGTTACCAATATGAGCACTTATTTAGCATTTCATGCTCCTTCAAGCTGTCCAGATCCCAGGGCTTTTTGTTTCAAAGCAGCCACTGCACCATCTCTGGGGAAGAACAGGAAATGGGAAACAGCAACTGCCAGCCTTGCAGGGGTGTGGGGGAAAACCTGAAGTGTCTGCATCAAAAGATGAATGGGAAGAATGTAATTGCCAAAGCAAACGCTTCATTAGGATAGCAAGAGCAGTTCTTTACTGCATGCTTGCATGAAGATCATTTGGGATCTCCTTTTTGTGTCTCATGCAGAAAAGGAGCTCTTAATAATACCACACTACTTAAACCAGATTGGGATGTAGCTCTGTAGTGGTTCACAATGAAGCCCCAAAACGGATAGCCTTCAAGAAATAATGAGTTAAAACATGGAATGTGAAACATTTGAAGAAAGCTTAGCACTTAGGAAACATATAGGGCAATAAATCAGTTAAGGCATGGAGCACCGTGACAGGAAAGAGAGATAGGGATAGGGGAACTGATGGGCTAAGCATGTTCGGAGCCAACAAAGTCAAACTAACCCTAATAGCCTTGCCAAGCCATGGGACCAGGCCAAGTACACATGAATTGGCCATATTAGGATAGGAGTTCAAAAGTTTAAGGAGGAAGACTCATCAGGTGACCCCTGCCCACGATGAAGGCAACCAGAACGACCACCGAAATGATCCTCAAAAGAGATGTCTCTGCCCACGCTCCGCCTATACCACGCCTCTCATGAATATGTATGCAAAAACGTGATTATGCATGTGATATGATGTAACTTCATAATCAAAACTGTATAAAAGGCTTACTTCGGTTACGAGATACTCAGAAATCCCTTTGTGATTTCTCCGACGCGTTGCAATAAAATACCTCCTGTATATGCTGACTTAAATTGAGTCTCTTAGGCAGTTATTCTCGCCTTTTGGGGCAAAATTCGGCATCAACAATGAAGCAGACTGCCTGCGCTGTCACTGCCAGCCCTGCTGAGCCTGCGAGGGACTGTAGTGTATCCCATGCCTGTTTTGCCTCCAAGCAAAGCTTGGTTTTCCTTATTAGTGTGGAGTAAATACGAGAGTAATGAAATGGACAATTAAACTGGCCACTTTGGAGGATATGCTCATGCTTTCGCATGTCAGTCCTGTACCTCATGCTCCCAAGGCTTGTTATTAATCATAAAGTATTTTAACAAAAAAACCTTGGCTCTCATGTTACATCTGAATAAAATTGCACAAGATCATCAAGAATTCTGCTGTCAGGAACAAGACAAGAGCCTTCCGACACTCATTTGGAGCTGTCCTGGATTGCTGCAGCCCTTTGTGAAAAGATGCTGCAGACAGAGTGTTTGCAGTTGGTTTGGGCCTTTATGAAAGATCTGTGGAGCAGTGTGCAGGGCTCTCCTGGCAGGAAACTGTTTGTCCAAGCCCAGGGACACAGTGCCGGCAGGAGCGGAGTGGCCCCGCTCCCAGCCCGAGAGTCTGTGAGCTGAGCCACGCTGGGGAGAAAAGGCAGCGAGGGGCTCCAGCCCAGCTGCTTCACTGCCCTGCCCGCTCCATGGAGCTCTGCCATGGGAGAAAGCCGACGCCGGACGAGCCCCCGAGCTTCCATCAGCTGCTGGAACTGCTCTGTGACAGCTCCTGTTCTTCCGAGAGAGACCCCAGTGCCTTCTTGTAACGCATGTCATGGGGGGATTCTGTTTGGTAATAAACTGTTGGGGGTTTTCCACTTTCATCTATCAGTAATAATTTCCTATTGCTGGAAAGGTGTTGTTGGAACACTTTAGAGGAGACGATTTATTGCACAATATCCTGTTTGAAGTTGTCTCAAACTGTGTGAGACAGATGGCTTCACATAGGAGCATCCCCAAGGCTGCTGAGGGGAAGGCACAGAGGAAGACAAACCCAGTATTTCTGAGGGAAACTCCTTGACACCAACCCAACCTGAGTTGTCAAACAGCAGACCTGATATTTCGAGACATGGGCCAAAGGGGAAACGTTTCAGTGTGTTTGGTCCAGGCTGGGTTATGCTCGAGGCAAAGGTGTGTCAGTGTGTTGGATAATACTCTTTTCTTGACCTAGAGATGGGGAAACTGAGAGGTGTTTTAATAACTTTTATTCCATTTTCACTCTCATGAGAAGGGTGAGACAATACAGATCTTATAATTCACGCCATCACAATCAGAAGCCAACTATTTCCTAATTATAATACATTATAAGCGTTTCTTGGTCTATCAGCCTTTTGCCATGCCAGGTTGTAGATGCCCTAAAGCCAATTATTTAAAACTACCCCTCGTGGGTCCCACTACAATGCATCTTTCATAGCTCTGTTTTTCCAAAATCTTATTTGCAAGGCCATCTTTTGGAAATTTTTTCCAGCTTCATTTCTCTCTCAACAATATCTGTCCTATTCCATGGCATTTTTAAGTTAGCATTTCTTGTCTCAAGGTTTATATACAGATGCATACTCTGTGGTCCTTCTACTAGGCCCTAAAAGCTTTCTACAAATCCATTTCCCACATCAGTGCACTTGGCTCCTTCTCTCCTCATTGTGCCTGGCAAGCACAGGAGCCCAGAGCTCCTGCAGAACCCGTCATAGCACTCAGTGGGAGCAAACTTGTGTCCAGTCCTCGCCTGGAGCTGTGGTGCCCGGCATTCCACCACATTGCAATGAAGAACTGTTCCTGCTCTTTCAGAAGGAGCTAAGGAGGTTTGGCCTTCAGATCAATTGTCTGCAGGCTCCCGCAGTGCCTGGTGCTGCTCCCTTGCCAGAGGCACCCCAGGCCAGGGGGGCACATCTGGGCTGCTGTGTGTGGCTCTGGGGCTCCCTGTTCTGGGCAGTGAGGAGGAGCTGCAGAGGCTCTGCAGGACTGACAGGATGGGCTTTGGGACTGGCAGGAGAAGCTGAGGGACCTGGGCTGCTGGAGCTCCTGAAGAGGAGGCCCAGGGCTCCTCCTGCAACTGCTCCAAGGGTGGTTCCGGAGAATCCCAGAATCAGCAAGGGTGGAAGAGGCCATGGAGATCATCAAGTCCACCCTGTGCCCTGACACTGCCTTGTCTCCCCTGAGCCTCCTCTTCTCCAGGATAAACAACCCCAGCTCCCTCAGCCACTCCTCACAGGACTTGTGCTCCAGACCCCTCCCCAGCCTTGTCGCCCTTCTCTGGACATGCTCCAGCCCCTCCATGTCCTTCCTAAATTGGGGGGCCCAGAACTGCAAGCAGCACTCGAGGTGCTGCGCAAGCAGTGCTGAGCACAGGAGAAGAATCCCTGCTCTGCTCCTGCTGGCCACACCATTCCTGATCCAGGCCAGGAGCCATTGGCCTCCTTGGCCAGCTGGGCACACTGCTGCCTCATGTCCAGCCTGCTGTCCATCAGTCCCTGCAGGTCCCTTTCTGCCTGGCTGCTGTCCATCCCCTCTGGCACCTTGTTGAGGGAGGGAGGCAGGGAGGGAATGGGTCCAGATCCAATCCTTCCTGAAATGTGGTGTTTGCTGACACTGCCAGTTCCCACATCTTGGTATTTCCATATTCTGGCACAGCCCAAGTGCAGCAATTTTCTGGCAAAGAAAGCCAAAACCAAGCAAATACCTGGTACCTACAGCAACCCGATCTCATGTTTGCTGACACTGCCAGTACCCAGATCCGGAATTTTTCAGATGCCTGCACAGCATAATTCCAGCAATTTGCTGGCACAGAAAATTAGCATCAGGAAATTTCTCAGTGCCAGCACATTCCCCACCCAGATCTGGTGTGCGCTGGCACTGTCAGTGCCCACATCTGGCAATTTCCCTCTTCTGGCACCACCCATGTCCAGCAATTTGCTGGCAAAGAAAGCTAAAACCTGGCAATTTCTGCTTGCCAGCACCACCCAATCTGGAGTTTGCTGGCAGCAGGACCCCAGGAAAGAAGGAAGGAAAGAAGGAAAGAAAAGAGGAAGGCATCCAGATCCAGTCCTTCCTGGAGCCTGGAGCCTGAAATGGGCTGTTTGCTGGCACTGCCAGTGCCCAGATCTGGAAAGTTCCCTATTCTGGCACAGCCAAAGTGCAGCAATTTGCTGGCACAGAAATCCAAAACCTGTGGCAGCTTCCTGCTACTGGGTCGGGCACCACCCACATCTTGTGTTTCATGTAACCAGAACCCAGATTTGGAAATTTCCCGGTGCCAGCAGAGCCCAAATCTGGCAGATTTCTGTTGCCGGCAATGACGTCACCCAGATATGGTGTTTGCTGGCAGTGCCAGTGCCCAGATCTGAAAACTTCCCGGTGCTGGCACAGTCCAAGTCCAGTGATTTGCTGGCACAGAAAGCCAAAGTTTGGAAATCTGCAGGTTCTGGCACCAGCACTATCCAGATCTTGTGTTTGCTGGGACCACCAGTGCCCAGATTTGGAAATTTCCCAATGCCTTCACAGCCCAGGTCTAGCAATTTGGTTTTAGCTAGCTTAGGCAGAGAAGTCTGTGACTTTCCTTTTTCTTGGAACTGTTTAAACCTGCTCTGGACTGAAAACCCAGAAAAACACCAGCAGCTCACACCGGTGGCCCACCGAGTTCTGGGACGCTGCATTCCAGCTCCAGAGGGACTTAGAAGAGACCGAGTGAGCCAACTACAAACCACAAAAAGGACTTTCTGAATTTGCCATCTCTTCAGCACTGTCCAAGGTTTTATTTAATATTATTCATTTTCCATGCTTGTGAATACTTTACTTGTTTAATAAACTGAGGTTTTTTTCACTTTTCTCCAGGGAAGTCTTTTCCTGAACTAGTAGGTGTAGGGGCTGCTTGAACTTGCTTTCTAGATGAACCCCTTTTGGAGGTTTCCTCCCAAAATTTGCCCTAAGCCAGCACTAACAGTCATCATGAAAATTGCACCAGTGATATAATTTCCTGGTGGCAAATCTTGTGACAGAAGCTTGACCTCGTTCTCCATGAGAGATTCTTGGGAAGAGCAGAAAGGAGAAGATTCCTGGAAAACTGAAACAGCTTTCCAGAAGTGAAATGAAAATGAAAGAAACAATCCAAGATATTTCCCTCTATTTGTTTCTATGCTCTCCTTTTCCATGTGGCATCCCAGTAATTCCAGATGCACCTCACCTCTAGGATCAATGACTTAGTGATTTTTAGACACTCTAAAATACCATGAACCACACACAGTTTTCCTTCCCCTGTTTTTACTGGAAAGCAACACTGGATATGTAAGTGCAGTGCTGGGGTCAGGTAGGAATCCTACCCCAAGGGAAGGTGGCCCGACAGTGTTTGACCCTCAGCAAGGACAATGCACAGCAGCGAGAGAGGGGATCGCTGTGCCAGTGTGCAGGAGTCAGGGCTCTGCATCTGGGCTCAAGGCTGCAAAGTTCCCGTGTTCGGGCAGACGGAGGGGCTGTCCCCGGGGCGCGCGGGGCTCGAACGTGGGGCTCGTGGGGCGAGCGGGCAATGGACACGGGAACGAACGGCCTCGGTGCTTCAGTTGCACCGGCGGCAGCGGCGGCAGCAGCAGCGGCAGCGGCAGCAGCAGCAGCAGCAGCAGCGGTAGCAGCGGCAGCGGCAGCGACAAAACAGATAATTTAGAATGCTCTTTCTCTTTTTCTTTTTGTTTTTCTTCCTGTCTCTCTTTTTCTTTTTTTTTCTCTTCCTTTCCCGCTGTCGGGCACCCTTCTCTCGGGGTCCCTTGCCCGGCGTCCCTCTCCTCTCCCCACCTCCCTCTCCCCTGCCAGGCCGGGCCATGCCCCTGGCTCGCCCCCGGCCCCGGGCGGGGCTGTCCCGTGCCCGGCCCCGGCCGTCCCGCCGCGGTCTCGCCTCCGCCCGGCTCTGGCCGTACTGGCGGTGGCGCTGCCGGGCAGGCATCAGTGGCTGGTGCGGGGGCGGCATCGCCGCCCTTTGCCTCCGCCTGGCCCAAGCCCGGCCCCGGCCCCGGCCCCGGCCCCGGCTCCTCCCGGGGCCCGCGGAGGACACAGGCGGCGCGGCCGCTCCCGCCGCCTCCGCTGCGGCTTCCCCGGCCCGAGCTCCGCCGCTCGGCAGCGCGGCCGCCAGCCCCCAGCCTCCTGTGCCGCGTTCCCGGAAGCGAACGCCTGGGCATGGCCGGCCCGGGGCGGGTGAGGGGCGCTCGGGGGCCGTTGCTGGCCCCGGGCCGAGGGCTGACCACCGCGTCCCGCCCGCAGGGAAGGCGCAGGAGGCCCTCCAGGAGCGGCACCGGCTGGGCTCGCTGCTGGGGCGCGCTCTAGGCACAGACATGGAGCAGAGAGCCCCGAGAGTGCCCAAGCTGGCCTGGGTGGAGCAGGAGAAGGAAGAAGGCCCTGGAGCTGCCCCAGCACAGGACATGGAAGAGGTGGTGCTGTTCCAACCACCGCAGGAGGGTGAGTGGCTGAGCTGGGCTGCAGGGCTGGAGGCTGCAACCAGCTTGGCCCCATGCCATGCCATGCCATGCCATGCCATGCCATGCCATGCCATGCCATCCCATCCCATCCCATCCCATCCCATCCCATCCCATCCCCTGGGGAAATGCCCATGGACAGGATGGAAGAGGGGCCGGGCAGACACCCCGCAGGGGCCGTGCTCCCTCCCCCTGGAGCATCCCGGAGCTCTCCCTGCCTGGGGAGCACAGGGCTGGGCTGTGTTCTCCGGCCTCTCCCGCAGCCCCTCAGCTCTGGCTGCGCTCGCTCTTTGCCAGATGCAGCCCTGGAGCGCACACAAGAGCAGGAGTCCAGCCGTGGCCGCTTCCGAAGAACAGTGCAGGTACCTGCAGCCACCCCCACCTGGGCTGGGCCTGCTGTCCCTGCTCAGTCCAGCCCCGTGTGTGCAGCACTCCATGCAACATCCCCGGCTTCTTGCCCTTCTCCTACAGCTCGTTTGTGACTTCATCAGGAGCATTTGGCAGGAAGAGACCAGCACCATGGGCACTGGGCTCAGAGCACACTCAGAGCTCCTCAGTCATGAGACCAGTGCCGCCCTGCTGGATTTGCTGCTGGAGAAGGGTGTTGCCAGGCCAGAACAAGTAAGCAGCTGGGGCCAGGTTTCAATTTCCCCATGAGTCCCGTGGCTTCCCCAACCACGCCTGCTGGTCCCTGGGAGCCTTTGAGGCCATGGCAGTGCGCTGGCAAGGGAAGGACTTCTCTGAGGACCCTGGGGACATTGCTCCCCCTGGCAGCTTTCCAAGTCTCCCCGTGCCTTCTCCAGGTGCCCGCCATGGTGAGGTACATTCACCGCTGGCTCATGGCCAATGATTCTGCCGAGCACAGGCTGGACAAGGCCCTGCTGGATCTCACTGAAGCAAAGCCAAATGACGCAGTCATGACGCTCCTGCGTGTGGCCCCGTCCTGTGACAGGTATGGGGCCCACCTGCCCGGAGGGCTCAGGCCTCCCCAGCCCATCACCCTGTACCACCTGTCCCAGGTGTCTCACCAACAGAGTTCCATGGCCCTCTGGCTGCTGCCTTTCCCAGCCCTGGCACGTCAGCCCCCAAGCCTGCTGCCATACTCCCTTGCCGCCCCTCAGGGCTCTGTCCCCACAGGCCTGGGCTGCCTGGGTGCTGCTGGCCAGGGCCAGTGGGCAGAGGCAGAGCCGGCGGTCAGCCCGGGCCCCTAGGGATGCCCAGGCCACGGTGCCGTGTCTGAGACCCCCCGTGAGACAGAGCTCTAACCCTACAGAGCTGCCATCACCATGTGGAAGACCATCATGGGCTCGCCCAGGACTGCAGAGCCGGCGCTGCTAATACTCCTGGATGTCCTGGGGAGCTGGCCAGAGTGCAGCATGTGCACCTCCGATGGGGACAGAATGGGTGTCTTTGCCCTGGCTGTGAGTTTCTGCAACTGGCCTTTGCTGGCCCCAAGGCCGCCTCTCCAGCAGCTCTCCATCCTCCTTCCCCCACTGCATCTCCCTGCCTCAGGCGCTGGCCTGAAACCTGGCCCAGGGGCAGCTTCAGGCCCACCAGACCCCGTGCTCCCCCTGCCATGGTCTCTCCTGGCCTCTCCCTGACACACTCAGGCCCTGCTACACGGACACCTCAGCACTGAGCGCTGTCTCGGGGGGCTTTGTCCTTTGCAGGCAACCGTGGTGATGTGGAAGATCCTCGAGGAGCCCCCTGTCCTACCTGTAGTAGAGCCATATTTCCCCCACCTCTTTGTGCATCTGCTCTTCCAAGTGCTCTTCAGCACTCTGGATATGCCAGAGAAGCTGGATACCTTCTGGAAGCAATGCCAGGAACAGCACGGCCTTGCCACCAGCCCCAACAGGTGCTCCATCCCATTCCTTCTGTCCCTGCCACGTCCCTGGGCAGGAGCCAGTGCTCCCAGCATGACCTGGGCTTTGCTGTGCACACAGGTTTGCAGTGCAGACCCTGAAGTCCCTGCTCTGCTGAATGCAGCACGAGGATGTGGTGTTGGCAATGGAACGCAGGTGTAGCTGGGACACGCTGCTGTGTGCTGACACCCACCACTATGCCGTGGGTCTGCTGGCCAGGTGAGACCCCCTTCTCCCCACTGCCTTTTGACATGTGTGCTCTGTGCCCAGGGAGCTCCACACAGTCCCCCAAGGTCGTGGGCCAGAGGGCCTTGTCACTGAGGGATGGCCAAGTGGATTGGAAAAGGCTGGGAGAGGGGGGTACCCACAGGGAGCCACCTCCCAAATAGCCCAGGGCCCCTTGCAGGATGCTGGGGAAAGACCAGACCTGTGTGTGTCAGTCCTGGCAGAGGTTGGTCCCCCTGTCCCACAGTCTTGGTTACTTTATCTCCTGCCAGGAGGATGTGCTGTGTCTCCATCCCCTTGTGTTCCCGGATCACTTGCTACCTGCTCTGGCTGCTCAGCACACAGGAGCCACGCTGGGAGCTGCCTGCCCTGGCCTTCCTTGTGGAGGTGAGCCTGATGGCCAGCGCTGCCTGGCTGAGCTGCCTCCCAGCTCTCTGCCCTCTCGTGGCCACAGCTGCCTGGCACGGTGCCCAAGTCCTGTGCTGCTGCCTGGGCCCAGCCCTGTGCAGCTCCAGGCTCCTGCCCACTGGGTCCCTGTCACTGCCCTGTGCCTTTCAGGTCCTCAAGTGGCTGGACTTGAGTGAACGCGGCGTTAACAGAGTCCTGCAAATCTTGTCAAGGCAGCTGCAGAGTGAATGCAGGGAGAGGCGTTGCCTGGTGCTCAGGGCCCTTCTCAAGCTCACTGATGATCCCTGCATGGTGAGAAGGGGGCAGCAGCTGAGCTGGGGAATGCGGTCACTTGGGCTTGGCAGGGTTTTGGGTGCTGGAGCAGCTGCTCCCAGTTCTCCTGCCTCCCGGTTCAGCTGCCCAAGTGCTTTAGGACAGGCCTTTGGCCTCCAGGCCCTGCGGCAGCAGATAGCATTTCATAAACTTGTATTCTGCACAGACCAAAAGCATGCAGAGCCTGACTGAAAGTCTTGTGGAGCTCCTGTGGGATGGAGAGATAGTTATGATGACAGTCATGCTACTCAACTCTATCATCTTGGACAGTGACAGGCTGCTGCCCAGCCCCATCACACTGCAGCTGCTTGAGGCGCTGCTGCCACTCTTTGACCACGTAAGGCTCACTGTTCCCAGCCACAGCCACTGGGTGCTGCCCAGACACTTTATGCCCTGTGAATTTGCAGGCCTGTGCCAGGCTGAGTCCCATGCAGCTGATGCTGAGGTCTTTTTTTCTTCCTTTCATACAGGACAATAGCCAGGTGCAGCTGATCTCCATACTGCTCTTCCAAACCTTGGTGACTCATCCAGAGAAAATGGCAAAAAAGGACCTGAAGACACCCCTGCGCCAGAGCCTGCTGCCACTCTTCTTCCACTGCCATGATGAGAATCAGCGTGTGGCACAGGTGAGGACTCGTGGGCTGCTGCTTTCCTCCTGGCAGGGGGCTCGGCTGCCTCCTGCCCTGGCGCCTGCCGGACTGCAGCCTCCTCAAGGCCTTAGCACAGGAACGCGGGTCCTGTGCCCTGGGCTGTGGGGCCATCTCCATGTCTCTGCTGCTCTCCAGGCTTCTCAGGAAATGCTGCTTTGTGTGGCTGAGTTCCTGAAGAGGAGGGATCTTGAAAGACTGCTGAAGAACAAGAAGCTGTGGAAGTTCACTGAGTTCCTGGTAAGGAGGGCCTGCAAGCCCCAGCCTCAGGTTGGAGAAGGCCCCTGAGGGTGGTGCTCAGTGTGCGGGGCTGGCAGCTGTGCCCCTGCCTACTGCTGCACCCAGAGGCCATGCGGGCTCTGCTCCAGGCTCCCATGGCCCCAAGCCGGGTGCCCATGGAGCCCCGGCCCGGTGCGGCTGCGGTGCAGCACCGCGGCTCCCCGGGCAGCAGCCGGCCCTCTGCCCCCTCCCCTTGGGAGCCCTTGGCCAGCAGCTGCTGGCCGCGCCTCAGGGTTGAGCGGGCAGGGGAGGCCGGGGCTGGGCGCAGGCAGCGCCCGGCCCAGGGGCTGAGCCCGCGCCAACCCTTCCCTCCTGCCACTCTCTCCAGCTGGCAGAGGACAGGAGCAGAGCGGCCGAGCACGTGCGCCAGGCCCTGCGCTACCTGGAGAGCCCACAGGAGCCCCTGCGAGAGGCGGCCGTCAGGTTCATGGGTGAGTCCCGAGTCCAGGCTCCCTCCCAGGCCCGGCCTGCCACACCTCGGCCCCAGCCCCAGCTTCTGCCCTGGCAGCACCAGCCGGGCCCGGCGCCATGGAGCCCCGCCTGGCCTGGGCATTGCTGCTGCCGCCCTCTGGCAGCCATGCCCTGGGGCGGCAGCGTGCGGCAAGGGCCGGGCTGAGCCCTGCCGGGCCAGGAGCCCGTGTGGCCACAGCGCCGGCAGCGCCGCTGGCAGGGAGCTGTGCCGCTGGGGCCGTGACAGGCTCTGTGTTCACAGGCATGGTCGGGCGGTGCCTGAGGGGGCAGCAGCAAGAGCTGCAGCTGATCTGCACTGGTGAGTGAGTGAGGGCAGCCGGCTGACAGCAGGGGCTGCTGGGGGGAGCTGCAAGCCCTGCCCCGGCTGCAGAGGGCTCTGCTCCCATGGGCAGAGCACACGGAGCTTTCAGGGCCACATGGGCCATTAGTGGCCAGCAGCTTCGGGCTGATCCCCTTGCTCCCTGCTCCCTCCTGGCCATGGAAAGAGCCAGCTGGGATGGCTCTTGCAGGGGGCTCTTCTGGGGTCCTTGCAGGTCCACCTCTGACCGTGCCTCTGTTCCTCTCTCTTGCAGCCCTGGAACGCCTGACGGAGGACACGAGCAGTGCTGTGTCACAGCTGGCACTTGAAACACTGCATGTCCTCCTGGCAATACAGCGTGAGCGATATTCCACCATCCAGAGGCTGCACGATCAGCTGCGCAGGGCATGGAGGACTCGTCCTTGCCTGTCGGGGCTCGGCTGCTGCACTGCCAGATGACTGAGGAGGAGAGCTGATCTGGGAGGCTGTCTTTGCTGGGGCAACCTGAGCCAGGGGTAATTTTCCTTTTCTTTAAGATTTTTCTTTTCTTCTTTTCCATTTTTTATCTATATTGTAAATAAATAAATTATAGAGTATATAGAATTATATATATTATTATAGATTATAGATTACTATAAATAATTCTAGAATGTGTTATGATACACAGACTGCCAGGAGCTTTTCTTTGCTTCCCAAGGTCTGCAGGGCAAGAGGCAGGAAAGGGTGAAAAGGAAGCTTGTGCTCAGCAGCACAGCAGGCTGAGGGGTGATGAGGCCCTGTAGGCACAATTGTTCAGAAGGAGCAATGAAGGGGGAAAAGGGTGCTTGTGCTCAGCCAGCTGCCCAGGTGTGCAGTGGGCAAGGGGAAATGGCCAGAAGCCCCTTGGCCTTTGCTGGTGCTGCTGAAGCCTTTGTGCTGCCCACAGAGCGGCTGGGCAGGGGCCGGGGCTGCGGGGATCCCTGCCAGAGCGGTGCCTGGAGATGGCCACAAGCCCTGTGCCAGGCAGAAAGCGCCATCCGTGTCCTCCTGCCCATGTGCTGCTGGCTGCCTTGCTGAGGGCTCCCAGGTGCCTCTGGATGGGGCTGCTCTGGAGCTGCTGTGGGGCTGCGGCGCTGCTGCCGGGCAGCTTGGCCAGGCTGGGGCAGCCCCTGAGGGGCTGGGGCGCTGGCAAGCCCTGAGCAATGGGCTGTCAGAGGCCACAAGCAGCCCCCTGGCAGCCGCCTTGATCCTGACAAAGTTGACTTGCAAGACGGATCCTGGGCACTCTGCAACTAACAGCATTGCTGCTGTGGAAAACCCAAATGCAGGGAAATCGCAGACCTTTGGTCTTGTCAGCAAAGCTTAGAATTAAACACAGGATTTGATCGGAGACCTTGGAAAGGGCTTCCAAACTTAGGTGCTAGAAGCGAGAATGAAGATTTCTAGTTTCTAGCAGAGACACGGGGAGGAATGTTGAAGTGGAGGAAAGTTTAGAGTTTTGGAGTCCAAGATCTAGAAAAAATAAAAGTAGTTACAATGGAAAACAAGAAGCTTAGGATGCAGTGCTGTAGGTTTGTGTGTCATAACATGATTGGCTAAGGAAGCTTACACTGTAGCATGAGTCCATAAGACGAAATATTGAAGGGTTGGCTCCAAAACACAAATATCCTTGTTGGCCGTGTCTTCTTGGCCAAGAAATCCTTCAAAGCTCTTGTAACTACAAGTCTTGTGGCCTTGTGAGCCATACGGTGGAGATGTGAGCCAAACTCACCCTTCCTGTCTATGTAGAGGAGAAGAAAAAGCAATGGCATCATGTAAAAATCTCAGAGATCCGCTCTCTAGCTCGCTCCAAACTCCTTCAACTCCCCCAAAGTGGAATTTAGCTACAAATAGATGACAGGGACTCTTAGTGTTGGCTCTTTGACTCCAGAGCAGCTGCTTTAGAATCTTTCTCATAACCCTGTGTAGTTATGTGCCAGAAATGGATCATTGGAAGAAACTTTCCCAAGTGACTTGCATGGAGGTTTGTTTGAAGGGTATTTGAGGAGAAAGGCTCCCAGCAGAGGTCTGGGCTTTGGCCTAGCTGTGTCCCCTGGTGATTATGAAGTGTGCCATCAGCAGCAGGGCTTTCTGGGCTGAAAATATCATCAGGACACTTGGACTTGCTCTTTTTGGCCTCTAAAAGCTGGATCCAATTTCGAGGCAATTTTGGAGACCTCATCTATGGGTGGATGGAGCACCTAGGATTTTCCCAATTGCTGGGAATGGTTCTCCAGGTCCCTGGAGTATCCAGGGCCCTGGTAAGTTCCAGCCCCACACATGCCATGGCAATGAGAAGCAAAGGAACCCAGAGCTTTTTGTGCTGCCTGTGTCACTGCACCGGGGTCATGGAATGGGAACACGCAGCCCTTGTGGTGGAGCTGAGCTGCTCTGCCCAGCACTGGTGGCCGCCATCCCAGGTGGTTTTGCTTGTCCCGGTTCCCTGACAGCTGAGGCCCTGGGCAGAGCCCTGAGAGTCTGGTCTTCCCCCAGGGAAGGAGAAGGAGCCCCTGGAGAAGCTGTACCAAGTGGGGATGCTGCTGCTGCTGCTGCTGCTGCTGCTGCTGGAGACAGCGAGGGTGACATCAAGGATGACAAGCTCTTCCTCAGCCTGGCCACTGGAGGCTGAAGGTGATGGATTTTGATTCTGGCACCTTTTTTCAAAGCCAAACTCCACAGGGGATTTGCAGATGAGTCCCCAGCCGGGGAAATTCTCCCAGATTTGGGCATGACCCAGCGTGGTGGGGAACCAAAGACTCCCCCTTTTCTGGGGGAGATGCAACTCATTCTTCAGTCACTGCCCGGCTGCTTTTGTCAGGGCTGGATCCTGGGCTGAGGTGGGTACGAAATGGGAGTGGGCTCCTGGCCCTGCCAACAGCCCCCAGCACCCACCATGCCCCAGGCTGGGGCTGGGGCTGGGGCTGGGGCTGGGGCTGGGGCTGGGGCAGCCAGCCCGACACAAACAAACCCCCATGGTGGGAGCAGAGGTGGGACTCCAGAACCTGTGCACAGCTTCTTCGCTGTGCAGGCAAGGAAGGGCTTGGGCTGCTCCACTGCCCTTGTTTTCTTTGGGATCATTGTGATTTTGGGGGGCAGTGCAGGGGGGAAGAGAGAAAGTGTGGGCTTCCCTCAGCCATGGCTGGGTTTTTCTCAGACATGCAGGGGTTGGGCCTTCCTCAAGGCCCTGACAGAGATGGGAGTTTTTACCGTTTTTCTTGTTTTCCCTTTTTGCATCTAATCTCTTTTCAATAATGTGTTGTTTGTTTTAGCAGAGGAAATGTTCCAGGTGATCCAGTCTGGATGGGGAAGTGCTTGGGAGCAGCTGTGGCGTGGATGGGCCGTGCCCTTGGAGAAGGCTGAGGACATGGTTTGGGAGCAGCTTTTCTTCCAGCCATGGGTGGCGTGAGGTGGGTTCCTGTGTGCTTGGCAGGGTGGGATCAGAGCTTTTGGGAGCTGGCAGTGAGCACAGGAGCATCCTACTCTGGGCAACTGCTGAGAGCTGGATGTGCGGTGACTGGCTGCAGGCTGGACACATGTCCTGCCCTCCTGCTCTGCTGCCAAAGGCAGCAGGGATGGGCAGCTCTAGGCACAGCTCTGGGCACAGCCAGCATGGCCTGGGCACCGCAGGCCTTGGCACAAGGGGACAGGAGCCCTCAGCTGATGGGCGGTTTCTGCTTTCTCTCCTTGCAGCCGGGCTCTGCGGGTGCTGAGGCTGCTCTGGGCTCTGCCAGGGCTCTGCTGGGCTCAGCCCTGGGCCCAGCTGGGCTGGCTCTGCCCTCACATTGCTCTGACAGCTTTGCATCAGACGAGCCCGTTGCGAGCACAGCGCCTGAGCTTTCTGCTTTGGCAGGTGAGTGAGACTCTGCTGCAGGCCCAGAGATTGCAGCTGGGGACACACATGCAATTGGCAAGGACCCAAACTCTCCACAGTCCCAGCTGAATGCCTGGATCTGTACAGGGTGTTTTGTGTGTCCCGTTCTTCCTTCTTGATTGGCTGGAATTGTGCAATTGCCCTTTCTTCCTCCTCTAGAAGTGCCACGAGTGGGCCAAAGCTGGCGAGCAGGCCGTGCTCCTGAGGTAGTGCAGTCTGGAGCTGGTGGATGGAGAATTGCCCTTCTGCACTTCCAAACCAGAGCAAAAAGCTGTAAGTGGGACTTTGTGTGTCTAAGAAACTCCTGGCAATTTCAAAGGGAATGTGCAGCTCATTCACAGGCTGAGAAGGAAGGTCATCTTCTAAAGGATTTGGGGTTTGACAGAGTTTCCATTCCCAGTCCTGCTTGGAGCTGGGAGGGCACAAAGCAGTTTCCTCTTGCTTCAACCACAATTTCAAATACAAATTTCAAATGTTTGGAAACAAAGCCCAAAATCTTTTAAAAGGCTGCTGAGGTCAGTAAGATGGATGCATGCCATCAGCACATTTACAATGTAAATAACTGAGTTCTCTTTTGACAAAGATCATTTACCTCTTAATGCAAAGAATTTAACTTTGCCTTTATGTTTTGTTTTTTCACTAACATTATGTTTTTTCAGTAACACCTGGATTTTATTCCTATCTTTTACAATTTACCTAATTTTTTCCTTTTTCCTTTTTTTTCCTTTCAATAGAAAACATGTCCTATAAAAGGAATGTCCTTTGCTCCTGGTTCCCGTGTGGAGCAGCTCCCTTCCTGCTGGCTGAGCTGCTCAGGCAGAGCCCGGCAGCTCCTGGCCCTGCAGAGCTGAGACTTTTCCCCGCTGCTGGGCACAGACTGATGGAGCAGCACTGCTGAACACAGGCACACAGAGGGACCAGCAGCAGCTGCCTTTGGCCACCTGAGGCTCCAAGGCCCAAACTCTGAGCAGCCAGGGCTGGAAGAGACTGGCAGGATCTGATCCCTGACTCTGGGCCGGGGCTGCACAAATGACCCCACAGCAGCAGCAGCAGCAGCAGCAGCAGCAGCAGCAGCAGCAGCAGCAGCAGCAGCAGCAGACGGAGCTGACTTTGAGCACAGCCCCTGCCCCTGTTCCCTCTTGTGTGCAGCGGTGTCACAGCAGCCTGAGGCACCTGGGAGCCCCCAGTGCCGGCAGGGAGTGGAGATGGCAGCCCTGGGCTCCTGGAGGCTGTGCAAGGAACGGAGCTGGGCACTCCCTGTCCATGGGGAGCTTCCAAATGGAAAAGGCTGCTGTGCCCAGGCAGCTCCAAGGGCACAGAAAGGAGGCTCTGGAGCACTGGATCTGTGCCAGTGCCACAGTCCTGGGCAGCAGCCATCGAGCCCTGGGGAAACAGAGGGCACAGCAAGAGGGACAGAACCAGGCAAGGACAGAGACTGGAGAGAGCCAGGCCTGGGAGCAGGAGCAGCTGCTCCATTGCACTCTTGGAGAAAGCTCTTGGCTGGTTCAAAGCGCTGAAAGGCATGAAGGGCAGAGAGGAGGCCCCACCAAACAATGCTCCTGTTTGTACAGCCTCCCCTCTCCATGTCCCAGAAGGAATTGAATGAACTGTATTCTTCGCTCTGAGCCGTCTCGTTCAGCATGAGCAGCTCAGCACCAGGAGCTGAAGGAGCTGAAGACTCAGGCCACAGGAGCTGGGCAAGAGGGAACTTTTGGAGCAAAGTAATGCTGCTAAAATAGACCCAGCTGAATACAGTGGATATAATCATGGAATCACAGAATCCTTTCTGTTGGAAAAGCCCTCTGAGCTCACCCAGTGCAGCCGCTCACCCAGCAGTGCCAAGCCCAGCACTAACCACGTCCCTGAAGTGCCAAGGCCTGGACACCAGCCCTGATGAGGCCTGGACAGCAGGCCCTGAGCCAAAGATGGCCTCTGGATGAACCTTCCAAGCAAAGGTTATCTTTGTATCTGCTTCCTGATAAAATATGCATGGTCAATGGCACTGTGATAGATATAGCCACTCCTTAGTGAAACATATATTGACCTTTGTGTATTTAGAAGCCAGACAAGGCCATGAAATCTGACATCTGACCTTGTTTGGGGCTGAAGCTCCCAGCTCCCTTGGTTCCTCCTGGGGCCCTGGCCAGGCTTTGGGAGGGACCCAAGAGGAGGATGAAAGCAGATGTTGCCACACTAGCAGTGCTGTCAGTTTGTTCATTCAGCACTGTCAGAGCTGGGCCCTCTTCCAGCGGGGTTGGAGCCTCACCTGGGGCTGGTGGCACCTGCAGGAATTCCCAGTGCCCAGGAGTGGCTCTGCAGCCCTTGGCTGTGACAGCTTCCCCAGCTGCTGTGTGGGCCTGGGGGATGGTAAAGGTTGAGGGTAAATGCTGCTGGATCTTTGTTAATCACTGCTGCAATCTTTGGTGGGGATGGCTGGGTGCATTGCTGAGCTGCTCCTTTTGTGATTCTTTGCTGCTCTGAACTGCAGGAAATGACACTGATTCCTTCAGTTGGAGTCTATGTCTTTGGTGCTGACTTTGCCCACTGGTGAAACAAAACTGGCACAGTCTGGCCAGATGCCAACAAAATGTCACTTGTTCAGTGTAAATGTGAGGAATCAGTCCCATCAGAAATTCCCAGCTGGGAAGCCCTTCCCTGGAGTTTCCTGGCTCTGGAGTGGGCTGAGTTTGGAGCCCCGTGGGAGCAGTGGGGCAGTCGGGTAAAAGAAGCTGCAGCCCTGGATGTCATCAAATGCATCCAAAAATTGCACATGGAAAAGGAAAAGACCCTGTGGGTTAGGGCAGACAGAGATGAATTTATTGAGAGTACATAGAAAACAGCACCTTCAGAAGGAACAATAATTGTTGGAATGCTCCCACATGGAGCAACAGGAGAAGGTTTTAATCTTGAGCTCATATGCACTTGTGCAAGTGAAATATCAATATAATAAATAACTATATACATATTTATAGGATAATAAGACCTTCATATTTATATTTATGGATTTATGTAAATATGTCTATATCTATCTCTATCTATATCTATATTTTCATATCAATATGTACATATAAAATAATAATAATGTGAAATAGTGCTGACATTAATAATTTGGTATCTTTGGCTGCTCAGGGATGTAACACTAAATACCCTACAGAACAGGATTGGCCAGGACCCTCATGTCAGTGGTCAACTTTGTGAGATTGTATACAATGAAAAAGGGAGGAAGGGAGGAAATTGGCGATTTTTACAGGGTGTGCTGATACTGTGATGCAGAGTGCTTTGTCTGTTCCTGTGAAAAATACAGTGATTTTGCCTGCAGGGTTTTTCATGTACCAGACTATGCAAAAACTACAAGATTGGTTGAAAGGGTGAAGGGGTTGTTGAAAGAGCAGTTGAAAAAAATGAGGAGATGGAACCTTTGCCCATGGAGAACCCATCTCCCAGATGTGCTCCATGCCCTTACAATGGCCCGCTGGGGAAATGGAACCCCCTGGCTGTGCATGGCTGCCCCCAATTTGCAAATCCAACCATGGGCAGTGAGACTTGGGCTGCCTGGGAAATTGTTTTGGCTGTGATGGCCCCTGGCAGGGTCAGCCCAGAGGCTGCAGGGCTGGCCCTTCGTGCATTGGAATACATTAGGAGAAATTCAAAGCAAGTAAGAGCTATCAATACTGAAATAGGAATTCAGATTCCTCCAGGACACTTTGCTTTGGGAACTGTTCCCTTGGAGCTTGGCCTTGTAAAGAGTTCCTGTCATGGCAGGAGGAATTGATGCAGAACATCAAGGAGAAATTACAGTAATTCTGTTAAACTATAATGAACAAGATTGGATTATTCAACCCCATGACAGGGTAGCACAATTATTGATCTTGCAATTTTAAGAACGATTGTGAAAAAGGAGATCCACCTCCAGTCACCACCATTTGTGGAGATAAATGGTTTGGATCCAGCAGCCCTAATAATGGAGCCAGAATGTGGGTCTGGAGGCCAAATGGCCCTCCCAAGGCAGCTGAAGGAGCAGCTCCTGGGAAAGACAACTCTGAGTCCTGAAACCTGGGCAGGAACAATGGAATGTGTCCCTGCATCCAAGGATCCTGTGTGAGAACAAGTAGATCTGACAGGATATTGTTTTACACATCCTGCCAGACCAGATCTCCCTGTATGCCCCAAGGGCCCCTTTGGAAAATGCTCTGATCCACAGGGCTCCATGTGAAGGCTGCTGTGACACTGAGGGACTTGCACAGCAATTCCATCCAGGAGCCTGGGTGCCCCTCAGGGACTGGGACCCAGCCCCTTCCAGCCAGAGGGGAAAGGGCCCCCCCAAGCCTTGTTAGCCACAGACAGCACGGTAAAGCTGAACAGCAAAGGGCCTTGGGGCATTATTCTGGAATTAAAAAGGTGCCAGCTCCATGCAAAACAGAATTCTTGTTCCTAACTCGAATGAGATTGAGAAAAAAGGATGAAGAACGGTGTCACTAAAGTACTACTGATGTCTGTAAGGTGTACCTTGATAGTCAGCCAGAATCTTTGTCTGCCACAAACACCTCTGGTGTTTCACCAAGGGGTTAGTCATCAAAATGTAATGATGAGTTATAATGGATTGCTGAGCTTTTTTTGTAATTCTTTGCTAATGATGATGTGCTTTGCTGAGCTTATCCTTTTGTAAATCTCTGCAGCTGTGCATGATATAAATGACACAATTCCTTCAGTTGGTGTCTGTGTCTTTGGTAGTGACCCTGCACACTGGTGAAACAGGGCCCCCTCTTGCCTAAGTGTTACCTGGGAAGGCAAAAGCCCTCCCTCCAAAATGCCCCCCTTCATACCCTGAGCATGATGTGCTCTGGTCTGGGGTATGCCCAGGGTCAGCTGGGGTCCCCTGTCCTGGCTGTGTCCCCTGCCCAGCTCCTCCGCAGCCCCAGCCCCTCCCCAGCGTGGCTGGACGAGGGGCAGGACAGGCCTTGGCTGTGCTGCAGCTCAGCAAGAACAAAACCATCTCTGCGTGCTCAGCCCTGTGCTCAGCACCCGGCCCAGCAGTGTCTCAGTGCCAGGGGCTGTGCCCTCAGTGCCTGCCAGGGGTTTCCATGGCAACTGCCAGGCCAGGTGACCCAGGTGTCCCCCCAGTGCCGGTTGCCATGGAAACAGTGCCCAGCCCTGCCCCTTTCTGTCTGGCTGACCTGGCCTTTGGCCCTGGCAGTGCCATTGGCTGCTGGTTCCTGGTGCCTGAGCGGCCAGCGCGGCACAGGGCAGGTGGCCATGGCACAGCCCCCAGCAAGGGATCCCCTCTGGCTCGGGGCACTGACACCAGCCCTGAGCAAGGGGCCAGGGCAGCTTTCCATGGCCAGCAACCACCACAACGGCTCCGGGCATTGGTTGCCATGGCACCAAACCAAGGAACGGGTCCCTGTGGCCGTTGCCATGGCACCTGGTGGCACCAAGGAGTGTCACTGCAATTGTACCTGGAACAGCCCTGGCACCGCTTTGTCCTGAGGGTTGCCATGGCAGCTGAGGACAGCAACAGCCGGTGTTCTGCAAGGGCCCTGGGGCAGTGGGGAAGGAGCAGCAGAGCAGGGGCTGATCCATCCCCAGTGCACTGGACAGCCCAGCGCAGCGTCCCAGAGCGTCCTGATGGAGCTGCCAACAACATCTCTCGTCTGCAGCCCTTGCCTCTCCCCCAGCTCACACAGGTGCCCCATCCTTGCAGGCACAGACACGGCAGCACTGGCTCAGCAGCCCCTGTTTGCATTGCACACAGCAGGGGGAGCACCCCCATGCTGTTGCTGTGGGGACATGAACCTGAGGGAGCACAAATGCCATCAGCCCCTGGGGCCAGCAAGGGCTTGGGGACACCAGGGAAAGCACTCACCTTTGTCCTGGCCTCTGCACTCAGCCAGAAAGTTTGTTCCTATCAGCTGGGAGTTTCCTGTCCCACTGCAGACGCTGTTGCTCAGAGCCAGGGCTGCCTGGCAGCCACTCCCAAACTTCCCTGAGCATTTCCTTGGCTTCACCTTTGCTTTCTTTCCTCTTCCCTTGTACATACTAATTCCCATTGCCCACCCCTGTTCCCTCCCCTGCAAACAGCCCATCCCTGTTTGCGCTTTCCTCTCTGGCCCCACTCCCCATTGCCGTTCCTGACTTGGCCCCATGGGTGTTGTTATATTTCTAGAGTCCCATACTGTTGGTATCATATTGCTAAAGTCCCATATGTCCTCAGTTTTTTCTTACAGCTACAGATCATCACGGCACAGACTCCTTCTACATGTTTTTCCTTCAAGGCTCTCCCTGACTTGCCAAACCACCCCCTTTTATCCCAGGTATCTTCACTAGCCACAGCTGCAGCCCAAGTAAGGACATTGCAGCTGCAGCCCATCAAGAACACCCGAGGCTTACCGGGGCAAGGCCTATATACAGATATTCAAGTACAATACAGATATTTTACTAGGACTGAAAGGCCACCTATAGTAAACATGAGAACATCCCTTGGACAGCAGGATCATCCTGCAAGTGCTGCAGGAATTGTCTGCAGTCTCCTGCAGTGCCTGGTGCTGCTCCCTTGCCAGAGGCACCCCAGGCCAGGGGGGCACATCTGGGCTGCTGTGTTTGGCTCTGGGGCTCCCTATTCTGGGCTGTGAGGAGGAGCTGCAGAGGCTCTGCAGGACTGATAGGATGGGCTTTGGGGCTGGCAGGAGAAGCTGAGGGACCTGGGCTGCTGGAGCTTCTGCAGAGGAGGCCCGGGGCTCATCCTGCAACTGCTCCAAGGGTGGTTTCAGAGAATCCCAGAATCAGCAAGGTTGGAAACTACTTTGGAGATCAAGTCCACCCTGTGCCCTGACACCGCCTTGTCTCCCCTGAGTCTTCTTTTCTCCAGGATAAACAACCCCAGCTCCCTCAGCCACTCCTCAAAGCTCTTGTGCTCCAGACCCCGCCCCAGCCTTGCTGCCCTTCTCTGGACACGCTCCAGCCCCTCCATGTCATTCCTAAATTGGGGGCCCCAGAACTGCAAACAGCACTCGAGGTGCTGCCCAAGCAGTGCTGAGCACAGGGGAACAATCCCTTCCCTGCTCCTGCTGGCCACACCATTCCTGATCCAGGCCAGGAGCCATTGGCCTCCTTGGCCACCTGGGCACACTGCTGGCTCATGTCCAGCCTGCTGTCCGTCAGTCCCTGCAGGTCCCTTTCTGCCCTGCTGCTCTCCAGCCACTCTGTCCCCAGCCTGTAGTGCTGCAGGGGCTGTTGTGGCCAAAGTGCAGGACCCGGCACTTGGACATGTTCAACCTCACCTTGATTGATTTGGGCCCTGGATCCAGCCTGTCCAGGGCCCTCTGCAGAGCCCTCCAACCCTCCAGCAGATCCACACTCCCACACAACTTGGTGTCACCAGGGTTCCATGAGGCTCCAGTGTCCCAATGGGCTCCATGATTCCATGAGGCCTCCCAGTGTCACGATGTCCCTTTGGTTCCATGGGACCCCTTGGTGTCACAAAGTCCCTTGGATCCTTGTGCCCTGCAATGTCACAATGGCACCGTGGTCCCCCAAAGCCCCGCAGTGTCACAATAGATCTTTGGTTCCACAAGGTCTGGCAGTGCAGCAATGCTCTCCTTGGTTTCACCATGTCACAATGGCCTCTTGGTCCCAAGGGCCACCACGGTGTCAAACACGTTTCCTTCATTCCAGGAGTCCCTGAGGATTAGCACTGGCCCCTTGGTTCCATGGAGCCCTTCAGTGTCACAATGGCCCCATCATGACACCAGGTCCTGCTCTGTCACAATGCTCTGCATGGTTCCAGAAGGCCCTGCAAGGTCACAGTGGCCTCTTGGTTCCATGAGGCCTCAGAGGGCCACAATGAATTCCTTGGTGCTGCAGTGTCACAATGGAGCCCTGGTGACACAAGATCCTGCAGTGTCACCCGGGACCCTTGGTTCCATGGGGCACCACAGTGTCACAATTGTTTCCTCAGTTCCCAGAGTCCCTGCAATGGAGCAATGGCCCCTTGATTCCATTGTCCCCAGGCTCTCCCAAGGGTCTCCTTGGTTCCACAGTGGCACAATGGCCCGGCCCCTCAGTTCCACAAGGCTCTGCAGGTTCACAATGGCCTCTGTGGTTCCACCAGGACCCAGACTGTCACAATGGACTCCTTGCTTACATTCAGCCCCACAGTGTCACAATGGCCTCTTGGCTCTGTGCTGCCATGTCGTACACAGTGTCACCATGGTCCTCTTAGTGCCACCAGGCCCTGCAGTGTCACAATGATCCCTTGCTTCCCCAGACCCCTGCACTGTCACAATCATCAGAGAATCAACCTGGCGGGAAAAGACCTTGGAGAGCATCAAGGCCAATCTGGGACCCAACACGACCTTGTCACCACGGCCATGGCATTGAGTGTCACATCCATTCTTTCCTTAAACACTTCCAGGGATGGTGACTCACCCACCTACCTGAGCAGCCGATTCCAATGTCCAGTTGTATGGAGAATATTTCCTAATGTCCAGCCTAAATGTTTCCTGGTGCAGCTGAAGGCTGTGTCCTCTTGTCCTGTCACTGTTCCCTGGGAAAAGAGCCTGAGCCCAACCTGGCTGCACCCTCCTGTCAGGGAGTTGTAGAGAGGGATGAGGTCTCCCCTGAGCCTCCTCTCCTCCAGGATAAACAACCCCAACTCCCTCCACCACTCCTCACAGGACTTGTGTTCCAGACACCTCCCCAGCCTTGTTGCCCTTCTCTGGACATGCTCCAGCCCCTCCATGTCCTTCCTAAATTGGGGGCCCAGAACTGCAAACAGCACTCAAAGTGCTGCTCAAGCACTGCTGAGCACAGGGGAAGAATCACTGCCCTGCTCTTGCTGGCCACACCATTCCAGATCCATAGGCGTGCCAGGGGTTGTATGAGGGAAGTGGAGGGGTGGTGGTGGGGATAAAGTGTTATTGATTGTCAGCCATTAAGGGTCTTGATCTTCATGTGTATTCAGACTGCATTAGAAAGGTCTGGGGGTCAATATTAATTGGACATGTCTGATATCAATCTATAAACAGGAAAAGAAAACCAAACATGCATTGTTTTCAATATAGAAGATTCACTTTGAATACTCTTCTGAAATCTGTCTAATTAACCATGGAAGAATTGAAAACATAGATTATTCCCAGTGGTTTTTCCTGTTTGGGTATTTGAACAAATATTTATGAGCTTTGCTCACTGAATTCCTGAACTGAGGAGCTCCAGAAAGAAGAGGCCTCTGGAGTAGTAAAATTCATCAGCAACCTCCAAGTGGCTGAGGATCCATTCCCATTAGAGCCACAATGAACAGGAATGGGCACAGCTTTGTGGCTGCTCCAGCTTTGGTATGGGCTCTGGGCCTGGAGCAGGAGCAGCTCTTGAGGGCCCCAGGGCCGGGGTTCTTGTGCTACCCTGGGCAGATGGGATGGCAGCAGGGGCTGCAGAGCTCTCAGCGCCTCAGGCAGAGGGGAGCAGGGCAGCCAGGGAGCCTCCTTTGGCCTTGGCCCGGCACCTTCCCCCATGGCTGGGGCTGAGTCCTGTGGCAGCTGCAGCTGCTGCTGTGCCCTTGCCAGGAGCTGAGGCTGTGGGGCAGTGCCCAGAGCAGCCTGGCCTGAGAAGAGCTGTGGGGCCAGAGCAAGCTGGGCTGGGGTGAGGCCCTTGGTGCTGCCCAGAGCTCAGGACAGCTGGCAGAGCTTGCAGGGAGCTGGGCTTGGCTCCAAGACCCTGGCCCAGAAACCATCAGTGTCCATCTCAGCCTGGCTGAGTGTGCAGGGGCAGGACTCAGGCCAGGCCTTGTGGGGCAGGGCCAGCGCCTGTGCAAGGCATTGCAAACACGCAAGTGGCCCAGAGAGGAGGTTGTTCTGTGCCCTTGGTGGCATGGACAGAGCAGGGAGGGGGCCCAGGACATTTGTCAGTGCCAGCCTCTGTGCCCAGCCCTTGGCAGCCCTGGCTGCTTGAGCCTAGCTTTGGCCTGGGCTGAGTTTGGCTGTGGCCCAGCTCCATCCTCCTGCGGGGCTCAGGGCCTGTTCCCGGCCATGGCCAGCCCTGGCTGCCTCTCTGCTGGCCCAGAGGCTGGCAGAGCCCGGGGCAGGGCTGTCTGTGCAGCCCCACAGGTGCCACGGGCTCTGCAGGAGCTGGCAGAGGCTGCCCAGCAGGGAGTCCATGGGGCACAGAGCCCCAAGGCTGCTGTGGGCACCACGGCACAGGGGCCGTTCCCAGCCGCAATGCTCCTGGCCTGGGCTGGGCCTGCACAGGGGCCGGGCCACCATGTCTGGGCCAGCACAGGGCCAGGAAGGGGCCACACAGCTGCTGCCGGGGCTGACAGCAAGGCCAGGCACACACAAGCAATTGCTGAGCATGGCCTGTGCTGGCCAGGCCTGACTGTGCCAAAGGCAGAGCTCAGCTGCTCTTGGGGCCTGCAGGAACACTCCAGAGCCCAAAGAGCCTCCATGGCTGTGCTGGAGACCAAGGCTGCAGGAGGGAAATGTAGGGCTGCCGCGGGATTGGGAGGGCATTGAATTCCAGCACACACCTCAGCTCTCTGATGATCCTGGCACCATGCTGGGCCCTGTTTCAGACTGGAGTGGAGCAGATGTTGATGGGACAGGAGCCCTGCGAGGCTGTCAGGGACCTGCAGCTTGCAAGGTGCTCTGCTCTCTCTCAGGTGCTCTCAGAGAGATCCAATCCCAGCTGGGCACCTCAGGGCACAAGTGGCATTGCCTGTTCATGGGCACACAACTGATGTCTGCCTGGAAAGGGGCACAGGTTTTAGTACCTGTTAGTTTCCCAATATACCAGAAAATCTTTATTATCTGGGTCACTGGTGTACTTTTAAGAAATAGCAAAATTTTCCCTCCAGGAGCATGGATTTCCTGGAGATCTACTGGATTCTTCTACTGATGGCAGGAGAAGAAATACAGATCTTCCTCTCTACCATTGCCACCAACATTCAGTCTAATATGTCACGACTCTCTTCCTTCTGGTGTTTCTAGCTCTCCTTTTTAAATGACCTTGTCTAAGGATGTGTCTTCATTGGGATCAGCTCGATCTATGTCCTTCCTGCTGCTTCCAGATTTCCTCCTGCAGCTATTCTCTGGTCATTCCAATGCATCTCCCTTGAGTGGCTTCATGCTTTGAGCTTCACGGAGTTGCCCATTTCTACAGAAGATTAAATAACTCTGTAGTCAGCATCTTAGTTTTAGTTTTTTTTTTTTATATCACCTCTGTTGCCTTCTCAAGGCGTGCCGACCTGGTTCTTAGTCTGGCACGGTGGCCCTAACCTCAGGGTCACTCGGTCCATATGCTCCTGACACCAACGTGGTGGACAGCAAATGGCATTTATTGAGGGGTCACAAGGGTTTTTATAGCTTGGGCAGTCAGTGTCATTTCCTTCTGCTCACGTCTGGCTGGGTGCAGCCAGGCATGGAGCAAAGGTCTGACTGCAGGGGGGGTAGATGTCCTGACTGACCGTACAGCCCAATTTCTTCCGCACGCATGTCCCTAACTCTCCACATTTCCCCCCTCCCTCATGATTAGTAAAAATCATATAAAATTATAAAATGTAGAGGTTACAAAATTTCATGGGCTAGTAAAATTAGTATAAAATTGTAAGTGTGTTAGTAACTGGCACGCCTTAAAGTAATTGTCAGCGCTCGACAAACATAATGTTAACCGTTTCTAATCACTTTTTAACGAATAGCACCAGTTTGTTTAATATGCAAGGCCCAAAGATTAGGGTTAGTAAGATTATAGTGAGTGGGCCTATTAGGGTAGAAATCAGGGTGGTAAGCAATGGGGACTGGTTGAACCACGACTTGAACCAGCCCTGTTGAGCTTCTCTGTCCATTTTTCTTAGGTTTAGTTGGCCATGGAGTCTCTAACGACTCCGGTGTGGTCCGCATAAAAGCAGCATTCCTCTTTCAAGGCGCCACACAGGCCTCCTTGCTGCATGAACAAAAGGTCCAGTCCTCGCCTGTTTTGGAGGACAACCTCTGAGAGCGAGGAAAGGGATTTTTCTAGGGAAGAGATGGATTTCTCGATCCTTTGCAAGTCCTCGTCGACAGTCATCTGCAGTTGTGCCAGTCCTTGATGTTGTGTTGCAAGGGCCGAGATGCCTGTGGCAGTGCCGGTAGCTCCTAAACCGAGGAGCATTGTGATGGTGATGCCTGTTATCGCTTCTCGTTTGTGGAGCCAGTCAGGTTCTTCGAACAAGCGGTACACCTCTTCTTCCTGGCGATACAGGACTCTGAATGGCTGGTGAGGGTAATGTTTTGTGTTTGCCTGTCCTCTGCCTGCTAACCCTAGAAACAAGATCACACAGAGATACCGTTGCTGCTTTGATTTTGATGGTGCGACCTTCTCAGGTGATGTCGGGTTGCTCGGTGGTCTCTCTCTCTTTCCTGGTAGTGGGGCGTATGGGTTGCGGGGGCGTCCAATGATCCAGTCCTGCAAACAAAGTCTCACAATTCTCATGAGTTTCACTCTGAAAGTCTGGTTTAATAGATTTGAGTGGACACCATTTAATGTCCCCATCTTTTTTAACGGCCACATACCCCCGACCCGTGAACACTAGTCTCCAACCTTGTTCCCACTCCCCAAGTTCGTTTTTGATCACAACCCGTGGGCCTTTCTCTAGTGCTCGAGCGGCCCAGTGTCTCTGGGCCACTGGATTGTTTGTTTCATCCCCCCTAGGGAATTGATTTAACGCTAGCAGCGCAGTTGCTAGTATGCGCGCCTGGTCACTCGGGGGAATGGTATTGGTGAAGCCTTCTGTCTTTGCTAGTACTTCCAGTTTAATTTTCAGAGTCTGGTTTGCTCTTTCGACGATGGCTTGTCCGGTGCTGTTGTATGGGATGCCATGTACCAAGGCGATGTTCCATTTCGAGACGAATGCTTGGACCGTCTTTGAGATGAAACTTGTGCAGTTGTCTGTTTTGATTTGTTTTGGAACTCCAAGCCATGCCATGGCTGTTAGCCAATATTGGATGGTCGCTTTGCAATCAGTCTTGGGATGCTGTGTGGGCACAATCATACCGCTGTACTTATCTACGGTAACTGCAAGCCACGCTCAGGGTCTCAACAGCTGGCATTGTGTAAAGTCTGTTTACCATATTTCTGAGGCTTTGAGGCTTCTGGGGTTGATGCCACTTGACCACAGAAGTGACTTCTGGCAGTCGGGGCATGTGGCAACAACGTGCTTTGTGTCTGCGGTAGAAATCCTGCACTTTTTCGCAAGTGCTTTAGCTCCGATGTGAAGGGATTCGTGCAACTGATGAGCTTCTTTCAGTGTCCATACGCCTTTTACGGCAGTGTCAGCCTTCTCCTTGCCAATTTGGTAGAATCCTTTGATCGGGTCATGGCTGTTGACGTGGATGACTGATATGGTGCCTTTCCGTGAATAGAGTGCTTCCGCCAGCATCATTGCCACTGTGGACACTGACACACCTGGTCCGGACATGGCTAGGCAGAGTTTGGCCACAAATATGGAGTCAGTCACAATGTTAAGGTGTTCTTCTGGGAACAGTCCACACGCTAGCACTACGGCTGCTGCTTCAAGCTGTTGGACTGAAAGCGTGGGGTCGGTTGTCTTGACACATTGCCACTGTTCTCCTGACTGCCATACTGCCACTGCGGTGGAGGTCAGCAATGATGCATCCGTGAAGATGGTTGGTCCTGCCTGCGGTCGGTCAATTATCTTTGGTGGGAGGTCGATATCGATGACCGTGAGCAGCCAAGTCCAAGGGGGTTTTGCCGCATAGCGAATCTCTCCTCCAAAGCCTGCAAGGGCCATGGCTAGATATTCAGATATTGTTGTTGACTGCACGCAGAGCTGTTTGGGGAAGGGCTAGTATATCTTGGAAGGTTCGATGCCCAGATGTCTTAGGGCAAGTTTCCTGCCTTTCATGATGAGGCTGCTGAGGCACTCGACTCCCAGAGAAAAGGCACGTGACGGTTTCCCCAAGACCACCCATAGTATCGGTTGGACTTTGTCAGGGGGTCCTTGGGCTAAGGCTCCCACTCCCCCCTTTTTTGTAAAGTGGACATACAGATCGACTTGTGCACTTGAATCCCATCTGGTGAGCATGCTCACTGACATCTGACGTTCGATGAAGTTGAGCGAGCTTATCGCTTCCGGTGTCAGGGTTTTCTGCTCCCACGGGTTCTTTCCTTTCAAGAGGTCATTTAGAGGGTCCATGACCTCAAGAGGAATCAGGACGATGTTGCGGAGCCACTGTAAGGACCCTACCAGCTGCTGCATCTTGGAGCATCTTGATGTCTTGGCGGAATTTCATCTGGGGAGGAGTTATGTAGGAGCTTGTGATTCCCACTCCTAGGAAGGTCACACACGGTCCCTTTTTTATTTTCGCACTCACTATCTCGAAGCCATTTGTCTTTAAGGTCTCGGAGATGGTTGATACCAGCTGGTCTACTCATCTTGTTGATGGTGCGGCGATCAGGATGTCGTCCATGTACTGCATGATGGTCACAGTCGGATTGCTCTGCCAGACTCGTGCTAGCGCTCGGTCTACTGTGATCTGGCAGATGGTAGGGGAGTTGATCATTCCTTGGGGTAACATTTTCCACTGGAAGCGTAAGTTGGGCCGCTGGCTGTTCAGAAAGACGATGGAAAAGGCGAACTGCTCCATGTTGTCTTCGTGCAGGGGAATAGAAAAGAAGCAGTCTTTGATATCGAGCACTGCACAGGGTTGTTCTCTCAGTATCATCGAGTTCATGGGCAGCAAAGTTTGTACAGGGCCCATAGGCTGGATTCTCTTGTTCACTTCCCACAGGTCGTGCAGGAGATGAAAGTCTTCACCAGACCGTTTAGGTATTATGAAGATCGGGGTGTTCCATGGGCTCGTGGAGGGTTCTATATGATTCTTGTGTAACTCACGGCCAACTAGCTCAAGGAGAGCAGTCATTCGAGGCTTGGACAAGGGCCACTGCTCGATCCACACCGGATCAACTGATTTCCAAGTTAGCTTGATGGGCAATGGCGGGTATGTGACAGTGGCCCTTAGAATAAATTTGTCACCCTAATGTCCAGCAGGGCTAGGGCATCCCTCCCCAACAAGGGTGGGCAATCCAACATAACATATGTAGTGAGGGTGATAGTTCTTCCTGGTCCTCTCTCAGTGCAGAGGGTTATTGCTACTGGTTGGGTGCTTTTGTGGACTCGGGACAGCCCTCCAACTCTGCCCACAATGGGGGCTTCTTCTAGCTTCCATGGTAGAGGCCAGTGTATGTCTGGGATGATGGTGACATCTGATCCTGTGTCCACCCAAAAGGGAAGGCAGATGGCTGAGTCGTCGGAACTGTTGTGGAGACGACACACTGCCCACACGATCAGTGGGTGCTTGCCCACATTTGTGGCGAAGGCCACCCATGGGTCTCATTCTCATGCTTTCATGGCCAAAGCCACCCAGGGGCCTCACCCCCAGGGAGCTGTTCTTGGGATTCCTGAGGTGCAGATGGGTTTGATTGAGCCATTGGTTGAGCGATGAAGTTGGTCACCCTAGTCCCGGGCTAGGGAACACAAATAATATTGATAACAGAAGGGAAAAATAAAACTGTTTACAGGGAAAACTAAAACACTGGGTCTGCCTGGCCACAATTTCCCCTTACTGGAAAGGACATGCTTCTCCTGAGGCAGAGAGAGAGAGAGAGAGAGAGAGAGTCCCTTTCCTGCCCCTGGCAATGTTCTGAGGTGGGAGTGAATGTAATGACAAAGCCATGGTCAGACCCTCATGTTCTTCAATGCCACATCATGTCAGTGGGAGGGGCAGGACAAGGGACTGGTTTCTTCCCCACATGGATCACAGGTAACATGGATTACCAGGGGTCTTCCCAATGTTTTTTCTCCAATGGGAAATGAAACTGGAATGGTGCATGAAGCTCTTCCTGCAAGCGGGGTATTTGCCGGGCCTCCCTTACTGGTGACTCCGTTGGTGTCTGGTCAAGTTAGAGCTCTGGGTGAAACTCTTCCCACACTGGGGACACTCATAGGGCCTCTCCCCAGGGTGGATGCGATAAGGTGGGTGATAAGGGTGAAGTTGTACTTGAAGCCCTTCCCCAAAGTAAGGGCAGAGGAAGGGCCTCTCGCCAGTGTGCATCTGCTGGTGCTGGAGGAGATTGGAGCTGCTCTGAAACCTCTTCCCACACTGGGCACACTCGTAGGGCCTCTCCCCAGTGTGGATGCGTCGGTGGGTCAGAAAGGTGGATCTGTAGCTGAAGCCCTTCCCACGTTCCCCACACTCCTAAGGCCATTCCCCAGTGTGGATCATCGATCATCTGGTGGCTCATCAGGGTGCTGCTCTGCCTGAAGCTCTTCCCACACTGCAAGCACTTGTGGGCCTTCTCCCCATCATGTAGCTGCTCATGGGCCACCAGCTCGGAGCTCTGGCTGAAGCTCTGTCTACCTTCCTGGCTCAGGGTGGGTCTTTCTTCCTCAGAGCACCCTGGGCTGGGTTTGCAGCCCCTCCTCCTGCAGGATCTCGGGGGATTTTCCTCACAATTGGAATTCTGCACTGTGGAGTCACTCAAAACAGCCTCTTCCACAAAGTTCTGCCAAGGAGATTTTTCCTCTGTGGTCTCTATCTTCAGTTTCCTGTCTAGGGGATGAAGGGCAAGGACAGGATGGGATTTGCCTCTGTGCAAGAGGGAAGGGGAAGGAGATCCCCCCAGTGCTTCCCTGAAAGGAAAGCATTGGCAGCAGGGTTGTCCTGCAGCCGAGGGCCATGCTGTGCTGGGAGATGGAGCAGGAGAGAGGGGGAAAGGGGTACTGACTTCCTCCTCACCTACCTGGGTATCCCAGGGATCCTTCCTCTTCCTTGCAGCCTTCTCCTCCATCCAATCAGGGATTGGGATTGGGAAATCATGGTTTGGGAAGAAAACAAAGGGTGTGCACATTGTCTTTTGTTCTGGTTTGAAGGCAAACCTGAGAGTCCAAGCTGGAATTGCAATTTAATAAGAAAAAGGAGATCAAGGCAATGATACAGAAAAACTTCCTTCAAATGACAGAGTCAGGATATAACCTGACACCCTGTTGGTCAGGGTGGTGGCAGCAGTCCCATTAAATGGTGGGTGCAGTCCTGTTGGAGTGATGAACGTGATTCTGTCAAAGCTGTGATCCTGCAGAAGGGTCTGGTCTTCCTCTGAAGGTCCAGTGGTGGTTATGGAGCTCTTGTCCTCTGGGAATCCAGTAGGCAAGGTGCTCCTGGTGTTGCCAGCCTCAGTATATATCCAGGTAGGAATGCTTGGATCCTCCCCCTGGATGGGCAGAGCATCCCACAATGGGATGATGAAATTTTACCAGTCCTGCAGTGACACTCAATGGCCTGTTCACAGGAGATATCTCCCCTGGAGGGTGTTATCAGAGCTGAGTCATGAAAGAGATAAAGAACACTGCCCTGCCTGTTTATAACAGTTGATGAAGATGGGGATTGAAAACATGCATTTGGTTACATCTTGCATTGCAACCTGAAACAGTGGGGTAATCCCTGCTCTGGGGGTGAACACCACCCCCCTTTACCCAAACTGGCTCAGGTGTAAAACCTCCACCCTGGGAAGGCCACACACACAGGGGACAATGTGACACTTGCTCTGCCCCACGGGAGGTCTCTGTCCCTGTCACTCCCTTGCTGTCCCCTCTTTTCTCTTTCTTTCCATCTCTCTCTCTAGCTCACGTTTACTGTTCAATAAAATCCACTTTCGATTTGGTCTTGTTAGCACCTTAATTGGGGCAGAGGAATCTCTCTAACAATTTTCTTAACCAGATTGTGACATTACTTTGGCACAGTGATTTCAGGGCACTGTTGTCTGACTCCAAGTCCCTTTGAAAACAGCATGGTTCTCTCCCTTGACGAGGTTTTAGTTCTTTCTGGAAGAACTCTTGGAACTTGGATGCAGTCTCTCCTTCTTCCTGGGGAACTTATGGGAGAACTGATGAGGAAAATGGCTTTTGTGGGTGGCCAGTGTAAAGAAAATATTTTGTTGTCTTTCTTTGAAAAGTTTATTAAAATCACTGGAAGAGAGGGAGCAAATGATACCAGCGGGACTGACAAGGTTCATTCACTCCAAGGTGAAGAACACAAGGGGCTGCTGAAAGTCCCAGAAGAAGCCCAGCTCAAGTAGCTAAATTCCCAAATTACTCCAGCCAGGGGTGTCCGGGAGGATTTTTTGGAGAATGTTCGGAGCCGGCAGATCCCGGAGTCGAGCCCCGGATATCCCCGGGCTCCCCAAGAGGAGCTTTTTCGGGGGCAGAGGAGCCACGATCGCCCCTCGGGAGGGTCCCAGGGGGTCCACGTGGGGATGGCCCGGTACCGACGGGGCGGGACATTGGTTTTGGGGATCCCCGTGAGAGCCAGGGCTGTGGAATGGGGGACCCCCGGGGCGGGCAGAAGGGAAGGGGCGATACCGAAGCTGGGGGACCCCCAGCAGCCCAGAGATGAGGCAGGGACCAGACTCCCTGACCGTGACAGGGGCATGTCCTTGGGTGACTTCATGATGTTGCCCGATTGATAAATGACACAAAACTCGGATAAGTTTTGTGGGTGCTTTATTATGGGCCCAGGGGAACTGGGGGACTCACGTCCCAAAAACCCAAGCCCCCGATTTCACATATGGGTGCTTCCCTCTTATACATGCGATTCACAACAAAGTCTCCAAGAAACAGTTCCCTTGTGATACATTCCTTAGTTCACAGGCAAGATCATAAATCTTCTGCTTATCTTATTCTAAGAGCATTGTATGCTGCCTTCAGACAGGTTAGCATTCTTACTCTCCTGCACTAGTTTAATTATTTACTAAATTCCTAAGACTACCTGCTAGGTTACACACAAACCCAACACACACACTATCAACGGCTACAAAACTGCAAAACTGCTTTTAACTAACCAATTCACACACAACTCATAACTAAACTATAATTGCACATTTTACTAAATTTCATTTCTTTTCCAACATTTCCCCCCTTTTGAGCATCCTTCAGTCCTGCTGCAAGGATGCTCGATCAACAGTATTGACAGTAACATCTTCATAACGAGGTGGGGAGTGTTCTTCATTCTGCCACCCGCAGGTCATCGCCTTCAGCAACCGGAGAGATCGCTTCTTTTCCTTTTCGATCACACCTAAGAGGCATCTATATACAATCCATGTAGTCACTAAAAATACTAAAAACATTAGTGCATACTGTATAGCAGATGTAATCCAGCCAGACAGGTGAAGCCCCAAAGAATCAAATACTGCTCCTATCCAGTTATGCTGTGCTTCCTTTTCAATTTCCTTGGTTTTTGTTTCCACTTCTGCCAGTTGAGAAATATCTTTCTCAACTTCAAGTGTAACATTTGGAATGTGTACACAGCAATGATCTATTCTCCTACTCAGGTAACCACAAACTCCATGTTCTCTTAACAGTAGCAAATCCAATGCCATTCTGTTTTGTAGGGTCATTCTTGATGTAGCTTGCAATTGCAAATTTAGATCTTTAAATCCCTTCTTAGTAGCTGCTGCCAACCTTTCTGTCTGTCCTAACAAATTGTTGAGCATTTCCCTATTTTGATATGTCGCTACCGGAGGGAATAATGATTCTAATATCCATCCAAAGTGTACTCCTGAGCCAGGTTCATGCCACTGCTCCTCTAGGGATTCTTCCCTCTTTCTGAGTCCTTTCCTTTGGATCAATCTATTCTGTTTCCAGTATGGACACAATGTGGGAACCCCTAGGGTGATTTGTGTTACTGATCCATCTAGAGGTAAATGTGTGGTCCACTGTCTATGTCCCAACATCCAGACTAGATTTCCAGGGCTATGCACAGTAGTATATCTGCAACCTATAGGTCCCTCCATGGACTCTCTGCTAACTATATGATCATACCCCCTACACTCGCATCCCCACTTTAATGCCATTTTCACCGGTACCAATCCAATTCGGTCTTCCGGTGTATCACATGTAAAAACCTCAGTACAATTCCAATCCTCTTTCTGCGGTCTGAACTCTCAGGAAGATGTAGACGTGATGAGGGCCCTATAATGTGACTGATTCTTTACTCCTGACCATTGGATGCACCATTGTACTTCTCCAAGATAATTATAGTGTTCCAAAACACTAGGTCCCCATAATGTCTTCCAACTATTCCAGGTGTCAAAATTCTGTGTGACATTCTGACAACTCATTTCGGTGGGATTTCGTTCTTATTCGTACTGTATTGCATGGCTCATCTATTGGGGTTGCAATTAAACACCTCTTGGTATTTTGAATCCAACCATAATGATTGGATTTCTTTTCTCATTCCTCTCTAGTCATAGCCCGAATGGTCATACACAAATCCCTCCATACATCTACTGGTTTGGGAACTGACTGGCAGGACCATGAAACATTCTTAAATGTTTCAGGCATTTTGGTTACCGGTATTATTCCCCAGGGAATTGGTTCACCTGCAGCCTGTGGTAATGGTAGGCAAGCTGTTATTTTAGTCACGTTCTGCATGATCCCAAAATCTCTAATTAATCCTACCACTAAGTTTTCCTGCTCAGTATTCCGTTCTATTGTATCATTAGCCTCCCGTCTACCCCTTCTACCGTGTCTCTGTAAGGATAACATCATTCTGTCATGCCTCCACCATGCATTTCCTATTCTAGGATTAGTGAAATTCAACCACCCACAACCTTTGCCTTCCTTCTCCCACCAACTGGTCCTGTCCTCTATTCTGTCCCAGGTCAGTTCCCTATTTTGTCTCCACCTTTTGACCCGTAGGTTCCTTTGATATCTTGATCTTACTAGGAAGGAACAATTTATTCTAAGGGGTGACCCATCTCACATGTCCGCTGCCATTGATACTGGATCAACCTTTATGTTTTCAGCACGATCCCCTGTCCATGGCAAAACCCTCATACTCACTCTTTTGTAATCAAAACTATCCCGTATCTTGACCAAACATGTATATTCTCCTGTATCGTTTGTGGTTACCTTAGTAAGATTCAGTACCGTGTTTCCTTGTTGTTTATCCTGATCCCAACCGACTCCGATCTTGCCTCGGCTTCTTTCAGCCCCCCGTATCCATATTGCAATAACTTCACCGGCCTCAACTTTCTGGCTGTCAAATATAACACAAGTTAATTGAACATCCATCCCTTCCATGACTGTAACCTTTGTTTCTTCAACCTGTACTAGAGTAGACCCTTGAACGGGTAATAGTCTCATGATCACTAGCAGTAATATAATTAAGAAGGCGGCTTTGCGCGGAAGATCATCCGGGTTGGAGACACCATCTGGGTTTCCCATTGGAACGGTGCCTTCTTTACCCTGGTGTAATGGATCCAAGCATCCATCCCCTGGACCTTCACCGCCGTGTAGGTTGTCATCATCACCTGGTGGGGTCCGCTCCATGATTCCCGTAGTGGATCCGTGATCCACTTCTTGATGTACACCTGGTCCCCAGGCTGAATGTCGTGGACAGAATTCTCCAGCGTGAGCGGTCTATTCCACTGTAAGGTATTTCTTAAAGAATTCAAGATCTTATTAAGTGACATAACATACTCTGCAATCGCCTGGTCCCCACTCACATGTACCTCCCCTTTTAATACAGTTGCATGATATGGTTTGCCATATAGTATCTCATATGGACTTATGCCTACCTTTTCCCTTAGCTTAATTTGAATCCTGAGTAGGGCCAAAGGTAAAGCTTGAGGCCAGTGCAGTTTAGCTTCCTGGCAAATCTTTTTGATTTGTCCTTTCAGGGTTTGATTCATCCTTTCCACCTGCCCACTAGACTGAGGTCTCCAGGGGGTATGCAAATTCCATGTTATATCTAACAGTCGTGCTAATTCCTTGTCCTGGGGTGACATTATGATGCTTGTATCCCCATTCATCCGTTCTGTGCCTTTAAGACTGGCTCTGAAAAGTGGAAGTTTTGTTTGGGTTTACCTTATCAGGACACAGAGACAAGGCAGTACATAGGGCTGTTTTCACTTCTAGCTCGCAGCTTGCTGCTTTTGCTTGCTTGCTTTTCTGCTCTTGCTTCTGCTCTCGCTTTTGCTTCTGCTTATTAGCTAGTTTAGCTAAACAGTCCAAATTCCTTCCCGGACTGTTTCTCCTCTCCTGTTCCTGTGACCATCTCGAACCTGCTCCGGACTGGGACCCGGGAACACCGAAGGTTTGGCTGCAGCAGCTGGCCCAGCGCCGGAGGGACTGAGAGCAGAGCAACCACCCCGAAAGAGACTTTCTGATTTTGTCATCTTTCTCAGAGTGGTGTCAGCTGGTATTGTTCATTTTGTGTGCGGGGGGTGCTGTGCCAGTCAAATAAACAGGTTCTTTCCACTTCTCTCCGAGGAATTTTTTCCCGAACCGGTTGGGGGGAGGGGCCGTGTGGGTTTTGCTTTCTGGAGGGGCCCTCCTTTGCAGATTCTTTAACAAATTTGCCCTAAACCAGGACAAAATATTGGTGCCCAAACGTGAGGCTCGAGAGAGAGTGGAAAAACCCTGTTTTGACTGCATTTTGGTTGCTATTACACTGTGTTCATTTAAATCAGCTAATAGCCATGGTTTTTGAATTGATAATGTCTATTGGGGTGAAGTTTTGCATGCATTTCTGGTCCCTAGGGTTTTTTGAGATTTTAATACCTCTCTGGTCCCTAGGTTTATTTTCTTATCCAGAAATAGCTTTAGTATTGCCCCTAATACGTAGTTTTTACATCAGAGGGGCAGTGACCAGAGTAGCTATCCTGCTGGGCTTGGTGGCAATAATGTGCAAGAAGTTTATAAACATGCTAGTGTCTGCTCCAAGTATGAATGGTTCATGGCTATGGTTATGCATCCAGTTTGTTGCAGGAGGAGCAGGAGGGAATGAGGTTTTTCAGCCTCTGCTTTCCTCCTTCTCCTATGAATCAGTTGCATCACTAGTGAAGGATGTTCAGTTTCCCCTCAATGTTAAAGAGACCATCTTCCTGGTATCCAATCTGATAACCTTCCTCTATACAGCCTGCTGCTTCTCTAGAATGAGGGCTGAGATTTCTAGGCGGGCTGATGAGACCCCTGACTCAGGAGTAGACCCCGCTGTGGAAAATCCTAAGTGGTGTGGGAAATGGGAGGATATGGGCCAAATCCTGAAGGAATTCTCTGACCCTATAGTCTGGGATTTTCCCCATGAACAAATTCAGAATCCAGCTGAGGTGGGGAAATATCTGAAAGAGAAGTACCAGGATGAGCCTAAGGAGAGGAAGGTCATTGCAGTGAGCTGGGCCCTGGCATATGCTTATCGCACACTGCTAGATACTGTCGGGCAGCAGACAGAGGCAGGGGGGCAGGGAGATAAATCAGCAACTGTCCCAGTGACTCAGGCTGCAGCTAAAACTCCAGGCTCGAAGCCAGCATCTAAACCCATGGCTGTTGCTACCAGCACTAGAAGTGGGAAATGCACGGACAAGACCAATCGACCAGGGGATGATGATGATGATGAAGGAGAAGGAACCTCAATGCCTCCTGACATAAAATCAGGAGTCAAAGCAGCAGGTGCAAGATCAGATGAGTCCTTTTCCCTGAAGGACCTTCGTGGCCTACAGAAGGATTACACTCGAAGGTCTGATGAATCCATAATTAGTTGGCTTGTCCGTCTCTGGGATGCTGCAGGCGAGGCTACAATTCTGGATGGCACTGAAGCCAGGCATTTGGGATCCCTGTCAGAGGATACTGTCATAGACCAAGGAATGATGAGGGGGGCTAACCCTCACAGCCTCTGGGAACGGGTCCTAAGAAGCGTAGCAGAAAGATACCTGTGTGCAGAAGATCTCTATATGCAGCAAACTCGGTGGAAGACAATAGAGCAAGGGATCCAATGCCTGAGAGAAATGGCTGTGGAAGAAATTATCTTCTCAGATGATGTAACAACCAGGAACCCAGACTTAGTACCATGCACGTCTGTGATGTGGCGAAAACTCGTACGACTTGGGCCACACGAATATGCTTCTGCCTTAGCCATCATGAAGAGGGACGAGCGGGATGAGACGGTGCTTGACATGGCAAGGAAGCTCCGAGCATATGCAGATGCTGTACATGGCCCGACACATGCCAGAATCGCAGCGGTAGAAACACGTCTGCAGAACTTAGAGGATAAGATAGAGGAGAACCATAAGAAGCTTAGAGAGGAGATTAAAGAAGACCTTCTCCAAATTTCAGCAGTACAGATCCGAGGTTCTGGTCTCCAAGGCAGACGTTTCCCAGATGGCGAGAGAAGGTACACCCCACGAGCTGAGCTGTGGTTCTACCTGTGTGATTGTGGGGAGAACATGAGAAGGTGGCATAGGAAACCTACTGCTGTTCTGGCACGACGGGTGCGTGAACTGAAGGAAGCCACCAGGAGGAAAGCAGCTCTAGTAGCCCGTAGCCGACCGGCCAGGTATGATGATGATGACATGTCTGATCCTCTCGAAGGAACATCCAAAACATACGCCCAGGGAAAGAAGGATAACCAGGCTTAGAGGGGCCCTGCCTCTAGCCAGGTAGAGGCCAGGGAAAATCGTGTTTTCTGGTCTGTGTGGATTCGTTGGCCTGGCACATCGGAGCCACAAGAGTACAAAGCTTTGGTCGATACTGGTGCGCAATGCACATTAATCCCATCAAGACATGTGGGGACAGAGTCTGTTTCTATTGCTGGTGTGACAGGAGGATCCCAGGATTTCACTTTGGTGGAAGCTGATGTGAGCCTAACGGGAAATGAGTGGAAGAAGCATCCTATTGTGACTGGCCCAGAGGCCCCATGTATTTTGGGCATAGACTACCTTTGGAGTGGGTACTTCAAAGACCCAAAAGGACTCAGATGGGCATTTGGAATAGCTGCTGTAGAGACAGAGGGCATCCAGCAATTGAACACCTTGCCTGGGTTGTCTGAGAATCCATCTGCAGTAGGATGCCTGACGGGAGAAGAGCAACAAGTGCCAATTGCCACTTCCATAGTGCATCGATGGCAGTATAGGACCACTCGAGATGCCGTGATCCCCATCCATAAGATGATCCGAGAGCTGGAGAGGCAAGGGGTGGTCAGCAAGACCCACTCACCCTTCAACAGCCCCATTTGGCCTGTGCAAAAATCTGAAGGAGAATGGAGATTGACTGTGGACTACCGTGCATTGAATGAAGTGACTCCACCACTGAGTGCTGCCGTGCCAGACATATTAGAGCTGCAGTATGAGCTAGAGTCCAAGGCAGCAAAGTGGTATGCCACTATAGACATTGCCAATGCATTTTTCTCCATTCCTCTGGCAGCAGAATGCAGGCCTCAGTTTGCCTTCACATGGAGGGGAGTGCAGTACACCTGGAACCAACTGCCCCAGGGATGGAAGCACAGCCCCACCATCTGCCATGGACTGATCCAGACTGCACTAGAAAGGGGAGAGGCTCCGGAACATCTGCAGTATATTGATGACATCATTGTGTGGGGGAACACAGCTGCGGAAGTGTTCGAGAAAGGGAAGGAAATCATCCAGATCCTCCTGGGAGCTGGTTTCGCCATTAAAAAGAGTAAAGTAAAGGGACCAGCTCGTGAGATTCAATTCCTGGGAGTGAAGTGGCAAGATGGACGGCGTCAGATTCCTACAGATGTCATCAACAAGATCACAGCAATGTCTCCACCCACCAATAACAAAGAGACACAAGCTTTCTTGGGTGCAATAGGTTTTTGGAGGATGCATATTCCTGAGTACAGTCAGATCGTGAGCCCTCTTTACCTGGTCACCCGCAAGAAGAACAAGTTCCAGTGGGGCCCTGAGCAGCAACAAGCCTTTGTCCAGATCAAGCAGGAGATTGCCCATGCAGTAGCCCTTGGCCTGGTCAGGACAGGACCAGAGGTAAAGAACATGCTCTACTCTGCAGCCGGGAACCATGGCTTGTCCTGGAGCCTTTGACAGAAGGTGCCTGAGGAGACTCGGGGTCGACCACTGGGATTTTGGAGTCGAAGCTACAGAGGATCTGAAGCCAACTATACTCCAACAGAGAAAGAAATCCTGGCTGCCTATGAAGGAGTCCAGGCTGCCTTGGAGGTAATAAGCACTGAAGCACAACTCCTCCTGGCACCCCGACTACCGGTGCTGGGGTGGATGTTCAAAGGCAAAGTTCCTTCCACTCACCATGCCACCAGTGCTACATGGAGCAAGTGGATTGCTCTCATCACTCAGCGCGCCCGTATAGGTAAACTGAATCGCCCTGGGATTTTGGAGGTCATTACAAATTGGCCCGAAGGTGAGAATTTTGGTGTCACAGATGAAGAGGAAAAAGAACCAGTGACACGTGCTGAAGAGGCCCCTCCCTATAACCAACTGCCACCAGAGGAAACACGCTACGCTCTTTTCACTGACGGTTCCTGTCACATCGTAGGGATGAACCGGAAGTGGAAAGCAGCCGTATGGAGCCCCACACGACAGGTTGCACAAGCTACCGAAGGAGAAGGTGGATCAAGCCCACTTGCAGAACTCAAAGCTGTTCAACTGGCCCTGGACATTGCTGAGAGAGAGAAGTGGCCAAAGCTCTACCTCTACACTGATTCATGGATGGTAGCCAATGCTCTGTGGGGATGGCTGGAGAGGTGGAAAAAGGCTAACTGGCAACGTAGAGGGAAACCAATTTGGGCTGCTGATGAGTGGAAAGACATTGATACCAGGGTAGGGAGGCTACCTGTGAAAGTCCGCCATGTAGATGCCCATGTACCCAAGAGTAGGGCCAATGAGGAGCACCAGAAGAATGAGCAGGTAGACCAAGCTGCAAAGATAGGGGTGTCCAAAATAGACCTAGATTGGGAACATAAGGGAGAGTTATTCCTAGCTAGATGGGCCCATGATGCCTCAGGCCACCAGGGCAGAGATGCCACCTATAAATGGGCACGAGACCGAGGGGTGGATCTAACCATGGAAAGTATTTCTCAGGTTATCCATGACTGTGAGACGTGTGCTGCCATCAAGCAGGCCAAGCGAGTGAAGCCCCTCTGGTACGGTGGGCGGTGGTCCAAGTACAAGTATGGGGAGGCCTGGCAAATTGACTACATCACACTGCCCCAGACACGCCAGGGCAAGCGCTACATGCTGACCATGGTGGAAGCCACCACTGGATGGTTGGAAACCTAGCCTGTGTCTCATGCCACAGCCCGGAACACCATCCTGGGCCTTGAAAAGCAAGTCCTGTGGAGACATGGCACCCCTGAGAGGATCGAGTCAGACAACGGGACTCATTTCAAGAACAGCCTTATCAGCACCTGGGCTTGGGAACATGGCATTGAGTGGGTGTATCATATCCCCTACCATGCATCAGCTGCAGGGAAAGTAGAGAGGTACAATGGACTACTAAAAACCCAGTTGAAAGCTTTGGGTGGGGGATCTTTCAAGAATTGGGAGCAGCATTTAGCAAAGGCCACCTGGTTAGTCAACACCCGAGGTTCCACCAACCGAGCAGGTCCTGCCCAGTCTGAGTCCCTGAATGTAATAGAAGGAGACAAAGTCCCAGTGGTACATATCAGAGGTTTGTTAGGGAAGAGTGTATGGATCAACTCTGCCTCGAGTAGAGACAAACCCATTCGTGGGGTTGTCTTTGCTCAGGGACCAGGTTGCACGTGGTGGATAATGCAAAGAGATGGAACAACACGATGTGTACCTCAGGGAGATCTGATTGTGGGATAGAATGATATGCAATATCACTGTTCATTGGATGTTACTGCCATTGTCTGTACATTAAACCATACAGACATGAGATAGAAGGAAATGTGTAAGAGTTGAAGGTCTGGGCAAGTGGAAGATGGAGAAGGAAATGTGAAAGTGTCGAAGGTCTGAGCAAGTGATAGATGGAGCTTTAAGTTACTAAAGTGAAAAGGGGGGATCCTGCAGCTCTGTAATATAGGGCCTGGATTCAGTGGTCCAGTGTGGGGATGTGATGAAGGCATGATGGGTGTTGCTTGTAATTTTGGGGAAACAGAGAGAAACTTTGTGTGAATAATGCATGACGTGTTGTAATATGTTGATGATATGGGGATAAGGGGTGGAATGTCCTGGGGTGACGTTATGATGCTTGTATCCCCATTCATCCGTTCTGTGCCTTTAAGACTGGCTCTGAAAAGTGGAAGTTTTGTTTGGGTTTACCTTATCAGGACACAGAGACAAGGCAGTACATAGGGCTGTTTTCACTTCTAGCTCGCAGCTCGCTGCTTTTGCTTGCTTGCTTTTCTGCTCTTGCTTCTGCTCTCGCTTTTGCTTCTGCTTATTAGCTAGTTTAGCTAAACAGTCCAAATTCCTTCCCGGACTGTTTCTCCTCTCCTGTTCCTGTGACCATCTCGAACCTGCTCCGGACTGGGACCCGGGAACACCGAAGGTTTGGCTGCAGCAGCTGGCCCAGCGCCGGAGGGACTGAGAGCAGAGCAACCACCCCGAAGGAGACTTTCTGATTTTGTCATCTTTCTCAGAGTGGTGTCAGCCGGTATTGTTCATCTTGTGTGCGGGGGGTGCTGTGCCAGTCAAATAAACAGGTTCTTTCCACTTCTCTCCGAGGAATTTTTTCCCGAACCGGTTGGGGGGAGGGGCCATGTGGGTTTTGCTTTCTGGAGGGGCCCTCCTTTGCAGATTCTTTAACAAATTTTCCCTAAACCAGGACACCAGTGTAAAGAAAATATTTTGTTGTCTTTCTTTGAAAATTTATTAAAATCACTGGAAGAGAGGGAGCAAATGATACCAGCGGGACTGACAAGGTTCATTCACTCCAAGGTGAAGAACACAAGGGGCTGCTGAAAGTCCCAGAAGAAGCCCAGCTCAAGTAGCTAAATTCCCAAACAACTCCAGCCAGGGGTCTCCGGGAGGATTTTTTGGAGAATGTTCGGAGCCGGCAGATCCCAGAGTTGAGCCCCGGATATCTTTGGGCTCCCCAAGAGGAGCTTTTTCGGGGGGAGAGGAGCCGCGATCGCCCCTCGGGAGGGTCCCAGGGGGTCCACGTGGGGATGGCCCGGTACCGACGGGGCGGGACATTGGTTTTGGGGATCCCCGTGAGAGCCGGGGCTGTGGAACGGGGGGCCCCCGGGGCGGGCAGAGGGGAAGGGGCGATACCGGAGCTGGGGGACCCCCAGCAGCCCAGAGATGAGGCAGGGACCAGACTCCCTGACCGTGATAGGGGCATGTCCTTGGGTGACTTCATGATGCTCTTACCCCATCAGTCCAGAAATGAGTTCTCTGCCTTTAAGGCTGGTTCTGGGAGCGAAGGGGAGGAGGAAGAAGCTGCAGTTTGTTTTCAGAAACTGCACTCACTCCTCTACATTCCAGCTCCTGGACAGGCAGACAGCAGGACAGAGCTCTCCTTTGCTTTTAGTTTGTTTTCAGCCCTGGATTGTGGTTTTTCTTTTTCTTTGGAGCTGTTTAAACCTGCTCTGCACTGAACCTCCAGAACACCACTGGCAGCTCACACCTGTGGCCCACCTGGGCGAGCCTGGGCTGCAGCATTTCCAGCACTGGAGGGACTGATTAGAGACTGATAAGCGACTGATAAGAGACTGAGTGAGCCGAGCTACTGCCCACAGAGGGACTTTCTGAGTTTTTCATCTCTTTTGGAGAGGCAAGGGATCTTATTGTTTAATATTGTTCATTTGTTTTGCTGGCGAATGCTTTGCCTGTAAAATAAACAGGTTTTTTGCACTCTTCTCCAAGGAAATATTTTCCTGAACTGGCTGGGGGTTGGGCTACTTGAATCTGCTTTCTAGGGGAAACCCCTTTTGGAGGTTTTCAACCAAATTTGCCCTAAACCAGGACAGGGTGGTGGAGAGAAGGGAGAACCCAAAGTGGCTGGATTGAGGGGAGGCTGGAGAGAGAGACCCTGGGACCCCAAAACCCCCCAGAATCCCTAAGCAGGCCCCTAGGGAGGAGGCATCTCCAGGACCTATGGGATCCTCAGCAGCCGGGGCGTGGGACCACCAGAACCCCAGAGGAATGAGACTGGAAATGGGAAACTACTGGTGACTTTTTTTGATTCACTTTTGATTTTTGGTGGTTTTTATGAACACCAGGTGACTTCTAGAGATGGATGTGGGTGGGAGGAATCCCCAGCACAAGGCATTCACACCTTGTTTTTTCCCAAACCATGATTCTCCCCAAACCATCCTGCAGTGACATTCCCCCTGTCCTACTCTGGGTGAACTCAGTCCCAAAGCTGACCCTGATCCTTGTCTCAATCTCACTTCACATTTAGACATACTCACATTTTTTTATTTATTCTCATCCCAGTTCCAAACATGTCTAGCCCCAGACCCAATCCCAACCCCAGCCCAAAGCCAATCCCATGTCTAGCCTTAACCCCAATCCCAGTTTGAATCCAAATCTCAGCCCCAACTCCAAACCCAGCCCCAATTCCAGCCCCTTCCTAAATCCTCAGCCCCAAACCAAATCCCAGGTTCAGCCCTTCTGGGGGTTTGCGGGTGTCTCTGTCCCTCTGACCCCGATGATGTTTGGGTGGGGTCACACCAGGGCTGAGAGGGACAGACACCCCCCCCGGCCTCCCCAGGTGTGAGAAGGTGGGAGAGCCCCCCCAGCCCCGAGCACCCTCAGAGGTGAGAGGGACACAGAGCCCCTGGTCCCCAGCCCTGCACAGGCATTCCCTGAGGCCAGAGGGATGGAGACCCCCCGAGCATCCCCCAGGGCGAGGGGACAGAGACCCCTGAGCATCCCCTGGGCTAAGAGGGACAGAGATTGCCCCGAGCACTCCCTGGCAAGGAGTGAGAGGGAGGGAGACCCCCCAGGCATTCCCTGGGGTGAGAATGATGGAGACCCCCTGGGGAATGGCCTGGGGTGAAAGGGACAGGGACACCCCCTGGGGAATGGCCTGGGGTGACAGGGACAGGAAAAACCCCCCCAAACCCCTCCCAAGCATCCCCCAGGGCGGGAGGCCCAGAGACCCCTCAAGCATCCCCTAGGCACTGGACAAAATAACTTGGCAGAAATCAAACTTGACTCTGCATAAATCACTTTGACGAATATTTGATTTTCCCACAAGTCCCATGTGATGAAAATGCAAACAAAACCCAAACATTAATAAACTGACAGTACAAGCAATTTTGTGGAAATTCCAAGTTCCACTGGTTCCTGCACAGCTCCAGCTCAGCTGCTAGCACATTCTGAAAAAAGAAAAGTGTAAATTCGGCCAAACACAGATATCATTGAAAGGAAAGGAAACTCTTTGTAGCTGTCACAAAGGCGACAGGGATGAAGAGAATAATGATTCTTGCATTTCGCAAAGCAATCAGGCCTGGGAATTCAGGAGTTATTCAGGAATATGGCTACTTGAGCAGGGCTTCTTGTGGGACTTTCAGCAGCCTTGTGTTCCTCGCCATGAGGTGAATGAACCTTGTCAGTCTTGCTGGTATCATTTGCTCCCTTTCCTCCAGTGATTTTAACAAACGTTTCAGGGAAGGACAACAAAATATTTTCTTTACATTCCGGACCCACAACAGCCATTTTCCTCATCAGTTCTCCCATAAGTTGCTCAGAGGAACTTGCGGCCAAGTTTCCAAGAGTTCCTCCAGAGAGAACCACAACCTCCTCAGAGGAGGGAACTGTGCTGTTGTCAAAGGCACTTGGGGTCAGACAACAGTGCCTAAACTCAATGTGCCAAAATAATGTCACAATCTGGTTAAGAAAATTTTTGGAGAGATGCCTCTGCCCCAGTTAAAGTGCTAACAAGACCAAATCGAAGGTGGATTTTATTGAACGTTAAATATGAGGTAGAGCGAGACATGGAAAGAAAGAGAAAAGGGGGGACAGCAAGGGAGTGACAGGGACAGAGACCTCCCCTGGAGCAGGCCAAGTGTCACATTGTCCCCTGTGTGTGTGTGGCCTTCCCAGGGTAGGGGTTTTACACCTGAGCCAGTTTGGGTAAGGGGAGGGTTATTCACCACCTGAGCAGGGATTACCCCACTGTTTCAGGTTGCAATGCAAGATGTAACCAAATGCATGTTTTCAATCCCCATCTTCATCAACTGCTATAAACAGGCAGGGCAGTGTTCTTTATCTCTTCCATGACTCAGCCCTGATAATACCCTCCAGGGGAGATATCTTCTGTGAATAGGCCATTGAGTGTCACTGCAGGACTGATAAAATTCCATCATCCCATTGTGGGATGCTCTGCCCATCCAGGGGGAGGATCCAAGCATTCCTACCTGGATATATACTGAGGCTGGCAACACCAGGAGCACCTTGCCTACTGGATTCCCAGAGGACAAGAGCTCCAAAACCACCACTGGATCTTCAGAGGAAGACCAGACCCTTCTGCAGGATCACAGCTTTGACAGAATCACGTTCATCACTCCAACAGGACTGCATCCACCATTTAATGGGACTGCTGCCATCACCCTGACCAACAGGGTGTCAGGTTATATCCTGACTCTGTCAGTTTAAGGCAGGGTTTCTGTATCATTGCCTTGATTCTAATTTTGTTTTTGAATTGGAATTCTGGCTTAGACTCTCCCCCTGGTTTGCCTTCAACCCGCTACAAAATTTAGTGTGCTCATTCCTCGTTTTCCTCCACAACCAGGATTTCCCATTCCTAAAACTTAGCCAGATGGAGGGAGAGACTGCGAGGAAGATGCCCCAGGACACCCAGGCAGGTGAGGAGGAAGTCAGTGCCCCTTTCCCCCTCTCTCCTGCTCCATCTCCCAGCCCAGCATGGCCCCTGGATGCAGGACAACCCTGCTGCCAACCCCATCATGCTGGGGATGCACTGGGGGGATCTCCTTCCCTTTCCCTCTGGCATGGAGGCAAATCACATCCTCTCCTTGTCCTTCCTCCCCCAGACAAGGAGCTGAGGATGGAGACTGTCCTGGGGTGATGTTATGATGCTTGTATCCCCATTCATCTGTTCTGTGCCTTTAAGACCGACTCTGAAGAGTGGAAGTTTTGTTTGGGTTTCTCTTATCAGGGACACAGAGACGAGCAGTACATAGGGCTGTTTTTCACTTCTTGCTTTTAGCTTGCTGCTTTGCTTGCTCTCTTTTCTGGTCTCGCTTCTGCTCTGCTTTGGCCTCTGCTTATTAGCTAGTTCTAGCTAAACAGTCCACATCCCTTCCTGGACTGTTTCTCCTCTCCTGTTCCTGTGACCATCTCGAACCTGCTCCGGACTGGGACCTGGGAACATCGTTCGGCTGCAGCAGCTGGCCCAGCGCTGGAGGGACTGAGAGCAGAGCAACCACCCCAAAAGAGACTTTCTGATTTTGTCATCTTTCTCAGAGCGGTGTCATCGGGTATTGTTCATTTTGTGTGCTGGGGGGTGCTGTGCCAGTCAAATAAACAGGTTCTTTCCACTTCTCTCCAAGGAATTTTTTCCCGAACCAGTTGGGGGAAGGGGCCGTGTGGGTTTTGCTTTCTGGAGGGGCCCTCCTTTGCAGATTCTTTAACAAATTTGACCTAAACAAGGACAGAGACCAAGAAAGACAAATCCCCCCAGCAGAACCTTGTGGAAGAGGCCAGTTTGAGAAGTGCCATGGTGCAGAATTCCAACTGGGAGGAAATGCCTCAGAGATCCCACAGGAGTAAGGGCTCCAAAGCCAGCCTAGGGTGCTCTGAGGAGGAAAGACCCACCCTGAGCCAGGAAGGTGGACAGAGCTTCAGCCAGAGCTCAGATCTGGTTGTCAGTGAGCACATTCATGATTGGGAGAAGCGCTACAAGTGCTCAGAGTGTAAGAAGAGCTTCTGGCAGAGCATCAGCCTGATCAGCCACCAGATGATCCATATTGGGGAATGGTCCTACAAGGGTGGGGAGTGTGGGAAGGGCTTCTGGCAGAGCAGCAGCCTGATCAGCCACCAGATGATCCATACTGGGGAATGGCCCTACAAGGGTGGGGAGTGTGGGAAGGGCTTCAGCTGCAGCTCCGCCCTCATCACCCACCAACGCATCCACCCTGCGGAGAGGCCCTATGAGTGTGCCCAGTGTGGGAAGAGGTTTCAGACCAACTCCAGTCTCCTCCACCACCAGCGGATTCACACAGATGAGAGGCCCTTCCGCTGCCCTGAGTGTGGGAAGGGCTTCAAATGCAACTCCACCCTCGTCAGCCACCGGCGCATCCACACTGAGGAGAGGCCCTACGAGTGTCCCCAGTGTGGGAAGAGCTTCACGGAGAACTCTCACTTGACCAGACACCAACGGAGTCACCAGTAAAAGAAATCCTGCACATGCCCCAAATGCAGGAAGACTTTCATGCACTGCTCCAGCTTTATCCCCCATGGGAGAACCCACGTTGGGAAGAGTCCTGGTAATCCATGTTACCTGTGATCCATGCTGGGAAGACACCTGTACCTTGTCCTGCTCCTGCCAATGATATGATGTGGGATGGAAGAACGTGAGGGTCTGGCCATGGCCCTGTCATTACATTTACTCCACCTCAGGTCATTGCCAGGGGCAGGAAAGGGACTCTCTCTCTCCCTGAGGAGAAGGGTCAAATTGCCAGGCAGGGGAAATGCATGGCCAGGAAGACCCAGTGAGTTGTGTTGTAGTTTTCCCTGTAAACAGTTTTATTTTTCCCTTCTGTTATCAATATTGTTTCTATTCCTGTTTGTTCCTTATCTCGTTGGTGTTTCCAGTAAATTGTTCTTACCCTAGCCTGGGATCTTTGCCTTTTGTGCTTTCCAGGGGAGGCAAGAGGGCAGCAAGGGCAGCGTGGTTTTAGCAGGAGCAGGATTTTGGGGAATCCCATTCCTGAACCCTGGCCCATGGAAACCGAGCATCCCAGCTGGTCCCAGCCCTGGTGGCCATGGAAACAGCCTTGGGAGCGGGTTCCTGGCTGGGGCTGTGGGAACCCATTCCCTCTGGTGCCCAGGGACAGGAGTGGAGGGAACAGCTGCAGCTAAGTCGGGGCAGGCTCAGGTTGGATGTCAGGAAAAGGCTTTTGCCCAGAGGCTGCTGGGGCCCTGCCCAGGCTCCCCAGGGAAGGGTCCCAGCTCCAGGGCTCTCTGAGCTCCAGCAGTGTTTGGACAGCGCTGCCAGGCCCAGGCTGGCATTGTTGGGGTGTCCTGTGCAGGGCCAGCAGTTGAACTGGAGGATCCTGATGGTTCCTTCCCAGCTCAGCCAATTCTGCGGTTCTGGGATCCCATGAGCCTGGGGATGGGGGCTGCAAATGGTTGCCATGGCAACGGGCTGTGGCTGCAGGCCTGAGCTGGTGTCCATGGCAACCACCCCAGCATGGGGTCCCCATGGAGCTGGCGAGGGACTGAGCACAAGAACAGGGGGCTGGTGATGGTTGCCATGGAAACTGACCATAGCAACTGGGGGCTGGTGATGGTTCCCTGCTAATAATCAGATTTGTCACAGGCCTTCAGAGGGGTTCCATGGGGACTTTCCAAGAGTCTCCAGGCTGTGCAAGAGCTGGAATGTCACAAGCACCGACAGGACGCCTCCCAAGGGTTTCTGGGATGGTAAAGAGCCCTGTGGTCAGAGGCAGTCACAGCCATTCCATGGTGACATCCCAGGGGACCTTGGGCTGCACAGGCACCAATCTGCCACAGGCACTCACAGGGGCTCCACAGGGACATCCCAGGAGTCCCCAGGCTGCCAAAGAGCAGAGATGTCCCAGACACTCACAGGGGTTTCTGTCATGGGAACAGTGGGAGCTTCAGGCAACATTTATTACACAAGCACCTGTTGGGAAACAAGGTGCAGAAAGGAGTCCTAATAGCGCCCACAGATCCCCAAATACCCCCAAGGACCTCCAGACTTTTTAAACTCCTTCTGGGAGAGGAGCCTTGGAGCAGCTGGTTCCAATCCCAGCTCCAGAACTTCTCAAGAGTTTGTGTGTAAAGAATTATAAAGTTGGAAATAAACCTTTATAGAATTTGTCCCACAGGATTAGGAATGGCCAGATACATTTTTATAAATATGTATTATCTATTATGGTAATATTAGAGAAAATTGCCTAAATCAGAAATATTTATGCCAAGATGTAAGAGATGTAAGTATATTACATAGAGCACTAGGAAATTACTTTTAAGCAACTGCATTAAAAGAAAACCAGTAATTAAGCAGAGATTGATGTCACTGCCCCAGACCAATGACCATGGGCAAATCCCTTTGGCTCTGCCTGGAGCAGTGACCTTGAGGGGTGTCTCCACTGCAGGGAGGAATCTCCACACCCCCCAAGAAGGGAAATGTCAGGAGATGCTGCCATTAATATTTGGGACGGAGCTTTTCTAGTCTGAGGTTCTGCCCTGTCAGTCAGATGCACCCAGGCTGGGCCAGCTCAGCAGCTCTGCAGAAGCTCTCAGTGGTGTCACTTGGTTGTTCCTTTCTCTGGGGATTTTTCCAGCTCTGCCACAGCTTCAGCTCCCTCTGAGGATGTTGAACTTTGAGATGGAGGAGTCAGGCTGGTTTCAGCATTATTCACCCCCAAAACAGTGTGACCCTCCTTCATTTCCCACTGGGGGCTTTGCAAACAGGGCCTTGCTGAAGTTGTTGGAGCCCATTGCAGGCAGAGCCTCCTGCTCCAGCAGGAACTGCCTTTCCTGTGCCTGCCATGAGCAGGGCAGGTCCCGCTGCAGGAACAGCCCCAGGCCCAGCCCCAGCACAGGGAAGGGCTCGGGCACAAGGGCAGAGTGCCATGCTGGGAGCTGGGCCAGGGAGAGCCTGAGGCACCAAAGGCACCTTGGCAGCAGCAGCTGCTTGCAGGCCATGGCCAGAAGCCTCCCTTGGCAGCCCGGCTTGATGGCCACCACTGCAGAGCTGCTGCCTCAGGGCTCATTCCTGGCTGGGCTCTGAAAAGCCACTTCTGCTCCAGGAGCCTGACTGGGAAGCCATTGGCCCCAGCACCTTGGGGACAAGATATCAATGACAAAACTCTTCATGCCAGCAGAGCCAAGGCAGGGGCAGAGGAAAGGGAAAAGCCAGGCCCAGGGGACAGGGCTGCCATGGTGATGGCTGTGAGGTCACCGCCCCTGCAGCAGCCTTGCTGCCCTCAGCAGACATTCTGGCCAGAAGTGTTGTGAGGGCACCCAGCACATCAGAGAACTCACACTACAGAAACTCCAACCTTGGAGAAGGGAGGGGGTTTCACTGGGTCAGGTTGCAAAAAGCTCCCGCTCTTCAACAATTCCTGTGATGGGGAACCAACTTACATGGAAAAACAGTTGCAGTTTTGTGCCAATCTAATCATTGTAAAATATTTCCTCTTTCTAACAAATGTAAATCCACCCTCAATCAGTTTAGAGATATTGACCCTTGGTCTGTCACTGCAAGATGTGGGAGAAAATAAATTTGGTCACTGTTTTTCCATTTTCACAGACCTTGGAGAGGACCCAAAAATCTCCCAAGATGGGGTTTGGAGGCCTCATCACAAAACCAGCAGGTAGAGGCTGAAGGCTCTGGGCTCAGTGGTCTGGAGACTGAGGACAGAAAAGGAGTAGCCTGGGAAGAATTGAAGGGTGGTTTCAGAAATTCTGGAGCTTTTCTTCATTGAGGATATAAGCATGAGAAGAAAACAATGGCACCAATGGCAGCTGGGGAGGCCCAGAGTGGATACCAGGAGAAAGGAATTTCCCTGGAGGGGCAGGGCTGTGGTGCAGCACGTCCCCAGCAGGAGCCTGGAGCAGCCCAAGGCTTTGTGTGGGCAGGCAGAGGCAGGCAGGAGGCAGAGCTGTCAGCAAAGGAAGGGCCCAGCCAGGTGGGGCAGCCGGGGGATGCCGACAGCCTGCAGGGACAGAGGCACAGGGCAGGGACACCGTGGGACAGCCTGGGCTGCACAGGGCACAGGGATGGGCAGCAGCTGCAAGACAGCCCTGACAGAGCCACCTTGGGCAGCACTTTGGCCATGGCTGCTGGCCCCGGGCCTGAGGCCACGAGGGGACAAGTGACCCTTGCAGGCCTGGGGCCTCATTGCCTCCTTGTCCCTGCTCAGCAGCCTGGCAGGGGCCGCCCCATGCTCCTGCCCTTGGCATTGCACATCCCCACATGCCAGTGCCCATCCCGGGAAGAGCCCTGAGCAAGGAGGGAGGGACAGGATTTGCCTGGCCAGGGTCTGGGGCTCAGGCCTTGGCCCTTTACATTCCTTAAACACATCCAGCTTTGCTCAGCACCAGAGACACCTTTGCCTTGTTTGTCCCCAGCTGCCATCACTGCCTCCAGTGTTCTGCTCTAGCTGGAACCTGGGGACAATTTCATGTGAGTTGTGTCCCTTTGTGGGACCCATTAAAAGTCAAAGAGAGTTTGGACTTTGAGTCTGATTTTAAGTTCTTGAGAAGCTCTTTGAGCACACTCTGAGGGACTGGGTCTGATGCAAAGAGCACCAAAGCCCCAGAGGCTCATTACAGTCCCTGTGCTGTGTCTGTGCTGCTGAGCTAGGCCGGGCTCCTGGCCCAGAGGCAGCTCCTGGCAACGGCAGTGCTGCAGAGAGACAGCTCTGGCCAGGAGCAGCTCCTGTGCATAGCCCAGCAGGGCTGGGGCACTGCCAGGGCCCCTCAGGGACACCAGCAGGGCACAGACAGAGCTCACAGGGGCTCAGCACTGGCAGGGGCTGTGGGATGGCCCCGAGGGGGCTGTGTCACAGCAGCACCTCTGTGGCTGTGTCACAGAGGCACAGAGCAGCTGTGATGTCAGTAAGGACCTGTGTGACAGCACACAGTGGGTTGTATGAGGTCACAGATTGGGCTCTGAATCACAGAGTTTGTTGTGTGAGGTCATTGAGCAGCTACACCATTAAATGAGCCTTGCTTGGTCTTATGCTATGCAAGCTGTTACAGCTCCAGAGCTCAGTCCCCAAGGGGACTGGGTGCCAGAAGCCTGCTCGCTCTCAGACCAAGGCCGCGGGACAGACCTAGCAAGCAGGGAATATTCAGCTCTTAGTGATTAGGCAGCTCTTATGATTTCAAGCTCTTTGCTTGCTAGGTAGCTTTTCCCTTGGCCTAAGGCTCCAGCAAACAGTAGAGAGAGGAGAAGCAGAAGACCCTGGCTGTTCCACAAGTATGGCTTTATTGGAGGGTCCGTGAAGGATCTCAGCTCTTCTTCTTCCGAGTTAGTAGGGGTATGCTACTTTTATACCCTTGGCCCAGATCCAATCCTGACCAATGGCAGAGGTGTTAGAGTGACCATAAGTGACCAATAGTAGGGTTAACAACATATTGCCTTACATGGCTATAGGGATAAGGTACAAGGTGGATGTCCCTGGAGACAGGAAACTTCTCTGCTACTGTGTCAGCATTCTATTCTCCAAGGGGCCCTGGCTAAACCTGAGGGGTTTACTACAACTTTACTTTCTGTTTTTACAAAAAATGCATTCGCGAGAGTTCTTTTGAAACAGTGAACAAGACACAAGAACATAGCTAACACAGTAAAAATTACAAGGAGAATCAACAACAATCCCTTAACTAAAGATGCAGCCCATCCTGTTAGTCCCCATTGCCCAAAAAGTTCATTGACCCAATCTGGGATTCTTTCTATTTTCAAGTCCTTCACGAGATCTTTCAGTTTCTGGATGTTCGCATGGATGGACTCCAAATGCGAAGAGAGGTTGAAGCAGCACATTCCTTAGAAGTCCTCACATCCATGTCTGTGGGCAAGCAGCAGGAAGTCGATTGCTGCTTGGTTTTGGAGTGAAGCTTGTCTTGTGGTTTCTTCTTCCTTTAAGAGATCACCCAAGGCTGCTGATGTGGCATTAGCTTGTTTACTGAACCAGCACCCAAGGTGATTGATTTCACCGAGGGCTTTAGCTGCAGCTACTCAGGGTAAAAACAGAGAGACAGCAATCTTTTTTGGTCTGTTCCAATCGTATAATCTCGGATCACAATTTTCATCGAATTCAGTGTAGGACCTTTTTTCACGTTTTGATTCTCTTTCTTTTTTCCAATTATGTAACAGGGTGATGTTTGGAGTAAGGGTAGAAAGTTTTCCCAGAGTACAGGGACCTCCCTAGAGTCGGGAGGGGATCCCTGCCCATACTCTATCACCACAGATGAGAAACATTCCCTTGGGTAATACTTTGGGATGAAGAGAGGACACAGAAATTACACGAGCTGTGTAATTGCACCAATCATGAGGGTTATAGGCTTTGTTAACTGGTGATACATCTTTTCGATATGTGTTTTTGTGTTGGTCAATTTCTGGTCAATCATTTTTCGGACGCCTAAAGTAAAATTTGACACAATATGTGGCCTTGGAGGATCCCAATAGATCCAATTCTTGGGGTTCCTCTCAAGCATCTGGCAGAATTTTCGTCCACTCGTCCCAAGTATCAGCCCCATTGGGTCTCTTACCTGTGGTGCAGAGAACCTCTGAATTCTGGACAGGCCAATCGTCTGCTATAAAGGGAATTCCTACTAGACACGTAGAAAGTGGATTATCTATGCTTCCCATAGACAAGCACATGTTGTCTTGTTTAAAGTTTTTGCTAAGGTTACCCAAACATTATGGCTGGGCTGAGGGCTAATCCAGCCGAAGGCACGCGGTACGGTGTAGAGCATCCAGGCAGCGGTGAGGACAGCACCGATGGAGATATTTTTCATCTTTGGGCAGGATTAGGGCTTCTGATTGGGAATATAAGCGCAATTTGTTATCTTTATGATGAGAGGGATTTCTGCCTTGTTCTTTTCTGTGTTCCCCTCCTCCTCCCCTTTTTCTTTTAATTTCTAATCTGCACTACGGGAGGAGGAGCGGGTAGAAGGTTATGAGGTTTTAAGGTTAGGGAAAGGGAATAATAAGGCTTTTTAAAATACAACACACAGTGTAATAACACATAATTCAGAGAACACTTTTGTGTTAAGGCTATCTGTGGCCTGTTACAGCAGACTGTTATTTAACTTTCTGTTTTGTCTGCTGTCTTGTAATGGGGCGGTCTGTTCTTGTGTTTGTGGGTGTTCAGCGACCCCTTCGTCTCCAGGCTGAGCTGGTTTGGTTTTGAGGTGGTCTTGTGTTTGCCTGAGGAGAGTTCTTGTCCTCGTCTGTAGTAGTGTTCGCTGTGCCTAAGTATGGTTTTACGTATTTTCCTGGGTACCACCTTGGACCTGATGGTAGTAGCACGCATGCATAACCTCTTCCCCAGGTAATCAACTGATGAGGCCCTGAAATTTGGTGTGTTTCAGGGTCTTTCACGAGCACAGGTGGTTTCTCCGTGAGCTTTGCTTGTGTGGTATTCGCAAAGTGGCGAAGTATTGGTGGGTCAGGCTCTGATGCTGTGCAGTTCAGGAAGTTGATGACATAGAGAGCCCTGAAAAGTCTCTCCACTGGAGATGTGATTTTCGTGTCCCTGTTCGTTGCTCGAGGGCTCTTTTGAGGGTTTGATGTGTCCTTTCCACGATGGATTGTCCTGTGGGGTTTACAGGTATGCTCGTCTTGTGTGCTATGCCCCATTCATTGAAGAACTCCTTCAACTTCTGGGAGGTATAGGCTGGCCCATTATCTGTTTTAATCTCCTTTGGTACACCCAGGGTGGCAAAAGCGAGGAGAAAGTGTTTTATTGTGTGCATGGTCTTTTCTCCTGCATGTGATGATGCAAACACTGCTCCTGAGAACGTGTCGACCAAAACATGCATGTACTTTGACCTTCCAAAAGGTGCATAGTGAGTTACATCTGTCTGCCACAGCTGACAGCTATTCAGACCTCAGGGATTGACTCCCGTACCCATTGATGGTATCTGGTAGTTTTGACAGTTCGGACAGGTAGCCACGATAGCTTTTGCCTGATCCTTTGAGAGCTTAAACATTCTCATAAGGGCAGGTACATTTTGATGAAAGAACGCGTGTGACAGCTTTGCCTGAGCAAAGATGTTAGGAACATCAGCAGTTTCTGCTGCCATAGCTAATGCATCTGCTTTCCTGTTGCCTTCTGCAACAACACCTGGGAGGTCCGTGTGAGACCTCACATGCATTATGTGATAAGGTTGTTTTCTGTGGGATATCAATTGTATTAATTTAGAGAGCAATTGGTATAACTTTGGGTTAGAGACCTCTTTGAGAAGAGCATGTTCTGCTCTCATAGCTATTCCCGCAACACAAGCTGAATCTGTGACCAGATTGAAAGGCTCGTTTTTAAATTTTTCAAAGACTCTGACGACAGTTGCTAATTCTGCAATCTGTGGCGATCCTTCTACTGTCTGTACGTCAGATTGCCATTCTGTTTGGGGGTCTCTCCAAGTAATCTCCGACTTGTGGGATGAGCCTGAGCCATCTGTAAATAGAGTTAGAGCCTTGAGAGGATTTCTACTTTGGATTCGTTTTGGAATCAAATGGAAAGTTTCATTCTGGTTGAAAAGCTTGTGTTCTGGGATGTCTGATGAGGTTTGACCCATATAACTGTCCAGAGCAAACTGTAGACTCGCATTGGTCTTGATCAAATCCTCAAAGTCTTTAAGGGTTATTGGCAAATATATGCATTCAAAATCACAGCCTGAAAGGGAGCAAAGGCAAGTCCTAGCCTTTTTTATTAAGTGTGCTATAATCTCCTGGTAGGTGGTAAGTGTCTTTGTAGGCTGGCTACTTGTAAAAACCCATTCCAGTATCAACAAAGGATCTCGCAGCTGAGGGTTCCATTGGAAGATCAGTCCATGGAATCTGGGTGCTTTTCCCAGGATGATGAACTGGAAAGGCAGACTAGGCTCGTAGCGATGGGCTTTGCGTGAAGACAGGGCTTCTTGGACTTTGATGATGGCACCTCTGGCTTCCTCTGTGAGAGTGCAGAGAGAGTCCAGTTCCTTGGGTCCACGAAGAAGATTGAACAAGGGAGCAAGGTCCTCTGATGTAATTCCTAGCAGTGGACGCACCCAGTTGATGGATCCACACAGGCTGTGTAAGTCCCTGAGGGTTTTTGGGTCGTCGTTGATGACGATCCCGGATCTGGACTCCAAGGTAAGTCCATGGCTCGGTGTACTGAATTTTGTCCTCGCGAATTTCCATTCCTGCCTTTTCAATGCCTTCAATAGTCTTTTTGACCATTTTGTCCAAGTAAGCTTTGTCTGAAGCACACACTAGAATGTCATCCATATAGTGATAGATGATGGCGTCCGGAAATGATTTCCAAATGGGAGACAGGATGTGAGACACGTACCACTGGCAGATAGTAGGCGAGTTTTTTAATCCATGAGGAAAATAACGCCAATGATATCTTTTGAGCGGAGCTTCCTTGTTAATAGAGGGAACGGAAAAAGCAAACCGTGGAGCATCCTCAGGACGTAGTGGTATGCTGAAGAAACAGTCCTTAATGTCTATGATAGCAAGTGTCCAGTCTCTAGGCAGCATCGATGGGGAGGGCAGGCCAGGCTGAAGAGGGCCCATGTCCTTGATGACTTCGTTGATTCTGCGAAGGTCGTGGAGAAGCCTCCACTTGTTTGTACCTGGCTTTGGTAGAACGAAGACTGGAGAGTTCCAACGGCTGTCGGACTCCACTATGTGGCCTTTTTTGAGCTGTTCTTCCACGAGGGCATTTAGGGCGCGCAGCTTGGCTTTCTTTAGGGGCCACTGCTCGGTCCAGATTGGCTTGTGGCTTTTCCAGGTGAGACGGGGTATTTCTGGCAGCGCGCTCAACTCAGGGGCCCCAGTCAGAAATCCTGAATGGGAATACGTAGGGAAGCACCCCACTCCCAGAGGATAAAACGTCTCTTCCCCAAAGGGTGATGGGGGCCCTTACCACAAATGGAAGGATGGTTGCCAGCTTGCCTTCTGGCCCTTCAACCAGGATGTTGTTCTTCCTCCTCATGGATACTGTAGTTCCACCAATCCTGGAAATCATGCCTGCAACAGGTTGTTGATCCCAGTGTGCTGGCCAATCTGAACGGGCAATGATGGTCACATCTGCACCGGTGTCCAGCATCCCTGGCAGGTGGGTCTTCTCTCCTTTGTGGGAGAGGCCGCACTCGATGGTAGGCTTGGATGGTCCCGTGACTTGTACCCACATAGCTGTAGGGTTGAGAGCAATCTGTTCCCTGTGATTCTTTGGGAGTAAAAATGCCTGTGCTATTGGAGTTCCCTTAGAAAGAAAAAATGGTAAGTCTATGCAGTATACCTGCACGAGGATCTCTTGTCCCGGCTGCACTGTCAGCACTTCCGGAACAACGAAGATTTCCTTCGGAGTATTAAGAGAGTCACCTGTAATTAAAATGGCTGAAGGACTCCCTTTAGGTCCATATTTTCCTGTGAATTGGCCGGTGAACATTCTTATCATTAAAGTCAATGGACAAAGCAGTTACCAGTTGCCGGCGGGTACCTCTCTGGGTTGTCCCGTGGGTTGGGGCTTCTCCTTTGGGTCTGGAGCAGCCTGGGTTTGTGCGTGATTGGGTCTTGGTGGCCTTTGATTTGTATTCTGTGCCCGAAGGTCGAACGGGCGCCTCAAGGAGTTTAAAGGACACGATTGATAGCGTTGCTGATGTTGCGGTCATTGATTATAATTCCGATGGTATTGGGGGGGTGTTCCCTCCGGGCAGTCCTTTATATAATGTCCTAGCTCTCCACAGTGATAGCATTTAGCTTGTTCTTTAGAGGTTATGACTGCATATGCACCAGAAACTCCTTCAGCAATACCCTTAGCAACTGCTTGGGCCACTGTATTTTCAGTGGACATGTGACGTGTGCAGCATTCTAGCATTTGCTCTATAGTGGGGTCTGTATCCACGGGGAAAGACCTCAAAATGGCCTTACATTTCTCATTTGAGTTGCTGAAAGCAAGCTTACATAAGAGTTCCTTTCTTGCCTCAGTATTCTCTATTTGTTTCTCCAAAGCATCTCTAAGTCTGTCCACAAATTTTATAAAGCTTTCTTCAATGCCTTGTTTTATAGTAGAAAAATGCATTGTTGGCATTGACTCATCCTGCATAAGAAGCAAGGAGGCTTTTGCTGCGATTGCTACATCCTGCAGCGCTTCTTTATTCAGAGTTTCCATTTGTTCTGCTGGCTTTTGAAAGTCTCCTTCACCAGCCAATTGTTCTACTGTGAAGTTGGTCTTAGTAGCATCGGCAGTATATGAATCTGATAACGTTTTTAAGTGTTTCTTCCAATGTCTATCCCATAACAAATATTCTGCCGGTGACAGAAGGCATTGTGAAAAATTTTTTACATCGTGAGGAAGCAAGACATGTGCAGAGAACATGGCTTCTAGGAAATTTCTAAAGATATGTGAACTACGTCCATGTTCCTTGGCTATATCTCAAATGTACCAGTTCCTCATTAGAAAATGGTTTCCATGCCTTGATATTAGATCCCCCACCATTCCTTCCTTGCCTGTACTCGACCGGAAAGGCTGTGATTTTCTGTGCTAGGTCCCAGTTCCCAGACTTTGTAGCTTCTATCTTAATAAGAGCCCATGGGTCTATATTAATCGCATCAAAATCAGATTCATCAGAAGAGCTCTCATTGTCTGAGGAACACTGTGAGGGATATGCTACCCGTGAATTCCTTTTTTTTCGTTTAGAAGCATTTTTCACGGTTTTCAGTGACTGGTCAGAAGTTGGCGCTATTGGATGAGGGGTAGCAAGACAGCAGGGACCGGATTGGGTAGGGGGGGGTGACGCCACAGGTGGTCTCTGATCCGTTCGGGTGGCAGGAGGGTTGGGTCAGGGGTTGGAGGGACGGGTGGGGGAAGGGGGATATGGGGGCTGTGGATGCACGCCTGGGGGGTTTGGGGGTATGCAAGCAATGCCGCTGGTTTGGGGTACTACAGGTATAGGGTGAGTTGGTGTTACCGCACATGTGTGCGGCTCGGCGCAGGAGGACAGGGCGTGGGCATGGCTCGGGAAAGTGGCGGGAGGGGCCGGGAGGGCCGGGGCGGTCTCGGGGGGGGCGGGAGCGGGGGCGGTGACGGCGGGGAGGGCTATCGCGGGGGTGGGGGATAGCAGCGCGGTGTTGGGTGGGGTGGCGGCGATACCGGGACCGGGGAACGCGGCGGGCGTGGCGGGGGGAGCGGGGGGCGCGGCGGGGGCAACAGCGGGAGCGGGGGATACCGCGACGGAACAAGCGAGAGCGGGGAATGGCGGCGCGGGGGTAGGGGGGACCGGAATCACGGCGACAGGAGGGGGCAACGGCAGCAGCACGGGCGCGGGGGAGGGAGGAGGGGGTAGAGCGGCGCAGGGGGAGGGGTGGCCGCAGCGGAGAGTACGGCGGCAGGGACAGGGAACGGGGCCCCCGAGGCCGGACGCGGGAAGGAAGCGGAGCCGGGGAGATGGGGGGCTGCAGGAAACGGGGAGTGGGGCAGCGAGGGTCCCGCGAGGGGGGGGAATGTGAGGGGGGGCTGCTTAGCTTCTGCCTGCGAAATGGGATCTGCAGGAAGCTCTGCAGGGGCCAGCGACTCTCTGGCCTGCAAGGCACATTCCTCTGTTATCAGTACAATTAGCATCTTATCAGTATCAGTACAATTAGCATATGAAGAGGAAAGATCTGTTAGTTTGGAACTTTTTTCAGAGTTCGATTTTTCAATCGTTTTTGTTACTGTACGAAATAAAGGTAAGAAGTTAGTAACAGAAAAGTCCTGTTTTGTTTGAGACATATAAATGGTGTTTCCAACTGTATCCCAAAAGGAATTTTCAGTAATTGTGGTCTTATCAGTTTCAGGGAAATTCAGCACAATCCAAGATACAAATTTTTTAAGAGTCTTTTTTGACAGACTACCTTTAGAAAAAGTGAAATTGTTAACAGATAAGGTTTCTACAATGGTTAAATATAACTCTCTCTCACGTGTTGTTAGTCTTACGGTGCTTAAAAAAGTACCCATTGTTATGAACAAAATTCGGGTAATATTTTTTTTGTGAGAAAAAGTTACAAAAAGGCAGCCAGACCACTCTAGCTGCCTTTAGTTCTTCGTGCTTTGTTATTGTAATCACGAGTCGTTGTGGCTAATCGCTCCTTTTGTATCAGCAGAGCCTTGCCCGAGGCTAAGTTGTACCTTTCTCAGAATAGGGAAGACACCTGAGAAGGTGAGGGGGTTATGCAAAGTGACTCCAAGACCAGAATGCAGTGTGGGTCCTCCGCTGTACTGAGAAGACCCCAAAAACAATGAGCCAAATAAGAGTTGAGAGACTGGAGTGATGTCTGGATGTGAGGAGCGGAGCGCTGGGCCGGCAGAGATGCTGGAAACCTTCATTGATCCTCACCTTGTCTTCGAGATCCCCCGGGCCAGGTCTGGGAGGAAGCGAGACCCGGACCGAACCAACAACTGGAAGGGTCAGCAGGCCCTAAAGGCTCCCACGAGGACTTGATCCCCAGCTCTGCCCCTGATGGACAAAGCTGTGCATATCCTCCTCCTCTGAGTCGCCCTGGGAGACGACAGGATGCTGCAGACCCATCGACCCCCACAATCCTGAGCTGATCACTTTTAATAAAGGCATTAAAAAGGAGAAGAAGTCTCCTGGCCCTGTTTATTTCAGGGGCCAGGGTCCGACAATACGTTTGGGCGGCCACTTAAATGAGCCTTGCTTGGTCTTATCCTATGCAAGCTGTTACAGCTCCAGAGCTCAGTCCCCAAGGGGACTGGGTGCCAGAAGCCTGCTCGCTCTCAGACCAAGGCCGCGGGACAGCCCTAGCAAGCAGGGAATATTCAACTCTTAGTGATTAGGCAGCTCTTATGATTTCAAGCTCTTTGCTTGCTAGGTAGCTTTTCCCTTGGCCTAAGGCTCCAGCAAACAGTAGAGAGAGGAGAAGCAGAAGACGCTGGCTGTTCCACAAGTATGGCTTTATTGGAGGGTCCGTGAAGGATCTCAGCTCTTTTTCTTCCGAGTTAGTAGGGGTACAGTATGCTACTTTTATACCCTTGGCCTGGATCCAATCCTGACCAATGGCAGAGGTGTTAGAGTGACCATAAGTGACCAATAGTAGGGTTAACAACATATTGCCTTACATGGCTATAGGGATAAGGTACAAGGTGGATGTCCCTGGAGACAGGAAACTTCTCTGCCGCTGTGCCAGCATTCTATTCTCCAAGGGGCCCTGGCTAAACCTGAGGGGTTTACTACACACCATCATAGAGGGGATTCTCTGACATGTCAGTGCAGGCTGTGACATCATGGCATGGCTATGTGACATCATAGAGCTGGCTGTGAGGTCAAAGTGTGGGCTGTGACATTACAGAGTGGCAGTATGACATCACAGAGATGATTTGGTGACATCACTGAGGGGGTTGTGACATCACAGAGCTGGCTGTGCATAGTGGTTTGAGAGGAAGTAGGCTTTCAGGGATATGCTGTGGTCACCAATAGGTGTTCAGATTTTAATATTGGCACCTGGTGTGGCCACTGGGGACAATGCATACACCTCTGCAAACACAGGGGTTAAAAAACAGAGCACTCCCATGGGAAGTTCTCTTGGTTTTCCTCGGGGAAAGAGTTCGGATTTCTCCTCTGTCCAGCTGCTGCTGCTGGGCGGGAGAGGGGCAGCCATATGGCCAGGTGAGGTAGGCTGGGCCTTGGGCAGAGATGGGAGGTGAAGAGGCCCCGGCATGGAAGGATGGGAGAAGCACCAGGAAGCATCGGGCAGGCCGCCCCCCCAACAGAAAGAGAGAGTGCGAGCTTGTGCCACCTTGAAATTTGATATCATGTGCTGGCAGCATAGCCCGGCCTGCAGAGAAGGAGGTGTGCAGCAAGAAGGTGTCCGGCCGTGTTGTGAGAATCTCTGGGTGGTCGGAGCCCGAGTTTTTAACCCTTTTTTGGACAATGAAAACGTTGCAGAACATTAACTTTTCCTAAAAGAGAGATAGAGATGAAATGGAAGAAGGAAATGTGCAAGTGTGAAGGTCTGGGCAAGTGAAAGATGCCGAAGAGAGAGAGAAAAATCTTAAGTGGGAAGAGATGATGGAGTGGCTTAGCTGAACTCTTCTTGTTATAGCCATAGACAGAACCAAGTTGCTTGTGACACAGAGACTGCATCCAGGGGGAGGCAATGGCTCAGAGCCAAGAGGGTTCAGTGTTGGTACCCCTCGGCCCAAGAGGGTGAAATTTGGGGAAGACAGGTGTCCCAAAGGTGAGACTGTGCTCTTCTTGGAGCGAGACAAAGCATCCTTGAAAAGACAACCCTAGATGCAGTTCTAGTCCATGTGCAGTGGTGGGAACGCTAAGCATAGAAAGAGGAGGTCATGACAGCAGATGTACTCCAAGCGGTGCCACGAGTGACATGAGAACACACGAAGTTTCAACAGTGTTTCCAAAAGAAACCTATAGCATAAGAAAGACTCCTCTCCTCTTGATGAATTGAGAATTCATTATCTAAAAAGTGGTGATAGACTAAGAGTTGCTGATCGGGGGGATAGATGTATTGGAATTTAGCAGGGAGAGGAGGAAATGTTTTTAGAAAGTTTTCATTTTCCCTGTGTGTTTCTTGTTATTTAGAGTTGTAGTTTAGTTAATAAAATTTTCTTTATTTCTAAGTGAGAGCCGGCTTTGCTTATTCCTAGTCACATCTCACAGCAGAAAGGTATTTTCATGACACTGGCACCAGTGTCAAACCATGACACTGTGGCATTGATAAGTGCTCTACAAACATCTACAAAACTTCAGCCAAGCCAGCATTCATCCTGACACCACTCATCAGCTCAGTGAAGAAGAACCCTAACCCTAAACCCTAACCCTAACCTTAAATGCTAACCCAAACCCAAAGCTCAACCCTAACCCTAGGAGATGAGAACATAACAATCATGTCAAGATGTTATCTCTGTTACCAATTTAGAGTAGGATTGTAGAGTAGGGTTGTTGGAAGAGTTTTGTACCATAGGATTATAGATTAGGGTTGTAATTAAATGAAGTTTCTGAAACATCAACTCATTTGGAAGATTCTCCTCCTTCTGACCCCTTCAGAAAATTCAACATTTACTTCTGAATTAACAGTTGTTTTTTATTGGTGCTAAGTCACACCTATGGCTTCTTTTGTATGGTTTCACAAGTGAGGAAAGCTCTTTTTCATTCATCCTCTCCAGATCACACTGCCTTTGGAATACCACCCACTGGCTGGTTTTGGCACAGCTGTGGTATTTCTAGTTGAGGCAGAAAGGGCAATGGCATTTGCGGGAAAAACCAAAGGAGGAGTGGAGCAGCCAAGACATCCTGTGAAGGTTCAGGCATTGAGCTGTGACTGGAGAGCACTGGGGTTCCTGCCACTTGGGATTTGGATCCCTAAATGCAATAATCTCTTTGGCTGGAGGAGAGCCTTGCTCAAGTGAGAAAGCAGAAAGATCAGAGAGGGTGCTCGGGAAGGTCTCCTGTGGTGCAGAGCTGTCAGCGCCTGTGAGGTGAGAGCGGGCCCGGCCTTGCCCGGGCTGGAGCCCCAGCAGAGCCCTGGCAGAGGCCGGAGCAGCCTGAGCCCCGGCAGAGGCAGGCTGGAAGGAGGCCCTTGGAGCTGCAAGAGGCAGCAGCCGGGCCCTGCCTGCCTCTTCCTAGGAGCGGGCAAATCCTCCGCTCTCAGAGCGCAGGTGGCAGCTGGCTGCTGCCGAGGGGAAGCGCAGCCGTGCTGAGCACAGCCCGGCCCGGAAGCATTGGCCGTCTGGAGTGTGCCCAGGAGCAGAGAAAGGCCAAGGGCAGCCGAGGGCCTCTGGGCTGGTTGAAGATTCCTCCTCTTCTGCTGGCTGCCCTGCAACTTCTGGCAAAGGCCAGCAGTGTGTGCAGCACTCTGGGCACCGGGGCAGGGAGCTGGGCTGCTCGGCAGGCTGGAGCACAGGGCAGCCTCCTTCAGGTCCGGCACTTGTGCCAGGGGAAGCAAGGCCAGCGTGAGGCAGGCACAGCTTGGCAGGGCACATCTGCAGGAGCCAGCGCCTCACGCAGCTCTGGGAGGAAGCGCCTGCAATCCTGCAGTTCTGCACTGAGCCAGAGCAAAGGTGTGAGATGCAGAGTGTTTGGCAGAAATATTCAGGCCCACCAGGCCAGCCTGCTTTGTACTCTCTGGCGCACAGCAAGCGCTGTGCAATGCAGCTCTGAGCTGCTGGGAGAGAGGCACATCAGGGATGTGCTTGAGGCTTGTGCTTGAGGAGTGAACTGATTTGGAAGGGGGCAGAAGGGTTTCAGTAGGCAATTTGTGTTTTCTTCATTAGCTTCTGAAAGGAAGTCATAATGTGTTGCACACAGGTAGGGTTATTAGAAAAGAAAGGCCTTATAAAATCAGGCTTTGCTATGGTGAATTCCCAGCTAGCCTGTTACGTCTTCTACGTGCAGCCAGCTAACTTCCCATGGGAATAGTCATGAGTGCAGTTAGCACAACAAGCTATTGTGCTAAGAAAACTGTTTGCATCTCTAATAAACAAGAAATCTGTCCCATGAGCATCCATGAAAGAAAAATGTAATCACCTGAGTGAGTCTTAAAAAGAGTGAGTCTTTGCATGTACACACTAATACACCTTCTAAGCAATAAACTGTGTGGCAAGGAAACTACCAGCCAGTTGGAGTTGAACACAAGGTCTGCGAAAACAGTATAAAAATGAGTTATGTGAATAAAGAATTGCCTTTTCCTGCATGAAGAAACTGAGTCCCAGCTGCTTTATTGACACAGCAATGTGGCTTCACTCAGCAAGAGCACATGCAGGGTGTATTGATGAAACGCTTGTGTTTGATTCCCGGAATAGGAAGGAGAGGCATGTAACAAACAGGGCTTAGTCATGTGAATTCCTTTAGCTTTAACAGGAGTGCTGAAGCCTGTATTCCCCCACTGCAGTGCTTACTGTGTGCAAGTGGCGATCTTGGCCTTGAGAATAAGGAGAGTGCTCCTGCTAAGAAGGTAGCTGGAATGCATTCAAAGGGAAGAAAGTGTTTTTACGAGGCTCTTGAACACCAAAGGAGAATTTGAGGAATGGGAATATTTCCCAAATGACTGTGTCAGGAACCAGAGTCGTGCCCAAAGCCCTGCCATATTTGATCCATGTTTGAGCAGGTTGACAAGACAGTGAAGGAAAGTGTCTTGTTTAACACGTGGGACCTTGACCCTTGAAAGAAAAACAATGTATTGGTCAATCGGTGGGCAGTCAAGCTTTGACAGGAAAACAATGCACAATGGAGCCCTCGGTGGCATGGAGTCATGGAGTCATCCTGAGCCACCATCTCACAACCAGCCATGTGTGAGCTGATGCTGTAACTGGGAAAATTCCACTCCTGAGCAGGAGATACAAGGCCTGGTTCTGAGCTGGAAGGGTGAGAAGGATGAGATGCACAGTGTTTTGATCCAGGGGATGTCCTGAAAGTGCACTGCCTACCTGCCCCTGCTGCCGAGCACCACGCTCCATCTCCTTCTCCTGCTCAGCGGATTTTTGGGAATCCAGGGGTTGGTATGTATTATTTGCTACTGCAACTAATGGCATAAATTTGCAAGCCCAGTTGTGTCTTAGGTTCTTTTGTGCATGGATCTCCTCCTGAACCTGTGTCAACGACCAGCAGGGACCTACAGGACACTCCTATTCTGATGTCAGTAAATTCTGAGAAGTGATTGAAATATGTCAATAAATTTGAGGTAATGTTCAGCCTATGAGTTTCAGCTAAGTATTGAATATGTCTTAGTTCCCTGGATACAAACTGGTAGGTGAGATTCCTGGGTGTGCAGGGCTTAGGGAAGTGATTCCCTATGCACCCACCACTGAAAGAAAGTAATGCCTCCTTTGTAACCCAGAGCTGGAAGCAGGGATCAGCCTCTGCTTCGTAACTTTCATTTTGGCAGCTTCTGTTAGCAGGTAAGAAAGGTCAAAATGAAACCTTTTCCAGCTGGCTTATCCTTTTAGGCACCAAAGCTCTGTGCCACACGTGTGTGCAGAGCAACACAGCCCCCACAAAGCCCTTGGTTTCCCCACAAGTTGCCAGTTTGACTTCTTCCAAAGGGAAAGAAAGGCAGAGATGTACATTCACAAGAGTCCTGGCCATGTCCAATAAATGTGCAAATATGTGGGGAGATTTCTTAGGAAGGATTTCAGCTGTTATGCCAACAGTGCCTTCTCTCCTGGTTCTGTGCATTATAGGTGAGTAATGTAATAGTTGGTTCTCACAATTAAGAGATAGCTATTATGTGGATAGATATTATGTTCAAATGTAAAGTGCTGTTATTGTAATATGTCCTCCCATAGTCCTCTTTCTTATCCCTCTTGTAATAGCCTTGGTAGTCAGGGCATTTGGGGAGGGATGGCTTGTGACCAACAGGCAGGGTGTTACAACACCTGACCTCCAGTCAAGATGCAAGAAAGTAATCTCCACCAATGGACAGCAGAGAAAGAGTTGACTGACAAAACATTGGGAGGGGCTACGGGTATAAAAGGCAGAGCATCCCTTTTGTAGATGAGCATGTGGCTGCTAGTCATGGAGACTCCCAGTGTTGCAATCTTTCCTTATTCAGTCCTTTCTAAGGGTTTACAAAATCTTTAAAATATTAAAGGGTGGGTCATTTCTCAGGTGGGCAATGCTTTTGGCCATTTTCTTGGTCTGGTTTCCTTTGCTTTTGTCCCATCTGAGTGCTCAGCTGGGGTACAGGCTGTAGGTGCTTGGGGCACTCCTGGAGTTACTCTTGGATCCCTTGGAAAACAGGGTTTGGCCCATGAGGGGAATTTGTGCTACTTGTGACAGAGAAGAACTTCCCAGGCTCTTTTGTGTTTTCTGTAGGGAAGGTTGGTTATTGCTGTGCATAAATTCACAGACCAACATGGAGCGTTTGCTTTGTGATGTCAGGGCATGGTTGCCACCTTGTCGAAGTGACATCAGAAGGTTGCCTTGGTGCACGGAAGGCCTGAGTGTCAGAGCAGCCCTAGGCCTTGCTCAGTGCAGGAGGATCCTCGAGCTTGAGGCATTTTTCGGTGGGTACTTGCACACTTAAAAAAGCCTTGTTTCTTCTGGTGTTGCAGCACAGCCTGCAAACTTGCAGAGCAGTGCTATAATGATTCACCATCTTGCTCCTGCGCTTTTTGCTGTATATGGTGTTTCCTTCTCAATCTACTATTTGACTCCTTTTGCACATAGGTAGAGAGTGGAGTGACATAGAATGCCATTGTTGACAATGTTGATGAACTCTCCTTAGAAGAAATGGCTGTAGATGTGAGGAGAAATGGGGTTGTAAGCACCAGGTAACAGCCTGTCCCCCTATGATTCTCTCTTGCCACAGGTGATAAGAGCAAGAGCCGTCTTTCCCCTGGTTCTCTCTGCTATTGCAGAAGAAGCCAGAGAGGAGGAAAACGAGAAAGACGACCACCGCCTTTGTCCAGCCATGGTCGCACCACGGCTTGCTCATCATTCCATCAGAGTAAATGCCCGTTGTGGGGGGTGCTGTCTTTAGTGCAAGGCAGAGGTGCAAGTTTCTGAGCAGACAGCACTTGCTGTGTCTGGCCGAGGATGCTGAGTGCTGGAGTCCTGCAGGACGTAGCCATTTCCTGCAGGCAGTGAAAGCTATAAAGTGGCCTTTGAGCTGTCCTGTTGGGGCAGTGTAGAGCTGGGGGCTCCGGCTGAGCTTCTGGCTGCTTGGCTCAGGGAAGCTCCATCTCTGGGCTTCTGCGGTGTCAGGGCCAAGGGCACATGTGGTAGTGCTGGAGGGTCAAAAAGCTTTGTTGGTTTCTTTTCCCTTTTTGGAAAGGCGACTTTGGCTTGTGGAAGTGTTCTGCAGTTTTCTTGAGTCGTTCTTCACTTGTAGAGTCACTGTTGATCCAACTGCCTTTTAGCTTTTGAGAAGCTGGAAACAGCAGAAAGGGGCAAGTTTCTGCTTATCCATTTTGCACTGAAGTCTGCAGCCTTGGCAAATGCATTGGAGAACAGACTGGGGGTAAAGCTGCAAGTCCTTGACTGCTGTCTTGTGTTCCTCGGAAGAGGAAGGCCACCTTGCAATGGTGCCTGCTGGATCTGAAGTGAAATGGGTACCTTTGTGGCTGGGGAGCTGCGTGGGCCAAAAGTACGCAGGGCTGGCGGCCTTGAGCAGCTGAAGATGAGGCAGTGTGGGGCCAGGGGGCCAAGAAGGCCAAGGGCACGGTGGCCTGTGCCAGCAGCAGTGGGGCAGCAGGAGCAGGGCAGTGAGTGTGGCCCTGTGCTGGGCAGCGCTGCGGCCACAGCTGGAGTGCTATGTGCAGCTGTGGGCCCTGGGAAGCAGAAAGTCATGGAGGGGCTGCAGCGCGTGCACAGAAGGACAGGGGAGCTGGGCAAGGGGGTGCAGCACAAGGCCAGGGAGGAGGTGCTGAGGGAGCTTTAGCCTGGACAACAGAAGCCTTGTGAGGGACCTTCAGCATCTCCTCAGTGCATCCAAATATTTCAGCCACTTTTGGAAACGACTTTACCCCCTTTTTTTCCTTGAGTTTTTTTTTGGTTTGGTTGGAGGAAGAGGCTTATTCATTTACTTTTTCTCCCAACTAAGGCTCTTTTCATCATTATTTTCTGCCCTTTTATAGCACGGGGACTGGGTCTGCTAGAATTTTAATTTCCAAGGTGTCACTTCTGGAGAATACAATTTTTGCATGAGAACACATCATTCTCTGCAGGGACCTTGATGCAGAAGGAGCTGTTGTGGTTCCAGGCCAGCCAGTATGGCCTTAGAGATCACTTTGAGCTTATTAGTGCTCGTGTCTTTTTGCAGTCCAGGGAATCAGTGTGTGTTGTGTTTGGGAATTGAGCAGGAGGTCAATGCTTTGCATTCCAGCTGCTCCTCAGAGATCAAAGGAGCTGGAAGGGGCTGGGCTGCATTTCTGATTCCAGCCACTTCAGCACCATCAGTGCGGTCAAGTCCAAGAGAAGAACTTGCTCGAGCACACATGCACAAAGAGTCCAGTTCCCAGCAATGCTCTGGGTGTCTGATTGCATTCCATAGGGACCTACATGCTCCAGATTCTCCAAGAGTGTGTTTTTTTGAGGAAACAGGAGAGCAATCTCGGGACTGTAGTTGAGCAGGACACTGGCTACCAAGTCCTACTGATGTGTGTAGCAGCAGAGAGGACAGTAAAGAGAGATTTCAGTAATGAGACCTGTCTATCTATCTATCTATCTATCTATCTATCTATGTAACATTTACATAATTGCATCTTCCTGGTTCTGGTCCAAGGCCATTGGACGTGTAAAGCTCATCAAAAGTATCTCTTTAAGGACAGGATTAGAAACATGCTCCCTAGACCAATTCTGAGCAGTTGGAGATGTTTTCCCCTCCAGATATGGTGGGTTTTTTCCCCTCAGAGTTGTTTTCCTCCTCCGGCCTCTTCTGCCCTCAAGTCCCCAGTTAATTCTTTAAATTTCTGCCTGTCCTAGAGAGGTGCAACAATTCCATGTTTAGGTGGTGTTTGGAGACTCTCGTCACACATGCATTATGTGAAACATGGTTTCCTTCACTGGCATCCCCAGGGCTGTGTAAGTGCATTTGTTCATGGGGCCTTAGGAGAGTGTTCTCTTTCCCTCAGCAGCAGCAGCAGCAGCAGGGAGCGGTGGCAGGGTCAGGACAAGGAGGAGGTGGCTGCCCTGGCCCTTTGCGCCCGGGCCCCAGGCCAGGAGGGCTCTGGCTGCAGCAGGGCGCTCCTCGGGCAGCCCCTGGCAGCCTCTGCACGGAGCACGGCACGCTGCCCCGTCCTGCTGGTGCCACTTTTCTTCAGCAATACCCTAGCTCCTCCTCACAAGGAAAAAACTTCAGCAATCTAAAAAGAGATCATTCAAGTACAGTTCTACCTGCCTTTGTATTGTAGTTCAGGGCATGTATTTTTTTTGTCTATAATTTCATGATTTTTATGAAAACATGCATTCATATCTGCACATTTTTGTGGTTTTAATTATTCATATACCTAAAAACACCGTTTTAAACTCTTGATTTATTGCAGTTGGTAATTTTGAGGTAGTATATTCTAAAATGTCACAAAACAACACCTTTTGGGTAGTTTTTCTCGCTCTTAAAAAAAAATCCCATAAGCCATTTTAGTTTCTGTCTCTCCACGTTGGTTCATATCAGCCTATTTTAAATCAGGGCTACAATACTTTTATAGGATTTAGAGAGGTCCAATGAAATGCACACCAGTGATTCCTCTTGTGGAATATCACGGCCCCACCATAAAGCCTCTATTTATTTTTTTTTTCTCTCATTAGCTCAACTGCAAACACATGTTTAGTTGAAAACTTACACAAGATGAGCAAAATCAAAATGATGTGAGGGGCCGTTGGGAGCTCCTTGTTGATCTTTCTGCTTCTTCAGCTGAGCAAGGCTCTGATCCAGGTAAAGAGATTGCACTTAGTGCTACACAACCATTTAGCTGGAACTCTGCTGATTTCTAGGAACAGCTGGAGGCCTCTCTCTCCCCAGGATGTTTTGGCTGAGCCAGGCTTTGCTGGGTTTTGGCTGCAAATACCATTGCCCTTGCTTTCCTATATCCACAAGTACCATGGCTGGGCAAAAACTGCCACGTGGGCCATCTTCCAAAGGCACTTTGGTCTGGAGTTTGTGAATGAACGAGAGCCTCATCCACTTCCAAACCACATGAAAAAAATTATGAAAGAGAACTTCCCCTCCTTAACAAACAACTGACAATTCACAAGTGGATCCAGAGCTTCTTTATGGAACGAAAAGGAAGGCAATCTTCCAATGGAGTTGTGCTTTCGTGAGTTTTTCTTCTGACTCCCACTCCCAGCTGGCACTGGAAAAAGTCACGTCTCTGCAAGCGTCAGTGTCTTCTGTCTGCCATCAGTTGTTTTGCTGCAACAATCAGAACAGGTGTCAGCCTGGAGAGAGGCTCAGCTGATGCTTGCAACAGGAGCTGCCCCAAGGAGAAAAAAGACATGAACTTTTATCTCCCAAACCCATCTCCCCAGAGGCTCAAGCAGGATTCCTCTGGTTCCCAGAAATACAAAGAAATAGGGCTGAGAAGACCCTTTGCAGCTATGTGTTCATGCCCAAGACTTTGCTGATGCCATTTGGGTTTTGCCTTTTTTACTTTTCTATCTTTTCTGTATTCCTTGCACATCAATTTAGAGCTCTGTAGGCTACTCGATTTGTGATTACTTTTTCCAGTCCTTTTCCATGGCCTTTGCCTAAGCAGAAAGACAAACTTCCAGAGCTCCAAGCGCCAGGGGGTAGAAGGCTCCAGTGTTATCTTGATTCTTCCTGGGACAGACCCCTCCAGGGAGCTGGTGGACTCACCATCCCTGCAAGCCTTTAAAAGAAGACTGGATGTGGCACTCGGTGCTGTGTTTTAGTTGAGGTATTAGGCCATAGGTTGGACTCGATCATCTTGAAAGTTTCCTCCAAGCCAGTGATTCTGTGATTCTGCGACTGAGGCAGCTTTTCCTGCAGCCCTGCAGAGGGCTGCAGGGGCCCTTGGCCAAGGACGGGGATCAGGGCTCATGGAAAAGAAGCAAAGGGCTCAAGGCAAAGGCTGAGAGGGAAGAGCTGCCCCAGCGCGGCCCAGAGTGAGCCTCATGTCCTCCTCCTCACCCTGCGCCCTCTGCGCTGCCCTTTGCGGCGCCGGCGGCTCCTCTCGCTGCGGGGCTCCAGGGCGTGCTGGGGGCCGGGCCCCTCGTCTTCGGGAAGCGCCAGAGCCTCGGAGGCGAGCGGCTGCTGCCGTGGCCGGCAGGGGAGAGCTGCGGCTGCAGCCCTGGGAACAGCGAGCTGCTGCGATGGCCGGCTCCTGCCGCGGCTCCTGCCTCTTCTGCGGGCTCTGCTCCTGCCCTGTGCGCACAGACACGGCCGAGGGCTGCCCGGCAGCTCCGTGCCGCTCCGCGCCGCTCCGCAGCGGGCCCGGCAGGGCTGCTGCTCTCTGCGGCCTCTGCCCACCGCTGCCGGCCCCGCCGCGCTCCCACCTGCCTCTGCCGGGCCCACACGGGAGGCAGCACACTGCGGCCGGCTCGGAAAAGCCCTGCCCGCAAACCGCCCGCCACGGCCTCGGCCTCAGAGCACAGGCTGCCGGCGTCCTCGCACCTGCGAGCCGGCCCGGGCCGCCTGCTGGCCTCGGCCACAGCTCCCGCCTGTGTCTCCATGGCCGCGGCTGCTCGGCACAGCGGGCTGAGCACAGCAAGCGCCAGCAGCAGCTCCTCACGGGCCCAGGCCCTGGGCGCTCCGAGCCCACCCAACCCCGAATCCCAGCCATGAGGGGCTTGGCATCCCAATGCATCCCCTGGGGACAGCAGAGTCGGCCGCTGAGCTCAGCCCATGGTGACACCACCAAGTGACCAATGGAAAATTCACCAAATCCTCATCAGAGACAAGAGAAAACTCCCATGGTGCCTGACAACCTGAAGGAACTGCCAATTCCAGATCATTCCATCCATGTAGGAAAAGAGACTTTTGCATTAAAGAAGAAAAGAGTTCTCGAAAAAGTGGGCAGGAACAAACAGCAAAGTTATTTGGACTCATGCTTTTTGTGTCTGTTAAAAAAGCCAAGAAAATGCATTCCTTGCTCCTCTGACACAGCTCTCTCTGTTCATGATGTGGGACAGGGAGTGCCAATGTGCAGGAGCTGATGCAAGGGACAGGGACTAGGATGCAGCAGGCACAGTGCCAAACTGACAGAGGGATGATCTCTGGCAGTGGCACTGAAGGAGAAGAGTTTGCAGGCAGGACAGAAAATGGCTCTTTCTTTCACCTCTTCTTTCAGTGCTGCTAAGAATGTAGCCTGGAGCAAGCTGGGAACACCAGAGCCTGGAGCCCTTTCCAGGCAGGGCTGCATCAGACACAAACCAGCAGGGGACTGAGGAGCCCCTGGGGTAGCAGTGAGCAGCCTCGGGCTGTGCTCATTGCTTGTAGCATTTTCTATTGAACCATCTCCAAGCACTTCTGTTGTGCTCTGTATTTCTAAGGGTTTTGCCCCCTGGTTTTTTTTGGTTGCCTCCTGCACCTTTTCTTCTCCAAATTTTCCTACCCTGTCAGCCGCAGCCCCTGTCCAGAACTGGCTCTAAAATATCAGCAAAGCAGCTAGGAACAACAATGGGTAGAATCCTACGGCTCAGGAATTCGTATGCCAGAGCCCTGCCTCTGCTTTATACTTTGTCAGGACCTTCTTTTCTGTGCAAAAACTAGGGATTAGTGGAGTTTTTTTGCCGAAGAGCTCCGAAGAGAAGCAAATGTTGTGCTAGGTTTCTCAGGAGTGTATCTGTTAAGTTCATTGCTGGCAAAGAGAAAGTAAGGCCAGGGTAGCAGAGCAGCTGGGAGCTGGTCACTCCCTGCAAAGGGCTGGTGTATGATGTGAGAACACCACGTTCCAGGAGGGGCGAGGAGGGTCAATGTGCTCAAGGTGCTGCCAATGAGGTTTGGGTTCACTTAGAGAGTAATCAGGAGTGCTGAGCACTGAAGATCCAGCTGCAGTCCCCATCCATGTCTCTTTCAGTGATGGCTTTAGGGTGTCTGCAGCCTGGATCCAGAGCGCCCTGGGGTGCTCCTGAGGCTGCCTTTGCACTCAGGGTGAGGATGCCCAGGAGCTGCTGAGGCCGGCAGTGGGGACCAGGGCTAAGGCTTGTGGCCTGGCAGGTGTGGCTCTGGGGGCTGTGACATGCCAGGCCATGGGTCACTGTCACTGCCCTCTGCAGCCCTGGCTAGCTCTGTGATGCTCCAAAGACAATGGCAAGAGGGGGGAACTGGCTAGGTTAGGGTTTTGCGTGAGCCAGAACCTCTAGGCCAAATGCCAGCAGTAGAGACCCCTGGAGGACCTAGTGAAGGAAGCAGAGGAGGCTCTTCTGTGGTGTAAAGTGCAGCAATTTCATCAGGACAGGCAGGGGGAAGGTTCATAGCAGAGAATTCCCAAAAAGAACAGACGTTCAGAGAAACCCCAGCCGCCCTGTGCAGGGGTTTTTAAAATCTTTCAAATCAGGGGGTGGACACCATATAGTAACCAATAAGCGACTCTTGGGGTGTGGTTTTGAGGGCTACAACAAATCAGAACAAGGGGAGGAGAGAGCGTTGGCATAGGGATTGGATCTAAGGGTGAGGGACAGGGAACTTTCTGGAACAAAGGGTAGGGTTTGGGCTGATGGATAGGGCAAAGGGGCCAGGTTGTCTTGACAGACAGGGAAAAATCTGGTGAGGAGGGAGGGCATTCCTTGAGGGACACTCGGGTAGGAGGGCATAACAGAGGGGAGAAATTAACTGTAATAACTCGGGGAGCACTTGAGCATACCACTATATAACAGAACATTTGACTCAATAAACTAACACAGTGCAACACAGAAATTCAGGCTTTCGGCAGCTGAGAGGTGGCACTATTAGTACCCGCAGCAGCTGGTGAAAGCCATCTCTGTCCTTCAGGTTCTTGCTATGTGGGAAGGTGCTGCGAGTTGTGGTGGCTGCACTCCCTCTTTGCTGGGAGGATGATCTGTACCAGGGGAGAGCAGAAAGCTGCCATGGTGAGCAGAACATGCTCAGAGCATTACAGTTCAGAGAATGGCACTGCCCCTGAAGGGCAAACAGCTTGTACGCATAGAATTCTGTGCAGAACCATTGCACAAATTTTCTCCTCTAGAACATGCCCATTTTTGTATACTGTAGATGAATACTCTGGGTTTTATAGAATACATGGGATTTTTTTTCTTAAGGTTTTTGGGAGAACTCTCGAGTTTATTTCTTTTTGTATTTTCAATCCAGCATGCATACAGGGGTTTTTTTTATTACTTATTTTTCCTTAGTAAATACTTAGGAAAAAAATGCCTATGCATTTTTTAATTCTTTGGGATATTGTGATTAATATTCTTAGAAAGAAAACCTTGTTGAACAAGTGTGAAAACACAGAGAGAGGGAAAATAGTATAAAAGTCTTTTAGAACAGGGTGTGTAATAAAGACTGCAGACCTGAGTAATTCCTCCAAGGGCAGAATTAGCAAGATATATCACCAAGAACACCTGCCAAGATACTTCCTTAAATCAAGGGAAATGGGACCTGCAGCCTTACGAAGTACAGCCAAAGCAAATGAAAACCTTTGGAAAAGAGGGAATTTTGCCAGTGACATCAGTCTGTCTGGATAACTGAGGGATGCCCATCAATATTGCACTACATTCCTCAATATTTGCAATGTCTTTTCTCCCAATTTCTGTGAAATGAATAAGCTGCAGTTGTTTACCATTAACTGAAGCTCTTAGGGGAATTACCAAGCACCATGTATGTTTTTCTGTAGCTGAGCAGGTCTTGAGTTTCCCAAATCTTCTGCAAAGCAGAAGGGAATCACAGAGTTACTTGTGCTAATGTTAATGAAGGGTTTCATGAAAGCAGGTGAATGAGAGCACTGCATTGTAAAACTTCCACATGCAAGAAAACAGGAGCCCACTTAGAATAAAACATATAAGGCTAGCATAACATCAGAACAGGATAAAATGAAATTGCTAGACAGGAACTGATGCATCAGAAATTAGGTGTATCATTTCTGATACATCTGCATGCATTTGCAAGCTAAAACAGAAAAAGAAGGGCAGAGATAATAAGGAACGAAGATTTTAAAATTGCACTGTGCAGAAGAGACACACGAACCACCAGTGTGAGCACAGCTGGAAGATTCAGCTTGGAGATGGATTAGAGTGGAATCCATTCACTGAAGGTTTCTGGTGCACATGAGTGGCAAGGACTGAGGAGAAAAGGAAAATGTTGAATTCCTGAAAGCTATTTAGATTCCTGGAAGCATTGTCTAGAGATCTAAAACTCTAAAGCCTCAGAGAATCTGAACCTAAACCATCCCCAAATGGATTGATAAGGTATGATGTGCACATCTCTGCTGTTTTCAGCGTCAATGAAATTGACAATGAGTGGCTGGAAATTAGGAATGCCCACCCAGATTTTATCTCCATTACTTTAAGAACACCTTAATAAGGCACTTCAGGAACTGAACACTGACATTCTCACCCTGCTCTATTTACTTTACATTTGAATACAGGCTGGTAGAAGGAGAAATCAGGCTTTAATTTCTCCCCAAATTACCTGTTGCACTTTCAGGTTAGGAGTAGATGTAAAATTCAGCTAATCACTCTCTCTATCCATGAATATTCCACTAGTGAACTGACATACAGAACATCCTTTTTCTCTTTTGTACCTTCCTAAATGGTGCCCAGTGAACAGGACACTTGCATAAATCTCACAGAAAATCACCAAAATGGCTGAAATTAACACTCAATTCCATAGTAAAAGCTTCTGAGAAAAGGCTTGAGAGGATCACTGAACAAACTGAAACTTGGAAGAGAAACACGCATTTCTGCACTGATCAAGGGGAAAGAAAAAGAAATGCTGTAAAAATTCCAAGTGGAAGGTAAAGAGAAACACAGGAAGCACAGAAAGAACAAGGCCCTGTCAGATGACCTGTGCAAGGTAACTTTGTGCCCCAGCACTGTTGGAGGACATTCCCTGTCATTGGTGCAAGCAGCTGGAGACATAAATGCTGATTGATTTGGGGGCCAGTCTTGATAAGTGCAGAGGTGGTTCAATAACATGACATGAGGGAGTTCCCTCAGAGCAACTGGGATGCCAGAAAGAAGTGAACAGCTCACCACAGCCCAGCCCACTCGGCTGCTTTTCCTTCTGACCCTCCTGGGGAGGCTCTGACATTTCCTCTTCCCTGATGGAAGCGCAGCTGCTGCCAAGGGAAACGTCCCTACACTCACTCAGTGTTCCCTTTGCTTGCCAGATGTCCCATCTGCTGTCCCTGCCCAGGAGAGCTGCTCTGCTCGGGAGGAGGAGCCCGAGCGAGAGCCTGGGAACATCAGCGGCTGCAATCCCTCCTGATCTAGCGCTGTTCATGGATGTGTAGTTAGATTTGGATAGCTACATGTATAGGGATATTTACATACACTGACTGATATTTGTATAGGGATATTATGTATGTATATTGTTATATTGATGCGTGTATATTCATCTGTTTACATACTTGTACAGCTCTGTACCTGTGCATTTCTGTTGCTGGGGATGTATAGAATATTCTATTGGTCCATTGATATTTGTGTACTTATAGACAGGTTTGTTATGTTTGTATTATATTGTCATGTTATATGTCATGAAATATGCAATGCATGTTTGCATGTCTATATTGTTATTCCTATACATGTATTTACTTCTATTTATTATGTATGGAGTTGTATAGTTCTAAAATTCTATTTATTTAGTTCTGGATCTGAGATTCTTTAGAGAGGGATATTGATGTTTCTGTATTTGTATATGGGCTGTACAGTTGTAGTAATATGTAATAAATTTAATTGTTAAACTTCAATTCAGTAACTTCAATATTTGTGTACAGTGAGTTTTTGCAGAGGGTTGCAATAAAGTAATTTTTTTTTTCATTGAAGTTGATATCTCTATATATTTACATAGAACAATTCTCAGAATAAATTAGATTTTATTCATAAATTGATATTTCTGTGTTTCTATATTGGTAACACAGGTGTTGCAATTTAAAATAAATTTCATTTTTAAACATAGGTTAATGTTTGTGTATTTGTACATTAGTAGCGCGGGTGTAACTATCTGCAATAAATGCAATGTTTCAACTGAAGTAAGCGTAGATTTGTGCTACCCAAAGCCATGGGCAGATGTAAATGCTGGAGGATTTTGGCCATGCAAATCTCCGGCCATGCCCAGCACATGCCCCACCTGCACTCAGGCTGGGCAGGGGAAGCGCAGATTTGGGCTGGCAGCAGAGCCCCACGTTGCTCAGAACTCGCTGCAGAGGCTGCTGAGAAAACTCCGGGGCTCCACTGAGCACAGAATCCAAGCAGGAGCCACCCGGGGAGGACAAACCCCTCATCCCACAGACAGCTCTTTAGGAAAGTGCTCCAAGTGTGCCCCTGAAGCTCATCTCAGAGACCAGAAGCCAACAGGGATCCTGAGCTAGCTCTGCTGCCTTTGGCAGCACTTTGGCAAATGAGCTGCAGCAAGGGGGAGGCAGCAGCGACTGTGACTGCTGCAGGCTGGGGATGAAGGCAGGGCCATGGACACAAGTGCTGAGATGCCCCAAAATCCAGAAGGAGGCTGGAGAGCTGGGAATCAACTTGGCATTTCAGTGCCAAGCTCTCACAGGCACTGAAATGATGGAATCGCTTTGTGTGAAGTGACCTGGAAGAACTCACAGGGAGTTGCTGCTAGGATCAGCAGTAGCAGAAAGCAAAAATGTACAAACACTAGGAGATCATCTAATATCCCCCACAAGCAATGGCTTTAAAAATGATCTCATATATTTATTATATTATATTATATTATATTATATTATATTATATGCATAAAAATTTAATGCACATTTATTTTTGGACAGTTTTATTTTTTGATATAAATTTTCATTGAAGATATTTATTTGAAATAGCCTTTCAGCTTGGGAGAGTGAAGATTTACAACAGTGCAAAACCATCTGCCCACACAGCAGTCAGCCCCCGGGTGCGTGCATGCACACCCACCCACTGTGCTTGCTCCTCTCAGCATCTCGGGGCTGCTGTTTACACAGAATTGGGATGAATTTAACTCAACAGAGCCACGAGTGGGGTGTCCAGCTTGTCATGAACACTCATGTGGCAACGAACAACACAGAGCTCTCAAATCACATTATCATAGGTCATTTCATTCCTGCTGGGCACTGCGGAACTCTTAAAAGACACAGAAAAGGAGTGGAAAACATTGGCATCATGCTACTGCTGGTATCCTCTTGGAGGAAAATCTGTTGGGTTTCTTAAGGTGGTAGCTTTCCAAAACCTAGGAAAACTACTCAGCACTGGTAGCCCAATTGTGAATGGTGTTCTTGATTTGGCAAAGGCTGGGGTGTTAATGGACTCTGTCTTTGGTTCAAATCACCTCCCCTTACCTGCAGACAAAAGCATCACCACCAGCAGCAGCTACATCAGTCAATTTTTTCAAAAAGCTGTGTTAAATTTGGGAGAGGAAAGGAAAACACATCAGACGCTGTTGGTTAATGACAAGACTCTGAGGAGCAGTTCCAAAGCAAAGAGCAGCAGCTTCTCTCTGGGCCACTCCTTGTGCCCCAAGGCAGCCGGGCTGCCCTGGCTGCCCAGGACCCCGCGCCCCGCAGGCTCTGCAGAGCTGCACAGCGGGGAGGCAGCTTCCGGCACCTCAGCCCCTGGGCAGGAGGGGCTGCTTGCTCTGCAGGGCTGCCTGTGGGCAAAAGCAGGGTGCTGGCCTTCCGCTCTTGGGCCCAGCCTGGCCTTGCAGGGCTAATGATGTTCCTGTCTCAAATGTGCTAAGGACAGACTTGTTTGTTTGCAGCTCTGCACAGGTGTGATTTGCACCACAAAATACTGAAGGACTAAGGCCTGAACAACAGACCCTGACTGAAGCCTCAACTACAGGACCTGAGCCAAAGCTGCCCTCTAGATGACCTTTCCAACCCAATGTTCTATCTATCTGCTCCTTAACCAAGTGTTATTATCTAAAGGATTGTTGCATCCATTCACTGGTGAAACACATCGTCACCTTTCTGCATGAGGAAAATGGACAAGGCCACACCTGGCCTTAGTTCCTCCTTAAGCCTTGGCCAGGCTGGGGGAGAAAACCAAGAGGAGAATGACACCAGCTGTGCCCCCAGCAGAAGCTCTGGCACATTGCTCATCCAGCACTGTCAGAGCCGGGCTACTCTCACAGCGCACTCGGGAGCCTCGTGGCCGCCAAAGGTGGAGGCACCGCAGGATTTCCCGGTTCCTGGCCGTGGCTCTGCAGGGGTGGGCTGGGACAGCTTCCCCCAGCTGATGTGCAGCTCTGGATGAAGGGGAAACCATTGGGCTACCTGGTGATTGATCTTCCTGAATCACCAGAGGCACCCTTTTGTAATAATGCTGAGGTGCATTGCTTAGATTATCCTTTCCTGACTCTTTTTTGCACTTTTGCATTAGAGTAAATTACACTGTTGCTTCAGCTGGTGTCTGTGTCTGCATCTCTGACCCTCTCCACCATCAAAACAAACACACAGCCAGTTTAGCATGAGACCTGCCTCTCTGCCAGCCCATCTCTTGGCAAACACCTCTGGTGGCCATCTCCACAAATGAAATTCCCACTTTGCAACTTCCTTTTCTGCAGGCAGGTGAGAAAAGGAGCCACTCCCAGCTCTGGACACCTCCAGAAACCAGCTGCTTTCAGCAGTCACAACCCTGAAATATCAACCTCCTTCCTTAACCTGCCACTGGGAGCTCCCACCAAGAGGCCTTTTGTCCAAGGATACCCACAGAAGAGGTGGAGAAGGGAGCAGTTTGAAACACAACTGCTTCAGAGTTTAAACCTGCCTTTATCAAATGAGCACACACCAACCTGTCCCAAAGGGAAAGCAGGCAGGAGAGAGAAGCTTCTCTCCCACAACCGCAAACTCTGTGCTTCCTTCTGTTTCAGCTGGAGAGTGGACGCCATGGGCTGCACCTCACTTTGGGAAGGAGCCCTGGGAATTGGCCTGATCTGGGAGGGCAGCAAAAGGAATTCCCCAAAAAGTAGGAAAAGATTCTCTGGAAGGAATAGATGATGACAACATTTCTGCAGAAAAACAAAAAAAAGAATAATTGAAGCATTTCAAGAAGCGCCCAGACTGAAATTTGTTTGCCAATATGACAACCCCAAAGTCTCTGTGGTGTGTCAGGAAGCTCAGGAATGAACCTACAAGCCTTGGATAAACAACATTTATGTCCGTCCCCCAGAGCACGAGCAGCTCCCCAACAAGACTTCAAGACTAAGGGACAAAGCTTTCCCCTTCAGCTCTCCACAGCAGCTCTAGGGAGTCTTTCTCCATTGCAAGACCTCCTTTGTCAGTATACAGTGACAGGAGCTGGCTGCAGGAGGCATTTGCCTGGGGGGGGAAGAAAAAGAAGAGATGATTCCTGTGGAAATAAAATGGCAACGCCATTTGGGAAGACGTCAGTGTGAGTTTGCTACCACTCAAGGTCAGAAATCTCTTGAAGAAAGCAACATCCATCATGGTGCAGCACTTTGCCTTTGATATCAATGCTGACAAAATTGCTGCCCCTTCCTGCTGCCGTAGCTGACTCCGAATCACGAGAAATGTGCCAATTCTGCCAAAGACAGGCAGACATGGTGAGATAAAACTAGCTAGTCTGCTGAAAAGGAGTCCAAATGAATGTTTTCTAACTCCCCCTTTTCATCCTTTCCGCAGCCAAGACAGAGCAATGTCCTTCCTCTCTGTCCCCGATGGTGACCCAGGCACGGTAGGCAGTGTGGGGACAGAGCCTGTCACTGCTCCCAGTGCCCTGCCCTGCCCTTCCCTGCCTGCCTTGCCCTTCCCTGTCCTGCTGGATCCTGCTGTGTTGTGCCGAGCCGAGCCAAGCCTGGCCAGCAGTCACGCATTTCAGGAATGACTTTCCCCTGTGCTGGCCGCCAGCGTAATGACCATACTACTTTCTAACTTTGACTAGTTAGAGAGTCTTTGTGCCTGATTTTCAGTTTTAACAATTCAGGGAGCTTTTGTTTCCCCTGACAGTACAGCTGCTGCCAAGGGAAACACACCCAAAGACCAATAGTGACCCAGCCTTCCCTTTGCTTCCCGTTTCCTTCCCTCACTGCTACACAGCGCTCTCATACCAGGACCTCAGTGCTGCCTCACCTGAGGATTCAGAGCTGCCTCCAGGCCCTTCCAGGCTAAGTGCAGGTGCTCAGGATTCTGAGGTTTTCCTGGCTTCTTGGGAGAAGGTGTTTGCTTCATCTGGACTTCTTGGGGTTTCATCGGAGGAGCCAGGCACAGGCAAATTTCATCTCCACTGTGAGCTCTTCATTCTGCTTGTTCCCATGAAGCTTAAATGCCAGCCTGAGCTCATCGTTCCTCTGGTTCCCGTAGACCATCACAGCCCTTCCATGGCCTCTCCAGAGAGGAGCAGCTGCACATCTTCAGACCAGCAGTTGCCAGCCCGCAGCCCATCAGGGAGGGAAAGAGTTTCTACCCTTGCTTTCCAAGCAGGTCCTGATTAATGACCCTTTAAAATGTTTTCCTGCTGTGCTCTATCATGGGTAAATCTTAAGTGAGAATCAGGTAGAAAGGGTCAAGTCGCCTAGGAAGGGGGACCTTGAAAACAGAAAGATTCTCTGCCTGCTTTTCCTGTCCTTGCTGCAGATTTGGATGGTGTTCTGGGCATTTTGCAGACAGCCTCCCTGTAGGGGTACAAGGGCAAGGTAAAAGACATTGCCTAACAAGTGGTCAGTGTTAGGTGCACTCTCCTCTTTCTTTGAATGACGCCATACTAGGACTCTGATAGGATATTGCAGATGTTTAAGACTGTCTGCCCTGCAAATCAAGCCGTGCCATTTGACGCTGGCAGGGGCTATGTAGAAATCACGAACGGGCCGGGGCTGCTTAGGAACGCGCCTCGAGCTGTTTGTTTTCCAGCATCAGTCTCATTACATGGGTATGACAACGGGAAGATGCCAGCAGCTCACATCCCAGGCAGCAGACAAAGAACTTAATGTTACAACTTACTTGAAAAGTTTTTTGACCAATCACACAAAGCAAAAGCACATTGACAGTAGTTCTATCCAATCACTATAAGCACAGGTACCCTTGGTTAAAACAATGCTCGCTTATTTCGAATACAATACCTACTTGTAAGCCTTAAAACACAATGCACTGAGCTCCATTATTAAGCTTCAACCTTCCCAATATCTTGCTAGATAAACTTTTCTGTAGCTTAGAGAGTTATTCTAGACCAGCGTTAATACACAGACCATTGTTCTCTTTGTCCTTGCTTTTCTACAGTTTAATTTTTCTTCGGGCCTATCTCATGACTGCTGCTTAGCTGTAATCACAGTTCTACTGTATCTGAGACCTGCCTTTTGCAGCTTTCCCAAAACCCTCTAATTTTGTGGATTCCCTCAGAGGACTCAGTGTCAGAGCCTCTCAAGGAGCATGGAGGGCAGGGCTCAGGCAGGTTGTGGTTGCGCAGGATTTGAACTCAAGGCACCAGGAAGCACCAAGCCTGCAGAGAGGAACTCAACCCTTCTCATCTCCCTCATTGCCAGAGGCAGGCTCAGAGCAGCCATCTCACCCCTCTCTAAACCAGTGGGGGCTCTGTCCTTACCAGGCTCCTTGAGCTCCTGGGAATTGTTCCCACAGCTCTCGGTGCCAGGCAAAGCTCCCTCTGCTGCAGCTCTGTCCACAGGCTCTCCTCCTGAGGACTCAGGGGCAACATTAATATTCCCCTTGAAAGAGAAACAGAAAGGAAGAAACCCTTCTCACCACTTACACAAAACACCTGGTCCAACAACTCCATGGCTCACACACTTAATCCCTTGTTCCTGACAAGAACTCTGGGCCGCAAAGCCCTTCAACAGTCAGAAAAATTTGACTTCTCAAACACAGTCCAAAAGCTGTCAAAGCTGACAGTGACAGTGTGGAACATGGGGGTGACACTGAACACATGGAATGGTTGCTAAGGAAATCAATTGCTGCTCTATTCTGTAAGGCTGCATGTCTGACAGCACTAATATCAGTCATCATGTCACTAATTGCAATGGAAGTCGCACTGTCTTCTTTCTTCAGCCAACACCCCAATCGGTGTAATGGTTTCAATGCCTTGCCCAAGGCAAGTTGATGTAGAAATAAATTCGATGTACCTCATTTTGTAGGGCCCTAGGGTCTGAAATTGTTATTACAGTTTTCTTTATAATGATGGGCACATCTTTTTTTTCTCTGTGTTTTCTCTTGATGGCTTTTTTAGCGATAGGCTATCACAGTGAGTTGTCTGATGCTACATGGGCCACCTTTAATTTTTGAGGGAATGTCCTGCCAGGCTCTATCTCCACAAATGAGCCAATATTCTGTTGCTCATTGTCATGGGGACTCATCTAGGTCATCTACTCATCAGCAGTTTCACCCTCAGGGGGCACTGGGGTAGTACAATTGCACCACAAACTTGAGTATCTGTCTGCAGGATGATGGGGAGTAACATTTAACTGTGGATCTCCCTGGTACTGAAACTCAGCACAAATTCCATCACCAATGAACCAGGAATTTAAATTCTTGAGGTTCAGAAGGTGCTTTAAGAAGATCAGGGGCCCAGTGATGCCAGCTGGTTATGAGATTGGTCTCGTTGGCAGCCTCACACCAATATTTGTCACGATTGGGTATTGGCTACTCCTTGGCTGGCACAGGCACACCGACCAAACAGGTTGCAAAGGGTTTGTCTGGGCTCAAATTGGTCAAACACAGGGTGTCTGAGCCTGCTGACTTGGCTAAAGCAAGGCAAATATTCATTTTTGGTTGATCTACAGGCATGTATGCACAGCAAAAGCAAGCAAGAAAAACCAACAAGTGCCAGTATATCATTTGATCAAACTCCATGTTCCTGTTCAGCTGTTTTTTGGCAGAAGCTTCCCCATCTATTTCAGTTCTCAAGCAAATCTTTTAGCACTTGGTCAGGGACTGGCCAACTATAGGGCACTAAACTGTCCCTCTAACCTTCAATTTTTACCAATTTGGGTATCTTGGAATTCTTTTGAACACAATGGACACCACGCTTTTGCTGAAAGAGATCTATGATACAAACCATTTTCACAGTCCAAAAATCAATATCAAACTCAAGATTTGTAGCTTTCACAGGTTGAACAGGGAACGTCTGGCATGAACCGTCGCTTCTCCATGCGGCTCACGTCTGCGTGCTCATTTCCCTGCTGGTGGAATTGTCGGTGTGCTCCTGTGTATGAGACAGTTTCACGTCCTTCGCGGGGACCCACTTAGGTCCGGCACCTTTGCAAATACAAGCCTACCCTTTGCCCCAAGCGATTAGTGCAAATGGTCCTTCAATTTATCCTTACTCAATGTTTCTGATCAAAACTGGAGGATTTTCTTTCAATTTTTCCTGTGTGCTGTTTGAAAAGTGCCTAAAAATTGGAGGATTAGGTCCTGCAAATGAGCTATTCAAAACATAAAGACATCTAAAGCTTTGCTCAAACTTATCAGAGGTGTTGCTTGGGCCACTTCCCCTTTTGTTGACCTAGAATGGGTTTTCGAGTGTGGTGCATCCTTTCAACAATTGCCTGACCTGTGTGGGAATAGGGAATTCCAAAAGTGTGGCGAACACCCCAGTCCATCAGAAATGTCGCCAATTTTTGAGCTGTGTATCTGGGACCATTTGTCAGTTTTCACCTCGTGGGGGATCAGTTTGGTGAGCTCTGGGCCCAGTGACACTGACAAGGACAAAAGCAAAAGACGACAGGCGCTCTCTCTTCCCAGGACCAAAGTCCCACAGCTTTAATGGAGAACAACTCAAGAGAGAAAATGAGTGTCCAGGAGAGGAAAGAGGATGTCCAGGGGAGGAAAGAGAGCATCCACCTCGTGGCAGGAGACTTTAAACCCTCGGGGAAGGGGATGGTAGAAAGGAACTACCATAGTTCAACATAATAAATCACCACACTGTAGTTTTCTGCATAAATTGCTGCACTTGTTGCAAACAAAATCCTAAAATCTCCCCAAACACAACCGTGCAGTCCCAAATGACCACAGTGTGGGAGAAAAACCACTCAACCGCCTTGTATACCCAAGCACCAGGTGTCACAGGGAGTAGCAAGCCCTGCAATTAGAAAGTCCACACACACAGGCTCACGGGAAAAGGAGTATCTCTTTACGAGGGGACAGAGTGCTCACTTTTCTCAACACAACACACACCATAAATCACAACAGCATCCACTCACATCATCTTCCTCAAACATTCACATACTGAAAACACAACCACAATTACGACACACAGGAAAAAATGCAGCAATAAAACAGGATTTGCTCAATTCACCCCCAGAATTGCTAGCAGGTCCTTATTGACACAGCAAATGCTTTCTGCCAGCAGCCAGACCCAAACCCAAACTGTAAAGGCGTGCGTTGTGCGCAGGACATCTCTGTGTGACTTGTGAACAGCCCTTTCCCTGTGTACGCCTTACGGGTTACTTTATACAGAGTTAAACATTCCCTTGCTCCTCAGTCCCAGCAGTCTTGTCTGTCCCCAACGAGGAACAGCCGAGAGCGGAGGTGCCTCCAGGAAAGGAACATCCTGGCAGCACCCAGAGACATCCAGAGCCCGGCTGTTCTCACTGGAGCAGAGAAGCGTTCCTGCCGTGGTCACCAAATGAGGTGTGGAATAGAACTCACCACAGTTAAAGGTAGAAGGTGGTATGTTTATTACAGCGCCAGGCACAGGAGGATTTGTCTCCTAAAGACATGTGTGAAAAATCACTGGCTCTCTCTCTCATCTCTACTCATCTAAAATATCTTACACATTCATATAATTCCCAAAAAACCTAACACATATTCCTTAGATAACACTGCCTACCCTCCTTTGAATTAAAATGTATTACAGTTGAGTCCAAAGTTCCTTCACATTACTGCAGTCTTTCACTTCAAATGGGTTGGTGGGTTTCAAAGTGGGGAATGGTCTCCTTCTGATGAAGGCCAAGACGTCTTCCTCAATTTGACCTCTTTCCTTATGACATGTTGGCAGGCTTTCGCACCCCTTGGCTGTAGCTGAAGTTTCAGGGCCCAGGCGCAGGCTATGGTCCTCTTCTTTGTCACAAAGAAATCTGCATCCCATCCTGCTTCTTTAAACATAGTAAAGACAGGCAAGTGATATATTACCCTAGCCTTAACTACCTTACCTGCAAAAAATTAACTATCCCTTATTATTTCAACTCTTCTTGCTATACTCTTTCCCCCTAACTAAATCTTGCTAAAATTTTAACTCTTCCAGTTCTTTTAAGTCCTGGATTCATGGCCTCATCTCACACACCAGCCATGTGTGAGCTGATGCTATAACTGGGAAATTCCACTCCTGAACAGGAGATACCAGGCCTGGTTCTAAGCTGGAAGGGTGAGAAGGATGAGATGCACAGTGTTTTGATCCAGGGGATGTCCTGAAAGTGCACTGCCTACCTGCCCCTGCTGCCGAGCACCACGCTCCATCTCCTTCTCCTACTCAGCAGATTTTTAGGAATCCAGGGGTTGCTGTGTATTATTTGCTATTGCAACTAATAGAATGAATTTGCTTTGCAATCCCCGTTTTGTCCTGGGTTATTTTGTGCACGGGTCTCCTCTTGAACCTGTGACAAAGGCCAGCAGGGACCTACAGGACACTCCTATACTCATGTCAGTAAATGCTGAGAAGTGCTTTAAGTATCAATAAGTCAAAAGGTATCAATGAGTAAATCAAATAATTTGGGGGAATATTTAGCCTGTGAGTTTCAGCAAAGTATTGAATATGTCTTAGATCCAAGGATACAAACTAGTAACTGAGATTGCTGGGTGTGCACGTATTAGGGAAGTGATTACCCACACACCCAGTGCTGAGATCAAGTATTGCCTCTCTTCTAACCCTGAGCTGGCAGCAGGGATCAGGCCCTCCTTGGTAACATTCGTTTTGAAGACTTGTGTTGAGCAGGTAAGAATGGTCAAAATGAAATCTTTTCCAGCTGTTTCCCTTTGGTTTACCTGTTTGAGGGTTAAAATTCTGTGCTGCAGGTGTGCTAGGTGTGTGCAGAGCAGTGCAGCCCCAGAAACTCCTTGGCTTGCCCACAAGTTGTCATGCCTTGTTGCCAGGTGTGCCCAGCTGTGGCAGGAGAAGGAGCCCGCAGCGCAGTGGGCACCATGCCCTGCGCAGCCGGACTCTCTGGCACAGAGCAGCAGTAGCACCAGCACCGTTCAACCCGCTCCTGCCTTGGCTTCCCCTGGCACACAGAAGCCTCTGGAAATCAGCACTGCCAGTGGCGTTCCCAGCTTGGAGCAGCTGCTGCTGGCGGGCAGATGCTGCCAGTTCGACTGCTGCCAAAGGGGAAGAAAGGCAGAGATGTACACGCACCGGAGCCCTGGGCATGTCCAATAAAGGTGCAAATATGTGGGGAGATTTGTTAGGAAGCATTTCAGCTGTGATGCCAACAGTGGCTTCTCTCCTGGTTCTGTGTGTTCTGGATGAGTAATGCAATGGTTGGCTCTGACAATTAAGAAGTAGATGTTATGTGGATGTTCAAATGTGTAGTGATGATACTGTAATATATCCTTCCATAGTCCTCTTCCCCGTCCCCCTTGTAATAGCCTTGGTAGTCAGGGCATTTGGGGAGGGCTGGCTTGTGACCAGCAGGCAGCACACCAACACCTGACCTCCAGTCAAGATGCAAGAAAGTAATCTCCACCAATGGAACAGAAGAGAAAGAGTTGACTGAAAAAACTTTTGGAGGAGCTAAGGGTATAAAAGGCAGAGCATCCTTTTTGTAGATGAGCACATGGCTGCTAGTCACAGAGACTCCAAATGCTGCAATTTTTCCTTATTCAGTCGTTTGTTGAGGTTTACTAAACCTTTAAAATTTTAAAAGTGAGAGTCATTTCTCACATGTGCAATGTTGTGGGCCATTTTCTTGGCCTGGTTTCCTTTGCTTGTGTCCCATCTGAGTGCTCAGCTGGGGTACAGGCTGTAGGTTCTTGGGGCACTCTTGGAGTTCCTCTTGGATCCCCTGAACAACAAGGTTTGGCCCATGAGGGGATTTTGTGCTGCTTTGTGTCAGAGAAGAACTTCCCAGACTCTTTTGTGTTTGCTGTAGGGAAAGTTGGTTATTGCTTTGCATAAATTCACAGACCAACATGGAGCGTTTGCTTTGTGATGTCGATGCATGGTTGCCACCTTGTCGTAGTGACATCAGAAGGTTGCCTTGGTGCACGGAAGGCCTGAGTGTTAGAGCAGCTCTAGTGCTGGCTCACATCAGGAGAACCCTCCTGGTTGGAGCATTGGTCAGTGGGTAGCTGCCCACTGACAAGAGTCTTGTTTCTTTCAGTGTTGTGGTGAACTCCCAAAACACTGCTACCATGTTTCACCATCTGGCCATGGCAGCTTTTGCTGCTTATGGTGTTTGTTTTTCCGCATATTACGTGACACACTTTGTTTTTAAGTAGAGTTTTCCATTCTACTTAGGTCTGGTTGCATCCTAACCTGGCTTTTGTATGTCTTCCTGCTCTTTCTTAGTGGCTGAGTTTCTGATTTTGAAAGAGAAAGAGCATTAGGATGCCACTGGTTTGGTAAAGCTCCTGTCAAGAGATTCAGCTAAAAAGGGGGTGTCTGTAGCCACAGGGGCAGCATTTGCAAGGGAACCTGCAGGGCTTCCGTTCCCTCCACGGGAGAGTCTGTGGTGGGAGAGTCTGTCATTTCCTCAGGTTGCTGGGACAAGCAGGACACCTTTGAAAATGTAGACTGGCAGACCTTCTTTAAGGCCTTCCAAAAACTCTGCAGATGTTCCCAGAATTCAGAGAAAGCTTCTTTCTTTTTAAATTTTGTCATGAAAGGATTTGACTGTCTAACTTAATAACCTTTTACTGAGTGCTAAAATAGTTATTCCCTTTGAAAGGAAGTGCAAACTCTAAAGCAGTGAGTGTCTACTTCTGAACCCTAGAGGTGCTGCTGTGCTCTTCCAAAATCAAACTGCCGCTGCTCAGGGGAATTTTGGGAAGCTTTTCTGGGCAACCGTTTCCTGCAAGTTAATGAGAATTAGTGCATGTAACTGATTGGAAAAAATAAAAAAAGTACCTGAAGGAGAGGATTTCAGAAGCTGTTTTATGTCTTTGGTAGAACAGGAGCATTGAGTGTTAAAGAACAATTTGCATTTTCTTGATCATATTTGTATTCATTTACTGGCTAAACTGGCTGCAGTGTAGGCACAGCCAAGAATATTGTCCATATCCCTTGCTGGCTGTGTGAATGAAATGTGTCTCCTGGAGGGATGTTGTGAAATGGGAAATCATCTCTGTTTGGGCTGACTTGTTCTGTGGGATTCAGCAGCCCAGGCAATTTTCTGACAGCATCTGGTTCATTTTCCCTTCCCACTACAGGACACCTGAAGTGTGTATTCAGCAGTGCTGAAGATCCTGAGGTGAGTGAGAAAGGAACATTTCATGTTCCTGGTGTTTAAGAATTGTAGAGGAAGATGTGAGCTTGGCCAGTAGCAATAGACTGTAGAGGGCCAGCTAGGGAGGCTGAAAGAAAATCCATTTCCATGCCTGAGACAAAAGTAACAAAGGCAGCGATAGATATTTGTAAATTTCCTTCTCAGAGTTTGAAGAACTAAAAACCTAGTTTTGAAAAGAGAACGATGCTTGCTGAAGGCAGATAGGGAAAATTTAATTAAGAGCAATTTCCTGTACAGTTGAATTAGATCATTTTAATTTAAACAGAGTGACTTAGACTCCTATTCCTATCAAACTTCACGATATCTACTTGGAACATGAGGTGGTGGAAAAGGAAGGCCATCTTGAAATGGCACATGCAGTATCTGAAGAGCATTGGGCACCTTTGTGGCTGGGGAGCTGCGTGGGCCAAAAGGACGCAGGGCTGGGGGCCGTGAGCAGCTGAAGATGAGGCCGCGTGTGGCCAGGGGGCCAAAAAGGCCAAGGGCACGGTGGCTGTGCCAGCAGCAGTGGGGCAGCAGGAGCAGGGCAGTGAGTGTGGCCCTGTGCTAGGCAGCGCTGCGGCCACAGCTGGAGTGCTGTGTGCAGCTGTGGGCCCTGGGAAGCAGAAAGTCATGGAGGGGCTGCAGCGAGTGCACAGAAGGACAGGGGAGCTGGGCAAGGGGGTGCAGCACAAGGCCAGGGAGGAGGTGCTGAGGGAGCTTTAGCCTGGACAATGGGGGCTCGTGAGGGACCTTCAGGCAGACTTCTATAGATCCCTGCCTTAGATCCATAAAGCCAATGCTCAGCACAAGGGCTGTTTCCCTGCCAAACATCCCTTCACTGCATCCAAGTGCTTTAGACACTGGAGTAGGTAACACTTTCATGTTTTGTTTATTTGTTTGTTTGTTTGCTAGAAGGGGAAGCCTTGTGTAATTTCTCCTTCTCCAGGGAGCAAGGGAGCTTTTTCTCAATCTTTCCTGCCCTTTTCCAGCACTGGCAGAAACACATCACTTTCAGGTTAATGACTCCCGTGTCTTTTGGCTGCCCAGGGAATCAGTGTGTGTTGTGTTTGGGAATTGAGCAGAAAATCAATGCCCTTGCATTCCAGCTGGTGCTCAGAGATTAGAGGAGCTGGGAGGGGCTGGGCTGCATTTCTGATTCCAGCCGCTTCGGCACCATCAGTGTGGTCGAGTCCAAGAGAAGAACTTGCCTGAGCACAGATGCACAAAGAGTGCAGTTCCTACTGCAATGCTCTGGGTCTGACTGCATTCCATAGGGACCCACATGCTCCAGATTCCCCAAGAGTGTGGGTTACTGAAGCAACAGGAGAGCAAGTTCAGGATTGTAGCTGATCGGGGCACTGCTACTGAGTGCTGATGTGTGTAGTCACAGAAAGGACAGTATTGATTCAGGGTGACCCTCAAGTGGCGAATAATGTGCTTTGACTCTATGATTTAGAAGGTTAAACAAATGCTTTATTAAGCTATGTTATATTACACTAGTACTATATTAAAACTATACTATAGAGATACTATACTAAAAAGCTGCTAAAGAAAAACTCGTGACTGTCTCCAGACAGCCACAACACAGCTTTTACCTAATTATCTAATCAAGCTAAACAACTATCACTAAAATCCAATTAAGAAATCACTTTCAGTAAACAAGAGCTCTGCATGTGGCTGACAGCGGCTTCCTAAGGGCTTGCATTTCAAATGGCAATCTCTCTTGCATTTCAGGGCAATCTCTGCCACACCTTCCTGACATCAACACATTTGTTGTCTCAGATCTGCACCCACTCTGACACTGAAGCTGCTGCAGCAGAAGCAGCAGCGCCGTCCCAAGGAGCCTTTGCTCCCCAGCTGAAGAAGTGGAGCCTGAGCACTTGGTTCACCTCCCGTGCTGACCCAGCTGCTGCTCAGCAACAGGAGATGGCGGGTGACTCCCTGGAGCAACAGAGTACGTCTGGTATCTTTCTTATCTGAGGGACAGTGTGTTGTGTGCACATGTCAGCATAGCTCTACCAAAGGGTTCTCCTCAGTTTAGTGTCACAGAAGTGCTGGCAGTGCCCTGAGGCAGCAAGAGAGAGCTCTGGGTGTTCCTGCTGCCTCTGAGGGCAGCTTAGACTGGCTGGAGTTTGCCTGGGCTTCCCTCTCTGCCAAAGGCAGAAGCAGGGATTGTTCCTGGATCAGCAGAAGGCTGTGACTGCTTGAGTCCTAGCCACTGGCAGAAGCCCTGCTGAGATCAGTCTCTAGGAGAACACATCAAGCCCTTTGTGATTCTGCAGCACAACCCAATGAATCTGCTCCTTGCCCTTAACAGCTGCCAGTGCTGTGCTCTCAGATAAGATCTGGTAGTGTTGAGAAGAGAGCCCAGTGGATTCTGTGTCTGCCATCACCAGCTGGGACAAAAAGGGCACTGATCTGTGCCTCGGTGTGGCTGATCTCAAAGCCCATCCTGTTGTGTCCGGAATGGGGGCAACAGCTTGTCTGGGGCTCAGGCTCACTCTGGCTTCTTCCCATCAGTGCCTGTCAGTGCTCATGCTTGGGCTTTGCCAGCCTTGTTGTGGTCGCTGCCCTGCCCCTGAGTACTGGTGGGAATGCAGAGGCTGGAGCCTTCCTTAGCTGGGAGGGTCCCACTGCTGCCCGGCTGCTGCAGCGCGGAGCTGCCTGAGGCAGCAGCCCCTTCTCTGGGTTGGCCTCTGCCTCGCACAGCCTGGGCTCACAAGAGGGTCAGCATCTCCTCTGGGCAGCTCTCTGTGTCACAGGGACGCCTGAGGAGCACTGCTGTCTTCTGTGCCCGCCGTGCTGAGTTGGGAAGATGGGGACGTGTGCGGTGCCAAGAGGGCGAGTGCAATGGGAGCAACTGATCCGCGCTGTCAGGGTGAAGAGAAGCGGCGTGGTTCTTCACGCGGGGCACGGGCAAGGGCGTCTTTGAGCTCAGCCTGCTCATAAAGCGTGAGGGTCCTGATGCTGAAAGCCCCGGGGGCATTGGTTCTAGCATGAGCTGCTCTGGTTTACAAACACAGAGGCATTCTTCTGGCAAACTGCTGCAAGGTGGAAAAGATGGGAACACTTGGCAATATTCCTCCTGTTCTGAACTTGGCATCTGTTCAGAGGAATTGATTCTAGATGTCCAGGTGCATTTAATCTTAGCAAGTAGGAAACCTTTTCTAAATCTCACAGTGTTTATTCCCAAGAAAAAAAAGGCACTGTTAGTTCCAGCTCTCCTTAATGTTTCTAGATGACAAACTTACTTGCCTTGGTAGGTATTCTCTTCTGGTCTCAGTCTCCTCTGAATGTATCTCCCTGTGCTTCCCAGTGTGTCTGCTGTCAAGAGGTCTCTCCCTTCAAAGGATGCTAGAAATCAGTCTCTGTGCCAGCCACTTGTGCTGTGGGCCTGCTGTTCTTTTCTTGTTGTTCCAGTTGCTGTTCCTGTTGTTGTTAGCCAGCTGTCCACAAAGGGAGGGCTCAGAGCCCCAGACAGTGGGGCTGCCTTTTGTATCTCCTAGAAGGTGGGATCTCTGCTTTAAAGTGAACATCTTGCATTTTGTTTCCCTCAGGGACAATGGTGAAGATGGAAAATCCTATTCTAAAATACATTAAACTGGAAAATACTGGCAGTGGGTAAGTCCAAGCAATATTAATTTTACAAAACTATGCATCAGGTGTTTTGCTGGTGGAATAGGTATCAAGTGTGAAGTCAGACAAGCTGCAAATGTGTTCAGGCATTGGGCTTAGATTGTCAGTGCTGATCAGAATTTCTAAGTGTGCTCAGAAGGCATTGTCAAAGACATCTCCATGCTTCCAGTGTCCTGCAGGTCTTAGGCATTTCCAGCACAGATCTCCTGTGTGGGCTGGCTTTCACTGCAAGATCTAAATGGCTTCTCCTTTCTCTGCTTCTGTTTTGTTTCTAGGAGTTTTGGAGATGTTTATAGAGCACTCGACACTGCCACAGGAGGAGAGGTAAATGTCAACAGGCCCTGTAGACTCTGCTGCACTCGAGGGCTTTCCCCTCTGCTGTGAGCTGTGGCTGGAGCTTTGGGCAGAGCTGTGCTGAAAAGGCACAAGAAGCACAGACTGGTGCCAGCCCACAAAACCCATTTGGGACTTTGTCCTCCTCAGCTGCCAGAAGGAAGGCATGGAGGGCATCGGTTCCTTTCAGAGAAGGACGCGCTCACTCGCTCTCCATTGCTAAAACAAAGGTGGTGCCTTCGAGCACCTCACTGCTCTTTGGGGCTACAGCTTCAGAGTCCTGAATTCTCATTTCTGGTTGCCAGCAAATCCATCTGAAAGTTACTGGTAGTTCCTTAGCCACCTGCCATGCTGCACTTGGGAAGTGCACGTAGGGAGAGATCTGCAAGGCATCCCTGAAAGCCCTAAGCCCTGCCCATATCACAAGATGTATTTGCAGAGAATTAAGGCATGGATTATTTCTTCTGAATCCTAGAAAGAGCAGCAGAGAGTGTGGTCAAAGGTTTGTGGGTGATAGTTGAGACACCACTGTTACCAAGTGGACAAGGCAAAATGTCAGTGGCCCCACGTGTCATGTAACTGGCTCCCAAAGGAGCAGAGAAATGGGCTGTTGGAATGTCAGTTCCTAATTACTGCAGTGCCTAATCACAAGGCAGTTTGGCACAGCTCAGCTGTGTCATTGCAAAACCACTCGCTCCACGTGCCTTGTGGTCTTGTGCCACCAACCTCTCAAGTGACTGATTTTCAATGTCGTTTTAGGTGGCCATAAAGAAAATACAGCTTCAAGGACTAAGGAAGAAGGAACTAAAAGTTAATGAACTCATGGTCGTGAAGGTGAACAGGAATCCCAACCTGGTCAACTGTTTAGACAGGTGAGTTGTGTTTTTGTCCCATGAATGTCTGTTCGCCTATTGCAAACATGCAAGGTAAAATTCCACTTTGGTCACTGGCAGAAAATAGAGCTGTAATTATTGGTTAATTATTATTGCTCTTTTCATCTCCAGTGGATGGGAAGAGATTGCATTTTGTCTGCATGAGTCTTCGTGGCACATGGTATTTGAAAATTGTTCAAAAACCCAGATGAGTCATGTCTTACTAAATCAATGATCTCTATTTTCACAGCCACCACTTAGTTTTGGAGCTTGATTTTTTCAAGTGTCTTCTTACGTCCAGGTAAACTAAAAAGGATTTCCCTTGGATTGTTGCCCCTGTTTTCCATTGCTATGCATGCCAAGAAGATTAGGTGCTTTTTTCCAGAAACACCATGTGTGACAGGTTTTTCTATCTGGGCTGTTTCTAAACTGCACTAATTTTGCTTGCTGCCCATCTCAGACATCTCCTTTATCACAGCTATGCCTTTCTCCTTGAGACTGCACAGATAGAAAACAATGCACAGCCAAGAGGGAATGTCTATTCCTTTATTTTGTCTTTACCTCAAAGGGACCTGAAAAGAAGAATCAACCTGTCTTTTCCAAACAGCAACCTAGCCATGTACATTCATCTCCATGCCCTTGTTTCCTCCTTTCAGCTACCTTGTGGGTGAGGAACTGTCCCTGGTTATGGAGTACATGGATGGAGGCACTCTGAGCAATGTCATCAGCCAGACCTGCCTGTCTGAAGATGAGATGGCAGCCATCAGTCGGGAGGTCAGCAATCCCAGCTGTGTTTCCAAGGGCTTGGGCAGCATTGTCTGGGAAACAGGGGCTCAGAGCTGGAGTGATTTCCTGTGCCAAGCTTTGTTTCTGTGTTGCTGCTATTCTATGGGCAAGTAAAAGCATCTCAAGTGAAAGGCCTGCCAGTGTCCCTGCACTCCCTATACTCAGTGCCAGTACTCTTATCTCCTGCTGTTGTATTCTCGCTCTGACTCTTGTATTTGTATTTGTTGTTCTCCACCTTGCCTCTCTAAATGTTTGCCTGGAGTCTGTCTTCTCTGTATTCCTTGCCTGTAAAAGCAAAGGTGCTGGTGGCAGGATTTGAAATGATCAGCAAAGAAAAAAGACTCATTTCTCACTGTCCTCAGCTGAAAATGATAGTAGTGCAGCCAAAATGCTCTTTGCTTCCGGAAAGTGACTGGTGTGATACTTCCAAGCCTGTCCTGAAGCCAGCAAGAAAATCTTTGTCATGCAGCCTCCCACCCAAAAGTGATCCACTTCCCACCAAAGAGAGAGACTTTTCCTTTCCAAACCCCTCCTTTGTCCTCTGCATGGAAAAATCACATCCACTGCAGCAGGAGTCATCCTGGCTGGTTTGCAGGGGACAGCCTACAACAGCAGGTGCTGTTGCTCTTTCAAAAGCTGACATGCCTTTCCTCAGAAAGGTCCTGCCCTGCAGGGGTTGGAGCATCAAGCTCTTCCTCTCAGTGGCCATTACTGTTCTGCCATTACTCCCCATTCCCCTGGAGAGAGAATCTTTTAGATTCTTTGTTTCCTTTCTTGTGTGATGAAATCACATCACTCATTTTTGCCCTTCTGTTTCTGTTTTCTCGCTCAGTGCCTGCAAGGACTGGATTTTCTTCATTCAAACAATGTGATCCACCAAGATGTGAAGAGCAGAAACATCCTTCTCAGAACCGACGGCTCTGTCAAGCTGGGTCAGTATATTCTTGGTCAGGTGCAGCATTCCACGGATGTGGGTGTGGGGCTGCTTGGAGTGACTGCCAGCTCCCCAAAAATGGTGCTGGTGGCAGTGCAGGGACCCCTGCTGCGAGCTGAGGGCACAGTTGCAATGTGCACAGAGGTATAAGGAGCCACAAGCAGTCAAGAGTGGCCTTGCTCTGTGTGTGTCCCTTCCAGACAGAGGGAGCTACAATCTAAAGCTTCAGGGGAATGAAGTCCACTGCTCTGAGCAGTGTTAAGAAACCTGGGATTTATTGGAAGTGGCCAATTCCGTAGTCCCTTGGCTAAAGCCCCAAGGAAATCGAGCGTGGACAGTTCTCCAGGAGATCCAACAGCACATTCTGAGCCTGAGAGTGGGGAATTCTTTTGCTTGGTTTCCTAATTGGAGCTGGCTTTCATGGTTTGTTGTTTTCTGCACAGCTGACTTTGGCCTCTTTGCTCAGCTCAGCCCTGAACAGGGCAGACGGATCTCCGTGGCCGGCGCTGCTGGGTGGCTGGCGCCTGAAGTGGTGACAGGTCAACCATGTGGCCCCAAAGTGGACATATGGTCTTTGGGAATTGTGGGCATCGAAATGGTGGAATGAGAAGTTCCTTCCTGGAATGAAACTCTTGTCTTGGTAAGGTGCAAATACTCACTGATCCCACTGGTTTTCTCACCTGTCCCATGTTCTGTGTGCCATTGGACAAAATCCCATTGCCATCTGCTGGCACCACTTTCACCAAGGTCTCCTTCTAAAAATGCCCCTGCAACACATCAGCATCTGCTGTAGGTTTGGTTGTATCAGAAAGGGAAGTGGCAGTTCAGAAACCTAACCAGTTCAGACAGCTGCCATTTTGGCCTCCAGCCATGCCTGACATTTCTCACTTGTTTTTTGAACAATGTTGGAACTCTGTTTCTGAAGGAAAATAATTTTTCAGTGGAGAGGGAAGACATGTGATAAATATCCTGAGAAATGGAGGTTAGACCTTCCCAGTTTCAATTTTCTAGAAAACATAAGAAAAAGAGGAAAAAGAAAAGTAAACAAAAAAGAAAAAGAGAAAAAACCCTACTATCAAAGCAATGCCCAAGCAGTTCTGCTTGCTTTTTCATTTTTTAAACACAGCTCTTCTCTTCCATTCTGTAGCATCTTTTCCAAATCCTGTGGGTCTTCAAAACCTTCAGGCTTTCAAGTCATCTGTCCATTGTTCAGTCATGTGTGTGGGTGGCCTGGATAAGTTGAGGATGTGTTTTTCTCTGACTGCAGTTAGAATTATTTGCCAAACCCTTGGCTGTTTCTTGGTACTTTAACAAGTTGATGAGCTTGCAGGCAGGTGCCTGGGCTGGGATCCAGCGTGGGCAGTTGACACCAGTGCTGTGTTTCTTTACCACAGGAGCAGGGCCATCCCTGGCCTGCACAGTTCTAATGACAGGGAGGGCTCCAGCTCCCCACCATGGCCAGTGGCTGAGCTCAGCTGAGAGTCAGGATAAAACCCTCTTTGTCACCTCTGGTGATGTGGGGAAAGGACAGAAAGCCGCATCAATTATTTGTACACAAGGGGAGTGCATTGCCATTTCCGGCTTTGAAATTCTCCTTTGGGTTAAAGAGGGTAATAGCAAAGTCTCTTTGGTCACCATCTATTTCAGTGCCATGAGTACAGAGTTATCATGACAGTGCTGGGCATTTTTATGGAGACTCCAAGGCCTCTTGCCATTGTTCTTTTTGTCTATTTTAGATGGATTCTGCAAGTTGAGGTTTGAATAGTTCCAAGTCAGTGTCTTATGTTTCTAAATACCATCTTGCAAAAGCAGAATGAGCTCTCTCCCTCTGACTTGTCAGCGTGTTAGACCTTGGTTCCACATGAACCACACTGGATAAGGATCAGCCAATGTCTTGCCAATCTACACTGTAATTCCTTGGCCTGAGGAGTATCAGAAAGACCTGCTGAGCTCCATGGACACTGTCAGCTGCATGGAAGTGAGCATCCTTGGCCTTGCTGAAGAAACCAGAGCTCATCTTAGGTTAGATGCTCTTGAGCAGGAGAAAGGCTGGAATCGTCAGGTGTTTCCAGAGGCCTGCGTGCCCAGAGGAACTGAGTTTTGGGGAGCAGCTGGATGTTTCTGCACATCATGGAAAGGGATTGCCAGACAGCTCAAGCCTCACCACTGGTAAACACTCCCCAGCTCTTCCCAGGCAACATTTGCTTTGGGTTTCAAGTTGTTCCCACTTGTCTGTCTGTGAAGATGCCCCTCAAACCACAAGGCAAGCCTCTCAGAACTGGTGTTACATTTGCAGAAATGAAGAAAAGAAGCCCAAACACAAGAAAGTTGCTTAGGCACTGGTTTTTAGAGAGGAACTTAACCCTCTGTGCAGTTTCTTCTCACTGGGAAACATGCCTGAAACCTGGGCATGAGGGTCTAAAGGCCACAGAGTCTCTTCTGCTTCTTGTGCAGTGCTGCTGAAACACTCAGTGACCGGGTTTCTCTCCCAGTTCAAGCCACATTCTGCCTGTCGCCAAGCCAGAGCCTGGTGATGTGGAGAGCCTGCCAAAACCTCCCATTTGTTTCCTGGCATTTTCTGGGATGGGCCTACCATTCATGCATTGACTTGAGTAGCCAAATGAGCAGAGGGTGATCATAGGGATGGAACCTCTCCTTCTGATTTGACCCTGAAAAGTTTTTCATTTCCATGTAAGGAAAGCAGAAATTTTCAGACTGCTGGGAGACAGAGCTGCAAGTGGCTCCTGTGTGTCCAAGCAGGCATTTTCATCCCAGTACATTTATGCAGGCATCTTAATGTGTCTGTGTTGAAGATGAGATTCCAAATGTTTGTTTCCTTACCTGAAGAATACCTGGTGGATTTCCTTTCTTTCCCTCCAATTCCCATTGTTTTCAAGAACAAAGCAAAAAGCTTGATTAGTTTTGTTTTGTGGCAGCGATGCTTAAGGGACCAAGAAGCACTGCAGAAATACTTTCCATGTACTAACACTTGGATGGAGTAGAGTTACTATCGCAAAGTCCTTCTTCCAAAAAGCCTCTCAAGCTGGTATGAATCCTCAGGGAAGGAAATGTGCTTGTGCTGATGTAGTTCCCACTAACTAGGTCAGTCAGTGAAATCAGCTGCCGAGGCAAGATCTGTGGGATGTTGGAGAGGCTGTGGCTGCATCGGGGTTTGGGTTTTTGGTTGGTAAAGGAAAGTCATCTCTGGGTCTCTGCCAAGGCAGAAACTGCCACTGCAGAGTGGAGCTTAATCAATGGGATCTGGGAGAGCAGTGACAGATGGAAAGAAGCAGGTGGAGCCTGGTGTCTCCTTTTTCCCCAGCCTCAACTCCTGATAGCCACAGGAGGAAGACAAAAGCTGCAGCAGCCCAGCCTATTTTCATCTTGCCTGCGTGACTTCCTGAGCTGCTGCCTGCAGAGAGACGAGGCGCGGCGCTGGTCTGCCAAGGAGCTCCTTCAGGTAAAATGTGAAGGGGCTGCATGTGAAACAGGCTCTGAGGGATGGGCTCCTCCTCCACTCAAGCCCAAGGCAGCAGATGAGCCCACTTCCTCCTCACCTCCACTCTTGGTGCTCTTCAAATGAAAACACTGAGGAATCCTAGACTGGGCTGGGCTAGCAGGGCCCTGTAAATGTCCTGTGGTGCAAGTGTCCTGCAATGAGCAGGGACATCTTTAAAGAGATCAGGTTGCTCAGAGCCATTTGCCACCAGAGCCGGAATGGTTGCAGGGATGGGGCACCTTCAAGCTCTTGAGGCAAGCTGTGCCAGGGTCACACCATGCTCTGAGTAAACAAGTTCTGATTAGATCCTATTTGTGTTAAAAAATATTCACCCACATCCTATTGTAACTGGTCCTGTTAAAAAAGATGTCCCCCACTTTCTTCAAAGCCACTCTGAAGTCTTGGAAATTGGCAATAAAGTCTCCCAGGGGCCTGTTCTTCAAAAACCGAATAACTCCAGCTCCCTCTGTATTTCCTGAGAGGAGAGGTGCTCTCTCCTCTGACTGTTTCTGTTGCCCTCTTTTGTGATTTGGTGGAGTGTTCAGTTTTATCTAATGTCAAAAGAATTGAAGTAGAGAAATGCAGGGTACAGAGATATGAAATGGTGGTGGAGGAACCCAAGGAAGCCAGTCCCAGCTGCGCAGTCAGAGATTTGGCTGTGGGCAGGAGAGGCTGTGGGGAGCTCACTGTGAGCCTCTGAGGGGCCCTGGTTTGTGCCCCCCAGCCCACCCTCAGAGGTTTCTGCCACACAAACAGGGACAGCTGAGAGGGACTTGTCCCAGCCCCCTCTGCTGCCTGGCACGCTCAAGCAGATGGGAACTGTGCCAGGGTTACTGCCAGGCTGTGTGGCAGAGAGGGAACTGCAGGGCCCTGTGCCACTGGGCTGGCCCTGCTGGGAAGGAAGGTGCCATCCAGCACACAAGGGGCAGGGCATGGAAAGGTAGACACTGCTTTCTGTCCCTGTGGGAATTAGCACAGTGCCTGTCTTTCAGTGGCAGGGGCCTATGTGAGTCATTGGAGTTTCCTGAAAGGAAGAAAACCCAGGGACAGAAAGCACCATTTCTAGAGCACTGGCAGGGCAAAAATCCCAACAAGATAAAGAAACCTGAATAAATGGATGAGTGGGATTCTGGGCCAGGTTTGCCTGTGATGGCAGGGTCCTGCACATGACTGCTGGGTAGCAGATGGTCCCATTGCTCCTTTTTCTGGGTCTTTTTAGGACCCAGAGCAATCCTGATTGAGCCTGTGAAGCACTGAGGTTGGAAAGTAATGGTTCATTGTTCCTTGTCTTTTTGTTGTTTGGGGTTTTTTTTTTGTTTGTTTGGTTTTTTTTTTTTGTTTTGTTTTATTTTGTATTGTTTTTGGTTTTTTGAGTTTTCTTTGTTTTCTTTGTTTTTGTTTTGTTTTTGTATCTGTTTTTTGGTTTTTTTGTTTTTTTATGAACAGCATCCATCTATAACATCAGCTGAGGCTGCATCCAACCTGGCACCACCCATCATCTCAGTGAAGAGGAGGATGGAGAAGCAAACATTGCTATAATCATATCAGGACCATTTTCTCCAGAGCCATCTTAGAGTAGGATTGTAGAGTAGGACTGTAGAGTAGGATTTAGAGTAGGACTATGTGGAGAAAAGACAAAAGACTCTGCACAATTCCATGTGAATCAAGGAGAAGCCATTTATTGTGCTTCTAAATATAGTTTATAATTGGATCCTATCCTAAAGGTTTCTATAGTAATGCATTGTTTGGTTGGTTGCTGCACTTTGTCCACGCATCTCTTGACTGGTAGCTCTATTTTGTCCTGAGGCAAGCATGCATCTTTTTCTAAATCTAATTGGTAGATGCTGTAAGGGTCATTTTATTTGGGTTGCTACCCCTTTGTCTGTCAGCAACTTTTCTGCTTCTTTTTTCTGCTCGCAACATCACCTTTTTATCCATAAAGTTGAATGCAGCTTTATTAAAAACCTGACCTAGTCCTAGAAGGTTAGTTAGTTTAGTTAGCTCCAGAAGGTTAGGTTGGTTCATTTAGTGCGTGTCCATTTTTCTGTAAATACCACCCTACAGGATTATAGAGTAGGATTGTAAATAAATAAAGTTTCTGAAACTTTAACTCATCTGGAAGAATCATTTCTTTCTCACCCTGTGAACAAGCTGAGCATTTCCTTCTGAGTTGTCAGCTGTGTCTTAAACGTGCAAATGGCTTCTTTGGTGTTGTGAAAAGTACAGATTACAGGATAGGCTCTTCAAAGACATTAAAATGAATATATATATATATAAAAATTAATATACTATAGGTGTTATGCTGTCTTAGTTAGTAGTACTGTATTTTTTTAAGTAGTGTGGTATGTTGCGGTGTGATGTCATGGTTTGCTTCAGGTACCCCAAGTTCCTCCCTGATAATTCCCTTCCAGGTGTGTCAATCATCCCTCCTTTCCACACCCTGACCCCTGCTGAGCGCTGTCTGTCAATCCTGGCATTCTAGAAGGGCGTTGAGTGATTGGCAGAATTAAGAAGATGCCCTCCCCTCCTGGAAGGACATTGGGCCATCCAGGTGTCCTCTGTCCCTTGAGACTTCCCCGCCCCGTACCTGGTTGGTGGTCCCCCGTGTTCCTTCCCTCCCCCTCTGCCCCGGGTAAAAGGGCGAGCAAACCATGTGGTTGGGAGTTCTCCTAGAGCCATTGCTGGATTCAGAGGCCTGTGGGCCAGGAATAAAGCTCTGGATCGAAACCCTCCACCAGAACTGACTCCTTTCCTTCACCTCGCCTTAAAGCTTCTCCACCAAAGGTAAACCTGAGCTCCTGCATGCCTGGACTTGCCTCCAAGTGCCCAGCTGCAGCATCCAGCTAGCCAACAGTGTCTCTGGGGTAAAATTCCACAGTTGCCACTATTTAGTCAGGCAGCAAAGGCCAGACAAGCTCATGTACGTCCCGTCCAACTATATTGATAATTATTTCAGTAGTAAATATAATTTTAGGTTATAACATTATATAAAATAGAAACTATGTGATGTAAGATACTTTTTTAACTAGCTCACGAAAAGGATGGGATAATCAAGAAATTCTTTGCCCAGAGATAACAGCAACAGGACACCTAAAGCCCCAAGAGAAGAATTCTTGCATCCTTATTGGAAAAGACCAACTTTCTTGCACCTCCTTCCTGACTTTGAGGAGCTAACAGGATTAAGAGGGAGAACTTGACAATAACCAGAGAACACCCTTTGTTTGAAAAGAATTTATGCATCATGTATGAGATATATGAGTATGCAACAGGCTATTGCTTTTAAGGGCTAATCCTTTGTTAGCCTGTGTGCTTTCGGGGCATAATTGCCCAGGAGGCACCAGGACTGTCCATATGTCTTTGTTTTTATTGTCTTTTACTGTTCTAAATCTGATTGTCCAAATTCTTATTACTCTAACTTTTATTTTTATCTTAATAACCATTTTATTGCTATTAAACTTTTTAAAATTTTTAAAAAGTGATTGGTGATTGGTGTTTTTCGCAGTGTGCTTTGAAAGTTGGGAAGACCCTTCATTCATCATCTCCAGAGCACACTGCCCTTGGCCAGCACACTGGCCCATTTTGGTACATCTGTGACACTTCTAGTTGAGGCAGAAAGGGCAATGGCATTTGAAAGCAAAACCAAAGGAAGAATGAGGCAGCCCAAACACCCTGTGCAGATGCAGGCCTTAAGCTGTGACTGGAGAGCACTGGGATTCCTGCCACTTGGATTTGTATCCCTAAATGCAATAATCTCTTTGACTGGAGGAGAGCCTTGCTCAAGTGAGAAAGCAGAAAGATCAGAGAGGGTGCTCGGGAAGGTCTCCTGTGGTGCAGAGCTGTCAGCGCCTGTGAGGTGAGAGCGGGCCCGGCCTTGCCCGGGCTGGAGCCCCGGCAGAGGCTGGAGCAGCCTGAGCCCCGGCAGAGGCAGGCTGCAAGGAGGCCCTTGGAGCTACAAGAGGCAGCAGTCAGGCCCTGCCTGCCTCTTCCTGGGAGCGGGCAAATCCTCCGCTCTCAGAGCCCAGGTGGCAGCTGGCTGCTGCCGAGGGGAAGCGCAGCCGTGCTGGGCACAGCCCAGCCTGGAGGCATTGGCCGTCTGGAGTGTGCCCAGGAGCAGAGAAAGGCCAAGGGCAGCCGCGGGCCGCTGGGCTGGTTGAGGATTCCTCTTCTTCCGCCGGCTGCTCTGCAACTCCTGGCAAAGGCCAGCAGTGTGTGCAGCACTCTAGGCACCAGGGCAGGGAGCCAGGCTGCTCAGCAGGCTGGAGCACAGGGCAGCTCCTTCAGGCCCGGCACTTGTGCCAGGGAAGCGAGGCCAGCATGAGGCAGGCACAGCTTGGCAGGGCACATCTGCAGGAGCCAGCGCCTCACGCAGCTCTGGGAGGAAGCGCCTGCAATCCTGCAGTTCTGCACTGAGCCTGAGCAAAGGTGTGAGATGCAGAGTGTTTGGCAGAAATATTCAGGCCCACCAGGCCAGCCTGCTTTGTTCTCTCTGGCACACAGCAAGTGCTGTGCAATGCAGCTCTGAGCTGCTGGGAGGGAGGGCATTGGGGATGGGCCTGAGGTGAGCCAAGGGGTTAGCTGAAAATGTAATTAGGATAATTGAAAAGTGCAGATGAGTCGAGGGGCCAGCTGGGAATAGAATTGGGATAGTAGAAGATTGCATGTTTTAGTTAGGATTTTCAAATGAGGTGAGAAGCTAAGTTAGTAATTCAGCTAGAAGAAATCACGTACCTTAGTTAAAGAGTACCAGATATATTAGGAATGTAAAGCTAGGAGTGACAGGGATAGAGGAAGCAATAGTGAAGGAGCAGAGACCATAGAAATAACTTGCCTTAAGAATAATTGAACAGTTAGGAGAGGCTTGGGCCATGAGCAGCAGGTCCAAAGGTTTTGCCAACTGGCCATGGGAGAAGAGTTCACCATGAGGAAGATGGCTTTCTTCCTCCCATACAACCACTCCCTCATTTCAAAATCCCACCAACCCAGTTAAGGGAGTACTAATAAGAATTGCACAGTTGTAATAGATATTCAGCTGATAAAAATGCGAAGCAGGCAGGTAATAATTATGTATTATGGGTCCTTAGAAACCTAATGTAAAACCTTTTCTGTAGAAATAGAGAGCAGGCGTCTGCAACTCCTTTTGTGTGTCTTTGGAAACTAGTTCACATGTGTCCAGCGCTGCAATAAATACCCTTCTTTTCTACTATAATTAGTTGATGAGTCATCTGTCCATGCTTCAAGGGTTAGGCTGGAGTAGTGAACTGATTTGGAAGGGAGCAGAAGACTTTCAGCAGGCAATTTTTGGAAGAGATGGAAGGCTCTTGTGACTGAAGGGAAAGCCATTTGGAATGGAGTAATGATCCCAAAGTCCATACAATTGTATCTTTGTGTCTGAATTTAAATCAGAATGATTACAGATAGTTTCATGCAATTTGTCTACAAATGTATCAAAGTCTTCATTCTTTCTTTGACAAATCTGTGTAAAAGAAATAGTGTGTAACTTATCTGGAAGTGCAAGAAATGCATTATATGCTAGTTGTTGGCTCATCTGTAAGACTTCATCGATGCTCCTAGCCTGGGCAGTGGCAGTAGCCCAGGGCCCTTTGCCAAGTAGAACTGTTGTGCTGTTAAACCAAACAGAGGATCACCCTGCACTCTAGGTCTGGCTGCTTCTTGAGCACACTTTTCTTCCCAGCTTTTATGACACATCGCCTGCTGATGGGGTGGCATTCTAAGTCTTATTAGGGTATGCACATCAGCTGGAATTATTGTGTTAGATGGAAAAATACACTGCAGAAGTGACTGTGCAAGTTGGGATTTCAACCAAACTGTGAAATTGCAGCTCTCCACTTTTCTTAAATCTTCCAATCAAAAGGTTTTCAAACTCTACTTGCAGCATTAGTTACTACAGGAAAAGCTTCTACATCATTTGAGACAAAAGTCTCTTCTACAATAACTTCTGCAAAGCTTTTTTCTACTTTCTTTTCTCTTTTGTGGATATTAAGCTTGGCTTGCAATTCCTCAGAAAGCATTAGGAAGACCATGCTATTTTGGGAAATTGACTCTGTTTGCCCCTAGCATTCAACAGATGCTTGACATCAGGCGCAAATTCCAGCGTCCAAAACATAGTGTGCATCTATTAGGCTCAGACTGCAAGGATAATGTAGAATTGTGGAATTGGCCTTCGGTTAAATTGGCATCACTTTTTACACCAGCATTAGCTTCATCAAAGGCCCTTACATAATTCAAACGATTGGCTTGTTGGACAGGAAAACAAATTAACATTACATCTGCAATACTGAATGAGCTTACCACTGATGTAGGCAGCATACACCACGCTGTGTTACAGGATAGGGCTGCTATAGATTTGTTGTTGCTAGCACAAGGAGATGGGTGTGAAGATTTTGAAGGGATGTGTTGCATGAATCTCTCTGACCACTCTGAATCTATTGACAAGAAACTGTCATTGCTTAAGGAGAATATGAAAAAGTTGACAGTTGTTGAGAATTCTTTTGATGAGTGGCTAAAATCCTGGGGAATAACAGGCTGGCTCAAGGACTTAGTATGCTTTGGTGTTATGATACTCTGTATTCTTTTTTCAATTCTGCTATAGTGCCTTGCTTACTGCGCTTTGAGCAGAAAATAATTGACTGTACTTTTAAATCAGTCTGGCTTGTGCAAAAACAAAAGCAGGGAACTGTTGAGGACATTTTGCAGGTTGAGGAGTTTTTGCTACACAATGGCCATATTTAGCCGATGCACAGTCTAGCCTGCTTGTAATAATGGACAATTGTGGGAACTCAGCACATCACTCCGGATATCCAGAGTTACTGAGAGAACCCATGGGAGGCTCGGAAATCCTGGAATGTTGCCAGCAGCATCTGGTTGCTTGACTTTGATCCCTCTAGCGATGTGCCACCTGTTTGAGGACATGAGAGTCACTTGGGAATGAATGGTGCAAGAATTATGTATTTACAGGGTGAAATATAGATTTTAGGGTTTTGGTACAGGGGGGTTATGAAGATGAGATGGAGGGATCGTGGCGTGTCTTGTCCTTCTTCTTTCTTCTTCTCTTAATCCATTTTCTGTGGTGATGTTAGCACTTTGGGATTGGTCCGTGGTGAAGGTGCACTTGCTAATATGGGTGAAAGGTATTGAGAAATAAAGGTAAGTATGATGTATGTCGTTTTTGGTATAAAAGGAGACAACTGCCCAGTGGGAGGTCAGAGTGCCCTTGGCTGTCTTGCTAGTCAGACCTCTGTTGGGCAGAAAGAAAATTCTGTAGATAAGAAATAATAAACAATCTGAAGACTGAAAATCTGAAGAGTCCAGACTAGTCCTTTGAAGTGCGGGCTGCCCCAGAGCCATCCTATGCGTGTCCAGGCAGAGACAAACAGCTGACCAGACACAAACCCACGACAGTCCCAGTCACTCCCAGTATGATCTCAGTATGATGTCAGTAGAAACCCAGTACAGTCCCAGCCACTCCCAGTACGATCCCAGTATGATGTCAGTACAAACCCAGTACAGTTCCAGTCACTCCCAGTACGATCCCAGTCTAGCCCAGTCCCTGGCAGTGCTGCCACTGCTGGGATCCACCAGCCCTGTGTGCGTTCCCCCGTGGCAGATGTGCCGAGAGGAGCCCCAAGGGCTGGCAGCGCCCAGGCAGGGTCCCCAGAAAGGCCCAGTTGGGATGTGCAGCCCCCAGTTTGCCCAGTTTTCCCCTTTTCCCCAGGCCGGGTTCTCTGTGCCCGCAGTGGCTGGGAGCAGCCGAGAGCCCCGCGCTGCCCATCCCGACTTGTCCCGGCTCCATCCCCGCTCCTGCCGAGCGCTGCGAGGGCTGCAGGAACAGGGCACCGAGGGTGTGGCTGCTGCTGGGGGAGGAGGAGGAGGGATGGAAGAGGAGGAGTCGGAGGAAGAGGAGGGACAAACGAGGATCAGGGAAAGGAGAAGGAACCATGAGGTTAAGCACTCCTTGAATTCACAGCCCCCACCCATGGGATCATCACCCCCCATCCTGCAGGTGCCCTGGACAGGAGAGCTCAGCCCAGATATCCTGGAAGGTCCCTGGCTTGGGTTTTTTTGGGGGGATGTTTGGAGAATGAAGAAGTCCAAGGCTGAGCGGAAAAGGTCCCTCGGGGGGACATCGGGGGGTGCCGGTGGCGGCTGCCAGCAGAGGCAGCCTGGAGGAGCAGAGCCCTGTGTCCCCCAGGAGCCCAAAGGGGGGAGCCCAGAGAGGGGGGAGCGCCGCCATGGGTGGGAGCCTCAAGAGCCTGGAGAGGGGCAGGGGGGACTCCTTGGAGCCCCTGCACCCCAAAGCACAGAATAACGGGAGAAGGGATCCCGGGATCCCAAAATCCCCAGCATCCCTAAGTGGGGAGATGGAAAAGGGGGAATCTTTTTGGATTTCTGGGACTCCCAGCAGCCTGGGGAGGGCAGGGACCGGGTAGACGGGGACCCCCAATACAAGTGTGACCCCCAGCAGCTGCAACAGGGGGGAATCCCCAAACACCAAACGGAGAGACCAGAGACAGGGAACTCCTAGGAGGCATTTTCAGGGCTGAATCTTGGTGTTTGGGAGTTTTTAATGGTCACCAGATGGTTGGTGACTTCTAGAGATAAACTTGCACAAAGGGACCTTCAAACTCAATGTGCTCATTCCTTGTTTTCCCCCAACCAGGATTTCCCATTCCCAAATCTTGGCCGCATGGAGGAGGAGGAGGTTTTGAGGAAGTGGAAGATGCCCAGGGACACCCAGGCAGGTGAGGAGGAAGTCAGTGCCCCTTTCTCCCTCTCTCCTGCTCCATCTCCCAGCCCAGCATGGTCCCCGGCTGCAGGACAAGCCCGGTGCCAACACCATCCTGCTGAGGATGCACTGGGGGGATCTCCTCCCCCTTCCTTCTGGAATGGAGGCAAATCCCATCGTGTCCTTGTCTTTCCTCCACTAGACAAGAAGCAGAGGATGGAGACTAGAGAGGAAAAATCCCCAGGGCAGAACCTCATGGAAGAGGCTGTTTTGAGTGGCTCCATGGTGCAGGAATCCAATGGGGAGGAAAAGCCCTGGATGTCCCACAGGAGGAGGGGCTGCAAACCCAGCCCAGGATGCTCTGAGGGGGAAACACCGACCCTGTGCCAGTAAGGTGGACAAAGCTTCAGCCAGAGCTCAGAGCTGGTGGTCCGTGAGCAGCTTCATGATGGGGAGAAGCCCCACAAGTGCTTGGAGTGTGGGAAGAGCTTCAGGCAGAGCAGCACCCTGATCCAGCACCAGATGATCCACACTGGGAATGGCCCTATGAGTGTGGGAAATGTGGGAAGGGCTGCAGCTGCAGCTCCACCCTTGTGGCCCACCAACGCATCCACACTGGGGAGAGGCCCTATGAATATCCCCAGTGTCAGAAGAGGTTTCAGACCAGCTCCAATCTCCTCCTGCACCAGCAGATTCACACGGATGAGAGGCCCTTCTGCTGCCCTGACTGTGGGAAGGGCTTCAAGCAGAAATCCCACCTCATCAGGCACCGGCGCATCCGTACCGGGGAGAAGCAGTATGAGTGTGGGGAGTGTGGGATGAGCTTTAGCCAGAGCTCTAACCTGATCTCCTACCAGACGACCCACACCATGGAACAGCCCTATGAGTGTGGGGAATGTGTGAAGGGCTTCAAGAAGAAGTCTCACTTGATCCATCACCAGAGGGTCCACACTGGGGAAAGGCCATACAAGTGCAGCGAGTGTCAGAGAGGTTTCATACCAGGTCCCATCTGCTCCACCACCAGCAGAATCACATAGAGGAGAGGCCCTTCCACTGCCCTGACTGTGGGAAGGGCTTCAAGCACAACTCCACTCTCCTCACCCATCAGCGCATCCACACTGGAGAGAGGCCCTATGAGTGTCCCCAATGTGGGAAGAGCTTCTTCATGAGCTCTCACTTGACCAGACACCAACGGAATCACCGGTAAGGGAAGCCCTGCAAATGCCCCAATGTGAGCATTTGCAGGGCTTCCCTTTCTGGTGATTCCTAGCTTCATCCCCCATGCGAGGATCGACGCTGGGCAGAGCCTTGCTGACCCACATTCCCAGTGATCTGCTCTGGGAGGACACCTGGCTGGTTATCCTTTTAGTTTGGCCCCAATTTCCTCTTGATTTGTCGTTATCACTTAAAAACACATGAAATAGGACTAAAATGAAAGAAATTGATCAAAGATGTCAAAAGTTCCATCACTTAACAGGTACTTGAGCAGGAATTTATGGGTTTGGGACATATTCCAAAAGATTTGTTGGTTCTTGGGGAATTTCAGGAAGTGTTCTCCACATCTTTGTACTCCAAAAGTCAAGATGGATTGATCTGTCACCTCAAAATGACTCAGTCCCACTGAAAACACCTCAATCTTACCCTCAAGAGGCTCAATCCCACTTCAAACTGGCTTCTTCCAACATCAAAAAAACTCAGTCCCATGCCAAAATTACTCAATTCCTCAGCCTCCAGGGTGAGATGGGGTCAAAAGGAGACTGGGAGAAGTGGGATCCAAATTTGAGGGTGTGGGATCAGGATTGTGTAGGTCTGAGTGTGTGGGATGTATTTTGATAGTAAATAAAACTTTCAGAACTATTGATTTCTGTCCCATTCATTTTCCATCAGTTTCGCTTTGTTTTTCAGAGTGCCACCTTCTCAGCTGATTGTGTTTATGTCCTCCTTTCTCTCCTGCCTTTCTTTGCCTGCCTTATTTCTCTCTCAGTGTCTCCCTTGACCCAGGGCAGCTCCCACCAAAGACCCTGCCCTGATTCATTTCCCCACTCCAGGAGCTACAACAACCATGGGGGAAGTTCTGAAGGCTGGCAGTGAAATGTCACTGTAAGATCTTGCTCCACTTGGCCTTTGGCTCTTTCTTGAGAGTTTTGCCTTCAAGGGCAGAAAAATCTTTTCCTGGCTGGGAACTGGAATTCCAGCCCCTGGGAGTATGTGCCATGGATCCCAGAGGGGCATTCCCGAGGCTCCCAGGGTGCTGCTCCTGCCGTGCCTCCCAAGGAGCTGTGCAGGGCCAGGGCACAAGGTCCAGCAGCTCTCTTGGTTCTGCAGTGCCACCAGGGCCCCTGGTTCCATGAGTTTCCCTACTGCCAACAGCGGTTCCTTGGTTCCCATGATGCCTTCCTATGTCACAGACAGCTTCGCAAATCAGGAATTGTTTGAGCTGTTCTGTCCTCAGTCCAGGACAAGAATCCTGAAACAATAACTTAATTGTGTTTATATCTACCGCAGAACCACGTTTGTCAAAAATTGATTTTATTATGCAAATCAGTTGTAAATAGTGGACTCATCAGACACTGCTGGGACATTGCACATAGTTCAGGGAAGAGTTTGTAATTGTGTGATTGTTATTTTATTTGTGTAATTTTTATTAAGTTGTATCCTGTTCAACTGTGGTCTGTTGGCTAGGTCCAGTGTTGGTTGGAGGGAGCTCAGATTTGCACAAGGCTGCTCTGAGTGCCAGCCATGGATGGGGGAAATGGTGGGTTGGGGACAGAGTCAAATTGATTGTCAGCCATGAAGGGTCTTGATTTTCATACCCAGTCAAACTGCATGAGGAGGTACTTGGATTCAATGTCAATTGGAGATTGCACATGTCAATGAATTACTAGTAAAAAAAAAATTACAGGACCTAAGAAAATATTTTGTTGCTGTTTTTTTAAATTCAGGGTATTCACATTGAATTGGCTTCTGAAATCTGACTAATCAACCACAAATTATCTGAACACTTTAATCAAATTATTCCCAGAGGCTTGGCTTGTTCAGGGTTTCTCAATGTTAATGAGCCCTGGGACACTGAATTCTTGCACTGAAGAGCTGAAGGCTGAACAAGCCTCTGGAGCAGGAAAATTCAGCAGCAGCCTCCAAGTTGCTGAGGATGTCAGCAGCCCCTACTGAGGCCATCCCTGCCCAGAGACCATGGGGGAATGGGCAGACAAGGAGAGCGTCCCTGGGGCTGGGGCAGCACAACTCAGAGGCATCAGCGGCTCCAGCTGGGAAATGGAGTGTGGAATGTGGCTGGGAAAGCCCTGCCTGGGCTATGCCAAGCAGGACAGACAAGCCCTGAAACCCCATCTCCCAAACAATTCTCTTAATGAGACATTTCAAAGGAATTACAATTGTTTGTGTCCTCTGAATTGGATGCACTGGAGAAATACCAACAAGAGATTCTCAGGAACTCCAAACAACCAAACAGCCTTTACTGGCAACTTTAGATAGTCAGAGAAATTTTAGCAACAGGTTTAATACGACATTCAATCAACACAGAACACTTCTTAAAGCACTGACTTGGCACATTTGACTTCACAAACTCTAAGCTATTTGAATTTTACATTACTCAAATTTGCAAAATGACAGAAATAGAAGGAAATGACAGAAAGAAAGAAAGGCAGAAAAGATACAGAGGAGCACAAACAGAAGTACCAACTCCTGGATTCCAGCACATTTCAGATGGAAATTCCAAGAGGAGGTAGGGTCAAGATGTGTGCTTGTCTTGTAGTCAGCCTTCAATACCCCTTGGTCTCCCTGAGCCCTTCCCCCAGGTGGACTTGGGCTCATTTGGTCCCTCAGGAGCTGGGCTAGGGGCTGCAGAGGTGGCTGTGGAGCATTGCCTGTGCTGTGCCAGGGACTGGCAGCTACTGCTGGGCTGGGATAGAGGCTCTGGGGGGATTGGGGTTATGGGGCAGGGCAGGACCTGCCCCTTCCTCCCCCCCCCCCCCCCCCAGCCCCTGACAAAATGTTTTGAGCCAACAATCTCCTCCAGTTTCTCACAACAGGGAATGTTGGAGGTGAAATCCCAATCTTGGCCATAGGCCCCTGGCTGAGAAGGACAGTTTTTTCCCATAGGAAGGGAAAGCACAGAGCCTTCTCCAGTGTTTTGGGGACAGATGAAAGGTGACCCTTGTGAAACCATTACCAGCCAGATTTGTCCTGACAATCTTCCTATTGGAACAATTTCTGGATATATGGAATTTTGGAGGTGAAATCCCAATTCTGGCCATGGGTGCCTGGAGGAGAAGGCCAGTTCTTTTCCATGGGAAGGAAAGCACAGAGCCCCATGGTTTCAATAGCATATGAGGAGCCTCTCAATGTGCCAAGGTTGGCTGGAGCAGTCAGGCAGACCACGGGTGGTGAAGCCAGACCTGTTCTGTGTTCCCCTAGTTTTATGGGGCCCTACAGTGTCACAATCGCCTGTTGATTACAAGAAGACCTGCAGTGTCACAACGGACCCTTGGTTCAATGGGTCCAGCAGTGTCACAATGGTCCCTATGTTTCATAAGGCCCGGCAATGTCACAATGGTCCCAACAAATCCATGAGGCTTTCCAGTGTCACAATGGTCTCCGTAGTTCTCCAGGCCCCACAATATCACGTGACTCCTCTATTTTATGAGCCCTGAAATGTCACAACGGACCTTTGGACGTTGGGAGTTTGCAGTGTCACAATGTTCTCCCTTGGTTCAACAGTGTCACAATGGACCACTGATGACACGAGGTCCCACAATGTCACAGTGGACCTTTGGTTCCATGCAGTCCTGCAGTGTCACAAAGGCCTCTTGGTTTCACAAGGCCCCAGAGTATCACAATGGTCCTCTTGGTTCTGTAAGGAACCCCAGGGTCACAATTGTCTCACTGATTCCACAAGGCTCCACAGAGTCACAATGGATCCTTGGTTTGATGGGGCCTCCCAGAGTCACAAAGATCCCTACATTCCATGGAGCCGCACAGTGTCACTACAGTTCCCTTGGTTCCATGAGGCTCAGCAATGTCACAGCACTGTCCATGATTCCATGAGGCCCCACATTGTCACAATGGTCCCTTGGTCTCATAGGGCCCCACATTGTCACAATGGTCCCTTGGTCTCACAGGGCCCCACAGTGTCACAATGGTCCCTTGGTTCCATGGGCCCTGTGCTGCTGCATTCCCCCCTCTCCTTCTCAAGCCGCCCTGCCAGCTGAGAAATGCTCCTTGGGCCTGGGCCAACAGCCCCTGGGCTCAGCTCCTCTGCAGCTCATCACAAACACTGTCTGCTCCAGGCACTGCTGCTGCCCAACCAGCTACTGCTTTCTGTAGGAGCAGCCCTGGGAACTGTTTTTGTTCCCTCAGTGGGACAACATCCCTGTTCTCACACTGGCAAAGGAAGCTGTTGGTGCCAAGTGCGGCCAGGATGAACCATTGCTGGGACTGAAGCACCTCTCTTGGGCCCTATAAACAGCACTCCAAAAGGAGCCCTTGGAGCTCTCCTGGGCCAGCAACTCCCTCTGAGTGGGGCCTCTCCCAGCCGGGAACTCTCCTGTTTGCTGCACTCGGGGATCCTGAACAACGACGGAGCCTGGGCCGATTCCCCGACTCCTCCAGGCTCAACCCTTCACCCACTGGGGAGATGCCAAAGTATCCACAGGGAGCATTTCCTGCCCTCAGGGGAATTTCTCACAGGTGCCTTGCACTGACTCTTTGTGTCTGTGCGCACACAGGAGTGCCTGTGCTGGGGAAATGTGTCAGAAATGCTGCTCTCTGAGGGGTTGTTGTGCCTTGGATAGCTGAGTCAGGCAGATATCCAGATATCAGCAAAGAAGGTTAAGTCAGGAGATCTAAGCTAAGTTAAATGCTGCTAAGAGTTGTTCTTTTGCTAAGATGTTAAGTTTAATTTATTAGCTAAGTTAAAAATTGTTAAGTGTTATTCCTCTGTTAAATTACAAAGTCAACTTTTAAGTTACGTTAAATACTGTTAAGTGCTGTTCTTTTGCTAAACTGTGAAGTTGACTGTATCAGTTAAAATTAGGGCATAAGTTCAGTCCTGTTAAGTTTGAGCTCTGTTAAGCTTTTAGGCCATATTACTTTTATCCTTGCCCTTACTGTCCTTGTGTCACACACACAGACAGGGACTGTTCTCAGTTCATTTCTGGTTTGATTGCCTGGATTCTGTTTGGTTTTGTTGTTGCTTTGTTTCCTTGGTGTGCCTGAAGTGTCCAGTCAGGAGCAGAGTGACTCTTGCCAAGGAACTTTGTGCTGCTGTCCCTTAATATTAAATCTGGTTTTTGCTGCTCCCTTATTGGGGATTTTTTCAGTGCTCTCAAGGCCTCATTGGTAGCAGGGTGAAGGAGCCCTCGCCCAGGCTCTGGCCCTGGAGGACACGGGGATGCTGCCGGGGGGTCCCTATCCCACTGTCCCCCACCAGGGCCCCGGCCCCTGGTCCCCGTGTCAGGCTCTGGGGTCGATCCTGTGGAACATCCTCTGGGGGAGGCTGCGGGGCTGGGGGGACCCGGGGGGACCCAGGGGGACAGGGGACCCCGCTGTGCATGAGCAGGGTTGGACTGCTCTGGGGGGGAACTGTGAAGGGGTACGGGGCAGAGTGACCTCACACAGCCCCTGTGATGTCACACAACCCCTGTGATGTCACACAACCACCTGTGATGTCACACAGCACCCTGTGATGTCACACAGCACCCTGTGATATCACACAGCACCCTGTGATGTCCAAAGCCCACTCTGGGACGTCACAAAGCCATCCTGTGTCACAGAGCCAACGCTGGCATATCTCTCTGTGATGTCATACAGCCGTGTTGTGATGTCACAGAAATCTCTGTGATGTCACAAGGGAATCCCATGATGTCACTGTCCTGTGATGACACACCCTGTTCTGTGATGTTACTCAGACACCCAGTGATGTCACAACTCACTCTCATGTTACAGAGCCACCCTCCATGATGGTAGAATCTGCTCTATGGCCTCACACCCTACTCAATGATGTCACTGCCACATCTGTTATTTCACAACCCCCTCAGTGATGTCACAAAACCTTCTCTGTGATGACTCTGTAATGTCATGGCACACATTTGCAACCACAGCCTGCTCTATGATATCTTACAGCCACATGACCTCACACAACCCACTCTGTGCTGTCCCACAGCCCCTTGCTGATATCCCAGCTGCTCTGTGCCTCTATGACACAGCCCCAGAGGTGCTGCTGTGACACAGCCCCCTCGGGGCCATCCCACAGGCCCTGCCAGTGCTGAGCCCCTGTGAGCTCTTTCTGTGCCCTGCTGGTGTCCCTGAGGGGCCCTGGCAGTGCCCCAGCCCTGCTGGGCTGTGCACAGGAGCTGCTTCTGGCCAGAGCTGTCTCTCTGCAGCGCTGCCCTTGCCAGGAGCTGCCTCTGGGCCAGGAGCGTGGCCCAGCTCAGCAGCACAGACACAGCACAGGGACTTTAATGATCCTCTGGGGCTTTGGTGCTCTTTGCATCAGACTCAGTCCCCGACAGTGTGCTCAAACAACTTCTAAAAAACTCAAAATCAGATTCAAAGTCCAAAGATTATTTAACTTTTACTGGGTCCCACTGAAACACTCTCCTCCCCAGTGACAGAATTCCTGTAGTGTGGGTTCTCTGATGTCCTGGAAGCCCTCACAACGCTTCTGGCCAGAATGTCTGCTGAGGGCAGCCAGGCTGCTGCAGGGGCAGTGACCTCACAGCCATCACCATGGCAGCCCTGTCCCCTGGGCCTGGCTCTGCCCTTTCCTCTGCCCCTGCCTTGGCTCTGCTGGCATGAAGAGTTTTGTCATTAATATCTTGTCCCCAAGGTGCTGGGGCCAATGGCTTCCCAGTCAGGCTCCTGGAGCAGAAGTGGCTTTTCAGAGCCCAGCCAGGAATGAGCCCTGAGGCAGCAGCTCTGCAGTGGTGGCCACCAGGCCGGGCTGCCAAGGGAGGCTTCTGGCCGTGGTCTGCAAGCAGCTGCTGCTGCCAAGGTGCCTTTGGGGCCTCAGGCTCTCCCTGGCACAGCTCCCAGCATGGCACTCTGCCCTTGTGCCCGAGGCCTTCCCTGTGCTGGGGCTGGCCTGGGGCTTTCCCTGCAGCGGGACCTGCCCTGCTCATGGCACAGGAAAGGCAGTTCCTGATGGAGCAGGAGGCTCTGCCTGCAATGGGCTCCAACAACTCCAGCAAAGCCCTGTTGACTTCAAAACTGCTTCCTAGAGCACTATATTCTAATAATTGTTATAGCTCCTGAACTGTGGACTCAATGAATGTGGTTAAGTTCTTTCTTCTAATCATGGTTAAAATCAATTAGAGGAATATTTATGTAAATCTATTGGGTATCCCATCATTAATTCTGTGGGACAAATTGGGTTAAAGGTTCAATTCCACCTCTCCAATCCTTTACACCTTTGACAAAGTCTGGGGCTGGGATTGGATCCAGCCACTCCCAGTCTCCTCTATTTGAAGGAATTTTAGAAGTCTAGGGGCCCTGAAGGGATTTGAGGATCCATGGTGGCTGTTCAGTGTCATTTATCCACCTCATGATTTAGCAGGAGTTTTTCCAATAAAGAAAAAAAGCTTTTGGCTGAAGCTCCCACTGTGCCCATGACAGGAACCCCTGTGAGTGTCTGGGACATCCCGGATCTTTGGCGTCCTGGGGACTCCTGGGATGTCACCGTGGAGCCCCCGTGAGTGTCTGTGACAGATCGGTGCTATTGCAGCCCAAGGTGCCCTGGGATGTCACCATGGAATGGCTGTGACTGCCTCTGACCAAAGAGCTCTTTACCATCCCAGAAAGCCCTGGGAGGTCTCCATGGAGCCCCTGTCTGTGCCTGTGACATTCCAGTTCTGGAACAGTGTGGAGATTCTTGGAAAGTCCCCATGGAATCCCTCTGAGGGTCTGTGACAAATCTGATCCTTAGCAGGCAACCATAACCAGGGCCCTGTTGCTATGGTCAGTTTCCATGGCAACCATCACAAACCCCCTGTTGCTATGGTCAGTTTCCATGGCAACCATCCCCAGACCCCTATTGCTATGGTCAGTCCCTTGGCAGCTCCATGGAGACCCCATGCCGGGCGTGGTTGCCATGGACACCAGCTCTGGCCTGCAGCCACAGCCCGTTGCCATGGCAACCGTTTGCAGACCCATCCCCAGGCTCATGGGATCCCAGAACCACAGAATTGGCTGAGCTGGGAGGGACCCATCAGGATCCTCCAGTCCAACTGCTGGCCCTGCACAGGACACCCCAACAATGCCAGCCTGGGCCTGGCAGCGCTGTCCAAACGCTGCTGGAGCTCAGAGAGCCCTGGAGCTGAGACCCTTCCCTGGGGAGCCTGGGCAGGGCCCCAGCAGCCTCTGGGCAAAAACCTTTTCCTGACATCCAACCTGAGCCTGCCCCGACTCAGCTGCAGCTGTTCCCTCCGCTCCTGTCCCTGGGCACCAGAGGGAAGAGGTTCCCACAGCCCCAGCCAGGGACCCGCTCCCAAGGCTGTTGCCATGGCCACCAGCGCTGGGACCAGCTGGGATGCTCGGTTTCCATGGGCCAGGGTTCAGGAATGGGATTCCCCAATTTCCTGCTCCTGCTAAAACCACGCTGCCCTTGCTGCCCTCCCACCTCTTGTGGAAAGAATAAAAGGCAAAGATCCCAGGCTGGGATAAGAACAATTTATTGGGAACAGCAACGAGATAAGGAACAAACAAGAACAGAAATAATACTGGTAACAGAAGGGATAAAATAAAGGGAAAACTACAATACAACTGACTGCCTCTTCCCAGCCACAATTTTCCATTGTCTGGAAAGGACACCTTTCTTCTTAGGAGTGAGAGAGAGACAGAGAGAGATTCCTTTTTCTGCCCCTGGCAATGTCCTGAGGTGGGAGGGCAGCAAGGATATAATGACATGGTCATGCCCTGACCCTCATGTGTTTTTTCAGAGCCACATCATGTCCATAGGCAGGGGCAGGAAAAGGTACAGGTGTTTTCCCAGCCTGGATCATGGGAACATGGATCACCAGGGCTCTGCTTAACATGGGTCCTCCATGGGGGTTGAAGCTGGAGCAGTGCACAAAGCTCCTCCTGCACTTGGGGCATTGGTAGAGCTTACTTTACCGGTGCCTCCTTTGGTGACTGGTCAAGTTAGAGCTCCGGGCGAAGCTCTTCCCACACTGGGGACACTTGTAGGGCCTCTCCCCAGTGTGGATGCGCCAGTGCCTGCTGAGGTGGGAGCTGCGCTTGAAGCTCTTCCCACAGTCAGAGCAGCAGAAGGGCCTCTCATCCGTGTGAATCTGCTGGTGCAGGAGGAGATTGGAGCTGCTCTGAAACCTCTTCCCACACTCAGGACACTTGTAGGGCCTCTCCCCAGTGTGGATGCGTTGGTGGGTCACAAGGTTGGATCTGTAGCTGAAGCCCTTCCCACATTCTCCACACTCGTAGGGCCATTCCCCAGTGTGGATCATCTGGTGGCAGATCAGGGTGCTGCTCTGCCTGAAGCTCTTCCCACACTCCAAGCACTTGTGGGGCTTCTCCCCATCATGAAGCTGCTCCTGGGCCATCAGCTCCAAGAACTGGCTGAAGCTCTGTCCGCCTTCCTGGCTCTGGGTAAGTCTTTCCTCCTCAGAGCATCCTGGGCTGGGTTTGGAGCCCCTCTTCCTACAGGATCTCTGGGGATTTTCCTCCCCATTAGAATTTGGCACTGTGGAGTCAATGAAAACATCCTCTTCCATGAGGTTCTGCCAAGGAGATTTTTCCTCCCTGGTCTCCATCATCAGCTTTTTTTCTGGGGAAGGAAGGGCAAGGAGAAGATGGGATTTGCCTCCATTCCAGAAGGAATGGGAAGGAGATCCCCGCAGTGCATCCCAAGCAGGACGGTCTTGGCACCAAGGTTGTCCTGCAGACGGGGGCTGTGCTGGGCTGGAAGGTGGAGCAGGAGAGAGGGGGAAAGGGGCACTGATTTCCTCCTCACCTGCCTGGGTATCCCAAGGCTCCTTCCTTTTCCTCTCAGCCTCCTCCTCCATCCAATCAAGGTTTGGGAATGGGAAATCCTGGTTTGGGAAGAAAACAAAGGGTGCGCACATTGTCTTTTGTTCCAGGATCTGTGCTGGGCTTGGAGATGGAGCAGGAGAGAGGGGGAAAGGGGCACTGACTTCCTCCTCACCTGCCTGGGTATCCCAGGGCTCCTTCCTGTTCCTCACAGCCTCCTTCTCCATCCAATCTAGGTTTGGAAATGGGAAATCCTGTTCTGGGAAGAAAACAAAGGGTGTGCACATTGTCTTTTGTTCTGGGATCTGTGCTGGGCTGGGAGATGGAGCAGGAGAGAGGGGGAAAGGGGCACTGACTTCCTCCTCACCTGCCTGGGTATCCCAGGGCTCCTTCCTGTTCCTCACAGCCTCCTTCTCCATCCAATCTAGGTTTGGAAATGGGAAATCCTGTTCTGGGAAGAAAACAAAGGGTGTGCACATTGTCTTTTGTTCTGGGATCTGTGCTGGGCTGGGAGATGGAGCAGGAGAGAGGGGGAAAGGGGCACTGACTTCCTCCTCACCTGCCTGGGTATCCCAGGGCTCCTTCCTGTTCCTCACAGCCTCCTCCTCCATCCAATCAAGATTTGGGAATTGGAAATCCTGTTCTGGGAAGAAAACACAGGGTGCGCACATTGTCTTTTGTTCTGGTTTGAAGGCAAACTTGGGGGAGAGTCTAAGTCGGAGTTACAATTTAAGAAGAAAATTTAGATCAGGGCAATAATACAGAAACACTGCCTTAAACTGACAGAGTCAGGATATAACCTGACACCCTGTTGGTCAGGGTGGTGGCAGCAGTCACATTAAATGGTGGCTGCAGTCCTGTTGGAGTGATCAACGTGATTCTGTCAAAGCAGTGATCCTGTAGAAGGGTCTGGTCTTCCTCTGAAGGTCCAGTGGTGGTTATGGAGCTCTTGTCCTCTGGGAATCCAGTAGGCAAGCTGCTCCTGGTGTTGAAAGCCTATGCTTATATCCAGGTAGGAATGCTTGGATCCTCCCCCTGGGTGGAGCATCCCACAATGGGATGATGGAATTTTATCAGTCCTGCAGTGACACTCAATGGCCCATTCACAGGAGATATCTCCCCTGGAGGGCGTTATCAGGGGTGAGTCATGGAAGAGATGAAGAACAATGCCCCACCTTTTTATAGCAGTTTATGAGGATGGGGATTGGAAACATGCATTTGGTTACATCTTGCATTGCAACCTGAAGCAGTGGGGTAATCCCTGCTCTGGGGGTGAACACCACCCCCCTTACCCAAACAGGCTCAGGTGTAAAACTCCCACCCTGGGAAGGGCTCACACACAGGGGACAATGTCACACTTGGCTCCCTCCAGAGGAGGTCTCTGTCCCTTGCTCTCTCCCCCTTTTCTCTTTCTTTCCATCTCCCTCTCTACCTCACATTTACTGTTCAATAAAATCCATTTTGGATTTGGTCTCGTTAGCACCTTAATTGGGGCAGAGGAATCTCTGTAACCATTTTTTTAACCATATTGCAATATTATTTAGGCACAGTGTGTTCAGGGCGCTGTTCTCTGATTCCAAGTGCCTTTGACAACAGCATGGTTCCCTTCTCTGAGGAGGTTGTGGTTCTTTCTGGAAGAACTCTTGGAAACTTGGATGCAGCTTCCTCTGAGCGACTTATGGGAGAACTGATGAAGAAAATAGGTGTTGTTGGTGGCCAGTATAAAGAAAATATTTTGTTGTCCTTCCTTGAAAAGTTTGTTAAAATCACTGGAGAAAAGGGAGAAAATGCTACCAGCCAGACTGACAAGGTTCATTCACCCCACGATGAGGAACACAAGGCTGCGGAAAGTCCCACAAGAACCCCAGCTCAAGTAGCTAAATTCCAGAATAACTTCTGAATTCACAGGCTTGGGGGCTTTGCCAAATGTGAGAATCATTTTTCTCTTCATCCCTGTCAGCTTTGTGACAGCTACACAGAGCTTTCCCTTCCTTTTCATAATCTGTATTGGGCCGAATTTCTATTTTGCTCTTATTGGAACCTACCAGCAGCTGAGCTGGAGCTGTTCAGGAACTGATCAAACTTGAAATTGCCACAAAATTGCTTCTATTTTTGGTTTATTCATGTTTGCAATTTATTTGTGTTTTCATCACATATGACTTGTGGGAAAAACAAGTATTCATCAAAGTGATTTATGCAGAATCAGGTTTGATTTCTGCCAAGTTGTCCAGTGCCCAGGGGAATCTCCCATCCTGTCTGCAGCTGCTCCCACAGGGATGTGAGGGCTGATCCCAGAGCCCCAGGGGTCACAGTCAGGGCTGCCCTCAGGGAATGCTCACCTGGTATTGAGGGGCAGCGTGGGAGCACCTGGATCATGGAGCACCCAGCTGCCCCTCATGTTTGGAGGTGCCTGAGGAGGGCTGGGATGATGCCAGGGATATCCTGCAGTGACATCCCCTCTGTCCCGCTCTGGGTGAGCTCAGTCCCAAACCTGACCCTGATCCTGGTCTCAATCTCACGCCATGTTTAGACACACTCACAGTTCTGTATTTAATCTCATCCCAGGGCCAGACTTGTCTAGCCCCAGACCACAACCCAACCCCAGCCATAAAGCCAATCCCATGTGTAGCCTTAACCCCAATCCCAGCTCTAATCCAAATCTCTGCCCCAACTCCAACCCAGCCCCAATTCCAGCCCCTTCCTAAATCCTCAGCCCCAAACCAAATCCCAGGTTCAGCCCTTCTGGGGGTTTGCAGGTGTCTCTGTCCCTCTGACCTCGATGATGTTTGGGTGGGGTCACACCAGTGCTGAGAGGGACAGAGATCCCCCCGGCCTCCCCAGATGTGAGAAGGTCGGAGAGTCCCCCCAGCCCCAAGCACCCTCAGCGGGGAGAGGGACACAGAGCCCCTGCTCCCCAGCCCTGCACAGGCATTCCCGGAGGCCAGAGGGATAGAGACCCCCCAAGTATCCCCCAGGGCGAGGGGACAGAGAGCCCCAAGCATCCCCTGGGCTGAGAGAGACAGAGACTGCCCGGAGCACCCTTTTCAAGGAAGGACAACAAAATATTTTCTTTTTCATTGGTCAGTCAGAACAGCCATTTTCTTCATCATTTCTCCCATAAGTTCCCCAGGAGGAAGAAGGGACTGTTTCCAAGTCCTTCCAAGTTTCCAAGAGTTCTTCCAGAAAGAACAACCTCCTCAGAGAAGGGAACCATGCTGTTGTCAAAGGCACTTGGAATCAAAGAACAGCGCCCTGAACACACTGTGCCCAAATAATATTGCAATATGGTTAAAAAAATGGTTACAGAGATTCCTCTGCCCCAATTAAGGTGCTAACGAGACCAAATCCAAAATGGATTTTATTGAACAGTAAATGTGAGGTAGAGAGGGAGATGGAAAGAAAGAGAAAAGGGGGAGAGAGCAAGGGACAGAGACCTCCTCTGGAGGGAGCCAAGTGTGACATTGTCCCCTGTGTGTGAGCCCTTCCCAGGGTGGGAGTTTTACACCTGAGCCTGTTTGGGTAAGGGGGGTGGTGTTCACCCCCAGAGCAGGGATTACCCCACTGCTTCAGGTTGCAATGCAAGATGTAACCAAATGAATGTTTCCAATCCCCATCCTCATAAACTGCTATAAAAAGGTGGGGCATTGTTCTTCATCTCTTCCATGACTCACCCCTGATAACGCCCTCCAGGGGAGATATCTCCTGTGAATGGGCCATTGAGTGTCACTGCAGGACTGATAAAATTCCATCATCCCATTGTGGGATGCTCCACCCAGGGGGAGGATCCAAGCATTCCTACCTGGATATAAGCATAGGCTTTCAACACCAGGAGCAGCTTGCCTACTGGATTCCCAGAGGACAAGAGCTCCATAACCACCACTGGACCTTCAGAGGAAGACCAGACCCTTCTACAGGATCACTGCTTTGACAGAATCACGTTGATCACTCCAACAGGACTGCAGCCACCATTTAATGTGACTGCTGCCACCACCCTGACCAACAGGGTGTCAGGTTATATCCTGACTCTGTCAGTTTAAGGCAGGGTTTCTGCATCATTGCCCTTATCCTAATTTTGTTTTTGAATTGGAATTCTGGCTTAGGCTCTCCCCCAGGTTTGCCTTCAATCCGGTGCAAAATTTAGTGTGCTCATTCCTTGTTTTCCTCCCAAAACAGGATTTCCCATTCCTAAAATGTTGCAGTGTGTTGTAAACTTCCTTCCCCAGGTGTGCCTATACCTATACCTCTCTCCCTTCCCCCTTGCCCCCATGCTGAGTGAGTCCTGTCAATCAGGCTTAACATTCCAGCAAGGCGTCATGTGGTTGGTCAAGTTCAAAGGATGCCCCCCTGGCCCAGGTGTCATTGGCCTGTCTGGATGTCATCTTCCCCTGAGACCCTGCCCCTCTCACCTGGTTGGTGGCTCACCTGTACCTCCCCTCCCCCTGTCCCTGAGCTTAAAAGGTGAATCAGACCATGTGGCCGGGATTCTGTTGGAGCAGTTGCCCATGTTCAGACCGCTGTAACCATGGAATAAACCTCTGGATATAAAACCCTCCAGCAGAATCCATCTCTTTTTCTCTTCACCAACGCCTGACGCCTTCCCTCCTGAGGTAAACAGAGTTCCTAACAAGCCTGCACTTGTTCAGTGCCCAGCTGCAACCTCCAGCAAGCCAAAGGTATCTCTGGGGCGATTACACCACAGTTGCTGCCTTTGGCCCAGCAGCGAGGGTCAGACTGGCCCAGGTGCAATATAACTGGTAATATTGGGATTCATATTCCAATATTTTGGTGCCCAAAGTGGGGCAAGCGACTCTGCAGCCCGAGACGGACTCACAGTACCTCGGAGAAGCTTTTGGCAGCCGTGCATCCAGCTGAAAAGGGCTTTGGTTGCATCGCCCTCAGCTAGAGACTTTGGGAATATTCCCAGAAGTTTCGTGGACTGTTCGGTGCCTCTGGAAAGCCCAGCTCCTTTGTGGTGAGCAGATATTCCAGAGGGAGGACAGGGGAGCCTCTCTCGCCTATAGAGAGGTCCTGTTCCGGTGAGGAGACCTGCCTGGACCCCAGCCAGCTACAGCTTCCATTTCGGGTGAGAATCTCTGCTCTCGATAGAGCAGAAGCTCAAAAACAGACTCTGCCGTGAGTTCTGTTCCTTTTTTGCCTTTGCATTTTTGGCTGCACAGCCCCACAGATGGGAATTCATTTCGTTCTAGCTTTTAGCTCTCTGCCGCATGTTTCACTGTCTTTTGGAATTCGCGCCGCAGCGGGAGTGCTTTCTGCCCTTTCCCCCGGCTTGGCAGCGCAGCATGCTCGGCTCTCTCCACGTGGTTGGGGGATATCTCTCTCTCTCTCTCTCTGTGCGGGGGAGGGGGGGGCTCTCGGCTCTCTCGCGGCGCGGGGGACTCTCTTTCTCAGCTCTCGGTGCGGGGGAGGGGTGTTCTCGATACACGCGGTGCGGGGGGCCCCGGTTTTTGCTTGCCACGTGGTGTGGCTGCTCTCTCACCTCCGCGGGGGGGCTGCATTCCACGGGGAGGGAGGCTTTGTTTCCACCTCGGCTCGGCAGGGCGTGCCCTGCTGCGGCTGCCCGGCAATTTTAAAAGCAGTGTATGCAGCTGCATTGTGAAGCTTTTGTCTGTTCGTTATCGCTTTCCTATCTGTGGTTTTTTTAGAAATCGGTAGCTGATTTTGGCTTTGTTTTTGGTCAGGCAGGATTTAGTACTTTGCTTTTTACATCTAACATGGGTTCGCAACTCAGCATTGTACAAAAAGGGATGTATTATAATATTGTTAGCATTTTAGTCAGTGGTAATCTGAAGTTCTCTAAAGGAAAATTGAAACAGTTTATAAGATGGCTTTTTCTGCACTTCCTGAATATCTCCCCTGAAGAAATCCACAATATTCAATTCTGGGATAAAGTTGGGAATGAATTGATAACCTTAGGACAATCTGGCAATGCACCCTCAGCTAAATTTGTGTTCTGGAGTTTACAAATTCGAACAGCATTGCTCAAACAAAGGGAAATGGAGAAAAAGCCAAATGTAAAGCCATGTACCTCTGCTCTCCCTGTTTCTCCCTCTCCTAGCTCTAAAACCCCTAAACCCCTTACCCCAAAACTTGGTATTTTAAAGAGAGCACACTCATTGGGAAGTCGACTCCCAGAGTCTGTTGAAATGCCTGAGTTGTCCTGTCCACAAGGCCCTGGCCAGGCTGCGTGGAACCTTTCCCAATCCCCTGTGTCCCATCCTCTGAAACCCACAGCACGAGTCAGCTTTCCAGAGAGCAGTGATGCCCAAAATGGCCCCCAGTCCCTAGGGGGTCCACAAGATGGTGGATGCCACGTGGCATCTTCCCAAACCTGGTCTTCTTCTTCCCAAAATCCTCTTAAGCATCCCAAAATTCCAACCCCATCCCCCTCTCCTCCTGTTCCTCGTGACACCTTTCCCCCTCCCCCTCCCTTTCCTGCAGTACCCTCAGCTCCGCCCCTCTACTCCTCCCAGGGGGCGTCTGCTGACGTGATGTCACCAGGTGTCCCCGCCCTCTGACAGCCCCTTGACCCCGCCCCTTGTTCCCACGGTTTCCCCGCCCCCTGCTCGCCCCCTGACCCCGCCCCGTGTTCCCACATTTTCCCCACCCCTTGCTCGCCCCCTGTCCCCGCCCCCTGTGCCCATTGCGTCCCCACCCCCTTCCCGGGTTCCCACAGTGGGGACACACCCACTGCCTTTCCCCAAACCTGTATCTGTGATCCCAATGCTTCTGTTTCAAGGGATACAGAGCAGGGAACAGCAGAACCAATGCATAGTCCTATGTTGTCACTGGCTCCTGTTACCTTTCAGCCTGCAGCTCAGGGAGGAGCAAACCCAACTGCTAATTGGAGTTCTTTTGGATGACAATTGATTAAGGAGATCTGTAAATCTCATAAAGAATATGGTCCATACAGTCCATATTTCTGTGGCCTTTTAAATTCTGAATTAAGTAGGACTGTGGTGATTCCACATGATTTAAAACAGCTTTTTTCCTGTCTCATGACCTCCATGGAATTCAGATTATGGGAATTAGCATGGAAACAACTGCTAAAAGATGCTCTCCCAGGCTTGCATGCTGATCCAAACACAGCCGAAGACAACAGTGGTAACCCTATCACCATTGAGCACCTCTGTGGAGAGGGCCAATGGTCTTTACCCTCAATCCAAGCTACTGCAATTCCTGCAGAAACACTCAAGAAAGTAAAACAAGCAGCTGAAAAAGCATTCTTTTCCCTCCAACCTGAGGGGCCTTTTGAGCCCTATAGTAAAATTAAACAGCTACCATCAGAGCCTTTTTTGAAATTTGTAGAAAGGTTAACTAGAGCCATTGAAATACAAGTTAAAAAAGAGAATGCTAGAGAAGCAATTTTAGAGGAAATGGCATTTACAAATGCAAATGAACAGTGTCAAGCGGCAAACCTGAGCCTTCCTATAGAACCTCCTCCTACGCTAAAAGATATGCTTCTAGTCTGTAACAGGAAAGTGCCTCTGATGAATGTAGCTGAAGACACCAGACCAAGGCTGCTGCCAAGACCACCTCAGCGTGTCACCATTGCCAGCCCTGAGCCTTTCCCCTCAGCACAGCAGTACCCTGGGCAGCAGTGGACACCAGCAATGGTTGAGCCCACAAAACCATGCCTGCTTTGTAACAACCTAGGGCACTGGAGTAACCAGTGCCCCCTGAAAAGGCAATTTGATGAATTTTAAAATGGCAGGGGAGGAGAACTACAAGCCCTCTTTGGGGGTCAACAACAACAAAAAAACTGAAAAGGGAGCACCGGCCTGCCAGGCATGCAGACATGAAAAGAGCAGGCCAAGGGAATAAGGGTAGCAAAACAAATCAAGCACGCAATAATATTAATGTTTGTGTAAATGAAGCAGGTGCTTCAAAGACCAAGTCTGCTGGTACACTGTTGAAAGTGAAACAAAATAACCTTTGTTATTATTTAGGTGATCCTTTGTTAACCACGTCTTCTGTCAATGAGCCTTACAGGTTGCAGCTGAAAAAGTCACTCCACCAGGAGGACACTGACTGGCATTTTGTCTCGGTAAATCCTGAACAGAAGGGTACTTGGAACCGAATTCGTTGTAAGTACATCGTCATTGGGGACACCAAACACACACCACAAGAGATCGAAGTTACTCCAGGAATGACAACATCAGATCCTGAGATATTTGTTCTCGGCCTGCACTGTTTCCACCCACCCCTGTTTCTTCCCAAGGGACAAATTGTTGCACAAGCTATCCCTGTGCCATCTTTACCTGAAAACATCGAAAAACAAGGGCCCACAGTCGCCCGGGTCCAAGTTATTGGGAAAGACAAGCCCAAATTATGGTGTAACCTCAGTGAGGGTGGGGAGTCTAAATGCATTGAGATGCTTGTGGACACAGGTGCAGACTGCACAGTGATTCCAGTACAAGACTGGCCAGCACATTGGCCTTTGCAAAATGTTGCCGGTCACCTTTGAGGTGTAGGAGGTCTGCAATTGGCAAGACAATCCAAAAGCATTATTCAATTCGAGGGACCAAACAGACAATTGGCAAATATCCATCCATTTGTGTTAGATTATTCGGAACCTTTGTTAGGGAGAGATTTAATGGCCCAGTGGGGTGTCACAATTGATATTCCAGACTCTCCACAGCATATTTGTACAGCAGTCATTGAACAACAGCACTCCACCCAAAAACTGAAGTGGAAAACAGAAACCAGTTGATGTGAAACAGTGGCCACTCAGTAAACAAAAAATAAAGGTGCTTGAGGAACTAGTGGAAGAGCAACTAAAAAAGGGCCACATTGTGGAGACCATGTCCCCATGGAACTCTCCAGTGTTTGTCATCCAAAAAGCTGACAAAAAGAGATGGCGACTCCTCTGTGACCTCTGACAAATTAATAATGTAATTGAAGATATGGGTTCTCCCCAACCTGGTATGCCATCCCCAACAATGCTTCCCCAAGATTGGAAATTAGCTGTTATTGATATTAAAGATTGTTTCTTCCAAATCCCCTTGCACCCTGATGATGCACCGCGTTTTGCATTCTCAGTCCCTTCCATTAATATGGAATCCCCTATGAAAAGGTACCATTGGACCGTTCTTCCTCAGGGACTCAAGGTCTCGCCAGCTATCTGCCAGTGGTATGTCTCTTCCCTGCTTTCCCCAGTGCATGCAGCCGCAGAGAAGGCCATCATCTATCATTATATGGATGATATCCTTGTGTGTGCCCCCAATGATGATTTACTCACAAATGCGCTTGACCTAACGATCGATGCATTGATTGTGGCACGGTTTGAGCTCCAGGAAAAGAAAATTCAAAAGATGCCACCTTGGAAGTATTTGGGCTTAGAAATTGGAAATAGGACCATTGTTCCTCAAAAACTAGAAATCAATACAAGGATTAAGACCCTTGCAGATATCCACAGGTTGTGTGGGTCCTTGAATTGGGTAAGACCATGGCTCGGTCTGACTAATGAAGACCTTGCCCCTCTTTTCAATTTATTGAAAGGGGGAGAGAACCCAGGTGTTCCTAGGTCTATTACCCCAGAGGCACGGAAAGCTCTAGAAAAGGTTCAGATTGCAATGTCCACAAGACAGGCCAACCGATGCCGGCCTGACCTGCCATTCAAATTTATCATTCTAGGTAAGTTGCCACACCTTCATGGAATTATTTTCCAGTGGGAGGAAAAACAAACACCTAAGGCAAAGAACACACCAAAAAAGGACCGGGACCAGAGGGACCCTCTCTTGATCATAGAATGGGTTTTCCTCAGTCACAAAAGGTCCAAGAGACTGACAAAGCCTCAGGAACTGGTAGCGGAACTGATCCGGAAAGCAAGGACCCGGATTCAGGGAGTTAGCAGGATGTGATTTTAAGTGCATTCACATTGCAGTTGAGTTAAAATCAGGTCAAAATACTATGGAAATACTGGAACAATTGTTTCAAGAAAATGAAGTGTTGCAGTTTGCTCTGGATTTCTACTCAGGACAAATTTCGGTAGCGCGGCCCGCTCACAAATTGTTCGAACAAGATGTTCAATTCACTTTAAAATTGAGAAGTGCTCTAAGTAGGAGACCCTTAAAAAGGGCTCTGACTGTCTTTACAGATGCATCCGGGAGGTCCCACAAGTCCGTTATGACTTGGAAGGATCCTCAAACCCAGCAGTGGGAGACAGACATTGCTGAGGTGGAAGGTTCACCTCAGGTTGCTGAATTGGCTGCGGTTGTTAGGGCTTTTGAAAGGTTCTCAGAACCATTTAATCTGATTACAGACTCTGCATACGTGGCAGGAGTAGTATCCAGGGCAGATCAAGGAATACTGCAATATGTGTCTAACATCACACTTTTCAAATTGCTCTCAAAACTGGTAAAGTTAGTCACTCACCGACAGCAACCATTTTATGTGATGCATGTCAGGTCACACACTGACTTGCCAGGGTTTATCGATGAAGGCAACAGAAGGGCAGATGCTCTTGCTGCACCTGCAGTGATGGCCACTCTCCCAAATGTTTTTGAACAGGCAAAAATCAGCCACCAGCTTTTCCACCAAAATGCACCTGGCCTGGTTCGTCAGTTTAACATCACTTGAGAACAGGCCAAAGCGATTGTGGCCACATGCCCAAATTGCCAACAACATGCACTCCCTACCGTGAGTACGGGAGCAAACCCAAGGGGACTGAACAGTTGTGAACTGTGGCAAACAGATGTTACACACATACAGTCATTTGAGCGGCAGAAATATGTTCACGTCAGTGTAGATACCTTTTTTGAGTAGATACAGGAGCAGATAAGTCCTGTCTCAACAAAGTACTAAGAAGTATAGTATAGTGAAAAAACATCTGAAGTTAGACAAAAACAGCTAGGTAGAAAGGATATCCAATAGCACCAAAACTGGCCAGTAATACTTAACTTGTCATAAGTGATGTGAAAGTAGAAGGTACCTTTTTTGTCGTCTTCTTGTGTGTGTGAGAGTGAGTCACAAGCAAAGTCAGCCTCAACTTCCCGGGCAGGTGGGAAGGAGGCAGTGGAAGTGTGTGTGTGTGTGACCTGCAAACCAGACTAGTGCTCCCCAGATGTGTGAGGGAGCCGTAGCTGTAAGAGTGTGAGTGACATGCAGACAGCCTCACAGGTGAATGGGCACCAGAAGCAACCAGAGTCAGGGCCCTTTCAAAAGGCCCAGAGATACTGAGACCTGTGGGCCAACCCCAAGGTGAGGGGGGGGGCTACAGGGACCTGTGATTTTCTAGCAATAATGATCCAGTTTGTGTCTTGAGGGTGTGAAGGAGTGGGTGATAGGGAATGAGAAATAAGAGTGTGAATATAGACAAGGTGTAAGGGGTTGAAAGAAGTATTTAAGCTCTAAGTGAAAGTAAGAAACAGAAGCAAGAGATAAATAAGATCTTGAAAAATACCACAGAAAACCAGTGAATTAAATACACGGAAAAATAGGGGAATAAAAATACTTTGGGAGTTAAGTTAGCTGAGAAATACAACTCCTTGCAAAATACAGAGTATGTAGAAGTTGATGAGAGAAACATTCAAGCTATGGAAAAAGAGAAGTTAAGCAATAACATTAGACAGAGAAACTGAGTTTTGATAAAATCATTAAATAGCAGACCATTAATGCCTGTGTTTGAAAGCCTTTTTCAGGTACTCTTCATTACTAATTCGACTGTGCAGACCAAAAGAAAAAGGTTGGACTCACATCTCTCTCACCCCCTGGCATTGGACCAGGATTCAACATCAGGTTTTTTTCCTTCTGGCATTCTGGCATTGGACCGGACTGCATCCCATTCTCCTCCTGGCATTGGACCAGGATTCAACATCAGGTTTTTTTTCCTCTGGCATTCTGGCATTGGACCGGACTGCACCCCATTCTCCTCCTGGCATTGGACCAGGATTCAACATCAGGTTTTTTTTTCTCTGGCATTGGACCGGACTCCACCCCTTTCTCCTTCTGGCATTGGGCCAGACTCCCAGTTTTTCCCTCTGGCATTGGGCCAGAGTCCACACCACTCGCCCCCCAGAGCTGGACAAGATTCATCTGCTTCACAAGCTAAATCACCTGAGTATACTGTGGTAAAAGGATCAAAGGATTTAAAGTTGACTCTCAGAAGGAAGAGTCAAATAGACTGAACTATGTGGAAAAAATTAGCATCAAGAGTTCTAATATTGCTTAAAATGTTTCAAAACTGTTCTGTGTAAACTATGTTGGTAAAAAGTTTAAGACTGTAAATAAGGAATTCTGGTTAAGTTCCCCAATTTATTTCTAAAGACTCCAGGTTAATCCTCTACAGAGCACTCCCCTGGGAGGGGAAACCAAAATTGGTAGAGAACAGACCAAGAGAGGTTTAACCAGAGAAGCGGGTAGAAGGGACCCCAAAGAGCTTGGAAGCTTTTCCTCAGTAAAATTCCCCAAGAGGCAAGGCCGGGTGGGCAGGCTGTGCAAGATGACCCATACTGGACCCTTGGGAAGGGTAGTACTGATGGCTCTGATTGCTGGTGGTGCTCTGGGGAGCCCAGCTGAGAGGTGCAGTGAATGCTACCAATCCCTCTATGAGGAGGAAGTGAGCTCCTTGTCGAGAGTCCACATCAGTTCTAACCCTGATTGTGTTAACCCCTCCCAATTGGTCCTTTATCAGAAAAATAAGAGAGTGTATTGGATAGCATACAATACTGCCACTTTTAGGCAGCCACTCCTAAGAGAGTGCCCTATAGGGGAAGCCTGGTTGTGCTTTGAATGTGATGCTGCTGAAACGAGCCCAGCAGAACTGGTAAAAAGCAAAGAAATGGTGAAAATGGTAAGAAAAATTGTTTGTTACAAGTATTTATATGAGTGTACTGGAAAAGAGATAAACCCCTTTTGGAACACATTTCAGGGGAACTCTAAACCCCTAGGTTTGATCTCGTCTGGCGGCTGCATTGCTAGAGTGATAAAACCAATTTTCTTATTACCCAAAGAAACTGGATCAAGTTTGGGAGTTCCTATATATAATGATTTGAGAGAAAATAAACAGAACCAGGAAAGTGAAATAGAAATTGAGAAAATCCAAAATTGTAAAAGCCAAATTCGGATCCCAATCTCTATGTTAAATAAAGTAATCCACCTCCAGGCAGTATTAAGAATAAAGAATTCAATTATTAGGAACATTTAAAACAAAATAAAAAGATTAGCATGTGTAAATAATGAAGAACAAAATCCTACACTTGATCCCAGTGGGTGGGAGAACCTGGAGATTTTCAAAAAGGATGTATGGGAAAAGGTAGTTTTTCTCACTGTGTGTGTACTTGGAGGATTGTTTTTTTTACTATGCTTATTTATCTGTTTTAGTAGAAGAGTACTTGCCATGCAGACCAACCTGAAGAAACCAAGGAAAGTAACAAGGTTAAGTCACCATGATTACCAAAGTGCACAAGAGATTTATAGTAGATTCAAAACAAAAATTGTGAGTTGATGCGAGCTTAGAATTTAAGCTCGATCAAAGAAAAAGAGGGGGGACTGTTATGAGCAAAAATTCGGTTAATATTTTTTTTGTGAGAAAAAGTTACAAAAAGGCAGCCAGATCACTGTAGCTGCTGAAGTTCTTCGTGTTTTGTTATTGTAATCACGGGTCGTTGAGGCTAATCGCTGCTTTTGTATTAGCAGAGCCTTGCTCGAGGCTAAGGTGTACTTTTCCCAGAAGGGTGAAGAGACCTGAGAAGGTGAGGGGGGTTATGCAAAGTGACTCCAAGACCAGAATGCTTTGTGAGACCCCCGACTCCAAACTCACGGAGAAACCCCAAAAACAACGAGCCACCTAAAAGTTGAGAGACTGGAATGATGTCTGGACGTGAGGAGCCGAGTGCTGAGCCTGCAGAGACGCGGAACACCTTCGGACCCTCTCACCCTGACCATGAGAGATGACCCCGGCGGTGAGACCAGGCCAACTGAGTGGGAGGGGCACCATCTGACGGGAACATCACGCCCTAAAGGCTCCCACGAGGACTGGATTCCCCCAGCTCTGCCCCTTGTGGACAGAGCTGCGCATATCCTCCTCATCTGAGTCGCCTTGGGAGAGACGACGGATGCTGCAGACCCGTCGAGCCGCCCAATCCTGAGCTGATCACTTTTAATAAAGGCATTAAAAAGGAGAAGAAGTCTCCTGGCCCTGTTTATTTCACCAGAGATCATCCCTCTGTCAGCTTGGCCCTGTGCCTGCTGCATCCTTGTCCCTGGCCCTTGCATCAGCTCTTGCACATCATCAGCACTCGCTGCCCCACATCATGAAAAGAGAGAGCGGTGTAAGAAGAGCAAGGAGTGCATTTTCTTGGCCTTTTTAACAGACACAAGAACCATGACTTCAAATAACTTTGTTGTTTGTTCCTGCCCTCCTTTTCAAAAAGTCTTTTCTGCTTTAATGCAAAAGCCTCTTTTCCTACATGAATGGAATGATGTGGAACTGGCCGTTGCTTCAGGCTGTCAGGCACCATGAGAGTTTTCTCTTGTCTCTGATGAGGATTTGGTGAATTTTCCATTGGTCCCTTGCTGGTTGTCAACATGGGCTGAGCTTAGCGGCTGACCCTGCTGTCCCCAGGGGATGCACTGGGACGCCAAGCCCCTCAGGGCTGGAATTCAGGGTTGGGTGGGCTCGGAGCGCCCGGAGCCTGGGCCCGTGAGGAGCTGCTGCTGGCGCTGGCTGTGCTCAGCCCGCTGTGCCGAGCAGCCGCGGCCATGGAGACACAGGCGGGAGCTGTGGCCGGGGCCGGCAGGAGGCCCGGGCCAGCTCGCAGCTGCGAGGACGCCGGCAGCCTGTGCCCTGAGGCTGAGGCCGTGGCGGGCGGTTTGCGGGCAGGGCTTTTCCGAGCCGGCCGCAGTGTGCTGCCTCCCGTGTGGGCCCGGTTGCGGCAGAGGCAGGCAGGAGTGCGGCGGGGCCAGCAGCGGCGGGCAGAGGCCGCAGAGAGCAGCAGCCCTGCCGGGCCCGCTGCGGAGCGGCGCGGAGCGGCACGGAGCTGCCGGGCAGCCCTCGGCCATGTCTGTGCGCACAGGGCAGGAGCAGAGCCCGCAGCAGAAGCAGGAGCCGCAGCAGGAGCCGGCCATAGCGGCAGCTCGCCGTGCCCGGGGCCGCAGCTGTAGCTCTCCCCTGCCGGCCTCAGCAGCGGCCGCTCGCCTCCGAGGCTCCGGCGCTTCCCGAAGACGAGGGGCCCGGCCCCCAGCACGCCCTGGAGCCCCGCAGCCAGAGGAGCCGCCGCCGCCGTAAAGGGCAGCGCAGAGGGCGCAGGGTGAGGAGGAGGACATGAGGCTCACTCTGGGCCGCGCTGGGGCAGCTCTGCCCTGTCAGCCTTCACCTTAAGCCCTTTGCTTCTTTTCCATGAGCCCTGATCCCCATCCTTGGCCAAGGGCCCCCACAGCCCTTTCCAGGGCTGCAGAAAAAGCTGCCTCAGTCACAGAATCACAGAATCACTGGCTTGGAAGACAGACACTTTAAAAATGATCGAGTCCAACCTATGGCCTAATACCTCAACTAAAGCACGGCACCGAGTGCCACTTCCAGTCTTCTTTCAAAGGCTTGCAGGGATGGTGAGTCCACCAGCTCCCTGGAGGGGTCTGTCCCAGGAAGAACCAAGATAACACTGGGGCCTTCTACCCCCTGGCGCTTGGAGCTCTGGAAGTTTGTCTTTCTGCTTAGGCAAAGGCCATGGAAAAGGACTGGGAAAAGTAGTCCCAAATTGAGTAGCCTACAGAGCTCTAAATTGATGTGCAAGGAATACAGAAAAGATAGGAAAGAAAAAAAGGCAAAACCCAAATGGCATCAGCAAAGTCTTGGGCATGAACACATAGCTGCAAAGGGTCTTCTCAGCCCTATTTCTTTGTATTTCTGGGAACCAGAGGAATCCTGCTTGAGCCTCTGGGGAGATGGGTTTGGGAGATAAAAGTTCATGTCTTTTTTCTCCTTGGGGCAGCTCCTGTTGCTAGCATCAGCTGAGCCTCTCTCCAGGCTGACACCTGTTCTGATTGTTGCAGCAAAACAACTGATGGCAGACAGAAGACACTGACGCTTGCAGAGACGTGACTTTTTCCAGTGCCAGCTGGGAGTGGGAGTCAGAAGAAAAACTCACGAAAGCACAACTCCATTGGAAGATTGCCTTCCTTTTCATTCCATAAAGAAGCTCTGGATCCACTTGTGAATTGTCAGTTGTTTGTTAAGGATGGGAAGTTCTCTTTCATAATTTTTTTCATGTGGTTTGGAAGTGGATGAGGCTCTCGTTCATTCACAAACTCCAGACCAAAGTGCCTTTGGAAGATGGCCCACGTGGCAGTTTTTGCCCAGCCATGGTACTTGTGGATATAGAAAAGCAAGGGCAATGGTATTTGCAGCCAAAACCCAGCAAAGCCTGGCTCAGCCAAAACATCCTGGGGAGTTAGAGGCTTCCAGCTGTTCCTAGAAATCAGCAGAGTTCCAGCTAAATGGTTGTGTAGCACGAAGTGCAATCTCTTTGCCTGGATCAGAGCCTTGCACAGCTGAAGAAGCAGAAAGATCAGCAAGGAGATCCCAAAGGCCCCTCACATCATTTTGATTTTGCTCATCTTGTGTAAGTTTTCAACTAAACATGTGTTTGCAGTTGAGCTAATGAGAGAAAAAAAATGTAAATAGAGGATTATGGTAGGGCCATGATATTCCACAAGAGGAATCACTGGTGTGCATTTCATTGGACCTCTCTAAATCCTATAAAAGTATTGTAGCCCTGATTTAAAATAGGCTGATATGAACCAACTTGGAGAGACAGAAACTAAAATGGCTTATGGGGGTTTTTTTTAAGAGTGAGAAAAACTACCCAAAAGGTGTTGTTTTGTGACATTTTAGAATATACTACCTCAAAATTACCAACTGCAATAAATCAAGAGTTTAAAACGCAGTGTTTATCTATATGAATAATTAAAACCACAAAAATGTGAAGATATGAATGCATGTTTTCATAAAAATCATGAAATTATAGACAAAAAAAATACATGCCCTGAACTACAATACAAAGGCAGGTAGAACTGTACTTGAATGATCTCATTTTAGATTGCTGGAGTTTTTTCCTTGTGAGGAGGAGCTAGGGTATTGCTGAAGAAAAGTGGCACCAGCAGGACGGGGCAGCGTGCCATGCTCCGTGCAGAGGCTGCCAGGGGCTGCCCGAAGAGCGCCCTGCTGCAGCCAGAGCCCTCCTGGCCTGGGGCCCAGGCGCAAAGGGCCAGGGCAGCCACCTCCTCCTCTCCTGACCCTGCCACCGCTCCCTGCTGCTGCTGCTGCTGCTGAGGGAAAGAGAACACTCTCCTAAGGCCCCATGAACAAATGCACTTACACAGCCCTGGGGATGCCAGTGAAGGAAACCATGTGTCACATAATGCATGTGTGACCAGAGTCTCCAAACACCACCTAAACATGGAATTGTTGCACCTTTCTAGGACAGGCAGAAATTTAAAGAATTAACTGGGGACTTGAGGGCAGAAGAGGCTGGAGGAGGAAAACAACTCTGAGGGGAAAAAAATCTCTGGAGGGGAAAACATCTCTGCCTGCTCAGAATTGGTGGAGGGAACATGTCTCTAATCCTCTCCTGAAAGGGATGCTTTAGGTGAGCTCTGCACCTCCAACTGCCTTGGACCAGAGCCAGTAAGATTCAATTATGTAAATGTTACATAGATAGATAGATAGATAGATAGATAGATAGATAGATAAATAGGTAGATAGATAGATAGATAGATAGATAGATAGATAGATAGATAGATTTCATTACTGAAATCTCTCTTTACTGTCCTCTCTGTTGCTACACACATTAGAACTTGGTAGCCAGTGCCCTGCTCAACTACAATCCTGAACTTGCTCTCCTGTTGCTTCAGTAACACACACTCTTGGGGAATCTGGAGCATGTAGGTCTTTATGGAATGCAATCAGACAGCTGGAGCATTGCACTGGGAACTGCACTCTTTGTGCATGTGTGCTTGAGCAAGTTCTTCTCTTGGACTCAACCACACTGATGGTGCTGAAGTGGCTGGAATCAGAAATGCAGCCCTGCCCCTCCCAGCTCCTGTGATCTCTGAGGAGCAGCTGGAATGCCAGGGCATTGATTTCCTGCTCAATTCCCAAGCGCAACACACACTGATTCCCTGGACTGCAAAAAGACACGAGCACTAATAAGCTCAAAGTGATCTCTAAGGCCATACTGGCTGGCCTGGAACCACAACAGCTCCTTCTGTACCAAGGTCCCTGCACAGAATGATGTGTTCTCATGCAAAAATACTGTATTCTCCAGAAGTGACACCTTGGAAATTTAAAGTCTACAGACCCAGTCCCACTGCTATAAAAGGGCAGAAAATAATGATGAAAAGAGCCTTAGTTGGGAGAAAAAGTAAATGAATAACCTCTTCCTCCAAGCAAACAAAAAAAAAACCTCAAGGATAAAAAGGGTGTGAAGTCGCTTTTAACAGTGGCTCAAATATTTGGATGCACTGAGGAGATGCTGAAGGTCCCTCACGAGGCTCCCGTTGTCCAGGTTAAACTCCCTCAGCACCTCCTCCCTGGCCTTGTGCTGCACCCCCTTGCCCAGCTCCCCTGTCCTTCTGTGCACACACTGCAGCCCCTCCATGACTTTCTGCTTCCCAGGGCCCACAGCTGCACACAGCACTCCAGCTGTGGCCGCAGCGCTGCCCAGCACAGGCCACGCTCACTGCCCTGCTCCTGCTGCCCCACTGCTGCTGGCACAGCCACCGTGCCCTTGGCCTTCTTGGCCCCCTGGCCCCACACTGCCTCATCTTCAGCTGCTCAAGGCCGCCAGCCCTGCGTCCTTTTGGCCCACGCAGCTCCCCAGCCACAAAGGTGCCCATTTCACTTCAGATCCAGCAGGCACCATTGCAAGGTGGCCTTCCTGTTCTGAGCAACACAAGACAGCAGTCAAGGACTTGCAGCTTCACCCCCACTCTGTGCTCCAATGCATTTGCCAAAGCTGCAGACTTCAGCGCAAAATGGATCATAAGAAACTTGCCCCTTTCTGCTGTTTCCAGCTTCTCAAAAGCCAAAAGGCAGTTGGGTCAACAGTGACTCTACAAGTGAAGAACGACTCAAGAAAACTGCAGAACACTTCCACAAGCTAAAGACACCTTTCCAAAAAGGAAAAACAAACCAGCAAAGCTTTTTGACCCTCCAGCACTACCACATGTGCCCTTGGCCGTCACACTGCAGAAGCCCAGAGATGGAACCAAGAAGCCAGAAGCTCAGCCGGAGCCCCCAGCTCTACACTGCCCCAACAGGACAGGTCAAAGGCCAATTTCTGTCCAATTCAAGCCAATTCAGCTGTCAATGCCTGCAGGAAATGTCTACGTCTTGCAGGACTCCAGCACTCAGCCCCCTCGGCCAGACACCGCAAGTGCTGGCTGCTCAGAAACTTGCACCTCTGCCTTGCACTAAAGACAGCACCCCCCATAATGGGCACTTACTCTCTTGGGATGATGAGCAGGCCGTGGTGCGACCATGGCTGGACAAAGGCGGTGGTCGTCTTTCTCATTTTCCTCCACTCTGGCTTCTTCTGCAATAGTAGAGAGAACCAGGGGAAAGACGGCTCTTGCTCTCGTCACCTGTGGCAAGAGAGAATCATAGGGGGACAGGCTGTTACCTGGTGCTTATAACCCCATTTCTCCTTGCATCTACAGCCATTTCTTCTAAGGAGAGTTCATCAACATTGTCAACAATGGCATTCTATGTCACTCCAATCTCTACCTATGTGCAAAAGGAGTCAAATAGTAGATTGAGAAGGAAACACCATATACAGCAAAAAGTGCAGGAGCAAGATGGTGAATCATTATAGCACTGCTCTGCAAATTTGCAGGCTATTTTGCAACACCAGAAAAAACAAGGCCTTTGTAAGTGTGAAAGTGCCCACCGAAAAAAACCTCAAGCCCGAGGATCCTCCTGCACTGAGCAAGGCCTAGGGCTGCTCTGACACTCAGGCCTTCCATGCACCAAGGCAACCTTCTGATGTCACTACGACAGGGTGGCAACCATGCCCTGACATCACAAAGCAAACGCTCCATGTTGGTCTGTGAATTTATGCACAGCAATAACCAACTTTCCCTACAGCAAACACAAAAGAGCCTGGGAAGTTCTTGTCTGTCACAAAGCAGCACAAATTCCCTTCATGGGCCAAACCCTGTTGTTCAGGGATCCAAGAGGAACTCGAAGAGTGCCCCAGGCACCTACAGCCTGTTCCCCAACTGAGCACTCAGATGAGACAAAAGCAAAGTAAACCAGACCAAGAAAATGGCCCACAGCATTGCCCACCTGAGAAATGACCCACCCTTTAACATTTTAAACGTTTATTAAACCCTTAGAAAGGACTAAATAAGGAAAGATTGCAGCACTGGGAGTCTCCATGACTAGCAGCCACATGCTCATCTACAAAAGGGATGCTCTGCCTTTTATACCCTTAGCTCCTCCAGAAGTTTTTTCAGTCAACTCTTTCTCTGCTGTCCATTGGTGGAGATTACTTTCTTGCGTCTAGACTGGAGGTCAGGTGTTGTTACATCCTGCCTGTTGGTCACAAGCCATCCCTCCCCAAATGCCCTGACTACCAAGGCTATTACAAGGGGGATAAGAAAGAGGACTATGGGAGGACATATTACAATAACAGCACTTTACATTTGAACATAATATCTATCCACATAATAGCTATCTTTTAATTGTGAGAGCCAGCTATTACATTACTCACCTATAATGCACAGAACCAGGAGAGAAGGCACTGTTGGCATAACAGCTGAAATCATTCCTATGAAATCTCCCCACATATTTGCACATTTATTATACATGCCCATGGCTCCTGTGGATGTACATCTCTGCCTTTATTTCCCTTTGCAAGTAGTCAAACTGGCAACTTGTGGGGAAACCAAGGGCTTTGTGGGGGCTGTGTTGCTCTGCACACATCCAGGCCACCTGTGGCACAGAGCTTTGCTGCCTAAAAGGATAAACCATCTGGAAAAGGTTTCATTTTGACCTTTCGTACCTGCTAACAGAGGTTGCCAAAATGAAAGTTTCCAAGCAGGGCCTGATCCCTCCTGCCAGCTCTGGGTTACAGAGGAGGCATTACTTTCTCTCAGTGCTGGGTGCATAGGGAATCACTTCCCTAAGCCCTGCACACCCAGGAATCTCACCTACCCGTTTGTATCCATGGAACTAAGACATATTCAATACTTAGCTGAAAGTCATAGGCTAAACATTACCTCAAATTTATTGACATATTTCAATCACTTCTCAGAATTTACTGACATCAGAGTAGGAGTGTCCTGTTGGTCCCTGCTGGTCGTTGACACAGGTTCAGGAGGAGATCCATGCACAAAAGAACCTAAGACACAACTGGACTTGCAAAGCAAATTTATTCCATTAGTTGCAGTAGGAAATAATACATACCAACCCCTGGATTCCTAAAAATCCACTGAGCAGGAGAAGGAGATGGAGTGTGGTGCTCGGCAGCAGGGGCAGGTAGGCAGTGCACTTTCAGGACATCCCCTGGATCAAAACGCTGTGCATCTCATCCTTCTCACCCTTCCAGCTCAGAACCAGGCCTTGTGTCTCCTGCTCAGGAGTGGAATTTTCCCAGTTACAGCATCAGCTCACACATAGCTGGCTGTGAGATGATGGCTCAGGATGACTCCATGACTCCATGCCACCGAGGGCTCCATTATGCACCGTTCCACTTTCAAAGCTTGACTGCCCACCAATTGACCAATACATTGTTTTTCTTTCAAGGGTCAAGGTCCCACGTGTTAAACAAGACACTTTCCTTCACTGTCTTGTCAACCTGCTCAAACATGGATCAAATACGGCAGGGCTTCGGGCACAACTCTGGTTCCTGACACAGTCATTTGGGAAATATTCCCATTCCTCAAATTCTCCTTTGGTGTTCAAGAGCCTCGTAAAAACACTTTCTTCCCTTTGAATGCATTCCAGCTACCTTCTTAGCAGGAGCACTCTCCTTATTCTCAAGGCCAAGATAGCCACTTGCACACAGTAAGCACTGCAGTGGGGGAATACAGGCTTCAGCACTCCTGTTAAAGCTAAAGGAATTCACATGACTAAGCCCTGTTTGTTACATGCCTCTCCTTCCTATTCCGGGAATCAAACACAAGCATTTCATCAATACACCCTGCAGGTGCTCTTGCTGAGTGAAGCCACATTGCTGTGTCAGCAAAGCAGCTGGGACTCAGTTTCTTCATGCAGGAAAAACCAATTCTTTATTCACATGACTCATTTTTATACTGTTTTCACAGACCTTGTGTTCAACTCCCACTGGCTGGTAGTTTCCTTGCCACACAATTTATTGCTTAGAAGGTGTATTAGTGTGTAATATGCAAAGATTCACTCTTTTTAAGAATCACTCTTACTCAGGTGATTACATTTTTCTTTTGTGGACGCTCATGGGACAGATTTCTTGTTTATTAGAGATGCAAACAGTTTTCTTAGCACAATAGCCTGTTGTGCTAACTGCACTCATCACTATTCCTATGGGAAGTTAGCTGGCTGCACGTAGAAGAGGTAACAGGCTAGCTGGCAATTTACCATAGCAAGGCCTGATTTTATAAGGCCTTCCTTTCCTAATCTGCCTACCTGTGTGCAACACATTATGACTTTGTTTCAGAAATTAATGAAGAAAACACAGATTCTCTACTGAAACCCTTCTGCCCCCTTCCAAATCAGTTCACTCCTCAAGCACAAGCCTCAGGCACATCCCCGATTCCCTCTCTCTCAGCAGCTCAGAGCTGCATTGCACAGGGCTTGATGTGCGCCAGAGAGCAAAAGCAGGCTGGCCTGGTGGGCCTGAATATTTCTGCCAAACACTCTGCATCTCACACCTTTGCTCTGGCTCAGTGCAGAACTGCAGGATTGCAGGCGCTTCCTCCCAGAGCTGCATGAGGCACTGGATCCTGCAGATGGGCCCTGCCAAGCTGTCCTTGCCTCACGCTGGCCTCGCTTCCCCTGGCACAAGTGCCGGGCCTGAAGGAGGCTGCCCTGTGCTCCAGCCTGCCGAGCAGCCCAGCTCCCTGCCCCGGTGCCCAGAGTGCTGCACACACTGCTGGCCTTTGCCAGGAGTTGCAGGGCAGCCGGCAGAAGAGGAGAATCCTCAGCCAGCCCAGAGGCCCTCGGCTGCCCTTGGCCTTTCTCTGCTCCTGGGCACACTCCAGACGGCCAATGCCTCCAGGCTGGGCTGTGCCCAGCACGGCTGCGCTTCCCCTCGGCAGCAGCCAGCTGCCACCTGGGCTCTGAGAGCAGAGGATTTGCCCGGTCCCAGGAAGAGGCAGGCAGGGCCCGGCTGCTGCCTCTTGCAGCTCCAAGGGCCTCCTTCCAGCCTGCCTCTGCCGGGGCTCAGGCTGCTCCGGCCTCTGCCAGGGCTCTGCTGGGGCTCCAGCCCAGGCAAGGCCGGGCCTGCTCTCACCTCACAGGCGCTGACAGCTCTGCACCACAGGAGACCTTCCCGAGCACCCTCTCTGATCTTTCTGCTTTCTCACTTGAGCAAGGCTCTCCTCCAGTCAAAGAGATTATTGCATTTAGGGATACAAATCCAAGTGGCAGGAACCCCAATGCTCTCCAGTCACAGCTGAAGGCTTGCATCTGCACAAGATGTTTTGGCTGCCTCATTCTTCCTTTGGTTTTGCCTTCAAATGCCATTGCCCTTTCTGCCTCAACTAGAAATACCACAGCTGTGCCATAACCAGCCAGTGGGTCAGATTCCAAAAGTAGTGTGGTCTGGAGAGGATGAATGAAGAAGAGACCTCCTTGCTTATGAAACCATACAAAAGAAGCCATATGTGTGATTTAGCACCAATAAAAAACAATTGGTAATTCAGAAGGAAATGTTGAATTTTCTGAAGGGGTCAGAAGGAGGAGAATCTTCCAAATGAGTTGATGTTTCAGAAACTTTATTAATTACAACTCTAATCCATAATTCTATGCTACAAATCTCTTCAGCAACCCTACTCTACAATCCTACTTTAAATTGGTAACAGAGATTACATCTTGACATGATTGCTATGTTCTCATATCCTAGGGTTAGGGTTAGGCTTAGGCTTAGGTTTAGGCTTAGGCTTAGGCTTAGGCTTAGGCTTAGGTTTAGGCTTAGGCTTCGGTTTAGGCTTAGGCTTAGGCTTAGGGTAAGAGTTAGGGATAGGGATAGGGATAGGGTTAGGGATAGGGTTAGGGTTAGGGTTTGGGTTTGAGTTAGCATTTAAGGTTCGGGTTAGGATTTTGGGTTAGGGTTTAGGGTTAGGGTTATTCGTCTTCTTCACTGAGTTGATGAGTTGTTCCAGGATGAATGGTGGCTTGGCTGAAGTTAAAAATGGGTGCTGTCCACCGGAAAAAAAAATATAACAAAGAATAGTGAACCATTACTTTCCAAGCTCATTGCTTCAGGGACTCAATCAGGATACATCAAGTTCCTGGAAAGACCCAGAAAGAGGAGCAATGGGACCATCTGCTCCCCAGTCATCCCCAATGTGCAAGACCTTGCCATCACAGGCAAACCTGGCCCAGAATCCCACTCATCTGTTTATTGTGATGTCTTCATCATGCTGGGATTTTTGCCCTGCCAGTGCTCTAGAAATGGTGCTTTCTGTCCCTGGGTTTTCTTCCTTTCAGGAAACTCCAATGACTCACATAGGCCCCTGCCACTGAAAGACAGGCACTGTGCTGATTCCCCCAGGGACAGAGAGCAGTGTCTACCTTTCCATGCCCTGCCCCTCGTGTGCTGGATGGCACCTTCCTTCCCAGCAGGGCCAGCCCAGAGGCACTGGGCTCTGCAGTTCCCTCTCTGCCACACAGCCTGGCAGTAACCCTGGCACAGTTCCTGTCTGCTTGAGTGTGCCAGGCAGCAGATGGGGATGGGACAAGTCCCTCCCAGCTGTCCCTGTTTGCGTGGCAGAAACCTCTAAGGGTGGGCTGGAGGCACAAACCAGGGCCCCTCAGAGGCTCACAGTGAGCCCCCCACAGCCCCTCCTGCCCACAGCCAAATCTCTGACCCCTAGGCTGGGGTTGGCTTCCTTGGGTTCCTCCATCACCATTTCACGTCTCTGTACCCTGCATTGCTCTACTTCAATTCTTTTGCCATTAGATAAAATCAAACACCTCACCAAATAACAAAAGAGGGCAACAGAAACAGTCAGAGGACAGAGGACCTCTCCTCTCAGGAAATGCGAAGAGAGGTGGAGTTATTCAGTTTTGTGAAGAACAGGCCCCAGGGAGACTTTATTGCCTATTTCCAAGACTTCACAGTGGCTTTGAAGAAAGTGGGGGACACCTTTTTTAACAGGACCAGTTACAATAGGATATGGACAAATATTTTTAAACCAAAGGGCATCTAATCAGAGTAGGTCTAAGGAAGAACTTGCTTACTCGGAGCATGGTGCCACCCTGGCACAGCTTGCCCCAAGAGCTTCTAGGAGCCCCATCCCTGCAACCATTCCGGCTCTGGTGGCAAAGGGCTCTGAGCAACCTGATCTCTTTAAAGATGTCCCTGCTCATTGCAGGACACTTGCACCACAGGACATTTACAGGGCCCTGCTAGCCCAGCCCAGTCTAGGATTCCTCAGTGTTTTCATTTGAAGAGCACCAAGAGTGGAGGTGAGGAGGAAGTGGGCTCATCTGCTGCCTTGGGCTTGAGTGGAGGAGGAGCCCATCCCTCAGAGCCTTTTTCACCTGCAGCCCCTTCACATTTTACCTGCAGGAGCTCCTTGGCAGACCAGCGCCGCTCCTCGTCTCTCTGCAGGCAGCAGCTCAGGAAGTCACGCAGCAAAGCCAAGAGGAGCTTGGGCTGCTGCAGCTGTGGAGTCCCTACTGTGTTATCAGGTGTGTAGCCTGGAGAAAAAGGAGACACCAGGCTCCACCTCCTGCCTTCACATCTCTAAGGCTCTCCCAGATCCCTTTGTTTAACCTCTGTTCTGCAGTGGCAGTTTCTGCCTTGGCAGAGACCCAGAGATGACTTTCCTTTACCAACCAAAAACCCAAGCCCCGATGCAGCCACAGCTTTTCCACCATCCTGCAGATCTTGCCTTGGCAGCTGATTTCATTGCCTGACCTAGTTAGTGGGAACTACATCAGCAAAAGGAGATTTGCTTCTCTGAGGATTCATACCAGCTTGAGAGGGTTTTTGGAAGAGGGACTGTGCTATACTAACTAATTTCAAGGGTTAGTACATGAAAGGCATCTCTGCAGTGCTTGTTGGTCCTTTAAGCGCACGTGCCCTAGAACAAAACTCATCAAGCGTTTTGCTTTGTTCTTGAAAAAAATGGGAATTGGAAAAAAAGAAAGGAAATCCATCAGTTAGTACCCAGGTAGGAAAACAAACATTTACAATCTCCTCTTCAACACAGACACATTAAGATGCCTGCACAAATGTATTGGGATGAAAATGCCTGCTTGGGCACACAGGAGCCACCTGCAGCTCTGTCTCTCAGCAGTCTGAAAATTGCAGCTTCCCATTTTTACAGCAAAAGAAAAATTGTCTAGGTCAGAAGAAGGAGAGATGCCATCCCTACAGCCACCCTCTGCTCATTTGGCTTCTCAAGTCAATGCATGAATGGTAGGCCCATTCCAGAAAGTGCCAGGAATCACTGGGAGGTTTTGGCAGGCTCTCCCCATCACCAGGCTCTGGCATGGTGACGGGCAGAATGTGCCTTGGGCTAGGAGAGAAACACGGTCACTGAGTGTTTCAACAGCACTGCACAAGAAGCAGAAGAGACTCTGTAGCCTTTACGCCCTCATGCCCAGGTTTGAGGCATGTTTCCCAGTGAGAAGAAACTGCACAGAGGGTTAGGTTCCTCTCCTAAGACCACAGTTCTAGAAACTTTTTTGGGTTTGGGTTTCCTTCCTTCATTTCTGGAAAGATAACAGTTTTAAGATGCTTTTTTCCTGTTATTAAGGCCATCTACACTGACAAAAGAACTGGAACCACTAACCCAAAGGAAAGTGTTGCCTGAGAATGGAGGTTGTTTGGGGTTTTTTTGCATGTGGTAAGGCTTGAGTTCCCCCACTGATGCACCAAAACTACAGCAGATGCTGATGTGTTGCAGGGACATTTGTAGGAGGGGACCTTGGTGGAAGTAGTTCCAGCAGATGGCAATGGGATTTTGTCCAATGGCACACAGAACATGGGACAGGTGAGAAAGACAGTGGGATCAGTGATTATTTGCTCCTTACCGTGCCAGAATCTTCACTCAAGTAAGGAGGTTCTTGTTCTATCATTTCAATTCCCACAATTCCCAAAGACCATATGTTCACTTTGGGGCCATATGGTTGACCTGTCACCACTTCAGGTGCCATCCACCAAGGAGTCCCAGTTCGGGAGCACCATTTGCTCTGCTCAGGGGTGAGCTGAGTAGAGAGGCCAAAATCAGCTGAGGAGAAAGCAAAATACTGCTTTTATTTGAATTCTATGCAATTAGGAAAGCAAGCAAAAGAATTCCCCAGTAGAAGTTTGAAAATGTGCTGTTGAATCTCCTGGCATTGGCAACTTTAAAAATCCCCCCATTTTTTACACTGCCTCCAGTAGTGGCTTTTGTTCTTTGGAAACTTTAGATTTGTAACTCCCTCCCTCTGGAAGGGACACACACAGAGCAAGGCCACTCTTGACTGCTTGTGGTTCCTTATAGCTCTGTGCACGTTGCAACTGTGCCTTCAGCTCGCAGCAGGGGTCCCTGCACTGCCACCAGCACCATTTTTGGGGAGCTGGCAGTCATGCCAAGCAGCCCCACACCCACATCCCTAGAATGCTGCACCTGACCAAGAATATACTGACCCAGCTTGACAGAACCGTCGGTTCTGAGAAGGATGTTGTCACTCTTCACGTCTCGATGGATCACATTGTTTGAATGAAGAAAATCCAGTCCTTGCAGGCACTGAGCGAGAAAACAGAAACAGAAGGGCAAAAATGAGTGATGTGATTTCATCACACAAGAAAGGAAACAAAGAATCTAAAAGGTTCCCTCTCCAGGAGAATGGGGAATAATGGCAGAAGAGTAATGGCCACTGAGAGGAAGAGCTTGCTGCTCCAACACTTGCAGAGCAGGACCTTTCTAAGGATAGGCATGTCAGCTTTTGAAAGAGCAACAGCACCTGCTGTTGTAGGTTGTCCCCTGCAAACCAGCCAGGATGACTCCTGCATCAGTGCATGTGCTCAGAAGCAAAGAGCATTTTGGCTGCACTCCTATCCTTTTTAGCTGAGGACTGAGAGAAATGACTCTCTCTCTTTTTTCTTTGCTGTTTGTGTTGCCTTCAAGGCGTGGCAACCTTGTTCTCAGTCCGGCACGGTGGCCCAAAGCCCAGGGTCACTCGGTCCATGTGCTCCTGACACCAATGTGGTGGACAGCAAATGGCCTTTATTGAGGGGTCACAAGGGTTTTTATGGCTTGGGCAGTCAGTGTCATTTCCTTCTGTTCACGTCTGGCTGGGTGCGGCCAGGTACGGAGCAAAGGTCTGACTGCAGGGGGGCGGGGGTGTGTCCTGACTGACCGTACAGCCCGATTTCTTCCGCACGCATGTCCCTAACTCTCCACAGTTTGTTTCAAATCCTGCCACCAGCACCTTTGCTTTTACAGGCAAGGAATGCAGTGAAGACAGACTCCAGGCAAACATTTAGAGAGGCAAGGTGGAGAATAGCAAATACAAACAAGAGACAGAGTGAGAATATAACAGCAGGAGATAAGAGTACTGGCACTGAGTACAGGGAGTGCAGGGGCACTGGCAGGCCTTTCACTTGAGATGCTTTTACTTGCCCATAGCATACCAGCAACACAGAAACAAGCTTGGCACGGGAAATCACTCCAGCTATGCGCCCCTGTTTCCCAGACAATGCTGCCCAAGCCCTTGGAAACACAGCTGGGATTGCTGACCTCCCGACTGATGGCTGCCATCTCATCTTCAGACAGGCAGGTCTTGCTGATGATATCGCTCAGGACACCTTCATCCATGTACTCTATAACCAGCAAGAGTTCCTCGCCCAGAAGGTAGCTGAAAGTAGGAAACAAGGGTGTGGAGATAAACATGCATGGTTATGTTGATTTTTTGCTTCCAGGTTTCTTATTTCCAGATGCCTTTGTGACAAAGACAGAATCAAAGGAATAGATATTCCCTCTTGGCTGTGCATTTTTTGCAATCTGTGCAGTCTCAAGGAGAAAGGTGCAGCTGTGAAAAAGAGATGTCTTAGATGGGCAGCAAATGAAAAGTGCAGTTTAGAAACAGCCCAGATAAAAAACATGTCAGGCATGGTGTTTCTGGAAATAAGCACCTAGTCTTCCTGGCATGCATAGCAATGGCAAAGAGGGGCAACAATCCAAGGGAAATCCACTTTAGGATGCTTCATCTGCACTTAAGAAACTTTTAAAAATCAATCCCAAATAAATGTGGAGGCAGTGAACTTTGAGGCTATTGAGTTAGGAAGATACAGCTGATCCAGGTTTTGAATAATTTTGGAATAATTATCAAACTAGGTGTGCCAGGGAAGACTCATGCAGACAAGATGCACTCTCTTCTCATCCATTGGAGATGAGTAGAGAAATATGAATAAATAAAAATTAACAGCTCTACTTGCTCCACTGACCAAAGTGGGTTTTTAACTTCTCATGTTTGCTTTATGTAAACACACATTCATGGGGTAAGACCATGACCTCTCACCTGTCTAAATAATTCACAACATTGGGACTCCTATACCTTTTCATGATCATTATTTCATTAAAGGTTAGCTCCTTCCTCCTCAGTCCTTGAAGATGTATTTTTTTTATTGCCACCTAAAATGACATTGGAAATCAATAACTTGAGAGGTTGGTGGCACGAGACCACAAGGCACCTGGAGGGAGTGATTTTGCAATGACACAGCTGAGCTGTGCCAAACTGCCTTGTGATTAGGCACTGCAGTAATTAGGAACTGACATTCCAACAGCCCATTTCTGTGCTCCCTTGGGAGCCAGTTACAGGACACATGGGGCCACTGACATTTTGCCTTGTCCACTTGGTAACAGCGGTGTATCAGTTATCACCCACAAACCTCTGACCACACTCTCTGCTGCTTTGTTTGGGACTCAGAAGAAGTAATCCATGCCTTAATACTCTATGGATACATCTTGTGATATGGGCAGGGCTTAGGGCTTTCAGGGACACCTTGCAGATCTCTCCCTACGTGCACTTCCCAAGTGCAGCATGGCAGGTGGCTAAGGAACTACCAGTAAGTTTCAGATGGATTTGCTGGAAGCCAGAAATGAGAATTCAGGACTCTGAAGCCGTAGCCCCAAAGAGCAGTGAGGTGCTCGAAGGCACCACCTTTGTTTTAGCAATGGAGAGCGAGTGAGCGCGTCCTTCTCTGAAAGGAACCGATGCCCTCCGTGCCTTCCTTCCGGCAGCTGAGGAGGACAAATTCCCAGATGTGTTTTGTGGGCTGGCACCAGTCTGTGCTTCTTGTGCCTTTTCAGCACAGCTCTGCCCAAAGCTCCAGCCACAGCTCACAGCAGAGGGGAAAGCCCTCGAGTGCAGCAGAGTCTACAGGGGCTGTTGACATTTACCTCTCCTCCTGTGACAGTGTCAAGTGCTCTATAAACATCTCCAAAACTCCTAGAAACAAAACAGAAGCAGAGAAAGGAGAAGCCATTTAGATCTTGCAGTGAAAGCCAGCCCACACAGGAGATCTCTGCTGGAAGTGTCAAAACCTGCAGGATGCAGGAGGGCTCTGCCAGAAGGCAGATGATGCATTTCCCTCTCAAGTGCATGGGCACTGGGCCTGTTCCTGAAGCACTGGGGTTCAACTTCTAAACGGAGGTTAGTCTTTCCTCTTGGGTTTCACTTTCTAAACGGTGTGGTTCGTATCCTGACCACAGAGTGTTTCCTTCTTAAAACCAGGGGAAAGAATTGTTCCTGGGAACTGTTATCTCACAGCTTTGATAGGGCGTAGGTTGCTCTTTCAGGCAAGCAAGTTTCTTCTCTTTTCATTAGTGTGCCAGTATGATTTTGAGACATACAAAAACTGCTAAAGAAATTAACACAGAGCTGTCCCACACTTGACAGACAAGGAGATCTTCCAGGTCCTGTTCCTTGATGCAGGCAAGACCTTGGTAGCAAGGCATCTCTGACAATGCCTTCTGAGCCCACTCACAAATTCTGAGCAGCATTGAGAGATGGGACAATCTATCCCCAGTGTGTGAACATCTTTGCAGCTGGCCTGACTTCACGCTGGATAGACATTCCACCCCAAAAACACCTGGCCCATGGTTGTGCAGAAGTAACTGCAGTTGGACTCACCCTCTGCCAATATATTTCAGATGCGTGTATTTCATCAGGGGATTTTCAGTGGGGTTCACCATTCTCCCTGAGGGAAACAAAAGGCAAGATGCTGACTTTAAAGCAGAGATCCCAGCTTCCAGGAGATACAAAAGGTAGCCCCAGTGCCTGGAACTCTGAGCCCTTTGTGGTCGGCTGGGTAACAACGACCACAACCAGGAAGACAGCTCTGCAGCAGAGGTGGCCAGCACAGAGACTGATTTGTACAGTCTTTTGAAGAGTTCTCTTGACAGGAAACAAAGCACAGGGACGTGCAATCCCAGGAGAGGAGGACATCTTCCCCACCTTTCAGCAGTTTGCCAAAAGAAAGCCTTCCCATTTGTAAACCAGAGCAGCTCAAGCTGTAAGCGATCCTGACAGGGCTTTCAGCATCAGGACCCTGACCTGTTTATGAGCAGGCTGAGCTCAAAGATGCCCCTCTCCCAGCTAAGGAAGGCTCCAGCCTCTGCAGTCCCTCCAGCCCTCAGGGGCAGGGCAGCGACCACAACAAGGCTGGCAAAGCCCAAGCATGAGCACTGACAGGCACTGATGGGAAGAAGCCAGAGTGAGCCTGAGCCCTGGACAAGCTGTTGTCCCCATTGAGGACACAACAGGATGGGCTTTGAGATCAGCCACACCGAGGCGCTGATCAGTGCCCTTTTTGTCCCAGCAGGTGATGGCAGACACAGAATCCACTGGGCTCTGGTCTCAGCCCCACCATGTCTCTTATCTGGGAGCACAGCACTGGCAGCTGTTATGGGCAAGAAGCAGATTCGTTGGGTTGTGCTGCAGAATCACAAAGGGCTTGATGTGTTCTCCTAGAGACTCATCTGAGCAGGGCCTGGGCCAATGGATAGGATTCTAATAGTCATGGGAAAGAGTGGGAATCAGGTATGGAAAAGTGCCATGGATCTGAGGAATATACCATGGCTGGGGTGGAGGCTCTCTCCTATGTAATGCCTGCAGTACACTTTTATCTGATCACGCCAGTTGGACACATCTTGATAAGCATAAAACTAGAAGATGAAATAAAGGTTGTTATCAAAGTATCTGGTTTTTCTTTGGGGGCACATGGAAAACACCTCATGCTCTCTATTTGTCCTGTAACCTGATGTTCTTTCAAAGTAGTTCTTATTGGCAAAAAGATAGCATTCTCTTATTGACAAAAATATAGCATTCTCATGAAAATAAACTGCAGATGTAGTAGTGGTAACAGTAAGAGTCATAAAAATGACATCAGTAAGACGTGGGGTAAAAGGGCTCCTTCAGGATGGAGAAAACATAACAAAAAACCCCCACCAAAAATAAACAATACAAAAGCAATCCCCCCCCCAAAATAAAAAAAAAAAAAAAACCAACCAAAAAGACAAAACTCCAAAGCCAGTCCATTTCTGTGAAGCGTTTTTGCTCTGATGACCAGTTGGAAGTCAGGAGTCTAAGGAGAATTTAGGAAGCAAAAAATTCTGTTCAGTTTGGCCACTAGCACTCAGGACTTGCCTAGATCATTTGCTAGGTCACAGCCTTATGCAGATCCAAGAACAATTCCTGCTTCAGCCTTTGGCAGAGAGGGAAGTTCAGGCAAACCCAAGCCAGTCCCAGGTGCCCTCAGAGGCAGCAGGAACACCCAAAGCGCTCTCTTGCTGCCTCGGAGCACAGGACTTCCTCTGGGGACTCCTAAATGGCCCTGTGACACCCAACTCAGGAGGAGCATTTGTTGCAGCTCTGCTGACACCCGCACACAACACACTGTCCCTCAGACAAGAAACACCCCAGATGTACCCAGCAGCTCCAGGTACTCCTCCTCAATCTCCTGTTCCCAGGAACTGCCTGAGCTTGAGTTCCAAGGTTTAACAGAAGAGCTTCCTCGAGGTGATGCTGCTGCGGCAGCAGGTTCAGAGCCCATGATGTGCTGGACCTGGAGCATTTCTGGTGGGCACTGTTCCTGTGCCTCACTTCTAACTTGGGGTCCTTCATTGCCACACATTCCCTGCAGGTCTTTGCAGGCTGCCCGGTGAGATGTCAACACTTGCACCTCAAGTCAAACAGAACAAAGCAGTCAGACACTACAGCTTGTCCCTGTCAGCCAGGAGTCATCGACTGTGAGGAAAGGCAAAGAACAGATTGACAGGGGATACAGACAGCTTGTTTCAGCCCTCCATCTGGGTCACTACGCTCCACTGTAAAAACACTTTAAGAAAAAAGGAGAGCAGAAATAGGCCAGAAGAACAGAGAAGCAGTGGAGATTCAGCACACCAGGAAATGTCCTTCAGAGTGACTGTGATACACACTAGAGCAGGATGGCACACAGAGGCATGGCCCCACTCCCTGCTGCTCTGAGTGGAAAGGCAAGAAGGGCAGAAACCACCAGTTTGGTGACTGCAGTGGCTGCATCCCACTTTCACTCATTCTAGAGCCTGAGGGAGGTGATTAAGTTTCTCTCTGACAATTTTAATTTCTTCTTTCAGCCTCTTCTCCCTTGCCCTGTTGCTAGCCTCAGAGTCCTGCAGCTCTGCCTGCATGTGTCCCTTGATAGACTGTAAAGGAGAAGGGAGAGGACATTTCATGAGTGGAGTGGCTGCCACTCTTTCACTCACCTGGTTTTGTTGACCGCTCCTGTGCTGATGGAGATTCTCCTCCTGAATTCTTCCCATGTCTTCCTTGTTCCTTCTCTTCACATCCATGATGGCATTCTGAGCTTCAGACAGCTCTGCTTGTGGCTCTGCCTTGATCTGCTGTGCACACAAATGCAGAGCAAGTGACTGGGAGCTGCCATCAAGCTCAGCTTTTTCCTCTTGCAGCCTCAAAATCACATTTATTCAGCCATTTCTTTCTGCTTCCCTCCCCACATCTGCTTCCATTGCAAACCTCCTGTCCCAGGGCTGATCTCTGCAAATTCCAAGGCCCTGTGCTTCCAGTGCCTGTGGGACTTCCTGGCCTCCTCGGTCCCAAGAGCTCTGGTTTATGCCCCTCTTCCTGCCCTTCCCTCTGTCCCCTGGCCAGTCAGGCTCACCTGGTCATTCTCCTGTGGCTCTTCCACCTGCTGCCTGAGCTGCTCTTCCTGCTCTCGGGCTTGGAACAGCTCTCCCTGAGTCTGGCATGGCATCTCAGATAAGGCAGTGTGCTCCTGCTCTTTCTCTAGAAGCACCTGCACAGAAAGCAAGAGAAGATGGGTTTCAACTTCCCATATGACTTTTGTGGGCCAAGATTCACAGACTGCTGGGCTCACACGTTCCCAAAGTACTGTGCTGCTGCTCTCCTGGGTCATTCTCTGCCTGAGGGGAGGCACAGATTCCAAAGTGACCCTGGCCTTACAGTCAGGGCCATCTGGAACTGAAGCTCCAACAGCCTCTCAGGCAGCTGACAGGGAAGGGGTGGCATTTCTCAAGGGTCTGGTGAGAGCCTCCCTCTGCTTCTGCCATGTCCTGTTTGTCTTTCAGTAGTGACTGACACCCTGCCCTGTCCCACTGCTCCATCCTGGCTCTGCAGGTGGCAACCTGGGTGAGCTCAGCCCTTGTGAGAGACACTTCTGGAGTTCACGTTCTCTTCAGGCCTGCACCAGCATTTCTGCCTTTCTGACATCCACTCTCTTGTTGGAAAACCTGGTCATTCAGGAGATGAGGATGCATGCAAAGATCTCTGATGGAGGTCACAGAGCCTCTATGGCCATCTCAGTATATGGAGGAGGACGAAAGTGTTTCTTCTCCCTCTTTTGTCAACTGAGAATTCTGACCAGCAGAAACAGACACTCTCATAAGGCCCCATTAGCGAATGCACTTACACAGCCCTGAGGAAGCCAGTGAAGGAAACCATGTGTCATGTAATGCATGGCATGTATGACCAGAGTCACCAAAGACCACCTAAACATGGAATTGTTCCACCTCTCTAGGACAGGCAGAAATTGAAAGAATTAACTGGAGACATCAGGGCACAAGAGGCCAGAAGAGGAAAACAACTCTGAATGGAAAAACCATCATATCTGGAGGGGGAAACATCTCTGCCTGCTCAGAACTGGTCGAGGGAAAATGTCTCTAATCCTCTCCAGAAGGGATGGTTTTGGTGATCTTTGTACCTCCAACTGCCTTGGACCAGAGCCAGGAAGATTCAGTTATGTAAATGTTACATAGATAGATAGGTAGGAAGATAGACGGATAGATCTCACTACTATAATCTCCCGTTACTGCCCTCTCTGTTGCTGCGCACATCAAAACATGATAGCCAGTGTGCCGATCAGCAGCAATCCTGAGATTGCTCTCCTGTTCCTCAAAAGAGCACACTCTTGGGGAATGTGGAGATTGTAGGTCCTTATGGAAAGGGATCAGACCCAGAGCATTGCAATGGGAACTGCACTCTTTGTGCATCTGTGCTCAGGCAAGTTCTTCTCTTGGACATGACCACACTGATGGTGCTAAAGTGGCTGGAATCAGAAATGCAGCCCAGCCCCTCCCAGCTCCTGTGATCTCTGAGGAGCAGCTGGAGCGCAAGGGCATTGATTTCCTGCTCAATTCCCAAACACAACACACACTGGTTCCCTGGGCTGCAGAAACTCACAGGCATTGTTTAGCTCTAGATGATCTGTAAGGCCATAGGTGCTGGCCTAGAACCACAAAAGCTCCTTCCGCATCAATGTCCCTGCACCAAATGATGGGTTCTCATGCAAAAATACTGCATTCCCCAGAAGTGACACCTTGGAATAGAAACTTGGAGCAGAACCAGTCCCAGTGCTGTATAAGGGCAGGAAATAATTGCGAAAAGAACCTTAGCTGGGAGAAAAAGAAAATTAATAAGCCTTCTCCTCCAAGTAAAGCAAAAATAACAATAAAAAAAAGAGAGGGAAAGTCAAGTCCAAAAGTGGCTAAATATTTGAATGCACTGAGGAGATTCTCAGGAGACTCCCATTGTGCAGGCTAAAGCTCCCTCAGCACCTCCTCCCTGGCCTTGTGCTGCACCCCCTTGCCCAGCTCCCCTGTCCTGCTGTGCACACGCTGCAGCCCTTCCATGACTCTCTGCTTCCCAGGGCCCACAGCTGCACACAGCACTCCAGCTGTGGCCACAGCGCTGCCCAGCACAGGGCCACGCTCACTGCCCTGCTCCTGCTGCCCCACTGCTGCTGGCACAGCCACCGTGCCCTTGGCCTTCTTGGCCCCCTGGCCCCACGCTGCCTCATCTTCAGCTGCTCAAGGCCGCCAGCCCTGCGTCCTTTTGGCCCATGCAGCTCCCCAGCCACAAAGGTGCCCACTTCACTTCAGATACAGCAGGCACCATTACAAGATGGCCTTCATGTTCTACCACCTCATGTTCCAAGTAGATATCATAAAGTTGGATAGGAATAGGATTCTAAGTCACTCTGTTTAAATTAAAATGATCTAATTCAACTGTACAGGAAATTGCTCTTAATTAAATTTTCCCTATCTGCTGTCTGCAAGCCTCGTTCTCTTTTCAAAACTAGGTTTTTAGTTCTTCAAACTCTGAGAAAGAAATTTAAAAATATCTATCTCTGCCGTTATTATTTTTGTTACAGGCATGAATATGGCCTTTCTTTTGGCCTTCCTAGCTGGCCCTGTACAGTCTATTGCTACTGGCCAAGCTCACATCTTCCTCTACAATTCCTAAGCACCAGGAACATGAAATGTTCCTTTCTCACTCACCTCAGGATCTTCAGCACTGCTGAATACACGCTTCAGTTGTTCTGTAGTGGGAAGGGAAAATGAACCAGATGCTGTCAAAAAACTGACTGGGCTGTTGAATCCCACAGAACAAGTAAACCCAAACAGAGATGATTTCCTGTTTCACAACATCCCTCCAGGAGACACATTTCATTCACACAGCCAGCAAGAGATCAGGACAATATTCTTGGCTTGTGCCTACACTTCGGCCTGTTTAGCCAGTAATTGAATACAAATATGATCAAGAAAATGCAAAGTGTTTTTCTTTAACACTCAATGCTCCTGTTCTACCAAACACATAAGACAGCTTCTGAAATTTTCTCCTTCAGGTATTTTTTTATTTATCACTCAGTGTCATGCACTAATTCTGATTAACTTGCAGGAAACAATTGCCCAGAAAAGCTTCCCCACAATCCCCCTGCAGGTGGTGCAGTTCTATTGTGGAAGAGCAAAGCAGCACTTCCATTCAAAGGGAACAACTATTTTAGCACTCAGTAAAAGGTCAAGTTAGTCAAATCCTTTCATGACAAAATTTAAAAAGAAAGAAACTTTCTCTGAATTCTGGGAACAACTGCAGAGTTTTTGGAAGGCCTAAAAGAAGGTCTGCCAGTCTACATTTTCAAAGGTGTCTTGCTTGTCCCAGCAAACTGAGGAAATGACAGACTCTCCCACCACAGACTCTCCCGTTGAGGGAACGGAAGCCCTGCAGGTTCCCCTGCAAATGCTGCCCCTGTGGCTACAGACACCCCCTTTTTAGCTGAACGTCATGACAGGAGCTTTACCAAACCACTGGCATCCTAATGCTCTTTCTGTTTAAAAATCAGAAACTCAGCCACCAAGAAAGAGCAGGAAGACATACAAAAGTCAGGTTAGGATGCACCCTAACCTAAGCAGAAGGGAAGCCTCTACTTACGTGCGAAATTCGTAAAATAATAAATGGAATAAGTAATGCCATATGCAGCAAAAGCTGCAGTGGCCAGATGGTTAATTGTTGGCATTTCTGCAATTTTTCTAAAAGCTAAAAAAAACAAGCCTCTTGTCAGTGGGCAGCTACCTACTGATGGATGCTTTGACCAGGAAGGTTCTCCTGATCTGAGCAAGGCCTAGGGCTGCTCTAACACTCATGCCTTCTGTGCACCAAGGCAACCTTCTGATGCCACTATGACGATGTGGCAACCATGCCCTGACATCACAAAGGAACAGCTCTGTGTTGGTCTGTGAGTTTATGCAAAGCAATAACCAACCTTCCCTACAGCAAACACAAAAGAGCCTGGGAAGTTCTTCTCTGTCACAAAGCAGTAAAAATCCCCCTCATGGGCCAAACCCTGTTGTTCAGGGATCCAAGAGGAACTCCAGGAGTGCCCCAAGCACCTACAGCCTGTACCCCAGCTGAGCACTCAGATGGGAAACAAGCAAAGGAAACCAGACCAAGAAAACGGCCCACATCATTGCAGATGTGAGAAATGACTCTCACTTTTAACATTTTAAAGGTTTAGTAAACCTTAACAAAGGACTGAATAAGGAAAAGTTGCAGCATTTGGAGTCTCTGTGACTAGCAGCCATGTGCTCATCTACAAAAATGATGCTCTGCCTTTTATACCCTTAGCTCCTCCAAAAGTTTTTTCAGTCAACTCTTTCTCTGCTGTCCATTGGTGGAGATTACTTTCTTGCATCCTGACTGGAGGTCAGGTGTTGTTACACCCTGCCTGCTGGTCACAAGCCAGCCCTCCCCAAATGCTCTGACTACCAAGGCTGTTACAAGGGGGACGGGAAAGAAGACTATGGGAGGATATATTACAATACCATGGCTACACATTTGAACATCCACATAACATCTACTTCTTAATTGTCAGAGCCAACCATTGCATTACTCGTCTAAAAAACACAGAACCAGGAGAGACGCCACTGTTGGCATCACAGCTGAAATGCTTCCTAACAAATCTCCCCACATATTTGCACCTTTATTGGACATGCCCAGGGCTCCGGTGCATGTACATCTCTGCCTTTCTTCCCCTTTGGCAGCAGTTGAACTGGCAGCATCTGCCCGCCAGCAGCAGTTGCTCCAAGCTGGGAACGCCACTGGCACTGCTGATTTCCAGAGGCTTCTGTGTGCCAGGGGAAGCCAAGGCAGGAGCGGGGAGCTGGGCAGGGCACGGTGCCCACTGCGCTGCGGGCTTCTTCTCCTGCCACAGCTGGGCACACCTGGCAACAAGGCATGACAACTTGTGGGCAAGCCAAGGGGTTTCTGGGACTGCACTGCTCTGCACACACCCAGCACACCTGCAGCACAGAATTTTAACCCTCAAACAGGTAAACCAAAGGGAAACAGCTGGAAAAGATTTCATTTCAACCATTCTTTATGCTTCAATAGGAACGACCAAAATGAAAGTTACCAAGCAGGGCCCGATCCCTGCTGCCAGCTCAGGGTTAGAAAAGAGGCAATCCTTGATCTCAGCACTGGGTGTGTGGGGAATCACTTCCCTTATACGTGCACACCCAGCAATCTCACTTATGAGTTTGTATCCATGGATCTAAGACATATTCAATACTTTGCTGAAACTCACAGGCTAAATATTCCCCCAAATTATTTGATTTACTGATTGATACTTACTGACTTATTGATACTTAAATCACTTCTCCGAATTTACTGACATGAGAATAGGAGTGTCCTGTAGGTCCCTGCTGGGCTTTGTCACAGGTTCAGGAGGAGACCCATGCACAAAATAAGCCAGGACAAAACTGGGCTTGCAAAGCAAATTCATTCTATTTGTTGCAGTAGCAAATAATATATACCAAGCCCTGGATTCCTAAAAATCTGCTGAGCACGAGAATGAGATGGAGCGTGATGCTCGGCAGCAGGGGCAGGTAGGCAGTGCACTTTTAGGACATCCCCTGGATCAAAACGCTGTGCATCTCATCCTTCTTACCCTTCCAGCTCAGAACCAGGCCTTGTATCTCCTGCTCAGGAGTGGAATTATTCTAGTTACAGCATCAGCTCACACATGGCTGGCGTGTGAGATGAGGCTAATGAGTCAAGGATTGAAAAGAACTGGAAGAGTTAAAATCTTAGCAGGATTTAGTTAGGGGGAAAGAGTATAGCAAGAAGAGTAGAAATAATAAGGGATGGTTAATTTTTAGCAGATAAGGTAGTTAAGGCTAGGGTAATATATCACTTGCCTGTCTTTACTATGTTTAAAGAAGCGAGATGGGATGCGGATTTCTTTGTGACAAAGAAGAGGACCGTAGCCTGCACCTGGGCCCCAAAACTTCAGCTACAGCCAAGGGGTGTGAAAGCCTGCAAACAGGTCATAAGGAAAGAGGTCAAATTGAGGAAGACGTCTTGGCCTTCATCAGAAGGAGACTATTCCCCACTTTAAAACCCACTAACTCATTTGAAGTGAAAGACTGCAGAAATGTGAAGGAACTTTGGACTCAAATATAATACATTTTAATACAAAGGGGGGTAGGTGGTGTTACCTAATGAATATGAATTAGTCATTTTGGGAATTACATGAATATGTAAGACGTTTTTAGATAAGTAGAGAGGCAGAGATTCTTCACACATGTCTTTAGGAGACAACTCCTCCTGTGCCTGGCTGTAATAAACATACCACCTTCTACCTTTAACTGTGGCGAGTTCTATTCCATACCTCATTTGGTGACCGCGGCAGGAACGCTTCTCTGCTCCAGCGAGAACAACCAGGCTCTGGACGTCTCTGGGCGCTGCCAGGACATGCCTTTCCTGGTGGCACCTCCGCTCTCGGCTGTTCCTCGTGGGGGACAGACAAGACTGCTGGGACTGAGGAGCAAGGGAATGTTTAACTCTGTATAAAGTAACCCGTAAGGCATATGCAGGGGAAGGGCTGTTCACAAGTCACACAGAGATGTCCTGTGCACAACGTACACCTGTACCGTTTGGGTTTGGGTCTGGCTGCTGGCAGAAAGGATTTGCTGTGTCAATAAGGACCTGCTAGCAATTCTGGGGGTGAATTGAGCAAGGGTTGTTTTACTGCTGTTATTTTTCCTGTGTATTGTAATTGTGGTTGTGTTTTCAGTGTGTGAATGTTTGAGGAAGATGATGTGAGTGGATGCTTATGTGGTGGATGGTGTGTGTTGTGTTGAGAAAAGTGAGCACTCTGTCCCCTCATAAAGAGATACTCCTTTCCCAGTGAGCCTGTGTGTGTGAACTTTCTAATTGCAGGGGTTGGTGTTCCCTGTGACACCTGGTGCTTGGGTATACAGGGGGGTTGAGTGGTTTTTCTCCCACATTGTGGTCATTTGGGACTGCACGGTTGTGTCTGGGGAGATTTTAGAGTTTTGTTTGCAACAAGTGCAGCAATTTATGCAGAAAACTACAGTGTGATGATTTATTATGTTGAACTATGGTAGTTCCTTTCTACTGCCCCCCTTCCTCGAGGGTTTAAAATCTCCTGCCACAAGATGGACGCTCTCTTTCCTCCCCTGGACATCCTCTTTCATCCCCTGGACACTCCCTTTCTCTCTTGGAGTTGTTCTCCATTAAAGCTGTGGGACTTTGGTCCCGGGAAGAGAGAGCGCCTCTCGTCCTTGTCAGTGTCACTGGGCCCAGAGCTCGCTAAACGGATCCCCCAGAAAGTGAAAACTGACAAACAGCCCCACATACACAGCTCAAAAACTGGCCACAGTTTTTGATGGACTGGGGTGTTTGCCACATTTTGTAATTCCCTATTCCCACACAGGTCAGGCAATTCTTGACAGGATGCACCACACTCTAAAAACCATTCTAGATCAACAAAAAGGGGAGTGGCCCAAGCAACACCCCAGATGAGGTTGAGCAAAGCTTTTTATGTCTTTATGTTTTGAATAGCTCATTTGCAGGACCTAATCCTCCAATTTTTAGGCACTTTTCAAACAGCACACAGGAAAAATTGAAAGAAAATCCTCCAGTTTTGATCAGAAACCTTGAGTAAGGACAAATTGAAGGACCATTTGCACTAATCGCTTGGGGCAAAGGGTATGCTTGTATTTGCAGAGGTGCTGGACCTAAGTGGGTCCCCGCGAAGGACGTGAAACCGTCTCATACACAGGAGCACACCGACAATTCCACCCGCAGGGAAATGAGCACGCAGACGTGAGCCGCACAGAGAAGCGACGGTTCATGCCAGACGTTCCCTGTTCAGCCTGTGAAAGCTACAAATCTTGAGTTTGATGTTGATTTTTGGACTGTGAAAATGGTTTGTATCATAGAGCTCTTTCAGCAAAAGCGTGGTGTCCATTGTGTTCAAAAGAATTCTAAGATATCCAAATTTGTAAAAATTGAAGGTTAGAGGGACAGTTTAGTGCCCTATTGTTGGTCAGTCCCTTAACAAGTGCTAAAAGATTTGCAAGAAAACTGAAATACATGGGGAAGCTTTTGCCAAAAACCAGCTGAATAGGAACACCGAGTTTGATCAAATTATACACTGGCACTTGTTGGTTTTCCCTGCTTGCTTTTGCATGCATACATGCCTGTAGATCAACCAAAAATGAATGTTTGCCTTGCTTCAGCCAAGTCAGCAGGCTCAGACACCATGTGTTTGACCAATTTGAGCCCAGACAAATCCTTTGCAACCCGTCTGGTGGGTGTGCCTGTGCCAGTCAAGGAGTAGCCAATACCCAATCGTGACAAATATTGGTGTGAGGCTGCCAATGAGACCAATCGCATAACCAGCTGGCATCACTGGGCCCCTGATCTTCTTAAAGCACCTTCTGAACCTCAAGAATTCAAATTCCTGGTTCATTGGTGATGGAATTTTGTGCTGAGTTTCAGTACCAGGGAGATCCACAGTTAAATGTTACTCCCCATCATCCTGAGGACAGATACTCAAGTTTGTGGTGGAATTGTACTACCCCAGTGCCCCCTAAGGGTGAAACTGCTGATGAGTAGATGACCTAGATGAGTCCCCACGACAATGAGCAACAGAATATTGGCTCATTTGTGGAGATAGAGCCCAGCAGGACATTCCCTCAAAAATTAAAGGTGGCCCATGTAGCATCAGACAACTCACTGTGATAGCACCTATTGTTAAAAAAGCCATCAAGAGAAAACACAGAGAAAAAAAAGATGTGTCCATCATTATAAAGAAAACTGTAATAGCAATTTCAGACCCTAGGGCCCTGCAAAATGAGGTACATCGAATTTATTTCTACATCAACTTGCCTCGGGCAAGGCATTGAAACCATTATACTGATTGGGGTGTTGGCTGAAGAAAGAAGACAGTGCTACTTCCATTGCAATTAGTGACATGATGACTGATGTTAGTGCTATCCGACATGCAGCCTTACAGAATAGAGCAGCAATTGATTTCCTTAGCAACCATTCCATGTGTTCAGTGTCACCCCCATGTTCCACACTGTCACTGTCAGCTTTGACAGCTTTTGGACTGTGTTTGAGAAGTCAAATTTTTCTGACTGTTGAAGGGCTTTGCGGCCCAGAGTTCTTGTCAGGAACAAGGGATTAAGTGTGTGAGCCATGGAGTTGTTGGACCAGGTGTTTTGTGTAAGTGGTGAGAAGGGTTTCTTCCTTTCTGTTTCTCTTTCAAGGGGAATATTAATGTTGCCCCTGAGTCCTCAGGAGGGGAGCCTGTGGACAGAGCTGCAGCAGAGGGAGCTTTGCCTGGCACCGAGAGCTGTGGGAACAATTCCCAGAAGCCCGAGGAGCCTGGTAAGGACAGAGCCCCCACTGGTTTAGAGAGGGGTGCTCTGAGCCTGCCTCTGGCAGGGAGGGTGATGAGAAGGGTTGAGTTCCTCTCTGTAGGCTTGGTGCTTCCTGGTGCCTTGAGTTCAAATGCTGCACTGGCACAACCTGCCTGAGCCCTGCCCTCCACGCTTCTCCAGAGGCTCTGGCACTGAGTCCTCTGTGGGAATCCACAAAATTAGAGGGTTTTGGGAAAGCTGAAAAAGGCAGGTCTCAGATACAGTAGAGCTGTTTACAGCTAAGCAGCAGCCATGAGATAGGTCAGCAGAAAAATTATTTAACCTGTAGAAAAGCAAGGACAAAGAGAACAATGGTCTGTGTATTAATGCTGGTCTAGAAGACCCCTCTAAGCTACAGAAAAGTTTATCTAGCAAGATATTGGGAAGGTTGAAGCTTAATAATGTAGCTCAGTGCATTGTGTTTTAAGGCTTCCAAGTAGGTATTGTATTTGACATAAGCGAGCATTGTTTTAACCAAAGGTACCTGTGCTTATAGTGATTGGATAGAACTACTGTCAATGTGCTTTTGCTTTGTGTGATTGGTCAAAAAACTTATAAAGTAAGTTGTAACGCTAAGTTCTTTGTCTACTGCCTGGGATGTGAGCTGCTGGCATCTTCCCATTGTCATACCCATGCAATGAGACTGATGCTGGAAAACAAACAGCTCGAGGCGCGTTCCACAGCAGTCCCGGCCCATTCGTGATTTCTACATAGCCCCTGCCAGCGTCAAATGGCATGGCTTGATTTGCAGGGCAGGCAGTCTTAAACATCTGCAATATCCTATCAGAGTCCTAGTTTGGCGTCATTCAAAGAAAGAGGAGAGTGCACCTAACACTGACCACTTGTTAGGCAATATCTTCCACCTTGCCCTTGTACCCCTACAGAGAGGCTGTCTGCAAAATACTCAGAACACCCTCTAAATCTGCAGCAAGGACAGGAAAATCAGGCAGAGAATCTTTCTGTTTTCAAGGTCTCCCTTCCTAGGCGACTTGACCCTTTCTACCTGATTCTCATTTGAGATCTACCCATGATAGAGCACTGCAGGAAAACACTTTAAAGGATCATTAATCAGGACCTGCTTGGAAAGCAAGGGTAGAAACTCTTTCCCTCCCTGATGGACTGTGGGCTGGCAACTGCTGGTCTGAAGATGTGCAGCTGCTCCTCTCTGGAGAGGCCATGGAAGGGCTGTGATGGTCTACGGGAACCAGAGGAACGATGAGCTCAGGCTGGCATTTAAGCTTCATGGGAACAAGCAGAATGAAGAGCTCACAGTGGAGATGAAATTTGCCTGTGCCTGGCTCCTCCGATGAAACCCCAAGAAGTCCAGATGAAGCAAACACCTTCTCCCAAGCAGCTAGGAAACCTCAGAGTCCTGAGCACCTGCACTTAGCCTGGAAGGGCCTGGAGGCAGCTCTAAATCCTCAGGTGAGGCAGCACTGAGGTCCTGGTATGAGAGCGCTGTGTAGCAGTGAGGGAAGGAAAAGGGAAGCAAAGGGAAGGCTGGGTCACTATTGGTCTTTGGGTGTGTTTCCCTTGGCAGCAACTGTACTTCTTTCAGGGAAAACAAAAGCTCCCTGAATTGTTAAAACTGAAAATCAGGAACAAAGACTCTCTAACTAGTCAAAGTTACAAAGTGGTATGTTCATTACGCCGGCGGGCGGCACAGGGGAGGGTCATTCCCCAAATGCGTGACTGCTGGCCGGGCTCGGCTCGGCACGGCACAACACAGCAGGATCCAGCAGGACAGGGAAGGGCAAGGCAGGCAGGGAAGGGCAGGGCAGGGCACTGGGAGCAGTGACAGGCTCTGTCCCCACGCTGCATGCCGTGCCTGGGTCACCATCGGGGTAAGAGAGGAAGGACATTGCTCTTGGCTGCGGAAAGGATGAAAAGGGGGAGTTAGAAAACATTAATTTGGACTCCTTTTCATCAGACTAGCTGGTTTTATCTCACCATGTCTGCCTGTCTTTGGCAGAGTTGGCACATTTCTCGTGATTCGGAGTCAGCTACAGCAGCAGGAAGGGACAGCAATTTTGTCAGCATTGATATCAAAGCCAAAGTGCTGCCCCATGGATGGATGTTGCTTTCTTCAAGGGATTTCTGGCCTTGAGTTGTAGTGAATTCATACTGGTGTCTTCCCAAACAGCATTGCCTTTTTCTTTCCTCAGGAATCACCTCTTCTTTTTCTTCCCCCTATCTGGGGAGAGCTCCAATGCAAATGCCTCCTGCAGCCAAGTTCTGCCACTGTAGACTGACAAAGGAGATCTTGCAGTGGGGAGAGACTCCCTAGAGCTGCTGTGGAGAGCTGAAGGGGGAAGCTTTGTCCCTTAGTCTTGAAGTCTTGTTGGGGAGCTGCTCGTGCTCAGGGGGACAGACACTTATGATGTTTATCCAAGGCTTGTAGGTTCATTCCTGAGCTTCCTGACACGCCACAGAGACTTTGGGGTTGTCATATTGGCAAACAAATTTCAGTCTGGGCACTTCATGAAATGCTTCAATTTTTCTTTTTTTGCTTTTCTGCAGAAATGTTGTCATCATCTATTCCTTCCAGAGAACCTTTTCCTACTTTTTGGGGGATTCCTTTTGCTGCCCTCCCAGATCAGGCCAATTCCCAGGGCTCCTTCCCAAAGTGAGGTGCAGCCCATGCCCTCCACTCTCCAGCTGGAACAGAAGGAAGCACAGAGTTTGCGGTTGTGGGAGAGGAGCTTCTCTCTCCTGCCTGCTTTCCCTTTGGGACAGGTTGGTGTGTGCTCATTTGATAAAGGCAGGTTTAAATTCTGAAGCAGTTGTGTTTCAAACTGCTCCCTTCTCCAGCTCTTCTGTGGGTATCCTTGGACAAAAGGCCTCTTGGTGGGAGCTGCCAGTGGCAGGTTAAGGAAGGAGGTTGATATTTCAGGGTTGTGACTGCTGAAAGCAGCTGGTTTCTGGAGGTGTCCAGAACTGGGAATGGCTCATTTCTCACCTGCCTGCAGAAAAGGAAGTTGCTAAGTGGGAATTTCATTTGTGGAGGTAGGTCTCAGGGGTGTTTGTCAAGAGACAGGCTGGCAGAGAGGCAGATCTCATGCTAAACTGGCTGTATGTTTGTTTTGATGGTGGAGAGGGTCAGAGATGCAGACACAGACACCAGCTGAAGGAACAGTGTAATTTTCTGTAATGCAAAAGTGCAAACAAGAGTCAGGAAAGGATAAGCTAAGCAATGCACCTCAGCATTATTACAAAAGGGTGCCTCTGGTGATTTAGGAAGATCCATCACCAGGTACCCCAATGGTTTCCCCTTCATCCAGAGCTGCACATCAGCTGGGGGAAGCTGTCCCAGCCAAACCCTGCAGAGCCACAGCCGGGAACCGGGAAATCCTGCGGTGCCTCCACCTTTGGTGGCCACGAGGCTCCCGAGAGCGCTGTGAGAGTAGCCCGGCTCTGAGAGTGCTGGACGAGCAATGTGCCAGAGCTTCTGCTGGGGGCACAGCTGGTGTCATTCTCCTCTTGGTTTTTCTCCATGAGCCTGCCTAAGAACCAAGAGAGCTGGCTTAGATCCAGCACTTCCAGGCAGGGCCAGACATGGCCTTGTCAAGATTCTAAATGCTGAAAGGTTTCCCCAGGGAGTGGACACCTCGATCCTACTGCTAACAACACTTTGGTAATGGGTGGATACATAGATCCACTTGCTGTTTGTGTCCTTACCAAGTGCACCGGTAGGGTTGAGTTGCTGAGCACATGCACAGTTCCATGCAATGCCCTGTGTTCCTGAAAGCTGTACATCCCAGTCTCCTCTGCAGAAGACACAGGCTATGAAAACAAGGCCAAATTGTTACCTAGGTTTTCTTCCCTCAGGACTTTTTTGACACAATATTTTTTCGAAGGACTGCATTTCCCTCTCCTCAGCTTTCTTATTTAAAGAAGAGAGCTGAAGGAGTTTCAGGCATGAGAGTGCCTGATCTCTCTTTCCCTCTAATGGCTCTGCCTCTCAGAGTCCCGGTTACCTGCCAGTGCTTTGGCACGGGAGTCATTCCTTCCCTAAACTCCATTCCCTAAACACAAGTGGACTTCAGCTGCAAAGCCTCTCTTTGCAGTGGGATTGCTTTTGCTCTACAGCCTCCATGGGCATGGGCTTTGTGGGAGCAGGGGCCATCAGAGCCTGTGTCCTGAAACAGAGCCAGGAAAAGGAGCAGATCCTGCTGCCTTCTGCTACTGCTGATCCTAGCAGCAAGTCCCCTGACAGTTCCTTCAGGGAACTTCACACAAAGGGCTTCCATCATATCAGTGCTTGTGAGACCTTCTTGCTTCCCAGTTGTCCTCGATTTTGGAGCATCTCAGCACTTGTGTCCATGGCCCTTCCTTCATCCCCAGCCTGCAGCAGTCACAGTCACTGCTGCCTCCCCCTTGCTGCAGCTCATTTGCCAAAGTGCTGCCAAAGGCAGCAGAGCTGGCTCAGGATCCCTGTTGGCTTCTGGTCTCTGGGATGAGCTTCAGGGAGCACTTGGAGCACTTCCTAAAGAGCTGCTTGTGGGATGGGGGGTGGATTTGTCCTCCCCGGTGTCAGACACTGAAATACAATAGTTTATGCTTTAAACATTTTTATGAAAGACTTTGACCTACTACAGCAGAGCTGTGTTACAAAAGCTGCAGAGATGACCACCACATCCTGAATTGGGCTCTGAGAGGCCCTCCAGGGTTCTCTGATGAAGAGGAGATAAAGTAACAGCTCAGGGGCATTCAGGAAGCACAAGCCAATGCCTTCAGGGTGGAGATAACAGCCCCAGGGCTATCAGCTGCCAGGTTCACACAGACCCTGGCACCAAAGCTGGGGGCAGAGAGGCTTTGGATGAGTGTTGGAAAGCCTCTGGTGAGAGGCAGTGGCCGCCCATCCTCTGCTGGGCAGAGCAGCCCAGCTGTGGGGCCCTTCACCAGGGGAAAGCTTGTCCACAAGAGAGGGGGTGATGTGCCCCATCAAAGGGCCCCCAAAGGGGTGCCCAGACCCTGCACCAGAGCACTGCAGCACGATGCCACAGACCCTCAGGGCAGCAAGCGACAGTGTCCAACTGGCCCCCCACAAGGGAGGCACCTGGGCATTCCACCTCTCAAAGCGTGCGTTAATCCAGGGAATCCCTCACTCGTCAGGATGTGTGGCAGTGTGGTGTGGGACCCTCACCACCAAGGAGACCAGATGGAGGAGAGCAGCAAGACGTGGTGGGACCCTTGGATGGGTGATAAAGCTGTCACACATAACCCCTGCCACCCTCTCCCTGTCCCCCCACCACCCATGCACACTTCCTTCTCCTCCTTTCTTTTCTCTTTGTTTCTCTTTGCCTCTTTTACTATTCAGTAAATTACACCAATTTAGCACAAATCACAGAACACCCATCGTGGCTGACAAATGGCATTTCTTGCAGATTGCTACAGCCACACTGCTGATCCACAAATACACAAGAATCAACTTCAGCTGAAAAATGTTGTTTATTACAAATTGCTACACCCACGCTGACAATACAGAACTATACAAATCTCAATTTAGGTTAAAACCAGGAATTTATTAGATTATTACAACCAGTCTGTGTAAAAATATACAAATACTAACTTCAGTTAACAAAACTAAATTTATTGCCAAACTCCACAACAACTCACTATACACAAAGATCAATTAGGCGTTTAACAACTTAATTTATTACATATAACTACAAACGAATAAATAGCAACACAACTGTATATATAGGAAACAGAACTAAACACAGACATAACAACATCCTTGTATACTTAGATAGAAATATACACATAGATGTAATTACAAACAAATACGTATATATACACGTACATATATACAGAGTATACATCCCTAAACAGCACACATACAGAAATAGTCCTATACAAATGGGAACCCACAAATGTGCATATCCAAATGATAATCCATCTCTAGACATTTATACGTAACAGACATGTCTAGAGATGGATAGACATGTCTATCCAAATGGATAATGCAATTCTAGACATGTCTACACAGAACTCAAAGCAGAGGGATCCCAGCTGCCCCATCTTCAAAGCCTCTCGCTTGGTCTCCTCCTCCCGTGCAGAGCAGCTCCCCTGGACAGGGACAGCAGATGGAACATCTGGGAAGCAAAGGGAACACTCAGTGAGTATGGGGACTGTTTCTCTTGGCAGCAGCTGCACTTCCATCAGGGCAGAGGAAATGTCAGAGCCTCCCCAGGGGGTCAGAAAGAGAAAGCAGCCGAGCAGCCAGGCTGTGGTGAGCGCAGCCGCGGCGGGACTGTCCCGCAGCCCGGCAGAGCCGGAACAGCTCCTGGGCCCTGCCGGCACAGCTGCCTTGCCCAAGAACAGTCCCTGTGCCAGGCGGGGCAGCTGCGCTGAGCAGCCCCAGCACGGGCAGGGCCCGCTCCTGCCCCGCCGGGCAGTGCCCACGGCCACAGCCCACGGCACCCTCAGCCCCACCTGCCTCCCCGGGCCTGTGGCCTCAGCTGGGCTCTCTCCAGGCTGGCAGCAGCTGGGCCCCGTTCACTGCTCTCGCTGCTGGCCTTCAGCTCCTCCCTGGTGGCTCCCGTCAGTCTCCAGCTGTCCTCAAGGCCTTCATGGCAGCTGTGGCAAAAGTGGAGGCTCTGGAATTGCTTCCAAGGCCTGGCAGAGCTGCAGGCCCGGAGCCCTCTGTGCTCCCTGCTGGCCCCCTCTATCCCCTCAACCCCACCATGCTCTTGGTGAAGCCCCAGCCACCTTCAGTTTCTTCAGCCCCTCACAGTCCTCTCACGCCCCTCAGTCCCTTCTGAGCCATCCCGTCCCCTGAGACCCACCAGCCCTCAGCCTGTGCCACTTCCCTGCCACCTCGGTGCCACCAAGGCCCTCGGCTGCCCCACAGCCCTCAGCCCCAGCAGCAGCTAAGGGTCACCGTCCCTTTGGCGCCACGGCCCCCTCAGCCCCCTGAGCCCCCTGAGTCTCACCGTCCTTCAGCAGCTCCTCAGGGACAGTGCCTGGGGCCAGTGGCAGCTCCCACCGCTCCAGGGACAGCCGGGGCTGGAAGTGCTGCTCCGCCCGGCCCGGCCGCCAGCTCGGACCCAGCACAGGGACAGGGGACACAGGGGGCACCGGGGGAAAAGCAAGAGGTGAAAAAGGCAGCCAAGGGGAAAAAGAGGTACAAATGCAGCCTAGGCCTACACAAACAGCAATCCTTCCATCAATCTCTCCATCTAAACATTCCTATTCCTCTTATTATATAACTATACACATTTATAAATCTAACTTCATATATATATATATATATATATATATATATATATATATAAAAATATAAATATTTTACTCTACACATATAAAATTCTAACTCTGAAAATCTATAAATGTCTACACATTTATAGATGTAAATATACATCTATAAATGTATATATATAATAAAATATAATTATATCCCATCTATAACTATATACATATCCACATTTAACTATACAGATCTATCAATATATGTCTATATAAATAGAACACTATCATCTATAAATGGAATTATAACCACTAATAAATAACCATAGAAATCTATAAATATATCTACAAACAGAGGAGTTCTACCTGCCTGATGGTCACAGGCTCTCCCCTGTCTCTTCCAGCCCTCCTGGAGATGTTGGTCAGATGGCATCTGGGAAGCAAAGGGAAAACTCAGTCAATATTGGCCCTTCTGCACCTTTCCCTTGGGCAGCAATTGTCCTTCTACCAGGGGCTGTCAAAGATGACCTGAAAGGCAGACTCTCACTTGGCGATTTGAAGCAATGTGCCCTTAAAAGAATGGGACCATTCCAAGTGTTCAAAAGTGTGCTTCAAAACACTGAAGTATCTCGATAAAGTCTCAGCCCCACAGTGCAAAGGGCACCCAGGAGAGCTCGAAACACAGACAGTCCCCGCTGCCACAAGGAAGCCCGGCCTTGTTCTTTCTCTGAGCTGACAGAGAGACCTCAGTCCTCCCTGAAATGGTTGAAGCTGAAGGTGCTGGGAGCTGAGTCATGAACCAGCTCCATTACCTGGCATCTACAAACTGCCCTCTGCAGTGAGCAGCAGCTGCTCCAACTCGACCATCAGCTCTGGCAGCAAGGGCTGGGAGGGACAGAGCTCCCTACGAGGCCTGCAGGCTGCACCAGCTTGGCTAAGGAATGGATCCACAGTGCTCCTTCTCACCTCTTAGGCCTCCCTAATCAGGGGTCATTCAAGCTTTTCCTTCTGATACTGGAGTTACTGTGATTTTTCAATTGGTTGGCCTCTGATGTTGTGCTCCTTGTTTTTCTTGTGGGTCAGGACCAATACCAGCAGACTGGTGCTACATTCAGTCAGTGATTTGGACTTCTACCCTGACTTTTTGCTCTTTTTTTCCCCTGTTCCTTCAAGAGTCGCTCAGCCTGGCCTCCTCTGGCACCTTGCAGTAAATTTATCCACCAACTTCAGCAAAAACTGGGACACCCGGCTTGGTGCCACAACTCGCACAAGGTCAGGTTTATTCCCTGCTCTCTGCCCCAGCAGAGGACTCAGTGTCAGAGCCTCTGGAGAAGCGTGGAGGGCAGGGCTCAGGGAGGTTGTGCCAGCGCAGGATTTGAACTAAAGGCACCAGGAAGCACCAACCCTGCTCAGAGCAGCCATCTCACAGCTCTCTAAACCAGTGTAGGCTCTGTCCTTACCAGGCTCCTCGGGCTCCTGGGAACTGTTCCTGCAGCTCTTGGTGTCAGATGTAGCTTCCTCTGCTGCAGTTCTGTTCACAGGCTCCCCTCCTGAAGAATCAGGGGCAACACCAACATTGTCCTGAGCAGAAAAACAGAAAGAAAGGAACCCAAAGATCACTCACTATTCTGCTGGAATCGTATCAGGGATAAAATAACTCTCCTTCTCCACTCCCAAAGGACATGGAGCACAGAGGAGGGAACACTGTCCACATAGTTCACATGACAAGCCTTTTAAACCCAGGATTCAGGGGGCCAAGGTGAAACTGAAGCTCTTACAAAATGACCTTTGAGACAAAACATGAACACAGAGAACCAGAAGACACCACGTGAGGGGACGTGCCCCCACGCTCTGACCCTGCCTTATCCCACAGCTGTGAGAAATCAGCCAGCACAAAGCCAGGGGCTCTCCTTGCTGCCAGCACAGCTGCCAGCCCTGCCCAGGGCTGTGTGCTGCAAACCCACAGGCAAAGCACACATTTCTGCCTGGCAGTCTCAGCACCCCCAGCCAACTGCTCACACAACCCATCACAAGGTGCTGCTTCTCGGAGCCCTCTGCTGCTGCCTCGCGTGTGTCATCCAGGCAAACATTGATGCACCCAGGCTATTTCCAGGATCACATTTGTGATCAGTGGCAAAAAGCTGTATATCATTATGGTAGGGAAAAAACCAACCCAAAAGACAGGAAAAGCCAGACAACCAAGTAGTGTTTCTGTTCCACTGAGGAAGCAAATGGCCACAATGAAGCAAATTACCTTTGGACACAAAGATATTCTCCCTATGACCAGTTTCAGAATATTCATCTCTTCTGCCATAGTCCATCCATCAGAACCCTAAAGATTCTAAAGATGGTTCCGAGCCTGCAATGTTTCCTTTTATTATGGAATAAAATGCTTCTCTAAACTGCTATGTGTGACTTTACAGAAGACAAAAGTCGTCACTTGAGAATAAGGTATTGGTAAATCCAAAAAATCCCATTCTCCCCCTTGAGTCATCATCACAAATGTACTGCAGGCAATGGGTCAGCACATCAACAGAAAGACAGACATTCTTTGGCCAACAGTGTAATAATCTGCAAAGGACAGAGAGCTGCAGCTGCAGCCCAGCCCCAGCCACGGCTCTGGGAGCACCTACACACACGGCAGGGCTCACACAGCAGCAGCAGCTGCAGCCCAGCCCTTGCTTTGCCTTGGCCTTCCCACCCAAAAGAGGCACAGCCCACATCTGCTGCAGCTGCAATAGAGGCACCTCTGGCATGCCCCTCCCTGCACGGGACACTTGGCCTTCAGTGCCACTTCTCCAAACACTCTTGTCCTCTTTCCCAGCAAGTAAAACCTCTTCTTCATTACTTCTTCATCTCCTCTTTTAGAAATCTTTCTTTACCAAGAATAATTCAATAACTAAATAATAATGATATAAGTTCAATTAAAGAAGCCTTTGCTTGTCAACCATGTAACAAGGTTCAAAAGCTCTCAGTCCATCCCCTTTTATCCCCATCCAATGGAATTACCTGCGCAGAGGGAGATCTTTCAGACAGGGACCTCCTGATCTCCCGAATCATTTTCTCTATGGCAAGGCCTAGATCTGCTGGTGGCCATTCCTCCTCCCCAGGTGCGTTCTGTGCTGAGCTGGAGGCCGTCCATGCTGCACAAGCTGCACTGCCGGGTGGAGCACTGGGCCCTGAAGTGCCCAGGGTGGCTGCAAGAATCCAAACACATTGGTCAGCCTCCACAACGTGGCTGTGGGACACAGAGCTCTAGTGCTGCTGTGGATCAAACATCACGGGAAGCACACAGCAAAACCAGGCAAAGAATCTTTTGGCCTCCTAGGTGCCCCTTCCTAGTAGGCTTGACAACTTCTGGCCGAGAATGACAGAGCCTTGAGGCAAACTACTTCAAACGGTCACTTTTCAGGACCTTTTGGAAAAACAAGGTTACAACTCTTTTCGTACCTTGTGCGTCGTAGGCTGGGGGCTGCTGCTCCCTGTGGAGCTGCTGGAAGCTGCTGGGCTGGATGGCGAGCACCTCCCGCTCGGCCGGAGGCAGCTGCTCCCCGCAGAGCTCTTGGAAGCGGCTGCGGGGCCCCTCACGCCCGAGCGGCAGCGGCCGCTCCCCGTGGAGCCCGAGCAAGTAGCAGGGCGGGATGCCGAGCACCTCCCGCTCGGCGGGCAGCGGCCGCTCCCCGTAGAGCTCCTGGAAGCGGCTCGGCCCCTCCCGCCGGGCCGGCAGCGGCCGCTCCCTGTGCAGCAGGTGGAAGCCGCAGGGCGGGCGCCGGGCGAGCAGCGGCCGCTCCCCGGGGTGCTGCTGGAGGCGGCCGGGCCGGGGGCTGCGCAGCTCCCGCCCGTCCGGCAGCAGCCGTTCCCTGTGCAGCAGGAGGAAGCCGCTGGGCGGGCGCCCGGCCGGCAGCGGCGGCCGCTCCCTGGGCAGCGGCGTGAAGCGAGCGCGCCCGTGCCGCCCGTCCGGCAGCGGCCGCGCCCCGGGGAGCTGCTGGGAGCAGCGGGGCGGGCGCCTGCGGCCCTCCCGGCCCGCCGCCGGCCGCTGCCTGTTGGCCGCGCTCCGGCGCTTGATGCGGAGCAGGAGGTCGGGGCGGTCGCGGCGAAAGCAGGGGTTGCTGTAGTGGAGCCAGGCCCCGGCATCGCCCGGTGCAGCCGAGCCGAGCCAGCCCGGCACCTTGCGGAAGCCGTAGCGGTAGAGCTGCCGCACGAAGCTGCGGAACTGCGTGGCCCTGAAGGTGTGCGGGACCGGGGCCGGCCCATGCCCACGGCCCCTGTGGGCGCGGCCCGAGCTGAGCAGCTCCCGCTCCAAGAGGGAGCGGTCGATGAGCAGCCCCTGGGCGCGGCTGTCCCAGCGCACGGAGCGGACGCGGGGGCTGTTCACCAGGCGCCAGAGCTTGGCGGGGAAGGTGCGGGCGCTGAGCCCGGCGGGCAGCAGCAGCTCCGCCATGGCGTCGACTGCCGACTGTGGCCACAACGCCCGCAGCGCAACGGCCGCGGCTGCGCCGGCGGCGCGCGGCCTGAGGGGGGCGCTGCGCTCGGGCCTGCGCGCCCAGTGCCCCCCGGCGCGGGCCGGACTTGGCGGGGACGCGCGCGGCAGAGCCGGAGCTGCTTGGCACAGCACGGCACGGCACAGCACAGCAGGTTATCCCCATGCTGCATGCCGTGCCTGGGTCACCATCGGGGACAGAGAGGAGGGACATTGCTCTGTCTTGGCTGTGGAAAGGATGAAAAAGGGTGATTAGAAAACATTCATTTGGACTCCTTTTCAGCAGACTAGCTGGTTTTATCTCACCATGTCTGCCTGTCTTTGGCAGTGTTGGCACATTTCTTGTGATTCGGAGTCAGCTACAGCAGCAGGAAGGGACAGCAATTTTGTCAGCATTGATATCAAAGCCAAAGTGCTGCCCCATGGATGGATGTTGCTTTCTTCAAGGGATTTCTGGCCTTGAGTTGTAGTGAATTCATACTGGTGTCTTCCCAAACAGCATTGCCTTTTTCTTTCCTCAGGAATCACCTCTTCTTTTTCTTCCCCCTATCTGGGGAGAGCTCCAATGCAAATGCCTCCTGCAGCCAAGTTCTGCCACTGTAGACTGACAAAGGAGATCTTGCAGTGGGGAGAGACTCCCTAGAGCTGCTGTGGAGAGTTGAAGGGGGAAGCTTTGTCCCTTAGTCTTGAAGTCTTGTTTGGGAGCTGCTTGTGCTCTGGAGGACGTACACCAATGATGTTTATCCAAGCCTTGCAGGTTCATTCCTGAGCTTCCTAACACGCCACAGAGACTTTGGGGTTGTCATATTGGCAAACAAATTTCAGTCTGGGCGCTTCTTGAAATGCTTCAGTTATTCTTTTTTGCTTTTCTGCAGAAATGTTGTCATCATCTATTCCTTCAAGAGAATCTTTTCCTACTTTTTGGGGGATTCCTTTTGCTGCCCTCCCAGATCAGGCCAACTCCCAGGGCTCCTTCCCAAAGTGAGGTGCAGCCCATGCCCTCCACTCTCCAGCTGGAATAGAAGGAAGCACAGAGTTTGCTGTTGTGGCAGTGGAGCTTCTCTTTCCTGCCCATTTTCCCTTTGGGACAGGTTGGTGTGTGCTCATTTGATAAAGGCAGGTTTAAACTCTGAAGCAGTTATGTTTCAAACTGCTCCTTTCTCCAGCTCTTCTGTGGGTATCCTTGGACAAAAGGCCTCTTGGTGGGAGCTGCCAGTGGCAGGTTAAGGAAGGAGGTTGATATTTCAGGGTTGTGACTGCTGAAAGCAGCTGGTTTCTGGAGGTGTCCAGAGCTGGGAGTGGCTCATTTCTCACCTGCCTGCAGAAAAGGAAGTTGCTAAGTGGGAATTTCATTTGTGGAGATGGCCACCAGGGGTGTTTGCCAAGAGATGGGCTGGCAGAGAGGCAGGTCTCATGCTAAACTGGCTATATGTTTGTTTTGGTGGTGGGGAGGGTCAGAGATGCAGACACAGACACCAGCTGAAGGAACAATGTAATTTACTGTAATGCAAAAGTGCAAAAAAGAGTCAGGAAAGGATAATCTAAGCAATGCACCTCAGCATTATTACAAAAGGGTGCCTCTGGTAATTCAGGAAGATCCATCACCAGGTACCCCAATGGTTTTCCCTTCATCCAGAGCTGCACATCAGCTGGGGGAAGCTGTCCCAGCCCAGCCCTGCAGAGCCACGGCCGGGAACCGGGAAATCCTGCGGTGCCTCCACCTTTGGTGGCCACGAGGCTCCCGAGAGCGCTGTGAGAGTAGCCCGGCTCTGAGAGTGCTGGACGAGCAATGTGCCAGAGCTTCTGCTGGGGGCACAGCTGGTGTCATTCTCCTCTTGGTTTTTTCCCCAGGCCTGGCAAGGGCTCAAGGAGGAACCAAGGCCAGGTGTGGCCTTGTCCATTTTCCTCATGCAGAAAGGTGAAGATGTGTTTCACCAGTTAATGGATGCAACAATCCTTTAGATAATAACACTTGGTTAAGGAGCAGATAGATAGAACATTGGGTTGGGAAGGTCATCTAGAGAGCAGCTTTGGCTCAGGTCCTGTAGTTGAGGCTTCAGTCAGGGTCTGTTGTTCAGGCCTTAGTCCTTCAGTATTTTGTGGTGCAAATCACACCTGTGCAGAGCTGGAAACAAACAAGTCTGTCTTTAGCACATTTGAGACAGGGAACAGGATTAGCCCTGCAAGGCCAGGCTGGGGCCAAGAGCAGAAAGCCAGCACCCTGCTTTTGCCCACAGGCAGCCCTGCAGAGCAAGCAGCCCCTCCTGCCCAGGGGCTGAGGTGCCCGAAGCTGCCTCCCCGCTGTGCAGCTCTGCAGAGCCCGCGGGGCGCAGGGTCCTGGGCAGCCAGGGCAGCCCGGCTGCCTTGGGGCACAAGGAGTGCCCCAGAGAGAAGCTGCTGCCCTTTGCTTTGGAACTGCTCCTCAGAGTCTTGTCATTAATCCACAGTGTCTGTCGTGTTTTCCTTTCCTCTCCCAAATTTAACACAGCTTTTTGAGAAAACTGACAGATGTAGCTGCTGCTGCTGGTGGTGCTTTTGTCTGCAGGTAAGGGCAGGTGATTTGGACCAAGGACAGAGTCCATTGTTAACACCCCAGCTTTGCCAAGTCAAGAAAACCATTCAGAATTTGGCTACCACTACTGAGCAGTATTCCTACGTTTTGGAAAGCTACCACCTTAAGAAACCCGACAGATTTTCCTCCAGGAGGATACCAGCAGTAGCATGATGCCAATGTTTTCCACCCCTTTTCTGTGTCTTTTAAGAGTTCCGCATTGCCCAGCAGGAATGAAGCGACATGTGATAATGGGATTTGAGAGCTCTCTGTTGTTCATTGCCACATGAGTGTTCATGACAAGCTGGACACCCCACTCGTGGCTCTGTTGAGTTAAATTCATCCCAATTCTGTGCAAACAGCAGCCCTGAGGTGCTGAGAAGAGCAAGCACAGTGGGTGGGTGTGCATGCACACACCCGGGGGCTGACTGCTCTGTGGGCAGATGGTTTTGCACTGTTGTAAATCTTCACTATCCCAAGCTGAAAGACTATTTCAAATATACATCTTAAATGAAAATATATGTCAAAAAATAAAATTGTCCAAAAATACATGTGCATTAAATTTCATGCATATTATATATTATATATTTTGATTAATATAATAATAACATAACATAATATAATATAACATAATATAATATATACATGAGATCATTTTTGAAGCCATTGCTTGTGGGGGATATTAGATGATCTCCTAGTGTTTGTACATTTTTGCTTTCTGCTACTGCTGATCCTAGCAGCAACTCCCTGTGAGTTCTTCCAGGTAACTTCACACAAAGCGATTCCATCATTTCAGTGCCTGTGAGAGCTTGGCACTGAAATGCCAAGTTGATTCTGGCTCTCCAGCCTCCCTCTGGATTTTGGGGCATCTCAGCACTTGTGTCCACGGCCCTTCCTTCATCCCCAGCCTGCAGCAGTCACAGTCGCTGCTGCCTCCCCCTTGCTGCAGCTCATTTGCCAAAGTGCTGCCAAAGGCAGCAGAGCTGGCTCAGGATCCCTGCTGGCTTCTGCTCTCTGGGATGAGCTTCAGGGGCACACTTGGAGCACTTTCCTAAAGAGCTGCCTGTGGGATGAGGGATTTGTCCTCCCCGGGTGGCTCCTGCTTGGATTCTGTGCTCATGGAGCCCCGGAGTTTTCTCAGCAGCCTCTGCAGCGAGTTCTGAGCCAACGTGGGGCTGTGCTGCCAGCCCAAATCTGCGGTTCCCCTGCCCAGCCTGAGTGCAGGTGGGGCATGTGCTGGGCATGGCCAGAGATTTGCATGGCCAGAATCTTCCAGCATTTACATCTGCTCATGGCTTTGGGTAGCACAAATCTACGCTTACTTCAGTTGAAACATTGCATTTATTGCAGATAGTTACACCCGCACTACTAATGTACAAATACACAAACATTAACTTATGTTTAAAAATGAAATTTATTATAAATTACAACACCTGTGTTACCAATACAGAAACACAGAAATATCAATTTATGATTAAAGTCTAATTTATTCTGAGAATTGTGCTATGTAAATATATACAAATATCAACTTCAGTGAAAAAAAAATTACTTTATTGCAACCCTCTGCAACAACTCACTGTACACAAATATTGAAGTTACTGAATTGAAGTTTAGCAATTAAATTTATTACATATTACTACAACAATACAGCCCATATACAAATACAGAAACATCAATATCCCTTTCCAAAGAATCTCAGATCCAGAACTAAATAAATAGAATTTTAGAACTATACAACTCTATACATAATAAATAGAAGTAAATACACATATAGGCATAACAATACAGAGATGTAAACATGCATTACATATTTCATGACATATAACATGACAATATAATACAAATATAACAAACCTGTCTATAAATACACAAATATCAATGGACCAATAAAAAAATCCATACAACCCCAGCAATAGAAATGCACAGCTACAGAGCTGTACAAGTATGTAAACAGATGAATATACACGCATCAATATAACAATATACACACATACTATCCCTATACAAATATCAGTCCGTGTATGTAAATATCCCTATACTTGTAGCTATCCAAATCTAACTACACATCCATAAACAGCGCTAGATCAGGAGGGATTGCAGCCGCCGATGTTCCCAGGCTCTCGCTCGGGCTCCTCCTCCCGAGCAGAGCAGCTCTCCTGGACGGGGACAGCAGATGGGACATCAGGCAAGCAAAGGGAACACTGAGTGAGTGTGGGGACGTTTCCCTTGGCAGCAGCTGCGCTTCCATCAGGGAAGAGGAAATGTCAGAGCCTCCCCAGGGGGGTCAGAAGGAAAAGCAGCCGAGTGGGCTGGGCTGTGGTGAGCTGTTCACTTCTTTCTGGCATCCCAGTTGCTCTGAGGGAACTCCCTCATGTCACGTTATTGAACCACCTCTGCACTTATCAAGACTGTGACCCCCAAATCAATCAGCATTTATGTCTCCAGCTGCTTGCCCCAATGACAGGGAATGACCTCTAACGGTGCTGGGGCACAAAGTTACCTTGCACAGGTCATCTGACAGGGCCTTGTTCTTTCTGTGCTTCCTGTGTTTCTCCTTACCTTCCACTTGGAACTTTTACAGCATTTCTTTTTCTTTCCCCTTGATCAGTGCTGAAATGCGTGTTTCTCTTCCAAGTTGCAGTTTGTTCAGTGATTCTCTCAAGCCTTTTCTCAGAAGCTTTTATCAGGGAATTGAGTGTTAATTTCAGCCATTTTGGTGATTTTCTGTGAGATTTATGCAAGAGTCCTGTTCATTTGGCACCATTTAGGAAGGTACAAAAGAGAAAAAGGATGTTCTGTATGTCAGTTCACTAGTGGAATATTCATGCATAGAGAGAGTGATTAGCTGAATTTTACATCTACTCCTAACCTGAAAGTGCAACAGGTAATTTGGGGAGAAATTAAAGCCTGATTTCTCCTTCTACCAGCCTGTATTTAAATGTAAAGTAAATAGAGCAGGGTGAGAATGTCAGTGTTCAGTTCCTGAAGTGTTTTATTAAGGTGTTCTTAAAGTAATGGAGATAAAATCTGGGTGGGCATTCCTAATTTCCAGACACTAACTGACAATTTCATTGACTCTGAAAACAGCAGAGATGTGCACATCATACCTCATCAATCTGTTTGGGGATGGTTTAGGTTCAGATTCTCTGAGGCTTTAGATTTTTAGATCTCTAGACAATGCTTCCAGGAACCTAAATAGCTTTCAGAAATTAAACTTTTCTCCTTTTTTCCTCAGTCTTTGCACTCATGTGCACCAGAGACCTTCAGTGAATGGATTCCACTCTAATCCATCTCCAAGCTGAATCTCCCAGCTGTGTTCACACTGGTGGTTCGTTCTGCACAGTGCAATTTTAAAATCTTCGTTCCTTATTATCTCTGCCCTTCCTTTTCTGTTTTAGCTTGCAAATGCATGCAGATGTATCAGAAATGATACACCTAATTTCTGATGCATCAGTTCCTGTCTAGCAATTTCATTTTATCCTGTTCTGATGTTATGCTAGCCTTATATGTTTTATTCTAAGTGGGCTCCTGTTTTCTTGCATGTGGAAGTTTTACAATGCAATGCTGTCATTCACCTGCTTTCATGAAACCCTTCATTAACATTAGCACAAGTAACTGTGTGATTCCCTTCTGCTTTGTAGATGATTTGGGAAACTCAAGTCCTGCTCAGCTACAGAAAAACATACATGGTGCTTGGAAATTCCCCTAAGAGCTTAAGTTAATGGTAAACAACTGCAGCTTATTCATTTCACAGAAATTGGGAGAAAAGACATTGCAAATATTGAGGAATTTAGTGCAATATTGATGGGCATCCCTCAGTTATCCAGACAGACTGATGTCACTGGCAAAATTCCCTCTTTTCCAAAGATTTTCATTTGCTTTGCCTGTACTTCCTATGGTTGCAGGTCACATTTCCCCTGGTTTAAGGAAGTATCTTGGCAGATATTCTTGGTGATGTATCTTGCTAATTCTACCCTTGGAGGAATTACTCAGTTCTGCAGTCCTTATTACACACCCTGTTCTAAAAGACTTTTATGCTCTTTTCCCTCTCTCTGTGTTTTCACACTTGTTCAACAAGGTTTTCTTTCTAAGAATATTAAATACAATATCCCAAAGGATTAAAAAATGCTTAGGTATTTTTTCCCTAAGTATCTACTAAAGAAAAATAATAATAATAATAAAAAAAACTGTATGCATGCTGGATGTAAAATACAAACAGAAATAAACTTGAGAATTGTCCCAAAAACCTTAAGACAAACCCCAGGTACTCTATAAAACCCAGAGTATTCATCTATAGTATACAAAAATGGGCATGTTCTAGAAGAGAAAATTTGTGCAACGGTTCCGCACAGAATTCTGTGCTTTCAAGCTTTTTGCCCTTCAGGGGCAGTGCCATTCTCTGAACTGTAATGCTCTGAGCATGTTCTGCTCACCATGGCAGCTTTCTGCTCTGCCCTGGTACAGATCATCCTCCCAGCAAAGGGGGAGTGCAGCCACCACAACTCGCAGCACCTTCTCACACAGCAAGAACCTGAAGGACAGAGATGGCTTTCACCAGCTGCTGTGGGTTCTAACAGTGCCACCTCTCAGCTGCCGAAAGCCTGAATTTCTGTGTTGCACTGTGTTAGTTTATTAAGTCAAATGTTCTGCTATATAGTGGTATTGTTATAAATTGAGCCGACAATTTGCCAAGTAAAATCAATTGAGAATTTATTGATTACAGCGGGCAAAGCAATAAGCAAATCAGTGCTGAACGACAGGGGAGTCTCCGCTCCGCTACTGCCGCACTCTTCTGATTTTTCATGGAGTTCTTATACAGTCCTGCTTCCAGATTGATGTGTAGTACTCTGCGTATTCTTCTTTTGTGTCTAGGTGGTCATAGTCCACCTCCCAGAGGTCTGAAGATGAAGGTTGGTATTTTTCCTTTGTCCGATTCCTGGAATTTTAAGCTGAGTTCCTGGAATCCTAAGTTTACTGAGCAGATAAGCTAATACTGTGTTATCAATCATAGCAAGCCCACCACCCAACAGCTTACTAAGCAGATAAACAAATGTTTGTGAAACCCATTGTCTTTGGTTTCACCTTCCTTATCCTTTTAAGTCTGGAAATTTATTAGGCAACAGTCTTACTGGAATAACTTTGTCAGCTTTGATGAACAAACTTAAAGTTTTAACCCATTACAGGTATGTTCAAGTGCTCCCCGAGTTATTACAGTTAGCTTCTCCCCTATGTCACGCCCTCCTACCCAAGTGTCCCTCGAGGAATCCCCTCCCTCCTCACCAGATTTTTCCCTGTCTGTGAAGACAACCCAGCCCCTTTGCCCCATCCATCAGCCCAAACCCTACCCTTTGTTCCAGAATGTTCCCTGTCCCTCACCCTAAGATCCAATCCCTATGCCAACGCTCTCTCCTCCCCTTGTTCTGATTTGTTGTAGCCCTCAAAACCACACCCCAAGGGTCATTTATTGGTTACTATATGGTGTCCACCCCCTGTTTTGAAAGATTTTAAAAATCCATGCACAGGGGTTTTGGGGGTTCTTTTAACATCTGTTCCCATTGGGAATTCTGAGCTGTAGAACCTTCCCCCTTCCTCTCCTGATGAATTTGCTGCCCTTTACACTGCAGAAGAGCCTCCTTTGCTTCCTTCACTCGGTCCTCCAGGGGTCTCTACTGCTGGCATTTGGCCTAGAGGTTCTGGCTCAGGCAAAACCCCATCCTAGCCAGTTCCCCACTCTTGCCATTGTCCCTGGAGCATCACAGAGCTAGCCAGGGCTGCAGAGGGCAGTGACAGTGACCCATACCCTGGCATGTCACAGCCCCCAGAGCCACACCTGCCAGGCCACAAGGCCCAGCCCTGGTCCCCACTGCAGCCTCAGCAGCTCCTGGGCATCCTCACCCTGAGTGCAAAGGCAGCCTCAGGAGCCCCCAGGGCGCTCTGAATCCAGGCTGCAGACACCCTAAAGCCATCACTGAAAGGGACATGGATGGGGACTGCAGCTGGATCTTCCAGTGCTCACCACTCCTGACTACTCTCTAAGTGAACCCAAACCTCATTGGCAGCATCTTGAGCACATTGACCCTGCTCACCCCTCCTGGAACGTGGTGTTCCCACATCCTACACCAGCGCTTTGCATGGAGTGACCAGTTCCCAGCTGCTCTGCTACCCTGGCCTTACTTTCTGTTTGCCGGCAATGAACTTAACGGATACACTCCTGAGAAACCTAGCACAACATTTGCTTCTCAGGAGCTCTTTGGCAAAAAAACTCCACTAATCCCTAGTTTTTGCACAGAGAAGGAGGTCCTGACAAAGCATAAGGCAGAGGCAGGGCTCTGGCATATGAATTCCTGAGCCGTAGGATTCCACCCATTGTTGTTCCCAGCTACTTTGCTGATATTTTACAGCCAGTTCTGGACAGGGGCTGCTGCTGACAGGGTAGGAGAATTTGGAGAAAAAAAGGTGCAGGAGGCAACAAAGAAAAACCAAGGGGAAAACTCTTAGAAATACAGAGCACAACAGAAGTCCTTGGAGATGGTTCAACAGAAAATGCCAGCAGCAGTGAGCAGAGCCCGAGGTTGCTCACTGCTGTGAGAGTCTGTCCTAATTTTCCCTCATCTGCCTCACAATCGTCCTTGGGAGACCACTGAAGAGAAGACCCCCCCTGTCTAGAATATCTGGCTCTGAAGGAGAAAAGTCACACGCCACGGGCCCTGAGACCTGAAAGCTCAGTGTTGAGCTATTATTTTCACAGGAGTGTTTGCTGTAGACTAAGAAGTGGGCACCATGCCCCGTTTGCAACAATAGCAGCTTTGGAAGCTGTCCCACCTCTTGGCCTGGCTGGACTTCTCCTGAGTTTCAGGTGGTCTCCCACAGAAGACCCTCACCTGTTTTACAACCACTGTGACAGACAGACTGAGATGTAAGAAGATTCTCCATCAAGGACTGAGACATGAAACTCCTAAAAGGCCCCTCTGCTCCTTCCAAGGACTGGGACTGAAACCCCCAGCCCAGGGGAGGTGTGTGGGGGAGGCAAGCTGACCGAAGAGAGATGTTTGCCTGCAGATTGTGACCACTGGAGCAAGAAAACAATGGCTCTCGCCTACTGCTGTAAACATAGACTACCTGTTACATCTATCAAGCTCATTTACTGCTGAGAACATGGACTACCTGTTATCTGTTTCCCCCCCCTCGCAATTTTCAGTAATAAAAACCTCTGAGTTAGCTAGAGCCTTTGAGATCTCCCCAGCGTAGCAGGCGGACCCTCCGCTGGACTGCACCAAAGGACTTCATCTCTGTGTTGGTAGCTATATCCCCCCCCCCCCTTCTCTCTTTTTTTCTCTCCCTTAATCCCTCTATCGCATTTTTGCTGTGGTTATTTCAATAAAACTGCATTTGTTTTGATTATCACTGCAAACCCCCTTGTGCCGTGTTGGTGTTTTTCACTCTGAGATCATTCCTACGAACCATCAGGTCATCTGTCCACGAGGACGGACCCTGACATTAAATTGGCGTCACGGACAGGATTCCAGTAGACAGAGGGATTTGCTGGCAAATCCCATGCTAAATTGAGTGCTCTGTCTCCAAAATTGGCACAAAAGATCTCTCAGTGCAAAACAGGGTAACTGTTACTGTCACTACTGTTGCTGACTCTGATATCGGCACTGACACCGACACTGATACTTCTCCTGATCCTGATATTGATGCTGTTACTAATATTGATATTGATGTTGATATTGATACTGTTGTATTTGAGTTAATCTGAACCTGTTACTGTTGTATTTGAGCTGAATTTGAAACTGTTAACTGTTTTTACTGTTGTATTTTTGTGTACCTGGACTGTCTAAAAAGGAAGGGACAGACCTGAAGAAATTAAGCTGTGCCTTTTAGACAGATATTGTCCCTTCACCTACACAGGGGAGTGAGGGGCGGCCCAGCGAAGGCTGAGTGGCTTTTTCCCTGTTCTAGGTGTTGGCCCCCTCACAAAGAAAACATGTGTGTGTCTGTGTTCGTGTGAGTGTGTATCTGTACTGTCTGGGAAGGAAGAGACAAATTTGAAGCAACCTCACAGAGCCTCCCAGACTGATTCTGTCTCTTCAACTACCCAGGGAAGCAAGGGGACAGTGGAAAGGCTGTGTGATTTGTGTAACTTAAGTTAACTCCCTGGTGTAGCTTTGGTCCCCTCACAAAATGACTACAAACTTCAGTGCAAAAGGTAAAGCTGAATTTTATGCTCTGCTTGCTAAATACAATGCCACACCTTCTCCGGGGGGAGAAGAATGGGCAAGCTGCAATTGGTTTAACTTAGAAAATGTTATTGATAGAATATCTTCTATGCAACATGAATCAAAATTCAAACTGGGCACAAATAAAACCATCCTCTGCTCAGTCTTGGGCGCCTGCCTAACAGCAGCCATAGAAACTCGCTTTAAGCGAAAAAGTGAGGAAAATGCTATCATAGACTCCCTCCAAAACCTAGTTGAAGTTTTGCAAAAACTATTGGATGAAGAAAGAAGTGTAAATAACTTATTACGGGCTGCCCTGAGAGAGGAACATTTTAAAAATTCACAGAACACTGATTCCTCAAAAGAAACAGAAGAGAAAGAAACTCCTCGCATAATCAAAATTGCCCTCAAAAAGAATTAGCCCTGATGGAAAACTGCGGGAAACACTGCTGTAGCAACATAAAACCTCTAAGTAAAACAGAATGCAACTATATCAATAATGAAGATCTTAACCCGCACATAATCACTAAAGAAATCCCATACACTGCTACTGAATTAACAAAACCTGCAAAGCAGTACGGGCTTCTCCCTCAAAAATCTGAAACAGAACACATTTGCCAAGTGTCTCTCGCTGGGGGAGATCAGATTCTTTTGTCAGAACAAGAAGCCGGTGGGTGCTGGGGACATGGGGTGTTCCTAACAACAGCAGACAGACGCATCCCATGGTCCCTAACTCAGCACACTGCTCATTGGGCAGGCGGCCTTAACCCCTTGGAAAAAGGAGACCCTTTGGTCGGTACCCCCAACCAACTCCTGGAAAACATTCGCAAAGCTGGCTGCCTGCAAACAATCCATGAAAAGAAATTAATTCCTGGTTTTGAATCTCCGATCCTATCACCTGTAAAGCCTGAAATTATGACCTCTTTAACTCAAGGGCTTCCAGAAACACTTAAACCTACAGCAATTCTCCTCCAGAAAACCATAGTAGCTGTGTCTCCTATAGAAAGACCAGAGAAACTTCTTAGTAACCAGAATGACCCTTTTGTTCCCCTTTATGACTTGGTGAGAAAAAGAATAGAATGGGATTGGACTTCTTCTCAGAAGGAAACATTGCAACTGCTGATTCTTGAAGTGACAGCTCATCAGACACTGGACCCTGTCCATCCTACAGACCCCTTTCAGGTGGAGTGGGGATTTGCCTCCTCACAGCTTTCAGTTCACATTTGGTAGTGGGGTCCTGAGGGTCTTACAAAGCCTGTTGGTTTTTATTCCTGTGCTTCCAAAGATGCTGAGAAAAGGTACACTACCTGGGAAGGGGGATTGTTTGTGGTTGGCTTGGCTGTCAGGGAGGTGGAGGAGAACTGGGCAATCCAATAAACTGGGAGCTTGGGTAGCAGCCAAAATAAACCTGCCTCTGTGACTAAAGCAACCTCTCCTCTCTCCCCTGCTTCTGCTAACAGAGAGGAACAAGACAATGCCCAGGTTGGGGAACTGTTAACTGTTTGGAGCATTTTCCAAAGTGAGGGACAGAATTGCTTTCTTGTCTGTATTAACACCAAGTCCTATGCTATGTTTATATTTGAGTTGCTCCAGGCTGATGCTCTTAAAAGAGCTACAGGAGATAATACTGTTAAAGCAATGCAAGGATGGTTTGGAATTTTCCTAAAACCACAGGAAATTCAATCTGATAATGTTTCTCACTCTACTGTCAAAGGTGTGCAGGATTGGGCAGAAGGAGAAGAGATTGAATGGACTCCTCACACCTCTTACTATAGATGGGGGGGTAAATGAGTGTTCCAAAATAATTGCTTTTTGCCCATCAGCTCCAAGCATAATTCCTTCACTACAGAGACCAGAGGATTTCAAGAACCCAGGACCTTACCCTGGACAACCTGTTTTTGGTGGACCCCCTGCTGCTGTAGGGGAAGTACCACTGCTGTTCAAAAACTCTCTGACAATTCCATGGTTCTAACTTTTTTCTGCCTCTTTGTGGCAGAGTCTGTTGTGTTTACTTTTTCAGAAGAACTCCGAGGGACATGAAGATCTGATAAACCATGATAACACTAGTGATGGACAACAGAAATAATGTTTTCCCTTTCCTTTATGGTAACACCAGGTGATGATATTATACATACCATGTAAATTACTTGAACTTGAATAAATTGGCTGTCACAATTAGAGATTTGATCAAATTACAGCAACCACTGCAGTCATTCTTATTGGCTTTTGTGAACACACCAGTGGCTGCTATCAAACATAATACCAAATTGGGAGAAGGTAAATGTAAATGATCACAAATTGATAATTGATGCACTCGGTGCTATACAAAACAATGTTTCTTTGGCTCTCAGCTTTATCCAGACACAATTGTAGATGCAGTCAGTTTCTGCTTCAATTATAAGAGAAGGTGAAAAAGGCACTTTTCCCACTGAAATTTGAAAAATAATTTGGGACAGTGCCACTGACTTTGAAAGAGAATTCCAATCCTGATGGAACCTGGTGAATTTTGACCTGTGACCTCATTTTAAACACAGACACAGCTTTTGTGTTAACCATACACAATGCCTCAGTGCATTTGATTTTCCCTGTTATAGTATTAGAACTGAATTAGGATGGAGCCATTCTCTATCTTTCTGAACATAGAGAATGGGCCTGTCAAATTGGTAAGAATTGGCAAACTGTTAATTTGGAATCTTGTATTACCTGAGAACAACAAGGGCTCATCTGTAAAAGCGATGCAATCATAGTTCAAGACATTTGTTTAGACACAGAGCAAAATATCTGTCATTTTGAGATCTGTCCTAACAAAACTTCTGAAACAGTTCTTATATACATAGGCAGTAGATGTGCATGTTTTAGAATTATTTGTAATTTTGTGCTCATATAAAATGTTGTAGTAGATACTAAAAATCACTCAAATTTCTGTGCTTGTAACTTTACTAATATTGTAGGATGTGATTTTTTTTTTTCTTTTGAAGCTCCAGTCACTTCTCACTACCTATTGCAATCTAACTACACACTGATTCACATACTGATGCCTACTCCTATTGAGATGAATCTTACTTTGGTAAGGCAACTGCTGCTCCATCAGAACTTGGTTGAAATCCTGGAGAAGATCAAGGAAAGCAGACAGGGGACCCTGGTGACTGTTCATCATAACGTGAGACAGACACACCATGTCACGGAAAGAGTGGACAAAGATGCTGAGCACAGGTGGTGTGATGCTCTTTTGGGCAGTCTCCTACTGCTACAAGTGTCTTGAACAGTGTGTGTCATCTCATTGTTATCCTTTTGATTGTAATTCTGTTTGATGTTATTTTATCAGCAATCCTAGTCATTATGAATTAGAAGATGGTGAAACAGCTGACAAGATTGACGTCTATAGTTAAAGCACACAACTTGGCTGATGTCCCCTGCACTGTGGAAATTCCCAAGACAGTTGACACAAAGCAATTATGAATCAAGCATATGTGTTTTAGAGTAATCCTGAGTACCCTTTTATGATTTTGTGAAAATTACTTTTGTTTTCTAGTGAATTGTTTTAGAAAATTATTTTAAAGTTAATGCTTATATTATGATTTGCTTATTGCTTTTGCTTTTGATTATTTGTGATTTGTTTTAACAATTTTTTGGAATTCTTATACAAATAATATTGTTTTAATTAATCAACCATTTGTGAAAATTTTTATGGTAATCAATATTAATTATGTTTGTTTATTGTCTCCCTTTTCCCCCTTCCTTTTCCTATCATTTCTTTTCCTCCTTTCTCTTTTCTCTCTTTCTGTCATACTGTCTCTACTTTTCCGGGTATACTACCAACGTACGGCAAGACTGATCAGCAACACCCCAGAGCCCTGCTGATGGAGATCCCTTCAAGACAATCGTGAGTCACAGGGTTGTGTGAGAGTCTGTCAGAATTTTCCCTCATCTGCCTCACGATCATCCTAGGAGACCACTGAAGAGAAGACACCCCCCCCCCCCCCCCATCTAGAATCTGGCTCTGAAGGAGAAAAGTCACATGCCACGGGCCCTGAGACCTGAAAGCTCAGTGTTGAGCTATTGTTTTCACAGGAGTGTTTGCTGTAGACTAAGAAGTGGGCACCATGCCCCGTTTGCAACAATAGCAGCTTTGGAAGCTGTCCCACCTCTCGGCCTGGCTGGACTTCTCCTGAGTTTCAGGTGGTCTCTCACAGAAGACCCTCACCTGTTTTACAACCACCGTGACAGACAGACTGAGATGCGAGAAGCTTCTCCACCAAGGACTGAGACATGAAACTCCTAAAAAGGCCCCTCTGCTCCTTCCAAGGACTGGGACTGAAACCCCCAGCCCGGGGGAGGTGTGTGGGGGAGGCAAGCTGACCGAAGAGAGATGTTTGCCTGCAGATTGTGACCACTGGAGCAAGAAAACAATGGCTCTCATTTACTGCTGAGAACATGGACTACCTGTTACATCTGTTCCCTATTGTATCTGTTTCCCCCCCACGCAATTTTCAGTAATAAAAATCTCTGAGTTAGCTACAGCCTTTGAGATCTCCCCAGCGTAGCAGGCGGATCCTCGACTGGACTGGACCGAAGGACTTTGCGTTGGTAGCTATATCCCCTCTCCCTCTCTCTCTCTCTCTCTCTCTCTCTTTCTCTATCTTTTTCTCTCCCTTAATCCCTCTATGGAATTTTTGCTGTGGTTATTTCAGTAAAGCTGCATTTGATTTGATTATCACTGCAAACCCCCTTGTACCGTGTTGGTTTTTTGCACTCTGAGATCATTCCTACGAACAATCAGGTCATCTGTTCCCTAAGACGGATCCTGACAGGGTCTCAGGGATGAGGGGACATTAGGAATGGGGGCCCCATGGTTGGGTTCCCTGGGGAATGAGGGTGTCAGGGATGGGCAGTGGCTGGATGGGAACAGGGGTCTCAGCTCCTTCCCTGGGTGCCTCAGATTCTGGGGTGACCCAGGGCCCAGAGCTGCCCCCCCTTGGGGTGCTCATTTCCTTGGCAGGCATCACATGAAGGTCCTGGGTAGCTCTGCTTCCGTGCCCTCTCTTGCCCTGGATTTTAACTTTTTATTTCTCTTTTTTCCTTTTTTTCCTCACTTTTGTGCCAGGTCCCCTCACCCCCAGTTTCTGGCTCAGCAATCCCGGGGAGCACCTGTGCAGGGACCGGACTGGGGGGACTGAGGGAAGGGGAAAAACAGGGAGCAGGAGGTGCAGGGAAGGGTGAGGAGGCTGTGGGGGATGGAGATGTTGGGCTGTGCACCCTCAACAATTTCACTCAAAGGGAGCCCAATTGTTGTTGTCTTTGCAGTAGTTCTTGGGCTCTCTCAGTCTCTTTGGGACACAGAAAAAAGGATCAATTGCTGCATTTCTGGACAGGTTCCCTCTCAGCTGCCCCTGCAGGGGCAGTTTCCTTCCAGCCCTGCTCTGAAAACCATCAAAAGCCCTCACATTGCCACTACTTGAGCTCTCTTCGGCTTTTGTGCTTCTTGCAGGGCTGAGAAAACCACAGCCAGGCCTTATTCCACCCACAGAATTCTCACCTCTGCAGCAGCTCTAAAGCTGCCAGAATCAAAGCCAAGGGGGCAGGGGGGACTCTCAGGTCCTGGCTGCCACCTGGGACTGGCCAGAGCAGGGCTGGGCAATGGCCATCCCTGTGCAGTGGGGCTGGGCCATGGCTGGGCCCCACCCTTGCATAGACAGGGCTCCCCAGGATGTGCCACCCCTGGGACAGGCACCCGGCCGGGAATGTGCAGGGACATTTCTGGAGCTGCCACCCTGGGACAGGACCCCCCCCCATGCCAGGATGTGTCACCCCCCTGGGACAGGATCGTCCCAGGACAGGAGCCCCTGGATGTGCCTCCCCAGGAGAGAATCCCCTCATTTGCAACCTTTGCCACTCAGCACAAACGACCTCTTCCTTCTTGTCCAGGAAAAAGAAAGTGAAACGGTTGAGGGGGCGAAGCTGAACACCTCCATCACCCACAGCCTCCCCACCATTCCCTGCACCCCCCAATCCCCATTTTCCTTCTCTTCTGGGTGCCCCCAACCCCTTCCCTGCTCAAGTGCTTCCCAGGATTGCTGAGCCAGGAACTGGTATTGGGGCTACATGGCACAAAATTGAAGAAAATAAGGAAAAAAGAGAAATAAAGAGAGTAAAAAAGTCCAGGGCAGGGGAGGACACAGAAGCAGAGCTACCGAGGACCTCCATGTGATGCCTACCCAGGAAATGAGCAACCCGGGGGGGGCAGTGCTGGACCCTGGGTCACCCCAAAATCTGAGGCATCCAGGGAAGGAGCTGTAACCCCTGGGCCCCCCCAGCTGCTGCCCATCCCTGGCTTTTCCATTCCCATGGGACTCCAACCATGGGACCCTATTTCATTATGTCCTCCCTTCTCTGGGACTCCTAACCCTTCACTGCAATTTCTCAGGACTTCCATTCCCAAGGAATCCCATCCCAGTAATTCCAGAGCCATGGACCCCCCACTCGCTTGGTGACCTTGATTTCCCCAGGGCTCCCATTCTCACAGGCCCCCCCTTACCCCAAGCACCCCCATCCTTGGCCACAATCCCATGATCAGAAATCCCTGGAGGCCAAGTTGTTCATAGACCCTCATCTCCATGTCTGAGTCTACCTAACCCTTGGCACCCCCATTCCGATGAGACCCCATCCCTGGGCACCCCAATCCCCTGGACATCCATCCCTGGCTCCCTACACCACCTCAGCCTCCAAATTCTGGCAACACCATGTCCCCACCATGTCCCACCATCACCCCCATGTCTCACAAGGTCCCCACCCTGCCCCCATCCTGTCCCCACCCTGCCCCCACCAAAGGCCACCTACACTTGGGGACAGACGTGACCTCGCTTCCTTCCCCTTCATCCGAAGAGCCGCCAGCCAGGGGAGCGGTGGCCACAGCAGCGAGTGACAGCCAGTGCACATGGCTGGGGACACCGGGATGGCCGGGAAGGTGGCGCTGCTCCTGTGGGGTGAGTGCCCCGGGCACGGGCCTGACACCCTGGGGATGGGTGCCGGTGAGGCAGAGACTGGTGGGGGGGTGGCACAGGGGGGCTGTGGCATCCACTGAAGTCCCCAATGCCAGGAGAGTCAATGCATGAAGTGACCAAGGTCGTGGGGTGGCTGTGGGGACAGGAGAGGGGGTTAAGGAACATAGGGACAATAACAGGGGGATGGAATTTGGGAGGCATCATGGGACTGGTGAAGTTGTGGGGATATGAACAGGGTGCCAGGGGAACCAGGACAGAAATTAGGGGAAAAGTACCGTGCAGATGGGCCCTGGGTACAGAGATCATGGGACTGGTGGGGGTGACCTCTGCCGGCACAGGATGGTCCTGCATCCCCAATCCCACGGTGTCCACGGTGTCCCTGTGTCCTGCCTCAGCCTGAGGTTGCCTTAGAGCCCCATTTCCTGAGAGGTCTGTGCCACTCTGGTGTCCCCAAAGGAGAAATCGGGGGATGATGCCAAAACCCAAGCTCAGGATGCTGCTGTACCTACAGAGCCACTCCCACTGAGCCCTGTCCCTTTTCCCTTCCAGCCCAGACCCTCGGCTTCGCTGGTGAGTCCTCAGGGGATGCCATGGCCCAAGCCTGCTGTCCCCAGCCCCATGTTGGCCCTGGCAGGCTGGTGTCCACTGTCACCTGCAGGCACCCAGACCACCTGGATCGTCGTGGAGCCCCCTTGGATGCCAGCGGTGCTGTGTGACCGAGTAACACGTACCTGCCAGGGCTCGGAGACCACCAGTGCCACCACCTGGTACAAGGATGGGCGGCGCTGGGGGCAGTAGGGACTTGACTGCCTCACTGTCACCGAGAATGGCACCTACGAGTGTAATAGAACCGGCACTGGGCTCAGCTTCCCCATGAGAGTCTTAGATGGTAAGAGGGGTTGAGTGTCCCCAGCCTGGCACCTGCGGGGACCTCAAGGGCTCTGGGTGGGCTGCACTCCATGGGTCACCTCCTACGTGACCAGAGCCCATCCCCTGCATATGGGGACATCCCAAAGCATGCCAGTGTGGAGGGGCCCCTGTATTGGAACTGGGGACCCCCAGTATGCTGGCTGTGACCCACTAGGGGGGTCCCTATTGGGTGGTGCCTTCAGGACCCTCCAAGCCCTCCTGATGCTACAGGACCCACTTGTTCCCCAGACTGGTTGGTGCTGCAGGTGCTGGCACGGCCGCTGCTGGACGGGGACACGGTGACACTGCGCTGCCGGGACTGGCAGAACAACCTGGTCACAGGGGTGTCCTTCTACCATGAGGAGAAGCAGCTGGTGGAGCTCCGAAATGGGACAGAGCTGACCGTGTTCCCTCTCCAGCTGCACCACAGTGGGCGCTACCGCTGCAGGGGCTGGCTCAAAGACAGGGAGTGGGTGGTGTCTGCACCGGTGACAGTGACAGTGCATGGTAAGAACCCCACAGCTTCCACCCCAACAGCCCCACAGCCCCTCCCCAAGGACTTGGGGTCACTGTCCCCACTGCCTCCAATCTCCTGCCCTGAGCTCCTCCCAGTGCAGGTGCTGGAGGGTCCCCCTGAGCCATCCTTCACCTCCCCCTGACTCTCAGCTGCCTCAGCACCCCCAGCCCCCTGCAGCCCCGAGCCCCCCTCCTGCACGTGTTCTACCGGGACGGGCAGGTGGTGTGGGGCCCTCAGGGGTCCCTGCAGCTGCTGGTGCCGGCCAAGGGGGTCTCCCAGTCAGGGAATTACAGCTGCCAGATATGCTCCGAGGGTGGGGCCGTGCAGAAGAGCAGCGACCAGTTCTGCGTCACAGTTCACAGTGAGTGTGGGGATGGGCACAGAGAGCCCCACATCCTCCTAGGGTCCCCTGCCTTGGCACCTCCATGTCCCCCAGAGACCTTTCTTGCGTCTTTCCGCCACTCCCCTTGTCTCCTCACACATCCATGGCGTAACCTTGTCCCCAATATCCCCCATCACACTCATCCCCTCCTGTCCCTATCCCCCCACACCGGCTGCCAGCCCCTCCCTGTGGTCTCAGCCCTCTCTGTGTCCCCACAGTGCCTGTGGCCAATGCTACCATCACCCCCGGTCCCCTGGCACACCAGGTGCATGCAGGTGACCCCGTGACCCTGTGCTGCTCAGTGCAGGTGGGCTCAGCCCCTGTCACCTTTACCTGGCTGCACAATGGGCAAGAGGTGGCCCAGGGTCCCCACCTGGAGCTCAGGGACATCGATGTGGGACATTCGGGCACCTACCAGTGTGTGGCCGCCAACCAGCTGGGACAGGACGGGCACCTCGTGTACCAGGCACTCAGCCCTGAGCTGGCACTGATGGTGACAACATGGGGACACAGGGACACAGGTGCGGTCACACAGGGTTACTGGGGTGTTCAGGACCCCCGGGGTTCAGAGTGATCCTGGTGTGTCCCCGCTGTCCCCAGCCATGGCTGTGAATGTTGGCAGGACCCTCCTGTTTCTGCTCCTTCTCCTGGTTGTCATCGGGGGCTGTCACTGCTGGCACCACCATGGTGGGTGACAATGCAGGGGGGATTGGGGTCCTGGAGTGAGGGGGAGCCCCCAGAGTGGGGGAAGAGATTGGAAGCACCGCGGTCGCCTGAGCTGCGGGACACTGAGCCTGCAGTGACCTCATCTGGGGTTCCTGAGGGATTTGGAGGGAATTTTTAGAGTCTTAGTTGTGCTCTAGGGCCATCCCCGGATGGGCTTTGGGAACATTGTGGAGGCATTGGGAGTTCCTGGAGGGTTTGGAGAGCTGCTAGAGGGCTGTGCCAGGATTTTGGAGGATCTTTTTGGGTCCTGTGGGAGTTTGGGGGTCCCCCTTTCTGCCATGCTTGGGATTCTGGGGGCTCAGAGGGTTGGAGACACCAGGGGGACTGGGGGCACTGCGGTGTTGCAGAAGTTCCAGGAGGTACAGGGGTGATCAGAGTGTCCTGGGGGAATCAGGGGTCCATTGGAATTTGGGGCTGAAGTGGGGATATGGGGATCCCGTGGGTGGTTGGAGATGCCAAGGTCCCAGGAAGGATCAGGGGTCCCGGTGTCCCCACGGTCACCCCCTCTCCTTTTCCTTGCAGCTGCCAGAAAGCTCCAGGGCAGGTGAGTGGGGGGCTCTGGCTGAGTATCCCCTCTCCCCCTCCCCAGACATGACCCAAACCCCCCCAGTCCCCACAGGATCCCCTGGGAGGAAGGGGCAGTGCTGAACCCCCCACATCGTGGGCACCGAATGGGCAGATAGTGTGTACAGAGGGTGACAGTGACACATCACCCGCGGGTGTCACCCCCACCCAGATCCCCACAACCAGTGTCACTCTCAGGGCCCCCATGGCTCTCCCCCAGCCCTGCCCCACCTCGGGATGCACAAGTGACCAATGCGGAGCTGTTGGGACCCAACGGGGGACAGCGGGACCCCTGTGACTACGATGACGTACTGTGACACTGGGGGCACTGGGGGTCCCTACCTCAGGGCACCCACCATTTGTGCCCCCAAGCTCCCATGGATGCTCACCGTGTCTGTGGGGTGGCCACGAGTGGGAGTCCCATGTGGGGCTGCCCAGAGCTCCCCGTTCCAGTGCTCTCAGTGCTCCCAGTACCCCCAGGGGCTCCCCATTCCCTTCCCCAGAGCCAGGAGGCACAGGACCCTTGTCCCTCTTATTGGACCCAAAATACAGCTCTTTGATTAAACTGGGAGAAACGGTTTTTGTTTTTCCAGCTCTGTCAATTCAGCTTGGGAAGGAGCCAGGTCCCTGTCAGGTAAAGGAGCAGATTGTTGTTGTTTTCTTTCCAGTAGACCTGGGGCTCTCTCAGTACCCTGGGGACAGGGACAAATTGATAAATTGCTGCATTTCCGGTCTGGTTCCCTCCCAGCTGCCCCTGCAGGGCAGATTTCTAGCCAGCGCTGCTCTGAAAACCATCAAAGGCCTTCACAGACTCACTGCTTGGGTCACTCTGGCTTTTGTGCTTCTTGCAGGGCTGAGAAAACCACAAGAAGAACAAAACCCAATAACTTTTTCCCCCATAGAATTCTCACCTCTGCAGCAGCTCTAAAGCTGCCAGAATCAAAGCCAAAGGGGCAGGGGGGACCCTCAGGTCCTGGCTGCCACCTGGGGCTGGCCAGAGCAGGGCTGGGCAATGGCCATCCCTGTGCAGTGGGGCTGGCCCATGGCTGGGCCCCACCCTAGCATTGACAGGGGTCCACAGGATGTGCCACCCCCTGGACTGGTTTCCTCCAGGTCACCCCCAGAACAAGATCCTCCCTGGACAAGACACCCCTGGATGTGCCTCCCCAGGACAGAACCCCCTCCTTTCCCATCTGACTCTCAGCAATAATGGCCTCTTCCTGCTTATCCAGGAACAGGAAAATGAAAGTGTTGAGGGAGCACATGCAGACATTGCCCAAAGCCTCCCCACCCTTCCCTGCACCCCTCACACCCTATTTTTCCCCTCCCCTGTGTCCCCCCAACCTGTTCCCTACTCAGGTGCTCCCCAGGATTGCTGAGCCAGGAACTGGGGGTGAGGCGACCTGGCACAAAAGTGAAGAAAATAAGGGAAATAGAGAAATAAAGAGAGGGAAAATTCAAGAGCAGGGGAGGGACAGAGTTAGAGCTATCCAGAACCCCCATGTGATGCTTGCCCAGAACACAAGCAACACAGGGGGGCAATGCTGGGCCCTGGGTCACCCCAAAACCTGAGGCACCCAGGGAAGGGCTGTGACCCTCATGCCCCTCCAGCCACTGCCCATCCCTGGCACCCCCATTCCCCTGGGAACTCAACCATGGGACCCCATTTCTTTCAGTTGCCCCTTCCCTGGAGCCCCCATCCCTGGACTGCAATTCCCATAGCATCTCCAACCCCAAGGAACCCCATCCTGGCTAATTCCAGTCCTTGGGACCTCCCTTCCCTTAGGGACATTGATTCTCCCAGGGCCCCCATTCTCACAGAGCCCTCCTTTCCCCTGACACCCTTATTCCTTGGCCACCACCCCATGATCACAAATCCCTGGAGGCCAAGTTGTTCTTACACCCTCATTCCTGAGTCTGAGAACCCAACACTTGGGGCCCCAATTTCCATGGGATCCCATCCTGGTAATTCCAGATCCAGGGACACCCCTTCCCTTGGGGACATTGATTCCCTCAAGACCCCCATTCTCACAGGGCCCCCTTTAACCCTGGCACCCCCACCCTTGGCCACAATCCCATGATCAGAAATCCCTGGAGGCCATGTTGTTCATAGATTCTCATCCCCATGTCTGAGTCTACCTAACCCTTGGGACCCCCATTCCCATGAGACTCCATCCCTGGGCACCCCAATCCCCTGGATACCTATCCCTGACTCCCTACACCACCTCAGCCTCCAAATTCTGGCAACACCATGTCCCCACCATGTCCCACCATCACCCCTGTTATGAACAAAAAATTCTGTTGATTTGTTTCTGTGAGAAAAAGATTACCACTACTGCTGGGGTACTGCTTGTGTTATGGTAATTACGGGTCGTTGTTGTTAATAGTTGTTTTTGTATCAATAAAAGCCCTGGCTGGCCCTTCTCTGAGACAGTGAAGGGTGGGGACCTCCCCGAACAGTGAGGAGAAGAGATTTTGGAGGGGAGGGATATGCAAAATACTCCAAGGACCAGCATGCTGTGTGGGACCTCTATTCCAAATGCACGGAGAAACCCCAAAAACAACAAGCCACCTAAGAGTTGAGAGACTGGAGTGATGTCTGGACGTGAGGACCTGAGTGCTGAGCCTGTAGAGATGCGGAACACCTTTGGAGTCCCTCTCACCCTGACCAAGTGAGTCGTCCCCAGTGCCAAGAGCGGGCGGGAAGGGGCCGGGAAAAGTAACATTGGATGGGATCACCACGCCCTAAAAGGCTCCCACGAGGACCTGATCCCCAGCTCTGCTCCTAGTGGACAAAGCTGCGCATATCCTCCTCCTTTGGGTTTCCCTGGGAGACACGACGGGACCGTTGAGCTGCCCAATCCTGAGCTGATCACTTTTAACAAAGGCATTAAAAAGGTGAAGAAGTCTCCTTGCCCTCTTTATTTCAGCTGGGGCACTCCTCCGGAATAGCCACGCTGAGGGAGTACATCAGGACTGGCCATCTTAGACCTCCAGGACAGCTGGCTACCAGGACCAGAGGGATCAGCTCAGGAGCAGTGACTCAGAGGAGCACCGGACTGGTGAGAAATCCGGTGGTGGGAGTGGGAGATGTGCGCATGTGTGTGTGAGTGAGACGAGGGCTGGCAGCCGGACCTTCGGAGCGAGAGCGGAACTCTTAGTACCGCGTTTTTGGTCTTTCGCGAGAAAGCTGGCTGGAAACAGGGGGAAGTGCTTGGAATTAGCGTGAGTGAGTCGCCTCCTAAGGGGGAAAAAAAAGGGGCCCCTCCCCACCGGGCATGCGGAGGGAATAGTTGTATGAGTGGCACACACCCAAAGTAAGTTCTGACAGAGGGAAGTCAGGCAGATTTGTAAGTCCCGAGAAGGATTGGGGTAGCTCACAAGCCCTGCAGGCAAAGTAATTCCTGACAAAGGAGTCAGGCACAAACCCCAGCGAAGGAGGCTGCGGTTTGCTTTTAAGTCCTGATATGGTGGAGCCTAAGAATTGGCAGGTTAGGCAAACTAAAAATCAGGCAGTTGTTTTTCCTGACTGAGGAAGTCAGGCACAACCCGGATTCTTAGGCCGAGGTTTTGTGTGTTCAAGTCCCGATAGATGTAAGACCTGACAATGGGAAAGTTGGGCAATCAAGAGATCGGGCAGTTGTTTCAGTATAAAGTCCTGAGCATCAGGCAGAAATGTGAAGTTCGATGGAGGAGGCTGAAGCTCCTCAAACAAGGTTTTCTTGAAGTTACCGGTCAGTAGAGGCAGCCTTGGGACTTTTTACTGTTGAGACCTGTGAAATGGGAGGGTGTAATAGTAAAAAGACAGGCAAGAGACTGAGGAATGTACATCCCAATAGTCCCTTAGGAGAACTGTTAGAGAAATGGGATTCCATAGAGGCCACGGAGGGATTAGATAAAGTGAAAATAATCCACTACTGTGTAGAAGTCTGGCCAGAATTAGAGGCGCAAGGAGGATGGCCTTGGTGTGGGACAAAGGATAAGTGGATGTGCCAACAACTAAATAATTATCTGACAGCTTGAGGCGATACTGATCCTGAGCAATTACTGTATGTATCTTGCTGGGTAAAGAGCGCTGTTGAAGATGAACGGGTACGAATTTGTGAGGTACAGAGGAAGAAAGAGGGAAATGAAGGAGGGGATGATAGGACTAGTAAAAGATGGGACCCCCTGGATTATTTGCCTCGTTCTGCCCCTCCACTTTATAATCCTCTTCTTCAAGCACCTCAAATGGCAGGTCCGGTTCTTCCCCCAGCTGCCATCTCATTACCACCTGCTCAAATTCCTCCTTCTACCTCTTCAGCTTCCACTATGATAAACCCAGTATCTCCTCCAGTAACCACTCCCTCACAACCCCCTCCAGCTCCTCCAGTTCTTTCTGTATCACCACAAGTGCCTACTCCACCTACTGCATTCTCTACCCCTTCTCCAGCTCCACTTAATATCCACTCGGGCTCTTCTCCCTCTCCTATTGCTGTCCCTTTACCTCCTCCTAGTTGAGACACAAATGCCTCCTTGCCCAGTAAACAGCTATCAGCAAATACACCTGCTGATGGGCAGAACGTTCAGAGTAACCCAGATATCCCTCAAAGTAGTTTGGCATCTGAAGATGGGCCGTACTGTAGTACCAGATCCAAGACCTCCAAGGCAGAGAGACTCTTTCCCCTCAGAGAGGTTCCTATGGGAGGAGTAGCGGGAGGTGTTGGCTTTGTGAATGCTCACCTAACTGCTTCTGATATGAGAGGATTCAAAAAAGAGTTGGGGCATTTAGTTGAGGACCCAGTGGGCATAGCCAGCCAAGTGGATCAATTTCTAGGTCCGAATATGTACAGTTGGAGGGAGATGAATTCCATCCTGAGTATATTATTTTCCCCAGAAGAGGTCCAGATGATTAGGGCGGCTGGCATAAGAATATGGGAGAAAGATAACAGTCCAGGACCCCAGGTGCCAACAGGTGAACAGAAATTGCCACTAACGGATCCCAGCTGGAATCCTAACTAGGAGGAGGGGAGGAAGGCCATGATGGAATATAGATCTTTGATATTACGGGAGATCAAAGAGTCAGTTCCCAAAGGAACTAACACCCAATTGGCATTTGAGGGTGCACAAGAGAAGGATGAAACTCCTGCTGCCTGGCTTAACCGCCTAAAGCGGAACTTCCAGTTGTACTCTAGAATAGACCCAGACACCCTAGAAGGTCAAATGCTACTAAAAGTCCAATTTGTTACCAAATCTTGCCCTGATATACGGAGAAAATTGGAAAAGATGGAAGATTGGCAAGAGAAGGACATAAATGAGTTATTAAAAGAGGCATTGAAGGTGTATTTCAGGAGGGAGGAAGATAAAGCAAAGGCCAAGGCTAAGATCATGGTTGCTGTTGCTAGAGAAAGTGCAGGGTGGGCGGGTCCACCACCAGGAGGAGGCAAGGATAGGTCAGTACGGTCAGGTACAAGAGGGATGGAGACACCTCAAGGCCCTTTGAGAGAATGACATTGCTCTTACTGTGGAAAGGCAGGACACGTCAGGAGGTTTTGTAGAAAGCTCAGTTTTGATGCGGCAATAGCCAGGGAACAAGATAATTTAGGGAAGATCCTTAAAGGTGACGATTAGAGGGTCAGGGGCTTTACACTATAGGGGACCCGATGCAACATCTAGAAGAGCCTTTGGTAAACTTTGAGGTGGAACCCCTAAATGAAGAATTAGAATTTTTGAGTAGATACAGGAACAGATAAGTCCTGTCTCAACAAAGTATTAAGAAGTATAGTAATAGTGAAAAACCATCTGAAGTTAGACAAAAAAACCAGCTAGGTAGAAAGGATATCCAATAGCGCCAAAACTGGCCAGTAATAACTTAACTTGTAATAAGTTATGTGAAAGTAAAAGGTACCTTATTGTTGTCTTGTTGTGTGTGTGAGAGTGAGTCACAAGCAAAGTCAGCCTCAACTTCCCGGGCAGGTGGGAAGGGGGCAGTGGAAGTGTGTGTATGACCTGCAAACCAGGCTTGTGTCCCCTGGGCAGGTGGGGGCTCTGGCTGAAGTGTGTGTGTGTGACCTGCAAACCAGACTAGGGCTCCCCAGATGTGTGAGGGAGCCGTAGCTGTAAGAGCGTGAGTGACACGCAGACAGCCTCACAGGCGAATGCGCACCAGAGGCAACCAGAGTCAGGGCCCTTCCAAGAGGCCCAGAGATAGTGAGACCTGTGGGCAAACCCCAAGGTGAGGGGGGGCTACAGGGACCCGTGGTTTTCTAGCAATAGTGATCCAGTTTGTGTCTTGAGGGTGTGAAGGAATGTGTGAAAGTGAATGAGAAATAAGAGAGTGTATTGGATAGCCCACAATATTGCTACTTTTAGGCAGCCACTCCTAAGAGATTTCCCTATAGGGGAAGCCTGGTTGTGCTTTGAATGTTATGTTGCTGAAACAAGCTCAGTAGACCTAGTAAAAAGAAAAGAAATGGTGAAAATGGTAAGAAAAATGGTTTGCAACAAGTATTTAGCAGTAAAGTATTCAGCTACCCGGTGGATCCCAAGAGATCCAAACAAATTATAGTCTGTTGAAAAAAAAAAAGAAAGAGACAAGTGTACTCACCATGAAGTTTATGAATGTTATGAGTGTACTGAAAAAGAGATAAACCCCTTTTTGAAAATGAAAGAACTATGTAAATGTTGGGAATGCCCAACAGAAGCTGAAAACACATTTCAGGGGAGCTTTAAACCCCGAGGTTTGATCTCTGATACCACAGCACACACCAAATTGTCAGGAGACTGGTCTGGCAGCTGCACCGCTAGAATGATAAAACCAATTTTCTTCTTGTTGCCCAAAGAAACTGGATCAAGTTTAGGAGTTCCTATATATAATGATTTGAGAGAAATTAAACAGAACAAGCAAAGTGAAATAGAAATTGAGGAAATTCAAAATTGTAAAGTACAAGTTCAGATCCCAATATCTATGTTAAACAAAGTCATCAGGCTCCAGGCAGTATTAAAAATAAAGAATGCAATTATTAGGAACATTTCAAACGAAATAAAAAGATTAGCATGTGTAAATAATCAAGAACAAACTCCTACACTCGATTCCAGTTGGTGGGAGAACCGGGAGATTTTCAAAAAGGATGTATGGGAAAGAGTAGTTTTTCTCACTGAGTGTATACTTAGAGGATTGCTCTTTTTACTATGCTTATTTATCTGTTTCATTAAAACAGCATTGCCGTGCAGACCAACCTAAAGAAACTTAGGAAAGTAACAAAGTTAAGTAACCGTGATTACCAAAGTGCACAAGAAATTTATAGTCAATTAAAAAAAGAAATTAAATATGAAACCCATGAGTCAAAAATTGTAAGTTGATGCGAGCTTAAAATTTAAGCTCGATCAAAGAAAAAGAGGGGGGACTGTTATGAACAAAAAATTCTGTTGATTTTTTTCTGTGAGAAAAAGGTTACCACTACTGCTGGAGTACTGCTTGTGTTGTGGTAATTACGGGTCGTTGTTGTTAATAGTTGTTTTTGTATCAGTAAAAACCCTGGCTGGGGCGAGTTAATGGCCCTTCTCTGAGACAGTGAAGGGTGGGGACCTCCCCGAACAGTGAGGAGAAGAGATTTTGGAGGGGAGGGATATGCAAAATACTCCAAGGACCAGCATGCTGTGTGGGACCTCTATTCCAAATGCACGGAGAAACCCCAAAAACAACAAGCCACCTAAGAGTTGAGAGACTGGAGTGATGTCTGGACGTGAGGACCTGAGTGCTGAGCCTGTAGAGATGCGGAACACCTTTGGAGTCCCTCTCACCCTGACCAAGTGAGTCGTCCCCAGTGCCAAGAGCGGGCGGGAAGGGGCCGGGAAAAGTAACATTGGATGGGATCACCACGCCCTAAAAGGCTCCCACGAGGACCTGATCCCCAGCTCTGCTCCTAGTGGACAAAGCTGCGCATATCCTCCTCCTTTGGGTTTCCCTGGGAGACACGACGGGACCGTTGAGCTGCCCAATCCTGAGCTGATCACTTTTAACAAAGGCATTAAAAAGGTGAAGAAGTCTCCTTGCCCTGTTTATTTCAACCCCCATGTCTCACAAGGTCCCCACCCTGCCCCCATCCTGTCCCCACTCTGCCCCCACCAAGGGCCACCTACACGTGGGGACGGACGTGACCTCGCTTCCTTCCCCTTCATCCGAAGAGCCGCCAGCCAGGGGAGCGGTGGCCACAGCAGCGAGTGACAGCCAGTGCACATGGCTGGGGACACCGGGATGGCCGGGAAGGTGGCGCTGCTCCTGTGGGGTGAGTGCCCTGGGCACAGGCCTGACACCACAGGGATGGGCCCTGGTGAGGCAGAGACTGGTGGGGAGGGGCCATAGGGGGGTGGTGGCGGCGTCCACTGAAGTCCCCAATGCCAGGAGAGTCAATGCATGAGGTGACCAGGGTTGTGGGGAGGCTTTAGGGACAGGAGAGGGGGTAAGGAACATGGGGACAATAACAGGGGGATGGAATTTGGGAGGCATCGTGGGACTGGTGAAGTTGTGGGGATATGAACAGGGTGCCTGGGGGGCCAGGACAGAAATTAGGGGAAAAGCACCGTGCAGATGGGCCCTGGGTACAGAGACCATGGGACTGGTGGGGGTGACCTCTGCCGGCACAGGATGGTCCTGCATCCCCAATCCCACGGTGTCCACAGTGTCCCTGTGTCCTGCCTCAGCCTGAGGTTGCCTTAGAGCCCCATTTCCTGAGAGGTCCGTGCCACTCTGGTGTCCCCAAAGGAGAAATCTGGGGATGATGCCAAAACCCAAGCTCAGGATGCTGCTGTACCTACAGAGCCACTCCCACTGAGCCCTGTCCCTTTTCCCTTCCAGCCCAGACCCTCGGCTTCGCTGGTGAGTCCTCAGGGGATGCCATGGCCCAACCCTGCTGTGCCCAGCCCCACGCTGGCCCTGGCAGGCTGGTGTCCACTGTCACCTGCAGGCACCCAGACCACCTGGATCGTCGTGGAGCCCCCCTGGATGCCGGCGGTGCTGTGGGACTGAGTGACACTGACCTGCCAGGGCTCAGGGACCACCAGTGCCACCACCTGGTACAAGGATGGGCAGCGCTGGGGAGAGTAGGGACGTGTCCGCCTCACTGTCACCGAGAATGGCACCTACGAGTGTAACAGACCCGGCACTGGGCTCAGCTTCCCCATGAGAGTCTTAGATGGTAAGAGGGGTTGAGTGTCCCCAGCCTGGCACCTGCGGGGACCTCAAGGGCTCTGGGTGGGCTGCACTCCATGGGTCACCTCCTACGTGACCAGAGCCCATCCCCTGCATATGGGGACATCCCAAAGCATGCCAGTGTGGAGGGGCCCCTGTATTGGAACTGGGGACCCCCAGTATGCTGGCTGTGACCCACTAGGGGGGTCCCTATTGGGTGGTGCCTTCAGGACCCTCCAAGCCCTCCTGATGCTACAGGACCCACTTGTTCCCCAGACTGGTTGGTGCTGCAGGTGCTGGCACGGCCGCTGCTGGACGGGGACACGGTGACACTGCGCTGCCGGGACTGGCAGAACAACCTGGTCACAGGGGTGTCCTTCTACCATGAGGAGAAGCAGCTGGTGGAGCTCCGAAATGGGACAGAGCTGACCGTGTTCCCTCTCCAGCTGCACCACAGTGGGCGCTACCGCTGCAGGGGCTGGCTCAAAGACAGGGAGTGGGTGGTGTCTGCACCGGTGACAGTGACAGTGCATGGTAAGAACCCCACAGCTTCCACCCCAATATCCCCACAGCCCCTCCCCAAGGACTTGGGGTCACTGTCCCCACTGCCTCCAATCTCCTGCCCTGAGCTCCTCCCAGTGCAGGTGCTGGAGGGTCCCCCTGAGCCATCCTTCACCTCCCCCTGACTCTCAGCTGCCTCAGCACCCCCAGCCCCCTGCGGCCCCGAGCCCCCCTCCTGCACGCGTTCTACCAGGACGGGCAGGTGGTGTGGGGCCCTCAGGGGTCCCTGCAGCTGCTGGTGCCGGCCAAGGGGGTCTCCCAGTCAGGGAATTACAGCTGCCAGATATGCTCCGAGGGTGGGGCCGTGCAGAAGAGCAGCGACCAGTTCTGCGTCACAGTTCACAGTGAGTGTGGGGATGGGCACAGAGAGCCCCACATCCTCCTAGGGTCCCCTGCCTTGGCACCTCCATGTCCCCCAGAGACCTTTCTTGCGTCTTTCCGCCACTCCCCTTGTCTCCTCACACATCCATGGCGTAACCTTGTCCCCAATATCCCCCATCACACTCATCCCCTCCTGTCCCTATCCCCCCACACCGGCTGCCAGCCCCTCCCTGTGGTCTCAGCCCTCTCTGTGTCCCCACAGTGCCTGTGGCCAATGCCACCATCACCCCCGGTCCCCTGGCACACCAGGTGCATGCAGGTGACCCCGTGACCCTGTGCTGCTCAGTGCAGGTGGGCTCAGCCCCTGTCACCTTTACCTGGCTGCACAATGGGCAGGAGGTGGCCCGGGGTCCCCTCCTGAAGCTCAGGGCCATTGATGTTGGACATTCGGACACCTACCAGTGTGTGGCCACCAACCAGCTGGGACAGGACGGGCACCTCGTGTTCCAGGCACTCAGCCCTGAGCTGGTCCTGGAGGATGACACCTGGCTCACCCTGGATCACAGGTAGGATCACACGGCATCACCAGGGAGTGCAGGACCCCTGGGTTGGTGCGTGACCCTTATGTGTCCCCCTCTGTTTCTTGCAGCGGCCCCAGGTGTCAATGGGGCCCTTTTGTTCCTGCTCCTGCTTATGGGTGTCATTGTGGCCTGGGACCGGTGGCACCGTGTGGGTGGGTAACAATGGGGTCACAGGGGTCATAGAGAGGGGTGGGAATGCCCTCATAGGAGGAGGGCCCTAGGGCAGCACCCAGAGCCCCTGAGTTGAGAGAGGCTGAGCCTCCAGTGATCATGGCTCAGAGCCCTGGGAGCTGTTGGAGGGTCCTGCAGGAATGTTGGGGGTCCTGTCAGGGGTACTCCTCCCTGCCAGGCTCAGAGTTCTGGGGTCTCAGGGTTTTGATTCAAGTGGGGTGGGTCAGGGACATTGGGGGGGCATCAGGGATACTTGGGGAGGGCCGGGGGAGAATTGTGTGTCTGGTGGTGGTTCAGCATTCCCAAGGGTGGATGGGGGCCCCTGGGTCTCCAAAGTCACCCCTCCAGTTTTCCTTTGCAGATGCCAGGAAGCACCAGGAAAGGTGAGTGCAGCCTCCAGCCATGATACACCTTTTACCCTGTGGGATTTCTGGGCTGTTCAGATGGTCTGGGGAAAAGCCCAAAGATGGCCTTGGGCCCCCGGGTTCGAAAGGACGAGAGGAAGCTTCAGATTTGTTCTTGGTCTTGGTGTTTATTAATTGCTTATCTAAAAGATTTTCTCTTGGCCTGACAGAGTTCTGCTCAGCAGTCAGCCATGGGCACACACTGAAAGCCCCTGGGGCGGTCACCTATCTTTATACCCGGAGTTACGTATACAATATTTATCATTTTTCTCCAATACCCTCTACCCTTATTAACCAGTGTTCCCCTAGTAAGGTCCAATCCTGGAGTGCCAACATCACCACAGAAGATGGAGGCCCAGAGGAAGAAGAAGAAGGAGAAGGGCACGCCCCAATCCCTCCATCTTGCCTCTCTAGACCCCCCTGTACAGGGATCTTAAACCCTGTATCTCACACTCCAATTAACTTGTCCCTTCACCATTCACCCCAGTGAAATCCTCCCGTCCTCATACTGATGTCATCTCCCATGTGGGATCAAAGTCCAGCCACCAGACATCTCTGGCAGCATTCCAGGACTCCCGAGCCCCCCAGGGGGGGTCTTGCTCACCCTGCACCCCAGTTCTGAGAGACTGAGATCCCACATCTCCCCCTTCTGTTTGCACCAAAAGACCTTTTTTTGCTTTTATGTGAAAACCCCCCAAAGTCCTTAGTTTCTTTTCATTTCTCTTCTGGGTCGTTTTTCGCAGCCCGAGTCTCGACTTCTGTCTGAGTACTCGTCTCTCTGCTTCTTGGATCAGCATTCTCGTGTTCTCGCGTTCGGAATGGCTTCACGTGCCGTGCCGACACCCACTTCAGACCTCGATCTGTGGAGATACAAGCGAAACCCTTTCCCCAAGTGATTAGTCTGAAAGGACCCTCTATTTGTCCGGTCTCTGGGTTCCTGATCAAAACTAAAGGATTTTCCCTTAGCTTTGCCTGTGTGTTGTTTAGAAAATGTCTCACGATCGGTGGATCAGGTTCCGAGGATGAGCTATTTAGGAAATTCAGCACATACAATGCCTTATTTAATTTCATGTGAGGTGTTGCCTCTGGCTCACCCCTTCTCTGTCTGTCCAGAAGGGATTTTAGGGTGTGATGTGTTCTCTCAATGATTGCCTGACCTGTGGGTGAATGCGGAATACCAAACGTGTGTCTGACACCCCATCTTTTCAGGAATCTGTCAAGCACCCTGCCTGTGTATGTTGGACCATTATCTGTTTTTATCTCCTGAGGCACACCTAATGCTGCAAATGCCTGCAGAAAGTGTCGGCAAGCATGGTCTGCTGTTTCCCCAGCATGTGCTGAAGCAAAGACTGCACCTGAGAATGTATCTACAGAAACGTGAACATTTTTGAGCTTCCCAAAAGATGGGTATTTTGTGACATCAGCTTGCCACAACTGAAGACTTTGCAGCCCCCGCGGATTGATGGCCCCGGTAGAAGAAGGTGGCTGCACAGGCTGACAGTCTGGACAAGCACTAATGATCTCCCTCGCCTGACTCTTTGTGAGACGAAAGGACTCCATCAGTGCTTGCGCATTCTGATGAAAGAACGCATGACTTAACCTTGCCTGCTCAAAAATGTCCGGCAGCGTTTGCAAAATGGGCATTGTCAACCTGTCCGCCCGAGCATTCCCTTCCGCTAAAAACCCTGGAAGTGTTGTGTGCGCTCTAATGTGTGTGATAAAATACTCCCTTTCCCTGCTCTCTAGCAGTGTTTTCAAGCTTGTCAGGTATGAGTATAAAACCTCATTACTGACTTCTTTCAAGAGCAAACCCTCCAATCTCTTGACCACACCCGCAACATATGCGGAATCTGTCACCAGATTGAGAGGCTGTTTGAACAACTGAAATGCTCGGACAACGGCTGCCAACTCCACAATTTGTGGAGAGCCCTGAACCATCCTCACGTCTGATTCCCAATCCCCTGTCGTTGAGTCTCTCCACGTGGTCACTGACTTGTGTGTCTTCCCCGAGCCATCCGTGAACACGGTGATCCCGTCCAAAGGTTCTTCACTTATCTGTGGTTTTGCTCTATAGCATATTTGCGATTGCAGTATTCTGTGTTGGGGAAAGTGGATTGTGCAAGCTCCTGGGAACGCTAACAATGCGATTAACAGGTCTTTCGATTGTTGCATTGCCCAATCGAAGTAGTCTCGTTTCAGAGGTAACCTGATGACTGAGAATTCTCTTCCTGCCATTGTCAGCAGCCTTGTTCTCGCCTTTATGATGATTTGTGCTGCCATCTCCAGATCTGTGAGAATCGTTTTCGCGGGCCTGTGCGGTAGGAAAATCCACTCTATGATTATCAAAGAGTCCTTTTGTGATTCATCCCATTGGAAGATCAAACCATGGAACTGCGTTTTCTTCCCCAGCACTGCCAACTGAAAAGGCAACGATGGAACAAATCGATGTGCCTGCCTTTTCTGTATCGCATCCGAGATTTTCTCCAACTCTTTTCTTGCTTCTGGTGTGAGTGTCCTGGGAGAACGAATGTCTGTGTCTCCTCTCAAGAGATCAAGCAATGCTGGAATGTCACTATTTGTGATTCCCAAAACTGGTCTCATCCAGTTGATTTCTCCCAAAAGCTGTTGCAAATCATGCAAATTGTTGACCTTTGTGCTGATCTCCACCTTTTGAGGCTTTATTGTTTTCTCTGAGATTTTCCACCCTAGATATTTCCAAGGTGCAACCTCTTGAATCTTTGAAATGCTGATTTCCAGACCTGCCTTTTGCACCTCTGCGCAAATTGGTCTTTCCGCTCTCTGGACTGGCGTTGGTATATGTGTCCGTGGGCAATTCCTTTTCATGTGTCCAGATTTCCCACATCCGTAACACTGTCCTCCTTGGGGTCTGTTTCTTTTCTGCATTGCCGCAAGAACTTTGTTGATATTTTCGTCTTGTTGATGAAGTAATTTCTCGAACATCTTCTCCAATGTCTTGTCCTCTGATTGCCCTTCTGAGCGTCCCTTTAGCTGTTTCTCCCATTCCTCTTTTAATTCATCCTTTACAATCGCTGCGACGTGCTGAGGCGTCCCCACCTTGCTGCATGCCTCCACCATCTCTGCCAAGGATGGCCGTCCTGGCATGGTGCTAATCACCCGTTGACAATCCGGGTTGGCATTGCCGAAAGCTAAATTCTCCAAGAGAGGCCTCTTCACTTCTTCTGTTGTCACCTGTCGATCCACGGCTTGCGTGAGTCGGTCGATGAATGACATGAATGGCTCTGTGGGACCTTGCCTGATGCAAGAGAACGGGACATCCGGAGCTCCTGTCGGCGTAATTTGCATGATTGCCAATCGCGCTGCTTCTTTGATGTCGCTTAACACTCTCCGTGGAAGCCGCGCTGCTTGTTCCCCTGGATTGTCATCTGGAGGATCCCCTGCTAATTGCCCTTCTGTGAGGTTCGCATTCGGCCCACCTTGGTATCTGTTCCGCAACTCAGCAAGATATTTTCTCCACCTTTTTTCCCAGACAAGACTCTGTGTGTCAGTGAGGATCATTGCCACAATACTTCGAATGTCATATGGTGTGAGATCATACATAGAGAATGTCCCTCTTAATAGCTGTTTGAAGTATTGTGAGTTCAGCCCAAAAGTCTGAGCTGCCTTCCCTAAGTCTTTGAGTGTCTCATGACCCATCCTTTCCCACCTTGGATTCTGTCCCTGGGCATCATATGTCACTGGCATTGTCAAATCCCCTGATCCCGGGAATAAATGCTTTTCCTTTTCCAATGCTTCTCTGATTTGCCTCCAATCCATTGTCTTCACCGGCTCTTGAAACCCCTCTTCATCAGATTCCATTGGGATTTGCATGAATAATGGTGTTGTAGATGTCATCGGTGATTCATAGTGTCTCATTTTTCGCCTTGAGGTTTTTGGCCTTGCTCCTAAATCCGAAAAGGAAACTCGAGGATCCTGTTGATATTTCTTCTTTACTGCATCGAATGAATGCAAGAAGCTTTTCGCTGCTTCTGCTGCTGATAGCATCCATGTTGGGACACCTTCCGATGCTGTGATCCTTATGACATCTTCCCCTTGTAGCTGTTCTTCATCTGAGCTTTCATCATCTTCATGAAATCCCGAAGTGGATGGATAATCCCTTTGTCGTGTTAACATTGTTTTCTTCGAGGTGCTTTTCTTTTTATATATTGTTGGAAAAAATTGCTGCATTGTTGCAGTCTCGCCACGAGATGGCGCTGTGGCTCCGCCTAGCCGACCCGGCATGTCGTGCACTTCTGCCCTCCTGCCACTAGGTGGCGCTGTCACCGGCCCCCCTGGCTCGGATGACGGTGCAATCTCGACTGTCCCACTTCCTCTTCCGGCTCGGCGTCTCCCATGAAGGGAAGGAACTGAAACTCCAAGGCTCGGGACCAAAGGCGCCAGATCTGGAGACGGAGTGGAGCCCTGGGACGTAGAATCCCTAGCACGGCCCCTCCTCACCCGCGACGTCACAGGGGACCGGGCTCGGGCCCGCCCGCGTCTTACTCTCTGCGCGTGCGTACTCTCTGAGCTACTTCCGGTGTCCCCCAAGGTGACGTCATCATCGTCTCCCCCCTGTTTCACCTCCGAGGTTCCCGCCCCTCGGTCTGTCCCGGAATCCGACCCCTCCTCCTCTGACGTTGTGTTCGCCTCTCCCGCCGGCCCCCCGGCTCTACCCGCGATTCGAGCTGACCGTCGCACCGGCTCTGACGTCACACCCGCGCGCCTCCTGCGTCCCACCGCGGCGGCCCTCTGAGGCTGCAAATTTTCCCTCAGCCCGCCTTCCGCGTTCGCGTGTGAGTCTACACCCCGGTTTTTGCGAGTTTCGCCCTCCGCGCGCGTGTCCTCATCCTCACCCGCGCTGCTCGCGTTTGCCGCCGCCGCCGCGTCGCCGCTTTCACCGCGAACAGGCCCCCCCCCCGATCCTTTATCTTCCTGCTCCCCCCCTTCTGCTCCTGACTCCTCCACACTCTCTGGAGTTTCAGGACGCCCTTGGGGTTTGTTGCATTTTTTGATCGGGGGTTTTAATATTTTTTCCCGCTCTCTTTTTTCGAGAGCCCTTTCCCCCTGGCCTTTCAAAGCCAGAGCAATTTTTTTCCCGGAGCTCTGCCGCTCCGCCCCCTTCTCTGAGGGTACCGCAGCTTCTCGCTGCTTTTCCAGTCTTTTAGACTGGACTGAAATACCTTGTAACATGATTCTTGCCGGCGAGAGTAGCTTTAACGCTGTCTCATCTTTTTTTGTTGCTAAAATATATAAATGCCTATTAATCTCTTGCCAAAACCCGACTTCGAACAAAAGATATGTTTCTGCAAGTGGGTAATTGAGCCTTGCCCATAATAACAGCTGTTTTAATTCTTTCTTTGGGATCCCTTCTGTATATAATTCTGCTACACTTTGTAAGGTGGATAAGATTTCCCGTTGTTCTTGGGAGAGTGTTGCCCCCATAATTTTATTTTGGCCTTCTTACCGAATCTGTCGTCAGCGTGGTCTGGAGGCCCTTGTTCTCCGTCCAGCAGATTACGAGGGATGGATCAGAGGCGCCTTTCTGGTCCCAGTCCAGGCCGCTCTGCTACGAGCTGTCTTCAGCAGAAGCTGAGAGATGGGATTTCTCAGTGACTGCTGATTTTTGCAGCTTCTCCCGGCCGGTTTTTTCTTTTTCTTCTTTCTTTCTTCAGGCTTCCCTCCTCTGGAGTTATCAGTGCTGTTCTCTTGGCTCTTCAGCTCTTCAGGGCTTTCCCCCCCCCGAAAGGTTTGGTGGGAGATAGCCCGCACAGCGGACGCCAATTGTGGGATTTCTGGGCTGTTCAGATGGTCTGGGGAAAAGCCCAAAGATGGCCTTGGGCCCCCGGGTTCGAAAGGACGAGAGGAAGCTTCAGATTTGTTCTTGGTCTTGGTGTTTATTAATTGCTTATCTAAAAGATTTTCTCTTGGCCTGACAGAGTTCTGCTCAGCAGTCAGCCATGGGCACACACTGAAAGCCCCTGGGGCGGTCACCTATCTTTATACCCGGAGTTACGTATACAATATTTATCATTTTTCTCCAATACCCTCTACCCTTATTAACCAGTGTTCCCCTAGTAAGGTCCAATCCTGGAGTGCCAACATCACCACAGAAGATGGAGGCCCAGAGGAAGAAGAAGAAGGAGAAGGGCACGCCCCAATCCCTCCATCTTGCCTCTCTAGACCCCCCTGTACAGGGATCTTAAACCCTGTATCTCACACTCCAATTAACTTGTCCCTTCACCATTCACCCCAGTGAAATCCTCCCGTCCTCATACTGATGTCATCTCCCATGTGGGATCAAAGTCCAGCCACCAGACATCTCTGGCAGCATTCCAGGACTCCCGAGCCCCCCAGGGGGGGTCTTGCTCACCCTGCACCCCAGTTCTGAGAGACTGAGATCCCACATTACCCAAACCCCCAGCACCTCCCATCCCCTTCCACACACCCCCTTGTTCCCACAGGCCCCCCCCAGATCCCCTGGCACCCCCAGTAAAGGATCCTCAGCCGACGTACATGGAGCTGCAAAGGCAACTGTGGGAACCCAGTGACATCTATGGCAATCTACACCAAAAGTTGTGATGCTCTGGGAAGCAGGAGGCACTGGGTGACTCTGGGGGTGCTCCCTCCATGGCTCCTGTGGTTACCCATCCTTCCAAGGGAGGTGGTCATGGGTCAGGGGGAGGCTACACAGGGCACCCTGTGCTCCCCATTTTCTCTCCCAGTACCCCCAAGGGCTCCCCCATCCCTTTGCTTGTACCTGCAGGGGCTCCCCAGCCGCATCCAAGTGCCCAAGTACCCTCAGGGACTGCCCCATTCTCTCCCCACAGTGCTTGCAGTACACCCAGGGCTTCCCCATTCCGCCTCCCACTACCCCTGTCCCATCCCGCTGTAAAAGGAGGAGTCAGGGGGGATTCTTGCTGAAAGGTTTCTCGGATGATAATGAAGCACAAACACAGCAATGTTATATCTGAGAACTGTTTATTGATAAAGGAGGGTAAGTGTTCTTCCCGAAAGGGGCATAGAAGGGAGTAGAAAGGGAAAAGGATAGAGAGAGAAACAGAAGACAGGGACAGCGTTAGCACAAGAAGCCCGGGCGCTCTGTAGACATCAGCTCGGCAGATGGAGAGTGTGTGCTGCAAGCCAGGGCGAGCCCACATGGCTTTTGTGAGTGGCTGGGTGTGATTTCCAAGCGATGGCACCTGCGTGTCTCTAGCATGGGTGAGCGATGGCTGCAGGCTGGCTGCTGCGGGCTGGCTGCGGGCTGCTGGTTCTGCGGCACTGGTGGCTCTGGATTGGCTGCCGCGGGCTGGGGCTGTGGTGGGCAGGTGCAGCAGGCTTGGTGCTGTGGGCAGCATGGGAAACATGGCAGAGGTGGCAGGGGGGTGCAGGCAGCATCCGCTCCATCAGGGAAAGCAATGAAGGAACATCCAGGATGAGCAGGAGTGAGCTGCCTCGGGGAAGCAGCGAAGCAGGGAAGAACAGGTGCAGACAGAGAAGAAGGACCACCGGGAGGGAAAGGTGGGGGTGGGGAAGTATCGGTGATATTTTTGCCCAGTGACTGGGAGGAATAATGCGTCTGACTCCATCTTTTCAAGAGGCTAATTAATTACTTTTTTATACCATATTATTCTATATTTTCTTACATCTAAACTGAATCTGCCAAGCACTCAACTGCACTCCACTACACAAAATCTCATGACTATCAGCCAACAGTCCATACACACACAGACCTGGATTCAATTGGTCAGTGAATCAAAACTCTCACACCAGAATCCAATCACTAATTCCCTTCAGGTCAACAATCTTCTACAATGCATTCCATTTGTGAAAAACACAGGAGCAGAAAATGAGATAAGAATTGTTTGGATCATTCTTTGCCTGTCTCATTGCTTCTCCCAGGTTCAGAGAATGTGAATCCCACATGGGAGGAGGGCCAAGCTGACCCTCCAAGAGAGCCCCTGATCCCTCCAAGAAACCCAAAGCAAAACGCTCCTGTTGTGTCACAGTTTGCTGCTTTTATTTGCAAAGGCTTCTTCCGCAGCCCGATTTTCCCAGGCATTTTTTCCCACACATTTTTCCCAGGCATCTGTCCCACCAGCCTGTGGGGGTCACTCACAGCCCCATCAGTGCAGCTTTCTCTCCCCTGATTCTCTGTTGCGTGAAGCCTTGCTAGGGTTCCCAGCACATGGACAACTCACAGAGTCATTTTTCACCTCATGTGTAGCGTAGGTTGAGACATAAATGCAAATCAGATTTGTTCCTCTTAACCCCCATGTGCTTAGTGGCTCTGCAATCCCCCTCCCAGTGCACCCATTAAAGTGGCTTACTGGTGCCCATCCCAGTTCCAAGGGGGCACAGGAGCTGGTTCCCTGCTCCTGGGACAAAAATGCAGCTCTTTGGTTAACCTGGCAGAAATGGTGTTTCTTTGTTCAGCTCTTTCAAGGAAGCTGAACAAGGTGGGAACCTCCCTTGGAATGGAATATACGACCCCCTTCTCTCTGACCTATTATAACTTTAAAATTATGTGGCTTTTAGGTAAAGATGTGGGAACAGGAATAACAGTTCTTTTCTGTTATGTGCTGTGAGAAACAAGTAAATGGAAGTTGACTTTCACTGGATATTATATGAATTGATATTACATTATGGATTATTTTTTTGATTAAATATTGTGATGTTGTTACTTCTGGGACAGTGATGTGTACTGTGGAGTGGCTGATGTTGTTGGGGTGGCCATCCAAGGGTGGGGCCCAGCCATGGCCCAGCCCCACTGCACAGGGATGGCCATTGCCCAGCCCTGCTCTGCCCAGCCCCAGGGGGCAGCCAGCACCTGAGGGTCCCCCCTGCCCCCTTGCCTTTGATTATGGCAGCTTTAGAGATGGATGGGAAATTGAAGAGAGCCATTCCCAACAGCATTCCAGGAGCAGCTTCCTCTGATAAATCCCTTCTTTTGGGAATGTGGAAGGGGCTTTACCCAGAGCAGGAGGTTCTGCCATTTCCCACTACAGGATGGAAGAGTCTCTTGTTCCCTCATTCCATGAGAAGGTTATGGTGGGAAAAGCTTTGGATTCAATGGGTGGAAGGTGGAGGTTGGATTTCTCATGGAATTCCTCTCCCACCCCTTTCCCAGGGAGCTGGGAAGAAGCTCCCCAGCCCAGTGCAACATTCCCTGGATATAATGGAGGCAGTGTGGAAAATATCTCATCCACCAGCTGGGCTGGGATCTGAATTCTTCTATTGGGAACAACAGAGCTGCTGGCAAAGGCTGGGACATCCTGGAATCTGGGAATCTTCCATTTGGAGGAGCAGAGCTGCTGGCAAAGCGTGACGATGAAGCAGAATTCCCATCACTCCAACATGGATGAGCAAGGGCCCCATGACTCAGAAAACATTCCGGGGTTCCTGTTCTGACAGGGATTGAGTCATTTTCCACCAGGATTTGGGAAAACTCCCTGACTTTGGGTCTGTCAGGGGAATTCACTGTGAGGAACTGGGCAAGGAACATCCTGGAGATGGGAATGGATGGGGTGCATGAAGGATCTAAGAAATTCCAGAGGGAATGAAAAGGAGAGGGGAGGGAAAAGGGGGGGGGAGGGGAAAAGGGGAAAGAAAAAATGGGAAGAGAAATCAGCTGGTGATCAAAGGGATTTTAGCTTCCACTTCCAATCCATTTCCTAAATTTTCCAAGGTTTAAGACCCCTCAGAGCTTCTGGACAAGGAAATTCCCACTGCCTGTTCCCGGGGTGAATTCCCAGCAGTGCCTTTGGTGAGCAGAACACTGGGAATGTGCCAAGCCAGCAGCTCCCACTGCAGTGCAGAGACCATTCCAGACCTTTCCAAGGCAGAGCTGGCTTCTCCCATCCCACAAAATGGAAATTGAGCCCACAGAGAGAGGGACAGTCCAACCTCCTAAGGGAAAAGCCTTTGGCCTCACCCATGAATGTTGGGAAGACACGAATTCCAGAGGTTATTCCATCAAAACCTGACACCTTCCCAGTGCTGCACCTGTTCCAGAGGTTTCCTTGCAGCAGGAATGAGTCTGGTGGGATCCAGGATGCCCCAGCCCTGCCCACCCCACCTAAATCCGGCCATTTTCCCACTCAGTGTTAGGGATAAATCCCTTTTCCTCCATTCTGTCCTTCCTCAAACAGTTCCAGAGCTTCTCTTCCTGGTGGATTGGTGATGATCAACATTTTGGGCGTTACTCAAGAGGTCAATTAGCTCCCATTCTCTATCCGTGCAGATTCCAGAGCATTCCAGAGCCTGGGAAGACACAGGGAGGAGCTGGATGCTGGATCTGGGAGGGAAGGATGGAAAAAGGACCTGGAGCATCCGTTGGTGTCAGATAAGGATGGGGAAGAGTGGGCTTTTCATGGAAAACACACTTGGATGAGTGATCTCCAGGGTTTTACAGGATAGGGATGAGCTGTGGAGTGCCAGAGCCACAGGTGAGTGTCCACATCCCAAATATCTCCCATAAATCCCAGCAGGAATCCCTTAGGAGCAGAAAAACTTCCTCTCACAGGCTCTTCCTCCCCAAAAATTCCCCTCCTTGGAGCTGGTCTGCTGGGAATTCCAGGAGGTGGAAAGGAAATCCTGCATGGAATCAACACCCTGAACATCCCAAATCCACCCAGGCAGCTCCTCCTGGAGCTCCAGGACCTGGATTTTGGGGAGTTCCCTCTGGAGGAACCGGGATGGCCGGGAGAGCGGATTTCCCGCCCCGATCCCGCTGCTCCCGTGAAAAGAAGGGAAATCAGAGCTATTTTGGGACTCCTGGGTTATTTTTCCTCCTCCAGGAATTCCAGGAGTTGGGACTTTCACAGAGCTGAGGAAAATGAGGGGGCTTTCATGCTGCCAGAACAGGGATGGGACTCGGGAATTTTGGGGTGGTTTCTGCAGAAAAATATGGGAATGCCGGGCTATGGGAATTGGGTAATCTTGGAATATTGAAAAATAGGGATTTTGGAATATGGGGACATTGAATTATGGGAATATTGGTATATTGGAATATAGGGAAATAGGAATATGGCAGTGTTGGAATACTGGGATATTGAAATAGCAAAATACTGGAATATTGAAATACTGGAATATTGAAATATTGGAAGGCAGGATTACTGAAACTGAAATATAGGAATATTAAAATATTGGAATATTGATATATTGGAACACAGGAATACTGAAATATTGAAATATAGGAATCTTGAAATATTGGTGCACAGGAATACTGAAATATAGGAATATTGAAATACTGGGATGCAAGGCTGTTGGGAAATTGTAATACTGGAATGCAGGAACACTGGATTATGGAAATACTGGGATACAGGAATACTGGTGGAATATTGAATATTAGGATACATAAATATTGGAATATTGAATATTGGGATACATAAATACTGGAATAGGGCAAGAGCCAACCTGTCAGCCCTATAGGACAGAGGGACAAATTAAAGCCACCACTCCCAGGAAATCAATGGATAAACCAAGAGGAAATTCCCAATCCTTCCACCTCCCATAGGGATACCAGGACTGGGAGACCACAAGCAAACCCTCTTCATTAACCATCATTAACCCCAGGGCTTAATTATTTCACACACCATCCCCCAGCCCTCACCTGGGACCGGCCACTGAACCCCAAAATTCCAGCACCAAGCTCCAAACCTCTCTCTCATGCCAAACGCAGCTTTTTTAATGTTCCCCAAAACACTCAAAAATGAGGGAAAATTTCATCCCATTGCTCACAAAACCCTCCCCTCTCAGCCTGGGAACACTGCTCCCCCAATTGGCACATCCAGGTACAGAATTTCTCCTGCTCCCAGTACTTCTCCTGCACGGAAAAAATCAAAGAATCGGGAATTTGGGTCAGCTGGGACAGAGCCAAATCCCAGCTAGGATTTCTGCAGGATTCGCCAGCCACGGGCGGGTCCTGACAGCTCCTCACACCCCTTGGACTTCCAGAGCTTGCAGCAAAACATTCCCGCAGCTCGGAAATCCCTGGAATTAATCAGTAATTGGACTTAACTGACCCGGAGCAAAGTGTGACGGCGGGAGAATCTGGAGGGATCCCTGAAAACTGAACCCTGCGCTGGGGTTTGAGGGATTTCAGCCACAAAGTTTAAGGACATTTTTTGGGGAAAGGAAGATGAGTTTCCACACAGCAGGAATATTCCCATGGGAAGGTGTTTTCTGAGGCAAAGTTACAATTTTGGGTGTTAAAAAGCAGCAGCTGGAAAACACAAGAGCCAGGAATGGGAAGGAAGTGTCTGCAGGTTGGAATCCAAGGGGTTTATCCCTAAAAATGCTCCTTTTCCCTCTCCAGGATGGTCCTCACACTGAAATCCAAGGGGTTTATCCCTAAAAATTCCCTCCCAACCTTCTCAGGAGGGTCCCCACATTGAAATTCAAGGGTTCCCCCTTGAGAGGCTCCTGTAAGACCTCCCCCAAAACCCCCAGCAAGGGTTGTGGGGCTCAGTTAGGGCTCAGTACCCCCCTCAGGACCCCCCAAATTCCCCTCAAGGGCTGGGGGCTCATGATACCCTCAGCAAGGCACCCTCAGCCCCCTCAAGGCCCCCTCTCTTGGACCCCCTAAACCTCACCAAGGGATCCTCTGCCCCATTGGTGCCTCCTTAGGATCCCCCCAAATTCCCACCAAGGGCTGGGGGTCTCAACCCCTTCTCACAACATGCCCACCAAGGGACGCTCATCCCCCTCAGGACCCGCCAAATTCCCACCAAGGGCTGGGGGTCTCAACCCCTTCTCATGACGTCCTCACCAAGGAACCCTCAGCCCCCTCACGACCCCCTAAATCCCCACCAAGGGTCAGGGGCTCCCCCTCCTCCCCAGTCACACCCTCACCAGGGGACTCTCAGAGCCTCCAACACCCCCAAACCTCACCAAAGGGCCCTCAGCCCCCTCAGGATTCCCCCCAAACCCCCAGCAAGGGCTGGGGGTCCCAGTCCCTCCTCATCACAGGATCCTCAGCTCCCTCACGACCCCCCAAAACCTCCCAATGTCCGGGGGTCCCAATCCCCCTCATGACCCCCTCACCCAAAGCCCCGCAGAGCCCCTCATCACCCCAACACCGCACCAAGGACTCGGTGTCCCCTCAGCCCGGGCCCCCAGAGCCCCCTTATGGCCCCCAGAGCCCCCTCAGGACCCCCATTCCCGCTCCCCCGGGACTGCCCCTGTGTGTGGGGCGTGTTCCCAGGCCCAGCTGCTGGGGGGTTGTGGCTGGGTGGCCCTCCCATGCTCACACCTCCAGGATGCCAGGTCCCCCTTGTGCACCCCGGCGTGTCAGCGGCCCCTCCGCCCAGCACGGCGCTGACGCTCTGCAGCGGCACGTACAGCTTGCTATTGATGCTGTGTGAAATAAACAGGGCAGGGGACTTTTTCTCCTTTTAATGCCTTTGTGAAAAGTGATCAGCTCAAGGTTGGGAGGCTCGACGGGTCCATGGCTTCTCCGTCATTGCTCCCAAGGGCACTCAGAAGAGAAGAAACATGCAGCTTTGTGCCCTAAGAGAGCAGAGTTGGGGGTACCGTCCTCACAAGAGCAGCGGGGTTATACCCTCTATTTCTCTCAACTGTCAGGTTTTGCTGTCCCGGGGTCTTGACTCCAGCTGAGGTCTTTGCTCAGAGTGAGGGGCAACAAAAGTTCTCAGCATCTCTGCAGGTTCAGTACTTTGTTCCTCACGTCCAGACATCACTCTGATCTCTTAATTCTGTGTTGGCTTGTTGTTTTGGGGGTCTTTTTGGTAAGTGTGGTTAAGTGGCTTCCCATGGCATGCTGGTTCTGAAGTTATTTTGCATGCCCTCTGATGCCCCCTACCATGTCCCCTCCTCTCACTGTCTGGGGAGAAGGGCTATCAACTTTGCCACAGGCAGGGCCTTACCGATACAAAAGAAGTAGTCGACGAAAACAACCGGTGATTACAATAACAAACAGGTAGAACTCCACCTTGGCAGCAACTGGTCCAACCTGTTCACTTTGCAACCTTTTTACAAAAAAAATGGGTAGCCTTTTTTTTACTCGTAACACCGCGCAGCTGCTCGCCTTTGCTCACTTGCCCACGGACGTTAAAACCATAACCCAACTTGGACTTGACAATGTGGACGACACGGCGCCTGCCCGGGGATCCTTCCCCAGCCCTGTTCCGCACCCCCGGCCGCGCTTCCCCCTCCTCGTCCGCCATCTTGGCATCCGCGCATGGCGCGTGTCACGAGAGCGGGCCCGCGACGGCCACCGTAGAGACCCGCCCCTCTTGTCCGCGCTGCGCGGACCAATGGGAAATGAACTCCGCGGAGCGGTCAAGCGCCATACTGCGCCGGGGGCCACGGGGGTGATGGGAAATGTAGTCAGAGAGACGGAGAGGCAGAGAGAGGGCAGTGCATGCGCTCTAGGGGGTGGGAACAGGGGTGTTGCCATGGGAACGGGGAGAGGTGGGCATGGGAATGGGGGCTAAAGGTGCCATGGGCCTGGGGGGCGTTTACTGTGGGAATGGGCAGATGTAGGCATGGGAATGAGATGCTGTTACCGTGGTAATGATTGGGCTGTGGGCGTGGGAACCGGGAGGGGGGTGTTGCCATGGGAACAGAAGGGTGTTGTTGCCATGGGATTGGGGGGGTCTGAATGCATGAGGACAGGGGGCTGCTGACATGAGAACGGGTGATGGTTGCCATGGAGATAGAATGCTGTTGCTATGAGAACGGGGTGTGCGTTGCCATGGAAACAGATGGTGCGGTTTCCCTGGGAACTGGCAGGGGGCACTGTTTGTGGCAGTGCTGTGCGGTGACTCCCAAAAATCCTCCAAATCCGACAAGGATCTGCTCAACAACCTGACCAGGACCCTGCGTTTTGGGTCCAATAAGAGGGACAAGGGTCCTATGCCCTCTGGCACCAGTGGCATAGGAAGGGGGAGCTCCTGGCTGTACTAGGAGCACTGGGAACACTGGAGTGGGGAGCTCTGGGCAGCCCTACATGGGACCCCCCCCACTCGTGGGCAACCCCAAAGCACGGGAGCACAGGATCCTGGTGGGGGGACGCATGGGGGGTGCCCTGGGGCAGGGACCCCAGTGCCCCCAGTGCCCCCAGTGCCACAGCACGCTCTCGTCGTCATGGGGGTCCCCCTGTCCCTTGTGGGATCCCAACAGCTCCGCATTGGTACCTTGTGGATCATGAGGTGGGGCAGGGCCGGGGAACACCCGTGGGGACCGTGAGGCTGACACAAATTCTGGGAACCTGGGTGGGGGTGACACCTGCGGGTGACGTATCCCAGGGTAGCCTACTCTACACACCCCCTGCCCACTCAGTGCCCACAACGTGGGTGTTGAGAACAGCCCCCTCCTCCACGGGGGGCCCTGTGGGGGTAGGGGGGGATCTGGGTAGTTTGTGGGGAGGGGGAGAGGGGAGTCCCAGTCAGAGCCTCCAACTCACCTGTCCTGGAGCTTCCTAGTTTCTGCAAGGAAAAGGAGAGGGGGTGACCATGGGGACGACGGGAGCCCTGAACCTTCCTGGGACATTGGCAGCTCCAACGATGCACGGGAGACCTAAATCCCCACTGCAGCCCCAATTCCTAGAGGACTCTGGACTCCGCCAAGACAATGTGAGCACGCCTGAAGCCCCCCAGAACTTTTACACCACTAAAGGGTCCCCAATCCCCCGGGGTACCCCCCACCCTCTGAGTCCCCAGAACTGCAAGCTTGGCAGGGAGGGGCACCCCCCAAACACCCCCAGGATCCCCAAAAACATCCCCCAACATCCTTGCACATCCTAGTGCCACCTCAATGTTCCATCAGGCCCAGCTGGGATGGCCCTGAAGTCAAGCCAAGACCCTCCAAATTCCACCCAGATCCCTCAGGACCCCCAGCCGAGGTCACTGCAGGCTCAGTGTCCCCCAGCTCAGGGTCCCTGGGTGCTACTCATCTCAGCCCCCACTCTGGGGGCTCCCCCTCACTCCAGGACACCCATCCCCTCCATTATCACCCACCCCGGCGGTGCCACCAGTAACAGTCCCCTATGACAGCCAGGAGCAGGAGCAGGAACAGGAGGGTCCTGCCGACATTCACAGCCACTGCTGGGGACAGAGGGAGACACATTGGGGTCACCCTGAACCATGGGGGTCATGAACATCATGGTGACCATGTGTGACCCCACCTGTGACCCAGGGTGAGCCAGGTGTCACTTCCAGGGCCAGCTCAGGGCTGAGTGCCCGGAACACGCGGTGTCCATCCTGTCCCAGCTGGTTGGTGGCCACACACTGCTAGGTGCCCGAATGTCCCACATCGATGTCCCTGAGCTCCAGGAGGGGACCCTGGGCCACCTCCTGCCCATTGTGCAGCCAGGTGAAAGTGACAGGGGCTGAGCCCACCTGCACTAAGCAGCGCAGGGTCACATTGTCACCTGCACACACTGGGTGTGCCAGGGGACCGGGGATGATGGCATTGTCCACGGGCACTGTGGGGACAGAGACAGGGCTGGCACTGGGCAAGGTGGGATGGGGGTGATGTGGGTGAGGTCACTCACAGCCTGAGGACACCCAGGACAGTGGCATTCAGGGGGTCACTCTCAGCCACGCTGTCCCCGTTGCTGACCTGGCACCGGTACTGACCGCTGTCATTGTCCCCAATGTGGTGCACCTCCAGGCCGGGACTGGTGCCTAGCAGTGCCCCCAGCCCTCCTGGTGCCAGGAGAAGGACATGGGACCTGTACCCATGGGCATCGCACAGCTCAGCACCAGGCTGTCCCTGAGTGCCACCTGTCCCCTGGGGGCTGTGCTGACAAGGACACCGCTGAGGGCGGGACTCCTGTGGGAAGGGGACACAGGAGGGATTGGGGACCCAGGACGGGCAGGGGGACACAGGAGGGGAAAGAGGGGATTGGATGGGAGCAGAAGGGGACCCTGGGAGGCATGCTGGAACCTGGGGACAATGGCGAAATCCCATGGAAAGGTGGAGAGACCCAGGCAGGGATGGGGAACCACAAGTGAGACTGAAGAGACTCAGGGAATGATTTGAGGTTTAGAGATGGGCGGGTGGACCCAGGGAAGGAAGGGAGGCGAGAGGGTGAAGCAGGGACCTTGGAAGGTGTGGGGAATCCAGGGTGGGATGGGGAAGACAAAGAGAGGGATGAGGGATCTCCAGGGGGAACTGCGCAGTCATGGGGGAAGCCAAGAGGGACTTGGGAAATTTTGTGTGACACAGGGAGGAGTAAAGGGAGGGATGAAGGATTCAGGCAGTGGTGGGGAAACTCTTGGAGGATGATGGGCTTCCCTGTCCCCATCCTTGCACTCACTGTGCACTGTCACTCTCGCCAGTTCTGACTCCTTCCACTGGAACACTAAATGGCTCACATAGCCCTTGCAGCGGTAGCAGCCACTGTGGTTCAGCTGCAGCGGGGACAGGGACAGCTCAGTCCCATCATGGGGCCCCTTTGGATGCTTCTCTTCATGGTAGAAGTAAATGTCACTGAGCAGTTTGTTCTGCCTGACCCAGCAGAGCAGTGTCAGTGGGATCAATGTGCATTGCGCACCAGTATCGACCAAAGCTTTGTACTCTTGTGGCTCCGATGTGCCAAGCCAACGAATCCACACAGACCAGAAAACACGATTTTCCCTGGCCTCTACCTGGCTAGAGGCAGGGCCCCTCTAAGCCTGGTTATCCTTCTTTCCCTGGGCGTATGTTTTGGATGTTCCTTTGAGGGGATCAGACATGTCATCATCATCATACCTGGCCATTCGGCTACGGGCAACTGGAGCTGCTTTCCTTCTGGTGGATTCCCTCAGTTCACGCGCCCGTTGTGCCAGAACAGCAGTAGGTTTCCTATCCCAACTTCTCATGTTTTCCCCACAATCACGCAGGTAAAACCACAGCTCAGCACGTGGGGTGTACCTTCTCTCACCATCTGGGAAACGTCTGTCTTGGAGACCAGAACCTCGGATCTGTACTGCTGAAATTTGGAGAAGGTCTTCTTTAATCTCCTCTCTAAGCTTCTTATGGTTCTCCTCTATCTTATCCTCTAAGTTCTGCAGACGTGTTTCTACCGCTGAGATTCTGGCATGTGTCGGGCCATGTACAGCATCTGCATATGCTCGGAGCTTCCTTGCCATGTCAAGCACCGTCTCATCCCTCTCACCCCTCTTCATGATGGCTAAGGCAGAAGCATATTCGTGTGGCCCAAGTCGTACGAGTTTTCGCCACATCACAGACGTGCATGGTACTAAGTCTGGGTTCCTAGTTGTTACATCATCTGAGAAGATAATCTCTGCCACAGCCATTTCTCTCAGGCGTTGGATCCCTTGCTCTGTTGTCTTCCACTGAGTTTGCTGCATATAGAGATCGTCTGCACACAGGTATCTTTCTGCTACGCTTCTTAGGACCTGTTCCCAGAGGCTGTGAGTGTTATCCCCCCTCATCATTCCTTGGTCTATGACAGGATCCTTTTAGAGGGATCCCAAATGCCTGGCTTCAGTGCCATCCAGAATTGTAGCCTCGCCTGCAGCATCCCAGAGATGAACCAGCCAACTAATTATGAATTCATCAGACCTTCAAGTGTAATCCTTCCTTAGGCCACGAAGGTCCTTCAGGGAAAAGGACTCAATACTCGCATCTGATCTTGCACCTGCTGCTTTGACTCCTGATTTTATGTCAGGAGGCATTGAGGTTCCTTCTCCTTCTTCATCATCATCATCATCGTTGTCCACTGGTCGATTGGTCTTGTCCATGCATTTCCCAGTTCTAGTGCTGGTAGCAACAGCCATGGGTTTAGATGCTGGCTTCGAGCCTGGGCTGTTGGCTGCAGCCTGAGTCACCGGGACAGTTGCTGATTTATCTCCCTGCCCCCCTGCCTCTGTCTGCTGCCCGACAGTATCTAGCAGTGTACGATAAGCATATGCCAGGGCCCCGCTCACTGCAATGACCTTCCTCTCCTTAGGCTCATCCTGGTACTTTTCTTTCAGATATTTCCCCACCTCAGCTGGGTTCTGAATTTGTTCATGGGGAAAATCCCAGACTATAGGGTCAGAGAATTCCTTCAGGATTTGGCCCATATCCTCCCATTTCCCACACCACTTAGGATTTTCCACACCGGGGTTTACTCCTGAGTCAGGGGTCTCATCAGCCCATCTAGAAATCTCAGCCCTCATTCTAGAGAAGCAGCAGGCTGTATAGAGGAAGGTTACCAGATTGAATACCAGGAAGATGGTTTCTTTAACATTGAGGGGAAACTGAACATCCTTCACTAGTGATGCAACTGATTCATAGGAGAAGAAGGAAAGCAGAGGCTGAAAAACCTCATTCCCTCCTGCTCCTCCTGCAACAAACTGGATGCATAACCATAGCCATGAACCATTCATACCTGGAGCAGACCCTAGCATGTTTATAAACCTCTTGCACATCATTGCCACCAAGCCCAGCAGGATAGCTACTCTGGTCACTGCCCCTCTGATGTAAAAACTACGTATTAGGGGCAATACTAAAGCTATTTCTGGGTAAGAAAAAAACCTAGGGACCAGAGAGGTATTAAAATCTCAAAAAACCCTAGGGACCAGAAATGCATGCAAACCTTCACCCCAATAGACATTAGGAATTCAAAAAGCATGGCTATTAGCTGATTTAAACGAACATAGAGTAATAGCAACCAAAATGCAGTCAAAACAGGGTTTTTTCACTCTCTCTCTCGCCCCACATTTGGGCACCAATGTTTTGTCCTGGTTTAGGGCAAATTTGTTAAAGAATCTGCAAAGGAGGGCCCCTCCAGAAAGCAAAACCCACACGGCCCCTCCCCCCAACCGGTTCGGGAAAAAATTCCTTGAAGAGAGGTGGAAAGAACCTGTTTATTTCAGGCACAGCACCCCCCCAGTACACAAAATGAACAATACCCGATGACACCGCTCTGAGAAAGATGACAAAATCAGAAAGTCTCTTTCGGGGGTGGTTGCTCTGTTCTCAGTCCCTCCGGCACTGGGGCAGCTGCTGCAGCCAAACGGTGCAAACCCTCGGTGTTCCCAGTCCCAGTCCGGAGCAGGTTTGAGATGGTCACAGAAATGGGAGAGGAGAAACAGTCCGGGAAGGAATTTGGACTGTTTAGCTAAACTAGCTAATTAGCAGAAGCAAAAGCGAGAGCAGAAGCAAGAGCAGAAAAGCAAGCAAGCGAAGCAGCAAGCTGAAAGCAAGGAGTGAAAAACAGCCCTATGTATACTGCCTGTCTCTGTGTCCCTGATAAGAGAAACCCAAACAAAACTTCCACTTTTCAGAGTCGATCTTAAAGGCACAGAACAGATGAATGGGGATACAAGCATCATAATGTCACCCTAGGACACCCAGCTCAGCCCATTCTGTGGTTCTGGGATCCCATGGGCCTGGGGATGGGGCTGCAAATGGTTACCTTTGCAACGGGCTCTGGCTGCAGGCCTGAGCTAGTGTCCATGGCAACCAACCCTGGCATGGGGTCTCCATGGAGCTGCCATAGAAACTGACCATAGCAACAGGGGGTTTGTGATGGTTGCCATGGAAACTGACCATAGCAACAGGGTCCTGCGATGGTTCAGATTTGTCTGAAGGCTAAGGATCAGATTTGTCACAGGCCCTCAGAGGGATTCCATGGCGACTTTCCAAGAGTCTCCAGGCTGTTCCAGAGCTGGAATGTCACAGGCATAGACAGGGGCCCCATGGAGACCTCCCAGGGCTTTCTGGGGATGGTAAAGAGCCCTGTGGTCAGAGGCAGTCACAGCCATTCCATGGTGACATCCCAGGGCACCTTGGGCTGCAAAGGCACTGGTCTGTCACAGGCACTCAGGGGGCTCCATGGTGACATCCCAGGAGTCCCCAGGCTGCCAAAGAGCCGGGATGTCCCAGACACTCACAGGGGTTCCTGTCATGGGCACAGTGGGATCTTCAGGCAAAAGCTTTGTTTCTTTATTGGAGAAACTCCTGCTGAGACCTGAGGTGGAGAAATGATACCCAGCAGCCACCATGGATCCTCAAACGCCTGCAGGGCTCCTAGACTGCTAAAATTTCTTCTAAGAGAGGAGACTGGGAACAGCTGGATCCAGTCCCAGCCCAAGAATTTGTCAAAGGTTTATGTGTAAAGGATTGGACAGGTGGAATTGAACTTTAACCCAATTTGTCCCACAGGATTAAAGACCGAATACCACATACATTATATAAATACAGCTCTGATTGATTCTGATCATGATCGGACAGAAAGATTTTAACCTGAGTTATTTACTCCACAGTTCAGAGGCTTCATCAATTATTAGAATATAGTGCTCTGGGAAGCAATTTTGAAGTCAACAGATTGGTCTATGACATCAGAGAGTTTGTTGTGGAAGTCACTGGGCAGCTACAGCATCACAGAGGGGATTCTGTGACATCACAGAACAGGCTGTGGCACCATGGCATGGCTGGATGACATCATAGAGCTGGCTGTGAGGTTCAAAGTATGTGCTGTGACATTAAAGAGTGCCAGTATGACATCACAGAGAAGGTCTTGTGGCATCACTGAGGGGCTTGTGACATCACAAAGCTGTCTGTGACATCATAGTGTGAGGCAATAGAGAAGACTCTGCCATCATTGAGGGTGGCTCTGTGACAACCCAGAGTGGGCTGTGACATCACTGGTGGCTGTGTGACATTGCAAAAGAGCTGTGTGGCATCATAGGGGCTGTGACATCACAGGGGCTGTGTGACATCACAGGGGCTGTGTGAGGTCACTCTGCGGTCACTCTGCCCTGGCCCCCCTCACAGTTCCCTCCAGAGCAGTCCAACCCTGCTCGTGCACAGCAGGGTCCCTGGTCCCCCCGGGTCCCCCCGGCCCCGCAGCCTCCCCCAGAGGATGTTCCACGAGATCGACCCCAGAGCCTGACATGGGGACAGGGGGCCGGGGCCCTGGGGGTGGCACAGGGGGACAGGGACCCCCCCAGCAGCGTCCCCGTGTCCCCCAGGGCCAGAGCCTGGGCCAGGGCTCCTTCACCCTGCTACTAACGAGGCCTTGAGAGTGCTGAAAAAATCCCCAACAAGGGAGCACCAAAAACCAGATTTAATATTAAGGTGCAGCAGCACAAAGTTCCTTGGCAAGAATCACTCTGCTTCTGACTGGACACTTCAGGCACACCAAAGAAAAAAAGCAACAACAAAACCAAACAGAATCCAGGCAGTCAAACCAGAAATGAGCTGAGAACTGTCCCAGTGTGTGTGAGACACAAGGATAGTGTGGGCAAGGATAAAATGAATAAAGAAATAAAAGCTTGACAGAGGTCAAACTTAACAGGACTTCACTGATACCTTAACCTTAACTGATACCTTCAACTTCACAATTTAGGAAAAGAACAGAGCTTAACAGTATTTAACCTCACTTACAACCAATGACTTAAGGATTTAATAGTGGAATAACATTAAAAAATATTCAACTTAGCTTATAACATAGTAAACTTTGCAAAAAAAAACCCTCTTAATACCATTTAACTTAACTTATTTGTCTTGATGTAGCCTTACATACAGGCCTGACTGACTCAGCTATCCAAGGCACACCAAGCCCTCAGAGAGCAGCATTTCTGACACATTTCCCCAGCACAGGCACTCCTGTGTGCACACAGACACAAAGAGTCAGTGCAAGACACCTGTGAAAAATTCCCCTGAGGGCAGGGAATGCTGAGGGCAGGGAATGCTCACTGTGGATCCTTTGGCATGTCCTCAGCAAAGGGCAAAGGGTTGAGCCTGGAGGAGTGGGGGGATCGGCCCAGGCTCCGTCGTTGTTCAGGATGCCCGAGTGCAGCAAACGGGAGAGTTGCCGGCTGGGAGAGGCCCCACTCAGAGGGAGTCGTGGCCCAGGAGAGCTCCAAGGGCTCCTTTTGGAGCGCTGTTTGCAGGGCCCCAAGAGAGGGGCTTCAGTCCCAGCAATAGTTCAGCCTGGCCGCACTTGGCACCAACAGCTTTCTTTGGCAATGTGAGAACAGGGATGTTGTGCCACTGAGAGAACAAAAACAGTTCCCAGGGCTGCTCCTACAGAAACCAGGAGCTGGTTGGGCAGCAGCAGTGCCTGGAGCAGACAGTGTTTGGGATGAGCTGCAGAGGAGCTGAGCCCAGGGGCTGTTGGCCAAGGCCCAGGCCCAAGGAGCATTTCTCAGCTGGCAGGGTGGCCTGAGAAGGGGAGGGGGGAATGCAGCAGCACAGGGCCCATGGAACCAAGGGACCATTGTGACACTGTGGGGCCCTGTGAGACCAAGGGACCATTGTGACACTGTGGAGCCCTGTGAGACCAAGGGACCATTGTGACCCTGTGGGGCCTCATGGAATCATGAAGAGCACTGTGATATTGCTGGGCCTAATGGAACCAAGGGGGTCGTGCTGACTCTGTGTGGCTCCATGGAATGTAGGGATCATTGTGATACAGCAAGACCCCATGGAGCCAAAGGTCCATTGTGACATTGCAAGTCCTTATGTAATCATGGAGAGGCCATTGTGACACTTCACAGCCTCATGGAACCAAGGGACCATTGTGACCCTGGGGGTCACCACAGAACTAAGAGGACTATTTTGATACTATGGGGCCTGGTGAAACCAAGAGGCCTTTGTGACACGAAACCAAGAGGCCTTTGTGACACTGAAGGGCGGCATGGAGCCAAAGGTCTATTGTGACATTGCAGGGCCTCCTGTCATCAATGGACCATTGTGAGACTGTGGAGCCAAAATGAGACCATTGTGACGCTGCAAACCTCCAGGGTCTAAAGGTCCATTGTGACATTGCAGGGCTCATGGAACAGAGGAGTCCTGTGACATTGTGGGGCCTGGGGAACCATGGAGACCATTGTGACACTGCAAGGCCTCATGGAATCAGTGGGACCATTGTGAAACCTGGGAGCCACTGTGACACTGTGGGATCCCATCGAACAAGGGGTCCATTGTGACATTTCAGGTCTTCTTGTAATCAAGGAGCCATTGTGGCAGTGTGGAGCCCCACAGAACCAAGGCACCATTGTGACACTTCAGGGCCCCATAAAAACAAAGGAATACAGTACAGGTCTGGCTGGTTTGACCTCCCAAGAGGTCAGGCTGACCTTGGCATGTTGAGGGTCTCATCCACTATTGAAACAGTGGTGCTCCGTGCTTTCCTTCCGATGGAAAAGATCTGACATTCTGCTCCAGGCACGTATGGCCAGAATTGGAGTTTCACCTCCAAATTTCCTTATATCAAGGGATTGTTCCCATAGTAATATTGCCAGGACAAGTCTGGCTGGCAGTGGTTTCATGAGGGTCACCTCTCATCTGTTCCCAAAACACTTGGCAAGATTCTGTGCTTTCCTTCCTATGGAAAAGAGCTGTCCTTCTCGGCCAGGTGCCCATGGCCAGAATTGGGATTTCACGTCCAACATTGCCTTACTGTGGCAGACTGGAGAAGATTTTTGGCTTGAAATTTTAGTGTGTGGGGGAGGAAGGGGCAGGTCCAGCCTTGCCCTGCCATGGAACCCCAGCACTGCCCTGCCCTGGAATCCCAATCCCCCCAGAGCCTCTATCCCAGCCCAGCAGTGGCTGCCAGTCCCTGGCACAGCACAGGCAATGCTCCACAGCCACCTCTGCAGCCCCAGCCCAGCTCCTGAGGGACCAAATGACCCCAAGGCCCACCTGGGAGAAGGGCCCAGGGAAACCAAGGGGTATTGAAGGCTGACCACAAGGCAAGCACACATCTTGATCCTACCTCCTCTTGGACTTTCCATCTGAACACTGCTGGAATCCAGGAGGTGGTAGCTGTTTGTGTGCTTCTCTGTATATTTTGGTCTTTCTCTTTCTATGTCTTCTTCTTCTGTTTCTGTGCTCCTGCAAATTTTGATTAACATTAAGTTAACCAGGCTTAGAGTGTGAAGTTGAATGGGCCAAGTCAATGTTTTTGAGAAGTGTTTTTTGTTGATCAAATATCTGCCATAGTTTGACATAGGAGAGTTTTAAAAAGTAATAAAAGTAAATCCATAAATAATTAACTGAAACTAAAACCCACCACACTCATCAATACATTAATTAAGAAATCTCAAGATTAGAGAAATCTTAAATTAACAAACCAAAAACCACTACAGTGTCATAATAAATCTTTTGGCAAAGCTTGTCTGATTTCCTAAAGTTGCCAGTAAAGGTTGATTTGTTGTTTTGAGCTCCTGAGAATCTCTTGTTGGTATTTTTCTAGGGAGTCCATCTCAGAGTACACAAACTACTGTAATTTCTTTTAAATATCTCACTGAGAGAGTTGGTTTTTAGTGGATGGGAGCAGGGCTTGTCTGTCCTGCTTGGCCCAGCCCAGGCAGGGCTTTCCCAGCCGCATTCCACACTCCATTGCCCAGCTGGAGCCGCTGGTGCCTCTGAGTTGTGCTACCCCAGCCCCAGGGACGCTCTCCTTGTCTGCCCATTCCCCCACGGTCTCTGGGCAGAGATGGCCTCAGTGGGGGCTGCTGACATCCTCAGCACCTTGGAGGCTGCTGCTGAATTTTCCTGCTGCAAAGGCTTGTTCAGCCTTCAGCTCTTCAGTGCAGGAATTCAGTGTCCCAGGGTTCATTAACATTCAGAACACCTTAAGAACCCAAGCCTCTGGAGTTTGATTTAAGTGTTGATTTGATTTAAGTGTTCAAATATTTGTGGTTAATTTGATAGATTTCAGTAGTGTGTTCTAAGTGAATGCCTTATATTTAAAAAGACAGTGAGAAAACATTTTTTAGGTCCTGTTTGGGACATTTTCCTGTTCATAAATCAGTCTGTGCAGTCTCCTATTGACACTGAATCCAAGTAGCTCCTCATTCAGTTTGAATAGATATGAAAATCAAGATCCTTCATGGCTGACAATCAATCAGACTCTGTCCCTACCCCCATCCCCATTTCCCCTATCCAAGCCCTGGCACTCAGAGCAGCATTGTGCAAATCTGAGCTCCCTCCAGCCCAGGCTGCACCTGCAGCTTTCAGCTCCTTCTCCAACTCGCACCTGCTTTCCTTGGAGAAGGAGCTGCCCGAGACACAGAGGGATGTTCATTTATTGTCAGCCAACAATACCAAGGCAAGTCACAGCTCCATCAAATGCAAAAGTCATTCCTCTGCTTGGTATTAAATCCACTTTGCACAGCAGACAGTCTCAGAGCAATGGAAAACACCTTCTGTGCCCAGCACAGATCCCAAGGTCCCCCCAAACCCTCCCTGCCCTAATTCTGCCCAGATTTGCTCTTTGCACACACGAGTCACACACTGAAGTCAGGAGCTCCCTCCATGCCCAGAGGGAGGAAAAGAGAGAAAGGGGATGAAGAGCTCTCCTGTGCAGAGCCAAGGTCCAAGTGCCCCTGCAGTGGGAACCACAACTCATCAGGTTTGTGTCCTTTGGGCTCAGGGACTGGTGACCCTCAGAGGCACAGAAAGGTTTCTTGCCAACAAACACAAGTTGAATATTTGAACAGTTTAACAACCATCTCAGCTCTTTCCTCAGCTCTCTGTGATGTTCCAGCGGCATCTGACATGTCCACCATTCCCAAGGGATTTCTGTACATGAACAGTTTTAGACAAAGACATACGGTAATTCTGTGATAGATATAAACACAATTAAGATGATATTTATTATATATTTATTTGAACTTCGGAAATATTGGGCAATTTCTTCCAGCTCAAAGCATGAAGCCAGTCAGTTGAGAGGCACTTGAATGACCAGAGAGCATCTAGAGGAGGAAATCAGAGAGCAGTAGAAGTACATAGATCCACCTGCTGTAAAGGAAGAGATGTCCTTAGACATGGCCATTTCAACAGAAGAGCTGAAAACACCTGAAGGAAAATGGAGAGGAAGTAATAAACAAAACATTGGTCACACCAGTAGAAGGCAAGATCAGTATTTTTCCTCCTGCCATCTGAACAACTCCAGGAAATTCCTGTTCCTGATGGGAAAACTGCCATTTCTTAACAGTACTCAAATGACCCAGACAATAAAGATTTGCTTGTATATTATGAAACTAACAGGTAATAAAAGCTGTGCCCCTATCCAGGCTGACATCAGTTATGTGCCCATGAACAGCCAGTGCCACTTGTGCCCTGAGGTGCCCAGCTGGGATTGGATCTCTCAGAGAGCACTTGAGGAAGAGCAGAGCATATTGCAAGCTGCAAGTCCCTGACAGCCCCACAGGACTCCTGTGCCATCAACATCTGCTCTGCTCCAGTCTGAAACAGGGCCCAGCATGGTGCCAGGATCATCAGAGAGCTGAGGTGTGTGCTGGAATTCAATGCCCTCCCCATCCCACAGCAGCCCTGCATTTCCCTCCTGCAGCCTTGGTCTCCAGCACAGCCATGGAGGCTCTTTGGGCTCTGGACTGTTCCTGCAGCTCCCAAGGGCAGCTGAGCTCTGCCTTTGGCGCAGTCAGGCCTGGCCAGCGCAGGCCATGCTCAGCAATTGCTTGTGTGTGCCTGGCCTTGCTGTCAGCCCCGGCAACGGCTGCATGGCCCCTTTGTGGCCCTGCGCTGGCCCAGCCATGGTGGCCCAGCCCCTGTGCAGGCCCAGCCCAGGCCAGGAGCATTGCAGCTGGGAACAGCCCCTGTGCCATGGTGCCCACAGCAGCCTTGGGGCTCTGTGCCCCATGGCCTCCCTGCTGGGCAGTCTCTGCCAGCTCCTGCAGAGCCCGTGGCACCTGTGGGGCTGCACAGACAGCCCTGTCCCAGGCTCTGCTGGCCTCAGGGCCAGCAGAGAGGCAGCCAGGGCTGGCCATGGCCGGGAACAGGCCCTGAGCCCCGCAGGAGGATGGAGCTGGGCCACAGCCAAACTCAGCCCAGGCCAAAGCTGGGCTCAGCAGCCACGGCTGCCAATGCATGGACACAGAGGCTGGTGCTGACAAATGTCCTGGGCCCCCTCCCTGCTCTGTCCATGCCACCAAGGGCACAGAACAACCTCCTCTCTGGGCCACTTGCCTGTTTGCAATGCCTTGCACAGGCGCTGGCCCTGCCCCACAAGGCCTGGCCCGAGTGCTTCCCCTGCACATCCAGCCAGGCTGAGATGGACACTGATGGTTTCTGGGCCAGGCTCTCTGAGCCCGGCCCAGCTCCCTGCAAGCTCTGCCAGCTGTCCTGAGCTCTGGGCAGCACCAAGGGCCTCTCCCCAGCCCAGCCCAGCCGGCTCTGGCCCCACAGCTCTGCTCAGGCCAGGCTGCTCTGGGCACTGGCCCCACGGCCTCAGCCCCTGGCAAGGGCACAGCAGCAGCTGCAGCTGCCACAGGACTCAGCCCCAGCCATGGGGGAAGGTGCTTGGCCAGGGCCAAAGGAGGCTCCCTGGCTGCCCTGCTCCCCTCGGGCTGAGGTGCTGAGAGCTCTGCAGCCCCTGCTGCCATCCCATCTGTCCAGGGCAGCACAAGAGCCGTGGCCTTGGGGCCCTCAAGAGCTGCTCCTGCTCCAGGCCCAGGGCCCATGCCGAAGCTGGGCCTGCCACAAAGCTGTGCCCATTTCTGTTCATTGCTGCTCTGATGGGGATGGATCCTCAACCACTTGGAGGTTGCTGATGAATTTTACTTCTCCAGAGTCCTCTTCTTTCTTGAGCTACTCAGTTGAGGAATTCAGTGAAAAAGGCTATTAAACATTTGTTTAAAACATTTAAACAAGAAAAATCCCTGGGAAAATTTGAAGTTTTCAATTGTTCTGTAGTTAATTAGTCAGATTTCAGAGGTGTATTTAAAGTGAATATGGTATATTGAAAATTAAGCAGAGACGACTGGTTTTGTCCAGTTTTCTTTTCTTGTTTATAGATTGGTATCAGCAATGTCCAGTTAATATTGACCCCTAACCCCTTCAAATGCAGTCTGAATAGATATTATAATCAAGACCCTTCATGGCTGACAATCAATCACACTTTGTTCCTACCCCCACCCTGCCATTTCCCTCACCCAACCCCTGGCACTCAGAGCAGCTGAGGAATGGAGTCACATCCAGGGGTGTCACCAGGGCTCAGGATTGGGGCCCGGTCAGTCAATCTTATTATTGCTGATCTGGATGAGGCCATCGAGGGTACCCTCAGTCAGTTCCCAGGTGAGCCCAAGCTGGGTGGGAGTGTGGCTGTGCTGGAGGGCAGGAAGCTCTGCAGAGGGATCTGGACAGGCTGGAGCCAGCCATGGGCCCAGGACATCTGGATGAGGTTCACCAAGGCCAGCGGACAAGCCCTGCACTGGGCTCACAACCAGGCTCCAAATCCCTGGCTGTGCCCTGCCCTGATCCCCACAGCCTGTCCTGTTTCCTTCATCCCTGCATTGCCAGGGACTTTCTGGGACAAGGGAGCTCTACTCTGAATATGGAGGGAGGTGCAAGTGCCACCATTGCAGTGGGAACCACAACTCATCAAGTTTGTGTCCTTTGGGGGTCAGGAACTGGTGGGACTCAGAGGCATAGAAACTTTCTCTTCATGGCCAACAGACCACAGTTGAACAGGAAACTATTTAATAACAATCACGCTCTTCCCTGAGCTATGTGCAATGTCCCAGCAGCATCTGATGTTCAATATCCACAAGTGATTTCCATACTAAAATTAATTTCAGACAAACGGCATTTTGTGATAGGTATAAACACAATTAAGTTCTTGTATCAGGATGCTCCTTCTGGAGTGTGGGGAAAACGGCTCCAACAATTCCTGATTTGCAAAGCTGTCAGTGGTGGCTGGAGAAGGGAGTCAGGCTGCTCTTGGTGTTGAGGAAATGCTGAAACCAGCCTGACTCATTTCATCTCCTCATGCTCTGGCTGATCTCCCCTCTTTCCCCTTCCACCCATCAGCTTTTGTCTCCCCCCAGCCCCCAGGGAAGAGCCTGGCTCTGTGTTCTCCATCCCCTCCTGGCTGGCACTGCCAGGCTGGCATGGGGAGCCCCTCAGCCTTCCCTGCTCCGGGCTGGACCAGCCCAGCTCCCTCAGCCTCTGCTCACAGCCCAAGGGCTCCAGCCCCACCTTGGAGGACCTTCCCAGACCCTGCTCCAGCTGCCAGACATCTTTTCTGCCCTGGGCAACCCAACCCAGGCCACAGTGACCTGGATAATCCCCATACTTGATGTCCTGGTCACACAGCCCTGGCCCCTTGTCCCCATGTCAGGCTCTGGGATGGATCCTGTGGAACCTCCTTTGGTGGTGGCTGTGGCTCCAGGTGGGACAGGGGGATCCCGGGGGACAGGGACCCTGCTGGGCATGGACAGCATTGGACTTCTTGGGAGAAACTGTGAGGGGGAGCTGGGACAGAGTGACCAACCCAGCGACCTGACACAGCCCCTCTGGGATGTCACACAGCCCCTCTGGGATGTCACAGACTGCACTGTGATGTCACAGAGGCAGTCTATGGTGTCATAGCTCCTCGATGACCTCACATAACCCACTCTGTGATGTCACAGCCCACTCTGTGACCTCATGTTATCAGATGATCAGTTGTCTCCACCAGGTGAGCTGACACCTGGAGCTTGTTCTCCACAACCCCAGGCCTATGGAAACCACACAATGCCCATTGTGTGAGAAGGGGAACTGAAAGTTCACCAGCCTCAGTGTCCTGCCAGCTCAGCCAGGCCCACTAGAACATTGGGGTCCATGACCACCAGGGACCACCAGAGAGACCCTCCAGGACACAAGAACACATGGGTAAAGGGGAAGGGAAATATGTTAATGATTTTGGGGAAATTATTATCATATGTAAGTTTAGTCCAGGACAATCAATGAATAGGTGTGCAAAATACAAAATATTAACAGAAACTTTCCTGTACTCACCATGCACTGCTTTGGGAGGAGCTGTCCCCTGTGCATCCAGCTGAATAAAGAATGCTGCTTCTTAATGCTACATTGGTGTTAAGGAGTTTTCTATTTTACTGAATTTTTGGTAACACTCCCACTGCCAAGGAAAGCTCTGTCTGCTGCTGTTCACAAACAGAGCAGGGCTGGTGGCAGATGTGGGGCCTGGAGGCTGCCTGGGGCACAGTGACCATGAAATAATCAAGTTTTCAATGTTCTGTGAATAAAGGAGGGGCAGCAACAAAACTTCTACACTGGAATTAGGAAGGGCAGACTTTGGCCTATTTAAGATGCAGATTTGGGGAGTAATGAATCAGGCACTGATTTTTTTTTTTTTAAGGAAAACATCCCTTAAAAACAAAGGTGTCCAGGAAGGATGGACACATTTCACGAAAGTAATTGTAAGGGGGAAGGAGCAGCCTGTCCCAGTGTGGCAAAAGATGAACTAGTGAGGAAAATGACTGGCCTGGCTGCCCATGGAGCTTTTGTGGGAACTCAAGGGTAACAAGAGGTGCATCAACTTTGGACAGAAGGTCAAGCAGCTTAGGAAATGTTTAAGGATGTTGTAAAGTCGTGCAGAAAAAAAGTTAAGAGGTGAAAGCTCAATTAGAGTTTAACCTGACCACTTCTGTGAAAAAAAATAGACAATGTTTCCACAATTAAATTAATAGCAAAACATGGGATAAGGAGAACCTCTACTCTTTATTGGATGCCGTGGGGAATATAGTAACTAAAGATAAGGAGAAGGCAGAGCTACTTAACATCTTGTTTCTCTCAATTTTTAATATTAGGACAGGCTGTCCTCAGGACAAGAGTTCTCCTGAGCTGGTAAATGGGCACAGGGAGCAGAACAGCCCCTGTAATCCAGGAGGAAGCAGTTGGTGACCTGCTGAGCCACTCAGATGCTCACAGGTGTGTGGGATGAGATGGATCCATCCCAGGGGGATGAGGGAGCTGGTGGATGAGCTCCCTAAGCTGCTCTCCATCATTTACCATCAGTCCTGGCTCAGTGGGGAGGTCCCAGTGCACTGGAGGTGCCAGTGTGAGCCCATCCCCAAGAAGGGCTGGAAGGAGGAGCTGGGGAACTCCAGGCCTGTCAGCCTGACCTGGGTGCCTGGCAAGGTTATGGAACAGATCACCCTGAGTGCCATCCCAGGGCACCCACAGGATGGCCGAGGAATCAGAGCCAGCCAGCGTGGATTTCAATATCTGCACTGATGATCTGCATGAGGGCACTGAGTCCAGCATCAGCAAATTTGCAGATGACACCAAGCTGAGTATGAGTGTGGATCTGCTGGAGGGTAGGAGGGCTCTGCAGAGGGCCCTGGACAGGCTGGATCCAGGGCCCAAACCCAACAAGGTCAGGTTTAACAAGTCCAAGTGCCGGGTCCTGCACTTTGGCCACAACAACACCTGCAGCACTACAGGCTGGGAACAGAGGGGCTGGACAGCAGCCAGGCAGAAAGGGACCTGCAGGGACTGATGGACAGCAGGCTGGACATGAGCCAGCAGTGTGCCCAGCTGGCCAAGAAAGCCAATGGCTCCTGGCCTGGATCAGGAATGGTGTGGCCAGCAGGAGCAGGGCAGGGATTCTTGCCCTGCACTCAGCACTGGTGAGGCCACACCTCGAATGCTGTGTCCACTTCTGGGTCCCCAATTTAGGAAGGCCATGGAGGGGCTGGAGTGTGTCCAGAGAAGGGCAACAAGGCTGGGGAGGGGTCTGGAGCACAAGTCCTGTGAGGAGTGGCTGAGGGAGCTGGGGTTGTTTATCCTGGAAAAGAGGAGGCTCAGGGAGACAAGGAAGTGTCAGGGCACAGGTTGGACTTGATGATCTCCATGGCCTTTTCCAGCCTTGCTGATTCTGGGATTCTCTGAAACCACCCTTGGAGCAGTTGCACGATGAGCCCTGGGCCTCCTCTGCAGAAGCTCCAGAAGCCCAGGTCCCTCAGCTTCTCCTGCCAGTCCCAAAGCCCATCCTGTCAGTCCTGCAGAGCCTCTGCAGCTCCTCCTCACGGCCCAGAACAGGAAACCCCAGAGCCAGACACAGCAGCCCAGATGTGCCCCCCTGGCCTGGGGTGCCTCTGGCAAGGCAGCAGCACCAGGCACTGCAGGAGCCTGCAGACAATTCCTGCAGCACTTGTAGGATGATCCTGCTGCCCAAGGGACATTCCCATGGGGCCAAGTCAGGAACTGCAATGGGGAATGGGGCCAGAGAGGAAAGGGCAAACAGGGATGGGCTGTGTGCAGGGCAGACAAAAGGGATGGGCAACAGGAAGAAATTTGTAGCAGGGAGAGTAAAGAAAGCAAAAGTGAAGCCAAGGAAATGCTGAGGGCAGTTTGGGGGTGGCTGCCAGGCAGCCCTGGCTCTGAGCAACAGCGTCTGCAGTGGGACAGGAAACTCCCAGCTGATGGGAACAAACTTTCTGGCTGACTGCAGAGGCCAGGACAAAGCTGAGTGGTTTACCTGGTGTCCCCCAGCCCTTGCTGGCCCCAGGGTCTGATGGCATTTGTGCTCCCTCAGGTTCATGTCCCCACAGCAATAGCATGGAGGTGCTACCCCTGCTGTGTGCAATGCAAACAGGGGCTGCTGAGCCAGTGGTGCCGTGTCTGTGCCTGCAAGGATGGGGCACCTGTATGAGCTGGGGGAGAGGCCAGGGCTGCAGAGGGGGGATGTTGTTGGCAGCTCCATGAGGACGCTCTGGGACGCTGCCCTGGGCTGTGCAGCACACTGGGGATGGATCAGCCCCTGCTCTGCTGCTCCTTCCCGTCTCCCCCAGGGCCCTTGCAGAGCCCCAGCCATGCTGTTTGCCCCCAGCCTGCCCACGGCCAGCCTGGGGCTGCTCATGGGGGTTTTCTGTGCTGAGCATTGGCCTGGGTGTGTTCTTGAGAGAGCCTGGGCAAGGAGCCTGGAGCCCCCAGGCCCTGGCCTGAGGCATCAGTGCTGCCCCAGCAGTGCCCATGGCCTGTCCCTGCTGCAGCCCCGGCACTGCCACCCCCAGGGCTGTGCCTGGCCCCGAGAGCACTCAGGCCCTACAGCAACACCAGGGCCACCAGGGCAGCGGGGCAGGGCCATGGCAACAACACTGGCAACACCAAGTGCTGCTGCTGCTAGGCACAGCTGCTGTGCCAGCACTGATCTGCCCCCAGGTCTGCACACAGACATTGCTGCTGCAGCTCCAGAGAAGAGAACAGAAAGGGCATCTCTGGTGAAAACAATGCTGGGAGATCGTTTAGTTCCTTCAAAGCCACCAAGAGACTAGCTTCTCATTGACGCAGTCTGGGGCCACAGTTAAAGTGGAGGGAAACAAAAGGAAAAATGGCACAAGGAATGACAGTCCTTTGTGGACAATAGAAAACAAAAATTAAAAAACAAAGGAAAAAACACCTACAACCAAACCAACAACAAGTATCAAAGATTATTTTTATTATAAGTCTTTTTATTTAAGAAATTGGAAATTGGCCAACAGTTTAATGTTTCTGAAAAGCATCCAGTCATCAGTCTCCACACTGCAGCCTTGAGCTCCTGGTTCCTCAGGCTGTAGATAATGGGATTAAGGGCTGGAGACATCACCGAGTACAGAACTGACACTGACAGATCCAGGGATGGGGAAGAGATGGAGGGGGGCTTCAGGTCGGCAAATGCTGCAGTGCTGAGAAACAGGGAGACCACAATCAGGTGAGGGAGGCAGGTGGAAAAGGCTTTGTGCTATCCCTACTCAGAGGGGATCCTCAGCACTGCCCTGAAGATCTGCACATAGGAGAAAGCAATGAACACAAAGCAGCCAAATGTTAAACAGACACTGACAGCAAGAAGCCCAAGTTCCCTGAGGCAGGATTTGGAGCAGGAGAGTTTGAGGATCTGAGGAACTTCACAGAAGAACTGGCCGAGGGCATTGCCATGGCACAGGGGCAATGAAAATGTATTGGCTGTGTGCAGCAGTGCATTGAGAAAGCCACTGGCCCAGGCAGCTGCTGCCATGTGGGCACAAGCTCTGCTGCCCAGGAGGGTCCCGTAGTGCAGGGGTTTTCAGATGGACACGTAGCGGTCGTAGCATGTGACAGTCAGGAGGAAATACTCTGCTGAGAGGAAAAACAAAAAGAAAAACACCTGTGCAGCACATCCTGCATAGGAGATGTTCCTGGTGTCCCAGAGGGAATTGTGCATGGCTTTGGGGACAGTGGTGCAGATGGAGCCCAGGTCGCTGAGGGCCAGGTTGAGCAGGAAGAAGAACATGGGCGTGTGCAGGTGGTGGCCGCAGGCTACGGCGCTGATGATGAGGCCGTTGCCCAGGAGGGCAGCCAGGGAGATGCCCAGCAAGAGGCAGAAGTGCAGGAGCTGCAGCTGCCGCATGTCTGCCAATGCCAGCAGGAGGAAGTGCCTGATGGAGCTGCTGTTGGACATTCCTTCACTCTGGGCATGGTCCACTGTTGAAAAAGGCATTGACAAGCTTGAACAGATTTCCTTTTTGGTTTCAGACTTGTGCTCCTTCTGAGTTACTGCTTTACTTTCAGCATTGCACTCAGCCTAATACTGGGGAGACCTGAGGGAAAACAGGGCTCCCTATGCCGCAGGGCAGTCAGACCTGCTGGAACCACACAGGTGCCCTTTGTTCATTTAACCTCTCTCTATTTCACCATGATCACGCTTTAATATTTTTTGAAAAATGAAGTAGACTTTTTAAATTCTCCAGTTGAATTTTTTTTTTTCCAAACCCTTCTCTCTTTCCCTATGCACATGAACAGGAAAGGATACCAAGGGCTGGTCTGGCTCTCTGCTGCCTGGAGTTGTGCCTACTGGGAGCTGTTTCTCTCTATCCAAGCCTTGTCCCTGCCAGTGCTGCCAGAGCCCAGCCCAGCCCTGGGGTCCCAGCTCTGTCCTGCAGACACCTCCCAGCATAGGGCACTGCCCGGGGCATCTCCCTGGCAGCAGGGCCTTAAGGGCAGGCCAGACAAACAGAGATGCTGCAAGCCAAGGTGCTGCTGCTGCTGTCTGTAGGGAGAGGAGGTTGAGGAGGCACTGTCTGAGGGACATCTGAGGCACATCTGCTGATGCCCAGGCTGACAGTGCAGGAGTCTCAGTGACACAGCCAAAGCTGACAGCCCCTTTCCTTTCCCTTGAGGAGAAAGCTGAGAGCAGCCCTGGCCATGCAGCACCATCTCCACAGCGGGAGGAATCTGCCCTGATGTGGGTGGCTCCTTCCACCTCCAATTTCTCCCCTGCAGCGTCCATGGGGAGCTGCCAGGCAGGCTGAGAGCTGCCCCTGGCAGGTGGCACATGCCCTGGGCTGGCCAAGAGCCCTGAGGGCTGCAGGAGCTGCTCTGCAGGACAGCCCTGGGCAGCCCTGGCTGCAGCCCCAGCTGCAGCCCCAGCTTCACTCCCTGCACCCGTCCCTGGCAGCAGGAGTCGTCCTGCCCTGTCCCTCTGACGGTGCCCAGGGCAGCCCCGCTCTGCAGCACATCCTCCTCCTGCTCCTGTGCCACAGAGAAACTCGGAGAGTCCTCCTGACACATCCCCCAGGCGGTGGGGTGTGCTGGCTTCAGGAGATCCCTCCAGGAGCACCGGGGACATTGCCCTGCACCCACAGACTCACCATGCACAGGGCTGTGAAGAGCTTTCCCCAAGTGAAGTCTCAGCTCAATGTCTTCCCAATCCTGATTGCCTTCAGCCTGTCTCTGCCTGGCTCCTGTCCCCTCAGAGTCTGCAGGCAGAGCCCTCAGCCCTGCTGGGCTGGGAGAGGAGCTGGTCCTGGGAAGAGCTGTTCCTTTAAAGCTCAGCAGCACAGACACAGCACAAGGACTTAAATGAGACTCTTGGGGATTTGGTGTTATTTACATCAAACTGAGTCCCTGAGAGAGAGTTCAAAAAACTTCTCAAGAACTCAAAATTAAATTGAAACTACAAAGTTTTCCAAGTTTCAAAGTACCACTGAGAGACACAAATGAGAAATTTTCCCCTGGTTCCAATTAGAGCAGAACACTGGAGGCAGTGATGACAGCTGGGGACAAACAAGGCAAAGGTGTCTTTGATGCTGAGCAAGGCTGGATGTGTTTCAGGAATGCAAAGAGCCCAGGCCTGAGCCCCAGCCCCAGGCCAGGCAGATCCTGTCCCTCCCTCCTTGCTCAGGGCTCTTGCTGGGATGGGCACTGGCATGTGGGGATGTGCAATGGCAAGGGCAGGAGCATGGGGCGGCCCCTGCCAGGCTGCTGAGCAGGGACAAGGAGGCAATGAGGCCCCAGCCCTCCAAGGGTCACTTGTCACCTCTGGCAGGGCTGTCTTGCAGCTGCTGCCCATCCCTGTGCCCTGTGCAGCCCAGGCTGTCCCACGGTGTCCCTGCCCTGCACCTCTGTCCCTGCAGGCTGTCAGCATCCCCCGGCTGCCCCACCTGGCTGGGCCCTTCCTTTGCTGACAGCTCTGCCTCCTGCCTGCCTCTGCCTGCCCACACAGAGCCTGGGGCTGCTCCAGAGTCCTTCTGGGAGATGTGTTGTGCCACAGCCCTGCCCTGGGAGGGAAATTAATCTCTCCTTGTTTCCATTCTGGGTCTTCACCACTGCACTTGGTGACATTATTTCTATCTCAGGTTCATTTCCACTATGAAGAAGAGGTCCAATATATTTGAATCCACCTTTGTCATCCTCACAGGCTGTTCTTGTTCTGCCCTCAGTCTCCACTGAACCCAGGACTTCCAGTTCCCATACAGTGATCATGTTCTTGGGGCCTCCAAATCCTATCCTGGGAGATCTCTGGGCCTTCTCAAAGGTGCTCAGCCCTGGAGATGTGATTTAAGTCCAGGAATGGCTGAGTACATTTTTGCCCAAGATTGTATTGTTGAGTATAATACAGAATAATACACTGTATCTTTTAAGTGACTGAGGGCAGATTTAGATTTTCTGTAAGGATGAAATATTTTTTGATGATGGTGGCAGGACACTGGCATAGGCTGCCCTCAGAATTGAAACCCCATCCCTGGATGTGTTTAAGGTCAGGGGCTTTGTACAACCTGAACGAGTGAAGCTGTTCCTGGGTAATGGGAGTTTTACCAGAGACTCTTTTCAGTCTCTTCTAACTCAAACCATTTTACATTTCTTTGGTTCTTATATCCCAACTGCTTCTCCACAGGGCTGCAAATACCTATGCACACCCTGCCAGCATTTTAATGTGGCCTAATTCCCAACACTTTCATAAAAAGGAAAGAATTGCCATATTAGGGACATGAATTGCCATGTTTATGGAGGAATCATTAAAAGCCCCAAAAGTAAAGAAACTGAAAGGAAGGACCAAAATCTCAGTGTGAAAGATTCACCAAGTGGGATATTGGCAGAGACTCTGATGGTGACCTCCCAGCTGAGCATGGGGGTTTCTGAGTATCAGGATGGAAGGTTGCTCCCAGGAGGAGCCCCTGTGCATTTTCCTCCCCCATGGCTCTGCCCTTCCTGATCCAGCAGCTGTGGGGCAGCAGAGCGGGGGCAGTGCAGGGACAGGCCTGGTTCTGACAGGGCTGTTGTGGTTTAGGAATGGTGCTCCCAATTTACTACACCTACTACCAAGACCACGTGTCGCCCCAGATTTATATTCCCACCATTGCCCCCCCACACCACAGGGGCTTTGCCTGGCCTGGCCCTGATTGATCTCAGCCCATGTTTCACAGTCAGGGATAACCTGGAGATGGTGTCCAGGGTTCACTCTTGTGTGGCCAGTCCAGACCCCCGAGGCACTTTAATCCTGGCCGCCCATCCTCCTGTCTGTTGTTGTGATGCTCTTCAGTGCCCAACTCTTGGGCACGTGAGCATCCACAGGAGGGAGTTTCACAGCCAACTTCTCCCCCAGACAGAGATGTCTTGCCCCAGTCCAGCAGCCCAGCTGGGTTTCCCTCTGTGCTCCCAACTGTCCTTTTTCCATGGTTCCAGCCACCCCAGAGAGCATTTCCCACCATCCCTGAGTCAGTGCAGAGGTGCAGCGCTGGCCATTTCTCTTGCTCAGAGCTCCAGGGATGGTGCCAGTGCTGCAGTGACTGCAGGAAAGGGGACCCCACAATGGGACATTTCTTGGTCAGATACAGACAGGAAGAGTGACAAACTGTCTGTGACTTGGGTTTTGGCCTCGCAGCCCCTGCCGTGGTTTGCAGGGAGCTGCAGTGTGGCTCAGCCCTGGCTGTGCCAGGCAGTGCTGGCCTGGGAGAAGGTGTAGGTGCCAGCTGGCCCAGGGAGCTGCAGCGTGCGGGGAACGAATCCCTCCTGGCCTCCTGCCCCAGGGTGGCACTGCAGGGCCTCAGGGAGCCAAGGGGCCATTGTAGCTCTTCAGGGCCCCATGGAATTAAGGGGACTCTTTGGACATTGTGGGGCCTTGTGGGACTGAGGCCATTGTGACACTTTAGAACCAAGGGGCCACTGTGAAACTACAGGGCCTTGTGGAACTGACACTGAAATCACCCAAAAAGAAACTTTCTAACACAGTTTGAGTATCAAAAAGCATTCATTTTTATTGCAGCACTGATCACTTGGAGGATCCTTCCTCCATTCGAGTGCCCCAAACATCATGCGAACAGAGGTTTTATGACACACACAAGTTCCATATTTATGAGCTATAGAGGTTTTATGACACACACAAGTTCCATATTTATGAGCTATTCCTCTGTGATGCTCTACATCTGGCCTGTAGGCCACACAGTATAAATAATTCCAACTTCATAAGTCATTTATTATATAATTACCTTGCTTATGTAATTCGACCAGTAAGAGCAGGCCCAGGCCATTGGAGACTCAGGCTGCTATTGGCTGGTTAGCTGAGTAGTAACTGGCTCAGCCAATGAGGATTACCTTCATGGGCCTTCTTAGCTATATAAGGAAGTTAGATCTCAATAAAGCTGCCTGTTGCTGCATGAACACATACAGTCTAGTCACCTGTCTCCACAGGCAGGAGTTACTCCACTCTCAGGCATGCAGAGTGCTGCCAAAACCTGGCACCACTGAGCACCAGGACGGCCTCGCTGGTGCCAGGAAAGCTCAGCAGCACCTTTCTCCCCCAGCAGCATAACACTGGCACAGGCACTGAGCAGCCACGGGCAGCTGACTACTGCTAGGAGACAAAAACCCCAAAACTGGGGGGTTTTCAGGGCAGAAAAAACGTGGAGGCACTTTTCTGATGACGCCTACTCTCATCAAGGCTTCATCCAGCAAGAGGAATAGATAACCTAAACTTATTTCTGGATAAACCACGTTATTTCCACCCTGAGGACCTGAGGCTAGCACAGGAGCCAGCAGAGGCCTTTTAGACAGCAAAACATTTTTGCCCATTTTCCCAGGCTGGCTCACGGTCACACCTCACCCATGTGGCTCCAGAGCTCTTGCTGTGTCCCACGGGCAGGTTATCCCTTCACATCTGCTCTCGCAGGCTCCAGTGCCCTCCCGGAGTGCCTCCCCGGCTGTCCCAGCACAGCTCAGCACAGCTCAGCTCGGGGTTCCACACGCGACGGGGCTGGGGCACCTCAGAGCTGCTCCTTCGGGCGGGTCACCACCATCGGTCATCGGCTGAAGGCCTAAAGAGAGGACAGCAGAAACATCACAAATAGGCCATTAGTTCCATCTGTATTCACAAAGCTCAACAGCAGCGGCCTGGCTTGTGGCAGAGGACAAAAGCCAGCACACCGAGCGAAAGGCTGAGGAATTAATGCTGAACCGCACAGCCGAGCAACATCCGCAGTCCCCCGGCCGAACAGCTAAATAGGAGACAGTGAGTATTTCAGGTGGCGCCTTCCTGCCCTGGAGCCCCGGTCTCCAGCCCCGCTGCCGCCGCCACCCGTGCCCTGTAGCCCCCCCCCACTCACCTCACGGCGGCGGTGGCCCCTCATGGCGAGGGAGCTCGGCCCGCCAGAGCCGCTCCTTGCCCTCACGGCGGCGAGCTGAACGAGCCTGGCCCGCCAGAGCTGCTCCTTGCCCTCATGGCGGCGAGCTGAAGGAGCCCAGCCCGCCAGAGCCACTCCCTGCCCTCATGGCGAGGGAGCCCGACCCGCCAGAGCCGCTCCTGGCCCTCATGGCGGCGAGCTGAAGAAGCCCAGCCCCCCAGAACCGCTTCATTTCCACACGGCGGCGGGGGGAGAAAAGGAGCGGGCCTGGCCACGCTGCCGAGGTGATTCCACAGACACCGCCCCGCTCGCTTCGGCCGCTCCCCCCAGGGCGGGGAAAAACCCTCGGTAATCAGTCACAGGGAGGGACTTTAAAGATCGTCTCGTCCCACTCCCTGCCATGGGCAGGTACACGTTCCACTGTCCCAGGTTGCTCCAGTCCCTGTCCGACCTTGGACACTTCCAGCATCCCTGACAGAGCCGGAGCAGGAACACGATCTGTGGCACTGGGAGAACTGAACTCAAGCACCGGCTCATGGGAAGCAGAGGGCTGGTGAGCTGCCTCTGCTTGCCCCTGATGTATCCCACTTCGGGCACAGGAGGTAGAAGTGTCAGCTCAGAAACAGCTGCCAGCAACAAAAATCCAGCCCTGAAATAAGCAGAGAAAAAGCTATGGTGCTGCCAAGTGCCTTGCTGGGAGAAGCACAATTCCACACCTTCCCTGACCTCCACTGGATGCTGTAACATCAGCCCAGTGCTCTGTGTATCCATGTCTGGGCACAGCAGTGTAACTGTAACTCCCTCGCTGGGGATCCATTCAAAGGAAGTTTTTCTCTGGGCTTTGTGCTCCATTGCGACACTTGAAGTCCTTTCCAGAAAGCCTGGCATCCCTCCCCCATGCTCCTCATGTGCTTATGCTCTCAGAGCTCAGCAGTGAACTCAGCTGGAGCTGCGCCTTGCCTCAGGCAATCATCCACTCCAGCTCTGTCTTCTTCAAATGTTTCATGGTCTATTTTCAGCCCAAGCAGGCAGCTATTCTTCCTGGATGTGGGGTGCTCCTCTCCAGCTCAGCCTGATCCTGCCTTGTCCTGGGAAGCTCTGGGCTCGTTGTGCCCAGGACACTGCTGTGTGCAGGGACAGAGGCTGGTGCTGAGCAGAAGGAGCTCGGTGCTTCCCCTGTCACTGATGAACCTGGTGAGGAACAGGTTTCCCAGCTATGCCCAGTGCAGCACAGCAAAACCTGTCTGGGGGAGAGACAGGTAAGAGCAGACACAGAACACTTCATGCTCTTGTTCCTGGGGGTCTCGCTGCCCATGGCCAAGGGCATGTGCCCACACAGGCATGGATGATGACTCTGCCAAGACCCTAAGCCACAGCTTCAGTTTAGAACTGTTTAATTCATTAGCCCAGCATGGGGCCCAAATTAATATGCTTTGTGTCTTTAATAAGACATTTTCAGCAGGATTGGGGAGATACTTCAAAAGCTTCCTGAATGCCAAATTCCAGAACTCAGAAACTCTCAGTGCCAGGACCAGTCTCTTACTTCCCAGTACAGATTCCCTCTGTGTGCACAGCTTTTTCTCTGCTTGCTGGCCTTGGAGGGGGGCTCAAACAAAGGCCTGCACATCATTTGTGAACTTTGGGTGAAAAGCATCAAACCAGATGAAACACAGCAGAGCAGCTCTGCCATGGGGGTGAAGCCCTTTTCTGTCACAGGAATGTGCTCTCTGCATTAGCTGCAGGCAGTCCCTGTTGTTCATCTTGGCTTGCTGACCACTAAACAGAGCCTCCTTTTCTCCTGCAAGTGTCGTGGCAAGGCCTGAAAGGACTGAGATGCTTTGTTCCAAGCCAGATTAGAGATATGAGTTACTACAAAACAAAAGCCCAGCAAGCCTCCTGGAGAGTTCCTCTAGTCTAGACACAGCCTCCCCTGAGCTCCCTGCATCCCAGCACAGCCTTGCAGCTTGTGTTCAAAGCAACTCAACTGGCTCCAGAAGCCTGGGTAACCTCTGTCGAGTGAATGTTCAGTTGCAGCATAAAGGAGGAATCACATCTGAGAGATTTTGCTCCCATAAATTAGCAGGATGGGTTAAACCAGGACATGAGCACTGTCTGCTGGCACAGTGCATCCACTCAAGAGATCTGCACTGGCATGGAGCTGTAGTGCTTCAAAAGATGTGTGCTCCAAGCCTGGGGTGGGACATCCCCCATGTAGCTGATGTCTGCAGCTCCTTTACTGTCACCTCAGCCCTGAACACACCCGTGCCCAGGGCTCACTGCCTGCCCCCCGTCACTGCTCAGCTCTGGCACTGCAGGGCTGGTACTGTGATCCTTCTGTACCAATCAGATTTTGGCTCAACACCATTTGGCCACACTGTCAGTCACTGGAGAAAAAGACAGAGTAGTACTGTGGGAAGAGGAAGAAAATTCAGTAAACCTATGGAAGAAAAGATCTGTGGATGTACATCATCATTTACCATGGTGGTCACCTCCAGCCCCACAGCCAAGCACGTTCAGGCTTTGGTGAGAAGAACTTTTATTCCCCTGGTGTCTGTCATGGCTGGGGCCTGTGATGATGACACCTCATGGGTGTCAGTGCTTGCACTGCCCTGTGAGTGACACCAGCCTTGCTTGGCTCCCACACTGCAGAAGGCAGGGCAGCCATGGTCTCGATGGTGCCTTTTCCTCTTTGAGGTGCTGCACCCAGGTCAGGGATACCCCACACATGAGGACAGACTGGGAGAAGAGCTCATTGACCAGCAAAGAAGGACTTGGAGGATATAATGGATGAAAAGCTGGATATGAGCCAACAGTGGCAGCCCAGAAACTCCCCTGTGCTGGGCTGCACCCACATAGGAGTGGGCAGCAGGTGAGGGGGGGATGGTCCCCCTCTATTCTGCCCTTGTGAGATACCCCTGCAGAGCTGCTCCAGCACCAGAAGGACCTGGAGCTGTTGGAGCAAGTCCAGAGAGGCCATGGAGATGCTCCCAGGATTGGAGCCCCTCTGCCATGGAGCCAGGCTGGGAGAGCTGGGGGTGCTCACCTGGACAAAAGAAGGCTCCAGGGAGAGTTCAGAGCCCCTTCCAGGGCCTAAAGGGGCTCCAGAAGAGCTGGAGAGGGACTGGGGACAAGGGATGGAGGGACAGGACACAGGGAATGGCTCCCACTGCCAGAGGGCAGGGATGGATGGGATATTGGGAATCAGGAATTGTTCCCTGTGAGGGTGGGCAGGCCCTGGCAGGGTGCCCAGAGCAGATGTGGCTGCCCCTGGATCCCTGGCAGTGCCCATGGCCAGCCTGGACATTGGGGCTGGGAGCAGCCTGGGACAGTGGGAGGTGTCCCTGCCACGGCAGGGGGGAGGAATAAAATTATTTTTATGGTCTCTTCTGTCCCAACCCATTCTGTAATTCCATCATCTCCTCTGCCTCCACAGAGGGGCCATTTCCACTTCCCCACTGCCATCACAAGATGGCATTCCAGACCTAAAAGCTGAGCTGGCTCAGCTGATACTTGGAGATCTTTTCCAGGCCCTGGGGTGTCCAACCCCAGAAGAAGCTGTGGATTTAACCCTGCCTGCTGAGCTCTTCTGCCAGGTCTCAGCCCTGACACTGCCTTTTAATCACATCCTTTAACGCCAGGGCTGTGCTTTAATCAGCTGCACCGAAACACTGCTGCCGCTACTGTGTAACCTCTGAGCCATCTAATTGCACTGAGTTATTCCAGTTACAGCTTTGACAGTGAACGTCATGCAGAGCACTTTAACCTTGACCTGCAATACCTCGGGCTCTTGTAGGGCCTCCTCTGCCTCCGAGGACACGCTGCTAATCAGACCGAGCCAGGATGTAGTTTAAGACATGGACAAAGGGAGCCAAGGGCAAATCATGAGCAAAATGAATCTGACTCATTTTGTTACAAAGCAGTGTTGAAGGTAGAGCTGCCTTTTCTTTGCCTGAGAATGATTTGGGAGAGTAGTGAGAATATTTTGTTTCAATAATTTATAACTTCAAAATAATAACAAAAGAAAAGAGAGAGAAATATCATTCTTCTTAGACATGTGTTTTAAAAAGAAAGCTTATTTTGAGTTAGGTGCATAAAGCACTGGTGCAGTGTGTTATCCCCTGTGTCTGCTCCCACGTGTGAGTGGGTGCTCCGGGCTTTACCCACCAGTTGCTCTCTGCAGGAAGAACCCATGATCCAACCATCTCCTTCCCTGGCCAAGGGCCTGCAGCCTCCCACCGGGGCTTGGTGCCGTGTCCTGGGTGCCGGCTCTGCCAGCACAGCTCCCCGGGGGTGGTAGTGGGGCAGGATCTGCTGCTCAGCTGCCTGGGAGGTTGGGGCTGGCTGTGTCCCTCTGGGCAGCTCAGGAAAGGCTGTTCCGGCTGCTCCTTGCAGGGAGCTGGAGCAGCAACTTCACTTGATCGAGGGAAAGAGCAGTCAGGAAAGGTTACTTAACCCCGATCAGGCTGCCAGAGGGGTGGTGCAGCAGCAGCAAGGGCAGTGCCACTCTGGATGTGGCTGGGCAGGAGCGTGCCCTGCCTGTGGGACCCTGCAGCCCCTCTGTCCATTCACTCTTGCCTGGGTCTCCTGGCCCTGTCAGAGCTTGCTGGTTTTGTTGTTCAAAATGCCCTCGGGCAGCTCGAGGAGCCCGTGCAGTTCCCTCTGTTCTGGGCTGAAACTGCTGCACAGCAATTCCTTTTTCCATTTCATCTCTGGCAGAGCCCTTGAGCTTTGCTCCCTTCCTCTTCCACCCTGCTCTCCTCCTTCTGAGCTTCTCCTTGGCCCAGTCTCCTTCCCTGGTGTCCCCTTCTGCTCCCAGCTCCTATTTAACCTCCATCTTTTCTGTCCTCTCCTTCAGTGCTCCTAGCCAGAGGACAGATCACAAACCACAAGCTCTGCTATTCATCTACCAGATCCCAAGCCACTGTCTCAGTGTGATAACGGTGATCTGCTAATCGTGTGGAGAGGATCCCCCAGGATACAAACCCCTGCTGGGATCTGTGGCAATTCCATGGCATCAGCCACAGGGTCAAACGTACAAGGGGGGGTTGCAGCTGCCTTGCTCGAGTGTGGGCACCACAATCAGCCTGCCTCAGGAACTGAGACCTGCACAAGGCCCACCAAACACACCTGTGTCCTTCCAGTGCCCCACCAGGTCTCCTGGCAGCAAGGAATTTGCTTTAATTCGGTGAGTTTTATAAAGCCTGACTCAAATCCCAGGGATTTCAGGCAGTGCTGACACTCAGAGTGGGGTGGTGTGAGCACAGCCTGGGGGTCAGGTGCTGGGGCAGATGGGTGGGCACATCAACATCAACCCAATGTTTTAGAGCAGAGCTAACTAGGAACAGCTTATTCCATTAAGAAAAAAAGAAAACCAATAATCATTCTTAATTAGGACAGAAACCTCCAGATAGGCTTTTTTAAAGAAAATGCCTAAAAATACCATTTTTGCTTTGATTTGAAAACTATTTTTTGCTCTTCAGACTGTAAGATAAAACAATTTGAATTGATGATGTATTTCACAGCAAAAATACATCCCTTTTCATCCTGAAAATGCTGAAATGAGTTGTTACAAAATTTTCAATGTTTACCCCCTTTCTTAAAAAACAAAATTTTTAATTTAGATGAAATGTCTTTTTTTTTTCCTAATGGAAACTCTTGATTACATTTTTACCCAACAGTTCTAATTAGAATTAACAATTACAGCTGATTCTTGGTGGGGTGATAAACAGCTGGACTGCACAGCCCTCTCCACTCTGGGACTTCCAAACAAGCCCCAGCCCTGGCAGTTTAGCCTTCTGCAACATTTTAGACTTGTCTAGTCACTGGAATTTATTTTTCTTTCTTTTTTTCCCACCCTTTCTCCTCTGAGGGTTAGATTTTACCAGTGCAGCATCTCTAACAGTCAGGGAACTTCACAGTGAGTTGAGATCGCATTGATTTCTCGAGGAAGAAGCCGCATACTAATTTTTCCTGTTTTCCTCCCTTGAGGAACACAGGTAACAGCTCCAGGAAGGCAGCTGGGTCTGTAGATATTATGTTTACCCACTGGCTGACAGGGAATTCTGAGGTCTGTGGGACCATCATGAGACACAAGGAGACTTTGGCTGGTCTGGTGCAAGGCTGGATTTGCTGAGAAAGAATGTGGGATTAAAGCAGAACAGGTTAAACCTGAGAGAAGCATCAGGTGAAGATCAGGGGATGGATCAGTCCATGCTATGCTGCCAGAGCTTCCCCCTGCCTCCAGGATGATCCTCACAATCCAGCTCTGTAAGGCGAGGAAAGGAACACTGGAGCAGTGAATGAAGAGGAAATGACCTTGGTGGAGGGGAAGGGAAGATGTCAGTCTGCTCTTAAACCCCCAAACCCTCTATTTCAGGCACCGAGGCAAGTTTGTCCAGCCTTTGCAGGCAACCTCCAGAGAGCCAAGAGGCACTGGGACATCCTCTTTCAGGGGACTGGTGTCCCCAGTGCCACTGTGACTCCTGGACTGCCATGTCCAGTGCTTTTCATGGCTGCTTATCCCTGGGCTGGCTCCACGCTGTTAATGGCTGATCTCTCCCTGGAAACAAGCCCATGGCCTTTGCCTGTCCCACCTCGCCCCTCCCACTCCCCTGCCAAACAGTTATTACCTTCTTGGACAAACCTGAGATAGTATTAAACGAGAGGGAGGTTTTCATACACAAATGTCCCTGTGATTAATGGATTAAGAGATTCTGTGCAAATTAAAGCCTTTCTTCATACTTTGCACATCCAGCTCTTCAGCTGTTGTTCTTTCCCTTCTAGTCCTTTACAGAAGTCCCTGTGGGCCTTGCTTGCCCCATTCTTTTTGCTGCAGTTTTCTCCCCACAGTGACCCAGGGATTTCCCCCAAATCCTTGTGCCCACTGAGTCCTGGGCAGACCCTGCTGCTCCTGAATCAGCACTGTGGAGAGGAGGATGCTGTGAGCACAGCTTGTCTATACACAGAATCAGCCCAAGAGAGGGGCTGTAAATGCCTCTTTATTTCCATATTTATCATTGCAGCTCAGATGGATGAGGAACCCAATGGAAAGTTTAGATGAAACAGAGAAGAAATGAAAAACTGTTGGCAAGCGGCGGCTCAGCTGAGACTGGCAGCCTCAAGGGCCTCCAGAAGGAAAAAGGCTTTCAATTCCTGCACTGCTGCTCCATAACAACCCAATTCCCCTGCCAGGCCAGGAGGAGTGGGGCAGCTGAGGAACCCTGCCCTCCTATGATCCCACCCCATGGTGATAGACCTGAGACCCCAAAGCAGCACGTTTGGTCTTGCTGATGTTTGGCAGGGCTGATTTCTTCCCAGAGCAGCAGCAGAGTGTGGGTGTGGAGGCTCCGTGAGGATCTCCAGGTGATGGGCACTGTGGTCACCCATGCCATGGTAGAAAGGAGCCACAAAGGCTTTGCTGGACACCTTTGGAACATCCAGTGCTGGGTGCTGGTGATGGATGATGATTTAAAGCCCATTTGTGCAGGGAATAATGGCTCATAACCATCCCCTCTCCTTTAGTGGTGTGACACTGCTGAGATGGGTGGTCTCATTTCCACCTTAGGGGAGGCGTTTTATTAATTGTCCCTGGCCTTGCTCCTGAGCCCATGTGTGCTGTGATGTGGACGTGCTTCAAATGCAGTGACGAGGAGGTGGCAGCCAGGATGTGGCTCCTGGGGGAGGCAGCCAGAGAGGCAGGGATGGTGCTGCCCACAGCTGTCCAGTGATCTGAAACCTTCAGCCCTGGGAGGGACTGACTGCTCCAGGCCAAGTGAGTCTGACTTTGCTGGGGGATAACCAGGACTGTGTGTCTGCGACCGGGCTCTGTTCCATGGGGAGGAGGCAGGGGATTGAACTGTCCCCTTGCTGCCTGCATGGCCCTCTGTGCTGGCCAATTTTTCACCTAAATCCTGGCTTGAGCACCCATAAAGGCCCCTGCCCAGATCATCTGGCATGATGGCTTCTAGAAAAGCGTCCCTAGGGTCGCTGTCCCTGCCTAGTCACAGCTGAGCTGGTGGCACTGAAAACTTGAGTTTCCATTCACATCCCTCCTGTACCTGCAGGTCCCTGTGCCCTCACTCCGGGCTTTATTCTCCTCCCTGCTTTCCCCTCATTTGTGCCCGGCTCTGGAGGAGAGCACTGGGAATTGATCACTGTGTTGGCTTCGCTGATTTAATCCAAATTTAACCAGGCGGGAGCGAGCGAGGGCAGCCCAAGGGCCCAGCATGCTGTGAAGAACCCGTCGGTGCCGAGCGGTGCCGTTAATAACGGGGGTGAAAGGCGGCAGCCCCCCGGCATCGCCCCTCTCACCCTGGCACAGCTCCCACGGGGACAGAGCTGTCCTGGGGACACGGCACAGGGACTGTCAGGGGCTGTCACCTGGCGGGCCTGACCCCAAGCTGTGCCAGGACAGAGCTGTCCTGGGGACATGGCACAGGGACTGTCAGGAGCTGTCACCCTGTGGGTGCTGAGCCCGAGCTGTGCCAGGACAGAGCTGTCCTGGGGACATGGCACAGAGACCGTCAGGGGCTGTCACCCAGTGGGTGCCGAGCCCTCAGTGCCAGGACAGATCACTCCTGGGGACATGGCACAGGGACTGTCAGGGGCTGTCACCCGGCGGGCCTGACCCCGAGCTGTGCCAGGGCTGCATGGGCAGCAGCTCACCCGCGAACCCCGAGCTGCATCCCCGCCGGCAGAGCCCTTCTAGAGCAGGGATGGCCCCGGGCTCATTGCATCCCACTCATGGCTCCAGAGCCCCCGAGGGACTGATGGCAAAAGCCTTTGGATGAGTCTCTTTTTTTGGCAGTGAATGAAATAGGATTTGTGCTGCTGGTGATAAGAGACTGCAAGATGGACTCATCTGATCCTCACAGCAATTCAGAGAGGCTGATGCTGACATGGCAGAACAGGTCCTACAATAGTCTTCACGTCCCAGCACACAAAGTGGGTGAGAAAAAGCATTTTTAAAAGTGACTGGGGAAACTCTGCAGTTATGATGCTATCCTATCTCAAGCCCAGGGTTCCCCTCCGGCCTCTTTGGAGTCACAAGTACTTAAAAAATGCTCTGCTCTGAACTCAGGCTGGGTCATGACTCATGTCTTGGGCTGTAAAAATGCATTTCATTGTGTCAGCAGGAAAGTGGCTGTGGGCAGCGCTCTGGCAGCGGTGAGGCTGGCCAGGGCAGGCTGTTCAGCAATTACACCCACTGGAGCCCAAATTCCATCTCATATTTTGCTACAGCACACAAAAAAGGTTCAGGGGAAGGAAAGGCTGAAGGGGAAAAGTGTTTCACTTAAAAATCCTGGTAGGACTCTATGCAGTGGCTTGTCTGGCCACAAATCCATCTGTTTTGGTGCAAGTGCAAAGCCTGGACCTGCTACCTGGAAATGTGACCTCAAGAGTCTCCTGTAGCCTGTGGAGTTTTCTTTGTACCCAGAAGAGACACCTCTCATGCTCATCCTGGCATCCTTCCAGAGAGAAAAGGGCAACTGAACCCTCTGGATGTCTGTGCCTTGCTGTGGGCCTTGTCTCTGGGTCTTCCCCCAACCAAAACTACTTGCAGGTACTTTTAGTATGAACCCATCACCAAAAACTAAGTTACCTGTCAAGGGCAGCACTGTGAGGCTTCACAGCATTGGCACCTTGGGACTTAATTTTGCTTGTGGACTTAAATGTCCAGTTATGTATCTGGGAGTGTTTAGCTGTTGTGACCAAATTTGGGACACATTGCCACAACTGAGTCACTGGAGAAGCCAAACAGCCTTGAGAGGAGAGAAGCCTGGTGGCTCCAGATGAGCATATGGCAGTCCTGGGAGCAAACTCACACACCTTTGCCAGAGGAACATCTGGATTCCTTAAAGGAAGGGGTTTAGGCAGGAAGCATCAACTCCATGAAGAAAATCTGGATTCCTTAAAGGAAGGGGTTTAACCAGGAGGGATCAATTCCACAAAGAAAACTTGGATTGCTTAAAGGAAAGGGTTTAACCAGGAAGGATCAACTCCATGAAGAAAATCTGGATTGCTTAAAGGAAAGGGTTTAACCAGGAGGGATCAATTCCACAAAGAAAACTTGGATTGTTTAAAGGAAGGGGTTTAACCAGGAAGGATCAACTCCATGAAGAAAACTTGGATTGCTTAAAGGAAGGGGTTTAACCAGGAGGGATCAATTCCAGGAAGAAGATCTGGCTTCCTTAAAGGAAGGGGTTTTCCCAGGAGGGATCAATTCCATGAAAAGCAGCTGCCCTGTTCCACTGCTGTCCAGGACAGAGCAATGCTGTGGGATTGGGACAGGGCCTCAGTGCCTGTTAAAGCCCTGGGCACTAAGGAAGCCCAGGAGCAGCTGCAGGCAGAGGCAGCTGAGGGATTCCTGCTGCCTCCCACCAACGCTGCCCGCGATTCATCAATTACCTATCTGCTCAGTCCTTTTCTCCATCCTTTTACAATCTAAATAGCACATTTTATAGTTGCTGCTAAGTGATGTGATCAACATCAATTACCTACTAAAAGAGAATCAAGTCTTGATTTAAAATTAAGTGCTGCATTTTCCCATGTTCTTTATATGTAGCCAACAGAATAATTGCAGTGACATAAAAACTAATTACACAACTCCACAATTAGGCCTCCCTCCTGGTGCTGTGATTGTCTTTAAGTATACTGATGAAAAATTACTCCCAGTCCCAAATTACTCTCTCACATCCATCTTCTCTAATACCTTTTGAAAAAGCCCTTCATCCCATCAGACCATAGAGAGGAACTCCAGATGCAGAAGGTAATATATGCAGAGTGTATTTTCTTATCTCTTAGATGTGGGAGCAGTTTCAGATGTGGGATTTGGTTGGGATTGCCCAGGGATGCAGCAGTGCTCCTCTCTGGATGGACTGAGCATCTCAGTGAGGCTTCCCAAAGTGCCTGGTGTGCAGCAGCCTGAGACAAGCAGGGGGAAAATCCCCTTCTCAGTGCCCCAGCTGACATTTGGCTCCTGGGCTGCAAGCAGAGAGACCAGTCCTGCCTGGCTGCCAGCCTTGGCTTGGTGTGCGGAGCCCAAAAGGAGGAGGAAGAGGATGAAGTACAGCAGTACTTCCCCCATCCAAAAGCCAGGAGTTACACCCAGGCAGCAATCACGTAGCTGCCTGAGAAACTATAAACCTCAACAAAAATCATAAACATCTATAAAGCTCTGGTGCACTCCTGACAGGCTTTGAGGGATTTGATTCCAGATTATGTTTTTGAGATGTTTACAACCAACCTGGAAAGATTGAAAATATTCAATTGCTGGCAAGGAGAGCTGAGATTTGCTTACAGTCAATCTCCTGCCTCCAGGATCTCTGTGGGTGCCAGCAGTGAAACACAGCATGGGTGAGCAGAGCCGTGGGGACAGTGGCCCAGGGACAGGTCGCCTGATGTCACTGAGCATCTTTCACTAGATGATTAAGCATTGCAGGTTTAATTTTGGGGCTGGCACGTTGGTTTTGGCTGCTGTGCAGTGGATCCCATGGCCTGTTCCTCAGCCACAGCCCAGCCCTCACCAGGGAGGGCTGCACAGCTCGTGGCTGATTTTCCATCATCTCTGCAATGCCATCACTCAGTTGCAGTTGGGAGAGGGGTGGGAAATGCTTTGGCATGATTTTAATCAGCAGAGTGCTTTGAGTGAATGAGGTGAGGGGACCAGTGAGCTCCCTGTGCCTTCTCTGACTTTCTCACCTCATTTCAGCATCAACCAGGGGTGCCAAGACTGAGAATTTACACCCTTGTGTTTACCTGAAACCTCACTACCTTCCTCAAAACCTGTGAAAAATAAAGGGGGTGCTGAAGTAGCCTGTGGCAGGGATGATGTGATGTGTAAAGCCAATATCTCCAGATCATTGCAAATATTCCCTCCTGATCCCAGGCATCCATCCCAGATATCCATCCCACCTTGTCACCAGCCCAGAGCACTGGGTGCCACCTCCAGCTCTTCCTTGGACATGTGCAGGGCAGGAGACTCCAACACCTCCCTGGGCAGCCCCTGCCAAGGCTGGACCACCCTTTCCATGGAGAAATTCCTCCATTAGTCCAACCTAACACGATGCACAGAGGCGCGCCAAAGCAGGCATTCACTCCTGAGGGACAGATCCTCCAGGATGGGGTTGCTGCCCGGGACACACCGTTCCCACAGCCAGGGAGGCTCCCGCAGCCCAGGGCAGCGGACACGGCTCAGCCCGGCTAACCCAGCCCGGGACACGGCTCAGATCGGCCCGGGACACGGCTCAGCCCGGCTAACCCATCCCGGGACAAGGCTCAGATCGGCCCGGGACACGGCTCATGCTCAGCCCGGGACACGGCTCAGGCTCAGGCTCAGCCCAGGACGTGGCTCAGATCGGCCCGGGACACGGCTCAGGCTCAGCCCGGGACATGGCTCAGATCGGCCCGGGACACGGCTCAGGCTCAGGCTCAGGCTCAGGCTCAGGCTCAGGCCGGCGAATCCAGTCCGGGACACGGCGGGGCCAAGACAGCGCCGCCACCGCCGCCTCACAGGGCACAGGCGGGGCCAAGATCAGGGGGCGGGGCCAGGACCAGGGGGCGGGACCAAGGGCGGTGCTGACAGACAGGAACGGGTCAGGGGGTGTGGCCAAAAGTGGGGCCGTGCTGAGTGAGTAGGGCGGGGCCAGGGGCGGGGCCAATGGCAGAAGCTCGTGTAAGGACGGCGCTGATTGGCTAGAGCGGGGCCGGGGCGGGGCGGCTGGGGCCGGGCGGCTGGGGCCGGGCGGCTGGGGCCGGGCGGCTGGGGCCGGGCGGCTGGGGCCGGGCGGCTGGGGCCGGGCGGCTGGGGCCGGGCGGCTGGGGCCGGGCGGCTGGGGCCGGGCGGCTGGGGCCGGGCGGCTGGGGCCGGGCGGCTGGGGCCGGGCGGCTGGGGCCGGGCGGCTGGGGCCGGGCGGCTGGGGCCGGGCGGCTGGGGCCGGGCGGCGCGTGCGCAGTGCGGAGGAGTGAGTCGGGGTGGGGGGGTAGCAGGGGGCAGTGGTGCTGGCGGCCTGTGAGGGCCGGGGCGTAGCTCCGGGTTGGGGATCTGCGATCCGGGACGGAGCCCTGGTCCCGGCCCGGGGGTACCCACTGCTGCCTCCCTGCTTTGCCCTCGCGCGAGCGGACCCGGCGGTAAGGCCTTGCCGGGTGGAGGCTGCCCGCCGGCCCGGTTCCCCTCATTGGCTGTGGCCGGGCCGTTGGGGACATTGCGTGTGCGGCCCCGGAGGCTCGGCAGGCCCGGCAGGATGGGCAGCCTGTGCGGCTGGAGTGCTGCAGCAAACGCGTGCCCTGTGAGGGGCACTTAGGCACACAGTCGGAGCAGGGCAGGGGTCCCTTACACTCAGGGCTTTTAAACAAAAATCTTACACGTGAGTTTCCCCCAACGGGCACAGTTTGGATGCTGCCTGGAGCACGAGGCTGCGTGACCTCTGGCCTACTGTGTGCCCAGGCTGCTGTGGAATAAAAACGTGCTGGAAAAATTGAAGTAGCTCTGGGATATTAAAATGGATGTTTCTTCAGGGTGTGTGCTCTGTAACACGAGGTCTGAATTTTAAAACTGGTTTAATTGTTTTGGTACAAGCCCGTATATGGTTTTCTGGCAGGAGAACTGGTGAAACTATGCATTCCACAAGGCCAGGAAGGAGAACGCTGAGCAAATGGGATTTTGTATATAAACACCGTTTCGAATGTTGTCTTAAAATGTTTAAGTTCAGTGGTTGACTAACACTTGCATTAGGAGTGACCTTTGACAGAGCTCTGATGCTGCCCACCTTCAGGAGGGTCTGGGTTTACACCAAGCTCTATAGACACAATTTCTTAAGTTATTTATTCTGCAGTGTTTCTTTGCTAGAACTAACCCTGTCTGAGTGCAGCGCAGAGGCAGAGCTGCCTCCGGTGGTGCTGCTCAGTGTGCCTGCCAAAGGAGGGTGATCAGCAGAAGCATTTCTGTGGTGGAGCTGTCTGTGGAAGAGGCTGGTCCGTGCACAGCCTGGCAGGAGCCTTTTAAGCGCAGATAAGTGTCCAGAGGATGTTAGAAGATGGTGACATGCCCTGTCATTTACCCAATGTGCTGCCGCAGTGCTCCTGCTCCCTGTGATCATTTGAATTCATTTGTTCTCTGGGAGTAGCACTGTTAAGGGATGCACTTCTAAGTTTCTGTCTTTTCTTTCCCCCAATCCTGCCTTAAAATGACCCAGCCTGATCCACTTAGTTTTTCAGCAGCCTCTAGGGTATTTCTGTGGTGGAAGTATCCAAAATGCTGTCCCAGAAAGTTCAGTGTAGGAGTCCAGCTACCAGAGGTGGGAGAGCAGTGTTGCGAGTTCCTGGAGACTGCTGTCTGTGTGACCATGTATTTACTAAATTTGAAAGGATACAAATATGATTCTTGGTAAGAAATCAGCTGGAAACAATTCCTGGTGAACTGTCAGAACAGCCTTTGAACCCACAGTGTTGTCCCTGTGTCCTGAAGCAGCACAAGAGCAGGGCTGGTGCTACTGCCACCACCTTTTTCATTTTTACAGGGGAGAATTCCTTTAGTCTGAGCAATAAAACACCTGGCAAACTCCAGCACCCCCACACCTGTCTCTGCTTCTGCTTGGGTTGAGCAGATGGGGTTGAATGCACAGCAGCCATACCTTGAGAATTTGTGAGGCAGTGGATTATTTGGATAAATTTAGGGATAATAGTCAGCCTTTCCATGTGCTAATCCTCTGTGCTACTGACTCCCTCCGTGGCTTTTGTAACCCACCTCAGCTCTTACACCCAGCGTTCTCCTCTGAGAAATAACGCTGCACTCGGGCTCGTGAGGTAGGTGAATCATCTTTAATTAAGATTTGTCGAGCACTTTGTTGATAAGTTCTCAATAGCTGGTTGCTATTTTTTATGAGCACGCAGATATTCTTAGCACCTGCAGTGGGAAGTGACACAAGGCTGGGGATCTCTGGGAAGCAGCCCTGCCAAGGGAGACGGCGCCTGCTCACCGTGAGATCCATTCTGGCTGTGGTTCACGAGGCAGCTCAGCAAAACCCCAAATCCCTCTGAGTCTTTGGGAAATGTGAAACGTTCCTGAGAGCTAAGCCCTGCTTTTGCATGAGATTCGTAGCTTTTGCCCCCTCGCTGGGTTTCTCCCAAGCTGCTGGTTGGGTTTGGTGCAGCTGTGTTCTGGTGTCACCTGCTTTGTAACACCTTGTGGCAATGGCTTTTAACAACTGTCCCCTCAAATTAGGGTGTCTGGGGTGGGCAGGGCTGGGTGATGGCCCCTGTGGGCTTCAGGCATTGCAGAGGTCAGTGGGGTGGAAGGGGAGGAGGGAAGCTAGGAAACCGTGCCCTCCCCCAGGGCAGCATCCCATTCCCTGCTGGCTTCTCTGCTGCAGCAGCAGGTGGCAAATGAAGCTTGATGAGCTCTGTTAGTGAGGGATAAGTAAGGCGTGAATGGAAACGGTCACAGCAGTGCTGGCTCTGTGTTGTGTGGGTGCCCCTCAGCAGGATGAGGAGCTCTGTTGTATTTTGGGGAAGAGAAGGCTGTTCATTTGGCTTTGTCACTGCTGTAGGAGTAGCCAGATGGAGGATGCTAAAAGGAAATACAGGGCTGGAACAGCCTCCTTGTCCGTGCCCCTGTCCTGAGCCAGGGGAGAGATGCTTGGCTCCAGGCTGGGCAGTGGTGGATGGTAGTGCAGATCTGGACAGGGCCCAGTTCCCTCTGGGCCTTGATGGACTCCCACTCTCAGAGCCTGACAGCCCATCTAACTTGTCCTTGCAGCAAACTGAGCAGCCAGTTTGTGTCTTGCCTTCATAGAGTGGGGAGTCCTGTGGCTGGTTTTCCTTGTGAGTAAACCCTGTTAAAATCTGAGAGCTGGGACTGGCCCTGGAGGGAGCAGGGATGAAGAAACCCCTCCACAGCTGGTATAGGGCAGCGTGTTTTATACTGCTGACTGCTCTGCTGGCTGCCCAGACCCTCTGGTTTGTGTGTACCTCAGAGCTGATACCAGCACAGAGCCCAGAACTGGGTATTTTATGTTTCTGGATAACAGAGGGGAGTTCAGCTCTTTGGAGCTGCGGTGTCACAGTGCTGGCACATTTAGTCTGGTCCCCAGTTTTCCCCAGGTTCCCTCTGTCTGGAGAACTTTCCCCTGGACTCTGTTTGTGTGCTTGGTCTCTGTTTGTGCTGTTTCCAAGTACACTTCTTTGCATTGTTTTCCTTGCTTTTCTTTCTATTGATTTGTTGGTGTTTTGGGAACTTTTCTTCAGTTTATCAATTCCGATCATGACCTCCAGAGTGCCTCCAGCTCTTAACTCCTGGGCATCCTTTCAGGTTTTATAAAAGTGCTTTCTCTTCTTTGTTCAAACTATTAATGGAAAGGTTGAACAGAAGCAGACCTGGGCTGAGCTCCCAGGGCTCATACACAAGGATTTCTCTTGTGGTGACAGGGAATTGCTGATGGCTACCCCTCAAGTGTGTGGGGTTGAGTTGCTTTGGTTGGTCTTTTTTTTTTCTTATTAATGAGCACTGGGCCTCATGAAGGTGAGCTTGCCCAGACCCAGCTCCTCTGGCTATTGAAAGCATCAGATGGATAGAGTGAAAAACCTGCTTTGGGCTGGTCAGAGGTGTGATGGGCAGGTCTCTGTAGGGGATTGTGTTGTGCTCTCCTTCTGAAGGCTGAGGTGATTTTTAAGAGCTTTCATGAACTTTGTTCACCTGGGGCTTCTTGCTGATGCTTGCTGGGGCTGTCACAGCTCTGAGACAATCCTCAGCCCTGCTTCCTATTCAGAGCTGCCTCAGCAGTGGGCTGTGCATGGGGGAAGTTGTGTCCAGCATCTCCTGCTCCCCTTTTCTCTCTATAAGTCTCTCCTCAGTGAGAGTTGGGCTTGTCTGTATGTGGCTAAGGTAGCAAAAATGCATTTTTCTCCTCAAGCAATTCCAAGTTCCTTGTGTGGTTGCTCTTCTCTGGAAAAGATAAAACTACCTGCTCTGAAGAAATTAATGACGCTCGTTTTTATTCCTAAATAGTGTGTCATGGTAGGTGTGGTTGCAGGACACCTCACTGCACCAGGCCTCTGCTGTCACCTCAGTGCCAACTGCTTAAGGAAGGGCTGAAATAGATTTCACTGGAGCAAACATCCCTGCCTAGCTCTACCCTCCCTGAGTTCTGTGAGTACTGAGCTGCTGGGCTCAGCTGCCTGAGGTTCAAGAATTGGTCCTTTTCTGAAGTGCTATTCCATCTTTCTTTGCACATGGATGTAACTGTGGGGCGAAATTTGGGCCCCACTGAATTCAAGGACAACACAGGGTGTTCATGTCTTCCTCCTCTTCAGGCTGGTAACTTGTAGTACCCAGCTGTTCAATCCAGCTGTGCTTCAGGGATACCATCAACAGGATGGAGATGCTGTGCCCTCTTTCTATTGGTCTGTGGCTGATGGTAGAGTCATGGAATCATGGAATATTCTGAGTTGGAAGGCACCTACAAGCATCCTTGTGTCCAACTTGGTGGATGCCCTGACCTAATTTCAGTTCCAGGGCAGAAAATTCAGTCTCCCTAAAACCTTCCTATGGCTTCTGTTGGATTCTTCCTCACTTTTCTCCAGGGGGCTGTGTGCTGTAGTTGAATATGGATGGAAAGGTTGTGTTCCACTCTGGATTACAGCTGAATCTCAGTGGTGGATAAATTGCATCCCAAGTCTAGTTTGCAAAGCCCTTTGGGCTTCATGGGCTGCAGGAAGCTGTATTTTATTCTGGATGTGTGTTTGCTGACAATTCTATAGGATTTGCAGACAGCAGGTTGTAAGAGCCCTGATTATACTGGTTCCCTGTGCAGTCAGACTCTGCCCAAATAATTCAAGTGCCTGCTGCAGAGAGAGGGAAAGGAAGATGGAAGGATGATTTAGAAATCTCTGGAGTAGATGGGAAAAAGATGCATATGTTGATCTGAAGGAGATACCAAGCCACATATATGTCTTCCAGCATCTAAATAAAAGTCAGGATTTTTTAAATGGTTGCCTACTTAAAGCCCAAATAATTCCTTTAACGGCAGGTTTTAAAGGTGTAACCTAATTTTAGAATTTTTATTTCAAGTGTCCTTCCATAAAATTAACTTTTTGAATGCAGAATGCTTTAATGTCTTCCGTGTTGGTGCTCATTTTCAAGAAATCTCTGCACAGTTATTTCTTATGTACCAGTTAAATCTATCAGCCAACAGACGTCAAGTGTAGCAAAAATGCTATAATAATATTATGGTCTAATAATAGTTATAATGATTCTAATTACCTGGTGCAGCTTTAAAGAGAGGCAGATTCAGAGATGAGTGCAAAGGAGGTGTTTAACCTTGAACTGCAGAGGCAGGGCTCTTCCAGAGGTGCCTGTGCTGCGCCCTCTCCTCCCCATCAGACATCCCCCTCCCTTTATTTCCTCCAGCAGACTGGGAGCAGCACTCTGGTGTGTTTTTAATGATCAGACCTCATTCTGGCTGTGCTCAAAGAGTGCTGGTGAGATGAGGATGAGCACGTTTCCTGCAGTACCTGGGAGTGTGAAGCCTGCTCGTTTTCAGCCTCTGTCTGCCCTGCTCCTGGCGTGCTCCCACAGCCTGATGATTGTGGCACTCGAGGATTGCTCCCACCCTCGGAAGCTGCAGAGCCTCAGCAATCTCCATCCTCTGTGCAAGCTGCTTGTGCTGCTCTTAACCATTAGGGGTGGCTTTGCCACAGCCTGGGAAGCACAAAGCCAGAGTCTCCTGATGGAGAGCATTGGGGGTGTGCAGGTGAGTGGCTGAGAGTTGTTGATCCCTACAGAGGCTTTGCTGTGGGGGTAGGAGAGCACTGGGCTGGTGCTTGAGTGCTGTGCTTGCCTTGCCTTTGACAGGCTGGCCCCACAGAGCCTTGTAGAGTCTCCTTCCCCAGCTGCCCCATGTGCCAGCCCTGTTACATCACTCCCAATGCCCTTTCACCACTATTTTTCCTTTAGGAAGGATGCAGGGCTGCATTTGCTGTGTTCCTGTGGTTTTTGCCCGATGTTGCTGAGTGCTGTTAGTGCCTTGGGGTGCCAGTGCTCATTGTGGCTGTAGTGTAATGGATCCCCTCGTGTCACAGCTGCTCATTTAATCCTGTGACATGAGGGGTGAGGAGTCCCTGGCTCACAGACCAGCAGCCTTTCCACAGAGGAAGCTCTGTGTGGGCTGGAAGTTGACAGCTTTCAATGATTATATGCTGAACCTTCTTCCTATAAATAATTGATTCACAGGCTGATGAGAACTACAGGAACTTGTCTCTCAGTTGCTGCTCCCTGGCATGGACAGCAGCTGGAAATGTGCTGTTTTCCTATAAAATGGATCCAGAAGTGCCCTTGCTAGGTTTTCTTTATTTCCAGCCTGTTGATAGGCTGACCTGCTCTGCTTCTCAGGGAAGCCCTGCCTGCCAACACCTGCAGCACACCTTGTGCCAGGCCTGGTGCTGCTGAGAGCTCTGCCACCTGCAGCCTTTCCCTGGGGGCTGTTCAGCCTCTCCCTTGGGCACGTTCAGCCTTTCCCTGGGGGCTGTTCAGCCTTTCCTTTGGGGAGGTTCAGCCTTTCCCTTGGGCACGTTCAGCCTTTTCCTGGGGGCTCTTCAGCCTTTCCTTTGGGCAGGTTCAGCCTCTCCCTTGGGCAGGTTCAGCCTCTCCCTTGGGCAGGTTCAGCCTTTCCTTTGGGCAGGTTCAGCCTCTCCCTTGGGCAGGTTTGCCTTCTTGCTGGAGTCAGTGTGTGTGTGTGTGTGTTGGTGCATCACCATGGAGATGAGGCCACAGGAGCTGCAGGGCGCAGCCTTTTCCAGGCTCACGTGAAGAAGGATGCGGTAACGGGCTCCTCTTATTTAGGGAAAATGATTTCTTGGAGTAAATAAATCGTCAAAGAACACTTGGCATCAGCTCAGGTGCTATTAAGGAGAAGATCTCTTGAAGCCAGAGCTGTAAGGCTCATACAATATTCACCTGCTTTGCTGTGTTCCACATCAGGCATTGCTGCTGTGCCCAATGCTGACTCACTGACCCACTTGTGCTTTTACTTACCCCGAGATAACAAAGCTCAAGTTGCTTTTCTCCTCCCTGTGTAGGTATTTGTCATCCTGCCACAACAGCACCTTCCTGGATCCCTTTCCTTGCCCACTGAGTGTCCAGGCTTTCAATGCTTTGAGTGGTTACAAGGCTTCACCTCCCATGGCTGCTGCTGCTTTGGCCGGGTTTGGGGAGGACGTGGAGGGTGTGTGGCTGCAGTGAGTTCTCCCCCATGCAGAAACACCTCTCTGGGTTGAGCACACCCCAAAACCCTGTTCTGGTCATGCAGACATACTTGGAGGGTTGGGGACACTGCCCTTTCTGTGTACCTGCCCCTGGCACACTCTTTCCTTTCTAGTTTCTGGTACACAGAACCCTCCCAACAAGGTCTGGAAGGGCCCTGTGGCAACTCTGCCTCATTGCCTCCACGTCTTATTCCAGACTTCATCTGTAAACATCTCTTTGCCCTTGCTAAAAACACTGTCTCTTAATTTCTCTCTGCAGGAGTATTATTTGATTTGTAACAGTTTTAGGACGTTATTTGAAAAATCCGATATGAAGCTGTATTTCATTTACTGTAATGATCCACTAATGCAGGCATATTTCAAAGGCAGGCAATGCAGTATTGTGGGGTTTAATTAAATTTTGTTTTTCAACTGAGCATCAATAGACAGACACTAACAAATGGTGGACAATATGCATACAGAACGAAGTCTCTTCATTTTCCTTTTCAAGACTGTGGAAGGGAAAATGTATAGCCCTTGAAATGGACTTGGCCTGCTCACAACTGCTGCTTTAGTGTATTTAACTCACTTCAGGAGGAGCTTTTTCTTCCTACTCTGCCTTAATTAATTTTCTTGCTCTCTTCCTGCCCACAAAATAAACTCTTACACTGTGGAAAATTTCCAGCAGGAGCCGTGGGTGATCTAAGTGCTTCTGCAAGTTCTGCATGTAGTTTTGAATACTGTGTTGGTACCTAGTGTGTGATGGCTCCTCCAGATGGGCCCTCCTGAGGGTGACAGAACAGAAGGGCTGGGTGTGAGGTTTCTGTCTCTGGGAACTGGACATGGCATGTGCCAGCCTTGGAGAGGGAGGGAAAAATGGTGTTGCTGCCATGGTTGTACTCAAATCAGGAATCAGTAAGTGGCTCTGGAGTGCATTTTGTTCCTCTTCTCCCAGCAAGCGTGGGGTAATCAAGTACAGAGTGTATGTGGGGAAGCTCAGGCAGAGTGTTGCACATCAGCAGGAGGTTTCTGGGAACCATCTGAGTGCTCACAGCGTGGCACTTGGACACGTGTTCTTGGGTAAAGAAATTTGTCACGGGTGCTGTTAATGGGCTCCTTTGTTCAGATTTGAGGAGCAGGGTGAGATGGGCTGGCTGAGGCAGATTTGGTTTCTCCAGGTGTCTGGAGAAATTACCATTGTTCAAGAACAGAACCAGAGTTTGCTGAGGAACCCGATGTGAGTGTGACTCCCACTGCACTCCAGCCCTTTGATTCTCTCAGAAATCTCAAAGGCAGAGAGCTGAACAAAGCATTAATTTTTCAGAGGCAGAGTCTCCATTCAGAGATGTGAGTTCAAGCCATGTCCTGGGTTGATGCCTAAGGCTTTGCCTGCTTAACCTGCCTTCAAAGGCTGGGGGCAAGGGCTGTGCCTGGAGCTGGCACTGCTTTCCACCGCTGAGCTGGGCTGGGTCACAGTCCAGAGAGCTGCTGGCTGGAAACTGGAGCGTGCAAAGGCTGGGAATCTGTGGGAACCTGACTCCTGATGTCTGTGCAGCTGTACCTGCCTGAAAAGCATGGCTGGAAATGACAGACTGGAGGCTGTAACCTCCTCCTCCTCCCTGGGATCTCAGTGTAATGCTTGCCGTGTTCCAGGCACATCCTGTGTTGTTTGCTCCTTACTGGAAGCAGCACCGTGAGTCCTTTGCAGCTCTCCTGGTGCCTGGGCCGGCTGAGGGTTGTGTTCTGAGCTGGGTGAGAGGCTCCTGGAGCAATGGATGGGGTCCTGTGCTCCTGCCAGTCTCTGTGTGGCTGGAGAGGAGTCCTGGTACAGATAGAAGGGGTATAAATAGAACTCGTCATCAGGCACCGGATGCTGTTTAAATAAACTGGAAAAACCCCTCACAGCTGAGGTTTGTACTGGTCCTGCTAATGCTGGGGGAATGCCCCATGCCTGAATCCTTATTCTTCCCTTGTTCCTTGCTTTAGACTGCCAGATTTCCCATTTGCTCACTTCGTTTTGTTGATAGGCAGTGTCAAGGTTCTGTTGCTGGGGTTTGGGGCAGGATGTTGCTTTCTGGTGACTTGAAGCAACACGTCCAGCTTCTCCTGTCCTTCCTTTGAATCTCCTGCCTTTCTGCCTGTGGCTGCTCTCACTGTGCCATAAACTAATCTCCTTCCAGCTAGGAACTTCAGGCCTCTTGCAGACTCACTTTTATGGGGCCATTATCCATCATCTGTAGAAGGAGAGGCTTTCCTGGCTGTGGCAGGGCTCAGGTGGCTGCTCCCAGATGGAGCACACTGGATCATCTGGAGCCAGTGGCTGAGCCCTGGGCTGAGGGATGTGCCCTCTGTGCAGACCAGGGAGGGCTTGAGCCTGGTCTTTGCACGAGCAGGTGAGTGATATGAGATCCTCACAGTACTGCTGGCATGATTTATTCTGGCAGAAGTGCCCACAGCAACTTCAGGGGTTTGTTCTGCCCAGCAGGATCACAGACAAGGACATGCCTGGGCCCTGTGCTTTAGTGGGTCTTGCAGGACTATGCAGCAAACAGGACCTGCAAGGGGCCTCAGCACAAGGGCACAAGCCCAATGCATGGGGAGCTGCAATGGTGCTTGGGAGTGAACAAAAATAAGTCTATTTAAAATGAAAAAGTAGTAATCTGTAATGAAGTTTTGAGGGAATTATTGTAGCAGGAGAGCATGTGCTGGCTGGGAGGGGAGAAGCACTTGCTCAGACAAGTGATAATCCATTGCAGCCCATTCCAGACACCTGGCAGATACCAGCCTTCCTCAGGCCTCCCTGGGATGAGCGATGTGCTGTGCCACTGGATGAGGAATGTGGAGTTTCTGGACTATGTGGAGTGCTAATTTAAACACCAAACCCTTGTTCCTGATGGGAGCTGCTGGTGTCTGCCTGGCGTGGGGTGCTGCACGGGATCTGCAGTCTCACAGCAAGGAGTGTGCTGGGCTCCTCAAGCACTCGGGGCTGACACAGCCGGCTCGCTTCCTTGGATTTCTCCTCTGGAGTTTGGCAGCCGTCTGCTTCAGGGAGCACAGTGGCCTCCTAAGAGTTTATTTGATCTGACACATGACAAATTGTTTCTGCTGGCGGCTACTTGAGGCACAGTCTGTTCGCTGGCAGCTGCGGCTCTGCGGGTGCTGGGAAGTGGAGGAAGGCAGCCCTGCCTCCTCCTCTTAGGAAACATCAGTGCAGAGAGCGTTGCTGTGACCCCCCCTGCCATCCCAGCCTCCTTTCTGCTGCTTGGTAACGGTGCTACTGGCATGGATTATTAATGGTGTTTGTGTGCTGGGTGTGTCTGCATGTGCTGGTTGTGGCTCCCATGGCGGGGCAGAGGAGAACCTGTGTTCTGGAATCAGATCCAGTTGCCACTAAAAACACTTTGTTAAGTTCCTTTTTTTAGGACACCCTTTTAGCTCTGCAATGAGCAGCAGAATATTACATTCCTCAGCAGAATAAAAAGTAAATGTCCCCTGTGAGATAGTGTAAATACATTTTATCTGTTCTATTACCTGCAGTTTTCAGAATATGTCCCCTAAGCATTTTAATCTTGTTTTCCAGAGTTGTCTCAGAGTGAGGAATTGCTCCTATTTGCAACTTTGGGAATGATTACTTGTTCATTAATTTCTTCCCTTTCCTGCTGTCCATCTATTATTGCTTCCAAGAGAAAAAAAACCTCTCTGTAAATCTCCTCCAAAACAAGGCTGAGTGCCTGATTAGACAGAGAGTTATGTGTGCTGGGAATGTGTTCCCAGGAGATCATCCTGGAGCTGTGCATGGAGCCCTGGGTGCTGGTGTTCTATGCCCTTGGGCACACAGAACCCACCAGGTGATGCTTTTTCCTTGGTCTTAAAATGAGGAGCCAGACACAGTTAGGGGATAAAGGGTTTTATCTTGGTATTTAATAAAGATCTTTATGGTGCATCACTTCACCAAGGTGGAATGTGCTGAAATGCACACACATGGTATACAATTTATAGACCTTGCAAATTAGCATATTTAACAAAGATGCTTCAATGAGAGGCTTGAAGGAATAGCCTGATATCTTCCTATTTCAAAGTATTTCTCTAGAATAGGAAGATGGGCTTAATTTTAGTTTACAGGATGTATTTTAGAGGGGATCTTGGTTTCTCAAGATAGCTTAGGGCTTTCTGGCCTCCAGCTGAGAGGCCTTTTGGATATTTGGTTTTCTGACCTAACAGAATGCCAGGCTTATGGTAAGTGATCAGACATAAGGAATTACAAGTGTGCATGTTAGGGGCACTGAGAATACATAAAAGGTACATAAAAGAATGGCAAAAAATCCTCATGGCATCATGGGTGCCCGGACTGGCTCCCTGCTCCTTGCCCTGGGATGAACGAGCCCAGCAGGCAGCATGTGCCAGGGCAGCCGGGCACACCTGGGGCACACCTGGAGCACTCCTGGGGCACACCTGGAGCACACCTGGGAAACACCTGGAGCACACCTGGAGCACAGTGGCAAGGCAGGAGCTGGAGTCAGGGCTTTGCTGCTGCTGTGCTTTGCCTGCAGTGCCAGGGCTGTTACGAAACAGGAACGAGATGGGACAATGCAGAGCAGTTCCTGCTGCCATGCTTTTGTCCAGCAGCTAAAAGCCTGTTCAGAGGGTTTTGTGGAAGCCTTGTTTGCTTTGGTCTTTTTTTGCTCTTTCTTTAAGTACAGACTTAAAAGAGCTGGAGACTGGAGGCCACTGTAGTTATTGTTTCTTCCTGAATAGCACAATAAATGTGCCATTTGTCAGGGTCCTTGCCTCAGAAAACATGTGGCCTGTTCCCACTGCTGTTCCCTTTGACATATGAGGAACTGCCCCTGCCTGCCTCTGGGTGCGTGGAGATTTCTCACTCCCTCATTGGGGTCAGTGCTAAAACTTGTCTTGACGTGTGACGTGTGTGGTCACTGGAAGTCACTGTGGAGGCTGTCACTGAAAGAGCCTGGATTCACAGAGCAGCTTCATTTAGATGGCAGCTGATGGAGGAGCTCTGCAGAACGACTGGGTAGAAAACCTGTGTGCAAGAGGAGACAGCTGAGAGCTGCAGTTATCGTGGGAGAAGCTCAGACATGTACAGACGTGGTGTGGCAAACCTGTGGTGGATGTGCCATGTCCCACCTGACATGGCACCACCAGGATGCACAGGCAGCTGCTCAGGATGTTCTGGTGTCTCACAGCAGAGAGGAAGGTGCTGCAGGTGCCTCTTGGATCAGAGCTGAGGGTGTGTGAGGGAACAGCCTGCTGCTCGCTCTGACAGCAGATTTTGAGCTCTTGGCTTTGCCAATCACCTCACAGCAAACACGAAGACATGGGAGTGAAAGTCCCTGTGTCCTTTGGCTGCTGCTTGGGTGTTTGCAGAGCCAGCAGGTACAGTGACAGCCGGGACTGTCAAAGGAAGAAGCCTCTGTGGAGCAGTGCTGCTCAATAATGAGATATGCCAGTCCATGAAATGGCTCTTTATAGGGTGTCTCACCAAAAGGATTTTCCTTTTGAGTGTCTGGATCTCCTGCTGTTGGTCTGAGCTCCAGATGAGAAACAGTGCTTTCACTGGAAGGTACTGAGGTTGCAAACAGAGTAATTGTCCCTTAGAAGAGAAAATTGTGGAGGAAACCCACTCAGAACACGTCTCTGTTCTTCCTCAGAGCAGGTTTAGGAGTGCTGTGGCTGAGGGGCAATGGGGATGGAGCTGAAGTTCTGCTGAGTGAACCCCACGGCTCTGAGGAGCAGGGAGCCTGGTCATGGAGCCCAGGAGGGACCTGGGAGCTTTACTGGCTCTTTAGTTCTCTCTCCACAACCCATGAATGCAGATCTCCTGGGGCAGCAGAGCGTTCCTTGTGAGGGGAGCCCATGGTGCTGCGGTTCCAGTGGCACGTGCAGGGTCCCATGGCAGTGCAGGCAGTCACAGGAAAGCTGTTTCATAACCTCTGCTGGGATTCATGAGATGTTCAGAGACAGGTTCTCCACTTAGTCAACGTTTTATAAGGATTTAAGGCTGAGGAGCTCTTTGAAGCACCAATGCAGCCTGTTCTGCCATGACAAGGTGGAGATGAACGCTGGCGTGACTTCCATTCCCAAGGAAAATGCTCTTTTGCACGGATCACAAGCTGTGGCTCTGCTGCTGTTTGAAGAGACCTGAGGGATCTCAGATCCAGGCACTCTGTACCACATCAAAGCCTTCCCATCTGAAGGTGAGGTGATGGGGAGCTCCAGCTGCATGTCCTTCGTGTTTGGGCAGCAGAAGGAAAGAAGGTCCCTGAACCAGGAGTTGCTTGGAGGATCAAAGCTCTGCTTAGCAGAGGCTGACAAGGCAGAAAGCCAGGATGGCAGCAGGAAGGACAAAGCCTGCAGAAGATCTGGGCCATCTGATAGCAGACCTCCAGAGGGGCCTGGGAGACCTTCTGCTGTGCTGGAGGAGTGGGGCCAGCATCTCCCCCCGAGGAGGCAGACCTGCAGTGTCCTGGGCTTGACTGCAGCCATTCCGTGGTGCCTGAGGGATTGTTTAATTAAAAAGAATGCTGCACCATCACATTTCAACTGTTTTCTCCACACATTGCTGCAAGTAACATCTAAAATAGCTCTAAAAGGCAACAAACCATTCCCCAAAGCAGGGGTGGCAGATGAACAACATGAGAGGGAAGGAATTATGTTCGCTTTCTGTTTTCTGTGTCTGTGCATTTGCTTCTGCATTTGCAGGCCTTGGGGCTTGTTTTAATTTAAATTTCCTTAGGAAAAACCCTGTTGAAGGAATGCTGCCTGCAGTGGCTGGCTGTTCTGCTTTGGCTTTGTCCTGGGGAAGCTTTGATGGTTGGGGAGCAAGAGTTGCTTTTCAGTCTTGGTGGGAAATGCCTGGATAGAGGAACAGCAATGACCACAAGATTCACTTCTGGATGGTGGGACTGGCAATCTCTCAGCTCTCCCTTCATGCTCATTCCTGTCCCAGGGCTCATTTAATTGCTTAACAAAGGCATCCTCTGCAACTACTGAGAAAGGACCAGTGCAGGGAGGGAAAAAAAGCAAACTTGCATCAAGCCTTTGATCCAAGCACAGGGAGCTACTGCTGCTGACCTCAGTGTTTGTAACCATGGTGTCAGTGTTGGAATGGAGCAGCTGAGCCCCAGTGTGGGCACTGATGGTTCCAGATTGATGCAGGGACTGGGAACAAAGCCAGGACTGGTCCTGAGGGAACCTGTGTGGCAGCAGTTTGTGTACATCCCCAGAGAGCTCCTTCCTCCCCTTCAGGGGTGGGTTTGAGATTGGCTTGTCAGGGCTTTATCCCAGGTTTTGCTGCCAGTCTGGCAGCTCCTGACTGGGTTTGACCCACGAGGTGGATTCCAGTGGCCTCTGCCTTTTCATCTGGGAGCTTGCCACAAAACTGGAAGCATGTGGGAGCCAAGCCAGGGCTGGACATCCAGCCAGGCATTCCATGAGCTCAATCCATAAGCTGCTATGCCATGTTATTCCTGTGCACATACCCAGGGCATGCAGCAGGTGAGCCCCACGTTTGCTGCCCGTGCGCCATCCTGCTCCCTGCTGCTCCCGGTCCCCTGGCTTGTCACAGGGAGTCAGAGCTGTCACCACCGACTGACGCTCTGTGGAGAGGTGAGAAAATGCATTTTTCATGAAGCTCACAGCTTGTGGCTCCTGGCAGATCAATAGGGCAGCTGGAGGAGTCCTTTGCGTGCCCACAGTTGGGGCAGCTCTGTGCCAGTGCTCTGCAGGGACTGGCAGGGGTTCCTTGGCTTGGCAATCCCCGTGGGAAGGAAACCTGCAGGCTGAGCTGGGGCTCCTGACTGAGATTCAGCCAGGGGCAGGGATGGCTGTGCTGGGCAGGCAGTGTGGTGTGGCTGCTGCTGTGGGAGTCGTGTGCTGGATCCATCACCGCTGGATTTCTGTAACACTGAGCAGGAATTTTTTTTCCATGGTTTCTTAACCTCTTAATTGAGTTTCTTTATAGGGAAGCTGGCATCTGACAGAGGAAGGAGGTTGTTATTCCCTATGAGAACCATGGGTGAACAGCAGGAACTTGGAAAATACAAAAAGCTGTTTCCAGAGAGGCTGGGAACAAGCCAGTTAAATCTTTGGCAATTCGTGGGCCCAGCTGCAGTGGGACATCAGGATTCTCTGGGACCTTGTTAGTGCAGCATGTGCTTTCTTTCCTGTTAGATTCTCCAAGCTTGGGAAAGCAGAGGGGATAAAAACACACGGAATGCTGTGAGACTCCTGGGATAGTGTGAGGCAACGTGTCACCTTGCAAATAGGAACTGGTGGAAAGGATAGATCTGAGGGGGGGAGAAAACATCACTTATTGTCTGTGCTGTGCATGGGAAATTGCAGCAAGGAGTGGGAGAAGGGAATAGGTATGGGTAGGATGAGAGGTGTTTTGGCTGGGATTCGGGGTGGTGGGGAGGCGAAGAGGAAGGGAAAAGCTGTTTCATGTGGTGGAGGTCAGGCAGTGTGACAGCTTTTAGAAAGATGTCGGATTTGGGGGCTGTTTAGATGGTCTGGAAAAAGCCCAAAGATGGCCTTGGGCCCCCGGGTTCGAAAGGACGAGAGGAAACTTCCGATCTGTTCTCAGTCTCGGTGTTTATTAAATGCTTATCTAAAAGATTTTCTCTTGGCCTGACAGAGTTCTGCTCAGCAGTCAGCCATGGGCACACACTGAGAGCCCCTGGGGTGGCCACCTATCTTTATACCCGGAGTTACGTATACAATATTTATCATTTTTCTCCAATACCCTCTACCCTTATTAACCAGTGTTCCCCTAGTAAGGTCCAATCCCGGAGTGCCAACATCACCACAGAAGATGGAGGCCTAGAGGAAGAAGAAGAAGGAGAAGGGCACGCCCCAGTTCCTCCATCTTACTTCTCTAGACCCCCCTGTACAGAAATTTTAAACCCTGTATCTCACACTCCAATTAACTTATCCCTTCATCATTCACCCCAGTGAAATCCTCCTATCCTCATACTGATGTCATCTCCCCTGTGGGATCAAAGTCCAGCCACCAGACATTTCTGGCAACATTCCAGGACTCCCGAGCCCCCCAGGGGTGGTCTCGTTCACCCTGCACCCCAGTTCTGAGAGACTGAGATCCCACAGAAAGATGTTTGTCCTGATGGTCCCTGTGCACTCTCATCTCCAGGCAAGTCCTGAAGTCCTAAATTGGAGCAAATCAGCACCAGTGCTCTGGTGTGGGCCCAGAGGTCCCTGCCAACCCCAGAGCTCTGAGGAGTCAGTGTCATGTGGTGTGCAGGCAGAGCAGAGCCCTGTGAGAGCAGCTGCCAGAAATTCAGAGAGATGCGCTGCTTATAAATAATAAATTATAAATTCAGCCTCTGGTCTCTGAGGCATGCTCTGCTTCTGCACATTCCATGCTGGCAGAGAAGATTCCCCATGCTGGACTCAGCAGTCTGTCTCTGGCGTGGAGGGTCTGGGGGAGGCAGTTCATGGAATTGGGGTCGTGCTGAGCCCCTGTGGAGCGTGGCCCCTTCTGCCAGCAGCACTAATGAGCGTGGCCCCTGTGCGACGGCTGCTAACGAGGGTGAGGGCAGCCTTGCTCAGCCTTCACACCACCCCAGCTCAAAGCTGTGCTCCTGCCCTCTGGAGAGCAGCGTTTTGTGTGAATGCAACTTGCTGAATGAATTAATTAAGTCAATTTAAATGATAGACTAAATGATGCTTAGTGTTAAACTGTGCGAGCTGTATAAACAGCAGGGTCAGGGTTGCTGTGGCCACGTAGAAGGGGTGGTTCTGGCTTTATCCAACACACAACAACCCCTCCCTTGCTCTTGGGGGAGCTGTGGCAGTGCTGGTGAAGCTGCTGGTGCCAGGAGCTGCCCCCACCGTGCCCAGGCACTGCTGGGCTGTCTCCTGCTGCTGGACACATCCCTGTCCTGCTCCTGGCACCTGGCAGGGCTGTCGGAGCTGTGTTGGGTGGTGTCATGGCCAAGCTGCTGCTCGAGGGGCTGATGTGAGCTGATGGCTGCAAAGGTAGCCTGGAGGGGTTATTAATATTTATTGTTATTATTTGTTAGCAGCGGTTACAAAGGTTGCATGAGTGCTCAGTAGATGCCAAGCTCTGTAAACATGTGTTTGTGCCATGGTTATCCTGCCCCTGCCACCCTGTGCCCGTGTTACAATTCCCTCCTGTGGGCTGGTTCAAGTTTGGAGCAGGACCTGCTGCCCCTTCTCAGGCTGGGCCCAGCCAGCCCAGTTTATTCCTACCAGCCTCAAAGTGTGGCTTCCTTGCTGTGTGGGTTCTCTGTAGGCAGCAAGAAGGTGTTCCCACAACTTTTCCCTTTGTGTAGGAGTGTTTTTAACATGCCAGAGCAGAGTCCTAGTAGGAGTAAATGATGGGGAGCAGGCAAGAAGAATAAATGTTTTTTTAAAGCCATTTCATAAGTGACATGAATGGAATGGTCTGTGTGGCAGCTACACCCTCTCCACTGGGATCCTGGAGGTGTGAGGGGGCTGGAAAACAACTGCTGCTCCCTGGGCTGCCCTGCCTGGCTGGGGCTTTGTGCCCAGGTGGGACCCTCTGGCAGGGCTTGGGGCTCTCACTGGAGTGGGGCTGGGACACCCACCGGAGGCACAGGGGTGCTTTCCTGAGGACAGGATGCCTGGAGGAGCAGAGCTGCTGGGATCATCCTGGGCATTGACCTCGGGTGATGGTGTGTGCAGGTTGTCCTGTGTGAAAGCACAGGGTTGTGCACACCCAGCTAGTGACTGGGGAAGGGCATTAGAGTGTGGCCTCCCAGTAATCCTCTGTGGCCTCCCAATAATCCTCTCTTTGCCGTCCAGCTGTTTCCTGTCCTAGGCATAGGCTGAATTTCAGCTCCAAGCCTCCTCTTTCTCCTGCTGGTGTAGCTGTGCAGTTGGCAAGCAGGAGGGACAGCTGGCCACAGGGTGCTCCCAAGGTGTCTGTAGCGCACCAGCAAACATGAGTGCTCCTCACAGACCTGGGGACCCTCTTGCTCAGAGGAGGGAAATTGCAGGTCAGGTATGCTGCATTTCCTTCTCTTTGTCTGTGGCACTGCACATCACTCAGCCTGTCACAGGGGCTCGGCCCTGGATGCCACCATTGGAAGGACATTGTGTATGAAGGGGATCTCAGCTTGCTGTGAGTGCACTCTGTGTCCTGAGAGCCTCTCCAGTCCCACAGCCCCCGTGCACGGCTGGCTGGAGCTCATTCCCTGAGCTGCTGTTGCCCAGGAAACTTCTCCTCCAGCCTCAGAGGCTGTGAGTGCCGCCAGGGCTTTGTGCCCTGCTTCAGCTGGAGGTGCCTGGGGGTTCCCATCCCTGCCCTGCTCTCACTGAGGGAGCTCTGTTGGTGCTTTTTGCTGGATGGCACAGTGTGCTGCTGGTGCTCCCCTTGCCATCTCAGTGAGGCTGGCTGGACAGAAACCTGCCCTGAATTAACCTGCAGACAGTTTGTAAGGCTGTAATACCAATCCTGCTCCCTCAGGTCATCCCTAGGTGAAAACAAGGATTAGCTTATTGGTATTGCTTATTCTTGGAGATAATTGGTGTTTTTGTATCAGCACTGGGGTGGCAGCAGGAGCAGGACAGTGCCTGTCCCCTGTGCTGGCACTGCTGAGGGACCTCCAGTCTTGTGTCCAGTTCTGAGCTCTCGTGGCAAGAAAAACATGGAGGGGCTGGAGCATGTCCAGGGAAGGGAACAGAGCTGGGAAGGGGCTGGAGAGTCCCAGCAGTGTATGGAACTGTGAGGAGCAGCTGGGAAAGGGGCTTAGCCTGGAGAAAAGGAGGCTCAGGGGAACCTTCTCCAGGAGGGAGGAGCCAGGTTGGAGTCAGGCTCTGCTCCCAGGGAATGAGGGACAAGACAAGAGGAAATTGCCTACAGGCTCAGGGTGGGCACAGCAGGAATTTCCCTATGGAAAGGGGGCTCAGGGATTGGGAGGGGCTGCCCAGGGAGGTTTGGAGTTCCCATCCCTGGAGGTGCCCAGGAAGGGCTGGAGGTGACACTGAGTGCTCTGGGCAGGGGACGAGGTGGGGATCAGGCACAACTTGGACTCAATGGTCCTGGCAGTCTCTTCCAAGCTCAGTGATTCTGGAATTCTGCTTCCAGCTGGCTGCAAAGCCAGAGGCTGATGTTGGGGCTGAGGGGCTCTGGGATGTCTGTGTGCTCTCCTGGAGCAGCATGTCAGGGCTCAGATGAGGCTCCTGGAGGATTTGTTGGAGTGGCACAGGACGGGCAGTGTGGGCTCTGTGCTGGGCTGTGCGGGCAGTGCTGCCAGCAGCAGGAGGCATCAATGACATGTGCTCCTCTCACTGGCTGCCTTGGGGCTGTCACCTGTGGCTGTGGGAGCTGCATTCCCGGGGCTGTGCAGCCCCCTGTGCACAGCTCTGCCCTCACTGGAATGTCCCTGCTAATGGGGAGCACAGCTCTGGGCTGTTTCTGCTGCTGTTGGTGCAGACCAGGATTTCTGGAGCTGTGGAGCAGAACCTCCCAGCCAGCAACATCCCCATCTCTGACAGGAGGGTTACTGCCAGCAGAGGAGACTTCTCAGAGTCTGACCCTTTGCTCTTTCCCTAGTGCCTAATTTTGTTTGACAAAAAGAATTATTGAGAAAAAACCAGCCCCTCCACTCTGCACAAGGGGAATTTGTGACCTTCCTAGTCCAGTTTTGCTGCTGCCTGGCTGCTGTACGTGCTGGATCCCCAAAGATGCCCTCAAATCCAAGCAAACATTCCGTGTGCAGGTGGGGTCACCACGACCACCCTTTCTGCTTCACAGGCTGTGAGAGTTGTTTCTGGAAATCCACTGTATCCACAGAACATTCTGTGTGGAAATCCTCTCCTGCTCTCATTGTGTCCACAGAACATTCTGTGTGGAAATCCTCTCCTGCTCTGTGTGTGTGTCTGTCTGTAAGGAGATGTCAGCCTATGCAGAAGCTCCTCTCCAGGAGCTCCAGAGCCCCTGTTGCACATGTTGGCTCCTCCTGCCTACCTGGGACTGAAGCAAAGTGCTAATTGTTATGCAGATGTCATCTGCCAGGCAGGCAGGAGGCTGGAGGCTTGGAAGAGGCTGTGCTGTCATTTGCTAGCAGCCTCCTTGGTACACGTGAGCTCTATTTTTATTGGGAGTGTGCGCTTGCTTTCAGCCACTGCTTTGTTGAATTTCTCTTTCTTTTTTTTTTTTTTTTTTCCTCTTTTTATTTCTAGGCTTGCAGATAAAGTTTGAGGGATACATCTATTTTTCATTATTCCAGTTTTGCTGCTTGTTTTGAAAAAACCTCAATCAAACCAAGAAACCTGTTCCTGTGTAAAAAGCTTTAGTTTGTTCTGAGGTGAGAGGGAATTAATTGTGTGTTGTGGTCACACTGGACTGAGGTCAGGACTGTGGGACTGTCCAGAAGGGCACAAGGATCAAGATCTGGGAGCAGAGGGAGTTTGAGGCTGTGCATTGTGCTCTGGGTGTGCCAGCTCAGGAGCCTGGGTGTTGGTTGTAGCCTGGATTTGCTTGGCCATGTCCCAGGAGAGAGCTGGAGGCTCTGGCCACAGGTTGGCTTATGAAAACAGGGAGCTTTTCTTTTACTCCAGCTGTGGTTTAATAAGGGCTTGTGGGCCCTTGAAGTGGTTCTTTGACCCTTTAGGAAAGAGGAGACACTGAAGTAGGAACTGGGAGGTGATGCTTTCCTGCACTGTGTGAGTTAAGCATGGGGATGCTCATTGCTCAGGCATGCTGTCGGTGTCAGAAATCCAGATCTGTTCCAAAACCAATTAATGAGAAAAATCCAGTTGATGTGGTCGAGGTGGCTCAAAGGAAGAGGCTGCTGCTCAGGAAGACCCTGGCTCAGGAGTTTTTGGAGGCTGCAGAAATACATCAGGTGCACTGTTACCTCTGCTCTGTCCCTCTCCTGGTTTCCTCTTCCTTTTCTGGCAAAAACCAAGCAGGGAGAGGAAGAAATAACAAAGTGGAGTGTAGGGACAAGGTACCAGTGAAAGGGTGGAAGGAGAGGAGGCTTCCCTCCACGTCCCTGAAGGCTTCTGGGGGCAGAGGCTCTTTGGTGCCAGGAGCTGGTGTTGGGTGCTGCTGTGAGCAGGTTTTCTGCTTTGTGGGACACAAAGTGGTTGCTTCAGTGAGGGAGAGCTCTGCTATCTGATGTGCCACCCTGATGGACAGCAAAGCAAGATATTTCGGACTGTGTGTAGGGGAGGAACTTCTTTAAAACCTGGATAGGAGTAGGAGCAGACTTGATGGAGGGATGAGTAATGAAGGAGTGTTTGAACAGAACTAATCAGTCCTATCTTCTTTCAAAGGACCTCATTTAGTTTAATTTAGCAGCGTGTAAATTTAGAGCCAATCAAAGGAAATACTTGTGCAGCCTGTGTGCTGGCAGGCTGCTGCACTCCTTAGCCCAGCAGAGAGCTGAAGGCTGTAGGTGGATCCCGAGCCTCGTGTGAGGCACTGGGGGCACACGTGTGTGTGCTCACACGCAGGGTGGGCACAACTGCTCTGTGCCCAGGCACTGGCACCCACAGCAGCAGCAGCAGCCTTCATTTCCCCGTGATGTGCTCCGTGCCCCATCAGGGTGGCTCTGTACCCATCAGGGTGGCTCTGTGCTCCATTAGGGTGGCTCTGTGCCATGGCCCTGTACCCATCAGGGTGACTCTATATCCATCAGGGTAGCTCTGTGTCCCATCAGGGTGACTCTATACCCGTTAGGGTGGCTCTGTACCCATCAGGGTGGCTCTGTGCCCCATCAGGGTGGCTCTGTGCCCCATCAGGGTGACTCTATACCCATCAGGATGGCTCTGTACCCATCAGGGTGACTCTATACCCATCAGGGTGGCTCTGTACCCCATCAGGGTGACTCTGTACCCATCAGGGTGACTCTATACCCTTTAGGGTGGCTCTGTGCCCCATCAGGGTGGCTCTGTGCCCATCAGGGTGGCTCTGTACCCCATCAGGGTGGCTCTGTGCCCCATCAGGGTGGCTCTGTACCCATCAGGGTGACTCTATACCCATCAGGATGGCTCTGTACCCATCAGGGTGACTCTATACCCATCAGGGTGGCTCTGTACCCCATCAGGGTGACTCTATACCCATCAAGGTGACTCTGTGCCTCATCAGGGTGACTCTGTGCCCCATCAGGGTGGCTCTGTGCCCATCAGGGTGGCTCTGTACCCATCAGGGTAGCTCTGTGCCCCATCAGGGTGACTCTGTGCCCATCAGGGTGGCTCTGTGCCCCATCAGGGTGGCTCTGTGCTCCATCAGGGTGGCTCTGTACCTCATCAGGATGGCTCTGTCCTCCATCAGGGTAGCTCTGTGCTCCATCAGGGTGGCTCTGTGCCCCATCAGGGTGGGTCTGTGCCATGGCTCTGCTCCCTGGAACACCTGAGCATGGTCAGAGCCAGCTCCTGGCCCCATGGCCGGGCTGAGCCTCTGCTCTGAGCAGCAGGGAAAGCCTTGTGCTGTAGGAACCACTGAGTAAACCTTGCTGACCTCCGCAAAATGTTGTTTTCCTCAAGAAAAACCTACATATGGATTAGATGAACCCCTGCTCCTTGGACAGCTGGTCATTTTGTTTAATTTTAATTAATGCAGCTACTTCAGTGCTTAAAATGAGGCACAGGCATAAAAAGCCTTCACGGGATTGCACAGCTTTTTATTTATCCCTCCAGTTGTCATCCATGGCACTGACACAGAGATTTTAAACACGTCTTGCAGGTCTCCTCATATTTTCCAGGAGAGATATCATCCCCTGTGGGGTCAGTATGAGTTCTTGGCATTACCTGTCACAAACCCCATTAGCAGTGAGCCCCACGAGTCCCTGTGCTCACACCTCGAGGTGTTGTGCCTCCTGCCATGTCACACCCTTGATCCCACGCTGTGTTGCAAAGTGTTGTGTAAAGAGTCCTGAAACCTGCAAAAATGGAAAAAAAAAATACTATTGGGTTTGTTTTGCTTTGCATTTCAGGCTGGTGGCAATGTCTCCTTGGGCCAGGCTCCTCTCCAGCACCTCCAGGGTCAGCCTGCTGCTGGGCTCTGTGCTCCTCTCCTGCTCCAGCCTGGGACAGAGAGTGCCTGTAAGTTTTGGCTGCTCCACTTGACTTCAGACTGATAAAACACAGATGCTTTTTGCCTTTAAGGAAATGCCCATTATTCTTTAGGAAATGTCTTTCTCCTGCTTGAATTATGAAAACAAACCAGAAAGGGTTCTGCTGATTTCTGTGTAAATGAAGAATCGCTTGTGTGGTGCTGCCCGTTTTTGCTAGAAATGCTAATGAAAATGGGGTATTGCAAAGCAACTGTGGCCAGGTAGTGGCAGCAGCACTTAAATTAACCAAGTCACATCCTTTTATCCTTACTGAGCGTTTAAACCCCACACTTTTCCTGAGCAGAGCTGGTAAACATCAGCTGTCTCCATTATGTGTTTGAGCAGATCCAGCACTGGGAGGCCTGGTGGTAAATTTACAATAGCCTGTATCACTAACTCCCTCTTGGATAATCACAGAGCTGTGGAAATCAGCTAAGTAATAACTGCTCCACTCACTCTTATTTAGTCCTGTTGAGTCTTGGCTCAGAAAATGTTAACATTGATTTTCATCTGCAGAACCTGGGCTTTTATGGCTGTGATTGTTCCTGAGCTTTAACCATTTGTTATAATTTAAACAATTCCAAGCCCCTGATGCACTCAGCAAAAGCAGGAGTTAAGATCTGGTTCCTCGTGCATTTCTGAAATCGCAGTAGCTTTCCACAGCTGAAATAAAAACATTCTATAGGTTTGTCAGTCTTCCTTGTGTGTTACCACAATCATGGAGTTGTGCAATTGTGTAGGTTGGGAGAGACCTTTGTGATCATTGAGTACAACCTTTAACCCAGTGCTGCCAAGGCCACCACCAGCCCACGTCCCCAAGTGCCACTGTTGTTGCTACTCTGCGTGTTTTGCTCAGGTTGACATTTCTGTTGCTCAGAAAGACTTCTAGGCTGGAAACGGATATTTATATGCAGAGCATCCAAATTCTGACAGAAAATGTGCATGCATTTTTTCCCAAAGAGTGGAAGAACTGAGGGCAGAATGTGTCCCAGAATTTCCCAGTTAACCTCTGAATTTACTTACATTTTTCCCTGTGAAAACATCCTAAGGATTAAGAACCAAACACTTCATGAAGTGAGCTGTAACTCCATCTTAATTGCCAACAATTAGGACTAATCATTCCCTGTAGGGTGGTTAACTCAAATTCCTCAGTGGTGACTGAATTGGTGATCTCAGAAGCTGAAAATATTCCCTTCAGCAGGCACTGAGCTGTGGGGATGATGAGCCTGGACCAGTTCATCTGTTCCTGTTGGAACCAGAACAGCCCAGACCCAGAGTCAGTGCCTGGTGTGAGAGTACAGGTCATTTCTGTGCACTCTCCAGAGTTTTTTGTGACTCCCACCAGCTCCCTAGGGAGGCTTTCCATTGAACACCAAGGTTTCCTTCACAGCAAGGATTTTTTTCCCTGCTGTTCTTCCCTTGGTGTAACATCGAGCCGCTCGTGCTGGCTGCTCTCCCAAAACTCTGCCAGCCTCGTGCTGCACTTGCCATGGAGGTGGTGATTAAATCCCTGCCTCATTGTTTTAAAAGCCTTGGAGAACACTGGAAGAGGGTGGAGAAGAGGATCCTCACATTTGTATCATGTGGGCAGCTCGGTGTGTTTTTTCCTGTGTCCTATTTTGGAAACAGCTGAACTATTTTAGCTGAAATCTTCTCCAAACCTGAAATAAGTGCATTTAAGAAAAAGAAAGAAAAAAACAACCCAACAAAACCCAAAAAAACTCACCAAACCCCAAACCAACCAACAAGCCTTGAGGCATTCCACTCGTGTGGAAAATTTCAGCTGAAAAAGTTAAAAGTTTGACATATTTTTAGGCAAGGGAAAATGGGGTCTTACAATTTTATACAACCCTAATAATAGCCAGGGCTCCTGCCTCTGACTGAAATACAGGTAAGGCTCTGTGAGAGCTGGTTTGAGACCTGCAACCTGCTCTGGAATAGGAAATAAGCTGCGTTGCTTTGTTCAGCACAAATGTCATGCTAGTTATGCATGTTTAACCTTTAATATACTTTAAATCTAAATTTAACCATGTGGAAAGAATCTCAGATGTCAAAAAAAAAAAAAATCTGCTGGCGAGGGAAAATATTTTGTATTCTCAGCCAGCACTAAATTACCCAGATGCAATTGCTAATGAGCTGAATCTCTTCTCTCCAAAAGGAGTCTGCCCTTACAAAAATAGAAGAGAGCGACATAAAAGATGACAGTGGGAAGGAGCTGGGGACAGAGGATGACGCTGATCCTGAAGACCTGGAAGTGTTTTACCCCACGGATCAGTGGCAAACCCTGTGTCCAGGTAACTGCTAATTATAGCATGCCTCTGGAACCCACCTGCTGGCACTGACAGGAGCCTTGCAGACGCTCCAAGAGCTGTTTGTTCCCATGACGATGTGTGCTTTTGCTGGTGCTCACACAGAGAGGAGGACTCGGTGACCCAGTGCAGGGACTGGAGGTGGTGAGCAAAGCATCCAAGGAGGGGAGAGGTTGCTCCAGGGCTTTCAGGTCACTGGAGCAGGAGGAGTGGGCTGCCAGCCCCCTGTGGGTGGGGGGCTGTCTCTGTCACTGGCTCCACAGCCCTTTCTCTCTTCATTTGTCAAGGGCCAGGTTTTATAACGTTTGTTGGCACGTGGATTCCCAGGTCTGCTGTGCTCCGGTGTGGCGCTGCTCAGTGGCAAGCTGATTAGGAGCTGTCACTGGAGCACTACACAGCTTTTTAACAATGGCTTTTCTGTTCCTTGCCTGTTTGAAAGCTAGCTTTTATTTCTATCTGTGCCAAACCACAAAAAATCTCTTCCCTTTCTTTGGGTTGGTGTCTTTCATTAGACATGCCTGGGACTCTGTGGTGAGAGGAGCCCAGCAGAGCAGCTTGGCCTCTGTGTGCTGAGAAGGCTCTGGAGGGGCCAAACCCATTCAAACACACACAGATGCACATGTGCATACATATTTCAACAATTAGCCTGCCTCTGGGATCCTGAACGAGCTGTTTAATCCACTTGTGCTTTGGTGTCCTCATGTATATGCAGGTGTAATACCTTCCCACCTCACAAGGGTGAACTAAGTAGTAATTAATTTTATAAAGTGCTCTGAATTTAAGAGCTTTATCCTGTGCTCAGTATTATCATTGAAAGAATAAGTATGGGTTCCATTTGTCTTGAAATTTCTGCCAGATATAGCAGAATGACTTTTCCAAATGTAAATCTTTATATAACATAAATGGCTACAAAAGCCCCTGCGTTCCACAGAGCTGCAGTATATACTTATATTCCATTTCTGTACCATTATGTATGGAAGGCGTGTGGTGTCCCTGCTCATTATTCAGCCTGGCAGATCTCCACCAGCTTTGTTGGAGCAGAACATGTACATACTTGCAATCATTAGAAACCTCATTGCAGGGTTTGTTCACAAGCACCTTCTCCACTGCTCGAGTGCCTTATTCCGCTTCATTTTTGTAGTTATTCCATGTTGGGCACATGCAGTGAAGGGCTTGTGGAAGTGGAGAGCTTGTCAGTATTCACAGAGTGGAGTAATTTTGGTTACTGTTGTAAAGACTTAAATGGTGTCCTGCCTCATGTTCTGACTGCTACAGACCCCAGCACTGGGGACGTGGCACAAAGAGGAGCTGGCCTTGGTCTCCTGCTGCCAGCCTGGGTTTCTGTCTCCTGGGGTTCTTCTGCAGTGAAATCCCTGTGAGGACTGGCACTGACACCTTCAGCACGTGTTAGCCAAGGCTGGGGCCCTGCTGCCAGCATGAGCCCATCCCTGTAGCCTCTGGCCACACTTTCCCAGTGTGAACTCAGCTCTGGCTGGCAGGGAGCTGACCTGGCACAGCTGCTGCTGTGGCTGCACAGGGATTCACCTTTTGGTGCTGCAGCAGAGCCATGCAACTTGGCAGCGTGTCCATCCCACTGGTTCTGCATCTTGCCATGTTTTCCATGTGGCTGCACTCACTGGCAGCTGAGCAGAGCCTGGCTGGGCTCAGGGTTTGCCTTCTGCTGCCCATGTCTCCAGGACACCCCCACTCCCTCTCCCGTTGTATCCCTGCGGCAAACTAGGCCAGTCTCTCTGGGGGAAGCAAATTCAAGTGTTTGAATTTAGAATTTGGATCTACAGTTCTGAGCACTGGGAGGGAGCTTGGAGCTGCGTTTCCCCCATCTCACTCCTGTTTCAACTTGTTCCTGTTCTGAGCTCACGCAGGATTTTGTGCTTCTCTACAATGGTGCAGCAGCTCATCTTTTATAGATGTGTTCCCAGTTTTCCTCTGCTGAGTTTCCAGTTCCCTGTTGCTTATTGCATCAATCCACATTTCCACTGGGACTGCAGCAGCGTCATCAACCTGTAACCTGTCAAATCCCTCCCCCAAATTCGATTGTTGTTGTGCCTGTAATGCTTTGGGCACTTGTTCCTCGCTGTCTACAGTGTGAGCTGGATTTTGATCAAGTGCTTCCTTGCACTTTGAGCACACTTCAAGCTGCTGGAGGTGGCTGGATGCAAACACAGAGAGACAGTTGCCCTAAGAGCTGTGCTGCCTGTAATCTGGAAGCAAGATCAGTTGTCTCTTCTGCCAGGCAGTCGGAGCTGATGGCTCTGGAAAGGTTGGTGAAACTTCCCAAAGCCCTTTAACACTTGGTTAGGCATTGCTTCTTTCTCACTTGGCACTAAATAATGCACTTGGCACTAAAGGTGCAGGCTCAGACTGAAGGGAGATGTGTGCCCCAGAGAGGCTTCCAGCACCTCTGCTCTTAGACTTTTGGGCATCATCTGTGGGGCTTTTCCTTCAGTCCATGGTTGGAGTCCACAGGAACCTGGAGGTTTTTGGGGTTTAGTGAGTGGGATTGCTGTTTCCTCTGAATGAAGGTTGACACCCCTGCTCTGACTCCTCATGGTCAGGTAACAGAGTTTGTTTGAAGTTGTGCTTCCTCTGCAGTCTTTTTTCTTTCAGAATACACTTTCTCCATGTGACAGTACCCTTGGGAGCTGGAACATATTTTACTTTTGTTATTTGGGCACCAAATTTCCCAATATTTTGTTCAGCATTCCTGATGATGATTGGAAGTTGGATTTCTCTGGCCATCTAGTTGTATCACTGAGCAGCAGATTTTCCACCCAGCAGTGGTGGGAAATTTTCCACCCAGCAGTGGCTCCTCTGGGAAGAGTTTGCTGTGAAGATTCAGAGCAAGGATATTCGAGGCAGGGGTTTAATTGGGAAAGGAAAAGGGCATTAATTGCCCCCCAGCAGTGATGAGTGGAGAGCTGGGGCTGCACAGGGCTCTGCTCTGCCCATCCTCGTGGCAGCAGTCCTTTGCTGTTCCCTAATGTGACAGAAACCCTCTGGCAGCTTTTCCAGCTGACTGTTGGGAGTTAATGAGTCCAGTTTCCAATCCAGATGGACAAGTGAGAACCTCCACTGCCCAAATATCAAAATATTTACAGATTGCTCTGCAGAGAGGCAGCAGTGGGGCACAGAGGCTGCCTTTGCTGCAGAGCAGCTCCCTGCAGACTGGAGGGATGGAGCAGAGCCTGGCACTGTGACTGGCACGGTGCAGCGTGGATCTCTCTGGGCTTTGGATGGATGCCTCAGGGCAGAGCAGGGAGCTCAGCTGGCCTGCACCTTCAGCTGTGGTTAAAGCTCTGCCTTGCAGAGCTGAACCTGCAGTGACTCCCCACTGTTTGTGCTGCCCAGAGTAATTTTCTGCAGTGCCCAATGATTTCCCAGTTAAAAACCAAGGAGGCACAGCTGCTGCTGCTGGTCAGGCTGCCAGAGTGAAGCTGATGTGAGCATGCTGTTGGTGCTGCTTCTGCAAAGATGAAACCATCTCATGTTCAGCAGGGAGCCAGTGATACATCGCTTGGCATTTAAATATCCATGGCTGCAGCTCCCAAGGATCCTCAGGCTACCTTTGCTGCTCCTGCTTGTCACAGGTCTTCTCCTGTCTCATTTGCTGCTCAAACAAGGTTTTACACCTGTGGGAGCCCAGTTCTGCAGGCAGCCACGGCAGGGAGATGTTTTCAGGGCTGCTTTGAAGGGCTTGTTGTGCAAGGACAGGGCTGAGGATGGGCAGTACCTCAGCCCAGTTTCACTGCCAGTCTGTCCTCCAGGGGATTCCAGTGGCCAAATGAGGCAGCACTGATTTGGCTGACAGGAGGTTCCTGAGGCAGGGGAGGCAGGAGGCAGCAGGATCTTTGCCAGGCCTGTGCCACAGCCCGTGGGGGTGACCTGGCTGCTGCTGAGGGTCCCCTCACACCTTGTCTGCTCCTGCTGCTCACTGGGATGTCCTGAGCTGCAACAACTCTTGCTAATTGCTCTGCTGAATTCATCACTGTCCAAACCATTGGCTTTTCACTGACCCAGACCTAACTGAGACAGTGGTGGACAGGTCTCTGAAATATTTATGGCAGCACAGTCCAGAGAGGGCTGTGAAATACAGAGTGAAACCACCAGGGTATGCTCGTTTTTGCAAAGTTTGACATGTCTAATCCAGGAAATAGGAGCCTCATCAGATCAGCACGGTTTTGCATACAGAGGGAAGGCAAATGGAATTTTAAAAACCTCATCTATACTAGATGAAATGCTTCTTCTCCACGTTTCTTTATAAAACGACTTGTTAGTGATGTGCAGATGGGAGGAATCTCGACTCTGGAGTTGTTATAATCTTGTCTGGCCAGCAACAGGAGAGCTGGAGGATGATTCCAGCAGGTAGGAAAGGCCAGGCTGACTTGAGAGCAAATGTTCAGTGCTTGGAAGCTGAGTTATAGTCCCTGGTAGTTCTCCCTCTACTTGTTTTCAATCTGACTTCTAGCATAGGAGGCTTTCCATCTCCTTAATTTATCTCCTGCCTGTCCTTTTTATTGCCAGCTGCCTTCATGGGCTCCTCTCTCAGCTTCCTACCCTTGTGAGCTTTCCTTTGCCCCTCATCCTCACATCACAGGCGGCACAGTGTCCCTAACACTTGTGCCTAATTCCAAGTCCTTGGCAGAAGTGCCAGGGCTGAAGCTCCAGGTGCTGCTCCTGCCTGGCGTGTGGGGCAGTGCCAGGCAGATGGGGCTCACCAAGCACACCCTCCATGTCCTGGTCCTGATCTGGGTAAGAGGGATGGTGATGTTTCCCTCCAGCTGTTGGTGAGAGGACAGGACTGGGGCTCAGGAGATGCTGGGACAGTGAGCAGACAGGGGTTCCCAGCCCCCTGCTCCAGCAGGAGGATGTGTTTGAAGGATGCCAGCTCTGGGCAGGGAATCACAGCACAAATGTCCTGCCCTGCAGCTTGGTTTCAGCATTTCTGTACAGAATTGGGACCCCCAATTCCATGAATTGGGAGCCAGCTTTTGCCCCCCAAATGCAGGTAAAACTTCTCTTCTGTCATTTGCAGGAGTGGCAGTGTCCTGGCAGCACTGGTGTGGTGAGGAAAAGCCCTACATTGCTTGCTCAGGTTAAGTAGCAGAGTGGGCTTGGGGTGGGTTTTTGGTGTGTCAGGTCAGTCCTGTCCCTTGCTGGCCATGATGTTCTGGTTTCAAAATGGTTACAAAAGACTTTTGCAGGGATGCTCCTTCTTCCAAAAACTAACTGTGCTTCTGAGCAGCCAGAATAAAATCTGAGCTTCTGTAACACAGAGCCATGGGCTAGGCTGTGGGCACTGCCAAAACAAGGGTGCAGGGCTGTGTTTCCATGAGCCAAGCCATGACTCCTGCTAGTGGTTTGTGGAATTCTGAGCCCTGCAGGGTATTCCAGGTGGTCAGGAGTGGCCATAAACCAGGGGATGAGGTGCTGAGAGTCAAGCAGTGGTTTTAGTGCAACAGGAGGAGGTTAAGCTGCAGCTTTCAGAATAATTTCAAACTTCACTTTAATGATGCTCAGGCTGCTGGTGGTGTAATAGCAGCAGACATCAGCAGTGGAACCATTCCCGTGGTTAAATGTACGTTGTTTGGTGGGGGAAAAGTGCTTTGAAGGAAGAGAGACTGTTTCCCAGGGAAGACATCTCTCATTCCTTGCTTTTATCTCCTCCCTGCCAAGCTGGGAATGCTGTGAGCCTATGAGCTGCTGAGAGGTGCTCAAATGTGTGCTGGGTGATGAGGAATACCTTGCTCTGGTTTTTATGTGCAAGTAGGCTGGATTTGCTGCAGTAGCTCCAATAACCTTCGCGTGACTGTTTAGAAGGATGAACCTCATTAAAGAAGAGGTATTTAATAACAGGCCTATTTTTATCTCTGTCTTTATCTAACAGTCTGCACATTTATTTCAAGCTTGTAACAGTGCTTTGGAAAAAAAATGTTTTCCCTCCTCTGAAATGTTTTGGCAGTGCCTCCAGCCTTGGTTATCTTGAATTTCCAGTCTGGCTAGCATCCCTCCTCTTTCCAAAGCCAGCAAGCCACAGCAGGCCCACAGCTCCAACATTTTCCTTGGGAAATGGGAAATTCCTGGGGGAATATGCTTTCAAAACATGGGACTTGGGTCCCAGGGTTACTGAAACAGTTATGAAGGTTTGATCAAACATAATCACAGCGACTCCCTCAGGCTTCAAATGTGTGATCTTGTGTGGGACAGGCACTGCAGTGTTTGGTGTTTGCTGCAGGATGTGACTGACCACACACTCTGGGAGAGGCTGGCAGCTCTGGGGTCAGGCATTCCTGCAGAGATTTTTTTTCCTAAATTTGTCAACTTTATTCTGTAATGTCATAAATTAAACCCTGACCTATAGATATCTTGCAGACATTGTATTTTCAGCCCATTCTCCTGTGTTTGCTGTCATTTGCTGGTGGTGAAGGAGGCAGCCCCAGCCCTGAGGGGATGCACCATCTTTCCTCCTCCTTCCACATCTGTCCCTTTGGCATTGCTGTCTGTGTACCCAGACCCTGCCCTGACTGAAGGTTTGCTGGAGCACAGGTGTCTGAGCCTGTGGCCAGGATGACCATTTCTGAGCCCTTTTCCCAGGATACATGTGGCCATATGCTCCAGGAGCTGCTGGATTTGGGCCTTGGGATGTGTGTGGCAGTTGTTACAAAAGAACTTGGCTCTAGGGGCTAATCCCTGGTTTTTCCTTGCTGTTCAGTCTGCATCATATACATCCCTTACCCACAGTTTTGCAGCATTATCTTTTTCCATAATTAGGGAGTGTTTTCCATGGTCTTGCTCAGGCCCTTCCTCCCTGCAGTTTCCCCCATGGGTTAAGGCCTGACTTACTGAAACTTCCACAGAGCTGGTTCTGGGCGGGCAGGGACAAGGCCAGAGGGTTTTCAGCAGTCAGCACAGTCAGATGGCTCCTGTGAGGAATATTTCACTTGCTCCTTCACAGCTCTTGCCTGCAAATTGTGCTCTTGCTCAGATGGGGCTCCAGTTTCTTTTTTTTTCTCCTTTTTCTTTCCTAAGTTATTCAGTTTTCCATACATTTATTTATAGGGTCACACAAGCAACAGGTCTGCTTTTTCCACAGATCCTTCCAGAGCCACGTGCTGTGCCTGCTCCATTCTGGTTCAAAAGCACCTTCTCCTCTGAGGAAAACTCAGAATATCCATCCAGCTGTCTTGACTGAGCGAGGCATTTTCTCTGAACCCTGCCCTCTGTTCATTTCAGAATCTGCAGGGAATTTGGGACATAAATTAAAAAGCTATTTGATGCTCCTTGAGGTCTAGAAGCTGGTTTTGCATTTGTTCTTACTTGAACACACACTGAGACAAAGGGCTCTGCTTTACTGAAGCTGCTTCCTTTGGCATCCTGAGGAAGCTTCCCAGTTAAAAAATAAATATGGCTCCGTTTTTCCAGCCCTGCTTTACTAGCAAAAGCTGGGGAAGGAAATGTAATCTCCTTGGGTCTGTCCTGATGTTTTGTACAGCTAATTCCCATTTATTGAAAGAACTCTTCCATGCCAGATTAACGTTTAATTTTTTATTATGTGTTTACATTTTGGAAGGAGTAAGGGTGGTGGTGTTGGAAATTCTAATGAGGGACAACATTTCTGATTCAAAAGACTCAGGCTCCTCTCTTCTGATTTTTCTGCCTGATCCTTCAGACTGCAGGAAGTTTTGCTTGGGTCATTCACTTGCAACAGGATGTTATGTGAATACAGAATTAATGTGTGCAGCCTGTCACTTGGAATTGCTACTGTTTCTGGTGCTGGAGAGCTCCCAGGGTTGCAGAGTCCTTGCAAGCAGCAATAACAGGAATGTGCCTGTGATCCTGCAAAGCCAGAGGAGGAGCAGGGAGCTGCAAGTCTCCCCTATCACTGCGGGTGTGAATAAATAGATCTAATCAACAATTTACATGTTAGCCCCGGACCAGGGTTTATTTTTAGGATGTGTCATTCAGCCCAAGCAAAACCTCTGCATCTCAGGCTGGTGGTGTTTCTAAAAGCACCTCTAAGTGATCACTGAGGCTGGATTTTGAGCTGCATTTACATTTTGATAGAATCTGCTGCTTTCCTTATCTGAAACAAAGCCTACCTGATCTTCATTAATTACACTATCATTTCACCTAACCAGGGTGCTACTAATTACAGTTATCTGTCTGTTCTTCACCAGATAATACACAAAAAAAATTGTTATCCCTGGCTGTATCTGGATTAGCTGGAGCTGTAAGGGGGTTGCACATGGTGATGGGTTTTACAGATGGAGTGCAGGTATTTACAGACTGTCTGTGGAAATGCTGGATGAGTGGCTGCTGCCCCACTGGCTGTGCTGCCATCCCAGCAGCAAAACATACAGAAAACACTGCTTAAACACAGAAAAATGGTTACTGCAGGGTGGCTGGAGCAGGCCATCTCCACAAGAGAGGTGATGGAGTCCTGGGACATCCCAGACCCTCCTGAGCACAGGCCTGGGGCTGGAGGGGACACTGCTGGAGCAGGGGTTGATCCCAGAGGTGTTTCCAGGCTCAGCTATCAGGGACTCTCTGGCAGTGCCTTTTTGAGACAGAAAATTTCACAGTGGCTTCACAGAGAGCTGCAAGCCCTGGTGGCGGTGCTGACTGCTGCCCCACTAACATCAGCTGCAGTCTGAGCAGGGGAAGCACAGAAAGGGCTCCTCTGAAAAGAGGCAGCAGGAAATGTCTGAGCTGCTGGGGAGCTGTGGGTCCAGAGGGCTGGAGCCAGGAGCCAGAGGCTGCAGGGAAGGGGGTCCATGAGGGCAGAGCCTTTGCTGGAAGAGAAGCCAAGGGGCTTTCACTTGACTCCTGTTTCATCATCCTTCCACACACTGATCTCTTAGATGCTCTCCAAACCTTTGGTTTGCTTTCTGAAGGGGAAAGGACTTGTCCTGGAGGAGGAGCAGAGCCAGGCTGCTGAGGAGAGTGGTCGCTGTCAGCTGGCAAGAGAGGAGGGACACGGAGGCCAGAGGGGGGACACTGGGTGAGGAGATGTTCACACTCAGCTCCATCCACTGTGAGTGCCAAACACACCTGCACTCCTGTTTGTACAGCTTGCTGTACTTGATAAACTGATAGATGTGAGTTTGGGCATTTTTGTTACCTTTTTGTATTCTGAAGAGAACTAAAGATGGTTCACATGATTTTTTTTGTGCCTTTTGCAGTGCAGGTGATACAGGCAGGGATGGAACATCTGCATCTTTATACTTGTCAAGTCTCCATCCACACCCAAGGCACTGCCTGAAGCTCAAAGTGATTTTCTTGCAGGTTTAGAACACTACACCAGCAGGGAGAACAAGAAACTCAGTGGAGATTATGCTCCAGAAAAACTGTATGCGTGGCCCAAAAGCTAAATATGGAACCATGGAAGTGCACACTGCAGTGGTAGGGGAGGTGGGAATGCTGAATGGGGAGGTTTCCTGCCCTTCTGGCACCAGGAACCAGGGGTCCTCTGGTTTCCATGGTCTTCCTTGAGGATCTCTGGTTCTCCATGGTCCTCCTTGAGGATCTCTGGTTCTCCATGGTCTTCCTTGAGGATCTCTCGTTCTCCATAAGGATCCCTGGTTCCCCATGGTTCTCCCCAGGGCTGTGCTGGTGCCTTGCTCGGAGCTTGCTGTGTCAGCAGGCAGTAGTTTCAGGTGGGGCTGCTCTGCTGGCAGGGCCTTGGTGTTCCCAGCAGGGCAGGGCAGGGATGCTCCTGTCCCAGCAGGACACTGGGCATGCAGGTACCACCCTACAGCAGCTGCTCCTCCTCTGCATAACCAGGGACAGAACTCCTGTCCTGCTGCGTGGCAGGGAGCCCTGCAGAGCCAGCACGGAGGGGACAGGCTGGGCAGCAGCTGGGCAGCACTGGTTTAATCCTTTTTGCCTGTTCCTGCCATGGAAGCTGTGTACTGGGTGAGATGTGTGTGTTTGGGGAGGGCTGGCCCAACCATTAGCCTGTCAGGGTTTGCAACACTGGCAGCTGGGGAGAAAACTGTTATTAAGTGTAACGTGGCACCTTGGAGACGGAAGCATGGGGAGACAATAAATACAGCCTTCCATAATGCCATTTTATGGTGTCACTCTTCAGAATTCATTAAGACTTAGTTGCAGCCATGCCTGCAACCTCCTGTGCTGGAATCCATAAATTGTGTTCATTATCTCCAGCACTTGCTCTGACCTGCTGTGTTTTACAAGGGGGGAGACACTGGAGGTGTGGGGACACCCCAGCTGCTTTCTGCAGCCATTCCCCTGGTGCCAATCCAGCTTTTCTGGGGTTGCTGGGACACCCCAGGCAGTGCTTGGCTGCGTGGATGGACCCCAGGTGTGATGTGGTGGTCTAAGAGAACACTGAGGGACTGAGGAGCTGCCAAAATCACCACAGCTCCACAGGGAGCAGGGAAGGAGCTGGGCGAGGAGGAAGCCATGGGCACCTTGGAGCACACTGGCACGTTGTCACTCCACTGTGGGACCACCCCAGCAGTCTTGGATGTGCTGAGGATGCTGGAGGTGGAAAAGGGTTCACAGGAGCTCCCTGAACTGCACACAGGGAGATGCTACACCCCTGCTTGGTGTCCTCTTGCACCAGTGTTCTCAAATGAAAACACAAATGAAATTGTGCTCCTTTCGCCCACTTTTTGTCATGACATATCCCTGCAGCAGCATGTTTGTGTACCTTCATCCTTATCCTCAGCATTTAGGTCCAGGATGGAGGAAAACAAGTTCAAGCCCAACCTCCTGTTAATTTATTATGTTCCTTGTGCTTAAGGGCAGAATTTAAGTTGCCAAAAGCAGATGTTTGCATGCTCTTTTTTTAGCTCTCAAAGTACTTTCTGTGTGCTTGATTGATGGATGTCCCTGTTACATGAATAGCTGGGCTTTGCAGAAAGCTGTTATTACCAGCAGAATCTGGTGTGGGTTTCAGTTTTTCTTCTTGCATTGAAAATCCATTATTAATGTCTTTCTGAGGGAAAAGAAAAAAAAGGTTTCAATTCAGGCATTTTGCTTTGCTTTCTCAGGCTTCTTCTCAACTGTCTTTCCAGTGGTCCTTTTAAAATCAATATTACAATTGTTCTTTCTATTTTACTGAGTGGTTGAGGATTTCTGCATCTTGCTATTGATTTCTGATTGTATTGCAGGACATGTAGGTGCACACAGGTTGCTCTGTGATGGATAACTTTATATGTGTCTTCCTAATCATCACTGAGTTGCCTTCTGCATGTTCCCTCTTGCTGGATGCTGCTGCTGAGCGTGGAAGGCACCAGGAGAGCTCTGAGTGCAATCCTGAGACACCAAACTTGTTACTGCTCATTTAATTCAGTTTGGTTTTCAATCAGACACAGGGGTCACATGAGGCTTGTGGGGTCTCCTCTTTTGTGTTGTCTTTGCAGAATTCTTCTGCCCTTGCTTTTCAGGCAGCTTCATGTTCTGTGTTGCAGGAGCAAAACAAGTCATTGTCCTGGCTTTGTGTGGGGTGGTCATAATGCACCTTTAGCTTCCAGCACTGACCTTGGCCCTTGGGGCAGCTCTGCAGGCAGATCTCAGCATTTCAGAGGTGCAGAGTCATTGGATCCCAGAATGGTTTGGGTTGGAAGGGAACCTTGAAGCTCATCCAATTCCAATCCCCTGCCATGGCAGGGACGCCTCCCACTGTCCCAGGCTGCTCCAGCCCCAGTGTCCAGCCTGGCCTTGGGCACTGCCAGGGATCCAGGGGCAGCCCCAGCTGCTCTGGGCACCCTGTGCCAGGGCCTGCCCACCCTCACAGGGAACAATTCCTGATTCCCAATATCCCATCCATCCCTGCCCTCTGGCAGTGGAAGCCATTCCCTGTGTCCTGGCACTCCAGGCCCCTGTAAAAGTCCAAGTCTCAATGAAGCAATGCAGAAGCTCAGTGTGCATTGGTAACTGCTGTAAAGCTGGATTTGCAGACTGAGGCTCTTGGAGCACATCAGCACTGATGGCACAATCTGTGTGAGAGCTTGTTGGCACCAGAGGAACCTGTGAGGAGTGACAGGACTGTGGCCAGCACGGGTGCTCCAAAATGCTTCCATGGCTCCAGGTGGGTGTACAGGGGAAGAGCTCTGTGTGTGTGTGGGCACAGTCCTTCCCAGCTCTGCATGCCCTGGCACAGGCTCCACATCTGCCAGGGGCTGTGGCTGTGCCAACAGGCACTCTGGAGAGGGCTGGCTGTGCACAAACCTCTGCTGGCTGGACTGGGCTGTTTGCTCCTCAGGCTTATCCTGGACAGGCTCCTGCACCTTCACACATGGAGGCTACACCTGGCTTCTGAGGAATTGGTTGTTGCAGTTTGTCTGTCTGTGCTGGGGACCAGGACAAGCACTGGCACAGGAGCTGGTCCTGTGTCCCCGGGGTGGCAGGACTCGGTGGTGGCAGCACTGGCAGGAGACACGGCAGAGCTTGGGAGGGGACGGGGCTGGCATGCATAACAATGGGCAGGCTCTGACCTTGCTGCTGGAACTCACTTAGCAATTCTGTTGATGTTCTGGAAACGAAAATACAATTCAGGCCACCTTCTCCTCCAAGCTGACCCTGAGAATCTGGGAGAAGAGCTACTGAAAAATTAGGGGTTTTTTTTTTCTCCCCCCTTTTTGCTGGAGTTACTGCTCAGTGTTGAACTGTGCTCTTCTACAGTGTCATCACTTCCCTTGAACTTACTGCTCCAAGTGTACTTAGCATTAATATAATTATGTAAATTGCAGTCTCATTAATCACCGGGGGCTGTGGCACATCCTTGTTGTGCTGTTTCGTGGGTGGCTTGGCTGGTGGGAACCCCTGGCCAGGGATGGGGGCTGTGGCTGGAGCACTCCCCCTCTGCTCCTGAGCCTGGTTTAGCTGAGCTTTGTGTGTCTCACCCTGCAGGATCTGGAGTGTTTGCCAGCACTGCCATGATTGCAGCCTTGCTGCTGCAGAGGAGAAAAGGGAAAGGTGGGTTTGTCCCAAGGGAGTTTGGCTGGACCACATCCCTGCTGCTGTCCCTGTGATTTGGGTCTGTGGGGTCCCAAAATGCAGAGCCCAGCCTCGTGGCTTGGCAGTGAACACCCAGAGACCGTGCTCTGTTCAGGGTCTGCTGCAGGGCTGTTTGATGATGCTGTGCCTCTGTCTCTGTGGCAGAGCTCTCAGCCTTCCTGGCAATGTAAATTCTCCTGGCTGCATGCTAAAATTACACTGAGTTATTGATTTATCTTTGAGAGGATTTCCTTCCCGAGGGACATTTCTGGCTGTTGTAGTGATTTAGTTCTCCTGCAAGGGCAGAATCCGTGGCAGAGCAGAGCCACCCTCCTGCCCTCGAGGCTGCAGCTCAGGGTCGCGCTCCCTCAGGCTTCCTCTGCAAGCTGATTTCTGTTCCAAGGCTGGGACAAGGTTACATGGCTGTTATTTCTGTGTAACAACTGCAAATAAAAGGGCATTTTCAACTTTCCACTGCAGAAGCTGCAAGTCTGGGACAAACCTTTGTGCCGTGGCACCAGCATTATCTTGGGCATGTCTCAAACCCAGCTCCAAGGCTGGCAGGTGGGACTTGTGGAGCCATGCCAGCCTTAATACACTTGGACTCCTGGGAATGTTTTAGTTCCTCAGAGTAGGGTATGATGGGAGCAGGAGCTTGCAACATTTTTCTCCTAAAGCTTCAGGCTACAGCCTCTCTTTTCTTTGCTTTCTATTGACTCACAATGGAGCATCTCTAAAAACCAGGCCAGGTGAGTTCCTGCTGCTGATCCTGAGGAAGCAAAGACAGTTCTTTTCTTCTATCCCCAGTTTTCTCCCCTTGGCCCTGAAAGCCCCCCCCACCAACTATGGCTCAGCTGGTGAGCACCATCAGTAGAAGGACCTGGCCCTTCAGGACATTGCCCAATATTTCAGATACTCTGTGGCTGGAAAATGCCCAGCTCTGTGTCCTTGGGTGCCCATTTGAAGCATGTCCCTGTGGGTTCCTGTATCTAACCCCACTTTCTAGTGGATTTGGCACCAATCTCAGCTGCACACTGATAAAATGGGAGGCTGCTCGTGCATGTGGTGTTATAAAACAGCATCCACCAATGAGGCCCGGGGAGAACGTCAATTTATTTTCCTGTGAACCAAGTGTGGCACAGCTCCTTCCTTTCCCAGTGATCTATCTGTGAGATAAAACACATCTTTAGTGTCTATCTTAAATACTGCAGTGTTGGCAAGTTCTCTTGACAGAAATTAGGCTAATGTCCCTTACGGCTGTGTTAGCTGTAGAAACAAGGCTTTAAATTGAAGCTTCGCAAAGCTCTATTCCAGTGCCCTCTCCAAGGCATCTCCTTATTCCAGCTTTTATTATCCAAATTTGTTCTCACTCTGCGTTGGCAGCAGGGCTGGCAGGCAGCTCTGCCCATCCATCCTGCTGGTCTGGCAGCCAGGGGGTGGGAGCAGCACCTCCAGGCTGGACTGGGCAGTGCTGGCCAAGCCCCACGGAGCCCTTGGCCCCGGGATGCTCCAGCTTGGGGGGCACCACTGCTGGGACAGGGCTGGGGCCTGGGTGAGGGGAGGCAGCTGACACCCATCGAGCACAGAGGGGATCCAAGGCAGTCAGCTGCATGCCCTGACAGCGGCACAGCGTGTCCTGAAACGCTCCCACTGGGAGCTGGAGCTGGGAGAAGGGAGTTTGTGTTGTGCGTGTCTCATCCTTGCAATTTCAGCGCTGAGTTACAGACTCAGAAGCTGAGGACAGGAACAGGGAGTGCTGAGGCCTGGTCATGAATCCCCTTCTTGAGTTTCCCAGCCCTCCCCTGGAAAATAGTTTCCTTTTCTTTCCTTTACCCTCCTCAAGTTTAGCCCTTTTAGCCTTTAACTCCTTGTTTCCAACAACAGATTAACCAGGGCTGTTTTAAACCTCCTGATTCTCACACTGGTGTTGGTCCTGATGGATTATCCCTCCCTATTGTGTCATTTCTGTGCCTCCACATTGCCAGGTTCTTTGGTGGCCCTCTCCTGAGTCGCTGAGAGAGGAGGAGAGGCTGAGAGTTGACACATGTGGGAGACATGATGGTTGATGATGTTCTGGAGGTGCTAACTTCCGTCATAGTAAAGAAGCCTCTCTCAAAAGGTATTAAATGCCTAAAATCCCACAAAATTAATATCATCCTCAGTTCCTTTTGTCAGGTTCTCAATTCTCCTGATCAGCTGCCGTGTTCTTCTCTGCCTACATCATTTATTGATCTTCTCTGAACCTTAGCCAAGCCTTCAGCATCCCAGATGGGCTTTCAGGAGTAACAAATAGACCTGAGGAATGACAATTATTGAATGGATTGTAGCATTGGCTTGGGGATAAATATTGTAGGGAGTTGGAAAGGGATTAAAACTGACATTTGTAAGTAAGCTTCTCATGGATGTTGACTTGGGGACATGGTGAGACAAAGGTCGCTGCAGTGTCTCTGCAGCCTGGTGTGCCATTTGAGAGATGAAATATCAGTGTGGCTGGATACGTTTGGTCTCTCTGTTTCTTCTGCTCGGATCTTTGTGGGATTAAACTCTCTAAACTGCTGCAGTTCACAGACTTCAAGCCCAGTATCAGAAGAAAAAATAAATCAAGTGCCTTGTATTAAATCCTGAGCACATGGCTCCTGCTGCACCCTAACTCACTGCAGTGCCTGCCTTGAAGGTGGGGAGAAGGCTTTGCTGGCAAAGTGAAAACAGGTTGTGCCCACTCTACAAAAGGACACCCCTTCTTCTTCCTGCCCTGTGGTTATTTTTTCCTGGTGTGTTTGCTGCTGTTGCACTGAAGGCAGAGCAGGCCTCCCAGCAGGGAGATGGAGAATGGAGCACTTGTTGTATGAGCTCTTTGCCACAGGAAGCATTTCCGTCCTGCAGCAGCAGCAGCAGCAGCAGCAGCAGGTACATCAGCAGATGCTGCAGCAGTGCCCCCATCAGAGGCCCTGTATTTCCCCCTGGAGCCCTCCTGTCACCCCTCCTTCCCTGAGATCCCTCCTCCCCAGGCTCTTCGCTGGCTTCCACCTTCAATTCCATCACTTCCAGACTTCCCAGGGGACCCAGGCACTTCAAGGGAGGGCCACGCTGTGCCCTGTGTGTGACAGACACCCCTCCTGTCCTTGTGGCTCCCCTGCATGGGAGGGATGAGGTTTGGTGTGTGTTCAGCAGGCTCAGCTCTGGGCATGAGGCTGGGCCCCCTGGTGTGCCACCACCATCATCATCGTCACCTTGGCTGCCATCGAGGGTGGGTGGCAGTCACAGGGACCTGCTCTGGCACTGCCAACCATGGCCTGCTTGTCCCAGGCGCTCACCTGCCCCTCCTTCCCCCTTGCTGCAGGAGCTGCAGGAGAAGCCAAGTGGATTTGGCAGGCGGTGTGAGGAGAGAGCCCAGCCCAGCCTCCCCCACAGGGTGCCTCTGTTTGAATAGCAGCGTTCAGAGCACTCAGCACCCACTGATCAGCTGGGAGAACATAAATGCCAGTGCCAGAGGAGAGCCCTGGCTCAGGGAAAAGGGCCAGTTGTGAGCGCCGTCCAGCCCAGTGTCCAAATGGAATGGTGCTTTCACATCTCTAATCAAGGGTTACTTAATGGAGAGCCCCTTCCTTGTGAGGCTTTGTTCTCTGCTAGCTGTGGATTGAATCACAGGAGGAGGGATTGGATTCTGGCATCATTTTAAAAACGTTTTCGTTCTATTTGCTGAGGGGAACAAACTGCAGAGAAGACTTTTCAGCACTGTGACAAAAGAGTGGCTCTAAAACCCTTTTCAGCCAAACAAGTGTTTGAGCTGAAGGCCTGATGGATGGTGCTTAAAGATGTGGTTACTGCAGCAAGGTTGGCATTAAAAATCACTGGGTGCAAGAAAGTTCTCCCAAGGTTACTGTGGGGGTTGTCTCCCTGTAATCCTTGTGTGAGCAGCCCTTAACACCCTGAGTCCACCAGTGAGCTCTGTGGCATCAGCCATGGGAGAGCAGCAGCACAGCAAGCACCAGTGAGTCACTTGTCTCTTGCTAAATGAGAAACTGCAACGGGATCAGCCCTTTTGGGGTGGCATCACTGTGGCAGGAGGGCTGGAACTGGATGATCTTTAAGGTCCCTTCCAACCAAACCGTTCCACAATTCTTTCCCTGCCCCTGTCCAAGTGGGGTTCAAGCAGAAAGCAGAGCTGCTGCTTTGGGACCTGTGAGGAGCCTGGGCAGGAGCACACCTGCTGTTGGGATGTACCAGAGTGGCTTTGGGGCTTTCCCAGGAATGCCTTTGCTGCCAGCAGCTGTGCTGGATGTTGGACAGGGGACAGATTCACCCTTGGCAAGCTTGAAAGCATTTCAGATGGCTTCTGTCCCTGCTCCAGTGCAGCACAGAACAAAATCAGATGTTGGAGAAGATGTCATACTTAGACATCACCATTCTGACAGGTCAATTTCCAGGATGTTTATTAACATAGCTTGGAATGTCCCAGAAAGGTTTGTCAGATAAACTAGCCAACTGAAGTTCTTACATGAGACTTCCTTGGTTTTGTTGAGGTGCTTTGAACTCTTCATTCAATCTCTCAACAATTCATTCCCTTCAGGCCTTTCTGGAAGAGCCTCTGCAAGGTCTGTGGCTGGGGGATCAGGCCCTGCCTGCTCCCTGTGTGTCTGGGTGTGGAATCCTTTGAATGCCTCAGGGCAATCCCCAGGGCTGTGCCCTGGAAGAATATGCTATAGAGTCTCCACATAGGCTGAAAGGGAAAATTTCCCCATGGAGCCTTGCACAACACTATGAACCACCCCAGTTCCTTTCCCCATATGTCCCAAACTCTGGTAGTTTCTCCTTTCCCTGTTCCCTCATTGGTTGTGGTATCCCTGGTGGCTGGCTCTGCGTCTCCCCTGTAGGGCAGTGCCCTTTGCCCTGTCCTTTGTGCCACCCCAGTGCCTTTGGACCATCGGCCACTGACCCCTAATTAACCCTGTGCACACCACATGGCCAGCTCTTTTGTCTCTGATTCCCCTTTGGCGTGCTGGAATAAACCTTTGCAGGAATTTATCATACAAAAGGCCCTTCTGCCTCTCGTGGCTGAACTGGCCATGGTGAGTGTGGTGTGTGGACTTGGCTGCTCTCCCTGAATGTTCACCCAAGCAGCTTTTCCAAGGAGATGCTTATTGGGAAATAGGCAGCAGCACCCACCATCTAAACCCCTGTGTTGCTCCATCTGGGTGCCCTGGGAGGCAGAAGGAAGCAGCAGTGCCAATTGTTTGCTCATGCTGTAAGGACAGAACTCCTCTCTGAGGGTTTCCTCTGCAATCCCAGGAAGAGAAGGACATCTCTGTCCTTGTCAGCCTTCTGGGCAATGATCAGACAGAACAGCGATGAAACCAGGCTGGCAGCACCAGGGCCGGTCACTTGCAGGCAGAGGCAGCCCAGCTCCTCCAGCCCGAGCTGGGCAGTGCCTGGGAGAGGTGGCACCATGGCACTGGGCATGGTGCATCACCCCAGGGGTTCCTCCTGCATCCCATCCCCTGCAGAGCCCCTGCTGTCCCTGGTTACCTGAGCAATGGAGAGGCAGTGCCCAGGCTGGTGCTGCTCTGAGGAGATGCTGCACTCAGCAGGCAGCTCTGGCTCCCCAGCAATACCGTGGGAGGAGGAGCTGCCCAGGGAGTGCATTTGTAAAGCATTTCTTCCCCAGGAAGAGGAGTTTGTCACAGGAGTTTGTACTTGGGATGTGCGCACAGGTGTCTGAGCTTCCTCCCTGCCTGAGGTGGGGAATGCTGGGGGGGCTGGGGCAGCTGCTGGGGGAGCTTCCAGGCCTGGTGCTGTGAAATCTCTCCACCAGCTATCAGGAGGAGGTGACATAGAGCATATTAATGACATTTTCCAGTGGCACTTAATTGGGAGGAGAAGTGAGTGTCAGACAGTGAACTAATGCAAAGGCTACAGCTGAGTGAAGAAGGGAAAGAAAAAGAAAGGAAAGAAAGAAAAGATAGGAAAGAAAGGGAAGAAAGGAAGAAAGAGAAAGAGAGAGAGAAAGAGAGAGAGGAAAAGAAAGAAAGAAAGAAAGAAAGAAAGAAAGAAAGAAAGAAAGAAAGAAAGAAAGAAAGAAAGAAAGAAAGAAAGAAAGAAAGAAAGAAAGAAAGAGAAAGAAAGAATATATAAATGAGATTCAGGCTCTGGGCCTCTTCTTCCCATCAGTAATCCATCTCATCCTTAGCTGTGTCTGTTACATGTCTTCCTTTTGTGTGTAAAAATGTTCTGTTTTGAAGTAACAAACAATCTGGAGAGTGGTAGATTTGCCTTTGTAGGAAAGAAGGGAAAGAAAAACGGAGGCAGGCTTTGCTGCTTCCTTGCTCAGCAGCTCTAACCAGAGTCTGGGGTCAGGGTGTGAGCTGAGCCCCCAGACTGGGTCTGGCTCCTCTGTTTTCCTCTGAGCACGCTGGTGTGGGACATCCCATCCACCCAGGCACAGCTGGAGTCAGGCACAGTGTCCCCATGTGCCACCAGCACGGGATGCCCCAGCCTCAGCCAGGTCCCCAGCCCTGGCACTGGTGGCTCCTGGAGCTGGGGACGCAGCTGTGGGGAGCTCTGCTGCTTGCTGGGATTTGTTTCCTGGTAGTTTTTAATCATTATTTTATTAAGGGAGAAGATGTGGTGCCATCAGATAACTTATGGACGCTCTGGCAGTGTGATTATTTCAGTACTGCAGCACTGCCGGTGTGGTTTGCTGGAACATTCACATATTGATTCCAGATTCCTTTGTTGCCTGTACTAGAAAGAAAGTCCCTTTTCCCTCACTCCCTGCGTGGAGAGAAACAAAGAGTAAAGGAAGGTAGATGTTATCTGAGGCTTGCTCACACACCGAGGTAATTTTTGAGAGCTGCAGAGCCACTTACTGACTCATAACTGGGACTTGTTTTCAAACCCTTGATAGATTTTGAATTCTCTTACAAGGGCAAACAAGAATGCTCACTTGGGGACGAGCCAGGGATCTGCCTTAGTGAGCTGGATCACCTTTGTTCTTCTTGCTCCAGCCTTCCCAGGGGACATTCCTGTGCCAAGGGGGACAGGGTGGTGCTACAGGGGGCGAGTCTCCTGTCCCTCTTGGGCTCCTCTTGATGGGCAGTCAGTGGCTGTCAGCTTTGTCCAAGGGGTGGGGATGGGATGGGATGGGATGGGATGGGATGGGGGAGCCACTGCCAGGAGTGCAGTGAGTTACTGCACAACCTTGGTGGGAGGTTTGCAGGTCAGTGTGTGATGTACAACTTGCCAGCCTGTAGCTGTGCAGTGAGTTGGGGCTCAGCCCTGTCCCCATGCTGGAACACAAACCCACCTGTGGAATGTGGAATGATGTGCTGGAAAGGAGCCCAGGATGAGACCTTTCTCCTTTAGTGAGGAAACACAGCTGATCATTTGGTTGCTCTAGAAGAAGAGAGATGGGATTCTTTGGTTATCACTGCGTGCTGCATATTCCACCAGCAGCCCTCTGCTTTTACTAATGTGGTGCACAACGTGCCTGATCCTCCCTCAGTTGTGAACCTGGTGGAAGCATGTCCTGTTTTCCATTTGTTTATTAATTTCTCATCTTGTTTTTAGCCTCTGCAAAGCTTGATATTGGTATAGAGCCTGGGAAAGGTGCACAGAGCAGAGTAACAGATAGTTGTGATTTGGTTACAAGGCAATAATTTAAGTGGAGAGGTTTAGCTGATAACATAAAGCACACGAGAGAAATCGCTTTGGTTTATAAATGTCAGCAGAGCCCCTGTGAGGGAGCTGCTGCCTGGTGCTGCTGCTCCAGCCAATATATTATAAGGAGATATAAACAGATGTCTGAAAAAATCTGGCTGACCAAGATTAAAAGAATGGGGCTATAAATTAAAGTCTTCCTCGGCGTCTCTTTAAGCATCTTTATGGACAGCGCGCATCCAAATGAAGGAGTGCCAGTGCTCAGAGGGACCTCCAGGTGCTTTGGGCTGCAGAGGCAGCACCCAGGGGTGGGGACAGCTTGTGGGGACAGCAGTGTCCGTCAGAGCTGGCATGGGAGACCAAAGCCTGTCCTGGTGCTTCTGCAGCTGATAAAGGGATTAAATCAGGTGCAGGAATAACACCATCCCTGCAGTGTCGCCACAGGATCAGTGTCTCCTGCCTGGAAAATAAATGTTGTCGCTCTGCTTTGACATTTATTCCCAATAAGACCTTGTCATTTGTGCAGTGACAAGGGTTTCATCCTCTGGGAGTACTTTTCCTGTTGGACACTGTCTTTTTGGCTGTGAGGCAGCTGAGTGACTGAGGGGCAGGTGGGAGGCACGTCCCCAGCAGCGGCATTGGGAGCTCTGCTCACACCCTGGGGCTTTCTCCTGATCCATCATCCCGAGGCAATGCAATAACACCTATTCAAACTGACAGCAGGTTCAGATTGGATATTAGGGAGGAATTCTTCCCTGTGAGGGTGGGCAGGCCCTGGCACAGGGTGCCCAGAGCAGCTGTGGCTGCCCCTGGATCCCTGGCAGTGCCCAAGGCCAGGCTGGACATTGGGACAGTGGGAGGTGTCCCTGCCATGGCAGGGGATGGCACTGGATGAGCTTTAAGGTTCCTTTCCACCCAAACCATTCTGTGATTCTGTGATCTTATTTTTAATTGATTTTAATTTATTTTAGTTGTGGTTAAAAAAATCCCAAGAGTGGGATATTTTTTAATTGGTAAGGGTTCCAAACCAATTGTGGGAGCAGGAATTTGCTGCTTCCCTCTCCACAGCTGGAACCCTTCTGGCAGGTTTGTGGAGGGGATTTCACAGCTATTTCTACTCACTGGGTAGTTGATTTAGAGCTGGGAAATTAACTAGAATGGAAACTCTTCTTTCCCTTTATGAGGAGCAAGGGATGAGGTCTGGCAGCTGTAGAATTTGCAGCTCTCAGGGAAGAGGGACGATTCAGTAACACATCTATGCAGTGCCTACCTGTGAATACACATATTTTATTTGTCTGAGGTGTCAAGGAGAAAAAATGTTACGAAATGGCTTAAATGAAAGCGTGGTTTTGTATTTTTTAAATTGAGTTTCATTTCCCAAATGCAACTTAATGCAAACAATAAGTAAAAAATTAATTTCTCTTGGGAAAAAGCTATTAACAGAATGGTTCTGTTTTAGCAGCATGTGAAACTGTGTAATTGCTTACACATGTATTGCTCCAGTGTGTGCTCCCAGTTGTTGAATAGTATCAAATTATAGGAATCAAAGAGAATCAACTATTTTTAAGGGAAATGTCTAGAAGCTACATACTGAAACATGATTAAAATTCAGTATTTCCAGCTTACTTGTCTAAATCAGCAATTTTAATCACATTATTCAAGCCAACCCACCCTCAAGCACACTTTTGACTTCAAAATACCCCAAACTAAATAAGACAGAAGACCTTCCTTGAGCAGCTGTAACATTTTTATGTGTCAGTGTCAATCTTTTTGTTGAAAACAGAGATGTTTTTCATGGTTTATTTATTAAAGCAGCGCATTTGTCCTGCTGTGCCATGAACCTGGGCTGCTGTGCTGGGTGGGGAGGGGAAATCTCTGGAGCACCAAGAGCTGCTTAAACACATCAGGGCTGTGAGTTTTGCTCTGGGGTTCGGATGCTCCTGGTTAAATCCCATTTAGTGTGCAAAGGAGGAGCAGGAAGGGTTTGTGCCTTGGCTGATGCAACCTTGGGGATTTGGCTGTGTTGGGGGTGCAGCTCATGAGCACCAGGCCTGGGTTTGGTTTTGTTTTCTACTTGCTGATTAGACAGATGAGTAATGCCATGGTTGACTCTCACAATTAAAAGAAAAATGTTCAGAGAAGTTTTATAGTTATGTTTTACCCCCTTGTGTTGTTATCAGGGATGCCCTGGGTTTGGGACATTTGGGAGGGTCACTCGTTCCTGTGGCAGCACCTGAGCCCCACTCAAGGTGTCAGGAAGGGATTTCCACCCCTGGGCAGGGAAGGAGGAGTCGATGGAGAGAACTTTGGGGGGACTAAAGGGTTAAAAGATGAAACCTCCCTGGTGTGGGTGAGCACATGGTGGGGAAATCCTCTGCTCCCAGAGCTGTAATCTTTTCTCTATTCCGTCTGCTGTTGTATTTCTGATAAGGTTTTAATAAACCTTTTAAATTTTTTGGAAGTGAGTAGCATTTCTCACACTGAGAACAGAAACAGGAGGGCTGGGCCCCCCAGCCCCCCACCCTTCTGGAGCCTGCTCCTGTGCTTTCCCTTTGGGTGATTCCCTCGATGGGATTCCATCCACCTCCTTCCCCTCCCTGTCAGGCTGCTGTGGCTGGATGCAGCTGGAGCTGTGCTGTGCTCCCTGTTGGGGGCCATTCCCGGCTGTGTGACAGCCCAGAGCTGCCACAGCCACTGCTGGGGCTGTGACCTGGCCTGCCCAGCGCTGGTGGCACAGTCAGGAACGCTTTGGGCTTTGGGGGGAGGCAGCCAGCCGGGCCCTGGCTGTGTCTGCAGAGGAGGGGATCGTCCTCCCGCCTCCCGTTCAGCACGCGATGGCATTTCATCCTTCAGAGCCTGGCCTGGAAAGGACCTCACAACTGACCTTGTTCCACCTCCCTGCCGTGGGCAGGGACGTCTCCCACTAGAGCAGGTTAGCATTGGCTGTGTTTTCCTTGCTGGCAGAGCCCTGTCCTGGTGTTGCCCGAGCCAGGGACAGGAGATGTGATGTTGCCCTTTTCATGGAGATCCTACAAACTCCTTTCTGACCAGCACTCCACCACCAGCAAGGGGCACACATTGGTGAGGGCACCAAATTCCTGCAGAGCCCGATTTCTCAGCGTGGGAGGGTGCTCCCATAGATAGACAGAGATTAAAGGTCCTGTGTATCACAAATTTAAGGAGCAGGAGAAGGTTGGGATCTGTCCATGGAAAACATTCCAAGTGTGGGGGAGGAACATGTAGCCTATCCTCCCCTAAAATGGGGAGATAATCACACCTGTCCTCTCACACATGCATCCAATGCAGCTTTCAGTGGACAGGACTGATGGAGAGAAAGAGAGTCTACCAGAAATACAAACCTTGTTTTAATAGGAAATCCTCCAAGATGGATTTTCCTGCATTTTCTAAAAGCATTTGTACCTATTGGATGACTACAGGCTTTGAAATGTTTCTGTCTGAATTGTGACAAACATCCCAGTCTTACACAGGAGGGACCAGGTCCTTTGATCAGGGAAATGTCTCTTTGGTCTTGAATAGGGAGGGATCAATCCAGTTGTTCCCAAGACCAGAGCTTTTTGTCTGTGAGTACATGTATTTATTCTACAAAATAATTACCCTTGCCTTTACTTCCCTTTGGTAGGAGATGCTCCCTGTCTCCTGCAAGCTGTTACTCTATCCCAGGTATCTTTTTGGGTAAAAGGAAGAGAGAAAGGAAAGGTTGAATAAGAATTCCTCCTCAGAAGGGGGAAGATGAGCAGCTTTGGTCTGTCTGTCCATCTGTGAGCAGCTCTGTGGCTGTTCACCTGCATCCTTGCTGTCCTGGGCAGGCAGAATTCCTGCATTAGGAGAAGAAGAAATGCCATCAAGAGGTAGCAACAAAATATTGCCTCCCCTTGACCCCAGTGCTGGGCTGGCCATTGAGATGTGTTTGTGGTGAAAATCACTCTGAATTTCCTATCTTTTCTGCATTTAAAACTGAAGCTTAATGTATTCTGTGTATTTTTGTTGGCAGATAGTAGTGATCATAAATTCCTTTTAATACAGTATTTCTACACCAGCACAGCCTTGATGTGCAGTGTACCTGGCTGTACCCTGTGGGATGCTTTGATTTCCCTTTGGCAGCTGCATTTTGTTCTGTCTGCCCCAATCAACAGCAATTCCCCTTTCTCCATGTAGCCTCCAAATCCACTCCTGGTGTGGAGTTTCAGTGCTCTGCTAGGACCTGGGCTAGAAGGGAAGGAATCAGTGTCTGCTGGGCTCAGGGTTCCACCTCCACTGTGGATCAGAGCCAGCCTGGCAGCGGAGGGACACCTTGGGTGGCTCAGGGTGGCAGTTCTGGGAGGGAAAAGCAGCATTTCAGGGGTGCTGCTGGATGGGAGGGGGGTCAGTGGTAGATATCCCACTCCTCACTGTATGGGATGGGGAGGAGCTGCTCCCAAGGAGGAGCACATGTCTTCAGTTCCCAGTTCCTCCCCAAGCTGGAGCCGTGCAGTGCTCTGAAATAACGTGACCTTTGCTTGCAGGTCAGGCTGTTCCTGCAGGGTCACATGTGCGGCTGAACCTGCAGACAGGAGAGAGAGAAGCCAAACTCCCAGACAGAGAATATGGGGAAGGTGACACGAGAGAAGAGAGAAGAAGAAAAAGGTACAGATATACAAGGCTTTGGGTTGGGTGGGCTATGGGATTCATGCCTTTTATTAGAGGCCAGGTTCCCAGGTACACTCAATTCCTGCATCTTCCAGAGACTTCATTGCTGGGTGAGGAGCTCAGCAGTGCTGAAAGCAGAGGCCTGTCCTTTGTGTTCCATTTTGGATGTCAGTGGAAGTGCCCTGAGTACACTTTCAGAGGCTTCTCATGCCACGACATCAAAACAGCTTCCAAAGAGCCTGTGGAGTTCTGGCAAAGTCTTTGGGTTGTCCTTGATTTGCTGTGTTTGGAGTGTGATGCTTCTCTCTGCGCTTTTTAGGCCGAGACACTTCCAGGAGTCTGTATTTTGAACTTTATGTGCTGCAATCTAAAAACCTTAATCCCGTACTGCGGTGATGACATCTTGTACTGCAACATGCAAAATGATTTGAGCTTCTGCTCAAACTAATGTTGCCTTAGCTAGGCTGGCATCATGGTTTAAGGATATCCTAATGGTTGATGCTTCGGCCATTTGTGCAATGGTAGGTTTTGGTGAAAGTGACATGAGGGATGAGAGAAAGAGGAAAAAGAGACATGCAGGTCATTGGGTTAAATAGCCTGTGGAATTTATGCCATTTATTGGAGTCCAGAATCTCTGGAGCACATAATTCCTGCCTCTTCCTAAAATTTCATTGCTGGGTGAGGAGCTCAGCAGTGCTGAAAGCAGAGGCCTGTCCTTTGTGATCCCTTTGGGATGGCAGTGGAAGTGCCCTTAGTGCACAATCAGAGGCACCTTCATGGCTTCTCATGCCATGACACCAAAACTAAATGTGCAAGGTGGCTTCCTAGAATGACATGTAGTCCTTTGAAATATCTGCAGGCAGTGGTCTGAAACTGCTTTGTGAGCCTGCTCCTTGGGATCAGCTGTGAGGGGCTGAGGGCTGGCCTGAGCCCGGTGCTGTGTCCCACTGGGAGCAGCCGCACAGGCTCACGTGCAGAGCAGGCACTGCCAGAGGCTCTGGAGATCTCACCTGCCCTGCAGCCACCATTGTCAAGGTGCTGTAAACATCAGCTGGTGCTGACTTTCCCCTTGGACCCCTTGGTTTAGTCACTATGGGGAATTTCTTTCCTGAAGCCCGTGGGATTTCCCCCTGGCAGGTGTGATGGGGATGCTCGGGGAGTGTGGGGCTTAGGGGGCAGCTGCCCAGGCAGGGGCTGAGCTCGGAGCCCTGTTGGGCCCATGGCCCCAGCAGCAGCAGCAGCAGCAGCAGCAGCAGCAGCAGCAGCCCCAGGGCCGAAAGTCCCGTGCCCCCTGCCCAGCACAGGCTGCCCTGTCCCTGCAGCTGTCACTCGAGTGGGGCCCAAGGGCCAGTGGCCGCTGGCAGCAGCAGGAATGTGGGCAGGGTGAGGATGCCCTGGCTTGGCTTTTGTCTCGGGAAGAAAGCGGGCTCAGAGCAGTGCAGAGCAGGCTGGGAAGCAGAGCCCAGGGCCTTTGGAGGCGCCAAGAGTTAAAGATCAGCCCCTTCAGCAGCCCAGATGCAGGTGGCCCAGTTGCTAAGGCTGTGGTGGCCTTGAGAGTGTGCAGGTGGATTTTGCATGGCTGTGGCCTGCTGGCGGCTCTGGGCCCAGGAGTGCCTGTGGCTGCAGCAGGAAGGGTGGCTGAAAGTTTGCTGGCTGCTTTGGTGGCATGGCTGCAGGGGCCAGTGCTGTGAGAGCCCCCTGTGTGAGAGCTGGTGAGAGCTGAGCTCTTGGGGACAGTGCTGTGCCACAGGCCAGGAAGAGCAGCAGTGCCCAGTGGCAGGAGTGGTGTCACTGGGAGCCCCTGTGCACAGGGACCCCCAGCCCCAGGGTGGCCGTGCCAGCACCCCCAGGGACCTCCAGCCCCGGGAACGCGGAAGAAGTGGAACCCACAAGTGTGCATAGGCTGCCTGTGCCCAAAGGAATGGCCAGGAGAAGTCAGGTTTTAAAAAGAAACAGTATTTATTTGCCGAAGATCGGCAAATCTAGGATTTACAGAACATGTGTCATTATAACAATTGTTATAACAACAACAATGTACAGAAGATATTTACATGGCATCCGATGGGCTAACAATCTTCAAAACGTATTTACAAAAAACTTCCAACGTTGTAAACATATTTACAAGGAACTTCTAAACTTTGAACGTATTTACAAATGCATGGTATCTGTGCCATCTTGAGCCTGAGTCCTGGAAGAAAAGAAGCAGCAGGGCTGGACTCAGCTGGCAGCACTGGGCCCAGCAGGGCTGGGAGCTGGGCCCCCGGGTCTTTGCCGGGGCTGGCAGGGCTGGCGTGGCCCCAGGGAAGCGAAGGGCAGGCCAGGGCTGGTGCTTGTGGCAGCACAATCCAGGCCCCCTGCGGGCACCGTGTCCCTGAGCAGGGCCATCCAGCCCAGCCCCAGCCTGGCGTCAGGGGACCCAGTGTGTGTGTGGGCAGGGTGTGGGAAGCATCTGCCTGTCTTACCTGTGGGGCTGCATCTTCATCCAAGGACCATGGGCTCCTCCTCATCCTTCTCGTCCACTTCCGTATCTTCCGTGTTATCCTCCTTATCCACCTCCATCTCTTCGTAGTTGTCCTCCTCGTATACTTCCATGTCCTCAACAGGGGAGGACATGGAAGTAGAGGAGGAGTCCACCTCCATCATCTCTTCCTCATCCATGCCCAGGTCCACTTCCATGTCCTCCACAGTGTCTCTGTCATTCTGCAAGGGGCAGCACAATCTCCCAGTGGGCTTCCTGTCCCCCACCATCCATTCCCACATGGCTGCTGCCTGCCCAAGCTGGGTGCCCCCTGCCTGGCATCGCACTGTACCTCCATTGGCACAGCTGTGCACATCCTGCTGGGATTGGTGCTCCAGAGCCGGCAGTGGGAAAATCCCAGGCAGCAGCAGCCGCAGGTCTGTGCTGAGGGTCAGAGTGCTGGGTGAGCAGCAACTGACCCTTGGCAGCCGGTGAAGTGTCTGCTGTGCTCGTTTCCAGGTCCTGGATGTTCCACCTGGAGCCCTCTGGGAGCTGTGATGTCACTGAAGTTTCAGGGCCGCTGTGCAGTGGGAGATGGGGATGGCAGAATGACCAAATCCTTGAATGGTTTGGCTTGGAAGGGACCCTCAAGATGATCTGGTTCCAAGCTGAGCAACCTCCTAGCAGAGCATGTTGCTGTGGCCCCTGTCCCACCTGTCCTTGGATGTTGCTGGGGATGGGGCATCCACAGCCTCTCTGCACTGGTCCCTGTGTCAGGGACAAGCCCCCTGAGAGTAAAGAACTTCTTCCCATCATCAAATCTCTTCCACCTCTTGCAGTTTGATCCCATTCCTCCATGTCCTGTCACTACAGTTCCTGAGAAAGTGTGCTCTCCCACTTCCCTGTGTTTCAGGCTGTTCCTACAGGGTTACACGTGTGACTTAACCTGCAGACAGGAGAGAGACAAGCCAAGTTCCCAGTCAGAAAAAATGCGGAATGTGGCTTGAGAACTGAGAGAATAAGGAAAAAGAAAAGACATGGAAGTCTTTGGGTTGCGTGGGCTGTGGGATTCATGCCTTTTATTAGAGGCCCGGTCCCTGGTGCACTCAGTTCTTGTGTTGCAGCCTGCCCACAGCAACCTCTGTGAGGGACCTGCACTCGCAGAGGTGGGAGCCGGCTTGCTTGGATGGCTGATGGATGAGGCAAGAGAGGGATCGTTGTGTGGAAATCCAAATAGTGTGGATTGCGCTGAAGAGGGTCCAGAAATGGAGACAAAATGGGGCTGGGCACACAATATGGGGGTGAACAGCGCAGGATCATTACAGTAAGCCAGGACCAAATTGATACAAGAGAGTTGGAACATTCCGAGGGAGTACATATAAGGAAAATGCAGCAGTTGAACTGGGTGATGCCAGCAAAACGTGCTGCATCACCATGAGCCTGCAAATGCCCATGGGCGACAGCATTGCATTCAGAGCGGTGACTTTTTTTACCTTGGTCACTTTGCCCTGAGGTATTACAGTTCCAGTGGTAGGCCCCTGGGCCCTCACATCTCCCCCTTTTTGCTATCTATACAGAAGGCTTCTGCCATAGACTTTTGGAGGTATTTAGCAAAAAAGGATAAAATAACCAACACAATGAATACAAAAAACAAAACCCACACAACAGTCTTAACTAAAGATGAAAGCCAGCCTCGCAAACCCCTGTGTTTGGAAAGTCCAGTGAGCCAGTCGTTGTTGCCTTCCATCTGGATCTTGTTTCCTTGATCTTTTAGCAGCTGGATGCCCTGGTACTCTGACTCCCTATGTGACAACAGGTAGAAAAAACACATGCCTTGTAGTGCCTGACAGGCATGGCCATGGACAAGAAATTGTGGCTTGTCTGTGGAAGCGCCCAGCTGAAGGCAAGCGGCTCAGCGAGGAACATCCAGTTCTGTGCTGCAGCGGCTACAAACGGCAGCATCCTCTGACTTAGGCTAATTTATTATCTGGAGGCTTGGGTGTCCTTAAAGTAAACAGATAAAGAGATTAGAAGATGAAACTTAAGTTGTGTTCCCACTAAACTTTCTCTTCTGTAAGGCAAGGGTGTGAACACAGCTTATTAGAAGAATCATGTATCAATGCTAAAATATAATTTTTACAAATGTTAAGACATAGATCCTGGTTAGTGGTGTCTGAGCTATCTTGGTCTTGGTGTGTGTGGTCAACGCTGCGTAGGAGATCTTCTTCTGTCCTTCTCCTTCTTCTTTTCCAGGCTGCTACTGTCTCTCTTAGGCTTTCATTCTGTTCTTCTGATGGTGGCTCTGGTGTTTGCCTCACCGTTTCCAGAAAGAGTTTTTATGTATTTTGCTGGGATTCATCTTACGAGTGTTGCTGTAGAGACAAGGGCATCTTTTCTTTCCCAAGTAATTAATGGAAAAGGGCCCATAATTTGTTTAGATTCAGGGTCTTTGGTCAACACAGGTGGCTGTTTTTTTAATTGGGCTGCAGTTGAATTAGTAAAATGCCTGATGATTGGGGGAGTTGTCTCCATAAATGAATTGTTCAAAAAGTTGAATACATTAAAGGCCTTGGCCAGTCTGTCAGTGGAAGATAATATCTGGATTACCCCTCTCAGCTGATCAAGGATCCTTTTGGTGGATCAGTGGGCCCTCTCAGCTATGGACTTTCCAGTGGCGGAGTGTGGTATGCTTGTGACATGTTTTATACCCCAGTGGACAGAAACTTGTTGGAATCAGTGCAAGGTATAAGCAAGAGCATTATCAGTTTTAATTTCCTGTAGAATTGCTAAGGTGGAAAAAACGAAAAAGTAATGTTTTATAGCATCTTCTGGTTTTTCACCAGCATGGGCAGAGGTGAAAACCGCAGTGGAAAAGGCATCGATTGAGACCTGGATGTATTTTAGTCTGCTGAAAGGGACTTAGTGTGGGATGTCTGATTGCCAGATGTGGAGACTCTCTAGTCCTCTTGGATTCACTGCAGCTCTGGCAGAAGCAAGGCCACGTTCCTGACAATTTGGGCAGGTGGCTACAAGGGATCTTGCCGGGTCTCGGGTGTTTTTGAACATCCTGAGCAGCGCAGGAATGTTTTGATGGTAGAATTGGCGGCTGATCATAGCCTGTGTAAACACGATCTAAGGCATATTGCAGTGTTTCAGATGTTTGAAGTAGGCAATTGAGGTGCTCTTGAGTGAGAAGTAAGTATATATTCCCAAGGTCTGTTCCTGCAAGGGAGCACAGACGCTCTCTAGCTTTCCTGATAAGTTGTGCAATAACTTTCTGTTGGGTTGTTATCATTCTAGTAGGTTGGTGTGCTCTGAAAACGCATTCAATTTCTATGAGGGGATCTGAGATAGTTGAGTCCCCCTGAAAGAATAATGCACGGAATATTGGACTTACACCAAGGATTGCCAGGGAGAAAGGAAAATCAGGGTGGTCTCTGTGTGCCTGTTTAGTTTGAATCACCCAGGATGCCTTTTGTACAGTTGCTTAAGCCTCCAGTGTCAGTGATGACGGGAATCGAGTCCTTCACTGCCTTTAAGGAGCAGCAGGAACAGTGATGTGAGATCTTCTGTGGTGATTCCCAGCAGTGAATGTACCCAACTGATGCTTCCACAGAGAGTTTGCAGTTCTGGCAGAGTCTTTGGGTTGTCCTTGATGTGCAGTGTTTGTGGTGTGCTGGTTCTCTCTGCAGTTTTTAGGCCGAGACACTTGCAAGGGGCTGTCCTTTGAACTTTATCTGCTGCAATCTTAAAACCTTTCTCCCGTACTGCGGTGATGACATCTTGTACTGCAACATGCAAAATGATTTGAGCTTCTGCTCAAACTAATGTTGCCTTAGCTAGGCTGGCATCATGGTTTAAGGATATCCTAATGGTTGATGCTTCGGCCATTTGTGCAATGGTAGGTTTTGGGGAAAGTGACATGAGGGATGAGAGAAAGAGGAAAAGGAGACATGCAGGTCATTGGGTTAAATAGCCTGTGGAATTTATGCCATTTATTGGAGTCCAGAATCTCTGGAGCACATAATTCCTGCCTCTTCCTAAAATTTCATTGCTGGGTGCGGAGCTCAGCAGTGCTGAAAGCAGAGGCCTGTCCTTTGTGATCCCTTTGGGATGGCAGTGGAAGTGCCCTTAGTGCACAATCAGAGGCACCTTCATGGCTTCTCATGCCATGACACCAAAACTAAATGTGCAAGGTGGCTTCCTAGAATGACATGTAGTCCTTTGAAATATCTGCAGGCAGTGGTCTGAAACTGCTTTGTGAGCCTGCTCCTTGGGATCAGCTGTGAGGGGCTGAGGGCTGGCCTGAGCCCGGTGCTGTGTCCCACTGGGAGCAGCCGCACAGGCTCACGTGCAGAGCAGGCACTGCCAGAGGCTCTGGAGATCTCACCTGCCCTGCAGCCACCATTGTCAAGGTGCTGTAAACATCAGCTGGTGCTGACTTTCCCCTTGGACCCCTTGGTTTAGTCACTATGGGGAATTTCTTTCCTGAAGCCCGTGGGATTTCCCCCTGGCAGCTGTGATGGGGATGCTCGGGGAGTGTGGGGCTTAGGGGGCAGCTGCCCAGGCAGGGGCTGAGCTTGGGCCCCTGTTGGGCCCATGGCCCCCAGCAGCAGCAGCAGCAGCAGCAGCAGCAGCAGCAGCCGCCCCAGGGCCGAAAGTCCCGTGCCCCCTGCCCAGCACAGGCTGCCCTGTCCCTGCAGCTGTCACTCGAGTGGGGCCCAAGGGCCAGTGGCCGCTGGCAGCAGCAGGAATGTGGGCAGGGTGAGGATGCCCTGGCTTGGCTTTTGTCTCGGGAAGAAAGCGGGCTCAGAGCAGTGCAGAGCAGGCTGGGAAGCAGAGCCCAGGGCCTTTGGAGGCGCCAAGAGTTAAAGATCAGCCCCTTCAGCAGCCCAGATGCAGGTGGCCCAGTTGCTAAGGCTGTGGTGGCCTTGAGAGTGTGCAGGTGGATTTTGCATGGCTGTGGCCTGCTGGCGGCTCTGGGCGCAGGAGTGCCTGTGGCTGCAGCAGGAAGGGTGGCTGAAAGTTTGCTGGCTGCTTTGGTGGCATGGCTGCAGGGGCCAGTGCTGTGAGAGCCCCCTGTGTGAGAGCTGGTGAGAGCTGAGCTCTTGGGGACAGCGCTGTGCCGCAGGCCAGGAAGAGCAGCAGTGCCCAGTGGCAGGAGTGGTGTCAGTGGGAGCCCCTGTGCATAGCGATCCTCAGCCCCAGGGTGGCCGTGCCAGCACCCCCAGGGACCTCCAGTCCAGGGAACGCGGAAGAAGTGGAACCCACAAGTGTGCATAGGCTGCCTGTGCCCAAAGGAATGGCCAGGAGAAGTCAGGTTTTAAAAAGAAACAGTATTTATTTGCCGAAGTTCGGCAAATCTAGGATTTACAGAACATGTGTCATTGTAACAATTGTTATAAAAACAACACAACAATGTACAGATCATATTGTCTTGGGATCCGATGGGCTAACAATCTTCAAAACGTATTTACAAAAAACTTCCAACGCAGTAAACATATTTACAAGGTACTTCTTAACTTTGAACGTATTTACAAAGGCATGAGATCTGTGCCATCTTGAGCCTGAGTCCTGGAAGAAAAGAAGCAGCAGGGCTGGACTCAGCTGGCAGCACTGGGCCCAGCAGGGCTGGGAGCTGGGCCCCAGGGGCTGGGCCGGAGCAGACAGGGCTGGCGTGTCCCCAGGGAAGTGCAGGGCAGGCCGGGGCTGGTGCTTGTGGCAGCACAATCCAGGCCCCCTGCGGGCACCGTGTCCCTGAGCGGGGCCATCCAGCCCAGCCCCAGCCTGGCGTCAGGGGACCCAGTGTGTGTGTGGGCAGGGCGTGGGAAGCATCTGCCTGTCTTACCTGTGAGGCTCCATCTTCATCCAAGGACCATGGGCTCCTCCTCATCCTCCTCATCAACTTCCATCTCCGCGATGTTTTCCTCCTCATCCACCTCCATCTTGTCGATGTTGTCATCCTCGTCTACTTCCATGTCCTCAACAGTGGAGGACATGGAAGTAGAGGAGGAGTCCACCTCCATGATTTCATCCTCATCCAGCCCCTGGTCCACTTCCATTTCCTCCACAGTCTCTCTGTCATTCTGAAAGGGGCAGCACAATCTCCCATTGGGCTTCCTGTCCCCCACCATCCATTCCCACATGGCTGCAGCCTGCCCAAGCTGGGTGCCCCCTGTCTGGCATCGCACTGTACCTCCATTGGTGGAGCAGTGCACATCCTGCTGGGATTGGCGCTCCAGAGCCTGCGGCAGGAAAAGCCTAGGCAGCAGCAGCTCTTCAGCGCTGAGGTTCAGAGCCCAGGGTGAGCAGCAACTGACCCTCGGCAGCCGGTGAAGTGTCTGCTGTGCTTGTTTCCAGGTCCTGGACATTCCACCTGGAACCCTCTGGGAGCTGTGATGTCACTGAAGTTTCAGGGCTGTTATTCAGTGGGAGATGGGGATGGCGGAATGATCAAATCCTTGAATGGTTTACCTTGGAAGGGACCCTCAAGATCCTCTGATTCCAAGCTGAGCAACCTGCCAGCACGCCAGGTTACTGCGGCCACAGACAGGTTGCTGCGTCCCCTGTCCCACCGGGCCTTGGATGTTGCTGGAGATGGGGCATCCACAGCCTCTCTGCTCTGGTCCCTGTGTTAGGGACAAGCCCCCTGAGAGTAAAGAACTCCTTCCCATCATCAAATCTCCTTTACCTCTTGCAGTTTGATCCCATTCCTCCTTGTCCTGTCACTGATGTTCCTGACAAAGTGTGCTTTGCCACTTCCCTGTGGGTCAGGCTGTTCCTGCAGCGTCATAGGTGTGGCTGGACCTGCAGACAGGAGAGAGAGAAGCCATGTTCCCAGTCAGAAATGATGGGGAAAGTGGCATGAGGTCTGAGAGGATAAGGAAAAAGTATAGACATGCATGTCTTTTCTTTGGTGGGTTGCCGGATTCGTGCCTTTTATTAGAGGCCAGGTTCTCTGTCGCACTCAGTTCCTGCATGGCAGCCTGCCCACAGCAACCTCTGTGTGTGACCTGCACACGCAGAGCTGGGAGCATGCTTGCTCAAACTGCTGTTGAACGAGGCGAGAGAGGGATCTTTGTGTGGAACTGGAAACACATGAGTGAATTGAACTGAAGAGGGTCCAGGAACGGAGACAAAATGGGGCTGGGCACTCAGAGGGAAAATTGGGGTGAAAAGCAGGGGAGCTGTGGAAAAAGCCAGAACTAAAACTTTACAGGAGAGGTGAGGACATTCTAGGGGGAATACATATAAAGAAAATACAGCAGTTGAACCGGGTGATACAAAAAAAACCACCATGAGCCTGCAAATGCCCATGGGCGAGACCATTGCATTCAGATTGGTGTCTCTCTTTTTCCTTGGTCACTTTGCCCTGAGGTATTAGAGTTCCAGTGGCAGGCCCCTGGGCCCTCACTACTCCCCCCTTTCTGTTGTCTATAAAGAAGTCTTCTGCCATAGAGTTTTGCAGGCCTTTAGCAAAAAAGGATAAAATAACCAACACAAGGAATATGATAAACAACACCCACAAAACAGTCTTAAGCAAAGATGAAAGCCAGCCTTTCATCCCCCAGTGGTTGGAACGTCCACTGAACCAGTCGTTGTTGCCTTCCGTCTGCATCTTTTTTCCTTGATCTTTTAGCAGCCGGATGCCCTGGTACTCTGACTCCCTATGTGACAGCAGGTAGAAAAAACACATGCCATCAAATGCCTGACAGGCATGGCCGTGGACAAGAAATTGTGGCTTGTCTGTGGAAGCACACAGCTGAAGGCATGCGGCTCAGTAAGGAGCATCCAGATTGCTGTTCAGCAGCAACCAATGGCAGCACCCTCTGACTTTGGTAATTTAATATCTGGAGGCTTGGGTGTCCTAAAAGTAAACAGATGAAGAGATTAGAAGGTGGAACTTAAGTTGTGATCCCAATAAACTTTCTCTTCTATAAGGCAAGGGTGTGAACACAGCTTATTAGAAGAACCATATATCAATGCTAAAATATAATTTTTACAAATGTTAGGACATATATCCTGGTTAGTGGTGTCTGAGCTATCTTGGTCTTTGTGTGTGTGGTCAACGCTTCTTAGGAGATCATCTTCTGTCCTTCTTTTTCTTCTTTCCCAGGCTGCTGCTCTCTCTCTTAGGCTTCCATTCTGTTCTTCTGATGGTGGCTCTGGTGTTTGCCTCGCGGTTCCCAGAAACTGTTTTAGTGTATTTTGCTGGGATCCATCTTACGAGTGTTGCTGTAGAGACAAGGGCATCTTTTCTTTCTCAAGTAATCAATGGGAAAGGGTGCATAATTTGTTTAGATTCAGGTTCTTTGGTCAACACAGGTGGCTGTTCTTTTAATTGGGCTGCAGCTGAATTAGTAAAATGCCTGATGACTGGGGGAGTTTTCTCCATAAATGAGTTGTTCAAAATTTGAGTACGTAAAAGGCCTTGGCCAGTGTCTCAATAGGAGATAATATCTGGACTCCCCCTCTCAATTGATCAAGGATCCTTTTGATGGATCAGTGGGCCCTCTCGGCTATGGACTGTCCTGTGGTGGAGTGTGGTATGCCTGTGACATGTTTTATACCCCAGTGGTCAGAAACTTGTTGGAATCAGTGCAAGGTATAAGCAAGAGCATTATCAGTTTTAATTTCCTGTGGATATGCTAAGGTGGAAAAAATTAAAAATTAATGTTTTATAGCATCTTCTGGTTTTTCACCAGCATGGGCAGAGGCAAAAATCGCAGTGGAAAAGGTTTTGATTGAGAGGTGGATGTACTTTAGTCTGCTGAAAGGGGCTTAGTGTGGGATGTCTGATTGCCAGATGTGGAGACTCTCTAGTCCTCTTGGATTGACTGCAGCTCTGACAGAAGCAAGGCCATGTTCCTGACAATTTGGGCAGGTGGCTACAATGGATCTTGCTGGGTCTCAGGTAATTTTGAACATCGTGAGGAGCGCAGGAATGTTTTGATGGTAGAATTGGTGGCTGATCCCAGCCTGTTGAAAAACTATCTAAGGCATATTGCAGTGGTTCAGATGTTTGAAGTAGGCAATTGAGGTGCTCTTGAGTGAGAAGTAAGTATATATTCACAAGGTCTGTTCTTGATAGGGAGCACAGACACTTTCTAGCTTTCCTGATAAGTTGTGCAATAACTTTCTGTTGGGTTGTTATCATTCTAGTAGGTTGGTGTGCTCTGAAAACCCAATCATTTCTTATCAGTGCATCTGAGATAGTTGAGTCCCACTGAAACAATAATATATGGAATTTTGGGCTTACACCAAGGATTGCCAGGGAGAAAGGAAAATTAGGGTGGTGTCTGTGTGCCTGTTTAGTTTGAATCACCCAGGAGACCTTTTGTAGAGTTGCTTCGGCCTCCAGTGTCAGTGATCATGGGAATCGAGTCCTTCACTGCCTTTAAGGAGCAGGAACAGTGGCATGATTTCTTCTGTGGTGATTCCCAGCAGTGAACGTACCCAACTGATGCTTCCATAGAGTTGGTGGAGTTCTTGCAGAGTCTTTGGGTTGTCCTTGATGTGCAGTGTTTGGGGTGTGATTGTTCTCTCTGTGCTTTTTGGCTGAGCTACTTCCAGGGGGCTGTCTCTTGAACTCTATCTGCTGCAATCTCAAAACCTTTCTCCTGTACCACAGTGATGACATCTTGAACTGCAACATCCAAAATGATTTGAGCTTCTGCACAAACTAATGTATCACCCATGTAATAAAAATAGTAACATTAGCATGTTTTTTCTGCAAGGGCGAGGGAATTTGAGCTCCAAGCCATTGACAAATAGTTGGGCTCCGCTTCATTCTTTGAGGCATTACGGTCCACTGCTACTTCTATAAAGGTGCTGTCGATTTGGGGATGGAAAAGGCGAACAAGGGGCTTTCATTGGGTGCAAGGAGAAGTCAAAAAAGCAGTCATTTAGATCTGTAACAACCATCTGCCAAACTCGAGGCAGCATGGAGGCTGAGGGCAGGCTGGGCAGGAGGGCACCCATGTCCTCAATGACCTCATTGATTTTCCTGAGGTCCTGCAGGAGCCGCCTCTTGTCTTTGCCAGGCTTTTGTATGTCAAGGACAGGCGCATTCCAGGGGCTAGTAGATGGTACAATGTGGCCCACAGACAGCTGCTCCTGCACGAGGGACTTCAGGGCCTTTAACTTTCTGCCTGGGAGGGGCCACTGATCCACCCATACGGGGTCATTGATTTTCCAGGTTGACCAAAGTGTGGCGTGCTGCTCAGTTGCGCCGTCTAGAAATCCTGATGTGAGAATAGGATCTTTCTGTGGTTTGAGAGGAAGTAAGTTTTCTGGGATGCTGTCATCACACCAATAGGTTTTCAGATTTTAATATTGGCGCCTGGTTTGGCCACTGGGGACATTGCCACGCTTCTGAGAACACAGGGGTTCAAAAGCAGAGCACGCCCCGGGGGAAGCTCTTTTGGGTTTCTGGTGGGAAAGTGTTCGGATCTCTCCCCTGTCCCAGCTGCTGGCTGGGCGGGGGGAGGGTAAAAGCCATGCGGCCAGGAGAGGTAGGCCTGGCCCCGAGTGTGGAGGGGTTAAAGAAAGAGAAGCACCAGGAGGCATCGGGCAGACCCCCTCAGGAGACAGAGAGAGAGAGAGCCTGGACTGCCTTGAAATTTAATATCATGTCCTGGCAGAACAGCCCAGCTTGCGGACAAAGGGGGGGTGCAGCAAGAAGGTGTCCGGCCACTTGTGGGAGTCTCTGGGCAGGCAGAGCCTGAGTTTTTAACCCCTTTTTGTACAATAAAAACTTTACAGAACATTAACCTTCCCTAGAAGAGAGATAGAGTGGAAGATTAAGAAGGAAATGGGCAAGTGTGATGAAGGTCTGGGCAAGTGAAAGACGTTGGGAGAGAAGAATCTTAGGTGGGAAGAGATGATGAAGTGGCCTTAGCTGGACTCTTCTTGTTATAGCCATGGACAGAACCATGTTTCCTGTGACACGGAGACTGCATCCAGGGGGAGACAATGGCTAAGAGCCAAGAGAGTTCAGTGTTGGTACCCCTCGGCCCCAGGAAGTGAAATTTGGGGGAGACAGGTGTCCCAAAAGTGAGACTGTGCTCTTTTTGGAACGGGACAAAGCATCCTTAAAAGATGACCCTAGAAGCAGCTCTGGTCCATGTGCAGTGGTGAGAGCACTGGAAATGGAAGGAAGAGGTCACTGCCTTGGCAGATGTTCTCTGGGCGGTGCCACGAGTGACATGGGAACACACGAGGTTTCAATGGTGTTTGCTGGGGAAGCCTATGGCACAAGAAGGACTCCACTCCTCTTGATGAACTGAGTATTGATTATCTCAAGGGGTTGCTGGACCAAGAGTTGGTGATTTGGGGATAGATGTACTGGAGATTTGGTGGGGGGAGGAGGAAAAGTTTTTGGCAGGTCTTCATTTTCCCTGTTTGTTTCCTTTTACTTGTAGTTTAGTTAATAAAGTTTTCTTTATTTCTAAGTGGGACCCTCCTTTACTTATTACTGGTCACATCTAACAGCAGAAACAAGGGAGAGTGTATTTTCATGGGGGCACTGGCATTGTGCCAGCATCAAACCATGACAGATCTCTAGCCTTCTCCTCCATTGGGACAAGAGGTCCCTTCCCCAAAGTGGTATTGGTGCCCAGGAGACGAATGATTTTACTGTAGCAACTGAGCCCTCAGGACCTTCCATGCAGATGGTACCTTGACTCCAGAAGCTGGTAGTGGCTCCCCTGGTAGCTAATAATTACTCCAGCAGCTGGAACCAGGGGCCATTCTTTAGCCAATCAGAGCGGGAAATTATGATGATGTCAGCTCCTGTATCTAATAGTCCCAAGAGACATCTATTTCTCCCCTTACATAACAAAGCACACTTTAGAATGGGTCTATTTGGGCCCCTAATCTGTGCCCACAACACCATTGGATCAGTTGGTGTGGGGATCATGTCCCGTAGGAGGTAGGCTCTGACTGTAACTGTTCCTTTTGGAATGAAAAGGGGAGGGAATAAGCATAGAGCCTGGACAGTTATCTCCTGCCAAGACGTCAAGTCGAGTACCTCAGGTAGTGGAGTGAGTGTCTCCATCCCTTCCCTGGTGCTGGTTAAAATCAAAATGTCTCTGGGATGTTCCTCAGGCCTGTATTTGCCTGTTGGAATATGGTGAACATAAATATTGTGGATTGGAATTGAAAAGGCCCCTACCAGCTGCCTTTAGGTTCCAGGGCAGAGCTGTCTTCTGTCGAGTTTTCTGCAGCGATCGAGCTGTCCTGCTGGATCTGAGAAGGTTGCTGTGCTGGTTCTCCACGGTGTTGGGGAGAGTGGGGCGGAACGGCCTCGTATTTGGTGTCATCATGCGGGTCCTTTCTGTGTCTGTGTGGGGTTTCCCGCAGGCCAGCAGTTTTGCTGGTGTTGGAAAGTGTGTGGACGAGGGGGCAGTGAGGACAGTGGCTGTGACAGCTAGAAGGTCCCGGGTGATAGCCTTTATTTTTACAAATCTATTGAAAATGCCCCATCTCTCCACATCAAATGCACGGTTCTTTTTCATGTTTGTTGTTGAAAAACTTGGGCGGCTACTAGCACCTCTACTACACCCTTACTGTTAGCGTTATGTAGGCTGGCATCACGGTGTAAGGATGCCCTAATGGTGCATGCCTTGACCATTTGTCCAATGGTAGGTTTTGGGGAAAGTGACGTGAAGGATGAGAGAAGAACAAAAAATGTACAGACATGCAAGGCATTGGTTTGAGTGGCCTGAGGGATTTATGCCTTTTATTAGAGGCCAGGTCCCCTGGTGCACTCAGTTCCTGCATTTACCTCAGACTTCCTTGCTGGGTCTGGCACTCAGCAGTGCTGAAAGCAGAGGCCTGTCAATTGTGTTCCCTATGGGATGGCAGTGGAAGTGCCCTTAGTGCACAATCAGAGGCACCTTCATGGCTTCTCATGCCATGACACCAAAACTAAATGTGCAAGGTGGCTTCCTAGAATGACATGTAGTCCTTTGAAATATCTGCAGGCAGTGGTCTGAAACTGCTTTGTGAGCCTGCTCCTTGGGATCAGCTGTGAGGGGCTGAGGGCTGGCCTGAGCCCGGTGCTGTGTCCCACTGGGAGCAGCCGCACAGGCTCACGTGCAGAGCAGGCACTGCCAGAGGCTCTGGAGATCTCACCTGCCCTGCAGCCACCATTGTCAAGGTGCTGTAAACATCAGCTGGTGCTGACTTTCCCCTTGGACCCCTTGGTTTAGTCACTATGGGGAATTTCTTTCCTGAAGCCCGTGGGATTTCCCCCTGGCAGCTGTGATGGGGATGCTCGGGGAGTGTGGGGCTTAGGGGGCAGCTGCCCAGGCAGGGGCTGAGCTTGGGCCCCTGTTGGGCCCATGGCCCCCAGCAGCAGCAGCAGCAGCAGCAGCAGCAGCAGCAGTAGCAGCAGCAGCAGCAGCCCTAGGGCCCAAAGCCCCGTGGCCCCTGCCCAGCACAGGCTGCCCTGTCCCTGCAGCTGTCACCCGAGTGGGGCCCAGGGACCAGTGGCCGCTGGCAGCAGCAGGAATGCGGGCAGGGTGAGAATGCCCTGGCTTGGCTTTTGTCTCGGGAAGAAAGCGGGCTCAGGGCAGTGCAGAGCAGGCTGGGAAGCAGAGCCCAGGGCCTTTGGAGGGTGCAAGGCATAAAGATCAGTCCCTGCAACAGCCCAGATGCAGGTGGCCCAGTTGCCAAGGCTGTGGTGGCCTTGAGAGCGTGCTGGTAGATTTTGCATGGCTGTGGCCTGCTGGCGGCTCTGGGCCCAGGAGTGCCTGTGGCTGCAGCAGGAAGGGCGGCTGAAAGTTTGCTGGCTGCTTTGGTGGCATGGCTGCAGGGGCCAGTGCTGTGAGAGCCCCCTGTGTGAGAGCTGGTGAGAGCTGAGCTCTTGGGGACAGCGCTGTGCCGCAGGCCAGGAAGAGCAGCAGTGCCCAGTGGCAGGAGTGGTGTCAGTGGGAGCCCCTGTGCACAGGGACCCTCAGCCCCAGGGTGGCCATGCCAGCACCCCCAGGGACCTCCAGCCCGGGGAACGTGGAACAAGTGGAGCCCACAGGTGTGCAAAGGCTGCCTGTGCCCAAAGGAATGACCAAGATAAGTCAGGTTTTAAAAAGAAACAGTATTTATTTGCCGAAGATCGGCAAAGCTAGGATTTACAGAACATGTGTCAATATAACGATTGTTATAACAACAACAACAACAATGTACAGAAGATATTTACATGGGATCCGATGGGCTAACAATCTTCAAAACGTATTTACAAAAAACTTCCCACGTAGTGAACGTATTTACAAGGAACTTCTAAACTTCAAACATATTTACAAAGTTGTGGCTTCTGTGCCATCATGTGCATGAGTCCTGGAAGAAAGGAAGCAGCAGAGCTGGACTGAGCTGGCAGCACTGGGCCCAGCAGGCCTGGGAGCTGGGCCCCAGGGGCAGGGCCGGGGCTGGCAGGGCTGGCGTGGCCCCAGGGAAGTGCAGGGCAGGCCGGGGCTGGTGCTTGTGGCAGCACAATCCAGGCCCTCTGCAGGCACCGTGTCCCTGAGCGGGGCCATCCAGCCCAGCCCCAGCCTGGTGTCAGGGGACCCAGTGTGTGTGTGGGCAGGGCGTGGGAAGCATCTGCCTGTCTTACCTGTGGGGCTTCATCTTCATCCAAGGACCATGGGCTCCTCCTCATCCTTCTCGTCAACTTCCATCTCCTCGGTGTCATCCTCCTCATCCACCTCCATCTCCTCGATGGTCTCCTCCTCGTCTACTTCCATGTCCTCAACAGTGGAGGACATGGAAGTAGAGGAGGAGTCCACCTCCATGATTTCATCCTCATCCAGCCCCTGGTCCACTTCCATGTCCTCCACAGTCTCTCTGTCATTCTGCAAGGAGCAGCACGATCTCCCAGTGGGCTTCCTGTCTCCCACCATCCATTCCCACATGGCTGCAGCCTGCCCAAGCCGGGTGTCCCCTGCCTGGCATCGCACTGTACCTCCATGGGCACAGGAGAGCACATTGTGCTGGGATTGACGTTCCAGAGCAGGCGGCAGGAAAAGCCCAGGCAGCAGCAGCACCTCAGCGCTGAGGGTCAGAGCTCAGAGCGAGTGGCAACTGATCCTTGGCAGCCGGTGAAGTGTCTGCTGTCCTCGTTTCCAGGTCCTGGATGTTCCACCTGGAGCCCTCTGGGAGCTGTGATGTCACTGAAGTTTCAGAGCCACTGTGCAGTGGGAGATGGGGATGGCAGAATGATCAAATCCTTGAATGGTTTGGCTTGGAAGGGACCCTTAAGATGGTCTCATTTGAAGCTGAGCAAGCTCCCAGCACAGCAGGTTGCTGTGGGCCCTGTCCCACCTGTCCTTGGATGTTGCTGGGGATGGGGCATCCACAGCCTCTCTGCACTGGCCCCTGTGTCAGGGACAAGCACCCTGAGAGTAAAGAACTTCTTCCCATCATCAAATCTCTTCCATCTCTTGCAGTTTGATCCCATTCCTCGTTGTCCCGTCACTAAAGTTACTGACCAAGAGTCCTCTCCCCCTTCTCTGTAGTCCCTTCCCTCATTGGAAAGGTGCTGAGGTCTCCTGTGACTCTCTGTACAATGTTCTTAAGCTGAAATCTGCAAGTTGAAGCTTGTAGGCCCTCTGCAGTTATATAGTGGCACTGGGGTGGTTCCTCAATTGCAACATGAAATTCTGAGGTATCAATTCATCAGCTGTTTTTATTGTGGTGGGATCTGAGAATTTGGGTCAGCAGAGCCCTATATTGTCAGGGGGAGGTGTCTGTGAGCCTGACACAGAATCCAGCACTCAGACAAATTTTTGCTTGAGTATGGTAGGTTTTTTCATTCCTTTCCTCCTGCCCTTAGCCATTGCTAGAATGTCACAGTGAAAATAGAATTGAGGTCGTTTTTCACTCATTATATGTTCTTGTTTGTTTTGTTTCTTCTGCAAGGCTGGGCAAGGTTGATCTCGATGCAAATTCATTCACATCTGAGGAGCTTAAAAAGGCCTTGGCTAAAATGAAGGAAAGTGAGAAGGCAGAAAGGAAGGTGAGTTTCCCATTTCTAAAGCAATGCACATTGCAGGGATCTGAAAACACCCTGTTACACTCTGCTGAAACACAATGGTTAAAATGATTGCTTGGAAAACACTGTGCAAACTAATTTTGTGGTGAATATGGACCTAAAATACCTTTATTAACCTGTTAGTGATATTGTTCCCTGACTTTTCTGTACGACTCGAAGATTCTGTGAGTGGTTTGGGTTGGATAGGACCTTAAAGCTGATCCAGTCCCACCCCTGCCATGGGCAGGGACACCTTCCACTATCTCAGGTTGCTCCAAGCCCCATTCACGCTGGCCTTCGACATTTCCAGGGATCCAGGGGCAGCCACAGCTGCTCTGAACAATGTAATTTATCTGTTTCACTGCAGCTCAATTCACAAAAATGTCTGCAGACCCCAAAGGGAACTGGATTGCAGCTGACGGTATTTACAGAGGGTATTTCCCTTTACTCTCCTTGCTTTGGGTTTCCAACCTTGTGCTCTGGATAGCAAAACCCAAGTGGCCATGGTGAAGCAGGGGCTGACGTTTCCTTACACAAGCTCCAAGTTGTCCATTTAGTTACAAAACAACCCACAACCCAAAGTAAATAGGTGGGAAGATGTGTGACTCATCAGGTACATCAGAGCCTCTTTCCCTTCTCCCCCTCAGCAGTATTTCTTTAACCCTTGCTCCTCCTGCTGCCTTGGTCTTGGCTCACTCAAACAAAAACTGAAAGAGGAGTCAAGGCTCTAAAGTTCTGGTGTCACAGAAAGGCTTTTTCTTCCCTTATGTGGCAGCACGGCATGATTTCATTTGCTGGAGATTATTTCCATAGCAGCATTGCTGATTGATTGCAGGGCTGCTGAAAAGGGCTGCTGGAAATGAGGATCATTGAAATGCAAAAATTAGTGATACTCTATTAGGTGCAAATAAGCCATCTTTTAAAACCCCCTGTTAGAATAGCTTTTGTCCCAGCAACTGGGCTAAAAGCAGCTACATCTAATGGACCTAAAGTATTCCATTTGCAGTCACTCCTGCAGAGAGCAAATCCATCGCTGAAGGCTCAGTGTCAGAGGAAATGGAGTTACACCGAGCCTCTCTGTGCTCTGGCAGAGGCAGCTCGGGGAGGGATGGGTTGGGTGTGGTACCTCTGGTAATTTATCATTCCATTGACACAGCTTTCACCTCCATTGCTCACTTGGTTTTCCTCCAGTCCTCTCTGATCCCTCATGAGGAGCAGGACAGTGCAAACCCTCCAGCTGAGGCTCACTCCGCATACAAACACATCTTGGCATTTGTGACAAATGCCTTCCAAAAGGGGCTTTCTGCCTTCCTCCTGTCCTTGGGGCAGCCCAGCTCCAGCATGGCCTCTCTGCTGCTTCTGTCCCCTGCAGCAGCAGGCTCTGTCCCCAGTGCCACCAGTGCTGATGTTCCTGCACCTCTGGGGCTCTCTGAGATCTCTGTCAGAGCCTTTCCTCCTCGCCACATGTTTTGTGTCAGCTCTCTGTTCAGGGCAGCCCTTGGGGTGCTGTTACTGCGAGGGAGATGAGCTCAGGACAGGCTGTGTGCTGGCCAAGCCCCATGGCACAGCATGTCAGCTGCCCCCAGCTTATCACTGCTCCTTCTGCCTCCCTTTCTGACAGCTTCTGTCCTCACACCTCTCCCTAGGAGATAGACCCTTCCAGGAATTTGCTCAACGCTTGGAAAGGCAAAAGCATCTTTGTCTGTGTCTGAGAACTCGTTAGAGTCACTGGGCACTTTGGGCTGGATGGGACCTCTGGAGCTCTCCAGCCTCATGTCCAGTTCCAGAGAGGTTCAGCTGTAAGATCAGGGAGGTGCCTCAGGGCTTTTTGCAGCCAGGTTTTGAGAAGATCCACTTGCAGGCATGCAGAGAACAGCAGTACTGCTGCCTGTGGGCTTGATGTTGAATTGGATGGAAATGGGATGTAGAAATAGTGCACAAATGCTGTAGAGATGTAGAAGTGGTGCACAGAGCTCTACTGTTCACTCATATTGTGGGTATATCACAGCTAACTGGGTTCCTGGGCTTCTCAGAAGGACCCTGCCCCTGCACCTCTGATGTAGAGCAATAAATCCATTGGCACAGACAGCCAGGTTCCCTTTGTGAATTTTGGGGCTGGCATTCCTTTCTGTGTCTGTCTTGTCTCTCTTCATCTCCTCTCTTGTTATCTCACATCTGGTTTTTCCTCCTTTTGTTTCCAAGGCCCGAGAGGAAGAGGTGAGGAAGAAGTTCCGGCCCATAGAGCAGCTGAAGGAGGAGTTTGAAAAGCTGAACGTGAAGATAGAAACAGATTATTAAATTATGGTTAAATTAATCAGCAAATTCAACAGCTCTGCCTCCACGCTGGATGAGAAAGTCGCGGCGCTTTATGATCTCAAATATTACGTTCACCAGGTAACAAGAATGCCTCAGTAACTACCGTGTAAAATCCAGGGGATACGGTGTCATAAATAGGGCTTTATTTTTCTTATCAGTATCAGGTAATACAAATTGCTTAATTACCATAATCCTGGGACAATAACAGACAGCAGAGGACTAGTGCAGGCTTATTTTATATCCAGGTTGGAATTAATCATCGCTTGTGCCAGGAGCCAGCAGTATCCTGGTGGTTGCCTGATTTGTTGTCTGTTCTCAGGCTGGTTTTCTTATCCTCTCTTTTTCCTTTTTAATCTCCTTAATGTTACAAAATGGGGTTTTAGCTGCCATTTTTGGATAAGTAGAGTGGTGGTTGCTCAGAAAATAATTATTTTCTCTCTGCTTCCATGGAAAGCTGCCGTGGTTGATGGTAGGTGCCTTTATATCAGTTCACAGAGAACGTCTTTGTACCAGGAAAGGTGACAGTCACCCAAAACCCCCTATTTTGTCTTGGTGTGAGTAAGCAGTGGCAAGCAGAGCCTCGCTGTGCTAATTAGCTCTGTGTGAGGGTGAACATATTTCCTGGCATCTCGCTTCCTCGGGTTTGTGCTCACACTTTTCCCCCCTCTCTCTGATCTCTCTTGCTCTGCTTTCAGCTCACACATTCCTACCTCCCCTTGGATGCAGCTGCAGGCACAGAGCTCTGCTCCCCTAGGCTTGGTGCCTGCCTTGGTGCCACCCCTGGGAGGGTGTTTGGGCATCCAGCCTCTGCTCTGCCGTGTGGGAAGGGACTTGGCTTCTCCCTCCCCAGTGACTGGGGAGAGTCTGGAGTGCACTGGGAGAGTTTCCAATGGCACTTTGTCATTTCAGAGGGTGAATAGGACAACTCCTGGAGGGTGCCAGTGCAAGCCCTTTCACTGGAACAGCACTTGTTGAACCAAATGTGGTATTTGGAGGCAGGTAGCTGAAGTGTTGCTGCTGTGAGAGAGAGAGTCCATGTGCCAGCTGATACAAGTGTTATTTCCAGGGCTCTTTGTCTTGAATTTCCACTCTGAATTGTCATTGTGGGCATGCAGAGGCTTCCTTGCCGTTTGTTCTCCCTGCTTTTGTGTCACTGACGGCATCTCTGTGACTCAGAGAATAACTGTGAACAATGGGCACCCAAAGAGCTTCATATTTGTACTCAGGGCTAATCTTGCCTGATTAAGGGTGCCAGAGCATCAGGCCATTGTGCTAAAAAGCAACCCCCAAATGCCCTGGCATGCCTTGAATTCCAGCATAGCAATCTGGACTATTCCAGCAGAAAATCCCTGCAGCACAGGATGGGGCAAACAATTTCAGAATGGTAGAGGAGCAGGGACTGGAGCATCAAACGGAAGCACATGCAGCATCAAAGGGGTCAGAGAGGGGGAATGGCAGGAGGCTGGCAGGAGCACAGGGGCTCCTTTGTGCGCCGATCACAGCGCTGCTCTGTGCCCGCGCTGCCGGGGCAGATGGCTGGGCAGCACCTTCTCGTCAGGCAGAAAGCTGATAAGAAATATGACTTGTCTCTAAGCCAGCATGGCTTTTCCTCATCTTTCTTCTTCCAGTCAGTTGAATGCGTCCAGAGCATTATCTCTGCTTGGGACTGACTTTAGCAGCAGTGGCTTAATGTAATTACTGAACAGCAGCCAAAGGATGCTGGTGCTGCATAACCCTGGAAGGGCTGAACTGCCAGGACTCCTCTGCAGCGAGTCACAGCCCTGCTGTGGGAGCAGGGGATCTTTGCAGATGTGGGTGGCCAAGGACTTGTGTAGGGCCACTTTGCAAGTCCCACCTTCCCCAGCCTCCATCTGAGCAGTACCATGCCGTGCCGTGGCTTTTCAGAACTGTTCAGCTCCCGGCCATCCTGCTGCTGTCTCCGGGACACAGGATGCCCTGTGGAGTGGAAAATGCCATGCCCTGGAGGGCGTGCAAGCAAAGGCTGCTCCCTGCTCTGTGCCGTGGTCACCCTGGAGCAGTGGGTGCGGGGCAGCTCGTGCCTCGGAGCGTGCCATGGGAGCCATGGCTGGTGCCCAGCCCGGGGAGATGCTCTCTCCTGCCTTTGAAGAGTCAGCCCAAGGGCTCTGCCTTTGCTCAGCTTTTGGTTGCCAGCTCTGGTTTGCTTCTCCTCAGCCACGATTCAGCTTGGCATGTTTGGGAGCCCGTCTTGGAGAAGGAGTAGGAAGGTTTGGCTGGCTGGGTTATGTGTAACGCATAAAACCCAAATGCAAATGGGAAGAGGGCAGAGCGTAACTCATAAACAACATTCACGGTGCTTGCACAGCAGTGTGTGGAGCCAAGACCCGTTCTCAGGCATTGCAGGCTCTTTCTCTCAATTATTTACTCTGCTTATCTGCCCCTCTCCTCTGCTCTGACATGCTACACCATCTCTCTCTGCTAATTTCCTCTCCATCGTGTGCAGTTGACATGCTGCTTTCCCTCGCTCTTGTTTTCTAACATTTTCTCTCTCACCTTCCCTCCCTATTTTCTTTCTCCTCCAATTCAAACCTGCTCCCTGAATAACTGCTGTCATATTTGCTCTTCTCCCATCCCTCCCCTTGCCTGCTTTGCCTGTGTACTTTACTCAAGAGCTCTTTTGATCTTTGGTTTTTCTTCTGTGCTGATTTCAGTGGACTGAAGTGAGGTAGAAGCTGCTGCCTTGCAGCATCCACTGTTCCCCAGAGAGGTTAATACCTTCAAGTTGTTAAGTTTGGGGATTTTGTTAGTTTTAGAACTGGAGCTCTCACAACAGACTCTGGTTAAAAAAGATAAACACATCTTCAGAATAAGCTTTACAGCACAACAGCACAATTTACATTCTGCTGTTGTGGTGTCTCACTGACACTGGGGCAGCACAAAGGACTCTGGTGCTGTTGAGGTTACAGCAGGGGATGGTTTTACCACTCCAGCTGCTGGATGCAAATTCCTGCCTGTCCATATATTCCCTCTCATGCAGAAGTCAATGTCTGATTCCAGCACTAAACCAGTTTTTACAGAGGCTGAGTAATAAAAGGACCCACTGGCAGCTGAAATTGGGTCGCTGCATAGATTTCTTTGTAGATAAAGATGGGTCTGTAGAAAAGTGAGAGCTCTGGCAGGCCTGGTTTATAGGGACAGTTAAAAGAACAGCATCTGAAAGGATACAAAAGCTGCTGCAAATCCTGAATCAGCCCCAGCAGACCTGCAGAGAGCAGCTTTGCAGAGGGACAGGTGGGTATTGTCCCACTGGGGAGCAGAGATGAGCTGGAGCTCCCCAGGTCCTGCTTTGGTTGGTAACGACAGACCTGTAGGACACAAAGCTTCTTCTTCTCCTGGGTACCTGAAATATCTGACTTAGGGCCAATTTTGATGAAGGTACATGGTTGAGATAAAAATAACACTGAGCATGAAGTCATTGATTAGAAGAGGGTCCCACATGCCCTGCATGGCTTGTGGTCCTGTTCCACCTCATCAGGGGGTCGGCTTGCCCTGCTGATAACTCATTTTTATATTCTGTTTCCATCAGCCAATGATTGCTGTTGTGTCCCTGTCTTTCAGAGAGATATGTCGAATTTCTAAACCTGATTTTTCTGTGCAGGCAGAAACTGATTTTTCTGTGCAGGCAGTTCTGAGCATTCATCAGATCCTCTTTTAAACTGAAAAAAAAAATCATTGAATACCAAAATGCATTGATTTGACTTTGGACTGAATTTTGTACTTGAAGTAGTTTGTGCTGTTTCTCTAAATTTTGTCTGTGAGCACTCAGAGCCTTTTCTGATCTCCTCTGCAAGAGCAGATGCCCACTGGGACTGTGCCTGGCTAGCCCCTGATCCACTTAGAGCCAGAGGCTGATGAATTCCCACTAATGTGCAAACTTTTCCCTACTGGCAGTTAATCCATTATTGTTTGCTTAGAAAAGTCATTGTGGGGCTGCTCCCTGGGGAAGCTCCTGGATGACCCCTCCAAGCTGGGACTGGCTTTTTCCTTCCTTGTCCATGGGAAGTTGGAGATGGAACTCATGGAGAACTCCCAGAACTGCCAGAATGCTGTGGGTGTGAAGGGAGGTGTTCTCCAGGGGCTGGGGCTTTGTGCTGATGGAAGCTGCTCTCTCCCAGGTGGACAAAGCCAAGGATTTCCTGTCCATGGGTGGGCTCCGGCTGGTGATCGAGGGGCTGAACAGCAGCGAGGCCTCGCTGAAGGAACACGCTGCCTTTGTCCTGGGAGCTGCCCTGTCCAGGTGAGACCTGCCCTCGCCTGGGCTCTGTGCCTCTCTCCACCTCCCTTGGTTTATTTCTGATAGCAGAGACCAAAAGCTGTGTTGTGACACACCACAAAACTGTCTTGTCCCCGTCCTCACCCTTGCAACATCTGTTTCCCCTTCTCCTCAGTGTGTCCTTATCTTGCTCATTGGACACATCCAGAAGTAATGTGGTGTCAAATCCATGATTGTTTCTTGGTTTCCCTGGGCTCCCTGTTTCTACAAAGTCCAAGGAAGGAATAATTCTCCTTCTGTCCCCCTGACAGCTCTCTCTGGGGGAAGATGTAACAGAGGGTACAGTTACAAGCACCCCAGTGAGCACCTTTGTCCTTCCTCATCCTTGCTCCTGGGCTGCCTCAGGATGGCAAGGGGCTGATTTGAGCAGCTCCCATGGTCTTTAGAGAGAGATTTGGGCCCCATGAACACGTGCCTCTGACATCAAAGGCATGTTGATTAGATGTGGGGTCAGGAATAAGGGTCAGCAGCCAGAATCCAGAGGAGACTGACCTGCAGAATGTTTGAGGTTCAGGGGAAGGAGCCTGCTCTTCCTTATGCTGGGGCATCCTGTCTAGTGCTGGCTACAGGAGGTATCCTGTGGGCTCCATGGGTTTTCCTGGTGCCCCTTTTCTGATTTATGGGTTTTGGGGCTTTGCAGGGGATGTGTTGCTCATTCAGTGGTGCAGAGGCTTTAGAAATGCATTGGATGGACTCAAATTCAGGATCAGAAGTGCAGAGTGAAAATTGAAGGTCAGGACTGTTTTATCTGCATATTTCTACACCTAAAAATACAGTCACCTTCTCCAGCATCATAAATTATTTATGGCCTAGTCTAACACATGGTGCATGCACAGACCTGCATTTACTTGGCAATCTCATATGCAATGCAGTTGGCCCTCAGCGTGTGTGTAGTGATGGGCCTCGTGGACAGGAGCAGGTACCCAGATTTATACCAGGGAAGGATCCAGCTTCTAGTCTGAAACAGAGCCTGATTTAGGGATGACAGGAAGATACATGAGAAACAAAACCTGCTCTTCATATTCTGGTGTATCTTTGTCTCTGAAACAATACCAGAGTGGTTTGCTCAGGTTCTTTATGTAGACTCTTTCTGCATACAGAGAAGATCATGCAGAGGATCTGGAAACATTTGCAGGTAACTTATGAAATGACAGGGGCTGCTAAAGAGCTTCTTTCCAGATGTACCTGCCATGACATGGCCAGGACTCCAAAAATTCATTGTCTCATGGTACCTGACAGTGTAGCAGTGGCCACGAGAGTCACACTTTTGTGTAGTGTTTCTTACTCAAGTGCAAAAATCTTCTTTGGAGAGAGCCTCTCATCTGATATGACAACATTAAACTGCTGCTTTGCAAACTTGTGGACCTTTTTTCTTTGAAGGACATTCTGGCAGATGGTAATTTGGAGTGGTTTGGATGATACATGGTCTGAGAGCTCTGCTCCAAAATGTGAGGGATATTATGCCTTGGTTTGAGTTTGCTTTTTCTCCCCTTGCTGTGCTTAAGCTTTCTCAGTAGACACCTACATGCCAACTTGTCTGCTGTGTGCTCGCTTGTTTAATTCGTTTGTTCATACATTTTCTCAGCTTACTCCATGCTCTAGTTAAACTGTTGGGGGCATTTCAGGTACTTTACACAGCATTTTGTGTTTTTCTGAGGGCTTGTTTTTTATTTCCTTCCCTCATGGTTGTTCCTGAGAGCCTTAGAGAGGTGGTAGGGCTTTCCAGTAAATTCCCAGAGGTGTCACAGCTCGCTGGGCTGCAGGGACATGATCTGCTCTGTGCTTGTGTGCCTGGGGCTGGTGTCAGATCCTCTGCTGGATGCTGAGCCTGGGAAGAGGCAATGGTCTGCTGCTCACCAAATGGGTCTGTGGCCACCTCCCAGGTCTCTTCAGCCAGGCTGGCTCAGGCCAGTGGTTTCAAGCCAGGCAAACATTCCCAGAGGGAAATCTGGGCATGATGAGAGCAGCTCCAGAGCCTGGCACAGGAGGTCAGTAACTCCTGGCACAGCTCAGTCTGGAAGAGGGAGTTTGGCCTTGTCTGTAGACAAGTGTTTAACACAGGAGGAAACCACTGGACACAGAGTGATTCCAGACATGCCTGGGACACATCCAGAACTTTTCAGCTCTCAGAAATACCCAGATCTTCTCCAGATTTGCACTGTCCTTAACTCTGCTCAGGTAGTCAAGCAGGTAAGGGATGGAACAAACAGCTGCAGCCCCCAGGTCCTGCCTGCACATAGCCCTGCCAGGACCTGGCTCAAAGCTCTGGCTGTGCTGGAAGCCCATTGGAACAAAAAGGTTTTCCAGGGAATCAGCATCTTGAGCCAACAGGCCAGGGGGCTGGCCAAGACTTGGATCAGCAAAGGCAGCAGGAGGAGAAGGCACAACAGGGCCAGCTCAGGATTTCCCCTTCCTGATATTATCGCTCCTATTTATTTGGCTTAAAGCAGACTTGAAAAGCAGCCATAGCACAGCATGACTGGGACCTCGGGGCACAGGGTCCCAGGTCCAGCTGCCAGGGTCTGACCTCCTGGCATCCATCTGCTTCTGGGAGCCTCTGCCATAGGAGAGGCAGATATCTTCACTTGACAAGGAGGAAATCAAGGTTTCATCTCATGTTTCTCTTATATGTCCTTCACTTCAGGCATTTGGGTTTTAATTGCTGAGTCTGTGACCAAATCAAACATCATTCCATCTGGTGGAGTTCTCTGAGCAGTGCCCTTATTGCAAGTCTAAAACCTCATCACACTCTTACTGTTTTTAAGCCTTTAACAAAATGTTTTTCCATTCAGCAGTTTGCAAAAGTAAACTTCATTTGAACAATCCTCAAGTGCTCTGATTGCAAATAAAAGTTAAATGCACTAACAAAAATAATTGCTAGGCATGTGGGGTTGTGCATTTAGGTATCCATAATTCACTAACAGTATATGCCAATACACAGCATTATCTGGATTTCCAGTGGTTGCATTAGCATAAAAGCATGTTAGAATTTATCCTGTGGTACTAACATTTAAATATATATAAGTATGAAATATTAAGATCCAGCATTTTGGAGGCAAGTGAAACTACTGTCTGTAAAATGTTCCTGCATATTTTGAAGGTACACTCCAGTATCTTCGCATGACAATCAGCATTCGCACCATTGGGTCCAAACATTACAAAAATGTCAATGTTTTATGCAAAGAGGAGCTATATTAAGCTATAAAAGATTGCTGATGAGAGAAGTGTCTTCTGATGTCCTCTGAGCTATTTACAGGCAGCATCTCCCTTTGTTCGTGGCACAGCCAGGCCTCTGTGCAATCTGTATCTCCATGTTTCACAAGAGTGGAAATGTTAGCCAGAAAGGATTATGTGTGCGATTAAAACCTCCATTTTTGAAAATTTTACCTACAGGAAACGTTTTTCCACACCAATAATTTGAACATTTTAGTATTTTGTAATAAAAGGATTTTTGTAATCTGTTTAGAAGGGGAATAATAATTTATGTTGAATGACTTCTTGAAGCTTTATCCCAAATGCTCCCTTTGTACTTAGGGATGAGTTGGAGGTGAGGATGGAGAGAAGTTAAGCTCTAGGACCTTCAAGGCAAAGGGAAGCAGTTTGTATTTCATGGGGACAAGGCAGAAGGCTCAGAAGGTGAGATTTTGGCCTGGCCAGAGTGGGGAACTGGGAGGGCAGCCACTTGTGCAGCTGCAGTGAGAGACTCATGGCATTTTGGCCAGACCTTCCAAAGCCCACCCTGTGGGGTGGCCAGGGACAAGGATGTCCCACTGATGGTCCAAGCTGACATCTACCATGTGTCCTAGAAGGGCACAGGACAGTCCCAGCACAGCCTCTGCCCACAAGCCCAGCACTGCTGGGCTCTCACTGTTCCCCTTTGGCCCTGAGTGCTAAAATAATGTCACAGGGCTTGGTAAAGGCTTGGGAGTAAACCCATCACTGGTGAGAATTGAAGCGTGATCCTGTAGCCACACACAAGAGTTTTCCATGGATTGTCTTAGCTGTTTCCCAGAGATTAAACCCCTTAAGGGATGATCATGTGCATCCTGAATACCCCATTTACTATTATTTGTATCACCAACTGTGAGGCTCGTTCAGAGCTTGCCCCACTCTGGTAAAGCCAAGAGAGGCACAAAACATGTGCTTACTTCTCAAGAGAAACCTCAGAGAAGCTCCTAGAGTGATGGGCTCTGATTCCTGCTGTTGTGCCGGGGTGTCCAACAGAGCTCAGCATCATGGGGTCCACCTGGTTTTGCTTCTGCTTTTCCATTGTTTTTTCTGAGGGAAGAGGGATGCAGCAATGCTGTCTCCTTGCTCCGTCTCCTTGCTCCCTGGTGGTGCCCATTTTCCCAGAGACCAAGACTTCCCTGCTCTGTTGGAGAAGCAGCAGCCCCTCCAGGATGCCTCTGACAAGAGGAAAGAGCTTCCACCAGATTTAAGGGGTTTGAGTTAGGTCCAGCTGTGCACTGAAACTGGTTGGTGCTTGCTTAAATAACACAGAGGCCCAAGCAATAAACCCAGGAAAAGTGAAATTAAAGACCTTGCTTCAATGCTGTCTTGTAAGGACATAAGAATTTCTGTGCAGAGAAATAAATCTGATTAGCTTAACAACCACTGTCCCTACCCATTTATTTCCAATCCATCTTCATCCCTTCCTCCTCCAGCTTTTCCTTTTACATCCTGCAGTATTTGCCCATCTCTTTATCCACTTTCCCTGATTTTTTCAGTGCCCCTGTTTGCCCACACCATGTGTTTGCCATCTCTCAGTTGCAGTATTTACAGCTCCACTCTTTGACTGCTTATAATTTCTTGCTTTGTAGATTTTCTCCTCATTTTCATTCTAACTCCTGACTTGTGTGAAGTTATCAGCCTCACTGCATTAAATTTCAAATTAATTTGATTGGGTCACCTCAATTTTTTTTCTGTAATGATAATGAACTCAACCTATTTAGCCTTTTCCCATTATGAATAACCTTAACAAAAACTGCAGTGCAGTATAAATGGGTGTTTCATCATTGTGGTTAATTACACAGAAGAATAAATCCCTAAACATTTTTCAGCCTCTGAAATCTAACAAGGAAGTGTAATTAACAATTAGAGAGTAAACTGCTATCCTTGCGCTCTCAGGAAGACAAGGAGAGAAAAGTCTAGAATCCTAGGTTTGCTCCTGGGTTTTTAGGGAGAAATATTTGGGGCAATGCTGATGGCTGGGAGTGGCAGGGGGTGGGGGCAGGCCCTTGTCTTGTGCCAGGTGTGTTTTCCCAGGTGCTTGTGGCTGCTGGAGAGGGGATGGACACCTTGGCCTCAGCTGAGGGACTGGGCTTAGGCTGAGGACATTGTCCTTTCTGTAAAACAGGGGAATTCTGCAGTGAGTTCTCTGACTTGGGCTGGTGCTGTGAGAGGACACAGAGGTCAATCAGTGTCACAACATGTATTCCTCTGGCTCTTCAGCCACTATTCATTCATCCTTCTTGTTCTCTACAATTCCCTGGCAGGAGGGTGGAGCCAGGCAGGGGTCAGTCTCTTCCCTCAAGTAACAAGCAGTAGGACATGAGAAAACAGCCTCAGGTTCTGCCAGGGGAAGTTTAGATTAGGGAAATTTTTTTTCACTGAAAGGGTTATGAAGTACTGGAGCAGCCCTGGAGGGGTTGAAAAGCTGCACAGATTTGGCATTTAGGGACACAGCTTAGCAGTGAACACGATGGTGTGAGATTAATGGTTGGCCTTGATGATCTTGGATGTCTTTTCCAGCCTAAATGATTTTGTGATCCTGTGTTTTCTGTTTATCCTTTTTACTACAGCCTGTACACTCTGCTAATGCCTTCACAGGCTTCAGAGATTTTCCTCCCTAACCACCTACATTATTTTCCTGACCTGCTGTGACTTTCCCATGTTCTCTGCATCCCCTCCGAGCAATAGGTGTAGAGCACTCACCAAGAGGAGGCACCTGCATTTGCTCTTTGCTATGGAAGGGTGCAGATCCCATCTCTGCCTCTGTAGGTCCTGCTGCCTGCACCCTCCTAGCTCTTTCTGATGGTGGCTTTTGTTGGATTTCATTGCCAACTGGCAGAACTGGGCTGTCAGAGGGATGTTGGGGAGCTGCCGATTCCTCTTGTAGCCTCTCTTCTGGATTTAGCCATATTTTCTTTCCCATTCCTCTCCTTGTGCTGAGGGAGAGGGCAGCAGATCTTTCACAGGAGGCAAAATAACACAAACCAGCAACTGCAGGCTCCCATGGCATCCAAGAACAGCCCTTGGCTGTCCTGACTGAAGAGGGATCAACTTCTTTTCCAGGCTGGCATCTTCCAGCCTATCTGTTCTCTTAATACAGTGCTTTGATAAGTTTTCTCTCATCTGTCTATTCATGTTCTTAAAGATTCCTTGAAACAGGTGATTATTCATCCATGCAGACAGCTCCTCAGGCCTTCCACCAGACTGCTGCCAACCTCAGCTGCTTTGAGGCTCTCCAGGTGTTTGCACGGGATGATGAGAGAAAACAACAACTTACTGGAAATTATCTCTTTCTGAAGAAACTCCTCATCACTGTTAACTACTTGCTCTTCGCTCAGGTGCTGACATTCTGTGTCTTCTGAGCTGGGTTTTGATGCCCCTTTGTTTTAGATAATCTTTTTTTCTGCTTGAAAGGAGATGTCCAGCAGAGGCCCTCAGAGCAGCCTGGCATGTTTTGGGAGGGGATGACTCCCTGGCAGCCGTGCAGCCCTCTGGGCCCTGATGCTCAGGGCAGCTGTCTGTGGCCACCTGATGTCCCAGGGGAGCTGGGCCCGTGGCAGCCCCTCCCTGAGGGCAGCTGTGTCCCCACATGGGCTGGAGGAACGCTCTCACAGCCGCTCCCCACCGAGGCTCGGCCCCTCGGTGCCACTGCAGGAGCCCTGAATAGATTCTAAAACTAATTTGCTGCTCAGAGCATCAATAGATGTACGTCACTTGTCCTTTCTGCTGCATTTAATGAGTTTCCAAGGTACTGCAGCCAGTTCCAGAAGGCTGCCATCAAAGGATCTTGGCTTCCATCAGAATCCTCGTGCCCCTCAGCGCTCTGCACTTCTCACGTCTCACATGTCTCTTATGAATTCAACGCAGAGCACATCGTAGAATTTCTTGCAAACATCCTTTCCAGACTGTCTCTCCTTTTTTCCTGAATGCCTTGAACACAGGGCATGAGGGAGAGGAAGGGCTCTTCCTGCAGTGAGGTGGTGTTAGCTGGAGCCCAGGCGAAATGTGGGTCATGCTAAACGTCCTGTCACTGCTGCTGCCCACGGTCATGACTCCCTCAGTTATTCCCTCCTGGGGCTCACCATAACTGTTCCCTTGTGTTAATCATCCTGAAGCTGGCTTTGGGCATCCCAGCCTCAGCTGTCACCATGTGGGACAACACCTCCATGTGGGTGAGGAGGGTGCTGCCAGACTGACAGCCAGGGGACAATGGGCACAGCCCTGCAGTGGCAGTTCCAAGGGACAGATCATTAATCCGTAGCTGCATCTGCTGAGATCAATAATTAGGGCTGTCGTTTTGTAAAACCCCCCAGATCCACATGGGAATTGCCTTATTGAAGTGGACATGCAGGCCTGGCTGGCTGGAAAGGCCCCGTGGGGGGATTGCAGAGGAAGGAACACAAAACCCAGGTGCCAACAGTGTGCTGACATGTAAAGGAGGCTTCCTGAAGCCTTTAGCAGCTTAAACCTGCCATACACGATGAACCACATGGGTTCTTGGGTTTTATCTATTTCTGTCACTGCAACAGGGAGGGTTGGAGAGGGTTCCTGGGTGCTGGGCCATGCCTGGATGCTGCTGCCAGCATCCCTCTGCTCAGGGCTGCACATGGGAGCCTGTGTGAGCTCCTCTGCATGTTCCTCCTCTCCTTCTCGAAGCAGGTTGTGTTATATTTCCATACATACTTTGTCATAAAAGCCCCTAAATATGATTTTTGTTTGTTTGCATATCTTGCAATGAGCAGGAACTCACCTTAGTTGTTTTCCAAATTAATACCCCGCTGGTTTTACTTAACAAGGTGTTTTTTCCAAGCTGAGAACAGTAACGACTCTGAGATTTCTTTTTAAAAAATGCATTTTCTTCTCAGGTACTTCATATTGAAATCTGTCTTAATTTCAGTTCAGCTAGTGTGTGAAAACACACGGTGTGGCAATATTAGTCCCTGAAGGAATGAAGACAGATGGAGCCCAAAATGGAATTGGCTTTATGATTAATTGAAACCTTCAAGAGTGCAGTGGAATCAGGGCTTGGTCCTGGCCTGGCAGCACCTGGGGATCAATTCAGCAGGCATGAAGAGCTCAGGGGGAGACACACAGCTGTCCCCTGGCAGAGCCAGCCCTGAGCTGTCCCCTCCTGGTGGGACCTGTGGCTGGAGGAGGGCAGGGTGGCCCAGGTGTGGGCTGGGGGCAGGGAGGGATGGTGGTGTGTCGGGGTCCTTGTGCGGATGATGTGCTTGGGTAATGAGCTGCTGTTCCTGCCCCGAGCCTCCCGTGGCTGGGCACGATGGCTCCTGTGTCCAGGGAGCTCAGCAGGGAGCAGGGGAGTGTTGTGAGGCACACTCCAAAAAACTCAGCAATGTGGAGCAATGGGGATTTGAGCTCTGCTCTGGGTTCCTGCTCCATGTGTGACCTGCACAGTTTCCTCAGGTTTCCCATCCTTGCCTGTGAGAGGGAAAGGAATAATGAAGAAACACCACGTGGTGTTATGTGTGGTGGCTTTAGCATTAGTGGATATTTCTGAGGTTTGTAGCCACTGACATTTACAGCATTTTCTGCTGGATAGGAGGAGAAAAAGGTGCTTCAGAAAGGAGAGTTCTCCATCATGTTTTGGGAGCCAGGCCTCCCTGGCTTTACTGCTCATGGTGGTGCTTTCATGGTCAGCAGGTCCTGAGCAGCTCTTGAGCTGGGGAGATGCAGCAAGTGAAGGCAAAGTTGCTTTGCAAGGGCGAATTCTGGAGCTATGTCTGCACTTCTTTTTGGAAATGGCATGAAGGGGATGGTCAAGGGCAGTGGTGGCAGCCCCAGGGGGTCCCCAGTTTCCCACCTGGTGCTCACTGCTGGTCTGGCCTCTGTGCACAGGCTGTGCTGCCATGGCCCACGTGCCAAAAAGAAGCCTGTGGGTGCCTCCCCCTGAGGCAGCCAAATGGGGCTGAGTGTTGGCAATAATTTAAGGAAGGATTTGGTGTGGGAAGTTGAAATTGGCTGTGGAGATGATGGTTTAAAGTGTGGACGTGGCTGGGGGCCCACAGCTATGTGTGCTCAGAAGGTGTGTGTGCACTGAACTGGTCTTGCTGGGCAAACTGGATAACAAATAGCATCCATGGGGCCATCAGCTGGGAACAAGGTATAGAGGGCATCTCCCAAATGCAGCCAGGACAGTGTTTTAACAGGCACCAGCACCCCTTCCTGTGATGCAGTAACAGCCCTCCCAGTTAAGAAGGTGATTGAGACCTTGCTAATTGTCCTGATGAGTGGAAATGAGCTGGAAATGAGCTGATCCTGCAGATCTGTGGGGAGCTGAGCCAACTCCTGGGACATCATACCCAGCACCTCACCAAATATGCAGTGTTTGCTCACTCCAACAAGTGCAGTTTGATTTTTGTTACCCCTGAGCCCCCTAGGGTGGCAGCAGGTTTGCTGAGGTAGGTTTTTTACAGGGAGGAAGGCTCTGTAGCTGAGCTCTCTCTGCAGGAGCTGGCCAGAAGTTGTGGAGAGACACTATGAGGCTGCTGTGGATTTTCTTTTCTTTCCCTGGGGACTCTGGGGATTGCAGATCGGCGGATTGTGGATTAGCGGATCAGGAATTAGAAATGCCTTTTTCATTCTTATGTTACGCACTAATGAACTGACAAATTTAATTTCTTTAAATCCAGCTATTTCAGCTGGAATTGGCAAAGTCGTCTTCTGTCTCTTCTGGTACCCTGAGAATGGCTGAATCCTGATCTCCCTGAGGTCACATCATCCACATTCACTTCTTTGTCTTTAGCCTGTAGCTGTTCCAGAAGTGCAGAGCGCTCTCCAGGAAGGGCCCATCCCTCATGTGTGGTTGCAGTGTCCAGGTGCTGCCAGGGGCTGCGGCTCTCTGCAGCCATGTCTGCCTGTGCTAGTGCAAGGAGGGGAGCTCAGCCCCAGGGAGGGAGAGGGGCTGGCACCAGTCTGGGGGCTCCAGCTTGGCTGTCTGAGCCCACTGGTAGCAGCTCAGGTGTCTCTACCAGGCAGACACCCTGTCCAACCCCGTGGCTCTGCTGAGTGCCTCCATGGCACAGCACAGAGTGTTTGTCCAGCTCCAGGTGTGAGGTGTGCTTGGCTTACATCTGGAGTCAGACTATCCTGAGCTGAAGGGACCCACCAGGATCACCCCATCCAGCCCCTGTCCCTGCCCAGACCCCCCAGCAGTGCCCCCTGTGCATCCCTGGTGCCCAAAGGCTCCTGGAGCTCTGGCAGCCTCGGGGCCGTGCCCATTCCCTGGGCAGCCTGGGCAGTGCCAGCACCCTCTGGGGCAGAACCTTTCCCTGGTGTCCATCCCAAAGCTCCCCTGCAGCCGTTCCCTCCTTCCCTGAGCTCTGCCCTTGGCTCCTCTCTGCAGCTGAACCAGCCCAGTGCCCTCAGCCCTCCTCGGGTGGCCCCTGCAGAGCCTTTCCCAGCCCGGCCTCTCCTTTGGGCATCTGGAACAGCTTTGGGGCTCTGATGTTGTGGCACCCAAAACTGTCTCAGAACTCAAGGTGAGGCCACTCCAGTGCAGAATAGAGCAGGACAATCCCTTCCCTTGCCTGTGTGGCAATGCTGGGCCTGATGCCTCCAAAAAAGATGAAAGAAAAATCTAATAGATTTTGTTTGCCCTTGGGCTCATTCCTGTGAAGGAAGCTGAGACCTTCCCCTGCTCTTTTGCATCCGTCTGTGGGGAGAGTCCTGTTCCTTGGGCAGCCCCTCCACTGTCACAGGCTGGGATTTGGGTGCTGCTGGTGGCTGTGCAGGCTGCAGTGGGCTCCATGAGCCTCTCCAGGGCTGAGGCAGCACCTCCCTACCCAAGCCCTGTGCCAGGGACAGCAGAGAGCACAAAAAGGCATTTCTGTCGCTCAAAGCCTAATGGCCTGCACTGTGGGACCCCGTCAGCAGGGGAAGAGCAGATCCATCATTACCCAGAGCTTTCAATGAGCACTAAACAAAACGGCCCTGGCTCTCCAGAGCAGGCTTTATTCCTGCATTCTGTGATGCTGAAAGTGGGTCTGCAAGCGGCCGCCTCACCACGAGCCCCAGCAGAGCCGTGGGCCGGCGGCAGAGCTGCTCCCACTGCGGGCAGGATCACAGCCCGGCCATCCCTCACTGCCCCACTGACGGACGGCTCTGGGGCTGTGCTGGTAATATCTTGATTAACAATTAGCATGATGGAACCGGGAAATACATGTTGTTCCTCTCCCCAAGCCGACAGGTGAGGATGGATATATGTTGCCTGGTTGATTGCTGTGCCTTGTTAGAGCCTATTTAGGGTTGATTGAAAAGCAGAGGCTTTGTGTGAGGAGAGACCTTTAATCTCCTGGCAGAGCCAAGTGTGTTTCCCATCAGGAAGCGTTCCTTCTCTGCTGCTTATCTCTAACCCCCGCTTTAAACCTGAGCCTGGCAGAGACCAAAAGAAAGACAGGATCAAAACAAAAATAATTGGGATCACTGGCTTCCGTGGGCAGTCTGAACCTGTTATTCCTACTTATCAGCTAGTTATTCCTATATAACTCTTGCAAGAGACAATTCAGCAGTTGCAGCATCTCCTTGATGAAAAGGACTCCAATAAAATAACCATGGCAACAGTTGCTGAGGGCTGGCATGGTGAGGGACGGAGATGTGCTCTCCAAAGGACTCTGGGCCCAACTTCCCTGACAAATAGCCCTGCTGAGCACCAGGAGGTGATGTATGGACAGCTCTGTTGTCCTGGTGGGGTCCCAGATGTGCTGGGCATGCAGGCTGCCCCAGTGCACCCAGTTACAAGTCACATTTGTTAACTACGGGTGTCTTCCCCTCCACATGGAAGGGGAGCTTGTAACCTGAAAGCTGAGGGGGAATCATGAGGACGCTCAATCAGAAAGGAAGGGCCAAGGAGGGGAGCTCAGGGAGGGACATCACATGTGATCCCAAAGCCAAAGAGGATTTTCCAGGGTTTGGATGCTCTGGGAAAGGCTGTGTCTCTCTGCTGTTGGTGCTAGAGACTGGTATCGATAATAAACACTTGGCATGTCTAATTTCAGAGCAACTTCTTTTTAAACACATGCTGAGACTGTGTTTGATGCTCTACAGGAGGGGTGACAGAGGCCATGTGGCATTGCACGTGGGGAAGTTTGGGCATTTGCCTTGAAGAGTTGACCCTTGGTGCATGGAGGAGCCAGCAGAGCCTGGACTGAGCCTGGAGAGTTTGTGCCAAGAGTCCTTCACCCCTGGCTCATCTCCCCACCATCCCACCCAGGGGTCCTCTAGGGATCACTGTTAGGACCACCCATGTCCTACTGCTCCCCAAATGCTCTGGTCATAATCTTGGCTGGGGAGCAGCTTATCTTATGGGATGAAGGCCTCTCAAGTAGCTTTGTGGGCATGGTGGTGTTTTTGTTAGGCACTATCCTCTCATTGTTGTCTTCCTTAACTGGACATTTATAAGCCTGAGAAGTAAAAGAAGGAACATTCACCAGAAGAACAGAGAAGCCTGCTGAAAAGCAGCATTTGTACAGATTTCTAGAAAAGGGCAGTAAATACTCCACCTCTGCTTCATAATAATAATAGACTAAGTATCTCTAAAAATATTAAATAACATGGGCCTATTTGGAATAGTCAACATCCTTATCAGCCTGCTGCCATCTCTGCAAACAAGTTTTGCTAGAGATTTTGGGCATGATTTTCAATGGCTCAGAGCAGCTGTAGCTTCTTTGACTTCAGTGAAAAGTCTGAGTGCTTGGCACGGTGGCAAACCTAACCTCTTCCTTTCTTCTTCAAATTGGGGCTTGATTCTAAGTGAGATGAATTTTCTCCTCCTGATAATTCTGTGCATCTGAAGTGATTACAGCTCCACGTGAGTGCTCTTTTAGGAGATTTCAATGCAGCGTTTTCTTCCGTCTTAAAAAGGTTCCTTCAAGCCTTATGATGCTGGAGAAGGGGAGGAAAAAATAAATCCTGGTGGAAGCCGTTACATCTTCCTATGCAGATGAGAGATTAAAATTTGTATTTTTATAAAACACTCACAGGGGCTAAATCGGAAAAGTTCTGTTGAGGCGAGCGAGTTTTGGCTGGCAGGAACGTGCTGCTAAATTCTTATCTGCCAATGGGGAGGCAGAGCAGGGAGTGGTATTATATGGAGTTCTTAGAGAGTGAGCTTTAATGTTTGCTTAACTTCACTAAAAATAGACGCCACCCTCTTTTCCTAATAGGCGGCATTTGTCACACTTGATTCATTTCCTCTCCCAAACTGAGCTCCTTCATGAATATTCATCTCTACTCCCCAGGAATCTGCCTGTCCTCACAAGTTGTACTTGCGGCGACCGTGCCGTAACAATGTGAGTCAGGCTTCCAGGGCTCCCGAGTACCTGGCCCGATGCAGCAAAACGCGCTGGTATCAACAGCTCCCATTGATTCCTGCTCCTCTCGGAGCCGTGATTGCTCGTTATCCCTCTCGATGAGACCCTTAACGAGGCTCCCGTTCCTGTTGTCATAGCAGCACCGCATCGCCTGGTGTAGCAAAGTCTCCGTGGCTGCTAATTGTATGATGGGAGGATCAGTTTGGCAGTTTTTCTAGTGGGGATTAGGCCAAAAGGTCCCTTCTGAACTGTGATGAATGGGGCTTCCTTCAGAAGAAACTGCAACTTGGTGGTTAGAGGGGATTTCTGACGAGGGAAGCTTTCCACAGCAGAGAGGGAGAGCAGTCCTCACAGAGCTCTTCCATTCATGCTCTGCCACTGCTTAAAGCAGGAGGAAGCCAACCAGAAATGTCAAAGGAGGATGTAAAATGGCTGATTCCCTAGTAAGGAAGTCTGTCAGTGCCTCAGACCTTCTAATCTTGTCCAGAGCATGTGGAAGGTGCCTGCTACTGTCATTTGCTGCTGGAGTGGGAAAAATCTACTCGTGCTGGGAGCAGGGATCAGCTCTGGTGCCATTGCTCGGCACCACCAAGGAGATTTTCAGCCACGTGCTAGAAGAGTTGCTCTGAAGAGTTGCTAGAAGAGAAGGAGTTGCTCTGGCATTGTGGGTGAGAAATGTGCATAGCAAAAGGAATGATCTCATCCCACCTTTGCCCCTGCAAGTCCAGGAGCGCTGCATGGCAGCCACGGTTGGTTAAAGAGGGCACAAGAGACAGAGGGATGTTTGCTGCTTGACCCTGAGGAGTGATTTATCAGCCAGGATGCTCTTGTTAACTGGCAGGGCCTGTGCAAGGCTCAGCATCCCTGTCCTGGTGTGGAACAGCAGCACGGGGTTTGCTGTGGCTGTGCCATCCCCAGGGATGGTGGCTCATCTGCGGGCTCGCTGCTGGCTCAGCAGGAGGCAGGAAGGGCTGCAAAGGATTCGCTGCTCCCAGGTGCCAGGGGAAGGGGATCAGCTGTGCCTGCTCCCAGGGCCCTGCTCTTGGAATGCAGAGGGCAGATTTGTCCCCTGTGCCTCTCACTGGGTTTATTCCACAGTGCTGAAATGTAGCCAGGGTAATCCGTGACCTCAACGTGGACATGAATAGTGTTTTTAGAGAATGAAAAGAGAAAAAATAAATCCTCACCCACCTCAATCTCTCTCCCCAAGTTAAAAACTCCCCTGGCCAAACCTTGCAAATGAGTTTTTGTTGTTTGTGCAGTGAGGAGCCAGATTTTTAAAGGCTGGCTTTCAATTTTACAGCCGTTTATTACAGGCATGAATAATTGCTGGCATGGTGCTACCACTGCTGTTGTTTGCTCTTAAGGTTGGGCCAATTACATATGTAAGCCCTTGATTTACAAGCAAAAGCAGAACTAAAGTAGCTTTGTGGCCTACATTTCAAGAATGAGTGATGTGTCCATGGTCAGCTGTGGGTTCCCAAATTTGTGCTGTGAACCACAGAGGTCCATGGCCATAAATGTGTGGCCCAGATTGTCCAAGGCATCCTGTCGCATGGGCTGTCACAGCACAGTGTGAAGGACATAAACAGGGAGCAGCGAGTGAGGCCCGGGAACCTGCCCAGATTCATCCCATGGCAGGAATGCTGAAGGATTGTGCTGCATTTGGGGAATTCACAGTGAACACACAGAAAAGAAAGGGAACTGGAACTGAACATAATGGTTCTGCAAGATGGACTTAAACCAAGTCTGCCCAAGTCCTGCTTCCCAACATGAGAACTGGTCTGTCTCCAGCTTCTCTGGGCACTCAGCCCTCTTGGGAGAGGAGAATCACAGAATCCCAGTATGGTTTGGGTTGGAAGGGACCTTGTCACAGTTTGACACTGGCACAAGGCCAAATGCCCCCATGAAAATACACTTTCTCTGGTGTCTGCTGTGAGATTTTGACCAGGAATAAACAAAGCAGGCTCTCACTTGAAAAAAAAGAAAAGTTTATTAACTAAACTACAAAAACAATTACTAAACCACACACAAAAGAAAAAGAAAACACAAGGAAAATGAAAACCTCACAAAAACACTCTCCTCCTCCTCCTCCCCCCTAAATTCCCAATACAATACAACTTCCAAAATCACCAATTCTGGGTCCAGCACCACCCTTTAGAATGCTCAACTTTCAGTTCCTCAAGAGGAGAGGGAGTCCTTCCATGTGTCGTGGTGGCCTTTTCCGTCCTTGTTCGGGTGCTCTCACCACCGAACAAGAATCAGGGCTGCTTCCAGGATTGTCTTTTTAAAGATGCTTTGTCCAGTTCCAGAAAAGCACAGTATCTCACCTTTGGGACATCTGTCCCCCCCCTATTTTATATACCCCCTGGGGCCGAGGGGTACCCACACTGAATCTTCCCTGGCTCTGGGACATTTCTCCCCCTGGACTCAGTCTCTGTATCACACGGAGACATGGCTCCCTCTCCATCTTCTCCATTCTTCCAACATCTCTCACTCTCTCTCTCTCTGGTCCAGATCTTCATCACTCATGATGCTTCCTGGCATTTCTTTACTTCTTCCTTCCACCCTTGGTGGGGAGGGGGGGGGGGCCAGGCCTACCTCTCCCGGGCCGGGCCGCATGGCTTTTCCCCTCCCCCTGCCCAGCCAGCAACTGGGCCGGGTGAGAGACCCAACTCCTTCCCGCCGGAAATCCAAAGAGACCCTGCCGGGGGGAGAGCCCTGCTTTTACCCTGTGTTCTCAGAGGTGGATCCAATGCCCAGTGGTTGGGCCAGATGGCAATATTCAAATCTGAGCACTCATTGGCCCTATCTACAGCATCCCAGAAATCCTGTTTCTGGGTCAAACCATGACAGACCTTAAAGCCAATCCCATTCTCCACCCCCTGCCATGGACAGGGACACCTTCCACTGTCCCAGGCAGCTCCAAGCCCCAGTGTCCAACCTGGCCTGGGACACTGCCAGGGATCCAGGGGCAGCCACAGCTGCTCTGGGAACCTTGTGCAAGGCTCTCATTTTCTTCCCAATATCCCATCTAACCCTGCCCCCATCAGTGTGAAGCCATTCCCCCTCGTCCTGTCACTCCAGGCCTTAGTCCAAAGTCCCTCTCCAGCTCTCCTGGAGCCTTCTAGGCAGTGGAAGGGGCTCTGAGGTTTCCTCAGAGCATTCCATTCTCCCCTCCACCTCTTTCAGCCGGTCTCCAGAGTGAAGGTGAATCCATGGAATAGCTGCTATCCACTGTGGAACTTAAAAATGGCTGATTGAGATCAAGCAGAGGATTTTTCTTGCTTCTGCACAACAGGCAGAGAATGAAAAGGAGGTAGGTCAGTGTGATGACTGTTCTCCATGGGGTGATGGTTTCCAGACATCACCCACAAGTGCTGTGACCTGGACTCTGCACTGCCCAGCATGGGGAAGGTGTCACCGTGCTGTGCTGGTGCCATTGGGTGCCACCAGCCATGGGGTGAGGTGGGAGCCAGCCCAGCTGTGCTCCTCCACCCTGGCCTGGTGGCAGGCAGGTGTCCTTGCTGCTGGGAGAGCAGGAAGGGCAGGATGTGAGGAAGGGCAGGATGTTTGTGGGCGCTGATGTCATTGCCACAAATCAGTCGTGGATGTTGTCAGTGGGAGGCAGCGGCGGCTCGGCTTGGGAAGAGGCCAGCGTGTCACAGCCCAGGGGCTGGCCAGAGGAGCACGCTGCACTCATATCCTCACTCATCACACAACACGTGGCTTCTCAGCCCCCTCCTGCAGGGTTTGTGTGGTCAGCTGGAGGCCGTGGCCACCTCCCTGGTGTGCATGGCCCAGGCTCAGTCTGAGTCCTGCTGATGGACTCAGCTTGGAGATGCTCTGCCCCACCTCAGCAAAGGCTGCTCCTGCTGCCATCCAGCTGGGCAAGAAGCATTGGTGCAGGACCAGTGATTTCTGGAGTGATTTCCTGAAGCTTCTGAAGGCAGAGACAGCACCCAGACCCCCCTGGTAGCCCCGTGGTGTGCACTCTGGCCCTGGCAGACCCGTGGGCAGCAGAGCCATCGGGAGGCACAGCCAGGTTTGTTTACGAGGCTGCAGTCAGCCTGGCTTTTACACCCCAGCAATTACTGGCAAGCCCTGGCTGCTCCTGCGCCTTCGCAGCACATGTGTGAACTCCTGGTTGTGTTACCTCCCTGCCCCCTCCTAGCGGAGTCTAGCAGTGGGAAGTGATCATCACAACTCACATTTGCCTGGCGTATGTCTTTCCACAGTTCCAGAGTGTGGAATGAATTGAACCCGCTTCCTCCTTCACCTTCAAGCTGTTCCTGGATGCAGGCAGCTCAGCTCCCGCAGCCACGCTCAGCTCTCGGAGCTTTTTCTGCCCTAGGGATGGAGCCCTTCTCTCCTGCCTGGCAGAACCTGCCTGGATGCTCCCCCTTGCAGAGGTGGTGTTCATCTCATGATCTTTTGGGCTTTTCCTAACCCTTCCCTTGCCAGGCTGAGGCTTTCTATCCACTCCCTCCTCCACTGTGGCAAAGGAGGGCTTTTTGTCTTTGCCTTCAGGGTCTTTAAATCTTAATTAGCACGTTGGCTTTCTTTGTCAAAGTATCCGCTCTCTCCATCCATCAGTGATGTAGGGCACATTGCTGACATTCTCTTCTTCCTGCATAATTATCTTATTCCATTGCATCTTGTATGCACAATCTTCCCTTCTGGAAGGGCTCCTCTCCCTGCTCCCACTCTCCCTGAGCACCCAGTTCAGCTCTGGTACCTGCCATGGCCTTGTTTCTTACACCTGCATATGAATCCTTTGAGTTATTCCTGTATTTTGTTAACTACCTCGATCATCTTGGCTCTTTGAGAGCTTGATTCAGGCATTCATAAGTGTTTCTTTCACCCTCTCTCTGAAAATGGGATCTGTGTCACCCAGCTTCAGTGCTCCTACACGAGTTTCCACCTGAGCTGGCTATCCAGCCAGGGACAGGGAATCTTCCAACAGGCAAATCATTCCAGCTAAGGCAGGAGTCAAAGGCAGCCCCATCTCCCATTAGATAAATCATCTTTTCTGCTAGCTGCTGCTGACCTTGAATTTCTCAGATGCTTTTCAGAACAGATGCAGCCCCCTTTAGAGTGACCCTAAAGCTCTAGGCAGTGGATTTGCCTCTCTGGGTTATCCAGGGCAAGCCCCATGGAAAAACAGACATGGGGTCTCTAGGGACATGCAGACCACAGGTCAGGACATGTTACTGAGGGAGCCCAGGCAGCTCTTATGGGCTGAAAGTCTTAATTGTAGCTGTCTGATGTTAACAGAGATGAATCTGACACTTGGAAAGGTTTGGGGGAATGTTTTCTTAATTTGTATTTAGGAAATGTAAAGGTATATAGTGAATGTTTAAAAACAAACAGCAGCAGTAATAACAGTAATTATAGGTGGGCACAATTTTCTTTTATCTTTTAACTGAAGTTGCTAGAAAAAAATGACTGATGTGCTGATACTTGGCAGGGACACTGATGTGAGTACCCACTTGTTTCTGAAAAACGCTGTGGGATTTTTAATGACCATCAGCAGCACAACCTTGATTTTTAAATGTCATCCTAAATGTAGCAGTTACAGCCTCCTCTGCCGTGGCATGTGGGTGGGTGAGTAGGGATGAATCAGAAAGCAGAAAGAATTGCTGGTGCTTTCTGTGGCTCCCAAGTTTTCCTCGAGGGCTTCCCACCTATGAACGGGCTGGAATTATCCATGGGTTGTGTTGCAGTCCCTGGTCCCATGGCATCTCCTGCTGTTGCTCTCCCCTCTATTAATCCATTATTAAGTCGCTTGATGTAGAATGAGTTCATCAGATTTCTTCAGGAGCTGGTATTCCACAGGATATCCTCTCTGTTTATCAAAACAAGATAAATGAGAAAAACGTTTCCTAGCTTTTGCAGATGCAGTTTTCCATTCTCCCTCTGGCTGGAAACACTCCCCAGGCTTCACTTTCGGAGCTGAAATCTGTGCTTGGCATGTGCAAGATGGTGATTTGCTTTTGTAAATGGAGCAAAGTCTTGGTTTTGAGTCATGACTCAGTGAAACAAATCTACTTTTATCGACTAAAACAATTCTAATAGCACCATTAAACCCGCTGGGACCGGGAAGAGCCAGAGTGACATGGCAGTGGGGTGGATCCAGCATCTTCCCTGGCCTGCCAAGGCTCGGGAGCGATGAGTGGATGGGTGTTTAAGGAGCATCCCTCCCTCCCTCCCGCCGTGGTACCCGGGGCACGGCCGCAGCCGGGCAGGTGGGAGCGCAGGGAGGCTCCGATGGAGCTGCTCTGCCCGCCTGGGGACGGGAGGAGCTGCGAGCAGATGGCAGGGTTAAAATAGGACAGAGCTGCGCCGAGCTGCTGCTGCAAGGGAGAGGAGTGAAATGCCTGTTCTCACACTTCACTTTGTGTCTCAGGAAGAGCTGCGGAGCGCCTGTGCTCCGCTGGCATTCCCAGCAGGAACGCGCCAGGCAAAGGCTTCCTCGGGTTTTTGATATTGTCTGATATTACTCAGACACTGCGACCCCATTAGTGACCCTGACGTGATCACAACAGCTGCTGCTGATAGAGTGGAGAGATGGATGGGGCGGCAAAGAGGAGCTGCCCACAGCCTTTGAGCTGTGAAGGGCGGCCTCCAGCACTCCAGGGCAACCAGGAAGAGTTTCCTTCAGCCTTTGAGCTGCAAAGAGTGGCATAAAGAGCTGTGATTGGTCTGGACCCTCTTTTTTTTCCTTCTTATTAGTTTTCTTTTTGTAAGTGTGTCATGGTTTAGGCCTGGCACAGAGCCAGTGCCCCCATGAGAATACCCTCTCCCTGGTGTCTGCTGTGAGATGTGACCAGGAATAAGCAAAGCAGGCTCCAGCTTAGAAATAAAGAAAACTTTATTAACTAAACTACAAGAAAAGAAGAAAAAACTATAAGGGAAAAAAAATTGAAAACCTTACAAAAAGCACTTTCCTCCTCCTCCCCACCAAAATTTCCCAATGCAATACATTCCCCCAAATCACCAACTCTCAGTCTAGCACCCCCCTTTAGAATACTCAATCTTCAGTTCATGAAGAGGAGAGGAGTCCTTCTTGTACCATAGGCTTCCCTTGGAAACAAGTTGAAACCTCGTGTGTAAATGCAGTCTCTGTGTCACAGGAAAAAAACTGGTTCAGTCTATGGCCACACAAGAAAAGTCCAGCCAAAAGGCCACTCCATCATCTCTCTCCCACTCAAGAGTCTTCTCCACTTCCCTCGGGCCCATCCCTTGTTATCTCATCTCATCTCATCTCATCTCATCTCATCTCATCTCATCTCATCTCATCTCCTATCTCTCTTCTTATTCAGCTCCAGGAGGATCAGCATTTTGCAAGGTCTCAATCATGCAGGAAAAGGGTTAAAATTTTCAGTCTCTGCCTGTCCCAGAGCTCTGGAACTCCCACGCTGCCCTTGCACTCCCCCCCCTTCTCCTCCTGGGCCAGCGCCGCTATCGAATTCAGACACAGTCTCTCTCTCTCTCTCTCTCTCCCCCTTCCCTGGGGGGGGGGCTGCCTGATGTCTCTTGGTCTCTTCCACCCTTCCATCCTTGGGCTGGGCCTACCTCATGGCTGCGTGGCTTTTCCCCTCCCCCCACCCAGCCGGCAGCTGGGACAGGGGGAGAGATCCAAAGCCTTTCCTGACAGATGTCCCAAGAAGCTCCCAGGGCGTTCAGCTCTGGGTTTTAACCCCTGTGTTTTTTCTCAGAGGCGGTCCTACAATCTGAGCATCCATTGGCCTGATAGTAGTGACCACAGCATCCCAGAAATCCCATTTCTGGTCCAACCACCACAAAGTGGAAAACACCACTAGCATGGGAGCAGGGGCTTTGAAACTGGTGGATCCCTTCTGCAGGTATGGACTCCTATTTTAAAGAAAATATTTGAAAAATATGATGACTGGTCTTTATTAGTCCTAAGTCCGTGGTGTGAGAGCCACAGACTGGACATGTTGGAAGCGGCTGCCCTAGTTTTAAAAACTTGGAAGTGGGCTTGTAGAAGAATTCTTGGCAGAACAAGGGTATGCTATACTCCTACAGGAATTGGATGACCCTGGCCTGCAAATTGCAGAGTTACTTTGAAGACCATGTACCATCCTCGGAACAAGATAGACCATGTCCTGTCCTTGAATAGATACAAGGAAGAATAAGCATTGTGCAAGGACGAAGCCGGATGCCAAACAACTGCTAATTTAGCTCACCTTAGCTAAAACGCTTACAGTGTGGCAACCTATCAACAAGTAACATGTATGTGTGAATACAGCCACTTAACCAATAAGCATTAAGCAGTGGTGGTGTGAGACAAGTGTATAGAAGCATAAATATGACAAAATTGCTAAATAAAGGAAGAGGACATGTAGCCACCTTGGTGTGATTGTCATTACTCAGCCGACTCTCCGTGGGACCCTCTTCATACTGGCACCATGAACAGGGACCCTCTGAGATGCTTGAATGCGGTTTGCCTAAATGTGGAAGACTCTGAAGCATCAGGCAGGAACCTGATTTGGGATCCAGAGAGTCTGAGGCAGGAGAGACCTGGTGGGCAAACACAGAGACCAGAGTCCGGAGCTTAAGTGGCCGAACAAGCCCCTGCCAAGGTAAGACTGCAATGGAATTAGATGCAGCAATTAGATTGTTCACAAGTATCCTCTCTAAGAGAGGTGAGGACATAAAAGAAACAGAAATAGAAGCCCTAGTGAAATGGGCATGAAAAAGAAAACAATTTCTTGAGCCTTCCCTGCTATTTAGTACAACTGAGTGGAAAGAGGTAGAAAACCATCTTTGGGATAGCACAATAGAAGGAGGAAAAGAGGGAAAAGAAGCAAAAGAGTTAGGAGCCACCTGTAAATCTATTATTAACAGTTTAGAAACTATGAAAGCTAAGAAAAACACGGCTGCTGCAGCCACTGAAGCTTTAGGAGGCGATGTTAGTGAACGGCAATGAGAGATAAAAAACCCAACATCTCCTAAACCATCACGTCTTGCTACCTTCTTTGGGGTCAGAAATACTCAACCTCTGAATGGAATTACCACTCTTGTTTGCTCTACTTTGCAAGAAATGATAGGTAGTGTATCACAAAAAGAAGAAGTTTCCCCACAGGAACTTTTTACAGGTGACCAAAACCAAAAAGAAGTACTCCATTGCCCTCCTGCAGGAGAAAAGCAGAACAATAAATCACTCAGAGCGATTAGTGGTGTGAGACCAAAAAGAGAAGTTACAGCTTGCAGGCAAGATAAAAAGAAAAAAGAATATTTTTCTCCATATTGTTCTCGTTCTTCGTGTCATTCACCGTGCTGCTCCCCTTTGTATCCCCCCTTGCCTGAAACATCATCAGATGAATTCAAGGAAGAAGAAGAAAGAAATCAAACTCGTGAATCAAAATACCCTAAACTTAATGATCCACTTCAAGAAATACTAAAGAAAATAGCAGAATTATCCTCCTGGCAAGAACAATTAGAAAAACAAACAGAAAACGTGAAAAAATCATAAGTTTTACCTACACCCCTTTCCACTTCAGTGCCTATCACTCCTACTGCTCTACGAGTCCCTGGGTGGCTTGTGTCACCTCCACAGGCTCCCAAGCCAGAAAAAGATCCAATACAGCAACGCTGGTCAAGAGTTATTCATGATGCAATCTTAGATGGAGAATCGTGTGGAGAGCTTTGTGGACAGTTGGTTAGCTGAGAAAAGTCACGTCGACATAATGCCGCTGGTTAAGCCTGAAGGGGACAAGTATAGGAGTCAGCAGTCAGTGTCCAATAACAGGCAAGGACATTGTGCCCTTGGTGCAACAGCAGGATAGGGGAGAGTACCTTTGGCAGAAATACGAAGAAAAGTTTCAATAAAATATCCACAAGAATGCAGAAGTTGGCGTAGTTGCCTGATAAGTAACTAACCAATAGTGAGCTCACCTTTGCAATATGTATGAGCCTCATTATCATTGACATAAAGATGTGTACCTATCAATAAAGTTTGAGATTTGCTGATCATTCATATTGCGTGTCGCATTTCTCCCGCTGATCCCAACAACATGGTGACCCCAACAACGTGATACCGGTAATGGCGACCACGGGGGATCGGTGAAGGAGTTCGGATCCTGTTGCAGCAAGGACGGCGAAAAAGCACCGCTGAAAACAGGGGTGGTGCTGCGCCCTGGGTGACTTCAAAGGAGAGCCCAGCCAATACGTGCTGCCGAGACCTTGTGGGGCTGCAACAGTGCTGACATTTTTAAAATGGAAAGGCAAGCAGCATATGATTTATTTACTTGCTTTTTAAAAAAGCTACAGGTTAAGGGCATAGATTTGCAGAAAGAGCTTCATGGGTTATTAGCTTATGGGTATGCACAGGGTTTCTTCCAAAATCCTCATACAGTCCATGAATTAAGTGAGTGGCGAAAGTCTGGAGATAAGCTGTGGGAGGCGGTTTTAGATGATGATAAAACTGCAAAGAAGTTAGGAAAGTTATGGCGAGTGGTGCATAATGAGTTAGAACAATATCAGGTAGAAAAGAAGGCTGCACAGCAAGCTACTTCTGCTCATAGTAAGAATAAAAGTTATGGAGATTGGTCAGATTGCCCATTACCCCCTCCCACATCCACAGTTATCTTGCCACCAACATCGGCTCCTGCTTCAAGTAGCAACTCACCCCCCATAACAGCACCATCCGCACCACCTGTGCCCTGGCCAGACCCTCCCTCTCCCCCTCCTAGCAATGAGCCGATCCCTGGGGCAGAGAGTGACCTAGCGGGGGCCATTGCATAAGAGTGGAGGAAGGCATGGGCAGCGGTAGCAAAAGAGATCATGGATTCGGGGGATTGTGAGGCTATGGCAGCAGCTATGGAAGTGGCTTGCCCGGTGGTGTATACTGCTCTGGACGGGGGTGGATTACAGGCAGCAATTACTGCTCTAGATTGGAAACTGTTGTCGCAGTTACAGTCCACAGTTAGTCAATTTGGGGTGACCGGTGAGCCCACAAAGCAAATGCTTGACTATATTTGGGGGACCCAGGTGTTATTGCCAGCTGATTGTAGAGGAATAGTGAAGCTTATTTTTACTCAACATCAGCAGCTTCTGTTTAATGCACATTGGCAAGCACTCTACTCTCAAGGAGTGCGTAGCAGTGGTTCGGCAACCTGGTGACCCTTTACATGGGGTAACCTTAGATGAATTATTGGGTATAGGGGTTTTTGCTCGAACAGAAGCACAAGCGTTAATCGGTCCTGATAAATGTTGAGAGGCTATGCAACTGGTGAGACTGGCTATAGACAGGATAAAAGAACCAGGCAGGGTTCCCTCATACATGGGTATAAAACAAGGAAGGGATGAATTGTTTGGATCTTTTATCGATAAGGCGGCCGATGCTATCGAGCGAGCTGGAGTAGCAGATTTCATGAAAGGGGCCTTACTCAAGCAGTGCGCAGTTCAAAATAGCAACCAGGCTACGAAAAATGTGTTAAATACCCTAGGAGCTAATTGGACTATAGAAGAAGCTTTAGAACGCATAGCAAATGTGCCCGTAGGGAGTCAGGCAATGTTAGTAGAAGCTATTAAAGAGCTAGGGACAGGATTGAAGGAGCAGGCAGCAGCATCGCAGAGCCAAGTCCTTGCTGCCCTTGCGCCCCTACAGGCAGCAGCAACAAATAGTCCACGATCTCCATCTACTGGCCGATTTAAATGTTACCGGTGCAGAGGTATGGGACATACCCGACGAGCCTGCCAAGCAGCTAGCGTCTGGTGTCACAGTTGTCGCTTGGATACCCACAACACCGGAGCCTGCCGACGTCGACGGCAGCACACCCAACAGCCGCGGTGCCCAGATACAAGTAGCAGCTGTCAACACCTCAGCCTAGCCCCCCTTCAACCAGCCACCGCCGGGAGCCTCGGGATGGACGTGGCAGCCTCAGTAGTGGTAACATTGATGACCACCCAACCGGAAAAGGTCCCGACTGCAATAAAGGGACCAATCATCATTGATGGACAACCTATGGGAGCTTTGCTTCTGGGGCGATCATCAGCTACCATGATGAGATTATTTGTTTTAACTGGGGTAATAGACGCTGATTTTACTGGGGAAATTTGTGTTATGGTACGTACTCCTTTTCCACCAATACAAATCGAGAAAGGACAGAGGATAGCTCAATTAGTTCCATTGGAACAAATGACTAAAACATTATCCCCTCATCAATCACAGTCCAGGGGGGAACGGGGCTTTGGCTCCACTGGAGGACTTACTCTGTTAACAATGAACTTAAACGATCGGCCAAAATGTGCTGCATTGATAGAGTATCAGGGTGACAGGCAAACCTTGGAAGGTTTATTAGATACTGGCGCAGACTCCAGCATTATCAGCCCGGATTGCTGGCCCCACAACTGGCCTTTACAGCCAACCACAGCAGCAGTTACTGGGGCTGGAGGTTTAACGCTTGCAAGGAAATCACCCATGTTATCAGTAACTATCAACGGAAAAATTTTACGGAGTGTTTTCTCAGTTGTGCCTTTGCCCCCTACTGTGCAGTGCCTCATTGGTCGGGATATTTTGGCTCAAATGGGGGTTGTGCTGACAAATGAGTACCCTTTGGGCTAATGGCCATTGCGTGGACTTTCCCAATCCCACTCATTTGGACCACGGACACACCAGTGTGGGTTAAGCAATGGCCATTAAAAAGGGAAAGTCTGGAACAAGCACATGTACTAGTACAAGAACAATATGACCAGGGTCATCTGCAGTTGTCAGTAAGCCCATGGAATATCCCTATTTTTGTTATTAAAAAGAAGGCGGGAAAGTATCATTTGCTACAAGATTTACGGGCTGTAAATGAACAAATGGAGCCTATGGGAGCCTTACAACCAAGTTTGCCTAACCCAGCCATGTTGCCAAAGGACTGGCCACTGTTAATTGTGGATCTTAAGGACTGCTTTTTTACTATTGCTCTTCACCCTCGAGACACTCGGAGGTTTGCATTTACCTTACCGGCTTTAAACAGGGAAGAACCAGACAAGAGATTTGAATGGCTTACTCTTCCACAGGGCATGCGCAATAGCAACCCCTTGTGTCAGCTGTATGTTTAAAATGCTTTATAACCTTTGCGACAGGCCTGGGCCAAAACAACCATTTATCATTACATGGACGATATTTTATTTGCGCAGCCGCAACCTTTTACAGGCCAACAAATTCAAGAAATACATAAGGTCCTGGAGCTACATGGTTTAGTTGTAGCTCCTGAAAAAATTCAATTATCTGCACCCTGGAAATATTTGGGATGGACACTTACTGATCAGGTTGTTACCCCCCAGAAATTGGAATTGAATATTAAAATACATACATTGCATGATGCTCAGAAGTTACTTGGTGATCTGCAATGGCTGCGCCCTATTGTGGACATCCCAAATGAGTTGTTAGATGAACTTCGACCTTTACTAAAAGGGACTGACCCAGCACAACCTGTCCACATAACCTCTGAGCAGGTTAAAGCACTTCAGCAGATATTGGACTGTGACACAGGTGTAGTGAATAGGGTTAGGCGCTCGGAAAATCTCGCGATGTCACGGAAAGCAGTAGAATTCCTCTCCCCCTAACTTCTAGTGAAAAGGGATCACCCAAGAATGTAGTCCCCCCTAACACTAGTAACTTTCGACTTCTTACTAACCAATTACAGTAAAGTAAGACCCCCTGACGTAGAGAGAAAACTCCCCCAGTATAAAACCCGACGAGACGGGACAATAAAGGTGTTGAACCGTCCACCATACTGGTGCTAGCGTGTGTTCTTGGCCCAAGTGACCCTGGAGAGTTTGGGTCGCCGTGCCGTTTCCTCAGAACCAGGCCGCCTTGCCTTGCATCAGAAGGCAACAAGTGGTGCCCGAAACCCGGGATCGAACCAGTGCCCGGGGAACGGGGTTTCACCTGGACAGAGGATGGTGGCTGTAGCGGTGGGTCCGACTGCAGCGGAGGGGACGCCCTCGAATCATGGAAGAAGTCCTAAAGGTCGTAAGTGAAGTGTGCACACAATGGGGAATAGATTGTAAGCTTAAAGATACGACTCTCGCATTGTCGAGATTGATTAAGCTGGGGGCTATAGAGAGCCTCGTGGGTATTTTACACCCGGAGGTGTGGGATAATTGTACGAAAACCCTGGCTGAGGATACCATGTGTTCAGGCTCGGGGAAAGCCCTAAAATCGTGGGGCAGAGTCATCCGGGCTCTGCAAAAAGCTCGACAAGAGCAAGAAACCTGGAAAGCTGCCAGAAGCTACTTAATAGCCACTCCGCAGCTAGGGGTGGGGGCAGCGACACAGACCACCCCGGAAAGTGATCAGATTGCAGATGGGGATGTGCGGGGGCTAGGCGCGTCCCACCTCCCCCCTAGCCCGAACCCAAAACACCCAGGAGACCCCCCAACCCCCCCGTGGAGCCCGCCAGATCCCATTCCCCCCCCGGAGCCTCCCGACAAACCCGCGGCTCCTCTACCCGTTCCCCCCCCGCCGATTGCCGACCCAGCACAGGAGGCAGAGCAACGGGAGCAGTGTTTTTGGGGGGGGCTGACGGAGGAGGCGCGGGAAGCGGCGGGACAGTCAGAAACCGCCCGGATCGGTAACATCTCTCGGCCGCCGTATGGGCTCGAAGATGGCGGCCGGCCGCATGGTCAGGGCGGAAGAGAAGAGGGGACAAAGGACGGAAGTGGAGTCAACCCGCTTAACATCGCATGCGCGGGCGAGCGGGGAGGGGGGGCGGTCCCCGCGGTGAGGGGTGAGACCAATCAGAGCGCTCTATTCAAATTAAGCCCGTATAAGGCAAGGACCTCCCCCAGCAGGAGGCGGGGAGACCCCAGGGGGAGGGAACGGTCCGCCCCCCGCAGGAGGGGGCGGGGTCAAAGCCCGAGAAAAAGGCAGAGCAGCCCGGAAGTGCTCGGCCATTCCACTTCCGACTCCGACTCAGACTCGAGCCGGGACGAGTCCGAGAGGGAGTCGGGGAGCTCCAGTTCGGATACAAGCCTTAACAGAGGGAGAGCAGCAGCATATAAGGTCTCTAGTCACAGGGCTCCCGCATGGGTGAAGGGGTCATCAGAGAAAGACCGAACCCCACTCACAGATTGGCGAAAAATAAAGATAGCCTGCGCCGAGTACACCCCTTCAGCCAAGCTAGTGTTCCCTGTCCGTGTGGAGGGGGCAGGCGAAAACCAAAGAAGGACCTATTCTCCAGTGAATCCAAAAGAGGTACAGGCGATTGTTAAAGTGATTGCAGACAAGGGAATTCTGCCATGGTTAACACACTCATAGACGGGGTTTTTGGGGGGGATGACATGCTTCCCTTTGACATCAAGCAGACGTGCAGAATGATTTTTGATGGGGCAGGAATGATTGTTTTTAAACAAGAGTGGGAGGATCAATGCACAAAGGAGCTGGCCCAGATAACGGGACCTGACCATCCACTACACGGCTCCAGTATACAGAGATTGATGGGTAGAGACCCCACTATGATCACCCCCCAGGCCCAGGCTGAGGGATTAAGGGCCCATGAGGTTATGACAACCACCCGGGCTGCCCGAGAGGCCATTCCTTCTGCTTCCAAAGTAGTGGCTAAACCTGCCCCGTGGTCCACCATAAGACAGAGTGAAAGTGAGAGCTTCACTCAGTTTGTGGACAGGCTTCAGGCCGCATTAGATTCCTCCTCATTACCCTCAGAGGCGAAGGGTCCCATGCTGGCAGACTGCCTACGCCAGCAATGCAACTCAGCCACCAAGGACGTTCTAAGATCACTGCCTCGTGGGGCCAACATAGCAGACATGATCAGACACGTCGCAAAGGAGGAACACCTTGCTCCCATCCAAGGAGCAGTCCACACTGCAATAACCAGTGTGATGGCGTGCCTTGAGTGTGGCCAGGCAGGCCACTTGGCAGTAAACTGCCCCCAGCCAAGGCACCTATCAGCAGCTGCTCCACCACGAGAAGGAGAACCTAAGGGACCATGTTGGGCATGCGGGAAAGAGGGACATTTAGCTAAGGAATGCAGATCCAGTCTTCAGGGAAACGGGGGAGGGAGGGGGTGGTCGGGCCGCGTTCAGCCCCCTCCCACCTGGAATGTGCAGTGGCCCAGCTTCAGCAACCCCCAGTGGGGACCCTCATACCCCATGCCCCCATAGGGAGCAGTCAATTTTACATTCCCACCTACAACGCAATGCCAGAACTGCACAACATCACCAGTAATGCTTTCACACCCCCCATCACCACAAGCCACGCCGGTGTCACAGGACCAGCAGGGGACGCCCCAGCGCGGGATCCCCGGGTGGCCCTGGCCATGAGAATAGGGAAGGAGCCCTTGATGGTGTGGGGGACATGCCGCCTTTACGGCAGTCAAGATCCCCACGTCATAGGGTTTCAGTTCTGGGCGGACACGGGATCAGACTGCACAATTATTCCCCAAGCGCATTGGCCCGGACATTGGCAATTCAAAGAAGTCCCTCCAGTGAACGGAGTGGGAGGGCACTCCCGGGCGCGGAAAAGCACCCAGCTGGTGGCTTTAACACTTCACACAAAAAGGGGACCAGGAGTGTCAACATCAGCAGCAGCCCTAATGCTGGAAGAAGCACTCTCCTCACGACAAGGCACCGTGTCAGTCATTCACATCAACAGCCACCTCCAGATTGGCAACGACAAAGCGGACGCCGCAGCGAAAGGCGTCTGGACGTGGCAGGAAGCCCTGAAAAAGGCCCAGATCGAGGAGCAGAGAAAGGCAGAGCTGGAGGTCCAGAGGAAACAGGGGCTGATGAGAGCCCAGCAGGGCATTGTGAAACAATGGAGCAGAATGTAGAGGAGCGGGCATTGAGGGCTGAGGAGCTGTACCAGCAGGGCCAGAGGCAGCTGGAGCGACTGGAGCAGATGGAAAAGGGAGGATCAGAAGGCCTGGGAGCAGAAACAGGAGCAGAGGGCCCACAGGTGGTAATTAGAAACGAGCTAAGCGAATGGGAACGGGGCTGGAGGTTGATGCCCACGGGGAGAGGGTGCGCAGCTGTCAAAGAGGACGGCAAACTAAGTGGTGTCCACTTGGGTCAATTAAACCGGACCTCCATAACGAGCAGAATGAGACTGACGAGAATTGCGAGTTTCTGTTTGCAGGACCTGCTCGTGGGACGTCCTCATGACGCGTGCATTCCCATTCCAGAGGAAGGCGGCAGACTACCAGGCCGCCGGGCAGCGCCCGAGAGACCCACGCGGGTGAGACCCAAGCATCAATGGTGTCTCTGTGTGATTTTGCTGTTGGGGCTTGTTGCCAGAGGGCAAGCCAGCCCAGATCACTACCCCCATCGGCCATTCAGGTGGGTCATGCAACACCTTAGTAGTGACAAGGTGCTCAGAGAAATCACCACACCGAACACCCCATCCTTCATGCCACATCACCCTAGCTGGGCAACAGGCAGAACGTGGACAGTAGTCCTTCAAGGGTCAAAAGAGAGAGTGAACGTGCGAATTATTAGGCTCCAACCGTCGGCATCCCGAGCGGTCGGACCCAACAAAGTGATTAAAAGTGTGCCGAAAGGGAGAAACGCGACCCACCCCAAAGCCTTGCCCACAAGGGTCACTGATATCCCGACCGGCCATGTAGAAGCCTTTCAGGTAGACTGTTTAGCCGAGTCAGATTTACACCCAATCCTTCGTATGCTAGAAGCTACCTTCCTATCCCTGAACGATACTAACCCTAACCTAACTGAATCCTGCTGGCTTTGTTACGATGTCGAACCTCCCTTTTAGGAAGGAGTCGCTCTAAACACTCCCTTCAGTTACTCCGCAGCAGATGCACCCAACCAATGTAGATGGGATACCCCCCGCAAAGGAATCACCCCGAGTCAAGTCACAGGCCAGGGCGGATGCTTTGGCAATGCAACCCTAGCTAGGCGGAAAGGCAACATCTGCACCGAAGTTGTCAGACCCAACGGGAAAAACAATAAGTGGGTAGTCCCATCCGCATCTGGGATGTGGGTTTGCCAGCGATCAGGAGTGAGTCCCTGTGTGTTCCTTGCCAAATTCGATGACTCTAACGACTTTTGTGTCCAAGTCCTGATTGTTCCTAGGGTCCTGTACCACAAAGACGAAGAAGTGTATCACCTTTACGAAGAACCCAGCCGGCTCCACAAAAGAGAAATAGTTACAAGTATAACTATCGCAATGCTGCTCGGCCTAGGAGCAGCTGGAACGGCCACAGGAGTCTCAGCCCTGGCGGCCCAGCACCAAGGACTGTCACAGCTGCAGGCAACAATCGACGAGGACCTGCAGAGGATCGAGAAATCCATCTCCTTCCTAGAGAAGTCAGTCTCCTCACTCTCAGAAGTGGTCTTGCAGAACAGGCGAGGTCTAGACCTCCTGTTCATGCAGCAAGGAGGCCTGTGTGCCGCCTTGAAAGAGGAGTGCTGCTTCTATGCAGACCACATGGGAGTCGTGAGAGACTCCATGGCAGAACTCCGAAACAGACTGGCTCAGAGGCAGAAAGACAGGGAAGCCCAACAGGGTTTGTTCGAGTCCTGGTTCAATCGATCACCATGGCTAACCACTCTGATTTCTACCCTAATAGGTCCATTGGTGATGTTGCTTTTAGCTGTCACCTTCGGACCATGCCTGCTGAACAAGCTAGTCTCATTCATTCAGACCCGCCTAGAACGGGCCAACATCCTGTTCATAGGTCAGAAATTCACTGCTGTGAATTTGACAAGGGAACACTGCCAGTCACAAGATTTTCTTCCCAAGTTTACCAAACCCCTTTCTTTGTCAACAACCCCATGCCTCATCTCAGTACCTATGCATATGACTACTTTGTTCATTTGTAGAAAAGGGGGGGGAGATGTAGTGAATAGGGTTAGGCGCTCGGAAAATCTCGCGATGTCACGGAAAGCAGTAGAATTCCTCTCCCCCTAACTTCTAGTGAAAAGGGATCACCCAAGAATGTAGTCCCCCCTAACACTAGTAACTTTCGACTTCTTACTAACCAATTACAGTAAAGTAAGACCCCCTGACGTAGAGAGAAAACTCCCCCAGTATAAAACCCGACGAGACGGGACAATAAAGGTGTTGAACCGTCCACCATACTGGTGCTAGCGTGTGTTCTTGGCCCAAGTGACCCTGGAGAGTTTGGGTCGCCGTGCCGTTTCCTCAGAACCAGGCCGCCTTGCCTTGCATCAGAAGGCAACACACAGGACAGTGTCCGGAGACGAGATCTTAACCTCCCGATACAGCTGACAGTTTGATGTGGAACTAAATTTTTACTGGGTGCACTTATTCAGCAAGACAGTAAAATGGGGGAGGCGTGGGCCTTAGAATGGTTATCTCCTCCACTTCAACAGCATAAAACCCTTCTTCAAAAAATTGAAATTTTGGCTGACCTGCTAAAGAAGGGTCATGAACGGGCATTAGAGATTACGGGAAAGGAGCCTGATCAGATACGGATACCAATGAAGAAAGATACATTGACCTGGTACCTGATAAACAGTATGGAATTACAAGAGGCCCTGCTGGGAGCTGGAAGCGTGATTGCCACTGATGATATTCCCAATATACCATTGAACTGGGTAGGGCAGTGGGGTTGGATTCAATGCCCAAAAAGATCACAGAAGCCCCTGTTGGATGCTATAACAGCCTACATGGATGCAGGAAGAAAATCAAGAACTGCTGCAGTGACCTGGCAGGAAAAGGGACAATGGCACCATCAAATTCTCCAGGCTTCCGAGTCGGATTCTTTACAAACGATGGAGCTATTGGCTGTTGTATGGGCCATGATGCATTTTTCGGGGCCCCTCAACATAGTGACAGATTCTTTGTATGTTGCAGGAGTGTGTGAGCGGATAGAGGATGCCTCTATAAAAGAGGTTCAAAACAGGAGGTTACATGAGCTGTTTATTCAGTTACAGAGGGCAATTAAGCTGAGAAAACATCCCTTTCCTGTTGTCCATATCAGAAGTCACAAATGGGATATTGGTCTGGGAGAAGGTAATGCATGAGCAGATAAGTTAGTCTCAATTACACAAGTGACTCCAATTCCCAGGCAGACTATGGCCAGAGAGGCACATTCCATGTTTCACCAAAATGCAAAGGGCCTCCATAGGGAATTTCAGATATCTATGGAAGAGGCACGGGCAATAGTCAAAGCCTGTCCCATATGTAGTCATCATAATGGGGGCTGCGGGTTAGGTCTGGGAGTTAACCCAAGAGGGTTGAGTACAAATGAGACCTGGCAAATGGATGTCACACATGTTGCTGAGTTTGGTAGGATGAAGTATGTGCATGTTACTATAGACACCTATAGTCATTTTATATGGGCCACAGCACAGACTGGTGAGAAAGCCGGACAAGTGGAGAGGCATCTCAGCAGCTGCTTTGCTGTAATGGGAGTGTGACTGTGTATTAAGACAGATAACAGGCCTGCCTGCTGCAGAAAAAGAATAAAGCAGTTCATGCAAATGTAGGGGATAGAACATGTGACAGGCATTCCTAATTCCCTGACAGGGCAAGCAATTGTAGAAAGAGCTAATGGTACCTTGAAAAGATATCTAGGAAAATACAAGGATATTAGAGAGCCACAAGAAAGACTGTTAAGGTGTTTATTTGTTTTAAATCACTAGTGTGTTTTTGGGGAAAGCAAGGTTCCTGCTGTAATTCGCCACTATGTACAGGAGAAAGAAAGTGTAAAGCAAGATGTAAGGGTAAAATACAGAGATCCCAAAACAGGACACTGGCAAGGTCCTGCTAAGGTGTTATACTGGGGCCGCTGATATCTTTGTGTTTCTACCCCTACAGGATCCTTATGGGTACCTGCTAAATGGACCCGAACAGCTGTGTTAGATGGAACCACCAGAACTCCATCAACTGAGCGCAGAAGACCATCAGCGAGTAGAGACGAAGCTGTTGATCATCCTTCGACCAATACTTCTTAAGCTGAAAGGACAGTGTAGTTTGGCTATCGACCGAGCGATTGATCAGTGTAAATCTTTAGATTATATACTAAGCCTGCTTCAAGCGCTTTCTATGTTTGAATTTAGAGGGCTTAGGAACCTAGCTAGTATTGAGTGTCATAATAGACAGTGTGCTGCATGGGTATTGTTTTTTTGCGGGGGTTGTCAGCAAACTAAGTGGCTACATCAGACTCAATTACCTGACTTGTGGTGCAGGAACTGTGGATTTTATTGGCAGTTGGGTTCCTGGCAAGCAGAACTCCAGGCCTTTACAGGATTACCTGGCTTCCAAGGGTTACAGTTGTATGAATCACCACAACAGAAAATTATTGCATGGTTTAGGTGGGAAACCCAGCATTTAGTTAAACGTGCTTTGGGACAGTCCAAGTCACATATTTTACAGACTAAGTGTGGTAGGGGTATTCCTCTTTCACAGACAAGTATAATAGGTCCAATTTCTGCAGATCAAGATCCCAACCAAGCGTGGGACAATTGTCTGAGAGACCTAAAGAGGTTAAATCTGGGCAGATCAAGGAGAAAGAAGGGGAAAAGAAAGAAGAGACATTCTTAAGGATTTGTGGGAAACATGTTTATCTCCCAAATGTCTGGGTGGTTCAAAGCAGCGTCCGGGGAGACCAGGGTGATGTGGCAAATTTATGCTGTTACCTTGCTAATCCTCACCCTCTTAGCAGACAGTGCAGATGCTGCCGGAAAAGTGAAAACTCATCATGCGTGTGCCCCACCTCAGCCTAAGACTAACATTTGGGTCGCCCTGGCAGACTTAACTAACCAGGAGGCTATTTGCCTGTCATTATCTTCACCTGGTAATCCATTTACAACTTGCTTGGTTGGGCTGCCAGCAGATCCCTGGCCATGTCCCTCAAGTGTACCCACCTGCAAAACCGACAATCCCAAGACAAGTGTAGATAATTGGGACCAATGGGTTTCTCACTTCCCCACAGCACCACAGGAACCCCAAGAATTGGAGCTGTTAGGTTCAGTGATGACAGATGCATGTATTAATTTTAACCATAAAAGCCAGCTTTCAGCAAAAAACCATTCCACTATTGTAACTTCCACCATGGCTGTGTATCGTAATGCAACAGCTTGGTGCAATTATACCCCAAGGAAAGTGTCAATCTCATCAAATGACCCTATTCAATTGCCAGCAGGTTACTTCTTAATCTGTGGGGACCGTGCTTGGCCTGGTGTCCCATCGATGCTGCGTGGGTGGCCATATACAGTTGGACGGCTGTCTCTGCTTACACCCAATACGTCCATGATATTAAACATGAGCTGCCGCCGTTGTCAACATAAGAGAATGATCCATGCATTTACTGCTGACTGTAGGGACGATGTAAAATTTTGGTCCCCAGGGGCCATAATTGCAGCATCCTTTCTGGCTCCAGGGGTGGCAGCTGCAGGTGCCCATGGTGCCCTAAATAAGTTGGGATGCTGGCTTGCAAAGCAAACCAATGTCACCTCTTTGGCACTTTCTAGCCTTTTGCTTGATGTTGATTCTATTTGTCATGCAACGCTTCAAAATAGAGCTGCGACTGACTTTCTTTCACTTGCACAAGGCCATGGCTGTGAAGAATTTGAGGGCGTGTGTTGCATGAATCTTTCTGACCATTCGCAGTCCATCCATGCCCAGCTCGCTGAATTGCGAAGGTTAACTGGAAACTTACAGATAGAATCAGGTTTTGGTATTGATGGATGGCTCTCATCGTTCGGCCTGGGATCATGGTTACGTTCTGTTGTTAAAGTTAGCATTATAGTGGGCATTATAGCTCTGTTAGTAGTGTTAATTTTGCTGTGTTTTTGCATGTGGTTACAGAACATGGTGCAAAGGATGATATCTGCTGCATTTAATCAGATTTTGCTTGTCCAACAGAAAAACGGGGGAAGTGTGGAGAGCTTTGTGGACAGTTGGTTAGCTGAGAAAGGTCACGTCGACATAATGCCGCTGGTTAAGCTTGAAGGGGACAAGCACAGAAGCCAGTAGTCAGTGTCCAATGACAAGCAAGGACATTGTGCCCCTGGTGCAACAGTAGGACAGGGGAGAGCATCTTTGGCAGAAATACGAAGAAAAGTTTCAATAAAATATCCACAAGAATGCAGAAGTAGGCGTAGTTGGCTGATAAGTAACTAACCAATAGTGAGCTTGCCTTTGCAATATGTATGAGATTCATTAACACTGACATAAAGATGTGTGCCTATCAATAAAGATTTGAGATTTGCTGATCACTCATATTGCGTGCCACATTCTCCCCACCGGTCCCAACAGGAGTGGCAAATCAAATGAAAAAATCCACCAGGAGAACGAAAATACAGAACTTGGCTGGCTTCATTGCTTCCTCGGAGCAGCAGAAAATGGAGACGCCCAGAGGTATTTTGCACTGCTGCTGATCCTACTTGGAGCCCAGCTCTCTGCAGAGTCGCAGCGGGGACCTGAGCCCAGCCCAGGGAGCTCCCAGAGTGTCCTGGAGATTCTCTCTGTATTTGGTCAGGCTTGCATTCCCCAGCAAGTCCCCAACAAAACCTCCTGTTTTCTTGGGTTAGAATGGGCACAATTAAAAACTCAGCAATGGCACAAGTGCCCAGCCCACAAGGAAAAGAAAGAACAAGTTGTCAAGTGATGCAAACATTTGTCTTGCTTTGCTGCAGAAGTTGTGCTGCACTCATGGTGTGGAAAGCCAAGAAAAGCTGAAGTTGGGGGCACATCTTGTGACAGAAGCTGCTCCTCATTCTCCAGGAAAGGTTCTTAAAAAGAGCAGACAGGACTGTGGAGAAGATTCTTGGGGAAGTGAAACAGCTTTCCAGAAGTGAAATGAAAATGGAAAGGAACAATCTGAGATGTTTTCCTCTATTTATTTCTGTGCTCCCCTTTTCCATGTTGCACTGCTTCTCCATGCCATGAATTCCAAATGCATCTCACCTCTAAGATCAGTGACTTAGCGAATTTTAGCCACTGTAAAATACCATGAGCTACGCTCAGTTTGCCTTACCGTGGTTTTGTTGGAAAGCAATGCTGGAGCCATCAGTGCAGCGCTTGGGTCGGGCACGAATCCTGCAGGCAGGGAATGTGCCCTGCCGGTGTCTGAGCCTCAGCAGGGACAATGCACAGCAGTGAGTGAGGGATTTCCTGTGCCCCGTGCAGGAGTCAGGTCTCTGGATCTGGGCTCAACACGGCGAAGTTCCCGTGTTTGGATAGACTCAGGGGCTGCCCCGAGGGCAGCGAACAGGAGAGTTCCTGGCTGGGAGAGGCCCCAGCAGAGGAAGGGATCTTGTCCCGTCACGAGGCCCTTTAAGGGTCTTCAGGTCCCTTTGAAGTGAAGGTTTTCTCTTTTGAGGGTTTTTTTGGGGGGGATCCCACCACTCCAAGTGTGTTTTTTACTTCCCATTTTAGGGTGTTTGTGGGGCTGCAGCCACACAAGCCCCTTTCAAGGGGGGATCATGATGGCTTTAAGCGACATTTTTATGGGGCCCCCACTCCAAGCCCCTGTAGGGGATGTTTTGCCTCCCAGGGTGATTTTTGGGGTTCTCTCTACCATCGCTGCTTTAAGGGCCCCCACTATGGTCGGGTCCCACTATCAGTCGCCTTAAAAGGGCAACACCACTCCCATTGATTCCAGACACTGGAGCCCGGGAGGGGGAGTTGGAGATCCTGGGAATACTGGGGGTCCCAGGGGGGGTTGGGGGTCCTGGGAGAGTTTGGGGGTACCTGGGTGATGGTGATGGTGACTCTGTGCTGGGTATAAACTGTTGTGAGTGGTTCCTGGCGGGGGTTTTGTTTATACCAGGGATTTTGGGGGGTCATGGTGGATTTTTGGGGGCTCCCAAGGGGGGTTTTCTGGGCTCCCAACACAGGGGATTAGGCGATGCCAGGGGGAACCCAAGGCTGTTTTGGGATACCTGCCAGTGACAGAGATGGGGATCCAATGCCAGGTATGAACCTTCTCAGGGGAACCTGGAGGGGTGTTGGGACATCCTGTGTGAATTTTGATGTCCTGGGAGGGTTTGGGGTGGTCAGTATGGGGTTTTGCAGTCTTGGAGAGCTTTTGGAGAGCCAAGGGATGGTTTTGGGGTCCCAGGGAGGTTGGTTTGTTCCACGGGGTTTGGGGTTCCCTGGAGGTTTTAGGGGGTTTGGGGGTACCTTGGCAATGCCGGTGACAGAGCTGGGACTCCGTACTGGGAATGAGCCCCCTCACTGAGCACAGGCAGCGTCAGCGTATTCAGGGGGATCCTGGGGGCCCAGGGGGTCACCCCAACCCCCAGGGGACTCCAAATGCTGAGGGACCCCCGAACTCCCCTCAGCGCCCAAGCAGGGGGGCACCAGCAGTCAGCCCCACCCCCCACCATCAGAGGGGGGCCATGGAAGAAATCTGGGGGGGCACGGACAGATCGGGGGGGACCCCCAAAGTCCTGGGAATGGGGGAAGACAGGGGAACTCCCAGGAATCCCATGTGCGGCTTATGGGGGACCCAGGAGGAGTTTGGGGGGGCTGGGTGGGCCATGGGGGACCCCCAGGAGTCTTGGGAGGGGGGAAAAACAGGGTGACCCCCAGGATGGGTTTGTGGGGAACCGGATTGGAGCCTCCAGACGCCGATTCCGAGGAGGAGAACAACGCCGATGGCAGCGCGGACAGACACAGGGAGCACCAGGGTGAGATTCCCGCTGGATTCCGGCTCTGGGAAACACGGCATGGTGAGGCGGGGAGGGGAACCCCCATCCCGCTGCTCCACATTCCCAAAGGGAGGAATAGGGGTCCAGGGGGTCTCTGGGTGAAGGAAAAGGGGGCTCTGGGGTCTGGGAGAGGCGGGATGGCCGGGAAGAGGGTGCGGGGGTTGTTGGAGCCGCATAAGGCGGGGCAGGGTGGAACCCATGCCCGGGAATGGGGGTGCGGGGAGATGGCAGTGCCAAGGAATGGGGGTTCAGGGGCGCCCCGGTGCTCCGGAACGGGCGATCACAGAGTCCCGGTGCCGGGGGTCCCCCTCAGCTCTCGCCGCCCCCCGGGCCCCAGGAGCGCCCCCAGCCCCAGCGCTGGAGCCCTCGCGCTGCTCTTCTGCGGCCCCGCCCCCTGAGCCGCCTCCGGCCCCGCCATTGGCGCCGCTCTTTGATGTCCGCCAATGGTGCCCCGAGTCTGCAGTGACGTCACCGGTCGCCGGGCAAAGGGAGGCCTGGGAGTGAGGTGCCCCGGGCTGGCCGGGAATGGGGTCCGGGGGTCCCCGGGCTCATGGAAACGGGGGATCCAGGGGCTGCAACAGGAGGATACCCGGGAAAGGGGGTGCAGGGGGTGTCGGGGCAGGATAAGGGGGTGCAGGGGGTCCTGCAGCTGGGGAAGGAGATGCGGGGGGTCCCAGTGCCCAGGAATGGGTATTCAAGGGGGTCCCCGGGGGGCTTCCCAAAGCCCCTCCCAGGGGGCAGCAGGAGCTGGCTCAGGAGCTCTGGGCAGAGAAAAGGGGGTGACCCCGGCTTGGTGGGGACATGGGGGACTCACACGCTCCCGGGGGGACACGACCCCCGGGGACCCCCCCCTCACCTTGTCCCGCAGGGGAGGCCGAGCCCCAACCTGGGCAGACGAAGCCCCTGAGCCCCGGCAGCATCTTGGGGGGGGCGTGCGGGGCCGGGAGGGGCAGGATCCGGGAAAGGGCGGCGGCTGCCGGGGGCCGCGGGTGCCTGGGAACCGCGAACGCGGCGGCGGCGTCTGTGCCAGCGGCGCGGCCTCAGCTGCCTGAGAACGGGGCCCTGGCTGGGTGTGCACAGCCTGGGCTCCTGCAGGCGGCTGCACTGAGCCATTCGCAAAGGGAATTGTTCGCGGAGCATTGGTCTCCTGAAAGAATTCCTACACCCGCAGAGTATTAGCCTCTGCAAAAGGTTCCTGAATTTCCTTTGAAGGTAGAGATTGACTCAAGTCGAACGTTTTGGTTTTGTCTCATCTGCACTCTGAGAGAGAATGCCAAAGGGAAATACAGGATGGGATAATGCCCGTCTTCTGGTGCAGCAGTTCAGTGGTATGCACTGTCACAGACATGTTTTATGAAAAATCCTGTCCTTGGGATTTTTTCTCCTGAGAAGCTGAGAGGCCTCAGGAACAAAATGTAAACAATGGTTATCTGCTGCTGTGGAATGCAACAGGTGCATCTGTGATTGGTCTCATGTGGTTGTTTCTAATTAATGGCCAATCACAGTCAGCTGGCTCAGACTCTCTGTCCAAGGCAGAAGCTTTTGTTATCATTCCATTCCTTTTCCATTCTTAGCTAGCCTTCTGATGAAATCCTTTCTTCTACTCTTTTAGTATAGTTTTAATATAATATATATCATAAAATAATTAATCAAGAGTCAGATCCTTATCTCTTCCCTCATCCTAAGACCCCTGTGAACACCACCACAATGCCCAGCTGAGTGAATGAACAATATATGCTCTACTGATTGTGCTTTTTCTTTTTTTTGCACTGAAGAAATGCAACATTTTCTAAATGTACTGCTATATACATTTTTTTTCCCTATAGTGATTGCTTAAACTGCTTAAAGGTGAACAAGTTCTGTTCAAGTTTCAATGGGTTGTTATCATCTGGTTATTAAAATTTCTGAATTGCTGCAGCAGCCTGGCTGCCCTCAGCTGACATTCTGGCCAGAAGCCTTGTGAGCACATCAGAGAACCCACACAACAGGAATTCCATCCTTAGGAATGGGAAAGCATTTCCCTATGTCAGGTTGCACAAAGCTCCTGGACAATTCCTGGGATGGCACATCCACTTCTCTGGAGAAACAGTTGCATTTTTATTCTACTCTCATCACTGTAAAATATTTCCTCCTTCTAACAAATGTAAATCCCACCTCATTCACTTTAGACATATTGACCCTTGTTCTGCCACTGCAAGATTTGGGAGAAAATACCTTTGACCACTGTTTTTCCATTTTCACAAACCTTGGAGAGGACCCAAACATTTCCCAAGATGGGGTTTGGAGGCCTCATCACATAACCAGCAGGTGGAGGCTGCAGGCTCTGGGCTCAGTGGGGTGGAGACTGAGGACAGAACAGGAATAGTCTGGGAGGGATGGAAGGGAGGTTTCAGAGAGGCTGGAGCTTTTTGTCCTGGAGGATATAAACATGAGAAGGAAATAATGGCAGCAAGGGCAGCTGGGGAGGCCCAGCCTGGGCAGCAGCAGAAAGGAATTTCCCTGGCAGGGCAGGGCTGTGGTGCAGCAAATCCCCAGCAGGAGCCTGGAGCAGCCCAAGGCTTTGTGTGGGCAGGCAGGGGCAGGCAGGAGGCAGAGCTGTCAGCAAAAGAAGGGCCCAGCCAGGTGGGGCAGCCGGGGGATGCCGACAGCCTGCAGGGACAGATGCGCAGGGCAGGGACACCGTGGGACAGCCTGGGCTGCACAGGGCACAGGGGTGGGCAGCAGCTGCAAGACAGCCCTGACAGAGCCACCTTGGGCAGCACTTTGGCCATGGCTGCTGGCCCTGGGCCTGAGGCCACGAGGGGACAAGTGACCCTTGCAGGCCTGGGGCCTCATTGCCTCCTTGTCCCTGCTCAGCAGCCTGGCAGGGGCCGCCCCATGCTCCTGCCCTTGGCATTGCACATCCCCACATGCCAGTGCCCATCCTGGGAAGAGCCCTGAGCAAGGAGGGAGGGACAGGATCTGCCTGGCCAGGGTCTGGGGCTCAGGCCTTGGCCCTTGGCATTCCTGAAACACATCCAGGTGTGCTCAGCATCAGAGACACCTTTGCCTTGCTTGTCCCCAGCTGTCATCACTGCCTCCAGTGTTCTGCTCTACCTGGAACCTGGGGACACTTTCTCAGTCTTGTCCCTCACAGGGATCTCTTTAAAGTAAAAGAAACTTCAGTATTTCAATCTCACTTTGAGCTCTTAAGAAGTTCTTTGAGCCCTCTCTGATGGACTGAGTCTGATGCAAAGAGCACCAACGCCCCAGAGGCTCATTAAAGTCCTTGTGCTGTGTCTGTGCTGCTGAGCTGGGCTGGGCTCCTGGCCCAGAGGCAGCTCCTGGCAAGGGCAGCGCTGCAGAGAGACAGCTCTGGTCAGGAGCAGCTCCTGTGCACAGCCCAGCAGGGCTGGGGCACTGCCAGGGCCCCTCAGGGACACCAGCAGGGCACAGACAGAGCTCACAGGGGCTCAGCACTGGCAGGGGCTGTGGGATGTCCCAGAGGGGTCTGGGTCACAGCAGCTCCTCTGGATCTGTGTCATAGAGGCACAGAGCAGCTGGGATATCAGCAAGGGGCTGTGTGACAGCACAGAGTGGGCTGTGTGAGGCCACAGATTGGGCTCTGACATCACAGAGTTTGTTGTGTGAGGTCATTGAACAGCTACAGCATCATGGAGGGGACTGTGTGACATCACAGAGCAGGCTGTGACATCATGGCATGGCTGTGTGACATCACAGAGCAGGCTGTGAGGTCAAAGTGTGTGCAGGGACATTAAAGAGTGTCAGTGTGACATCACAGAGAGAGTTCTGTGATATTAGTGAGGGGTTATGACATCACAGAGGTGGCTGGGACATCACAGAGTAGGGTATTAGGCCATACTGCAGACTCTACCATCATGGAGGGTGGCTCTGTGACATCAGAGAGTGACATCACTGGGTGTCTGCGTGACATCACAGAACAAGCTGTGACATCCCAGGACAGTGACAACATTGGGTTCCTTTGTGATATCACAGAGCTTTCTGTGACATCACAGCACAGCTGTATGACATCACAGAGGGATATGCCAGCATTGGCTCTGTGACACAGGATGGCTTTGTGACATTCCACCGTGGGCTGTGACATCACAGGGGCAGTGTGACATCACAGGGGCAGTGTGACATCACAGGAGGCTGTGTGACATCACAGGGGCTGTGTGACATCACGGGGGCTGTGTGACATCACGGGGCAGTGTGACATCACACGTGGCTGTGTGACATCACACGTGGCTGTGTGACATCACAGGGGCTGTGTGACATCATATGTGGCTGTGTGACATCAGAGGGGCTGTGTGACATCACAGGGGCAGTGCGACGTCACAGGGTCTGTGTGAGGTCACTGGGGAGGTCACTCTGCCCCGGCCCCCCTCACAGTTCCCCCCAGAGCAGTCCAACCCTGCTCGTGCACAGCGGGGTCCCCTGTCCCCCCGGGTCCCCCCGCCCCCGGTGCCGCAGCCTCCCCCAGAGGATTTTCCAGGAGATCGACCCCAGAGCCTGACACAGGGACGGGGGGCCGGGGCCCTGGGGGTGGCACAGGGGGACAGGGACCCCCTGGCAGCGTCCCCGTGTCCCCCAGGGCCAGAGCCTGGGCCAGGGCTCCTTCACCCCGCTATGAATGAGGCCTTGAGACGCTGAAAAATCCCCAGCAAGGGATCAGCAAAAACCAGGTTGAATATTAAGGGACAGCAGCACAAAGTTCCTTGGCAAGAGTCACTCTGCTCCTGACTGGACACTTCAGGGACACCAGGGAAACAAAGCAACAACAAAGCCAAACAGAATCCAGGCAATAAAACCAGAAATTAACCTAGAACTGTCCCTGTGTGTGTGTGACACAAGGAGAGCAAGGGCAAGAATCAAAGGAATACGGCCTAAAAGCTTAACAGAGCTCAAACTTAACAGGACTTAACTGATACCTTAACCTTAACTGATACTTTCAACTTGACAATTTAGCAAAAGAGCAGAGCGTAACAGCATTTAACCTAAATAAAACCTATGACTTTGCAATTTAAGAGAGGAATAACACTTTACAATACTTAACTTATATTAAAGGTAACAACTCAGCAACTAAGAACAACTCTTAGCAGCATTTATCTTCACGTAGACCGTGTGATTTAACTTACCTAAAAGCCTGACTGACTCAGCTATCCAAGGCACTCCAACCCCTCAGAGAGCAGCATTTCTGCCACATTTCCCCAGCACAGGCACTCCTGTGTGCACACAGACACCAAGAGTCAGTGCAAGGCACCTGTGAGCAATTCCCCTGAGGGCAGGAAATGCTCCCTGTGGATCCTTTGGCATCTCCCCAGTGGGTGAAGGGTTGAGCCTGGAGGAGTGGGAGGATCAGCCCAGGCTCCGTCGTCGTTCAGGATCTCCGAGTGCAGCAAACGGGAGAGTTCCCGGCTGGGAAATGCCCCACTCAGTGGGAATTGCTGGCCCAGGAGAGCTCCAAGGGCTCCTTTTGGAGCGCTTTGTGCAGGGCCCCAAGAGAGGGGCTTCAGTCCCAGCAATGTTTCATCCTGGCCGCGCTTGGCACCAACAGCTTTCTTTGGCAGTGTGAGAACAGGGATGTTGTGCCGCTGAGGGAACAAAAACAGTTCCCCGGGCTGCTCCTACAGAACCCAGGAGCTGGTTGGGCAGCAGCAGTGCCTGGAGCAGACAGTGTTTGTGATGAGCTGCAGAGGACCGTGGAGACCATTGTGACACTTTGGGGTGTCATGGAACCAAGGGACCATTGTGACACTGTGAGACCCCATGGAGCCAAAGGTCCATTGTGACATTGCAAGGCCTCATGGAACCATGGACAGACTGTTAAGATACATCACAGCCTCATGGAACCAAGGGGCCATTGTGACACTGAGGGGCACCATTGAATCATGGAGACCATTGTGATACTATGAGGCCCCATGGAACAAGCAAAGCATTGTGACACTGTGAGGCCTCATGGAACCAGTGAGACCATTGTCACCCTGGAGGTCCTGAGAGAACCAATAGGACCATTGTAATACTGTGGGGCCTTGTGAAACCAAGAGGCCTTTGTGACACTGCAGGGCTGCATGGAACCAAAGGTCCATTGTGACACAGAGGGGCTTCCTGTCATCAATGGTCCATTGTGACACTGTGGAGCCAAAGGAGATCATTGTGACACTGCAAACCTCCAGAGTCCAAAGGTCCATTGTGACATGGCAGGCCTCATGTAACAGAGGAGCTGCATGACATTGTGGGGCCTGGGGCACAACAGAGACCATTGTGACACTGCAAGGCCTCATGGAACCAAGGTGTCATTGTGACACTATAGGGCACCATAAAACTAAGGGAACGTGGAACAGGTCTGGCTGGTTTGGCCTCCTGGGCGCCCTTACGGGTCCAGCTGACCATGGCATGTTGAGGGTCTCTTCACATCTGTGGCTGAAACACTGGGCTCTGTGATTTCCCTGCTATGGAAAAGATCTGTCCTTCTCCTCCAGGCACCCATGGCCAGAATTGGGATTTCACCTCCAACATTGCCTATTGTGAGAGACTGGAGGAGACTGTTGGCTCAAAACATTTCATGTGTGGGGGATGAAAAGGCAGGTCCAGCCTTGCCCTGCCCTGTAGCCCCAATTCCCCCAGAGCCTCTATCCCAGCCCAGCAGTGGCAGCCAGTTGCTGGCACAGCACAGGCAATGCTCCACAGCCACCTCTGCAGCCCCCAGCCCAGCTCCTGAGGGACCCAATGAGCCCAAGTCCCACCTGGGGGAAGGGCGCAGGGAGACCAAGGGGTACTGAAGGCTGACCACAAGGCAAGCACACATCCTGACCCTACCTCCTCTTGGAATTTCCATCTGAATACTGCTGGAATCCAGGAGTTGGTAGCTGTGTGTGCTTCTCTGTATCTTTTTTGTCTTTCTTGCTTTCTATGTCTTTTTCTTCAGTTTCTGTGCTCCTGCAAATTTTGATTAACTTAAAATTGAACAGACTTAGAGTTTGTGAGGTTGAATGGGCCAAGTCAACACTTTTAGAAGTGTTTTTTGTTGACTGAATGTCTTTCATTGTTTGACATGAGAAGAATTTTAAAAAGTAATACAAAACTTTTTGTGTAACTGACAATCTGTTAAACCACTAAGACACTGAACACGCCTCTGTGAAACACAAATGTTAAAGATGAAAAAGCCCTGGAACCTCCTCTTTCTTTTCCAGTCAACAAAGAAGCAGCGAGCCTCAGGCTCCATTTCAACCAAACCAAACCAAACCAAACCAAACCAAACCAAGCAACCCTGCCATGGGCTAAGCCCCTTCCCTCCTCCCCAGGCTGCCCCCCTCCCCATCAGCCCCACTCTAACCAAACCAAACCCCAACAACTACCAAACAGGAAAACAAAAGAGGCCGCAAAACCCCAACCAGAACAAAGCCAGGCACAGCTATTAAAATCTTACCACCAAGTCCCCTCCCCCCAAAACAACTAAAACACAAACCCCTACAACCTACAACCTGTAAAAAATAACCCTACAACTAAAATTAAAAACAAAAATCCCCCAAAACTATCAATAAAACCAATTCTAACACAACCCAACCACAATTTCCACCAGAAGTTACTGGCAGGTCAGGTGTTAACCCTTTCTATACTTCAATCCTCTCTCAAGTAAAAGGAAAACAAAATACAAGCATTTCAAAAAGCAACATAAAATCATGAAATTCAATAAAGGAGAAATGAACTCCCCCCCAAAAAAACGAAGAAAAAATACCTTAATCTTAAAACTAAAATCCTCTTATAAACTATAAAGAAAAAACTCTTTTTCATTATAACACATAAAACTATTAAGATATAAAAAATTGAAATTAATATAATACCAAAACCTCCATACTGAAATAAACAAATGTTAAAATAACTGTAATTTTATCGAAAGTTCATACAGAAATAAAATGTAATCCAGTACCGCCAAGAGAAGATCTCTATTCCCAGAGATTAAAAAAAATTAAAATTATATTAAAAAGATTTTTACCTTTAAAGAATTAATCTTTAAAACAATACCCCATAAGTCAACATGGCCCATCACCAAGCTGTAAAAAAGCTTCTGGCAATAAAAACAACTTCACAATGTTTTGTTTGCCCAATTATCCCATCATAAAAAACCCAAAAATATTAACAGTAGTAGCAATTTTAATTGAATAGTTAAAATAAAAAAAAATATAAAATTGGATACAATATAATTTGATTAAAATAAGAGGTAATTTGGTTCCAATATTAGCGCCTAAGAAAAGATAACCGCGGAGTACGGAGGGCAGGGTTTTGGGACCCTTGCCACATCACATACAAGCTTGCCAAGTGAAAATCACCCCTTATATGCCATGTGTCAATGCCATCTCCTCCCATTTTCGGTTCGTCATATCTCTATCTCCGCCTTCATTACCACCTTTACCATGCATGTGCCACCACTTGGTTTGGTGGTCGCACAAGTCTTTGGGGGTCATCACTGATGAAGGCCCTGCAGTCTTCTTCGTTGTCCTTTAATTCACCTTTGGGTTACACATGTGCACCAAGCCAGTACAATGTAAGCCAAGATTAACATATCACTGCATCTACATATCAAGGCGATAAATCCCTTATAATTAGCATTTTCTTGAGACCCAACCAGATTTTGCTTCCTTTGTCCTCATTTTTAGCAATTGTATCTTCAGCTTCTTTCCTCCTATCCTTGTGAACATCTGCCGGAAGGGGGGGTGGTGGGCCCCTCCTCTCCCCCTCTTCTTTGGCATTACTACTTTTAACTGTTTTATTATTCCCAGATATTAATTACTGTATCAATATTGATTACTGTTTCAATTTTTATCAGCACGAATCATACCTATTTATCACAACAATAACAAAGTCCCCCAGACCCCAGTTATCCATGACAAAATTAATAACCACAAAACCGCTATTTTTTCCTCTTGTTAAAGAATCTCCATAACCTTAAAGAGAAAAACTTCTCTCCCAAAGTAAACTAAAACAAGACTATTTTAAAAATAGTAAATAACTAGAAATTTTAGATTTCATTTCTTTACATTGCCAGTAAAAATAACATTGTAAAAAACAGGTGTTCTAAAGAGTTTATTTTAATTCTTACTACCTTTTTCCTTTTAGTTACTTTTAATAAAATTTTCTTTCTACCCTTTAAATATTTTAAGCCTACTGTACCTTTCTCGCACTCCTATCTCACAACAAAATAAATACATAAATAATTAATTGACAATAAAACCCACCACACTCATCAATACGGTAATTAAGAAATCTCAAGATTAGAAAAATCTTGAATTAACAAACCAAAACCACTACAGTGTCATAATAAACCTTTTGCCTAAGTTTCTCTGATTTTCTAAAGTTCCCAGTAAAGGCTGTTTTGTTGTTTTGAGCTCCTGAGAATCTCTTGCTGGTATTTCTCCAGTGAGTCAAACTCAGAGTACACAAAAAATTGTAACTCCTTTTAAATGTCTCCTTGGGAGAGTTGTTTGGGGGATGGGAGTCAGGGCTTGTCTGTCCTGCTTGGCACAGCCCAGGCAGGGCTTTCCCAGCCACATTCCACACTCCATTTCCCAGCTGGAGCTGCTGGTGCCTCTGAGTTGTGCTGCCCCAGCCCCAGGGACGCTCTCCTTGTCTGCCCATTCCCCCATGGTCTCTGGGCAGGGATGGCCTCAGTGGGGGCTGCTGACATCCTCAGCAACTTGGAGGCTGCTGCTGAATTTTCCTGCTCCAGAGGCTTGTTCAGCCTTCAGCTCTTCAGTGCCGGAATTCAGTGTCCCAGGGCTCATTAACACTCAGAACATCTTACAAGTCAAGCCTATGGGAATAATTTTATTTCAGTTTCCAAATAATTTGTAGTTACGTAGATCTCAGTAGTTTATTTAAAGTGAACACATGATATTTAAAAAGACAGTAAGAAAAGATTTCTTAGGTCCTGTTTAGTTTTTTTTTCCTGTTAATTTATTGATATATGCAGTCTCCAACTGACATTGCATCCAAGTACCTCCTCATGCAGTTGGAATAGATATGAAAATCAAGTCCCTTAATGGCTGACAATCACTCCGACTCTGTCCCTACCCCACCCCACCATTTCCCCCATTCAAGGCCTGGCACTCAGAACAGCCTTTTGCAAATCTGAGCTCCCTCCAGCCCAGGCTGCACCTGCAGCTTTCAGCTCCTTGGCTTCAACTCCCACCTGCTTTCCGTGGAGAAGGAGCTGGCTGAGACACAGAGGGATGTTCATTTCTTGTCAGCCAACAAAGCCAAGGGAAGGCACAGCTCCATCAAATGCAAAAGTCATTCTTCTCGCTGGCCTTCCCCTGCCCCTGATCCCCACAGCCTGTCCTGTTTCCTTCATCCCTGCATTGCCAGAGACTTTCTGGGATAAGGGACCTCTGCTCTGGATGTGGAGGGAGGTCCAAGTGCCACCACTGGAGTGGGAACCACAACTCATCAGTTTTGTGTCCTTTGGGGGTCAGGAACTGGTGGGACTCAGAGGCACAGAAACTTTCTCTTCATGGCCAACAGACCACAGTGGAACAGGACACAATTTAATGACAATCACACTCTTCCCTGAGCTATGTGCTATGTTCCAGCAGCATCTGGTGAGTCCACCATCCACAAGTGATTTCCATACTAAAATTAATTTCAGAAAAACATGGTTCTATGATAGATATAAAAACAATTAAGTTCTTGCATCAGGATGCTCGCCCTGGAGTGGGGGAAAAACAGTTCCAACAATTCCTGATTTGCAAAGCTGTCAGTGGTAGATGGAGAAGGGAGGTCAGGCTGCTTTTGGTCTTGAGGAAATGCTGAAAGCAGCCTGACTCATTTCATCACCTCATGCCCTGGTTTATCTCTCCTCTTTCCCCTTCCATCCATTGGCTTTTGTCTCCCCCCAGCCCCCAGAGAAGAGCCTGGCTCTGTGTTCTCCATCCCCTCCTCGCTGGCACTGCCAGGCTGGCATGAGGAGCCCCTCAGCCTTCCCTGCTCCGGGCTGGACCAGCCCAGCTCCCTCAGCCTCTGCTCACAGCCCATGGGCTTCAGCCCCACCTTGGAGGCCCTTCCCAGACCCTGCTCCAGCTGCCAGACATCTTTCCTGCCTGGGGACCCCAATTCAGGCCTCAGTGACCTGGATAATCCCCATACTTGATGTCCTGGTCACACAGCCCTGGCCCCTTGTCCCCTGTCAGGCTCTGGGGTGGATCCTGTGGAACATCCTTTGGTGGAGGCTGTGGCTCTAGGTGGGCCGGGGGGATCCCTGGGGGACAGGGACTCTGCTGGGCATGAACAGCATTGGACTTGGGAGAAACTGTGAGGGGGAGCTGGGGCGGAGTGACCAACACAGTGACCTGACAGAGCCCTGCTGGGATGTCACGCAGCCCCTCTGGGATGTCACAGCCTGCTCTCTGATGTCATAGTCTGCTCTATGATGTCAGAAGTCTGCCCTGCAATGTCACAGCCAGCTCTGTGATTTCACAGAGGCACTCTATGATGTCACAGCCCACTCTGTGACCTCATGTTACCAGATGATAAATTGTCTACACCAGCTGAGCTGACACCTGGAGCTTGTTCTCCAAAACCCCAGGTCTATGGATGCCACACAATGACCATTGTGTGAGAAGGGAACTGGAAGTTCACCAGCCTCAGTGTCCTGCCAGCTCAGCCTGGCCCACTGGAACATTGGAATCCAGGAGCACCAGGGACCACCAGAGAGACCCCCCAGGACAGAAGAATGCATGAGTAAAGTGGATGGGAACTATGTTAATGATTTTGGGGAAATGATTATCATATGTATTTTTAGTCCAGGACAATCAATGAATGTGTATGCAAAATACAGAATATAAACAGAAACTTTCCTGTGCTCAGCATGCATGGCTTTGGGAGGAGCTGTCCCCTGTGCATCCAGCTGAATTAAGAATGCTGCTTCTTAATGCTACATTGGGGTTAAGGACTTTTCTGTTTTACAGAATTTTTGGTAACACTCCCACTGCCAAGGAAAGCTCTGTCTGCTGCTGTTCACAAACAGAGAAGGGCTGGTGGCAGATATGGGGCTTGGAGGCTGCCTGAGGCACAGTGACCATGAAATAATCAAGTTTTCAATGTACTGGGAAAGAAGGAGGGGCAGCAACAAAACTTCTGCACTGGAATTAGGAAGGGCAGACTTTGGCCTATTTAGGATGCAGATTTGGGAGTATCAAATCAGGTCCTGATTGTTTTAAGGGAAACAGCCTTAAAAAAAAAGGGGTCCAGGAAGGATGGACACATTTCAAGAAAGTAATCCTAAGGGGGAAATAGCAGCCTGTCCCAGTATGGCAAAAGATGAGCTAGTGAGGAAAATGACTGGCCTGGCTGCCCATGGAGCTTTTGTGGGAACTCAGGGGAAAAAAGACGGTGCATAAATTTTGGACAGAAGGCCAAGCAACTTAGGAAGTGTTTAAGGATGTTGTTTGGTTATGCAGAAAGAAAAGTAGAGAGGTGAAAGATCACTTAGAGATTAACCTGGCCACTTCTGCAAAAAATAATAGAAAATGTTTCTATAAAATAAGATAATAGCAAAACATGGGATAAGGAGAACCTCTCCTCTTTATTGGATGCAGTGGGAATATAGTAACTAGAGATAAAGAAAAGGCGGAGATACTTAACACCTTGTTTGTCTCTATTTTCAGTATTAGGACAGGTTGTCCTCAGCACAAGTGTTCTCCTGAGCTGGTAGATGGGCACAGGGAGCAGAACAGCCCCTGTAATCCAGAAGGAAGCAGCTGGTGACCTGCTGAGCCACTCAGATGCTCACAAGTGTATGGGAGCAGATGGGATCCATCCCAGGGGGATGAGGGAGCTGGTGGATGAGCTCCCTAAGCTGCTCTCCATCATTCACCACCAGTCCTGGCTCAGCAGGGAGGTCCCAGTGCACTGGAGGTGCCAGTGTGAGCCCATCCCCAAGAAGGGCTGGAAGGAGGAGCTGGGGAACTCCAGGCCTGTCAGCCTGACCTGGGTGCCCGGCAAGGTCATGGAACACATCACCTTGAGTGCCATCACAGGGTGCCCACAGGATGGCCGAGGGGTCAGAGCCAGCCAGCATGGATTTAGGGGTGGCAGGTCCTGTCTGACCAACCTGGTCTCCTTTTATGACCTGGTGACTCACCTGTGGATGCAGGACAGTCTGTGGATATTGTGTTCCTGGACTTCAAAGACTTTAAAACCATGAGCCACAGAATTCCCTGGAAAAGCTGCAGCCCACGGCTTGGGCAGGTTCCCCCCTCGCTGGGAGATTTAAGAGCTGGCTGGAGGCTGGGCCCAGAGAGTGGTGGGGATGGTGCTGCACCCAGCTGGTGTCCAGGCACTGGTGGTGTCCCCCAGGGATCTGTGCTGGGCCCAGTCCTGTTTAATATCTTCACTGATGATCTGGCTGAGGGGATTGAGTCCACCATTCACAAATTGCAGATGGTTCCAAGCTGGGTGTGAGTGTGGATCTGCTGGAGGGCAGGACAAGAAGACACAGCCTTAAGCTGCACCAGGGGAGGTTCAGGCTGGAAAATAGGAAGAAGTTCTTCACAGAAAGGGTGAGTGGGAACTGGAATGGGCTGGCCAGGGGGAGGTGGCAGAGTCACTGTCCCTCTCCAGTGGCACTTAGTGGCATGGTGTGGGTGACAAGGCCGTATTAGGGCATTGGTTGGACTTGATGATCCCAAAGATCTTTTCCAGCCTATTTGATTCTGTAATTCTGTGATGATTGGGGGACACTGGGGCCATTGTGACACTGCAGGGCCTCGTGGAACTAAGAGGGCCATGGTGACACTGTGCAGCCCCATAGAACCAGGGGTCCATTGTGGTGCTCTGGGGCCAAATGGAAGCAGGGAGTGCACTGTGAAACTCTGGGTCCTTGTGGAACCACAGAGGCCATTGTGACACTGCAGGGCCTTGTGCAACCAAGGGGTTTCACCATTTTGGCACTGCAAAACCAAGGAGACCATTGGGAGACTCCAGGGCCCAGTGGAACCAAGGGGACATTGTGGCACTGCCGGATCCTGTGTAACCAAGGGGCCACTGTGACACGATGGGGCCTCAAGGAATCTGGAAGAACGTTGTGACACTGTGTGGCCTTGTGGAAACAAGGAGTCCAGTGTGAAACTGAGGGGACTTGTGGAACCACAGGCACCATGGTGACAGTGTAGGACCTCATGTAACCATAGGGGCATTGTGACACTCTGGGGCCTCCTGGAAAAAAGGGCCCACTGTGGAACTGCAGCACCAATGAGAACACTATGACACTGTGAAGTCCCACAGAACCAAGGGGTCAACTGTCACATTTTGGGGCCCTATGGAACCAAGGAGACCAGTGTGACAGTGCAGGGCCTGGTGTAACCAAGAGGCCATTGTGACACTGAGGGGCCCCATGGAACCAAGAACATCTTTGCAGATGACACCAAGCTGGATGTGAGTCTTGATCTGCTGGAGGTCAGGAGGGCTCTGCACAGGGCCCTGGACAGGCTGGATCCAGGGCCCAAATCCAACAAGGCAAGGTTGAACAAGTCCCAGTGCCGGGTCCTGCCCTTTGGCCACAACAACCCCTGCAGCACTACAGGCTGGGGACAGAGTGGCTGGAGAGCAGCCAGGCAGAAAGGGACCTGGGGACGCTGATGGACAGCAGGCTGGACATGAGGCAGCAGTGTGCCCAGGTGGGCAAGAAGGTGAATGGCTCCTGGCCTGGATCAGGAATGGTGCAGCCAGCAGGAGCAGGGCTGCTGTACTCAGCACTGATCTGTCCCCAGCTCTGCAGACATTGCTGCTGCAGCTCCAGAGAAGGCAACAAAAGGGCATCTCTGCAGAAAACTCTGCTGGGAGATCCTTTAGTTCTATTAAAGCCACCAACAGTGCAGCTCCTCATTGACACAGTAAGTGGCTCCAGGGAAGGTGGAGGAAAAAAAAAAGAGAAATGGCAAAACAATGGTTTTATTTTATGGACAATATTGAAAAACTAAAACACAGGGGAAAAAAAGAACAAAGCCAAAAGAACTATCAAAGAATATTTATATTACAAATTATTTATATTAGGAATTAATTATATTACTTGGCCTGTCCCTGCTGCAGCCCCGGCACTGCCACCCCCAGGACTGTGCCCGGCCCCGAGAGCACTCAGGCCCTACAGAAACACCAGGGCCACCAGGGCAGCAGGGCAGGGCCACGGCAGCAGCACTGGCAACACCAAGTGCTGCTGCTGCTGGGCACAGCTGCTAGGCCAGCACTGATCTGCCCCCAGCTCTGCACATAGACATTGCTGCTGCAGCTCCAGAGAAGGCAACCCAAGGGCATCTCTGCAGAAAACTCTGCTGGGAGATCCTTTAGTTCCTTTAAAGCCACCAGGAGCACAGGCCCTCATTGACACAGTCTGTGGGCTCAGGGAAGGTGGAGAGAAAGAAAATGGGAAATGGCCCAAACACTGATATTTAATTATGGACAATATGAAAAACCTAAAAAAAAGGGGAAAAAAACCACAACCAAATCAACAAGAAATATCAAATATTACTTTTATTACAAGGGATTTGCAAACACTGGCCAGCAGTTTAACGTTTCTGAAAGCATCCAGTCATCAGTGTCCACACTGCAGCCTTGATCTCCTGGTTCCTCAGGCTGTAGATGAGGGGGTTCAGGGCTGGAGGCACCACCGAGTACAGAACTGACAGGGCCAGATCCAGGGATGGGGAGGACATGGAGGGGGGCTTCAGGTGAGCAAAGATTAGAGTGCTGAGGAATAGGGAGAGAACAGCCAGGTGAGGGAGGCAGGTGGAAAAGGCTTTGTGCCATCCCTGCTCAGAGGGGATCCTCAGCACAGCCCTGAAGATCTGCACATAGGAGAAAACAATGAACAAAAACATCCAAGTCTGAAAGACACAATTACAGCAATGAGCCCCAGTTCTTTAAAGTTGGAGTGTGAACAGGAGAGCTTGAGGATCTGTGGGATTTCACAGAAGAACTGGCCCAGGGCATTGCCATGGCACAGGGGCAGGGAAAATGTATTGGCTGTGTGCATGAGAGCATTGAGAAAGGCACTGGCCCAGGCAGCTGCTGCCATGTGGGCACAAACTCTGCTGCCCAGGAGGGTCCTGTAGTGCAGGGGTTTGCAAATGGACACATAGCGGTCATAGCACATGACAATCAGGAGGAAAAGCTCTGCTGAGATGAAGAAGATAAAGAAAAAGAGCTGAGCAGCACATCTTGTGTAGGAGATAGTCCTGGTGTCCCAGAGGGAACTGTGCATGGCTTTGGGGACAGTGGTGCAGATGGAGCCCAGGTCGCTGAGGGCCAGGTTGAGCAGGAAGAAGAACATGGGCGTGTGCAGGTGGTGGCGGTGGCGCTGATGATGAGGCCGTTGCCCAGGAGGGCAGCCAGGGAGATGCCCAGCAAGAGGCAGAAGTGCAAGAGCTGCAGCTGCCGCGTGTCTGCCAATGCCAGCAGGAGGAAGTGTCTGATGGAGCTGTTGTTGGACATTTGCTGTGGCTGGGCACGGGGACCTGTTCATGCAGAAAAGGACAGTGAAGAGTTGGAGGAGATTCCTGTAACCAAAATCAAAGCCATTTCCTATACACCCACCCCTGGAACACACAGATATGGTCTTCAGTATTTTCAAGATCTGAGGTTTTCTTTAGAAGCTCCCCAATGTTTTTCCTGGTATTCTTGGATATCAGGAAACCCTCTGCATTTCTACTTGACTCAGGGAGAACAGAGCAATTTCTGGGAGGCAAAGTGATGAGTGGAGACTGAGGGGAGATGGTCTGTCATTCTGACCTGTTCAGAGTTTCCTTGGGCTTTAACCTTTCTCTGGTGGAGGGTGATCACCTTCCCATGCTTCCCCTAAAATGTCACCAGGCACTGCTGAGAGCAGATGGATCCACCACAGCCCAGATCCACATTTGTAGCCAAGGACTTGCCTTGCTCATTTCACCAACCCAATAGCAGCATTTTCAGTGTCACAACACCTCTGCCTTGAAGAGACCGGCACAATCGTCTTTGCGCAAAGAAGCCGCTTCTTCGCCTCCGGGAGCCGGAGAGAGCGACAGCTTCGGAAAGGTGAAGAAGGAAGCTGCACAACACTGGGATTTTGTGTGCAGCTTGCCAGCTGATAGAAAACAGCACCTTACCACTTTCCTGCCTTTTCTAATCGCATGAACATTTGATTGGAAGCTGTTTTGGACAGCTTTCTTTCTTTTCTTGCAAAACACTATGCAGACCTCCGTGCAACTTCTAGAACACGATGGGAGATGTTTTCTGTGCTGGCACAATTTCTCCTTGAGAGGCATAGTGGAAAAGCTTTTTGCAAAGATGTAGACGAGAAGAGACGCTAAAGATGAAGGTACGATGCTCTCCGGAGCTAAGAGCCGCTCCCGTGCGTCTTTCGGCAGAAGCCGCGCTCCAGAGAGCACTGTGAGCGGCACAATCATCTTTGCACGAAGAAGCCGCTTCTTCGCCTCCGGGAGCCGGAGAGAGCAGCAGCTTCGGAAAGGTGAAGAAGGAAGCTGTTCAACACTGGGATTGTGTGCACAGCTTGCCAACGGATAGAAAACAGTACCTTACTACTCTCCTGCCTTTTCGAATCACATGAACATTTGATTGGAAGCTGTTTTGGACAACTTTCTTTTACTTCTTGCAAACCACTATGCAGACCTCTGTGCAACTTCTAGAACACGATGGGAGATGTGTTCTGTGCTGGCACAGTTTCTCCTTGCCAGACATAGTGGAAAAGCTTTTTGCTAAGATGTAGACGATAAGAGAGGCTAAAGACTGGATGAGAGCAAATGACACCCATCTTCAAAGAAGGCAATTAGGAGGACTCGGAAGAGTCCAAACCAGCCAGCCTCTTTTTTATCCCCAGGAAGTTGATGGAGCAGCTATTCCTGGAAAGCATTTCCAGGCACATGAAGGACGACAAACTAATGTAGTCAGCATGGATTTTCCAGGGGAATTTCATGCTGAACATCTTTTTAAACTCCTCTGATGAATCAACTTAACTGGTAGATGAAGGGAATATTGTCTGCCTGGGCTTCAGGGAGGTTTTTGACATTTCTCTACATGGCAGCACACATACATACCGGAAGCAATAGTGCAAAGGGGAGGGAACCAGTGTCTTTTCAGTGATGCTGAGTGAAAAGACAAGAGGCAGTGGGCACACACTGAAATACAGGAGATTGCCTTTGAACATCGCCAAATGATTTTTTACTGTGAGGGTGACTGAACCACGGCACAGACTGCCCAGAAAGACTGTGGAGTCTGGATCTTTGAGGACATTAAAAGTACACCCAGATAGAATCCTGGGCAAGAGGCTCTAGGTATCCTGGTTTAAGCAGGGGGGTTGGGTCTGGTTAGCCCCACCAACCCCTTTCACTCTCATTCATTCTGTGCTAGTGAATTCTCTTCGAGATGCATTTCAAGCACTGGCATGACAAAGTTCTGTGCAGACAAAGATCGAAATGGACATGGGATCTAAGTTCCTTAAGCAGTGTTCAGAAGAATGTAAAACTCTGGGACAAGTGTCTCTTCCCTAACTGAATCCCTTTCATGGGAAAATTCCCAGATATAGAAAGATCTTCTGATACGCATGCTTTAGACTGACACTGGCTGAGCAAATTTCTCTCTATGTGTATCTAAGACCAGTTAGGATCTTCACCCAAAGTGTTGTCAACATAGTCACCGAATGTCTATTGTTAAGAAGTGACAACTTCCATCAGAATGGCAAATATTGGTCCACAAAATGGATTAATGTATGGGAATTATCTACTTGGGTTAAAAGCAAAAATAAAGAGTTGGTCTTTATTTATCAATTTCATTGCAATATTGATAAGGGAAGAAAAAGACCTAAGTCCTTGACTTTCTGAACTCGAGGAAAGATTTTAAAAATTCCTTGTAAAAATGTATTATCACGATCAGACTATTGAAACAATTTTAGTGGGGAAAAAAGTTCCAAATTTGTCTAGATAGTGACAAAGAAGCCAAGAAAATAGGAAAGAAACAAAAAGAGAGCAAAAGAGTCAGCTTCAATGTACAAGGTCGTTCTAAAAGTAGTCTGCGGGGAAAAGGAACCCCCAGTTGAATTTCCAATGTATTCCTGCGCTTGATTCAGTAACTGGTCAATGTAAAAACCAATCCTTTTGTACAACTTCTCCCAGCAACAAAAACTCCAACAGGTTGACACCACCATCATGCCTGTTCCAGACATATTTAAAAGAGAAATGATGATTTTCTTGAAAATCTACTTGTATAAAAGTTGCAAGACGGTGGAGGGATCCCCACATTCTCCTTCTTCCATCTGGCTTGAAAGTATATTTGATAAAATATGCAACAAAGCACATGATTTATATGGTAGAGTCAAATGGATGATTTGGGAATTGATCTCTTGTTGATAGTAAACTTCATATCCACTCTGTGTGACCTTTCTAAAACAAAATGTGGAACTGAGGCATGAATCTGCCACAACAAGTGTTAAGCAAACCTACACACTCCCCTTCACATGCCCCCCCTTCCACACACACCTAGGCACACACAGAGATCAGCATAGCAGATCATGAACACCTTGGAAAAGACTGAAATGCTAAATGCCTCTCTTTATGGGCAAAAGAGCTGGTGCAATAATTCAAATGCCTGGTACAAAAATTCTGTTTAATATTTAGCTCCTATTTAAAACACAGCTTTTCATTTAATTCTATTCCAGAATATTTTAATTTCATTTGTTTCTTTAAAATTACTTAGTTCTCACGTGTTGTATGTCTAGGAATATTTTCTTTGAAAAATAGAAAAAAATAGATGATATCTTTTCAGCACAAAACATTGGTTGATACTATTTTAAACCATCATGATATGGAAGAATTGTTTTGTCCCTCTCTAAGGTGGAAGAAGTATTTGGATCACAGATACTATGTGTCAAGTATTTCTACAATGAAATACTTGACATGTTTAAGATGCTTTCAATTAATTTTGATCCTCAATTGCTTATTCGTTGTAAACAGTAATTTTTCAGTGAAGGGATAGTGTGTGTGGTATATCTACAGGATGTTCAAACCCAATTCCTACTAATGGCCAGGCTGAACTCCAGTAAATAATGTCCCAAATGATATTTTTCCGCCTTCTTTGGAACTTCATGAAATCTTACCATGATGAGGTGCTGAAACACAGAGATATTCTCTTAGAGAGTGTCTCATGTTGTAACCCATCCCATGGATTTTATGCTGTAATTCTTATCTCTTTTAAAATTTGCTCTCTTCTGTACAGTTTTCATGAAGCTTTCTCTTACAGTAGTGAAAATCACAGATAAATGTCATTTTGTACAACTTTGAATTTACCCTAAGAGCTGAGAGAAAACTTGCTCCTATCCTTCAATCCCAGTTACTTCTATAGTCAAACTTTGCTTCTCTACCATCAAGATTCTCCTTTGTTGCTGCTCCAAGCCCCGTCCAACCTGACCTTGAGTACTTTCAGGGATGGGACACCCACAACTTCTCTGGGCAACCTGTTCCAGTGTTCCAGCACTCCCACAGTAAAAAAGGCCTTCCTTTCATCTAATATGTGTAGGAAATCATAAATCTAGGCATAGAAACTTGGAGTGCAAATTTGAAATTCTTTTGATTTGAAACACATTTTAGATGAATACTGACTTACAGATGACTAAAAGATGTTGATGGGCATTGAGCTGACAAGTTTTGAAAAAGTGCACGGAATTTTAAATTGAAACCAGTAAAATTAAAAACTTCTTGCCATTTTCTTTTTCCTCTCCTATTCAAAATTGCTTATGTCAGATGTCAGTGCTTCATGCAAACCTCTCAGATGCTCTCAGAGAAAAAGCTTTTCTTTCAGACTAAGTTGCGGTTGACGTAGAGCACTAGTAGTAGTGAAAGTTTTTCTGGGCATCAGGGCAACACCTTCTCCTTGGATTTGTGTGCAGAATGCATTTTATCCAAACTGGAAAATTGATCCCGGCTCTGTTCTATTCATCATTCTTACTGCATCAGGCCTGAAGATTCAGTGAAAAGTAGCCTGTGGACCTTGAAGATAGCTCATGTGAAACAGATGAGAGGTGATGGAGAAGTTGAGGGAGAGAATAAAGAGCATATGGCCCAGTACGGACACCAGAAAGTATTTCTTCATGTGATCCATAGCCTGAACAATTGTTTAGCACCCTTTCAAGGTGTTGTTTGACAAACAGGGCTGAAGCAGATCTTCAAAATATCCAGGAGATCAAAATCCATTGAAGCAAATTCTCCTGGCCAGTCACCTTGCTGCTGCTCCATACCAGCTGATCAGGCCTACCAATGCTGCTGCAAAAATATTGTGAAAAAGGTAGGCACATTTTCACAGATGCAGGGAAAATCCCCTTGGATGATGATTCCAAGGCATAACTTGATGGAGCAAGTTATGCAACCTTGTCTACTGGCAATATCTAAGTTGGTGAGTTCACCATCTGTCAGCATCACTTTAGAAAATAAATGTTTGATCCACAAAAAAATATTTCATATGTCCTGTCTACTTGCTTCATTTCAACCAATGAATAGGCTACATTCCATCAGGAAAGGGTTTATGATCCTATCTTTCTTTCAACTGTGATCATTCTTGATTTTTTTCTAAATCAGACACTGTCTAAGATTCAGATGCCCATGGTAGGGGTGTAATTAAATTCACATGTTCAAAAATATCCTTCTTGTTATCTTTTCTTTCAATTACCCACACGTAACATCAGTCTGGAGCTGAAGAAAACCCCTTCATTTGCTGTTTGCCAAGTATCATCTATGGGATACAAATTCTACTTGAGAAATCACACCCATTCATTGCCATGTAAACAACCTTTTCTTCATCATTAGGTATTTTGGTGAAGTGAATGATTAGAACATAAGCAAGGGCATTTGTTCAAGATGCTCCAGAAAGAGCTGTGGTCTGTTCTCTTCTTTGCTGCCTATGTTAGCACTGAGCTACCAAAAATGAAAGACTACTAGGAAAAGTGTTACTTTTAGTCTAAATTCGTAAATGATGTTTGAAATAGCCTGGTAAATGAAAAGGTGCTCTTTTAAATGATGGCATCTTAAGGGAAAAAGTCAGCTTAGAAGAGGTTTTGAGACAGTTGCTTCTGGGAAAAAAAAAAAAATTGGAAGCATCTAAGGTCTTTAGCCATCCCATCTTGAAGATTGATTCAAAACACAGTTCCTTCATCTAGGAAGAACAGAGGACCATAGATGGCAACCCATTTGAAAATGGAGTTCTATTTCTTTCTGGTTGGGATTACCGGACATAATTTCTTGTGAAGTCAAGGGACTACAGTTAGCTCTCCACTAATTTCCTTCCCTGAAATTCATCTGCATTTGCTCCTTTGTCTGGAGTCCCCATTTATTAGTATGCATATGCTGGAATTCATAAAGTTAGAGGGTTTGGAGGAAATGGTTCAAAAGAGTAGGCCTCAGGCAGAAGTTTTGCTAGCATTGCAAATACAGCAAAAAAAGTTTCCTAAGCAGTAGAGCATAGGTGACAAATAACAATAGATCTCTGTAGAACTGGCTTATGGATTGCAACAAGGTTATTTAATGTTTCTCTTTAGACGGTTAGTATGAACGGATTTCTGTTCTTTGTCTCTTATGAACCAGTCTTTGTTTTACCTACCATCATGTGTGTTTCATATGATTGGATAGAATTCTTGTCAATATGTGTTGCTCTAGGCGTGATTGGCTGAAATCTAGGCCGAGATGGTTTTATGCTATGCTGTAATGTCACCCCCCCTTGGCATTCCCTGTGGATCAGCGAGCTGTTAACATCCTGTCTCCATGGTCTAACAATATGCTGAGACTGATGTGCTGAATAAATAGCTCATGTCACTGGTCCGGATGTCCCGTCTCCCTTTATGATTGTATATAGTTTTGCCGGTGGCATGCATAGATGGTATACTCCATCGATGCATGATTAACAGATGAACAGATTAATGTGCCTTTTGCTGCTATCTTCTTTTGCTGCTCCATTTTGCTTGCTTTGTTCTTGCTTTCTGTCAAAGAAATGCTAGCAAAAGCCCTCCTCAAGTCTTGCTGTGAAGACAGAGTGCCAGAAAGGTAGAGAAACTTCAGACATTTCCAAGACCCATGTAGCACGTGTCTTGGTCAATTTCTATGCAGATCCTTTCTTCCAGCAGGACTTTTTTGCACCGTTAGCGAACACTGAACTGAATCCAATACAAAAGCAGTGGCTAGAGGAACCGTTCTCTTTTCATTTGAATGGTAAAATACTATTTTGACACAAACCTTGCTCTTCAGACGACAGTAAAATTCTGAGTGACAGCAAAATTTACTCCATCATGACAGTAAAATTTGCTCACATCAAAATGTGCTAATCAATTCTTAGTGTAAGCTAAGCACCTTAAGCAAAGGGTAGTTCAAGCATAACTGGTATTTGATGGCAAAAAAGGCAACTTGGCCTGCGTTTCTCACTTCTGCTCCATTAAAAAGCTTACTCTGTCTCAGATTCCTTTGGAGGGATACCAACGCAAGCCGCGAAACTGCATGAAAATGATGATTTAAAGAAAGATAGATTAGAAAAATGGAATAATGGTTCATGTTCTTTTCCTTCCAACTGCTTTGTTTGCCCTTTGAAATTTTTGAAGTCCTTTCTGGTGTCACCATGGTTGCACTGCAGCAAGTGTTCAGCTGTAAGCTGTCCATATTGCCAGCTTCTGGACTGCCTTCAGAAAACTTCCCACTGGCTTTGTATAGAAATCACAAGCAGTAGATATGACAAAGACTGCAGAAACCTTCTCATCTCCTTCTAGAGCAAGACCATGTCTTTGACCCACTCTTAACTAGACAACTTTCATCAGTCATGAGGGAGTCTCATCTTCAAGAGCTAAGCAGTGACAGCTGTAAATGACAAAAAGCAGACTGAAATTCTCTTGGGACTCCAGCAGAGAGCAATGAAGGAGGCTGAATTCACCTTCTTGGGAAGTTCTAAAATGCACGTTAACTTGAGCACGGGAGCTAAGCCATCGTAACCTTTGTTGAGTATGTCTGCGTAGACAGAGTTTCCATCACTGCAGAAGGAATGTTATTTAACCCACATTATCATCTCTAGCTGCTAAGCTGCACTTATTGCAAAGTATCTGCAACATATTTTACAGGGTGGGCTTTTATGTGTAATCCCTGAGTAATATTGCAAAGAGAAGTACTTGGGATGGGGGAGGGGGGGGAACCCCAACTCTTAGATTTTTCAAATAATGGTTCCATTTGAAAGTCAAAAAAGATGTCAAACCTTTCTTTCCTAGACGTATTAGCAGCACAAAGTGTACCAGAATTTATGACCCGTAACTGTACCGTGGACGCTCTTTCTCTGGACTATTCCTTAAGAAACAAAGCCCTCACTAGAAATAAAACAAAATTAGCCAAAGCATTGGCCTGGATTAGTTCCAAGGCTCTGTACTAAAGGCCAAACACGTGTAATAATAGTAACAAGTGGACTAAAAGTGAAATCAATAGAGCATTACTCAGTTCAAAGACATCTTGTATCCTAATGTTCTCACAGAAGACTATAAAAACCTGTCTATTTTTGTGGGTTTGTTTTATCCATTTAGCTGTACCTTCTACTTCTCTCCACTGTCTGAGAACATTGATGATAAGGTTGGATGACCTGATGTAAACTTCTAGAAGTAAAGAAAGAGAAGCCAGTAAAGAAAGGCAAGTTTGTTAATTGCAGGTGGAAAGAGGGAGGCCAACAAAATAAAACAAAAGAACAGTAATAATGAAATGCTCCCCTGTCTTCTGTGAAAAGTAAAGGCACAGACAAGAAAGAACAAGTGCAAAATTCTCACTAGAGAAACGCACTTTATCTGACTAAAGTATTTTGTGGTACATTTCTTGCTGTTTTCTCATGCCAAACATATTAACCATTGAAGGTGTCCCTTTCCTCTTTCTGGAATACAGCTAGGAAGATGGCTGTGTCATTGCTGACAAGCTGGTATTCTCAGAGGTGTCCAGCTGAAAGTCCTAGATCAATTGATTTGCTCTGTCACTTTGATGTGGCATGACTTACAGTTTCAGCACCTGAACTTGCCAGCCCTACAATTCTTTGCCCCTTGAATGGTTAGATAGGCTCCTTGGCAACTGGCATTTGTAAGGACATGAAACTATGCAGAATTTGTACCATGAGATGATGCCAAATGAGTCACGGTGGTAGATTAACTAGGGCATGCAAGGCAGAGAGAGGGAAATGAGAGCACAAGAAGAGAGTACACAAGAAGAGAGTACAATCTCCTTTTTTCTGAAACACTGTAGAGATCAAAGTGAACACAAATCCTCCTAGGGGTAGTTCTTGCAAAAGACTAAGAGTTCTTTTTGTGTTCACAGGCCTGGAATATTTAGCTTTGGATCACAGCAAAATGCAGATGACAAAACGAGGCCTTGAAGTCACATCCAGTATGAAGCAGTATGAAAGAGGAAAGCAGCTGAGAGCGTCAACTCTGCTAAGTAGTCTCAGTATTCTTCTTGACATTAGCAGAAATTTGAAATGAGTCTCTGAAAATGACAAAAGAGGCAGAAGTAAAGGGAGTGATGACTCCTCTGGCATAGTGTTTCCTAACAGGTATCTTCAAAATGTAAAGATTGGATCATCCTTTCAACTGAAGGAAGGTATGAAAACAACAGGAAGGAAATGGCATCAAATGCTAGAAAGACTCTGGGCAGTGTACTTCTAGACAGAAAGGCCACTGATGGAAAACCAACTAAACTGGCACCCATGCAGCAGCATTGTACTAAAGCCAGAAATGTGCAGTGCTTCGCTCTCTGCCATTCCATTCAGATGCACACAGCAGCTCTACAACATTCCTACTGATCATCTCCTTGGCAAACTGGGAGTGAGGGTTCGTGGTGATGCAGAGTCCCCAGACAGATGCAAAGGAGAGCTGCTTTCTTGCAAAAACCAGGCTTTTGAAACACTCAGGCCTTTATCAGTTCCATAGCTTTAGGCCATAACCAAAACAATTCAACCAACCACCATGCACCACGCTGTGAACACACGACAGTTCTAGAACTTGTTGATCTACCTCTAATTCAGCTGCCTCACCTTCCTACCGTCCTTTTCTACTTAGCCAAAGTAATGGGCCTCAGCCCAAGGCCTTCCTTTTGTAAGCTTCTAGCTATATGCAGCAGCAAACCACTACTTTCTTCTGGGCCAAGACTTTAGGTAGACGATTTGCATCTGCCCTTCCAGTGAAACCTAATGGGAAGACAAAAGCCTCTCAGAGATGTTCAGTCATTCCATTTTCTAGACAGGCCAAATCAAAAGAAAAGCAAGCTATCGGATTGTGTACTTGCTCTTACAAAACACCTGCTGCCCTCTGACAATCAACTAGCAGAAAACCAGCAAAACTGAGACTTGAGGCAAACAACCCTTTGAAGGGAATAATGATGTGATCAATAAAGACAACACATTTCCAGGCTACCGAGATATTGGAAATGTCAGCAAAGGCTTGAGAGCAAAGGCTGAACTAATGGGGAAAGGGTAAAAGAATCCCAAGAAAAACATGACCAAAGGTTAAAACAATTCCAAGAAAAACATAGGCAACTGACCTGTTGAAGCCTTCAGGAAATCAGTGGCTGCTGATTTACATAGGCCACTCAAGTTAATTGACCCGTGCACTTTCCACTCCTTTTTCGGCACCTTTTGGCACCATAGGGTGAATTGTGACCATGGAATCACAATTCCTTGGATTCTGTTCTGAACTTTAGGAGAGAAGTACAGCAGCTGAAGTACCTGTTACTGATGTGATACCCAGGAACACAGAGTTGACACATTTCGTTCTTGGCCAATCACAACAAGCAAGACTAAGAGGATAAGGCTGGCTACTTTTCATGACTCTTTTCTAGTTTTACAGCCTGCTCTGATTCCGGTGAAACTTTTTCATTAGCTTCTCTCTAAAAGGAGAAAGTCCAGTTCAATGTCCCGCCCTACTGCTACAGGTATGCCATTTGGTTTGTTGAGCCTGAATATTGAATTGGAAGGTACGGAGCTCCCCGGAGCTAAGCGCCGCTCCCGGGTGCCTTTCGGCAGAAGCCACACTCCGCAGAGCACTGTGAGCGGCACAATCGTCTTTGCCCGAAGAAGCCGCTTCTTTGCCTCTGGGAGCCGGAGAGAGCGACAGCTTCGGAAAGGTGAAGAAGGAAGCTGTTCAACACTGGGATTGTGTGCGCAGCTTGCAAACTGATATAAAACAGTACCTTACCACTCTCCTGCCTCTTCCAAACACATGAGTAGTCGAATGGAAGCTGTTTTGGACAACTTTCTTTCTCTTCTTGTAAAACATTCGGCAGACCTCCGTGCAACTTCTAGAACACGATGGGAGATGTTTTCTGTGCTGGCACAATTTCTCCTTGCCAGACATAGTGGAAAAGCTTTTTGCCAAGATGTAGACGAGAAGACACGCTAAAGACGAAGGTACGATGCTCTCCGGAGCTAAGAGCCGCTCCTGTGCGTCTTTCGGCAGAAGCCGCGCTCCAGAGAGCACTGTGAGCGGCACAATCATCTTTGCGTGAAGAAGCTGCTTCTTCGCCTCCGGGAGCCGGAGAGAGCGGCAGCTTCGCAAAGGTGAAGAAGGAAGCTGTTCAACACTGGGATTGTGTGCGCAGCTTGCCAACGGATAGAAAACAGTACCTTACTACTCTCCTGCCTTTTCGAATCACATGAGCATTCGATTGGAAGCTGTTTTGGATGACTTTCTTTCTCTTCTTGCAAAACACTATGCAGACCTCTGTGCAACTTCTAGAACACGATGGGAGATATTTTCTGTGCTGGCACAGTTTCTCCTTGCCAGACACTGGGCTGGGGAGCTTCTTCCCAGCTCCCTGGAAAAGGGGTGGGAGAGGAATTCCATGAGAAATCCAACCTCCACCTTCCACCCATTGAATCCAAAGCTTTTCCCATGATAACCTTCCCATGGAATAAAGGAACAAGAGGCTCTTCCATCCTGTAGTGGGAAATACCAGAACCTCCTGCTCTGGGTAGAGCCCCTTCCACATTCCCAAAAAAAGGGATTTATCAGAGGAAGTTGCTTGTGGAATGCTGCTGGGAATGGCTCTCTTCAATTTCCCATCCATCTCTAAAGCTGCCAGAATCAAAGGCAAGGGGGCAGGGGGGACCCTCAGGTGCTGGCTGCCCCCTGGGGCTGGCCAGAGCAGGGCTGGGCAATGGCCATCACTGTGCAGTGGGGCTGGGCCATGGCTGGGCCCCACCCTTGGATGGTCACCCCAACAACATCAGCCACTCCACAATACACATCAGTGTCCCAACAACATCACAATATTTAATCAACAATATAATCAATAATGTTATATCAATTCATATAATGTCCAGTGAAAGTCAACTTCTATTAACTTGTTTCTCACAATACATACCAGTAAAGAACTGTTATTCCTGTTCCCACATCTTTACCTAAAAGCCACATAATTTCAAAGCTATAACAGGTCAGAGAGAAGGGGGTCGTATTTTCCATTGCAAGGGAGGTTCCCACCTTGTTCAGCTTCCTTGAAAGAGCTGAACAAAGAAACAGCATTTCTGCCAGTTTAACCAAAGAGTTGCATTTTTGTCCCAGGAGCAGGGAACCAGCTCCTGGAGCTTCACAGCTCCTGTGCCCCCTTGGAACTGGGACAGGCACCAGTGAGCCACTTTAATGGGTGCACCGGGAGGGGGATTGCAGAGCTACTAAGCACATGGGGGTTAAGAGGAAAAAATCTGATTTGCATTTATGTCTCAACATATGTTACACATGAGGTGAAAAATGACTCTGTGGGTTGTACATGTGCTGGGAACCCTGTCCCTGGCGAGGCTTCGAACAACAGAGAATTGGGACAGAAAGCTGCAGTGATCGGGCTGTGAGTGACCCCTACTGGCTGGTGGGACAGATGCCTGGGAAAAAATGCCCGGGAAAATCGGGCTCTGGAAGGACTCTTTGCAAATAAAAGCATCAAACTGTGACACAACAGGAGCGTTTTGCTTTGGGTTTCTTGGAGGGATCAGGGGCTCGCTCGGAGGGTCAGATTCGCCCTCCTCCCCCATGGGATTCACATTCTCTGAACCCCGGAGAAGCAAAGAATGATCCAAACAATTCTTATCTCATTTACTGCTCTTGTGTTGTTCACAAATGGAATGCATTGTGGAAGATTGTTTACCTGAAGGGAATTTCTCATTGGATTCTGGTGTGAGTGTTTTGATTCACTGAACAGTTGAATCCAGATGTGTGTGTGTTTGTGGGGACTGTCGGCTGAAAGTCATCAGATTGTGTGCAGTGGAGTGAAGTTAAGTGCTTGGCAGATTCAGTTTAGATGTAATGTAATACAATATAGATTAATATAGTACAATAAAGTAATTTATTAGCCTTCTGATAGGATGGAGTCAGATGCATCATCTCTCCCAGACATTGGAAAAAAATATCACCGATACTTCCCCGCTGCCTTTTCCTCCCTGGTCCTTCTTCCCTCTCTGCACCCGTTCTTCCCTGCTTCGCTGCTTCCCTGAGGCAGCTCACTCCTGCTCATCCTGGACGTTCCTTCATTGCTTTCCCTGATGGAGCGGATGCTGCCTGCAGCCCCCCGCCGCCTCTGCCGCCTTTCCCATGCTGCCCACAGCACCGAGCCTGCTGCACCTGCCCACCGCAGCCCCAACCCACAACAGCCAGCCCAGAGCCACCAGTGCCGCAGCCCCAGCCTGCAGCCAGCCCGCAGCAGCCAGCCTGCAGCCATTGCTCGCCCATGCCAGAGACACGCAGGTGCCATCCTTGGAAATCACGCCCAGCCACTCACAAAAGCCATGTGGGCTCACCCTGGCTTGCAGCACACACACTCCATCTGCCCAGCTGATGCCCACAGAGCGCCCGGGCTTCTTGTGGTAACGCTGTCCCTGTCTTCTGTTTCTCTCTCTATCCTTTTCCCTTTCTACTCCCTTCTCTCCCCCTTCGGTACGAATGCTTATCCTCCTTTATCAAAAGACAGTTCTCAGATATAATATTGCTGTGTCTGTGCTTCATTTTCATCTGAGAAACCTTTCAGCAAGAATCCTCCCCGACTCCGCCTTTTATAGCGGGATGGGACAGGGGTAGTGGGAGGGGGAATGGGGAAGCCCTGGGTGTACTGCAAGCACTGTGGGGAGAGAATGGGGCAGTCCCTGAGGGTACTTGGGCACTTGGAGGGGCTGGGGAGCCCCTGCAGGGACAAGCAAAGGGATGGGGGAGCCCTTGGGGGTACAGGGAGAGGAAATGGGGAGCACAGGGTGCCCTGTGTAGCCTTCCCCTGAGCCATGACAACCTCCCTTGGAAGGATGGGCGACCACAGGAGCCATGGAGGGAGCTCCTCCCGAGTCACCCAGTGCCTCCCGCTTCCCAGAGCATCACAACTTTTGGTGTAGATTGTCATAGATATCTCTGTGTTCCCATGGTTGCCTTTGCAGCTCCATGTACATCACCTGAGGATCCTCCACTGGGGGTGCCAGGGGGTCTGGGGGCGCCCTGTGGGAACAAGGGGGTGTGTGGAAGGGAATGGGAGGTGCTGGGTGTTTGGGTAAAAGGTGTATCATGACTGGAGCCTGCACTCACCTTTCCTGGAGTTTCCTGGCATCTGCAAAGGAAAACTGGACAGGTGACTTTGGAGACCCAGGGTACCCCATCCACCCTTGGAAATGCTGAACCACCACCAGACACACAATTCTCTCCAGGCTCCCCCAGTATCCCTGAACCACCACACTTGCACCAACACCCTGAGGCCCCAGAACCCCGAGCCTGGCAGGGAGGGGGACCCCTGATAGAACCCCCAACATCCCTGCAGGACCCTCCAACATCTCCCCAGGCCTCTGAGCCATGGTCACTGGGGGCTGAGCCCTGCCCAAGTCAGGGGCTGTGGGTGCTGCCCCAGGGCCCCCCTTCTCTGGAGGCCTTCCCACCCCTCTCCACGACCCCTGTCCTCTCATTGTCACCCACCCACACGGTGCCACCAGTGCCAGGCCACAATGACACCCACAAGCAGGAGCAGGAACAAAAGGGCGCCACTGACGCCTGCGGCCACTGCAACAAACAGAGGGGGACACATCAGGGTCACCCATCACCCCAAGGGTTCTGCACTCCCTGGTGACCCTGTGTGACCCCACCTGTGTCCCTGTGTGTCTCTGTCTCCGGTGGTGTCACCTCCAGGACACTGGGGGTGATGGTGGCATTGTCCACAGGCACTGCGGGGACACAGACAGGGCTGAGGGCACAGGGAGGGCAGCATGTGTGGGGGGGATAGGGACGGGGGGTGGGTGTTGAGGGGGACGTTGGAGATGGGGTCACATCACGGAGGAGTGAGAGAACCCAGGGCAGAGGTGGAGGGACCCAAGAAAGGTGTCTGGGGGACATGGAGGTGCTTAACCAGGGGATCGGGGGGGGTCTCTGGGGGCTCCCCGTGCCCATCCCCGTACTCACTGGGCACCGTGATGCAGAGCCGGGCGCTGCTGTTCCTCATGGTCCCGCCCTCGGGGCGCACCTCACAACTGTAATTCCTCGAGGATAAGCCCCCCATAGCGGGCACCAGCAGCTGCGGGGACCCCTGCGGGCCCCCCACCACCTGCCCGTCCCAGTTGAACACGTGCAGGAGAGGGGCTCGGGGCCGCAGGGGGCTGGGGATGCTGAGGCACCTGAGAGTCAGGGGGGACCCCACAGTGGGCTCTGGGGGACCCTCCAGCACCAGCACCAAGAAGAGCTCTGGGAAGGAGAGGGGAGGGGGATTTGAGAGCCCAAATCATTGGGGAGGGCTTTTGGGGGTGTTGGGGGGGGGGAGCTGTGGGGTGCTCCCTGTGCACTGTCACTGGCACTGGCACTGACTCCTGCCACGCCCAGGATCCCACTCAGCCCCTGCACCAGTAGTGGCCACTGTGGTGCAGCTGCAGAGGGGACAGGGACAGCTTGGTCTACCACAGAGCCCCCCCAGTTCTGTCTCCTCTTGGTAGAAGGACACCAAGGTGACCGTGCTGTCCCGCCAGCCCCGGCAGTGCAGTGTCACCGTGTCCCCCTCCAGTAGTACCTGTGCCAGCACCTGCAGCACCAGCCAGTCTGGGGGAGAGCACTGGCACACCCCCATCTGGTCACACCCTGTGCACAGGGCTCCCCGATTCCAACACAAGTTCCACCCACACTGGGTACTTTGGAATGTCCCCAGAGCAGAGGACAGGCTCTGGTAACACAGGAGGTGACCCATGGAGCAAAGCCCACCCAGAGCCCTCGAAGTCCCTGCAGCTGCCAGGCTGGGGACACCCAAACCCTCCTCACCGTCTAGGAGTCTCACAGGGGGGCTGAGCCCACTGCCAGGTCTGTCAAACGTGTAGATGCCACTCTTGGTGACACGGACAGTGTTGTGTCCCTGCCAACAGTGCTGCCTGTCCTTGTACCTCGTGGCGGCACTGGAGGTCCCCGAGCCCTGGCAGGTCAGTGCCACCCGGTCCCACAGCACCGCCGGCCTCTGGGGGGCTCCACCAGGAGCTGGGTGGTCTGGGCACCTGTCGGTGACAGGGGACACCAGCCTGCCAGGGCCAGTGTGGGGCTGGGGACAGCAGGGTGGGGCCATGGCATCCCCTGAGGACTCACCAGCGAGGCCGAGGGTCTGGGCTGGAAGGGAGAGGGGACAGGGTGGCAGTGTGGGAACAGAGACACAGGGGTACAGGGTGTGAGGATTGTCCCCAAACTGTCCCCGTGGGAAGAGCAGTTCTTGTGGGTAAGTGCATGGGTGTGGCCCCCAAAAGATTTGGAGAGGCAGGGGGACATGTCTGTGTCACAGGCACCCATGCATCACATCCCTGTGGCACAGACACCTTGGGAACAGGGACACCGAGGCCACTCTGGGCTGAGGCAGAACATGGGGACAGTTTGGACACCCTTGGCATGAGGACACCACAGACACAGCCCATGCTGGCCCAGGTCACCCCCACCAGCTCATTATCCCATCCCCATGGCCACATCCTCACTGTTCTTGTCCCCTCCAGTCCCTGCATCCCAGTTCCCTTGTCCCTGTGCCCAGAGTTACCTGAGCCCAAATGTGCCAGTGCCCACATTTCTGTCCCCACATCCCCATTCCCAAATTCATGCCCCCTGTTCCTGTCCCCAAAGCCACCTTCCATACCCGTTCCCACTCAGGTCCACTGTGTGTAACATGAACTGCCTCTGCTGGCATTGGGGACCTCAGGGGACCCGGCAGGCTTCCTGTGCCCCCTCCCTCCCCATCCCTGGCACTTCAGGCCCGTGCTCAGGGCACTCACCTCAGAGGAGCAGCGCCACCTTCCTGGCCATCCCAGTGTCCCCAGCCATGTGGACTGGCTGTCACAACTGCCAGTGGTGGCTGTCTCCTGGGTGGTGGCTCTTTGGCCAAAGGGGAAGGAAGCGAGGTCACGTTATGTGTAGGTGGCCCTTGGTGGGGCAGGGTGGCCACAAGCTGAGCACAGGCTGTGGGCAGGGTGGGGACAGGATGAGGACAATGCTGGGTGTGACACAGTGGGACATGGGGTTCCCAGGAATGTGGGGCTCAGAGGGTTTGGGGTCCCAGGAATGAGTGTCTAGAGGGATGGAAGGTCCCTGGGGAATTGGGGTCCCTGGGAATGGAGGTGCTGAGGAGGAGGAGTCACTGGGGATGGTGTTGCCATGGGAATGGGGGTCCCATGCCTCGGGGGCTCAGGGATGGGAGTCCCAGAGGAAGGTGGGCTCCAGGGATGTGGGGTCATGGAATGGGGATGCTGGGGGATTGGGAGTTCCCGTGGGAATGGGAGGTCCTGGGAAAATCAAGGTCCTGGGGAAAGGAGGATTTCAGGGGATGGAATGAGTAGGAGAGGGTTCCTTGGGAAGGAGGGGTCCTGGGACATAGATATCTTGGGGAATGTCAGTACTGGGATGTGGGTCCCTGGGAGGGTGGGGAGATAAGAAATGGGGTACTCATGATTTGATTTCCAGCGGAAAGGGAGTGCCAGGGACAGGCAGTGGCTGGGCGGACCCATAGGTCCCAGCTCCTTCCCTGAGTGCCTCAGATTTTGGGGTGACCCAGAGCCTAACACAGCCCCCACCAGGTGCTGATGGCCTGGGGGTCACCACAGACAGATTCTGAGAGGCTCTGGGTGTGTGGAGCTGCTGCAGAGGTGAGAATTCTGTGGGGGAAAAAGAACTGCCTGTGGTTTGCTCAGCCCTGCAAGAAGAACAAAACCCAAAGGGAGCCCAAGCAGTGGCTCTGTGAGGGCCTTTGATGGTTTTCAGAGCAGGGCTGGCTGGAAACCACCCCGCAGGGGCAGCTGTGGGGGAATCAGTCCGGAAATGCAGCAATTGTTTGTTTGTTCCTCTTGGTAAGGGACTGAGAGAACCACAAAACTACTGCAAATCCCACAGCAATCTGCTGAACAACCTGACCGGGACCCTCCTCCTCCTCCCTGCCTTGCCGTGGATGGACAGTGGCTGGATGCCCCGCACCCACCACAGCCTCTCCCTTACTGCCCTCCGCACCTGGATGGGGAGAGAAAATTGAGCAAAGGGTTCCTGGGTTGAGACAAGGACCGGGAGAGATCACTCATCAAATCCTGTCATGAGTAAAACTGCCTTGGAATTAGAGATATGAATTGAATTTATTGCTGTCAAAATCAGAGCAGGAAAAGGATAAGTCAAATAAACACTTCAATATACCTTCCCCGTGTTATGAATAACTTTGTAGTCATTGGCTTTAACTATTATATTGGTTTTTCCAAATTATTTTGATATAATACAGTTTGTAATCACTTTTTAACTGCTTTTGATACACTTCAATTTTTCCGCCTTTTTACTCTAATCCCTGTGTAGAATATATATTTTAGTGTGATAAATACATTGTAGTTTAGGCTCTCCCAAAAGATCAAGATAGTGACAATGTTCTGTGTATTACAACATTAACTGTTGCAGAAGTAGCTAATGCCTTTATTTGTGTAACTAAGTGACAATGGTGAGAATAACTCAGATAATTGTGTGAAATAGACAATGTTCATTTAATGCACTGGTGGAGTATCTCATCTGTATGAGAAGAACACATTGAAAAGTAGCAAATAAATAAACATCAAAAGAGAGAATGCAAAGAGGAATTTACCACTGACCCTTCAGTTATCAAGAACTGTCAAACCACAGAACAGGGGGGCCTTGTGAGGACATAAAATATGTAAATTTAATCTGCAGTATGGCATGTACTTGATCAAAATGAATGAAGGGTCAAACCAAGCAAAAGAATTCCCAGAATACATAAACTGGAACGATTGTTTGAATATGTATAGCCCTCCTTAGTATATATTTAACCATTACAATGAAAGGGTATGTAAGGAGAATTGCTGTAGTTATCCATGTGCCTCTGGCAGTTGCCAAGTACCCACCATGCTGTTTACTGTCCCTTTTATTCCTTATTAAACTTTTACAAAATTTAAAGAGTGAACCTTGTTTCTCACGCCGTTTGACCAAAAACTGCATTTTGGGTACAATAAGAGGGAAAAACGTCATGTGCTTCCCCAGCACTGGGTGGGGGGAATGAGGAGCCCTGTGGGGTGCTGTGAAGAGGAAAAAGAGACCCCTGAGGTGAATCGATAAACCCAGCACCTCCCAGTGCACCCCAGTGTCACAGCACATCATTGTAGTCACGGGGTTCCTGCTGTCCCTCGTAGGGTCCCGACAGCTCCGCGTTGGTCACTTGTGGATCCTGAGGTGGGGCAGGGCTGAGGGACTGTCAGGGTCTGTCATAATGGACAGATGACCTGATGGTTCGTAGGAATGATCTCAGAGTGCAAAACACCAACACGGTACAAGGGGGTTTGCAGTGATAATCAGATCAAATGCAATTTTATTAAAATAATCACAGCAAAAATGCGATAGAGGGATTAAGGGAAAGAAAAAAGAGAGAGAAAGAGAGAGAGAGAGAGAGAGAGAGGGGATATAGCTACCAATGCAGAGACGAAGTCCTTTGCTGCAGTCCAGCCGAGGGTCCGCCTTCGACGCTGGGGAGATCTCAAAGGCTCTAGCTAACTCAGAGGTTTTTATTACTGGAAATTGTGAGGGGGGGGGAAACAGATACAATAGGGAACAGATGTAACAGGTAGTCCAAGTTCTTAGCAGTAAATGAGCTTGATAGATGTAACAGGTAGTCTGTGTTCTCAGCAGTAAATGAGAGCCATTGTTTTCTTGGTTCAGTGGTCACAACCTGCAGGCAAACATCTCGTTTCGGTCAGCTTGCCTCCCCACACACCTTCCCTGGGTTGGGGGTTTCAGTCCTAGTCCTTGGAAGGAGCAGAGGGGCCTCTTAGGAGTTTCATGTCTCAGTCCTTGATGGAAAAGCTTCTTACATCTCAGTCTGTCTGTCACGGTGGTTGTAAAACAGGTGAGGGTCTTCTGTGGGAGACCACCTGAAACTCAGGAGAAGTCCAACCAGGCCGAGAGCTGGGACAGCTTCCAAAGCTGCTATTGTTGCAAACGGGGCACGATGCCCTCTTCTTAGCATACAGCAAACACACTTGTGTAAACAATAGCTTAACACTGAGCTTTCAGGTCTCAGGGCCCATGGCGTGTGACTTTTCTCCTTCAGAGCCAGATATAGACGGGGGGGGGGGTCTTCTCTTCAGTGGTCTCTCAAGGACGATTGTGAGGCAGATGAGGGAAAATTGGGACAGACTCTCACAGGGACACCCATGGGGGCACGGAGAATGACACCGGAGACCTGGATGGGGGTGACACTCGTGGGTGACGTGTCCCTGTTCTCCCCCTGTACTCACCCCCTGCCCACTCAGTGCCCCTAATGTGGGTGTTGAGCACAGCTCCCTCCTCCAGGGGATGGGGGTCCTGTGGGGATAAGGGGGGTCTAGGAGTGTCTGGGGAGGTAGGAAAGGGGAGTCCTGATCCGAGCCCCTCACTCACCTGTTCTGGAGCTTCCTGGCAGCTGCAAGGGAAAGGGGAGGGGGTGACCGTGAGTGTTATGAACAAAAGTTCTGTTAATTTTTTTTGTGAGAAAAAGTTACAAAAAGGCAGCCAGATCACTGTCGCTGCCAAAGTTCTGCGTGTTTTGTTATTGTAATCACGAGTCATTGTAGCTAATCTCTCCTTTTGTATTAGCAGAGCCTTGCCTGAAGCTAAAGTGTACTTTTCCCCAGAATAGTGAAGAGACCTGAGAGGGTGGGGGGGGCTATGCAAAGTGACTCCAAGGACCAGCATGCCATGGGACCCCTACTCCGAACATGCAGGAACCCCAAAAACAACGAGCCACCTAAGAGTTGAGAGACTGGAGTGATGTCTGGACGTGAGGAGCCGAGTGCTGAGCCTGCAGACATGCGGAACACCTTCGGAGTCCCTCTCACCCTGACAGGGAGTCGTCCCCGGCGGTGAGACCGAGCCGACTGGGCCGGGAGGGGTAACAACGGAAGGGACCACCACGCCCCAAAGGCTCCCACAAGGACCATGTTTCCCAGCTCTGCCCCTAGTGGACAAAGCTGCGCATATCCTCCATCTCTGCGTCGCCCTGGGAGAGACGAAGGGAGACTGCAGCCCTGCCGAGCTGCCCAATCCTGAGCTGATCACTTTTAATAAAGGCATTAAAAAGGAGAAGAAGTCTCCTGGCCCTGTTTACTTCAGTGAGGACACCAGGACCCCTGAACCTTGCTGGGACCTTGGCAGCTCCAACCACCCATGGGACCCCCAAATCCCAACTGGACCCCAATTCCCACTGGACCCCTGACTCCCCCTGGACACTCTGAGCACCACTGAAATCCCCAGAACTTCTGCACCAATGCAGGGTCGCCAACTCCCCCTGGTGCCCCCAACCCTCTGTGTCCCCCGTACCCCAAGCCTGGAAGGGAGGGGCACCCCGAAACTCCCCCAGGACCCCAGAAAGATCCCCCAACGTCCCTGCACTGCCCTCAAGGACCTCACAAAACCCTCCAGGAGCTCCCTGTGCCACCCCAATGTTCCTCAAAGCCCACCCAGCGAAGGCCTTGGAGCGCAATGAAGATTCTCCAAATTACCCCCAAATTCCCCAGGACACCCAGCTGCGGTCACTGCGGGCTCTGTCCCGCAGCACAGGGGCCTCGGGTGCTGCTGATCTCTGACCCCACTCTGGGGGCTTCCCCTCACTCCAGGACCCCCGTCCCCTCCATTGTCACTCACCCTGGTGGTGCCACCAGTGACAGCCCCCAATGACAACCAGGAGTAGGAGCAGGAACAGGAGGGTCCTGCCAACATTCACAGTCACTGCTGGGGACAGAGGGGATACATAGGGACGAACTGCAGGCATCCTGAACCTTCCCGGAACGCTGTGTGACCCCCACCTGTGACCCAGGGTGAGCCAGGTGTCATCTCCAGGGCCAGCTCAGGGCTGAGTGCCTGGAACATGCGGTGCCCTTCCTGTCCCAGCTGGTTGGTGGCCATGCACTGATAGGTGCCTGAATGTCTCACATCGATGTCCCTGAGCTCCACGAGGGGACCCCGGGTCACCTCCTGCCCGTTGTGCAGCCAGGTGAAGGTGACAGGGGCTGACCCCACCTGCACCGAGCAGCACAGGGTCACGTTGTCACCTGCATGCACCTGGTGTGACAGGGGACCAGGGGTGATGGTGGCATTGGCCACGGGCGCTGCAGGGACAGAGACAGGACTGGCACTGGGCGAGGAGGGTTAGGGTTCGGTGGGTGGGATGACCCCCAGCCCGAGGGTCGCACTCACCCAGGACGGTGACATTCAGGGGGTCACTCTCGGCCCCGCTGTCCCCATCACTGACCCGGCACTGGTACTGACCGCTGTCATTGTCCCCAAAGTGGCGCAGGTCCAGGTGGGGGCCGGTTCCCAGCAGTGCCCCTGAGCCCTCCCGGTGCCAGGAGAAGGACAAGGGACCTGTCCCCATGGCCACTGTGCAGCTCAGCACCAGGCTGTCCCTGAGTGCCACCTGTCCCCTGGGGGACTGTGATGTCAGGGACATGTCCGAGGGTGGGACCCCTGCAGGAGTGGGGGACACATGAGGGATTGCGGACCCAGGATGGGCAGGGGGACAAAGGAGGGGAAAGAGGGGGATTGGACGGGAGCAGAGAGGATCCCAGTGAGTAGAAGAGGACCCTGGGAGGCATGCTGGGATCTGGGGACAATGGTGAGACCCTGTGGAAAGGCGTAGAGACCCAGGCAGGGATGGGGAACTACAAGTGAGACTGAAGAGACTCAGGGAATGATTTGAGGTTTAGAGACGGGCGGGTGGACCCAATTAAGGAAGGAAGGTGAGAGGGTGGAGCAGGGACCTTGGAAGGTGTGGGGAATCCAGGGTGGGATGGGAAAGACAAAGAGAGGGATGAGGGGTCTCCAGGGGGAACTGCGCAGTCATGGTGGAAACCAAGAGGGTCTTGGGAAATTTTGTGTGATGCAGGGAGGAGTAAAGGGAGGGATGAAGGATTCAGGCAGTGGTGGGGAAACCCTTGGAGGATGATGGGCTTCCCTATCCCCATCCTTGCCCTCACTGTGCACTGTCACTGTTGCCAGTTCTGACTCCTTCCACTGGAACACTAAATGGCTCACATAGCCCTTGCAGTGGTAGTGGCCACTGTGGTTCAGCTGCAGCGGGGACAGCTCGGTCCCATCCTGGGGTTCTTTCAGATGCTTCTCTTCATGGTAGAAGTAAACGTCCGTGAGCGGTTTGTTCTGCCTGACCCAGCAGCGCAGTGTCACCTTGTCCCCCTCCAGCAGCACCGGTGTTGGCACCTGCAGCACCAGCCAGCCTGAGGGACAGAGGGGAACTGTCACACCATAGGTCCCATTTTCACCATTTTTATAGGGATTTCCCCATTGTATCACACCCAATTCCAACATGAGTTTCCCCCACTCTGACATGTTCTCTGATGTCCCCAGAGAAGGGGACAGGCTCTGGGCACACAGGAGGCGACTCATGGAGCAAAGCCCACCCAGAGCCCTCAGGTTCCCTGTGATTGCCAGCCTGGGGACACCCAAACTCCACCTCACTGTCTGAGATGGTCATGGGGGGGCTGCGCCCGGTGCCAGGTCTGTCACAGGTGTAGGTATCTCTCGGTGACACTGAGGTTGTCACATCCCTCCTGCCTCCAGCGCTGTCCATCCTTGTACCAGGTGGTGGCATCAGCCATCCCCACACCCTGGCAGGTCAGTGCCACCCGGTCCCACAGCACTGCCGGCCATCAGGAGGGCACCACGAGGAGCTGGGTGGTCTGGGCACCTGTCGGTGACAGGGGACACCAGCCTGCCAGGGCCACCATGGGGCTGGGGACAGTGGAGCGGGGCCATGGCATCCCCCGAGGACTCACCAGCGAGGCCGAGGGTCTGGGCTGGAAGGGAGAAGGGACCGGGCTCAGTGGGGGTGCATCATGGGGACAGAGTCACCTAAGACACAGGGCGTGGGGGATGTCCCCAAACTGTCCCATGGGGACAGCAGTTCTTGTGGGAAAGTGCATGGGAGTGGTCCCCAAAAGATTTGGAGGGGCAGGGGGACATGTCTGTGTCACAGCCACCCATGCACCACATCCCTGTGGCACAGACACCTTGGGAACAGGGACACTGAGGCCACCGTGGGCTGAGGCAGAACATGGGGACACTGTGGACATCCCAGGCCCGAGGACACCACAGACACAGCCCATGCTGGCCCAGGTCGCCCTCACCAGCTCATGATCCCATCTCCATGATCCCATCCCCATGGCCACATCCTCACTGTTCTTGTCCCCTTCTGTCCCTTCATCCCAATTCCCTTGTCCCTATGCCCAGAGCTACCTGAGCCCAAAAGTGCCACTGCCCACATTCCTATCACCTCATCCCCATTCCGCTTCCTGTCCCCAAAGCCACAGTACATCCCCACTCCCACTAAGGTCCACTGTGGGTAACATGGACTGGCACTGCTGGCATTGGGCACCCAAGGGGACCCCATAGCCCCCCTGTTCCCCCTCCCCATCCCTGGGGTGTCAGGCCTGTGTGCAGGGCACTCACCCCACAGGAGCAGCGCCACCTTCCCGGCCATCCCGGTGTCCCCAGCCATGTGCACTGGCTGTCACTCGCTGCTGTGGCCACCTCTCCCCTGGCTGGCGGCTCTTCAGATGAAGGGGAAGGAAGCGAGGTCACGTCCATCCCCATGTGTAGGTGGCACCTAGTGGGGGCAGGGTGGCCACAAGCTGGGCACAGGCTGTCGGCAGGATGGGCACAGGCTGAGGACAAATCTGGGTTGGACAAGGTGGGACATGGGGTTTGCAGGAGTGGTGGGCTTAGGGGTTTGGGAATGCGGGCATGGGTGTCCAGAGCAATGGGAGGGCGTCCTTTGGGAATTGGGGTTTCTGGGAATAGGGCTCTTGCTGAGGGGATGTCACTGGGGATGTGGGTGCCATAGGAATGGTGCTCCCCAGGGCTGGGGGGACTCAGGGATGGGAGTCCCAGGGCAACGTGAACCCCAGGGATTTGGGGTCATGGGATGGGGATGCTGGGGGAATGGGGGATCCAGTGGGAATGGGGGTCCTGAGATAATCAAGGTGCTCTGGGAAGGATCTTTTCAGGGGATGGAATGAATGGCAGAGGGTTTCTTGGGAATGGGGTGCTGGGCCATGGAGATCCAGGGGAACATCAGTATTGGGGTAGGGGTTGGAGAGAGTAGGGGGACATCAGGAATGGGGGGCCCATGTTTCAATTCCCAGGGAAATGAGGGTGCCAGGGTTGAGCAGTGGCTGGGTGGGCCCTTGGGTCAAAGCTCCTTCCCTGGGTGGCTCAGATTTTTGGGTGACCCAGAGCCCAGCACAGTCCCCACAATGTGCCAGCAGCTTGGGGGTCACCCCAGGTGGATTCCAATGAGCTCTGGATCAGTGTCCCCCCAGACTCCAGTGACTTTTCTCTCTCTTTTTTTCCATTTCCATCATTTCAATCCTCAACTTCACAAGTTCATGCCTTGACGATCCTGGGGGTCATCTGAGCAGGGAAGGGGCGGGGGAAGCCCAGGGTGAGGGAAGCAGGGGTGAGGGGTTGGCAGGGAGGGCTGTGGAGGCTGTGGGGGATGTGGGCATTCAGCTTTCCCCCCCCTAACACTTTCACTTCCTCTCTCTTGGGCAGAAGGAAGAGGCCATTTGGCACGTTTGTCATGCAGTGGGAGGAAGTGGGTTCTCTCCTGGGGGGGCACATCCAGGGGGCTCCTCTCCTGGGGGGATCCTGTCCCAGGGGGGACACGTGATGGCCAAGAGGGTCCTGTCCTGTGGCATGGAAGCTCCAGAGAGGTCCAGATTTCTCCGTTCTTGCTCATCCCCTGCAAGATCTGAGCCAGAAAGAGCAGCTGGGGAATGGAGCCCTGGGCAGGAAGGAGCTCCCAAACTCCTGCTCCTTGAAGCCAGTGGCCATCCAAGGGTGGGGCCCAGCCATGGCCTCGCCCCACTGCACAGGGATGGCCATTGCCCAGCCCTGCTCTGGCCAGCCCCAGGTGGCAGCCAGCACCTGAGGGTCCCTCCTGCCCCCTTGGCTTTGATTCTGGCAGCTTTAGAGCTGCTGCAGAGGTGAGAATTCTGTGGGTGGAAAAAGGGCTGCCTGTGGTTTGCTCAGCCCTGCAAGAAGCACAAACCCCAAAGGGAGTCCAAGCAGTGGTTCTATGAGGGCCTTTGGTGGTTTTCAGAGCAGTGCTGGCTGGAAATGCCCCTTGCAGAGGCAGCTGAAAGGGAACCAGTCAGGAAATCCAACAATTCATTATTATGTCCTGCTCAGTAAGGGACTGAGAGAGCTCCAGAACTATTGCAAATCCCACAGCAATCTGCTGAACAACCTGACCTGGACCCTCCTCCTCCTCCCTGCCTTGCCGTGGATGGACAGTGGCCGGATGCCCCGCACCCACCACAGCCGCTCTCTCACTGCCCTGCACACCTGGATGGGGAGAGAAAATTGAGCAGAGGGTTCCTGGGTTGAGACAAGGACCGGGAGAGATCACTCATCAAATACTGTCACGGGCAAAACTGCTTATGGTTTAGAGATCCGAATTGAATTTATTGCTGACAAAATAAGGATAAGTCAAATAAACACTTCATTATACCTTCCCCGTGTTATGAATAACTTTGTAGTCATTGGCTTTCACTATTATATTGGTTTTTCCAAATTATTTTGATATAATACAGTTTGTAATCACTTTTTAACTGCTTTTGATACACTACAGTTTTTCCGCCTTTTTACTCTAATCCCTGTGTAGAATATATATTTTAGTTTGAGAAATATATTATAATTTATGCTCTCTCAAAATATAAAGATAGAGACAATGTGCTATGTGCTATAACATTAACTGTTGCAGAAGTAGCTAATGCCTTTATTTGTGTAACTAAGTGACAAAGGTGAAAATAACTCAGATAATTGTGTGAAATAGCTAATGTTGATTTAATATTCTGGTGGAGTGTCTCATCTGTAGGAGAAGAACACATTGCAAAGTAGCAAGTGAAAAAACATCAAAAGAAAAATGCAAAGAGGAATTTACCACTTACCCTTCAGTTATCAAGAACTGTCAAACCACAGAACAGGGGGGCCTTGTGAGGACATAAAATATATAAATTTAATCTGCAGTATGGCATGTACTTGATGAAAATGAATGAAGGGTCAAACCAAGCAAAAGAATTCCCAGAACATGTAAACTGGAAAGAATGTTTTCATATGTATAACCCACTTGAGTATGTATTTCACCAATACAATGAAAAGGTATGTAAGGAGAATTGCTTTAGTTAACCATGTGCCTCTGGCAGTTTCCAAGCACCCAGCATGCTGTTTATCATCCCTTTTATTCCTTAATAAACATTTTTAAATTTTAAAGAGCGAGCTTTTTTTCTCACACAGTTTGACCAGAAAACAGAATTTTGGGTACAATAAGAGGGAAAAACATTGTGTGCTTCCCCAGAACTGAGAGGGGGAATGAGGAGCCCCATGATGTGCTGTGAAGAAGGAGAAGAGACCCCTGAGGGGAATCAATGCCCCCCAGTGACCCCCGTGTCACAGCAGGTCATCCTCATTGTAGTCACAGCGGTCCTGCTGTCCCTCCTGGGATCCCGAGAGCTTCGTGTTAGTCACTTGTGGATCCCGAGGTGGGGCATGAGTGTGGGACACCCATGACGGCCCTGAGAGACACACTGGTGGTGCAGATCTGGGTGGAGGTGACACCAGTGGGTGATGTGTCCCTGCCCCCCTCATACTCAGTCCTTGAGCACTCAGTGCCCCTGATGTGGGCACTGAGCGCAGCCCCCTCCTCTGGGGGGGTCCTGTGGGGGATAAGGGGAGTGCTGATGGTGTCTGGGGAGGTGGGAAAGGGGAGTCCCAGCCAGAGCCCCCCACTCACCTGTTCTGGAGCTTCCTGGCAGCTGCAAGGGAAAGGGGAGGGGGTGACCATGGGGACACTGGGACCCCTGAACCTTCCTGGGACCTCGGCAGCTCCCATCACACACGGGACCCCCAAATCCCCACTGCAGCCCCAATTCCCAATGGACCCCTGACTCTCCCCAGACACTCTGATCTCCCCTGACCCCCCCAGAACTTCTGCACCAATGCAGGGTCCCCAACCTCCCGGTGCCCCGAACCCTCTGGGTCCCCAGAACCCCAAGCCTGGCAGGGATGGGAGAAGGAACAGGAGGGTCCTGCCGACATTCACAGCCACTGCTGGGGACAGAGGGGAAAACATTTGGGTCACCCTAAACCATGGGGGTCCTGAACACCCCAGAAACCCTGTGTGACCCCACCTGCGACCCAGGGTGAGCCAGGTGACACCTCCAGGGCCAGCTCTGGGCTGAGTGCCCGGAACACGCGGTGCCCGTCCAGCTGGTTGGTGGCCACGGACTTGTAGGTGCCAGAATGTCCCACATCTATGTCCCTGAGGTCCAGGAGGGGACCCCGGGCCACTTCCTGCCCGTTGTGCAGCCAGGTGAAGGTGACAGGGGCTGAGCCCACCTGCACCAAGCAGTGCCAGGTCACGCTGTCACCCGCAGGCACCTGGTGTGCCAGGGGACCGGGGGTGATGGTGGCATTGGCCACAGGCACTGTGGGGACACAGAAAGGGCTGAGGCCACAGGCAGGGCCTGGCAGCCAGTGTGGGGGGATAGGGGCGGGGGGGATGGGTGTGATGGGGAATGTTTGGGATGGGGTTGTATCAGGTAAGGGGGAGGAGACACAGGGCAGAGGTGGGGGGAAACAGGAAAGGTTTCTGGGGGATGTGGGGATCCCCAGGCAGGGGACCCAAGGCATCTGTGGGGGCTCCCCGTGCCCATCCCCGCACTCACTGCGCACCGTGACCCGGAGCCAGGCACTGCTCTTCTGCACGGCCCCGCCCTCAAATTGCACCTGGCAGCTGTAATTCCCCGAGTGGGAGACCCCCACGGCAGGCACCAGCAGCTGCAGGGACCCCTGCAGGCCCCCCACCACCTGCAAGTCCCGGTGGAACATGTTCAGGAGGGGGGCTCGGGGCCGCAGGGGTCTGGGGGTGCTGAGGCAGCTGAGAGTCAGGGGGGACCCCTCGGTGGGCTCGTGGGGACCCTCCAGCACCAGCACTTAGAAGAGCTCTGGGAAGGAGAAGGGAGGTGAGGACTGTGACTCTGAGTCTGCTGGGAAGTGGCTTTGGGGGTGTCAGGAGATTGGAGTTCCAGCCATGGGGGTGCTCACCCTGCACTGTCACTGTCACTGGTGCCGACTGTGCACATGGTGACATTTCAGAATCCACCAAGCCCCTGCAGCTGTAGTGGCTGCTGTGGTTCAGCTGCAGAGGGGACAGCAACACCTCAGTCCCGTTGAGGGACCTCTCCCCCTCCTTGTTCCCACACTAGAATCGCACTCCAGTGACCGACATGTCCTGCCAGCACCGGTAGCGCAGTGTCACCGTGTCCCCCTCCAGCAGCGCCTCCAACGGCACCTGCAGCACCAGCGAGTCTGGGGGACAGAGGGGTCCTGTCACAACTGATGGCACCAGGACCCCCCATTGGGTCACACCCAGAGCACCAGGGATCCCCAGATCCAACATGGGGATCCCCCCCCACACTGGGATGCTCTGGGATGTCCCCAGAGCAAGGGACAGGCTCTGGTCACACAGGAGGTGACCCCTTGAGCGGAGCACACTCAGAGCCCTCGGGGTCCCTGTGATTGCCAGGCTGGGGACCCAAACCCCCCTCACCATCTAATACTCTCACAGCAGGGCTCCCCGTCCTCAGGACCCCAATTCCCCATGGACCCATTACCTGGACCCCCATTCCCTGGACCCCGCATTCTCCTGGACACCCATCCTTGGCTCCCCAAACCCCCTGAGCCCCCCTGCTCCTGGGAAGCCCATGTCCCACTGACCTAGCGACCGCCTTGTCCCCAGCATGTCCCCACTCTGCCCACAGCCTGTCCCCAGCTTGTGGCCACCCTGCCCCCACCAGGTGCCACCTACACATGGGGATGGACGTGACCTCGCTTCCTTCCCCTTCATCTGAAGAGCTGCCAGCCAGGGGAGCTGTGGCCACAGCAGCGAGTGACAGCCAGTGCACATGTCTGGGGGCAGCGGGATGGCCGGGAAGGTGGCGCTGCTCCTGTGGGGTGAGTGCCCTGGGCACAGGCCGGGCTGGTAGCACCCCAGGGATGGGCTCTGGTGAGGCAGAGAGTGGTGGGGAGGGGGCAGAGGGGGGCTGTAGGGTTCCCTGAGGTTCCCAATGCCAGAAGAGCCAGAGCTTGAAGTGACCGGGGTCATGGGGTGGCCGTGGGGCCAAGAGAGGGTGAACAGGGCTGGACGGATAGGAATGTGGGGAGAGGCATCCTGGGGCTGGGGCAGCTGTGGGGACAGGGACACAGGGATGCAGGCCTGCAGGGATGCAGGGACAGGGAAAAGAAGACAAGCACAATGCGGATGGGCCATGGAGACAGAGGCCATGGGGCTGGCAGGGGAGACCTGTGCTAGCACAGGGTCCCCATCCAGACATCTGTGCCACACCAATGTCACCATGGGGATAGTTCAGGGGCAGCCTCTATGACCCATTCCCCCGTGCACAACTGTCCCCATTTGCCGGATTTTCGGCTGTTTAGATGGTTCGGGAAGGCCCGAGATGGCCTTGGGCAGCCCGCGCTCCAAAGGACGAGAAGGGACTTCAGATCTTTTCTCGATCTCAGTGTTTATTAAATGCTTATCTAAAAGATTTTCTCTGGGCCTGACAGAGTTCTGCTCAGCAGTCAGCCATGGGCACACACTGAGAGCCCCTGGGGCGGTCACTTATCTTTATACTCGGAGCTACGTATACAATATTTATCATTTTCTTCCAATACCTTCTACTTTTATTAACTAGTGCACTTTTGGAAAGGACCAATCTCAAAGTGCCAACATCACCACAGAAGATGGAGGCCAAGAGGAAGAAGAAGAAGGAGAAGGGCATGCCCCAATTCCTCCATCTTACTTCTCTAGACCCCCCTGTACAGAAATCTTAAACCCTGTATCTCACACTCCAATTAACTTATCCCTTCATCATTCACCCCAGTGAAATCCTCCTATCCTCATACTGATGTCGTCTCTTGTGTGGGATCAAAGTCTAGCCACCAGACATTTCTGGCAACATTCCAGGACTCCCGAGCCCCCCAGGGGTGGTCTTGGTCACCCTGCACCTCAGTCCTGAGAGGCTGAGATCCCACACCCATTGTGCCACCCCAGCCCAGCCCTGTCCCTTCTCCCTTCCAGCCCAGACCTACGGCGTCACTGGTGATTCCTTAGGGGATGCCATGGCCCCACCTTGCTCTCCCCAGCCTCACGCTGGCCCTGGCAGGCTGGTGTCCCCTGTCACCCACAGGGGCCCAGACCACCCAGCTCCTGGTGGAGCCCCCCTGGAGGCCGGCGGTGCTGTGGGACCGGGTGACACTGACCTGCCAGGGCTCGGGGAACACTGGTGTCACCACCTGGTACAAGAACGGGTGGCGCTGGAGGCAGGGGGGACACAACCACCTCACTGTCACTGAGAGAGGCAACTACATGTATGAGAGACTCAGCACTGGCTCAGCCCTGCCATGACAGTCTTAGATGGTGAGAGGGGTTTGGGTGTCCCCATCCTGGCACCCGCAGTGACCCTGGGGCTCTGGGTGGGCTCAGCTCCATGGGTCACCTCCTGTGTGACCAGAGCCTGTCCCCTGCTCTGGGGACATCCCAGAGCATCCCAGTGCTGGCAGACCCTGTTTGTGGAATTGGAGATCCCTGGTGTGCTGTGTGTGAGCCAATACGGGGTTCGTGGTGGCATTGGGACCTGCCAGGTGTAACAGGACCCCTGTGTCCCACAGCCCCATTGGTGCTGCAGGTGCCAGCGCAGGCACTGCTGGAGGGGGACACGGTGACACTGCGCTGCCGGTGCTGGCAGGACAACCCGGTCAGCTCAGTGTCCTTCCACCATTAAGAGAAGAAACTGCAGGAGCTCTCTGATGGGACCGAGCTGTCCCTGTCCCCTCCGCATCTGCAACACAACGGCCGCTACAGCTGTGGTAGCATGGTGAAATCCAGGGTATCATGGGGATGGGAGAAGTCGGAATCAGTGACAGTGACAGTGCATGGTGAGCACCCCACAGCTGCCACTCCAACCCCCCCACAGCCCCTCCCTAGTGACTAGGGCTCACAAATCTCCCTCCCCTCTCCTTTCCAGAGCTTTTCACGGTGCCAGTGCTGGACGGTCCCTCTGAGCCCACCGACGGGTCCCCCCTGACTCTCAGCTGCCTCAGCACCCCCAGCCCCTGGGACCCCGAGCCCCCCTCCTGCACGTGTTCTAATGGGATGGGCAGATGGTGGGGGGCCGGCAGGGGTCCCCACAACTGCTGGTGCCCACCATGGGGGTCTCCCACTCAGGGAATTACAGCTGCCAGGTGCATTCCGAGGGGGGGGCCGTGCAGAAGAGCAGTGACCGGCTCCGGGTCACGGTGCGCAGTGAGTGCGGGGATGGGCACGGGGAGCCCCCACAGATGCCTTGGGTCCCCTGCCTGGGTACCTCCATTACTGCCCCGTTCCCCCCATCCCTCACTGGGTCCATTCACCCATCTCTGAGTCAACCCCACCCCTCTCTGCTGTTTCCCCGCAGTCTCCAAGTCCCACCATATCCTCTCTGGGTCTCCATATCCGCACTGGGGTCCTCCCATCTCCCGCTCCATGTGTCCCCTCATTAAATCCCCCATCCTTCCTTGGGGTACCATCCAAGCCTCCCCCGCCCCAACTCTGCACCTCCTTTCCCTCACTGGTCTCTCCCTGCCCCTCCCTGACCTCTGCCCAAGTCCTTCAAGGTCCCCTGGTGTCTCCCCCTCCTGCAGGAGTTCTGCCCTTGAGGGTGTCTCTGTCAGCCTTGTGCTGAGCTGCACAGTGGCCACAGGGACAGGTCGTCTGTCCATTTCCTGGTACCCGGAAGGGCTCGAGGGCACCGCTTGGCACTGGCCCTGCCTGGAGCTGCGCCACACTGGGGACAAGGGCAGTGGCCAGTGCGGGGACAGCATGGCTGAGAGTGTCCCCCTGAATGTCACTGTCCTTTGTGAGCGGGACCATCAGGCTGGGGGTGACTCCACCATGGCACCCCCATCCACCTCACCAGGTGCCAGCTCTGTTTGTCTCCCCACAGTGCCCGTGGCCAATGCCACAATCACCCTCAGTCCCCTGTCACACCGGGTGTGTGCAGGTGACCCCGTGACCCTGCGCTGCTCAGTGTAGGTGGGCTCAGCCCCTGTCACCATCACCTGGCTGCACAATGGGCAGGAGGTGGTCCAAGGTCCCCTCCTGGAGCTCAGGGCTGTCGATGTGGGACAATCAGGCACCTACCAGTGCATGGCCACCAACCAGCTGGGACAGGACGGGCACCAGGCACTCAGTTTAGAGCTGGCCCTGGAGGTGACAACACAGGAACAGGGCACAGGTAGGGTCACTTGGGGTCACATGGGGGGTGCAGGACTCTCGGGGTTCTGGGTGACCCTGATGTGTCTCTCTCTGTCCCCAGCAGTGGCCGCAGGGGTCTGCGGGTCCCTCCTGTTCCTACTTCTTCTCCTGGCTGTCATCAGGGGCTGGCACTGGTGGCACCCCCTGGGTGGGTGACAATAAGGGGGAATGGGGGTCCCAGGGATTGGGGTGAAACCCCCACAGAGTTTGAGGTCCAGAGGGCAGCACCAACAGCTCCTGACTTGGGTGAAGCTGAATCCCTAGTGATCTCACCTGGGTGTCCTGGGGGATTTGAGGAGGTCCTGCAGGGTCGTGCAGGGACATTGGGGGTTCTGTCAGGGGTTTGGAGGAGTTTCGGGTCTCAGTGGATTCAGTAGATGATTCAAGGCTCATTAGGGGCTTCAGAGATGCACAAGGCTCCCAGGGGCAGTCAGAGGTCTCAGGGGTGTCAGGGGCCCTGAGGACTCCACAGTCACCCCTCCCCCCTTTCTTTTGCAGCCCTCAGGAAACAGCAGGAAAGGTGAGTGACGGGCTCCAGGCCTGAACCCCCATTTTATGTTCATTATGACCCCCTACACCCCCACAGACACCCCCTTATCCTTGCAGGGGCCCCCCAGTGCCCTCATCCCCTCCAGAGGCAGGGGAGCTGCTGTACAGCCAGGTCGTGCGAAAGAAGAAGACAGGGGGTGAGTACAGGTGGGGGGACAGGGACATGTCACCCTAGGGGTGTCACCTCCCATCCAGGTTCCCCCAACCGGTGTCTCTTGCAGTGCCCCCCTGTGTCACATCCTCCCAGGTGACCAATGCAGAGCTGCCAGGACCCCATGGGCAACAGCAGGACTCCAGTGACATCTACGAGAACATGCTGTGACACTGGGGGCACAGGGGGCACTGGAGATTCCTGCCTGAGGGCACCTCCCACTGTGTGTCTGCCCCCCAGCTCCTGTGAATGCCCACCGTGCCATGGGGGGGTGGCCACGAGTGTGGGGGTCCCATATGGGGCTGCCCAGAGCTCCCCATTCCAGTGCTCCCAGTACGCCCAGGAGCTCCCCATTCCTTCCCCCAGTACCAGGGGGCACAGGACCCTTGTCCCTCTTATGGGACCCAAAATGCAGCTTTTTCGTTAAACCAGGAGAAATGGTTTTTGTTTGTTTAGGTCTGCCCTGTTTGGCTCAGGAAGGAGGAACCCGGTCAGGTTTTTGTGCAGATCTTTGTGGGATTTGCAAGATTTTTGGGGCTCTATCTTGGTTTGAAAGACAGGTGTCTGTTAAGGAAGGAAGGAGCTTCTCTGGAAATGGAAAATATAAACCCCTTCCCTCTGAATTCTTAAAATTTTGGAATTAAGGGGCTCTCAGGTAAAGATATGGGAGTAGGAATAGGAAAATGTAAAAATAAAAATAAAAATTGTTATAGATGAATAATGAGATTATTTGCTCTAACAATTAAGGAATGAATATTGTGTGAATATTAAGAGAAGTTTTATTGATGTATAGTTATGTTATTGTAGTTTATTGTTTAGATGTCCTCTGTTCTCCTCACAGTCCCCTTTCCCCATCCTCTGTATTGTCGCCACCGGACAGCCTGGGTTGTTTAGGAGAGGTAAAAGGAAGGTGTGTACGTGTGCCCCTCCTACAGGGCAGTTGAGAATGGAAAAGCTCATTGCTACTGGAGGGCACAGCATGGCACCACCTGACCCACCAATCAAGTTGCAGGAAAGCAATCTCCACCAATAAACGACAAAGAAGAGTTGACTGACAGACTTTGGGAGGGGCCAGGGTTGGCTGATGCAACCCCCAGAGGTATAAAATGTGAAGCACCTGTCTCAAAGATGAGCTGTGTGGTAAGCAGCCATGAGGGAGGCTCCCAGGCCTGTTTTTCCATATTGTTATATTTGCCCAATTATCCCATCATCAAAAAACCAAACAATATTAGAGGTAGCAGCAATTTTAATTGAATAGTTCAGAAAATATATAAAATTTGATACACTTGAAATATTAACAATCAAATTGGACTAAAAATAAGAGATAATTTCATTCCAATAATAGCCCCTAAGAAAAAGATAACCACGGGGTTCAGAGTGCAGGGCTCTTGGACCCTTGCCACCTTACATACGAGCTTGCCAAGTGAAGATTCTCCCCTTATATGCCATGTATCGATGTCAACTCCTCCCATTTTCGTTTCATCACACCTCTACCTCCGCCCTCATCACCACCTTTACCGTGCATGCTCCACCGCTTGTTTTGGTAGTCACACAAGTCCTTGGAGGTCGTCACTGATGAAGGCCTCTTCTATTCCTCTATGCACTTTAATTCACCTTTGGGTTACACAAGAGCACCAAGCCAGTACAATGTAAGCCAAAACTAACATATTACTGCATTTAATCATCAAAGCAATAAATCTCTTATAGCTGGCATTTTCCTGGGACCCAATCAGATTTCCCTTCTTTTTGTTAATTTTTAGTAACTGTTATCTCTTGCTTTTATCACTTCTCCTTGAACATCTCCAAGGAGTGGGGGTGGAACCCCTCCTATCTCTTTCTTTTTTGGCATTACAACTTTTAAATATTCTATTACTTCCAAATATAAATTGCTGTATCAATATTGATTACTTTTAAAATTTTATCAGCATGAATCATACCTATTTACCACACATGGAATGCTTTTGTTTTCATTGATTTTTAAGACTATGAAGAAAACATTGGTGCTGGATGACTCAGAGACAGCCCGTGTGTGTTAAGTGTAGTCTACAGGGGATAAAGAAAAGGAAAAGAGAAGTACTAATACATCCTGATAAGTTTGGAAATTCAGATAGCATGAAGAATGAATAACACAAGAAGTAAAGATGGTCTGAAAAAGAGTCCACTAGAGTGTAATTTAGCAGATGAGAAAGATTTGGGAGGAATCCCAGGGGGTAATTTTTCAAGGAAAGGTAATCGGATGTACTCTTAACCAATGGTAGGCTTGGTATCAATTAGAAAGTGGTGAAGAGTGACCCCCTAATGGAACTTCATGATCCATTGTTACAGTTGATGTTATTTTTAAGAGAAGAAGAAAAATGAGATCCTGTGATATATGCAGACATGTTTTTTACCCTCAAGAATAAACCTGAGTGGCAAAAAGAATGTGGCTTTGATTTGGCTCCATAGGACCTTTAGTCCTAACTTTGGAAAGAGATAAGAAGCAGAAAAGAAAGAGATGTTTTTCAGCATTCAGCATAAGGCAGAGATGTTTGAAATTGGCTCAAATGCACCAGGAAGATTGTGTTCTAGGTGTCCAAGACTTAGAGCCAAGTTAGTCCAGGCCAGCTCAGGTACACTCCCCCTCAGGCAACCACTCCGCCCCCTGACTGAAAGCCAAATGGCAGTGAGGATGAGATGAATAATTGACCCCAGGTGAGGGGACAATTTCAGAGACCCCCAGTGACAAGCAACCCAAGGAATAAAACCAAGAAAGCTTTGCCTTTAGTCACCCCCTTAAGGCAAGTCTTGAGTCCCTCAGGAGAAGCCATGGGGGTGAACATCTGCTTTTCTACTAGTGACCTGAACAGTTGGTGGGAAAAAGTTACAATGGATAGAGAAAACCCTAGCAAAGCAGCAAAAAGACTGGAGTTCATAGTCAAGAATCAAGAGTCTGACTGAGGTGATACTGATTTCATGTTGACTGAGCTAACCAAAGCAGCAAAAAAGTTGGTGATCAAGGTAGCCAGAGCACGTGTGCATGGACAAATTGCTAGTGGAGCCTTGCAAGGTACAGTGGACCAGCTGTGTCCTATTGTAAGCCCTTTATGGGACGTGAACGATGCAGGCAGCTGTGCAATGTTAACCAGATACCAGGACATAGTCACATTGGAATTAAAAAATGCCATTCCAAAAGCAATAACTTGGTCAATAATAGATAACGTTACACAGGGACAGCACGAGTCTCCCACTGACTTTGTGGACAGGCTGTGAGCAGCTCCATGTAAATGCGCAGCCCTGCATCCCTGGTCGGATATGGGAAAGCAGCAGTGGGTTTCCCTGATGCTAGGGCAATCTAGCCCAGATGTCAGGCAGAAATTTCGGAAGCTGAAAGAGCCTGGAAAGAGAGACTTAAAGGCATGAATGAGAAAAGCATAGAAAGTGGATGATAATCAAGAGAGAGAAAAAGAAAAAGAGCTCCCTGCAGCCATGGTGGCAGCTCTGGATCAGCACCAGGGAGAGGACGTGGGATGCCTCTGGATGAAGCAGTGGCAGGGGCGACAATATCAGAGGCAGAGGAGGTTCAAAGCAGCCACAGACCAAGCTGGGGCCAAATCAATGTTCATCTTGTAAGAAATCAGGACACTGGAAATAAGGCCAGTGCCCAGAGTTATCAGACAAAGTACACAAAACTCTTGCAGCCACTCTAGATGATAAGAAATGACCGAGACTGGCAATTCTTACCCTAGCAGGCCACCGGTTAAAATACAGCTAAAGAATGATCAAGAAGTTGAATTTTTAACTACTTGTAGACACACATTTTCACTCTTGAATCAAGCGCTGATACCCAAAAGTGAAAACTATCTTCAAGCAATAGGAGCCAGAAAATGCATTCTTCCTGCAACCACATCAATGTAAAATCAAGAAGAAAATGGGAATACATCAGTTTCTTTATTTACCAAACTCACTCAAATCTGTCCTAGGTATGGAATTGCCTGAAAATTTAGAGGCAACAGTTCCATTTAGAAAAAGAAAACTTCAATGATAGTTACCTGAAGACAAATAAGCGGTTTTAGCTGTAGGACTGACAACTGACACAAGACCAACAAACAAGAACAACTATTTAGAGCAAGTATTGAATCAGGTGTACCCAAGAATGTGGGATACTCATAGCCCAGGAAAATCCAAACGAGCAGACCCTATGAAAATTGAGCTACAGACAAGAGTTAGGCCAGTAGTCAGAAAGCAATACCCTTGAAGATTAGAAGTTAGTAAAGGAATAGAACCAACAATCAATAAATTCCTGACATCAGGGTTATTGAAAGAATGGGAGTCAAAATTGGAAACTCATAGATTAGCAATAAAGAAACCTAACGGAACTTAGAGACTAGTGCCAGATTTCCAGGCAATTAATGGTTTATACCTTACTACCTTACTAGCTAAACTTGGAGATGATTTTATTTGGTGCGGGGAAGGTCTATGGGCAGGTGCTGTTGAGAGCCGTTCCCTCTTGATCTGAGAGACCAGCTCCCCCAGCCCACCCTGCTCTCAGGCCCGGAGGTTGTAACGTGCGCTCGACCGGCAGCCGAAGGAGGGCTCTTGACACTGTGTCTGATCCAACAGGGTTTATTGAAGGTAGGTCAGAGGGTGCAGGTTGAGTGAGGGTGAGAAGAGGGACAGGAAGAGGCAAGAGCACAAGCACTGTAACATGACTCAAAAGGCACCTGCAAGCTGCTGGGGAAGCCTCAGGTCTGCTCAGTGAGCCCAGCGTGCCCTCAGCATTGGGACAGCCACCTTTCCCTCAGTGAGCCTCACGTACCAGGGTCAGCAAATCAAGAGGCACCAGGCATGCTGTAGGTGACTCAGAGCGAGTGCAGTGGGTCATGGTGGCCAGGGGTCTGAAGCAGGCAGAAAGCCATCGGGGCTGGGGAAAAGGCTCTGCTCTGCTTACAGTGTGGGCTGAGGGCCGGAAGAGCTCCATTTCCCCCTTGAGGTGTTGGAGATGGGGCCTTTCATCCTTTCATATGTCTGCCCCTGGCTGCAGGCAGCCAAAGGAGTACGACAACACAAGGCCAAGAGCAGCAAAGCACAGAGCCAGCCATGCGCAGCACAGGGAGGTGGCCCAGTGCAAAGCCAGCGTGGCACTCTGAAGGTGCCCGCTGCACTCTCATGTGTACCTGGCCTGGGAACGACAGGAATGCCCATGGTCCAAGAGGGCCTTTCATTAGCCCGTGGGCTCAAAGCTGCTGCTCTTCTGGCTCAATGGGGCCTAAAGCCACAGAGCTCGGCCTCTCCCACAGCAACAGGAACAAGACTCGACAAGCAGGCAGTGGAGCTCAATGCCTAAGGCTGAGGGGCGGGGGGCTCCAGTCTGGAGCACAGGGAGGGCACCCCTCCAGCCCCACAACAGCTCGCCTCACAGCCCTGAAAGGCCAGGACCAGGGTTCCACGCCTGATTCCAGGGGGTCCCTCCAACAGGCCACCGACCTGGAAGCGCCAGAGCAGCCGGCTGTCAGGATCAAGGCGGCTGCCAGGGGGCTGCTTGTGGCCTCTGACAGCGAATAGCTCAAGGCTTAGCAGTGCCTCAGCCCCTCAGTGTCTCCCCCAGCCTGGCCAAGCTTCCCAGCAGCAGCACCGCAGCCTCACAGCAGCTCCAGAGCAGCCCCATCCAGTGGCACCTGGGAGCCCTCAGCAATGCAGCCAGCAGCACATGGGCAGGAGGACATGGATGGCCGTTCCTGCCCAGCACAGGGGCTTGTGACCATCTCCAGGCACCCCTCTGGCAGGGATCCCAAAACTCCCCCAGGACCCCAAAAAGATCTGCAACATCCCTTTACAGCCCTCCAAGACCTCCCCAAACCCTCCGGGACCTCCCAGTGCCCTCGTAATTTTCCTGAAAGCCCAGCCGGGAATGGCTCTGGAGCAGAACCCACACCCTCCAGATTCTCCCAGGGCGTCCAGCCAAGGTCACTGCGGGCTCATTTTCCCCCAGCTCACGGGACCTGGGTTCTGCTCATCTCTGCCCCCACTCTGGGGGCTCCCTCTCACCCCAGGACCCCCATCCCCTCTATTGTTGCCCACCCTGGTGGTGCCACCAGTGACAGTCCCCGATGACAGCCAGGAGCAGGAGCAGGAACAGGAGGGTCCTGCCGACATTCACAGCCACTGCTGGGGACAGAGGGGACACTTTGGGGTCTGAACACCCCGGTGACCCCGCGTGACCCCACCTGTGACCGAGGGTGAGCCAGGTGACACCTCCAGGGCCAGCTCTGGGCTGAATGCTCAGATCACGTGGTGCCTGTCCTGTCCCAGCTGGTTGGTGGCAAAACACTGGTATGTGCCTGTATGTCCCACATCGATGTCCCTGAGGTCCAGGAGGGGACCCCGGGCCACCTCCTGCCTGTTGTGCAGCCAGGTGAAGGTGACAGGTGCTGAGCCCACCTGCACTGAGCAGTGCAGGTTCTCGTCACCTGCACACACCTGCTGTGCCAGGGGACCGGGGGTGATGGTGGCATTGGCCACGGGCGCTGCGCGGACAGAGATAAGGCTGGCACATGGCGAGGAGGGATAGGAGTGCTGTGGGTGGGTTCACCCCCAGCCCGTGGGTTACACTTACCCAGGACGGTGACATTCAGGAGCACACTCAGCCACGCTGTCCTGGAACTGGTAGTGGCTGCTGTCATTGTCCCCAACGGGCCAGAACTCCAGGTGGGGGCCGGTGCCCGGCAGTGCCCCTGAGCCCTTCTGGTGCCAGGAGAAGGACAGAGGAACTGTCCCAGCAGCCACCACACAGCTCAGCACCAGGCGGTCCTCAAGTGCCACCTGTCCCCTGGGGGGCTGTGCCCACGGGGGGACCCCTGAGTGTGAGACCTCTGCAGGAGGGCGGGACACCAGGGGACAGTGAGGGACCTGGGAGGTTGTCAGGGAGGGGCAGGGGAACCCCAGTGAGGGTGATGGGGTGCAGAGATGAAGGGTATGGAAAGGAACCCTGAGGAAGGATGGGGGGTTCAGGGAGAGGACACTTGGAGAGGAAGAGGGGAGACCTCAGGAAGGGGTTGGTTTGGGGTACTGTGGGGGTGTCGCTATAGAGCACAACACAGCACAAAACACCACAACTCCATCAGAAGGGTGTAAAAGAGAGATTTATTATAGCAACATGTTGCTTTTATAGTTTGTCATGACATTTACATTTACTTAAGAGACACATTCACTGCCCTTTGGTCATAAGAGAGAAACAAAGTTCTCCATAGGTGAACAAGGAGCCACGTCAATTCTGTGAGCCAGCTAGAGTCCGTATCTTTTAACTTTCTCCTTCATCACGTCTTCATGGTGACAGCCTTGGTGTCTTCCTCGGGAGAGATACGGGGCTTTCCTTATCTTTAGGAAGCCTTTACTGTCTCACAAGAACAGCTCAAAATGCCTTTCCCACAATTCTCCCTTTTTGTATTTGACCCACAAACAAAACTGCTGAAGACTTTTGCAGGGTCCTTGCAAAAATCCAAGCAGACAGAGGATCCATCCTTCATTCACTTCTACCAACTCCACAACACACACTCTCACAATCCTAACATTCATATACAAACAAGGCCCATAAAAACAGATCTTCAAATGCTGTTACAGACCTCACAATTTGCAGATGACACATTTGTAGCAGAATGACACCTTCACCTCTAATCAAATAACTTTTTCCCACACAGAATCAGAGACCAAGTCATCTGCCTAGTCACTACTTAGAACCAAGTAGCATGCACTTAACTTTACAACTGGTTGCTGCTATCATAATGGGCAATCAACCTAGTTGCTCCAAGTGTGGACTTCAGCTACTAATTCAACCCCTATGCAAAGGCAACACTTCTCCCTTAGGTGTATCAAATTCCCCTATTTTTGGGACTGTCGGTGCACTGCAAAAAGAAATGGTACAAGACACATTTGTCAGTACTACCAATCTTGCTATAGGAGAATTCAAAGAAAAGAAACAAAAGTAACACCCACTAACTTAAATTTTGGATTTTTCCCTCACTCCAGGTCCCCCAGCTCAGCCTATAACTCCCTTTACTCTGTCTTGAATTACCATCTTTACCACACATCCATTGAGGGTCCATGCTTCCATCCACCGAATAATAATGCAATTACCTACTCATTTTGCTTCCTCTCTAGAACCACCCATCCTGTCCTTTTATTTGTGCTCCAAATAAGGTTTTACGAAATGGACAGAGACACAACGAGGTCCATTTTCTGTTAAAATGCATGCATATCCTCTTCCCCATGTTACTAATTCCACTCGCCAGTCCACCTTTCTGTGATTAAGTCTTCTACCCATACCTTAATACCTTTCTTAAAGTCTGGCTCTTTTGAATTCAAAGACGAAAAATGATAGAATATAGGAGACACTTGTAAGTCAGGTAAAGGACGCAGAAAGTTTAAGACATAAATGGCTTTGTCTAATCTCACTTGAGGTGATTCCCTTTGCATTCCCCCTTTTAGTTTTTGTACCTAGCGCTTCAACACACCATGATCACGTCCAATAATTGCTTGTCCTGTTGAGGCACAAGGAATACCAGTGCAATGATCAACATCCCAGGCACAAAAAACCACCTGCAATTTCTTTGAAACGTACGCTGGGCCGTTATCTGTCTTTACACGTGATGGAATGCCTAAGATGGAAAAGGCGTGGCAAAAATGATGAATGGCATCCTGAGCTGTTTCACCTGCCAATGATGAGGCAACCATGGCATGAGAAAAGGTGTCAATTGTAACGTGAACATATTTTAGATGGCCCAATTCAGGCATTTTTGTAACATCTGTTTGCTATTCTTGCAAAGTGAGTAAGCCTCTAGGATTAGTACCGTAATATTGTAAAACATGAGACGTACGACGATGAGGGCAAGAAGAAATAATTGACTTTGCTTCACTATGTGATAATTTAAATTGCTGCCATAGTGCCTGAGCACCCTGATGAAAAAAATGATGAGATAGAACAGCTGGCTGTAACACATTAGGCACCATTTTTACTGCTGAGGCAGCCACAAGGGAATCCACATAGGCGTTACCTTCAACAAAGAATCCAGGTAGCGATGTATGGCTATGAATATGCATAATAAAATAAGAATGCTTTTGATTATGAATAACAGTCCACAATTTCAACAACATAACAAAGAATGGTTTCTCCTTTACATTATACAACACAGCTTGATCCAACTGTATTACTAAATTAGCAACATGAACAGAATCAGTAACTATATTTACGGAACTAAGAAATCAGGTAAAGGCTAAGAGTATGGCACAAAGTTCAAATAACTGAGGAGACCCTTGTTGAACCATTACTTCCTATTCCTAGCAGTCATCTTTCTTCCAGGCTACAGCAGCTTTTCCAGTTCTTCCTGATCCATCTGTAAAAACTGTCGCACCTTCCACTGGCATAGAAGAGCAAAGTTGTTTCCCCTGAAAAGGAATTCTCTTAGTGAAATTCAAAATAGGATGAGGAGGTAAATGATATGCTATTTGACCTGTAAAGGGAGATAAAGCAGATTGTAGCTCATGATTGTTTTGAAAACGCCACTCAAAATACCACTGTTGTACCAGTATGACAATAGTTACAGGATCACAACCTAAGGTTTCATGGCAGTGTCTGTGACCTTTAAAAATTATGTCTGCAAAAATCTCATGAAGGCCTGGAGCTGTTTTTCGGGACCTGAAAGACCAAAATATCCACTCCAAAATATGCAATTTATCTTCCCATTTATCATTCTGTTGACATAACAATCCGCATGATATTTCATCATCTCTCAAAATAAAGCATTGCACACCAACAGAAAAATCTATCCTGGTAACAAATCCAGATGTCAAGGCTAATTCAACTTCTTCTACAGCCTTTTTTGCCACAGTGGTCAAATGTCTCTCATCGGTAGAGGAAGTTATCCCTGACAGTAAGTCATACAAAGGTTGCAGTTGGTGATTAGTTATCCCCAGGTATGGCCTAAGCCAACCTATTGCACAAACCAATTTCTGTACATCAGCAGTAGTTTTAATTTCAATGTCCAATTTTACAGGCACAATTTGTGTATTGGCGATTATCAACCCCAAATATTTCCAAGGCATCTGTCTTTGAACTTTCTCTGGGGCGATAACCAAACCAACTAGAGTGTACACATTGTCCAGCAGTTTGAGGGCATTAAGTCTTCACATGCCCTGATTCTTCACAAGCAGAACATCTGGGTGAGGACTTCATGACTTTTGCCAAAGAAGCCTTTTTTTGCACAACCGAACAAACCTTTGAGCAAGCAACTACAAGATCAGACAGCAAGGAATCTCCTGGTAAAGAATCAATAATTCCCCTGCAATCATCGTTCGCATTTTCCCATGCTAGCTGTCTGTATAAAACTTACCTCAACTTATCATCCCCTACTTGCTTCCAAGGGCTGCAGCAACCCTCTCCAAAAACTGCAGAAGAAGTTCCTTCACCCCTTGCTGGATGGTAATATACCTCGGTTTAGGAGCTGCCATCTCCATTGTTTTAAGTAAGGCACTCATACCCAGCTGCTGGGCCTGTGCCAGAACCAGGGGGTCCCATCTTGCCTGCAAATCCAGATTAGAGAATGGTCCATTGCCCAGCAAGGCATCAACTCCCACAGCGTGACATGGATTGTGCTGAGGTAACTGCATATTGTCCAATGCTACTCTTTCAACCATGTGTTTCCAGGTAGCTTGAGACACACCATACTGCACTGGCTGAAACAGAATCCTAGCAAGGTGAACAATATCATAAGGAGCAAGTACATCAGCATTTAGAACATGAATAACTTGCATCACCTGCGAAGAATTAACACCATACTGATCTACTTTTGACTGAAGGTCCTGTACAACCCTCCATGCAAAAACCTGATGACTATCTTGTTGTCCTGAATTAGGAGCAGCTTTGAAAACAGGAAAAGCCACAGGCCCACCAGAAGCAGCAGCAGCAGCAGCCATCTCCATCCTTTTAGGCGGACCTGTTTTCTCTAACAAATTCCAATCTCTCGCTTCAGCTGCTTTCATTCTCACATGCTCCCAAAATTGCAAAGGGTGTCGATGAGTCACAGCCACCCTGCAGGGAGGCAGAGTCCAAGAAACAGCTGGCCTGGATCTGCTATGAGGTCTAACAGATTCCTGCATCTTTTTAGGTGTACTTATAACTGGCAGTTCATTGTCAGAACTATCACTAGACAAAGAAGGACACAATGTTAAGGACTGCATTTGTTCAACCAGTTCAGGAGGGAGGAGTGGGGCAGACGGCTCAACAGGGGATTGAGCAGAGGCAGGCGACTCGAAGGGGGGCAGAGAAGGGGTGGATGGCTCAAGCGAAAGCAGGGATGGGAGGGGGTGGAGCAGCCGACCGAGATGAGGGTGAGGGAGGAGCAGATGGCCCAGGGAGAGACAAAAGGGCCAATGACCCAGCCTGCTTTTCACTTCACTTCTGTAACTTCATTTCTGCTAACTGCTGTGCAGGCGTAAGATACTTTGGTTTTGTACTCAGTTCAACTAACTGCTGAGCAGGCGAAGTATACACAGGTTTAATGTGGTCTTTTGGAGATAAATACCGAGGAACAGTCTTAGCCCGCTGTTTGATTCACACAATAGCAAACCCTGGGGGAAGGTCCACAGCAGCAGCCTCCTCAGGGGGAGATACATCGAAAGGCTCAGCCTCATCTTCCTCCTGTTCCTCTACTTCACTTTCTTGCTCTAATTCCTGCTCCTCCAATTCCTCCCCGCTATCTTGTTCTGCTTTCCATTCCTTCAATGCCTCATACAACAGTCTCCAGGTAGTAGCCAAATCGACAACCATCTTATCCCCCTTAGATATCACTTCCCATAGTCTCTTCCCAACCTTTTTCCATGCCCAGACACTTTAGGTATTGTCGGCATCAGCTTCAATATGGTGATTTACACCATATCAGTAAGCTAAGAAGAGCATAATCAGAAGCTCGAACATTTTTCCTTTTAAATAAAGTTTTCCACATGGACAAAACAGTCCTTTCCTTGTTTGATAAATTATGTCCCATTATTTTTCTCAATTGCTCACCTCAAATCAGACATCTGAATTAGGTCTGGACCTCTGCAGCACCCTTGCTGCCTTCACTCATTTTTAGGGTACCCTTCAACTTTTTTCTCTCTTTTTTCTTTCCCTTTTTTACAGTCCAGTTGCAATCACGGTGGGCAGGTGCCAGATGTCACTATAAAAACACCACAACTCCATCAGAAGGGTGTAAAAGAGATTTATTGTAGCAACATGTTGCTTTTATAGTTTTTCAAGATATTTACATTTACTTAAGAGACACATTCACTGCCCAGTGGAAATAATAGAGAAACAAAGTTCTCAGTGGGTGACCAAGGAGCCACATCATTCTGTGAGCCAGCTAGAGTCTGTATCTCTTGTCTTTCTCTCCTTCATCATGTCTCCATGATGACAACCATTGTGTCTTCCTCAGGAGAGATACAGGGCTTTCCTTATAATCAGGAAGCCTTTGCTGGCTCACAAGAACAGCACAGAATTTTATTCCTACACTGAACTAGAACATATTTATCACATTACAATATATTTTCTACACAGAGGTTAGGATTAAAAGACTGACAATTTTTAGTGTATCAAAAACAGTTAAAAAGTGACTAGAAAGTGTATTATATCAAAATAATTTGCAAAACCAATATAATACTGAAAGCCGATGACTACATAGTTATTCATAACAGGGAGAAGTTGTATGGAAGGGTGTATTTGACTTCTCCTTATCCTGCTCTGATTTTGTCAGCAATAAATTCAATTCAGATCTCTAAATCATAAGCAGTTTTGCCCGTGACAGGATTTGATGAGTGATCTCTCCTGGTCCTTGTCTCAACCCATGAACCCTTTCTCAATTTTCTCTCCCCATCCAGGTGTGCAGGGCAGTGAGAGAGTGGCTGTGGTGGGTGCGGGGCATCCGGCCACTGTCCATCCACAGCAAGGCAGGGAGGAGGAGGAGGGTCCAGGTCAGGTTGTTGAGCAGATTAGTGTGGGATTTGAAGAAGTTTTGGGGCTCTTTCAGTCCATCTGGGACAGGGACAAAATGATCAATTGCTGCATTTCCCCCACAGCTGCCCCTGCAGGGGTGGTTTCCAGCCAGCCCTGCTCTGAAAACCATCAAAGGCCTTCACAGAGCCACTGCTTGGGCTCCCTTTGGGGTTTTGTGCTTCTTGCAGAGCTGAGCAAACCACAGGCAGGCCTTTTTCCACCCACAGAATTCTCACCTCTGCAGCAGCTCTAAAGCTGCCAGAATGAAAGCCAAGGGGGCAGGAGGGACCCTCAGGTGCTGGCTGCCACCTGGGGCTGGCCAGAGCAGGGCTGGGCAATGGCCATCCCTGTGCAGTGGGGCTGGGCCATGGCTGGGCCCCACCCTTGGATGGCCACTGGCTTCAAGGAGCAGGAGTTTGGGAGCTCCTTCCTGCTCAGGGCTCCATTCCCCAGCTGCTCTTGCTCACTCAGATCCAGCTGGGGACGAGCAAGAATGGAGAAGTCTGGAGCCCCCTGGAGCTGCCATACCCCAGGACAGGAGCCCCTTGTCCAGCATGTGTCCCCCCTGGGAGAGGATCCCCCCAGGACAGGAGCCCCCTGGATGTGCCCCCCAGGACAGAACCTGCCCCATGTGACACTCCCCTCCCCCAATGTGACACTCAGCACAAACAGCCTCCTCCTTCTGCAGGAAAGAGAAACTGAAAGTGTTGGGGGGGCACTGTCAGACACCTCCATCCCCCACAGCCTCCCCAGCCCTCCCTGCAGACCCCTCACCCCTGCTTCCCCCACCCTGGGCTTCCCCCAAGTAGTTCCTTGCTCAGGATCCTCCCAGGACCACCAAGGGATGAACTGTGGTCTTGTGAAATTGAGAGGCAAAATAATGGAAATGGAAATAAAGAGGGGAAAAAGCCCTTGGGGACTGGGGGGACAAAGACCCAAACCCTGTCAGAATCTCCCTGACCCTCCCAGACCCTCCAAAACCACACCACCCTGGGGGGACTTTGCTGAGCCCTGGGTCACCCCAAAAATCTGATCCAGCCAGGGAAGGAGCTTTGACCCACAGGCTTACCGAGCCACTGCCCATTCCTGGCACCCTCATTCCGCAGGAATCCGAATCATGGGACTCCCATTCTTTCCATCCTCCCTCCCCTGGGACCCCCATCCTTGTACTCCCATTCCCCAGGACCTCCATGGCCAAGCACCCCATTCTCAAAAAACCCTCTCCTGTTAATCCCATCCCCTGAAATGCCCCTTCCCCAAGGACCTTGATTCTCTCAGGAACCCGTATTCCCACAGGAACCCCCATTACCCCAGCATCCCCATCTCATGACCCCAAATCCTTGGAGCCCAAGTTCCCATGGACCCCCCATCCCCAGTGATTCTCCCTCATCAGCACCCCCATTCCCAGGGACCCCTCATTCCCCTGGATAGCCACGTCCGTGTCCCCCAAAGCCCCTGCGTCCCCCACTCCTGGGAACCCCATGTCCCAACTTTTCCCACCCAAGCTTGTCCCCATCCTGTCCCTGCCCTGCTCACAGTCTGTGCCCAGCTTATGGCCACCCTGCCCCCACCAAGGGCCACCTATGCATGAGGGTGAGACCTGACCTCGCTTCCTTCCCCTTTGGCTGAAGAGCCACTAGCCAGGGGACAGCCACCCCCAGCAGCGAGTGACAGCCAGTCCACATGGCTGGGGACACTGGGATGGCCGAGAAGGTGGCGCTGCTCCTCTGGGGTGAGGCCCCGGGCATGGGCCTGACACCCCGGGGATGGGGAGGGGAGGGGGCTCAGGGGGGCTGCAGAGTCCCCTGATGTCCCCAATGCCAGAATCGCCAAAGCATGGGGTCTGCTGGGGTCGTGGAGTGGGCATGAGGGTTGGAGAAGGGGGACAGGAACATGGGGACAAAAATGATGGGACAAGGGTTTGGTGAGGCATCATGGGGCCTGGTGGGGGTAACCTGTGCCGGCACAGGGTGGCCGTGGCTTCCTCAGTTCAGAGGTGTCCACAGTGTCCCCATGTCCTGCCTGAGCAAGGGGTGGCCGCAGTGTCCCTGTCAACAAGGAGTCCATGTCATAAAAGGACAGTTAGGGACAGCCCCCAACCCCCATACCCCTGTGCCTCTGTCCCCATGGTGCCACCCCCACCCAGCCCTGTCCCTTCTCCCTTCCAGCCCAGACCCTCGGCCTCACTGGTGAGTCCTTGGGGGATGCCATGGCCCCACCCCGCTCTCCCCAGCCCCATGCTGGCCCTGGCAGGAAGGTGTCCCCTGTCACCCACAGGTGCCCAGACCACCCAGCTCCTGGTGGAGCCCCCCTGGAGGCCGGCAGTTCTGTGGGGCCAGGTGACACTGGCCTTACAGGGCTCAGGGGCTGCTGGTGCCACCACCTGGTACAAGGATGGGCAGCACTAGGGGCAGGAGGGAGGCCACAACTTCACTGTCACCGAGAGTGGCATCTACAGGTGTAAAAGACCTGGCAGTGGGCTCAGTCACCCCGTGAATGTCTCAGACGGTGAGGGTGGTTTGTGTTCCCAGCCTGGCACCCACGGGAACCCCGAGGACCCCGGTGGGCTCCACTCCATGGGTCACCCTTTGGTGTGACCAGAGCCCATTCCCTACACACAGGGACATACCAGAGCATCCCAGTGTGGTGGGACCCTTGTGCTGAAATTGGGGAAGCCTGGTGTGCTGGCTGTGACCCAGTATGGGGGTCCAGGCGACATCAGAACCCTCCAGACCCCTGTGATGTGACAGCACCCCTCTGCCCTACAGAGCGGCTGGTTCTGCAGGTGCTGGCGTGGGCACTGCTGGAGGGGGAAACTCTGACACTGTGCTGCCAGTATACAGGCAGGACAAGTCAGCCACTTCAGTGTTCTTCTACCATGAGGAGATGGAACTGAGAGGGCTCCACAATGGGACCGAGCTGTCCCTGTTCCCTCTGCAGCTGAACCACAGCCACCGCTGTAAGACCTGGGTGAACAACAGTGTATCATGGGGATGGGAGGAGTCAGTGCCAGTGCCAGTAACAGTGAATGGTGAGCACCTCACAGCCACTACCCCGACAGCCTCATAGCGCCTCGCCAGGGACTCGGGGTCACAGTTCCCAAAGCCCCCCATCTCCTTTGCTGAGCTTGTCCAGATACCAGTGTTGGAGGGTCCCCCCAAACCCACCCTGGGGTCCCCCCTGACTCTCAGCTGCCTCAGCAAGCCTAGCCCCCTGCAGGCCCAAGCCCTCCGCCTGCATGTGTTTCCGGGATTGGCAGGTGTTGGGGCGCCTACAGGTGTCCCTGCAGGTGCTGGTGCCCACCCTGGGGTTCTCACACTCGGGGAATTACAGCTGCCAGGTGCACTCTGAGGGGTGGGCCTTGAGGAAGAGCAGCACCCAGCTCCGTGTCACGGTGCGCAGTGAGTGCGGGGATGGGCACAGGGAGCATGCAGGAGACAACATGACCCTGCACTGCTCGGTGCAGGTGAGCTCAGCCCCTGTCACTTTCACCTGGCTGCACAACGGGCAGGAAGTGGCCCAGGGTCCCCTTGTGGAGCTCAGGGCCATCGATGTGGGACATTCGGGCACCTACCAGTGCGTGGCCACCAACCAGCTGGGACAGGACGGGCACTGTGTGTTCCAGGCACTCAGCCTCGAGTTGGCCCTGTTGGTGACACCATGGGGACACAGGGACAAAGGTGAGGTCACACAGGGTCATTCGGAGTTGAAGGACCCCTGGGGTGATGGGTGACCCTGATGTGTCCCCCTCTGTTTCTTGCAGTGGCCACAGGGGTCGGTGGGGCCATTTTGTTCCTGCTCCTGCTCATGGGTGTCATTGTGGCCTGGCGCGAGTGGCACCGTGTGGGTGGGTGACAATGGGGAGCAGAGGGTCCCAGGGAGCTGTAGAGGCCCCCAGAGTGTGGGCATGATAGGGCAGCACTCACAGTCCCAGAACTGTCACCTTGTCTGGGGGTCCTGTAGGGTTTGGGGAGGTGCTGGAGTGTCCTGCAGGGATGTTGGGGGTTCTTTCAGGGGCCCTGGGGGTGTTTGGAGCATCTCTGTCCCTGCTGGGCTTTGAGTTCTTGAGGCTGAATTGGCCAAGAGCACTGGGGAGGCTCAAAAATTTTGGGGGCTTCAGGGATGCTTGGGGGTCCTGAGAGGAATTGAGGGTCCCATGGGGGTTCAGGAATCCTGAGAAGGGTCAGGGCCTTGGGACTGAACAATCACCCTTCCCCTCTTACCTTTGCAGCTGCCAGGAAGCAGCAGGAAAGGTGAGTGGGGGTCTTCAACCATGAGTCCCCTTTTTCCCACATGACACAAGTCTCCATCACCTCCCACACATTGTCTTTATCCCCAAAGGCCCCCCCCGATCCCCCGGCCTCCCCAGAGGAGGGGGAGGTTCTGTACACCCACGTTGTGAGCACAAAACGTGCACAGCGTGAGTACTGTGGATTGGGAGGACAGTGACATGTCACCCACTGGTGTCACCCCCCACCCCTTGGTCCCCCCAGCCATTGTGTCCTGCAGGGCCTCCAGGCATCACCGACCACCAGTAACCCTAGGTGGCCTACGTGGAGCTGCGGGGACCCTACGGGCAACCAAGAAATCCCAGTGCAATCAATGAGGTTGTGCTGTGACACTGGGGGCAACTGGGGTGCACTGGGTGTCCCCACCCATGGGCACCCACTCATGTGTGTGCTGCAACCAAAAACTGCCCCTCCCTGTGGAGGCACAAAGATCCCAAAAAGCTGAGAGAAGAACAATTTCCTGAAACAGCAACAAGAGAGAATAAAACCAAAAGCAACAGCAACAAGGTTCAGAATCCAAATTTTCACAAAAAGATCAATTTCCTGGGAAAGTCCCCAAAAGGAACAAACCCTGGACACACTCTCCTACACAATTTCTCCACCAGAGGAACCTGTCAAAGCCTTGGAACTTCCTTGCTCTGATGGCCAAAGCGGCCTTCAGGAGGCTCTGGATTCTCTTGTGCCCTGTCCCAAGCTATTCCTCTGCCCTTTTCCCCATACCAGGATGTCACAAATGCCCTGTGGGTGTTCCAGAGCCTCCCTCTTCTTCAGAGCAGGGCAGGATCAGGCCATGGTACAGGGTGGGATGTCAGAGACAAGAAAAGTTTGATATCTGGAGACATTTTGGAACACCTGTGTGTGGTGGAAGGGATGGGTCAGACTTTGCTTTTCCTGAGACAGTGCCTCGTCTGTCCATCAGTCTGCCAGCCATGGCACACTGGAGACAGTGTGGTGCTCTGCCAAAGCCAGCGCCTGAATGGCTGGGTGACCAGAAGTGTCACCTTGAGAGAGGGCCCTTGGTAGCCAAACTGGCTTAAAAGGCAGAGCATGAGGTGGCCAAGTCCCTGACCCTGTCTTTCTTGGGATGTCTGTCTCATCCACGCTGGAACCTGGGAGTTGGCAACTCATTTAAATGAGAAATATCTCCCAAGGAAAGTGGGAATGTTCCTGGGATGGAAAGAGGACCCATGCTAAAACTTTTATTAATTTCAAAAATGATGGGGCTTCCAGGCTAAAGTGTAGAAACAGGATTACCAGCTCTTTACTACAAAATTTATAAACCAGAACAGAACAAACAACACAAACCCAGAACTTTCCGTCCCGCTCAGCACTGTTGATTTTTATGGCAGTTATAACCGTGGCCAGCAGGGGGCGCTGCAGGGAGCACTCCCGGCCAGCAGGGGGCGCCCCCGTCCAGCTCCATCCCCTCAGGGGCCATGGCGGCCTCGGACGGGAGGGAGGAGGGGAAATCGCTCCTTTTGCAAACTCACGGCCACCAATCGGTCCTGGCACCACCACCGGCAGCGGGCAGAAGCCACCAAAGCAGCAGGTTGGATCCCAGTGCCCACTGGCAGCGTAGCAGTGTCCTGGGGCCAGGCACACGCCCTGCACAACACCTGCGATCGCTCTCCATGATCCCAAATGGAAGGAAGGCAGCACCTCACCCCAGGCAGGTTTCGGGTCCACAGCAGCACCTCTGGTGGCTTTACACCCCAATTCCTACAAACCCTCATGTGAGGAGGGCAGGGATGGAGCAGCTTTGGGACCACCTGGAATGCAGACAGGGTCACTTCCCACAGCCCCACCATGGCTGCGGGTGAGCCCCTGCTCGATATTTCCACACTGTTCCCTTGTGTCTGGCAGCCATGGACAGAACTCAAAGATTCTTCTCACGCTGTTACAAAGGGCTGCACGTTTGAGGCAGGAAGGATGATGGACCAGGTCAGGTTGTTGAACAGATTATTGTTGTCTTTGAAGGATATTTGGGGCTCTCTCAGACCCTTGGGCAAAGGGACAAAATTATAAATTGCTGCATTTCTGGGCTGGTTCTCCCGCAGCTGCCCCTGCAGGGGTTTTTCCAGCCAGGCCTGCTCTGAAAACCATCAAAGGCCTTCTCAGTGCCACTGCTTGGGCTGCCTTTAGGTTTTGTGCTTCTTGCAGGGCTGAGCAAACCATAGCCAGGCCTTTTTCTCCGCAGAATTCTCACCTCTGCAGCAGCTCCACAGACTCAGAGCACCTTGGAATCTGTCTGGGGTGACTCCCAGATCACCAGCACCTTGTGGAAGCTGTTCTTGGCCCCGAGTCACCCAAAAATCTGAGGCATCCAGGGAAGGACCCCGAGACCCATGAGTGCACCCAGCCACTGCCCATCCCTGGGACTTCAATTCCCTTGGAAACCAAATCATGGGAGTCCCATTCCTAAAGCCCCACTTTGCCTAGGACCCCTATCCCAATATTTACATTCCCCAGCATCTCTATGGCCCAGTATCCCATTCCCAAGGCACACTCTCCTATTCATTTCATCCCCTGAAATCCTCCTTTCTCGAGGACCTTGATTCTACAAGGACCCCAAATCCTACGGGACCCTCCATTCCCCCAGCATCCCAATTGCATGACCCCAAATCCCTGGAGCCCACATTCCCTGGGACTCCCATCTCTGAGTCCCCCCAGCCCTGGGGACCCCCATTCCCATGGCAATCCCTGTCCCTGATGATTCCCTCTCTTCAGGACCCCCATTCCCAGGGCCCCCATCTCTGGCACCCTTCATTCCCCTGGACACCCTGTCCTGGCTCCCAAAACTTTCTGAGTCCCCCACTCCTGTGAACCCCATGTCCCACTGTGTTCCGTCCAGACTTGCCCCCACCCTCTCCCTGCCCTGCCCACAGTCTATGCCCAGCTTGTGGCCATCCTGCCCCCACCAGCTGCCACCTACGCATGGGGATGAGACGTGATCTCGCTTCCTTCCACTTTGGCCAAAGAGCCACCAGCCAGGGGACAGCCACCCCCTGCAGTGAGTGACAGCCAGTCCACATGGCTGGGGACACCGGGATGGCCGGGAAGGTGGCGCTGCTCCTGTGGGGTGAGTGCCCCGGGCATGGGCCTGACACCCCGGGGCAGAGGACGGGAGGGGGCACACGGGGGCTGTGGGGTCCCTTGAGATCCCCAATGCTGGCAGTGCCACACCTTGTAACCGACAGCAGGCCTTGGTGGGACTCTAACTGATGTAGGAATTTGGGAATGGGGATGTGGGGATAGGAATGTGGGGACTGGTACCTTTGGGTTCAGGTACCTCTGGGGATAGGGACAAGAAAACTGGGATGTGAGGACAGAAGGGGACAAGAACAGTGAGCATGTTGCCATGGGGATGGGATCATGGGGATGGGATAATGAGCTGGTGGGGGTGACCTGGGCCAGCATGTGCTGTGTCTGTGGTGTCCTCGTGCCTAGAGTGTCAACAGTGTCCCCATGTTCTGCCTCAGCCCAGGGTGGCTTCAGTGTACATGGTCCCAAGGTGTCTGTGCCACACAGATGTGGTACATGGGTGGCTGTGTCACAGACATGTCTCCCTGCTTCACCAAATATCTTTTGGGGACCACCATCACACACTTTCCCACAAGAACTGCTGTCCCCATGGGGACAGTTTGGGGAAGCCATCATGCCCTGTGCCCCAGGTGCCTCTGTCCCCACAGTGCCACCCCCATCCAGTCCTGTCCCTTCTCCCTTCCAGCCCAGACCCTCGGCCTTGCTGGTGAGTCCTCAGGGGATGCCATGGCCCCACCCCGCTGTCCCCAGCCCCACACTGGCCCTGGCAGGCTGGTGTCCCCTGTCACCCACAGGTGCCCAGCCCACCCTGCTCCTGGTGGAGCCCCCCTGGAGGCCGGCGGTGCTGTGGGACTGGGTGACACTGACTTGCCAGGGCTCGGGGACAGCTGGTGCCACCACCTGGTACAAGGATGGGCAATGCCTGTGGCAGGAGGGACACGACCACTTCACTCTCACCGTGGAAGGCACCTACATGTGTGACAGACCAGGCACTGGGCTCAGCCCCCCCATGACAGTCTCAGATAGTGAGGGGTTTTGGGTGTCCCCAGCCTGGCACTCACGGGGACCCCGAGGGCTCTGAGTGGGCTCCGCTCCATGGGTAATCTCCTATGTGACCAAAGCCTGTCCCCTGCTCTGTGGACATCCCGGAGCATCCCATTGTGGAGAATCCCATGTTGGAATTGGGCACCCCTCGTGCCCTGGGTGTGACCCACTGGGGGCCCCTTATGAAAACGGGACCCTGATGTGACAAGACCTCTGTGTCCCACAGCCCGGTTGGTGCTGCAGGTGTCGATGCGGGCACTGCTGGAGGGGGACACGGTGACACTGCGCTGCTGGCTCTGGCGGGACATGCCACTATCAGAGGTGCGATTCTACCATGGGGACAAGGAGGTGGGGAGGTCTCACTACGGGGCCGAGCTGTCCCTGTCCCCTCTGCAGCTGCACCACAGTGGCCACTACAGCTGCAGGGGCTGGGTGGACACCGTAATGTCAATGTGGGACATTTGGCGCCAGTGGCAGTGACAGTGTATGGTGAACACCCCCATGGCTGGAACTCCAATCTCCTGACACCCCCAAAGCCACTTCCCAGCAGACTCAGAGTCACAGTCCTCACCTCCCCTCTCCTTCCCTGAGCTCTTCTCAGTGCCAGATCTGGAGGGACCCCCTGAGCCCACCATGGCATCCCCCCTGACTCTCAGCTGCCTCAGCACCCCCAGCCCCCTTCAGCCCCGAGCCCCCCTCCTGCACATGTTCTACCAGGATGGTCAGGTGGTGGTGGCACCGGTGGTCCCCAAGGCCTGGCAGGTCAGTGTCACCAGGTCCCAAAGCAACGCTGGTCTCCAGGGGGGCACCATGAAGAGCTGGGTGGGCTGGGCACCTGTGGGTGACAGGGGACACCAGCCTGCCAGGGCCAGCACTGGGCACCTGCAGGTGACAGGGGACAACAGCGTGCCAGGGCCATCATGGGGCTGGGGACAGCAGGGTGGGGCCATGGCATCCCCTGAGGACTCACCAGTGAGGCCAAGGGTCTGGGCTGGAAGGGAGAAGGGACAGGACTTGGTGGGGGTGGCACTGCAGGGACAGCAGCACAGGGACATGGGGTGTGCAGACTGTCCCTAACTGTCCCCATGGAGTCAGCAGGTCTTGTGGGAAAGTGTGTGTGGGTGGTCCCCAAAAGATTTGGAGAGTCAGGGGGACATGTCTGTGTCAAAGCCACCTGTGCGCCACATCTGTGTGGCACAGACACCTTGGGAACAGGGACACTGAGGCCTCCCTGGGCTGAGGCAGACAGAACATGGGGACACTGTGGACACTCTGGGCACGAGGGCACCACGGACACAGCCCATGCTGGCCCAGGTCATCCACCCACCAGCTCATGATCCCATCCCCAAGGCCACATCCTCACTGTTCTTGTCCCCTCTGTCCCTTCATCCCAGTTCCCTTGTCCCCATCCCCAGAGCTACCTGAGCCCAAAGGTGCCAGTCCCCCATTCCTGTCCCCACATCCCCATCCCCAATTCCTGCCCCCTGTATCAGTCCCCAAACCCACCCTACATCCCCAGTCCCACCAAAGTCCACTGTGGGTAACATGGACTGCCTCTGCTGGCATTGGGGACCTTAGGGGACCCCTCAGCCCCCCCGTTCCCGGGGCACTCACCCCACAAGAGCAGCACCACCTTCCCGGCCATCCCGGTGTCCCCAGACATGTGGACAGGCTGTCACTCGCTGCCAGGGGTGGCTGTCCCCTGGGTGGTGGCTTTTGGATTAAGGGCAAGGAAGCGAGGTCATGTCTGTCCTCATGTGTTGGTGGCCCTTGGTGGGAGCAGGGTGGCCACAAGCACAGGATTACGGGGATGTGACCTTGGGGACAGGCTGTGGGAGGGGTGGGAACAGTGTGGGGACAAGGCTGGGCTGCACACAGTAGTACATGGGGTTCCCAGGATTGGGGGGCTCAGAGGGTTTGGGGAACTGGGGAGGGGGTCAGGGGAATGGGAGGGTCCCAGAGGAATGGGGTCCCTTGCAATGGGGAATCACTGACGATGGGGGGGCCATGGGAATGAGGGTCCCCAGGGCAGGAGGGACACAGGGATGGGAGTCCCAGGGGAACGTGGGCTCCATGGACTGGAGTCATGGGATGGGTATGCTGGGGGAATGAGGGCTCCCGTGGGAATGGGGGTCCTGGGAGAATCAAGGTGCTGGGGGAAGGGAGATTTCAAGGGATGGAATGGACAGGAGAGGGTTCCTTGGGAATGGGGTGCTGGGTAATAAAGATCCTGGGGAATGTCAGTACTGGGATGGGGGTCTCAGGCAAGGTGGATCATAAGGAATGAGACTCCCATGATTTGATTTCCATTGGAATGGAAGTCCAAGGGATGGGCGATGGCTGGGTGGATCCATAGGTCTCAGCTCCTTCCCTGGGTGCCTCAGATTTTGGGGTGACCAGAGCCCAGCAGAGCCCCCACAAGGTGCCTGTGGCCTGGGGGTAATCCCAGACAAATTCTGAGGGGCTCTGGGTCTGTGAATCGGCTGCAGAGGTGAGAATTCTGTGGGGGAAAAGGCTGGCCTGTGGTTTGCTCAGCCCTGCTTGAAGTACAAAGGCCAAAGGGAGCCCAAGCAGTGTCTCTGGGAAGGCCTTTGATGGTTTTCAGAGCACGGCTTGCTGGAAACTGCCCATGCAGGGGCAGCTGTGAGGGAACCAGTCCAGAAATACAGCAATTGATAATTTTTTCTTCTTTGTAAGGGACAGAGAGAACCACAAAACTACTGCACAATCCACAACAATCCACTAAACAACCTGACCCGGACCCACCTTCTTGAACAAAACCTGCAGCCTTCTGGAACCTCATGGAAAGAATGTTTGGGCTTGGGATGTGTCCGCCAGATAAGAGGGAAAACTGTGGGAATACTGAGTTGGGGCTCTGCCCCGGGACATGATGGAGCTGTGGGGAGTGACCCTGTCTGGATTCCAGGTGTCCCCAAAGCTGCTCCATCCCTGCCCTACTCACCTGAGTTATAGGCTGAGGGTTTGCCGGAATTGTGGTGTACAGCCACTAGAGATGCTGCTGTGGACCTGAGAAATGCCTGGGGTCAGGCACTGCCTTCCTTCCATTCGGGATAATGGAGAGCAGTCACAGGTGTTGTGCAGGGTGTGTGCCTCGCCTCAGGACACTGCTACGCTGCCAGTGGGCACTGGGATCCAACCTGCTCCTTGGCGGTTTCTGCCTGCTGCTGGTGGTGGTGCCGGGACCGATTGATGCCCCTGAGTTTGCAAAAGGAGCGATTTCCCCTCCTCCCTCCCGTCCGAGGCCGCCATGGCCCCTGAGGGGATGGAGCTGGACCGCGGCGCCCCCTACTGGTCGGGAGTTCTCCCTGCAGCGCCCCCTGCTGGCCGCGGTTATAACTGCCACAAAAACCAACAGCGCTGAGCAGAAGGGACAGTTCTGGGTTTGTATTTGTTCTGTTCTGGTTTATAAATTTCCCAGTAATTAGCTGTTATTCATTCTCCAACCCTTTGGCCTGGAAGCCCCATCATTTTTGACATTAAAAAACAATTTAGGCATGGGTCTTCTTTCCATTCCAGGAAAATTCCCAATTTCCTTGGCAGGTATTTTGCATTTAAATGAGTTGCCAACTCCTGGGTTCCAGCATGGATGCGACAGACACCCCAAGAGGAGACAGGGTCAGGGACTTTGTCACATCATGCTCTGCCTTTTAAGCCAGTTTGGACACCAAGGGCCCTCTCCCCAGGTGGCACTTCTGGTCACATGGCCACACAGAAGTTGGCTTTGGCAGAGCATCACACTGTCCCCAGTGTTCCATGGCTGACAGACTGATGGACAGATGGGGCACTGTCTCATCAAAAGCAAGGCCTGACCCACCCCAGCGACACACAGGTGCTCCAAAATGTTTCCAGACATCAAACTTTTCCTGTCTCTCACACCCCACTCTGTGTCATGGCCTGATCCTGTCAGCCTTGGAAAAACGGTGGGCTCTGGAATCCCCACAGAGCATTTCTGACATCTTTGTGTTGCCTTCTGGAGCAAGGCAGGCGACCTGGTTCAGAGGAACAGCACGGCGGCCCACTCACCAGGGCCACTCGGGCCAATGACACACGCAGACATCAATGTGATGGACGGTCAAAAGGCATTTATTATCTCATCTCTTGGGTTTTTATAGTCTAAGGGGTCCCTACGTCAGCGTGGGTCTGTCTTTACCATCTATGGTTAGTAAGAGGTGGACTGTTACTGGGTAGGGGATGGAAAGTTACTGGAATTTGGTTAAGGGAGGCTACCTTCCTATGTTAGTTTCTTATCTACGGGAAGCAGATGGTCTTATCTAAGGGGAACAGAGGGTCCTGGCTTTCCGTGACATCGCGAGATCTTCCGCAGCGCCTTTCCCTGTCTACCACATCTCCCCCCCCTTTTTCACAAATGAATGAGGTAGTCATATACATAGGTACTGAAATGAGGTATAAGGTTGTAACTTGACAAGGAAAAAGGAGTCCTGAGTAAGCTTGGGAGTCCTGAGTAAGCTTTTGCCAGACAAGTTCAGAGGATCTTGTGACTGACAGTGTTCCCTGGTTGAGTTCTCTGGTTGAATTCTCCGGTTGAATTCACAGCAATTGTCGTCGGCTTAAGAACCGAAGGTTGGTTCGTTCCAGGCGGCTCTGAACGAATGAGACCAGCTTGTTCAGCAGGCGTGGTCCGAAGGTGACTGTTAGAAACCTGTCAATATTTCTCTTTTGTGGATCCGGCTGGGTCCCTCAAGAAGATGGCACATTTCTTCGTCTGAGTGGTACAGAACCCTAGGAACAATCAGAACTTGGACACAGAAGTCGTTAGCGTCATTGAATTTGGGAAGGAACACACAAGGACTCACTCCGGATCGCTGGCAAACCCACCTCCCAGATGCGGATGGGACTGCCCATTTATTGTTTTTCCTGTTAGGCTTGACAATTTTGGTGCAGATGTGGCCTCCCCGCTTAGCTAGGGTTGCATTGCCAAAGCATCTGCCTCGGCCTGTGACTTGACTCAGGGTGATTCCCTTGCGAGGGGTGTCCCATCTGCACTGGTGAGGGGCGTCGGCTGTGGAATAACTGAAGGGAGTGTTTAAGGCGACTCCTTTGTAAAAGGGGGGTTTGACATCGTAACAAAGCCAGCAGGATTTGGTTAGGTTAGGGTTGGATTCGTTCAGGGATGCAAAGGTAGCTTCTAACATACGAAGGATTGGGTCTGAGTCTGACTCGGTTAAGCGGCTCATCTGAAAGGTTTCTGCTTGACCGGTCGGGACTTTGCTGACCTCTGTGGGTAAGGTTTTGGGGTAGGTTACGTTTCTCCCTTTCGGCACGCTTTTAATCGCTTTGTTGGGTCCGACCGCTCGGGGTGCTGACGGTTGGAGTCTGATAATTTGCATGTTCTCCCTCTCTTTTGACCCTTGAAGGACTACTGTCCACGTTTTGCCTGTGGCCCAGCTAGGGTGATCTGGCTGCAAGACCATCATGTTGTACTCAGTGCATGCCCGAAATCTAGGGATTTTATGCTGGTTTCGATGGAAGTTTCCGTGAAAGAAGAAGGGTATTCTGCAACCGATGGGTGCCCAGGTGAAATGTAAGAATTTGTCTGGCTCTTGTGGATCCCACCCAGGCCCCGATGGTCTGGCATCTGTAACTATGGTTTCGCAGCCCCAGTGGCCACAATATCCCTACCCTGGGTTATTGCAGTAGCTTTTCCCAGGGTTTGAAGCTGGGCACCAGTAGGATAGGTATGAGTGTGTGCCGTGTGGGGAATAGGGGTGTACCTTTGGCTGTCCTGGAAACAGGTCGGTGATGCGGAGCAAGAAGGATGGGGTGTTCGGTGTGGTGATTTCTCTGAGTGCTTTGCCACTACTAAGGTGTCACATGACCCACCTGAAGGGCCGATGGGGGTAGTGGTCTGGGCTGGCTTGCCCCCTGGCAACAAGCCCCAACAACAAAATCACACAGAAACACCCTCGGTGCTTGGGTCTCACCCGTGCGGGTCTCTCGGGTGCTGCTTGGCGGCTTGGTGGTCTGTCGCTTTCGTCTGGAACTGGGATGTGCGCATCACGAGGACGTCCCACGAGCCGGTCCTGTGAACAAAAACTCGCAATTCTCGTCAGTCTCATTCTGCTCGCTATGAAGGTCCGGTTTAATCGACTTAAGTGGACACCACCTGATTTTGCCATCCTTTTTGACTGCTGCGTACCCTCGCCCCGTGAGCATCAGCCTCCAACCCCGTTCCCACTCGCCTAGCTCGTTTCTGATTACCACCTGTCCATGTTGACTATGGTCAGCAGCTGAGTCCAGGGTGGCTTGGAGGAGTAGGAGATTTCTCCTCTGAAGCCGGAGAGAGCAAGGGCCAGGTACTCTGATATTGTGGCTGACTCCGTGGTCGGCTGCTTGCGAAACGGAAGGTGGATGCTTGTCGGCTCCGTCCCTAGGTGTTTCAAGGCGAGTCTCCTGCCTTTCATGATGAGGTTGGCGATGCACTCGATTCCTGGGGAAAAGGCACGAGCGGGTCTTCCGAGGACCACCCATTGGATCGGTCGGGCCTTTTCTGCAAGTCCTTGGGCCAGTGCTCCCACTCCCCCCTTCGGTGTAAAGTGGACGTACAGGTCCAGTGGCATGGCTGGGTTCCACCTGGCAAGCGTGCCAGTGGCCATCTGGTTTTCGATGAAGTCGAGGGAGCTCGTTGCTTGCGGTGTCAGCTCCTTGGGTTCCCAGGGGTTCTTTCCTTTCAGGAGGTCGTACAGAGGGTCCATGACCTCGAGAGGAATCTGGACGATGTTGCGAAGCCACTGCAGCGATCCCACCAGGCGTTGCACGTCGTGGCGCGTCTCAATGTCTCGGTTGATCTTCATCTCGGGGGGTGTCACGTGGGAACTTGTGATGCCTACTCCCAGGAAGGTCACGCAGGGTCCTCTCTTGATCTTTGCACTCGCGATCTCGAAGCCGTTGGCTTAAAGGGTTTCCGTGACTGTGGTCACCAGGCGATCTACTTGGCTTGTTGATGGTGCTGCGACCTGGATGTTGTCCTTGTACTGGATGATGGTTGCGGTGGGGTAGGAGTGTCGGACTGGCGTCAGTGCTTTGTCCACGGTGATTTGGCATATGGTCGGGCTGTTGACCAGGCCTTGTGGAAGTACTCTCCATTGGAAGCGAAGGTTGGGCCGCTCTCCGTTCCGAAATGCCCCGGAAAAGGCGAATCGTTTTCTGTCCTCAGGGTGCAGGGGTATTGAAAAGAAGCAGTCCTTGATATCCAGTACTGCGCATGGCTGCCCTGCGGGGATGGCTGAGTTCGTGGGTAGCAGTGTCTGGACTGGACCCATGGGTCTGATCGTCTTGTTCACTTCTCTCAGGTCGTGGACGAGACGATAGCCTTGTCCGGACCTTTTGGGGACTACGAATACCGGGGTGTTCCATGGGCTGGTGGAGGGTTCTATGTGACCCTTTTGCAGTTCTCGATCGACCAGTTGCAGCAAGGCTGCCATTCGAGGCTCTGTCAGGGGCCTCTGCTCAACCCATACAGGGTCTGATGATTTCCAAGTCAATTTGATTGGCAGCGGGGGGTGTACGGCAGTGGCCCTCGTGGTAAATTTGTGATCCGAAATCCGAGCATGGAAAGGACGTCCTTTCCTAACAGGGGTTGAGAATTCTGCAAAATTGACTGCTCCCTGTGGGGGCATAGGGTATGAGGATCCCCTGCCCCACTGGGGGTTGCTGTTGCTGGGCCGTCTCGCATTTGCAGCAGGAGGAGGCTGAGTGTGGCCCACGCGCCCCCTCCCTCTCCCGTTTCCCCGGGGCCAGGATCTACAGTCCCTAGCGAGGCGTCTTCCCGCAGCTCCGACAGGTCCCTCTCGGGCGTGCTTGGAGTGAGGGTGCTGCCAGGGAAAGCTGTGCCGGCTGGGGACAGCTCGCTGAGTTGCTGTCCTTCCCCGGAAGCCTGGGCTAACACGGTCGTCTTGCCATTCCTGCTTAAATACAATCCGCCCCGCCCCATCAAAAAGCATGCGGCTTATTTGCATAATATCAAAAGTGAGCAGATCGTTATTGCTAGAAAGGTCGTCCTCAGGAGTGGGTACTACAGCTGAGTTGATCCCTATTTCTGAAACCCCTTTGGCTTCTTTTGGGTTAACTGGGGTATATGCTCTTTGTTGGTTGCCCCGCACTCCGGCAACCCCCTCCGGGAAAGCGTGCATGGAGGCTGCCGGTGCCCGGTCCCCACAGGCTGCTTTTATTTTTCCCCTATCGGTGAGTTTGTGTTGCGATTGTTTCCTGAAATTGTTTAAAGCTTTATTCGGTTTCACTCGAAACCGCATTAATTCTGCTCTCTTGGTTTCCGAGTCCCGGCCGGGCTCGGTCGGCTCTTCCGGGCTGTCTGAGCAGCTGTTACTTGACTCTGAGCCGGAAGCTGACTGCGGGTACACTTCCAGCGCTCCGTGCCGTTTTGTGCGGCTCCGACCCCGCTCCTCCCTTTGGGGGTGGTGCCGTTCCCTCCCCCTGGGCTCCCTCCGCTTCCTGCCGGGGGAGGTCCTTGCCCTATAAGGACCTAATTTGAATAGAGCGCTCTGATTGGTCTTGCACTCTACTGCGGGGACCGCCCCCCCTCCCCGCTCGCCCGGCCCCCGCATGTTCCCGCCGTCAATCCGATCGCTCTCAGAGGCGGTTTGTGTCACGGCCCCCACCCCAGCTTTGGTGTAGCTAATAAATGTGTACACGCGGCTTTCCGCGTCTCCTGTTCTTCTAACGTCTCGCATGGGGCCTCTTCTACTTTCCCCCGCGTTCTGAGGTTTTTACCACTGCCTGCGGACTTAGAGTCCTCTGCTGAGGCAGCAGTGCACTTCTCCCGCGCTTCCGAATATAATATATTTACCGGACGTTCGATCGTCCCCAGCTCTAGGAGCCTTGCAATAGCAAGATTAGAGTTCCTGAGCTCACCTTTAATTCCCCATTGCTCATGAGCCTGACTTACGACCTTCACTGTGGATTCCATGGTCCACGCTGGTTCGGAGGCGTCCCTCCCGCTGTAGTCGGACCCGCCGCTACAGCCGCCGCCCTCTGACCAGGAGAATTCCCGTTCCCCGGGCACTGCAGCTTTCCCGGGTTCGGCACCAGTATGTTGCCTTCTGGAGCAAGGCAGGCGACCTGGTTCAGAGGAACAGCACGGCAGCCCTCTCACCAGGGCCACTCGGGCCAATGACACACGCAGACATCAATGTGATGGACGGTCAAAAGGCGTTTATTATCTCATCTCTTGGGTTTTTATAGTCTAAGGGGTCTCTACGTCAGCGTGGGTCTGTCTTTACCATCTATGGTTAGTAAGAGGTGGACTGTTACTGGGTAGGGGATGGAAAGTTACTGGAATTTGGTTAAGGGAGGCTACGTTTCTATGTTAGTTTCTTATCTACGGGAAGCAGATGGTCTTATCTAAGGGGAACAGAGGGTTCTGGCTTTCCGTGACATCGCGAGATCTTCCGCAGCGCCTTTCCCTGTCTACCACATCTTTGTGTGGGGAACATGGCAGAGGAGGGGTTTGGGAGAGGGGAAAAGAAAATGTAGAGCCTTTTGAAGACTGATTTGGCCATCAGAGTAATGCAGCTCCAGGACCCTTCTGGGTTCCTCTGGTGGAGGAAACGTTTTGGGGGAAATGTCTGGGGTTTATTCCTTTTTGGGTGGCTTTCGCTGGAAATTGTTCCTTGTGTGACCATTTGGATGCTGAACCTTGTTGCTGTTACTGTTGGTTTTATTTTCTCTCATTGCTGTTGCAGGAAATTGTTCTTCTCTCAGCCCTTTGGCATCTTTGTGCCCCCATGGGGAAGGAGGGGGGCAGTTTTTAGTGGCAGCACACACACGAGTGGGTGCCCATGGGTGGGGACCCCCAGTGCCCCCCAGTTCCACCCAGTGTCACAGCACATTCCCATAGATGTCCCTGGGTTCCTACAGTCACCACTGGGGTCCCCACAGCTCCGCGTAGGTCACCTGGGGATCCTGGAGGGTGGTGGCACGGGGGGACACTGCGAGGGACACGGGCTGTGGGATCTGGGTGGGGTGACACTCATGGGTGTCGTGTCCCTCTGTGTGTGTCCCCCCCTGTACTCACCCTCTGCCCTCTTGGTGGGTACCCACGAGGTGGGTGTACAGCACCTCCCCCTCCTCTGGGGGCGCCGGGGGATCCGGGGGGGCCCTGTGGGAATAAAGGGAATGTGGGGGAGGGAATGAAGAGCTGTGGGGTGGGGTAAAAGGGGACTGATGTCTGGAGCACCCCACTTACCTTTCCTGGTTCTTTCTGGTGGCTGCAGAGGAAGTAGCAGAGATGTGACTTTGGGGTTGCAGAGCCATGAACCCTCCCAGGATTCCTGACCCCTCAATTGACCCTCAATTTACAACAGAACTCTCAAGCATCCCTGAAGCCCCCCAGAATTAACAAACCTCCCCAGTTCAGCCTCATGAAACCAAAGTCCAGCAAGACAGAGACCCACCAAAATCCCCCCAGGGCCCCTGAAAGAACCTCCAACATCCTTGCAAGATCATCCGGAACCTCCCCAAACCCTAAAGGACCCCCAGACAATGCCACAATTCTGGGGCTGTGGGTGCTGCCCAATCACTGTCCAACTCTGGGACCCTCTACTGCTCCCTGGGACTCCCATTCCCCCATTTGTCACCCACCCACACGGTGCCACCAGTGCCAGGCCACAATGACACCCACGACCAGGAGCAGGAACAAAAGTGCCCCACCAACCCCTGCCGTGACTGCAAGAAACAGAGGGGGACACATCGGGGTCCCTCATCAACCCAGAGGACCTGCACCCCACAGTGACCCCATGTGACCCCACCTGTGTCCCTGTGTCCCCATGTTTTCACCTGCAGGGCCAGCTCAGGGCTGAGTGCCCGGAACACCTGGTGCCCGTCCTGTCCCAGCTTGTTGTTGGCCATGCACTGGTAGGTGCCTGAATGTCCCACATCAATGTCCCTGAACTCCAAGAGGGTACCCTGGGCCACCTACTGCCTGTTGTGCAGCCAGGTGAAGGTGACAGGGGCTGAGCTCACCTTCACTGAGCAGCACAGGGTCATGGGGTCACCTGCACGCACTTGGTGTGACAGGGGACCAGGCATGATGGTGGCATCGGCCATGGGCACTGTGGGGACTCAGACAGGCCTGAGGGCAATAGTATGGGCTGGCAGGCATTGTGGAGGGATAGGGATGGAAGGAATGGGTGTGATGGATGATGTCGGGGATGGAGTCACACCAAGGAGGGGTGCGGGGACACAGGACAGAGGTGGGGGGACACGAGAAAGGCATCTGGGGGTCATGGATGTACACAGGCAGGATACCTGAGGAAGGTGTGGTGGCCCCTTGTGCCCATCCCCGCGCTCACTGCACACCGTGACGCGGAGCCAGGCGCTGCTCTTCCACATGGCCCCCACCTCAGAGCGCACCTGGCAGCTGTAATTCCCCAATGGGGAGACCCCCACGGTGGGCACCAGCAGCTGCTGGGACCCCTGCAGGCCCCCCACCACCTGCCCATCCTGGTAGAACACGTGCAGAAGGGGGGCTCGGGGCCGCAGGGGGCTGGGAGTGCTGAGGCAGCTGAGAGTCAGGGGGGCCTCCTCGGTGGGCTCGGAGGGACCCTCCAGCACCGGCACCATGAAAAGCTCAGGGAAGGAGAAGGGAGGTGAGGACTGTGGCTCTGAGTCTGCTGAGAAGTGGCTTTGGGGCTGTCAGGAGTTTGGAGTTCCAGGCGTGGGGGTGCTCACTGTGCACTGTCACTGTCACTGGTGCCGAATACACCCATGATGACACCTCGGAGTCCACCCAGCCCTTGCAAATGTAACTGCCGCTGTGGCGCAGCCGCAGAGGGGCCAGGGATTGCTCGGTCCCATTGAGTGACCTCTCACCTCCTTGTCCCAATGGTAGAATTGCACCCCGATGACTGACATGTTCTCCCAGCACCGGCAGTGCAGTTTCACTCTGTCCCCCTCCAGCAGCTCCTGCACCAGCACCTGCAGCACCAAGTGGGCTGCAGGACTGAGGGGTCCTGTCACACGAGGGTAACCTCTTTTGATGGGGATCCCCCCATTGCGTCACACCAATTGCACCAGGGATCCCCAATTCCAGCACAGTTTTCCCCACATTGGGATGCTCTGGGATGTCCCTAGAGCAGGGGACTGGTGCTGGTCACACAGCAGGTGACCCATGGAGTGCAGCACACCCAGAGCCCTCAGGGTTCCCACGGGTGCCAGGTTGGTCACATCCAAACCTCCCTCACCATTTAAGACTCTCACGGGGGAGCTGAGCCCACTGTTTGGTCTGTCACACTCGTAGGAGCCACTCTCACTGACAGTGAAGTAGCCTCATCCCTGTCGTCCCCAGCGCTGCCCATCCTTGTACCAGGTGGTGGCACCAGTGGTGCCTGAGCCCTGGCAGGTCAGTGTCACCTGGTCCCACAGTACCGCCGGCATCCACAGGGGCTCCACGAGAAGCTGGGTGGTCTGGGCACCTGTGGGTGACAGGGGACACCAGCCCGCCAGGGCCAGCATGGGGCTGGAGACAGCAGGGTGGGGCCATGGCATCCCCTGAGGACTCACCAGCGAGTCCAAGGGTCTGAGCTGGAAGGGACAAGGGACAGGGCTGGGTGAGGGTCATGGGGACACTGTGGACATCCCATGTTTGCACTGGCCACCTCCACCAGCCCTACAGAACTGTTCCCCACGGCCACATCCCCATGGCCCTATACCCATGATCCCATTCCAATGGTACCTGCCCTCCTGGTCCATCCCCATGCTACATGGTCCTTGTCCCTGTCCCTGCATCCCTGTCCCCCTGTCCCTGTCCCCACAGCTACCCAAGCCCAAAGGCTCCTTCTGCCATATCCTTGTCCCCACATCTCTATCCCCCTGTTCCTGTTCCCACATCCCAGTTCCCCTCTTTCTGTCTCTACAGCCACCCCAAAACTCTGGTCACACTTGGCTCCATGCCCTGCTCTGGCTCTGCTGGCATTGGGGACCTCAGAGGACCCTGCAGCCCCCCTGTGCCCCCTCCCCACCAGTCTGTGCCTCACCAGGGCCCATCCCCGGGGTGTCTGGCCCATGGCTTGGGCACTCACCCCACAGAAGCAGTGCCACCTTCCCGGCCATCCCGGTGTCCCCAGCCATGTGCACTGGCTGTCACTCGCTGCTGTGGCCACCGTTCCCCTGGCTGGCGGCTCTTCGGATGAAGGGGAAGGAAGCAAGGTCCCATCCTGTCCCCACGTGTAGGTGGCCCTAGGTGGGGGCAGGGTGGGGACAGGATGGGGGAAGGCTTTGGGGACCTTGTGGGACATGGGGGTGCTGGTGGGACATGGTGGGGACATGGTGTTGCCAGAATTTGGAGTCTGAGGTGGTAGAGGGAGCCAGGGATGGGTGTCCAGGGGAATGGGATGCCCAGGGTTGGGGTCCCAGGGGAATGGGGTCCCAAGGGTTGGGTGTACTCAGACTAGGGGATGAGGGTCCCAAAACAATGTGGCCTCCAGGGATTTGTGATCATGAGATGGGGGCCATGGCATGGGGGTGCTAGTGGAAAGGGGAGCCCTGTGAGAATGGGGGCCCTGGGGAAATCAATGTCCCTAAGGGAAGGGGTATCCCAGGAAGTGGAATTACTGGGACAGGATTCCTTGGGGTTGGAGATCATGGGAATTGCAGTCTAGGGATGGGGGTCCCAGGGAACGGGGGGCTGAAGGAAATTGGGTCCCAAGGTTGGGGTTCCAGGGGGATGGGGGTGCCAGGGTTGGGCAGTTGCTGGGGGGGCACGGGGGTCACAGCTCCTTCCCTGAGTGCCTCAGATTTTGCTTAAGGCGGGGCTCCACAAAATCACCCCTGTAGTGTTCGTTTCCTGGACAGGCATTGCATGGGCGTCCTGGGTACCTCTGCATCTGTGTCCTCCCCTGCCCTGGACTTTTTCCTCTCTTTATTTCTCTTTTTTCCTTATTCTCCTTACGTTTTGCCACATTCCCTCACCCCCAGTTACTGGCTCAGCAATCCTGGGGTGCACCTGAGCAGGAAGGGGTTGGGGCACCCAGGGGAGGGGGGGAAATGGGGAGCCAGGGGCGCAGGGAAGGGTGAGGAGGATTTGAGGTATGGAGGTGTTGGGCTGTGCTCTCTCAACACTTTCACTTTCTTTATCCTGGACGAGAGGGAAGAGGCCATTTGTACTGAGAGTCAGATGGGAAAGGGAGTGTTCAGTTTCTGTTCCTGGGGGGGCACATCCAGGGGCATCCTGTCCTCTAAGGCCTCTGTTCCAGAGTTCAGCTGGGCGAAACCAGTCCAGGGGGTGACACATCGTGGCATGGGGGGTCCTGTCCCAGGGGGTGGCAGTTCCAGAAATGTCCCTGCACATTCCTGGCAGGGTGCCTGTCCCAGGGGTGGCACATCCTGGGGACCCCTGTCAATGCAAGGGTGGGGCCCAGCCATGGCCCAGCCCCACTGCACAGGAATGGCCATTGCCCAGCCCTACTCTGGCCAGCCCCAGGGGGCAGCCAGCACCTGAGTGTTCCCCCCTGCCCCCCTGGCTTTTATTCTGGGAACTTTAGAGCTGCTGCAAAGGTGAAAATTCTGTGGGGGAAAAAGGCCTGCCTGTGGTTTGCTCAGGCCTGCAAGAAGCACAAACCACAAAGGGAGCCCAAGCAGTGGCTCTGTGAGGGCCTTTCATGGTTTTCAGGGCAGGGCTGGCTGGAAACTCCCCATGCAAGGGCAGCTGTGTGGGAACCAGTCCAGAAAGGCAGCAATTGATCATTTTGTCCCTCTCAGCAAGGGACTGAGAGAGCCTCAGCACTACTGCAAATACCAGAAAAATCTGCTCAACAACCTGACCTGGACCCTCCTTGAACAAAACCTGCAGCCCTTTGGAACCTCACAGAGAGAATGTTTGTGATCTGGATGTGCACAGCAGAAGAGAGGGAAAATGTGGAAATATTGAGCAGGGGCTGCACACGAGGGGCTGGGGAACATGGGTGTCACAGCAGGAGTAGGGAGTGCCCAGGCAAGGGAATTCAGGGCAGGCTGGAGTGGATTTACCAGGGAATCAGACCCTGAGGCACACACAGGCATTTCCACAGATTCCTATGCACTGTCTCAAGGATGGACAGAGCTTCTCCCCTTCCTCCATGGGAAGTCAATCAAGTTTCAGGGTGGGAATGAGCAAAATGAGGAGAGTTCCTAAAAGCCGAAGAAAAGGCTTCCTTCTGGGCTGGGTTGCTGCTCAGCAGGCAGGGAGCAATTCCATGGAGCTGTTGGACACTCAGGGAGATTCCACACTCTGTTATCCACAAGCAAATGCTACTGGGGAATGCACCAAGGGGCTGCTAAACGGAACGAAAAAGTCTCATTCCATTGTGGTTTGTTTGTGTTTTTATTGTGAGTGACTTGTTGGGAAAGCAATGGATTCTACAAACCAGGTAATTTTATACCTTGTCAATTTGATTTCTGATGAGTTTGTCCCTTATTGGGAAAATAATGGTGTGGGAAAGATGTTTGCTTTTATTCTATGGATGTGTAATTTTGTCTCAACCAATTGGGCATCAAGTGTTGTCTGGGATGGCTGAGCCAGGAAATTGGGGGGACCTGACCCAGGGGTATGTGGGGCAGGGGAACAGAGACTCCCAGGACAGCCCTGGGGTGCCTCAGGGTGGGGGCTTTGCTGGGCTCTGGGTCACCTCAAAATCTGTGGCACCCAGGGAAGGAGCTGTTTTCCCCTGTGCCCACCCATCAACTGCCCAATCCCTGGCACCCCCATTCCCCTGGGAACCCAATCATGGGACCCCCATTGCCTTGGTCTCTCCTCCCTGGGACCCCCATCCCAGGACTGCCATTGCCCAGCACCACCATTGCCTTGAGCCCATCCCATGGGCTGCTTCTTCCCCCAGAACCCCTATTCCCGAGGGTCCCCTTTTTCCTCCTGCACCCCCAACCCTGGCACCAACATGCCATGACCCCAAATCCCTGGGGACCATGTTCCCACAGCACACCCAACCCTTAATCCCTCCAGGCATGGAGACCCCAATTCCCCTGGACCCTCATTCTCCTGGACACCCATCCTTGGTTCCCCACATCCCCTGAGCCCCCTACTCCTGCAAACACCATCACCCACCATGTCCCCAGACTATGCAGCCTTGTCCCCAGCCTGTGCCCATCCTGTGCCCACCTCGTCCCCACCAAGGGCCACCAACACATGGGGACAGACCTGACCTCACTTCCTTCCCCTTTGTCCAAACAGCCGCCAGCCAGGGGAGCAGTGGCCACAGCAGTGAGTGACAGCCAGTGCACATGGCTGGGGACACCGAGATGGCTGGGAAGGTGGTGCTGCTCCTGTGGGGTGAGTGCCCCGGGCACGGGCCTGACACCCCAGGGATAGGGAGGGGGCACAAGGAGGATGTGGGGTCCCCTGAGGTCCCCAAGGCCAGCAGTGCCAGTCCATGATACCTACAGTGGACTTTGGTGGGACTGGGGATGTAGGGTGGGTTTGGGGACAGGAAGAGGGGTTAGAAATGTGGGGATAGGGATGTGGGGACAGGGATGTGGGGACTGGCACCTTTGGGTTCAGGTGGCTCTGGGCATAGGCAAAAGGGAACTGGGATGCAGGGACAGAAGTGGACAACAACAGTGAGAATGTGGCCATGGGGATGGGATCATGGGGATGGGATCATGGGGATGAGATCATGAGCTGGTGAGGGTGACCTGGGCAAGTATGGGCTGTGTCCATAGAGGGCTTGTCTCCACAGTGTCCCCATGTTCAGCCTCAGCCCAGGGTGCCCTCAGTGTCCCTGTTCCAAGGTGTCTGTGCCACAGGGATGTGGTGCATGGGTGACTGTGACACAGATATGTCCCCCTGCCACTCCAAATCTCTTGGGGACCACCGACACACACTTTCTCACAAGAACTGCTGACCCGATGGGGAGAGTTAGGGGCAGTCCCCACATTCTGTATCCCTTTGCCTCTGTTCCCACGGTGCCACACTCAGTGAGCCCTGTCCCTTCTCCCTTCCAGCCCAGACCCCCGACCTCGCTGGTGAGTCCTCGGGGGATGCCATGGCCCCACCCCACTGTACCCAGCCCTATGCTAGCCCTGGTAGGCTGGTGTCCCCGTCACCCACAGGTGCCCAGACCACCCAGCTCCTTGTGGAGGCCCCCTGGAAGCCGGCAGTGCTGTGGGACCGGGTGACACTAACCTGCCAGGGCTCGAGGACTGCTGGTGCCGCCACCTGGTACAAGGACATGCAGACCTGGTGGTAGCAGCGTCCTGATCACTTCACTGTCTTCAAGAGAGGCACCTACATGTGTGACAGACCTTGGCACTGGGCTCAGCCACCCCGTGAGCATCTTAGATGGTGAGGGAATGTTTGGGTATCCCCAACCTGGCACTCGCAGGGACCCTGAGGGCTCTGAATGGGCTCCGCTCCATGGGTCACCTCCTCCATAATCAGAGCCTGTCCCCTGCTCTGGGGACATTCCAGAGTATCCTGGTTTGGAGGGATCCCCAAGTTGGATTTGGGGATCTCTGGTGCTCTGGATGTGAACCAGTGAGGGGAGGCCGGTGCCATTGGGTGTGACAGGACCCCTCTGTCCCTAAGACTGGCTGGTGCTGCAGGCGCTGGCACGGGTGCTGCTGGAGGGGGACACGGTGACACTGTGCTGCCAGGGTCTTGGAACAGCACAGTCATCTCGGTGTCCTTCTACCGTGAGAAGACGGAGCTGGAGGTGTTCCCCAAAGCCACAGAGATGTCCCTGTCCCCTCTGCAGCTGAGCCACAGTGGCCACTACAGATGCAGGGGTTGGGTGGAATCCTGGGGGTGGAAGAAGTCAGCACCTGTGACAGTGACAGTGCAGGGTGAGCACCATACAGCCCCCACCCCGACACCCCCACAGCACCGCCCCAGGGACTCGAGCTCACAAATCCCCCTCCACTCTCCTTCCCAGAGCTCTTCTCAGTGCCAGTGCTGGAGGGTCCCCCTGAACACATCGTGGGGTCGCCCCTGACTCTCAGCTGCCTCAGCACCCCCAGCCCCCTGCGGCCCTGAGCCCCCCTCCTGCACGTGTTATACCGGGACGGGCAGGTGGTGGGGGGCCGGCAGGGCTCCCTGCAGCTGCTGGTGTCCATGGGGGTCTCCCACTTGGGGAATTACAGCTGCCAGTTGCTTACGGAGAGAGGGGGTGGGGGTGGGGAGGATGTGCGGAAGAGCAGCACCTGGCTCCGCATCACCGTGCGCAGTGAGTGCGGGGATGGGCACGGGGAGACCCCACAGCCACCTCCCTTCCCCTGGCAGGGCATCTCCATTTCCTCCACACAAATTTCCTTGGTCCTTCTATTACTCCCCTTTTCCCCTCACCCATCTGTGGTGTGACCCCATCCCCAACATCCCCCACCACACCCATCCCTCCCCCATCCCTATTCCCCCACACCAGCTCCAACCCCTCCCTGTGGTCTCATCCCTGTCTGTGTCCCTGCTGTGCCCGCGGACAATGCCACCATCACACCCGGTGTCCTGGAGGTGACACCGTGGGACACAGGGACACAAAGGGACACAGGGAGGGTCACACAGGGTCACCAGGGAGTGCAGGACCTCCATGCTGATGGGTGATCCTGATATGTCCCTCTCTGTTTCTAGCAGTGGCCGCAGGTGTCAGTGGGGCCCTTTTGTTCCTGCTCCTGCTTGTGGGTGTCATTGTGGCCTGGCACCAGTGGCACCGTGTGGGTGGGTGACAATGGGGGGGCACAGGGTCACAGCAAGCTGTAGAGGCCACCAGAGTTGGGGAGCGATTGGGCAGCACGCACATCCACAGAATATTGACCTTAGCCTGGAGTCAGAATGATTTGGGGAGGTGCTGAAGGGTCCTGCAGGGATGTTTGGGTTCTTTCAGGGGCCCTGGGGGCGTTTGGGGGGTCTCAGTACCTACCTGGATTTGGGTTCTTGATGCTGAGTTGGTCAGGGCCACTGGGGATGTTCATGAATTCTGGGAGATCCAGGGATGCTTGGAAGTCCTGAGAGGAATTAGGGTCTCGTGGGGGTTCAGGAATCCTGAGAGTGGTCAGGGCCCTGGGACCTCACAGTCACCCCTTCCCTCTTTCCTTTGCAGCTGCCAGGAAGAACCAGGAAAGGTAAAGGGGGGGCTAAAACCACACTCTACCCTTTTACCCCAACCCCCAGGACCTCCCATTCCTTCCCACACATCCCCTTTATTCCCTCAGGGCCCCCCCGGATCCCCCAGCCCCCATAGAGGAGGGGGAGGTGCTGTATGCCCAAGTCGTGGTCACCAAGAGGGCAGGGGGTGAGTATATGGAGGACACACGCAGGGGGACACATTACCAATGAGTGTCACCCCACCCAGATCCCACAGCCCAAGTCTCTCGCAGCGTCCCCCCGTGCCACTACCCTCCCGGATCCCCAGGTGACCTGCGCAGAGCTGCGGGGACCCCAGGGGTGACTGCAAGAACCTGGTGACATCTACGGGAATGTGCTGTGACGCTGGGGGGAACTGGGGGGCACTGGGGGTCCCCACCCATGGGCACCCGCTCGTGTGTGTACTGCAACCAAAAATTTGCCCCTTGACCGCCTTGTGAAGGCACAAAGATCCCAAAGGGCTGAGAGAAGAACAATTTCCTGAAACAGCAACCAGAGAGAATAAAATCAACAACAACAAAAACAAGGTTCAGGGTCCAAATGGTCACTAAAAGAACAATTTCTTGGGAGCGCCCCCAAAAATTAACAATTCCTGAACATTCTCCCCAGCACGTTTCATATCCCAGAGTAACGTGGCAGGGCCCTGGGCCTTCCTTGCGCTGGTGGCCAAAGCGGCCTTCAGGAGGCTCTGGATTCTCTTGTCCCATCCCAAACACCTCCTCTGCCCTGTTCCCCACACGATGGTGTCACAAAGGCCCTGTGGGGGTTCTGGAGCCTCCCGCTTTTCCAGGACAGTCGGGATCAGGCCATGACACAGAGTGGGGTGTCAGAGAGGATGTCTGGAGACATTTTGGAACACCTATGTGTGGCAGGGATGGATCAGGCTTTGCTTTTGATGAGACAGGGCTCCGTCTGTCCATCAGTCTGTCTACCATGGCACACTGGTGACAGTGTGACGCTCTGCCAAAGCCTGGTCCTGAGTGGCCACATGACCAGAAGTGCCAGCTGGGGAGTGGGCCCTTGGTGGCCCCACTAGCTTAAAAGGCAGAGCATGAGGTTGCCAAGTCCCTGACCGTGTCTCCTCTTGAGGGGTTGGTCCCATCCACACTGGACCCAGGATTTGGCAACTCATTTAAATGAGAAATATGTTCCAAGGAAAGTGGGAACGTTCCTGGAATAGAAAGAAGACACTTGTCAAAAACTCTCTTTAATTTGAAAAATAATGGGGCTTCAATTGGGAAATTCCTATGGGGCTCTTTACATGGCAATTTATGAACCAGAAAATAACAAACAGCACAAACCCAGAACTTTCCCTCCTGCTCAGTGCTCTTGGTTTTTGTGGCAGTTACAACCGTGGCCAGCAGGGGGCGCTGAAGGAAGCACTCCCGACCAGCAGGGGGCGCCCCGGTCCAGCTGCATCCCCTCAGGGGCCACGGCTGCCTCGGACGGGAGGGAGGAGGGGAAATCGCTCCTTTTGCAAACTCAGGGGCACCAATCAGTCCCGGCACCACCACCAGCAGCAGGCAGAAGCCGCCAAGGCAGCAGGTTGGATCCCAGTGCCCAGTGGCAGCGTAGCAGTGTCCCGGGGCCAGGCACACACCCTGCACAACACCTGTGACTGCTCTCCATGATCTCAAATGGAAGGAAGGCAGTGCCTGACCCCAGGCAGGTCTGGGGTCCACAGCAGCACCTCTGATGGCTTTACACCACAATTCCGGCAAACCCTCAGCCTTTCACTCAGGTGAGTAGGGCAGGGATGGAGCAGCTTTGGGGACACCTGGAATCCAGACAGGGTGACTCCCCACAGACCCACCATGGGTGCAGGCAGAGCCCCTGCACAGTATTTCCACAGCTTTCCCTTTTATCAGGCGGACATATCCGGAACTGAAACATTCTTTCCATGAGGTTCCAGAAGGCTGCAGGTTTTATTCACGAAGGAGGGTCCAGGTCAGGATGTTGAGCAGAATGTTGTGGGATTTGCAGTAGTTTTGTGGTTCTGTCCCTTACAAAGAGGAACAAATTAACAATTGCTACATTTCCTGGCTGGTTCCCTCTCAGTGGCCACTGCAGGGGGTGTTTCCATCCAGCCCTGCTCTGAAAACCATCAAAGGCCCTTCCAGAGCCACTTGCAGGCCTGAGAAAACCACAGGCAGGCCTTTTTCCCCCATAGAAATCTCACCTCTGCCGCAGCTCCGCAGACCCAGAGCCCTCGGAATCTGTTTTGGGTGACCCCCAGTCTGCCGGCACCTTATGTCACCCCAAAATCTGAGGCACCCAGGGAAGGAGCTGAGACATATGGGCCCATACAGCCACTGCCCATCCCTGGCACCCCCATTCCCCCAGAAATCAAATCATGGTACCCCATTTCTTATATCCTCCTCTCTCTGGAATCCGTATCCCAGTACTGATATTTCCCAGGAACTCCATGGCCCAGCACCCCTCATTACTGAGGAACACTCTCCTGTTCATTCCATCCCCTGAAATCTCTCTTCCTCTAGAACTATGATTCTCCCAGGACCCCTATTCCCACAGGATCCCCCTTTCCCCCAGCATCCCCATCCCATGACCCCAAATCCTGGAGCCCAAGTTCCTCTGGCACTCCCATCCTGGAGTCCCCTCCACCCTGGGAACCCCCATTCTCCATGACTCCCCCTCCACAGCACCCCCATTCCAGTCCCTGGGACCCCCATTACCCTGGACACCCATCCACGGCACCCCAAAGCACCCTGAGCCTCCCACTCCTGGGAATCCCATATGGCACCTTGTCCCACCCAGACTTGTCCCCATCCCGTCCCCACCCTGCCCACAGCCTGTCCCCAGCTTGTGGCCACCCTGCCCCACCAGGTGCCACCTATGCATGAGGATGAGACCTGACCTCGCTTCCTTCCTCTTTGGCCAAAGAGCTACCACCCAGGGGACAGCCACACCCAGCACTGAGTGACAGGCAGTCCACATGGCTGGGAACACCAGGATGGCCAGGAAGATGGCTCTGCTCCTGTGGGGTGAGTGCCCCGGGCATGGGCCTGACACCCCGGGTATAGGGAGGGGAGGGGGCACAGGGTGGCTGTGGGGTCCCCTGAGGTCCCCAAGGCCAGCAGTGCCACTCCATGTTACCTACAGTGGACTTTGGTGGGAATGTGACTGATGTAGGATGGCTTTGGGGAATGGAACAGAGCACAGGAACAGGGGATGGAAGTATGGGGACAGGAATGTGGAGACTGGCACCTTTGGGCTGAGGTAGCTCTGGGGATAGGGAAGAGGGAGCTGGGATGCAGGGACAGAAGATGACAAGAACTGTGAGGGTGTGGCCATGGGGATCATGGGGATGGGATCATGAGCTCGTGGGGGTGACCTGGGCCATCATGGGCTGTGTCCGTGGTGTCCTTGTGCCCAAGATGTTCACAGTGTCCCCATGTTCTCCCTCAGCCCAGGGTGGCCTCGGTGTCCCTCTTCCCAAGGTGTCTGTGCCACAGGAATGTGCCCGTGGTGCACTGGCGGCAGTGAAACAGACATGGCCCCCTGCCTTGCCAACTCGTTTGGGCACCACTCCCATGCAGTTTCTTAAAAGAACTGCTGACCCGATGGGGAGAGTTAGGGACAGTCCCCACACCCAGTGCCCCGTGCTGCTGTCCCCACAGTGCCACCCCCACCCAGCTCTGTTCCTTCTCCCTTCCAGCCCAGACCCTTGGCCTCGCTAATGAGTCCTCGGGGGATGCCATGGCCCCACCCCACTGTACCCAGCCCTATGCTGGCCCTGGCAGGCTGGTGTCCCCTGTCACCGACAGGTGCCCAGACCACCCAGCTCCTGGTGGAGCCCCCCTGGAGGCCGGCAGTGCTGTGGGACCGAGTGACACTTACTTGCTAGGGCTCGAGGACCTCAGGTGTCACCACCTGGCACAAGGACGGGCAGCACTGGTGGCAGAAGAGACCTGATCACTTCACTGTCACCGAGAGTGCCACCTACACATGTGACAGTCCTGGAAGTAGCACAGCCCCTCTGAGAGAGTCTCAAACAGGGAGGGGGGTTTTGGTGTCCCCAACCTGACACCCGCAGGGACCCCGAGGGCTCTGGGTGGGCTCCGCTCCATGGGTGACCTCCTGTGTGACCAGAGCCCATCCCCTGCTCTGGGGAAATCCCAGAGCATCCTAGTTTGGGTGGAACTGGTTTTGGAATCGGAGAGCCTGGTGCATGGGTTGTGACCCAATGGGGGTGTTCCCGTGCTCTCCCCCAGACTGTCTGGTGCTGCAGGTGCCGGCACAGGCACTACTGGAGGGGGACACGGTGACACTGCACTGCCAGGGCTGGCAGGACAGCATGATTAACTCTGTGTTCTTTTTACTATGAGGGTAAGAAACTGGAGGGGCTCTGAGACGGGAAGGAGCTGTCTCTGTCCCCGCTGCGGGGGGACAGCGGCCAGTACGGCTGCGAGGGCTGGGTGAAATTCGGGATATCAGGGGAGTTTTGGTGGTCATCGCAGGTGACAGTGACAGTGCACGGTGAGCACCCCAATGGCTGCCACCCCGACAGCCCCACAGCCCCTCCCCAGGGATTCAGGTTCAGAAACCCCCCTCCTCCCTCCTTCCCAGAGCTCTTCTCGGTGCCGGTGCTGGAGGGTCCCCCTGAGCCCACCCAGGGGTCCACCCTGACTCTCAGCTGCCTCAGCACCCCCAGCCCCCTGCGGCCCAGACCCCCCCTCCTGCATGTGTTCTGCTGGGACGGGCAGGTGGTGGGGCGACCGCAGGGGTCCCTGCAGCTGCTGGTGCCTGCTATGGGGGTCTCCCACTCAGGGAATTACAGCTGCCAGGTGCGCTCTGAGGGGGGGCCATGCAGAAGAGCAGCGACCTGCTCCGTGTCATGGTGCACAGTGAGTGCGGGGATGGGCACAGGGAACTCCCACATGCTCCTCCGGTCCCCTGCCTTGGTCCGTCCATGTTCCCCAGACACCTTTCTTCTGTCCCTCCACCTCCTCCCTGTGTCCCCTCATCCCTCCATGGTGTGACCCCTTCCCCAACATGCCCCATCACAACCTTTCCTGCCAATCCCTAACCCCTCACTGGCTGCCAGCCCTAGCCTGTGCCCTCTGCCCTGTGTCTGTCCCCACAGTGCCCGTGGCCAATGCCACCATCACTCCTGGTCTCCTGTCACACCAGGTGCATGTGGGTGACAATGTGACCCTGCGCTGCTTGGTGCAGGTGGACTCAGCCCCTGTCACCTTCACCTGGCCAGATGGGCAGGAGGTGGCCCAGTGTCCCCTTCTGGAGCTTGGCAACATCAATGTGGGACATTCTGGCACCTACCAGTGTGTGGCCACCAACCAGCTGGGACAAGATGGGCATCGGGTGTTCCAGGCACTCAGCCCTGAGCTGGCCCTGGAGGTGACACCTGGCTCACCCTGGCTCACAGGTGGGGTCTCACAGGGTTTCTGGGGTTTTAGGACACCTACAGTTCAGGGTGACCCCGATGTGTCCCCTCTGCTCCCAGCAGTGGCTGTGAATGTGAGCAGGACCCTCCTGTTCCTGCTCCTGCTCCTGGCTGTCATCAGGGCAGTCACTGGTGGCACTGCTGGGGTAGGTGACAGTGGATGTGATAAGAGGATCCTGGAGAGAGGGGAAGCCCCCTGATTGGGGGCAGAGATCCGCAGCACCCAGGGCCCCTGAGCTGGGGGACACTGAGCCTGCAGTGATCTCAGCTGGGCGTCCTGGGGGATTTGGGGGGAATTTTGAGAGTCTTGGTTGGGCCCCAAGGACTTCCCTGGGTGGGCTTTGAGGAACATTGGGGTGACACTGGGAGTTCCTGGAGGATCTGGGGAGCTCCTGCATGGATGTGCAGGGATGTTTGGGGATCTTTTTGGGGTCTTGGAGGAGTTTGGGGATACCCCTCCCTGCTTGGGGTTCTGGGGACCCAGAGAGTTCGGGGCATCAGGGGGACTGGGTGCACTTCAGTGATGCAGAAGTTTTGGGGGCTTCAGGTGTGCTCAGAGTGTCCGGGGGAGTCAGGGATCCACTGGGATTCAGGGCTGCAGTGGGGATTTGGGTGTCCTGTGTGTGGTTGGAGCTGCCGAGGTCCCAGGAAGGTTCAGGGGTCCCGGTGTCCACTTGGTCACCCCCTCCCCTTTCCTTGCAGCTGCCAGGAAGCTCCAGGACAGGTGAGTGGGGAGCTCAGGCTGGGACTCCACTTTCCCCCTCCCCACACACCATCCAGACCCCCCCATCCCCTCAAGAACCCCCCGGAGCAGGAGGCTGTGCTCAACATCCACATCAGGGGCACCGAGTGGGCAGAGGGTGAGTACAGGGGGAGACAGTGGGACACGTCACACACGAATGTCACCCTCAAGCAGGTCCCCGCAACCGATGTCACTCTCAGGGCCCCCATGGATGTCCCCCAGCCCTGCCCCACCTTGGGATCCACAAGTGACCAACGCGGAGCTGTTGGAACCCTATGAGGGACAGTGGGATCCTTTTGACTATGATGATGTGCTGTGACACTGGGTGGCAGTGGGGGGCATTGATTCCCCTCAGGGGTCTCTTCTTCCACTTCACAGCACCCCACAGGGCTCCTCATTCCCCCTCCCAGTGATGGGAGAGCACACGACGTTTTTCCATCCTATGGTACCCAAAATTCAGTTTTTTGGTCAAACTGTGTGAGAAACAAGGCTCACTCTTTAAATTTTGTAAATGTTTATTAAAGAATAAAAGGTACAGTAAACAGTGTGCTGGGTGCTTGGCAACTGCCAGAGGCACACTTTTAACTACAGCAATTCTCCTTACATAGTTTTTCACTGTAATGTTTAAATACATACTCAAGAGGGTTAAACATATACAAACATTCTTTCCAGTTTACATGTTCTGGGAATTCTTTTCTTGGTTTGACCCTTGATTCATTTTCATAAAGTACATGCTATACTGCAAAGTAAATTTATCTATTTTTGTCCTCACAAAGCCCCCCAGTTCTGTGGTTTGACAGTTCTTGAGAAAAGAAGGGTCAGTGGTAAATTCCTCTTTGCATTCTTCCTTTTGATGTTTTTTCACTTGCTACTTTTCAATGTATTCTTCTCATACAGATGAGATACTCCACCAGTACATTAAATCAACAATATCTATTTCACAAATTATCTCAGTTATTCTCACCGTTGTCACTTAGTTACACAAATAAAGGCATTAGCTACTTCTGCAACAGGTAATGCTGTAATACGCAGCACATTGTTTCTATCTTGATATTTTGGGAGAGCTTAAACTATAATGTATTTATCACACTAAAATATATATTCTACACAGGGATTAGGGTAAAAAGGCTGACAATTTGTAGTGTATCAAAAGCAGTTAAAAAGTGATTACAAACTGTATTATATAAAAATAATTTGGAAAAACCAATATAATAGTGAAAGCCAATGACTACAAAATTGTTCGTAACAGGGGGAAGGTGTATGGAAGGGTTTATTTGACTTCTCCTTATCTTGCTCTGATTTTGTCAGCAATAAATTCAATTCATATTGCTAATTCTGAGGCAGTTTTACCCGTGACAGGATTTGATGATTGATCTCTCCTGGTCCTTGTCTCAACCCAGGAACCCTTTTCTCAATTTTCTCTTCCCATTCAGGTGTGGAGGGCAGTGAGAGAGTGGCTGTGGTGGGTACGGGGCATCCGGCCACTGTCCATCCATGGCAAGGCAGGGGGGAGGAGGAGGGTCCAGGTCAGGTTGTTGAGCAAATTGTTGTGGGATTTGCAGTAGTGCTGGGGCTCTCTCCGACCCTTGGGCAAAGGGACAAAGGGATCAATTGCTGCATTTCCGGACTGGTTCCCACACAGCTGCCCCTGCAGGAGCGGTTTTCAGCCAGCCCTGCTCTGAAAACTATCAAAGGCCCTCACAGAGCCACTGCTTGGACTGCCTTTGTGGTTTGTGCTTCTTGCAGGCCTGAGCAAACCACAGGCAGGCCTTTCTCCACCCACAGAATTCTCACCTCTGCAGCAGCTCTAAAGCTGCCAGAATCAAAGCCAAGGGGGCAGGGGGGAACACTCAGGTGCTGGCTGCCCCCTGGGGCTGGCCAGAGCAGGGCTGGGCAATGGCCATCCCTGTGCAGTGGGGCTGGGCATGGCTGGGCCCCACGCTTTCCTTGACAGGGGTCCCCAAGATGTGCCACCTCTGGGACAGGCACCCTGCCAGGAATGTGCAGGGACATTTCTGGAACCGCCACCCCCTGGGACAGGAACCCCCATGCCAGGATGTGTCACCCCCTGGGACAGGATCCCCCCCAGGACAGGACCCCTTGGATGTGCCACCCCAGGAACAGAGACTGCCCCCCTTTCCCATCTGATTCTCAGCACAAATGGCGTCTTCCTTCTTGTCCAAGAAAAAGTAAGTGTAAACATTGTGGAGGCACAAGCCAACACCTCCATCCCCCACAGCCTCCCCACCCTTCCCTGCAACTCCTGCTTCCCCTTCCCCCTTCCCTCAGTCCCCCCACCTTGGTCCCTGCTCAGGTGCTCCATGAGATTGCCGAGCTAAGAACTGAGGGTGAGGGGACCTGGCACAAAAGTGAGCAAAATAAAGGAAAAAAGCAATAAAGACACTAAAGTCAAGGGCAGAGGAGGACACAGAGTCAGAGTTACCCAGGACCACCATGTGAAGCCTGCACAGTACATGAGCTTCCCAGGGGGGCTTGGCTGGCTCTGAGTCATCCCAAAATCTGATGCACCCAGGGAAGAAGGTGAGACCCCTGTGCCTATTCAGCAACTGCCCATCTCTGGCACCCCCATTCCCCTGGGAACCCAAGCATGGGATCCCCATTCCTTATGTCCCCTCATCCCTGGGACCCCCATCCCAGTACTGCCATTCTCCAGGATCTCCATGGCCCAGGACCCCATTCCCAAGGAACCCTCTCCTGTTAATTCTATCCCCTGAAATCCCCCTTCCACCAGGACCTTGGTTCTCTCAGGAAACCCATTCCCATGGGAATCACCATTCCCCTAGCATCCCTATCCCATGACCCCAAATCCCTGGAGCCCATGTTCCCCTGGGACTCCCATGATTGAGTCCCCTCAGCCCTGGGCACCCCCAGACCCATGACTCCCCCTCCTTAGGAACCCCATTCCCCTGGACACTCAGCCCTGGCACACAAAATCAATCCTAGCCCCCCACTCCTGTGAACCACATGTCCCACTTTGTTCCACCCACCCTCATCCCCTTCCTGTGCCCAGCTTGTAGCCACCCTGCCCCCATCAAGGGCCACCTACATGTGGGGACGGACGTGATCTCGTTTCCTTCCCCTTCATCCGAAGAGCCGCCAGCCAGGGGAGTGGTGGCCACAGCAGTTAGTGACAGCCAGTCCACATGGCTGGGGACACCGGGATGGCCGGGAAAGTGGCGCTGCTCCTGTGGGGTGAGTGCCCAGGGCACGGGCCTGACACCCTGGGGATGGGGAGAGGAGGGGGCACAGGGGGTCCTCAGAGGTCCCCAATGGCAGCAGTTCCAGTCCATGGTACCCACTGTAGACCTGGGCGGGACTGGACATGTAGGGTGGCTTTGGGGACAGGAAGAGGGGGCAGGAATTTAGGGATGAGGATGTGGCTACAGGGATGTGGGGATTGGATCCTTTGGGATCTGAGAGTTCTGGGGATAGGGACAATGGAACTGGGATGCAGGGACAGAAGTGGACAAGAAGCATGACGATGTGGCCATGGGGATGGGATCATGAGCAGATGGAGATGACCTGGGCCTGCATGGGTTGTGTCCCTGGTGTCATAGTGCCCGGGGTATCCACAGTGTCCTCATTTTCTGCCTTAGCCAAGGCTGGCCTTGGTGTCCCTGTTCCTGAGGCGTCTGTGCCACATGGATGTGGTGCACAGGTGGCTGTGCCACAGACATGTCCCCCTGCCTCTCCAAATCTTTTGGGGACCACCCAGACACACTTTCCCACAAGAATTGCTGTCCCCATGTGGACAATTTAGGGACAGCCTCCACACCCTGTGCCCCCATGCTCCTGTCCCCATGGTGCCACCCCCATCCAGATCTGTCCCTTCTCCCTTCCAGCCCAGACCCTCGGCCTCGGTGGTGAGTCCTCGGGGGATGCCATGGCCCCACCCCACTGTCCCCAGCCCCATACTGGCCCTGGCAGGCTGGTGTCCCCTGTCACCCACAGGTGCCCAGACCACCCAGCTCCTGGTGGAGCCCCCCCTGGAGGCCGGCAGTGTTGTGGGACCAGGTGACGCTGACCTGCCAGGGCTTGGGGGCTGCCAGTGCCGCCACCTGGTACAAGGGAAACAGCGCTGGAGGCAGCAGGGACCACGCCACGTCGCTGTCACCGAGAGTGGCACCTATACATGTTACAGACCTGGCACGGCACTGGGCGCAGCCCCCCTGTGACAGTGCTAGATGGTGAGGGGTTATCTTAAATGATCAGGGTGGCCCCTGACAGGTCTGGGTGGGATCCACTTTGTGGGTGGCCTCACACCCCGTGTGTGGGAGAGCCTTTCTACAGGACACCTGGACATCCCAGTGCACCCCAGTGCACCCAGATGTCCCCAGTGCCATGGACACCCACCATGGACCTGTCTTGAGCCCCTCAGTGAGAGGGGACCCCTCTGTCGCACAGACAATCTGGTGCTGCAGGTGCCAGCACAGGCACTGCTGGAAGGGGACACGGTGACACTGCGTTGCCGGGGATGGTGGAACAACACGGTCACCAGGGTGCGATTCTACCAGGACGAGAAGGATCTGAGGGGGCCTGTCAATGGGACGGAGCTGTCCCTGTCCCCCCTGCAGCTGAACCATAGTGGCCGCTACAGCTGTGGGGGCTTGGTGAGGTCCTTTATCTCACGGTCAGCAGCAGTGACAGTGACAGTGCACAGTGAGCACCCCATGGCTGGAACTCCAATCTCCTGATATCCCCAAAGTCCCTTCCTAGTGGACTCAGAATTACAGTCTTCACCTGCCCTCTCCTTCCCAGAGCTCTTCGTGGTACCGGTACTTGAATGTCCCCCTGAGCCAAATGACGGGTCCCCCTTGACTCTCAGCTGCCTCAGCACCCCCAGCCTTTTGTGGCCTCGAGCCCCCCTCCTGCACGTGTTCTACCGGGACTGGCGGGGGAGGGGGGGGGCGAGCAGGGGTCCCTGCAGCTGCTGGTGCCCACCATGGGGGTCTCCCATTTGGGAAATTATGACTGTGAGGTGCATTCCAAGGGGGGTCCATGAGGAAGAGCAGCACCCAGCTCCGCATCATGGTGTGCAGTGAGTGCGGGGATGGGCATGGGGAGTCCACATGGCCCTCTCAGGTCCCCTGGTTGGGCACCTCCACATCTCCCAGACAGTTTTCCCGGGTCCTTCCATCCCTCCCCTTGTCCCCTCACCCCTCCATGTTGTGACCCCATTCCCAACATCCCCCATCACACCCTTCTCCCCGTCCCTATCCCCCCACACCATCTGACAGCCCTTCCCTGTGCCCTCAGCCCTGTCTGTGTCCCCACAGTGCCTGTGGCCAATGCCACCATCACCCCTGGTCCCCTGTCACACCAGGTGCATGCAGGTGACCCCGTGACCCTGCGCTGCTCGGTGCAGGTGGGCTCAGCCCCTGTCACCTTCACCTGGCTGCACAACGGGAAGGAGGTGGCCCAGGGTCCCCTCCTGGACCTCGGGGCTGTCAATGTGGGACATTCGGGAACCTACCAGTGCGTGGCCACCAACCAGCTGGGACAGGACAGGTACTGCGTGTTTCAAGCATTCAGCCCAGAGTTGGCCCTGGAGCTGAAATGGCAAAATAAAGGGACACAGAAGGACACAGGTGGGGATCACACAGGGTCACTGTGGGGTGCAGGACCCCTGGAGTGATGGCTGACTCTGATGTGTCCCCCTCCATTTCTTGCAGTGGCCGCAGGGGTTGGAGGGGCCCTTTTGTTCCTGCTTCTGCTCGTGGGTGTCATTGTGGCCTGGCACTGGTGGCACCATGTGGGTGTGTGACAATGAGGGGATGGGAGGCCCAGGGAGATGTAGAGGCCTCCAGAGTTGGGGAGCAAAAAGGAAGCACTCACAGCCCTAGAATTGTGACCTTTTCTGGGAGTCCTATAGAGTTTGGGGAGGTGCTGGAGGGTCCTGCAGGGATTTTAGTGGTTCTTTCAGGGGCCCTGGGGGCGTTTGGGGAGTCTCTGTCCTTGGCAGGCTTTGGGTTTTTGAGGCTGAGTTGGTTGGGGGCACTGGGGAGGTTCATGGCTTCTTGGGGACTTCAGGGATGCTACGAGGCCCCATGGGAGTTCAGGAATCCTGAGAGTGGTCAGGGCCCTGGGACCTCACAGTCACCCTTCCCCTGCTTCCATTGCAGCTGCCAGGAAGAACCAGGAAAGGTGAGTGGGGGGCTCAAACCACAGTCTTCCCTTTTACCCCAACCCCCAAGATCTCCCATTCCCTCCCCCACATTCCCTTTATTCCCTCAGGGCTCCCCTGGATCCCCCAGCGCCCCCAGAGGAGGGGGAGGTGCTGTATGCCCAAGTCGTGGTCACCAAGAGGGCAGGGGGTGAGTACGGGGGGGACACATACAGAGGGACACGTCACCCACAAGTGTCACCCCACCCAGATCCCACAGCCCAAGTCTCTCGCAGTGTCCCCCCGTGCCGCCACCGTCCAGGATCCCCAGGTGACCTACACGGAGCTGCGAGGACCCCAGGGGCGACTGCGGGAACCTGGTGACATCTACGGGAATGTGCTGTGACACTGGGGGAAACTGGGGGGCACTGGGGGTCCCCACCCATGGGCACCCACTAGTGTGTGTGCTGCCACTAAAAACTGCCCCTCTCCCTCCCCGTGGAGGGACAAAGATCCCAAAGGGCTGAGAGAAGAACAATTTCCTGAAAGAGCAACCAGAAAGAATAAAACCAACAGCAACAGCAACAAGGTTCTGAGTCCAAATCGTTACACACGGGCAAATTTCCTGGGAAAGACATAACAAGGAACAAACCCGATTTTTCCCCCTGCACGTTTCCTCCACCAGAGGAACCTGGCAGGACGCTGGACCTTCCTTGCTCTAATGGCCAAAGCAGCCTTCAGGAGGCTCTGGATTCTCTTGTCCCCTGTACCAAACCCCTCCTCTGCCGTGTTCCCCACACCAGGATCTCACAAAGTCCCTGTGGGGATTCCAGAGCCTTCCCCTTTCACAGGACAGTCGGGGTAAGGCCATGGCACAGTGTGGGGTGTCAGAGACAGGAAAAGTCTGATGTCTGGAGATATTTTGTAACAGCTCTGTGTGGCAGGGGTAGGTCAGGCCTTGGTTTTGGAGAGACATGGCCCCGTCTGTCCATCAGTCTTTCAGCCATGGCACACAGGGACAGTGTGACGCACCAGGTCCTGAGTGGCTGGGTGACCAGAAGTGCTACCTGGGGAGACGGCCCTTGGTGGCCCAACTGGCTTAAAAGGCAGAGCATGAGGTCGCCAAGTCTGTGACACTGACTCTTCTTGGCATGTCTGTCCCATCCACGCTGGAACCCAGGAGTGTGCCACTCATTTAAATGAGAAATATCTGCCAAGGAAAGTGGGAACATTCCTGGAATGGAAAGTTGGCCCAAGGTCAAAAACCATTTTTTGATTTCAAAGATGATGGGGCTTCCAGGCAGAACTGTAAGAAAAGGAATAGCAGCTCTTGACTAGGAAATTTATAAACCAGAATAGAACAAACAAGACAAATCCAGAACTTTCCCTTCTCCTCAGCGCTGTTGGTTTTTGTGGCAGTTATAACCGCAGCCAGGCAAATGCCCTGACAATACCCGCAACAGCTCTCTGTGATCCCGGATGGAAGGAAGGCAGTGCCCAGGCAGGTCTCAGGTCCACAACATCACTTCTGGTTGCTTTACAGCCTTTTATTCCCTTTTCCTCCTTCAGCCTCGGCACAGCAGCTCTGGGAATGTTGAAGTTCCCTGGTATGCTGAGGAAAGCTGGTGCTTGGTGCTGACTCTGCCAGGGCTCCTCAGGTGGCTGCAGAGCACATTTGGAGTTCCTGCTGTTCCTGGGCCACTGCTGGTTCTGACATAGCAGCCCCAGGGGAGGAGGAAGAAGAGAGCAGAGGCACAGCCCTGAGGGCTCTGCACCTGCAACTGGACTACAGGTACAGCCAGGGCTGAGAGCAGTGTCTTGGGAGGGCAAGATGGGGCTAAATTGGAGCTGTTTGGGCCAATGTCCCTGTGCTGCTCTGGGAGCTGCAGACCCTTAAGGAGGTGTTGTAATTAGTGCTGGAGTTCCTGAAGTTCCGCTGCATTCCTAAAGCAGCCCCGTGCAAAACACAGAGCACTGCTGCCTCTCCTGGGGATTTTGGGATCCTGGTGTTGAGGCAGGAGCGGCTGGAGCATGGGGCCCACAGGAACAGCACCTGGCCATGCAGGTGGAGCAGGAGCGCCGGGAACTCCACAGGGTGCTCAGGGGAGGCCCATGGGGCTGGGCCATGGTGGGGCACCACTTGCCATTCCTGCTCCACCCAGATTTTGGGACAGAGCAGTGACACCCATCGGGCTCCCAAACCTCTCAGGGCTCGGGCACAGCCTCACAGGAGGTCCCGGCCCAGGCCTTGGGGATGATTCGGGTGCTCTCTGGCTCGATCCCAACAAAGAGCAGCGCTCCGGGAGTGGTCGGCACATCCTGAAGGAGCAGCCCGGGGCTGCTGGAGCCCGAGTGCTGTGGGCAAGGACGGCATGAGGGAGCCTGGCCTTGCTCAGTCGGCGCTGCCCCAGGAACATCTCATCCTGCAGGGGCTCGACAGCCTCTGCCGGTGCCGGCCCCGGGGCTGTCGTGGGGCACGGCCAGAGGGGCCGGGGAGCAGCGGGTGGGAGGGGCCGGGATGGAGGGACCGGGACCCTGCTGGGGAGCCCCGAGCGTGGAGGGAGTGAAACAGCAGAGGGGAGACCCTGGGACAGGGGGGAGCAGAGACCCTGCGGTGGGGTTTGCGGAAAGGAGGGACCGCAATGGTGGTTCCGGAGCACCGGGAAGGGGCCCAGCTGACATCGCGCTGCGAGTGCCGGGACGGTCACGGGGTGTCCAAACCAACTGTGGCAGCGTATCCAAAGTCACTGTCGCAATGTGTCAGGACCGAGCGTTACCAGGGTAAGTCCCCCACAGGTCTGGGAAGTGGAGGGTGTCGTGGTTTGACCAGAAATGGGGCATCTGGGATATGTTGTTTTGCTGTGGCTACCAATGGGTGGTCGGATTTTAAGATGAGCACCTGATTTGACCAGTGGGGCATTTGGATCCGCCTCTTGAGACTACAAACCCAAGGAGTTAAAGCAGGGCTCTTGTCCTTCAGAGCCCTCTTGGGATTTCCGGCGTGAAGGTGCTGCGTCTCCCTCCCCTGGCCCAGTTGCTGGCTGGGCTGGGGGAGGGGAAAGCCACGTGGCCCATCTACAGTAGGCCGGATTCGGAGGAAGGGTGGCGGGCCATTGAGCGACCTGTTTATCCCTCCCCTCCCCCCTTTTGGAGATGGAGAGAATGCAGCCCGTGCTAGAACTGTATACCTTGAAACTTGATATCATGTGCCGGCAGCACGGTTGGAGGAGAAGGGGAGGGGGCAGCGGGCAGTCCGGCCGCCTGAGAGAACTTTTAACTCTTGTGGATAGTGAAAGCCTCATAGAACATTACCTTTCCTAGAAAAGGGATAAGAGTGGAAGATGAAGGAAGAAACTGGCTAGTAAGGGGGTCTGGCAAAGAGAAAGAGAGATGTTGTAGGAATGGAGGAAGATGGAGTGGCAATTTTTGCTGGACTCTTTTTTGTTGTATATCCATGGACTGTTTCCTGGTGATGCAGAGGCTGCATTGCAGGGGGAAGCGGAGGCTCGGAGTCAAGAGAGTTTGGTTTTGAGACCCCTCGGCCCCAGGGGGTATAGAAGAAATGGGGGGGACAAAGGTCCCAGAGATGAGACTGTGCTCTGCTTGGAACGAGACGAGGCATCCTTAAAAGGCCCTGAAGGCAGGCCCCTGCTCCATCCCATGCCTGGTGGTGAGACCACCTTGGCATGGAAAGGAGATGTCACGAGATAGCAAGACTCCGGGCGGTGCTGATTGTGACAAGAAGTCTGTGGCACAAGGAAGGACTCCGTCTATCCCTTATGAGCTGAAGATTTGATTTTTTTCTAAAGGGTGGTGCCAGATCGAATGTGGATAATTTTGGGAAATGTAAATATACTTGGGAATTTGGTGGGAGGAGGATAAAGAAGTGTTTCTGTGTAGTTTTCATTTTCCTTGTGTTTTTTCCCTTTTTCTTTTGTAGTTTAGTTTTTGTAGTTTAGTTAATAAAGTTTTTTTCTCTCTTTTCCTTAAGCAGGAGCCTGCTTTGCTTATTCCCAGGTATCACCTCACAGCAGATGCCAGGGAGGGAGGTGTATTTTCATGGGGGCACTGGCATTGTGCCAGTGTCCAACCATAACAGAGGGGTACCCTGGAAGGTGTGCAGCTGGTGTGGGGCAGAGCCCTGTCTATTCCCTATACCTTGTGCAGGTGAGGAGGGCAGGGAAGGAGCAGCTTTGGGAACACCTGGAATCCAAACAGGATCGCTCCCCACAGCCCCATCATGGCCATAGGCCAGAGCCACTGCTCAATATTTCCAACATTTCCCTCTTGTTTGGCAGCCGAGCCAGAACCCGAACTTTCTTTCTATGACTTTCCAAAGGGCTGCTCCTTTTGTTCAAGAAGGAGGACCCAGTCAGGTTGTTGAGCAGATTGTTGTGGCATTTGCAGTAGTTATGGGGCTCTCTTAGCCCCTTGGAGACAGGGATTAAATGATCAATTGCTGCATTTCCAGACTGGTTCCCTCACAGCTGGCCCTTGCAGGGGTGGTTTCCAGCCACGCCTGCTCTGAAAGCCATCAAAGGCCCTCACAGAGCCACTGCTTGAGCCCTGTTTCGGTTTTGTGCTTCTTGCAGGGCTGAGCAAACTACAGCCAGGCCTTTTTCCACCCACAGAATTCTCACCTCTGCAGCAGCTCTAAAGCTGCCAGAATCAAAGCCAAGGGGGTGGGAGAGATCCTCAGGTGCTGGCTGCCCCCTGGGGCTGGCCAGAGCAGGGCTGGGCCATGGTCATTCCTGTGCAGTGGGGCTGGGCCATGGCTGGGCCCCACCCTTGGATGGCCACTGGCTTCAAGGAGCAGGAATTTGGGAGCCCCTTCCTGGCTGGCGCTCCATTCCCTAGCTGTTCTTGCAGGCTCAGATCCTGCAGGGGAGGAGCAAGAATGGAGAAGTCTGGAGCCCCCGGAGCTGCCATCCCCCAGGACAGGAGCCCCTTGTCCACCATGTGTCCCCCCTGGGACAGAAGCCCCCCATCGCAGAAAACTCCCCTCCCTCCCCCACCCTGTCTGACACTTAGCACAAACAGCCTCCTCTGTGGAGAGGTTGGTTAATAACTGGTTAAGTGAGAAAGGCCATCCTGACATAATGCCGCTGGTTAAGCTTGAAAGGGAGGTCAGCAGTCTCTGATTCAGTGACTGCTGACAGGCAAGAATGCCGGATGACCTTGCTGCAACATGAGGAAAGGGAGGTGAGATTAGTCCTGAATATCTGCAGAATGTAACAAAAGAATAAGCACAAGAATGTAGAAGTAGGTGTAGTTGCTGATATGTAACTAACCAATCCTGAGCTCAACTTTTGCAATATGTATGAAGCTTATTAAGAACTGTATTTAACCCGCCGTATTCGATCAATAAATTGGACTTGGATGAACCAATTGGTGTCTGGGTCTCCTTCCTCCGACAAATGGTGGAGAATGCGGGCAGCACTCTGAACGTTCGCTCTCTTGGATTATAAACTCGCCACGGTCGAGGAAGTTGGGTGAGAGTCCTTGCAGCCGGGACGGTGCCGGATTTTAAAAGCACCCTTGAGGACCACAATGGTGACTCAAGTCTCTACGTGTCGACGGGAGCCTGGAGAGCTGCAACAGCGCGCTCTGATATATAGGTATGGATAGGCAAGCGACATATGATCTATTCTCCTCATATTTAGAAAGGCGAGTAGTAAAAGGGATAGATTTAAAAAAGGAATTACAAGGGTTATTAGCTTATGGTCATTCTAAAGGGATTTTTGTTAACCCACATACAGTTCATGAGATAGCAGAGTGGAAAAAGTTTGGGGATATCCTGTGGGATACAGTGTTAGATGATGATAAGTCAGCAAAGAAATTTGGCAAGTTATGGCGGGTGGTATATAACATGTTGCTGCAGCAGGTTTCTGAGACAAAGGCAGCAGAAAGGGCAACAGAAGCTTATAAGAAGAATATAGGGTATGGTCGTGAGGATGATCCCCTGGCACCTTCTGTAACTCAGATACTTATGCCTAAGAGTCCCCAGCAGAGTGGTGTACAGGATTTTCCTATAGATCGTGTGGAACCGTCTGCACCCTTACTGTTGGGGGAGGAGGGCAAGTTGGATGGTGGAGGAAAGAGCTCGCCTCCGCCGCCAGCTTCAGGCAGGTTGGATGGTGGGGGTGGGAGCAAACCAACTTCACCTCCGTCTCCAGCTTTGCCTCCGCCGCTTCCCCAGAATGAGTCAGCTCCGGCAGGGGGGCCGATTCCCCCGCCGGAAACCTCGGTGTCTGTACCGAAATGCCAGCAGCATAGCACCCTTAAAAAGTCAGATCCTATCCCGGGGGCACACAGTGACCTATGGGGAGAGATGGCTAAGCAGAGAAGGGAAGTTTGGGCTGCTGTGGCAAAAGAAGTAATGCAAATGGGGGATGGCGAGGCGATGGAAGTAGCCTCTGGTCTTGCATGTCCGGTTACATATACACCACAATATGATGCACAGGGGAACCTTACGCATAATATAGCAGCCTATGAGCCTTTAGACTGGAAGTTGTTAGCTCAGTTACGTTCTACAGTTAGTCAGTTTGGAGTAAAAAGTGAACCTGTTAGGCAAATGTTAGATTACCTTTTTAATACTCAGATTTTATGTCCAAATGATTTAAGAGGAATAGTTCGGTTGATATTTACTCAGCATCAGCAGTTATTGTTTAATGCACATTGGCACGCTTTGGTAAATGAGTCAGTTGCTGTACAGTGAGCTCAAGGAGATCCATTACATGGAGTGACAGTAGATGAGCTTATGGGCTTAGGGGCATATTTGCGTACAGAGGCACAGATGATATCGGGAGCAGATAAGCTTAGAGAGTCTATGCGATTAGTGCGTGCTGCAATAGATATGGTTAAAGAACCAGGAGGGTTACCGGCTTATATGGGCATTAAACAAGGTAGAGAAGATTCATTTGGGAATTTTATAGATAGGGCAGCTACTGCTATAGATCGGGCTGGTGTTGCAGACTATATGAAGGGGGCGCTATTGAAGCAGTGTGCTCTTCAAAATAGCAATCCAGCAACACAAAGAGTATTAGCTACTTTAGGGGCAAATTGGACCATTGAGGAGGCATTAGAGCGAATGGCATTAATGCAAACAGCTTCACAGGCATTTATAATAGATGCGCTAAAGGAGCTAGGGTTAGGATTACAAAAGCAAGCAGAGTCTACTCAAAGTCAAGTGTTAGCTGCTCTTGCTCCTCTCCGAAGTGGCTCACTGGCGGTCACGCAGAGCTCGAGACCATTCCTCAAGTGCTACAGATGCGGCAGTGACGGACATACACGACGAACATGCCGAGCAACCGGGGTATGGTGTCACAACTGCCGATCCAGTTCCCACAACTCTGCAGCTTGTAGGCGCCGGTCGGGAAACTATCCCAGGAGTGCGCAGCAGGCGAGCCGCGCCCAGACACAAGTAGTCGCCGTGACATCGGAGACACCAGCTGCCGACGCAACATCGCTGCCACCTCCTGTCTGCAACCAGCCACAGCAGGGAGCCTCGGCTTGGACTTATCAGCAGCAGTAGACGTCCCATTAATGACGAACCGGCCTGAGAGGATACCAACTGGAGTAAAAGGTCCTCTCATTTTGAATGAACAAAAATGTGGAGCATTGTTATTAGGACGTTCTTCAATAACTATGCTGGGATTATTTGTATTGCCTGGTGTTATCGATGCGGATTATACAGGGGAAATACAAATTATGGTTTACACTCTTTATCCTCCTATTAAAATAACAAAAGGACAACGCATTGCACAATTAATACCACTATCACAAATGACATCTGGTATACCATCATTTACTGGACAAACGCGGGATGAAAAAGGTTTTGGCTCTACTGGTGTTACACTTTTAACTGTGGATTTACAAAATAGACCAAAACAAAAGGTGGAAATTACCCATGGACATCAAAGCATAACCCTTTATGGATTATTGGATACAGGAGCAGATACCAGCATTATTTCTCCAGAAGCATGGCCACAACATTGGCCTCTATTCCCATCATCAAATATGCTCACCGGAGTAGGAGGATTTACATTAGCAAGTAGATCACCACTTTTGTTAGTGTGTATTGATGATCAACAAGTATCTGCTGTGTTTTCAGTTGTTCAATTATCTCCTACAGTTTCTTGTTTAATTGGAAGGGACATTTTAACACAATTGGGAGTGGTGTTAACTAATCATCACCCCTTGGGGTGATTGCCATTGCTTGGACTTTCCCCATTCCACTCACCTGGAAAACAGATACACCGGTGATGGTTAAGCAATGGCCATTAAAAGGGGAGAGTCTTATGCATGCCCATGAATTGGTAAAGGAACAATATTCACAGGGACACTTACGACTTTCTACGAGCCCTTGGAATACACCTATTTTTGTTATCAAGAAGAAATCAGGGAAATACCATTTGATACATGATTTATGAGCTGTAAATGAACAAATGGAACCAATGGGGGCCTTACAGCCTGGTCTTCCAAATCCAGCTATGATCCCAGAACACTGGCCACTTTTAATTATTGATCTAAAGGATTGTTTTTTCACTATTGGGCTGCATCCTGATGATATGAAGAGATTTGCTTTTACTTTACCGGCAATAAATCGTGGAGAGCCAGATAAAAGATTTGAATGGACGACTCTTCCGCAAGGGATGCGCAATTCCCCTATGTTATGTCAGCTTTATGTTGATGCTGCATTACAGCCGCTACGTCGCAGATGGCCAGCAACTATAATATATGATTATATGGACGATATTTTGTTTGCACAGCAACAACCATTCTCCTCTCTGCAGATTGACAGTATTAGAGATACTCTTTCAGTATATTCGCTTGTTATTGCTGCAGAGAAAATTCAGACCACCACACCATGGAAATATTTGGGATGGACTTTAACGGATCAAAAAGTAATACCTCAAAAATTGGAATTACAATTGGACATTAAAACTTTGCATGATGCACAGAAGTTGCTGGGAGATTTACAGTGGTTAAAACTTATTGTGGGAATACCAAATAATATGTTAAAAACCCTACGGCCTTTGTTAAAGGGTATTGTTCCTACTACTCCTGTACACCTGACAAAGGAGCACCACCTTGCCTTGCAACAAATTAGTAATTGTGTACAACAAGGGTATGTGTCTCATCGACAACTCGACTGCCCTATTGACCTTACTATTTGGAATAGTCCTTGCCATTTGCTGGGTGCTCTCTCTCAACAACAGGAAAAAACGGGGGAGATACGAGTTTTGGAATGGTTGTCACCACCACTACAACATAAGAAAACAATATTCTCAAAAATTGAACAATTGGCTGTGTTAGTCAAAAAAGGGCGTCTCAGAATTATTGAAGTGGATGGTCGAGAACCTGCTACCATTAGATTGCCTATGGAGAAAGAAACTTTGGACTGGTACTTGATTAATTCAAAGAATTTGCAGGAAGCATTATTAGCATCATCTCCTAAAGTAGAAACCAGTAAATTAGTGCCTAAAGTTTTGCAATGGATGACAGAATGGAACTGGATTACTCGACCATTGAGAGAAGAACGCCTTATAGAAGGAGCTATTACAGCTTTTACAGATGCGGGAAAGAAATCAAGGCGTGCTGCTATCACCTGGCAAGAAAAAGGACAATGGAAGCATCAACTCCTTACAGCAGATCCTGCAGATAGCTTACAAACCTTGGAATTGTTAGCAGTAGTATGGGCAGTGTCTAATTTACAGGAGCCTTTAAATGTGATCACAGACTCTATGTATGTTGCAGGAGTAGCCAGACGAATAGAGGAAGCAGCAATTAAGGAAGTGAATAATAAACGATTATATGAGTTATTGATACAATTAAGGAAAACTTTACGAGAAAGAAGTGCAGCATATTCTGTGATTCATATTAGGAGCCATAAATGGTCTGAAGGTTTAGGAGAAGGGAATGAACGTGCAGACAAATTGGTTACTTTACCCATTGATAACTCTTGTCCTATTGATAAGCATACATTAGCCAGAGAAGCACATAGTAGATATCATCAAAATGCAAGAGGATTAGCAAGAAACTTTGAGCTAAGTTTGTCAGAAGCTAAGGCCATTATTAGAGCTTGTCCAACATGTAGTTATCATAATGGGGGAATAGGTTTAGGCATTGGAGTTAATCCTTGAGGTTTAGCAATAAATGAGAAATGGCAAATGGATGTTACGCATGTACCCAGATTTGGTAAAGTTAAGTATGTGCATGTCACTATAGATACATATAGTCACTACATATGGGCTACAGCTCAAGCAGGACAGAAAGCTACACATGTTATTAGGCACCTGTTAAGTTGCTTTGCTGTTATGGGAGTTCCAAGGAGTATCAAAACGGATAATGGTCGAGCTTATGTATGTGCTAGGGTCCAGAAATTCTTAAATCGGTGGTCCATTAAGCATGTGACAGGTATTCCACACTCTTCTACTGGACAGGCAATAGTAGAAAGAGCAAACGGCACCCTTAAACAGTATATTGAGAAGCATCAAGATTTAACAGACCCACAATCATGCTTGGCTAAGGTTCTGTATGTGATCAATCATTTATGTATTTTTGGGGAAGATGATACCCCTCCTGCGATTAAACATCATCCAAGGTCAGGTCAGAAAAATACTGAGGAGACAGAGGTCTGGGTTAAGTATAAGAACCCGAGTACAGGATTATGGGAAAAACCTGCAAAAGTATTATATTGGGGTCGGGGGTATCTTTGTGTTTCTTCACCTACAGGGCCTTTGTGGGTGCCTGCTAAGTGGACTAAACCTGTTTTTGATGCAGCCTCTGGTGGACCGCCTCACGGAGGAGGACAAGGAGCGACTGAGGAAGAAACTGCCCCTAGTCCTACAACCGCTACTGCTACAATTGAGGGGGCACTCGGAAGTGTTGGACAGAGCACTGACACGCCACTATCGGACGGCCCAGGAGTTGATTTGTTTTATTGACTCATTATCAACTTTTCATTTAACAAATCCAGCAAAGGCACCTTGCCTTGACTGTTATGATCCACATTGTGCTGCCTGGATAGCTCTACGCTGTGGGGGTTGTGATAATACTTTTTGGATAGAACAATCATTATTATGGGATTTATGGTGTCACACTTGTGAGCACGAGCACACGCGGGGTAAAAACTGGCAAGATGAATTAAGGAGACAGACGGGGCAAAATGTATATGTAGCTTTAAATCTTTATGAGTCTCCTTAACAGAAAATTCTTGCTTATTATCGTTGGGAAGTACAATGTGTTGTGAATAGAATTAAGATTCAAAGTAAATCACGCATAGTCTCTGCAAGGTGTAGAAAATTAGTACCTTTAACGCAATATTCTATTGTAGGGCCCTTCAGGGGGAATCCTGAAAGAGCATTAGACCATTGCATTGAAAAATTACAAAAATTGAGTTTGCAAGTGAAAGGACCAGTGAAATTAGGAGCAGCAAAACTGAAAACTGATAAGAAAAAGAAGGCTAGAAAGGGAACCACCTCTTCTAAATAAGGCTAATTAGTTTCTATGATTAGAACACTTTTATATTTACAGGACCCTCAAGAGGGTATAGTTGATGAAGAAAACAACGAGCAATACAAACAACGATTACAAAATAAAATACACCTTGCGCTAAAGAAAGAGCTTGAACTATTAGCCTTATATAGTAAGAAAGGTGAAGAGGTTTTGCAAACACCACCATTAAACTGGTTGCTTTGGATCGAAGAAACAGACTTTTATACTGGTCCTTACTTACATTCACTTCCTTGTTATGTTTGTAAAAGGGATGTTGATAAGTGCTATGCATGGATAGCTTTGCATTGTGCAGGTTGTAATAAGGTTTGTTGGTACTCACAAAGATCAGTAGGAAATTTATGGTGTAGACCTTGTTTTGGGAAGTGGATTCAAGATTTCGTCTGGATTAGAGCTCTTGAACAAAGTACTGGCCTGCCAGGAAGGGCAGGATTAGAGCTTTTTGAGAGTGCAGAACAAGTGGCTATAGCATATATTAGATGGAAGTTGCAGTAAGTACTTAGAGAGTTTGAAATTACTAGTGCCTCACGCATTATAGCAGCTCGCTGTAAAGCTGATTTGCCTTTAAATCTGCCACATGCTATACCTGTAAGCAAGGATGCTGATTTGGAGTTAGATCAGTGTATTCAAAGACTGACTCAGGTCCATTTTAATCGGCCTAACAAACCAGATAAAAGACAGCGAAGGAAGGAAAAACAGGCAAAGAAGAAAGAAAAATGAAGTTTGTTTTTATAATACTGCTCAATGCTGTAGCAATTAAAGCAGTAGGAATAACACATTTCAATCAGCCAAGAGAAAATTTATGGGTAACACTTGCTAATCAAATTAATCAATCATCACTTTGTCTTAGTCTTGGAGGGGTTACTAATCCATTTCGAACATGCCTGGTTGGACTTCCGGTGTGGTCTCCTGGAGAATTTTGCAGTTTAATAAGTAATCGAACTTTATGCATGCATAACATGTCAAACATCACATTGCCAGCGCAGCAAGGATATACTGCAGGTCAGAGTGATGGCTATCGCCAATGCTTACTAATCCAATCACTTAACACTTCCTTGCATTCTCCTCCTGAAGAATTAGATCGCTTTGGAAGTGCAAATGCCAGTATGCCTAACACTACAGCTGGGGGATGGTTTAGTTTCAAACCCTTAGATACCCAGAACTCAAATCAACCTAAAGACACATGGGCCACCTTAGATTCATCCCTGAATTTGAGTGAATTCTCTCCACAGCATTACAATCAATGTAACGGCACAAACATCACGGCACCAATGAAATTACCTACAGGAATATTTCTAATTTGTGGAGACAGGGCGTGAAATGGGGTACCAGCTAAGCCACAGAGTGGACCCTGTTATTTGGGAAAATTGTCCTTGTTTCACCCTAATGTATCCTTGCTAATGCAGCTCAGTCAAACATCAAACAGGAAAAAGCGTAGTATACATGACTTGGACTGCAGCCAGATTGGAGATCCAAAGTTTTGGGGTACATTCAGGCAAGTAGTAGTTTCAACTATTTTACCAGGAGGATCTGCCAATAAGGCTATGAATTTAGCTAAGCAATTAGGGTGCTGGGCAAGAGATGAGCTGAACAAGACATGCCAAATTCTGGATATGATGACTGCAGATGTGCAAAGTGTTAACCATGCTGTTTTACAAAATAGAGCTGCTGTAGACTTTTTGGTCTTAGCACAAGGACATGGATGTGAAGAGTTTGAGGGAATGTGTTACATGAATTTTTCTGATCATTCGGCATCCATTCATACCAAGATAAAAGAACTACAACAGGGACTTCACAATCTCAAAGAAGAAGAAGGTTTAGGAATTGACGAATGGCTTAAAGGCTTAGGGCTTGGACCACGGGTAAGGAACATTGTGACATATGCTATCGGCTTACTGGGTGTGATCTTAATGTTTTTGCTTATTTTGCCTTGTATCTTTACTTGTATTCAAAACATGGTTAGCCGTATGACAGCAAAAACCTGGCAAACTAATCTCCTTGCTCAAGAAGAAAACGGGGGAAATGTGGAGAGGTTGGTTAATAACTGCTTAAGTGAGAAAGGCCATCCTGACATAATGCTGCTGGTTAAGCTTGAAAGGGAGGTCAGCAGTCTCTGATTCAGTGACTGCTGACAGGCAAGAATGCCGGATGACCTTGCTGCAACATGAGGAAAGGGAGGTGAGATTAGTCCTGAATATCTGCAGAATGTAACAAAAGAATAAGCACAAGAATGTAGAAGTAGGTGTAGTTGCTGATATGTAACTAACCAATCCTGAGCTCAACTTTTGCAATATGTATGAAGCTTATTAAGAACTGTATTTAACCCGCCGTATTCGATCAATAAATTGGACTTGGATGAACCAATTGGTGTCTGGGTCTCCTTCCTCCGACACTCCTCCTTCTCCTGCAGGACAGAAAAAGTGAAAGTGTTGGGGCACACAGCCAGACACCCCCATCCCCCACAGCCTCCCCAGCCCTCCCTGCAGACCCCTCACTGTTACTTGCCCCACTCTCGGGTTCCCCCAACCCATTCCCTACTCAGTTGTTTCCCAGAATAATCAAGGAACAAACTGGGGCATTGTGAAATTGAGGGATCAAAGGGAGGAGATGGAAATGAAGAGTGGAAAAAGCCCCTGGGATCTGGGGGCACACAAACTCAGAGCCCTTCAGAATCTCCCTGGCATCATCCCCAGGCCATCGGCACACTTCGGGGGCTGTGCTGGGCTGTGGGTCACCCCAAAATCTGAGGCACTCAGGGAAGGGGCTCCAACCCATGAACCCACCAAGCCACTGCCCATCTCTGGCACCCTCATTCCCCTGGGAACCCAACCGTGGGACCCCCATTCTTTCAGTCCCCTTGTCCCGGGGACCCCATCCCAGTACTCATATTCCCCAGGATCTCCATGGCCCAGGACCTCATTCCCAAGGAACCCTCTCCCATTCATTTCATCCCCAGAAATTCCTCTTTCCCCAGAACCTTGATTGTCCCAGGACCCCTCATGCTCACGGGATGCTCCATTCCCCTGGTACCCTCATCCCTAGGACAACCATCCCCTGACCCCAAATCCCTGGAGCCCTCATTGTTCTGGGACTTCCATCCCTTAGTTCCTCCAGCCCTGGGCAGCCCCATTCCCACAGCACCTCCATCCCTGGTGACACCCCCTCCTCAGAGCCCCCATTCCCAGGGACCCAATCCCTTGGGCTCCCCATTCCCCTGGAACTCATCCCTGGCTCTCCAAACACCCTGTGCCCCTCACTCCTGCTAAGCCCATGTCCCACCTTCTGCCACTCTGTCTTGTCCCTATCCTGTCCCCTCCCCGCCCACAGCCTGTCCCCAGCTTGTGGTCACCCTGCCACCACCAGTTGCCACCTACACATGAGGAAGAGACCTGACCTCGCTTCCTTCCCCTTTGGCCATAGAGCCACCACCCAGGCAACAGCCACCCTGGCAGCGAGTGACAGCCAGTGCACATGGCTGGGGACACCAGGATTGCTGGGAAGGTGGCGCTGCTTCTGTGGGGTGAGTGCCCCAGGCATGGACCTGACACCGTGGGGATTGACCCCAGTGAGACAGAGACCAGTGGGGAGGGGGCACAGGGATTGGGAGAACATGTCGGTCACTGAGGTGCGATTCTGCTATGAGGACAAGGAAGTGCAGGGGTCCCTCAATGGGACTGTGCTGTCCCTTTCCCCTCTGCAGCTGAACCAGAGTGACCGCTACCGCTGTGGGGGCAGGGTGACCTCCAACATGTCCTCGTGGGTGCTCTCAGCGCCGGTGACAGTGACAGTGCACAGTGAGCACCCCATGGCTGGAACTCCAATCTCCTGACACCCCCAACACCACCTCCCAGCAGACTCAGAGTCACAGTCCTTAGCTCCCCTCTCCTGCCCTGAGCTCTCCTTGGTACCTGTGCTGGAGGGTCCCCCAAGCCCACTGTGGGGTCCCTCCTGACTCTCAGCTGTCTCAGCACCCCCAGCCCCCTGCGGCACTGAGCACCCCTCCTGCACGCATTCTACCAGGATGGGCAGGTGATGGGGGGCCCGCAGGCGTCCCTGCAGCTGCTGGTGCCCACTGTGGGGGTCTCCCACTCAGGGAATTACAGTTGCCAGGTGCACTCCAAGGGGAGGGATCCGTGCAGAAGAGCAGCACCCGGCTCCGCATCACGGTGCACAGTGAGTGTGGGGACGGGCACAGGGAGTCCCCAGAGACCCCCCAGGTCCCCTTCCTTGGTACCTCCATGTTCCCCTGACACCTTTATTGTGTCCCTTTGCCTCCGCCCTCAGTCCCTTCACTCCTCTGTGGTGTGACTCCAATACCCAAAGTCCCCCATCACACCCATCCCCCTCATCCCTATCCCCTCAAACTGGCTGCCAGCCCCTCCCTGTGCCCTCAGCCTTGTCTCTGTTCCCTCAGTGCCCGTGGCCAATGCCACCATCACTTTAAGTCCCCTGTAACATCAAGTGCACGCAGGTGACCCCGTGACCCTACACTGCAGGTGGGCTCAGCCCCTGTCACCTTCACCTGGCTGCACAATGGCCAGGAGGTGGCCCAGGGTCCCCTCCTGGACTTCAGGGCTGTTGATGTGGGCCATTCGGGCACCTGCCAGTGCACGGCCACCAACCAGCTGGGACAGGAGGACACCAGGCTCTCAGCCCAGAGCTGGCACTAGAGGTGACACCTGGCTCACCCTGGGTCACAGGGGGAGTCACATGGGGTCACCAGGGTGTTCAGGAACGCCAGGGTTCAGGGTGACCCTGGTGTGTCCCCTCTGTCCCCAGCAGTGGCTGTGAATGTCAGCAGGACCCTCCTGTTCCTGCTCCTGCTCCTGACTGTCATCAGAGGCTGTCACTGGTGGCACCTCTGGCTGGGACTCCCCTTTGCCCCTCCCCAGACATGACCCAGAGCACCCCCCCATCCCCATAGGATCCCCTGGGAGGAAGGGGCAGTGCTGAACCCCCCACATCGTGGGCACCGAATGGGCAGATGGTGAGTACAGAGGGTGACAGTGACACATCACCCGCAGGTGTCACCCCCACCCAGGTCCCACAAGCAGTGTCACTCTCAGGGGCCCCATGGGTCTCCTCCAGCTCTGCCCCACCTTGGGATCCACAAGTGACCAATGCAGAGCTGTCCGGGCCCCACGAGGGACAGCGGGACCCCTGTGACTACGATGACGTACTGTGACACTGGGGGCACTGGGGGTCCCTACCTCAGGGCACCCACCATCTGTGCCCCCAAGCTCCCATGGGTGCTCACTGTGTCTGTGGGGCGGCCACGAGTGGGGGGTCCCATGTGGGGCTGCCCAGAGCTCCCCGTTCCAGTGTTCCCAGTGCTCCCAGTACCCACAATGGCTCCCCATTCCCTTCCACAGAGCCAGGGGGCACAGGACCCTTGTCCTTCTTATTGGGCCCAAAATACAGCTCTTTGATTAAACTGGGAGAAATGGTTTTTGTTTGTCCAGCTCTGTCAATTCAGCTTGGGAAGGAGCCAGGTCCCTGTCAGGTTAAGGAGCAGATTGTTGTTGTTTTCTTTCCAGTAGACCTGGGGCTCTCTCAGTACCCTGGGGACAGGGACAAATTGATAAATTGCTGCATTTCCTGTCTTGTACAGACCTTCAGACCTCTTGTACAGGTTCTTGTGAGGGAACCTGTCTGGTTCCCTCACAGCTGCCCTGCAGGGTGGATTTCTAGCCAGCCTAACTTTGAAAACCATCAAAGGCCTTCACAGACTCATTGCTTGGGTCACTCTGGCTTTTGTGCTTCTTGCAGGGCTGAGAAAACCACAAGAAGAACAAAACCCAAGAACTTTTTCCACCCACAGCATTCTCACCTCTGCGGCAGCTCTAAAGCTGCCAGAATAAAAGCCAAGGGGGCAGGGGGGACCCTCAGGTGCTGGCTGCCACCTGGGGCTGGCCAGAGCAGGGCTGGGCAATGGCCATCCCTGTGCAGTGGGGCTGGCCCATGGCTGGGCCCCACACTTGCGTTGACAGGGGTCCCCAGGATGTGCCACCCCTGGACTGGTTTCCTCCAGGTCACCCCCAGAACAAGATCCTCCCTGGACAAGATCCCCCTGGATGGGCCCCCCCAGGACAGAACCCCCTCCTTTCCCATCTGACTCTCAGCACAAATGGCCTCTTCCTGCTTGTCCAGGAAAAGGAAAGTGAAAGTGTTGAGGTGATAGTGAAACCCTGGAAAAAGTTAAAGATAGAATCTAAAATGTTAGGCTTTGTGCTTTCCCAGATCAACTGCACCTGCGTAAGCAGTATGATAAATTATATAATTGTTAGATATGATGATTGTTTAGTAAGTAAATGTAATTATTATATAACCATAAGAAGAATAGTGAGAAACTATGTTGGAAATTCAGAGAGGGGCTAAATTTATGTATACAATAGAACAATATAAGTTTAATAATTAACATGAAAGTTATGTAACGATAGAGTATAAAACATGATCATTTCGGATGTATGGTCGGAGTCAGATTTCGATTGAATAGACCCCGATTCCCAGAGCTCTTAATAAAAGCACCGCTTATAATCCCCCATGATTATGTGTTTTTGAACGCTAACATTTTGGGGAACCCAGATGGGGCCCTTTTGAGTGCTGCTGAGCAAGTTCGCAACTCAATCACGCTCCAGCCGGCACTGAGGGATTCTCGGGGAGCCTATTGGCCGCAACCACTTCCGCTACTCACAAACGTCCCCGGGAGAAAGATAAGGTGCTTTTTACTTTGGTTTGGATGCCTGCCAATAAGACGCAGCGAAAGCTACGCTTGGTTGGGCTAAAGGAATTCCTGTTGGTGTAAGCCTAGGCGCCGTTCCGTAAGACAATCGCAAAAGCATTGCGAGTTCAGCATTTGTGGTATATTTGGAATGGAGAAACTTAAAGGGATTTTGGGCAGTAACACCCCTATCCCGCAAACTTCTCCTTTGGGGTGCTTATTAGCACATTGGAAACAATGTAACTTTGGGGAAGGATTACGTAAAACTAAGTTGATTGATTATTGTAATTCATGGTGGCCAGAATATGCCTTGCAGAACAGTGAAAAATGGCCAAAATATGGTACTCTGCAATATAACACTATTTCGCGGTTAATGTCGTTTTGTAAACAAGAAGGAAAATGAGATGAAGTCCCATATGTTGATCTGTTTTTCTACTTACGGGGAAAGCCAGAATGGCAGGATGAATGTGGATTATTAATGGTTAAAACATCTGCAAAGTGTGGGGTTTTGAGGAACGTTGTTTAGAACACTAGGCATTAAGAGAAAGCTTGAGTAGGGAAAATTATACAGATATTGATTTACAAGTAGCTCCAATAGGAACAAGAGAACCTAACCCTATCCCACCTGTTTCATCTGTCCCTATCCCACTACCTGTTCCTCACCCACCTACCCCTAAACCCGTCTCATCTTGTACACCTTTCCCTCTTTATCCTCCTCTCCCATCATCACCCGATCCCTCTTCCTCGGAAGATGAACAAAACCTAACTGTGATAGAAAGGAGAAAGAGGCATGCGAGTGAAAAAGATAGCAATGGTAATGAATCAGTGACCCCAATAGCCCATAGAACCCCGGGTCAGGCAAAGCTTGCTCCAGTTGTGCATAGAGATGGCATAAGGAAACAAAAACGGACTGTGATTGCCCCCTTGCGACAAGGTGTCGGAGTGGAAGGGCCAGTATTTGTAAAAGTGCCTTTTTCCCCGGCAGACTTAGTCATTTGGAAACAGTCAGCCGGAACTTATAGAGAAAATCCTGATAAAGTGGCACGCGTAGTAAAAATGGTTATGAAAACTCAAAATCCTCACTGGGATGACATACAAGTAATATTAGATACTCTGATGGATTCTACTGAAAAAGAAATGGTACTTATGGCAGCCAAAGAGAGGGCAAGAGAAGATATTAGAAATGGGCTGGTAACAGGGAATTTAGATGTGAATTTCCCAATTGAGGATCCAAATTGGGACCCTAATTTATTGTGCGATATGAGGAGTTTACGGAAATATCAAGAGTGGATCCAAATAGGAGTTCAGAATGCTGTGCCCAAAACTATAAATTGGTCCAAACTATATGAGGTTCGACAGGAAAAGAAGGAATCTCCCACTGCGTTTTTGGAGAGGCTTAAGGAGGTAGCAAGGAAATATACAGACCTCCAAATGGATACAGAGCAAGCAAAGGTTCAGCTCGCTCTCATATTCTTGGGCCAATCACAGGATGACATTCATAGAAAATTGCAAAAATTAGAAAGGGAAGAATTAAGGAATTTGGATAAGTTACTCAAGGTCGTCTGGAAGGTATATAAAAATCGGGAAAAAGAAGCTAGTATAAGGCAGCAGCAGAATCTTTTGGCAGTAATACAGGGGAGAGGGAACCCAAATTTCAGGGGGCGTAACAGGAATGGTCGGGGTAGGAGACCAGTTACCCAAGGGTTAAGCCTGAATCAATGTGCATATTGTAAGCAGGAGGGGCATTGGAAGCGAAATTGCCGAGTTTGAATAACCAGTTTGACCAGGGCAATCAGTTCCAGCAGGCTACCAAGGAGATGGTCCTGGGGGAGTATACCAGCTGATTAGATGTAGAACTGGTAGAACAAATTAAGGAACCTGTTGTAAATATACAGTTAGGGCATAAAGAGGTCAGATTTCTAATAGATACGGGAGCTACATTTCTGTATTGAAGGATTTGCAAGGACAAATTGGGGACAAGGAAACAACAATAGTCGACGCTACAGGGAAAGAGGAAAAACGGCCTTTCCTGCAACCCCTAGATTTGTGTTTTGGAAACAAGGTTATAACACATGAATTTTTATATCTACCTGAGTGTCCAATTCCGCTTTTAGGGAGAGATTTGCTAGAAAAAATTGATGCTGTAATAACCTTTGAAAATGGAGAGCTTATAATGAAAATACCTGAATCAAAGACGGGACAGATATTAATGATCAAAGAAAAACCCTCTATCCCTAGGGAGGTAGAAGATGCAGTGATTCCCTCTGTATGGGAGACAGATATACCAGGGAAATCTAATTTGGCACAACCAGTGCATGTAGAGTTAAAAGAAGGGGCAAGGTCTGTACAAGTCAAACAATATCCCATAAAACCAGAAGCACGGCAAGGAATAGTAAACATTATTGAGAAATTCTTGAAATACCGAATTTTAGAAGAATGTGAATCAGAATTTAATACACCAATATTTCCAGTAAAGAAGCCAAATGGTGAATATAGATTAGTGCAGGATTTGAGAGCAATAAATAAAAGAACAAAGGACATTTATCCAGTGGTAACAAATCCTTATACATTGCTAACATCCGTAAAGGAGATATATAAATGGTTTACCGTGATTGATTTAAAAGATGCCTTTTTTCTGCATCACCCTTGACAAAGAAAGTAGGAAACTGTTTGCCTTTGATTGGGAAAACCCAGGGAACGAAACAAAGACCCAGCTCACCTGGACATGACTCCCACAAGGCTACAAGCACTCACTGACCCTATTCGGAAACCAACAGGCAAAGGAACTGGAGATTTGGATGGAAAATGGGCAAGTACCAAGAGACCAATACTTTTTGTTGCAGTATGTTGATGATATACTAATAGTTACAGAAGAAAGAGCAACCTGTATAAAGGTAAGCATTGAGATTTAAAATTCACTGGGAATGGGAGGCTATAAAGTATCCAGAGGAAAGGCACAAATCGCACAACCGACTGTGATTTACCTGGGATGTGAAATTTCACAAGGGCAACGAAAACTAGGTACTAATCATATCCAAGCTATTTGTGCTATTCCAGAGCCCCAGAATTTACACGAGCTGCGAGTCTTCCTTGGGATGGCAGGATGGTGTCGCTTGTGGATCATGGACTATGGACTGATTGCAAAACCCCTGTATGAAGCTCAGAAGACACAGCCATTCACCTGGGGCAAACCACAGAAAGAAGCCTTCCTAAAATTAAAGGAAGCACTGACAACTGCTCCAGCATTAGGGTTACCTGATTTGTCTAAAGATTTTCAGCTGTTTGTACATGAAAGGCTGCGCCTAGCACTAGGAGTCCTGACCCAACGTCTGGGAAGCTGGAAAAGGCCGGTGGGCTACTTTTCCAAACAACTCGACAACATAAGTGCCGGGTGGCCCCCATGTCTGCGGGCAGTTGCAGCTACTGTGATCCTCATACAAGAAGGCAGGAAACTTACTATGGGAAGGCACATAGATGTCTATGTACCACACATGGTAACCACTGTTAGAACAAAAGGGGGGCCATTGGCTATCTCCCAGCAGGATGATGAAATTCCAGGTAGTCCTGACTGAGCAGGATGATGTCACATTAAAAACAACTAACCTTTTGAATCCAGCTTTCTTCCTAGGTACCACAACTGAAGAAGGCCCATTAGAACACGACTGTGTAGAAGTAATAGAGTACACCTATTCAGCAAGAGAAGATCTGAAAGATGTCCCACTAGAGCAGCCGGAGTGGGAGCTGTTTACAGATGGGAGCAGCTTCGTGGAAAACGGAACCAGATACGCTGGATATGCGGTAACAGCAGTCAATACAGTAGTGGAGGCAAAGGCATTACCACCAAATACATCTGCCCAGAAGGCAGAACTGGTTGCTTTAACCAGGGCACTAGAATTAAGTGAAGGGAAAAAGGTAAATATCTGGACTGACTCAAAATATGCTTTTGGAGTGGTGCATGTACACGGAGCACTGTGGAAAGAAAGAGGACTGTTATCTTCTCCGGGTACGCACATTAAACATCAGGATGCAGTCCTGCAATTGAACAAGGCAGCAAAAAAACCTGAACAAGTGGCAATCATACACTGCAAAGCACACCAATCAGGAAACTCCAAAATCTGTGAGGGAAATCGAAAGGCAGACTGGGCAGCCCGACAGGTTGCTCGAGAGGTACAAACAACAATGGCATTGATACCTTTGAAGCTTAATGTATCCCAATTCAAATTGCCTCCAAAACCAAAATATTCAGTAGAAGATGAGAGACTGACACGTTTGCTAAATGCACAAAGGAATTCAGAGGGATGATATGTAACTGCACAAGGACAAATAGTGGTACCCCCCTTGATAATGAGAGAAGTTCTACAAATTAAACATAACAAATGTCACTGGGGAGCAGAGGCATTGGTAAAATTGCTAAAGCAGAGTTTAATTTCAGTACGGATGTTAACAATGGCAAAATCAGTGATGTCAAAATGTAACATCTGCCTGAAAAACAACCCAGTGGCCAGGCGACAGGGACAGTTAGGAAGAATTCACATAGGAATAGAGCCAGGAGACTATTGGCAGGTAGATTTTGTAGAGCTACCAACAACTCGAGGATACAAATACCTGTTAGTGGGGGTTGACACATTCTCTGGGTGGCTAGAAGCCCTTCCCTGTCGCACAAACCAAGCAAAGGAAACAGTTAAGTGGTTACTACTGGAGATTTTTCCCAGGTTTGGGGTACCCCTAGGGGTATCATCAGATAGGGGACCCCATTTCATAGCTACAGTAGTAAGAGAGGTAAGTAGATTGCTGGGGATAAATTGAGACCTCCACACACCGTGGAGACCCCAATCAAGTGGACAGGTAGAGAGGATGAATCAGACACTAAAAAGACAAATCAGTAAAATATGCCAAGAAGCCAAATTGCAGTGGCCCCAGGCTTTGCCAATAGCACTGTTGAGGATTCGGATAAAGCCTAGGAGTGGGATGTCAGTCAGTCCTTATGAGATATTGTATGGGAAACCATATGAATCTCCTGAGCCTAACCCTAATGTACATGTCACAGGAAAGCAGGAAGTGTATAATTATGTTCTGACTCTTGGGAAAACTTTAGCTCGGCTCCGGAGTATCCTCGTGTGGCGTAGACCACTGACTCTCGAGAACCCAGTTCATAACATACATCCAGGAGACGAGGTGTACATCAAGAACTGGAACGAGGAACCGCTGAAAGAAAAGTGGAGTGGACCCCATCAGGTACTACTGACCACCTTTACAGCAGTCAAAGTAGCCGGCGTGGAACCCTGGATCCACTACACCCAAGTGAACAAAGTCCATCCTGGATCACAGACTATATAAACTCTGGAATGAACAAAGGCTGCAGATAAGACGTGTTTAATTGCTTTCAGAATGCTATCAGTAATTGTGCTAAAGTTATGGTTATTAATATCTTTGGGATGTGGAACACAAAATGATCAACTAACCACTCTTCATTCTAGAATGAAGAGAGAGGTACAAACGGAAACACAGGTGATAAAGGTTTCTAATGCAGTTCGGGCTGAGAATGTAATGATTGGATCAGTCAAAGATTTTGCCAAAATGCAAAACACCAGCTGAATAACTGCCTGTCTGCCAATACCAAAGGCAGCAGGAGACCCAGTAAATTGGGGAATCATAACATCAAAACTACCTGAAATACAAAAGAACAAAACAATTACATGTAAACTGGTACCCAAATCGAAGCAAGTTACAGAAACCACTCTGGTATGGGAATGTGAGGCCAAGGATAAGAAAGATCAGATAGAACCTTGGGACAGTGCGTGGTCTGTGAGTATTATTCAAAGATTCCAATATATGGCAAACACCCCTTGGTGTATTAAGTGGGAAGGCCCTGAGAATGAAACAGATCCAGCAATAACGAATACTGACACTAGTAGCAGAACGAGGGCAGGCAAAGTAAGTTGGTGGGCATGTAATAAAACTTACGACTGCACTTTGGATGATGAAGAGATAAAACAGATACCACCCTTGGCAATAGCCCTACAAATTGGTTGTGCTTGCAGAGGGATCAAACATAAACAAGGCAGAGTGAATTATAGAGTAATTATAGGGTGTACCAGGGTTACAATCCAAGGTCCAGGACAATTTGTATGGGCAGCAAGTGGTGGTACCTGGACAACATATCTGCCTGTAGACGGGAAAGTAAAGGAGATTACTTTAGGCCTCTCAACCTTATGTCCAATTTGCAAGAAGTCCCCATTTAATGGAAAACATGAACTTTTGCAGATAAGAGTAAGACGACAAGTTCTAGACAATGAAAATCAAGATGACACTTGGCAAGAACCCTCTAGTGGAGTGAAATTTGGATGGGCCCTAGAGTCATTGTTTGGTCTTATAGCAAACTATCAGAGTAGAGAGATGCTGTATAAACTAACAGGTCAGGTAGATAGACTGGCAAAAGTCACCAGGGAAGGATTTAAAGAATTAAATATACAATTACAAGCCACCACAAAAATGACTTTACAAAATCGATTGGCCCTAGATATGTTACTCCTGAAAGAGCATGGAGTATGTGGATTTTTAAAGGGACAAGTTGATCATTGCTGCGTTCATATCCCAAATGTAACTGCAGATGTAGAATATGACATCAATCAGTTGAAACAAATAGATCATGAAGCACAAGAAGAGCAAAAGGATTTGGCTACAAGCTGGTTAGGAAGAATCTTTAAAGGATTAGGGTGGAATGTGAGTTCATGGATTAAATCTATCATTGAGAGTGTGATAATCTTACTAATTGTATTCTTAGCAATTTGGTTCGTTTACAGCATCTGAAAGGGAGAGATACAGAAGAAAACGTCCTGGAACCAGAGGATAATAAAGGCACTAACACGAGATCCACGCCCACCATCTTCTGGTTCTCCAGTTCGTAACAGCATCCACGACAACATTTACATCAACCCTGGATTTGAAGAACCAAGTACGAACTGAGGAATAAAGGACAGCATCAAGTGAAAACATTTACACCTATAGTGAAGTGAAAATGCTTTGAAAGGGGGGAGAATGATAGTGGAACCCTGGAAAAAGTTAAAGATAGAATCTAAAATGTTAGGCTTTGTGCTTTCCCAGATCAACTGCACCTGCGTAAGCAGTATGAAAAATTATATAATTGTTAGATGTGATGATTGTTTAGTAATTAAATGTAATTATTATATAACCATAAGAAGAATAATGAGAAACTATGTTGGAAATTCAGAGAGGGGCTACATTTATGTATAAAATAGAACAATATAAGTTTAATAATTAACATGAAAGTTATGTAACGATAATATAAAAAACGAGTATAAAAACATTATCATTTTGGATGTATGGTCGGAATCAGATTTGGGTAATACCCCAATTCCCAGAGCTCTTTAATAAAAAGCACCACATATAATCCCTCCATGATTATGTGTTTTTGAACACTAACACAAGGAGAAAATGATACATTTTTGTATGGAAAAATGGGGAGGGAAGGAGATTGGAAAATACATGTTTTGGGTGGTGTTCAGCACTTTTGAGGCATGGACTTGCGAGTCCTTGTATGATCACGTATTTGATTGCCGCCCGCAGGATTTTGAGGAAATTGAGTATGCCGAGATGTGGAGGTACGCTTGTATGAGTTTATACCCAGTATGAACCCTCCGACGCGCAGCAAAGATGGGAAAGGAATGGGAACCCTTTGACAATCTTCCACCTCTCTACCTTGTTCCTCTGCCCCAGCCCAGACTGGCTTACGCACCGCCCATGCCCGCATTGCCTCTAGAGGCAGCAATCCCGCTGGGTCAGGTCTCGGCACCGCCGCTCCCACCGGGGCTGGCTGCAGTGGCTCCCCTCCTTGTGAACAAGCGGCGGCACCTCCGCTCCCATGTGAGCAACCGCTGCTGCCAACCCTTCCCAAAACTGGAGAAAAACAGGTAACCATCTCCAAAACCAGCTCTCCCCTGGCCCATCAAACGAGGCAGCGAACGAGGAGGGCAACCATGGGAGACAGTGGGGATGAGGAAGAGAAGCCCGGCTTCTTCCCTTTACGGAGGTGCTGACGGTTCCTGGAGTGATTGGCTTCGTACACGCGCCAATTGATACCAGAGATGTGAGAGTGTTCAAGAAAGAGATGGGAAAATTATTGGATGATCCTTTGGGGGTGGTGGAAAGGCTAGATGAATTTCTAGGGACCAGCACCTACACCTACAAGGATCTCCAAGTGATCCTGAGATCGCTGTTCAACAATTAGGAGAGGGACATGATCAGACAAGCCGCGATCATAGATTGGGAAAAGAGAAACACCACTGGGGAAAGCGGGAATGAGAGATGGCCAAACCAGAAACCGTCCTGGAATGCCCAGATGGAGGAGGGGAGGCAGAAAATGATAAATTTGAGAAATATGATAATTCAGGGTATCAGGGAAGCGGTACTCAAGGGACAGAACATGAGCAAGGTACTCAGGGAGTGCCAGGGGAAAGATGAAACTCCCATGGAATGGTTGGAGAGGCTCCGCAAGTGTTTGAGAATGTATTCAGGGACGGATCCCGATTCTCCCATCAGGGAGGTTTTGCTAAAAACTCAGTTTGTGGCAAAATCCTGGGAAGGCATTCTGAAAAAGCTAGAAAAGATAGATTGTTGGCAGGACAAGGGGTTGCAGGAACTGCTTCGGGAAGCCCAAAAAGTCTACATGAGATGAGACAAAGAGAAACAGAAGATTCAAGCTAAGATATTGGTAGCTGCGGTAAAGGAAGCACAAAAACAGGAGCAGGACAGAGAAACGGCGAAGAAGGCGCAGGCAAAGAAGCAGAACTCTTCCCAAGGGAAAGGATCAACGGATCAGAGGAGAGATTTTGAGTGCTATTACTGCCAGCAAAAGGGACACATCCGAAGGAATTGTCCCAACAAAGCCAAGGACCAGGCAATGTTTCAGGAAGATTAGGGGTGTCAGGGGCCTTTCAGTTTGGGGTCCAGAACACCAAGGGAGCCCTTGATAAAATTAAAAGTAGGACCCCACAGGCAGGAGATGTGGTTTATGGTAGACTCAGGGACGGAACAGACAGCAGTGCAGCAGCTGCCGCAGGGGTGCTCCCTGAGCGACAATTCCATGATGGTAATTGGGACAAAAGGGGAACTCTTTGAGGTCCCGATCCTAAAAGATGTAGAAAGAGAAACAGAGAACAAAAAACATACAGGAAACATATTATTTATCTGGGATGAGGATTTTAATTTGCTGGGGCGAGACATGATGGTTGCCCTAGAAATCAGCTTCGCAGTGGAGAATTCCCAGCTCAGGGTGAGGATGTATAAACTCACCATCCAGGATGAGGAGAAAATAGATCCAAAGTTTTGGTATGTCCATGGGGAAGCTGGGAGGTTGGACTTAGAGCCAATCCACGTTGAAATTGAGAGACCAGAGGACCCTTTCAGTTGTTTGTGGACGTGAGCAGTCACACAGCACATGGGGTGCTGACACAGGACTGGGCAAGGGTCAGGAAACCAGTAGGTTACTTGTCGAGGCTTTTGGACCCAGTCAGCAGAGGCTGGTCCACCTGCTTGCAGGCAATAGTCACTGCAGCATTGCTGGTAGAGGAAGCTAAGAAGGTAACCTTCGACGCATCATTGGTAGTATTTGTACCACATAATGTGCAGGTCATACTATAGTAGAAGGCAGATAAATGGCTCACTGATGCAAGGTTGTTGAAATATGAGGCCATTTTGATTCACTCACAAGATTTGGAATTGCGGACAACGACTGTGCAGAACCCTGAGCAGTTTTTGTTTGGGGAAGCTTCAGAGGAGCTTGTTCATGGTGGCGTGGAGGTGGTTGAATTACAAACAAAGATCAGATAGGATTTAGAAGAAGAAGAGCTAGATGAAGGAGAAAAATGGTTTGTGGATGGATCAAGCAGGGTGGTTGATGGGTAAAGGAGATCAGGATACGCAGTCGTGGATGGAAAAACGGGAAAAGTGATTGAAGCAGGTTCCCTGAGTGCGGGTTGGTCAGCACAGGCTTGCGAACTGTATGCAGTTCTGAGAGCCTTGAAAGGACTGAAGGGGAAGAAGGGAACAGTTTTTACAGACTCTAGGTATGCCTCTGGGGTGATTCACACCTTTGGGAAAATCTAGGAAGAAAGGGGGTTGATCAACACACAGGGCAAAGGACTGATGCATGGAGAACTGATCCAGCAAATTTTGGAAGCAATAAGAGGGCCGGAGGAAATTTCAGTTTTCCAAGTGAAGGGACACCAGGCAGGGATGCAGTTCCGAACACGGGAAACAATTTGGCAGACCAGGAAGCCAAGACTGCAGCACTGATGACGGTAAGTACCCTGGAGATGGAAGGGATCAAGGTCCCAGACAACCCTCCTCAACCCTCCCAAAATGAGATTGAAAGCTATGAGAAGACTGGGGGAAAACTGGAGGAAGGAAAGTGGAATTTACGAGATGGGAGAGAACTAGTCTCTAAAGGTTTTACCAGAAGGATTTTGAGGAAACTGCACCAGCGAACACACTGAGGGGCAGAGACCCTGGCAGGTGCAGGGAAATTTACGAATTGGCCAAACAAGAGGTACAAGGATGCCTGATTTACCAGAAATTAACAAGACTAAGGCCATCCTGGGGAGTCGCCCCATCACGTATCGATGATTTGAAAGGATTCAAGTCGATTTCACTGAATTGCCCAAAGTGAGGAGGTTCAAATTTGTGCTTGTGATTGTGGACAAATTGACCCATTGGGTGGAAGCTTTCCCCAGTCCATGGGCAATGGCTCAGACAGTGTCCAGGAAATTGCTGGAGGAAATTGTGCCCTGATATGAGGTGGTGAATTACATTGATTAGGACCAAGGAACTCATTTTACATCAAAAATTATTAAGCAGATGGCAGAGGCGCTAGCCATTCGGTGGGAATACCACACTCCGTGGCATCCCCAGAGCTCAGGATAGGTGGAAAGGATGAATCAGATCTTGAAAGCGCAGTTGTCTAAATTAATTTTAGAAACTCGGATGTCCTGGCTGAAATGCCTACCTTTAGCCTTGCTTATTATCAGGAAAATGCCTCATTCAGAGACGGGGCTCTCACCCTTCGAGATGCTATATGAAATTCCATATAAGCATGGGATGCCAGTGGGACACTCCAGACTTGAGGACAGCCAGATTCAACCGTATTTGGTTGTGATACACAGAAACTTACAGGAACTAAGAAAACAAGGGATAGTATCTCAGAGTGCTCCTCTGGGATTTGCTATCCACAAAATTCAACCGGATGGCAGAGTGCTTGTGAAAGTGTGGAAAGCTGTACCCCTCTCTCCTCACTGGGAAGGTCCTTTTCTTGGGCTCCTCACAACAGACACGGCGGTGTGGACGGCGGAGAAAGGCTGGACACACACGTCTAGGGTGAAGAAAGTCGAACACCAGGAGGAACCGCCCAAGTGGAGGGTCACTTCTTCCCCAGGCGACTTGAAACTCAAACTCCAACGTCATTGTAAATGACCGATGGCAAGCGGATAGGTTGCATACTGTCTGACTGTGTATGCTATCCATTTGTACATTTCAAGTGTGAATATTGTCAGGAGGTGTTTATAGTACAGTGTAGAAGGGGACAGAGGCCGAAGGGGTTGTGCAATCAGTGTCTGAAGAAGGAGCTTGAGCTGACTGACCAAATCCTAACCCTAGCCACAAGCCTAGGAATCATTGAATTAGATTTACAGGAGTGGTTTCAGATTTTTCAGAACAGGGTGCGTGGAAAGCTTAGATCAAAGGCAGAGGTTCTGGATGTGGAGTGCTGGAAATCAATCAAGGTACCGTGCAGCTCAGATGCTGTCAAGGTTTCACGGTGAGGCGCCTTTAAAAAGAGGTATGTGGCTAGGTCAGAGAATGTGTTCCCCGAAAAATACTCCTGCTGCCACAAAGATGGTCTTCCTCGCTGCTGGTGGCACCCCAGGGGGAGGAGGCCAGGGCAGAGAAGTACACCTGGAGGGAATCCTGATTGGCCTGAGCCTAGTCGTGTGCGGGATGCAGAATCTGCACACTGAGGTCACAATGAGAGGCGGAAACGAGAGCTCCGCAGATGAGTGTGGAAGTTGCACTCAGATGGTCCAAGTTGAGCAAGGGGATGGGAAACCCTCAGCATACCAAGGCCCGGAGGAGTGCATCAAGGAGCCTGGCAGGTACTGTTGGAGAAACAGCACGAGGGTCAAATTATGTAAATTGGACAGAGCAATTTGGTGTATCGATCCTGAGGCAGGGTCAAGGAACAGGCAGTCAGACAAGCACAAACATCAGATACGGAGAAGGAATGCAGAAATTATGTCAATCCCTATTTGCAACCAATGTAATCGAACAATGTGGGTTGGGGGAAAAACGGAATCAATTTTTGTAGCGTATCACCAGGTGAATGCATTGTGTTATGACAATGCGAGGCTGGGGATATGCATGATGAATGGGAAAATGTATTGGATGGAAAGAAATGTTAAATTTGATAGGAAACTTACCTTGAACAGAGAATCAATCATATTGGATTTGGCACAGGAGAATGATGATAGGGTGTACCTGCAATATGATCGGGTTGTCTGTTTCATGAAAAATTAAGATGGTGAGGATCCTGAGGGAAGAATGAGAGAAATAACTCAGGAATTGAAGCGGAGGGAGTCATAAATGAGGAGAAAGCGAGTTGAACAGGAGAGATTAAAAACCCTAGGAGAACAGTATGAATTGCTGGAGAAACAATATGGTGATGGGGAACTACTTTCCCCAGACAGGAACCTGTTCATTGACCTGATGCAAGAAACTGCAATTGAACTGGGATTGTCAAATTGCTGGATTTGTGGGGGGCTGAAGTCAGCAGAAAAATGGCCTTGGAAAGGGGAAGGTTTGGCTCCAGAACAGCTTTTGAAATGGGACAATCCAAGGGTCTCAAAATTGGCACAGAGACCGGAGGGATGGATTTTGGACCAGAGGGTGATTGGAACCATCTGCATCAGTCGAGAAGGAAAGGAGTACATCGAAATGGTGGGATGCACCCCGTGTGTGTCTACCCTGATGGTGAACTCAAACACCAAAAGCAAGCTCTAGCAGCCAGAACCCCCTTCGGGGTACTGGAGCCAGAAGAATGAGACAAATTGTGAATGGAACAAAAGGATAGGACTGTGCTGGGTCAAAAATCCTGGAGTCAACCCTTTTCAATCCTTGGAAAGCCTGAGAAAGTACTGGGGAGACCCAGGGAAAATAAACATTAAATGGAAAGCCCTGGATGGAAATTATTGGATTTGTGGAAAGAAGGCATACAGTGAGTTATCCCCAAGGTGGAAAGGATCATGCACTCTGGGCATGATTCGGCCGGTATTCTTTACTCTCCCTCAAAGAAAAAGTAATCTGCTAGGGGCTCCATTATACGAGACCCTGAGAAGGGAGAGAAGAAACCTGAAAATGATGATACCACTGATAAGTGGTAAGCAAGCCTGGGAGAAGGAAGAGTGACTTGTGGCAAGAATAATTGATTATTATGGACCTGCCACGTGGGCCCAGGATGGAAGCTATGGGTATAGGACTCCGATTTATCTATTGAACTGGTTGATTCAGCTGCAGGCAGTGGTGGAAATTGTTTCTAATCACACCTCTGAGGCCCTGGATTTACTTAGTCAGCAGCACACCCAGGTACTGGATATGCTGCTGACTAAGTAAATCCAGGGCATTTGTGTACCAGAATCGAATAGCTATAGACAAATTGCTAGCCAAAGAAGGGGGAGTATGTGGAAAATTCAATGAATCGGAATGTTGTGTTGATATTGACGATTATGGGGAAACCATAAGAGGTTTGGCGGCCGAGATTCAAAAGGTGGCCCATGTCCCAGTTCAAAAATGCAACTCGATTTTACAATCTTCATGGTGGGACAAATTGTTTGATGGGGCCTGGTGGAACAAAGTGATGTTTTTTGTGCACTGTTCAGTAGCTGGAATCCTATTCCTGCCTGGTCTAATTCCATGCTTTTTTAGACTGATCCACTCCGTGGTCCAGGGAATGCAGATAGCGATAATTCCCATGGATCCAGAGGGAGCTTCCGGAGGCAACACATCTAAAATCATGTGACTGGGAGAAAGGAAGTATGCCAGCAATGCTGCTGAAGTATTGGCAAAGTTTGAGAAACAAGCAAAAGCGAATGTGAATAATATGGGATAACAGGGTGTTCCACAAGGGGAGTACAGAATAGTGTAAAGGAGCACTCTGTGAAAGACCCTCAATGGTGGCGGGTAGAAGTAGAAAATGAAAAATTTAGCAATTTGAGAGCATGAATTAAATTGGTGATATAAATGGGGAGGGATTGTAGTATATGATAGAGATAATTCATGTTATGTATAAAATATTGTAAAATCCACACTATGTCTTTTGACCATCCTGGCCATGAGCAGTGTCTCACTCATATCTAGTTCCTGGACATTAGTTGAGATAAACACTGGAGTTTTAACATAAGAATAGAAGTTTCCAGGCCGATAATCACTGGCTTCCCTGGGTCGCGGGGTTCACCTAAGAGTGATTATCACCTTGACGATTACATCTACCAAGATAATCGACAGCGTCACCCTGATGCATGTGAATGCTGACTTCTCCGGAGTCGACTGACAACATCGAGGCACCTGGACTGAGTCTTTGTCTACCTCTGCACATGTAAAGCCACAGTTCTGCATGTGAAGAGACACAAAGAACATTCGGTCATTTCTGCCTCGGGAAGAATAAACTGTATAAGAACTTGCTGCGCGAAGCATCATTCATGAACAGGGGGAGACTCTGACATTCGGAGGTCAGATCCGTGTTCACCCAGTGCCGATCCCGGGCTCAATGCTGACCCTTGGCTGAGGTGGTTTTGACGACCAAACTTCAGTCTCCCAGACAAATTAATAAATCTTTGCTAAATTTTCTTATAAGTTTGGCTATCGATTTGATCATTTATAACAGGATGGAACAGCACAGACTGCTGAAAAGATTCCAGCTGGTCTCAGGGCCCAGAGAAAGCCAAAACTGTTTAATTCGGTATTTGGTGGTCCATGTCTGTGTAAAAGAATGCTCCAAGATGTCAGCTTTCAAGAAAATGTCCTAGGTTGATGTTTCCTGTGCTGGTGAGAGTCTTTTAAACCCAGCCGTCTCCTGACCTCTCTGCTGTTGCAATTCCATGGACAGAGGCTGTTGTCTCTTACCCCCTGCCATGGGCAGGCTGGTGTTCAGCCATCTCCAGGACAGCAGGGCCCCATCCCACATCACTGTGACCTGGGAAGGCAAAATCCATCACTCCAAATGTGCCCCCTTGCTCCTTCTTGCCAGACATTTGACCCTGGCACTGGGGTTTGCTGCTGGTTGCTGCAGGAAAAGGGAAAACCCTGTGACATTTTGGGGCACATGGAACCAAGGAAACCCCTGTGACACTGTGGGGCTTGATGGAACCAAGGGCCGTTTGTGACACAGAGGGGCCACATGGAGACAAATATCCATTGTGACAGTTTGGGATCTCATGGAACCTATTGTTCATTGCAACAATCCGGATCCAAGGAGACCATGGTGTTGCTCGGTGTTTATGCAAAGTTTTTACATTAATCATGGAATCATGGAGCCCATTGTGACACAGCAGGGCCCCATGCAACCAAAGGGTCATGGTGACACGTGGAACTAAGGATACCACTGTTGAGTACAGAATCTCATGGAACCAAAAGTCCATTGCCACAGAGCAAGGCCTCATGGAACCGTGGAGTCCAAAGGTCCAAAACATTTCCTGCACAGTTCTGCCTTGGGTGAGAGGAAGGTTATTGGTGGCAGCTTGGTCTTGGCACACACCTGAGGAGTGTGTCTGTTTGCAGTGGGGAAACTCAGGAGTTTTAAGTTGCTTCAAAAAATACACAAAGTGAAAACCCCTCTTAGGCTGACTGCAGCCAGCTCTGCAAGCACAGCAGGGCCCAGGGCAGTGAGGACAGACAGGATGGGGCTGGGCAATGTGGAGCAAGGTTGCCCACACTGGACCAGAGCTCCAGGCACAGCTTCTGTGAGCAGGCCAGAGCTGCTGAGGAGAGACCGTGGGTCAATATCAATCCCAGAATGCTGCAATTGTCTCTGCTCCAAAGAAAGAAGTAATAAAATACACCCTTTAAAATAGGAGTGCATATTTTTTAGAAGCTCTTTGAACTATTTCTCGATAACTGGAGTAGGAAACCTAGAAACCTAGGAGAGTCAAGGACACTGTTGCAGCTTCAGGCCCAATCAGTGCAAACAGTGAATTGAGGAGAGCAGACTGGGAGGATGGGACTTTATAACCTGAAGCCGTGAATAGACAATTAACCCCAATATGTAATTGGACCAAAACTTATAAAAATGTGAAAATGTGTGACCCATCATCCATCTTGGATGTACCCTCAGCCAGGCTCTTGTACTGCTCCGGGTGTATCTTTTGAAGGCCTTTTAATAAATCCTGACTTTATTCCTCTGCTCTAGGCAGCCTCTCAAGGCATAAAGGCCTGGCTGGCTGGGACACCTGGGGCCACCTGACAGCTCCAGCTGACCCTGGCATGTTGAGGGCTGCTGCTCATCAGCCCCTGGAGCACTGGGACTCTGGGCTCTCCTTCCTGTGGACAGAACTGTCCTTCTCCTTCAGCTGTCCATGGCCAAAATCAGGATTCCTCCTCCAGATTTCCATCTAAGCAAAGATTGTTCCCAGATGAAATCTGCCAGGACAGACAGATCTGGCTGGCTTGGCCACCCAGGGGCCACCTCTCATCTGCCTTTGAAAAACTGGGACAATGTGCTTTTCTTTCTTATGGGAAAAAAAGCACCTTTCACATCCAGGCACCCATGGCCAAAGTTGGGAATCCACCTCCAGAATTCCCTAGATCTAGGGATTTCTCCCAGACAAAAGCTTCCAGGAGAGACAGGTCTGGCTGGCCTTGGCTTCCTGAGGACTGGTTCTCATCTGCCTTTGAAACACTGGGGCTTTTTGCTTTCCATCCTAATGAAAAGAACTCTTCTTCCTGTCCTTGTGTCCACAGCCAAAACTGAGATTTCACCTCCAAAATTCCTTACATCCAAGGATTTCCCTGAGATGAAAGGTGCCAAGAGAGAAAGGTCTGGCTGGCTTGGCCTATGGTGGCCACCTTTCGTCTTCTTCCAAAACATTTGGACTTTGTGCATTTTCTTCCTATAGAAAAACCATGCATTTCAACCAGGTGCCCATGGTCGAAACTGGGACTCCACCTCCAAAACTCCATCCATCCAAGGATTGTTCCCAAGTGAAAGCTGCCAGGACAGACAATTCTGGCTGCCCTTGGCCTCTTGGGAGCTACCTCTTACCTGCTTTTGAAACACTGGGGCTTGGTGCTTTCCTTCCAATGAGAAGGAACTGTCATTCTTGTCATGGTGCCCATGGTCAAAACTGAGATTCAGCCCCACAAAATTCTGTATACACAAGGATTTCTCTGTGACAAAAGCTGCCAGGACAAACAGGTGTGTCTGGCCTGTGGCTCAGATAGCCTCTGCTTCTGCCCCTAAAACAATGTTGTTCCATTATTTCCTTCCTCTGGAAAAGAATCATCCTTCTTGTCCAGTTGTCCATGTCCAAAGATGGGATCCTACCTCTAAAATTCTGTCCATATGGGGATTGCTCCCAGAAAAAATCTGCCAACACAGTCAAGTCTGGCTGGCCTTTGGTGACTGCCTCTCATCTGTGCCTGCAACTCTAGGACTCGGTTGCTTCCTTCCTGTGGAGACCATTGTGCCCCTGTGGGAATTCATGGAACCAAAGAGCCATTGTGATCCTGCAGGGCACTGTGATCCATGGAGAGCACTGTGGAATTGCAAGGCCCCATGGAATCATGGAAACCATTGTGACACTGTGGGGCCCCACGGAACCAAAGGGCCACTGTGACCCTGCAGGGCCTCATGGAACCAAGGGGACATGGAACAGATCTGGCTAGTTTGGCCTCCCAAGGACCACCTGAAAGGTCCAGCTGATCTTGGAATGTTGAGGGCTGCCTCTTATCAGCTCCTGGATCACTGAGGCTCCATGTTTTCCTTCCTTTGGAAAGAACTGTCTCTCTTTTCAGACACCCATGGACAACATTGGTACTCCCCCCTGAAAAATTTCCTGTAGGCAAGGGAAAGATACCCAGAAAAAAACTTGCCAGCTCTGCCTGGCCTTGGCCTCTGGTGATCACATCTCATCTACCTCAGAAACAACAGGGCTCTGTGCTTTCCCTCCTATGGAAAAATATTGGCCTTGACCAGGGGCGGTGGCAGAAACCGGAATTTGACTGACAAAATTCCACCTATCCCAGGATTGCTCCCAGAAAAAACCTGCCATTGACAGACACCTCACCCTGGCCTTGGGTACTTATGATATATTCTTAGACTATAAGCAGAATGTTTTCATCTGAAAACATCATGTAGAGGGCTCAAAGATCTCCCATGCTGGGGTTTGCAGGCCTAAAGAACATAACCAATATATGGAGGCTGACGTGCCTAGTCTGAGTTCTGAAGAGACTGAGGACAGAACTGGAGTAGCCTGGCAGGGCTTAAAAGGTGGATTCAGAAATGGTGGAGCTTTTTCTCCATAGTGGGAAAGTGCCAGATACAGAAATGGTAGCCCAAATGCAGCAGGCGAGATCCAGGCAGGACAAGACGAGACAGGAATTTCCCTCCCAGACAGGGCTGTGGTGCAGCACATCCCCCAGAAGGAGTCTGGGTCAGCCCAGGGCTTTGTGTGGGCAGGCAGAGGCAGGCAGGAGGCAGAGCTGTCAGCAAAGGAAGGGCCCAGCCAGGTGGGGCAGCCGGGGGATGCCGACAGCCTGCAGGGACAGAGGTGCAAGGCAGGGACACCGTGGGACAGCCTGGGCTGCACAGGGCACAGGGATGGGCAGCAGCTGCAAGACAGCCCTGCCAGAGCCAACTTGGGCAGCACTTTGGCCATGGCTGCTGGGCCTGGGCCTGAGGCCACGAGGGGACAAGTGACCCTTGCAGGGCTGGAGCCTCATTGCCTCCTTGTCCCTGCTCAGCAGCCTGGCAGGGGCCGCCCCATGCTCCTGCCCTTGGCATTGCACATCCCCACATGCCAGTGCCCATCCCGGGAAGAGCCCTGAGCAAGGAGGGAGGGACAGGATCTGCCTGGCCAGAGACTGGGGCTCAGGCCTTGGCCCTTTGCATTCCTGAACCACATCCAGCTTTGCTCAGTACCAGAGACATCTTTGCCTTCTTTGTCCCCAGCTGTCATCACTGCCTCCAGTGTTCTGCTCTAACTGGAACCTGGGGACAATTTCTCATTCGTGTCTCTCAGTGGTTCCCATTAAAACTTGGAAAACTTCAGAGTTTCAATTTAGGTTTGAGTTTTTGAGAAGTTTTTTGAACACTCTCTCAGGGGCTGAGTCTGATGTAAACAACACCAAATCCCCAAGAGTCTCATTAAAGTCCTTGTGCTGTGTCTGTGCTGCTGAGCTTTAAAGGAACAGCTCTTCCCAGGGCCAGCTCCTCTCCCAGCTCAGCAGGGCTGAGGGCTCTGCGTGCAGGCTCTGAGGGGACAGGAGCCAGGCAGAGACAGGCTGAAGGCAATCAGGATTGGGAAGACATTGAGCTGAGACTTCACCTGGGGAAACATCTTCCCAGCCCTGTGCATGGTGAGTGTGTGGGTCCACAGCAATGTCCCTTGTGCTCCTGGAGGGATCTCCTGAAGTCAGCCCACCCCACAGCCTGGGGGATGTGTCAGGAGGACTCTCCCAGTTTCTCTGTGGCACAGGAAGAGGAGGAAGAGGATGTGCTGCAGAGCAGGGCTGCCCTGGGCACCCTCAGAGGCATAGGGCAGGATGGTTCCTGCTGCCAGGGATGGCTGCAGGGGCTGAGCTGGGGCTGCAGCCAGGGCTTTCCAGGGCTGTCCTGCAGAGCAGCTCCTGCAGCCCTCAGGGCTCTTGGCCAGCCCAGGGCTTTCCAGGGCTGTCCTGCAGAGCAGCTCCTGCAGCCCTCAGGGCTCTTGGCCAGCCCCATGCCACAGCAGCTCTCAGCCTGCCTGGCAGCTCCCCATGGACGCTGCAGGGGAGAAGTTGGAGGTGGAAGGAGCCACCCACATCAGGGCAGATTCCTCCTGCTGTGGAGATGGTGCTGCATGGCCAGGGCTGCTCTCAGCTTTCTCCTAAAGGGAAGGGAAAGGGGCTGTCAGCTTTGGCTGTGTCACTGAGACTCCTGCACTGTCAGCCTGGGCATCAGCAGATCTCCCTCCGAAAGTGCCTCCTCAGCCTCCTCTCCCTACAGACAGCAGCAGCAGCACCTTGGCTTGCAGCATCTCTGTTTTTCTGCCCTGCCCTTAAGGCCCTGGTGCCAGGGAGATGCCCCTGGGCAGTGCCCTGTGCTGGGAGGGGTCTGCAGGGCAGAGCTGAGCCCCCAGGGCTGGGCTGGGCTCTGGCAGCACTGGTAGGGAGAAGGCTTGGATAGAGAGAAACAGCTCCCAGTAGGCACAACTCCAGGCAGCAGAGAGCCAGATCAAATCTTGCTGTTCCTCTCTGTCCAGCAGCATAGTGGAAGGTGGAAAAATTTAGAGATGCTGAATTTTAAACTACAGCCTACAAAAAGTCCACTTTTTTTTTTAAAGCATGTTTAAAGTATGATTGCCCTGAACTAGAGGGAGATGAAATGAGCAAAGGGCACCTCTGTAGTTCCAGAAGGTCTGACTGCTCTGGGGTACAGGCAGTCTGGTTTTCCCTCTGGCATCCCTTTGTTCAGGCTGAGAGCAATGCTGAAGCAGCAACTCAAAAGGGACAGAAACCTGGAACCGAAAAATAAAGAAATTTAGCAAATTTCCTTCAAAACAAGATCAATGGTTTTGAGGGGATTCCTAATAAAATAGCATAAGAGTGACTCAAGGAAATCTATCCCAACCTGTCAACACCTTCTTTCAACAATCCACCATGGCCAGAGTGAAGCAATGTCCAACACCAGCTCCATCAGGCACTTCCTCCTGCTGGCATTGGCAGACACGTGGCAGCTGCAGCTCCTGCACTTCTGCCTCTTGCTGGCCATCTCCCTGGCTGCCCTACTGGGCAATGGCCTCATCATCGGCGCCGTAGCCTGCAGCCACCACCTGCACACACCCATGTTCTTCTTCCTGCTCAACCTGGCCCTCAGTGACCTGGGCTCCATCTGCACCACTGTCCCCAAAGCCATGCACAATTCCCTCTGGGACACCAGGGACATCTCCTACAATGGATGTGCTACACAGGTGTTTTTCTTGATGTTGTTTATCTCAGCAGAGTGTTTCATCCTGACCATCATGTGCTACGATCGCTACGTGTCCATCTGCAAACCCCTGCACTACGGGACCCTCCTGGGCAGCAGAGCTTGTGCCCACATGGCAGCAGCTGCCTGGGCCAGTGCCTTTCTCTATTCACTGCTGCACACAGCCAATACGTTTTCCCTGCCCCTGTGCCACGGCAATGCCCTGGGCCAGTTCTTCTGTGAAATCCCACAGATCCTTAAACTCTCCTGCTCCAAATCCTACCTCAGGGAACTTGGGCTTCTTGCTGCTAGTGCCTGTTTAGCATTTGGTTGTTTTGTGTTCATTGTTTTCTCCTATGTGCAGATCTTCAGGGCTGTGCTGAGGATCCCCTCTGAGCAGGGACGGCACAAAGCCTTTTCCACCTGCCTCCCTCACCTGGCTGTGGTCTCTTTGTTTCTCAGCACTGGCTTTTTTGCCCACCTGAAGCCCCCCTCCATCTCCTCCCCATCCCTGGATCTGACCCTGTCAGTTCTGTACTCAGTAGTTCCTCCAGCCCTGAACCCACTCATCTACAGCCTGAGGAACACGGAGCTCAAGGCTGCAGTGTGGACACTGATGACTGGACACTTTCAGAAACATTAAACTACTTGCCAATTTTTTCAAGTCATTGCAATATTACAAGGCAGTAATTCCTTTTTTCCTTTTTTTTTTTTTTTTGGGCTGTTGGTGTTTTTTACCTTTGTTTTAGTCTATTAATCTTGTTCACAAAATAGAACCATTGTTTGTGCCATTTCTTGTTTCTTGTCTCTTGCTGTGGCCCCAGATTGTGTCAATGAGGAGCTCTACTCTCAGTGGCTTTCAATAAACTTATGCATCGCCCAGCAGAGTTTTCACCAGAGAGCCCCTTTTTTTCCCTTCTCTGGAACTGCAGCAGCAATGTCTGTGTGCAGAGCTGGGGCAGATCAGGACTGGTCTTGCTGGCCACACCATTCTTGATCCAGGCCAGGAGCCATTGGCCTTCTTGGCTACCTGAGCACACTGCTGGCTCATGTCCAGTCTGCTGTCCATCACTCCCTGCAGGTCCCTTTCTGCCTGGCTGCTGTCCAGCCACTCTGTCCCCAGCCTGTAGCACTGCAGGGGTTGTTGTAGCCAAAGTGCAGGACCCAGCATTTGGTCTTGTTCAACCTCACCTTGTTGGATTTGGGCCCTGGATCCAGCCTGTCCAGGACCCTGTACAGAGCCCTCCTATCCTCCAGCAGATCCACACACACACCCAGCTTGGTGTCATCTGCAAATTTGCTGATGCTGGACTCAATCTCCTCATGCAGATCATCAATGCAGATATTGAAATCCACGCTGGCTGGCTCTGATCCCTGGGCCATCCTGTGGGTGCCCTGTGATGGCACTCAAGATGATCTGTTCCATAACCTTGCCGGGCATCCAGGTCAGGCTAACAGGCCTGGAGTTCCCCAGATCCTCCTTCCAGCCCTTCTTGGGGATGGGCTCACATTGGCACGTCCAGTGCTCTGGGACCTCCCTGCTGAGCCAGCACTGATGGTAAATGATGGAGAGCAGCTTGGGGAGCTCATCCATCAGCTCCCTCATCCCCCTGGGATGGATCCCATCTGCTCCCAGAGACACCTGTGAGCATCTGAGTGGCTCAGCAGGTCCCCAGCTGCTTCCTCCTGGATTACAGGGGGCTGTTCTGCTCCCTGTGCCCATCCACCAGCTCAGGAGAACACTTGTCCTGAGGACAATTTGACTTATTCTCAAAAACAGAGGCAAAGAAGGTGTTAAGTACCTCAGCCATTCCCTCATATTTGGTAACCATATCTCCCCTAATATTGAATGCAGATTGTCCTTGTACCTCTTTTTGCCATCAATGTATTTATAGAAACATTTCTGTTATCCTTCACAGAAGTGGCCTGGTTAAGCCTTCAGCTTTCACCTCTCTAATTTTCTTTCTGCATGACCTAACAACATCCTTAAACATTTCCTGAGTTACCTGCCTCTCTGTCCAAAGGTGATGCACCTTCTTTTTTGCCCCAAGTTCCTGCAAAAGGCCCATCACACACAGAATGTCACCTATTGGCTAAAGTACGCATCAGAGCAGGAAAATACAAGAGTCTATAAATTAAAAGAGGGAAAGCAAGCTAGTAAAGTAAAAGAAGAAGAAGAGGCTGGGAAGGCTAACAAAAACTGGGACCCCCTGACCTACCTCTTCCTACCCTTGCAGTACCTCAAATCCTTCCTCCAATTCCTCTTGCTGTGGACCCAATTCCTCCTCCTCTCCCAGCTCTCATTCCTTTACTACCTCCTAACCCAGTTATACCTCCACCACCTTCCCCTCCACCCTCTCCTTACTCTCTTTACCCTTCACTACTGCCCCCTTACCTCTACCATCTCATGCACCCCTTATTCACCAGCAAGTTCCTGCTCTGCCTCCCCCAGCACAAATGAGAATCCAAACAACATCTCAGAATCTCATGCCAAAGAGTGAAGTTACCCAGTCAGCCTCCACAGCTGATGTTGTAACACCCGGTCCAAAGAGACTAAAGTGGAAAAATTGTTCCCCCTCAGAGAAGTTCCCATGGGCAGGGTGGCCAGTGAGATTGGATATGCAAACACTCGCTGGACTGAATCCGAAGTTAGAAACTTTAGGAAAGAATTGTGAAATTTAGTGGAAGACCCAGTAGGAATAGCAAATCAAATTGATCCATTTTTAGCCCTAAAATTTATACATGGGAAGAATTAAACTCCATCTTTAACATCCTATTTTCCCAAAAGAGACTCGATTAATAAGAACTGCAGGAATGAAAATTTAGGAGGGAGAAAACCAGCCCGGGCCCCCAGGTGACCAAAAAATGCCTTCAGTGGAGCCTGACTGGGACCCTACTCAAGAAGAGGTGAGAAGGAATATGAGAGATTACAGGTTCCTGATGACCAGAGGGATAAAAGAATCAGTCCCTAGAGGGAGTAATACCAGGTTAGCGTTTGACAGCAGCCAGGAAAAAGATGAGACCCGAGCACCATGACTTGATAAGGCTAGAGCAAAACTTCCAGATTTACTCTAATGTTGACCCAGACAGCCCAGATGGCCAATCTTGGGTTCCCTGCAGTCAGGGATGACGCCGAGAATCCTTTTTTCCCAGCCTGGTGTTTTGAAGAAGGAGTCTGAATTCTTCGGCTCAGGTTTCCAAGGTTGTTTATTATTTTATCTCCTAACATTTTTTCTCTGGCCTGCCAGAGGTCAGACAGAGGCACACTCCCATCCCTGGGCTGGTGTCTACGTTTTATACTATGAACTATGTGTACTTTATTTATCATTATTTTCCAGTACCTGAAGACACACAGCAGGGGACATTCAATCAAAACAAATGCACCTTTTATTGAGTGCCCACAGCAAATGCGACAGAAGGACTAGAAAGGAGATAAAGGACAGAGAGAGAGAGAAAGGAGGGTTGGGTGGGGGGAATAGCTGCCAACAGAGATATGAAATCCTTGTGGTTGGGCCAATAGATCCGTCTGGTCACATTGGGGAGAATCTCAAAGTCTTTGATTAACTCAGGGGTCTTTTATAATCTACCGCCGGGAGGGGAGCAGGACGGCACATGGAGGGAACAGTGGAGAATAAATCCATTGGGAACAGGCACAGACAGTCCAGTTCTGAACGGCACAAACCGGTGCCAGCAGTGAGTGGGGCCCGTTGTTTCAGGACTGGTTCCTATGGGAAACCTCCTGCTTCCTATGGCAGACATCCCGCTCCAGTCAGGCCAGCACCCCTGGGTTAGAATTTGAAGGGTCTCAGTCTCAGTCCTTGGGGAGGGCTTCAATCTCCGTCCTTGACGGCAGCTGTGAGGCAGATGAGGGATCTTTGGACAGTCTCTTACAGAATGACATCCCAAAGCATTAAAAATTTATGCATTTTCCTGTAAAAACAAGTAATGAATTAATAAATGATAATTATTTACTCTAATTTACTTGTAATACTGTTATTCTATATTTGTATTACCAAATTTTAATATTTACTTTTTAAAATCTATGCATTTTTAGCAAGCAAAAAATTTATTGGTCATTGGTTCTAAGTAACACAGCTCCCTTCATTAATTTATTGACCAGTGTGGCTATTGATTTCTCCTCCTTTATGCTAATTAGTCCTATTTTAAATCCTTTTGTCATCATTTTTATCATTATCACAGAAAGGGTAAAAGGGGCCACTTTGGGGTTCATGGAGACATTTCTGGGGCACATTTGGGGCAGTTTTGGGTCTGGGGAGGGAATTCAGAGACAACTTAAGGGTCTGGAGGACACTTGGGGGAGCCGCGTGGGCACTTGGAGGGGCACTCAGGGATTCCGAGGGACAGTTCGGGGTCCAGGGCAACACTTGGGGGTCCAGGAGGACCCTTGGAGGTCAGGGAGGGGAATTTGGGGCCCTTCGGGGTCCGGGCGGGGCCTTGGGGGGCTCGAACGGGGCTCTCTGAGGCGTGGTGGATGACGGGAATTGTAGGCGAGATTTTATTACGGTTAAACAGGGCGGTGGAGCATCATGGGAGTTCGAGGCACAGCTGCAATGGCTCTCGGTGAGGCGCGGGGCATGACGGGAGACGAAGTCCCTGCTGGACTAGCGCCGGACGTTCGCCGCGGAGCATGATGGGAGCTGAAGTCCCGGAAGTGGCTCTTACACAATGTTTGGGGGTCCGGGAAGGCTCTTGAGGGACGCTTTTCCGTCTGAGCTGCGACTTAAAGCCTTCGGGGGGAACGTAAACGGTTTGGGAGCCCTTGGGAGGAGGTCTGGGAGCTCTAACCGGGCTCTTTAGGGTGCGGGTCACGGGAGGAGTTTTAGGCGCGGGACTGTGTTCTGAGGGGCTCTGGGGCCGCAGGGGATGAGAGGAGATGAATTCCCAGAAGTGGCTGTACAGGGCATCTTTGGGGTTGGGAGCACTCAGAGGATCCGGGGACGCTTTTGGGGGGTCCCAAATGGGCGCCGAGGGGGTACTGAGGGATCCTGGAGGGTCTGGGGGACACTTAAGGGACAAAGAAGGTGGCGGATCCCGGGGTTCTATGGAGCGCGAGGCATGGCGGGTGTTATAGTCCCGGCTCCAATAGGGCTCAGTTAAGCCACAGGGCATGACGGGAGTTGTAGGCAAAAAAAGTTTCCCACTCTAGGCACCGCCCCCGTATCCCTGATCTCCGGCGCTGATTGGCTGCGGGCGGTGATGGGCGGGAGCCTAGAGAAATGGGATGTGGTGGAGGCAGAAACAGCCCATTCAAACTCCTACAGTCCCGCCAGGTTCGTTCACAGTACAGAGCAGTACAACCCCAGTACAGCCCAGTTCATCCCAAGTAGAACCCAGTTCAACCCTGGTGCCCCTTCAGTCCCTCCCAGTAGAGCCCAGTCCATTCCAATACACCTGAGTTCATTCCGAGTCCTTTCCATTCCCCTCCCCCCATTGTCATCCACAGGATGCCCCAGTGTCTCCCGGTCTTCTCTGCAATGTCCCCAGTGTTACCCAGGTTCTCCCAGTACTCCTCAGCGTCACTCCCAGTATGTCCCAGTGTCTCCCACAGCGTTCCCAGTGTTCCCCATATGTCCCAGTCCTCCCCAGTGTTTCCAAGGACAGTTTAATTTCTCATGGGGCCGTGGCAGCCAAACCCACCAGTGGGGTCAGTGCAGTGCCCATGGCCACAGCCCCTTGCAGTGGCCCAGTGCAGCTTGGGCTGATGATCCACCCTCACAGCTGGCCCAGGACAGCTCTGCAGTGCCTTTGGTGGCACCTGGGGCTGGCACACACCTGAGCACTGTGTTTGCAGTGGGGAAACTCAGGAGTTTCAGATTGCTTCAAAAAACCCAAAAAATGAAAACCCCTCTTAGGCTGGGTGCAGCCAGCTCTGCAAGCACAGCAGGTCCCAGGGCAGTGAGGACAGACAGGATGGGGCTGGGCAATGTGGAGCAAGGTTGTCCACACTGGGTCAGAGCTCCAGGCACAGCTTCTGTGAGCAGGCCAGAGCTGCTGAGGAGAGATCCTGGGTCAATATCAATCACAGAATGCTGCAATCACCTCTGGTCCAAAAAAAAAAAAAAATTTAAAAATACAGTAAAATACAATAAAAATAAAAAAAAATAAAAAAAAAAAATAAAATAAAATAAAATAAAATAAAATAAAATAAAATAAAATATATAATTTAAAATATGAAAGTGTATTTCTTACAAGTCTCTAACACAGGACTAGGAACTAGGAAAGCTTTAATGACCCTCTCAGGGTTTTGGTGTTGTTTACATTGAACTGAGTCCCTGGGAGTGTCTTCAAAAAACTTCTCAAGAACTCAAAGTTAAAATTAAACACTGAAGTTTCTGTGTTGAAGTTTAATGGGTCCCATTTGAGAGACATGACTGAGAAAGTGTCCCCAGGTTTCAGTCAGAGCAGAACACTGGAGGCAGTGAGAACAGCTGGGGACAAACAAGGCCAAGATGTCTCTGGTACTGAGCAAAGCTGGATGTGGTTCAGGAATGCAAAGGGCCAAGGCCTGAGCCCCAGCCCCTGGCCAGGCAGATCCTGTCCCTCCCTCCTTGCTCAGGGCTCTTCCCGGGATGGGCACTGGCATGTGGGGATGTGTAATGGCAAGGGCAGGAGCATGGGGCGGCCCCTGCCAGGCTGCTGAGCAGGGACAAGGAGGCAATGAGGCTCCAGCCCTGCAAGGGTCACTTGTCTCCTGCTCCTGCCTCAGGCCCAGGCCCAGCAGCCATGGCCAAAGTGCTGCCCAAGGTGGCTCTGTCAGGGCTGTCTTGCAGCTGCTGCCCATCCCTGTGCCCTGTGCAGCCCAGGCTGTCCCACGGTGTCCCTGCCCTGCGCCTCTGTCCCTGCAGGCTGTCGGCATCCCCCGGCTGCCCCACCTGGCTGGGCCCTTCCTTTGCTGACAGCTCTGCCTCCTGCCTGCCTCTGCCTGCCCACACAAAGCCTGGGGCTGATACCAAAAGGCTTCATTCCATTTTTACCCTGCCTGGGAACTTCCAGCACAGCAACAAGTCATGAAGGGGCTGCTTCCCCAGCAAGGATGGTTGGAAGAGAAGAAGAAGACATCTGGCTCAAGGGTGCAGGGATAGAGAAAACAAGGAGTGAATCTGGGAACTTGGGGTGGGTTTTATGGAAATGGATAAATTGTAATTCACATTTAGTGACTGTATGTAAGTAACGCACTGGTACAATTCTATGTCCATGTAAGGTTAGCAGTTATCCCATGTTGGACCTCAGGCCTGAATAAATGATACAGTCTGAAATAGCAAATTAGTGTTAAGGAGCCTTATTCTGATATTTTGGACATTTGGTGACAGCAGAGGCTCACAGAACCAAGGACTCAGCTGTGACACCGTGGAACCCCATGGAACAAAGGGTCCATTGTGATGTTGTGGAACCCTATGGAACCAAAAGTCCATTGTATCAGAGCAAGGCCTCATGGAACCAAGGAGAGCATTGCTGACAGTGTGGAAGCTCATGGAGCCATGGGGTCATTGTGACAGTGTGGGGCTGCATGGAACCAATGGTCCATTGGGACAGTGCAGAACATTCTGGAATCAAGGGAATCATGTTATGCTATGGAACTTCATGGAACAAAGGATCCATTGTGACACTGCTGTGCTCAGACCATTGCTGACAGTGTGGAAGCTCCTGGAAACAAAAGTCCATTGTGACACAGCAAGGCCTCCTGGAAAAATGGAGACCATTATGACACTTTGAGGCCTAAAATTGGAATCAAAGGAGCCTCATCATGGAATCAAAAGAGCATTGTGACACAGCAAAGCCTCATGGAACCAAGGGCACAATAGTGACACTGTGGGGCTCCAAGGGACCAAGGGGGGATTCTTCAACTGCAGAACCAAGGAGAATATTTTGACACTCTGGGGCATCATGGAACCACAGGTCCATTGTGACAGCATGGCTGCATGAAACCATGGAGGCCATTTTCACACTTTAAGGCCTTGTGAAACCAAAGGGCTGTTGTGGCACTTTGTGTCTCCATGGAACCAAGGAGTCCATTGTGACACTATGAGGCCCTGTTGGGCCAAAGGGCCATTGTGGCACTGTGTGGCACCACGGAACCAAGGGACCATTGCGACACTACAGGGCCCCATGGAACTAAGGATTCTTGAAACAATGTGGGACTCATGGAACCAAAGGTCCATTGTGACATTGCCGGGCCTCATGGAATTAAGGGGGGGCAGTTGTGATGCTGTGGGGCCCCATGGAAGCAAGGGACCAGTGTTACACAGCTGGGCCTCATGGAACCATGGGAGACCATTGTGACACATGGGGCCTCATGGAAACAAAGGAGCATTGTGACACAGCAAGGCCTCATTGAATCAAGGGGAGACAATAGTGACACTGTGGGGCTCCATGGGACAAAGGGGCCATTCTGACACCGACTCATGGAGCCACAGGTCCATTGTGACACAGCAAGGCCTTGTGGAACCATGGAGACCATTGAGACATCATGGAAACTCATGGAACCAAGGGTCCATTGTTACAGTGCAGAACCAAGGAGACCATTGTTGACAGTGCAGAACCTCAATGGACCAAGATTCTGTTGGTATGCAGTGGAACCAAGGAACCACTGGGACACAGCAGGGCCACATGGAACCAAGGGTCCATGGAGATACTGCAGATCCAAGGAGACCATGGTGATGCTGTGGAACCTTGAGGAACCAAGGGGCCGTTGTGACACTGTGGGGGCCCGTGGAACCAAATATTCATGGTGACACAGCGGGGCTGCTTGTGACCAATTGTCCATTGTGGTACTACAGATCCAAGAGACCAGGGTGACACTCTGGCAGTTGATGGAACCAAGGGGCTGTTGTGACACACCAAAGGCCTTGTGGAACCAAGGAGAGCATTGTGGCAGTGCAGAACCAAGGAGATCATTTTGACAGTACAGAACCCAATAGAACCAAGGGTCCATTGTTCTGCAGCAGGGCCTCATGGAGCCAAGGGGCCATTGTGAAACTGTGGGGCATAAGGGAGCCAAGGACACCACCGATACTGAAACAAACTGGATAGAAATTTCTGAACAGAGTTTGGAGTATTTGAAAGCAGGTATTCTTTATTACAGTATGGTCGTCCCTTGGGCCATCCTCCCTCCATTGGAGTGCATTAAGCATTGAATGAACAGAGTTTTTATCACACACACTGATTATGTATCCATCAGCTATCTCCGCTTCCTTTGAGTTTATTTTACATAGTTGCACCCCTTATCACAAATCCTTTCATGGTTCTTTGGGTTTTGTCTTCAACATCCAGTGTCCTTTTTAGGCGGCTGTTCCTTGAACCCTCCTTTTGAGTAAGAGCAATATTATTGTTTTGCATAACTTCTGCTTTGTCAACTTTGCAGAGCTGAGCTGGCATCCTGCTTGCATTTGTGTGACTTCTGTTTGCTAGAGGTACATCCTCAATCAGTTTCTCCAAGGCTGTCCTGTTCTGTTCTGCTGTCCTTGACAAGAGTAAATGTTGTTCTGTTCTCCTGTCCTTGTCTCAGTGCTCGCCCCACATGAGGTGTCTGCAACCCCCCCAACCTATGGGTCTGGGGTGGGCAAGTGTTCCTGGGGAACAGGGATGGGACAGCTGGGCTGGACTGACCCAAGGGATGTTCCATTCCATGTCACACCATGATCAGCAATCAACTGAGAGAAGCGGGGGGCACAAGCGGGGTAGGGGATTATTTTCTTTTTAAGACATTTTTCTTTCAAAACAGCACCTACACATACAGAATCCTCTCCTGCCATAATGTGATTAAAGATTTTCTGCTGATTAGAGACTTCCGGTGGATTTTCTTTTCTTCTGTTTGTGGCCTTTGCTTTTTGTGGTTGGTTTGTTTGTTGTGTGTGGGGTTTTTGTGTTGCTGTGGGTAGATCTTGCTTTGTTTTTTTAATTGGGTTTGGGGTCTTTTTTTTCATTGGGTTTGGGTTTTTCCCTATTGAACTGTCTTTCTTCTGATGCATAAATTTTCTCTGCCCCTTCTTGGGGCTTGCTTGGCACCTGATGGCAAGACAAATTTACCCAACTCGGTCGCCTTGCCCAATTACGTTTTGCAGTCACCATGAACTAGATGAGTTCAGTCACAGACTCCCTGCAATTTGGCAGCATCCACAAATGAATTGAAAGTACATTTCATGGCACTGTAGAGACAATAGAAATATTCCACAGTGGTGGCCAAGGGCTGGTCACTGAGGGATGTTACCAGAGCGTGGCTGCCAAGAAGACTCTGTACCATGGATGACATCTGACCCTCATTGTTCAGCCAAATTCCCACCCAGCCCATGTTCCACTCCTTCAGCCCAGCTCTCTCCAGTCTGGCTCTGAGGAGACCACAGCAGAGCCTGTCCCAGGCCTGACTGAACTCTGGGCACACAACATCCCCTTCTTACATCCCCTTCTTTTCCCTCCCACGTGGGTTCTGCAGTCCCTGCCCCATCCTGCCAGTGCCTGGAATGGTTGCAGGAGGATTTGCCACATCCCCTTCCCTGCTGAGCCTGAGCAGGCTGTGACTCTCCCAGTCCCCCTCCCTGCTCTGTTTACAGACTGGTTCCATGTCTGCCCTTCCCAAGTGCCCAGGACCCTCTGGGATGGCTCTGGCCTTTCCAAGGGGTTTGAGAGAGGTCCCACAGTGACACTGCCCAGCCTTCTCAACAGCCCTGACACCAAAGGCCTTTTCCACATCCCTCAGTGCCAACTCAGTGCCCAGAACACAGCACAGCCCTGTCCAGGTCCTCGGGCTGGTTCAGAAGGGAGGCAGCTCTGATTTCTCCCCACAGACCCTCACTCTATCCAATGTCTCTCCTTATCCAATGTCTCTCTGTGCAGTCCATGGCTGCCCTGAGCATTTTTCCCTGGAGCCTCCCTGCCTGGGATATTTCTCTCCATGCAGTCCTAACCACAACCCAGCAAACAATCCAGGTGTTTTCCCAGAGGATGATACTTTCAGAGTGAAGTGGCCTCAAGGCCCTGTTTGTGCCACTGGAATTGTGCCACCCCTGGGTGCTGCTGATGGTGTTTGTACTCACTGGGGTTCATCTCCCCACAAACACACGATGTACTGCTGAGATCTCCTCAGTACAGAGCAAACATGGCCTGCTGGCCTGGTCACTTGGTGTCCCTCCGTGCAGGGACAAACAACCTCCTGCAGGTGGGGAGAGGCCAGTGCTGGCAGTGATGGTTGCAGGGGCTGGTGTGGGACAATGCCCTGGGGCACCTTCCCAGGCTGTCCCAGAACAAAGACACAGCCCAGGCCCTGCTCTGCTGCTGCCTCAGGTCCATGCCAGGAGCTCTGGCTGTGCCAGGACACTGCTGTGAGCCCCCCTTGCACACTCTCCCACTGCCCCAGGCACTGGGCTCTGCTGTGCCAGGGCATTCCTGGAGCACATTTCTGACAGCAGCTCTGGAGGGGAGCAAAGCCTCCCTGCCCTGCCCTGAGGAGATGCCCTTTGCTGCTGGAGCTGCTGTGCTGGAGCCCAGCTGTGTCCCAGCAGTGCCCATGGCCTGGCCCTGCCTGTGGCCACAGCAGGGACACGCAGCAGGACAGTGACCAAGCTGCCAGAGCACTCTGGCCTTACAGCCACAGCAGGGCTGGGAAGGACAGGGTGCAGTTGGGCATAGCAGCTCTGAAAGGACCAATCCCTGCTGCTCCCTGGCCGTGCTGCTCTGCTTGGACTCTTTTCCCCTTCTCCTCTCTAACTTCATGATGGTCTCACAGAGCTGGGATCCCAGATAAAACAGGCACTTCAAGGTAGTTTATTTTCTTCAAATGTAGCAATAGCACAAACCCTGGTTTACAGAGCTTGTGGGTCAAATTCAAGAGGTGGACACTGAATTTGATGGAGGTGATTAAAAATTTTTATTGAGGATAATTTTGTGAGAGAAACCCCCATCGAATACTACCAAAGACCTGGGCAGGCCTGTTGGACCTGTCACGAGTTCCATTCCAAAAACTATGCAGAAGGAAACTGGCAATTGGTTACTTCAGAAATCATCCAGTCATCATTTTCCTCAGGGCATCCTTGAGCTCCTGGTTCCTCAGGCTGTAGATGAGGGAGTTCAGGGCTGGGGGCACTACAGAGTACAGAACTGAAACTGCCAGATCAAGGGATGGGGAGGAGATGGAGGGGGGCTTCAGGTAGGCAAAGGCTGCAGTGCTGACAAAGAGGGAGACCACGGCCAGGTGAGGGAGACAGGTGGAAAAGGCTTTGTGCTGTCCCTGCTCAGAGGGGATCCTCAGCACAGCCCTGAAGATCTGCACATAGGAGAAAACAATGAACACAAAACAACCAAATGCTAAACAGGCACCAACCACAATGAGCCCAAGTTCCCTGAGTTTGGAGTGTGAGCAGGAGAGCTTGAGGATCTGTGGGATTTCACAGAAGAACTGGCCCAGGGCATTGCCATGGCACAGGGGCAAGGAAAATGTATTGGCCGTGAGCAGCAGGGCATTGAGAAAGGCACTGGCCCAGGCAGCTGCTGCCATGTGGGCACAAGCTCTGCTGCCCAGGAGGGTCCCGTAGTGCAGGGGTTTGCAGATGGACACGTAGCGGTCATAGCACATGATGGTCAGGAGAGAAAGCTCTGTTCCAATGAAGAAGAGAAACAGAAACACCTGAGCAGCACATCCTGTGTAGGAGATGTTCCTGGTGTCCCAGAGGGAATTGTGCATGGCTTTGGGGACAATGGTGCAGCATGGGCGTGTGCAGGTGGTGGCTGCAGGCTACGGCGCTGATGATGAGGCCGTTGCCCAGCAGGGCAGCCAGGGAGATGGCCAGCAAGAGGCAGAAGTGCAGGAGCTGCAGTTGCCACGTGTCTGCCAATGCCAGCAGGAGGAATTGCCTGATGGAGCTGCTGTTGGACATTTGATTTCTCTGGCCATTGGGAGCTGTTCATGGAGAAAAGTCAGTGACTGGTTAGGAGAAACTTCTTCCAGCAAAATCAAAGCCTTTTCCCACAGACCCTTCTCCTGTAACACTCTGACACCCTTTTCAATTTCCAGCAGATTTTCCTTCAGCTCCAAGTGTGGAGCTCTGGCTAGTGCTGCCTGACTGGGACTTCAGGTTCATGGCAGCTACACAGCTACACACAGAGGTTTTTTAATTTCAGCCTTGCTGTGCAGACATAGGAGGGGCACAGGGTCCTGTCCTCGTGTTCCTCTTTGAATCTCTGTTAACGCAGAAAGCCCTGTCAGCATCTGCCCTCCCACTGCCAGGGAACAGGAATGGTAAAGTCTATTCAGATGTACTAGTGTTATTTACAGCTTTTCTTCATCTCCTCTGCTGATTATTTTTGGATGTCAGAAACTCTCTGCATTTCTGCTGCCTCAGGGAGAACAGTGAGTTCTCTGAGGCAAGATGGTGAGTGGAGAGGGAGGGAAGGAGGTCTGTCACCCTGTCCTGTTCCAGGATTCTCTGGGCTTTCACCTTTCCCAGACAGAGGATGATCACCCTCCCATGTTTCCTTTAAAACCATCCTGACATTGCTGAGAGCAGATGGATCCCCACAGTCCAGCAAATGTCCATCCCCTTCTCAAGGTCTCAGCCCCATGTTTGTACCCAGGGACAGACAGGGCTCATTTCACCAACCCAACAGCATTTTCTCAGCATAGACCTTCTATGTCTCACCGTGGGGCTTTTAGATAACACAGAGATGCTACAGGACAGGTTTGTATCCTGGAGGGAAGCTCAAAGCTTGGACTGAAATCTCAGGGAGACTTCCAAGTGTCCTTATGATGGCTTTGGATGAAGGGAGATGCAGCTCCTTCCCTGGCTGCACCGACAGCATTGCCCAGAGCTGGGCACTGGGGACAGCGTCACCCTGAGCCAGCTGTGCCCCCTACCAGAGCCCCTCAGGGCCAGGCAGCTGCTCCCAGCCCTGTGCTCTGCAGAGGGAACTGGGCCCGGGGCTGCAGAGCTGCCCCACGGCTCTGCTGCAGCTGTGCCTGCACAGGAGGGGCTGCACACCTTGGAGCCCCAGCCCTGAGGGCAGAGGCTGGGCTGGGGGACAGGAGGGAGGGGGCTTGTTTAGAGGGAGGGGCTGCACTGGAGGGGATCCTGTGGGCATCTCTAAACTCTCCCTGCCACAGCAATGTTGGGTTTTGTTTTCTCTCCGTGCCTGATCTTCTCTCTGTATCCTGGAGATTTCCCTCTTGCAGGTGTTTCCCTGTGCCTGATCTCCCTGTGCCAGCACTCATAGACCCCAAATCTCTGTGCACTCTCCTTTAGCCTGACAGAATCCTGCCTGTTTGCATGGCACTGGCTGGAGGCAGGTTCTGTTTGCAGCTTGGAGAAAGGACAGCTCAGACTGAGCCGGATGGCTCCAGCAAAGGTGATGCTGGTGCTGTCCATGGGCAGAGTGGCGGAAAGCACATTAGGGATCTTCTGTGAACCTATTGATTACTAAAAGTAACAGTTTCAGATCTCTCAGGCACTTTTGAAAATTCTTAATTAATAATCAACCACTAATATTTATCCCTCCCTCCTTGCCATGCTCCAATAGTTGGAAACTGAATGCCTGGTCTTTGTAAATTTCCTCATTTTTATCAAAGTCATTGTCTTGGTAATATTCCACAACTGATCAGAACACCTCAGCATGTCAGAACTTCACGAGCATTTCACCTCCACTGCACCACAAATACTCAAGGATTGTACTCACAGAGTCTGTAGGCATTGCAATGTTCCAGCTTTAGGAAATGGCTCCAGGAGCTGCAGCTGCATTGTCCTGCAGCCAGAGGTTCCTGTGCCAAGGGCTGGCAGTGATTCTGCCCCAGGCACTTCTCAGCACCTTCCCAGCCCTGACTGATTGAAGCTCTCTGTGCCTCTTTGCTGTGCCCAGGGTGGCTGCAGGCAGTGCCCCAGCCCTGCTGGGCTGGCAGAAGAGTTGGTCATCCAGAGAAATGTGCTTTTGAAGCTCTTCTTTGCTCTTTAGGAAGGAGCCAAGCCCAACTCAGCAGCACAGACACAGCACAAGGACTTTAATGAGCCTCTGGGGCTTTGTGCTCAGGCCCTGAACATCAGTCCCTGAGAGGGAGCTGAAGAAACCTCTCCAGAACTCCAAGTCAGAATCCAACTCCAAACTTTCTTGGACTTTTAATGGGTCCCACTGAGAGACACCACTGAGAAAGTGTCCCCAGGCCCCAGGCAGAGCAGAGAACTGGAGGCAGTGATGACAGGTGGGGACAAAGAGAAGACAAGTCTTGGTGCCCTGGGGCACAGCAGGGTCTGAGCCACCAAGGGCTGTGAGGAGACACCTTGTCCTGAGGCACTGGGGCCTCCTGGCACAGCCCCAGCCAGGCTGGGCACTGTCAGCCCCTTGTCCTGCCCTCAGCATCCTCCCTAGCCCACATCCCAGTGGCCTCAAGGATCTGCTGGAAGGAGTCCCTGAGGAGCCTTGCTCAGGAATTGCCCTGGGGTCTCCTTAATGCTCTCAGAGTTTTTCAAAGGACTTTGAGTTTTGCTTTTGCCTTGGAGTCTCTGAGAGGTTTGTGCAATCATGGCCTCCAATTATCGGCTGTAATTAGTCCCTGGAGAGGCTTTGTCAGTAACAACACGCACTGGGGCTCCTTAATGCTTCAAGGTAATTCAGTTATTTTAAGGTACTTGTTGTTTCCCTTTTGATACAGACTCTGTGAGAAAGACTGTGCAGTCACAGCCTACAATTATCTGCTGTAATTAGTCCCTTGAGAGCCTTTATCAGAAATGACACTCAGTGGGCTCATTAATGCTTCAAGGTACTTCAGTTATTTTAAGGTACTTGGTGTTTCCCTTTTGATACAGACTCTGTGAGACGTTTCTGCAATCATGGCCCTAATTATCTACTTTACAAGTCCCTGGAGAGCTTTGTACTGACATTAAGTGGGGCTCATTAATACTTTAAGATACTCAAGATTTTTAAGGTACTCTGGATTTTCCTTTCCACACTGAATCTCTGAGAAGTTTTTGTGCCATCCTGACCTCCAATTCTCTCCTCCAAGGAGTCCATGAGGAGCCTGTGTAAGGGATGGACCTCAGTGGGGCGCATCCATGATTTGAGACACTTTGGGGTTTTCTTCTCACTTTGACTCCTGGAAAGGTTTGTGCAATCTCCTCTCAGACCCTGGAGTTCCAGGGCTCAGCTTCAAATGCACCACGGGGCTCATTAGGATCAAGCAAATCCTGACAAACCATGGCTCTGCCTTGATTTCCCTCTGCTCTAATGCAGTTCATCAGAAATATTTCTGTAGTGGTTTTAGTTCACCAATTTGAGATTTCTTAGAGAATGCAGCAATTATTGTAGTGGGTTCAGTGTTGGCTAATTACCAGTGCACTCACTAGAATATACTTACTCATTTCCTCCTGTGTGATAAGATTAGGAGAACGGCAAAGCAGGCTCAAAACTTTAAGAGGGTATAAGGAAAAGTTCATTATTAGCAACTAAAAGAAAGTGTAATAAGAACAAAACTTTCAGAGCACTTCTCCTCTCCCTACAACGTTTTCTTTCTTACTGACAATATAAAGAGACAAGCCTAAAATTTTCAGTCTGTTCAACCCAACTAGAATAGTCTTTCTTGAGTTCACTTAAGGAGGGGAGTCTCTCTTTCATGCTATGGAGACTTATCCAGAAGAAACACTTCTCTTGTGGCTCGCAATTTCCATGAATAGCAACTGCCCAGAACAATCTGCAATTGTGACATCCCTCCCAGTTTTTCAAAGCTCTTTTACAGTTGTGTATATGGGCCATGTCAACTTATGGGGTATTAGTTAAAAGATGAGCTGTGTAAGAGCAAAGGTTCTCCTCATCTATTTCTGAAATCATCTTCATCTCTGAGAACAGAGATCTTTTTCTTCTCCCTGTGAAGGCACAGGATCTCATCACTCTTCCCTTTTTCAATGTTTTAACTTCTCATGGGATCACAGCTACTTCAACATTTGCTTACTTTAGCATGGAGGCCTTTGCTGAACAAGTCAAGTCTCCATAATTTTCAATGTGATATAGGGAAAAAGAGAGTTTGATGTATCAGTTACATTCTTCTCCATAGCTTTACAAGAGGATTTCAGCCCCAAGATCAAGGCATCTCCCCATCCCTTCAATCTGGGACTCAACTTCCCCTTCACTGACCTTGGTGTCTTCATGTAGCTCCTCTGTGTGCCTGCACTTTGTCCTTTTCTCTCACTCGAGGGAGGATGGAAGCACTGAAAGACTTCATATCTCAACTGGGGCCTGCAGATGTTTCCGTGACCCCAGCTGGGCTCAGTACTTGCAGCCAGACCTGTTCCATGTTCCCTCGGTTCCATGGGGCCCCACAGTGTCCCAGTGGTCCCTTGCTTGCAGGAGGCCCTGAGGTGTCATAATGCCCCCTTGGTGACACGAGGCCCTGAAGGGTCACAACGGTCTCCATGGTTCCATCAGGCCCCACAGTCATAATGGTCTCTAGGTTCCATGAAGCCCCACTGTGTCACCATGGCCCCTTGGTTCCATGGACTCCAGTGGTGCCACAATGATCCCCTTGGTTCCATGGCCTCCAGTGGTGCCACAATGATCCCCTTGGTTCCATGGGCTCCAGTGGGGCCCCAATGATCCCCTTGGTTCCATGGGCTCCAGTGGTGCCACAATGATCCCCTTGGTTCCATGAGGTCCCCACAGTGTCCCAGGGATCTTCATGCGAAGGAAAGAACCCAACCCCAGTGTTGCAGGGGCATCCACCAGAGGCCAAGGCCAGCCAGACTTGACCGTACTGACAGATTTACCTGGGAGCAACCCTTGGATATACAGAATTTTGGAGGTGGAATCCCAATTTCAGACATGAACACCTGGAGGAGAAGGATGGTTCTTTTACATAGAAAAGAAAGCAGGGAACACAGATTCAACAGTGACATTTGGGGATCCATGGGGGCTATTGCAAATCCTTTTTGCACCTTGTGACCAAACAGACAGGAGCTTCTCTAATAAACGTTGCATGAAGCTTTCACCATGACAGGAACCCTTGTGAGTGTCTGGGACATCCCGGCTCTTTGGCAGCCTGGGGACTGCTGGGATGTCACCGTGGAGCCCCTGTGAGTGCCTGTGACAGATGGGTGCCTTTGCAGCCCAAGGTGCCCTGGGACGGCACCATGGAATGGCTGTGACTGCCTCTGACCACAGGGCTCTTTACCATCCCCAGAAACCCCTGGGAGGCCTCTGTGGAGCCCCTGTCTCTGTCTGTGACATTTCATCTCCTGAACAGACTGGAGACTCTTGGAAAGTCCCCACGGAACCCCGCTGGAGGCCTGTGACAAATCTGATCTTTAGTAGGCAAACATCACCAGACTCCCTGTTGCTATGGTCAGTTTCCATGGCAACAATCACCAGACTCCCTGTTGCTGTGGTCAGTTTCCATGGCAACCATCACCAGCTCCCTGTTGCTATGCTCAGTCCCTTGGCAGCTCCATGGAGATCCCATGCCAGGGGTGGTTGCCATGGACACCAGCTCTGGCCTGCAGCCACAGCCCGTTGCCATGGCAACCATTGGCAGTCCCATCCCCAGGGTCGTGGGATCCCAGAACCACAGAATTGGCTGAGATGGAGGGACCCATCAGGATCCTCCAGTCCAACTGCTGGCCCTGCACAGGACACCCCAACAATGCCAGCCTGGGCCTGGCAGCGCTGTCCAAACGCTGCTGCAGCTCCAAGAGCCCTGGAGCTGGGACCCTTCCCTGGGGAGCCTGGGCAGGGCCCCAGCAGCCTCTGGGCAAAAACCTTTTCCTGACATCCAACCTGAGCCTGCCCCAACTCAGCTGCAGCCGTTCCCTCCACTGCTGTCCCTGGGCACCAGAGGGAAAAGGTTCCCACAGCCCCAGCCAGGGACCCGCTCCCAAGGCTGTTGCCATGGCCACCAGGGCTGGGACCAGCTGGGATGCTCGGTTTCCATGGGCTGGGGTTCAGGAATGGGATTCCCCAACATGCTGCTCCTGCTAAAACCACGCTGCCCTCGCTGCCCTCCCGCCTCCCATGGAAAGCACAAAATGCAAAGATCCCAGGTTGGGATAAGAACAATTTATTGGGAACAGCAATGAGATAAGGAACAAACAAGAACAGAAACAATATTGATAACAGAAGGGATAAATAAAACTGTTTACAGGAAAAACTAAAACACAACTCACTGGGTCTTCCTGGCCACAATTTCCCCTTCCTGGAAAGGACACCCTTCTCCTTAGGGAGAGAGGGTTCCTTTCCTGCCCCTGGAAATGACCTGAGGTGGGAGTGAATGTAATGAGAGGACCATGGCCAGACCCTCATGTTCTTCCATCCCATATTATGTCCCTGGGAGGGGCAGGACAAGGGACTGGTGTCTTCCCAGCATGGATCACAGGGAACAAGGATCACCAGGGCTCTTCCCAACGTGGATCCTTCAATGATGGATGAAGTTGGGGCAGTGAACAAAAATCCTGCACTTGGGGCACTGGCAGTCCTTCCCTTACCGGTGCCTCCGTTGGTGTCGGGTAAAGAATGGGTGGTCTGAGAAGGTCTTCCCACACTGAGGACACTCGTAGGGCCTCTCCCCAGTGTGGATGCGCCGGTGGATGACGAGGTTGGAGTTGTGCTTGAAGCCCTTCCCACACTCAGGGCAGCAAAAGGGCCTCTCCTTGGTGTGCATCCGCTGGTGCTAGAGGAGATTGGAGCTGGTCTGAAACCTCTTCTGACACTGGGGACACTCATAGGGCCTCTCCCCAGTTTGGATGTGTTGGTGCTTGATGAGGGCAGAGCTGTCACTGAAGCCCTTCCTACATTCCCCACACTCATAGGGCCATTCCCCAGTGTGGATCATCTGGTGGCTTATCAGGCTGCTGCTCTGCCTGAAGCTCTTCCCACACTCCAAGCACTTGTGGGGCTTCTCCCCATCATGAAGCTGCTCATGGGCCACCAGTTTTGAGCTCTGGCAGAAGCTCAGTCCAGCTTCCTGGACCAGGGTGGGTCTTTCTTCCTCAGAGCACACTGGGCTGGGTTTGCAGCCCCTCCTCATGTGGGATATCTGAGGTTTTTCTTCCCTGTTTGATTCCTGTGCACCAGAGTCACTCAAAGCGGCCTCTTTCACAAGGTTCTGCCATGGAGATTTTTCCTTCCTGGTCTCCATCCTCAGCTTCTTGTCTGGGGGAGGAAGGACAAGGACAAGATGGGATTTGCCTCCATGCCACAGGGAGGGGGAAGGAGATCCCCCCAGTGCATCCCCAGCAGCATGGTGTTGGCAGCAGGGCTGTCCTGCAGCGAGGGGATTTTCTGGGCTGGGAGATGGAGCAGGAGAGAGGAGGAGAGGGGCACTGACTTCCTCCTCACCTACCTGGGTGTCCTGGGGCATCTTCCTGTTCCTCGCAGCTTCCTCCTCCATCCAATCAAGGTTTGGGAATGGGAAATCTTTTTCTGGGAGGAAAACAAGGGCTGAGGAAATTTTCTTTTGTACTGGTTTGAAGGCAAACCCGGGGAGAGTCTAAGTCAGAATTACAATTTAATAAGAAAATGAAGATCAAGGCAATGATAGAGAAACACTGCCTTAAACTGACAGAGTCAGGATATAACCTTACACCCTGTTGGTCAGGGCGGTGGCAGCTGTCCCATTAAATGGTGGCTACAGTCGTGTTGGAGTGATGAAGGTGATTCTATCAAAGCAGTGATCCTGTAGAAGGGTCTGGTCTTCCTCCGGAGGTCCAGTGGTGGTTATGGAGCTCTTATCCTCTGGGAATCCAGCAGGCAAGGTGCTCCTGGTGTTGAAAGCTTCAGCTGATATCCAGGTAGGAATGCTTGGTTCCTCCTCCTGGGCGGAGCATCTGTTGGAATCCATAAGGTTAGAGGGTTTTTAGAAAATGGTTAAAAAAGTATAGGCCTCAGACTGAAGTTTTGTTAGCATTGCAAATGCAAGCAGAAAAGTTTCCCATGCAAGCAGAAAAGTTTCCCAAGCAGTAGACGTGACAAATAACAATAGATCTCTGTAGAATTGGTTTTAGGATGGCAACAAGGTTATTTAATGTATATCTTTAGAAGGTTAGCATGAATAGAGCTCTGTTCATTGTCTCTTATGAACCAGTCTTTGTTTTAGCTATGATTACGTATACTTTGTGGGATTGGATAGAATGCTTGTCAATATGTGTTTTCTGTGTGTGATTGGCTGAACTCTAGATTGAGATGATTTTATGTATTGCTGTATGAGCCCCCCTGGAGGAGGCATTTTTTGGGGTGGATCAGTGAGCTGTCATGTCTCCTTTTTGTATTATGAGACTGATGTGCTGGAAATAAAATCAAAAATCTCTTCACTGGTCTGTTTACAATGTTATCCATATTTGGATATTTTGCCGCGGCCTAGTGCATTCCTTTTTTAAGACGTGGGTTCCTGACACAATTGGACTTATATCTACCCATCCCCCAGCAGCATCCCACAATGGGATGATGGAATTTTATCAGTCCTGCAGTGACACTCAATGGTCCATTCACAGAAGGTCTGGATTAGAGCTGGGTTTGGGTTAAGGGTAGACATGGGATTGGCTTTAGAGGTGGTGTTGGGATTGGGTCTGGGGCTAGAGAGACTGGGCTGGGATTAAATACAGAACCGTGAGTTTCTCTAAACGTGGAGTGAGATTGAGGCCAGGATCAGGGTCAGGTTTGGGACTGAGCTCACCCAGAGAAGGACAGGGGGGATGTCACTGCAGGATGTCCCTGGCATCGTCCCAGCCCTCCTCAGGCACCTCCAAATATGGGGGGCAGCTGGGTGCTCCAAGATCCAGGTGCTCCCACGCTGCACCTCAATACCAGGTGTGCATTCCCTGAGGGCAGCCCTGACTGTGACCCTTGGGGCTCTGGGATCAGCCCTCACATCCCTGTGGGAGAAGCTGCAGAGAGGATGAGAGATTTCCCCCCCCCCCTAGTTCCTGTGTAAGGTTGAAGCCCCTATTTCTTCTGATGCCTCCTCCTCTCCTCAGCTGAGGATGTCAAACTCCCCAGGAGCAGGAAAATCCCCATTCCCTGTTTGCTTGTGGCTGCAGCCTGGAACATCCACCCAGAACAAAGAACTTTCTGACAGCCCTGCTGAATGACACCAGGAGGAAGTTTGTGAGAAAGGGAAGAAATTGTATTTTGATAGTAAATAAAAGATGCAAAATTATTTCTTCTGGTCATATTCCTTTTCAGTCAATTCCGGTCTGTTTTCAGAGTGTTACCTTCTCAGCTGATTGTGTTTGTGTCCTCCTTTCTCTCCTGCCTCTCTTTGCCTGCTCTGTTTCTCTCTCAGCATCTCCCTTGACCCAGGGCAGCTGCCACCAAAGACCTTGCCCTGTTTTAATTCCCAATCCACGAGCTACAATAGCCATGGGTGAAGTTATGAAGGCTGGCAGTGAAATGTCACTGTAAGATCTTGCTCCACTTGGCTTTCAGCCCATTCTTAAGAGCTTTGCCTTCCAGGGCAGGAACATCTTTTCCTGGCTGGGAACTGGAATTCCAGCCCCTGGGAGTGTGCGCCATGCATGCCAGAGGGGCATTCCCGAGGCTGCCAGGGTGCTGCTCCTGCCGTGCCTCCCAAGGAGCTGTGCAGGGCCAGGGGACAAGGTCCAGCAGCTCTGTGGGCTCCAGAGCACACAACAAAGGTGGCTTTGCCGGACATTTTCCAGCACATTTCTGTCTGGAACCAGACGGAGGGAGGAAATGGAAGCGGGCCACTGACAGAATCCTGAACGATTGGGGTGGGAAGGGACCCTGCTCATGGGTTACGATTTTGCGAGGGAGAGATGTCTCTGCCCCAGTGAAGGTGCGAATGAGAGCATGGGAGCACAACCTGTGGATTTGATTGAACATAGATTGAACTGAAAAAGAAATGGGGAGGAGAGAGGGAGTGAAAGAAATAGGAAAATGGTCTCAGAGAGAAAAAGAAATAGGAAAGAGTCTCAGAGGGGGAGATAGAAGTAGGAAAATGGTCTCAGAAACAGAAAGAAATATAAAAGACTCCGGCCCGGACTGCGCAGCTCCCGGGGACACCCGCAGGGCGCAGCGCCTTTCACAATTCCAGCCAATCAGAAGACGCGCTCAACAATTCCAGCCAATCACAGCTTTTCCCGCCGATGACTCACCGGGTGCCAGGCTGCCCCGCAGAGCCCAGCGGCCCCGGAGCGGAATTTGGGGCTCGGGCCGGGGGGACGGATCCGCCCCGGGGGGGTCCCCGAGCCCCCTGCCCAGCCCTGGGGCCGATCGGGGGCTCCCCCACCCAGCAGCCGGTGCTGCGGGGCCGCGGGGCAGAGCGGTGGGAAAGGAGGGTCCGGGCTGGGAGCAGAGGAAATGCGGGAGGAAGAGGAGGGACAGGAGGAGCAGGAGCGGGAGCGGGAGAATCGCGGCGCTCGCAGCGCCCGCACGCCGAGCCTGCAGCACCCCCTGCCCCGGGAGCATCGCCCCCAGCCCCGAGCCGCAGGTGAGGGCGGAGGCCGAGCTCGCCCCGGCTCCAGCCAGGGGTCTCCGGGAGGATTTTCTAGAGAGTGTTCGGAGCCGGCAGATCCCGGAGTCGAGCCCCGGATATCTTCGGGTTCCCCAAGAGGAGCTTTTTCGGGGGGAGAGGAGCCGCGATCGCCCCTCGGGAGGGTCCCGGGGGGTCCACGTGGGGACGGCCCGGTACCGACGGGGCGGGACATTGGTTTTGGGGATCCCGTGAGAGCCGGGGCTGTGGAACGGGGGACCCCCGGGGCAGGGAGAGGGGAAGGGGAGATACCGGAGCTGGGGGACCCCCGGCAGCCCGGAGATGAGGCGGGGACGGGACCCCCTGACCCTGAGAGGGGCGTGTCCTGGGGTGGCTTCATGATGCTCGTACCCCATCGGTCTGTTTAGCCCAGAAATGAGTTCTGCACCTTTAAGGCTGGTTCTGAGAACGAAGGGGAGGAGGGAGAAGCTGCAGTTTGTTTTCAGAAACTGCACTCACTCCTCCACATTCTGCTTCTGGACTGTTGTGATGCCTTAAGGAGCTGGAACAGAGGCCAGACAGAGTTAAGAGGATTAAAGTGAATTTTTACTGAAATGCCTTCAAAGGTCACACCCTGGCAGTACTGCAGCCACAGCTGTGCCTCTGCCTGGATGAGCAAAAGAGGGCTTGATCATGAGATCTCACATTTTTATAAGTTTTAGTCCATTTGCACATAACTGCCCAATTAATAACTTCAAATTATGAAGTTTCATCCTCCTTGCTTGCCTGCCCTCCTCTTTTCATGTTGTTTATGCTTTGGGCGTGAAGTTTGAAGAGATTGTCCTTGAGTCTCCAGCTAGAACAGAATTGTTTTGTATTCACCACTCTGTGAAAAGATCCCAGTAACACTTAATATAAAGCTAAATGCTGCACACCAAAACAGAGAACAAAAAACTTAAAACCTAAGGTATCAGTTGTCTGCTGACAGACAGCAGGACAGAGCTCTCCTCTGCTTTTAGTTAGCTTTGAGCTTGCTGAGGCAGAGAAGTTCCCTGGACTGTGATTTTTCTTTTTCTTTGGAGCTGTTTAAACCTGCTCTGCACTGAACATCCAGAACACCGCCGGCAGCTCCCACCTGTGGCCCACCTGGCTGAGCCTGGGCTGCGGAATTTTCAGCGCTGGAGGGACTGATAAGAGACTGATAAGAGACTAAGTGAGCCGAGCTACAGCCCAAGGAGGGACTTCCTGAATTTGTCATCTCTTTTGTAGCAGCAAGAGGTTTTATTGTTTAATATTGTTCATTTTTTGTGCTGGTGAATGCTTTGCCTGTTAAATAAACAGTTTTTTCCCCCTTTTCTCCGAGGAAATATTTTCCTGATCTGGTTGGGGGAGTGGCTGCTTGAATTTTCTTTTTAGGGAAAACCCCTTTGGAGGTTTTCCCCCAAATTTGCCCTAATCCAGGACAGGGTGGTAGGAAGAGAGAGGACCCCCAAGTGGCTGGAGTGGGGGGAGTCTGGAGTGGGAGGAGTCTGGAGTGGGGGACCCTGAAACCCCTCAGCATCCCTAAGTAGGATCCTGGAGAGGGGGGATCCCCAGTGCCCATAGGATCTCCACCAGCCCTGAGGTGGGGGACAACCAGAACCCCAGAGACTGGAAATGGCACCCTCCTGGTGGCTTTTTTTTATTCACTCTTGATTTTTGAAGGTTTTTATGGACACCAGATGACTTCTAGTGATAGTCTTGGGTGGGAGGAATCCCCAGCCCAAGGCATTCACACCTTGTGTTTCCCCAAAACAGGATTTCCCATTCCCAAACCTTGGCAATATGGAGCAGGAGAAGGCTGTGAGGAAGATGCCCGGGGACATCCAGGCAGGTGAGGACGAAGTCAGTGCCCCTTTCCCCCTCTCTCCTGCTCCATCTCCAAGCCCAGCATAGCCCCTGGCTGCAGGACAGCCGTGCTGCCAACGCTGTCCTGCCAGGGATGCACTGAGGGGATCTCCTTCCCCTTCCCTCTGGCACGGAGGCAAATCCCATCCTGTCCTTGTCCTTCCTCTCCCAGGGATGGAGCTGAGGATGGAGACCAGGGAGGACCAATCCCCGCAGCAGAACCTCGTGGAAGAAGCTGTTTTGAGTGACTGCACAGTGCAGGAACCCAATGGGGAGGAAAAGCCCTGGCAATCCCACACAAGGATGGGCTCCAAACCCAGCCCAGGGTGCTCTGAGGAGGAAAACCCCACCAACCCCACCCTGAGCCAGGAAGGCAGCCAGAGATCCAGCCAGAGCTCAGAGCTGGTGGCCCATGAGCAGCTTCATGACAGCGAGAGGCCCTATGAGTGCTTGGAGTGTGGGAAGAGCTTCAGGAAGAGATTCAACCTGATCTGCCACCAGACGATCCACACTGGGGAACGGCTCTATGAGTGCTTGGAATGTGGGATGAGCTTCAGCCACAGATCTGACCTGGTTGTCCACCTGAGGTTCCACACTGGGGAGAGGCCCTACGAGTGTCGGGAATGTCAGAAGAAGTTTAACACCAGCACCCATCTCCTTGTACATGAGTGGATTCACACAGAGGAGAGGCTCTTCCACTGCCCTGAGTGTGGGATGGGCTTCAAGCACAACTCCACCCTCGTCACCCACTAGCGCATCCACACCAGGGAGAGGCCCTATGAGTGTCCCCAGTGTGGGAAGAGCTTCTCAGACTGCTCGTTCTTTACCCAACACCAACGGAGGCAGCGGTAAGGGCAGCCCTGCAAGTACCCCGAATGCAGGAAGAGCTTCATGCACTGCTCCAGCTCCATCCCCCACTGGAGGAGGCACTTTGGGCACAGCCCCGGTGATCCACATTCCCTTTGATACACAGTCGGAAGTGGCTGGTGTTCCTATTTCTTTGCCTCTCATTATCTTTTGATTTATCTTTCTCCCTTCAAAACAAGGAAAATTGGGGTAAAAATCAACAAATTCATCAAAGGCATCTAAAGCCTTACATTTTACTTGTGTTTTGGGGAAATCTTGGATTCTGGGAGATATCTGGGAGGATATGGGGAGGGGGGTATTTGGTTTAGTTGTCTTTATTTTGTGACAGTCCAAAAGATGAGAGGGATTGATATGTCAGCTCAAAACTGCTCAATGCCACTGAAAACTATTTAGTCTCACCCTAGAATTCCTCAATTCCACAGCCCCTCAGGGTGAAATGGGATTGGAAGAGGATTGGGCGAAGTGGGATGCAAATCAGGAGGGTTGAGATGGGCATTTGGTGGGGCAGGATGGGTGGGAGGGGGTTTGGGAGGTGTGGAATGGGGGAAGTACAGCTTGAGAAGGGGGTCATGATGTCCAGCAGGGGTGGGATATGTAGAGGTTGGAATTGGGGAGTGGGCTGGGGTTGGAATGAGACAGCCAAAGTTTGGGGATGATGAAGGGAGTGCGAACGTGTTACTGAGTGAGTTTTTGAATAATCCACGTTCCTGAAGAGATTTTGGGGTATCTCATGTTTCTGACACAGTTTTGGAGCACTCCCCAGCACTTGGGGGTTTCCTGAGAGCAGCTCCATGGAGCCCCATTGCCAGGGGTGGTTGCCTTGGGCATGAGCTCAGAGCTGTAGCCAGAGTCCATTGCCTCGGTGCTGGAGAGCAGAGAAATGATGAACAGCCCCAGACATCTCCAGTGTGTGTTGGGGGCAGGGAGAGTTCTGCATAGGTGAGGTGATCACTGTCCCACCCCAGCCACTGCAGCCCCTGGTGCAGCCCCAAAGTGGCTGCCAAGCCCCTGGCACCCCAAAAACCCCACCTGGGAGAGGGACCAGAGCAGGTCAGGCTGTGACACAGGTGTGACACTGACATGTCTGTTGGGAATTTAGCTGACTAGAGACTGGAAAAGTACAAGGCCGTGGCTAATTCCAAGTCCTGCACCTGCAAGGTAGCGTGTCCTTGGGCCTTGCTGAGTATCATAACGAAGTGAACAGAGAGACGTGAGAAGTAGAGAACGTAGGCCCAAAGGAATGAGGAAGAGTTGATGGTATAGTTTAACCAATAGATTGCTTGGCTTACAGAATATTTATAAGCTTATTACTTGCTGTATAAGTGTTTGATGCTTTCTTCAATAAACGGGACCTGTTGATGACCATCAACAGGTGTCCTGGTCTCCCTTCTTTCGACAAATGGTGACCCCGAATTTTGGCCTCCTCGTCTCGCATTAAAAGAAAAAGGGGGAGGACGCGCCACGGTCGAGGAAGTTGGAGCTGGGTCCTGATTGCAGCCGGGACAGTGCCAGAATTTTGAAGCACCCTCAGAGTTCACATCGGTGACTCGAGCCATTACGTGCTGCCGGAGCCTGGAAAGCGGCAAGGGTGCGCTCACAAATAGGTATGGATAGGCAAGCAGCATACGATCTTTTCGCCGCCTATTTAGAAAGGCACGGAGTAAAGGGGATAGATATAAAAAAGGAGCTACCAGGGTTGTTAGCCTACGGCTATGCTAAAGAAGTTTTCCTTAACCCACATACAGTCCATGAACTCTCAGAATGGAGAAAATTTGGGGATATACTGTGGGAAGCGGTGTTAGAAGATGATAAGACAGCAAAGAAATTGAGCAAGCCACGGCAGGTGGTGCACAATACACTGCTTCAGCATGTCTCTGAGCGCAAGGCAGCAGCCGTGGCTCGGGGCGCCTGCGGGCCTGTGCCACTCCGAACTCGGCATGGGCGCTGCACCATGGGGAGCAGCTGCTGTGAGTGGCCACCTGAGATGCTGCGCTGCAGTGGCGGTAGCGGCGGCAGCCGCGGGGGGAGCAGAGCCGCCGCGGGGGGACCGACCTGCCGCGGGGGGAGCGACCCGCGCCGCCACAGCTGCAGTGCTGGCTGCGGCGCAGGCAGTGATTCAGCCTGCCGGCAAGTCTCACGAAACAAGAAGGCCAGCGCGGGGGGGTCACCTGCTCCAACACAAGCGGCGCAAGACCAGAGCGCTTTTCCAGCGCCAGGGCTTCTCCCTCCGCCCTGCGGCCGGCAAAAAGCTTCAGTTTTAGACCTAACAGCTGTAATAAATGTGACTCTTGTCAACAAAAGAAAAGATCCCTACTGCAATTAAGAAACCAGTGATAATAAACAAGCAACACCAAGGGGCATTACTATCAAGATGTTCCTCACCTAAGTTAAAAAGACTTTTTGGTCTTCCTGGCAGAGCCTGTGAAAGAGAAATCAGCGTAGTGAACGCGTGTGCCAAATTTCGGCCGATTTGGCTTAGCATCCGTTATGCTGCCTTAAAATCACCTGTATTAACATAGACTTTAAACATCAGAAGCCCAGATAACTCAGTTGGTAGAACATCAAACTCTGAAATTGTATTTTGAAAAATTTAAAAATATTAAAGATGTGTTAAAGTGATTATATAAGTAAGATGTAATGAGTGTGCTTTTTGTATTCTTTGAGATTTGCTTGGATGTGATAGATGTAAAAGCAAGCATTGAATTCAAAAGAATTTTTCCACAGCTATACCTTGAACAAACTCTTTATGTTCAAGTGCATTTAAGTGTAAAAATGCTGTAGCAAACACATGAAGAAAGTTGTTTTAGCTTAGTATTTTAGAGTTAGGCCTGTAAGTAAGTTATAGTAAATGTTATATTCTATTTCTATAATAAGTTCTATCCGTTGCTAAGTAGTTTAGGTTAAATTGTTTATTAAGTGCCATTAAATGTTAAAGATTGTTAAGGTTAAGTTTTGTTAAGTTTATTTCCTGTTAGGTTTAAGTGCTGTTTAGTTTAATTTCTGTTAAGTTTAAGTGTTATTAAGTTTAAGTAAAGTTAGATTTTGTTAAGTTTAAATTATATTAGGTTTAAGTTATGTAGAATTTAAAGTCAGTTAAGTTCTGTTAAAGTTAAGTTCTGCTAAATTTAAGTAATTTTACATATAAGTTCTGTTGATTTGAAAATCTGTCAAGTTTAAGTGATGTTGGATAGATTTATGCTTTTATTCTAGGCGTTTATTTTATGACTTGTGCGCAAGGTGTTGTCGTGAACATCAGAGAAACTCTAGTTAAAAGGGACAATCAGAAGCATTTGTGAGTAGAGCCATTCCTGTTTGAAGTATATCTGCTGTTTGAGAATGGAAAGCAAATTTACCAGACAATCGACGCAGATGAAACCTGCGCACATGTTGCTCCTTTAGCCTATTTTTGTAGGTTGTATTAGCACACCTGAGTTTTGTTTGAGCCTTGTAGCACATAGAATCCTTTTTGTATCTGTTGTATAGCATATCCTATAAATAGTGATAGCCTTTTTGGTTTGTCTCCCTGGCTTAGATCCCTTTTAAGAGAGAAACCTTGCTAGTTGAAAATACTGCTTGTAATATAATAGTTGTTAGAATTGCCTATTCTTGTGTTGCAAAGAGTGTGACACAGTTAGCCCATAGAACTTTGCTTCTTCCAGAAAAAAAAAAAAAACAGGGGAAATGTTGGGAATTTAGCTGACTAGAGACTGGAAAAGTACAAGGCCGTGGCTAATTCCAAGTCCTGCACCTGCAAGGTAGCGTGTCCTTGGGCCTTGCTGAGTATCATACCGAAGTGGACAAGAGAGATTTGAGAAGTTAGAGAACGTAGGCCCAAAGAAATGAGGAAGAGTTGATGGTATGGTTTAACCAATAGATTGCTTGGCTTACAGAATATTTATAAGCTTATTACTTGCTGTATAAGTGTTTGATGCTTTCTTCAATAAACGGGACCTGTTGATGACCATCAACAGGTGTCCTGGTCTCCCTTCCTTCGACACATGTCCCACGGCCCCAGAGCTCACAGCAGCTGAGATCGAAGACTGACTGTGGATCTCTCTCCCTCTCTCTCTTCTCCAGACTTCCTCTTCTCAAAATCTGCATAACTTGAAGTTGGACAGGTTAGAGTTTGCTCCGTCAGTGCTTTGTCAAGTGATTTACTGTAATTCAATGCTGTTTAAGATTTCCCAAGTACCTCATTCTCTGAAGTTTGCAACTAAAAGTTTGTTCTCCACCCTCCTGAGCAGTTTGTTGTTTTCTCCCCTTGGCCAAGTGTCCTGCAGGCTGTGCCCCCTGGGCGTGCTGCTCCTCTGCCCTGGCCGGCTGCATTCGCTCATCTCGCTGTGCCCCAGCATTTCTCACCCAGCGTTTCTGTGCCCTCCCTGGGCTCCCTACACCCAGCGCTGCTGGCTCCTGGCACACAGAGCCAGGGCAGGAGCCCACCCTGCCAAGTGGCTCTGGGCAGGGCGGGGGCTGCAATGGCTTCTGAGCTCAGCAGCTGCTCCTGGCATGGTTCCATGGAGACCGAGCACAGCAACGCTGCTGAGCATTGTCCCTGCTGAGGGTCACACACTGCCGGGGCACATTCCCTGCCTGCAGGATTGCTGAGCATTGTCCCTGCTGAGGGTCACACGCTGCCGGGGCACATTCCCTGCCTGCAGGATTGCTGAGCATTGTCCCTGCTGAGGGTCACACGCTGCCAGGGCACATTCTCTGCCTGCAGGATTCGGGCCCGACCCAAGCACGGCTCTTATGGCTCCAGCACTGCTTTCCAGCAAAAACAGGGGAAGGCAAACTCTGTCTAGCTCATGGTATTTTAGAGTGTCTAAAACTCACTAAGTCATCGATCTCAGAGGTGAGATTCATTTGGAACTCATGGCATGGAGAAGTAGTGCAAGATAGAAAAGGGGAGTATGGGAATAAACAGAGGAAAACATTTCAGATGATTTCTTTCCATTTTCATTGCACTTCTGGAAAGCTGGTTCAGTTTTCCAGGAATCTTCTCCACAGTCCTTTCTGCTCTTAAGAACTTTTCCTGGAGAATGAGGTAAAGCTCCTGTCACAAGATGTGCCACCAACTGCAGCTTCTCTTGGCCTTCCACACTGTGCGTGCAGCAGGACTCTTGTAGCAAAGCAAGACAAATGTTTGGAGAGCTTGACAGCTTGTCCTTTCTTTTCCTGATGGACTGGAGAGTTGTGCCATTGGTGAGGTTTTCATTGTGACTGTTCCACCCTTGGAAAACAGGAGGTGGTACCCGGACTTGTTGGGGAATGCAACCCTGACTGAATGCAGAGAAAGAATCTCCAGAAATTGCAGCCAGAAATGGAGAGTTGTGTGATAATCATTCACACATCTCCATAGACACCTGGAAAGTGATCCAGAACATGAAAATTGGTTGTCAGAGGCAGTTTCTTTCTGTTTTCACTTTAGATGATTCTACATCTCTTGTGCTGGTATAAATCAAGAGCATGAGAACAATCAGTTCATGATAAGCAGCAGAACAAGCTGCATCTCCTAGAGTAGAAGATTGAAAGAATCTGAAAAAGAGAAATGCAGGGAATGACTTGGTGAACTTTGTCTGTAAGAAGGGTAATTTTTTCTAAGAGTATCTAATCCATTTCCTCTGCTTTTCTCCTTCTTAATATGGCCATTTCCATCCCAGATTCCTCATGAAATGAGAAGCCTGAGCTTGCAGACGTGCATGAAAGATGCCCTGTTCCTCTGCACGGACAGTCAGGGTGAAACAGGAAGCAGTTTTGAAATAATTGTGTGATAGATGAGTAATGCAATGGCTGAGTCTCACAATTAAAAGGCAGATATTATGGATATCTTAAGACAAGTTTTATAGATTTATAGTTGTTTTACCCCCCTTGTATTGTTATTACAATGTTACCTGGTAGTTGGGGTATTTGGGAGGGTTGGCTTGTTACTATGGCAACACCTGACTGCCAATCAAGATGGAAGGAAGTGACCTCCACCACTGGACAGTGAAGAAAGAGTTGATTAACAAGATTTTGAGAGGGGCTAAAGGGTTAAAAGGCGAAACATCGATTGTGTGGATGAGCATATGTTGGGAAAAATCCTTTGCTCCCTGTGCCGTAATATTTTCTGTGTTCAGTCTTCTGTTGTACTTTTTGACAAGGTTTCAATAATCCCTTTAAATTTTTGGAAGTGAGCATAATTTCTCACAAATGGGGACTCGTCTGGGAAATACACATGCTGTCCTTAGGAATTTTCAAAAGGGGCACCCCCTGCCACAGATTTGGTGGAGTCTATCGGACTCTCCCAGTTCCACCAGTGATTGCAGGTTGGAAGCCCAAAGACACCAGGAGACTGGATAAAGAAAAGAGGGGAAGGGGGTGAGCACCATCCACATATCTATTTTTGGCCAGATTGTGACTCTGTAATTCTGGTGTATGAAAGTGATCTTCACATTAGTAATATACTGGATCCATCCTCGTCCCTTAAGTGTCAGGATATTGGATGGTAGAAAGAAAAAAGAAACAGCGGGACGCATGGGAGGGAGGAAAGCGGGGGTTCCATAGACAAGGACCCCATGGCCGGTGGGACATGTAGGATTGAAGGGTTTGTGGGGACTTGGGAACTGGGTTCACCCATTGGGGATCCGCAATGGGATTCCCATCCAGCACACACCAAGGGAGCCATTGAGCTTCACATGGTGCGGTGGCTCGTGCAGTGCTCAGAGTGGGGGCAGCCTCTGGGGCGCAGCCAGCGCTGTAATTTCCAGGGCCAGCCGAAGCCAGGCTGGAAGTGGGGTGGCCGCCGAGGGGTTTGCTGCAGGGGGTCATCCAGGAGCCGGTGCAGCAGTTCATGTGCTGCCGAGCCAAGGGCGTCGGGGCAGTCTGGCTGCCAAGCCAAGTTGCGTCAGGGCAGAGCCGTGAAACTGAGGGGGTCAGGCTGGGCTGGCTGCTGAGCTGAGCCAAATCAGGGCAGTCTGAGCCGCTGAGGCTGAGCCGAGTCAGGCCAGGGGCAGGACTGCAGCTGCTGAGCCAAACTGGAGCGGGCAGAGCCTCCGAGTTGAATTGAGGGGGAGAAACCACTGAAGCCGAACCAAGGTGGGTCAGAAGTGGGATGGAAACTGCTGAGTCAAATCAAGGCGGGTGGAGCCACCAAAGCTGAGCAGGTCAGGCCAGGGGTGGGACTGCAGCTGCTGAGGGGAATTGGGCCAGGGGCAGGTCATAGCCGAGCTGAACCAGGCGAGACAGGGAGCAGAGTGTGACCGTGGGACCAGAACATTGAACCGAGGAGGAGAGGAAGGGTAGGGACCAATCCAGTGATATGGAAGCCCCTGGATTGTAAGATTTTTTTTACTTTTACTTGTTAAAAGATAAGTACAGTTTTTTGGTTTTTCTCTCTCTTCCCTTTTATTCTCTTTCCTCTTTTCTTTGTTTCTTTTTTTCCCACTCCCCCTTCTCTTTTCCCTTCTGAGAGAGGCAGGCTCTGTCCAGAGGGCCTGTGGTTGGAAAGGTGGGATCTGCCGGAGCAGGGCCTGTGATCAGCCAGTCAGGGTGGGACTGGGGGCAAATAGAGAATCCCCAAGGGGAGGAGTAGAAATTGAAGAGGTACCAATAGGTATGCCCCCAGATAGCCCACTGGGAAGGAAACTAGCCCGGTGGAAATATTACTCAAATACCACAGATAAGGATGAGCTAAAAATGAGCTCATTTTGAGCTCATCCTTATCTCTGGTATTGCATGGTAGAATGGATCAGAAGGGAAATGTATACTGGCTGAGATATGCGTCAGACAAAGGATGGATGTGTCAGGCATTAAACATCCATGTAAGAGCTAAGAGACCAATCAGGAAGAGAGTGACTGCCCTGCCTGCTGGGAGGGGGAGAGTTCACCCTCAAAGGTGAGCATGATTAAGGTATCAGAAAATAAAGAATGGGGCCCATTAGAACACTTAGCCCCTCCAACTCCAATAGCCCCAGATGTACCTCCCTTACCCCCTCATGGGCCTAGTGAAAACACCAGAAACAGGGCGGCACAATGAGAGGAAAGCAGATCAGGGGATGGGAACCAAGCAGTGGGATTGTATCCCCTGAGGGAAGTACCCCTGTGTGGGATGCAGGGAGGAATTAGATTTGTAATCGTGCCTCTCAGTTCTTCTGATGTGAGAATGTTCAAGAAATAATTGAAAAGATTACTAGAGGACCTCACTGGATTAGTGGAACAGTTAGATCAGTTTCTGGGGCCCAATATTTATACATGGGAAGAGATGCAATCAATAATGACCATGCTGTTCACACCAGAAGACAGATGATCTGGGAAGCTGGGATATGGATATAGGAAAGGGAGCATGTGCAAGGACCACCTGGGGCTAGTACTCCATATGCTACCCCTCCTTCTACATCTATCTGAAAATGCCCATAGTGAACCCCACCTGGGACCACAACAGCACTGGGGGTAGGCAAGACATGGAGGAATATAGAACATTGATTATAAGAGGCATCAAAGAAGCAGCTCCACTTGACCAAAATGCCCAAATGCACATGAGGTTCTCAATGAGCAGCAAAAGAGGGAAGAAACCCCCACAGAGGGTTTAGAAAGGTTGAGGAAAAATATAAGGCAATATTCAGGAGTTGATCCTGACACAGTGGCCAGACACTTATCTTACTGAAGATAAATTTTGTCACTCATACCTGGCCAGATATAGGAGAAAGTTAGAAAAGTTAGATGGTTGGCAAGAAAGGAGGTTAGAGAATCTTTTAAGGGAAGCACAGAAGGTGTATGTAAAAAGGGACTAAGAGAAGGCCAAGGCAAAAGCCAAAGTAATGGTAACTGCCATTAGGGAAGGAAACCAGCATGTAAAGAACAACCCTGGTAAGATAGGAGGATTCCGAGTGCAGGAAGATAGATGGAGGGGGGATGCAGCTCCTTGGGTCTGGGCACAAAAAGGAGAGTTTGGGAAACAGGGGAACCTATGACCAGTTTGGTTTTACTGTAAAGAGAGTGGGCATATCAGAAAGAATTGCCCCCACAAGGAAAAGGAGCTGAGGGTCTATGAGATTGAGCAAAAAGGAGAAGTGGAAGACTAGGGGTGTCAGGGGCTCTACCTCCTGGGGATCGGATACCATCAGGAGCCCTTGATAACTTTAAAAATAGATCTCCAGGAGGAAGAATTTGAATTCTTTGTAAATGTGGGGGCTGAAAGAACTTGTGTTTGTAGAATCCCAAAGGGGTGCAAAAAGGGTCAAGATACTGTGCAAGTAGTAGGTGCTAAAGGGGAAGAGTTCAAAGCACCAGTTATAAAGGATAAATTTTTTTTTTATTTGAATAAATTAAAAAAAAAATTGGGGACTAATTATATTAGTTCCAGAAGCAGGGTGAAATTTATTAGGTATTTACAGGTGCAGTTTGACATTGGAGTGCTTCCAGAGGAAGGGAAAATGGTAGTTAAGCTTCTCCAATTAAGGGAAGAAGATGAGGACAAAATTCATGAGATGGTATGGGCAAAACCAAAAAACTGAGGTAAATTGAACATGAAAGCTATAGTAATAAAAGTAGTTAATGAGAACCATCCAGTTTGGGTACGACAATATCCACTCTCCCTGGAAGGGAGACAAGGACTGCAGCCACTGATCCAGGACCTACTTGAGGATAGGACCTTAGAACCATCTATATCCCCCATAATACACCCATATTACCAGTAAAGAAGTCAGATGGGACTTACAGGCTTGTTCAAGATTTGAGAGAAGTGAACAAAAGAACAGTGAATCCGTACCTAGTAGTGCCTAACCCCTCTACACCACTGAGTAATATCCCGCCAGCACAGTGGTTCAGTGTGATAGACTTAAAAGATGCTTTTTAGGCATGTCTACTGGCAGAGAAAAGTGGGATATATTTACCTTTAAATGGGAGAACCCTGATTCCGGGAGGAAGCAACAGCTTCGGTGGACTGGGTTACCCCAAGGGTTTTCCGACTCCCCTAACATCTTCGGTCAAGCCCTAGGAGAAGTAATACAGCTCTTCTCCATCAAACCTGAGATAAAGCTCATCCAATGTGTAAATTATTTGCTTTACTCAGGACAGGAAGAAAAAGAAGTTTGGGAATCCACTATAGTATTGTTAAATTTTCTGAGGGACCAAGGACTTCAGTTATCAAAAGGGAAACTTGAATTTGTAGAGTGGGAAGTAAAATTCCTAGGACCTGTGATTTGTCAAGGGACCTGGCAGCTGAACCCTGAGATAATTATGGGGTTAGTCTCACTCCCAAGGCCAAAAATTAAGAGGGAAGTCAGAAGGATTTTAGGTCTGTTGGGATATTGTGGGCTATGGATTGAAGGATACACACCGGCTGTCCAATTCTTGTATGAAAAGTTAGTTGAAGAGGAAATTAGGTGGGAAAAAGATGATGAACAAAGTTTGAAGCTGTTAAAGCAAAAATTAGTGCACTGGCACTGAGTCTTCCTGCCTTAGACAAACCCTTCTATTGTTTGTGGATATAGAAAAAGGGGTAGCACATGGAATATTAGCCCAGGACTGGGGAGGATCCAGGAAACCAGTGGCCTATTTATCAAAATTCCCAGACCCTGTTAGCCAGGGGTGGCCAACTTGCATTCAGGCTGTGGCAGTGACTGCCCTACTCATAGCAGAAAGCAAAAAATTAACCTTTGGAGGAAAATTGAAGATGTATATCCCAAACTCAGTAAGGAGTATCCTGAGCCAAAAGGCTGAGAAATGGCTCACTGATTCCTCAGTGCTAAAGTATGAAGTCATCTTAAGAGACAATGGTTTAGACCTAATTGTGAGTAACCAACTCAACCTTGCCCAGATTTTATATGGAGAACCAGATGAGGAATTAATACATAATTGCCTAGAGGTTATAAACTATCAAACTAAAGTAAGAGAGGACCTAACAGATCAGCCACTCCAAGGTGGAAAACGATTGTACATCAATGGATCTTCACAGGTAATAAAGGGACAAAGGGTATCGGGGTACGCTATGGTGCATGAAGGGTTGGCAGCCTTATAAAAGGAAAAGTTACCTTCCAACTGGTCAGCCCAGGCATGTGAGTGGTATGCCCTAAAATGAGCTCTGGAAATATTGGCACAGGAAAGGGTTACAATCTATACAGTACTCAAAATACACTTTTTGCATAGTGCATACCTTTGGAAAATTTTGGGAAGAGAGTGGGCTATTAAATTCAAAGGGAAAGGAACTGATAAATGAAAAAATTCTTTCAGAAGAGTTAGAAACCTTACAATTAGCAGAGGAAGTAGCAGTGGTATATGTTAAAGGACATCAAAAAGGGGCAATACAGGAGGAGCGAGGGAACAATTAGGCTGATCTAGAGGCTAAAAATGCAATTGAATCAGAGACAGAAAAACTAATAATAGTATTAACACCCATGAGAGAAATGCAAAAAATCCCTGTATTCAGTGGGATGGAAGAGGAAGAACTCCTTAAAAGAGGAGCCAAGAAAGATAACAAAGGGAAGTGGAGATGAGCAGATGGGAGATAAATGTTGAATAAACCCCTTGCCAGGAAAATGTTAGAAGGCATACATGGAACAACACATTGGGGTAAAAAAGTGCTAAGTGATCAGTTTCTAAGGGACTGGGGGTGCATAGGAATTTTCAGAATAGCTAAGCAAGTAACTGAACGGTGTGTGATATGTCAAAAAGTGAATAAGAAAATTGTGAGGAAAACACCCAGGGGAGAGTGAGAACTAGCCTTAAGGCCCTTTCAAAACATCCAAGTAGACTTTACTGAGCTTCCCCAGGTACAAGAGTGGAAGGTTTTGCCAGTGATAGTGGGTCACTTGACTCATTGGGTAGAGGTAGTATCCACTGTGAAAGCCAATGCCAATGTTCTGAGGAAAACACTTCTAGAATCAATCATTCCCCAATATGGGATGGCAAACAGGATTGATTCAGATGGGGGAACTCATTTCACATCAAAGATATTGCAGAAAGTTGTTCAGGCCCTAGGAATAAAATGGGAATTACACACTCCATGGCATCCACAGAGTTCTGGTTGGTAGAGAGAATGAATCAAATTCTTAAAAGAGCTCTAGTTAAGCTCATGATTGAAACCTGAATGTCATGGATAAAATGTCTCCCTTTGGCCTTATTAAGAATTAGAACCCAACCCCAGTCAGATCTGGGGGTGTCACCCTATGAAATGATGTTTGGGTTACCCTTCCTGACCTCACTCTAGAAGGTTGCTGCCTATGACGAAGGGGAAGCCAATGCCAAGAAATAAGTTATGTCTGTAACACAAACCTTAGAAGGTCTAAGGCATGAAGGGGCAATTCCTCAAACTACCACCCTCGATTTCAGAATCCATAATATTAATCCTGAGGATGGGGTGATGATTACGTCATAGAGAGATCAGCCTCTAACTCCTCAATGGGAAGGTCCCTTTCAGGTACTGCTCACCACCGAATCAGCCGTGCGAACTGCAGCAGGGATGGACTCATGCCAACAGAGTCAAAGGCCCAGTAGGAGAACCCAAAGAGTGGACTGTAACATCAAGGCTGGGTAAAACAAGATTGACTCTCAAGCAGAGACTGAGAGACAACCAGAAAGACACCAAGAAGCCCAAAAAGTAGAGTCAAGCTTCCACCAAACAGCTTGTCCTGGTTTAGGACAAATTAGGGGAAATCTCCAACCACCCCTCCCCCCCCAATACCGGGTTCGGGAAGGAATTCCTTGGAGGAGCAAAGTGGAAAACAAAACCTATTTATTGGCAAATAACAAAAGAACACTCCCCAACACAAGAAAAGAAAAGAAAACCAGTCAGTGTTGTGGAGGGTGCCGAGCGTCTCTCGCAGGCTCCGGAGGTCCCGCCGGACGTCCCAGGTCAGGTCCGGAGCCGGTCCAGTATCTTCAGGGGAGGGTAAGAAAGAGAGGACAAAAGAAAAGGGAAAAAAAAACAGCACAGAAAGCAGCAAAGGGAAAAAAGGCAGCTATCAGCTAGGGCTAAGGCAGCAGCAAGCAAGCGAAGTAGCAAGCAGAAGCAAGCAGGCCAGCCAGCCAAGCAGCCAAAAGCCAAAAGCCAAAAAGCCAAAGTACACCCAGTCCCCCTCCCTCCTCCCTCCCCGCCCCGCCGCGGCAAGACGGCCGGGGGGGGGGGGGGGGGTGAAAAGAGAGAGAGAGAGAGAGAAAAAAAACACAGCTGCCAGACATAATACACGATATTGGGATAAAAGCGGTCATCCCATGACACTCCACCCCTTATCCCATATCGTGAACATACAATAAAAACTTTCATTTCACTTACTCACACCTTTGACACTTATGCATTCCTCTCATCTTACTTGCTCAGACCTTTGACACTTACAGTTTCCTTCTGTCTCACATTCAGCAAACAATGACATTCATATATGAGCCTTATCCCACAATCAGGTCTCCCTGAGGTACACACCGTGTTGTTCCATCTTTCTGCATTACCCACCATGTATAACCTGGTCCTTGAGCAAAGACAATCCCACGGATGGGTTTGTCTGCACTCGAGGCAGGGTTGATCCATACTGTCTTTCCCAACAAACCTCTGACATGGGCCACTGGGGCTTTATCCCCATCTACTATATTAAGGAGCTCAGACTGAGCAGGACCCGCTCGGTTGGTGGAACCTCGAGTGTTAACTAACCAGGTAGCCTTCGCCAAATGCTGCTCCCAGTTTTTTAAAGACCCCCCACCCAACGCTTTTAAGGTGGTTTTTAACAATCCGTTATACCTTTCCACTTTCCCTGCAGCTGGTGCATGATAGGGGATATGGTACACCCACTCGATGCCATGTTCCCTAGCCCAAGTATTAATAAGATTGTTTTTAAAATGAGTTCCATTATCCGACTCAATTCTCTCAGGAGTACCGTGCCTCCAAAGGACCTGCTTTTCAAGGCCCAAGATAGTGTTACGAGCTGTGGCATGAGACACAGGGTAGGTTTCCAACCATCCCGTGGTGGCTTCTACCATGGTCAGTACATAGCGCTTGCCTTGGCGGGTTTGAGGCAGCGTGATGTAATCAATCTGCCAGGCCTCCCCATATTTGTACTTAGACCACCGCCCACCGTACCAGAGGGGCTTCACCCGTTTGGCCTGCTTAATGGCAGCACACGTCTCACAGTCACGAATAACCTGAGAGATACTGTCCATGGTTAGATCCACCCCTCGGTCTCGTGCCCATTTATAGGTGGCATCTCTACCCTGGTGGCCTGAGGCATCATGGGCCCATCGTGCCAAGAATAACTCTCCCTTATGCTCCCAGTCGAGATCTATCTTCAACTCCCCTATCTTTGCAGCCTGATGTACTTGCTGGTTGTTTCGCTGCTCTTCATTAGCTCTACTTCTGGGGACATGGGCATCTACATGCCGAACCTTCACAGGTAACTTCTCTAACCGAGTAGCGATATCTTTCCACTCTTCCGCAGCCCAAATTGGTTTTCCTCTGCGCTGCCAGTTCGCCTCTTTCCATCTCTTCAGCCATCCCCATAGAGCGTTGGCTACCATCCAAGAATCGGTATACAAATAGAGCCTTGGCCACTTCTCTCTCTCTGCAATACCTAGGGCCAGTTGAATAGCTTTGATTTCAGCAAATTGACTGGATTCACCTTCTCCTTCAGTAGCCTCTGCAACCCGTCGAGTGGGACTCCATACAGCTGCTTTCCACCTCCGTTTCATCCCTATGACGCGACAAGAACCATCGGTGAATAAAGCGTAACGTGTTTCTTCTGCTGGCAACTGATTGTATGGCGGAGCTTCCTCAACCCGAGTCACTGGCTCTTGTTCCTCATCCGCGACACTGAAGCTCTCACCTTCGGGCCAATTTGTAATTATTTCCAGGATCCCAGGGCGATTTAACTTCCCAATTCGAGCGCGCTGCGTAATGAGGGCAATCCACTTACTCCAAGTAGCATTGGTGGCATGGTGGGTAGAGGGAACCTTTCCTCTGAACATCCATCCCAGCACCGGTAGTCGGGGTGCCAGAAGAAGTTGTGCCTCTTCCTGGCTAGAGGCAGGGCCCCTCTAAGCCAGATTGTCCTTCTTTCCTTGGGCGTATGCCTTAGAAGTTCCTTCAAGTGGATCGGACAGGTCATCGTCATACTCAACATCTCGGCTGCGAGCAACCGGAGCTGCCCTCTTTTTGGTGATACTTCCTCTTCTCTTCAAATCACGCACCCGTTGTGCCAAAACAGTGGTGGGTTCTCCATCCCATCTCCTCATGTCTTCTCCAGACTCACGCAGAAAGGCCCATAACTCAGCCCGTGGGGTGTACCTTCTCTCCCCATCAAAGGAGCGCCAGCGTTGGATACCAGGGCCTCTAATTTGCACAGCCGAGATTTGAATAAGGTCCTCCTTAATCTCTTCCCGGAGTTTCTTATGATTCTCCTCTATTTTGTCCTCTAGTTTTCGCAGTTGGGTTTCCACTGCTGCAATTCTGGCATGAGTTGGTCCATGCACAGCATCTGCATACGCTCGAAGCTTCTTCGCCATATCAAGCACAGTCTCATATGTATCATCCCGCTTCATTATTGCCAGGGCAGAAGCGTATTCAGGTGGCCCAAGTCGCACAAGTTTCCTCCACATTACAGGTGTGCATGGTACCAGGTCCGGATTCCTAGTTGTTATATCATCTGAGAAAATGAGCTCTGCCACTGCCATCTCTCTCAGGCGTTGGATCCCCTGTTCTATGGTCTTCCACCGTGTCTGCTGCATATAGAGATCATCGGCACATAAGTATCTTTGTGCTACACTCTCCAGGACCCGTTCCCAGAGGCTGTGAGGGCTAGCCCTGCTCATCATACCTTGATCGATGACAGTATCATGCGACAGGGATCCCAAATGCCTCGCTTCAGTACCATCCAAAATCGTAACCTCCCCTGCAGCATCCCAGAGGCGGACTAACCAACTAATTATAGATTCGTCAGGTTGTCGTCTGTAATCCTTTCTTAGGCCTCTGAGGTCCTTCAGAGAAAAGGAGTCAGTATTAGCTCCAGAATCTGTGCCCCTTGATGTGGCCTCTGATTTTGGTGAGGGTCCTTCTCCTGCATCATCATCATCATCTTCCACCTTTCGATCGGTCTTGTCTTTACACTTTCCACCTCTTGTATTAGCTGCAACAGCCATGGGTTGGGGCCTATTGTCTGATCCAGCTGCTAGCCTGGAGCCTGGGATGTTAGCTGCAGCCTGGGTCACTGGGATAGTAACTAACTTATCTCCCTGTTCCCTGTCTGCTATCTGCTGCTCCACAGTATCTAGCAGAGTACGGTAAACAAACGCCAAGGCCCAGCTCACTGCAGTAATCCTTTCCTCCTTAGTATTACCATAGCACTTCTCCCTCAAATACTTTGCCACCTCGACTGGGTTCTGAATTTGATCGGATGGAAAGTCCCAGTCTATAGGATCAGCAAATTCCTTTAAAGTCTGGCCCATATCCTCCCATTTCCCACTCCAGTCAAGATTTTTCCTGCTTTGTTTTACTCCTGAATCAGGAGTCTCTCTAACCCCTCTAGAAATCTCGGCTTTCATTTTATATACACTCCAGACAGTATAGAAAAGGCTTAATAAATTAAATGCCAGAAAGATGGTTTCTTTTAAACTCAGGGGAAATTCAACATTTCCTAATAGAGACGTCAACAATTTGGAGGAGAAGGAAGACAAAAGCTGAGAAGCCCCTTCGCCTTCTTCTCCCCAAACAAACTGAGTACACAGCCATGACAACAATCCATACATTCCTGAAACAAAGTCCAGCATTTTTATCCGACAAATCCACACACATAAGACCAGCCCAATGACTATTCTGGTTAGTGCCCCCCGCTTACAAAAGCTACTTATTAGGGACAACACAAGAGCTATTTTTGGGTAAGGAAATAACCCTAGGGACCACAAAGATATGAAAGCTTCAAAAACCCCTAGGGACCAGAAATACCGGCAAGCTTCCACCCCAAATGACATTCTGAATTACCAATATGCCCACCAAACAACCAAAACCAAAATATTATTGTTATAGGTTTGTTTTCCACTGTCTTTGGCCTTCTTTCCCGGCCAACGCACCAAGAAGGATGTCCTGGTTTAGGACAAATTAGGGGAAATCTCCAACCACCCCTCCCCCCCCAATACCGGGTTCGGGAAGGAATTCCTTGGAGGAGCAAAGTGGAAAACAAAACCTATTTATTGGCAAATAACAAAAGAACACTCCCCAACACAAGAAAAGAAAAGAAAACCAGTCAGTGTTGTGGAGGGTGCCGAGCGTCTCTCGCAGGCTCCGGAGGTCCCGCCGGACGTCCCAGGTCAGGTCCGGAGCCGGTCCAGTATCTTCAGGGGAGGGTAAGAAAGAGAGGACGAAAGAAAAGGGAAAAAAAAACAGCACAGAAAGCAGCAAAGGGAAAAAAGGCAGCTATCAGCTAGGGCTAAGGCAGCAGCAAGCAAGCGAAGTAGCAAGCAGAAGCAAGCAGGCCAGCCAGCCAAGCAGCCAAAAGCCAAAAGCCAAAAAGCCAAAGTACACCCAGTCCCCCTCCCTCCTCCCTCCCCGCCCCGCCGCGGCAAGACGGCCGGGGGGGGGGGGGGGTGAAAAGAGAGAGAGAGAGAGAGAAAAAAAACACAGCTGCCAGACATAATACACGATATTGGGATAAAAGCGGTCATCCCATGACACAGCTCAAAAACTGTCTCCCTGTTTTCATGGGTGAGAATTACCAGCATCTGTTAAAGAGAAGTACACAAGGGACTGTAAAAGGTAATGGGACAGCTTCTTTAGGAAAATAAGACAAAGGAAGGAGGGCAAGGCTGTATTGGTCCCTTTGTTTTCTACCAAGAAGGCTCCATAGCCCTGCCATGGGCAGCAACCCCATAGGCATGGACAAAAGGCCATACCAGACCTCTATAATTTCCTCAGTGGTCAAAGGGACAAAAGGCCATACCAGACCTCTATAATTCCTCGGTTGTCTTTTAATTCAACAAGGACTGGAGGGCAGGACCAAGTTGGTCTCTGTACTCAGCCCTAAGATACACCAACTATGGGTAGCAGCCACATAGGCACGGTAGATGGGAGTTAAAGCCATACTGGACCCCTGGGATACCCTTTTGTCCATTCCAAATTAGTCTAAGGAAAACCTGAGATTTTTTCTCCTGTTCTCACTGTCCTTGCCCACATCAACAGGTGCTGGTATGAATCATTCAAGAGAGAGAGAGAAAATGTTTTACTTAACTGTTTGAGCAAAATGACTTATAGGAAAAGAAAAGGGAATAGTGTTATAGATGAGTAAACCAGTGGCTGACTCTCACAATTAATGGGTGAATATTAAATATATGTTAAGAGATATTTTGTAGATGTACAGTTATCCTTCCCCTCCCCCTTGCATTGTTATCACAGGATGGCCTCAGTAGTCGGGGTATTTGGGAGGGTTGGTTTGTTACTGTGGCAGCACCTGACCTCCAATCAAGGTGTAGGACAGTGATCTCCACCACTGGACAGTGAAGGAGTCGATTGACAGGACTTTATGAGGGGCTAGAGGTATAAAGGACAGAACATCCATTTTGTAGATGAGGACATGGTGTCTGAATTCTTTGCTCCCAGCGCTGTATTCTATTCTTTATTCAGTCTTCTGTTATATTTTGAAAAGGCCTTAATAAAGCATTTAAATTTTTGAAGGTAAAAAACTTTCTCACATGGGGTTTGGGAATGCGAGGCAAGGCTGCCCACACTGAGTCAGCTCCAAGGTACAACTTCACTGACCTGACCAGACCTCCTTAGGGGCGGCCCTACATCAATATCAATCGCAGAATGCTGCAAGCACATCTTCTTTAAAGAGAACAGTAATGAGATACACACTTTAAAAAAGGATTACCTATTTCATAGAAGCTCTTTGAAATATTTCTCCATAACTGTAAAAGGAAAACTTCTTGCTGAACTGAACTAGACCAGAGGGAAATCAAGGAACAGCCATGGTTTGTCAGAAATGGCTTGATCCTAATGAGCATTTGGAGCTGAGCCCTTGAAGCTCAGGGCCTGAGAGTAGATTGCACAAACCTTTCCTGGAGTCAGAGTCGGAAGAAAACCCCAAAGTGTCTCGAGGAACGGATGGGTCCCACTGAGGTCCACCCCCAACACAAGCTCCTCATGGACTCCTTGGAGGACAGAATTGGAGGCCAGGATTGCACAAAAACTGCTTCGACACTCAGTGTGGAAAGGAAAATCCAAAGTACCTTAAAAAACTTTGAGTATCTGAAAGCATTAATGAGCCCCACTGAGTGTTGTTACTGACAAAGCCTCTCCAGGGACTAATTACAGCAGATAATGGGAGGCCATGTTTGCAAAAAACCTCTCAGAGACTCCAAGGCAAAAGCCAAACCCAAAGTCCTTTGAAAAACCTACAGTCCCTTGGGAGCATACAGGGCCATTCCTGAGCAAGGCTCCCCAGGGTCTCCTTCCAGCAGATCCTTGAGGCCACTGGGATGTGGGCTAGCGGGGGATGCTGAGGGCAGGACAAGGGGCTGACAGTGCCCAGCCTGGCTGGGGCTGTGCCAGGAGGCCCCAGTGCCTCAGGACAAGGTGTCTCCTCACAGCCCTTGGTGGCACAGACCCTGCTGTGCCCCAGGGCACCAAGACTTGTCTTCTCTTTGTCCCCACCTGTCATCAGTGCCTGCAGTTCTCTGCTCTGCCTGGGGCCTGGGGACACTTTCTCAGTTGTGTCCCTCAGTGGGACCCATTAAAAGTCCAAGAAAGTTTGGAGTTGGATTCTGACTTGGAGTTCTGGAGAGGTTTCTTCAGCTCCCTCTCAGGGACTGATGTTCAGGGCCTGAGCACAAAGCCCCAGAGGCTCATTAAAGTCCTTGTGCTGCATCTGTGCTGCTGAGCTGGGCTGGGCTCCTGGCACAGAGGCAGCTCCTGGTAACCAAGAAGAGCTTCAAAAGCACATTTCTCTTGATGAGCAGCACTTCTGCCAGCGCAGCAGGGCTGGGGCACTGCCTGCAGCCACCCCGGGCACAGCACAGAGGCACAGAGAGCTTCAATCAGTCAGGGCTGGGAAGGTGCTGAGAAGTGCCTGGGGCAGAATCACTACTAGCCCTTGGCACAGGAACCTCTGGCTGCAGGACAATGCAGCTGCAGCTCCTGGAATGGTCTCCCAAAGCTGGAACATCGCAATGCTTACAGACCCTGTGAGTACATTCTCTGATTGTCTCTTGTGCAGAGCAGCCAGGGGTGCCCAGGGCTGTCCTGCAGAGCAGGGTCCTGCAGCCCAGGGCGCTGTGCTGAGGCAGGGACTCTGCTGCCTGCCAGGGACAGCTCTCAGCCAGCCCTGGCAGCTGCTCCCAGCACTGGGGGACAGGATCTGGGTGGGAGGAGACAGCTGGTAAGGCTTGGAAGTGTTCTCCTTGTGTGGTGATGATGCTGCATTGTCCAGGACTGCTCCCATCCCGGCATTTACCTGCAGAACATTTCCAAGTAGATTATACGGGGAGCATAGCAAGGCAGGGGCAGCAGGAAAGGGGAAGTCCTGCTTTTTTAATCTATTGTTTTGGGTTACCTGAATGGGAAATTGACCATAGATATTCATTTTAGTTCAGCTTGAGGCAAATAAAAAAAAAAATTATCTCTGATCTAAATAAATCAGGCAGTGACAGAAATCAGCACAGGGCCCCTCCCAGGCAGCATCAGTGTCACTATTCCAACCTCCTCAGGGTTTCTCTGAAGTTGCCATCAGAGCCTGCAGAGCCGGAGCTGCCCCTGGGCAGTGTCTGAGCTGAGAGGGGTCTGCAGGGCAGACCTGAGCCCCCAGGGCTGGGCTGGGCTCTGGCAGCACTGGCAGGGCCAAACCCTGGGCACAGGGAAGCAGCTGCTGGCAGGGACAGCTCCGGGCAGCAGAGCCCTGGGCAGGCAGTGGGGGAAAAGTGCCCCCAGGCTGTGCTGGGATATTTAAAATCCTCTCCAAACACAGCTATTCCATGATTTCTTTTGTTACAGATCCCCATGCCAAGGCACAGCAAATGTCCAACAGCAGCCCCATTCGGCAATTCCTCCTGCTGGCATTGGCAGACACACAGCAGCTGCAGCTCCTGCACTTCTGCCTCTTGCTAGGCATCTCCCTGGCTGCCCTGCTGGGCAACGGCCTCATCATCAGCGCCGTAGCCTGCAGCCACCACCTGCACACGCCCATGTTCTTCTTTCTGCTCAACCTGGCCCTCTCGGACCTGGGCTCCATCTGCACCACTGTCCCCAAAGCCATGCACAATTCCCTCTGGGACACCAGGATCATCTCCTACTCAGGATGTGCTGCACAGCTCTTTTTCTTTCTGTTCTTCATTGGAGCTGCGTACTATCTCCTGACCATCATGTGCTACGACCGCTACGTGTCCATCTGCAAACCCCTGCACTACGGGACCCTCCTGGGCAGCAGAGCTTGTGCCCACATGGCAGCAGCTGCCTGGGCCAGTGCCTTTCTCAATGCTCTGCTGCACACAGCCAATACATTTTCCCTGCCCCTGTGCCATGGCAATGCCCTGGGCCAGTTCTTCTGTGAAATCCCACAGATCCTCAAGCTCTCCTACTCTAAATCCTACCTCAGGGAACTTGGGTTTCTTGCTGTTACTGCCTGTTTATAATTTGGTTGCTTTGTATTCATTGTTTTCTCCTATGTGCAGATCTTCAGGGCTGTGCTGAGGATCCCCTCTGAACAGGGACGGCACAAAGCCTTTTCCACATGCCTCGCTCACCTGCCTGTTCTAACCCTGTTCATTAGCACTATCATGTTTGCTCACCTGAGGCCCCCCTCCATGTCCTCCCCATCCCTGGATCTGGCGCTGTCAGTTCTGTACTCGGTGGTGCCTCCAGCCCTGAACCCCCTCATCTACAGCCTGAGGAACCAGGAGCTCAAGGCTGCAGTGTGGACACTGATCACTGGATGCTTTCAGAAATATTAAACTGCTGGCAAATGTCTTCAAATGACTTGTAATAAAAGTCACCTTTCAAACTTCTTCTTTGTTTGGTTGTGGGTGTTTTCCTTTCTTTTACTGTTTTCATATTGTCCACACAGAAATGTCATTCTTTGTGCCATTTCTCATTTTGTTTCTCTCCACCTTCCCTACGGTCACAGACTGTGTCAATGAGAGGCTGGTTTCCTTGAGGCTTTACAGGAACTAAAGGATCTCCCAGCAGAGTTTTCACCAGAGATGCCCCTTCTGTTTCCTTCTCTGGAGCTGCAGCAGCAATGTCTGTGTGCAGAGCTGGGGGCAGATCAGGGCTGGCCCAGCAGCTGTGCCCAGCAGCAGCAGCACTTGGTGTTGCCAGTGCTGCTGCCATGGCCCTGCCCTGCTGCCCTGGTGGCCCTGGTGTTGCTGTAGGGCCTGAGTCCTCTCGGGGCCGGGCACAGCCCTGGGGATGGCAGTGCCGCGGCTGCAGCAGGTACAAGCCATGGGCACTGCTGGGGCAGCGCTGACGCCTCAGGCCAGGGCCTGGGGGCTCCAGGCTCCTTGCCCAGGCTCTCTCAAGAACACACCCAGGCCAATGCTCAGCACAGAAAAGCCCTGTGAGCAGCCCCAGGCTGGCCGTGGGCAGGCTGGGGGCAAACAGCATTGCTGGTGCTCTGCAAGGGCCCTGGGGGAGATGGGAAGGAGCAGCAGAGCAGGGGCTGATCCATCCCCAGTGTGCTGCACAGCCCAGGGCAGCGTCCCAGAGCGTCCTGATGGAGCTGCCAACAACATCCCCCTTCTGCAGCCCTGGCCTCTCCCCCAGCTCACACAGGTGCCTCATCCTTGCAGGCACAGACACAGCAGCACTGGCTCAGCAGCCCCTGTTTGCATTGCACAGAGCAGGGGGAGCACCCCAATGCTGTTGATGTGGGGACATGAACCTGAGGGGGCACGAATGCCATCAGCCCCTGGGGCCAGCAAGGGCTGGGGGACACCAGGGAAACCACTCAGCTTTGTTCTGGCCTCTGAAGTCAGCCAGAAAGTTTGTTCCCATCAGCTGGGAGTTTCCTGTCCCACTGCAGACGCTGTTGCTCAGAGCCAGGGCTGCCTGGCAGTCTCCCCCAAACTGCCCTGAGCATTTCCTTTGCTTCACCTTTGATTTCTTTACTCTTCCTACTACAAATCTCTTCCCATTGCTCACCCCTGTTCCCTGCCCTGCTGACAGCCCATCCCTGTTTGCCCTTTCCTCTCTGGCCCCACTCCGCATTGCAGTTCCTGACTTGACCCCACGGGAACGTCGCTTGGGCAGCAGGATCATCCTGCAAGTGCTGCAGGAATTGTCTGCAGGCTCCTGCAGTGCCTGGTGCTGCTCCCTTGCCAGAGGCACCCCAGGCCAGGAGAGCACATCTGGGCTGCTGTGTCTGGCTCTGGGGTTCCCTGTTCTGGGCAAGGAGGAGGAGCTGCAGAGGCCCTGCAAGACTGACAGGATGTGCTTTGGGGCTGTGAGGAAAAGCTGAGGGACATGGGCTGCTGGAGCTTCTGAAGAGGAGGCCCAGGGCTCCTCCTGCAACTGCTCCAAGAGTGGTTTCAGAGAATCCCAGAATCAGCAAGGCTGGAACATTGGAGATTATCAAGTCCAGCCTGTGCCCTGACTCCACCTTGTCTGCCCTGAGCCTTCTCTTCTCCAGGATAAACAACCCCAGCTGCTCCCTCAGCCTCTCCTCACAGGACTTGTGTTCCAGACTCCTCCCCAGCCTTGTTGTCCTTCTCTGGACATGCTCCAGCCCCTCCATGGCCTTCCTAAATTGGAGGACCCAGAACTGGAAACAGCACTCGAGTTGTGGCCTCATCAGTGCTGAGCACGGGGGAAGAATCCCTGCCCTGCTCCTGCTGGCCACACCATTCCTGATCCAGGCCAGGAGCCATTGGTCTTCTTGGCCACCTGGGCACACTGCTGGCTCATGTCCAGCCTGCTGTCCATCAGTCCCTGCAGGTCCCTTTCTGCCTGGCTGCTGTCCAGTCACTCTGTCTACAGCCTGTAGCACTGCAGGGGTTGTTGTGGCCTAAGTGCAGGACCCAGCACTTGGACTTGTTAAACATCACCTTGTTGGATTTGGGCCCTTGATCCAGCCTATCCAGGGCCCTTTACAGAGCCCTCCTACCCTCCAGCATATCCACACTCCCAGCCAACTTGGTGTCACCACGGTTCCATTGGGCCCCACAGTGCCCCAATGGTCTCCATGATTCCATGAGGCGTCCCAGTGTCACAATGTCTCTTTGGTTCCATGGGACCCCTTGGTGTCACAAAGTCCCTTGGATCCTTGGGCCCCACAGTGTCACAATGGTGCTGTGGTCCCCTAAGGCCCTGCAGTGTCACAGTGGATCCTTGGTTCCACGAGGTCTGGCAGTGCAGCAATGCTCTCCTTGGTTCCACAGTGTCACAATGGCCTCTTGGTCCCAAGGGCCACCATGGTGTCAAGCATGTTTCTTTCATTCCAGGAATCCCTGAGGAGCAGCACTGGCCCCTTGGTTCCATGGGGCCCTGCAGTGTCACAATGGCCCCATCCTGACACCAGGTCCTGCTCTGTCACAATGCTCTGCATGGTTCCACAAGGCCCTGCAGGGTCACAGTGGCCTCTTGGTTCCATGAGGCCTCAGAGGGCCACAATGAATTCCTTGGTGCTGCAGTGTCACAATGGAGCCCTGGTGACAAAAGACCCTGCAGTGTAACCAGGGACCCTTTGGTTCCATGGCGCACCACAGTGTCACAATTGTTCCCTCAGTTCCCAGAGTCCTTGCAATGCTGCAATGCCCACTTGATTCCATTGTCCCCATGCTCTCCCAAGGGTCTCCTTGGTTCCGCAGTGGCACAATGGCCCCTTGGTTCCACAAGGCCCTGCAGTGTCACAGTGGCCTCTGTGATTCCAGCAGGACCCAGACTGTCACAATGGACTCCTTGCTTCCATTCATCCCCACAGTGTCACAATGGCTCCTTGGCTCTGTTCTGCCATGTCACACACAGTGTCACCATTGTCCCCTTAGTGCTACCAGGCCCCTTGCTTAGTGTCACAATCATCAGGGAATCAACCAGGCTGCAAAAGACCTTGGAGAGCATCATGTCCAACCTGGAACCCAACACCACCTTGTCACCCAGACCATGGCACTGAGTGCCACATCCAGTTTTTCCTTAAATACTTCCAGGGATGGTATCTTACCTGTTCCTGATCCATAGGATTCTCAGGGTTTGGATGGGGGAAATTGTGGGTAAGTGGTGGGGACAAAGCATTACTGATCGTCAACTTTAAAACTCTTGATTTTAATATTTATTCAGACTGCATTAGAAGGTGCTGGGGTCAATATCAATTGGACATTGCTGAAATCACTCTATAAACAGGAAAAGAAAACTTAACAGGATAAATCATTGTTTTCAATACAGTATATTCAGTTTGAATACACTTCAGAAATGTGTCTAATTAACCACGAAAGAATTGAAAACCTAGAGTATTCCCTGTGGCTTTTCTTGTTCAGGTGCTTTGAACAAATGTTTATGAGCCTTTTCCCGTGAATTCCTGAACTGAAGAGCTCAAGAAAGAAGAGGCCTCTGCAGTAGGTAAATTCATCATCAAACTCCAAATGGCTGAGAACCAATCCCCATCAGAGCAGCAATGAACAGAAATGGGCACAGCTTTGTGGCTGCCCCAGCTTTGGCATGGGCCCTGGGCCTGGAGCAGGACCAGAACTTGAGGGCCCCAAGGCCAGGGCTCTTGTGCTGCCCTGGGCAGATGGGATGGCAGCAGGGGCTGCAGAGCCCTCAGCACCTCAGCCACAGGGGAGCAGGGCAGCCAGGGAGCCTCCTTTGGCCTTGGCCAAGCACCGTCCCCCATGGCTCGGGCTGAGTCCTGTGGCAGCTGCACCTGCTGCTGTGCCCTTGCCAGGGGCTGAGGCCGTGGGGCAGTGCCCAGAGCAGCCTGGTCTGAGCAGAGCTGTGGGGCCCGAGCTGGCTGGGCTGGGCTGGGCTGGGGAGAGGCCCTTGGTGCTGCCCAGAGCTCAGGGCAGCTGGCAGAGCTTGCAGGGAGCTGGGCTGGGCTCAGAGAGCCTGGCCCAGAAACCATCAGTGTCCATCTCAGCCTGGCTGAACGTTCAGGGGCAGGACTCAGGCCAGGCCTTGTGGGGCAGGGCCAGCGCCTGTGCAAGGCATTGCAAACAGGCAAGCGGCCCAGAGAGGAGGCTGCTCTGTGCCCTTGGTTGCATGGACAGAGCAGGGAGGGGGCCCAGGACATTTGTCAGTGCCAGCCTCTGTGCCCAGCCCTTGACAGCCCTGGCTGCTGAGCCCAGCTTTGGCCTGGGCTGAGTTTGGCTGTGGCCCAGCTCCATCCTCCTGTGGGACTCAGGGCCTGTTCCTGGCCATGGCCAGCCCTGGCTGCCTCTCTGCTGGCCCAGATGCTGGCAGAGCCCGGGGCAGGACTGTCTGTGCATCCCCACAGGTGCCAGGGGCTGTGCCAGAGCTGGTCCAGAGGCTGCCCAGCAGGGAGGCCATGGGGCACAGAGCCCCAAGGCTGCTGTGGGCACCACGGCACAGGGGCCATTCCCAGCCGCAATGCTCCTGGCCTGGGCTGGGCCTGCACAGGGGCTGGGCCACCATGGCTGGGCTTGCACAGGGGCTGGGCCACCATGGCTGGGCCAGCAAAGGGCCACAAAGGGGCCACGCAGCCGCTGCCGGGGCTGACAGCAAGGCCAGGCACACACAAGCAATTGCTGAGCATGGCCTGTGCTGGCCAGGCCTGACTGTGCCAAAGGCAGAGCTCAGCTGCCCTTGGGGGCTGCAGCAACAGTCCAGAGCCCAAAGAGCCTTCATGGCTGTGCTGGAGACCAAGGCAGGATTTGGAGGGCACTGAATTCCAGCACACACCTCAGCTCTCTGATGATCCCGGCACCATGCTGGGCCCTGTTTCAGACTGGAGCAGAGCAGATGTTGATGGGCCAGAAGCCCTGCAGGGCTGTCAGGGACCTGCAGCTTGCAAGGTGTTCTGCTCTCCCTCAGGTGCTCTCAGACAGATCCAATCCCAACTCGGCACATCAGAGCACAAGTGGCACTGCCTGTTCATGGGCACACAACTGATGTCTGCCTGCGAAGGGGCGAAGGTTTTAATATCTGTTAGTTTCATAATAAACAAGCACATTCTTATTATCTGGGTACCTTTACTACTTTTAAGAAGTCGCAAAGTTTTCCCACCAGGACCAAGAATTTCCGAGAAGTGTGCTGATGGCAGAATGTGAAGACATACTTATCTTCCTCTCTTCTTGTCTCACCAATATTCAGTGTATTACTTCCTCTCACTCTTCCTTCAGTTGTTTCCAGCTCTCCTTTTTGAATGGCCATGTCTATGGACATCTCTTCAGTAGACCAGCTTGATCTATGTCCTTCCCATTCCTCCCAGTTTTTCTCCTCTGGATGCTCTCTGGTCATTCAAGTGCCTCTCAACTGACTCATTTCATGCTTTGAAACTCAGGGAGTGCCTCAATCTTTCTGAAGTTCAAATAAATATATCAATATTCAACATCTTGTTGTGTTTATATCTATCACAGAATTGTGATTTCTTATGTCCTTGTCTAAAACTGTTCCTGTACAGAAATCCCTTGGGAATGGGGAACGTGTCAGATGCTGCTGGGACATCCCAGAGAGCTGAGGGAAGAGCTATGATGGTTATTAAACTGTTCAAATGTTCAACTTGTGTTTGTTGGCAAGAAACCTTTCTGTGCCTCTGGATGCCACCAGTCCCTGAGCCCAAAGGACACAAACCTGATGAGTTGTGGTTCCCACTGCAGGGGCACTTGCACCTTGGCTCTGCACAGGAGAGCTCTTCATCCCTTTTCTCTTTTCCTCCCTCATGACATGGAGGAAGCTCCTGACTTCAGCCTGTGACTCATGTGTGCAAAGAGCAAATATGGGCAGAATCAGGGCAGGGAGGGTTTGGTGGACTTTGGGGTCTGTGCTGGGCACAGAAGGTGTTTTCCATTGCTCTGAGACTGTCTCCTGTGGAAAGTGGATTAAATACCCAGCAGAGGAATGACTTTTGCATTTGATGGAACTGTGCCTTCCCTTGGCTTTGTTGGCTGACAAGAAATGAACATCCCTCTGTGTCTCAGGCAGCTCCTTCTCCAAGGAAAGCAGGTGGGAGTTGGAGCCAAGGAGCTGAAAGCTGCAGGTGCAGCCTGGGCTGGAGGGAGCTCAGATTTGCACAAGGCTGCTCTGAGTGCCAGGGCTTGGATGGGGGAAATGATGGTGTGGGGGTAGTGACAGAGTCTGATTGATTGTCAGTCATGAAGGGTCTTGATTTTCATCTTTATTCAAATTGCGTGAGGAGGTACTTGGATTCAATGTCAATTGGAGACTACACATACTGATTTATGAACAGGAAAAAAACCAAAGAAGGACCTAAAAAAAGTTTTCTCATTATCTTTGTAAATAGAATATATTCCGTTTGAACACACTAGTGAAATCGGTCAAGTTAACCACAAATGATGTGAAAACTGAAATCAAATTATTCCCAGAGGTTTGGCTTGTTAAGGTGTTCTGAATGTTAATGAGCCCTGGGCCACTGAATTCCTGAACTGAAGACCTGAAGGCTGAACAAGTGATTCGGAAAATTAAATTAAATTGTTCCCTGAGGCTTGGCTTGTTAAGGTGTTCTCAATGTCAATGAGCCCTGGGACACTGAATTCCTGCACTGAAGAGCTGAAGGCTGAACAAGCCTCTGGAGCAGGAAAATTCAGCAGCACCCTCCAAGGTGCTGAGGATGTCAGCAGCCCCCACTGAGGCCATCCCTGCCCAGAGACCATGGGGGAATGGGCAGACAAGGAGAGCATCCCTGGGGCTGGGGCAGCACAACTCAGAGGCACCAGTGGCTCCAGCTGGGAAATGGAGTGTGGAATGTGGCTGGGAAAGCCCTGCCTGGGCTGTGCCCAGCAGGACAGACAAGCCCTGACTCTCATCCACTAAAAAACTTTCTCAATGAGAGATTTAAAAGGAATTGCAATTGTTTGTTTCCTCTGAGTTGGACGCAGTGCAGAAATTCTGACAAGAGATCATCAGGAGCTCAAAAGAACAAGACAGCTTTTACTAGTTATATTAGAAAATTATGGAAACTTGGCAAATGGTTTGATGACGCCTCTCAGTGTCACAATGAACCCTACATTTCATGGAGCCACACAGTGTGAGAACAGTCCCCTTGGTTCCATGAGGCTCAGCAATGTCACAGTGGTCGCCATGATTCCATGAGGTCCCAGAGTGTCACAGTGGTCCCTTGGTCTCACAAGGTCCCACAGTGTCACAGTCGTCCTTTGGTCTCACAGGGCCCCACAGTATCACAATGGTCCCTTGGTCTCACAGGGCCCCACAGTGTCACAATGGTTCCTTGGTCTCACAGTGCCACACAGTGTCACAATTGTCCCTTGGTTCCATGGGCCCTGTGCTGCTGCATTCCCCCCTCCCCTTCTCAGGCCGCTCTGCCAGCTGAGAAATGCTCCTTGGGCCTGGGCCTTGGCCAAGAGCCCCTGGGCTCAGCTCCTCTGCAGCTCATCACAAACACTGACTGCTCCAGGCACTGCTGCTGCCCAACCAGCTCCTGGTTCCTTTAGGAGCAGCCCTGGGAACTGTTTTTGTTCCCTCCGTGGCACAACATCCCTGTTCTCACACTGCCAAAGAAAGCTGTTGATGCCAAGGGCAGCCAGGACGAGCCATTGCTGTGACTGAAGCCCCTCTCTTGGGGCCCTACAAACAGCGCTCCAAAAGGAGCCCTTGGAGCTCTCCTGGGCCAGCGACTCCCTCTGAGTGGGGCCTCTCCCAGCCGGGAACTCTCCCGTTTGCTGCACTTGGGGATCCCGAACAACAATGGAGCCTGGGCCAATCCCCCCACTCCTCCAGGCTCAAACCTTTGCCCACTGGGGAGATGGCAAAGGATCCACAGGGAGCATTGCCTGCCCTCAGGGGAATTTCTCACAAGTGCCTTGCACTGACTCTTTGTGTCTGTGTGCACACAGGTGTGCCTGTGCTGGGGAAATGTGGCAGAAATGCTGCTCTCTGAGGGGTTTGAGTTCTCAGTTCTCAGTTCATTTCTGGTTTGATTGCCTGGATTTGGTTTGGTTTTGTTGTTGCTTTGTTTCCTTGCTGTGCCTGAAGTGTCCAGTCAGGAGCAGAGTGACTCTTGCCAAGGAACTTTGTGCTGCTGTCCCTTAATATTAAATCTGGTTTTTGCTGATCCCTTGCTGGGGATTTTGTCAGCTCTCTCAAGCCCTCATTCATAACAGGGTGAAGGAGCCCTGGCCCTGGGGGACACGGGGACGCTGCCGGGGGGTCCCTGTCCCTCTGTGCCACCCCCAGGGCCCCGGCCTCCCGTCCCCGTGTCAGGCTCTGGGGTCGATCTCGTGGAACATCCTCTGGGGGAGGCTGCGGGGTCAGGGGCGGGGGGACCCAGGGGGACAGGGGACCCTGCTGTGCACGAGCAGGGTTGGACTGCTCTGTGGGGAGCTGTGAGGGGGGCCAGGGCAGAGTGACCTCCCCAGGGACCTCACACAGCATCCTGTGATGCCACACAGTCCCTATGATGTCACACTGCCCCTGGGATGTCATACAGCCCATGTGATGTCATACAACAACCTGTGATGTCACACAGCCTCCTGGGATGTCACTTAGCTATCTCTGTGATATCATATTACCCCTGTGACATCACAACGCCCACCTTGATGTCACATGGACCTCTCTGTGATGTCACACTGCCCCTGTGATGTCACAAAGCCTCCTGAGATGACACAAAGCCCGTGTGATATCACAGAGTCAATTCTATGATGTCACCCTGTGATGTCATACAACAGTGCTGTAATGTCACAGAAGACTGCTATGTCACAAAGTTACCCTGTGATGTCACAGTCTGTTCTGTGATGTCACAACCTGCCCTATGATGTTACACAGCCACCCGGTGATGTTACAACCCACTCCCTGATGCCACAGAGCCATCCTCTATGATGGCAGTGTTTGCTCTATGGCATTACACCCTCCTCTGTGACATCACAGCCAGCTCTGTGATCTCATAGAACACTCAAGAACTCAGTTACATTGAAACACTGAAGTTTCTTGTATTTGAAGAGATTTCTGTCAGGGGCACAACTGAGAAAGTGTCCCCAAGTTCCAGTCAGAACAGAACACTGGAGGCAGTGATGGCAGGCGGGGACAAGTACGGCAAAGGTGTCTCTGGTGTTGAGCAAAGCTGGATGTGCTTCAAGAATGCCAAGGCCTGAGCCCCAGCCCCTGGCCAGGCAGATCCTGTCCCTCCCTCCTTGCTCAGGGCTCTTCCCGGGATGGGCACTGGCATGTGGGGATGTGCAATGGCAAGGGCAGGAGCATGGGGCGGCCCCTGCCAGGCTGCTGAGCAGGGACAAGGAGGCAATGAGGCCCCAGGCCTGCAAGGGTCACTTGTCCCCTCGTGGCCTCAGGCCCAGGCCCAGCAGCCATGGCCAAAGTGCTGCCCAAGGTGGCTCTGTCAGGGCTGTCTTGCAGCTGCTGCCCATCCCTGTGCCCTGTGCAGCTCAGGCTGTCCCACGGTGTCCCTGCCCTGTGCCTCTGTCCCTGCAGGCTGTCGGCATCCCCTGGCTGCCCCACCTGGCTGGGCCCTTCCTTTGCTGACAGCTCTGCCTCCTGCCTGCCTCTGCCTGCCCACACAAAGCCTTGGGCTGCTCCAGGCTCCTGCTGGGGATGTGCTGCACCACAGCCCTGCCCAGGCAGGGAAATTCCTTTCTCCTGGTGCCAGTCTGGGCCTCCCAAGCTGCCCTTGCCATTAATTCTTTCTCTCTCTGGCTGTTTTCCACTATGTCAAAAGGATCCACCATCCCTGAAATTGCTCTTTAACACTCTCATGGCTCTGCTCCACTGTCCTCAGTCTCCACCCCACTGAGCACAGAGCTCTTTTGTCCCTATACAGTGCTCATATGCCCAAGGCCTCCAAACCCCTCCTTGGGACATCTCTGGGCCCTCTCCAAGGTGTTTCCAAATGAAAACATTCAGCTCATTGTCTAAGAAAATCACCAGAGGACAGGGCTAGCCTGATCTGTCTGTCCTGGCTACTTTTGTCTGTGAGTAATCCTTGGATATACAGAATTTGGGGGGCCAAATTCTAATTTTGGCCATGGTCCCTGGACAAGAAGGCTGGTTCTTTTCCATAGGAACGAAGGAACAGAGCCCCTCTGTTTCAGGGACAGATGAGTGGTTATCACCAGAGGGCAAGGCCAGCCAGAGGTAGCAGAATTTTTTTCTGGGAGGTACCCTTGCATACAGGAAATTTTTTGGGGAGTCTTCCCATTTTGACAATTGGCATCTGAAAAGACAGAAAGTTCTTTTCCATAGCAAGGAAAGCACGGAGCCCCAGTGCTGATCCAGAAGCTGATGAGAGGCAGCCCTTGACATTCCAAGATCAGCCAGACCTGTCAGGTGGCCCCTGGGAGGCCAAGGCAGCCAGAGCTGTTCCGTGTTCCCTGGGTTCCATGGGGCCCCACAGTGTCCCAGTGGTCCCCTGCTTCCAGGAGGCCCCAAGGTGTTATAATGCCCCCTTGGTGACACAATGCCCTGAAGGGTCAAAATGGTCTCCCTGGTTCCATCAGGCCCGACAGAGTCTTAATGGCCTCTGGGTCCATTAAGCCCCTCTGTGTCACCAAGGCCCCTTGGTTCCATGGGCTCCAGTGGTGCCACAATGATGCCCTTGGTTCCATGGGCTCCAGTGGTGCCACAATGATCCCCTTGGTTCCATGGGCTCCACTGGTGCCACAATGATCCCCTTGGTTCCATGAGGTCCCCAGAGTGTCCCAGTGATCTCCATGGGAAGGAGAGAACCCAGCCCCAGTGTTGCAGGGGCAGCCACCAGAGGCCAAGACCAGCCAGGCTTGATGATACTGGCAGATTTTGCCTGGGCGCAACCCTTGGATATACAGAATTTTAGAGGTGGAATCCCAATTTCAGACATGGACATCTGGAGGAGAAGGACTTTTTTTTCCATAGGAAGGAAAGCACCGAACACTGGTGTTTGAGTGGCAGATGAAAGGCAGACATCAGAGGCCTAGGCCAGCCAGACCTCTCTGTCCTGGTAGCTTTTTTCTGAAGGAAACCCTGTGATCTAGGGAATTTGGGAGGTGGAATCCTATTTTCAGCCATTTCTGCATACATAAGAAGGATGGTTCTTTTCTTTGGAAGGAAAGCTCCAAGCCCCAGTATTACAGCGACTTGATGAGGTCTCCAGGGTGAAAGAAGGACGAGAATCTTGTTTCATGATCAGAAGGCTAGATTTATTGATATATGATATATAATACATTATAACTATACTAAAAAGAATAAGGAGGGAAGTTGCAGAGGCTGCTAACCTAAGAATAGCATAGAAAAGAATCCATAACAAAGTTCTGTGTCCAGCAGAAAGCAAGGATAAACTCTTTCTGTGAGTGGTCAGCAAATCCAAACACTCACAGAAGTCCAATCACTGCTGCACCTGTTACATTCCACACCAGGCGATAACAATTGTTTACATTGTTCTTCTGGGGCCTCAGCTTCCCAGAAGATGAACAAATCCCAAAGAAAGGATTTCTATGAAAAAATGTCTGCGACACCCCAGTGTTTGGAAAGCAGAGGAGAGGCAACCCCCAAGAGGGCAAGGGCAGCCAGATCTGGCTGTCCTGGCAGCTTTCTCTTGGGAGCAATTCTTAGATGTACGAAGTTTTGGAGGTGGAATCCCGGTTTAGGCTATGGGCACGTGGTCAAGATGGATTGTTTTTTTCTATAGGAAAGAAAAGTGCAAAGTCCAAGTGTTTTGGAAGAAGATGAGAGGTGGCCACCCTGAGGCCAAGCCAGCCAGACCTATCTCTAATGGCACCTTTTGTCTAGGGGCTATCCTTGGACATTGGGATTTTTGGAGGTGGAATCTCAATTTTGGCTGTGGGCACCTGGACAGAAAGAAGAGTTCTTTTCATAAGGAAGGAAAGCACTAAGCCCCAGTGTTTCAGAGGCAGATGAGTGCCAAGGCCAGCCAGGCTTGTCAGTCCTGGCACCTTTTGTCTGGGAGCTATCCTTGGATATAGGAAATTCTGGGGGCAGATGCCCAATTTTGGTCATGGGTGCCTGGTCGAGATGGATGTTTTTTCCCATAAGAAAGAAAAGCACATGGTCCCAGTGTTTGAAAGGCAGATGAGAGGTGGCCCCAGGTAGCCAAGGCAGCAAGATCGGTCTGTCCTGGCAGATTTCATCTGAGAACAATCTTTGCATTGAAGGCAATTTGGAGAAGGAATCCCAGTTTTGGCCATGGCCTGGAGGAGAAGGACAGTTCTTTCCCATAGGAAGGAAAACCTAGAGCCCCAATGCTTCAGGGGCCGATGAGAAGCCCTCAACATGCCAAGGTCAGCTGGACCTGTCAGGTGGTCCTCAGGAGGCCCAGCCAGCCAGACCTACTCCATGTTCCCTTGGTTCCATGGGACCCCACAGTGTCACAATGGTCTCCTTGGTTCCATGAGGCCCTGGAGTGTCCCAATGTTCCCCTTCCTTCTGTAGTGTCACAATGGCTCCGTGCTTCCATGAGGCCTTGCAATGTCTCAACGGCTTTCTGGTTCCACGAAGCCCTGATGTGTCACCATGGCCCCTCGGCTCCATGCGCCCTCGCTGTGTCACAGTGGCTCCTCTATGACACTATGGGCTCCACAAGGTCACCATGGACCCTTGGTTCCTTGGGGCCCCCAAGTTTCACAATGGAGTCCTTGATTCCATGAGGCACCACAGTGTCACAATGGCCCCTTGGTTCCATGTGGTTCCGTAGTGTCACCGTGGTGTCCTTCGACCCTCATTGTCACAACTGACCATGGTTCCATGAGTTTCCATAGAGTAAGAGCTGTAATGAGAGATGCGGGATGCCAGGTGGCTCTCAAAAATGCAGTTTATTGTGTCCAAGATGCTACAGCAGTCCAGGGTCATGGGTGACAGAGCCTGTGCCTGTGGCTGTCAGCTCCAGCTTCAGACAAGCCTGAAAACCCTTTAGTTTAGGTTACAAATGCATTATATGCTTTCCTTGCTGAGCATCCTAATACAGAAGAACCAGTCTATACCTTAACTTTTACCTATAGCCTATCAGAACTATTACAATTACCATATTCATGTTACTATTCTTCAATCATTAAAGTTACTACGTTACAGTTAAGCTTGTTTAGATTAACAAGCTAGAAGTTGGTTTTCAGTTTTCTTCCAGTGGAAAATTCTGAGACCTTTTTTCTACTTGCAACATCGGCAGTCTTGTTTGCCAGTGGTATCTTTTGCTTGGTAAAAACATCTTCTTGTTTGACATGGGTTTATCCTTTGCTCTAAGCCATAAACCCCCTTCTAAGTAAGATACCCTTTGCCTTAGCTATCCAATAAGACTGGCTCAGCAATTCTTTTCTTCTATATCAAAACTTGCTTTCATTTCTATTCCTTCTTCAGATTTTACATTCAAAAATCTTTCTGCCAAGCATACATATCTGTGAGACTTTCTTGTGTAACTTTCATCCTTCCCAACAGAGCCCCATTGCCAGGGGTGGTTGCCTTGGGCACGAGCTCAGAGCTGCAGCCAGAGTCTGTTGCCTCGTGCTGGAGAGCAGAGAAATGATGAACAGCCCCAGACATCTCCAGTGTGTGTTGGGGGCAGGGAGAGTTGTGCATAGGTGGGGTGGTCACTGCCCCACCCCAGCCACTGCAGTCTCTGGTGCAGCTCCAAAGTGGCAGCCAAGCCCCTGGCACCCCACAAACCCTCCCTGGGAGAGGGACCAGAGTAGGTTAGGCTGTGACACGGGTGTGACACTGACATGTCCCACGGCCCCAGAGCTCACAGCAGCTGAGATCCAAGGCTGACTGTGGATCTCTGTCTCCCTCTCTCTCTTCTCCTGACTTCCTCTTCTCAAAATCTGGTTAACTTGCAATTGGACAGGTTAGAGTTTGCTCAGTCAGTGCTTTATGAAGTGCTTTACTATAATTCAATGCTGTTTAAGATTTCCCAAGTACCTCATTCTCTGAAGTTTGCAACTAAAAGTTTGTTCTCCACCCTTCTGAGAAGTTTGCTGTTTTCTCCCCCTGCCCATCTGCAGGCTGTGCCCCCTGTGCGTGCTGCTCCTCTGCCCTGGCCAGCTGCACTCGCCCATCTCGCTGTGCCCCAGCATTTCTCACCCAGCGTTTCTGTGCCCTCCCTGGGCTCCCTGCACCCAGCACTGCTGGCTCCTGGCACACAGAGCCAGGGCAGGAGCTCACCCTGCCAAGAGGCTCTGGAGCAGGGTGGGGGCTGCGATGGCTTCTGAGCTCAGCAGCTGCTCCTGGCATGGTTCCATGGAGACCGAGCACAGCAACGCTGCTGAGCATTGTCCCTGCTGAGGGTCACACACTGCCGGGGCACATTCCCTGCCTGCAGGATTGCTGAGCATTGTCCATGCAGGATTGCTGAGCATTGTCCCTGCTGAGGGTCCCACACTGCCGGGGCACATTCCCTGCCTGCAGGATTGCTGAGCATTGTCCCTGCTGAGGGTCCCACACTGCCGGGGCACATTCCCTGCCTGCATGTTGCAGACATCTTTTCATTAAAATCCTTTCATTAGGATTTTTCCTGCTGAAGCTGAGAAGTTTCAGCAACAAATGTAAACAATGGTTATCTGATGCTGTGAAATGCAACAAGTTGATCCATGATTGGTCTCCTGTGGATGTTTGGATGTACTGACTACTCATGGCAGAGCTGGCTCTTGCTCTCTGCCGAGACACAGATCTTTGTTATCATTCTTTTCTATTCTTAGCTTAGGAGCTTCTGAGGAAACTTTCCATTTTCTTTTCTTTTTAGTATAATTATAATGTAATACATATATATATCATAAAATAATGAATCAAGCCTTCTGATCATGGAGTCAACATTCTTGTCTCTCTCTCTCATCCTGAAAACCCCTGTGACCACGATCACGGCTTCAGGATTCGTGCCCGACCCAAGTAATCCCATCTGTTCTTTTCAAAATCCTTTCCTGGAGACTGAGGTTGAGCTCCTGTCACAAGATGTGCTACCACCTGCAGCTTCTCTTGGCTTTCCACACTGTGCATGCAGCAGGACTTGCAGCAAAGCAGGACAAAGGTTTTGAGGACTTGACAACTTGTCCTTTCTTTTCCTGGTGGACAGGGGAGTTGTGCTGTGGGTAAGGTTTTCATTGCTACGTTCTAGGCTAAGAAAATAGGAGGTGGTACCAGGAATTGTTAGGGAATACAAACATGGCTGAATGCAGAGAAAGAATTTCCAGAGCCTGCAGCCACAAGTGGAGAGTTGTGTGATAATCATTCCAACCTGTCAGCAGAAATCTTGAAAATTATCTGGAATGTGTAAATGCTCTGATAGAGGGAGTTTGTTTCTGAGTTCAGTGTAGATGATTCCACATCTGGTGCTTTGGTGCATAAATCAAGAGCACAAGCAGTTCGTGATAAGCACCAGAACACAATGGACCTCTCAGAGTACCTGACTGAAACATTCGGAAAAGGAGAAATGCAGGGAATGACCTGGTGAACCTCGCCTGGAAGAAGGGTGAATTTTTCTAATAATTACTAATCCATTCCCTCGTCTTTTTGCTTTCTTAGCAAGGCCATTTGCATCCCAGATTCCCCATGAAGTGCGAAGCCTGAGCTTGTGCAAGTGCCTGAAAGATGCCCTGTTCCTCTGAAAGGACACTCAGGCTGGAACAGGAGCTGGAGCGTTCTCTGGGGAAGCCTTCTCCGAGCTGGAATTTGTGCCGTGCTGGGAGAGGAGGAGGAGGGGGAGAAGGCTGGCGCTGTGTGGCAGGAGCAGGAGGTTTGGGCCTCAGGACATTCTGTCTCCACCGCTGGCCCGCAATGGGCAGCCGTGCCCCGGGCTCTGGGCCTGGCCCCGCGTGCGCTGAGCTCCCTGGGCTGGGCTCAGGTTCCCGCTGGGACTGGGCAGAGCCTGGGCTCAAACTGGGGGAAGCAGCAGTGCAAAACACCTCTGGACACCTACATTTCCTGCTGCTGGGAAGGAGCAATGAAGCGAGCTGAGAAGTTCTGGTTTCTGTTTCTCCTGGTGGATTTTTTGATTTAATTCCACATTGCGGAGGCAAATTCTGTGACAGCCTCTGTCAGCTTATCCTATTTACACAACGCCAGCAACCGGGCTGTGTTTGAGCACTGCAAATGTGGCCTGTGTGGCTTTAATTCCCCTCATCTTAGTGTTCAGGTGCTGGTGAGCATTCCAGTATTTGCTGATCGTTATGCCTGTGACAAAAATACTGACTTCACTGTCATGAAAACACCGTGGGTAGCACCAACTGAAAGAGGCACTTGCATTTTTATGGATGAAATTCAGGTTGCAAGAAGAAGAGGGCCAAGAGCAGCCATGATCCCCAATTCCCAAGGCAAAGGCACCAGCAGCCTGCTCCTGTCACCTCAGGGTGAGTAAAAGAGCATTGAAAACAGCACTGGAACCTGATCCTTTCTTCCTCTGAGGGCTGGCTCAGGGCAGCACAGGCAGGCCCTGAGCAGTCAGGGCTGTGTGTGGGTGATTGCTGCTCTAGTCCAGAATTGAGCTGGAAAAAGCCCTTGGGAGCCGACGCAGGAGCAGGCGGGAAGGGGCTGGCGCTGCTGCTGCTCCTGGCCGGGAGCCCCGGCTGGGCCGGGTCGGCGCCCCCTGCACTGCGGCTGCTGCTGCTGCCAGAGCCGGGCGGGACTCGGGGACAGGGAACGGGCACGGGGGGACAGCAAAGGCCTGGCGGCTGCAGGGATGATGGCGCTCGGGCCAGCGCCAGCACAGAGCTTCAGCCTGCAGTTAACCCAGAGGGAAATGCTGGGGAAAGGCTCCATTTCAGCCTTTCTGCACTCGTGGCTGTGAAGGGACTGAAATGAAAGCAGAACAAGTAGGGCCCAACCTGTTCTCCTGCCTTGGGTGGAGCCCTGGGCCTAAGGCTGTAAGGGGCTGTGAGGGGCCATGAGGGGCTGTGAGGGGCCATCAGTCATGAGGCACCATGAAGGGCCTTGAGAGGCCATGAGGGGCCATGGGGAACTCAGAGAGGCCTTAAGGGTCTGTGAGGGGCTGTGGGAGCCCAGGCCCCCCATGGAACCAAGGGTCCATCATGTCCCAGCAGGGCCTTGTGGAACCAAAGGGACCATGGTGACACTATGGAGCCTCACGGTACCACAGGTCCATTGTTACACAGCAGCCACAGCAGGGCTGCAGAATCAAGGAGATCATTGTGACACTGCACAACTGTGCAAACCTGTGAGCCTACCAGGGAAAAGGCAGTAGCAATGCCCTGCAAAGACACACCACAGGCTCCGGGCACTCCTTTACAGCTCAGGGTGAGAAAAGAAACTTCCCCATGGTGTTCTGCAGCACTAGGTTAATTTGTCCCCGTTCTGTCCTCTCCATTGGCCTTCTCTACCCCTTTTACACTTATATGTTCATGTTCTGGTGAGTTCTCCCTTCCCATTGGTGTGTAATCCTGTCCATCTACCTTGGCATTCCCTACTTATCCCTTCTGTTATCAATATTGTTTCTGTTCCTGTTTGTTCCTTATCTCGTTGCTGTTCCCAATATATGGTTTTTATCCCAGCCTGGGATCTTTGCCTCTTGTGCTTTCCATGGGAGGCGGGAGGGCAGCGAGGGCAGCGCGGTTTTAGCAGGAGCAGGAAATTGGGGAATCCCATTCCTGAACCCCGGCCCGTGGAAACCGAGCATCCCAACCGGTCCCAGCCCTGGTGGCCATGGCAACAGCCTTGGGAGTGGGTTCCTGGCTGGGGCTGTGGGAACCTCTTCCCTCTGGTGCCCAGTGACAGGAGTGGAGGGAATGGCTGCAGCTGAGTCAGGGCAGGCTCAGGTTGGATGTCAGGAAAAGCTTTTTCCCTGTAGCCTGCTCTGCGGCTACGGGAGCTGGACAAATGCTGGCTAGCCGCTCCCAGTGTGTGGCCGGAGGAGACCACAAGATCTGCCACTCCAGGGTTCTCCTCAAAAACCCATGGGTAGTGGTGCTCTCTGTGGGCATGGGTGGTGCAGGTGAGAGCATGGCTATGAAACCCCGAGATAAAGGAAGGAGGGAGGGAGTGCACACTCGTGTGGATGCCAAGGTGCGTTATTTCCTAGGCGGGACCAGTGATGGGTGTCAGAGGAGGACAGTTTAGGGAGGCACTGATGAAGGGAATGAGCGTGACAGGAGGAGACACGAGGTGACCAATAAACGAAGCTCAGGGAAGGAGCGTGGGACACAGCTGGACAAGGATTACATAGGCGAGGGAAGAGGCTCTGGAGGAAAATTATACATTGAGTAAGGGATGATTGACACGGAAGGTTCTAGAAATAAAGAGGGGTGGTTACAATGATATACAGGGGAAGTGGGCCGCACCAGGAGGGAGGAAATAAACTTATAAGGGCATAAAGGGAAGGATCAAGGGATCAGTCACCTTGAGGGACAAGCCATTGGTGGGAAAACAAGGGGTAACCAACTTAGGGAGAAACCATTATGAGGAAGTACATGAGGGGAACCGAGGACCAAACCATATTTTTAACTTATAAAAGGGATAACCAACTTTAATACTGAACTCATATAACCATTTTAAAACACGACACCACAGAGCAGTTATACCAGTTTCTGGGGCCCAAAATTTATACATGGGAAGAGATGCAATCATTAATGATTATGTTGTTCACACCAGAAGAAAGACACATGATCCAAGCAGCTGGGATACAAATATGGGAAAGGGAGCGTGTGCAAGGACCTCCTGGGGATCTGAAAATGCCCGTAGTGCACCCTGCCTGGGAGCACAACAGCACTGGGAGAAGGCAAGACATGGAGGAATATAGAACATTGATTATAAGAGGTATCAAAGAGGCAGCTCCATGGAATTAAAATCTCATAAAGCTTTTGATGAGCAGCAAAGGAAGGAAGAAACCAGGACAGAGTGGCTAGAAAGATTGAGAAGGAATATGAAGCAATAATCAGGGGTTGACTCTGATACAGTTGCTGAACAGATCTTAATAAAGATAAATTTTGTCATTCATGCCTGGCCAGATATACTGAGAAAGTTAGAGAAGTTGGTAAGAAAGAAGGTTAGAGGATCTATTAAGGGAAGCACAGAAAGTGTGTGTAAAGAGGGACTAAGAGAAGATCAAGAAAAAAGCCAAGGTATTAATAACTGCCAATAGGGAAGGAAACCAGCATGTAAAGAACAAACCAGATAAGGCAGGGGGATTCCGAGTGCAGAAAGATAGATGGAGGGGAGATGCAATTCCTTGAGACTGGGCACAGAAAGGAGAGTTTCTGAAACAGGAGAACCTATGACCAGTTTGCTTTTACTGTAAAGAGAGTGGGCATATCAGAAAGAATTGACCCCAGAAGGAAAGGGACCTGAGAGTCTGTGAAACTGAGCAAAAAGGAGAAGTGGAAGACTAGGGGTGTCAGGAGGTACCTGACACCATCAGGAGCCCTTGATAACTTTAAAAATAAATCCCCAGGAGGAAGAATTTGAATTCTTTGTAGATGTGGGGGCTGAAAGAACTTGTGTTTGTAGAATCCCAAAGGGGTGCAAAAAGGGTCAAGATACTGTGCAAGTAGTAGGTGCTAAAGGGGAAGAGTTCAAAGCACCAGTTATAAAGCAAACAAATTTTGAAGAAACAAATAAAATAGGAACTGGGGATGTTCCATTAGTTCCAGAAGAAGGGTGAAATTTATTAGGACAGGATTTACAGGTGCAGTTTAACATTGGAGTGCTTCCAGAGGAAGGGAAAATAGTAGTTAAGCTTCTCCAATTAAGCGAGGAAAATCAGGAGAAAATTAAAGAGATGGTGTGGGCAAAACAAAAAAAACCCTGGTAAACAGAACATAAACCTATAGTAATAAAAATAGTTAATAAGAATCATCCAGTTCAGGTATGACAATACCCATTCTCCCTGGAGGGGAGACAAGGACTGCAGCCACTGATCCTGGACCTACTTGAGGAGGGGACCTTAGAACCATGTATGTCCCCTCATAAAACACCCATATTACCAATAAAGAAGTCAGATGGGACTTACAGGCTTGTTCAAGATTTGAGAGAAGTGAACAAAAGAACAGTGAATCCTTACCTAGTAGTGCCTAACCCCTCTACACTACTGAGTAATATCCCCCCAGCACACCAGTGGTTCAGTGTGATAGACCTAAAAGATGCTTTTTGGGGATGTCCACTGGCAGAGGAAAGTGGGATATTTTAACCTTTGAATGGGAGTACCCTGATTCCGGGAGGAAGCAACAGCTTTGGTGGACTGGGTTTCCCCAAGGGTTTTCTGAATCCCAAAACCCCTTTGGTCAAACCCTAGGAGAAGTAACACAACTCTTCTTCATTAAACCTGAGAAAAAGCTCATCCAATGTGTAAATTATTTGCTTTTCTCAGGACAGGAAGAAAAAGAAGTTTGGGAATCCACTATAGTATTGTTAAATTTTCTGGGGGACCAAGGACTTTGGGTATCAAAAGGGAAACTACAATTTGTAGAGTAGGAAGTAAAATTCCTAGGACATGTGATTTGTCAAGGGGCCTGGCAGCTGAGCCCTGAGAGATTTATGGGCATAGTCTCACTCCCACGGCCAAAAACTAAGAGGGAAGTCAGAAGGTTTTTAGGCCTGTTGGGATATTGTAGGCTATGGATTGAAGGCTACATGCAGGCCATCTGGTTCTTGTATGAAAAGTTAGTTGAAGAAGAGATTAGGTGGGGAAAAAGATCATGAACAAAAGTTTGAAGCTTTGAAGCAAAAATTAGTCAGTGCACCAGCATTGAGTCTTCCTGCCTTAGACAAACCTTTCTATTGTTTGTGGATATAGAAAAAAGTGGTAGCACATGGAGTACTAACCCAGGACTGGGGAGGATCCAGGAAATCAGTGGCCAATTTATCAAAATTACTAGCTCTTGTCAGCTGGGTGTGGCCAACCTGCATTCAGGCTTTGATAGTGACTGCCCTACTCATATCAGAAAGCAAAAAAATTAACCTTTGGGGGAAAATTGAAAGTATACACCCCTCACTCAGTTAGAAGTATCCTAAGCCAAAAGGCTGAGCAATGGCTCACTGATTCCTAAGTGCTAAAGTACAAAGCCATCATAATAAATAGTCATTTAGAGCTGGTCGTGAGTAACCAACTCAACCTGGCCCAGTTTTCGGATGGAGAACCAAGTGAGGAACTAATACATAATTGCCTACAGGTTATAAACTATCAAACGAAAGCAAGAGAGGACCTAAGATATCAACCATTCCAAGGAGGGAAATGATTGTACATGGATGGATCTGCACGGGTAATAAAGGGGCACAGGGTATCAGGGTATGCTATAGTGCATGAAGGGTTGGTGGCCATAGAAAAGAGAAAGTTACCTTCCAACTGGTCAGCCCAAGCGTGGGAGCTATATGTCCTAAAAGGAGTTCTGGAAATATTAGCACAGAAAAGGGGAGCAATAGATGCAGACTGAAAATATGGTTTTGGCATATTTTGCATATCATTTGAAAATTTTGGGAAGAGAGGGGGCTATTAAATTCAAAGGGAAAGGAACTGATTAAAGTGTTAGAAACCTTACAACTACCAGAGGAAGTAGCAGTGGTAAATGTTAAAGGACATAAAAAAAAGGAGCAACTCAGCAGGTGTGAGGGAACAATTTAGCTGATTTAGAAGCTTAAAATGCAACTGAATCAGAGACAGAAAAGCTAATAACAGTATTAGCACCCATGAGAGAAATGCAAAAAATCCCTGTATTCAGTGGGATGGAAGAGGAAGAACTCCTGAAAATAGGAGCCAAGAAAGATAACAAAGGGAAGTGGAGATTAGCAGATAGGAAGCAAATGTTGAATAAACACCTTGCCAGGAAAATGCTAGAAGGCATACATGGAACAACACATTGGGGTACACAAGTGCTAAGTGATCAATTTCTGAGGGACTGGGGGTGCATAGGAATTTTCAGAATAGCTAAGCAAGTAACTGAACAGTGTGTCATATGTCAAGAAGTAAATAAGAATGTCATGAGGAAAATACCCAGAGGAAGGCAAGAACTAGCCTTAAGGCCCTTCCAAAACATCCAAGTGGACTTTACTGAGCTTCCCCAGGTACAACAGTGGAAGTTTTGGCAGTGAGAGTAGATCACGTGACTTATTGGGTAGAGGTGGTACCCAGTGTGAAAGCCAATGCCAATGTTGTGAATAAAACACTTCTAGAATCAATCATTACCCAATATGGGATGGCAAACAGGATTGATTCAGACCAGGGAACTCATTTCACATTGAAGATATTGTAGAAAGTTGTTTAGACCTTGGGAGTAAAATGGGAATTGCACACTCCATGGCGTCCACAGACTTCCAGTTGGGTTGAGAGGATGAATCACTCTTAAAAGAGCTGTAGTTAGGTAATGATTGAAACTCAAATGTCATGGGTAAAATGTCTCCCTTTGGCCTTATCAGGAATTAGAAGCCAACCCCAGTCAGATCGGGGGGTGTCACCCTATGAAATGATGAATTGGGTTACCCTTCCTGACCCCCCCAGAAGGTTGCTGCCTATGAGGAAGGGGAAGCCAATGCCAAGAAATAAGTTATGTCTATAGCACAAAGCTTAGAAGGGCTAAGACATAAAGGGGCAATTCCTCAAACTACCACCCTGGATTCCAGAATCCATAATATTAATCCCGAGGATGGGGTGATGATTAGGCCATGGAGAGATCAGCCTCTTACTCCCCAGTGGGAAGGTCCTTTTCAGGTACTGCTCACCACCAAATCGGGTGTGCAAACTGCAGAGTGGGGATGGACTCATGCCAACAGAGCCAAAGGCCCAGTGGAAGACCCCAAAGAGTGGATTATAACATCCAGGCTGCGTGAAACAAGATTGACTCTCAAGAAGAGACTGAAAGACAACCAGAAAGACACCAAGATGCCCAAAAAGTAGAGTCAAGCTTCCACCAACCAGCTCGAGAACTGTCTTCCTGTTTTAGTGGGTGAGAATTACCAGCATCTGTTGAGGAGAAGTACACAAGGGACTGTAAAAGGTAATGGGATAGCTTCTTAAAGACAATAAGACAAAGGAAGGAGAGCAAGACTGGGTTGGCCACTTTGTTTGCTACCAAGAAGGCTCCATAGCCCTGCTGCGGGTATCAACCCCGTAGGCATGGTAAGGTAGGGACAAAAGGCCATACCAGACCTCTATCATTCCTCAGTTGTCTTTTAATTCAACAGAGGCTGGAGGGCAGGACCGAGTTGGCCTCTGTACTCACTCCTAAGATACACTGACTATGGGTAGCAGCCACATAGGCACGGTAGATGGGAGTCAAAGCCATACTGGACCCCTGGGATGCCCTTTTGTCCATTCCAAATAAGTGTGTCTAAGGAAAACCTGAGATTTTTCTCCTGTTCCCACTGTCCTTGCCTACATCAACAGATGCTGGTATGACTCATTCAAGAGAGACAGAAAAATTTTTACTTAATTGTTTGCGCAAAATGACTTCTAGAAAAAGAAAAGGGGGCTTGTTATAGATGAGTAATCCTATGGCTGACTCTCACAATTAAGGGGTGAATATTAAATATATGTTAGGAGAAGTTTTGTATATGTATAGTTATCCTGCTGCTCCCCCTTGTATTGTTATCACGTGATACAATCAGTAGTCGGGGCATTTGGGAGGGTTGGCTTGTTATTATGGCAGCACCTGACTTCCAAAAAAGGTGTTAGACAGTGATCTCCACCACTGGACAGAGAAGAAGGAGTCAATTGAGAAGACTTTGTGAGGGGCTAGAGGTATAAAAGACAGAACATCCATTTTGTAGATGGGCACATGGTGACTGAATCCTTTCCTCCTGATGCTGTATTCTTTTCTTTATTCAGACTTCAGTTGTATTTTAATAGGATCTTAATAAAGCATTTAAATTTTTGAAAGTGAAAATAATTTCTCACATGGGCTTGGGTAATGTGAAGCAAGGTTGTCCACACTGGGTCAGTTTCAAGATAAAACTTCTCTGACCTGGCCAGACCTACTGAAGAGGTATCCTGGATCAATATCAATCACAGAATGCTGCAATCAGCTCTTCTCTAAAGGGAAAAGTAATAAAACACACTCTTTAAAATAGGAATACATATTTCTTAGAAGCTTATTGAAATATTTCTTCATAACTGCAAAAACAAAACTTCCTGTTGAACTGAACTAGACCACAGAGAAATCAAGGCAGAGCCAGGGGTTGTCAGGACTTGCTTGATCCTAATGAGCCCTGTGGTGCATTTGGAGTTGAGCCCTTGAACCCTGGGCCTGAGAGCAGATTGCACAAACCTTTCCAGGAGTCAAACTCACTGAAAAAACTCAAAGTGTCTTCAGGCATGAATGTGTCCCTCTGAGGTCCATTCCCAACACAGGCTCCTCATGGACTCCTTGGAGGAGAGAATTGGAGGCCAGGATGGCATGAAATCCTCTCAGAGACTCAGTGTAGAAAGGAAAATCCAAAGTACCTTAAAAACCTTGAGTATCTTAAAGTATTAATGAGCACTACTAAGTGTCAGTACAAAGCTCTCAAGGGACTCGTTAAAGCAGAAAACTTGGGCTATGATTGCACAAAGCTTTCACAGAGTCTGTATCAAAAGGGAAACACCAAGTAATTTAAAAAACCTGAAGTACCCTGAAGCATTATTGAGCCCACTGAGTGTTGTTACTGACAAAGCTTCTCCAGGGACTAATTACAGCAGATAATTGGAGGCCATGATTGCACAAACCTCTCAGAGACTCCAAGGCAAAAGCCAAACCCAAAGTCCTTTGAAAAACCTGCAGTCCCTGCAGGGAGCATGAAGGGCCATTCCTGAGCAAGGCTCCCCAGGGACTCCTTCCAGCAGATCCTTGAGGCCACTGGGATGTGGGCTAGCGGGGGATGCTGAGGGCAGGACAAGGGGCTGACAGTGCCCAGCCTGGCTGGGGCTGTGCCAGGAGGCCCTAGTGCCTCAGGACAAGGTGTCTCCTCACAGCCCTTGGTGGCACAGACCCTGCTGCTGTGCCCCAGGGCACCAAGACTTGGCTTCTCTTTGTCCCCACTTGTCATCACTGCCTCCAGTTCTCTGCTCTGCCTGGGGCCTGGGGACACTTTCTCAGTTGTGTCCCTCAGCGGGACCCATTAAAAGTCCAAGAAAGTTTGGAGTTGGATTCTGCCTTGGAGTTCTGGAGAGGTTTCTTCAGCTCCCTCTCAGGGACTGATGTTTAAGGACTGAGCACAAAGCCCCAGAGGCTCATTAAAGTCCTTGTGCTGCATCTGTGCTGCTGAGCTGGGCCGGGCTCCTGGCTCAGAGGCAGCTCCTGGTAACCAAGAAGAGTTTCAAAAGCACATTTCTCTTGATGAGCAGCATTTTTCCAGCCCAGCAGGGCTGGGGCACTGCCTGCAGCCACCCTGGGCACAGCAAAGAGGCGCAAAGAGCTTCAATCAGTCAGGGCTGGGAAGGTGCTGAGAAGTGCCTGGGGCAGAATCACTGCCAGCCCTTGGCACAGGAACCTCTGGCTGCAGGACAATGCAGCTGCAGCTCCTAGAGCCATTTCCTAAAGCTGGAACATCGCAATGCCTACAGACTCTGTGAGTACATTCTCTGCTTGTCTCTTGTGCAGAGCAGCCAGGGGTGCCCAGGCTGTCCTGCAGAGCAGGGTCCTGCAGCCCAGGGCGCTGTGCTGAGGCAGGGACTCTGCTGCCTGCCAGGAACAGCTCTCAGCCAGCCCTGGCAGCTTCTCCCAGCACTGGGGGACAAGATCTGGGTGGGAGGAGACAGCTGGTAGGGCTTGGAAGTGTTCTCATTGAGTGGGGAGGATGCTGCATTGTCCAGGACTGCTCCCAGCATGGCATTTAACTGCAGAAAATTTCCAAGTACATTATACAGGGAGCACAGAAAGGGCCTGCATAAAAGGGAAAATCCTGCTTTTTTAATCCACTGCTCTGGGTTGCCTGGATAGGAAATTGCACATAGATATTTATCTCTCTGTTCAGGTTGAGAAACAAACCTTTTTTTTTTTCTCCAGTCTTATGTATCCAGGCAGTTAGAGAAATTAGCACAGGGCAACTTAAAGGCAGCATCAGTGTCACTTTTCCGGCCTCCTCAGGAATGCTCTGAGTTGCCATCAGAGCCTGAAGAGCCAGAGCTGTCCCTGGGCAGTGCCAGAGCTGGGAGGGTCGGAAGGGCAGAGCTGATCCCCCAGGACTGGGCTTGGCTCTGGCAGCACTGGCAGGGCCCAGCCCTGGGCACAGGGAGGAGCTGCTGGCAGGGACAGCTTCAGGCAGCAGAGCCCTGGGCAGGCAGTGGGGGGAAAGTGTCCCCAGGCTGTGCTGGGACATTTAAAGTCCAAACCCAGCTATTCCATGATTATTTTTCTTACAGATCCCCATGCTAAGACAGCTCAAATGTCCAACAGCAGCTCCATCAGGCACTTCCTCCTGCTGGCATTGGCAGACACACGGCAGCTGCAGCTCCTGCACTTCTGCCTCTTGCTGGGCATCTCCCTGGCTGCCCTCCTGGGCAACGGCCTCATCATCAGCGCCGTAGCCTGCAGCCACCACCTGCACACGCCCATGTTCTTCCTCCTGCTCAACCTGGCCCTCAGCGACCTGGGCTCCATCTGCACCACTGTCCCCAAAGCCATGCACAATTCCCTCTGGGACACCAGCACCATCTCCTACACAGGATGTGCTACACAGCTCTTTTTCTTTAGTTTCTTTATTGTAGCAGAGCTTTCCCTCCTGACTATCATGTGCTACGACCGCTATGTGTCCATCTGCAAACCCCTGCACTACGGGACCCTCCTGGGCAGCAGAGCTTGTGCCCACATGGCAGCAGCTGCCTGGGCCAGTGCCTTTCTCAATGCCCTGCTGCACACAGCCAATACATTTTCCCTGCCCCTGTGCAATGGCAATGCCCTGGGCCAGTTCTTCTGTGAGGTGCCACAGATCCTCAAACTCTCCTGCTCTTACTCCAACCTCAAGGAACTTTGGTTCATTGCTGTCAGTGCCTGTTTATCATTTGGTTGTTTTGTATTCATTGTTTTCTCCTATGTGCAGATCTTCAGGGCTGTGCTGAGGATCCCCTCTGAGCAGGGACGGCACAAAGCCTTTTCCACCTGCCTCCCTCACCTGGCTGTCATCTCCCTGTTTGTCAGCACTGCCATAATTGCCTACCTGAAGCCCCCCTCCATGTCCTCCCCATCCCTGGATCTGGCGCTGTCAGTTCTGTACTCAGTAGTGCCCCCAGCCCTTAACCCCCTCATCTACAGCCTAAGGAACAAGGAGCTCAATGCTGCAGTGAGGAGACTGATGATTGAATGGTATCAGAAACACTAAATTGCTGGCCAATTTCTACAAATCACTTGTAATAAAAGTTATCTTTGATAATTCTTGTTGTTTTCATTTTGAAAGTTTTTATCTGTGTTTTAGTTTCTTAATCTTCTCCACAAAGAAAGGCCACTGTTTGTGCCATTTCTCATTTGGCTTCTCTCCACCTCCCCTGTGGCCACAGACTCTGTCAATGAGGGGCTGTGCCACACTTAACGAGGAACCCACTTGCCGCGGCACCTATACACAATCATGAACAGGTACGGGACATTCGGACCAGTGACATGAGCTTTTTATTTCAGCACATCAGTCTCAGCACATTGTTAGACAATGGAGAGAGGATGTTAACAGCTTGCTGATCCACAGGGAATGCCAAGGAGGTGTGGCATTACAGCATAGCATAAAACCATCTCAGCCTAGATTTCAGCCAATCACACATAGAGCAACACATATTGACAAGCATTCTATCCAATCATATAAAACACACTTAATGGTAGTTAAAACAAAGACTTGCTCAGAAGAGACAAAGAACAGAGCTCCATTCATACTAACCTTCTAAAGATATACAATAAATAACCTTGTTGCAATCCATAAGCCAGTTCTACAGAGGTCTATTGTTATTTGTCACCTATGCTCTACAGCTTAGAAAACATTTTTGCTGCATTTGCAATGCTGACAAAACTTCTGTCTGAGGCCTATTCTTTTTTAACCAATTCATTAAAACCTTCTAACTTTATGAATTTCAGCAGGGCTGCACTCTCGGTGACTTTAAATGAACTAAAGAATCTTCCAGCAAAGTTTTCTGCAGAGATGCCCTTTTGTTGCCTTCCCTAGTGCTGCAGCAGCAATGTCTGTGTGCAGAGCTGGAGGCAGATAAGGGCTGGCCCAGCAGCTGTGCCCAGCAGCAGCAGCACTTGGTGTTGCCAGTGCTGCTGCCATGGCCCTGCCCCACTGCCCTGGTGGCCCTGGTGTTGCTGTAGGACCTGAGTGCTCTCGGGGCCAGGCACAGTCCTGGGGGGGGCAGTGCCAGGGTTGCAGCAGGTACAGGCCATGGGCACTGCTGGGGCAGCGCTGACGCCTCAGCCCAGGCCCTGGGGGCTCCAGGCTCCTTGCCCAGGCTCTTTCAAGAACATGGCCAGGCCAAAGCTCAGCACAGAGAACCCCCGTGAGCAGCTCCAGGCTGGCCGTGGGCAGGCTGGGTACAAACAGCATTGCTGGGGCTCTGCAAGGGTCCTGGGACAGAAGGGAAGGAGCAGCAGAGCAGGGGCTGATCCATCCCCAGTGCGCTGGACAGCCCAGGGCAGCATCCCAGAACGTCCTCATGGAGCTGCCAACAACATCCCCCCTCTGCAGCCCTGGCCTCTCCCCCAGCTCACACAGGTGCCCCATCCTTGCAGGCACAGACATGGCAGCACTGGCTCAGCAGCCCCTGTTTGCATTGCACAGAGCAGGGGGAGCACCCCCATGCTGTTGGTGTGGGGATATGAACCTGAGGGAGCACGAATGCCATCAGCCCCTGGGGCCAGCAAGGGCTGGGGAACACCAGGGAAACCACCCAGGTTTGTGGTGGCCTCTGCAGTCAGCCAAAATGTTTGTTCCCATGAGCTGGGTTTCCTGTGCCACTACAGATGTTGTTGCTCAGAGCCAGGGCTGCCTGGCAGCCACCCCCAAACTGCCCTGAGCATTTCCTTGGCTTTACCTTTGATTTCTTTACTCCTCCTGCTTCATATTTCTTCCTCTTGCTCACTCCAGGGGGCCCAGAACTGGACACAGCACTCGAGATGCTGCCCAACCAGTGCCCAGCACAGGGGAAGAATCCCTGCCCTGCTCCTCCTGGCCACACCATTCCTGATCCAGGCCAGGAGCCATTGGCCTTCTTAGTCACCTGGGCACACTGCTGCCTCATGTCCAGCTTGCTGTCCATCAGTCCCTGTAGGTCCCTTTCTGCCTGGGTGCTGGGGCAGCCACTCTGTCCCCAGCCTGTAGCGCTGTGGCCAAAGTGCAGGACCTGGCACTTGGACTTGTTAAACCTCACCTTGTGTGATCTGGGCCCTTGATCCAGCCTATGCAGAGCCCTGTGCAGAGCCCTCCTACCCTCCAGGAGATCCACACTCACACTCAGCTTGGTGTGATCTGCAAATATGTCCTTGGTTCCATGGGGCCCCTCAGTGTCACAATGGCCTCTTGGTAGCATCAGGCCCTGCACTGTCACACTGGTGTCCTTGGATCCATGAGACCATGCAGAGCAACAATGGTCTCCTTGGTTCCATGGGGTCCAAAATGTCACACTGATCTCCTTGGTTCCATGGGGCCCCAAAATGTGATAATGTTCTACTTGGTTCCATCGGGCTTCACAGTGTCACAATGCTATCATTGGTGCTGCAGTTTAACAGGGGCCCCTTGGTTCCATGGGGCCCCAGAGTGTCACAATGGGCCCATGGTCACATGAGGTTCCACACTGTCACAATGGTCTCTGTGGTTTCACAAGTCCCCTCAGTGTCACAATGGACTCCTTGTTTCCATGAGGCCACACAGTGTCACAATGTTCTTCCAGATCCCTTGAGGCCCCATCCTGTCACAGTGGCCCTTTGGTTACACAGGATCCTGCAGTGTAACAATGTCTCCTTGGTTTCATGGCACCCTGCAGTGTCAGAATGGCCCCTTGGTTCCACTGGGCCCTGGAGTCTCCCAATGGTCTACTTGGTTTTGCAGTGTCAAAATGGTGAAGCCCCTTTGTTAATGGAGGCCCTGCTGTGTCACAATGGCCTCTGTGGTTCCACGAGGACCCAGAGTGTCACAGTGCACTCCGTGGGTCCATTTGGCCCAGAGCACAACAATGGACCCCTGGTTCTGTGGGGTTGCACAGTGTCAACATGGTCCTCTTAGTTCCATGAGGCCCTGCAGTGTCACAATGGCCCCAGAATGTCCCATTCATCACAGAATGACAGAATCAAATAGGCTGGAAAAGACCTTTGAGATGATCAAGTCCAACCAATGCCCTAATACTGCCTTGTCACCCAGACCATGCCACTAAGTGTCACTGGAGAGGGACAGTGACTCTGCCACCTCCCCCCCAGCCAGCCCATTTCAATGCCCATTCACCCTTTCTGTGAAGAACTTCTTCCTATTGCCCAGCCTAAACCTCCCCTGGTGCAGCTTAAGGCTGTGTCTTCTTGTCCTGCCCTCCAGCAGATCCACACTCACACCCAGCTTGGTGCCATCTGCAATTTGTGAATGGTGGACTCGATCCCCTCACCCAGATCATCAGTGAAGATAGTAAACAGGACTGGGCCCAGCACAGATCCCTGGGGGACACCACCAGTGCCTGGACACCAGCTGGGTGCAGCACCATCCCCACCACTCTCTGGGCCCAGCCTCCAGGCAGCTCTTAAATCTCCCAGTGAGGAGGGAACCTGCCCAAGCCGTGGGCTGCAGCTTTTCCAGGGAATGCTGTCAGAGACAGTGTCAAAGGATTTGCTGAAGTCCAGGCACACAACATCCACAGCCTTTCCTGCATCCACAGGCAGGTCACCTGGTCATAGAAGGAGACCAGGTTGGTCAGACAGGACCTGCCACCCCTAAATCCACGCTGGCTGGCTCTGATCCCTGGGCCATCCTTTGGGTGCCCTGTGATGGCACTCAAGGTGATCTGTTCCATAACCTTGCCAGGCATCCAGGTCAGGCTGACAGGCCTGGAGTTCCCCAGATCCTCCTTCCAGCCCTTCTTGGGGATGGGCTCACACTGGCATCTCCAGTCCTCTGGGACCTCCCCACTGAGCCAGGACTGATGGTAAATGATGGAGAGCAGCTTGGGGAGCTCACTCACCAGCTCCCTCATCCCCCTGGAATGGATTCCATCTGATCCCACACACCTGTGAGCATCTGAGTGGCTCAGCAGGTCATCAACTGCTTCCTCCTGGGTTACAGGGGCTTTTCTGCTCCCTGTGCCCATTTACCAGCTCAGGAGAACACTTGTCCTGAGGACAACCTGTCCTAATATTGAAAATTGAGACAAACAAGGTGTTAAGTAGCTCAGCCTTGTCTTTATCTCTAGTTATTGTATTTCCTACTGCATCCAATAAAGAGGAGAGGTTCTGTTTGTCCGGTGTTTTGCTATAATTTTATTTATAGAAACATTTCCTATTCTTTTTCACAGAAGTGGCCAGGTTAAGCTCTAGTTTAGCTTTCACCTCTTTCCTTTTCTTTTTGCATAACTTAACAACATTCTTAAATACTTTCTAAATTCCCTGTTCCACTTTCCAAAAGTATGCACCCTCTTTTTACCCCTGAGTTCCCACAAATGCTCCATGGGTAGCCAGGACCGTCATTTTCCTCACTAGATAATATTTTGCCACACTGGCAGAGGCTGCTCCATCCCCTTAAGATTACTTTCTTGAAGTGTGTTCATCCTCCCTGGACCCCTTTGTTTTAAAGGGCTTTTTCCCTTTAAAGATTCAGTACCTGATTTGGTACTCCTCAAATCAGCATCCTAAATAAGCCAAAGTCTGCCCTTCCTAATTCCAGTGTAGAAGTTTTGTTGCTGCCCCTCCTTCTTTCACAGAATATTGAAAACTTGATTATTTCATGGTCACTGTGCCCCAGGCAGCCTCCGAGCCCCACATCTGCCACCAGCCCTTCTCTGTGAACAGCAGCAGACAGAGCTTTCCTTGGCAGTGGGAATGTTACCAAAAATTCTGTAAAACAGAAAAGTCCTTAACCCTAGTGTAGAATTTAGAAACACCATTCTTTATTCAGTGGGATGCACGGGGAATAGCTCCTCTCAAAGCTGTGCATGCTGAGTACAGGAAAGTTTCTGTTTATATTCTGTATTTTGCACACAAATTCATTGATTGCCTTGGACTAAACATACATATTATCATCATTTCCCCGAAATCATTAACATATTTCTCCTCCCCTTTACCCATGCATTCTTCTCTCCTGGGGGTCTCTCTGGTGGTCCCTGGTGGTCACGGACCCCAATGTTCCAGTGGGCCTGGCTGAGCTGCCAGGACACTGAGGCTGGTGAACTTCCAGTTTCCTTCTCACACAATGGGCATTGTGTGGTTCCCATACGCTTGAGGCTTTGGAGAACAAGCTCCAGGTGTCAGCTCAGCTGGTGGAGAAAATTTATCATCTGGTAACATGAGGTCACAGAGTGGTCTATGACATCACAAAGTGGGGGATGTAAGGTCATGGAGGAGCTGTGACATCATAGACCAACTCTGTGACATCACAGGGCAGCAGTCTGACATCACAGAGCAGACTATGACATCACAGAGTTGTCTGTGACATCAGAGACCAGCTGTGTGACATTAGAGACTGGGCTGTGACCTCACAAAGCAGGCTGTGACATCCCAGAGAGGCTGTATGACATCCCAGCAGGGCTGTGTCAGGTCACTGGGTTGGTCACTCCACCCCAGATCCCCCTCACAGTTTCTCCCAACAAGTCCAATGCTGTTCATGCCCAGCAGGGTCCCTGTCCCCCGGGATCCCCCCGGCCCACCTGGAGCCACAGCCTCCACCAACGGATGTTCCACAGGATCCACCCCAGAGCCTGACATGGGGACAAGGGACCAGGGCTGTGTGACCAGGACATCAAGGATGTGGATTATCCAGGTCACTGTGGCCTGGGTTGGGGTTCCCAGGGCAGGGAAGATGTCTGGCAGCTGGAGCAGGGTCTGGGAGAGGCCTCCAAGGTGGGGCTGGAGCCCATGGGCTGTGAGCAGAGGCTGAGGGAGCTGGGCTGGTCCAGCCTGGAGCAGGGAAGGCTGAGGGGCTCCTCATGCCAGTCTGGCAGTGCCAGCAAGGAGGGGATGGAGAACACAGAGCCAGGCTCTTCACAGGGAGGCCTGGTGGGAGACAAAAGCCAATGGGTGGAAGGGGAAAGAGGGGAGATCAGCCAGGAAAGGAGGAGATGAAATGAGTCAGGCTGGTTTCAGCATTTCCTCAACACCAAAAGCAGCCTGACCTCCCTTCTCCATTCACCACTGACAGCTCTGAAAACCAGGAATTGTTTGAGCTGTTTTGCCCCCACTTCAGGATGAACATCCTGATAGAAGAACTTAATTGTATTTATATCTATCACAGAACCACATTTGTCTGAAATTAATTTTAGTATGTGTTATGGTTTAGGCCTGGCAAAGCCAAGGCCCCCATAAATATACCTTTTACCTGATATCTGCTGTGAGATGTGGCCAGGAAATAAGCAAAGCAGGCTCCAACTTAAACATAAAGAGAAGTTTATTAACTAAACTACACACACAATTACTAAACTACACACACACAGGGAAAAAAAACAAGGAGAATGAAAACTACACAGAAACACTTCCTTATCCTCCTCCCACCAAATTCCCAAACACATTTACATTTCCCAAAAATTATCCACACTCGGTCTGGCACCACCCTTTGGGAAAAAATCAAATCTTCAGCTCATAAGGGATAGACGGAGTCCTTCCTTGTGCCACGGACTTCTTGTCACAATCAGCAATCCGCCCGGTATCTTGCTATCTCGTGACATCTCCTTTCCATGCCGAGGTGCTCTCACCACCTGGCATGGGATGGGGCAGGGGCCTGCCTTCAGGGCCTTTTAAGAATGCCTCGTCTCGTTCCAAGCAGAGCACAGTCACATCCCTGGGACCTCTGTCCCCCCCATGTCTTCTATACCCCCTGGGGCCGAGGGGTCTCAAAACCAAACTCTCTTGACGCCGAGCCTCCGCTTCCCCCTGCAATACAGCCTCTGCATCACCAGGAAACAGTCCATGGAAATACAACAAAAAAGAGTCCAGCAAAAACTGCCACTCCATCTTCCTCCATTCCTTCAACATCTCTCTTCTCCCTTTGCCAGACCCTCCTTACTGGCCTGATTTTCTTCCTTCATCTTCCACTCCTATCCCTTTCCCAGGAAAGGCAATGTTCTGCGAAGCCTTCATTCCCCAAAGGGTTAAAAGCTCTCCCAGGCGGCCGGACTGCCCGCTGCCCCCCCCTTTCTCCGCCCAGCCATGCTGCCTGCCGGCACATGATATCAAGTTTCAAGATATACAGTTCGAGCACGGGCTGCATTCTCTGGGGGGGGAATAAACAGGTCGCTCAAGGGTCTGCCACCCTTCCTCCGAACCCGGGCCTACCGTAGATGGGCCACGTGGCTTTCCCCTCCCCCAGCCCAGCCAGCAACTGGGCCGGGGGAGAGACTTCTTCATGCCGGAAATCCCAAGAGCACTCCGAAGGCCAAGAGCCCTGCTTTTAACCCCTTGGGTTCGTAGTCTCAAGAGGCGGATCCAAATGTCCCACTGGTCAAACTAAGTGCCCATCTTAAATTCCAATTACCCATTGGTAACCACAGCAAAACAACATATCCCAGATGTCCCATTTCCGGTCAAACCACGACAGTATGGAAATCACTTATGGTTGGTGGACTCATGAGATCCTGCTTGGATGTTGCACATGTCTCAGAGAACAGCGTGGTTGTTATTAAATTGTGTCTTGTTCCACTATGGTCTGTTTGCCATGAAGAGAAAATTTGTGTGCCTCTGAGTCTCACCAGTTCCTGCCCCACAAAGGGCACAAACCTGATGATTTGTGGTTCCCACTCCAGGCCTGCACTTGGACCTACCTCCACAGCCAGAGCAGAGCTCCCTTGTCCCAGAAAGTCCCTGGCAATGCAGGGATGAAGGAAACAGGACAGGCTGTGGGGATCAGAGGCAGGGTAGAGCCAGGGAGTAGAATGACTTTTGCATTTGATAGAGCTGTGCCTTCCCTTGGCTTTGCTGGCTGGCAATAAATGGACATCCCTCTGTGTCTTAGGCAGCTCCTTCTCCAAGGAAAGCAGGTGGGAGCTGGAGCCAAGGAGCTGAAAGCTGCAGGTGCAGCCTGGGCTGGAGGGCGCTCAGATTTGCACAAGGCTGCTCTGAGTGCCAGGGCTTGGATGGAGGAAATGGTGGGGTGGGGGTAAGGACAGAGTCTGATTGATGGTCTGATATAAAGGGTCTTGATTTTCATACCTGTTCAAACTGCATGAGGAGGTACTGGGATTCAGTGTCAATTGAAGATTGCACATATCAATTTATTAACAGGGAAACAAAACTAAGAAAGACCTAAAAAATCTCTTCTTGCTGTCTTTATAAATATCATGTATTCACTTTGAATATACTACTGAGATCTACTTAACCACAAAAGATTTGGAAATTAAATCAAATTATTCCCAGAGGCTTGGCTTGTTCAGGTGTTCTGAATGTTAATGAGCCCTGGGACACTGAATTCCTGCACTGAAGAGCTGAAGGCTGAACAAGCCTCTGGAGCAGGAAAATTCAGCAGCACCCTCCAAGGTGCTGAGGATGTCAGCAGCCCCCACTGAGGCCATCCCTGCCCAGAGACCATGGGGGAATGGGCAGACAAGGAGAGCGTCCCTGAGGCTGGGGCAGCACAACTCAGAGGCACCAGCGGCCCCAGCTGGGAAATGGAGTGTGGAATGTGGCTGGGAAAGCCCTGCCTGGGCTGTGCCCAGCAGGACAGACAAGCCCTGACTCCCATCCCCCAAACAACTCTCTCAAGGAGACTTTTAAAATGAATTACATTTGGTTTTGTACCCTGAGTTGGACTCTCTGGAGAAATACCAGTACAAGAGATTCTTAGGAGCTCAAAACAATAAAACAGCCTTTACTGGCAAACTGGAAAATCAAGGAAATTTTTGCAAAAGGTTTAATATGACATACTATCATCAGAAAACACTTCTCAAAGCATTACCTTGGCCCATTCAATTCCTCAAATTGTAAGCCTGTTCTATTTTAAGGTAATTAAAATGTTCAAGAGAAGGAAATTAGAAGAAGACACAGAAAGAAAGAAAGGCAAAAAAGATACTGAGAGGCACAAACACAGCTACCAATTCCTGTTTTCCAGCACTATTCAGATGGAAATTCCAAGAGCAGGTAGGGTCAAGATATGTGCTTGCCATGTGATCAGCCTTAAATACCCCTTGGTCTCCCTGGGCCCTTCCCCCAGGTGGGACTTGGGCTCATTTGGTCCCTCAGGAGCTGGGCTGGGGACTGCAGAGGTGGCTGTGGAGCATTGCCTGTGCTGTGCCAGGGACTGGCAGACGCTGCTGGGCTGGGATAGAGGTTCTGGGGGGATTGGTGTACCAGGACAGGGCAGGGCTGGGGTTCCAGGGCAGGGCAAGGGTGGACCTGCCCCTTCCTCCCCCTCACACAAAATGTTTTCAGCCAACAATCTTCTCCAGTCTTTCACAACAGACAATATTGGAGGTCGAAATCCCAATTCTGGCCATGGGCACGTGGATGAGAAGGGCAGTTCTATTCCATAGCACAGAGCCCCAGTGTTTAGAAGGCACGTGAGAGCCTCACTAGGCCTAAGACAGCCAGACATGTCAGTAATGGCAGATTTTGTCTGGAAGCATTCTTCGGACGGAATTTTGGAGGTGGAAGCCCAACCTTGGCCATGAGTGCCTGGAGAAGCAGGACCGTTCTTTCCCATAGGAAGGAAAACTTGCAGACTTCCCCAGTGTTTCGAGGACTGATGAGAGGTGAACCTTGTGAAACCATTGCCAGCCAGACTTGTCCTGGCCATATTCCTATGGGAACAATCTCTGGATATAAGTGAAATCCTAATTCTGGCCATGGGTGCCTGGAGGAGGAGAGTTCTCTTCCATGGCAAGAAAAGCGTGTAATTCCAGTGTTTCAGCAGCAGATGAGAAGAGACCCTCAATATGCCAAGGTCAGCTGGGCCAGTCAGGTGGCCCCTGGGAGGCCACCTGACTGGCCCAGCTGACCTTGGCATATTGAGCCAGACATGCTCTGTGTTCCCTTGGTATTGTGGGGCCCCATAGAGCCACAATAGTACCTTGGATTCATGAGGCCCCACAGTGCCAAAATGATGACTTGTTTTCATAGGGTCCCACAGTGTCACAATGGTCCCTTGATTACAATAAGTCCTGTAGTGTCACAACGGACCCTTGGTTCAACGCGGTCCCACAGTGTCACAATGATCCCTAGGTTCTTGAAGGCTCTGCAGTGTCACAATGGTCCAAATGATTCCATGAGGCCTTGCAGTGTCACAATGGTCTCCGTGGTTCCCCAGGCCCCGTAATGTCACAAGACTCCCTGTTCCATAAGCCCTGCAATGTCACAATGGATCTTTGGACCCTGGGGGTTTGCTGTGTCACAATGGTCTCCTCTGGCTCCACAGTGTCACAATGGACCATTCATGACAGGAGACCCCTATATGTCATCCTGAAACTTTGGTTTCATGCAGCCCAGCAGTGTCACAAAGGCCGCTTGGTTTCACGAGGCCCCACAGTATCACAATGGTCCTCTTGGTTCTGTAGGGACCGCCAGGATCACAATGGTCTCACTGGTTCCATGAGGCCTCACAGTGTCACAATGCTTTCCTTATTCCATGGGGCCTCATAGTATCACAACGGTCTCCATGATTCAATGGTGCCCTTCAGTGTCACAATGGCCCCTTGGTTCCATGAGACTTTGAAGTCTCTTAATGGTGTCTCCACAACTTCATGAGACCTCACAATGTCACAAGGGACCTTTGGCTCCATGGGGTCTTGCAGTGTCACAATGGCCCCTTGGTTCCATGACACCCCAAAGTGTCACAATGGTCTCCACAATTCCATAAGGCCTCTTGTTGAGGAGGATGGAACAGGAAAGCCTTATAAATATGATTGCCTGGCAAAAGATTTTGAGAATATAGAAACTATAAGCGAGATTGAAATGAAAGCAAGTTTTGAGATCCCTTTGATACTGAACAACTGGAAAACAATGGTGTGGCCAGCTGAAGGTAATCCCCTCTTGATGAAACAATACCCTCTGCAAGCAGGCAGGTCCAAGGGTCAGAGCAGACCCTGCAGCTTGGCAGATAGGGCCCAAAGAGTAAATTTGGGTTTAAAATGTAACACAGTATGGTAATGTAGTGATTCTTATAGGTTGTATGGAAATGTTATAGGATATGCATGCTGTAGTACATTGGTTAATGAGAATCTGAATATTCAACACTGAAGATGATTTATTGTATTGCAACAGGAACTTCGCTTTCTTCCACTTCTCTTTCCTCCCTCTTTCCTCTCTCTTCCACTTCTCTTTTTCCTCGCTCTTCCTCTTCCTCTTCTCTTTTTTTTTTGTGCTCACCTCTGCACTTCTTCACCCTCTCCTTTCTACATGCTCTCCACTCTTAAACCTTTGTCTTTTAACTCCCTTACACTTTGAGCCTCTCTTCTCTCGGCCCTGCTACGAGCTGCGGCTCGCAGCTCGCAACAGGGCCATGCACCCACGCCCTTTGTAATAAACTGATAGTTTCACGACTTGGCTGCAGAGATCTCTCGTCTCTGTCCGTCCCGACCGTGCGTGACCCCCATCAGTCCTACAGACACTCCCACAGATGCACCTACAGCCTCTCAGTGTCACAATGATCCCTACATTCCATGGAGCCACACAGCATCAGTACGGTCCCCTTGGTTCCATGAGGCCCAGCAATGTCACAGTGCTCTCCATGATTCCATGAGGCCCCACAGTGCCACCATGGTCCCTTGGTCTCACAGGGCCCCACAGTTTCACAATGGTTCCTTGGTCTCAAAGGGCCCCACAGTGTCACAATGGTCCCTTGGTCTCTCAGGACCCCACAGTGTCACAATGGTCCCTTGGTTCCATGGGCCCTGCGCTGCTGCATTCCCCCCTCCCCTTCTCAGGCCGCCCTGCCAGCTGAGAAATGCTCCTTGGGCCTGGGCCTTGGCCAAGAGCCCCTGGGCTCAGCTCCTCTGCAGCTCATCACAAACACTGACTGCTCCAGGCACTGCTGCTGCCCAACCAGCTCCTGGTTCCTTTAGGAGCAGCCCTGGGAACTGTTTTTGTTCCCTCCGTGGCACAGTATATCTGTTCTCACATTGCCAAAGAAAGCTATTTGATGCCAAGTGCGGCCAGGATGAACCATTGCTGGGACTGAAGCCCCTCTCTTGGGGCCCTGCACACAGCACTCCAAAAGGAGCCCTTGGAGCTCTCCTGGGCCAGCGACTCCCTCTGAGTGGGGCCTCTCCCAGCTGGGAACTCTCCCGTTTGCTGCACTCAGGGATCCTGAACAACGACAGAGCCTGGGCCGATCCCCCCACTCCTCCAGGCTCAACCCTTCACCCTCTGGGGAGATGCCAAAGGATCCACAGTGAGCATTTCCTGCCCTCAGGGGAATTTCCCACAGGTGCCTTGCACTGACTCTTGGTGTCTGTGTGCACACAGGAGTACCTGTGTGTGGGAATCCACAAAATCAGAGGTTTCTGGGAAAGCTGCAAAAGGCAGGCCATTGAGACAGCAGAACTGTGGTTAGAGGTAAGCAGCAGCCATGAGATAGGTCAGCAGAAAAATTATTTAAACTGTAGCAAAGCAAGGACAAATAGAACAATGGTCTGTGTATTAACGCTTGTCTAAATAACTCTCTAAGCTAAAGAAAGGTTTATCTAGCAAGATATTAGGAAGGTTGAAGCTTAATAATGGAGCTCTGTGCATTGTGTTTTAAGGCTTCCAAGTAGGCATTGTATTTGAAATAGGCAAGCATTGTTTTAACCCAAAGTACGTGTACTTATGGTGATATGATAGAACTACTGTCAATGTGCTTTTGCTTTGTGTGATTGGTCAAGAAATTTATAAAGTAAGTTGTAACATCAAGTTCTTTGTCTGCTGCCTGGGATGTGAGCTGGTGGCATCTTCCCATTGTCATAAGCATGTAATGAGACTGTTGCTGAAAAAAATAAAACAGCTCAAGGCATGTTCCACAGCAGCCTCGTTCCGTTTGTGATCTGTAAATAGCCCCCTGCTGGCATCACCTGTGCCAGGTGAGGGGCTTGATTGCCTTGGATAGCTGAGTCAGTCAGATATCCAGATATCAGTAAGTAATTTAAATCACGAGGTCTAAACGAAGTTAAATGCTGCTAAGAATTGTTCTTTTTCTAAATTTTTAAGTTAAATATGACTTATTAGCTAAGTAAAATATTGTTAAGCGTTACTCTGTTAAATTGCTAAGTCATAGGTTTTAAGTGAGGTTAAGTACTGTTAAGTGGTGTTCTTTTGCTAAATTGTGAAGTTGAAGGTATCAGTTAGGGTTAAGGTATAAGTTAAGTCCTGTTAAGTTTGAGCTCTGCTAAGCTTTTGGGCCATATTCCTTTTATCCTTGCCTTCACTGTCCTTGTATATCACACAGAAACACGGGGACAGTTCTCAACCCATTTCTGGTTTGATTGCCTAGATTTTGTTTGGTTTTGTTGTTGCTTTGTTTCCTTGGAGTGTCTGAAGTGTCCAGTCAGGAGCAGAGTGACTCTTGCCAAGGAACTTTGTGCTGCTGTCCCTTAATATTAAATCTGGTTTTTCCTGATCCCTTGCTGGGGATTTTTTCAGCGCTCTCAAGGCCTCGTTCGTAACAGGGTGAAGGAGCCCTGGCCCAGGCTCTGGCCCTGGGGGACACAGGGACCCTGCCGGGAGGTCCCTGTCCCCCTGTCCCACCCCCAGGGCCCTGGCCCCCCATCCCTGTGTCAGGCTCTGGGGTCGATCTCGTGGAACATCCTCTGGGGGAGGCTGCGGGGCCGGGGGCGGGGGGACCCCAGGGGGAGAGGGGACCCCGCTGTGCACGAGCAGGGTTGGACTGCTCTGGGGGGAACTGTGAGGGGGGCCGGGGCAGAGTGGCCTTCCCAGTGACCTCACACAGCCCCTGTGATGTCACACAGCCCCTGTGATGTCCCACAGATCCCGGTTGTGTCACAATGCCCCTGGGATGTCACACAGCCCCTGTGATGTCACACTGCCTCCTGTGATGTCACAGAGCCTACTCTGAGGTGTCATCCTGTGATGTCATGCAGCTGCTGTGTCATGTTGCAGAAGATTTTGTAATGTCACAAAGTCACACTGTGACATCACAGTCTGTTCTGTGACATCACAGCCTGCTCTGTGATGTTGCTCAGTCACTGAGTGATGTCACAACCCATGCTCTGATGTCACAGAGCCCCTCTCTCTGATGGCAGTGTTTGCTCTATGGTGTCACACCCTACTCTATGACACCACAGTCAGCTCTGTGATGTAACAATCCCTTCAGTGATGACACAAAACCCTCTCTGTGATGTCATACTTCCACTCTGTAATGTCACAGCGCACACTTTCACATCACACCCTGCTCTATGCTGTCATACAGCCATGCCATGGTGTCACAGCCTGCTCTGTGATGTCACAGAATCCCCTTCAATGATGCTGTAGCTGCTCAGTGACCTCACACAACAAACTCTGTGATGTCATAGCCCAATCTGTGACCTCACACAGCCCACTCTGTGCTGTCACACAGCCCCTTGCTGACATCCCAGCTGCTCTGTGCCTCTGTGACACAGCCCCAGAGGTGCTGCTGTGACACAACCCCCTCGGGGCCATCCCACAGCCCCTGCCAGTGCTGAGCCCCTGTGAGCTCTGTCTGTGCCCTGCTGGTGTCCCTGAGGGGCCCTGGCAGTGCCCCAGCCCTGCTGGGCTGTGCACAGGAGCTGCTCCTGGCCAGAGCTGTCTCTCTGCAGCGCTGCCCTTGCCAGGAGCTGCCTCTGGGCCAGGAGCCCGGCCCAGCTCAGCAGCACAGACACAGCACAGGGACTGTAATGAGCCTCTGGGGCTTTGGTGCTCTTTGCATCACACTCATCAGTGCCTCAGAGTGTGCTAAAGAACTTCTCAAGAGCTCAAAATCAGATTCCAAGTCCAAAATTTCTGTAACTTTTAATGGGTCTCACTGAGGGACACAATTCAGAAAGTTTCCCCAGGCCCCAGGCAGAGCAGAGAACTGGTGGCAGCGATGACAGGTGGGGACAAAGAGAAGCCAAGTCTTGGTGCCATGGGGCACAGCAGCAGGGTCTGTGCCACCAAGAGCTGGGAGGAGACACCTTGTCCTGAGGCACTGGGGCCTCCTGGCACAGCCCCAGCCAGGCTGGGCACTGTCAGCCTCTTGTCCTGCCCTCAGCATCCACCCCTAGTCCACATCCCAGTGGCCTCAAGGATCTGCTGGAAGGAGTCCCTGGGGAGCCTTGCTCAGCAATGGCCCTGGGGGCTCCTTAATGCTCCCTGCAGGGACTGTAGGTTTTTCAAAATACTTTAGGTTTGGCTTTTGCCTTGGAGTCTCTGAGAGGTTTGTGCAATCATGGCCTCCAATTATCTGCTGTACTTAGTCCCTTGAGATTCTTTGTCACTAGCAACATTCAGTGGGACTCATTAATGCTTCAAGTTACTTCAGTTATTTTATGGTACTTGGTGTTTCCCTTTTGATACAGACTCTGTGAGAGGTTTGTGCATTCATGGCCCCAATTATCTGCTTTAACGAGTCCCTGGAGAGCTTTGTACTGACACTCAGTGGGGCTTATTAATGCTTTGAGGTACTCAAGGTTTTTAAGGTACTTTGGATTTTCCTTTCTACATTGAATCTCTGAGAAGTTTTTTTTCTGCAATCCTGGCTTCCAATTCTCTCTTCCAGGAGTCCACGAGAAGCCTGTGCTGGGATTGACCTCAGTGGGACCCATTCATGCTTTGAGACACTTTGAGGTTTTCTTCTGACTTTGACTCCTGGAATGGTTTGTGCAATCTCTTCTCAGGCCCTGAGGTTCAAGGGTTCAGCTCCAAATGCACCACAGGGCTCATTAGGATCAAGCAAGTACTGACAAACCATGGCTCTGCCTTGATTTCCCTCTGGTCTTGTCCTATTCATCAGGAAGTTTTCCTTTTACAGTTATGGAGAAATATTTCAATGAGCTTCTAAGAAATATGTAATCCTTTTTTAAAGACTGTATTTTATTACTCTTCTCTTTTGAGAAGTGGTGATTGCAGCATTCTGTGTATGATATTGATGTAGGGCCACTCCTAAGGAGGTCTGGCCAGGTCAGACAAGTTGTACCTTTCAGCTGACCCAGTGTGGACAACCTTTCCTCACATTCCCTAACCCCATGTGAGAAATCATTTTCACTTTCAAAAATTTAAATGGTTTATTAAGTCCTTATCAAAATACAACCGAAGGGTCTTGATTTTCGTATCTTTGATGTGAAATGAGTTCCCCGGTCTGAATCATTCCTATTTACCATCCCATATTGGGGAATAATTGATTCCAGAAATGTTTTACTCACAGCATTGGCACTGGCTTTCACACTGGGTACCACCCAATGAGTCACATAATCTACTATCACTGGCAAACACTTCCACCGTTGTACCTGGGGAAGCTCAGTAAAGTCTACTTAGATGTTTTGAAAGGGCCTTAAGGCTAGTTCTCGCCCTCCTCTGGGTGTTTTCCTCATGATTTTCTTATTCACTTGTTGACATATCACACACTGTTCAGTTACTTGCTTAGCTATTCTGAAAATTCCTATGCAGCCCCAATCCCTTAGAAATTGATCACTTAGCACTTGTGTACCCCAATGTGTTGTTCCATGTATGCCTTCTAGTATTTTCTTGGCAAGGGGCTTATTCAATATTTGCCTCCCATCTGCTCATCTCCACTTCCCTTTGTTATCTTTCTTGGCTCCTCTTTTAAGGAGTTCTTCCTCTTCCGTCCCACTGAATACAGGGATTTTTTGCATTTCTCTCATGGGTGCTAATACTGTTATTAGCTTTTCTGTCTCTGATTCAGTTGCATTTTAAGCTTCTAAATCAGCTAAATTGTTCCCTCATGCCTCCTGAGTCAGCCCCTTTTTATGTCCTTTAACATTTACCACTGCGACTTCCTCTGGTAATTGTAAGGTTCATAACACTTAAATCAGTCCCTTTCCCTTGGAATTGAATAGCCCCCTCTCTTCCCAAAATTTTCCGAAGATATGCACTATGCCAAAAGTGTATTTTCAGTCTGTATCTATTGTTCCCCTTTTCTGTGCTAATATTTCCAGAGCTCGTTTTAGGACATACAGCTCCCACGCTTGGGCTGACCAGTTGGAAGGCAACTTTCTCTTTTCTATGGCTATCAACCCTTCATGTACTATAGCATACCCTGATACCCTGTGCCCCTTTATTACCCATGCAGGTCCATCGATGTACAATCACCTCCCTCCTTGGAATGGTTGATCTCTTAGGTCCTCTCTTGCTTTCGTTTGATAGTTTATAACCTCTAGGCAATTATGTATTAGTTCGCCACTTGGTTCTCCATACAAAAACTGGGCAGGGTTGAGTTGGTTACTCACGATCAGTTCTAAATGACTATTTATTAAGATGGCTTCGTCATTTAGCACTTAGGAATCAATGAGTAATTTCTCAGCCTTTTGGCTTAGGATACTTCTAACTGAGTGAGGGGTGTATACTTTGAGTTTTTTCAGAATGGGTAAAGTTTTGCTTTCTGCTATGAGTAGGGCAGTCACTGCCACAGCCTGAATGCAGGTTGGCCACCCCCAGCTGACGGGGTCTAGCACTTTTGCTATATAGGCCACTGGTTTCCTGGATCCTCCCCAGTCCTGGGCTAATACTCCATGTGGTACTCCTTTTCTATATCTACAAACAGATAGAAGGGTTTGTCAAAGGCAGGAAGACTCAGTACTGGTGCACTGACTAACTATTGCTTTAAAAGCTTCAAACTTTTGTTTGTTGTCTTTTCCCCACCTAATCTCTTCTTCAACTAACTTTTCATGCAAAAACTTGATGGCCTGTGTGTATCCTTCAATCCACAGCCTACAATATCCCAACAGGCCTAAAAACCTTCTGACTTCCCTCTTAGTTTTTGGCCGTGGGAGTGAGACTATCCCTGTAATTCTTTCAGGGTTCAGCTGCCAGCTCCCTTGTCACATGTCCTAGGAATTTTACTTCCCGCTGTACAAATTGGAATTTCCCTTTTGATACCCAAAATCCTTGGTCCCCCAGAAAATTTAACAACACTATGGTGGATTCTCAAACTTCTTTTTCTTCCTGCCCTGAGAAAAGCAAATAATTTACATATCGGACGAGCTTAATCTCAGGTTTGATGGAGAAAAGTTGTAGTACTTCTCCTGGCACTTGACCAAAGAGGTTTGGGGGTTCAGAAAACCCTTGGGGTAACCTAGTCCAGCAAAGCTGTTGCTTCCTCTCAGAATCGGGGTCCTCCCATTTAAAAGCAAATATAACCCACTTCCCTCTCCCAGTGGGTATGCCCAAAAAGCATCTTTTAGGTCTATCACGCTAAGCCACTGGGATGTTACTTAGTGGTGTTTAGGGATTAGGCACTACTGGGTACTAAATCACAGCTCTTTTGTTCACTTCTCTCAAATCTTGGACATGCCTGTAAATCCCATCTGACTTCTTTACTGGCAATATGGGTGCATTATGGGGGGACATTAATGGTTCTAAGGTCCTGTCCTCAAGTAGGTCCTTGATCACTGGCCTTAGTCCTCATCTCCCCTCCAGGGAGAGCGGATGTATCGTACCCAAACTGGATGGTTTTCATTAACTATTTTTATTACTATAGCTTTCATGTTCAATTTACCTCAGTTTTTTGGTTTTGCCCAAATAATCTCTTGAATTTTCTCCTCATTTTTTCCCCTTAATTGGAGAAGCCTAACTACCATTTTCCCTTTCTCTGGGAGCACTCAAGAGAATGTCAAACTGCACCTGTAAATCCTGTCCTAATAAATTTCACCCTGCTTCTGCAACTAATAGAACATCCCCAATTCCTATTTTTTTTTTCCTCCAAACTTTGTTTGCTTTATAACTGAGGCTTTGAAACTTTCCCCTTGTTAATGTCTGAAAAGACAGGTGTCAGCTAATGAAGGCAGGAGCCACCACTGAAATGGAAAATGTAAACCCCCCTCCCTCCAAATTGTTATAATTTTGAAATTAAGGGGGCTCTTAGGCACAGATATGGGAGCAGGAAATAACAGTTCTTTAATAGGGAAGAAAATTAAACGAATAAACAATGCAGTACACTAGAGCAACATTTCCAGAGTCACAACTCAACCTGACACCCTGTGGGTCAGGGTGTTGGTAGCAGTCGAATTGGAAATGTGGCTGCAGTCCTCCTGAAGTGGCAGGTGTGGTTCTGTTGGAGCAAGGAGGTCCTGTAGAAAAGGATGTAATCTTTCTCTGAAGATCCAGTGGAAGAAGAGACAGCTGCTGTTCCTCTGGGGAATCCCATGGAGAAAGCTGTTCTGGTATTCCAGAATCTCCAGATTATATCTGGGTAGCAATGCCTGGCTCCTCCCTCAGGGCAGAGCATCTCACAATGGGATGCTGTAGTTCTTATCAGTCATGCAGAGTGTCGTGGGGTGACAGCCTTTATCCCAGTATCGTGTGTTGTGTCTGGCAGCTGTGCTTTTTCTCTCTCTCTCTCTCTCTCTTCCTCCCCCCCCCGCCCGGCTGTCTTGCCGCGGTGGGGCGGGGAGGGAGGAGTGAGGGGGACTGGGGCACTTTTGCTTTCAGCTGTTTGGCTTGGCTTGCCGCTTGCTTGCTTGCTTGCTTCTGCCTTAGCCCTAGCTGATAGCTGCTTTTTTTTTTTCCCCTTTGCTGCTTTCTGCGCTGTTTTTTTCTTTTCTTTCGTCCTCTCTTTCTTACCCTCCCCTGAAGATACTGGACCGGCTCCGGACCTGACCTGAGACGTCCGGGATCCCCGGAGTCTGCGAGAGAAGCTCAGCGCCCTCCACAACACTGCCTGGTTTCTTTTCTTTTCTTGTGTTGGGGAGTGTTCTTTTGTTACTTGTCAATAAATAGGTTTTGTTTTCTACTTTGCTCCTCCAAGAAATTCCTTCCCTAACCCGGTATTGGGGGGAGGGGTGGTTGGAGGTTTGTTTTTTTGGGGGGGCTCCCTTTTGGAGATTTCCCCTAATTTGTCCTAAACCAGGACACAGTGACATTCAATAGCCTGTTATCAGCAGATGTCCCTTCCCGAGGGAGGAGTGATTGTGAACACTCAGAGAGAGATAAGGAAAACTGCCCATTGGCAAAAGACAACTGCCATACAGATGGTAAGAATACATCCTGCCTTGCAATCTGGAACAGACTCCAGCATGGACTCAGCTGCCAGTCACTCCCAGGTTCTTCCCTCTTGATCCCATTTGCTCTCAACCACTCCCAATCAACCTCAGTGTAGCCATACTCACTGCCACTATAATCCCAATCACTTCCAGCATGATCACAGTTCATCCCAGTACAAGCCCAGTTGCTTCCAATCACCCCCAGAATGCACCCAGTGACTCCCAGTTCATCCCAGTTGCTCCCAGCATGATTCCAGTTGCTTCCAGCTGCTCCTGGTCACCCTCAGAATGATTCCAGTGGCTTCCAGTATATCCCATTTGCCCCCAACATGGTCTCAATTGCCCCTGCAGGCCCCTACTCCATCCCAGAATGATCCCAGTATGATCCCAGTACAAACCAGCCCCTCCCAGTGCTGCCACTGCTGGGATCCCCCAGCCCTGTGTGCGTTCCCCCCAGCGGATGTGCCGAGAGGAGCCCCAAGGGCTGGCAGTGGCCAGGCCGGGTCCCCAGCAAGGCCCAGTTTGGATGTGCAGCCCCCAGTTTGCCCAGTTTGCCTCTCCTCAGGCCCGGGCCAGGTTCCCCCCACCCGCAGCGGCTGGGAGCAGACGAGAACCCCGCGCTGCCCATCCCAACCTGTCCCGGCTCCATCCCTGCTCCTGCCGCCAGCTGCGAGGGCTGCAGGAATGGGGCACCGAGGGTGTGGCTGCTGCTGGGGGAGGAGGAGGAGGGAGGGAAGAGGAGGAGTGGGAGGAAGAGGAGAGACAAAGGAGGATCAGGGAAAGGAGAAGGAACCATTAGGTGGAGCACTCCCTGAATTCACAGCCCCCACCCATTGGATCATCACGCCCCATCCCACAGGTGCCCTGGACAGGAGAGCTCAGCCCAGATATCCTGGAAGGTCCATCAATTAGGTTTTTTTGGGGGGATGTTTGGAGAATGAAGAAGTCCAAGGCTGAGTGGAAAAGGCCCCTTGGGGGGACATCGGGGATGGCGGTGGCGGCTGCTGACAGAGGCAGCCTGGAGGAGCAGAACCCTGTGTCCCCCCAGGAGCCCAAAGTGGGGAGCCCAGAGAGGGGGGAGCGCCGCCAGTGGCGGGAGCCTCAAGAGCCTGGAGAGGGGCAGGGGGGACTCCTTGGAGCTGCTGCAGCCCAGAGCAGAGAATGAGGGGAGAAGGGAGCCTGGGAGCCCAAAATCCCCAACATCCCTAAGAGGGGGGATGGAAAAGGGGGAATCTTTTTTGATTGCTGGGACTCCCAGCAGCTGGGGAGGGCGGGGACCGGGTAAACAGAGGACCCCCAATACAAGCATGACCCCCAGCAGCTGGGACAGGGGGGAATCCCCAAACAGGAGAGACCAGAGACAGGGAACTCCTGGGAGGCATTTTCAGGGCTGAATCTTGGTGTTTGGGAGGTTTTTATGGTCACCAGATGGCTGGTGATTTCTAGAGATGGACTTGCTCAAAGGGGCCTTCAAACTCAATGTGCTAATTCCTTGTTTTCCCCCTAACCAGGATTTCCCATTCCCAAGTCTTGGCCGCATGGAGGAGAGGAAGGTTTTGAGGAAGTGGAAGATGCCCAGGGACACCCAGGCAGGTGAGGAGGAAGTCAGTGCCCCTTTCCCCCGCCCTCCTGCTCCATCTCCCAGCCCAGCACAGCCCCCAGCTGCAGGACAACCCCTCTGCCATCTCCATCCTGCTGGGGATGCACTGGGAGGATCTCCTTCCCCGTCCTTCTGGCAAAGAGGCAAATCCCATCCTCTCCTTGTCCTTCCTCCCCCAGGGAAGGAGCTGAGAATGGAGACCAGGGAGGACAAATTCCCAGGGCAGAACCTAGTGGAAGAGGCTGTTTTGAGTGGCTCCATGGCAATGGGGAAGAAAAGCCCTGGATGTCCCACAGGAGGAGGGGCTGCAAACCCAGCCCAGTGTGCTCTGAGGAGGAAAGACCCACCCTGGGCCAGGAAGGTGGACGGAACTTCAGCCAGAGCTCGGAGCTGGTGGTGCATGAGCAGCTTCACAATGGGGAGAATCCCTACAAGTGCTTGGAGTGTGGGAAGAGCTTCAGGCAGAGCAGCACCCTGATCCCCCACCAGGTGATCCACACCGGGCAATGGCCCTACAAGTGTGAGGAATGTAAGAAGGGCTTCAGCTGCAGCTCAGAACTCATCAGGAACCAACGCATCCACACTGGGGAGAGGCCCTACGAGTGTTCCCATTGTGGGAAGAGGTTTCGGATCAGCTCCCATCTCCTCCTGCATGAGCGGATTCACACTGAGGAGAGGCCCTTCCACTGCCCTGAGTGCGGGGAGGGATTCCAACACAGCTCCCACCTCACCATCCACCAGCGCACCCACACCGGGGAGAGGCCCTACAAGTGTCCCCAGCGTGGGAAGAGCTTCTCAAACACCTCTACCTTGTCCCGACACCAACAGAGGCACCGGTAAGGGAAGCCCTGCGTGTGCTCCAACTACAGGAGGAGCTTTGTGCACTGGCGCAGCTTCATCCCCCATGGGAGGACCCACATTGGTCAGAACACTGGTGACCCACATTCCCAGTGATCCATGTTGGGAGGAGACCTGGCTGGTTATCCTTTTGGCCCTAATTTTCTTCTGATTTGTCTTTATCACTTAAAAACACCTGAAACAGGACTAAAATGAAAGTAATTGATCAAGGATGTCTGAAGTCCCACCATTTAACAGGTATTTGAGGTGGAATTTATGGTTTGTGAACATTTGTTCTGTAGGATTTGTGGGTTCTTGGGGGATTTCAGCAAGTTTTCTCCATATCTTTGCACTCCAGAATTCCAGATAGATTGGTCTGTCACCTCAAAATGATTCAATCCCATTGAAAACACCTCAATTTTACCCCAAAATTGACCAATCCATGTCAAAATGCCTTATTCCCACCCAGGAAAAATTCAGTCCCATGACAAATCCACTTGATTCCACAGTGTCCAGGGTGAGAGGGGGTTGGAAGGAGATTGGGAGGACTGGCATCCAAATTTGAGGGTGTGGGATTGGAATTGTGTGGGGCTGGGTGTGTGGCCTGTATTTTGATAGTAAATAAAACTTCCAGAATGACTGATTTCTGTCCCATTCATTTTTTGTCAGTTCCAGTTTGTTTTTCAGAGTGCCACCTTCGCAGCTGATTGTGTTTGTGCCCTTCTTTCTCTCCTGCCTTTCTTTGCCTGCTCTGTTTCTCTCTCAGTGTCTCTCTTGACCCAGGGCAGCTCCCACCAAAGACCCTGCCCTGATTTATTTCCCACTCCCGGAGCTACAACAACCACAGGTGAAGCTATGAAGGCTGGCAGTGAAATGTCACTGTAAGATCGTGCTCCACTTGGAGCATCTTTTCCTGCCTGGGAATGGGAATTCCAGCCCCTGGGAGTGTGTGCCATGGATCCCAGTGGGGCATTCCCGAGGCTCCCAGGGTGCTGCTCCTGCCGTGCCTCCCAAGGAGCTCTGCAGGGCCAGTGGACAAGGTCCAGCAGCTCTGTTGGTTCTGCAGTGCCACAAGGGCCCCTGGGTCTATGAATGTCCTTACTGCCAACAGCGGTTCCTTGGTTCCTATGATCCCCTGCTGTGTCACCATGGATATTTGGTGCCATGAAGTTCTTCAGTGTCACAATGGCCTCCCTCGCTCCATGAGCTTCCGCAGTGTTACAATGTCTTCCTTGGATGGGCAGTGTTACCATGGGCCATTGGCTCCATGCAGCCCCGCTGGGTCACCATGGACTCCTTGGTTCCACGAGGTTCTGGGGGTGTCTCCATTGTCTCCTGGGATCCACAGTGTCACCATGGACCACTGGATCCACGTGGCCCTGCTGTGTCACCATGGCCCCTTGGTTCCATGGGATCCCAGGGTCATAATTGACTCCTTGCTTCCACGTCACCTCCTCAGTGCCAAAATGGCCCCTTCGTTCCATGAGGAACAAAAAAGTTTTGTGGAAACTTTGAAAAATCAATACACCTGGGAACATCTGTTTGCATTCATGAGAGAGGTAAAAGGTGAGGATGGCAGGAGCAGCTTCATCTGCAACAGAGATCCAGGGAAACGACAGGGACTGAGAATTCAGGTGCAAGACTCAGACAATTCTGCTCCCAGAGATCATTTCTGCTCACACTGTCCCTTGTAGAAAGGTGACATCATTCCAGGCAGTCTGGACTGAGCAGGTTGTTTCTGAGGTGGGTTTGTTTTTCAGGAAACCCACTCAGGGTTTTCCATTTGTTCTGGTTTGAAAGCAAAACCAGAGAGAGACTCGATGTCAGAAATACAATTTATTAGGAAAAAAAAAATCAAAAATCATGCAATAATACATAAGAAAAAACACTGATAAAGTCAGAATATAACCTGTCACTCTCTTGGTCAGGGTGCTGATAGCAGTCCAGTTGGAATGGTGGCTGCAGTCCTCCTGGAGTGGCAGATGTGGTTATGTTGGAGCAGTGATCCTGTAGCAGGGTGTAGCCTACCTCTGAAGTTCCAGTGGAAATGGCAGCTGTTGCTCTGGGGAATCCAGTGGAAAGGCAGCTTGTTTTGTCCCAAAGCCCAGATAATATCCAGGGGGGCATGCTTAGCTCTTCCCCCCTGGGTGGAGCATCTCACAATGGGCTGATATCATTCTATGAGTCATGAGGTGGGTCCATTAAACAGAAATGGCTCCTGGAGGGCATTATCTCTGAGTCATGCAGAAAGGCATTGATAGGCCTATTAACAGGAGATAAGGAATAAAACAATACCCCTCCTGTTTCAACAGCTCTTGAGGATGGGAATAGAGTACATCTTTATATTGTAACCTAGGTCATCTCTCACCAATGGAAGGGTGGGACCGAATAACTTCATATTTGGTGTCATTTTGTGCTCTGCTGGGAGTTTCCCGAGGGCTGGTAGTGCTGTTGGCTTCAGGAACAGTTTGGGTAATGGCTGTAGGACTGAGGGTTGGGTAAAAAACCAGAACAGTATTCTTGTATTTATAGTCTTTTGTTACATGTCCAGTTTTCCTGCAGTTATAACAGTTTCCACTGCCTTTATTACATTCTGTATTGTGGGGAAGCACATTTGCTGCAACCAGCATTTCAATTGCACCCTGGCTGGTGGCCTTGGCTAGGCTGGAGTCACGGTCTGAGACCGCTTGGAATATGCAAGCATCAACCATCTGAGCAATGGTAGGCTCAGGGTCAAGGGGGAGGCTGTGAAGAACCTTTCTGCAGTCAATACTGGCATTAAGAAAGCTAATTTGCTAATAAAATAATCCTGGACCTTTTGATCATCTACCTGTTTTTCCAGGGCTTTCATAAGGTGCTTTATGAACTTGATATAGTTCTCATCCGGGCCCTGGTGAATGTCAGTGAAGTCAGTGTGGGGTGTAGAATTATCAGGTGTTTGGAGGAGGGTGGACCATGCAGCGCCTTTGAGATCTTCCAGTATTGACTGGGGGAAGACTTCAGCCTGATACTGCAGTCTAGTATAGTCTCCTTCCCTGGTAATGCGGTCCATTGTGAGGTGTTGTCGCCCTTCTTCCTCAACATAACCTTTTGGTAACTCATGAACTTTTTTTATCCAAACTCCTTTCCAGAAAATAAATTAATCGGGTGACAATATAATTTTCATACACCGTTTTAAATTTTGTGATACCATTGTGTGGGCAGTAAATGGCACGTCCAGCAAATTGTTAAAATAGGGAGAACCCCTCCCATAATCCTTGGCAGCCTTTACTAAGTCATTCATTTCCCTATGGAGGTAGGGAATCCAAGATTCAGGTGGCACCTGTGCAGTATAAGCAGGGGCCAAAACCTAAATGGGAATCTATTCCCTATGGATTCCCAGGGGCCAAAGCCTAAATGGGAATCTATTCCCTATGGATTCCCATTTAGGTTTTCGCCCCTGCTTATACTGCACACCACCTGAATCTTGGATATCACCTCCCGGTCCCCCTCCTTTGCAGCTTTTCTCCGCATCCTCTGCCAAGAATCCTTGGGCTCATCCTCACTCTCAGATAAGCTATCACTCTTTTCCTCTGTAGAGGAGGCAGGTCTGCTGGCAGAGGCGCAGGCCTTTCTGCCAACCAGCAATGCCTGGCGTTGAAGGCCTTTGGTAGCCAAAATGGCTTCCTTCCAGTTGGCCCCATGTCCGGTTCCAGTGATGTGGGAACTGGAAGAAGCTGGACTGGAGAAGGGGTCTGGAAGTGGAGAGGTGGAGGCTGCGCCGGGGAGGAGCTTTCTGATGACAGGGGAGGGACCCAATGCAGCGGTGGAATTCAACATTAAGGTGAGACCCGTCACAGAGGAGGCACCTGAAGCAAAGGTGGGAAATGGGGATGAAGGTGGGAGGGAATCTGAAATGGCGGTCTCTCTAACAGGAGTATTGCCGTCTTGTGATTTCTAGGAAGGAGGATTAGAACTAGGGAATGAAGGAATGTGGGTGAGGGAATATCTCAAGGCAGTATGGCCACTACCACCCTGAGGAGAGGACAGAAAAGGAGGGGAGATGGCAGACAGCAGATGGCTTGTCTGTGCCAAAGGGCGGGCGCCATCTCCCATCCTGTTCTCAGGGAACCTGGGTTCGGGAACGTGAAGGGCGGGTTGAATAAACCAGGGAAAAGGGTTGGAACCATGAACTCTTTAAATGATCCTATAGATTGAATGAAACAACAGATAAAATTTCCCAACTTTTAAAACCCCTTGTGTTTGTAAAATATAAAACTTTTCCCCGACAGCATCCCAAAATGATAACTGATAGACAGAATCAACAGAGATATCAGGAAGCTCCTCAAATAACCATGAACAATCCCTTTTAAACTCCCTTCAGAAATATAACTCCCCTCTAAATTTAAAACTCTCCAAAACTTAACAAAAACATCCTTTTCAGCTTGGGAATGAGTATTTCCCGTAGCTGCCCCCAATGGAAGAGGGAATGCACACCCACAGGAACAGAAAATCAGATGCCCAAACCCCTGGGAACTCTCTGCCACTCAGTCACTCACTCTCAGTCTCACAGGCACAATCTCCAGCCAATGTGGGGCTTGTGGGGAGCACCAGAGACAGCTTTCCCTTGCTTGTCCCCACCTGGCATCACTGCCTGCAGGGTTCTGTTCTAGCTGGAACCTGGGGACCCTTTCTCAGTTGTGTCCCTGACAGGGATCTCTTCAAAGTACAAGAAACTTCAGGGTTTCAACAGAGCTGAGTTCTTGAGGGTTCTGTGACATCACTGAGGGGATGGTGACATCACAGAGCTGGCTGTAACATCCCAGAGCTGGCTGTGACATCCCAGAGTAGGATGTGAAGCCATAGAGCAGAGTCTGCCATGAGAGAGGGTGGCTCTGTGGCATCAGGGAGTGGGTTGTGACATCACCGGGTAGCTGTGTAACATCACAGAGAAGGCTATGACATCACAGAACAGATTGTGACATCACAGGGTGACTTTGTGACATCAGACTTCTGTGGCATCACAGCACTGCTGTATGACATCACAAGGGGACATAGAGTTGGTTCTGTGACATCACAGGGTCAGTGTGACATCACAGGGTCAGTGTGACATCACAAGGGCTGTGTGACATCACGGATGGCTGTGTGACATCACAGGGTCAGTGCGACATCACAGGGGCTGTGTGACATCACAGGGGCTGTGTGAGGTCACTGGGAAGGTCACTCTGCCCCGGCTCCCCTCACAGTTCCCCCCAGAGCAGTCCAACTCTGCTCGTGCACAGCGGGGTTCCCTGTCCCCCCGGGTCCCCCTGCCCCCGGCCCCGCAGCCTCCCCCAGAGGATGTTCCACGAGATCGACCCCACAGCCTGACACGGGGTCGGGGGGCCGGGGCCCTGGGGGTGGCACAGGGGGAAAGGGACCCCCCGGCAGTGTCCCTGTGTCCCCCAGGGCCAGAGCCTGGACCAGGGCTCCTTCACCCTGTTACGAATGAGGGCTTGAGAGCGCTGAAAAAATCCCCAGCAAGGGATCAGGAAAAACCAGATTTAATATTAACCAACAGCAGCACAAAGTTCCTTGGCAAGAGTCGCTCTGCTCCTGACTGGACACTTCAGGCACACCAGGGAAACAAAGCAACAACAAAACCAAACAGAATCCAGGCAATCAAACCAGAAATTAACCCAGAACTGTCCCTCTGTGTGTGTGTGTGACACAAGGACAGTGAGGGCAAGGATCAAAGGAATATGGCCTAAAAGCTTAACAGAGCTCAAACTTAACAGGACTTAACTTATATCTTAACCTTAACTGATACTTTCAACTTCACAATTTAGCAAAAGAGCAGAGCGTAACAGCATTCAACCTAAATAAAACCTTTTGACTTTGCAATTTTACAAAGGAATAAAACTTTACAATATTTTGCTTAGTTTATAACTTACACTAAAGGTAGCAACTTAGCAAAAGAACAACTCTTAGCAGCAATTACCTTCACTTAGGCCTTGTGATTTAACCTTCCCTACAGGCCTGACTGACTCAGCTATCCAAGGCGCTCAAACTCCTCAGAGAGCAGCATTTCTGCCACATTTCCCCAGCACAGGCACTCCTGTGTGCACACTGACACAAAGAGTCAGTGCAAGGCACCTGTGAGTAATTCCCCTGAGGGCACGGAATGCTCACTGAGGATGATTTGGCATCTTCCCAGTGGGCAGAGTGCTGAGCCTGGAGGAGTGGGGGGGATCGGCCCAGGCTCTGTCATTGTTCAGGATCCCTGAGTGCAGCAAACGGGAGAGTTCCCGGCTGGGAAAGGCCCCACCCAGAGGGAGTCATGGCCCAGGAGAGCTCCAAGGGCTCCTTTTGGAGCGCTGTGTGCAGGGCCCCAAGAGAGGGGCTTCAGTCCCAGCAATGGTTCATCCTGGCCGCACTTGGCATCAACAGCTTTCTTTGGCAGTATGAGAACAGGGATGTTTTGCCACTGAGGGAACAAAAACAGTTCCCAGGGCTGCTGCTAAAGGAACCAGGAGCTGGTTGGGCAGCAGCAGTGGCTGGAGCAGTGTTTGTGATGAGCTGCAGAGGAGCTGAGCCCAGGGGCTGTTGGCCAAGACCGAGGCCCAAGGAGCATTTCTCAGCTGGCAGGGTGGCCTGAGAAGGGGAGGGGGGAATGCAGCAGCACAGGGCCATGGAACCAAGGGAGCATTGTGACACTGTGGAGCCTTGTGAGACCAAGGGACCATTGTGACACTGTGGGACCCTGTGACACCAAGGGACCATTGTGACACTGTGGGGCCTCATGGAATCAGTGAGACCATTGTGATCCTGGGAGGACCATTGTGATATTGTGGAGCCTCATGAAACCAAGAGGCCTTTGTGACACTGCAGGGCTGCATGGAACCAAAGGTCCATTGTGACACTGCAGGGCCTCCTGCCATCAGTGGTCCATTGTGACATTGGGCAACCAAAGGAGACCATTGTGACACTGCAGGGCTGCATGGAACCAAAGGTCCAGGGTGACACAGAGTGGCCTCCTGTCATCAGTGGTCCATAGTGACACTGTGGAGCCAAAGGAGACCATTGTGACACAGCAGAACCCCAGGGTCCAAAGGTCCATTGTGACATTCCAGACCTCATGGAACAGAGGAGTCCTGTGACATTGTGGGGCCTGGGGAGCCACAGAGACCATTGTGACACTGCAAGGGCTCATGGAATCCTTGGGACCATTGTGACACTGCAGGGCCTTATGACACCTGGGGGCCACTGTGACATTGTGGGACCCAATGGAACCTAGGGGCCAGTGTGACACTGCAAGTCTTCTTGTAATCAAGGAGCCATTGTGACACTGCTGGAACCCATGGAATCAAGTCACCACTATGACACTGCGGGGCCCCATGGATCCAAGGAACCATTGTGACAATATGGAGCCCCACAAAACCAAGGGAAAACAGAACAAGTCTGGCTGCTTTGGCCTCCCATAGACTGCCTGACTGGTCCAACTGACCTTTGCATGTTGAGGGTCACTTCTCATCTGCTGCTGAAACACTGGGGCTCTGTGTTTTCCTTCCCAATGGAAAAGAACTGTCCTTCTGCTCCAGGCGCCCATGGCCAGAATTGGGATTTCACCTCCAAAGGTCCTTATATCCAGGGATTCTTCCAATAGGAATATTGCCAGGACAAGTCTGGCAGGCAGTGGTTTCACAAGGGTCACCTCTCATCCGTCCCCAAAACATTGGGAAAGGCTCCATGCTCTCCTTCCTAAGGAAAGAACTGTCCTGCTTCTCCAGGTGCCCATGGCTGAGATTGGGTTTCCACCTCCAAAATTCCCTAAATCCAAACTCTGCAATTACTGACAAGTCTAGCTGGCCTTGGCCTGCTGAGGCTCTCACTTGCCTTCCAAACCTTGAGGCTCTGTGCTTTCCTTCCCATGGAAAAGAACTGTCCTTCTCAGCCAGGTGCCCATGGCCACAATTGGGATTTCACCTCCAACACTGCCTGTTGTGACAGACTGGAGGAGATCGTCTGCTCTAAACATTTTGTGTGTGGGGGGGGGAGGAAGGGGCAGGTCCAGCCTTGCCCTGCCCTGTAAGCACAGCCCTTCCCTGCCCTGTGACCCCAAGGGGCCTCCAGTGGGTTTATGGTTTCTACCTGAACCGCGGCACACTGAACCCCCAGCACCGCCGTTCCACCCTGGGCACTGGGGCCCTCTTGGCTCTACTCAGTGCTGCTGCTGTACTCGGGGCACCCCAAACCCCGCTAGGGACCCATGTCCCCGCACTCCAGGGATTGTGCGCGACTCACACTGCCCCGATCCTCCACGCACCCGGAGCTCCGTTCGGGGTTTGCGTGCCAACTCACCAATTCATCTGCCACCTTTACTCGAGTTTGGTGCACAGAAAAAACACCAAGCAGATATTTGTAAGAGGTCAAAATGACACAAAATTCTACTGGCAAAGTGCAAAAAATCAAGAACTTTGGAAGAGGATTTAACACAACATCAAATTACACATAAAACACTTATCATAGCAGTAACTTCATTAACTTAGCCCATTTATCCTGGAAACATTAAAACACGCAAGCTGTTAGGGTATCCAAAAATGTTCCATATAAGGAGCATTAGAAGGAGAAGAAAGAGAGAGAGACAGAAAGACAGAAGCTCTATAGAAAGACACACATATGACTAACAGCTCCTAGGGTTCCAGTGTGGGTGCGACACAAACCTCAGGAGAAGGCAGAGTCCATACCAGGGGCTCACCTTGTGCTCTATGTTTTTAAGCCCCCGGGCCCTTGTGAGCCTCCCCCAGGTGGGATTTCTGATCACACAGGCAATCAGGGCTGGGTTAGCACTGTACCCACTGTGTGACTGATTGACAGCTCATCCCAGGGTGTCTCAGGACATTGATCTCATCCAGCCTCTGACAGTGACCATGGTGACACAGGGGAACCTCATGGAACCGTGGGTCAGTTGTGACAATGTGGGTCCAAGGACACCACGGGAGATGTCATAGACAGGTAGAATAATGATAAAAGAAAAGCCTTTTGAAATGAAGCCCTGTTCAGCCATATCAATAGCTGGCCTATCATCTCTTCTGTGTGCAACTAAGCAATTACAAGTTCCCATGTGAAGCTATTTTGAGAATGAGACTTTGTGACCATTCTATTCTGAGGGTGAAAAACAAATGCACCTGCAATAACAAGTAATTTGTCCCATGAGAATCAGTGAAGAGGTAAACAATACAATAGAGAGATTTGATGCACAAGTAAAATCTATTTTATTAACCAATAATCAACTAACTGATAAGAAATCTTTGAACGAACTAAAGGTGCACACAAGGTCTGTTAAACTGTGTAAAATGAGTTGTATGAATAAAGACTAAAGAGTTCTTCTCCATCTTAGCTTAGTCCTTTGGGATTTCAGTTCCCCCCTTCTTGACGGCTTTGGGTTCTCCCTTCTTTGGAGCTTTGGGTTCCGCCTTCTTTGGGTCTTTGTCTTCCTTCTTCTCTGAGATTTTGGTTTCCTTCCTCTCTGATACTTTGGTGTCCTTCTTCTCTGATGCTTTGATTTTCTTCCCTTCTGATGCTTTGCTTTCCTTCTTCTCTGGGATTTTGATTTCCTTCCTCTCTGGGATTTTGGTTTCCTTTTTTGGGATTTTGGTTTCCTTATTCTCTCGGGTCTTGGTTTTACCCTTTGCTGGTATTGGAGGTTGCTTGCCAACAGAGACACTCTTCTTTCCCTTCTTCTGCCTCTCTTCCTCCTTCCTCCTCTCTTCCTCCTCTAAGGCTTTTGCCTCCTCCTGCTCAAGCTTTTGAGCTGGCTCCTTCAGCTCCCTTCTGCAGACAAAACAGAAAACATGGCTGAGAGTCCCACCAGAACCTTGGGCTCCCTAGTCCTGACTGGCCCTGCACTTCATTCCTTGACCCTGAGGCCATTTCCGTGAATTTACCTCAACCCACATAGGTTGGGAACATCCCAAGTGAGGGCATGGGTGGAAGGGGACCTCCAGGACCAGCCAACCCTGAGATTTGCCATCATAAGGTGTTGGCTGTGCAAGCTCCCTCTGAAGGCACAGCCAGACCCCTCCAGCCCCTGCCAAAGGCTGATCCAGTAGCTCTCTGCACTGGGGCCTGGAAACGCCCTTTGTCTCTTGGCTTCCAAGTTTAAAGCAGAGCACAGATTGCTGACACCTGCTTAGCTCTCCTACAGTTCTTACTCAGCTCATTCAGCCCCCTTCTCCCTGGGCATAGCTGAAGCATGATTTTAAAGAGTTCAGATTTCAGCTGAGGGTTAGAAGCAATTCCCATTGATCAGGATGTAGGTTAGATAGGCAGACCATAGGTTAATGATTATGAGATGCTTAAGCTGGAGCTGATTGTTCTATTGTTTACCATTAGGAGCTTCTTTCTAGAGGGAAGTGGAGGAAGTGAACTGTTTTAAGAACATCTTGAAACCAGTAGAACAATGGTTAGCACCTGGGCTTGATGTCAATCACTAAGCAGGGGACCTTGGATGGTGCCAGAGGGTCACAGAGACCTGATGAAGACATTCCTGACTTCATCCCTTAAGACCACTGGCCCAATTCAAGACCACCAACCCAATTCAAGCGAAGAATTGCACAGGAGTGAAGGACCAATGACCTCATTTGAATACAGAGCAGGGATGGGAGGTGCTGGGGTTGTACAGATGAATTTTATGTAAGATCTTGGGAAATAAAGAGAGGGCAAAGAACCTTGGACAACGCGGGCACGCCTTTTAGGGACGGCTCTGGTGCCGCCTGCCGGTGTTAATAAACATCCCACTGTCTAACTTTAATTAGTTAGAGAGTCTCTGTCCGTGATCTTCGGTTTTAACGACTCCTAGCCTGCTCCTTCATGAGAACAATCCTATCAGTCAGAAAGCAAAGGCTGCAGGAACTCCCCTCCTGCAAGACAGGCTCGTGTCAGGCAGATTTCCTGCTGGAACCCAGCTGGGACCAAGCACCAAGCAAACCAGTGCTGGCTGCCATGGAAACCATTGGAAGCAGCCTCATCCATCTCCTCCCCATGAAACCAAATTCACTCTGGCCTGAAGAAGTCCTGATGCACAGGCTTGCTTTAAGCAGCCTCCACTCCCAGCTCCACACTTGGCCTGTGTGTCCTGAGCTGGGCTGCCTTGCTGGAGCTGAGCTTCTCCTGTGCTTGCCTACGGCTGCAGCTGCAGGGGAGCCTAAAGGACAGGAGCTTTTCTGGCTGCTACGCCACCATAAGGAGAACCCTGGCAGATCAGCAGTGCAAGGACTTCATCTGTGGCAGGAGCAGGACCCAAAGCAAGGTTTGCTCTGTGCCCCACGCCTGCCCATACCACAATCCCACTGTTCTGGTGAAGAAGGCAGATGATGAAGAAGATGCCACTCAACACCATGGACTTCAAGATACCTCTAGATGCGGTGCCAAGGCAAGCCCAGAGCCCAGCTCCCCACAGACAGCAGCTAAGCCAGCAGGGCTCAGAACTCAAATAGAGAAGATGTTCTGTCTAAACAGAAGAAGGTCCTTCCTCTCTTGGCAGCCAGGGAGCTCAGAGTGGCCATCCCTGTGTTGCTGCTGGCCTTTGCTCTGCAACTCCTCTGAGCTCAGAGGCCTTGGAGCAGGGAAGCCCTGCAGGGACAAGAACCCATGGCAGAGCAGGAACCCATGGATGGCTGACTCACCTGTCCCTGAGAGGGGCCTGAGAGCCACAGTTGATCTCCTGGGGGCTCAGGGAGGAGCTGACACGTGAGGCCTCCCTGGGCACCAGCACCTCGGAGGTGGAGCTTGCCTCCATGTGGCACAGCTCCGGGACATTGCAGGTGGTGTTGAGGTGGCCAGAGAAGGTGGAGGAGACCTGCTGGCTCTCTCCTGGCTGCAGCACACCTGCCAGTGGCAGGATATTGAAAGCCTGGATGGAAGACAGGAGAGATTGTGGTGTTGAGCATGGAAATGGATCCAATGGAGCATCTTGGAGCAAGGTGCAGCTGTAGCCAGAGGGGCCTATTCCCGAAACACTGCCAGAATCACCCTCACCTCATCCTGCATCCATGCCATTGACCAGTGCAGGGACCATGGGGAAAATCTTCTCCCATACTCACAGCTCAATGCATTAATTAGTACATTACATGAAAGTGAACTAGGATGTCTCCTGGCAGTAGAAATTCTCTCTGATGCACAACTTGCCTTTAAAAAGTTTTAAAACTACCTGCTTTTAGAAAAGGAGGAGACTCAGAGTGAGAGCTCTTGGAGCTGAGGGAAGGAGTCCAGCCCAGCTCATCTGACTCCTGAGGCTCTTCCCCCCTCTCTCTGATTTAAATGCTTCTTTCTCAAGGTGCTACAGCAAAAGCTCCTGCAAAAATTTCCTGTGGAGCACCTGAGGAGTTCCAGGGGGAGCAGTGCCCTCCACAGGTGCTGCACAGCGTCTTTGGGCAGCCCTGCAAGGTGTCCTGCACGGCCTCTCCAACAAGCAGCTGCTCCAGCAGCACTTTGTGATGGGCCTGCAGGGATGGGAGGCCCCTCTGTGGCCAATGCTGAGGGCCCCCAGTGGCACTGGCAGCTCCAGCCCTGCTTGCCACACTGACAATGGGCAAGGGAGACAGATTCCCTCTTGCCTTCTCTGCTCCCAAGGCAGTGTGTGCCACGTCCAGGGAGCACCTGAATCCCTCCAAGCCTCGAGGCAGGTGAGGGTGCTCAGGAGTTGGTGCTGGCACCCAAAAAACAAGCCATTTTTTATGCTGGGAAGAAGAGACAGCCCCTCTGCAAAGTCTCCCTTTGTCAGACAGCTCCAGGGCCAGCAGTGCAATAGCAGCTCTGGGTGAAAGCAGAGCCCTGCAAACAGGGAGTCTGGCTGCTTTGGGAAGAGGGTCCATGGAGATCAGGATCACCCCAGCTTGCTCTGGGAGGGAAGCTGGAGGTGTTACCATGATGATGCAGAGAAAAGCCTCATCTTACATTGGGAAGGAAACAAGGCAAAAAATCCCACACTCAGCACAGGCCTGTAGGATCTGAGCCAGCTTCTCCAAGGAAAACTCTCCTATTTCTCCCTCCCCCTCAGCCCATGTCCAGCCACTGGCCCTGCTGCCCAGCCCACTGTCAGGGCACAGCACAGCAGGGCAGCAAAAAGGGAGCTCAGCATGAGCAGGACTTGGTGCTGGCAGGCTGGGGAGGCAAAGCAAGCAGTAGGTGTACAAGCAAATCTACCTCTGCTGCTGAAGAGTGGGTAAAATCCTGCACTTCTTTCAGGGCTCTGGCTGCCTCCTCCTTTCCAGTCCTGAAGTGCCTCCATCGAGTTGCTGCACAATCCAGACTGGTTCTCCTCTCCTTCGGTGGCTGGGGTTTGAATTTAGGTGGGTGGAGCTCATCTCTGGAAAATAAATAACTATGAACAGGGACCTGCAGTGGGACGGAGGGAGGGAGGGACACCTGCACGAGCAGCTCCTGGCCAGGATGCAACCCCTGGCTGAGTCCTGGCACGTTGAACTGAGAAATTGTTTGATCCAGCCCTTCCCAATCCAGGCTGGGGCAGGTCTGTTCTAAAGGCAGCCCAGGGATGGCACTGAGGTGCTGCAGCAGCTGCAACTGCTTGCATTGAGCAACTACAGAGGACAGGCATGAATGCCTGGTGGGCATGCAAAAAGCACAGTGGGAGAGGAAAAGACAGAGAAGGCAGCAAAAAGGTGAGATTTGAGACACCGAGGGGCAGACCCAGCCAGTGCCCAGCCAGCACAGCCCACCCAGTGCCCAAGGCCAGAAACTCGGCAGCTCCACCGGGGATTTATCAGGAACGTTCCCCTGACACCGCTGGGGGGTTGGTTGACATTTTACAACACTCCCAGGTGACTCAGGTCGCATTCCCCATCCATCCATCCATCCATCCATCCATCCATCCATCCATCCATCCATCCATCCATCCTTCCATACATACACAGGCTGTGGTGCTGGGATCCTGCCAAGCTCTGCCAGCCTTGGGCTTGGGGAGATTTCTGCCAGCCGTCCTGAGCTCCGTAATTGTGCCCTCTGTTCCAGGAAGCAAGCAAGAAAGATTTTAAAAAACCCAAAACAAACCACAACAGACAAACCTAAAAAGCCTTCAACAGCTCAACCCTGCTCAAGTTTTTTCTTTAGGGACAGCTACCACTCTCCAGCAGAAATGCTGGGCTTTTGGGGAAAAAGAAAATTACATGTTCACCTCCAAATTGAAAAGGATTAAGGTAAGAGAACCTTCCAAACTAAAAATTATTGGCCCAAAGCTTTTATTTTTGCAAGAAATCTCTAGGTAAGACCAGCCTGACAGTTAAACAACTGGTTCTTCTGGTGGGGAGAAACCCTCCTCTTTAAGAAAAGCAGCCTGATAGTTGAAAGCAACTGTTTGGTCAACCTTCAGGCTCCCTGGCACAGCCTGCATTGCCTTTCCTTCCTGTTCACTGATTTACAGGCAGTGCCACGATGGCCCAGGTTCAGATGTTTGGTGCCATCCAGGGAATTTGGCATTGTCATTTCCATATGTTTTAATTGAAGTTTCAGTCCTTGCAAACACTCTTCAAATGCCAGCTTTCCTTTCTTTTACAGAAAGCTCAAGGCTCCCACAAGTCTTCTGACATCCTCTTTTGAGCTCAGAGAGATGACATTTTCAAACAGATGTTTCCAAAGTTAACAGCATTTGGAAGAATAATGAACTCAAATGCCCCTGGATTCCAGCTTAGCCCAACTCCATTCTGTGTCAGACACTGAGATTCCCACCTCTAAGGCAGGAGCTGTTTGTGCCCCCCATCCCTCCTGTCCTTCTCCCCACCAGCCTGTGCCTGTTTTCCCCGGCACAATCCCTGTCCCTGTGCACCCTGCCAGGAGCAGCTGCACACAGGCTCACATCTCCCCTTGCCCTCACCAGGGGGTTTCTCTCATCCCCGAACACGCCGATGAGAACGTTGGTGCGATGAGTGCCCAGGGCCTGCACTGCCACCACAACTGGGATCTCTGCTGTGCTCTGGGGCTGCACAATCCCACAGGGCTTGGGGCTGGAGCAGAGCACAGCAGATTCCTCCTTGCGTTTCTGGAAGGGACACAATGAAATGCAGATTCAGAGGGACCTCTCAAGAAACTTCAGGCTCCTTAACATCCACCACAACAGCAACTTACACACACCTTTAAAACTCCCCAGGACAAAGGTCAAAGGCACAAACAAGATGCAAGAATTGTAGGTTTAGCACTCCCAGGGCATCCTGCAAGGAGGCTGCCAGCACAGGCACTGGTGTCAGTGGGTGCAGCAGCTTTTCACAACCCTCTAAGATCTCCCACAGGAAAACACCCTGAGGACTAGAACATCAACTGTTTTTTCAGGAGCTTAAACTGCCTCCTAAAGTTTACACTTGCGTAGGATCCTGTTCTCAGCAGATCTTTAAGACTGAATAGAAACCAGCAAGGTCTTATCCAAACCCTTTGTTCCCCTAATAATCTCCTCAGGAATATTTGACAGGAGGAGGTGGATGTGATGCCAAACCTGGGGAATAAGCCCGTAGCAGCCAGGAAGGTGGCTGGGATTCCTAATGAGGATCTTCCTCTCGTAGGGCACCTTCAGGTGGCACTCATCACACAGCAGCACTGGGGAGGACACTTGGAGCTCAGGAACGAGACATCTGGGCAAAGAGATGACCCCAGGACAATCAGAGATACTGAGAGAATGGAGAATGCCTACCCCCAAAGATTGTGAAATGGAGCAGAACACATTGGTCACTGTCAAATGCACATTGAAGAGCCCTACAGGGATAAATTGCCTTCTACCTCTTCCTACTCCAACATGTCTTGTCAAGGAGGGGCAAACCCTGAGAGGCAGCACCCAGAGGCTGCCAAGTGCCCCAGGCAGAGCACTTTGCCCCACAGCTGCCTCAGCCCCTCCTTTACCCAAGAAGGCTTGCAAGGACTCCTGGAACAGTCTCAGTGACCCACGAGCTCTGGGGGAGCCTTGCCAACAAGGATCAGTGCTCCCTAAGGCTCAAGGAACACACAGCTCCAGGGTCTCAGTAAAAATGACTCCCTTCTCTGCCATGGTGCTGTTGCCCTGCCTGAGAACTCAGCTCTTTGCCCCAGCCCCGGAGGGCACGAGACAGCAGCTGCCCCACAGAAGGGCTGATCAGCCCCTGCCAGGCCCTGCAGCTCCCTGGCTCCTTCACTGCACAGCTCCAGGCACTGCCTGGCCCCAGCTCCACCTGCTGTACACAATGGAAGCCCAGGCACTGCCTGGATGGCTCTGCCTGGCACAGGGAACAGCACCAGGGAGCTGCATCCCTCTGGGCATCACACTGACACCCACAGCAGCACAGCAGCATGGAATTCTGCTGCAGCAACAACGACTTTTGCTCTCAACTCTGATGACATTAAAGCTCAAAATGGGAAGCAGAGGGAAGGACAAAAACTGGAGCTGACCTGCCACATCAAGGGCTGCTTTCCCCTTGTCAGACCTTGCCCTCCCCACTCTTGCTGGGAGCCACTTCCCCCCTGCCATGTGCCCTCATGGACAGAGCCAGAGCCTGACTCTCAGCAGCTGCTTGGTGTGGCCCAAACCAGTGCACAGTGCTCACAACCAGCACAACTCCACCTCTTGCAGCCTGAAGGAGAGGAGGCCCTCAGGAAATTTGTTCCACCTCAAGCACCAAAAACAAGGCCAATCAATTATATCATTCCTGGTGCCTTTAGAAGAGGGCCAGGACCGTGCTGGGCTGTGAGCAAACGTGCTTTTCACCACGGGCTGCTGCCCAAGCACTGCTGTTCTCGTGTCCAGCTGGCACAACATGAGGGCATTCAGCAGCACTTCTCCTTGGCAGCTGCAGCCAGCACAGCCTGGGCAAGGCAGTGCCTGCGGGAGGCCAGGCAAGGGCTGGTACCTGGCTGTGATGATCAGGGCTGCCACTCCCTTGCCAATCCCCTCCAGGTCCACCAGCAATCTCCGGTAGAACTCCATCACCGTGTTGGAGCACAGGGTCACCTGGTGGAAGAGAAGAACAGTCAATGCTTCCTTACAAAATCACCCACGGGTGATAACCTCCAGTTCCTGAGGGAGGATTTGGCCTTCATTCTTCTGCTGCTCCATGTGTAGAGCACAGTCTCAGAGTAACAAAAGCCTTCTGGCAATACCAGATTTGTTAAACACACCTTGCTACATCCATGCAGAGGAAATCTGACTTGACCACAATGAGTTCAGCTTTACAGCAGGAGGCTGAGGGCAAAGTGTGGACCAGCAGGTGCTGGGCAGTTCATGGCTGCCCTGGGAGCCCGAGCCCGGGCTGGCTCTGAGAACTCTGGCCCCACGCCAGGAGTGGGGAACTGTGCCAGGGTGGGCACTGACCACAGGCAGAACCCTCAGAACTGCCCCAGGGTGGGCATTGACCAGAGGCAGAACCCTCAGAACTGCCCCAGGCGGGGCATTGACCAGAGGCAAAACCCTCCGAGCCAGAACTGCCCCAGGGTGAGCAGTGACCACAGGCAGAACCCTCAGAACTGCCCCAGGGTGGGCATTGACCACAGGCAGAACCCTCAGAGCCTCTTGCTCTATGCCACAAGAGACAAGCCACCAACGGGACATGGCAGAGGAGAAAGGAGGAGGATCTCTGTCTTGAAGTTCCACAAGGAAGGGTTTATTCCAAGCAAAAGGATCAAAGCCAAAAGAGCCCTGGACACTCCTGTGCAGGGGCTTTTGTACAGATACAAATCAGGGGGTGAATACAAACAGCAAGCCAAAAGGGAATCCTCAGGGGAACACTGAGGGGATTACATCAAGTGTCTGGGGCCACTTTGGGTAGGAGGGTGGAGAGGATGGCTCACATGGGCCAATGGGGCCTCCAGGAATAGGGGAATTCCAAAGGGGCATTGCAGACAGGGATTGGCTCCAGGTTAAATTGGCAAAGAAGGTTGGGGAACAAAAGGGGCTGGGTTTGACAGGCAGGGAAAGAGCTGGAAAAAGGGGCAGGGAATGGCATGAGGGACAGCTTTGAGGGAGGGTAAATCCCAGGGGTAAACCAACTCGGGGAGAACACGGAGTACCACAGAACAAACCATTTAACAAGGAATCGATACAATAAATTTGAACCGCTACACATGGCTGCAGATTTTTTTGTCTCCACTGGAGCTTCCTGCAGTGAACACAAATCTTTCTGCTCCCCAGGAGGGGGGAAATGACACCACGAAGAAAAGCTCACTGCTTGATACAATGACATCTCTCTAACAGCCACCTTCTGCCCTCATCCTTGCTCTGCCCCGTTGCAATCAAATCAATCGCTCTCAAAAACACAAGAATGGCTTCAGGCCTCGACCATAAGGTCTGTGAACTCAGGCATATGATTTTGGTAAGCAAACAGTGCTCCCTGAGGAACATCCCGAGTAAGCCAGCTAGCAGAGGCCCCCAGCAGTGCAGATCTCTCAGTGCCAGGATGCTCCAAGCTGGCACCAGAGCTAAAGCTCTCCCACCCTGCAGTGCAGCTCCAGCCCTGGTGCTGCAGCGGCTGTGGCCGGGCTCTTGCCGTACCTCGATGTCCTGGTGTCCCTGGGGGAGGATGGTGCCTTGGCTGGGATTCAGGGTGAACTCCCTGGGCTCCACATGGAAATGGATTCCCTTGCTCCAGGCCGGGTCGGTGTCCCTGCGGATCTGATCCACGCTGTCCACAGCCGGCTGCGTGCCATCGTCCGACATGCGGAGCTGGAACGTCAGGGGCACCGCGGAGCTGTTGGTGAGGCGGCAGCGCTGCGTGTAGGGAAAGCCTGGGCAAGGACACAAATATCCATTCAGGCACCCAGCAGGGCATGATCCTGGGGGCAAGATCCTGGCAGGATCAAAGTGGGATTGGAGTTGAGCTCTTTATGATCTGAACTACAGCTCACCCAGAAGCTGCGTGAGGAATTAATTGTCACTTAGTTCCCTTTGACACAGATTCCAGACTGCAGCCTTGAAAATGCCCACTCCTAGCCCTGCTGAACACTGCAAGCTTCTCTCTTTGGGATGGGGATGAGCTCCCTCACCTGCCCCAAACCAGCACCAGTTCTCTCTCAGTGATGAGTGCGCACCCAGACCCAGCATTTACTCTGAGAATTCAAGCTGTCCAATTCCCTGTTCAGCCTGCCAACACTGCCGCCTTTTTCAAGACATATAAAGAGTGAGTTGTCAGTGAGAAGAAGCTACAGCAAAATAAAGGGAGGATGGAATCAGGAACTAGAACGCGATGCAAAGAACCCTAATGCAGCTTCTCTCTGCAGGATCCTTAAGGCATCTCTTGCTTTGGGCCAAACAGACTGAGCACGTGAAAGCTCAGAGCCCACTCAGCTGGGGGCACAGCCAAGCCTTGCTTTGAGATTAGCAATTAGGAACCAGGTCCCACCTCACCCAACAGACGGGGACATCACAGCCATGCTGCTCACTGAGAGTGCTGCCTGCAAGGGTTTACCCCACCTAGGCTCTGAGATTTGCTTTCCATCCTGCAAAGCCAGAGATACAGCCACTCATGGTGGGGATGTCCTGCAGAGCGCGCAGAGCAGCCACAGCCTGCTCTGCACTGCACATCTGGCTGGGCTGGCCAGCTCTGTGGGGAGGAGACTTCTCCCCAGGCCTGCTCACCAAGAGCATCTGGGACACAGATGGGGAGAAAAAGCAACTGCAGCTGCAGCCCAGAGCTTCTCTGTGCCCATCCAAGTGACCACTGCCAGCTCCAGCAGGGACTCCAGCAGGGAGGCAAGAGAGGCACAAAAAGGACAAACCCAGATGTCAAAACCTCCAAGGAGACTGAGGCCAGCACATGCAGACAACAGTCAACAGTTACAAAGAAGCAAAGACACAACAGCTGCCTTCAGCCGAAGAGCCCTTAGGAATGAAATTGGATTCAGCAGGATCAATCTCCTGCTTCAGAACCATATTTCCATCTCTTTCCTTTCGTGTTTCATTCCTTCCAAAGGCAACTTGACAAGCGCCTCCGTGGTGATGCAGGCTGGGGAAGAAGCAGCTCAAAAAAGGCAATGAGTTTCCTTCAGAAGTTCATGAACTTCATTGTTCTGGCTTTAGGCTTGGCCGTGAATGTTGCCCTTGGTCTGGGAAGGGGGATAGGGGTTCTGGAGGGTTTTGGGGGGTTTTGGCCCTGGGCTGGGCTTTTCCCTTGGGGGTTTTTGGGAGTTGTGGCGTGATGCCGTGGGCGGCTGTGCAGTGGGAGCTGAGGCTGGGCAGGGAGCGGAGCTTCCCTTCCCCCCGCTCGGGGATCGCAGCTCGGCCGCTGCTGCTGCAGGAGGTTTGTGCTTGGCCCGGGGCTGCCCTGGCTGCAGCTCAGCGCTGGCACCGACCCTGCCTGCTGCTGCTGCTGCTGCTGCTGCTGCTGCTGCTGGGCACTGCCCACATCCCCCTGCCCTCTGGGGCTTTGCAAAAGGAGCATTTCCTCCTTCCCTTCCCTTCCTGCACCGGCTGGGGGGGATCCCTGCCCTGCCAGAGCCCACAGCTCCTCCTGCTGTGACCAGACCTCCACCAAAGGGGAAAAACAGGACTTGGCATGTGGGAAATGTCTGTTCTTGCCTTCTTGTGTGTGCTCTCCTGAGATAGTCTAGCAAAGAACTGTTATTCCTTTTCCCACAGTTTTGCCTGGGAGCCCTGTCATTTCAAAGGGATAATCATTTGGAGGGAGGGGATCATCTTTCCATTGCAGCAAGGTTCCCACCTTCCTTGGCAGACATCTGTCTTTTAAAGCAGCACAGAGACACCAGAAAGTATTGCCTTCCTATTCCTTGCTTCCATTGGATCTCACAATGGCAAAATGCCCCCTGAGGCAGCAGCAGCAGCAGCCCTGCAGTTCACAGCCTGAAGAGGCTGCTGGGGCAGGGCAGGAGTGAGGGATGCTTTTCTGTTGAAGGAACACATCCCTGAGGCTGTGTCCCAGCCCAGGGAACACTCACCAAAGAGATGTCCCCGAAGTCGAGCTCAGCGAGGTCGAAGTGTAAACTCGGTGCAGTGACGCTGCCCCTGCAGGCCGAGGACAGAGCAGGCAATGGCTCGGTTAAAGGCATTGCAAAAGTGCGGCTGTCGTGGCTCGGGGGCACAAAACCTGGGCTCAGGGCACCCTGGGTTTCCGACTAACACAGCCCCGTGTGCTCAGCACAGGGCCCTGGGCACAGGAGGCAGCTCAAGCCAAGGGGCAGCAGCCAACAGCCCCTGATGGGCCCTGGGCACAGGGCAGGCAGGAGAAGCCCCCGGGTTGCTGGGGGTCCCATGAAGGACCCTGAACACACACCCAGACATGGCTCCGTGCCTCAGTTTCCCCATCTGCAATGGCATGGACATCAAGGTGTCCCCACAAACTTCTGTAAGCAGCCCTTCCAGCCACAGCTTCCCTGCTTTGCTCCTTCTGAGCTGCAACTGCTTTTCCCATGGAGGAGCTTTCTCAAGAGAGTTTGACCCACACAATCATTACAGACACTGTTCTGAGACACGAGTCCAGGGCATTCCCAAACATCCTCTGAAAAGAGCAGCAACAGTTCTACCCAGGGCACAGATGAATCCTAGAGGAAAGGACCAGCTTGTCAGCAGTGCACCAGCTGGCACAGCCAAGAGCAAGAGCTTCAACAACCAAACATGGCTGTGCTGAATCTAGCACAGCACCTCACCTGTCCTTGAACTCAGCAGACACACTCCAAAAGCCACCAACATCCACTGAAATCAGCACTTGAAGCTGCACAACATTCACCAGTTGATTTCATGGTTGATGCCAATCAGTGCCCACTCTGCCTTTTGGTTCAAAATCAAGAACCAGTGAACTGTGTCCTCTATTGTATTCACAGGACTGCCCCTGGCTCTGCTCTGCACATCTCAACAAGAGACACCTGCCCTTGCTCAAGGAGCAAGCTGCTTATGCAGAAACACCCCATGGCCACTTTGGGGGAGGGACAGAGGAGAATCAATTATTTGATGGTGAAAGGTTCACTCTTGATTTCCAAATGAAAAAAACAGCACTTTTCCTCCAAAAACAAAGGCAGCGTCATTGTTTCTCCACTATGGCCACACCTGCTCACCACTTTTCTCTTGCTAAGGAATAACTTCCTTGTTCTTCTTTACCCATCTCCCTGCTCTCATTGGTATCATCCAGTGCAGATTGCTTTCATTTCTTCACTGCCTGGAGCCAGTGCCTCCCAAGAGCAGCAGCCCAGCTCCAAAGCTGCAGAGCAGCCAGCATCAGCTCTCCTGCTTCCACTCCATTATCCTGCAGCACATGGCTCAGGCTGGCAGGGACAAGGCCTCACGCTGCTGTGGTGCTGAGCACTGAGCTCTGCCTCCCCTATGATCCGCCCTTCTCCCTTTGGCTGGGCCAGGATTGTCTCTTGCCCACGGGATGGTGCCCCAGTCCTTGGCACAGTTCCTGCTGCACAGTTCCTGACTCCTACATCAGCCCTTTGCTGGCTGTGCAAAGGAGGCACCAAAGCCCTCTGGGCACAGGAGCTTGGAGCACAGCTTGTGCCCCACAGCATGGCCATGAGAGGTGAGCTGAGGCTGCTGCTGCCCATCTGGCATGGATTATTCACACAAGGTTTTACAAACCCTGCTGCTGCAGGATCAGCCAGGCTGGCCCATCTGCAAAGCCCTGGGGGCCTTGCTGGGTGTTCAGGTGGGACATCCCAGAGCAGCTGCTGCCCAAAGCTGATCCATCCCACTGCCTGCCATGGCCCAAGGCACAGGGAGATCCCTGCAGGGAGGAGTCATTCCAGCTCCCAGCTTCCACACAGGGCAGCAGGCAGCCTCACACTAAAGCAATGCCAGCAGCAGAGCATAGATTCACACCTCAGAAAACACCTTTTTCCTCTGCTCCACCCCAAAAGGAGGTAGGTGGGGGATGTTCCTGAGACAGCTACAGATGTGCCCACCCAGTTCCCAGGGTCCTTACTTGATGGTCAGGATGGCAGGCACAGGAGATCCAGCCACACTGAACTGGAACTCCTCCTCAAAGCTCCCCAGCACGGTGGCACTGAAGGAGATCTGCACAGCCTGGCTCCCACCTGCTGCAATGATGCCCTCCTCGGGGGCAAACTTGAAACACAAACCCACGTTGGTGGCTGAAGGGAGACAGGCAAAGGGAGCATCAATAGCTCCTTGGTTCATCAGTTTCACCTGCAGCAGCAAGAAAGCAAAATGGAAATACGTGTGGAATCTTCCCTTCTTGTGAGTTATTGCCTAATGATGCAATGAACACCCAGAAAAGGCAGAAGATGCTTTGTGCTGCTGAATGGCAGAAGTCCAGAGATTCAACAGGACAACTTCTGCCTTTGGGTTTTCACGCAGAGCAGTGGCAACTCCACAGAACTGCAGTCACCCTGGGCTTATCCCATGGACACAGAGCAGTGCCCCTCTGCTCAGCAGCACCAAGCGCATTGAGAGCTGGCCCTGAGAGCAACGTGGGCTGATTGCAGCTGCGTAGGGAATCACCCCAGAGCTGCTGCTGCGCCAGTGAGCACAGCTCCAACAGCACCATCTGCTCATTCACCTTTTCCAGACCATGAAAACAATACATTGAGAATGAGGCATCAGCATCAAAACGTGCAGACAGCACCATCTTTTGGTGAGAAAACTCAGCGTGTCTTTCCCATCCACAGCCAAGATTTTAAAAGTGTCGGCCATGATGCAGTGCCTCATGAAGTTTTTGCAAGCTTGACTCTACTGGAGGGGAGGCAAATAGATAGAAAACCCCTTTGCTTTATTCCCAGGAACACTTTTCTCTTTCTAGAGCCAGAGATGCACCGAGGCTGAAGTGTGGTGAGGGACTGGTCAGCAAGGGAGAGAACTCCCAAGGATTTCCTGTGATTGCAGCAATAAGCAGCAGTCACTTGGCTGGGAGTTGTTGGCAATGGGCTGAAGCTCAAAGGCAGCCAGTTTGTTGCAGCTGCTTCTGCAGAGCCCAGTCTAAAGGTGCCTTGTGTCTGGCACTGCCACAAAAGCCTCTGAACATGCAGCTTTGAAGCCAGTGATGGTTTCATGTGCCAAGGAGTTGTTTTGCAGGAAGCCTCCCAGCTGATCCCTAAGGAAGGCTGCCCAAAAGCAGGGACTAGGGCTTCAGGAACAACTGACACACCTTTGTGACCCCCCAGATTTCAGCAGTCCATCAAATATTCCCTGCTCACAGCTGCCCAGGTTGGCAGCAATTCCACAGCTGCACCAGGCTTGCTGCTGCCTCAGGAGCCATCAGCATCCATCCCAAGCCCTGCTGCTCACCTCATAGACATGGGGGGTGTTGATGAAAACGTTCCCAAGGTTCAGAGTAGGAGAGCTGAGTTCAACCAAGGGTCCTTGGCCTTCCCCTCTGAGCTGCAGGGGCAGCCTGCTCTCACAGCCTGGGGAGAGATGTCCATTGCAGTACAATCATTCCCTCTGCTCCACTGCATTTTCCAGGCTGCCTCAGTGCTAGTCCCCGACTCTGAGCTGGATGCAACCAGCTCCTGATGCTGCAGGAGAAGATATGCACCCTTCTCTTCCCTCAGGACATATCCCCTGAGGCTGACTTGCAATTTCTAACCCATTTCCTGGGCTGCTTTCCAATTTGAGCCACCAGTTTGCTGAGTTTAAAACATCTCTGGTGCCTGTAGTGACAGGTCAAGGAGTAATGGGCAGAAATTGAAAAAAAGGAGATTTAGGTGAGATATTAGGGAAGAAATTTTCCCTGTGAGGGTGGTGAGGCACTGGAGGAGATTCCCCAGGGATGTTGTGGAGGTTCCAGCCCTGAAAGTGTTCCAAGCCAGGCTGGATGGGGCTTGGAGCACCCTGCTCTAGAGGGAGGTGTCCCTGCCCATGGCAGGGGCCTTGGGACTACATGATCTCTAAGGTCCATTCCATCCTTACCATACTGTGATTCTGTGGTTTCCTTCCCATGCACCTAGAGGAGCTTAGAAATCCATTCAGTGCAGGCACAAAGCTCCTACGGAGTTTGGCAATTCCCAAACTCCCTGGCCCAGGAGCACAGGACTTTGTTGCCCAAGTGCTCCCCTTGTGACACTCAGCACTGTGTTCTATTGCCACAGACTGAGAGCTGCAAGGTGACAAATGCCACACAGGGAGAGAAGCAGCTGCTGGCCAAGGCTGCTCCCTCTACCAACAGCCCGGGCTCAGTGGGGCTCAGCCCCCTCTGCTCTGCTGCTGTCTGGGCACTGGGAGGTGATCCAGGCTCAGGGAGCCCATTTCTAACTCAGCTCCTACCACCTGATGATGGATCCATGGCAAATGGAGCCATCCTGGAGGCCAGGGGCCTGCACGGGCTGAGTGCTTGTTCACTAAAGCTGTTCTGCTCTGGAGCTCTCTGGCCTTTGAGGGAATTCTGGCAAAGCCATGGCATGAAAACCTCTCCCTGCACTGCCTGGGCTGTTCTGGGATCACTCAGGCACACACAGCATTCTGAGCCCTGGCCTGGCACGGGAGACTCCCTGGGAGCTGCAGGGCCAGGGGGGATGTGCCAGCACTGCCCTGCTGACCAGGGACTCTTCCCAGCACTTCCATGGGAGCCCAGCAGGCTCAGGCTGGCACCATGGCTTCACTGAGGGGGAGAGAGGCAGGGCAAAGGAGCTGCACCTGAGATGCTGCAGTAAGCCACACTTCCATACTCCAGTGCTTCCAGGGGTTTGAAGGTCACCTTGATTTCAGCTGAACAATTCGGCCCGATTTCTCCCTCCTACAGCAGAAAGAGACAGCAAAACCTTGCTTTGCAAACTTCACATTGCTTGTTTTCACCACCCTCCTGTAAGCCTTTGTTTAGAGCATCAGTGATGAGTGAACAACACAAGGAGCCAAGGAAACACTCCAAACCCAGCCCAACACAGCTCTCAATGCTCAGCTGATCAGCTCCCACTCTCCACAATATTCCTGCTGCTCTGACACAAGCTCTTGGGCACATCATGCTGCTGTCAGCTACAGTGGGATGCAACTGCCACTGCGCCCTGCTGGCTCTTGGCCTTAGATGGGCCATAGCTGTAACCAAGAAGAGAACATGATCCCCTTCCTTGCAAATAAAAATATTAGTTTAACCTGTATTGAAAGAAAGCAAAGGCTGGCATTATTCCAGGGTTTACTCCAACATGAGAAGGGATGTTGCACTGTGCACACACCAGGCATTCATCATCTCTCACAATGCCAGTACTCAGAATCAAGGCTCTGGTTGATGGGAGCATGTGGCAGTTTGCTTGCATCACCAGAAAAGGAAAAGGTTTTCTGTCCCTGTGTGCAGGACAACTCCAAAGGCCCATTTCAACCTTCCACCCTTGTGTCCAGGCTCACAGATGACGCTGGAAGGGACACTCAGAAATAGTGCAAGGCATGGTTACAGGAGGGGATTGGCATTTCTGTCATTAACCTTGGGCTGAATTTGGCCTCCTTTTGCCAGGGAACAATTGCAAGCTTCAGGTCAGTGTGTGAGCTGGCAGTGCTCCAACAGCCTCTGCTGAGCCCCACGTGTGGGGGGAGCCCCTGCCTACAAGAACTGCTCCCTGGGACACTGACAGGACACGCAGGCAGTGCCTTGAGCTCGAGCCTGGCAGCAGAGCTGGGCTTTGTCAGGCTCCCAGCCCTGCCTGGAGCCTGCAGGGCACAAATGCTTTCAGCAGCGAGCCCTGCAGCCTCACCAGAAACTCCATGTCCTCCCTGCCAGCACATGGGGCCAGCTGAGGATCTGCCCAGTGACCGCAGCCGGGGAAGGGGTGGGTGTAGGGAGTAGGGTGGGTGGGAGGATGGGGGGGGGAGGAGGAAGAGAAGGAGGAAGAGAAGGTTCTCAGCTATCACTTACCATTGGCTCAATGAAAAAAATGTCATCAGAGAACAGCATGGGGTCTTCTTGCACCTTTGCCATCTTCTCCTGGACCATGCTGCTCAGGAGGGCACTGTGATCTCCACAAGAGCCCTTCACCTTCTCTGTTTCTTTCTCCTCTGGGAAGTTTTCCTGGGACACCTCTTTCGGCAGCCACAGCAAACACTTCCTGCAGCCCCAGGGAGAGACAAGGCCAGCAGATGGTTTCATGAGCCACAGATTTGCAGAGAGAAGTGTGAGCGCAGGAGAGCAAAGCACTTGAGGAGGAGCAGCAGCAGCTCCCCAGCAAAGGCTGAGCCCAAGCCACGAGGGTCCCACAGGGATCAGAGGACAACTTGCTGTTCCCTGGCCCAGCAGGGAGTTTCACTCCACACTTGCAAGCTCAGCAGAGGTTTCCAAAGCCAGCATCCCTCCAGAGAACCTCCTGCCTCAAAGCCTCTGCCACAGCTGAGGGAGAATCTACCAGCCATTTCAAGTGGCTTTTCCTCCCACTCAGCTGCTCAGGGGGGCACAGAAAGATCACAGAGCACCCACTGCAGCATTTCCCTGCCAAGGGGAGACAAAGCTGGCTTGCAGCTACGTGTTACCATCATCACTCTTTGTTTCTTCCATTTTGGACCTACCCGGTTCCCTACTCTGCCTTTCACAAGAGCATCCCAGAGCACTTCCACAGGAAATTGATGAATTCAGGCACCGAATCCCTTCAGGGACATTCACGTTTTTATATGCAATATGCATGAAAACAGAGCCTCTGAGAGGGGAAGAAACTTTGTTGTGCAAGAGGGAGACAGCAAACTCCTGGAGAGACCTTTTCATGAGCCAGAGCTTTTTGGATCCCATCCCAGTGCATGGCACTAGAATGTCCTGAGAGGGAAAGGATCCTGCACTATCTTCTCTGACAAAAAATCCTCTCTGCTCTGAGAGCTCAAAACCTCTCTGACAGCAGCACAGGGACACACAACCAGCCCGCATGGGCAAGGAGCTTTTGAAGGAACTAAAGGGAAAAAAGAGGGTGTACCACCTTTGGAAAGAGGGACTGGCAACTCAGGAAACGTTTAAGGATGTTGCCAGGTCATGTAGAAAGAAGAGAAGAGAGACAAGAGCCCAATTAGGACCTGAGGAAATCCAGTCATCACAATCAACCTTTCCTTCCCAAAATGCCATCCCTGGTTGGAGTATAAATGACCTGGAATGCTGAGTGCTGAGCTCCTGAAGCCCAGGGACACACACCCCAGTGCCAGGCATGGTTTACTTGGCCTAAACCATTCAAAAGCACCAACATCCCCTGAGACCACATGTTAGCTCGGTCTTGGGCCTGTATCTCACTGAAATGCATCTTTCAAACCAACCTCCTCTTCTCTTCATTCTCTTCTTCCTCAGTAGCAAAAGCCTTCCACTGGAAGTGGGCTGTGATGTTACTCCTGTTTTCAATGAACAGGGTTCTGTGGCTTGACATGGTGGTGAAAGTCTTCTCAAACTCCACGGAATTTGTGCTCAGCCCAACGTTGACATCTACAGCTTCTCCCTGGAGCTTTGTGTGGATTCTTTCTTCACCTGAAACAAAGCAAAGGGGAGTCTTTGCTCAGCTCACTGGCTGATGGAAGCACAAGGAACAGAGCAAGGCACAGGGAACAGAAGAAAGTGTCCCAGTTTTGCGCTGAAGGAGCAGTTCTGTGGACCACTCCATTGACCACATCCTTCAGCTCTGTGTGTACAGCGTGAGAATGTCCTGGGCACCTCCTCAAACACCTTATTTCTGAGGGTGTTTGAAGAGATTTGGCCCCAAGGTGACAGGATGGACAGGGAGATTGGTCCATGTGCTCCAGTGACCCACTCAGATCACCAGGATTTCTGCATCCAAGTCCTTCAGGTGACAGGGCTGAGGAGCCCTGCTCAATCCTGCCTTTCCCAGGCTCTCCCCGGGCATCCCAGGAGACTCCTGTCTCTCCTGATCCCTTGGATCCCTTCTTGCTGACCAGCAAATATGCCTGGGGGCAGGTGGGCAGCAAAAGGAGGCCCAGAGGAACAAGTGAAGTGACAGCCCACAGCAGGAGGGGACACAGGTGAGGAAACACAACCAGCCTGGCTCTGCAATGTGACAAACCACTACAGAATGAGCACCGTGAAAATCATCTCCCTGTCCAAACCTACAGCCACATCAGTCTTTAAATATTTTATACTGTTCTGATCTGAAAAACCAAGCTGGAGCATTGCAAATCAAATAAGAAAGGGACAAAGGAAAGATTAGTGAGTACCGAGCAGTTTCTACATTAAGACTGAATGGGATCCCTCAGTCTAGAAATCAAATGGGAGATAGATGTGAGAGGTTTGTAACAGCTTGAACAGCCTGGGAAATGAGGACAGGGAAAAATTTGTTTTGATTCGACACAAAAAAGGAACTTGAGGGCCTGAAAATGTTATTAGGCAGAAACTACATCTATGTGTAAGGGCCACATAGAGAAAGGGTCCTTGGCAAGCCAGTGGAGAAGCAGCATATGGGACAGAGGTGTGCAAGAAACCCATTGCATTGGAGAGAGTCTGATGGAGACCTCACCTACAGCACTGCCCAGGAATCAAATAAAACTTCAACCAGGCATAGCCACATGGTAGTGGAGAATCAGAGTTCCTCCTTCCTCTACTCAGCAAGTCCCAGCAAAACAGCAGTCAAAAATCTTTGCCTTTCTCAAGCCCCTAAACACCAAGGAGTTCTCAGTTTGCTTTGGGGTAAAGGTGAACAGGGCAGGCACCTGTGGAGGGAATGCAGGGGATGGACAGCAGGCAGCCATGTGCAGAACTGTCCTGTGCCCTGCAGGGCCCAGCACTCACCTGAGCTGCAGCACACGGCCAGGGAGCCGCAATGGGCACCGCTGGCCAGCGGGTGAAATGCCACTGTCACCTGCACGGTGTCACCAGCGCCCAGAGCTCCTGTGGCCGGCACCACGGAGAAAGGACTGCAACACAGAGAGAGGGGTCAGGCCTGGGGGCACCTGGCCATGAGATTCCTGCTGCACTGCAGCTCCCTGCAGCGCCCTTGGCCAAGCAGGGAGCAAACCAAGCACAGGCAGCACAAGAGACAGAACAGACAGGATCACAAACAGCCACCGAGCCACTGCTGACAAGATCCAGCCCTCACAAGATCCTGGGGGTAAAATGACCTCAGCTCCCCATACTGTGCATCCAGCTCTCTGCAATGAGCCTCAAGGCTCCCACTGCCAGCAATCCCATCAGAGAATGGTTTGTGAAAAGCACAGAGAGGGTTCAGAGCTATTTGCATGCACAACTTGACACTGACTGCCTCAGGAATTTCTCTTTTCCTGCTGCCTATAAAACTCATCTCAAGAGATGAAAATGTTAGGGCACTCCCTGTCCTGGGAGATTACACCCTAGGAATCAGACAAGGAGAAGGAACTTTTCCCTGAAGACCAAGGAATAGTTCCTGTTGAATTTGCAGTGTGCTTCTTTGGTTTATTTTACCTTGAAATCATCGTGATTTAGCCTAAAAAGGGCAACTTTTCTAAGCATTTCAATGAAAGCTGCTCTAAGAAAAGGAGCAATCAAAACTTTGAAAGAGTGCAAATGCAGATTAGAGCAATACAGTGACATGGAAACCCAAAAGGATGATGCCATTTACAGTCTGAAGGGTCCAATCCCAGCTAAATGAAGCACCATGAGCAGGAGCACATCAAGGAAGCAGAACAGGAGGTTTCTGTGTGTTTACCAGCAACGCAGTCTGGGACTCTGGGCTGTCATGCAGGCTGGTAACTGTTTGCTTGGCCCAGCAGAGAAACTCTGTGCAATGTGTTGGAAATAATGATGCAGATGTGTTGGTGCACTTTGGATTTAACAGGAGCAATCAGGATTTAGTCACCAGGTAAACAGCTCTTGCCTGACAAACACAAGACTCTGTGCTTTGATGCTCAGGGACAGCTCAGGGGAAATGTGCTTCTGCCCAGCAGCTGCTGGGCTTTGTGCCCTTCTACAGCCCCAGTGAGGAAACAAAAGTTCCTGGCCTTGGTGCTTTGTTGCTGGTCAAACTGTCATTTCAAATGTGTTCTGGGGACTTTGCTGATGAATGCATCACACACAAAAACAAAGAGAACATCCGCCAAGCTGAACTTTGTTCATGTCAGTAGTAACAGCTGATGAACTCGCTTCAGGTTCTGCTCATTAAGGACCTCTTGCTGTAATTATGGGCTGACCTGTTCCCATTGCCACTGGTGAGAACATCACTGCTGGCTGATGGAGAAGCCTTGGGCCAGCAATGTTCATGTGCTGGACGTGAGACTTTGGAGGGAGGGGAGGAAAGACAAGGCCCCAGCAGCCCCAGAGCCAGATCAGTGCTCGTGCTCCTGCATCTGCCCCGGGGCTGATGCCAGCACGGCTGCAGCTCTGCTGGGGCTGGGGGGATCAGGGCCTGCTGGGGGCAAGGCACAGCATTCTGTTCTTAGTCTTTGGCCAGAAATTTCACTGCAATAGAGAAGCTGCCAGTTAGGGGAATCCCTGGCCACGCTTCAGCACTACCTTCCATTCCATTCCCTTCCCACTCCTGCCCCATGTTACAAGCTCCTGCCTTCAGGTGGCACAGGTGGCAGGATGGGAATAACATTCCAGGGATGACTTCAGAGCTTGCCTGAGAAAGAAGGTGTCTTCTTCTTTTCAAATTATCAGGAGAAGAGGATCCAGCCAAGTTCAGGACTCAGCTGTCAGGTCTGGAAAACTGAGTGCAAATCAGCCCCCACATCTCCTCCATCCCTGGGCTGTACCCACCAGACTCCTCTGTTCCTGTTGTAGCAGTCATCTCTCACACACACCTGGCTCCCCAAGACCCAAAGACACAAGCTCCACAGCTAAACTTAACTCCTCTGAATTTCAGCCAACATCACTAAACTGTTCCCTGTGCCCACAGCTAGAAGAGCTGTGAAGGAGACATCCCTGACACTGTAAGAACCAAAGGAAAATCACTGCCAAGAGATAGGCCTGAAAAGCTAAATTTTAGGCTTTTCTCTGTTAATTGTGAGCTGCTCCTTAAGACACTTCTTATCCTGTTAGATCCATCCTCTCAATGAATCACTACTGCACCTGACAGGCAGTAAAGATAAGGTATGGAGGGATTTTAAAAGGTTGTTTTCTTCTGCTTTTATAACTAGGTCCATTGACATGTTTGTTTCCTTGTATGGCATCTAAAGACAGGTCCATGTCTCCCAATGGCACCTTGCAACCCCCAGACACTGCTCTTGCTTTGAGCAGTGTGTTGGCTCAGATGATTTCCAGAGGTCCCCTCCAGGACCACTGCAAAGCCACGTGCCTGTGGCCTCCCAGAGAATGGCTCTGTTTGGCTGACAGTGCTGAGGAAGCATTTCAGAAGCTGCTTGTGCTCAGCAGGGTGCAAGCCAGCTCCCAACATGTTCCAGCAGCCTCCAGGAAATCTGGGACATAGAAAGCTCCAAGGCCACTGAAAGCAAGAGTAGATGCCTTCCATCCTGCTCACTTCCAGCCAGGCTGCAGGGCAGCAGATCCGATGCTTGGTTCCTTCTGTAGCTCTTTCCCAACTCCGCTCTCACCCAAAGCTGTTTGCACAGGGACAGATGAGCTGCCTCACCTCTGGGTGCTCAGCTGGTACCGAGCTGCCCGGGCACCGACATTGCGCACCAGCCGAGTCTGCTGGGCGCTGACCTTGACTGGACACTTGGAGAAGTCCAGCTGGGCAGGGAAATCCAGCACAGCTCGGGCACCAATGGCCCGAACTGGCACAACAATCCTTTCCCTTGCAGTGAGGCACACCAGCTCGTGGCAATAATCCTGCAGGAAAAGAAACTGGCTCAGCACAGGACATTTAGTGCCATCCCCATGGCAGAAGAAAAACCATTTCCTATACCCCTTCAAGGCCATCAATTTACCTATTGCACCCTCAAATGAACACAAAGTTCTACTACTATGTCACATTTTAAAGGCACCAGTGCACTTTGCAAAATCTGTCTCAGTGGCATTCAGCTCGTGTGTCACTTGGGTCACACAGATAACAGCCCTAGGCCACCATCATTTTTACTCTAAACTTTAATGATGGTTAAAGAATTCCTAAGCCCCTTCTAAGCAACATGGAGCTGGGGAACACAGGACATTGCTCTTTAGGGTTCTATATTCCCACTGTCTGAGAATAGGACAAAGTGTTCAACTGACTCTAAGCAGCAAAAGGAAGAGGAGAAAACAGCTGCACCCAAAGACATCCTGCACCTCTGGCTTGGTGCAGAAACATCGGTTGGCTCACAACTCCCCTCTAACTTTGCCTGTCCAACCAAGTCAGGAGAAGAACAGTGCTAAGAGGTAGCAGGATGCTGTTGGAAAGGGCCTGTCTTTGTTTCCCTGCCAGGCTTCCTCCCTTCCATGCCATGCCCTCAACCCTTCTGTATGAACAAGCCTCCAGATCAGAACATGAACCCTCCAGATCCCAGCACTGAGATCAGACTTGCCAGGGCCACAGCAGTGCTGTTCAAACCTCCCCACAAAAGCAGCTTTGGCACAGAATGGGTGCCAGCTGACAGAGCAAGCACAGCGACAGGCATGAAGACAGAGCCCCAGCAGTGTCACTGCCACGGGCTCTGGGCTCACAGCTCTGCCTGCAGCTTGTACCTGCCCTACACCAGCTCCTTCAGGCAGGTGTCCAAGTCCCCTGCAGCTCAGCAACCTCCTGCTGACCAAGGGCACCCAGAGCCCAGTGTGCCTGTGCCAGGCCGGGCTCACGGGCACAGCACATCCTCTGCCCTGGCCCTGCAGCTGTGCCATGCTCACTTGTGCTCTGGGACAGCACAGCTGCAAGGCTGCACAACAGAGGGGCTGAAAAAGCACCGGCTTTGCTCCAGCCCAGGGGCACGCAGGGAAGCTGTTGGCAGTCCAGGAAGGAGGAAAGCTCTCTGACCTCTTTGTTCCTCTGGTGTTTTCCATCAGAATGAAACCCCTTCCACTGGACCTAGAGATGGCCCAACATCTATCAACAGCCCTCTGTCATTTTCATCCTGTTTCCTGTGCATCTTCCCTTGGCAATGCTCAGCAATGTGCAGGGAGGGGAAGCAGAGCCTGTCAGGCCTGGCTGCAGTGCCTGCCAGCAGTGCCAAGGTGTGACTGGCTGAAGGCTGCCTGCCCACGCCTGGAGCCCAGCTCACAGCATGCAATGGGCTGGAGCCAGAGTGCAGGGAAAACAATGGCTGTGGAGATCATTGTGTGCTTTGGCTCCTCCAGCCTCACCTGGTTCTTGCTGGGGGTGAAGCTGATGCGCACAGGGGCAGAGGCGCCTGGCGGCACGGCACGGTACGCATCGCTGGAGCTCACCAGCTGGAAGTAAGGTGAGCTCTCCATGGAGACCTTCACCACGTGAAGAAACTGCAGCAAAGACATGAAATTATCATTTTGCCACTTGTGGAAACAGGACGAGAGGAGACCTGTCCATGCCCTGCTACCATCCCTCCCCTGATCCTTTTCCAAAGCACTTTCAGCTGAGCAGGCACAGGCACATCATTCACAAGGCTGAACTTGAATCCCTTCTCTCTGGCTCCTGCATTTTGGCCAGGGGCAGTAGGGCAGTGCCTGCTGGGAAGGAAGGGCCGAGCAGGTCAGCGCCAGCAGGATGGAGACACAGCACCTGAACCAAGTCACCTGCGTATTCAAAAAGGCCAAAAACCTGTTGGCTTCTGCCTGCACACAGGCATCAAGTTGTCATGTTCCAGAGGGGGAATGTGCTACCTAAAAGCAAACCAGCACATTACTGTGGGGCAAGGAAGAAATTCCCTTCTAGCAGATCAGGTTTGGGTAGGGACCTTCTGGGGATACAGTCAGGCAGGCAGAGCAGCAAGACAGGAGACCAAACACTGTGGTCTTACTGGGAATAAAAGCAAACCTGAAAAGCAAAAGAAGGAATGAACACAGCAAGACAATCCCTAAAACAAGGAGATGGCAAAGAGAATTTAAATGGGCAGTAAAGCAGCAAGGAAGAATCATAAAACCATGAGAGCAACCAGCTTGCCAAAAGTGACAGAAACACAGACAGGCTGTGTCTATTGACCATGGGGCTTCAGATGCATTTTCTGCCTGGAGAAACAGGACCAGCACTGACTGACAGTGTGGTTCCAGTATGCAAAGCCAATCTTGGCTGTCCAGGGCTTCCTGCTGCCTGTACAGGCAAGCTGGGCTGCTGGGCATTCCTGCCTGCAGCCAGCAGGCCAGGTTCTGCCCTCTGGGGCTCACAGACACAGCACACATGCATTTTCTAGCACACTGATATCATCAACCCCTGAGCACCAAAATGCTCTCCAAAAGTCTAAACCAGATGATTTGGACTCCCTCCTGTCTCCTCCCACCAGCCCACTCTTGCCACAAGCCTCACTTGAGAAAATGTTTCCCTGACTGAAATTCAAATGGTCTCAAGTTTTCCTCTTTACAGTGGAACACAACTGACATTTTTCAACTGTTTCCCTCTCAGCTCTCTTGGGAAACTGAAAAACAATCCCAATTTCTTCAGGTGAAGGTGGAAACCTCCAGGAGCACATGGCTTTGGATGTGCTGTGCTTCTGCAAAGGGAAAGCAGCGCACCGTGTTGCTTTTGGAAAAACTGAGCAGAGCTGGATGAAGCTGAGCAGGAGCTTCAAGTGGCACCTAAAGGCCTCTCACTGCTTCTGCTCCATCACTCTGATTGCAGGGCTCTTGCAGAACACGGCTCCTGCAGGGCCAATGCCATTAATGAGAAGTGATTCCAGCATAAAGTGCAGAAGGCTCAGCCCCTGAGCTTTGCCTGTGAGCTGCACAAAGGGAGCCAAACTGGCTGACAGAGGCAGAGATTCCTACCAGGAGCCAAGATTAACCAAGGACACACAGGGTGTGCTATAGACCCAAGGCCAAGCATGAGAGCAGGTAAGAACTGTACAGCCCTCAACATTCCTGTCAATCCAGAGCTTTCAAGAGAAGGAAACTCCTTTGGGAGAGACACCATCAACGCCTGGCCAAAATCTGGGGACAATTCCCAGCACAGGAAGATTTCCACCATCTTGCAGAAGAAGGTATTGAGACATTTTCTTCTGCATGTGCTGCAGCACATAACTTGCTTTGCTCTACACTGAGGGAATGACAGCACTCTCCTCTTCCAGCACAGTGTTAAAGCTTCGCATGCCAGCACTTACCTTGTCCTTATTCATGAGAGACAGCACCATTTCAGAGACCTCCCGAGCAACGAAGTTCTGAAATACCAGCTCTGGTGGGGAAACCCCAAACCAGCTCTGTTTCGGGGCAGCTGACGGCAGCTGGAGAGGAGAGAGAGCAGGGAGAGCTTCAGCTGCTGGGAGGAAGGTTCATGCAGGAGAATCTTCCACTGATCCCCAGTGAAGTACAGACTCTGGGGGAGCACGTCTGCCCAGCCCACACTGGGCAAACAGTGGCTCACCCACCTCTGCTCTGAGCTGATCCACAGCTGCTGGGCCACACAGAGCAGGCTCAAGCCAAGCTGCTCTTCTGGCATGGATTTCTCCAGGTTTCTTTCTCCAGAATGCCAGGCAGCACTTTCCCTGTGCCCATGTGGTCACAGAGCTCTGGGGCACTGACTGAGCACTCATGGAGTAAGTAAAACCCATGAATTTACAGGAGACTCCATGGGAAAGGATTTGGGATGTCTTTTACTCTGAGACAGGGAAACCAAGGCCCACACAACTGCAAATATCTTTTTTGCTCTACAACTTAGACATCTGTAAGAAGAGCACAGGACCAGAGGTGGTGTGAGAGATGAGGTGACACTTGGCTGAAGCCAAAAGGTTATTAAGCAAAAGAATGGAATTTGTTGGTTCTGTGTGTTATTTGTGGTTTGCATTTGTTCAGGTTGGTTGTTGAGTGTCACAGTGAGAGGGACAGGGTTGAAGACCTGACCAAAAGGAAGGAGGACGAGAAGGGAGGGGACAGAAAAGTTGGTGCTCAGTAGAGAATGGAAGCTCCTGAGTAGCCATCCAATGGCAAAGGGCACAGGGACCACCCCAGCCGGGTACAAAGGGGATACAAAGATTGCCATTTTCTCAGAGGGTGTGTGTGTGCGCTTGGCTCTCAGGGAGGGAGACATCCCCAGCTCAGCTGAATTGTTACTAAGAAACACTTTTCTTTTGCTTTGATGATTTTGTTCCTTTTCATTGTATTTAAAAGTTAGTGTGTTCCAAAGAGAGGAAAAGGCAAAAATAAAAAGACAAATGAGCTGAAAATAAAAAGACAAGTGAGGTGAACGCTGAATGAGGATAAGGTTCAGTTATTTTCTCAGCAACTTGGGTAAAAGTAGAGTTGGTATCTCCTTTTTCAATGGCCTTTAAATGGGTGCTTTTTTGTCATTACTGCGATCTTATTTCATGCCATTCTAGAGGCACGTCTGGAATGACACTATTGAAGTGAAGGGAGAACGACCATCCTGGTAATGCATCGAACTCCGATTTATTGATCAATCCATCACCTTAAATTACAGTGCTAACGAACTTCATGAATATTCTGTAATCCAGATTTATGATAGGCTAACAAAGAAACTTCTAACCACTCCCTTTGTTTTAGAATACCTACAATTGTTTATTAAAAACAGAACCAGAGTTCCCAAAGCTTTCACATCTGTTCCCAGGATGTCATCTTCTCCCAGAGACGGTGTTCTGCTTGTTATGGGAAGACAGTCTGAGAACTTTATTGTTTATAAAATGATGCCTGAGAGAGTCTAATTGTTTATACAAATCAGAAGGCTGAGAACTGTTAGAAACTGCCTTACTTTTCCCTTATACTTTTCTCTCAATTGTATGTCTCATGGCCTTTTCTTTAAGTCATTCTCCGACATGACACAACAACAGCAAATGCTTCTGGAGCAGAGACATTGCTTGGAGAAAACTCTGCCCTGCTTTCTCTGCCTTCTCCAGCCACACTGCTGTCACTGCAGAGATGCAAGCAGCTCTCCTCTGTGACTTCACAGCAGACACATTCAGCTGAAGAGAGTGGCTGCAGCACACTGTCCCTTAGCTGTGCCCTTCCCTGAGGTGTTCCCAAGGCTCCTCTCCAGGACAATCCTTTACCTGGATTGTCTTCTGTGTCTCTTGCTGCCAATTTCCTGCTCAACAGCCCACCTCAGTCACTTACCCGTTTTGGACTGTGCTTTATACCGAGCTAGTCCTGCCAGAAAGGCATCTTTAAACACACCTCTGAGTAGGCACTGATCCAGATAAAGCACATCCATTCCCCTCTGCCCAGGGCCAGTCCCCTGGACATCTGGCAGCCTGCAAAATCTAACACCCCGTCAGGGTCCAACACATTGTTCCAGCCCAAAGCAGTAATGCAATTTGTTGTGTTCAATCTGAAGTAATTCCTGCACATCCTTGGCCGTCAAAGGCCAACGCTGCCACTCTGCAGGGAATCCTGTGACCCCAAGCATTTGATGGTGACCACACCAAAGCAAGAGGTGGCTCCTTCAGCAGGAGAATGGCAAAGGGCAATTTCGGGCCTTTGTGTCCCCAGCCTTCCTCCCATTGTTTTCGCAATGGCAGCTGCACTCCAGCACACCCCAGCAGCTTCAGCAGAGGGTATTTGTGTTGGCTTAGTGCAGATCAGGACTCCCAGTCCACCACTCCCAGCACCTTGCAATGACAGCAGGACCTGGACACCGAGGTATTTTACTGGAGGCAAGCCTGTCACAAACACACACCCTCTTCAAACTTCATGTGAAACAGAAAGGAAAAGAGCAGGAAAAGGCTACCTTTGGGCGAGTCTCACTCCTGTCTAGAAATGGGCCAGTTCTGGGCAGGATACCTTCCCCAGTGCTGGCCTCCTTCTTCCTGCTGAGAAACTTCTCCCTCTGGAACTTAGAGGGAAGCAGCTGAAAGGCAAAAATAAACCAGCTAGAGCCTCAGAGTTGTGTTTGTTCAGAAAGGCTTTTCTTGAACAAGTGGCACTGGTGAATAACTTGTGATCACAGCCACTAGGACATTCCTGGAAGCCCTGGGAGTTTCCTGCTGAAATACTTAGCATCAGTGAATTAATAATACAGACTGGAACACACATACTCCAGCCATATGGCTCTGTCCCATTGGCTTCTCCATGATTGCATGGGACATGGTTGGGGATTTCTGCTCTTTGGGCATTTGTTTCCTCTTACGTTTCGTTGGATTGAGGCAGTGACCTTTCCAGAGAATGGGGAGGAGCTCTCAGAACTACCTGAACTCCATCCCTGCACAACGCTCAGAACTCACAGCAAGGAGATATCGCTGCTGGATGAGTCTAAGAGATGCAAGAAAGGAACACTGTACCAAGAGTGAGGTGCACAGGAATGTGTCTAGGTTTTAGTTCTCCCTGTTAATTGTTTTCTCTGTCTGGGCTGACAGAGCCCTCCACAGAAGAAAACAGAGGCATCTCCTTGACAGAGCCTCAGCAGTGGGGCATCTTCAGCCAAGTGAGCTGCAGACAGCAAGGGACCTTTGTGGCCCTGGCTCCAGCGCTGCCTGCAGGGCTGCATCTGTGCCCACACAGGAGCTGGGAGAGAACAGCTGCTTTGGAAGCTCTTCCAGCTGGGACCAGCCGTGGCTCTCAAGGCTTTGGGCAGAGTTTGAGCTTCCCCCCCCGACATGCCCAGGTGCCCAAGGGCAGGATGGTCAGAGCAGCATAGGTGAGTGCCCAGCCTGACAGAAGGAATTCCTGTGGCAAAGGGAAAGGGACAGAACACATGCTCAGGCCTTCAGCTGTACATTGGTTTCACTCGGCTCTGCTGGCACAGACAGGCAAGACACAGCTGAAGCATCCCACAGTGTTTCCTATTGCACCAGGACAGCCCCAGCAACAGCAGCACAGCACAAAGGGCTGGGCAGGGGCTCTGCAGCTTCACAGCACTGCTGGACAACAGGGGCAGGGAGAGCAGGGACACCAGGGCAGTGCCAGCCTTAACACAGCCCCAGTGGGTACTCACAGTATTAGGCTTCAGCCCTTCCCTGGACAAAAGACGAGGTGTTGGTGTCTTCTTTGGCAATCCAGACGCCATTTCCAAGGGACGATGTCGCAGGTGAGCGACAATGCCTCAACAAAACTGGAAGGAGCAACAATGGAACTCTGAAAATCCACAACCCAATTCATGGCAGCTTCAAGGCATATTCTGGTGCTAAAAATGGTACATTACTTGAAAGTAGCTAAGTGCTTGTTTGGTGTAAGTAGCTAGTATAGTTAGGCGGTTAGTTGAACTTTATTTGAACTATATGGCTACCTTGTGCAATTCAAAGTTAGATCATACTGAAACCTGGTGCTAAAAATCTGAACATTAATAACAGTTCGAACAGACAAAGCTGTAGCTTAAATATTACTCAAAAATAGCTAGAGTGGGCCTCCTCTTCTTTAGGCTAAAGCACCCTTGCTCTCTCAGCTGCTCCTCACAGCTGAGACACTAATGAGAGACTGGAATGTTATGGCTAATGGCTTAAATATCATTATAAAGGACTTTCTGCCCATTGTGACAAAACTGTGTAAAGAAGCTGCGACCACCCAAGCCCACCCTTCCCTGAAAATGCCTCCTGACTGGAACTAGGCACTGTGAGTTAAGCTGCCTAAGGGAACTTGAGACAAGATCAAGGTGACACTATTGTCCCATTACCTCAGGTCTGGGGAGAAATAACAAGGCTGAGGAGAAAAACCTATCCACAACAAAGCCAAACCCAGCAGTTGTCCTGAAAATCACCTCTTTCTGGGTTCAGGCTGGGGAAGTCATAGCCACAGACTCTTCTGCTGAGGCCAGGTTGGCACACAAACCTCCCAGCAAAGACCTCCACAGTGCCTCCAGACCCATTCCTGAGGCCTTGCACCAGACGACTGCAGGGCATGCAAAGCAACAGAACAAATCTGAAAATCCAGAACCCAACTCATGGAAGACTCAAAGGATATACGGGTGCTAAAGATTTTGTATTTTCTGAACGTAGCAAGAGACAGAGTCCAACTTGCCCCCCCCCGGGAGGTACCTGGGCAAGGTATCATCTTGCCCAAATCTCCATTAATCCATTGGAGTCTTACATTTTGCCAGACCTCACCACAGAGAAGACCACAAGAGGATTTAATGGTAGGCCAATGGGATCCATGGAATGGTGATATTTTCTACTAAATCTCTCTCTGTCACTCTCTTTCTCCTCCCCCCCTTCCCAAACTCCATCCCCCTCCCACTTGTTCTTTTCTTTCTCTCTCTTTCTCCCTCACATTTACTGTTCCATAAAATCCAGACCATTGACTTTGGCATATGGTCTCGTTTGCACCTCAACGGAGAGGCATCTCCCTAAAAATTTTAAAACCCAGATGATAAAAACCCACTGAAACTTGAACAGAACTCATTCACCTTTAAGCAGTTTAAGCAGTTACTATAGGACAAAAATGTATAGACTACTATCTTTAGAAAATGTTGCATTTCGTCAGGAAAAAAAGCACTATCAGTAGATCATTTATTGGTCATCCTCTCAGGTGTACATGTCACTGAACTACTGCGCCAGAAGACTGACATGATCACATCCTCTATTTCCCTTTGGCATTCTCTTTCAGAGCACAGATGAAACAAAACCAAAAAGTTCAACTTTAGTCGGTCTTTACCTTCAAATGAAATTCAGGACTCCCTAGCAGACACCAGTGTTCTGCACGCTGCGGAGCTTTTCGCAGAGGCCAATGCTCTGCACCTTTAGCAATTCTCTACGCCGACAATTCACCTGGCGAATGGCCCGGTGCAGCCGCCTGCAGGAGCCCAGGCTGCGCACACCCAGCCAGCGCCGCGCTCTCAGGCAACTGAGGCCGCGCCGCTGTCACAGACGCTGAGGGCCCGGGCGCGGTTACCGGGCAACCGCGGCACCGAGTGCGGGGCCGGGCGGGGCCGCAGGGATTTGCAAAGGAGATTGGCACTGCAGCGACTGACTGCAGTTTGGGCCTTCCCAAGAGTCTTTCTGTAACTAATGAAAGGTTAAAATGTGCGGATAAAGGCACCTATGCCAGGTCTGTACAGTGCTCTTTGCAGCACTAGTATTCGACCCTGGCTGGAACAGCAGGAGGGGCTGAGGCAGCAGGGAAGGGGGCTCAACCTGGAGAAAAGGAGGCTCAGGGGGGACCTTCTGGCTCTGCACAACTCCCTGAAAGGAGGGGACAAGAGGCTGCTGCAAGTTCAGGCAGCGCCGGAGCCGCCTGGCTCCCCCTCTCCTCCCCCGCTCCGCCTCTTCCTCCCTCCCTCCTCCTCCTCCTCCGCTCCCGCAGCCCTCACAGCCCCCGGGAGGGGCGGGGATGGAGCCGGGACAGGTCGGAACGCAGAGAGGTCTGGGGCGATGCCAGGACTGGGAGTGACTGGGCTGTACTGGGATCATCCTGGGAGCAGCTCCTGGGTGACTGAGTTCTACTGGGATCATCCTGGGATCACACTGGCAGTGAGGAGGAGCAGCGCGATGGCTCCAGCACTGGGGCTGAGGGCGCTCCCGGGGGGCCAGGGGCGAGTGGGACCCCCGGCACCGGGACCCTGAACCACCACTGCCAGCACCGGGACCCCCTGCTCCCCTTAGCCTGCACAGGGGCCCCCTGAATTCCCCTGTTGTGGACATCAGGACCCGCTGCTCCCTTTTTCCCGGGCATCCCATGGCTCCCAGCCTCCAGACTTGGCGGAGGCTTGACTCTGGGACAACGTGGACCGCCTTGGTCTCCCATTCCTGCCTTTCCCAGGCACACCTTTCTGCAAAACCAGAGACCCCCTGAACTCCCCCTTTCCGAACATCCCGGGTGTCCCCACTCTGGTCCCCCTTTTTGGGAAACCCTGGACTCCCCTTTCCTGGGCTCAAGGACCCCCTGGAACTCCCTTCTACCTCTCCACGTCCCTGCCCCCCTGCCCCCCCCCCATTTTCATGACCCTGAGACCCCCCTGGCACCCCCATTCCTGAGAACCCAAACCCCCCTGCATCTCTTCATCGAGCACCAACGCAACCTTTTCCCGGCCCCCCCGCCTCTCCCAGCCCCCAGCCCCACCCTTTTCTCCAGCCTGGGTCCAGAAGTGCAACTGACTGAAAACAAATGTGACAGAAAGCAATAATTTTGCACCTTTCATTTACTATTGAAATACAATTTCCTCCCTTTCTCACAAATCTCCTCCTAGTGTCATTCAGCAGGGTGGTCAGAAAGTCCTTAATTCTGGATGGGTGTTCCAAGCTGCAGCCACAAGGAAACAGGGAATGGGGATTTTCCTGCTCCTGGGAAGTTTGACATCCTCAGCTGAGGAAAGGAGGCACCAGAAGGAAAGGGCAGCTGGGCTTCATCTTTCCACAGGGAAGAGGGGGGGAAAAATCTCTCATCCTGTCTGCAGCTTCTCCCACAGGGATGTGAGGGCTGATCCCAGAGCCCTAAGGGTCACAGTCAGGGCTGCCCTCAGGGAATACTTGCCTGGTATGGAGGGGCAGTGTGCGAGCACCTGGATCTTGGGGCACCCAGCTGCCCCTCATGTTTGGATGTTTGGAGGTGCCTGAGGAGGGCTGGGATGATGCCGGGGACATCCTGCAGTGACATCCCCTCTGTCCCGCTCTGGGTGAGCTCAGTCCCAAACCTGACCCTGATCCTGGTCTCAATCTCACTCCACGTTTAGACAAACTCACAGTTCTGTATTTAATCACATCCCAATTCCAAACTTGTCTAGCCCCAGACCACAACCCAACCCCAGCCCAAAGCCAATCCCATGTCTAGCCTTAACCCCAATCCCAGCTCTAATCCAAATCTCAGCCCCAACTCCAACTCAGCCCCAATTCCAGCCCCTTCCTAAATCCTCAGCCCCAAATCAAATCCCAGGTTCTGCCGTTCTGGGGGTTTGGGGGTGTCTCTGTCCCTCTGACCCCGATGATGTTTGGGTGGGGTCACACCAGGGCTGAGAGGGACAGAGACTGCCCCGACCTCCGCAGGTGTGAGAAGGTCGGAGAGCCCCCCCAGCCCCAAGCACCCTCATCCGTGAGCAGCACCCCTGCCGTGTCCTTTCTCTGGTGACAGCACAGACATTCCTCTGTGCCCGGGTCTGTGCCAGCCCCGCACAGAGCACTGCTCTGCGGCAATGGGGACACGGGAAACGGTGCCCGTCGTGTGTCCCCTTTGTGTTGCTGTGTGTCCCCCCATGTCCGGCTGTGTTCCCCCGGCCAGGGAGCTGCTCTGGCCCGGGATGGCCGGGCCCAGCCGCCGGGCCTCGCCGGCAGCGGGCAGGAGCCGGCCCGGGCTGCGGGACACGGCGGGGCTGCCCAGCTGGAAAGCAGCTCTGGCTCCTGCCAGGGAGCTGTGGGCAAGGGGCTGCCGGATGTGCGGGAGAAAAGCTGCTGGGCCAGCCCCTAATGCTGCCCCGCAGAAAGGAAGGGGAGGAGGGAGCTGACAAATTAGCTCGGAATGTGGCAGTTCAGAGATGAAGGGACAAGTGCCCTTGGCGGCCGCGGGTCAGGGCCAGCCCTCGGGCACGGCTCCGAGCGGCTCCTGAGCCGGCATGAGGGCTGCCTGTAAGGATTGCAGGCGGCAGCCGAGAGCAGCATCGCCAGCAGTGCCAGCCGGGCCCCATGGCCATCTGCCCGTGCCTTCGCAGCCCGTGAGGGCCGCGGGCTCTGCAGCGCGGCTCCTGCTCCCACAGCCGGCCCAGAGCCTCAGGGCTGCCCCGCAGGCGCCGCGGAAGCAGCAGCGGCCTCAGGGCCTGGCCCGGGGCTCGAACTGCTCAGCCCGGGGGCAGAACCACAGCAGGGGGGAAGGAGCTGAAGGAGCACCAGGGAGCCTGGGGAGAGGCAGGCTGTGAGACAAGGCTCTGCCCGTAATTTTAACAGTTTTTATTAACCTAATAACTATATACAACTAACTTAGTTATTATATGCAAGTAAAAAGTCAAGTTCCTTATGACAGTTGTCACAGGTGTTTCTCGCTTCGGACAACATGTCCCAGGTCGAGCATTGGGCGCTGAGTCCTTTCCAGCTGGCCGGGGGCTGTTGATGTCTGGCGGGGCCGGAGAGGCTGCTCGAGCCCTGGGGCCCATGAGACCTGTCGAGGAGCTGTGCCTGGCCGGTGCTGTCCTGAGGCGGCAGGGCCTGGGCGGTGAAGGACAAGGGTGAGCCGCCACAGGTGCTGGCCCCAGCGCACCAGGACTCAAGGTCTTGTCCCACACTGAGCATGACCATTCTCCCACGTTACTCCAGCTCCAAGCTCAGTTGCCCCATGTGCCAGTCCTCCTGCTCCATTCTGCCCCTTCCTTCTTACCCCAGACTCAAAATACCCATGCCACATTACCCAGCTCTGTACACAGAGCCCTACTCATCCCCCAGCTAGCACCCTGCAGATAATCAGCCCCCTGTCGTCACTGACCCCCTCGCCCTGACAGGGCCATATCTGACACATCCTGTGTCCTGGTCGCCATGCGATGCTGGTCATTACGGCCCCTCGAGATGTGTCCATCACCGTGCAGCAGGGTCACACTAGGCTGAGGAGGAGAGGGCAGCTGGCTGCAATGCAGGGCCCAATCCAGCACCCCCCAATAATCCTCCCAACCCAGGTCTCCCTGGGGACTGAAGGCACAGATTCCTCCTGGATAGTCAGCAATGCTTAAAGCCTCAGTCACTATTCTGTGTCTCTACCTTCATCACACCTACCTTGTTGTGGTGTACCAGGAGACGCTGCAGCTGTGCACTTGTATGTGGGGAAGCCTTGATGTTCTGCATCGTGAAACTGCTGCTTTGATGGTCCCCAGAGATCTGAGGCATACGGGGAACACTGGCACAGACCAGCGGCCTCCTGTGGGATGGGACAGAGGAGGCTCAGTGCCCAGCCCTGTGGCATGCAGGGCATCACCCTGCTGTGCCAGGGAGGGCACTAGCAATGCTGCTTGCAGGGGCATGTCCCTGCCAGCTCCTGTCCACCTGCTGCAGGAGCCCCGAGCCCATCCCACCAGGCTTGATCTGCTGGCTCTGTCCCCACAGCAAGGTGTGCTGGCCATGGCCATGGCAGGTCCCTGTGCACAGGACACCAGCTGGCAGGAGCTGCGCTGTCCCAGCTGCAGGGATTGGTTTTGGGAACTCCTTTCACAGGAGGCACACAACTCCCCACCAAGCCTGAGCTCAGACTGAAAACAGACACAGCTCATCAGATGTGCTTTCAGCAACCTTGGGACAGAGAAGTGGGCCAGACAGAGCAGTGCAAGGCAAGGAATGCAAAAGCCCCCAGCCCTGGGGCAAGCACTGGCCCTCCACAGCTGCCTTCTGCTCCCCTACCCTGCCCCGTTCCCCCAGGCTCCTCTGCCCCAGCCCAGGTGCAGAGCCCTCCTTGCTGTGTCAGGGCTACCCTGCACCCCAGGCGCGGGGAACGTGCCCTCAGAGCCCTTACCTTTGGCTGGGCGGTGGCTCCTTGCTAGGGGGCATCGGCTGCAAATGCAGGAGTTTTTCGGGGTGCCTGGGGAGGGCAGGAGTCACAGGTGTGTGGCAGGGGACTATGAACCTGTTCCTGTTGGAGGCAGCACCCCCAAAGCCATGGGATTGTAGCCCATGGCATCTCGCTGCCTGTAGCCCTTGGGATGAGCCCCCATAGGCCCTGCTGAACGGCAGGGCTGCACAGGGGCTCCCCACATCAGCCCCTCCCAAGCAGACACTGTCACCCCTGTGCCCAGCACAGCGGGTCACTGTTGGCACCCATCTCCTCCCAAGCCAGCCCTGCTGCCCCTGATGCACTGGTGCTACTTGTTGCGGTGTGTCTTAAGCTTCTGAGTCCCTTTCCCAGGTGTGCCTATATGCCTCTCCCTTCCCCCTCGCCCCCTTGCTTAGTGTGTTGTGTCAATCAGGCTTAACATTCCAGCAAGGCATCCTGTGATTGGTCAAGTTCAAAAGATGCCCCTATGCCCAGGGGTCATTGGCCTATGTCTAGGTGTCCCTTGTCCCTTGAGACCCCGCCCCTTTCACCTGGTTGGTGCTCACCTGTCCCCCCCTCCCCCTGCCCCGGGAGCTTAAAAGGTGATCAGGCCATGTGCTCGTTCTTTCTGCTGGAGCAGCTGCTCCCGTCCAGACCTCTGTAACCATGGAATAAACTTCTGGACATTAAACCTTCCAGCGGAATCCTCTCCTTTTTCTCTTCACCATCGCCAGAAGCTCTCTCTCCTGAGGTAAACGGAGTTCCTGACAAGCCTGGACTTGCTCAGTGCCCAGCTGCAATCTCCAGCAGCCAAGGTATCTCTGGGGTGATTTACACCACAGTTGCTGCCTTTGGCCCAGCAGCGAGGGTCAGACTGGCCCAGGCACCATCTAACTGATAATATTGGGATTCATATTCCATTACTACTCACTGGCCAGGAACCTGCACGCTGAGCATGCGGTCACAGGACAGACACGTGAAAGGGACTGGCAGCTGCCTATGGAGGGTGAGGGAAGAGGGCTGGCTGAGCTCCTGGGGCCACAGGCCTGCAGCACATAGGCAGCAGCTCCCTGCAGCAGCCAGCTGCTGGGCAGGTCACTGCACAGGCTCACGGCCATTGCAGGGTGAACCATGGGCTGTTGAGCCTGTTTCTCCCCATCCCCAAGGTGCTGGCTGATGCCAGGTGAAGGGCACAGGCACCCATGCCACCATCTCAAGCAGCCCCTGCAGCGCTTTCAGCCCCTCTCTGGCTCCAAAGTCCCCCCCGTGTGCACGGCCAGGAGGGCAGGGCATGGCCCAGCTCAGGGGCATGGTGTGTGACAGCCCTGCCTGGGAGGAGCAGTTGCCATCTCTGTTCCCAAAGCCATCAGAATCTCCATTGCACTCACTTCTTAATCCCAGCGGCGTTTTCACGCAACAGCCTATCCTCGAGTTCCTCCATGTTCCTGTTCCAGGAGTTTTCCAGGTGTTTACGGAAAGTCTTCAGCTCCAGGCGATCCAGCTGTGAACAGGTGCACAGCCTCAGCCAGCTGCTCCAGGATGTGACATGGAGCTCTCCAGGGAAAAGCCTGGAGGGGGAATCCTCAGAGGGATGCTGCCGCAGGCTGTCAAGTCCCAAAGGTGCCAGTTCCTCATGGTGGGGACAAAATACCCCTCACCTTGTCTTCAATTGCATTGCTGAACTGCTGCTGCATGTTGTTCCAGTGCTGCTCCTGGCCTGAAATCTGGCTCTGCAACTCCTGCATCCTCTCATCCAGCTCCTCCATGTTCTCTTCAAACTGGCTGCAATCGACTTTGCTGTCCAAGGAAGCTTTGTCCGCCTTCTAGCAGAGGGGAACGGCAGGAGAGCGGCGGGGAAAGGGATGAGGAATGCCAGGCAGGGCCAGCGTGTGAGGGGCAGAGGGAGGAGTGCTTCCTCCAGGCCATCACGCCCCTTTCAGGCTGCTGTGGCCCCATTTGCCCCATCACCCTGGTGAGCTTGGTCCCACCATGTGAAGGGTGAGGGACCCCATGAGCTCAGGAAATTCCCCCTCCCAAGGGGACAATTTCTGCCACCCAGCCCCCAAGGGACAAGGGGCATTTGTCACCCTGCCTGAGAAGCCCTGGGCTGGCACAGAGGCCCCTTACACTGTACCATGTCCATTGCAGCCATCATGTCTCGCGGATCTGCTTTCTCCTTCTGCAGCTTCTCCAGAGACTGGGACAGCATCTTTCAGCACAGAAAGGAACCCATGACACCACAGCAAGGCTGGGGCACACCCCAGGATGTAGGAGCACACTCCTCTCCCCCTTGTCTGCACACACTCTGTCCCTGATTTGTCACAAGCCTTCTGCCCAGTTGGGTCTGTCAGAGACGAGCAAAATGGATGACAAAGAGGGTGAACAAAAGGGTTGATAGAAGCAATGAGCAAAGCAATGATAAAAAGGACGAGCAGCCAGCAGGCTCCTTCTCCTTCCGAATCCCTTGCAGGACTGAGGCCCCTCCTCAACACAACTCCTGTTGCCAGGCAATGCACCTCACTCCACTCCTGGGAGCCAGTGGGTCCCATGAAGTCATAGATTAATGGAGTCTCGGAATGGCATGGGCTGGAAGGGACCTAAAAGATCATCTCATTTCACCCCCTGTCAGGGACAGGTAAAGGAACATTTTCCACTAGACCTGGTTGCGGCAAGATCCCATCTAAGCTGGTCTTGGACGCTTCCAGGAATGGGGCAGGCTCTGTTAAGGCATCACCATGCTCACAGGGAAGAATTTCTTCCCAATATCCCACCTATCTTTCCCCTCTGTCATTGTGACGCCATTTCCATGCCAAGCCCTTGTACAAAGTCCACCTCCAGCCCTTTTATAGTCCTTTTAATTCCCATAAAGTGCTCAAAGTTCTCCCAGGAGAGTACAGCCTCATTGTTTTTCTTTTGATCAGTTTAAGATGTGCGTCACATCTGAGCCAGTTCCCCCACTGCTGCAAACCCTCAGCCTGGTTTGGAGCATCCATTGGGATCAGCCTTTGCCAGGGGGGCTGTGCATGAGCCCCTGGCTGAGCTATGGGGTTGTTGGGGCACAGAATCCTTTCTTCTCAGGAGTTCAGGGCAAAAAGTCTCTGTGGGTGAAGCCTTTGGACATTTTCCTCCAAGTCAGGTTTTATGTCAGCTTGACAGTCCATAAAGAAGACAATGACATAATTTCTCCTGCCAATGTCCCCAAGACTGTTGGGGAAGACAAATCAAGTTCTTCCCTTCAATACCTGCCATTTACTAAACGTTCTACTTTAGGTGTCCACAGAGCCCCATAATTACCTTGGGCCGCCTTGATTTGTTACCAAGTTCTCAAGGTAGCACTGACTGTTCCATTAACTGCCACTTTTGCAAAATTTGCTCCACTTTCAGCGAGGTTTTATTGTCCCCTGGGGAATGGCCTGGGGTGACAGGGACAGGGACAACCCTCCCAAGCCCCTCCCAAGCATCCCCCAGGGCGAGAGGCACAGAGACCCCTTGAGCATCTCCTGGGCACTGGACAAAATAAACTTGGCAGAAATCAAACTGAACTCTGCATAAATCACTTTGAAGAATATTTGCTCTTCCCACAAGTAACTTGTGATGGAAATGCAAACAAATCCCAAATATGAATAAACTGACAATCCAAGCAGTGATGTGGCAATTCCAAGTTTCATTGGTTCCTGCACAGCTCCAGCTCAGCTGCTGGCAGGTTCTGATAGAAGAAAAGAAAAAAATTGGCCCAATACAGATTATTAAAAGGAAGGGGAAGCTCTGTGTAGCTGTCACAAAGGTGACAGGGATCAAGAGAAAAATGATTCTCACATTTGGCAAAGAACCCAAGCCTGGGAATTCAGGAGATATTCAGGAATTTAGGTACTTGAGCTGGGCTTCTTGTAGGACTTTCAGCAGCCTTATGTTCCTCACTGTGGGGTGAATGAACCTTGTCAGTCTCGCTGGTAACATTTGCTCCCTTTCCTCCAATGATTTTAACACACTTTTCAAGGAAGGACAACAAAATATTTTCTTTTCACTGGCCACCCATAACAGCCATTTTCCTCATCAGTTCTCCCGTAAGTTGCTCAGAGGAAGCTGTGTCCAAGTTTCCAAGAGTTCCTCCAGAGAGAACCACAACCTCCTCAGAGGACGGGAACCGTGCTGTCTTCAAAGGCACTTGGGGACAGACAACAGTGCCCTGAACTCACTGTGCCAAAATCATGTCACAATCTGGTTAAGAAAATTGTTAGAGAGATGCTTCAGCTCCAATTAAGGCGCTAACAAGACCAAATCCAAAGTGGATTTTATTGAACAGTAAATGTGAGGTAGAGAGAGAGATGGAAAGAAAGAGAAAAGGGGAGGAGAGCAAGGGAGTGACCGGGACAGAGACCTCCCCTTGAGCAGGTGTAAGAGTCTGTCCAAATTTTCCCTCATCTGCCTCACGATCGTCATTTGAGGACCACTGAAGAGAAGATCCCCCCGTCTCCTCTGTAGGAGAAAGTCATATGCCACAAGGCCCTGAGACCTGAGAGCATTGCTAAGCTACTGTTTCCACAGGTGTTGTTTGCTGTATGCTACTCTGAGCCCAATGAGAAGAAGGGGGCACCGTGCCCTTTTTGCATCAACAGCCTTGGAAGCTGCCCCACCTCTCGGTCTGGCTGGACTTCTGAGTGCTGGAACCCTGCAGAAGACCCCTCTCACTCGTTTGCAACCACCGTGACACACAGACTGAGATGTAAGAAGCCTCTTCATCAAGAGACCGAGACATCAAACCCCCATTTTAGAAGGCCCCCTCTTATACTTTTCAAAGACGGGGACTGAGACCCCTGAGAAAGCGAAGGGAGTCGACCACATCCTTATTGATCAGCATCGAACTCCGATTTATTGATCCCACTTACACACTTTTAAAGTGGTGTTAATTAAGCTTATACATATTACAAAACCCGAGCTCATCATTGGCCACAGATTACACACCAACCCCTCCTTTGTTGCTGAAACCTGTGGTTTTCTTGTTGAGACTAATACTTGTTTTTCTCATCCTGTTATTGACTTGTTATTTATCATTCAAGGCCTCCATGTTTTCCACCATGCCTTTCTCACCACTTCCTCAAGGATGTGGTGTTTACTGTTGTTAAGGGAAAAGCCTGAGAACTTGCTGCTTACACTTGCCTTTTACTTTTTAACCAGCTGTATATGCTCATGGCCTTTTTTCCTTCAAGCCATGTCTGAGCAAAATTCTCCAACAGACCCCCAACCCGGGGGAGGTGTGTGGGGAGAGGCAAGCTGACCAAAGCGAGATGGATGTTGCAGGTGTGAGCATTGGACCACAAAAACAATGGCTCACGCCCACTGCCGAACATGGACTGTGTGTACCCTTTCAAAACACCATTCTTTCCCCAAAACTACCTTTGATTCAGTTGCAAAATTCATTCTCCCTTCCCCTATTGAAAAAGAGTATAATTGGGGTCCAGATGAACTGTGCCTCTGAGATCTCCCCGACATAACAGGTGGATCCTCGACTTGACTGGACCAAAGGACTTCATCTTTACATTTGGTAGCTATATCCCCCTCTCTCTCTCTTTTCTCTCTCTTTCTCTGCATTTTTCTCTCCCTTAATCTCTCTATCGCATTTTGCTGTGGTCATTCAATAAAGGTGCATTTGTTTTGATTATTACTGCAAATCCCCCTGTACTGTGTCGGATTTTGCACCCTGAGATCAATCCATGAACGATCACGAAACCCGTTCATAAGGACGGATCGTGACACTGGGGTTACTGGGAGCTACCAGGCCCATGCTGGGAGCTCTCTGTGCACACAGTGGGAGGAACTGGGAGCAACTGGGAATGACAGGATGCATGCTAGTGAAAACTGGGATGTCCTGGCAGTGACTGGGATAAAACTGGGGGCAGCTGAACTATGCTGATGTAACTGGGAGTGCCTGGCAATGACTACGAGAATGTTCAGGGCAGCTGGGATATACTGGGAGTGCCTGAGACCATGCAGGGGATGACTGGGACTGGACTAGGAGCGACTGGGAGCCACTGGGAGCGTGCTGCGGGGAACTGGGACCCTGCTAGGGGCAACTGGAGGCAAGTGTGAATGACTGCGGCCCTGCTGGGAGAGAGTGGCATCATACTGGGAGTTACTTGGGGCTATACTAGGGGACTCTGGGAGAACTGGGAACACACTGGATCAAAGGGGGGGCAACTGAGACCAACTGGAACTGTGCCAGGAGCAAATTGCATCATAGTAAAGAATGACTGGGAGCAACTGGGATCATACTAGGAGCAGCTCCTGGGTGACTGAGTTCTACTGGGATCATCCTGGGATCATCCTGGCAGTGAGGAGGAGCAGTGCGATGGCTCCAGCGCTGAGGCTGGGGGAGCTCCTGGGGGGCCAGGGGGGAGTGGGACCCCCAGCACCGGGACCCCCCTGCTCCCCTTATCCTGCACAGGGACCCCCTGAATCCCCCATTCTGGACATCAGGACCCCCTGCTCCCTTTTTCCTGGCCACCCCATGGCTCCCAGACTCCAGACTTGCCATGGGCGTCACCCTAGGATGCCCTGGAGCACCTTGGATCCCATTCCTTCCTTTCCCAGCCCCCAGCCCCACCTTTCTGCAAAACCAGAGACCCCCTGAACTCCCCCTTCCCGAACATCCTGAGTGTCCCCACCCTGGTCCCCCCTTTTTGGGAAACCCTGGACTCCCCTTTCCTGGGCTCAAGGACCCCCTGGAACTCCCTTCTACCTCTCCACGTCCCTGCCCCTGTCTCCTGTCCCTCAGCTGTCCCCTGTCCCTCAGCTGTCCCCTGTCCCTCGGCTCTGTGGGGCCAGGGACAGCAGCAGGACCCAGGGCAGCCCTGGAGGAGAACAACCCTGAGCCCCAGCTGGGCCAGTTCCCCCAGTTCCCCCCAGGTCACTCCCAGCATGGGCCCTGTGGCTCCCAGTCACCCCCAGGATGGTCCCAGTCACTTCCAGTTACACTCAGTCTGATCCCAGTATCATCCCAGTCACTCCCAGTATGATCCCAGTATCATCCCAGCTCGGTCCCAGCACAGTCCCAGCCTTTCCCATTCACCCATACCATAGTTCCAGGCACTCCCAGTATGGTTCCAGTCCTTCCCAGTATGATTCCAATATGAACCCAGTCACTCTCAGTACAGTGCCATTTGCCCCCAGTATGATTCCAGTCACTCCCAGATACTCCCAGTATTATTCCAGTAACTTTAAGCTTCCTCTGTGATCCCAGTCATTCCTGGTCTCCCCCAGTATGTCCCAGTTGTCCTTAATGTGTTTCCACTCCCTCCCAGTTGCTCCCAGTAGTTTCTAGCATTATTCCAGTTGCTCATAACCACTCCCAGTCACCTCCAACATGATTCCTGTCACTTCCTGTATATCCCAGTTGCCCCATCATGGTCCCAGTTGCCCTCAGCCTGCTCCCAATCACTTCCAGTATGATTCCAGAAGGATCCCAGTCACCCTCAGTGTGGTGCCAGTTGCTCCCAGTATGCTCCCATTTGTCCCCAGCATGTCCCCATTTCCTCCCAGTGTGATCCCAGTTGCCTCTAGCAAAGACCCAGTCCCTCTCAGTATGATCCTACTCTGAGGCCATGATGATCCCAGTTGCTCCTAGTATGGTCCTGGTTGCTCCCAGTTGCTCCCAGTCTGATCCCAGTTGCTCCCAGCGGCCCTGTGTTATGCTTTGGAGTGGGAGGAAATTTAGGGAAGTGATGCAAAGTTTTTTGTGTATCTGACAGTCTGTTGAGCTACTGAAAAGCTAGACACGCTTTTGTGAAACACACATGGTAAAGACGAAAAAATTCAGAAACATTTTTTTCTTTGTTGGTCGGCAGGGAGCTGCTGGGTTTTGGCTTCTGCTCTGTGTCTGGGCTGGGCTGGGCTGGGCAGTCTTGCTGCAGACTGGGCTTCTTTTCTATTTTCTGGGCTGCTTGCTGGCTTCTCTCTCCATGGGCTCTGGTTTGGCCGGGCTGGGCTTCAGCAGCTGCTGGGCAAGGAGACAGGGGAGGCTGCGGAGCTTTAGCCAGAGCAGGGCTGGCTGTGGCTGTGAAGATCTCGCTGTCAGGCTGCTTCTTCTTCTTCTTAGCGTGGCTGAGACCAGAGACTTCTGTGGCTGGTGTAGAAAACGAAACACTAACTATAAAGCTGATCTGAACACAACTGAGCCACAGCTTTCTGTTACAAGTTATTGGTGGGTTAGGTAGGCCTCATGCGTGATGTTAAGTTTTTCAGTACTTCAGTCTTCTTCTGAGTGAGAGAAAAGAACAAAATGCAAGTATATAAAAAACAACATGAAGACACTAAAGTCAATAAAGAAGAAGTTAAGTCTTAGATGAGAGGGCTGAGAAGATGCTTTGTTTTTAGAGCTGAAATCTTCTTGTAAGCTGTAAAGGAGAGGAATAGTGGATTTGTTTTTACTAACAATCTGTGAGTCTGCTGGTAGATAAAACTAGCTCTGGAAGATAAAAGAAATAATGGGAAGGATTCCACTGATCGATGAATGGAAAAAGATATTTGCTTTTACAAATACACTTTAGGTTTGCTGATAAACGAAATAAGCCATTGAGAAATGAAAGAAACAATGGGGAAGAAAAACCCCTGAATACCGTAAGAAATAAAAATTAAAAGGGAGGGTTATACATTAGAGGGAAATCTTTGGGAAATCTTCAGTGTCAGGTGTATCAGGGCATCTGTACCTCTCAAGTACTACAGCCAATGAGGGAAGAGAGAAGGGAAATGTGGCCAGGAAATTAGGATAAAAAGAAGGCTGCATCCTCCAAAAATTCAAGAGATCCCAGGGGAATACCCCATGGCCTCTCCCTTTATTGGAATAAAGCCAGAAAGGACTCCTCTCTCTCCTTTGTGGACATAAACCTCTGGTGTTTGTGGATTAATTTTCCTAACAACAAGAAAATACTCTTTTTCGTTATAATGCATAAAACTATAAGGAGATGAAAGTGTTCAAATTGATATCAAGTAAAGGCTTCTATGTTAAAGTAAGCAGATGTTAAAATAGCTGTAATCCCACGAGAAGTTCGAACAGAGAAAGAGTAGTCTTGTGGTTCTAAAAAACAAAGGGGCTGGGAAAAGGTTGAGTTGGTGCTGGATAAAGGGGTGTAGGGGGGTCTCAGTATTGAGCAAAGGGGTAAAAGGGCATCTGGGTTCTCAGGAATGGGGGTGCCAGGGGGGTCTCAGGGTCATGAAAATGGGGGGGGGGCAGGGGGGCAGGGACGTGGAGAGGTAGAAGGGAGTTCCAGGGGGTCCTTGAGCCCAGGAAAGGGGAGTCCAGGGTTTCCCAAAAAGGGGGACCAGAGTGGGGACACCCGGGATGTTCGGAAAGGGGGAGTTCAGGGGGTCTCTGGTTTTGCAGAAAGGTGTGCCTGGGAAAGGCAGGAATGGGAGACCAAGGCGGTCCACGTTGTCCCAGAGTCAAGCCTCCGCCAAGTCTGGAGGCTGGGAGCCATGGGATGCCCGGGAAAAAGGGAGCAGCGGGTCCTGATGTCCACAACAGGGGAATTCAGGGGGCCCCTGTGCAGGCTAAGGGGAGCAGGGGGTCCCGGTGCTGGCAGTGGTGGTTCAGGGTCCCGGTGCCGGGGGTCCCACTCGCCCCTGGCCCCCCGGGAGCGCCCTCAGCCCCAGTGCTGGAGCCATCGCGCTGCTCCTCCTCACTGCCAGTGTGATCCCAGGATGATCCCAGTAGAACTCAGTCACCCAGGAGCTGCTCCCAGGATGATCCCAGTACAGCCCAGTCACTCCCAGTCCTGGCATCGCCCCAGACCTCTCTGCGTTCCGACCTGTCCCGGCTCCATCCCCGCCCCTCCCGGGGGCTGTGAGGGCTGCGGGAGCGGAGGAGGAGGAGGAGGGAGGGAGGAAGAGGCGGAGCGGGGGAGGAGAGGGGGAGCCAGGCGGCTCCGGCGCTGCCTGAACTTGCAGCAGCCTCTTGTCCCCTCCTTTCAGGGAGTTGTGCAGAGCCAGAAGGTCCCCCCTGAGCCTCCTTTTCTCCAGGTTGAGCCCCCTTCCCTGCTGCCTCAGCCCCTCCTGCTGTTCCAGCCAGGGTCGAATACTAGTGCTGCAAAGAGCACTGTACAGACCTGGCATAGGTGCCTTTATCCGCACATTTTAACCTTTCATTAGTTACAGAAAGACTCTTGGGAAGGCCCAAACTGCAGTCAGTCGCTGCAGTGCCAATCTCCTTTGCAAATCCCTGCGGCCCCGCCCGGCCCCGCACTCGGTGCCGCGGTTGCCCGGTAACCGCGCCCGGGCCCTCAGCGTCTGTGACAGCGGCGCGGCCTCAGTTGCCTGAGAGCGCGGCGCTGGCTGGGTGTGCGCAGCCTGGGCTCCTGCAGGCGGCTGCACCGGGCCATTCGCCAGGTGAATTGTCGGCGTAGAGAATTGCTAAAGGTGCAGAGCATTGGCCTCTGCGAAAAGCTCCGCAGCGTGCAGAACACTGGTGTCTGCTAGGGAGTCCTGAATTTCATTTGAAGGTAAAGACCGACTAAAGTTGAACTTTTTGGTTTTGTTTCATCTGTGCTCTGAAAGAGAATGCCAAAGGGAAATAGAGGATGTGATCATGTCAGTCTTCTGGCGCAGTAGTTCAGTGACATGTACACCTGAGAGGATGACCAATAAATGATCTACTGATAGTGCTTTTTTTCCTGACGAAATGCAACATTTTCTAAAGATAGTAGTCTATACATTTTTGTCCTATAGTAACTGCTTAAACTGCTTAAAGGTGAATGAGTTCTGTTCAAGTTTCAGTGGGTTTTTATCATCTGGGTTTTAAAATTTTTAGGGAGATGCCTCTCCGTTGAGGTGCAAACGAGACCATATGCCAAAGTCAATGGTCTGGATTTTATGGAACAGTAAATGTGAGGGAGAAAGAGAGAGAAAGAAAAGAACAAGTGGGAGGGGGATGGAGTTTGGGAAGGGGGGGAGGAGAAAGAGAGTGACAGAGAGAGATTTAGTAGAAAATATCACCATTCCATGGATCCCATTGGCCTACCATTAAATCCTCTTGTGGTCTTCTCTGTGGTGAGGTCTGGCAAAATGTAAGACTCCAATGGATTAATGGAGATTTGGGCAAGATGATACCTTGCCCAGGTACCTCCCGGGGGGGGGCAAGTTGGACTCTGTCTCTTGCTACGTTCAGAAAATACAAAATCTTTAGCACCCGTATATCCTTTGAGTCTTCCATGAGTTGGGTTCTGGATTTTCAGATTTGTTCTGTTGCTTTGCATGCCCTGCAGTCGTCTGGTGCAAGGCCTCAGGAATGGGTCTGGAGGCACTGTGGAGGTCTTTGCTGGGAGGTTTGTGTGCCAACCTGGCCTCAGCAGAAGAGTCTGTGGCTATGACTTCCCCAGCCTGAACCCAGAAAGAGGTGATTTTCAGGACAACTGCTGGGTTTGGCTTTGTTGTGGATAGGTTTTTCTCCTCAGCCTTGTTATTTCTCCCCAGACCTGAGGTAATGGGACAATAGTGTCACCTTGATCTTGTCTCAAGTTCCCTTAGGCAGCTTAACTCACAGTGCCTAGTTCCAGTCAGGAGGCATTTTCAGGGAAGGGTGGGCTTGGGTGGTCGCAGCTTCTTTACACAGTTTTGTCACAATGGGCAGAAAGTCCTTTATAATGATATTTAAGCCATTAGCCATAACATTCCAGTCTCTCATTAGTGTCTCAGCTGTGAGGAGCAGCTGAGAGAGCAAGGGTGCTTTAGCCTAAAGAAGAGGAGGCCCACTCTAGCTATTTTTGAGTAATATTTAAGCTACAGCTTTGTCTGTTCGAACTGTTATTAATGTTCAGATTTTTAGCACCAGGTTTCAGTATGATCTAACTTTGAATTGCACAAGGTAGCCATATAGTTCAAATAAAGTTCAACTAACCGCCTAACTATACTAGCTACTTACACCAAACAAGCACTTAGCTACTTTCAAGTAATGTACCATTTTTAGCACCAGAATATGCCTTGAAGCTGCCATGAATTGGGTTGTGGATTTTCAGAGTTCCATTGTTGCTCCTTCCAGTTTTGTTGAGGCATTGTCGCTCACCTGCGACATCGTCCCTTGGAAATGGCGTCTGGATTGCCAAAGAAGACACCAACACCTCGTCTTTTGTCCAGGGAAGGGCTGAAGCCTAATACTGTGAGTACCCACTGGGGCTGTGTTAAGGCTGGCACTGCCCTGGTGTCCCTGCTCTCCCTGCCCCTGTTGTCCAGCAGTGCTGTGAAGCTGCAGAGCCCCTGCCCAGCCCTTTGTGCTGTGCTGCTGTTGCTGGGGCTGTCCTGGTGCAATAGGAAACACTGTGGGATGCTTCAGCTGTGTCTTGCCTGTCTGTGCCAGCAGAGCCGAGTGAAACCAATGTACAGCTGAAGGCCTGAGCATGTGTTCTGTCCCTTTCCCTTTGCCACAGGAATTCCTTCTGTCAGGCTGGGCACTCACCTATGCTGCTCTGACCATCCTGCCCTTGGGCACCTGGGCATGTCGGGGGGGGAAGCTCAAACTCTGCCCAAAGCCTTGAGAGCCACGGCTGGTCCCAGCTGGAAGAGCTTCCAAAGCAGCTGTTCTCTCCCAGCTCCTGTGTGGGCACAGATGCAGCCCTGCAGGCAGCGCTGGAGCCAGGGCCACAAAGGTCCCTTGCTGTCTGCAGCTCACTTGGCTGAAGATGCCCCACTGCTGAGGCTCTGTCAAGGAGATGCCTCTGTTTTCTTCTGTGGAGGGCTCTGTCAGCCCAGACAGAGAAAACAATTAACAGGGAGAACTAAAACCTAGACACATTCCTGTGCACCTCACTCTTGGTACAGTGTTCCTTTCTTGCATCTCTTAGACTCATCCAGCAGCGATATCTCCTTGCTGTGAGTTCTGAGCGTTGTGCAGGGATGGAGTTCAGGTAGTTCTGAGAGCTCCTCCCCATTCTCTGGAAAGGTCACTGCCTCAATCCAACGAAACGTAAGAGGAAACAAATGCCCAAAGAGCAGAAATCCCCAACCATGTCCCATGCAATCATGGAGAAGCCAATGGGACAGAGCCATATGGCTGGAGTATGTGTGTTCCAGTCTGTATTATTAATTCACTGATGCTAAGTATTTCAGCAGGAAACTCCCAGGGCTTCCAGGAATGTCCTAGTGGCTGTGATCACAAGTTATTCACCAGTGCCACTTGTTCAAGAAAAGCCTTTCTGAACAAACACAACTCTGAGGCTCTAGCTGGTTTATTTTTGCCTTTCAGCTGCTTCCCTCTAAGTTCCAGAGGGAGAAGTTTCTCAGCAGGAAGAAGGAGGCCAGCACTGGGGAAGGTATCCTGCCCAGAACTGGCCCATTTCTAGACAGGAGTGAGACTCGCCCAAAGGTAGCCTTTTCCTGCTCTTTTCCTTTCTGTTTCACATGAAGTTTGAAGAGGGTGTGTGTTTGTGACAGGCTTGCCTCCAGTAAAATACCTCGGTGTCCAGGTCCTGCTGTCATTGCAAGGTGCTGGGAGTGGTGGACTGGGAGTCCTGATCTGCACTAAGCCAACACAAATACCCTCTGCTGAAGCTGCTGGGGTGTGCTGGAGTGCAGCTGCCATTGCGAAAACAATGGGAGGAAGGCTGGGGACACAAAGGCCCGAAATTGCCCTTTGCCATTCTCCTGCTGAAGGAGCCACCTCTTGCTTTGGTGTGGTCACCATCAAATGCTTGGGGTCACAGGATTCCCTGCAGAGTGGCAGCGTTGGCCTTTGACGGCCAAGGATGTGCAGGAATTACTTCAGATTGAACACAACAAATTGCATTACTGCTTTGGGCTGGAACAATGTGTTGGACCCTGACGGGGTGTTAGATTTTGCAGGCTGCCAGATGTCCAGGGGACTGGCCCTGGGCAGAGGGGAATGGATGTGCTTTATCTGGATCAGTGCCTACTCAGAGGTGTGTTTAAAGATGCCTTTCTGGCAGGACTAGCTCGGTATAAAGCACAGTCCAAAACGGGTAAGTGACTGAGGTGGGCTGTTGAGCAGGAAATTGGCAGCAAGAGACACAGAAGACAATCCAGGTAAAGGATTGTCCTGGAGAGGAGCCTTGGGAACACCTCAGGGAAGGGCACAGCTAAGGGACAGTGTGCTGCAGCCACTCTCTTCAGCTGAATGTGTCTGCTGTGAAGTCACAGAGGAGAGCTGCTTGCATCTCTGCAGTGACAGCAGTGTGGCTGGAGAAGGCAGAGAAAGCAGGGCAGAGTTTTCTCCAAGCAATGTCTCTGCTCCAGAAGCATTTGCTGTTGTTGTGTCATGTCGGAGAATGACTTAAAGAAAAGGCCATGAGACATACAATTGAGAGAAAAGTATAAGGGAAAAGTAAGGCAGTTTCTAACAGTTCTCAGCCTTCTGATTTGTATAAACAATTAGACTCTCTCAGGCATCATTTTATAAACAATAAAGTTCTCAGACTGTCTTCCCATAACAAGCAGAACACCGTCTCTGGGAGAAGATGACATCCTGGGAACAGATGTGAAAGCTTTGGGAACTCTGGTTCTGTTTTTAATAAACAATTGTAGGTATTCTAAAACAAAGGGAGTGGTTAGAAGTTTCTTTGTTAGCCTATCATAAATCTGGATTACAGAATATTCATGAAGTTCGTTAGCACTGTAATTTAAGGTGATGGATTGATCAATAAATCGGAGTTCGATGCATTACCAGGATGGTCGTTCTCCCTTCACTTCAATAGTGTCATTCCAGACGTGCCTCTAGAATGGCATGAAATAAGATCGCAGTAATGACAAAAAAGCACCCATTTAAAGGCCATTGAAAAAGGAGATACCAACTCTACTTTTACCCAAGTTGCTGAGAAAATAACTGAACCTTATCCTCATTCAGCGTTCACCTCACTTGTCTTTTTATTTTCAGCTCATTTGTCTTTTTATTTTTGCCTTTTCCTCTCTTTGGAACACACTAACTTTTAAATACAATGAAAAGGAACAAAATCATCAAAGCAAAAGAAAAGTGTTTCTTAGTAACAATTCAGCTGAGCTGGGGATGTCTCCCTCCCTGAGAGCCAAGCGCACACACACACCCTCTGAGAAAATGGCAATCTTTGTATCCCCTTTGTACCCGGCTGGGGTGGTCCCTGTGCCCTTTGCCATTGGATGGCTACTCAGGAGCTTCCATTCTCTACTGAGCACCAACTTTTCTGTCCCCTCCCTTCTCGTCCTCCTTCCTTTTGGTCAGGTCTTCAACCCTGTCCCTCTCACTGTGACACTCAACAACCAACCTGAACAAATGCAAACCACAAATAACACACAGAACCAACAAATTCCATTCTTTTGCTTAATAACCTTTTGGCTTCAGCCAAGTGTCACCTCATCTCTCACACCACCTCTGGTCCTGTGCTCTTCTTACAGATGTCTAAGTTGTAGAGCAAAAAAGATATTTGCAGTTGTGTGGGCCTTGGTTTCCCTGTCTCAGAGTAAAAGACATCCCAAATCCTTTCCCATGGAGTCTCCTGTAAATTCATGGGTTTTACTTACTCCATGAGTGCTCAGTCAGTGCCCCAGAGCTCTGTGACCACATGGGCACAGGGAAAGTGCTGCCTGGCATTCTGGAGAAAGAAACCTGGAGAAATCCATGCCAGAAGAGCAGCTTGGCTTGAGCCTGCTCTGTGTGGCCCAGCAGCTGTGGATCAGCTCAGAGCAGAGGTGGGTGAGCCACTGTTTGCCCAGTGTGGGCTGGGCAGACGTGCTCCCCCAGAGTCTGTACTTCACTGGGGATCAGTGGAAGATTCTCCTGCATGAACCTTCCTCCCAGCAGCTGAAGCTCTCCCTGCTCTCTCTCCTCTCCAGCTGCCGTCAGCTGCCCCGAAACAGAGCTGGTTTGGGGTTTCCCCACCAGAGCTGGTATTTCAGAACTTCGTTGCTCGGGAGGTCTCTGAAATGGTGCTGTCTCTCATGAATAAGGACAAGGTAAGTGCTGGCATGCGAAGCTTTAACACTGTGCTGGAAGAGGAGAGTGCTGTCATTCCCTCAGTGTAGAGCAAAGCAAGTTATGTGCTGCAGCACATGCAGAAGAAAATGTCTCAATACCTTCTTCTGCAAGATGGTGGAAATCTTCCTGTGCTGGGAATTGTCCCCAGATTTTGGCCAGGCGTTGATGGTGTCTCTCCCAAAGGAGTTTCCTTCTCTTGAAAGCTCTGGATTGACAGGAATGTTGAGGGCTGTACAGTTCTTACCTGCTCTCATGCTTGGCCTTGGGTCTATAGCACACCCTGTGTGTCCTTGGTTAATCTTGGCTCCTGGTAGGAATCTCTGCCTCTGTCAGCCAGTTTGGCTCCCTTTGTGCAGCTCACAGGCAAAGCTCAGGGGCTGAGCCTTCTGCACTTTATGCTGGAATCACTTCTCATTAATGGCATTGGCCCTGCAGGAGCCGTGTTCTGCAAGAGCCCTGCAATCAGAGTGATGGAGCAGAAGCAGTGAGAGGCCTTTAGGTGCCACTTGAAGCTCCTGCTCAGCTTCATCCAGCTCTGCTCAGTTTTTCCAAAAGCAACACGGTGCGCTGCTTTCCCTTTGCAGAAGCACAGCACATCCAAAGCCATGTGCTCCTGGAGGTTTCCACCTTCACCTGAAGAAATTGGGATTGTTTTTCAGTTTCCCAAGAGAGCTGAGAGGGAAACAGTTGAAAAATGTCAGTTGTGTTCCACTGTAAAGAGGAAAACTTGAGACCATTTGAATTTCAGTCAGGGAAACATTTTCTCAAGTGAGGCTTGTGGCAAGAGTGGGCTGGTGGGAGGAGACAGGAGGGAGTCCAAATCATCTGGTTTAGACTTTTGGAGAGCATTTTGGTGCTCAGGGGTTGATGATATCAGTGTGCTAGAAAATGCATGTGTGCTGTGTCTGTGAGCCCCAGAGGGCAGAACCTGGCCTGCTGGCTGCAGGCAGGAATGCCCAGCAGCCCAGCTTGCCTGTACAGGCAGCAGGAAGCCCTGGACAGCCAAGATTGGCTTTGCATACTGGAACCACACTGTCAGTCAGTGCTGGTCCTGTTTCTCCAGGCAGAAAATGCATCTGAAGCCCCATGGTCAATAGACACAGCCTGTCTGTGTTTCTGTCACTTTTGGCAAGCTGGTTGCTCTCATGGTTTTATGATTCTTCCTTGCTGCTTTACTGCCCATTTAAATTCTCTTTGCCATCTCCTTGTTTTAGGGATTGTCTTGCTGTGTTCATTCCTTCTTTTGCTTTTCAGGTTTGCTTTTATTCCCAGTAAGACCACAGTGTTTGGTCTCCTGTCTTGCTGCTCTGCCTGCCTGACTGTATCCCCAGAAGGTCCCTACCCAAACCTGATCTGCTAGAAGGGAATTTCTTCCTTGCCCCACAGTAATGTGCTGGTTTGCTTTTAGGTAGCACATTCCCCCTCTGGAACATGACAACTTGATGCCTGTGTGCAGGCAGAAGCCAACAGGTTTTTGGCCTTTTTGAATACGCAGGTGACTTGGTTCAGGTGCTGTGTCTCCATCCTGCTGGCGCTGACCTGCTCGGCCCTTCCTTCCCAGCAGGCACTGCCCTACTGCCCCTGGCCAAAATGCTGGAGCCAGAGAGAAGGGATTCAAGTTCAGCCTTGTGAATGATGTGCCTGTGCCTGCTCAGCTGAAAGTGCTTTGGAAAAGGATCAGGGGAGGGATGGTAGCAGGGCATGGACAGGTCTCCTCTCGTCCTGTTTCCACAAGTGGCAAAATGATAATTTCATGTCTTTGCTGCAGTTTCTTCACGTGGTGAAGGTCTCCATGGAGAGCTCACCTTACTTCCAGCTGGTGAGCTCCAGCGATGCGTACCGTGCCGTGCCGCCAGGCGCCTCTGCCCCTGTGCGCATCAGCTTCACCCCCAGCAAGAACCAGGTGAGGCTGGAGGAGCCAAAGCACACAATGATCTCCACAGCCATTGTTTTCCCTGCACTCTGGCTCCAGCCCATTGCATGCTGTGAGCTGGGCTCCAGGCGTGGGCAGGCAGCCTTCAGCCAGTCACACCTTGGCACTGCTGGCAGGCACTGCAGCCAGGCCTGACAGGCTCTGCTTCCCCTCCCTGCACATTGCTGAGCATTGCCAAGGGAAGATGCACAGGAAACAGGATGAAAATGACAGAGGGCTGTTGATAGATGTTGGGCCATCTCTAGGTCCAGTGGAAGGGGTTTCATTCTGATGGAAAACACCAGAGGAACAAAGAGGTCAGAGAGCTTTCCTCCTTCCTGGACTGCCAACAGCTTCCCTGCGTGCCCCTGGGCTGGAGCAAAGCCGGTGCTTTTTCAGCCCCTCTGTTGTGCAGCCTTGCAGCTGTGCTGTCCCAGAGCACAAGTGAGCATGGCACAGCTGCAGGGCCAGGGCAGAGGATGTGCTGTGCCCGTGAGCCCGGCCTGGCACAGGCACACTGGGCTCTGGGTGCCCTTGGTCAGCAGGAGGTTGCTGAGCTGCAGGGGACTTGGACACCTGCCTGAAGGAGCTGGTGTAGGGCAGGTACAAGCTGCAGGCAGAGCTGTGAGCCCAGAGCCCGTGGCAGTGACACTGCTGGGGCTCTGTCTTCATGCCTGTCGCTGTGCTTGCTCTGTCAGCTGGCACCCATTCTGTGCCAAAGCTGCTTTTGTGGGGAGGTTTGAACAGCACTGCTGTGGCCCTGGCAAGTCTGATCTCAGTGCTGGGATCTGGAGGGTTCATGTTCTGATCTGGAGGCTTGTTCATACAGAAGGGTTGAGGGCATGGCATGGAAGGGAGGAAGCCTGGCAGGGAAACAAAGACAGGCCCTTTCCAACAGCATCCTGCTACCTCTTAGCACTGTTCTTCTCCTGACTTGGTTGGACAGGCAAAGTTAGAGGGGAGTTGTGAGCCAACCGATGTTTCTGCACCAAGCCAGAGGTGCAGGATGTCTTTGGGTGCAGCTGTTTTCTCCTCTTCCTTTTGCTGCTTAGAGTCAGTTGAACACTTTGTCCTATTCTCAGACAGTGGGAATATAGAACCCTAAAGAGCAATGTCCTGTGTTCCCCAGCTCCATGTTGCTTAGAAGGGGCTTAGGAATTCTTTAACCATCATTAAAGTTTAGAGTAAAAATGATGGTGGCCTAGGGCTGTTATCTGTGTGACCCAAGTGACACACGAGCTGAATGCCACTGAGACAGATTTTGCAAAGTGCACTGGTGCCTTTAAAATGTGACATAGTAGTAGAACTTTGTGTTCATTTGAGGGTGCAATAGGTAAATTGATGGCCTTGAAGGGGTATAGGAAATGGTTTTTCTTCTGCCATGGGGATGGCACTAAATGTCCTGTGCTGAGCCAGTTTCTTTTCCTGCAGGATTATTGCCACGAGCTGGTGTGCCTCACTGCAAGGGAAAGGATTGTTGTGCCAGTTCGGGCCATTGGTGCCCGAGCTGTGCTGGATTTCCCTGCCCAGCTGGACTTCTCCAAGTGTCCAGTCAAGGTCAGCGCCCAGCAGACTCGGCTGGTGCGCAATGTCGGTGCCCGGGCAGCTCGGTACCAGCTGAGCACCCAGAGGTGAGGCAGCTCATCTGTCCCTGTGCAAACAGCTTTGGGTGAGAGCGGAGTTGGGAAAGAGCTACAGAAGGAACCAAGCATCGGATCTGCTGCCCTGCAGCCTGGCTGGAAGTGAGCAGGATGGAAGGCATCTACTCTTGCTTTCAGTGGCCTTGGAGCTTTCTATGTCCCAGATTTCCTGGAGGCTGCTGGAACATGTTGGGAGCTGGCTTGCACCCTGCTGAGCACAAGCAGCTTCTGAAATGCTTCCTCAGCACTGTCAGCCAAACAGAGCCATTCTCTGGGAGGCCACAGGCACGTGGCTTTGCAGTGGTCCTGGAGGGGACCTCTGGAAATCATCTGAGCCAACACACTGCTCAAAGCAAGAGCAGTGTCTGGGGGTTGCAAGGTGCCATTGGGAGACATGGACCTGTCTTTAGATGCCATACAAGGAAACAAACATGTCAATGGACCTAGTTATAAAAGCAGAAGAAAACAACCTTTTAAAATCCCTCCATACCTTATCTTTACTGCCTGTCAGGTGCAGTAGTGATTCATTGAGAGGATGGATCTAACAGGATAAGAAGTGTCTTAAGGAGCAGCTCACAATTAACAGAGAAAAGCCTAAAATTTAGCTTTTCAGGCCTATCTCTTGGCAGTGATTTTCCTTTGGTTCTTACAGTGTCAGGGATGTCTCCTTCACAGCTCTTCTAGCTGTGGGCACAGGGAACAGTTTAGTGATGTTGGCTGAAATTCAGAGGAGTTAAGTTTAGCTGTGGAGCTTGTGTCTTTGGGTCTTGGGGAGCCAGGTGTGTGTGAGAGATGACTGCTACAACAGGAACAGAGGAGTCTGGTGGGTACAGCCCAGGGATGGAGGAGATGTGGGGGCTGATTTGCACTCAGTTTTCCAGACCTGACAGCTGAGTCCTGAACTTGGCTGGATCCTCTTCTCCTGATAATTTGAAAAGAAGAAGACACCTTCTTTCTCAGGCAAGCTCTGAAGTCATCCCTGGAATGTTATTCCCATCCTGCCACCTGTGCCACCTGAAGGCAGGAGCTTGTAACATGGGGCAGGAGTGGGAAGGGAATGGAATGGAAGGTAGTGCTGAAGCGTGGCCAGGGATTCCCCTAACTGGCAGCTTCTCTATTGCAGTGAAATTTCTGGCCAAAGACTAAGAACAGAATGCTGTGCCTTGCCCCCAGCAGGCCCTGATCCCCCCAGCCCCAGCAGAGCTGCAGCCGTGCTGGCATCAGCCCCGGGGCAGATGCAGGAGCACGAGCACTGATCTGGCTCTGGGGCTGCTGGGGCCTTGTCTTTCCTCCCCTCCCTCCAAAGTCTCACGTCCAGCACATGAACATTGCTGGCCCAAGGCTTCTCCATCAGCCAGCAGTGATGTTCTCACCAGTGGCAATGGGAACAGGTCAGCCCATAATTACAGCAAGAGGTCCTTAATGAGCAGAACCTGAAGCGAGTTCATCAGCTGTTACTACTGACATGAACAAAGTTCAGCTTGGCGGATGTTCTCTTTGTTTTTGTGTGTGATGCATTCATCAGCAAAGTCCCCAGAACACATTTGAAATGACAGTTTGACCAGCAACAAAGCACCAAGGCCAGGAACTTTTGTTTCCTCACTGGGGCTGTAGAAGGGCACAAAGCCCAGCAGCTGCTGGGCAGAAGCACATTTCCCCTGAGCTGTCCCTGAGCATCAAAGCACAGAGTCTTGTGTTTGTCAGGCAAGAGCTGTTTACCTGGTGACTAAATCCTGATTGCTCCTGTTAAATCCAAAGTGCACCAACACATCTGCATCATTATTTCCAACACATTGCACAGAGTTTCTCTGCTGGGCCAAGCAAACAGTTACCAGCCTGCATGACAGCCCAGAGTCCCAGACTGCGTTGCTGGTAAACACACAGAAACCTCCTGTTCTGCTTCCTTGATGTGCTCCTGCTCATGGTGCTTCATTTAGCTGGGATTGGACCCTTCAGACTGTAAATGGCATCATCCTTTTGGGTTTCCATGTCACTGTATTGCTCTAATCTGCATTTGCACTCTTTCAAAGTTTTGATTGCTCCTTTTCTTAGAGCAGCTTTCATTGAAATGCTTAGAAAAGTTGCCCTTTTTAGGCTAAATCACGATGATTTCAAGGTAAAATAAACCAAAGAAGCACACTGCAAATTCAACAGGAACTATTCCTTGGTCTTCAGGGAAAAGTTCCTTCTCCTTGTCTGATTCCTAGGGTGTAATCTCCCAGGACAGGGAGTGCCCTAACATTTTCATCTCTTGAGATGAGTTTTATAGGCAGCAGGAAAAGAGAAATTCCTGAGGCAGTCAGTGTCAAGTTGTGCATGCAAATAGCTCTGAACCCTCTCTGTGCTTTTCACAAACCATTCTCTGATGGGATTGCTGGCAGTGGGAGCCTTGAGGCTCATTGCAGAGAGCTGGATGCACAGTATGGGGAGCTGAGGTCATTTTACCCCCAGGATCTTGTGAGGGCTGGATCTTGTCAGCAGTGGCTCGGTGGCTGTTTGTGATCCTGTCTGTTCTGTCTCTTGTGCTGCCTGTGCTTGGTTTGCTCCCTGCTTGGCCAAGGGCGCTGCAGGGAGCTGCAGTGCAGCAGGAATCTCATGGCCAGGTGCCCCCAGGCCTGACCCCTCTCTCTGTGTTGCAGTCCTTTCTCCGTGGTGCCGGCCACAGGAGCTCTGGGCGCTGGTGACACCGTGCAGGTGACAGTGGCATTTCACCCGCTGGCCAGCGGTGCCCATTGCGGCTCCCTGGCCGTGTGCTGCAGCTCAGGTGAGTGCTGGGCCCTGCAGGGCACAGGACAGTTCTGCACATGGCTGCCTGCTGTCCATCCCCTGCATTCCCTCCACAGGTGCCTGCCCTGTTCACCTTTACCCCAAAGCAAACTGAGAACTCCTTGGTGTTTAGGGGCTTGAGAAAGGCAAAGATTTTTGACTGCTGTTTTGCTGGGACTTGCTGAGTAGAGGAAGGAGGAACTCTGATTCTCCACTACCATGTGGCTATGCCTGGTTGAAGTTTTATTTGATTCCTGGGCAGTGCTGTAGGTGAGGTCTCCATCAGACTCTCTCCAATGCAATGGGTTTCTTGCACACCTCTGTCCCATATGCTGCTTCTCCACTGGCTTGCCAAGGACCCTTTCTCTATGTGGCCCTTACACATAGATGTAGTTTCTGCCTAATAACATTTTCAGGCCCTCAAGTTCCTTTTTTGTGTCGAATCAAAACAAATTTTTCCCTGTCCTCATTTCCCAGGCTGTTCAAGCTGTTACAAACCTCTCACATCTATCTCCCATTTGATTTCTAGACTGAGGGATCCCATTCAGTCTTAATGTAGAAACTGCTCGGTACTCACTAATCTTTCCTTTGTCCCTTTCTTATTTGATTTGCAATGCTCCAGCTTGGTTTTTCAGATCAGAACAGTATAAAATATTTAAAGACTGATGTGGCTGTGGGTTTGGACAGGGAGATGATTTTCACGGTGCTCATTCTGTAGTGGTTTGTCACATTGCAGAGCCAGGCTGGTTGTGTTTCCTCACCTGTGTCCCCTCCTGCTGTGGGCTGTCACTTCACTTGTTCCTCTGGGCCTCCTTTTGCTGCCCACCTGCCCCCAGGCATATTTGCTGGTCAGCAAGAAGGGATCCAAGGGATCAGGAGAGACAGGAGTCTCCTGGGATGCCCGGGGAGAGCCTGGGAAAGGCAGGATTGAGCAGGGCTCCTCAGCCCTGTCACCTGAAGGACTTGGATGCAGAAATCCTGGTGATCTGAGTGGGTCACTGGAGCACATGGACCAATCTCCCTGTCCATCCTGTCACCTTGGGGCCAAATCTCTTCAAACACCCTCAGAAATAAGGTGTTTGAGGAGGTGCCCAGGACATTCTCACGCTGTACACACAGAGCTGAAGGATGTGGTCAATGGAGTGGTCCACAGAACTGCTCCTTCAGCGCAAAACTGGGACACTTTCTTCTGTTCCCTGTGCCTTGCTCTGTTCCTTGTGCTTCCATCAGCCAGTGAGCTGAGCAAAGACTCCCCTTTGCTTTGTTTCAGGTGAAGAAAGAATCCACACAAAGCTCCAGGGAGAAGCTGTAGATGTCAACGTTGGGCTGAGCACAAATTCCGTGGAGTTTGAGAAGACTTTCACCACCATGTCAAGCCACAGAACCCTGTTCATTGAAAACAGGAGTAACATCACAGCCCACTTCCAGTGGAAGGCTTTTGCTACTGAGGAAGAAGAGAATGAAGAGAAGAGGAGGTTGGTTTGAAAGATGCATTTCAGTGAGATACAGGCCCAAGACCGAGCTAACATGTGGTCTCAGGGGATGTTGGTGCTTTTGAATGGTTTAGGCCAAGTAAACCATGCCTGGCACTGGGGTGTGTGTCCCTGGGCTTCAGGAGCTCAGCACTCAGCATTCCAGGTCATTTATACTCCAACCAGGGATGGCATTTTGGGAAGGAAAGGTTGATTGTGATGACTGGATTTCCTCAGGTCCTAATTGGGCTCTTGTCTCTCTTCTCTTCTTTCTACATGACCTGGCAACATCCTTAAACGTTTCCTGAGTTGCCAGTCCCTCTTTCCAAAGGTGGTACACCCTCTTTTTTCCCTTTAGTTCCTTCAAAAGCTCCTTGCCCATGCGGGCTGGTTGTGTGTCCCTGTGCTGCTGTCAGAGAGGTTTTGAGCTCTCAGAGCAGAGAGGATTTTTTGTCAGAGAAGATAGTGCAGGATCCTTTCCCTCTCAGGACATTCTAGTGCCATGCACTGGGATGGGATCCAAAAAGCTCTGGCTCATGAAAAGGTCTCTCCAGGAGTTTGCTGTCTCCCTCTTGCACAACAAAGTTTCTTCCCCTCTCAGAGGCTCTGTTTTCATGCATATTGCATATAAAAACGTGAATGTCCCTGAAGGGATTCGGTGCCTGAATTCATCAATTTCCTGTGGAAGTGCTCTGGGATGCTCTTGTGAAAGGCAGAGTAGGGAACCGGGTAGGTCCAAAATGGAAGAAACAAAGAGTGATGATGGTAACACGTAGCTGCAAGCCAGCTTTGTCTCCCCTTGGCAGGGAAATGCTGCAGTGGGTGCTCTGTGATCTTTCTGTGCCCCCCTGAGCAGCTGAGTGGGAGGAAAAGCCACTTGAAATGGCTGGTAGATTCTCCCTCAGCTGTGGCAGAGGCTTTGAGGCAGGAGGTTCTCTGGAGGGATGCTGGCTTTGGAAACCTCTGCTGAGCTTGCAAGTGTGGAGTGAAACTCCCTGCTGGGCCAGGGAACAGCAAGTTGTCCTCTGATCCCTGTGGGACCCTCGTGGCTTGGGCTCAGCCTTTGCTGGGGAGCTGCTGCTGCTCCTCCTCAAGTGCTTTGCTCTCCTGCGCTCACACTTCTCTCTGCAAATCTGTGGCTCATGAAACCATCTGCTGGCCTTGTCTCTCCCTGGGGCTGCAGGAAGTGTTTGCTGTGGCTGCCGAAAGAGGTGTCCCAGGAAAACTTCCCAGAGGAGAAAGAAACAGAGAAGGTGAAGGGCTCTTGTGGAGATCACAGTGCCCTCCTGAGCAGCATGGTCCAGGAGAAGATGGCAAAGGTGCAAGAAGACCCCATGCTGTTCTCTGATGACATTTTTTTCATTGAGCCAATGGTAAGTGATAGCTGAGAACCTTCTCTTCCTCCTTCTCTTCCTCCTCCCCCCCCCATCCTCCCACCCACCCTACTCCCTACACCCACCCCTTCCCCGGCTGCGGTCACTGGGCAGATCCTCAGCTGGCCCCATGTGCTGGCAGGGAGGACATGGAGTTTCTGGTGAGGCTGCAGGGCTCGCTGCTGAAAGCATTTGTGCCCTGCAGGCTCCAGGCAGGGCTGGGAGCCTGACAAAGCCCAGCTCTGCTGCCAGGCTCGAGCTCAAGGCACTGCCTGCGTGTCCTGTCAGTGTCCCAGGGAGCAGTTCTTGTAGGCAGGGGCTCCCCCCACACGTGGGGCTCAGCAGAGGCTGTTGGAGCACTGCCAGCTCACACACTGACCTGAAGCTTGCAATTGTTCCCTGGCAAAAGGAGGCCAAATTCAGCCCAAGGTTAATGACAGAAATGCCAATCCCCTCCTGTAACCATGCCTTGCACTATTTCTGAGTGTCCCTTCCAGCGTCATCTGTGAGCCTGGACACAAGGGTGGAAGGTTGAAATGGGCCTTTGGAGTTGTCCTGCACACAGGGACAGAAAACCTTTTCCTTTTCTGGTGATGCAAGCAAACTGCCACATGCTCCCATCAACCAGAGCCTTGATTCTGAGTACTGGCATTGTGAGAGATGATGAATGCCTGGTGTGTGCACAGTGCAACATCCCTTCTCATGTTGGAGTAAACCCTGGAATAATGCCAGCCTTTGCTTTCTTTCAATACAGGTTAAACTAATATTTTTATTTGCAAGGAAGGGGATCATGTTCTCTTCTTGGTTACAGCTATGGCCCATCTAAGGCCAAGAGCCAGCAGGGCGCAGTGGCAGTTGCATCCCACTGTAGCTGACAGCAGCATGATGTGCCCAAGAGCTTGTGTCAGAGCAGCAGGAATATTGTGGAGAGTGGGAGCTGATCAGCTGAGCATTGAGAGCTGTGTTGGGCTGGGTTTGGAGTGTTTCCTTGGCTCCTTGTGTTGTTCACTCATCACTGATGCTCTAAACAAAGGCTTACAGGAGGGTGGTGAAAACAAGCAATGTGAAGTTTGCAAAGCAAGGTTTTGCTGTCTCTTTCTGCTGTAGGAGGGAGAAATCGGGCCGAATTGTTCAGCTGAAATCAAGGTGACCTTCAAACCCCTGGAAGCACTGGAGTATGGAAGTGTGGCTTACTGCAGCATCTCAGGTGCAGCTCCTTTGCCCTGCCTCTCTCCCCCTCAGTGAAGCCATGGTGCCAGCCTGAGCCTGCTGGGCTCCCATGGAAGTGCTGGGAAGAGTCCCTGGTCAGCAGGGCAGTGCTGGCACATCCCCCCTGGCCCTGCAGCTCCCAGGGAGTCTCCCGTGCCAGGCCAGGGCTCAGAATGCTGTGTGTGCCTGAGTGATCCCAGAACAGCCCAGGCAGTGCAGGGAGAGGTTTTCATGCCATGGCTTTGCCAGCATTCCCTCAAAGGCCAGAGAGCTCCAGAGCAGAACAGCTTTAGTGAACAAGCACTCAGCCCGTGCAGGCCCCTGGCCTCCAGGATGGCTCCATTTGCCATGGATCCATCATCAGGTGGTAGGAGCTGAGTTAGAAATGGGCTCCCTGAGCCTGGATCACCTCCCAGTGCCCAGACAGCAGCAGAGCAGAGGGGGCTGAGCCCCACTGAGCCCGGGCTGTTGGTAGAGGGAGCAGCCTTGGCCAGCAGCTGCTTCTCTCCCTGTGTGGCATTTGTCACCTTGCAGCTCTCAGTCTGTGGCAATAGAACACAGTGCTGAGTGTCACAAGGGGAGCACTTGGGCAACAAAGTCCTGTGCTCCTGGGCCAGGGAGTTTGGGAATTGCCAAACTCCGTAGGAGCTTTGTGCCTGCACTGAATGGATTTCTAAGCTCCTCTAGGTGCATGGGAAGGAAACCACAGAATCACAGTATGGTAAGGATGGAATGGACCTTAGAGATCATGTAGTCCCAAGGCCCCTACCATGGGCAGGGACACCTCCCTCTAGAGCAGGGTGCTCCAAGCCCCATCCAGCCTGGCTTGGAACACTTTCAGGGCTGGAACCTCCACAACATCCCTGGGGAACCTGCTCCAGTGCCTCACCACCCTCACAGGGAAAATTTCTTCCCTAATATCTCACCTAAATCTCCTTTCTCTCCATTTCTACCCATAACTCCATGGCTTGTCACTACAGGCACCAGAGATGTTTTAAACTCAGCAAACTGGTGGCTCAAATTGGAAAGCAGCCCAGGAAATGGGTTAGAAATTGCAAGTCAGCCTCAGGGGATATGTCCTGAGGGAAGAGAAGGGTGCATATCTTCTCCTGCAGCATCAGGAGCTGGTTGCATCCAGCTCAGAGTCGGGGACTAGCACTGAGGTAGCCTGGAAAATCCAGTGGAGCAGGGGGAATGATTGTACTGCAATGGACATCTCTCCCCAGGCTGTGAGAGCAGGCTGCCCCTGCAGCTCAGAGGGGAAGGCCAAGGACCCTTGGTTGAACTCAGCTCTCCTACTCTGAACCTTGGGAACGTTTTCGTCAACACCCCCCATGTCTATGAGGTGAGCAGCAGGGCTTGGGATGGATGCTGATGGCTCCTGAGGCAGCAGCAAGCCTGGTGCAGCTGTGGAATTGCTGCCAACCTGGGCAGCTGTGAGCAGGGAATATTTGATGGACTGCTGAAATCTGGGGGGTCACAAAGGTGTGTCAGTTGTTCCTGAAGCCCCAGTCCCTGCTTTTGGGCAGCCTTCCTTAGGGATCAGCTGGGAGGCTTCCTGCAAAACAACCCCTTGGCACATGAAACCATTGCTGGCTCCAAAAGCTGCATGTTCAGAGGCTTTTGTGGCAGTGCCAGACACAAGGCACCTTTAGACTGGGCTCTGCAGAAGCAGCTGCAACAAACTGGCTGCCTTTGAGCTTCAGCCCACTGCCAACAGCTCCCAGCCAAGTGTCTTCTGCTTATTGCTGCAATCACAGGAAATCCTTGGGAGTTCTCTCCCTTGCTGACCAGTCCCTCACCACACTTCAGCCTCGGTGCATCTCTGGCTCTAGAAAGAGAAAAGTGTTCCTGGGAATAAAGCAAAGGGTTTTTCTACCTATTTGCCTCCCCCCCAGTAGAGTCAAGCTTGCAAAAACTTCATGAGGCACTGCATCATGGCCGACACTTTTAAAATCTTGGCTGTGGATGGGAAAGACACTGAGTTTTCTCACCAAAAGATGGTGCTGTCTGTACGTTTTGATGCTGATGCCTCATTCTCAATGTATTGTTTTCATGGTCTGGAAAAGGTGAATGAGCAGATGGTGCTGTTGGAGCTGTGCTCACTGGCGCAGCAGCAGCTCTGGGGTGATTCCCTACGCAGCTGCAATCAGCCCACGTTGCTCTCAGGGCCAGCTCTCAATGCGCTTGGTGCTGCTGAGCAGAGGGGCACTGCTCTGTGTCCATGGGATAAGCCCAGGGTGACTGCAGTTCTGTGGAGTTGCCACTGCTCTGCGTGAAAACCCAAAGGCAGAAGTTGTCCTGTTGTATCTTTGGACTTCTGCCATTCAGCAGCACAAAGCATCTTCTGCCTTTTCTGGGTGTTCATTGCATCATTAGACAATAACTCACAAGAAGGGAAGATTCCACACGTATTTCCATTTTGCTTTCTTGCTGCTGCAGGTGAAACTGATGAACCAAGGAGCTATTGATGCTCCCTTTGCCTGTCTCCCTTCAGCCACCAACGTGGGTTTGTGTTTCAAGTTTGCCCCCGAGGAGGGCATCATTGCAGCAGGTGGGAGCCAGGCTGTGCAGATCTCCTTCAGTGCCACCGTGCTGGGGAGCTTTGAGGAGGAGTTCCAGTTCAGAGTGGCTGGATCTCCTGTGCCTGCCATCCTGACCATCAAGTAAGGACCCTGGGAGCTGGGTGGGCACATCTGTGGCTGTCTCGGGGACATCCCCCACCTACCTCCTTTTGGGGTGGAGCAGAGGAAAAAGGTGTTTTCTGAGGTGTGAATCTCTGCTCTGCTGCTGGCATTGCTTTAGTGTGAGGCTGCCTGCTGCCCTGTGTGGTAGCTGGGAGCTGGAATGACTCCTCCCTGCAGGGATCTCCCTGTGCCTTGGGCCATGGCAGGCAGTGGGATGGATCAGCTTTGGGCAGCAGCTGCTCTGGGATGTCCCACCTGAACACCCAGCAAGGCCCCCCAGGGCTTTGCAGATGGGCCAGCCTGGCTGATTCTGCAGCAGCAGCAGGGTTTGTAAAACCTTGTGTGAATAATCCATGCCAGATGGGCAGCAGCAGCCTCAGCTCACCTCTCATGGCCATGCTGTGGGGCACAAGCTGTGCTCCAAGCTCCTGTGCCCAGAGGGCTTTGGTGCCTCCTTTGCACAGCCAGCAAAGGGCTGATGTGGGAGTCAGGAACTGTGCAGCAGGAACTGTGCCAAGGACTGGGGCACCATCCCGTGGGCAAGAGACAATCCTGGCCCAGCCAAAGGGAGAAGGGCGGATCATGGGGGAGGCAGAGCTCAGTGCTCAGCACCACAGCAGCGTGAGGCCTTGTCCCTGCCAGCCTGAGCCATGTGCTGCAGGATAATGGAGTGGAAGCAGGAGAGCTGATGCTGGCTGCTCTGCAGCTTTGGAGCTGGGCTGCTGCTCTTGGGAGGCACTGGCTCCAGGCAGTGAAGAAATGAAAACAATCTGCACTGGGTAATACCAATGAGAAAAGGGAGATGGTGAAGAGGAACAAGGAAGTTATTTTTAGCAAGAGAAAAGTGGTGAGCAGGTGCGCCCATAGTGGAAAAACAGTGACGCTGCCTTTGTTTTTGGAGGAAAAGTGCTGCTTTTTTCATTTGGAAATCAAGAGTGAACCTTTCACCATCAAATAATTGATTCTTCTCTGTCCCTCCCCCAAAGTGGCCATGGGATGTTTCTGCATAAGCAGCTTGCTCCTTGAGCAAGGGCAGGTGTCTCTTGTTGAGATGTGCAGAGCAGAGCCAGGGGCAGTCCTGTGAATACAATAGAGGACACAGTTCACTGGTTCTTGATTTTGAACCAAAAGGCAGAGTGGGCACTGATTGGCATCAACCATGAAATCAACTGGTGAATGTTGTGCAGCTTCAAGTGCTGATTTCAGTGGATGTTGGTGGCTTTTGGAGTGTGTCTGCTGAGTTCAAGGACAGGTGAGGTGCTGTGCTAGATTCAGCACAGCCATGTTTGGTTGTTGAAGCTCTTGCTCTTGGCTGTGCCAGCTGGTGCACTGCTGACAAGCTGGTCCTTTCCTCTAGGATTCATCTGTGCCCTGGGTAGAACTGTTGCTGCTCTTTTCAGAGGATGTTTGGGAATGCCCTGGACTCGTGTCTCAGAACAATGTCTGTAATGATTGTGTGGGTCAAACTCTCTTGAGAAAGCTCCTCCATGGGAAAAGCAGTTGCAGCTCAGAAGGAGCAAAGCAGGGAAGCTGTGGCTGGAAGGGCTGCTTACAGAAGTTTGTGGGGACACCTTGATGTCCATGCCATTGCAGATGGGGAAACTGAGGCACGGAGCCATGTCTGGGTGTGTGTTCAGGGTCCTTCATGGGACCCCCAGCAACCCGGGGGCTTCTCCTGCCTGCCCTGTGCCCAGAGCCCATCAGGGGCTGTTGGCTGCTGCCCCTTGGCTTGAGCTGCCTCCTGTGCCCAGGGCCCTGTGCTGAGCACACAGGGCTGTGTTGGTTGGAAACCCAGGGTGCCCTGAGCCCGGGTTTTGTGCCCCCGAGCCACGACAGCCGCACCTTTGCAATGCCTTTAACCGAGCCATTGCGTGCTCTGTCCTCGGCCTGCAGGGGCAGCGTCACTGCACCGAGTTTACACTTCGACCTCGCTGAGCTCGACTTCGGGGACATCTCCTTTGGTGAGTGTTCCCTGGGCTGGGACACAGCCTCAGGGATGTGTGCCTTCCAACAGAAAAGCATCCCTCACTCCTGCCCTGCCCCAGCAGCCTCTTCAGGCTGTGAACTGCAGGGCTGCTGCTGCTGCTGCTGCCTCAGGGGGCATTTTGCCATTGTGAGATCCCATGGAAGCAAGGAATAGGAAGGCAGTATTTTCTGGTGTCTCTGTGCTGCTTTAAAGGACAGATGTCTGCCAAGGAAGGTGGGAACCTTGCTGCAATGGAAAGTTGAGCCCCTCCCCCCAAATGATTATCCCTTTGAAATGACAGGGCTCCCAGGCAAAACTTTGGGAAAAGGAATAACAGTTCTTTGCTAGACTATCTCAGGAGAGCACAGACAAGACAAGAACAGACATTTCCCACATGCCAAGTCCTGTTTTTCCCCTTTGGTGGAGGTCTGGTCACAGCAGGAGGAGCTGTGGGCTCTGGCAGGGCAGGGATCCCCCCCAGCCGGTGCAGAAAGGGAAGGAGGAAATGCTCCTTTTGCAGCGCCAGAGGGCAGGGGGATGTGGGCAGTGCCCAGCAGCAGCAGCAGCGGGGCAGGCAGGCAGGGTCGGTGCCAGCGCTGAGCTGCAGCCAGGGCAGCCCCGGGCCAAGCACAAACCTCCCGCAGCAGCAGCGGCCGAGCTGCGACCCCCGAGCGGGAGGAAGGGAAGCTCCGCTCCCTGCCCAGCCTCAGCTCCCACTGCACAGCCACCCACGGCATCACGCCACAACTCCCAAAACCCCCAAGGGAAAAGCCCAGCCCAGGCCCAAAACCCCCCAAAACCCTCCAGAACCCCTATCCCCCTTCCCAGACCAAGGGCAACATTCACGGCCAAGCCTAAAGCCAGAACAATGAAGTTCATGAACTTCTGAAGGAAACTCATTGCCTTTTTTGAGCTGCTTCTTCCCCAGCCTGCATCACCACGGAGGCGCTTGTCAAATTGCCTTTGGAAGGAATGAAACACGAAAGGCAACAGATGGAAATATGGTTCTGAAGCAGGAGATTGATCCTGCTGAATCCAATTTCATTCCTAAGGGCTCTTCGGCTGAAGGCAGCTGTTGTGTCTTTGCTTCTTTGTAACTGTTGACTGTTGTCTGCATGTGCTGGCCTCAGTCTCCTTGGAGGTTTTGACATCTGGGTTTGTCCTTTTTGTGCCTCTCTTGCCTCCCTGCTGGAGTCCCTGCTGGAGCTGGCAGTGGTCACTTGGATGGGCACAGAGAAGCTCTGGGCTGCAGCTGCAGTTGCTTTTTCTCCCCATCTGTGTCCCAGATGCTCTTGGTGAGCAGGCCTGGGGAGAAGTCTCCTCCCCACAGAGCTGGCCAGCCCAGCCAGATGTGCAGTGCAGAGCAGGCTGTGGCTGCTCTGCGCGCTCTGCAGGACATCCCCACCATGAGTGGCTGTATCTCTGGCTTTGCAGGATGGAAAGCAAATCTCAGAGCCTAGGTGGGGTAAACCCTTGCAGGCAGCACTCTCAGTGAGCAGCATGGCTGTGATGTCCCCGTCTGTTGGGTGAGGTGGGACCTGGTTCCTAATTGCTAATCTCAAAGCAAGGCTTGGCTGTGCCCCCAGCTGAGTGGGCTCTGAGCTTTCACGTACTCAGTCTGTTTGGCCCAAAGCAAGAGATGCCTTAAGGATCCTGCAGAGAGAAGCTGCATTAGGGTTCTTTGCATCACGTTCTAGTTCCTGATTCCATCCTCACTTTCTTTTGCTGTAGCTTCTTCTCACTGACAACTCACTCTTATATGTCTTGAAAAAGGTGGCAGTGTTGGCAGGCTGAACAGGGAATTGGACAGCTTGAATTCTCAGAGTAAATGCTGGGTCTGGGTGCACACTCATCACTGAGAGAGAACTGGTGCTGGTTTGGGGCAGGTGAGGGAGCTCATCCCCATCCCAAAGAGAGAAGCTTGCAGTGTTCAGCAGGGCTAGGAGTGGGCATTTTCAAGGCTGCAGTCTGGAATCTGTGTCAAAGGGAACTAAGTGACAATTAATTCCTCACGCAGCTTCTGGGTGAGCTGTAGTTCAGACCATAAAGAGCTCAACTCTAATCCCACTTTGATCCTGCCAGGATCTTGCCCCCAGGATCATGCCCTGCTGGGTGCCTGAATGGATATTTGTGTCCTTGCCCAGGCTTTCCCTACACGCAGCGCTGCTGCCTCACCAACAGCTCCGCGGTGCCCCTGACGTTCCAACTCCGCATGTCGGACGATGGCACGCAGCCGGCTGTGGACAGCGTGGATCAGATCCGCAGGGACACCGACCCGGCCTGGAGCAAGGGAATCCATTTCCATGTGGAGCCCAGGGAGTTCACCCTGAATCCCAGCCAAGGCACCATCCTCCCCCAGGGACACCAGGACATCGAGGTACGGCAAGAGCCCGGCCACAGCCGCTGCAGCACCAGGGCTGGAGCTGCACTGCAGGGTGGGAGGGCTTTAGCTCTGGTGCCAGCTTGGAGCATCCTGGCACTGAGAGATCTGCACTGCTGGGGGCCTCTGCTAGCTGGCTTACTCGGGATGTTCCTCAGGGAGCACTGTTTGCTTACCAAAATCATATGCCTGAGTTCACAGACCTTATGGCCAAGGCCTGAAGCCATTCTTGTGTTTTTGAGAGCGATTGATTTGATTGCAACGGGGCAGAGCAAGGATGAGGGCAGAAGGTGGCTGTTAGAGAGATGTCATTGTATCAAGCAGTGAGCTTTTCTTTGTGGTGTCATTTCCCCCCTCCTGGGGAGCAGAAAGATTTGTGTTCACTGCAGGAAGCTCCAGTGGAGACAAAAAAATCTGCAGCCATGTGTAGCGGTTCAAATTTATTGTATTGATTCCTTGTTAAGTGGTTTGTTCTGTGGTACCCCGTGTTCTCCCCGAGTGGGTTTACCCCTGGGATTTACCTTCCCTCAAAGCTGTCCCTCATGCCATTCCCTGCCCCTTTTTCCAGCTCTTTCCCTGCCTGTCAAACCCAGCCCCTTTTGTTCCCCAACCTTCTTTGCCAATTTAACCTGGAGCCAATCCCTGTCTGCAATGCCCCTTTGGAATTCCCCTGTTCCTGGAGGCCCCATTGGCCCATGTGAGCCATCCTCTCCACCCTCCTACCCAAAGTGGCCCCAGACACTTGATGTAATCCCCTCAGTGTTCCCCTGAGGATTCCCTTTTGGCTTGCTGTTTGTATTCACCCCCTGATTTGTATCTGTACAAAAGCCCCTGCACAGGAGTGTCCAGGGCTCTTTTGGCTTTGATCCTTTTGCTTGGAATAAACCCTTCCTTGTGGAACTTGAAGACAGAGAACCTCCTCCTTTCTCCTCTGCGTGGTCCCGTTGGTGGCTTGTCTCTTGCAGCGTAGAGCAAGAGGCTCTGAGGGTTCTGCCTGTGGTCAATGCCCACCCTGGGGCAGTTCTGAGGGTTCTGCCTGTGGTCAATGCCCACCATTGGGCAGTTCTGGTTCTGAGGGTTCGGCCTGTGGTCAGTGCCCACCCTGGGGCAGTTCTGACGGTTCTGCCTCTGGTCAATGCTCACCCTGGGGCAGTTCTGACGGTTCTGCCTCTGGTCAATGCACACCCTGGGGCAGTTCCCCACTCCTGGCGTGGGGCCGCAGTTCTCAGAGCCAGCCCGGGCCCGGGCTCCCAGGGCAGCCATGAACTGCCCAGCACCTGCTGGGCCACACTTTGCCCTCAACCTCCTGCTGTAAAGCTGAACTCATTGTGGTCGAGTCAGATTTCCTCTGCATGGATGTCTTTGTAGCCAGATGAGAAATTGGCCCCTTCATTTGAATGCAGTGGTGCCTGGAGCTGTAGTCTAATGTTTTAATGTAGCTGACCTGTGCCCTGATAGCAAGGTGTGTTTAACAAATTTGGTATTGCCAGAAGGCTTTTGTTACTCTGAGACTGTGCTCTACACATGGAGCAGCAGAAGAATAAAGGCCAAATCCTCCCTCAGGAACTGGAGGTTATCACCCATGGGTAATGAGCTTTTGTAAGGAAGCATTGACTGTTCTTCTCTTCCACCAGGTGACCCTGTGCTCCAACACGGTGATGGAGTTCTACCGGAGATTGCTGGTGGACCTGGAGGGGATTGGCAAGGGAGTGGCAGCCCTGATCATCACAGCCAGGTACCAGCCCTTGCCTGGCCTCCCGCAGGCACTGCCTTGCCCAGGCTGTGCTGGCTGCAGCTGCCAAGGAGAAGTGCTGCTGAATGCCCTCATGTTGTGCCAGCTGGACACGAGAACAGCAGTGCTTGGGCAGCAGCCCGTGGTGAAAAGCACGTTTGCTCACAGCCCAGCACGGTCCTGGCCCTCTTCTAAAGGCACCAGGAATGATATAATTGATTGGCCTTGTTTTTGGTGCTTGAGGTGGAACAAATTTCCTGAGGGCCTCCTCTCCTTCAGGCTGCAAGAGGTGGAGTTGTGCTGGTTGTGAGCACTGTGCACTGGTTTGGGCCACACCAAGCAGCTGCTGAGAGTCAGGCTCTGGCTCTGTCCATGAGGGCACATGGCAGGGGGGAAGTGGCTCCCAGCAAGAGTGGGGAGGGCAAGGTCTGACAAGGGGAAAGCAGCCCTTGATGTGGCAGGTCAGCTCCAGTTTTTGTCCTTCCCTCTGCTTCCCATTTTGAGCTTTAATGTCATCAGAGTTGAGAGCAAAAGTCGTTGTTGCTGCAGCAGAATTCCATGCTGCTGTGCTGCTGTGGGTGTCAGTGTGATGCCCAGAGGGATGCAGCTCCCTGGTGCTGTTCCCTGTGCCAGGCAGAGCCATCCAGGCAGTGCCTGGGCTTCCACTGTGTACAGCAATTTATCCCTGTAGGGCTCTTCAATGTGCATTTGACAGTGACCAATGTGTTCTGCTCCATTTCACAATCTTTGGGGGTAGGCATTCTCCATTCTCTCAGTATCTCTGATTGTCCTGGGGTCATCTCTTTGCCCAGATGTCTCGTTCCTGAGCTCCAAGTGTCCTCCCCAGTGCTGCTGTGTGATGAGTGCCACCTGAAGGTGCCCTATGAGAGGAAGATCCTCATTAGGAATCCCAGCCACCTTCCTGGCTGCTACGGGCTTATTCCCCAGGTTTGGCATCACATCCACCTCCTCCTGTCAAATATTCCTGAGGAGATTATTAGGGGAACAAAGGGTTTGGATAAGACCTTGCTGCTAATTCAGTCTTAAAGATCTGCTGAGAACACGATCCTACGCAAGTGTAAACTTGAGGAGGCAGTTGAAGCTCCTGAAAAAACAGTTCATGTTCTAGTCGTCAGGGTGTTTTCCTGTGGGAGATCTTAGAGGGTTGTGAAAAGCTGCTGCACCCACTGACACCAGTGCCTGTGCTGGCAGCCTCCTTGCAGGATGCCCTGGGAGTGCTAAACCTACAATACTTGCATCTTGTTTGTGCCTTTGACCTTTGTCCTGGGGAGTTTTAAAGGTGTGTGTAAGTTGCTGTTGTGGTGGATGTTAAGGAGCCTGAAGTTTCTTGAGAGGTCCCTCTGAATCTGCATTTCATTGTGTCCCTTCCAGAAACGCAAGGAGGAATCTGCTGTGCTCTGCTCCAGCCCCAAGCCCTGTGGGATTGTGCAGCCCCAGAGCACAGCAGAGATCCCAGTTGTGGTGGCAGTGCAGGCCCTGGGCACTCATCGCACCAACGTTCTCATCGGCGTGTTCGGGGATGAGAGAAACCCCCTGGTGAGGGCAAGGGGAGATGTGAGCCTGTGTGCAGCTGCTCCTGGCAGGGTGCACAGGGACAGGGATTGTGCCGGGGAAAACAGGCACAGGCTGGTGGGGAGAAGGACAGGAGGGATGGGGGGCACAAACAGCTCCTGCCTTAGAGGTGGGAATCTCAGTGTCTGACACAGAATGGAGTTGGGCTAAGCTGGAATCCAGGGGGATTTGAGTTCATTATTCTTTCAAATGCTGTTAACTTTGGAAACATCTGTTTGAAAATGTCATCTCTCTGGGTGCAAAAGAGGATGTCAGAAGACTTGTGGGAACCTTGAGCTTTCTGTAAAAGAAAGGAAAGCTGGCATTTGAAGAGTGTTTGCAAGGACTGAAACTTCAATTAAAACATATGGAAATGGCAATGCCAAATTCCCGGGATGGCACCAAACATCTGAACCTGGGCCATCGTGGCACTGCCTGTAAATCAGTGAACAGGAAGGAAAGGCAATGCAGGCTGTGCCAGGGAGCCTGAAGGTTGACCAAACAGTTGCTTTCAACTATCAGGCTGCTTCCCTTAAAGAGGAGGGTTTCTCCCCACCAGAAGAATCAGTTGTTTAACTGTCAGGCTGGTCTTACCTAGAGATTTCTTGAAAAAATAAAAGCTTTGGGCCAATAATTTTTAGTTTGAAAGGTTCTCTTACCTTAATCCTTTTCAATTTGGAGATGAACATGTAATTTTCTTTTTCCCCAAAAGCCCAGCATTTCTGCTGGAGAGTGGTAGCTGTCCCTAAAGAAAAAACTTGAGCAGGGTTGAGCTGTTGAAGGCTTTTTAGGTTTGTCTGTTGTGGTTTGTTTTGGGTTTTTTAAAATCTTTCTTGCTTGCTTCCTGGAACAGAGGGCACAATTACGGAGCTCAGGACGGCTGGCAGAAATCTCCCCAAGCCCAAGGCTGGCAGAGCTTGGCAGGATCCCAGCACCACAGCCTGTGTATGTATGGAAGGATGGATGGATGGATGGATGGATGGATGGATGGATGGATGGATGGATGGATGGATGGATGGGGAATGCGACCTGAGTCACCTGGGAGTGTTGTAAAATGTCAACCAACCCCCCAGCGGTGTCAGGGGAACGTTCCTGATAAATCCCTGGTGGAGCTGCCGAGTTTCTGGCCTTGGGCACTGGGTGGGCTGTTCTGGCTGGGCACTGGCTGGGTCTGCCCCTCGGTGTCTCAAATCTCACCTTTTTGCTGCCTTCTCTGTCTTTTCCTCTCCCACTGTGCTTTTTGCATGCCCACCAGGTGTTAATGCCTGTCCTCTGTAGTTGCTCAATGCAAGCAGTTGCAGCTGCTGCAGCACCTCAGTGCCATCCCTGGGCTGCCTTTAGAACAGACCTGCCCCAGCCTGGATTGGGAAGGGCTGGATCAAACCATTTCTCAGTTCAACGTGCCAGCACTCAGCCAGGGGCTGCATCCTGGCCAGGAGCTGCTCGTGCAGGTGTTCCTCCCTCCCTCCCTCCGTCCCACTGCAGGTCCCTGTTCATAGTTATTTATTTTCCAGAGATGAGCTCCACCCACCTAAATTCAAACCCCAGCCACCGAAGGAGAGGAGAACCAGTCTGGATTGTGCAGCAACTCGATGGAGGCACTTCAGGACTGGAAAGGAGGAGGCAGCCAGAGCCCTGAAAGAAGTGCAGGATTTTATCCACTCTTCAGCAGCAGAGGTAGATTTGCTTGTACACCTACTGCTTGCTTTGCCTCCCCAGCCTGCCAGCACCAAGTCCTGCTCATGCTGAGCTCCCTTTTTGCTGCCCTGCTGTGCTGTGCCCTGACAGTGGGCTGGGCAGCAGGGCCAGTGGCTGGACATGGGCTGAGGGGGAGGGAGAAATAGGAGAGTTTTCCTTGGAGAAGCTGGCTCAGATCCTACAGGCCTGTGCTGAGTGTGGGATTTTTTTGCCTTGTTTCCTTCCCAATGTAAGATGAGGCTTTTCTCTGCATCATCATGGTAACACCTCCAGCTTCCCTCCCAGAGCAAGCTGGGGTGATCCTGATCTCCATGGACCCTCTTCCCAAAGCAGCCAGACTCCCTGTTTGCAGGGCTCTGCTTTCACCCAGAGCTGCTATTGCACTGCTGGCCCTGGAGCTGTCTGACAAAGGGAGACTTTGCAGAGGGGCTGTCTCTTCTTCCCAGCATAAAAAATGGCTTGTTTTTTGGGTGCCAGCACCAACTCCTGAGCACCCTCACCTGCCTCGAGGCTTGGAGGGATTCAGGTGCTCCCTGGACATGGCGCACACTGCCCTGGGAGCAGAGAAGGCAAGAGGGAATCTGTCTCCCTTGCCCATTGTCAGTGTGGCAAGCAGGGCTGGAGCTGCCAGTGCCACTGGGGGCCCTCAGCATTGGCCACAGAGGGGCCTCCCATCCCTGCAGGCCCATCACAAAGTGCTGCTGGAGCAGCTGCTTGTTGGAGAGGCCATGCAGGACACCTTGCAGGGCTGCCCAAGGACGCTGTGCAGCACCTGTGGAGCGCACTGCTCGCCCTGGAACTCTTCAGGTGCTCCACAGGAAATTTTTGCAGGAGCTTTTGCTGTAGCACCTTGAGAAAGCAGCATTTAAATCAGAGAGAGAGGGGAAGAGCCTCAGGAGTCAGATGAGCTGGGCTGGACTCCTTCCCTCAGCTCCAAGAGCTCTCACTCTGAGTCTCCTCCTTTTCTAAAAGCAGGTAGTTTTAAAACTTTTTAAAGGCAAGTTGTGCATCAGAGAGAATTTCTACTGCCAGGAGACATCCTAGTTCACTTTCATGTAATGTACTAATTAATGCATTGAGCTGTGAGTATGGGAGAAGATTTTCCCCATGGTCCCTGCACTGGTCAATGGCAGGGATGCAGGATGAGGTGAGGGTGATTCTGGCAGTGTTTCGGGAATAGGCCCCTCTGGCTACAGCTGCACCTTGCTCCAAGATGCTCCATTGGATCCATTTCCATGCTCAACACCTCAATCTCTCCTGTCTTCCATCCAGGCTTTCAATATCCTGCCACTGGCAGGTGTGCTGCAGCCAGGAGAGAGCCAGCAGGTCTCCTCCACCTTCTCTGGCCACCTCAACACCACCTGCAATGTCCTGGAGCTGTGCCACATGGAGGCAAGCTCCACCTCCGAGGTGCTGGTGCCCAGGGAGGCCTCACGTGTCAGCTCCTCCCTGAGCCCCCAGGAGATCAGCTGTGGCTCACAGGCCCCTCTCAGGGACAGGTGAGTCAGCCATCCATGGGTTCCTGCTCTGCCATGGGTTCTTGTCCCTGCAGGGCTTCCCTGCTCCAAGGCCTCTGAGCTCAGAGGAGCTGCAGAGCAAAGGCCAGCAGCAACACAGGGATGGCCACTCTGAGCTCCCTGGCTGCCAAGAGAGGAAGGACCTTCTTCTGTTGAGACAGAACATCTTCTTCTCTATTTGAGTGCTGAGCCCTCCTGGCTTAGCTGCTGTCTGCGGGGAGCTGGGCTCTGGGCTTGCCTTGGCACCGCACCTAGAGGTGTCTTGAAGTCCATGGTGTTGAGTGGCATCTTCTTCATCATCTGCCTTCTTCACCAGAACAGTGGGATTGTGGTATGGGCAGGCGTGGGGCACAGAGCAAACTTTGCTTTGGGTCCTGCTCCTGCCACAGATGAAGTCCTTGCACTGCTGATCTGCCAGGGTTCTCCTTAATGGTGGCAGAGCAACCAGAAAAGCTCCTGTCCTTTAGGCTCCCCTGCAGCTGCAGCCGTAGGCAAGCACAGGAGAAGCTCAGCTCCAGCAAGGCAGCCCAGCTCAGGACACACAGGCCAAGTGTGGAGCTGGGAGTGGAGGCTGCTTAAAAAAAGCCTGTGCATCAGGACTTCTTCAGGCCAGGCTGAAGTTGGTTTCATGGGGAGGAGACAGACGAGGCTGCTTCCAATGGTTTCCATGGCAGCCAGCACTGGTTTGCTTGGTCCCAGCTGGGTTCCAGCAGGAAATCTGCCTGACAAGAGCCTGTCTTGCAGGAGAGGAGTTCCTGCAGCCTTTGCTTTCTGACTGATAGGATTGTTCTCATGAAGGAGCAGGCTAGGAGTCGTTAAAACCAAAGATCACGGACAGAGACTCTCTAACTAATTAAAGTTAGACAGTGGGATGTTTATTAACACCGGCAGGCGGCACCAGAGCCGTCCCTAAAAGGCGTGCCCGCGTTGTCCAAGGTTCTTTGCCCTCTCTTTATTTCCCAAGATCTTACATAAAATACATCTGCACAACCCCAGCACCTCCCATCCCTGCTCTGTATTCAAATGAGGTCATTGGTCCTTCACTCCTGTGCAATTCTTCGCTTGAATTGGGTTGGTGGTCTCGAATTGGGTCAGTGGTCTTAAGGGATGAAGTCAGGAATGTCTTCATCAGGTCTCTGTGACCCTCTGGCACCATCCAAGGTCCCCTGCTTAGTGATTGATTGACATCAAGCCCAGGTGCTAACCATTGTTCTACTGGTTTCAAGATGTTCTTATAACAGTTCCTCCACTTCCCTCTAGAAAGAAGCTCCTAATGGTAAACAATAGAACAATCAGCTCCAGCTTAAGCATCTCATAATCATTAACCTATGGTCTGCCTATCTAACCTACATCCTGATCAATGGGAATTGCTTCTAACCCTCAGCTGAAATCTGAACTCTTTAAAATCATGCTTCAGCTATGCCCAGGGAGAAGGGGGCTGAATGAGCTGAGTAAGAACTGTAGGAGAGCTAAGCAGATGTCAGCAATCTGTGCTCTGCTTTAAACTGGGAAGCCAAGAGACAAAGGGCATTTCCAGGCCCCAGTGCAGAGAGCTGGTGGATCAGCCTTTGGCAGGGGCTGGAGGGGTCTGGCTGTGCCTTCAGAGGGAGCTGGCACAGTCAACACCTTATGATGGCAAAGCTCAGGTTTGGCTGGTCCTGGAGGTCCCCTTCCACCCATGCCCTCACTTGGGATGTTCCCAACCTCTGTGGGTTGAGGAGAATTCACAGAAATGGCCTCAGGGTCAAGGAATGAAGTGCAGGGCCAGTCAGGACTAGGGAGCCCAAGGTTCTGGTGGGACTCTCAGCCATGTTTTCTGTTTTGTCTGCAGAAGGGAGCTGAAGCAGCCAGCTCAAAAGCTTGAGCAGGAGGAGGCAAAAGCCTTAGAGGAGGAAGAGAGGAGGAAGGAGGAAGAGAGGCAGAAGAAGGGAAAGAAGAGTGTCTCTTTTGGCAAGCAACTTCCAATACCAGCAAAGGGGAAAACCAAGACCCGAGAGAATAAGGAAACCAAAATCCCAAAAAAGGAAACCAAAATCCCAGAGAGGAAGGAAATCAAAATCCCAGAGAAGAAGGAAAGCAAAGCATCAGAAGGGGAGAAAATCAAAGCATCAGAGAAGAAGGACACCAAAGCATCAGAGAGGAAGGAAACCAAAATCCCAGAGAAGAAGGAAGACCAAGACCCAAAGAAGGCGGAACCCAAAGCTCCAAAGAAGGGAGAACCCAAAGCAGTCAAGAAGGGGGGAACTGAAATCCCAAAGGACTAAGCTAAGATGGAGAAGAACTCTTTAGTCTTTATTCATACAACTCATTTTACACAGTTTAACAGACCTTGTGTGCACCTTTAGTTCGTTCAAAGATTTCTTATCAGTTAGTTGATTATTGGTTAATAAAATAGATTTTACTTGTGCATCAAATCTCTCTATTGTATTGTTTACCTCTTCACTGATTCTCATGGGACAAATTACTTGTTATTGCAGGTGCATTTGTTTTTCACCCTCAGAATAGAATGGTCACAAAGTCTCATTCTCAAAATAGCTTCACATGGGAACTTGTAATTGCTTAGTTGCACACAGAAGAGATGATAGGCCAGCTATTGATATGGCTGAACAAGGCTTCATTTCAAAAGGCTTTTCTTTTATCATTATTCTACCTGTCTATGACATCTCCCGTGGTGTCCTTGGACCCACATTGTCACAACTGACCCACGGTTCCATGAGGTTCCCCTGTGTCACCATGGTCACTGTCAGAGGCTGGATGAGATCAATGTCCTGAGACACCCTGGGATGAGCTGTCAATCAGTCACACAGTGGGTACAGTGCTAACCCAGCCCTGATTGCCTGTGTGATCAGAAATCCCTCCTGGGGGAGGCTCACAAGGGCCCGGGGGCTTAAAAACATAGAGCACAAGGTGAGCCCCTGGTATGGACTCTGCCTTCTCCTGAGGTTTGTGTCGCACCCACACTGGAACCCTAGGAGCTGTTAGTCATATGTGTGTCTTTCTATAGAGCTTCTGTCTTTCTGCCTCTCTCTCTTTCTTCTCCTTCTAATGCTCTTTATATGGAACATTTTTGGATACCCTAACAGCTTGCGTGTTTTAATGTTTCCAGGATAAATGGGCTAAGTTAATGAAGTTACTGCTATGATAAGTGTTTTATGTGTAATTTGATGTTGTGTTAAATCCTCTTCCAAAGTTCTTGATTTTTTGCACTTTGCCAGTAGAATTTTGTGTCATTTTGACCTCTTACGAATATCTGCTTGGTGTTTTTCCTGTGCACCAAACTCGAGTAAAGGTGGCAGATGAATTGGTGAGTTGGCACGCAAACCCCGAACGGAGCTCCGGGTGCGTGGAGGATCGGGGCAGTGTGAGTCACGCACAATCCCTGGAGTGCAGGGACACGGGTCCCTACCAGGGTTTGGGGTGCCCCGAGTACAGCAGCAGCACTGAGTAGAGCCAAGAGGGCCCCAGTGCCCAGGGTGGAACGGCGGTGCTGGGGGTTCAGTGTGCTGCGGTTCAGGTAGAAACCATAAACCCACTGGAGGCCCCTTGGGGTCACAGGGCAGGGAAGAGCTGTGCTTACAGGGCAGGGCAAGGCTGGACCTGCCCCTTCCTCCCCCCCCCACACACAAAATGTTTAGAGCAGATGATCTCCTCCAGTCTGTCACAACAGGCAGTGTTGGAGGTGAAATCCCAATTGTGGCCATGGGCACCTGGCTGAGAAGGACAGTTCTTTTCCATGGGAAGGAAAGCACAGAGCCTCAAGGTTTGGAAGGCAAGTGAGAGCCTCAGCAGGCCAAGGCCAGCTAGACTTGTCAGTAATTGCAGAGTTTGGATTTAGGGAATTTTGGAGGTGGAAACCCAATCTCAGCCATGGGCACCTGGAGAAGCAGGACAGTTCTTTCCTTAGGAAGGAGAGCATGGAGCCTTTCCCAATGTTTTGGGGACGGATGAGAGGTGACCCTTGTGAAACCACTGCCTGCCAGACTTGTCCTGGCAATATTCCTATTGGAAGAATCCCTGGATATAAGGACCTTTGGAGGTGAAATCCCAATTCTGGCCATGGGCGCCTGGAGCAGAAGGATAGTTCTTTTCCATTGGGAAGGAAAACACAGAGCCTCAGTGTTTCAGCAGCAGATGAGAAGTGACACTCAACATGCAAAGGTCAGTTGGACCAGTCAGGCAGTCCATGGGAGGCGAAAGCAGCCAGACTTGTTCTCTGTTCCCTTGGTTTTCTGGGGCTCCATATTGTCACAATGGTTCCTTGGATCCATGGGGCCCCGCAGTGTCACAATGGTGACTTGATTCCATGGGTTCCAGCAGTGTCACAATGGCTCCTTGATTACAAGAAGACTTGCAGTGTCACACTGGCCCCTAGGTTCCATTGGGTCCCACAATGTCACAGTGGCCCCTAGGTGTCATAAGGCCCTGCAGTGTCACAATTGTCCCAAGGATTCCATGAGCCCTTGCAATGTCACAATGGTCTCTGTGGCTCCCCAGGCCCCACAATGTCACAGGACTCCTCTGTTCCATGAGGTCTGGAATGTCACAATGGACCTTTGGACCCTGGGGTTTTGCTGTGTCACAATGGTCTCCTTTGGCTCCACAGTGTCACTATGGACCACTGATGACAGGAGGCCACTCTGTGTCACCCTGGAGTTTTGGTTCCATGCAGCCCTGCAGTGTCACAATGGTCTCCTTTGGTTGCCCAATGTCACAATGGACCACTGATGGCAGGAGGCCCTGCAGTGTCACAATGGACCTTTGGTTCCATGCAGCCCTGCAGTGTCACAAAGGCCTCTTGGTTTCATGAGGCTCCACAATATCACAATGGTCCTCCCAGGATCACAATGGTCTCACTGATTCCATGAGGCCTCACAGCGTCACAATGGTCTCCATGTTTCCATGAGTCCCCTGAGTGTCACAATGGTCTCTGTGTTTCCATGGTGCCCCTCAGTGTCACCATGGCCCCTTGGTTCCATAACACCCCAAAGTGTCCGAATGGTCTCCATGGTTCCATGCAGCCCCACGCTGTCACAATGGCCCTTTGTTTTGATGAGGCCTCTCAGTGTCACAATGATCCCTACATTCCATGGAGCCACACAGCGTCAGTACAGTCCCCTATGATCCATGAGGCCCAGCAATGTCACAGTGCTCTCCATGATTCCATGAGTCCCCACAGTGTCACAATGGTCCCTTGTTGTCACAGGGTCCCACAGTGTCACAATGCTCCCTTGGTTCCATGGCCCTGTGCTGCTGCATTCCCCCCTCCCCTTCTCAGGCCACCCTGCCAGCTGAGAAATGCTCCTTGGGCCTTGGCCTTGGCCAACAGCCCCTGGGCTCAGCTCCTCTGCAGCTCATCCCAAACACTGTCTGCTCCAGCCACTGCTGCTGCCCAACCAGCTCCTGGTTCCTTTAGCAGCAGCCCTGGGAACTGTTTTTGTTCCCTCAGTGGCAAAACATCCCTGTTCTCACACTGCCAAAGAAAGCTGTTGATGCCAAGTGCGGCCAGGATGAACCATTGCTGGGACTGAAGCCCCTCTCTTGGGGCCCTGCACACAGCGCTCCAAAAGGAGCCCTTGGAACTCTCCTGGGCCAACGACTCCCTCTGAGTGGGGCCTCTCCCAGCCGGGAACTCTCCCGTTTGCTGCACTCGGGGATCCTGAACAATGACAGAGCCTGGGCTGATCCCCCCACTCCTCCAGGCTCAGCACTCTGCCCACTGGGAAGATGCCAAATCATCCTCAGTGAGCATTCCGTGCCCTCAGGGGAATTACTCACAGGTGCCTTGCACTGACTCTTTGTGTCAGTGTGCACACAGGAGTGCCTGTGCTGGGGAAATGTGGCAGAAATGCTGCTCTCTGAGGAGTTTGAGCGCCTTGGATAGCTGAGTCAGTCAGGCCTGTAGGAAAGGTTAAATCACAAGGCCTAAGTGAAGTTAATTGCTGCTAAGAGTTGTTCTTTTGCTAAGGTGTTCTTTTGCTAAGTTGCTACCTTTAGTGTAAGTTATAAACTAAGCAAAATATTGTAAAGTTTTATTCCTTTGTAAAATTGCAAAGTCAAAAGGTTTTATTTAGGTTGAATGCTGTTACGCTCTGCTCTTTTGCTAAATTGTGAAGTTGAAAGTATCAGTTAAGGTTACGATATAAGTTAAGTCCTGTTAAATTTGAGCTCTGTTAAGCTTTTAGGCCATATTCCTTTGATCCTTGCCCTCACTGTCCTTGTGTCACACACACACACAGAGGGACAGTTCTGGGTCAATTTCTGGTTTGATTGCCTGGATTCTGTTTGGTTTTGTTGTTGCTTTGTTTCCCTGGTGTGCCTGAAGTGTCCAGTCAGGAGCAGAGCAACTCTTGCCAAGGAACTTTGTGCTGCTGTTGGTTAATATTAAATCTGGTTTTTCCTGCTCCCTTGCTGGGGATTTTTTCAGTGCTCTCAAGTCCTCGTTCGTAACAGGGTGAAGGAGCTCTGGTCCAGGCTCTGGCCCTGGACGACACAGGGACACTGCCGGGGGGTCCCTGTCCCCCTGTGCCACCCCCAGGGCCCCGGCCCCCCGTCCCCGTGTCAGGCTCGGGGATCGAACTCGTGGAACATCCTCTGGGGGAGGCTGTGGGGCCGGGGGCAGGGGGACCCGGGGGGACAGAGGACCCTGCTGTGCACGAACAGGGTTGGACTGCTCTGGGGGGAACTGTGAGGGGAGCCGGGGCAGAGTGACCTTCCCAGTGACCTCACACAGCCCCTGTGATGTCCCACAGCCCCAGTGATGTCGCATGACCCTGTGATGTCACACAGCCATCCGTGATGTCACACAGCCCTTGTGATGTCACACTGACCCTGTGATGTCACACTGACCCTGTGATGTCACAGAACCAACTCTATGTCCCCTTGTGATGTCATATAGCAGTGCTGTGATGCCACAGAAGTCTGATGTCACAAAGTCACCCTGTGATGTCACAATCTGTTCTGTGATGTCACAGCCTTCTCTGTGATGTTACACAGCTACCCGGTGATGTCACAACCCACTCCCTGATGCCACAGAGCCACCCTCTCTCATGGCAGACTCTGCTCTATGGCTTCACATCCTACTCTGGGATGTCACAGCCAGCTCTGGGATGTTACAGCCAGCTCTGTGATGTCACCATCCCCTCAGTGATGTCATAGAACCCTCAAGAACTCAGCTCTGTTGAAACCCTGAAGTTTCTTGTACTTTGAAGAGATCCCTGTCAGGGACACAACTGAGAAAGGGTCCCCAGGTTCCAGCTAGAACAGAACCCTGCAGGCAGTGATGCCAGGTGGGGACAAGCAAGGGAAAGCTGTCTCTGGTGCTCCCCACAAGCCCCACATTGGCTGGAGATTGTGCCTGTGAGACTGAGAGTGAGTGACTGAGTGGCAGAGAGTTCCCAGGGGTTTGGGCATCTGATTTTCTGTTCCTGTGGGTGTGCATTCCCTCTTCCATTGGGGGCAGCTACGGGAAATACTCATTCCCAAGCTGAAAAGGATGTTTTTGTTAAGTTTTGGAGAGTTTTAAATTTAGAGGGGAGTTATATTTCTGAAGGGAGTTTAAAAGGGATTGTTCATGGTTATTTGAGGAGCTTCCTGATATCTCTGTTGATTCTGTCTATCAGTTATCATTTTGGGATGCTGTCGGGGAAAAGTTTTATATTTTACAAACACAAGGGGTTTTAAAAGTTGGGAAATTTTATCTGTTGTTTCATTCAATTTATAGGATCATTTAAGGAGTTCATGGTTCCAACCCTTTTCCCTGGTTTATTCAACCCGCCCTTCACGTTCCCGAACCCAGGTTCCCTGAGAACAGGATGGGAGATGGCGCCCGCCCTTTGGCACAGACAAGCCATCTGCTGTCTGCCATCTCCCCTCCTTTTCTGTCCTCTCCTCAGGGTGGTAGTGGCCATACTGCCTTGAGATATTCCCTCACCCACATTCCTTCATTCCCTAGTTCTAATCCTCCTTCCTAGAAATCACAAGACGGCAATACTCCTGTTAGAGAGACCGCCATTTCAGATTCCCTCCCACCTTCATCCCCATTTCCCACCTTTGCTTCAGGTGCCTCCTCTGTGACGGGTCTCACCTTAATGTTGAATTCCACCGCTGCATTGGGTCCCTCCCCTGTCATCAGAAAGCTCCTCCCCGGCACAGGCTCCACCTCTCCACTTCCAGACCCCTTCTCCAGTCCAGCTTCTTCCAGTTCCCACATCACTGGAACCGGACATGGGGCCAACTGGAAGGAAGCCATTTTGGCTACCAAAGGCCTTCAACGCCAGGCATTGCTGGTTGGCAGAAAGGCCTGCGCCTCTGCCAGCAGACCTGCCTCCTCTACAGAGGAAAAGAGTGATAGCTTATCTGAGAGTGAGGATGAGCCCAAGGATTCTTGGCAGAGGATGCGGAGAAAAGCTGCAAAGGAGGGAGACCGGGAGGTGATATCCAAGATTCAGGTGGTGTGCAGTATAAGCAGGGGCGAAAACCTAAATGGGAATCCATAGGGAATAGATTCCCATTTAGGCTTTGGCCCCTGGGAATCCATAGGGAATAGATTCCCATTTAGGTTTTGGCCCCTGCTTATACTGCACAGGTGCCACCTGAATCTTGGATTCCCTACCTCCATAGGGAAATGAATGACTTAGTAAAGGCTGCCAAGGATTATGGGAGGGGTTCTCCCTATTTTAACAATTTGCTGGACGTGCCATTTACTGCCCACACAATGGTATCACAAAATTTAAAACGGTGTATGAAAATTATATTGTCACCCGATTAATTTATTTTCTGGAAAGGAGTTTGGATAAAAAAAGTTCATGAGTTACCAAAAGGTTATGTTGAGGAAGAAGGGCGACAACACCTCACAATGGACCGCATTACCAGGGAAGGAGACTATACTAGACTGCAGTATCAGGCTGAAGTCTTCCCCCAGTCAATACTGGAAGATCTCAAAGGCGCTGCATGGTCCACCCTCCTCCAAACACCTGATAATTCTACACCCCACACTGACTTCACTGACATTCACCAGGGCCCGGATGAGAACTATATCAAGTTCATAAAGCACCTTATGAAAGCCCTGGAAAAACAGGTAGATGATCAAAAGGTCCAGGATTATCTTATTAGCAAATTAGCTTTCTATAATGCCAGTATTGACTGCAGAAAGGTTCTTCACAGCCTCCCCCTTGACCCTGAGCCTACCATTGCTCAGATGGTTGATGCTTGCATATTCCAAGCGGTCTCAGACCGTGACTCCAGCCTAGCCAAGGCCACCAGCCAGGGTGCAATTGAAATGCTGGTTGCAGCAAATGTGCTTCCCCACAATACAGAATGTAATAAAGGCAGTGGAAACTGTTATAACTGCAGGAAAACTGGACATGTAACAAAAGACTATAAATACAAGAATACTGTTCTGGTTTTTTACCCAACCCTCAGTCCTACAGCCATTACCCAAACTGTTCCTGAAGCCAACAGCACTACCAGCCCTCGGGAAACTCCCAGCAGAGCACAAAATGACACCAAATATGAAGTTATTCGGTCCCACCCTTCCATTGGTGAGAGATGACCTAGGTTACAATATAAAGATGTACTCTATTCCCATCCTCAAGAGCTGTTGAAACAGGAGGGGTATTGTTTTATTCCTTATCTCCTGTTAATAGGCCTATCAATGCCTTTCTGCATGACTCAGAGATAATGCCCTCCAGGAGCCATTTCTGTTTAATGGACCCACCTCATGACTCATAGAATGATATCAGCCCATTGTGAGATGCTCCACCCAGGGGGGAAGAGCTAAGCATGCCCCCCTGGATATTATCTAGGCTTTGGGACAAAACAAGCTGCCTTTCCACTGGATTCCCCAGAGCAACAGCTGCCATTTCCACTGGAACTTCAGAGGTAGGCTACACCCTGCTACAGGATCACTGCTCCAACATAACCACATCTGCCACTCCAGGAGGACTGCAGCCACCATTCCAACTGGACTGCTATCAGCACCCTGACCAAGAGAGTGACAGGTTATATTCTGACTTTATCAGTGTTTTTTCTTATGTATTATTGCATGATTTTTGATTTTTTTTTTCCTAATAAATTGTATTTCTGACATCGAGTCTCTCTCTGGTTTTGCTTTCAAACCAGAACAAATGGAAAACCCTGAGTGGGTTTCCTGAAAAACAAACCCACCTCAGAAACAACCTGCTCAGTCCAGACTGCCTGGAATGATGTCACCTTTCTACAAGGGACAGTGTGAGCAGAAATGATCTCTGGGAGCAGACTTCTCTGAGTCTTGCACCTGAATTCCCTGTCCCTGTCGTTTCCCTGGATCTCTGTTGAAGATGAAGCTGCTCCTGCCATCCTCACCTTTTGCCTCTCTCATGAATGCAAACAGATGTTCCCAGGTGTATTGATTTTTCAAAGTTTCTACAAAACTTTTTTGTTCCTCATGGAACGAAGGGGCCATTTTGGCACTGAGGAGGTGACGTGGAAGCAAGGAGTCAATTCTGACTCTGGGATCCCATGGAACCAAGGGGCCATGGTGACACAGCAGGGCCATGTGGATCCAGTGGTCCATGGTGACACTGTGGATCCAAGCAGACAATGGAGACACCCCCAGAACCTCGTGGAACCAAGGAGTCCATGGTGACCCAGCGGGGCTGCATGGAGCCAATGGCCCATGGTAACACTGCCCATCCAAGGAAGACATTGTAACACTGCGGAAGCTCATGGAGTGAGGGAGGCCATTGTGACACTGAAGATCTTCATGGCACCAAATATCCATGGTGACACAGCAGGGCATCATAGGAACCAAGGAACCGCTGTTGGCAGTAAGGACATTCATGGACCCAGGGGCCCTTGTGGCACTGCAGAACCAACAGAGCTGCTGGACCTTGTCCCCTGGCCCTGCACAGCTCCTTGGGAGGCACGGCAGGAGCAGCACCCTGGGAACCTTGGGAATGCCCCACTGGGATCCATGGCACACACTCCCAGGGGCTGGAATTCCCATTCCCAGGCAGGAAAAGATGCTCCAAGTGGAGCACGATCTTACAGTGACATTTCACTGCCAGCCTTCATAGCTTCACCTGTGGTTGTTGTAGCTCCGGGAGTGGGAAATAAATCAGGGCAGGGTCTTTGGTGGGAGCTGCCCTGGGTCAAGAGAGACACTGAGAGAGAAACAGAGCAGGCAAAGAAAGGCAGGAGGGAAAGAAGGGCACAAACACAAACAGCTGCGAAGGTGGCACTCTGAAAAACAAACTGGAACTGACAAAAAATGAATGGGACAGAAATCAGTCATTCTGGAAGTTTTATTTACTATCAAAATACAGGCCACACACCCAGCCCCACACAATTCCAATCCCACACCCTCAAATTTGGATGCCAGTTCTCCCAATCTCCTTCCAACCCCCTCTCACCCTGGACACTGTGGAATCAAGTAGATTTGTCATGGGATTGAATTTTTCCTAGGTGGGAATAAGGCATTTTGACATGGATTGGTCAATTTTGGGGTAAAATTGAGGTGTTTTCAATGGGATTGAATCATTTTGAGGTGACAGACCAATCTATCTGGAATTCTGGAGTGCAAAGATATGGAGAACACTTGCTGAAATCCCCCAAGAACCCACAAATCCTATAGAACAAATGTTCACAAACCATAAATTCCACCTCAAATACCTGTTAAATGGTGGGACTTCAGACATCCTTGATCAATTACTTTCATTTTAGTCCTGTTTCAGGTGTTTTTAAGTGATAAAGACAAATCAGAAGAAAATTAGGGCCAAAAGGATAACCAGCCAGGTCTCCTCCCAACATGGATCACTGGGAATGTGGGTCACCAGTGTTCTGACCAATGTGGGTCCTCCCATGGGGGATGAAGCTGCGCCAGTGCACAAAGCTCCTCCTGTAGTTGGAGCACACGCAGGGCTTCCCTTACCGGTGCCTCCGTTGGTGTCGGGACAAGGTAGAGCTGTTTGAGAAGCTCTTCCCACGCTGGGGACACTTGTAGGGCCTCTCCCCGGTGTGGGTGCGCTGGTGGATGCTGAGGTGGGAGTTGTGTTGGAATCCCTCCCCGCACTCAGGGCAGTGGAAGGGCCTCTCCTCAGTGTGAATCCGCTCATGCAGGAGGAGATGGGAGCTGATCCGAAACCTCTTCCCACAATGGGAACACTCGTAGGGCCTCTCCCCAGTGTGGATGCGTTGGTTCCTGATGAGTTCTGAGCTGCAGCTGAAGCCCTTCTTACATTCCTCACAATTGTAGGGCCATTGCCCGGTGTGGATCACCTGGTGGGGGATCAGGGTGCTGCTCTGCCTGAAGCTCTTCCCACACTCCAAGCACTTGTAGGGATTCTCCCCATTGTGAAGCTGCTCATGCACCACCAGCTCCGAGCTCTGGCTGAAGTTCCGTCCACCTTCCTGGCCCAGGGTGGGTCTTTCCTCCTCAGAGCACACTGGGCTGGGTTTGCAGCCCCTCTTCCTGTGGGATCTCCAGGGCTTTTCCTCTCCATTGGATTCTTGTGCCATGAAGCTGTGCAAAACAGCCTCTTCCACGAGGTTCTGCTGTGGGGATTTGTCCGCCCTGGTTTCCATCCTCAGCTCCTTGTCTGGGGGAGGAAGGACAAAGAGAGGATGAGATTTGCCCCTGTGACAGAGGGAAGGGGAAGGAGATCTCCCCAGTGCTTCCCCGGCAGGACGGCATTGGCAGTGAGGTTGTCCTGCAGCTGGGGGCTGTGCTGGGCTGGGAGATGGAGCAGGAGAAAGGGGGAAAGGGGCACTGACTTCCTCCTCACCCGCCTGGGTGTCCTGGGGCATTGTCTCGGTTTGAATAGACAGGTATCTGCTAAGGAAGGCAAGAGCCTCCCTTGAAATGGAAAATGTAAACAACCTCCTTCCGAACTGTTATAATTTTGAAATTATGGGGCTCTAAGGAAACAGATATGGGAATAGGAATAACAGCTATTTAGCAGGAAAATTAAAATATAAACACAATAGTTCAAAGAAAAAACACTGGCAGATTCAGAATACGACCTGACACCCTGTGGGTCACAGTGGCAGTGGCAGGGATCCTGTAGAACAGTGGGGTTTTCCTCTGAAGATCCAGTGGTGGTGGTGTTGGGCCTGGTCTTCCTCTGGCAATCCAGTGGAAAAGGCTGACTCTGGTCTTCCAGCCCTCTGATTATATCCAGGTAGGAATGCTTGGCTCCTCCCTCTGGGCAGAGCTTCTCACAATGGGATGATGGAATTTTATCAGTCATGCAGTGGCACTCAATGGCCCATTAACAAAAGATATCTCCTGGGAGGGAGGATGGGTTGTGAAAGAGATAAAGAAAACTGCCCAATTAACATAAGATAACTGCCCCATCAGATAGGAATGGAATACGCCCCCACTGTCCAACCTAAGACAGCTGGGAAATGCTTTGCAGTATTCTGTGTCAGTGTGTCTGTGTTCGTATGTATTTTACACTCAAAGTCCCCCAAATTTCCAAGAGGTTTTCTTTGGACAAGAGGTTGTCTTGTCCCTGTGTTCATCTGCACCTCCCGTCACTCTGTCACTGTCACCTCCAGCCATCTCTGAGCCCACTGGCGCCTCCCAGGTTTGCACTGAATCCCTCCCTCCTGCCCTCCAGCACCAGCAATGACCATGGCAGGGAGCTCAGAGCAGGAGCACCCAGGCCAGGGCTAATGCCAGGATCAGGAGCACCTGGCAGAGGCAGGAGGAATCCCCAATTCCAGGGGCTGCAAGGGCTGCAAGGGAAGCACCTCTGTCCCCTCCCAGCCCCAGGGCTACAGACTAGGGAGGAGATGCCTCAACTGCCTCAGCTGAATTGCTTCCCTCAGCCCCTGGCCCGGGAAGTCTCTGGCTGGAGCACAACCTCTAGAGGAGAGTTTCCACAAGGAAGAGAAAAGAAAGGAACTGTTTCTTCCCTTTCTCTCATCCGTGCCCTGTGAGCTCATTTTCTTGTCATCTCTTAGCAAAACCAACAAAAAACATCTGCACTGAGGTGTTTCCCAGGGTCGGTTCCTAAATAAGGCCAAAGGAATGTTTTCTGCCATGGAAAAAGTGACAAATGTGGGATTCGTTCAGACAGTTGAAAACATGACAGTTTCTAAGCACTGGAAATCCAAAGACTACAAAAACCAGAGTTTGCAGTTGTAATGGTCCATTGTCCTCCCTCTTCCCACTGCTGATTTGTCACATCCCAACTCTGGAGGAGTAGATTATGGAAAGAAGACCTTCAGGGAGTGTTGGAGGCCTAATCCCAGAGACTGGAAGAAAGAGTGAAATCAAGAAAAGATTTCCAGTTGTTTTCTTATCATATTGACCACAAATAGCTCTATAGTCCATATGCAATATCCAGATGAAGAAGCACGTTCCTGGTTTTATTTCCAAATTGCAGTACTTTGGAACATCTTTCTGGATGAGAACAAACCACAGGCCAATAATTGACCCACTTTGGTTCCCAAATCAGAAATCATTCAACTTCTACTAAGGTGTCTTCCTCTGCAGGTGTCCCAGATTGCAGGGCAAAATGGATTTATTTGCCATCTGTATGGCAGTTTTCCTTATCTCTTCCACAACCACTCCTCCCTCCAGGGGTGAAGGCATCTGCTGATAACAGCCTATTGAATGTCACTGCATGGCTGATAAGAATTACAGCATCCCATTGGGAGATTCTCCGCCCAGAGGGAAGAGCCAAGCATTCCTAACTGGATAGAATCTGGAGATTCTGGAATAGCAGCACAACTTCTCCACTGGATTTCCCAGTGGAATAGCAGCTGCCTCTTCCTCCACTGGATCCTCAGAGAAAGACTACACCCTTTTCTATGGGAGCCCCTGCACCAACAGAACCACACCTGCCACTCCAGGAGGACTGCAGCCACATTTCCAATTGGATTGCTACCAACAGCCTGACCAACTGGGTGTCAAGTTGTGTTCTGACTCTGTCAGTGTTGTTTGATTGTACTACATTGTTGATTTTATCCTTTTATTTTCTTCCCTATTAAATAACTGTTATTTCTGGCTCCTATACTTTTTATTTTTTGCCTGAGAGCCCCTTAATTTAAAATTATAGCAATTCAGAGGGGGAGGGTTCACATTCTCCATTTCATGGGAGGCTCCTGCCTTCCTTAGCAGGCACCTGTCTTTCAAACCAAGACAGCAGGACAGAAGGCACTTTGATTCCTTTTGTCCCAAGTTTCTCCTGAGTTCATGACTCATGACTTCAGATGAACTGGAAAGGCCCCGACTGCACAAAAGCAGCCACAATGAGCAGGATCAAATGCCCAGGTCACCATTAATTGCACTCGATCCACGCCTTGCACAGCCCAGCAGCAATTCCTGCCTGTGTCCCCAGCTCTGGCTCAGCCAGAGGGGCATCGCTCTGGTGTGTGCGGGACCGGCTCCTGCAGGACACAGCGCTGGGAGCCGCTCTGTGTCCCACAGCTTCGGCATCTCAGGCACCGCTCCACAGCTGTGGGGCTGTGTCACCACTGTTCCATGGCTGTAGCTCCTGTGCCACCACAGTTTCATGGCTGTAGTTCCTGTGCCACCACTGTTCCGCCTTTTCCATGCTCACTCCACTGCTGTTCAAAAGCTGTGTGGTGCAGTTTCAGCACGGTTCCTCAGCTCCTCCACCACTGCTCCACTGCTGCTCCAACACTGCTCATCTACCACTGCTCCACTGCTCCTTCTCTGCTCCTCCCCTGCTCCCATGTTCTTCCACGGCTGCTGCTTCTGTTTTAGTTCTGCTGCCACAGCTGCAGTGTCACAGAGAGGGGAACGTTCGGGCAGCAACCGCTGTGGTGTCACAGAAACCGGGAACGCGGGACTGCCACAGCTGTGGTGTCACAGAGAGGGGAACACTGGGGCTGCCACAGCTCAGGTGTCATGGAGAGGGGAATGTTGGGGTGGCTGCTGCTGTAGTGTCATAGAAGGGACAACTGGGGCTGCCACCACTGAGGTGTCACAGAGAGAGGAACGTTGTGGCTGCCACCACAATGGTATCATACACATGAGAATGCTGGGGGCTGGGGGCTGCCTCTGCTGTGGAGTCATAGAGAGGAGAACATTGGGGCTGCCAAAGCTGTGGAGTCATAGAGAGGAGAATGTTGGGGCTGCCAAAGCTGTGGTGTCACAGACAGGGAACTCTGGGCCTTCCACTGCTCTGGTGTCACAGAGAGGGGGACTTGGGGCTGCCACAGCTATGATGTCACAGAGAGGGAAATGTTGGGGCTGACACTGCTAGGGTTCCACAGACAGGGGAATTCTGGGGCTCCCACTGCTGTGGTATCATAGAGAGAGGAATGTTGGGGCTGCCATCCTTGTGGGCTGAAAGACAGGGTAATCTTGGGGCTGCTGCCCCTGTGGTGTCCTACAGAAGTCAATGCTGGAACTGCCAACTCAGTGGTATCACAGAGAGGGGAATGTTGGGGGAGTCACTGCTGTGGTGTCACAGGGGAGCATTTGGGGCTGCCACCCCTGCAGTGTCACTGAGAGGGCAATGTTGGGGTTGCCACTGTGGTGCTGTCATAAAGAGGAGAATGCTGCGGGTGCCACCTCTGTGGTGTCACAGAGAGGGGAACACTGGGCTTGCAATTGCTTTGGTGTCATAGACAGGGGCACATTGGTATTGCCACTGCTGTCATGTCACAGACAGGGGAACTTTGAGGTTGCCACCACTGGGGTGTCACTGACAGGGGAATGCTTGGTCTTGAACATCTGTGTTATCTTAGAGATGGGAACGTTGGTGTTGCCACCACTGTTGTGTCACAGACATGGAAGCACTGCCAAACCTCCCCTGGTGCTGTGCCCACTCCAGTGCTGCTCCTCTGTGACACTGCACTGCCTCCTGGGGACATTGTCACACTGCAGTGTCTCCTGGGGACATTGTCACACTGTGAAGACTCATGGGACTGTAGGGGCCCTGTGACACTCCAGGGTCTTGTAGAATCCATGGAAGCAAGAGGAGACTGTGAAACTCTGGGACTTCATGGAACCATCCATTGTGATACCTCAGGGCCTCATGCTTTCCAGGAATCCTTGTGACACTGCAGAACTAAATGGAACAAAGGGGACATTGTGACACTGTGGAGTTCATGGAACTGAGGGGATGCTCTGAGACTCTGGTGCCTAAAGATGCTCAGGAACCATTGTGAAGCTGTTGCTTGTGGAACCAAAGGGACATGGTAGCACTGTGGAGTCTCAAGGAATCCAGAGGCCCTTGTGACTCAGTGAGGCCAGTTGGAACCAACAATCCATTGGGATCCCCCAGAACCTTGTTGTGTCCCGGGATTCTTGTGACATTGTGGGTCCTCATGGAACCAAAAGGACACTGGGACACTGTGTGATCGCAGGGAACCAAGGGGACTCAGAGACACTGTGGGGCCTCCTGGCTCTCAGTAACTTCAGACACTTGTGTCCATCTACAATGGGGCAAAAGTCAGCAGCCTGAGCCTGTTGATCCAGAATATCCCTATCTCCATGGAGGGTGTTCCTGCCAGCTGTGGTGTTTGTGTTCTCTCTGCTCTCTGGGGGAATTGCATCCTACAAGAGACACTGACCACTCCAGTAGCTGACACCACAGGGCCTCCTGTGGGGTGGGGGCAGAGGCATCTTTCACTCCATTATGTTGCTCAGAGCCCATCCGAGCTGGAATATTTCCAAGGATGGGGCATTCACTGGCTCTCCACCAGAGCTAACAGAGAAAGCAGGGCACTGGGGAAGGCAGCAGGGAGAGCAGACGCTGTGCTGGATGAGCGAGGGAAGAGGATGAGTGCAGAAGGCACAGCCCACCAGGAGGCCACCAGGCAGAGCCGTGGAGCCTCCCCAGGTGAGAGTGACCTGCCCAGGGAGTGCCCTGCTGCCCTCAGGACTGTGCTGCCACCCTTGGCACAGGTGTTTTCCCAGCAGAATGTCCCCTGGTCACCCGGGGCCGTGCCGCTGCCCCCGGCGGGAGGGCACCGTCAGCTGAGTGTGCCGTCCCTGGAGTCAGTGGTGGAGGTGCCCGGAGCAGCCTGGCTGTGTTAAATGAGCACCCTGCAGCCCCTCCGTGCCCTGCCGTGGCTGCCAAGACTCCTGAAAGGACTGGCTGCTGTGCGGCTGTGCCCTCTGCTGCCCACTAAGAGATGTCTGAGTGCTCAGCCTCATTCCTGTGCCTGCAGGCAGATCAGTCGATAGAGCAACTGGGAGATGGGGGTTCACTGTCCAATAGAGTGGCCGTTAGCCACCCTGGGAGTGGGCGCCAGAAGCGAGAGCCCCCCTCAGGGTTTGCCCCCCCGCCTCACCGGGTAAGTGAAAAAACAATCAGAGTAGTGGTATTTCACCAACGGCCGGGAGGCCAGCGGGCGGGTCACCCCGCACTGCCGAGCGCATGCCCGGCCTCCCACTTATTCTACACCTCTCATGTCTCTTCACAGTGCCAGACTAGAGTCAAGCTCAACAGGGTCTTCTTCCCCCGCTGATTCTGCCAAGCCCGTTCCCTTTGCTGTGGTTTCGCTGGATAGTAGGTAGGGACAGTGGGAATCCATTCATCCATTCATGCACGTCACTAATTAGATGACGAGGCATTTGGCTATTTTTCAAACACATATAAATAATATATGTTCCTTTTCCGGGTTAAATAAAGGTGGCCCGTCCACCTTGGACAAATCCGGTAAATTGTTTCAAATACAGTAAATTGGTCTGAATCGGGTGGTAATTGATGCGTTATGAATTAAAGTCTTTGTCCCTACTCACTATGAGCTACCTAACTGGCTTGTGGCTTCCTTACAAACCTAGCTACTCTCTAGTTTATTAAAATGTAAAAGTGATAGAAAAAAAAAAAAAATTGCATACAAAAATCAACATATTAAAACAGCAATAAAAATCTACAAAACATTACAAAGTACAAAAAATGCAAAAATTCACTACCCTGAATCGTGTAATCTTCTGGCCCTACTGGTGAACATATGTACAATCTCCACAGACAATAGGAGTGCTTCTGTGGATAAAGTCTTTGCAACCATTGCTTGCCTCGATTTGGAGAGGCCAAGTGTACTCAAAAGTTCAAAGTTCCCCTTGTACCATTTCCCCCGCGCTCCAAGGGGAAAGCCCATAGAAACAACGTCCTTTGCGTTGGTGAGGCTTTGCACCTTGGTTTCCAAATGTTTGCACTTGTTTACTTTCTCTGCAGCCACTTCTTCCAGAGATGTTCTGGAGGCTTCGTATCGTACTGTAACTTTCACGATGAATGCACGTCCGTCCTTAACAGATATCAGATCTGGTTTGTACAGCTTCTTGATGGTTTCCCTTATGGGTGGTTCTTTGAACACTACCCAGTCCCTCTTCTTCGCCTCCTCAATAAGCCTTTCACAGATATGATTGTGCCTCTTGATTCGAGCATCCTGAATCACTGGGCAGTAGCTGAGGATGAGGGCGCAGGTTTCGTTGTCCGCATCACAGTGCCTACAGGCCTTGATGTAATTTTCCTCTCTACCCCAGGAGAGAAATTCTCTTGTGGGGTAGAAGTTGGCCCTAAGTTGTAGTGTAGTGAGGAGTTTCCTGTGAGGAATGCATCTATAGTATTGGAGCCAATCACTACTTATTTTATCACCTTCAAAGCTTTTAATTCCACGGCCTTAGGATACTAATTTGGTCCATTTCTTGAATTCTTTTCTCCGCCAATCACAAGGTTTAGGAAATTTAGTTTTAAGGGTCGGTGCTTCCCACTCCGAGGTTGTGTCTGCACTGTTGGGTGGTTCATTCGCCGGTAGTGCTTCCCAAATTGAGGTTATCTTCTCACTTTCCCCTCCAGCTTGAATCCACAATTTCTTATACAGTTGTTCCATTTGATCTTTCTCTAGGAACTCCTTCATTGTTTCATCCGAGGACTGTGCAATCCAGTGCAGTCTCCGGGCCTGTACACTGGGGATCAGTCCCGCCAACTTGGTGACGCCCAAACCGCCGTCCTTCGTGCTCGAGTACAAGATGGCACTGCAGGTGCACGGAGGTAGTTGCAGCCAGTCCTTGACCGCTGTTCGGATCTTCTGGTCAAGGGCTTCAAGGGCCCCTGTTTCATTTGTGGATGGTCAGCCAGGTAGGTCAGTCGAGGGATGGTGTATGTTTTGAGGATATCAAGTATTTGCAGAGGTTTAAGTGGAGCTTGATCAATTCATTCAAGCCAGAATTCTAGTTTTGTGGGGAGGTTGGCTTTTGCTATCCCAGTCCAGGGGTCAAAGTGTAGGCCAAGGTATTTCTCATATTCCCTGGGGTTGATCATGTTCAGGGGTGCGCTGTTGATGGTCCATGCAGCGCAGTTATTGAAGGTGTAAGAGTCTTTTGTGGGCTTGATGTAGAAGCCGTGGCACTTTTTCCCTTGTGTTTTGAGACCGGTGAAATCGCAGAAGGTCTCTAATATCTTGATATTTGTTTTCCTGTTTTCCCAGGAGTCACTCAACAAAACCAGATCGTCGGTGAATGCCACTGCTGTTATACTACTCTGTCCTCAGTGGAATCCTTTACCACTCTCTTCCAGCTTGCAAAACAGGGGGTCCATTGCCAGGTTAAATAAAAGGGGTGACAGCGGGTCACCCTGCTTTACTCCAACCCGGATCTGGATTTTGTCTGTGTGTGTGTTCATTTTTGTGGTGACATACATATTGATGTCTTTGTACATATTGTTCATCAGGCCAATGATGTGGGGATCTACTCCCCTCAGCTGCAAAGCATGTATGATGTGATGGTGGCTTATGGTGTCAAAAGCCTTGGCGATGTCCACAAATACAACACCCAGTGGTCTGTGTTCACTTTAGGCAGTCTGAAGTATAGTTTGCAGGAGTTTCAGGTTTTCAGAGCATCCTGCTGCTCTAATAAAGCCTCTTTGCCTTGGGTTGAGGGGGCACGCTTTGCTCAGCCTTGCTTTTACAATCCTGGAGAACAGTCTCAACAAGATGGAATTGATTGTGATAGGCCTCCAGTTATTAATGTCCTTTAAATGTTCCGGTTTTGTAGATTTGGGAATCAAAACAGTTCTGCACCCCCTCACCATGTCTGGGATCTCCCCAGATGTTAACCATAAGTTGAAGAGCTCAGCCGTCCGGGAATACCTGGGATCCATCTTTTTGATGTCCCCAAGAGTAACCCTATCTGGACCTGGAGTCGAGCCCTTGCTCATTTCCTGCACATTTCTTTCAATTTCTTTGGCCGTGATTAAGCCTCTGAAGGTGCTGTTGTCTGCCTTCCCATTAATTTCAAAGTCCCTGATGCCAGCAAAAGTACCAGGTGTTTCCCATCTGGCTTTAAATACCGAGTAAATTTCACTGGATGATATATCCCAGGACAAACACTCTACGTCATCCAAAATAATTTTTGCTAGTTTCCCCCTGTCAAGATGGAATAAATGCTGAAAGCAAAGGTAATTACCTTTTTTGATCGCTCTGTCCTTCATCCACTTCTGAAATGGCTTTCTTGGTTGCTTCTCCCGGGTCTCCTTCCCATTTTACCACGTGTAGCAGTTCTTATCTGGCTTATTGATTCTAGGCATCCAAAGCAGTCCTGCACTGCCTGATTAATCATTGTCAGCATCTCCTGGCCATCCATCAATTGCTTGAATGCTCTGGGGAAGTGGTTAATTCCTCCAGCTGATAAGCGTTCCTTGACTGTCTTTTGGTAATGAGCCTGCAGCTGCCCCGCCCTCTGCTGGTTTCTGGCGGCAGTTGTCCTTATCAGGGTGTCGTCTTAATTTATCCATTGTTTTCTCTCTGGCAGCTGGCCTCCCTGGTGGATGGTTCTCCCCAGGTCCATTGTCCACGGTTCTTGCCTGGGATTGCTGACTCAACCCAGGTTCCATTCCCATGCCTTCAGCTGCTCTCCTGGTGTGATGACTCACCTCAGGTCCTCTGTCAGCTCCATCTGTTGGTTTCCTAGGCAGCAATCTTCTTTTGTAACTAATTTGCTTAGCTGTTTTTGTTGTTATGTGTTCGGCGATAGGTTTATTAATGTTTTGGTTTCCCTCGAACTGTGCCTCCAGTCTTATCAGCAGTTCTTCCTCCTCTTTTGTCCAGCATCTTTTGTGGGCTCCTGGATTTGATGTTTCTTTCAGTTGGGAAGCAATGATTCTTTCTTGGTTTCTTATCAATGGGTGTGCCAATCTTTTGTGTTGTCCCAGGCCAATTTTGGTTCTGAAGTCTCTGACGCATACTTCACATATCCACTCTCCAGCTGGAACCCTTTCAGTTTCTGGACCTCTGCATTTTGCAAAATGACAAATAACACTATGATAGTTAATATTTTCCTTTACACACTTGGCAGACCGAAAGCAAACCCTCCTTTTCCAGTGCGACTCCTTTAGATGTTCAATCAGGCTTAACACAGAGTTTACCCGGGTACCACACAACAGGGACAAGGTGGATTTTTGTCAGGAACAGTCACCTTCACCACGTTATCCGGTGAGTGCCCTCCGTGTTTCCCAGGCACTAGAGGCAATGCCTCTGGTGTGCCTTCACTCACCTTTTTGCCGCTTCCCTCACCAAGCACAAATGGTTCAGTGTCTCGTGGGAGGCTAGGATCTGAGTCTGAGTGCCCACCGATACCCTGGACAGGCGTACTGGAAGCCCCCAGACCACTCACCCCCGCCCCTCTAAGGACAAAATCTGGATTTTGAGCCATCGAATTGGGGCCACATTTACGGCGAGAACAGAGTGGGTGGTCACTCCACTCCGTTGCTCTTTGCCCCGTCTGCAACCGGGGAGCCAGGTTTCAAGCAATAAGCCAGGCGGCCTTTACCAAGGAATTTGTTTCACCGAATTTGGAAGGAGTTCATTGGTGACTTGGTTTGGAAAGACAGGAGTCTGCTAAGGAAGGCAAGAGCTTCCCCTGAAATGGAGAATGTAAACCCTCCCCACTCCTCCGAATTGCTATCAATTTTAAATTAAGGGGCTCTCAGGCAAAAATATGGGAGCAGGAAATAACAGTTCTTTAATAGGAAAAGAAAAAAATTAAAGGATGAAATAAAACAATGCAGTACACCAGAACAACACTGACAGAGTCAGAACCCAACCTGACGCCCTGTGGGTCACAGTGTTGGTGACAGTCCAATTGGAAATGTGGCTGCAGACTTCCTGAAGTATCATTTGTGGTTCTGTTGGAGAAAGGGGGATCTGTAGAGAAGAATGTATTCTTCCTCTGAAGACCCAGTGGTAGAAGAGACAGCTGCTGTTCCTCTGGGGAATCCCGTGGAGAAAGCCGTGCCGGTGTCTCAAAAACCTCTGGATTATATCTGGGTAGCAATGCTTGGCTCCTCCCTCTGGGTGGAACATCTCACAATGGGATGTTATAGTTCTTATCATTCATGCAGTGACATTCAATAGTCTGTTATCAGCAGATGTCCCCTCCCGAGGGAGGTGTGAATGCGGTCACTCAAAGAGAGAGATAAAGCAAACTGCCCACTTGACAAAGCTAATCTGCCATACAGATGGTAATGGAAAACATCTTGCATGCAATCTTCAACATTATCCACCCCTTTTTCTATTTCCATCTGCCCCACAAAAAAAAAAACCAAAACAAAAATAACAACAACAACAACAACAAAAAAATTTCACACAGTTCTCACTTAAGACTACGTCTCCCTGTTGTACACAATGGCTTTCTCCATCTTTCTGCATTACCCACCAAGTGTAAACAGGTCATTGAGCAAAAACAATTCCATGGATGGTTTTGTCTTTGCCTGAGATGGGATCAATCCAAACAATCCTTCCCAAAATACCTTTCATGTGTACAACAGGGACTTTATTTCCATCCACTGTGTGCAGGGGTTCAGACTGGGCAGGACCAGCTCAATTTATGGAGCTTCTGGTGTTGACCGTCCAGCTGGCTTTTGCTGAGTTCATTTCCCAATTTCTAAAAGTCCCCCCCCGAGTGCCTTCAGGGTTGTTTTAAGTAGTCTGTTACACTGTTCAACTTTCCTGGCAGCTGGTGCATGATAAGGAATATGATATATTCAATACCATGTACCCTGGCCCAAGCATTGATAAGGCCATTCTTGAAATGGGTCTCATTTTCTCACTCAATTCACTCAGGGGTGACATGTCTCCACAGGATTTGCTTTTCCCGGCCCAGGATGGTGTTCCAGGCAGTGGCGTGAAGCACAGGGTATGTTTCCAACCATCCAGTGGTGGCTTGCATCATGGTCAGCACGTAGCGCTTGCCCTGGCGTGTCTGGGGTAGTGTGATGGAGTCAATCTGCCAGGCCTCCCCATACTTGTACTTGGACCACCGCCCACCTTACCAGAGCAGCTTCACTCGCTTGGCCTGCTTGATGGCAGCACACATCTCAGTCATGGATAACCTCTGAAATACTGTCCATGGTTAGATCCACCCCTTGGTCTCGTGCCCACTTATAGGTGGCATCTCTACCCTGATGACCTGAGGCATCATGGGCCCATTGAGCTAAGAACAACTCCCCCTTATGTTGCCAATCTAAGTCTATCTTTGACACCTCTATCTTTGCTGCCTGATTTACCTGCTTGTTGTTTCAGTGTTCCTCATTAGCCCGACTCTCGGGAACATGAGCATCCACATGGTGGACTTTCACAGGTAGCTTCTCTAACCGAGCGGCAACGTCTCTCCACTCATCAGCAGCTCAGATGGGTTTTCCCCTAGGCTGCCAGTTGGCTTTTTTTCACCTTTCCAGCCAGCCCCAAAGAGCATTGGCTACCATCCATGGATCAGTATAAAGGTAGAGCTTTGGCCATTTCTCTCTCTCAGCAATGTCCAGGGCCAGCTGAAGAGCTTTGAGTTCTGCAAGTTGACTTGATCCACCCTCTCCTTTGGTAGCTTGTGTAACCTGTCGAGTGGGGCTCCATACGGCTGCTTTCCACTTCTGGTTCATCCCTGTGATGAGACAGGAACCATCAGTGAAAAGAGCGTAGCGTGTTTCCTCTTGTGGCAGTTGGTTTTTGGGAGGAGCTTCTTCAGCACGTGTCACTGGTCCTTGTTCCTCTTCATCAGTCAGACAAAAGTTCTCACCTTTGGGCCAGTTTGTAATTATTTCCAGAATCCCAGGGCGATTCAGGTTTCCAACACAGGAGCACTGTGTGATAACAGCAATTCATTTACTCCATGTCGTGTCAGTGGCGTGGTGGGTGGAAGGAACCTCGCCTTTGAACATCCACCCCAGCCCCGGTAGTCAGGGTGCCAGGAGGAGTTGTGCTTCTGTACCAGTCACCTCTGAGACAGCCTGGACTCCTTCATAGGCAGTCAAGATTTCCTTCTCTGTGGGAGTGGAGTTGGCTTCAGACCCTCTGTATCTTTGACTCCAAAATCCCAGTGGTTGGCCTCGAGTCTCCCCAGGCACCTTCTGCCAAAGGCTCCAGGACAAGCCATGGTTCCCAGCTGCAGAGTAGAGCACGTTCTTCACCTCTGCTCCTGTCCTGACTGGGCCAAGGGCAATCACATGAGCGATCTCCTGCTTGATCTGGGCAAAGGCTTGTTGCTGTTCAGGACCCCAGTGGAACTCGTTCCTCTTGCAGGTAAAGAGGGCTCACAATCTGAGTGTATTCAGGAATGTGCATTCTCCAAAACCTATGGCACCCAGGAAAGCTTGTGTTTCCATCTTGCTAGTTGGTGGAGACATCGCGGTGATTTTGTTGATGACCTCAGTGGGAATCTGATGCAGTCCGTCTTGGCACTTTACTCCCAGGAACTGGGTCTCTCAGGCCCGTCCCTTGACTTTGTCCTTCTTGATAGCAAAGCTGGCTTCTAGCAGAATCCTGATGATCCTCTCTCCTTTCTCAAATACTTCCACTGCCGTGTTCCCCCACACAATGATGTCATCAATGTACTGCAGGTGCTCTGGAGCCTCACCCTTTTCCAGTGCAGCCTGGATCAGTCCATGGCAGATGGTGGAGCTGTGCTTCCACCCCTGGGGCAGTCGGTTCCAGGTATACTGCACTCCCCTCACGGTGAAAGCAAACTGAGGCCTGCATTCTGCTGCCAAAGGAATGGAGAAAAATGTGTTAGCAATGTCAATGGTGGCAAAGCACTTTGCTGCCTTGGACTCAAGCTTGTACTGGAGTTCCAGCATATCCAGCACAGCAGCGCTCAGTGGTGGAGTCACTTCATTCAAGCCACGATAGTCCACTGTCAATCTCCATTCTTTGTCAGACTTGTGCACAGGCCAAGTGGGGCTGTTGAAGGGTGACTGGGTCTTGCTGACCACCCCTTGGCTCTCCAGCTCACGGATCATTTTGTGGATGGGGATCATGGCATCTTGATTCATCTGATACTGCCGGCGATGCACTGTCTAGGTGGCAATTGGTGGTCTTTGCTCTTCCACCTCCAGGAGTCCTACTGCAGACGGGTTTTCTGATAGTCCAGGCAAAGTGTTCAACTGCTTGGTGTTTTCTGCCTCCACAGCAGCTATGCCAAAAGCCCATCTGAGTCCCTTTGGTCTTTGTAATAGCCGTTCAGGAGGAAACCTATGCCCAGAATACACGGGGCCTCTGGGCCAGTCACAATAGGATGTTTTATCCACTCTTTCCCAGTCAGGCTCACCTCAGCTTCTAACAGGGTCAATTGCTGTGATCCCCCTGTCACCCTGGCAATGGAAATAGGTTCTGCCCCCACATGTCCCAATGGTATTAGGGTACACTGTGCACCAGTATCAACTAAAGCATTGTACTTTTGTGGTTCTGATGTGCCCGGCCATCGGATCCACACCATCCAGAAAATCCAGTTTTCCCATGCCTCTCACTGGCTGGAGGCAGGACCCCTCTAACCCTGGGTATTCATGGTAGAGGTACCTTTCGGGGGATCTGACAGATCATACTCAGCAGCTCGGTCATGGAAGGTTGAGGCTACCTTCACTTTACTGGAGTTCCCTTGATTTGTGTTTCCCTCCTTGAGCTGACGCACCCGTGCTGCCAGGACAGAAGTGTGTTTTCCATCCCAGCTTCCCATGTCTTCCCCATGGTCATGCAGAAAAAACCACAGGTCAGCCCGTGGGGTGTACCCCCCCCCTCTCTAGCTGGGGAACGTTGGGCTCTGACTCTGGGGCCTGTGACTCACAGTGGTGCAATGTGGGAATTGCTCCTCCTCACCTCTTCCCTCACCACCTCCCTCATCTTCTCTTTGAGGTCCTTAATTACAGCTGAGACATGAGCCTGCATCAGTCCATTGATCATATTTTCATAATTCTTAAGCTTGTTAGCTACAGAACCCACTGTCTCTTGGTTGTCATCAGCATTAATTGTTGCAATAAAGGTGGTGTATTGGGATGGTCCCAGGTTTGCCAGTCTCCACAACATTTGCCCTGTGCACCTGACTTTGTCGGGGTCATTATCATGCTGTCCATCCCTCCCAAAGAGTCCCTCCAATACTGCCACTTCTCTCAGCTGTTGAATCCCTTCCTCAAGGGTCTTCCAGCACATTCTATGGTGCTGGTCCTGCATTCTCTCCCTGTGGACAAACCTCTCTCTGACACTCATTAAAAGCCGCTCCCAGAGGGAAAGAGACCCTGGCTCCTTTACAACAATCTGATTGATACCTGAGTCGTGGGTCAAGGGTCCCAAATTCCTTGCCTCACCATCATCCAGCTGGACGCTTGTATACTCATAAGATCTCAGATGCGAAGTAGCCAGGTTGTATAAGCCTCACGTCCCTGTCATACAATGTCTTTGCACAGACTACGGAGACTTTTGTACGTCAGGGACTCGGTGATGATCGCAACCTCTGGCTCCCCTGTGGGTTGTGAGGGCCTTCTTTTATCTGGGTGCTCTGCTTTTGTCTTAGATCTCTTTGTTTCTAGAGGGGCAACTGCTGCTGGCTGTGTCTGCCTTTGCAATTCAGCTGGAACCTGGACAGTTGTAACATCTGTGGGTCCTGCTGCCGCACTATTAGACTTTCCCTCTTCAAGGCAGAGGAAGGGCTTCTCACCAGCTGGGGAAGTGTATTCCTTCAGCATCCGGCCCATCTCACGTATCTCCTTCACCAGACCCCCCAGCCAATCTGGGTAGTTCACATCTGGGGTGGGATGTGGGGCAGGGTCAGACTCTGGGGCAGCAGCATCCCTAGACTCTGGTGGCGTATTAGATTCTGGGGTTGGTGTCAGGGTGGTTATCCAGGTTAGTCACCCCTTCTCTCTAAATGCTAAATAGAGCAGGCCTATCAGCAACACCAGCCACTGTATGATATCATTAATATTTAGAGTGGATCGGAACCCTTCAAAAACTGGTGGGGCGGACCCAAAGAGATGGCTAAAGGGTTGGGAGAAGATTTCACCTGGTGTCATTTCCTTATAGCAGGTGCCATTATTAAAGTAACCTCAAAAACATACTGTTAGTGTGTGATAGCTGTGAATCTGTGTGCCTGCTTTCCAGAGGAAGTTAAAAATCCATTAATTCCTCACCTTTTTCACCCATAAACAAACTGGATAACAGACACAGTAGCCTTGGTTATAGGACCAATGTTTAGATAAGGGCCTATAAATGGGAGAAATACAGCCATGATCACATGCCACCCAAACCAGGGCCAGCTGGACCACATGGCGTCGCATATTGAGATTTCTATAGCTACACACAAAAATTAGATTACTCAAGAACTGTTATTCCTTTTTTGTTTCTGTGCCCTCCAGCCGCACGTTAGGCGCCAAAATCTGTCTTGGTTTGGAAAGACAGGAGTCTGCTAAGGAAGGCAAGAGCTTCCCCTGAAATGGAGAATGTAAACCCTCCCCACTCCTCCGAATTGCTATCAATTTTAAATTAAGGGGCTCTCAGGCAAAAATATGGGAGCAGGAAATAACAGTTCTTTAATAGGAAAAAAAAAAAGAGATAAAATAAACAATGCAGTACACTAGAACAACACTGACAGAGTCAGAACCCAACCTGACACCCTGTGGGTCAGGGTGTTGGTGGCAGTCCAATTGGAAATGTGGCTGACGCCCTCCTGAAGCGTCAGATGTGGTTCTGCTGGAGCGGGGGGGGATCTGTAGAGAAGGATGTAGTCTTCCTCTGAAGACCCAGTGGTAGAAGAGACAGCTGCTGTTCCTCTGGGGAATCCCGTGGAGAAAGCCGTGCCGGTGTCTCAAAAACCTCTGGATTATATCTGGGTAGCAATGCTTGGCTCCTCCCTCTGGGCGGAACATCTCACAATGGGATGTTATAGTTCTTATCAGTCATGCAGTGACATTTAATAGTCGGTTATCAGCAGATGTCCCCTCCCGAGGGAGGTGTGAATGCGGTCACTCAAAGAGAGAGATAAGGCAAACTGCCCCCTTGACAAAGGTAATCTGCCATACAGATGGTAATGGAAAACATCTTGCATGGCAATCTTCAACACCAGCGCACACCAGATCTTGGAAGGGAATGTGCTGACACTGAGAAATTGTCAAATGTTAACTTTCTGTGCCAGCAAACTGCTGGAATTATGCTGTGCAGGCATCTGAAAAATTCCAGATCTGGGCACTGGTGGTGTCAGCAAACACAAGATTGGGCTGGTGTAGGCACCAGGTATTTGCCTGGTTTGGCTTTCTTTGCCAGCAAATTGCTGCACTTGGGCTGTGGTGGCACAGGGAAATGTCCAGATCTGGGCATGGGCAGTGCCATCAAATACCAGGTCTGGGTGGTGACAGACTTGGCACCAGGAAATTGCTGTGTTTTGTCTTCTTTTTCCAAAAAATTGCTGCTCCCCTATTGGTGCATCCTGTGTCACCCCACCTTATCTCCAGCCCTGGCTCCCTTCTCCATTGCATCATTTGTACCCTGACCCCTCCTGCCTTCCTCCAGTTATATACCCTGGCCCCAGTCCTGCTCCTGGCTCTTCGCCTCTGGTTCCCTTCAGCAGATGTTATGTTCCTGCTTGCTCCTGTTTCCCTCTGCACCCTCACTTCCCCTGGATCCTTGGATTTTCCCTTAGTAAACCCAGCTGGATCTGCTCTGCGAGGAGTCCTCTCGTCCCTCTGCTGAGGCTTTGATTGCACCATCCGGGCTCAGGGTCTGCTGGGCTGGGGGAGTTGTCAAGGCAGCCCCAAGTGGAGACGCTTTCGGTGCTGCAGGCACCTGACAGCACCTGCCTGGGGAAGCTGCTCTGGCCACCCGCAGCAACTAATTCCTTTTTCCAAGCAGCAGCTCCCAGCGTCCTCCTCCGAAGTCCAGAGAGAGAGGGAGCAGCTGCCCTCAGCCCTGTCCTTTACTGCATCCCAATTCTCATGGAATGTCCCCCTCGGAGAGAAACTCCCAGACAAGAGAAGTGCGACCAGATCCCCTCCTCCCCTGAGCTTGATCACTTCTTTTGTTTCTTAAGGATCCAGTCCATCAGAGCGGTGGTATTGCTGAGAGCTGGGACACCAGCAGGGGATCACCCCACACTGCCCAGTGTGCACCAGGCTCAACAAGGTCTGCTTCCCCCCTGATTCCACCAGGCCTCTTCCCTTGGATGTGGTTTTGCTGGATAGTGGGTCAGGACAGTGAGGATCTCCTTCATCCATTCATTCACTATTTAGGGCCCTGCAGACACTTCCTCAATTTCTCTCCAAGGTGACCCCACCCACCAATGATGTCACAGCTCTTGTCCATCTGGTCAAGAATCCCCCATGAGGACACTCTGGTGTCTTCTCCAAGGGCACAAAGCAGCAAAACCCCCTAGGAAAATCTTCCCTCTTGGGCCCTGCGCCTCCTTGGGTGAGTTCCAGAGCAAACAGTCAGGGCAGTGGCCTGAAATGTTTTCCCAGCTGAGTCATAAGACTTCTCTGATGGATCCACATTGTCCCTGGGGAAAGAGATGTGCAGAACGCTTCACTACTGCCCTGGAATGTCAAACAGGAATCACAGCCATAGACAGATCTTCAGAACCACTTCACCGTGGATTTTCCTTCCTGGAAGCCCAAGATGTCTGAATGTCCTCCTGGTGCCTCAGGCCCTGGGTAAACAGGGCTTGTCAGAGATGCTGGCAGGGCACCAACACCCCTCCTCCTCACAGGGCACCTCTGTTACCCCAATTAGCTCCGAGTGGCGTCCTGGGGACAGGTGCCCACTTCCCCATGTGCCTGGGATGGGCACATCCTGCTCGGGGCCAGTGCTGGCCTGGGCCCAGAGCCAGGGCCATGACCCAGGTGCTCTGGGAGGGCTCCGTGGCTGCAGGTGTGACAGCATGAGGGGCAGGGCAGGGCATATTCTCCTCTGGACAGTGCTCTGGGCACGGAGCTTGGTCGGGTTTGGCATCTGCGGGGAAAGGGGTATCAGGTTGTGTGGATGTGGGAATTGTCACTGCTGAGCCATTCCCCAGCCCTCAGCCTTGTCTGCAGGTGATCAGCATTGCCCAGTGCTCCCCAGTGTCTGCAGTGCCTGAGATGCCAATCAGCCATCTGATCACATGTCCCTTGTTCCCCTTGTTCTCCCACGTGTTGGGTTTGCGGCCAGGCTCAGCTCTGGGGTGTCCCCCAGGGAAAGCTCTGGGAGGGGAGGGGCAGAAGGAGATGGGGGATCTGGCACTGGGGGCTGTTGGAGGATGGATTGTGTTGGACTGGGGGTTGTCCCCACAGGGTCCCCAGGTGCCTTTGGCTCCCTGCCTGCCCCCCTTGGCCCTCCAGGTGCCTGGGCCCTTCCAGGGGCAGCTGCCCCATGCAGGAAGCTGGAGGGATGCCGAGCAAGGGGGCTGGATCTGTGCCACAGGTGGGGTGGGATGGACTCTGTGCCAGGGCTGGGCTTGTGGCCAGGGCTGGGGGCTGTGCCAAGCCGGGCTTTGGCCTGGGGGCTGGCAGGGAGGGTGCGGGGAGGAGTCCCGGCAGGGATAAAGGTGCTCCTCACCTGCTGCAGCCTCAGGCAGCGCTGCCCAGAGCGAGAGGAAGATGAAGGTGGCTGTGCTCAGCGTGGCCCTGCTCTTCTCCATCCTCCTCCATCCACAGGCCAAGGTAAGGCACCAGCCAAACGCTGTCCCCACATCCTGCCTTTCTGGCCTCCCATCGCACCCTTTTGGTCCCTCCTCTGTGTCCCATTCAGGGTCCCCAGCTGCCCTCCCACTGACCATTCCTGAGGCCTTTCCTTTCATGTCCCCCCCCAAACCTTTGCCTTTCTTCCTGGCCACTGCAGAGAGGTCCCCCTCTACAATTCCCTGACTCACCCCCCAATCCCACACCATCTCCCAGTCCTGTTGGTTTTGTCCCCACCTGTCCTCATTCTCCTGTCCCCACCAAGCCCCTCCCTTGCACTCCCATGTCCCTACACCTCAATTCCTTTCTCCTCCCCTGTACCTCACATGCTGCTCCTTCCACACCCCCAGCCCTGTCCCCTGGACTCTCAATGTTTTTGGGTCTCCCCCCACCTCAAACAGATCTTTTTGGAGGCCCTGAATTCCCATCCCTCTGCCTGCACCCTGCTCCCTGCACCCATTTCCCACCCCAGCCCCACAAGGTCCAGTCTGGACCCAGCCTTTGTTCTCCTTTCCAGGCACTCCTGGAAGGAACCCAAGATGATCTGCGGGAGGTGAGTGGGCTGCTGGCATTGGAGGACATCCCCTCAGGGAATTGGGGGGCAGTGCTGTCCCCCCATCCCTTGCTGGCACCGGGGACATCCCAGTGACCAGCGAGGTCTCCTGGTCTCTCTGCAGTTGGATTTAGACAATGTCGCGGTCCTGGAGACACCTCTGGTGGGTACCATGAGTTCTGCCGGTGCCAGACCCTCCCATTGCATGGCCACCACAGCCCAGGCCATCCCAGTGTGTCCCAGCACAGCCCAGTGCACCCCTCCTGACAGCCCAGACAATGCCCTGCCCCAGGGCTCCTCCCCAGGGAAGCCTTTGCCCAGGGCCCTGCTGCATTCCACCCCTGTCACCCCAGGACCCCCTGGATGAGCCAGGACGCAGCCCCTGCCCCAGCTGTGGCTCTTGGCCAGGAGCCCAGTGCTTCTGGGCAGCAGCACAGCAGCTCCTGCACCCCATTGCTGCCACAGCCCCTTCCCCAAGGCCCCCCTGCTCTCCCCTGCCTCCCAGTGAAGCCCGCTGCCCCCATTGTCTCTCTAACGCTGCCTTTTCCCCAGCCCCCTGTGGCTGAAGAGCTGTGGGCTCTCCTGCGGCAGAAACGCCTGGCTGCCTCTCTGGATGCCTAGGTGAGCCGTGCCTGAAGGGACAGGCTGGAGACAAAGCCCATCCATGTCCCAGTGGGCTCCAGAGGTCACGTTCTGGGGTTTGTCTTTTAGAGTGTGAAGGACCAGTGTACTTTTTCCTCTCCAGTGGCATGAGGAGATGATCATCACTGGACAAAACCCCTGAACTCTTTGAGCCCTGGGCCATTTCCCCTGAAGAATCAATCATCAAGAATCAATAAATCCTTTGAGCAAAGCATTGCTCTGTGTCCATGGAACTGGATTTCCTCCTTTCCAGTGGTTCAGGGAAGTCAGGCCAGGTCTGGGCTTTGCTGCCTTTACACAGTCTGTGCCTTCCCCCAGACAAATGGTGTGTTGGGAGTTGTGCAGAGTCCAGGGGGAGTGGGTTGATGGGAGGGGTGGATGTCCAAGTGGTGAGAAAGGCAGTGGTTCACTGTCAGCATAGTAGGAATGACCTGGGTTTAAAAGAAAAAGAAGTAATTTCAAAGAAACTTTCTTTTACAACTTTTTCTCCCCGTGAGAAATCACCATTTACTTCTCAATATTTTGAAAGGTCTATTAAAAACCTAATAAAACTTACAACAAAAGGACTAAATAAGGAAAAAGTTACAGCGCTGGGAGCCTCCCCCACTTGGTGGCTGGTAACCACGTGGCTGGCTCATCCACACAATGGCTGCTCTCCCTTTTATATCCTTGCTGTTGCAACAGGCAGCCCTAGTTCCTTCCAAAGGCTGTCTGTTGACTCTTGGTCACTGTCCATTGGTATAGACTGCTTTCATGGAACTGCATTGGAGGGCAGGTGTTGCTAGGCTGTGCCTCTTAGGAACAATCTGCCCCTCCCCAAATGCCCGGACTACCAATATCAGCCCGGGATAACAATGCTGGGTGGGGGGCACACATTGCAGTAACATAACTACACATCTGTACAACTTCTCTTAACATACTTATCATGTTCAACCTTTAATTGGGAGAGCCAACCATTTCATTACTCATCTCTAACATTGTGGCATTCACATTCTCTGAAAAACTCCCTTTGCCCAGGATTTTTCTCCTGGGAAGCTGAGAAGCCTCAGAGAAAAAGGAAAACAATTCTTATCTCATTTGCTTTTCCTGTGTTGTGCTCATGTGCAAAATGTGTTAGGAGATTGTTTACCCACAGGTGATTATTTGATTGGATTCTGGTGTGAATTATTTTGACTCGTTGGCCAATTATGGCCAAGCGGTGTCGAGACTCTGGAAAGAGTCACGAGTTTTCATTATTATCTTTTGAACATTCACTAAGAATCCTTTCTCTGTTCTTCAGTATAGTATAGTATAGTATAGTATAGCATACTTTATTATAAGATAGTATTATAAAGTAATAAATTAGCCTTCTGAGAACATGGAGTTAAATGCATCATTCCTGCCTTCGTTGGGCAACCCTGCAAATAGAATATTACACCCCCAAAATTCTTGATTTACTCAAAAGAATTTAAATGCCAAAAAAATCTTCCTATGTCAAAAGTATGTTGAAATTATTTATTGGTCTTGAAATTTGGTTTCCTGGCAGGATGGGGCTGCTGGGTCTACCTGTCTATGGGGCACTGTGGGGCTCTGGGGTTTCCTGGGTGAGGGGCCCTACACGATCACCTGTAATGCCTGGCCACAGTGGGGTAGAGCCACCGCAGTGTCCTGGAAAAGGGTGAGTGGTTCTACCTGGCTCTTGGGTCGTTCTTGGCCGCTGGGTCCATCGGCTCCAGCAGCACTTGGGTGAATTTTAGGGTGGGCCAGGTGGATCAGTTGTCCCCGGCCATCCTGAGAGCTCACCAGTCATGTTCGCTGACTCCAGTTCCAATACTGAAGGAACCACTGGTGCCAGCATCGCCCCAAGGAAGCCTCACAGCAGAACTGGCACAGGGCATTCCCCTGGCAGAGGGGCAGGGAAAATGTCTTGGCCATGAGCAGCAGAATGGCCAGAAAGCCGCTGGTGCAGGAGTTGCCCACCCCAGCAGGTTGAAGGCAGGTTTGGGTTGCATTCCTGCTGTCCTGGCAGTGAAATTCTGAGCAGAGGGCACAGAGGTGTCTTCTCCTCGGGACTCAGAGGTGACACCGAAATGCTGTGGGGGAGCTGAGCCCTGCCTGAGGGCAGACTCAGCCCAGCAGGAGCCCCGGACTGACACCGCGATGGACTACACAGCTGGCTCAGGGGTGCCGTGTGCCATGACTGAGGAACAGCTTCCCCTGAAACAGGGAGAGCTGAACCTTGGAGCCACCTGCTCCACAGCTGGAATGGTGTCAGCGTCAGGGAGCAGACTAAAGAGGAGAGGGAGGCCTTTGGTGTGAGATTCTGAGGAAGCTTTACTCATCAGAGGGAACAGGCACCAAAGAGCCTCAAGCACCAGTGTGCTCAGGATTTTATAGAGCACTAGAACTGTGGGTGGGCATGATTGCTGAGCCAATAGGGAATCAGGGAGGGAGGAGCAAAAGGAGGGGAATACATCTCAGGGACCAATGGGATAAGGGGGTGGAGAGGGCAGGTCACATGGGCCAATGGGGCATCATCCATGAGGGGAATTCCCAAGGGGTGGAACCTGCAGGGGAGGGGTTTACAGGAGACTGACAGGGAAGGGTCCAGAATAGGGGCAGAGTTTACAGGGATGAATAGGGAAGGCACTGGAATACAAGGTGGGGATTATAATGATTGAAGGGTAAAAGGGGAGGGATATAACCTGGGAATAATCCAGCTTGGGGAAAGACAACATACAGGGGGTGAACTGGAACAGACCATCCAAAAAGCTATGAAATAAAAGGGCACTGCAACAGCGCCCGATATAGAGGGATGCAGGACACGTTTTATGGTGCAAAAAGAAAGGATCGATCCTGTGCTATTTTTATACAGTCTTTTTATAGGCCTTTTCGTAGGGTTTTTTAAGAACATCCCCTGTCTATCCCCAGTTGGTCAGCAACAAGTTGTTACCCAGTATTGACTGGTCACTCAAACCCCTGGTGTGTATGTGCAGGAAAAGTTGTTTGTGAGAGATAGTTTTCATTTTTCTGTCTAAGAGGGAAAATACAGTTTATACGGGTGGCTGGTGTTTATCACAGTCTTACAGCTCTTTTTCAGGGAGAGTAGGTTGTTTTCCACAGTCCTAGAGCTCTTTCTCAGGAAAAACAAGTTGTTTTTCACTGCTCAACAACTCGGTTCTCACAAAGAGTTGTCAGCTTTCTCATGGCTTCTTCCTCTTGCTGGGATTTATTAAAAGGCCTTCAAAGGATTCACCTTGAGCAGGACAAGAGCCCAGTTGAGGCTACACTCAAAATGGATGACTGGTCAGGAGTTTTCACACTTTTATAAGGTTTGGTCCATTTAAATATTGGGATTAGTTGTCCAGTTACAGCCTCAGATTATGCAGTCCCATCCTCCCGGTTTGCTCTCCTCAATTTGCTGTTGTTTGCACTTTTTGTGTCTGAAGCTGCAACAGTGTCCGGTTCTGGGGCTGGAAAAGGATTGTTTTGTCTGACTACACTGAGAAGAGAACCTGCTAACACTGTGTATGAAGTCCAGAGTTACAGATTAATGCAGTAGAGAATCTGGAAATATGACAGCTAAAACTGAAGGCATCAGCCTGTTCCATGTTCCCTTGGTTCCATGGGGATCCACAGCATCACAATGGCCACTTGTTCCCACGAGATTCCCTGATGTCACCATGGTGTCCTTGGACACACCTGGTCCCAACTGACCCATGTTTCCATGAGGTTCCCCAGTGTCACCATAGTCACTATCAGAGGATGGATGAGATCAATGTCCTGAGACACCCTGGGATGAGCTGTCAATCAGTCACACAGTGGGTACAGTGCTAACCCAGACCTGATTGCCTGTGTGATCAGAAATCCCACCTGGGGGGAGGCCCACAAAGACCTGGAGGCTTAAAAACATGGAGTGCAAGGTCAGCCCCTGGTATGGACTCTGCCTTCTCCTGGGGTTTGTGTCTCACACACGCTGGAACCCTAGGAGCTGTTAGTCATATGTGTGTCTTTCTATAGAGCTTCTGTCTGTCTCTCTCTCTTTCTTCTCCTTCTAATGCTCTTTATATGGAACATTTTTGGGTACATCAACAGCTTACGTGTTCATTGATTTCTACGTCAAATGAACTAAGTTAATGAAGTTATTGCTATGATAAGTGTTTTCTTTGTAATTGGATGTTGCATGAAATCCTCTTCCAAAGTTTCTTGGTTTTTTGTACTTTGCCTGTAAAAATTTGTGTAATTCCTGACCTCTTGCAGATATCTGGCTGGTGTTTTCCCTGTGCACCAAATTTGAGTAAAGGTGGCAGGTGAATTTGTGAGTTAGCACGCAAACCCCAAACGGAGCTCCGGGTGCGTGGAGGATCGGGGCAGTGTGAGTCGCATACAATCCCTGGAGTGCGGGGACACGGGTCCCTAGCGGGGTTTAGGGTGCCCCGAGTACAGCAGCAGCCCTGAGTAGAGCCAAGAGGGCCCCAGTGCCCAGGGTGGGATGGCAGTGCTGGGGATTCAGTGTGCCGCAGGTCAGGTAGAAACCGTAAACCCACTGGAGGTCCCTGGGGGGATTGGGGTCGCAGGACAGGGCAGGGCTGGGCTTATAGGGCAGGGCAAGGCTGGACCTGCCCCTTCCTCCCCCACATACAAAATGTTTAGAGCCAACAATCTCCTCCAGTCTATCACAACAGGCAATGCTGGAGGTGAAATCCCAATTGTGCCCATGGGCACCTGGCTGAGAAGTATAGTTCTTTCCATAGGAAGGAAAGCACAGAGCCCCAAGATTTGGAAGGCAGGTGAGAGCCGCAGTAGGCCAAGGCCAGCTAGACTTGTCAGTAATTGCAGATTTTGGATTTAGGGAATTTGCAGGTGGAAACCCAGTCTCGACCATGGGCACCTGGAGAAGCAGGACAGTTCTTTCCTTAGGAAGGAGAGCATGGAGCCTTTCCCAATGTTCTGGGGATGGATGAGAGGTGACCCTTGTGAAACTACTGCCAGCCAGACTTATCCTGGCAATATGCCTATGGGAACAATCTCTGGATATAAGGAACTTTGGAGGTGAAATCCCAATTCTGGCCATGGGCGCCTGGAGCAGAAGGATAGTTCTTTTCCATTGGGAAGGAAAGCACAGAGCCTCAGTGTTTCAGCAGCAGATGAGAAGTGACCCTCAACATGCAAAGGTCAGTTGGACCAGTCAGGCAGTCCATGGGAAGCCAAAGCAGCCAGACCTGTTCGGTTTTCCCTTGGTTTTATGGGGCTCCATATTGTCACAATGGTTCCTTGGATCCATGGGGCCCCGCAGTGTCATAATGGTGACTTGATTCCATGGGTTCCAGCAGTGTCACAATGGCCCCTTGATTGCAAGAAGACCTGCAGTGTCACTGGCCCCCAGGTTCAATGGGGTCCCAAAATGTCACAGTGGCCCCCAGGTGTCATAAGGCCCCGCAGTGTCACAATGGTCCCAAGGATTCCATGAGCCCTTGCAGTGTCACAATGGTCCCAAGGATTCCATGAGCCCTTGCAGTGTCACAATGGTCTCTGTGGTTCCCCAGGCCCCACAATGTCATGTGACTCCTCTGTTCCATGAAGTCTGCAATGTCTCAATGGACCTTTGGACCCTGGGGCTTTGCTGTGTCACAATGGTCTCCTCTGGCTCCACAGTGTCAAAATGGACCATTGATGACAGGAGGCCACTCTGTGTCGCCCTGGAGCTTTGGTTCCATGCAGCCCTGTAGTGTCACAATGGTCTCCTTTAGTTGCCCAGTGTCACAATGGACCACTGATGACATGAGACCATGCAGTGTAACAATGGACCTTTGGTTCCATGCAGCCCTGAAGATTCACAAAGGCGTCTTGGTTTCACGTGGCCCCACAATATCACAATGCTCCTCCCAGGGTCACAATGGTCTCACTGGTTCCATGAGACTTCACAGTCTCACAACGCTTTGCTTATTCCATGGGGCCTCATAGTGTCACAATGGTTTCCATGAGTCCCCTGAGTGTCACAATGGTCTCTGTGATTCCATGGGCCCCTCAGTTTCACAATAGCCCTTTGGTTCCATGAGGCTGTAAAGTGTCTTAATTGTCTTTTCATGGTTCCACGAGGCCTTGCAATGTCACAGTGAACCTTTGGTTCCATGGAGTCCCACAGTGTCACAATGGCTGCCTGGTTCCATGACACCACAAAGTGTCATAATGGTCTCCATGGTTCCATGAGGCCCGGTGGTGTCACAATGGACCCTTGGTCCGATGCGGCCTCTCAATGTCATGATGATCCCTACATTCCATGGAGTCACACAGCCTCAGTACAGTCCCCTTGGTTCCACGAGGCCCAGCAATGTCAAAGTGGTCTCCATGACACCATGAGGCATCACATTGCCAAAATGGTCCATTGGTCTCACAGGGCCTCACAGTGTCACAATGGTCCCTTGGTCTCAGAGGGCCCCACAGTGTCACAATGGTCCCTTGGTCTCACAAGGCTCCACAGTGTCAAAATGGTCCCTTGGTTCCATGGCCCTGTGCTGCTGCATTCCCCCCTCCCCTTCTCAGGCCACCCTGCCAGCTGAGAAATGCTCCTTGGGCCTCGGTCTTGGCCAAGAGCCCCTGGGCTCAGCTCCTCTGCAGCTCATCACAAACACTGCTCCAGCCACTGCTGCTGCCCAACCAGCTCCTGGTTTCTGTAGGAGCAGCCCTGGGAACTGTTTTTGTTCCCTCCATGGCACAACATCCCTGTTCTCACACTGCCAAAGAAAGCTGTTGATGCCAAGTGCGGCCAGGATGAACCATTGCTGGGACTGAAGCCCCTCTCTTGGGGCCCTGCACACAGCGCTCCAAAAGGAGCCCTTGGAGCTCTCCTGGGCCAGCGACTCCCTCTGAGTGAGGCCTCTCCCAGCCGGGAACTCTCCCGTTTGCTGCACTTGGGGATCCTGAACAACCACAGAGCCTGGGCTGATCCCCCAGGCTCAACCCTTTGCCCAGTGGGGAGATGCCAAAGGATCCACAGTGAGCATTTCCTGCCCTCAGGGGAATTTCTCACAGGTGCCTTGCACTGACTCTTGGTGTCTGTGTGCACACACGAGTGCCTGTGTCGCAGACATTTTTACACAGAAATCCTTTCTTTCAGATTTCTGTATCTTCTGGGAAGCAAAGGGCCCCAGAAGACAAGGTAAACAATTGTTATCAGCTGCTGTGGAATGCAACAGGGGCCTCTGTCATTGGTCTCATGTGCATGTTTATAATTAAGGGCCAATCATCAGTGCAAGCTAGGGGACTGAGTCCCTGGACACAACTTTGTTTGAGATTCTTTCTTTTCTATTCTTAGCTTAGCAAGCATCTGCAACTTCTCTCTTTATTCTATTTAGTACAGTTATAATGTATTTTATATCATATATCAATAAATCCAGCCTTCTGATCAAGAAACAAGATTCATCGTCTCTCTCACCAGCAGTGACCCACTCAGGCACTGTAACATGCCTGTGCTGGGGAAATGTGGCAGAAATGCTGCTCTCTGAGGGGTTGTTGTGCCTTGGATAGCTGAGTCAGTCAGGCCTGTAGGGAAGGTTAAATCACGAGGCCTAAGTTAAATTAAATGCTGCTGAGAGTTTTTCTTTTGCTAAGTGGTTACCTTTAATATAAGTTTTACGTTAAGTTCAATATTGTTAAATGTTATACCTCTGTTAAATTGCAAAGTCATAGGTTTAAGTTAGGTTACATGCTGTTACGCTCTGCTCTTTTGCTAAATTGTGAGGTTGAAACTATCAGTTAAGGTTAATGTATAAGTAATGTCCGGTTAAGTTTGAGCTCTGTTAAGCTTTCAGGCCATGTTCCTTTTATCCTTGCCCTTGCTGTCCTTGTGTCACACACACACACACAGAGGGACAGTTCTCAGGTTATTTCTGGTTTGATTGCCTGGGTTCTGTTTGGTTTTGTTGTTGCTTTGTTTCCCTGGTGTGCCTGAAGAGTCCAGTCAGGAGCAGAGCGACTCTTGCCAAGGAACTTTGTGCTGCTGTTGGTTAATATTAAATCTGATTTTTGCTTCTCCCTTGCTGGGGATTTTTTCAGCACTCTCAAGGCCTCGTTCCTAACAGGGTGAAGGAGCCCTGGCCCAGGCTCTGGCTCTGGGGGACACAGGGACCCTGTTGGGAGGTCCCTGTCCCCCTGTGCCACCCCCAGGGCCCCGGCCCCCCGTCCTTGTGTCAGGCTCTGGGGTCAATCTCGTGGAACATCCTCTGGGGGAGGCTGCGGGGCCAGGGGTGGGGGGACCCGGGAGGACAGGGGACCCCGTGTGCACAAGCAGGGTTGGACTGCTCTGGGGGGAGCTGTGAGGGGGGCCGGGGCAGAGTGAACTTCCCAGTGACCTCACACAGCTCCCATGATGTCACACAGCCCCCGTGATGTCACACTGCCCCTTTGATGTCACAGAGCCAACTCGATGTCACCTTGTGATGTCATACAGCAGTGCTGTGACATCACAGAAGACTGATGTCACAAAGTCACCCTCTGATGTCACAATCTGTTCTGTGATGTCACAGCCTGCTCTATGATGTTCCACAGCCACCAGGTGATGTCACAACCAACTCTCTGATGCCACAGAGCCACCCTCTATGATGGCAGACTGTGTTCTATGGCCTCAGACCCTACTCTGTGATGTCACAGCCAGCTCTGGGATGTCACAGAACCTTCAAGAACCCTCAAGAACTCAGTTCTATTGAAACACTGAAGTTTCTTGTACTTTGAAGAGATCCCTGTAAGGGACACGACAGGGAAAGTGTCCCCAGGCCCCAGGCAGAGCAGAGAACTGCAGGCACTGATGGCAGCTGCGGACAAAGAAAAGCCAAGTCTTGGTGCCCTGGGGCACAGCAGCAGGGTCTGTGTCACCAAGGGCTGGGAGGAGACACCTTGTCCTGAGGCACTGGGGCCTCCTGGCACAGCCCCAGCCAGGCTGGGCACTGTCACCCCCTTGTCCTGTCCTCAGCATCTCCCCCTAGCCCACATCCCAGTGGCCTCAAGGATCTGCTGGAAGGAGTCCCTGGGGAGCCTTGCTCAGCAATGGCCCTGGGGGCTCCTTAATGCTCCCTGCAGGGACTGCAGGTTTTTCAAAGGACTTGGAGTTTTGCTTTTGCTTTGGAGTCTCTGAGAGCTTTGTGCAGTCATGGCCTCCAATTATGTGTTGTAGTTAGTTCTTAGAGAGGCTTTGTCAGTAACACCACTCAGTGGAGCTCATTAATGCTTCAAAGTACTTCAGTTCTTTCAAGGTACTTGGTATTTCCCTTTGGATAGACTCTGGGAGATATTTGTCCAATCATGGCCCCAATTATCTGCGTTAATTAGTCCCTGGAGAGCTTTGTACTGACACTCAGTGGGGCTTATTAATGCTTTGAGACACTCAAGGTGCTGAAGGTGCTTTGGATTTTCCTTTCCACACTGAGTGTCTGAGAGGTTTTTGTGCCATCCTGGCCACCAATTCTCTCCTGCAAGGAGTGCATGAGGAGCCTGTGTTGGAGAGGGACCTCAGTGGGAGCCATGAATGCCTGGAGAAACTTGGGGTGTTTCCTCTGCCTTTGACTCCTGGCAAGGTTTGTGCAATCTCCTCCCAGGCCCTGATGTTCAAGGGCTCAGCTCCAAATGCACAGTGAGGCTCATGAGGATCAAGCAAGTCCTGACAAACCCTGGCTCTGCCTTGATTTCCCTCTGCTCCAGTACAGTTCATAGGACGGTTTCCTTTGCCAGTTATGGAGAAATAGTTCAAAGAGCTCCCAGGAAATATGTAGTCCTATTTTAAAGGGTGTCTTTTATTACTGTTCCTATTACACAAGAGGTGATTGCAGCATTCAGTGACTGATATTGATCCAGGGACTCTCCTAAGGAGCCCTGGCCTGCTCAGAGAAGCTGTGCCTTGAGCTCTGAGCCAGTGTAGACAACCTTGCTCCACATTCCCCAAGCCCATTGTGTCTCTCCTCACTCACCTGGAACCTGCTTTGCTTGAAGAACTGGCTGCACACAGCCAAAGAGGGATTTTCCTTCTTTGATTTTTGAAGCAATCTAAAACTCCTGAGTTTCCCCATTGCAAACAGACATCCTCCTCAAGTGTGTGCCAAGCCCAAGCTGCCACCAGGAGCACTCCAGACCTGCCCTGGGCCAGCTGTGAGGGTAGATAATCATCCCAACATGCAGTGGTGCCATTGCAAGGGACTGTTGCCATGGACACTGCAATGACCCCACTGCTGGGTTTGGGTGCCATGGCAACCCCCATCAGTTCAGGTTTCCTTGGAAACCAGCCCAAGGAGCCATTTCTGCAGCCAGGTTCCATGGCCACTTGCCTGCAGAGCTGTTGCTGTCCTCAGCAGCCATGGCAACCCTGGGACAAAGCAGTGCCAGGGCTGTTCCAGGTACAATTGCAGTGACACTCGTTGGTGCCACCAGGTGCCATGGCAATGGCCACGGGGACCGTTCCTTGGTTTGGTGCCATGGCAACCAATGCCCGGAGCCCTTGTGATGGTTGGTGGCCATGGAAAGCTGCCCTGGGCCCTTGCTCAGGGCTGGTGTCAGTGCCCAGAGCCAGAGGGGATCCCTTGTTGGGGGCTGTGCCATGGCCACCTGTCCTGTGCCGTGCTGGCCACTCAGGCACCAGGAACCAGCAGCCAACGGCCCAGCCAGGGCCAAAGGCCAGGTCAGTCAGACAGAAAGGGGCAGGGCTGGGCACTGTTTCCATGGCAACCGGCACTGGGGGGACACCTGGGTCACCTGGCCTGGCAGTTGCCATGGAAACCCCTGGCAGGAACTGAGGGCACAGCTCCTGGCACTGAGACACTGCTGGGCCGGGTGCTGAGCACAGGGCTGAGCACGCAGAGATGGTTTTGTTCTTGCTGAGCTGCAGCACAGCCAAGGCCTGTCCTGCCCCTCGTCCAGCCACACTGGGGAGGGGCTGGGGCTGTGTGGGAGCTGGGCAGGGGACACAGCCAGGACAGGGGACCCCAGCTGACCCCGGGCATAGCCCAGACCAGAGCACATCATGCTCAGGGTATGAAGGGGGGAACAGGGAGGAAGGGGGGAATTTTGCAGGGAGGGCTTTTGCCTTCCCAGGGAACACTTAGGCAAGAGGGGGCCCTGTTTCACCAGTGGGCAGGGTCACTACCAAAGACACAGACACCAACTGAAGGAATTGTGTCATTTATATTATGCACAGCTGCAAAGATTTACAAAAGGATAAGCTCAGCAAAGCACATCATCATTAGCAATGAATTACAAAAGAAGCTCAGCAATCCATCATAACCCATCATTACATTTTGATGACCAATCCCTTGGTGAAACACCAGAGGTGTTTGTGGCAGACAAAGATTCTGGCTGACTATCAAGGTACACCTTACAGACATCAGCAGTACTTTAGTGATACCGTTCTTCATTCTTTTTTCTCAATCTCATTCCAATTAGGAACAAGAATTCTGTTTTGCATGGAGCTGGCACCTTTTTAATTCCAGAATAATGCCCCCAGGCCCTTTGCTGTTCAGCTTTACCATGCTGTCTGTGGCTAACAAGGCTTGGGGGGCCCTTTCCCCTCTGGCTGGAAGGGGCTGGGTCCCAGTCCCTGAGGGGCACCCAGGCTCCTGGATGGAATTGCTATGCAAGTCCCTCAGTGTCACAGCAGCCTTCACATGGAGCCCCGTGGATCAGAGCATTTCCCAAAGGGGCCCTTGGGGCAAACAGGGAGATCTAGTCTGGCAGGATGTGTAAAACCATATCCTGTCAGATCTCCTTGTTCTCACACAGAATCCTTGGATGCAGGGACCCATTCCCATTGTTCCTGCCCAGGTTTCAGGACTCAGAGTTGTCTTTCCCAGGAGTTGCTCCTTCAGCTGCCTTGGGAGGGCCTTTTGGCCTCGGGACCCACACTCTGGCTCCATTATTAGGACTGCTGCACCCAAACCCTTTATTTGCACAAACAGTGGTGATTGGAGGTGGATCTCCTTTTTTCACAATCATTCCTAAAAATGCAGTATCAATAATTGTACTACCCTGTCACAGGGTTGACTAATCCAATCCTGGTCACTATTGTTTACAGAATTACTGTAATTTCTCCTTGATATTCTGCATCATTTCCTCCTGCCATGACAGGAACACTTTGCAAGGCCAAGCTCCAAGGGAGCAGTAACAAAGTGGAGGAATCTGAATTCCTGTTTCAGAATTGATAGCTGTCATTGGCTTTGAATTTCTCCTAATTAATTCCAGTGCATGAAGGCCCAGCCCTGCAGCCTCTGGGCTGGCCCTGCCAGGGGCCATCACAGCCAGAACAATTTCCCAGGCAGCCCAAGTCTCACTGCCCGTGGTTGGATTTGCAAATTGGGGGCAGCCGTGCACAGCCTGGGTGTTTCCATTTCCCCAGTGGGCCATTGTGAAGGGCATGGAGCACATTTGGGAGATGGGTTCTCCATGGACAAAGGTTCCCATCTCCTTATTTTTCCAACTGCTCTTTTAACAATCCCTTCACCCGTGCACCCAATCCTGCAGCTTGTGCATAATCTGGTACATGAAAAACCCTGCAGGCAAAATCACTGTATTTTTCACAGGAACAGACAAAGCACCCTGCACCACAGTATCAGCAACCCCTGCAAAAATAGCCAATTCTCTCCCTTTCTCCCTTTTTCATTGTATACAATCTCAAAAAGTTGACCACTGACATGAGGGTCCTGGCCAGTCCTGTTCTGTAGGGTAGTGTTACATCCCTGAGCAGCCAAAGCTACCAAATTAGTATTGTCAGCACTATTTCACGTTATTATATAATTTCATAGATAGATAGTGATATAGAAATATAGATAGATACAGACATAAATAAATTTGTATAAATAGATATTTTGAGGTCTTATTATACCATAAATACATATATAATTATTATGTATATAGATATTTCACTTGCACAAATGCATATCAGTTCAAGATTAAAACCTTCTTCTCTTGCTCCATGTGGGAGCATTCCAACAATCATTGTTCCTTCTGAAGGTGCTGTTTCCTATGTACTCACAACAAACTCATCTTTGTCTGCCCAAACCCACAAGGTCTTTTCCTTTTCCATGTGCAATTTTTGGATGCATTTGAAGACATCCAGGGGTACAGCCTCTTTTACCCAACTGCCCCACTGCTCCCACGGGGCTCCACCCTCAGCCCACTCCAGAGCCAGGGAACTCCAGGGAAAGGCTTCCCAGCTGGGAATTTCTGATGGGACTGATTCCTCACATTTACACTGAACAAGTGACATTTTGTTGGGATCTGGCCAGACTGTGCCAGTTTTGTTTTACCAGTGGGCAAAGTCAGCACCAAAGCCACAGACTCCAGATGAATGAATCAGTGTCATTTCCTGCAGTTCAGAGCAGCAAAGAATCGCAACAGGAGCAGCTCAGCAATGCACCCAACCATCCCCACCAAAGATTGCAGCAGTGATTAAGAAAGATCCAGCAGCATTTACCCTCAACCTTTACCATCCCCCAGACCCACACAGCAGCTGGGGAAGCTGTCACAGCCAAGGGCTGCAGAGCCACTCCTGGGCACTGGGCATTCCTGCAGGTGCCTCCAGCCCCAGGTGAGGCTCCAACCCCGCTGGGAGAGGGCCCAGCTCTGACAGTGCTGAATGAACAAACTGACAGCACTGCTAGTGTGGCAACATCTGCTTTCATCCTCCTCTTGGGTTCCTCCCAAAGCCTGGCCAGGGCTCAAGGAGGAACCAAGGGAGGTGACTTTGACCATACAGCCCCAAACAAGGCCAGATGTCAGATTTCATGGCCTTGTCTGGCTTCTAAATACACAAAGGTCAATACATGTTTCACTAATGAGTGGCTACATCTATCTCAGTGCTAATGACCATGCATATTTCATCAGGGAGCAGATACAAAGATAACCTTTGCTTGGAAGGTTCATCCAGAGGCCATCTTTGGCTCAGGGCCTGCTGTTCAGGCTGCACTCAGGGCTGGTGTTCAGGCCTTGGCACTTCAGGGGCGAGGTTTAGTGCTGGGCTTGGCACTGCTGGCTGAATGGCTGCACTGGGTGAGCTCAGAGGGCTTTTCCAACAGAAAGGATTCTGTGGTTCCATGCTAATATCCACTGCATTCAGCTCGGGCTATTTTAGCAGCATTACTTTGCCCAGAAAGTCTCCTCTTGCCCAGCTCCTGTGGCCTGAGGCTTCAGCTCCTTCAGCTCCTGGTGCTGAGGTGCTCATGCTGAATGAGATGAATCGGAGAGAAGAGCACAGTCCATGCAATTCCTTCTGGGACACGGACAGGGGAGGCTGTGCAAACAGGAGCATTGTTTGCTGTGGCCTCCTCTCTGCCCTTCACGCCTTTCAGCACTTTGAACCAGCCAAGAGCTTTCTCCAAGAGTGCAATGGAGCAGCTGTTCCTGCTCCCAGGCCTGGCTCTCTCCAGTCTCTGCCCTTGCCTGGTTCTGTCCCTCTTGCTGTGCCCTCTGTTTCCCCAGGGCTCGCTGGCTGCTGCTCAGGACTGTGGCACTGGCACAGATCCAGTGCTCCAGAGCCTCCTTTCTGTGCCCTTGGAGCTGCCTGGGCACAGCCGCCTTTTCCATCTGGAAGCTCCCTATGGACAGGGAGTGCCCAGTTCCGTTCCCTGCACAGCCTCCAGGAGCCCAGGGCTGCCATCTCCAGTCCCTGCCGGCACTGGGGGCTCCCAGGTGCCTCAGGCTGCTGTGACACCGCTGCACACGGGAGGGAACAGGGGCAGGGGCTGTGCTCAAAGTCAGCTCCATCTGCTGCTGCGGCTGGTGGTGGTGGTGGTGCTGCTGCTGCTGCCGTGGGGTCATTTGTGCAGCCCTGGCCCAGAGTCAGGGATCAGATCCTGCCAGTCTCTTCCAGCCCTAGCTGCTCAGAGTTTGGGCCTTGGAGCCTCAGGTGGCCAAAGGCAGCTGCTGCTGGCCCCTCTGTGTGCCCGTGTTCAGCAGTGCTGCTCCATCAGTCTGTGCCCAGCAACAGGGAAAAGCCTCAGCCCTGCAAAACCAGGAGCTGCCGGGCTCTGCCTGAGCAGCTCAGCCAGCAGGAAGGGAGCTGCTCCACACAGGAACCAGGAGCAAAGGACATTTCTTCTGTAGGACGTGTTTTCTATTTAGAAGGAAAAAAAGGAAAAAGGAAAAAACTAGGTAAATTGTAAAAGATAAGAATAAAATCCAAGTTTTAGTGAAAAAACATAACACAATGTTAGTGAAAAAAAACAAAACATAAATGCAAAGACACATTCTTTGCATTAAGAGGTAAATGATCTTTTTCAAAAGAGAACTCAGTTCTTTACATTGTAAATGTGCTGATGGCATGGATCCATCTTACTGACCTCAGCAGCCTCTTAAAAGATTTTGGGCTTTGTTCCCAACACTGGTATTTGAAATTGTGGTTGAAGCAAGAGCAAATTGCTTTGTGCCCTTCCAGCTCCAAGCAGGACTGGGAATGGAAACTCTGTCAAAGCCCAAATCCTTTAGAAGATCACCTTCCTTCTCACCCTGCAAATGAGCTGCACATTCCTGTTGTAACTGCCAGGAGTTTCTTAGAGACACGAAGTCCCACTGACAGCTTTTTGCTCTGGTTTGGCAGTGCAGAAGGGCAATTCTCCATCCATCAGCTCCAGACTGCAGTACCTCAGGAACACGGCCCACTCGCCAGCTTTGGCCTACTCGTGGCACTTCTAGAGGAGGAAGAAAGTGCAATTGCACAATTCCAGCCAATCAAGAAGGAAGAATGGGACAGACAAAACACCCTGTACAGATGCAGGCGTTCAGCTGGGACTGTGGAGAGTTTGGGTCCTTGCCAGTTGCATGTGTGTCCCCAGCTGCAATCTCTGGGCCTGCAGCAGAGTCTCACTCACCTGCCAAAGCAGAAAGCTCAGGCGCTGTGCTCGCAACGGGCTCGTCTGATGCAGAGCTGTCAGAGCAATGTGAGGGCAGAGCCAGCCCAGCTGGGCCCAGGGCTGAGCCCAGCAGAGCCCTGGCAGAGCCCAGAGGAGCCTCAGCACCCGCAGAGCCCGGCTGCAAGGAGAGAAAGCAGAAACCGCCCGTCAGCTGAGGGCTCCTGTGCCCTTGTGCCAAGGCATGCGGTGCCCAGGCCATGCTGTCTGCACCCAGAGCTGTGCCCAGAGCTGCCCATCCCTGCTGCCAAAGGCACAGAGCAGGAGGGCAGCACATGTGCCCAGCCTGCAGCCAGCCACGGCACATCCAGCCCTCAGCAGCTGCCTGGAGCAGGATGCTCCTGTGCTCGCTGCCATCTCCCAAAAGCTCTGATCCCATCCTGCCAAGCACACAGGGACCCACCTCACGCCAACCACGGCTGCAAGAAAAGCTGCTCCCAGACCACGGCCTCAGCCTTCTCCAAGGGCACGGCCCATCCACACCACAGCTGCTCCCAAGCACTTCCCCATCCACACTGGACCACCTGGAACGCTTCCTCTGGAATAACAAACAACACATTATTGAAAAGAGTTTAGAGACAAAATGGGAAAACAAGAAAATTGGTAAAAAGTCTTATCTCTGTCAGGGTCTTGAGGAAGGCCCAACCCCTGCATGCCAGGGAAAAACCCAGCCATGGCTGTGGGAAACCCACAATTTCTCTCTTCCCCCCTGCACTGCCTCCCAAAATCACGGTGACCCCAAAGCAAACAAGGGCAGTGGAGCAGCCCAAGCCCTTCCTTGCCTGCACAGCAAAGCAGCTGTGCTCAGGTTCTGGAGTCCCACCTCTGCTCCCACCATGGGGCTTTGTTTGCGTTGGGCTGGCTGCCCCAGCCCCAGCCCCAGGCCCAGCCCCAGCCCAGGGCACGGTGGGTGCTGGGGGCTGTTGGCAGGGCCAGGAGCCCACTCCCATTTCGTACCCACCCCAGCCCATGCCCCACCCTGCCAAAAGCAGCTGGGCAGCCACTGAAGAATTACTTGCATCTGCCCCAGCAAAGGGGGAGCCTTTAGTTCCCCGCCACGCTGGGTTATGCCCAGATCTGGCAGAATTTCCCGGGTGGGACTCATCTGCAAATTCCCTGTGGAGTTTGGCTTTGAAGAAGGTGCCAGAATCAAAGTGCACCACCTTCAGCCTCCAGTGGCCAGGCTGAGGAAGAGCTTGTCATCCTTGATGTCACCCTCGCTGTCTCTAGCAGCAGCAGCAGCAGCAGCAGCAGCAGCAGCAGCAGCAGCATCCCCACCCGGTACAGCTTTCCCAGGGGCTCCTTCTCCTTCCCTGGGGGCAGACCAGCCTCTCAGGGCTCTGCCCAGGGCCCCAGCTGTCAGGGAACCAGGACAAGCAAAACCAGCTGGGATGGCGGCCACCAGTGCTGGGCAGAGCAGCTCAGCCCCAGCACAAGGGCTGTGTGTTCCCATCCCATGACCCCGGTGCAGTGACACAGGCAGCACAAAAAGCTCTGGGTTCCTTTGCTTCTCATTGCCAAGGCATATGTGGAGCAGGAACTTACCAGGGCCCTGGATCAAAGTGTGCCTGTGGCTCTCTCCCTTCTTCTATGGCAGAGGAATATCGCACATCCAAGGATCACAGAACAGGTCTTCCAGTGCGGGTCTGTCCAAGGAGTTCACGGATAAACACCACCTGATCAGGTCTTTGCACTCTGGGAAGAGAAAGCAGAAACTGCCGGTCAGCCAGAGAAGGCTCCTGTCTGCTTTGCCCCACTATTCCCGTGCCCAGGCCATGCTGGATGTGCTCAGAGCTGGGCCTAAACTTTCCCATCAATTCCCTGTTTTGGAGGAGAGCAGGACATGTGCCACCTCCTCAGCAGCTGCCAGAGTGGGATGCCCACTAGCCCGCTGCTGGCTCCCAGCACTGGGATTCCCCCCATGCCCAGAGAAGAGGATCCACCTTGAGAGAGCCCTTGTGGCAGCGGGAGCTGGCCCCAGCTGAGGTTCTGGCCCCTTCTGAAAGGGTGCTCCCCGCAGACCATCTGGTGCAGCAGGATGCCCAGGGACCAGACTGTTGCTGCCTCGCCATGGTACCAGCCAAAGTCGTTCCATTCCGGGGGGCTGTAGGACAGTGTTCCTATGGAATACAGATGGAGTTCATCAGGGGGATGCTGCTGCTCCCAGAGCCTGGCCCCAGCATCCCTGGGTGTGCGGGGGCTGCATCAGGGGCACACAGCGTGACCACTGCCCTCTCGCCAGCATCTGGGACTTGTGCACAAAGTTAGGGTTGGAAAAGAAGCCTCTGGTGTTGGAAGAGGGCAGCCCTGGCTAGGCCCGACCATGACATGCAAAGGAAAAACCCACTCCATGCTGGGGAAAAAAACATGCCCTTATCCTCCCTGCCTGCATTTCCCCAAAAATATTATGAAGCCAAGGGAAACAGGGCGAGTGAAGCAGCCCAAGCCCTTCCTGTCATCTGCATACCAAAGTGGCTGGGGCAAAGGTTCCGCCCTCCCTCTCTGCTACCCCCACCCACGGGGCTTTTGGTTGGGCTGGCTGCCCCAGCCCAGCCCTAGTCCTGGGCAGAGTGGCTGGCAAAGGCTGCCAGCAGGGCTGGAAGATGGCTGCCCACTCAGCCCTGCTCTAAAGCAACCCAGCTGAAGATTCAGTGCCCTGACTGGCAGCAAAAGGGAGAATCCCCGCTGCCACAGCCAGCTTGGGCTGGGAGATGTTGGGCCATGAGATGTCAGCAGCGGGAGCACAGCCCTCTGCAGGCTCACCTGCAAAGTGAGTGTAGACTGTGTCCTGCAGGTAGGTGCCACAGCCAAAGTCAATGAGTTTGGCCTGCCCGGTGTCCAGGTCAACCAGGATGTTCTCTGGTTTGATGTCGCGGTGCAGGACCCCGCAGCTGGTGCAGTGCCGCACGGCCTCCAGCACCTGGCGGAACAGCTCCCGTGCCTCCTCCTCAGGCAGGAACCGCCGTGCCCGAATGAAATGATGCAGGTCCTGACACCGCTCTGGCCGCTCCAGCACCATCACGATGCAGTTGGGGAGCTCGAGCCACTCCAGCAGCTGGACCACACCGGGGAAGCCAGTGGACACCCTGGCCAGCAGCAGGATCTCCAGCGGGGCGCTGGTGCCGTCGGGCTGCGGGAGGAGCACGATGCCGTCAGTGGGGCTGATGCAGTGCCAGGCCTGGGGAAGCCCTCAGCCAGGCCGGGATGCTCTGCGCCCTGCGCTGGCCCCACGCCCGCTCTCTCTCGGGGCGTCCTGGTGGCTCCCACCGTGCCGGGCGCCGGCTCACCCCGGCAGCCCCGGCTGCTGGCCCCGCTCACTCACCAGCTCGCCCCAGTGCCGGACGCGGTTCCGTGGCACCCTTTTGATGGCCACCTGCAAGCCAAGGGCAGCAGCGGGTTGAGCTCGCCGCCCGCACTGCGAGCCCCATCCTCCGCCCTCCGCCCTCCTCCTCCTCCATCCCCTCCTCCTGCGCCCGCCGCTCACCGGGGCGCCGTCCGAGAGCCGCGTGGCCGCGAAGACTCTGCTGAAGCCGCCGCGCCCCAGCAGCGATCCCAGCCTGTACCGCTCCTGCAGGGCCTCCAGCGCCGTCCCTGCGGGCGGGACGCGGCTGTCAGCGCTCGGCCCGGGGCCAGCAACGGCCCCCGAGCGCCCCTCACCCGCCCCGGGCCGGCCATGCCCACGCGTTCCATCCTCGGAACGCGGCACGGGAGGCTCGGGGCTGGCGGCCGCGCTGCCGAGCGGTGGAACTCGGGCCGGGGAAGCCGCAGCGGAGGCGGCGGGAGCGGCCGCGCCGCCTGTGTCCTCCGCGGGCCGCGGGAGGAGCGGGGACCGGGGCCGGGGCCGGGGCCGGGGCCGGGGCCGGGGCCGGGGCCAGGCTCGGGACTGGACCCTGCCTCGGGTCTGGGGCCGGGCTCGGGCCAGGCGGAGGCAAAGGGCGGCGATGCCGCCCCCGCCCCAGGCACTGATGCCCGCCCAGCAGCGCCACCGCCAGTACGGCCAGAGCCGGGCGGAGGCGAGACCGCGGCGGGACGGCCGGGGCCGGGCACGGGACAGCCCCGCCCGGGGCCGGGAGCGGGCCGGGGGCATGGCCCGGCCCGGCAGGGGAGAGGGAGGCGGGGAGAGAAGAGGGACGCCGGGCAAGGGACCCCGAGAGAAGGGTGCCCGACAGCGGGAAAGGAAGAGAAAGAGAAAGAGAGAGAGAGAGAAAGATTATTCAAAACTATCTGTTTTGCTGCTGCTGCCGCTACTGCTGCCGCCGCTGCTGCTGCCGCCGCCGCTGCCGCTGCTGCAACTGAAGCACCGGGGCCGTTCATCCCCGTGTCCGTTCCCCGCTTGCCCCACGAGCCCCACGTTCGAGCCCCGCGCGCCCCGGGGACAGCCCCTCCGTCTGCCCAAACACGGGAACTTTGCAGCGCTGAGCCCAGATGCAGAGCCCTGACTCCTGCACACTGGCACAGCGATCTCCTTCCTCGCTGCTGTGCGTTGTCCTTGCTGAGGGTCAGACACTGTCGGGCCACCTTCCCTTGGGGTAGGATTCCTACCTGACCCAAGCACTGCACTTGCACCTCCAGTGTTGCTTTCATGTGTGGAAAAGGAAAACTGTGTGTAGCTCATGGTATTTTAGAGTGTCTAAAACTTGCCAAGTCACAGATTTTAGAGGTGAGGTGCATTTGGAATGAATGGGATGGAGAAGCAGTGCAACATGGAAAAGAGGAGCATAGAAATAAATAGAGGAAAACATCTTGGATTGTTTCTTTCATTTTCATTTCCCTTCTGGAAAGCTGTTTCAGTTTTCCAGGAATCATCTGCTGTCTGCTCTTCTCAAGAATCTCTCATGGAGAACAAGGTTGAGCCTCTGTCACAAGATTTGCCACCAGCTGCAGCTTCTCTTAGCTTTCCACAGTGCACAGTGTGTGCAGCAGGACTTTTGCAGCAAAGCAGGACAAATGTTAGGAGAACTTTACATGTCCGTTCTTTTCCTGCTGGGCTGGGGAGTTGTGCCACTGGTGAAGTTTTCATTGTGACTGTTTGTGCTGGTTTCAGGCAAATTTTGGGAGGAAACCTCCAAAAGGGGTCAGTCTAGAAAGCAAGTTCCAGCGGCCCCTCCCCCTACTAGCTGAGGAAAAGACTTCCCTCCAGAGCGGGTTTAAACAATTCCAAGAAAAAGGAAAGTCACAGTCCGAGGAACTTCTCTGCCCCAGCTAGCTAAAACCAAATTGCTAGACCTGGGCTGTGAAGGCATCAGGAAATTTCCAAGTCTGGGCACTGGCGGTCCCAGCAAACACCAGATCTGGATGATGCTGGTGCCAGAATCTGGAAATATCCAAACTTTGGCTTTCTGTGCCAGCACCAGGAAGTTTTCAGATCTGGGTGCTGGCGCTGCCAGCAAACACCAGACCTGGGTGGTGTCATTGCCAGTGACAGAAATCTGCCAGATTTGGGCTCTGCTGGCACTGGGAAATTTCCAAATCTGGGCACTGGTGCAGCAAATGCAAGATGTGGATGGTGCCAGACCCAGTAGCAGGAAGCTGCCACAGGTTTTAGCTTTCTGTGCCAGCAAATTGCTGGACATGGGTGGTGCTGGAACAGGGAAATTTCCAGATCGGGGCACTGGCAGTGCCAGCAAACACCAGTCAAACCTTCTGGTCCTCGTCCGGACCGTTGACCAGTGGTTTCCCTGAGAACCAGCTCTGGCCACTTTACAGACAGAGACTGCTTTCATCTGGTTGTGTGGAAACAGAACTTTACTGAAGGCAAACACAACAAACAGGATGGCGTGCACAGTACAGAGAGAGAAGCAGAAAAAAGCCTGGCTCCAGGATCTAGCAGGGATATTTATACATTTATTTATGGGGAGGGGTTAAGGTGGGATCTGAGGGAAGGATCCAAGAGGAAGGAATGATTAAGAATATTACAATTTTGCGGCAAAAAGTAACCAATGGTAGCAAAGAGAACTCAGAACTTTCTAGTAACAATCTGCATAACTGAACAAGAGGATTATGGGCGGGAGCTCCTGCTCACCCTAAAGAGGGTTTTCCCACAGCCTTAAGCCGAGGTCTCCTTCTTTTAAACCAACCCAAACACAGCAGATCTGGGCGCTGCCAAGTTTCGGCTTTCTTTGCCAGAAAATTGCTGCCTTTGGGTTTTGCTGGCATCGGGAAATTGCCAGATGTGGGCACTGGCAGTGCCAGTGCACACCAGATCTGGGTGGGGAATGTGCTGGCAGCGGGAAATTGCCAAATGCGAACCTTCTCTGCCAGCAAATTGCTGGAATTATGCTGTGCAGGCATCTGAAAAATTCCGGATCTGGGCACTGGCGGTGTCAGCAAACATGAGATTGGGTTGCTTTAAATACCTTTTAAATCCAGGTATTTGCTTGATTTAGGCTTTCTTTGCCAGCAATTTGCTGGAATTGGGCTGTGCCAGCACCAGGAAATTGCCATGCCATGTTTGGACACTGGCAGTGCTGGAAAACACCAGATCTGGGTGGTGCCGGCCCCAGGTATTTGCCAGGTTTTGGATTTCTGTGCCAGCAAATTGCTGCACTTGGGCTTTGCCAGCACTGGGAAATTTCTGCATCTGGGCAATGGCAGTGCTGGGAAACTCCAGGTCTGGGCAGCAACAGAGCCAGCAGTGGAAAATTGCCAGATTTTGGGGGTTTTTGCCTGCAAATTGCTGCACTTGGGCTGCACCAGCACCAGGAAATTTCTGGATCTGGGCACTGGCAGTTCCGGGCAACACCAGTTTGTGAGAGCTGAAATGAGGGATGTGGGACTCCAGGCGGCTCTTCAAAGTGCAGTTTATTGTATCCAAGGTGATACAGCAGTCCAGAGTCATGGGTGACAGAGCTGTGCTACAGCTGTCAGCTCCAGCTGCAGGCCTGGTGACCCTTAGTTTAGGTTACAAATGCATTATATACTTTTCTTTGCTGAGCATCTTCACACAATAGAACCAATCTATACCTTAACTTTTACCTATAGCCAATCATAACTACTATCATTACCATATTCATGTTACTATTCTCCAATCACTAAAAGTTAGTACATTAAAGTTTAAGCTAAAAGTTGTTTTCCAGTTTTCTTGCAGTGGAAAATTCTGAGACCTTTTTTCTACTTGCAAAATTTGCTGACTTGTTTGCCTGTGCTATCTTTCTGCTTGGTAAAATCTTCTTGTTTGAGGTGGGCTTATCCTTTGCTCTAAGTCATAAAAACCCCTTCTAACTAACATACACTTTGCCTTCTTAGCTATCCAAAAAGACTGGCTCATCAATTCTTTTCTTTTATATCAAAACTTGCTTTCATTTATATTTGTCTTCAGACATTACATTCAAAAATCCTTCAGCCAAGCATACATATCTGTGAGACTTTCTTGTCAAACTGCATCCCTGTATAGTGGTCAAGTGCTTGAGGCCAGGAGCACCTGGACAATGGGGACAGTTCTTTCCTATAGGAAGGAAATCACAGAACTCCAGGGTTTTGAAGGCACATGAGAAGCAGTCCCCAGAGGCCAAGGCAAGCCAGACCTGTCTGTCCTTGCAGCTTTTGTCTGAAAGCAACCCTTGGATATATGGGGAGTTTTGGGGTGGAATTCCATTTCAGCCATGGGTTCCTGGACAGGAATGACAGTTCTCCATAGAGGGGCAAGGGCCCCTCACAGCTGCTCATGGTCCCTCACAGCCCCACATGGCCCCTCACAGCCCCTCACGGCCCCTCACAACCCCTTGTGAGATGCAAAGCTGTGTTTCGTGTCAGGTATAAACAGGCGACATGTGTACTTGTGAATGAGAAATGTGTGGATACCGACAATGGGATAGTTGTGAATTCTAGTAATAACTGAGGAAAATAAAGCATGGAAAAAGACTTTTGAACCTATCTTTTGTTTGCAAATTAACCCTAGTTGATTTAGGAGCATTTGAATTAAAGTGTTATAGATGTTGCTTTTTGCTTGCATTTAATCCATAAAGAGTTCTGCAATAATAACCTTTTGAAGTATAATTTTAGAATATTACTTGTATCCTTGAAACTGTAGCTTTGGAATATATATAAAGGAAATATGCTTATCGCACGCCTTATTGAAGCAGAGAAAAACAGCTTGAAAAAGGAAGATGAACATCACCTCAAGGGTTTATGGTTTCGACCAAAGGGAAGCTGGACATCACTGTTATGAGATTTGGAGTCTCTGCAATTAAAAGGTGGACCCATATCTGGGGAGCTGGACTCCACCAGATGGAATAAGTCTTTCTTCTTTTGGAAACTGGACCGTCACCATCTGGGAATTCTCCTTTGATATACATCCTGAGAAATTAAAATCACAATAGTTTATAGAATTGTGATGTAATAATTTGGAATAAAAATTGCTGATGAGTAAAAGATTGGAAATAGAAACTGCTGAAAAAAACTGATGGGTACCCCTGTAAATACCTGTAACCATCAATTATCGGTATGCAGTTGGAGGGAAAACTTCCCCCCACTGTACCTGGCGCTGTATTGCTCATACTTTACCATATTAAATAATAAATTGATTGCTGCTTGAATATTGGACTAGTCAAGCTTCTGATTCATAACACCCTCACGGCCCCTCACAGCTCCCCACGGCCCCTTACAGGCCCAGTCCTGGGGCTCCTCCCAGAGGAGGGGTCGGGCCCTGCTTGTTCCCCTTTCATTTCAGTCCCTTCATTACAGCAACAAGCAAAGAAAGCTGAAATGGAGCGTTTCCCCAGCATTTCCCTCGGGGTTAACTGCGGGCTGAAGCTCTGTGCTGGCCCCGGCCCCAGTGCCACCATCCCTGCAGCCGCCAGGCCTTTGCTGTCCCCCCGTGTCCGTTCCCTGTCCCCGAGTCCCGTCCAGCTCTGGCAGCAGCAGCAGCCGCAGTGCAGGGGGCGCCGGCCCGGCCCAGCCGGGGCTCCCGGCCAGGAGCAGCAGCAGCGCCGGCCCCTTCCCACCTGCTCCTGCCTCGGCTCCCAAGGGCTTTTAACAGCTCAATTCTGGAGCACAGCAACTAGCACCCACACACAGCCCTGACTGCTCAGGGCCCGCCTGTGCTGCCCTGAGCCACCCCTCAGAGGAAGAAAGGATCGGGCTCCAGTGCTGTTTTCAAGGCTCTTTTCACTCACCCTGAGCTGACAGCAGGAGGCTGCTGGGGCCTTTGCCTTGGCAATTGGAGATCATGGTTGCTCTTGGCCCTCTTCTGCTTGCCACCTGAATTTTATCAGTACAACTGCACTTGCCTCTTTCAATCACTGCTGCCCACTGTGCTTTTGTGATGGTGAACTCAGTGTTTTTGTCACAGGCATCATGATTAGCAGAGACTGAAATGCTCACAAGTCCTTGAGCACCAAGTCGAGGGGAATGAAAGCATCACAGACCACTTTTGCAGCACTCAAACACAGCCCTGCTGCTGGTGCTGTTGAAATAGAATCAACCTACAGAGACCATCACAGAAATTGCCTCTGGAGTGGCAAATCAAATGAAAAAATCCACCAGGAGAACGAAAATACTGAAGTTGGCTGGCTTCATTGCTTCCTCGGAGCAGCAGAAAATGGAGATGCCCAGAGGTATTTTGCACTGCTGCTGATCCCAGTTGGAGCCCTGCCCTCTGCAGAGTCCCAGCGGGAACCTGAGCCCAGCCCAGGGAGCTCCCAGAGTGTCCTGGAGATTCTTTCGGCATTCGATCAGGCTTGCATTCCCCAGCAAGTCCCCAACAAAACCTCCTGTTTTCTTGGGTTAGAACAGGCACAATGAAAAACTCAGCAATGGCACAACTGTCCAGCCCACAAGGAAAAGAAAGGACAAGTTGTCAAGGAATCCAAACATTTGTCTTGCTTTGCTGCAGAAGTCGTGCTGCTCACGGTGTGGAAAGCCAAGAGAAGCTGCAGTTGGGGGCACATCTTGTGACAGAAGCTGCACCTTGTTCTCCAGGAAAGGTTCTTGAAAAGGGCAGACAGGAGTGTGGAGAAGATTCCTGGGGAAGTGAAACAGCTTTCCACAGGTGAAATGAAAATGGAAAGTGTTATGTTTGTCCAATTATCTCATCATAAAAAACCCCAATATTGTTAAAAGTAGTAGCAATTTTAATTGAATAATTAAAATAAAAAAAAATTAAAATTTGATACAATATAATTTGATTAAAATAAGAGATAATTTGGTTCCAATAATAGCGCATAAGCAAACGATAACCACGGGGTACGGAGGGCAGGGTTCTGGGACTCTTGCCACCTCACGTACAAGCTTGCCAAGTGAAAATCACCCCTTATATGTCATGTGTCAATACCATCTCTTCTCATTTTCGGTTCATCATATCTCTATCTCCGCCCTCATTACCACCCTTATCACGCATGCGCCACCACTCGGTTTGGTGTTCACACAAGTCTTTGGGGGTCGTTTTGGATGAAGACCTCTCCTCTTCCTCTTTGTCTTTTAATTCACCTTTGGGTTACACATGCGCATCAAGCCAGTACAATGTAAGCCAAGACTAACATATCACTGCATCTACATATCAAGGCAATAAATCCCTTATAATTAGCATTTTCTGGTACCCAACAAGGTTCTTGGTAATTTTTAGCAACTGTATCTTCAGCTTGTTTCCTGTGGTCCTTGAGAACATCTGCTGGGAAGGGGGCGGGGTGTAGTAAACCCCTCAGGTTTAGCCAGGGCCCCTTGGAGAATAGAAAGCTGACACAGCGGCAAAGAAGTTTCCTGTCTCCAGGGACATCCGCCTTGTACCTTATCCCTATAGCCATGTAAGGCAATATGTTGTTAACCCTACTATTGGTCACTTATGGTCACTCTAACACCTTTGCCATTGGTCAGGATTGGATCCGGGCCAAGGGTATAAAAGTAGCATACTGTACCCCTACTAACTCGGAAGAAGAAGAGCTGAGACCCTTCACGAACCCCTCCAATAAAGCCATACTTGTGGAACAGCCGGCATCTTCTTCTCTCTCTACCGTCTGCTGGAGCCTTAGGCCAAGGGAAAAGCTACCTAGCAAGCAATGCTGAAATCACAAGAGCTGCCTAATCACTAAGAGCTGAATATTCCCTGCTTGCTAGGGCTGTCCCGCGGCCTTGGTCTGAGAGCGAGCTGGCTTCTGGCACCCAGTCCCCTTGGAGACTGAGCTCTGGAGCTGTAATAGCTTGCCTAGGATAAGACCAAGCAAGGCTCATTTTGGGGGGGGTGGAGCCCCTCCTCTCCCTCTCCTCCCTGGCATCACAACTTTTAACTATTTTATTATTCTCAAATATTAATTACTGTATCATTATTGATTACTGTTTCAATCTTTATCAGCACAAATCGTACCTATTTATCACAGTAATATATCTTGCTAATTCTGCACTTGGAGGAATTACTCAGGTCTGCAGTCTTTATTACACACCCTGTTCTAAAAGACTTTTATGCTATTTTCCCTCTCTCTGTGTTTTCACACTTGTTCAACAAGGTTTTCTTTCTAAGAATATTAATCACAATATCCCAAAGGATTAAAAAATGCTTAGGTATTTTTCCCTAAGTATTTACTAAAGAAAACTAATAATAAAAAAACTGTATACATGCTAGATATAAAATACAAACAGAAATAAACTTGAGAGTTCTCCCAAAAACCTTAAGAAAAAAACCCCATGTATTCTATAAAACCCAGAGCATTCATCTACAGCATACAAAAATGGGCATGTTCTAGAGGAGAAAATTTGTGCAATGGTTCCGCACAGAATTCTATGCTTTCAAGCTTTTTGCCCTTCAGGGGCAGTGCCATTCTCTGAACTGTAATGCTCTGAGCATGTTCTGCTCACCATGGCAGCTTTCTGCTCTGCCCTGGTACAGATCATCCTCCCAGCAAAGGGGGAGTGCAGCCACCACAACTCGCAGCACCTTCCCACACAGCAAGAACCTGAAGGAGAGAGATGGCTTTCACCAGCTGCTGCGGGTTCTAATAGTGCCACCTCTCAGCTGCCGAAAGCCTGAATTTCTGTGTTGCAGTGTGTTAGTTTATTGAGTCAAATGTTCTGTTATATAGTGGTATGCTCAAGTGCTCCCCGAGTTATTACAGTTAGCTTCTCCCCTATGTTATGCCCTCCTACCCAAGTGTCCCTCGAGGAATCCCCTCCCTCCTCACCAGATTTTTCCCTGTCTGTCAAGACAACCCAGCCCCTTTGCCCCATCCATCAGCCCAAACCCTACCCTTTGCTCCAGAAAGTTCCCTGTCCCTCACCCTTAGATCCAATCCCTATGCCAACGCTCTCTCCTCCCCTTGTTCTGATTTGTTGTAGCCGTCAAAACCACACCCCAAGAGTCACTTATTGGTTACTGTATGGTGTCCACTCCCTGTTTTGAAAGATTTTAAAAATTCGGTCACAGGAATGTTGGGGGTTTTTTCAACATCTGTTCCGTTTGGGAATTCTTGCCTGCATGACCTTCCCCCCGCCTCTCCTGATGAATTTGCTGCACTTTACACCGCAGAAGAGCCTCCTCTGCTTCCTTCACTCGGTCCTCCAGGGTCTCTACTGCTCGGCATTTGGCCTAGAGGTTCTGGCTCAGGCAAAACCCCAACCTAGCCAATTCCTCCCTCTTGCCATTGTCCCTGGAGCATCACAGAGCTAGCCAGGGCTGCGGAGGGCAGTGACAGTGACCCATGGCCTGGCATGTCACAGCCCCCAGAGCCACACCTGCCAGGCCACAAGCCCTAGCCCTGGTGCCCACTGCCGGCCTCAGGGGCTCCTGGGCATCCTCACCCTGAGTGCAAAGGCAGCCTCAGGAGCCCCCAGGGCGCTCTGGATCCAGGCTGCAGACACCCTAAAGCCAGCACTGAAAGGGACATGGATGGGGACTGCAGCTGGATCTTCCAGTGCTCACTGCTCCTGACTACTCTCTAAGTGAACCCAAACCTCATTGGCAGCTCCTTGAGCACATTGACCCTGCTCGCCCCTCCTGGAACGTGGTGTTCCCACATCCTGCACCAGCGCTTTGCATGGAGTGACCAGTTCCCAGCTGCTCTGCTACCCTGGCCTTACTTTCTGTTTGCTGGCAATGAACTTAACAGATACACTCCTGAGAAACCTAGCACAACATTTGCTTCTCAGGAGCTCTTTGGCAAAAAGACTCCACTAATCCCTAGTTTTTGCACAGAGAAGGAGGTCCTGACAAAGCATGAGGCACAGGCAGGGCTCTGGCATACGAATTCCTGAGCCGCAGGATTCCACCCATTGTCATTCTAGCTACTTTGCTGATATTTTAGAGCCAGTTCTGGACAAGGGCTGCTGCTGACAGGATAGGAAAACGTGGAGAAAAAAAGGTGCAGGAGACAACAAAAAAAAAAACCAAGGGGGAAAACCCTTAGAAATACAGAGCACAACAGAAGTCCTTGGAGATGGGTCAATAGAAAATGCCAGCAGCAGTGAGCAGAGCCCGAGGTTGCTCACTGCCACCCCAGGGGCTCCTCAGTCCCCTGCTGGTTTGTGTCTGATGCAGCCCTGCCTGGAAAGGGCTCCAGGCTCTGGTGTTCCCAGCTTGCTCCAGGCTACATTCTTAGCAGCACTGAAAGAAGAGGTGAAACAAAGAGCCATTTTCTGTGCTGCCTGCAAACTCTTCTCCTTCAGTGCCACTGCCAGAGATCATCCCTCTGTCAGCTTGGCACTGTGCCTGCTGCATCCTCGTCCCTGTCCCTCGCATCAGCTCCTGCACATCATCAGCACTCGCTGTCCCACATAATGAACAGAGAGAGCTGTGTCAGAAGAGCAAGGAGTGCATTTTCTTGGCCTTTCTAACAGACACAAGAAGCATGAGTCCAAATAACTTTGTTGTTTGTTCCTGCCCTCCTTTTTGATAACTCTTTTCTGCTTTAATGCAAAAGCCTCTTTTCATACATGGATGGAATGATCTGGAATTGGCAGTTGCTTCAGGCTGTCAGGCACCATGGGAGTTTTCTCTTGTCTCTGATGAGGATTTGGTGAATTTTCCATTGGTCACTTGGTGGTGTCACCATGGGCTGAGCTCAGTGGCCGACTCTGCTGTCCCCAGGGGATGCATTGGGACGCCAAGCCCCTCATGGCTGGGATTCGGGGTTGGGCGGGCTCGGAGCGCCCAAAGCCTGGGCCCGTGAGGAGCTGCTGCTGGCGGTGGCTGTGCTCAGCCCGCTGTGCCGAGCAGCCGCGGCCATGGAGACACAGGCGGGAGCTGTGGCCGAGGCCGGCAGGCGGCCCGGGCCGGCTCGCAGCTGCGAGGACGCCGGCAGCCTGTGCCCTGAGGCCGAGGCCATGGCAGGCGGTTTGCGGGCAGGGCTTTTCCAAGCCAGCGGTAATGTGCTGCCTCCCGTGTGGGCCCGGCTGCGGCAGAGGCAGGCGGGAGCGCAGCGGGGCCGGCAGCGGCGGGCAGAGGCCGCAGAGAGCAGCAGCCCGGCCGGGCCCGCTGCGGAGCGGGATGGAGCTGCCGGGCAGCCCTCGGCCGTGTCTGTGCGCACAGGGCAGGAGCAGAGGCCGGAGCAGAGGCAGGAGCCGGCCATAGCGGCAGCTTGTCGTGCCCGGGGCCGCAGCCGCAGCTCTCCCCTGCCAGCCACAGCAGCAGCCGCTCACCTCCGAGGCTCCGGCGCTTCCCGAAGACGAGGGGCCCGGCCCCCAGCACGCCCTGGAGCCCCGCAGCGAGAGGAGCCGCCGGCGCCGCAAAGGGCAGCGCACAGGGCGCAGGGTGAGGAGGAGGACATGAGGCTCGCTCTGCGCCGCGCTGGGGCAGCTCTGCCCTGTCAGTCTTCGCCTTGAGCCCTTTGCTTCTTTTCCATGAGCCCTGATCCCCGTCCTTGGCCAAGGGCCCCCGCAGCCCTTTCCAGGGCTGCAGGAAAAGCTGCCTCAGTCGCAGAATCACAGAATCCCTGGCTTGGAAGACAGACACTTTCAAGATGATCGAGTCCAACCTATGGCCTAATACCTCAACTAAAGCACAGCACCGAGTGCCACATCCAGTCTTCCTTCAAAGGCTTGCAGGGATGGTGAGTCCACCAGCTCCCTGGAGGGGTCTGTCCCAGGAAGAACCAAGATAACACTGGGGCATTCTACCCCCTGGCGCTTGGAGCTCTGGAAGTTTGTCTTTCTGCTTAGGCAAAGGCCATGGAAAAGGACTGGGAAAAGTAGTCACTAATCGAGTAGCCTACAGAGCTCTAAATTGATGTGCAGGGAATACAGAAAAGACAGAAAAGAAAAAAGGCAAAACTCAAATGCCATCAGCAAAGTCTTGGGCATGAACACATAGCTGCAAAGGGTCTTCTCAGCCCTATTTCTTTGTATTTCTGGGAACCAGAGGAATCCTGCTTGAGCCTCTGGGGAGATGGGTTTGGGAGGTAAAAGTTCATGTCTTTTTTCTCCTTGGGGCAGCTCCTGTTGCTAGCATCAGCTGAACCTCTCTCCAGCCTGATGCCTGTTCTGATTGTTGCAGCAAAACAACTCAAGGCAGACAGAAGACACTGACGCTTGCAGAGACGTGACTTTTTCCAGTGCCAGCTGGGAATGGGAGTCAGAAGAAAAACTCGCGAAAGCACAGCTCCATTGGAAGATTGCCTTCCTTTTCATTGCGTAAAGAAGCTCTAGATCCACTTGTGAATTGTCAGTTGTTTGTTAAGGATGGGAAGTTCTCTTTCATGATTTTTTTCATGTGGTTTGGAAGTGGATGAGGCTCTCGTTCATTCACAAACTCCAGACCAAAGTGCCTTTGGAAGATGGCCCACGTGGCAGTTTTTGCCCAGCCATGGTACTTGTGGATATAAGAAAGCAAGGGCAAAAGGTATTTGCAGCCAAAACCCAGCAAAGCTTGGCTCAGCCAAAACATCCTGGGGAGTTAGAGGCCTCCAGCTGTTCCTAGAAATCAGCAGAGTTCCAGCCAAATGGTTGTGTAGCACTAAGTGCAATCTCTTTGCCTGGATCAGAGCCTTGCTCAGCTGAAGAAGCAGAAAGATCAGCAAGGAGCTCCCAACGGCCCATCACATCATTTTGATTTTGCTCATCTTGTGTAAGTTTTCAACCAAACATGTGTTTGCAGTTGAGCTAATGAGAGAAAAAAAAAAGTAAATAGAGGCTTTATGGTAGGGCCGTGATGTTCACAATGAACTGGTGTGCATTTCATTGGACCTCTCTAAATCCTATAAAAATATTGTAGCCCTGATTTAAAATAGGCAGATATGAACCAACTTGGAGAGACAGAGACTAAAATGGCTTATGGGGTTTTTTTAAGAGTGAGAAAAACTACCCAAAAGGTGTTGTTTTGTGACATTTTAAAATATACTACCTCAAAATTACCAACTGCAACAAATCAAGAGTTTAAAACGGAGTGTTTAGGTATATGAATAATTAAAACCACAAAAATGTGAAGATGTGAATGCATGTTTTCATAAAAATAATGAAATTATAGACAAAAAAACACATGCCCTGAACTACAATGCAAAGGCAGGTAGAACTGTACTTGAATGATCTCTTTTTAGATTGCTGGAGTTTTTTCCTTGTGAAGAGGAGCTAGGGTATTGCTGAAGAAAAGTGGCACCAGCAGGACGGGGCAGCGTGCCGTGCTCCGTGCAGAGGCTGTCAGGGGCTGCCCGAGGAGCGCCCTGCTGCAGCCAGAGCCCTCCTGGCCTGGGGCCCAGGCGCAAAGGGCCAGGGCAGCCACCTCCTCCTCGTCCTGGCCCTGCCACCGCTCCCTGCTGCTGCTGCTGCTGCTGCTGCTGAGGGAAAGAGAAGATCCTCCTAAGGCTCCATGAACAAATGCATTTGCACAGCCCTGGGGATGACAGTGAAGGAAACCGTGTGTCACATAATGCATGTGTGACCAGAGTCACCAAACACCACCTAAACATGGAATTGTTGCACCTCTCTAGGACAGGCAGAAATTTAAAGAATTAACTGGGGACTTGAGGGCAGAAGAGGCCGGAGGAGGAAAAAAACTCTGAGGGGAAAAAAACCACCATATCTGGAGGGGAAAACATCTCCACCTGCTCAGAATTGGTCGAGGGAGCATGTCTCTAATCCTCTCCTGAAAGGGATGCTTTAGGTGACCTTTGCACCTCCAGCTGCCTTGGACCCGAGCCAGGAAGGTTCAATTATGTAAATGTTACATAGATAGATAGATAAACAGAAAGATAGTTTGATAGATAGATAGATAGATAGATAGATAGACAGAAAGATCTCATTACTGAAATCTCTCTTTACTGTCTTCTCTGCTGCTACACACATCAGAACTTGGTAGCCAGTGCCCCACTCAACTACAATCCTGAGATTGCTCTCCTGTTGCTTCAAAAAAGCACACTCTTGGGAAATCTGGAGCATGTGGGTCCCTATGGAATGCAGCCACACCCAGAGCATTGCACTGGGAACTGCACTCTTTGTGCATCTGTGCTCGGGCAAGTTCCTCTCTTGGACTAGATCACACTGATGGTGCTGAAGTGGCTGGAATCAGAAATGCAGCCCAGCCCCTCCCAGCTCCTCTAATCTCTGAGCACCAGCTGGAATGCAAGGGCATTGATTTCCTGCTCAATTCCCAAACACAATACACACTGATTCCCTGGGCTGCCAAAAGACACGGGAGCCGTTAACCTGAAAGTGATGTGTTTCTGCCAGTGCTGGAAAAGGGCAGGAAAACTGAGAAAAAGCTCCCTTGCTCCCTGCAGAAGGAGAAATTACACAAGGCTTCCCCTTCTAGCAAACAAACAAACAAAATATGAAAGTGTTACCTACTCCAGTGTCTAAAGCACTTGGATGCAGTGAAGGGATGTTTGGCACTGAAACACCCCTTGTGCTGAGCATTGGATCTATGGATCTAAGGCAGGGATCTATGGAAGTCTGCCTGAAGGTCCCTCAGGAGCCCCCATTGTCCAGGCTAAAGCTCCCTCAGCACCTCCTCACTGGCCTTGTGCTGCACCCCCTTGCCCAGCTCCCCTGTCCTTCTGTGCACACGCTGCAGCCCCTCCATGACTCTCTGCTTCCCAGGGCCCACAGCTGCACACAGCACTCCAGCTGTGGCCGCAGCGCTGCCCAGCACAGGCCACGCTCACTGCCCTGCTCCTGCTGCCCCACTGCTGCTGGCACAGGGCACCGTGCCCTTGGCCTTCTTGGCCCCCTGGCCCCACGCTGCCTCATCTTCAGCTGCTCAAGGCCACCAGCCCTGCGTCCTTTTGGCCCACGCAGCTCCCCAGCCACAAAGGTGCCCATTTCACTTCAGATCCAGCAGGCACCATTGCAAGGTGTACATCCTGGGTTTAGAATTACAAGAAAGCAGTCAAGGACTTGCAGCTTTGCTCCCATTCTGGGCTCCAATACAGTTTTCAAAGCAGACTACACAATAGAAAGTATCAACAGACAAAGTCAGCGTCTGGTTTTTGCCTCAGAAGAAGTATTCAGAACTACTCACTTTGTTTCTTTTGCCACACTAGACAAGAATGGCCCCTCACAGCTTCATGGACAACACAGTCATCTCCTTGGTGCTTATCAAGGACCAAGAAACAGGCAGACTCAGAGCACCTATCTGCTCTGCTACTGGCTGCTCTGCCTGAAGAGGCAAAAGAGCAACCTGGCAACAAAGGCACCAAAATCCCTGACTTCAAGCAGCAACTCTACATCCCCAGTGTGTCTCTGAAATACTCCCAAGTAAGCAGACCCAAGAAGTTTGTGGGGACAAAGTGCTGCAAAGAACTTGTGTGGTCAGATCAACATTTTTTTGTGCCTGCAGCTACTTGGCCAGTTTGTGCAGGGGGACAGGTCTCTCCAAGCCACAGTGTCCCCTGTGTATCCAACAAGGCTGAGCACAGTGTCTTTGACATGCTCCCTGCTCTGGGAACAGGGAGCCTTCGTGCTTCAGGCTGGCCCCTATCAAAATGCCAGGAAGCTGGTGCCTAAACATGACAGACCAAAGCCCATTGTCCAGCTGTCACAGGCTGGGGGCAATCACTGGGTCCTGGGGGGACACCAGCACTCAGCATCCTCAGCCCTGCTAGCAACAGTAAAGTGCTGGCTGGTCAGAAACTTGCAGCTCTGCCCTGCACTAAAGACAGCAGCACACACAGCTGGCACTTACTGGCTCAGAATGTTCAGGCTGTGGTGTGAGCACTGATGGAAGCTGGTGCTCATCCACCTCATTTGCCTCCTCTTCGGCCTCCTCTCCATGAGCAGAGGGGGCCAGAGGAGAGACTGCTGTTGGTTCTGTGATCTCTGGACAGACAGCAGTGTGGGGGACAGAAAGTTACCTATAATTTATAACCTTATTTCTATTCAGCACTTTATTCTATTCAGCTCTATTTCTACAACCAGCTCTACTAAGGACAAATCAGAAACTTTGATAACAATGGGATTCTAAGTCACTGTGGCTAAATTTAAATGGGCTAATTCAACAGAATTGCTAATAGTTCTGAATTAAACATTACGCCCTGGCTACTATCGAGAAGCAACATTCTCTCTGTGTTGTGTTGTGTTGGTTTGTTCCAGTTCTCCCTTCTTTGTTATGATGGTTCTGTCCTCCCAGTTTTCCCCTCCCTAGTTTCTGTCTATTATTTCGTTACCATGGTTACCCCCCTGTTATGTAACTTCTCCGCCCCATATTCCCAAATATGTATAATTTTCTCTCCTCCCTGGGCCCAGTCAATCACTCCCCACCACTCCCAGCCTTCTAGAAGGTTCCCTTCAGTGGGAGTAGTGATTGGCTGAGGTCCCGGGGCCCCTCCTTTACATTGTATCCATTGGTTCTTTCCTCAGGTCTGTTATGTTAAACCCTTCCCCTGACCTCCCCGGATTGGTCCATTGTAAACTCCACCCCCAGTTACCACCTCCCTTTATAATCTCGTGTTCTGCTCATTTTCTTGGTCACTCTCTGCTGGTCCTTCCCAGTTTGTCACCCCCTGCTGGTCGTCCCCCGAGACATTAAACCAGTTCTACCCCAGAGAGTGTCCGGCTCTTTCTTCACTCCACCCTGCCTCGCAGTTTTTCTCCGAAGACCTCGTCCTGCAGGTACAGCCCGAGGCTTTCACCGCCGAGGGGTGCCTGAAGCTGCCAGTCCTGGGGCCCAGCCACCGGGACTGACACCCCCTGCTGTAGTGGGGCTGTTGGCCACCCTCTCAGCTAGCCAGGCACAGGACTTTAGGCCACGGCATCGCTGCAGCTTGGCGCCCAACGTGGGGCCAGAGCCGTCGCTCGGACCCCGCGGACGAGGTCACCGGACCTCTGGACGACAGTCTACCACCGGTTGCAGCATGCTCTGTTGTAGGAGCGGCGCTCCCGGTGGACCCGGAGCTGCACTCTCGACACCCAGGGAGAGCTCCGAGGGCGGAGACCTGCCTTTCCCGGATTTCTTTTCGCTGCTCGTCTGATTGGTAAGCCCCTGCCTTGGGGGTCTTCCCTCCCACCTTTTGAACCCCTCCCGGGAGCTGAGCCCTGCTTTGGGGACCGTTCCCGATCCCTTTTTTCCCTTCACCCCTTCCTTTGTTGTTTTCTCTTCCCTGTGGGTGTCATGCTCATGCCCTCCCTGGGACCGGCAGCATAGTGGTCATGCCCGACGGGGACCATCATTAGGAAAAGGCTCCCACTTTCCCTAAACCTTTTTACTGCTTGGCCTCTAGGGGGTTCATGCCTGCTTTGGGACCAATCCCCTAAGCCTTCAGTAGTGTGGAGCAGGCGAGCGGTTGATTCTTGTTTTAGTTTGCCTTTGATTTCGGTTCAGTGGGTTTTTTGTCATCGTAGGGGACCCTTTTCTTTGATTTACTTCTTGTTTTTCCTTACATTCCGCGATGGGTGTGCGGCAGAGTTCCCCTCAAAAAAGAGCCTTCCACCAGGTTAGAAGTTTGTTGATTGGGGGAGGGTTGGATCCCCCGGAAGTTGATCTAAAGAAATTAGTACGGTGGATCTTTTCTCAGTTCCCCAACACCACCCCAGAGCAACTTAAGGACCCGCACTATTGGAAAGCCGTATTGGCCAAATTAGATCAAGAGGTCAGCTCTGGGGAAGCGAAACTCTACCCGGCCGCCTATTGGGCGGGTAAAGTTTTGCACCAGCTGAATCCACAGGGGGAGCTGCGGAAAAATCCACCTTCTTCAGGTTCTCACCCCAGTTCTCCCAGTTCTGCTGTCCCTACCCCGTCTACCTCACCCCGTGTTCCTCGGTCGGAGCCCTTGAGGGGGGTCCTTAAGGCCAACACGCAGCAGAGGCTCCATCCTCCCTCTGCCCCCTCTCGAGCAGCCCGACCTGGCCCTCCTAAAGGAGGACTCCGAGGAGATCCTGGCCAGACTCCTCGGAGCAGGTTTTCCTACCCCTTTTCCCATTCCCCCCAGTTCCCAGTTGAGGACCCTAAACATGTTCGGTTTAATGTCCCCCCTGTTAATGCCCCACCGCCTCCATAAGATGGCTCCTATGGAGCCCAAGATGGAGGCGGCCACGTTGCTTTTCCCGCCAATTTTTCTTCTTCTTCCCACAATCCCTTTGCCTCTCAACCCAACCCCTTCCTACCCCTAGATCCACCCCTTTCTCCACCCTTTTCTCCCCCGCCTCCGCCCCCTGTTCCTTCCTGCGCTCCTCCCCTCAGTAATCCCTCCGCGTTCCCACCTCCTCACTCTGCCCCGCCTCCAGACTCCACCTCGGAGGCGGCGAAAGTCCAGCTGCCACCTCCTGTTCCGCCACGCCCATCAGCCTGCCCCTCCCAAATGTTGGGCCCCGCCTCTGCCTCCCCCCTTTCCGGTTCTCACGCCTTCCCTTCCGGTTCCCATGCTCCGTGTTCCGGTGGGGGGGGGGGGTGGGTAACCGGAAGCCAGGGCGAGCCCCGGTTTTTGAAGCCGCCCCGGTTAGCTACCGCCTGAGCGGGGAGGGGAGCTCCCAGGCTCAGTGGGTTCCTATAGCACAAGACCGGATTAAGGATCTGTGCAAGGCCCAGAGAGAGTATTCCCGGGAATCAGAGTATTTCCGGGGGCTCCTCTGCTCGGCCCTTGCTCTGGGAGATCTGGTCCCCGCTGACCTGAGGGCTCTCTTCTCTAGCCTTTTAGGTCCTATGGAGTTTAGGGCCTGGGCGGTAGAGTGGGGGAGAGAGGTCGCGGAAGTTCTCCCAATCCTTTGGGAGAACCAAGCGACCGCTCATGACGCAGAGGGCCAATTAATATCCGCGAATCATCTGGTGGGTACAGGGGCATGGGCTGGTGGGGTGATCCAGGCGCGAGTGCTCTTCCCAGACCATATCACAGAATCCTGTCGTGCGGCGGAGAGGGCTTTCTTTAAACTCCCCGCAGTCTTCTCGCAGGAGGATGAGGAAGAGCCTCAGCAAGGGTCTCAAGAACCTTACTTACATTTCTTGGAGAGACTTTATAGGTATGTGGAGACCCAGGCTTCGGAAGAAGGCGAGAGGGAAAACTTATTACGGAGGATGGCGTTTAAAAACGCAAACTCGGACTGCCGGAGAGCCATCCGATCCCTCCCCCGTAGCCCGCGGCCTTCCATCGAGATGATGATGGAGGTCGTGGCACGGAAGGTCCCACTGCCAGGAGCGCCTGATCTTAAGACCAAGAATAGACGGACCTCGGTGGCGTTCGCATCGACATCCAGCGCCGACGAGGAGGATTACAGTGCGGCGGCGGCTGGATCGTCTACCCCAGGAGCAGCCAGAAGGCATCCAGGCACCCACCCGTGTCACTTATGCGGGAAGACTGGGCACTGGATGCCTGACTGCCCTCTGAGGGAGGAATTTTTAACGTATCGGAGGAAGGAGTGTCCCGCTGGGAAACAGGAGGGGAAATCCTCAAAAAACTAGGAAGCGAGCGCAGCCCCTCCCTGCGCAAAGATAGAAATAAGGCGGGCAAGTTAATACCGAGCAGGGAGGAGGGAACAGAGAAAGGCCCGCCACATGCCTCTACTAGAAGTGACATTTTCTTACCGGATTTGACATATTGTACCTGTTGGTTACAGCCTCAGCCTGCCGTAACAACTATCTCTTCGTTCTCCCCATTCAGGCTGCAGCTGACCCGTGATATTCATCTAACGGACACTGATTTCCACCTGGTGACTGCCGACGTTCAACATCCCGGCAGCTGGAGGAGACTTGGACGCAGCAGGTGGATCATTGTTGGGGACACAAAATACACACCTATAGATTTACACATCGTCCCGGGGCTGGTGGCGACCGACCGGGACCGATTTGCTTTAGGGCTGTACTGCGTCCAGCCCCCGCTTTCTCTCCACAAGGGCCAGGTCATTGCCAAAGCCATCCCGGTGCCGGAGGAGGTGCAGGAACCCAAGTCATCTCAAGGGTCCTCGCCTCCAACGGTTGCCTGGGCGCAGGTTGTGGGGAGAGAGAAGCCCAGGTTGACATGTCAACTGTCCCTGGGTGCAGATCGCAAGATCGTGCGGGGGTTACTGCACACGGGAGCAGATGTGACGATCATTCCCTCTCGGGACTGGCCGTCACATTGGGATTTGCAAAACGCAGCCGGACACATACAAGGTGTAGGGGGTCTTAAATTGGCAAAACAATCCAAGAGCATTGTGCAAATTACGGGGCCGGATGGGCAATTGGCTTCTGTGCGCCCATTCGTTTTAGATTACACCGAGCCCCTGTGGGGAAGGGATCTGTTAGCCCAATGGGGAGCCAGAATTGACCTCCCAAAGGCTCCCCAGGTTTTTCGGGCGGTGGCCACTGAGGAGCGCCCTACCTGGAAGCTGGATTGGCGATCGGATGAGCCAGTACAGGTGGTACAGTGGCCACTTAACAAACAGAAATTGAAGGCGCTCAACGAGCTCGTGCAGGAGCAGTTACTCAAGGGCAACCTGGTGGAGACCATGTCACCTTGGAACTCCCCAGTATTTGTAATCAAGAAGCCCAACAAGGACAAGTGGCGGCTCCTGACCGACCTCCGCCAAATTAATGAACTAATAATTGATATGGGTCCCCTCCAACCAGGGATGCCGTCCCCCACAATGCTCCCTCAAAATTGGAATTTGGCAATTATCGACATCAAGGATTGCTTTTTCCAAATTCCCCTACACCCTGATGATGCCCCGCGTTTTGCTTTCACGGTTCCTTCCATCAACCGTGAGTCCCCGGCCAAGCGCTACCACTGGCGTGTTCTTCCACAAGGAATGAAGAACAGTCCTGTCATCTGCCAGTGGTATGTTGCTTCGCTGCTGTCTCCCGTTCGTACAGCCCTCGGGGATGTTGTCCTGTTACACCACTATATGGATGACATCCTCGTCTGCGCCCCAACAGATGATCTAGCTTGCCCATGCGCTTGACCTGACAACCAGTGCATTGGTTGCTGCAGGGTTCGAGCTCCAAGCAGACAAAATTCAAAGGATGCCGCCTTGGAAATACCTGGGCCTTGAAATTACGAAGCGGACCATTGTTCCGCAAAAATTGGCCATAAGGACTTCAGTCCAGACCCTTGCGGATGTCCATCAACTGTGTGGGTCTTTAAATTGGGTGAGGCCCTGGCTAGGTATACCAACAGAAGACCTAGCCCCTCTTTTCAATTTATTGAAAGGGGGAGAGGAGCTGTGTTCTCCTAGGGAACTCACCCCAGAGGCTCAGGTAGCCCTAGAGAAGGTGCAAAAAACCATTTCGGCCAGGCAGGCCCACCGTTACCACCCGGGACTGCCATTCAAATTTATAATTTTGGGGAAACTGCCACATCTTCACGGCTTGATCCACCAATGGGACAAGAGTTTAAAGGACCAGGGTCTGGGCGACCCCCTCTTAATCATAGAGTGGGTGTTCCTCAGCCACCACAGGTCCAAAAGAATGACGAGGCCACAAGAGCTGATAGCCGAACTGATCCGGAAAGCGAGATCTCGGATCAGGGAGCTGGCGGGTTGTGATTTTGCATGCATCCATCTTCCAATTTGATTGGTTTTGGGCCAACTTAAATTAAAGACTTTCAATGAACTGCTTGAGACTAACGAAATGCTGCAATTTGCGTTAGACAGCTACACTGGCCGCGTTGCAGTCGATCGGCCGGCCCATAAACTTTTTAATTCGGAATTTAAATTATCAATCAAAGGGATTCAGAGCGGGAAGCCTCTAGATGCTCTGACAGTTTTTACTGATGCGTCCGGAGCATCCCACAAGTCAGTAATGACTTGGAAGGATCCTCAGACTCAGCGGTGGGAGGCTGATGTTGCTATCGTGGAGGCTTCTCCACAAATAGCTGAGTTGGACGCAGTCGTCCGAGCATTTGAGAAGTTTCCTGGTCCCTTCAATCTGGTAACAGATTCTGCATACGTAGCTGGTGTGGTGTCTAGAGCAGAATCGGCAGTTCTACAGGAAGTCTCTAATCAAAAATTGTTTAACTTGCTCTCAAAGTTAGTGGAATTGGTCTCCCGCCGAGAGCATCCCTTCTTTGTGATGCATGTGAGATCACACATCGACCTGCCAGGGTTCATCGCTGAGGGCAACCGTCGGGCCGACTCTTTGGCCGCGGCTGCTGTCACGATGGGCCCGCTCCCAGATGTGTTCGGCCAGGCTAAGATCAGCCATCAGCAGTTCCACCAGAATGCGCCTGGTCTGGTCAGGCAATTTCATCTTACGCAGGACCAGGCCAAGGCGATCGTGGCCACATGTCCCCAATGCCAAGCCCATCAGATGCCCACCATCGCATCTGGGGTGAATCCCCGGGGCTTGGCGAGCTGTGAAGTGTGGCAGACGGACGTGACGCACATCCCATCTTTTGGGAAGTTGTGTTACGTCCACGTCTCCATTGACACCTTCTCGGGAGCTATCTTTGCCTCTGCCCACACAGGTGAGAGGGCAGCGGATGTCCAGAAGCACCTGCTTCTGGCGTTCGCTGTCCTGGGCATCCCTAGGGCCTTAAAAACTGATAACGGCCCAGCATACACCTCCAAGGAACTGCGGAGCTTCCTGCAGCAATGGGGAATAGAACACAAGACCGGCATCCCCTATTCCCCGACAGGCCAAGCCATGGTGGAGAGGGCCCACCAGAGCCCAAAGAAGACCTTAGAAAAACAGCGTGCGGCAGTGAAGGTGGAACCCCCCCACGTCCGGTTGTCGAGAGCATTGTACACTCTTAATTTTCTCAATTGCTCTTTCGACAACCTGAATCCTCCAGTTGTCCGGCATTTTGGCAGTCACCAACAGCTGCAGCCGAAAGCCAGGCCCCCGGTTCTCATAAGGGATCCGGAGACCTGGCAGATGGAAGGGCCATTTGACCTGGTCACTTGGGGGAGGGGATACGCTTGCGTGTCCACTCCCTCAGGACCAAAATGGATACCCTCTAAATGGGTCAAGCCCTTCCATCCCAAGCAGGCGAAGACATCAGAGGCTGTACCACAGGTACAAGAGGCATGTTGGCGGCGGAGGAGGAAACCTTTCACCTCTTCTCATTTTTATCTCCTCGACAGGTTCCCTCCGGCGGAGTCCCCTTCATCTCCCCCTCTGTTTCGTGCCCCTTTTTGTGTTGTTTTTGACTCCCGACCTTCCTCCCCAACGTCAGATCCTTCCTCTGAGCTTGAGTTATTGTTTGGGACAGAACCATCCATTTGAAATTTGTGTAGTTAATAAGGTTTATTTTGCTTTTCCAGTTCATCTCCTGAATTCCGGCCTTTGCTTCATCAGAATGGCCCAACTCAGCCCTCGACTGTGGCAGCGCCCAAGCACTCTTTTGTTTCTTATGGTCGTCGGCTCCCTTCTGCCACTCTGGGTAGCCTGGATTATCCCTCAGCCAAAGGTGAATGTCTGGCCTACCTTGGCTCAAGCGTTGGGGCAAGATCATATCTGCCTCGACGCAGGATCAGCAGAGGACCCGATGTCGTCATGCCTTGTGGGGATCCCCTTCTCTCCAGGCGAGTTCCCCTCCGCGTTTCAATCAGCCCTTTCCCCTATTCTGGCCCAGAGCCTCACTATCCTACCTAGTTTTGATTCCAGCAACGCCTGGAGAGACGGAGTGGTGAGGCTGGATCCTCTACCCTCCGAGCCCACAGAACTCCATCTACTTGGTTCGACCAATTCCTCAATTTGTTTTCAGTTTGAGTATTCCCTTTCCCCCATAGAGAAGGGAAATGAAGTGGTGCAGCAGAATAAAATCGAGTATCAGGCTTACCAGTGGTGCAAGGCTGTTTTGAAGATCAGTGGCCCCACCACCACTGGCCGCACCCCATATGCCCTTCCTAAGGGAGTCTTTTTAATTTGTGGCGACCGAGCGTGGGCAGGCATCCCCTCTGGTCTGGTCGGAGGGCCGTGCACATTTGGCAAGCTGATGCTGCTTACCCCTAACATGACCCAAATTGTGAATTGGAAAAAAACAAACATCACAGCAGAATTGGCTAGGTCTAAAAGGGATCTTAAGGATCTCCCCGAAGACTGTGATGACGAAATTACTCATTGGTCTCATTCCAAAACCGTCGCTTTTACCATCTTATTGCCGTGGGTATCAGTGGTGAAATCTCTAGGCAAATTGGGCCGCCTAGAGTGTTGGGTGGTTAAGCAAGCCAATTTGACCTCAGCTGCAATATACGACCTCCTTACAGACGAGGAATTAACAAGGAAGGCGACACTCCAAAACAGGGCGGCAATAGACTTTCTATTGCTGCTCCATCACCACAAATGTGAGGAGTTTGAGGGCCTCTGCTGCATGAATTTGTCATCACGAGCTGAGGACGTCAGACACACCATCCAGCGTATGAAAGATCAAGTTCACCGGGTGGAACAAAAAACATCAGATTGGCTGAGGGACATTTTTAAGGGTTGGGGCTTGGGCAGTTGGGCCAGTTCTGTGTTAGAATCAGTTTTAAAGGTTGTTTTAGTTTTGTTTTTACTTTTGATTTGCTTTTCGTTAATCCGTGGGCTGGTCCAAAGACTCGTTCTTAAGATCACAGCTCCTACTGTCAACCAAGTAGAAGTGGGAGAAGCTGGTGAAGTGGGAGACTACCCCCCAGAGGCAGACAGAGCCGCAGAGGAAGAGGAGCCTCCCCCATACCATCAGGAGCTGTATGGCGACGAAGAGATCTCTTGGATTGACCAGCCCCGGAATCCAGCCTTTTGAACTTTTAACATGGACATTTACGTACTTTTCAATTTTATTTAACAAAAAACGGGGAGATGTTGTGTTGTGTTGGTTTGTTCCAGTTCTCCCTTCTTTGTTATGATGGTTCTGTCCTCCCAGTTTTCCCCTCCCTAGTTTCTGTCTATTATTTCGTTACCATGGTTACCCCCCTGTTATGTAACTTCTCCGCCCCATATTCCCAAATATGTATAATTTTCTCTCCTCCCTGGGCCCAGTCAATCACTCCCCACCACTCCCAGCCTTCTAGAAGGTTCCCTTCAGTGGGAGTAGTGATTGGCTGAGGTCCCGGGGCCCCTCCTTTACATTGTATCCATTGGTTCTTTCCTCAGGTCTGTTATGTTAAACCCTTCCCCTGACCTCCCCGGATTGGTCCATTGTAAACTCCACCCCCAGTTACCACCTCCCTTTATAATCTCGTGTTCAGCTCATTTTCTTGGTCACTCTCTGCTGGTCCTTCCCAGTTTGTCACCCCCTGCTGGTCGTCCCCCGAGACATTAAACCAGTTCTACCCCAGAGAGTGTCCGGCTCTTTCTTCACTCCGCCCTGCCTCGCAGCTTTTCTCCGAAGACCTCGTCCTGCAGGCACAGCCCGAGGCTTTCACTGCCGAGGGGTGCCTGAAGCTGCCAGTCCTGGGGCCCAGCCACCGGGACTGACACCCCCTGCTGTAGTGGGGCTGTTGGCCACCCTCTCAGCTAGCCAGGCACAGGACTTTAGGCCACGGCATCGTTGCATCTCTGCAACATGAGCTTTTCATTCCTTGAAAGTTCTGAAATGGAAAATTAGGAAATAGCCAGAGATGCCTTTGTTATTGCTGATGCAGACATGGAAATGGATTTTCTTTCAGCCTTCCTAGCTGGCCCTCTACACTCTACTGCCACAGGCCAAGCTCACAGCTTGCTCTACAATTCTTAAGCACCAGGAACATGAAATGTTCCTTTCTCACTCACCTCAGGATCAGCACCTTTGAATACACGCTTCAGGTGACTTGTAGTGGGCAACGGAAGATGAACAAGTGCTGTGAGAAAACTGCCTGGGCTGCTGAATCTCACAGAAGAGAAGAAGTCAACCCAAACAGAGAGTATTTTTCTTGATCAACATCCCTCCACATGACATAGTACTTTCACACAGCCAGCAAGAGATCAGGACAATAATCTTGGTTGTGCCTACACTTCAGCCTATTTAGCCAGTAAATGAATACAAATATGATCAAGCAAATGCAAATTGTTCTTTAACACTCAATGCTTCTATTCTGTTCTGTCCAACAGATAAAGCAGCTTTTGTTCTCTTGTCTTTCAGGTACTTTTTAAAAAAAAAAAAAAGAAGTTGCATGCACTAATTCACATTAAGTTGCTGAAAACAGTCACCCAGAAAAGCTTGCCCCAAACCCCCCTGAGCTGTGGCAGTTCTATTGTGAAACAGCACAGCAGCAGCTCTAGGCTCAGGAGCAGACACTCACTGCTTTGGTGTTTGCACTTCACTGCAAAGGGAATCACTCTTTTAGCACTCAGCCAAGGGTCAAAACGGACAGTCAAACCCTTTCATTACAAAATTTGGAATAAAAGAAGCTTTCCCTGAGTTCTGGAGAGAACTACAAAGTCTTTAGAAGGCCTTCTGAGAAGGCCTCCCAGTCTGCATTTTGTAAGTTGTCCTGCTTGTCGCAGCAAACTGAGGAAATGACAGACTCTGCTGCCACAGACTCTCCCGTGGAGGGAACGGAAGCCCTGCAGGTTCCCCTGCAAATGCTGCCCCTGTGGCTACAGACACCCCCTTTTTAGCTGAATGCCTTGACAGGAGCTTTACCAAACCGGTGGCATCCTAATGCTCTTTCTGTTTCAAAATCAGAAACTCAGCCACCAAGAAAGAACAGGAAGACATACAAAAGCCAGGTTAGGTTACACCCTAATCTAAACAGAGTTGAAATCTCTACTTACTTGCCAGGCTGGTAATGAAATAGGCAGAATAAACAGTGCCATACACAGTGCAAACTGCAGCAGCGAGTTGCTCAATCATTGTAGCACTGTTGTTCAAGTCTACTCCAACACTACAAAAACCAAGACTCCTGTCAGAGTGCAGCTACACGCTGACAAAGGCCACAATCAGGAAGATGCGCCTGATCTGAGCAACCCCTAGGGCTGCTCTGGCACTGAGACCTTCCGTGCACCAAGGCAACCTTCTGATGTCACCATGAAAATGCGGCAACCATGCCCTGATATCACAAAGTAAAGTATGACAAAGCAAAGCATCACAAAGCATGTTAGTCTGTGAATTTATGCAAAGCAATCATCAACCTTCCCTACAGCAAACACAAATGAGCCTGGGAAGTTCTTCTCTGTCACAAAGCAGCACAAACTCCCCTCATGGGCCAAACCCTGTTCTTCAGGGATCCAAGAGGAATACCAAGGGTGCCCCAAGCACCTACAGCCTGTACCCAAGCTGAGCACTCAGATGGGACACAAGCAAAGGAAACCAGACCAAGAAAATGGCCCACAGCATTACAGATGTGAGAAATGACTCTCACTTTCAAAATTTTAATGGTTTACTAAACCTTAACAAAGGACTGAATAAGGAAAAATTGCAGCATTGGGAGTCTCTGTGACTAGCAGCCATATGCTCATCTACAAAAAGGATGCTCTGCCTTTTATACCCATAGCCCCTCCAAAAGTTTTGTCAGACAACTCTTTCTCTGCTGTCCATTGGCAGAGATTACTTTCTTGCATCCTGACTGGAGGTCAGGTGTTGTTACACCCTGCCTGCTGGTCACAAGCCAGCCCTCCCCAAATGCCCTGACTACCAAGGCTATTACAAGGGGGATGGGAAAGAGGACTATGGAAGGATATATTACAATACCATCACTGCACATTTGAACATCCACATAACATCTGCTTCTTTAATTGTCAGAACCAACCATTGCATTACTTGTCTAGAACACACAGAACCAGGAGAGAAGCCACTGTTGGCATCACAGCTGAAATGCTTCCTAACAAATCTCCCCACATATTTGCACCTTTATTGGACATGCCCAGGGCTCCGGTGCGTGTACATCTCTGCCTTTCTTCCCCTTTGGCAGCAGTCGAACTGGCAGCATCTGCCCACCAGCAGCAGCTGCTCCAAGCTGGGAACGCCACTGGTGCTGCTGATTTCCAGAGGCTTCTGTGTGCCAGGGGAAGCCAAGGCAGGAGCGGGGAGCTGGGCAGGGCATGGTGCCCACTGTGCTGCGGGCTCCTTCTCCTGCCATAGCTGGGCACACCTGGCAACAAGGCATGACAACTTGTGGGCAAGCCAAGGGGTTTCTGGGGCTGCACTGCTCTGCACACCCCCAGGTCATCTGCAGCACAGAATTTTAACCCTCAAACAGGTAAACCAAAGGGAAACAGCTTGAAAAGATTTCATTTTGACCATTCTTACCTGCTCAACACAAGTCTTCAAAACGAATGTTACCAAGGAGGGCCTGATCCCTGCTGCCAGCTCAGGGTTAGAAGAGAGGCAATACTTGATCTCAGCACTGGGTGTGTGGGTAATCACTTCCCTAATACGTGCACACCCAGCAATCTCAGTTACTAGTTTGTATCCTTGGATCTAAGACATATTCAGTACTTTGCTGAAACTCACAGGCTAAATATTCCCCCAAATTATTTGATTTACTCATTGATACCTTTTGACTTATTGATACTTAAAGCACTTCTCAGCATTTACTGACATGAGTATAGGAGTGTCCTGTAGGTCCCTGCTGGCCTTTGTCACAGGTTCAAGAGGAGACCCATGCACAAAATAACCCAGGACAAAACGGGGATTGCAAAGCAAATTCATTCTATTAGTTGCAATAGCAAATAATAGACAGCAACCCCTGGATTCCTAAAAATCTGCTGAGTAGGAGAAGGAGATGGAGCGTGGTGCTCGGCAGCAGGGGCAGGTAGGCAGTGCACTTTCAGGACATCCCCTGGATCAAAACGCTGTGCATCTCATCCTTCTCACCCTTCCAGCTTAGAACCAGGCCTGGTATCTCCTGTTCAGGAGTGGAATTTCCCAGTTATAGCATCAGCTCACACATGGCTGGTGTGTGAGATGAGGCCATGAATCCAGGACTTAAAAGAACTGGAAGAGTTAAAATTTTAGCAAGATTTAGTTAGGGGGAAAGAGTATAGCAAGAAGAGTTGAAATAATAAGGGATAGTTAATTTTTTGCAGGTAAGGTAGTTAAGGCTAGGGTAATATATCACTTGCCTGTCTTTACTATGTTTAAAAAAGCAGGATGGGATGCAGATTTCTTTGTGACAAAGAAGAGGACCATAGCCCGCGCCTGGGCCCTGAAACTTCAGCTATAGCCAAGGGGTGCGAAAGCCTGCCAACATGTCATAAGGAAAGAGGTCAAATTGAGGAAGACGTCTTGGCCTTCATCAGAAGGAGACCATTCCCCACTTTGAAACCCACCAACCCATTTGAAGTGAAAGACTGCAGTAATGTGAAGGAACTTTGGACTCAACTGTAATACATTTTAATTCAAAGGAGGGTAGGCAGTGTTATCTAAGGAATATGTGTTAGGTTTTTTGGGAATTATATGAATGTGTAAGATATTTTAGATGAGTAGAGATGAGAGAGAGAGCCAGTGATTTTTCACACATGTCTTTAGGAGACAAATCCTCCTGTGCCTGGCGCTGTAATAAACATACCCCCTTCTACCTTTAACTGTGGTGAGTTCTATTCCACACCTCATTTGGTGACCACGGCAGGAACGCTTCTCTGCTCCAGTGAGAACAGCCGGGCTCTGGATGTCTCTGGGTGCTGCCAGGATGTTCCTTTCCTGGAGGCACCTCCGCTCTCGGCTGTTCCTCGTGGGGGACAGACAAGACTGCTGGGACTGAGGAGCAAGGGAATGTTTAACTCTGTATAAAGTAACCCGTAAGGCGTACACAGGGAAAGGGCTGTTCACAAGTCACACAGAGATGTCCTGCGCACAACGCACGCCTGTACAGTTTGGGTTTGGGTCTGGCTGCTGGCAGAAAGCATTTGCTGTGTCAATAAGGACCTGCTAGCAATTCTGGGGGTGAATTGAGCAAATCCTGTTTTATTGCTGCATTTTTTCCTGTGTGTCGTAATTGTGGTTGTGTTTTCAGTATGTGAATGTTTGAGGAAGATGATGTGAGTGGATGCTGTTGTGATTTATGGTGTGTGTTGTGTTGAGAAAAGTGAGCACTCTGTCCCCTCGTAAAGAGATACTCCTTTTCCCGTGAGCCTGTGTGTGTGGACTTTCTAATTGCAGGGCTTGCTACTCCCTGTGACACCTGGTGCTTGGGTATACAAGGCGGTTGAGTGGTTTTTCTCCCACACTGTGGTCATTTGGGACTGCACGGTTGTGTTTGGGGAGATTTTAGGATTTTGTTTGCAACAAGTGCAGCAATTTATGCAGAAAACTACAGTGTGTTGATTTATTATGTTGAACTATGGTAGTTCCTTTCTACCATCCCCTTCCCCGAGGGTTTAAAGTCTCCTGCCACGAGGTGGATGCTCTCTTTCCTCCCCTGGACATCCTCTTTCCTCTCCTGGACACTCATTTTCTCTCTTGAGTTGTTCTCCATTAAAGCTGTGGGACTTTGGTCCTGGGAAGAGAGAGCGCCTGTCGTCTTTTGCTTTTGTCCTTGTCAGTGTCACTGGGCCCAGAGCTCACCAAACTGATCCGCCACGAGGTGAAAACTGACAAATGGTCCCAGATACACAGCTCAAAAATTGGCGACATTTCTGATGGACTGGGGTGTTCGCCACACTTTTGGAATTCCCTATTCCCACACAGGTCAGGCAATTGTTGAAAGGATGCACCACACTCGAAAACCCATTCTAGGTCAACAAAAGGGGAAGTGGCCCAAGCAACACCTCTGATAAGTTTGAGCAAAGCTTTAGATGTCTTTATGTTTTGAATAGCTCATTTGCAGGACCTAATCCTCCAATTTTTAGGCACTTTTCAAACAGCACACAGGAAAAATTGAAAGAAAATCCTCCAGTTTTGATCAGAAACATTGAGTAAGGATAAATTGAAGGACCATTTGCACTAATCGCTTGGGGCAAAGGGTAGGCTTGTATTTGCAAAGGTGCCGGACCTAAGTGGGTCCCCGCGAAGGACGTGAAACTGTCTCATACACAGGAGCACACCGACAATTCCACCAGCAGGGAAATGAGCACGCAGACGTGAGCCGCATGGAGAAGCGACGGTTCATGCCAGAAGTTCCCTGTTCAACCTGTGAAAGCTACAAATCTTGAGTTTGATATTGATTTTTGGACTGTGAAAATGGTTTGTATCATAGATCTCTTTCAGCAAAAGCGTGGTGTCCATTGTGTTCAAAAGAATTCCAAGATACCCAAATTTGTAAAAATTGAAGGTTAGAGGGACAGTTTAGTGCCCTATAGTTGGCCAGTCCCTGACCAAGTGCTAAAAGATTTGCTTGAGAACTGAAATAGATGGGGAAGCTTCTGCCAAAAAACAGCTGAACAGGAACATGGAGTTTGATCAAATGATATACTGGCACTTGTTGGTTTTTCTTGCTTGCTTTTGCTGTGCATACATGCCTGTAGATCAACCAAAAATGAATGTTTGCCTTCCTTTAGCCAAGTCAGCAGGCTCAGACACCATGTGTTTGACCAATTTGAGCCCAGACAAACCCTTTGCAACCTGTTTGGTCGGTGTGCCTGTGCCAGCCAAGGAGTAGCCAATACCCAATCGGGACAAATATTGGTGTGAGGCTGCCAACTAACCAATCCCATAACCAGCTGGCATCATTGGGCCCCTGATCTTCTTAAAGCACCTTCTGAACCTGAAGAATTCAAATTCCTGGTTCATTGGTGATGGAATTTGTGCTGAGTTTCAGTACCAGGGAGATCCACAGTTAAATGTTACTCCCCATCATCCTGAGGACAGATACTCAAGTTTCTGGTGCAATTGTACTACCCCAGTGCCCCCTGAGGGTAAAACTGCTGATGAGTATATGACCTAGATGAGTCCCCATGACAATGAGCAACAGAATATTGGCTCATTTGTGGAGATAGAGCCTGGCAGGACATTCCCTCAAAAATTAAAGGTGGCCCATGTAGCATCAGACAACTCACTGTGAGAGCACCTAGTGTTAAAAAAGCCATCAAGAGAAAACACAGAGAAAAAAGATGTGCCCATCATTATAAAGAAGACTGTAATAGCAATTTCAGACCCTAGGGCCCTGCAAAATGAGGTACATCGAATTTATTTCTACATCAACTTGCCTTGGGCAAGGCATTGAAACCATTATACTGATTGGGGTGTTGGCTGAAGAAAGAAGACAGTGCGACTTCCATTGCAATTAGTGACATGATGACTGATGTTAGTGCTGTCAGACATGCAGCCTTACAGAACAGAGCAGCAATTGATTTCCTTAGCAGCCATTCCATGTGTTCAGTGTCACCCCCATGTTCCACACTGTCACTGTCAGCTTTGACAGCTTTTGGACTGTGTTTGAGAAGTCAAATTTTTCTGACTGTTGAAGGGCTTTGCGGCCCAGAGTTCTTGTCAGGAACAAGGGATTAAGTGTGTGAGCCATGGAGTTGTTGGACCAGGTGTTTTGTGTAAGTGGCGAGAAGGGTTTCTTCCTTTCTGTTTCTCTTTCAAGGGGAATATTAATGTTGCCCCTGAGTCCTCAGGAGGGGAGCCTGTGGACTGAGCTGCAGCAGAGGGAGCTTTGCCTTGCACCGAGAGCTGTGGGAACAATTCCCAGGAGCCTGAGGAGCCTGGTAAGGACAGAGCCCCCACTGGTTTAGAGAGGGGTGGGATGGCTGCTCTGAGCCTGCCTCTGGCAGTGAGGGAGATGAGAAGGGTTGAGTTCCTCTCTGCAGGCTTGGTGCTTCCTGGTGCCTTGAGTTCAAATCCTGCACTGGCACAACCTGCCTGAGCCCTGCCCCCCACGCTTCTCCAGAGGCTCTGACACTGAGTCCTCTGTGGGAATCCACAAAATTAGAGGGTTTCGGGAAAGCTGAAATAGACAGGTCTCAGATACAGTAGAACTGTGATTAGAGCCAAGCAGCAGCCATGAGATAGGTCAGCAGAAAAATTATTTAAACTGCAGAAAAGCAAAGACAAATAGAACAATGGTCTGTGCATTAACGCTGGTCTAGAATAACTCTCTAAGCTACAGAAAAGTTTATCTAGCAAGATATTGGGAAGGTTGAAGCTTAATAATGGAGCTCAGTGCATTGTGTTTTAAGGCTTACAAGTAGGTATTGTATTTGAAATAAGCAAGCATTGTTTTAACCAAAGGTACCTGTGCTTATAGTGATTGGATAGAACTACTGTCAATGTGCTTTTGCTTTGTGTGATTGGTCAAAAAACTTTTCAAGTAAGTTGTAACATTAAGTTCTTTGTCTGCTGCCTGGGATGTGAGCTGCTGGCATCTTCCCGTTGTCATACCCGTGTAATGAGACTGATGCTGGAAAACAAACAGCTCGAGGCGCGTTCCTAAGCAGCCCCAGCCCATTCGTGATTTCTACATAGCCCCTGCCAGCGTCAAATGGCACGGCTTGATTTGCAGGGCAGACAGTCTTAAACAGCTGCAATATCCTATCAGAGTCCTAGTATGACTTCATTCAAAGAAAGAGGAGAGTGCACCTAACACTGACCACTTGTTAGGCAATGTCTTTTACCTTGCCCTTGTACCCCTACAGAGAGGCTGTCTGCAAAATGCCCAGAACACACTCCAAATCTGCAGCAAGGACAGGAAAAGCAGGCAGAGAATCTTTCTGTTTTCAAGGTCTCCCTTCCTAGGCGACTTGACCCCTTCTACCTGATTCTCACTTAAGATTTACCCATGATAGAGCACAGCAGGAAAACATTTTAAAGGGTCATTAATCAGGACCTGCTTGGAAAGCAAGGGTAGAAACTCTTTCCCTCCCTGATGGGCTGTGGGCTGGCAACTGCTGGTCTGAAGATGTGCAGCTGCTCCTCTCTGGAGAGGCCATGGAAGGGCTGTGATGGTCTACGGGAACCAGAGGAACGATGAGCTCAGGTTGGCATTTAAGCTTCATGGGAACAAGCAGAATGAAGAGCTCACAGTGGAGATGAAATTTGCCTGTGCCTGGCTCCTCCGATGAAACCCCAAGAAGTCCAGATGAAGCAAACACCTTCTCCCAAGAAGCCAGGAAAACCTCAGAATCCTGAGCACCTGCACTTAGCCTGGAAGGGCCTGGAGGCAGCTCTGAATCCTCAGGTGAGGCAGCACTGAGGTCCTAGTATGAGAGCGCTGTGTAGCAGTGAGGGAAGGAAAAGGGAAGCAAAGGGAAGGCTGGGTCACTATTGGTCTTTGGGTGTGTTTCCCTTGGCAGCAGCTGTACTGTCAGGGGAAACAAAAGCTCCCTGAATTGTTAAAACTGAAAATCGGGAACAAAGACTCTCTAACTAGTCAAGGTTACAAAGTGGTATGTTCATTACACTGGTGGGCGACACAGGGGAAAGTCATTCCCGAAATGCGTGACCGCTGGCCAGGCTCGGCTCGGCTCGGCTCGGCACAGCACAGCAGGATCCAGCAGGACAGGGAAGGGCAAGGCAGGCACAGAAGGGCAGGGCAGGGCACTGGGAGCAGTGACAGGCTCTGTCCCCACGCTGCATCCCATGCCTGGGTAACCATCGGGGACAGAGAGGAAGGACATTGCTCTGTCTTGGCTGCGGAAAGGATGAAAAGGGGGAGTTAGAAAACATTCATTTGGACTCCTTTTCAGCAGACTAGCTGGTTTTATCTCACCATGTCTGCCTGTCTTTGGCAGAATTGGCACATTTCTGGTGATTCGGAGTCAGCTACGGCAGCAGGAAGGGGCAGCAATTTTGTCAGCATTGATATCAAAGGCAAAGTGCTGCACCATGATGGATGTTGCTTTCTTCAAGAGATTTCTGACCTTGAGTGGTAGCAAACTCACACTGACGTCTTCCCAAATGGCGTTGCCGTTTTATTTCCACAGGAATCATCTCTTCTTTTTCTTCCCCCCCCAGGCAAATGCCTCCTGCAGCCAGCTCCTGTCACTGTAGACTGACAAAGGAGGTTTTGCAATGGAGAAAGACTCCCTAGAGCTGCTGTGGAGAGCTGAAGGGGGAAGCTTTGTCCCTTAGTCTTGAAGTCTTGTTGGGGAGCTGCTTGTGCTTTGGGGGATGGACACCAATGTTGTTTATCCAAGGCTTGTAGGTTCATTCCTGAGCTTCCTGACACACCACAGAGACTTTGGGGTTGTCATATTGGCAAACAAATTTCAGTCTGGGCACTTCTTGAAATGCTTCAATTATTCTTTTTTTCCTTTTCTGCGGAAATGTTGTCATCATCTATTCCTTCCAGAGAATCTTTTCCTACTTTTTGGGCAATTCCTTTTGCTGCCCTCCCAGATCAGGCCAATTCCCAGGGCTCCTTCCCAAAGTGAGGCGCAGCCCATGACCTCCACTCTCCAGCTGGAACAGAAGGAAGCACAGAGTTTGTGGTTGTGGGAGAGGAGCTTCTCTTTCCTGCCTGCTTTCCCTTTGGGACAGGTTGGTGTGTGCTCATTTGATAAAGGCAGGTTTAAACTCTGAAGCAGTTGTGTTTCAAACTGCTCCCTTCTCCAGCTCTTCTGTGGGTATCCTTGGACAAAAGGCCTCTTGGTGGGAGCTCTCTGTGGCAAGTTAAGGAAGGAGGTTGATATTTCAGGGTTGTGACTGCTGAAAGCAGCTGGTTTCCAGAGGTGTCCAGAGCTGGGAGTGGCTCCTTTTCTCACCTGCCTGCAGAAAAGGAAGTTGCAAAGTAGGAATTTCATTTGTGGAGATGGCCACCAGAGGTGTTTGCCAAGAGATGGGCTGGCAGAGAGGCAGGTCTCGTGCTAAACTGGCTGTGTGTTTGTTTTGATGATGGAGAGGGTCAGAGATGCAGACACAGACACCAGCTGAAGGAACAGTGTAATTTACTATAATGCAAAAGTGCAAAAAGGAGTCAGGAAAGGATAAGCTAAGCAATGCACCTCAGCATTATTACAAAAGGGTGCCTCTGGTGATTCAGGAAGATCCATCACCAGGTAGCCCAATGGTTTCCCCTTCATCCAGAGCTGCACATCAGCTGTTGGAAGCTGTCCCAGCCCAGCCCTGCAGAGCCATGCCTGGGAACCGGGAAATCCTGCGGTGCCTCCACCTTTGGTGGCCACGAGGCTCCTGAGAGCGCTGTGAGAGTAGCCCGGCTCTGATCGTGCTGGACGAGCCATGTGCCAGAGCTTCTGCTGGCGGCACAGCTGGTGTCATTCTCCTCTTGGTTTTCTCCCTGGGCCTGGCCAGGGCTCAAGGAGGAACCAAGGCCAGGTGTGGCCTTGTCCATTTTCCTCACGCAGAAAGGTGACGATGTGTTTCACCAGTGAATGGATGCAACAATCCTTTTGATAATAACACTTAGTTAAGGAGCAGATACATAGAACATGGGGTTGGAAAGGTCATCTAGAGGGCAGCTTTGGCTCAGGTCCTGTAGTTGAGGCTTCAGTCAGGGTCTGTTGTTCAGGCCTTAGTCCTTCAGTATTTTGTGGTGCAAATCACACCTGTGCAGAGCTGCAAACAAACAAGTCTGTCTTTAGCACATTTGAAACAGGGAACAGGATTAGCCCTGCAAGGCCAGGCTGGGGCCAAGCGCGGAAGGCCAGCACCCTGCTTTTGCCCACAGGCAGCCCTGCAGAGCAAGCAGCCCCTCCTGCCCAGGGGCTGAGGTGCCCGAAGCTGCCTCCCCGCTGTGCAGCTCTGCAGAGCCTGCGGGGCGCGGGGTCCTGGGCAGCCAGGGCAGCCCGGCTGCCTTGGGGCACAAGGAGTGGCCCAGAGAGAAGCTGCTGCCCTTTGCTTTGGAACTGCTCCTCAGAGTCTTGTCATTAATCCACAGTGTCTGATGTGTTTTCCTTTCCTCTCCCAAATTTAACACAGCTTTTTGAGAAAACTGACAGATGTAGCTGCTGCTGGTGGTGATGCTTTTGTCTGCAGGTAAGGGGAGGTGATTTGAACCAAACACAGAGTCCATTGTTAACACCCCAGCCTTTGCCAAGTCAAGAAAACCATTCTCAATTGGGCTACCAGTGCTCAGCAGTTTTCCTAGGTTTTAGAAAGCTACCACCTTAAGAAACCCAACAGATTTTCCTCCAAGAGGATACCAGCAGTAGCATGATGCCAATGTTTTCCACTCCTTTTCTGTGTCTTTTAAGAGTTCCTCAGTGCCCAGCAGGAATGAAATGACCTGTGATAATGGGATTTGAGAGCTCTGTGTTGTTCGTTGCCACATGAGTGTTCATGACAAGCTGGACACCCCACTCGGGGCTCTGTTGAGTTAAATTCATCCCAATTCTGTGCAAACAGCAGACCCCAGATGCTGAGAAGAGCAAGCACAGTGGGTGGGTGTGCATGCACACACCCGGGGGCTGACTGCTGTGTGTGCAGATGGTTTTGCACTGTTGTAAATCTTCACTATCCCAAGCTGAAAGGCTATTTCAAATAGATATCTTCAATGAAAATATATATCAAAAAATAAAATTGTCCAAAAATACATGTGCATTAAATTTTTATGCATATAATATAATATAATATAATATAATATAATATAATATAATAAATATATGAGATCATTTTTGAAGCCATTGCTTGTGGGGGATATTAGATGATCTCCTAGTGTTTGTACATTTCAGTTTCTGCTACTGCTGATCCTAGCAGCAACTCCCTGTCAGTTCTTCCAGGTAACTTCACACAAAGGGATTCCATCATTTCAGTGCCTGTGAGAGCTTGGCACTGAAATGCCAAGTTGATTCCCAGCTCTCCAGCCTCCCTCTGGATTTTGGGGCATCTCAGCACTTGTGTCCATGGCCCTTCCTTCATCCCCAGCCTGCAGCAGTCACAGTCGCTGCTGCCTCCCCCTTGCTGCAGTTCATTTGCCAAAGTGCTGCCAAAGGCAGCAGAGCTGGCTCAGGATCCCTGCTGGCTTCTGCTCTCTGGGATGAGCTTCAGGGGGACACTTGGAGCACTTTGCTAAAGAGCTGCCTGTGGGATGAGGGATTTGTCCTCCCTGGGTGCTCCTGCTTGGATTCTGTGCTCATGGAGCCCGGGGGTTTTCTCAGCTGCCTCTGCAGCGAGTTCTGAGCCAACGTGGGGCTCTGCTGCCAGCCCAAATCTGCGCTTCCCCTGCCCAGCCTGAGTGCAGGTGGGGCATGTGCTGGGCATGGCCGGAGATTTGCATGGCCAAAATCCTCCAGCATTTACATCTGCCCATGGCTTTGGGTAGCACAAATCTACGCTTACCTCAGTTGAAACATTGCATTTATTGCAGATAGTTACACCCACACTACTAATGTACAAATACACAAACATTACCTTATGTTTAAAAATGAAATTTCTTTTAAATTGCAACACCTGTGTTACCAATATAGAAACACAGAAACTCCAATTTATGATTAAAATCTAATTTATTTTGAGAATTGTGCTATGTAAATATATAGAGATATCAACTTCAATGAAAAAAAAAAATTACTTTATTGCAACCCTCTGCAAAAACTCACTGTACACAAATATTAAAGTTACTGAATTGAAGTTCAACAATTAAATTTATTACATATTACTACAACCGTACAGCCCATATACAAATACAGAAACATCAATATCCCTCTCTAAAGAATCTCAGATCCAGAACTAAATAAATAGAATTTTAGAACTATACAACTCCATACATAATAAATAGAAGTAAATACATATATAGGCATAACAATATAGAGATGTAAACATGCATTGCATATTTCATGACATATAACATGACAATATAATACAAACATAACAAACCTGTCTATAAGTACACAAATATCAATGGACCAATAGAATATTCTATACATCCCCAGCAATAGAAATGCACAGCTACAGAGCTATACAAGTATGTAAACAGATGAATATACACGCATCAATATAACAATATACATACATAATATCCCTATACAAATATCAGTCAGTGTATGTTAATATCCCTATATTTGTAACTATCCAAATCTAACTACACATCCATAAACAGCGCTAGATCAGGAGGGATTGCAGCCGCCGATGTTCCCAGGCTCTCGCTCGGTCTCCTCCTCCCGAGCAGAGCAGAGCAGCTCTCCTGGACGGGGACAGCAGATGGGACATCTGGCAAGCAAAGGGAACACTGAGTGAGTGTGGGGACGTTTCCCTTGGCAGCAGCTGCGCTTCCATCAGGGAAGAGGAAATGTCAGAGCCTCCCCAGGGGGGTCAGAAGGAAAAGCAGCCGAGTGGGCCAGGCTGTGGTGAGCTGTTCACTTCTTTCTGGCATCCCAGTTGCTCTGATGGAACTCCCTCATGTCAGGTTATTGAACCACCTCTGCACTTATCAAGACTGTGGCCCCCAAATCAATCAGCATTTATGTCTCCAGCTGCTTGCCCCAATGACAGGGAATGTCCTCTAACAGTGCTGGGGCACAAAGTTACCTTGCACAGGTCATCTGACAGGGCCTTGTTCTTTCTGTGCTTCCTGTGTTTCTCCTTACCTTCCACTTGGAATTTTTACAGCATTTCTTTTTCTTTCCCCTTGATCAGTGCAGAAATGCGTGTTTTCTTCCAAGTTGCAGTTTGTTCAGTGATCCTCTCAAGCCTTTTCTCAGAAGCTTTTACCATGGAATTGACTGCTAATTTCAGCCATTTTGGTGATTTTCTGTGAGATTTATGCAAGTGTCCTGTTCACTGGGCAACATTTAGGAAGGTACAAAAGAGAAAAAGGATGTTCTGTATGTCAGTTCACTAGTGGAATATTCATGCATAGAGAGAGTGATTGGCTGAATTTTACATCTACTCCTAACCTGAAAGTGCAACAGGTAATTTGGGGAGAAATTAAAGCCCAATTTCTCCTTCTACCAGCCTGTATTCAAATGTAAAGTAAATAGAGCAGGGTGAGAATGTCAACTTCAGTGTTCAGCTCCTGAAGTGCCTTATTAAGGTGTTCTTAAAGTAATGGAGATAAAATCTGGGTGGGCATTCCTAATTTCCAGACACTCATTGTCAATTTCATTGACTCTGAAAACAGCAGAGATGTGCACATCATACCTCATCAATCCATTTGGGGATGGTTTAGGTTCAGACTCTGTGAGGCTTTAGATTTTTAGATCTCTAGACAATGTTTCCAGGAATCTAAATAGCTTTCAGGAATTCAACATTTTCCTTTTTTCCTCAGTCCTTGTCACTCGTGCACCAGAGACCTTCAGTGAATGGATTCCACTCTAATCCATCTCCAAGCTGAATCTCCCAGCTGTGTTCACACTGGTGGTTCGTGTGTCTCTTCTGCACAGTGCAATTTTAAAATATTCATTCCTTATTATCTCTGCCCTTCTTTTTCTGTTTTAGCTTGCAAATGCATGCAGATGTATCAGAAATGATACATCTAATTTCTGATGCATCAGTTCCTGTCTAGCAATTTCATTTTATCCTGTTCTGATGTCATGCTAGCCTTATATGTTTTATTCTTTGTGGACTCCTGTTTTCTTGCATGTGGAAGTTTTACAATGCAGTGCTCTCATTCACCTGCTTTCATGAAATCCTTCATTAACATTAGCACAAGTAACTCTGTGATTCCCTTCTGCTTTGCAGAAGATTTGGGAAACTCAAGACCTGCTCAGCTACAGAAAAACATACATGGTGCTTGGTAATTCCCCTAAGAGCTTAAGTTAATGGTAAACAACTGCAGCTTATTCATTTCACAGAAATTGGGAGAAAAGACATTGCAAATATTGAGGAATGTAGTGCAATATTGATGGGCATCCCTCAGTTATCCAGACAGACTGATGTCACTGGCAAAATTCCCTCTTTTCCAAAGGTTTTCATTTGCTTTGGCTGTACTTCGTAAGGATGCAGGTTACATTTCCCTTGATTTAAGGAAGTATCTTGGCAGGTGTTCTTGGTGATATACCTTGCTAATTCTGCCCTTGGAGGAATTACTCAGTTCTGCAGTCCTTATTACACACCCTATTCTAAAAGACTTTTATACTATTTTCTCTCTGTGTGTGTTTTCACACTTGTTCAACAAGGTTTTCTTTCTAAGAATATTAATCACAATATCCCAAAGGATTAAAAAATGCTTAGGTATTTTTTCCCTAAGTATTTACTACGGAAAAATAAGTAATTAAAAAAAACCCTGTATGCATGCTGGATGTAAAATACAAAAAGAAATAAACTTGAGAGTTCTCCCAAAAACCTTAAGAAAAAAAACCCCATGTATTCTATAAAACCCAGAGTATTCATCTACAGTATACAAAAATGGGCATGTTCTAGAAGAGAAAATTTGTGCAACGGTTCTGCACAGAATTCCCTGCTTTCAAGCTTTTTGCCCTTCAGGGACAGTGCCATTCTCTGAACTGTAATGCTCTGAGCATGTTCTGCTCACCATGGCAGCTTTCTGCTCCCCCGGTACAGATCATCCTCCAGCAAAGGGGGAGTGCAGCCACCACAACTCGCAGCACCTTCCGACACAGCAAGAACCTGAAGGACAGAGATGGCTTTCACCAGCTGCTGCGGGTTCTAACAGTGCCACCTCTCAGCTGCCGAAAGCCTGAATTTCTGTGTTGCAGTGCGTTAGTTTATTGAGCCAAATGTTCTGTTATATAGTGGCATGTTCAAGTGCTCCCCGACTTATTACAGTTAGCTTCTCCCCTATGTTATGCTCTCCTAACCAAGTGTCCCTCAAGGAATCCCCTCCCTCCTCACCAGATTTTTCCCTGTCTGTCAAGACAACCCAGCCCCTTTGCCCCATCCATCAGCCCAAACCCTACCCTTTGTTCCAGAAAGTTCCCTGTCCCTCACCCTTAGATCCAATCCCTATGCCAACGCTCTCTCCTCCCCTTGTTCTGATTTGTTGTAGCCCTCAAAACCACACCCCAAGAGTCGCTTATTGGTTACTATATGGTGTCCACCCCCTGTTTTGAAAGATTTTAAAAATCCGGTCACAGGTATGTTGGGAGTTTTTGCAACATCTGTTCGTTTGGGAATTCTCAGCTGTGAACCTTCCCCCTATTTCTCCTGATGAAATTCCTGCACTTTACACCGCAGAAGAGCCTCCTCTGCTTCCTTCACTCGGTCCTCCAGGGGTCTCTACTGCTCAGCATTTGGCCTAGAGGTTCTGGCTCAGGCAAAACCCCAACCTAGCCAGTTCCCCACTCTTGCCATTGTCCCTGGAGCATCACAGAGCTAGCCAGGGCTGCGGAGGGCAGTGACAGTGACCCATGGCCTGGCATGTCACAGCCCCCAGAGCCACACCTGCCAGGCCACAAGCCCCAGCCCTGGTGCCCACTGCCAGCCTCAGGGGCTCCTGGGCATCCTCACCCTGAGTGCAAAGGCAGCCTCAGGAGCCCCCCAGGGCGCTCTGGATCCAGGCTGCAGACACCCTAAAGCCGGCACTGAAAGGGACATGGATGGGGACTGCAGCTGGATCTTCCAGTTCTCACTGCTCCTGACTATTCTCTAAGTGAACCCAAACCTCATTGGCAGCTCCTTGAGCACATTGACCCTGCTCGCCCCTCCTGGAACGTGGTGTTCCCACATCCTGCACCAGCCCTTTGCAGGGAGTGACCAGTTCCCAGCTGCTCTGCTACCCTGGCCTTACTTTCTGTTTGCCAGCAGTGAACTTAACGGATACACTCCTGAGAAACCTAGCACAACATTTGCTTCTCAGGAGCTCTTTGGCAAAAAGACTCCACTAGTCCCTTGTTTTGCACAGAGAAGGAGGTCCTGACAAAACATGAGGCACAGGCAGGGCTCTGGCATACGAATTCCTGAGCCGCAGGATTCCACCCATTGTTGTTCCTAGCTGCTTTGCTGATATTTTAGAGCCAGTTCTGGACAAGGGCTGCTGCTGACAGGATAGGAAAATTTGGAGAAAAAAAGGTGCAGGAGACAACAAAAAAAAAAAACAAGGGGGGAAACCCTTAGAAATACAGAGCACAACAGAAGTCCTTGGAGATGGGTCAATAGAAAATGCCAGCAGCAGTGAGCAGAGCCCGAGGTTGCTCACTGCCACCCCAGGGGCTCCTCAGTCCCCTGCTGGTTTGTGTCTGATGCAGCCCTGCCTGGAAAGGGCTCCAGGCTCTGGTGTTCCCAGCTTGCTCCAGGCTACATTCTTAGCAGCACTGAAAGAAGAGGTGAAACAAAGAGCCATTTTCTGTGCTGCCTGCAAACTCTTCTCCTTCAGTGCCACTGCCAGAGATCATCCCTCTGTCAGCTTGGCACTGTGCCTGCTGCATCCTCATCCCTGTCCCTCGCATCAGCTCCTGCACATCATCGGCACTCGCTGTCCCACATAATGAACAGAGAGAGCTGTGTCAGAAGAGCAAGGAGTGCATTTTCTTGGCTGTGAGATGCAAAGCTGTGTTTCGTGTTAGGCACAAACAGGCGATGTGTGTATTTGTGAATGCAAAATGTGTGGACCCCAACAATGGGAGAGCTGTGAATTCTAGTAATAACTGAGGAAAATAAAGCATGGAAAAAGACTTTTGAACCTATCTTTTGTTTGCAAATTAACCCTAGTTGATTTAGGAGCATTTGAATTAAAGTGTTACAGATGTTGCTTTTTGCTTGCATTTAATCCATAAAGAGTTCTGCAATAATAACCTTTTGAAGTATAATTTTAGAATATTACTTGTATCCTGGAAACTGTAGCTTTGGAATATATATAAAGGAAATATGCCTATCTCACACCTTATTGAAACAGAGAAAAACAGTTTGAGAAAGAAAGATGAACATCACCTCAAGGATTTATGGTTTCAACCAAAGGGAAGCTGGACATCACTGTTATGAGATTTGGAGTCTCTGCAATTAAAAGGTGGACCCATATCTGGGGAGCTGGACCCCACCAGATGGGATTCATCTTTCTTCTTTTGGAAACTGGACCGTCACCATCTGGGGATACTCCTTTGAGATACATCCTGAGAAATTAAAATCACATTAGTGTATAGAATTGTGATGTAATAATTTCGAACAAAAATTGCTGATGAGTAAAAGATTGGAAATAGAAACTGCTGAAAAAAACTGATGAGTACCCCTATAAATACCTGTAATCCTCAATTATCAGTGTGCAGTTGGAGGGAAAACTTCCCCCACTGTACCCAGCGCTGTATTGCTCATACTTTGCCATATTAAATAATAAATTGATTGCTGCTTGAATATTGGCCTAGTCAAGCTTCTGATTCATAACACTGTTAGCTGTGCTCTTCTATGCGCTGGCCATGGCACTTGGTAATTAATATGCTGTCATGCTGTGAACTGAATTCACACCTTACAGGGCTGTGTTTACTGGGCCTGGTGGATCAGTGCCCACTTCCTTCCTCTACCCCTCCTCACTCTAGGACTGTAGGATACCAGCATGGGGTCAAAGACCCTGCCAGTATCATTACCCTCTAGTAATGCTCAGAGGTCCTCTAAGGGCTGTGTAATGCACAGCATCTGGGTGTGGGGCCTGTGCTAAGGAGAAAGAAAGAGTCTGTGAGAAAGCTGAGCTGCTCTTACATGGGGCTGCAAAAATGACAGGAACTTTTTTGCATATAAAGCTTTCCTTCCAGGTCAGGGACCAGGGAAGGCCTAATCAGCTGTGGCCCTACAGGGCAAGTCTGTGCTAACTCCCAGCACCAAGTGCAGGGGTGTGGGGCAGGGCTCCTGCAACAACAGCACAGCTCTGTGTGAGAGCCCAGCCTTGCATCTGGGTTCCTGCCTGCTTCCCCTTTAGAGACAGCTGTGGCCCGAGGATTTCTGTCTGAGGGAGAGCTCCATCCTTGGGCCTCCTGATCTTTCCCAAGTGGCCAAATGGGGATGCACCAGCAGCACTGCTGGGAAGGTGCTGGCTCAGTGGCTGTTTTTTGAGACTGTGCCCCCCATATCAGCTTTGTGTGTGTGTGGGGAGGGTGCTCTGGTGGGTGTGGTTACACACTCACTGGCCTTGGCAGAGCACAAGTCGGAACCTTGGAAGGTTCCAGCTGCTGTAAGGCTCAGGAGGCAGAGCTGGTGCTAGGCACAGTGTGGTACTGTGCTGAGGGAAAGGTGAAAACAGTTAATAATCCACCCTCAGCTAATCACTGAGGGCTGATGGGAGGCACAGGCTTGGTGGAGCTGCTTTGTACAGGCCAAGGTGCTTATCAGCTGTGCGGTATCCCCAGCAGCCCCTGGCAATGCTGGTGCAGCTGAAGGACAGGCTTGATGGGTCTGGTGCAGCCCCACAACCTCAGACACTGCGGCTCCACCGTGCAAAGCAGCATGGCTGAGCTGGCTGTTGGTCAGGTAAGGGCTCAAATATATTTTCTGCAACTTGCTCCAGCACAGTTCAGCCTGGAAAAAAGGCATTTTTACAAGTGTAGGGGAGTCAAGCCCCAATAAATGTCAGCTGAGCCCTGGTGCTGGCTCCCCTGCATGAAGCCTCAATGAGGCACCAGGGCCTCCTGTCAGCAGGAGGGGAAGGGACATCAGAGTTGTTGGAAGAATATGTGACCGAAGGCTGAGCACAGGGTTGGTGGTGCTTTGCGTGGCTCTTGCATGACATCCAGGCTGGGCGTGGCAGTGTAAGCTAACCTTTTTTTTGCATCAGGCTTCATGCCAGAGCCAGCCCCTTTCCAGCCTTTGGGGTGATTACAGCTGTTGCTCTATATTTCTCTCCCTTCTTTTTTTTCCAACAGCTATTCTACTCCAGCACCATAGGCAGGCAGTGATGGCTGCCTGTAGCTAACAAGACAAACTGAGATCTGCCTGCAGAGCCATGGTAAGGTGTCTCTGGGCTTGTGAGACAGGCCAGGACAACACAAACTGAGGCCACAGCCATGTTGTGCTTTCAGTTGAGCCTGTGGTGGAGCTGCTATGCTTGTAGTCAGCATCCAGATGGGGCAGGTGACATATCTGTCTTAGCTGGGACAGAAACAGAAGTACAGCCCTTGCACAGCATCCTTCTGCTAGGCTGTGCTAAGCTCAGGGGCCTCTAAACTGGCCCTTAAGACCTAGGTCTCCACTCCTTGCCCAGATCCCCAGCCTCAGGGAGGACTTGGGTTTAGGAGCCATGGCTTTTTCTTCCATCAGACTCCATTAAGAAAAAGTCAAGTTAAGCAGTTCATTGACATTTAAAATACTGTACAGTGTGTAAAACCAAATATCCCCCTCCCCACAACAATCCCGTGCTCTCAGCGGATGCTCTGGTGAAGAATCCCACTTTTGGCACTGTTTGCCTTCTCTTTTCTCCTTCTTTATGGGATCCATCTCAAAACAGCTCCAGACCTGCACTGTTTCATTAGCAGCTGCTGAGGCCACTGTTGTACCATCAGGACTCATGGTCAGGTTCAAGATTCTATCAGTATGACCTGAGGAGGAGAAGGAATGTGCAATCCGGGCTGAGCTGATCAGCACATGCACATTTACTCCTGTATGCTCCCATGAGCCCTGCCAGCTTGCACAGCTGTCCCCCCAGTGGCTGTGGCAGCGTGATTTCAGACCCCAAGCACATACTTGGATCAGTGGTATCTCTTCCACAGCCCCGTGGGCATGCTTTACTCCTAGCAGCATGGCCCCGGATACTGTCCTGTATCAGTGATGCTGCAGGCTCAAACCAAGGAGTGCAGCTGTCTCCAGCCTCTAACAGCCCCCCCACACCCAGGCCCTGTCCACCTACCTTGCAGCTCTGCAACCTTGGTCATTGTTGGATAGTTCCATATAACCAGCTGATTCTGTGCAAAGCCATGGCCTGAAATGAGCTCCTTGTAGTTTGTTGACCATAGGATAGAAGAGACCTGCAAAGAGGCAGTAACACAGGTGAGACGAGGTCCTTGCGCTGATGCTCACCACTCGGAGGTGAGCATGGTCCCCCTCCTTCCCTGTGCCTTTGGGCCTGAGGAGCCAGCAGCTCTGTGTAGGTGTGCTGCCAGAAGGTGTTTGCCTCCAAGCTGATGTTCATATCTCACCTGGAAACGGGTATCAACAGCACTGAGGCAGGCGCCAGAACACACGTTCCAGATGCAGATATGTCTGTCTCTAGTGCCACCTCCAGTGGCTAGAACATTCATCTGGCATGGGCACCACGCCAGGCCTGAGCGAGGAGAGTTCATTTTAAAATATACAAGAGGCAACCTGCACCCAGCCAGTGCTGCATGCCTGCCTTGCACACACATATCCGCCTGTGGCAGCTCTGTGCTCACCTTGACAGCACCCTGGTGCTGAGTGAAGGTCTGTACAGGAGCAAAGTCTCCACCCCCACCTTGGGTGCATGGCCAGACGTTCGCCAGACTGTCACTGCCACCACTGGCCAGGTAGTGGCCATCCAGAGACCATTTGAGTCCGCACACCTCCTGTGTGTGGCCAGCAAGGGTGGCCACGTGATGCTCAGCCACTCGGACATCGTGGTGATGGATCTGCCCAGTCCGTGCACCACTGCAGAGAGAAGAGAAGGCTTACAGAGTCACGCTGCACATTTTCACCCAAATCCATTTTTGTTGTTGCAAGGCTGCTATACCTGCCACTGGGTTTCAATCAGTGTTACCAGCAACACAGGTCTGTTGGTGTGAGTGAAACACCCACACAAGCTCTTTACAACTTCAGCACAAATTGCAATACAGGAAAGAGGCCTTCTCCTCACAGCCCCAACAGATAAGGCTAAATAAGAATCCCAAGCCAGGACAAACTTCTCTCTGCCATCCCTAACCCATGCCACATGTAGATTGAGGGATAGGAGTTTGACACAACTGGAAACTGCCCTTGACCCGCTGCTTTACCTGGAGAGGATGCAGCTTTCCAGCTGAGGGTTCCCACAAGGCCACAATGGCTGGTCATGGTTCGGAGACATTTCTATTGCTCAACGTCCCATAGCTGGAGAGGCAAAGCAAAAAGTTCTTCAGAAGAAACCCAATCCTGTTTCTATGCCCTAGGAACCTCACTGTACAGGCTCTCTCAGCTTACTCAGTAAGGGAACAGAGAAAATGTGTATCTCATGACTATAGCACAGAAGGTTACGCTACTTATCAGAAAACCCCCAAACCAAACCCTGCCTTGCACACTGGGCAGTTCCACCCCACACCAGGGAAGACAACTCAGGTGCATGGCATCCTTCCTCTGCCAGCCAAGGCCCCACAGTTCTGTCAATCCCTAGAAAACACCTCTAGTTTTAGTCCTGCATTCACCTGAACCTCAGCACTACTTGTGCCAACAGCAAGATAGTCTCCATCTTTAATCCATGACACAGAGGAAATGTAAGGATATGGATGCTCCGTCTGCAGTAGGGGGATAATCTCCCTAGTACCGTAATTCCACAGATAAACAGCGTTGTCCAGAGCCACTGCCAGGAAGTTCTGGGAGCTCCAGTCTGTGAGATTCAGATCTACAATTTGAAAGAGCAATGCAAGTCACACCATGCTTGGCTAGAGAGCCCTGCCCTTCACCTGTGCTGATGCAGCAGGTGTGGGTGCACATGTGCACAGACACACGTACAGGTGAGGGGCAGCCTTCTGAGTGTCACTATGCCCAGCTGCTGGGGCCAGGTACCCTGCTCCAAGGCACCTACACAGTGCCCTAGACCACTGTCCCTGTAAGGCCACACAGGGACACTCCAGAAGTGGTCTGTGCTAGCCTGGGTACACAAAATAATACAGACAGCCCAGTCACACTGTCCTAGGAACAGCAATCCAATGCAGAATGTTCTGGATGCCCAGCACTCAACCCTGTAGCCTACTTACAGTAGTTGTTGAACATCTCTGGTGCATCCAAGACCCAGTCTGGCTTTGAGGGAATATATCTGCTCTTCTTCCTGCTGGATCCAGGTGCCATTTTCTGACTGTAGAGCACTTTCAGGTTTTTCTGATAGCCTGTGTGCAGGGGAACAGGTTTGTTAACCGAGTTAGTTTCCTCCCAGCTGAGTGCTGCCCACCCAACTAGGAATCCGTTGGAGTGAAAATAAAGTCCTAAGAGAAACACTCACAAGCCTGCCGTGCACGAAAATCACTGGCAGAATGAACTGCTGAACAGGGGTGAGCCACAATTTGCTCATTCATGGAAACAAATTTAACAAACACTTGGGTTTTTGAATCCCATTATATTTAGTTGCAGTTTAAGCTAGAAAATGCACAGCAGAGACTTTGATGCTCTTACAGACTTCATGAAGGCTTGGAACCTGCAGTACAGGTGACTGTCACCGACATCTTTTCATAAAAATCCTTTCTTTAGGATTTTTCTCCCTTCTGAGAAGCTGTGGCCTGAGCAACAAAATGTAAACAATGGTTATCTGCTGCTGTGGAATGCAACAGGTGGATGCGTGATTGGTCTTGGGTGAATGTTTGGATTTACTGACCACTCAGAGCAGAGCTGGGTCTCACTCTCTGTTGAGACACAGAAATTTGTTTATTTATTCTTTTTCTATTCTTAGCTTAGCTAGCTTCTGAGAACTTTCCTTCTATTTCTTTTAGTATAGTAATAATGTAATATATATCATAAAATAATAAATCAAGCCTTCTGAACATGAGGTCAGATTATCATTTCTCTCTCCGCCCTGAAGACCCTTGCAAGCCCTGAAACAGGTGACCAACTGGCAGTCATAACAAGTCTCCTAAATAAATTCACTGTAACTGTTATGCCCTCCCTCGACCTCAGGAACCGTAAGAAAGGAGACTCCAGCCTGTACAGCTCTCAGAAACCAGTTGATTTCTCCTGTGACCACACACAGAGTCTCTGTGTTGCTGTTCCCCTAACCTGATCTCTCCTGCTGATTCAGCTCACACAGACTCTGTATCATACCTTCTGGAGCATTCTGTGGTTTTCCACTGAGGTGGAGGATCTTTGCCTCTTCTACATCAAAACCATTCAGATTCACTGCCCAGGCTTTCTGTTGCTCCTACAGAGACAAATCACCCTCAGTGCAATGCATTTAAAACAATTCCCACACTGCAATTTAAACAGACACCTAAGTCCCCTTCTCTTAGAATCTGAAGATGTTTGACTGTGCTGCAAGGGTCAGTCACACAGAGGCAGGTCAAAGCAGTTTTCCCTCAGACTTACATACATCATCCTGCTCACATTTTCACACAATGGCAAATTCAGTGTCATTGCCAGTGGGAAAAGCCACAGCCACAAAGCCACCAAATGCTTCATAAACAGATTTCAGAACACAGTGTAAAACATTCCAGAAGTGTTCCCTGTGGAGACATTGTCCTAGAATAGCTACCACCAGCAGTTTCATTTTGCATAGGCTCACAGCTTTGTGTTTTTGTTGCCTGCTACATTTTAAAGCCTCATTAGTCAAAGGTAGATTTTGCTGCTAGAAGCAGCATAGGCTTAGAGTGCATGGCAGTCTCTACAGCTTCAATCTCATCCTAGGCTCCTGAAGCCCAGAGCTGCAAGTAGTGATGGCTGGGACTTGTCAGTCCCATGTGCCCACTTGATAGAGTAAAGGGGCAGGAAGGAGTAGCGGTTGTGAAGTAATTGTAACTTAGCAACATGCTCACCTTCTTGGTAGGGGAATCCTCATCAGGGTCATTCTCTTTGGTTAGGAGGAAATTTGCCATCTCCATCTGCATAGTGCTGCGTTTGGGAATGTAGCGATCCCCCCCAGCCTTTGTGGGGGTGCTTTGAATTTTGGATCCAGATTTACCTGCATTCACATATGAAAATATTGTCTTACAGCTATTTAACAGCCTGTATTAGAGCTTTCATGGGAGCAAACCCAACACTCCTCCACATCACACCCACCAGACAAGTAGGACTCTGAGGTGTCATGCCACCCAGTCACAACTAACTTATATTTTCCTCCCTGCCACCAAGTTGATTAGGGACAGTGTGGTGCAACTCCTTGGGTCTAGTGCAACAATTCCAGAGTCCAGAGATAAGGGGAAGATACTAAAATGCTCACAAGATGTAAAGCTGTCAGCTAACAGTCCTGCCCACACTCGTCCTAGCATTCAGCTGTGCCAGCAAGGCTCAGCTGGGCAAACAGCAGCTCGCCAGCCCCAGTGCTAAGAGCTCTGCCCCTAATGCTGGCAAGGGGGTGGGTGGCTGTCAGGAGCACAGCCCACCTCCTCCTGCCTGAGCAGCAGCCAGTAGGGCAGCGTGGCAGGGAGCCCAGAGCCCCATGGCTACAGACAAGCATCCTGGGCGAGGCTCCCGCACACAACCTCTGTCGCTGGGGGCCGGCACTCACCGGGTGTCTTGGACGGCGTCTTGCTGGAGCTGTGGGAGCAACTGGCCGGCTTCATGGGCGACACGCCGATGGGACTGGGCCCGGGGCCACTCTCCTTGGCCTTGCGCTGCCATCGTGTAGGCGGCGCATTCGGGATCAGCGTGTCCAGCTTCAGCAGCCCGCGCAGGTCCACCTCGAACAGGAACTGCGCCATGGTCCTGCGGGCGGGCAGCGTTAGCCGTACCCACCGGCCGGGCTGAGCCTACTCTGACAGGCCCCGCCGGTCTCCCCATCACCGGACCGTGCAAGCGCTCCGGCTGCTCCTCCCCACCAACGGACACCCCTACACTCCCCAACCGCTCCTCGGGACACTCCATCAGCCTATACACCCTCCCTCCACTCCTTGGGGGTCCTTGATCAGCCGGCACCCCTTCCAGCCGCTCTTTGGGGCTTCCTCCGATAAGCGACATTCTCCCGTCCCCTGCCTTTCAAGGGCAATCTCGTCCCTACTCTTTCTCCTCCCCACCATGCTTTGCCTCTGCCCTGTGCCCCTGGGGCTGCTCTTGGCCAGGCAGCCTCAGTGGGAGCCAGCACTGGCTGCAGCCCCAGCGGGCCCCCCAGGACAAGGCCCAGCAATTAGGAGGCCAATGAAAGCTCTGGGCAGCAGCAGAACCCTCAGCAGAGTTCTTTGGACAGTCATGGACTGGCCACACCTCCCCTGCAGCCTCACTGGCAAAGTTTCCTATGTACAGTAGACTTTCAAAAGAAGCTGTTTGAGGGAAATGTGAACTAAACACTCACTGTCTTCTCTTAAGTCCAAATTCAGACAGAGCATAAGATGAAGATAAGCTCCAAAACAAGCAGGCCTGCCAGGAACCCCAGCCAGCAGCCCGTTCCCTGACAGAAACCCCTTCCAAGGCCCTTCTGGGCATCAGGAACATGTGCTGTGGTTCCAGCTGCACCTGTGGGAGCCATGGGGAGCGTCAGCACGTGCTGTGCTGCACTGCTGAGCTGGCAGCACGGTGGATGCGGGCAGAACATTCTCGGTTTCCCCCAGAGCTGGAGCCTGCAGGCACCTTGGTGCCCCTTGGCACAGGCTGTGCCACCCAACCAAGCCCCGCAGGGTGGGAGGAGAGCCCGGGGGCAGCAGGAAGCTGAGAGAAGGCCCTGCTCTAGAACTGAGGGAGTTCCACCAGAAGCAAACAAAGATGGTAACTTGAAGACATTCCCACTGTGCTCAAAGTTTGTCTGAGAAGACTAAGACGTTAGCTTGTCCAAAATCCCAGGAAATATCTGGGAAAAGGTTTTATGCATGTTGGTTGTGACCAGATAAAAAGATCCTGTGGAAAAAGAGCCTCTGCAGCAGGCTGGTGGGCTGAAGGGGTCTTACTTCTTCCTAGAATAAAGATTACCACTGAAATGCAATTTTATTTTTTTATTGTATAAGGGGAAAATATTTTCCAGACCTCTAAAACCAGTTTCAAAAATACAGATGTCTTGTGGAAAAAGGAATGAAACATATGGGGATTTCTCTATACAAGAGATATTTCTAAATATTTTTAAAAATGAAAAGTGAAGACAAAATGAGGTCATTTTTTTGGATTCTAAAACTACTTAGAAAAATCTTTAACTACTATAGGAATTGGGAAGAAATATTTGGGGGTGTCTGTCTACAGAAAAAATATTTTGAAATATTTCTACAAATTTCTAATATCGAAAAGTGAAAAACTAAGCAACTGGGGTTGCTTTTTCTCAGGAGCCCCATGCTGCTGCCTGCCCCCTGGGCTCCCCCAGCCCTGGGGACCCTGCCGCTGGTCACAGCAGCCCCTGCCTGGCTCCTGCCTGCCCACACCGTGGGCATCCACGGCTGCTCCTGGCCATGGAGCTCAGCCAGTGCTGCTGCCGGCTGGGCTTTGCTGCTGCTGCCACCCAGACACTGGGGTGACGGCACCTTCCCTGTAGTGCAACTAAAGAAAGGGCCATCACCCAGACTGGCAGAGAGCGGGGATAACTTCAGTGTTGTTTAGAGGGCAGGACCAGGGGGTTCAAGGGCAGAGGAGACAACAAGTTGGACTCAGGAGGGGCTGGAGGGTGCTGGGCTGCTCCTGGGGTCTATAGAAGAAGTCGGGACGGGACAGAGGAGGATCAAAAAAGAGATGGAAGTAGCTTGGGGATATACATGGGACGAGGAGGTGGCAGTGGGATCTCCAGGAGAATATGAGATTTCCTTGACAATGGCTGTTCTGGAGTCTTCTTCTCAGAACTCTTGACAGGGCTGCCCAGGCTCTTCTAACTGCTGGATGAGCTGCTCTTGCTCTTTGGGTGTGAGGTGCAGCCACCATCTTACAACTCCTGTCCAGAGGTGGAACTGTGGAAAGAGGAGGTGGCTGAGGCCCTAGCTGCCAGTGGCACAAAGGGAGCCTCTTGCACAGCAGGGCCCAGAGCGGGCAAGGCTCCCCAGCACGGCTGGAGCTGCTTGCACAGCTTGGCCCAGCTGCACAGCTGTCCCTCAAGGCCCCGGCCTGCAGGGCACGGCTCTGGCCAGGCTCCCTGGCCAGGAGCAGGCCCCAGAGTGCCTCTGCCTTTCAAGGGCAATCTCGTCCCTGCTCTTTCTCCTCCCCACCGTGCTTTGCCTCTGTCCTGTGCCCCTGGGGCTGCTCTTGGCCAGGCAGCCTCAGTGGGAGCCAGCACTGGCTGCAGCCCCAGCGGGCCCCCCAGGACAAGGCCCAGCAATTAGGAGGCCAATGAAAGCTCTGGGCAGCAGCAGAACCCTCAGCAGAGTTCTTTGGACCATCATGGACTGGCCACACCTACACTGCAGCCTCACTGGCAATGTTTACTGTCTGAAATACAATTTCAAAATAAGCTGTTTGAGGGAAATGTGAACTAAACACTCACCCTTTTCTCTTCCAGCAAGTCCAAATTCGGACACAGCATAAGATGAAGATAAGCTCCAAGAGAAGCAGGCCTGCCAGTAACCCTAGCCAGAAGCCTGTTCCCTTACAGAAACCCTTTCCAAGGCCCTTCTGGGCATCAGGAACATGTGCTGTGGTTCCAGCTGCTGCACCTGTGGAAGCAATGGGGAGGGTCAGCCCATGCTGTGCTGCACTGCTGAGCTGGCAGCACGGTGGATGCGGGCAGAACATTCTCGGTTTCCCCCAGAGCTGGAGCCTGCAGGCACCTTGCTGCCCCTTGGCACAGGCTGTACCACTCAACAAACCCCAGCAGGCCGGGAGGAGACCCCGGGGGCTGTGCAGCTTCTTGGGCAGTCGCTGCTTGGAGGGACACGGGCCAAACCCATCCCTGGGCAGCCACTGCCAGCCCTGGCCCTCCCTGCCCCGTGACAGCTCCCCCAGCCCCAGGGCACAGAGTCAGGCTCTGTCAGGACCCAGTGCAGCCCCTGCCCAGTCGGGAGCCAAGGCTGGCTCTGGCCCTGGGCTCATGGCAGGGCTCCCGCTCGGGGCTGCTCCTGTGCCTTGGGCCTCTGGACACTCAGGGCCAGCTCCAGAGCAGCTGCAGCAGGAGGGACGTTGGTGCACGAGTCCCCTTTCCCCGGGGCTGTGAACGAACTCCACAGGCGCCTCCAGCTTTGGCTGCTGCTGGGCTGTGCAAGGGCAGGCCCTAGTGGAAGAGCTGCAGCCACCCAGCCCTGCCAAGGGCTGAGCCCTGCTGAGCCTGGCACAGCAATTACCTTCTGAGCCTGTGCCCGTGCCCATGCCTGTGTTTGGCTTGGCCTTCCTTCCTGCAGCAGGGGATGCCAATTGGCCTTGGCTTCTTTGGGGAAACACCTCCTTCTGTCCTGCCTTTTGGCCTATCACTTGAGAAACAAAAAGTACACCTTAACAGACTGAACTATTCTCCATTACTTTGATGGCATGTTCAGAACGTCATGCTTATGCAAAATCAGGTCAAATCAACAAATCATCTAGGCTTTTTCCACTGGGCCAGGGCCCACCTTCCTCCAAACATCTGCCAGTGCTGAGCAGAAGTTGTGAGTGGATCGTGCAGGGCGAGGGCACACACGTGCATGGCTCTGTCCTGGCGCCTGCAGAGATGCCCCCCTGGCTGAGCTTAGGGCTCTGAGCTGGCAGCTCTCCCAGGGGAAAGGCCTTGACGTACCTTCACCCTCTCCCAGAGGCTCAATCCTGAACGTGGGCTGGGAAGCCAGTTCACCTTTAGGAACAGGCTCAGCTGCAAAGAAAGGCAGGACAGAACAGCTCCTATGGCACTGCTGAAGATTCTCCTTCAGGCCCGAGTGGCAGTGAGGGCACCTGGGTGATTGGTGCCCTCCAAGGCACTCCCTTGGCTCTGCCTTCCACTCAGGAGCAGGGCCAGGGAGACCTTGTGCCTGCAGTGGCCCCACACTGGGATTGAAGGAGCCCCTTGTGAGGCAAGCGGGGGCAGAAAGGACTTCCTGGAGCTGCCAGCACCTCCAAACCCAGCCCCAGGCAGGGCCAGGGCTTGGCAGAGGCAGCAGGAGCATCTCAGGCTCCCTGGGGGCAGCAAATGAGCTGAGAAAGGCTCAGCCCCGGGGCACAGCCCTGGGCCCAGCCCCTTCCCTCTCTGCTCTTCTCTGTGGCTGCACAGAGCACACAGAAGGCCACAGTGTCATTGCACATGGGAGGAGGATGGACAGCTAAATGCCCCTTCTTCCCACTGACATCAATCCTGTGGGATCCCTCAGGGCTCCAGAAGGGAGCAGGGTAAGGTTTCCAGAACTGATCATCCTTCAGAGGAACTTAAGGGAACTGGCTCATGAGTGAGCTCTTGCCACACTGACACAGATTATTCTGTCAGGAAAGGTACATTCAGAACATGCCTCCAACATCTGGCAAGGTCTTCAAAGCACCATTCACCAGCATTTCCAACTAATCCAAGTCATGATCCCAGTCGAGAAGGGAGCACAGATCCTACAGAAGCATTTCCATGGTGTGCTGGGATCCCCTTCTGCCTTGGGGAATTGGACACTGCAAGGGGGTGGGGTAAGGCTGTGGGAGCCTGTGCCTCCTGGTCACTCTCCACGCTCTTTGCAGGTCCTGTGCAACATGCCTGGAGGGGCAGCAGGTCCTGTGCAACATGCCTGGAGGGGCAGCTGGAGCAGCCCAGGGCCCTGGGGCTCTCTCCCTCCCACACAGGAAACCCTCACTAAATGCTTGGGGAAATCTGCAGTGCCATAGCTGTCTCTCCCAACCTCCGTACCTCCCTCCTGCTTGCCCACCTGCCCATGGAACAGCTCCCACAGCCCACGGGCACATAGCCAGGCCCTCTCAGAACACACTGGAGCCTTGCTCTCCCCCTCGGCCCTTTCCCCACCATGGGCACCCTGTGCAGCCGCTCCCAGGTTTCGGGACGTGTCTCCCACGGAGGGAGCCCAGCAGGACAGCTCAGTACCCGAGTGCCCTGAGCCTGCTTGGGACAATTCCTCTGGGCTGTGCCCGTCTTGTCCGGGCTGTGCCCGCAGTGCCAAGCTGCAGAGAGGGCAGTTCAAGCCTCAGCAGGGCTCAGACCCAGAGGCACAGCAATTACCTCCTGTGACTGTGCCTGGCATCGCCTCCCTTCCTGCAGGAAATGCCGCCTTCCATAGAGCCCCTCTGTCCATCCCTTGAGAAAGGAAGAGGCACAGCTGGATCAGATGGAATCATTGCACATGCAGGAGGTGGCCTCTTCAGGAGGCAATACTTCTCCAAAACATGGATAAGGATTGGTAAAAGCCTGATCCCTCCAGGCCTTTGGGGCTGGCTATGGCTTTACCTCCTCCAAGCAGCCACATCTCAGGATGTGACTGGGGACCGGGAAAATGCAGGAGATCCCTGGTGAGTTTGGGCTGCGCGGCAGCTGATACCCAATGCCTTCCTGCAGAGGCTTGGGAGAAGCTGCAGCCAGGCCAGGCTGGGAAACTGCCCTGCAGGGCATGGAAGCAGCAGCGGGGCAGCGAGGCTGCCATGGATCCCTTCCCGCTGTTCTGGGTTCTGCTCTGACATGAGGGCCCCTGGCTCACTCTAGGATCTCTCCCAGGTCTCCTCCCACAGCTTCATCCACAGCTCAGCCCCAAGGGCCAGACAGGTATTAGGAATTTCACAGCCTACCATTGGTGACTCATAGTCAGAATGCACAGGAAAACTCTAGCTGTGTTTCAAAATACCAGATGCTGTGTTGCTTCCTTCCCACTGCAGATTTTCCATTGCCCCAGCCTCAGCCCCTGGCAGCCTGCCTGGATGTTCTCCCCGCGCCGCTTCTGCAATCCCACTCGTCCAGGTCCTGCTGGTTCTGTGGGCAGCTCTTCGGGCCACTGAGGCCCTGTTCCTCCTTTGTTTGTCAGCATGTCCAAGTGAGAGATGATTCAGGGGCTCAGCACCAAGGCCTCCAGCAGCAGTGGTCAATTCCTGAGTGCACTCGGGGGCCACAGGCAGCTGCCCATGGCTCTGGCAGGGATGTGAAGGGGAGGCCGTGCAGGGGAGCAGCCCCCACGCCCCAGCCCTGCCCATGGGGGCCTGTAGCCCGTGGGGATGGAGCAGCAGTTTCTGGGGTGACAGAGCCAGCAGCTGGGCAGTGCAGCACACACTGCACACATCTACTGCAGGGATATGTTAGCAATATTGTGTATACATGCACTCCAAATTGAAAAAAATCAGTCTAAGTGTAACTTAATTTCAGAGGCATTAGGGAAGAATTATTACCGCTGCTTTCCTGGCTGAGTTTTGGAACATTATGCTTTTTTTTTAATACTTTATAAAAACAATCTCTGAGTCTGGAAAGGGAGTTTTTCAATCACAGGGGTTCTTGCTTCACTCCAGGAAAAGTGTAATTCAGTGTACCAGGGAGATTTTCTCTTAACATATTGCTGAGTTCTCATGCTGCCACTCATTAGTAGAGATAAAATAATTTCTCACTGTTTATGTTTGATTTTTGTTTGGAAACAGTAGGGAAGAAATGTACCCACTGTGAAGATTTGGTTCATGTGGATCAGTTATTATTTCAGCTGCCTAAGTTGAAGGAGGAATTCACAGAGATTATCCCAGGCAAAATCTGGTGCTGATGCTTGCACCACTGGAGTCTGGAGTGGGCTCTTTCCTAGCACAACTAAGCACACTGAGCTCCTGGGCATATCTCATTTGTTTTCTGGTTTTTACTACTAAGAACAGCCAGCATCATTTACCAGTACCTAAAACAGATTTGTTGGTTCCTCTGAATCAACTTGAACTGTGGGTTGGAGTTTCTCCAGGTTTCAACCTGGAGAAAAGGAGGCTCAGGGGGAGCCTCGTGGCTCTCCACAAGTCCCTGACAGGAGGGTGGAGCCAGGTGGGGCTCTGCTCCCATGGGAAAAGGGACAGGACAAGAGGAAAAGGTCTCAACTTGCACCAGGAGAGGTTTAGATTGGAAATTAGGGAACATCTCTTCTTGGAAAATGTTGTAAAGCATTGGAACAGGTTGCCCAGGGCACTGGTAGAATCACCATCCCTGGAAGAGCTCAGAAGACATGTTGATGCGGGACTTGGGATGTGGTTTAGTGGTGAACATAGTGATGGTGTGATTGATGGTTGGAATTGATTATTGTGAAGGTCTTTCCCAACTTTAAGGATTCTCTGATTCCATGATTCTAAACAACCCAGTGATAACATAATCTAATCTCTCTTGGTGTACATGACTTGGTTCACTCTCTGATGTTTTCTCCACATCCATGTGCCAATGCATCTTCCAGCACATGGAAGGAACAAACCAGGTGTGAAGACTGGAAAAAGAAAATGAGCCCACATCACTTCCTTGGGAAGAGAAGATCTGGCAACTTCCAGAGGGGAGGAGAAACAGAAAAAAAGGTTTGAGAAGCTGAAGTAGTGGCAGAGGTACCAGGGAGAAGAAATAAGAGGTGAGAGAAATGGTGGCTATGAATTGCAGGGCAGGCAGAAGACACCAGTGACCCAAACAGTTTGGCACCTCCTGGCCATTAGGCAGCTGACCCCAAAAGTTCATCTCTGCTCAAAGGGCATGCACAGCCTCGTCCACCCAGTACAGGTGCAGGAACAGCATGAGAAAATGGGAGGGGAGTGTCATAAACAACCTAAATGCTGTCATGCATTTCCAGCAGGTTTTGCAGCCTGTACTGAGCATCTCAGTCCTGGCTGCACTGTTCCCAGACACCAACACCATTAGATCAGAGGGAGCTGATTTTATCAGTTGTTAAAATAATCAAATCATTTCAATTTGAAGTCAAGTCATTTGAATGATAAGGACCATTTAAATCTTGCTGCTCAGAAGGCAGAAGATTGGGCTGAAGCCAGAGCTTTGAGGAGCAGCCAGACAGTGACAGGTAGAGCCAGGGAGTGATAACATGGCACCCACCTCAGTTTGGGAAGAATCATTTGCCCAGCAGGAGCCCAGCTCCAAAGCAACATCCCTGGAAACTCTGCGTCATAAATAGCAGGGAGTTCATTCATAGAGCAAAATATTTCCTGGCCTTATTTACCCTTCCACATTTGCTGCAGCTCTTCATTTCAAAAGCCATGTGAGTACCCTGTGCTGGAAGGCTTGTCCTTCCCCTGCTCCTGGCTCTGCACCAAGATGTTCTCTGTTCTGCTGCTGACCAATGCATCTCCTGGCTCCCGACCACTGAAGGAAAAGAAATCTATTTACAAGACACAAACAGCTTTGTGTAAATCACAGCCATGGGCTGCCAATTGTGTGCTCTCCCAGCCTAGCAGTGCCTCCTTCCCCCAGCACAGAGTGCTGCACTAGCGCAGCCCCAGGGACGTGTTGCTATTAGGTCATGTCACCAGGGACTGGAAAGCACCAGACAACGCTCTGTGTCTTAAAAATCCAGATGTGTGATGATTATCTCATGATAGCCATCATAGATCCTGTGGTAATGCTATTTCTAATAATTTAGCCTTCAGGAGTTCTTAGGCTGGGATGAGCCCATGCTCCGAGCTGGAGCAAACTGTGTGCTCGGGTCTACTGTGTGAAACAATCACTGTGGTCCTAGTGCTGCCTCGTCTCTGAAAAGATGGAGCTGTTACATTCTCCTCAGTCCACATGGTGGAACCAGATAATTTCTAGTTTGGAGTGTGGTAAATAGGTATGATTCTGCTGATAAAAATTGAAACAGTAATCAATATTGATACAGTAACTAATATCTGGAAATAATAAAATAAGTTAAAAATAGTAATGCCAAAGAGGAGAGGGAAAGGAGGGGCTCCACCCCCCCTTTTCCCAGCAGATGTTCTCAAGGACCACAGGAAAGAAGCTGAAGATACAGTTGCTAAAAATGACCAAGAACCTGGTTGGGTCCCAGAAAATGCTAATTATAAGGGACTTATCGCTTTGATATGCAGATGCAGTGATACGTTAGTCTTGGCTTACATTGTACTGGCTTGGTGCGCATGTGTAACCCAAAGGTGAATTACAGGACAACAAAGAAGACTACAGGGCCTTCATCAGTGACGAGCCCCAAAGAGTTGTGCGACCACCAAACCCAGTGGTGGCGCATGCGTGATAAGGGTGGTAATAAAGGCGGAGACAGAAAAGTGACAAACCAAAAATAGGAGGAGATGGCATTGACACATGGCATATAAGGGGTGACTTTCACTTGGCAAGCTTGTACGTGAAGTGGCAAGGGTCACTGAAACCTGCACTCCATACCCCGTGGTATCTCTTGCTTATGCACTATTATTGGAACCAAATTATCCCTTATTTTAATCGAATTATATTGTATCCAATTTTATATTTTTCATTTCAATTATTCAATCAAAATTGTTACTACTTTTAATATTGTTTGGCTTTTTTAATGATGGGATAATTGGGCAAACATAACAGCAGGATGTACAGCAATGCTCAAACCACTAATATCACTGAATATAGTTGCATCAAATTAAAGAAGAATACCCTTACTTTCAATTACACTCCCCTTTTTTACCACCTGATTACATGATAATACATTGTTATAGTTCTTTCCCTATATTTCTTCTTTCTATATGTGGACCATCTCAGGGCTGCAGCAGGAGTGGAAGCACCCAGGCAAATGACTCATCTCCCTCAGGCCAGATGTGGATTTTGATCCAGCAAACCAGAGGAACACTGATATAAAGGTAGAGTTTTGTGTTATTCAGGGAAAAAACATCACAGCAAATGACTGTCTGGAGTTTGGTGTGTTTCCTAGAAGATTTGCAAAGTAAGTATGAAGGAAATGTCCTTACTGTTTATCACAAAAGGTCAAGTGTACAAACACCTGCAGCTGCAGACATCACAAGGATGCTGTGTTTACAGCAGGCGCTGCCCCATTCTGCTTCTGGGAGTCTCTAGCCCCAAAGAGAGCTTGTTCAGGCTTGGGGAGATTTCAAGAGGCAGCAGGAGGCTCCCTTTTTCTCTATGCTCCCCTTTTCTTTATGCTTCTTAAAAATCCCTCCCCTCTTCCCACTAACTGTGCAGGCAGTGTTGGATGCAGCTTCCAGCGGCAGATTTCTTCTTGCTGTGATAGTGCCAAGCTCGCAGGGCCCTGCAGGAGGGACCTCTGTGAGCAGTGGGATTTACACTCTTTAACAGCAGCCATGTCCCAGTGAAGCGGTCAAGCTGGGCAAGGATTGTCCTTCTCGGACAGCCCGGCCAGCTATCCAGCACCGCTCGCAGCAGGGCAGCACTGTCCCGATCTCCATGGCTCGGGACAGGGCCTAAGGCAAACGCCCTGTGCTGTGACAGCAGCCACACCTTGCAGTGGGACGTGGCATGGCTTATGGCTGCAGCCAGCAGAAAAAAGAGAGCGCTCTCCAGCTGTGGGGAATCCAGGCTCACTGGGTCCCAGGGGAACCGACAGCCGGACAGGGAAGGGGGGAAACACTTGCAACAGCTTCTAAGGAGGGAGGGAGACAGGGGAGGAGTCGACCCTAGGGCGAATAGAGTTTTAGAGGGGAGTGGAATACAAAAGATTGACTTAGGGAGAACCCCAATGGGGATAACTTGAGGGTGGGGCCCTGGTCCCTGAACCAATCACTCAACGCTCTCGCTGGAAGTTTCTAGAGAGAAGGGTGTGAGCGCTGAGTGACGGACAGGGCACCGGGGAGGGATTTGAGAAAGGATACATTAGTCTCCAAGGCAACTGGGAAGGAGTTGGGATAACTGGCAGCACAAGGGAAGGGCAGCGCAGAACCACTACATGATAGGGGGAACAGAAAAGTCCAACTTCTACAGAAACAACACAACATCCCACGACAGTCCTGGCACTGCAAACATGTTTTCTCTCTGCAGTTTGCAGTAACAGTCAAGGAGCATCCAAACTCTTGCAAAGCAAAGCTTGTTTAAAGGATGGGTTTAGTGCCGGTGAGCTTCCAAGGACTCCTCCTTTGAAGCAGCCTATGCAGGGGGACTCTGAAGTGTCCCTGTACGCTCTGAGTTTCAGACAGAGCTGGGAAAACATATAACCCTCCGCTCACCGTCCCCAAGAGCAGACAAGATGTTGTACCCCTTTCCCGGAGCTGGGGGATGGAAAGGAGGCTGGAATGGCAGTGATGGGTGGGTTTGTGGCAGTCCCATTTCCAGCAGTCTCTGCCTTCCCCCACTGGCCTCACGGGTCCTCTGCAGCTTCTCCCCGTGAGAATACCCTCTGCCCCTGTGCAGAATTCAGGAGTAATGCACAGTCTCTCCCCTTCCCAGAAATCAGGCTGAGTGTCTTTGCATATGTGGACATGCCAAGTTTTAGCCCAAAGAGAGTTTTAGAGCTGACTTACAACCCACTGAAATAATTTTATTATGGAAGCAGTGACATAACTTGATAGTAATGCACACGCAGCACTCCAGTGCTGGGGGTTTACAGGGCGTTTATGAGGTGTGTGTGTAGGAGGTGACATCCCCAGCACACGCAGAGCTGGCAGTACCTGGCTGGAACCCTTCCAGCGAGGGGCTGGTGGTCCCAGGGTGTCTGATAGCACTGTGGAGGTGGCTCCTCACACAGCAGACCTGGGAAAGGGACAAGGACATGAGTTCAAATAGCTCACGGCAATGGTTGGCAGGAGCTCCTGAGAAATTCTTCTCCTTAGTTCTGATGGGCAACAACAAAACAAATTTGGTGGGTGCAGCTATTGATCATCTTCAGGTGAGCTCAAAGCAGAACTCTTCCTCCAACCCCTGCTGGAGATTATCTGCTCTGTAGTGCGGCCCACTGGCCTCAGAGCCTTTCAGAGCAGTGCGTTTCTGCTGCCACGGGCCATGAAATGAGATGTCCTGGCTGGTGCAGTTGTGTTTGAGGGAGCTGGGACACCTCTGAACAGCCAGGACGCTCATGAGCATCACTGGGGACCAAGTATTAATTAGAATGTAAAATTTCATCTGCAGTCATCTTGCATTACTGCTGTTAAGAGGACAAATCTTCCATTGCCCTGTGATTTCTGAGTGTGCAGAGTCATGGCTAAGCTGGGCTGGAGACAAGAAAGGAGTTTTGGCCAATTGGCCATTAATTCATATGTGAGTGGTATTCAGCACCCAATTTGCTTTGCAGAACCAGTAAAGGTGAGAGGCTCTTGTAAACCTGGAAAAACATGTTTGTGCTACAGCACTTGATTCCAAAATTGTCCTAGGAAAGAACAAACACACCTTTGTAAAAAACATTGTGTGGTTTCTATTGCCCATCCCTCTACTGTGTGAGAAGCTGCCTGGAGAGCAATACTTGTTCAGCTGATGTTCTGAAGAGATTGATTCAGAAGCTATGACAAAAATGCAGTATGAGCAAAAGACCAGCTTCAGTTTATATAGTCAGGCATCATAAAAGCTGGAAAGGATCTCCAAGGTAAGAAAGTCCAGTCCTTGACCTGATATCTGCACTTGGCTGATCTGCAGGGATCTCTGGGATGCCATTTTTAGTGTGTTCACCTATGGAGTTTATGGGGTGAGCACAAGAAACAGAGCCCAGATTTGACACATGAACAAAATTTGTGGGATTTCAAACTCCCCACAGCCCTCGGGTCACCTGTGCAGCTGCTCACCTCTTGCCTGGGACCAACTGCTCTGAGCACCACAGAGACACAGGATTTTAGCCTCCAAAGGCATCTGTGGTTTGACTCCCTCATCTGTGTGTCACAGGGCCCAGAAGATCAGCTCTCTGCTGCAGGGAGCTGGCAATTCCTCTATTTAGCACTTTCCTGGCAGTGCAAGAGGTAAGAATGGGAGAGGTGGACAGAAGAATGGGAGAGGTGGACAGCAAAGTCCAGCTTCATCATTTCTGGTAAGATCAGATGAAAATACTGAGGAGTTATTTTAATGTGAGAATAGGGAATAGCTTTAATATTCAATATGATTAATTTACAACAAATTCTAAGTAGATTAACTATACATACACCACGTTTCTTTCCCCAGATGATCATTTATCCACATAACATTGCAAACCAACAATTAGAGCAGCATTCCCTGTGCTCTGATAATGCTCTCTGGTGTTCCCAGGCTCAGGCTGCTCAAGTGAACGAGGCATGGGCTGTGCAGCAGCTGAGCGTGGCTGTAACAGCATCGTGGAGTCACGAAGCATCATGCAGGAAAGCCTGGGGCTCCTGTGCCAATGGAGTTTCAGGGCAAAACTTTTAGTAAGCTGGTGTCTTCTTGCTTCCAGTCTTTTCCTCCTGGCTCTTAGATAGTGGCCAGAGGATGAGGTTGCTTGTAGCCTGGTTTATCTGCAGTTCCAAAACAATGCATCACTCTGCAGTCCTGTGAGGGAAGCCTTTGGTATCTTTCCAGTCTTTAGTTTTCCTCAATTATTCATCTGAGGGTTGCTTAATTGCTAAGTCTCCTACTTTTAGATAATATGGGGAGGCGTGAAGGAATGCTGTTCAGACACCAACTGGTCCCTTCTTAGCTTCAAAGGGCATATAGAAATTCTCTCCCTGTTCTGTCTCTCGGGCTGCGGTGACACCCATGGCTCTTGCTGAGCTCTTGCCAAGGCTGTAGCCAGGGCACAGCCCTTTCCCATCTCCTCCTGGGCAGCAGGAGCACTCTGGGACTGGTTTTGAGAGCTGTGTCCTGAGAGGAGTGCAGGCAATGTGTGCAGGAGGAACCTGTGGTGGATTCTGTGCGTCATATTTCAGCAGACATTCGCTGCAGCCTGCTGCAGAGTTCCTGGTGTCTGTGTAACCAGGTACTTGGTCGGATGTTGAGAAGAAATTCCTGCCTGTGAGGGTGGGCAGGCCCTGGCACAGGGTGCCCAGAGCAGCTGTGGCTGCCCCTGGATCCCTGGCAGTGCCCAAGGCCAGGCTGGACACTGGGGCTTGGAGCAGCCTGGGACAGTGGGAGGTGTCCCTGCCATGGTAGGGGTGGCACTGGGCAGGCTTGGAGGTCCCTCCAGCCCAAACTAGTCTGGGATTCTGTGATTATTCTGTCTTTATTTTCACTTGTGAATTGATTCCAAGTCTACAGTGGTTTCAATGCCTGAAACCCCTCACTGGGGCTGCTCCATCCCTGTGTGCACCTGGAGGAGGAGATGGTGAGCATGCAGCTTACAGTCCTGCTGCTCTTTCTCCCAAAGCTATAAACACCAGGCTTTACTCAAGTTTTCTATTTTCATTCCACTCTCACCCCTCAAAGTCTTGCCTATTTGTCAGTCCTTGAATAAGCCCCATTTCTCTCTGGCATGGTGAGAATGTGCAGGATTTCTGCTGGGTGCCTTGATGCCTATAGGTTTTAGGGTCAATGAGCTTCTGCAGAGCTGTGCTCATGCTGGAAGTTAAACCTTGTCTTTAAAGAGTCTGGAAGAGCAGTAAGGAGGATTTTAAGTTCCTCACAGTAGAAGCTGTGTCCACTTGGCACCTACAGCCATTCCAAGGCAGACTGTGAAGTCTCCAGAACAGTTTGATGATGCAGTGTTGAAACAACTTTCTGCCAGTGCTGGTAAACTGCCATGGCTTGGCTGAACTACCTGTAGCTGAAGAACCACATATGAATTTGCATTTTCAGAGGGAATTTCCCGTGAAGTTTGAATGTGCTTTTTTAGTGACAGCACCCTATTCAACACTGCCTTGGCTCACCTGAAGCACTCCTGGCTTTCACTGAGTGTCCATGTTCACATGGTGGCTGTTGAATTATCAGAGAAGCTGTTCCTTGTTTTCCAAGAAACTGTTCTGAATTCTCCACTAAATGCTAAGCAGAGCTCTGTTGTGCCGCCATTTTTGGTGAGGTTTCAAATGGTTTATTTTTGTGCTATGATGAATTTTAATAATTGCTATAAGTATGCTATTAGTCAAAATGAGGGAGAAAGAAACCCAATTATTAAACTAGACTTCTGTGACTGGAATCTACATCTGATATATTAAAGCCCAACTATCATGCTTAATAAATAACTCAACTCGCTGGCAATACTGGAAGAGAAAATGAACATTATTAATGAGATAACTGATCATTATTTCTTTTCCCTCCCACCATTAGAACAATATGTTGCAGAATATCAATAAACAGAAATTTTATATCATACACACTGCGTGCTTTCAGCAGTGCTTTGCTATCTCCTGCTTTCCCAACACCACTTTTATGGAATTAATGTTTTTTTCCAAGTCTTCCTTTGCTGCCGTGGGTTGTGTAAGGCCTGAGGGAGCCAGTACTGGCTGCAAATGTTACTCAAAATGCCCTGTTTGCACCTGAACCCAAGAGGAATGATCCACATCCCCAGGGACAGGGACCTATTTGTGAGGACTTTCTGAGCACTCTGAAGCTTCTGATTCAGCTTCTCACTCAGCACAGCTCCTCCTCCTGCTGCAGCCGAAATCTTGGCATTGTGGTAGAGTAAATGCCCCTCAGGCCCAGTGGGTTGGGAGACAGTTCTCTGCGCAGTAAGGCACCTGCCCACCCTGAAAGGTGTGCTGATATCACCTGGAAAGGCCCACCTTTGGTGGAGAAGCTTCATGACCAAGATTCTCCCCAAATTATTTCAATAAATGGTGTCTTTCAGTGATAAATGTTTTTGCAGAGAGGATGGATAGGTTCTTCTTAAGCTGTGCCCTAAGTCACATGTGGGAGCAACGTCACAGGCTGTGCCACCCAACCAAGCCCCGCAGGGTGGGAGGAGAGCCCGGGGGCAGCAGGAAGCTGAGAGAAGGCCCTGCTCTAGAACTGAGGGAGTTCCACCAGAAGCAAACAAAGATGGTAACTTGAAGACATTCCCACTGTGCTCAAAGTTTGTCTGAGAAGACTAAGACAGGAGCTTGTAAAAAATCCCAGGAAATACCTGGGAAAAGGTTTTAGGTATGTTGGTTGTGACTAGGTACAAAGCTCCTGTGGGAAAAGAGCCTCTGCAGCAGGCTGGCTGGCTGAAGGGGTCTTACTTCTTCCTAGAATAAAGATTACCACTGAAGTGCAATTTTAGTTTTTATTGTATAAGGGGAAAATATTTTCCTGAACTCAAAACCAGTTTCAAAAATACAGATGTGTTGTGGAAACAGGAACGAAACATTTGGGGATTTCTCTCTACAAAAGATATTTCTAAATGTTTCTAAAGATGAAAAGTGAAGACAAAATGAGGTCACTTTTCCTGGATTCTAAAACTACTTAGAAAATCTTTAACGACTATAGGAATTGAGAAGGAATATTTGCGGATGTCTCTCTACAGAAAAAATATTTTGAAATATTTCTACAAATTTCTAATTTCTAAACCTGAAAAACTAAGCAAATGGGGTTTCTTTTTCTTGGGAGCCCCATGCTGCTGCCTGCCCCCTGGGCTCCCCCAGCCCTGGGGACCCCGCCGCTGGTCACAGCAGCCCCTGCCTGGCTCCTGCCTGCCCACACCGTGGGCATCCACGGCTGCTCCTGGCCATGGAGCTCAGCCAGCGCTGCTGCTGGCTGGGCTTTGTTGCCGCTGCCACCCGGACACTGGGGTGAAAGCTCCATCTCTTTATTGCAATAGAAGAAGGGGCCATCAGATACTCCTGCAGAGGTGGGTCAATGTCTGTGTTGTTTAGAGGCCAGGACCATGAGGCTCGGGGGCAGAGGAAAGGACATGTTGGACTCAGGAGGGGCTTGGAGGTTTCTGGGCTGCTCCTGGGGTCTCTAAAAGAACTCGGGAATGGGTTGGGACGGGACAGAGGAGGATCAAAAAAGAGATAAATGCAGCTCAGGGATATGCATGGGCAGAGGAGGTGGCAGTTGTGAGGAATGAAATCGTGGGGATGAGAGCTCTTTTTCAGAGTAGTAATTGGTAGTTGATGTTAATGAAGTTGATAAGGTCTTAATTTGAAGTGTTGGTCTGTTGTTAAACATTGAATGTTAGAGTTCTAGGACTTGCCTTCAGTTGCCCTTGCTAACTGTTACTATTTTACCCTGTATTTGTACCTCTCCTCGTCATACTCAGTATTTGTACCCCTTGTTAGTCTTTTGTTAAACTTTGAATGTCAGTATTCTAAGACTTGCCTTTAGTTGCTGCTGTTCAATGTTGCTATTTTACCCTGTATTTGTATCTTTCCCTGTCATACTCTGTATTTGTTCCCCTTTCTGTCTCACCCGGGATTCATATCCATTCTCCTCGGGAACCACTTCCCCTACTCCCCTGCTCCCAGGAGGACTTGCACCCAGACTGAATTCAAATGAGAGGCTGTGGGAACTCTAGGAACCCTCTCAAAACAACGAACTAGCACACAAACTTTGACTTTAGCCCATCAGAACCACACTAAGTCACCCACTCTTGGCCAGAGCCGGATTCTGTCCTGTCACTATAATTTTGATAGTACCCAGCTTGGAATATACCCCTTGGTTGCGAACCAATATTTGCCTTCCTAAGGATTCTGGTGAGGACGGAAGCCCCAGCTCTGCTGAGAGACAAAGCTTTACTCCTCCTCCTCCTCAGCGTCGTCCAGAGGGAGCAGTGGTGGTGTGCGCGACCCCTCGGGTTCCCCAGCCAGAGCTGTCTTTAATAAAGGCCTTTTTAAAGGAGCTGCTCTCCTGGCCCTATTTATCACAGCTTGGGGACTCCTCCGGGATAGTCACATCCGAAGAGGACCGAGGACAGGACAGTTGCCTCCCCTTTTGGGCCTCCAGGGAACAGCTGGCTACGCCAGACCTGGGAAGACAGCCTGGGACTGGCAACACAGAGGAGCGCCGGGACCTGGGAAGAACCGGTGGTGGGAGTTGGAGGCGGGCGAGTGGCGAGTGAGTGAGACGAGGGCCGGCAGCTCGGACCCCCGACGTCAGTGAGGGCCCCAAGTACCGCGTTTCTGGGCACGGGGGGAAGTGAGTGGAATCAGTGGTTGAGGTGCCTCCAAAAGGGGTAGGACCCCACCTCCTGGTTAGGAGGGGTGCAAGGGAGGGGCCAGAGGGAGCCACATTGGGACATAACCCCCAGCCTAGGGGTGCAAGGCAGGGGCCAGAGGGAGCCCCATTGGGACCTAACCCCAGACCTAGCCTAGGGGTACAAAGGAGGGGCCAGAGGGAGCCTCAATGGGACCTAACCCCTGGGAAGTGAAAGGTCAAGCCCCTGAGTGTGGGTGAGGTTCCCCTCCTTTCCCGAGTATGTGAGTAAATTCCCCATACTTACCAGTGTGAAAGTGAATGACTGCTTGGTCAGTAAAATAATATTAAGTGTTGTTTTGCCCGTCTGTAGTTTTCGTTCGGGTAGGGGCAACTAAAGATTTCAGTAAAGAACCAATTTAGAGTCAGTATGGGAAAGTGTTTGCGTAAAAGAAGAAGATTTGGAAGGGATGATGAGAAAAAAGAGAAGAATATTCCCCTGATAGTCCTCTTGGACAGATGCTAGATCAATGGGACACTCAGGAGGCCACAAAAGGCTTAGACAAAATAAAAATTATTCACTATTGTATGGAAGTCTGGCCTAAGTTAAACCTGCAGGGGGAGTGGCCGTGTGTCCAGGGTTGACTATATGATGCTTCTGTCCCCAATCGTCTCATTCTGTTTATGTTGAATAATAAGTTTTGTACCTTTAAGAGTCTTCCAGAGAGTGAAGGGGGGAAGAGAAGCGCACAGTTTGTTTTCAGACACTGCACTCCTCCTCCACATTCCTGCTCCTGGACTGTGTTGTCTGCGGACAGACAGACAGCAGGACAGAGCTCTTCCTTTGCTTTTTAGTTAGTGTTAGCTAGCTGAGGCAGAGAAGTTCCCTGCACTGTGTTTTTTCCTTTTTCTTTGGACCTCTTGAAACTCTCTGGACTGAACACCAGCAGAGCACCAGCAGCTGCAGCTGTGGCCCACCAGGCCGGGCCTGGCCTGCGACAATTCCAGCACCAGAGGGACTGATCAGAGACTGAGTGAGCTGAGTTTCAACCCGGGGTTTTCTCAGTTTGTCATCTCTTTTAGAGTGGCAAGGGGTCTCATTGTTTGATATTGTTTTAGTTTTATTGTTTAATAAACAGTTTTTTTCCACCTTTCTCCAAGGAGGTATTTTTTTCCCTCCCGGACCAGTTGAGGGGAGGGGCCGATTTGATCTGCTTTTCCCACTGGGGCTCCTTTGGGGAATTCTTTCCCAAAGTTGCTCTAAACCTGGACAAATACATGAATTGGCGCCCAACGCACAGCTGGAAAAGGTGGAAAAAGCCCTATTAATTGTGTGTTTGTTGTTGTTTAAGCAGTTAGTAGCCATGATGCTTGGATCCCTGATGTCTCTGGTTGTGAAAGCCTCCGTGTGGCTCTGGGCTCTAGACCTTTTTGAGGTTTCAATACCTTTCTGGTCATTAGGATTATTGTCCTTAACAAGTAATTTTTACGGTAGAGGGGTACGGATTGGAATAGCTGTTGTGCTGGCCTTGGTGATAATGATTTATAAAGCATTTACAAAGATACTGGCATCTGTTTACGATATGTATGGTTTATGGTTTCTTCATCCTACCCTGCATCCCAATTCCAGTAGTAGGTTTTGGGAATTTATTAGTAATTACACTCAGTCTGTTAGAGGAGGAGCCAAGAATGAGACTTTTCAGCCTTCCCTTTCCTTCTTCTCCTTTGGATCAGTTATGTCACTTTTTGAGAATGTTCAGTTTCCCCTGAATGTTAAAGAGACCTTTCTGGTATTTAATCTGGTAAGCTTCCTCTATATGGTCTGCAGGTTCTCTAGAATGAGGGCTGAGATATCCAGAGGAGCTGGTGAGACCCCTGACCCAGAAGCAGATGCAGGCGTGAAAAATCCTGAGTGGTGTGGACAGTGGGAAAATATAGGCCAAACCCTGAAGGAATTTTCTGATCCTGTAGACTGGGATTTTTCACGGGAACAAATTCAGAACCCAGCTGAAGTGGGGAAATACCTAAAAGAGAAGGGCCATGATGATTCTAAGGAGAAAAGCCTTCTTGCAATAAGCTGGGCCCTGGCCTATGCTTATCACACTCTGTTAGATAGTGTAGGGCAGCAGACAGAGGCAGGGGGGCAGGGAGATAAATCAGCTATCCCAGTCACTCAAGCTGTAGCCAACAACCCAGGCTCGAAGCTAGCAGCCAGACCAGACAGTGAGCCTAAGCCAGCATCTAAACCCATGGCTGTTGCTACCAGTACTAGAAGTGGGAAATGCACGGAAAAAACTAATCGACCAGTAGATGATGATGTTGGTGATACAGGAGAAGGAACCTCAATGCCTCCTGACATAAAATCAGGAGTCCAAGCAGCAGGTGCAAGATCAGACGCAAATATTGAGTTCTTTTCCCTGAAGGACCTTCGTGGTTTACAGAAGGATTACACCCGACGACCTGATGAATCCATAATTAGTTTGTTAGTTCGGCTCTGGGGTGCTGCACGTGAGGCTACAATTCTGGATGGAACTGAAGCGAGGCATTTGGGATCCTTGTCACAGGACCCTGTCATCGACAAAGAAATGATGAGGGGGGCTAACCCACACAGCTTCTGGGCACGGGTCTTGGACAGTGTTGCACGAAGATAACTGTGTGCAGATGATCTTTATATGCAACAAACCCAGTGGAAGACAACAGAGCAAGGGATCCAATGCCTGAGAGAAATGGCAGTGGCAGAGATTCTCAGATGATGTGACAACTAGGAATCCAGACTTAGTACCATGCACGTCTGTGATGTGGCGAAAACTTGTGCGACTTGGGCCACATGATAACGCTTCTGCTTTAGCCATAATGAAGAGGGATGACAGGGATGAGACTGTGCTGCATATGGCAAAGAAGCTCCGAGCATATGCAGATGCTGTGTATGGCGCAACACATGCCAGAATCGCAGCAGTAGAAACACGTATGCAGAAATTAGAGGATAAGATAGAGGAGAATCATAAGAAGTTCAGAGAGGAGATTAAAGAAGACCTTTTCCAAATCTCAGCAGTATGGATCAGAGGTTCTGGTACCCAATGCAGACGTCTCCCAGATGGTGAGAGACAGTACACCCCATGAGCTGAGCTGTGGTTCTACCTGCGTGATTGTGGAGAAAACATGAGGAGGTGGGATGGAAAACCTACTGCTGCTCTGGCACAATGGGTGTGTGAATTGAAGGAAGACAGGGCTGAGAGAGGAAGTTCCACCAGAAGGAAAGCAGCTCCAGTTGCCGGTAGCCGAACTGCCAGGTATGATGATGATGACAAGTCTGATCCCCTTGAAGGAACATCTAAGACATATGCCCAGGGAAAGAAGGATAACCAGGCTTAGAGGGGCCATGCCTCTAGCATGGTAGAGGCTAAGAAAAATCGTGTTTTATGGTCTGTGTGGATTCGTTGGCCTGGCACATCTGAACCACAAGAATACAAAGCTTTGGTTGACACTGGTGCACAATGTACATTAATCCCATCAAGACATGTGGGGACAGAGTCTGTTTCTATTGCTGGTGTGACAGGGGGATCCCAGGATTTCACTTTGGTGGAAGCTGATGTGAGCCTGACTGGAAATGAGTAGAAGAAACATCCTATTGTGACTGGCCCAGAGGCCCCGTGTATTTTGGGCATAGACTACTTTCGAAGTGGCTATTTCAAAGACCCAAAGGACTCAGGTGGGCATTTGGGATAGCAGCTGTAGCGACAGAGGGCATCCAGCAATTGAACACCTTGCCTGGGTTGTCTGAGAATCCATCTGCAGTAGGATGCCTGATGAGAGAAGAGCAACAGGTACCAATTGCCATTTCCATAGTGCATCGATGACAGTATAGAACCACTCGAGATGCTGTGATCCCCATCCATAAGATGATCCGAGAGCTGGAGAGCCAAGGGGTGGTCAGCAAGACCCACTCACCCTTCAACAGCCCCATTTGGCCTGTGCGAAAATCTGAAGGAGAATGGAGATTGACTGTGGACTATCGTGCATTGAATGAAGTGACTTCACCACTGAGCGCCACCATGCCAGACATATTAGAGCTCCAGTATGAGCTTGAGTCCAAGGCAGCAGAGTGGTACGCCACTATAGACATTGCCAATGCATTTTTCTCCATTCCTCTGGCAGCAGAATGCAGGCCTCAGTTTGCTTTCACCTGGAGGGGAGTGCAGTACACCTGGAACCGACTGCCCCAGGGGTGGAAGCACAGCCCCACCATCTGCCATGGACTGATCCAGACTGCACTAGAAAGGGGAGAGGCTCAGAACATCTGCAGTATATTGATGACGTCATTGTGCAGGGGAACACAGGCGGAGGTGTTTGAGAAAAGAAAGAAAATCATCCAAATCCTCCTGGGAACTGGTTTTGCCATTAAAAAGAGCAAAATAAAAAGACCAGCTTGTGAGATTTAGTTCCTGGGAGTGAAGTGACAAGATGGACGGCGTCAGATTCCTACAGATGTCATCAACAAGATCACAGCAATGTCTCCACCCACCAAAAGGAAAGAGACACAAGCTTTCCTAGGGGCCATAGGTTTTTGGAGGATGCATATTCCTGAGTACAGTCAGATCATGAGCCCTCTTTACCTGGTCACCCGCAAGAAGAAAAACTTCCAGTGGGGCCCTGTGCAGCAATAAGCTTTTGCCCAGATCAAGCAGGAGATCGCTCATGCAGTAGCCCTTGGCCAGGTCAGGACGGGACCAGATGGGAAGAACATGCTCTACTCTGCATACGGGAACAATGGCTTGTCCTGGAGCCTTTGGCAGAAGGTGCCTGAGGAGACTCGGGTTCGACCACTGGGATTTTGGAGTCGAAGCTACAGAGTGTCTGAAGCTAACTACACTCCCGCAGAGAAGGAAATCTTGGCTGCCTATGAAGGAGTCCAAGCCGCCTCAGAGGTGATTGGTACAGAAGCGCAACTCCTCCTGGCACTCTGACTACCGGTGCTGGGGTGGATGTTCAAAGGCAAGGCTCCTTCCACCCACCATGCCACCAGTGCTACACGGAGCAAGTGCATTACTCTTATCACTCAGCGCACCCGTGTAGGTAAACTGAATCGCCCTGGGATTTTGGAGGTAATTCCAAATTGGCCCAAAGGTGAGAATTTTGGTGTCACAGAAGAAGAACAAGAACTAGTGACACGGGCTGAAGAAGCTCCTCCATATAACCAACTGCCCCCAGAGGAAACACACTACGCTCTTTTCACTGACAGTTCCTGTCACATCGTAGGGATGAACCGGAAGTGGAAAGCGGCCATATGGAGCCCCACATGACAGGTTGCACAAGCTACCAAAGGAGAAGTTGGATCAAGTCAACTTGCTGAACTCAAAGCCGTTCAATTGGCCCTGGACATTGTAGAAAAAGAGAAATGGCCAAAGGTCTACCTTTATACTGATTCATGGATGGTAGCCAATGCTCTGTGGGGATGGCTGGAGAGGTGGAAAGAGGCAAACTGGCAGTGTAGGGGAAAATCGATCTGGGCCGCTGATGAGTGGAAAGACATCACTACCAGGGTAGGGAGGCTACCTGTGAAAGTCTGCCATGTAGATGCCCGTGTCCCCAAGAGTAGAGCCAATGAGGAGCACAAAAACAATGAGCAGGCAGATCAGGATGCAAAGATAGAGGTGTCCAAGATGGATCTAGATTGGGAGTACAAGGGAGGTGTCATGGTTTAGCCTTGGCACAGAGCCAGTGCCTCCATGAGAATACCCTCTCCCTGGTGTCTGCTGTGAGATGTGACCAGGAATAAGCAAAGCAGGCTCCTGCTTAGAAACAAAGATAACCTTGTTAACTAAACTACAAGAAAAGAAGAAAGAAAAAAAACCGAAAGGGAAAAAATGAAAAACCTTACAAAAGCACTTTTCTCCTTCCCCCCACCAAATTTCCCAATGCATTACATTCCCCCAAAATCACCAACTCTCAGTCTGGCAGCACCCTTTAGAATACTCAATCTTCAGTTCATGAAGAGGAGAGGAGTCCTTCTTGCACCATAGGCTTCCCCTGGAACCACGTTGAAACCTCGTGTGCTTCCATGTCACTCAGGTCCTTTGCTGTCGGAGAATGACTTAAAGAAAAGGCCATGAGACATACAATTGAGAGAAAAGTATAAGGGAAAAGTAAAGCAGTTTCTAACAGTTCTCAGCCTTCTGATTTCTATAAACAATTAGACTCTCTCAGGCATCACTTTATAAACAATAGAGTTCTCAGACTGTCTTCCCATAACAAGCAGAACACCGTCTCTGGGAAGGCCTGGCATCCTGGGAACAGATGTAGAAGTTTTGGGAACTCTGGTTCTGTTTTGTGTAAACAATTGTAGGTATTCTAAAACAAGAGGAGTGGTTAGAAGTTTCTCTGTTAGCCTATCATGAAATTGGATTACAGAATATGCATGAAGTTCGTTAGCACTGTTATTTAAGGTGATTGATTGATCAATAAAATTGGAGTTCGATGCATTACCAGGATGGTCGTTTCTCCCTTCACTTCAATATATGGTGACCTCCGACTGTGATAGCGAACACCACGGGGAAGCGAACGCCACGTGAAGTGAAGCCAGGTTCGGGTTCTGAAAGATCGAAACTGCAGCCGGAACGGCAAAGAAGCACGGAAGACAAAGCGGAGGGTAACCCGCCAGCCCGCGCCGTGCTGCGAGCGACTATACAGATAGGCTCGTCCAATACATGCGGCCGCGACCTTGATTTGAAGAGCTGCAACGTGCGCACATAGGTATGGAAAGGCAAGCCGCATATGAACTTTTTATTACCCTTTTGCAAAAAAGGCAAATTAAGGGAATAGATTTACAGAAAGAATTACCGGGTCTTTTAGCTTATGGTGTAGAGAGGGGAATCTTTATAAATCCTCACACATTTCACGAATTGTCTGAGTGGCGTAAATTTGGTGATTTATTGTGGCAGGCTACGTTAGATGATGATAAAAGTGCTAAGAAGTGGGGTAAATTATGGCGGGTCGTTAACACCGAACTGTTGCAAATTCAAGCTGAAAAAAGGGCTGCTCACCAGGCTACTGCCGCTCACGATTGTAACAAACAATACGATCAAGATAGGGAATTTGATAAGAACACGGGAACTCCTCTTGGCCCCGCGATGCGGACAGTTTTATTACCTGCTTCACCACCGCCCTCGGAAAGCCAGGCTATGAGTCAGCCTATGAGTCACACTATGAGCCAGGCGCAGACCGCCTCGCTGCCCGCCGCGCAGCCCCCCTTAACGAGCCAGGCTACAAGCCCAGTTACGAGCCAGCCTACAAGCCAGGCTATGCAGACTGCTTTATTACCCGCCTCGCAGCCCCCCTTAACGAGCCGAGCTCCGCAGGCTGCCTTAACGGGCCGAGCTCCGCAGGGTGCCTTGTTGTCCGCTTTGCCGCAGGCTACACAGAGCACCTTTGAGTCTCCCGTACCTGCTGCGTCTCAGCAGCTGGGGCCAAAAACGCATACTCCATTCCCGACAAGCAATCAGCCGGTCCCTGGGCCGGAAAACGGCTTGGTGGCGGCGATTGCGGGGGAAAGACGGGGTGCGTGGGCTGCCCTGGCCAAAGATGCAATTGAAAAGGGAGATCAAGTGCCAATAAGTTCGGCTCCGGAGCTGGTTTGTCCGGTTGTCTTCAACCCTCAGGCTGGTGGAGGAATTCAAGCCACAATTAGTGCTCTTGACTGGGAATTGTTATCTCAATTGCAAGCTGCTGTTAGTCAGTTTGGATTTAAAAGCGAACCAGCTAAGCAAATGCTCGATTATATTTTTAACAACAGTATCCTCCTTGTTAATGATTGTCTTGGCATAGTTAAATTAATCTTTACCCACCATCAACAATTGCTGTTTAATGATCATTGGCGGATACTTGTAAGTGAGTGTGTGGTAGTTCAGAGACAGCCGGGTGACCCCTTGCGTGGCGTCACTGTTGATGAACTTATGGGTCTGGGACGTTTCCTTCGTACTGATGCACAAGCTTTAATAGGTCAAGAAAAGTGCCGGGAGGCAATGAGGTTAGTCAGACTCGCAATAGACATGGTAAAGGAGCCAGGAGAGATATCAGTGTCTATAGGAATTAAGCAAGGCAGAGAGGAAGCATTTGGCGCTTTTGTTGATAAAGCTGCTGCTGCAATTGAAAGAGCTGGCGTGCCAGAATATTTGCGCAGGGTCCTACTCAGGCAGTGTGTCCTTCAAAATTGTAATTCTGCTACTAGAAACATACTTAATGCTTTAGGTGCAGATTGGACTGTAGAGGAAGCATTAGAGAGGATGGCTCTTATTCCTAACGGGCAGCAGGCTTTTGTGGCAGATGCACTCAAACAGATAGGAATAGGTTTTCGAAAACAGGCAAGGTCCTCTCAGAGTCAGGTGTTAGCCGCTTTTGCACCTCTTCAAGGGTCAGCTGCGTTTGCAGCATCAAATAAAGAGGGCCGCACGAAATGCTGCCGATGCGAAGGCACTGGCCACTTGCGCCGGGAACGCCAAGCACCAACAGAAGTCATCGCTACAGCATTGGTACTCTTTCCTGCCTCTAACCCTCTGCAGCAGGGAGCCTCTAATCCTCTGCAACAGGGAGCCTTCAACCCAACACCACAGGGAGCCACCGCGGGCGAAGCCGAACTGTCGCGTAGGGAGTGACCCGCAGAGCAGAGATGAATTAGCAGAGGGATTCAACAGGACTTTGGGCTTATGACTACGGTAAAGGGATTTTCCATATGGTTTACGGATTAACAGAAATGTGCAAATTCGGTGATTTATGGTGGAATTGCGGTGCTGTGCTACTCCAAACTCGGCACGGGCGCACCGGAGGCAGCGGCGGAAAGATCAAAAAGCCGCCGCCGCAGGAGCCGAGCCGCGCTGCCCCGAGAGCGGAGCCGCCGCCGCAGAAACCAAGCCGCGCCTCGCCGGAAGTGATCAAAGAGCGCCGCGGGGGGAGCGACCGGAGCCGCGTCACCCTCATGTGTGAACTGGGGGCCAGATGTCCACAGGCGGCCAGTTGCTGCTTGGGAACAGTGACTCGACATCAGAGAGCAGGTGATGGAGGAGCAATCATGCTGTGCCTTGATAGTTTTCGTTGGATTGTTATTGTTATGATGGCCACTGAGTTTGTGTTTCGTTAGGCTAGTTGTAAGAAAAAGATCGACCGACACCTTTTCTGGGCTCTGATGAGCGTCCAGCGCCGTCCATTTTCAGGGCTAGTTGATTCGGCAAGTGAGTTGTTACACACTCCTTAGCGGATTCCGACTTCAGAGTGCTTTTTCGAGCGGGAGCGCTTCTCCCTCCGCCCCGTAGCCGGCAAAAGCTACAGTTTGAGCAGCCGTAATAACAGCCGTAATAATTGTGACTCTTGTCAACAAAAGAAAAGATTCCTATTGCAATTAAAAGACCAGTGAAACTAAACAAGCGACACCAAGGACTGTTGCTGTCGGGATGTTTTTCACCTAAGTTAGAGAGATCTTTTGTTCTCCCCAGCACAGACTGTAAAGCAGAAATCAGCGTAAATGAATTCAGGAGTCAAATTTCAGCCGATTTGGCTCGGCATTGGGTATGCTGTCTTGGAAACACCTGTATTACCAGAGACTTTGAACATCAGAAGCCCGGATGGCTGGGCCGGTGGAACATTAGACTCTAAAGCTGTGTTTTGAAAAATTTTAAAAATGTTGAGATGTGTTGGATTGATTGTATGGATGAGATGTTGTGAGTATGTTTTTGGTATAAATGCTGCAGCAAAAATGTGAGAAGGGTTGTTTTGGTTGAGTGTTTTGGAATCAGGCCCGTAAGGAAGTTATAGTAAATGATATATATTATTTCTATAGTAAGTTTTATCTGTTATTAAGTAGTTTAAGTTAAGTTATCAATTAAGTGCCATTAAATGTTAAGGTTAAGTTTGTTGAGTTTGTTTTCGGTTGGGTTCGAGGTCTTCTAAGTTTAAATTATATATAGGTTTGAGTTGTGTGGGATTTGAAGAAAATTAATTTTTGTTAAGTATTATTAAGTAAGTTAAGTTAGATTCTGTTAAGTTTGCATTAGATTTAAGTGATTTTACATGATTTACAAATAAGTCTGCTAAGTTAAATATTTTAGGTGTTTTAAATGCATACTATCTTTTCACCACTCCAAATTAACAAAGGACTGAGAATCTCCCAGTTGATGCCATTTGAGCCAAATGACTAAAGGATTACAGACTGAAAACTGACTTTGAACATTTCTGGGAAGCCCATGAAAAAAGGTGGATGTGATAAATTCAAGGACAGAAAGAATCATTTTCAGGCTTGTTTACCTTCTCTCCAGGTTGCATGAATGAAAACAGCTAACAGCTTTCTTTTCTTAGTCCAATTACCACCTGTCGTGCAATGCCTGATAAGGCCGTAACACGCCGTTGCCGGACAACCAGAGAACTGATTGACATTATTGACTCATTATCATCTTTTCATATAAAAGGACCAGCGAAAGAGAACTGTTTTGAATATCACAGCCCAAATTGTGCTGCTTGGGTTGCACTGTGTTGCGGGGGTTGTGATAATACTTTTTGGGTGGATCAGTTGTCACTTTTTCATTTATAGTACCACACCTGTAATTATAAATATATCTAAGAACATAATTGGGAGCAGGCACTACGGAATGAGACAGGGCTAAACACTGCTTCAACTTTAGACCTTTATAAATCTCATGAGCAGTAAATCTTGGCTTATTACCGGTGGGAGGTACAGTGTATTTTGAAAAGGGTTAAAGCTCAAAGTGCATCATATATAGCCTCGATAAGGTGTAGAAAACTGGTGCCTTTAACACAACATTCTGTTGTAGGTCCTATAAGAAGAGATCCCAATCAAGCATTAGATAATTGCAGTTCAGTTTTGATTACTCTAATTTTCAAAGGATGAGTCAGCATAAACAGACATGGGCTACTCTGGATTCATCTCTAAACCTGGAAAAAGTGTCCAAACGGCTTTATAACCAGTGTAAAGGCTCTACTATTATGACACCTAAGAAATTACCCACAGGGATATTTCTAATCTGTGGAGATAGAGCCTGGAATGGAATACCAGCCCAACCTCAGGGTGGATCTTGTTATTTAAGCAAGTTATCATTATTCCACCTCTGAGCACTGGTTCTGATCCTTCTCCACAGGATCACATTTCTGACACTGAGTGTCCTGTTTGTCCTCAGGCCTTTGGTGCAGCTGAGCCCTGGCAGAGTGGGGTCTGCACTTTTGGAGTTTTTACGAGGCCCCCACACGAAGCTGCTCTGAGGTTTGAAGTGTTGCCAAGCATAGTGGATGAGTTCCCTTCTCTTTTCTTTGCCCCTGATAGTGAACAGGAGGTAATGTCTCTTCCACAAGAGTTTCTGTGAGGAAAAACTTCACCATTATCTTACCTTGTTGCATTCAAAAAATAGTCAGTAAGATAATAGAAAAAACCTGCAAACTAACCTCCTTTCTTAAAAAAGAAAAAACGGGGGAAATGTCGGAGAATGACTTAAAGAAAAGGCCATGAGACATACAATTGAGAGAAAAGTATAAGGGAAAAGTAAAGCAGTTTCTAACCGTTCTCACCCTTCTGATTTCTATAAACAATTAGACTCTCTCAGGCATCACTTTATAAACAATAGAGTTTTCAGACTGTCTTCCCATAACAAGCAGAACACCGTCTCTGGGAAGGCCTGGCATCCTGGGAACAGATGTAGAAGTTTTGGGAACTCTGGTTCTGTTTTGTGTAAACAATTGTAGGTATTCTAAAACAAGAGGAGTGGTTAGAAGTTTCTCTGTTAGCCTGTCATGAAATTGGATTACAGAATATGCATGAAGTTCGTTAGCACTGTTATTTAAGGTGATTGATTGATCAATAAAATTGGAGTTCAATGCATTACCAGGATGGTCGTTTCTCCCTTCACTTCAATACTTTGCCATCGTGACACCTCTCCTTCCATGCCCAGTGCTCTCATCACTGTGCATGGACCAGAGCTGCGTCTACGGTTGTCTTTCAAGGATGCCTTGTCTCACTCCAAAAAAGGCACACTCTCTCCTTCGGGACATCTGTCCCCCCCAATTTTTCACCCCCTGGGGCCGAGGGGTACCCACACTTAACCCTCCCTGTTCTGAGGCACTGCCTCCCCCTAAATGCAGTCTCTGTGTCACAGGAAAAAACTGGTTCAGTCTACGGCCACACAAGAAAAGTCCAGCCAAAAGGCCACTCCGTCATCTCTCCCCCACTCAAGAGTCTTCTGCACTTCCCTCGTGGCCCATTCCCTCTTATCTCATCTCTTATCTCTCTTCTTATTCAGCTCCAGGAGGATCAGCATTTGCAAGGTCCCAATCATGCAAGAAAAAGGGTTAAAAATTTCAGTCTCTGCCTGTTCCAGAGCTCCGTCACTCCCATGCTGCCCTCGCACTCCCCCCCTTCTCCTCCTGGGCCAGCGCCGCTATTGAATTCAGATTCCGGCTCTCCCTCTCTCTCCTAGGGGGGAATGGCTGCCTGATGTCTCTTGGTGCTCTTCCACCCTTCCATCCTTGGGCTGGGCCTATCTCATGGCCCCGTGGCTTTTCCCCTCCCCCCGCCCAGCTGGCAGCTGGGACAGGGGGAGAGATCCAAAGCCTTTCCCGATGGAAGTCCCAAGAGACTCTGGGCGAGCACAGCTCTGGGTTTTAACCCCTGTGTTTTTCTCAGAGGCGGTTCTACAATCTGAGCATCCATTGGCCTGATGGTAGTGACCCTAGCATCCCAGAAATCCCATTTCCGGTCCAACCACCACAACTGGGAACACTGGGGCCATTGCAGAGAAAACTGGGGACACTGGGGCATCCTGTGAATGTCACTGGGATGAACTGGGAGGGACTGGGAATGGGCACAGGTGTATTGGGAGGGACTGGGCTGTACTGGGAGGGACTGGAGGGGCACTGGGGTTTTGCTGGGTTTTACTTGGGATCAATTGGTCTGTACTGAGGTTGTACTGGTCTGTACTGGGGTTATACTGGTGTGTACTGGGAGGGACTGGAGGGGCACTGGGGTTGTACTGGGTTCTACTTGGGATGAACTGGGCTGTACTGGGAGGGACTGGAGAGGTTGAATTGGATGTTCCCGGCTCTGCCACATCCCATTTGCCAAGGTTTCTGCCCATCACTGCCCAAAGCCAATCAGCGCCTGGTTTAGGATCTCGTAAGCAGTGCCTGATATTGGCACGACTTTTTTTTGCCTACAACTCCCATCATGCCCCGCGGCCCGATTGAGCCCCATTGAAGCTGGACTACAATGCCCATCACGCCCCGCGCTCCACAGAACCCTGGGATCGCCCCCCACCTGTCCCTTAAGTGTCCCCCAGACCCTCCAGGATCTCTCAGTGCCCCCTCAGCGCCCATTCGGGACTCCCAAAAGCGTCCCCGGACCCCTGAGTGCTCCCAACCCCACAGATGCCCGGTACAGTCACTTCTGGGAATTCATCTCCTCTCATCCCCCGTGGCCCCAGAGCCCCTCAGAAAAATCCTGTGCTTAAAACTCCTGCCATGCCCTGCACCCTAAAGAGCCTGGTTAGAGATCCCCAAGCTCCCCGCAAGTGTTCCCGAACTGCTTACATTCCCCCGAGGATCTCAAGTCGCGGTTCAGACGCAGAAGTGTCCCCCAAGAGCTTTCCCGGACCCACTAACAAAGCGTTCCAGCCTCTTCCGGGACTACGGCTCCCATCATGCTCCGTGGCTCACATGCAGCGCGCACATCCAGCACTGTTCCAGCCAGGACTTCATCTCCCATCATGCCCTGCGCCTCTACGGAGAGCCATTGCAGCTGCGCCTCGAACTCCTGTGATGCTCCGCGGCCCCGTTTAACAGTATTACACCCACGTTTTCAACTCCCATCACCCCCTGCGCCCCAGAGGGCCCCATCAGAGGCCCCCAAGGGCCCGCCCGGACCCCGAAGGGCCCCAAATTCCCCTCCCTGACCTCTAAGGGCCCCCCTGGACCCCCAAGTGCTGCCCTGGACCCCAAACTGTCCCTCAGAATCCCTGAGTGCCTCTCCAAGTGCCCACTTGGTTCCCCCAGGTGTCCTCCAGACCCTCAAGTTCTCTCTGAATTCCCTCTCCAGACCCAGAACTGCCCCAAATGTGCCCCAGAAATGTCACCAGGGAGCCCAAAGTGCCTCCCTTGACCCTTTCTGAGAAAAAGATGATAAAAAAGGTGACAAAAAGACTCAAATATTACTAGTTACCATAAAGAGAAATAAATAAATAGCCAATGGAGTTTAACGAATGAATGAAGGGAATTGTGTTACTTAGAACCAATGACCAATAATTTTTTTTGTTCCTAAAAATGTATTGGTTTTTTAATATAAACGAAATAAATAGGGCAGGAGATCTTTATCCTTTTTAATGCCTTTATTAAAAATCAGCTCAGGTGGGGTGATCCGATGGGTCTCACACCGCCGCTGCCCCCAGAAGTGGCACAGAGGAGGAGGAAGAGTCCAGTTTGGCCACTGGTCCGCTGGCAGAGCTGGGGGTTCCTTCCTCACGAGAGCACCAGGAGATTCCCAGTATTTTGGTTTGACATTCGAGGTCCTCTTTCCAGCCAACATGTTTTAAGGTTAGGGTGAGGGGTAAAAAGGGTCTTAGCATAAACTGGATTCTGTTCTTCACGTCTAGACATCACTTTGATCCCTCAATTCCATGTTGGTTTGTTGTTTTTAGGGGTTTTTGGCTAGGTTTGGTGAAGGGCTTCCTCATTTGCTTGCCAACCCTGATGTCATTTGCATGCCAATCAAATGATTGTCCCATCCTTGATTGTCCCCTCCCCTTCACTGTCCCGGGTGCCATCCTCCAGGAAGCAGAGGGGAGCCACTCAACAAAAAGGGGAATTCCGAACCATCAACAGCAGGTAGTTAACGAAAAACTATTAACAACAGGTGATTACAACAACAGTTAGAACTCCACCCTGGCAGTAACTGGCCCAACCTGGGAACTCTGCAACCTTTCAATAAAATGGGCAACTTTTCTACTCATAACAGTGTGACATCCCAGAGAGTGTTTTGTGACATCGCTGAGGGAGTTGTGACATCATAAAGCTTCTGTGACATCATAGAGTAGGGTGTGTGGCCATAGAGGAGATCCTGCCATAATAGAGGGTGGCTCTGTGGCATGAGAGAATGGATTGTGACATCACTGGGTGGCTGTGTAACATCATAGAGCAGGTTGTGACATCACAGACTCGATTCTGACATCACATTATGGCTTTCTGACATCACAGAGTCTTTTGTGACATCACAGTGCAACTGCATGACATTCCAGGCTGACATCCCAGAGTTGGCTCTGTGACATAACAAGGGTGTTCTGTGACATGCTAGAGTGGGCTGTGACATCACAGGTGGCTGTGTGACATCGCAAAAAAGCTGTGTGACATCACTGGGGCTCTGTGACATCACAGGAGCTGTGTGACATCACAGGGGCTGTGTAACATCACAGGAGGATGTGTGACATTGCAAAAAAGCTGTGTGGTATCACTGGAGGCTCTGTGACATCACAGGAGCTGTGTGACATCACAGGGGCTGTGTGACATCACAGGGGCTGTGTGACATCACAGGAGGATGTGTGACATTGCAAAAAAGCTGTGTGGCATCACTGGAGGCTCTGTGAAATCACAGGAGCTGTGTAAGGTCACTGGGGAGGTCCCTCTGCCCCGACCCCCCTCACAGCTTGCCCCAGAGCAGTCCAACACTGCTCGTGCACAGCAGGACCCCTGTCCCCCTGGGTCCCCCCGCCCCCACCTCCATAGCCTCCCCCAGAGGATGTTCCACGAGATCGACCCCAGAGCCTGACACGGGGACGGGGGGCCGGGGCCCTGGGGGTGGCACAGGGGCACAGGGACCCCCCGGCAGCGTCCCCGTGTGCCCCAGGGCCAGAGCCTGGGCCAGGGCTCCTTCACCCTGTTACGAACAAGGGCTTGAGAGCACTGAAAAAATCCCCAGCAAGGGATCAGCAAAAACCAGGTTGAATATTAAGGGACAGAAGCACAAAGTTCCTTGGCAAGAGTCACTCTACTCCTGACTGGACTCTTCAGGCACACCAAGGAAACAAAGCAACAACAACACCAAACAGAATCCAGGCAATCAAACCAGAATTTAACAGAGAACTGTCCCTCTGTGTGTGTGTGAGACACAAGGACAATGAGGGCAAGGATGAAAGGAATATGGCCCAAAAGCTTAACAGAGCTCAAACTTAACAGGACTTAACTTATTCCTTAACTTTACCTGATCCCGTCAACTTCAAAATTTAGCATAAGAGCAGCACTTAACAGTATTTAACCCAAAATAAAACCTATGACTTAGAAATTTAACAGAGGAATAACACTTAAAAATATTTAACTTAGCTAATAACTTAAACTTAACAACTTACAAACAGTACAACTCTTAGGAGCATTTAACTTAGCTTAGACCTTGTGATTTGACCTTACCTACTGATATCTGGATATCTGACTGACTCAGCTATCCAAGGCACTCCACCCCTCAGAGAGCAGCATTTCTGCCACATTTCCCCAGCACAGGCACTCGTGTGTGCACACAGACACAAAGAATCAGTGCAAGGCACATGGGAGAAATTCCCCTGAGGGCAGGAAATGCTCCCTGTGGATCCTTTGGCAACTCTCCAGCTGGCAAAGGGTTGAGCCTGGAGGAGTGGGGAGATCGGCCCAGGCACTGTCGTTGTTGGGGATCCTCGAGTGCAGCAAACGGGAGAGTTCCCGGCTGGGAGAGGCCCCACTCAGAGGGAGTCGTGGCCCAGGAGAGCTCCAAGGGCTCCTTTTGGAGCGCTGTTTGTAGGGCCCCAAGAGAGGGGCTTCAGTCCCAGCAATGGTTCATCCTGGCCGCACTTGGCATCAACAGCTTTCTTTGGCAGTGTGAGAACAGGGATGTTGTGCCACGGAGGGAACAAAAACAGTTCCCAGGGCTGCTCCTAAAGAAACCAGGAGCTGGTTGGGGAGCAGCAGTGCCTGGAGCAGACAGTGTTTGTGATGAGCTGCAGAGGAGCTGAGCCCAGGGGCTGTTGGCCAAGGCCCAGGCCCAAGGAGCATTTTTCAGCTGGCAGAGCAGCCTGAGACGGGGAGGGGGGAATGCAGCAGCGCAGGGCCCATGGAACCAAGGGACCATTGTGACACTGTGGGGCCCTGTGACACCAAGGGACCATTGTGACACTGTGGGGACTCATGGAATCATGGAGAGCACTGTGACATTGCTGGGCCTCATGGAACCAGGGGGACTGTACTGAAGCTGCGTGGCTCCATGGAATGTAGGGATCATTGTGACACTGAGAGACCCCATCAAACCAAGGGTCTATTGTGACACCACCGAGCCTCATGGAACTGTTGAGAGCATTGTGACACTTTAGAGTGTCATGGGACCAAGGGGCCATTGTGACATTGCAAGACGCTATGGTGCCAAAGCTTCATTGTGATATTGCAGGGCCTTATGGAATCATGGAGACATCATTAAGAGACTTCACAGCCTCATGTAACCACGGGGCCATTGTGACACTGAGGATACTCATGGAATCTTGCAGACCATTGTGACACTATGAGGCCCCATTGAAGAAGCAAAGCATTGTGACACTGTAAGGCCCCATGGAACCAGTGAGACCATTGTGATCCTGGGGGTCCCCACAGAACAAAAAGACCATTGTGATACTGTGGGGCCTCATGAAACCAAGAGGCCTTTGTGACACTGCAGGGCTGCATGGAACTAAAGCTCCAGGGTGACACAGTGGGGCCTACAGTCATCAATGGTCCATTGTGAGACTGTGGAGCCAAAGGAGACCATTGTGACACTGCAAACCCCCAGGGTCCAAAGGTCCATTGTGACATTGCAGGGCTCATGAAACAGAGGAGTCACATTACATTGTGGGGTCTGGGGAACCACAGAGACCATTGTGATGCTGCAAGGCCTTCTGGAACCTGGGGGCCACTGTGACACTGTGGGACCATTGAACCAATGGTCCATTGTGACACTGCTGGACCCCATGGAATCAAAGCACCATTGGGACACTGTGGGGCCCCATGGAACCAAGGGGACCATGGTGATAATGCCGGGCCTCGTAAAACCAAGGAGACACAGAATGGGTCTTGCTGGTTGGGCCTTCTGTTGACTGCCTGACTGGTCCAGCTGACTTTGGCATGTTGAGGGTCTCTTCCCATCTGCTGTTGAAACACTGGGGGTCTGTGCTTTCCTTCCCAATGGAAAAGAACTCACCTCCTCCGGGCACCCATGGACAGAATTGGGATTTCACCTTCAAATTTCCATATATCCAGAGATTATTCTCATAGGAATATTGCCAAGACAAGTCTATCTTGCAGTGGTTTTGCAAGGGTCACCTCTCATCTGTCCCCAAAACCCTGGGGAAGGCTCCGTGATTTCCTTCCTATAGGAAAGAACTGTCCTGCTTCTCAAGGTACTCATGACGAAGACTGGGATTCCACCTCCAAAATTCCCTATATTCAAAGACTGCTGCAAGACAAAGTCTGCCATTACTGACGAGTCTGCCTGGCCCTGGCCTAGTGAGGCTCTCACCTGCCTTCCAAACACTTGGACTCTTTTCCTATGGAAAAGAACTGTCCTTCTTGTCCAGTCCCTTTGGCCTGATATGGGATTTCAACTCCAACATTGCCTGTTGTGACAGATTGGAGGAGATTTTTGGCTGGTTTTGTGTGTGGGGGAGGAAGGGGCAGGTCCACCCTTGCCCGGCCCTGGAACCCCAGCCCTGCCCTGCCCTGGAACCCCAATCCCCCCAGAGCCTCCATCCCAGCCCAGCAGTGTCTGCCAGTCCCCGGCACAGCACAGGCAATGCTCCACAGCCACCTCTGCAGCCCCCAGCCCAGCTCCTGAGGGACCAAATGAGCCCAAGTCCCACCTGGGGGAAGGGCCCAGGAAGACCAAGGGGTATTTAAGGCTGACAACAAGACAAGCACACATCTTGACCCTACCTCCTCTTGGAATTTCCATCTGAACACTCCTGAAATCCAGGATTTGGTAGGTCTTTGAGTGCTTCTCTGTATCTTTTTTGTCTTTCTCTCTACTGTGTCTTCTTCTTCTGTTTCTGTGCTCTTGTAAATTTTGATTAACAGTAAATTGAACAGGCTTAGAGTTTGTGAAGTTGAATAGGCCAAGTTAATGCTTTGAGAAGTGTTTTTTGTTGATTGAATGTCTGTCATAGTTTGAAATGAGAAGAATTTTTAAAGGTAATAAAAAACTCTTTGTGCAATGACAATCTGTTAAACCACTGAGATACTGAACAGGCCTCTGTGAAACACAAATGTTAAAGGCAAAAAAACCCAGGAACCTCCTCTTTCTTTTCCAGTCAACAAAGAACAGCGGGCCCTGGCCACAGCCCCCATCTCAAGCAAAGCAAAGCAAAGCAAAGCAAACCAAACCAAACCAAACCAAACCAAACCAAGCAACCCTGCTGTGGGCTGAGCCCCTTCCCCCCTCCCCAGGCTGTCCCCTCCCCATCATCCCCCATTCTAACCAAACCAAACCCCAACAACTCCCAAACAGGAAAACAAAAGAGGCTACAAAACCCCAACCAGAACAAAGCTGGCCACAGCAATTAAAATCGTACCACCAAGTCCCCTCCCCCAACACAATTAAAACTAAAAACTCCTACAACCTACAACCCATACAAAATAACCCTACAACTAATATTAAACACAATAAAAAGCCCCAAACCAGTCATAAAAGCAATCCTAATATAACTCAACCACAACTTCCCCCACAAGTTTTCAGCGGGTCAGGTGTAAATCCTTTCAGTATTTCATTCCTCCCTCAACTAAAAAAAAATATAAAAGTAAATATAATAAAAAAACCATAAAACCATAAAAGTCAGTAAAACATTAAATCCCTCCCCAAAAAGAAGAAAAAATGCCCTAATCTTAAAACTAAAATCATCTTATAAACTATAAAGAAAAAACTCTTTTCCTGTATAACACATAAAACTATAAAAAAAATTCAAATTAATCAAAATATTTCAAATTAATCAAAGAAAAACCTGCATGTAAAATAAAAAAAAAGTTAAAATAACTGTAATTTTACAAAAAGTTTAAACAGGGGGGAAAAAAATAATCCAGTATCCCCAAGAGAAGATCTCTATTGTCAGAGATAAAAATAATTTTAAAAGAAAATAATAAAAACTTTTACCTTTAAACAGCTCATCTTTAAAACAATACCCCTTAAGTTGACATGACCCATCAACAAGCTGTAAAAAAGCTTGTAGCAATAAAAACAACATCACAATGACAAAGATTCCCAGACAATTGTTATCCATGACAAAACTAAGAACAAAAAACAACCTATTTTTTCCTCCTGTAAAAAAATCTCCATAACCTTAACAAGAAAAACTTCTCCCCACAGTAAATTAAAAAAAGTCGATTCTAGAAATAGTGAACTGACTAGAAATTTTTAGTTTAGTTTCTTTACATTTTCAGTAAAATGAAAAAGATGTAAAGAAAAAAAAAAGTATTCTAAAAAATTTATTTTAATTCTTACTACCTTTTATTTAATTTTACTTTTAATAAATTTTTATTTATACCCTTTTAAAATTTTAAGCTTTCTATACCTTTCTTGTAATCTTATCTCACAACAAGATAAATACATAAATAATTAACCAGCACTAAAACCCAACATATTCATCAGTACATTAATTAAGAAATCTCAAGATTAGAAAGATCTATAATTAATAAATGAAAAGCATTACAGTGTCATAAAAAACATTTTGCCAAAGTTTCTCTGACTTTCCAAAGTTGCCAGTAAAGGCTGTTTTGTTAGTTTGAGTTCCTGAGAACCTCCAGTTCGTATATCTCTAGGGAGTCCAACTCACAGTACACAAGCAATTGTAATTCTTTTTAAATGTCTCCTTGAGAAAACTGTTTGGCGTTTAGGGGTCAGGGCTTGTCTGTCCTGCTTGGCCCAGCCCAGGCAGGGCTTTCCCAGCCACATTCCACACTCCATTTCCCAGCTGCAGCCCCTGGTGCCTCTGAGTTGTGCTGCCCCAGCCCCAGGGACACTCTCCTTGTCTGCCCATTCCCCCACGGTCTCTGGGCAGGGAAGGCCTCAGTGGGGGCTGCTGACATCCTCAGCACCTTGGAGGGTGCTGCTGAATTTTCCTGCTCCAGAGGCTTGTTCAGCCTTCAGCTCTTCAGTGCAGGAATTCAGTGTCCCAGGGCTCATTATCATTCAGAACACCTGAACAAGCCAAGTCTCAGGGAATAATTTGATTTCAGTTTTCAAATTATCTGTGGTTAACTTGACCGATTTCAGGAGCGTGTTCAAACAGAATATATTCTATTTCCAAACATAATGAGAAAACTTTTTTTAGGTCCTTCTTTGGTTTTTTTCCTGTTCATAAGTCGATATATGTAGTCTCCAATTGACATTGAATCCAAGTACCTCCTCATGCAGTTTGAACAGAGATGAAAATCAAGAACCCTTCATGGCTGACAATCAATCAGACTCTGTCCCTACCCCCATCCCCATTTCCCCTATCCAAGCCCTGGCACTCAGAGCAGCCTTGTGCAAATCTGAGCTCCCTCCAGCCCAGGCTGCACCTGCAGCTTTCAGCTCCTTGGCTCCAGCTCCCACCTGCTTTCCTTGGAGAAGGAGCTGCCTGGGACACAGAGGGATGTTCATTTCTTGTCAGCCAACAAAGCCAAGAAAAGGCACAGCTCCATCAAATGCTAAAGCCATTCCTCTGTTGGATATTGAATCCACTTTCCACAGGAGACAGCCTCAGAGCAATAGAAAATGCCTTCTGTGCCCAGCACAGATCCCAAGGTCCCCCCAAATCCTTCCTGCCCCAATTCTGCCCAGATTTGCTCGTTGCACACACGAGTCACAGGCTGAAGTCAGGAGCTCCCTCCATGCCCAGAGGGGGGAAAAGAGGAGAGGGGATGAAGAGCTCTCCTGTGCAAAGCCAAGGTCCAAGTGCAGCCCCTGCAGTGGGAACTACAACTCCTCAGGTTTGTGTCCTTTGGACTCAGGTCCTGGTGACACTCAGAGGCACAGAAAGGTTTCTTGCCAACAAACACAAGTTGTACATTTGAACAGTTTAATAACCATCACAGATCTTCCCTGAGCTCTCTGGGATGTTCCAGCAGCATCTGACAGGCCCACCATCCAAGAGAGATTTCCATACAGGAACAGTTATAGACAAAGACATATGATCCTCAATTCTGTGATAAACACAATTAAGATGTTGACTAATGTGGTATTTATTTGAACATCAGAAATGTTTGGCAACTCCCTGCTGCTCAAAGCATGAAACCAGTCAGTTGAGAGGCACTTGAATGGCCAGAGTGCATCTAGAGGAGGAATTCTGAGAGCAATGGGAAAGGCATAGATCCATCTGGTCTAGTGAAGAGATGTCCTTAGACATGGCCATTTAAACAGGAGAGCTGGAAACTCCTGAAGGAAGAGGGAGAGGAAATAATTGATTGAATACTGGTAACAGAAATAGACAGGAAGATCAGTATTTCTCCTTCTGCCATCAGTACACTTACGGAAATTCCTATTCCTGGTGAAAAAACTTCGCCATTTCTTAAAAGTACTCAAGTGACTCAGAAAACAAAAATGTGCTTCCATATTATGAAATGTACAAGTATTGTAAATATATATACCTGTGCCCCTTTCCAGGAAGACATCAGTTGTGTGCCCATGAACAGGCAGTGCCACTTGTGCCCTGAGGTGCTCAGCTGGGATTGGATCCCTCTGAGAGCACCCGAGGGAGAGCAGAGCACCTTGCAAGCTGCAGGTCCCTGACAGCCCTGCAGGGCTCCTGTCCCATCAACATCTGCTCTGCTCCAGTCTGAAACGGGGCCCAGCATGGTGCCGGGATCATCAGAGAGCTGAGGTGTGTGCTGGAATTCAATGCCCGCCCCATCTCACAGCAGCCCTGCATTTCCCTCCTGCAGCCTTGGTCTCCAGCACAGCCATGGAGGCTCTTTGGGCTCTGGACTGTTCCTGCAGCCCCCAAGGGCAGCTGAGCTCTGCCTTTGGCACAGTCAGGCCTGGCCAGCGCAAACCATGCTCAGCAATTGCTTGTGTGTGCCTGGCCTTGCTGTCAGCCCCGGCAGCGGCTGCGTGGCCCCTTTGTGGCCCTGTGCTGGCCCAGCCATGGTGGCCCAGCCCCTGTGCAGGCCCAGCCAAGGCCAGGAGCATTGCGGCTGGGAACGGCCCCTGTGCCGTGGTGCCCACAGCAGCCTTGGGGCTCTGTGCCCCATGGCCTCCCTGTTGGGCAGCCTCTGCCAGCTCCTGCAGAGCCCGTGGCACCTGTGGGACTGCACAGAAAGCCCTGCCCCGGGCTCTGCCAGCCTCTGGGCCAGCAGAGAGGCAGCCAGGGCTGGCCATGGCCAGGAACAGGCCCTGAGCCCCGTAGGAGGATGGAGCTGGGCCACAGCCAAACTCAGCCCAGGCCAAAGCTGGGCTCAGCAGCCAGGGCTGCCAAGGGCTGGGCACAGAGGCTGGCGCTGACAAATGTCCTGGGCTCCCTCCCTGCTCTGTCCATGCCACCAAGGGCACAGAGCAGCCTCCTCTCTGGGCCACTTGCGTGTATGCAATGCCTTGCACAGGTGCTGGCCCTGCCCCACAAGGCCTGGCCTGAGTCCTGCCCCTGCACACTCAGCCAGGCTGAGATGGACACTGATGGTTTCTGGGCCAGGCTCTCTGAGCCCAGCCCAGCTCCCTGCAAGCTCTGCCAGCTGCCCTGAACTCTGGGCAGCACCAAGGGCCTCTCCCCAGCCCAGCCCAGCCAGCTCTGGCCCCACACCTCTGCTCAGGCCAGGCTGCTCTGGGCACTGCCCCATGGCCTCAGCCTCTGGCAAGGGCACAGCAGCAGGTGCAGCTGCCACAGGACTCAGTCCCAGCCATGGGGGAAGGTGCTTGGCCAAGGCCAAAGGAGGCTCCCTAGCTGCCCTGCTCCCCTCTGCCTGAGGTGCTGAGAGCTCTGCAGCCCCGGCTGCCATCCCATCTGCCCAGGGCAGCACAAGAGCCCTGGCCTGGGGGCCCTCAAGACCTGCTCCTGCTCCACGCCCAGGGCCCATGCCAAAGCTGGGGCAGCCACAAAGCTGTGCCCATTTCTGTTCATTGCTGCTCTGATGGGGATTGGTTCTCAGCCACTTGGAGTTTGATGATGAATTTACCTACTGCAGAGGCCTCTTCTTTCTTGAGCTCTTCAGTTCAGGAATTCACGGGAAAAGGCTCATAAACATTTGTTCAAAGCACCTGAACAAGAAAAGCCACAGGGAATACTCTAGGTTTTCAATTCTTTCGTGGTTAATTAGTCACATTTCTGAAGTGTATTCAAACTGAATATACTGTATTGAAAACAATGAAGAGAGAACTTATTTATCCTGTTAAGTTTTCTTTTCCTGTTTATAGAGTGATTTCAGCAATGTCCAATTGATATTGACCCCAGCACCTTCTAATGCAGTCTGAATAAATATTAAAATCAAGAGTTTTAAAGCTGACGATCAGTAATGCTTTGTCCCCACCACTTACCCACAATTTCCCTCATCGAAACCCTGAGAATCCTATGGATCAGGAACAGGTAAGATACCATCCCTGGAAGTATTTAAGGAAAAACTGGATGTGGCACTCAGTGCCATGGTCTGGGTGACAAGGTGGTGTTGGATTCCAGGTTGGACTTGATGCTCTCCAAGGTCTTTTGCAGCCTGGTTGATTCTCTGATGATTGTGACACTAAGCAAGAGGCCTGGTAGCACTAAGGGGACAATGGTGACACTGTGTGTGACATGGCAGAACAGAGCCAAGGGGCCGTTGTGACACTGTGGGGCTGAATGGAAACAAGGAGTCCATTGTGACAGTCTGGGTCCTGCTGGAATCACAGAGGCCACTGGGACACTGCAGGGCCTTGTGGAACCAAGGGGCCATTGTGCCACTGCGGAACCAAGGAGACCCTTGGGAGAGCGTGGGGACAATGGAATCAAGTGGGCATTGCAGCATTGCAAGGACTCTGGGAACTGAGGGAACAATTGTGACACTGTGGTGTGCCATGGAACCCAAGGGTCCCTGATTACACTGCAGGGTCTTTTGTCACCAGGGCTCCATTGTGACACTGCAGCACCAAGGAATTCATTGTGGCACTCTGAGGCCTCATGGAACCAAGAGGCCACTGTGACCCTGCAGGGCCTTGTGGAACCATGCAGAGCATTGTGACAGAGCAGGACCTGGTGTCAGGATGGGGCCATTGTGACACTGCAGAGCCTCATGGAACCAAGGGGCTAGTGCTGCTCCTCAGGGATTCCTGGAATGAAAGAAACATGCTTGACACCATGGTGGCCCTTGGGACCAAGAGGCCATTGTGACACTGTGGAACCAAGGAGAGCATAGCTGAACTGCCAGACCTCGTGGAACCAAGGATCCACTGTGACACTGCAGGGCCTTGAGGGACCACAGCACCATTGTGACACTGTGGGGCCCAAGGATCCAAGGGACTTTGTGACACCAAGGGGTCCCATGGAACCAAAGGGACATTGTAACATTGGGACGCCTCATTGAATCATGGAGACCATTGGGGCACTGTGGGGCCCAATGGAACTGTGGTGACACCAAGTTGGCTGGGAGTGTGGATATGCTGGAGGGTAGGAGGGCTCTGTAAAGGGCCCTGGACAGGCTGGATCAAGGGCCCAAATCCAACAAGGTGATGTTTAACAAGTCCAAGTGCTGGGTCCTGCACTTAGGCCACAACAACCCCTGCAGTGCTACAGGCTGTGGACAGAGTGACTGGACAGCAGCCAGGCAGAAAGGGACCTGCAGGGACTGATGGACAGCAGGCTGGACATGAGCCAGCAGTGTGCCCAGGTGGCCAAGAAGACCAATGGCTCCTGGCCTGGATCAGGAATGGTGTGGCCAGCAGGAGCAGGGCAGGGATTCTTTCCCCGTGCTCAGCACTGGTGAGGCCACACTTTGAGTGCTGTTTCCAGTTCTGGGTCCCCCAATTTAGGAAGGCCATTGCGGGGCTGGAGCATGTCCAGAGAAGGACAACAAGGCTGGGGAAGAGTCTGGAACACAAGTCCTGTGAGGAGAGGCTGAGGGAGCAGCTGGGGTTGTTTATCCTGGAGAAGAGAAGGCTCAGGGCAGACAAGGTGGAGTCAGGGCACAGGCTGGACTTGATAATCTCCAAAGACTGTTCCAACCTTGCTGATTCTGGGATTCTCTGAAACCACTCTTGGAGCAGTTGCAGGAGGAGCCCTGGGCCTCCTCTTCAGAAGCTCCAGCAGCCCATGTCCCTCAGCTTTTCCTCACAGCCCCAAAGCCCATCCTGTCAGTCTTGCAGGGCCTCTGCAGCTCCTCCTCCTTGCCCAGAACAGGGAACCCCAGAGCCAGACACAGCAGCCCAGATGTGCTCTCCTGGCCTGGGGTGCCTCTGGCAAGGGAGCAGCACCAGGCACTGTAGGAGCCTGCAGACAATTCCTGCAGCACTTGTAGGATGATCTTGCTGGCCAAGGGATGTTCCCATGGGCCAAGTCAGGAATTGCAATGCGGAGTGGGGCCAGAGAGGAAAGAGCAAACAGGGATGGGCTGTCGGCAGGGCAGGGAACAGGGGTGAGCAATGGGAAGAGATTTGTAGAAGGAAGAGTAAAGAAATCAAAGGTGAAGCAAAGGAAATGCTCAGGGGAGTTTGGGGGGGACTGCCAGGCAGCCCTGGCTCTGAGCAACAGCATCTGCAGTGGGACAGGAAACTCCCAGCTGATGGGAACAAACTTTCTGGCTGACTGCAGAGGCCAGGACAAAGCTGAGTGGTTTCCCTGGAGTCCCCCAGCCCTTGTTGGCCCCAGGGGCTGATGGCATTTGTGCTCCCTCAGGTTCATGTCCCCACACCAACAGCATGGGGGTGTTCCCCCTGCTCTGTGCAATGCAAACAGGGGCTGCTGAGCCAGTGCTGCCGTGTCTGTGCCTGCAAGGATGGGGTACCTGTGTGAGCTGGGGGAGAGGCCAGGGCTGCAGAGGGGGGATGTTGTTGGCAGCTCCATCAGGACGCTCTGGGACACTGCCCTGGGCTGTGCAGCGCACTGGGGATGGATCAGCCCCTGCTCTGCTGCTCCTTTCCATCTCCCCTAGGGCCCTTGCAGAGCCCCAGCCATGCTGTTTGCCCCCAGCCTGCCCACGGCCAGCCTGGGGCTGCTCACAGGGCTTTTCTGTGCTGAGCATTGGCCTGGGCGTGTTCTTGAGAGAGCCTGGGCAAGGAGCCTGGAGCCCCCAGACCCTGGCCTGAGGCATCAGTGCTGCCCCAGCAGTGCCCATGGCCTGTCCCTGCTGCAGCCCCGGCACTGCCACCCCCAGGACTGTGTCCGGCCCTGGGAGCACTCAGGCCCTACAGCAACACCAGGGCCACCAGGGCAGCGGGGCAGGGCCATGGCAGCAGCACTGGCAACACCAAGTGCTGCTGCCGCTGGGCAGAGCTGCTGGGCCAGCCCTTATCTGCCTCCAGCTCTGCACACAGACATTGCTGCTGCAGCACTAGGGAAGGCAACAAAAGGGCGTCTCTGTAGAAAACTTTGCTGGAAGATCCTTTAGTTCCTTCACATACACCAAGAGTGCAGCCCCTCATTGACACAATCTGTGGTCACAGGGAAGGTGGAGAGAAAGAAAATGAGAAATGACACAAACAATGGATTTTCATTGTGCAAATATTATTAAATTAAAACAAAAAAAGAAAGATAAACCACAACCAAACAAACAAGAAGTATCAAAGATGACTTTTATTACAAGTGATTTGCAGAAATTGGCCAGCAGTTTAATGTGGAGAGCCTGGTTCAAGCATGGCTTAAAGAAAGAGGCCATGAAGGTATACAGCTGATGGAAAAGTAAAAGGTAGCTGTAAAGCAGCATTTCCCAGGCTTGATTCTGTAAATAATTAGGTTCTCAAGCACATTTTTATAAACAATAAGATTCTCAGACAGTCTTCTCATAACAGGCAAACATTCAGTCCTTGGCTGCTCTGGGAACAGATGGCTGCTCTGGGAACAGATATGAAGGTTTTGAGAACTTTTCATATCACGGTGAGAACACTGATCCTGGTTTCAATAAACAAACCACAGGTATGGTAAACAAAACGAGGGTTAGAGTTTTCTCTGTAGCCTATCGTGAGCTCGAATTTTGCAATATGCACGAAGTCAATTAACATTGTTATAAAAGGTGGCTGATTTGATCAATAAATCGGAGTCGATGCTCATCAATCGGATGGTCGTCTCCCTTCACTTCAATAGTTTAATGTTCCTGAAACCATCCTGTCATCAGTCTCCACACTGCAGCCTTGAGCTTCTGGTTCCTCAGGCTGTAGATGAGGGGGTTCAGGACTGGAGGCACCACTGAGTACAGAACAGATAGTGCCAGATCCAGGAATGGGGAGGACACGGAACGGGGCTTCAGGTAGTAAAATACAGCAGTGCTAATGAACAGAGAGACGACTCCCAGGTGAGGGAGGCAGGTGGAAAAGGCTTTGTGTCGTCCCTGCTCAGAGGGGATCCTCAGCACAGCCCTGAAGACCTGCACATAGGAGAAAACAATGAACACAAAACAACCAAGGGCCAAAGAGATGGAAAATACAATAACCTTAAGTTCCCTGAGGTAGGAATTAAAGCAGGAGAGCTTGAGGATCTGGGGGATTTCACAGAAAAACTGGCCCAGGGTATTGCCATGGCACAGGGGCAGGGAAAATGTACTGGCTGTGTGCAGCAGTGAATAAAGAAAGGCACTGGCCAAGGCAGCTGCTGCCATGTGGGCACAAGCTCTGCTGCCCAGGAGGGTCCCGTAGTGCAGGGGTTTGCAGATGGACACGTAGCGGTCGTAGCACATGATGGTCAGGAGGGAAAATTCTGCTGAAATGAAGAACAGAAAGAAAAAGAGCTGTGCAGCACATCCAGTGTAGGAGATGTTCCTGGTGCTCCAGAGGGAATTGTGCATGAATTTGGGGACAGTGGTGCAGATGGAGCCCAGGTCGCTGAGGGCCAGGCTGAGCAGGAAGAAGAACATGGGCGTGTGCAGGTGGTGGCCGCAGACTACGGCGCTGATGATGAGGCCGTTGCCCAGCAGGGCAGCCAGGGAGATGCCCAGCAAGAGGCGGAAGTGCAGGAGCTGCAGCTGCCGCGTGTCTGCCAATGCCAGCAGGAGGAAGTGCCTGATGGAGCTGCTGTTGCACATATGCTGTGTCTTGGCATGAGGATCTGTAGAAAAAGTAATCATGGAATAGCTGGGTTTGGAAAGGACTTTAAATATCCCAACACAGCTTGGGGGCACTTTCCCCCCTCTGCCTGTCCAGGGCTCTGCTGCCTGGAGCTGTCCCTGCCAGCAGCTGCTTCCCTGTGCCCAGGGCTGGGCCCTGCAAGTGCTGCCAGAGCCCAGCCCAGCCCTGGGGGCTCAGCTCTGCCCTGCAGACCCCTCCCAGCTCTGGCACTGCCCAAGGGAGCTCGGGATCTGCAGGGTCTGATGGCAACGTCAGAGCAACCCTGAGGAGGCTGCAAAAGGGACACTGATGCTGCCTGTGACGGGCCCTGTGCTGATTTATGTCACTCCCTGGTTTATCCAGATCTTAGATAACACTTTTTTTTTGTCCACCTGAACTGAGAAATGAAAATATATCTCCAGTTTCCCATCCTGGAAACCCAGAGCAATAGATTATTAAAGCAGGATTTTCCCTTTTATGCAGCCCCTGCCTTCCTGCGCTCCATGTATAATCTACGTGGAAATGTTCTGCAGTCAAATGCCATGCTGAGAGCAGTCCTGAACAATGCAGCATCCTCACCGAAAAGGAGAACACTTCCAAGCCTTACCAGCTGTCTCCTCCCACCCAGATCTTGTCCCCCAGTGCTGGGAGCAGCTGCCAGGGCTGGCTGAGAGCTGTTCCTGGCAGGCAGCAGAGTCCCTGCCCCAGCACAGCACCCTGGGCTGCAGGACCCTGCTCTGCAGGACAGCCCTGGGCACCCCTGGCTGCTCTGCACAAGAGACAAGCAGAGAATGTACTCACAGGGTCTGCAGGCATTGGGATGTTCCAGCTTCAGGAGATCACTCCAGGAGATGCAGCTGCATTGTCCTGCAGCCCGAGGTTCCTGTGCCAAGGGCTGGCAGTGATTCTGCCCCAGGCACTTCTCAGCACCTTCCCAGCCCTGACTGATTGAAGCTCTTTGCGCCTCTGTGCTGTGCCCAGGGTGGCTGCAGGCAGTGCCCCAGCCCTGCTGGGCTGGAAAAATGCTGCTCATCAAGAGAAATGTGCTTTTGAAGCTCTTCTTGGTTACCAGGAGCTACCTCTGTGCCAGGAGCCCAGCCCAGCTCAGCAGCACAGACACAGCACAAGGACTTTAATGAGCCTCTGGGGCTTTGTGCTCAGGCCCTGAACATCAGTCCCTGAGAGAGAGCAGAAGAAACCTCTCCAGAACTCCAAGTCAGAATCCAACTCCAAAGTTTCTTGGACTTTTAATGGGTCCCACCGAGGTTCATGACTGAGAAAGTGTCCCCAGGCCCCAGGCAGAGCAGAGAACTCCAGGCAGTGATGACAGGTAAGGACAAAGAGAAGCCAAGTCTTGGTGCCTTGAGGCACATCAGCAAGGTCTGTGCCACCCAGGGCTGTGAGGAGACACCTTGTCCTGAGGCCGTTGGGCCTCCTGGCACAGCCCCAGCCAGGCTGGACACTGTCACCCCCTTGTTCTGCCTTCAGCATCCCCCCCTAGCCCACATCCCAGTGGCCTCAAGGATCTGCTGGAAGGAGTCCCTGGGGAGCCTTGCTCAGCAATGGCCCTGGGGGCTCCTTAATGCTCACAGAGTTTTTCAAAGGACTTTGGGTTTGGCTTTTGCCTTGGAGTCTCTGAGAGGTTTGTGCAATCATGGCCTCCAATTATCTGCTGTAATGAGTCTCTGGAGAGGCTTTGTCAGTAACACTCAGTGGGGCTCATTAATGCTTCAAGGTACTTCAGTTATTTTAAGGTACTTGGTGTTTCCCTTTTGATACAGACTCTGTGAGAAGTTTGTGCAATCATGGCCCCAATTATCTGCTTTAACGAGTCCCTGGAGAGCTTTGTACTGACACTCAGTGGTGCCTATTAATACTTTGAAGTACTCAAGGTTTTTAAAGTACTTTGGATTTTCCTTTCCACACTGAATCTCTTAAAGGTTTTTGTGCCATCCTTGCCTCCAGTTCTGTCCTCCAAGGAGTCCATGAGGAGCCAGTGTAGGGGATGGACCTCAGTGGGACCCATCCATGCTTTGAGACACTTTGGGGTTTTCTTCTAACTTTGACTCCTGGAAAGGTTTGTGTAATCTCCTCTCAGGCCCTGAGATTCCAGGGCTCAGCTCCAAATGCACTGTGTGGCTCATTAGGATCAAACAAGTCCTGACAAACCATGGTTCTGCCTTGATTTCCCTCTGCTGTAGTGCAGTTCATCAGAAATATTTCTGTAGTGGTTTTCATTCACCAATTTGAGATTTCTTGGAGAATGCAGCAATTATTGTAGTGGGTTCAGTATTGGGTAATTACCAGTGCACTCAGTAGAATACACTTACTCATTTCCTCTTGTGTGATAAGGTTAGGAGAACAGCAAAGCAGGCTCAAAACTTTAAGAGGGCATGAGGAAAAGTTCATCAATAGCAACTAAAAGAAAGAGTAAGAAGAACAAAACTTTCAGAACACTTCTCCTCTCCCTGCAACCTTTTCTTTCCTACTGACAATATAGAGAGACAAACCTAGAATTTTCAGTCAGTTTACCCCAACTGGAATAGTCTTTCTTGAGCTTACTTAGGGAGAGAAGTCTCTCTTTCATGCTATGGAGACTTCTCCAGAAGAAACACTTCTCTTGTGGCTCTCAATTTCCATGAATAGCAACTGCCCAGAACCATCTGCAATTGTGACATCCCTCCCAGTTTTTCAAAGCTCTTTTACAGATGTGTTTATGGGCCATGTCAACCTATGGAGCATTAGTTTAAAGATGAGCTGTTTAAGAGCAAAGGTTTTCCTCATCTATTTCTGAAATCATCTTCATCTCTGAGAACAGAGATCTTTTTCTTCTCCCTGTGAAGGCACAGGATCTCATCACTCTTCCCTTTTTTAATGTTCTAACTTCTCACGGGATCACAGCTACTTCAACATTTGCTTACTTTAGCATGGAGGCCTTTGCTGAACAAGTCAAGTCTCCATAATTTTCAATGCGACACAGGGAAAAAGAGAGTCTGGTGTATCAGTTACATCCTTCTCCATAGCTTTACAAGAGGATTTCAGCCCCAAGATCAGGACATCTCCTCATCCCTCCCATCTGGGACTCGACTTCCTCTTCATGACCTTGGTGTCTTCCTGTTGCTCCTGTATGTGTCTGCACTTTGTTCTTTTCTCTCACTCGAGGGAGGATGGAAGCAGTGAAAGAGGTAATATCTCACCCGGGGCCTGCAGATGGTTCTGTGACCCCGGCCAGGCTTGGTGCTTGCAGCCAGACCTGCTCCCTGTTCCCTTGGTTCCATGGGGCCCCATAGTGTCCCAGTGGTCCCTTGCTTCCATGAGGACCTGAGGTGTCGTAATGCCCCTTTGGTGACACAAGGCCCTGAAGGGTCACAATGGTCTTCATGGTTCCATCAGGCCTCACAGAGTCATAATGGTCTCTGTGCTCCATGCCTGCTGTGTCACCATGGCCCCTTGGTTCCATGGGCTCCAGTGGTGCCACAATGATCCCCTTGGTTCCATGAGGTTCCCACAGTGTCCCAGGGATCTTCATGGGAAGGAAAGAACCCAGCCCCGGTGTTGCAGGGGCAGTCACCAGAGGCCAAGGCCAGCCAGATTTGATGGTACTGACAGATTTTACCTGGGAGCAACACTTGGATATACATAATTTTTTAGGTGGAATCCCAATTTCAGACATGGACACCTGGAGGAGAAGGACAGTTCTTTTACATAGGAAGGAAAGTACAGAACACCAGTATTTGAGGGGCAGACGAAAGCTGGTCATCAGAGGCCTAAGTCAGCCAGACCTCTCTGTTCTAGTTGCTTTTGTATGAAAGTAATCCTTGGATATAGGGAATTTGGGAGGTGGAATCCCAATTTTGACCATTTCTTTGTAGATAAGAACGACAGTTCTTTTTCATAGGAAGGAAAGCACAGAGCCCAAGTGTTTCAAAGGCAGATGAGGAGACAGGTGGCTCCTGTCCTGGCTCCCAAGCCAGCCAGACCTGATTGTCATGGCAGCTTTTGTCATGGAGGAGTCCTTGGATATATGAAATTTCAGAAGAGAAATCTCAATTTTGACCTTGGACTCCTTGACAAGAAGGATGGTTCTTTTCCATAGGAAGGAAAGCATCAAGCCACAGTGTTTTGAGGCAGGTGAGGGACAGCTCCCAAGCGGCAAGGGCAGCTAGACCTCCCTGGCTTTCATTTGGGAGCAATCCTTGGATTTACGGAGTTTTGGAGGTAGAATTCCAGGTTTGGCTATGGGCACCGGGTCAGGATGGATGGTTTTTACCAGTAGGAAAGAAAAATGCCAAGTCTAATTGTTTTGGAAGAAGATGAGAGGTGGCCACCCTTAGGCCAACACAGCCAGACCTCTCTGTCCTGCCACCTTTCATCTAGGGACTCTCCTTGGACATAGGGCATTTTGAAAGTGGAATCTCATATTTGGCTGCGGGTACCTGGACAGGAAGACAAGTCCTTTCCATTAGGAAGGAAATTACAGAGCCCCAGTGTTTCAGAGGCAAATGAGTGCCAACCCTCAGGAAGCCAAGGTCAGCCACACTTGTCAGTCCTGGCAGCTTTGTCTGGGAGCTATCCTTGGATATAGGGAATTCTGGAGGCAGATGCCAAATTTTGGCCATAAGCAACTGGTCAAGATGGATGTTTTTTCCCATAAGAAAGAAAAGCACATGGTCCCAGTGTTTGAAAGGCAGATGAGAGGTGGCCCTGGGTGGCCAAGGCAGCCAGATCTGTCTGTCCTGGCAGATTTCATCTGAGAACAATCTGTGCATATAAGGAAAATTGGAGAAGGAATCCCAGTTTTGGCCATGGGCCCCTGGAGGAAAAGGACAGTTCTCTCCCATAAGATCGAAAGCCCAGAGCCCCAGTGCTTCAGGGGCAGATGAGAAGCAGCCCTCAACATGCCAAGGAGAGCTGGACCTGTCAGGTGGTCCCCAGGAGGCCCAGCTAGCAAGACCTGTTCCATGTTCCCTTGGTTTAATGGGACCCCATAGTGTCAAAATGGTCTCCTTGGGTCCATGAGGCCCCGGAGTGTCACAATGTTCCCCTTGCTTCTGCAGTGCCACAATGGCCCCGTGCTTCCATGAGGCCTTGCAATGTCACAATGGCTTCGTGGTTCCACAAAGCCCTGATGTGTCACAATGGCCCGTAGGCTCCATGCGCCCTCGCTGTGTCACAGTGGCTCCTCTGTGACACTCCTGGCTGCACAAGGTCACCATGGACCCTTGGTTCCTTGGGACCCCCGAGTTTCACAATGGTCTCCTTGATTCCATGAGCCAGCACAGTGTCACAATGGCCCCTTGGTTCCAGTGGGTCCCAAAGTGTCATAATGGTCTCCATGGTTCCATGAGGCCCCATAATGTCACAATGGACCTTTGGTTCCATGAGGCTCAGTAGCGTAACATGGATGCCTTGATTCCATAAGGTTGTGCAGTGTCACAGTGATCTCCTTGATTCTGCAGTCCTGCTGTGGCTGCTGTGTAACAATGGACCTGTGGTACCATGAGGGTCCATAGTGTCACCATGGTCCCTTTGGTTCCACAAGGCCTTGCTGTGCCACAATGGACCCTAGGTTCCCCGCAGTGTCTGGGCAGCCACAGACCCTCACAGATCCTTATGTCTCCTAAGTGTCCCTCACAGCCCCTCATGGCCCCCATGGCCCCTCACAGTCTCAGGCCTGGGGCTCCTCCCAAAGGAGAAGGGGGCAGGCCCTGCTTGTTCTCCTTTTATTTCTGTCCCTTCCCAGCAATGAGTAAAGACGGCCTGAAATGGAGCCTTTCCCCAGCGTTTCCCTCGGGGTTCATTGCAAGCTGAAGCTCTGTGCTGGTGCTGGCCCGAGCGCCACCATCCCTGCAGCCGCCAGGCCTTTGCTGTCCCCCCATGTCCGTTCCCTGTCCCTGAGTCCCGCCCGGCTCTGGCAGCAGCAGCAGCCGCAGCGCAGGGGGCGCCGGCCCGGCCCGGCCGGGGCTCCTGGCCAGGAGCAGCAGCAGCGCCGGCCCCTTCCCGCCTGCTCCTGCCTCGGCTCCCAAGGGCTTGTTTCAGCTCAATTCTGGACCAGAGCAGCAATCACCCACACACAGCCCTGACTTCTGAGGGCCCGCCTGTGCTGCCCTGAGCCAGCCCTCAGAGGAAGAAAGGATCGGGTTCCAGCGCCGTTTACAGCACTGTTTTACTCACCCTGAGCTGACAGTAGGAGGCTGCTGGTGCCTTTGCCTTGGGAATTGCAGATTATGGCAGCTCTTGGCCCTCTTCTGCTTGCCACCTGAATTTTATCTATAAAAATGCAAGTGCCTCTTTCAGTTGGTGCTACCCACGGTGCTTTCATGACAGTGAAGTCAGTATTTTTGTCTCGGAGATAAAGATCAGCAGATACTGGAATGCCCTCCAGCCTCTGAGCACTAAGGCCAGGGGAATTAAAGCCACACAGACCATGTTTGCAGTGCTCAAACACAGCCCTGTTGCTGAAGCTCTTGAAATAGAATATACTGACAGAGGCCACCACAGAAATTGCCTCCATGGTGGGGAATTAAATTAATAAATCCACCAGGAGAAGCAGAAACCAGAACTTCTCGACTTGCTTCATTGCCCCTTCCCAGCAGCAGGAAACGCAGATGCCCAGAGGTGTTTTGCACTGCTGCTGCCCCCAGTTTGAGCACAGGCTCTGCCCAGTCCCAGCGGGAACCTGAGCCCAGCCCAGGGAGCTCAGCGCACGCGGGGCCAGGCCCAGAGCCCTGGGCACGGCCGCCCATTGCGGGGCAGTGGCGCAGACAGAATGTCCTGCGGCCCAAACCTCCTGCTCCTGCCACACAGTGCCAGCGCTCTCCCCCTCCTCCTCCTCTCCCAGCACGGCACAAATTCCAGCTCAGAGAAGGCTTCCCCAGAGAGGGCTCCAGCTCCTGTTCCAGCCTGAGTGTCCCTGCAGAGGAACAGGGCGTCTTTCAGGCACTTTCACAAGCTCAGGCTTCTCCCTTCACGGCAAATCTGGGACGCAAATGGCCTTGCTAAGAAAGACAAAAGCCAAAATGGATTAGTAGTTATTAGAAAAAAATCACCCCTCTTCCAGGCAAAGTTCACCAAGTCATTCTCTGCATTTCTCCTTTTCAGATTCTTTTAGTCAGTTACTCTGGGAGGTCCAGCTTGTTCTGGTGCTTCTCATGAACTGATTTTGCCCTTGATTTATGCACCAAGGCACCAGATGTGGAATCGTCCCCACTGAACTCAGAAACAAGCTCCCTCTGTCAGACCATTTTCACATTCCAGATCATTATCAAGGTGTCCACTGACAGGTTGGAATGATTATCACACAACTCTCCACTTGTGGCTGCAGGTTCTGGAAATTCTTTCTCTGCATTCAGCCAGGCTTGTATTACCTAACAATTCCTGGTACCATCTCCTGTTTCCTTAGCCTGGAAAAGTAACAATATAAAACCTTATCCACGGCACAACTGCCCAATCTACCAGGAAAAGAAAGGACAAGTTTTCAAGACCTCAAAACCTTTGTCCTGCTTTGCTGCAAGAGTCCTGCTGCATGCACAGTGTGGAAAGCCAAGAGAAGCTGCAGGTGGTGGCACATCTTGTGACAGGAGTTCGACCTCATTCTCCAGGAAAGGTTTTTGAAAAGAGCAGACAGGGTTACAGAGAAGATTCCTGGAAAACTGAAACAGCTTTCCAGAACTGAAATGAAAATGGTAAGGAATCATCTGAAATATTTTCCTCAATTTATTTCTATGCTCCCCTTTTCCATCTTACACTATTTCTCCATGCCATTAATTCAAAATGCATCCCACCTCTAAGATCGATGACTTAGCGAGTTTTAGGCACTCTAAAATACCATGAGCTGCACACAGTTTGCCTTCCCCTGTTTTTGCTGGAAAGCAGCAGTGGAGCCATCAGTGAAGTGCTTGGGTCAGGCACGAATCCTGTAGGCAGGGAATGTGCCCCGGCAGTGTGTGACCCTCAGCAGGGACAATGCTCAGCAGCGTTGCTGTGCTCGGTCTCCATGGAACCATGCCAGGAGCAGCTGCTGAGCTCAGAAGCCATTGCAGCCCCCGCCCTGCTCCAGAGCCCCTTGGCAGGGTGAGCTCCTGCCCTGGCTCTGTGTGCCAGGAGCCAGCAGCGCTGGGTGCAGGGAGCCCAGGGAGGGCACAGAAACGCTGGGTGAGAAATGCTGGGGCACAGCGAGATGGGCGAGTGCAGCCGGCCAGGGCAGAGGAGCAGCACGCCCAGGGGGCACAGCCTGCAGGACAGATGGCCAGGGGGAGAAAACAACAAACTTCTCAGGAAGGTGGAGAACAAACGTTTAGTTGCAAACTTCAGACAATGAGGTATTTGGGAAATCTGAAAAAGCATTGAATTACAGTAAAGCACTTGACAAAGCACTGACTGAGCAAACTCTAACCTGTCCAACTTCAAGTTATGCAGATTTTGAGAAGATGAAGTCAGGAGAAGAGAGAGGGGGAGAGAGAGATCCATAGTCAGTCTTGGATCTCAGCTGCTGCGAGCTCCGGGGCCATGGGATGTGTCAGTGTCACACCCGTGTCACAGCCAGACCTGCTCTGGTCCCTCTCTCAGGTGGGGTTTTTGGGGTGCCAGGGGCTTGGCAGCCACTTTGGGGCTGCACCAGAGACTGCAGTGGCTGGGGTGGGGCAGTGACCACCCCACCTATGCACAACTCTCCCTGCCCCCAACACACACTGGAGATGTCTGGGGCCGTTCATCATTTCTCTGCTCTCCAGCACTGAGGCAACAGACTCTGGCTACAGCTCTGAGCTCGTGCCCAAGGCAACCACCCCTGGCAATGGGGCTCCATGGAGCTGCTCTCAGGAAAACCCCCGAAAGCTGGGGAGTGCCCCAAAACTGCCTCAGAAACATGAGAGACCTCAAAATGTTTTCAGAAATGTGGATTATTCAAAAACTCAGTAATGGGCTCTCCCTTCCTTTATCATCCCCAAACTCTGGCTGTCTGATTCCAGACCCCAGCCCACCTCCCCAATCCCAACCTCAACCCATCCCACCCCTCCTGGACATCAACGCCCCCTTCCCAAGCCATACTTCCCCCATTTCCCACCTCTCAAACCCCATCCAATCCATCCTGCCCCACCCAATGCCCATCTTACCCCTCCTGATTTGAAGCCCACTTCACCCAATCCCCTTCCAACCCTATTCTACTCTGAGGGGCTCAGTAACTGAGTAATTTTGGGGTGGGATTGCGGAGGTTTCTGTGGCATTGAGTGGTTTTGAGCTGACAAATATATCCCTCTTGTCTTTTGCCAAGAAATAAAGACAATCAAACCAAATAACCCCCAACCCCTCCCCATATCCTCCCAGATATCTCCTGGAATCCAAGATTCCCCCAAAACACAAGTAAAATGTGAAGCTTTAGATGCCACTGATGAATTTGTTGATTTTTACCCCAATTTTCTCTGTTTTAAAGGGAGAGAGATAAATCAAAAGATAAAGAGAGGCAAAATAAAAGGAACACCAGCCATTTCCCACTGTGTATCGAAGGAAATGTGAGTCACCAGGGCTCTGACCAATGTGACCCCATGTGGGTTCTCTGATGGGGATGAAGCTGGAGCAGTGCATGAAGCTCCTCCTGCAGTTGGGGCACTCACAGGGCTGCCCTTACCAGTGCATCCGTTGGTGTTGGGTAAAGAACGAGCGGTCTGAGAAACTCTTCCCACACTAGGGACACTTGTAGGGCCTCTCTCCAGTGTCGATGCGCCAGTGGGTGACGAGGGTGGAGTTGTGCCTGAAGCCCATCCCGCAGTCAGGGCAGCAGAAGGGTCTCTCCTCGGTGTGAATTCGTTTAGTTACAAGGAGATGGGAGCTGGTCTGAAACCTCTTCTGACACTGGGGACACTCGTAGGGCCTCTCCCCAGTGTGGAACCTCTGGTGGACAACTAGGTCAGACGTGTGGCTGAAGCTCATCCCACATTCCAAGCACTTGAAGGGCCGTTCCCCAGTGTGGATCCTCTGGTGGCAGATCAGGTTGAATCTCTTCCTGAAGCTCTTCCCACACTCCAAGCACTCATAGGGCCTCTCACTGTCATGAAGCTGCTCATGGACCACCAGCTCTAAGCTCTGGCTGGATCTCCGGCTGCCTTCCTGTCTCGGGGTGGGTCTTTCCTCCTCAGAGCACCCCGGGCTTAATTTGGAGCCCTGCTCCTGAGGGATCTCCTGGGCTTTTCCTCCCTGTTGGATTCCTGCACCGTGAAGCTGCGCAAGATGGCATCTTCCACCATGTTCTGCTGTGGGGATTTGTCTTCCCTGGTCTCCATCCTCAGCTCCTTCTCTGGGGGAGGAAGGACAAGGAGAGGATGGGATTTGCCTCTGTGCCAGAGGGAAGGGGAAGGAGATCCCCCCAGTGCATCCCCGGCAGGACAGCGTTGGCACCAGGGTTGTCCTGCAGCCAGGGGCCGTGCTGGGCTGGCAGATGGAGCAGGAGAGAGGGGGAAAGGGGCACTGACTTCCTCCTCACCTGCCAGGGTATCCCAGGGCTCCTTCCTCTTCCTCGCAGCCTTCTCCTCCTCCATCTGGCCAAGGTTTGGGAATGGGAAATCCTGGTTGGGGAAAAACAAGGTGTGAAGGCCTTGGGTTGGGGATTCCTCCTGCCCAAGTCCACCTCCAGAAGTCACCTGATGTCCATAAAAACCTCCAAAAATCAAGAGTGAATAAAAAAAAGCCACCAGGAGTTTCCCATTTCCAGTCTCATCCCTTTGGGGTTCTGGTGGTCCCCCATCTCAGGGCTGCTGGGGATCCCATGGGTCCTGGGGATCCCCCCTCTCCAGGGTCCTGCTTAGGGATGCTGGGGGCATTTCGGGTCCCCCTCTCCAGCCTCCCTGCAATCCAGCCACTTGGGGCTCCCCCCTCTCCCCACTGCCCTGTCCTCATTTAGGGCAAATTTGGGAGAAAATCTCCAAAAGATTTTCCTCTAGAAAGCAGATTCAAGCAGCCCCTCCTCCAACTGGATCGAGAAAAGATTTCCATGGAGAAAAGGGGAAAAACCTGTTTATTTTACAGGCAAAGCATTCACCAGCACAAAAAAAAAATGAGCAATATTAAACAATAAAACCTCTTGCTGCTGCAAAAGAGATGACAAACTCAGAAAGTCCCTCCGTGAGCTGCAGCCCAGCTCACTCAATCTCTTATCAGTCCCTCCACTGCTGGAAATGCCACAGCCCAGGCTTGGCCAGATGGGCCACAGGTGGGAGCTGCCGGTGCTCTCTGGGTGTTCAGTCCAGAGCAGGTTTAAACAGCTCCAAAGAAAAAGAAAAACCACAGTCCAGGGAACTTCTCTGCCTCAGAGACCTAAAACCTAACTAAAAGCAAAGGAGAGCTCTGTCCTGCTGTCTGTCCATCCAGGAGCCGGAATGTGAAGGAATGAGTGCAGTTTCTGAAAACAAACTGCTGCTTCTTCCTCCTCCCCTTCACTCTCAGAACCAGCCTTAAAGGCACAGAACTCATTTCTGGGCTAAACAGACCGATGAGGGTAGGAGCATCATGAAGACACGCCCCTGTCAGGGTCAGGGGGTCCCGTCCCCGCCTCATCTCCGGGCTGCCGGGGGTCCCCCAGCTCCGGTATCGCCCCTTCCCCTCTCCCCGCCCCGGGGGTCCCCCGTTCCACAGCCCTGGCTCTCACGGGGATCCCCAAAACCAATGTCCCGCCCCGTCGGTACCGGGCCATCCCCACGTGGACCCCCCGGGACCCTCCCGAGGGGCGATCGCGGCTCCTCTCCCCCCGAAAAAGCTCCTCTTAGGGAGCCCGGAGATACCCGGGGCTCGACTCCGGGATCTGCCGGCTCCGAACACTCTCCAAAAAAATCCTCCCGGAGACCCCTGGCTGGAGCCGGGGCAAGCTCGGCCTCCGCCCTCACCTGTGGCTCGGGGCTGGGGGCGATGCTCCCGGGGCAGGGGGTACTGCAGGCTCGGCGTGCGGGCGCTGCGAGCGCCGCGATTCTCCAGCTCCTGTTGCTGCTCCTCCTGTCCCTCCTCTTCCTCCCGCATTTCCTCTGCTCCCAGCCCGGACCCTCCTTTCCCACCGCTCTGCCCCGCGGCCCCGCAGCACCGGCTGCTGGGTGGGGGAGCCCCCGATCGGCCCCAGGGCTGGGCAGGGGGCTCGGGGACCCCCCCGGGGCGGATCCGTCCCCCCGGCCCGAGCCCCAAATTCCGCTCCGGGGCCGCCGGGCTCTGCGGGTTCGCCTGGCACCCGGTGAGTCATCGGCGGGAAAAGCTGTGATTGGCTGGAATTGTTGAGCGCGTCTTCTGATTGGCTGGAATTGTGAAAGGCGCTGCGCCCTGCGGGTGTCCCCGGGAGCTGCGTAGTCCGGGCCGGAGCCTTTTATATCTCTTTGTGTTTCTGAGACCATTTTCCTACTTCTATCTCCCCTTCTGAGACTCTTTCCTATTTCTTTTTCTCTCTGAGACCATTTTCCTATTTCTTTCACTCCCTCTCTCCTCCCCATTTCTTTTTCAGTTCAATCCATGTTCAATCAAATCCACAGGTTGTGCTCCCATGCTCTCATTCGCACCTTCACTGGGGCAGAGACATCTCTCCCTCGCAAAATCGTAAGCCATGGACAGGATCCCTTCCCACCCCAATCGTTCAGGATTCTGTCAGTGACCCACTTCCATTTCCTCCCTCCGTCTGGTTCCAGACAGAAATGTGCTGGAAAATGTCCGGCAAAGCCACCTTTGTTGTGTGCTCTGGAGCCCACAGAGCTGCTGGACCTTGTCCCCTGGCCCTGCACAGCTCCTTGGGAGGCACAGCAGAAGCAGCACCCTGGGAGCCTCGGGAATGCCCCTCTGGCATCCATGGCACACACTCCCAGGGGCTGGAATTCCAGTTCCCAGCCAGGAAAAGATGTTTCTGCCCTGAAAGGAAAAGCTTTTAAGAAGGTGCCAAAAGCCAAGTGGAGCAAGATCCTACAGTGACATTTCACTGCCCACTTTAATAACTTCACCCATGGTTGTTGTAGCTCCTCTACTGGGAATTAAATCAGGGCAGGGTCTTTGGTGGGAGCTGCCCTGGGTCAAGGGAGACACTGAGAGAGAAGCAGAGCAGGCAGAGAAAGGCAGGAGAGAAAGGAGGACACAAACACAATCAGCTGAGAAGGCGGCATTCTAAAAACAGAACTGCAACTGACTGAAAATGAATGGGACAGAAATCAATAATTCTGGAAGTTTTATTTAATAACAAAATACATCCCACACACCCAGCCCACACAATCCTGATCCCACACCCTCAAATTTGGATCCCACTTCTCCCCATCTCCTTCCAATCCCATCTCATCGTCGAGGCTGTGGAATTGAGTAATTTTTGCACGGGACTGGGTTTTTCTGAGATGCAAACAAGGCAATTTGAGGTTGAGTTGAGCCTTTTGGGGTAAGATTGTGGTGTTTTTGGTGAGACTGAGTCATTTTGAGATGTCAGATCAATCTGTCTTTACTTTCAGAGTGCAAGGATATGGAGAACACTTCCTGAAATCCCTAAAGAACCCATAAATCTTTGAGAATATGTCCCAAAACCATGAATTCCTGGTCAAGTACCTGTTAATTGATGAAACTTTAGACATTTTTTACCAATTTCTTACCTTTTAGTTCTATTTCAGGTGTTTTTAAGTGATAATGACAAATCAAGAGGAAATTGGGACCAAACTAAAAGGATAGCCAGCCAGGTGTCCTCCCAATGCAGATCACTGGGAATGTGGGTCACCAGGGCTCTGACCAACGTGGATCCTCCCATTGGGATGAAGCTAGGGCAGTGCATGAAGCTCTTCCTGCAATAGGGGCATTTGCAGGGATTCCCTTACCAGGGCCTCCATTGGTGTCTGGTCAAGTGAGAGCTCTGAGTGAAGCTCTTCCCACACTGGGGACACTTGTAGGGCCTATCCTCAGTGTGGATGCCTGAGGGTGGGTGATGAGAGTGGAGTTGTGTTTGAAGCCCTTCCCACAGTCAGGGCAGCAGAAGGGCCTCTCATCTGAGTGAATCTGCTAGTGCAGGAGGAGAGTGGAGCTAGTCTGAAACCTCTTCTGACACTGTGGACACTCGTAGGGCCTTTCCCGAGTGTGGATGCGTTGGTGGGTCACAAGGGTGGAGCTGCAGCTGAAGCCCTTCCCACACTCCCCACACTCATAGGTCCATTCCCTGGTGTGGATCAACTGGTGGCTGATCAGGGTGCTGCTCTGCCTGAAGCTCTTCTAACACTCCAAGCACTTGTAGGGCTTCTCCCCATTGTGAAGCTGACCATGGACCACCAGTTCTGAGCTCTGGCTGAAGCTCTGTTCACCTTCCTGGCCCAGGGTGGGTCTTTCCTCCTCAGAGCATCCTGGGCTGGGTTTGCAGCCCCTCCTCCTGTGGGACATCCAGGGCTTTTCTTCCCCATTGCCATGGAGCCACTCAAAACAGACTCTTCCACTAGGTTCTGCCCTGGGAATTTTTCCTCCCTGGTCTCCATCCTCAGCTCCTTCCCTGGGGAGGAAGGACAAGGACAGGATGGGATTTGCCTCCTTGCCAGAAGGAAGGGAAAGGAGATCCTCCCAGTGCATCCCCAGCAGGATGGCGATGGCAGAGGGGTTGTCCTGCAGCTGGGGGCCATGCTGGGCTGGGAGATGGAGCAGGAGAGAGGGAGAAAGGGGCACTGACTTCCTCCTCACCTGCCTGGGTGTCCCTGGGCATCTTCCACTTCCTCAAAACCTTCCTCTCCTCCATGCGGCCAAGACTTGGGAATGGGAAATCCTGGTTAGGGGGAAAACAAGGAATTAGCACATTGAGTTTGAAGGCCCCTTTGTGCAAGTCCATCTCTAGAAATCACCAGCCATCTGGTGACCATAAAAACCTCCCAAACACCAAGATTCAGCCCTGAAAATGCCTCCCAGGAGTTCCCTGTCTCTGGTCTCTCCTGTTTGGGGATTCCCCCCTGTCCCAGCTGCTGGGGGTCATGCTTGTATTGGGGGTCCTCTGTTTACCCGGTCCCCGCCCTCCCCAGCTGCTGGGAGTCCCAGCAATCAAAAAAGATTCCCCCTTTTCCATCTCCCCACTTAGGGATGTTGGGGATTTTGGGCTCCCAGGCTCCCTTCTCCCCTCATTCTCTGCTCTGGGCTGCAGCGGCTCCAAGGAGTCCCCCCTGCCCCTCTCCAGGCTCTTGAGGCTCCCGCCACTGGCGGCGCTCCCCCCTCTCTGGGCTCCCCACTTTGGGCTCCTGGGGGGACACAGGGTTCTGCTCCTCCAGGCTGCCTCTGTCAGCAGCCGCCACCGCCATCCCCGATGTCCCCCCAAGGGGCCTTTTCCACTCAGCCTTGGACTTCTTCATTCTCCAAACATCCCCCCAAAAAAACCTAATTGATGGACCTTCCAGGATATCTGGGCTGAGCTCTCCTGTCCAGGGCACCCGTGGGATGGGGGGTGATGATCCAATGGGTGGGGGCTGTGAATTCAGGGAGTGCTCCACCTCATGGTTCCTTCTCCTTTCCCTGATCCTCCTTTGTCTCTCCTCTTCCTCCCACTCCTCCTCTTCCCTCCCTCCTCCTCCTCCCCCAGCAGCAGCCACACCCTCGGTGCCCCATTCCTGCAGCCCTTGCAGCTGGCGGCAGGAGCAGGGATGGAGCCGGGACAGGTTGGGATGGGCAGCGCGGGGTTCTCGGCTGCTCCCAGCCACTGCGGGCGGGGGGAACCTGGCCCGGGCCTATGGAGAGGCAAACTGGGCAAACTGGGGGCTGCACATCCAAACTGGGCCTTGCTGGGGACCCGGCCTGGCCACTGCCAGCCCTTGGGGCTCCTCTCGGCACATCCGCTGGGGGGAACGCACACAGGGCTGGGGGATCCCAGCAGTGGCAGCACTGGGAGGGGCTGGTTTGTACTGGGATCATACTGGGATCATTCTGGGATGGAGTAGGGGCCTGCAGGGGCAATTGAGACCATGTTGGGGGCAAATGGGATATACTGGAAGCCACTGGAATCATTCTGAGGGTGACCAGGAGCAGCTGGAAGCAACTGGAATCATGCTGGGAGCAACTGGGATGAACTGGGAATCACTGGGTGCATTCTGGGGGTGATTGGAAGCAACTGGGCTTGTACTGGGATGAACTGTGATCATGCTGGAAGTGATTTGGATTATAGTGGCAGTGAGTATGGCTACACTGAGGTTGACTGGGAGTGGTTGTGAGCAAATGGGATCAAGAGGGAAGAACCTGGGAGTGACTGGCAGCTGAGTCCATGCTGGAGTCTGTTCCAGATTGCAAGGCAGGATGTATTCTTACCATCTGTATGGCAGTTGTCTTTTGCCAATGGGCAGTTTTCCTTATCTCTCTCTGAGTGTTCACAATCACTCCTCCCTCGGGAAGGGACATCTGCTGATAACAGGCTATTGAATAATGTCACTGTGTCCTGGTTTAGGACAAATTAGGGGAAATCTCCAAAAGGGAGCCCCCCCAAAAAAACAAACCTCCAACCACCCCTCCCCCCAATACCGGGTTCGGGAAGGAATTTCTCGGAGGAGCAAAGTAGAAAACAAAACCTATTTATTGACAAGTAACAAAAGAACACTCCCCAACACAAGAAAAAAAAAGAAACCAGGCAGTGTTGTGGAGGGCGCTGAGCTTCTCTCGCAGACTCCGGGGATCCCGGACATCTCAGGTCAGGTCCGGAGCCGGTCCAGTATCTTCAGGGGAGGGTAAGAAAGAGAGGACGAAAGAAAAGAAAAAAACAGCGCAGAAAGCAGCAAAGGGGAAAAAAAAAAAGCAGCTATCAGCTAGGGCTAAGGCAGAAGCAAGCAAGCAAGCAAGCGGCAAGCCAAGCCAAACAGCTGAAAGCAAAAGTGCCCCAGTCCCCCTCACTCCTCCCTCCCCGCCCCACCGCGGCAAGACAGCCGGGCGGGGGGGGGAGGAAGAGAGAGAGAGAGAGAGAGAGAAAAAGCACAGCTGCCAGACACAACACACGATACTGGGATAAAGGCTGTCACCCCACGACACTCTGCATGACTGATAAGAACTACAGCATCCCATTGTGAGATGCTCTGCCCTGAGGGAGGAGCCAGGCATTGCTACCCAGATATAATCTGGAGATTCTGGAATACCAGAACAGCTTTCTCCACGGGATTCCCCAGAGGAACAGCAGCTGTCTCTTCTTCCACTGGATCTTCAGAGAAAGATTACATCCTTTTCTACAGGACCTCCTTGCTCCAACAGAACCACACCTGCCACTCCAGGAGGACTGCAGCCACATTTCCAATTCGACTGCTACCAACACCCTGACCCACAGGGTGTCAGGTTGAGTTGTGACTCTGGAAATGTTGCTCTAGTGTACTGCATTGTTTATTCGTTTAATTTTCTTCCCTATTAAAGAACTGTTATTTCCTGCTCCCATATCTGTGCCTAAGAGCCCCCTTAATTTCAAAATTATAACAATTTGGAGGGAGGGGGGTTTACATTTTCCATTTCAGTGGTGGCTCCTGCCTTCATTAGCTGACACCTGTCTTTTCAGACATTAACAAGGGGAAAGTTTCAAAGCCTCAGTTATAAAGCAAACAAAGTTTGGAGAAAAAAAAATAGGAATTGGGGATGTTCTATTAGTTGCAGAAGCAGGGTGAAATTTATTAGGACAGGATTTACAGGTGCAGTTTGACATTCTCTTGAGTGCTCCCAGAGAAAGGGAAAATGGTAGTTAGGCTTCTCCAATTAAGGGGAAAAAATGAGGAGAAAATTCAAGAGATTATTTGGGCAAAACCAAAAAAACTGAGGTAAATTGAACATGAAAGCTATAGTAATAAAAATAGTTAATGAAAACCATCCAGTTTGGGTACGATACATCCGCTCTCCCTGGAGGGGAGATGAGGACTAAGGCCAGTGATCAAGGACCTACTTGAGGACAGGACCTTAGAACCATTAATGTCCCCCCATAATGCACCCATATTGCCAGTAAAGAAGTCAGATGGGATTTACAGGCATGTCCAAGATTTGAGAGAAGTGAACAAAAGAGCTGTGATTTAGTACCCAGTAGTGCCTAATCCCTAAACACCACTAAGTAACATCCCAGTGGCTTAGCGTGATAGAACTAAAAGATGCTTTTTGGGCATACCCACTAGCAGAGGGAAGTGGGTTATATTTGCTTTTGAATGGGAGGACTCCGATTCTGGGAGGAAGCAACAGCTTTGCTGGACTAGGTTACCCCAAGGGTTTTCTGAATCCCCAAACCTTTTTGGTCAAGTGCCAGGAGAAGTACTACAACTTTTCTCCATCAAACCTGAGATTAAGCTCGTCTGATATGTAAATTATTTGCTTTTCTCAGGACAGGAAGAAAAAGAAGTTTGAGAATCCACCATAGTGTTGTTAAATTTTCTGGGGGACCAAGGATTTTGGGTATCAAAAGGGAAACTCCAATTTGTACAGCAGGAAGTAAAATTCCTAGGACATGTGACAAGGGAGCTGGCAGCTGAACCCTGAAAGAATTACAGGGATAGTCTCACTCCCACGGCCAAAAACTAAGAGGGAAGTCAGAAGGTTTTTAGGCCTGTTGGGATATTGTAGGCTGTGGATTGAAGGATACAAACAGGCCATCAAGTTTTTGTATGAAAAGTTAGTTGAAGAAGAGATTAGGTGGGGAAAAGACAACAAACAAAAGTTTGAAGCTTTTAAAGCAATAGTTAGTCAGTGCACCAGTACTGAGTCTTCCTGCCTTTGACAAACCCTTCTATCTGTTTGTAGATATAGAAAAGGAGTACCACATGGAGTATTAGCCCAGGACTGGGGAGGATCCAGGAAACCAGTGGCCTATATAGCAAAAGTGCTAGACCCCGTCAGCTGGGGGTGGCCAACCTGCATTCAGGCTGTGGCAGTGACTGCCCTACTCATAGCAGAAAGCAAAACATTACCCATTCTGAAAAAACTCAAAGTATACACCCCTCACTTGTTGGAATCCATAAGGTTAGAGGGTTTTTAGGAAATGGTTAAAAAAGTATAGGCCTCAGACTGAAGTTTTGTTAGCATTGCAAATGCAAGCAGAAAAGTTTCCCATGCAAGCAGAAAAGTTTCCCAAGCAGTAGACGTGACAAATAACAATAGATCTCTGTAGAATTGGTTTTAGGATGGCAACAAGGTTATTTAATGTATATCTTTAGAAGGTTAGCATGAATAGAGCTCTGTTCATTGTCTCTTATGAACCAGTCTTTGTTTTAGCTACGATTACGTATACTTTGTGGGATTGGATAGAATGCTTGTCAATATGTGTTTTCTGTGTGTGATTGGCTGAACTCTAGATTGAGATGATTTTATGTATTGCTGTATGAGCCCTCCTGGAGGAGGCATTTTTTGGGGTGGATCAGTGAGCTGTCATGTCTCCTTTTTGTATTATGAGACTGATGTGCTGGAAATAAAATCAAAAATCTCTTCACTGGTCTGTTTACAATGTTATCCATATTTGGATATTTTGCCGCGGCCTAGTGCATTCCTTTTTTAAGACGTGGGTTCCTGACACAATTGGACTTACATCTACCCATCCCCCAGCAAATGGTGCCCTGTCCGAGGACGTAGAATAGAAGAAAAAAGAAAAATCGTGGATGTACCAGCCGCGGAGACTCAAGTGTTGATCAACAGGACAGTAACATCTCTCCCGCCAAAGCCAAGGAATTTGTAAGTAATTTTTCTCGGGAGAGGCTTGGGTAACGAGAAAAGGAAAATGGGAACAAAGTTATCAAAAGTTGGATGTTACAAGAGACTGTATAAAAAGACAATGTTACAAGAGAAAGCTCGTTCTGCAGTCTCAAAACCTGAGCTTAAAAACTTACTTATCTGGCTTAAAGCGAATACTCAGGATTTGAACTTACAGTCTGCTTTTGCTTTTCATTTTTGGGATCAGATAAACTGGAGAATCTATAATCTAGTCTCTCTCAAAAAAGATGAAAGCTTAAGAGAACTTATGCCGATTTGTAGAGCTCTGTTGGAGTGTTTTAAACAAACTGATAATAATAAGATCAACTTGGACTCAGAAAACAAAGCTTCTGGCTCTGTCTCTTTAAATTCCAGTAAACTGGAGACTGTGTGTGTATCGGAGAATGTAACAAGTGTTGTTTCAAATGTTGACACTAATGCTTTGAACTCTGTTGAAAAAAATCCTCCTTCTCTCTCTCTGGGAAAAAATGAGACTCTTTCGGACTTTTCTTCATGTTGTTCTGTTAATGAAAAAATATGTGACCATTGTAAGGGGGATGGGACAAAGTGTGTAAAAGATGGGAATGAAAAAGTGATTGTACTTCCTAAAATTGTTTGCACAGGGACACTGAAACCTGAATGGGATTCTGTTGGGCCTGGGGTGGAGACTGAGGTGGCTGCTTCCACTCGGGAAATTGCGGTTCCAAGGAACTCTTTTTCAGTTAAGCAAAAATATGGTTGTTCTGGTGGTTGTCAATCTAAAGATACAGAGAAAGAGCAACTGGTTTCAATTCAAAGGGTGGAGTCCTTTGAAAGGATGGATAACTCTCAAAAACCTGAAAAAACACGTGTTGAGTTTTTAAGATGCCATGATCCTAATTCTTGTACTTTAAAACAAAACCATGTAAGTTTAAAACCTGGATTTGGGGACTCCCAAGCTGAGTTTTTCTTGGCAGGGAGACAATGTGAAACTTGTAGTAAAGTATCAAACTCAAGGTTAAATGGCACTGTTCCCAGAAGAGAGGAACACGCCTCTGTCCCTGCCCATTTGGGCCGGGTTTCGGAGGAGGCGTGTTGTTTGCGGGAGTCCACCCCTGCCTTTTATGGCCGAGTTCCCGGAGCTGGCCGGGTTCCCAGAACTGGCCGAGTTCCCGGAGTTGGCAGAACTCCTGGACAAGAGTACAGTGTCCCTGTCAGGAATTTGGATTTGGCCAGAGTGCCTGGAAGGTTTGGATTTAGTGATTTTTCAGAATCAGAAAATGTATTGGTTAGAAGTAAAGGTCAATCTGTCTTTGATCAAAGTGACAATTTTGATTTTCCATTGAATTTACCTGATTGGTCATATATTAATCAGAAACTAGAAAAAGATTCGGATTTAAAGGAACAATATCTTGCTTTACCAGTAAAATATGGAAGAAATGACAGAAATCCAAAATATGAAAGACTTGATCATCATGATATAAAGGAGTTGCGACAGGCTTTGAAAGAGAGTGGATTCTCTTCTCCCTATTTTAATAGTGTGTTGAAACATACTTTTAACTCTTATGATTTAGTTCCTGCTGATTGCAGGAATGTGGCTTCTCTGATTTTAACCAATTCACAGTACCTACTATGGGAAATACAATGGAAAAAACTACTTAACAAGTTGGTTGAAGGATATGCAAATACTGATTATGCTAATCTAGATGTTGCTCAATTAGCTGGTGATTCACCTTACAATAGGCCTGAAAATCAAGCAGCTGAACTGCCTGGGCCTGTGTTAACAGACATTAAGGACGCTGCTAGAAAGGCCTTGCTTTCACTTGAGCCTGCTGGTTCTCATTTGAATTCTTATCCACTGATCAGACAAGGTGAAACTGAATCCTATGGTTCTTTTTTGGATAGATTAAGTCAAGCAGTTGAAAGGCAATGTCCAGATGAACAAGCCCGCTCTTATATCATTCAAAATCTTGCTTCTGTAAGTGCTAATAATGAATGTAGAAAAATTATTTTAGTTTTGCCTGATCGGCCTCCAACAATTACACAGATGCTAACAGCTTGCAGTAGACTTATGGGTTCACAAAATGCTGTAAATTCACAGGTCAATGCTTTGGAAAAAACACTGGAACACAATTTGACACAATGAATAGATAAAATTGAAAAGTTTTTAGAAAAACATTGGGAAAATTCTGTTAATGCTGTAAAAGTAGATCCTAATAAAAAGCCTGTCTGCTTTGGTTGTGGTAAATTAGGACACCTTAAAAAGGATTGTCGTGGGACATCAAATCAAATTTCTATTTGCCCTTGATGCCAAAAAGGAAGGCATCTTGCTAAATTCTGTCACTCACTATTTGACATCAATGGCAACCCACTGTCGTTAAACTTCAGAAACAGCGTGTTCCACGGCGCTCAGACACAAATTGTGGTACCCACTGGCAATGGGTGAATATTCTCACTAGGCTGGTCATGTCACAAAAGGATTGTCATATGTAAAGATTCCAATCAAAGTGACTTTCTACCTATCATCGGATGTGATTGTCATGATGTATATGATCTGCTAATGTCTTGTTGTACAAGTTTTGTCCTCAGTTCACAGAAATTTCCAGGATTCAAGATTCTACTACTACATGGATAATCTGCCCATCACAGCTTCGACGAAGACAGAGATGCAGCAAACGTGTGCTGGTGTTGGGACTGAAATCCAAAAGGCTGGACTTGACATTTCTACAACTAAACTCCAAGGATACAACAAAGATTCAAGACTGAGACATCAATTCTTCAAAAAAAGACCATCAACTCTTCAAAGAAGACAACCTCATCACTGGACTTTGACTGTGGTTTGAGTTTTCAGCTTTTCCCTCAGCCTTTTAATTTAGTTACAGATTCTGCTTATGTTGCTAATGTAGTCAGGAGAATAGAAGGTTTAATTTTAAAAGATGTTAGTAATGAAACTTTACATCGTTGGCTTTCATGTCTTTTTACAACTTTGCAATAATCCCTGAACTAATCCATATTTTGTTTCTCACATTAGGGTATTCATGTTTCCATAGACACGTTCTCTGGTGCAGTTTTTGCTTCCCTTCACACAGGTGAAACTGGCAGCCATGCCTGTCATCATTTCCTGCAAGCTTTTGCTTCATTGGGCATACCCCAAGAAGTAAAAACTGACAATGGCCCCGCATATATATCTCAAAAATTGGCCACATTTTTAAATGAATGGGGTGTTCGACACATTTCTGGTATTCCCCACTCTCCCACAAGCCAAGCAATCATTGAAAGAACACATCAAACCCTAAAACACATATTAGATCAACAGAGAGGGGGAACGGAGAGCACCCCACAGATGAGACTGAGTAAGGCTCTGTACGTTTTTCAAGTGAAGGTCCATTTTGATTAATAATTTGGGGAAAGGGTATGCTTCTATCTCCACAGGTGCTGGAATTAAGTGGGTTCCTGCCAAAAACGTCAAACCATATCGCACTTCAGAACCTGTTGTCGAATCCAGAACCGAGGAAGCAAGTACGCAGACGTGAACCGAATCGAAGGATCCCGGGTCTCGCCTGACGCCTCTTGTGCCTGACGTTCTTTGTGCATCGGTGGAACCCATGAACTCTGATTTTATGCCAATGTTATTCATGAGTATACTAATTGAATGCTGAATGTTTGCTTTACAAAATTAATATTTGGCTGAAAACTTAGGTTGTCGTTTTTGTGTAGAAAGAATTTTGCCAAAACTTAGTTCTTGAAAGAGATGGGGAAAAATCAAATGGTATACTTGTTTTGTTTGATTTTAATTGTTTTTTGTGTGTGCAGATTTGCCTGTGGATCAACCGACAATGAATGTTTGGCTGACCTTAGCCAAGGCTGCTGGATCGGATACTATATGTCTGTCTAATTCGGAACCAGAAAAGCCTTTTTCAACCTGTCTGGTTGGTGTGCCAGTGAAAGAGTTGCCTTTGATCAAAAAACAATCTAATGGTAAACCAGGTGGAATTGACAATGGAAACAGTCCTTCCTTCAATTGGAACATTTGGTCCAAAAAACTCCTTAGGGCAGCATCTGAATCTCAAGAATTGGAAATCCTTGGTTCTTTGACCATGGATTTTTGTCTTACTTTCATGACTCGTGCCTGGCGAAAAGGTGATCCCCCAAAGTTCAGTGTTACTCCTCATTATTTTGCATATAAAAATTTGAGTTTTTGGTGTAATGTTTCGAATAGTTGGGATGTGTTTCCGGAGACGGATCAATATCCACGACAATTGCCGAAAGGATATTGGTTCATTTGCGGAGACAGAGCTTGGCAAGGCATTCCAGCTCACCTTGAAGGTGGTCCTTGTAGCATTGGCATGCTCACCATAATTGCCCCCACTGCAAAAGCAGTGATGAAAAAGAAACAAAGGAGAACGAGAGCTGTTCCTCATTATGATGAGAACTGTCAGAGTGATTTTATGCCTTGGAATGCCACCAGAAGGGTTTCAGCAGGTATATTTTTACCACAATTGGCTTCAGCAGTGGCATTGAGACAATTAGATCGAGTTGGATGTTGGCTGAGCAAACAAGCTAATGCCACATCCTCCGCAATCAGTGATATGTTGACCGATGTTGATAGTATTAGACATGCTACTCTTCAAAACAGAGCAGCCATTGATTTTCTTTTACTGGCACAAGGACATGGTTGTGAGGAATTTGAAGAATTGTGTTGTATGAATTTGTCTGATCACTGTGAATCCATTCACAAAACATTCAAAAATTAAAGGATCTGACAGCCCAAATTAAAGCAGATGGAGGTTCCTGGTTGGATGATTTGTTTCAAAATTGGAATTTTGCACCTTGGCTAAGGCAACTTTGCAAGATAGGTCTTTACGTATTAGGTGTTCTAATACTGATATTGATAGTGGTACCTTGTATACTCTGTTGTGTTCGGCGAATGATGAACAAAACAGTCCGAGAAGTTTTTGTCATTCAAGCAGGAGAATTAGGAAGTAGAAGCACGGAGAGTGTACGAAATCTCACGAAAGCAGTAGATGAGGGTATTGACATGAACGAAGGTTTTGAATTAAGGCCTTGGAATTGACCAGAGTTTTTTGAACGATAACTTGTGACTGTTGTCAAACGTGAATCATACCTCTTTCAAGAATTAGGTTTTCACAGCATTAAGTTGCTGTGCCGTAATATAGCAATACTTCAGTTTAGTGAAAATAGGTCTTCAACAGATAATAAGCAGAAATTTTGCAATAGAGCTATGAAACGCAAGTAGTAAGCGACAAGAAAATGAAAGCTTCTAAGTCAAACAGAGAGGGGGAAATGTTGGAATCCATAAGGTTAGAGGGTTTTTAGGAAATGGTTAAAAAAGTATGGGCCTCAGACTGAAGTTTTGTTAGCATTGCAAATGCAAACAGAAAAGTTTCCCATGCAAGCAGAAAAGTTTCCCAAGCAGTAGACGTGACAAATAACAATAGATCTCTGTAGAATTGGTTTTAGGATGGCAACAAGGTTATTTAATGTATATCTTTAGAAGGTTAGCATGAATAGAGCTCTGTTCATTGTCTCTTATGAACCAGTCTTTGTTTTAGCTACGATTACGTATACTTTGTGGGATTGGATAGAATGCTTGTCAATATGTGTTTTCTGTGTGTGATTGGCTGAATTCTAGATTGAGATGATTTTATGTATTGCTGTATGAGCCCTCCTGGAGGAGGCATTTTTTGGGGTGGATCAGTGAGCTGTCATGTCTCCTTTTTGTATTATGAGACTGATGTGCTGGAAATAAAATCAAAAAATCTCTTCACTGGTCTGTTTACAATGTTATCCATATTTGGATATTTTGCCGCGGCCTAGTGGGTTCCTTTTGTAAGACGTGGGTTCCTGACACAATTGGACTTATATCTACCCATCCCCCGACACTCACTCAGTTAGAAGTATCCTAAGCCAAAAGGCTGAGAAATTACTCATTGATTCCTAAGTGCTAAATGACGGAGCCATCTTAATAAATAGTCATTTAGAACTGATCGTGAGTAACCAACTCAACCCTGCCCAGTTTTTGTATGGAGAACCAAGTGGCGAACTAATACATAATTGCCTAGAGGTTATAAACTATCAAACTAAAGCAAGAGAGGACCTAAGAGATCAACCATTCCAAGGAGGGAGATGATTGTACATCGATGGATCTGCATGGGTAATAAAGGGGCACAGGGTATCAGGGTATGCTATAGTACATGAAGGGTTGATAGCCATAGAAAAGAGAAAGTTGCCTTCCAGCTGGTCAGCCCAAGCATGGGAGCTGTATGTCCTAAAACGAGCTCTGGAAATATTAGCACAGAAAAGGGGAACAATAGATACAGACTGAAAATACACTTTTGGCATAGTGCATATCTTTGGAAAATTTTGGGAAGAGAGGGGGCTATTCAATTCCAAGGGAAAGGGACTGATTAAAGTGTTAGAAACCTTACAATTACCAGAGGAAGTCACAGTGGTAAATGTTAAAGGACATAAAAAGGGGCTGACTCAGGAGGCATGAGGGAACAATTTAGCTGATTTAGAAGCTTAAAATGCAACTGAATCAGAGACAGAAAAGCTAATAATAATATTGGCACCCATGAGAGAAATGCAAAAAATCCCTGTATTCAGTGGGACGGAAGAGGAAGAACTCCTTAAAAGAGGAGCCAAGAAAGATAACAAAGGGAAGTGGAGATGAGCAGATGGGAGGCAAATATTGAATAAGCCCCTTGCCAAGAAAATACTAGAAGGCATACATGGAACAACACATTGGGGTACACAAGTGCTAAGTGATCAATTTCTAAGGGATTGGGGCTGCATAGGAATTTTCAGAATAGCTAAGCAAGTAATTGAACAGTGTGTGATATGTCAACAAGTGAATAAGAAAATCATGAGGAAAACACCCAGAGGAGGGCGAGAACTAGCCTTAAGGCCCTTTCAAAACATCTAAGTAGACTTTACTGAGCTTCCCCAGGTACAACGGTGGAAGTGTTTGCCAGTGATAGTAGATTATGTGACTCATTGGGTGGTACCCAGTGTGAAAGCCAGTGCCAATGCTGTGAGTAAAACATTTCTGGAATCAATTATTCCCCAATATGGGATGGTAAATAGGAATGATTCAGACCGGGGAACTCATTTCACATCAAAGATACAAAAATCAAGACCCTTCGGTTGTATTTTGATAAGGTCTTAATAAACCATTTAAATTTTTGAAAGTGAAAATGATTTCTCACATGGGGTTAGGGAATGTGAGGAAAGGTTGTCCACACTGGGTCAGCTGAAAGGTACAACTTGTCTGACCTGGCCAGACCTCCTTAGGAGTGGCCCTACATCAATATCAAACACAGAATGCTGCAATCACCACTTCTCAAAAGAGAAGAGTAATAAAATACAGTCTTTAAAAAAGGATTACATATTTCTTAGAAGCTCATTGAAATATTTCTCCATAACTGTAAAAGGAAAACTTCCTGATGAATAGGACAAGACCAGAGGGAAATCAAGGCAGAGCCATGGTTTATCAGTACTTGCTTGATCCTAATGAGCCCTGTGGTGCATTTGGAGCTGAACCCTTGAACCTCAGGGCCTGAGAAGAGATTGCACAAACCATTCCAGGAGTCAAAGTCAGAAGAAAACCTCAAAGTGTCTCAAAGCATGAATGGGTCCCACTGAGGTCAATCCCAGCACAGGCTCCTCGTGGACTCCTGGAAGAGAGAATTGGAAGCCAGGATTGCAGAAAAAAAACTTCTCAGAGATTCAACGTAGAAAGGAAAATCCAAAGTACCTTAAAATCCTTGAGTACCTCAAAGCATTAATAAGCCCCACTGAGTGTCAGTACAAAGCTCTCCAGGGACTCGTTAAAGCAAATAATTGGGGCCATGAATGCACAAACCTCTCACAGAGTCTGTATCAAAAGGGAAACACCAAGTACCGTAAAATAACTGAAGTAACTTGAAGCATTAATGAGTCCCACTGAATGTTGCTAGTGACAAAGAATCTCAAGGGACTAAGTACAGCAGATAATTGGAGGCCATGATTGCACAAACCTCTCAGAGACTCCAAGGCAAAAGCCAAACCTAAAGTCTTTTGAAAAACCTACAGTCCCTGCAGGGAGCATTAAGGAGCCCCCAGGGCCATTGCTGAGCAAGGCTCCCCAGGGACTCCTTCCAGCAGATCCTTGAGGCCACTGGGATGTGGGCTAGGGGGAGATGCTGAGGGCAGGACAAGAGGCTGACAGTGCCCAGCCTGGCTGGGGCTGTGCCAGGAGGCCCCAGTGCCTCAGGACAAGGTGTCTCCTCCCAGCTCTTGGTGGCACAGACCCTGCTGCTGTGCCCCAGGGCACCAAGACTTGGCTTCTCTTTGTCCCCACCTGTCATCGCTGCCACCAGTTCTCTGCTCTGCCTGGGGCCTGGGGACACTTTCTGAATTGTGTCCCTCAGTGAGACCCATTAAAAGTTACAGAAATTTTGGACTTGGAATCTGATTTTGAGCTCTTGAGAAGTTCTTTGAGCACACTCTGAGGCACTGATGAGTGTGATGCAAAGAGCACCAAAGCCCCAGAGGCTCATTACAGTCCCTGTGCTGTGTCTGTGCTGCTGAGCTGGGCCGGGCTCCTGGCCCAGAGGCAGCTCCTGGCAAGGGCAGCGCTGCAGAGAGACAGCTCTGGCCAGGAGCAGCTCCTGTGCACAGCCCAGCAGGGCTGGGGCACTGCCAGGGCCCCTCAGGGACACCAGCAGGGCACAGACAGAGCTCACAGGGGCTCAGCACTGGCAGGGGCTGTGGGATGGCCCCGAGGGGGTTGTGTCACAGCAGCACCTCTGGGGCTGTGTCACAGAGGCACAGAGCAGCTGGGATGTCAGCAAGGGGCTGTGTGACAGCACAGAGTGGGCTGTGTGAGGTCACAGATTGGGCTATGACATCACAGAGTTTGTTGTGTGAGGTCACTGAGCAGCTACAGCATCATCGAAGGGGATTCTGTGACATCACAGAGCAGGCTGTGACACCATGGCATGGCTGTATGACAGCATGGAGCAGGGTGTGATGTGAAAGTGTGCGCTGTGACATTACAGAGTGGAAGTATGACATCACAGAGAGGGTTTTGTGTCATCACTGAAGGGATTGTTACATCACAGAGCTGACTGTGGTGTCATAGAGTAGGTTGTGACACCATAGAGCAAACACTGCCATCAGAGAGAGGGGCTCTGTGACATCAGAGCATGGGTTGTGACATCACTCGGTGACTGAGCAACATCACAGAGCAGGCTGTGATGTCACAGAACAGACTGTGATGTCACAGTGTGACTTTGTGACATTACAAAATCTTCTGCAACATGACACAGCAGCTGCATGACATCACAGGATGACACCTCAGAGTAGGCTCTGTAACATCACAGGAGGCAGTGTGACATCACAGGGGCTGTGTGACATCCCAGGGGCATTGTGACACAACCGGGATCTGTGTGACATCACAGGGGCTGTGTGACATCACAGGGGCTGTGTGACATCACTGAGAAGGCCACTCTGCCCCGGCCCCCCTCACAGTTCCCCCCAGAGCAGTCCAACCCTGCTCGTGCACAGCGGGGTCCCCTCTCCCCCTGGGTCCCCCCGCCCCCGGCCCCGCAGCCTCCCCCAGAGGATGTTCCACGAGATCGACCCCAGAGCCTGACACAGGGATGGGGGGGCCAGGGCCCTGTGGGTGGGACAGGGGGACAGGGACCCCCCGGCAGCGTCCCCGTGTCCCCCAGGGCCAGAGCCTGGGCCAGGGCTCCTTCACCCTGTTACGAACAAGGCCTTGAGAGCGCTGAAAAAATCCCCAGCAAGGGATCAGGAAAAACCAGATTTAATATTAAGGGACAGCAGCACAAAGTTCCTTGGCAAGAGTCACTCTGCTCCTGACTGGACACTTCAGACACTCCAAGGAAACAAAGCAACAACAAAACCAAACAAAATCTAGGCAATCAAACCAGAAATGGGTTGAGAACTGTCCCCGTGTTTCTGTGTGATATACAAGGACAGTGAAGGCAAGGATAAAAGGAATATGGCCCAAAAGCTTAGCAGAGCTCAAACTTAACAGGACTTAACTTATACCTTAACCTTAACTGATACCTTCAACTTCACAATTTAGCAAAAGAACACCACTTAACAGTATTTAACCTCACTTAAAACCTATGACTTAGCAATTTAACAGAGTAACGCTTAACAATATTTTACTTAGCTAATAAGTCATATTTAACCTAAAAATTTAGAAAAAGAACAATTCTTAGCAGCATTTAACTTCGTTTAGACCTCGTGATTTAAATTACTTACTGATATCTGGATATCTGACTGACTCAGCTATCCAAAGCAATCAAGCCCCTCACCTGGCACAGGTGATGCCAGCAGGGGGCTATTTACAGATCACAAACGGAACGAGGCTGCTGTGGAACACGCCTTGAGCTGTTTTATTTTTTTCAGCAACAGTCTCATTACATGCTTATGACAATGGGAAGATGCCACCAGCTCACATCCCAGGCAGCAGACAAAGAACTTGATGTTACAACTTACTTTATAAATTTCTTGACCAATCACACAAAGCAAAAGCACATTGACAGTAGTTCTATCATATCACCATAAGTACACGTACTTTGGGTTAAAACAATGCTTGCCTATTTCAAATACAATGCCTACTTGGAAGCCTTAAAACACAATGCACAGAGCTCCATTATTAAGCTTCAACCTTCCTAATATCTTGCTAGATAAACCTTTCTTTAGCTTAGAGAGTTATTTAGACAAGCGTTAATACACAGACCATTGTTCTATTTGTCCTTGCTTTGCTACAGTTTAAATAATTTTTCTGCTGACCTATCTCATGGCTGCTGCTTACCTCTAACCACAGTTCTGCTGTCTCAATGGCCTGCCTTTTGCAGCTTTCCCAGAAACCTCTGATTTTGTGGATTCCCACACACAGGTACTCCTGTGTGCACACAGACACCAAGAGTCAGTGCAAGGCACCTGTGGGAAATTCCCCTGAGGGCAGGAAATGCTCACTGTGGATCCTTTGGCATCTCCCCAGAGGGTGAAGGGTTGAGCCTGGAGGAGTGGGGGGATCAGCCCAGGCTCTGTGGTTGTTCAGGATCCCCGAGTGCAGCAAACGGGAGAGTTCCCAGCTGGGAGAGGCCCCACTCAGAGGGAGTCGCTGGCCCAGGAGAGCTCCAAGGGCTCCTTTTGGAGCACTGTTTGTAGGGCTCCAAGAGAGGGGCTTCAGTCACAGCAATGGTTCATCCTGGCCGCACTTGGCATCAAATAGCTTTCTTTGGCAATGTGAGAACAGATATACTGTGCCACGGAGGGAACAAAAACAGTTCCCAGGGCTGCTCCTAAAGGAACCAGGAGCTGGTTGGGCAGCAGCAGTGCCTGGAGCAGTCAGTGTTTGTGATGAGCTGCAGAGGAGCTGAGCCCAGGGGCTCTTGGCCAAGGCCCAGGCCCAAGGAGCATTTCTCAGCTGGCAGAGCGGCCTGAGAAGGGGAGGGGGGAATGCAGAAGCACAGGGCCCATGGAACCAAGGGACCATTGAGACACTGTGGGGTCCTGTGAGACCAAGGGACCATTGTGACACTGTGGGAACCTGTGAGACCAAGGGACCATTGTGAAACTGTGGGGCCCTGTGAGACCAAGGGACCATGGTGGCACTGTGGGGCCTCATGGAATCATGGAGAGCACTGTGACATTGCTGGGCCTCATGGAACCAAGGGGACCGTACTGATGCTGTGTGGCTCCATGGAATGTAGGGATCATTGTGACACTGAGAGGCTGTAGGTGAATCTGTGGGAGTGTCTGTAGGACTGATGGGGGTCACGCACGGTCGGGACGGACAGAGACGAGAGATCTCTGCAGCCAAGTCGTGAAACTATCAGTTTATTACAAAGGGCGTGGGTGCATGGCCCTGTTGCGAGCTGCCAGCCGCAGCTCGTAGCAGGGCTGAGAGAAGAGAGGCTCAAAGTGTAAGGGAGTTAAAAGACAAAGGTTTAAGAGTGGAGAGCATGTAGAAAGGAGAGGGTGAAGAAGTGCAGAGGTGAGCACAAAAAAAAAAGAGAAGAGGAAGAGGAAGAGCGAGGAAAAAGAGAAGTGGAAGAGAGGGGAAAGAGGGAGGAAAGAGAAGTGGAAGAAAGCGAAGTTCCTGTTGCAATACAATAAATCATCTTCAGTGTTGAATATTCAGATTCTCATTAACCAATGTACTACAGCATGCATATCCTATAACATTTCCATACAACCTATAAGAATCACTACATTACCATACTGTGTTACATTTTAAACCCTAAATCTTACTCTTTGGGCCCTATCTGCCAAGCTGCAGGGTCTGCTCTGACCCTTGGACCTGCCTGCTTGCAGAGGGTATTGTTTCATCAAGAGGGGATTACCTTCAGCTGGCCACACCATTGTTTTCCAGTTGTTCAGTATCAAAGGGATCTCAAAACTTGCTTTCATTTCAATCTCGCTTATAGTTTCTATATTCTCAAAATCTTTTGCCAGGCAATCATATTTATAAGGCTTTCCTGTTCCATCCTCCTCAACAAGAGGCCTTATGGAATTGTGGAGACCATTGTGACACTTTGGGGTGTCATGGAACCAAGGGGCCATTGTGACACTGCAAGACCCCATGGAGCCAAAGGTCCCTTGTGACATTGTGAGGTCTCATGAAGTTGTGGAGACACCATTAAGAGACTTCAAAGTCTCATGGAACCAAGGGGCCATTGTGACACTGAAGGGCACCATTGAATCATGGAGACCGTTGTGATACTATGAGGCCCCATGGAATAAGGAAAGCATTGTGACACTGTGAGGCCTCATGGAACCAGTGAGACCATTGTGATCCTGGCGGTCCCTACAGAACCAAGAGGACCATTGTGATACTGTGGGGCCTCGTGAAACCAAGCGGCCTTTGTGACACTGCTGGGCTGCATGAAACCAAAGTTTCAGGATGACATATAGGGGTCTCCTGTCATGAATGGTCCATTGTGACACTGTGGAGCCAGAGGAGACCATTGTGACACAGCAAACCCCCAGGGTCCAAAGATCCATTGTGACATTGCAGGGCTTATGGAACAGGGAGTCTTGTGACATTACGGGGCCTGGGGAACCACGGAGACCATTGTGACACTGCAAGGCCTCATGGAATCATTTGGACCATTGTGACACTGCAGAGCCTTCAAGAACCTAGGGATCATTGTGACACTGTGGGACCGCGTTGAACCAAGGGTCCGTTGTGACACTACAGGACTTATTGTAATCAAGGGACCATTGTGACACTGTGGGACCCTATGAAAACAAGTCATCATTTTGGCACTGTGGGGCCTCATGAATCCAAGGTACTATTGTGGCTCTATGGGGCCCCACAATACCAAGGGAACACAGAGCATGTCTGGCTCAATATGCCAAGGTCAGCTGGGCCAGTCAGGTGGCCTCCCAGGGGCCACCTGACTGGCCCAGCTGACCTTGGCATATTGAGGGTCTCTTCTCATCTGCTGCTGAAACACTGGAATTACACGCTTTTCTTGCCATGGAAGAGAACTCTCCTCCTCCAGGCACCCATGGCCAGAATTAGGATTTCACTTATATCCAGAGATTGTTCCCATAGGAATATGGCCAGGACAAGTCTGGCTGGCAATGGTTTCACAAGGTTCACCTCTCATCAGTCCTCGAAACACTGGGGAAGTCTGCAAGTTTTCCTTCCTATGGGAAAGAACGGTCCTGCTTCTCCAGGCACTCATGGCCAAGGTTGGGCTTCCACCTCCAAAATTCCGTCCGAAGAATGCTTCCAGACAAAATCTGCCATTACTGACATGTCTGGCTGTCTTAGGCCTAGTGAGGCCCTTCTAAACACTGGGGCTCTGTGCTATGGAATAGAACTGCTCTTCTCATCCACGTGCCCATGGCCAGAATTGGGATTTCGACCTCCAATATTGTCTGTTGTGAAAGACTGGAGGAGATTGTTGGCTGAAAACATTTTGTGTGAGGGGGAGGAAGGGGCAGGTCCACCCTTGCCCTGCCCTGGAACCCCAGCCCTGCCCTGTCCTGGTACACCAATCCCCCCAGAACCTCTATCCCAGCCCAGCAGTGTCTGCCAGTCCCTGGCACAGCACAGGCAATGCTCCACAGCCACCTCTGCAGTCCCCAGCCCAGCTCCTGAGGGACCAAATGAGCCCAAGTCCCACCTGGGGGAAGGGCCCAGGGAGACCAAGGGGTACTTAAGGCTGATCACATGGCAAGCACATATCTTGACCCTACCTCCTCTTGGAATTTCCATCTGAACAGTGCTGGAATCCAGGAATTGGTAGCTGTGTTTGTGCCTCTCAGTATCTTTTTTGCCTTTCTTTCTTTCTTTCTGTGTCTTCTTCTAATTTCCTTCTCTTGAACATTTTAATTAACTTAAAATAGAACAGGCTTACAATTTGAGGAATTGAATGGGCCAAGGTAATGCTTTGAGAAGTGTTTTCTGATGATAGTATGTCATATTAAACCTTTTGCAAAAATTTCCTTGATTTTCCAGTTTGCCAGTAAAGGCTGTTTTATTGTTTTGAGCTCCTAAGAATCTCTTGTACTGGTATTTCTCCAGAGAGTCCAACTCAGGGTACAAAACCAAATGTAATTCATTTTAAAAGTCTCCTTGAGAGAGTTGTATGGGGGATGGGAGTCAGGGCTTGTCTGTCCTGCTGGGCACAGCCCAGGCAGGGCTTTCCCAGCCACATTCCACACTCCATTTCCCAGCTGGGGCCGCTGCTGCCTCTGAGTTGTGCTGCCCCAGCCTCAGGGACGCTCTCCTTGTCTGCCCATTCCCCCATGGTCTCTGGGCAGGGATGGCCTCAGTGGGGGCTGCTGACATCCTCAGCACCTTGGAGGGTGCTGCTGAATTTTCCTGCTCCAGAGGCTTGTTCAGCCTTCAGCTCTTCAGTGCAGGAATTCAGTGTCCCAGGGCTCATTAACATTCAGAACACCTGAACAAGCCAAGCCTCTGGGAATAATTTGATTTAATTTCCAAATCTTTTGTGGTTAAGTAGATCTCAGTAGTATATTCAAAGTGAATACATGATATTTATAAAGACAGCAAGAAGAGATTTTTTAGGTCTTTCTTAGTTTTGTTTCCCTGTTAATAAATTGATATGTGCAATCTTCAATTGACACTGAATCCCAGTACCTCCTCATGCAGTTTGAACAGGTATGAAAATCAAGACCCTTTATATCAGACCATCAATCAGACTCTGTCCTTACCCCCACCCCACCATTTCCTCCATCCAAGCCCTGGCACTCAGAGCAGCCTTGTGCAAATCTGAGCGCCCTCCAGCCCAGGCTGCACCTGCAGCTTTCAGCTCCTTGGCTCCAGCTCCCACCTGCTTTCCTTGGAGAAGGAGCTGCCTAAGACACAGAGGGATGTCCATTTATTGCCAGCCAGCAAAGCCAAGGGAAGGCACAGCTCTATCAAATGCAAAAGTCATTCTACTCCCTGGCTCTACCCTGCCTCTGATCCCCACAGCCTGTCCTGTTTCCTTCATCCCTGCATTGCCAGGGACTTTCTGGGACAAGGGAGCTCTGCTCTGGCTGTGGAGGTAGGTCCAAGTGCAGCCCTGGAGTGGGAACCACAAATCATCAGGTTTGTGTCCTTTGTTGGGCAGGAACTGGTGAGACTCAGAGGCACACAAATTTTCTCTTCATGGCAAACAGACCATAGTGGAACAAGACACAATTTAATAACAACCACGCTGTTCTCTGAGACATGTGCAACATCCAAGCAGGATCTCATGAGTCCACCAACCATAAGTGATTTCCATACTAAAATTAATTTCAGACAAATGTGGTTCTGTGATAGATATAAATACAATTAAGTTCTTCTATCAGGATGTTCATCCTGAAGTGGGGGCAAAACAGCTCAAACAATTCCTGTTTTTCGGAGCTGTCAGTGGTGAATGGAGAAGGGAGGTCAGGCTGCTTTTGGTGTTGAGGAAATGCTGAAACCAGCCTGACTCATTTCATCTCCTCCTGTCCTGGCTGATCTCCCCTCTTTCCCCTTCCACCCATTGGCTTTTGTCTCCCACCAGGCCTCCCTGTGAAGAGCCTGGCTCTGTGTTCTCCATCCCCTCCTTGCTGGCACTGCCAGGTTGGCATGAGGAGCCCCTCAGCCTTCCCTGCTCCAGGCTGGACCAGCCCAGCTCCCTCAGCCTCTGCTCACAGCCCATGGGCTCCAGCCCCACCTTGGAGGCCTCTCCCAGACCCTGCTCCAGCTGCCAGACATCTTCCCTGCCCTGGGAACCCCAACCCAGGCCACAGTGACCTGGATAATCCACGTCCTTGATGTCCTGGTCACACAGCCCTGGTCCCTTGTCCCCATGTCAGGCTCTGGGGTGGATCCTGTGGAACATCCGTTGGTGGAGGCTGTGGCTCCAGGTGGGCCGGGGGGATCCCGGGGGACAGGGACCCTGCTGGGCATGAACAGCATTGGACTTGTTGGGAGAAACTGTGAGGGGGATCTGGGGTGGAGTGACCAACCCAGTGACCTGACACAGCCCTGCTGGGATGTCATACAGCCTCTCTGGGATGTCACAGCCTGCTTTGTGAGGTCACAGCCCAGTCTCTAATGTCACACAGCTGGTCTCTGATGTCACAGACAACTCTGTGATGTCATAGTCTGCTCTGTGATGTCAGACTGCTGCCCTGTGATGTCACAGAGTTGGTCTATGATGTCACAGCTCCTCCATGACCTTACATCCCCCACTTTGTGATGTCATAGACCACTCTGTGACCTCATGTTACCAGATGATAAATTTTCTCCACCAGCTGAGCTGACACCTGGAGCTTGTTCTCCAAAGCCTCAGGCGTATGGGAACCACACAATGCCCATTGTGTGAGAAGGAAACTGGAAGTTCACCAGCCTCAGTGTCCTGGCAGCTCAGCCAGGCCCACTGGAACATTGGGGTCCGTGACCACCAGGGACCACCAGAGAGACCCCCAGGAGAGAAGAATGCATGGGTAAAGGGGAGGAGAAATATGTTAATGATTTCGGGGAAATGATGATAATATGTATGTTTAGTCCAAGGCAATCAATGAATTTGTGTGCAAAATACAGAATATAAACAGAAACTTTCCTGTACTCAGCATGCACAGCTTTGAGAGGAGCTATTCCCCGTGCATCCCACTGAATAAAGAATGGTGTTTCTAAATTCTACACTAGGGTTAAGGACTTTTCTGTTTTACAGAATTTTTGGTAACATTCCCACTGCCAAGGAAAGCTCTGTCTGCTGCTGTTCACAAACAGAGAAGGGCTGGTGGCAGATGTGGAGCTCGGAGGCTGCCTGGGGCACAGTGACCATGAAATAATCAAGTTTTCAATATTCTGTGAAAGAAGGAGGGGCAGCAACAAAACTTCTACACTGGAATTAGGAAGGGCAGACTTTGGCTTATTTAGGATGCTGATTTGAGGAGTACCAAATCAGGTACTGAATCTTTAAAGGGAAAAAGCCCTTTAAAACAAAGGGGTCCAGGGAGGATGAACACACTTCAAGAAAGTAATCTTAAGGGGATGGAGCAGCCTCTGCCAGTGTGGCAAAATATTATCTAGTGAGGAAAATGACGGTCCTGGCTACCCATGGAGCATTTGTGGGAACTCAGGGGTAAAAAGAGGGTGCATACTTTTGGAAAGTGGAACAGGGAATTTAGAAAGTATTTAAGAATGTTGTTAAGTTATGCAAAAAGAAAAGGAAAGAGGTGAAAGCTAAACTAGAGCTTAACCTGGCCACTTCTGTGAAAAAGAATAGGAAATGTTTCTATAAATAAAATTATAGCAAAACACCGGACAAACAGAACCTCTCCTCTTTATTGGATGCAGTAGGAAATACAATAACTAGAGATAAAGACAAGGCTGAGCTACTTAACACCTTGTTTGTCTCAATTTTCAATATTAGGACAGGTTGTCCTCAGGACAAGTGTTCTCCTGAGCTGGTAAATGGGCACAGGGAGCAGAAAAGCCCCTGTAACCCAGGAGGAAGCAGTTGATGACCTGCTGAGCCACTCAGATGCTCACAGGTGTGTGGGATCAGATGGAATCCATTCCAGGGGGATGAGGGAGCTGGTGAGTGAGCTCCCCAAGCTGCTCTCCATCATTTACCATCAGTCCTGGCTCAGTGGGGAGGTCCCAGAGGACTGGAGATGCCAGTGTGAGCCCATCCCCAAGAAGGGCTGGAAGGAGGATCTGGGGAACTCCAGGCCTGTCAGCCTGACCTGGATGCCTGGCAAGGTTATGGAACAGATCACCTTGAGTGCCATCACAGGGCACCCAAAGGATGGCCCAGGGATCAGAGCCAGCCAGCGTGGATTTAGGGGTGGCAGGTCCTGTCTGACCAACCTGGTCTCCTTCTATGACCAGGTGACCTGCCTGTGGATGCAGGAAAGGCTGTGGATGTTGTGTGCCTGGACTTCAGCAAATCCTTTGACACTGTCTCTGACAGCATTCCCTGGAAAAGCTGCAGCCCACGGCTTGGGCAGGTTCCCTCCTCACTGGGAGATTTAAGAGCTGCCTGGAGGCTGGGCCCAGAGAGTGGTGGGGATGGTGCTGCACCCAGCTGGTGTCCAGGCACTGGTGGTGTCCCCCAGGGATCTGTGCTGGGCCCAGTCCTGTTTACTATCTTCACTGATGATCTGGGTGAGGGGATCGAGTCCACCATTCACAAATTGCAGATGGCACCAAGCTGGGTGTGAGTGTGGATCTACTGGAGGGCAGGACAAGAATACACAGCCTTAAGCTGCACCAGGGGAGGTTTAGGCTGGGCAATAGGAAGAAGTTCTTCACAGAAAGGGTGAATGGGCATTGAAATGGGCTGGCTGGGGGGGAGGTGACAGAGTCACTGTCCTTCTCCAGTGGCACTTAGTGGCATGGTCTGGGTGACAAGGCAGTATTAGGGCATTATTTGGACTTGATCATCTCAAAGGTCTTTTCCAGCCTATTTGATTCTGTCATTCTGTGATGAATGGGACATTCTGGGGCCATTGTGACACTGCAGGGCCTCATGGAACTAAGAGGACCATGTTGACACTGTGCAACCCCACAGAACCAGGGGTCCATTGTTGTGCTCTGGGCCAAATGGACCCACGGAGTGCACTGTGACACTCTGGGTCCTCGTGGAACCACAGAGGCCATTGTGACACAGCAGGGCCTCCATTAACAAAGGGGCTTCACCATTTTGACACTGCAAAACCAAGTAGACCATTGGGAGACTCCAGGGCCCAGTGGAACCAAGGGGCCATTCTGACACTGCAGGGCGCCATGAAACCAAGGGGACATTGTGACACTGCAGGATCCTGTGTAACCAAAGGGCCACTGTGACAGGATGGGGCCTCAAGGGATCTGGAAGAACATTGTGACACTGTGTGGCCTCATGGAAACAAGGAGTCCATTGTGACACTGAGGGGACTTGTGAAACCACAGAGACCATTGTGACAGTGTGGAACCTCATGTGACCATGGGCCCATTGTGACACTCTGGGGCCCCATGGAACCAAGGGGCCCCTGTTAAACTGCAGCACCAATGATAGCATTGTGACACTGTGAAGCCCGATGGAGCCAAGTAGAACATTATCACATTTTGGGGCCCCATGGAACCAAGGAGATCAGTGTGACATTTTGGACCCCATGGAACCAAGGAGACCATTGTTGCTCTGCATGGTCTCGTGGATCCAAGGACACCAGTGTGACAGTGCAGGGCCTGATGCTACCAAGAGGCCATTGTGACACTGAGGGGCCCCATGGAACCAAGGACATATTTGCAGATCACACCAAGCTGAGTGTGAGTGTGGATCTCCTGGAGGGTAGGAGGGCTCTGCACAGGGCTCTGCATAGGCTGGATCAAGGGCCCAGATCACACAAGGTGAGGTTTAACAAGTCCAAGTGCCAGGTCCTGCACTTTGGCCACAGCGCTACAGGCTGGGGACAGAGTGGCTGCCCCAGCACCCAGGCAGAAAGGGACCTACAGGGACTGATGGACAGCAAGCTGGACATGAGGCAGCAGTGTGCCCAGGTGACCAAGAAGGCCAATGGCTCCTGGCCTGGATCAGGAATGGTGTGGCCAGGAGGAGCAGGGCAGGGATTCTTCCCCTGTGCTGGGCAGCATCTTGAGTGCTGTGTCCAGTTCTGGGCCCCCTGGAGTGAGCAAGAGGAAGAAATATGAAGCAGGAGGAGTAAAGAAATCAAAGGTAAAGCCAAGGAAATGCTCAGGGCAGTTTGGGGGTGGCTGCCAGGCAGCCCTGGCTCTGAGCAACAACATCTGTAGTGGCACAGGAAACCCAGCTCATGGGAACAAACATTTTGGCTGACTGCAGAGGCCACCACAAACCTGGGTGGTTTCCCTGGTGTCCCCCAGCCCTTGCTGGCCCCAGGGGCTGATAGCATTTGTGCTCCCTCAGGTTCATGTCCCCACACCAACAGCATGGGGGTGCTTCCCCTGCTCTGTGCAATGCAAACAGGGGCTGCTGAGCCAGTGCTGCCGTGTCTGTGCCTGCAAGGATGGGGCACCTGTGTGAGCTGGGGGAGAGGCCAGGGCTGCAGAGGGGGGATGTTGTTGGCAGCTCCATGAGGACGTTCTGGGACGCTGCCCTGGGCTGTCCAGCGCACTGGGGATGGATCAGCCCCTGCTCTGCTGCTCCTTCCCTTCTGTCCCAGGACCCTTGCAGAGCCCCAGCAATGCTGTTTGTACCCAGCCTGCCCACGGCCAGCCTGGAGCTGCTCACGGGGGTTCTCTGTGCTGAGCTTTGGCCTGGCCATGTTCTTGAGAGAGCCTGGGCAAGGAGCCTGGAGACCCCAGGGCCTGGCCTGAGGCGTCAGCGCTGCCACAGCAGTGGCCATGGCTTGTACCTGCTGCAGCCCCGGCACTGCCACCCCCCAGGCTGTGCCCGGCCCTGAGAGCACTCAGGCCCTACAGCAACACCAGGGCCACCAGGGCAGTGGGGCAGGGCCATGGCAGCAGCACTGGCAACACCAAGTGCTGCTGCTGCTGGGCACAGCTGCTGGGCCAGCCCTTATCTGCCTCCAGCTCTGCACACAGACATTGCTGCTGCAGCACTAGGGAAGGCAACAAAAGGGCATCTCTGCAGAAAACTTTGCTGGAAGATTCTTTAGTTCATTTAAAGTCACCGAGAGCGCAGCCCTGCTGAAATTCATAAAGTTAGAAGGTTTTAATGAATTGGTTAAAAAAGAATAGGCCTCAGACAGAAGTTTTGTCAGCATTGCAAATGCAGCAAAAATGTTTTCTAAGCTGTAGAGCATAGGTGACAAATAACAATAGACCTCTGTAGAACTGGCTTATGGATTACAACAAGGTTATTTATTGTATATCTTTAGAAGGTTAGTATGAATGGAGCTCTGTTCTTTGTCTCTTCTGAGCAAGTCTTTGTTTTAACTACCATTAAGTGTGTTTTATATGATTGGATAGAATGCTTGTCAATATGTGTTGCTCTATGTGTGATTGGCTGAAATCTAGGCTGAGATGGTTTTATGCTATGCTGTAATGCCACACCTCCTTGGCATTCCCTGTGGATCAGCAAGCTGTTAACATCCTCTCTCCATTGTCTAACAATGTGCTGAGACTGATGTGCTGAAATAAAAAGCTCATGTCACTGGTCCGAATGTCCCGTACCTGTTCATGATTGTGTATAGGTGCCGCGGCAAGTGGGTTCCTCGTTAAGTGTGGCACAGCCCCTCATTGACAGAGTCTGTGGCCACAGGGGAGGTGGAGAGAAGCCAAATGAGAAATGGCACAAACAGTGGCCTTTCTTTGTGGAGAAGATTAAGAAACTAAAACACAGATAAAAACTTTCAAAATGAAAACAACAAGAATTATCAAAGATAACTTTTATTACAAGTGATTTGTAGAAATTGGCCAGCAATTTAGTGTTTCTGATACCATTCAATCATCAGTCTCCTCACTGCAGCATTGAGCTCCTTGTTCCTTAGGCTGTAGATGAGGGGGTTAAGGGCTGGGGGCACTACTGAGTACAGAACTGACAGCGCCAGATCCAGGGATGGGGAGGACATGGAGGGGGGCTTCAGGTAGGCAATTATGGCAGTGCTGACAAACAGGGAGATGACAGCCAGGTGAGGGAGGCAGGTGGAAAAGGCTTTGTGCCGTCCCTGCTCAGAGGGGATCCTCAGCACAGCCCTGAAGATCTGCACATAGGAGAAAACAATGAATACAAAACAACCAAATGATAAACAGGCACTGACAGCAATGAACCAAAGTTCCTTGAGGTTGGAGTAAGAGCAGGAGAGTTTGAGGATCTGTGGCACCTCACAGAAGAACTGGCCCAGGGCATTGCCATTGCACAGGGGCAGGGAAAATGTATTGGCTGTGTGCAGCAGGGCATTGAGAAAGGCACTGGCCCAGGCAGCTGCTGCCATGTGGGCACAAGCTCTGCTGCCCAGGAGGGTCCTGTAGTGCAGGGGTTTGCAAATGGACACGTAGCGGTCGTAGCACATGATAGTCAGGAGGGAAAGCTCTGCTACAATAAAGAAACTAAAGAAAAAGAGCTGTGTAGCACATCCTGTGTAGGAGATGGTGCTGGTGTCCCAGAGGGAATTGTGCATGGCTTTGGGGACAGTGGTGCAGATGGAGCCCAGGTCGCTGAGGGTCAGGTTGAGCAGGAGGAAGAACATGGGCGTGTGCAGGTGGTGGCTGCAGGCTACGGCGCTGATGATGAGGCCGTTGCCCAGGAGGGCAGCCAGGGAGATGGCCAGCAAGAGGCAGAAGTGCAGGAGCTGCAGCTGCCGCGTGTCTGCCAATGCCAGCAGGAGGAAGTGCCTGATGGAGCTGCTGTTGGACATTTGAGCTGTCTTAGCATGGGGATCTGTAAGAAAAATAATCATGGAATAGCTGGGTTTGGACTTTAAATGTCCCAGCACAGCCTGGGGACACTTTCCCCCCACTGCCTGCCCAGGGCTCTGCTGCCTGAAACTGTCCCTGCCAGCAGCTCCTCCCTGTGCCCAGGGCTGGGCCCTGCCAGTGCTGCCAGAGCCAAGCCCAGTCCTGGGGGATCAGCTCTGCCCTTCCGACCCTCCCAGCTCTGGCACTGCCCAGGGACAGCTCTGGCTCTTCAGGCTCTGATGGCAACTCAGAGCATTCCTGAGGAGGCTGGAAAAGTGACACTGATGCTGCCTTTAAGTTGCCCTGTGCTAATTTCTCTAACTGCCTGGATACATAAGACTGGAGAAAAAAAAAAAGGTTTGTTTCTCAACCTGAACAGAGAGATAAATATCTATGTGCAATTTCCTATCCAGGCAACCCAGAGCAGTGGATTAAAAAAGCAGGATTTTCCCTTTTATGCAGGCCCTTTCTGTGCTCCCTGTATAATGTACTTGGAAATTTTCTGCAGTTAAATGCCATGCTGGGAGCAGTCCTGGACAATGCAGCATCCTCCCCACTCAATGAGAACACTTCCAAGCCCTACCAGCTGTCTCCTCCCACCCAGATCTTGTCCCCCAGTGCTGGGAGAAGCTGCCAGGGCTGGCTGAGAGCTGTTCCTGGCAGGCAGCAGAGTCCCTGCCTCAGCACAGCGCCCTGGGCTGCAGGACCCTGCTCTGCAGGACAGCCTGGGCACCCCTGGCTGCTCTGCACAAGAGACAAGCAGAGAATGTACTCACAGAGTCTGTAGGCATTGCGATGTTCCAGCTTTAGGAAATGGCTCTAGGAGCTGCAGCTGCATTGTCCTGCAGCCAGAGGTTCCTGTGCCAAGGGCTGGCAGTGATTCTGCCCCAGGCACTTCTCAGCACCTTCCCAGCCCTGACTGATTGAAGCTCTTTGCGCCTCTTTGCTGTGCCCAGGGTGGCTGCAGGCAGTGCCCCAGCCCTGCTGGGCTGGAAAAATGCTGCTCATCAAGAGAAATGTGCTTTTGAAACTCTTCTTGGTTACCAGGAGCTGCCTCTGAGCCAGGAGCCCGGCCCAGCTCAGCAGCACAGATGCAGCACAAGGACTTTAATGAGCCTCTGGGGCTTTGTGCTCAGTCCTTAAACATCAGTCCCTGAGAGGGAGCTGAAGAAACCTCTCCAGAACTCCAAGGCAGAATCCAACTCCAAACTTTCTTGGACTTTTAATGGGTCCCGCTGAGGGACACAACTGAGAAAGTGTCCCCAGGCCCCAGGCAGAGCAGAGAACTGGAGGCAGTGATGACAAGTGGGGACAAAGAGAAGCCAAGTCTTGGTGCCCTGGGGCACAGCAGCAGGGTCTGTGCCACCAAGGGCTGTGAGGAGACACCTTGTCCTGAGGCACTAGGGCCTCCTGGCACAGCCCCAGCCAGGCTGGGCACTGTCAGCCCCTTGTCCTGCCCTCAGCATCCCCCCCTAGCCCACATCCCAGTGGCCTCAAGGATCTGCTGGAAGGAGTCCCTGGGGAGCCTTGCTCAGGAATGGCCCTTCATGCTCCCTGCAGGGACTGCAGGTTTTTCAAAGGACTTTGGGTTTGGCTTTTGCCTTGGAGTCTCTGAGAGGTTTGTGCAATCATGGCCTCCAATTATCTGCTGTAATTAGTCCCTGGAGAAGCTTTGTCAGTAACAACACTCAGTGGGCTCAATAATGCTTCAGGGTACTTCAGGTTTTTTAAATTACTTGGTGTTTCCCTTTTGATACAGACTCTGTGAGAGCTTTGTGCAATCATAGCCCAAGTTTTCTGCTTTAACGAGTCCCTTGAGAGCTTTGTACTGACACTTAGTAGTGCTCATTAATACTTTAAGATACTCAAGGTTTTTAAGGTACTTTGGATTTTCCTTTCTACACTGAGTCTCTGAGAGGATTTCATGCCATCCTGGCCTCCAATTCTCTCCTCCAAGGAGTCCATGAGGAGCCTGTGTTGGGAATGGACCTCAGAGGGACACATTCATGCCTGAAGACACTTTGAGTTTTTTCAGTGAGTTTGACTCCTGGAAAGGTTTGTGCAATCTGCTCTCAGGCCCAGGGTTCAAGGGCTCAACTCCAAATGCACCACAGGGCTCATTAGGATCAAGCAAGTCCTGACAACCCCTGGCTCTGCCTTGATTTCTCTGTGGTCTAGTTCAGTTCAACAGGAAGTTTTGTTTTTGCAGTTATGAAGAAATATTTCAATAAGCTTCTAAGAAATATGTATTCCTATTTTAAAGAGTGTGTTTTATTACTTTTCCCTTTAGAGAAGAGCTGATTGCAGCATTCTGTGATTGATATTGATCCAGGATACCTCTTCAGTAGGTCTGGCCAGGTCAGAGAAGTTTTATCTTGAAACTGACCCAGTGTGGACAACCTTGCTTCACATTACCCAAGCCCATGTGAGAAATTATTTTCACTTTCAAAAATTTAAATGCTTTATTAAGATCCTATTAAAATACAACTGAAGTCTGAATAAAGAAAAGAATACAGCATCAGGAGGAAAGGATTCAGTCACCATGTGCCCATCTACAAAATGGATGTTCTGTCTTTTATACCTCTAGCCCCTCACAAAGTCTTCTCAATTGACTCCTTCTTCTCTGTCCAGTGGTGGAGATCACTGTCTAACACCTTTTTTGGAAGTCAGGTGCTGCCATAATAACAAGCCAACCCTCCCAAATGCCCCGACTACTGATTGTATCACGTGATAACAATACAAGGGGGAGCAGCAGGATAACTATACATATACAAAACTTCTCCTAACATATATTTAATATTCACCCCTTAATTGTGAGAGTCAGCCATAGGATTACTCATCTATAACAAGCCCCCTTTTCTTTTTCTAGAAGTCATTTTGCGCAAACAATTAAGTAAAAATTTTTCTGTCTCTCTTGAATGAGTCATACCAGCATCTGTTGATGTAGGCAAGGACAGTGGGAACAGGAGAAAAATCTCAGGTTTTCCTTAGACACACTTATTTGGAATGGACAAAAGGGCATCCCAGGGGTCCAGTATGGCTTTGACTCCCATCTACCGTGCCTATGTGGCTGCTACCCATAGTCAGTGTATCTTAGGAGTGAGTACAGAGGCCAACTCGGTCCTGCCCTCCAGCCTCTGTTGAATTAAAAGACAACTGAGGAATGATAGAGGTCTGGTATGGCCTTTTGTCCCTACCTTACCATGCCTACGGGGTTGATACCCGCAGCAGGGCTATGGAGCCTTCTTGGTAGCAAACAAAGTGGCCAACCCAGTCTTGCTCTCCTTCCTTTGTCTTATTGTCTTTAAGAAGCTATCCCATTACCTTTTACAGTCCCTTGTGTACTTCTCCTCAACAGATGCTGGTAATTCTCACCCACTAAAACAGGAAGACAGTTCTCGAGCTGGTTGGTGGAAGCTTGACTCTACTTTTTGGGCATCTTGGTGTCTTTCTGGTTGTCTTTCAGTCTCTTCTTGAGAGTCAATCTTGTTTCACGCAGCCTGGATGTTATAATCCACTCTTTGGGGTCTTCCACTGGGCCTTTGGCTCTGTTGGCATGAGTCCATCCCCACTCTGCAGTTTGCACACCCGATTTGGTGGTGAGCAGTACCTGAAAAGGACCTTCCCACTGGGGAGTAAGAGGCTGATCTCTCCATGGCCTAATCATCACCCCATCCTCAGGATTAATATTATGGATTCTGGAATCCAGGGTGGTAGTTTGAGGAATTGCCCCTTTATGTCTTAGCCCTTCTAAGCTTTGTGCTATAGACATAACTTATTTCTTGGCATTGGCTTCCCCTTCCTCATAGGCAGCAACCTTCTGGGGGGGTCAGGAAGGGTAACCCAATTCATCATTTCATAGGGTGACACCCCCCGATCTGACTGGGGTTGGCTTCTAATTCCTGATAAGGCCAAAGGGAGACATTTTACCCATGACATTTGAGTTTCAATCATTACCTAACTACAGCTCTTTTAAGAGTGATTCATCCTCTCAACCCAACTGGAAGTCTGTGGACGCCATGGAGTGTGCAATTCCCATTTTACTCCCAAGGTCTAAACAACTTTCTACAATATCTTCAATGTGAAATGAGTTCCCTGGTCTGAATCAATCCTGTTTGCCATCCCATATTGGGTAATGATTGATTCTAGAAGTGTTTTATTCACAACATTGGCATTGGCTTTCACACTGGGTACCACCTCTACCCAATAAGTCACGTGATCTACTCTCACTGCCAAAACTTCCACTGTTGTACCTGGGGAAGCTCAGTAAAGTCCACTTGGATGTTTTGGAAGGGCCTTAAGGCTAGTTCTTGCCTTCCTCTGGGTATTTTCCTCATGACATTCTTATTTACTTCTTGACATATGACACACTGTTCAGTTACTTGCTTAGCTATTCTGAAAATTCCTATGCACCCCCAGTCCCTCAGAAATTGATCACTTAGCACTTGTGTACCCCAATGTGTTGTTCCATGTATGCCTTCTAGCATTTTCCTGGCAAGGTGTTTATTCAACATTTGCTTCCTATCTGCTAATCTCCACTTCCCTTTGTTATCTTTCTTGGCTCCTATTTTCAGGAGTTCTTCCTCTTCCATCCCACTGAATACAGGGATTTTTTGCATTTCTCTCATGGGTGCTAATACTGTTATTAGCTTTTCTGTCTCTGATTCAGTTGCATTTTAAGCTTCTAAATCAGCTAAATTGTTCCCTCACACCTGCTGAGTTGCTCCTTTTTTTTATGTCCTTTAACATTTACCACTGCTACTTCCTCTGGTAATTGTAAGGTTTCTAACACTTTAATCAGTTCCTTTCCCTTTGAATTTAATAGCCCCCTCTCTTCCTAAAATTTTCAAAAGATATGCAAAATATGCCAAAACCATATTTTCAGTCTGCATCTATTGCTCCCCTTTTCTGTGCTAATATTTCCAGAACTCCTTTTAGGACATATAGCTCCCACGCTTGGGCTGACCAGTTGGAAGGTAACTTTCTCTTTTCTATGGCCACCAACCCTTCATGCACTATAGCATACCCTGATACCCTGTGCCCCTTTATTACCCGTGCAGATCCATCCATGTACAATCATTTCCCTCCTTGGAATGGTTGATATCTTAGGTCCTCTCTTGCTTTCGTTTGATAGTTTATAACCTGTAGGCAATTATGTATTAGTTCCTCACTTGGTTCTCCATCCGAAAACTGGGCCAGGTTGAGTTGGTTACTCACGACCAGCTCTAAATGACTATTTATTATGATGGCTTTGTACTTTAGCACTTAGGAATCAGTGAGCCATTGCTCAGCCTTTTGGCTTAGGATACTTCTAACTGAGTGAGGGGTGTATACTTTCAATTTTCCCCCAAAGGTTAATTTTTTTGCTTTCTGATATGAGTAGGGCAGTCACTATCAAAGCCTGAATGCAGGTTGGCCACACCCAGCTGACAAGAGCTAGTAATTTTGATAAATTGGCCACTGATTTCCTGGATCCTCCCCAGTCCTGGGTTAGTACTCCATGTGCTACCACTTTTTTCTATATCCACAAACAATAGAAAGGTTTGTCTAAGGCAGGAAGACTCAATGCTGGTGCACTGACTAATTTTTGCTTCAAAGCTTCAAACTTTTGTTCATGATCTTTTTCCCCACCTAATCTCTTCTTCAACTAACTTTTCATACAAGAACCAGATGGCCTGCATGTAGCCTTCAATCCATAGCCTACAATATCCCAACAGGCCTAAAAACCTTCTGACTTCCCTCTTAGTTTTTGGCCATGGGAGTGAGACTATGCCCATAAATCTCTCAGGGCTCAGCTGCCAGGCCCCTTGACAAATCACATGTCCTAGGAATTTTACTTCCTACTCTACAAATTGTAGTTTCCCTTTTGATACCCAAAGTCCTTGGTCCCCCAGAAAATTTAACAATACTATAGTGGATTCCCAAACTTCTTTTTCTTCCTGTCCTGAGAAAAGCAAATAATTTACACATTGGATGAGCTTTTTCTCAGGTTTAATGAAGAAGAGTTGTGTTACTTCTCCTAGGGTTTGACCAAAGGGGTTTTGGGATTCAGAAAACCCTTGGGGAAACCCAGTCCACCAAAGCTGTTGCTTCCTCCCGGAATCAGGGTACTCCCATTCAAAGGTTAAAATATCCCACTTTCCTCTGCCAGTGGACATCCCCAAAAAGCATCTTTTAGGTCTATCACACTGAACCACTGGTGTGCTGGGGGGATATTACTCAGTAGTGTAGAGGGGTTAGGCACTACTAGGTAAGGATTCACTGTTCTTTTGTTCACTTCTCTCAAATCTTGAACAAGCCTGTAAGTCCCATCTGACTTCTTTATTGGTAATATGGGTGTTTTATGAGGGGACATACATGGTTCTAAGGTCCCCTCCTCAAGTAGGTCCAGGATCAGTGGCTGCAGTCCTTGTCTCCCCTCCAGGGAGAATGGGTATTGTCATACCTGAACTGGATGATTCTTATTAACTATTTTTATTACTATAGGTTTATGTTCTGTTTACCAGGGTTTTTTTTGTTTTGCCCACACCATCTCTTTAATTTTCTCCTGATTTTCCTCGCTTAATTGGAGAAGCTTAACTACTATTTTCCCTTCCTCTGGAAGCACTCCAATGTTAAACTGCACCTGTAAATCCTGTCCTAATAAATTTCACCCTTCTTCTGGAACTAATGGAACATCCCCAGTTCCTATTTTATTTGTTTCTTCAAAATTTGTTTGCTTTATAACTGGTGCTTTGAACTCTTCCCCTTTAGCACCTACTACTTGCACAGTATCTTGACCCTTTTTGCACCCCTTTGGGATTCTACAAACACAAGTTCTTTCAGCCCCCACATCTACAAAGAATTCAAATTCTTCCTCCTGGGGATTTATTTTTAAAGTTATCAAGGGCTCCTGATGGTGTCAGGTACCTCCTGACACCCCTAGTCTTCCACTTCTCCTTTTTGCTCAGTTTCACAGACTCTCAGGTCCCTTTCCTTCTGGGGTCAATTCTTTCTGATATGCCCACTCTCTTTACAGTAAAAGCAAACTGGTCATAGGTTCTCCTGTTTCAGAAACTCTCCTTTCTGTGCCCAGTCTCAAGGAATTGCATCTCCCCTCCATCTATCTTTCTGCACTCGGAATCCCCCTGCCTTATCTGGTTTGTTCTTTACATGCTGGTTTCCTTCCCTATTGGCAGTTATTAATACCTTGGCTTTTTTCTTGATCTTCTCTTAGTCCCTCTTTACACACACTTTCTGTGCTTCCCTTAATAGATCCTCTAACCTTCTTTCTTACCAACTTCTCTAACTTTCTCAGTATATCTGGCCAGGCATGAATGACAAAATTTATCTTTATTAAGATCTGTTCAGCAACTGTATCAGAGTCAACCCCTGATTATTGCTTCATATTCCTTCTCAATCTTTCTAGCCACTCTGTCCTGGTTTCTTCCTTCCTTTGCTGCTCATCAAAAGCTTTATGAGATTTTAATTCCATGGAGCTGCCTCTTTGATACCTCTTATAATCAATGTTCTATATTCCTCCATGTCTTGCCTTCTCCCAGTGCTGTTGTGCTCCCAGGCAGGGTGCACTACGGGCATTTTCAGATCCCCAGGAGGTCCTTGCACACGCTCCCTTTCCCATATTTGTATCCCAGCTGCTTGGATCATGTGTCTTTCTTCTGGTGTGAACAACATAATCATTAATGATTGCATCTCTTCCCATGTATAAATTTTGGGCCCCAGAAACTGGTATAACTGCTCTGTGGTGTCGTGTTTTAAAATGGTTATATGAGTTCAGTATTAAAGTTGGTTATCCCTTTTATAAGTTAAAAATATGGTTTGGTCCTCGGTTCCCCTCATGTACTTCCTCATAATGGTTTCTCCCTAAGTTGGTTACCCCTTGTTTTCCCACCAATGGCTTGTCCCTCAAGGTGACTGATCCCTTGATCCTTCCCTTTATGCCCTTATAAGTTTATTTCCTCCCTCCTGGTGCGGCCCACTTCCCCTGTATATCATTGTAACCACCCCTCTTTATTTCTAGAACCTTCCGTGTCAATCATCCCTTACTCAATGTATAATTTTCCTCCAGAGCCTCTTCCCTCGCCTATGTAATCCTTGTCCAGCTGTGTCCCACGCTCCTTCCCTGAGCTTCGTTTATTGGTCACCTCGTGTCTCCTCCTGTCACGCTCATTCCCTTCATCAGTGCCTCCCTAAACTGTCCTCCTCTGACACCCATCACTGGTCCCGCCTAGGAAATAACGCACCTTGGCATCCACACGAGTGTGCACTCCCTCCCTCCTTCCTTTATCTCGGGGTTTCATAGCCATGCTCTCACCTGCACCACCCATGCCCACAGAGAGCACCACTACCCATGGGTTTTTGAGGAGAACCCTGGAGTGGCAGATCTTGTGGTCTCCTCCGGCCACACACTGGGAGCGGCTAGCCAGCATTTGTCCAGCTCCCGTAGCCGCAGAGCAGGCTACAGGGAAAAAGCTTTTCCTGACATCCAACCTGAGCCTGCCCTGACTCAGCTGCAGCCATTCCCTCCACTCCTGTCACTGGGCACCAGAGGGAAGAGGTTCCCACAGCCCCAGCCAGGAACCCACTCCCAAGGCTGTTGCCATGGCCACCAGGGCTGGGACCGGTTGGGATGCTCGGTTTCCACGGGCCGGGGTTCAGGAATGGGATTCCCCAATTTCCTGCTCCTGCTAAAACCGCGCTGCCCTCGCTGCCCTCCCGCCTCCCATGGAAAGCACAAGAGGCAAAGATCCCAGGCTGGGATAAAAACCATATATTGGGAACAGCAACGAGATAAGGAACAAACAGGAACAGAAACAATATTGATAACAGAAGGGATAAGTAGGGAATGCCAAGGTAGATGGACAGGATTACACACCAATGGGAAGGGAGAACTCACCAGAACATGAACATATAAGTGTAAAAGGGGTAGAGAAGGCCAATGGAGAGGACAGAACGGGGACAAATTAACCTAGTGCTGCAGAACACCATGGGGAAGTTTCTTTTCTCACCCTGAGCTGTAAAGGAGTGCCCGGAGCCTGTGGTGTGTCTTTGCAGGGCATTGCTACTGCCTTTTCCCTGGTAGGCTCACAGGTTTGCACAGTTGTGCAGTGTCACAATGATCTCCTTGATTCTGCAGCCCTGCTGTGGCTGCTGTGTAACAATGGACCTGTGGTACCGTGAGGCTCCATAGTGTCACCATGGTCCCTTTGGTTCCACAAGGCCCTGCTGGGACATGATGGACCCTTGGTTCCATGGGGGGCCTGGGCTCCCACAGCCCCTCACAGACCCTTAAGGCCTCTCTGAGTTCCCCATGGCCCCTCATGGCCTCTCAAGGCCCTTCATGGTGCCTCATGACTGATGGCCCCTCACAGCCCCTCATGGCCCCTCACAGCCCCTTACACCCTTAGGCCCAGGGCTCCACCCAAGGCAGGAGAACAGGTTGGGCCCTACTTGTTCTGCTTTCATTTCAGTCCCTTCACAGCCACGAGTGCAGAAAGGCTGAAATGGAGCCTTTCCCCAGCATTTCCCTCAGGGTTAACTGCAGGCTGAAGCTCTGTGCTGGCGCTGGCCCGAGCGCCACCATCCCTGCAGCCGCCAGGCCTTTGCTGTCCCCCCGTGCCCGTTCCTTGTCCCCGAGTCCCGCCCGGCTCTGGCAGCAGCAGCAGCCGCAGTGCAGGGGGCGCCGACCCGGCCCAGCCGGGGCTCCCGGCCAGGAGCAGCAGCAGCGCCAGCCCCTTCCCGCCTGCTCCTGCGTCGGCTCCCAAGGGCTTTTTCCAGCTCAATTCTGGACTAGAGCAGCAATCACCCACACACAGCCCTGACTGCTCAGGGCCTGCCTGTGCTGCCCTGAGCCAGCCCTCAGAGGAAGAAAGGATCAGGTTCCAGTGCTGTTTTCAATGCTCTTTTACTCACCCTGAGGTGACAGGAGCAGGCTGCTGGTGCCTTTGCCTTGGGAATTGGGGATCATGGCTGCTCTTGGCCCTCTTCTTCTTGCAACCTGAATTTTATCCATAAAAATGCAAGTGCCTCTTTCAGTTGGTGCTACCCACGGTGTTTTCATGACAGTGAAGTCAGTATTTTTGTCACAGGCATAACGATCAGCAAATACTGGAATGCTCACCAGCACCTGAACACTAAGATGAGGGGAATTAAAGCCACACAGGCCACATTTGCAGTGCTCAAACACAGCCCGGTTGCTGGCGTTGTGTAAATAGGATAAGCTGACAGAGGCTGTCACAGAATTTGCCTCCGCAATGTGGAATTAAATCAAAAAATCCACCAGGAGTAACAGAAACCAGAACTTCTCAGCTCGCTTCATTGCTCCTTCCCAGCAGCAGGAAATGTAGGTGTCCAGAGGTGTTTTGCACTGCTGCTTCCCCCAGTTTGAGCCCAGGCTCTGCCCAGTCCCAGCGGGAACCTGAGCCCAGCCCAGGGAGCTCAGCGCACGCGGGGCCAGGCCCAGAGCCCGGGGCACGGCTGCCCATTGCGGGCCAGCGGTGGAGACAGAATGTCCTGAGGCCCAAACCTCCTGCTCCTGCCACACAGCGCCAGCCTTCTCCCCCTCCTCCTCCTCTCCCAGCACGGCACAAATTCCAGCTCGGAGAAGGCTTCCCCAGAGAACGCTCCAGCTCCTGTTCCAGCCTGAGTGTCCTTTCAGAGGAACAGGGCATCTTTCAGGCACTTGCACAAGCTCAGGCTTCGTACTTCATGGGGAATCTGGGATGCAAATGGCCTTGCTAAGAAAGCAAAAAGACGAGGGAATGGATTAGTAATTATTAGAAAAATTCACCCTTCTTCCAGGCGAGGTTCACCAGGTCATTCCCTGCATTTCTCCTTTTCCGAATGTTTCAGTCAGGTACTCTGAGAGGTCCATTGTGTTCTGGTGCTTATCACGAACTGCTTGTGCTCTTGATTTATGCACCAAAGCACCAGATGTGGAATCATCTACACTGAACTCAGAAACAAACTCCCTCTATCAGAGCATTTACACATTCCAGATAATTTTCAAGATTTCTGCTGACAGGTTGGAATGATTATCACACAACTCTCCACTTGTGGCTGCAGGCTCTGGAAATTCTTTCTCTGCATTCAGCCATGTTTGTATTCCCTAACAATTCCTGGTACCACCTCCTATTTTCTTAGCCTAGAACGTAGCAATGAAAACCTTACCCACAGCACAACTCCCCTGTCCACCAGGAAAAGAAAGGACAAGTTGTCAAGTCCTCAAAACCTTTGTCCTGCTTTGCTGCAAGTCCTGCTGCATGCACAGTGTGGAAAGCCAAGAGAAGCTGCAGGTGGTGGCACATCTTGTGACAGGAGCTCAACCTCAGTCTCCAGGAAAGGATTTTGAAAAGAACAGATGGGATTACTTGGGTCGGGCACGAATCCTGCAGCCGTGATCGTGGTCACAGGGGTTTTCAGGATGAGAGAGAGAGACAAGAATGTTGACTCCATGATCAGAAGGCTTGATTCATTATTTTATGATATATATATATGTATTACATTATAATTATACTAAAAAGAAAAGAAAATGGAAAGTTTCCTCAGAAGCTCCTAAGCTAAGAATAGAAAAGAATGATAACAAAGATCTGTGTCTCGGCAGAGAGCAAGAGCCAGCTCTGCCATGAGTAGTCAGTACATCCAAACATCCACAGGAGACCAATCATGGATCAACTTGTTGCATTTCACAGCAGCAGATAACCATTGTTTACATTTGTTGCTGAAACTTCTCAGCTTCAGCAGGAAAAATCCTAATGAAAGGATTTTAATGAAAAGATGTCTGCAACATGCAGGCAGGGAATGTGCCCCGGCAGTGTGGGACCCTCAGCAGGGACAATGCTCAGCAATCCTGCAGGCAGGGAATGTGCCCCAGCAGTGTGTGACCCTCAGCAGGGACAATGCTCAGCAGCATTGCTGTGCTCGGTCTCCATGGAACCATGCCAGGAGCAGCTACTGAGCTCAGAAGCCATCGCAGCCCCTGCCCTGCTCCAGAGCCCCTTGGCAGGGTGGGCTCCTGCCCTGGCTCTGTGTGCCAGGAGCCAGCAGCGCTGGGTGCAGGGAGCCCAGGGAGGGCACAGAAACGCTGGGTGAGAAATGCTGGGGCACAGCGAGATGGGCGAGTGCAGCCGGCCAGGGCAGAGGAGCAGCACGCACAGGGGGCACAGCCTGCAGATGGGCAGGGGGAGAAAACAGCAAACTTCTCAGAAGGGTGGAGAACAAACTTTTAGTTGCAAACTTCAGAGAATGAGGTACTTGGGAAATCTTAAACAGCATTGAATTATAGTAAAGCACTTGACAAAGCACTGACTGAGCAAACTCTAACCTGTCCAATTGCAAGTTAACCAGATTTTGAGAAGAGGAAGTCAGGAGAAGAGAGAGAGGGAGACAGAGATCCACAGTCAGCCTTGGATCTCAGCTGCTGTGAGCTCTGGGGCCGTGGGACATGTCAGTGTCACACCCGTGTCACAGCCTAACCTACTCTGGTCCCTCTCCCAGGTGGGGTTTTTGAGGTGCCAGGGGCTTGGCTGCCACTTTGGAGCTGCACCAGAGACTGCAGTGGCTGGGGTGGGGCAGTGACCACCCCACCTATGCACAACTCTCCCTGCCCCCAACACACACTGGAGATGTCTGGGGCCGTTCATCATTTCTCTGCTCTCCAGCACGAGGCAACAGACTCTGGCTGCAGCTCTGAGCTCGTGCCCAAGGCAACCACCCCTGGCAATGGGGCTCTGTTGGGAAGGATGAAAGTTACACAAGAAAGTCTCACAGATATGTATGCTTGGCAGAAAGATTTTTGAATGTAAAATCTGAAGAAGGAATAGAAATGAAAGCAAGTTTTGATATAGAAGAAAAGAATTGCTGAGCCAGTCTTATTGGATAGCTAAGGCAAAGGGTATCTTACTTAGAAGGGGGTTTATGGCTTAGAGCAAAGGATAAACCCATGTCAAACAAGAAGATGTTTTTACCAAGCAAAAGATACCACTGGCAAACAAGACTGCCGATGTTACAAGTAGAAAAAAGGTCTCAGAATTTTCCACTGGAAGAAAACTGAAAACCAACTTCTAGCTTGTTAATCTAAACAAGCTTAACTGTAACGTAGTAACTTTAATGATTGAAGAATAGTAACATGAATATGGTAATTGTAATAGTTCTGATAGGCTATAGGTAAAAGTTAAGGTATAGACTGGTTCTTCTGTATTAGGATGCTCAGCAAGGAAAGCATATAATGCATTTGTAACCTAAACTAAAGGGTTTTCAGGCTTGTCTGAAGCTGGAGCTGACAGCCACAGGCACAGGCTCTGTCACCCATGACCCTGGACTGCTGTAGCATCTTGGACACAATAAACTGCATTTTTGAGAGCCACCTGGCATCCCACATCTCTCATTGCAGCTCTTACTCTATGGAAACTCATGGAACCATGGTCAGTTGTGACAATGAGGGTCGAAGGACACCACGGTGACACTACGGAACCACATGGAACCAAGGGGCCATTGTGACACTGTGGTGCCTCATGGAATCAAGGACTCCATTGTGAAACTTGGGGGCCCCAAGGAACCAAGGGTCCATGGTGACCTTGTGCAGCCCATAGTGTCATAGAGGAGCCACTGTGACACAGCGAGGGCGCATGGAGCCGAGGGGCCATGGTGACACATCAGGGCTTCGTGGAACCAGAAAGCCGTTGAGACATTGCAAGGCCTCATGGAAGCACGGAGCCATTGCGACACTACAGAAGGAAGGGGAACATTGGGACACTCCAGGGCCTCATGGAACCAAGGAGACCATTGTGACACTGTGGGGTCCCATGGAACCAAGGGAACATGGAGTAGGTCTGGCTGGCTGGGCCTCCTGAGGACCACCTGACAGGTCCAGCTGACCTTGGCATGTTGAGGGCTTCTCATCGGCCCCTGAAGCATTGGGGCTCTAGGTTTTCCTTCCTATGGGAAAGAACTGTCCTTCTCCTCCAGGCCATGGCCAAAACTGGGATTCCTTCTCCAAATTGCCTTCAATGCAAAGATTGTTCTCAGATGAAATCTGCCAGGACAGACCGATCTTGCTGCCTTGGCTACCTGGGGCCACCTCTCATCTGCCTTTCAAACACTGGGACCATGTGCTTTTCTTTCTTATGGGAAAAAACATCCATCTCGACCAGGCACCCATGACCAAAATTGGGCATCTGCCCCCAGAATTTCCTATATCCAAGGATAGCTCCCAGACAAAAGGTGCCAGGACTGACAAGCCTGGCTGGCCTTGGCACTCATCTGCCTCTGAAACACTGGGGCTTAGTGCTTTCCTTCCTTATAAAAAGAACTCTTCTTTCTGTCCAGGTGCCCACAGCCAAAATTGAGATTCCACCTCCAAAAATCCCAATGTCCAAGGATAGCCCCTAGAGGGTGCCATTAGAGATAGGTCTGGCTGGCTTGGCCTCAGGATGGCCACCTCTCATCTTCTTCCAAAACACTTGGACTTTGCACTTTTCTTTCCTATAGAAAAAAACAATCCATCTTGACCAGGTGCCAATAGCCTAAACTGGGATTCCACCTCCAAAACTTCGTACATCTAAGAATTGCTCCCAAGAGAAAGCTGCCAGGACAGCCAGATCTGGCTGCCCTTGCCCTCTTGGGGGTTGCCTCTCCTCTGCTTTCCAAACACTGGGGTGTCGCAGACATTTTTTCATAGAAATCCTTTCTTTGGGATTTGTTCATCTTCTGGGAAGCTGAGGCCCCAGAAGAACAATGTAAACAATTGTTATCGCCTGGTGTGGAATGTAACAGGTGCAGCAGTGATTGGGCTTCTGTGAGTGTTTGGATTTGCTGACCACTCACAGAAAGAGTTTATCCTTGCTTTCTGCTGGACACAGAACTTTGTTATGGATTCTTTTCTATGCAATTCTTAGGTTAGCAGCCTCTGCAACTTCCCTCCGTATTCTTTTTAGTATAGTTATAATGTATTATATATCATATATCAATAAATCTAGCCTTCTGATCATGAAACAAGATTCTCGTCCTTCTCTCACCCTGGAGACCTCATCAGGTCGCTGTAATACTGGGGCTTGGAGCTTTCCTTCCAAAGAAAAGAACCATCCTTCTTATGTATGCAGAAATGGCTGAAAATAGGATTCCACCTCCCAAATTCCCTAGATCACAGGGTTTCCTTCAGAAAAAAGCTACCAGGACAGAGAGGTCTGGCTGGCCTAGGCCTCTGATGTCTGCCTTTCATCTGCCATTCAAACACCAGTGTTCGGTGCTTTCCTTCCTATGGAAAAAAAAGTCCTTCTCCAGGTGTCCATGTCTGAAATTGGGATTCCACCTCTAAAATTCTGTATATCCAAGGGTTGCGCCCAGGCAAAATCTGCCAGTATCATCAAGCCTGGCTGGTCTTGGCCTCTGGTGGCTGCCCCTGCAACACTGGGGCTGGGTTCTCTCCTTCCCATGGAGATCACTGGGACACTCTGGGGACCTCATGGAACCAAGGGGATCATTGTGGCACCACTGGAGCCCATGGAACCAAGGGGCCTTGGTGACACAGAGGGGCTTAATGGACCCAGAGGCCATTAAGACTCTGTCGGGCCTGATGGAACCAGGGAGACCATTTTGACCCTTCAGGGCATTGTGTCACCAAGGGGGCATTATAACACCTTGGGGCCTCCTGGAAGCAAGGGACCATTGGGACACTGTGGGGCCCCATGGAACCCAGGGAACACGGAACAGCTCTGGCTGCCTTGGCCTCCCAGGGGCCACCTGACAGGTCTGGCTGATCTTGGAATGTCAAGGGCTGCCTCTCATCAGCTTCTGGATCAGCACTGGGGCTCCGTGCTTTCCTTGCTATGGAAAAGAACTTTCTGTCTTTTCAGATGCCAATTGTCAAAATGGGAAGACTCCCTAAAAAATTTCCTGTATGCAAGGGTACCTCCCAGAAAAAAATTCTGCTACCTCTGGCTGGCCTTGCCCTCTGGTGATCACCACTCATCTGTCCCTGAAACAGAGGGGCTCTGTTCCTTCGTTCCTATGGAAAAGAACCAGCCTTCTTGTCCAGGGACCATGGCCAAAATTAGAATTTGGCCTCCCAAATTCTGTATATCCAAGGATTACTCACAGACAAAAGTAGCCAGGACAGACAGATCAGGCTAGCCCTGTCCTCTGGTGATTTTCTTAGACAATGAGCTGAATGTTTTCATTTGGAAACACCTTGGAGAGGGCCCAGAGATGTCCCAAGGAGGGGTTTGGAGGCCTTGGGCATATGAGCACTGTATAGGGACAAAAGAGCTCTGTGCTCAGTGGGGTGGAGACTGAGGACAGTGGAGCAGAGCCATGAGGGTGTTAAAGAGCAATTTCAGGGATGGTGGATCCTTTTGACATAGTGGAAAACAGCCAGAGAGAGAAAGAATTAATGGCAAGGGCAGCTTGGGAGGCCCAGACTTGCACCAGGAGAAAGGAATTTCCCTGCCTGGGCAGGGCTGTGGTGCAGCACATCCCCAGCAGGAGCCTGGAGCAGCCCAAGGCTTTGTGTGGGCAGGCAGAGGCAGGCAGGAGGCAGAGCTGTCAGCAAAGGAAGGGCCCAGCCAGGTGGGGCAGCCGGGGGATGCCGACAGCCTGCAGGGACAGAGGCACAGGGCAGGGACACCGTGGGACAGCCTGGGCTGCACAGGGCACAGGGATGGGCAGCAGCTGCAAGACAGCCCTGCCAGAGCCGCCTTGGGCAGCACTTTGGCCATGGCTGCTGGGCCTGGGCCTGAGGCCACGAGGGGACAAGTGACCCTTGCAGGCCTGGGGCCTCATTGCCTCCTTGTCCCTGCTCAGCAGCCTGGCAGGGGCCGCCCCATGCTCCTGCCCTTGCCATTGCACATCCCCACATGCCAGTGCCCATCCCGGGAAGAGCCCTGAGCAAGGAGGGAGGGACAGGATCTGCCTGGCCAGGGGCTGGGGCTCAGGCCTTGGCATTCTTGAAGCACATCCAGCTTTGCTCAACACCAGAGACACCTTTGCCGTACTTGTCCCCGCCTGCCATCACTGCCTCCAGTGTTCTGTTCTGACTGGAACTTGGGGACACTTTCTCAGTTGTGCCCCTGACAGAAATCTCTTCAAATACAAGAAACTTCAGTGTTTCAATGTAACTGAGTTCTTGAGTGTTCTATGAGATCACAGAGCTGGCTGTGATGTCACAGAGGAGGGTGTAATGCCATGGAGCAAATACTGCCATCATAGAGGATGGCTCTGTGGCATCAGGGAGTGGGTTGTAACATCACCGGGTGGCTGTGTAACATCATAGGGCAGGTTGTGACATCACAGAACAGACTGTGACATCACAGGGTAACTTTGTGACATAGCAGTCTTCTGTGACATTACAGCACTGTTGTATGACATCACAGGGTGACATCATAGAATTGACTCTGTGATATCACATGGGCTTTGTGTCATCTCAGGAGGCTTTGTGACATCACAGGGGCAGTGTGACATCACAGAGATGTCCATGTGACATCAAGGTGGGCGTTGTGATGTCACAGGGGTAATATGATATCACAGAGATAGCTAAGTGACATCCCAGGAGGCTGTGTGACATCACAGGTAGTTGTATGACATCACATGGGCTGTGTGACATCCCAGGGGCAGTGTGACATCACAGGGACTGTGTGGCATCACAGGATGCTGTGTGAGGTCCCTGGGGAGGTCATTCTGCCCTGGCCCCCCTCACAGCTCCCCGCAGAGCAGTCCAACCCTGCTCGTGCACAGCAGGGTCCCCTGTCCCCCTGGGTCCCCCCGCCCCCGGCCCCGCAGCCTCCCCCAGAGGATGTTCCACGAGATCGACCCCAGAGCCTGACACGGGGATGGGGGGCCGGGGCCCTGGGGGTGGCACAGAGGGACAGGGACCCCCCGGCAGAGTCCCCGTGTCCCCAGGGCCAGAGCTTGGGCCAGGGCTCCTTCACCCTGTTATGAATGAGGGCTTGAGAGAGCTGACAAAATCCCCAGCAAGGGATCAGCAAAAACCAGATTTAATATTAAGGGACAGCAGCACAAAGTTCCTTGGCAAGAGTCACTCTGCTCCTGACTGGACACTTCAGCACACCAAGGAAACAAAGCAACAACAAAACCAAACCAAATCCAGGCAATCAAACCAGAAATGAACTGAGAACTGTCCCTTTGTGTGTGAGACACAAGGACAGTGAGGGCAAGGATAAAAGGAATATGGCCTAAAAATTTAACAGAGCTCAAACTTAACAGGACTTATCTTATACCTTAATTTTAACTGATACAGTCAACTTCACAATTTAGCAAAAGAACAGCACTTAACAGTATTTAACCTAACTTAAAACCTATGTTAGAAATTTAACAGAGGAATAAAACTCAAAAATATTCAACTTAGCTTATAAGTTATATTTAACATAACGTAGCAAAAGAAAAACTTTTAGCACCATATGACTTAGCTTAGACCTCATGACTTAAACTTACTTACAGGCCTGACTGACTCAGCTATCCAAAGCACTCAAACCCCTCAGAGAGCAGCATTTCTGCCACATTTCCCCAGCACAGGCACACCTGTGTGCACACAGACACAAAGAGTCAGTGAAAGGCACTTGTGAGAAATTCCCCTGAGGGCAGGCAATGCTCCCTGTGGATCCTTTGCCATCTCCCCAGTGGGCAAACGTTTGAGCCTGGAGGAGTGGGGGGATTGGCCCAGGCTCCATTGTTGTTCGGGATCCCGAAGTGCAGCAAACGGGAGAGTTCCCGGCTGGGAGAGGCCCCACTCAGAGGGAGTCGCTGGCCCAGGAGAGCTCCAAGGGCTCCTTTTGGAGCGCTGTTTGTAGGGCCCCAAGAGAGGGGCTTCAGTCACAGCAATGGCTCGTCCTGGCTGCCCTTGGCATCAACAGCTTTCTTTGGCAGTGTGAGAACAGGGATGTTGTGCCACTGAGGGAACAAAAACAGTTCCCAGGGCTGCTCCTAAAGGAACCAGGAGCTGGTTGGGCAGCAGCAGTGCCTGGAGCAGACAGTGTTTGTGATGAGCTGCAGAGGAGCTGAGCCCAGGGGCTCTTGGCCAAGGCCCAGGCCCAAGGAGCATTTCTCAGCTGGCAGGGCGGCCTGAGAAGGGGAGGGGGGAATGCAGCAGCGCAGGGCCCATGGAACCAAGGGACAATTGTGACACTGTGTGGCACTGTGACACCAAGGAACCATTGTGACACTGTGGAGCCCTGTGAGACCAAGGAACCATTGTGATACTGTGGGGCCCTGTGAGACCAAAGGACGACTGTGACACTGTGGGACCTTGTGAGACCAAGGGACCACTGTGACACTCTGGGACCTCATGGAATCATGGAGACCACTGTGACATTGCTGAGCCTCATGGAACCAAGGGGACTGTTCTCACACTGTGTGGCTCCATGAAATGTAGGGTTCATTGTGACACTGAGAGGCGTCATCAAACCATTTGCCAAGTTTCCATAATTTTCTAATATAACTAGTAAAAGCTGTCTTGTTCTTTTGAGCTCCTGATGATCTCTTGTCAGAATTTCTGCACTGCGTCCAACTCAGAGGAAACAAACAATTGCAATTCCTTTTAAATCTCTCATTGAGAATGTTTTTTAGTGGATGAGAGTCAGGGCTTGTCTGTCCTGCTGGGCACAGCCCAGGCAGGGCTTTCCCAGCCACATTCCACACTCCATTTCCCAGCTGGAGCCACTGGTGCCTCTGAGTTGTGCTGCCCCAGCCCCAGGGACGCTCTCCTTGTCTGCCCATTCCCCCATGGTCTCTGGGCAGGGATGGCCTCAGTGGGGGCTGCTGACATCCTCAGCACCTTGGAGGGTGCTGCTGAATTTTCCTGCTCCAGAGGCTTGTTCAGCCTTCAGCTCTTCAGTGCAGGAATTCAGTGTCCCAGGGCTCATTGACATTGAGAACACCTTAACAAGCCAAGCCTCAGGGAACAATTTAATTTAATTTTCCGAATCACTTGTTCAGCCTTCAGCTCTTCAGTTCAGGAATTCAGTGGCCCAGGGCTCATTAACATTCAGAACACCTTAACAAGCCAAACCTCTGGGAATAATTTGATTTCAGTTTTCACATCATTTGTGGTTAACTTGACCGATTTCACTAGTGTGTTCAAACGGAATATATTCTATTTACAAAGATAATGAGAAAACTTTTTTTAGGTCCTTCTTTGGTTTTTTTCCTGTTCATAAATCAGTATGTGTAGTCTCCAATTGACATTGAATCCAAGTACCTCCTCACGCAATTTGAATAAAGATGAAAATCAAGACCCTTCATGACTGACAATCAATCAGACTCTGTCACTACCCCCACACCATCATTTCCCCCATCCAAGCCCTGGCACTCAGAGCAGCCTTGTGCAAATCTGAGCTCCCTCCAGCCCAGGCTGCACCTGCAGCTTTCAGCTCCTTGGCTCCAACTCCCACCTGCTTTCCTTGGAGAAGGAGCTGCCTGAGACACAGAGGGATGTCCATTTCTTGTCAGCCAACAAAGCCAAGGGAAGGCACAGCTCCATCAAATGCAAAAGTCATTCCTCTGCTGGATATTTAATCCACTTTCCACAGGAGACAGTCTCAGAGCAATGGAAAACACCTTCTGTGCCCAGCACAGACCCCAAAGTCCACCAAACCCTCCCTGCCCTGATTCTGCCCATATTTGCTCTTTGCACACACGAGTCACAGGCTGAAGTCAGGAGCTTCCTCCATGTCATGAGGGAGGAAAAGAGAAAAGGGATGAAGAGCTCTCCTGTGCAGAGCCAAGGTGCAAGTGCCCCTGCAGTGGGAACCACAACTCATCAGGTTTGTGTCCTTTGGGCTCAGGGACTGGTGGCATCCAGAGGCACAGAAAGGTTTCTTGCCAACAAACACAAGTTGAACATTTGAACAGTTTAATAACCATCATAGCTCTTCCCTCAGCTCTCTGGGATGTCCCAGCAGCATCTGACACGTTCCCCATTCCCAAGGGATTTCTGTACAGGAACAGTTTTAGACAAGGACATAAGAAATCACAATTCTGTGATAGATATAAACACAACAAGATGTTGAATATTGATATATTTATTTGAACTTCAGAAAGATTGAGGCACTCCCTGAGTTTCAAAGCATGAAATGAGTCAGTTGAGAGGCACTTGAATGACCAGAGAGCATCCAGAGGAGAAAAACTGGGAGGAATGGGAAGGACATAGATCAAGCTGGTCTACTGAAGAGATGTCCGTAGACATGGCCATTCAAAAAGGAGAGCTGGAAACAACTGAAGGAAGAGTGAGAGGAAGTAATACACTGAATATTGGTGAGACAAGAAGAGAGGAAGATAAGTATGTCTTCACATTCTGCCATCAGCACACTTCTCGGAAATTCTTGGTCCTGGTGGGAAAACTTTGCGACTTCTTAAAAGTAGTAAAGGTACCCAGATAATAAAAATGTGCTTGTTTATTATGAAACTAACAGATATTAAAATCTGCACCCCTTTGCAGGCAGACATCAGTTGTGTGCCCATGAACAGGCAGTGCCACTTGTGCTCTGATGTGCCGAGTTGGGATTGGATCTGTCTGAGAGCACCTGAGGGAGAGCAGAACACCTTGCAAGCTGCAGGTCCCTGACAGCTCTGCAGGGCTTCTGGCCCATCAACATCTGCTCTGCTCCAGTCTGAAACAGGGCCCAGCATGGTGCAGTGATCATCAGAGAGCTGAGGTGTGTGCTGGAATTCAGTGCCCTCCAAATCCTGCCTTGGTCTCCAGCACAGCCATGAAGGCTCTTTGGGCTCTGGACTGTTGCTGCAGCCCCCAAGGGCAGCTGAGCTCTGCCTTTGGCACAGTCAGGCCTGGCCAGCACAGGCCATGCTCACAAATTGCTTGTGTGTGCCTGGCCTTGCTGTCAGCCCCGGCAGCAGCTGCGTGGCCCCTTTGTGGCCCTTTGCTGGCCCAGCCATGGTGGCCCAGCCCCTGTGCAGGCCCAGCCATGGTGGCCCAGCCCCTGTGCAGGCCCAGCCCAGGCCAGGAGCATTGCAGCTGGGAATGGCCCCTGTGCCGTGGTGCCCACAGCAGCCTTGGGGCTCTGTGCCCCATGGCCTCCCTGCTGGGCAGCCTCTGGGCCAGCTCTGGAACAGCCCCTGGCACCTGTGGGGATGCAGACAGTCCTGCCCCGGGCTCTGCCGGCATCTGGGCCAGCAGAGAGGCAGCCAGGGCTGGCCATGGCCTGTAACTGGCCCTGAGCCCCACAGGAGGATGGAGCTGGGCCACAGCCAAACTCAGCCCAGGCCAAAGCTGGGCTCAGCAGCCAGGGCTGTCAAGGGCTGGGCACAGAGGCTGGCACTGACAAATGTCCTGGGCCCCCTCCCTGCTCTGTCCATGCCACCAAGGGCACAGAGCAGCCTCCTCTCTTGGCCGCTTGCCTGTTTGCAATGCCTTGCACAGGCGCTGGCCCTGCCCCACAAGGCCTGGCCTGAGTCCTGCCCCTGAACGTTCAGCCAGGCTGAGATGGACACTGATGGTTTCTGGGCCAGGCTCTCTGAGCCCAGCCCAGCTCCCTGCAAGCTCTGCCAGCTGCCCTGAACTCTGGGCAGCACCAAGGGCCTCTCCCCAGCCCAGCCCAGCCCAGCCAGCTCTGGCCCCACACCTCTGCTCAGACCAGGCTGCTCTGGGCACTGCCCCACGGCCTCAGCCCCTGGCAAGGGCACAGCAGCAGCTGCAGCTGCCACAGGACTCAGCCCGAGCCATGGGGGACGGTGCTTGGCCAAGGCCAAAGGAGGCTCCCTGGCTGCCCTGCTCCCCTGTGGCTGAGGTGCTGAGGGCTCTGCAGCCCCTGCTGCCATCCCATCTGCCCAGGGCAGCACAAGAGCCCTGGCCTTGGGGCCCTCAAGTGCTGGTCCTGCTCCAGGCCCAGGGCCCATGCCAAAGCTGGGGCAGCCACAAAGCTGTGCCCATTTCTGTTCATTGCTGCTCTGATGGGGATTGGTTCTCAGCCATTTGGAGTTTGATGATGAATTTACCTACTGCAGAGGCCTCTTCTTTCTTGAGCTCTTCAGTTCAGGAATTCACGGGAAAAGGCTCATACACATTTGTTCAAAGCACCTGAACAAGAAAAGCCACAGGGAATACTCTAGGTTTTCAATTCTTTCATGGTTAATTAGACACATTTCTGAAGTGTATTCAAACTGAATATACTGTATTGAAAACAATGATTTATCCTGTTAAGTTTTCTTTTCCTGTTTATAGAGTGATTTCAGCAATGTCCAATTGATATTGACCCCAGCACCTTCTAATGCAGTCTGAATAAATATTAAAATCAAGAGTTTTAAAGTTGACGATCAGTAATGCTTTGTCCCCACCACTTACCCACAATTTCCCTCATCCAAACCCTGAGAATCCTATGGATCAGGAACAGGTAAGATACCATCCCTGGAAGTGTTTAAGGAAAAACTGGATGTGGCACTCAGTGCCATGGTCTGGGTGACAAGGTGGTGTTGGGTTCCAGGTTGGACATGATGCTCTCCAAGGTCTTTTGCAGCCTGGTTGATTCCCTGATGATTGTGACACTAAGCAAGGGGCCTGGTAGCACTAAGGGGACAATGGTGACACTGTGTGTGACATGGCAGAACAGAGCCAAGGAGCCATTGTGACACTGTGGGGCTGAATGGAAGCAAGGAGTCCATTGTGACAGTCTAGGTCCTGCTGGAATCACAGAGGCCACTGTGACACTGCAGGGCCTTGTGGAACCAAGGGGCCATTGTGCCACTGCGGAACCAAGGAGACCCTTGGGAGAGCATGGGGACAATGGAATCAAGTGGGCATTGCAGCATTGCAAGGACTCTGGGAACTGAGGGAACAATTGTGACACTGTGGTGCGCCATGGAACAAAAGGGTCCCTGGTTACACTGCAGGGTCTTTTGTCACCAGGGCTCCATTTTGACACTGCAGCACCAAGGAATTCATTGTGGCCCTCTGAGGCCTCATGGAACCAAGAGGCCACTGTGACCCTGCAGGGCCTTGTGGAACCATGCAGAGCATTGTGACAGAGCAGGACCTGGTGTCAGGATGGGGCCATTGTGACACTGCAGAGCCCCATGGAACCAAGGGGCCAGTGCTGCTCCTCAGGGATTCCTGGAATGAAAGAAACATGCTTGACACCATGGTGGCCCTTGGGACCAAGAGGCCATTGTGACACTGTGGAACCAAGGAGAGCATTGCTGCACTGCCAGACCTCGTGGAACCAAGGATCCACTGTGACACTGCAGGGCCTTAGGGGACCACAGCACCATTGTGACACTGTGGGGCCCAAGGATCCAAGGGACTTTGTGACACCAAGGGGTCCCATGGAACCAAAGGGACATTGTGACACTGGGACGCCTCATGGAATCATGGAGACCATTGGGGCACTGTGGGGCCCAATGGAACCGTGGTGACACCAAGTTGGCTGGGAGTGTGGATATGCTGGAGGGTAGGAGGGCTCTGTAAAGGGCCCTGGATAGGCTGGATCAAGGGCCCAAATCCAGCAAGGTGATGTTTAACAAGTCCAAGTGCTGGGTCCTGCACTTAGGCCACAACAACCCCTGCAGTGCTACAGGCTGTAGACAGAGTGACTGGACAGCAGCCAGGCAGAAAGGGACCTGCAGGGACTGATGGACAGCAGGCTGGACATGAGCCAGCAGTGTGCCCAGGTGGCCAAGAAGACCAATGGCTCCTGGCCTGGATCAGGAATGGTGTGGCCAGCAGGAGCAGGGCAGGGATTCTTCCCCCATGCTCAGCACTGATGAGGCCACACCCCGAGTGCTGTTTCCAGTTCTGGGTCCTCCAATTTAGGAAGGCCATTGCGGGGCTGGAGCATGTCCAGAGAAGGACAACAAGGCTGGGGAGGAGTCTGGAACACAAGTCCTGTGAGGAGAGGCTGAGGGAGCAGCTGGGGTTGTTTATCCTGGAGAAGAGAAGGCTCAGGGCAGACAAGGTGGAGTCAGGGCACAGGCTGGACTTGATAATCTCCAAAGACTGTTCCAACCTTGCTGATTCTGGGATTCTCTGAAACCACTCTTGGAGCAGTAGCAGGAGGAGCCCTGGGCCTCCTCTTCAGAAGCTCCAGCAGCCCATGTCCCTCAGCTTTTCCTCACAGCCCCAAAGCCCATGCTGTCAGTCTTGCAGGGCCTCTGCAGCTCCTCCCTCTTGCCCAGAACAGGGAACCCCAGAGCCAGACACAGCAGCCCAGATGTGCTCTCGTGGCCTGGGGTGCCTCTGGCAAGGGAGCAGCACCAGGCACTGCAGGAGCCTGCAGACAATTCCTGCAGCACTTGCAGAATGATCCTGCTGCCCAAGCGACGTTCCCGTGGGGTCAAGTCAGGAATTGCAATGCGGAGTGGGGCCAGAGAGGAAAGGGCAAACAGGGATGGGCTGTCGGCAGGGCAGGGAACAGGGGTGGGCAATGGGAAGAGATTTGTACCAGTGAAGAGTAAAGAAATCAAAGGTGAAGCCAAGGAAATGCTCAGGGCAGTTTGGGGGGGACTGCCAGGCAGCCCTGGCTCTGAGCAACAGCATCTGCAGTGGGACAGGAAACTCCCAGCTGATGGGAACAAACTTTCCGGCTGACTTCAGAGGCCAGAACAAAGCTGAGTGGTTTCCCTGGTGTCCCCCAGCCCTTGCTGGCCCCAGGGGCTGATGGCATTCGTGCTCCCTCAGGTTCATGTCCCCACATCAACAGCAATGGGGTGCTCCCCCTGCTCTGTGCAATGCAAACAGGGGCTGCTGAGCCAGTGCTGCCATGTCTGTGCCTGCAAGGATGAGGCACCTGTGTGAGCTGGGGGAGAGGCCAGGGCTGCAGAGGGGGGATGTTGTTGGCAGCTCCATCAGGACGCTCTGGGACGCTGCCCTGGGCTGTGCAGCACACTGGGGATGGATCAGCCCCTGCTCTGCTGCTCCTTCCCATCTCCCCCAGGGCCCTTGCAGAGCACCAGCCATGCTGTTTGCCCCCAGCCTGCCCACGGCCAGCCTGGGGCTGCTCATGGGGCTTTTCTGTGCTGAGCATTGGCCTGGGTGTGTTCTTGAGAGAGCCTGGGCAAGGAGCCTGGAGCCCCCAGACCCTGGGCTGAGGCGTCAGTGCTGCCCCAACAGCGCCCATGGCCTGTACCTGCTGCAGCCGCGGCACTGCCATCCCCAGGGCTGTGCCCGGCCCCGAGAGGACTCAGGCCCTACAGCAACACCAGGGCCACCAGGGCAGCAGGGCAGGACCACGGCAGCAGCACTGGCAACGCCAAGTGCTGCTGCTGCTGGGCACAGCTGCTGGGCCAGCCCTGATCTGCCCCCAGCTCTGCACACAGACATTGCTGCTGCAGCTCCAGAGAAGGAAACAGAAGGGGCATCTCTGGTGAAAACTCTGTTGGGAGATCCTTTAGTTCCTGTAAAGCCTCAAGGAAACCAGCCTCTCATTGACACAGTCTGTGACCGTAGGGAAGGTGGAGAGAAACAAAATGAGAAATGGCACAAAGAATGACATTTCTGTGTGGACAATATGAAAACAGTAAAAGAAAGGAAAACAACCACAACCAAACAAACAAGAAGTTTGAAAGGTGACTTTTATTACAAGTCATTTGAAGACATTTGCCAGCAGTTTAATATTTCTGAAAGCATCCAGTCATCAGTGTCCACACTGCAGCCTTGAGCTCCTGGTTCCTCAGGCTGTAGATGAGGGGGTTCAGGGCTGGAGGCACCACCGAGTACAGAACTGACAGCGCCAGATCCAGGGATGGGGAGGACATGGAGGGGGGCCTCAGGTGAGCAAACATGATAGTGCTAATGAACAGGGTTAGAACAGGCAGGTGAGGGAGGCATGTGGAAAAGGCTTTGTGCCGTCCCTGCTCAGAGGGGATCCTCAGCACAGCCCTGAAGATCTGCACATAGGAGAAAACAATGAATACAAAGCAACCAAATTATAAACAGGCAGTAACAGCAAGAAACCCAAGTTCCCTGAGGTAGGATTTAGAGTAGGAGAGCTTGAGGATCTGTGGGATTTCACAGAAGAACTGGCCCAGGGCATTGCCATGGCACAGGGGCAGGGAAAATGTATTGGCCGTGAGCAGCAGAGCATTGAGAAAGGCACTGGCCCAGGCAGCTGCTGCCATGTGGGCACAAGCTCTGCTGCCCAGGAGGGTCCCGTAGTGCAGGGGTTTGCAGATGGACACGTAGCGGTCGTAGCACATGATGGTCAGGAGATAGTACGCAGCTCCAATGAAGAACAGAAAGAAAAAGAGCTGTGCAGCACATCCTGAGTAGGATATGTTCCTGGTGTCCCAGAGGGAATTGTGCATGGCTTTGGGGACAGTGGTGCAGATGGAGCCCAGGTCAGAGAGGGCCAGGTTGAGCAGGAAGAAGAACATGGGCGTGTGCAGGTGGTGGCTGCAGGCTACGGCGCTGATGATGAGGCCGTTGCCCAGGGGGGCAGCCAGGGAGATGCCCAGCAATAGGCAGAAGTGCAGGAGCTGCAGCTGCCGCGTGTCTGCCAATGCCAGCAGGAGGAATTGCCGGATGGAGCTGCTGTTGGACATTTGCTGAGCCTTGGCATGGGGATCTGTAACAAAAGAAATCATGGAATAGCTGTGTTTGGAGAGGATTTTAAATATCCCAGCACAGCCTGGGGGCACTTTCCCCCCTCTGCCTGTCCAGGGCTCTGCTGCCCGGAGCTGTCCCTGCCAGCAGCTGCTTCCCTGTGCCCAGGGTTTGGCCCTGCCAGTGCTGCCAGAGACCAGCCCAGCCCTGAGGGCTCAGGTCTGCCCTGCAGACCCCTCTCAGCTCAGACACTGCCCAGGGGCAGCTCCGGCTCTGCAGGCTCTGATGGCAACTTCAGAGAAACCCTGAGGATGTTGGAATAGTGACACTGATGCTGCCTGGGAGGGGCCCTGTGCTGATTTCTGTCACTGCCTGATTTATTTAGATCAGAGATAATTTTTTTTTTTTATTTGCCTCAAGCTGAACTAAAATGAATATCTATGGTCAATTTCCCATTCAGGTAACCCAAAACAATAGATTAAAAAAGCAGGACTTCCCCTTTCCTGCTGCCCCTGCCTTGCTATGCTCCCCGTATAATCTACTTGGAAATGTTCTGCAGGTAAATGCCTGGATGGGAGCAGTCCTGGACAATGCAGCATCATCACCACACAAGGAGAACACTTCCAAGCCTTACCAGCTGTCTCCTCCCACCCAGATCCTGTCCCCCAGTGCTGGGAGCAGCTGCCAGGGCTGGCTGAGAGCTGTTCCTGGCAGGCAGCAGAGTCCCTGCCTCAGCACAGCGCCCTGGGCTGCAGGACCCTGCTCTGCAGGACAGCCCTGGGCACCCCTGGCTGCTCTGCACAAGAGACAAGCAGAGAAAGTACTCACAGAGTCTGTAGGCATAGCGATGTTCCAGCTTTGGGAGATCATTCCAGGAGCTGCAGCTGCATTGTCCTGCAGCCAGAGGTTCCTGTGCCAAGGGCTGGCAGTGATTCTGCCCCAGGCACTTCTCAGCACCTTCCCAGCCCTGACTGATTGAAGCTCTCTGTGCCTCTGTGCTGTGCCCGGGGTGGCTGCAGGCAGTGCCCCAGCCCTGCTGCGCTGGCAGAAGAGCTGCTCATCAAGAGAAATGTGCTTTTGAAGCTCTTCTTGGTTACCAGGAGCTGCCTCTGAGCCAGGAGCCCGGCCCAGCTCAGCAGCACAGATGCAGCACAAGGACTTTAATGAGCCTCTGGGGCTTTGTGCTCAGGCCCTGAACATCAGTCCCTGAGAGGGAGCTGAAGAAACCTCTCCAGAACTCCAAGGCAGAATCCAACTCCAAACTTTCTTGGACTTTTAATGGGTCCCACTGAGGGACACAACCGAGAAAGTGTCCCCAGGCCCCAGGCAGAGCAGAGAACTGGAGGCAGTGATGACAGGTGGGGACAAAGAGAAGACAAGTCTTGGTGCCCTGGGGCACAGCAGCAGGGTCTGTGCCACCAAGGGCTGTGAGGAGACACCTTGTCCTGAGGCCGTTGGGCCTCCTGGCACAGCCCCAGCCAGGCTGGGCACTGTCAGCCCCTTGTCCTGCCCTCAGCATCCCCCCCTAGCCCACATCCCAGTGGCCTCAAGGATCTGCTGGAAGGAGTCCCTGGGGAGCCTTGCTCAGGAATGGCCCTGTATGCTCCCAAGGGACTGCAGGTTTTTCAAAGGACTTTGGGTTTTGCTTTTGCCTTGGAGTCACTGAGAGGTTTTTTGCAAACATGGCCTCCCATTATCTGCTGTAATTAGTCCCTGGAGAGGCTTTGTCAGTAACAACACTCAGTGGGGCTCATTAGTGCTTTCAGATACTCAAAGTTTTTTAAGGTACTTTGGATTTTCCTTTCCACACTGAGTGTCGAAGCAGTTTTTGTGCAATCCTGGCCTCCAATTCTGTCCTCCAAGGAGTCCATGAGGAGCTTGTGTTGGGGGTGGACCTCAGTGGGACCCATCCGTTCCTCGAGACACTTTGGGGTTTTCTTCCGATTCTGACTCCAGGAAAGGTTTGTGCAATCTACTCTCAGGCCCTGAGCTTCAAGGGCTCAGCTCCAAATGCTCATTAGGATCAAGCCATTTCTGACAAACCATGGCTGTTCCTTGATTTCCCTCTGGTCTAGTTCAGTTCAGCAAGAAGTTTTCCTTTTACAGTTATGGAGAAATATTTCAAAGAGCTTCTATGAAATAGGTAATCCTTTTTTAAAGTGTGTATCTCATTGCTGTTCTCTTTAAAGAAGATGTGCTTGCAGCATTCTGCGATTGATATTGATGTAGGGCCGCCCCTAAGGAGGTCTGGTCAGGTCAGTGAAGTTGTACCTTGGAGCTGACTCAGTGTGGGCAGCCTTGCCTCGCATTCCCAAACCCCATGTGAGAAAGTTTTTTACCTTCAAAAATTTAAATGCTTTATTAAGGCTTTTTCAAAATATAACAGAAGACTGAATAAAGAATAGAATACAGCGCTGGGAGCAAAGAATTCAGACACCATGTCCTCATCTACAAAATGGATGTTCTGTCCTTTATACCTCTAGCCCCTCATAAAGTCCTGTCAATCGACTCCTTCACTGTCCAGTGGTGGAGATCACTGTCTTACACCTTGATTGGAGGTCAGGTGCTGCCACAGTAACAAACCAACCCTCCCAAATACCCCAACTACTGAGGCTATCCTGTGATAACAATGCAAGGGGGAGGGGAAGGATAACTGTACATCTACAAAATATCTCTTAACATATATTTAATATTCACCCATTAATTGTGAGAGTCAGCCACTGGTTTACTCATCTATAACACTATTCCCTTTTCTTTTCCTATAAGTCATTTTGCTCAAACAGTTAAGTAAAACATTTTCTCTCTCTCTCTTGAATGATTCATACCAGCATCTGTTGATGTGGGCAAGGACAGTGAGAACAGGAGAAAAAATCTCAGGTTTTCCTTAGACTAATTTGGAATGGACAAAAGGGCATCCCAGGGGTCCAGTATGGCTTTGACTCCCATCTACCGTGCCTATGTGGCTGCTACCCATAGTTGGTGTATCTTAGGGCTGAGTACAGAGACCAACTTGGTCGTGCCCTCCAGTCCTTGTTGAATTAAAAGACAACCGAGGAATTATAGAGGTCTGGTATGGCCTTTTGTCCCTTTGACCACTGAGGAAATTATAGAGGTCTGGTATGGCCTTTTGTCCATGCCTATGGGGTTGCTGCCCATGGCAGGGCTATGGAGCCTTCTTGGTAGAAAACAAAGGGACCAATACAGCCTTGCCCTCCTTCCTTTGTCTTATTTTCTGTTGGAATCCATAAGGTTAGAGGGTTTTTAGAAAATGGTTAAAAAAGGTATAGGCCTCAGACTGAAGTTCTGTTAGCATTGCAAATGCAAGCAGAAAAGTTTCCCATGCAAGCAGAAAAGTTTCCCAAGCAGTAGACGTGACAAATAACAATAGATCTCTGTAGAATTGGTTTTAGGATGGCAACAAGGTTATTTAATGTATATCTTTAGAAGGTTAGCATGAATAGAGCTCTGTTCATTGTCTCTTATGAACCAGTCTTTGTTTTAGCTACGATTACGTATACTTTGTGGGATTGGATAGAATGCTTGTCAATATGTGTTTTCTGTGTGTGATTGGCTGAATTCTAGATTGAGATGATTTTATGTATTGCTGTATGAGCCCTCCTGGGGGAGACATTTTGGGGTGGATCAGTGAGCTGTCATGTCTCCTTTTTGTATTATGAGACTGATGTGCTGGAAATAAAATCAAAAATCTCTTCACTGGTCTGTTTACAATGTTATCCATATTTGGATATTTTGCCGCGGCCTAGTGGGTTCCTTTTTTAAGACGTGGGTTCCAAACACAATTGGACTTATATCTACCCATCCCCCGACAAATGGTGCCCCGTGTGAGGACGTAGAATAGAAGAAAAAAGAAAAATCGTGGATGTACCAGCCGCGGAGACTCAAGTGTTGATCAACAGGACAGTAACATCTCTCCCGCCGAAGCCAAGGAATTTGTAAGTAATTTTTCTCGGGAGAGGCTTGGGTAACGAGAAAACGAAAATGGGAACAAAGTTATCAAAAGTTGGATGTTATGAGAGACTGTATAAAAAGACAATGTTACAAGAGAAAGCTTGTTCTGCAGTCTCAAAACCTGAGCTTAAAAACTTACTTATCTGGCTTAAAGCGAATACTCAAGATTTGAACTTGCAGTCTGCTTTTACTTTTCATTTTTGGGATCAGATAAACTGGAGAATCTATAACCTAGTCTCTCTCAAAAAAGATGAAAGCTTAAGAGAACTTATGCCGATTTGTAGAGCTCTGTTGGAGTGTTTTAAACAAACTGATAATAATAAGATCAACTTGGACTCAGAAAACAAAGCTTCTGGCTCTGCCTCTTTAAATTCCAGTAAACCGGAGACTGTGTGTGTATCGGAGAATGTAACAAGTGTTGTTTCAAATGGTGACACTATTGCTTTGAACTCTGTTGAAAAAAATCATCCTTCTCTCTCTCTGGGAAAAAGTGAGACTCTTTCGGACTTTTCTTCGCGTTGTTCTGTTAATGTAAAAATATGTGACTCTTGTAAGGGGGATGGGACAAAGTGTGTAAAAGATGGGAATGAAAAAGTGATTGTACTTCCTAAAATTGTTTGCACAGGGACACTGAAACCTGAATGGGATTCTGTTGGGCCTGGGGTGGAGGCTGAATTGGCTGCTTCCACTCGGGAAATTGCGGTTCCGGGGAACTCTTTTTCAGTTAAGCAAAAATATGGTTGTTCTGGTGGTTGTCAATCTAAAGATACAGAGAAAGAGAAACTGGTTTCAATTCAAAGGGTGGAGTCCTTTGAAAGGATGGATAACTCTCAAAAACCTGAAAAAACACGGGTTGAGTTTTTAAGATGCCATGATCCTAATTCTTGTACTTTAAAACAAAACCATGTAAGTTTAAAACCTGGATTTGGGGACTCCCAAGCTGAGTTTTTCTTGGCAGGGAGACAATGTGAAACTTGTAGTAAAGTATCGAACTCAAGGTTAAATGGCACTGTTCCCAGAAGAGAGGAACACGCCTCTGTCCTGGCCCCTTTGGGTCGGGCTTCAGAGGAGGCGTGTTGTTATGGCCGAGTTCCCGGAGTTGGCAGAACTCCTGGACAAGAGTACAGTGTCCCTGTCAGGAATTTGGATTTGGGCAGAGTGCCTGGAAGGTTTGGATTTAGTGATTTTTCAGAATCAGAAAATGTATTGGTTAAAAGTAAAGGTCAGCCTGTCATTGATCGAAGTGACAATTTTGATTTTCCATTGAATTTACCTGATTGGTCATACATTAATCAGAAACTAGAAAAAGATTCGGATTTAAGGGAACAATATCTTGCTTTACCAGTAAAATATGGAAGAAATGATAGAAATCCAAAATATGAAAGACTTGATCATCATGATATAAAGGAGTTGCGACAGGCTTTGAAAGAGAGTGGATTTTCTTCTCCCTATTTTAACAGTGTGTTGAAACATACTTTTAACTCTTATGATTTAGTTCCTGCTGATTGCAGGAATGTGGCTTCTCTGATTTTAACCAATTCACAGTACCTACTATGGGAAATACAATGGAAAAAACTACTTAACAAGTTGGTTGAAGGATATGCAAATACTGATTATGCTAATCTAGATGTTGCTCAATTAGCTGGTGATTCACCTTACAATAGGCCTGAAAATCAAGCAGCTGAACTGCCTCGGCCTGTGTTAACAGACATTAAGGATGCTGCTAGAAAGGCCTTGCTTTCACTTGAGCCTGCTGGCTCACACTTGAATTCTTATCCACTGATCAAACAAGGTGAAACTGAATCTTATGGTTCTTTTTTGGATAGATTAACTCAAGCAGTTGAAAGGCAATGTCCAGATGAACAAGCCCGCTCTTATATCATTCAAAATCTTGCTTCTGTAAATGCTAATAATGAATGTAGAAAAATTATTTTAGCTTTGCCTGATCAGCCTCCAACAATTACACAGATGCTAACAGCTTGCAGTAGACTTGTGGGTTCACAAAATGCTGTAAATTCACAGGTCAATGCTTTGGAAAAAACACTGGAACACAATTTGACACAACGAATAGATAAAATTGAAAAGTTTTTAGAAAAACATTGGGAAAATTCTGTTAATGCTGTAAAAGTAGATCCTAATAAAAAGCCTGTCTGCTTTGGTTGTGGTAAATTAGGACACCTTAAAAAGGATTGTCGTGGGACATCAAATCAAATTTCTATTTGCCCTCGATGCCGAAAAGGAAGGCATCTTGCTAAATTCTGTCACTCACTATTTGATATCAATGGCAACCTCCTGTCTTTAAACTTCAGAAACAGCGTGTTCCACGGCGCTCAGACACAAATTGTGGTACCCACTGGCAATGGGTGAATATTCTCACTAGGCTGGTCATGTCACAAAAGGATTGTCATATGTAAAGATTCCAATCAAAGTGACTTTCTACCTATCATAGGATGTGATTGTCATGATGTATATGATCTGCTAATGTCTTGTTGTACAAGTTTTGTCCTCAGTTCAGAGAAATTTCAAGGATTCAAGATTCTACTACTACATGGATAATCTGCCCATCACAGCTTCGACGAAGACAGAGATGCAGCAAACCTGTGCTGGTGTTGGGACTGAAATCCAAAAGGTTGGACTTGACATTTCTACAACTAAACTCCAAGGATACAACAAAGATTCAAGACTGAGACATCAATTCTTCAAAAAAAGACCATCAACTCTTCAAAGAAGACAACCTCATCACTGGACTTTGACTGTGGTTTGAGTTTTCAGCTTTTCCCTCAGCCTTTTAATTTGGTCACAGATTTTGCTTATGTTGCTAATGTTAATGTTCAATTTTAAAAGATGTTAGTAATGAAACTTTACATCGTTGGCTTTCATGTCTTTTTATAACTTTGCAATATAGAACTAATCCATATTTTGTTTCTCACATTAGGGCGCATTCTTCACTTCCTGGATTTTTAGTGGAAGGAAATGCAAGAGCGGACAAGCTGACAATGGTCATTTCTAACACATTGCCAAACATTTTTGAACAAGCAAAATTGAGTCATGCCTTTTTCCACCAAAATGCACAAGCACTCATGCGAATGTTCCAAATCACTAAAAGTCAAGCTAAAGCTATCATTCATACTTGCCCTGATTGTCAATTGGTACAACCTCCTGTCTCTACAGGAGCAATCAACCCCCGAGGCTTACAAAGCCTACAGTTGTGGCAAACAGATGTTACTAAGTATCCTTCTTTTGGTAAATTTAAAAATATTCATGTTTCCATGGACACGTTCTCTGGTGCAGTTTTCGCTTCCCTTCACACAGGTGAAACTGGCAGCCATGTCTGTCATCATTTCTTGCAAGCTTTTGCTTCATTGGGCGTACCCCAAGAAGTAAAAACTGACAACGGTCCTGCATACATATCTCAAAAATTGACCACATTTTTAAATGAATGGGGTGTTCGACACATTTCTGGTATTCCCCACTCTCCCACAAGCCAAGCAATCATTGAAAGAACACATCAAACCCTAAAACGCATATTAGATCAACAGAGAGGGGGAACGGAGAGCACCCCACAGATGAGACTGAGTAAGGCTATGTACGTTTTTCAAGTGAAGGTCCATTTTGATTAATAATTTGGGGAAAGGGTATGCTTCTATCTCCACAGGTGCTGGAATTAAGTGGGTTCCTGCCAAAAACGTCAAACCATATCGCACTTCAGAACCTGTTGTCGAATCCAGAACCGAGGAAGCAAGTACGCAGACGTGAACCGAATCGAAGGATCCCGGGTCTCGCCTGACGCCTCTTGTGCCTGACGTTCTTTGTGCATCGGTGGAACCCATGAACTCTGATTTTGTGCCAATGTTATTCATGAGTATACTAATTGAATGCTGAATGTTTGCTTTACAAAATTAATATTTGGCTGAAAACTTAGGTTGTCGTTTTTGTGTAGAAAGAATTTTGCCAAAACTTAGTTCTTGAAAGAGATGGGGGAAAATCAAATGGTATACTTGTTTTGCTTGATTTTAATGGTTTTTTGTCGTGCAGATTTGCCTGTGGATCAACCGAAAACGAATGTTTGGGTGACCTTAGCCAAGGCTGCTGGATCGGATACTATATGTCTGTCTAATTCGGAACCAGAAAAGCCTTTTTCAACCTGTCTGGTTGGTGTGCCAGTGAAAGAGTTGCCTTTGATCAAAAAACAATCTAATGGTAAACCAGGTGGAATTGACAATGGAAACAGTCCTTCCTTGAATTGGAACATTTGGTCCAAAAAACTCCTTAGGGCAGCATCTGAATCTCAAGAATTGGAAATCCTTGGTTCTTTGACCATGGATTTTTGTTTTACTTTCATGACTCGTGCCTGGCGAAAAGGTGATCCCCCAAAGTTCAGTGTTACTCCTCATTATTTTGCATATAAAAATTTGAGTTTTTGGTGTAATGTTTCGAATAGTTGGGATGTATTTCCGGAGACGGATCAATATCCACGGCAATTGCCGAAAGGGTATTGGTTCATCTGCGGAGACAGAGCTTGGCAAGGCATTCCAGCTCACCTTGAAGGTGGCCCTTGTAGCATTGGCATGCTCACCATAATTGCCCCCACTGCAAAAGCAGTGATGAAAAAGAAACAAAGGAGAACGAGAGCTGTTCCTCATTATGATGAGAACTGTCAGAGTGATTTTATGCCTTGGAATGCCGCCAGAAGGGTTTCAGCAGGTATATTTTTACCACAATTGGCTTCAGCAGTGTCATTGAGACAATTAGATCGAGTTGGATGTTGGCTGAGCAAACAAGCTAATGCCACATCCTCCACAATCAGTGATATGTTGACCGATGTTGATAGTATTAGACATGCTACTCTTCAAAACAGAGCAGCCATTGATTTTCTTTTACTGGCACAAGGACATGGTTGTGAGGAATTTGAAGGATTGTGTTGTATGAATTTGTCTGATCATTCTGAATCCATTCACAAAAGCATTCAAAAATTAAAGGATCTGACAGCCCAAATTAAAGAAGATGGAGGTTCTTGGTTGGATGATTTGTTTCAAAATTGGAATTTTGCACCTTGGCTAAGGCAACTTTGCAAGATAGGTCTTTACGTATTAGGTGTTCTAATACTGATATTGATAGTGGTACCTTGTATACTCTGTTGTGTTCGGCGAATGATGAACAAAACAGTCCGAGAAGTTTTTGTCATTCAAGCAGGAGAATTAGGAAGTAGAAGCACGGAGAGTGTACAAAATCTTACGAAAGCAGTAGATGAAGGTATTGACATGAACGAAGGTTTTGAATTAAGGCCTTGGAATCGACCAGAGTTTTTCGAACGATAACTTGTGACTGTTGCCGAACGTGAATCATACCTCTTTCAAGAATTAGGTTTTCACAGCATTAAGTTGCTGTGCCGTAATATAGCCATACTTCAGTTTAGTGAAAATAGGTCTTCAACAGATAATAAGCAGAAATTTTGCAATATAGCTATGAAACGCAAGTAGTAAGCGACAAGAAAATGAAAGTTTCTGTGTCAAACAGAGAGGGGGAAATGTTGGAATCCATAAGGTTAGAGGGTTTTTAGAAAATGGTTAAAAAAGGTATAGGCCTCAGACTGAAGTTCTGTTAGCATTGCAAATGCAAGCAGAAAAGTTTCCCATGCAAGCAGAAAAGTTTCCCAAGCAGTAGACGTGACAAATAACAATAGATCTCTGTAGAATTGGTTTTAGGATGGCAACAAGGTTATTTAATGTATATCTTTAGAAGGTTAGCATGAATAGAGCTCTGTTCATTGTCTCTTATGAACCAGTCTTTGTTTTAGCTACGATTACGTATACTTTGTGGGATTGGATAGAATGCTTGTCAATATGTGTTTTCTGTGTGTGATTGGCTGAATTCTAGATTGAGATGATTTTATGTATTGCTGTATGAGCCCTCCTGGGGGAGACATTTTGGGGTGGATCAGTGAGCTGTCATGTCTCCTTTTTGTATTATGAGACTGATGTGCTGGAAATAAAATCAAAAATCTCTTCACTGGTCTGTTTACAATGTTATCCATATTTGGATATTTTGCCGCGGCCTAGTGGGTTCCTTTTTTAAGACGTGGGTTCCAAACACAATTGGACTTATATCTACCCATCCCCCGACATTTTCCTAAAGAAGCTGTCCCATTACCTTTTACAGTCCCTTGTGTACTTCTCTTTAACAGATGCTGGTAATTCTCACCCATGAAAACAGGGAGACAGTTTTTGAGCTGTTTGGTGGAAGCTTGACTCTACTTTTTGGGCTTCTTGGTGTCTTTCTGGTTGTCTCTCAGTCTCTGCTTGAGAGTCAATCTTGTTTTACCCAGCCTTGATGTTACAGTCCACTCTTTGGGTTCTCCTACTGGGCCTTTGACTCTGTTGGCATGAGTCCAACCCTGCTGCAGTTCGCACGGCTGATTCGGTGGTGAGCAGTACCTGAAAGGGACCTTCCCATTGAGGAGTTAGAGGCTGATCTCTCTATGACGTAATCATCACCCCATCCTCAGGATTAATATTATGGATTCTGAAATCGAGGGTGGTAGTTTGAGGAATTGCCCCTTCATGCCTTAGCCCTTCTAAGGTTTGTGTTACAGACATAACTTATTTCTTGGCATTGGCTTCCCCTTCGTCATAGGCGGCAACCTTCTGGGGTGAGGTCAGGAAGGGTAACCCAAACATCATTTCATAGGGTGACACCCCCAGATCTGACTAGGGTTGGGTTCTAATTCTTAATAAGGCCAAAGGGAGACATTTTATCCATGACATTCAGGTTTCAATCATGAGCTTAACTAGAGCTCTTTTAAGAATTTGATTCATTCTCTCTACCAACCAGAACTCTGTGGATGCCATGGAGTGTGTAATTCCCATTTTATTCCTAGGGCCTGAACAACTTTCTGCAATATCTTTGATGTGAAATGAGTTCCCCCATCTGAATCAATCCTGTTTGCCATCCCATATTGGGGAATGATTGATTCTAGAAGTGTTTTCCTCAGAACATTGGCATTGGCTTTCACAGTGGATACTACCTCTACCCAATGAGTCAAGTGACCCACTATCACTGGCAAAACCTTCCACTCTTGTACCTGGGGAAGCTCAGTAAAGTCTACTTGGATGTTTTGAAAGGGCCTTAAGGCTAGTTCTCACTCTCCCCTGGGTGTTTTCCTCACAATTTTCTTATTCACTTTTTGACATATCACACACCGTTCAGTTACTTGCTTAGCTATTCTGAAAATTCCTATGCACCCCCAGTCCCTTAGAAACTGATCACTTAGCGCTTTTTTACCCCAATGTGTTGTTCCATGTATGCCTTCTAACATTTTCCTGGCAAGGGGTTTATTCAACATTTATCTCCCATCTGCTCATCTCCACTTCCCTTTGTTATCTTTCTTGGCTCCTCTTTTAAGGAGTTCTTCCTCTTCTGTCCCACTGAATATAGGGACTTTTTGCATTTCTCTCATGGGTGTTAATACTATTATTAGTTTTTCTGTCTCTGATTCAATTGCATTTTTAGCCTCTAGATCAGCCTAATTGTTCCCTCGCATCCCCCTTTTTGATGTCCTTTAACATATACCACTGCTACTTCCTCTGCTAATTGTAAGGTTTCTAACTCTTCTGAAAGAATTTTTTCATTTATCAGTTCCTTTCCCTTTGAATTTAATAGCCCACTCTCTTCCCAAAATTTTCCAAAGGTATGCACTATGCCAAAAGTGTATTTTGAGTACTGTATAGATTGTAACCCTTTCCTGTGCCAATATTTCCAGAGCTCATTTTAGGGCATACCACTCACATGCCTGGGCTGACCAGTTGGAAGGTAACTTTTCCTTTTATAAGGCTGCCAACCCTTCATGCACCATAGCGTACCCCGATACCCTTTGTCCCTTTATTACCTGTGAAGATCCATTGATGTACAATCGTTTTCCACCTTGGAGTGGCTGATCTGTTAGGTCCTCTCTTACTTTAGTTTGATAGTTTATAACCTCTAGGCAATTATGTATTAATTCCTCATCTGGTTCTCCATATAAAATCTGGGCAAGGTTGAGTTGGTTACTCACAATTAGGTCTAAACCATTGTCTCTTAAGATGACTTCATACTTTAGCACTGAGGAATCAGTGAGCCATTTCTCAGCCTTTTGGCTCAGGATACTCCTTACTGAGTTTGGGATATACATCTTCAATTTTCCTCCAAAGGTTAATTTTTTGCTTTCTGCTATGAGTAGGGCAGTCACTGCCACAGCCTGAATGCAAGTTGGCCACCCCTGGCTAACAGGGTCTAGGAATTTTGATAAATAGGCCACTGGTTTCCTGGATCCTCCCCAGTCCTGGGCTAATATTCCATGTGCTACCCCTTTTTCTATATCCACAAACAATAGAAGGGTTGGTCTAAGGCAGGAAGACTCAGTGCCAGTGCACTAATTTTTGCTTTAACAGCTTCAAACTTTGTTCATCATCTTTTTCCCACCTAATCTCTTCTTCAACTAACTTTTCATACAAGAATTGGACAGCCTGTGTGTATCCTTCAATCCATAGCCCACAATATCCCAACAGGCCTAAAATCCTTCTGACTTCCCTCTTAGTTTTTGGCCGTGGGAGTGAGACTAACCCCATAATTCTCTCAGGGTTCAGCCTCCAGCTCCCTTGACAAATCACAGGTCCTAGGAATTTTACTTCCCACTCTACAAATTCAAGTTTCCCTTTTGATAACTGAAGTCCTTGGTCCCTCAGAAAATTTAACAATACTATAGTGGATTCCCAAACTTCTTTTTCTTCCTGTCCTGAGTAAAGCAAATAATTTACACATTGGATGAGCTTTATCTCAGGTTTGATGGAGAAGAGCTGTATTACTTCTCCTAGGGCTTGACCGAAGATGTTAGGGGAGTCGGAAAACCCTTGGGGTAACCCAGTCCACCGAAGCTGTTGCTTCCTCCCGGAATCAGGGTTCTCCCATTTAAAGGTAAATATATCCCACTTTTCTCTGCCAGTAGACATGCCTAAAAAGCATCTTTTAGGTCTATCACACTGAACCACTGTGCTGGGGGGATATTACTCAGTGGTGTAGAGGGGTTAGGCACTACTAGGTACAGATTCACTGTTCTTTTTTTCACTTCTCTCAAATCTTGAACAAGCCTGTAAGTCCCATCTGACTTCTTTACTGGTAATATGGGTGTATTATGGGGGATATAGATGGTTCTAAGGTCCTATCCTCAAGCAGGTCCTGGATCAGTGGCTGCAATCCTTGTCTCCCTTCCAGGGAGAGTAGATATTGTCGTACCCAAACTGGATGGTTCTCATTAACTACTTTTATTACTATAGCTTTCATGTTCAATTTACCTCAGTTTTTTGGTTTTGCCCATACCATCTCATGAATTTTGTCCTCATCTTCTTCCCTTAATTGGAGAAGCTTAACTACCATTTTCCCTTCCTCTGGAAGCACTCCAATGTCAAACTGCACCTGTAAATGCCATCCTAATAAATTTCACCCTGCTTCTAGAACTAATATAATTAGTCCCCAATTTTTTTTTTTAATTTATTCAAATAAAAAAAAATTATCCTTTATAACTGGTGCTTTGAACTCTTCCCCTTTAGCACCTACTACTTGCACAGTATCTTGACCCTTTTTGCACCCCTTTGGGATTCTACAAACACAAGTTCTTTCAGCCCCCATGTCTACAAAGAATTCAAATTCTTTCTCCTGGGGATCTATTTTTCAAGTTATCAAGGGCTCCTGATGGTATCCTGTCCCCAGGAGGTAGAGCCCCTGATACCCCTAGTCTTCCACTTCTCCTTTTTGCTCAATCTCATAGACCCTCAGCTCCTTTTCCTTGTGGGGGCAATTCTTTCTGATATGCCCACTCTCTTTACAGTAAAACCAAACTGGTCATAGGTTCCCCTGTTTCCCAAACTCTCCTTTTTGTGCCCAGACCCAAGGAGCTGCATCCCCCCTCCATCTATCTTCCTGCACTCGGAATCCTCCTATCTTACCAGGGTTGTTCTTTACATGCTGGTTTCCTTCCCTAATGGCAGTTACCATTACTTTGGCTTTTGCCTTGGCCTTCTCTTAGTCCCTTTTTACATACACCTTCTGTGCTTCCCTTAAAAGATTCTCTAACCTCCTTTCTTGCCAACCATCTAACTTTTCTAACTTTCTCCTATATCTGGCCAGGTATGAGTGACAAAATTTATCTTCAGTAAGATAAGTGTCTGGCCACTGTGTCAGGATCAACTCCTGAATACTGCCTTATATTTTTCCTCAACCTTTCTAAACCCTCTGTGGGGGTTTCTTCCCTCTTTTGCTGCTCATTGAGAACCTCATGTGCATTTGGGCATTTTGGTCAAGTGGAGCTGCTTCTTTGATGCCTCTTATAATCAATGTTCTATATTCCTCCATGTCTTGCCTACCCCCAGTGCTGTTGTGGTCCCAGGTGGGGTTCACTATGGGCATTTTCAGATAGATGTAGAAGGAGGGGTAGCATATGGAGTACTAGCCCCAGGTGGTCCTTGCACATGCTCCCTTTCCTATATCCATATCCCAGCTTCCCAGATCATCTGTCTTCTGGTGTGAACAGCATGGTCATTATTGATTGCATCTCTTCCCATGTATAAATATTGGGCCCCAGAAACTGATCTAACTGTTCCACTAATCCAGTGAGGTCCTCTAGTAATCTTTTCAATTATTTCTTGAACATTCTCACATCAGAAGAACTGAGAGGCACGATTACAAATCTAATTCCTCCCTGCATCCCACACAGGGGTACTTCCCTCAGGGGATACAATCCCACTGCTTGGTTCCCATCCCCTGATCTGCTTTCCTCTCATTGTGCCGCCCTGTTTCTGGTGTTTTCACTAGGCCCATGAGGGGGTAAGGGAGGTGCATCTGGGGCTATTGGAGTTGGAGGGGCTAAGTGTTCTAATGGGCCCCATTCTTTATTTTCTGATACCTTAATCATGCTCACCTTTGAGGGTGAACTCTCCCCCTCCCAGCAGGCAGGGCAGTCACTCTCTTTCTGATTGGTCTCTTAGCTCTTACATGGATGTTTAATGCCTGACACATCCATCCTTTGTCTGACGCATATCTCAGCCAGTATACATTTCCCTTCTGATCCATTCTACCATGCAATACCAGAGATAAGGATGAGCTCAAAATGAGCTCATTTTTAGCTCATCCTTATCTGTGGTATTTGAGTAATATTTCCACCGGGCTAGTTTCCTTCCCAGTGGGCTATCTGGGGGCATACCTATTGGTACCTCTTCAATTTCTACTCCTCCCCTTGGGGATTCTCTATTTGCCCCCAGTCCCACCCTGACTGGCCGATCACAGGCCCTGCTCTGGCAGAGCCCACCTTTCCAACCACAGGCCCTCTGGACAGAGCCTGCCTCTCTCAGAAGGGAAAAGAGAAGGGGGAGTGGGAAAAAAAGAAACAAAGAAAAGAGGAAAGAGAATAAAAGGGAAGAGAGAGAAAAACCAAAAAACTGTACTTATCTTTTAACAAGTAAAAGTAAAAAAAATCTTACAATCCAGGGGCTTCCATATCACTGGATTGGTCCCTACCCTTCCTCTCCTCCTCGGTTCAATGTTCTGGTCCCACGGTCACACTCTGCTCCCTGTCTCGCCTGGTTCAGCTCGGCTATGACCTGCCCCTGGCCCAATTCCCCTCAGCAGCTGCAGTCCCACCCCTGGCCTGACCTGCTCAGCTTTGGTGGCTCCACCCGCCTTGATTTGACTCAGCAGTTTCCATCCCACTTCTGACCCACCTTGGTTCGGCTTCAGTGGTTTCTCCCCCTCAATTCAACTCGGAGGCTCTGCCCGCTCCAGTTTGGCTCAGCAGCTGCAGTCCTGCCCCTGGCCTGACTCAGCTCAGCCTCAGCGGCTCAGACTGCCCTGATTTGGCTCAGCTCAGCAGCCAGCCCAGCCTGACCCCCTCAGTTTCACGGCTCTGCCCTGACGCAACTTGGCTTGGCAGCCAGACTGCCCCGACGCCCTTGGCTCGGCAGCACATGAACTGCTGCACCGGCTCCTGGATGACCCCCTGCAGCAAACCCCTCGGCGGCCACCCCACTTCCAGCCTGGCTTCGGCTGGCCCTGGAAATTACAGCGCTGGCTGCGCCCCAGAGGCTGCCCCCACTCTGAGCACTGCACGAGCCACCGCACCATGTGAAGCTCAATGGCTCCCTTGGTGTGTGCTGGATGGGAATCCCACTGCGGATCCCCAATGGGTGAACCCAGTTCCCAAGTCCCCACAAACCCTTCAATCCTACATGTCCCACCAGCCATGGGGTCCTTGTCTATGGGATCCCCGCTTTCCTCCCTCCCATGCGTCCCGCTGTTTCTTTTTTCTTTCTACCATCCAATATCCTGACACTTAAGGGACGAGGATGGATCCAGTATATTACTAATGTGAAGATCACTTTCATACACCAGAATTACAGAGTCACAATCTGGCCAAAAATAGATATGTGGATGGTGCTCACCCCCCTTCCCCTCATTTCTTTATCCAGTCTCCTGGTGTCTTTGGGCTTCCAACCTGCAATCACTGGTGGAACTGGGAGAGTCCGATAGACTCCACCAAATCTGTGGCAGGGGGTGCCCCTTTTGAAAATTCCTAAGGACAGCATGTGTATTTCCAAGACGAGTCCCCATTTGTGAGAAATTATGCTCACTTCCAAAAATTTAAAGGGATTATTGAAACCTTGTCAAAAAGTACAACAGAAGACTGAACACAGAAAATATTACGGCACAGGGAGCAAAGGATTTTTCCCAACATATGCTCGTCCACACAATCAATGTTTCGCCTTTTAACCCTTTAGCCCCTCTCAAAATCTTGTTAATCAACTCTTTCTTCACTGTCCAGTGGTGGAGGTCACTTCCTTCCATCTTGATTGGCAGTCAGGTGTTGCCATAGTAACAAGCCAACCCTCCCAAATACCCCAACTACCAGGTAACCTTGTAATAACAATACAAGGGGGGTAAAACAACTATAAATCTATAAAACTTGTCTTAAGATATCCATAATATCTGCCTTTTAATTGTGAGACTCAGCCATTGCATTACTCATCTATCACACAATAATTTCAAAACTGCTTCCTGTTTCACCCTGACTGTCCGTGCAGAGGAACAGGGCATCTTTCATGCACGTCTGCAAGCTCAGGCTTCTCATTTCATGAGGAATCTGGGATGGAAATGGCCATATTAAGAAGGAGAAAAGCAGAGGAAATGGATTAGATACTCTTAGAAAAAATTACCCTTCTTACAGACAAAGTTCACCAAGTCATTCCCTGCATTTCTCTTTTTCAGATTCTTTCAATCTTCTACTCTGGGAGATGCAGCTTGTTCTGCTGCTTATCATGAACTGATTGTTCTCATGCTCTTGATTTATACCAGCACAAGAGATGTAGAATCATCTAAAGTGAAAACAGAAAGAAACTGCCTCTGACAACCAATTTTCATGTTCTAGATCACTTTCCAGATGTCTATGGAGATGTGTGAATGATTATCACACAACTCTCCATTTCTGGCTGCAATTTCTGGAGATTCTTTCTCTGCATTCGGTCAGGGTTGCATTCCCCAACAAGTCCGGGTACCACCTCCTGTTTTCCAAGGGTGGAACAGTCACAATGAAAACCTCACCAATGGCACAACTCTCCAGTCCATCAGGAAAAGAAAGGACAAGCTGTCAAGCTCTCCAAACATTTGTCTTGCTTTGCTACAAGAGTCCTGCTGCACGCACAGTGTGGAAGGCCAAGAGAAGCTGCAGTTGGTGGCACATCTTGTGACAGGAGCTTTACCTCATTCTCCAGGAAAAGTTCTTAAGAGCAGAAAGGACTGTGGAGAAGATTCCTGGAAAACTGAACCAGCTTTCCAGAAGTGCAATGAAAATGGAAAGAAATCATCTGAAATGTTTTCCTCTGTTTATTCCCATACTCCCCTTTTCTATCTTGCGCTACTTCTCCATGCCATGAGTTCCAAATGAATCTCACCTCTGAGATCGATGACTTAGTGAGTTTTAGACACTCTAAAATACCATGAGCTACACAGAGTTTGCCTTCCCCTGTTTTTGCTGGAAAGCAGTGCTGGAGCCATAAGAGCCGTGCTTGGGTCGGGCCCGAATCCTGCAGGCAGAGAATGTGCCCTGGCAGCGTGTGACCCTCAGCAGGGACAATGCTCAGCAATCCTGCAGGCAGGGAATGTGCCCCGGCAGCGTGTGACCCTCAGCAGGGACAATGCTCAGCAATCCTGCAGGCAGGGAATGTGCCCCAGCAGTGTGTGACCCTCAGCAGGGACAATGCTCAGCAGCGTTGCTGTACTCGGTCTCCATGGAACCATGCCAGGAGCAGCTGCTGAGCTCAGAAGCCATTGCAGCCCCCGCCCTGCCCAGAGCCACTTGGCAGGGTGGGCTCCTGCCCTGGCTCTGTGTGCCAGGAGCCAGCAGCGCTGGGTGCAGGGAGCCCAGGGAGGGCACAGAAACGCTGGGTGAGAAATGCTGGGGCACAGCGAGATGGGCAAATGCAGCCGGCCAGGACAGAGGAGCAGCACGCCCAGGGGGCACAGCCTGCAGGACACTTGGCCAAGGGGAGAAAACAACAAACTGCTCAGGAGGGTGGAGAACAAACTTTTAGTTGCAAACTTCAGAGAATGAGGTACTTGGGAAATCTTAAACAGCATTGAATTACAGTAAATCACTTGACAAAGCACTGACGGAGCAAACTCTAACCTGTCCAACTTCAAGTTATGCAGATTTTGAGAAGAGGAAGTCTGGAGAAGAGAGAGAGGGAGAGAGATCCACAGTCAGTCTTCGATCTCAGCTGCTGTGAACTCTGGGGCCGTGGGACATGTGTCGAAGGAAGGGAGACCAGGACACCTGTTGATGGTCATCAACAGGTCCCGTTTATTGAAGAAAGCATCAAACACTTATACAGCAAGTAATAAGCTTATAAATATTCTGTAAGCCAAGCAATCTATTGGTTAAACTATACCATCAACTCTTCCTCATTCCTTTGGGCCTACGTTCTCTAACTTCTCACATCTCTCTTGTCCACTTCGGTATGATACTCAGCAAGGCCCAAGGACACGCTACCTTGCAGGTGCAGGACTTGGAATTAGCCACGGCCTTGTACTTTTCCAGTCTCTAGTCAGCTAAATTCCCAACAGACATGTCAGTGTCACACCTGTGTCACAGCCTGACCTGCTCTGGCCCCTCTCTCAGTTGGGGTTTTTGGGGTGCCAGGGGCTTGGCAGCCACTTTGGGGCTGCACCAGGGGCTGCAGTGGCTGGGGTGGGACAGTGATCACCTCACCTATGCAGAACTCTCCCTGCCCCCAACACACACTGGAGATGTCTGGGGCTGTTCATCATTTCTCTGCTCTCCAGCACCGAGGCAATGGACTCTGGCTACAGCTCTGAGCTCATGCCCAAGGCAACCACCCCTGGCAATGGGGCTCCATGGAGCTGCTCTCAGGAAACCCCCAAGTGCTGGGGAGTGCTCCAAAACTGTGTCAGAAACATGAGATACCCCAAAATCTCTTCAGGAACGTGGATTATTCAAAAACTCACTCAGTAACACGTTCGCACTCCCTTCATCATCCCCAAACTTTGGCTGTCTCATTCCAACCCCAGCCCACTCCCCAATTCCAACCACTACATATCCCACCCCTGCTGGACATCATGACCCCCTTCTCAAGCTGTACTTCCCCCATTCCACACCTCCCAAACCCCCTCCCACCCATCCTGCCCCACCAAATGCCCATCTCAACCCTCCTGATTTGCATCCCACTTCACCCAATCCTCTTCCAACCCCATTTCACCCTGAGGGGCTGTGGAATTGAGGAATTCTAGGGTGAGACTAAATAGTTTTCAGTGGCATTGAACAGTTTTGAGCTGACAGATCAATCCCTCTCATCTTTTGGACTGTCACAAAAAAAAGACAACTAAACCAAATACCCACCTCCCCATATCCTCCCAGATATCTCCCAGAATCCAAGATTTCCCCAAAACACAAGTAAAATGTAAGGCTTTAGATGCCTTTGAGGAATTTGTTGATTTTTACCCCAATTTTCCTTGTTTTGAAGGGAGAAAGATAAATCAAAAGATAATGAGAGGCAAAGAAATAGGAACACCAGCCACTTCCGACTGTGTATCAAAGGGAATGTGGATCACTGGGGCTGTGCCCAAAGTGCCTCCTCCAGTGGGGGATGGAGCTGGAGCAGTGCATGAAGCTCTTCCTGCATTCAGGGTACTTGCAGGGCTGCCCTTACCGCTGCCTCCGTTGGTGTTGGGTAAAGAACGAGCAGTCTGAGAAGCTCTTCCCACACTGGGGACACTCATAGGGCCTCTCCCTGGTGTGGATGCGCTAGTGGGTGACGAGGGTGGAGTTGTGCTTGAAGCCCATCCCACACTCAGGGCAGTGGAAGAGCCTCTCCTCTGTGTGAATCCACTCATGTACAAGGAGATGGGTGCTGGTGTTAAACTTCTTCTGACATTCCCGACACTCGTAGGGCCTCTCCCCAGTGTGGAAAACCTCAGGTGGACAACCAGGTCAGATCTGTGGCTGAAGCTCATCCCACATTCCAAGCACTCATAGAGCTGTTCCCCAGTGTGGATCGTCTGGTGGCAGATCAGGTTGAATCTCTTCCTGAAGCTCTTCCCACACTCCAAGCACTCATAGGGCCTCTCGCTGTCATGAAGCTGCTCATGGGCCACCAGCTCTGAGCTCTGGCTGGATCTCTGGCTGCCTTCCTGGCTCAGGGTGGGGTTGGTGGGGTTTTCCTCCTCAGAGCACCCTGGGCTGGGTTTGGAGCCCATCCTTGTGTGGGATTGCCAGGGCTTTTCCTCCCCATTGGGTTCCTGCACTGTGCAGTCACTCAAAACAGCTTCTTCCACGAGGTTCTGCTGCGGGGATTGGTCCTCCCTGATCTCCATCCTCAGCTCCATCCCTGGGAGAGGAAGGACAAGGACAGGATGGGATTTGCCTCCGTGCCAGAGGGAAGGGGAAGGAGATCCCCTCAATGCATCCCTGGCAGGATGGCGTTGGCAGCACGGCTGTCCTGCAGCCAGGGGCTATGCTGGGCTTGGAGATGGAGCAGGAGAGAGGGGGAAAGGGGCACTGACTTCGTCCTCACCTGCCTGGATGTCCCGGGGCATCTTCCTCTTCCTCACAGCCTTCTCCTCCTCCATATTGCCAAGGTTTGGGAATGGGAAATCCTGTTTTGGGGAAAAACAAGGTGTGAATGCCTTGGGCTGGGGATTCCTCCCACCCAAGTCTATCACTAGAAGTCATCTGGTGTCCATAAAAACCTTCAAAAATCAAGAGTGAATAAAAAAAAGCCACCAGGAGGGTGCCATTTCCAGTCTCTGGGGTTCTGGTTGTCCCCCACCTCAGGGCTGGTGGAGATCCTATGGGCACTGGGGATCCCCCCTCTCCAGGATCCTACTTAGGGATGCTGAGGGGTTTCAGGGTCCCCCACTCCAGACTCCTCCCACTCCAGACTCCCCCCACTCCAGCCACTTGGGGGTCCTCTCTCTTCCCACCACCCTGTCCTGGATTAGGGCAAATTTGGGGGAAAATCTCCAAAGGGGTTTTCCCTAAAAAGCAAATTCAAGCAGCCACTCCCCCAACCAGATCAGGAAAATATTTCCTCGGAGAAAAGGGGGAAAAAACTGTTTATTTAACAGGCAAAGCATTCACCAGCACAAAAAATGAACAATATTAAACAATAAAACCTCTTGCTGCTACAAAAGAGATGACAAACTCAGGAAGTCCCTCCTTGGGCTGTAGCTCGGCTCACTTAGTCTCTTATCAGTCTCTTATCAGTCCCTCCAGCGCTGAAAATTCCGCAGCCCAGGCTCAGCCAGGTGGGCCACAGGTGGGAGCTGCCGGCGGTGTTCTGGGTGTTCAGTGCAGAGCAGGTTTAAACAGCTCCAAAGAAAAAGAAAAATCACAGTCCAGGGAACTTCTCTGCCTCAGCAAGCTCAAAGCTAACTAAAAGCAGAGGAGAGCTCTGTCCTGCTGTCTGTCAGCAGACAACTGATACCTTAGGTTTTAAGTTTTTTGTTCTCTGTTTTGGTGTGCAGCTTTTAGCTTTATATTAAGTGTTACTGGGATCTTTTCACAGAGTGGTGAATACAAAACAATTCTGTTCTAGCTGGAGACTCAAGGACAATCTCTTCAAACTTCAGGCCCAAAGCATAAACAACATGAAAAGAGGAGGGCAGGCAAGCAAGGAGGATGAAACTTCATAATTTGAAGTTATTAATTGGGCAGTTATGTGCAAATGGACTAAAACTTATAAAAATGTGAGATCTCATGATCAAGCCCTCTTTTGCTCATCCAGGCAGAGGCACAGCTGTGGCTGCAGTACTGTCAGGGTGTGACCTTTGAAGGCATTTCACTAAAAATTCACTTTAATCCTCTTAACTCTGTCTGGCCTCTGTTCCAGCTCCTTAAGGCATCACAACAGTCCAGAAGCCAGAATGTGGAGGAGTGAGCGCAGTTTCTGAAAACAAATTGCAGCTTCTCCCTCCTCCCCTTCGTTCTCAGAACCAGCCTTAAAGGTGCAGAACTCATTTCTGGGCTAAACAGACCGATGGGGTACGAGCATCATGAAGCCACCCCAGGACACGCCCCTCTCAGGGTCAGGGGGTCCCGTCCCCGCCTCATCTCCGGGCTGCCGGGGGTCCCCCAGCTCCGGTATCTCCCCTTCCCCTCTCCCCGCCCCGGGGGTCCCCCGTTCCACAGCCCCGGCTCGCACGGGGATCCCCAAAACCAATGTCCCGCCCCGTCGGTACCGGGCCGTCCCCACGTGGACCCCCCGGGACCCTCCCGAGGGGCGATCGCGGCTCCTCTCCCCCCGAAAAAGCTCCTCTTGGGGAACCCGGAGATATCCGGGGCTCGACTCCGGGATCTGCCGGCTCCGAACACTCTCTAAAAAATCCTCCCGGAGACCCCTGGCTAGAGCCGGGGCGAGCTCGGCCTCCGCCCTCACCTGCGGCTCGGGGCTGGGGGCGATGCTCCCGGGGCAGGGAGTGCTGCAGGCTCAGCGTGCGGGCGCTGCGAGCGCCGCGATTCTCCCGCTCCCGCTCCTGCTCCTCCTGTCCCTCCTCTTCCTCCCGCATTTCCTCCGCTCCCAGCCCGGACCCTCCTTTCCCACCGCTCTGCCCCGCGGCCCCGCAGCACCGGCTGCTGGGTGGGGGAGCCCCCGATCGGCCCTAGGGCTGGGCAGGGGGCTCGGGGACCCCCCCGGGGCGGATCCGTCCCCCCAGCCCGAGCCCCAAATTCCGCTCTGGGGCCGCTGGGCTCTGCGGGGCAGCCTGGCAACCGGTGAGTCATCGGCGAGATAAGCTCTGGTTGGCTGGAATTGTTGAGCGCGTCCTCTGATTGGCTGGAATTGTGAAAGGCGCTGCGCCCTGCGGGTGTCCCCGGGAGCTGCGCAGTCCGGGCCGGAGTCTTTTATATTTCTTTCTGTTTCTGAGACCATTTTCCTACTTCTATCTCCCCCTCTGAGACTCTTTCCTATTTCTTTCTCTCTCTGAGACCATTTTCCTATTTCTTTCACTCCCTCTCTCCTCCCCATTTCTTTTTCAGTTCAATCCATGTTCAATCAAATCCACAGGTTGTGCTCCCATGCTCTCATTCGCACCTTCACTGGGGCAGAGACATCTCTCCCTCGCAAAATCGTAACCCATGGGCAGGGTCCCTTCCCACCCCAATCGTTCAGGATTCTGTCAGTGACCCGCTTCCATTTCCTCCCTCCGTCTGGTTCCAGACAGAAATGTGCTGGAAAATGTCCGGCAAAGCCACCTTTGTTGTGTGCTCTGGAGCCCACAGAGCTGCTGGACCTTGTCCCCTGGCCCTGCACAGCTCCTTGGGAGGCACGGCAGGAGCAGCACCCTGGCAGCCTCGGGAATGCCCCTCTGGCATGCATGGCGCACACTCCCAGGGGCTGGAATTCCAGTTCCCAGCCAGGAAAAGATGTTCCTGCCCTGGAAGGCAAAGCTCTTAAGAATGGGCTGAAAGCCAAGTGGAGCAAGATCTTACAGTGACATTTCACTGCCAGCCTTCATAACTTCACCCATGGCTATTGTAGCTCGTGGATTGGGAATTAAAACAGGGCAAGGTCTTTGGTGGCAGCTGCCCTGGGTCAAGGGAGATGCTGAGAGAGAAACAGAGCAGGCAAAGAGAGGCAGGAGAGAAAGGAGGACACAAACACAATCAGCTGAGAAGGTAACACTCTGAAAACAGACCGGAATTGACTGAAAAGGAATATGACCAGAAGAAATAATTTTGCACCTTTTATTTACTATCAAAATACAATTTCTTCCCTTTCTCAAAAACTTCCTCCTGGTGTCATTCAGCAGGGCTGTCAGAAAGTTCTTTGTTCTGGGTAGATGTTCCAGGCTGCAGCCACAAGCAAACAGGGAATGGGGATTTTCCTGCTCCTGGGGAGTTTGACATCCTCAGCTGAGGAGAGGAGGAGGCATCAGAAGAAATAGGGGCTTCAACCTTACACAGGAACTAGGGGGGGGGGGGAAATCTCTCATCCTCTCTGCAGCTTCTCCCACAGGGATGTGAGGGCTGATCCCAGAGCCCCAAGGGTCACAGTCAGGGCTGCCCTCAGGGAATGCACACCTGGTATTGAGGTGCAGCGTGGGAGCACCTGGATCTTGGAGCACCCAGCTGCCCCCCATGTTTGGAGGTGCCTGAGGAGGGTTGGGACGATGCCGGGGACATCCTGCAGTGACATCCCCCCTGTCCTTCTCTGGGTGAGCTCAGTCCCAAACCTGACCCTGATCCTGGTCTCAATCTCACTCCACGTTTAGAGAAACTCACGGTTCTGTATTTAATCCCAGCCCAGTCTCTCTAGCCCCAGACCCAATCCCAACACCACCTCTAAAGCCAATCCCATGTCTACCCTTAACCCAAACCCAGCTCTAATCCAGACCTTCTGTGAATGGACCATTGAGTGTCACTGCAGGACTGATAAAATTCCATCATCCCATTGTGGGATGCTCCGCCCAGGAGGAGGAACCAAGCATTCCTACCTGGATATCAGCTGAAGCTTTCAACACCAGGAGCACCTTGCCTGCTGGATTCCCAGAGGATAAGAGCTCCATAACCACCACTGGACCTCCGGAGGAAGACCAGACCCTTCTACAGGATCACTGCTTTGATAGAATCACCTTCATCACTCCAACACGACTGTAGCCACCATTTAATGGGACTGCTGCCACCACCCTGACCAACAGGGTGTCAGGTTATATCCTGACTCTGTCAGTTTAAGGCAGTGTTTCTGTATCATTGCCTTGATCTTCATTTTCTTATTAAATTGTAATTCTGACTTAGACTCTCCCCGGGTTTGCCTTCAAACCAGTACAAAAGAAAATTTCCTCAGCCCTTGTTTTCCTCCCAGAAAAAGATTTCCCATTCCCAAACCTTGATTGGATGGAGGAGGAAGCTGCGAGGAACAGGAAGATGCCCCGGGACACCCAGGTAGGTGAGGAGGAAGTCAGTGCCCCTCTCCTCCTCTCTCCTGCTCCATCTCCCAGCCCAGAAAATCCCCTCGCTGCAGGACAGCCCTGCTGCCAACACCATGCTGCTGGGGATGCACCGGGGGGATCTCCTTCCCCCTCCCTGTGGCATGGAGGAAAATCCCATCTTGTCCTTGTCCTTCCTCCCCCAGACAAGAAGCTGAGGATGGAGACCAGGAAGGAAAAATCTCCATGGCAGAACCTTGTGAAAGAGGCCGCTTTGAGTGACTCTGGTGCACAGGAATCAAACAGGGAAGAAAAACCTCAGACATCCCACATGAGGAGGGGCTGCAAACCCAGCCCAGGGTGCTCTGAGGAAGAAAGACCCACCCTGGCCCAGGAAGGTGGACTGAGCTTCTGCCAGAGCTCAAAGCTGGTGGCCCATGAGCAGCTTCATGATGGGGAGAAGCCCCACAAGTGCTTGGAGTGTGGGAAGAGCTTCAGGCAGAGCAGTAGCCTGATAAGCCACCAGATGATCCACACTGGGGAGTGGCCCTATGAGTGTGGGGAATGTAGGAAGGGCTTCAGTGACAGCTCTGCCCTCATCAAGCACCAACACATCCAAACTGGGGAGAGGCCCTATGAGTGTCCCCAGTGTCAGAAGAGGTTTCAGACCAGCTCCAATCTCCTCTAGCACCAGCGGATGCACACCAAGGAGAGGCCCTTTTGCTGCCCTGAGTGTGGGAAGGGCTTCAAGCACAACTCCAACCTCATCATCCACTGGCGCATCCACACTGGAGAGAGGCCCTACGAGTGTCCTCATTTTGGGAAGACCTTCTCAGACCACCCATTCTTTACCCGACACCAACAGAGGCACCGGTAAGGGAAGGACTGCCAGTGCCCCAAGTGCAGGATTTTTGTTCACTGCCCCAACTTCATCCATCATTGAAGGATCCACGTTGGGAAGAGCCCTGGTGATCCTTGTTCCCTGTGATCCATGCTGGGAAGACACCAGTCCCTTGTCCTGCCCCTCCCAGGGACATAATATGGGATGGAAGAACATGAGGGTCTGGCCATGGTCCTCTCATTACATTCACTCCCACCTCAGGTCATTTCCAGGGGCAGGAAAGGAACCCTCTCTCCCTAAGGAGAAGGGTGTCCTTTCCAGGAATAGGAAATTGTGGCCAGGAAGACCCAGTGAGTTGTGTTTTAGTTTTTCCTGTAAACAGTTTTATTTATCCCTTCTATCAATATTATTTCTGTTCTTGTTTGTTCCTTATCTCATTGCTGTTCCCAATAAATTGTTCTTATCCCAACCTGGGATCTTTGCATTTTGTGCTTTCCATGGGAGGCGGGAGGGCAGCGAGGGCAGCGTGGTTTTAGCAGGAGCAGCATGTTGGGGAATCCCATTCCTGAACCCCAGCCCATGGAAACCGAGCATCCCAGCTGGTCCCAGCCCTGGTGGCCATGGCAACAGCCTTGGGAGCGGGTCCCTGGCTGGGGCTGTGGGAACCTCTTCCCTCTGGTGCCCAGGGACAGGAGTGGAGGGAACGGCCGCAGCTGAGTTGGGGCAGGCTCAGGTTGGATGTCAGGAAAAGGTTTTTGCCCAGAGGCTTCTGGGGCCCTGCCCAGGCTCCCCAGGGAAGGGTCCCAGCTCCAGGGCTCTCTGAGCTGCAGCAGCGTTTGGACAGCGCTGCCAGGCCCAGGCTGGCATTGTTGGGGTGTCCTGTGCAGGGCCAGCAGTTGGACTGGAGGATCCTGATGGGTCCCTCCATCTCAGCCAATTCTGTGGTTCTGGGATCCCACGACCCTGGGGATGGGACTGCCAATGGTTGCCATGGCAACGGGCTCTGGCTGCAGGCCTGAGCTGGTGTCCATGGCAACCACCCCAGCATGGGATCTCCATGGAGCTGCCAAGGGACTGAGCATAGCAACAGGGAGCTGGTGATGGTTGCCATGGAAACTGACCACAGCAACAGGGAGTCTGGTGATTGTTGCCATGGAAACTGACCATAGCAACAGGGAGTCTGGTGATGTTTGCCTACTAAGGATCAGATTTGTCACAGGCCTCCAGCGGGGTTCCGTGGGGACTTTCCAAGAGTCTCCAGTCTGTTCAGGAGATGAAATGTCACAGACAGAGACAGGGGCTCCACAGAGGCCTCCCAGGGGTTTCTGGAGATGGTAAAGAGCCCTGTGGTCAGAGGCAGTCACAGCCATTCCATGGTGCCGTCCCAGGGCACCTTGGGCTGCAAAGGCACCCATCTGTCACAGGCACTCACAGGGGCTCCACGGTGACATCCCAGCAGTACCCAGGCTGTCAAAGAGCCGGGATGTCCCAGACACTCACAAGGGTTCCTGTCATGGTGAAAGCTTCATGCAACGTTTATTAGAGAAGCTCCTGTCTGTTTGGTCATGAGGTGCAAAAAGGATTTGCAATAGCCCCCATGGATCCCCAAATGTCACTGTTGAATCTGTGTTCCCTGCTTTCTTTTCTATGTAAAAGAACCATCCTTCTCCTCCAGGTGTCCATGTCTGAAATTGGGATTCCACCTCCAAAATTCTGTATATCCAAGGGTTGCTCCCAGGTAAATCTGTCAGTACGGTCAAGTCTGGCTGGCCTTGGCCTCTGGTGGATGCCCCTGCCACACTGGGGTTGGGTTCTTTCCTTCCCATGAAGATCCCTGGGACACTGTGGGGACCTCATGGAACCAAGGGGATCATTGTGGCACCACTGGAGCCCATGGAACCAAGGGGATCATTGGGGCCCCACTGGAGCCCATGGAACCAAGGGGATCATTGTGGCACCACTGGAGCCCATGGAACCAAGGGGATCGTTGTGGCACCACTGGAGTCCATGGAACCAAGGGGCCATGGTGACACAGTGGGGCTTCATGGAATCTAGAGACCATTATGACTGTGGGGCCTGATGGAACCATGGAGACCGTTGTGACCCTTCAGGGCCTCGTGTCACCAAGGGGGCATTATGACACCTCAGGGCCTCCTGCAAGCAAGGGACCATTGGGACACTGTGGGGCCCCATGGAACCGAGGGAACAGGGAGCAGGTCTGGCTGCAAGTACTGAGCCCAGCTGGGGTCACGGAAACATCTGCAGGCCCCAGTTGAGATATGAAGTCTTTCAGTGCTTCCATCCTTCCTCGAGTGAGAGAAAAGGAAAAAGTGCAGGCACACAGAGGAGCTACATGAAGACACCAAGGTCAGTGAAGGGGAAGTTGAGTCCCAGATTGAAGGGATGGGGAGATGCCTTGATCTTGGGGCTGAAATCCTCTTGTAAAGCAATGGAGAAGAATGTAACTGATACATCAAACTCTTTTTTTCCCTATATCACATTGAAAATTATGGAGACTTGACTTGTTCAGCAAAGGCCTCCATGCTAAAGTAAGCAAATGTTGAAGTAGCTGTGATCCCATGAGAAGTTAAAACATTAAAAAAGGGAAGAGTGATGAGATCCTGTGCCTTCACAGGGAGAAGAAAAAGATCTCTGTTCTCAGAGATGAAGATGATTTCAGAAATAGATGAGGAAAACCTTTGCTCTTACACAGCTCATCTTTTAACTAATACCCCATAAGTTGACATGGCCCATATACACAACTGTAAAAGAGCTTTGAAAAACTGGGAGGGATGTCACAATTGCAGATGGTTCTGGGCAGTTGCTATTCATGGAAATTGAGAGCCACAAGAGAAGTGTTTCTTCTGGATAAGTCTCCATAGCATGAAAGAGAGACTCCTCTCCTTAAGTGAACTCAAGAAAGACTATTCTAGTTGGGTTAAACTGACTGAAAATTTTAGGCTTGTCTCTTTATATTGTCAGTAAGAAAGAAAAGGTTGTAGGGAGAGGAGAAGTGCTCTGAAAGTTTTGTTCTTATTACACTTTCTTTTAGTTGCTATTAATGAACTTTTCCTTATACCCTCTTAAAGTTTTGAGCCTGCTTTGCCGTTCTCCTAATCTTATCACACAGGAGGAAATGAGTAAGTATATTCTAGTGAGTGCACTGGTAATTAGCCAACACTGAACCCACTACAATAATTGCTCCATTCTCTAAGAAATCTCAAATTGGTGAACTAAAACCACTACAGAAATATTTCTGATGAACTGCATTAGAGCAGAGGGAAATCAAGGCAGAGCCATGGTTTGTCAGGATTTGCTTGATCCTAATGAGCCCCGTGGTGCATTTGAAGCTGAGCCCTGGAACTCCAGGTTCTGAGAGGAGATTGCACAAACCTTTCCAGGAGTCAAAGTTAGAAGAAAACCCCAAAGTGTCTCAAATCATGGATGCGCCCCACTGAGGTCCATCCCTTACAGAGGCTCCTCATGGACTCATTGGAGGAGAGAATTGGAGGCCAGGATGGCACAAAAACTTCTCAGAGATTCAGTGTGAAAAGGAAAATCCAGAGTACCTTAAAAATCTTGAGTATCTTAAAGTATTAATGAGCCCCACTTAATGTCAGTACAAAGCTCTCCAGGGACTTGTAAAGTAGATAATTAGGGCCATGATTGCAGAAATGTCTCACAGAGTCTGTATCAAAAGGGAAACACCAAGTACCTTAAAATAACTGAAGTACCTTGAAGCATTAATGAGCCCACTGAGTGTCATTTCTGATAAAGGCTCTCAAGGGACTAATTACAGCAGATAATTGTAGGCTGTGACTGCACAGTCTTTCTCACAGAGTCTGTATCAAAAGGGAAACAACAAGTACCTTAAAATAACTGAATTACCTTGAAGCATTAAGGAGCCCCAGTGAGTGTTGTTACTGACAAAGCCTCTCCAGGGACTAATTACAGCCGATAATTGGAGGCCATGATTGCACAAACCTCTCAGAGACTCCAAGGCAAAAGCAAAACTCAAAGTCCTTTGAAAAACTCTGAGAGCATTAAGGAGACCCCAGGGCAATTCCTGAGCAAGGCTCCCCAGGGACTCCTTCCAGCAGATCCTTGAGGCCACTGGGATGTGGGCTGGGGAGGATGCTAAGGGCAGGACAAGGGGCTGACAGTGCCCAGCCTGGCTGGGGCTGTGCCAGGAGGCCCCAGTGCCTCAGGACAAGGTGTCTCCTCACAGCCCTTGGTGGCACAGACCCTGCTGTGCCCCAGGGCACCAAGACTTGTCTTCTCTTTGTCCCCACCTGTCATCACTGCCTCCAGTTCTCTGCTCTGCCTGGGGCCTGGGGACACTTTCTCGGTTGTGTCCCTCAGTGGGACCCATTAAAAGTCCAAGAAAGTTTGGAGTTGGATTCTGACTTGGAGTTCTGGAGAGGTTTCTTCAGCTCCCTCTCAGGGACTGATGTTCAGGGCCTGAGCACAAAGCCCCAGAGGCTCATTAAAGTCCTTGTGCTGTGTCTGTGCTGCTGAGTTGGGCTTGGCTCCTTCCTAAAGAGCAAAGAAGAGCTTCAAAAGCACATTTCTCTGGATGACCAACTCTTCTGCCAGCCCAGCAGGGCTGGGGCACTGCCTGCAGCCACCCTGGGCACAGCACAGAGGCACAGAGAGCTTCAATCAGTCAGGGCTGGGAAGGTGCTGAGAAGTGCCTGGGGCAGAATCACTGCCAGCCCTTGGCACAGGAACCTCTGGCTGCAGGACAATGCAGCTGCAGCTCCTGGAGCCATTTCCTTAAGCTGGAACATCCCAATGCCTACAGACTCTGTGAGTACAACTCTTGAGTATTTGTGGTGCAGTGCCGGTGAAATGCTCGTGAAGTTCTGACATGCTGAGGTGTTCTGATCAGTTGTAGAATATTACCAAGACAATGACTTTGATAAAAATGAGGAAATTTACAAAGACCAGGCATTCAGTTTCCAACTATTGGAGCATGGCAGGGAGGGAGGGATAAATATTAGTGGTTGATTATTAATTAAGAATTTTCAAAAGTGCCTGAGAGATCTGAAACTGTTACTTTTAGTAATCAATAGGTTCACAGAAGATCCCTTATGTGCTTTCCGTCACTCTGCCCATGGACAGCACCAGCATCACCTTTGCTGGAGCCATCAGGCTCAGTCTGAGCTGTCCTTTCTCCAAGCTGCAAACAGAACCTGCCTCCATCCAGTGCCCTGCAAACAGGCAGGATTCTGTCAGGCTAAAGGAGAGTGCACAGAGTTTTGGGGTCTATGAGTGCTGGCACAGGGAGATCAGGCACAGGGAAACACCTGCAAGAGGGAAATCTCCAGGATACAGAGAGAAGATCAGGCACGGAGAGAAATCAAAATCCAACATTGCTGTGGCAGGGAGAGTTTAGAGATGCCCATAGGATCCCCTCCAGTGCAGCCCCTCCCTCTAAACAAGCCCCCTCCCTCCTGTCCCCCAGCCCAGCCTCTGCCCTCAGGGCTGGGGCTCCAAGGTGTGCAGCCGCTCCTGTGCAGGCACAGCTGCAGCAGAGCCGTGGGGCAGCTCTGCAGCCCCGGGCCCAGTTCCCTCTGCAGAGCACAGGGCTGGGAGCAGCTGCCTGGCCCTGAGGGGCTCTGGTAGGGGGCACAGCTGGCTCAGGGTGACGCTGTCCCCAGTGCCCAGCTCTGGGCAATGCTGTCGGTGCAGCCAGGGAAGGAGCTGCATCTCCCTTCATCCAAAGCCATCATAAGGACACTTGGAAGTCTCCCTGAGATTTCAGTCCAAGCTTTGAGCTTCCCTCCAGGATACAAACCTGTCCTGTAGCATCTCTGTGTTATCTAAAAGCCCCACGGTGAGACATAGAAGGTCTATGCTGAGAAAATGCTGTTGGGTTGGTGAAATGAGCCCTGTCTGTCCCTGGGTACAAACATGGGGCTGAGACCTTGAGAAGGGGATGGACATTTGCTGGACTGTGGGGATCCATCTGCTCTCAGCAATGTCAGGATGGTTTTAAAGGAAACATGGGAGGGTGATCATCCTCTGTCTGGGAAAGGTGAAAGCCCAGAGAATCCTGGAACAGGACAGGGTGACAGACCTCCTTCCCTCCCTCTCCACTCACCATCTTGCCTCAGAGAACTCACTGTTCTCCCTGAGGCAGCAGAAATGCAGAGAGTTTCTGACATCCAAAAATAATCAGCAGAGGAGATGAAGAAAAGCTGTAAATAACACTAGTACATCTGAATAGACTTTACCATTCCTGTTCCCTGGCAGTGGGAGGGCAGATGCTGACAGGGCTTTCTGCGTTAACAGAGATTCAAAGAGGAACACGAGGACAGGACCCTGTGCCCCTCCTATGTCTGCACAGCAAGGCTGAAATAAAAAAAAACCTCTGTGTGTAGCTGTGTAGCTGCCATGAACCTGAAGTCCCAGTCAGGCAGCACTAGCCAGAGCTCCACACTTGGAGCTGAAGGAAAATCTGCTGGAAATTGAAAAGGGTGTCAGAGTGTTACAGGAGAAGGGTCTGTGGGAAAAGGCTTTGATTTTGCTGGAAGAAGTTTCTCCTAACCAGTCACTGACTTTTCTCCATGAACAGCTCCCAATGGCCAGAGAAATCAAATGTCCAACAGCAGCTCCATCAGGCACTTCCTCCTGCTGGCATTGGCAGACACGCGGCAGCTGCAGCTCCTGCACTTCTGCCTCTTGCTGGCCATCTCCCTGGCTGCCCTCCTGGGCAACGGCCTCATCATCAGTGCCGTAGCCTGCAGCCACCACCTGCACACGCCCATGTTCTTCTTCCTGCTCAACCTGGCCCTCAGCGACCTGGGCTCCATCTGCACCACTGTCCCCAAAGCCATGCACAATTCCCTCTGGGACACCAGGAACATCTCCTACACAGGATGTGCTGCTCAGGTGTTTCTGTTTCTCTTCTTCATTGGAACAGAGCTTTCTCTCCTGACCATCATGTGCTACGACTGCTACGTGTCCATCTGCAAACCCCTGCACTACAGGACCCTCCTGTGCAGCAGAGCTTGTGCCCACATGGCAGCAGCTGCCTGGGCCAGTGCCTTTCTCAATGCCCTGCTGCTCACGGCCAATACATTTTCCCTGCCCCTGTGCCATGGCAATGCCCTGGGCCAGTTCTTCTGTGAAATCCCACAGATCCTCATGCTCTCCTGCTCACACTCCAAACTCAGGGAACTTGGACTCATTGTGGTTGGTGCCTGTTTAGCATTTGGTTGTTTTGTGTTCATTGTTTTCTCCTATGTGCAGATCTTCAGGGCTGTGCTGAGGATCCCCTCTGAGCAGGGACAGCACAAAGCCTTTTCCACCTGTCTCCCTCACCTGGCCGTGGTCTCCCTCTTTGTCAGCACTGCAGCCTTTGCCTACCTGAAGCCCCCCTTCATCTCCTCCCCATCCCTTGATCTGGCAGTTTCAGTTCTGTACTCTGTAGTGCCCCCAGCCCTGAACTCCCTCATCTACAGCCTGAGGAACCAGGAGCTCAAGGATGCCCTGAGGAAAATGATGACTGGATGATTTCTGAAGTAACCAATTGCCAGTTTCCTTCTGCATAGTTTTTGGAATGGAACTCGTGACAGGTCCAACAGGCCTGCCCAGGTCTTTGGTAGTATTCGATGGGGGTTTCTCTCACAAAATTATCCTCAATAAAAATTTTTAATCACCTCCATCAAATTCAGTGTCCACCTCTTGAATTTGACCCACAAGCTCTGTAAACCTGGGTTTGTGCTATTGCTACATTTGAAGAAAATAAACTACCTTGAAGTGCCTGTTTTATCTGGGATCCCAGCTCTGTGAGACCATCATGAAGTTAGAGAGGAGAAGGGGAAAAGAGTCCAAGCAGAGCAGCACGGCTACGGAGCAGAAGGGATTGGTCCTTTCAGAGCTGCTATGCCCAACTGCACCCTGTCCTTCCCAGCCCTGCTGTGGCTGTAAGGCCAGAGTGCTCTGGCAGCTTGGTCACTGTCCTGCTGCGTGTCCCTGCTGTGGCCACAGGCAGGGCCAGGCCATGGGCACTGCTGGGACCTAGCTGGGCTCCAGCACAGCAGCTCCAGCAGCAAAGGGCATCTCCTCAGGGCAGGGCAGGGAGGCTTTGCTCCCCTCCAGAACTGCTGTCAGCAATGTGCTGTGGAATGCCCTGGCACAGCAGAGCCCAGTGCCTGGGGCAGTGGGAGAGTGTGCAAGGGGGGCTCACAGCAGTGTCCTGGCACAGCCAGAGCTCCTGGCATGGACCTGAGGCAGCAGCAGAGCAGGGCCTGGGCTGTGTCTTTGTTCTGGGACAGCCTGGGAAGGTGCCCCAGGGCATTGTCCCACACCAGCCCCTGCAACCATCACTGCCAGCACTGGCCTCTCCCCACCTGCAGGAGGTTGTTTGTCCCTGCACGGAGGGACACCAAGTGACCAGGCCAGCAGGCCATGTTTGCTCTGTACTGAGGAGATCTCAGCAGTGCATCGTGTGTTTGTGGGGAGATGAGCCCCAGTGAGCACAAACACCATCAGCAGCACCCAGGGGTGGCACAATTCCAGTGGCACAAACAGGGCCTTGAGGCCACTTCACTCTGAAAGTATCATCCTCTGGGAAAACACCTGGATTGTTTGCTGGGTTGTGGTTAGGACTGCATGGAGAGAAATATCCCAGGCAGGGAGGCTCCAGGGAAAAATGCTCAGGGCAGCCATGGACTGCACAGAGAGACATTGGATAAGGAGAGACATTGGATAGAGTGAGGGTCTATGGGGAGAAATCAGAGCTGCCTCCCTTCTGAACCAGCCCGAGGACCTGGACAGGGCTGTGCTGTGTTCTGGGCACTGAGTTGGCACTGAGGGATGTGGAAAAGGCCTTTGGTGTCAGGGCTGTTGAGAAGGCTGGGCAGTGTCACTGTGGGACCTCTCTCAAACCCCTTGGAAAGGCCAGAGCCATCCCAGAGGGTCCTGGGCACTTGGGAAGGGCAGACATGGAACCAGTCTGTAAACAGAGCAGGGAGGGGGACTGGGAGAGTCACAGCCTGCTCAGGCTCAGCAGGGAAGGGGATGTGGCAAATCCTCCTGCAACCATTCCAGGCACTGGCAGGATGGGGCAGGGACTGCAGAACCCACGTGGGAGGGAAAAGAAGGGGATGTAAGAAGGGGATGTTGTGTGCCCAGAGTTCAGTCAGGCCTGGGACAGGCTCTGCTGTGGTCTCCTCAGAGCCAGACTGGAGAGAGCTGGGCTGAAGGAGTGGAACATGGGCTGGGTGGGAATTTGGCTGAACAATGAGGGTCAGATGTCATCCATGGTACAGAGTCTTCTTGGCAGCCACGCTCTGGTAACATCCCTCAGTGACCAGCCCTTGGCCACCACTGTGGAATATTTCTATTGTCTCTACAATGCCATGAAATGTACTTTCAATTCATTTGTGGATGCTGCCAAATTGCAGGAAGTCTGTGACTGAACTCATCTAGTTCATGGTGACTGCAAAACGTAATTGGGCAAGGCGACCGAGTTGGGTAAATTTGTCTTGCCATCAGGTGCCAAGCAAGCCCCAAGAAGGGGCAGAGAAAATTTATGCATCAGAAGAAAGACAGTTCAATAGGGAAAAACCCAAACCCAATGAAAAAAAAAGACCCCAAACCCAATTAAAAAAACAAAGCAAGATCTACCCACAGCAACACAAAAACCCCACACACAACAAACAAACCAACCACAAAAAGCAAAGGCCACAAACAGAAGAAAAGAAAATCCACCGGAAATCTCTAATCAGCAGAAAATCTTTAATCACATTATGGCAGGAGAGGATTCTGTATGTGTAGGTGCTGTTTTGAAAGAAAAATGTCTTAAAAAGAAAATAATCCCCTACCCCCCTTGTGCCTCCCGCTTCTCTCAGTTGATTGCTGATCATGGTGTGACATGGAATGGAACATCCCTTGGGTCAGTCCAGCCCAGCTGTCCCATCCCTGTTCCCCAGGAACACTTGCCCACCCCAGACCCATAGGTTGGGGGGGTTGCAGACACCTCATGTGGGGCGAGCACTGAGACAAGGACAGGAGAACAGAACAACATTTACTCTTGTCAAGGACAGCAGAACAGAACAGGACAGCCTTGGAGAAACTGATTGAGGATGTACCTCTAGCAAACAGAAGTCACACAAATGCAAGCAGGATGCCAGCTCAGCTCTGCAAAGTTGACAAAGCAGAAGTTATGCAAAACAATAATATTGCTCTTACTCAAAAGGAGGGTTCAAGGAACAGCCGCCTAAAAAGGACACTGGATGTTGAAGACAAAACCCAAAGAACCATGAAAGGATTTGTGATAAGGGGTGCAACTATGTAAAATAAACTCAAAGGAAGCGGAGATAGCTGATGGATACATAATCAGTGTGTGTGATAAAAACTCTGTTCATTCAATGCTTAATGCACTCCAATGGAGGGAGGATGGCCCAAGGGACGACCATACTGTAATAAAGAATACCTGCTTTCAAATACTCCAAACTCTGTTCAGAAATTTCTATCCAGTTTGTTTCAGTATCGGTGGTGTCCTTGGCTCCCTTATGCCCCACAGTTTCACAATGGCCCCTTGGCTCCATGAGGCCCTGCTGCAGAACAATGGACCCTTGGTTCCATTGGGTTCTGTACTGTCAAAATGGCCTCCTTGGTTCTGCACTGCCACAATGCTCTCCTTGGTTCCACAAGGCCTTTGGTGTGTCACAACAGCCCCTTGGTTCCATCAACTGCCAGAGTGTCACCCTGGTCTCTTGGATCTGTAGTACCACAATGGACAATTGGTCACAAGCAGCCCCGCTGTGTCACCATGAATATTTGGTTCCACGGGCCCCCACAGTGTCACAACGGCCCCTTGGTTCCTCAAGGTTCCACAGCATCACCATGGTCTCCTTGGATCTGCAGTATCTCCATGGACCCTTGGTTCCATGTGGCCCTGCTGTGTCCCAGTGGTTCCTTGGTTCCACTGCATACCAACAGAATCTTGGTCCATTGAGGTTCTGCACTGTCAACAATGGTCTCCTTGGTTCTGCACTGTAACAATGGACCCTTGGTTCCATGAGTTTCCATGATGTCTCAATGGTCTCCATGGTTCCACAAGGCCTTGCTGTGTCACAATGGACCTGTGGCTCCATGAGTCGGTGTCAGAATGGCCCCTTTGTCCCATGGAGCCCCACAGTGTCACTATTGTCTCCCCTTGATTCAATGAGGCCTTGCTGTGTCACAATGCTCCTTTGTTTCCATGAGGCCCCATGTGTCACAATGGTCTCCCATGGTTCCATGAGGCCCAGCTGTGTAACACTGGTCCCTTGCTTCCATGGGGCCCCACAGCATCACAACTGCCCCCCCTTAATTCCATGAGGCCCGGCAATGTCACAATGGACCTTTGGTTCCATGAGTCCCACATTGTTTCAAGAATCCTTAGTTCCATGGGGCCCTGTAGTGTTGCAATGGTCCCTTGGTTCCGTGGTGCCACACAGTGCCACAATGGCCCTTTGGCCCAACAGGGCCTCATACTGTCACGATGGACTCCTTGGTTCCATGGAGACACAAAGTGCCACAACAGCCCTTTGGTTTCACAAGGCCTCAAAGTGTGAAAATGGCCTCCATGGTTTCATGCAGCCATGCTGTGTCACAATGGACCTGTGGTTCCATGATGCCCCAGAGTGTCAAAATATTCTCCTTGGTTCTGCAGTTGAAGAATCCCCCCTTGGTCCCTTGGAGCCCCACAGTGTCACTATTGTGCCCTTGGTTCCATGAGGCTTTGCTGTGTCACAATGCTCTTTTGATTCCATGATGAGGCTCCTTTGATTCCAATTTTAGGCCTCAAAGCGTCATAATGGTCTCCATTTTTCCAGGAGGCCTTGCTGTGTCACAATGGACTTTTGTTTCCAGGAGCTTCCACACTGTCAACAATGGTCTGAGCACAGCAGTGTCACAATGGATCCTTTGTTCCATGAAGTTCCCTAGCATAACATGATCCCCTTGATTCCAGAATGTTCTGCACTGTCCCAATGGACCATTGGTTCCATGCAGCCCCACACTGTCACAATGACCCCATGGCTCCATGAGCTTCCACACTGTCAGCAATGCTCTCCTTGGTTCCAAGAGGCCTTGCTCTGATACAATGGACTTTTGGTTCCGTAGGGTTCCACAACATCACAATGTTTGTTCCATGGGGTTCCACGGTGTCACAGCTGAGTCCTTGGTTCTGTGAGCCTCTGCTGTCACCAAATGTCCAAAATATCAGAATAAGGCTCCTTAACACTAATTTGCTATTTCAGACTGTATCATTTATTCAGGCCTGAGGTCCAACATGGGATAACTGCTAACCTTACATGGACATAGAATTGTACCAGTGCGTTACTTACATACAGTCACTAAATGTGAATTACAATTTATCCATTTCCATAAAACCCACCCCAAGTTCCCAGATTCACTCCTTGTTTTCTCTATCCCTGCACCCTTGAGCCAGATGTCTTCTTCTTCTCTTCCAACCATCCTTGCTGGGGAAGCAGCCCCTTCATGACTTGTTGCTGTGCTGAAAGTTCCCAGGCAGGGTAAAAATGGAATGAAGCCTTTTGGTATCAGCCCCAGGCTTTGTGTGGGCAGGCAGAGGCAGGCAGGAGGCAGAGCTGTCAGCAAAGGAAGGGCCCAGCCAGGTGGGGCAGCCGGGGGATGCCGACAGCCTGCAGGGACAGAGGCGCAGGGCAGGGACACCGTGGGACAGCCTGGGCTGCACAGGGCACAGGGATGGGCAGCAGCTGCAAGACAGCCCTGACAGAGCCAACTTGGGCAGCACTTTGGCCATGGCTGCTGGGCCTGGGCCTGAGGCAGGAGCAGGAAACAAGTGACCCTTGCAGGGCTGGAGCCTCATTGCCTCCTTGTCCCTGCTCAGCAGCCTGACAGGGGCCGCCCCATGCTCCTGCCCTTGCCATTGCACATCCCCACATGCCAGTGCCCATCCCGGGAAGAGCCCTGAGCAAGGAGGGAGGGACAGGATCTGCCTGGCCAGGGGCTGGGGCTCAGGCCTTGGCCCTTTGCATTCCTGAACAACATCCAGCTTTGCTCAGTACCAGTGACATCTTGGCCTTGTTTGTCCCCAGCTGTTCTCACTGCCTGCAGTGTTCTGCTCTGACTGAAACCTGGGGACACTTTCTCAGTCATGTCTCTCAAATGGGACCCATTAAACTTCAAGAAACTTCAGTGTTTAATTTTAACTTTGAGTTCTTGAGAAGTTTTTTGAAGACACTCCCAGGGACTCAGTTCAATGTAAACAACACCAAAACCCTGAGAGGGTCATTAAAGCTTTCCTAGTTCCTAGTCCTGTGTTAGAGACTTGTACGAAATACACTTTCATATTTTAAATTATATATTTTATTTTATTTTATTTTATTTTATTTTATTTTATTTTATTTTATTTTATTTTTATTGTATTTTACTGTATTTTTTAAATTTTTTTTTTTGGACCAGAGGTGATTGCAGCATTCTGTGATTGATATTGACCCAGGATCTCTCCTCAGCAGCTCTGGCCTGCTTACAGAAGCTGTGCCTGGAGCTCTGACCCAGTGTGGACAACCTTGCTCCACATTGCCCAGCCCCATCCTGTCTGTCCTCACTGCCCTGGGACCTGCTGTGCTTGCAGAGCTGGTTGCACCCAGCCTAAGAGGGGTTTTCATTTTTTGGGTTTTTTGAAGCAATCTGAAACTCCTGAGTTTCCCCACTGCAAACACAGTGCTCAGGTGTGTGCCAGCCCCAGGCGCCACCAAAGGCACTGCAGAGCTGCCCTGGGCCAGCTGTGAGGGTGGATCATCAGCCCAAGCTGCACTGGGCCACTGCAAGGGGCTGTGGCCATGGGCACTGCACTGACCCCACTGGTGGGTTTGGCTGCCACGGCCCCATGAGAAATTAAACTGTCCTTGGAAACACTGGGGAGGACTGGGACATATGGGGAACACTGGGAACGCTGTGGGAGACACTGGGACATACTGGGAGTGACGCTGAGGAGTACTGGGAGAACCTGGGTAACACTGGGGACATTGCAGAGAAGACCGGGAAACACTGGGGCATCCTGTGGATGACAATGGGGGGAGGGGAATGGAAAGGACTCGGAATGAACTCAGGTGTATTGGAATGGACTGGGCTCTACTGGGAGGGACTGAAGGGGCACCAGGGTTGAACTGGGTTCTACTTGGGATGAACTGGGCTGTACTGGGGTTGTACTGCTCTGTACTGTGAACGAACCTGGCGGGACTGTAGGAGTTTGAATGGGCTGTTCCTGCCTCCACCGCATCCCATTTCTCTAGGCTCCCGCCCATCACCGCCCGCAGCCAATCAGCGCCGGAGATCAGGGATACGGGGGCGGTGCCTAGAGTGGGAAACTTTTTTTGCCTACAACTCCCGTCATGCCCTGTGGCTTAACTGAGCCCTATTGGAGCCAGGACTATAACACCCGCCATGCCTCGCGCTCCATAGAACCCCGGGATCCGCCACCTTCTTTGTCCCTTAAGTGTCCCCCAGACCCTCCAGGATCCCTCAGTACCCCCTCGGCGCCCATTTGGGACCCCCCAAAAGCGTCCCCGGATCCTCTGAGTGCTCCCAACCCCAAAGATGCCCAGTACAGCCACTTCTGGGAATTCATCTCCTCTCATCCCCTGCGGCCCCAGAGCCCCTCAGAACACAGTCCCGCGCCTAAAACTCCTCCCGTGACCCGCACCTTAAAGAGCCCGGTTAGAGCTCCCAGACCTCCTCCCAAGGGCTCCCAAACCGTTTACGTTCCCCCCGAAGGCTTTAAGTCGCAGCTCAGACGGAAAAGCGTCCCTCAAGAGCCTTCCCGGACCCCCAAACATTGTGTAAGAGCCACTTCCGGGACTTCAGCTCCCATCATGCTCCGCGGCGAACGTCCGGCGCTGGTCCAGCAGGGACTTTGTCTCCCGTCATGCCCCGCGCCTCACCGAGAGCCATTGCAGCTGTGCCTCGAACTCCCATGATGCTCCACCGCCCTGTTAAACCGTAATAAAATCTCGCCTACAATTCCCGTCATCCCCCGCACCTCAGAGAGCCCCGTTCGAGCCCCCCAAGGCCCCGCCCGGACCCCGAAGGGCCCCAAATTCCCCTCCCTGACCTCCAAGGGTCCCCCTGGACCCCCAAGTGTTGCCCTGGACCCCGAACTGTCCCTCGGAATCCCTGAGTGCCCCTCCAAGTGCCCACGCGGCTCCCCCAAGTGTCCTCCAGACCCTCAAGTTGTCTCTGAATTCCCTCCCCAGACCCAAAACTGCCCCAAATGTGCCCCAGAAATGTCTCCATGAACCCCAAAGTGGCCCCTTTTACCCTTTCTGTGATAATGATAAAAATGATGACAAAAGGATTTAAAATAGGACTAATTAGCATAAAGGAGGAGAAATCAATAGCCACACTGGTCAATGAATTAATGAAGGGAGCTGTGTTACTTAGAACCAATGACCAATAAATTTTTTGCTTGCTAAAAATGCATAGATTTTAAAAAGTAAATATTAAAATTTGGTAATACAAATATAGAATAACAGTATTACAAGTAAATTAGAGTAAATAATTATCATTTATTAATTCATTACTTGTTTTTACAGGAAAATGCATAAATTTTTAATGCTTTGGGATGTCATTCTGTAAGAGACTGTCCAAAGATCCCTCATCTGCCTCACAGCTGCCGTCAAGGATGGAGATTGAAGCCCTCCCCAAGGACTGAGACTGAGACCCTTCAAATTCTAACCCAGGGGTGCTGGCCTGACTGGAGCGGGATGTCTGCCATAGGAAGCAGGAGGTTTCCCATAGGAACCAGTCCTGAAACAACGGGCCCCACTCACTGCTGGCACCGGTTTGTGCCGTTCAGAACTGGACTGTCTGTGCCTGTTCCCAATGGATTTATTCTCCACTGTTCCCTCCATGTGCCGTCCTGCTCCCCTCCCGGCGGTAGATTATAAAAGACCCCTGAGTTAATCAAAGACTTTGAGATTCTCCCCAATGTGACCAGACGGATCTATTGGCCCAACCACAAGGATTTCATATCTCTGTTGGCAGCTATTCCCCCCACCCAACCCTCCTTTCTCTCTCTCTCTGTCCTTTATCTCCTTTCTAGTCCTTCTGTCGCATTTGCTGTGGGCACTCAATAAAAGGTGCATTTGTTTTGATTGAATGTCCCCTGCTGTGTGTCTTCAGGTACTGGAAAATAATGATAAATAAAGTACACATAGTTCATAGTATAAAACGTAGACACCAGCCCAGGGATGGGAGTGTGCCTCTGTCTGACCTCTGGCAGGCCAGAGAAAAAATGTTAGGAGAAGAAATAATAAACAACCTTGGAAACCTGAGCCGAAGAATTCAGACTCCTTCTTCAAAACACCAGGCTGGGAAAAAAGGATTCTCGGTGTCATCCCTGACTGCAGGGAACCCGAGATTGGCCATCTGGGCTGTCTGGGTCAACATTAGAGTAAATCTGGAAGTTTTGCTCTAGCCTTATCAAGTCATGGTGCTCGGGTCTCATCTTTTTCCTGGCTGCTGTCAAACGCTAACCTGGTATTACTCCCTCTAGGGACTGATTCTTTTATCCCTCTGGTCATCAGGAACCTGTAATCTCTCATATTCCTTCTCACCTCTTCTTGAGTAGGGTCCCAGTCAGGCTCCACTGAAGGCATTTTTTGGTCACCTGGGGGCCCTGGGCTGGTTTTCTCCCTCCTAAATTTTCATTCCTGCAGTTCTTATTAATCGAGTCTCTTTTGGGAAAATAGGATGTTAAAGATGGAGTTTAATTCTTCCCATGTATAAATTTTAGGGCTAAAAATGGATCAATTTGATTTGCTATTCCTACTGGGTCTTCCACTAAATTTCACAATTCTTTCCTAAAGTTTCTAACTTCGGATTCAGTCCAGCGAGCGTTTGCATATCCAATCTCACTGGCCACCCTGCCCATGGGAACTTCTCTGAGGGGGAACAACTTTTCCACTTTAGTCTCTTTGGACCAGGTGTTACAACATCAGCTGTGGAGGCTGACTGGGTAACTTCACTCTTTGGCATGAGATTCTGAGATGTTGTTTGGATTCTCATTTGTGCTGGGGGAGGCAGAGCAGGAACTTGCTGGTGAATAAGGGATGCATGAGATGGTAGAGGTAAGGGGGCAGTAGGGAAGGGTAAAGAGAGTAAGGAGAGGGTGGAGGGGAAGGTGGTGGAGGTATAACTGGGTTAGGAGGTGGTAAAGGAATGAGAGCTGGGAGAGGAGGAGGAATTGGGTCCACAGCAAGAGGAATTGGAGGAAGGATTTGAGGTACTGCAAGGGTAGGAAGAGGTAAGTGGTCAGGGGTCCCAGTTTTTGTTAGCCTTCCCAGCCTCTTCTTCTTCTTTTACTTTACTAGCTTGCTTTCCCTCTTTTAATTTATAGACTCTTGTATTTTCCTGCTCTGATGCGTACTTTAGCCAATAGGTGACATTCTGTGTGTGATGGGCCTTTTGCAGGAACTTGGGGCAAAAAAGAAGGTGCATCACCTTTGGACAGAGAGGCAGGTAACTCAGGAAATGTTTAAGGATGTTGTTAGGTCATGCAGAAAGAAAATTAGAGAGGTGAAAGCTGAAGGCTTAACCAGGCCACTTCTGTGAAGGATAACAGAAATGTTTCTATAAATACATTGATGGCAAAAAGAGGTACAAGGACAATCTGCATTCAATATTAGGGGAGATATGGTTACCAAATATGAGGGAATGGCTGAGGTACTTAACACCTTCTTTGCCTCTGTTTTTGAGAATAAGTCAAATTGTCCTCAGGACAAGTGTTCTCCTGAGCTGGTGGATGGGCACAGGGAGTAGAACAGCCCCCTGTAATCCAGGAGGAAGCAGCTGGGGACCTGCTGAGCCACTCAGATGCTCACAGGTGTCTCTGAGAGCAGATGGGATCCATCCCAGGGGGATGAGGGAGCTGATGGATGAGCTCCCCAAGCTGCTCTCCATCATTTACCATCAGTGCTGGCTCAGCAGGGAGGTCCCAGAGCACTGGACGTGCCAATGTGAGCCCATCCCCAAGAAGGGCTGGAAGGAGGATCTGGGGAACTCCAGGCCTGTCAGCCTGACCTGGGTGCCTGGCAAGGTTATGGAACAGATCATCTTGAGTGCCATCACAGGGCACCCACAGGATGGCCCAGGGATCAGAGCCAGCCAGCGTGGATTTCAATATCTGCATTGATGATCTGCATGAGGAGATTGAGTCCAGCATCAGCAAATTTGCAGATGACACCAAGCTGGGTGTGTGTGTGGATCTGCTGGAGGATAGGAGGGCTCTGTACAGGGTCCTGGACAGGCTGGATCCAGGGCCCAAATCCAACAAGGTGAGGTTGAACAAGACCAAATGCTGGGTCCTGCACTTTGGCTACAACAACCCCTGCAGTGCTACAGGCTGGGGACAGAGTGGCTGCACAGCGGCCAGGCAGAAAGGGACCTGCAGGGAGTGATGGACAGCAGGCTGGACATGAGCCAGCAGTGTGCTCAGGTAGCCAAGAAGGCCAATGGCTCCTGGCCTGGATCAAGAATGGTGTGGCCAGCAAGACCAGTCCTGATCTGCCCCAGCTCTGCACACAGACATTGCTGCTGCAGTTCCAGAGAAGGGAAAAAAAGGGGCTCTCTGGTGAAAACTCTGCTGGGCGATACATAAGTTTATTGAAAGCCACTGAGAGTAGAGCTCCTCATTGACACAATCTGGGGCCACAGCAAGAGACAAGAAACAAGAAATGGCACAAACAATGGTTCTATTTTGTGAACAAGATTAATAGACTAAAACAAAGGTAAAAAACACCAACAGCCCAAAAAAAAAAAAAAAGGCAAAAAGGAATTACTGCCTTGTAATATTGCAATGACTTGAAAAAATTGGCAAGTAGTTTAATGTTTCTGAAAGTGTCCAGTCATCAGTGTCCACACTGCAGCCTTGAGCTCCGTGTTCCTCAGGTTGTAGATGAGTGGGTTCAGGGCTGGAGGAACTACTGAGTACAGAACTGACAGGGTCAGATCCAGGGATGGGGAGGACATGGAGGGGGGCTTCAGGTGGGCAAAAAAGCCAGTGCTGAGAAACAAAGAGACCACAGCCAGGTGAGGGAGGCAGGTGGAAAAGGCTTTGTGCCGTCCCTGCTCAGAGGGGATCCTCAGCACAGCCCTGAAGATCTGCACATAGGAGAAAACAATGAACACAAAACAACCAAATGCTAAACAGGCACTAGCAGCAAGAAGCCCAAGTTCCCTGAGGTAGGATTTGGAGCAGGAGAGTTTAAGGATCTGTGGGATTTCACAGATCCTTAAACTGTGGAAGAACTGGCCCAGGGCATTGCCGTGGCACAGGGGCAGGGAAAATGTATTGGCTGTGTGCAGCAGTGAATAGAGAAAGGCACTGGCCCAGGCAGCTGCTGCCATGTGGGCACAAGCTCTGCTGCCCAGGAGGGTCCCGTAGTGCAGGGGTTTGCAGATGGACACGTAGCGGTCGTAGCACATGATGGTCAGGATGAAACACTCTGCTGAGATAAACAACATCAAGAAAAACACCTGTGTAGCACATCCATTGTAGGAGATGTCCCTGGTGTCCCAGAGGGAATTGTGCATGGCTTTGGGGACAGTGGTGCAGATGGAGCCCAGGTCAGAGAGGGCCAGGTTGAGCAGGAAGAAGAACATGGGCGTGTGCAGGTGGTGGCCACAGGCTACGGCGCCGATGATGAGGCCATTGCCCAGGAGGGCAGCCAGGGAGATGCCCAGCAAGAGGCAGAAGTGCAGGAGCTGCAGCTGCCACGTGTCTGCCAATGCCAGCAGGAGGAAGTGCCTGATGGAGCTGGTGTTGGACATTGCTTCACTCTGGCCATGGTGGACTGTTGAAAGAAGGTGTTGACAGGTTGGGATAGATTTCCTTGAGTCACTCCTATGCTATTTTATTAGGAATCCCCTCAAAACCATTGATCTTGTTTTGAAGGAAATTTGCTAAATTTCTTTATTTTTTGGTTCCAGGTTTCTGTCCCTTTTGAGTTGCTGCTTCAGCATTGCTCTCAGCCTGAACAAAAGGATGCCAGAGGGAAAACCAGACTGCCTGTACCCCAGAGCAGTCAGACCTTCTGGAACTACAGAGGTGCCCTTTGCTCATTTCATCTCCCTCTAGTTCAGGGCAATCATACTTTAAACATGCTTTAAAAAAAAAGTGGACTTTTTGTAGGCTGTAGTTTAAAATTCAGCATCTCTAAATTTTTCCACCTTCCGCTATGCTGCTGGACAGGGAGGAACACCAAGATTTGATCTGGCTCTCTGCTGCCTGGAGTTGTGCCTACTGGGAGCTGTTTCTCTCTATCCAAGCCTTCTCCCTACCAGTGCTGCCAGAGCCCAGCCCAGCCCTGGGGGCTCAGCTCTGCCCTGCAGACCCCTCCCAGCACAGGGCACTGCTCAGGGGCATCTCCCTGGCACCAGGGCCTTAAGGGCAGGGCAGAAAAACAGAGATGCTGCAAGCCAAGGTGCTGCTGCTGCTGTCTGTAGGGAGAGGAGGCTGAGGAGGCACTTTCGGAGGGAGATCTGCTGATGCCCAGGCTGACAGTGCAGGAGTCTCAGTGACACAGCCAAAGCTGACAGCCCCTTTCCCTTCCCTTTAGGAGAAAGCTGAGAGCAGCCCTGGCCATGCAACGCCATCTCCACAGCAGGAGGGATCTGCCCTGATGGGGGTGGCTCCTTCCACCTCCAACTTCTCCCCTGCAGCGTCCATGGGGAGCTGCCAGGCAGGCTGAGAGCTGCCGTGGCATGGGGCACATGCCCTGGGCTGGCCAAGAGCCCTGAGGGCTGCAGGAGCTGCTCTGCAGGACAGCCCTGGAAAGCCCTGGCTGCAGCCCCAGCTCAGCCCCTGCAGCCATCCCTGGCAGCAGGAACCATCCTGCCCTATGCCTCTGAGGGTGCCCAGGGCAGCCCTGCTCTGCAGCACATCCTCCTCCTCCTCTTCCTGTGCCACAGAGAAACTGGGAGAGTCCTCCTGACACATCCCCCAGGCTGTGGGGTGGGCTGACTTCAGGAGATCCCTCCAAGAGCACAAGGGACATTGCCGTGGACCCACACACTCACCATGCACAGGGCTGGGAAGATGTTTCCCCAGGTGAAGTCTCAGCTCAATGTCTTCCCAATCCTGATTGCCTTCAGCCTGTCTCTGCCTGGCTCGTGTCCCCTCAGTGAGCCCTGAGCAGGCAGAGCCCTCAGCCCTGCTGAGCTGGGAGAGGAGCTGGCCCTGGGAAGAGCTGTTCCTTTAAAGCTCAGCAGCACAGACACAGCACAAGGACTTTAATGAGACTCTTGGGGATTTGGTGTTGTTTACATCAGACTCAGCCCCTGAGAGAGTGTTCAAAAAACTTCTCAAAAACTCAAACCTAAATTGAAACTCTGAAGTTTTCCAAGTTTTAATGGGAACCACTGAGAGACACGAATGAGAAATTGTCCCCAGGTTTCAGTTAGAGCAGAACACTGGAGGCAGTGATGACAGCTGGGGACAAACAAGGCAAAGGTGTCTCTGGTGCTGAGCAAAGCTGGATGTGGTTCGGGAATGCAAAGGGCCAAGGCCTGAGCCCCAGTCTCTGGCCAGGCAGATCCTGTCCCTCCCTCCTTGCTCAGGGCTCTTCCCAGGATGGGCACTGGCATGTGGGGATGTGCAATGGCAAGGGCAGGAGCATGGGGCGGCCCCTGCCAGGCTGCTGAGCAGGGACAAGGAGGCAATGAGGCTCCAGCCCTGCAAGGGTCACTTGTCCCCTCGTGGCCTCAGGCCCAGGCCCAGCAGCCATGGCCAAAGTGCTGCCCAAGTTGGCTCTGGCAGGGCTGTCTTGCAGCTGCTGCCCATCCCTGTGCCCTGTGCAGCCCAGGTTGTCCCACGGTGTCCCTGCCTTGCACCTCTGTCCCTGCAGGCTGTCGGCATCCCCCGGCTGCCCCACCTGGCTGGGCCCTTCCTTTGCTGACAGCTCTGCCTCCTGCCTGCCTCTGCCTGCCCACACAAAGCCCTGGGCTGACCCAGACTCCTTCTGAGGGATGTGCTGCACCACAGCCCTGTCTGGGAGGGAAATTCCTGTCTCGTCTTGTCCTGCCTGGATCTCGCCTGCTGCATTTGGGCTACCATTTCTGTATCTGGCACTTTCCCACTATGGAGAAAAAGCTCCACCATTTCTGAATCCACCTTTTAAGCCCTGCCAGGCCACTCCAGTTCTGTCCTCAGTCTCTTCAGAACTCAGACCAGGCACGTCAGCCTCCATATATTGGTTATGTTCTTTAGGCCTGCAAACCCCAGCATGGGAGATCTTTGAGCCCTCTACATGGTGTTTTCAGATGAAAACATTCTGCTTATAGTCTAAGAATATATCATAAGTACCCAAGGCCAGGGTGAGGTGTCTGTCAATGGCAGGTTTTGTCTGGGAGCAATCCTGGGATAGGTGGAATTTTGTCAGTCAAATTCCAGTTTCTGCCACCACCCCTGGTCAAGGCCAGTATTTTTCCATAGGAAGGAAAGCACAGAGCCCTGTTGTTTCTGAGGTAGATGAGATGTGATCACCAGAGGCCAAGGCCAGGCAGAGCTGGCAAGTTTTTTTCTGGGTATCTTTCCCTTGCCTACAGGAAATTTTTCAGGGGGGAGTACCAATGTTGTCCATGGGTGTCTGAAAAGAGAGACAGTTCTTTCCAAAGGAAGGAAAACATGGAGCCTCAGTGATCCAGGAGCTGATAAGAGGCAGCCCTCAACATTCCAAGATCAGCTGGACCTTTCAGGTGGTCCTTGGGAGGCCAAACTAGCCAGATCTGTTCCATGTCCCCTTGGTTCCATGAGGCCCTGCAGGGTCACAGTGGCCCTTTGGTTCCGTGGGGCCCCACAGTGTCACAATGGTTTCCATGATTCCATGGGGCCTTGCAATTCCACAGTGCTCTCCATGGATCACAGTGCCCTGCAGGATCACAATGGCTCTTTGGTTCCATGAATTCCCACAGGGGCACAATGGTCTCCACAGGAAGGAAGCAACCGAGTCCCAGAGTTGCAGGCACAGATGAGAGGCAGTCACCAAAGGCCAGCCAGACTTGACTGTGTTGGCAGATTTTTTCTGGGAGCAATCCCCATATGGACAGAATTTTAGAGGTAGGATCCCATCTTTGGACATGGACAACTGGACAAGAAGGATGATTCTTTTCCAGAGGAAGGAAATAATGGAACAACATTGTTTTAGGGGCAGAAGCAGAGGCTATCTGAGCCACAGGCCAGACACACCTGTTTGTCCTGGCAGCTTTTGTCACAGAGAAATCCTTGTGTATACAGAATTTTGTGGGGCTGAATCTCAGTTTTGACCATGGACACCATGACAAGAATGACAGTTCCTTTTCATTGGAAGGAAAGCACCAAGCCCCAGTGTTTCAAAAGCAGGTAAGAGGTAGCTCCCAAGAGGCCAAGGGCAGCCAGAATTGTCTGTCCTGGCAGCTTTCACTTGGGAACAATCCTTGGATGGATGGAGTTTTGGAGGTGGAGTCCCAGTTTCGACCATGGGCACCTGGTTGAAATGCATGGTTTTTCTATAGGAAGAAAATGCACAAAGTCCAAATGTTTTGGAAGAAGACGAAAGGTGGCCACCATAGGCCAAGCCAGCCAGACCTTTCTCTCTTGGCACCTTTCATCTCAGGGAAATCCTTGGATGTAAGGAATTTTGGAGGTGAAATCTCAGTTTTGGCTGTGGACACAAGGACAGGAAGAAGAGTTCTTTTCATTAGGATGGAAAGCAAAAAGCCCCGGTGTTTCAAAGGCAGATGAGAACCAGTCCTCAGGAAGCCAAGGCCAGCCAGACCTGTCTCTCCTGGAAGCTTTTGTCTGGGAGAAATCCCTAGATCTAGGGAATTCTGGAGGTGGATTCCCAACTTTGGCCATGGGTGCCTGGATGTGAAAGGTGCTTTTTTTCCCATAAGAAAGAAAAGCACATTGTCCCAGTTTTTCAAAGGCAGATGAGAGGTGGCCCCTGGGTGGCCAAGCCAGCCAGATCTGTCTGTCCTGGCAGATTTCATCTGGGAACAATCTTTGCTTAGATGGAAATCTGGAGGAGGAATCCTGATTTTGGCCATGGACAGCTGAAGGAGAAGGACAGTTCTGTCCACAGGAAGGAGAGCCCAGAGTCCCAGTGCTCCAGGGGCTGATGAGCAGCAGCCCTCAACATGCCAGGGTCAGCTGGAGCTGTCAGGTGGCCCCAGGTGTCCCAGCCAGCCAGGCCTTTATGCCTTGAGAGGCTGCCTAGAGCAGAGGAATAAAGTCAGGATTTATTAAAAGGCCTTCAAAAGATACACCCGGAGCAGTACAAGAGCCTGGCTGAGGGTACATCCAAGATGGATGATGGGTCACACATTTTCACATTTTTATAAGTTTTGGTCCAATTACATATTGGGGTTAATTGTCTATTCACGGCTTCAGGTTATGAAGTCCCATCCTCCCAGTCTGCTCTCCTCAATTCACTGTTTGCACTTTTTGGGCCTGAAGCTGCAACAGTGTCCTTGACTCTCCTAGGTTTCTAGGTTTCCTACTCCAGTTATCGAGAAATAGTTCAAAGAGCTTCTAAAAAATATGCACTCCTATTTTAAAGGGTGTATTTTATTACTTCTTTCTTTGGAGCAGAGACAATTGCAGCATTCTGGGATTGATATTGACCCACGGTCTCTCCTCAGCAGCTCTGGCCTGCTCACAGAAGCTGTGCCTGGAGCTCTGATCCAGTGTGGGCAACCTTGCTCCACATTGCCCAGCCCCATCCTATCTGTCCTCACTGCCCTGGGCCCTGCTGTGCTTGCAGAGCTGGCTGCAGCCAGCCTAAGAGGGGTTTTCACTTTGTGTATTTTTTGAAGCAACTTAAAACTCCTGAGTTTCCCCACTGCAAACAGACACACTCCTCAGGTGTGTGCCAAGACCAAGCTGCCACCAATAACCTTCCTCTCACCCAAGGCAGAACTGTGCAGGAAATGTTTTGGACCTTTGGACTCCACGGTTCCATGAGGCCTTGCTCTGTGGCAATGGACTTTTGGTTCCATGAGATTCTGTACTCAACAGTGGTATCCTTAGTTCCACGTGTCACCATGACCCTTTGGTTGCATGGGGCCCTGCTGTGTCACAATGGGCTCCATGATTCCATGATTAATGTAAAAACTTTGCATAAACACCGAGCAACACCATGGTCTCCTTGGATCCGGATTGTTGCAATGAACAATAGGTTCCATGAGATCCCAAACTGTCACAATGGATATTTGTCTCCATGTGGCCCCTCTGTGTCACAAACGGCCCTTGGTTCCATCAAGCCCCACAGTGTCACAGGGGTTTCCTTGGTTCCATGTGCCCCAAAATGTCACAGGGTTTTCCCTTTTCCTGCAGCAACCAGCAGCAAACCCCAGTGCCAGGGTCAAATGTCTGGCAAGAAGGAGCAAGGGGGCACATTTGGAGTGATGGATTTTGCCTTCCCAGGTCACAGTGATGTGGGATGGGGCCCTGCTGTCCTGGAGATGGCTGAACACCAGCCTGCCCATGGCAGGGGGTAAGAGACAACAGCCTCTGTCCATGGAATTGCAACAGCAGAGAGGTCAGGAGACGGCTGGGTTTAAAAGACTCTCACCAGCACAGGAAACATCAACCTAGGACATTTTCTTGAAAGCTGACATCTTGGAGCATTCTTTTACACAGACATGGACCACCAAATACCGAGTTAAACAGTTTTGGCTTTCTCTGGGCCCTGAGACCAGCTGGAATCTTTTCAGCAGTCTGTGCTGTTCCATCCTGTTATAAATGATCAAATCGATAGCCAAACTTATAAGAAAATTTAGCAAAGATTTATTAATTTGTCTGGGAGACTGAAGTTTGGTCGTCAAAACCACCTCAGCCAAGGGTCAGCATTGAGCCCGGGATCAGCACTGGGTGAACACGGATCTGACCTCCGAATGTCAGAGTCTCCCCCTGTTCATGAATGATGCTTCGCGCAGCAAGTTCTTATACAGTTTATTCTTCCCGAGGCAGAAATGACCGAATGTTCTTTGTGTCTCTTCACATGCAGAACTGTGGCTTTACATGTGCAGAGGTAGACAAAGACTCAGTCCAGGTGCCTCGATGTTGTCAGTCGACTCTGGGGAAATCAGCATTCACATGCATCAGGGTGACGCTGTCGATTATCTTGGTAGATGTAATCGTCAAGGTGATAATCACTCTTAGGTGAACCCGGCGACCCAGGGAAGCCAGTGATTATCGGCCTGGAAACTTCTATTCTTATGTTAAAACCCCAGTGTTTATCTCAACTAATGTCCAGGAACTAGATATGAGTGAGACACTGCTCATGGCCAGGATGGTCAAAAGACATAGTGTGGATTTTACAATATTTTATACATAACATGAATTATCTCTATCATATACTACAATCCCTCCCCATTTATATCACCAATTTAATTCATGCTCTCAAATTGCTAAATTTTTCATTTTCTACTTCTACCCGCCACCATTGAGGGTCTTTCACAGAGTGCTCCTTTACACTATTCTGTACTCCCCTTGTGGAACACCCTGTTATCCCATATTATTCACATTCGCTTTTGCTTGTTTCTCAAACTTTGCCAATACTTCAGCAGCATTGCTGGCATACTTCCTTTCTCCCAGTCACATGATTTTAGATGTGTTGCCTCCGGAAGCTCCCTCCGGATCCATGGGAATTATCGCTATCTGCATTCCCTGGACCACAGAGTGGATCAGTCTAAAAAAGCATGGAATTAGACCAGGCAGGAATAGGATTCCAGCTACTGAACAGTGCACAAAAAACATCACTTTGTTCCACCAGGCCCCATCAAACAATTTGTCCCACCATGAAGATTGTAAAATCGAGTTGCATTTTTGAACTGGGACATGGGCCACCTTTTGAATCTTGGCCGCCAAACCTCTTATGGTTTCCCCATAATCGTCAATATCAATACAACATTCCGATTCATTGAATTTTCCACATACTCCCCCTTCTTTGGCTAGCAAATAGTCTAAAGCTATTCGATTCTGGTACACAAATGCCCTGGATTTACTTAGTCAGCAGCATACCCAGTACCTGGGTGTGCTACTGACTAAGTAAATCCAGGGCCTCAGAGGTGTGATTAGAAACAATTTCCACCACTGCCTGCAGCTGAATCAACCAGTTCAATAGATAAATCGGAGTCCTATACCCATAGCTTCCATCCTGGGCCCACGTGGCAGGTCCATAATAATCAATTATTCTTGCCACAAGTCACTCTTCCTTCTCCCAGGCTTGCTTACCACTTATCAGTGGTATCATCATTTTCAGGTTTCTTCTCTCCCTTCTCAGGGTCTCGTATAATGGAGCCCCTAGCAGATTACTTTTTCTTTGAGGGAGAGTAAAGAATACCGGCCGAATCATGCCCAGAGTGCATGATCCTTTCCACCTTGGGGGTAACTCACTGTATGCCTTCTTTCCACAAATCCAATAATTTCCATCCAGGGCTTTCCATTTAATGTTTATTTTCCCTGGGTCTCCCCAGTACTTTCTCAGGCTTTCCAAGGATTGAAAAGGGTTGACTTCAGGATTTTTGACCCAGCACAGTCCTATCCTTTTGTTCCATTCACAATTTGTCTCATTCTTCTGGCTCCAGTACCCCGAAGGGGGTTCTGGCTGCTAGAGCGTGCTTTTGGTGTTTGAGTTCACCATCAGGGTAGACACACACGGGGTGCATCCCACCATTTCGATGTACTCCTTTCCTTCTCGACTGATGCAGATGGTTCCAATCACCCTCTGGTCCAAAATCCATCCCTCCGGTCTCTGTGCCAATTTTGAGACCCTCGGATTGTCCCATTTCAAAAGCTGTTCTGGAGCCAAACCTTCCCCTTTCCAAGGCCATTTTTCTGCTGACTTCAGCCCCCCACAAATCCAGCAATTTGACAATCCCAGTTCAATTGCAGTTTCTTGCATCAGGTCAATGAACAGGTTCCTGTCTGGGGAAAGTAGTTCCCCATCACCATATTGTTTCTCCAGCAATTCATACTGTTCTCCTAGGGTTTTTAATCTCTCCTGTTCAACTCACTTTCTCCTCATTTATGACTCCCTCCGCTTCAATTCCTGAGTTATTTCTCTCATTCTTCCCTCAGGATCCTCACCATCTTAATTTTTCGTGAAACAGACAACCCGATCATATTGCAGGTACACCCTATCATCATTCTCCTGTGCCAAATCCAATATGATTGATTCTCTGTTCAAGGTGAGTTTCCTATCAAATTTAACATTTCTTTCCATCCAATACATTTTCCCGTTCATCATGCATATCCCCAGCCTCGCATTGTCATAACACAATGCATTCACCTGGTGATACGCTACAAAAATCGATTCCGTTTTTCCCCCAACCCACATTGTTCGATTACATTGGTTGCAAATAGGGATTGACATAATTTCTGCATTCCTTCTCCGTATCTGATGTTTGTGCTTGTCTGACTGCCTGTTCCTTGACCCTGCCTCAGGATCGATACACCAAATTCCTCTGTCCAATTTACATAATTTGACCCTCATGCCGTTTCTCCAACAGTACCTGCCAGGCTCCTTGATGCACTCCTCTGGGCCTTGGTATGCTGAGGGTTTCCCATCCCCTTGCTCAACTTGGACCACCTGAGTGCAACTTCCACACTCATCTGCGGAGCTCTCGTTTCCGCCTCTCATTGTGACCTCAGTGTGCAGATTCTGCATCCCGCACACGACTAGGCTCAGGCCAATCAGGATTCCCACCAGGTGTACTCCTCTGCCCTTGCCTCCTCCCCCTGGGGTGCCACCAGCAGTGAGGAAGACCATCTTTGTGGCAGCAGGAGTATTTTTCGGGGAACACATTCTCTGACCTAGCCGCATACCTCCTTTTAAAGGCGCCTCACCGTGAAACCTTGACAGCATCTGAGCTGCACGGTACCTTGATTGATTTCCAGCACTCCACATCCAGAACCTCTGCCTTTGATCTTAGCTTTCCACGCACCCTGTTCTGAAAAATCTGAAACCACTCCTGTAAATCTAATTCAATGATTCCTAGGCTTGTGGCTAGGGTTAGGATTTGGTCAGTCAGCTCAAGCTCCTTCTTCAGACACTGATTGCACAACCCCTTCGGCCTCTGTCCCCTTCTACACTGTACTACAAACACCTCCTGACAATATTCACACTTGAAATGTACAAACGGATAGCATACACAGTCAGACAGTATGCAACCTATCCGCTCGCCATCGGTCATTTACAATGACGTTGGAGTTTGAGTTTCAAGTCGCCTGGGGAAGAAGTGACCCTCCACTCGGGCGGTTCCTCCTGGTGTTCGACTTTCTTCACCCTAGACGCGTGTGTCCAGCCTTTCTCTGCCGTCCACACCGCCGTGTCTGTTGTGAGGAGCACAAGAAAAGGACCTTCCCAGTGAGGAGAGAGGGGTACAGCTTTCCACACTTTCACAAGCACTCTGTCATCCGGTTGAATTTTGTGGATAGCAAATCCCAGAGGAGCACTCTGAGATACTATCCCTTGTTTTCTTAGTTCCTGTAAGTTTCTGTGTATCACAACCAAATATGGTTGAATCTGGCTGTCCTCAAGTCTGGGGTGTCCCACTGGCATCCCATGCTTATATGGAATTTCATATAGCGTCTCGAAAGGTGAGAGCCCCGTCTCTGAATGAGGCATTTTCCTGATAATAAGCAAGGCTAAAGGTAGGCATTTCAGCCAGGACATCCGAGTTTCTAAAATTAATTTAGACAACTGCGCTTTCAAGATCTGATTCATCCTTTCCACCTATCCTGAGCTCTGGGGATGCCACGGAGTGTGGTATTCCCACCGAATGGCTAGCGCCTCTGCCATCTGCTTAATAATTTTTGATGTAAAATGAGTTCCTTGGTCCTAATCAATGTAATTCACCACCTCATATCAGGGCACAATTTCCTCCAGCAATTTCCTGGACACTGTCTGAGCCATTGCCCATGGACTGGGGAAAGCTTCCACCCAATGGGTCAATTTGTCCACAATCACAAGCACAAATTTGAACCTCCTCACTTTGGGCAATTCAGTGAAATCGACTTGAATCCTTTCAAATCATCGATACGTGATGGGGCGACTCCCCAGGATGGCCTTAGTCTTGTTAATTTCTGGTAAATCAGGCATCCTTGTACCTCTTGTTTGGCCAATTCGTAAATTTCCCTGCACCTGCCAGGGTCTCTGCCCCTCAGTGTGTTCGCTGGTGCAGTTTCCTCAAAATCCTTCTGGTAAAACCTTTAGAGACTAGTTCTCTCCCATCTCGTAAATTCCACTTTCCTTCCTCCAGTTTTCCCCCAGTCTTCTCATAGCTTTCAATCTCATTTTGGGAGGGTTGAGGAGGGTTGTCTGGGACCTTGATCCCTTCCATCTCCAGGGTACTTACCGTCATCAGTGCTGCAGTCTTGGCTTCCTGGTCTGCCAAATTGTTTCCCGTGTTCGGAACTGCATCCCTGCCTGGTGTCCCTTCACTTGGAAAACTGAAATTTCCTCTGGCCCTCTTATTGCTTCCAAAATTTGCTGGATCAGTTCTCCATGTATCAGTCCTTTGCCCTGTGTGTTGATCAACCCCCTTTCTTCCTAGATTTTCCCAAAGGTGTGAATCACCCCAGAGGCATACCTAGAGTCTGTAAAAACTGTTCCCTTCTTCCCCTTCAGTCCTTTCAAGGCTCTCAGAACTGCATACAGTTCGCAAGCCTGTGCTGACCAACCCGCACTCAGAGAACCTGCTTCAATCACTTTTCCCGTTTTTCCATCCACGACTGCGTATCCTGATCTCCTTTACCCATCAACCACCCTGCTTGATCCATCCACAAACCATTTTTCTCCTTCATCTAGCTCTTCTTCTTCTAAATCCTATCTGATCTTTGTTTGTAATTCAACCACCTCCACGCCACCATGAACAAGCTCCTCTGAAGCTTCCCCAAACAAAAACTGCTCAGGGTTCTGCACAGTCATTGTCCGCAATTCCAAATCTTGTGAGTGAATCAAAATGGCCTCATATTTCAACAACCTTGCATCAGTGAGCCATTTATCTGCCTTCTGCTATAGTATGACCTGCACATTATGTGGTACAAATACTACCAATGATGCGTCGAAGGTTACCTTCTTAGCTTCCTCTACCAGCAATGCTGCAGTGACTATCGCCTGCAAGCAGGTGGACCAGCCTCTGCTGACTGGGTCCAAAAGCCTCGACAAGTAACCTACTGGTTTCCTGACCCTTGCCCAGTCCTGTGTCAGCACCCCATGTGCTGTGTGACTGCTCACGTCCACAAACAACTGAAAGGGTCCTCTGGTCTCTCAATTTCAACGTGGATTGGCTCTATGTCCAACCTCCCAGTTTCCCCATGGACATACCAAAACTTTGGATCTATTTTCTCCTCATCCTGGACGGTGAGTTTATACATCCTCACCCTGAGCTGGGAATTCTCCACTGCGAAGCTGATTTCTAGGGCAACCATCATGTCTCGCCCCAGCAAATTAAAATCCGCATCCCAGATAAATAATATGTTTCCTGTATGTTTTTTGTTCTCTGTTTCTCTTTCTACATCTTTTAGGATCGGGACCTCAAAGAGTTCCCCTTTTGTCCCAATTACCATCATGGAATTGTCGCTCAGGGAGCACCCCTGCGGCAGCTGCTGCACTGCTGTCTGTTCCGTCCCTGAGTCTACCATAAACCACATCTCCTGCCTGTAGGGTCCTACTTTTAATTTTATCAAGGGCTCCCTTGGTGTTCTGAACCCCAAACTGAAAGGCCCCTGACACCCCTAATCTTCCTGAAACATTGCCTGGTCCTTGGCTTTGTTGGGACAATTCCTTCGGATGTGTCCCTTTTGCTGGCAGTAATAGCACTCGAAATCTCTCCTCTGATCATTCGATCCTTTCCCTTGGGAAGAGTTCTGCTTCTTTGCCTGCGCCTTCTTCGCCGTTTCTCTGTCCTGCTCCTGTTTTTGTGCTTCCTTTACCGCAGCTACCAATATCTTAGCTTGAATCTTCTGTTTCTCTTTGTCTCATCTCATGTAGACTTTTTGGGCTTCCCGAAGCAGTTCCTGCAACCCCTTGTCCTGCCAACAATCTATCTTTTCTAGCTTTTTCAGAATGCCTTCCCAGGATTTTGCCACAAACTGAGTTTTTAGCAAAACCTCCCCGATGGGAGAATCGGGATCCATCCCTGAATACATTCTCAAACACTTGCGGAGCCTCTCCAACCATTCCATGGGAGATTCATATTTCCCCTGGCACTCCCTGAGTACCTTGCTCATGTTCTGTCCCTTGAGTACCGCTTCCCTGATACCCTGAATTATCATATTTCTCAAATTTATCATTTTCTGCCTCCCCTCCTCCATCTGGGCATTCCAGGACGGTTTCTGGTTTGGCCATCTCTCATTCCCGCTTTCCCCAGTGGTGTTTCTCTTTTCCCAATCTATGATCGCGGCTTGTCTGATCATGTCCCTCTCCTAATTGTTGAACAGCGATCTCAGGATCAGTTGGAGATCCTCGTAGGTGTAGGTGCTGGTCCCTAGAAATTCATCTAGCCTTTCCACCACCCCCAAAGGATCATCCAATAATTTTCCCATCTCTTTCTTGAACACTCTCACATCTCTGGTATCAATTGGCGCGTGTACGAAGCCAATCACTCCAGGAACCGTCAGCACCTCCGTAAAGGGAAGAAGGCGGGCTTCTCTTCCTCATCCCCACTGTCTCCCATGGTTGCCCTCCTCGTTCGCTGCCTCGTTTGATGGGCCAGGGGAGAGCTGGTTTTGGAGATGGTTACCTGTTTTTCTCCAGTTTTGGGAAGGGTTGGCAGCAGCGGTTGCTCACATGGGAGCGGAGGTGCCGCCGCTTGTTCACAAGGAGGGGAGCCGCTGCAGCCGGCCCAGGTGGGAGCGGCGGTGCCGAGACCTGACCCAGCGAGATTGCTGCCTCTAGAGGCAATGCGGGCATGGGCGGCGCCTAAGCCAGTCTGGGCTGGGGCAGAGGAACAAGGTAGAGAGGTGGAAGATTGTCAAAGGGTTCCCATTCCTTTCCCATCTTTGCTGCATGTCGGAGGGTTCATACTGGGTATAAACTCATACAAGCGTACCTCCACATCTCGGCATACTCAATTTCCTCAAAATCCTGCGGGCGGCAATCAAATACGTGATCATAAAAGGACTCGCAAGTCCATGCCTCAAAAGTGCTGAACACCACCCAAACCATGTATTTTCCAATCTCCTTCCCTCCCCATTTTTCCATACAAAAATGTATCATTTTCTCCTTGTGTTAGTGTTCAAAAACACATAATCATGGAGGGATTATATGTGGTGCTTTTTATTAAAGAGCTCTGGGAATTGGGGTATTACCCAAATCTGATTCCGACCATACATCCAAAATGATAATGTTTTTATACTCTATCGTTACATAACTTTCATGTTAATTATTAAACCTATATTGTTCTATTGTATACACAAATTTAGCCCCTCTCTGAATTTCCAACATAGTTTCTCATTATTCTCCTTATGGTTATATAATAATTACACTTAATTACTAAACAATCATCACATCTAACAATTATATAATTTTTCATACTGCTTACGCAGGTGCAGTTGATCTGGGAAAGCAAAAAGCCTAACATTTTAGATTCTATCTTTAACTTTTTCCAGGGTTCCACTATCATTCTCCCCCCTTTGAAAGCATTTTCACTTCACTATAGGTGTAAATGTTTTCACTTGATGCTGTCCTTTATTCCTCAGTTCGTACTTGGTTCTTCAAATCCAGGGTTGATGTAAACGTTGTCGTGGATGCTGTTACGAACTGGAGAACCAGAAGATGGTGGGCGTGGATCTCGTGTTAGTGCCTTTATTATCCTCTGGTTCCAGGACGTTTTCTTCTGTATCTCTCCCTTTCAGATGCTGTAAACGAACCAAATTGCTAAGAATACAATTAGTAAGATTATCACACTCTCAATGATAGATTTAATCCATGAACTCACATTCCACCCTAATCCTTTAAAGATTTTTCCTAACCAGCTTGTAGCCAAATCCTTTTGCTCTTCTTGTGCTTCATGATCTATTTGTTTCAACTGATTGATGTCATATTCTACATCTGCAGTTACATTTGGGATATGAACGCAGCAATGATCAACTTGTCCCTTTAAAAATCCACATACTCCATGCTCTTTCAGGAGTAACATATCTAGGGCCAATCGATTTTGTAAAGTCATTTTTGTGGTGGCTTGTAATTGTATATTTAATTCTTTAAATCCTTCCCTGGTGACTTTTGCCAGTCTATCTACCTGACCTGTAAGTTTATACAGCATCTCTCTACTCTGATAGTTTGCTATAGGACCAAACAATGACTCTAGGGCCCATCCAAATTTCACTCCACTAGAGGGTTCTTGCCAAGTGTCATCTGGATTTTCATTGTCTAGAACTTGTCGTCTTGCTCTTATCTGCAGAAGTTCATGTTTTCCATTAAATGGGGACTTCTTGCAAATTGGACATAAGGTTGAGAGGCCTAAAGTAATCTCCTTTACTTTCCCGTCTACAGGCAGATGTGTTGTCCAGGTACCACCACTTGCTGCCCATACAAATTGTCCTGGACCTTGGATTGTAACCCTGGTACACCCTATAATTACTCTATAATTCACTCTGCCTTGTTTATGTTTGATCCCTCTGCAAGCACAACCAATTTGTAGGGCTATTGCCAAGGGTGGTATCTGTTTTATCTCTTCATCATCCAAAGTGCAGTCGTAAGTTTTATTACATGCCCACCAACTTACTTTGTCTGCCCTCGTTCTGCTACTAGTGTCAGTGTTCGTTATTGCTGGATCTGTTTCATTCTCAGGGCCTTCCCACTTAATACACCAAGGGGTGTTTGCCATATATTGGAATCTTTGAATAATACTCACAGACCACGCACTGTCCCAAGGTTCTATCTGATCTTTCTTATCCTTGGCCTCACATTCCCATACCAGAGTGGTTTCTGTAACTTGCCTCGATTTGGGTACCAGTTTACATGTAATTGTTTTGTTCTTTTGTATTTCAGGTAGTTTTGATGTTATGATTCCCCAATTTACTGGGTCTCCTGCTGCCTTTGGTATTGGCAGACAGGCAGTTATTCAGCTGGTGTTTTGCATTTTGGCAAAATCTTTGACTGATCCAATCATTACATTCTCAGCCCGAACTGCATTAGAAACCTTTATCACCTGTGTTTCCGTTTGTACCTCTCTCTTCATTCTAGAATGAAGAGTGGTTAGTTGATCATTTTGCATTCCACATCCCAAAGATATTAATAACCATAACTTTAGCACAATTACTGATAGCATTCTGAAAGCAATTAAACACGTCTTATCTGCAGCCTTTGTTCATTCCAGAGTTTATATAGTCTGTGATCCAGGATGGACTTTGTTCACTTGGGTGTAGTGGATCCAGGGTTCCACGCCGGCTACTTTGACTGCTGTAAAGGTGGTCAGTAGTACCTGATGGGGTCCACTCCACTTTTCTTTCAGCGGTTCCTCATTCCAGTTCTTGATGTACACCTCGTCTCCTGGATGTATGTTATGAACTGGGTTCTCGAGAGTCAGTGGTCTACGCCACACGAGGATACTCCGGAGCCGAGCTAAAGTTTTCCCAAGAGTCAGAACATAATTATACACTTCCTGCTTTCCTGTGACATGTACATTAGGGTTAGGCTCAGGAGATTCATATGGTTTCCCATACAATATCTCATAAGGACTGACTGACATCCCACTCCTAGGCTTTATCCGAATCCTCAACAGTGCTATTGGCAAAGCCTGGGGCCACTGCAATTTGGCTTCTTGGCATATTTTACTGATTTGTCTTTTTAGTGTCTGATTCATCCTCTCTACCTGTCCACTTGATTGGGGTCTCCACGGTGTGTGGAGGTCTCAATTTATCCCCAGCAATCTACTTACCTCTCTTACTACTGTAGCTATGAAATGGGGTCCCCTATCTGATGATACCCCTAGGGGTACCCCAAACCTGGGAAAAATCTCCTGTAGTAACCACTTAACTGTTTCCTTTGCTTGGTTTGTGCGACAGAGAAGGGCTTCTAGCCACCCAGAGAATGTGTCAACCCCCACTAACAGGTATTTGTATCCTCGAGTTGTTGGTAGCTCTACAAAATCTACCTGCCAATAGTCTCCTGGCTCTATTCCTATGTGAATTCTTCCTAACTGTGCCTGTCGCCTGGCCACTGGGTTGTTTTTCAGGCAGATGTTACATTTTGGCATCACTGATTTTGCCATTGTTAACATCCGTACTGAAATTAAACTCTGCTTTAGCAATTTTACCAATGCCTCTGCTCCCCAGTGACATTTGTTATGTTTAATTTGTAGAACTTCTCTCATTATCAAGGGGGGTACCACTATTTGTCCTTGTGCAGTTACATACCATCCCTCTGAATTCCTTTGTGCATTTAGCAAACGTGTCAGTCTCTCATCTTCTACTGAATATTTTGGTTTTGGAGGCAATTTGAATTGGGATACATTAAGCTTCAAAGGTATCAATGCCATTGTAGTTGGTGCCTCTCGAGCAACCTGTCGGGCTGCCCAATCTGCCTTTCGATTTCCCTCACAGATTTTGGAGTTTCCTGATTGGTGTGCTTTGCAGTGTATGATTGCCACTTGTTCAGGTTTTTTTGCTGCCTTGTTCAATTGCAGGACTGCATCCTGATGTTTAATGTGCGTACCCTGAGAAGATAACAGTCCTCTTTCTTTCCACAGTGCTCCGTGTACATGCACCACTCCAAAACCATATTTTGCGTCAGTCCAGATATTTACCTTTTTCCCTTCACTTAATTCTAGTGCCTTGGTTAAAGCAACCAGTTCTGCCTTCTGGGCAGATGTATTTGGTGGTAATGCCTTTGCCTCCACTACAATACTCCACTGTATTGACTGTTGTTACCGCATATCCAGCATATCTGGTTCCGTTTTCCACGAAGCTGCTCCCATCTGTAAACAGCTCCCACTCCGGCTGCTCTAGTGGGACGTCTTTCAGGTCTTCTCTTGCTGAATAGGTGTACTCTATTACTTCTACACAGTCGTGTTCTAATGGGCCTTGTTCAGTTGTGGTACCTAGGAAGAAAGCTGGATTCAAAAGGTTAGTTGTTTTTAATGTGACATCATCCTGCTCAGTCAGGACTACCTGGAATTTCATCATCCTGCTGGGAGATAGCCAATGGCCCCCCTTTTGTTCTAACAGTGGTTACCATGTGTGGTACATAGACATCTATGTGCCTTCCCATAGTAAGTTTCCTGCCTTCTTGTATGAGGATCACAGTAGCTGCAACTGCCCGCAGACATGGGGGCCACCCGGCACTTATGTTGTCGAGTTGTTTGGAAAAGTAGCCCACCGGCCTTTTCCAGCTTCCCAGACGTTGGGTCAGGACTCCTAGTGCTAGGCGCAGCCTTTCATGTACAAACAGCTGAAAATCTTTAGACAAATCAGGTAACCCTAATGCTGGAGCAGTTGTCAGTGCTTCCTTTAATTTTAGGAAGGCTTCTTTCTGTGGTTTGCCCCAGGTGAATGGCTGTGTCTTCTGAGCTTCATACAGGGGTTTTGCAATCAGTCCATAGTCCATGATCCACAAGCGACACCATCCTGCCATCCCAAGGAAGACTCGCAGCTCGTGTAAATTCTGGGGCTCTGGAATAGCACAAATAGCTTGGATATGATTAGTACCTAGTTTTCGTCGCCCTTGTGAAATTTCACATCCCAGGTAAATCACAGTTGGTTGTGCGATTTGTGCCTTTCCTCTGGATACTTTATAGCCTCCCATTCCCAGTGAATTTAAAATCTCAATGGTTACCTTTATACAGGTTGCTCTTTCTTCTGTAACTATTAGTATATCATCAACATACTGCAACAAAAAGTATTGGTCTCTTGGTACTTGCCCATTTTCCGTCCAAATCTCCAGTTCCTTTGCCTGTTGGTTTCCGAATAGGGTCGGTGAGTGCTTGTAGCCTTGTGGGAGTCATGTCCAGGTGAGCTGGGTCTTTGTTTCGTTCCCTGGGTTTTCCCAATCAAAGGCAAACAGTTTCCTACTTTCTTTGTCAAGGGTGATGCAGAAAAAAGGCATCTTTTAAATCAATCATGGTAAACCATTTATATATCTCCTTTACGGATGTTAGCAATGTATAAGGATTTGTTACCACTGGATAAATGTCCTTTGTTCTTTTATTTATTGCTCTCAAATCCTGCACTAATCTATATTCATAATTTGGCTTCTTTACTGGAAATATTGGTGTATTAAATTCTGATTCACATTCTTCTAAAATTCGGTACTTCAAGAATTTCTCAATAATGTTTACTATTCCTTGCCGTGCTTCTGGTTTTATGGGATATTGTTTGACTTGTACAGACCTTGCCCCTTCTTTTAACTCTACATGCACTGGCTGTGCAAATTTAGATTTCCCTGGTATATCTGTCTCCCATACAGAGGGAATCACTGCATCTTCTACCTCCCTAGGGATAGAGGGGACAGGTTTTTCTTTGATCATTAATATCTGTCCCGTCTTTGATTCAGGTATTTTCATTATAAGCTCTCCATTTTCAAAGGTTATTACAGCATCAATTTTTTCTAGCAAATCTCTCCCTAAAAGCGGAATTGGACACTCAGGTAGATATAAAAATTCATGTGTTATAACCTTGTTTCCAAAACACAAATCTAGGGGTTGCAGGAAAGGCCGTTTTTCCTCTTTCCCTGTAGCGTCGACTATTGTTGTTTCCTTGTCCCCAATTTGTCCTTGCAAATCCTTCAATACAGAAATGTAGCTCCCGTATCTATTAGAAATCTGACCTCTTTATGCCCTAACTGTATATTTACAACAGGTTCCTTAACCGCTTCTACCAGTTCTACGTCTAATCAGCTGGTATACTCCCCCAGGACCATCTCCTTGGTAGCCTGCTGGAACTGATTGCCCTGGTCAAACTGGTTATTCAAACTCGGCAATTTCGCTTCCAATGCCCCTCCTGCTTACAATATGCACATTGATTCAGGCTTAACCCTTGGGTAACTGGTCTCCTACCCCGACCATTCCTGTTACGCCCCCTGAAATTTGGGTTCCCTCTCCCCTGTATTACTGCCAAAAGATTCTGCTGCTGCCTTATACTAGCTTCTTTTTCCCGATTTTTATATACCTTCCAGACGACCTTGAGTAACTTATCCAAATTCCTTAATTCTTCCCTTTCTAATTTTTGCAATTTTCTATGAATGTCATCCTGTGATTGACCCAAGAATATGAGAGCGAGCTGAACCTTTGCTTGCTCTGTATCCATTTGGAGGTCTGTATATTTCCTTGCTACCTCCTTAAGCCTCTCCAAAAACGCAGTGGGAGATTCCTTCTTTTCCTGTCGAACCTCATATAGTTTGGACCAATTTATAGTTTTGGGCACAGCATTCTGAACTCCTATTTGGATCCACTCTTGATATTTCCGTAAACTCCTCATATCGCACAATAAATTAGGGTCCCAATTTGGATCCTCAATTGGGAAATTCACATCTAAATTCCCTGTTACCAGCCCATTTCTAATATCTTCTCTTGCCCTCTCTTTGGCTGCCATAAGTACCATTTCTTTTTCAGTAGAATCCATCAGAGTATCTAATATTACTTATATGTCATCCCAGTGAGGATTTTGAGTTTTCATACCCATTTTTACTACGCGTGCCACTTTATCAGGATTTTCTCTATAAGTTCCGGCTGACTGTTTCCAAATGACTAAGTCTGCCGGGGAAAAAGGCACTTTTACAAATACTGGCCCTTCCACTCCGACACCTTGTCGCAAGGGGGCAATCACAGTCCGTTTTTGTTTCCTTATGCCATCTCTATGCACAACTGGAGCAAGCTTTGCCCGACCCGGGGTTCTATGGGCTATTGGGGTCACTGATTCATTACCATTGCTATCTTTTTCACTCGCATGCCTCTTTCTCCTTTCTATCACAGTTAGGTTTTGTTCATCTTCCGAGGAAGAGGGATCGGGTGATGATGGGAGAGGAGGATAAAGAGGGAAAGGTGTACTAGATGAGACGGGTTTAGGGGTAGATGGGTGAGGAACAGGTAGTGGGATAGGGACAGATGAAACAGGTGGGATAGGGTTAGGTTCTCTTGTTCCTATTGGAGCTACTTGTAAATCAATATCTGTATAATTTTCCCTACTCAAGCTTTCTCTTAATGCCTAGTGTTCTAAACAACGTTCCTCAAAACCCCACACTTTGCAGATGTTTTAACCATTAATAATCCACATTCATCCTGCCATTCTGGCTTTCCTCGTAAATAGAAAAACAGATCAACATATGGGACTTCATCTCATTTTCCTTCTTGTTTCCAAAACTACATTAACCGCGAAATAGTGTTATATTGCAGAGTACCATATTTTGGCCATTTTTCACTCTTCTGCAAGGCATATCCTGGCCACCATGAATTACAATAATCAATCAACTTATTTTACGTAATCCTTCCCCAAAGTTACCTTGTTTCCAATGTGCTAATAAGCACCCCAAAGGAGAAGTTTGCGGGATAGGGGTGTTACTGCCCAAAATCCCTTTAAGTTTCTCCATTTCAAAAATACCACAAATGCTGAACCCGCAACGCTTTTGCAATTGTCTTACGGAATGGCGCCTAGGCTTACACCAACAGGAATTCCTTTAGCCCAACCAAGCGTAGCTTTCGCTGCGTCTTATTGGCAGGCATCCAAACCAAAGTAAAAAGCACCTTATCTTTCTCCCGGGGATGTTTGTGAGCAGCGGAAGTGGTTGCGGCCAATAGGCTCCCCGAGAATCCCTCAGTGCCGGCTGGAGCGTGATCGAGTTGCGAACTCGCTCAGCAGCACTCAAAAGGGTCCCATCTGGGTTCCCCAAAATGTTAGCGTTCAAAAACACATAATCATGGGGGATTATAAGCGGTGCTTTTATTAAGAGCTCTGGGAATCGGGGTCTATTCAATCGAAATCTGACTCCGACCATACATCTGAAATGATCATGTTTTATACTCTATCGTTACATAACTTTCATGTTAATTATTAAACTTATATTGTTCTATTGTATACATAAATTTAGCCCCTCTCTGAATTTCCAACATAGTTTCTCACTATTCTTCTTATGGTTATATAATAATTACATTTACTTACTAAACAATCATCATATCTAACAATTATATAATTTATCATACTGCTTATGCAGGTGCAGTTGATCTGGGAAAGCACAAAGCCTAACATTTTAGATTCTATCTTTAACTTTTTCCAGGGTTCCACTATCACCTCAACACTTTCACTTTCCTTTTCCTGGACAAGCAGGAAGAGGCCATTTGTGCTGAGAGTCAGATGGGAAAGGAGGGGGTTCTGTCCTGGGGGGGCCCATCCAGGGGGATCTTGTCCAGGGAGGATCTTGTTCTGGGGGTGACCTGGAGGAAACCAGTCCAGGGGTGGCACATCCTGGGGACCCCTGTCAACGCAAGTGTGGGACCCAGCCATGGGCCAGCCCCACTGCACAGGGATGGCCATTGCCCAGCCCTGCTCTTACCAGCCCCAGGGGGCAGCCAGCACCTGAGGGTCCCCCCTGCCCCCTTGGCTTTGATTCTGGCAGCTTTAGAGCTGCTGCAGGAGTGAGAATGCTGTGGGTGGAAAAAGTTCTTGGGTTTTGTTCTTCTTGTGGTTTTCTCAGCCCTGCAAGAAGCACAAAAGCCAGAGTGACCCAAGCAATGAGTCTGTGAAGGCCTTTGATGGTTTTCAAAGCTAGGCTGGCTAGAAATCCTCCCTGCAGGGCAGCTGGGAGGGGACCAGACAGGAAATGCAGCAATTTATCAATTTGTCCCTCTCCCCAGGGTACTGAGAGAGCCCCAGGTCTACTGGAAAGAAAACAACAACAATCTGCTCCTTAACCTGACAGGGACCTGGCTCCTTCCCAAGCTGAATTGACAGAGCTGGACAAACAAAAAACATTTCTCCCAGTTTAATCAAAGAGCTGTATTTTGGGTCCAATAAGAAGGACAAGGGTCCTGTGCCCCCTGGCTCTGTGGAAGGAAATGGGGAGCCATTGTGGGTACTGGGAGCACTGGGAGCACTGGAACAGGGAGCTCTGGGCAGCCCCACATGGGACCCCCCACTCGTGGCCGCCCCACAGACACAGTGAGCACCCATGGGAGCTTGGGGGGACAGATGGTGGGTGCCCTGAGGTAGGGACCCCCAGTGCCCCCAGTGTCACAGTACGTCATCGTAGTCACAGGGGTCCCGCTGTCCCTCGTGGGGCCCGGACAGCTCTGCGTTGGTCACTTGTGGATCCCGAGGTGGGGCAGGGCTGGAGGAGACCCATGGGGCCCCTGAGAGTGACACTGCTTGTGGGACCTGGGTGGGGGTGACACCCGCGGGTGATGTGTCACTGTCACCCTCTTTACTCACCATCTGCCAATTCGGTGCCCACGATGTGGGGGGTTCAGCACTGCCCCTTCCTCCCAGGGGATCCTGTGGGGATGGGGGGGAGCTCTGCGTCATGTCTGGGGAGGGGCAAAGGGAGTCCCAGCCAGAGCCCCCCAGTCACTTGTCCTGGAGCTTCTTGGCAGCTGCAAGGAAAAAGGGAGGGGTGACCGTGGGGACACCGGGACCCCTGATCCTTCCTGGGACCTTGGCAGCTCCAACCACACACGGGATCCCCATATCCCCACTGCAGCCCCGAATTCCAATGGATCCCTGATTCCCCCAGGACACTCTGATCACCCTTGAACCTTCCAGAACTTCTGCACCACCACAGTGCCTCCAGTCCCCCTGGTGCACCCAACCCTCTGTGCCCCCAGAACTCCAAGCATGGCAGAGAGGGGGACCCCCAAATGCCCACAGGACCCACAAAGATCCTCCAACATCCCAGCACAGCCCTCTAGGAGCTCTCCAAACCCTCCAGGAACTTCCAATGTACCACAATGTTCCTCAAAGCCCATTTGGGAATGGCCCTAGAGCACAACTAAGACTCTCCAAATATCCCCCAAATCCCCCAGGAACCGCAGCTGAGGTCACTGCAGGCTCAATGTCCCCCAGCTCAGGTGCCCTTGGTGCTGTTGATATCTGCCTCCACTCTTGGGGGCTCCTCCTCACTCCAGGACCCCAATCCCCCCCTCCATTGTCACGCACCCCGGTGGTGCCACCAGTGACAGCCTCTGATGACAGCCAGGAGCAGGAGCAGGAACAGGAGGGTCCTGCTGACATTCACAGCCACTGCTGGGGACAGAGGGCACACACCAGGGTCACCCTGAACCCTGGTGTTCCTGAACACCCTGGTGACCCCATGTGACTCCCCCTGTGACCCAGGGTGAGCCAGGTGTCACCTCTAGTGCCAGCTCTTGGCTGAGAGCCTGGTGTCCTCCTGTCCCAGCTGGTTGGTGGCCGTGCACTGGCAGGTGCCCGAACTCCAGGAGGGGACCCTGGGCCACCTCCTGGCCATTGTGCAGCCAGGTGAAGGTGACAGGGGCTGAGCCCACCTGCAGTGTAGGGTCACAGGGTCACCTGCGTGCACTTGATGTGACAGGGGACTTAAAGTGATGGTGGCATTGGCCACAGGCACTGAGGGAACAGAGACAAGGCTGAGGGCACAGGGAGGGGCTGGCAGCCAGTTTGAGGGGATAGGGATGAGGGGGATGGGTGTGATGGGGGACTTTGGGTATTGCAGTCACACCACAGAGGAGTGAAGGGACTGAGGGCGGAGGCAAAGGGACACAATAAAGGTTTCAGGGGAACATGGAGGTACCAAGGAAGGGGACCTGGGGGGTCTCTGGGGACTCCCTGTGCCCATCCCCACACTCACTGTGCACCGTGATGCGGAGCTGGGTGCTGCTCTTCCGCACGGATCCCTCCCCTTGGAGTGCACCTGGCAGCTGTAATTCCCTGAGTGGGAGACCCCCACAGTGGGCACCAGCAGCTGCAGGGACGCCTGCGGGCCCCCCACCACCTGCCCATCCTGGTAGAATGCGTGCAGGAGGGGTGCTCAGTGCCGCAGGGGGCTGGGGGTGCTGAGGCAGCTGAGAGTCAGGAGGGACCCCACAGTGGGCTTGGGGGACCCTCCAGCACCGGTACCAAGGAGAGCTCAGGGCAGGAGAGGGGAGCTAAGGACTGTGACTCTGAGTCTGCTGGGAGGTGGTGTTGGGGGTGTCAGGAGATTGGAGTTCCAGCCATGGGGTGCTCACTGTGCACTGTCACTGTCACCGGCGCTGAGAGCACCCACGAGGACATGTTGGAGGTCACCCTGCCCCCACAGCGGTAGCGGCCACTGTGGTTCAGCTGCAGAGGGGAAAGGGACAGCACAGCCCCATTGAGGGACCCCTACACTTCCTTGTCCTCATAGCAGAATCGCACCTCAGTGACCGACATGTTCTCCCACTCCCTGTGCCCCCTCCCCACTGGTCTCTTTCTCACTGGGGTCAATCCCCACGGTGTCAGGTCCATGCCTGGGGCACTCACCCCACAGAAGCAGCGCCACCTTCCCAGCAATCCTGGTGTCCCCAGCCATGTGCACTGGCTGTCACTCGCTGCCAGGGTGGCTGTTGCCTGGGTGGTGGCTCTATGGCCAAAGGGGAAGGAAGCGAGGTCAGGTCTCTTCCTCATGTGTAGGTGGCAACTGGTGGTGGCAGGGTGACCACAAGCTGGGGACAGGCTGTGGGCGGGGAGGGGACAGGATAGGGACAAGACAGAGTGGCAGAAGGTGGGACACGGGCTTAGCAGGAGTGAGGGGCACAGGGTGTTTGGAGAGCCAGGGACGAGTTCCAGGGGAATGGGGAGCCCAAGGGATTGGGTCCCTGGGAATGGGGGCTCTGAGGAGGGGGTGTCACCAGGGATGGAGGTGCTGTGGGAATGGGGCTGCCCAGGGCTGGAGGAACTAAGGGATGGAAGTCCCAGAACAATGAGGGCTCCAGGGATTTGGGGTCAGGGGATGGTTGTCCTAGGGATGAGGGTACCAGGGGAATGGAGCATCCTGTGGGCATGAGGGGTCCTGGGACAATCAAGGTTCTGGGGGAAGAGGAATTTCTGGGGATGAAATGAATGGGAGAGGGTTCCTTGGGAATGAGGTCCTGGGCCATGGAGATCCTGGGGAATATGAGTACTGGGATGGGGTCCCCGGGACAAGGGGACTGAAAGAATGGGGGTCTCACGGTTGGGTTCCCAGGGGAATGAGGGTGCCAGAGATGGGCAGTGGCTTGGTGGGTTCATGGGTTGGAGCCCCTTCCCTGAGTGCCTCAGATTTTGGGGTGACCCACAGCCCAGCACAGCCCCTGAAGTGTGCCGACGGCCTGGGGGTGATGCCAGGGAGATTCTGAAGGGCTCTGAGTTTGTGTGCCCCCAGATCCCAGGGGCTTTTTCCACTCTTCATTTCCATCTCCTCCCTTTGATCCCTCAATTTCACAATGCCCCAGTTTGTTCCTTGATTATTCTGGGAAACAACTGAGTAGGGAATGGGTTGGGGGAACCCGAGAGTGGGGCAAGTAACAGTGAGGGGTCTGCAGGGAGGGCTGGGGAGGCTGTGGGGGATGGGGGTATCTGGCTGTGTGCCCCAACACTTTCACTTTTTCTGTCCTGCAGGAGAAGGAGGAGTGTCGGAGGAAGGAGACCCAGACACCAATTGGTTCATCCAAGTCCAATTTATTGATCAAATACGGCGGGTTAAATACAGTTCTTAATAAGCTTCATACATATTGCAAAAGTTGAGCTCAGGATTAGTTAGTTACATATCAGCAACTACACCTACTTCTACATTCTTGTGCTTATTCTTTTGTTACATTCTGCAGATATTCAGGACTAATCTCACCTCCCTTTCCTCATGTTGCAGCAAGGTCATACGGCATTCTTGCCTGTCAGCAGTCACTGAATCAGAGACTGCTGACCTCCCTTTCAAGCTTAACCAGCGGCATTATGTCAGGATGGCCTTTCTCACTTAACCAGTTATTAACCAACCTCTCCACAGAGGAGGCTGTTTGTGCTAAGTGTCAGACAGGGTGGGGGAGGGAGGGGAGTTTTCTGCGATGGGGGGCTCCTGTCCCAGGGGGGACACATGGTGGACAAGGGGCTCCTGTCCTGGGGGATGGCAGCTTCTGGGGCTCCAGACTTCTCCATTCTTGCTCATCCCCTGCAGGATCTGAGCCTGCAAGAACAGCTAGGGAATGGAGCGCCAGCCAGGAAGGGGCTCCCAAATTCCTGCTCCTTGAAGCCAGTGGCCATCCAAGGGTGGGGCCCAGCCATGGCCCAGCCCCACTGCACAGGAATGACCATGGCCCAACCCTGCTCTGGCCAGCCCCAGGGGGCAGCCAGCACCTGAGGATCTCTCCCACCCCCTTGGCTTTGATTCTGGCAGCTTTAGAGCTGCTGCAGAGGTGAGAATTCTGTGGGTGGAAAAAGGCCTGGCTGTGGTTTGCTCAGCCCTGCAAGAAGCACAAAACCGAAACAGGGCTCAAGCAGTGGCTCTGTGAGGGCCTTTGATGGCTTTCAGAGCAGGCGTGGCTGGAAACCACCCCTGCAAGGGCCAGCTGTGAGGGAACCAGTCTGGAAATGCAGCAATTGATCATTTAATCCCTGTCTCCAAGGGGCTAAGAGAGCCCCATAACTACTGCAAATGCCACAACAATCTGCTCAACAACCTGACTGGGTCCTCCTTCTTGAACAAAAGGAGCAGCCCTTTGGAAAGTCATAGAAAGAAAGTTCGGGTTCTGGCTCGGCTGCCAAACAAGAGGGAAATGTTGGAAATATTGAGCAGTGGCTCTGGCCTATGGCCATGATGGGGCTGTGGGGAGCGATCCTGTTTGGATTCCAGGTGTTCCCAAAGCTGCTCCTTCCCTGCCCTCCTCACCTGCACAAGGTATAGGGAATAGACAGGGCTCTGCCCCACACCAGCTGCACACCTTCCAGGGTACCCCTCTGTTATGGTTTGACACTGGCACAATGCCAGTGCCCCCATGAAAATACACCTCCCTCCCTGGCATCTGCTGTGAGGTGATACCCAGGAATAAGCAAAGCAGGCTCCTGCTTAAGGAAAAGAGAGAAAAAAACTCTATTAACTAAACTACAAAAACTAAACTACAAAAGAAAAAGGGAAAAAACACAAGGAAAATGAAAACTACACAGAAACACTTCCTTATCCTCCTCCCACCAAATTCCCAAGTATATTTACATTTCCCAAAATTATCCACATTCGATCTGGCACCACCCTTTAGAAAAAAATCAAATCTTCAGCTCATAAGGGATAGACGGAGTCCTTCCTTGTGCCACAGACTTCTTGTCACAATCAGCACCGCCCGGAGTCTTGCTATCTCGTGACATCTCCTTTCCATGCCAAGGTGGTCTCACCACCAGGCATGGGATGGAGCAGGGGCCTGCCTTCAGGGCCTTTTAAGGATGCCTCGTCTCGTTCCAAGCAGAGCACAGTCTCATCTCTGGGACCTTTGTCCCCCCCATTTCTTCTATACCCCCTGGGGCCGAGGGGTCTCAAAACCAAACTCTCTTGACTCCGAGCCTCCGCTTCCCCCTGCAATGCAGCCTCTGCATCACCAGGAAACAGTCCATGGATATACAACAAAAAAGAGTCCAGCAAAAATTGCCACTCCATCTTCCTCCATTCCTACAACATCTCTCTTTCTCTTTGCCAGACCCCCTTACTAGCCAGTTTCTTCCTTCATCTTCCACTCTTATCCCTTTTCTAGGAAAGGTAATGTTCTATGAGGCTTTCACTATCCACAAGAGTTAAAAGTTCTCTCAGGCGGCCGGACTGCCCGCTGCCCCCTCCCCTTCTCCTCCAACCGTGCTGCCGGCACATGATATCAAGTTTCAAGGTATACAGTTCTAGCACGGGCTGCATTCTCTCCATCTCCAAAAGGGGGGAGGGGAGGGATAAACAGGTCGCTCAATGGTCCACCACCCTTCCTCCGAATCCGGCCTACTGTAGATGGGCCACGTGGCTTTCCCCTCCCCCAGCCCAGCCAGCAACTGGGCCAGGGGAGGGAGACGCAGCACCTTCACGCCGGAAATCCCAAGAGGGCTCTGAAGGACAAGATCCCTGCTTTAACTCCTTGGGTTTGTAGTCTCAAGAGGCGGATCCAAATGCCCCACTGGTCAAATCAGGTGCTCATCTTAAAATCCGACCACCCATTGGTAGCCACAGCAAAACAACATATCCCAGATGTCCCATTTCTGGTCAAACCACGACACCCTCCACTTCCCAGACCTGTGGGGGACTTACCCTGGCAACGCTCGGTCCTGACACATCGCGACAGTGGCTTCGGACACGCTGCCACAGTTGGTTCGGACACCCCGTGACCGTCCCGGCACTCGCAGCGCGATGTCAGCTGGGCCCCTTCCCGGTGCTCCGGAACCACCATTGCGGTCCCTCCTTTCCGCAAACCCCACCGCAGGGTCTCTGCTCCCCCCTGTCCCAGGGTCTCCCCTCTGCTGTTTCACTCCCTCCACACTCGGGGCTCCCCAGCAGGGTCCCGGTCCCTCCATCCCGGCCCCTCCCACCCGCTGCTCCCCGGCCCCTCTGGCCTCGCCCCACGACAGCCCTGGGGCCGGCACCGGCAGAGGCTGTCGAGCCCCTGCAGGATGAGATGTTCCTGGGGCAGCGCCGGCTGAGCGGGGCCAGGCTCCCTCACACCGTCCTTGCCCACAGCACTCGGGCTCCAGCAGCCCCGGGCTACTCCTTCAGGATGTGCCGACCACTCCCGGAGCGCTGCTCCTTGTTGGGATCGAGCCAGAGAGCACCCGAATCATCCCCAAGGCCTGGGCCGGGACCTCCTGTGAGGCTGTGCCCGAGGCCTGAGAGGTTTGGGAGCCCGATGGGTGTCACTGCTCTGTCCCAAAATCTGGGTGGAGCAGGAATGGCAAGTGGTGCCCCACCATGGCCCAGCCCCATGGGCCTCCCCTGAGCACCCTGTGGAGTTCCCGGCGCTCCTGCTCCACCTGCATGGCCAGGTGCTGTTCCTGTGGGCCCCATGCTCCAGCCGCTCCTGCCTCAACACCAGGATCCCAAAATCCCCAGGAGAGGCAGCAGTGCTCTGTGTTTTGCACGGGGCTGCTTTAGGAATGCAGCGGAACTTCAGGAACTCCAGCACTAATTACAACACCTCCTTAAGGGTCTGCAGCTCCCAGAGCAGCACAGGGACATTGGCCCAAACAGCTCCAATTTAGCCCCATCTTGCCCTCCCAAGACACTGCTCTCAGCCCTGGCTGTACCTGTAGTCCAGTTGCAGGTGCAGAGCCCTCAGGGCTGTGCCTCTGCTCTCTTCTTCCTCCTCCCCTGGGGCTGCTATGTCAGAACCAGCAGTGGCCCAGGAACAGCAGGAACTCCAAATGTGCTCTGCAGCCACCTGAGGAGCCCTGGCAGAGTCAGCACCAAGCACCAGCTTTCCTCAGCATACCAGGGAACTTCAACATTCCCAGAGCTGCTGTGCCGAGGCTGAAGGAGGAAAAGGGAATAAAAGGCTGTAAAGCAACCAGAAGTGATGTTGTGGACCTGAGACCTGCCTGGGCACTGCCTTCCTTCCATCCGGGATCATAGAGAGCTGTTGCGGGTATTGTCAGGGCATTTGCCTGGCTGCGGTTATAACTGCCACAAAAACCAACAGCGCTGAGGAGAAGGGAAAGTTCTGGATTTGTCTTGTTTGTTCTATTCTGGTTTATAAATTTCCTAGTCAAGAGCTGCTATTCCTTTTCTTACAGTTCTGCCTGGAAGCCCCATCATCTTTGAAATCAAAAAATGGTTTTTGACCTTGGGCCAACTTTCCATTCCAGGAATGTTCCCACTTTCCTTGGCAGATATTTCTCATTTAAATGAGTGGCACACTCCTGGGTTCCAGCGTGGATGGGACAGACATGCCAAGAAGAGTCAGTGTCACAGACTTGGCGACCTCATGCTCTGCCTTTTAAGCCAGTTGGGCCACCAAGGGCCGTCTCCCCAGGTAGCACTTCTGGTCACCCAGCCACTCAGGACCTGGTGCGTCACACTGTCCCTGTGTGCAATGGCTGAAAGACTGATGGACAGACGGGGCCATGTCTCTCCAAAACCAAGGCCTGACCTACTCCTGCCACACACAGCTGTTACAAAATATCTCCAGACATCAGACTTCTCCTGTCTCTGACACCCCACACTGTGCCATGGCCTTACCCCGACTGCCCTGTGATAGGGGAAGGCTCTGGAATCCCCACAGGGACTTTGTGAGATCCTGGTGTGGGGAACACGGCAGAGGAGGGGTTTGGTACAGGGGACAAGAGAATCCAGAGCCTCCTGAAGGCTGCTTTGGCCATTAGAGCAAGGAAGGTCCAGCGTCCTGCCAGGTTCCTCTGGTGGAGGAAACGTGCAGGGGGAAAAATCGGGTTTGTTCCTTGTTATGTCTTTCCCAGGAAATTTGCCCGTGTGTAACGATTTGGACTCAGAACCTTGTTGCTGTTGCTGTTGGTTTTATTCTTTCTGGTTGCTCTTTCAGGAAATTGTTCTTCTCTCAGCCCTTTGGGATCTTTGTCCCTCCACGGGGAGGGAGAGGGGCAGTTTTTAGTGGCAGTACACACACTAGTGGGTGCCCATGGGTGGGGACCCCCAGTGCCCCCCAGTTTCCCCCAGTGTCACAGCACATTCCCGTAGATGTCACCAGGTTCCCGCAGTCGCCCCTGGGGTCCTCGCAGTTCCGTGTAGGTCACCTGGGGATCCTGGACGGTGGTGGCACGGGGGGACACTGCGAGAGACACAGGCTGTGGGATCTGGGTGGGGTGACACTTGTGGGTGACGGGTCCCTCTGTGTGTGTCCCCCCCATACTCACCCCCTGCCCTCTTGGTGACCACGACGTGGGCATACAGCACCTCCCCCTCCTCTGGGGGCGCCGGGGGATCCAGGGGAGCTCTGAGGGAATAAAGGGAATGTGGGGGAGGGAATGGGAGATCTTGGGGGTTGGGGTAAAAGGGAAGACTGTGGTTTGAGCCCCCCACTCACCTTTCCTGGTTCTTCCTGGCAGCTGCAATGGAAGCAGGGGAAGGGTGACTGTGAGGTCCCAGGGCCCTGACCACTCTCAGGATTCCTGAACTCCCATGGGGCCTCGTAGCATCCCTGAAGTCCCCAAGAAGCCATGAACCTCCCCAGTGCCCCCAACCAACTCAGCCTCAAAAACCCAAAGCCTGCCAAGGACAGAGACTCCCCAAACGCCCCCAGGGCCCCTGAAAGAACCACTAAAATCCCTGCAGGACCCTCCAGCACCTCCCCAAACTCTATAGGACTCCCAGAAAAGGTCACAATTCTAGGGCTGTGAGTGCTTCCTTTTCGCTCCCCAACTCTGGAGGCCTCTACATCTCCCTGGGCCTCCCATCCCCCCATTGTCACGCACCCACATGGTGCCACCAGTGCCAGGCCACAATGACACCCACGAGCAGAAGCAGGAACAAAAGGGCCCCTCCAACCCCTGCGGCCACTGCAAGAAATGGAGGGGGACACATCAGAGTCAGCCATCACTCCAGGGGTCCTGCACCCCACAGTGACCCTGTGTGATCCCCACCTGTGTCCTTCTGTGTCCCTTTATTTTGCCGTTTCAGCTCCAGGGCCAACTCTGGGCTGAATGCTTGAAACACGCGGTACCTGTCCTGTCCCAGCTGGTTGGTGGCCACGCACTGGTAGGTTCCCAAATGTCCCACATTGACAGCCCCGAGGTCCAGGAGGGGACCCTGTGCCACCTGCTTCCCGTGGTGCAGCCAGGTGAAGGTGACAGGGGCTGAGCCCACCTGCACCGAGCAGTGCAGGGTCACGGGGTCACCTGCATGCACCTGGTGTGACAGGGGACCAGGGGTGATGGTGGCATTGGCCACAGGCACTGTGGGGACACAGACAGGGCTGAGGGCACAGGGAAGGGCTGTCAGATGGTGTGGGGGGATAGGGACGGGGAGAAGGGTGTGATGGGGGATGTTGGGAATGGGGTCAAAACATGGAGGGGTGAGGGGACAAGGGGAGGGATGGAAGGACCCGGGAAAACTGTCTGGGAGATGTGGAGGTGCCTAACCAGGGGACCTGAGAGGGCCATGTGGACTCCCCATGCCCATCCCCGCACTCACTGCACACCATGATGCGGAGCTGGGTGCTGCTCTTCCTCATGGACCCCCCTTGGAATGCACCTCACAGTCATAATTTCCCAAATGGGAGACCCCCATGGTGGGCACCAGCAGCTGCAGGGACTCCTGCTCGCCCCCCCCCTCCCCCGCCAGTCCCGGTGAAACACGTGCAGGAGGGGGGCTCGAAGCCACAGAGGGCTGGGGGTGCTGAGGCAGCTGAGAGTCAAGGGGGACCCGTCATTTGGCTCAGGGGGACATTCAAGTACCGGTACCACGAAGAGCTCTGGGAAGGAGAGGGCAGGTGAAGACTGTAATTCTGAGTCCACTAGGAAGGGACTTTGGGGATATCAGGAGATTGGAGTTCCAGCCATGGGGTGCTCACTGTGCACTGTCACTGTCACTGCTGCTGACCGTGAGATAAAGGACCTCACCAAGCCCCCGCAGCTGTAGCGGCCACTATGGTTCAGCTGCAGGGGGGACAGGGACAGCTCCGTCCCATTGACAGGCCCCCTCAGATCCTTCTCGTCCTGGTAGAATCGCACCCTGGTGACCGTGTTGTTCCACCATCCCCGGCAACGCAGTGTCACCGTGTCCCCTTCCAGCAGTGCCTGTGCTGGCACCTGCAGCACCAGATTGTCTGTGTGACAGAGGGGTCCCCTCTCACTGAGGGGCTCAAGACAGGTCCATGGTGGGTGCCCATGGCACTGGGGACATCTGGCTGCACTGGGTGCACTGGGATGTCCAGGTGTCCTGTAGAAAGGCTCTCCCACACACGGGGTGTGAGGCCACCCACAAAGTGGATCCCACCCAGACCTGTCAGGGGCCACCCTGATCATTTAAGATAACCCCTCACCATCTAGCACTGTCACAGGGGGGCTGCGCCCAGTGCCGTGCCAGGTCTGTAACATGTATAGGTGCCACTCTCGGTGACAGCGACGTGGCGTGGTCCCTGCTGCCTCCAGCGCTGCCTGCCCTTGTACCAGGTGGCAGCACTGGCAGCCCCCAAGCCCTGGCAGGTCAGCGTCACCTGGTCCCACAACACTGCCGGCCTCCAGGGGGGCTCCACCAGGAGCTGGGTGGTCTGGGCACCTGTGGGTGACAGGGGACACCAGCCTGCCAGGGCCAGTATGGGGCTGGGGACAGTGGGGTGGGGCCATGGCATCCCCCGAGGACTCACCACCGAGGCCAAGGGTCTGGGCTGGAAGGGAGAAGGGACAGATCTGGGTGGGGGTGGCACCATGGGGACAGGAGCATGGGGGCACAGGGTGTGGAGGCTGTCCCTAAATTGTCCACATGGGGACAGCAATTCTTGTGGGAAAGTGTGTCTGGGTGGTCCCCAAAAGATTTGGAGAGGCAGGGGGACATGTCTGTGGCACAGCCACCTGTGCACCACATCCATGTGGCACAGACGCCTCAGGAACAGGGACACCAAGGCCAGCCTTGGCAAAGGAAGAAAATGAGGACACTGTGGATACCCCGGGCACTATGACACCAGGGACACAACCCATGCAGGCCCAGGTCATCTCCATCTGCTCATGATCCCATCCCCATGGCCACATCGTCATGCTTCTTGTCCACTTCTGTCCCTGCATCCCAGTTCCATTGTCCCTATCCCCAGAACTCCCAGATCCCAAAGGATCCAATCCCCACATCCCTGTAGCCACATCCTCATCCCTAAATTCCTGCCCCCTCTTCCTGTCCCCAAAGCCACCCTACATGTCCAGTCCCGCCCAGGTCTACAGTGGGTACCATGGACTGGAACTGCTGCCATTGGGGACCTCTGAGGACCCCCTGTGCCCCCTCCTCTCCCCATCCCCAGGGTGTCAGGCCCGTGCCCTGGGCACTCACCCCACAGGAGCAGCACCACTTTCCCGGCCATCCCGGTGTCCCCAGCCATGTGGACTGGCTGTCACTCACTGCTGTGGCTACCACTCCCCTGGCTGGCGGCTCTTCGGATGAAGGGGAAGGAAGCGAGGTCACGTCCGTCCCCACATGTAGGTGGCCCTTGATGGGGGCAGGGTGGCTACAAGCTGGGCACAGGAAGGGGATGAGGGTGGGTGGAACAAAGTGGGACATGTGGTTCACAGGAGTGGGGGGCTAGGATTGATTTTGGGTGCCAGGGCTCAGTGTCCAGGGGAATGGGGTTCCTAAGGAGGGGGAGTCATGGGTCTGGGGGTGCCCAGGGCTGAGGGGACTCAATCATGGGAGTCCCAGGGGAACATGGGCTCCAGGGATTTGGGGTCATGGGATAGGGATGCTAGGGGAATGGTGATTCCCATGGGAATGGGTTTCCTGAGAGAACCAAGGTCCTGGTGGAAGGGGGATTTCAGGGGATAGAATTAACAGGAGAGGGTTCCTTGGGAATGGGGTCCTGGGCCATGGAGATCCTGGAGAATGGCAGTACTGGGATGGGGGTCCCAGGGATGAGGGGACATAAGGAATGGGGATCCCATGCTTGGGTTCCCAGGTGAATGGAGGTGCCAGAGATGGGCAGTTGCTGAATAGGCACAGGGGTCTCACCTTCTTCCCTGGGTGCATCAGATTTTGGGATGACTCAGAGCCAGCCAAGCCCCCCTGGGAAGCTCATGTGCTGTGCAGGCTTCACATGGTGGTCCTGGGTAGCTCTGACTCTGTGTCCTCCTCTGCCCTTGACTTTAGTGTCTTTATTGCTTTTTTTCTTTATTTTGCTCACTTTTGTGCCAGGTCCCCTCACCCTCAGTTCTTAGCTCAGCAATCTCATGGAGCACCTGAGCAGGGACCAAGGTGGGGGGACTGAGGGAAGGGGGAAGGGGAAGCAGGAGTTGCAGGGAAGGGTGGGGAGGCTGTGGGGGATGGAGGTGTTGGCTTGTGCCTCCACAATGTTTACACTTACTTTTTCTTGGACAAGAAGGAAGAGGCCATTTGTGCTGAGAATCAGATGGGAAAGGGGGGCAGTCTCTGTTCCTGGGGTGGCACATCCAAGGGGTCCTGTCCTTGGGGGATCCTGTCCCAGGGAGTGACACATCCTGGCATGGGGGTTCCTGTCCCAGGGGGTGGCGGTTCCAGAAATGTCCCTGCACATTCCTGGCAGGGTGCCTGTCCCAGAGGTGGCACATCCTGGGGACCCCTGTCAAGGAAAGCGTGGGGCCCAGCCATGCCCAGCCCCACTGCACAGGGATGGCCATTGCCCAGCCCTGCTCTGGCCAGCCCCAGGTGGCAGCCAGCACCTGAGTGTTCCCCCCTGCCCCCTTGGCTTTGATTCTGGCAGCTTTAGAGCTGCTGCAGAGGTGAGAATTCTGTGGGTGGAGAAAGGCCTGCCTGTGGTTTGCTCAGGCCTGCAAGAAGCACAAACCACAAAGGCAGTCCAAGCAGTGGCTCTGTGAGGGCCTTTGATAGTTTTCAGAGCAGGGCTGGCTGAAAACCGCTCCTGCAGGGGCAGCTGTGTGGGAACAAGTCCGGAAATGCAGCAATTGATCCCTTTGTCCCTTTGCCCAAGGGTCGGAGAGAGCCCCAGCACTACTGCAAATCCCACAACAATTTGCTCAACAACCTGACCTGGACCCTCCTCCTCCCCCCTGCCTTGCCATGGATGGACAGTGGCCGGATGCCCCGTACCCACCACAGCCACTCTCTCACTGCCCTCCACACCTGAATGGGGAGAGAAAATTGAGAAAAGGGTTCCTGGGTTGAGACAAGGACCAGGAGAGATCAATCATCAAATCCTGTCACGGGTAAAACTGCCTCAGAATTAGCGATATGAATTGAATTTATTGCCGACAAAATCAGAGCAAGATAAGGAGAAGTCAAATAAACCCTTCCATACACCTTCCCCCTGTTACGAACAATTTTGTAGTCATTGGCTTTCACTATTATATTGGTTTTTCCAAATTATTTTTATATAATACAGGTTGTAATCACTTTTTAACTGCTTTTGATACACTACAAATTGTCAGCCTTTTTACCCTAATCCCTGTGTAGAATATATATTTTAGTGTGATAAATACATTATAGTTTAAGCTCTCCCAAAATATCAAGATAGAGACAATGTGCTGCGTATTACAGCATTACCTGTTGCAGAAGTAGCTAATGCCTTTATTTGTGTAACTAAGTGACAACGGTGAGAATAACTGAGATAATTTGTGAAATAGATATTGTTGATTTAATGTACTGGTGGAGTATCTCATCTGTATGAGAAGAATACATTGAAAAGTAGCAAGTGAAAAAACATCAAAAGGAAGAATGCAAAGAGGAATTTACCACTGACCCTTCTTTTCTCAAGAACTGTCAAACCACAGAACAGGGGGGCTTTGTGAGGACAAAAATAGATAAATTTACTTTGCAGTATAGCATGTACTTTATGAAAATGAATCAAGGGTCAAACCAAGAAAAGAATTCCCAGAACATGTAAACTGGAAAGAATGTTTGTATATGTTTAACCCTCTTGAGTATGTATTTAAACATTACAGTGAAAAACTATGTAAGGAGAATTGCTGTAGTTAAAAGTGTGCCTCTGGCAGTTGCCAAGCACCCAGCACACTGTTTACTGTACCTTTTATTCCTTAATAAACATTTACAAAATTTAAAGAGTGAGCCTTGTTTCTCACACAGTTTGACCAAAAAACTGAATTTTGGGTACCATAGGAAAAACGTCGTGTGCTCTCCCATCACTGGGAGGGGGAATGAGGAGCCCTGTGGGGTGCTGTGAAGTGGAAGAAGAGACCCCTGAGGGGAATCAATGCCCCCCACTGCCACCCAGTGTCACAGCATATCATCATAGTCAAAAGGATCCCACTGTCCCTCATATGGTTCCAACAGCTCCGCGTTGGTCACTTGTGGATCCCAAGGTGGGGCAGGGCTGGGGGACATCCATGGGGGCCCTGAGAGTGACATCGGTTGCGGGGACCTGCTTGAGGGTGACATTCGTGTGTGACGTGTCCCACTGTCTCCCCCTGTACTCACCCTCTGCCCACTCGGTGCCCCTGATGTGGATGTTGAGCACAGCCTCCTGCTCCGGGGGGTTCTTGAGGGGATGGGGGGGTCTGGATGGTGTGTGGGGAGGGGGAAAGTGGAGTCCCAGCCCGAGCTCCCCACTCACCTGTCCTGGAGCTTCCTGGCAGCTGCAAGGAAAGGGGAGGGGGTGACCAAGTGGACACCGGGACCCCTGAACCTTCCTGGGACCTCGGCAGCTCCAACCACACACAGGACACCCAAATCCCCACTGCAGCCCTGAATCCCAGTGGATCCCTGACTCCCCCGGACACTCTGAGCACACCTGAAGCCCCCAGAACTTCTGCATCACTGAAGTGCACCCAGTCCCCCTGATGGCCCGAACTCTCTGGGTCCCCAGAACCCCAAGCAGGGAGGGGTATCCCCAAACTCCTCCAAGACCCCAAAAAGATCCCCAAACATCCCTGCACATCCATGCAGGAGCTCCCCAGATCCTCCAGGAACTCCCAGTGTCACCCCAATGTTCCTCAAAGCCCACCCAGGGAAGTCCTTGGGGCCCAACCAAGACTCTCAAAATTCCCCCCAAATCCCCCAGGACGCCCAGCTGAGATCACTGCAGGCTCAGTGTCCCCCAGCTCAGGGGCCCTGGGTGCTGCGGATCTCTGCCCCCAATCAGGGGGCTTCCCCTCTCTCCAGGATCCTCTTATCACATCCACTGTCACCTACCCCAGCAGTGCCACCAGTGACTGCCCTGATGACAGCCAGGAGCAGAGGGGACACATCGGGGTCACCCTGAACTGTAGGTGTCCTAAAACCCCAGAAACCCTGTGAGACCCCACCTGTGAGCCAGGGTGAGCCAGGTGTCACCTCCAGGGCCAGCTCAGGGCTGAGTGCCTGGAACACCCGATGCCCATCTTGTCCCAGCTGGTTGGTGGCCACACACTGGTAGGTGCCAGAATGTCCCACATCGATGTTGCCAAGCTCCAGAAGGGGACACTGGGCCACCTCCTGCCCATCTGGCCAGGTGAAGGTGACAGGGGCTGAGTCCACCTGCACCAAGCAGCGCAGGGTCACATTGTCACCCACATGCACCTGGTGTGACAGGAGACCAGGAGTGATGGTGGCATTGGCCACGGGCACTGTGGGGACAGACACAGGGCAGAGGGCACAGGCTAGGGCTGGCAGCCAGTGAGGGGTTAGGGATTGGCAGGAAAGGTTGTGATGGGGCATGTTGGGGAAGGGGTCACACCATGGAGGGATGAGGGGACACAGGGAGGAGGTGGAGGGACAGAAGAAAGGTGTCTGGGGAACATGGACGGACCAAGGCAGGGGACCGGAGGAGCATGTGGGAGTTCCCTGTGCCCATCCCCGCACTCACTGTGCACCGTGACACGGAGCAGGTCGCTGCTCTTCTGCACGGCCCCCCCTCAGAGCGCACCTGGCAGCTGTAATTCCCTGAGTGGGAGACCCCCATAGCAGGCACCAGCAGCTGCAGGGACCCCTGCGGTCGCCCCACCACCTGCCCGTCCCAGCAGAACACATGCAGGAGGGGGGGTCTGGGCCGCAGGGGGCTGGGGGTGCTGAGGCAGCTGAGAGTCAGGGTGGACCCCTGGGTGGGCTCAGGGGGACCCTCCAGCACCGGCACCGAGAAGAGCTCTGGGAAGGAGGGAGGAGGGGGGTTTCTGAACCTGAATCCCTGGGGAGGGGCTGTGGGGCTGTCGGGGTGGCAGCCATTGGGGTGCTCACCGTGCACTGTCACTGTCACCTGCGATGACCACCAAAACTCCCCTGATATCCCGAATTTCACCCAGCCCTCGCAGCCATACTGGCCGCTGTCCCCCCGCAGCGGGGACAGAGACAGATCCTTCCCGTCTCAGAGCCCCTCCAGTTTCTTACCCTCATAGTAAAAAGAACACAGAGTTGATCATGCTGTCCTGCCAGCCCTGGCAGTGCAGTGTCACCGTGTCCCCCTCCAGTAGTGCCTGTGCCGGCACCTGCAGCACCAGTCAGTCTGGGGGAGAGCACGGGAACACCCCCATTGGGTCACAACCCATGCACCAGGCTCTCCGATTCCAAAACCAGTTCCACCCAAACTAGGATGCTCTGGGATTTCCCCAGAGCAGGGGATGGGCTCTGGTCACACAGGAGGTCACCCATGGAGCGGAGCCCACCCAGAGCCCTCGGGGTCCCTGCGGGTGCCAGGTTGGGGACACCAAAACCCCCCTCCCTGTTTGAGACTCTCACAGAGGGGCTGTGCTACTTCCAGGACTGTCACATGTGTAGGTGGCACTCTCGGTGACAGTGAAGTGATCAGGTCTCTTCTGCCACCAGCGCTGCCCGTCCTTGTGCCAGGTGGTGACACCTGCGGTCCTCGAGCCCTAGCAAGTAAGTGTCACTCGGTCCCACAGCACTGCCGGCCTCCAGGGGGGCTCCACCAGGAGCTGGGTGGTCTGGGCACCTGTGGGTGACAGGGGACACCAGCCTGCCAGGGCCAGCATAGGGCTGGGTACAGTGGGGTGGGGCCATGGCATCCCCCGAGGACTCATTAGCGAGGCCAAGGGTCTGGGCTGGAAGGGAGAAGGAACAGAGCTGGGTGGGGGTGGCACTGTGGGGACAGCAGCACGGGGCACTGGGTGTGGGGACTGTCCCTAACTCTCCCCATCGGGTCAGCAGTTCTTTTAAGAAACTGCATGGGAGTGGTGCCCAAACGAGTTGGCAAGGCAGGGGGCCATGTCTGTTTCACTGCCGCCAGTGCACCACGGGCACATTCCTGTGGCACAGACACCTTGGGAAGAGGGACACCGAGGCCACCCTGGGCTGAGGGAGAACATGGGGACACTGTGAACATCTTGGGCACAAGGACACCACGGACACAGCCCATGATGGCCCAGGTCACCCCCACGAGCTCATGATCCCATCCCCATGATCCCCATGGCCACACCCTCACAGTTCTTGTCATCTGTCCCTGCATCCCAGTTCCCTCTTCCCTATCCCCAGAGCTACCTCAGCCCAAAGGTGCCAGTCCCCACATTCCTGTCCCCATACTTCCATCCCCTGTTCCTGTGCTCTGTTCCATTCCCCAAAGCCATCCTACATCAGTCACATTCCCACCAAAGTCCACTGTAGGTAACATGGAGTGGCACTGCTGGCCTTGGGGACCTCAGGGGACCCCACAGCCACCCTGTGCCCCCTCCCCTCCCTATACCCGGGGTGTCAGGCCCATGCCCGGGGCACTCACCCCACAGGAGCAGAGCCATCTTCCCGGCCATCCTGGTGTTCCCAGCCATGTGGACTGCCTGTCACTCGGTGCTGGGTGTGGCTGTCCCCTGGGTGGTAGCTCTTTGGCCAAAGAGGAAGGAAGCGAGGTCAGGTCTCATCCTCATGCATAGGTGGCACCTGGTGGGGCAGGGTGGCCACAAGCTGGGGACAGTCTGTGGGCAGGGTGGGGACAGGATGGGGACAAGTCTGGGTGGGACAAGGTGCCATATGGGATTCCCAGGAGTGGGAGTCTCAGGGTGCTTTGGGGTGCCGTGGATGGGTGTCCAGGGTAATGGGGGGTCCCAGGGACTGGAATGGGGGTGCTGCGGAGGGGGAGTCATGGAGAATGGGGGTTCCCAGTGTGGAGGGGACTCCAGGATGGGAGTGCCAGAGGAACTTGGGCTCCAGGATTTGGGGTCATGGGATGGGGATGCTGGGGGAAAGGGGGATCCTGTGGGAATGGGGGTCCTGGGAGAATCATAGTTCTAGAGGAAGAGAGATTTCAGGGGATGGAATGAACAGGAGAGTGTTCCTCAGTAATGAGGGGTGCTGGGCCATGGAGTTCCTGGGAAATATCAGTACTGGGATACGGATTCCAGAGAGGGGAGGATATAAGAAACGGGGTACCATGATTTGATTTCTGGGGGAATGGGGGTGCCAGGGATGGGCAGTGGCTGTATGGGCCCATATGTCTCAGCTCCTTCCCTGGGTGCCTCAGATTTTGGGGTGACATAAGGTGCCAGCGGACTGGGGGTCACCCAAAACAGATTCCGAGGGCTCTGGGTCTGCGGAGCTGCGGCAGAGGTGAGATTTCTATGGGGGAAAAAGGCCTGCCTGTGGTTTTCTCAGGCCTGCAAGTGGCTCTGGAAGGGCCTTTGATGGTTTTCAGAGCAGGGCTGGATGGAAACACCCCCTGCAGTGGCCACTGAGAGGGAACCAGCCAGGAAATGTAGCAATTGTTAATTTGTTCCTCTTTGTAAGGGACAGAACCACAAAACTACTGCAAATCCCACAACATTCTGCTCAACATCCTGACCTGGACCCTCCTTCTTGAATAAAGCCTGCAGCCTTCTGGAACCTCATGGAAAGAATGTTTCAGTTCCGGATATGTCCGCCTGATAAAAGGGAAAGCTGTGGAAATACTGTGCAGGGGCTCTGCCTGCACCCATGGTGGGTCTGTGGGGATTGACCCTGTCTGGATTCCAGGTGTCCCCAAAGCTGCTCCATCCCTGCCCTACTCACCTGAGTTATAGGCTGAGGGTTTGCAGGAATTGTGGTGTAAAGCCATCAGAGGTGCTGCTGTGGACCCCAGACCTGCCTGGGGTCAGGCACTGCCTTCCTTCCATTTGAGATCATGGAGAGCAGTTGTGGGTGTTGTGCAGGGTGTGTGCCTGGCCCCGGGACACTGCTACGCTGCCACTGGGCACTGGGATCCAACCTGCTGCCTTGACGGCTTCTGCCTGCTGCTGGTGGCGGTGCTGGGACCGATTGGTGCCCCTGAGTTTGCAAAAGGAGCGATTTCCCCTCCTCCCTCCCGTCCGAGGCAGCCGTGGCCCCTGAGGGGTTGGAGCTGGACCGGGGCGGCCCCTGCTGGTCGGGAGTGCTTCCTTCAGCGCCCCCTGCTGGCCACGGTTGTAACTGCCACAAAAACCAAGAGCACTGAGCAGGAGGGAAAGTTCTGGGTTTGTGCTGTTTGTTATTTTCTGGTTCATAAATTTCCATGTAAAGAGCCCCATAGGAATTTCCCAATTGAAGCCCCATTATTTTTCAAATTAAAGAGAGTTTTTGACAAGTGTCTTCTTTCTATTCCAGGAACGTTCCCACTTTCCTTGGAACGTATTTCTCATTTAAATGAGTTGCCAAATCCTGGGTCCAGTGTGGATGGGACCAACCCCTCAAGAGGAGACACGGTCAGGGACTTGGCAACCTCATGCTCTGCCTTTTAAGCTAGTGGGGCCACCAAGGGCCCACTCCCCAGCTGGCACTTCTGGTCACGCGGCCACGCAGGACCAGGCTTTGGCAGAGTGTCACACTGTCACCAGTGTGCCATGGTAAACAGACTGATGGACAGACGGAGCCCTGTCTCATCAAAAGCAAAGCCTGATCCATCCCTGCCACACATAGGTGTTCCAAAATGTCTCCAGACATCAAACTTTTCCTCTCTCTGACACCCCACTCTGTGTCATGGCCTGATCCCGACTGTCCTGGAAAAGGGGGATGCTCCAGAACCCCCACAGGGCCTTTGTGACACCATCGTGTGGGGAACAGGGCAGAGGAGGTGTTTGGGATGAGACAAGAGAATCCAGAGCCTCCTGAAGGCCGCTTTGGCCACCAGCGCAAGGAAGGCCCAGGGCCCTGCCACGTTACTCTGGGGTATGAAACGTGCTGGGGAGAATGTTCAGGAATTGTTAATTTTTGGGGGCTCTCCCAAGAAATTGTTCTTTTAGTGACCATTTGGACCCTGAACCTTGTTTTTGTTGTTGTTGATTTTATTCTCTCTGGTTGCTGTTTCAGGAAATTGTTCTTCTCTCAGCCCTTTGGGATCTTTGTGCCTTCACAAGGCGGTCAAGGGGCAAATTTTTGGTTGCAGTACACACACGAGCGGGTGCCCATGGGTGGGGACCCCCAGTGCCCCCCAGTTCCCCCCAGCGTCACAGCACATTCCCGTAGATGTCACCAGGTTCTCGCAGTCGCCCCTGGGGTCCCCGCAGCTCTGCGTAGGTCACCTGGGGATCCGGGAGGGTAGTGGCACGGGGGGACGCTGTGAGAGACATGGGCTGTGGGATCTGGGTGGGGTGACACTCATTGGTAATGTGTCCCCCTGCGTGTGTCCTCCATATACTCACCCCCTGCCCTCTTGGTGACCACGACGTGGGCATACAGCACCTCCCCCTCCTCTATGGGGGCTGGGGGATCCGGGGGGGCCCTGAGGGAATAAAGGGGATGTGTGGGAAGGAATGGGAGGTCCTGGGGGTTGGGGTAAAAGGGTAGAGTGTGGTTTTAGCCCCCCCTTTACCTTTCCTGGTTCTTCCTGGCAGCTGCAAAGGAAAGAGGGAAGGGGTGACTGTGAGGTCCCAGGGCCCTGACCACTCTCAGGATTCCTGAACCCCCACGAGACCCTAATTCCTCTCAGGACTTCCAAGCAACCCTGGATCTCCCAGAATTCATGAACATCCCCAGTGGCCCTGACCAACTCAGCATCAAGAACCCAAATCCAGGTAGGTACTGAGACCCCCCAAACGCCCCCAGGGCCCCTGAAAGAACCCAAACATCCCTGCAGGACCCTTCAGCACCTCCCCAAACCATTCTGACTCCAGGCTAAGGTCAATATTCTGTGGATGTGCGTGCTGCCCAATCGCTCCTCAACTCTGGCGGCCTCTACAGCTTGCTGTGACCCCGTGCCCCCCCATTGTCACCCACCCACACGGTGCCACTGGTGCCAGGCCACAATGACACCCACAAGCAGGAGCAGGAACAAAAGGGCCCCACTGACACCTGCGGCCACTGCTAGAAACAGAGAGGGACACATCAGGATCACCCATCAGCATGGAGGTCCTGCACTCCCTGGTGACCCTGTGTGACCCTCCCTGTGTCCCTTTGTGTCCCTGTGTCCCGCGGTGTCACCTCCAGGACACCGGGTGTGATGGTGGCATTGTCCGCGGGCACTGCAGGGACACAGACAGGGATGAGACCACAGGGAGGGGTTGGAGCCGGTGTGGGGAAATAGGGATGGGGAGGGATGGGTGTGGTGGGGGATGTTGGGGATGGGGTCACACCACAGATGGGTGAGGGGAAAAGGGGAGTAATAGAAGGACCAAGGAAATTTGTGTGGAGGAAATGGAGATGCCCTGCCAGGGGAAGGGAGGTGGCTGTGGGGTCTCCCGGTGCCCATCCCCGCACTCACTGCGCACGGTGATGCGGAGCCAGGTGCTGCTCTTCCGCACATCCTCCCCACCCCCACCCCCACCCCCTCTCTCCGTAAGCAACTGGTAGCTGTAATTCCCCAAGTGGGAGACCCCCATGGACACCAGCAGCTGCAGGGAGCCCTGCCGGCCCCCCACCACCTGCCCATCCCGGTAGAACACGTGCAGGAGGGGGGCTCAGGGCCGCAGGGGGCTGGGGGTGCTGAGGCAGCTGAGAGTCAGGGGCGACCCCACGATGTGTTCAGGGGGACCCTCCAGCACTGGCACTGAGAAGAGCTCTGGGAAGGAGAGTGGAGGGGGATTTGTGAGCTCGAGTCCCTGGGGAGGTGCTGTGGGGGTGTCGGGGTGGGGGCTGTATGGTGCTCACCCTGCACTGTCACTGTCACAGGTGCTGACTTCTTCCACCCCCAGGATTCCATCCGACCCCTGCATCTGTAGTGGCCACTGTGGCTCAGCTGCAGAGGGGACAGGGACATCTCTGTGGCTTTGGGGAACACCTCCAGCTCCGTCTTCTCACGGTAGAAGGACACCGAGATGACTGTGCTGTTCCAAGACCCTGGCAGCACAGTGTCACCGTGTCCCCCTCCAGCAGCACCCGTGCCAGCACCTGCAGCACCAGCCAGTCTTAGGGACAGAGGGGTCCTGTCACACCCAATGGCACCGGCCTCCCCTCACTGGTTCACATCCAGAGCACCAGAGATCCCCAAATCCAACTTGGGGATCCCTCCAAACCAGGATACTCTGGGATGTCCCCAGAGCAGGGGACAGGCTCTGATTATGGAGGAGGTGACCCATGGAGCGGAGCCCATTCAGAGCCCTCGGGGTCCCTGCGAGTGCCAGGTTGGGGATACCCAAACATTACCTCACCATCTAAGATGCTCACGGGGTGGCTGAGCCCAGTGCCAAGGTCTGTCACACATGTAGGTGCCTTTCTTGAAGACAGTGAAGTGATCAGGACGCTGCTACCACCAGGTCTGCATGTCCTTGTACCAGGTGGCGGCACCAGCAGTCCTCGAGCCCTGGCAGGTCAGTGTCACCCGGTCCCACAGCACTGCCAGCTTCCAGGGGGCCTCCACAAGGAGCTGGGTGGTCTGGGCACCTGTGGGTGACAGGGACACCAGCCTACCAGGGCTAGCATAGGGCTGGGTACAGTGGGGTGGGGCCATGGCATCCCCCGAGGACTCACCAGCGAGGCCGGGGGTCTGGGCTGGAAGGGAGAAGGGACAGGGCTCGGTGAGTGTGGCACCGTGGGAACAGAGGCAAAGGGATACAGAATGTGGGGACTGCCCCTAACTCTCCCCATCGGGTCAGCAGTTCTTGTGAGAAAGTGTGTGTCGGTGGTCCCCAAGAGATTTGGAGTGGCAGGGGGACATGTCTGTTTCACAGTCACCCATGCACCACATCCCTGTGGCACAGACACCTTGGAACAGGGACACTGAGGGCACCCTGGGCTGAGGCTGAACATGGGGACACTGTGGAGACAAGCCCTCTATGGACACAGCCCATACTAGCCCAGGTCACCCTCACCAGCTCATGATCTCATCCCCATGATCCCATCCCCATGATCCCATCCCCATGGCCACATCCTCACTGTTGTTGTCCACTTCTGTCCCTGCATCCCAGTTCCCTTTTGCCTATGCCCAGAGCCACCTGAACCTAAAGGTGCCAGTCCCCACATCCCTGTCCCCACATCCCTATCCCCACATTTCTAACCCCTCTTCCTGTCCCCAAACCCACCCTACATCCCCAGTCCCACCAAAGTCCACTGTAGGTATCATGGACTGGCACTGCTGGCCTTGGGGACCTCAGGGGACCCCACATCCTCCTTGTGCCCCCTCCCTATCCCTGGGGTGTCAGGCCTGTGCCTGGGGCACTCACCCCACAGGAGCAGCACCACCTTCCCAGCCATCTCGGTGTCCCCAGCCATGTGGACTGGCTGTCACTCACTGCTGTGGCCACTGCTCCCCTGGCTGGCGACTGTTTGGACAAAGAGGAAGGAAGTGAGGTCAGGTCTGTCCCCATGTGTTGGTGGCCCTTGGTGGGGACGAGGTGAGCACAGGATGGGCACAGGCTGGGGACAAGGCTGCATAGTCTGGGGACATGGTGGGTGATGGTGTTTGCAGAAGTGGGGGGCTCAGGGGATGTGGGGAACCAAGGATGGGTGTCCAGGAGAATGAGGGTCCAGGGGAATTGGGGTCTCCATGCCTGGAGGGATTAAGGGTTGGGTGTGCTGTGGGAACATGGTCCCCAGGGATTTGGGGTCATGGCATGTTGGTGCCAGGGTTGGGGGTGCAGGAGGAAAAAGGGGACCCTCGGGAATAGGGGTTCTGGGGGAAGAAGCAGCCCATGGGATGGGCTCAAGGCAATGGTGGTGCTGGGCAATGGCAGTCCTGGGATGGGGGTCCCAGGGAGGAGAGACCAAGGCAATGGGGGTCCCATGATTGGGTTCCCAGGGGAATGGGGGTGCCAGGGATTGGGCAGTTGATGGGTGGGCACAGGGGAAAACAGCTCCTTCCCTGGGTGCCACAGATTTTGAGGTGACCCAGAGCCCAGCAAAGCCCCCACCCTGAGGCACCCCAGGGCTGTCCTGGGAGTCTCTGTTCCCCTGCCCCACATACCCCTGGGTCAGGTCCCCCCAATTTCCTGGCTCAGCCATCCCAGACAACACTTGATGCCCAATTGGTTGAGACAAAATTACACATCCATAGAATAAAAGCAAACATCTTTCCCACACCATTATTTTCCCAATAAGGGACAAACTCATCAGAAATCAAATTGACAAGGTATAAAATTACCTGGTTTGTAGAATCCATTGCTTTCCCAACAAGTCACTCACAATAAAAACACAAACAAACCACAATGGAATGAGACTTTTTCGTTCCGTTTAGCAGCCCCTTGGTGCATTCCCCAGTAGCATTTGCTTGTGGATAACAGAGTGTGGAATCTCCCTGAGTGTCCAACAGCTCCATGGAATTGCTCCCTGCCTGCTGAGCAGCAACCCAGCCCAGAAGGAAGCCTTTTCTTCGGCTTTTAGGAACTCTCCTCATTTTGCTCATTCCCACCCTGAAACTTGATTGACTTCCCATGGAGGAAGGGGAGAAGCTCTGTCCATCCTTGAGACAGTGCATAGGAATCTGTGGAAATGCCTGTGTGTGCCTCAGGGTCTGATTCCCTGGTAAATCCACTCCAGCCTGCCCTGAATTCCCTTGCCTGGGCACTCCCTACTCCTGCTGTGACACCCATGTTCCCCAGCCTCTCGTGTGCAGCCCCTGCTCAATATTTCCACATTTTCCCTCTCTTCTGCTGTGCACATCCAGATCACAAACATTCTCTCTGTGAGGTTCCAAAGGGCTGCAGGATTTGTTCAAGAAGGAGGGTCCAGGTCAGGTTGTTGAGCAGATTTTTCTGGTATTTGCAGTAGTGCTGAGGCTCTCTCAGTCCCTTGCTGAGAGGGACAAAATGATCAATTGCTGCCTTTCTGGACTGGTTCCCACACAGCTGCCCTTGCATGGGGAGTTTCCAGCCAGCCCTGCCCTGAAAACCATGAAAGGCCCTCACAGAGCCACTGCTTGGGCTCCCTTTGTGGTTTGTGCTTCTTGCAGGCCTGAGCAAACCACAGGCAGGCCTTTTTCCCCCACAGAATTTTCACCTTTGCAGCAGCTCTAAAGTTCCCAGAATAAAAGCCAGGGGGGCAGGGGGGAACACTCAGGTGCTGGTTGCCCCCTGGGGCTGGCCAGAGCAGGGCTGGGCAATGGCCATTCCTGTGCAGTGGGGCTGGGCCATGGCTGGGCCCCACCCTTGCATTGACAGGGGTCCCCAGGATGTGCCACCCCTGGGACAGGCACCCTGCCAGGAATGTGCAGGGACATTTCTGGAACTGCCACCCCCTGGGACAGGACCCCCCATGCCACGATGTGTCACCCCCTGGACTGGTTTCCCCCAGCTGAACTCTGGAACAGAGACCTTAGAGGACAGGATTCCCCTGGATGTGCCCCCCCAGGAACAGAGACTGAACACTCCCTTTCCCATCTGACTCTCAGCACAAATGGCCTCTTCCCTCTCGTCCAGGATAAAGAAAGTGAAAGTGTTGAGAGAGCACAGCCCAACACCTCCATACCTCAAATCCTCCTCACCCTTCCCTGCGCCCCTGGCTCCCCATTTCCCCCCCTCCCCTGGGTGCCCCAACCCCTTCCTGTTCAGGTGCACCCTAGGATTGCTGAGCCAGTAACTGGGGGTGAGGGAATGTGGCAAAACGTAAGGAGAATAAGGAAAAAAGAGAAATAAAGAGAGGAAAAAGTCCACGGCAGGGGAGGACACAGATGCAGAGGTACCCAGGATGCCCATGCAATGCCTGTCCAGGAAATGAACACTACAGGGGTGATTTTGTGGAGCCCCGCCTTAAGCAAAATCTGAGGCACTCAGGGAAGGAGCTGTGACCCCCGTGCCCCCCCAGCAACTGCCCAACCCTGGCACCCCCATCCCCCTGGAACCCCAACCTTGGGACCCAATTTCCTTCAGCCCCCCGTTCCCTGGGACCCCCATCCCTAGACTGCAATTCCCATGATCTCCAACCCCAAGGAATCCTGTCCCAGTAATTCCACTTCCTGCGATACCCCTTCCCTTAGGGACATTGATTTCCCCAGGGCCCCCATTCTCACAGGGCTCCCCTTTCCACTAGCACCCCCGTGCCATGGCCCCCATCTCATGATCACAAATCCCTGGAGGCCACGTTGTTTTGGGACCCTCATCCCCTAGTCTGAGTACACCCAACCCTTGGGACCCCATTCCCCTGGGACCCCGACCCTGGGCATCCCATTCCCCTGGACACCCATCCCTGGCTCCCTCTACCACCTCAGACTCCAAATTCTGGCAACACCATGTCCCCACCATGTCCCACCAGCACCCCCATGTCCCACAAGGTCCCCAAAGCCTTCCCCCATCCTGTCCCCACCCTGCCCCCACCAAGGGCCACCTACACGTGGGGACAGGATGGGACCTTGCTTCCTTCCCCTTCATCCGAAGAGCCGCCAGCCAGGGGAACGGTGGCCACAGCAGCGAGTGACAGCCAGTGCACATGGCTGGGGACACCGGGATGGCCGGGAAGGTGGCACTGCTTCTGTGGGGTGAGTGCCCACCCCAGGGCACCGGGGATGGGCCCTGGTGAGGCACAGACTGGTGGGGAGGGGGCACAGGGGGGCTGCAGGGTCCTCTGAGGTCCCCAATGCCAGCAGAGCCAGAGCAGGGCATGGAGCCAAGTGTGACCAGAGTTTTGGGGTGGCTGTAGAGACAGAAAGAGGGGAACTGGGATGTGGGAACAGGAACAGGGGGATAGAGATGTGGGGACAAGGATGTGGCAGAAGGAGCCTTTGGGCTTGGGTAGCTGTGGGGACAGGGACAGGGGGACAGGGATGCAGGGACAGGGACAAGGACCATGTAGCATGGGGATGGACCAGGAGGGCAGGTACCATTGGAATGGGATCATGGGTACAGGGCCATGGGGATGTGGCCGTGGAGAACAGTTCTGTAGGGCTGGTGGAGGTGGCCAGTGCAAACATGGGATGTCCACAGTGTCCCCATGACCCTCACCCAGCCCTGTCCCTTGTCCCTTCCAACTCAGACCCTTGGCCTCGCTGGTGAGTCCTCAGGAGATGCCATGGCCCCACCCTGCTGTCTCCAGCCCCATGCTGGCCCTGGCGGGCTGGTGTCCCCTGTCACCCACAGGTGCCCAGACCACCCAGCTTCTCGTGGAGCCCCTGTGGATGCCGGCGGTACTGTGGGACCAGGTGACACTGACCTGCCAGGGCTCAGGCACCACTGGTGCCACCACCTGGTACAAGGATGGGCAGCGCTGGGGGCGACAGGGATGAGGCTACTTTACTGTCAGTGAGAGTGGCTCCTACGAGTGTGACAGACCAAACAGTGGGCTCAGCTCCCCCGTGAGAGTCTTAAATGGTGAGGGAGGTTTGGATGTGACCAACCTGGCACCCGTGGGAACCCTGAGAGCTCTGGGTGTGCTGCACTCCATGGGTCACCTGCTGTGTGACCAGCACCAGTCCCCTGCTCTAGGGACATCCCAGAGCATCCCAATGTGGGGAAAACTGTGCTGGAATTGGGGATCCCTGGTGCAATTGGTGTGATGCAATGGGGGGATCCCCATCAAAAGAGGTTACCCTGGTGTGACAGGACCCCTCAGTCCCGCAGCCCACTTGGTGCTGCAGGTGCTGGTGCAGGAGCTGCTGGAGGGGGACAGAGTGAAACTGCACTGCCGGTGCTGGGAGAACATGTCAGTCATCGGGGTGCAATTCTACCATTGGGACAAGGAGGTGAGAGGTCCCTCAATGGGACCGAGCCATCCCTGGCCCCTCTGCGGCTGCGCCACAGCGGCAGTTACATTTGCAAGGGCTGGGTGGACTCCGAGGTGTCATCATGGGTGCATTCGGCACCAGTGACAGTGACAGTGCACAGTGAGCACCCCCACGCCTGGAACTCCAAACTCCTGACAGCCCCAAAGCCACTTCTCAGCAGACTCAGAGCCACAATCCTCACCTCCCTTCTCCTTCCCTGAGCTTTTCATGGTGCCGGTGCTGGAGGGTCCCTCTGAGCCCACCGAGGAGGCCCCTCTGACTCTCAGCTGCCTCAGCACTCCCAGCCCCCTGCGGCCCCGAGCCCCCCTTCTGCACGTGTTCTACCAGGATGGGCAGGTGGTGGGGGGCCTGCAGGGGTCCCAGCAGCTGCTGGTGCCCACCGTGGGGGTCTCCCCATTGGGGAATTACAGCTGCCAGGTGCGCTCTGAGGTGGGGGCCATGTGGAAGAGCAGCGCCTGGCTCCGCGTCACGGTGTGCAGTGAGTGTGGGGATGGGCACAAGGGGCCACCACACCTTCCTCGGGTATCCTGCCTGTGTACATCCATGACCCCCAGATGCCTTTCTCGTGTCCCCCCACCTCTGTCCTGTGTCCCCGCACCCCTCCTTGGTGTGACTCCATCCCCGACATCATCCATCACACCCATTCCTTCCATCCCTATCCCTCCACAATGCCTGCCAGCCCATACCATTGCCCTCAGGCCTGTCTGAGTCCCCACAGTGCCCGTGGCCGATGCCACCATCACGCCTGGTCCCCTGTCACACCAAGTGCGTGCAGGTGACCCCATGACCCTGTGCTGCTCAGTGAAGGTGAGCTCAGCCCCTGTCACCTTCACCTGGCTGCACAACAGGCAGGAGGTGGCCCAGGGTCCCCTCTTGGAGTTCAAGGACATTGATGTGGGACATTCAGGCACCTACCAGTGCATGGCCAACAACAAGCTGGGACAGGACGGGCACCGTGTGTTCCGGGCACTCAGCCCTGAGCTGGCCCTGGAGGTGAAAACATGGGGACACAGGGACACAGGTGGGGTCACATGGGGTCACTGTGGGGTGCAGGTCCTCTGGGTTGATGAGGGACCCCGATGTGTCCCCCTCTGTTTCTTGCAGTCACGGCAGGGGTTGGTGGGGCACTTTTGTTCCTGCTCCTGGTCGTGGGTGTCATTGTGGCCTGGCACTGGTGGCACCGTGTGAGTGGGTGACAAATGGGGGAATGGGGGTCCCAGGGAGCAGTAGAGGGTCCCAGAGTTGGACAGTGATTGGGCAGCACCCACAGCCCCAGAATTGTGGCATTTTCTGGGGGTCCTTTAGGGTTTGGGGAGGTTCCGGATGATCTTGCAAGGATGTTGGAGGTTCTTTCAGGGGCCCTGGGGGGTTTTTGGTGGGTCTCTGTCTTGCTGGACTTTGGTTTCTTGAGGCTGAGCTGGGGAGGTTTGTTAATTCTGGGGGGCTTCAGGGATGCTTGAGAGTTCTGTTGTAAATTGAGGGTCAATTGAGGGGTCAGGAATCCTGGGAGGGTTCATGGCTCTGCAACCCCAAAGTCACATCTCCGCTACTTCCTCTGCAGCCACCAGAAAGAACCAGGAAAGGTGAGTGGGGTGCTCCAGACATCAGTCCCCTTTTACCCCACCCCACAGCTCTTCATTCCCTCCCCCACATTCCCTTTATTCCCGCAGGGCCCCCCCGGATCCCCCGGTGCCCCCAGAGGAGGGGCAGGTGCTGTACACCCACCTCGTGGGTACCCACCAAGAGGGCAGAGGGTGAGTACAGGGGGGGACACACACAGAGGGACACCACACCCATGAGTGTCACCCCACCCAGATCCCACAGCCCGTGTCCCTCGCAGTGTCCCCCCGTGCCACCACCCTCCAGGATCCCCAGGTGACCTACGCGGAGCTGTGGGGACCCCAGTGGTGACTGTAGGAACCCAGGGACATCTATGGGAATGTGCTGTGACACTGGCGGTCCCCACCCATGGGCACCCACTCGTGTGTGTGCTGCCACTAAAAACTGCCCCCCTCCTTCCCCATGGGGGCACAAAGATGCCAAAGGGCTGAGAGAAGAACAATTTCCTGCAACAGCAATGAGAGAAAATAAAACAAAAGTAACAGCAACAAGGTTCAGCATCCAAATGGTCACACAAGGAACAATTTCCAGCGAAAGCCACCCAAAAAGGAATAAACCCCAGACATTTCCCCCAAAACGTTTCCTCCACCAGAGGAACCCAGAAGGGTCCTGGAGCTGCATTACTCTGATGGCCAAATCAGCCTTCAAAAGGCTCTACATTTTCTTTTCCCCTCTCCCAAACCCCTCCTCTGCCATGTTCCCCACACAAAGATGTGGTAGACAGGGAAAGGCGTTGCAGAAGATCTCGCGATGTCACGGAAAGCCAGGACCCTCTGTTCCCCTTAGATAAGACCATCTGCTTCCCGTAGATAAGAAACTAACATAGGAAGGTAGCCTCCCTTAACCAAATTCCAGTAACTTTCCATCCCCTACCCAGTAACAGTCCACCTCTTACTAACCATAGATGGTAAAGACAGACCCACGCTGACGTAGAGACCCCTTAGACTATAAAAACCCAAGAGATGAGATAATAAACGCCTTTTGACCGTCCATCACATTGATGTCTGCGTGTGTCATTGGCCCGAGTGGCCCTGGAGAGTTTGGGCCGCCGTGCTGTTCCTCTGAACCAGGTCGCCTGCCTTGCTCCAGAAGGCAACATACTGGTGCCGAACCTGGGACTGCTGCAGTGCCCGGGGAACGGGAATTCTCCTGGTCAGAGGGCGGCGGCTGTAGCGGCGGGTCCGACTACAGCGGGAGGGACGCCTCCGGACCAGCGTGGACCATGGGATCCACAGCGAAGGTCGTAAGTCAGGCTCATGAGCAATGGGGAATTAAAGGTGAGCTCAGGAACTCTAATCTTGCTATTGCAAGGCTCCTAGAGCTGGGGACGATCGGACGTCCGGTAAATATATTATATTCGGAAGCACGGGAGAAGTGCACTGCCGCCTCAGCAGAGGACTCTAAATCCGCAGGCAGTGGTAAAAACCTCAGAACGCGGGGGAAAGTTAAAGAGGCCCCACGCGAGACGTTAGAAGAACAGGAGACGCGGAAAGCCGCGTGTACACATTTATTAGCTACACCAAAGCTGGGGGTGGGGGCCGCGACACAAACCGCCTCTGAGAGCGATCGGATTGACAGCGGGAACATGCGGGGGCTGGGCGCGTTCCACCCCTTCCCGAGCCCGAGCCCAGACCCCCCAGAGCCCCCAGGAGACCCCCCGGAACCCCCAGGGGACCCCCCGACCTTCCCACGGAGCCCGCCAGGTCCTAGCCCCCCCGCGGAACCATCCGAAAAAACCGCGGTTTCTCTATCCGTCCCTTCCACGCTGGTCACCGATCCGGCACAAGAGGCAGAGCAGCGCGCATGATGCCTCTGACAGGGACCCGCGGAGAAGGTGCGGAAAGCGGCCGGATGGTCGGACCCCGCTGGGATCGGTAATAACTCGCCCCCGCTATGTGCGTTGAAAAATGGCGCCGAACCACATGGTGAGGGCGGAAGGGAGGAGGTGGGGGGCGGAAATGCAGTCAGGCTGCTCAACAACGCATGCGCGGGCGAGCGGGGAGGGGGCACGGTCCCCGCAGTAGAGTGCAAGACCAATCAGAGCGCTCTATTCAAATTAGGTCCTTATAGGGCAAGGACCTCCCCCGGCAGGAGGCGGGGGGACCCCAGGGGGAGGGAGCGGCACCACCCCCAAAGGGAGGAGCGGGGTCGGAGCTGCACGAAACGGCACGGAGCGCTGGAAGTGTACCCGCAGTCAGCTTCCACCTCAGAGTCAAGTAACAGCTGCTCAGACAGCCCGGAAGAGCTGACCGAGCCCAGCTGGGACTCGGAAACCAAGAGAGCAGAATTAATGCGGTTTCGAGTGAAACCGAATAAAGCTTTAAACAATTTCAGGAAACAATCGCAACACAAACTCACCGATAGGGGAAAAATAAAAGCAGCCTGTGGGGACCGGGCACCGGCAGCCTCCATGCACGCTTTCCCGGGGGCGGTTGCCGGAGCGCGGGGGAACCAACAAAGAGCATATACCCAAGTTAATCCAAAAGAAGCCAAAGGGGTTTCAGAAATAGGGATCAACTCAGCTGTAGTACCCACTCCTGAGGACAACCTTTCTAGCAATAACGATCTGCTCACTTCTGATATTACGCAAATAAGCTGCATGCTTTTTGATGGGGCGGGGCGGATTGTATTTAAGCAGGAATGGCAAGACGACTGTGTTAGCCCAGGCTTCCGGGGAAGGACAGCAACTCAGTGAGCTGTCCCCAGCCGGCACAGCTTTCCCTGGCAGCACCCTCACTCCAAGCACGCCCGAGAGGGACCTGTCGGAGCTGCGGGAAGACGCCTCGCTAGGGACTGTAGATCCTGGCCCCGGGGAAACGGGAGAGGGAGGGGGCGCGCGGGCCACACTCAGCCTCCTCCCACTGCAAATGCGAAACGGCCCAGCTACAGCAACCCCCAGTGGGGCAGGGGATCCTCATACCCTATGCCCCCACAGGGAGCAGTCAATTTTGCAGAATTCTCCATCCCTGTTAGGAAAGGACGTCCTTTCCACGCTCAGATTTCGGATCACAAATTTACCATGAGGGCCACTGCCGTACAACCCCCGCTGCCAATCAAATTGACTTGGAAATCATCAGACCCTGTATGGGTTGAGCAGAGGCCCCTGACAGAGCCTCGAATGGCAGCCTTGCTGCAACTGGTCGATCGAGAACTGCAAAAGGGTCACATAGAACCCTCCACCAGCCCATGGAACACCCCGGTATTCGTAGTCCCCAAAAGGTCCGGACAAGGCTATCGTCTCGTCCACGACCTGAGAGAAGTGAACAAGACGATCAGACCCATGGGTCCAGTCCAGACACTGCTACCCACGAACTCAGCCATCCCCGCAGGGCAGCCATGCGCAGTACTGGATATCAAGGACTGCTTCTTTTCAATACCCCTGCACCCTGAGGACAGAGAACGATTCGCCTTTTCCGGGGAATTTCGGAACGGCGAGCGGCCCAACCTTCGCTTCCAATGGAGAGTGCTTCCACAAGGCCTGGTCGACCGCCTGACCATATGCCAAATCACCGTGGACAAAGCACTGACGCCAGTCCAACACTCCTACCCCACTGCAACCATCATCCAGTACAAGGACAACATCCAGGTCGCAGCACCATCGACAAGCCAGGTAGATCGCCTGGTGACCACAGTCACGGAAACCCTTTAAGCCAACAGCTTCGAGATCGCGAGCGCAAAGATCAAGAGAGGACCCTGCATGTCCTTCCTGGGAGTAGGCATCACAAGCTCCCACGTGACACCCCCCGAGATGAAGATCAACCGAGACATCAAGACGCTCCACGACGTGCAAAGCCTGGTGGGATCGCTGCAGTGGCTTCGCAACATCGTCCAGATTCCTCCCGAGGTCATGGACCCTCTGTACGACCTCCTGAAAGGAAAGAACCCCTGGGATCCCAAGGAGCTGACACCGCAAGCAACGAGCTCCCTCGACTTCATCGAAAACCAGATGGCCACTGGCACGCTTGCCAGGTGGAACCCAGCCATGCCACTGGACCTGTACGTCCACTTTACACCGAAGGGGGGAGTGGGAGCACTGGCCCAAGGACTTGCAGAAAAGGCCCGACTGATCCAATGGGTGGTCCTCGGAAGACCCGCTTGTGCATTTTCCCCAGGAATCGAGTGCATCGCCAGCCTCATCATGAAAGGCAGGAGACTCGCCTTGAAACACCTAGGGATGGAGCCCACAAGCATCCACCTTCCGTTTCGCAAGCAGCCGACCACGGAGTCAGCCGCAATATCAGAGTACCTGGCCCTTGCTCTCTCCGGCTTCAGAGGAGAAATCTCCTACTCCTCCAAGCCACCCTGGACTCAGCTGCTGACCATAGTCATCATGGACATGCCACCGAAGGTCAAGGACAGACCGCAGCCAAGACCAACGGTCTTCACAGACGCTTCCTCCACGACTTCAACTGCAGCAGCAGTGTGGCAGGCAGGAGAGCAATGGCACTGCGTCAAAGCGTGTGACCCCACACTGTCAGTGCAACAACTGGAGGCAGCAGCAGTGGTTTTGGCGTGTGGACTCTTCCAAGAAGAACACCTTAACATCGTAACGGACTCCATGTTCGTGGCGAGGCTCAGCCTAGCCATGGCAGGACCAGGTGTGTCAACATCAGCAGCAGCCCTAATGCTGGAAGAAGCACTCTCCTCGCGACAGGGCACCGTGTCAGTCATCCACATCAACAGCCATGACCCAGTCAAAGGTTACTTCCAGATTGGCAACGACAAAGCGGACGCCGCAGCAAAAGGCGTTTGGACCTTGCAAAGAGCTCGTCAACTGCACGAGTCGCTCCACATCGGAGTCAAAGCACTGGCGAAGAGATGCGGAATCTCGACGGCGGACGCAAAACATGTGGTAGCCACCTGCCCTCATTGCCAGAAGTCACCCCTTTAGGCCTACGGAGTCAACCCGAGAGGTCTCAAGCCTTCAGAGATCTGGCAGTCGGACTTCACCTGGAGTCAACTACTGAAGCCCCGAGCATGGCTTGCAGTGACAGTAGACACTTATAGCGGAACGATCATAGCTACACAGCACCCCAAAACTAACTCCAAAACCACAATTCAGCACTGGCTGACAGCCATGGCTTGGCTTGGTATCCCCAAGCAGATCAAAACGGACAACGGCTCCAATTTCACCTCCAAACAAGTACAGGAATTCGCCTCGAAATGGGGCATCACGTTAGTGCAAGGCATCCCATATAACAGTACCGGGCAGGCCATAGTAGAGCGAGCAAACCAGACCCTGAAAGCCAAGATAGAAGTGTTGGCAAAAGCAGAGGGCTTTGCCAATGCCATTCCCCCAGGAGATCAGGCACGTATGCTGGCAACCGCTTTTCTGGCACAGAATCAATTCCCTAGGGGAGATGAAACAAACAGTCCCGTCCAAAAACACTGGGCCACTCGAACGCTAGAAGAGGGCCCACAGGTGGTAATCAGAAATGAGCTAGGTGAGTGGGAACGGGGTTGGAGGCTGATGCTCACGGGGCGAGGGTACGCAGCAGTCAAAAAGGACGGCAAAATCAGGTGGTGTCCACTTAAGTCGATTAAACCGGACCTTCATAGCAAGCAGAATGAGACTGACGAGAATTGCGAGTATTTGTTTACAGGACCGGCTCGTGGGACATCCTCGTGATGCGCACATCCCGGTTCCAGACGAAAGTGACAGACCACCAAGCCGCCAAGCAGCACCCGAGAGACCCGCACGGGTGAGACCCAAGCACCGAGGGTGTTTCTGTGGGATTTTGTTGTTGGGGCTTGTTGCCAGGGGGCAAGCCAGCCCAGACCACTACCCCCATCGGCCCTTCAGGTGGGTCATGTGACACCTTAGTAGTGGCAAAGCACTCAGAGAAATCACCACACCGAACACCCCATCCTTCGTGCTCCGCATCACCGACCTGTTTCCAGGACAGCCAAAGGTACACCCCTATTCCCCACACGTCACACACTCATACCTATCCTACTGGTGCCCAGCTTCAAACCCTGGGAAAAGCTACTACAATCACCCAGGGTGGGAATATTGTGGGCACTGGGGCTGCGAAACCATTGTTACAGATGCCAGACCGTCGGGGCCTGGGTGGGATCCACAAGAGCCAGACAAATTCTTACAGTTCACCTGGGCACCCATCGGTTGCAGAATACCTTTCTTCTTTCACGGAAACTTCCATCGAAACCAGCATAAAATCCCTAGATTTCGGGCATGCACTGAGTACAACATGATGGTCTTGCAGCCAGATCACCCTAGCTGGGCCACAGGCAAAACGTGGACAGTAGTCCTTCAAGGGTCAAAAGAGAGGGCGAACGTGCAAATTATCAGACTCCAACCGTCAGCACCCCGAGCGGTCGGACCCAACAAAGCGATTAAAAGCGTGACGAAAGGGAGAAACGTAACCTACCCCAAAACCTTACCCACAGGGGTCAGCAAAGTCCCGACCGGTCAAGCAGAAACCTTTCACATGAGCCGCTTAACCGAGTCAGACTCAGACCCAATCCTTCGCATGTTAGAAGCTACCTTTGTATCCCTGAACGAATCCAACCCTAACCTAACCGAATCCTGCTGGCTTTGTTACGATGTCAAACCCCCCTTTTACGAAGGAGTCGCCTTAAACACTCCCTTCAGTTATTCCACAGCCGACGCCCCTCACCAGTGCAGATGGGACACCCCTCGCAAGGGAATCACCCTGAGTCAAGTCACAGGCCGAGGCAGATGCTTTGGCAATGCAACCCTAGCTAAGCGGGGAGGCAACATCTGCACCAAAATTGTCAAGCCTAACAGGAAAAACAATAAATGGGCAGTCCCATCCGCATCTGGGAGGTGGGTTTGCCAGCGATCCGGAGTGAGTCCTTGTGTGTTCCTTCCCAAATTCAATGACGCTAACGACTTCTGTGTCCAAGTTCTGATTGTTCCTAGGGTCCTGTACCACTCAGACGAAGAAATGTGCCATCATCTTGAGGGACCCAGCCGGATCCACAAAAGAGAAATATTGACAGGTTTCTTACAGTCACCTTCGGACCACGCCTGCTGAACAAGCTGGTCTCATTCGTTCAGACCCGCCTGGAACGGACCAACCGTCGGTTCTTAGGCCGACGACAATTGCTGTGAATTCAACCGGAGAATTCAACCAGAGAATTCAACCAGGGAACACTGTCAGTCACAAGATCCTCTGAACTTGTCTGGCAAAAGCTTACTCAGGACTCCCAAGACCCTTTTTCCTTGTCAAGTTACAACCTTATACCTCATTTCAGTACCTATGTATATGACTACCTCATTCATTTGTGAAAAAGGGGGGGGAGATGTGGTAGACAGGGAGAGGCGCTGCGGAAGATCTCGCGATGTCACGGAAAGCCAGGACCCTCTGTTCCCCTTAGATAAGACCATCTGCTTCCCGTAGATAAGAAACTAACATAGGAAGGTAGCCTCCCTTAACCAAATTCCAGTAACTTTCCATCCCCTACCCAGTAACAGTCCACCTCTTACTAACCATAGATGGCAAAGACAGACCCACGCTGACGTAGAGACCCCTTAGACTATAAAAACCCAAGAGATGAGATAATAAATGCCTTTTGACCGTCCATCACATTGATGTCTGCGTGTGTCATTGGCCCGAGTGGCCCTGGTGAGTGGGCCGCCGTGCTGTTCCTCTGAACCAGGTCGCCTGCCTTGCTCCAGAAGGCAACACAAAGATGTCAGAAATGCTCTGTGGGGATTCCAGAGCCCACCGCTTTTCCAAGGCTGACAGGATCAGGCCATGACACAGAGTGGGGTGTGAGAGAAAGGAAAAGTTTGATGTCTGGAAACATTTTGGAGCACCTGTGTATCGCTGGGGTGGGTCAGGCCTTGCTTTTGATGAGACAGTGCCCCATCTGTCCATCAGTCTGTCAGCCATGGAACACTGGGGACAGTGTGATGCTCTGCCAAAGCCAACTTCTGTGTGGCCATGTGACCAGAAGTGCCACCTGGGGAGAGGGCCCTTGGTGTCCAAACTGGCTTAAAAGGCAGAGCATGATGTGACAAAGTCCCTGACCCTGTCTCCTCTTGGGGTGTCTGTCGCATCCACGCTGGAACCTGGGAGTTGGCAACTCATTTAAATGCAAAATACCTGCCAAGGAAATTGGGAATTTTCCTGGAATGGAAAGAAGACCCATGCCTAAATTGTTTTTTAATGTCAAAAATGATGGGGCTTCCAGGCCAAAGGGTTGGAGAATGAATAACAGCTAATTACTGGGAAATTTATAAACCAGAACAGAACAAACAATACAAACCCAGAACTGTCCCTTCTGCTCAGCGCTGTTGGTTTTTGTGGCAGTTATAACCGCGGCCAGCAGGGGGCGCTGCAGGGAGCACTCCCGACCAGTAGGGGGCGCCCCGGTCCAGCTGCATCCCCTCAGGGGCCATGGCGGCCTCGGACGGGAGGGAGGAGGGGAAATCGCTCCTTTTGCAAACTCAGGGGCATCAATCGGTCCCGGCACCACCACCGGCAGCAGGCAGAAGCCGCCAAGGAGCAGGTTGGATCCCAGTGCCCACTGGCAGCGTAGCAGTGTCCTGAGGCGAGGCACACACCCTGCACAACACCTGTGACTGCTCTCCATTATCCCGAATGGAAGGAAGGCAGTGCCTGACCCCAGGCATTTCTCAGGTCCACAGCAGCATCTCTAGTGGCTGTACACCACAATTCCGGCAAACCCTCAGCCTATAACTCAGGTGAGTAGGGCAGGGATGGAGCAGCTTTGGGGACACCTGGAATCCAGACAGGGTCACTCCCCACAGCTCCATCATGTCCCGGGGCAGAGCCCCAACTCAGTATTCCCACAGTTTTCCCTCTTATCTGGCGGACACATCCCAAGCCCAAACATTCTTTCCATGAGGTTCCAGAAGGCTGCAGGCTTTATTCAAGAAGGTGGGTCCGGGTCAGGTTGTTTAGTGGATTGTTGTGGATTGTGCAGTAGTTTTGTGGTTCTCTCTGTCCCTTACAAAGAAGAAAAAATTATCAATTGCTGTATTTCTGGACTGGTTCCCTCACAGCTGCCCCTGCATGGGCAGTTTCCAGCAAGCCCTGCTCTGAAAACCATCAAAGGCCTTCCCAGAGACACTGCTTGGGCTCCCTTTGGCCTTTGTACTTCAAGCAGGGCTGAGCAAACCACAGGCCAGCCTTTTCCCCCACAGAATTCTCACCTCTGCAGCCGATTCACAGACCCAGAGCCCCTCAGAATTTGTCTGGGATTACCCCCAGGCCACAGGCACCTTGTGGGGGCTCTGCTGGGCTCTGGTCACCCCAAAATCTGAGGCACCCAGGGAAGGAGCTGAGACCTATGGATCCACCCAGCCATCGCCCATCCCTTGGACTTCCATTCCAATGGAAATCAAATCATGGGAGTCTCATTCCTTATGATCCACCTTGCCTGAGACCCCCATCCCAGTACTGACATTCCCCAGGATCTTTATTACCCAGCACCCCATTCCCAAGGAACCCTCTCCTGTCCATTCCATCCCTTGAAATCTCCCTTCCCCCAGTATTGAAGTGAAGGGAGACACGACCATCCGATTGATGCATCGAATTCCGATTTTATTGATCAATCAATCACCTTAAATAACAATACTAATGAACTTCATGAATATTCTGTAATCCAATTTCATGATAGGCTAACAGAGAAACTTCTAACCACTCCTCTTGTTTTAGAATACCTACAATTGTTTATTAAAAACAGAAACCAAAACAGAAACCAGAAACCAAAACAGAAACCAGTGTTCCCAAAACTTCTACATCTGTTCCCAGGATGGCAGGCCTTCCCAGAGACAGTGTTCTGCTTGTTATGGGAAGACAGCCCGAGAACTCCATTGTTTACAGAATGATGCCTGAGAGAGTCTAATTGTTTATACAAATCAGAAGGCTGAGACTGTTAGAAACTGCTTTTACTTTTCCCTCTTACTTTTCTCTCAATTGTATGTCCCATGGCCTTTTCTTTAAGTCATTCTCTGACATTTCCCCCGTTTTTTCTTCTTTGAGAGAAAAGTGGTTAGTTTGCCAGGTTTTCTCTTCCATCCTACCAACCATCTTTTGAATGCAACAAGGTAAGATAATGGTGAAGTTTTTCCTCACAGAAACTCTTGTGGAGGAGACATTACCTCCTGTTCACTATCAGGGGCAAAGAAAAGAGAAGGGAACTCATCCACTATGCTTGGCAACACTTCAAACCTCAGAGCAGCTTCGTGTGGGCCTCGTAACAAGCTCCAAAAGTACAGACCCCACTCTGCCAGGGCTCAGCTGCACCAAAGGCCTGAGGACAAACAGGACACTCAGTGTCAGAAATGTGATCCTGTGGAGAAGGATCAGAACCAGTGCTCAGAGGTGGAATAATGATAACTTGCTTAAATAACAAGATCCACCCTGCGCTTGGGCTGGTATTCCATTCCAGGCTCTATCTTCACAAATTAAAAATATCCCTGTGGGTAATTTCCTAGGTGTCATAATAGTAGAGCCTTTACACTGGTTATAAAGCTGTTTAGACACTATTTCCAGGTTTAGAGATGAATCCAGAGTAGCCCATGTCTGTTTATGCTGACTCATCCTTTGAAATTTAGAGTAATCAAAGCTGAACTGCAATTATCTAATGCTTGATTGGGATCTCTTCTTATAGGGCCTACAACAGAATGTTGTGTTAAAGGCACCAGTTTTCTACACCTTATTGAGGCTATATATGGTGTACTTTGAGCTTTAACCCCTTTTCAAAATACACTGTACCTCCCACCGATAATAAGCTAAGATTTTTGCTCATGAGATTTATAAAGGTCTGAAGCTGAAGCAGTGTTTACCCCTGTCTCATTCCGTAGTGCCTGCTCCCAATTATGTTCCCAGATATGCCTATAATTACAGGTGTGGCACCATAAATGAAAAAGTAACAACTGATCTACCCAAAAAATCTTATCACAACCCCCACAACACAATGCAACCCAAGCAGCACAATTTGGGCTGTGACACTCAAGACAGTTCTCTTTTGCCGGTCCTTTTATATGGAAAGATGATAATGAGTCAATAATGTCAATCAGTTCCTTGGTTGTCCGGCAACGGCGTGTTATGGCCTTATCAGGCATTGCACGACAGGTGGTAATTGGACTAAGAAAAGAAAGCTGTTAGCTGTTTTCATTCATGCGAACCTGGAGAGAAGGTGAAAAAGTCTGAAAATGATTCTTTCTGTCCTTGAATTTATCACATCCACCTTTTTTCATGAGCTTCCCAGAAATGTTCAAAGTCAGTTTTCAGTTTGTAATCCTTTAGTCATTTGGCTCAAATGGCATCAACTGGGAGATTCTCAGTCCTTTGTTAATTTGGAGTGGTGAAAAGATAGTATGCATTTAAGGCACTTAAAATATTTAACTTAGCAGACTTATTTGTAAATCATGTAAAATCACTTAAATCTAATTCAAACTTAACAGAATCTAACTTAACTTACTTAATAATACTTAAAAAAATTTGATTTTCTTTAAATCTCACACAACTCAAACCTATATATAATTTAAACTTAGCAGACCTCGAACCCAACCGAAAACAAGCTCAACAATTTTAACCTTAACATTTAATGGCACTTAATTGATAACTTAACTTAAACTACTTAATAACAAATAAAACTTACTATAGAAATAATATATGGCATTCACTATAACTCACCCACGGGCCCGATTCCAAAACACTCAACTAAAACAACTTTTCTCACGTTTTTTTGCTGCAGCATTTATACCAAAAAACACACTCACAACATCTCACTCATACAATCAATCCAACACATCTCAACATTTTTAAACTTTTCAAAACACAGCTTTAAAGTCTAATGTTCCACCGACTGAGCTGTCCGGGCTTCTGATGTTCAAAGTCTCTGGTAATACAGGTGTTTCCAAGACAGCATAACCAATGCCGAGCCAAATCGGCCGAAATTTGACTCCTGCATTCATTTACGCTGATCTGCTTTACAGTCTGTGCTGGGGAGAACAAAAGATCTCTCTAACTTAGGTGAAAAACATCCTGACAGCAACAGTCCTTGGTGTCGCTTGTTTAGTTTCACTGGTCTTTTAATTGCAATAGGAATCTTTTCTTTTGTTGACAAAAGTCATGATTATTACCGCTGTTAGATCTCAAACTGTAGCTCCTGCCGGCTACGGGGCAGAGGGAGAAACGTTCCCACTTGAAAAGGCGCTCCGGTCCCGCAAAATCAGAATCCGCTAAGGAGTGTGCAATAACTCACTTGCCGAATCGACTAGCCCTGAAAATGGATGGCGCTGGACGCTCATCAGAGCCCAGAAAAGGTGTTGGTCGATCATTTTTCTTACAACTAGCCTAACGGAACACAAATTCAGTGGCCATCATAATGATAACAATCCAACGAAAACTATCAATGCACAGCATGATTGCTCCTCCATCACCTGCTCTCTGATGTCCAGTTACTGTTCCCAAGCAGCAACTGGCCGCCCGTGGACATCTGGCCCCCAGTTCACACACCAGGGCGACTCGGCTCCGGTCGCTTCCCCCCGCGGCGCTCTTTGATCACTTCCGGCACGGCGCGGCTTGGTTTCTGCGGCGGCGGCGCGGCTGCTCCCCCGCAGTGGCTCTGCTCTCGGGGGCGGCGCGGCTCGGCTCCTGCGGCGGCTTTTGATCTTCCCGCCGCTGCCTCCGGTGCGCCCGTGCCAAGTTCAGAGTAGCACAGCACTGCAATTCTACCATAAATCACCGAATTCACACATTTCCGTTAACCTGTAAGCCATATGAAGAATCCTTTTATTGTAGTCATAAGCCCAAAGTCCTGTTGAATCCTTCTGCTAATTCATCTCTACTTTGCGCTGCGGGTCACTCCCTTCGCGGCGGTTCAGCTTCGCCTGCGGTGGCTCCCTGTGGTGTCGGGTTGAAGGCTCCCTGTTGCGGAGGGTTAGAGGCTCCCTGCTGCGGAGGGTTAGAGGCAGGAAAGAGTACCGATGATGCAGCGATGACTTCTGATGGTGCTTGGTATTCCCGGCGCAAGCGGCCCGTGCCTTCGCATCAGCAGCATTTTGTGCGCCCTCCTTTATTTGATGCTGCAAACGCAGCTGACACTTGAAGAGGCGCAAGAGCGGCTAACACCTGACTCTGAGAGGACCTTGCCTGTTTTTGAAAACCTATTCCTATCTGCTTGAGTACATCCGCCACAAAAGCCTGCTGCCCGGTAGGAATAAGAGCCATCCTCTCTAATGCTTCCTCTACAGTCCAATCTGCACCTAAAGCATTAAGTATGTTTCTAGTAGCAGAATTACAATTTTGAAGGACACACTGCCTGAGTAGGACCCTGCGCAAATATTCTGGCACGCCAGCTCTTTCAATTGCAGCAGCAGCTTTATCAACAAAAGCGCTAAATGCTTCCTCTCTGCCTTGCTTAATTCCTATAGACACTGGTATCTCTCCTGGCTCCTTCACCATGTCTATTGCGAGTCTGACTAACCGCATTGCCTCCCGGCACTTTTCTTGACCTATTAAAGCTTGTGCATCAGTACGAAGGAAATGTCCCAGACCCATAAGTTCATCAACAGTGACACCACGCAGAGGGTCACCCGGCTGTCTCTGAACTACCACACACTCACTTACAAGTATCCGCCAATGATCATTAAACAGCAATTGTTGATGGTGGGTAAAGATTAATTTAACTATGCCAAGACAATCATTAACGAGGAGGATACTGGTGTTAAAAATATAATCGAGCATTTGCTTAGCTGGTTCGCTTTTAAATCCAAACTGACTAACAGCAGCTTGCAATTGAGATAACAATTCCCAGTCAAGAGCACTAATTGGTGCTTGAATTCCTCCACCAGCCTGAGGGTTGAAGACAACCGGACAAACCAGCTCCAGAGCCGAACTTATTGGCTCTAGATCTCCCTTTTCAATTGCATCTTTGGCCAGGGCAGCCCACGCATCTCTTTCCCTTGCAATCGCCTCCGCCAAGTGGTTTTCCGACCCAGGGACCGGCTGATTGCTTGTCAGGAACAGAGTACGCGTTTTTGGCCCCAGCTGCTGAGACGCAGCAGGTACGGGAGAGTCAAAAGTGCTCTGTGTAGCCTGCGGCAAAGCAGACAACAAGGCACCCTGCGGAGCTTGGCTCGTTAGGGGGGGCTGCGAAGCGGGTACTAAAGCAGTGTAAAGTCTGCGTAGCCTGGTTTGTAGGCTGGCTCGTAGCCGGGCTTGTAGCCTGGCCCGTTAAGGGGGGCTGCGCGGCGGGCAGCGAGGCGGTCTGCGCCTGGCTCATAGTGTGACTCATAGGCTGGCTTTCCGAGGGAGGTGGTGAAGCAGGTAATAAAACTGTCCGCGTCACGGGGCCAAGAGGAGTTCCCGTGTTCTTATCAAATTCCCTATCTTGATCGTAGTGTTTGTTACGATCGTGAGCGGCAGTAGCCTGATAAGCAGCCCTTTTTTCAGCTTGAATTTGCAAAAGCTCGGTGTTAACGACCCGCCATAATTTACCCCACTTCTTAGCAGTTTTATCATCATCTAACGTAGCCTGCCACAATAAATCACCAAATTTACGCCACTCAGACAATTCGTGAACTGTGTGAGGGTTTATAAAGATCCCCCTTTCTAGGCCATAAGCTAAAAGACCTGGTAATTCTTTCTGTAAATCTATTCCCTTAATTTGCCGTTTTTGCAAAAGGGTAATAAAAAGTTCATATGCGGCTTGCCTTTCCATACCTATGTGCGCACGTTGCAGCTCTTCAAATCAAGGTCGCGGCCGCATGTATCGGACGAACCTATCTGTATAGTCGCTCGCAGCACGGCGCGGGCCGGCGGGTTGCCCTCCGCTTTGCTTCCGCACTTCTTTGCCGTTCCGGCTGCAGTTTCGATCTTACGGAACCCGAACCTGGCTTCACTTCACGTGGCGTTCGCTTCCCCGTGGTGTTCACTATCACGGTCAGAGGTCACCATATATTGAAGTGAAGGGAGACACGACCATCCGATTGATGCATCGAACTCCGATTTTATTGATCAATCAATCACCTTAAATAACAATACTAATGAACTTCATGAATATTCTGTAATCCAATTTCATGATAGGCTAACAGAGAAACTTCTAACCACTCCTCTTGTTTTAGAATACCTACAATTGTTTATTAAAAACAGAAACCAAAACAGAAACCAGAAACCAAAACAGAAACCAGTGTTCCCAAAACTTCTACATCTGTTCCCAGGATGGCAGGCCTTCCCAGAGACGGTGTTCTGCTTGTTACGGGAAGACAGCCCGAGAACTCCATTGTTTACAGAATGATGCCTGAGAGAGTCTAATTGTTTATACAAATCAGAAGGCTGAGACTGTTAGAAACTGCTTTTACTTTTCCCTCTTATTTTTCTCTCAATTGTATGTCCCATGGCCTTTTCTTTAAGTCATTCTCCGACACCCCAGCACCTTGATTCTCCCAGGACCCCCATTCCCACGGGAGCCCTCATTCCCCCAGCATACCCATCCCATGACTCCAGTCCATGGAGCCCACGTTCCCCTGGGACTCCCATCCCTGTGTCCCTCCTCCCCTGGGGACCCTAAATCCCATGGCCCCCCCATTGTCAGTGATTCCCCATTGCAAGGGACCCCATTCCTCTGGGACCCCCCCATTCCCCTGACCCCCTCCCCAGTTCCCCAAACCCTCTGAGCCCCCCACTCCTGGGAACCCCATGTACTACTGTGTGCAGCCCAGCCTTGTCCCCACACTGTTCCCACCCCTCCCACAGCCTGTCCCCAAGGTCACATCCCCGTAATCCTGTGCTTGTGGCCACCCTGCTCCCACCAAGGGCCACCAACACATGAGGACAGACATGACCTCGCTTCCTTGCCCTTAATCCAAAAGCCACCACCCAGGGGACAGCCACCCCTGGCAGCGAGTGACAGCCTGTCCACATGTCTGGGGACACCGGGATGGCCGGGAAGGTGGTGCTGCTCTTGTGGGGTGAGTGCCCCGGGAACGGGCCTGACATCCCAGGGATGGGGAGGGTGCACAGGGGGGCTGAGGGGTCCCCTGCAGGTCCCCAATGCCAGCAGAGGCAGTCCATGTTACCCACAGTGGACTTTGGTGGGACTGGGGATGTAGGGTGGGTTTGGGGACTGATACAGGGGGCAGGAATTGGGGATGGGGATGTGGGGACAGGAATGGGGCCTGGCACCTTTGGGCTCAGGTAGCTCTGTGGATAGGGACAAGGGAACTGGGATGAAGGGACAGAGGGGACAAGAACAGTGAGGATGTGGCCTTGGGGATGGGATCATGAGCTGGTGGGTGGATGACCTGGGCCAGCATGGGCTGTGTCCGTGGTGCCCTCGTGCCCAGAGTGTCCACAGTGTCCCCATGTTCTGTCTGCCTCAACCCAGGGTGGCCTCGGTGTCCCTGTTCCCAAGGTGTCTGTGCCACACAGATGTGGCGCACAGGTGGCTGTGACACAGACATGTCCCCCTGACTCTCCAAATCTTTTGGGGACCACCCACACACACTTTCCCACAAGACCTGCTGACTCCATGGGGACAGTTAGGGACAGTCTGCACACCCCATGTCCCTGTGCTGCTGTCCCTGCAGTGCCACCCCCACCAAGTCCTGTCCCTTCTCCCTTCCAGCCCAGACCCTTGGCCTCACTGGTGAGTCCTCAGGGGATGCCATGGCCCCACCCTGCTGTCCCCAGCCCCATGGTGGCCCTGGCACGCTGTTGTCCCCTGTCACCTGAAGGTGCCCAGTGCTGGCCCTGTCAGGCTGGTGTCCCCTGTCACCCACAGGTGCCCAGCCCACCCAGCTCTTCATGGTGCCCCCCTGGAGACCAGCGTTTCTGTGGGACCTGGTGACACTGACCTGCCAGGCCTTGGGGACCGCCGGTGCCACCATCTGGTGCAGGGATGGGCAGCGCTGGTGGCAGGAGGGACCTGAGAAGCTCACTGTCACCCAAAGTGGCACCTACACATGTGACAGACCCGGGACTGGGCTCAGCCCCCCTGTGACAGTCTCAGACAGTGAGCGGGGTTTGGGTGTCCCCAGCCTGGCACCCACAGAGACCCCAAGGGCTCTGGGTGGGCTCAGCTCCATGGGTCACCTCCTGTGAGACCAGAGCCCATCCCCTGCTCTGGGGACATCCCGGAGCTTCTCAGTATGGTGCACCCCTTTCTTGAAACTTGGGACCCATGATGGGCTGGGTGTGACCCAATGGGGATGTCCCGGTGATATGGGCACCCTCCAGATCTCTGTGATGTGTCAGGACCCCTCTGTCCCCAGACTGGGTTGTGTTGCAGGTGCCAGCATGGGTGCTGCTGGAGGGGGACACGGTGACACTGCGCTGCCAGGGCAGGTGGAACAGCTTGGTCAGCTTGGTGTCCTTCTACCACAAGGGGAAGAAAGTAGCGTGGCTCCGCAATGGGACAGAGCTGTCCCTGTCCCATCTGCAGCTGAGCCAAAGCAGCAACTACCACTGTAGGGGCTGGGTGAGGTCCTGGGGGTGGAAGGAGTCAGCACCGGTGACAGTGACAGTCCACGGTGAGCATCCCAGTGCACCCTGGAGTGGGGGGAGCCACGTGTTGGAATTGGGAATCCCTGTTGATTTGGGTGTGACCCCATGGGTGGATCCCCATGCAAACGGGACACCCAATTTGAAAGGATCCCTCTCTCCTGCAGCCCGGTTGGTGCTGCAGGTGTCGACTTGGGAGCTGCTGGAGGGGGACACAGTGACACTGCGCTGCCGGCACTGGCGGGACATGCTGGTCACTGGAATAAGATTCTACCATTGGGACAAGGAGGTGGAAAGGTCCCTCAGTGGGACCGAGCTGTCACTGTCCCCTCTGCAGCTGCACCACAGTGGCCACTACAGCTGCAGGGGCTTGGTGGTTTCTGAAGTGTCATCATGGGTACTCTCAGCGCCAGTGACTCTGACAGTGCACGGTGAGCATCCCTGCGGCTGGAACACCAATATCCTGACACCTCCAAAGCCACTTCCCAATGGACTCAGAGTCACAGCCCTCACCTCCCCTCTCCTTCCCAGAGCTCTTCTCGGTCCCGGTCCTGGAGGGACCCCCCAAGCCCACTGTGGGGTCCCCCCTGACTCTCAGCTGCCTCAGCACCCCCAGAACCCTGTGGCCCCGAGCCCCCCTTCTGCATTTGTTCTACCGGGATGGGCAGGTGGTGGGGGGCCCGCAGGGGTCCCTGCAGCTGCTGGTGCCCACCGTGGGGGTCTCCCACTCAGGGAATTACAGCTGCCAGGTGCGCTCCGAGGCGGGAACTGTGCAGAAGAGCAGCACCCGGCTCCACGTCACGGTGTGCCGTGAGTGTCAGGACGGGCACGGGGAGCCCCCACAGCCTCCTCAGGTCCCCTTCCTGGGCACCTCCAAGTGCCCCTGACATCTTGTGTTGCTTCACCTCTGCCCTGTGTCCCCTCACCCCTTCCTGAGGTGCCCTCATCCCCAACATCCCCCATCACATCAATCACCCCGTCCCTATTCCCTTCACACCACCTGACAGCCCTTCCCTGTGGCCTCCGCCCCATCTCTGTCCCCACAGTGCCCGTGGCCAATGCCACCATCACCCCCGGGCCCCTGGCACACCAAGTGCGTGCAGGTGAGCCCATGACCCTGCGCTGCTGGGTGCAGGTGGGCTCAGTCCCTGTCACCTTCACCTGGCTGCACAACGGGCACAAGGTGGCCCAGGGTCCCCTCCTGGAGCTCAGGGCCATCGACGTGGGACATTCAGGCACCTACCAGTGCGTGGCCACCAACCAGCTGGGACAGGACGGGCACCGTGTGTTCCGGGCACTCACCCCTGGGCTGGCCCTGGTGGTGACACCTGGCTCACCCTTGGTCACAGGTGGGGTCACATGGGGTCACCAGGGTGTTCAGGACTCCTGCAGTTCAGGATGACCCCAATATGTCCCACTCTGTCCCCAGCAGTGGCTGTGAATGTCGGCAGGACCCTCCTGTTCCTGCGCCTGCTCCTGGCTGTCATCGGGGGCTGTCACTGGTGGCACCGCCGGGGTGGGTGACAATGGGGGGGATGGGGGTCCTGGAGTGAGGGGAAGCCCCCAGAGTGGGGTCAGAGATCGGCAGCCCCCAGGGCCCCTGAGCTGGGGGAAACTGAGCCTGCAGTGACCTCGCCTGGGCGTCCTGAGGGATTTCTGGGGAATTTGGAGGGTCTTAGTTGGGCTCCGAGGCCTTCCCTGGGTGGGTTTTGAGGAACATTGTGGTGGGACAGGGAGCTCCTGGAGGGCTTGGTGAGGTCCTGGAGGGCAGTGCAGGGATGTTGGGGGATCTTTCTAGGGTCCTGGTGGAGTTTGGGGGTGCCTGTCCCTGCCAGGCTTGGGGTTCTGGGGACCCAGACACTTGGGGGCACCAGGGGCGTTGGGGATCCTGCGGTGGTGCAGAGGTTCCGGGGGGGGGGGGGGGTTCATGTGTGCTCAGAGTGTTCGGGGGGAATCGGGGATCCATTGGGAATCAGGGCTGCAGTGGGGATTTGGGGATCCCATGGGTGGTTGGAGCTGCTGAGGTGCCCGGAAGGTTCAGGGGTGCCGGTGTCCCCACGGTCACCCCCTCCCCTTTCCCTTGCAGCCGCCAGAAAGCTGCAGAACAGGTGAGTGGGGGGTTGGGCTGGGACTCCCCTTTGCCCCTCCCCAGACACCACCCAGACCCCCCCATCCTCCTCAAGACCCCCCCAGAGGAGGGGACAGTGCTCAACACCCACATCATGGGCACCAAGTGGGCAGGGGATGAGTACAGGGGGGGACAGGGACACATCACCTTCAGGTGTCACCCCCCAACCAGGTCCCCAGAACCAGTGTCACTCTCAGGGCCCCCATGGGTGTCCCCCAGCCTTGCGCTAGCTCAGGATCCACAAGTGAGAAACATGGAGCTGTCAGGACCCCATGAGGGACAGTGGGACCCCCGTGAATACGAGAGTGTGCTGTGACACTGGGTGCACTGGGGGGCATTGATTCCCCTCAGGGGTCGCTTTTTCCTCTTCACAGGACCCCGCGGGGCTCCTCCATCCCTCTCCCAGTGCCACGGAAGCACATGACATTTTTCCCCTCTTACTGTACCAAAAATGACACTTTTTGATTAAACTGTTTGAGAAACAAGGCTCACTCTTCATACGTATAAAATGTTTAATAAGTGATAAAAGGGACAGTAAACAGCATACTGGGTGCTTGGCAACTGCCAGAGGCACACGGTTAACTACAACAATTCTTCTTACATAGCTTTTCACTGTATTTGTTAAATAAATACTCAGGAGGGTTATACATATTGAATCATTCTTTCCAGTTCACATGTTCTGGAAATCCTTTCATTTGGTTTGACCCTTGATAAATTTTCTTAAAGTCCATGCAATATTGCAGATTACATTTATATATTTTATTCTCTCACAAGGTCCCCCTCTTCTATGGTTTGACAGTTCTTGATAGACAAAGAGTCAGTGGCAAATTCCTCTTTGCAGTCTTTCTTTTATTGTTTGTTTACTTGTTTCTTTTCAATGTGTTCTTCTTATACAGATGAGATACTCCACCATTACATTAAATCAACATTAGCTATTTCACAAAATTATCTGAGTTATTATCGCCATTGTCACTTAGTTACACAAATAAAGACTTTAGCTACTTCTGCAACAGTTAATGTTGTAATAAACAGCACATTGTCTCTATCTTGATATTTTGGGTGAGGCTAAACTATAATATATTTATCGCATTGAAATATATATTCTACACAGGGATTAGGGTAAAAAGGCTGACAAATTGTATTGTATCAAAATCAGTTAAAAAGTGATTACAAACTTTATTGTATCAAAAAATTTACAAACACAAATATAATAGTGAAAACCAATGACTACATAGCTATTCATACCAGGGGGAAGTTGTATTGAAGGGTTTGACTTCTCCTTATCCTGCTCTGATTTTGTCAGCAATAAATTCAATTCATATCTCTAATTCCGAGGCAGTTTTGCCCGTGACAGGATTTGATGATTGATCTCTCCTGGTCCTTGTCTCAACCCAGGAACCCTTTTCTCAATTTTCTCTTCCCATCCAGGTGCGGAGGGCAGTGAGAGAGCAGCTGTGGTGGTTGCGGGACATCCAGCCACTGTCCATCCATGGCAAGGCAGGGAGAAGGAGGAGGGTCCAGGTCAGGTTGTTGAGCAGATTGTTGTGGGATTTGCAGTAGCGCTGGGGCTCTCTCACACACTTCAGCAAAGGAACAGAGGGATCAGTTGCTGCATTTCCGGACTGGGTCCCCCACAGCAGCCCCTGCAGGGGTGGTTTCCAGCCAGCCCTCCTTTGAAAACCATCAAAGGCCCTCGCAGAGCCACTGCTTGGGCTCCCTTTGGGTTTTGTGCTTCTTGCAGGGCTGAATAAACCACAGCCAGGTCTTTTACCCCACAGAATTCTCACCTCTGCAGCAGCTCTAAAGCTGCCAGAATCAAAGCCAAGGGGGCAGGGGGAACATCCATCCCTGGCTCCCTACACAGCCTCAGACTTGAAATTCTGGCAACACCATGTCCACGCCACCTCCCACCTTCACGCCCATGTCCCACAAGGTCCCCACACTGGCTCCATCCTGTCCCTGCCCTGCCCCCACCAAGGGCCACCTACATGTGGGGACAGACCTGACCTCCCTTCCTCCCCCTTCATCCAAAGAGCCACCAGCCAGGGGAGCGGTGACCACAGCAGCGAGTGACAGCCACTGCACATGGCTGGGGACACCGGGATGGCTGGGAAGGTGTCGCTGCTCCTTTGGGGTGAGTGCCCAGGGAATGGGCCCTGGTGAGGCACAGACTGGTGGGAAGGGGGTAGAGGGGGGCTGCAGGGTCCCCTGAGGTCCCCAATGGCAGCAGAGCAAGTGCATAGGCATGGAGCCCAGTATGACCAGAGATTTGGGGTGGCTTTAGGGACAGAAACAGGGAAACTGGGATGTGGAGACAAGAACAGGGGGATTAGAGATGTGAGGACAAGGATGTGGCAGAAAGAGCCCTGGGGCTTGGGTAGCTGTGGGGACGGGGACAGGGGAACAGGGATGCAGGGACAGGGACAAGGGCCACTTTGCTTGGGGTTGGGCTGGGAGGAACGGTGCCATTGGAATGGGATCATGGGCACAGTGCCATGGGGATGTGGCCATGGGGCAGGTGCTTTAGGGCTGGTGGAGGTGGCCAGTGCAAACATAAGGTGTCCAGAGTGTCCCCATGAACCTCACCTGGCTCTGTCCCTTCTCCCTTCCAGCCCAGACCATCAGCCTCGGTGGTGAGTCCTCACAGGATGCCATGGTACCACCTCACTGTCCCCAGCCCCATGCTGGCCCTGGCAGGCTGGTGTCCTGGGAGGGATAGGGGTCTCAGGGAGCTGTAGAGGCCCCCAGAGTTGGGGAGCGATAGGGCAGCACCCACAGACCCACAACTGTGACCTTCTCTGGGCGTCCTGTAGGGTTTGGGGAGGTGCTGGAGTGTCCTGTAATGATGTTGGGGGTTCTTTCAGGGGCCTTGGGGTTCTTTGGGGGTTCTCTGTCCAGCTGGGCTTGGGTTCTTGATGCTGACTTTGTTAGGGGCACTGGAGAGGTCCACAGATTCTGGGGGGCTTCAGAAATGCTTGGGCATACCATGGGGGTTCAGGAATGCTGAGAGGGGTCAGGACGCTGGGACCACACAGTGACTCCTTCCCTCTTTCTTTTGCAGCTGCCAGGAAGTAAAAGGAAATGTGAATGAGAGGCTCAAACCACGCTCTCCCCTTCTGCCCCAACCCCCAAGCCCTTCCATCCCCTCCCCCACATCCCCTATATACCCTCAGGGCCCCCCCAGATCCCCCGCCCCCCCCAGAGGAGGGGGAGGTGCTGTACATCCACGTCCTGGTCACCAAGAGGGCAGGGGATGAGTAGAGTACGGGAGGGACACACGCAGAGGGACACGTCAACCACGAGTGTCACCCCATCCAGATCCCACAGCCTGTATCTTTTGCAGTGTCCCCCCTTGCCACCACACTCCAGGATCCCAGGTGACCTACGCGGAGATGCCGGGACCCCAGGGGCGACCACGGGAGTCCAGGGACATCAATGAGGTTGCGCCATGATACTGTGGGGAACTGGGGGCACTGGGGGTCCCCACCCATGGGCACCCACTCGTGGGTCTGCTGCCACTAAAAAGTGCCCCTCGCCCTCCCCATGGAGGCACAAAGATCCCAAAGGGCTGAGAAGAACAATTTCCTGAAACAGCAACCAGAGAAAAAAAACAACAGCAGCAAGGTTCAGAGTCCAAATTGTCAAAAAAGGAATAGTTTCCAGGGATATCCACCGAAAAGAAGCAAACCCCAGACATTTCCCTCAGCACGTTTCCTCCACCAGAGGAACCTGGCAGGGCTCTGGATCTACCTTGCTCTGATGGCCAAAGTGGCCTTCAGGAGGCTCTGGATTCTCTTGTCCCCTGTCTCAAATCCCTCCTCTGCCCTCCTCTACCCACACCAGGATGTCACAAAGACCCTGTGGGGATTCCAGAGCCTCCCCCTTTGCCCTGGCAGTCAGGATCAGGCCATGGCACAGGGTGGGGTATCAGAGATAGGAAAAGATTGATGTCTGGAGTCATTTTGGAACAGCTGCATGTGGCAGGGGTGGGTCAGGCCTTGCTTTTGGTGAGACAGGGCTCTATCTGTCCATCAGTCTGTCAGCCATTGTACACCGGGGACAGGGTGACGCTCTGCCAAAGCCAGCTCCTGAGTGGCCAGGTGGCCAGAAATGCCAGCTGGGGAGAGGGCTCTTGGTTGCCCAACTGACTTTTAAGAGCATGAGGTGGTCAAGTCCTTGACCCTGACTTTCTTGGTGTGTGTGTCCCGTTCATGCTGGAACCCAGGAACTGAAAACTCATTTAAATGAGGAATATCTGTCAAAGAAAGTGGAAATCTTCCAAGAATAGAAAGAAGACCCGTGCCGAAAACTCTCTTTAATTTCAAACATTACAGGGTTTCTAGGCAGAACTGTAGGAAAAGGAAGACCAGCTCTTTACTGAGAAATTTATAAACCAGAACAGAACAAACAACACAAACCCAGAACTTTCCGTCCTGCTCAGCACTGTTGGTTTTTGTGGCAGTTATAACCACGGTCAGTAGGGGGCGCTGCAGGGAGCACTCCCGACTAGCAGGGGGCGCCCCGGTCCAGCTCCATCCCCTCAGGGGCTATGGCTGCCTCAGACGGGAGGCAGGAAGGGAAATCGCTCCTTTTGCAAACTCACGGGCACCAATCGGTCCTGGCACCACCACCAGCAGCAGGCAGAAGCCGCCAAGGAGCAGGCTGGACCCCAGTGCCCACTGGCAGCGTAGCAGTGTCTCGGGGCCAGACACACGCCCTGCACAACATCTGTGACTGCTCTCCATGATCCCAAATGGAAGGAAGGCAGTGCCTGACCCCAGGCAGATCTCAGTACCACAGCAGCACCTCTGATGGCTTTATGCCACAATTCCTGTAAACCATCTGCCTATAACTCAGGTGAGTAGGGCAGGGATGGAACAGCTTTGGGGACATCTGGAATCTACACAGGGTCACTCCCCACAGCCCCACCATGGCCGCAGCCAGAGCCCCTGCTCAGTATTTCCACACTTTTCAATCTTGTCTGGTGGCCACGACCTGAACCCAAGCATTCTTTCCATGAGGTTGCAGAAGGCTGCAGGTTTAGTTCAAAGAAGACAGTCTGAGTCAAGTTGCTGAGCTCAGTGTGGTTGATTGCACAGTAGTTTTGTGGTTCTCTTGGTGCCTTACCAAGAAGAACAAATGAACAATTGCTGCATATTCGGGTTGATTCCCTCTCAGCTGCCACTGCATGGGCAGTTTCCAGCCAGCCCTACTCTGAAAACCATCAAAGACTCTCAAAAGAGCCACTCCTTGGGGTCTCTTTGGATTTTGTGCTCCTTGCAGGGCTGAGCAAACCACAGGCTGGGCTTTTTCTCTGATAGAATTCTCAACTCTGCAGCAGCTCCACAGGCCTAGAGCCCCTTAGAATCTGTCTGGAGTCATACCCAGTCTGCTAGCAACTTGTGGGGGTTGTGCTGAGCCCTGGATCACCCAAAATCTGAGGCACTCTGGGAAGGAGCTGGGATGTATGGGTTCATCCAGCCACTGCCTATCCCTGGGACCTCCATACCCCTGAAAATCAAATCAAGGGTATCCAATTTCTTAGGTCCCACCTTGCCTGGGACCTCTATCAAAATATTTACATTCCCCAGGATCTCCATGGCCCAGAGCCCTCCTCCTAAGGAACTCTCTCCTGTTCATTCCATCCCCTGAAATCCTCCTTTCCCCAGGACCTTGATTTTCCTAGGACCCTCATTACTATAGGACCCCTCATTCCCCCAGTATCCTCATCCCATGACCCCAAATCCCTGGAGCCCACATTCCCCTGGGACTCCCATTCCTGAGTCCCCACATGCTTGGGGAACCCCATTCCCATGGCAACCCCATCCCTGGTGACTCCCCCTCTTCAGGACCTCCATTCCCAGGGACCCCATCCCTGGGACTCTCCATTCCCCTGGACACCCAGCCCTGGCTCCCTAAAGCCCCTGAGCCCCTCATTCCTAGGAACCCCATGTCCCACTGTGTCCCACCCAGCCTTGTCCCCATCCTGTCCCCACCCTGCCCACAGCCTGTCCCCAGCTTGTAGCCACCCTGCCCCCACCAGGTGCCACCTATGCATGAGGATCTGACCTGACCTTGCTTCCTTCCGCTTTGGCCAAAGAGCCACCACCCAGGGGACAGCCGCCCCAGGTAAGGAGTGACAGCCAGTCCACATGGCTGGGGACACTGGCGCTGCTCCTGTGGGGTGAGTGCCCGGGGCACGGACCTGACACCCCGGGGATGGGGTACAGGGGGGCTGCAGGTCCCCAATGCCAGCAATGCCAGTCCATGTTACCCACAGTGGACACTGGTAGGACTGGGGATGCAGGGTGGCTTTGGGGACAGGAAGAGGGGGCAGGAATTTGGGGATGGGGACAGGAATGTGGGGGCTGGCACCTTTGGGCTCAGGTAGCTCTAGGGATGGGGACAAGGGAACTGGGATGAAGAGATAGAAGGGGACAAGAACAGTGAGGATGTGGCCATGGGGATGGGATCATGGGGATGGGATCATGAGCTGATGGGGGCGACCTGGGCCAGCATGGGCTGTGTCTGTGGTGTCCTTGTGCCCAGGGTGTCCACAGTGTCCCCATGTTCTGCTTCAGCCCAGGGTGGCCTCGGTGTCCCTGTTCCCAAGGTGTCTGTGCCACAGGGATGTGGTGCAAGGGTGGCTGTGACACAGACATGTCTCCCTGACTCTCCAAATCTTTTGGGGACCACCCACACACACTTTCCCACAAGAACTGCTGACTCCATGGGGACAGTTAGGGACAGTCCCCACACCCTATGCCCCATGTGTCTCTGTCCCTGCAGTGCCACCCCCACCCAGCCCTGTCCCTTCTCCTTTCCAGCCTAGACCCTCAGCCTCGCTAATGAGTCCTCAGGGGATGCCATGGCTCCACCCTGCTGTCCCCAGCCCCACACTGGCCCTGGCAGGCTGGTGTCCCCTGTCACCCACTGGTGCCCAGAACACCCAGCTCCTGGTGGAGCCCCCCTGGAGACTGGCGGTGCTGTGGGACCAGGTGACACTGAGACAGAGTAGAGATACATTCTGAATTAGGTGAAGTGTCTAGGAGAGGTGAAAAGTCTGTGAGGCCAAAGCTGAAGGAAAAACTCGCATGCTGGAGACAGTGAGGAGATAGAGAAAAAAACCCAGAAACTACCACATGGTCGATTTGCCCCCGACCTAGGAATTCCTTTGATAAAGAAGAACTGGGGAAAAATGTCACGCGGAATGAATATGTATGAACCTATTGTGAAACTGTATGCATATGCATTTGGAAGGGGGATAAAAGGAGACCTGAAATCCTCAGGGGTACTCATGCCTTTTGGGGAGGCTTGCATCTGACAATGCACGCGCATCTTAATAAAGGCACACCGGGCTTTACAACTTTTATAAAGTTGTGAGGTTTCTTCTTTTCTCCACAAAACAGAGCAACAAGGCTGATGAGGGGCTTGGAGCACAAGCCGTATGAGGAACAACTGAGGGAGCTGGGGTTGTTCAGCCTGGAGAAAAGGAGACTCAGAGGTGATCTTATCACCCTCTTCAACTTCCTGAACGGTGGCTGTGATGAGCTGGGGGTCGGTCTTTTTCTCCAGGCAACAACAGACAGAACAAGAGGACACAGTCTCAAGCTGCACCAAGGGAGATATAGGCTAGAATTCAGGAGGAAGTTTTTCACAGAAAGAGTGGTCAAATACTGGAATCATCTACCCAGGGAGGTGGTGGAGTCACCATCCCTCAATGTGTTTAAAAAAGGACTGGATGTGGCACTTGGTGCCATGGTCTAGTTGAGGTGTTAGAACATGGGTTGGACTCGATGATCTTAAAGGTCTCTTCCAACCTAGGAATTCTGTGATTCTGTAATTTCTTGCATCCTTCATGCACGCCTTCCATCCCCAGGGATCTCCATCTCCAGGATGCTCCTTGCCCAGTTCCTCACAGTGAACTCCCCTGACGGACCCCAAGTCAGGGAATTTTCCCAAATCCTGGTGGAAAATGATTCAATCCCTGTCAGAACAGGAACCCCAGAATGTTTTCCATGTCATGGGGCCCTTGCTCATCCATGTTGGAGTGATGGGAATTCTGCTTCATCCTCACGCTTTGCCAGCAGCTCTGGTCTTCCCAATGGAAGATTCCCAAATTCCTAGATGTCCCATCCTTTGCCAGCAGCTCTGTTTTTCCCAATAGAAGAATTTTAGATCTCGGCCCAGCTGGTGGATGAGATGTTTTCCACACTGCCTTCATTATATCCAGGTGTCAGGGTCCGTCCTAGTGGACAGATGACCTGATGGTTCGTAGGAATGATGTCAGAGTGCAAAAAACCAACACGTTACGAGGGGGTTTGCAGTGATAATCAAAATAAATGCAGTTTTATTGAAATAACCACAGCAAAAATGCGATAGAGAGATTAAGGGAGAGAAAAAGATAGAGAGAAAGAGAGGGAGAGGGAGAGAGAGAGGGGATATAGCTACCAACGCAGAGACGAAGTCCTTTGGTGCAGTCCAGTCGAGGATCCGCCTGCTACGCTGGGGAGATCTCAAAGGCTGTAGCTAACTCAGAGGTTTTTATTGTTGAAAATTGTGAGGGGGGGAAACAGATACAATAGGGAACAGATGTAACAGGTAGTCCATGTTCTCAACAGTAAATGAGAGCCATTGTTTGGTTGCTCCAGTGGTCACAATCTGCAGGCAAACAGCTTGCCTCCTCCACACACCTCCCCCAGGCTGGGGGGCTTCAGTCCCAGTCCTTGGAAGGAGCAGAGAGGCCTTTTAGGAGTTTCATGTCTCAGTCCTTGATGGAGAGGCTTCTTACATCTCAGTCTGTCTGTCACAGTGGTTGTAAAACAGGTGAGGGTCTTCTGTGGGAGACCACCTGAAACTCAGGAGAAGTCCAGCCAGACCGAGAGGTGGGACAGCTTCCAAAGCTGCTATTGTTGCAAACAGAGCATGGTGCCCCTTCTTAGCATACAGCAAACGCACTTGTGAAAACAATAGCTTAACACTGAGCTTTCAGGTCTCAAGGCCCATGGCGTATGACTTTTCTCCTTCAGAGCCAGATATAGATGGGGGGGGGAGGGGTCTTCTCTTCAGTGGACAATCATGAGGCAGATGAGGGAAAATTCTGACAAACTCTCACACCAGGGAATATTGCACTGGGCTAAAGAGTTTCTTCCCAACTCCCTGGAAAAGGGGTGGTAGAGGAATCCCATGAGAAAGACAATCTCCAGCTTCCCCCCACTGAATCCAAAGCTTTTCCCATGGTAACCTTCCCATGGAATAAAGGAAAAAGAGGCTCTTCCATCCTGTAGTGGGAAATGCCAGAACCTCCTGCTCTGGGTGGAACCCCTTCCACATTCCCAAAAAAGGGATTTATCAGAGGAAGTTGCTTCTGGAATGCTGCTGGGAATGGCTCTCCTCAATTTCCCATCCAGCTCTAAAGCTGCCAGAATCAAAGCCAAGGGGGCAGGGGGGACCCTCAGGTTCTGGCTGCCACCTGGGGCTGGGCAGAGCAGGGCTGGGCAATGGCCATCCCTGTGCAGTGGGGCTGGGCCATGGCTGGGCCCCACCCTTGGATGGCCACCCCAACATCAGCCACTTCACAATGCACATCACTGTCCCAATAACATCACAATATTTAATCAACAATATAATCAATAATGCAATATCAATTTGTATAATATCACGTGAAAGTCAACTTACATTAACTTGTTTCTCACAACACATACTAGTAAAGAACTGTTATTCCTGCTCCCACATCTTTGCCGAAAAGCCCCATAATTTCAAAGTTACAATAGTTCAGAGAGAAGGTGGTTGTATTTTCCATTTCAAGGGAGGTTCCCACTTTGTTCAGCTTCCTTGACAGAGCTGAATATAGAAACACCATTTCTGTCAGTTTAACCAAAAAACTGCATTTTTTTCCCAGGAGCAGGGAACCAGGTCCTGTGCCACCTTGGATCTGGGACGGGCACCAGTAAGCCACCTTAGTGGGAGCACTGGGAGGGGGACTGCAGAGCCACTAAGCACATGGGGGTTAGGAGGAACAAATCTGATTTGGATTTATGTTTCAACATGTGCTACATGTGAGGTGAAAAATGACTCTGTGGATTGTACATGTGCTGGGAACCCTGTCCCTGGCAAGGCTTCACACAACAGAGAATCGGAAGAGACAGCTTCAGTGATCGGGCTGTGAGTGACCCCCACTGGCTGGTGGGAGAGATGCCCGGGAAAAATGTGTGGGAAAAATGGGAAATGGGGCTGTGGGAGGAGCCTTTGCAAAGAAAAGCAGCAAACTGTGACACAACAGGAGTGTTTGCTTTGGGTTTCTTGGAGGGATCAGGGGCTCACTCAGAGGGTCAGCTTGGCCCTCCTCCCCTGTGGGATTGACATTCTCTGAACCTGGGAGAAGCAGTGAGACAGGCAAAGAATGATCCAAACAATTCTTATCTCATTACTGCTCCTGTGTTGTTCACAAGTGGAATGCATTGTGGAAGATTGTTTACCTGAAGGGAATTGGTAATTGGATTCTGTTGTGAGTGTTTTGATTCAGTGACCAATTGAATTCAGGTGTGTGTGTCTGGACTGTCAGCTGACAGTAATGAGATTGTGTGCAGTGGAGTGCAGTTGAGTGCTTGGCAGATTCAGTTTAGATGTATTGTAATATAGTATAGAATAATATAGTATAATAAAGTACTTAATAAGCCTTCTGATAAGATGGGGTAAGATGCATAATTCCTCCTGGACATTGGGTAAAAATATCATCGACACTCCACTCCCTTGCCTTTTCCTATGGTGGTCCTTCTTCCCTGCCTGCATCCATTCTTCCCTGCTTCACTGCTTCCCTGAGGCAGCTCATGCTTGTGTGTCCTGGATGTTCCTTCATTGCTCCCCAATGGAGCGGATGCTGCCTGCACCCACCCGCCGCCTCTACTGCGTTTGCCATGCTGCCCACAGCACCGAGCCTGCTGCACCTGGCCCCCGCAGCTCCAGCCCTCGCAGCCAGCCCAGAGCCTCCAGTGCTGCAGCACCAGCCCGCAGCCAGCCTGCAGCAGCCAGCCTGCAGCCATTGCTTGTCCATGCCAGAGACACGCAGGTGCCATCACTTGGAAATCACGCCCAGCCACTCACAAAAGCCACGTGGGCTCGCCCTGGCTTGCAGCACACACACTCCATCTGCCGAGCTGATGCCCGGGCTTCTTGTGATAACGCTGTCCCTGTCTTCTGTTTCTCTCTCTATCCTTTTCCCTTTCTACTCCCTTCCCTCCTCCTTCAGTACAAACGCTTATCCTCCTTTATCAATAAACAGTTCTCAGATATAATATTTCCAAGTTTTTGCTTCATTTTCATCTGAGAAACCTTTCAGCAAGAATCCTCCCCAGTTCCCCCTTTTACAGCGGGATGGGACAGGGGTAGTGGGAGGGGGAATGGGGAAGCCCTGGGTGTACTGCAAGCACTGTGGGGAGAGAATGGGCCAGTCCCTGAGGGTACTTGGGCACTTGGACGGGGCTGGGGAGCCCCTGCAGGTACCAGCAAAGGGATGGGGGAGCCCTTGGGGCTACTGGGAGAGGAAATGGGAGCACAGGGTGCCCTGTGTAGCCTTCCCCTGAGCCATGACAACCTCCCTTGGAAGGATGGGTAACCACAGGAGGCATGGAGGGAGCACCCCCAGAGTCACCCAGTGCCTCCCGCTTCCCAGAGCATCACAACTTTTGGTGTAGATTGCCATAGATGTCGCTGGATTCCCATGGTTGCCTTTGCAGCTCCATGTACGTCAGCTGAGGATCCTTCACTGGGGGTGCCAGGGGGTCTGGGGGGGGCCTGTGGGAACAAGGGGGTGTGTGGAAGGGAATGGGAGGTGCTGGGTGTTTGGGTAAAAGGTGTATCATGGCTGGAGCCTGCAATCACCTTTCCTGGTGCTTCCTGGCATCTGCAAAGAAAACTGGAGGGGTGACTTTGGAGACCTAGGGGCCCCCATCCACCCTTGGCAATGCTGAACCACCACCAGACAAACAATTCTCCCAAGCCCCCCCAGTATACCTGTAGCCCCCCCAGTATCCCTGACCCACCCCACTTGCACCAACACCCTGAGCCCCGAGAACTCTGAGCCTGGCAGGGAGGGGTATCCCTGATAGACCCCCCAAAATCCCTGCAGGACCCTCCAACAGCTCCCCAGGCCTCTGAGCCATGGTCACTGGGGGCTGAGCCCCTCCCTGGTCAGGGGCTGTGGGTGCTGCCCTATGGCCCCCTTTCTCTGGGGGCCTTCCAATGTCTCTCCATGACCCCCGTCCCCCCATTGTCACCCACCCACACGGTGCCAGCGGTGCCAGGCCAAAATTACACCCACAAGCAGAAGCAGGAACAAAAGGGCTCCACCGACCCCTGTGGTCACTGCAAGAAACAGAACGGGACAAAATGAGGTTACCCATCACCCCAGGGGTCCTACACTCCCTGGCGACCAGGTGTGATCCCACCTGTGACCCAGTGTGAGCCAGGTGCCAACGCCAGGGCCAGCTCAGGGCTGAGTGCCCGGAACACGCGGTGCACATCCTGTACCAGCTGGTTGGTGGCCACGCACTGGTAGGTGCCTGAATGTCCTACATCAGTGTCCCTAATCTCCAGGACAGGACCCTGGGCCACCTCGTTCCCGTTGTGCAGCCAGGTGAAAGTGACAGGGGCTGAGCCCACCTGCACCGAGCAGTGCATGGTCACGTTGTCACCTGCACGCACCTGGTGTGACAGGGGACTGGGGATGATGGTGGCATTGGCCACAGGCACTGTGGGGAAAGAGACAAGGTTGGCACCTGGCGAGGTGGGATGGGGGTGCAGTGGGTGGAGTCACCCCCGGCCCGAGCGTCCCGCTCACCCAGGACGGTGACATTCAGGGGGTCACTCTCAGCCACGCTGTCCCCATCACTGACCCGGCACCGGTACTGGCCGCTGTCATTGCCCGCAACGTGGTTCAGCTCCAGGTGGGGGCCGGTGCCCAGCATTGCCGCTGTGCCCTCCCGGTGCCAGGAGAAGGACAGGGGACCTGTCCCCGCAGCCACCATGCAGCTCAGCACCAGGGGATCCCCGAGTGCTACCTGCTCCGCGGGGGGCTGCACCAACAGTGACACCCCTGAGAGTGGGACACCTGTGGGGATACAGGAGGGGTGGGAGACATGGGAGGGGAAACAGGGGGATTGGAGGGGAGCTGAGAGGATCCCAGTGAGCAGAAGGAGACCCTGGAAGGCATTTGGGACCTGGGGACAATGGCGAGACCCCGTGGGAAGGGGGAGAGACCCAGGCAGTGATGGAGAACCAGACAAGAGGCTGAGGAGACTCAGAGAATGATTTGGGGTTTAGAGAGGGGAAGGAGGAGCCAGGGAGGGAAGGGAGAGCAGAGGGTGGAGCAGGGACCTTGGAAGGGGTGGGGAATCCAGGGAGGAATCAGAAGGGCAAAGAGAGGGAGGAGGGATCTGCAGGGGGAACTGGGCAGGCCTGGGGGAAACCAAGAGGGACTTTGGAAATTTTGGGTGAGCCAGGGAGGAGAAAAGGGAGGGATGAAGGATTCAGGCAGTGGTGGGGAAACCCTTGGAGGATGATGGGCTTCCCTGTCCCCATCCCTGCACTCACTGTGCACTGTCACTGAGACCAGCTCCGACTCCTTCCACAGTGACACCACCTGGCCCTTGCAGCTGTAGCAGCCACTGTGGTGGAGCTGCAGAAGAGACAGGGACAGCTCAGTCCCATCATGGGGCCAGTCCAGTTTCTTCCCGTCATGGTAGAAAGACACATCCGTGAGCTCTTTGTTCTGCCAGCCCCGGCAGCGCAGTGTCACCATATCCCCCTCCAGCAGCGCCCGTGCTGGCACCTGCAGCACCACCAGATCTGGGGGACAGAGGGGTCCTGTCACACCAGGGGTGTCAGGAGAGTGATGATGGCACCGGAAGGCACCAGGGGCCACCCATTTTAGAGAGAAGTCTCCTTGCACAGGGATTCTCTGTGATGTCATCAGAGCAGGGGATAGGCTCTGGTCACACAGGAGGTGACCCATGGAGCGGAGCCCACCCAGAGCCCTTGGGGTCCCTGTGGGTGTCAGGCTGGGGACACCCAAACACCCCTCACCATCTGAGACTCTCACAAGGGGGCTGAGCCCAGTGTCCCTTCTGAAACAGGCGTAGGTGCCACTCTCGGTGACATTGAAGTGTTTGAGTCTCTTCTGCCACCAGCTCCACCCGTCCCTGACCCAGATAGTGTCACTGGTGGTCTCTGAGCCCTTGCACGTCAGTGTCACCTGGTCCCACAGCACCGCCAGCCTCCAGGGTGGCTCCTTGAGGATCTGGGTGGTCTGGGCACCTACGGATGACAGGGGACACCAGCCTGCCAGGGCCAGTGTGGGGCTGGGAACAGCAGGGTGGGGCCATGGCATCCCCTGAGGACTCACCAGTGAGGCCAAGGGTCTGGGCTGGAAGGGAGAAGGGATAGGGCTTAGTGGGGGTGGCACTGCAGGGACAGAGGCACGGCGGCATGGGGTATGGTGGCTGTCCCCAAAGTGCTTTTGTGTGACATGGACCCCTTGTGGATAGAGACACTGCAGCCAACTCTTGCTCAGGCACAACACCAATCACACTGTGGACACCCCTGAACTGGGGATACCACAGGCACCCCATGCTGGCACAGGTCACCCCCACCAGCCCCATGATGCCTCCCAAAATCCTTGCCCCAACATTTTTGTCCACATATTCCTGTCCCCCTTCTCCTGTCCCCAAAGCCACCCTATGGCTTCGGTCATCTCATGCACTGACTCTGCTGGCCTTGGGGATCTCAGGGGACCCCTCAGCCCCCCTGTGCACCCTCCCCTCTCCATCCCCATCCCCAGGGTGTCAGGCCCGTGCCCGGGGCACTCACCCCACAGGAGCAGCGCCACCTTCCCGGCCATCCTGGTGTCCCCAGCCATGTGGACTGGCTGTCACTCACTGCTGGGGGTGGCTGTCCCCTCACTGGTGGCTTTTTGGATAAAGGTGAAGGAAAACGAGGTCAGGTCTTGTCCTCACGTGTTGGTTGCCCCTGGTGGGGGCAGGGTGGCCACAAGCACAGGGTCATGGGGATGTGGCTGTGGGGACAGGCTGTGCAAAGGGTGGGAACAGGATGGGGACAAGGCTGGGTGGGACACAGTGGGACCAGAGGTTCCCATGAGTGGGGAACTCAGGGGGTTTGGGGACCCGGGGATGGGTGTCTGAACAAATGGGGGTCCCAGGGATGGGGTCCCTGAAAATGGGGATCCTATGTAGGGGGAGTCACCAGGGATGGGGGGGGCATGGGAATGGGGGTGCCCAGGGCTGGGGGGACTCAGAGATGGGAATCCCAGGGGAGCATGAGCTCCAGGATTTGGGGTCAGAGGATGGGGATGCTGGGGGAATGGGGGTCCCTTTGGGAATGGAGGTCCTGAGAGAATCAAGGTCCTGAGTGAAGGGAGATTTCAGGAGATGGAGTGAATAGGAGAGGGTTCCTTGGGATTGGGATGCTGGGCCATGGAGATCCAGGGGAATGGCATTATTTGATTTCAAGGGGAATGGGGTGCCAGGGATGGGCGGTGGCTTGGTGAGCCTCTGGGTCAAAGCTTCTTCCCTGGGTGCCTCAGATTTTTGGGTGATCCAGGGTCCAGCAAAGTCTCCTCAGGGTATTTACGGTTTAGGAGCATAGGAGCATCACCACAGGTAGATTCCAAGAAGGTCTGGGTCTGTGTCCCCATAGACACCAGAGACCTTTTGCCTCTTTATTTCCATTTCCATCATTTTACCCCTCAATTTCACAAGCCCCCAGTTCGTGCCTTGATGAACCCGTGGATGCCTTGAGCAGGGAACCGGCTGGGAGAAGCCCAGGGTGGGGGAAGCAGGGATGAGGGGTCTGCAGGGAGGGCTGGGGAGGCTGTGGGGGATGGGGGTGTCTGACAGTGCCCCCCCAACATTTTCACTTTCTCTCTCCTGCAGCAGAAGGCAGAGGCCGTTTGTGCTGAGTGTCACATGGGGGGGGAGGGGTCTGTCCTGGGGGGGCACATCCAGGGGGCTCCTGTCCTGGAGGGATCCTGTCCCGGGGGGACACATGCTGGACAAGGGGCTCCTGTCCTGGGGGATGGCAGCTCTGGAGGGGTCCAGACTTCTCCATTCTTGCTTATCCCCTGCAGGATCTGAGCCGGCAAGAGCAGCTGGGAAATGGAGCCCCTGGGCAGGAAGGAGCTGCCAAACTCCTGCTCCTTGAAACCAGTGGCCATCCAAGGGTGGGGCCCAGCCATGGCCCAGCCCCACTGCACAGGGATGGCCATTGCCCAGCCCTGCTCTGGCCAGCCAGCACCTGAGGGTCCCCCCTGCCCCCTTGGCTTTGATTCTGGCAGCTTTAGAGCTGCTGCAGAGGTGAGAATTCTGTGGGTGGAAAAAGGCCTGCCTGTGGTTTGCTCAGCCTTGCAAGAAGCTCAAACCTCAAAGGGAGCCCAAGCAGTGGCTCTGCATATGCCTTTGATGGTTTTCAGAGCAGGGCTGACTGGAAACTCCCCTGCAGAGGCAGTTGAGAGGGAATCAGTCGAGAAATGCAGCAATTTATCACTTTGTCCCTCTCACCATGTATTTTAAATACATATTATATTACTGGAATTTTACAAATTTTAAAATGGAATTTATATATGTAATGTTAAAGTAACTTTGTTACAAAGATATAGTTTTTATTTCTGTTGTTCATTAAGCTTTGTGAAATAGCTGAAATAAGTATGCTTGTCTTAAAATGCCTGCTTGGATGGGATACATCTGATGGAGACAGGATGAGGACACCTGCTACAGATACGCCAGCTATCAGCACTCACTGCCTGAAGACAGTGTGGACCCAGGTCCAGAAATGAAGATGATGATAAGAAAGGACTAAAAGCACAACCAAGGAATAATTCTCTAAAAAGGCATATCCAAGGATGAGCCATGTTAAACAATTCATGGAATATAAATTAGTTTGGGGAAAAAGTTTTCTATGCATTAGGGTATATGAATATGCAACAGGCTTAACTAAGGGAAAAGGTATCTAAGAGGTAAACCGGAAAAGAACAGTGTGCTCTTGGCTGAGTGCCAGGATGCACCCACCCATAACAACCTTTGCTCTATGGTCCTTGTCTCCTATTGTCCTTTATTAAACTTTTAAAATTTTCACAGGAAAGAGAATGTGTTTCTCACATGCTTCAAAGATGAGAATTCTGTGGGGGAAAAAGGCCTGTCTGTGGTATGTCCAGCCCTGCAAGAAGCACAGAATCCAAAGGGAGCCCAAGCAGTGGCTCTGAGGCGGCCTTTGATGGTTTTCAGAGCAGGGCTGGCTGGAAACTTCCCGTAAAAAAGCAGCTGTGGGGGAACAAGTCCAGAAATGCAGCAATTGATCATTTTGTCCTTCTAGGGAAGGGACTGAGAGAGACCAAAAAATCCTGCAAAGACAACAACAATCTTCTCAACAATCTGACCAGGACCCTCCTCCTCCTTCCTGTCTCAAACCTGCAGCCCTTTAGAACATCCTGGAAAGTATTTTTGGGTTCTGGCTCAGTTGTGAGACAAGAGAGAAAAGGATGGAAATGTAGAGCAGGGGCTCTACTCCGCAGCTGTGGTGGGGCTGTGGGGAGTGATCCTGTCTCGATTCCAGATGTCCCCAAAACTGCTCCTTCACTGCTCTCCTCACCTGCACAGGGCACTGGAAATAGATAAAACTCTTCCCTGCCCCTGCCCCGCTTCACTTCCCAGACCTGTGGGGGCCTTACCCTGGCAACGCTCGGTCCCGACACATCGCAACAGTGGCTTCAGACACACTGCCACAGTCAGTTCGGACACCCCGTGACAGTCCTGGCACTTGCAGCATGATGGCAGCTGGGCCTTTCCCGGTGCTCCGGGACCACCATTGCGGTCCCTCCTTTCCGCAAACCCCACCGCAGGGTCTCTACTCCCCCCTGTCCCAGGGTCTCCCCTCCGCCGTTTCGCTCCCTCCACGCTCGGGGCTCCCCAGTGGGGTCCCGATCCCTCCATCCCGGCCCCTCCCACCCGCTGCCCCCCTGCCCCTCCGGCCGCACCCCCCGACAGCCCTGGGGCTGGCACCGGCAGAGGCTGCTGAGCTCCTGCAGGATGAGACGTTCCTGGGGCAGCGCCGGCTGAGCGGGGCCCAGCTCCCTCATGCCGTCCTTGCCACACAGCACTCGGGCTCCAGCAGCCCCGGGCTGCTCCTTCGGGATGTGCCGACCGCTCCTGGAGTGCTGCCCTTTGTTGGGAACGAGCCCAGGAGCACCTGAATCACTCCGGGACCTCCTGTGAGGCTGTGCCTGAGCCCTGAGGGGTTTGGGAGCCAATGGAGGTCACTGCTCTGTCCCAAAATCTGGGGGGAGCAGGAATGGCAAGTGGTGCCCCAACATGGGCCCCCGTGGACCTCACCTGAGCACCCTGCAGAATTCCCGGGACTCCGGCTCCACCTGCATGGCCAGGTGCTGTTCCTGTGGGCCACCTTATCCAGCCGCTCCCACCTCAGCCACTGCTCCAGCTCGGCCTTCCTGGCCCACCAGTGGGAAGCAGTGGCAACATGGCACAGGCACTGAATCATCCCCAGCAGCAGCAAAAACCTTCCCGGCAGCCTAAAAGCTTCTTGTGGGCAGAGCTGGCAGCATCTGACCCCCAAATTGTATCCAGTGCTGCCTTGTGTAGCCCAAAATCCCCAGGAGAGGCAGCAGAGCCGTGTGTTTGTGAACAGGGATGCTTTAGGAGCATGGCTGAACTTTGGGACCCCAGCCTTAATTACAATGCCTCCTTAAGGGTCTGCAGCACCCAGAGCAGAACAGGGGCATTGGCCCAATCAGCTCCAATTTTGCCCCATTTTGCCATCCCAAGGCACTGCTCCCATCCCGGGCTGTCCCTGTGCTCCAGATACTGCTGCAGAGCCCTTGGGGCAGTGGCTCTGCTCTCTTCTTCCTCCTCCTCATCCCCTGTGGCTTCTGTGTTGGGACCAGGAGTGGCCAGGAAGAGCAGGAACTCCAAACATGCTCTGCAGTCCCCTGAGCTCCTCAACATCCCAGAGGAATTCAGCATTCCCAGAGCTGCTGTACCCAGGCTGAAAGAGGAAAAGGGAGTGAAAGGCTGAGGACTTGCAGGAATCCTGGCATAAAGCCACCAGAGCTGCTGCTGTGGACCTGAGACCTGCCTGGGGTCAGGTGCCCCCTTCCTTCCATTCAGGATCACGGAGAGCAGTCACGGGTGTTGTGCAGGGCATGTGCCAGGCCCCGGGACACTGCTACGCTGCCAGTGGGCACTGGGATCCAACCTGCTGCCTTGGTGGCTTCTGCCCGCTGCCGGTGGTGGTGCCGGGACCGATTGGTGCCCCTGAGTTTGCAAAAGGAGCGATTTCCCCTCCTCCCTCCCGTCCGAGGCCGTCATGGCCCCTGAGGGGATGGAGCTGGACCGGGGCGTCCCCTGCTGGCCGCAGTTGCAACTGCACCAAAGATGAACAAAGCACTGAGAAAGAAATGTTCTGGTTTTGTATTGTTTGTTCTGTTCTTTTTTATTAATTTCCTCATAAAGAATGTTTATTTCTTTTCCTACACTTTTGCATGGATGTCCCATCATTTTTGAAATAAAAATGCTTTTAGAGACTGGTCTTCTTATTCCAGCAAGGTTTCCACTTTCCTTGGCAGATATTTTTCCCATATACCAAGATGCTTAACAACTCCTGGGTTTCAGCGTGGATAGGACAGACGCTCCCAGAGGACACATGCTCAGGATCTTGGCCACCTCATGCTCTGCCTTTTAAGCCAGTTGGGTCACCAAAGGCCCTCTCCCCAGCTGGCATTTCTGGTCACCCAGCCACTCAGGAGCTGGCTTTGGCAGAGCGTCATACTGTCCCCAGTGTACAATGGCTGACAGACTGATGGACAGACGGGGTCCTGTCTCTCCAAAAGCAAGGTCTGACCCACCCCTGCCACACGCAACTGTTTCAAAACATCTCCAGATATCAAACTGTTCTTGTTGCTGACACCCCACCCTGTGCCATGTCCTGATCCCGACTGCCCTGGCAAAGGGGAAGCTCTGGAACCCCCACAGGGCCTTTGTGTCATCCTCGTGTGGGGAACACTGAAGAGGAGGGATTTGGGACAGGGGACACCAAAATCCAGAGACTCTTGAAGGCCACTTTGGCCATCAGAACAAGGAAGGTCCAGGGCCCTGTCCTCGACAAACAAACCCTGGAAACTCTCCCCAGCAGGTTTCCTACACCTTCCCAGGATTCCTCCTTCCTACCCTTGGGACTCTGAACCGTGTCACTGTTGCTTTTGGTTTTATTCTCTCTGGTTGCTGTTTCAGGAAATTGTTCTTCTCTCAGCCCTTTGGGATCTTTGTGCCTCCACAGGGAGGGAGAGTGGCAGTTTTTAGTGGCAGCACACACACGAGTGGGTGCCTATGGTTGGGGACCCCCAGTGCCCCCCAGTTCCCCCCAGTGTCACAGCACATTCCCGTAGATTTCACCGGGTTCCCATGGTCGCCCGTGGGATCCCCACAGCTCCACGTAGGTCTCCTGGGGATCCTGGGGGACAGTGACATCGGGGGACCCTGCAAAAGACACCAGTTGTAGGGACCAAGGTGGGGGTTAACACAAGTGGGTAACGTGTCACTGTCCCCCCCCCCCATCACTGTACTCACACCGTGCCTGTTTGCTGCTCACACTGTGGGTGTATGGAACCTTCCCCCCCTTGGGGGGTGCCGTTGGATCTGGGGGAGCCCTGTGGGGATAAAGACAATATGTGGAAGGGGCTAGAGAATTGTGGGTTGGGGTAATAGGGGAATCATGGCTGGAGAGCCCCACTCACCTTTCTTGTTGCTTCCTGGCAGCTGCAAAAAAAAGAGGAGAGGGGTGACTGTGGGGTCCCAGGGCCCTGACCCCTCTCAGGAACCCTGTAACCTCTGAGACCCACATTTTCTCTCAGGATCTCCAAGCATGCCTGAAGCCCCGCAGAATTCATGAACCTGTCCAGTTCCCCAGGCCAAGTTAGCCTCAAGAACCCAAAGCCCAGCAGGAACAGAGACCCTCCAAAAGCCCCCAGGGCCCCTGAAAGAAACCCCAGCATCCCTGCAGGACACTCCAGCACCTCCCCAAACCCTACAGGACACCTGGGTAAGGTCACAATTCTGGGGCTGTGGGTGCTGCCCTATTGCTCCCCAACTCTGGGGGCCTCTACAGCTCCCTGGGACCCCCGTCCCCTCATTGTCACCCACCCACACAGTGCCACCGGTGCCAGGCCAAAATGACAGCCACAAGTAGGAACAAGAACAAAAGGGCCCCACCGACCCCTGCGGCCACTGCAAGAAACAGAGGGGACACATCAGGGTCACCCATCACCCCAGGGGTCCTGCACTCCCTGGTGACCTCATGTGACCCCACCTGTGATCCTGTGTCCCCACGGTGTCACCTCCAGGACCAGCTTGGGGCTGGGTGCCCGGAATACGCGGTGACCATCCTGTCCCAGCTGGTTGGTGGCCACGCACTGGTAGGTGCCCGAATGTCCCACATCGATGTCCCTGAGCTCCAGGAGGGGACCTTGCGCTACCTCCTGCCCGTTGTGCAGCCAGGTGAAGGTGACAGGTGCTGAGCCCACCTGCACCGAGCAGCGCAGGGTCACAGGGTCACCTGCACACACCTGGTGTGACAGGGGACTGGGGGTGATGGTGGCATTGGCCATGGGCACTGTGGGGACACAGACAGGGCTGAGGACACAGGGAGGGGCTGGCAGCTGGTGTAGGAGGATAGGGACGGGAGGGGATGGGTGTGATCGGGGATAGTGGGGACAGGGTTAGGCCATGGATGTGTGGAGACAAGGGGAGTGGTGGAAGGACCCAAGAAAGGTCTCTGGGGGACATGGAGGTGCCCAGGCAGGGGACCCTAGGAGGATGTGGGGGCTCCCCGTGCCCATGCCTGCGCTCTTTGCGAACCATGACGCAGAGCCAGGCGCTGCTCTTCTGCATGGCCCCACCATTGGAGCACACCTGGCAGCTGTAATTCCCTGAGTGGGAGACCCCCACGGCCGGCACCAGCAGCTGTGGGGACACCTTCGGGCCCCCCACCACCTGCCCGTCCCGGTAGAACACGTGCAGGAGGGGGGCTCAGGGCCGCAGGGGGCTGGGGGTGCTGAGGCAGCTGAGAGTCAGGGGGAGGTGAAGGATGGCTCAGGGGGACCCTCCAGCACCAGCACTGGGAGGAGCTCAGGGCAGGAGATTGGAGGCAGTGGGGACAGTGACCCCAAGTCCTTGGGGAGAGGCTGTGGGGATATTGGGGTGGAAGCTGTGGGGTTCTTACCATGCACTGTCACTGTCACCGGTGCAGACACCACCCACTCCCTGTCTTTCAGCCAGCCCCTGCAGTGGTAGCGCCCACTGTGGTGCAGCTTCAGAGGGAACAGGGTCAGCTCTGTCCCATTTCGGAGCTCCACCAGCTGCTTCTCCTCACAGTAGAAGGAGACCCAGGTGACCGTGTTGTTCTGCTGGTCCCGGCAGCGCAGTGTCACCGTGTCCCCCTCCAGCAGTGGCCGTGCCGGCACCTGCAGCACCAGCCAGTCTGGGGAACAAGTGGGTCCTGTAGCATCAGGAGGGCTTGGAGGGTCGTGAAGGCAACAACCAATAGGGACCCCCCTAGTGGGTCACAGCCAGAACACTAGGGGTCCCAAATTCCAATACAGGGGCCCCTCCACACTGGCATGCTTTGGGATGTCCCCATATGCAGGGGATGGGCTCTGGTCACACAGGAGGTGACCCATGGAGCGCAGCCCACCCAGAGCCCTTGGGGTCCCCGCAGGTGCCAGACTGGGGACACCCAAATCCCTCTTACCATCAGAGACTCTCATGGGGAGGCTGAGCCCACTGCCGGGTCTGTTACACTCGTAGGTGACATTCTCAGTGACAGTGAGACGGTCAAGTCCCTGCTGCCCCCAGCACCGCCCGTCCTTGTACCATGTGGTGGCACTGGAGGTCCCCGAGCCCTGGCAGGTCAGTGTCACTCGGTCCCACAGCACCGCCAGCATCCAGGGGGGCTCCACGACAATCCAGGTGGTCTGGGTGCCTGCAGGTGACAGGGAACACCAGCCTGCCAGGGCCAGCGTGGGGCTGGGCACAGCAGGGTTGGGCCATGGCATCCCCTGAGGACTCACCAGCAAAGCCGAGGGTCTGGGCTGGAAGGGAGAAGGGACAGGGCTCAGTGGGGGTGGCTCTGTAGGTACAGCAGCACCAGAGCTCGGGTTTTGGCATCATCCCCAGATTTCTCCTGTGGTGACACTAGAGTGGCACGGACCTCTCAGGAAATGGGGCTCCAAGGCAACCTCAGGCTGAGGCAGGACACAGGGACACCATGGACACCGTGGGAATGGTGATGCCAGGACCAGCCTGTGCCAGCAGAGGTCACCCCCACCAGTCCCATGGTCTCTGTACCCAGGGCCCATCTGCATGGCGCTTTTCCCCTAATTCCTGTCCTGGGCCCCCAGGCACCCTGTTCATGTCCCCACAACTTCACCAGTCCCACAATGCCTCCCTAAATTCCATCCCCGTTTTTTTCCCCATGTTCCTTAACCCCTTAACCCCCTCTCCTTTCCCTAAAGCCTCCCCACGACCCTGGTCACCTCATGCATTGACTCTCCTGGCACTGGGGACTTCAGGGGACCCTTCAGGCTCGCTGTGCCCCCTCCCCACCAGTCTCTGCCTCACCAGTGCCCATCCCAGGGGTGTCAGGCCCCTGCCAAGGGCACTCACCCCACAGGAGCAGCGCCACTTTCCCGGCCATCCCGGTGTCCCCAGCCATGTGCACTGGCTGTCACTTGCTGCTGTGGCCACCACTCCCCTGGCTGGCAGCTCTTCAGATGAAGGGGAAGGAAGCGAGGTCACGTCTGTCCCCACGTGTAGGTGGCCCTTGGTGGGGGCAGGGTGGGGACAGGATGGGGGCAGGGTGGGGAACTTGTGAGACATAGGGGTGCTGGTGGGACATGGTGGGGACATGGTGTTGCCAGAATTTGGAGGCTGAGGCTGTGTAGGGAGCCAGGGATGGATGTCCAGCGGAATGGGGTGCCCAGGGATGGGGTCCCATGGGAATGGGGTCCCAAGGGTTAGGTAGACTCAGACGAGGGGATGAGGGTCTATGAACAACATTGCCTCCAGGGATTTCTGATCATGGGATGGTGGCCAAGGATGTGGGTGCCAGGGTTAAAGGCGGCCCTGTGAGAATGGGGGCCTTGTGAGAATGGGGGTCCTGAGGGAATCAATGTCCCCAAGGGAAGGGGTGTCCCCGGATCTGGAATTACCAGCATGGGATTCCATGGAAATTGGGGCTCCAAGTGTTGGGTGGACTCAGACTCAGGAATGAGGGTCCAAGAACAACTTGGCCTCTAGTGATCAAGGGGTGGTGGCCATGGGATGAGGGTGTTAGGGGAAAGGAGGGCTCTGTGAGAATGTTGGTTCTGAGGGAATCAATGTCCCAAAGGGAAGGGAGGTCCCAAGGACTGGAATTAACCAGGATGGCGTTCCTTGGGGGTTGGAGATCCTGGGGAATTTCAGTCGAGGAATGGGGGCTCTAGGGAAGGGGCGACTGAAAGAAATAGGGTCCCATGGTTGAGTTCCCAGGGGAATGGGGGAGCCAGGGATGGGCAGTGGCTGGAGGGGCACAGGGGTCACAACTCCTTCCCTGGGTGCCTCAGGTTTTGGGGTGACCTGGGGCCCAGCATTGTTGCTTCTGGGCAAGCATCACATGGGGGTTCTGGATAGATCTAACTGTCTCCCTCCCCTGCTCTTGACTTTTCCCTCTCTTTATTTCTCTATTTCCCTTCTTTTCCTCACTTTTGTGCCAGGTCCCCTCAGCCCCAGTTCCTGGCTCAGTAATCCTGGGGAGCACCTGATTAGGGAACAGGTTGGGGGGAAACAGGGGAGGGGAAAAATGGGGTGTGAGGGGTGCAGAGAAGGATGGGGAGGCTTTGGGGGATGTCAGCTTGTCCTCCCTCAACGCTTTAAATTTCCTTTTCATGGACAAGCAGGAAGAGGCCCTTTGTGCTGAGAGTCAGATGGGAAAGGAGGGGGTTCTGTCCTGGAGGGGCACATCCAGGGGTATCTTGTCCAGGGAGGATCTAGTTCTGGGGTGACCTGGAGGAAACCAGTCCAGGGGGCGACACATCCTGGGGACCCCTGTCAATGCAAGGTTGGGGCCCAGCCATGGGCCAGCCCCACTGCACAGGGATGGCCATTGCCCAGCCCTGCTCTTACCAGCCCCAGGTGGCAGCCAGCACCTGAGGGTCCCCCCTGCCCCTTTGGCTTTGATTCTGGCAGCTTTAGAGCTGCTGCAGAGGTGAGAATGCTGTGGGTGGAAAAAGTTCTTGGGTTTTGTTCTTCTTGTGGTTTTCTCAGCCCTGCAAGAAGCACAAAAGCCAGAGTGACACTAGCCGTGAGCCTGTGAAGGCCTTTGATGGTTTTCAGAGCAGGGCTGGCTGGAAACCCACCTTGCAGGGGCAGCTGTGAGGGAACCAGACAGGAAATGCAGCAATTTATCAATTTGTCCCTGTCCCCAGGGTACTGAGAGAGCCCCAGGTCTACTGGAAAGAAAACAACAACAATCTGCTCCTTAACCTGACAGGGACCTGGCTCCTTCCCAAGCTGAATTGACAGAGCTGGACAAACAAAAGCCATTTCTCCCAGTTTAATCAAAAAGCTGTATTTTGGGTCCAATAAGAAGGACAAGGGTCCTGTGCCTCCTGGCTCTGGGAAAGGGAATGGGGAGCCTTTGAGGGTACTGGGAGCACTGAGAGCACTGGAACGGGGAGCTCTGGGCAGCCCCACATGGGACCCCCCACTCGTGGCCACCCTACAGACACGGTGAGCACCCATGGGAGCTTGGGGGGACAGATGGTGGGTGCCCTGAGGTAGGGACCCCCAGTGCCTCCAATGTCACAGTACATCATCGTAGTCACAGGGGTCCCGCTGTCCCTCGTTGGGTCCTGACAGTTCTTCATTGGTCACCTTCGGATCCCGAGGTGGGGCAGGGCTGAGGGACACCCATGGGGGCACTGTGAGAGACACTGGTTGTGGGGACCTGGGTGGGGGTGACACCTGTGGGTGATGTGTCACTGTCACCCTCTGTACTTACCATCTGCCCATTCGGTGCCCACGATGTGGGGGGTTCAGCACTGCCCCTTCCTCCCAGGGGATCCTGTGGGGATGGGGGGGAGCTCTGCGTCATGTCTGGGGAGGGGCAAAGGGAGTCCCAGCCAGAGCCCCCCAGTCACTTGTCCTGGAGCTTCCTGGCAGCTGCAAGGAAAATGGGAGGGGGTGACCAATTCTGGGGACCTCAGGACCCCAGAACTTTCCTTGGACCTCAGCAGCTCCAACCACCCACAGGATCCCCAAATCCCCACTGCAGCCCCAAATTCCAATGGACCTCTGCTTCCCCCAGGACACTCTGATCACCCCTGAACCTCCCAGAACTTCTGCAACACTGCAGTGCCCTCAGTCCCCCTGGTGCCTCCAGCCCTCTGAGCCCCCAGAACCCCAAGCATGGCAGAGAGGTGATGCCATGTCCACAGGAGCCAAAAAGATCCTCCAATATCCCAGCACAGCCCTCTAGGAGCTCTCCAAACCCTCCAGGAGCTCCCAGTGCCACCACAATGTTCCTCAAAGCCCACCCAGAAAAGGCCCTGGAGCCCAACCAAGACTCTCCAAATTCCCCCCCAAATCCCCCAGGACCCCCAGCCAAGGACACTGTGGACTCAGTGTCCCCCAGCTCAGGGGTCCTGGGTGCTGCCAATCTCTGCCCCCACTCTGGGGGCTCCCCCTCACTCCAGGACCCCAATCCCACCCCATTGTCACCGACCATGGTGGTGCCAGCAGTGACAGCCCCCAATGACAGCCAGGAGCCGGAGCAGGAACAGTAGGGTCCTGCTGAAATTCACAGCCACTGCTGGGGACAGAGGGGACACAGCGGGGTCACTCTGAACCCCGAGGTTCTGAACACCCCAGTGACCCCATGTGATCCCACCTGTGACCCAGGTGTCACCTCTAGGGCCAGCTCTGGGCTGGTTTCACCTCCAGGGCAAGCTCTGGGCTGAGTGCCTGGTGTCCATCCTGTCCCAGCTAGTTGGTGGCCACGCACTGGTAGGTGCCTGAATGTCCCACATCGATGTCCCTGAGCTCCTGTCCATTGTGCAGCCAGCTGAAGGTGACAGGGCCTGAGCCCACTTGCACTGAGCAGCACAGGGTCACGTTGTTACCTGCGTGCACTTGATGTGACAGGGGACTGGGGGTGATGGTGGCATTGGCTGCAGGCACTGTGGGGACAGAGACAGGGCTGAGGCCACAGCCGGTGTGGCGGGATAGGGACCAGGGGGATGTATGTGATGGGGGACTTTGTGGATAGGGTCACAACACAGAGGGGTGAGGGGACTGAGGGCAGAGGGGTCCCTGCCCATGGGTAGGGAACCCCAGTGCCCCCAGTTCCCCCCAGTGTCACAGTACATTCCCATAGATATCACTGGGTTCCTGTGGTCGCCCCTGGGGTCTCTGCAGCTCAGAGTAGGTCACCTGGGGATCCTGGACGGTGGTGGCATGGGGGGACTCTGTAAGAGACACGGGCTGTGGGATCTGGGTGGGGTGACACTCATCAGTGACGTGTCCCTCTGCGTGTGTCCCCCCCGTACTCACCCCCTGCCCTCTTGGTGACCACGAGGTGGGTGTACAGCAGTTCCCCCTCCTCTGGGGGGACCGGGGGATCCGATGGGGCCCTGCTGGAATAAAGGGGATGTGGGAGAGGGGATGGGAGGGCTTGGGGGTTGCGGTCAAAGGGGAGAGTGTGGTTTGAGCCCCTCACTCACTTTTCCTGCTGCTTCCTGGTGGCTGCAAAGGAAAGAGGGGTGTGGTGACTGCAGGGTCCCATGGTCCAGAACCCTCTCAGGATTCCTGAACCCCCACGGGACCCTCAATTTCTCTCAGGACCCCTAAGTATCCCCCACGGGACCCTCAATTTCTCTCAGGACCCCTAAGTATCCCAGAATCCATGAACCTCCCCAGTACACCTTACCAACTCAGCCTCAAGAACTTAAAGCCCAGCAGGACAGAAACCATCCCCAAAAATCCCCAGGGCCCGTGAAAGAACCCCCAACATCTCTGCAGGACTTTCCAGCTACTCCCCAAACCCTACAGGACCCCCAAACAAGGTCACACTTCTGGGGCTGTGGGTGCTGCCCTATTGCTCCCCAACTCTGGGGGCCTCTAAAGCTCCCTGGGATCTCCCATCCCCCCTATTGTCACCCACCCACACGGTGCCACCGGTGACAGGCCACAATGACACCCAGGAGCAGGAGCAGGAACTAAAGGGCTCCACCGATCCCTGCGGCCACTGCAAGAAACAGAGGGGGACACATCAGGATCGCCCACCACCCCAGGAGTCCTGCTCTCCCTTGCGAACCTGAGGGACCCCACCTGTTTCCCTGTGTGTCCCTTTATCTTGTGGTGTCACCTCCAGGACACCGGGGGTGATGGTGACATTGTCCACAGGCACTGCGGGGACAGAGACAGGGCTGTGGTCACAGGGAGGGGCTGGCAGCTGGTGTGGGGGTGTGGGGATGGGCAGGGATGGGTGTGGTGGGGAATGCTGAGGATGGTGTCACGCCACGAAAGGGTGGGACATGTAGAGTGATGGAAGGACCCAAGAAATGTGTCTGGGGGACATGGAGGTCCCCAGGCAAGGGATCCCGGGAGGCTCCCTGTGCCCATCCCGGCACTCACTGTGCACCGTGACACGGAGCCAGGTGCTGCTCTTCTGTGCAGCCCCCCAGTATAAGCGCACCTGGCAGCTGTAATTGGCCCAGTGGGAGACCCCCACAGCTGGCACCAGCAGCTGTGGGACCCCTGCAGGCCCCCCACCACCTGCCCTTCCCGGTAGAACATGGGCAGGAGGGGGGCTCGGGGCCACAGGGGGCTGGGGGTGCTGAGGCAGCTGAGAGTCAGGAGGGACTCCATGGTGGGGTCAGGGGTCCCTCCAGCAGTGGCACCAGGTAGAGCGCAGGGCAGGAGAGAGGAGGTGAGGACTGTGACTCTGAGTCTGCTGGGAAGGGTCATTGGGGATGTCAGGAGACTGGAGTTCCAGCAATGGGGCTGCTCACCATGCACTTTCACTGTCACTGCTGCTGACCGTGACTGCCAGGACCCCACCAAGCCCCCGCAGCTGTAGTGGCCACTGTGGTGCAGCTGCAGGGGAAACAGGGACAGCTCGGTCCCATTGATGAACCTCCTCACTTCCTTCTCGTCCTGGTAAAATCGCACCCTGGTGACCGTGTGGTTCCAATGGCCGCACTGACAGTGCAGTGTTATCGTGTCCCCCTCCAGCAGCACCCCTGCTGGCACCTGCAGCACCAGCAAATCTGAGAGACAGGAGGGTCCCCTCTCACGCCGGGCCTCAAGACAGGTCTGAGGAGGTCCCTGTGACCCTGAGAACATCTGGGTGCACTGGGATGTCCCTGTGTGCAGGGCACAGGCTCTTGCCACACAAGTGTTGTGATGCCACCTAAGGAGTGGAGTTCACTCTGACTTGTCAGGGGTCATCCTGATCATTTAACATCCCCACTCACCATCTGAGACCATTACGGGGGGGCTGAGCCTAGTGCCGAGTCTGTGACACATGTAGGTGCCTCTCTCGGTGACAGTGAAGTTATCAGGTCCCTCTGGCCACCAGAGCTGCCCATCCTTATACCAGGTGGTGGCACCAGCAGTCCCCGAGCCCTGACAAGTCAGTGTCACCTAGTCCCACAGCACCGCTGGCCTCCAGGGGAGCTCGACCAGGATCTGCGTGGTCTGGACACCTGCAGGTGAAAGGGGACACCAGCCTGCCAGGGCCAGTGTGGGGCTGGGGAGAGCAGGGTGGGGCCATGGCATCCCCCGAGGACTCACCAGCGAGGCCGAGGGTCTGGGCTGGAAGGGAGAAGGGAGAAGGGTGGGTGCAGGTGTGGTAGATAGGGAAAGGCGCTGCGGAAGATCTCCCGATGTCACGGAAAGGCAGGACCCTCTGTTCCTCTTAGATAAGACCATCTGCTTCCCGTAGATAAGAAACTAACATAGGAATGTAGCCCCCCTCAACCGAATACCAGTAACTTTCCATCCCCTACCCAGTAACTGTCCACCCCTTACTAACCATAGATGGTAAAGACAGACCCACGCTGACGTAGAGACCCCTTAGACTATAAAAACCCAAGAGATGAGATAATAAAGGCCTTTTGACCGTCCATCATATTGATGTCTGCGTGTGTCATTGGCCCGAGCGGCCCTGGAGAGTTTGGGCCGCTGTGCTGTTCCTCTGAACCAGGTCCCCTGCCTTGCTCCAGAAGGCAACATACTGGTGCCGATACCCGGGAAAGCTGCAGCGCCCGGGGAATGGGAATTCTCCTGGACAGAGGGCGGCAGCTGTAGCGGCGGGTCTGACTACAGCGGGAGGGACGCCTCCGGACCAGCGTGGACCATGGGATCCACAGCGAAGGTCGTAAGTCAGGCTCATGAGCAATGGGGAGTTAAAGGTGAGCTCAGGAACTCTAATCTTGCTATTGCAAGGCTCCTAGAGCTGGGGACGATCGGACGTCCGGTAAATATATTATATTCGGAAGCGCGGGAGAAGTGCACTGCCACCTCAGCAGAGGACTCTAAGTCCGCAGGCAGTGGTAAAAACCTCAGAACGTGGGGAAAAGTAGAAGAGACCCTACGCGAGACGTTAGAAGAACAGGAGACGCGGAAAGCCGCGTGTACAGGTTTATTAGCTACACCAAAGCTGGGGGTGGGGGCCGCGACACAAACTGCCTCTGAGAGCGATCGGATTGACAGCGGGAACATGCGGGGGCCGGGTGCGTTCCACCCCTTCCTGAGCCCAAGCCCAGACCCCCCGGAGCCCCCAGGAGACCCCCCGGAACCCCCAGGGGACCCCCCGACCTTCCCACGGAGCCCGCCAGGTCCTAGCCCCCCCGCGGAACCATCCGAAAAAACCGCGGTTTCTCTATCCGTCCCTTCCCCGCCGGTAGCCGATCCGGCACAAGAATCAGAGCAGCGCGCGCAATGCCTCTGGCAGGGACCCACGGAGAAGGCACGGAAAGTGGCCAGAATGTCGGACCCCGCCGGGATCGGTAAAAACTCGCCCCCGCCATGTGCGTTTAAAAATAGCGCCGAACCACATGGGGAGGGCAGAAGGGAGGAGGAGAAGGGCGGAAACGCAGTCAGCCTGCTCAACAACGCATGCGCGGGCGAGCAGGGAGGGGGGGCGGTCCCCGTGGTAGAGTGCAAAACCAACCAGAGTGCTCTATTCAAATTAGGTCCTTATAGGGCAAGGACCTCCCCCGGCGGGAGGCGGGGGGACCCCAGGGGGAGGGAGCGGCACCACCCCCAAAGGGAGGAGCGGGGTCGGAGCCGCACAAAATGGCACGGAGCACCGGAAGTGTACCCGCAGTCAGCTTCCGCCTCAGAGTCAAGTAACAGCTGCTCAGACAGCTCGGAAGAGTCGACCGAGCCCGACTGGGACTCGGAAACCGAGAGAGCAGAATTAATGCGGTTTCGAGCGAAACCGAATAAAGCTTTAAACAATTTCGGGAAACAATCGCAACACAAACTCCCCGATAGGGGAAAAATAAAAGCAGCCTGTGGGGACCGGGCACCGGCAGCCTCCATGCACGCTTTCCCGGGGGGGGTTGCCGGAGCGCGGGGGAACCAACAAAGAGCATATACCCAAGTTAACCCAAAAGAAGCCAAAGGGGTTTCAGAAATAGGGATCAACTCAGCTGTAGTACCCACTCCTGAGGACAACCTTTCTAGCAATAACGATCTGCTCACTTCTGATATTACGCAAATAAGCCGCACACTTTTTGATGGGGCGGGGTGGATTGCATTTAAGCAGGAATGGCAGGACGACCGCGTAAGCCCAGGCTTCCGGGGAAGGACAGCAACTCAGTGAGCTGTCCCCAGCCGGCACAGCTTTCCCTGGCAGCACCCTCACTCCAAGCACGCCCGAGAGGGACCTGTCGGAGCTGCGGGAAGACGCCTCACTAGGGACTGTAGATCCTGGCCCCGGGGAAACGGGAGAGGGAGGGGGCACGCGGGCCACACTCAGCCTCCTCCCACTGCAAATGCGAAACGGCCCAGCTACAGCAACCCCCAGTGGGGCAGGGGACCCTCATACCCTATGCCCCCACAGGGAGCAGTCAACTTTGCAAAATTCTCCACCCCTGTTAGGAAGGGACGTCCTTTCCATGCTCGGATTTCGGATCACAAATTTATCATGAGGGCCACTGCCGTACAACCCCCGCTGCCAATCAAATTGACTTGGAAATCATCAGACCCTGTATGGGTTGAGCAGAGGCCCCTGACAGAGCCTCGAATGGCAGCCTTGCTGCAACTGGTCGATCGAGAACTGCAAAAGGGTCACATAGAACCCTCCACCAGCCCATGGAACACCCCGGTATTCGTGGTCCCCAAAAGGTCCGGACAAGGCTATCGTCTCGTCCACGACCTGAGAGAAGTGAACAAGACGATCAGACCCATGGGTCCAGTCCAGACACTGCTACCCACGAACTCAGCCATCCCCGCAGGGCAGCCATGCGCAGTACTGGATATCAAGGACTGCTTCTCTTCAATACCCCTGCACCCTGAGGACAGAGAACGATTCGCCTTTTCCGTGGCATTTTGGAACGGCGAGTGGCCCAACCTTCGCTTCCAATGGAGAGTACTTCTGCAAGGCCTGGTCGACAGCCCGACCATATGCCAAATCACCGTGGACAAAGCACTGACGCCAGTCCGACACTCCTACCCCACCGCAACCATCATCCAGTACAAGGGCGACATCTGGGTCGCAGCACCATAAACAAGTCAAGTAGATCACCCGGTGACCACAGTCACGGAGACCCTTCAAGCCAACGGCTTCGAGATCGCGAGCGCAAAGATCAAGAGAGGACCCTGCGTGACCTTCCTGGGAGTAGGCATCACAAGCTCCTACGTGACACCCCCCGTGACGAAGGTCCGTCGTGACATCAAGATGCTCCACGACGTGCAACGCCTGGTGGGATCGCTGCAGTGGCTTCGCAACATCGTCCAGATTCCTCCCGAGGTCATGGACCCTCTGTACGACCTCCTGAAAGGAAAGAACCCCTGGGATCCCAAGGAGCTGACACCGCAAGCAACGAGCTCCCTCGACTTCATCGAAAACCAGATGTCCACTGGCACGCTTGCCAGGTGGAACCCAGCCATGCCACTGGACCTGTACATCCACTTTACGCCGAAGGGGGGAGTGGGAGCACTGGCCCAAGGACTTGCAGAAAAGGCCCGACCGATCCAATGGGTGGTCCTCGGAAGACCCGCTCGTGCCTTTTCCCCAGGAATCGAATGCATCGCCAACCTCATCATGAAAGGCAGGAGACTCGCCTTGAAACACCTAGGGACGGAGCCGACAAGCATCCACCTTCCGTTTCGCAAGCAGCCGACCACAGAGTCAGCCATGATATCGGAGCACCTGGCCCTTGCTCTCTCCGGCTTCGGAGGAGAAATCTCCTACTCCTCCAGACCACCCTGGACTCAGCTGCTGACCATAGTCGACAAGGACATGCCACCGAAGGTCAAGGACAGACCGCAGCCAAGACCAACGGTCTTCACAGACGCTTCCTCCACGACTTCAACTGCAGCAGCAGTGTGGCAGGCAGGAGAGCAATGGCACTGCGTCAAAGCGTGTGACCCCACACTGTCAGTGCAACAGCTGGAGGCAGCAGCAGTGGTCTTGGCGTGTGGACTCTTCCAAGACGAACACCTCAACATCGTAACGGACTCTATATTCATGGCAAGGCTCAGCCTAGCCATGGCAGGACAAGGAATGTCAACATCAGCCGCAGCCCTAATGCTGGAAGAAGCACTCTCCTCGCGACAGGGCACCGTGTCAGTCATCCACATCAACAGCCATGACCCAGTCAAAGGTTACTTCCAGATTGGCAACGACAAAGCGGACGCCGCAGCAAAAGGCGTTTGGACCTTGCAAAGAGCTCGTCAACTGCACGAGTCGCTCCACTTTGGAGTCAAAGCACTGGCGAAGAGATGCGGAATCTCGACGGCGGACGCAAAACATGTGGTAGCCACCTGTCCTCATTGCCAGAAGTCACCCCTTTGGACCTGCGGAGTCAACCCGAGAGGTCTCAAGCCCTCAGAAATCTGGCAGTCGGACTTCACCTTAAGTCAACTGCTGAAGCCCCGAGCATGGCTTGCGGTGACAGTGGACACTTATAGCGGAACGATCATAGCTACACAGCACCCCAAAACTAACTCCAAAACCACAATTCAGCACTGGCTGAAAGCCATGGCTTGGCTTGGTATCCCCAAGCAGATCAAAACGGACAACGGCTCCAATTTCAAATCCAAACAAGTACAGGAATTCGCCTCGAAATGGGGCATCACGTTAGTGCAAGGCATCCCATATAACAGTACCGGGCAGGCCATAGTTGAGAGAGCAAACCAGACCCTGAAAACCAAGATAGAAGTGTTGGCAAAAGCAGAGGGCTTTGCCAATGCCATTCCCCCAGGAGATCAGGCACGTATGCTGGCAACCGCTTTGCTGGCACAGAATCAATTCCCTAGGGGAGATGAAACAAACAGTCCCGTCCAAAAACACTGGGCCACTCGAACGCTAGAAGAGGGCCCACAGGTGGTAATCAGAAATGAGCTAGGCGAGTGGGAACGGGGTTGGAGGCTGATGCTCACGGGGCGAGGGTACGCAGCAGTCAAAAAGGACGGCAAAATCAGGTGGTGTCCACTTAAGTCGATTAAACCGGACCTTCATAGCGAGCAGAATGAGACTGACGAGAATTGCGAGTATTTGTTTACAGGACCTGCTCGTGAGACGTCCTTGTGACGCGCACTTCCCGGTTCCAGACGAAAGAGACAGACCAACAAGCCGCCAAGCAGCACCCGAGAGACCCGCACGGGTGAGACCCAAGCACCGAGGGTGTTTCTGTGGGATTTTGTTGTTGGGGCTTGTTGCCAGGGGGCAAGCCAGCCCAGACCACTACCCCCATCAGCCCTTCAGGTGCGTCATGCGACACCTTAGTAGTGGCAAAGCGCTCAGAGAAATCACCACACCGAACACCCCATCCTTCGTGCTCCGCATCACCGACCCGTTTCCAGGACGGCCAAAGGTACACCCCTATTCCCCACACGTCACACACTCATACCTATCCTACTGGTGCCCAGCTTCAAACCCTGGGAAAAGCTACTGCAATCACCCAGGGTGGGGATATTGTGGGCACTGGGGCTGCGAAACCATTGTTACAGATGCCAGACCATCGGGGCCTGGGTGGGATCCACAAGAGCCAGACAAATTCTTACAGTTCACCTGGGAACCCATCGGTTGCAGAATACCCTTCTTCTTTCACGGAAACTTCCATCGAAACCAACATAAAATCCCTAGATTTCGGGCATGCACTGATTACAACGGGACGGTCTCGCAGCCAGATCACCCTAGCTGGGCCACAGGCAAAACTGGACAGCGGTCCCTCAAGGGTCAAAAGAGAGGGTGAACATGCAAATTATCAGGCTCCAACCGTCGGCACCCCGAGCGGTCGGACCCAACAAAGCGATTAAAAGCGTGACGAAAGGGAGAAACGTAACCTACCCAAAAACCTTACTCACAGGGGTCAGCAATGTCCTGACTGGTGAAGCGGAAACCTTTCAGATGAGCCGCTTAACCGAGTCAGACTCAGACCCAATCCTTCATATGTTAGAAGCTACCTTTGTATCCCAGAACGAATCCAACCCTAACCTAACCAAATCCTGCTGGCTTTGTTACAATGTCAAACCCCCCTTTTTCGAAGGAGTCGCTTTAAACACTCCCTTCAGTTACTCCACAGCCGACGCCCCTCACCAGTGCAGATGGGATACGCCCCGCAAAGGAATCACCCCGAGTCAAGTCACAGGCCGAGGCAGATGCTTTGGCAATGCAACCCTAGCTAAGCGGGGAGGTAACATCTGCACCAAAATTGTCAAGCCTAACAGGAAAAACAATAAATGGGCAGTCCCATCCACATCTGAGAGGTGGGTTTGCCAGCGATCCGGAGTGAGTCCTTGTGAGTTTCTTCCCAAATTCAATGACTCTAACGACTTCTGTGTCCAATTCTGATTGTTCCTAGGGTCCTGTACCACTCAGACGAAGAAATGTACCATCTTCTTGAGGGATCCAGCCGGATCCACAAAAGAGAAATATTGACAGGTTTCTTACAGTCACCTTCGGACCATGCCTGCTGAACAAGCTGGTCTCGTTCGTTCAGACCCGCCTGGAACGGACCAACATCCAGTACCTAGGCCGACGACAATTGCTGTGAATTCAACCAGGGAATTCAACCAGGGAACACTGCCAGTCACAAGAATTTCCGAGTTTGTCTGGCAAAAGCTTACTCAGGTCTCCCAAGACCCCTTTCCCTTGTCGAACTACAACCTTATACCTCACTTCAGTACCTATGTATATGACTACCTCATTCATTTGTGAAAAAGGGGAGGGAGATGTGGTAGACAGGGAAAGGCGCTGCGGAAGATCTCGCAATGTCACGGAAAGCCAGGACCCTCTGTTCCCCTTAGATAAGACCATCTGCTTCCCGTAGATAAGAAACTAACATAGGAATGTAGCCCCCCTCAACCGAATACCGGTAACTTTCCATCCCCTACCCAGTAACTGTCCACCCCTTACTAACCATAGATGGTAAAGACAGACCCACGCTGACGTAGAGACCCCTTAGACTATAAAAACCCAAGAGATGAGATAATAAAGGCCTTTTGACCGTCCATCATATTGATGTCTGCGTGTGTCATTGGCCCGAGCGGCCCTGGAGAGTTTGGGCTGCTGTGCTGTTCCTCTGAACCAGGTCGCCTGCCTTGCTCCAGAAGGCAACAGTGCAGGTGGCCCTGCAGGAGTAGCAGCACCTGGAGTATAGGGTGTGGGGGATGTCCCCAAACTGTGCCCACGGGGACAGCCGTTCTTGTTAGAAAATGTGTCTGGGTGGCCAAAAAAGAATTGGATGGTCAGGGGACATGTCTGTGTCACAGCCACCCATGCACCACATCCCTGTGGCACAGACACTTTGGGAACAGGGACACCGAGGCCACTTGGGGCTGAGGCAGAACATGGGGACACTGTGAACACCCTGGGTGCAAGAACACAATGGACACAGCCCATGCTGGCCCAGGTCACCCTCACCAGCTCATGATCCCATCCCCATGATCCCATCCCCATGGCAACATCCTCACCATTCTTGTCCCCTTCTTTTCCTGCATCCCAGTTCCCTTGTCTCCATCCCCAGAGCCCCCTGAGCCCAAAGGTACCAGTCCGTACATTCCTGTACCCACATCCCCATCCCTGAATTCCTGCCTGCCTCTCCCTGTCCCCAAAGCTACCCTATATGCCCACTCACACCAAGGTCCGCTGTGGGTAATATGGACTGGCTCTGCTGGCACTGGGGACCTCAGGGGACCGCGCAGCCCCCCTGTGACCCCTCCTCTCCCCATCCCTGGGGTGTCAGGCTCGTGCCCGGGGCACTCACCCCACAGGAGCAGCGCCACCTTCCCGGCCATCCCGGTGTCCCCAGCCATGTGCACTGGCTGTCACTCGCTGCTGTGGCCACCGCTCCCCTGGCTGGTGGCACTTCAGATGAAGGGGAAGGAAGCGAGGTCACATTTTGTCCTCATGCGTAGGTGGCCCTAGAGTGGGGGCCGGGTGGCCACAAGCTGGGCACAGGCTGGGGACAAGCCTGGGGAGGACATAGTGGGACATGGAGTTCCCAGGAGTGGGGGGCCTCAGTTTGTTTGGGGACCTGGGTAAGGGTGTCCAGGGAAATGGGGATCCTAGGGATGGGGTCCATGGGAATGGGGATGTACAGGGCTGGGGGGATACAGGGATGGGAGTCGCAGGGGAGCATGGGCTCCAGGGATTTGGGGTCATGGGATGGGGATTCTGGGGGAATGGGGGTTCCTGTGGGAAGAGGGATTCCTGAGACTATCAAGGTTCTTGGGAAAGGAGGATTTCAGGGGATGGAATGAACAGGAGATGGTTCCTTTGCAATGGGGGCCCTGGGCCATGGAGATCTTGGCGAATGTCAGTACTGGGATGGGGATCACAGGGAGGAATATAAGGAATGGAGGTCCCATGATTTGATTTCCAGGGGAATGGAGGTCCCAGGGATGGGCAGTGGCTCGTCAGGCCCCGGGGTCTCAGCTCCCCTCCTGGGTGCCTCAGATTTTGGGGTGACCCCGGGCCCAACACTGCCCCCCTGGGTTGCTCATTTTCTAGGCATGGGGGTCCTTGGTAGCTCTGCCTCTGTGGCCTCCTTTGCCCTTCATATCTTTATTTCTCTATTTTCCCTTATTTTCCTCCTTTTAGTGTCATGTTCCCTCACCCCTAGTTCACGACTAAGCGATCCTGGAGAGCACCTGAGCAGGAGAAGTGTTGGGGGGAGTGAGGGGAGTGGGGGGTGCAGGGAAGGGTGGGGAGGCTGTGGGGGATGGAGGTATTGGGCTGCGCCCCCTCAACACTTTCACTTTCTTTGCCCTGGACAAGAAGGAAGAGTCCGTTTGTGCTGAGAGTCAGATGGGAAAGGGGCGGTTCAGTCGTGGGGGGCACTTCCAGGGGGTTCCTGTCCTGGGGGCATCCGGTCCCAGGGGGTGACACATCTTGGCATGGGTGGTCCTGTCCCGGGGAGTGGTGGTTCCAGAAATGTCCCTGCACATTCCTGGCCGGGTGCCTGTCCCAGGGGTGGCACATCCTGGGGACCCCTGTCAATGCAAGGGTGGGGCCCAGCCCCACTGCACAGGGATGGCCATTGCCCAGCCCTGCTCTTACCAGCCCCAGGTGGCAGCCAGCACCTGAGGGTCCCCCCTGCCCCTTTGGCTTTGATTCTGGCAGCTTTAGAGCTGCTGCAGAGGTGAGAATTCTGTGGATGGAAAAGGGCCTGCCTGTGGTTTGCTCAGGCCTGCAAGAAGCACAAACCCCAAAGGGAGCTCAAGCAGTGGCTCTGTGAGGGCTTTTCATGGTTTTCAGAGCAGGGCTGGCTGGAAACACCTGCTGCAAAGGCAGCTGTGAGGGAACCTGTCTGGAAATGCAGCATGTGATCATTTTGTCCCTTGGCCCAAGGGTCTGAGAAAACCACAAAATTACTCCAAATCCCACACCAATCTGCTCAACATCCTGACCTGGACCCTCCTTCTTGAACAAAACCTGTCAGCTCTTAGGAACCTCATGGAAAGAATGTTTGGGTCCTGGATGTGCACACCAGAAGAGAGGGAAAAGTGTGGAAATACTAAGTGGGGGCTGCACACGAGGGGCTGGGGAACAGGGGTGTCACAGCAGGAGCAGGGTGTGCCCAGGCAAGGGAATTCAGGGCAGGCTGGAGTGGATTTACCAGGGAATCAGACCCTGAGGCACACACGGGCATTTCCACAGATTCCTGTGCACTGTCCCAAGGATGGACAGAGCTTCTCCTCTTCCTCCATGGGAAGTCAGTCAAGTTTCAGGGTGAGATTGAGCAAAATGGAGAGAGTTCTAAATGTGGCCCAAGAAAAGGCTTCCTTAGGGGCTGGGTTGCTGCCCAGCAGGCAGGGAACAATCCCATGGAGCTGTTGGACACTCAGGGAGATTCCACACTCTCTATTATCCACAAGAAAATGCTGCTGTGGGGTGCACCAATGGGCTCCTAAAGGTAACAGAAACGTCCAGTTTGTTCAGGATTTGTTTGTTTTTATTGAGAGTGACTTAATGAGACAACAACTGCTAAAAAGATTCTATAAACTGGACCAGTGACCTCTTCTTTCTGCTGCAGGAAAGAGAAAATGAAAGTGTTTGAGGTCCCAGCCAGAGAGACCCATTTTCCCCCCCAGCCCCCAACCATAGCCTGCATCGCCCATCCCCTCATTCTCCTCTTTCTGGGATCCACCCCGCTGTTACCTGCTCAGGTGCTCCATGGGATGGCTGAGCCAGGAAATTAGAGGGGATAGACAAAAGCCCACGGGTGTCTGGGACAGAGACACAGAGCCTCCCAGGACAACCCTGGGGTGCCTTCCTGGCCAAAAGTACTGGGGGGCTGCGCTGGGCCCTGAGCCACCCCAAAATGTGAGGCACCCCATGAAGGAGTTGTGACCCCTGTGCCCATCCAGCTACTGCCTATCCCTGGAACCCCCATTCCCCTGGGAACCCAACCATGGAACCCCCATTACCTTGGTTTCTGTCCTCCCTGGTGACCCCCCATCCCAAGACCACCATTGCCCAGCATCACCATTGCTTTGATCCCATCCCATGGGCTGCTTCTTCCCCCAGAACCCCTATTCCCAAGGGTCCCCTTTTTTCCCCTGCACCCCCAACCCTGGCACCCACATGCCATGACCCCAAATCTCTGGGGACCATGTTCCCACAGCACACGCAACCCTTAATCCCTCCAGGCATGGAGACCCCAATTCCCCTGGACCCTCATTCTCCTGGACAGCCATCCCTGATTCCCCACATGCTCTGAGTCCCCCACTCCTAGCAACACCATCACCCACCATGTCTCCAGAATATCCCAGAATGCCCCCAGCCTGCCCCCAGCTTGTGGCCACCCTGCCCCCACCAAGGGCCACCTACACGTGGGGACAGATGTGACCTCCCTTTCTTCCCCTTCATCCAAACAGCCGCCAGCCAGGGGAGCGGTGGCCACAGCAGCGAGTGACAGCCAGTGCACATGGCTGGGGACACCGGGATGGCCGGGAAGGTGGCGCTGCTCCTGTGGGGTGAGTGCCCTGGGCACGAGCCTGACACCCCAGGGATGGGGAGAGGAGGGGTCACAGGGGGGCTGCAGGGTCCTCTGAGGTCCCCAATGCCAGCAGAGCCAGTCCATGTTACCCACAGTGGACCTTGGTGTGAGTGGGCATATAGGGTAGCTTTGGGGACAGGGAGAGGCGGGCAGGAATTCAGGAATGGGGATGTGGGGACAGGAATGTAGGGACTGGCACCTTTGGGCTCAGGAAGCTCTGGGGATGGAGACAAGGAAACTGGTATGCATGGACATAAATGAGAAAAGAGCAGTGAGGATGCAGCCACGGGGATGGGTGCACGGGTGGCAGTGACATAGACGTGTCCCCCTGCCTCTCCAAATCCTTTGGGCACCACTCCCATACACATTTTCAAAAGAATAGCTGGCCCCACGGGAACAATTAGGGACAGTCCCCACACCCAGTGCCCCTGTGCTGCTGTGCCCACGGTGTCACCCTCACCCAGCCTTGTCCCTTCTCCCTTCCAGCCCAGACCCTCGATCTCACTGGTGAGTCCTCAGGGGATGCCATGGCCCCACCCCACTGTGCCTGGCCCTGCACTGGCCCTGGCAGGCTGGTGTCCCCTGTCACCTGCAGGTGTCCAGACCACGCAGATCCTGGTCGAGCCCCCCTGGAGGCCGTCGTTGCTGTGGGACCGAGTGACACTGACCTGCCAGGGCTCAGGGAACACCGGTGCCACCACCTGGTACAAGGAGGAGCGGCACTTGTGGCAGGAGGGACAAGACCACTTCACTGTCACTGAAAGTGGCACCTACACATGTGAGAGATCCAGTGCCGGGCTCAGCCCCCCCATGACAGTCTCAGACAGTGAGGGGGGTTTGGGCCCCAGGCTGGCACCCACAGGGATCCCAAAGGCTCTGGGTGGGCTCAGCTCCATGGGTTACCTCCTGTGTGACCAGAGCCTGTCCTCTGCTCTGAAGACATCCAAGAGCTTCCCAGAGTGAGGAGAGTTGTCTCTCACAATGGCTGGCTCCTGGTTCCTCCCAGTGCAAACATGACCATCCTGATGCCCCTGGTGTGACAGGTCCCCACTGTCCCCCAGACTGGCAGGTGCTGCAGGTGCCACCACGGGTGCTGCTGGAGGGGCGCCAACACTGCGCTGCCAGAGGTGGCAGAACAAACGGCTCATGGACGTTTACTTCTACTATTAAGAGAAGCAACTGAAGGGGCGCCATGACAGGACCGAGCTGTCCCTGTCCCCCCTGCAGCTGCACCACAGCAGCCGCTGAACGTGCAAAGGCTATGGGGTGTCACACTGGAGTGCGTCATAGCCGGTGACAGTGACAGTGCAGAGTGAGTGCAGGGATGGGGACAGGGAAGCCCGACATGTTCCAAGGGTTTCCCCTCTCTGCCTGAAACCTTCATCCCTCCCTTTACTCCTCCCTGGCTCACCCAAAATTTCCCAAGTCCCTCTTGGTTTCCCCCAGGACTGCCCAGTTCCCCCCGAAGGTCCCTCATCCCTCTGTCTGTCCTCCCCATCCCTCCCTGGATTCTCCACCCCTTCCAAGGTCCCTGCTCCACCTCTCGCCTCCCTTGTTCCCTGGGTCCATCTATCCATGTTTAAACCCCAAATCTTTCCCTGAGTCTCCTCAGTCTCTCGTCTGGTTTCCCATCCTATCCTGGGTCATACAGGATATACCTCACATACAGGCTTGCCAAGTGAAAATCACCCCTTATATGCCATGTGTCAATACCATCTCCTCCCATTTTTGGTTCGTCATATCTCTATCTCCGTCCTCACTACCACCCTTATCACACATGCGCCACCACTTGGTTTGGTGGTCGCAATAGTCTTTGGGGGTCGTTTTGGCTGAAGACCTCTCCTCTTCCTCTTTGTTTTTTAATTCACCTTTGGGTTACGCATGCGCACCAAGCCAGTACTGTTATGAACAAAAATTCAGTTGATTTCTTTCTGTGAGAAAAAAAGTTACCACTACTGCTGGGCTGCTGCCTGTATTATGGTAATTACGGGTCGTTGTTGTTAATAGTTGTTTTTGTATCAGTAAAAGCCCTGTCTGGGGCGAGGTAATGGCCCTTCTCCGATACAGTAACGGGTGGGGACCTTCCCGAACAGTGAGGAGAAGAGACCTGGGGGGGGGGGGGGTATGCAAAGTGACTCCAGGACCAGCATTCTGTGTGGGTCCCCCGCTCTGAATGCACTGAGAAAACCCCAAAAACGACGAGCCAAATAAGAGTTGAGAGACTAGAGTGATGTCTAGACGTGAGGAGCCGAGTGCTGAGCCTGCAGAGATGCAGAACACCTTCGGAGCCCCTCTTGCCCTGAGCATAGGAGTCATCCCCAGAGATGAGGGCCTGCTAAGACAGCCAGCAAAATGAACATCAGACGGGAACACCACGCCCTAAAGGCTCTCACAAGGACCAGATCCCCCAGCTCTGCCCCTAGTGGACAGAGCTGTGCTTATCCTCCTCCTCTGAGTCACCCTAGGAGAGGCGACGAGAGACTGCAGCCCCGCCGAGCTGCCCAATCCTGAGCTGATCACTTTTAATAAAGGCATTAAAAAGGAGAAGAAGTCTCCTGGCCTTGTTTATTTCAGCTGGGGCGCTCTTCCGGGATAGCCACGCTGACAGAGGACTCAGGACTGGCCATCTTGGACCCTCAGGACAGCTGGCTACCAGGACCAGAGGAATCGGCTCAGGACCAGCGACGCAGAGGAGCACCGGAGCACCGGACTGGTGAGAAATCCGGTGGCGGGAGTGGGAGAGGTTTGCATGTGAGTGAGTGAGACGAGGGCTGGCAGCCGGACCCTCGACCTGAGAGTGGACCCCTCAGTACCGCATTTCCGGACTCCTGTGAAGGGGCCGGCTGGGAACAGGGGGTGGTTCTTGGAATTAGTCTGAGTGAGTCGTCTCCCAAGGGGAAATAAAGGCCCCCCCACCCTCAGGGCGTGCAGAGGGTATAGTTGTGTATGAGTGGCACGCACCCAAAGTAAGTCCTGACAGAGGGAAGTCAGGCAGATTTGTAAGTCCCGAGAAGGATTCGGGTAGCATTTGTCAGTCCCGAGAAGGATTCGGGTAGCATTTGTAAGTCTCGAGAAGGATTCGGGTAGCTCACAAGCCCTGCAGGCAAAGTAAGTCCTGACAAAGGAGTCAGGAACAAACCCCAGTGAAGGAGGCTGTGGTTTGCTTTTAAGTCCTGATATGGTGAAGCCTAAAAATTGGCGAGTTAGGCAAACTAAAAATCAGGCAGTTGTTTTTCCTGACTGAGGGAGTCAGGCACGACCCGGATTCTTAGGCCGAGGCTTCGTGTGTTCAAGTCCCGATAGATGTAAGACCTGACGTTGGGAAAGTTGGGCAATCAAGAGATCGGGCAGTTGTTTCAGTATAAAGTCCTGAGCATCAGGCAAAAAGTTGAAGTTCAGTGGAGGAGGCTGAAGCTCCTCAAACAACGTTTTTTTGAAATTCTCGGTCAGTAGAGGCACCTTTGGGACTTTTTTACTATTGAGACCTGAAAAATGGGAGGGTGTAATAGTAAAAAGACCGGCAAGAGACTGAGGTATATACATCCCAATAGTCCCTTAGGAGAACTGTTAGTAAATTGGGATTCTATAGAGGCCATGGATGGATTAGATAAAGTGAAAATGATCCATTATTGTATGGAAGTTTGGCCAGAATTAGAGGTGCAAGGAGGATGGCCTTGGTGTGGGACAAAGGATAAGTGGATGTGCCAACAATTAAATAATTATTTGACAGCTCGAGGAGATACTGATCCTGAGCAATTATTGTATGTAGCTTGCTGGGTAAAGAGCGCTATTGAAGATGAAGGGGTGCGAATTTGTAAGGTACAGAAGAAGAAGGAGGGAAATGAAGGAGGGGATGATGGAACTAGTAAAAGACGGGACCCCCTGGATTATTTGCCTCCTTCTGCCCCTCCACTTTCTAATCCTCTTCTTCAAGCACCTCAAATGGCAGGTTCTGTTCTTCCCCCAGCTGCCATCTCATTACCACCTGCTCAAATTCCTCCTTCTACCTCTTCAGCTTCCCCTATGATAAACCCAGTATCTCCTCCAGTAACCACTCCCTCACAACCCCCTTCAGCCCCTCCAGTTCCTCCTGCACCACTACAAGTGCCTACTCCACCTGCTGCATTCTCCACCCCTTCTCCAGCTCCGCTTAATATCCACTCAGGCTCTTCTCCCCCTCCTATTGCTGTCCCTTTACCTCCTCCTAGTTGGGACACAAATGCCTCCTCGCCCGATAAAGAGCTATCAGCAAATACACCTGCTGATGTGTTGGATTTCTGGGCTGTTTAGATGGTCTGGGAAAAAGCCCAAAGATGGCCTTGGGCCCCCGGGTTCGAAAGGACGAGAGGAAGCTTCAGATTTGTTCTTGGTCTTGGTGTTTATTAATTGCTTATCTAAAAGATTTTCTCTTGGCCTGACAGAGTTCTGCTCAGCAGTCAGCCATGGGCACACACTGAAAGCCCCTGGGGCGGTCGTCTATCTTTATACCCGGAGCTACGTATACAATATTTATCATTTTTCTCCAATACCCTCTACCCTTATAAACCAGTGTTTCCCTAGTAAGGTCCAATCCTGGAGTGCCAACTCCATCACAGAAGATGGAGGCTTAGAGGAAGAAGAAGAAGGAGAAGGGCACGCCCCAATTCCCCCATCTTGCCTCTCTAGACCCCCCTGTACAGGGATCTTAAACCCTGTATCTCACACTCCAATTAACTTGTCCCTTCACCATTCACCCCAGTGAAATCCTCCCGTCCTCATACTGATGTCATCTCCCATGTGGGATCAAAGTCCAGCCACCAGACATTTCTGGCAGCATTCCGGGACTCCCGAGCCCCCCAGGGGGGGTCTGGTTCACCCTGCACCCCAGTTCTGAGAGACTGAGATCCCACATCTCCCCCTTCTGTTTGCACCAAAAGACCTTTTTCGCTTTTATGTGAAAACCCCCCAAAGTCCTTAGTTTCTTTTCATTTCTCTTCCGGGTCGTTTTTCGCAGCCTGAGTCTCGACTTCTGTCTGAGTACTCGTCTCTTTGTTTCTTGGATCAGCGTTCTCGTGCTCTCGTGTTCGGAATGGCTTCACGTGCCGCGCTGACACCCACTTCAGACCTCGATCTGTGGAGATACAAGCGAAACCCTTTCCCCAAGTGATTAGTCTGAAAGGACCCTCTATTTGACCTGTTTCTGGGTTTCTGACCAAAACCAAAGGATCTCCCTTTAGCTTTGCCTGTGTGTTGTTTAGAAAATGTCTCACGATCGGTGGATCAGATGGATAATCCCTTTGTTGTGTTAACATTGTCTTCTTCGAGGTGCTTTTCTTTTTATATATTGTTGGAAAAAATTGCTGCATTGTTGCAGTCTCGCCACGAGATGGCGCTGTGGCTCCGCCGAGCCGACCCGGCATGTCGTGCACTTCTGCCCTCCTGCCACTAGGTGGCGCTGTCACCGGCCTTCCTGGCTCGGATGACGGTGCAATCTCGACTGCCCCACTTCCTCTTCCGGCTCGGCGTCTCCCATGAAGGGAAGGGACTGGGACTCCGAGGCTCTGGACCAAAGGCACCAGATCTGGAGACGGTGTGGAGCCCCGGGACGTAGAATCCCTAACACGGCCCCTCCTCACTCGCGACGTCACAGGGGACCGGACTCGGGCGCGCCCGCGTCTTACTTTCTGCGCCTGCGTGCTCTCCGAGCTACTTCCGGTGTCCCCCAAGGTGACGTCATCGTCTCCCCCCTGTTTCACCTCCGAGGTTCCAGCCCCTCGGTCTGTCCCAGAATCCGACCCCTCCTCCTCTGACGTTGTGTTCGCCTCTCCCGCCGGCACCCCGGCTGTACCCGCGATTCGAGCTGACCGTCGCACCGGGTCTGACGTCACAACCGCGCGCCTCCTGCGTCTCGGCGCGGCGGCTCTCTGAGCCTGCACATTTTCCCTCAGCCCGCCTTCCGCGTTCGCCGCTTTCGCGCCCGCGTGTGAGTCTACACCCCGGTTTTTGCGAGTTTCGCCCTTCGCGCGCGTCTCCTCATCTTCACCCGCGCTGCTCGCGTTTGCCGCCGCCGCCGCGTCGCCGCCTTCGCCGCGAACAGGCCCCCCCCCCGATCCCTTATCTTCCTGCTCCCCCCCTTCTGCTCCTGACTCCTCCACACTCTCTGGAGTTTCAGGACGCCCTTGGGGTTTGTTGCATTTTTTGATCGGGGGTTTTAATATTTTTTCCTGCTCTCTTTTTTCGAGAGCCCTTTCCCCCTGGCCTTTCAAAGCCAGAGTAATTTTTTTCCCGGAGCTCTGCCGCTCCGCCCCCTTCTCTGAGGGTACCGCAGCTTCTCGCTGCTTTTCCAGTCTTTTAGACTGCACTGAAATACCTTGTAACATGATTCTTGCCGGCGAGAGTAGCTTTAACGCTGTCTCATCTTTTTTTGTTGCTAAAATATATAAATGCCTATTAATTTCTTGCCAAAACCCCACTTCGAACAGCAGATATGTCTCTGCAAGTGGATAATTGAGCCTTGCCCATAGTAACAGCTGTTTTAATTCTTTCTTTGGGATCCCTTCTGTATATAATTCTGCTACACTTTGTAAGGTGGATAAGATTTCCCGTTGTTCTTGGGAGAGTGTGGCCCCCATGATTTTATTTTGGCCTTCTTACCGAATCTGTCGTCAGAGTGGTCTGGAGGCCCTTGTTCTCCGTCCAGCAGATCACGAGGGATGGATCAGAGGCGCCTTTCTGGTCCCAGTCCAGGCCGCTCTGCTACGAGCTGTCTTCAGCAGAAGCTGAGAGATGGGATTTCTCAGTGACTGCTGATTTTTGCAGCTTCTCCCGGCCGGTTTTTTCTTTTTCTTCTTTCTTTCTTCAGGCTTCTCTCCTCTGGAGTTATCAGTGCTGTTCTCTTGGCTCTTCAGCTCTTCAGGGCTTTTCCCCCCCCGAAAGGTTTGGTGGGAGATAGCCCGCACAGCGGACGCCAGTTGTTGGATTTCTGGGCTGTTTAGATGGTCTGGGAAAAAGCCCAAAGATGGCCTTGGGCCCCCGGGTTCGAAAGGACGAGAGGAAGCTTCAGATTTGTTCTTGGTCTTGGTGTTTATTAATTGCTTATCTAAAAGATTTTCTCTTGGCCTGACAGAGTTCTGCTCAGCAGTCAGCCATGGGCACACACTGAAAGCCCCTGGGGCGGTCGTCTATCTTTATACCCGGAGTTACGTATACAATATTTATCATTTTTCTCCAATACCCTCTACCCTTATAAACCAGTGTTTCCCTAGTAAGGTCCAATCCTGGAGTGCCAACTCCATCACAGAAGATGGAGGCTTAGAGGAAGAAGAAGAAGGAGAAGGGCACGCCCCAATTCCCCCATCTTGCCTCTCTAGACCCCCCTGTACAGGGATCTTAAACCCTGTATCTCACACTCCAATTAACTTGTCCCTTCACCATTCACCCCAGTGAAATCCTCCCGTCCTCATACTGATGTCATCTCCCATGTGGGATCAAAGTCCAGCCACCAGACATTTCTGGCAGCATTCCAGGACTCCCGAGCCCCCCAGGGGGGGTCTGGTTCACCCTGCACCCCAGTTCTGAGAGACTGAGATCCCACACTGATGGGCAGAACGTTCAGGGTAACCCAGATACCCCTCAAAGTAGTTTGGCATCTGAAGATGGGCCGTACTGTAGTACCAGATCCAAGACCTCCAAGGCAGAGAGACTCTTTCCCCTCAGAGAGGTTCCTATGGGAGGAGTAGCAGGAGGTGTTGGCTTTGTGAATGCTCCCCTAACTGCTTCTGAGGTGAGAGGATTCAAGAAAGAGTTGGGGCATTTAGTTGAGGACCCAGTGGGCATTGCCAACCAAGTGGATCAATTTCTAGGTCCAAATATCTACACTTGGGGGGAGATGAATTCTACCCTGAGTATATTATTTTCCCCAGAAGAGGTCCAGATGATTAGGGCGGCTGGCATAAGAATTTGGGAGAAAGATAACCATCCAGGACCCCAGGTGCCATCAGGTGAACTGAAATTGCCACTAATGGATCCCAGCTGGAACCCTAACGAGGAGGAGGGGAGGAAGGCCATGATGTAATATAGGTCTTTGATAATACAGGGGATCAAAGAGTCAGTTCCCAAAGGAACTAACACCCAATTGGCATTTGAGGATACACAGGAGAAAGATGAAGCTCCTGCTGCCTGGCTTAATTGCCTAAGGCGGAACTTTCAGTTGTACTCTAGAGTAGACCCAGTCACCCTAGAAGGTCAAATGCTACTAAAAGTCCAATTTGTTACCAAATCTTGGCCTGATATATGGAGAAAACTGGAAAAAATGGAAGATTGGCAAGAGAAGGACATTAATGAGTTATTAAGAGAGGCATTGAAGGTGTATTTAAGGAGGGAGGAAGAAAAAGCAAAGGCCAAGGCTAAGATCATGGTTGCTGTAGCTAGAGAAAGTGCAGGGTGGGTGAGTCCACCACCAAGAAGAGGCAAGGATAGGCCAGTACTGTCAGGTGCAAGAGGGATGGAGACACCTCAAGGCTCTTTGAGAGGATGACAGTGCTATTACTGTGGAGAGCTAGGACACGTCAGGAGGTTTTGTAGAAAGCTCAGTCTCGATGAGGCAATAGCCAGGGAAAAAGATAATTTAGGGAAGATCCTTAGAGGTGACAATTAGAGGGTCAAGGGCTTTACAAAATAGGAGACCCGATGCAACATCTAGAAGGCCTTTGGTAAACTTTAAGGTGAGACCCCTAAATGAAGAATTAGAATTTTTGGTTGATACAGGAGCAGATAAATCCTGTCTCAATGAAGTACTAAAAAGTATAGTATAGTGAAAAAACATCTGAAGTTAGACAAAAACAGCTAGGTAGAAAGGATATCCAAAAGCACCAAAACTGGCCAGTAAAACTACACTAGTAATAAGTGATGTGAAAGTAAAAGGTACCTTTTTGTTGTCTTGTTGTGTGTGTGAGAGTGAGTCACAAAGTCAGCCTCAACTTCCCACGCAGGTGGGAAGGGGGCTGTGGCCAAAGTGTGTGTGTGACCTGCAAACCAGGCTTGTGTCCCCCGGGCAGGTGGGGGCTGTGGCTGAAGAGTGTGTGTGACCTGCAAACGAGACTAGTGCTCCCCAGATGTGTGAGGGAGCCGTAGCTGTAAGAGGATGAGTGACATGCAGACAGCCTCACAGGTGAATGTGCACCAGAGGCAACCAGAGTCAGGGCCCTTCCAAGAGGCCCAGAGATACTGAGACCTGTGGGCCAACCCCAAGGTGAGGGGGGGGCTACAGGGACCCGTGATTATCTAGCAATAATGATCCAGTTTGTGTCTTGAGGGGGGTAAAGGAGTGGGTGATAGTGAATGAGAAATAAGAGTGTGAATATAGACGAAGTGTAAGGGGTTGAAAGAAAAGTAGTATTTAAGCTGTAAGTGAAAGTAAGAAACAGAAGCAAGAGATAAATAAGATCTTGAAAATAGAACAGAAAACCAGTAAATTAAATACACAGAGATATAAAAGAATAAAAATACTTTGTAAGTTAAGTTAGCTGAGAAATACAACTCCTTGCAAAATACAGAGTATATAGAAGTTGATGAGAGAAACATGCAAGCTATGGAAAAAGAGAAATTAATCAATAACCTTAAACAGAGAAACTGAGTTTTGATAAAATCATAACATTGCAGACCACTAATGCCTGTGTTTGAAAGCCCACTTCAGGTACTCTTCATTACTAATTCGACTGTGCAGACCAAAAGATAAAGGTTGGACTCACATCACTCTCACCCCCTGGCATTGGACCAGGATTCAACATCAGGTTTTTTTTCCCTCTGGCATTCTGGCATTGGACCAGACTGCACCCCATTCTCCTTCTGGCATTGGACCAGACTCCCAGTTTTTCCCTCTGGCATTGGGCCAGAGTCCACACCACTCTCACCTCCGGGCACTGGATAAGGATTCATCCACATCACAAGTTAATCCACCTGTGTATACTGTGATTTAAAGTTGACTCTCAGAAGGAAGAGTCAAAAAGACTGAACTGTGTGGGAAAAAAATTGGTATCAAGAGTTCTAACATTGCTTAAAATGTTTCAAGACTGTTCTGTGTAAACAATGTTAGTAAAAAGTTTAAGACTGTAAATAAGTAATTCTGGTTAAGTTCCCCAATTTAATTCTAAAGACTCCAGGTTAATCCTCTACAGAACACTCCCCTGGGGGGGAAACCAAAATTGGTAGAGAACAGACCAAGAGAGGTTTAACCAGAGAAGCGGGTAGAAGGGACTCTAAAGAGCTTAGAAGCTTCTTCTCAGTAAAATTCCCCAAGAGGCAAGGCCGGGTGGGCAGGCTGTACAAGATGACCCATACTGGACTCTTGGGAAGGGTACTACTGATGGCTCTGATTGCTGGTAGTGCTCTGAGAAGCCCAGCTGAGCCGTGCAGTGAATACTACCAACCCCACTCCCTCCTATGAAGAGGAAGTGAGCTCCTTGTTGAGAGTCCAGATCAGTTCTAACCCAGATTGTGTTAACCTCTCCCAATTGGTCCTTTATCAGAAAAATAAGAGAATGTATTGGATAGCACACAATATTGCCACTTTCAGGCAGCCACTCCTAAGAGAGTGCCCTATAGGGGAAGCCTGGTTGTGCTTTGAATGTGATGCAGCTGAAACAAGCTCAGCAGATCTAGTAAAAAGCAAAGAAATGGTGAAAATGGTAAGAAAAATTGTTTGTAACAAGTATTTATATGAGTGTACTGAAAAAGAGATAAACCCCTTTTGGAACGCATTTCAGGGGACCTCTGAAACGCCTAGGTTTGATCTCTGATACCACAACACACACCAAATGGTCAGGAGACTGGTCTGGCAGCTGCATTGCTAGAGTGATAAAACCAATTTTCTTCTTATTACCCAAAGAAACTGGATCAAGTTTGGGAGTTCCTATATATAATTGTTTGAGAGAAATTAAACAGAACCGGGAAAGTGAAATAGAAATTGAGAAAATCCAAAATTGTAAAAGCCAAGTTCGGATCCCAATATCTATGTTAAGCAAAGTCATCTGGCTCCAGGCAGTATTAAAAATAAAGAATTAAATTATTAAGAACATTTCAAACTAAAAAAAAAATTAGCATGTGTAAATAATGAAGAACAAACTCCTACACTTGATCCCAGTGGGTGGGAGAACATGGAGATTTTCAAAAAGGATGTATGGGAAAGAGTAGTTTTTCTCACTGTGCGTATACTTAAAAGATTACTCTTTTTACTATGCTTATTTATCTGTTTTAGTAAAATAGTATTTGCCGTGCAGACCAACCTGAAGAAACCAAAGAAAGTAACAAGGTTAAGTAACCATGATTACCAAAGTGCACAAGAAATTTATAGTAGATTCAAAACAAAAAATTGTGAGTTGATGCGAGCTTAAAATTTAAGCTCGATCAAAGAAAAAGAGGGGGGACTGTTATGAACAAAAATTCAGTTGATTTTTTTCTGTGAGAAAAAAAGTTACCACTACTGCTGGGCTGCTGCCTGTATTATGGTAATTACGGGTCGTTGTCGTTAATGGTTGTTTTTGTATTAGCAAAAGCCCTGGCTAGGGCGAGGTAATGGCCCTTCTCCACAGTATTGGGTGGGGACCTTCCCGAACAGTGAGGAGAAGAGACGTGGTGGGGGGGGTTATGCAAAGTGACTCCAGGACCAGCATTCTGTGTGGGTCCCCCGCTCCGAATGCACTGAGAAAACCCCAAAAACGACGAGCCAAATAAGAGTTGAGAGACTAGAGTGATGTCTAGACGTGAGGAGCCGAGTGCTGAGCCTGCAGAGATGCAGAACACCTTCGGAGCCCCTCTTGCCCTGAGCATAGGAGTCATCCCCAGAGATGAGGGCCTGCTAAGACAGCCAGCAAAATGAACATCAGACGGGAACACCACGCCCTAAAGGCTCCCACGAGGACTGGATCCCCCAGCTCTGCCCTAGTGGACAGAGCTGTGCTTATCCTCCTCCTCTGAGTCACCCTAGGAGAGGCGACGAGAGACTGCAGCCCCGCCAAGCTGCCCAATCCTGAGCTGATCACTTTTAATAAAGGCATTAAAAAGGAGAAGAAGTCTCCTGGCCCTGTTTATTTCAAGTATAATATAAGCCAAGACTAACGTATCACTGCATGTACATATCAAGGCAATAAATCTCTTATAATTAGCATTTTCTGGGACCCAACTTGGTTCTCACTCATTTTTACCAACTGTATCTTCAGCTTCTTTCCTGTGGTCCTTGGGAACCTCTGCTGGGAAGGGGGAGGGGAGGTGGAGCCCCTCCTGTCCCTCTCTTCTTTGGCATTACAACTTTTAACTATTTTATTATTCTCAGATATTAATTACTGTATCAATATTGATTACTGTTTCAATATTTATCAGCATGAATCATACCTATTTATCACAGTTGCAAAGTGAATAGGTTGGACCAGTTGCTGCCAAGGTGGATTTCTACCTGTTTGCTATTGTAATCAACGGTCGTTTTCATTAACTACTCATTTTGTATCGGTAAGGCCCTGCCTGTGGCTAAGTTGATAGCCCTTCTCCCCAGACAGTGAGAGGGGACATGGTAGGGGGCATCAGAGGGCATGAAAAATAACTTCAGAACCAGAATGCCATGGGAATCCACTCCACCAAACTTAACAAAAAGACACCCAAAACAACAAGCCAACACAGAATTAAGAGATCAGAGTGATGTCTGGATGTGAGGAACAAAGTATTGAGTCTGCAGAGATGTGAGAATTTTTGTTGCCCCTCACTCTGAGCAAAGACCTCAGGTGGAGCCAAGACGCCGAGACAGCAAAACCCAAAAGTTGAGAAAAACACAGGGTATAGCCCCACTGCTCTCGTGAGGACAGGACCCCCAGCTCTGCTTCCTAGGGGATAAAGTTGCACATTTCTCCTCCTCTGAGTCCCCGTGGGAGCGACGACGGAGAAGCCGCGGACCCATTGAGCCTCCCAACCTTGAGCTGGTCACTTTTCATAAAGGCATTAAAAGGAGAAAAAGTCTCCTGCCCTGTTTATTTCACTCAGCATCAATGGCGAGCTGTATGTGCCGCTGCAGAGCGTTAGTGCCGTGCTGGGAGGAGGGGCCGCCGACCGCGCTGGGGTGCGCAAGGGGGACCTGGCATCCTGGAGCTGTGAGCATGGGAGGGCCGCCCAGCCACAGCCCCCCAGCAGCCGGGCCCGGGAACGCGCCCCACACACGGGCAGTCCCGGGGGAGCGGGAATGGGGGTCCTGAGGGGGCTCTGGGGGCCATGAGGGGGCTCTGAGGGGCCCGGTCTGACGGGACACTGAGCCCTCGGTGTGGTGTTGGGGTGCTGAGGGGCTCTGCGAGGCTTTGGATGAGGGGGTCATAGGGGGATTGGGACCCTTGGCCCTTGGGAGGTTTTGGGGGGTCGTGAGGGGGCTGAGGATCGTGGGATGAGGAGGGACTGGGACCCCCGGCCCTTGCTGGGGGTTTGGGGGGAATCCTGAGGGGGCTGAGGGCCCTTTGGTGAGGTTTGGGGGTGTTGGGGGCTCTGAGGGTCTCCTGATGAGGGTGCGACCGGGGAGGAGGGGAAGCCCCAAACCCTTGGTAGGAATTTGGGGGGGTCCTGAGGGTTCTTTAGTGAGGGTGTCATGAGAAGGGGTTGAGACCCCTGGCCCTTGAAAGGGATCTGGGGGTCCTGAGGAGGCACCAAGGGGGCAGAAGATCCCTTGGTGAGGTTAAGGATCTCTGAAAGGGGGGTCTTGAGGGGGCTGAGGGTGCCTTGCTGAGGGTATTATGAGCCCCCAGCCCTTGCAGGGAATCTGGGGGTCCTAAGGGGGGGGCTGAACCCAGACGGAACCCCCCGAACTTCGCTGGGGGTTTTGGGGCAGGGTCTTACATGAGCCACTCAAGGGGGAACACTTGGATTCCAACATGGGGACCCTCCTGGGGAGGGTGTGCCTTCCCTTTGGATTTCAACATGGAGATTCCTATGAAGAGCAGGGAGCATTTTTGGGGATAAACTCCTCAGATTTCAGTGTGAGGACCATCCTGGGAAGGGCAAAGGAGCATTTTTAGGGATAAACTCCTTGGATTCTGTTGCGGTGTGCTGTAATGTCCCATTTTAGACTTCCAAGTCACCTCCCAGGTGTGCCTATACCTCTCTCCCTTCCCCCTCGGCCCTTGCTGAGTGAGTCCCGTCAATCAGGCTTAACACTCCAGCAAGGCATCGTGTGGTTGGTCAAGTTCAAAGGATGACCCTCAGGCCTGGGGGTCATTGGCCTGTTTAGGTGTCCCTCGTCCCTTGAGACCCCGCCCCTTCCACCTGGTTGGTGTTCATCTGTACCTCCCCTCCCCCTGTCCCTGAGCTTAAAAAGGTAATCAGGCCATGCAGTCAATCATTCTGTTGGAGCAGTTGCCTACGTTCAGACCTCTGTAACCATGGAATAAACCTATGGACATCAAACCCTCCAGCAGAATCCTCTCCTTTTTCTCTTCACCATCGCCTGAAGATTTCATCCTGAGGTAAACGGCGTTCCTAACAAGCCTGGACTTGTTCAGTGCCCTGCTGCAATTTCCAGCAAGCCAAGGTATCTCTGGGGTGATACACCACAGTTGCTGCCTTTGGCCCAGCAGCGAGGGTCAGACTGGCCCAGGCACCATCTAACTGATAATATTGGGATTCATATTCCAATATTTGGCATCCCTGAGGCGGGCAAGCGACTCTGCAGCCTGAGACGGACTCGCAGTACCTCGGAGAGGCTTCTGGCAGCCGTGCATCCAGCTGAAAGGGCTTTGGTTGCATCGCCCTCAGCTAGAGACTTTGGGAATATTCCCAGAAGTTGTTTCGTGGACTGTTCGGTGCCTCTGGAAAGCCCAGCTCCTTTCTGGTGAGCAGATTTTCCAGAGGGAGGATAGGGTAGCCTCTCTTTCCCATAGAGAGGTCCTGTTCCGGTGAGGAGACCTGCCTGTACCCAGTCAGCTACAGGTTTCATTTCGGGTAAGTATCGCTGCTCCTCGGTAGAGCAGAAGCTCAAAAACAGACTCTGCCGTGAGTTCTGTTCCTTTTTTGCCTTTGCATTTTTGGCTGCGCAGCCCCACAGACGGGAATTTATTGTGTTCTAGTTTTTAGCTTTTTGCCGCGTGTTTCACTGTCTTTTGGAATTCGCGCCGGAGCGGCGGGAGTGCTTTCTGCCCTTCCCCCCGGCTCTGCAGTGCAGCTCTCGGCTCTCTTGCCGCGGGGGAATCTCTCTCTGTGTGGGGGAGGTGGGGCTCTCGGCTCTCTTGCCGCGGGGACTCTCTTTCTCAGCTCTCTGTGCGGGGGAGGGGGGCTCTCGGTACACGCGGCGCGGGGGCCCCGGTTTCGGCTTGCCACGTGGCGTGGCTGCTCTCCCAGCTCCGTGGAGGGGCTGCATTCCACGGCGGGGGAGGCTTTGTTTCTGCCTCGCTTGGCAGGGCATGCCCTGCTGCTGCTGCCCGGGAATTTTAAAAGCAGTATACACAGCTGCATTGTGAAGCTTTTGTCTGTTCGTTATCGCTTTTCCTATCTGTGGTTTTTTTTAGAAATCGGTAGCTGATTTTGGCTTTGTTTTTGGTCAGGCAGGATTCAGTACTTTGCTTTTTACATCTAACATGGGTTCCAAACTCAGCATTGTACAAAAAGGAGTGTATTATAATATTGTTAGCATTTTAGTCAGTGGTAATGTGAAGTTCTCTAAAGGAAAATTGAAACAGTTTATAAGAGGGCTTTTCCTCCACTTCCCAAACATTTCCCCTGAAGAAATCCACAATATTCAATTCTGGGATAAATTTGGGAATGAATTGATAACCTTAAGACAATCTGGCAATGTACCCTCAGCTAAATTTGTGTTCTGGAATTTACAAATTCGAACAGCATTGCTCAAACAAAAGGAAATGGAGAAAAAGCCAGATGCCAAGCCATGTGCCTCTGCTCTCCCTGTTTCTCCCTCTCCTAGCTCTAAAACCCCTAAACCTCTTTCCCTAAAACTTGGTATTTTAAAGAGAGCACACTCATTGGGAAGTCGACTCCCAGAGTCTGTTGAAGTGCCTGAGTTGCCCTGTCCACAAGGCCCTGGCCAGGCTGCATGGAACCTTCCCCAATCCCCTGTGTCCCCTCCTCTGAAACCCACAGCACGTGTCAGCTTTCCAGAGAGCAGTGATGCCCAAAATGGCCCCCAGTCCCTAGGGGGTTCACAAAATGGTGGATGCCACGTGGCGTCTTCCCAAACCTGGTCTTCTTCTTCCCAAAATCCTCTTAAGCATCCCAAAATTCCAGCCCCATCCCCCTCTCCTCCTGTTCCTCGCGACACCTTTCCCCCTCCCCATCCCTCTCCTGCTATACCCTCAGCTCCGCCCCTCTACTCCTCTCAGGGGGCGTCTGCTGACATGATGTCACCAGGTGTCCCCGCCCCCTGCTCGCCCCCTGACCCCGCCCCCTGTTCCCACGGTTTCCCCGCCCCTTGCCAGCCCCCTGTCCCCACCCCCTCCCCGGGTTCCCATGGTGGGGACACACCCACTGCCTGTCCCCAAACGTGTATGTGTTATTCCAATGCTTCTGTTTCAAGGGATACAGAGCAGGGAACAGCAGATTCAATGCATAATCCCATGTTGTCACTGGCTCCTGTTACCTTTCAGCCTGCAGCTCAGGGGAGAGCAGCCCCAACTGCTAATTGGAGTTCTTTTGGACGACAATCGATTAAAGAGATCTGTAAATCTCATAAAGAATATGGTCCACACAGTCCATATTTTCGTGGCCTTTTAAATTCTGAACTGAGTAGGACTGTGGTGATCCCACATGATTTAAAACAGCTTTTTTCCTGTCTCATGACCTCCACAGAATTCAAATTATGGGAAATTGCATGGAAACAAATGCTAAAAGATGATCTCCCAGGCTTGCATGCTGATCCAAACACAGCCAAAGACAACAGTGGTAACCCTATTACCATTGAGCACCTCTGTGGTGAGGGCCAATGGTCTTCACCCTCAGTCCAAGCTACTGCAATTCCTGCAGAAACACTTGAGAAAGTAAAGGAAGCAGCTGAAAATGCATTCTTTTCCCTACAACCTGAGGGGCCTTTTGAGCCCTATAGTAAAATTAAACAGCTACCATCAGAGCCTTTTTTGAAATTTGTAGAAAGGTTAACTAGAGCCATTGAAATACAAGTTAAAAAAGAAAATGCTAGAGAAGCGATTTTAGAGGAAATGGCATTTACAAATGCAAATAACCAGTGTCAAGCGGCAATCCTGAGCCTTCCTATGGAAACTCCTCTTACCCTAAAAGATATGCTTCTAGTCTGTAACAGGAAAGTGTCTCTGATGAGTGTGGCTGAAGACGCCAGACCAAGGCTGCTGCCAAGACCACCTCAGCGTGTCACCATTGCCAGCCCTGCGCCTTTCCCCTCAGCACAGCAGTACCCTGGGCAGCAGCGGAGACCAGCAATGGCTGAGCCCACAAAACCATGCCTGCTTTGTAATAACCTAGGGCACTGGAGTAACCAGTGCCCCCTGAAAAGGGAATTTGATGAATTTAGACATGGCAGGGGAGGAGAACTACAAGCCCTCTTTGGGGGTCAACAACAACAAAAAAACTGAAAAGAGAGCGCCAGCCTGCCAGGCGTGCAGACATAAAAAGAGCAGGCCAAGGGAATATGGGTAGCAAAACAAATCAAGCGCGCGATAATATTAATGTTTGTGTAAGTGAAGCAGATGCTTCTAAGACCAAGTCTGCTGGTCCACTGTTGAAAGTGAAACAAAATAACCTTTGTCATGATTTAAGTGATCCTGTGTTAACCACGTCTTCTGTCAATGAGCCTTACAGGTTGCAGCTGACAGAGTCACTCCACCTGAAGGACACTAGCTGGCATTTTGTCTCTGTCAATCCTGAACAGAAGGGTACGTGGAACCGAATTTGTTGTAAGTACATCGTCATTGGGGACACCAAATACACACCACAAGAGATCGAAATTGCTCCGGGAATGACAACATCAGATCCTGAGCAATTCTTTCTCGGCCTGCACTGTTTCCACCCACCCCTGTTTCTTCCCAAGGGACAAATTGTTGCACAAGCTATCCCTGTGCCATCTTTACTTGAAAATATCGAAAAACAAGGGCCCACAGTCGCCCGAGTACAAGTTATTGGGAAAGACAAACCCAAATTATGGTGTAATGTCAGTGGGGGTGGGGAGTCAAAATGCATTGAGATGCTTGTAGACACAGGTGCAGACTGCACAGTGATTCCAGTACAAGACTGGCCAGCACATTGGCCTTTGCAAAATGTTGCCGGTCACCTTCAAGGCGTGGGAGGCCTGCAATTGGCAAGACAATCCAAAAGCATTATTCAATTCGAGGGAGCAAACGGACAATTGGCAAATGTCCGTCCATTTGTTTTAGATTATTCGGAACCTTTGTTAGGGAGAGATTTAATGGCCCAGTGGGGTGTCACAATTGATATTCCAGACTCTCCACAGCATTTTTGTGCAGCAGTCATTGAACAACAGCACCCCACCCAAAAACTGAAGTGGAAAACAGATAAACCAGTTGATGTGAAACAGTGGCCCCTCAGTAAACAAAAAATGAAGGTGCTTGAGGAACTAGTGGAAGAGCAACTAAAAAAGGGCCACATTGTGGAGACCATGTCCCCATGGAACTCTCCAGCGTTTGTCATCCAAAAAGCTGACAAAAAGAGATGGCGACTCCTCTGCGACCTCCGACAAATTAATAATGTAATTGAAGATATGGGTTCTCCCCAACCTCGTATGCCATCCCCAACAATGCTTCCCCAAGATTGGAAATTAGCTGTTATTGATATTAAGGATTGTTTTTTCCAAATCCCCTTGCACCCTGACGATGCACCGCATTTTGCATTCTTGGTTCCTTCCATTAATATGGAATCCCCTGTGAAAAGGTACCATTGGACTGTTCTTCCTCAGGGATTGAAAGTATCTCCAGCTATCTGCCAGTGGTATGTGTCTTCCCTGCTTTCCCCAGTACGTGCAGCCGCAGAAAAGGCCATCATCTATCATTATATGGATGATATCCTCGTGTGTGCCCCCAATGATGATTTACCCACACATGTGCTTGACCTAACGATCAATGCATTGATTGTTGCAGGGTTCGAGCTCCAGGAAAAGAAAATTCAAAAGATGCCACCTTGGAAGTATTTGGGCTTAGAAATTGGAAATAGGACCATTGTTCCTCAAAAAATAGAAATCAATCCAAGGATTAAGACCCTTGCAGATGTCCACAAGCTGTGTGGGTCTTTGAATTGGGTAAGACCATGGCTCGGTCTGACTAACGAAGACCTTGCCCCTCTTTTCAATTTATTGAAAGGGGGAGAGGACCCAGGTGCTCCTAGGTCTATTACCCCAGAGGCACGGAAATCTCTAGAAAAGGTTCAGATTGCAATGTCCACAAGACAGGCCAACCGATGCCGGCCTGACCTGCCATTCAAATTTATCATTCTAGGTAAGTTGCCACACCTCCATGGAATTATTTTCCAGTGGTAGGAAAAACAAACACCTAAGGCAAAGAACACACCAAAAAAGGACCGGGACCAGAGGGACCCTCTCTTGATCATAGAATGGGTTTTCCTCAGCCACAAAAGGTCCAAGAGACTGACAAAGCCTCAGGAGCTGGTAGCAGAACTGATCCGGAAAGCAAGGACCTGGATCAGGGAGTTAGCAGGATGTGATTTTAAGTGCATTCACATTCCAGTTGAGTTAAAATCAGGTCAAAATACTATGAAAATACTGGAACAATTGTTTCAAGAAAATGAAGTGTTGCAGTTTGCTCTGGATTCCTACTCAGGACAAATTTCAGTAGCATGGCTCGCTCACAAATTGTTCGAACAAGATGTTCAATTTACTTTAAAATTAAGAAGTGCTCTAAGTAGGAGACCTTTAAAAAGGGCTCTAACTGTCTTTACAGATGCGTCTGGGAGGTCCCACAAGTCGGTTATGACTTGGAAGGATCCTCAAACCCAGCAGTGGGAGACAGACATTGCTGAGGTGGAAGGTTCACCTCAGGTTGCTGAATTGGCTGCGGTTGTTAGGGCTTTTGAAAGGTTCTCAGAACCATTTAATCTGATTACAGACTCTGCATACGTGGCAGGAGTAGTATCCAGGGCAGATCAAGCAATTCTGCAAGATGTGTCTAACATCGCACTTTTTGAATTGCTCTCAAAACTGGTAAAGTTAGTCACTCACCGAGAGCAACCATTTTATGTGATGCATGTCAGGTCACACATTGACTTGCCAGGGTTTATTGCTGAAGGCAACAGAAGGGCAGATGCTCTTGCTGCACCTGCAGTGATGGCCACTCTCCCAAATGTTTTTGAACAGGCAAAAATCAGCCACCAGCTTTTCCACCAAAATGCACCTGGCCTGGTTCATCAGTTTAACATCACTCGAGAACAGGCCAAAGCGATTGTGGCCACATGCCCAAATTGCCAACAACATGCACTCCCTACAGTGAGTACAGGAGCAAACCCAACGGGACTGAACAGTTGTTAACTGTGGCAAACAGATGTAACACACATACAGTCTTTTGGATGGCAGAAATATGTTCATGTTAGTGTAGATACCTTTTCTGGAGCAGTCTATGCTTCTGCCCACACAGGAGAATCATCTATTGATGCTATTAAGCACCTCTTACAGGCTTTTTCTTTCATGGGCATCCCCAAGGAGCTGAAAACTGATAATGGGCCTGCTTATAAATCCAAGGAATTCGGGAGCTTCCTGCAGCAATGGGGAGTAGAGCACAAAACTGGCATCCCCTACTCCCCTACAGGTCAAGCCATTGTAGAAAGAACTCACCGTGATATTAAAAGAGTCCTGGACCAGCAACAACAGGTTCTGAAGGTAGAACCTCCCCATATCCGGTTATCCAGGGCACTATTCAGAATCAATTTTCTGAATTGTTCTTTTGACAGCCTGAACCCACCCATCCTACACCACTTTTTGGTGGAGCAGTCATAAGCTGATGAAAGAAAAACCTCTGGTTTTAGTAAAAGACCCTGAGACTTGGAAAATGGTGGGACCTTACAAATTGGTTACTTGGGGACGTGGATATGCCTGTGTGTCCACCCCCTCTGGTTTAAGGTGGGTTCCTTCTAAATGGGTAAAGCCCTATGTTCCCAAAGTCTCAGAGAAATCTACAGAAGCACCCCAGGTTGCTCATGCTGCCTGGAGAAGAAAACGCCGCATGCGCTCTCTGGAGGAAATTCCATTTAAGCCTCCTATCTGGAATAGTTTGTAATATATGTTTGTTTCAAGTTTTTGTACCAGTTTAGATCCCACTGTTCTTGTGTAGCCTCGAGATGCCATGAGACCGAGCCTGCTTCTCGTCCTACTCGTGATCATCCCACCTGTGATCTCCTGCATAGTTCCTCAGCCCAAACCACATATGGACTACCTTGACAAAGGCTCTGGGACATCAACAGAGAAACTGACAACTGGCTGAATGGACTGTTCAAAGGCTGGGGACTCTCGGGCTGGTTGGGATCTATTCTGAAAACTGTGTTTTTAGTGCTGTTTATTTTTTCTATAGTTTTGTAGTTGTTAGCATTGTTTTTGGACTAATCAAACACATGGTTCTCAAGTTAATTTCAAGCTCATCTCCCCCTCCTGAGGTCTACCATTTGGAAGCCCTTAGTGCTCCAATGGAGGACCTGGAGGCCTCAGTGGTAAACACTGACCCTCCTGTAGAGGAAAAACTGATTTACCAACCATGGTTTGGCAATCACTCTGCACCACAAATACAGTCCTCTTCTTTTTAAAAAAAACTAGTGGGAGATGTTGCAGTGTGCTGTAATGTCCCATTTTAGACTTCCAAGTCACCTCCCAGGTGTGCCTATACCTCTCTCCCTTCCCCCTCGGCCCTTGCTGAGTGAGTCCCGTCAATCAGGCTTAACACTCCAGCAAGGCATCGTGTGGTTGGTCAAGTTCAAAGGATGACCCTCAGGCCTGGGGGTCATTGGCCTGTTTAGGTGTCCCTCGTCCCTTGAGACCCCACCCCTTCCACCTGGTTGGTGTTCATCTGTACCTCCCCTCCCCCTGTCCCTGAGCTTAAAAAGGTAATCAGGCCATGCGGTCAATCATTCTGTTGGAGCAGTTGCCTACGTTCAGACCTCTGTAACCATGGAATAAACCTATGGACATCAAACCCTCCAGCAGAATCCTCTCCTTTTTCTCTTCACCATCGCCTGAAGATTTCATCCTGAGGTAAACGGCGTTCCTAACAAGCCTGGACTTGTTCAGTGCCCTGCTGCAATTTCCAGCAAGCCAAGGTATCTCTGGGGTGATACATCACAGTTGCTGCCTTTGGCCCAGCAGCGAGGGTCAGACTGGCCCAGGCACCATCTAACTGATAATATTGGGATTCATATTCCAATAGGATTCCAACCTGGAGACACTTCCTTCCCATTCCTGGCTCTCATGTTCTCCATCTGCTTCTTTTTATCACACAAAATTGTAACTTTGCCCCAGAAAACACATTCCCATGGGAATATTCCTGCTGTGTGGAAACTCATCTTCCTTTTCCCAAAGAAAGTCCTTAAACTTTGTGGCTAAAGTCCCGCAAACCCCAGCATGGGGGTTGGTTTTCAGAGATCCCTCTGGATCCTCCCACCGTCGCACTTCGCTCTGGGTCAGTTAAGTCCAATTACTGATTAATTCCAGGGGTTTCCGAGCTGCAGGAATGTTTTGCTGCCACCTCTGGAAGTCCAAGGGGTGTGAGGAGCTGTCAGGACCTACCTGTGGCTGGCGAATCCTGCAGAAATCCCAGCTGGGATTTGGCTCTGTCCCAGCTGACCCGAATTCCCGATTCTTTGATTTTTCCATGCAGGAGAAGCGCTGGAGCAGGAGAAATTCTGTACCTGGATGTGCCAATTGGGGGAGCAGCATTCCCAGGCTGAGGGGGGAGGGTTTTGTGGGCACTGGGATGAAATTTTCCCTCATTTTTGAGTGTTTTGGGGAACATTAAAAAAGCTGTGTTTGGCATGAGAGAGAGGTATGGAGCTTGGTGCTGGAATTTTGGGGTTCAGTGGCCACTCCCAGGTGAGGACTGGGGGATGATGTGTGAAATAATTAAGTCCTGGGGTTAATTATGGTTAATGAAGGGGGTTTGCTTGTGGTCTCCCAATCCTGGTATCCCTACGGGAGGTGGGAGGATTGGGAATTTCCTCTTGGTTTATCCACTTATTTCCTGGGAGAGGTGGCTTTAATTTGTCCCTGTGTCCTGTAGGGCTGCCAGGTTGGTTCTTGCCCTATTCCAGTATTTATGTATTCCATTATTCAATATTCCACCAGTATTTCTGTATCCCAATATTTCCATAATCCACTGTTCCTGCATTCCAGTGTTTCAATTTCCCAACAGCTCTGTTCTCCAATATTTCAATATTCTAGTATTCCAATTTTCCAATAGCCTTGCATCCCGGTATTTCAACAATCCTATATTTCAATATTCCTGTGTACCAATATTTCATTATTCCAATATTTTAATATTTCTATAATTCAGTTTTTTTAGTAATCCTGCCTTCCAATATTTCAATATTACAGTATTTTGATATTCCAGTATTTTACTATTTCAATATCCCAGTATTCCAACACCGCTATATTCCTATTTGCCAATATTGCAATATACCAATATTCCCATAACTCAATGTTCCCATATTCCAATATCCCTATATTTCAATATTCCAAGATTACCCAGTTCCCATAGCCTGGCATTCCCATATTTTTCTGCAGAAACCACCCCAAAATTCCCGAGTCCCATCCCTGCTGTGGCAGCATGAAAGCCCCCTCATTTTCCTCAGCTCTGTGAAAATCCCAAATCCTGGAATTCCTGGAGGAGGAAAAAATAACCCAGGAGTCCCAAAATAGCTCTGATTTCCCTTCCTTTCACAGGAGCAATGGGATCGGGGTGGGAAATCCACTCTCCCGGCCATCTCGGTTCCTCCAGAGGGAACTCCCCAAAATCCAGGCCCTGGAGCTCCAGGAGAAGCTGCATGGGTGGATTTGGGATGTTCTGGGTGTTGATTCCGTGCAGGATTTCCTTCCCACCTCCTGGAATTCCCAGCAGACCGTCCCCAAGGAGGGGAATTTTTGGAGAGGAAGAGCCTGAAGCAAGGAGGTTGTTCTGCTCCTGAGGGATTCCTGCTGGGATTTATGGGGGATATTTGGGATGTGGACACTCACCTGTGGCTCTGGCACTCCATAGCTCATCCCTATCCTGGAAAACCCTGGAGATCACCTATCCAAGGGCCACCTACGCATGAGGACAAAATGTGACATCGCTTTCTTCCCCTTCATCCAAAGAGCCACCAGCCAGGGGAGTGCTGGCCACAGCAGCGAGTGACAGCCAGGGCACATGGCTGGGGACACCGAGATGGCTGGGAAAGTGGCGCTGCTCCTGTGGGGTGAGTGCCCTGGGGCACGGGCCTGACACCCCAGGGATGGGGAGAGGAGGGGTCACAGGGGGGCTGCGCGGTCCCCTGAGATCCCCAATACCAGCAGTGCCAGTCCATGTTACCCACAGTGGACCTTGCTGGGACTGGGCATATAGGGTAGCTTTGGGGACAGGGAGAGAGGGGCAGGAATTCAGGGATGGGGATGTGGGGACAGGAATGTAGGGACTGGTACCTTTGGGCTCAGGGAGCTCTGGGGATGGGGACAAGGGAACTGGGATGCAGAAACAGAAGGGGACAAGAATGGTGAGGATGTGGCCATGGGGATGAGATCATGGGGATGGGATCATGAGCTGGCGGGGGTGACCTGGACCAGCATGGGCTGTGTCCGTTGTGTCCTTGTACTCAGGGTGTTCACAGTGTCCCCATGTTCTGCCTCAGCCCAGGGTGGCCTCGGTGTCCCTGTTCCCAAGGTGTCTGTGCCACAGGGATGTGGTGCATGGGTGGCTGTGACACAGACATGTCCCCTGACCATCCAATTCTTTTGTGGCCACCCAGACACATTTTCTAACAAGAACGGCTGTCCCTATGGGCACAGTTTGGGGACATCCCCCACACCCCATACTCCAGGTGCTGCTACCCCTGCAGGGCCACCCACACCCACCCTTCTCCCTTCTCCCTTCCAGCCCAGACCCTCGGCCTCGCTGGTGAGTCCTCGGGGGATGCCATGGCCCCACCCTGCTCTCCCCAGCCCCACACTGGCCCTGGCAGGCTGGTCTCCTCTGTCACCTGCAGGTGTCCAGACCACGCAGATCCTGGTCGAGCCCCCCTGGAGGCCGGCGGTGCTGTGGGACCGGGTGACACTGACTTGCCAGGGCTTGGGGACTGCCTGTGCCACCACCTGGTACAAGGATGGGCAGCTCTGGTGGCAGGAGGGACCTGATAACTTCACTGTCACCGAGAGAGGCACCTACATGTGTCACAGACCCGGCACTAGGCTCAGCCCCCGCTTAATGGTCTCAGATGGTGAGTGGGGATGTTAAATGATCAGGATGACCCCTGACAAGTCAGAGTGAACTCCACTCCTTAGGTGGCATCACAACCCTTGTGTGGCAAGAGCCTGTGCCCTGCACACAGGGACATCCCAGTGCACCCAGATGTTCTCAGGGTCACAGGGACCTCCTCAGACCTGTCTTGAGGCCCGGCGTGAGAGGGGACCCTCCTGTCTCTCAGATTTGCTGGTGCTGCAGGTGCCAGCAGGGGTGCTGCTGGAGGGGGACACGATGACACTGCACTGTCGGTGCGGCCATTGGAACCACACGGTCACCAGGGTGCGATTTTACCAGGACGAGAAGGAAGTGAGGGTGTTCATCAATGGGACCGAGCTGTCCCTGTTTCCCCTGCAGCTGCACCACAGTGGCCACTACAGCTGCGGGGGCTTGGTGGGGTCCTGGCAGTCACGGTCAGCAGCAGTGACAGTGAAAGTGCATGGTGAGCAGCCCCATTGCTGGAACTCCAGTCTCCTGACATCCCCAATGACCCTTCCCAGCAGACTCAGAGTCACAGTCCTCACCTCCTCTCTCCTGCCCTGCGCTCTACCTGGTGCCACTGCTGGAGGGACCCCTGACCCCACCATGGAGTCCCTCCTGACTCTCAGCTGCCTCAGCACCCCCAGCCCCCTGCGGCCCCGAGCCCCCCTCCTGCACGTCTTCTACCGGGACAGGATGTGGTGGGGGGCCCAAAGGGGTCCCGCAGCTGCTGGTGCCTGCCGTGGGGGTCTCCCACTCGGGGAATACAGCTGCCAGGTGTGCTCCAAGGGGGGCCGTGCGGAAGAGCAATGCCCAGCTCCGCATCACGGTGCACAGTGAGTGCCGGGATGGGCACAGGGAGCCTCCCGGGATCCCCTGCCTGGGGACCTCCATGTCCCCCAGACACATTTCTTGGGTCCTTCCATCACTCTACATGTCCCCTCACCCTTTCGTGGCGTGACACCATCCTCAGCATTCCCCACCACACCCATCCCTGCCCATCCCCACTACCCCACTCCAGCTGCCAGCCCCTCCCTGTGACCACAGCCCTGTCTCTGTCCCCGCAGTGCCTGTGGACAATGTCACCATCACCCCCGGTGTCCTGGAGGTGACACCACAAGATAAAGGGACACACAGGGAAACAGGTGGGGTCCCTCAGGTTCGCAAGGGAGAGCAGGACTCCTGGGGTGGTGAGAGATCCTGATGCGGGCCCCTCTGTTTCTTGCAGTGGCCGCAGGGATCGGTGGAGCCCTTTAGTTCCTGCTCCTGCTCCTGGGTGTCGTTGTGGCCTGGCACCGATGGCACCGTGTGGGTGGGTGACAATGGGGGGACAGGGCACATGGAGAGAGGTGGGAAGGACGCCAGGGAAGGGGGGCCATAGGGCTGCACCCATAGCCCCTGACCTGGGTGAGGCTGGGCCCCTAATGACCATGGCTCTGAGACCTGGTGAGTTGTTGGAGGGTCATGCAGGGATGTTGGGGGTCCTATCAGGCATTCCCCTCCCTGCCAGGCTCGGGGTTCTGGGAGTTCAAGGTGTTGGTATAAGTGGGGTGGTTCAAAGATATTGGGGAGGCATCAGGGATACTTGTGGGGCCTGGGTAGAATTGTGTTTCTGGTGGTGGTTCAGCATTCCCAACAGTGGATGGGGGCCCCTGGGTCTCCAGTCAGCCAGCTTTCCTTTGCAGATGCCAAGAATCACCAGGAAAGGTGATTGCAGCCTCCAGCCATGATACACCTTTTACACCCAGCACCTCCCATCCCCTTCCACACACCCCCTTATTCCAACAGGGCCCCCCAAGACCCCCTAGCACCCTTGGTGGAGGATCCTCAGGCGACGTACATGGAGCTGCAAAGGCAACCATTGGAACCCAGCGACATCTATGACAATCTACACCAAAAGTTGTGATGCTCTGGGAAGCGGGAAGCACTGGGTGACACTGGGGGTGCTCCCTCCATGCCTCCTCTGGTTGCCCATCCTTCCAAGGGAGGTTGTCATGGCTCAGGGAGAGGCTACACAGGGCAACATGTGCTCTCCATTTTCTCTCCCAGTACCCCCAAGGGCTCCCTCATCCCTTTGCTTGTCCCTGCAGGGGCTCCCCAGCCCCATCCAAGTGCCCAAGTACCCTCAGGGACTGGCCCATTCTCTCGTCACAGTGCTTGCAGTGCACCCAGGGCTTCCCCGTTCACCCTCCCACTACCCCTGTCCCATACTGCTGTAAAAGGGGGAGTCAGGGAGGATTCTTGCTGAAAGGTTTCTCAGATGAAACTGAAGCACAAACACAGCAATATTATATCTGAGAACTGTCTATTGATAAAGAAGGGTAAGGGTTCTTACCGAAGGGGGAGAGAAGGGAGTAGAAAGGGAAAAGGGTAGAGAGAGAAACAGAAGACAGGGACAGTGTTACCGCGAGATGCCCAGGCGCTCTGTGGACATCAGCTGGGCAGATGGAGTGTGTGTGCTGCAAACCAGGGCAAGCCCACATGGCTTTTGTGAGTGGCTGGGCGTGATTTCCAAGCGATGGCACCTGCGTGTCTCTGGCATGGGCGAGCAATGGCTGCAGGCTGGCTGCTGCAGGCTGGCTGTGGGCTGGTGCCGTGGCACTGGTGGCTCTGGGCTGGCTGTTGTGGGCTGGGGCCGCGGTGGGCAGGTGCAGCAGGCTCGGTGCTGTGGGCAGCATGGGAAAGGCGGTAGAGAGGGTGGGTGGGTGCAGGCAGCATCCGCTCCATCGGGGAGGTAATGAAGGAATGTCCAGGACAAGCAGGAATGAGCTGCCTCAGGGAAGCAGCGATGCAGGGAAGAACGAGTGCAGACAGGGAAGAAGGACCACCATGAGGAAAAGGCGAGGTCAGGGAGTGTCAATGATATTTTTGCCCGACATCCAGGAGTAATGAGGCATCTGACCCCATCTTATCAGAAGGTTTATAAATTACTCCATTATACTATATTATTCTATATTATATTACATTACATCTAAACTGAATCTGCCAAGCACTCAACTGCACTCCACTGCACACAATTTCATGACTGTCAGCCGACAGTCCAGACACACACACGTGGATTCAATTGGTCAGTGAATCAAAACACTCACACTCGAATTCAATTACACTTCAGGTAACCAATCTTCCACAATGCATTCCATTTGTGAAAAACACAGGAACAGTAAATGAGATAAGAATTGTTTGGATCATTCTTTGCTTCTCTCACTGCTTCTCCCATGTTCAGAGAATGTCAATCCCACAGGGGAGGAGGGCCAAACTGACCCTCTGAGCGAGCCCCTGATCCCTCCAAGAAACCCAAAGCAAAACACTCCTGTTGTTAGCGTTCAAAAACACATAATCACGGAGCGATTATATGCGGTGCTTTTTATTAAGAGCTCTGGGAATCGGGGTATATTCAACCCAAATCTGACTCCGACCATACATCCGAAATGATCATGTTTTATACTCTATCGTTACATAACTTTCATGTTAATTATTAAACTTATATTGTTCTATTGTATACATAAATTTAGCCCCTCTCTGAATTTCCAACATAGTTTCTCACTATTCTTCTTATGGTTATATAATAATTACATTTAATTACTAAACAATCATCACATCTAACAATTATATAATTTATCATACTGCTTACGCAGGTGCAGTTGATCTGGGAAAGCACAAAGCCTAACATTTTAGATTCTATTTTTAACTTTTTCCAGGGTTCCACTATCACTGTTGTGTCACATTTTGCTGCTTTTCTTTGCAAAGGCTCCTCCCACAGCCCGATTTCCGAGGCATCTGTCCCACCAGCCTGTGGGGGTCACTTACAGCCCGATCACTTTTTTTCCCTTGATTCTCTGTTACCTGAAGCCTCACCAGGTACAGGGTTCCCAGCACATGTACAACCCACAGAGTCTTTTTTCACCACATGTGTAGCATATGTTGAGACATAAATCAAAATCAGATTTGTTCCTCTTAACCCCCATGTGCTTAGTGGCTCAGCAATTCCCTTCCAATGCTCCCACTAAGGTGGCTTACTGGTGCCTGCCCCAGTTCCAAGGGGGCACTGGAGCTGGTTCCCTGCTCCTGGGACAAAAATGCAACTCTTTGGTTAAACTGGCAGAAATGGTGTTTCTTTGTTCAGCTCTTTCAAGGAAGCTGAACAAAGTGGGAACGTCCCTTGCAATGGAAAATATGACCCCCTTCTCTATGACCTATTATAACTTTGAAATTATGGGGCTTTTAGGCAAAGATGTGGGGACAGGAAAAACAGTTCTTTACTGGTATGTATTGTGAGAAAGAAGTTAATGGAAGTTGACTTTCACTGGATATTATATTAATTGATATGACATTATTGATTATATTGTTGATTAAATATTGTGATGTTAGTGTTGGGACAGTGATGTGTATTTTGGCGTGGCTGATGTTGTTGGGGTGACCATCCAAGGGTGGGACCCAGCCATGGCCCAGCCCCACTGCACAGTGATGGCCATTGCCCAGCCCTGCTCTGGCCAGCCCCAGGTGGCAACCAGCACCTGAGGGTCCCCCCTCGACCCCTTGGCTTTGATTCTGGCAGCTTTAGAGCTGCTGCAGATGTGAGAATTCTGTAAGGGAGTGTCATGGTTTGAGAGGAAGGAGGTTTTCTGGGATATGCTGTGGTCACCAATAGGTTTTCAGATTTTAATATTGGCAGCCGGTGTGGCCACTGGTGACATTGGATACGCATCTGAGAACACAGGGGTTAAAAAGCAGAGCACTCCCATGGGAAGTTCTCTTGGGTTTCGGTGGGGAAAGAGCTTGGATCTCTCCACCGTCCAGCTACTGTGCCCGTATGTCCCACATGGACATTCCCAAGCTCCAGGAGAGGACCCTGGGCCATCTCCTGCCCATTGTGCAGTCAGGTGAAGGTGACAGGGGCTGAGCCCACCTGCACCGAGCAGCACAGGGTCACATTGTCACCTGCATGCACCTGGTGTGCCAGGGGACTGGGGGTGATGGTGGCATTGGCCATGGGCACTGTGGGGACACAGACAGGGCTGGCACCTGGCAAGGTGGGATGGGCGTGCCATGGGTGGGGTCACTCCCAGCCCGAGGGTCCTGCTCACCCAGGACGGTGACATTCAGGAAGTCACTCTCAGCCACACTGTCCCCATCTCTGACCCGGCACCGGTGCTGGCGGCTGTCATTGTCCCCAGTGTGGAGCAGCTCCAGGCAGGGTTCAGTGCCCGGCAGTGCCTCAGAGCCTTCCTGGTGCAAGGAGAAGGACAGGGGACTTGTCCCCATGGCCACTGTGCAGCTCAGCACCAGGCAGTCCCCAAGTGCCACCTGTCCCCTAGGGGGCTGTGCTGAGAGGGACACCTCCAAGAGCGTGACCCCTGCAGGGAAGCACAGGAGGGATTGGGGACCCAGGAGGGTGGGGGGGACACAGAAGGGGAAAGAAAGGGATTGGAGAGGAGTGGAGAGGATCCCAGTGAGCAGAAGGAGACCCTGGAAGGCATGTTGGGACCTGGGGACAATGGCAAGGCCCCATGGAAAGGGGGAGAGACCCAGGCAGGGATGGGGAAACAGACAAGAGGCTGAGGAGACTCAGGGAGTGATTTGGGGTTTAGAGATGGGGAGGAGGACCCAGAGAAGAAAGGGAGAGCAGAGGGTGGAGCAGGGACATTAGAAGGGGTGGGGAATCCAGGGAGGGATGGGGACGACAAAGAGAGGGATGAGGGATCTGCAGGGGGAACTGGGCAGTCATGGGGGAAACCAAGAGGGACTTTGGAAATTTGGGGTGACCCAAGGAGGAGTAAAGGGAGGGATGAAGGATTCAGGCAGTGGTGGGGAAACCCTTGGAGGATGATGGGCTTCCCTGTCCCCATCCCTGCACTCACTGTGCACTGTCACTGTCACCCACTCAGACACCTTCCACTGTGACGCCACCCAAGCCCCCGCAGCTCTAGTGGCCGCTGTGATACAGCTGCAGAGGGGACAGGGACAGCTTGGTCGCATCCTGATGCCCCCTCAGATGCTTCTCTCCATGGTAGAGGTACACACTTGTGAGCTGTTTGTTCTGCCTGCTCTGGAAGTGCAGTGTCACCGCGTCCTCCTCAAGCAGGGCCTGTACTGGCACCTGCAGCACCAGCCAGCCTGAGGAAAAAAGGGGACCTGTCACACCAAGGCCATCAGGAGGGTCATGATGGCACCAGGAGAAACCAGGGGCCACCCTTTGTTAGAGAGAAGTCTCCTCGCTCTGGAATGCTCTGGGACATGCCCAGAGCAGGGTACGGGCTCTGGTCACACAGGAGGCGACCCATAGAGCGGAGCTCACCCAGAGCCTTTGGGGTCACTGCAGGGGCCAGGTTGAGGACACCCAAATTCCCCTCACCATCTGAGACTCTCAAGAGGAAGCTGCACCCGGTGCCAGGTCTGTTACATGTGTAGGTGCCTCTTTCGGTGACAATGATGTGGTCGCGTCCCTTCTGCCCCAAGCGTTGCTTGTTTTGGAACCAAGTGGTGGCACTGGCAGTCCCCAAGCTCTGGCAGGTCAGTGTCACATGGTCTCAAAGCACCGCCAGCCTCCAGGCGGACTCCATGAGGGTCTGGGTGGTCTGGGCACCTGTGGATGAGAGGGGACATCAGCCTGCCAGGGCCACAATGCAGCTGGGGAGAGGGGAGTGGGGCCATAGCACTCCCTGAGGACTCAGAAACGACGCCGAGGGTCTGGGCTGGAAGGGAGAAGGGACAGGGCTGGGTGAGGGTGGCAACCATGGGGACAGCAGCACCTGGACTGCAGGGTGTGGGGAGTTTCCCCAAACTGCCCCCATGGGGACAGCCGTTCTTGTGGGAAAATGTATCTGGGTGGTCAGCAAAAGACTTGGCAAGGCAAGGGGACACGTCTGTGTCACAGCCACCCGTGCACCACATCCCTGTGGCACAGATGCCTTGGGAACAGGGACACCGAGGCCACCCTGGAATGAGGCAGAACATGGGAATACTGTGGACACCCCAGGCACAAGGACACCGCCCATGCTGGCTCAGGTCACCCCCACCTACTCATGATCCCATCCCCATGGCCACATCCTCACTGTTCTTGTCCCCTTCTGTCCCTGCATCCCAATTCCCTTGTCCCTATCCACAGAGCTACCTGATCTCAAAGGTACCAGTCTCCACATTCCTGTCCCCAAATCCTCGTCCCCACATCCCCATCCCCAAATTTCTGCCCCCTGTTCCTGTCCCGAAAGCCACCCTACATCAGCCACAGTCCTTCCCAGGTCCACTGTGGGTAACATGGACTTGCTCTGCTGGAATTGGGGACCTCAGGGGACCCCACAGCCCCCCTTTGCCCCCTGCCCTCTCTATCCCAGAGATGTCAGGCCCGTGCCCAGGGCACTCACCCCACAGGAGCAGCAGTGCCACCTTCCCGGCCATCCCGGTGTCCCCAGCCTTGTGGACTGGGTGTCACTCGCTGCTGGGGGTGGCTGTCCCCTGGGTGGAGGCTCTTTGGCCAAAGGGGAAGGAAGCGAGGTCAGGTCTCATCCTCGTGTGTAGGTGGCCCTTGGTGGGGGCAGGATGGCCACAAGCTGGGGACAGGCTGCGGGGAGGGTGGGGACAGGATGGGGACAGGCTGGATGGGACACAGTGGGACATGGGGTTCCCAGGAGTGAGGGGCTCAGGGCGTTCGGGGAGCCAGGGCTGGGTGTCCAGGGCAATGGAGGATCCCAGGGATGGGGTCCATGGGGAATGGGGGTGCTGAGGAGGAGGAGCCACTGGGGATGGGGTTGGCCTTTGAATGGGGTTCCCCAGGGCTGGGGGAACTCAGGGATTTGAGTCCCAGGGGAACGTGGGGTCCAGAGATTAGGGTTTATGGGATGGAGATGCTGGGTCCTGTAAAAACATGGGTTCTGGGAGAATCAAGGTCTTGGGGAAAGAAGGATTTCAGTGGATGGAATGAACTGGGGACAGTTCCTTGGGAACGAGGAGTCCTGTGCCATGGAGTTGCTGGGGGATGTCAGTACTGGGATGGGGGCCCCAGGCAAGGTGGGACATAAGGAATGGGGCTCCCATAGTTTGATTTCCAGTGGAATTGGGGTGCCAGGAATAGGCAGTGACTGGATGGATCCATAGGTCTCAGCTCCTTCCCTCAGATTTTGGGGTGACCCAGGGCCCAGCACAGGCCCTACAAGGTGCAGCGGCCAGGATGCCCATACCAATGGCACCTGTCCTCCCAGCCCATCCCCATGCTACGTGGCCCTTGTCCCTGTCCCGGCATCCCTGTGTCCCTGTCCCCACAGCTGCCCCAGCCCCAAGGCTCCCTCTGCTACATCCTTGTCCCCACATCTCCATCCTCCTGTCCCTGTCCCATATCCCAGTTCCCACACTCCTGTCCCCAAAGCCGCATAACAACTCTGGTCGCACTGGGCTCCATGCTCTGCTGGCCTTGGGGACTTCAGGTGACCCCACACCCCCCCCTTGGGCCCCCTCCCCTCTCCATCCCCGGGGTATTCAACCCGTGCCTGGGGCACTCACCCCACAGGAGCAGCACCACCTTCCCGGCCATCCCGCTGCCCCCAGACATGTGCACTGGCTGTCACTCGCTGCTGTGGCCACCGCTCCCCTGGCTGGCGGCTCTTCGGATGAAGGGGAAGGAAGCGAGGTCACGTCCGTCCACACATGTAGGTGGCCCTTGGTTGGGGTAGGGTGGCCACAAGCTGGGGACAGGCTGGGGACATTCTGGGATATTCTGGTGACATGGTGGGGGATGGTGTTGCCAGGATTGGGGGCCTCAGGGGATGTGTAGAACCAAGGATGGGTGTCCAGGAGAATGAGGGTCCAGGGGAATTGGGGTCTCCATACCTGGGGGGATTCAGGGATAGGGGTGCTGTGGGAACAGGGTCCTCAGAGATTTGGGGTCATGGCATGTGGGTGCCAGTGTTGGGGGTGCAGGGGGAAAAGGGGACCCTCGGGAATAGGGGTTCTGGGGGAAGAAGCAGCCCATGGGATGGGATCAAGGCAATGGTGGTGCTGGGCAATGGCAGTCCTGGGATGGGGGTCCCCAGGGAGGAGAGACCAAGGCAATGGGGGTCCCATGGCTGGGTTCCCAGGGGAATGGAGGTGCCAGGGATGGATAGTGGCTGGGTGGGCACAGGGGTCTCAGCTCCTTCCCTGGGTGCCTGAGGTTTTGGGGTGACCCAGAGCCCAGCACAGCCCCCAGACTGGGGCACCCCAGGGCTGCATTGGGATGCTCTATGTCCCTGCCCCACACACCCCTGGGTCAGGTCTCCCCCAGTTTCCTAGCTCAGCCATCCCAGGCAACATTTGACTCCCAACTGGTTGAGGCCAAAGCAATAGAATAAAAGCAAAAATCTTTCCCACACTGTCGCATGTCCTGGGTAGATGGTGACAGTGGGGGGGCGACGGGCCCCCTTTCAGTGCTCCACAGGATCCCAGCTACCAGCAGAGGCACGGCACAGAACAAAAAGGCCACAGCAGCAGCATGGGCCTGGGGTGGAACTGGGTTACTTTATTTGATGTTACACTCCCGAGTCTTGGGGTCCCAGGCAATGAGCTGGGGGCAAACAACAGCTTATACAGGGGGGCAGGTCTCAAGGGAGGATACGATGTTCAGCTAATCAGGAGAACTGGGGGTGGAACACAAAGACAAAGGATACAAGGGAGGAAAACTGCTTGGGACAGGAGGGGTTAACAACTGGATTTGGAAGGAAAGGGTTTGAAACTCTGCAGAAAAGTAGCTAAGTAGCAAAGAGATAAACAGACACCTGGCTCAACTGAATAACAAAGACAAGTCGTTTTCACTCCAAAAGCAAGGGGAAAAAAGCCCAAAAAACTACCAAACTACAAATCAAACAATAGCCTGCAAAATAAAAACACACTGCAACACCACACCATTATTCTCCCAATAAAGCCCAAACTCGGCAAAAATACAACTGGCAAGGTATAAAATGCTCAGGTTGATCCATTGCTTTCCCCAAAAGCCCCTCACAATAAACCAAGAAAAAAACACCAAAGATAGGACACTTTTTGGTTCCCTTTAGGAGCCCCTTGCTGTATCCCAGAGCAGCATTTGCTTGTGGATAGCAGAGAATGTGGAATCTCCCTGAGTGTCCAACAGCTCCATGGGATTGTTCCCTGCCTGCTTGGCAGCAACCCAGCCCCTAAGGAACCCTTTTCTTGGGCCACATTTAGGAACTCTCCCTATTTTTCACAGTCCCACCCTGAAATTTGACTGACTTCCCATGGAGGAAGGGGAGAAGCTCTGTCCATCCTTGAGACAGTGCACAGGAATCTGTGGAAATGCCCATGTGTGCCTCAGGGTCTGATTCCCTGGTAAATCCACTCCAGCCTATCCTGAATTCCCCTTCCTGGGCACTCCCTGCTCCTGCTGTGACACCCCTGTTCCCCAGCCCCTCGTGTGCAGCCCCTGCTCAATATTTCCACACTTTTCCCTCTCTTCTGGTGTGCACATGCAGAACCCAAATATTTTTTCCAAGGAGTTCCAAAGGGCTGCAGGTTTTCTTGAAGAAGACAGGTCCAGGTCAGGCTGTTGAGTAGATTGTTGTTGTCTTCGCAGCACTTCTGTGTTTTTCTCAATCCCTTTGGCAAAGGGACAAAATGATCAATTGCAGCATTTTTTGGACTGGTTCCCTCACAGCTGAACCTGCAGGGGGTGATTTCAGCCATCCCTGCTCTGAAAACCACCAAAGGCCCTCACAGAGCCACTGCTTGGGCTCCCTTTGGGGTTTGTGGTTCTTGCAGGGCTGAGCAAACCACTGCCAAGCCTTTTTCCACCCACAGAATTCTCACCTCTGCAGTAGCTCTAAAGCTGACAGATGTTGTATTCATATTGTTGTTATCATATTTCTAGAGTCCCATACCTTCTGGGTGGTTTTCTCACAGCAGCGCTTCACAGCAGAGTGATTGTTGCTTCGCAGTCAGGACCCTCTCTGACTCCCCCTGGCTGCCCCCCACCCTTTTGTCTCAGCTACCTCCATGGGCTACAGCTGCCACCCAATTAAGGACATCACAGCTGCAGCCCATATACAATAACTAGAATCGAGGCAAGGTCACTTATACAATACAGAGATTTTTTACTGCAATACATATATTTACTCAAGCCCCTATAGCCAGAATCAAAGCCAAGGGGGTAGGGGGACCCTCAGGTGCTGGCTGCCACCTGGGGCTGGCCAGAGCAGGGCTGGGCAATGGCCATCCCTGTGCAGTGGGGCTGGGCCATGGCTGGGCCCCACCTTTGCATTGACAGGGGTCCCCAGGATGTGCCACCCCTGCGACCGGCACCCAGCCAGGAACGTGCAGGGACATTTCTGGAACTGCCACACCCTGGGACAGGAACCCCCATGCCAGGATGTGTCACCCCCTAGGACAGGACCCCCCCAGGAAAGGAGTCCCTGGATGTGCCACCCCAGGACAGAAACTCCCCGTTTTCCCATCTGATTCTCAGCAAAAACAGCCTCTTCCTTCTTGTCCAGGAAGAAGAAAGTGTTGAGGGGGCACAGCCCAACACCTCCATCCCCCACAGCCTTCCTATCCTTCCCTGTACCCCCCACTCCCCAATTTCCTTCTCCCCTGGGCCCCCCCAACCTGTTGTTTGCTCAGGTACTTCCCAGGATTGCTGAGTCAGGAACCAGGTGTGAGGGGACATGGCACAATAGTGAGGAAAATAAGGAAAAAATAGAAATAAAGACACAAAAAAATCAAGGGCAGGACAGGGCACAAAGGCCAAGCTACCAAGTATCCCCATGCCCAGGAAATGAGAAACCCAGGGGGGCAGTGTTGGGCCCTGGGTCACCAGAAAATTTGAGGCACTCAGGAAGGGAGCTGACACCCCCTGTGCCTGCCCAGCTACTGCCCATCCCTGGGACCTCCATTGCCCTGGAAATCAAATAATGGTACCCCCATACCTTATATCCTCTAATCCCTGGGGCCTCCATCCCACTACTGATATTCCTCAGGATCTCCATGGCCCAGGGCCCCCATTCCCAAGGAACCCTCTCCTGTTCATTTCATCTCTTGAAACCCTCCTTTCCCCAGAACCTTGATTTTCTCAGAAATCCCCATTCCCACAGAAACCCCCATTCCCCCAGCATCCCCATCCCATGACTCCAAATCCCTGGAGCCCACGCTCCCCTGGGACTCCCATCCCTGAGTCCTCTCAGCCCTGGGGAGCACCATTCCCATGGACCCCATCCCTTATATCTCTCATTTCCCTAGACAACCATCCTGGATCCCAAAACCTACTGAACCCCCCACTCTTTGGTACCCCATGTCCCACTGTGTCCCACCCAGCCTCATCCCCTTCCTGTGCCCAGCTTGTGGCCACCCTGCCCCCACCAAGGGCCACCTACACATGGGGACGGACATGACCTCGCTTCATTCCCCTTCATCCAAAGAGCCGCCAGCCAGGGGAGTGGTGGCCACAGCAGCGAGTGACAGCCAGTGCACATGTCTGGGGACACCAGGATGGCCGGGAAGGTGGCGCTGCTCCTGTGGGGTGAGTGCCCCAGGCACGGGCCGGACACCCCAGGGAGGGGGAAGGCGGGGGGAGGGGGCTGCGCGGTTCCCTGAGGTCTCCAATGCCAGCAGTGCCAGTCTGTGCTATGCACAGTGGACCTTGGTGTTACTGGGGATGAAGGGTGGCTTTGGGGACAGGAACAGGGCTCAGGAATTTGGGGATGGGGATGTGGGGACAGGATTGTGGGGACTGGCACCTTTGGGCTCAGGTAGTTCTAGGGATAGGGACAAAGGAACTCAGATGCAGGGACAGAAGGGGACAAGAACCATGAGGATGTGGCCATGGGGATGTGGCCATGGGGATGGGATCATGAGCAGGTGGGGGTGACCTGGGCCAGCATGGGCTGTGTCCATGGAGTCATTGTAGCCAGGGTGTTCACAGTGTCCCCATGTTCTGCCTCAGCCCAGGGTGGCCTCAATGTCCCTGTTCCCAAGGCGTCTGTGCCACAGGGATGTGGTGCACGGGTGGCTGTGACACAGACATGTCCCCCTGCCTCTCCAAAACTTTTGAGGACCACCCAGACACATTTTCCCACAAGAACTGCTGTCCTATGGAGACAGTTTGGGGACAGCCCCCTAACCCTGTGCACCCGTTCTGCTGTGACTGCTGTGCTATCCCCAACCAGCTCTGTCCCTTCTCCCTTCCAGCCCAGACCCTCGGCCTCGCTTCTGAGTCCTCAGGGGATGCCATGGCCCCACCCTGCTGTCCCCAGCCCCACGGTGGCCCTGGAAGGCTGGTGTCCCCTGTCACCCACAGGTACCCAGACCACCCAGCTCCTGGTGGAGCCCCCCTGGAGGCCGGCGGTGCTGTGGGACCAGGAGACACTGACCTGCCAGGGCTCGGGGACTGCCTGTGCCACCACCTGGTACAAGGATGGGGCAGCGCTGGGAGTGACAGGGACGGGGCTACTTCACTTTCAGTGAGAGTGGCTCCTACGAGTGTGACAGACACAACAGTAGGCTCAGCTCCCCCGTGAGAGTCTTAAATCATGCGGGAGGTTTGGATGTGACCAACCTGGCACCCACCAGGATCCCGAGGGTTCTGGGTGGGCTGCACTTACTGGGTCACATCCTGGTGTGACCAGCTCCCGTCCCCTGCTCTGCTCTGGGGACATCCCAGAGCATCCCAGTGTGGGGAAAACTGTGCTGGAATTGGGGATCCCTGGTGCAACCGGTGTGACCCAATGGGGGGATCCCCATCAAACGGGGATACCCTGGTGTGACAGGACCCCTCTGTCCCACAGCCCGCTTGGTGCTGCAGGTGCTGGTGCAGGAGCTGCTGGAGGGGGACACGGTGACACTGCACTGCTGGTGCTGGGGGAACGTGTCAGTCAACGGGGTGCGATTCTACCATTGGGACAAGGAAGTGGAGAGGTCCCTCAATGGGACCGAGCCATCCCTGCCCCCTCTGCGGCTGCGCCACAGCAGCAGCTACAGTTGCAGAGGCTGGGTGGACTCCGAAGTGTCACCATGAGCACATTCGGCACCAGTGACAGTGCACAGTGAGCACCCCCACAGCTGGAACTCGAATATCCTGGCACCCCCAAAGCCACTTCTCAGCAGACTCAGAGCCACTGTCCTCACCTCCCCTCTCCTTTCCAGAGCTCTTCTTGGTGCCAGTCTTGGAGGGTCCTCCCAAGCCCATCGTGGGGTCCCCTGTGACTCTCAGCTGCCTCAGCACCCCCAGCCCCCTGTGGCCCGAGCCCCCCTCCTGCACATGTTCTACCGGGACGGGCAGGTGGTGGGGGGCCCACAGGGGTCCCCGCAGCTGCTGGTGCCCACCATGGGGTGCTTCTCCTCGAGGAATTACAGCTGTAAGGTGTGCTCTGAGGGGGGGGCCGTGCGGAAGAGCAGCGCCCGGCTCCACGTTTTGGTGCACAGTGAGTGCAGGGATGGGCACGGGGAGCCCCCACAGCATACTCAGGTCCCCTGCCTGGGTACCTCCATTACTGCCCTGTTCCCCCATCCCTCACTGGGTCCCTTCACCCATCTCTGAGTCAACTCCACCCCTCTCTGCTGTTCCCCCGCAGTCCCCAAGTCCAGCCATACCCTCTCTGGATCTCCATACCCACACTAGCGTCCTCCCATCTCCCTCTCCGTGTGTCCTCTCATTAAACACCCCATCCTTCCTTGGGGTACCTATCCAAGCCCCCTCACCCAGCTCTGCACCTCCTCTCCCTCACTGGGCTCTCCCTGCCCCTCCCTGACCTCCCCCCAAGTCCCTCAATGTCCCTCGTGTCACCCCCTCCCGCAGGGGTTCTGCCCTCAGGGGTGTCCCTGTCAGTGCAGCCTTGTGCTGAGCTGCATGGTGGTCACAGGGACAGGTCGCCTGTCCATTTCCTGGTATCCAGAAGGGCTCGGGGGCACAGCTTGGCACTGGCCCCACCTGGAGCTGCGCCACACTGGGGACAAGGGCAGCAGCCACTACCAGTGATGGGGACAGCATGGCTGAGAGTGTCCCCCTGAATGTCACCGTTCTTTGTGAGCGGGACCCTCCGGCTGGGGTGATCCCACCCATGGCACCCCCATCCCACCTTGCCAGGTGCCAGCCCTGTCTGTGTCCCCACAGTGCCCGTGGCCAATGCCCCAATCACCCTCAGTCCCCTGGCACACCAGGTGCATGCAGGTGACAACGTGACCCTGTGCTGCTCGGTGCAGGTGGGCTCAGCCCCTGTCACCTTCACCTGGCTGCACAATGGGCAGGAGGTGGCCCAGGGTCCCCTCCTGGATCTCGGAGCCATCGATGTAGGACATTCGGCCACCTACCAGTGCGTGGCCACCAACTAGCTAGACGGACACAAGGCACTCAGCCCAGAGCTGGCCCTGGAGGTGACAACACATGAACAGGGCACAGGTAGGGTCACACAGGGTCACATGGGTGTGCAGGACCCCCAGGGTTCTAGGTGACCCTAATGTGTCCCCCTCTTTTTCCAGCACTGGCTGCAGGGATCTCTGGGTCCCTCCTGTTCCTACTTCTGCTCCTGGCTGTCATCGGGGGCTGGCACTGGTGGCCCCACCTGGGTGGGTGACAATGAGGGGAATGGGGGTGGTAGAGATTGGGCTGAAGCCCACCCAGAGTTCAGGGTCCAGAGGGTGGAACCAACAGCTCCTGACTTTGGTGAAGCTGAATCCCCACAGATCTCAGCTGGGGGTCCTGGGGGATTTGGGGAGGTCCTGCAGGGTTGTGCAGGGATGTTGGAGGTTCTGTCAGGGGTTTGGAGGAGTTGGGGTCTCAGTGGATTCAAGGGGTGATTCAAGGCTCTTCAGGGGCTTCAGAGATGCATAAGGCTCCTGGGGGCAGTCAGAGGTCTCAAGGGTGTTCAGGGGCCCTGAACAGTCACCCCTCCCTACTTTCCTTTGCAGCCCTCAGGAAACAGCAGGAAAGGTGAGTGGGGGGCTTGAGGCCTGAACCTCCATTTTATGTTCATTATGACCCCCCAAAACCCCACAGACACCCCCTTATCCTTGCAGGGGCCCCCCAGGGCCCTTGGCCCTTCCAGAGGAAGGGGAGGTGCTGTACAGCCAGGTCGTGTGAACCAAGAAGACAGATGGTGAGTACAGGGAGGACACAGGGGGATGTCACCCATGGGTGTCACCCTTGATCTAGGTCCCCACAACCGGTGTCTCTCAGAGGGCCCTCCCACGCCACATCACCCCAGGTGACCAATGCAGAGCTGCCAGGACCCCATGGGCAACAGCAGGACCCCAGTGACATCTGCAAGAATGTGCTTTGACACAGGGGGCACAGGGGGCACTGGGGTCCATGCCCAAGGGCACCCCCCAGCTCCCATGGGTGCCCACTGTGGCCGGGGAGTGGCCACTATTTTGGTCTCCCATGTGAGGTAACCCATGTGAGGCTCCCCATTCCAGTGCTCCCAGTGCTCCCAGTACCCCCAGGGGCTCCCCAGTGCCAGGGGGCACAGAACCCTTGTCCATCTTACTGGACCCAAAACTCAGCTTTTTGTTTAAACCAGGAGAAATGTTTTTTCTTTGTTTAGCTCTGCCCAGTTTGGCTCGGGAAGAAGGAGGGTCCCAGCCTGGTTGTTGAACAAATCCTTCTCAATTCTCAAAATTCAGAAATCAAAGGGTCTCAAATAGGAACAATTTCCAGTCAAAGCCCCCAACAAGGAACAAACCCCAGAAGCTGCACCTGGCATGTTTCCCCACCAGAAAGAACCTGGCAGGTACCAGACTTTTCTTGCTCTGATGGCCAAAGCAGCCTTCAGGAGGCTCTGGATTCTCTTGTTCCCTGTCTCAAACACCTCCTCTGCTATGTTTCCCCCACAGTGATGTCAGAAAGACCCTCTGGGGGTTCCGGAGCCTCCCCCTTTTCCAGGGCAGTCAGGATCAGGCAGTGGGATGTCAGAGAAAGGAAAAGTTTGATGTCTCAAGGCATTTTGGAACACCTGTGTGTGGCAGGGGTGGATCAGACCTTGCTTTTGCTGAGATAGGGCCCCGTCTGTCCATCCGTCTGTTAGCCATTGGACACTGGGGACAGTGTGATGCTCTGCCAAAGCCAGCGCCTGAATGGCCGGGTGACCAGAAGTGCCACCTGGAGAGAGGGCCCTTGATGACCCAACTGGCTTAAAAGGCAGAGCATGAGGTGGCCAAGTCCCTGACCCTGTCTCCTCTTGGGGTGTCTGTCGCATCCAAGCTGGAACCCAGGAGCTGGCAACTCATTTAAATGAGAAATATGTTCCAAGGAAAGTGGGAATGTTCCTGGAATGGGAAGAACGCACATGCCTAAAACTTTTTTTAATTTCAGAGATTATGGAGATACCAGGCCAAAGTGTTGGAGAATGTATAACAGGTTTTTACTTGGAAATTTATAAATGAGAACAGAACAAACAACACAAACCCAGAACTTTCCCTCCCACTCAGCCCTGTTGGGTTTTGTGGCAGTTATAACTGCGGCCAGCAGGAGGACCTGCAGGGAGAAATCCCGGCCAGCAGGGGGCGCTGCAGGGAGCACTCCCGGCCAGCAGGGGGCACTGCAGGGAGCACTCCCGGCCAGCAGGGGACGCCCCCGTCCAGCTCCATCCCCTCAGGGGCCATGGCGGCCTCCGACGGGAGGGAGGAGGGGAAATCGCTCCTTTTGCAAACTCAGGGGCACCAATCGGTCCCACACCACCATCGGCAGCGGGCAGAAGCCGCCAAGGCTGCAGGTTGGATCCCAGTGCCTACTGGAAGCGTAGCAGTGTCCCCGGGCCAGGCACACGCCCTGCACAACACCCATGAGCGTTCTCAATGATCCTGAATGGAAGGAAGGCATCACCTGACCCCAGGCAGGTCTCGGGTCCACAGTAGCACCTCTGGTGGCTTTATGCCACAATTCCGGCAAACCCTCAGCCTTTTACTCAGGTGAGGAGGGCAGAGATGGAGCAGCTTTGGGGACACCTGGAATGCAGACAGGGTCACTCCCCACAGCCCCACCAGGGCTTCAGGTTAGGGCACCTGCTTGATATTTCCACACTTTTCTCTTTTGTCTGGCAGCCATGGCCAGAATCCAACGATTCTTCTTGGACTGTTACAAAGGGCTGCAGGTTTGATACAGGATAGGGGATGGACCCGGTCAGGTTGTTGACCAGATTGTTTTTGTCTTTGAAGGGTTTTTGGGGCTCTCTCAAAACATTGGGCAAAGGGACAAAATGATCAACTGCTGCATTTCTGGCCTGGTTCTCCCACAGCTGCCCTTGCATGGGGAGTTTCCAGCCAGCCCTGCTCTGAAAACCATCAAAGGCCCTCACAGAGCCACTGCTTGGGCTCCTTTTGTGGTTTGTACTTCTTGCAGGGCTGAGCAAACCACAGGCAGGCCTTTTTCCTCCCACAGAATTCTCACCTCTGTAGCAGCTCTAAAGCTGCCAGAATCAAAGCCAAGGGGGCAGGGGGAACCCTCAGGTGCTGGTTGCCACCTGGGGCTGGCCAGGGCAGGGCTGGACAATGGCCATCACTGTGCAGTGGGGCTGGGCCATGGCTGGGCCCCACCCTTGGATGGTCACCCCAACAACATCGGCTAATCCACAATACACATCACTGTCTTAACCCTAACATCACAATATTCAATCAACAATATAATCAATAATGTCATATCAATTAATATCTCATCACGCGAAAGTCAACTTCTTTCTCACAATACATACCAGTAAAGAACTGTTATTCCTGCACCCACATCTTTGCCTAAAAGCCCCGTAATTTCAAAGTTATAATATTTCAGAGAGATTGGGGTTGTATTTTCCATTGCAAGGGAGGTTCCCACCTTGTTCAGCTTCCTTGAAAGAGCTGAACAAAGAAACACCATTTCTGCCAGTTTAACCAAAGAGTTGCATTTTTGTCCCAGGAGCAGGGAACCAGCTCCAGTGCCCCCTTGGAACTGGGGCAGGCACCAGTAAGCCACCTTAGTGGGAGCATTGGAAGGGAATTGCTGAGCCACTAAGCACATGGGGGTTAAGAGGAACAAATCTGATTTTGATTTATGTCTTAACATATGCTACACATGAGTGAAAAATGACTCTGTGGGTTGTACATGTGCTGGGAACCCTGTACCTGGTGAGGCTTCAGGCAACAGAGAATCAGGGGAGAGAAAGCATCAGTGATCAGGCTGTGAGTGACCCCCATTGGCCGGTGGGACAGATGCCTGGGAAAAATGTCTGGAAAAAATGCCTAGGAAATGGGGCTGTGGGAGGAGCCTTTGCAAAGAAAAGCAGTCAACTACAACACAATAGGAGCATTTTGCTTTGGGTTTCTTGGAGGAATCGGGGGCTTGCTTGGAGGGTCAGTTTGGCCTTCCTCCCCTGCGGGATTCACATTCTCTGAACCTTGGAGCAGCAGTGAGAGAAGCAAAGAATGATCCAAAAAATTCTTATCTCATTTTCTGCACCAGTGTTGTTCACAAATGGAATGCATTGTGGAAGATTGTTGGTAATTGGATTCTGGTGTGAGTGTTTTGATTCACTGACCAATTGAATCCAGATGTGTGTGTGTGGGGACTGTTGGCTGAGAGTCATGAGATTGTGTGCAGTGGAGTGCAGTTGAGTGCTTGGCAGATTCAGTTCAGATGTAATGTAATATAATATAGAATAATACAGTATAATAAAGTACTTAATTAGCCTTCTGATAAGATGGAGTCAGATGCAGCATTCCTCCCAGACATCGGGCAAAAATATCACCGATACTCCCCCGCCTCACCTTTTCCTGCCTCTGGTCCTTCTTCTCTGTCCGCACCCGTTCTTCCCTGCTTCACTTCTCCCCCAAGGGAGCTCATTTCTGCTCATCCTCGACATTCCTTCATTGCCCCCCAGATGGAGCAGATGCTGCCTGCACCCCCCCGCCGCCTCTGCCGCCTTTCCCATGCTGCCCACAGCACCGAGCCTGCTGCACCTGCCCACCGCGGCCCCAGCCCACAACAGCCAGCCCAGAGCCACCAGTGCCGCGGCACCAGCCCACAGCCAGCCTGCAGCAGCCAGCCTGCAGCCATTGCTCGCCCATGCCAGAGACACGCAGGTGCCATCGCTTGGAAATCACGCCCAGCCACTCACAAAAGCCATGTGGGCTCGCCCTGGTTTGCAGCACACACACTCCATCTGCCCAGCTGATGTCCACAGAGCGCCTGGGCATCTCGCGGTAACGCTGTCCCTGTCTTCTGTTTCTCTCTCTATCCTTTTCCCTTTCTACTCCCTTCTCTCCCCCTTCGGTAAGAACCCTTACCCTTCTTTATCAATAGACAGTTCTCAGATATAATATTGCTGTGTTTGTGCTTCAGTTTCATCTGAGAAACCTTTCAGCAAGAATCCTCCTCAACTCCACCTTTTACAGTGGGATGGGACAGGGGCAGTGGGAGGGTGAATGGGGAAGCCCTGGGTGCACTGCAAGCACTGTGACGAGAGAATGGGCCAGTCCCTGAGGGTACTTGGGCACTTGGATGGGGCTGGGGAGCCCCTGCAGGGACAAGCAAAGGGATGGGGGAGCCCTTGGGGCTACTGGGAGAGTAAATGGGAGCACAGGGTGCCCTGTGTAGCCTCCCCCTGAGCCATGACCACCTCCCTTGGAAGGATGGGCAACCAGAGGAGGCATGGAAGGAGCACTCCCAGTGTCACCCAGTGCTTCCCAGAGCATCACAACTTTTGGTGTAGATTGTCATAGATGTCACTGGGTTCCCATGGTTGCCTTTGCAGCTCCATGTATGTCGCCTGAGGATCCTTCACTGGGGATGCCAGCGGGTCTTGGGGGGCCCTGTGGGAATAAGGGGGTGTGTGGAAGGGGATGGGAGGTGCTGGGTGTTTGGTTAAAAGGTGTATCATGGCTGGAGCCTGCAATCACCTTTCCTGGTGATTCTTGGCATCTGCAAAGGAAAACTGGAGGGGTGACTTTGGAGACCCAGGGGCCCCCATCTACCCGTGGCAATGCTGAACCACCACCAGACACACAATTCTCCCTAGGCCTCCCCAGTATCCCTGATGCCCCCGCAGTATCCCTGAGTCACCACACTTGCACCAACACCCTGAGCCCACAGAACCCCGAGCCTGGCAGGGAGGGGGACTCCTGATAGAACCCCCAACATCCCTGCAGGACCCTCCAACAGCTCCCTGGTACTCTGAGCCATGGTCACTGGGGGCTCAGCCTTCCCAACTCAGGGGCTGTGGGTGCTGCCCTAGGGCTCCTCTTCTCTGGGGCCCTTCACACCGCTCTCCATGACCCCTGTCCCCTCATTGTCACCCACCCAGGCGGTGCCACAGGTCCCAGGCCACAATGACAGCCATGAGCAGGAACAAAAGGGCCCCACCGACCCCTGTGGCCACTGAAAGAAACAGAGGAGGACACATCAGGGCCACCCATCACCCCAGGCGTCCCGCACTCCCTGGTGACCCTGTGTGATCCCACCTGTGACCCAGGGTGAGCGAGGTTTCACCTCCACGACCAGCTCAGGGCTGAGTGCCCGGAACACGTTGGTGCCCGTCCTGTCCCAGCTGGTTGGCGGCCACGCACTGGTAGGTGCCCGAATGTCCCACATTGATGTCCCCGAGCTCCAGGAGGGGACCCTAGGCCACCTTGTGCCCGTTGTGCAGCCAGGTGAAGGTGACAGGGGCTGAGCCCAACTGCACTGAGCAGCAACAGATCACGGGGTCACCTGCATGCACCTGGTGTGACAGGGGACTGGGGGTGATGGTGGCATTGGCCATGGGCACTGCAGAGACACAGACAGGGCTGGCACAGAGCAAGGTGGGATGGGGGTGCCGTGGGTGGGGTCACCCTCAGCCGGAGGGTCCCGCTCACCCAGGACAGTGACATTCAGGGTGTCACTCTCGGCCATGCTCTCCCTGTCGCTGACCCGGCATCGGTACTGGCCGCTGTCAATGTCCCCAACGTGGTGCAGCTCCATGTGGGGGCCGATGCCCAGCAGCATCCTCGAGCCCTCCCGGTGCCAGGAGAAGGACAGGGGACCTGTCCCTGTGGCCACTGCACAGTTCAGCAGCAGGCAGTCCCCAAGTGCCACCTTTCCCCTGGGAGGCTGTGCTGACAGGGACACCCCTGAGTGTGGGACATCTGCAGGAGTGGGGGACAGATGGGACTGGGGACCCAGGAGGGGCAGGGGGATACAGGAGGGGAAAGAGGGGGATTGGAGGTGAGCAGATAGGATCCCAGTGAGCAGAAGGAGACCCTGGGAGGCATGTTGGGACCTGGAGACAATGGTGAGATCCCGTGGAAAGAGGGAGAGGCCCGGGCCGGGATGGGGAACCAGACGAGAGACTGAGGAGACTGAGGGAATGATTTGGGGTTTAGAGAGGGGCAGGAGGAGTTCAGGGTGGAAAGGGAGGTGAGAGGGTTGAGCAGGGACCCTGGAAACGGTGGGGAATCCAGGGAGGGCTTGGGAGGACACAGAGAGGGATGACAGATCTGCAAGAGGAACTGGGCAGTCATGGGGGAAACCAAGAGGGACTTGGAAAATTAGGCGTGACCCAGGGAGGAGTAAAGGGAGGGATAAAGGACTCAGGTAGTGGTGGGGAAATCCTTGGAGGATGTTGGGCTTCCCTCTCCCCATCCCTGAACTCACTGTGCACTCTCACTTTCACCCACTCTCATTCTCTCTCCTGTGATACCACCTGGCCCCCGCAGAGGTAGTGGCTGCTGTGGTTCAGCTGCAGGGGGGACAAGGACAGCTCAGTCCCTTTATGAAACCTCTCCAGTTTCTTCCCATTGTGGTAGAAAAACACAGAGGTGACCCTGCTGTTCCACCAGGCCCGGCACTGCAATGACACTGTGTCCCCCTCCAGCAGCGCCTGCACCGGCGCCTGCAGCACCAGCTAGCCTGGGGGACAGAGGGGTCCTGTCATACCTGATGGCACTGGGACCCCCCACTGGGTCACATCCAATGCACCAGGGGTCCCCAATTCCAGCACAGGGGTTCCCCTACTCTGGGAAGCACTGGGATGTCCCCAGAGGAGGAGAGAAGCTGTGGTCACACCAGGAGGTGATCCATGAACCGGAGCACAGCCAGAGGCCTTGGGGTCCATGTGAGTGCCAGGCTGGGGACACCCAAACACCCCTCACCATTTGAGACTCTCACATGGGAGCAGAGTCCAGTGTCAGGTCTGTAACACGTGTAGGCACCACTCTTGGTGACAGTGAAGTTTTCGCATCCCTCCTGCCAAAAGTGCTCCCCGTTCTTATTGTTGCACCAGGTGGTGGCACTGGTGGTCCCCAAGCTCTGACAGGTCAGTGTCACCCAGTCCCACAGAACTGCCAGCCTCAAGGGGGGCTCCACCAGGAGCTGGGTGGTCTGGGCACCCCTGTGTGGGTGACAGGGGACACCAGCCTGCCAGGGCCAGCATGGGGCTGGGGACAGCGGGATGGGGCCATGGCATCCCCCGAGGACTCACCAGAGAGGCCGAGGGTCTGGGCTGGAAGGGAGAAGGGACAAGGGTGGCTGAGGGTGGCACCACATTGACAGATGCACAGGGGACACAGGGTATGGGGGCTGTCCCCAAACTGTCCCCATGGGGACAGCAGTTCTTGTTAGAAATTTTGTGTAGGTGGTCCCCAAAAGTTTTGGAGAGCCAGGGAGGCATGTCTGTGTCACAGCCACCTGTGCACCACATCCCTGTGGCACAGACATCTTGGGAACAGGGACACCAAGGCCAGCGCGTGCTGAGGCAGAACATGGGGACACTGTGGACTCCCTGGGCATGAGGACACCACAGACACAGCACATGCTGGCCCAGGTCACCCCCACCAGCTCATGATCCCATCTCCATGGTCCCATCCCCATGGCCACAACCTCACTGTTCTTGTCCTATTCTGTCCCTGCATCCCAGTTCCCTTGTCCCTATCCCTAGAGCTACCTGAGCCCAAAGGTGCCAGTCCCCACATTCCTGTCTCCACATTTCCATCCCCAATTTCCTGCCCCCTCTTGCTGTCCCCAAAGCCACCCTGCATCCCCAGTCCTACCCAAGTCCACCTTGGGTAACATGGAATGGCACTGCTGGCCTTGGGGACTTTAGGAGACTCCGCAGACACCCTGTGCCCCCTCCCCATCCCCAGCGTGTCAGGCCCGTGCCTGGGGCACTCACCCTGCAGGAGCAGCACCACCTTCCCGGCTATCCTGGTGTCCCCAGCCATGTGCACTGGCTGTCACTCGCTGCTTTGGCCACCGCTCCCCTGGCTGGCGGCTTTTTGGATGAAGGGGAAGGAAGTGAGGTCACGTCCGTCCCCATGTGTAGGTGGCCCTTGGTGGGGGCAGGGTGGAGGAATGGTGGAGATACAGTAGGGGACAACCTGGCGACATGATGGGGGATGCTGTTGCCAGGAGTTGGGGGCTCAGGGGATGTGGGGAACCAAGGATGGGTGTTCAGGAGAATGGGGGTCCAGGGGAATTGGGGTCTCCATGCCTGGGGGGATTCAGGGATGGGGATGCTGTGGGAACATGGTCCCCAGTGATTTGGAGTCATGACATGTGGGTGCCAGGGTTGGGGTTGCAGGAGGAAAAAGGGGACCCTCGGGAATAGGGGTTCTGGGGGAAGAAGCAGCCCATGGGATGGGATCAAGGCAATGGTGGTGCTGGGCAATGGCAGTCCTGGGATGGGGGTCACCAGGAAGGAGAGACCAAGGCAATGGGGGTCCCATGGCTGGGTTGCCAGGGGAATGGGGGTGCCAGGGATGGGCAGTGGCTGGGTGACCACAGGGGTCACAGCTCCTTCCTCAGATGCCTCAGATTATGGGATAAATCAGAGCCCAGCACAGCCCCCACCCTGGGGCACCCCAGGGCTTTTCTCTGTGTCTCTGACCCACAAACCCCTGTGTCAGGTCCCCACATTTCCTGGCTCAGCCATCCCAGGCAACACTTGATGCCCAATTGCTTAGACAAAATTACACATCCATAGAATAAAGGCAAGAATCTTTCCCACACCATTAATTTCCCTTAAAATTACAAACTCAGCAAAAATCAAACTGGCATGGTATAACATGATCTGGATTATAGAATACATTGCTTTCTTAACAAGTCACTCACAGTAAAAACACAAACAAATCACAAAGACATGAGACTTTTTGGTTCCCTTTAGGAGCCCCTTGGTTCATCCCACAGCAGTGTTTGCTTGTGGATAACACAGAGTTTGGAATCTCCCTGAGTGTCCAACACCTCCATGGGATTGTTCCCTGCCTGCTTAGCAGCAATCCAACCCCTAAGGAAGCCTTTTCTTGGGCCATATTAAGGAACTCTACCAATTTTTCTCATTCCCACCCTGAAACTTGATTGCCTTCCCATTGATTCAGCTCTCAAAAGGAGAGAAGCTCTGTCCATCCTTGGGACAATGCACAGGGATCTGTGGAAATGCCCGTGTGTGCCTCAGGGTCCAATTCCCTGGTAAATCCATTCCAGCCTGCCCTGAATTCCCCTGCCTGGGCACTCCCTACCCCTGCTGCGACACCCCAGTTTACCAGTCCCTCGTGTGCAGCCTCTGCTCAATATTTCCACACTTTTCCCTCTCTTCTGGTGTGCACATGCAGAACCCAAACCTTCTTTCCATAAATTTCCAAAGGGCTGCACGTTTTGTTCAAGAAGGAGCGTCCAGGTCAAGTTGTTGGGCAGATTGTTGTGGGATTTGCAGTAGCTCTGGGGCTCTCTCAGTCCCTTGGGCAAAGGCACAAAATGATCAATTGCCACATTCCTGGACTAGTTCTCTCTCAGCTGCCCCTGCAGGCGGGGTTTGCAGCCAGCCCTGCTCTGAAAACCACCAAAGGCCCTCACAGAGCCACTGCTTGGGCTCCTTTTGTGGTTTGTACTTCTTGCAGGGCTGAGCAAACCACAGGCAGGCCTTTTTCCTCCCACAGAATTCTCACCTCTGCAGCAGCTCTAAACCTGCCAGAATCAAAGCCAAGGGGGCAGGGGGGATCCTCAGGTGCTGGCTGCCACCTGGGGCTGGCCAGAGCAGGGCTGGGCAATGGCCATTCCTGTGCAGTGGGGCTGGACCATGGCTGGGCCCCACCCTTGCATTGACAGGGGTCCCCAGGATGTGCCACCCCTGGGACAGGATTTCCCCAGGACAGAAACTCCCCCTTTGCCATCTTTGCTACTCATCACTAACGGCCTCTTCCTTTGTGTCCAGGAAAAGCAAAGTGAAAAAGTTGAGGGGGCACAGCCCGACACGTCCATCCCCTGCAGCCTCCCTACCCTTCCCTGCAGCCCTCACACCTAATTTTTCCCCTCCCCTGGCTGCCCCCAACCCTATTCCCTGCTCAGGTGCTCCCCGGGATTGCTGAGTCAGGAACAGGGGCTGAAGAGACCTGGCCAAAAATTGAGGGAAAAAAAGGAAAAACAGAAATAAAGAAAGGAAAAAGTCAAAGGAAGGGGAGGGCACAGAGGCAGAGCTACCCACGACCCCCATGTGATACCTGCAGAGCAAACAAATGCCCCAGGCTGGCTTTGCTGGGCCCTGGGTGACCCCAGAATCTGAGGCATCCCAGGAAGGAGCTGTGACCCCTGTGGTCACCCAGCCACTGCCCATCCCTGGCACCCCCATTCCCCTGGGAACCCAACCATGGGACCCCCATTGCCTTGGTCTCTCTTCCCTGGTGACCCCCATCCCAGGACTGCCATTGCCCAGGACCATCAATGCCTTGATCCCATCCCATGCACTGCTTCTTCTCCCAGAACACCTATTCCTGAGGGTCTCCTTTTCCCCTTGCACCCCCAACCCTGGTACCCACATGCCATGACCCCACATCCCTGGGGATCATGTCCCTACAGCACCCCCATCCCTGAATCCCCCCAGGCATGGAGACCCCAATTCCCCTGGACCCCCATTGTGACCATGATTACAAGGGTTTGCCAGATGAGAGAGAGATGAAAATGTTGACTCCTTGATCAGAAGGCTTGATTTATTATTTTATGATATATATATTACATTATGACTATACTAAAAGGAAATAGAAAGGAAGAGGCTTCTTCAGAAGCTGGCTAAGCTAAGAACAGAAAAGAATGACAACAAAGATCTGTGTCTCAGCAGAGAGCCAGAGCAGCTCTGCCACGAGTGGTCAGTAAATCTAAACATCCTCAGGAGACCAATCACAGATCCACCTGTTGCATTCCACAGCAGCTGGTAACCATTGTTTACACTTGTTGCTGAAACTTGGCAGCTCCAGCAGGAAAAATCCTAACAAAAGAATTTTAATGAAAAGATGTCTGTGACACCCCATTCTCCTGGACACCCATCCTTGGTTTCCCACATCCCCTGAGCCCCCCATTCCTAGCAGCACCATCCCCCACCATGTCCCCAGACTATGCAGGCTTGTCCCCAGCCTGTCCCCAGCTTGTGGCCACCCTGCCCCCACCAAGGGCCACCTACATGTGGGGACGGACGTGACCTCGCTTCCTTCCCCTTCATCCAAAGAGCCACCAGCCAGGGGAGTGGTGGCCACAGCAGTGAGTGACAGCCAGTGCACATGGCTGGGGACACCAGGATGCCTGGGAAGGTGGCGCTGCTCCTGTGGGGTGAGTGCCCCGGGCACGAGCCTGACACCCTGGGGATAGGGAGGGGAGGGGAGGGGGCACAGGGAGGTTGTGCGGTCCCCTGAGGTCCCCAATGCCAGCAGTGCCAGTCCATGTCACCAACAGTTGACCTGGGTGTTACTGGGGATGTAGGGTGGCTTTGGGGACAGGCAGAGGGGGCAGGAATTTGGGGATGGGAATCTGGGGACAGGAATGTGGGGACTGGCACCTTTGGGCTCAGGTAGCTCTGGGGATAGGACAAGGGAACTGGGATGCAGGGACAGAATAGGACAAGAACAGTGAGGTTGTGGCCATGGGGATGGGATCATGAGGATGGGATCATGAGCTGGTGGGGGTGACCTGGGCCAGCATGTGCTGTGTCCGCGGTGTCCTCGTGCCCGGGGTGTCCACAGTGTCCACAGTGTCCACAATCCATGTTCTGCCTCAGCCCAGGGTGGCCTCAGTGTCCCTGTTCCCAAGGCGTCTGTACCACAGGGATGTGTTACATGGGTGTGTGTGACACAGACATGTTCCTCTGCCTCTCCAAATCTTTTCAGAACCACTCAGAAACACTTTCTCACAAGAACTGCTGTCCCCATGGGGACAGTTTGGGGACAGCCACCACACCCTGTACCCCATGTGCCTCTGACCCCACGGTGCTACCCCCACCTAGCCCTGTCCCTTCTCCCTTCCAGCCCAGATCCTCGGCCTTGCTGGTGAGTCCTCGGCGGATGCCATGGCCCCACCCTGCTGTCCCCAGCCCCATGCTGGCCCTGGAAGGCTGGTGTCCCCTGTCACCCACAGGTGCCCAGACCACCCAGCTCCTCGTGGAGCCCCCCTGGAGGCCGGCGGTGGTGTGGGACCGGGTGACACTGACCTGCCAGGGCTCAGGGACTGCCGGTGCCACCACCTGGTACAAGGATGGGCAGCGCTGGTGGCAGGAGGGACGTGATCACTTCACTGTCCTCGAAAGAGGCACCTACATGTGTGAAAGAGCCAGCAGTGGGCGGAGTCCCCCCATGACAGTCTCAGACAGTGAGGGGGGTTTGGGTGTCCCCAGCCTGGCACTTGCGGGCACCCCGAGGGCTCCGGGTGGGCTCCACTCCATGGGTCACCTCCTGTGTGACCAGAGCCCATTTCCTGTTCTGGGGATATCCCAGAGCACCCCAGTGTGGGGGGATCCCCATGTTGGACTTGAGGACCGCTGGTGCTCTGGGTGTGACACAATTGTGGGCCCCGGTGAGATCGGGTGTGACAGGACCCCTTTGTCCCCCAGATGCGTTGGTGCTGCAGGTGCCAGCACGGGCACTGCTGGAGGGGGCACGGTGACACTGCGCTGCCGGGGCCGGTGGAATAGAATGGTCAACTCAATGTCCTTCTACCGTGAGGGGAAGAAACTGGGGCGACTCCCCGATGGGAACAAGCTGTCCCTGTCCCCTCTGCAGCTGAGCCAAAGTGGCATCTACTACTGTAGGGGCTCGGTGGACTACTGGGGGTGGACAGAGTCAGCACCAGTGACAGTGACAGTACACGGTGAGCACCCCACAGCTACCACTCCAATATCTTGACACCCTCAAGGCCACGTCCCAGTGGACTCAGAGTCACAGTGCTCAACTCCACTCTTCTTCCCAGAGCTCTTCTCGGTCCCGGTGCTGGAGGGTTCCCCTGTGCCCACCCTGGGGTCCCCCCTGACTCTCAGATGCCTCAGCACCCCCAGCTTGCTGCGGCCCCGAGCCTCCCTTCTGCACGTGTTCTACCAGGATGGGCAGGTGGTGGAGGGCCCACAGGGGTCCCCGCAGCTGCTGATGCCCGCCATGGGGGTCTCCCATTCAGGGAATTACAGCTGCCAGGTGCGGTCCGAGGAGGGGGCTGTGCAGAAGAGCAGCGCCCGGCTCCGTGTCACGGTGCACAGTGAGTGCGGGGATGGGCACAGGGAGCCCACAGAGGCACACTGGGTTTCCTGGTTGGGGACCTTCACGTCCCCCAGATACCATTCTTCGTTCCCCCTGCTGCTGCCTTGTGTCCCCTTGCCCCTCTGTGGTGTGACCCCATCCCTGACATCCCCCACCACACCCATCTTCCTCACCCCTGTCCCCCGACACTGGCTGCCAGCCCCTCCCTGTGCCCTCAGCCCTGTCTCTGTCTTCGCAGTGCCCGTGGCCAATGCCACCATCACTCCCGGTCCCCTGGCACACCAGGTGCATGCAGGTGACAACGTGACCCTGTGCTGCTCGGTGCAGGTGGGCTCAGCCCCGTCACCTTCACCTGGCTGCACAACGGGCACAAGGTGGCCCAGGGTCATCTCCTGGAGCTCAGGGACGTCAATGTGGGACATTCAGGCACCTACCAGTGCGTGGCCGCCAACCAGCTGGGACAGGATGGGCACCAGGTGTTCCGGGCACTCAGCCCTGAGCTGGTCGTGGAGGTGAAACCTCGCTCACCCTGGGTCACAGGTGAGGTCACAAGGGTTCACCAGGGAGTGCCAGACGCCCATGATTCAGGGTGATCCTGATGTGTCCCCCTCTGTTTCTTTCAGTGGCCGCAGGGGTCAGTGGGGCCCTTTTGTTCCTGCTTCTGCTCATGGGTGTCATTGTGGCCTGGCACCGGTTGCGCCGTGTGGGTGGGTGACAATGGGAGGACAGGGGCCCCAAGGAGGTGTAAATGCTCCCAGAGTTGGAGAGCAATAGGGCAACACCCACAGCCCCAGAATTGTGAAATTTACTGAGGGTCCTGTTGGATTTGGGGAGGTGCTGGACAGTCATGCAGGGATGTTGGGGGTTCTCTCAGGGTCCCTGGGGGTGTTTGGGCGTCTCTGTTCCTGCTGGGCTTTGGGTTCTTGAGGCTGAGTTCATCAGAGGCACTGAGTTCTGGGGGGGCTCCAGAGATTCTTGGGGGTCTTGAGGGGAATTGAGGGTACTGTGGGTGTTCAGCGATCCTGAGAGGGGTCAGGGCCCTGAGATCCCACAGTCACCCCTACCCTCTATCCTCTGCAGCTGCCAGGAAGCGCCAGGAAAGGTGAGTGGGGGGTGCAAACCACACTCTCCTTTTTTACCCCAACCCCCAAGACCTTCCATTCCCTTCCCCACATCCTCTCTATTCCCTCAGGGCCCTCTCAGATCCCCCCGCCCGCCCAGAGGAGGGGCAGGTGCTGTACACTCACGTCGTGGTCGCCAAGAGGGCAGGGGGTGAGTACAGGGGTGACACACACAGAGGGGCATGTCACCCACGAGTGTCACCCCACCCAGATCCCACAGCCCGCGTCTCTCGCAGTGTCCCCTTGTGCCACCACTCTTCAGGATCCCCAGGTGACCTATGCAGAGCTGCGGGGACCCCAGGGGCGACCACAAGAACCCGGTGACATCTACGGGAATGCGCTGTGACACTGGAGGGAACAGGGGGCACTGGGGGTTCCCACCCATGGGCATGTGGGGGCACAAAGATCCCAAAGGGCTGAGAGAAGAACAATTTCCTGAAGCAGCAACGAGCGAGAATAAAACCAACAGCAATAAGGTTCAGAGCAAAACTGGTCAAACATGGAACAATTTCCAGTTAAAACCACCAAAACGGAACAACTCCAGATGCTGTCCACAGCAAGTTTCTTCCACCAGAGGAACCTAGCAGAGCCCTGAACCTTCCTTGCTCTGATGTTCGAAGCAGCCTTCAGGAGGCTCTGGATTCTCATCTCCCCTGTCCCAAACGCATCTTCTGCCATGTTCCCCACACAAGGATTTCACAAAGTCCTTGAGAGGATTCCAGAACCATCCCCTTTTGCAGGGCAGTCGGGATCAGGCTATGGCAAAGGCTGGAATTTCAGAGACAGGAAAAGTTTCACGTCTGGAGACATTTTGGAACATCTGTGTGTTTGGCAGAGATGGGTCAGGCCTTGCTTTTGGTGAGATGTGTCTCTGTCTTTCCATCAGTCTGTCAGCCATGGGACACTGGGGACAGTGTGATGCTCTGCCAAAGCCAGCTCCTGAGTGGCCAAGTGATCAGAAGTGCCACCTGGGGAGAGGGCCCTTGTTGGCCCAACTGGCTTAAAAGGCAGAGCATGAGGTGACCAAATTCCTGACTCTGTCTCCTCTTGTGGTGTCTGCCCCATCCACGCTGGAACTCAGGAGCTGGCAACTCATTTAAATGAGGAATATCAACAAGGGAAAGTGGGAGCATTCCTGGAAAGGAAAGAAGAACCATGTCTAAAACTCTCTTTAATTTCAAATATGATGGGGTTTCCAGGGCAAAGTGCAGGAAAACGAATAACAGCTCTTTACTGGGAAATTTATAAACAGAACAGAACAAACAACACAAACCCAGAACTTTCCGTCCCGCTCAGCAGTGTTGGTTTTTGTGGCTGTTATAACCGCAGCCAGCAGGGGGCGCTGCAGGGAGCACTCCTGACCAGCAGGGGGCACTGCAGGGAGCACTCCCGGCCAGCAGGGGGCGCCCCCGTCCAGCTCCATCCCCTCAGGAGCCATGGCGGCCTCCGACGGGAGGGAGGAGGGGAAATCGCTCCTTTTGCAAACTCAGGGGCACCAATCAGTCCCAGCACCACCACCGGCAGCGGGCAGAAGCCGCCAAGGCTGCAGGTTGGATCCCAGTGCCCACTGGCAGTGTAGCAGTGTCCCGGGACCAGGCACATGCTCTGCACAACACCCATGAGCGTTCTCAATGATCCTGAATGGAAGGAAGGCATCACCTGACCCCAGGCAGGTCTCAGGTCCACAGCAGCACCTCTGGTTGCTTTACACCCCAATTCCTACAAACCCTCAGCCTTTCTCTCAGGTTATGAGGGCAGGGATGGAGCAGCTTTGGAGACATCTGGAATCCAGACAGGGTCACTCCCCACAGCCCCATCATTGTTGCTGGGTAGTGCCCCTTCTTGATATTTCCACGTTGTTCCCTTTTTGCTGGCAGACATGGCCAGAACCAAAAGATTCTTCTTGGAGTGTTACAAAGGGCTGCTGCTTTGAGACTGGAAGGGGGATGGAGCCGATCAGGTTGTTGAGCAAATTGTTGTTTTCTTTGCAGTAGTCCTGTGGTTTTCTCATTCCCTTGGGAATGATACAAATGACCAACTGGTGAATTCCTGGACTGGTTCTCCCACAGCCGTCCTTCCACTTTGGCCAAAGAGCCTCCACCCAGGGGACAGCCACCCCCAGCAGCGAGTGACAGTCAGTCCACAAGGCTGGGGACACCAGGATGGCCAGGAAGGTGGCGCTGCTCCTGTGGGGTGAGTGCCCTGGGCATGGGCCTCACACCCCGGGAATGGGGAAGGGAGGGGGCACAGGGGGCTGTGGGGTCCCCTGAAGTCCCAATGCCAGCAGAGCCAGTGCATGAGGAGACCGGAGCCATGGGGTGGCTGTGGGAACAGGAGAAGTGGGACAGGAATATGGGGACAATACCAGGGGGTCAGGGGTTTGGGGAGGCATCATGGGGCTGGTGGGGTGACCTGGGCCAGCATGGGGTGGCAATGGTGTCCCCAGTTAAGGGGTGTCTACAGTGTTGTCATGTTCTGTGTGAGCAAGGGGTGGCCGCACTATCCCTGTCCCCAAAGGGTCCATGTCACACAAGGACACTTTGGGCATATCTCCCACACCCCATGCCCCCGTGCCTCTGTCCCAACAGTACCACCCCCACTGAGCCCTGTCCCTTCTCCCTTCCAGCCCAGACCCTCGACCTTGCTGGTGAGTCCTCGGCGGATGCCATGGCCCCACCCTGCTGTCCCCAGCCCCTGGCCCTGGAAGGCTGGTGTCCCCTGTCACTCGCAGGTGCCCAGACCACCCAGCTGCACGTGGAACCCCCCGGAGGCCGGCAGTGCTGTGGGACCGGGTGACACTGACCTGCCAGGGCTTGCGGACCGCCGGTGCCACAGCCTGGTACAAGGACGGGCAGGGCTGGGGGCAGAAGGGATGTGACAATTTCACTGTCACCGAAAGTGGCACCTACAAGTGTGACAGACTCAGCACTGGGCGCAGCCCCACCGACAGAGTTTCATATGGGGAGGGGGTTTTGGGCGTCCCCAGCCTGGCCCCCACAGGGACCCCGACGGCTCTGGGTGGGCTCAGCTCCATGGGTCGCCTCCTGTGTGACCGGAGCCTGTTCCCTACTCTGGGGACATCCCAGAGCATCCCAGAGCAGGGAGACTTCTCTCTCACAATGGTTGGTTCCTGGTGCCTCCTGGTGCCATCATCACCCTCCTGATGGCCCTGGTGTGACAGAACTCCTTTGTCCCCCAGAATGGCTGGTGCTACAGGTGCCAGCATGGGTGCTGCTGGAGGGGGACATGGTAACACTGCGCTGCCGGAGCAGGCAAAACAAACAGCTCACAAATGTGCACTTCTACCATGGAGAGAAGCATCTGACGGGGCCCCAGGATGCGACCAAGCTGTCCCTGTCCCCCCTGCAGTTGGACCACAGCAGCCGCTACTGCTGCAAGAGCTGGGTGGTGTCACAGTGGAGAGTGTCAGAGTGGGTGACAGTGACAGTGCACAGTGAGTGCAGGGATGGGGACACGGAAGCCTGACATTCTCTGAGGGTTTCCCCACCGCTGCCTGAATTCTTCATTCTTCCCTTTACTCCTCCCTGCATCACACAAAATTTCTTAAGTCCCTCTTGGTTTGCCCCATGACTGCCCAGATCCCCCTGCAGATCCCTCATCCCTCTCTTTGTCCTCCCCAGCCCTCCCTGGATTCCTCACCGCTTCCAAGGTCCCTGCTTCATCCTCTCACCTTCCTTTGCTCCGTGAGTCCCCCCATCCATCTCTAAACCTCACTCTCCTCAGCCTCTTGTCTGTTTCCCCATCCCTGCCTGGGTCTCTCCCCCTTTCCACGGGGTCTTGCCACTCTCCCCAGGTCCCAACATGCCTCCTAGGGTCCCCATCTGCTCACTGGGATCCTATCTGCTCGCCTCCAATCCCCCTCTTTCCCCTCCTGTATCCCCCTGCCCCTCCTGGGTCCCCAGTCCCATCTGTCCCCCACTCCTGCAGATGTCCCACACTCAGGGGTGTCCCTGTCAGCACAGCCTCTCAGGGGAAAGGTGGCACTTGGGGACCGCCTGCTGCTGAACTGTGCAGTGGCCACAGGGACAGGTCCCCTGTCCTTCTCCTGGCACCGGGAGGGCTCGGGGATGCTGCTGGGCACCGGCCCCTGCATGGAGCTGCACCACGTTGGGGACATTGACAGCGGTCAGTACCGGTGCCGGGTCAGCGACGGGGAGAGCATGGCCGAGAGTGACACCCTGAATGTCCTGGGTGAGCGGGACCCTCCGGCTGAGGGTGACGCCACCCAGGGCACCCTCATCCCACCTCACTCTGTGCCAGCCCTGTCTGTGTCTCTGCAGTGCCCGTGGCCAATGCCACCATCACCCCTGGTCCCCTGTCACCCCTGGTACACGCAGGTGAGAATGTAACCTTGTGCTGCTCAATGCAGGTGGGCTCAGCCCCTGTCACCTTCACCTGGCTGCACAACGGGCACAAGGTGGCCCAGGGTCCCCTCCTGGAGCTCAGGGACATCAATGTGGGACATTCAGGCACCTACCAGTGCATGGCCACCAACCAGCTGGGACAGGACAGGCACCAGGTGTTCCGGGCAGACCCTGAGCTGGCCCTGGAGGCAACACCTGGCTCACCCTGGGTCACAGGTGGCGTCACAAAGGGTTGCCGGGGTGTTCAGGACGCCTGTATTTCAGGGTGACCCCGTTGTGTCCCCGTCTGTCCCCAACAGTGGCTGTGAATGTCGGCAGGACCCTCCTTTTCTTGCTCCTGCTCCTGGCTGTCATCAGGGGCTGTCACTGGTGGCACCACCAGGGTGGGTGACTATGGGGGGGGGGGTCCTGGAGTGATGAGGAGCCCCCAGATTGGGGGCAGAGATGAGCAGCACCCAAGGCCGGTGAGTTGGGGGAAACAGAACCTGCAGTGACCTTGGCTGGGGGTCCTGGGGCATCTGGGAGGAATTTGGAGTGTCTTGGTTGGGCTCCAGGACCATCTTTGCATCAGCTTTGAGGACCATTGTGGTGCATTGGGAGCTCCTGGAGGGTTTGGGGAGCTCCTGGAGGTCTGTGCAGGAATTTTGGGGGATCTTTCTGGGGTCCTGGGGAAGTTTGGTGGTGCCTCTCCCTGCCAGGCTTTGGGTTCCGGGGGCTCAGAGGGTTGTGGATGCTGGGGGAGTTGGGGGCCCTGCGGTGGTGCAGAAGTTCTGGGGGATTCAGGGATGCTCAGAGTTTGTGGGGAGAAACAGGGATCTGGTGGGAATTGTGGCTGCAGTGGGGATCTGGGAGTTCCGTGGGTGGTTGGAGCTGGCGAGGCCCAGCAATGTTCAGGGGTCCCGGTGTCCCCATGGCCACCCCCTCCCCTTTCCCTTGCAGAAACCAGAAAGCCCCAGGACAGGTGAGTGGGGGGCTGGGGCTTTCCCCCTCCCAGACTACTGAGATCCCCCCTTTTTTCCACAGGACCCCCCGGAGGAGGGGGCTGTGCTCAACACGCATGTCATGGGCACTGAGTATGCAGTGTGAGAATTCGGGGGGGGGGACAAGGACACATCACTCATGGATGTCACCCCCACCCAGGTCCCCAAAACCGATGTCACTCTCAGGGTCCCCACCTCGGGATCCACAAGTGACCAACATGGAGCTCTCAGGACCCCATGAGAGATAGTGGGACCCCCATGTCTACGAGAGTGTACTGTCACACTAGGGGCACTGGGAGCACTGAGGGCAGTGGGAGCACTGGGGGCTCTGGGGGTCCCTGCCGCAGGGCACTCCCTGTGTGCCCCACCCCAGATCTTGTGCTCTGGTGCCCGGGGGGGTGGCAACGAGTGTGGGGGCTCCATGTGGGACTGCCCAGAGCTCCTTGTTCCAGTGATCCCAGTATGCCCAGGGGCTCCCCATTCCCTCCCCCGGTTCCAGGAGGCACAGCACCTCTGTCCCCTGTCTTGGTCCCAAAATGCAGCTTTGTGATTAAACTGGGATAAATGGTTTTTGTTTTTTCATCTGCCTGGCCAGCTCAGGATTGAGGAGGGTCCTGGTCAGGTTGTGGAGCAGATCCTTATGGGATTTGATGGATTATTGGGGCTCCCTCAGTCTGTTGGGGACAGGAACAAAATGATCAATTGCTTCATTTCCGAACTCTGCCCCACAGACGGGAAGGAGCTGCCGCTCCCTGTTTGTCCCCTCTCGGTGACACCGACCACGGGCTTGTGGTGGTGCCACCCCGTCACCTTGGGCACCGATCTGGCAGCTGCTGAGCCCCTCGGGCCCACCCCAGCTCAGCCCATCCCCGCCCGGTGCCCAAACCCCACACCCGGCACTCCCCGAGCCCCGGAGCTGCTGCGGAGCCCCGGCCAGGGGCACCGGGAGGGTGGAGGGGACCGGGGACCCTGAGGAGGAGCCCCCGGCGCTGTGGGAGTGGAGTCCTGTCCTCGGGTCACTGTCGCTTGTCGCAGCTGCCATCGCACTGCGAGAGCTGGGACTGACCCGGGCTTCAGGGACTGACGGTGTCAGTGTGTCCCAAGGGGGTATTTTGGGGTCTCACTCCGTCCTTTCCAGGATCCCCCGATCCCCCATCCCCCCGCGGCTCCGGGGCTGTTGGGGACATTGGGGACAGCGCCGCTCGCGCCGGGGGCCGTTGGGAACATCTCCCGACCACCGCTGGTGCTGCCCATGGCCAGGCCTGGCGACAGTCGCGACATCCGCATCCGCCAATGGCGACATGCGACAGCCACCCCTGCCCGGGATCTGCCTCCCTCCATCCCGGGGACACCCCGGGGTCCCGGGTCCCCAACCCCAGCAGGTCTCGTGTCCCCCAAAATGCTCCTGGGGACATCTCGGTCCCCCCTGACCGCCCTGGTCTCTCCTGTGTCCCCCAAACTCGGCGGAGGCTCAGCAGACGCTCCGGGGCTCAGAGCCCGCCCAGAGAGCGCTGGGTGCGGGGTCGGGCACCGAGGGGGCACGGGGAGGGGAACTGGGCAGGGCTGGGGAGGGGGAATCTGGGCACCGGAGAGATTTTGGGAGGATTTGGGGAGATTTTAGGTTGATTTGGGGGATTTGGAGGGCATTTTGAGGTGACTTGGGATTATTTTGGGGGCCATTTGGGGGATTTTTTGAGGGTGGGGAAATTAAGAGGGGTTTTGGGGGGCTATTAAGGGATTTTGGGGGTGATTCAGAGGTGATTTTGGGGAAGTCTGGTGAAATTTGGGGTGATTTAGGGCAGATTTTTGAGAGTTTGGAGAGAATTGGGGTGATTTGGGGGATTTAGAGGATATTTGGATATTTTGTGCAGAATTTGGAGGATGTTGGGGTGATTTGGAGGATTTGGGGGGCTTTAGGGATGATTTGGGGGAATTTTGGGGCAATTTGGGCATAGGGATTTTGAGGAGTTTGGGACCATTTGGGGTTGATTTGGGGTTGATTTTGGTGGATTTTCTGGGTATTTTTATGGCATTTTGGGTGTGATTTTTATGGGAGTTTTTTGTGGGATTTTGGGAGAATTTGGGGGGGATTTTTGGGGCTCACTCCATTTTTTCCCACAACCCGAGAGCCGCTCCAGCCCCATCGTGCTGCTCCACGGTGTCACCAATGTCACCACCGCCCCCAAAGTGCTGCCCTCACTGCGGGACGAACCCAAAACCATCCGAATCATCATCAGGGACCTGATCTGTGAGCTCATGTGAGGCTCCCAATATCCACCCTTTTTGCCATAAAATCTGCAATTTTTCCCCCCCCAAAATCTGCTATTCTCCCTCCTCCCCCCCCCCCCCCAAATCTGGGATTTTTTGCCCCAAAATTTGTGATTCTTGCACTGAAAATTCAGGATTTTTTCACTGAAAATTCAAGATATTTTCCCCAAAAATTTAGGAGATTTTCCCCCCAAATTCAGGGTTTTTTCATAGAAAATTCAGGGTTTTTTCCTCCAAAATTCAGGGTATTTAAAACAAAAAAACCAAGATGTTTTTTCTGAAAATTTGATGGTTTTCCCCCCCCAAAGTCTGGGATATTTTCCCCAAAATTCAGGGTATTTTTCCCCAAAATTTGAAAATTTCTCCCCCAAAATCTGGGATATTTTTTCTCTGTCCCTGATCCTGGTCCCTGTCCCCCAGAATTCCCAGGGACTGTTCCCCGGCCTTGCTCATCATCGGCACTGAGGAATTTCAGCGGATCCAGGAGGAGACTCAGCCTCCACAGCAGCTCACGGATTGGCTGCAGATCCTCAAATCCCCCCAGGATGTGGCTTTTGTGGGCACCTCCTGATTCCCTGAGCCCCAGTTTCCCAATCCCAAATTTCCTGATCCCCCTTTTCCTGGTCCCAAATTTCCCAATCCCACTTTTACTGATCCTGATTTTCCTGATCCCGCTATTCCTGGTCCCAAATTTTCTGAGCCCAATTTTCCCTATCCCAAATTTCCCAATCTCAGTCTTCCCAATTCCAAATTTTCTGATCCTACTTTTCTTGATCCTGCTTTTCCTGACCGCGCTTTCCCTGACCCCACTTTCCCTGACCCCACTTTTCTGATCCCAGTTTTTTCAATCCAAATTTTTCCAATCCCACTTTTCCTGATCCTGATTTTCTGGATACTGTTGTTCCTGATCCTGATTTTACTGATCCAGGGAATGCCCTGGGATGTCCCTGGGAATGTTGCCAGGAATGGGTCTGGGAATGTCCCTGGGAATACCTCGGGATGTCCCAGGGATGTCCTCAAAATGTCTGCGGGCTGTCCCGGGGATATCCCTGGGAATGACCCCATGAAAGACGCCAGGAATGCCCTGGGCTGTCCCTGCAATGTCCCTGGGCTGTATTATCATTGTTTGCGATTCTCCTTATGTTACAGGAATCATTGAGAGAATTCAGCACTCATTCCTGAAGGAAGTCTCTAAAAAAGTTCTTTTTCTGTTATTAACCTCTCTGTACAACTTTTCCTTTCACAGATCTCAGCAATACAACCTTCTGCACTTTAGATCACACACCCCTCTGCCTGGACCTGCAGTGGAAGGTGATGTGAAGGCAGATGCCCTCACCATGACAGTCACTATACCACAAAAGTTAGGGCAGGCCAAACTTTCTCATGATGTCTACCATCAAAATGCCCAAGCACTGGGAAAATAATTCCATCTGACTTTGCCACAAGCACAGGACGTAGTGAATCCTTGCTCACAGTGTCAGCAGACTCTTTCTTTGCCACAAATGTTAGGTAAAAACTCACAAGGGTTGAAACCTAATGACATCTGGCAAACAGATGTAACACACTTTTCAAGCTTTGGGACTTTTAAATATGTCCATGTTTCTCCTGATACCTGTTCTGGATTCATAGTAGCAGCAGTACACAAGGGTGAGAAATCCATGGGAATTTGATGGGAATTTCCCATTCCAAGTAATTTGGGAGGGGAACTGATGGATTCTAAATGCCTGGAATGCTTTCATTCCTTGGGAATATTGGAGGGGAACTGCAGGATTCCAAATTCCCAACATCTGGAATGCCAGTATTCCATGGGAGTTCCATGGGGAATTTGGGAAGGGAGCTGAAGCATTCGAATTCCTGATGCCCAGAATGCAGTTATTCCATAGTTTTGGTGGGAATTTGGGAGGAGAACTGGAGCATTCGAAATTCCCAACACCCAGAATGCTCTTATTCCTTGAGAATTTGGGAGGGGAACTGAAGGATTCCAAATTCCCTATGCCCCAAATGCCATTATTTCATGGGAATTTGGGATGGGACCTGCAGGATTCAAAATTCCCAAGGTCCAGAAGGCAATTATTCCATAGCTTGGGGGGAATTTTGGATGGGAACTGGAGGATTTGAAATTTCCAATGCCTGGAATGCAATTATTTCATGGGAATTTGGGAAGGGAACTGAAGGATTCAAACTTCCTGATGCCCAGAATGCCTTTTTTCCATGTGAATTTGGGAGGGGAGCTGGAGGATTTGGAATTCCTGGTGCCCAGAATGCAGTCATTCCATTCTCCAGTTTTGGTAGGAATATGACATTGGAGCGGCCGGATTCAAACTTCCTGATTCCCAGAATGCTGTTATTCCATGGGAATTTGGGAGGGGAATGGGAGGATTTGAAATTTCCGACACCCAGAATGCTGTTATTCCATGGGAATTTGGTAGGAATTTGGGAGAGGATTTGGAGGATTTGAAATTCCCAACAGTTTGAATGCCATTATTTCATGGGCATTTGGGAGGGGAGCTGGAGCACTCAAAATTTCCAATTCCTGGAATGCCATTATTCCATAGTTTTGGGGGGAATTTTTGAGGGGAACTGGAAGGTTTGATGCCTGGAATGCCATTATTCCATGGGAATTTGGAGGGAGAGCTGGAGGATTCAAAATTCCTCATGGTTGGAAAGCCATTATTCCATGGGAATTGGGGAGAGCAGCTGGAGCATTCAAAATTCCCAATGCCTGGAATGCCATTATTCCATAAGAATTTGGAAGGTAAATGGCAAGATTGAAAATTCCTGTCGTCTGTGCCTCTCATGTGCCTTTGCAGCTGGAAAATTCCTGACGTTTGTGCCTCTTATGCGCCTTTGCAGCTGCCCGAAGGTGCAGTTTTGATCTGTGCTGATCATGCTTGTGCCAAACATTGGCACCAGTGCTTGTGCATTTTGATGGAAAAAAGCATGAGTCAGTTTTGCTTGTTCAAAATGTTTGGCAAAGTGTTTGAAAAAACCATTGTCAGTTTGTCGGCTCTTGCATTTCCTTCTGCCACAAATCCTGGAAGTGAGGAATGAGCCCTGTTATGAGAGACAAAATATTGGTTAGTTCTGAGTGTCAAAATTGTAGGAAGACATGAAAGCCAACAATATCATTTGTAACATCTGATCCTTCTATTTTTTAACAATACTAGCAACATAAGATAAATCTGTAATTAAATTCAAAAGTTCTGAAAAGAGCTGAAACGCTCTAAACAACTGCAGCCAGTTCAACAATCTGAGGAGAGCCCTCTATTGTTTGAACATCTGACTCCCATGTTTTGGTTGTTTGATTTTGCCATACTATTACTGATTTTTGTGTTTTCCCTGCTCCATCAGTGAGGAGAGTTATAGCACTTCAAGGCTCTTCACTTAGCATGGGTTTTTCTCTGAAACTTAATTTAGATTGTAACAATTTGTGGCCTGGGTAATGAATAGAACAAACACCTGAATAATTTAGCGATGTAATTTGCAAGTCTGAATTTTGCAAAGCCCAATCAACCCTTTTCACAGGTAAACAAATAATTACAAAATCTTGGCCTGCCATAGTTAGCAATCTTGTTCTGGGTCTAACTATGATTTCAGCTGTCATCTCCATGGTTGTAAAAATTGGTTTTGGAGACCTATAAGGAAGAAAAACCCACTGTGTGATTAAAAAAGGATCTTTTTCACAAGTGTTCCATTGAAAAATGAGACCATAAAGTTGCATATTTTCTCCTAACACTGCAAGAAATGCAGTGTCTATGGAATTCCACAACATTCCCTCACTTTTATTTCTAGCTTTACAAGAAAAGAGTAAGATGTGGGAGTCAACCCAACTAAGGCATAGGGTCCGCTGGACTTCACACCAAACGAACCAAGCTTGATCTTCAAGGTCTGGGAAACATTCATCTGAATCAGGGCAAGCCTCAGATCGCCTCCCAAGAGCTTCAGAGTAGTTATGTTAATTAGTCCAAGTTCTGCTCCCCTATTGGTTATATGTGTTCCATATATAGTATAGTTTCTAGAATGTTCCGCCTCCAAGACTATATACTGTTACCTCTTCCTTGTTTCTGGCCTTTGGAGCTTCTTCTTTTGTTGTGTTCTGTTCCTGACCATAGTTCCCATTTTTTTTTTTCCATTAAAAGTCGTTTCCTTGTTGGGCACTCCATTGTTCCCTCTCCTTCTCTCCTATTTTGCACCACATTCACCCTGAAGTCAGGGGACCCAAAGGTTTGTCACAGCCACCCTCACTGCAACAGTCAGTGCCTGGAGCGCTGTCAGGCAGTGCCGGGATCCCGGCTGTGGTTCTGGTCCCCACAAGTCAGGAATGGCAGCCCCAGGCTCAGACCCAGACAGAAAGCCAACCAACAGAGACTGGCACCCTTCCAGTCTCTTGGTACACGGCCGCAAAACAGCCCCTGCTGCTTCTTCCTCCACCTGTGTTTGGGCTGTGCTTGTGGTAGAGCCAGCCAAGTTGTGCTCTGTGCTCCAAAGCCTGTTGGGAGTGGGCATGAAAAGCGCTGGGTGCACAGCCCAGTGTCCTGGAAGGTGCAGGCAAGAGCATCCTGCAGGAACAGGACTCTGGTCCCTGGCCAAGAACAGCCTGATTTTGGTGCTGTGAGCGCAGGCAGGAGCTGAGGCAGGTGAAGAGGCAGCGGGCAACTTGTGTTTTTGGAGGGCCTGGGGCTGCACGTCTGAACCTGCCTGTGGAAACTCACTTGGGGGATAGGAGCTCGAGCTGGAGTGCCTGTCCTGAAAGGACCTGGAGTCATTCAGCCTTGCCAGCGTTTCTTAAGGGTGTGTTGGTGCTCCTCAGGAAAGCTGCACATTTGGGGAAACACCTTTGGAGGAAAGGGGCTTGCTTCTCAAGGAAAGTTCTTCCCAGGGAGCTCCCAGTGAGGCAGGTGCGAGTGTCCCCCTTTGGCTCTCTGTGCTCCTTTCAGTCCTTGAGGCCCATTGCACTTGGCAGAGGGGCAAGGAGAAGGCAGTGAAGAGCAGGTTTGGCATCTGCCTGGACCTGTGGAAACCAACCCAAGCACCTGCAGCAGGGTGTGTTACCCCCTTTCGACAGAGGTGTGAGCAGGAGCATCTCTGTCCAGCCATGAGCCCCAAAGCTCTCTGTGAGAGCTGTGAATTAAAAGGTTTTTACACACACACACTTTTCACATCTTCCCTGTCTGCTGTGTTTCAACTCTTGGCAATATGCATTTGCCTCCTGCTTGGTGGGAGCTGCTGTGGCCCAGGGCCAGCACAGAGCTGGGATGTGTGGGACAGGCAGCGTGGAGAGTCTTGGCTGATCTTGGTGTGTCCCTGCCCTCAGAAAAGGCCTCCCAAAGTGTCCTGCTCAAAGGGTGTCCCTGTGCATCTTGGAGAGAACAAGGTAGGCATTTCTGGCAGCTGGGCATCAGCCTGCCTTAAAATGGAGGCAAGTGGTGGAGTGAGCCCAGCTGAGATACCCTGAGAGCAGCCCAGTGCTCCTTGTTCCTCCCTGCTGACATGTAAGCGTTTGTCTGCTTTTGGGATGGCCCTGGCTGTTTCAGGGCTGCTCTGTGGACACGAGACAGCCGGTCCTGTCCTGCTGGGTCCCAGCAGTGCCTAGCAGCAGCCCTGCATCCATGTCAGGACGCTGGCCAAGAGAGCCCCTGGAAGCTGAGGCAGCTGATTTGAAGCTTTTGCAGATACACACAGGGGACAGCCAGCAGTGTTCCCTCAGGATACAGCAGTCCTGAGGGGCCTTCCCAGGGCTGCCTGATGCCACCCACTCCTTGTGGCACCAGTTGCTTTCCTGTGGCACGTTCTACCTCCCCCAAGAGTGAAGAGAGAGCTGGAGAAAGAGCTTGCCAGGCTGCTCTGGATCCTTTCCCAGTAGCCCTGGTTGAGTGGAGAAGTCCGAGCTGAGCACAGAGGTGCCAATGGAACAGCGATGCCCAGGAAGGCTCGCTGGCAAGGATGATCCAGGAACCACAGGCCTGGCAGCCTGGCTTTGCTCCAAGCCAGGAAAGGCCTTGGAGCAGATCCTCCTGAGTGCCATCCCACACACATGCAGGGAACCAGGGGCTCTGCTGGAGGCTGGGAAAGCTCTGCGGAGGGACAGGCACAGCTGGGGCTCCTGGCGGGGTGTTGAGGGCTTCTGTGGGGGTGTTTGGGGGGTGGATGTTGGGGGGCATGTTGGGGAAGGAGTTGTCTGGAAGGTGAGAGGTCTGGGCTAGTATTTGAGTCAGTTTGAAGGCAGCATCTGTGCTTTGGCACAGCTTTGATCATGGAGGGCAGAAAGAATATCTGTGACTATTTCTTTTACTGGTGCTGTTTCTCCTGCAGGGAACAAGAAGGGAGAGTTGTACTTTATTGGCCACTAGATATCTGTACTGGGGGAGGATTAGCCCTTTTGCCATCTACTCATTTGTACTGGTTACTTTTGAACACTGAGTGGTCTTTCATTCCTTGACAGCTTTTAGTCCTTAAGAGAATTAGGAGATTAAAATCCCTTCTTCAAAATCCATTTGCAAATCAAAGAATGTCCTTCTTTTTGGCTCTGTGTAGTGTTATGTTTTGTAAAGTGACTTCCAGTGGATGAGGCTAAGGCAAATGATTTGCTGCTTTGAGATGAGAACAAACTTCCAAACCATTCCCATTCTCTGGCCATGGCTATTAATTGGAGAAGTTTGCAGATTTTGGAACTACTTTAGTTGAGCAATGGGAATGAAGATTTCCTGAAGTGAAGATTCTTAAATGCCCTGAGCCCACAGAGCGGGGCAGCATTTGCTGATGTTTTGAGCAGTTCCAAGAGATTCTGTAGGGCTGCCTTAGACACCTGGGCCCAGGGATTCCTTCCAGCCTGGGCCACTTTGGCTGGTCTGGGGGTGGCCCCAGGGCAGGCGGCAGTCTGTGCAAGGGTCCTGGGTGGCATGCTGCAGTACGGTCACCGTTGCATGGAATGGAACCTGGTGTCCAAGGGACCTTTGTGACACGTGGGAAATAGAAGCTTGCCTGGGTGCTCGGAACACGCAACAGGACAGAACAGGAGAGAGTGGTGCCGTGAGGAGCCCCTTTGTGAGGTGTTCACAGGGGTCATTGGATTGGGGAAGAGATGAGGATCTGACTCTATGTTTCAGAAGGCTTGATTTATTATTTTATTATATACATTACATTAAAGCTGTACTAATAGAATAGAAGAAAAGTTTTCCTCAGAACTAGCTAAGAATAGAATAAGAAAGAATGATAACAAAGGCTTGTGGCTCAGGCTCTCTGTCCAAGCCAGCTGGGCTGCAATTGGCCATTAATTACAAACAACCACATGAGACCAATCACAGATCCACCCGTTGCATTCCACAGCAGTGGATAATCATTGTTTGCATTTTTTCCTGAGGCCTCTCAGCTTCTACAGAGAAAAAATCCTAAGGAAAGGATTTTTCATAGAAGTTTTCTGCAACATGTCACCTTTTTTAATTTTAGTTAAATTACAAAGAAAAGTGTTTGTAATTTCATCTGCTGTACCTATGCAGAGGAAAGAACAAAAACTTGACAGGTTATCTATTGCCATTCAAAACCTCAATCCAGTGCTGATGTGGAATGATCAGGGAAATTCTTCACCTGCAGAACATAAAATTCTATCATATCACTAAAACAATCTTACAATATAAGAAAATGCAAAAACAATGCAAAGAAAGTTCAAGTCCGAACAGCTGAGTTTCAGGAAAAGTCCATGGACTGAAGATGTTCCTCTTTGACATGTCTGAAAGTCCCTTTTAGGTCCTGAAACAGGCTTGCAGAATCCTGAAACAAAGAACTGCTAAAGAAAATCCATCAATAGTTATCAAAAATCCATTACAGTCATCAAACAATTTTGAGAAAATTTCTGAAATGACTTGGCCACAGCCCTTTATTGATCCGCTTGGGCTGAGGCTAATTTTTGGCTCTTCAATGCTTTTAAGCTGCTACTAGCTCTTTCAAGTCTTTTGGTTTTTTTTTGGTTTTTTTTTTTTTTTTTTAAGGAGCAGCAGCAGCAGAGGAGCCTGAGAGGAGGCCCTGGCCCTCAACCCCAGACTTGGCCCACAAAACAGTGGCCCAGGGCCTGATGGGAGAAGCAAAGCCACCAAACCTAACAGCCAGCCGGGCAGTTGCCCTGGCCCAGGGAACCAAGCCAAACAGCCCAGGCCTGGCCCGCGAGGTGGGCTCTGTGTTCTCACCACCTGACACCACACTGCCAATACAATGGCAGAACGAGTGATCAAACGCTTCATTCCACCACTGGTGAACACCGGCAGTTGGGAAACAGAAGCTTCCATGAGTATCTTCTCAAACCTGGGGATGTTTTGTCCCCACGGCAAGCGAGCGATGGTCACTTTCCGCTGTTTCCCTTGCCTCTGTAATGCAAATGCAAAAGGTGTTCCCGCTTCCAGCCCCTCGGCAACACACCAAACCCCTCTAGGCTGGGGCCCAGAGGCAGAACTCTCAGGAGCCACCTCCCCCTCGCCGCTGGGGCACACAAGGAAGGCAGGGATCTTTGCAACCACCAAGGGGGAACTAGCCCATGAAAAATGCTGAGTTTGAAAGCAGGCAGCTGAGCTGCCCCCACAATCAGCTGTCAGGCCATGCCTCCTCCATGGAAGGAGAGACTGATGCCCCCTTCCCTTGTCCCAGCTCCCCCCACAGGGGCAGCCCCAGGACAGCCCAAAAAACTCGGGAGGGAAGCCACGCTGGATGGTGGGGGTGGCGAGACCGGACTGAGTGCATCCCCTGCTGGGCCAGAGGCAGCAGCCACATCTACTACAGGTTCTGAAATCTGCAGCACAGGCGCAGACGGCCAAACTGGCGGAGCCAACACAGGAGGCCGCGGGACAGCCGGGGGGGCGGCGGGGCTGCAGGGTTGGCCCTTGGGGCATCTGGGATCGGCCACACAGATGCAGTCACTGAAACAATCAGAGCCGTGGGTGGGGCAAACCAGGGGGCGGGTTGGTGCGCCCTGCAGGGACCAGGGCCACCTGCAGAGCTGGGCAGGGCAGGGCCTGTGGCGCTGGGCAGGGCGGGGCCCACGGCGCTGGCTGGGGCGGCGCAGCCCTCTCAGATCTCCCCTGAGAGAAATGAGGTGGGGGAAAAAGCAGCTCCATTAGAGCATGCTCCACTGACGCAGAAAAATACTCTCCTTCGGCTGCGGGCAAAGCCTCGCCCTCCCCACTGCGATTCAGGGGTCCTGGAAACCAGCAGGTCCTCCAGAGGGTCTTCTCCCAGGCGTGGAGCCTGCCCCCTGCAATCAACAATCCACTGAAATGAAATTGCTTTCCATTTCAAAACTGGGAAGAGCGTTTTGTCTGACAGATAGATCCAAGGGTATCCAAAATGCTGGCACTGAGCCATAATAATAAATTCCATGCATTCCCATATGTATTCCCATACGAATCAAGGGCATAGAGCACATTCATGAAGAACCCATGGAACTTTGCCCACTGGAAAAACTCATAGAAATGTCTCTTCACCATAGGAATTCTGTCCTCATGACCCCATTTTTGCCAGAGGGCAATAAGTTTCTCCTCTGAGGGGGAGAAGGGAACCTCCGCCTCCATGGGCACCCTCACCCACATGTGCAGCCACGTTCTGCAAACGGCAGCATCATCAGGAAGGGAAAAGTTGACAGTACCTTGTGACAGTGTCCACCAGGCTCTGACAGGCTGCTTGGTGCTGCTAAGCTTTCCAGACATCTTCTCTGGAGGCTTTTCAAAAGGTTCTCTTTGTGGTCAGCCTCGGCTGTGAACTCTGTCCAAATTCAGGATCTTAAGTTCTTCATCTCCTGGCTAGAATCCACTTCTGTGGTCACTTGTGAGGTGACCATCAATGCCACACATTCGGGGCTTAACCAGTGTAGCAGTGCTCCTCTGGTGTCTCACAAAGTGATGAACTTCCTTCATCACTCGGGGTCACCATCTGTGATGGTGTTCACAGGGGTCTTAGGATGAGGGAAGAGATGTAGATCTGACTTCATGTTTCAGAAGGCTTGATTTATTATTTTATTATATACATTACATCAAAATTGTACTAAAAGAATAGAAGAAAGGATTTCATCAGAAGACTAGCTAAGAATATAATAGAAAGAATGATAACAAAGGTTTTTGGCTCGGGCTCTCTGTCCAAGCCAGCTGGGCTGTGATTGGCCATTAATTACAAACATCCAACATGGGCCAATCAAATATCCACCTGTTGCATTTCACAGCAGCAGATAATTAATGTTTACATTTTGTTCCTGACGCCTCTCAGCTTCTCAGGAGGAAAAATCCTAAGGAAATGATTTTTCATAAAAGAAGTCTGTGACACCATGGCCCTGTGCCCATGATCCCATTTCAATGGCACCTGTCCCCATGGCCCATCCACATGGTATGTGGCCCTTGTCCCTGTCTCTGCATCCCTGACCCCCTGTCCCTGTCCCCACAGCTGCCCCAGCCCCAAGGTTCCTTTTGCAGCATCCTTGTCTCCACATGTCCATCCCCCTAGCCCTGTCCTCACATCACAGTTCCCTTGTTCCTGTCCCCACGGCCACCCCACAACTCTGGTCACCCTGGGCTCCCTGCCTTGCTGGCATTGGGGACTTCAGGGGACCCCGCAACCCCCCCTATGCCCCCTCCTCACTGGTCTCTGCTTCACTGAGGTCAATCCCCAGGGTGTCAGGCCCGTGCCCAGGGCACTCACCCCACAGGAGCAGCGCCACCTTCCCGGCCATCCCAGTGTCCCCAGCCATGTGCACGGGCTGTGACTCGCTGCGGTGGCCACCGCTGCCCTGGCTGGCGGCTCTTCGGATGAAGGGGAAGGAAGCGAGGTCAGGTCTCATCCTCATACATAGGTGGCCCTTGGTGGGGGCAGGGTGGGCACAAGCTGGGGACAGGCTGTGGGAGTGTAGGGACATTGTGGGGACAAGGCTGGGTGGGACAGGGTGGGGCATGGGCTTAGCAGGAGTCAGGGGCACAGGGTGTTTGTAGAGCTAGGAGTGGGTACCAGGCGAATGGGGAGACTCTGGGAATGAGGGTCCTTAGAAGGGGGAGGCACCAGGGATGGAGATGCCATGAGAATGAGGGTACCCAGGGCTGGGAGGACTCAGGGATGGAAGTCCCATGAGAATGAGGGTACCCAGGGCTGGGAGGACTCAGGGATGGGAGTCCCATAACAATGAGGGCTCCAGGGATTTGGGGTCAGGGGATGGTTATCCTAGGGATGGGGCTACCAGGGAAATGGGGGATCCTGTGGGCATGAAGGGTCCTGGGAGAATCAAGGTTCGGGGGGAGGGGGATTTAAGGGGATGGAATGAATGGGAGAGGGTTCCTTGGGAATTGGAGTCCTGGGCCATGGAGATCCTGGGGAATGTGCGTACTGGGATGGGGTCCCTCAGACAGGGAGACCGAAGGAATGGGGGTCCCATGGCTGGGTTCCTAGGAGAATGGGGGTGCCAGGGATGGGCAGTGGCTTGGGGGGTCTGTGGGTTGAAACCCCTTCCCCGAGTGCCTCAGATTTTGGGATGACCTACAGCCAGCACAGGCCCCAAAGTGTGCCAATGGCCTAGGGGTAACCCCAGGGAGATTCTGAGGTGCTCTGAGTCTGTGTGCCCCCAGCTCCCATGGGCCTTTTTCACTCTTCATTTCCATTTCCTTCCATTGATCCCTCAATTTCACAACCCCCCAGTTTGTTCCTTGATGATTCTCGGAATCAACTGAGCAGGGAATGGGTTGGGGCAATCCCAGAGTGGGGCAAGCAAGGGTGAGGGGTGTGCAGAGAAGGCTGGGGAGGCTGTGGGGGATGGGGGTGTCTGGCTGTGCCCCCCAACACTTTCACTTTCTCCCTCTTGCAGCAGAATGAAGAGGCCGTTTGTGCTGAGTGTCACGGAGGCTGGGGGCGGGAGGGAAGGTTCTGTCCTGTGGGGATCCTGCCCCAGGTGGGACACATGCTGGACAAGGGGCTTCTGTCCTGGAGCATGGCAGCTCTGGGCAAGTCCAGACTTCTTCATTGTTGCTCATCCCCTGCAGGATCTGAGCCAGCAAGAGCAGCTCAGGAATAGAGCCCTGGGCAGGAAGGGGCTCCCAAACTCCTCCTCCTTGAAGCCAGTGGCCATCCAAGGATGGGGCCCAGCCCCACTGCACAGGGATGGCCATTGCCCAGCCCTGCTCTGGCCAGCCCCAGGTGGCAGCCAGCACCTGAGGGTCCCCCTCACCCACTTGGCTTTGATTCTGGCAGCTTTAGAGCTGCTGCAGAGGTGAGAATTCTGTGGGGGAAAAGGTCCTGCCTGTGGTTTGCTCAGCCCTGCAAGAAGCACAAAACCCAAAGGGAGCCCAAGCATTGGTCTTCAAGGACTTTTGATGCTTTTCAGAGCAGGATGGGCTGGAAATCTCCCCTACAGGGGCCGCTATGAGGGAACCAGTCCAGCAATTGAACATTTGCTCCTCTTGGGAAGGGACTGAGAGAAACACAAAACTACTGCAAAGACAACAACACTCTACTCAACAACCTGACAGGGACCCTCCTTCTTGAACAGAACCTGCAGCCTTCTGGTCTTCATGGAAAGAATGCTTGGGATCGGACTGTGGCCGCCACGTGTCGTGGTTTGACCGGAAATGGGACATCTGGGATATGTTGTTTTTGTTGTGGTTACCAATGGGTGGTTGGATTTTAAGATAAGCACCTGGTTTGACCAGTGGGACACTGGATCCGCCCCTTGAGACTACAAACCCAAGGAGTTAAAAGCAGGGCTCTTGTCCTTCAGAGTTCTCTTTGGATTTCCGGCGGTGTAGGAGTTGAGTCTCTCCCCCCGGCCCAGTTGCTGGCTGGGCAGGGGGAGGGGAAAAGCCATGCAGCCCGGCCTGGGAGAGGTAGGCCTGGCCCCCCCGCCAAGGGTGGAAGGAAGAAGTAAAGAAATTCCAGGAAGCAATGGGCAGCCTGTTCCCCCCCCTTGGAGACAGACAGAGAGAGAGAGAGAGTGCAGCCTGTGTTTGTGTGCCGTTACCTTGAAAGCAGTAAACATGTGCTGGCAGCAGGCAGCCCGGCTGAGGAGATGGGGGGTGGGGGGTGCAGCCAGGAGTCCAGCCGCTTGGAGGAGTTTTTAACCCTTTTTGGACAATGAAAACTTCACAGAACATTAACCCTTCCTAGATGAGAGATAAGAGTGGAGGAGGACTAAGGAAAATGAGCGAGTGATGAAGGTCTGGACCAGAGAGAGAGAGAGTGAGAGATGTTGGAAAGATGGAGAAGAGGGAGTGGCATTTTATGCTGGACTCTTTTGTGTAGCCATGGACAGAGCTATGTTTCCGTGTAATACAGAGACTGAGTCAAGGGGGAGAAATGTCCCAGAGCCAAAGAAGATTCAGTGTGGGTACCCCTCGGCCCCAGGGGTTGTATAAAATATGGAGGGGACAGATGTCCCAGAGGTGAAAGACTGAGCTTTTCTGGAACTGGACACAGCATCCTTAAAAAGACAATCCTGGAAGCAGCCCTGATTCTGGTTCGGTGGTGAGAGCACCGGAACGAGGACAGAAAAGGCCACCACGACACATGGAAGGACTCCCTCTCCTCTTGAGGAACTGAAAGTTGAGCATTCTAAAGGGTGGTGCTGGACCCAGAATTGATTTTGGATTGTATTGTATTAGGAATTTGGGGAGGAGGAGGAGGAGGAGAGTGTTTTTTGTGAGGTTTTCATTTTCCTTGTGGTTTTTTTTCCTTTCTTTTGTGTGTAGTTTAGTAATTGTTTTTGTAGTTTAGTTAATAAACTTTTCTTCTTTTTCAAGTGAGAGCCTGCTTTGTTTATTCTTGGTCAAAATCTCACAGATGACACCAGAGAAGGTGTATTCTCATGGGGGCATTTGGCCTTGTGCCAATGTCAAATCATGACACCACGTAAGAGAGAAATGTGTGGAAATATAGGTCATTGGCTGTGCCCATGTCCATGGTGGGGCTGTGGGGAGTGACCTTGTCTGGATTCCAGGTGTCCCCAAAGCTGCTCCAACCCTGACCTCCTCACTTGACTGAAAGGGTGAGGGTTTTCGGGAATTGTGGTTTAAAGCCACCAGAGGGGCTGCTGTGGACCCGACTTGGGGTCGGATGCTGCCTTCCCTCCATTCAGGATCATGGAGAGCGGTTGCGGGTGGTTGTGCAGGGCATGTGCCTGGCCCCGGGACACTGCTGCACTGCCAGTGGGCACTGAGATCCAACCTGCTGCCTTGGCAGCTTCTGCCAGCTGCCAGTGGTGGTGCCGGGACTGATTGGTGCCCGTGAGTTTACAAAAGGAGCAATTTCCCCTCCTCCCTCCTGTCCGAGTTTGCTATGGCCCCTGAAGGGTTGAAGCTGGACTGGGGCACCCCCTGCTGGCCGGGAATGCTCCCTGCAGTGCCCCCTGCTGCCCGCGGTTATAACAGCCACAAAAACCAACACTGCTGAGCGGGAGAGAAGGTTCTGGGTTTGTTTTGTTTGTTTTGTTCTGTTCTGTTTATAAATTTCCCAGTAAAGAGCTGTTATTCGTTTTCCTGCACTTTGCCCTGGAAACCCCATCATATTTGAAATTAAAAAGTGTTTTAGACATGGTTCTTCTTTCCATTCCGGGAATGCCCCCATTTTCCCTTGTTGATATTCCTCATTTAAATGAGTTGCCAACTCCTCGGTTCCAGTGTGGACGGGACAGACACCCTAAGAGGAGACATGATCAGGGATTTGGCCACTTCACACTCTGCCTTTTAAGCCAGTTGTGTCACAGGACTCTCTCCCCAGGTGGCACTTTTGGCCACTCGGCCAATCAAGACCTGGCTTTGGCAGAGCATAACACTGTGTGCCATGGCTGATAGACTGATGGACAGATGGGGCCCTATCTCATTAAAAGTAAGGCCTGACCCACTCCTGCCACACACAGGTTTTCCAAAATGTCTCCAGACATCAAACTTTTCCTGTCTCTGACACCCCACCCTGTGCCATGCCCTGATCCTGACTGCCCTGACAAAGTGAGAGGCTCTGGAACCCCCACAGGGCCTTTGTGGTATCCTCGTGTGGGGAACATGGCAGAGGAGGGGTTTGGGACAGGGGGCAAGACAATCCACAGCCTCCTAAAGGCCAACAGAGCAGTGAAGGTCCACGGCCCTGCAATGTTTCCCTGGTGGAGTAAATTTGTTGGGACTACTTCTGGGGTTTGTTCTTTTTTGGTGGTTTTTCATTGAAATCATTCATTCTTTGGCCATTTAGACTCTGAACCTGATTGCTGTTGCTGTTGGTTTTTATTCTCTCTGATTGCTGTTTCAGGAAATTGTTCTTCTCTCAGCCCTTTGGGATCTTTGTGCCTCCATGGGAAGGGAATGGTCAGTTTTTAATGGCAGCACATACATGTGTTGGTGCCCATGTGTAGGGACCCCCAGTGCCCCTCAGTTCCCCCAAAAGTCAGAACACATTCCCGTAGATGTCACCGCGTTCCCACAGTCACCCCTAGGGTCCCCACAGCTCTGCGTAGGTCACCTGGGGATCCTGGAGGGTGGTGGCATGGGGGGACTCTGGGAGACACATGGGCTGTGGGATCTGGGTGTGGTGACACTCGTGGGTGATGTGTCCCTCTGTGTGTGTCTCCCCTGTACTCACCCCCTGCCCTCTTGGTGACCACGACGTGGGTGTACAGCACCTTCCCCTCATCTGGGGGGGGCGGGGGATCCGGGGGAGCCCTGAGGGAATAAAGGAGATGTGAGGGAGGGAATGGGAGATCTTAGGGGTTGGGGTAAAATGGGAGAGTGTGGTTTGAGCCCCCACTCACCTTTCCTGGTGCTTCCTGGCAGCTGCAATGGAAGCAGGGGAGGAGTGACTGTGGGATCCCAGGCCCTGACCCCTCTGAGGATTCCTTAACCTCCTCGGGACCCCTAAGTATCCCTCAATTCCCCCCAAAAACCATGAACCTCCCCAGTGTCCCCAAACAACTCACACTCACGTACCCAAAACCCAGCAGGGACATAGACCCCCCCCCCCCCCCCCAAAACACCCCCAGGGCTTTGGAAAGGATTCCAAACATCCCTGCAGGACCCTCCAGCACATCCCAAAACCCTACATGACCCCCACCAAAGTCACAGTGGTGGCACTGTTGGTTGTTCCCTATGGTTTCTCCAATTCTGTGGGCCTCTACAGCTCCCTGGAACCCCCCATCCCCCCATTGTCACCCACCCATACGGTGCTGCTGTTAGCGTTCAAAAACACATAATCACGGGGACTATATGTGGTGCTTTTTATTTAAGATCTCTGGGAATCGGGGTATTACCCAAATCTGATTCCGACCATACATCCGAAATGATCATGTTTTTGTACTCTATCGTTATATAAATTTCATGTTAATTATTAAACTTATATTGTTTTATTGTATACATAGATTTAGCCCCCCTCTGAATTTCCAACATAGTTTCTCATTATTCTTCTTATGGTTATATAATAATTACATTTAATTACTTAACAATCATCACATCTAACAATTATATAATTTATCATACTGCTTACGCAGGTGCAGTTGATCTGGGAAAACACAAAGCTTAACATTTTAGATTCTATCTTTAACTTTTTCCAGGGTTCCACTATCATTCTCACCCCTTTGAAAGCATTTTCACTTCACTATAGGTGAAATGTTTTCACTTGATACAGTCCTTTATTCCTCAATTCGTACTTGGTTCTTCTAATCCAGGGTTGATGTAAATGCTGTTGTGGATGCTATTACGAACTGGAGAACCAGAAGATGGTGGGCGTGGATCTCGTGTTAGTGCCTTTATTATCCTCCGGTTCCAGGACCTTTTTTTCTGTATCTCTCCCTTTCAAATGCTGTAAACTAACAAAATTGCTAAGAATACAATTAGTAAGATTATCACACCCTCAATGATAGATTTATTCCATGAACTCACGTTCCACCCTAATCCTTTAAAGATTTTTCCTAACCAGCTTGTAGCCAAATCCTTTTGCTCTTCTTGTGCTTCATGCTCTATTTGTTTGATGTCGTATTCTATATCTGTAGTTACATTTGGGATATGAACGCAGCAATGATCAACTTGTCCCTTTAAAAATCCACATACTCCATGCTCTTTCAGGAGTAACAAATCTAGGGCCAATCGATTTTGTAAAGTCATTTTTGTGGTGGCTTGTAATTGTATATTTAGTTCTTTAAATCCTTCCCAGGTGACTTTTGCCAGTCTATCTACCTGACCTGTTAGTTTGTACATCATCTCTCTACTCTGATAGTTTGCTATAGGACAAAGCTATGACTCTAGGGCCCATCCAAATTTCACTCCACTAGAGGGTTCTTGCCAAGTGTCATCTGGATTTTCATTGTCTAGAACTTCTTGTCTTGCTCTTATCTGCAGAAGTTCATGTTTTCCATTAAATGGGGACTTTTTCCAAATTGGACATAAGGTTGGGAGGCCTAAAGTAATCTCCTTTACTTTCCCGTCTACAGGCAGATGTGTTGTCCAGGTACCATCAATTGCTGCCCGTACAAATTCTCCTGGACCTCGGATTGTAATCCTGGTACACCCTATAATTACTTTATAACTCACTCTGCCTTGTTTATGTCTGATCCCTCTGCAAGCACAACCAATTTGTAGGGCTATATCCAGGGGTGGTATCTGTTTTATCTCTTCATCATCTGAAGTGCGGTCGTAAGTTTTATTACATGCCCACCAACTTACTTTGTCTGCCCTCGTTCTGCTACTAGTGTCAGTGTTCGTTATTGCTGAATCTGTTTCATTCTCGGGGCCTTCCCACTCAATACACCAAGGGGTGTTTGCCATATATGTGGTAGATAGGGACACGCGATCAGAAGATCACTCAATGTGACGGAAAGCAGCAGGACTCCTTTTTTCCCTAATCCCTTAAGATAAGAGATCACCCTAGGAATGTAACAAGGAATGTAGCCCCCCTAACAATAGTCATGCTAGTAACTTTCCACTCCTGGTAACTTTCCACAGCTTAATAACCATAGATGGTACTGCAGACCCCCTCTGACGTAGAGAAACCCCTTAGACTATAAAACCCCATGAGATGAGATAATAAAGGCCTTTGACCATCTACCACATTGGTGTCTGCGTGCTCTTTGGCCCGAGCGACCCTGGAGAGTTTGGGTTGCCATGCTGTTCCTCGGAACCAGGTCGCCTTGCCTTATATCAGAAGGCAACAACTGGTGCCGACACCCGGAAAGAAGCTTGGGTAACGGGAATTCGCCTGGATAGAGGACAGCGGCTGCAGCGGCAGGACCGTCTGCAGTGGGGAGGGACACCACCGGACCCGCGTGGACCATGGAAGCCATAGCGAAGGTCGTAACTCAGATGCATGCGCAATAGGGTATTGAGTGTAAGCTTAAAGATTCAAGTCTTGCATTGATGAGACTGATTAAGCTTAGGGCTATAGAAAGCCCGATAGATATCCTCCATCCAGGGGCTTGGGATAATTGTACAAAAGCTCTGGCCGAGGAAGCTATGTCCTCAGGCTCAGGGAAAGCCATAAAATCGTGGGGCAAAGTTATCCAGGCTCTGCAAAAAGCTCGACAAGAGCAAGAAACCTAGAAAGCCGCGCAAACTTGTTTATTAACCACGCCGCAGCTGGGGGTGGGACGGCAACACAAACCGCGGAGAACTTTGACCCGGGCGAGCGCGCGGAGGCACGAACGCCAGAACCCCCTCAGCGAGCAGACTCACAATCGGAGAGGGGGGAACACGTGCGGGCGTTCTGGCAGGGGCTCGTGGAGGAGGCGCGGAACGCAGCCGGATTGTCGGACCTCATAGAGATCGATAAAAATGCCCCCCCACCCTATGCATTTGAAAATGGCGCCGAACCGTGTGTTCAGGGCAGAAAGGAAGATGCGGAGGGCGGAAATGCAGTCAGCCTGCTTAACAACGCATGCGCGGGCGAGTAGGGAGAAGGGGCGGTCCCCGCGGAGGAGCGAAAGACCAATCAGAGCGCTCAGTTCACATTAAGTCCTTATAGGGAAAGGACCTCCCCCAGCAGGAGGCAGGGGGACCCCAGGGGGAGGGAACGGCCCGACCCCCGCAAGAAGGGGTGGGGTCGGAGCCCGAGAAAATGGCAGAGCAGCCTGGAAATGTCCGGCCAGTCGACTTCTGGCTCGGACTCTGACTCGAGCTACAAGCTCGAGAGGGGATTGGAGGATTCCGACGCGGATTCTAATTTTAACAGAAAGAGAGCAGCGGCATGTAAGGTCACTAGTCACAGCGCTCCCGCATGGGTGAAGGGGTAATCAGAGAAAGACCGAACCCTGCTTACAGACTGGCAGAAAATAAAAATAGCGTGTGCGGAGTGGGCTCCGTCTGCCACACTGGTGTTCCCGGTCTGTGGCGGGGGGGGCAGGCAGAAACCAAAACACCTATTTCCCAGTAAATCTGAAAGACGTGCAGGCAATTTTTAAAGTGATTGCGGACAAGGGAATTAATTCTGCCATGGTTTCCACACTCATTGACGGCGTTTTTGGAGGGGACGACATGCTACCTTTTGAAATTAAGCAGACATGCAGGATGATTTTCGATGGGGCAGGGATGATCGTTTTTAAACAGGAGTGGGAGGACAACTGTATAAAGCAGCTAGCTTTGGTAACGGGAGCAGACCATCCACTGCACTGCTCCAGCATACAGAGGCTAATGGGCACAGACCCCACTATGATCACCCCCCAGGCGCAGGCTGAGGGCTTGCGGGCCCATGAGGTTATGATAACAACCCGTGCTGCCCAAGAAGCCATCCGTGTTGCTTCCAAAGTAATAGCCAAACACTCCCCATGGTCCACTATAAAACAGAGTGAGAGTGAGAGCTTCACTCAGTTTGTGGACCGTCTTCAGGCAGCATTAGATTCCTCTGCATTACCCTCAGAGGCGAAGGGTCCTGTGGTGGCAGAATGCCTACACCAGCAATGCAACTCAGCCACCAAGGACATTTTAAGATCACTGCCGCAGGGGTCTAATATAGCTGCCATGATCAGACACGTTGCAAAGGAAGAACATCTAGCTCCCATCCAAGCAGCAGTCCACACTGCAATAACCAGTGTAATGGCATGCCTTAAGTGTGGCCAGGCAGGCCACTTGGCAGTAAACTGCCCCCAGCCAAGACGCCTATCAGCAACTGCTCCACCACGCCAGGGGGGACTTATGGGACCATGCTGGGTATGTGGAAGGAAGGGGCATTTAGCTAAGGAATGCAGATCCAGGCCTTAGGGAAACGGGAGAGGGAGGGGGCAGCCGGGCCGTATCCAGCCTCCTTTCACCTGGAATATGCAGTGGCCCAGCTACAGCAACCCCCAGTGGGGCAGGGGACCCTCATACCCCATGCCCCCACAGGGAGCAGTCATCTTCGCACCCCCGCCAGCAGCACAATGGCAGAGTTGCGCAGCACCGCCAGCAGTAGTGTCGTACCCTCCACCGCCACAAGCCGCGCCGGTGCCACAGGGCCAGCAGGGGACGCCCCAGAGCGGGACACCTGGGTGGCCTTGGTCATGAAAATAGGGAAGGAACCCCTGATGGTGTGGGGGACATGCCGCCTTTACGGCAGTCAGGATCCCTACATCATAGGGTTTCAGTTTTTGGCGGACATGGGATCAGACTGCACGATTTTTCCCCAAGCGCATTGGCCGGGACATTGGCAATTCAAAGAAGTCCCTCCAGTGAACGGAGTGAGAGGGCAGTCCCGGGCATGGAAAAGCACCCAGCTGGTGGCTATAACACTTCACATGAAAAAGGGACCAGAGCAGACAGTAGCAATCTACCCCTACATTTTGCAAAATTCTCCATCCCTGATAGGAAGGGATGTTCTTTCTATGCTAGGAGTCAGGATTACAAATTTATCATGAGGGCCACTGCTGTACAACTTCCGCTCCCAATCAAATTGACTTGGAAATCATCAGACCCCGTATGGGTCGAGCAGTGGCCCCTGACAGAGCCTTGAGTGGCAGCCTTGCTGGAACTGGTCCACCATGAACTGCAAAAGGGTCACATAGAACCCTCCATCAGCCTATGGAACACCCCTGTATTTGTGATCCCCAAAAGGTCTGGAGAAGGTTATCGCCTCATCCACGACTTGAGAGAAGTGAACAAGACAATCCGACCCATGGGTCCAGTTCAGACACTGCTACCCATGAACTCAGCCATCCCCCCAGGGGAGCCATGCACAGTGCTGGACTGCAAGACTGTTTCTTTTCGATACCCCTGCACCCTGAGGACAGAGAACGATTCGCCTTTTCCGTTGTGTTCTGAAACGGCGAGCGGCCCAACCTCCGCTTCCAATGGAGAGTATTACCACAAGGCCTAGTAGACAGCCCAGCCATATACCAAATCACCATGGACAAAGCACTAACGCTAGTCCGACACTCCTACCCCACCGCGACCATCATTCAATACATGGACGACATCCTAGTCGCTGCACCATCGGCAAGCCAAGTAGATCACCTGGTGTCCACAATCACGGAAACCCTTAGGCCAACGGCTTCAAGATCATGAGCGCAAAGATCAAGAGAGGACCCTGCATGACCTTCCTGGGAGTGGGGATCACAAGCTCCTACGTGACCCCCCCCCCCAAGGTGAAGGTCCGTTGAGACATCAAGATACTCCACAATGTGCAACGCCTGGTGGAATCGCTGCAGTGGCTTCACAACATCGTCCTAATTCCTCCCGAGATCATGGACCCTTTATATGACCTCCTGAAAGGAAAGCACCCCTGGGAACCCAAGGAGCTGACATCGCAAGCAACGAGCTCCCTCGACTTCATCGAAAGCCAGATGTTCACTGGCACACTTGCCAGGTGGAACCCAGCCATGCCATTGGACCTACACGTCCACTTTATACCGAAGGGGGGAGTGGGAGCACTGGCCCAAGGACCTTGCGAAAAGTCCCGACCAATCCAATGGGTGGTCCTCGGAAGACCCACTCGTGCATTTTCCCTGGGAATCGAATGAATCCCTAACCTCATCATGAAAGGCAGGAAACTTGCCTTGAAACACCTAGGAGCAGCCAGAACGGCCACGGGTGTCTCAGCCCTAGCGACCCAACACCAAGAACTGTCCCAGCTGCAAATGACCATCGATGAGGACCTGCAAAGGATCGAGAAATCCATTTCCTTTCTAGAGAAGTCAGTCTCCTCACTCTCAGAAGTGGTCTTGCAGAACAGGCGAGGACTGAACCTCCTGTTCATGCAGCAAGGAGGCCTGTGTGCCGCCTTGAAAGAGGAGTGCTGCTTCTACACGGATCACACAGGAGTCGTAAGAGACTCCATGGCGGAACTCCGAAACAGACTGGCTCAGAGACAGAAAGACAGGGAAGCCCAACAGGGTTGGTTCGATTCCTGATTCAATCAATCACCATGGCTAACGACCCTAATTTCTACCCTAATAGGCCCATTGGCAATGCTACTTTTAGCTGTTACCTTCGGACCATGCCTGCTGAACAAGCTAGTCTCATTCGTTCAGACCCGTCTAGAACGGGCCAACATCCTGTTCATAGGCCGGAAACAAATGCTGTGAATTCAACCAGGGAACACTGCCAGTCACAAGATTTTCTAAACTTGCCTGGCAAAAACTTACTCAGGTTTACCAAACCCCCTTCCCTTGTCGAACTACAACCTTATACCTCATTTCAGTGCCTATGTATATGACTACCTCATTCATTTGTGAAAAAGGGGGGAGATGTGGTAGATAGGGACAGGCGATCAGAATATCACGCGATGTGACGGAAAGCGGCAGGACTCCTTTTCCCCTAATCCCTTAAGATAAGAGATCACCCTAGGAATGTAACAAGGAATGTAGCCCCCCTAACAATAGTCATGCTAGTAACTTTCCACTCCTGGTAACTTTCCACAGCTTAATAACCATAGATGGTACTGCAGACCCCCTCTGATGTAGAGAAACCCCTTAGACTATAAAACCCCACGAGATGAGATAATAAAGGCCTTTGACCATCTACCACATTGGTGTCTGCGTGCTCTTTGGCCAGAGCGACCCTGGAGAGTTTGGGTTGCTATGCTGTTCCTCGGAACCAGGTCGCCTTGCCTTACATAGAAGGCAACACATATATTGGAATCTTTGAGGAATACTCACAGAAAACGCACTGTCCCAAGGCTCTATCTCATCTTTCCGATCCTTGGCCTCCCATTTCCATACCAGAGTGGTTTCTGTAACATTTTCTATAATCTTTTTATAGTGTGGTAAATGGCATTGCCATTGTGTGATGCCTCCTGATTCTCCCATAGGGGTTCCTAGTATGCCATCACTTAGAATACAGTCTTTCTTGCTCATGGGTCTCATCCATGTTCCTATTTTCGCCCAAGTTTCCTTGATTACTTGCCTCGATTCAGGTACCTGTTTACATGTAATTGTTTTTTTCTTTTGTATTTCAGGTAGTTTGGCTGTTATGATTCCCCAATTTACTGGGTCTCCTGCTGCCTTTGGTATTGGCAGACAGGCAGTTATTCAGCTGGTGTTTTGCATTTTGGCAAAGTCTTTGACTAATCCAATCATTACATTCTCAGCCCGAACTGCATTAGAAACCTTTATCACCTGTGTTTCTGTTTGTACCTCTCTCTTCATTCTAGAATGAAGAGTGGTTAGTTGATCATTTTGTGTTCCACATCCCAAAGATATTACTGACCATAACGTTAGCACAATTACTGATAGCATTCTGAAAGCAATTAAACACATCTGCAGCCTGTGTTGTTTCCAGAGTTTACACAGCCTGTGATCCAGGATGGACTTTCTTCTCTTGGGTATAGTGAATCCAGGGGTCCACGCCGGCTACTTTGACTGCTGTAAAGGTGGTCAGTTATACCTGATGGGGTCCACTCCACTTTTCTTTCAGCGGTTCCTCATTCCAGTTCTTGATGTACACCTCATCTCCTGGATGTATGTTATGAACTGAGTTCTCGAGAGTCAGTGGTCTATTCCACACGAGGATACTCCGGAGCCGAGCTAAAGTTTTCCCAAGAGACAGAAATAATTATACACTTCCTGCTTTCCTGTGACATGTACATTAGGGTTAGGCTCAGGAGATTCATATGGTTTCCCATACAATATCTCATAAGGACTGACTGATATCCCACTCCTATGCTTTATCCGAATCCTCAACAGTGCTATTGGCAAAGCCTGGGGCCACTGCAATTTGGCTTCTTGGCATATTTTACTGATTTGCCTTTTTAGTGTCTGATTCATCCTCTCTACCTGTCCACTTGACTGGGGTCTCCACGGTGTGTGGAGGTCCCAAGTTATCCCCAGCAATCTACTTACCTCTCTTACTACTGTAGCTATGAAATGGGGTCCCCTATCTGATGATACCCCTAGGGGTACCCCGAATCTGGGCATAATCTCCTGTAGTAACCACTTAACTGTTTCCTTTGCTTGGTTCGTGTGACAGGGAAGGGTTTCTGGCCACCCAGAGAATGTGTCAACCCTCACTAACAGGTATTTGTATCCTCGAGTTCTTGGTAGTTCTACAAAATCTACCTGCCAATAGTCTCCTGGCTCTATTCCTATCCGAATTCTTCCTAGCTGTGCCTGTCGCCTGGCCACCGGGTTGCTTTTCAAGCAGATATCACATTTTGACATTTCTGCTTTTGCCATTGTAAACATCTGTACTGAAATTAAACTCTGCTTTAGCAATTTTACCAATGCCTCTGCTCCCCAGTGACATTTGTTATGTTTAATTTGTAGAATTTCTCTCATTATCAAGGGGGGACCACTATTTGTCCTTGTGCAGTCACCTACCATCCCTCAATTCTTTCGTGCATTTAGCAAACATGCCAGTCTCTCATCTTCTACTGAATATTTTGGTTTTGGAGGAAAATTGAATTGGGATACATTAAGCTTCAAAGCTATCAATGCCATTGTAGTTTGTACCTCTCGAGCAAACTGTCGGGCTGCCCAGTCTGCCTTCCGATTTCCCTCACAGATTTTGGAGTTTCCTGATTGGTGTGCTTTGCAGTGTATGATTGCCACTTGTTCAGATTTTTGTACTGCCTTTATCAATTGCAGGACTGCATCCTGATGTTTAATGTGCGTACCCGGAGAAGATAACAGTCCTCTTTCTTTCCACAGTGCTCCGTGTACATGCACCACTCCAAAAGCATATTTTGAGTCAGTCCAGATATTTACCTTTTTCCCTTCACTTAATTCTAGTGCCCTGGTTAAAGCAACCAGTTCTCCTTCTGGGCAGATGTATTTGGTGGTAATGCCTTTGCCTCCACTACTCTATTGACTGCTGTTACCGCATATCCAGCGTATCTGGTTCCGTTTTCCACGAAGCTGCTCCCATCTGTAAACAGCTCCCACTCCGGCTGCTCTAGTGGGACATCTTTCAGGTCTTCTCTTGCTGAATAGGTGTACTCTATTACTTCTACAAAGTCACGTTCTAATGGGCCTTCTTCAGTTGTGGTCCCTAGGAACAAAGCTGGATTCAAAAGGTTAGTTGTTTTTAATGTGACATCATCCTGCTCAGTCAGGACTACCTGGAATTTCATCATCCTGCTGGGAGATAGCCAATGGCCCCCCTTTTTTTCTAAGACAGTGGTTACCATGTGTGGTACATAGACATCTATGTGCCTTCCCATAGTAAGTTTCCTGCCTTCTTGTATGAGGATCACAGTAGCTGCAACTGCCCGCAGACATGTGGGCCACCTGGCACTTATGTTGTCGAGTTGTTTGGAAAAGTAGCCCACCGGCCTTTTCCAGCTTCCCAGACGTTGGGTCAGGACTCCTAGTGCTAGACGCAGCCTTTCATGTACAAACAGCTGAAAATCTTTAGACAGATCAGGTAACCCTAATGCTGGAGCAGTTGTCAGTGCTTCCTTTAATTTTAGGAAGGCTTCTTTCTGTGGTTTGTCCCAGGTGAATGGCTGCATCTTCTGAGCTTCATACAGGGGTTTCACAATCAGTCCATAGTCCATGATCCACGAGCGACACCATCCTGCCATCCCGAGGAAGACTCACAGCTCGTGTAAATTCTGGGGCTCTGGAATAGCACAAATAGAATGGATACAGTTAGTACCTAGTTTTCATTGCCCTTGTGAAATTTCACATCCCAGGTAAATCACAGTCTGTTGCGCAATTTGTGCCTTTCCTCTGGATACTTTATAGCCTCCCATTCCCAGTGAATTTAAAATCTCAATGGTTACCTTTATACAGGTTGCTCTTTCTTCTGTAGCTATTAGTATATTATCAACATACTGCAACAATAAGTATTGGTCTCTTGGTACTTGCCCATTTTCGGTCCAAATCTCCAGTTCCTTTGCCAGTTGGTTTCCGAATAGGGTGGGACTGTTCTTGTAGCCTTGTGGGAGTCGTGTCCAGGTGAGCTGGGTCTTTCTTTTGCTCCCTAGGTTTTCTCACTCAAAGGCAGTTTCCTACTTTCTTTGTCAAGGGGGATGCAGAAAAAGGCATCTTTTAAATCAATTACAGTAAACCATTTATATATCTCCTTTACAGATGTTATCAATGTATGAGGATTTGTTACCACTGGATAAATGTCCTTTGTTATTTTATTTATTGCTCCCAAATCCTGCACTAATCTATATTCACCATTTGGCTTCTTTACTGGAAATATTGGTGTATTAAATTCTGATTCATATTCTTCTAAAATTCGGTATTTCAAGAATTTCTCAATAATCTTTACTATTCCTTGCCGTGCTTCTGGTTTTATGGGATATTGTTTGACTTGCACAGCCCTTGCCCCTTCTTTTAACTCTACATGCACTGGTTGTGCCAATTTAGATTTCTCTGGTACATCTGTCTCCCATACAGAGAGAATCACTGCATCTTCTACCTCCCTAGGGACAGAGGGAACAGGTTTTTCTTTGATCATTAATATCTGTCCCATCTTTGATTCAGGTATTTTCATTATCAGCTCTCCATTTTCAAAGGTTATTACCGCATCAAGTTTTGCTAGCAAATCTCTCCCTAAAAGTGGAATTGGACACTCAGGTACATATAAAAATTCGTGCGTTATAACCTTGTTTCCAAAACACAAATCTAGGGGTTGCAGGAATGGCCGTTTTTCCTCTTTCCCTGTAGCGCCAACTACTGTCATTTCCTTGTCCCCAATTTGTCCTTGCAAATCATTCAATACAGAAAAAGTAGCTCCCGTATCTATTAGCAATCTGACCTCTTTATGCCCTAACTGTATATTTACAACAGGTTCCTTAACTTGTTCTACTGGTTTTACGTCTAGTCAGCTGGTACACTCCCCCAGGACTATCTCCTTGGTAACCTGCGGAACTGATTGCCCTGGTCAAACTAGTTATTCAGGCTTGGACAATTTCCCTTCCAATGCCCCTCCCACTTACAATAGGCACATTCATTCAGGTTTAACCTTTGCATGACTGGTCTCTTAACATGGATATTCCTGTTACGCCCCCTGAAATTTGGGTTCCCTTCTCCTTGTATTACTGCCAATAGATTCTGCTGCTGCCTTTTACTAGCTTCTTTTTCTAGATTGTTATATACCTTCCAAGCAACTTCAAGTAACTTATCCAAATTCCTTAGTTCTTCCCCTTCTAATTTTTGCAATTTTCTACGAATGTCGTCTTGTGATTGGCCCAAGAATATGAGAGCGAGCTGAACCTTTGCTTGCTCTGTATCCATTTGGAGGTCTGTATATTTCCTTGCTACCTCCTTAAGCCTCTCCAAAAACACAGTGGGAGATTCCTTCTTTTCCTTTTGAACCTCATATAGTTTGGACCAATTTATAGTTATGGGCACAGCGTTCTGAACTCCTATTTGGATCCACTCTTGATATTTCCGTCATTTCCTCATATCGCAAAATAAATTAGGGTCCCAATTTGGATCCTCAATTGGGAAATTCACATCTAAATTCCCTGTTACTAGCCCATTTCTAATTGCTTCTCTTGCCCTCTCTTTGGCTGCCATAAGTACCATTTCTTTTTCAGTAGAATCCATCAGAGTATCTAATATTACTTATATGTCATCCCAGTGAGGATTTTGAGTTTTTATAACCATTTTTACTACACGTGCCATTTTATCAGGATTTTTTCTATAAGTTCTGGCTGACTGTTTCCAAATAACTAAGTCTGCCGGGGAAAAAGGCACTTTTACAAATACTGGCCCTTCCACTCCTACACCTTGTCACAAGGGGGCAATCACTTTCGTTTTTGTTTGCTTATGCCTTTTCTATCCACAACTGGGGCAAGCTTTGACTGACTCTGTGTTCTGTGGGCTATTGGGGTCACTGATTCATTACCATTGCTATCTTTTTCACTTGCATACCTCTTTCTCCTTTCTATCACAGTTAGGTTTTGCTCATCTTCCGAGGAAGAGGGATCGGGTGATGATGGGAGAGGAGGATAAAGAGGGAAAGGTGTACTACATGAGATGGCTTCAGGACTAGGTGGGTGAGGAGCAGGCAGTGGGATAGGGACAGATGAAACAGGTGAAACAGGTGGGGTAGGGTTAGGTTCTTTTGTTCCTATTGGAGCTACTTGTAAATCAATATCTGTATAATTTTCCCTACTCAGCTTTCTTTTAATGCCAAGTGTTCTAAACAACGCCAAGTGTTCCCTACTCAGGCTTTCTTTTAACGCCAAGTGTTCTAAACAACGTTCCTCACAAACCCCACACTTTGCAGATATTATAACCACTTATCATCCACATTCATCCTGCCATTCTGGCTTTCCCCATAAATAGAAAAACAGATCAACATATGGTACTTCATCCCATTTTCCTTCTTCTTTACAGAATGACATTAACTGTGAAATAGTGTTATATTGCAGAGTACCATATTTTGGCCATTTTTCGCCGTTCTCCAGGGCATATTGTGGCCACCATGAATTACGATGATCAATCAACTTAGCTTTACGTAATTCTTTCCCAAAATTACGCTGTTTCCAATGTGCTAATAAGCACCCCAAAGGAGAAGTTTGGGGGATAGGGATGTTACTGCCCAAAATCCCTTTAAGTTTCTCCATTCCAAATATACCACAAATTGCCGAACCTGCAACGCTTTTGCGATTGTCTTATGGAACGGGGCCTAGGCTTGTACCACCAAGAATTCCTTTAGCCCAACCAAGCATAGCTTTCGGTGCATTTTATTTGGCTGGCATCCAAAACCAAACCAAAGTAAAAAAAAGCACCTTACCTTTCTCCTGTGGACGTTGTGAGCAGCAGGAGCGGTCGTGGCCGATGGGCTCCCCGAGAATCCCTCGGTGCCAGCTGGAGCATGATCAAGTCGCGAACTCACTCAGCAGCACTCACAAGGGCCCCATCCGGGGTCACCAAAATGTTAGCGTTCAAAAACATAAAATAACATAGGGATTATGTGCGGTGCTTTTTATTAAGAGCTCTGGGTGTCAGGGGTATATTCAACCCAAATCTGATTCCGACCATACATCCAAAATGATCAAGTTTTTATAATCTATCATTATATAACTTTCATGTTAATTATTAAACTTACATTGTTCTATTATATACATAGATTTAGCCCCCCTCTAAAATTCCAACATAGTTTCTCATTATTCTTCTTATGGTTATAAATTAGTTATATTTAATTACTAAACAATCATCACATCTAACAACTATATAACTTATCATACTGCTTACGCAGGTGCAGTTGATCTGGGAAAACACAAAGCTTAACATTTTAGATTCTATCTTTAACTTTTTCCAGGGCTCCACTATCACCGCCAGTGCCAGGCCACAATGACACCCATAAGCAGGAGCAGGAATAAAAGGGCTCCACCAACCCCTGCAGCCGCTGCAAGAAGCACAGGGGGACACATTATTGTCACCCATCCCCCAGGACTCTGCACTCCCTGGTGACCACACCTGTGTCACCCACCTGTGACCCAGGGTGTGCGAGATGTCACCTCCATGGCCAGCTCTGGGCTGAGTGCCCGGAACACCTGGTGCCCGTCCTGTCCCAGCTGGTTGGTGGCCACGCACTGGTAGGTGCCTGATTGTCCCACATCGATGTCCCTGGGCTCCAGGACGGGACCCTGGGCCACCTCCTGCCCATTGTGCAGCCAGGTGAAGGTGACAGGTGCTGAGCCCACCTGCACCGAGACGTGCAGGGTCACGGGGTCACCTGCATGCACCTGAGGGTGATAGTGGCATTGGCCATGGGCACTGCAGGGACAGAGATGCAGCTGGCACTGGCCGAGGTGGGATGGGAGTGCCGTGGGTGGGGTCACCCCCAGCCCGAGGGTCCCGCTCACCCAGGACAGTGACATTCAGGGGGTCACTCTCAGCCACGCTGTCCCCATCACTGACCTGACACCAGTACTGGCGGCTGTCATTGTCCCCAATGTGGTGCAGCTCCAGGCTGGGGCCGGTGCCCAGCAGTGCCCCCAAGACCTCCCAGGGCCAGGAGAAGGACAGGGGACCTGTCCCTTCAGCCACCACACAGCTCAGCACCAGGCAGTCCCTGAGTGCCACCTGTCCCATGGGGGGCTGCACTGACAGGGACACCCTCAAGGGTGGGACCCCTGCAAGACAGGGAGACACCAGGGGACAGTGAGGGACCTGGGGGAGTGTCAGGGAGTTGCAGGGGAGCTCCAGTGAGGAAGAGAGGGTGCAAAGATTGGGGTGGTGGGGCTTAGAAAGGAACCCCGAGGGAGGATAAGGGGGTCAGGGAGGGAACACCTGGAGAGGGAGGCGGGCAACACCAGGAAGGATACAGGGACCCAGGGAGGGGATGCTGTGACCTGGGGAATGTGTAGAGACCCGAGAGAGGGGTGAAGGGAGCCAGGGAGGGGTGAGGGGACCCGATGAGGGATGAAGGGAAACATGAGCCGGGAATGGGTGGACCTGGGGAGGGACCCGGGACAGCAATGGCAGGACACAGAAAAGATGCCAGGGAAGGTTGGGGGTACCCATGTAGGGGCTGGGGCTTCCGGGACTTCCGGGGAGGAACCCAAGAAATTATGGTGGGAGCCAGGGAAGGATCTGGGAAAGGTTGGGTACCCCAGAGCAGGTGTCAGGGAGGCCTGGGGGCCTGAGGCCGTGTGGCGGGCCTGAGGCATCTGTGGGGGCTCCCCATGCCTATCCCTGCACTCACTGCACACCATGATGCGGAGCTGGGCGCTGCTCTTCCGCACAGACCCCACCTGGGAGTGCACCTCACAGCCCTAATTCCCCAAATGGGAGACCCCCACGGCAGGCACCAGCAGCTGTGAGGACCCCTGCGGGCCCCCCACCACCTGCCTGTCCTGGTAGAACACATGCAGGAGGCAGGCTTGGGGCCACAGGAGGCTGGGGGTGCTGAGGGGGGACCCCACAGTGAGCTCGGGGGGACCCTCCAGCACTGGCACCGAGAAGAGCTCTGGGAAGGAGAGGGGAGGTGAGGACTGTGACTCTGACTGCACAGGGAAGTGGGTTTGGAGGTGTCAGGAGATTGGAGTTCCAGCTGTGGGGCTGTTCACCGTGCTCTGTCACTGTCACTGGTTCTGACCGTGACTGCCAGGACCCCACCAAGCCTTCACATCTGTAGCGACCACAGTGGTGCAGCTGCAAGTGGGACAGTGACAGCATGGTCCCTCTGAGGGACCCCCTGAGATCCTTCTCCTCCCGGTAAAATCGCACCCTGGTGAGATGGTTGTCCTGCCGGCACTGGCAGCACAGTGTCAAGATGTCCCCCTCCAGCAGTGCCTGTGCTGGCACCTGCAGCATCAGTGGGTCGCTGGGACAGGAAGGTCACATCTCACTGATGAGCCTGGTCTGAGGTGGCTGCCCATAGCACTGAGGACATCCAGGTGCTCTGGGGTGCTCTGGAGTGCACTGGGATGTTGCTGTGTACAGGGCACAGGCTCTTGCCACACGAGGGATGTGAGGCCATCCATGGAGTGGAGTCCACCCTGACCTCTCATTTAAGATCTCCCCTCACCATCTAAGACTGTCACGGGAGGGCTGCGCCCAGTTCTGTGACTGTCAAAAGTGTAGGTGCCTCTCTCAGTGACACTGAGGTGGTGGCGTCTCTCCTGCCCCCAGTGCTGCCTGTCCTTGTACCAGGTGGTGGCACCGGCAGTTCCCAAGCCCTGCCAGGTCAGTGTCATCCAGTCCCAACGCACCACCGGCCTCCAGAGGGGTTCCACCAGGAGCTGGGTGGTCTGGGCACTTGTGGGTGACAGGGGACACCAGCCTGCCAGGGCCAGTATGGGGCTGGGGACAATGGGGTGGGGGCGTGGCATCCCCTGAGGACTCACCAGGGAGGCCGAGGTTCTGGGCTGGAAGGGAGAAGAGACAATGCTTGGTGGGGGTGGCACCATGGGGACGGTGGCACAAGGGTAGAGGGTGTGGGTGCTGTCCCCAAACTGTCCCTATGGGGACAGAAGTTCTTGTAGGAAAGTGTGTTGGTGGTCCCTAAAAGGTTTTGAGGGGCGGGGGACATGTCTGTGTCACAGCCACCCATGCACCACATCCCTGTGGCACAGACATCTTGGGAACAGGGACACTGAGGCCACCCTGGGCTGAGGCAGAACATGGGGACACTGTGGACACCCTGGGCCCAAGGACACCATGGACACAGCCCATGCTGGCCCAGGTCACCCCCACCAGCTCATGATCCCATCCCCATGATCCCATCCCCACGGCCACATCCTCATGGTTCTTGTCCCTGCATCCCAGTTCCCTTGTCCCTATGCCCAGAGCTCCCTGAGCCCAAAGGTACCAGTCCCCACATTCCTGTCTCCACATGCACATCCCCAAATTCCTGCCCCCTCTGCCTGTCCCCAAAGTCAAACTACATCCCCAGTCGCACCAAGGTCCACTGTGGGTAACACAGACTGGCTCTGCTGGCATTTGGGGACCTCAGAGGACCCCATAGCCCCCCTGTGCCCCCTCCCTATCCCCGGGGTGTCAGGCCCATGCCCGGGGCACTCACCCCACAGGAGCAGCGCCACCTTCCTGGCCATCCCGCTGTCCGCAGCCATGTGCACTGGCTGTCACTTGCTGCTGTGGCCACCGCTGCCCTGGCTGGTGGCTCTTCGGATGAAGAGGAAAGAAGAGAGGTCAGGTCTCGACCTCATGCGTAGGTGGCCCTTGGTGGGGGCAGGGTGGGGACAGGCTGGGGATACGGGTGGGTCGAACATAGTGGAACATGGGGTTCCCAGGAGTGGGGGCCTTGATAGGTTTGGGGAGGCAGGAATGTGGTCACTGGGAAATGGGGGTAGTGAGGAGGGGGAATATCTGGCGATGGGGGTGCCATGGGAATGAGTGTCCCCATAGCTGGGGCGACTCAGGGATGGGAGTCCCAAAGGAATGTGGGCTCCAGGGATTTGAGTTCATGGGATGGGGGAATGGTGGTTCCTAGGAGGATATCAGGGGATGGAATGAACGAGAGAGTGTTCCTCAGGAATGGGGTGCAGTGCCATGGAGGTTCTTGGGAATGTCAGTATTAGGATGGAGGCTGCAGAGAGAGTGGGACATAAGGAATGGAGGTCTCATGTTTCGGTTCCCGGGGGAATGGGGGCTCCAGGGATGGGCAATGTCTGGGTGAGCCCATGGGTTGCAACTCCTTCCTTGGTGCTTCAGATTTTGGGGTGACCCAGAGCCCGCACAGCCCCTGCAAGGTGCCGGCAGCCAGGGGGTCACCCCAGACAGATTCTGACCTGCTCTGGGTCTGTGCCCTCCAGCCTCAAGTGATTTTTCCCTCTCTTTGTTCCTTTTCCATCATTTTATCCCTCAATTTCACAAGCCCTCAGTTTGTGCCTTGATGGTCTTCAGGCACACCTGAGCAGGGAACAGACTGGGGGAAGACAAGGGTGGGAGAAGCAGGGGTGAGGGGTCTGCAGGGAGGGCTGAGGAGGCTGTGGAGCAGTGGGGTGTCCAGCTGTGCCCCCCAATACTTTCACTTTCTCTCTCCTGCAGAAGAAGGAAAGGCCGTTTGACACATTTTTCATAAGGGGGGGAAGGGTTCTGTCCTTAGGGGACACAACGAGCAGGCTCCTGTCCTGGGGGCATCCTGTCCCAGGGGGGACAAATGCTGGACAAGGAGGTCCTGTCCTGGTGCATGGCAGCTCTGGAGGGGTCCAGATTTTTGCATTCTTTCTCATCCCCTGCAAGATCTGAGCCAGAAAGAGCAGCTGGGGAATGGAGCCCTGGGCAGGAAGGAGCTCCCAAACTCCTGCTCCTTGAAACCAGTGGCCATCCAAGGGTGGGGCCCAGCCATGGCCCAGCCCTGCTCTGCACAGGGATGGCCATTGCCCAGCCCTGCTCTGGCCAGCCCCAGGTGGCAGCCAGCACCTGAGTGTCCCTCCTGCCCCCTTGGCTTTGATTCTGGCAGCTTTAGAGCTGCTGCAGAGGGGAGAATTCTGTGAGTGGAAAAGGGCCTGCCTGTGGTTTGCTCAGCTCTGCAAGAAGCACAAAACCCAAAGGGAGCCCAAGCAGTGGTTCTGAGAGGGCTTTGATGGTTTTCAGAGCAGGGCTGGCTGGACCCTGCCCTTTGCAGGGGCATCTGTGAAGGAATCAGTCCAGAAATGCCACAATTGATCATGTTGTCCCTGTCCTCAAGGGACTGAGAGAACCACAAAACTACTGCAAATCCCACAGCAATCTGCTCCACAGCCTGTCCTGGACCCTCCTCCTCCTCCCTGCCTTGCTGTGGATGGACAGTGGCTGGATGCCCTGCACCCACCACAGCCGCTCTCTAACTGCCCTGCACACCTGGATGAGGAGAGAAAATTGAGCAAAGGTTTCCTGGGTTGAGACAAGGACCAGGAGAGATAACTCATCAAATCCTGTCACGGGTAAAACTGCCTGGGAATTAGAGATATGGATTGAATTTATTGCTGTCAAAATCAGAGCAGGATAAGAAGTCAAATAAACCCTTCCATACACCTTCTCCCTGTTATGAATAACTATGTAGTTATTGGCATTCAGTATATTGGTTTCCCCCAATTATTTTGATAAAGTACAGTTTGTAATCTATTTTTAATTGCTTTTGATACACTACTATTTGTCACCTTTTAACCCTAATCCCTGTGTAGAATATATACAGTTCAGTGTGATTATTATATTATAGTTTCGGCTCTCACAAAATATCAAGAAAGAGACAATATTCTGTGTGTTATAACATTAACTGTTGCAGAAGTAGCTAATGCCTTTATTTGTGTAACTAAGTGACAATGGTGAGAATAACTCAGATAATTTTGTTAATTAGCTAATGTTGATTTAATATACTGGTGCAGTATCTGATCTGTATGAGAAGAACACATTAAGAAGTAGCAAGTAAGTAAACATCAAAAGGAACCTCCATTCCCATGGCACCTCAATCTCCAGTGATTTCCCCCTCTTCAGGACCCCCATTCCCAGGGACCCCATCCCTGTGATCCCCCATTCCCCTGGACACCCATCCTCAGGTCCCTAAACCCCCTGAGCTCCCCACTCGTGAGAACCCCATTTCCCACCATGTGCCACCCAATCTTGTCCCCAGCCTGTGCCCAATTGCGACCACCATGCCCCCACCAAGGGCCACCTACATGTGGGGACGGACGTGATCTCGCTTCCTTCCCCTCATTCGAAGAGCCGCCAGCCAGGGGAGTGGTTGCCACAGCAGCGAGTGACAGCCAGTGCACATGGCTGCAGACAGCGGGATGGCGGGGAAGGTGGCGCTGCTCCTGTGGGGTGAGTGTCCGGGGCACGGGACTGACACCCCGGGGATGGGGAGGGGAGGGGGCACAGGGGAGCTGTGGGGTCCTCTGAAGTCCTCAGTGCCAGCAGTGCCAGTCCATGTAACCCAGAGTGGATCTCGGTGTGACTGGGGATGTAGGGTGGCTTTGGGGACCGGAACCGGGGGCAGGAATTTGGGGATGTGCATGTGGAGACAGGAATGTGGGGACTGGCACCTTTGGGCTCAGGGAGCTCTGGGCATAGGGACAAGGGAACTGGGATGCAGGGACAGAAAGAGAGAAGAACCATGAGGATGTGGCCATGGGGATGGGATCATGAGCTAGTGGGGGTGACCTGGGCCAGCATGGGCTGTGTCTGTGGTGTCCTTGGGCCCAGGGTGTCCACAGTGTCCCCATGTTCTGCCTCAGCCCAGGGTGGCCTCAGTGTCCCTGTTCCCAAGGTTTCTGTGCCACACAGATGTGGTACACAGGTGGCTTTGACACAGACATGTCCCCTGCCACTCCTGATTTTTTAGGGACCACCCAGACACATTTTCCGCAAGAACTACTGTCCCCACAGGGACAGTTTTCGGGGACAGCACCCACACCCCTTGCCCCTGTGCTGCTTTCCCTGCAGGGCACCCCCAGTGAGTCCTTTCCCCTCTCCCTTCCAGCCCAGAACCTCGGCCTCGCTGGTAAGTCGTCAGGGGATGCCATGGCCCCACCCCACTGTCTCCAGCCCCATGATGGCTCTGGCAGGCTGGTGTCCCCTGTCACCCACAGGTGCCCAGACCACCCAGATCCTCGTGGAGCCCCCCTGGAGGTCAGCAGTGTGGTGGGACAGGGTGACACTGATCTGCTAGGGCTCGGGGACAGCCAGTGCCACCACCTGGTACAAGGACGGACGGTGTTGGGGGCAGCAGGTGCCTGACAGCCTCACTGTCACCAAGAGTGGCACGTACAAGTTTGACAGACCCAGCACTGGGTATAGCCTTGCTGTGAGAGTGTTAGATGGTGAGGGGGTTTCAGTTGTCCCCAGGCTGGCACCTGCAGGGACCCCGAGGGCTCTGGGTGGGCTTCGCTCCATGGGTCACCTCCTGTGTGGCCAGAGCCTGTCCCCTGCTCTGGGGACATCCCAGAGCATCCAGTGTGGCGGAACCCTTTGTTGGAACTGGGGACAACTGGTGCACCTAATGGGAGGGTCCCGGTGCCATCAGTTATGACAGGATCCCTCTGTTCCCTAGACGGGCTGGTGCTGCAGGTGCCAGCACAGACGCTGCTGGAGGGGGACACAGTGACACTGCGCTGCCGGAGCTAGCGGAAAAACACGGTCACCTCGGTGTCATTTTACCATGATGGGAAGAAGTTGGATGAGCTCCACAATGGCACCGAACTGTTCCTGTCCCCTCTGCAGCTGCACCACAGTGGCAACTACCACTCTGAGGGCCAGGTGAGTGATGTGGTGTCAAAGTGGAGCGTGTCAAAGACGGTGACAATGACAGTGCACAGTGAGTGCAAGGATGGGGACAGGGTAGCCCGACATCCTCCAAGGATTTCCTACCACGGCCTGAATCCTTCATCCCTCCCTATACTCCCCCCTGGGTCACACAAAATTTCCCAAGTCCCTCTTGCTTTACCCCCATGACTGCCCAGTTCCCCCTCCTCATCCCTCAACCCTCTCTGTGTCCTCCCCATCCCTCCCTGGATTCCCCACCCTTTCCATGGTCCCTGTTGAACCCTCTGCTCTCCCTTCCCTCCATGGGTCCTCCGGCCTATCTTGAAACCCCATATCATTCCCTGAGTCTCCTCAGTCTCTCTTGTGGTTCCCCATCCCTGCCTGGGTCTCTCCACCTTTCCATGGGATCTCACCATTGTCCCCAGGTCCCAACATACGTCCCATGGTCCCTGCTCACTGGGATCCTCTCTGGTCTCCTCTAATCCCTTCCTTTCCCTCCAGTGTCTCCCACCCTTCCTGGGTTCCCAATCGCTTCTGTGTCCATCCACAGGAGTTCCACTCTTGGGGGCGTCCCTGTCAGTACAGCCCCCCACCGGACAGGTGGTGCTGGGGGACAGCCTGGTGTTGAGCTCCGCGGTTACCTCGGGGACAAGTCCTCTGTCCTTCTCCTGGCACCGGGAGGGATTGGGGCACTACTGGGCACTGGTCCCCACCTGGAGCTGGGAAACGTTGGGGACAATGAAAGCGGCCAGTACCAGTGCCGGGTCAGCAATAGAGAGGGCGTGGCTGAGAGTGACTCCCTGAATGTCACCGTCCTGGGTGAGCAAGACCCTCGGGCCGGGGTTGACCCCACCCACGGTACCTTCATCCCACCTCACCTGGTGCCAGCCCCATCTGTGTCCCTGCAGTGCCCGTGGCCAATGCCACCATCACCCCTGGTCCCCTGTTCACACCAGGTGCATGCAGATGATCCCGTGACCTTGCGCTGCTCAGGGCAGGGTACCTGACTACCTGCTCAGCCACTGTCACCTTCACCTGGCTGCACAATGGGCACAAGGTGGCCCAGGGTCCCCTCCTTGAGCTCAGGGACATCGATGTAGGACATTCAGGCACCTACCAGTGTATGGACACCAACCAGCTGGGACAGGACGGGCACCACGTGTTCCGGGCACTCAGCCCAGTGTTGGCCCTGTGGAAGTGACACCTGGCTCACCCTGGGTCACAGGTGGGGTCACTCAGGGTCACCAGGGAGTGCAGGACCCCTGGGTTGATTGGTGACCCTGATGTGTCACTCTCCGTTTCTTGCAGTGGCTGCAGGGGTCAGTGGGGCCCTTTTGTTCCTGCTCCTCCTCATTGGTGTTATTGTGGCCTGGGATCTGTGGCACCGTGTGGGTGGGTGACAGTGGGGGGACAGGGGACATGGAGAGAAGTGAGAAGGCCCCCAGAGAAGGAGAGCCCTAGGGCAGCACCCACAGCCCCTGAGTTGGGAAGGCTGAGCTCCCAGTGACCATGGCTCAGACCCTGGGGAGCTGTTGGAGGGTCCTGCAGGGATGTTGGGGGTTCTATCAGGGGTCCCCCTCCCAGACAGGCTTGGGGTTCTGGGGGCTCAGGGTCTTGGTGCAAGTGAGGTGGTTCAAGGAACTGGGGGGGCATAAGGGATACTGGGGGGCCCTGAGGAGAATTGTATGTCCGGTGGTGGTTCAGCATTTCCAAGGGTGGATGGGGGCCCATGGGTCTCCAAAAACACCCCTCCAGTTTTCTTTTGCAGATGCCAGAAAGCACCAGGAAAGGTGAGTGCAGCCTCAAGCCATGATACACCTTTTACCCAAATACCCAGCACCTCCCATCCCCTTCCACACACCCCCTTATTCCCACAAGGCCCCCCCAGACCCCCTGGCACCCCCAGTGAAAGATCCTCAGGCGACATACATGGAGCTGCAAAGGCACCTGTTGGAACCCAGCAACATCTATGACAATCTACACCAAAAGTTGTGATGCTCTGGGAAGCGGAAGGCACTGGGTGACACTGCGGGTGCTCCCTCCGTGGCTCCTGTGGTTGCCCATCCTTCCAAGGGAGGTGGTCATGGCTCAGGGGAAGGCTACACAGGGTACCCTGTGCTCCCCATTTTCTCTCCCAGTACCCCCAAGGGCTCCCCCATCCCTTTGCTTGTCCCTGCAGGGGCTCCCCAGCCCCATCCAAGTGCCCAAGTACCCTCACGGACTGCCCCATTCTCTCCCCACAGTGCTTTCAGTGCACCCAGGGCTTCCCCGTTCCCCCTCACACTACCCCTGTCCCATCCCGCTATAAAAGGCGGAGTCGGGAAGGATTCTTGCTGAAAGGTTTCTCAGATGAAAATGAAGCACAAACACAGCAATGTTATATCTGAGAACTGTCTATTGATAAAGAAGGGTAAGGGTTCTTACCGAAGGGGGAGAGAAGGGAGTACAAAGGGAAAAGGGTAGAGAGAGAAACAGAAGACAGGGACAGCGTTACCACAAGAAGCCCGGGCGCTCTGTGGGCATCAGCTCGGCAGAAGGAGTGTGTGTGCTGCAAGCCAGGGCGAGCCCACATGGCTTTTGTGAGTGGCTGAGCGTGATTTCCAAGGATGGCACCTGCGTGTCTCTGGCATGAGCGAGCAATGGCTGCAGGCTGGCTTCTGCGGGCTGGCTGCGGGCTGGTGCTGCGGCACTGGTGGCTCTGGGCTGGCTGCCGCGTTCTGGGGCTGCGGTGGGCAGGTGCAGCAGGCTCGGTGCTGTGGGCAGCATGGGAAAGGCGGCAGAGAGGGCGTGTGGGTGCAGGCAGCATCCGCTCCATCAGGGAGGCAATGAAGGAATGTCCAGGACAAGCAGGAATGAGCTGCTTTGAGGAAGCAGCGAAGCAGGGAAGAGTGGATGCGGACAGGGAAGAAGGACCACCGGGAGGAAAAGGTGGTGTGGGCGGAGTATCGGTGATATTTTTGCCCGACATCTGGGAGGAATGAGGCATCTCACTCCATCCTATCAGAAGGCTAATTAAGTACTTTTTTATACTATATTGTTTTATATTATATTACATTACACCTAAACTGAATCTGCCAAGCACTCAACTGCACTCCATTGCACACAATATCATGACTGTCAGCCAACAGTCCCCGCATACACACACATCTGGATTCAACTGTTCAGTGAATCAAAACACTCACACCAGAATCCAATTACCAATTCCCTTCAGGTAAACAATCTTCCACAATGCATTCCACGTGTGAACAACACTGGTGCAGAAAATGAGATAAGAATTGTTTGGATCATTCTTTGCTTCTCTCACTGTTTCTCCCAGGTTCAGAGAATGTCAATCACACAGGGGAGGAGGGCCAAGCTGACCCTCCAAGCAAGCCCCCGATTCCTCCAAGAAACCCAAAGCAAAACGTTCCTGTTGTGTCACATTTTGCTGCTTTTCTTTGCAAAGGCTCCTCCCACAGCCCCATTTCCTGGGTATTTTTTCCCAGACATTTTTCCCAGGCATCTGTCCCACCAGCCTGTGGGGGTCACTCACAGCCCGATCACTGATGCTTTCTCTCCCCTGATTCTCTGTTGTCTGGAGCCTCACCAGGGACAGGGTTCCCAGCACATGTACAACCCACAGAGTCTTTTTTCCCCACATGTGTAGCATATGTTGAGACATAAATCAAAATCAGATTTGTTCCTCTTAACCCCTCTGTGCTTAGTGGCTCTGCAGTCCCCCTCCCAGTGCTCCAACTAAGGTGGCTTACTGGTGCCCATCTCAGTTCCAAGGGGGCACTGGAGCTGGTTCCCTGCTCCTGGGACAAAAATGCAACTCTTTGGTTAAACTGGCAGAAATGTTGTTTCTTTATTCAGCTCTGTCAAGGAAGCTGAACAAGGTGGGAACCTCCCTTGGAATGGAAAATATGACCCCCTTCTCTCTGAACTATTGTAACTTTGAAATTATGTGGCTTTTAGGCAAAGATGTGGGAACAGGAATAACAGTTCTTTACTGGTATTTATTGTGAGAAAGTAGTTAATGGAAGTTGACTTTCGCGTGATAAGATATTAATTGATATGACACTATTGATTATATTGTTGATTGAATATTGTGATGTTAGGGTTAAGACAGTGATGTGTATTGTGGATTAGCCGATGTTGTTGGGGTGACCATCCAAGGGTGGGGCCCAGCCATGGCCCAGCCCCACTGCACAGGGATGGCCATTGCCCAGCCCTGCTCTGCCCAGCCCCTGGTGGCAGCCAGCACCTGAGGGTCCCCCCCGACCCCTTGGCTTTGATTCTGGCAGCTTTAGAGCTGGATGGGAAATTGAGGAGAGCCATTCGCAGCAGCATTCCAGGGGCAACTTCCTCTGCTAAGTCTCCTTTTTGGGAATGTGGAAGGGCTTCCACCCACAGCAGGAGGCTCTGACATTTCCCACTACAGGATGGAAAAGCCTCTTTTTCCTTAATTCCATGGGAAGGTTATCGTGGGAAAAGCTTTGGATTCAATGGGTGGAAGCTGGAGGTTGGATTTCTCATGGAATTCCTCTCCCAGCCCTTTTTCCAGGGAGCTGGGAAGAAGCTCCTCAGCCCAGTACAATATTCCCTGGATATAATGGAGGCAGTGTGGAAAACATCTCATCCACCAGCTGGGCCAGGATCTAGAATTCTTCTATTGGGAAAAACAGAGCTGCTGGCAAAGGCTGGGAGATCCTGGAATCTGGGAATCTTCCATTGGCAAAGCGTGAGGATGAAGCAGAATTCCCATCAGGCCAACATGGATAAGCAAGGGCCTCATGACACAGAAAACATTCCAGGGTTCCTGTTCTGACAGGGGTTGAGTCATTTTCCACCAGGATTTGGGAAAATTTCCTGACTTGGGGTCTGTCAGGGGGATTCACTGTGAGGAACTGGGCAAGGAACATCCTGGAGATGGAGACCCCTGGGAATGGATGGGGTGCATGAAGGATCCGAGAAATTCCAGAGGGAAGGGAAGGAAAGGGGAGGGAAAAGGGGAGGAAAAGGGGAAAAGGGGAAAGAAAAGAATGGGAAGAGGAATCATATTGTGATCAAAGGGATTTTATCTTCCACTTCCAAATAATTTCCTAAATTTTCCAAGTTTAAAGACTCCTCAGAGCTTCTGGACAAGGAAATTCCCACTTCCTGTTCCCGGGGTGAATTCCCACCAGTGCCTTTGGTGAGCAGAACACCAGGAATGCGCCGAGCCAGCAGCTCCCACTGCAGTACAGAGACCATTCCAGATCTTTCCAAGGCAGAGCTGGCTTCTCCCATCCCATAAAATGGGAATTGAGCCCACAGAGACAGGGACAGTCCAACCTCCTGAGGGAAAAGCCTTTGGCCTCACCCATGAATGTTGGGAAGACACCAGTTCTGGAGGTTATTCCATCAAAACCTGACACCTTCCCAGTGCTGCACCTGTTCCAGAGGTTTCCCTGCAGCAGGAATGAGTCTGGTGGGATCCAGGATGCCCCAGCCCTGCCCACCCCACCTAAATCCGGCCATTTTCCCACTCAGCGTTAGGGATAAATCCCTTTTTCCTCCATTCTGTCCTTCCTCAAACAGCTCTAGAGCTTCTCTTCCTGGTGGACTGGTGATGATCGACATTCCGGGCATTACTCAAGAGCTCAATTAGCTCCCATTGTCTGTCCCTGCAGATTCCAGAGTATTCCAGAGCCTGGAATGGCACAGGGAGGAGCTAGATGCTGGATCTGGGAGGGAAGGATGGAAAAACGACCTGGAGCATCCGTTGGTGCCAGATAAGGATGGGGAAGAGTGGGCTTTTCATGGAAAACTCACTTGGATGGGTGATCTCCAGGGTTTTCCAAAATAGGGATGAGCTATGGAGTGCCAGAGCCACAGGTGAGTGTCCACATCCCAAATATCCCCCATAAATCCCAGCAGGAATCCCTCAGGAGCAGAACAACCTCCTCGCTCAGGCTCTTCCTCCCCAAAAATTCCCCTCCTTGGGGCCAGTCTGCTGGGAATTCCAGGAGGTGGGAAAGAAATCCTGCATGGAATCAACACCCTGAACATCCCAAATCCACCCAGGCAGCTCCTCCTGGAACTCCAGGGCCTGGATTTTGGAGAGTTCCCTCTGGAGGAACCGAGATGGCCGGGAGAGCAGATTTCCCACCCCGATCCCCCTGCTCCCATGAAAAGAAGGGAAATCAGAGCTATTTTGGGACTCCTGGGTTATTGTTTCCTGTTCCAGGAATTCCAGGAATTGGGATTTTCACAGAGCTGAGGAAAATGAGGAGGCTTTCATGCTGCCAGAACTGGGATGGGACTCAGGAATTTTGGGGTGGTTTCTGCAGAAAAAGATGGGAATGCTGGGCTGTGGGAACTAGGTAATTTTGGAATATTGAAAAATAGGGATATTGGAATATGGGGACATTGAATTATGGGAATATTGGTATATTGGAATATAGGGAAATAGGAATACAGCAGTGTTGGAATAATGGGATACTAAAATAGCAAAATACTGGAATATCGAAATACTGGAATATTGAAATATTGGAAGGGAGGATTACTGAAACTGAAATATAGGAATATTAAAATATTGGAATATTGATATATTGGAACACAGGAATACTGAAATATTGAAATATAGGAATCTTGAAATATTGGTGCACAGAAATCCTGAAATATAGGTATATTGAAATACTTGGATGCAGAGCTATTGGAAAATTGGAATACTAGAATATTGAAATATTGGAAAACAGAGCTGTTGGGAAATTGAAATACTGGAATGCAGGAACACTGGATTATGGAAATATTGGGATACGGGAATACTGGTGGAATATTGAATATTAGGATACATAAATATTGGAATATTGAATCTTGGGATACATAAATACTGGAATAGGGCAAGAGCCAACCTGGCAGTCCTACAGGACAGAGGGACAAATTAAAGCCACTACTCCCAGGAAATAAATGGATAAACCAAGAGGAAATTCCCAATCCTTCCACCTCCCATAGGGATACCAGGATTGGGAGACCACAAGCAAACCCCCTTCATTAACCACCATTAACCCCAGGGCTTAATTATTTCACACACCATCCCCCAGTCCTCACCTGGGAGCAGCCACTGAACCCCAAAATTCCAGCACCAAGCTCCAAACCTCTCTCTCGTGCCAAACCCAGCTTTTTAAATGTTCCCCAAAACACTCAAAAATGAGGGAAAATTTCATCCCAGTGCCCACAAAACCCTCCCCCCGCTCAGCCTGGGAACGCTGCTCCCCCAATTGGCACATCCAGGTACAGAATTTCTCCTGCTCCAGCGCTTCTCCTGCATGGAAAAATCAAAGAATCGGGAATTCGGGTCAGCTGGGACAGAGCCAAATCCCAGCTGGGATTTCTGCAGGATTCGCCAGCCACAGGTAGGTCCTGACAGCTCCTCACACCCCTTGGACTTCCAGAGGTGGCAGCAAAACATTCCTGCATCTCGGAAATCCCTGGAATTAATCAGTAATTGGACTTAACCAACCCGGAGTGAAGTGCGATGGTGGGAGGATCCGGAGGGATCCCTGAAAACCAAACCCCACACTGGGGTTTGAGGGATTTCAGTCACAAAGTTTAAGGACTTTTTTTGGGAAAAGGAAGATGAGTTTCCACACAGCAGGAATATTCCTATGGGAATGTGTTTTCTGTGGCAAAGTTACAATTTTGGGTGTGAAAAAGCAGCAGCTGGCGAGCACTGCTGAAGAGCCAGGAATGGGAAGGAAGTGTCTGTAGGTTGGAATACAAGGGGTTTATCCCTAAAAATGCTCCTTTGCCCTCCCCAGGATGCTACTCACACTGAAATCTGAGGGGTTTATCCCTAAAAACCCCCTCTGACCTTCCTAGGAGTCTCTACATTGAAATCCAAGGGGTTTATCACTAAAAATTCCCTTCTGACCTCCCCAAGAGGGTCCCCATGTTGGAATCCAAGTGTTCCCCCTTGAAAGGCTCCTGTAAGACCCCCCCAAAACCCCCAGCAGGAGTTGTGGGGCTCAGTCTGGGCTCAGCACTTCCCTCAGGATCCCCCAAATTCCCCTCAAGGGCTGGGGGCTCATAATACCCTCAGCAAGGCACCCTCCGCCCCCTCAAGATCCCCCCTTTTGGACCCCCTAAACCTCACCAAGGGATCCTCTGCCCCATTTGTGCCTCCTCAGGATCCCCCCAAATTCCCACCAAGGGCTGGGGGTCTCAACCCCTTCTAATATCATCCTCACCAGGGAACTCTCAGCCCCCTCACGACCCCCAAATCCCCACCTAAGGTTTGGGACTTCCCCTCCTCCCCGGTCGCACCCTCATCAGGAGACCCTCAGAGCCCCCAACACCCCCAAACCTCACCAAAGGGCCCTAGGCCCCCGCAGGATTCCCCCCCAAACCCCCAGCAAGGGCCGGGGGTCCCAGTCCCTCCTCATCACATGGTCCTAAGGCCCCTCACGACCCCCCAAAACCTCCCAATGCCCAGGGGTCCCAATCCCCCTCATGATCCCCTCACCCAAGGCCCCACAGAGCCTCTCAGGACCCCAACACCACACCAAGGGCTCAGTGTCCCCTCAGCCCAGGCCCCTCAGAGCCCCCTCATGGCCCCCAGAGCCCCCTCATTGCACCCAGAGCCCCCTCAGGACCCCCATTCCCACTCCCCTGGGACTGCCCGTGTGTGTAGGGCGCGTTCCCGGGCCCGGCTGCCAGGGGGCTGTGGCTGGGCGGCCCCCCCGTACTCACACCTCCAGGATGCCAGGTCCCCCTTGCACACCCCGGCACAGTCGGCGGCCCCTCTGCCCAGCACGGCGCTGACGCTCTGCAGCGGCACGTACAGCTTGCTATTGATGCTGTGTGAAATAAACAGGGCAGGAGACTTTTTCTCCTTTTAATGCCTTTATGAAAAGTGATGAGCTCAAGGTTGGGAGGCTCGACGGGTCCGCAGCTTCTCCGTCATTGCTTCCAAGGGCACTCAGAAAAGAAGAAACGTGCATGTTGCCTTCTGATGCAAGGCAGGCGACCTGGTTCAGACGAACAGCACGGTGGCCCACTCACCAGGGCCACTCGGGCCAATGACACACGCAGACATCAATGTGATGGACGGTCAAAAGGCGTTTATTATCTCGTCTCTTGGGTTTTTATAGTCTAAGGGGTCTCTACGTCAGCATGGGTCTGTCTTTACCATCTATGGTTAGTAAGGGATGGACTGTTACTGGGTAGGGGATGGAAAGTTACTGGAATTTGGTTAAGGGAGGCTACATTCCTATGTTAGTTTCTGATCTATGGGAAGCAGATGGTCTTATCTGAGGGGATCTGAGGGTCCTGGCTTTCCATGACATCGCGAGATCTTCTGCAGCGCCTTTCCCTGTCTACCACATCTCCCCCCCCTTTTTCACAAATGAATGAGGTAGTCATGCACATAGGTACTTAAATGAGGTATAAGGTTGTAGCTTGACAAGGGAAAAGGGTCTTGGGAGTCCTGAGTAAGCTTTTGTCAGACAAGTTCTGAGGATCTTGTGACTGACGGTGTTCCCTGGTTGAATTCTCTGGCTGATTTCTCCGGTTGAATTCACAGCAATTGTCGTCGGCCTAGGAACAGGATGTTGGTCCGTTCCAGGCGGCTCTGAACGAACGAGACCAGCTTGTTCAGAAGGCATGGTCCGAAGGTGACTGTTAGAAACAGCATGGCCAATGGACCTATCAGGACAGAAATTAGAGTGGTTAGCCAAGATGATTGATTGAACCAGGACTCGTACCAGCCCTGTTGGGCCTCCCTGTCTTTCTGTCTCTGAGCCAGTCGGTTCCGGAGTTCTGCCATGGAGTCTCTCACGACTCCCGTGTGGTCTGCGTAGAAACAGCACTCCTCCTTCAAGGCGGCGCACAGGCCCCCTTGCTGCATGAACAGGAGGTCTAGGCCTCGCCTGTTCTGCAAGACCACTTCTGAGAGTGAGGAGACCGACTTCTCTAGGAAGGAGATGGATTTCTCGATCCTTTGCAGGTCCTCGTCAATTGTTGCTTGCAGTTGTGACAGTCCTTGGTGCTGGGTCGCTAGGGCTGAGACTCCTGTGGCCGTTCCGGCTGCTCCCAGACCCAGCAGCATTGCGATAGTTATACCTGTCAATATTTCTCTTTTGTGGATCCGGCTGGGTCCCTCGAGAAGATGGTACATTTCTTCGTCTGAGTGGTACAGGATCCTAGGAACAATCAGAACTTGGACACAGAAGTCGTTAGAGTCATTGAATTTGGGAAGGAACACACAAGGACTCACTCCGGATCGCTGGCAAACCCACATCCCAGATGCGGCTGGGACTGCCCATTTATTGTTATTCCTGTTAGGCTTGACGATTTTGGTGCAGACGTTGCCTTTCCGCCTAGCTAGGGTTGCATTGCCAAAGCATCTGCCTTGGCCTGTGACTTGACTCAGGGTGATTCCCTTGCGAGGGGTGTCCCATCTGCACTGGTGAGGGGCGTTGGCTGAGGAATAACTGAAGGGAGTGTTTAAGGCGACTCCTTCGAAAAAGGGAGGTTTGACATCGTAACAAAGCCAGCAGGATTCGGTTAGGTTAGGGTTGGATTCGTTCAGGGATACAAAGGTTGCTCCTGTAAACAGGTCGGTGATGCGGAGCACGAAGGATGGGGTGTTCGGTGTGGTGATTTGTCTGAGCGCTTTGCCCCTACTAAGGTGTCGCATGACCCATCTGAATGGCTGATGGGGGTAGTGGTCTGGGCTGGCTTGCCCCCTGGCAACAAGCCCCCCGGCTTGCCCCCTGGCAACAAGCCCCAACAGCAAAATCGCACAGAAACACTCTTGGTGCTTGGGTCTCACCCATGCGGGTCTCTCGGGTGCTGCCTGGCGGCTTGGTGGTCTGTCGCTTTCATCCGGAACTGGGAAGTACGCGTCACGAGGGCGTCCCACGAGCAGGTCCTGTAAACAAATACTCGCAATTCTCGTCAGTCTCATTCTGCTTGCTATGAAGGTCCGGTTTAATCGACTTAAGTGGACACCACCTGATTTTGCCGTCCTTTTTGACCGCTGCGTACCCTCGCCCTGTGAGCATCAGCCTCCAACCCCGTTCCCACTCGCCTAGCTCGTTTCTGATTACCACCTGCAGGCCCTCTTCTAGCGTTCGAGTGACCCAGTGTTTTTGAACGGGACTATTTGTTTCATCTCCCCTAGGGAATTGATTCTGTGCCAGCAAGGCGGTTGCCAGCATGCGTGCCTGATCCCCTGGGGGAATGGCATTGGCAAAGCCTTCTGCTTTTGCCAACACTTCTATCTTGGTTTTCAGGGTCTGGTTTGCTCTCTCTACTATGGCCTGTCCGGTACTGTTATATGGGATGCCATGCACTAGCGTGATGCCCCATTTCGAGGCGAATTCCTGTACTTGTTTGGATTTGAAGTTGGAGCCATTGTCCGTTTTGATCTGCTTGGGGATACCTAGCCAAGCCATGGCTGTCAGCCAGTGCAGAATTGTGGCTTTGGAGTTGGTTTTGGGGTGCTGTGTAGCTACGATCGCTCCGCTATAAGTGTCTACTGTCACTGCAAGCCATGCTCGGGGCCTCAGTATTTCGCACCAGGTGAAGTCCGACTGCCAGATTTCTGAGGGCTTGAGACCTCTCGGGTTGACTCCGTAGGACCAAAGGAGTGACTTCTGACAATGAGGGCAGGTGGCTACCATATGTTTGGCGTCCGCCGTCGAGATTCCGCATCTCTTCGCCAGTGCTTTGACTCCGATGTGGAGCGACTCGTGCAGTTGACGGGCTCTTTGCAAGGTCCAAACACCTTTTGCTGCGGCGTCCGCTTTGTTGTTGCCGATCTGGAAGTAACCTTTGACTGGGTCATGGCTGTTGATGTGGATGACTGACACGGTGCCCTGTCGCGAGGAGAGTGCTTCTTCCAGCATTAGGGCTGCTGCTGATGTTGGCACTCCTGGTCCTGCCATGGCTAGGCTGAGCCTTGCCACGAATATGGAGTCCGTTACGATGTTGAGGTGTTCGTCTTGGAAGAGTCCGCACGCCAAAACCACTGCTGCTGCCTCCAGTTGTTGCACTGACAGTGTGGGGTCCCTCGCTTTGACGCAGTGCCATTGCTCTCCTGCCTGCCACACTGCTGCTGCGGTTGAAGTCGTGGAGGAAGCGTCTGTGAAGACCGTTGGTCCCGGCTGCGGTCTTTCCTTGACCTTCGGTGGCATGTCCATGTCGACTATGGTCAGCAGCTTGGTCCAGGGTGGCTTGGAAGAGTAGGAGATTTCTCCTCCGAAGCCGGAGAGAGCAAGGGCCAGGTACTCCGATATTGCGGCTGACTCCGTGGTCGGCTGCTTGCGAAACGGAAGGTGGATGCTTGTCGGCTCTGTCCCTAGGTGTTTCAAGGCGAGTCTCCTGCCTTTCATGATGAGGTTGGCAATGCACTCGATTCCTGGGGAATATGCACGAGCGGGTCTTCCGAGGACCACCCATTGGATCGGTCGGGCCTTTTCAGCAAGTCCTTGGGCCAGTGCTCCCACTCCCCCCTTCGGTGTAAAGTGGACGTACAGGTCCAGTGGCATGGCTGGGTTCCACCTGGCAAGCGTGCCAGTGGCCATTTGGTTTTCGATGAAGTCGAGGGAGCTCTTTGCTTGCTGTGTCAGCTCCTTGGGATCCCAGGGGTGCTTTCCTTTCAGGAGGTCGTACAGAGGGTCCATGACCTCGGGAGGAATCTGGACGATGTTGCGAAGCCACTGCAGCGATCCCACCAGGCGCTGCACATCGTGGAGCGTCTCGATGTCTCGGTTGATCTTCATCTCGGGGGGCGTTACGTAGGAGCTCGTGATGCCTACTCCCAGGAAGGTCACGCAGGGTCCTCTCTTGATCTTTGCGCTCGCGATCTCGAAGCCGTTGGCTTGAAGGGTTTCCGTGACTGTGGTCACCAGGTGATCCACTTGGCTTGTCGATGGTGCTGCGACCAGGATGTCGTCCATGTACTGGATGATGGTTGCGGTGGGGTAGGAGTGTCGGACTGGCGTCAGTGCTTTGTCCACGGTGATTTGGCATATGGTGGGACTGTCGACCAGGCCTTGCGGAAGTACTCTCCATTGGAAGCGAAGGTTGGGCCACTCGCCGTTCCGAAATGTCACGGAAAAGGCGAATCGTTCTCTGTCCTCAGGGTGCAGGGGTATTGAAAAGAAGCAGTCCTTGATGTCCAGTACTGCACACGGCTGCCCTGTGGGGATGGCTGAGTTCGCGGGAAGCAGTGTCTGGACTGGACCCATGGGTCTGATCGTCTTGTTCACTTCTCTCAGGTCGTGGACGAGACGATAGCCTTGTCCGGACCTTTTGGGGACCACGAATACCGGGGTGTTCCAAGGGCTGGTGGAGGGTTCTATGTGACCCTTTTGCAGTTCTCGATCGACCAGTTCCAGCAAGGCTGCCATTCGAGGCTCTGTCAGGGGCCACTGCTCAACCCATACAGGGTCTGATGATTTCCAAGTCAATTTGATTGGCAGCGGAGGGTGTACGGCAGTGGCCCTCAGGATAAATTTGTGATCCGGAATCCTAGCAAGGAGAGAACATCCCTTCTTAACAGGGGTGGAGAATTCTGCAAAATGTAGGGGTAGATTGCTACTATCTGTTCTGGTCCCTTTTTCGTGTGAAGTGTTATAGCCACTAGCTGGGTGCTTTTCCATGCCCGGGACTGCCCCCCCACTCCGTTCACTGGGGGGACTTCTTTGAACTGCCAATGTCAGGGCCAATGCGTTTGGGGAATAATCGTGCAGTCTGATCCCGTGTCCGCCCAAAACTGAAGCCCTATGATGTGAGGATCTTGGCTGCCGTAAAGGCGGCATGTCCCCCACACCATCAAGGGTTCCTTCCCTATTTTCATGACCAAGGCCACCCAGGGATCCCGCTCTGGGGTGTCCCCTGCTGGTCCTGTGACTCCGGCGCGGGTTGTGGTGGTGGGGGGTGCGAAGGTATTGAGGGTGCTGCACAGGTCTGCCATTGTATTGCTGGGGGGGATGCAAAGGTGACTGCTCCCTGTGGGGGCATAGGGTATGAGAGTCCCCTGCCCCACTGGGGGTTGCTGTAGCTGGGCCACTGCATATTCCAGGTGGGAGGGGGCTGACCACAGCCCGGCCACCCCCTCCCTCTCCCGTTTCCCTAAGGCCTGGATCTGCATTTCTTAGCTAAGTGCCCCTTCCTTCCACAGCCCCAGCACGGTCCCCTGCCTCCCGCTTGGCGTGGTGGAGCAGCTGCTGATAGGCGCCTTGGCTGGGGGCAGTTTACTGCCAAGTGGCCTGCCTGGCCGCACTTAAGGCATGCCATTACGCTGGTTATTGCAGTTTGAACTGCTGCTTGGATGGGAGCTAGATGTTCCTCCTTTGCAACGTGTCTGATCATGGCAGCTATATTAGACCCCTGTGGCAGTGATCTTAAAATGTCCTTAGTGGCTGAGTTGCATTGCTGGCGTAAGCACTCTGCCAGCATGGGACCCTTTGCCTCTGAAGGTAACGTCGAGGAGTCTAATGCAGCCTGGAGCTTATCCACGAATTGAGTGAAGCTCTCACTCTCACCCTGTTTTATGGAAGACCATGGAGAGGGTTTGGCTACCACTTTAGAAGCATCACGGATGGCTTCTCGGGCAGCTCGGGTCGTTGTCATGACCTCATGGGCTCGCAGGCCCTCAGCCTGTTGCTGGGGGGTGATCATAGTGGGGTCTGTGCCCATAAGCCTCTGTATGCTGGAGCCGTGCAGTGGATGGTCTGCCTCTGTTACCAAGGCTAGCTGTTTCATGCATTTGTCCTCCCATTCTTGTTTGAAAACGATCATCCCTGCACCATCAAATATCATTCTACACGTCTGCTTAATATCAAAGGGAAGCATGTCGTCCCCACCAAAAAGGCCGTCAATAAGTGTGCAAACCATGGCAGAATTAATTCCCTTATCCGCAATCGCTTTAACAATTGCCTGCACATCTTTCGGATTGACTGGTGAATAAGTCCTTTGGTTTCCGCCTGCCCCCCCCACACGGACCGGGAACACTTAAGTGGCAGACGGAGCCCATTCCGCGCAAGCCATTTTTATTTTCCTCCAGTTTGTGAGCGGGGTTTGGTTTTTCTCTGGTAACCCCTTCACCCAAGCGGGAGCACTGTGGCTAGTAACCTTACATGCCGCTTCTCTCTCTCTGTTAAAGCCGTAATCCCGATCGGAATCCTCCGATCCTATCTCGGGCTCGGAGCTCGAGCCCGAGTCCGAGCCGGAAGTTGAATAAGGAGACGCTTCCGGGCTGCTCTGCCTTTTCCCCGGACTCCGACCCCGCCCCCTCCTGCGGGGGTCGGGCCGTTCCCTCTCCCTGGGGTCCCCCCGCCTCCTGCTGGGGGAGGTCCTTGCCCTATAAGGACCTAATGTGAACTGAGGGCTCTGATTGGTCTTCCGCGCCTCCGCGGGGGCCGCCCCGTCTCCCCGCTCACCCGCGCATGCGTTGTTGAGCGGGCTGACCGCGCTTCCGCCCCCCGCCTCCTCCTTTCCGCCCGGACCACGCGGTTCGGCGCCATTTTCAAACACATATGGTGGGGGGGCGTTTTTATCGGTCCCTACGGGGTCCGCTGATTCGGCCGCGTTCCGCGCCTCCTCCGCGAGCCCCCGCCAGAACGTCCGCGGGTGTTCCCCTCCCCTGATGGTGAATCCGCTCGCTGAGGGGGGTTTGGCGTCCGCGCCTCCGCGCGCCCGCCCGGGTAAGGCCCCTCCGCAGTTTGTGTCGCCGCGCCCACCCCCAACTGCGGCACGGCTAATAAACAAGTTCGCGCGGCTATCCAGGTTTCTTGCTCTTGTCGAGCCTTTTGCAGAGCCTGGACAACCCTGCCCCACGATTTTAGGGCTTTCCCTGAGCCCGAGGACATGGTGTCCTCCGCCAGGGCTTTTGTACAATTATCCCACACGTCCGAATGTAGGACGTCCACGGGGCTTTCAATAGCCCCAAGCTTAATCAGTCTCGGCAATGCGAGAGATAAATCCCTAAGTTTACATTCTATACCCCATTGTGCATGCATCTCTGTTACGACCTTCGCAATGGCTTCCATGGTCCACGCTGGTCCGGAGGCGTCCCTCCCGCTGTGGTCAGACCTGCTGCCACAGCCGCTGATATCTGGCCAAGAGAACTCCCGAACCCCGGGGGCTGCAGCAGTCCCGGGTTCGGCACCAGTTTGTTGCCTTCTGATGCAAGGCAGGCGACCTGGTTCAGACGAACAGCACGGTGGCCCACTCACCAGGGCCACTCGGGCCAATGACACACGCAGACATCAATGTGATGGACGGTCAAAAGGCGTTTATTATCTCGTCTCTTGGGTTTTTATAGTCTAAGGGGTCTCTACGTCAGCATGGGTCTGTCTTTACCATCTATGGTTAGTAAGGGATGGACTGTTACTGGGTAGGGGATGGAAAGTTACTGGAATTTGGTTAAGGGAGGCTACATTCCTATGTTAGTTTCTTATCTATGGGAAGCAGATGGTCTTATCTGAGGGGATCTGAGGGTCCTGGCTTTCCGTGACATCGCGAGATCTTCCGCAGCGCCTTTCCCTGTCTACCACACGTGCAGCTTTGTGCCCTAAGACAGCAGAGTCGGAGGCACCATCCTCACAAGAGCAGCGGGGTTATATGCCCTACTTCTCTCAACTTTCACCTTTCGCTGTCTCGGGATCTTGGCTCCAGCTGAGGTCTTTGCTCAGAGCGAGGGGCAACAAAAGTTCTCAGCATCTCTGCAAGCTCGGTACTTGGTTCCTCAGGTCCAGACATCATTTTGATCTCTTAATTCTGTGTTAGCTCGTTGTTTTGGGGGTCTATTTGGTAAGTGTGTTTAAGTGGCTTCCCATGGCATGCTGGTTCTGAAGTTATTTTGCATGCCCTCTGATGCCCCCTACCATGTCCCTTCCTCTCACTGTCTGGGGAGAAGGGCTATCAACTTAGCCACAGGCAGGGCCTTACCAATACAAAAGAAGTAATTAATGAAAACAACCGGTGATTACAATAACAAACAGGTAGAACTCCACCTTGGCAGCAACTGGTCCAACCTGTTCACTTTGCAACCTTTTTACAAAAAAAATGGGTAGCCTTTTTTTACTCGTAACACCGCGCAGCTGCTTGCCTTCGCTCACTTGCCCACGGACGTTAAAGCCGTAACCCAACTTGGACTTGACAATGAGGACGACGTGGGGCCTGCCCAGGGATCCTTTCCCAACCCTGTTCCGCACCCCCGGCCACGCTTCCCCCTCCTTGTCCGCCATCTTGGCATCCGCACACGGTGTGTGTCACGAGAGCGGGCCCGCAACGGCCACCGTAGAGACCCACCCCTCCCATCCGTGCTGCGGGGAGCGATGGGAAATGAACTCCGTGGAGCTGTCGAGCACCATTACCGCAACGCGGGCCGCAGGGGTGATGGGAAATGTAGTCAGAGAGACGGAGAGGCGGAGAGAGGGCAGCGCATGCGCTCTGGCGGGTGGGAACGGGGGTGTTGCCATGGGAACGGGGAGGGGTGGGCATGGGAATGGGGGCTACAGGTGCCATGGGCCTGGGGGGCTGTTACTGTGGGAATGGGCAGATGTAGGCATGGAAATGAGGTGCTGTTACCATGGTAATGATTGGGCTGTGGGCGTGGGAACCGGGAGGGGGTGTTGCCATGGGAACAGAAGGGTGTTGTTGCCATGGGATTGGGGGGGTCTGAATGCATGAGGATAGGGGACTGCTGACATGAGAACGGGTGACGGTTGCCATGGAGATAGGATGCTGTTGCTATGAGAACGGGGTGTGCGTTGCCATGGAAACAGAGGGTGCGGTTTCCCTGGGAGCTGGCAGGGGGCACTGTTTGTGGCAGTGCTGTGCCGTGACTCCCAAAAATCCTCCAAATCCGACAACGATCTGCTCAACAACATGACCAGGACCCTGCGTTTTGGGTCCAATAAGAGGAACAAGGGTCCTATGCCCTCTGACACCAGGGGCAGGAAGGGGGAGCTCTTGGGTGTACTAGGAGCACTGGGAACACTGGAATGGGGAGCTCTCGGCAGCCCTACATGGGATCCCCCCCACTCGTGGGCAACCCCAAAGCACGGGAGCACAGGATCCTGGTGGGAGGATGCATGGGGGGGTGCCCTGGGGCAGGGACGCCCAGTGCCCCCAGTGCCACAGCACACTCTCGTCATCATGGGGGTCCCCCTGTCCCTTGTGGGGTCCCGACAGCTCCGCGTTGGTCCCTTGTGGATCGTGAGGTGGGGCAGGGCCAGGGGACACCCATGAGGACCGTGAGGCTGACACCAATTCTGGGAACCTGGGTGGGGGTGACACCTGTGGGTGACGTATCCCAGGGTAGCCTACTCTACGCACCCCCTGCCCACTCAGTGCCCACAACGTGGGTGTTGAGAACAGTCCCCTCCTCCACGGGGGGCCCTGTGGGGGTAGGGGGGGATCTGGGTGGTTTGTGGGGAGGGGGAAGGGGGAGTCCCAGCCAGAGCCCCCAATTCACCTGTCCTGGAGCTTCCTAGTTTCTGCAAGAAAAAGGGGAGGGGGTGACTGTGGGGACCCCGGGACCCCTAAACCTTCCCGGGACCTTGGCAGCTCCAACCACCCACGGGACCCCCAAATCCCCACCGCAGCCCAAATTCCTAGAGGACTCTGGACTCCCCCAAGACAATCTGAGCACCCCTGAAGCCCCCCAGAACTTTTACACCACTGAAGGGTCCCCAATCCCCCGTGGTACCCCCCACCCTCTGAGTCCCCAGAACCACAAGCCTGGCAGGGAGGGACACCCCCCAAACACCCCCAGGATCCCAAAAACATCCCCCAACATCCTTGCACATCCTAGTGCCACCTCAATGTTCCAGCAGACCCAGCTGGGATGGCCCTGAATTCAAACCAAGACCCTCCAAATTCCACCCAGATGCCCCAGGACCCCCAGCCGAGGTCACTGCAGGCTCAGTGTTCCCCAGCTCAGGGGCCCTGGGTGCTGCTTATCTCAGCCCCCACTCTGGGGGCTCCCCATCACTCCAGGACACCCGTCCCCCCCATTGTCACCCACCCTGGCAGTGCCACCAGTGACAGCCCCCAATGACAGCCAGGAGCAGGAGCAGGAACAGGAGGGTCCTGCCGACATTCACAGCCACTGCTGGGGACAGAGTGGGACACATCGGGGTCACCCTGAACCATGGGGGTCATGAACATCCTGGTGACCATGTGTGATCCCACCTGTGACCCAGGGTGAGCCAGGTGACACCTCCAGGGCCAGCTCTGGGCTGAGTGCCCGGAACACGCAGTGCCCATCCTGTCCCAGCTGGTTGGTGGCCACGCACTGGCAGGTGCCCGAATGTCCCACGTCGATGGCCCTGGGCTCCAGGAGGGGACCCCAGGCCACCTTGTGCCCATTGTGCAGCCAGGTGAAGGTGACAGGGGCTGAGCCCACCTTCACTAAGCAGCGCAGGGTCACGTTGTCACCCGCACACACCTGGTGTGACAGGGGACCAGGGGTGATGGCATTGGCCACAGGCACTGTAGGGACAGAGACAGGGCTGGCACTGGGCAAGGTGGGATGGGGGTGATGTGGGTGAGGTCACTCCCAGCCCAAGGGTCCCGCTCACCCAGGACGGTGACATTCAGGGGGTCACTCTCGGCCCCGCTGTCCCCATCACTGACCCGGCACCGGTACTGGCTGCTGTCATTGTCCCCAAATTGGTGCACCTCCAGGCCGGGACTGGTGTCCAGCAGTGCCCCCGAGCCCTCCCGGTGCCAGGAGAAGTACATGGGACCTGTACCCGTGGCCACCGTGCAGCTCAGCACCAGGCTGTCCCTGAGTGCCACCTGTCCCCCAGGGGGCTGTGCTGACAAGGACACCCCCGAGGGCGGAACTCCTGTGGGAGGGGGACACATGAGGGATTGGGGACCCAGGACGGGCAGGGGGACACAGGAGGTGAAAGAGGGGATTGGATGGGAGCAGATAGGATCCCAGTGAGTAGAAGAGGACCCTGGGAGGCATGCTGGGACCTGGGGACAATGGCGAGATCCCATGGAAAGGTGGAGAGACCCAGGCAGGGATGGGGAACTACAAGTGAGACTGAAGAGACTCAGGGAATGATTTGAGGTTTAGAGACGGGCGGGTGGACCCAGGGAAGGAAGGAAGGCGAGAGGGTGGAGCAGGGATCTTGGAAGGTGTGGGGAATCCAGGGTGGGATGGGAAAGACAAAGAGAGGGATGAGGGATCTCCAGGGGGAACTGCGCAGTCATGGGGGAAACCAAGAGGGACTTGGGAAATTTTGTGTGATGCAGGGAGGAGTAAAGGGAGGGATGAAGGATTCAGGCAGTGGTGGGGAAACCCTTGGAGGATGATGGGCTTCCCTATCCCCATCCTTGCACTCACTGTGCACTGTCACTGTTGCCAGTTCTGACTCCTTCCACTGGAACACTAAATGGCTCACATAGCCCTTGCAGCGATAGCAGCCACTGTGGTTCAGCTGCGGCGGGGACAGGGACAGTTCAGTCCCATCATGGGGCCCCTTCAGATGCTTCTCTTCATGGTAGAAGTAAACGTCCGTGAGCGGTTTGTTCTGCCTGACCCAGCAGAGCAGTGTCTGCGTGTCCTCCTCCAGCAGCGTCTGCACCACCTCCTGCAGCACCAGCCAGCCTGAGGGACAGAGGGGGACTTCTCACACTGTAGGTCCCATTTTCATGGGGTTTTCCCCATTCGATCACACCGGGGTGAGTTTTCCCCCCTCTGAAATGCTCTGGGATGTCCCCAGAGTAGGGAACAGGCTCCGGTCGCACAGGAGGTTACCCATGGAGCTGAGCCCACCCAGAGCCATCGGGGTCCCTGTGGGGGCCAGCCTGGGGCTCAACCCAAACCCCCCTAACCATCTGAGACTGTCCTGGGGGGGCTGCGCCTCGTGCCAGGTCTGTTATACCAGTAGGTGCCTTCCATGTTGACAGAAAAGTTGTCAGGTCTCTCCTGCCCCCAGCGCTGTCCTTGTACCAGGTGGTGGCACCGGCAGTCCCTGAGCCCTGGCAGGTCAGTGTCACCCGGTCCCACAGCACCGCTGGCCTCCAGGGGGGCTCCACAAGGATCTGGGTGGTCTGGGCTCCTGTGGGTGACAGGGGACACCAGCCTGCCAGGGCCACCATGGGGCTGGGGACAGCGGGGTGTGGCCATGGCATCCCCCGAGGACTCAACAGCGAGGCTGAGGTACTGGGCCGGAAGGGAGAAGGGACAGGGCTGGGTGGGGGTGGCACCGTGGGGACAGAGGCACCTGGGGCACAGGGTAGGGGGGATGTCCCATACTGTCCCCATGGGGACAGCAGTTCTTGTGGGAAAGTGCATGGGAGTGTTCCCCAAAAGATTTGGTAAGGCAGGGGGACATATCTGTGTCACAGCCACCCATGCACCACATCCCTGTGGCACAGACATCTTGGGAACAGGGACATTGAGGCCACCGTCGAATGAGGCAGAGCACGGGGACACTGTGGACACCCCAGGCATGAGGGCACCACGGATACATTCTATGCTGGCCCAGGTCACCCCCACCAGCTCATGATCCCATCTCCATGATCCCATCGCCATGGCCTCATCCTCACAGTTCTTGTCCCCTTCTGTCCCTGCATCCCAGTTCCCTTGTCCCTATGCCCAGAGCTACCTGAGCCCAAAGGTGCCAGTCCCCACATTCCTGTCCCCTCATCCCCATTCCTCTTCCTGTTCCTAAAGCCACCCTACATCTCCAGTCCCGCCAAGGTCCACTGTGGGTAACATGGACTGGAACTGCTGGCATTGGGGACCTCAGGGGACCCTGCAGCCCCCGTGTGCCCCCTCCCCTCACTATCCCTGGGGTGTCAGACCCATTCCCTGGGCACTCACTCCACAGGAGCAGTGGCACCTTCTCGGCGATCCCGGTGTCCCCAGCCATGTGCACTGGCTGTCACTCGCTGCTGTGGCCACCGCTCCCCTGGCTGGTGGCTCTTTGGCCAAATGGGAAGGAAGAGAGGTCAGGTCAGTCCCCACATGTAGGTGGCACCTAGTGGGGGCAGGGTGGCCACAAGCTGGGCACAGGCTGTCGGCAGGATGGGCACAGGCTGAGGACAAATCTGGGTTGGACAAGGTGGGACATGGGGTTTGCAGGAGTGGTGGGCTTAGGGGTTTGGGAATGCGGGCATGGGTGTCCAGAGCAATGGGGGGGCGTCCTTTGGGAATTGGGGTTTCTGGGAATAGGGCTCTTGCTGATGGGATGCCACTGGGGATGCGGGTGCCATAGGAATGGTGCTCCCCAGGGCTGGGGGGACTCAGGGATGGGAGTCCCAGGGCAACATGGACTCCAGAGATTTGGGGTCATGGGATGGGGATGCTGGGGGAATGGGGGATCCAGTGGGAATGGGGGTCCTGAGATAATCAAGGTGCTCTGGGAAGGATCTTTTCAGGGGATGGAATGAATGGCAGAGGGTTCCTTGGGAATGCGGTGCTGGGCCATGGAGATCCAGGGGAACATCAGTATTGGGGTAGGGGTTGGAGAGAGTAGGGGGACATCAGGAATGGGGGGCCCATGTTTCAATTCCCAGGGAAATGAGGGTGCCAGGGTTGAGCAGTGGCTGGGTGGGCCCTTGGGTCAAAGCTCCTTCCCTGGGTGGCTCAGGTTTTTGGGTGACCCAGAGCCCAGCACAGTCCCCGCAATGTGCCAGCAGCTTGGGGGTCACCCCAGGTGGATTCCAATGAGCTCTGGATCAGTGTCCCCTCAGACTCCAGTGACTTTTCTCTCTCTTTTTTTCCATTTCCATCATTTCAATCCTCAACTTCACAAGTTCATGCCTTGACGATCCTGGGGGTCATCTGAGCAGGGAAGGGGCGGGGGAAGCCCAGGGTGAGGGAAGCAGGGGTGAGGGGTTGGCAGGGAGGCCCTGGGGGGGCTGTGGGGGATGTGGGCATTCAGCTTTCCCCCCCCTAACACTTTCACTTCCTCTCTCTTGGGCAGAAGGAAGAGGTCATTTGGCATGTTTGTCACGCAGTGGGGGGAAGTGGGTTCTCTCCTGGGGGGGCACATCCAGGGGGCTCCTCTCCTGGGGAGATCCGGTCCCAGCGGGGAGACACGCTGCCAAGCCACAGGTTCTATCCTACGGCTTCGCAGCTCTGTGAGGGTCCAGACTTCTCCATTCTTGCTCATCGCCTGCAAGATCTGAGCCAGAAAGAGCAGCTAAGGAATGGAGCCCTGGGCAGGAAAGAGCTCCCATACTCCGGCTCCTATAAGCCAGTGGCCATCCAAGGGTGGGGCCCAGGCATGGCCCAGCCCCACTGCACAGGAATGGCCATTGCCCAGCCCTGCTCTGGCCAGCCCCAGGTGGCAGCCAGCACCTGAGGGTGCCCCCTGCCCCCTTGGCTTTCATTCTGGCAGCTTTAGAGCTGCTGCAGAGGTGAGAATTCTGTGGGGGAAAAGGGCCTGCCTGTGGTTTGCTCAGCCCTGCAAGAAGCACAAACCCCAAAGGGAGCCCAAGCAGTGGCTCTGTAAGGGCCTTTGGTGGTTTTCAGAGCAGTGCTGGCTGGAAATGCCCCTTGCAGAGGCAGCTGAAAGGGAACCAGTCAGGAAATCCAACAATTCATTATTATGTCCTGCTCAGTAAGGGACTGAGAGAGCTCCAGAACTACTGCAAATCCCACAGCAATCTGCTGAACAACCTGACCTGGACCCTCCTCCTCCTCCCTGCCTTGCCGTGGATGGACAGTGGCCGGATGCCCCGCACCCACCACAGCCGCTCTCTCACTGCCCTGCACACCTGGATGGGGAGAGAAAATTGAGCAAAGGGTTCCTGGGTTGAGACACGGTCCAGGAGAGATCGCTCATCAAATCCTGTCAAGGATAAAACTGCCTCAGAATTAGAGATACGAATTGAATTTATTGCTGACAAAATCCGTGCAGGGTAAGTCAAATAAACCCTTCCATACACCTTCCCCCTGTTATGAACAACTATGTAGTCATTGACTTTTACTATTATATTGGTTTTTCGAAATTATTTTGATACAATACAGTTTGTAATCACTTTTTCACTACTTTTGATACATTACAATTTGTCAGCCTTTTTACCCTAATCCCTGTGTAGAACATATATTTTAGTGTGATGAATATATTACAGTTTAGGCTCTCTCAAAATATCAAGATGAGAGACAGTGTGCTGTGTACTATAACATTAACTGTTGCAGAAGTAGCTAATGCCTTTATTTGTGTCACAAAGTGACAATGGTGGGAATAAATAATTGTGTGAAGTAGCTAATGTTGATTTAATGTTCTGGTGGAGTATCTTATCTGTAGGAGAAGAACACACTGAAAAGCAGCAAGTGAAAAAACATCAAAAGAGAGAATGCAAAGAGCAATTTACCATTGACCCTTCAGGTATTAAGAACTGTCAAACCACAGAAGAAGGGGGCCTTGTGAGGACATAAGATATATGAATTTAATCTGCAGTATGGCATGTACTTGATGAAAATTAATCAAGAGTCAAACCAAGCAAAAGAATTCCCAGAACAAGTAAACTGGAAAAATTGTTTGAAGATGTATAACCCACTTGAGTATGTATTTAACCATTACAATAAAAAAGGTATGTAAGAAGAATTGCTGTAGTTAACCGTGTGCCTCTGGCAGTTGCCAAGCACCCAGAATGCTGTTTACTGTTTCTTTTATTCCTCATAAAACATTTTTAAATTTTAAAGAGCAAGCCTTGTTTCTCACACAGTTTGACCAAAAAACTGAATTTTGTGTACAATAAGAGGGAAAAACATTGTGTTCTCCCCCAGAGCTGGGAAGGGGAACGAGGAGCCCTGTGGGGTACTGTGAAGAGGGAGGTGTAAGCCCTGAGGGGAATCGATGCCCCCAGTGCCCCCAGTGTTACAGCACATCATCGTAGTCACGGGGGTTCCGCTGTCCCTCATGGGGCCCCTGACAGCTCTGTGTTGGTCACTTGTGGATCCCGAGGTGGGGCAGGGCTGGGGGACACCCGTGGGTGCCCTGAGAGTGACACTGGTGGTGCAGACCTGGGTGGAGGTGACATGCGTGAGTGATGTGTCCCTGCCCCCCTCCATACTCAGCCCTTGCCCACTCGGTGCCCATGATGTGGGTATTGAGCACAGCCCCCTCCTCCTGGGGGGTCCTGTGGGGATAATGGGGGTCTGGGTGGTATCTGGGGAGGGGGAAAGGGGAGTCCTAGCCCAAGCCCCCCACTCACCTGTCCTGGAGCTTCCTGGTGGCTGCAGGGAAAGGGGAGGGGGTGACCATGGGGACACTGGGATCCCTGAACCTTCTTGGGACCATGTCAGCTCCAATCATCCATGGGACCCCCCAAATCCCCATTGCAGTCCCGATTCACAATGAACCCCTGTTTCTTCCTGACACTCTAAGCACCCCTGAAGCCCCCAGAACTTCTGCACCATTGCAGGGCCCTAACTCCCCTGGCACCCCCAACCCTCTTTGTCCCTGGAACCCTAAGCCTGGAAGGGAGGGGCACCCTCCGAACTCCCCCAGGACCCAAAAAGATCCTCCAACATCCCTGCACAGGCCTCCAGGAGCTCACAGTGCCACCCCAATGTTCCTCAAAGCCCACCCAGAGATAACCCTGGAACACAACCAACACCCTCCAAATTCCCCCCACATGTCCAAGACCTCCAGCCGAGGTCACTGCGGGCTCATTTTAACACAGCTCAGGGGCCCTGGGTGCTGTTGATCTCTGCCCCCACTCGGGGGGCTTCCCCTCACTCCAGGACACACATCCCCTCCATTGTTACCCACCCCGGCGGTGCCACCAGTGACAGCCCCCAATGACAGTCAAGAGCAGGAGCAGGAACAGGAGGGTCCAGCCAACATTTACAGCCACTGCTGGGGACAGAGGGGGACACATCACTGAGGTGACCCTGAACCATGGGGGTCATGAACACCCCGGTGACCCTGTGTGACCCAACCTGTGACCCAGGGTGAGCCAGGTGTCACCTCCAGGGCCAGCTCAGGGCTGAATGCCCAGAACACACAACCATCCTGTCCCAGCTGGTTGGTGGCCACGCACTGGCAGGTGCCCGAATGTCCCACATCGATGGCCCTGAACTCCAGGAGGGGACCCTGGGCCACCTGCTGCCCATTGTGCAGCCAGGTGAAGGTGACAGGGGCTGAGCCCACCTTCACTAAGCAGCGCAGGGTCACGCTGTCACCTGTGTGCACCTGGTCTGCCAGGGGACCGGGGGTGATGGTGGCATTGGCCACAGGCACTGTGGGGACAGAGACAGGGCTGGCACCTGGCAAGGTGGGATGGGAGTGCCATGGGTAGGGTCACCCCCAGCCGAGTGTCCCGCTTACCCAGGACGGTGACATTCAGGGGGTCACTCTCAACCACGCTGTCCCCTTTGCTGAGCCGGCACCAGTACTGGCCGCTGTCATTGTCCCCAATGTGGTGCAGCTCCAGGCGGGGGCCAGTGCCCAGAAGTGCCCCTGAGCCCTCCCGGTGCCAGGAGAAGGACAAAGGACCTGTCCCCATGGCCATTGTGCAGCTCAGCACCAGGCGGTCCCCGAGTGCCACCTGTCCCCTGGGGGGCTGCGCCCACAGTGACACCCCCAATGGTGGGACCCCTGCAGGAGGGCGGGACAGCAGGGGACAGTGAGGGACCCGGGGCAGTCAGGGAGGGGCAGGAGGATCACAGTGAGGGAGAGGGGGCGCAGAGATGGGGGGGGATTGGAAACAGGGGGATGGGGGGTTCAGGGAGAGGATGCCTGTAGAGGGAGGGGGGCGACACCACGGAGGGAATGGGGACCAAGGGAGAGGATGGTGGCACCTGCGGAATGTGCGGGGACTTCAGAGAGGGGTGGGGGGAAGCAAGAAGGAGTGAAGTGACCCGGTGAGGGATAGGGAGACATGGATGAGGAATGGGGCACCTGGGGAGGGACCTGGGGCAGGGATGGCAGGACATGGAAATGGTGTCAGGGAAGGATGGGCGTACCCATGTAGGGCTGGGGGATCTGGGGAAAGACCCAAGAAAGGAGGAGGGGGCCAGGGACAGATCTGGGAAAGGTTGGGGCCACAGGGCAGGTGTCATGGAGGGCTGGGAGTCCCTATGCAGTGCTGGGGGCCCAAGGAGGCTCTGGGGGCTCCCTGTGCCCATCCCCGCACTCACTGCACACTGTGATGCAGAGCCGGATGCTGCTCTTCCGCACAGCATCACCCTCGGAGAGCACTTGGCAGCTGTAATTCCCCGAGTGGGAGACCCCCACGGCGGGCACCAGCAGCTGCAGGGACCCCTGTGGGCCCCCCACCACCTGACCATCCTGGTAGAACATGTGCAGGAGGGGGGCTCGGGGCTGAAGGGGGCTGGGGGTGCTGAGGCAGCTGAGAGTCAGGGGGGATGCCATGGTGGGCTCAGGGGGTCCCTCCAGATCTGGCACTGAGAAGAGCTCAGGGAAGGAGAGGGGAGGTGAGGACTGTGACTCTGAGTCTGCTGGGAAGTGGCTTTGGGGGTGTCAGGAGATTGGAGTTCCAGCCATGGGGGTGTTCACCATACACTGTCACTGCCACTGGCACCAAATGTGCCCACATTGACATTACGGTGTCCACCCAGCCCCTGCAGCTGTAGTGGCCACTGTGGTGCAGCTGCAGAGGGGACAGGGACAGCTCGGCCCCGTAGCGAGACCTCCCCACCTCCTTGTCCCCATGGTAGAATCGCACCTCTGATAGTGGCATGTCCCGCCAGAGCCAGCAGCGCAGTGTCACCGTGTCCCCCTCCAGCAGTGCCCGCATCGACACCTGCAGCACCAACCGGGCTGCGGGACACAGAGGTCTTGTCACACCAGGGTCCCGTTTTCATAAGGGGCCCCCAGTGGGTCACACCCAGGGCACGAGGGGTGCCCAATTCCAACATGGGATTCTCCACAATGGGATGCTCCGGGATGTCCACAGAGCAGGGGACAGGCTTTGGTCACATAGGAGATTACCCATGGAGCAGAGCCCACTCAGAGCCCTCGGGGTCCCCGTGAGTGCCAGGCTGGGGACACCCAAAACCCCTCACCATCTGAGACTGTCATGGCGGGGCTGAGCCCAGTGCCTGGTCTGTCACACATGTAGGTGCCTTCCACGGTGAGAGTGAAGTGGTCGTGTCCCTCCTGCCACAGGCATTGCCCATCCTTGTACCAGGTGGTGGCACCAGCTGTCCCCAAGCCCTGGCAAGTCAGTGTCACCCAGTCCCACAGCACCGCCGGCCTCCAGGGGGGCTCCACAAGGAGCAGAGTGGACTGGGCACCTGTGGGTGACAGGGGACACCAGCCTGCCAGGGCCAGTGTGGGGCTGGGGACAGCGGGGTGGGGTCATGGCATCCCCTGAGGACTCACCAGCAAGGCTGAGGGTCTGGGCTGGAAGGGAGAAGGGACAAGGCTGGATGAGGGTGGCACTGTGGGGACAGAGGCACCTGGGGCACAGGGCATGATGGCTTCCCCAAACTGTCCCCATGGGGACAGCAGTTCTTGTGGGAAAGTGTGTGATGGTGGTCCCCAAAAGATATTTGGTGAAGCCGGGAGACATGTCTGTGTCACAGCCACCCATGTACCACATCTGTGTGGCACAGACACCTTCGGACCATGTACACTGAAGCCACCCTGGGCTGAGGCAGAACATGGGGACACTGTGGACACTCTAGGCACAAGGACACCACAGACACAGCACATGCTGGCCCAGGTCACCCCCACCAGCTCATGATCCCATCCCCATGATCCCATCCCCATGGCAACATGCTCACTGTTCTTGTCCCCTTCTGTCCCCACATCCCAGTTTCCTTGTCCCTATCCCCAGAGGTACCTGAACCCAAAGGTACCAGTCCCCACATTCCTATCCCCACATCCCCATTCCCAAATTCCTACATCAGTCAGAGTCCCACCAAGGCCTGCTGTCGGTTACAAGGAGTGGCACTGCCAGCATTGGGGATCTCAAGGGACCCCACAGCCCCCGTGTGCCCCCTCCCGTCCTCTGCCCCGGGGTGTCAGGCCCATGCCCGGGGCACTCACCCCACAGGAGCAGCGCCACCTTCCCAGCCATCCCGGTGTCCCCAGCCATGTGGACTGGCTGCCACTCACTGCAGGGGGTGGCTGTCCCCTGGCTGGTGGCTCTTTGGCCAAAGTGGAAGGAAGCGAGATCATGTCTCATCCCCATGCGTAGGTGGCAGCTGGTGGGGGCAGGGTGGCCACAAGCTGGGCACAGACTGTGGGCAGGGAAGGGAGAGGGTGGGGGCAAGTCTGGACGGAACACAGTGGGACATGGGGTTCACAGGAGTGGGGGACTCAGAAAGTTTTGGGAGCCAGGGCTGGGTGTCCTGGGGAATGAAGGGTGCCAGGGATGGGGGCCCTGGGAATGGGGGTCCTGAAGAGGGGGAATCATCAGGGACAGGGGTTGCCATGGGAATGGGGGTCCCCAGGGCTGGGGGGACTCAGAGATGGGAGTCCCAGGGAATGTGGGCTCCAGGGATTTGGGGTCATGCAATTGGGATGCTGGGGGAATGGAGGGTCCCGTAGGATTTGGGGTCCTTTTAGAATCAAGGTCCTTGAGAAAGGAGGATTTCAGGGGATGAAATGAATAGGAGAGTGTGCCTTGGGAATGGGATACTGGGCCATAGAGATGCTGGGGAATGTAAATATTGGGATAGGGGTCTCAGGCAAAGTGGGACATTAGGAATGGGACTCCCATGATTTGGTTTCCAAGGGAATTGAAGTCCCAGGCATGGGCAGTGGCTGGGTGCACTCATGGGTCTCGGGGTCCTTCCCTGGATGCCTCAGATTTTTGGGTGACTCAGGGCCAAGAACAGCTTCCACAAGGTGCTGGTGATCTGGGAGTCACCCCAGACAGATTCCAAGGGGCTCTGAGTCTGTGGAGCTGCTGCAGAGGTGAGAATTCTGCGGAGAAAAAGGCCTGGCTATGGTTTGCTCAGCCCTGCAAGAAGCACAAAACCTAAAGGCAGCCCAAGCAGTGGCACTGAGAAGGCCTTTGATGGTTTTCAGAGCAGGCCTGGCTGGAAAAACCCCTGCAGGGGCAGCTGCGGGAGAACCAGCCCAGAAATGCAGCAATTTATAATTTTGTCCCTTTGCCCAAGGGTCTGAGAGAGCCCCAAATATCCTTCAAAGACAACAATAATCTGTTCAACAACCTGACCTGGTCCATCATCCTTCCTGCCTCAAACGTGCAGCCCTTTGTAACAGCGTGAGAAGAATCTTTGAGTTCTGTCCATGGCTGCCAGACACGAGGGAACAGTGTGGAAATATTGAGCAGGGGCTCACCCACAGCCATGGTGGGGCTGTGGGAAGTGACCCTGTCTGCATTCCAGGTGGTCCCAAAGCTGCTCCATCCCTGCCCTCCTCACCTGAGGGAAAGGCTGAGGGTTTGTAGGAATTGGGGTGTAAAGCCACCAGAGGTGCTGCTGTGGACCCCAGACCTGCCTGGGGGGAGGTGCTGCCTTCCTTCCATTTGGGATCATGGAGAGTGATAGCAGGTGTTGTGCAGGGTGTGTGCCTGGCCCCAGGACACTGCTACGCTGCCACTGGGCACTGGGATCCAACCTGCTGCTTTGGTGGCTTCTGCCCGCTGCCGGTGGTGGTGCCAGGACCGATTGGTGGCCGTGAGTTTGCAAAAGGAGCGATTTCCCTTCCTCCCTCCCGTCCGAGGCCGCCATGGCCCCTGAGGGGATGGAGCTGGACGGGGGCGCCCCCTGCTGGCCGGGAGTGCTCCCTGCAGCGCCCCCTGCTGGCCACGGTTATAACTGCCATAAAAATCAACAGCGCTGAGCGGGACAGAAAGTTCTGGGTTTGTGTTGTTTGTTCTGTTCTGGTTTATAAATTTCGTAGTAAAGAGCTGGTAATCCTGTTTCTACACTTTAGCCTGGAAGCCCCATCATTTTTGAAATTAATAAAAGTTTTAGCATGGGTCCTCTTTCCATCCCAGGAACATTCCCACTTTCCTTGGGAGATATTTCTCATTTAAATGAGTTGCCAACTCCCAGGTTCCAGTGTGGATGAGACAGACATCCCAAGAAAGACAGGGTTTAGGATTTGGCCACCTCATGCTCTGCCTTTAAAGCCAGTTTGGCTACCAAGGGCCCTCTCTCAAGGTGACACTTCTGGTCACCCAGCCATTCAGGCGCTGGCTTTGGCAGAGCACCACACTGTCTCCAGTGTGCCATGGCTGGCAGACTGATGGACAGACGAGGCACTGTCTCAGGAAAAGCAAAGTCTGACCCATCCCTTCCACCACACACAGGTGTTCCAAAATGTCTCCAGACATCAAACTTTTCTTGTCTCTGACATCCCACCCTTACCATGGCCTGATCCTGCCCTGCTCTGAAGAAGAGGAAGGCTCTGGAACACCCACAGGGCATTTGTGACATCCTGGTATGGGGAAAAGGGCAGAAGAATAGCTTGGGACAGGGCACAAGAGAATCCAGAGCCTCCTGAAGGCCGCTTTGGCCATCAGAGCAAGGAAGTTCCAAGGCTTTGACAGGTTCCTCTGGTGGAGAAATTGTGTAGGAGAGTGTGTCCAGGGTTTGTTCCTTTTGGGGTCTTTCCCAGGAAATTGATCTTTTTGTGAAAATTTGGATTCTGAACCTTGTTGCTGTTGCTTTTGGTTTTATTCTCTCTTGTTGCTGTTTCAGGAAATTGTTCTTCTCTCAGCTTTTTGGGATCTTTGTGCCTCCACAGGGAGGGGCAGTTTTTGGTTGCAGCACACACATGAGTGGGTGCCCATGGGTGGGGACACCCAGTGCACCCCAGTTGCCCCCAGTGTCACAGCACAACCTCATTGATTGCACTGGGATTTCTTGGTTGCCCGTAGGGTCCCCGCAGCTCCACGTAGGCCACCCAGGGTTACTGGTGGTCGGTGATGCCTGGAGGCCCTGCAGGACACAATGGCTGGGGGGACCAAGGGGTGGGGGGTGACACCAGTGGGTGACGTGTCACTGTCCCCCCAATCCACAGTACTCACGCTGTGCACGTTTGGTGCTCACAACGTGGGTGTACAGAACCTCCCCCTCCTCTGGGGAGGCCGGGGGATCGGGGGGGGCCTTTGGGGATAAAGACAATGTGTGGGAGGTGATGGAGACTTGTGTCATGTGGGAAAAAGGGGACTCATGGTTGAAGACCCCCACTCACCTTTCCTGCTGCTTCCTGGCAGCTGCAAAGGTAAGAGGGGAAGGGTGATTGTTCAGTCCCAAGGCCCTGACCCTTCTCAGGATTCCTGAACCCCCATGGGACCCTCAATTCCTCTCAGGACCCCCAAGCATCCCTGAAGCCCCCAAAATTTTTGAGCCTCCCCAGTGCTCTTGGCCAATTCAGCCTCAAGAACTCAAAGCCCAGCAGGGACAGAGATGCTCCAAACACCCCCAGGGCCCCTGAAAGAACCCCCAACATCCCTGCAGGACACTCCAGCACCTCCCCAAACCCTACAGGACCCCCAGACAAGGTGACAGTTCTGGGACTGTGAGTGCTGCCCTATCATGCCCACACTCTGGGGGCCTCTACAGCTCCCTGGGACCCTCTGTTCCCCATTGTCACCCACCCACACGGTGCCACTCGTGCCAGGCCACAATGACACCCATGAGCAGGAGCAGGAACAAAATGGCCCCACCGACCCCTGTGGCCACTGCAAGAAACAGAGGGGGACACATCAGGGTCACCCATCACCCCAGGGGTCCTTCAACTCTGAATGACCCTGTGTGACCTCACCTTTGTCCCTGTGTCCCCATGGTGTCACCAACAGGGCCAACTCGAGGCTGAGTGCCTGGAACACACAGTGCCCGTCCTGTCCCAGCTGGTTGGTGGCCACGCACTGGTAGGTGCCCGAATGTCCCACATCGATGGCCCTGAGCTCCACAAGGGGACCCTGGGCCACTTCCTGCCCGTTGTGCAGCCAGGTGAAGGTGACAGGGGCTGAGCTCACCTGCACCTAGCAGTGCAGGGTCATGTTGTCTCCTGCATGCTTCCTGTGCCCATCCCCGCACTCACTGCGCACCGTGACACGGAGCTGGGTGCTGCTCTTCCTCAAGGCCCACCCCTCAGAGTGCACCTGGCAGCTGTAATTCCCCGAGTGGGAGAACCCCAGGGTGGGCACCAGCAGCTGCAGGGACACCTGTAGGCCCCCCAACACCTGCCAATCCCGGAAACACATGCAGGCGGAGGGCTTGGGCCTGCAGGGGGCTAGGGGTGCTGAGGCAGCTGAGAGTCAGGGGGGACCCCAGGGTGGGTTTGGGGGGACCCTCCAACACTGGTATCTGGACAAGCTCAGCAAAGGAGATGGGGGGCTTTGGGAACTGTGACCCCGAGTCCCTGGCGAGGCGCTATGAGGCTGTCGGGGTAGTGGCTGTGAGGTGCTCACCATTCACTGTTACTGGCACTGGCACTGACTCCTCCCATCCCCATGATACACTGTTGTTCACCCAGGTCTTACAGCGGTGGCTGTGGTTCAGCTGCAGAGGGAACAGGGACAGCTTGGTCCCATTGTGGAGCCCTCTCAGTTCCATCTCCTCACGGTAGAAGAACACTGAAGTGGCTGACTTGTCCTGCCTGTATACTGGCAGCGCAGTGTCAGAGTTTCCCCCTCCAGCAGTGCCCACACCAGCACCTGCAGAACCAGCTGCTCTGTAGGGCAGAGGGGTGCTGTCACATCACAGGGGTCTGGAGGGTTCTGATTTCGCCTGGACCCCCATACTGGGTCACAGCCAGCACACCAGGCTTCCCCAATTTCAGCACAAGGGTCCCACCACACTGGGATGCTCTGGTATGTCCCTGTGTGTAGGGAATGGGCTCTGGTCACACCAAAGGGTGACCCATGGAGTGGAGCCCACCGGGGTCCTCGGGGTTTCCGTGGGTGCCAGGCTGGGAACACAAACCACCCTCACTGTCTGAGACATTCACGGGGTGGCTGAGCCCACTGCCGGGTCTTTTACACCTGTAGATGCCACTCTCGGTGACAGTGAAGTTGTGGCCTCCCTCCTGCCCCTAGCGCTGCCCATCCTTGTACCAGGTGGTGGCACCAGCAGCCCCTGAGCCCTGTAAGGTCAGTGTCACCTGGTCCCACAGAACTGCCGGCCTCCAGGGGGGCTCCACCAGGAGCTGGGTGGTCTGGGCACCTGTGGGTGACAGGGGACACCAGCCTGCCAGGGCCAGCATGGGGCTGGGGAGAGCGGGGTGGGGCCATGGCATCCCCCAAGGACTCACCAGTGAGGCCGAGGGTCTGGGCTGGAAGGGAGAAGGGACAGGGCTGGGTGGGGGTGGCACCATGGGGACAGAGGCACAGGGGTATGGGGGTTGGGGGCTGTCCCTAACTGTCCTTGTATGACATGGACTCCTTGTTGACAGGGACACTGCGGCCACCCCTTGCTCAGGCAGGACATGGGGACACTTTGGAGACCTCTGAACTGAGGATGCCACGGCCACCCTGTGCTGGCACAGGTTACCCCCACCAGGCCCCATGATGCCTCACCAAACCCTTGTCCCATCATTTTTGTCCCCATGTTCCTGTCCCCCTTCTCCAACCCTCATGCCCACTCCACGACCCCAGCAGACCCCATGCTTTGGCGATTCTGGCATTGGGGACATCAGGGGACTCTGCAGCCCCCCTGAGCCCCCTCCCCTCCCCATCCCCAGGGTGTCAGGCCCATGCCCGGGGCCTCACCCCAGAGGAGCAGCGCCACCTTCTCGGCCATCCCAGTGTCCCCAGCCATGTGGACTGGCTGTCACTCGCTGCTGGGGGTGGCTGTCCCCTGGCTGGTGGCTCTTCAGCCAAAGGGGAAGGAAGCGAGGTCAGGTCTCACCCTCATGCATAGGTGGCCCTTGGTGGGGGCAGGGTGGCCATAAGCTGGGCACAGACTGTGAGCAGGGCAGGGACAGGATGGGGACAAGCTTGGGTGGGAAAAGTTGGGACATGGGGTTCCCAGGAGTGGGGGATGCAGGGGCTTTGGGGGACACGGACGTGGCTATCCAGGGGAACGAGGTGTCCCTGGGAATGGGGGTGCTGATGAGGGAGAATCACTGGGGATGGGGGGGTCCATGGGAACTTGGGCTCCAAGGATTTGGGGTCATGAGATGGGGATGCTGGGGTAATGGGGGTTCCTGTGGGAATACGGGTTCCTGAGAGAATCAAGGTCCTTGGGGAAGGGGCATTTCAGGGGATGGGATTAACAGGAGAGGGTTTTTTGAGAATGGGGTGCTTGGCCATGGAGGTCCTGGGGAATGGGAGTACAAGGATGGGGGTCCCAGGGGAGGGAGGATGGAAAGAATGGGAGTCCCATGATTCGGATTCCTGCGGAATGAGGGTGCCAGGAATGGGCAGTGGCTCGGTAAGCCTGTGGGTCAAAGCTCCTTCCCTGGCTGGATCAGATTTTTGGGGTGACCCAGGGCTCAGCAAAGTCCCCCCAGGGTGGTGTGGTTTTGGAGGGTCTGGGAGGGTTAGGGAGATTCTGACAGGGTTTGGGTCTTTCTCCCCCCAGCCCCCAAGGGCTTTTTCCCCTCTTTATTTCCATTTCCATTATTTTGCCTCTCAATTTCACAAGACCACAGTTCATCCCTTGGTGGTCCTGGGAGGATCCTGAGCAAGGAACTACTTGGGGGAAGCCCAGGGTGGGGGAAGCAGGGGTGAGGGGTCTGCAGGGAGGGCTGAGGAGGCTGTGGGGGATGGAGGTGTCTGACAGTGCCCCCCCCAACACTTTCAGTTTCTCTTTCCTGCAGAAGGAGGAGGCCGTTTGTGCTGAGTGTCACATTGGGGGAGGGGAGTGTCACATGGGGCAGGTTCTGTCCTGGGGGGCACATCCAGAGGGCTCCTGTCCTGGGGGGATCCTGTCCCAGGGGGGACACATGCTGGACAAGGGGCTCCTGTCCTGGGGTATGGCAGCTCCAGGGGGCTCCAGACTTCTCCATTCTTGCTCGTCCCCAGCTGGATCTGAGTGAGCAAGAGCAGCTGGGGAATGGAGCCCTGAGCAGGAAGGAGCTCCCAAACTCCGGCTCCTTGAAGCCAGTGGCCATCCAAGGGTGGGGCCCAGCCATGGCCCAGCCCCACTGCACAGGGATGGCCATTGCCCAGCCCTGCCCTGGCCAGCCCCAGGTGGCAGCCAGCACCTGAGTGTCCCTCCTGCCCCCTAAGCTTTGATTCTGGCAGCTTTAGAGCTGCTGCAGAGGTGAGAATTCTGTGGGGGAAAAGGGCCTGCCTGTGGTTTGCTCAGCCCTGCAAGAAGCACAAAACCCCAAAGGGAGCCCAAGCAGTGGCTCTGTGAAGGCCGTTGATGGTTTTCAGAGCAGGGCTGGCTGGAAACCACCCCTGCAGGGGCAGCTGTGGGGGAAATGCAGCAATTGATCATTTTGTCCCTGTCCCAGATGGACTGAAAGAGCCCCACAACTTCTTCAAATCCCACACCAATCTGCTCAACAACCTGACCTGGACCCTCCTCCTCCTCCCTGCCTTGCTGTGGATGGACAGTGGCCGGATGCCCCGCACCCACCACAGCCGCTCTCTCACTGCCCTGCACACCTGGATGGGGAGAGAAAATTGAACAAAGGGTTCCTGGGTTGAGACAAGGACCAGGAGAGATCACTCATCAAATCCTGTCACGGGCAAAACTGCTTATGATTTAGAGATCTGAATTGAATTTATTGCTGACAAAATCAGAGCAGGATAAGGAGAAGTCAAATACACCCTTCCATACAACTTCTCCCTGTTATGAAGGACTATGTAGTCATCGGCTTTCAGTATTATATTGGTTTTGCAAATTATTTTGATATAATACACTTTCTAGTCACTTTTTAACTGTTTTTGATACACTAAAAATTGTCAGCCTTTTAATCCTAACCTATGTGTAGAAAATATATTGTAATGTGATAAATATGTTCTAGTTCAGTGTAGGAATAAAATTCTGTGCTGTTCTTGTGAGCCAGCAAAGGCTTCCTGATTATAAGGAAAGCCCTGTATCTCTCCTGAGGAAGACACAATGGTTGTCATCATGGAGACATGATGAAGGAGAGAAAGACAAGAGATACAGACTCTAGCTGGCTCACAGAATGATGTGGCTCCTTGGTCACCCACTGAGAACTTTGTTTCTCTATTATGACCACTGGGCAGTGAATGTGTCTCTTAAGTAAATGTAAATATCTTGAAAAACTATAAAAGCAACATGTTGCTACAATAAATCTCTTTTACACCCTTCTGATGGAGTTGTGGTGTTTTTATAGTGACATCTGGCACCTGCCCACCGTGATTGCAACTGGACTGTAAAAAAGGGAAAGAAAAAAGAGAGAAAAAAGTTGAAGGGTACCCTAAAAATGAGTGAAGGCAGCAAGGGTGCTGCAGAGGTCCAGACCTAATTCAGATGTCTGATTTGAGGTGAGCAATTGAGAAAAATAATGGGACATAATTTATCAAACAAGGAAAGGACTGTTTTGTCCATGTGGAAAACTTTATTTAAAAGGAAAAATGTTCGAGCTTCTGATTATGCTCTTCTTAGCTTACTGATATGGTGTAAATCACCATATTGAAGCTGATGCCGACAATGCCTAAAGTGTCTGGGCATGGAAAAAGGTTGGGAAGAGACTATGGGAAGTGATATCTAAGGGGGATAAGATGGTTGTCGATTTGGCTACTACCTGGAGACTGTTGTATGAGGCATTGAAGGAATGGAAAGCAGAACAAGATAGCGGGGAGGAATTGGAGGAGTAGGAATTAGAGCAAGAAAGTGAAGTAGAGGAACAGGAGGAAGATGAGGCTGAGCCTTTCGATGTATCTCCCCCTGAGGAGGCTGCTGCTGTGGACCTTCCCCCAGGGTTTGCTATTGTGTGAATCAAACAGCGGGCTAAGACTGTTCCTCGGTATTTATCTCCAAAAGACCACATTAAACCTGTGTATACTTCGCCTGCTCAGCAGTTAGTTGAACTGAGTACAAAACCAAAGTATCTTACGCCTGCACAGCAGTTAGCAGAAATGAAGTTACAGAAGTGAAGTGAAAAGCAGGCTGGGTCATTGGCCCTTTTGTCTCTCCCTGGGCCATCTGCTCCCCCCTCACCCTCATCTCGGTCGGCTGCTCCACCCCCTCCCATCCCTGCTTTCGCTTGAGCCATCCACCCCTTCTCTGCCCCCCTTCGAGTCGCCTGCCTCTGCTCAATCCCCTGTTGAGCCGTCTGCCCCACTCCTCCCTCCTGAACTGGTTGAACAAATGCAGTCCTTAACATTGTGTCCTTCTTTGTCTAGTGATAGTTCTGACAATGAACTGCCAGTTATAAGTACACCTAAAAAGATGCAGGAATCTGTTAGACCTCGTAGCAGATCCAGGCCAGCTGTTTCTTGGACTCTGCCTCCCTGCAGGGTGGCTGTGACTCCTCGACACCCTTTGCAATTTTGGGAGCATGTGAGAATGAAAGCAGCTGAAGCGAGAGATTGGAATTTGTTAGAGAAAACAGGTCCCCCTAAAAGGATGGAGATGGCTGCTGCTGCTGCTGCTTCTGGTGGGCCTGTGGCTTTTCCTGTTTTCAAAGCTGCTCCTAATTCAGGACAACAAGATAGTCATCAGGTTTTTGCATGGAGGGTTGTACAGGACCTTCAGTCAAAAGTAGATCAGTATGGTGTTAATTCTTCACAGGTGATGCAAGTGATTCATGTTCTAAATGCTGATGTACTTGCCCCTTATGATATTGTTCACCTTGCTAGGATTCTGTTTCAGCCAGTGCAGTATGGTGTGTCTCAAGCTACCTGGAAACACATAGTTGAAAGAGTAGCATTGGACAATATGCAGTTACCTCAGCACAATCCATGTCACGCTGTGGGAGTTGATGCCTTGCTGGGCAATGGACCATTCTCTAATCTGGATTTGCAGGCAAGATGGGACCCCCTGGTTCTGGCACATGCCCAGCAGCTGGGTATGAGTGCCTTACTTAAAACAATGGAGATGGCAGCTCCTAAACCGAGGTATATTACCATCCAGCAAGGGGTGAAGGAACTTCTTCTGCAGTTTTTGGAGAGGGTTGCTGCAGCCCTTGGAAGCAAGTAGGGGATGATAAGTTGAGGTAAGTTTTATACAGACAGCTAGCATGGGAAAATGCGAACGATGATTGCAGGGGAATTATTGATTCTTTACCAGGAGATTCCTTGCTGTCTGATCTTGTAGTTGCTTGCTCAAAGGTTTGTTCGGTTGTGCAAAAAAAGGCTTCTTTGGCAAAAGTCATGAAGTCCTCACCCAGATGTTCTGCTTGTGAAGAATCAGGGCATGTGAAGACCCAATGCCCTCAAACTGCTGGACAATGTGTACACTCTAGTTGGTTTGGTTATCGCCCCAGAGAAAGTTCAAAGACAGATGCCTTGGAAATATTTGGGGTTGATAATCGCCAATACACAAATTGTGCCTGTAAAATTGGACATTGAAATTAAAACTACTGCTGATGTACAGAAATTGGTTTGTGCAATAGGTTGGCTTAGGCCATACCTGGGGATAACTAATCACCAACTGCAACCTTTGTATGACTTACTGTCAGGGATAACTTCCTCTACCGATGAGAGACATTTGACCACTGTGGCAAAAAAGGCTGTAGAAGAAGTTGAATTAGCCTTGACATCTGGATTTGTTACCAGGATAGATTTTTCTGTTGGTGTGCAATGCTTTATTTTGAGAGATGATGAAATATCATGCGGATAGTTATGTCAACAGAATGATAAATGGGAAGATAAATTGCATATTTTGGAGTGGATATTTTGGTCTTTCAGGTCCCGAAAAACAGCTCCAGGCCTTCATGAGATTTTTGCAGACATAATTTTTAAAGGTCACAGACACTGCCATGAAACCTTAGGTTGTGATCCTGTAACTATTGTCATACTGGTACAACAGTGGTATTTTGAGTGGCGTTTTCAAAACAATCATGAGCTACAATCTGCTTTATCTCCCTTTACAGGTCAAATAGCATATCATTTACCTCCTCATCCTATTTTGAATTTCACTAAGAGAATTCCTTTTCAGGGGAAACAACTTTGCTCTTCTATGCCAGTGGAAGGTGCGACAGTTTTTACAGATGGATCAGGAAGAACTGGAAAAGCTGCTGTAGCCTGGAAGAAAGATGACTGCTAGGAATAGGAAGTAATGGTTCAACAAGGGTCTCCTCAGTTATTTGAACTTTGTGCCATACTCTTAGCCTTTACCTGATTTCTTAGTTCCGTAAATATAGTTACTGATTCTGTTCATGTTGCTAATTTAGTAATACAGTTGGATCAAGCTGTGTTGTATAATGTAAAGGAGAAACCATTCTTTGTTATGTTGTTGAAATTGTGGACTGTTATTCATAATCAAAAGCATTCTTATTTTATTATGCATATTCATAGCCATACATCGCTACCTGGATTCTTTGTTGAAGGTAACGCCTATGTGGATTCCCTTGTGGCTGCCTCAGCAGTAAAAATGGTGCCTAATGTGTTACAGCCAGCTGTTCTATCTCATCATTTTTTTCATCAGGGTGCTCAGGCACTATGGCAGCAATTTAAATTATCACATAGTGAAGCAAAGTCAATTATTTCTTCTTGCCCTCATCGTCGTACGTCTCATGTTTTACAATATTACGGTACTAATCCTAGAGGCTTACTCACTTTGCAAGAATAGCAAACAGATGTTACAAAAATGCCTGAATTGGGCCATCTAAAATATGTTCACGTTACAATTGACACCTTTTCTCATGCCATGGTTGCCTCATCATTGGCAGGTGAAACAGCTCAGGATGTCATTCATCATTTTTGCCACGCCTTTTCCATTTTAGGCATTCCATCATGTGTAAAGACAGATAACGGCCCAGCGTACGTTTCAAAGAAATTGCAGGTGGTTTTTTGTGCCTGGGATGTTGATCATTGCACTGGTATTCCTTGTGCCTCAACAGGACAAGCAATTATTGGACGTGATCATGGTGTGTTGAAGCGCTAGGTACAAAAACTAAAAGGGGGAATGCAAAGGGAATCACCTCAAGTGAGATTAGACAAAGCCATTTATGTCTTAAACTTTCTGCGTCCTTTACCTGACTTACAAGTGTCTCCTATATTCTATCATTTTTCGTCTTTGAATTCAAAAGAGCCAGACTTTAAGAAAAGTATTAAGGTATGGGTAGAAGACTTAATCACAGAAAGGTGGACTGGCGAGTGGAATTAGTAACATGGGGAAGAGGATATGCATGCATTTTAACAGAAAATGGACCTCGTTGTGTCTCTGTCCATTTCGTTAAACCTTATTTGGAGCACAAATAAAAGGACAGGATGGGTGGTTCTAGAGAGGAAGCAAAATGAGTAGGTAATTGCATTATTATTCGGTGGATGGAAGCATGGACCCTCAATGGATGTGTGGTAAAGATGGTAATTCAAGACAGAGTAAAGGGAGTTATAGGCTGAGCTGGGGGACATGGAGTGAGGGAAAAATCCAAAATTTAAGTTAGTGGGTGTTACTTTTGTTTCTTTTCTTTGAATTCTCCTATAGCAAGGTTGGTAGTACTGACAAATGTGTCTTGTACCATTTCTTTTTGCAGTGCACCGACAGTCCCAAAAATAGGGGAATTTGATACACCTAAGGGAGAAGTGTTGCCTTTGCATAGGGGTTGAATTAGTAGCTGAAGTCCACACTTGGAGCAACTAGGTTGGTCGCCCATTATGATAGCAGCAACCAGTTGTAAAGTTAAGTGCATGCTACTTGGTTCTAAGTAGTGACTAGGCAGATGACTTGGTCTCTGATTCTGTGTGGGAAAAAGTTATTTGATTAGAGGTGAAGGTGTCATTCTGCTACAAATGTGTCATCTGCAAATTGTGAGGTCTGTAACAGCATTTGAAGATCTGTTTTTATGGGCCTTGTTTGTATATGAATGTTAGGATTGTGAGAGTGTGTGTTGTGGAGTTGGTAGAAGTGAATGAAGGATGGATCCTCTGTCTGCTTGGATTTTTGCAAGGACCCTGCAAAAGTCTTCAGCAGTTTTGTTTGTGGGTCAAATACAAAAAGGGAGAATTGTGGGAAAGGCATTTTGAGCTGTTCTTGTGAGTCAGTAAAGGCTTCCTAAAGATAAGGAAAGCCCCGTATCTCTCCCGAGGAAGACACCAAGGCTGTCACCATGGAGACGTGATGAAGGAGAAAGTTAAAAGATACGGACTCTAGCTGGCTCACAGAATTGACGTGGCTCCTTGTTCACCTATGGAGAACTTTGTTTCTCTCTTATGACCAAAGGGCAGTGAATGTGTCTCTTAAGTAAATGTAAATGTCATGACAAACTATAAAAGCAACATGTTGCTATAATAAATCTCTCTTTTACACCCTTCTGATGGAGTTGTGGTGTTTTGTGCTGTGTTGTGCTCTATAGCGACACCCCCACAGTACCCCAAACCAACCCCTTCCTGAGGTCTCCCCTCTTCCTCTCCAAGTGTCCTCTCCCTGAACCCCCCATCCTTCCTCAGGGTTCCTTTCCATACCCTTCATCTCTGCACCCCATCACCCTCACTGGGGTTCCCCTGCCCCTCCCTGACAACCTCCCAGGTCCCTCACTGTCCCCTGGTGTCCCGCCCTCCTGCAGAGGTCTCACACTCAGGGGTCCCCCCGTGGGTGCAGCCCCCCAGGGGACAGGTGGCACTTGAGGACCGCCTGGTGCTGAGCTGTGTGGTGGCTGCTGGGACAGTTCCTCTGTCCTTCTACTGGCACCAGAAGGGCTCAGGGGCACTGCCGGGCACCGGCCCCCAGCTGGAGTTCTGGCACATTGGGGACAATGGCAGCAGCCACTACCAGTTCCAGGACAGCGTGGCTGAGTGTGCTCCTGAATGTCACCATCCTGGGTAAGTGTAACCCACGGGCTGGGGGTGAACCCACCCACAGCACTCCTATCCCTCCTCGCCATGTGCCAGCCTTATCTCTGTCCGCGCAGCGCCCGTGGCCAATGCCACCATCACCCCCGGTCCCCTGGCACAGCAGGTGTGTGCAGGTGACAATGAGAACCTGCACTGCTCAGTGCAGGTGGGCTCAGCACCTGTCACCTTCACCTGGCTGCACAACAGGCAGGAGGTGGCCCGGGGTCCCCTCCTGGACCTCAGGGACATCGATGTGGGACATACAGGCACATACCAGTGTTTTGCCACCAACCAGCTGGGACAGGACAGGCACCGCGTGATCTGAGCATTCAGCCCAGAGCTGGCCCTTGAGGTGTCACCTGGCTCACCCTCGGTCACAGGTGGGGTCACGCGGGGTCACCGGGGTGTTCAGGACTCCTGCAGTTCAGGATGACCCCAAAGTGTCCCCTCTGTCCCCAGCAGTGGCTGTGAATGTCGGCAGGACCCTCCTGTTCCTGCTCCTGCTCCTGGCTGTCATCGGGGACTGTCACTGGTGGCACCACCAGGGTGGGCGACAATAGAGGGGATGGGGGTCCTGGGGTGAGAGGGAGCCCCCAGAGTGGGGGCAGAGATGAGCAGCACCCAGGTCCCGTGAGCTGGGGGAAAATGAGCCCGCAGTGACCTCGGCTGGACGCCCTGGGAGAATCTGGAGGGTGTGGGTTCTGGTCCAGAGCCATTCCCGGCTGGGCTTTCAGGAAAATTACGAGGGCACTGGGAGGTCCCGGAGGGTTTGGGGAGGTCTCAGAGGGCTGTAAAGGGATTTTTGGGGTCCTGGGGGAGTTTTGGGATCCCTGCCAGAGGGGTGCCTGGAGATGGTCACAAGCCCCTGTGCTGGGCAGGAACGGCCATCCATGTCCTCCTGCCCATGTGCTGCTGGCTGCATTGCTGAGGGCTCCCAGGTGCCACTGGATGGGGCTGCTCTGGAGCTGCTGTGAGGCTGTGGTGCTGCTGCTGGGAAGCTTGGCCAGGCTGGGGGAGACACTGAGGGGCTGAGGCACTGCTAAGCCTTGAGCTATTCGCTGTCAGAGGCCACAAGCAGCCCCCTGGCAGCCGCCTTGATCCTGACAGCCGGCTGCTCTGGCGCTTCCAGGTCGGTGGCCTGTTGGAGGGACCCCCTGGAATCAGGCGTGGAACCCTGGTCCTGGCCTTTCAGGGCTGTGAGGCGAGCTGTTGTGGGGCTGGAGGGGTGCCCTCCCTGTGCTCCAGACTGGAGCCCCCCGCCCCTCAGCCTTAGGCATTGAGCTCCACTGCCTGCTTGTCGAGTCTTGTTCCTGTTGCTGTGGGGGAGGCCGAGCTCTGTGGCTTTAGGCCCCATTGAGCCAGAAGAGCAGCAGCTTTGAGCCCACGGGCTAATGAAAGGCCCTCTTGGACCATGGGCATTCCTGTCGTTCCCAGGCCAGGTACACATGAGAGTGCAGCGGGCACCTTCAGAGTGCCACGCTGGCTTTGCACTGGGCCACCTCCCTGTGCTGCGCATGGCTGGCTCTGTGCTTTGCTGCTCTTGGCCTTGTGTTGTCGTACTCCTTTGGCTGCCTGCAGCCAGGGGCAGACATATGAAAGGATGAAAGGCCCCATCTCCAACACCTCAAGGGGGAAATGGAGCTCTCCCGGCCCTCAGCCCACACTGTAAGCAGAGCAGAGCCTTTTCCTAACCCCAATGGCTTTCTGCCTGCTTCTGGCCCCTGGCCACCATGACCCACTGCACTCGCTCTGATTCACCTACAGCATGCCTGGTGCCTCTTGATTTGCTGACCCTGGTACGTGAGGCTCACTGAGGGAAAGGTGGCTGTCCCAATGCTGAGGGCACGCGGGGCTCACTGAGCAGACCTGAGGCTTCCCCAGCAGCTTGCAGGTGCCTTATGCATCATGTTACAGTGCTTGGGCTCTTGCCTCTTCCTGTCCCTCTTCTCACCCTCACCCAACCTGCACCCTCTGACCTACCTTCAATAAACCCTGTTGGATCAGACACAGTGTCAAGAGCCCTCCTTCGGCTGCCGGTCGAGCGCACGTTACAACCTCCGGGCCTGAGAGCAGGGTGGGCTGGGGGAGCTGGTCTCTCAGATCAAGAGGGAACGGCTCTCAACAGCACCTGCCCATGGACCTTCCCCGCACCAAATAAAATCATCTCCAAGCTTAGCTAGTAAGCTAGTAAGGTATAAACCATTAATTGCCTGGAAATCTGGCACTAGTCTCTAAGTTCCATTAGGTTTCTTTATTGCTAATCTATGAGTATCCAATTTTGACTCCCATTCTTTCAATAACCCTGATGTCAGGAATTTATTGATTGTTGGTTCTATTCCTTTACTAGCTTCTAATCTTCAAGGGTATTGCTTTCTGACTACTGGCCTAACTCTTGTCTGTACCTCAATTTTCATAGGGTCTGCTCGTTTGGATTTTCCTGGGCTATGAGTATCCCACACTCTTGGGTACACCTGATTCAATACTTGCTCTAAATAGTTGTTCTTGTTTGTTGGTCTTGTGTCAGTTGTCAGTCCTACAGCTAAAACCGCTTATTTGTCTTCAGGTAACTATCATTGAAGTTTTCTTTTTCTAAATGGAACTGTTGCCTCAAAATTTTCAAGCAATTCCATACCTAGGACAAATTTGAGTGAGTTTGGTAAATAAAGAAACTGATGTATTCCCATTTTCTTCTTGATTTTACATTGATGTGGTTGCAGGAAGAATGCATTTTCTGGCTCCTATTGCTTGAAGATAGTTTTCACTTTTGGGTATCAGCGCTTGATTCAAGAGTGAAAATGTGTGTCTACAAGTAGTTAAAAATTCAACTTCTTGATCATTCTTTAGCTGTATTTTAACCGGTGGCCTGCTAGGGTAAGAATTGCCAGTCTCGGTCATTTCTTATCATCTAGAATGGCTGCAAGAGTTTTGTGTACTTTGTCTGATAACTCTGGGCACTGGAGTTATTTCCAGTGTCCTGATTTCTTACAAGATGCACATTGATTTGGCCCCAGCTTGGTCTGTGGCTGCTTTGAACCTCCTCTGCCTCTGATATTGTTGCCCCTGCCACTGCTTCATCCAGAGGCATCCCACGTCCTCTCCCTGGTGCTGATCCAGAGCTGCCACCATGGCTGCAGGGAGCTCTTTTTCTTTTTCTCTCTCTTGATTATCATCCACTTTCTATGCTTTTCTCATTCATGCCTTTAAGTCTCTCTTTCCAGGCTCTTTCAGCTTCCGAAATTTCTGCCTGACATCTGGGCTAGATTGCCCTAACATCAGGGAAACCCACTGCTGCTTTCCCATATCCGACCAGGGATGCAGGGCTGCGCATTTACATGGAGCTGCTCACAGCCTGTCCACAAAGTCAGTGGGAGACTCGTGCTGTCCCTGTGTAACGTTATCTATTATTGACCAAGTTATTGCTTTTGGAATGGCATTTTTTAATTCCAATGTGACTATGTCCTGGTATCTGGTTAACATTGCACAGCTGCCTGCATCGTTCGCGTCCCATAAAGGGCTTACAATAGGACACAGCTGGTCCACTGTACCTTGCAAGGCTCCACTAGCAATTTGTCCATGCACACGTGCTCTGGCTACCTTGATCACCAACTTTTTTGCTGCTTTGGTTAGCTCAGTCAACATGAAATCAGTATCACCTCAGTCAGACTCTTGATTCTTGACTATGAACTCCAGTCTTTTTGCTGCTTTGCTAGGGTTTTCTCTATCCATTGTAACTTTTTCCCACCAACTGTTCAGGTCACTAGTAGAAAAGCAGATGTTCACCCCCATGGCTTCTCCTGGGGGACTCAAGACTTGCCTTAAGGGGGTGACTAAAGGCAAAGCTTTCTTGGTTTTATTCCTTGGGTTGCTTGTCACTGGGGGTCTCTGAAATTGTCCCCTCACCTGGGGACAATTATTCATCTCATCCTCACTGCCATTTGGCTTTCATTCAGGGGGCGGAGTGGTTGCCTGAGGGGGAGTGTACCTGAGCTGGCCTGGACTAACTTGGCTCTAAGTCTTGGACACCTAGAACACAATCTTCCTGGTGCATTTGAGCCAATTTCAAACATCTCTGCCTTATGCTGAATGCTGAAAAACATCTCTTTCTTTTCTGCTTCTTATCTCTTTCCAAAGTTAGGACTAAAGGTCCTATGGAGCCAAATCAAAGCCACATTCTTTTTGCCACTCAGGTTTATTCTTGAGGGTAAAAAACATGTCTGCATATATCACAGGATCTCATTTTTCTTCTTCTCTTAAAAATAACATCAACTGTAACAATGGATCATGAAGTTCCATTAGGGGGTCACTCTTCACCACTTTCTAATTGATACCAAGCCTACCATTGGTTAAGAGTACATCCGATTACCTTTCCTTGAAAAATTACCCCCTGGGATTCCTCCCAAATCTTTCTCATCTGCTAAATTACACTCTAGTGGACTCTTTTTCAGACCATCTTTACTTCTTGTGTTATTCATTCTTCATGCTATCTAAATTTCCAAACTTATCAGGATGTATTAGTACTTCTCTTTTCCTTTTCTTTATCCCCTGTAGACTACACCTAACACACACGGGCTGTCTCTGAGTCATCCAGCACCAATGTTTTCTTCATAGTCTTAAAAATCAATGAAAACAAAAGCATTCCATGTGTGGTAAATAGGTATGATTCATGCTGATAAAATTTTAAAAGTAATCAATATTGATACAGCAATTTATATTTGGAAGTAATAGAATATTTAAAAGTTGTTATGCCAAAAAAGAAAGAGATAGGAGGGGTTCCACCCCCACTCCTTGGAGATGTTCAAGGAGAAGTGATAAAAGCAAGAGATAACAGTTACTAAAAATTAACAAAAAGAAGGGAAAATCTGATTGGGTCCCAGGAAAATGCCAGCTATAAGAGATTTATTGCTTTGATGATTAAATGCAGTAATATGTTAGTTTTGGCTTACATTGTACTGGCTTGGTGCTCTTGTGTAACCCAAAGGTGAATTAAAGTGCATAGAGGAATAGAAGAGGCCTTCATCAGTGATGACCTCCAAGGACTTGTGTGACCACCAAAACAAGCGGTGGAGCATGCACGGTAAAGGTGGTGATGAGGGCGGATGTAGAGGTGTGATGAAACGAAAATGGGAGGAGTTGACATCGATACATGGCATATAAGGGGAGAATCTTCACTTGGCAAGCTCGTACGTAAGGTGGCAAGGGTCCAAGAGCCCTGCACTCTGAACCCCGTGGTTATCTTTTTCTTAGGGGCTATTATTGGAATGAAATTATCTCTTATTTTTAGTCCAATTTGATTGTTAATATTTCAAGTGTATCAAATTTTATATATTTTCTGAACTATTCAATTAAAATTGCTGCTACCTCTAATATTGTTTGGTTTTTTGATGATGGGATAATTGGGCAAATATAACAATATGGAAAAACAGGCCTGGGAGCCTCCCTCATGGCTGCTTACCACACAGCTCATCTTTGAGACAGGTGCTTCACATTTTATACCTCTGGGGGTTGCATCAGCCAACCCTGGCCCCTCCCAAAGTCTGTCAGTCAACTCTTCTTCATCGTTTATTGGTGGAGATTGCTTTCCTGCAACTTGATTGGTGGGTCAGGTGGTGCCATGCTGTGCCCTCCAGTAGCAATGAGCTTTTCCATTCTCAACTGCCCTGTAGGAGGGGCACACGTACACACCTTCCTTTTACCTCTCCTAAACAACCCAGGCTTTCCGGTGGCGACAATACAGAGGATGGGGAAAGGGGACTGTGAGGAGAACAGAGGACATCTAAACAATAAACTACAATAACATAACTATACATCAATAAAGCTTCTCTTAATATTCACACAATATTCATTCCTTAATTGTTAGAGCAAATCATCTCATTATTCATCTATAACAATTTTTATTTTTATTTTTACATTTTCCTATTCCTACTCCCATATCTTTACCTGAGAGCCCCTTAATTCCAAAATTTTAAGAATTCAGAGGGAAGGGGTTTATATTTTCCATTTCCAGAGAAGCTCCTTCCTTCCTTAACAGACACCTGTCTTTCAAACCAAGATAGAGCCCCAAAAATCTTGCAAATCCCACAAAGATCTGCACAAAAACCTGACCGGATTCCTCCTTCCTGAGCCAAACAGGGCAAACCTAAACAAACAAAAACCATTTCTCCTGGTTTAATGAAAAAGCTGCATTTTGGGTCCCATAAGAGGGACAAGGGTCCTGTGCCCCCTGGTACTGGGGGAAGGAATGGGGAGCTCCTGGGCGTACTGGGAGCACTGGAACGGGGAGCTCTGGGCAGCCCTATATGGGACCCCCACACTCGTGGCCACCTCCCCCATGGCACGGTGGGCATCCATGGGAGCTGGGGGGCGGACACACAGTGGGAGGTGCCCTCAGGCAGGAATCTCCAGTGCCCCCTGTGCCCCCAGTGTCACAGCATGTTCTCGTAGATGTCACTGGAGTCCTGCTGTTGCCCATGGGGTCCTGGCAGCTCTGCATTGGTCACCTGGGAGGATGTGACACAGGGGGGCACTGCAAGAGACACCGGTTGGGGGAACCTGGATGGGAGGTGACACCCCTAGGGTGACATGTCCCTGTCCCCCCACCTGTACTCACCCCCTGTCTTCTTCTTTCGCACGACCTGGCTGTACAGCAGCTCCCCTGCCTCTGGAGGGGATGAGGGCACTGGGGGGCCCCTGCAAGGATAAGGGGGTGTCTGTGGGGGTGTAGGGGATCATAATGAACATAAAATGGGGGTTCAGGCCTGGAGCCCGTCACTCACCTTTCCTGCTGTTTCCTGAGGGCTGCAAAAGAAAGGGGGGAGGGGTGACTGTGGAGTCCTCAGGGCCCCTGACACCCCTGAGACCTCTGACTGCCCCTGGGAGCCTTGTGCATCTCTGAAGCCCCTAATGAGCCTTGAATCATCTACTGAATCCACTGAGACCCGAAACTCCTCCAAACCCCTGACAGAACCCCCAATGTCCCTGCACGACCCTGCAGGACCTCCCCAAATCCCCCAGGACACCCAGGTGAGATCACTAGGGATTCAGCTTCACCCAAGTCAGGAGCTGTTGGTGCTGCCCTCTGGACCTCAAACTCTGTGGGGGTTTCACCCCAATCCCTGGGACCCCCATTCCCCCTTATTGTCACCCACCCAGGGAGTGCCACCAGTGCCAGCCCCTGATGACAGCCAGGAGAAGAAGTAGGAACAGGAGGGACCCGCAGACCCCTGCGGCCACTGCTGGGGACAGAGAGAGACACATCAGGGTCACCCAGAACCCCGAGAGTCCTGCACCCCCCATGTGACCCCAAGTGACCCTACCTGTGCCCTGTTCCTGTGTTGTCACCTCCAGGGCCAGCTCTAAACTGAGTGCCTGGTGCCCGTCCTGTCCCAGCTGGTTGGTGGCCATGCACTGGTAGGTGCCTGATTGTCCCACATCGACAGCCCTGAGCTCCAGGAGGGGACCTTGGACCACCTCCTGCCCATTGTGCAGCCAGGTGATGGTGACAGGGGCTGAGCCCACCTACACTGAGCAGCGCAGGGTCACGGGGTCACCTGCACACACCCGGTGTGACAGGGGACTGAGGGTGATGGTGGCATTGGCCACGGGCACTGTGGGGAGACAAACAGGGCTGGCACCTGGTGAGGTGGATGGGGGTGCCATGGTGGAGTCACCCCCAGCCTGATGGTCCCGCTCACAAAGGACAGTGACATTCAGGGGGACACTCTCAGCCATGCTGTCCCCGCACTGGCCACTGCCCTTGTCCCCAGTGTGGCGCAGCTCCAGGCAGGGCCAGTGCCAAGCGGTGCCCTCGAGCCCTTCCGGGTACCAGGAAATGGACAGACGACCTGTCCCTGTGGCCACTGTGCAGCTCAGCACAAGGCTGACAGAGACACCCTCAAGGGCAGAACTCCTGCAGGAGGGGGAGACACCAGGGGACCTTGAGGGACTTGGGCAGAGGTCAGGGAGGGGCAGGGAGAGACCAGTGAGGGAAAGGAGGTGCAGAGTTGGGGCGGGGGAGGCTTGGATGGTACCCCAAGGAAGGATGGGGGATTTAATGAGGGGACACATGGAGCGGGAGATGGGAGGACCCCAGTGCGGATATGGAGACCCAGAGAGGATATGGTGGGACTTGGAGACTGCGGGGAAACAGCAGAGAGGGGTGGGGTTGACTCAGAGATGGGTGAATGGACCCAGTGAGGGATGGGGGGAACGGGGCAGTAATGGAGGTACCCAGGCAGGGGACCCAAGGCATCTGTGGGGGCTCCCCGTGCCCATCCCCGCACTCACTGCGCACCGTGACCCGGAGCCGGTCACTGCTCTTCTGCACGGCCCCCCCCTCGGAATGCACCTGGCAGCTGTAATTCCCTGAGTGGGAGACCCCCATGGTGGGCACCAGCAGTTGTGGGGACCCCTGCCGGCCCCCCACCATCTGCCCATCCCATTAGAACACGTGCAGGAGGGGGGCTCGGGGTCCCAGGGGCTGGGGGTGCTGAGGCAGCTGAGAGTCAGGGGGGACCCGTCGGTGGGCTCAGAGGGACCGTCCAGCACTGGCACCGTGAAAAGCTCTGGAAAGGAGAGGGGAGGGAGATTTGTGAGCCCTAGTCACTAGGGAGGGGCTGTGGGGGGGTTGGAGTGGCAGCTGTGGGGTGCTCACCATGCACTGTCACTGTCACTGATTCCGACTTCTCCCATCCCCATGATACCCTGGATTTCACCATGCTACCACAGCTGTAGCGGCCGTTGTGTTGCAGATGCGGAGGGGACAGGGACAGCTCGGTCCCATCAGAGAGCTCCTGCAGTTTCTTCTCTTAATGGTGGAAGGACACTGAGCTGACCGGGTTGTCCTGCCAGCACCGGCAGCGCAGTGTCACCGTGTCCCCCTCCAGCAGTGCCTGCGCTGGCACCTGTAGCACCAATGGGGCTGTGGGACACAGGGGTCCTGTTACACCTGGCAGGTCCCAATGCCACCACGAACCCCGTATTGGCTCACACACAGCACACCAGGGATCTCCAATTCCACAAACAGGGTCTGCCAGCACTGGGATGCTCTGGGATGTCCCCAGAGCAGGGGACAGGCTCTGGTCACACAGGAGGTGACCCATGGAGCTGAGCCCACCCAGAGCCTCAGGGTCACTGCGGGTGCCAGGATGGGGACACCCAAACCCCTCTCACCATCTAAGACTGTCATGGCAGGGCTGAGCCAGTGCTGAGTCTCTCATACATGTAGTTGCCTCTCTCAGTGACAGTGAGGTGGTTGTGTCCCCCCTGCCTCCAGCGCCACCCGTTCTTGTACCAGGTGGTGACACCAGTGTTCCCCGAGCCCTGGCAGGTCAGTGTCACCCGGTCCCACAGCACCGCCGGCCTCCAGGGGGGCTCCACCAGGAGCTGGGTGGTCTGGGCCCCTGTGGGTGACAGGGGACACCAGCCTGCCAGGGCCAGCGTGAGGCTGGGGAGAGCAAGGTGGGGCCATGGCATCCCCTAAGGAATCACCAGTGACGCCGTAGGTCTGGGCTGGAAGGGAGAAGGGACAGGGCTGGGCTGGGGTGGCACAATGGGTGTGGGATCTCAGCCTCTCAGGACTGAGGTGCAGGGTGACCAAGACCACCCCTGGGGGGCTCGGGAGTCCTGGAATGTTGCCAGAAATGTCTGGTGGCTAGACTTTGATCCCACACAAGAGACGACATCAGTATGAGGATAGGAGGATTTCACTGGGGTGAATGATGAAGGGATAAGTTAATTGGAGTGTGAGATACAGGGTTTAAGATTTCTGTACAGGGGAGTCTAGAGAAGTAAGATGGAGGAATTGGGGCATGCCCTTCTCCTTCTTCTTCTTCCTCTTGGCCTCCATCTTCTGTGGTGATGTTGGCACTTTGAGATTGGTCCTTTCCAAAAGTGCACTAGTTAATAAAAGTAGAAGGTATTGGAAGAAAATGATAAATATTGTATACGTAGCTCCGAGTATAAAGATAAGTGACCGCCCCAGGGGCTCTCAGTGTGTGCCCATGGCTGACTGCTGAGCAGAACTCTGTCAGGCCCAGAGAAAATCTTTTAGATAAGCATTTAATAAACACTGAGATCGAGAAAAGATCTGAAGTCCCTTCTCGTCCTTTGGAGCGCGGGCTGCCCAAGGCCATCTCGGGCCTTCCCGAACCATCTAAACAGCCGAAAATCCGGCAAATGGGGACAGTTGTGCACGGGGGAATGGGTCATAGAGGCTGCCCCTGAACTATCCCCATGGTGACATTGGTGTGGCACAGATGTCTGGATGGGGACCCTGTGCTAGCACAGGTCTCCCCTGCCAGCCCCATGGCCTCTGTCTCCATGGCCCATCCGCATTGTGCTTGTCTTCTTTTCCCTGTCCCTGCATCCCTGCAGGCCTGCATCCCTGTGTCCCTGTCCCCACAGCTGCCCCAGCCCCAGGATGCCTCTCCCCACATTCCTATCCGTCCAGCCCTGTTCACCCTCTCTTGGCCCCACGGCCACCCCATGACCCCGGTCACTTCAAGCTCTGGCTCTTCTGGCATTGGGAACCTCAGGGAACCCTACAGCCCCCCTCTGCCCCCTCCCCACCACTCTCTGCCTCACCAGAGCCCATCCCTGGGGTGCTACCAGCCCGGCCTGTGCCCAGGGCACTCACCCCACAGGAGCAGCGCCACCTTCCCGGCCATCCCGCTGCCCCCAGACATGTGCACTGGCTGTCACTCGCTGCTGTGGCCACCGCTCCCCTGGCTGGCAGCTCTTCAGATGAAGGGGAAGGAAGCGAGGTCACGTCCATCCCCATGTGTAGGTGGCACCTGGTGGGGGCAGGGTGGCCACAAGCTGGGGACAGGCTGTGGGCAGAGTGGGGACATGCTGGGGACAAGGCGGTCGCTAGGTCAGTGGGACATGGGCTTCCCAGGAGCAGGGGGGCTCAGGGGGTTTGGGGAGCCAGGGATGGGTGTCCAGGAGAATGCGGGGTCCAGGGAATGGGGGTCCAGGTAATGGGTCCATGGGGAATTGGGGTCCTGAGGACGGGGAGCCCTGCTGTGAGAGTATTAGATGGTGAGGGGGGTTTGGGTCCCCAGCCTGGCAATCACAGGGACCCCGAGGGCTCTGAGTGTGCTCCGCTCAAGGGGTCACCTCCTGTGTGACCAGAGCCTGTCCCTTGCTCTGGGGACATCCCAGAGCATCCCAGTGTGGGGGGGGATCCCCATGTTGGATCTGGGGATCCCTGGTGCTCTGGGTGTGACCCAATGGGGGGTCCTGGTGCCATCAGTTGTGACAGGACCCCTCTGTCCCCCAGACTCGCTGGTGCTGCAGGTGCCGTTGGAGGCGCTGCTGGAGGGGGACACGGTGACACTGCGCTACCGGTGCTGGCAGGACATGTCGGTCACTGGAGTGCGATTCTAGTGTGGGAACAAGGAGGTGGAGAGGTCCCTCAACGGGACTGAGGTGTTGCTATCCCCTCTGCAGCTGAACCACAGCAGCCACTACAGCTGCAGGGGCTTGGTGGATTCTGAAATGTCACCATGTGCACAGTCGGCACCAGTGACAGTGACAGTGCAGGGTGAGCACCCCCATGGCTAGAACTCCAATCTCCTGACACTCCCAAAAGCCACTTCCCAATGCACTAAGAGTCACAGTCCTCACCTCCCTTCTCCTTCCCAGAGCTCTTCTAAGTGCTGGTGCTGGAGGGTCCCCACGAGCCCACCGAGGGGTCCCCCCTGACTCTCAGCTGCCTCAGCACCCCCAGACCCCTGCGGCCCCGAGCCCCCCTCCTGAACATGTTCCACCGGGACTTGCAGGTGGTGGGGGGCCTGCAGGGGTCCCTGCAGCTGCTGGTGCCTGCCGTGGGGGTCTCCCACTCAGGGAATTACAGCTGCCAGGTGCAATTTGAGGGCGGGGCCGTGCAGAAGAGCAGTGCCTGGCTCTGGGTCACGGTGCGCAGTGAGTGCGGGGATGGGCACGGGGAGCCCCCACAGATGCCTTGGGTCCCCTGCCTGGGGATCCCCACATCCCCCAGAAACCTTTCCTGTTTCCCCCCACCTCTGCCCTGTGTCTCCTCCCCCTTACCTGATACGACCCCATCCCAAACATTCCCCATCACACCCATCCCCCCTGCCCCTATCCCCCCACACTGGCTGCCAGGCCCTCCCTGTGGCCTCAGCCCTTTCTGTGTCCCCACAGTGCCTGTGGCCAATGCCACCATCACCCCCGGTCCCCTGGCACACCAGGTGCCTGCGGGTGACAGCGTGACCTGGCACTGCTTGGTGCAGGTGGGCTCAGCCCCTGTCACCTTCACCTGGCTGCACAACGGGCAGGAGGTGGCCCGGGGTCCCCTCCTGGACCTCAGGGACATGGATGTGGGACATTCTGGCACCTACAAGTCCGTGGCCACCAACCAGCTGGACGGGCACCGCGTGTTCCGGGCACTCAGCCCAGAGCTGGCCCTGGAGGTGTCACCTGGCTCACCCTGGGTCGCAGGTGGGGTCACACAGGGTTTCTGGGGTGTTCAGGACCCCCATGGTTTAGGGTGACCCAAATGTTTTCCCCTCTGTCCCCAGCAGTGGCTGTGAATGTCGGCAGGACCCTCCTGTTCCTTCTCCCATCCCTGCCAGGCTTGGGGTTCTGGGGACCCAGAGGGTTCGGGGCACCGGGAGGTTGGGGACCCTGCATTGGTGCAGAAGTTCTGGGGGGGTCAGGGGAGATCAGAGTGTCTGGGGAGAGTCAGGGGTCCATTGGGAATTGGGGCTGCAGTGGGGATTTGGGGGTCCCGTGTGTGATGGGAGCTGCCGAGGTCCCAGGAAGGTTCAGGGGTCCCAGTGTCCCCATGGTCACCCCCTCCCCTTTCCCTTGCAGCTGCCAGGAAGCTCCAGAACAGGTGAGTGGGGGGCTCTGGCTGGGACTCCCCTTTCCCACCTCCCCAGACACCATCAGCACCCCCCTTATCCCCCACAGGACCCCCCCAGAGGAGGGGGCTGCGCTCAGTGCCCACATCAGGGGCACTGAGTGCTCAAGGACTGAGTATGAGGGGGGCAGGGACACATCACCCACTGGTGTCACCTCCACCCAGATCTGCACCACCAGTGTGTCTCTCAGGGCCGTCATGGGTGTCCCACACTCATGCCCCACCTCGGGATCCACAAGTGACTAACACGAAGCTCTCGGGATCCCTGGAGGGACAGCAGGACCGCTGTGACTACAATGAGGATGACCTGCTGTGACACGGGGGTCACTGGGGGGCATTGATTCCCCTCAGGGGTCTCTTCTCCTTCTTCACAGCACATCATGGGGCTCCTCATTCCCCCTCTCAGTTCTGGGGAAGCACACAATGTTTTTCCCTCTTATTGTACCCAAAATTCTGTTTTCTGGTCAAACTGTGTGAGAAAAAAAGCTCGCTCTTTAAAATTTAAAAATGTTTATTAAGGAATAAAAGGGATGATAAACAGCATGCTGGGTGCTTGGAAACTGCCAGAGGCACATGGTTAACTAAAGCAATTCTCCCTACATACCTTTTCATTGTATTGGTGAAATACATACTCAAGTGGGTTATACATATGAAAACATTCTTTCCAGTTTACATGTTCTGGGAATTCTTTTGCTTGGTTTGACCCTTCATTCATTTTCATCAAGTACATGCCATACTGCAGATTAAATTTATATATTTTATGTCCTCACAAGGCCCCCCTGTTCTGTGGTTTGACAGTTCTTGATAACTGAAGGGTAAGTGGTAAATTCCTCTTTGCATTTTTCTTTTGATGTTTTTTCACTTGCTACTTTTCAATGTGTTCTTCTCCTACAGATGAGACACTCCACCAGAATATTAAATCAACATTAGCTATTTCACACAATTATCTGAGTTATTTTCACCTTTGTCACTTAGTTACACAAATAAAGGCATTAGCTACTTCTGCAACAGTTAATGTTATAGCACATAGCACATTGTCTCTATCTTTATATTTTGAGAGAGCATAAATTATAATATATTTCTCAAACTAAAATATATATTCTACACAGGGATTAGAGTAAAAAGGCGGAAAAACTGTAGTGTATCAAAAGCAGTTAAAAAGTGATTACAAACTGTATTATATCAAAATAATTTGGAAAAACCAATATAATAGTGAAAGCCAATGACTACAAAGTTATTCATAACACGGGGAAGGTATAATGAAGTGTTTATTTGACTTATCCTTATTTTGTCAGCAATAAATTCAATTCGGATCTCTAAACCATAAGCAGTTTTGCCCGTGACAGTATTTGATGAGTGATCTCTCCCGGTCCTTGTCTCAACCCAGGAACCCTCTGCTCAATTTTCTCTCCCCATCCAGGTGTGCAGGGCAGTGAGAGAGCGGCTGTGGTGGGTGCGGGGCATCCGGCCACTGTCCATCCACGGCAAGGCAGGGAGGAGGAGGAGGGTCCAGGTCAGGTTGTTCAGCAGATTGCTGTGGGATTTGCAGTAGTTCTGGAGCTCTCTCAGTCCCTTACTGAGCAGGACATAATAATGAATTGTTGGATTTCCTGACTGGTTCCCTTTCAGCTGCCTCTGCAAGGGGCATTTCCAGCCAGCACTGCTCTGAAAACCACCAAAGGCCCTCATAGAACCACTGCTTGGACTCCCTTTGGGGTTTGTGCTTCTTGCAGGGCTGAGCAAACCACAGGCAGCCCTTTTTCCACCCACAGAATTCTCACCTCTGCAGCAGCTCTAAAGCTGCCAGAATCAAAGCCAAGGGGGCAGGAGGGACACTCAGGTGCTGGCTGCCACCTGGGGCTGGCCAGAGCAGGGCTGGGCAATGGCCATCCCTGTGCAGTGGGGCTGGGCCATGGCTGGGCCCCACCCTTGGATGGCCACTGGCTTCAAGGAGCAGGAGTTTGGGAGCTCCTTCCTGCCCAGGGCTCCATTCCCCAGCTGCTCTTTCTGGCTCAGATCTTGCAGGGGATGAGCAAGAACGGAGAAATCTGGACCTCTCTGGAGCTTCCATGCCACAGGACAGGACCCTCTTGGCCATCACGTGTCCCCCCTGGGACAGGATCCCCCCAGGAGAGGAGCCCTCTGGATGTGCCCCCCCAGGAGAGAACCCACTTCCTCCCACTGCATGACAAACGTGTCAAATGGCCTCTTCCTTCTGCCCAAGAGAGAGGAAGTGAAAGTGTTGGGGGGGGGAAAGCTGAATGCCCACATCCCCCACAGCCTCCACAGCCCTCCCTGCCAACCCCTCACCCCTGCTTCCCTCACCCTGGGCTTCCCCCGCCCCTTCCCTGCTCAGATGACCCCCAGGATCGTCAAGGCATGAACTTGTGAAGTTGAGGATTGAAATGATGGAAATGGAAAAAAAGAGAGAGAAAAGTCACTGGAGTCTGAGGGGACACTGATCCAGAGCTCATTGGAATCCACCTGGGGTGACCCCCAAGCTGCTGGCACATTGTGGCGACTGTGCTGGGCTCTGGGTCACCCAAAAACCTGAGCCACCCAGGGAAGGAGCTTTGACCCAAGGGCCCACCCAGCCACTGCTCAACCCTGGCACCCTCATTTCCCTGGGAATTGAAACATGGGCCCCCCATTCCTGATGTCCCCCTACTCTCTCCAACCCCTACCCCAATACTGATGTTCCCCTGGATCTCCATGGCCCAGCACCCCATTCCCAAGAAACCCTCTGCCATTCATTCCATCCCCTGAAAAGATCCTTCCCAGAGCACCTTGATTATCTCAGGACCCCCATTCCCACTGGATCCCCCATTCCCCCAGCATCCCCATCCCATGACCCCAAATCCCTGGGGTTCACGTTGCCCTGGGACTCCCATCCCTGAGTCCCCCCAGTCCTGGGGAGCACCATTCCTATGGCACCCGCATCCCCAGTGACATCCCCTCAGCAAGAGCCCTATTCCCAGAAACCCCAATTCCCAAAGGACGCCCCCCCATTGCTCTGGACACCCATGCCCGCATTCCCAAACCCCTAAGCCCACCACTCCTGCAAACCCCATGTCCCACCTTGTCCAACCCAGATTTGTCCTCAGCCTGTGCCCATCCTGCTGACAGCCTGTGCCCAGCTTGTGGCCACCCTGCCCCCACTAGGTGCCACCTACACATGGGGATGGACGTGACCTCACTTCCTTCCCCTTCATCTGAAAAGCCGCCAGCCAGGGGAGAGGTGGCCACAGCAGCGAGTGACAGCCAGTGCACATGGCTGGGGACACCGGGATGGCCGGGAAGGTGGCGCTGCTCCTGTGGGGTGAGTGCCCTGCACACAGGCCTGACACCCCAGGGATGGGGAGGGGGAACAGGGGGGCTATGGGGTCCCCTTGGGTGCCCAATGCCAGCAGTGCCAGTCCATGTTACCCACAGTGGACCTTAGTGGGAGTGGGGATGTACTGTGGCTTTGGGGACAGGAAGCGGAATGGGGATGAGGTGATAGGAATGTGGGCAGTGGCACTTTTGGGCTCAGGTAGCTCTGGGCATAGGGACAAGGGAATTGGGATGAAGGGACAGAAGGGGACAAGAACAGTGAGGATGTGGCCATGGGGATGGGATCATGGGGATGGGATCATGAGCTGGTGAGGGCGACCTGGGCCAGCATGGGCTGTGTCTGTGGTGTCCTCGGGCCTGGGATGTCCACAGTGTCCCCATGTTCTGCCTCAGCCCACGGTGGCCTCAGTGTCCCTGTTCCCAAGGTGTCTGTGCCACAGGGATGTGGTGCATGGGTGGCTGTGACACAGACATGTCCCCCTGCCCCTCCAAATCTTTTGGGGACCACTCCCATGCACTTTCCCACAAGAACTGCTGTCCCCATGGGACAGTTTGGGGACATCCCCCACGCCCTGTGTCTTAGGTGACTCTGTCCCCATGATGCACCCCCACTGAGCCCGGTCCCTTCTCCCTTCCAGCCCAGACCCTCGGCCTCGCTGGTGAGTCCTCGGGGGATGCCATGGCCCCGCTCCACTGTCCCCAGCCCCATGGTGGCCCTGGCAGGCTGGTGTCCCCTGTCACCGACAGGTGCCCAGACCACCCAGCTCCTCGTGGTGCCCTCCTGATGGCCGGCAGTGCTGTGGGACCGGGTGACACTGACCTGCCAGGGTGTGGGGATGGCTGATGCCACCACCTGGTACAAGGATGGACAGCGCTGGAGGCAGGAGGGATGTGACAACCTCAGTGTCACCGAGAGATACCTACACCTGTGACAGACCTGGCACCGGGCGCAGCCCCCCCATGACCATCTCAGACAGTGAGGTGGGGTTTGGGTGTCCCCAGGCTGGCAATCACAGGGAACCTGAGGGCTCTGGGTGGGCTTTGCTCCATGAGTCGCCTCCTGTGTGCCCAGAGCCTGTCCCCTTCTCTGGGGACATCAGAGAACATGTCAGAGTGGGGGAAACTCATGTTGGAATTGGGTGTGATACAATGGGGAAATCCCTATAAAAATGGTGAAAATGGGACCTATGGTGTGACAGTTCCCCTCTGTCCCTCAGGCTGGCTGGTGCTGCAGGTGCCAACACCGGTGCTGCTGGAGGGGGACAAGGTGACACTGCGCTGCTGGGTCAGGCAGAACAAACCGCTCACGGACGTTTACTTCTACCATGAAGAGAAGCATCTGAAAGGACCCCAGGATGGGACCGAGCTGTCCCCGCTGCAGCTGAACCACAGTGGCCACTACCACTGCAAGGGCTATGTGAGCCATTTAGTGTTCCAGTGGAAGGAGTCAGAACTGGCAACAGTGACAGTGCACAGTGAGTGCAAGGATGGGGATAGGGAAGCCCATCATCCTCCAAGGGTTTCCCCACCACTGCCTGAATCCTTCATCCCTCCCTTTACTCCTCCCTGCATCAAACAAAATTTCCCAAGACCCTCTTGGTTTCCACCATGACTGCGCAGTTCCCCCTGGAGACCCCTCATCCCTCTCTTTGTCTTTCCCATCCCACCCTGGATTCCCCACACCTTCCAAGGTCCCTGCTCCACCCTCTCACCTTCCTTCCTTCCCTGGGTCCACCCGCCCGTCTCTAAACCTCAAATCATTCCCTGAGTCTCTTCAGTCTCACTTGTAGTTCCCCATCCCTGCCTGGGTCTCTACGCCTTTCCACAGGGTCTCACCATTGTCCCCAGATCCCAGCATGCCTCCCAGGGTCCTCTTCTACTCACTGGGATCCTCTCTGCTCCCGTCCAATCCCCCTCTTTCCCCTCCTTTGTCCCCCTGCCCATCCTGGGTCCGCAATCCCTCATGTGTCCCCCACTCCTGCAGGGGTCCCACCCTCGGACATGTCCCTGACATCACAGTCCCCCAGGGGACAGGTGGCACTCAGGGACAGCCTGGTGCTGAGCTGCACAGTGGCCATGGGGACAGGTCCCTTGTCCTTCTCCTGGCACCGGGAGGGCTCAGGGGCACTGCTGGGAACTGGCCCCCACCTGGACCTGCGCCACTTTGGGGACAATGACAGCGGCCAGTACCAGTGCCGGGTCAGTGATGGGGACAGCGGGGCCAAGAGTGACCCCCTGAATGTCACCGTCCTGGGTGAGTGCGACCCTCGGGCTGGGGGTCATCCCACCCACCGAACCCTAACCCTCCTCGCCCAGTGGCAGTCCTGTCTCTGTCCCCGCAGCGCCCGTGGCCAATGCCACCATCACCCCTGGTCCCCTGTCACACCAGGTGCATGCAGGTGACAACGTGACCCTGTGCTGCTCGGTGCAGGTGGGGTCAGCCCCTGTCACCTTCACCTGGCTGCACAACGGGCAGGAGGTGACCCGGGGTCCCCTCGTGGAGCTCAGGGACATCGATGTGAGACATTCAGGCACCTATCAGTGCATGGCCACCAACCAGCTGGGACAGGAAGGGCACCGCATGTTCCAGGCACTCAGCCCTGAGCTGGCCCTGGAGATGACACCTGGCTCACCCTGGGTCACAGGTGGGGGTCACACAGCGTTCCGGGAAGGTTCAGGATGCCTGCAGTTCGTCCCTATGTATCCCCTCTGTCCCCAGCAGTGACTGTGAATGTTGGCAGGACCCTCCTGTTCCTGCTCCTACTCCTGGTTGTCATTGGGGGCTGTCACTGGTGGCACCACCAGGGTGAGTGACAATGGAGGGGACGGGGGTCCTGGAGTGAGGGGAAGCCCCCAGAGTGGGGTCAGAGATCAGCAGCACCCGAGGCCCCTGTGCTGCGGGACAGAGCCCGCAGTGACCGCAGCTGGGTGTCCTGGGGAATTTGGGGGTAATTTGGAGAATCTTCATTGCGCTCCAAGGCCTTCGCTGGGTGGGCTTTGAGGAACATTGGGGTGGCACAGGGAGCTCCTGGAGGGTTTTGTGAGGTCCTTGAGGGCAGTGCAGGGACGTTGGGGGATCTTTCTGGGGTCCTGGGGGAGTTTCGGGGTGCCCCTCCCTTCCAGGCTTGGGGTACGGGGGACACAGAGGGTTGGGGGCACCAGGGGGAGTTGGCGACCCTGCATTGGTGCAGAAGTTCTGGGGATTTCAGTGGTGCTCAGAGTGTCCAGGGGGAGTCAGGGGTCCAGTGGGAATTGGGGTCCAGTTGGGATTTGGGGGTCCCATGGGGGGTTGGAGCTGCCAAGGTCCCAGCAAGGTTCAGGGGTCCTGGTGTCCTCACTGAAGTAAACAGGGCCAGGAGACTTCTTCTCCTTTTTAATGCCTTTATTAAAAGTGATCAGCTCAGGATTGGGCAGCTCGGCAGGGCTGCAGTCTCCCTTCGTCTCTCCCAGGACGACGCAGAGATGGAGGATATGCGCAGCTTTGTCCACTAGGGGCAGAGCTGGGAAACATGGTCCTTGTGGGAGCCTTTGGGGCGTGGTGGTCCCTTCCGTTGTTACCCCTCCCGGCCCAGTCGGCTCGGTCTCACCGCCGGGGACGACTCCCACTGTCAGGGTGAGAGGGACTCCGAAGGTGTTCCGCATGTCTGCAGGCTCAGCACTCGGCTCCTCACGTCCAGACATCACTCCAGTCTCTCAACTCTTAGGTGGCTCGTTGTTTTTGGGGTTCCTGCATGTTCGGAGTAGGGGTCCCACGGCATGCTGGTCCTTGGAGTCACTTTGCATAGCCCCCCCCACCCTCTCAGGTCTCTTCACTATTCTGGGGAAAAGTACACTTTAGCTTCAGGCAAGGCTCTGCTAATACAAAAGGAGAGATTAGCTACAATGACTCGTGATTACAATAACAAAACACGCAGAACTTTGGCAGCGACAGTGATCTGGCTGCCTTTTTGTAACTTTTTCTCACAAAAAAAATTACCAGAACTTTTGTTCATAACACTCACGGTCACCCCCTCCCCTTTTCCTTGCAGCTGCCAGGAAGCTCCAGAACAGGTGAGTGAGGGGCTCGGATCAGGACTCCCCTTTCCCACCTCCCCAGACACTCCTAGACCCCCCTTATCCCCACAGGACCCCCATCCCCTGGAGGAGGGAGCTGTGCTCAACACCCACATTAGGGGCACTGAGTGGGCAGGGGGTGAGTACAGGGGGAGAACAGGGACACGTCACCCACGAGTGTCACCCCCATCCAGGTCTCCGGTGTCATTCTCCGTGCCCCCATGGGTGTCCCTGTGAGAGTCTGTCCCAATTTTCCCTCATCTGCCTCACAATCGTCCTTGAGAGACCACTGAAGAGAAGACCCCCCCCCCCGTCTATATCTGGCTCTGAAGGAGAAAAGTCACACGCCACGGGCCCTGAGACCTGAAAGCTCAGTGTTAAGCTATTGTTTACACAAGTGTGTTTGCTGTATGCTAAGAAGAGGGCATCGTGCCCCGTTTGCAACAATAGCAGCTTTGGAAGCTGTCCCAGCTCTCGGCCTGGCTGGACTTCTCCTGAGTTTCAGGTGGTCTCCCACAGAAGACCCTCACCTGTTTTACAACCACCGTGACAGACAGACTGAGATGGAAGAAGCTTTTCCATCAAGGACTGAGACATGAAACTCCTAAGAGGCCCCTCTGCTCCTTCCAAGGACTAGGACTGAAACCCCCAACCCAGGGAAGGTGTGTGGGGAGGCAAGCTGACCGAAACGAGATGTTTGCCTGCAGGTTGTGACCACTGAACCAAGAAAACAATGGCTCTCATTTACTGCTGAGAACACAGACTACCTGTTACATCTATCAAGCTCATTTACTGCTAAGAACTTGGACTACCTGTTACATCTGTTCCCTATTGTATCTGTTTCCCCCCCCCTCACAATTTCCAGTAATAAAAACCTCTGAGTTAGCTAGAGCCTTTGAGATCTCCCCAGCGTCGAAGGCGGACCCTCGGCTGGACTGCAGCAAAGGACTTCGTCTCTGCATTGGTAGCTATATCCCCTCTCTCTCTCTCTCTCTCTCTTTCTCTCTCTTTTTTCTTTCCCTTAATCCCTCTATCGCATTTTTGCTGTGATTATTTTAATAAAATTGCATTTGATCTGATTATCACTGCAAACCCCCTTGTACCGTGTTGGTGTTTTGCACTCTGAGATCATTCCTACGAACCATCAGGTCATCTGTCCATTATGACAGACCCTGACAGTCCCTCAGCCCTGCCCCACCTCAGAATCCACAAGTGACCAACGCGGAGCTGTCGGGACCCTACGAGGGACAGCAGGAACCCCGTGACTACAATGATGTGCTGTGACACTGGGGTGCACTGGGAGGTGCTGGGTTTATCGATTCACCTCAGGGGTCTCTTTTTCCTCTTCACAGCACCCCGCAGGGCTCCTCATTCCCCCCACCCAGTGCTGGGGAAGCACATGACGTTTTTCCCTCTTATTGTACCCAAAATGCAGTTTTTGGTCAAACGGCATGAGAAACAAGGTTCACTCTTTAAATTTTGTAAAAGTTTAATAAGGAATAAAAGGGACAGTAAACAGCATGGTGGGTACTTGGCAACTGCCAGAGGCACATGGATAACTACAGCAATTCTCCTTACATACCCTTTCATTGTAATGGTTAAATATATACTAAGGAGGGCTATACATATTCAAACAATCGTTCCAGTTTATGTATTCTGGGAATTCTTTTGCTTGGTTTGACCTTTCATTCATTTTGATCAAGTACATGCCATACTGCAGATTAAATTTACATATTTTATGTCCTCACAAGGCCCCCCTGTTCTGTGGTTTGAAAGTTCTTGATAACTGAAGGGTCAGTGGTAAATTCCTCTTTGCATTCTCTCTTTTGATGTTTATTTATTTGCTACTTTTCAATGTGTTCTTCTCATACAGATGAGATACTCCACCAGTGCATTAAATGAACATTGTCTATTTCACACAATTATCTGAGTTATTCTCACCATTGTCACTTAGTTACACAAATAAAGGCATTAGCTACTTCTGCAACAGATAATGTTGTAATACACAGAACATTGTCACTATCTTGATCTTTTGGGAGAGCCTAAACTACAATGTATTTATCACACTAAAATATATATTCTACACAGGGGTTAGAGTAAAAAGGCGGAAAAATTGAAGTGTATCAAAAGCAGTTAAAAAGTGATTACAAACTGTATTATATCAAAATAATTTGGAAAAACCAATATAATAGTTAAAGCCAATGACTACAAAGTTATTCATAACACGGGGAAGGTATATTGAAGTGTTTATTTGACTTATCCTTTTCCTGCTCTGATTTTGACAGCAATAAATTCAATTCATATCTCTAATTCCAAGGCAGTTTTACTCATGACAGGATTTGATGAGTGATCTCTCCCGGTCCTTGTCTCAACCCAGGAACCCTTTGCTCAATTTTCTCTCCCCATCCAGGTGCGGAGGGCAGTAAGGGAGAGGCTGTGGTGGGTGCGGGGCATCCAGCCACTGTCCATCCACGGCAAGGCAGGGAGGAGGAGGAGGGTCCCGGTCAGGTTGTTCAGCAGATTGCTGTGGGATTTGCAGTAGTTTTGTGGTTCTCTCAGTCCCTTACCAAGAGGAACAAACAAACAATTGCTGCATTTCCAGACTGATTCCCCCACAGCTGCCCCTGCGGGGTGGTTTCCAGCCAGCCCTGCTCTGAAAACCATCAAAGGCCCTCACAGAGCCACTGCTTGGGCTCCCTTTGGGTTTTGTTCTTCTTGCAGGGCTGAGCAAACCACAGGCAGTTCTTTTTCCCCCACAGAATTCTCACCTCTGCAGCAGCTCCACACACCCAGAGCCTCTCAGAATCTGTCTGTGGTGACCCCCAGGCCATCAGCACCTGGTGGGGGCTGTGTTAGGCTCTGGGTCACCCCAAAATCTGAGGCACTCAGGGAAGGAGCTGGGACCTATGGGTCCGCCCAGCCACTGCCTGTCCCTGGCACTCCCTTTCCGCTGGAAATCAAATCATGAGTACCCCATTTCTTATCTCCCCACCCTCCCAGGGACCCACATCCCAGTACTGACATTCCCCAAGATATCTATGTCCCAGGACCCCTCCTTCCCAAGGAACCCTCTCCTACTCATTCCATCCCCTGAAATCCTCCTTTCCCCAGGACCTTGATTTTCCCAGGACCTCCCATTCCCACGGGAACTCCCAATCCCCCAGCATCCCCATTCCATGACCCCACATCCCTGGAGCCCACCTTCCTCTGGGACTCCCATCCCTGAGCCCCCGAGGCATGGGACCCCCATTCCCATGGCAACACCATCCCCAGTGACTCCTCCTCCTCAGCACCTCCATTCCCAGGGACCCCAATTCCCCAGGGACCTTCCATCCCTCTAGACACTCATTCCTGGAACCCCAAACCCTCTGAGCCCCACATTCCTGGGAACCCCATGTCCCACTGTGTCACACCCAGCATTGTCCTCATCCTGTCCCCACCCTGCCCACAGCCTGTGCTCAGCTTGTGGCCACCCTGCCCCACCAAGGGCCACCTACACATAACGTGACCTCGCTTCCTTCCCCTTTGGCCAAAGAGCCACCACCCAGGAGACAGCCACCACTGGCAGTTGTGACAGCCAGTCCACATGGCTGGGGACACTGGGATGGCCAGGAAGGTGGCGCTGCTCCTCTGAGGTGAGTGCCCTGAGCACGGGCCTGAAGTGCCAGGGATGGGGAGGGAGGGGGCACAGGAAGCCTGCCGGGTCCCCTGAGGTCCCCAATGCCAGCAGAGGCAGTTCATGTTACCCACAGTGGACCTGAGTGGGAACGGGTATGGAAGGTGGCTTTGGGGACAGGAACAGGGGGCATGAATTTGGGAATGGGGATGTGGGGACAGAAATGTGGGCACTGGCACATTTGGGCTCAGGTAACTCTGGGCACAGGGACAAGGGAACTGGGATGCAGGGACTGGAGGGGACAAGAACAGTGAGGATGGGGCCATGGGGATGGGATCATGAGCTGGTGGGGGTGACCTGGGCCAGCATGGGCTGTGTCTGTGGTGTCCTCATGCCAAGGGTGTCCAAACTGTCCCCATGTTCTGCCTCAGCCCAGAGTGGCCTCGGTGTCCCTGTTCCCAAGGTGTCTGTGCCACAGGGATGTGATGCATGGGTGCCTGTGACACAGACATGTCCCCCTGCCTCTCCAAATCTTTTGGGGGCCACACCCATGCACTTACCCACAAGAACTGCTCTTCCCACGGGGACAGTTTGGGGACAATCCTCACACCCTGTACCCCTGTGTCTCTGTTCCCACACTGCCACCCTGTCCCCTCTCCCTTCCAGCCCAGACCCTCGGCCTCGCTGGTGAGTCCTCAGGGGATGCCATGACCCCACCCTGCTGTCCCCAGCCCCACACTGGCCCTGGCAGGCTGGTGTCCCCTGTCACCGACAGGTGCCCAGACCACCCAGCTCCTGGTGGAGCCCCCCAGAGGCCGGCGGTGCTGTGGGACCGGGTGGCACTGACCTGCCAGGGCTCGGGGACCTCCAGTGCCGCCACGAGGTACAAGGACAGGCAGCACTGTTGGCAGGGACACAACACTGTCCGTGTCACCAAGAGTGGCATCTACACGTTTGACAGACCTGGCAGTGGGCTCAGCCCCCCCGTGAGACTCCTAGACGGTGAGGAGGGTTTGGGTGTCCCCAGCCTGGCAGCTGCAGGGACTTCGAGGGCTCTGGGTGGGCTTTGCTCCATGGGTCACCTCCTGTGTTACCAGAGCCTGTCCTCTGCTCTGGGGACATTCCAAAGTACCCAGTGTGGGTGGAACTTGTGTTGGAATCGGGGAGCCCTGTGCACAGGGTGTGACCAGATGGGGGTGTGCCAGTGCTCTCCCCCAGACTGGCTGGTGCTGCAGGTGCTGGCACAGGTACTACTGGAGGGGGACACGGTGACACTGCACTGCCGGGGCTGGCGGGACAGCACGGTCACCTTGGTGTCCTTCTACCAAGAGGAGACAGAACTGGGGGGGCTCTGTGGTAGACCAAGCTGTCCCTGTCCCCTCTGCAGCTGCACCAAAGTGGCCACTACTGGTGCAGGGGCTGAGTGGGATCCTGGGCGTGGCAGGAGTCAGTGCCAGTGCCAGTGACAGTGCACAGGGAGCACCCCACAGCTCCCCCCCCCCCCAACACCCCCAAAGGCCCTCCCCAATGATTTGGGCTCTCAAATCCCCCTCCCCTCTCCTTCCCAGAGCTCTTCTTGGTGCTGGTGCTGGAGGGTCCCCTAGAGCCCACCGTGGGGTCCCCCCTGACTCTCAGGTGCCTCAGCATCCCCAGCCCCCTGCGGCCCCGAGCCCCTCTCCTGCACGTGTTCAACCGGGACGGGCAGGTGGTGGGGGGCCCGCAGGGGTCCCCGCAGCTGCTGGTGCCCGCTATGGGGGGCTTATCCTCGAGGAATTACAGTTGTGAGGTGCGCCCCGAGGGCGGGACCATGAGGAACAGCAGCGCCCGGCTCTGCATCACGGTGCCCAGTGAGTACGGGGATGGGCACAAGGAGCCCCCAGAGACCCCCCCCGATCCCCTGGTTGGGCACCTCCATGTCCCCCAGACACCTTTCTTGGGTCCCTCCACCTCTGCCCTGGGTTCTCTCACTCCTCCGTGATGTGACCCCATCTCCAACGTCCCCCTCAACACCCACCCCCCGTCCCTATCCCTCCCACACATGCTGCCCTCCCTGTGCCCTCAGCCCTGTCTGTGTCCCCGCAGTGCCTGTGGACAATGCCACCATCACCCCCAGTGTCCTGGAGGTGACACCACCGGAGACAGAGACACACAGGGACACAGGTGGGGTCACACAGGGTCACCAGGGAGTGCAGGACCCTTGGGGTGATGGGTGACCCTGATGTGTCCCCCTCTGTTTGTTGCAGTGGCCGCAGGTGTCAGTGGCGCCCTTTTGTTCCTGCTGCTGCTTGTGGGTGTCATTGGGGCCTGGCACTGGTGGCACCGTGTGGGTGGGTGACAATGAGAGGACAGGGGTCGTGGAGAGGGGTGGGAAGGCCTCCAGAGAAGGGGGGCCCTGGGGCAGCACCCACAGCCCCTGACTTGGGCAGGGCTCAGCCCCCAGTGACCATGGCTCAGAGGCCTGGGGAGATGTTGGAGGGTCCTGCAGGGATGTTGGGGGTTCTATCAGGGGTCCCCCTCCCTGCCAGGCTCGGGGTTCTGGGGCCTCAGGGTGTTGGTGCAAGTGTGGTGGTTCAGGGATACTGGGGGAGCCTGGAGAGAATTGTGTGTCTGGTGGTGGTTCAGCATTTCCAAGGGTGGATGGGGTACCCTGGGTCTCCAAAGTCACCTGTCCAGTTTTCCTTTGCAGATGCCAGGAAACTCCAGGAAAGGTGAGTGCAGGCTCCAGTCATGATACACCTTTTACCCAAACACCCAGCACCTCCCATTCCCTTCCACACACCCCCTTGTTCCCACAGGGCGCCCCCAGACCCCCTGGCACCCCCAGTGGAGGATCCTCAGGTGATGTACATGGAGCTGCAAAGGCAACCATGGGAACACAGAGATATCTATGACAATCTACACCAAAAGTTGTGATGCTCTGGGAAGCGGGAGGCACTGGGTGACTCGGGAGGAGCTCCCTCCATGGCTCCTGTGGTCGCCCATCCTTCCAAGGGAGGTTGTCATGGCTCAGGGGAAGGCTACACAGGGCACCCTGTGCTCCCCATTTCCTCTCCCTGTACCCCCAAGGGCTCCCCCATCCCTTTGCTTGTCCCTGCAGGGGCTCCCCAGCCCCTCCAAGTGCCCAAGTACCCTCAGGGACTGCCCCATTCTCTCCCCACAGTGCTTGCAGTACACCCAGGGCTTCCCCATTCCCCCTCCCACTACCCCTGTCCCATCCCGCTATAAAAGGCGGAGTCGGGGAGGATTCTTGCTGAAAGGTTTCTCAGATGAAAATGAAGCACAGACACAGCAATATTATATCTGAGAACTGTCTTTTGATAAAGGAGGATAAGCATTCGTACCGAAGGGGGAGAGAAGGGAGTAGAAAGGGAAAAGGATAGAGAGAGAAACAGAAGACAGGGACAGCGTTACCACAAGAAGCCCGGGTGCTCTGTGGGCATCAGCTGGGCAGATGGAGTGTGTGTGCTGCAAGCCAGGGTGAGCCCACATGGCTTTTGTGAATGGCTGGGCGTGATTTCCAAGGATGGCACCTGCGTGTCTCTGGCATGGGCGAGCAATGGCTGCAGGCTGGCTGCTGCGGGCTGGCTGCAGGCTGGGGCTGCGGCACTGGTGGCTCTGGGCTGGCTGTTGTGGGTTGGGGCTGCGGTGGGCAGGTGCAGCAGGCTCGGTGCTGTGGGCAGCATGGGAAAGGCGGCAGAGGCAGCGGGGGGCTGCAGGCAGCATCCGCTCCATCAGGGAAAGCAATGAAGGAACGTCCAGGATGAGCAGGAGTGAGCTGCCTCAGGGAAGCAGCGAAGCAGGGAAGAACGGGTGCGGAGAGGGAAGAAGGACCAGGGAGGAAAAGGCAGCGGGGAAGTATCGGTGATATTTTTTTCCAATGTCTGGGAGAGATGATGCATCTGACTCCATCCTATCAGAAGGCTAATAAATTACTTTATTGTACTATATTAATCTATATTATATTACATTACATCTAAACTGAATCTGCCAAGCACTTAACTTCACTCCACTGCACACAATCTGATGACTTTCAGCCGACAGTCCCCACAAACACACACACATCTGGATTCAACTGTTCAGTGAATCAAAACACTCACACCAGAATCCAATGACAAATTCCCTTCAGGTAAACAATCTTCCACAGTGCATTCCATTTGTGAACAACACAGGAGCAGTAAATGAGATAAGAATTGTTTGGATCATTCTTTGCTTCTCCGGGGTTCAGAGAATGTGAATCCCATGGGGGAGGAGGGCGAATCTGACCCTCCGAGCGAGCCCCTGATCCCTCCAAGAAACCCAAAGCAAAACGCTCCTGTTGTGTCACAGTTTGATGCTTTTATTTGCAAAGAGTCCTTCCAGAGCCCGATTTTCCCGGGCATTTTTTCCCAGGCATCTGTCCCACCAGCCAGTAGGGGTCACTCACAGCCCGATCACTGCAGCTTTCTGTCCCAATTCTCTGTTGTTCGAAGCCTCGCCAGGGACAGGGTTCCCAGCACATGTACAACCCACAGAGTCATTTTTCACCTCATGTGTAACATATGTTGAGACATAAATGCAAATCAGATTTTTTCCTCTTAACCCCCATGTGCTTAGTAGCTCTGCAATCCCCCTCCCGGTGCACCCATGAAAGTGGCTCACTGGTGCCTGTCCCAGTTCCAAGGGGGCACAGGAGCTGTGAAGCTCCAGGAGCTGGTTCCCTGCTCCTGGGACAAAAATGCAACTCTTTGGTTAAACTGGCAGAAATGCTGTTTCTTTGTTCAGCTCTTTCAAGGAAGCTGAACAAGGTGGGAACCTCCCTTGCAATGGAAAATACGACCCCCTTCTCTCTGACCTGTTATAGCTTTGAAATTATGTGGCTTTTAGGTAAAGATGTGGGAACAGGAATAACAGTTCTTTACTGGTATGTATTGTGAGAAACAAGTTAATAGAAGTTGACTTTCACTGGACATTATATGAATTGATATAACATTATTGATTATATTGTTGATTAAATATTGTGATGTTGTTGGGACACTGATGTGTATTGTGGAGTGGCTGATGTTGTTGGGGTGGCCATCCAAGGGTGGGGCCCAGCCATGGCCCAGCCCCACTGCACAGTGATGGCCATTGCCCAGCCCTGCTCTGCCCAGCCCCAGGGGGCAGCCAGCACCTGAGGGTCCCCCCTGCCCCCTTGCCTTTGATTCTGGCAGCTTTAGAGCTGGATGGGAAATTGAAGAGAGCCATTCCCAGCAGCATTCCACAAGCAACTTCCTCTGATAAATCCCTTTTTTTGGGAATGTGGAAGGGGCTCTACCCAGAGCAGGAGGTTCTGGTATTTCCCACTACAGGATGGAAGAGCCTCTTGTTCCTTTATTCCATGGGAAGGTTATCATGGGAAAAGCTTTGGATTCAATGGGTGGAAGCTGGAGGTTGGATTTCTCATGGAATTCCTCTCCCACCCCTTTTCCAGGGAGCTGGGAAGAAGCTCCCCAGCCCAGTGTCTGGCAAGGAGAAACTGTGCCAGCACAGAAAATATCTCCCATCGTGTTCTAGAAGTTGCACAGAGGTCTGCATAGTGTTTTGCAAGAAGAGAAAGAAAGTCATCCAAAACAGCTTCCAATCGAATGCTCATGTGATTCGAAAAGGCAGGAGAGTAGTAAGGTACTGTTTTCTATCCGTTGGCAAGCTGCGCACACAATCCCAGTGTTGAACAGCTTCCTTCTTCACCTTTGCGAAGCTGCCGCTCTCTCCGGCTCCCGGAGGCGAAGAAGCAGCTTCTTCACGCAAAGATGATTGTGCCGCTCACAGTGCTCTCTGGAGCGCGGCTTCTGCCGAAAGACGCACAGGAGCGGCTCTTAGCTCCGGAGAGCATCGTACCTTCGTCTTTAGCGTGTCTTCTCGTCTACATCTTGGCAAAAAGCTTTTCCACTATGTCTGGCAAGGAGAAATTGTGCCAGCACAGAAGACATCTCCCATCGTGTTCTAGAAGTTGCACGGAGGTCTGCCGAATGTTTTACAAGAAGAGAAAGAAAGTTGTCCAAAACAGCTTCCATTCGACTACTCATGTGTTTGGAAGAGGCAGGAGAGTGGTAAGGTGCTGTTTTATATCAGTTTGCAAGCTGCGCACACAATCCCAGTGTTGAACAGCTTCCTTCTTCACCTTTCCGAAGCTGTCGCTCTCTCCGGCTCCCAGAGGCAAAGAAGCGGCTTCTTCGGGCAAAGACGATTGTGCCGCTCACAGTGCTCTGCGGAGTGTGGCTTCTGCCGAAAGGCACCCGGGAGCGGCGCTTAGCTCCGGGGAGCTCCGTACCTTCCAATTCAATATTCAGGCTCAACAAACCAAATGGCATACCTGTAGCAGTAGGGCGGGACATTGAACTGGACTTTCTCCTTTTAGAGAGAAGCTAATGAAAAAGTTTCACCGGAATCAGAGCAGGCTGTAAAACTAGAAAAGAGTCATGAAAAGTAGCCAGCCTTATCCTCTTAGTCTTGCTTGTTGTGATTGGCCAAGAACGAAATGTGTCAACTCGGTGTTCCTGGGTATCACATCAGTAACAGGTACTTCAGCTGCTGTACTTCTCTCCTAAAGTTCAGAACAGAATCCAAGGAATTGTGATTCCATGGTCACAATTCACCCTATGGTGCCAAAAGGTGCCGAAAAAGGAGTGGAAAGTGCACGGGTCAATTAACTTGAGTGGCCTATGTAAATCAGCAGCCACTGATTTCCTGAAGGCTTCAACAGGTCAGTTGCCTATGTTTTTCTTGGAATTGTTTTAACCTTTGGTCATGTTTTTCTTGGGATTCTTTTACCCTTTCCCCATTAGTTCAGCCTTTGCTCTCAAGCCTTTGCTGACATTTCCAATATCTCGGTAGCCTTGAAATGTGTTGTCTTTATTGATCACATCATTATTCCCTTCAAAGGGTTGTTTGCCTCAAGTCTCAGTTTTGCTGGTTTTCTGCTAGTTGATTGTCAGAGGGCAGCAGGTGTTTTGTAAGAGCAAGTACACAATCCGATAGCTTGCTTTTCTTTTGATTTGGCCTGTCTAGAAAATGGAATGACTGAACATCTCTGAGAGGCTTTTGTCTTCCCATTAGGTTTCACTGGAAGGGCAGATGCAAATCGTCTACCTAAAGTCTTGGCCCAGAAGAAAGTAGTGGTTTGCTGCTGCATATAGCTAGAAGCTTACAAAAGGAAGGCCTTGGGCTGAGGCCCATTACTTTGGCTAAGTAGAAAAGGACGGTGGGAAGGTGAGGCAGCTGAATTAGAGGTAGATCAACAAGTTCTAGAACTGTCGTGTGTTCACAGCGTGGTGCATGGTGGTTGGTTGAATTGTTTTGGTTATGGCCTAAAGCTATGGAACTGATAAAGGCCTGAGTGTTTCAAAAGCCTGGTTTTTGCAAGAAAGCAGCTCTCCTTTGCATCTGTCTGGGGACTCTGCATCACCACGAACCCTCACTCCCAGTTTGCCAAGGAGATGATCAGTAGGAATGTTGTAGAGCTGCTGTGTGCATCTGAATGGAATGGCAGAGAGCGAAGCACTGCACATTTCTGGCTTTAGTACAATGCTGCTGCATGGGTGCCAGTTTAGTTGGTTTTCCATCAGTGGCCTTTCTGTCTAGAAGTACACTGCCCAGAGTCTTTCTAGCATTTGATGCCATTTCCTTCCTGTTGTTTTCATACCTTCCTTCAGTTGAAAGGATGATCCAATCTTTACATTTTGAAGATACCTGTTAGGAAACACTATGCCAGAGGAGTCATCACTCCCTTTACTTCTGCCTCTTTTGTCATTTTCAGAGACTCATTTCAAATTTCTGCTAATGTCAAGAAGAATACTGAGACTACTTAGCAGAGTTGACGCTCTCAGATGCTTTCCTCTTTCATACTGCTTCATACTGGATGTGACTTCAAGGCCTCGTTTTGTCATCTGCATTTTGCTGTGATCCAAAGCTAAATATTCCAGGCCTGTGAACACAAAAAGAACTCTTAGTCTTTTGCAAGAACTACCCCTAGGAGGATTTGTGTTCACTTTGATCTCTACAGTGTTTCAGAAAAAAGGAGATTGTACTCTCTTCTTGTGTACTCTCTTCTTGTGCTCTCATTTCCCTCTCTCTGCCTTGCATGCCCTAGTTAATCTACCACCGTGACTCATTTGGCATCATCTCATGGTACAAATTCTGCATAGTTTCATGTCCTTACAAATGCCAGTTGCCAAGGAGCCTATCTAACCATTCAAGGGGCAAAGAATTGTAGGGCTGGCAAGTTCAGGTGCTGAAACTGTAAGTCATGCCACATCAAAGTGACAGAGCAAATCAATTGATCTAGGACTTTCAGCTGGACACATCTGAGAATACCAGCTTGTCAGCAATGACACAGCCATCTTCCTAGCTGTATTCCAGAAAGAGGAAAGGGACACCTTCAATGGTTAATAGGTTTGGCATGAGAAAACAGCAAGAAATGTACCACAAAATACTTTAGTCAGATAAAGTGCGTTTCTCTAGTGAGAATTTTGCACTTGTTCTTTCTTGTCTGTGCCTTTACTTTTCACAGAAGACAGGGGAGCATTTCATTATTACTGTTCTTTTGTTTTCTTTTGTTGGCCTCCCTCTTTCCACCTGCAATTAACAAACTTGCCTTTCTTTACTGGCTTCTCTTTCTTTACTTCTAGAAGTTTACATCAGGTCATCCAACCTTATCATCAATGTTCTCAGACAGTGGAGAGAAGTAGAAGGTACAGCTAAATGGATAAAACAAACCCACAAAAATAGACAGGTTTTTATAGTCTTCTGTGAGAACATTAGGATACAAGATGTCTTTGAACTGAGTAATGCTCTATTGATTTCACTTTTAGTCCACTTGTTACTATTATTACACGTGTTTGGCCTTTAGTACAGAGCCTTGGAACTAATCCAGGCCAATGCTTTGGCTAATTTTGTTTTATTTCTAGTGAGGGCTTTGTTTCTTAAGGAATAGTCCAGAGAAAGAGCGTCCATGGTACAGTTACGGGTCATAAATTCTGGTACACTTTGTGCTGCTAATACGTCTAGGAAAGAAAGGTTTGACATCTTTTTTGACTTTCAAATGGAACCATTATTTGAAAAACCTAAGAGTTGGGGTTCCCCCCCCTCCCCCATCCCAAGTACTTCTCTTTGCAATATTACTCAGGGATTACACATAAAAGCCCACCCTGTAAAATATGTTGCAGATACTTTGCAATAAGTGCAGCTTAGCAGCTAGAGATGATAATGTGGGTTAAATAACATTCCTTCTGCAGTGATGGAAACTCTGTCTACGCAGACATACTCAACAAAGGTTACGATGGCTTAGCTCCCGTGCTCAAGTTAACGTGCATTTTAGAACTTCCCAAGAAGGTGAATTCAGCCTCCTTCATTGCTCTCTGCTGGAGTCCCAAGAGAATTTCAGTCTGCTTTTTGTCATTTACAGCTGTCACTGCTTAGCTCTTGAAGATGAGACTCCCTCATGACTGATGAAAGTTGTCTAGTTAAGAGTGGGTCAAAGACATGGTCTTGCTCTAGAAGGAGATGAGAAGGTTTCTGCAGTCTTTGTCATATCTACTGCTTGTGATTTCTATACAAAGCCAGTGGGAAGTTTTCTGAAGGCAGTCCAGAAGCTGGCAATATGGACAGCTTACAGCTGAACACTTGCTGCAGTGCAACCATGGTGACACCAGAAAGGACTTCAAAAATTTCAAAGGGCAAACAAAGCAGTTGGAAGGAAAAGAACATGAACCATTATTCCATTTTTCTAATCTATCTTTCTTTAAATCATCATTTTCATGCAGTTTCGCGGCTTGCGTTGGTATCCCTCCAAAGGAATCTGAGACAGAGTAAGCTTTTTAATGGAGTAGAAGTGAGAAACGCAGGCCAAGTTGCCTTTTTTGCCATCAAATACCAGTTATGCTTGAACTACCCTTTGCTTAAGGTGCTTAGCTTACACTAAGAATTGATTAGCACATTTTGATGTGAGCAAATTTTACTGTCATGATGGAGTAAATTTTGCTGTCACTCAGAATTTTACTGTCGTCTGAAGAGCAAGGTTTGTGTCAAAATAGTATTTTGTCTCCTGTATCTGAAGCAGGTAAGCCTTTTGCTGTCAGCACTGTTGCTTAACCTTTGATGTCATATCCCTCTTCATATCCATCTTCTGCTTAAGGCTTATTAATCTATTTTAGAATTGGCACATGGAATAAGACTACTTTTCCTTTTTGAAAGCTAATGTCATTTGACCTACTTACAGCAAATAATTCATTAATTGCAAGTCCCCAGCTAGCATCTTTTAGGCATATTCTAATCTTCTAAAGAAGTAACAAAAGCACTCTCCAATACTTGACTTTCTTAAGCACACAAAATGCTTCCCTCCTTTGCAGTTGGCATCTCTAAAATGAACCACATGTCTGCAGTATTTTAACATGCGCCATATTTAGCCAAGTCATTAATAACAAACAAAAAGCAGTCCCTTCAATTCAGAAATAGTTTTCAGTTGTTCTTGAATATACAAAACATACCCTTACCGTACGCATTGCATGCAGATTTAATGGTTGTGAAAGCAAACCCTATGTTTCTCTTGTGATAGAATGGTTTTCCACAGTTTTCCACAATTGTTCTTGGCACAGTTTTCTACTGATGTGACTGTTAGGAAACTTGAAGGTACTTCTAAGGTACTGTAGTAAGCAGAAAAGGAGGAGAGGTTGTGCCTTATTTCTGGTTTTCTTTTTGGATTTCTTCCTCTTGCTCTTTTTCATGTCACCTTTCTAGATATTGTGATTTAGACTGGTAGTTTACTAAGCTGTGTTTTCTGTCGGGAATTCTTGTAAATTCTGAAAGGAACCCAACTGGTGAATAGGCATCTTGTTAAGATTTGCTAGCTCCATAGAAAATCTTCCTGCTGCTCTAAAATGCTTTGATTTGATACGCATTTTTATCACCATTCAAATGAAAAGAGAACGGTTCCTCTAGCCACTGCTTTTGTATTGGATTCAGTTCAGTGTTCGCTAACGGTGCAAAAAAGTCCTGCTGGAAGAAAGGATCTGCATAGAAATTGACCAAGACACGTGCTACATGGGTCTTGGAAATGTCTGAAGTTTCTCTACCTTTCTGGCACTCTGTCTTCACAGCAAGACTTGAGGAGGGCTTTTGCTAGCATTTCTTTGACAGAAAGCAAGAACAAAGCAAGCAAAATGCAGCAGCAAAAGAAGATAGCAGCAAAAGGCACATTAATCTGTTCATCTGTTAATCATGCATCGATGGAGTATACCATCTATGCATGCCACCGGCAAAACTATATACAATCATAAAGGGAGACGGGACATCCGGACCAGTGACATGAGCTATTTATTCAGCACATCAGTCTCAGCATATTGTTAGACCATGGAGACAGGATGTTAACAGCTCGCTGATCCACAGGGAATGCCAAGGGGGGGTGACATTACAGCATAGCATAAAACCATCTCGGCCTAGATTTCAGCCAATCACGCCTAGAGCAACACATATTGACAAGAATTCTATCCAATCATATGAAACACACATGATGGTAGGTAAAACAAAGACTGGTTCATAAGAGACAAAGAACAGAAATCCGTTCATACTAACCTTCTAAAGAGAAACATTAAATAACCTTGTTGCAATCCATAAGCCAGTTCTACAGAGATCTATTGTTATTTGTCACCTATGCTCTACTGCTTAGGAAACTTTTTTTGCTGTATTTGCAATGCTAGCAAAACTTCTGCCTGAGGCCTACTCTTTTGAACCATTTCCTCCAAACCCTCTAACTTTATGAATTCCAGCATATGCATACTAATAAATGGGGACTCCAGACAAAGGAGCAAATGCAGATGAATTTCAGGGAAGGAAATTAGTGGAGAGCTAACTGTAGTCCCTCGACTTCACAAGAAATTATGTCCGGTAATCCCAACCAGAAAGAAATAGAACTCCATTTTCAAATGGTTTGCCATCTATGGTCCTCTGTTCTTCCTAGATGAAGGAACTGTGTTTTGAATCAACCTTCAAGATGGGATGGCTAAAGACCTTAGATGCTTCCAATTTTTTATTTTTTTTTTCCAGAAGCAACTGTCTCAAAACGTCTTCCAAGCTGACTTTTTCCCTTAAGATGCCATCATTTAAAAGAGCACCTTTTCATTTACCAGGCTATTTCAAACATCATTTACGAATTTAGACTAAAAGTAACACTTTTCCTAGTAGTCTTTCATTTTTTGCAGCTCAGTGCTAACATAGGCAGCAAAGAAGAGAACAGACCACAGCTCTTTCTGGAGCATCTTGAACAAATGCCCTTGCTTATGTTCTAATCATTCACTTCACCAAAATACCTAATGATGAAGAAAAGGTTGTTTACATGGCAATGAATGGGTGTGATTTCTCAAGTAGAATTTGTATCCCATAGATGATACTTGGCAAACAGCAAATGAAGGGGTTTTCTTCAGCTCCAGACTGATGTTACGTGTGGGTAATTTAAAGAAAAGATAACAAGAAGGATATTTTTGAACATGTGAATTTAATTACACCCCTACCATGGGCATCTGAATCTTAGACACTGTCTGATTTAGAAAAAAATCAAGAATGATCACAGTTGAAAGAAAGATAGGATCATAAACCCTTTGCTGATGGAATGTAGCCTATTCATTGGTTGAAATGAAGCAAGTAGACAGGACATAGGAAATATTTTTTTTGTGGATCAAACATTTATTTTCTAAAGTGATGCTGACAGATGGTGAACTCACCAACTTAGATATTGCCAGTAGACAAGGTTGCATCACTTGCTCCATCAAGTTATGCCTTGGAATCATCATCCAAGGGGATTTTCCCTGCATCTGCGAAAATGTGCCTACCTTTTTCACAATCTTTTTGCAGCAGCATTGGTAGGCCTGATCAGCTGGTATGGAGGGAGGGTGAATTAGCAGCAGCAGCAAGGTGACTGGCCAGGAGAATTTGCTTCAATGGATTTTGATCTCCTGGATATTTTGAAGATCTACTTCAGCCCTGTTTGTCAAACACCACCTTGAAAGGGTGCTAAACAATTGTTCAGGCTATGGATCACATGAAGAAATACTTTCTGGTGTCCGTACTGGGCCATATGCTCTTTATTCTCTCCCTCAACTTCTCCATCACCTCTCATCTGTTTCACATGAGCTATCTTCAAGGTCCACAGGCTACTTTTCACAGAATCTTCAGGCCTGATGCAGTAAGAATGATGAATAGAACAGAGCCGGGATCAATTTTCCACTTTGGATAAAATGCATTCTGCACACAAATCCAAGGAGAAGGTGTTGCCCCGATGCCCAGAAAAACTTTCACTACTACTAGTGCTCTACGTCAACCGCAACTTAGTCTGAAAGAAAAGCTTTTTCTCTGAGAGCATCTGAGAGGTTTGCATGAAGCACTGACATCTGACATATGCAATTTTTAATAGGAGAGGAAAAAGAAAATGGCAAGAAGTTTTTAATTTTACTGGTTTCAATTTAAAATTCCGTGCACTTTTTCAAAACTTGTCAGCTCAATGCCCATCAACATCTTTTAGTCATCTGTAAGTCAGTATTCATCTAAAATGTGCTTCAAATCAAAAGAATTTCAAATTTGCACTCCAAGTTTCTATGCCTAGATTTATGATTTCCTACACATATTAGATGAAAGGAAGGCCTTTTTTACTGTGGGAGTGCTGGAACACTGGAACAGGTTGCCCAGAGAAGTTGTGGGTGTCCCATCCCTGAAAGTACTCAAGGTCAGGTTGGACGGGGCTTGGAGCAGCAACAAAGGAGAATCTTGATGGTAGAGAAGCAAAGTTTGACTATAGAAGAAACTGGGATTGAAGGATAGGAGCAAGTTTTCTCTCAGCTCTTAGGGTAAATTCAAAGTTGTACAAAATGACATTTATCTATGATTTTCACTACTGTAACAGAAAGCTTCATGAAAACTATACAGAAGAGAGCAAATTTTAAAAGAGATAAGAATTACAGCATAAAATCCATGGGATGGGTTACAACATGAGACACTCTCTAAGAGAATATCTCTGTGTTTCAGCACCTCATCATGGTAAGATTTCATGAAGTGCCAAAGAAGGCAGAAAAATATCATTTGGGACATTATTTACTGGAGTTCAGCCTGGCCATTAGTAGGAATTTGGTTTGAACATCATGTAGATATACCACACACACTTTCCCTTCACTGAAAAATTACTGTTTACAACGCGTAAGCAATTGAGGATCAAAATTGATTGAAAGCATCTTAAACATGTCAAGTATTTCATTATAGAAATACTTGACACATAGTATCTGTGATCCAAATACTTCTTCCACCTTAGAGAGGGACAAAACAATTCTTCCATATCATGATGGTTTAAAATAGTATCAACCAATGTTTTGTGCTGAAAAGATATAATCTATTTTTTTCTATTTTTCAAAGAAAATATTCCTAGACATACAACACGTGAGAACTAAGTAATTTTAAAGAAACAAATGAAATTAAAATATTCTGGAATAGAATTAAATGAAAAGCTGTGTTTTAAATAGGAGCTAAATATTAAACAGAATTTTTGTACCAGGCATTTGAATTATTGCACCAGCTCTTTTGCCCATAAAGAGAGGCATTTAGCATTTCAGTCTTTTCCAAGGTGTTCATGATCTGCTATGCTGATCTCTGTGTGTGCCTAGGTGTGTGTGGAAGGGGGGGCATGTGAAGGGGAGTGTGTAGGTTTGCTTAACACTTGTTGTGGCAGATTCATGCCTCAGCTCCACATTTTGTTTTAGAAAGGTCACACAGAGTGGATATGAAGTTTACTATCAACAAGAGATCAATTCCCAAATCATCCATTTGACTCTACCTTATAAATCATGTGCTTTGTTGCATATTTTATCAAATATACTTTCAAGCCAGATGGAAGAAGGAGAATGTGGGGATCCCTCCACCGTCTTGCAACTTTTATACAAGTAGATTTTCAAGAAAATCATCATTTCTCTTTTAATTATGTCTGGAACAGGCATGATGGTGGTGTCAACCTGTTGGAGTTTTTGTTGCTGGGAGAAGTTGTACAAAAGGATTGGTTTTTACATTGACCAGTTACTGAATCAAGCGCAGGAATACATTGGAAATTCAACTGGGGGTTCCTTTTCCCCGCAGACTACTTTTAGAACGACCTTGTACATTGAAGCTGATTCTTTTGCTCTCTTTTTGTTTCTTTCCTATTTTCTTGCCTTCTTTGTCACTATCTAGACAAATTTGGAACTTTTTTCCCAACTAAAATTGTTTCAATAGTCTGATCGTGATAATACATTTTTACAAGGAATTTTTTAAATCTTTCCTCCAGTTAAGAAAGTCAAGGACTTAGGTCTTTTTCTTCCCTTATCAATATTGCAATGAAATTGATAAATAAAGACCAACTCTTTATTTTTGCTTTTAACCCAAGTAGATAATTCCCATACATTAATCCATTTTGTGGACCAATATTTGTCATTCTGATGGAAGTTGTCACTTCTTAACAATAGACATTCGGTGACTATGTTGACAACACTTTGGGTGAAGATCCTAACTGGTCTTAGATACACATAGAGAGAAATTTGCTCAGCCAGTGTCAGTCTAAAGCACGCGTATCACAAGATCTTTCTATAGCTGGGAATTTTCCCATGAAAGGGATTCAGTTAGGGAAGAGACACTTGTCCCAGAGTTTTACATTCTTCTGAACACTGCTTAAGGAACTTAGATCCCATGTCCATTTCGATCTCTGTCTGCACAGAACTTTGTCATGCCAGTGCTTGAAATGCATCTCGAAGAGAATTCACTAGCACAGAATGAATGAGAGTGAAAGGGGTTGGTGGGGCTAACCAGACCCAACCCCCCTGCTTAAACCAGGATACCTAGAGCCTCTTGCCCAGGATTCTATCTGGGTGTACTTTTAATGTCCTCAAAGATCCAGGCTCCACAGTCTTTCTGGGCAGTCTGTGCCGTGGTTCAGTCACCCTCACAGTAAAAAATCATTTGGCGATGTTCAAAGGCAATCTCCTGTATTTCAGTGTGTGCCCACTGCCTCTTGTCTTTTCACTCAGCATCACTGAAAAGACACTGGTTCCCTCCCCTTTGCACTATTGCTTCCGGTATGTATGTGTGCTGCCATGTAGAGAAATGTCAAAAACCTCCCTGAAGCCCAGGCAGACAATATTCCCTTCATCTACCAGTCAAGTTGATTCATCAGAGGAGTTTAAAAAGATGTTCAGCATGAAATTCCCCTGGAAAATCCATGCTGACTACATTAGTTTGTCGTCCTTCATGTGCCTGGAAAGGCTTTCCAGGAATAGCTGCTCCATCAACTTCCTGGGGATAAAAAAGAGGCTGGCTGGTTTGGACTCTTCCGAGTCCTCCTAATTGCCTTCTTTGAAGATGGGTGTCATTTGCTCTCATCCAGTCTTTAGCCTCTCTTATCGTCTACATCTTAGCAAAAAGCTTTTCCACTCTGTCTGGCAAGGAGAAACTGTGCCAGCACAGAAAACATCTCCCATCGTGTTCTAGAAGTTGCACAGAGGTCTGCCGAGTGTTTTGCAAGAAGAGAAAGAAAGTTGTCCAAAACAGCTTCCAATCGAATGCTCATGTGATTCGAAAAGGCAGGAGAGTAGTAAGGTACTGTTTTCTATCCGTTGGCAAGCTGCGCACACAATCGCAGTGTTGAACAGCTTCCTTCTTCACCTTTCCGAAGCTGCTGCTCTCTCCGGCTCCCGGAGGCGAAGAAGCGGCTTCTTCGTGCAAAGATGATTGTGCCGCTCACAGTGCTCTCTGGAGCGCGGCTTCTGCCGAAAGACGCACGGGAGAGGCTCTTAGCTCCGGAGAGCATCGTACCTTCGTCTTTAGCGTCTCTTCTCGTCTACATCTTTGCAAAAAGCTTTTCCACTATGCCTCTCAAGGAGAAATTGTGCCAGCACAGAAAACATCTCCCATCGTGTTCTAGAAGTTGCACGGAGGTCTGCATAGTGTTTTGCAAGAAGAGAAAGAAAGCTGTCCAAAACAGCTTCCAATCAAATGTTCATGCGATTAGAAAAGGCAGGAAAGTGGTAAGGTGCTGTTTTCTATCAGTTGGCAAGCTGCACACAAAATCCCAGTGTTGTGCAGCTTCCTTCTTCACCTTTCCGAAGCTGCCGCTCTCTCCGGCTCCCGGAGGCGAAGAAGCGGCTTCTTTGCGCAAAGACGATTGTGCCGGTCTCTTCAAGGCAGAGGTGTTGTGACACTGAAAATGCTGCTATTGGGTTGGTGAAATGAGCAAGGCAAGTCCTTGGCTACAAATGTGGATCTGGGCTGTGGTGGATCCATCTGCTCTCAGCAGTGCCTGGTGACATTTTAGGGGAAGCATGGGAAGGTGATCACCCTCCACCAGAGAAAGGTTAAAGCCCAAGGAAACTCTGAACAGGTCAGAATGACAGACCATCTCCCCTCAGTCTCCACTCATCACTTTGCCTCCCAGAAATTGCTCTGTTCTCCCTGAGTCAAGTAGAAATGCAGAGGGTTTCCTGATATCCAAGAATACCAGGAAAAACATTGGGGAGCTTCTAAAGAAAACCTCAGATCTTGAAAATACTGAAGACCATATCTGTGTGTTCCAGGGGTGGGTGTATAGGAAATGGCTTTGATTTTGGTTACAGGAATCTCCTCCAACTCTTCACTGTCCTTTTCTGCATGAACAGGTCCCCCTGCCCAGCCACAGCAAATGTCCAACAGCAGCTCCATCAGACACTTCCTCCTGCTGGCATTGGCAGACACGCGGCAGCTGCAGCTCCTGCACTTCTGCCTCTTGCTGGCCATCTCCCTGGCTGCCCTCCTGGGCAACGGCCTCATCATCAGCGCCACCGCCACCACATGCACACGCCCATGTTCTTCTTCCTGCTCAACCTGGCCCTCAGCGACCTGGGCTCCATCTGCACCACTGTCCCCAAAGCCATGCACAGTTCCCTCTGGGACGCCAGGACTATCTCCTACACAGGATGTGCTGCTCAGCTCTTTTTCTTTATCTTCTTCATCTCAGCAGAGCTTTTCCTCCTGATTGTCATGTGCTACGACTGCTACGTGTCCATTTGCAAACCCCTGCACTACAGGACCCTCCTGGGCAGCAGAGTTTGTGCCCACATGGCAGCAGCTGCCTGGGCCAATGCCTTTCTCAATGCTCTCATGCACACAGCCAATACATTTTCCCTGCCCCTGTGCCATGGCAATGCCCTGGGCCAGTTCTTCTGTGAAATCCCACAGATCCTCAAGCTCTCCTGCTCACACTCCAACTTTAAAGAACTGGGGCTCATTGCTGTAATTGTGTCTTTCAGACTTGGATGTTTTTGTTCATTGTTTTCTCCTATGTGCAGATCTTCAGGGCTGTGCTGAGGATCCCCTCTGAGCAGGGATGGCACAAAGCCTTTTCCACCTGCCTCCCTCACCTGGCTGTTCTCTCCCCATTCCTCAGCACTCTAATCTTTGCTCACCTGAAGCCCCCCTCCATGTCCTCCCCATCCCTGGATCTGGCCCTGTCAGTTCTGTACTCGGTGGTGCCTCCAGCCCTGAACCCCCTCATCTACAGCCTGAGGAACCAGGAGATCAAGGCTGCAGTGTGGACACTGATGACTGGATGCTTTCAGAAACATTAAACTGCTGGCCAGTGTTTGCAAATCCCTTGTAATAAAAGTAATTTTTGATATTTCTTGTTGATTTGGTTGTGGTTTTTTTCCCCTTTTTTTTAGGTTTTTCATATTGTCCATAATTAAATATCAGTGTTTGGGCCATTTCCCATTTTCTTTCTCTCCACCTTCCCTGAGCCCACAGACTGTGTCAATGAGGGCCTGTGCTCCTGGTGGCTTTAAAGGAACTAAAGGATCTCCCAGCAGAGTTTTCTGCAGAGATGCCCTTGGGTTGCCTTCTCTGGAGCTGCAGCAGCAATGTCTATGTGCAGAGCTGGGGGCAGATCAGTGCCCAGCAGCTGTGCCCAGCAGCAGCAGCAGCACTTGGTGTTTCCAGTGCTGCTGCCGTGGCCCTGCCCTGATGCCCTGGTGGCCCTGGTGTTTCTGTAGGGCCTGAGTGCTCTCGGGGCCGGGCACAGTCCTGGGGGTGGCAGTGCCGGGGCTGCAGCAGGCACAGGCCAAGTAATATAATTAATTCCTAATATAAATAATTTGTAATATAAATATTCTTTGATAGTTCTTTTGGCTTTGTTCTTTTTTTCCCCTGTGTTTTAGTTTTTCAATATTGTCCATAAAATAAAACCATTGTTTTGCCATTTCTCTTTTTTTTTTCCTCCACCTTCCCTGGAGCCACTTACTGTGTCAATGAGGAGCTGCACTGTTGGTGGCTTTAATAAAACTAAAGGATCTCCCAGCAGAGTTTTCTGCAGAGATGCCCTTTTGTTGCCTTCTCTGGAGCTGCAGCAGCAATGTCTGCAGAGCTGGGGACAGATCAGTGCTGAGTACAGCAGCCCTGCTCCTGCTGGCTGCACCATTCCTGATCCAGGCCAGGAGCCATTCACCTTCTTGCCCACCTGGGCACACTGCTGCCTCATGTCCAGCCTGCTGTCCATCAGCGCCCCCAGGTCCCTTTCTGCCTGGCTGCTCTCCAGCCACTCTGTCCCCAGCCTGTAGTGCTGCAGGGGTTGTTGTGGCCAAAGGGCAGGATCCGGCACTGGGACTTGTTCAACCTTGCCTTGTTGGATTTGGGCCCTGGATCCAGCCTGTCCAGGGCCCTGTGCAGAGCCCTCCTGACCTCCAGCAGATCAAGACTCACATCCGGCTTGGTGTCATCTGCAAAGATGTTCTTGGTTCCATGGGGCCCCTCAGTGTCACAATGGCCTCTTGGTTACACCAGGCCCTGCACTGTCACACTGGTCTCCTTGGTTCCATAGGGCCCCAAAATGTGACAGTTGACCCCTTGGTTCTGTGGGACTTCACAGTGTCATAGTGTTCTCATTGGTGCTGCAGTTCCACAGTGGGCCCTTGTTTCCAGGAGGCCCCAGAGTGTCACAATGCCCCTATGGTTACATGAGGTCTCCTACACTGTCACCATGGTGCCTGTGGTTCCACAAGTCCCCTCAGTTTCACACTGGACTCCTTGTTTCCACAAGGCCACACAGTGTCACAACGTTCTTCCAGATTCCTTGAGGCCCCATCGTGTCACAGTGGCCCCTTGGTTACACAGGATCCTGCAGTGTCACAATGTCCCCTTGGTTCCACTGGGCCCTGGAGTCTCCCAATGGTCTCCTTGGTTTTGCAGTGCCAAAATGGTGAAACCCCTTGGTTACACAAGGCCCTGCAGTGTCACAATGGCCTCTGTGGTTCCACAAGGACCCAGAGTTTCACAGTGCACTCCCTGCTTCCATTTGGCCCCAGAGCACCACAATGGACCCCTGGTTCTATGGGGCTGCACAGTGTCACCATGGCCCTCTTAGTTCCACGAGGCCCTGCAGTGTCACAATGGCCCCAGTGTCCCCCAATCATCACAGAATTACAGAATCAAATAGGCTGGAAAAGATCTTTGGGATCATCAAGTCCAACCAATGCCCTAATACGGCCTTGTCACCCAGACCATGCCACTAAGTGCCACTGGAGAGGGACAGTGACTCTGCCACCTCCCCCTGGCTAGCCCATTCCAGTTCCCACTCATCCTTTCTGTGAAGAACTTCTTCCTATTTTCCAGCCTGAACCTCCCCTGGTGCAGCTTAAGGCTGTGTCTTCTTGTCCTGCCCTCCAGCAGATCCACACTCACACCCAGCTTGGAACCATCTGCAATTTGTGAATGGTGGACTCTATCCCCTCAGCCAGATCATCAGTGAAGATATTAAACAGGACTGGGCCCAGCACAGATCCCTGGGGGACACCACCAGTGCCTGGACACCAGCTGGGTGCAGCACCATCCCCACCACTCTCTGGGCCCAGCCTCCAGCCAGCTCTTAAATCTCCCAGCGAGGAGGGAACCTGCCCAAGCCGTGGACTGCAGCTTTTCCAGGGAATTCTGTGGCTCATGGTTTTAAAGTCTTTGAAGTCCAGGAACACAATATCCACAGACTGTCCTGCATCCACAGGTGAGTCACCAGGTCATAAAAGGAGACCAGGTTGGTCAGGCAGGACCTGCCACCCCTAAATCCATGCTGGCTGGCTCTGACCCCTCGGCCATCCTGTGGGCACCCTGTGATGGCACTCAAGGTGATGTGTTCCATGACCTTGCCGGGCACCCAGGTCAGGCTGACAGGCCTGGAGTTCCCCAGCTCCTCCTTCCAGCCCTTCTTGGGGATGGGCTCACACTGGCATCTCCAGTCCTCTGGGATCTCCATGGTGAGCCAGGACTAATGGCAAATGATGGAGAGCAGCTTGGGGAGCTCATCCACCAGCTCCCTCATCCCCCTGGGATGGATTCCATCTGCTCCCATACACTTGTGAGCATCTGAGTGGCTCAGCAGGTCACCAGCTGCTTCCTTCTGGATTACAGGGGCTGTTCTGGTCCCTGTGCCCATCTACCAGCTCAGGAGAACACTTGTGCTGAGGACAACCTGTCCTAATACTGAAAATAGAGACAAACAAGGTGTTAAGTATCTCTGCCTTTTCTTTATCTCTAGTTACTATATTCCCACTGCATCCAATAAAGAGGAGAGGTTCTCCTTATCCCATGTTTTGCTATTATCTTATTTTATAGAAACATTTTCTATTATTTTTTGCAGAAGTGGCCAGGTTAATCTCTAAGTGATCTTTCACCTCTCTACTTTTCTTTCTGCATAACCAAACAACATCCTTAAACACTTCCTAAGTTGCTTGGCCTTCTGTCCAAAATTTATGCACCGTCTTTTTTCCCCTGAGTTCCCACAAAAGCTCCATGGGCAGCCAGGCCAGTCATTTTCCTCACTAGCTCATCTTTTGCCATACTGGGACAGGCTGCTATTTCCCCCTTAGGATTACTTTCTTGAAATGCGTCCATCCTTCCTGGACCCCTTTTTTTTTAAGGCTGTTTCCCTTAAAACAATCAGGACCTGATTTGATACTCCCCAAATCTGCATCCTAAATAGGCCAAAGTCTGCCCTTCCTAATTCCAGTGCAGAAGTTTTGTTGCTGCCCCTCCTTCTTTCCCAGTACATTGAAAACTTGATTATTTCATGGTCACTGTGCCTCAGGCAGCCTCCAAGCCCCATATCTGCCACCAGGCCTTCTCTGTTTGTGAACAGCAGCAGACAGAGCTTTCCTTGGCAGTGGGAGTGTTACCAAAAATTCTGTAAAACAGAAAAGTCCTTAACCCCAATGTAGCATTAAGAAGCAGCATTCTTAATTCAGCTGGATGCACAGGGGACAGCTCCTCCCAAAGCCATGCATGCTGAGCACAGGAAAGTTTCTGTTTATATTCTGTATTTTGCATACACATTCATTGATTGTCCTGGACTAAAAATACATATGATAATCATTTCCCCAAAATCATTAACATAGTTCCCGTCCACTTTACTCATGCATTCTTCTGTCCTGGGGGGTCTCTCTGGTGGTCCCTGGTGCTCCTGGATGCCAATGTTCCAGTGGGCCAGGCTGAGCTGGCAGGACACTGAGGCTGGTGAACTTCCCTTCTCACACAATGGTCATTGTGTGGCATCCATAGACCTGGGGTTTTGGAGAACAAGCTCCAGGTGTCAGCTCAGCTGGTGTAGACAATTTATCATCTGGTAACATGAGGTCACAGAGTGGGCTGTGACATCATAGAGTGCCTCTGTGAAATCACAGAGCTGGCTGTGACATTGCAGGGCAGACTTCTGACATCATAGAGCAGACTATGACATCAGAGAGCAGGCTGTGACATCCCAGAGGGGCTGTGTGACATCCCAGCAGGGCTCTGTCAGGTCACTGTGTTGGTCACTCTGCCCCAGCTCCCCCTCACAGTTTCTCCCAACAAGTCCAATGCTGTTCATGCCCAGCAGAGTCCCTGTCCCCCAGGGATCCCCCCGGCCCACCTGGAGCCACAGCCTCCACCAAAGGATGTTCCACAGGATCCACCCCAGAGCCTGACAGGGGAAAAGGGGCCAGGGCTGTGTGACCAGGACATCAAGGACGGGGATTATCCAGGTCACTGAGGCCTGGTTTGGGGTCCCCAGGGCAGGAAAGATGTCTGGCAGCTGGAGCAGGGTCTGGCAAGGGCCTCCAAGGTGGGGCTGGAGCCCATGGGCTGTGAGCAGAGGCTGAGGGAGCTGGGCTGGTCCAGCCCGGAGCAGGGAAGGCTGAGGGGCTCCTCATGCCAGCCTGGCAGTGCCAGCAAGGAGGGGATGGAGAACACAGAGCCAGGCTCTTCTCTGGGGGCTGGGGGGAGACAAAAGCCAATGGATGGAAGGGGAAAGAGGAGAGATAAACCAGGGCATGAGGTGATGAAATGAGTCAGGCTGCTTTCAGCATTTCCTCAAGACCAAAAGCAGCCTGACCTCCCTTCTCCATCTACCACTGACAGCTTTGCAAATCAGGAATTGTTGGAACTGTTTTTCCCCCACTCCAGGGTGAGCATCCTGATGCAAGAACTTAATTGTTTTTATATCTATCATAGACCCATGTTTGTCTGAAATTAATTTTAGTATGGAAATCACTTGTGGATGGTGGACTCACCAGATGCTGCTGGAACATAGCACATAGCTCAGGGAAGAGTGCGATTGTCATTAAATTGTGTCCTGTTCCACTGTGGTCTGTTGGCCATGAAGAGAAAGTTTCTGTGCCTCTGAGTCCCACCAGTTCCTGACCCCCAAAGGACACAAAACTGATGTGTTGTGGTTCCCACTCCAGTGGTGGCACTTGGACCTCCCTCCACATCCAGAGCAGAGGTCCCTTATCCCAGAAAGTCCCTGGCAATGCAGGGATGAAGGAAACAGGACAGGCTGTGGGGATCAGGGGCAGGGGAAGGCCAGCGAGAAGAATGACTTTTGCATTTGATGGAGCTGTGCCTTCCCTTGGCTTTGTTGGCTGAAAAGAAACGAACATCCCTCTGTGTCTCAGGCAGCTCCTTCTCCACGGAAAGCAGGTGGGAGTTGAAGCCAAGGAGCTGAAAGCTGCAGGTGCAGCCTGGGCTGGAGGGAGTTCAGATTTGCACAAGGCTGTTCTGAGTGCCAGGCCTTGGATGGGGGAAATGGTGGGGTGGGGTAGGGACAGAGTCTGAGTGATTGTCAGCCATTAAGGGACTTGATTTTCATATCTATTCCAACTGCATGAGGAGGTACTTGGATGCAATGTCAGTTGGAGACTGCATATATCAATAAATTAACAGGAAAAAAAAACTAAACAGGACCTAAGAAATCTTTTCTTACTGTCTTTTTAAATATCATGTGTTCACTTTAAATAAACTACTGAGATCTACGTAACTACAAATTATTTGGAAACTGAAATAAAATTATTCCCATAGGCTTGACTTGTAAGATGTTCTGAGTGTTAATGAGCCCTGGGACACTGAATTCCTGCACTGAAGAGCTGAAGGCTGAACAAGCCTCTGGAGCAGGAAAATTCAGCAGCAGCCTCCAAGTTGCTGAGGATGTCAGCAGCCCCCACTGAGGCCATCCCTGCCCAGAGACCATGGGGGAATGGGCAGACAAGGAGAGCATCCCTGGGGCTGGGGCAGCACAACTCAGAGGCACCAGCGGCTCCAGCTGGGCAATGGAGTGTGGAATGTGGCTGGGAAAGCCCTGCCTAGGCTGGGCCAAGCAGGACAGACAAACCCTGACTCCCATCCCCCAAACAACTCTCCCAAGGAGACATTTAAAAGGAGTTACAATTTTTTGTGTACTCTGAGTTTGACTCACTGGAGAAATACCAGCAAGAGATTCTCAGGAGCTCAAAACAACAAAACAGCCTTTACTGGGAACTTTAGAAAATCAGAGAAACTTTGGCAAAAGGTTTATTATGACACTGTAGTGGTTTTGGTTTGTTAATTCAAGATTTTTCTAATCTTGAGATTTCTTAATTACCGTATTGATGAGTGTGTTGGGTTTTATTGTCAATTAATTATTTATGTATTTATTTTGTTGTGAGATAGGAGTGCGAGAAAGGTACAGTAGGCTTAAAATATTTAAAGGGTAGAAAGAAAATTTTATTAAAAGTAACTAAAAGGAAAAAGGTAGTAAGAATTAAAATAAACTCTTTAGAACACCTGTTTTTTACAACGTTATTTTTACTGGCAATGTAAAGAAATGAAATCTAAAATTTCTAGTTATTTACTATTTTTAAAATAGCCTTGTTTTAGTTTACTTTGGGAGAGAAGTTTTTCTCTTTAAGGTTATGGAGATTCTTTAACAAGAGGAAAAAATAGCGGTTTTGTGGTTATTGATTTTGTCATGGATAACTGGGATCTGGGGGACTTTGTTATTGTTGTGATAAATAGGTATGATTCATGCTGATAAAAATTGAAACAGTAATCAATATTGATACAGTAATTAATATCTGGGAATAATAAAACAGTTAAAAGTAGTAATGCCAAAGAAGAGGGGGAGAGGAGGGGCCCACCACCCCCCCTTCCGGCAGATGTTCACATGGACAGGAGGAAAGAAGCTGAAGATACAATTGCTAAAAATGAGGACAAAGGAAGCAAAATCTGGTTGGGTCTCAAGAAAATGCTAATTATAAGGGATTTATCGCCTTGATATGTAGATGCAGTGATATGTTAATCTTGGCTTACATTGTACTGGCTTGGTGCACATGTGTAACCCAAAGGTGAATTAAAGGACAACGAAGAAGACTGCAGGGCCTTCATCAGTGACGACCCCCAAAGACTTGTGCGACCACCAAACCAAGTGGTGGCACATGCATGGTAAAGGTGGTAATGAAGGCGGAGATAGAGATATGACGAACCGAAAATGGGAGGAGATGGCATTGACACATGGCATATAAGGGGTGATTTTCACTTGGCAAGCTTGTATGTGATGTGGCAAGGGTCCCAAAACCCTGCCCTCCGTACTCCGCGGTTATCTTTTGCTTATGCGCTATTATTGGAACCAAATTACCTCTTATTTTAATCAAATTATTTTGTATCCAATTTTATATTTTTTTTTATTTTAACTATTCAATTAAAATTGCTACTACTGTTAATATTTTTGGTTTTTTTACGATGGGATAATTGGGCAAACAAAACATTGTGAAGTTGTTTTTATTGCCAGAAGCTTTTTTACAGCTTGGTGATGGGCCATGTTGACTTATGGGGTATTGTTTTAAAGATTAATTCTTTAAAGGTAAAAATCTTTTTAATATAATTTTAATTTTTTTTAATCTCTGGGAATAGAGATCTTCTCTTGGCGGTACTGGATTACATTTTATTTCTGTATGAACTTTCGATAAAATTACAGTTATTTTAACATTTGTTTATTTCAGTATGGAGGTTTTTGTATTATATTAATTTCAATTTTTTATATCTTAATAGTTTTAGGTGTTATAATGAAAAAGAGTTTTTTCTTTATAGTTTATAAGAGGATTTTAGTTTTAAGATTAAGGTATTTTTTCTTAGTTTTTTTTGGGGGGGGAGTTCATTTCTCCTTTATTGAATTTCATGATTTTATGTTGCTTTTTGAAATGCTTGTATTTTGTTTTCCTTTTACTTGAGAGAGGATTGAAGTATAGAAAGGGTTAACACCTGACCTGCCAGTAACTTCTGGTGGAAATTGTGGTTGGGTTGTGTTAGAATTGGTTTTATTGATAGTTTTGGGGGTTTTTTGTGTTTAATTTTAGTTGTAGGGTTATTTTTTACAGGTTGTAGGTTGTAGGGGTTTGTGTTTTAGTTGTTTTGGGGGGAGGGGACTTGGTGGTAAGATTTTAATAGCTGTGCCTGGCTTTGTTCTGGTTGGGGTTTTGTGGCCTCTTTTGTTTTCCTGTTTGGTAGTTGTTGGGGTTTGGTTTGGTTAGAGTGGGGCTGATGGGGAGGGGGGCAGCCTGGGGAGGAGGGAAGGGGCTTAGCCCATGGCAGGGTTGCTTGGTTTGGTTTGGTTTGGTTTGGTTGAAATGGAGCCTGAGGCTCGCTGCTTCTTTGTTGACTGGAAAAGAAAGAGGAGGTTCCAGGGCTTTTTCATCTTTAACATTTGTGTTTCACAGAGGCGTGTTCAGTGTCTTAGTGGTTTAACAGATTGTCAGTTACACAAAACGTTTTGTATTACTTTTTAAAATTCTTCTCATGTCAAACAATGAAAGACATTCAGTCAACAAAAAACACTTCTAAAAGGGTTGACTTGGCCCATTCAACCTCACAAACTCTAAGTCTGTTCAATTTTAAGTTAATCAAAATTTGCAGGAGCACAGAAACTGAAGAAAAAGACATAGAAAGCAAGAAAGACAAAAAAGATACAGAGAAGCACACACAGCTACCAACTCCTGGATTCCAGCAGTATTCAGATGGAAATTCCAAGAGGAGGTAGGGTCAGGATGTGTGCTTGTCTTGTGGTCAGCCTTAAATACCCCTTGGTCTCCCTGCACCCTTCCCCCAGGTGGGACTTGGGCTCATTGGGTCCCTCAGGAGCTGGGCTGGGGGCTGCAGAGGTGGCTGTGGAGCATTGCCTGTGCTGTGCCAGCAACTGGCAGCCACTGCTGGGCTGGGATAGAGGCTCTGGGGGAATTGGGGCTACAGGGCAGGGCAAGGCTGGACCTGCCTTTTCATCCCCCACACATGAAATGTTTTGAGCCAACAGTCTCCTCCAGTCTCTCACAAAAGGCAATGTTGGAGGTGAAATCCCAATTCTGGCCATGGGTGCCTGGAGGAGAAGGACAGATCTTTTCCATAGCAGGGAAATCACAGAGCCCAGTGTTTCAGCCACAGATGTGAAGAGACCCTCAACATGCCATGGTCAGCTGGACCAGTAAGGGGGCCCAGGAGGCCAAACCAGCCAGACCTGTTCCACGTTCCCTTAGTTTTATGGTGCCCTATAGTGTCACAATGACACCTTGGTTCCATGAGGCCTTGCAGTGTCACAATGGTCTCTGTTGTGCCCCAGGCCCCACAATGTCATGCAACTCCTCTGTTACATGAGGCCTGCCATGTCACAATGGACCTTTGGACTCTGGAGGTTTGCAGTGTCACAATGATCTCCTTTGGCTCCACAGTGTCACAATGGACCATTGATGACAGGAAGCCCCTCTGTGTCACAATGGACCTTTGGTTCCATGCAGCCCTGCAGTGTCACAAAGGCCTCTTGGTTTCACAAGGCCCCACAGTATCACAATGGTCCCATTGGTTCTCTCAGGACCTCCAGGGTGACAATGGTCTCACTGGTTCCATGAGGCCTCTCAGTGTCACAATGCTTTGCTTGTTCCATGGGGCCTCATAGTATCACAATGGTCTCCATGATTCAATGGTGCCCCTCAGTGTCACAATGGCCCCTTGGTTCCATGAGGCTGTGATGTATCTTAACAGTCTGTCCATGGTTCCATGAGGCCTTGCAATGTCACAATGGACCTTTGGCTCCATGGGGTCTCACAGTGTCACAATGCTCCCTTGGTTCCATGACACCCCAAAGTGTCACAATGGTCTCCACGGTCCTCTGCAGCTCATCACAAATACTGTCTGCTCCAGGCACTGCTGCTGCCCAACCAGCTCCTGGGTTCTGTAGGAGCAGCCCGGGGAACTGTTTTTGTTCCCTCAGCGGCACAACATCCCTGTTCTCACACTGCCAAAGAAAGCTGTTGGTGCCAAGCGCGGCCAGGATGAAACATTGCTGGGACTGAAGCCCCTCTCTTGGGGCCCTGCAAACAGCGCTCCAAAAGGAGCCCTTGGAGCTCTCCTGGGCCAGCAATTCCCTCTGAGTGGGGCATTTCCCAGCCAGGAACTCTCCCGTTTGCTGCACTCGGAGATCCTGAACAACGACGGAGCCTGGGCTGATCCTCCCACTCCTCCAGGCTCAACCCTTCACCCACTGGGGAGATGCCAAAGGATCCACAGTGAGCATTTCCTGCCCTCAGGGGAATTGCTCACAGGTGCCTTGCACTGACTCTTGGTGTCTGTGTGCACACAGGAGTGCCTGTGCTGGGGAAATGTGGCAGAAATGCTGCTCTCTGAGGGGTTGGAGTGCCTTGGATAGCTGAGTCAGTCAGGCTTTTAGGTAAGTTAAATCACACGGTCTACGTGAAGATAAATGCTGCTAAGAGTTGTTCTTAGTTGCTGAGTTGTTACCTTTAATATAAGTTAAGTATTGTAAAGTTATTTCCCATTCCTCTCTTAAATTGCAAAGTCATAGGTTTTATTTAGGTTAAATGCTGTTACGCTCTGCTCTTTTGCTAAATTGTCAAGTTGAAAGTATCAGTTAAGGTTAAGGTATCAGTTAAGTCCTGTTAAGTTTGAGCTCTGTTAAGCTTTTAGGCCGTATTCCTTTGATTCTTGCCCTTGCTCTCCTTGTGTCACACACACACACACAGGGACAGTTCTAGGTTAATTTCTGGTTTTATTGCCTGGATTCTGTTTGGCTTTGTTGTTGCTTTGTTTCCCTGGTGTCCCTGAAGTGTCCAGTCAGGAGCAGAGTGACTCTTGCCAAGGAACTTTGTGCTGCTGTCTCTTAATATTCAACCTGGTTTTTGCTGATCCCTTGCTGGGGATTTTTCAGCGTCTCAAGGCCTCATTCATAGCGGGGTGAAGGAGCCCTGGCCCAGGCTCTGGCCCTGGGGGACACGGGGATGCTGCCAGGGGGTCCCTGTCCCCCTGTGCCACTCCCAGGGCCCCGGCCCCCCGTCCCCGTGTCAGGCTCTGGGGTCGATCTCGTGGAACATCCTCTGGGGGAGGCTGCGGCGCCGGGGGCAGGGGGACCCGGGGGGACAGGGGACCCCGCTGTGCACGAGCAGGGTTGGACTGCTCTGGGGGGAACTGTGAGGGGGGCTGGGGCAGAGTGACCTCCCCAGTGACCTCACACAGACCCTGTGATGTCGCACTGCCCCTGTGATGTCACACAGCCCCTCTGATGTCACACAGCCCCTGTGATGTCACACAGCCTCCTGTGATGTCACACAGCCCCTGTGATGTCACACTGCCCCCGTGATGTCACACTGCCCCTGTGATGTCACAGCCCACGGTGGAATGTCACAAAGCCATCCTGTGTCACAGAGCCAATGCTGGCATATCCCTCTGTGATGTCATACAGCTGTGCTGTGATGTCACAGAAAGCTCTGTGATATCACAAAGGAACCCAATGATGTCACTGTCCTGGGATGTCACAGCTTGTTCTGTGATGTCACGCAGACACCCAGTGATGTCACTCTCTGATGTCACAGAGCCACCCTCCATGATGGTAGAGTCTGCAGTATGGCCTAATACCCTACTCTGTGATGTCCCAGCCACCTCTGTGATGTCATAACCCCTCACTAATATCACAGAACTCTCTCTGTGATGTCACACTGACACTCTTTAATGTCCCTGCACACACTTTGACCTCACAGCCTGCTCTGTGATGTCACACAGCCATGCCATGATGTCACAGCCTGCTCTGTGATGTCACACAGTCCCCTCCATGATGCTGTAGCTGTTCAATGACCTCACACAACAAACTCTGTGATGTCAGAGCCCAATCTGTGGCCTCACACAGCCCACTCTGTGCTGTCACACAGCCCCTTGCTGACATCCCAGCTGCTCTGTGCCTCTATGACACAGATCCAGAGGAGCTGCTGTGACCCAGACCCCTCTGGGACATCCCACAGCCCCTGCCAGTGCTGAGCCCCTGTGAGCTCTGTCTGTGCCCTGCTGGTGTCCCTGAGGGGCCCTGGCAGTGCCCCAGCCCTGCTGGGCTGTGCACAGGAGCTGCTCCTGACCAGAGCTGTCTCTCTGCAGCGCTGCCCTTGCCAGGAGCTGCCTCTGGGCCAGGAGCCCAGCCCAGCTCAGCAGCACAGACACAGCACAAGGACTTTAATGAGCCTCTGGGGCGTTGGTGCTCTTTGCATCAGACTCAGTCCATCAGAGAGGGCTCAAAGAACTTCTTAAGAGCTCAAAGTGAGATTGAAATACTGAAGTTTCTTGTACTTTAAAGAGATCCCTGTGAGGGACAAGACTGAGAAAGTGTCCTCAGGTTCCAGGTAGAGCAGAACACTGGAGGCAGTGATGACAGCTGGGGACAAGCAAGGCAAAGGTGTCTCTGGTGCTGAGCACACCTGGATGTGTTTGAGGAATGCCAAGGGTCAAGGCCTGAGCCCCAGACTCTGGCCAGGCAGATCCTGTCCCTCCCTCCTTGCTCAGGGCTCTTCCCAGGATGGGCACTGGCATGTGGGGATGTGCAATGCCAAGGGCAGGAGCATGGGGCGGCCCCCCAGGCTGCTGAGCAGGGACAAGGAGGCAATGAGGCCCCAGCCCTGCAAGGGTCACTTGTCCCCTCGTGGCCTCAGGCCCAGGGCCAGCAGCCATGGCCAAAGTGCTGCCCAAGGCGGCTCTGGCAGGGCTGTCTTGCAGCTGCTGCCCATCCCTGTGCCCTGTGCAGCCCAGGCTGTCCCACGGTGTCCCTGCCCTGCGCATCTGTCCCTGCAGGCTGTCGGCATCCCCCGGCTGCCCCACCTGGCTGGGCCCTTCCTTTGCTGACAGCTCTGCCTCCTGCCTGCCCCTGCCTGCCCACACAAAGCCTTGGGCTGCTCCAGGCTCCTGCTGGGGATGTGCTGCACCACAGCCCTGCCCTGCCAGGGAAATTCCTTTCTGCTGCTGCCCAGGCTGGGCCTCCCCAGCTGCCCTTGCTGCCAATATTTCCTTCTCATGTTTATATCCTCCAGGACAAAAAGCTCCAGCCTCTCTGAAACCTCCCTTCCATCCCTCCCATACTATTCCTGTTCTGTCCTCAGTCTCCACCCCACTGAGCCCAGAGCCTGCAGCCTCCACCTGCTGGTTATGTGATGAGGCCTCCAAACCCCATCTTGGGAGATGTTTGGGTCCTCTCCAAGGTTTGTGAAAATGGAAAAACAGTGGTCAAAGGTATTTTCTCCCAAATCTTGCAGTGGCAGAACAAGGGTCAATATGTCTAAAGTGAATGAGGTGGGATTTACATTTGTTAGAAGGAGGAAATATTTTACAGTGATGAGAGTGGAATAAAAATGCAACTGTTTCTCCAGAGAAGTGGATGTGCCATCCCAGGAATTGTCCAGGAGCAGGAGCTTTGTGCAACCTGACATAGGGAAATGCTTTCCCATTCCCAAGGATGGGATTCCTGTTGTGTGGGTTCTCTGATGTGCTCACAAGGCTTCTGGCCAGAATGTCAGCTGAGGGCAGCCAGGCTGCTGCAGCAATTCAGAGGCATCTCCCTAATAATTTTAATAACCAGATGATAACAACCCATTGAAACTTGAACAGAACTTGTTCACCTTTAAGCAGTTTAAGCAATCACTATAGGGAAAAAAAATGTATATAGCAGTACATTTAGAAAATGTTGCATTTCTTCAGTGCAAAAAAAAGAAAAAGCACAATCAGTAGAGCATATATTGTTCATTCACTCAGCTGGGCATTGTGGTGGTGTTCACAGGGGTCTTAGGATGAGGGAAGAGATAAGGATCTGACTCTTGATTAATTATTTTATGATATATATTATATTAAAACTATACTAAAAGAGTAGAAGAAAGGATTTCATCAGAAGGCTAGCTAAGAATGGAAAAGGAATGGAATGATAACAAAAGCTTCTGCCTTGGACAGAGAGTCTGAGCCAGCTGACTGTGATTGGCCATTAATTAGAAACAACCACATGAGACCAATCACAGATGCACCTGTTGCATTCCACAGCAGCAGATAACCATTGTTTACATTTTGTTCCTGAGGCCTCTCAGCTTCTCAGGAGAAAAAATCCCAAGGACAGGATTTTTCATAAAACATGTCTGTGACAGTGCATACCACTGAACTGCTGCACCAGAAGACGGGCATTATCCCATCCTGTATTTCCCTTTGGCATTCTCTCTCAGAGTGCAGATGAGACAAAACCAAAACGTTCGACTTGAGTCAATCTCTACCTTCAAAGGAAATTCAGGAACCTTTTGCAGAGGCCAATACTCTGTGGGTGTAGGAATTCTTTCAGGAGACCAATGCTCCGCGAACAATTCCCTTTGCGAATGGCTCAGTGCAGCCGCCTGCAGGAGCCCAGGCTGCGCACACCCAGCCAGGGCCCCGTTCTCAGGCAGCTGAGGCCGCGCCGCTGTCACAGACGCCGCCGCCGCGTTCGCGGTTCCCAGGCACCCGCGGCCTCCGGCAGCCGCCGCCCTTTCCCGGATCCTGCCCCTCCCGGCCCCGCACGCCCCCCCAAGATGCTGCCGGGGCTCAGGGGCTTCGTCTACCCAGGTTGGGGCTCAGCCTCCCCTGCGGGACAAGGTGAGGGGGGTCTCCGGGGGTTGTGTCCCCCCGGGAGCGTGTGAGTCCCCCATGTCCCCACCAAGCCGGGGTCACCCCCTTTTCTCTGCCCAGAGCTTCTGAGCCAGCTCCTGCTGCCCCCTGGGAGGGGCTTTGGGAAGCCCCCCGGGGACCCCCTTGAATACCCATTCCTGGGCACTGGGACCCCCCGCATCTCCTTCCCCAGCTGCAGGACCCCCTGCACCCCCTTATCCTGCCCCGACACCCCCTGCACCCCCTTTCCCGGGTATCCTCCTGTTGCAGCCCCTGGATCCCCCGTTTCCATGAGCCCGGGGACCCCCGGACCCCATTCCCGGCCAGCCCGGGGCACCTCACGCCCAGGCCTCCCTTTGCCCGGCGACCGGTGACGTCACTGCAGACTCGGGGCACCATTGGCGGGCAGCAAAGAGCGGCGCCAATGGCGGGCCCGGAGGTGGCTCAGGGGGCGGGGCCGCAAAAGAGCAGCGCGAGGGCTCCAGCGCTGGGGCTGGGGGCGCTCCTGGGGCCCGGGGGGCGGCGAGAGCTGAGGGGGACCCCCGGCACCGGGACTCTGTGATCGCCCGTTCCGGAGCACCGGGGCGCCCCTGAACCCCCATTCCTTGGCACTGCCATCCTCCCGCACCCCCATTCCCGGGCATGGGTTCCACCCTGCCCCCCCTTATCCGGCTCCAACAACCCCCGCACCCTCTTCCCGGCCATCCCGCCTCTCCCAGACCCCAGAGCCCCCTTTTCCTTCACCCAGAGACCCCCTGGACCCCTATTGCTCCCTTTGGGAATGTGGAGAAGCGGGATGGGGGTTCCCCTCCCCGCCTCACCATGCCGTGCTTCCCAGAGCCGGAATCCAGCGGGAATCTCACCCTGGTGCTCCCTGTGTCTGTCCGCGCTGCCATCGGCGTTGTTCTCCTCCTCGGATTCGGCGTCTGGAGGCTCCAATCCGGTTCCCCACAAACCCATCCTGGGGGTCACCCTGTTCTTCCCTCCTCCCAAGACTCCTGGGGGTCCCCCATGGCCCACCCCGCCCCCCCAAACTCCTCCTGGGTCCCCCATAAGCCGCACATGGGATTCCTGGGAGTTCCCCTGTCTTCCCCCATTCCCAGGACTTTGGGGGTCCCCCCCGATCTGTCCGTGCCCCCCCAGATTTCTTCCATGGCCCCCCTCTGATGGCGGGGGGTGGGGCTGACTGCTGGTGCCCCCCTGCTCGGGCGCTGAGGGGAGTTCGGGGGTCCCTCAGCATTTGGAGTCCCCTGGGGGTTGGGGTGACCCCCTGGGCCCCCAGGATCCCCCTGAATACGCTGACGCTGCCTGTGCTCAGTGAGGGGGCTCATTCCCAGTACGGGGTCCCAGCTCTGTCACCGGCATTGCCAAGGTACCCCCAAACCCCCAAAACCTCCGGGGAACCCCAAACCCGTGGAACAAACCAACCTCCCTGGGACCCCAAAACCATCCCTTGGCTCTCCAAAAGCTCCCCAAGACTGCAAAACCCCATACTGACCACCCCAAACCCTCCCAGGACATCAAAATTCACACAGGATGTCCCAACACCCCTCCAGGTTCCCCTGAGAAGGTTCATACCTGGCATGGGATCCCCATCTCTGTCACTGGCAGGTATCCCAAAACAGCCTTGGGTTCCCCCTGGCATCGCCTAATCCCCTGTGTTGGGAGCCCAGAAAACCCCCCTTGGGAGCCCCCAAAAATCCACCATGACCCCCCAAAATCCCTGGTATAAACAAAACCCCCGCCAGGAACTACTCACAACAGTTTATACCCAGCACAGAGTCACCATCACCATCACCCAGGTACCCCCAAACGCTCCCAGAACCCCCAACCCCCCCTGGGACCCCCAGTATTCCCAGGATCTCCAACTCCCCCTCCCGGGCTCCAGTGTCTGGAATCAACGGGAGTGGTGTTGCCCTTTTAAGGCGACTGATAGTGGGACCCGACCATAGTGGGGGCCCTTAAAGCAGCGATGGTAGAGAGAACCCCAAAAATCACCCTGGGAGGCAAAACATCCCCTACAGGGGCTTGGAGTGGGGGCCCCATAAAAATGTCGCTTAAAGCCATCATGATCCCCCCTTGAAAGGGGCTTGTGTGGCTGCAGCCCCACAAACACCCTAAAATGGGAAGTAAAAAACACACTTGGAGTGGTGGGATCCCCCCCACAAAAACCCTCAAAAGAGAAAACCTTCACTTCAAAGGGACCTGAAGACCCTTAAAGGGCCTCGTGACGGGACAAGATCCCTTCCTCTGCTGGGGCCTCTCCCAGCCAGGAACTCTCCTGTTCGCTGCCCTCGGGGCAGCCCCTGAGTCTGTCCAAACACGGGAACTTCGCCGTGTTGAGCCCAGATCCAGAGACCTGACTCCTGCACGGGGCACAGGAAATCCCTCGGCTCACTGCTGTGCATTGTCCCTGCTGAGGCTCAGACACCGGCAGGGCACATTCCCTGCCTGCAGGATTCGTGCCCGACCCAAGCGCTGCACTGATGGCTCCAGCATTGCTTTCCAACAAAACCACGGTAAGGCAAACTGAGCGTAGCTCATGGTATTTTACAGTGGCTAAAACTCACTAAGTCACTGATCTTAGAGATGAGATGCATTTGGAATTCATGGCATGGAGAAGCAGTGCAACATGGAAAAGGGGAGCACAGAAATAAATAGAGGAAAACATCTCAGATTGTTCCTTTCCATTTTCATTTCACTTCTGGAAAGCTGTTTCACTTCCCCAGGAATCTTCTCCACAGTCCTGTCTGCTCTTTTTAAGAACCTTTCCTGGAGAATGAGGAGCAGCTTCTGTCACAAGATGTGCCCCCAACTGCAGCTTTTCTTGGCTTTCCACACCATGAGTGCAGCACAACTTCTGCAGCAAAGCAAGACAAATGTTTGCATCACTTGACAACTTGTTCTTTCTTTTCCTTGTGGGCTGGGCACTTGTGCCATTGCTGAGTTTTTAATTGTGCCCATTCTAACCCAAGAAAACAGGAGGTTTTGTTGGGGACTTGCTGGGGAATGCAAGCCTGACCGAATACAGAGAGAATCTCCAGGACACTCTGGGAGCTCCCTGGGCTGGGCTCAGGTTCCCGCTGGGACTCTGCAGAGAGCTGGGCTCCAAGTAGGATCAGCAGCAGTGCAAAATACCTCTGGGCGTCTCCATTTTCTGCTGCTCCGAGGAAGCAATGAAGCCAGCCAAGTTCTGTATTTTCGTTCTCCTGGTGGATTTTTTCATTTGATTTGCCACTCCTGTTGGGACCGGTGGGGAGAATGTGGCACGCAATATGAGTGATCAGCAAATCTCAAATCTTTATTGATAGGCACACATCTTTATGTCAGTGTTAATGAATCTCATACATATTGCAAAGGCGAGCTCACTATTGGTTAGTTACTTATCAGCCAACTACGCCTACTTCTGCATTCTTGTGGATATTTTATTGAAACTTTTCTTCGTATTTCTTCCAAAGATGCTCTCCCCTATCCTGCTGTTGCACCAGGGGCACAATGTCCTTGCTTGTCATTGGACACTGACTACTGGCTTCTGTGCTTGTCCCCTTCAAGCTTAACCAGCGGCATTATGTCGACGTGACCTTTCTCAGCTAACCAACTGTCCACAAAGCTCTCCACACTTCCCCCGTTTTTCTGTTGGACAAGCATAATCTGATTAAATGCAGCAGATATCATCCTTTACACCATGTTCTGTAACCACATGCAAAAACACAGCAAAATTAACACTACTAACAGAGCTATAATGCCCACTATAATGCTAACTTTAACAACAGAACGTAACCATGATCCCAGGCCGAACGATGAGAGCCATCCATCAATACCAAAACCTGATTCTATCTGTAAGTTTCCAGTTAACCTTCGCAATTCAGCGAGCTGGGCATGGATGGACTGCGAATGGTCAGAAAGATTCGTGCAACACATGCCCTCAAATTCTTCACAGCCATGGCCTTGTGCAAGTAAAAGAAAGTCAGTCGCAGCTCTATTTTGAAATGTTGCATGACAAATAGAATCAACATCAAGCAAAAGGCTAGAAAGTGCCAAAGAGGTGACATTGGTTTGCTTTGCAAGCCAGCATCCCAACTTATTTAGGGCACCATGGGCACCTGCAGCTGCCACCCCTGGAGCCAGAAAGGATGCTGCAATTATGGCCCCATGGGACCAAAATTTTACATCGTCCCTACAGTCAGCAGTAAATGCATGGATCATTCTCTTATGTTGACGACGGCGGCGGCTCATGTTTAATATCATGGACGTATTGGGTGTAAGCAGAGACAGCCGTCCAACTGTACATGGCCACCCACGCAGCATCGATGGGACACCAGGCCAAGCACGGTCCCCACAGATTAAGAAGTAACCTGCTGGCAATTGAATAGGGTCATTTGATGAGATTGACACTTTTCTTGTGGTATAATTGCACCAAGCTGTTGCATTACGATACACAGCCATGGTGGAAGTTACAATAGTGGAATGGTTTTTTGCTGAAAGCTGGCTTTTATGGTTAAAATTAATACATGCATCTGTCATCACTGAACCTAACAGCTCCAATTCTTGGGGTTCCTGTGGTGCTGTGGGGAAGTGAGAAACCCATTGGTCCCAATTATCTACACTTGTCTTGGGATTGTCGGTTTTGTAGGTGGGTACACTTGAGGGACATGGCCAGGGATCTGCTGGCAGCCCAACCAAGCAAGTTGTAAATGGATTACCAGGTGAAGATAATGACAGGCAAATAGCCTCCTGGTTAGTTAAGTCTGCCAGGGTGACCCAAATGTTAGTCTTAGGCTGAGGTGGGGCACACGCATGATGAGTTTTCACTTTTCCGGCAGCATCTGCACTGTCTGCTAAGAGGGTGAGGATTAGCAAGGTAACAGCATAAATTTGCCACATCACCCTGGTCTCCCCGGGCGCTGCTTTGAACCACCCAGACATTTGGGAGATAAACATGTTTCCCACAAATCGTTAAGCATGTCTCTTCTTTCTTTTCCCCTTCTTTCTCCTTGATCTGCCCAGATTTAACCTCTTTAGGTCTCTCAGACAATTGTCCCACGCTTGGTTGGGATCTTGATCTGCAGAAATTGGACCTATTATACTTGTCTGTGAAAGAGGAATACCCCTACCACACTTAGTCTGTAAAATATGTGACTTGGACTGTCCCAAAGCACGTTTAACTAAATGCTGGGTTTCCCACCTAAACCATGCAATAATTTTCTGTTGTGGTGATTCATACAACTGTAACCCTTGGAAGCCAGGTAATCCTGTAAAGGCCTGGAGTTCTGCTTGCCAGGAACCCAACTGCCAATAAAATCCACAGTTCCTGCACCACAAGTCAGGTAATTGAGTCTGATGTAGCCACTTAGTTTGCTGACAACCCCCGCAAAAAAACAATACCCATGCAGCACACTGTCTATTATGACACTCAATACTAGCTAGGTTCCTAAGCCCTCTAAATTCAAACATAGAAAGCGCTTGAAGCAGGCTTAGTATATAATCTAAGGATTTACACTGATCGCTCGGTCGATAGCCAAACTACACTGTCCTTTCAGCTTAAGAAGTATTGGTCGAAGGATGATCAACAGCTTCGTCTCTACTCGCTGATGGTCTTCTGCGCTCAGTTGATGGAGTTCTGGTGGTTCCATCTAACACAGCTGTTCGGGTCCATTTAGCAGGTACCCATAAGGATCCTGTAGGGGTAGAAACACAAAGATATCAGCGGCCCCAGTATAACACCTTAGCAGGACCTTGCCATTGTCCTGTTTTGGGATCTCTGTATTTTACCCTTACATCTTGCTTTACACTTTCTTTCTCCTGTACATAGTGGCGAATTACAGCAGGAACCTTGCTTTCCCCAAAAACACACTAGTGATTTAAAACAAATAAACACCTTAACAGTCTTTCTTGTGGCTCTCTAATATCCTTGTATTTTCCTAGATATCTTTTCAAGGTACCATTAGCTCTTTCTACAATTGCTTGCCCTGTCAGGGAATTAGGAATGCCTGTCACATGTTCTATCCCCTACATTTGCATGAACTGCTTTATTCTTTTTCTGCAGCAGGCAGGCCTGTTATCTGTCTTAATACACAGTCACACTCCCATTACAGCAAAGCAGCTGCTAAGATGCCTCTCCACTTGTCCGGCTTTCTCACCAGTCTGTGCTGTGGCCCATATAAAATGACTATAGGTGTCTATAGTAACATGCACATACTTCATCCTACCAAACTCAGCAACATGTGTGACATCCATTTGCCAGGTCTCATTTGTACTCAACCCTCTTGGGTTAACTCCCAGACCTAACCCGCAGCCCCCATTATGATGACTACATATGGGACAGGCTTTGACTATTGCCCGTGCCTCTTCCATAGATATCTGAAATTCCCTATGGAGGCCCTTTGCATTTTGGTGAAACATGGAATGTGCCTCTCTGGCCATAGTCTGCCTGGGAATTGGAGTCACTTGTGTAATTGAGACTAACTTATCTGCTCATGCATTACCTTCTCCCAGACCAATATCCCATTTGTGACTTCTGATATGGACAACAGGAAAGGGATGTTTTCTCAGCTTAATTGCCCTCTGTAACTGAATAAACAGCTCATGTAACCTCCTGTTTTGAACCTCTTTTATAGAGGCATCCTCTATCCGCTCACACACTCCTGCAACATACAAAGAATCTGTCACTATGTTGAGGGGCCCCGAAAAATGCATCATGGCCCATACAACAGCCAATAGCTCCATCGTTTGTAAAGAATCCGACTCGGAAGCCTGGAGAATTTGATGGTGCCATTGTCCCTTTTCCTGCCAGGTCACTGCAGCAGTTCTTGATTTTCTTCCTGCATCTATGTAGGCTGTTATAGCATCCGACAGGGGCTTCTGTGATCTTTTTGGGCATTGAATCCAACCCCACTGCCCTACCCAGTTCAATGGTATATTGGGAATATCATCAGTGGCAATCACGCTTCCAGCTCCCAGCAGGGCCTCTTGTAATTCCATACTGTTTATCAGGTACCAGGTCAATGTATCTTTCTTCATTGGTATCCGTATCTGATCAGGCTCCTTTCCCGTAATCTCTAATGCCCGTTCATGACCCTTCTTTAGCAGGTCAGCCAAAATTTCAATTTTTTGAAGAAGGGTTTTATGCTGTTGAAGTGGAGGAGATAACCATTCTAAGGCCCACGCCTCCCCCATTTTACTGTCTTGCTGAATAAGTGCACCCAGTAAAAATTTAGTTCCACATCAAACTGTCAGCTGTATGGGGAGGTTAAGATCTCGTCTCTGGACACTGTCCTGTGTGTTGCCTTCTGATGCAAGGCAAGGCGGCCTGGTTCTGAGGAAACGGCACGGCAACCCAAACTCTTCAGGGTCACTCGGGCCAAGAACACACGCTAGCACCAGTATGGTGGACGGTTCAAGACCTTTATTGTCCCGTCTCGTCGGGTTTTATACTGGGGGAGTTTTCTCTCTACGTCAGGGGGTCTTACTTTACTGTAATTGGTTAGTAAGAAGTCGAAAGTTACTAGTGTTAGGGGGGACTACATTCTTGGGTGATCCCTTATCACTAGAAGTTAGGGGGAGAGGAATTCTACTGCTTTCCGTGACATCGCGAGATTTTCCGAGCGCCTAACCCTATTCACTACATCTCCCCCCCCTTTTCTACAAATGAACAAAGTAGTCATATGCATAGGTACTGAGATGAGGCATGGGGTTGTTGACAAAGAAAGGGGTTTGGTAAACTTGGGAAGAAAATCTTGTGACTGGCAGTGTTCCCTTGTCAAATTCACAGCAGTGAATTGCTGACCTATGAACAGGATGTTGGCCCGTTCTAGGCGGGTCTGAATGAATGAGACTAGCTTGTTCAGCAGGCATGGTCCGAAGGTGACAGCTAAAAGCAACATCACCAATGGACCTATTAGGGTAGAAATCAGAGTGGTTAGCCATGGTGATCGATTGAACCAGGACTCGAACCAACCCTGTTGGGCTTCCCTGTCTTTCTGCCTCTGAGCCAGTCTGTTTCGGAGTTCTGCCATGGAGTCTCTCACGACTCCCATGTGGTCTGCATAGAAGCAGCACTCCTCTTTCAAGGCGGCACACAGGCCTCCTTGCTGCATGAACAGGAGGTCTAGACCTCGCCTGTTCTGCAAGACCACTTCTGAGAGTGAGGAGACTGACTTCTCTAGGAAGGAGATGGATTTCTCGATCCTCTGCAGGTCCTCGTCGATTGTTGCCTGCAGCTGTGACAGTCCTTGGTGCTGGGCCGCCAGGGCTGAGACGCCTGTGGCCGTTCCAGCTGCTCCTAGGCCGAGCAGCATTGCGATAGTTATACTTGTTACTATTTCTCTTTTGTGAAGCCGGCTGGGTTCTTCGAAAAGGTGATACACTTCTTCGTCTGCGGGGTACAGGACCCTAGGAACAATCAGGACTTGGACACAAAAGTCGTTAGAGTCATCGAATTTGGCAAGGAACACACAGGGACTCACTCCAGATCGCTGGCAAACCCACATCCCATATGCGGATGGGACTACCCACTTATTGTTTTTCCCGTTGGGTCTGACAACTTCGGTGCAGACGTTGCCTTTCCGCCTAGCTAGGGTTGCATTGCCAAAGCATCCGCCCTGGCCTGTGACTTGACTCGGGGTGATTCCTTTGCGGGGGGTATCCCATCTACATTGGTTGGGTGCATCTGCTGCGGAGTAACTGAAGGGAGTGTTTAGAGCGACTCCTTCCTAAAAGGGAGGTTCGACATCGTAACAAAGCCAGCAGGATTCAGTTAGGTTAGGGTTAGTATCGTTCAGGGATAGGAAGGTAGCTTCTAGCATACGAAGGATTGGGTGTAAATCTGACTCGGCTAAACAGTCTACCTGAAAGGCTTCTACATGGCCGGTCGGGATATCAGCGACCCTTGTGGGCAAGGCTTTGGGGTGGGTCGCGTTTCTCCCTTTCGGCACATTTTTAATCACTTTGTTGGGTCCGACCGCTCGGGATGCCGACGGTTGGAGCCTAATAATTCGCACGTTCACTCTCTCTTTTGACCCTTGAAGGACTACTGTCCACGTTCTGCCTGTTGCCCAGCTAGGGTGATGTGGCATGAAGGATGGGGTGTTCGGTGTGGTGATTTCTCTGAGCACCTTGTCACTACTGAGGTGTTGCATGATCCACCTGAATGGCCGACGGGGGTAGTGATCTGGGCTGGCTTGCCCTCTGGCAACAAGCCCCAACAGCAAAATCACTCAGAGACACCATTGATGCTTGGGTCTCACCCGCGTGGGTCTCTCGGGCGCTGCCCGGCGGCCTGGTAGTCTGCCGCCTTCCTCTGGAATGGGGATGCACGCGTCATGAGGACGTCCCACGAGCAGGTCCTGCAAACAGAAACTCGCAATTCTCGTCAGTCTCATTCTGCTCGTTATGGAGGTCCGGTTTAATTGACCCAAGTGGACACCACTTAGTTTGCCGTCCTCTTTGACAGCTGCACACCCTCTCCCCGTGGGCATCAACCTCCAGCCCCGTTCCCATTCGCTTAGCTCGTTTCTAATTACCACCTGTGGGCCCTCTGCTCCTGTTTCTGCTCCCAGGCCTTCTGATCCTCCCTTTTCCATCTGCTCCAGTCGCTCCAGCTGCCTCTGGCCCTGCTGGTACAGCTCCTCAGCCCTCAATGCCCGCTCCTCTACATTCTGCTCCATCTGTTTCACAATGCCCTGCTGGGCTCTCATCAGCCCCTGTTTCCTCTGGACCTCCAGCTCTGCCTTTCTCTGCTCCTCGATCTGGGCCTTTTTCAGGGCTTCCTGCCACGTCCAGACGCCTTTCGCTGCGGCGTCCACTTTGTCGTTGCCGATCTGGACGTGGCTGTTGATGTGAATGACTGACACGGTTCCCTGTCGTGAGGAGAGTGCTTCTTCCAGCATTAGGGCTGCTGCTGATGTTGACACTCCTGGTCCCCTTTTTGTGTGAAGTGTTAAAGCCACCAGCTGGGTGCTTTTCCACGCCCGGGACTGCCCTCCCACTCCGTTCACTGGAGGGACTTCTTTGAATTGCCAATGTCCAGGCCAATGCGCTTGGGGAATAATTGTGCAGTCTGATCCCGTGTCCGCCCAGAACTGAAACCCTATGATGTGGGGATCTTGACTGCCGTAAAGGCAGCATGTCCCCCACACCATCAAGGGCTCCTTCCCTATTCTCATGGCCAGGGCCACCCGGGGATCCCGCGCTGGGGCGTCCCCTGCTGGTCCTGTGACACCGGCGTGGCTTGTGGCGATGGGGGGTGTGAAAGCATTACTGGTGGTGTTGTGCAGTTCTGGCATTGCGTTGTAGGTGGGGATGTAAAATTGACTGCTCCCTGTGGGGGCATGGGGTATGAGGGTCCCCACTGGGGGTTGCTGAAGCTGGGCCACTGCACATTCCAGGTGGGAGGGGGCTGAACGCGGCCCGACCACCCCCTCCCTCCCCCGTTTCCCTGAAGACTGGATCTGCATTCCTTAGCTAAATGTCCCTCTTTCCCGCATGCCCAACACGGTCCCTTAGGTTCTCCTTCTCGTGGTGGAGCAGCTGCTGATAGGTGCCTTGGCTGGGGGCAGTTTACTGCCAAGTGGCCTGCCTGGCCACACTCAAGGCACGCCATCACACTGGTTATTGCAGTGTGGACTGCTCCTTGGATGGGAGCAAGGTGTTCCTCCTTTGCGACGTGTCTGATCATGTCTGCTATGTTGGCCCCAGGAGGCAGTGATCTTAGAATGTCCTTGGTGGCTGAGTTGCATTGCTGGCGTAGGCAGTCTGCCAGCACGGGACCCTTCGCCTCTGAGGGTAATGAGGAGGAATCTAATGCGGCCTGAAGCCTGTCCACAAACTGAGTGAAGCTCTCACTTTCACTCTGTCTTATGGTGGACCACGGGACAGGTTTAGCCACTACTTTGGAAGCAGAAGGAATGGCCTCTCGGGCAGCCCGGGTGGTTGTCATAACCTCATGGGCCCTTAATCCCTCAGCCTGGGCCTGGGGGGTGATCATAGTGGGGTCTCTACCCATCAATCTCTGTATACTGGAGCCGTGTAGTGGATGGTCAGGTCCCGTTATCTGGGCCAGCTCCTTTGTGCATTGATCCTCCCACTCTTGTTTAAAAACAATCATTCCTGCCCCATCAAAAATCATTCTGCACGTCTGCTTGATGTCAAAGGGAAGCATGTCATTCCCCCCAAAAACCCCGTCTATGAGTGTGTTAACCATGGCAGAATTAATTCCCTTGTCTGCAATCGCTTTAACAATCGCCTGTACCTCTTTTGGATTCACTGGAGAATAGGTCCTTCTTAGGTTTTCGCCTGCCCCCCCCACACGGACAGGGAACACTAGCTTGGCTGAAGGGGTGTACTCGGCGCAGGCTATCTTTATTTTTCGCCAATCTGTGAGTGGGGTTCAGTCTTTCTCTGATGACCCCTTCACCCATGCGGGAGCCCTGTGACTAGAGACCTTATATGCTGCTGCTCTCCCTCTGTTAAGGCTAGTATCCGAACCGGAGCTCCCCGATCCCCTCTCGGACTCGTCCCGGCTCAAGTCTGAGTCGGAGTCGGAAGTGGAATGGCCAAGCACTTCCGGGCTGCTCTGCCTTTTTCTCGGGCTCCGACCCCGCCCCCTCCTGCGAGGGGCGGACCGTTCCCTCCCCCTGGGGTCTCCCCGCCTCCTGCTGGGGGAGGTCCTTGCCTTATACGGGCTTAATTTGAATAGAGCGCTCTGATTGGTCTCACCCCTCACCGCGGGGACCGCCCCCCCTCCCCGCTCGCCCGCGCATGCGATGTTAAGCGGGTTGACTCCACTTCCGTCCTTTGTCCCCTCTTCTCTTCCGCCCTGACCATGCGGCCGGCCGCCATCTTCGAGCCCATACGGCAGCTGAGAGATGTTACCGATCCGGGCGGTTTCTGACCGTCCCGCCGCTTCCCGCGCCTCCTCCGTCAGCCCCCCCCAAAAACACTGCGCCCGTTGCTCTGTCTCCTGTGCTGGGTCGGCAATCGGCGGGGGGGAACGGGTAGAGGAGCCGCGGGTTTGTCGGGAGGCTCTGGGGGGGGGCTGGGATCTGGCGGGCTCCACGGGGGGGTTGGGGGGTCTCCTGGGGGTTTTGGGTTCGGGCTAGGGGGGAGGTGGGACGCGCCTAGCCCCCGCACATCCCCATCTGCAATCTGATCACTTTCTGGGGTGGTCTGTGTCGCTGCCCCCACCCCTAGCTGCGGAGTGGCTATTAAGTAGCTTCTGGCAGCTTTCCAGGTTTCTTGCTCTTGTCGAGCTTTTTGCAGAGCCCGGATGACTCTGCCCCACGATTTTAGGGCTTTCCCCGAGCCTGAACACATGGTATCCTCGGCCAGGGTTTTCGTACAATTATCCCACACCTCCGGGTGTAAAATACCCACGGGGCTCTCTATAGCCCCCAGCTTAATCAATCTCGACAATGCGAGAGTCGTATCTTTAAGCTTACAATCTATTCCCCATTGTGTGCACACTTCACTTACGACCTTTAGGACTTCTTCCATGATTCGAGGGCGTCCCCTCCGCTGCAGTCGGACCTGCCGCTACAGCCGCCGTCCTCTGTCCAGGTGAAACCCCGTTCCCCGGGCACTGGTTCGGTCCCGGGTTTCCGGCACCACTTGTTGCCTTCTGATGCAAGGCAAGGCGGCCTGGTTCTGAGGAAACGGCACGGCGACCCAAACTCTCCAGGGTCACTCGGGCCAAGAACACATGCTAGCACCAGTATGGTGGACGGTTCAAGACCTTTATTGTCCCGTCTCGTCGGGTTTTATACTGGGGGAGTTTTCTCTCTACGTCAGGGGGTCTTACTTTACTGTAATTGGTTAGTAAGAAGTCGAAAGTTACTAGTGTTAGGGGGGACTACATTCTTGGGTGATCCCTTATCACTAGAAGTTAGGGGGAGAGGAATTCTACTGCTTTCCATGACATCACGAGATTTTCCGAGCGCCTAACCCTATTCACTACACCTGTGTCACACAGTCCAATATCTGCTGAAGTGCTTTAACCTGCTCAGAGGTTATATGGACAGGTTGTGCTGGGTCAGTCCCTTTTAGTAAAGGTCGAAGTTCATCTAACAACTCATTTGGGATGCCCACAATAGGGCGCAGCCATTGCAGATCACCAAGTAACTTCTGAGCATCATGCAATGTATGTATTTTTATATTCAATTCCAATTTCGGGGGGGTAACAACCTGATCAGTAAGTGTCCATCCCAAATATTTCCAGGGTGCAGATAATTGAATTTTTTCAGGAGCTACAACTAAACCATGTAGCTCCAGGACCTTATGTATTTCTTGAATTTGTTGGCCTGTAAAAGGTTGCGGCTGCGCAAATAAAATATCGTCCATGTAATGATAAATGGTTGTTTTGGCCCAGGCCTGTCGCAAAGGTTATAAAGCATTGTCAACATACAGCTGACACAAGGGGGTGCTATTGCGCATGCCCTGTGGAAGAGTAAGCCATTCAAATCTCTTGTCTGGTTCTTCCCTGTTTAAAGCCGGTAAGGTAAATGCAAACCTCCGAGTGTCTCGAAGGTGAAGAGCAATAGTAAAAAAGCAGTCCTTAAGATCCACAATTAACAGTGGCCAGTCCTTTGGCAACATGGCTGGGTTAGGCAAACTTGGTTGTAAGGCTCCCATAGGCTCCATTTGTTCATTTACAGCCCGTAAATCTTGTAGCAAACGATACTTTCCCGACTTCTTTTTAATAACAAAAATAGGGATATTCCATGGGCTTACTGACAACTGCAGATGACCCTGGTCATATTGTTCTTGTACTAGTACATGTGCTTGTTCCAGACTTTCCCTTTTTAATGGCCATTGCTTAACCCACACTGGTGTGTCCGTGGTCCAAATGAGTGGGATTGGGAAAGTCCACGCAATGGCCATTAGCCCAAAGGGTACTCATTTGTCAGCACAACCCCCATTTGAGCCAAAATATCCCGACCAATGAGGCACTGCACAGTAGGGGGCAAAGGCACAACTGAGAAAACACTCCGTAAAATTTTTCTGTTGATAGTTACTGATAACATGGGTGATTTCCTTGCAAGCATTAAACCTCCAACCCCAGTAACTGCTACTGTGGTTGGCTGTAAAGGCCAGTTGTGGGGCCAGCAATCCGGGCTGATAATGCTGGAGTCTGCGCCAGTATCTAATAAACCTTCCAAGGTTTGCCTGTCACCCTGATACTCTATCAATACAGCACATTTTGGCCGATCGTTTAAGTTCATTGTTAACAGAGTAAGTCCTCCAGTGGAGCCAAAGCCCCGTTCCCCCCTGGACTGTGATTGATGAGGGGGTAATGTTTTAGTCATTTGTTCCAATGGAACTAATTGAGCTATCCTCTGTCCTTTCTCGATTTGTATTGGTGGAAAAGGAGTACGTACCATAACACAAATTTCCCCAGTAAAATCAGCGTCTATTACCCCAGTTAAAACAAATAATCTCATCATGGTAGCTGATGATCGCCCCAGAAGCAAAGCTCCCATAGGTTGTCCATCAATGATGATTGGTCCCTTTATTGCAGTTGGGACCTTTTCCGGTTGGGTGGTCATCAATGTTACCACTACTGAGGCTGCCACGTCCATCCCGAGGCTCCCGGCGGTGGCTGGTTGAAGGGGGGCTGGGCTGAGGTGTTGACAGCTGCTACTTGTATCTGGGCGCCGCGGCTGTTGGGCGTGCTGCCGTCGACGTCGGCAGGCTCCGGTGTTGTGGGTATCCAAGCGACAACTGTGACACCAGACGCTAGCTGCTTGGCAGGCTCGCCGGGTATGTCCCATACCTCTGCACCAGTAACATTTAAATCGGCCAGTAGATGGAGATCGTGGACTATTTGTTGCTGCTGCCTGTAGGGGTGCAAGGGCAGCAAGGACTTGGCTCTGCGATGCTGCTGCCTGCTCCTTCAATCCTGTCCCTAGCTCTTTAATAGCTTCTACTAACATTGCCTGACTCCCTACGGGCACATTTGCTATGCGTTCTAAAGCTTCTTCTATAGTCCAATTAGCTCCTAGGGTATTTAACATATTTTTCGTAGCCTGGTTGCTATTTTGAACTGCGCACTGCTCGAGTAAGGCCCCTTTCATGAAATCTGCTACTCCAGCTTGCTCGATAGCATCGGCCGCCTTATCGATAAAAGATCCAAACAATTCATCCCTTCCTTGTTTTATACCCATGTATGAGGGAACCCTGCCTGGTTCTTTTATCCTGTCTATAGCCAGTCTCACCAGTCGCATAGCCTCTCAACATTTATCAGGACCGATTAACGCTTGTGCTTCTGTTCGAGCAAAAACCCCTATACTCAATAATTCATCTAAGGTTACCCCATGTAAAGGGTCACCAGGTTGCCGAACCACTGCTACGCACTCCTGGTAGAGTGCTTGCCAATGTGCATTAAACAGAAGCTGCTGATGTTGAGTAAAAATAAGCTTCACTATTCCTCTACAATCAGCTGGCAATAACACCTGGGTCCCCCAAATATAGTCAAGCATTTGCTTTGTGGGCTCACTGGTCACCCCAAATTGACTAACTGTGGACTGTAACTGCGACAACAGTTTCCAATCTAGAGCAGTAATTGCTGCCTGTAATCCATCCCCGTCCAGAGGAGTATACACCACCGGGCAAGCCACTTCCATAGCTGCTGCCATAGCCTCACAATCCCCCGAATCCATGATCTCTTTTGCTACCGCTGCCCATGCCTTCCTCCGCTCTTATGCAATGGCCCCCGCTAGGTCACTCTCTGCCCCAGGGATCAGCTCATTGCTAGGAGGGGGAGAGGGAGGGTCTGGCCAGGGCACAGGTGGTGCGGATGGTGCTGTTATGGGGGGTGAGTTGCTGCTTGAAGCAGGAGCCGATGTTGGTGGCAAGATAACTTTGGATGTGGTAGGGGGTAATGGGCAATCTGACCAATCTCCATAACTTTTATTCTTACTATGAGCAGAAGTAGCTTGCTGTGCAGACTTCTTTTCTACCTGATATTGTTCTAACTCATTATGCACCACTCGCCATAACTTTCCTAACTTCTTTGCAGTTTTATCATCATCTAAAACCGCCTCCCACAGCTTATCTCCAAACTTTCGCCACTCACTTAATTCATGGACTGTATGAGGATTTTGGAAGAAACCCTGTGCATACCCATAAGCTAATAACCCATGAAGCTCTTTCTGCAAATCTATGCCCTTAACCTGTAGCTTTTTTAAAAAGCAAGTAAATAAATCATATGCTGCTTGCCTTTCCATTTTAAAAATGTCAGCACTGTTGCAGCCCCACAAGGTCTCGGCAGCATGTATTGGCTGGGCTCTCCTTTGAAGTCACCCAGGGCGCAGCACCACCCCTGTTTTCAGCGGTGCTTTTTCACCGTCCTTGCTGCAACAGGATCCGAACTCCTTCACCGATCCCCCGTGGTCGCCATTACCGGTATCACGTTGTTGGGGTCACCATGTTGTTGGGATCAGCGGGAGAAATGCGACACGCAATATGAATGATCAGCAAATCTCAAACTTTATTGATAGGTACACATCTTTATGTCAATGATAATGAGGCTCATACATATTGCAAAGGTGAGCTCACTATTGGTTAGTTACTTATCAGGCAACTACGCCAACTTCTGCATTCTTGTGGATATTTTATTGAAACTTTTCTTCGTATTTCTGCCAAAGGTACTCTCCCCTATCCTGCTGTTGCACCAAGGGCACAATGTCCTTGCCTGTTATTGGACACTGACTGCTGACTCCTATACTTGTCCCCTTCAGGCTTAACCAGCGGCATTATGTCGACGTGACTTTTCTCAGCTAACCAACTGTCCACAAAGCTCTCCACACGATTCTCCATCTAAGATTGCATCATGAATAACTCTTGACCAGCGTTGCTGTATTGGATCTTTTTCTGGCTTGGGAGCCTGTGGAGGTGACACAAGCCACCCAGGGACTCGTAGAGCAGTAGGAGTGATAGGCACTGAAGTGGAAAGGGGTGTAGGTAAAACTTATGATTTTTTCACGTTTTCTGTTTGTTTTTCTAATTGTTCTTGCCAGGAGGATAATTCTGCTATTTTCTTTAGTATTTCTTGAAGTGGATCATTAAGTTTAGGGTATTTTGATTCACGAGTTTGATTTCTTTCTTCTTCTTCCTTGAATTCATCTGATGATGTTTCAGGCAAGGGGGGATACAAAGGGGAGCAGCACGGTGAATGACACGAAGAACGAGAACAATATGGAGAAAAATATTCTTTTTTCTTTTTATCTTGCCTGCAAGCTGTAACTTCTCTTTTTGGTCTCACACCACTAATTGCTCTGAGTGATTTATTGTTCTGCTTTTCTCCTGCAGGAGGGCAATGGAGTACTTCTTTTTGGTTTTGGTCACCTGTAAAAAGTTCCTGTGGGGAAACTTCTTCTTTTTGTGATACACTACCTATCATTTCTTGCAAAGTAGAGCAAACAAGAGTGGTAATTCCATTCAGAGGTTGAGTATTTCTGACCCCAAAGAAGGTAGCAAGACGTGATGGTTTAGGAGATGTTGGGTTTTTTATCTCTCATTGCCGTTAACTAACATCCCCTCCTAAAGCTTCAGTGGCTGCAGCAGCCATGTTTTTCTTAGCTTTCATAGTTTCTAAACTGTTAATAATAGATTTACAGGTGGCTCCTAACTCTTTTGCTTCTTTTCCCTCTTTTCCTCCTTCTATTGTGCTATCCCAAAGATGGTTTTCTACCTCTTTCCACTCAGTTGTACTAAATAGCAGGGAAGGCTCAAGAAGTTGTTTTCTTTTTCATGCCCATTTCACTAGGGCTTCTATTTCTGTTTCTTTTATGTCCTCACCTCTCTTAGAGAGGATACTTGTGAACAATCTAATTGCTGCATCTAATTCCATTGCAGTCTTACCTTGGCAGGGGCTTGTTCGGCCACTTAAGCTCCGGACTCTGGTCTCTGTGTTTGCCCACCAGGTCTCTCCTGCCTCAGACTCTCTGGATCCCAAATCAGGTTCCTGCCTGATGCTTCAGAGTCTTCCACATTTAGGCAAACCGCATTCAAGCATCTCAGAGGGTCCCTGTTCATGGTGCCAGTATGAAGAGGGTCCCACGGAGAGTCGGCTGAGTAATGACAATCACACCAAGGTGGCTACATGTCCTCTTCCTTTATTTAGCAATTTTTTCATATTTATGCTTCTATACACTTGTCTCACACCACCACTGCTTAATGCTTATTGGTTAAGTGGCTGTATTCACACATACATGTTACTTGTTGATAGGTTGCCACACTGTAAGCGTTTTAGCTAAGGTGAGCTAAATTAGCAGTTGTTTGGCATCCAGCTTCGTCCTTGCACAATGCTTATTCTTCCTTGTATCTATTCAAGGACAGGACATGGTCTATCTTGTTCCGAGGATGGTACATGGTCTTCAAAGTAACTCTGCAATCTGCAGGCCAGGGTCATCCAATTCCTGTAGGAGTATAGCATACCCTTGTTCTGCCAAGAATTCTTCTACAAGCCCACTTCCAAGTTTTTAAAACTAGGGCAGCCGCTTCCAACATGTCCAGTCTGTGGCTCTCACACCACGGACTTAGGACTAATAAAGACCAGTCATCATATTTTTCAAATATTTTCTTTAAAATAGGAGTCCATACCTGCAGAAGGGATCCACCAGTTTCAAAGCCCCTGCTCCCATGCTAGTGGTGTTTTCCACTTTGTGGTGGTTGGACCAGAAATGGGATTTCTGGGATGCTGTGGTCACTACTATCAGGCCAATGGATGCTCAGATTGTAGGACCGCCTCTGAGAAAAAACACAGGGGTTAAAACCCAGAGCTGAACGCCCTGGGAGCTTCTTGGGACATCTGTCAGGAAAGGCTTTGGATCTCTCCCCCTGTCCCAGCTGCCGGCTGGGTGGGGGGAGGGGAAAAGCCACGCAGCCATGAGGTAGGCCCAGCCCAAGGATGGAAGGGTGGAAGAGACCAAGAGACATCAGGCAGCCCCCCCCCCAGGGAAGGGGGAGAGAGAGAGAGAGAGAGAGACAGTGTCTGAATTCGATAGCGGAGCTGGCCCAGGAGGAGAAGGGGGGGGAGTGCAAGGGCAGCGTGGGAGTTCCGGAGCTCTGGGACAGGCAGAGACTGAAAATTTTAACCCTTTTCCTGCATGATTGAGACCTTGCAAAATGCTGATCCTCCTGGAGCTGAATAAGAAGAGAGATAGGAGATGAGATGAGATGAGATGAGATGAGATGAGATGAGATGAGATGAGATAACAAGGGATGGGCCCGAGGGAAGTGGAGAAGACTCTTGAGTGGGAGAGAGATGATGGAGTGGCCTTTTGGCTGGACTTTTCTTGTGTGGCCATAGACTGAACCAGTTTTTTTCCTGTGACACAGAGACTGCATTTACACACGAGGTTTCAACTTGTTTCCAAGGGAAGCCTATGGTACAAGAAGGACTCCTCTCCTCTTCATGAACTGAAGATTGAGTATTCTAAAGGGTGGTGCTAGACTGAGAGTTGGTGATTTGGGGGAATGTATTGCATTGGGAAATTTTGGTGGGGAGGAGGAGGAAAGTGCTTTTTGTAAGGTTTTCAATTTTTTTCCCTTATAGTTTTTTTTTCTTTTCTTGTAGTTTAGTTAATAAAGTTTTCTTTATTTCTAAGCTGGAGCCTGCTTTGCTTATTCCTGGTCACATCTCACAGCAGACACCAGGGAGAGGGTATTCTCATGGGGGCACTGGCTCTGTGCCAGGCCTAAACCATGACACACTTACAAAAAGAAAACTAATAAGAAGGAAAAAAAAGAGGGTCCAGACCAATCACAGCTCTTTATGCCACTCTTTGCAGCTCAAAGGCTGAAGGAAACTCTTCCTGGTTGCCCTGGAGTGCTGGAGGCCGCCCTTCACAGCTCAAAGGCTGTGGGCAGCTCCTCTTTGCCGCCCCATCCATCTCTCCACTCTATCAGCAGCAGCCTTTGTGATCACGTCAGGGTCACCAATGGGGTCGCAGTGTCTGAGTAATATCAGACAATATCAAAAACCCGAGGAAGCCTTTGCCTGGCGCGTTCCTGCTGGGAATGCCAGCGGAGCACAGGCGCTCCGCAGCTCTTCCTGAGACACAAAGTGAAGTGTGAGAACAGGCATTTCACTCCTCTCCCTTGCAGCAGCAGCTCGGCGCAGCTCTGTCCTATTTTAACCCTGCCATCTGCTCGCAGCTCCTCCCGTCCCCGGGCGGGCAGAGCAGCTCCATCGGAGCCTCCCTGCGCTCCCACCTGCCCGGCTGCGGCCGTGCCCCGGGTACCACGGCGGGAGGGAGGGAGGGATGCTCCTTAAACACCCATCCACTCATCGCTCCCGAGCCTTGGCAGGCCAGGGAAGATGCTGGATCCACCCCACTGCCATGTCACTCTGGCTCTTCCCGGTCCCAGCGGGTTTAATGGTGCTATTAGAATTGTTTTAGTCGATAAAAGTAGATTTGTTTCACTGAGTCATGACTCAAAACCAAGACTTTGCTCCATTTACAAAAGCAAATCACCATCTTGCACATGCCAAGCACAGATTTCAGCTCCGAAAGTGAAGCCTGGGGAGTGTTTCCAGCCAGAGGGAGAATGGAAAACTGCATCTGCAAAAGCTAGGAAACGTTTTTCTCATTTATCTTGTTTTGATAAACAGAGAGGATATCCTGTGGAATACCAGCTCCTGAAGAAATCTGATGAACTCATTCTACATCAAGCGACTTAATCATGGATTAATAGAGGGGAGAGCAACAGCAGGAGATGCCATGGGACCAGGGACTGCAACACAACCCATGGATAATTCCAGCCCGTTCATAGGTGGGAAGCCCTCGAGGAAAACTTGGGAGCCACAGAAAGCACCAGCAATTCTTTCTGCTTTCTGATTCATCCCTACTCACCCACCCACATGCCACGGCAGAGGAGGCTGTAACTGCTACATTTAGGATGACATTTAAAAATCAAGGTTGTGCTGCTGATGGTCATTAAAAATCCCACAGCGTTTTTCAGAAACAAGTGGGTACTCACATCAGTGTCCCTGCCAAGTATCAGCACATCAGTCATTTTTTTCTAGCAACTTCAGTTAAAAGATAAAAGAAAATTGTGCCCACCTATAATTACTGTTATTACTGCTGCTGTTAGTTTTTAAACATTCACTATATACCTTTACATTTCCTAAATACAAATTAAGAAAACATTCCCCCAAACCTTTCCAAGTGTCAGATTCATCTCTGTTAACATCAGACAGCTACAATTAAGACTTTCAGCCCATAAGAGCTGCCTGGGCTCCCTCAGTAACATGTCCTGACCTGTGGTCTGCATGTCCCTAGAGACCCCATGTCTGTTTTTCCATGGGGCTTGCCCTGGCTAACCCAGAGAGGCAAATCCACTGCCTAGAGCTTTAGGGTCACTCTAAAGGGGGCTGCATCTGTTCTGAAAAGCATCTGAGAAATTCAAGGTCAGCAGCAGCTAGCAGAAAAGATGATTTATCTAATGGGAGATGGGGCTGCCTTTGACTCCTGCCTTAGCTGGAATGATTTGCCTGTTGGAAGATTCCCTGTCCCTGGCTGGATAGCCAGCTCAGGTGGAAACTCGTGTAGGAGCACTGAAGCTGGGTGACACAGATCCCATTTTCAGAGAGAGGGTGAAGGAAACACTTATGAATGCCTGAATCAAGCTCTCAAAGAGCCAAGATGATCGAGGTAGTTAACAAAATACAGGAATAACTCAAAGGATTCATATGCAGGTGTAAGAAACAAGGCCATGGCAGGTACCAGAGCTGAACTGGGTGCTCAGGGAGAGTGGGAGCAGGGAGAGGAGCCCTTCCAGAAGGGAAGATTGTGCATACAAGATGCAATGGAATAAGATAATTATGCAGGAAGAAGAGAATGTCAGCAATGTGCCCTACATCATTGATGGATGGAGAGAGCAGATACTTTGACAAAGAAAGCCAACGTGCTAATTAAGATTTAAAGACCCTGAAGGCAAAGACAAAAAGCCCTCCTTTGCCACAGTGGAGGAGGGAGTGGATAGAAAGCCTCAGCCTGGCAAGGGAAGGGTTAGGAAAAGCCCAAAAGATCATGAGATGAACACCACCTCTGCAAGGGGGAGCATCCAGGCAGGTTCTGCCAGGCAGGAGAGAAGGGCTCCATCCCTAGGGCAGAAAAAGCTCCGAGAGCTGAGCGTGGCTGCGGGAGCTGAGCTGCCTGCATCCAGGAACAGCTTGAAGGTGAAGGAGGAAGCGGGTTCAATTCATTCCACACTCTGGAACTGTGGAAAGACATACGCCAGGCAAATGTGAGTTGTGATGATCACTTCCCACTGCTAGACTCCGCTAGGAGGGGGCAGGGAGGTAACACAACCAGGAGTTCACACATGTGCTGCGAAGGCGCAGGAGCAGCCAGGGCTTGCCAGTAATTGCTGGGGTGTAAAAGCCAGGCTGACTGCAGCCTCGTAAACAAACCTGGCTGTGCCTCCCGATGGCTCTGCTGCCCACGGGTCTGCCAAGGCCAGAGTGCACACCACGGGGCTGCCAGGGGGGTATGGGTGCTGTCTCTGCCTTCAGAAGCTTCAGGAAATCACTCCAGAAATCACTGGTCCTGCACCAATGCTTCTTGCCCAGCTGGATGGCAGCAGGAGCAGCCTTTGCTGAGGTGGGGCAGAGCATCTCCAAGCTGAGTCCATCAGCAGGACTCAGACTGAGCCTGGGCCATGCACACCAGGGAGGTGGCCACGGCCTCCAGCTGACCACACAAACCCTGCAGGAGGGGGCTGAGAAGCCACGTGTTGTGTGATGAGTGAGGATATGAGTGCAGCGTGCTCCTCTGGCCAGCCCCTGGGCTGTGACACGCTGGCCTCTTCCCAAGCCGAGCCGCCGCTGCCTCCCACTGACAACATCCACGACTGATTTGTGGCAATGACATCAGTGCCCACAAACATCCTGCCCTTCCTCACATCCTGCCCTTCCTGCTCTCCCAGCAGCAAGGACACCTGCCTGCCACCAGGCCAGGGTGGAGGAGCACAGCTGGGCTGGCTCCCACCTCACCCCATGGCTGGTGGCACCCAATGGCACCAGCACAGCACGGTGACACCTTCCCCATGCTGGGCAGTGCAGAGTCCAGGTCACAGCACTTGTGGGTGATGTCTGGAAACCATCACCCCATGGAGAACAGTCATCACACTGACCTACCTCCTTTTCATTCTCTGCCTGTTGTGCAGAAGCAAGAAAAATCCTCTGCTTGATCTCAATCAGCCATTTTTAAGTTCCACAGTGGATAGCAGCTATTCCATGGATTCACCTTCACTCTGGAGACCGGCTGAAAGAGGTGGAGGGGAGAATGGAATGCTCTGAGGAAACCTCAGAGCCCCTTCCACTGCCTAGAAGGCTCCAGGAGAGCTGGAGAGGGACTTTGGACTAAGGCCTGGAGTGACAGGACGAGGGGGAATGGCTTCACACTGATGGGGGCAGGGTTAGATGGGATATTGGGAAGAAAATGAGAGCCTTGCACAAGGTTCCCAGAGCAGCTGTGGCTGCCCCTGGATCCCTGGCAGTGTCCCAGGCCAGGTTGGACACTGGGGCTTGGAGCTGCCTGGGACAGTGGAAGGTGTCCCTGTCCATGGCAGGGGGTGGAGAATGGGATTGGCTTTAAGGTCTGTCATGGTTTGACCCAGAAACAGGATTTCTGGGATGCTGTAGATAGGGCCAATGAGTGCTCAGATTTGAATATTGCCATCTGGCCCAACCACTGGGCATTGGATCCACCTCTGAGAACACAGGGTAAAAGCAGGGCTCTCCCCCCGGCAGGGTCTCTTTGGATTTCCGGCGGGAAGGAGTCGGGTCTCTCACCCGGCCCAGTTGCTGGCTGGGCAGGGGGAGGGGAAAAGCCATGTGGCCCGGCCCGGGAGAGGTAGGCCTGGCCCCCCCCCCCCCCACCAAGGGTGGAAGGAAGAAGTAAAGAAATGCCAGGAAGCATCATGAGTGATGAAGATCTGGACCAGAGAGAGAGAGAGAGAGAGATGTTGGAAGAATGGAGAAGATGGAGAGGGAGCCATGTCTCCGTGTGATACAGAGACTGAGTCCAGGGGGAGAAATGTCCCAGAGCCAGGGAAGATTCAGTGTGGGTACCCCTCGGCCCCAGGGGGTATATAAAATAGGGGGGGGACAGATGTCCCAAAGGTGAGATACTGTGCTTTTCTGGAACTGGACAAAGCATCTTTAAAAAGACAATCCTGGAAGCAGCCCTGATTCTTGTTCGGTGGTGAGAGCACCCGAACAAGGACGGAAAAGGCCACCACGACACATGGAAGGACTCCCTCTCCTCTTGAGGAACTGAAAGTTGAGCATTCTAAAGGGTGGTGCTGGACCCAGAATTGGTGATTTTGGAAGTTGTATTGTATTGGGAATTTAGGGGGGAGGAGGAGGAGGAGAGTGTTTTTGTGAGGTTTTCATTTTCCTTGTGTTTTCTTTTTCTTTTGTGTGTAGTTTAGTAATTGTTTTTGTAGTTTAGTTAATAAACTTTTCTTTTTTTTCAAGTGAGAGCCTGCTTTGTTTATTCCTGGTCAAAATCTCACAGCAGACACCAGAGAAAGTGTATTTTCATGGGGGCATTTGGCCTTGTGCCAGTGTCAAACCGTGACAAGGTCCCTTCCAACCCAAACCATACTGGGATTCTGTGATTCTCCTCTCCCAAGAGGGCTGAGTGCCCAGAGAAGCTGGAGACAGACCAGTTCTCATGTTGGGAAGCAGGACTTGGGCAGACTTGGTTTAAGTCCATCTTGCAGAACCATTATGTTCAGTTCCAGTTCCCATTCTTTTCTGTGTGTTCACTGTGAATTCCCCAAATGCAGCACAATCCTTCAGCATTCCTGCCATGGGATGAATCTGGGCAGGTTCCCGGGCCTCACTCGCTGCTCCCTGTTTATGTCCTTCACACTGTGCTGTGACAGCCCATGCGACAGGATGCCTTGGACAATCTGGGCCACACATTTATGGCCATGGACCTCTGTGGTTCACAGCACAAATTTGGGAACCCACAGCTGACCATGGACACATCACTCATTCTTGAAATGTAGGCCACAAAGCTACTTTAGTTCTGCTTTTGCTTGTAAATCAAGGGCTTACATATGTAATTGGCCCAACCTTAAGAGCAAACAACAGCAGTGGTAGCACCATGCCAGCAATTATTCATGCCTGTAATAAACGGCTGTAAAATTGAAAGCCAGCCTTTAAAAATCTGGCTCCTCACTGCACAAACAACAAAAACTCATTTGCAAGGTTTGGCCAGGGGAGTTTTTAACTTGGGGAGAGAGATTGAGGTGGGTGAGGATTTATTTTTTCTCTTTTCATTCTCTAAAAACACTATTCATGTCCACGTTGAGGTCACGGATTACCCTGGCTACATTTCAGCACTGTGGAATAAACCCAGTGAGAGGCACAGGGGACAAATCTGCCCTCTGCATTCCAAGAGCAGGGCCCTGGGAGCAGGCACAGCTGATCCCCTTCCCCTGGCACCTGGGAGCAGTGAATCCTTTGCAGCCCTTCCTGCCTCCTGCTGAGCCAGCAGCGAGCCCGCAGATGAGCCACCATCCCTGGGGATGGCACAGCCACAGCAAACCCCGTGCTGCTGTTCCACACCAGGACAGGGATGCTGAGGCTTGCACAGGCCCTGCCAGTTAACAAGAGCATCCTGGCTGATAAATCACTCCTCAGGGTCAAGCAGCAAACATCCCTCTGTCTCTTGTGCCCTCTTTAACCAACCGTGGCTGCCATGCAGCGCTCCTGGACTTGCAGGGGCAAAGGTGTGATGAGATCATTCCTTTTGCTATGCACATTTCTCACCCACAATGCCAGAGCAACTCCTTCTCTTCTAGCAACTCTTCAGAGCAACTCTTCTAGCACGTGGCTGAAAATCTCCTTGGTGGTGCCGAGCAATGGCACCAGAGCTGATCCCTGCTCCCAGCACGAGTAGATTTTTCCCACTCCAGCAGCAAATGACAGTAGCAGGCACCTTCCACATGCTCTGGACAAGATTAGAAGGTCTGAGGCACTGACAGACTTCCTTACTAGGGAATCAGCCATTTTACATCCTCCTTTGGCATTTCTGGTTGGCTTCCTCCTGCTTTAAGCAGTGGCAGAGCATGAATGGAAGAGCTCTGTGAGGACTGCTCTCCCTCTCTGCTGTGGAAAGCTTCCCTCGTCAGAAATCCCCTCTAACCACCAAGTTGCAGTTTCTTCTGAAGGAAGCCCCATTCATCACAGTTCAGAAGGGACCTTTTGGCCTAATCCCCACTAGAAAAACTGCCAAACTGATCCTCCCATCATACAATTAGCAGCCACGGAGACTTTGCTACACCAGGCGATGCGGTGCTGCTATGACAACAGGAACGGGAGCCTCGTTAAGGGTCTCATCGAGAGGGATAACGAGCAATCACGGCTCCGAGAGGAGCAGGAATCAATGGGAGCTGTTGATACCAGCACGTTTTGCTGCATCGGGCCAGGTACTCGGGAGCCCTGGAAGCCTGACTCGCATTGTTACGGCACGGTCGCCGCAAGTACAACTTGTGAGGACAGGCAGATTCCTGGGGAGTAGAGATGAATATTCATGAAGGAGCTCAGTTTGGGAGAGGAAATGAATCAAGTGTGACAAATGCCGCCTATTAGGAAAAGAGGGTGGCGTCTATTTTTAGTGAAGTTAAGCAAACATTAAAGCTCACTCTCTAAGAACTCCATATAATACCACTCCCTGCTCTGCCTCCCCATTGGCAGATAAGAATTTAGCAGCACGTTCCCGCCAGCCAAAACTCGCTCGCCTCAACAGAACTTTTCCGATTTAGCCCCTGTGAGTGTTTTATAAAAATACAAATTTTAATCTCTCATCTGCATAGGAAGATGTAACGGCTTCCACCAGGATTTATTTTTTCCTCCCCTTCTCCAGCATCATAAGGCTTGAAGGAACCTTTTTAAGACGGAAGAAAACGCTGCATTGAAATCTCCTAAAAGAGCACTCACGTGGAGCTGTAATCACTTCAGATGCACAGAATTATCAGGAGGAGAAAATTCATCTCACTTAGAATCAAGCCCCAATTTGAAGAAGAAAGGAAGAGGTTAGGTTTGCCACCGTGCCAAGCACTCAGACTTTTCACTGAAGTCAAAGAAGCTACAGCTGCTCTGAGCCATTGAAAATCATGCCCAAAATCTCTAGCAAAACTTGTTTGCAGAGATGGCAGCAGGCTGATAAGGATGTTGACTATTCCAAATAGGCCCATGTTATTTAATATTTTTAGAGATACTTAGTCTATTATTATTATGAAGCAGAGGTGGAGTATTTACTGCCCTTTTCTAGAAATCTGTACAAATGCTGCTTTTCAGCAGGCTTCTCTGTTCTTCTGGTGAATGTTCCTTCTTTTACTTCTCAGGCTTATAAATGTCCAGTTAAGGAAGACAACAATGAGAGGATAGTGCCTAACAAAAACACCACCATGCCCACAAAGCTACTTGAGAGGCCTTCATCCCATAAGATAAGCTGCTCCCCAGCCAAGATTATGACCAGAGCATTTGGGGAGCAGTAGGACATGGGTGGTCCTAACAGTGATCCCTAGAGGACCCCTGGGTGGGATGGTGGGGAGATGAGCCAGGGGTGAAGGACTCTTGGCACAAACTCTCCAGGCTCAGTCCAGGCTCTGCTGGCTCCTCCATGCACCAAGGGCCAACTCTTCAAGGCAAATGCCCAAACTTCCCCACGTGCAATGCCACATGGCCTCTGTCACCCCTCCTGTAGAGCATCAAACACAGTCTCAGCATGTGTTTAAAAAGAAGTTGCTCTGAAATTAGACATGCCAAGTGTTTATTATCGATACCAGTCTCTAGCACCAACAGCAGAGAGACACAGCCTTTCCCAGAGCATCCAAACCCTGGAAAATCCTCTTTGGCTTTGGGATCACATGTGATGTCCGTCCCTGAGCTCCCCTCCTTGGCCCTTCCTTTCTGATTGAGCGTCCTCATGATTCCCCCTCAGCTTTCAGGTTACAAGCTCCCCTTCCATGTGGAGGGGAAGACACCCGTAGTTAACAAATGTGACTTGTAACTGGGTGCACTGGGGCAGCCTGCATGCCCAGCACATCTGGGACCCCACCAGGACAACAGAGCTGTCCATACATCACCTCCTGGTGCTCAGCAGGGCTATTTGTCAGGGCAGTTGGGCCCAGAGTCCTTTGGAGAGCACATCTCCGTCCCTCACCATGCCAGCCCTCAGCAACTGTTGCCATGGTTATTTTATTGGAGTCCTTTTCATCAAGGAGATGCTGCAACTGCTGAATTGTCTCTTGCAAGAGTTATATAGGAATAACTAGCTGATAAGTAGGAATAACAGGTTCAGACTGCCCACGGAAGCCAGCGATCCCAATTATTTTTGTTTTGATCCTGTCTTTCTTTTGGTCTCTGCCAGGCTCAGGTTTAAAGCGGGGGTTAGAGATAAGCAGCAGAGAAGGAACGCTTCCTGATGGGAAACACACTTGGCTCTGCCAGGAGATTAAAGGTCTCTCCTCACACAAAGCCTCTGCTTTTCAATCAACCCTAAATAGGCTCTAACAAGGCACAGCAATCAACCAGGCAACATATATCCATCCTCACCTGTCGGCTTGGGGAGAGGAACAACATGTATTTCCCGGTTCCATCATGCTAATTGTTAATCAAGATATTACCAGCACAGCCCCAGAGCCGTCCGTCAGTGGGGCAGTGAGGGATGGCCGGGCTGTGATCCTGCCCGCAGTGGGAGCAGCTCTGCCGCCGGCCCACGGCTCTGCTGGGGCTCATGGTGAGGCGGCCGCTTGCAGACCCACTTTCAGCATCACAGAATGCAGGAATAAAGCCTGCTCTGGAGAGCCAGGGCCGTTTTGTTTAGTGCTCATTGAAAGCTCTGGGTAATGATGGATCTGCTCTTCCCCTGCTGATGGGGTCCCACAGTGCAGGCCATTAGGCTTTGAGCGACAGAAATGCCTTTTTGTGCTCTCTGCTGTCCCTGGCACAGGGCTTGGGTAGGGAGGTGCTACCTCAGCCCTGGAGAGGCTCATGGAGCCCACTGCAGCCTGCACAGCCACCAGCAGCACCCAAATCCCAGTCTGTGACAGTGGAGGGGCTGCCCAAGGAACAGGACTCTCCCCACAGACGGATGCAAAAGAGCAGGGGAAGGTCTCAGCTTCCTTCACAGGAATGAGCCCAAGGGCAAACAAAATCTATTAGATTTTTCTTTCATCTTTTTTGGAGGCATCAGGCCCAGCATTGCCACACAGGCAAGGGAAGGGATTGTCCTGCTCTATTCTGCACTGGAGTGGCCTCACCTTGAGTTCTGAGACAGTTTTGGGTGCCACAACATCAGAGCCCCAAAGCTGTTCCAGATGCCCAAAGGAGAGGCCGGGCTGGGAAAGGCTCTGCAGGGGCCACCCGAGGAGGGCTGAGGGCACTGGGCTGGTTCAGCTGCAGAGAGGAGCCAAGGGCAGAGCTCAGGGAAGGAGGGAACGGCTGCAGGGGAGCTTTGGGATGGACACCAGGGAAAGGTTCTGCCCCAGAGGGTGCTGGCACTGCCCAGGCTGCCCAGGGAATGGGCACGGCCCCGAGGCTGCCAGAGCTCCAGGAGCCTTTGGGCACCAGGGATGCACAGGGGGCACTGCTGGGGGGTCTGGGCAGGGACAGGGGCTGGATGGGGTGATCCTGGTGGGTCCCTTCAGCTCAGGATAGTCTGACTCCAGATGTAAGCCAAGCACACCTCACACCTGGAGCTGGACAAACACTCTGTGCTGTGCCATGGAGGCACTCAGCAGAGCCACGGGGTTGGACAGGGTGTCTGCCTGGTAGAGACACCTGAGCTGCTACCAGTGGGCTCAGACAGCCAAGCTGGAGCCCCCAGACTGGTGCCAGCCCCTCTCCCTCCCTGGGGCTGAGCTCCCCTCCTTGCACTAGCACAGGCAGACATGGCTGCAGAGAGCCGCAGCCCCTGGCAGCACCTGGACACTGCAACCACACATGAGGGATGGGCCCTTCCTGGAGAGCGCTCTGCACTTCTGGAACAGCTACAGGCTAAAGACAAAGAAGTGAATGTGGATGATGTGACCTCAGGGAGATCAGGATTCAGCCATTCTCAGGGTACCAGAAGAGACAGAAGACGACTTTGCCAATTCCAGCTGAAATAGCTGGATTTAAAGAAATTAAATTTGTCAGTTCATTAGTGCGTAACATAAGAATGAAAAAGGCATTTCTAATTCCTGATCCGCTAATCCACAATCCGCCGATCTGCAATCCCCAGAGTCCCCAGGGAAAGAAAAGAAAATCCACAGCAGCCTCATAGTGTCTCTCCACAACTTCTGGTCAGCTCCTGCAGAGAGAGCTCAGCTACAGAGCCTTCCTCCCTGTAAAAAACCTACCTCAGCAAACCTGCTGCCACCCTAGGGGACTCAGGGGTAACAAAAATCAAACTGCACTTGTTGGAGTGAGCAAACACTGCATATTTGGTGAGGTGCTGGGTATGATGTCCCAGGAGTTGGCTCAGCTCCCCACAGATCTGCAGGATCAGCTCATTTCCAGCTCATTTCCACTCATCAGGACAATTAGCAAGGTCTCAATCACCTTCTTAACTGGGAGGGCTGTTACTGCATCACAGGAAGGGGTGCTGGTGCCTGTTAAAACACTGTCCTGGCTGCATTTGGGAGATGCCCTCTATACCTTGTTCCCAGCTGATGGCCCCATGGATGCTATTTGTTATCCAGTTTGCCCAGCAAGACCAGTTCAGTGCACACACACCTTCTGAGCACACATAGCTGTGGGCCCCCAGCCACGTCCACACTTTAAACCATCATCTCCACAGCCAATTTCAACTTCCCACACCAAATCCTTCCTTAAATTATTGCCAACACTCAGCCCCATTCGGCTGCCTCAGGGGGAGGCACCCACAGGCCTCTCTTTGGCACGTGGGCCATGGCAGCACAGCCTGTGCACAGAGGCCAGACCAGCAGTGAGCACCAGGTGGGAAACTGGGGACCCCCTGGGGCTGCCACCACTGCCCTTGACCATCCCCTTCATGCCATTTCCAAAAAGAAGTGCAGACATAGCTCCAGAATTCGCCCTTGCAAAGCAACTTTGCCTTCACTTGCTGCATCTCCCCAGCTCAAGAGCTGCTCAGGACCTGCTGACCATGAAAGCACCACCATGAGCAGTAAAGCCAGGGAGGCCTGGCTCCCAAAACATGATGGAGAACTCTCCTTTCTGCAGCACCTTTTTCTCCTCCTATCCAGCAGAAAATGCTGTAAATGTCAGTGGCTACAAACCTCAGAAATATCCACTAATGCTAAAGCCACCACACATAACACCACGTGGTGTTTCTTCATTATTCCTTTCCCTCTCACAGGCAAGGATGGGAAACCTGAGGAAACTGTGCAGGTCACACATGGAGCAGGAACCCAGAGCAGAGCTCAAATCCCCATTGCTCCACATTGCTGAGTTTTTTGGAGTGTGCCTCACAACACTCCCCTGCTCCCTGCTGAGCTCCCTGGACACAGGAGCCATCGTGCCCAGCCACGGGAGGCTCGGGGCAGGAACAGCAGCTCATTACCCAAGCACATCATCTGCACAAGGACCCCGACACACCACCATCCCTCCCTGCCCCCAGCCCACACCTGGGCCACCCTGCCCTCCTCCAGCCACAGGTCCCACCAGGAGGGGACAGCTCAGGGCTGGCTCTGCCAGGGGACAGCTGTGTGTCTCCCCCTGAGCTCTTCATGCCTGCTGAATTGATCCCCAGGTGCTGCCAGGCCAGGACCAAGCCCTGATTCCACTGCACTCTTGAAGGTTTCAATTAATCATAAAGCCAATTCCATTTTGGGCTCCATCTGTCTTCATTTCTTCAGGGACTAATATTGCCACACCGTGTGTTTTCACACACTAGCTGAACTGAAATTAAGACAGATTTCAATATGAAGTACCTGAGAAGAAAATGCATTTTTTAAAAAGAAATCTCAGAGTCGTTACTGTTCTCAGCTTGGAAAAAACACCTTGTTAAGTAAAACCAGCGGGGTATTAATTTGGAAAACAACTAAGGTGAGTTCCTGCTCATTGCAAGATATGCAAACAAACAAAAATCATATTTAGGGGCTTTTATGACAAAGTATGTATGGAAATATAACACAACCTGCTTCGAGAAGGAGAGGAGGAACATGCAGAGGAGCTCACACAGGCTCCCATGTGCAGCCCTGAGCAGAGGGATGCTGGCAGCAGCATCCAGGCATGGCCCAGCACCCAGGAACCCTCTCCAACCCTCCCTGTTGCAGTGACAGAAATAGATAAAACCCAAGAACCCATGTGGTTCATCGTGTATGGCAGGTTTAAGCTGCTAAAGGCTTCAGGAAGCCTCCTTTACATGTCAGCACACTGTTGGCACCTGGGTTTTGTGTTCCTTCCTCTGCAATCCCCCCACGGGGCCTTTCCAGCCAGCCAGGCCTGCATGTCCACTTCAATAAGGCAATTCCCATGTGGATCTGGGGGGTTTTACAAAACGACAGCCCTAATTATTGATCTCAGCAGATGCAGCTACGGATTAATGATCTGTCCCTTGGAACTGCCACTGCAGGGCTGTGCCCATTGTCCCCTGGCTGTCAGTCTGGCAGCACCCTCCTCACCCACATGGAGGTGTTGTCCCACATGGTGACAGCTGAGGCTGGGATGCCCAAAGCCAGCTTCAGGATGATTAACACAAGGGAACAGTTATGGTGAGCCCCAGGAGGGAATAACTGAGGGAGTCATGACCGTGGGCAGCAGCAGTGACAGGACGTTTAGCATGACCCACATTTCGCCTGGGCTCCAGCTAACACCACCTCACTGCAGGAAGAGCCCTTCCTCTCCCTCATGCCCTGTGTTCAAGGCATTCAGGAAAAAAGGAGAGACAGTCTGGAAAGGATGTTTGCAAGAAATTCTACGATGTGCTCTGCATTGAATTCATAAGAGACATGTGAGATGTGAGAAGTGCAGAGCGCTGAGGGGCACGAGGATTCTGATGGAAGCCAAGATCCTTTGATGGCAGCCTTCTGGAACTGGCTGCAGTACCTTGGAAACTCATTAAATGCAGCAGAAAGGACAAGTGACGTACATCTATTGATGCTCTGAGCAGCAAATTAGTTTTAGAATCTATTCAGGGCTCTTGCAGTGGCACCGAGGGGCCGAGCCTCGGTGGGGAGCGGCTGTGAGAGCGTTCCTCCAGCCCATGTGGGGACACAGCTGCCCTCAGGGAGGGGCTGCCACGGGCCCAGCTCCCCTGGGACATTCAGGTGGCCACAGACAGCTGCCCTGAGCATCAGGGCCCAGAGGGCTGCACGGCTGCCAGGGAGTCATCCCCTCCCAAAACATGCCAGGCTGCTCTGAGGGCCTCTGCTGGACATCTCCTTTCAAGCAGAAAAAAAGATTATCTAAAACAAAGGGGCATCAAAACCCAGCTCAGAAGACACAGAATGTCAGCACCTGAGCAAAGAGCAAGTAGTTAACAGTGATGAGGAGTTTCTTCAGAAAGAGATAATTTCCAGTAAGTTGTTGTTTTCTCTCATCATCCCGTGCAAACACCTGGAGAGCCTCAAAGCAGCTGAGGTTGGCAGCAGTCTGGTGGAAGGCCTGAGGAGCTGTCTGCATGGATGAATAATCACCTGTTTCAAGGAATCTTTAAGAACATGAATAGACAGATGAGAGAAAACTTATCAAAGCACTGTATTAAGAGAACAGATAGGCTGGAAGATGCCAGCCTGGAAAAGAAGTTGATCCCTCTTCAGTCAGGACAGCCAAGGGCTGTTCTTGGATGCCATGGGAGCCTGCAGTTGCTGGTTTGTGTTATTTTGCCTCCTGTGAAAGATCTGCTGCCCTCTCCCTCAGCACAAGGAGAGGAATGGGAAAGAAAATATGGCTAAATCCAGAAGAGAGGCTACAAGAGGAATCAGCAGCTCCCCAACATCCCTCTGACAGCCCAGTTCTGCCAGTTGGCAATGAAATCCAACAAAAGCCACCATCAGAAAGAGCTAGGAGGGTGCAGGCAGCAGGACCTACAGAGGCAGAGATGGGATCTGCACCCTTCCATAGCAAAGAGCAAATGCAGGTGCCTCCTCTTGGTGAGTGCTCTACACCTATTGCTCGGAGGGGATGCAGAGAACATGCCAAGACCTGGGAAAGTCACAGCAGGTCAGGAAAATAATGTAGGTGGTTAGGGAGGAAAATCTCTGAAGCCTGTGAAGGCATTAGCAGAGTGTACAGGCTGTAGTAAAAAGGATAAACAGAAAACACAGGATCACAAAATCATTTAGGCTGGAAAAGACATCCAAGATCATCAAGGCCAACCATTAATCTCACACCACCGTGTTCACTGCTAAGCTGTGTCCCTAAGTGCCAAATCTGTGCAGCTTTTCAACCCCTCCAGGGCTGCTCCAGTACTTCATAACCCTTTCAGTGAAAAAAAATTTCCCTAATCTAAACTTCCCCTGGCAGAACCTGAGGCTGTTTTCTCATGTCCTACTGCTTGTTACTTGAGGGAAGAGACTGACCCCTGCCTGGCTCCACCCTCCTGCCAGGGAATTGTAGAGAACAAGAAGGATGAATGAATAGTGGCTGAAGAGCCAGAGGAATACATGTTGTGACACTGATTGACCTCTGTGTCCTCTCACAGCACCAGCCCAAGTCAGAGAACTCACTGCAGAATTCCCCTTTTTTACAGAAAGGACAATGTCCTCAGCCTAAGCCCAGTCCCTCAGCTGAGGCCAAGGTGTCCATTCCCTCCCCAGCAGCCACAGGCACCTGGGAAAACACACCTGGCACAAGACAAGGGCCTGCCCCCACCCCCTGCCACTCCCAGCCATCAGCATTGCCCCAAATATTTCTCCCTAAAAACCCAGGAGCAAACCTAGGATTCTAGACTTTTCTCTCCTTGTCTTCCTGAGAGCGCAAGGATAGCAGTTTACTCTCTAATTGTTAATTACACTTCCTTGTTAGATTTCAGAGGCTGAAAAATGTTTAGGGATTTATTCTTCTGTGTAATTAACCACAATGATGAAACACCCATTTATACTGCACTGCAGTTTTTGTTAAGGTTATTCATAATGGGAAAAGGCTAAATAGGTTGAGTTCATTATCATTACAGAAAAAAAATTGAGGTGACCCAATCAAATTAATTTGAAATTTAATGCAGTGAGGCTGATAACTTCACACAAGTCAGGAGTTAGAATGAAAATGAGGAGAAAATCTACAAAGCAAGAAATTATAAGCAGTCAAAGAGTGGAGCTGTAAATACTGCAACTGAGAGATGGCAAACACATGGTGTGGGCAAACAGGGGCACTGAAAAAATCAGGGAAAGTGGATAAAGAGATGGGCAAATACTGCAGGATGTAAAAGGAAAAGCTGGAGGAGGAAGGGATGAAGATGGATTGGAAATAAATGGGTAGGGACAGTGGTTGTTAAGCTAATCAGATTTATTTCTCTGCACAGAAATTCTTATGTCCTTACAAGACAGCATTGAAGCAAGGTCTTTAATTTCACTTTTCCTGGGTTTATTGCTTGGGCCTCTGTGTTATTTAAGCAAGCACCAACCAGTTTCAGTGCACAGCTGGACCTAACTCAAACCCCTTAAATCTGGTGGAAGCTCTTTCCTCTTGTCAGAGGCATCCTGGAGGGGCTGCTGCTTCTCCAACAGAGCAGGGAAGTCTTGGTCTCTGGGAAAATGGGCACCACCAGGGAGCAAGGAGACGGAGCAAGGAGACAGCATTGCCGCATCCCTCTTCCCTCAGAAAAAACAATGGAAAAGCAGAAGCAAAACCAGGTGGACCCCATGATGCTGAGCTCTGTTGGACACCCCGGCACAACAGCAGGAATCAGAGCCCATCACTCTAGGAGCTTCTCTGAGGTTTCTCTTGAGAAGTAAGCACATGTTTTGTGCCTCTCTTGGCTTTACCAGAGTGGGGCAAGCTCTGAACGAGCCTCACAGTTGGTGATACAAATAATAGTAAATGGGGTATTCAGGATGCACATGATCATCCCTTAAGGAGTTTAATCTCTGGGAAACAGCTAAGACAATCCATGGAAAACTCTTGTGTGTGGCTACAGGATCACGCTTCAATTCTCACCAGTGATGGGTTTACTCCCAAGCCTTTACCAAGCCCTGTGACATTATTTTAGCACTCAGGGCCAAAAGGGAACAGTGAGAGCCCAGCAGTGCTGGGCTTGTGGGCAGAGGCTGTGCTGGGACTGTCCTGTGCCCTTCTAGGACACATGGTAGATGTCAGCTTGGACCATCAGTGGGACATCCTTGTCCCTGGCCACCCCACAGGGTGGGCTTTGGAAGGTCTGGCCAAAATGCCATGAGTCTCTCACTGCAGCTGCACAAGTGGCTGCCCTCCCAGTTCCCCACTCTGGCCAGGCCAAAATCTCACCTTCTGAGCCTTCTGCCTTGTCCCCATGAAATACAAACTGCTTCCCTTTGCCTTGAAGGTCCTAGAGCTTAACTTCTCTCCATCCTCACCTCCAACTCATCCCTAAGTACACAGGGAGCATTTGGGATAAAGCTTCAAGAAGTCATTCAACATAAATTATTATTCCCCTTCTAAACAGATTACAAAAATCCTTTTATTACAAAATACTAAAATGTTCAAATTATTGGTGTGGAAAAACGTTTCCTGTAGGTAAAATTTTCAAAAATGGAGGTTTTAATCGCACACATAATCCTTTCTGGCTAACATTTCCACTCTTGTGAAACATGGAGATACAGATTGCACAGAGGCCTGGCTGTGCCACGAACAAAGGGAGATGCTGCCTGTAAATAGCTCAGAGGACATCAGAAGACACTTCTCTCATCAGCAATCTTTTATAGCTTAATATAGCTCCTCTTTGCATAAAACATTGACATTTTTGTAATGTTTGGACCCAATGGTGCGAATGCTGATTGTCATGCGAAGATACTGGAGTGTACCTTCAAAATATGCAGGAACATTTTACAGACAGTAGTTTCACTTGCCTCCAAAATGCTGGATCTTAATATTTCATACTTATATATATTTAAATGTTAGTACCACAGGATAAATTCTAACATGCTTTTATGCTAATGCAACCACTGGAAATCCAGATAATGCTGTGTATTGGCATATACTGTTAGTGAATTATGGATACCTAAATGCACAACCCCACATGCCTAGCAATTATTTTTGTTAGTGCATTTAACTTTTATTTGCAATCAGAGCACTTGAGGATTGTTCAAATGAAGTTTACTTTTGCAAACTGCTGAATGGAAAAACATTTTGTTAAAGGCTTAAAAACAGTAAGAGTGTGATGAGGTTTTAGACTTGCAATAAGGGCACTGCTCAGAGAACTCCACCAGATGGAATGATGTTTGATTTGGTCACAGACTCAACAATTAAAACCCAAATGCCTGAAGTGAAGGACATATAAGAGAAACATGAGATGAAACCTTGATTTCCTCCTTGTCAAGTGAAGATATCTGCCTCTCCTATGGCAGAGGCTCCCAGAAGCAGATGGATGCCAGGAGGTCAGACCCTGGCAGCTGGACCTGGGACCCTGTGCCCTGAGGTCCCAGTCATGCTGTGCTATGGCTGCTTTTCAAGTCTGCTTTAAGCCAAATAAATAGGAGCGATAATATCAGGAAGGGGAAATCCTGAGCTGGCCCTGTTGTGCCTTCTCCTCCTGCTGCCTTTGCTGATTCAAGTCTTGGCCTGCTCCCTGGCCTGTTGGCTCAAGATGCTGATCCCCTGGAAAACCTTTTTGTTCCAATGGGCTTCCAGCACAGCCAGAGCTTTGAGCCAGGTCCTGGCAGTGCCATGTGCAGGCAGGACCTGGGGGCTGCAGCTGTTTGTTCCATCCCTTACCTGCTTGACTACCTGAGCAGAGTTAAGGACAGTGCAAATCTGGAGAAGATCTGGGTATTTCTGAGAGCTGAAAAGTTCTGGATGTGTCCCAGGCATGTCTGGAATCACTCTGTGTCCAGTGGTTTCCTCCTGTGTTAAACACTTGTCTACAGACAAGGCCAAACTCCCTCTTCCAGACTGAGCTGTGCCAGGAGTTACTGACCTCCTGTGCCAGGCTCTGGAGCTGCTCTCATCATGCCCAGATTTCCCTCTGGGAATGTTTGCCTGGCTTGAAACCACTGGCCTGAGCCAGCCTGGCTGAAGAGACCTGGGAGGTGGCCACAGACCCATTTGGTGAGCAGCAGACCATTGCCTCTTCCCAGGCTCAGCATCCAGCAGAGGATCTGACACCAGCCCCAGGCACACAAGCACAGAGCAGATCATGTCCCTGCAGCCCAGCGAGCTGTGACACCTCTGGGAATTTACTGGAAAGCCCTACCACCTCTCTAAGGCTCTCAGGAACAACCATGAGGGAAGGAAATAAAAAACAAGCCCTCAGAAAAACACAAAATGCTGTGTAAAGTACCTGAAATGCCCCCAACAGTTTAACTAGAGCATGGAGTAAGCTGAGAAAATGTATGAACAAACGAATTAAACAAGCGAGCACACAGCAGACAAGTTGGCATGTAGGTGTCTACTGAGAAAGCTTAAGCACAGCAAGGGGAGAAAAAGCAAACTCAAACCAAGGCATAATATCCCTCACATTTTGGAGCAGAGCTCTCAGACCATGTATCATCCAAACCACTCCAAATTACCATCTGCCAGAATGTCCTTCAAAGAAAAAAGGTCCACAAGTTTGCAAAGCAGCAGTTTAATGTTGTCATATCAGATGAGAGGCTCTCTCCAAAGAAGATTTTTGCACTTGAGTAAGAAACACTACACAAAAGTGTGACTCTCGTGGCCACTGCTACACTGTCAGGTACCATGAGACAATGAATTTTTGGAGTCCTGGCCATGTCATGGCAGGTACATCTGGAAAGAAGCTCTTTAGCAGCCCCTGTCATTTCATAAGTTACCTGCAAATGTTTCCAGATCCTCTGCATGATCTTCTCTGTATGCAGAAAGAGTCTACATAAAGAACCTGAGCAAACCACTCTGGTATTGTTTCAGAGACAAAGATACACCAGAATATGAAGAGCAGGTTTTGTTTCTCATGTATCTTCCTGTCATCCCTAAATCAGGCTCTGTTTCAGACTAGAAGCTGGATCCTTCCCTGGTATAAATCTGGGTACCTGCTCCTGTCCACGAGGCCCATCACTACACACACGCTGAGGGCCAACTGCATTGCATATGAGATTGCCAAGTAAATGCAGGTCTGTGCATGCACCATGTGTTAGACTAGGCCATAAATAATTTATGATGCTGGAGAAGGTGACTGTATTTTTAGGTGTAGAAATATGCAGATAAAACAGTCCTGACCTTCAATTTTCACTCTGCACTTCTGATCCTGAATTTGAGTCCATCCAATGCATTTCTAAAGCCTCTGCACCACTGAATGAGCAACACATCCCCTGCAAAGCCCCAAAACCCATAAATCAGAAAAGGGGCACCAGGAAAACCCATGGAGCCCACAGGATACCTCCTGTAGCCAGCACTAGACAGGATGCCCCAGCATAAGGAAGAGCAGGCTCCTTCCCCTGAACCTCAAACATTCTGCAGGTCAGTCTCCTCTGGATTCTGGCTGCTGACCCTTATTCCTGACCCCACATCTAATCAACATGCCTTTGATGTCAGAGGCACGTGTTCATGGGGCCCAAATCTCTCTCTAAAGACCATGGGAGCTGCTCAAATCAGCCCCTTGCCATCCTGAGGCAGCCCAGGAGCAAGGATGAGGAAGGACAAAGGTGCTCACTGGGGTGCTTGTAACTGTACCCTCTGTTACATCTTCCCCCAGAGAGAGCTGTCAGTGGGACAGAAGGAGAATTATTCCTTCCTTGGACTTTGTAGAAACAGGGAGCCCAGGGAAACCAAGAAACAATCATGGATTTGACACCACATTACTTCTGGATGTGTCCAATGAGCAAGATAAGGACACACTGAGGAGAAGGGGAAACAGATGTTGCAAGGGTGAGGACGGGGACAAGACAGTTTTGTGGTGTGTCACAACACAGCTTTTGGTCTCTGCTATCAGAAATAAACCAAGGGAGGTGGAGAGAGGCACAGAGCCCAGGTGAGGGCAGGTCTCACCTGGACAGGGCAGCTCCCAGGACAAAGGCAGCGTGTTCCTTTAGCGAGGCCTCGCTGCTGTTCAGCTCCTCGATCACCAGCCGGAGCCCACCCATGGACAGGAAATCCTTGGCTTTGTCCACCTGGGAGAGAGCAGCTTCCATCAGCACAAAGCCCCAGCCCCTGGAGAACACCTCCCTTCACACCCACAGCATTCTGGCAGTTCTGGGAGTTCTCCATGAGTTCCATCTCCAACTTCCCATGGACAAGGAAGGAAAAAGCCAGTCCCAGCTTGGAGGGGTCATCCAGGAGCTTCCCCAGGGAGCAGCCCCACAATGACTTTTCTAGGCAAACAATAATGGATTAACTGCCAGTAGGGAAAAGTTTGCACATTAGTGGGAATTCATCAGCCTCTGGCTCTAAGTGGATCAGGGGCTAGCCAGGCACAGTCCCAGTGGGCATCTGCTCTTGGAGAGGAGATCAGAAAAGGCTCTGAGTGCTCACAGACAAAATTTAGAGAAACAGCACAAACTACTTCAAGTACAAAATTCAGTCCAAAGTCAAATCAATGCATTTTGGTATTCAATGATTTTTTTTTTTTCAGTTTAAAAGAGGATCTGATGAATGCTCAGAACTGCCTGCACAGAAAAATCAGTTTCTGCCTGCACAGAAAAATCAGGTTTAGAAATTCGACATATCTCTCTGAAAGACAGGGACACAACAGCAATCATTGGCTGATGGAAACAGAATATAAAAATGAGTTATCAGCAGGGCAAGCCGACCCCCTGATGAGGTGGAACAGGACCACAAGCCATGCAGGGCATGTGGGACCCTCTTCTAATCAATGACTTCATGCTCAGTGTTATTTTTATCTCAACCATGTACCTTCATCAAAATTGGCCCTAAGTCAGATATTTCAGGTACCCAGGAGAAGAAGAAGCTTTGTGTCCTACAGGTCTGTCGTTACCAACCAAAGCAGGACCTGGGGAGCTCCAGCTCATCTCTGCTCCCCAGTGGGACAATACCCACCTGTCCCTCTGCAAAGCTGCTCTCTGCAGGTCTGCTGGGGCTGATTCAGGATTTGCAACAGCTTTTGTATCCTTTCAGATGCTGTTCTTTTAACTGTCCCTATAAACCAGGCCTGCCAGAGCTCTCACTTTTCTACAGACCCATCTTTATCTACAAAGAAATCTATGCAGCAACCCAATTTCAGCTGCCAGTGGGTCCTTTTATTGCTCAGCCTCTGTAAAAACTGGTTTAGTGCTGGAATCAGACATTGACTTCTGCATGAGAGGGAATATATGGACAGGCAGGAATTTGCATCCAGCAGCTGGAGTGGTAAAACCATCCCCTGCTGTAACCTCAACAGCACCAGAGTCCTTTGTGCTGCCCCAGCGTCAGTGAGACACCACAACAGCAGAATGTAAATTGTGCTGTTGTGCTGTAAAGCTTATTCTGAAGATGTGTTTATCTTTTTTAACCAGAGTCTGTTGTGAGAGCTCCAGTTCTAAAACTAACAAAATCCCCAAACTTAACAACTTGAAGGTATTAACCTCTCTGGGGAACAGTGGATGCTGCAAGGCAGCAGCTTCTACCTCACTTCAGTCCACTGAAATCAGCACAGAAGAAAAACCAAAGATCAAAAGAGCTCTTGAGTAAAGTACACAGGCAAAGCAGGCAAGGGGAGGGATGGGAGAAGAGCAAATATGACAGCAGTTATTCAGGGAGCAGGTTTGAATTGGAGGAGAAAGAAAATAGGGAGGGAAGGTGAGAGAGAAAATATTAGAAAACAAGAGCGAGGGAAAGCAGCATGTCAACTGCACACGATGGAGAGGAAATTAGCAGAGAGAGATGGTGTAGCATGTCAGAGCAGAGGAGAGGGGAAGATAAGCAGAGTAAATAATTGAGAGAAAGAGCCTGCAATGCCTGAGAACGGGTCTTGGCTCCACACACTGCTGTGCAAGCACCATGAATGTTGTTTATGAGTTACGCTCTGCCCTCTTCACATTTGCATTTGGGTTTTATGCGTTACACATAACCCAGCAAGCCAAACCTTCCTACTCCTTCTCCAAGACGGGCTCCCAAACATGCCAAGCTGAATCGTGGCTGAGGAGAAGCAAACCAGAGCTGGCAACCAAAAGCTGAGCAAAGGCAGAGCCCTTGGGCTGACTCTTCAAAGGCAGGAGAGAGCATCTCCCCGGGCTGGGCACCAGCCATGGCTCCCACGGCACGCTCCGAGGCACGAGCTGCCCCGCACCCACTGCTCCAGGGTGACCACGGCACAGAGCAGGGAGCAGCCTTTGCTTGCACGCCCTCCAGGGCATGGCATTTTCCACTCCACAGGGCATCCTGTGTCCCGGAGACAGCAGCAGGATGGCCGGGAGCTGAACAATTCTGAAAAGCCACGGCACGGCATGGTACTGCTCAGATGGAGGCTGGGGAAGGTGGGACTTGCAAAGTGGCCCTACACAAGTCCTTGGCCACCCACATCTGCAAGGATCCCCTGCTCCCACAGCAGGGCTGTGACTCGCTGCAGAGGAGTCCTGGCAGTTCAGCCCTTCCAGGGTTATGCAGCACCAGCATCCTTTGGCTGCTGTTCAGTAATTACATTAAGCCACTGCTGCTAAAGTCAGTCCCAAGCAGAGATAATGCTCTGGACGCATTCAACTGACTGGAAGAAGAAAGATGAGGAAAAGCCATGCTGGCTTAGAGACAAGTCATATTTCTTATCAGCTTCCTGCCTGACGAGAAGGTGCTGCCCAGCCATCTGCCCCGGCAGCGCGGGCACAGAGCAGCGCTGTGATCGGCGCACAAAGGAGCCCCTGTGCTCCTGCCAGCCTCCTGCCATTCCCCCTCTCTGACCCCTTTGATGCTGCATGTGCTTCCGTTTGATGCTCCAGTCCCTGCTCCTCTGCCATTCTGAAATTGTTTGCCCCATCCTGTGCTGCAGGGATTTTCTGCTGGAATAGTCCAGATTTCTATGCTGGAATTCAAGGCATGCCAGGGCATTTGGGGGTTGCTTTTTAGCACAATGGCCTGATGCTCTGGCACCCTTAATCAGGCAAGATTAGCCCTGAGTACAAATATGAAGCTCTTTGGGTGCCCATTGTTCACAGTTATTCTCTGAGTCACAGAGATGCCGTCAGTGACACAAAAGCGGGGAGAACAAACAGCAAGGAAGCCTCTGCATGCCCACAATGACAATTCAGAGTGGAAATTCAAGACAAAGAGCCCTGGAAATAACACTTGTATGAGCTGGCACATGGACTCTCTCTCTCACAGCAGCAACACTTCAGCTACCTGCCTCCAAATACCACATTTGGTTCAACAAGTGCTGTTCCAGTGAAAGGGCTTGCACTGGCACCTCCCAGGAGTTGTCCTATTCACCCTCTGAAATGACAAAGTGCCATTGGAAACTCTCCCAGTGCACTCCAGACTCTCCCCAGTCACTGGGGAGGGAGAAGCCAAGTCCCTTCCCACACGGCAGAGCAGAGGCTGGATGCCCAAACACCCTCCCAGGGGTGGCACCAAGGCAGGCACCAAGCCTAGGGGAGCAGAGCTCTGTGCCTGCAGCTGCATCCAAGGGGAGGTAGGAATGTGTGAGCTGAAAGCAGAGCAAGAGAGATCAGAGAGAGGGGGGAAAAGTGTGAGCACAAACCCGAGGAAGCGAGATGCCAGGAAATATGTTCACCCTCACACAGAGCTAATTAGCACAGCGAGGCTCTGCTTGCCACTGCTTACTCACACCAAGACAAAATAGGGGGTTTTGGGTGACTGTCACCTTTCCTGGTACAAAGACGTTCTCTGTGAACTGATATAAAGGCACCTACCATCAACCACGGCAGCTTTCCATGGAAGCAGAGAGAAAATAATTATTTTCTGAGCAACCACCACTCTACTTACCCAAAAATGGCAGCTAAAACCCCATTTTGTAACATTAAGGAGATTAAAAAGGAAAAAGAGAGGATAAGAAAACCAGCCTGAGAACAGACAACAAATCAGGCAACCACCAGGATACTGCTGGCTCCTGGCACAAGCGATGATTAATTCCAACCTGGATATAAAATAAGCCTGCACTAGTCCTCTGCTGTTTGTTATTGTCCCAGGATTATGGTAATTAAGCAATTTGTATTACCTGATACTGATAAGAAAAATAAAGCCCCATTTATGACACTGTATCCCCTGGATTTTACACGGTAGTTACTGAGGCATTCTTGTTACCTGGTGAACGTAATATTTGAAATCATAAAGCGCCGCGACTTTCTCATCCAGCGTGGAGGCAGAGCTGTTGAATTTGCTGATTAATTTAACCATAATTTAATAATCTGTTTCTATCTTCACGTTCAGCTTTTCAAACTCCTCCTTCAGCTGCTCTATGGGCCGGAACTTCTTCCTCACCTCTTCCTCTTGGGCCTTGGAAACAAAAGGAGGAAAAACCAGATGTGAGATAACAAGAGAGGAGATGAAGAGAGACAAGACAGACACAGAAAGGAATGCCAGCCCCAAAATTCACAAAGGGAATCTGGCTGTCTGTGCCAATGGATTTATTGCTCTACATCAGAAGTGCAGGGGCAGGGTCCTTCTGAGAAGCCCAGGAACCCAGTTAGCTGTGATATACCCACAATATGAGTGAACAGTAGAGCTCTGTGCACCACTTCTACATCTCTACAGCATTTGTGCACTATTTCTACATCCCATTTCCATCCAATTCAACATCAAGCCCACAGGCAGCAGTACTGCTGTTCTCTGCATGCCTGCAAGTGGATCTTCTCAAAACCTGGCTGCAAAAAGCCCTGAGGCACCTCCCTGATCTTACAGCTGAACCTCTCTGGAACTGGACATGAGGCTGGAGAGCTCCAGAGGTCCCATCCAGCCCAAAGTGCCCAGTGACTCTAACGAGTTCTCAGACACAGACAAAGATGCTTTTGCCTTTCCAAGCGTTGAGCAAATTCCTGGAAGGGTCTATCTCCTAGGGAGAGGTGTGAGGACAGAAGCTGTCAGAAAGGGAGGCAGAAGGAGCAGTGATAAGCTGGGGGCAGCTGACATGCTGTGCCATAGGGCTTGGCCAGCACACAGCCTGTCCTGAGCTCATCTCCCTCGCAGTAACAGCACCCCAAGGGCTGCCCTGAACAGAGAGCTGACACAAAACATGTGGCGAGGAGGAAAGGCTCTGACAGAGATCTCAGAGAGCCCCAGAGGTGCAGGAACATCAGCACTGGTGGCACTGGGGACAGAGCCTGCTGCTGCAGGGGACAGAAGCAGCAGAGAGGCCATGCTGGAGCTGGGCTGCCCCAAGGACAGGAGGAAGGCAGAAAGCCCCTTTTGGAAGGCATTTGTCACAAATGCCAAGATGTGTTTGTATGCGGAGTGAGCCTCAGCTGGAGGGTTTGCACTGTCCTGCTCCCCATGAGGGATCAGAGAGGGCTGGAGGAAAACCAAGTGAGCAATGGAGGTGAAAGCTGTGTCAATGGAATGATAAATTACCAGAGGTACCACACCCAACCCATCCCTCCCCGAGCTGCCTCTGCCAGAGCACAGAGAGGCTCGGTGTAACTCCATTTCCTCTGACACTGAGCCTTCAGCGATGGATTTGCTCTCTGCAGGAGTGACTGCAAATGGAATACTTTAGGTCCATTAGATGTAGCTGCTTTTAGCCCACTTGCTGGGACAAAAGCTATTCTAACAGGGGGTTTTAAAAGATGGCTTATTTGCACCTAATAGAGTATCACTAATTTTTGCATTTCAATGATCCTCATTTCCAGCAGCCCTTTTCAGCAGCCCTGCAATCAATCAGCAATGCTGCTATGGAAATAATCTCCAGCAAATGAAATCATGCCGTGCTGCCACATAAGGGAAGAAAAAGCCTTTCTGTGACACCAGAACTTTAGAGCCTTGACTCCTCTTTCAGTTTTTGTTTGAGTGAGCCAAGACCAAGGCAGCAGGAGGAGCAAGGGTTAAAGAAATACTGCTGAGGGGGAGAAGGGAAAGAGGCTCTGATGTACCTGATGAGTCACACATCTTCCCACCTATTTACTTTGGGTTGTGGGTTGTTTTGTAACTAAATGGACAACTTGGAGCTTGTGTAAGGAAACATCAGCTCCGGCTTCACCATGGCCACTTGGGTTTTGCTATCCAGAGCACAAGGTTGGAAACCCAAAGCAAGGAGAGTAAAGGGAAATACCCTCTGTAAATACCGTCAGCTGCAATCCAGTTCCCTTTGGGGTCTGCAGACATTTTTGTGAATTGAGCTGCAGTGAAACAGATAAATTACATTGTTCAGAGCAGCTGTGGCTGCCCCTGAATCCCTGGAAATGTCGAAGGCCAGCTTGAATGGGGCTTGGAGCAACCTGAGATAGTGGAAGGTGTCCCTGCCCATGGCAGGGGTGGGACTGGATCAGCTTTAAGGTCATATCCAACCCAAACCACTCACAGAATCTTCGAGTCGTACAGAAAAGTCAGGGAACAATATCACTAACAGGTTAATAAAGGTATTTTAGGTCCATATTCACCACAAAATTAGTTTGCACAGTGTTTTCCAAGCAATCATTTTAACCATTGTGTTTCAGCAGAGTGTAACAGGGTGTTTTCAGATCCCTGCAATGTGCATTGCTTTAGAAATGGGAAACTCACCTTCCTTTCTGCCTTCTCACTTTCCTTCATTTTAGCCAAGGCCTTTTTAAGCTCCTCAGATGTGAATGAATTTGCATCGAGATCAACCTTGCCCAGCCTTGCAGAAGAAACAAAACAAACAAGAACATATAATGAGTGAAAAACGACCTCAATTCTATTTTCACTGTGACATTCTAGCAACGGCTAAGGGCAGGAGGAAAGGAATGAAAAAACCTACCATACTCAAGCAAAAATTTGTCTGAGTGCTGGATTCTGTGTCAGGCTCACAGACACCTCCACCTGACAATATAGGGCTCTGCTGACCCAAATTCTCAGATCCCACCACAATAAAAACAGCTGATGAATTGATACCTCAGAATTTCATGTTGCAATTGAGGAACCACCCCAGTGCCACTATATAACTGCAGAGGGCCTACAAGCTTCAACTTGCAGATTTCAGCTTAAGAACATTGTACAGAGAGTCACAGGAGACCTCAGCACCTTTCCAATGAGGGAAGGGACTACAGAGAAGTGGGAGAGGACTCTTGGTCAGTAACTTTAGTGACGGGACAAGGAGGAATGGGATCAAACTGCAAGAGATGGAAGAGATTTGATGATGGGAAGAAGTTCTTTACTCTCAGGGTGCTTGTCCCTGACACAGGGGCCAGTGCAGAGAGGCTGTGGATGCCCCATCCCCAGCAACATCCAAGGACAGGTGGGACAGGGCCCACAGCAACCTGCTGTGCTGGGAGCTTGCTCAGCTTCGAATGAGACCATCTTAAGGGTCCCTTCCAAGCCAAACCATTCAAGGATTTGATCATTCTGCCATCCCCATCTCCCACTGCACAGTGGCCCTGAAACTTCAGTGACATCACAGCTCCCAGAGGGTTCCAGGTGGAACGTCCAGGACCTGGAAACGAGCACAGCAGACACTTCACCGGCTGCCAAGAGTCAGTTGCCACTCGCTCTGGGCTCTGAACCTCAGCGCTGAGGTGCTGCTGCTGCCTGGGCTTTTCCTGCCGCCGGCTCTGGAGCGCCAATCCCAGCAGGATGTGCACTGCTGTGCCAATGGAGGTACAGTGCGATGCCAGGCAGGGGACACCCGGCTTGGGCAGGCTGCAGCCATGTGGGAATGGATGGTGGGGGACAGGAAGCCCAATGGGATATTGTGCTGCCCCTTGCAGAATGACAGAGAGACTGTGGAGGAAATGGAAGTGAACCAGGGTCTGGACGAGGATGACATGATGGAGGTAGACTCATCCTCTACTTCCATGTCCAACCCGGTTGAGAACATGGAATTAGAGGAGGATGACAACATCGACAAGATGGAGGTGGATGAGGAGGATAACATCGCGGAGATGGAAGTTGATGAGGAGGATGAGGAGGAGCCCATGGTCCTTGGATGAAGATGGAGCCTCACAGGTAACACAGGCAGATGCTTCCCACACCCTGTCCACACACACACTGGGTCCCCTGACGCCAGGCTGGGGCTGGGCTGGATGGCCCCGCTCAGGGACACGGTGCCCACAGAGGGCCTGGATTGTGCTGACACAAGCACCAGCCCCGGCCTGCCCTGCGCTTCCCTGGGGCCACGCCAGCCCTGCCAGCCCCGGCCCAGACCCGGGGGCCCAGCTGCCAGCCCTGCTGGGCCCAGTGCTGCCAGCTGAGTCCAGCCCTGCTGCTTCTTTTCTTCCAGGACTCAGGCTCAAGATGGCACAGATACCATGCATTTGTAAATACGTTCAAAGTTTAGAAGTTCCTTGTAAATATGTTTACAACGTTGGAAGTTTTTTGTAAATACGTTTTGAAGATTGTTAGCCCATCGGATCCCATGTAAATATCTTCTGTACATTGTTGTTGTTATAACAATTGTTATAATGACACATGTTCTGTAAATCCTAGATTTGCCGATCTTCGGCAAATAAATACTGTTTCTTTTTAAAACCTGACTTCTCCTGGCCATTCCTTTGGGCACAGGCAGCCTATGCACACTTGTGGGTTCCACTTGTTCCACGTTCCCGGGGCTGGAGGTCCCTGGGGGTGCTGGCACGGCCACCCGGGGGCTGGGGGTCCCTGTGCACAGGGGCTCCCACTGACACCACTCCTGCCACTGGGCACTGCTGCTCTTCCTGGCCTGCGGCACAGCGCTGTCCCCAAGAGCTCAGCTCTCACCAGCTCTCACACAGGGGGCTCTCACAGCACTGGCCCCTGCAGCCATGCCACCAAAGCAGCCAGCAAACTTTCAGCCACCCTTCCTGCTGCAGCCACAGGCACTCCTGCGCCCAGAGCCGCCAGCAGGCCACAGCCATGCAAAATCCACCTGCACACTCTCAAGGCCACCACAGCCTTGGCAACTGGGCCACCTGCATCTGGGCTGCTGCAGGGGCTGATCTTTTAGCCTTGCAGCCTCCAAAGGCCCTGGGCTCTGCTTCCCAGCCTGCTCTGCACTGCCCTGAGCCCGCTTTGTTCCCGAGACAAAAGCCAAGCCAGGGCATCCTCACCCTGCCTGCATTCCTGCTGCTGCCAGCGGCCACTGGCCCTTGGGCCCCATTCGGGTGACAGCTGCAGGGACAGGGCAGCCTGTGCTGGGCAGGGGCCACGGGGCTTTCGGCCCTAGGGCTGCTGCTGCTGCTGCTACTGCTGCTGCTGCTGCTGCTGGGGGCCATGGGCCCAACAGGGGCCCAAGCTCAGCCCCTGCCCGGGCAGCTGCCCCCTAAGCCCCACACTCCCCGAGCATCCCCATCACAGCTGCCAGGGGGAAATCCCACGGGCTTCAGGAAAGAAATTCCCCATAGTGACTAAACCAAGGGGTCCAAGGGGAAAGTCAGCACCAGCTGATGTTTACAGCACCTTGACAATGGTGGCTGCAGGGCAGGTGAGATCTCCAGAGCCTCTGGCAGTGCCTGCTCTGCACGTGAGCCTGTGCGGCTGCTCTCAGTGGGACACAGCACCGGCCTCCGGCCAGCCCTCAGCCCCTCACAGCTGATCCCAAGGAGCAGGCTCACAAAGCAGTTTCAGACCACTGCCTGCAGATATTTCAAAGGACTACATGTCATTCTAGGAAGCCACCTTGCACATTTAGTTTTGGTGTCATGGCATGAGAAGCCATGAAGGTGCCTCTGATTGTGCACTAAGGGCACTTCCACTGCCATCCCAAAGGGATCACAAAGGACAGGCCTCTGCTTTCAGCACTGCTGAGCTCCGCACCTGTGGGATCTCAGTCTCTCAGAACTGGGGTGCAGGGTGAACAAGACTGCCCCTGGGGGGCTCGGGAGTCCTGGAATGTTGCCAGAAATGTCTGGTGGCTGGACTTTGATCCCACATGGGAGATGACATCAGTATGAGGACGGGAGGATTTCACTGGGGTGAATGGTGAAGGGACAAGTTAATTGGAGTGTGAGATACAGGGTTTAAGATCCCTGTACAGGGGGGTCTAGAGAGGCAAGATGGAGGAATTGGGGCGTGCCCTTCTCCTTCTTCTTCTTCCTCTAGGCCTCCATCTTCTGTGGTGGAGTTGGCACTCCGGGATTGGACCTTACTAGGGGAACACTGGTTAATAAGGGTAGAGGGTATTGGAGAAAAATGATAAATATTGTATACGTAACTCTGGGTATAAAGATAGACGACCGCCCCAGGGGCTCTCAGTGTGTGCCCATGGCTGACTGCTGAGCAGAACTCTGTCAGGCCAAGAGAAAATCTTTTAGATAAGCAATTAATAAACACCGAGACCGAGAACAATTCTGAAGCTTCCTCTCGTCCTTTCGAACCCCGGGGGCCCAAGGCCATCTTTGGGCTTTTCCCAGACCATCCAGACAGCACCAAAATCCAACAACTGGCGTCCGCTGTGCGGGCTATCTCCCACCAAACCTTTCGGGGGGGGGAAAAGCCCTGAAGAGCTGAAGAGCCAAGAGAACAGCACTGATAACTCCAGAGGAGAGAAGCCTGAAGAAAGAAAGAAGAAAAAGAAAAAACCGGCCGGGAGAAGCTGCAAAAATCAGCAGTCACTGAGAAATCCCATCTCTCAGCTTCTGCTGAAGACAGTTCGTAGCAGAGCGGCCTGGACTGGGACCAGAAAGGCGCCTCTGATCCATCTCTTGTAATCTGCTGGACGGAGAACAGGAGCCTCCAGACCACTCTGACGACAGATTCGGTAAGAAGGCCAAAATAAAATCATGGGGGCCTCACTCTCCCAGGAACAACGGGAAATCTTATCCACCTTACAAAGTGTAGCAGAATTATATACAGAAGGGATCCCAAAGAAAGAATTAAAACAGCTGTTATTATGGGCAAGGCCTAATTATCCACTTGCGGAGACATGTTTGCTGTTCGAAGTGGGGTTTTGGCAAGAAATTAATAGGCATTTATATATTTTAGCAACAAAAAAAGATGAGATAGCGTTAAAGCTACTCTCGCCGGCAAGAATCATGTTACAAGGTATTTCAGTGCAGTCTAAAAGACTGGAAAAGCAGCGAGAAGCTGCGGCACCCTCAGAGAAGGGGGCGGAGCGGCGAAGTTCCGGGAAAAAAATTGCTCTGGCTTTAAAAAGCCAGGGGGAAAGGGCTCTCGAAAAAAGAGAGCAGGAAAAAATATTAAAACCCCCGATCAAAAAATGCAACAAACCCCAAGGGCATCCTGAAACTCCAGAGAGTGTGGAGGAGTCAGGAGCAGAAGGGGGGGAGCAGGAAGATAAGGGATCGGGGGGGGGGCCTGTTCGCGGTGAAAGCGGCGACGCGGCGGCGGCGGCAAATGCGAGCAGCGCGGGTGAGGATGAGGAGACGCGCGCGGAGGGCGAAACTCGCAAAAACCGGGGTATAGACTCACACGCGAGCGCGGAAGGCGGGCTGAGGGAAAATGTGCAGGCTCAAAGGGCCGCCGCGGCGAGACGCAGGAGGCGTGCGGTTGTGACGTCAGATCCGGTGCGACAGTCAGCTCGAATCGCGGGGAGAGCGGGAGTGCCGGCGGGAGAGGCGAACACAACGTCAGAGGAGGAGGGGTCGGACTCTGGGACAGACCGAGGGGCGGGAACCTCGGAGGTGAAACAGGGGGGAGACGATGACGTCAGCTTGGGGGACACAGGAAGCAGCTCGGAGAGTACGCATGCGCAGAAAGTAAGACGCGGGCGGACCCGAGCCCGGTCCCCTGTAACGTCGCGGGTGAGGAGGGGCCGTGTTAGGGATTCTACGTCCCGGGGCTCCACACCGTCTCCAGATCTGGTGCCTTTGGTTCAGAGCCTCGGAGTCCAAGTCCCTTCCCCTCACAGGGGACGCCGAGCAGGAAGAGGAAGTGGGGCAGTCGAGATCGCTCCGTCATCCGAGCCAGGGAGGCCGGTGACAGCGCCACCTAGTGGCAGGAGGGCAGAAGTGCACGACATGCCGGGTCGGCTCGGCGGAGCCACAGCGCCATCTCGTGGCGAGACTGCAACAATGCAGCAATTTTTTCCAACAATATATAAAAAGAAAAGCACCTCGAAGAAGACAATGTTAACACGACAAAGGGATTATCCATCCACTTCGGGATTTCATGAAGATGATGAAAGCTCAGATGAAGAACAGCTACAAGGGGAAGATGTCATAAGGATCACAGCATCAGAAGGTGTCCCAACATGGATGCTATCAACAGCAGAAGCAGCAAAAAGCTTCTTGCATTCATTCGATGCAGTAAAGAAGAAATATCAACAGGATCCTCGAGTTTCCTTTTCGGATTTAGGAGCAAGGCCAAAAACCTCAAGGCGAAAAATGAGACACCATGAATCACCGATGACATCTACAACACCATTATTCATGCAAATCCCAATGGAATCTGATGAAGAGGGGTTTCAAGAGCCGGTGAAGACAATGGATTGGAGGCAAATCAGAGAAGCATTGGAAAAGGAAAAGCATTTATTCCCGGGATCAGGGGATTTGACAATGCCAGTGACATATGATGCCATGGGACAGAATCCAAGGTGGGAAAGGATGGGTCATGAGACACTCAAAGACTTAGGGAAGGCAGCTCAGACTTTTGGGCTGAACTCACAATACTTCAAACAGCTATTAAGAGGGACATTCTCTATGTATGATCTCACACCATATGACATTCGAAGTATTGTGGCAATGATCCTCACTGACACACAGAGTCTTGTCTGGGAAAAAAGGTGGAGAAAATATCTTGCTGAGTTGCGGAACAGATACCAAGGTGGGCCGAATGCAAACCTCACAGAAGGGCAATTAGCAGGGGATCCTCCAGATGACAATCCAGGGGAACAAGCAGCGCGGCTTCCACGAAGAGTGTTAAGCGACATCAAAGAAGCAGCGCGATTGGCAATCATGCAAATTACGCCGACAGGAGCTCCGGATGTCCCGTTCTCTTGCATCAGGCAAGGTCCCACAGAGCCATTCATGTCATTCATCGACCGACTCACGCAAGCCGTGGATCGACAGGTGACAACAGAAGAAGTGAAGAAGCCTCTCTTGGAGAATTTAGCTTTCGGCAATGCCAACCCGGATTGTCAACGGATGATTAGCACCATGCTTGGACGGCCATCCTTGGCAGAGATGGTGGAGGCATGCAGCAAGGTGGGGACGCCTCAGCACGTCGCAGCGATTGTAAAGAATGAATTAAAAGAGGAATGGGAGAAACAGCTAAAGGAACGCTCAGAAGGGCAATCAGAGGACAAGACATTGGAGAAGATGTTCGAGAAATTACTCCATCAACAGGACGAAAATGTCAACAAAGTTCTTGCGGCAATGCAGAAAAGGAACAGACCCCAAGGAGGACAGTGCTACGGATGTGGGGAATCTGGGCACATGAAAAGGAATTGCCCACGGACACATATACCAACGCCAGCCCAGAGAGCGGAAAGACCAATTTGCGCACGGTGCGGAAGAGGAAGACACTCTGTGAAAGAATGTTATTCCCGGACAGATGTGGAAGGAAATCCGTTGCCGCATCCGGGAAACGGGAAATTGAGCGCGGGAAATCCCCGGCGCGCTCCGACACAAGTACTGGCGGTGTCACAAGAACAGACAGGGCAGTCATCAGTGAGCGACAAGCAGATGCCCTCAGCAAAACCCTCAGTCGATTCCACAGTGACCCAGACCTCCTCCCACCAGGGGCACAGTGTGCATTGGCAGCTTCAAAACTAGTATGCTTTCTAGATGAAAGTCATGCGGAGATACAACAGGTATCCGCGGGGACTCATACAAGAAACAAGATTTTTTGATAATTGGACAAGATAAGTGCAGTATTCTTGGACTCATTGTCTATCCGACAGTTGTCTCAGCAGACAAAAATACAGAGCTAACAGTTTTGGCAAGAGCGCTTCGTCCACCATTGACTGTACCGGAAAATACTGTGGTTGCAAGAGCCTTTGCATTGCCACCACACGCAGTTGGAGAGGTCATGTCAATCTTCGACGAAGAAGGTCTCCCTATGAAAGAGCATGTTGAAGTACATACAACATGGGTGAAGCACATAGGTCGAGACCGACCCACGCTCACGTGCCAATTGACATGTGGGGACAGGACAATATCGATCAGAGGTATGCTCGACACAGGGGCGGATGTAACAGTAATATCGTACATCTTTTGGCCACGCAATTGGAGCTTGGTCGCGCCATTGGGCTCTCTCTCAGGCATTGGGGGAGCATCTCTGTGTCTGCAAAGTGAGAATTCCATCGTTGTCACGGGACCAGGAGATAAGACGGCGATCATTCGTCCTTTTGTCGTTCAAAAGCCGATCACAGTCTGGGGTCGGGACATTTTGGCACAATGGGGCGCGAAGATCGAAATGGATTTTTAATAGGGGTCACTGCAGCACTCGCCACACTGAAGCTGACATGGAAAACAGATGATCCAGTTTGGGTGGATCAGTGGCCCCTTGAGCGGAAAAAATTGAGTGCTTTGAAAGACCTGGTCCAAGAACAATTGCAGAATTGACACATCAAGCCAACAGACAGCCCTTGGAATTCTCCGGTGTTTGTCATCAAGAAAAAGCTGTCGGGCAAGTGGAGGTTGTTACACAACCTCAGGAAGATCAACGAAGTCATAGAAGACATGGGGCCACTTCAGTTGGGACTTCCATCTGTCTCGATGATTCCCAGAGATTGGCAGCTTGTGGTCATTGACCTCAAGGATTGCTTTTTCAGTATCCCACTCCATCCAGATGATGCTCCGAGATTTGCCTTTTCAGTCCCGAGTATCAACAGGGAAACGCCTCTGCAGCGGTACCATTGGGTCTGTCTTCCACAAGGCCTGAAAAATTCTCCGACGATCTGTCAATGGTACGTGGCACGAGCTTTGGCACCAGCACGAAAGAAATTTCCGAAGGCGAAGATCATTCATTACATGGATGATTTGCTCATTGCAGCATCAACACGACAGGAGCTGCAAGAAGCTCGTGACTGTGTGATCGCAGAGGTGCAAAAGGCAGGTCTGGAAATCAGCATTTCAAAGATTCAAGAGGTTGCACCTTGGAAATATCTAGGGTGGAAAATCTCAGAGAAAACAATAAAGCCTCAAAAGGTGGAGATCAGCACAAAGGTCAACAATTTGCATGATTTGCAACAGCTTTTGGGAGAAATCAACTGGATGAGACCAGTTTTGGGAATCACAAATAGTGACATTCCAGCACTGCTTGATCTCTTGAGAGGAGACACAGACATTCGTTCTCCCAGGACACTCACACCAGAAGCAAGAAAAGAGTTGGAGAAAATCTCGGACGCGATACAGAAAAGGCAGGCACACCGATTTGTTCCATCGTTGCCTTTTCAGTTGGCAGTGCTGGGGAAGAAAACGCAGTTCCATGGTTTGATCTTCCAATGGGATGAATCGCAAAAGGACTCTTTGATAATCATAGAGTGGATTTTCCTACCGCACAGGCCCGCGAAAACGATTCTCACAGATCTGGAGATGGCAGCACAAATCATCATAAAGGCGAGAACAAGGCTGCTGACAATGGCAGGAAGAGAATTCTCAGTCATCAGGTTACCTCTGAAACGAGACTACTTCGATTGGGCAATGCAACAATCGAAAGACCTATTAATCGCATTGTTAGTGTTCCCAGGAGCTTGCACAATCCACTTTCCCCAACACAGAATACTGCAATCGCAAATATGCTATAGAGCAAAACCACAGATAAGTGAAGAACCTTTGGACGGGATCACCGTGTTCACGGATGGCTCGGGGAAGACACACAAGTCAGTGATCACGTGGAGAGACTCAACGACAGGGGATTGGGAATCAGACGTGAGGATGGTTCAGGGCTCTCCACAAATTGTGGAGTTGGCAGCCGTTGTCCGAGCATTTCAGTTGTTCAAACAGCCTCTCAATCTGGTGACAGATTCCGCATATGTTGCGGGTGTGGTCAAGAGATTGGAGGGTTCGCTCTTGAAAGAAGTCAGTAATGAGGTTTTATACTCATACCTGACAAGCTTGAAAACACTGCTAGAGAGCAGGGAAAGAGAGTATTTTATCACACACATTAGAGCGCACACAACACTTCCAGGGTTTTTAGCGGAAGGGAATGCTCGGGCGGACAGGTTGACAATGCCCATTTTGCAAACACTGCCGGACATTTTTGAGCAGGCAAGGTTAAGTCATGCGTTCTTTCATCAGAATGCGCAAGCACTGATGGAGTCCTTTCGTCTCACAAAGAGTCAGGCGAGGGAGATCATTAGTGCTTGTCCAGACTGTCAGCTTGTGCAGCCACCTTCTTCTACCGGGGCCATCAATCCGCGGGGGCTGCAAAGTCTTCAGTTGTGGCAAGCTGATGTCACAAAATACCCATCTTTTGGGAAGCTCAAAAATGTTCATGTTTCTGTAGATACATTCTCAGGTGCAGTCTTTGCTTCAGCACATGCTGGGGAAACAGCATATCATGCTTGCCGACACTTTCTGCAGGCATTTGCAGCATTAGGTGTGCCTCAGGAGATAAAAACAGATAATGGTCCAACATACACAGGCAGGGTGCTTGACAGATTCCTGAAAAGATGGGGTGTCAGACACACGTTTGGTATTCCGCATTCACCCACAGGTCAGGCAATCATTGAGAGAACACATCACACCCTAAAATCCCTTCTGGACAGACAGAGAAGGGGTGAGCCAGAGGCAACACCTCACATGAAATTAAATAAGGCATTGTATGTGCTGAATTTCCTAAATAGCTCATCCTCGGAACCTGATCCACCGATCGTGAGACATTTTCTAAACAACACACAGGCAAAGCTAAGGGAGAATCCTTTAGTTTTGATCAGGAACCCAGAGACCGGACAAATAGAGGGTCCTTTCAGACTAATCACTTGGGGAAAGGGTTTCGCTTGTATCTCCACAGATCGAGGTCTGAAGTGGGTGTCGGCACGGCACGTGAAGCCATTCCGAACACGAGAGCACGAGAATGCTGATCCAAGAAGCAAAGAGACGAGTACTCAGACAGAAGTCGAGACTCAGACTGCGAAAAACGACCCAGAAGAGAAATAAAAAGAAACTAAGGACTTTGGGGGGTTTTCACATAAAAGCGAAAAAGGTCTTTTGGTGCAAACAGAAGGGGGAGATGTGGGATCTCAGTCTCTCAGAACTGGGGTGCAGGGTGAACAAAACTGCCCCTGGGGGGCTCGGGAGTCCTGGAATGTTGCCAGAAATGTCTGGTGGCTGGACTTTGATCCCACATGGGAGATGACATCAGTATGAGGACGGGAGGATTTCACTGGGGTGAATGGTGAAGGGACAAGTTAATTGGAGTGTGAGATACAGGGTTTAAGATCCCTGTACAGGGGGGTCTAGAGAGGCAAGATGGAGGAATTGGGGCGTGCCCTTCTCCTTCTTCTTCTTCCTCTAGGCCTCCATCTTCTGTGGTGGAGTTGGCACTCCGGGATTGGACCTTACTAGGGGAACACTGGTTAATAAGGGTAGAGGGTATTGGAGAAAAATGATAAATATTGTATACGTAACTCTGGGTATAAAGATAGACGACCGCCCCAGGGGCTCTCAGTGTGTGCCCATGGCTGACTGCTGAGCAGAACTCTGTCAGGCCAAGAGAAAATCTTTTAGATAAGCAATTAATAAACACCGAGACCGAGAACAATTCTGAAGCTTCCTCTCGTCCTTTCGAACCCCGGGGGCCCAAGGCCATCTTTGGGCTTTTCCCAGACCATCCAGACAGCACCAAAATCCAACACGCACCCAGCAATGAAATTTTAGGAAGAGGCAGGAATTATGTGCTCCAGAGATTCTGGACTCCAATAAATGGCATAAATTCCACAGGCTATTTAACCCAATGACCTGCATGTCTCTTTTTCCTCTTTCTCTCATCTCTCATGTCACTTTCCCCAAAACCTACCATTGCACAAATGGCCGAAGCATCAACCATTAGGATATCCTTAAACCATGATGCCAGCCTAGCTAAGGCAACATTAGATTGAGCAGAAGCTCAAATCATTTTGCATGTTGCAGTACAAGATGTCATCACCGCAGTACGGGAGAAAGGTTTTAAGATTGCAGCAGATAAAGTTCAAGGGACAGCCCCTTGCAAGTGTCTCGGCCTAAAAACTGCAGAGAGAACTAGCACACCACAAACACTGCACATCAAGGACAACCCAAAGACTCTGCCAGAACTGCAAACACTCTGTGGAAGCATCAGTTGGGTACATTCACTGCTGGGAATCACCACAGATCTCACATCACTGTTCCTGCTGCTCCTTAAAGGCAGTGAAGGACTCGATTCCCGTCATCACTGACACTGGAGGCTTAAGCAACTGTACAATAGGCATCCTGGGTGATTCAAACTAAACAGGCACACAGAGACCACCCTGATTTTCCTTTCTCCCTGGCAATCCTTGGTGTAAGTCCAATATTCCGTGCATTATTCTTTCAGGGGGACTCAACTATCTCAGATCCCCTCATAGAAATCGAATGCGTTTTCAGAGCACACCAACCTACTAGAATGATAACAACCCAACAGAAAGTTATTGCACAACTTATCAGGAAAGCTAGAGAGCGTCTGTGCTCCCTTGCAGGAACAGACCTTGGGAATATTTACTTACTTCTCACTCAAGAGCCCCTCAATTGCCTACTTCAAACATCTGAAACACTGCAATATTCCTTAGATCATCTTTACACAGGCTAGGATCAGCCACCAATTCTACCATCAAAACATTCTTGCGCTGCTCAGGATGTTCAAAAACACCTGAGACCCGGCAAGATCCCTTGTAGCCACCTGCCCAAATTGTCAGGAACGTGGCCTTGCTTCTGCCCGAGCTGCAGTGAATCCAAGAGGACTAGAGAGTCTCCACATCTGGCAATCAGACATCCCACACTAAGTCCCTTTCAGCAGACTAAAATACATCCAGGTCTCAATCGATGCCTTTTCCACTGCGGTTTTCACCTCTGCCCATGCTGGTGAAAAACCAGAAGATGCTATGAAACATTACTTTTTCGTTTTTTCCACCTTAGCAATTTTACAGGAAATTAAAACTGATAATGCTCTTGCTTATACCTTGCACTGATTCCAACAAGTTTCTGACCACTGGGGTATAAAATATGTCACAAGCATACCACACTCCGCCACTGGAAAGTCCATAGCTGAGAGGGCCCACTGATCCACCAAAAGGATCCTTGATCAGCTGAGAGGGGTAATCCAGATATTATCTTCCACTGACAGACTGGCCAAGGCCTTTAATGTATTCAACTTTTTGAACAATTCATTTATGGAGACAACTCCCCCAGTCATCAGGCATTTTACTAATTCAACTGCAGCCCAATTAAAAAAACAGCCACCTGTGTTGACCAAAGACCCTGAATCTAAACAAATTATGGGCCCTTTTCCATTAATTACTTGGGAAAGAAAAGATGCCCTTGTCTCTACAGCAACATTCCTAAGATGAATCCCAGCAAAATACATAAAAACTCTTTCTGGAAACGGTGAGGCAAACACCAGAGCCACCATCAGAAGAACAGAATGAAAGCCTAAGAGAGACAGTAGCTGCCTGGAAAAGAAGAAGGAGAAGGACAGAAGAAGATCTCCTACGTAGCGTTGACCACACACACCAAGACCAAGATAGCTCAGACACCACTAACCAGGATCTATGTCTTAACATTTGTAAAAATTATATTTTAGCATTGATACATGATTCTTCTAATAAGCTGTGTTCACACCCTTGCCTTACAGAAGAGAAAGTTTAGTGGGAACACAACTTAAGTTTCATCTTCTGATCTCTTTATCTGTTTACTTTAAGGACACCCAAGCCTCCAGATAATAAATTAGCCTAAGTCAGAGGATGCTGCCGTTTGTAGCCGCTGCAGCACAGAACTGGATGTTCCTCGCTGAGCCGCATGCCTTCAGATGGGCGCTTCCACAGACAAGCCACATTTTCTTGTCCACGGCCATGCCTGTCAGGCACTACAAGGCATGTGTTTTTTCTACCTGTTGTCACATAGGGAGTCAGAGTACCAGGGCATCCAGCTGCTAAAAGATCAAGGAAACAAGATCCAGATGGAAGGCAACAACGACTGGCTCACTGGACTTTCCAAACACAGGGGTTTGCGAGGCTGGCTTTCATCTTTAGTTAAGACTGTTGTGTGGGTTTTGTTTTTTGTATTCATTGTGTTGGTTATTTTATCCTTTTTTGCTAAATACCTCCAAAAGTCCATGGCAGAAGCCTTCTGTATACATAGCAAAAAGGGGGAGATGTGAGGGCCCAGGGGCCTACCACTGGAACTGTAATACCTCAGGGCAAAGTGACCAAGGTAAAAAAAGTCACCGCTCTGAATGCAATGCTGTCGCCCATGGGCATTTGCAGGCTCATGGTGATGCAGCACGTTTTGCTGGCATCACCCAGTTCAACTGCTGCATTTTCCTTATATGTACTCCCTCGGAATGTACCAACTCTCTTGTATCAATTTGGTCCTGGCTTACTGTAATGATCCTGCGCTGTTCACCCCCATATTGTGTGCCCAGCCCCATTTTGTCTCCATTTCTGGACCCTCTTCAGCGCAATCCACACTATTTGGATTTCCACACAACGATCCCTCTCTTGCCTCATCCATCAGCCATCCAAGCAAGCCGGCTCCCAGCTCTGCAAGTGCAGGTCCCTCACAGAGGTTGATGTGGGCAGGCTGCAACACAAGAACTGAGTGCACCAGGGACCGGGCCTCTAATAAAAGGCATGAATCCCACAGCCCACGCAACCCAAAGACTTCCATGTCTTTTCTTTTTCCTTATTCTCTCAGTTCTCAAGCCACATTCCGCATTTTTTCTGACTGGGAACTTGGCTTGTCTCTCTCCTGTCTGCAGGTTAAGTCACACGTGTAACCCTGTAGGAACAGCCTGAAACACAGGGAAGTGGGAGAGCACACTTTCTCAGGAACTGTAGTGACAGGACACGGAGGAATGGGATCAAACTGCAAGAGGTGGAAGAGATTTGATGATGGGAAGAAGTTCTTTACTCTCAGGGGGCTTGTCCCTGACACAGGGACCAGTGCAGAGAGGCTGTGGATGCCCCATCCCCAGCAACATCCAAGGACAGGTGGGACAGTGGCCACAGGAACATGCTCTGCGAGGAGGTTGCTCAGCTTGGAATCAGATCATCTTGAGGGTCCCTTCCAAGCCAAACCATTCAAGGATTTGATCATTCTGCCATCCCCATCGACAAATGCACAGCGGCCCTGAAACTTCAGTGACATCACAGCTCCCAGAGGGCTCCAGGTGGAACATCCAGGACCTGGAAACGAGCACAGCAGACACTTCACCGGCTGCCAAGGGTCAGTTGCTGCTCACCCAGCACTCTGACCCTCAGCACAGACCTGCTGCTGCTGCTGCCTGGGATTTTCCCACTGCCGGCTCTGGAGCGCCAATCCCAGCAGGATGTGCACTGCTGTGCCAATGGAGGTACAGTGCGATGCCAGGCAGGGAGCACCCGGCTTGGGCAGGCTGCAGCCATGTGGGAATGGATGGTGGGGGACAGGAAGCCCACTGGGAGATTTTGCTGCCCCTTGCAGAATGACAGAGAGACTGTGGAGGAAATGGAAGTGGACCTGGGCATGGATGAGGAAGAGATGATGGAGGTGGACTCCTCCTCTACTTCCATGTCCTCCCCTGTTGAGGACATGGAAGTAGACGAGGAGGACAACTACGAAGAGATGGAGGTGGATGAGGAGGATAACATGGAAGATATGGAAGTGGACGAGAAGGATGAGGAGGAGCCCATGGTCCTTGGATGAAGATGCAGCCCCGCAGGTTAGACAGGCAGATGCTTCCCACGCCCTGCCCACACACACACTGGGTCCCCTGACGCCAGGCTGGGGCTGGGCTGGATGGCCCTGCTCAGGGACACGGTGCCCGCAGGGGGCCTGGATTGTGCTGACACAAGCACCAGCCCCGGCCTGCCCTGCGCTTCCCTGGGGCCACGCCAGCCCTGCCAGCCCCGGCCCAGACCCGGGGGCCCAGCTGCCAGCCCTGCTGGGCCCAGTGCTGCCAGCTGAGTCCAGCCCTGCTGCTTCTTTTCTTCCAGGACTCAGGCTCAAGATGGCACAGATACCATGCATTTGTAAATACGTTCAAAGTTTAGAAGTTCCTTGTAAATATGTTTACAACGTTGGAAGTTTTTTGTAAATACGTTTTGAAGATTGTTAGCCCATCGGATCCCATGTAAATATCTTCTGTACATTGTTGTTGTTATAACAATTGTTATAATGACACATGTTCTGAAAATCCTAGATTTGCCGATCTTCGGCAAATAAATACTGTTTCTTTTTAAAACCTGACTTCTCCTGGCCATTCCTTTGGGCACAGGCAGCCTATGCACACTTGTGGGTTCCACTTGTTCCACGTTCCCGGGGCTGGAGGTCCCTGGGGGTGCTGGCACGGCCACCCGGGGGCTGGGGGTCCCTGTGCACAGGGGCTCCCACTGACACCACTCCTGCCACTGGGCACTGCTGCTCTTCCTGGCCTGCGGCACAGCGCTGTCCCCAAGAGCTCAGCTCTCACCAGCTCTCACACAGGGGGCTCTCACAGCACTGGCCCCTGCAGCCATGCCACCAAAGCAGCCAGCAAACTTTCAGCCACCCTTCCTGCTGCAGCCACAGGCACTCCTGCGCCCAGAGCCGCCAGCAGGCCACAGCCATGCAAAATCCACCTGCACACTCTCAAGGCCACCACAGCCTTGGCAACTGGGTCACCTGCATCTGGGCTGCTGCAGGGGCTGATCTTTTAGCCTTGCAGCCTCCAAAGGCCCTGGGCTCTGCTTCCCAGCCTGCTCTGCACTGCCCTGAGCCCGCTTTGTTCCCGAGACAAAAGCCAAGCCAGGGCATCCTCACCCTGCCTGCATTCCTGCTGCTGCCAGCGGCCACTGGCCCTTGGGCCCCATTCGGGTGACAGCTGCAGGGACAGGGCAGCCTGTGCTGGGCAGGGGCCACGGGGCTTTCGGCCCTAGGGCTGCTGCTGCTGCTGCTACTGCTGCTGCTGCTGCTGCTGGGGGCCATGGGCCCAACAAGGGCCCAAGCTCAGCCCCTGCCCGGGCAGCTGCCCCCTAAGCCCCACACTCCCCGAGCATCCCCATCACAGCTGCCAGGGGGAAATCCCACGGGCTTCAGGAAAGAAATTCCCCATAGTGACTAAACCAAGGGGTCCAAGGGGAAAGTCAGCACCAGCTGATGTTTACAGCACCTTGACAATGGTGGCTGCAGGGCAGGTGAGATCTCCAGAGCCTCTGGCAGTGCCTGCTCTGCACGTGAGCCTGTGCGGCTGCTCTCAGTGGGACACAGCACCGGCCTCCGGCCAGCCCTCAGCCCCTCACAGCTGATCCCAAGGAGCAGGCTCACAAAGCAGTTTCAGACCACTGCCTGCAGATATTTCAAAGGACTACATGTCATTCTAGGAAGCCACCTTGCACATTTAGTTTTGGTGTCATGGCATGAGAAGCCATGAAGGTGCCTCTGATTGTGCACTAAGGGCACTTCCACTGCCATCCCAAAGGGATCACAAAGGACAGGCCTCTGCTTTCAGCACTGCTGAGCTCCTCACCCAGCAATGAAATTTTAGGAAGAGGCAGGAATTATGTGCTCCAGAGATTCTGGACTCCAATAAATGGCATAAATTCCACAGGCTATTTAACCCAATGACCTGCATGTCTCTTTTTCCTCTTTCTCTCATCCCTCATGTCACTTTCCCCAAAACCTACCATTGCACAAATGGCCGAAGCATCAACCATTAGGATATCCTTAAACCATGATGCCAGCCTAGCTAAGGCAACATTAGATTGAGCAGAAGCTCCAATCATTTTGCATGTTGCAGTACAAGATGTCATCACCGCAGTACGGGAGAAAGGTTTTTAGATTGCAGCACATAAATTCCAAAATACAGACTCCTGGAAGCGTCTCGGCCTAAAAAGCGCAGAGAGAAGCATCACACTCCAAACACAGCAAATCAAGGACTACCCAAAGACTTTGCCAGAACTCCACAGGCTGTGTGGAAGCTGTTTCGATGTCGTGGCATGAGAAGCCTCTGAAAGTGTACTCAGGGCACTTCCACTGCCATCCCAAATGGAACACAAAGGACAGGCCTCTGCTTTCAGCACTGCTGAGCTCCTCACCCAGCAATGAAGTCTCTGGAAGATGCAGGAATTGAGTGTACCAGGGAACCTGGCCTCTAATAAAAGGCATGAATCCCATAGCCCACCCAACCCAAAACCTTGTATATCTGTACCTTTTTCTTCTTCTCTCTTCTCTCGTGTCACCTTCCCCATATTCTCTGTCCGGGAGTTTGGCTTCTCTCTTTCCTGTCTGCAGGTTCAGCCGTACATGTGACCCTGCAGGAACAGCCTGACCTGCAAGCAAAGGTCACATTATTTCAGAGCACTGCACGGCTCCAGCTTGGGGAGGAACTGGGAACTGAAGACATGTGCTCCTCCTTGGGAGCAGCTCCTCCCCATCCCATACAGTGAGGAGTGGGATATCTACCACTAACCTCCTCCCATGCAGCAGCACCCCTGAAGTGCTGCTTTTCCCTCCCAGAATTGCCACCCTGAGCCACCCAAGGTGTCCCTCCGCTGCCAGGCTGGCTCTGATCCACAGTGGAGGTGGAACCCTGAGCCCAGCAGACACTGATTCCTTCCCTTCTAGCCCAGGTCCTAGCAGAGCACTGAAACTCCACACCAGGAGTGGATTTGGAGGCTACATGGAGAAAGGGGAATTGCTGTTGATTGGGGCAGACAGAACAAAATGCAGCTGCCAAAGGGAAATCAAAACATCCCACAGGGTACAGCCAGGTACACTGCACATCAAGGCTGTGCTGGTGTAGAAATATTGTATTAAAAGGAATTTATGATCACTACTATCTGCCAACAAAAATACACAGAATACATTAAGCTTCAGTTTTAAATGCAGAAAAGATAGGAAATTCAGAGTGATTTTCACCACAAACACATCTCAATGGCCAGCCCAGCACTGGGGTCAAGGGGAGGCAATATTTTGTTGCTACCTCTTGATGGCATTTCTTCTTCTCCTAATGCAGGAATTCTGCCTGCCCAGGACAGCAAGGATGCAGGTGAACAGCCACAGAGCTGCTCACAGATGGACAGACAGACCAAAGCTGCTCATCTTCCCCCTTCTGAGGAGGATTTCTTATTCAACCTTTCCTTTCTCTCTTCCTTTTACCCAAAAAGATACCTGGGATAGAGTAACAGCTTGCAGGAGACAGGGAGCATCTCCTACCAAAGGGAAGTGAAGGCAAGGGTAATTATTTTGTAGAATAAATACATGTACTCACAGACAAAAAGCTCTGGTCTTGGGAACAACTGGATTGATCCCTCCCTATTCAAGACCAAAGAGACATTTCCCTGATCAAAGGACCTGGTCCCTCCTGTGTAAGACTGGGATGTTTGTCACAATTCAGACAGAAACATTTCAAAGCCTGTAGTCATCCAATAGGTATAAATGCTTTTAGAAAATGCAGGAAAATCCATCTTGGAGGATTTCCTATTAAAACAAGGTTTGTATTTCTGGTAGACTCTCTTTCTCTCCATCAGTCCTGTCCACTGAAAGCTGCATTGGATGCATGTGTGAGAGGACAGGTGTGATTATCTCCCCATTTTAAGGGAGGATAGGCTACATGTTCCTCCCCCACACTTGGAATGTTTTCCATGGACAGATCCCAACCTTCTCCTGCTCCTTAAATTTGTGATACACAGGACCTTTAATCTCTGTCTATCTATGGGAGCACCCTCCCACACTGAGAAATCGGGCTCTGCAGGAATTTGGTGCCCTCACCAATGTGTGCCCCTTGCTGGCGGTGGAGTGCTGGTCAGAAAGGAGTTTGTAGGATCTCCATGAAAAGGCCAACATCACATCTCCTGTCCCTGGCTTGGGCAACACCAGGACAGGGCTCTGCCAGCAAGGAAAACACAGCCAATACTAACCTGCTCTAGTGGGAGACGTCCCTGCCTACGGCAGGGAGGTGGAACAAGGTCAGCTGTGAGGTCCCTTCCAGGCCAGGCTCTGAAGGATGAAATGCCATCGCGAGCTGAACGGGAGGCGGGAGGACGATCCCCTCCTCTGCAGACACAGCCAGGGCCCGGCTGGCTGCCTCCCCCCAAAGCCCAAAGCGTTCCTGACCGTGCCACCAGCGCTGGGCAGGCCAGGTCACAGCCCCAGCAGTGGCTGTGGCAGCTCTGGGCTGTCACACAGCCGGGAATGGCCCCCAACAGGGAGCACAGCACAGCTCCAGCTGCATCCAGCCACAGCAGCCTGCCAGGGAGGGGAAGGAGGTGGATGGAATCCCATCTAGGGAATCACCCAAAGGGAAAGCACAGGAGCAGGCTCCAGAAGGGTGGGGGGCTGGGGGGCCCAGCCCTCCTGTTTCTGTTCTCAGTGTGAGAAATGCTACTCACTTCCAAAAAATTTAAAAGGTTTATTAAAACCTTATCAGAAATACAACAGCAGACGGAATAGAGAAAAGATTACAGCTCTGGGAGCAGAGGATTTCCCCACCATGTGCTCACCCACACCAGGGAGGTTTCATCTTGTAACCCTTTAGCCCCCCCAAAGTTCTGTCCATCGACTCCTCCTTCCCTGCCCAGGGGTGGAGATCCCTTCCTGACACCTTGAGTGGGGCTCAGGTGCTGCCACAGGAACGAGTGACCCTCCCAAATGTCCCAAACCCAGGGCATCCCTGATAACAACACAAGGGGGTAAAACATAACTATAAAACTTCTCTGAACATTTTCCTTTTAATTGTGAGAGTCAACCATGGCATTACTCATCTGTCTAATCAGCAAGCAGAAAACAAAACCAAACCCAGGCCTGGTGCTCATGAGCTGCACCCCCAGCACAGCCAAATCCCCGAGGCTGCATCAGCCAAGGCACAAACCCTTCCTGCTCCTCCTTTGCACACTAAATGGGATTTAACCAGGAGCATCCGAACCCCAGAGCAAAACTCACAGCCCTGATGTGTTTAAGCAGCTCTTGGTGCTCCAGAGATTTCCCCTCCCCACCCAGCACAGCAGCCCAGGTTCATGGCACAGCAGGACAAATGCGCTGCTTTAATAAAGAAACCATGAAAAACATCTCTGTTTTCAACAAAAAGATTGACACTGACACATAAAAATGTTACAGCTGCTCAAGGAAGGTCTTCTGTCTTATTTAGTTTGGGGTATTTTGAAGTCAAAAGTGTGCTTGAGGGTGGGTTGGCTTGAATAATGTGATTAAAATTGCTGATTTAGACAAGTAAGCTGGAAATACTGAATTTTAATCATGTTTCAGTATGTAGCTTCTAGACATTTCCCTTAAAAATAGTTGATTCTCTTTGATTTCTATAATTTGATACTATTCAACAACTGGGAGCACACACTGGAGCAATACATGTGTAAGCAATTACACAGCTTCACATGCTGCTAAAACAGAACCATTCTGTTGATAGCTTTTTCCCTAGAGAAATTAATTTTTTACTTATTGTTTGCATTAAGTTGCATTTGGGAAATGAAACTCAATTTAAAAAATACAAAACCACGCTTTCATTTAAGCCATTTCGTAACATTTTTTCTCCTTGACACCTCAGACAAATAAAATATGTGTATTCACAGGTAGGCACTGCATAGATGTGTTACTGAATCGTCCCTCTTCCCTGAGAGCTGCAAATCCTACAGCTGCCAGACCTCATCCCTTGCTCCTCATAAAGGGAAAGAAGAGTTTCCATTCTAGTTAATTTCCCAGCTCTAAATCAACTACCCAGTGAGTAGAAATAGCTGTGAAATCCCCTCCACAAACCTGCCAGAAGGGTTCCAGCTGTGGAGAGGGAAGCAGCAAATTCCTGCTCCCACAATTGGTTTGGAACCCTTACCAATTAAAAAATATCCCACTCTTGGGATTTTTTTAACCATAACTAAAATAAATTAAAATCAATTAAAAATAAGATCACAGAATCACAGAATGGCTTGGGTGGAAAGGAACCTTAAAGCTCATCCAGTGCCATCCCCTGCCATGGCAGGGACACCTCCCACTGTCCCAATGTCCAGCCTGGCCTTGGGCACTGCCAGGGATCCAGGGGCAGCCACAGCTGCTCTGGGCACCCTGTGCCAGGGTCTGCCCACCCTCACAGGGAAGAATTCCTCCCTAATATCCAATCTGAACCTGCTGTCAGTTGGAATAGGTATTATTGCATTGCCTTGGGATGATGGATCAGGAGAAAGCCCCAGGGTGTGAGCAGAGCTCCCAATGCCGCTGCTGGGGACGTGCCTCCCACCTGCCCCTCAGTCACTCAGCTGCCTCACAGCCAAAAAGACAGTGTCCAACAGGAAAAGTACTCCCAAAGGATAAAACCCTTGTCACTGCACAAATGACAAGGTCTTTATTGGGAATAAATGTCAAAGCAGAGCGACAGCATTTATTTTCCAGGCAGGAGACACTGATCCTGTGGCGACACTGCAGGGATGGTGTTATTCCTGCTCCTGATTTAATCCCTTTATCAGCTGCAGAAGCACCAGGACAGGCTTTGGTCTCCCATGCCAGCTCTGACGGACACTGCTGTCCCCACAAGCTGTCCCCACTCCTGGGTGCTGCCTCTGCAGCCCAAAGCACCTGGAGGTCCCTCTGAGCACTGGCACTCCTTCATTTGGATGCACTCTGTCCATAAAGATGCTTAAAGAGACGCCGAGGAAGACTTTAATTTATAGCCCCATTCTTTTAATCTTGGTCAGCCAGATTTTTTCAGACATCTGTTTATATCTCCTTATAATATATTGGCTGGAGCAGCAGCACCAGGCAGCAGCTCCCTCACAGGGGCTCTGCTGACATTTATAAACCAAAGCAATTTCTCTCGTGTGCTTTATGTTATCAGCTAAACCTGTCCACTTAAATTATTGCCTTGTAACCAAATCACAACTATCTGTTACCCTGCTCTGTGCACGTTTCCCAGGCTCTATACCAATATCAAGCTTTGCAGAGGCTAAAAACAAGATGATAAATTAATAAACAAATGGAAAACAGGACATGCTTCCACCAGGCTCACAACTGAGGGAGGATCAGGCACGTTGTGCACCACATTAGTAAAAGCAGAGGGCTGCTGGTGGAATATGCAGCACGCAGTGATAACCAAAGAACCCCATCTCTCTTCTTCTACAGCAACCAAATGATCAGCTGTGTTTCCTCACTAAAGGAGAAAGGTCTCATCCTGGGCTCCTTTCCAGCACATCATTCCACATTCCACAGGTGGGTTTGTGTTCCAGCATGGGGACAGGGCTGAGCCCCAACTCACTGCACAGCTACAGGCTGGCAAGTTGTACATCACACACTGACCTGCAAACCTCCCACCAAGGTTGTGCAGTAACTCACTGCACTCCTGGCAGTGGCTCCCCCATCCCATCCCATCCCATCCCATCCCATCCCATCCCATCCCATCCCACCCCATCCCATCCCATCCCATCCCATCCCATCCCATCCCATCCCATCCCATCCCATCCCCACCCCTTGGACAAAGCTGACAGCCACTGACTGCCCATCAAGAGGAGCCCAAGAGGGACAGGAGACTCTCCCCCTGTAGCACCACCCTGCCCCCTTGGCACAGGAATGTCCCCTGGGAAGGCTGGAGCAAGCAGAACAAAGGTGATCCAGTTCACTAAGGCAGATCCCTGGCTCGTCCCCAAGTGAGCATCCTTGTTTGCCATTGTAAGAGAATTCAAAATCTATCAAGGGTTTGAAAACAAGTCCCAGTTATGAGTCAGTAAGTAGCTCTGCAGCTCTCAAAAATTACCTCGGTGTGTGAGCAAGCCTCAGATAATATCTACCTTCCTTTACTCTTTGTTTCTCTCCACGCAGGGAGTGAGGGAAAAGGGACTTTCTTTCTAGTACAGGCAACAAAGGAATCTGGAATCAATATATGAATGTTCCAGCAAACCACACCGGCAGTGCTGCAGTACTGAAATAATCACACTGCTAGAGCATCCATAATAAGTTATCTGATGGCACCACACCTTCTCCCTTATTAAAATAATGATTAAAAACCACCAGGAGACAAATCCCAGCGAACAGCAGAGCTCCCCACAGCTGCGTCCCCAGCTCCAGGAGCCACCAGTGCCAGGGCTGGGACCTGGCTGAGGCTGGGGCATCCCGTGTTGGTGGCACATGGGGACACTGTGCCTGACTCCAGCTGTGCCTGGGTGGATGGGATGTCCCACACCAGCGTGCTCAGAGGAAAACAGAGGAGCCAGACCCAGTCTGGGGGCTCAGCTCACACCCTGACCCCAGACTCTGGTTAGAGCTGCTGAGCAAGGAAGCAGCAAAGCCTGCCTCCGTTTTTCTTTCCCTTCTTTCCTACAAAGGCAAATCTACCACTCTCCAGATTGTTTGTTACTTCAAAACAGAACATTTTTACACACAAAAGGAAGACATGTAACAGACACAGCTAAGGATGAGATGGATTACTGATGGGAAGAAGAGGCCCAGAGCCTGAATCTCATTTTTATATTTTTCTTTCTCTCTTTCTTTCTTTCTTTCTTTCTTTCTTTCTTTCTTTCTTTCTTTCTTTCTTTCTTTCTTTCTTTCTTTCTTTCTTTCTTTCTTTCTTTCTTTTTTTCTTTCTTTCTTTCTTTCTTTCTTTCTTTCTTTCTTTCTTTCTTTCTTTCTTTCTTTTTCTTTCTTTCTTTTTCTTTATTTCTTTCTCTCTTTTCTTTCTTTCTTTCTTTCTTTCTTTCTTTCTTTCTTTCTTTCTTTTCTTTCTTTTCTCTCTTTCTCTCTTTCTCTCTTTCTTTCTTTCTTTCTTTCTTTCTTTCTTTCTTTCTTTCTTTTTCTTTCTTTCTTTTTCTTTATTTCTTTCTCTCTTTTCTTTCTTTCTTTCTTTCTTTCTTTCTTTCTTTCTTTCTTTCTTTCTTTCTTTCTCTCTTTCTCTCTTTCTCTCTTTCTTTCTCTTTCTTCCTTTCTTCCTTTCTTCCCTTTTTTTCCTATCTTTTCTTTCTTTCCTTTCTTTTTCTTTCCCTTCTTCACTCAGCTATAGCCTTTGCATTAGTTCACTGTCTGACACTCACTGCTCCTCCCAATTAAGTGCCACTGGAAAATGTCATTAATATGCTCTATGTCACCTCCTCCTGATAGCTGGTGGAGAGGTTTCACAGCACCAGGCCTGGAAGCTCCCCCAGCAGCTGCCCCAGCCCCCCCAGCATTCCCCACCTCAGGCAGGGAGGAAGCTCAGACACCTGTGCGCACATCCCAAGTACAAACTCCTGTGACAAACTCCTCTTCCTGGGGAAGAAATGCTTTACAAATGCACTCCCTGGGCAGCTCCTCCTCCCACGGTATTGCTGGGGAGCCAGAGTTGCCTGCTGAGTGCAGCATCTCCTCAGAGCAGCACCAGCCTGGGCACTGCCTCTCCATTGCTCAAGCAACCAGGGACAGCAGGGGCTCTGCAGGGGATGGGATGCAGGAGGAACCCCTGGGGTGATGCACCATGCCCAGTGCCACGGTGCCACCTCGCCCAGGCGCTGCCCAGCTCGGGCTGGAGGAGCTGGGCTGCCTCTGCCTGCGAGTGACCAGCCCTGGTGCTGCCAGCCTGGTTTCATCGCTGTTCTGTCTGATCATTGCCCAGAGGGCTGACAAGGACAGAAATGTCCTTCTCTTCCTGGGGTTGCAGAGGAAACCCTCAGAGAGGAGTTTTGTCCTTACAGCATGAGCAAACAATTGGCACTGCTGCTTCCTTCTGCCTCCCAGGGCACCCAGATGGAGCAACACAGGGGTTTAGATGGCGGGTGCTACTGCCTATTTCCCAATAAGCATCTCCTTGGAAAAGCTGCTTGGGTGAACATTCAGGGAGAGCAGCCAAGTCCACACACCACACTCACCATGGCCAGTTCAGCCACGAGAGGCAGAAGGGCCTTTTGTATGACAAATTCCAGCAAAGGTTTATTCCAGCACACCAAAGGGGAATCAGAGACAAAAGAGCTGGCCATGTGGTGTGCACAGGGTTAATTAGGGGTCAGTGGCCAATGGTCCAAAGGCACTGGGGTGGCACCAAGGGCAGAGCAAAGGGCACTGCCCTACAGGGGAGACACAGAGCCAGCCACCAGGGATACCACAACCAATGAGGGAACAGGGAAAGGAGAAACTACCAGAGTTTGGGACATATGGGGAAAGGAACTGGGGTGGTTCATAGTGTTGTGCAAGGCTCCATGGGGAAATTTTCCCTTTCAGCCTAGGTGGAGACTCTATAGCATATTCTTCCAGGGCACAGCCCTGGGGATTGCCCTGAGGCATTCAAAGGATTCCACACCCAGACACACAGGGAGCAGGCAGGGCCTGATCCCCCAGCCACAGACCTTGCAGAGGCTCTTCCAGAAAGGCCTGAAGGGAATGAATTGTTGAGAGATTGAATGAGGAGTTCAAAGCACCTCAACAAAACCAAGGAAGTCTCATGTAACAACTTCAGTTGGCTAGTTTATCTGACAAACCTTTCTGCGACATTCCAAGCTATGTTAATAAACATCCTGGAAATTGACCTGTCAGAATGGTGATGTCTAAGTATGACATCTTCTCCAACATCGGATTTTGTTCTGTGCTGCACTGGAGCAGGGACAGAAGCCATCTGAAATGCTTTCAAGCTTGCCAAGGGTGAATCTGTCCCCTGTCCAACATCCAGCACAGCTGCTGGCAGAAAAGGCATTCCTGGGAAAGCCCCAAAGCCACCCTGTTCTGGTACATCCCAACAGCAGGTGTGCTCCTGCCCAGGCTCCTCACAGGTCCCAAAGCAGCAGCACTGCCTTCTGCTTGAACCCCACTTGGACAGGGACAGGGAAAGAATTGTGGAACGGTTTGGTTGGAAGGGACCTTAAAGATCATCCAGTTCCAGCCCTCCTGCCACAGTGAAGCCACCCCAAAAGGGCTGATCCCGTTGCAGTTTCTCATTTAGCAAGAGACAAGTGACCCACTGGTGCTTGCTGTGCTGCTGCTCTCCCGAGGCTGATGCCACAGAGCTCACTGGTGGACTCAGGGTGTTAAGGGCTCCTCACACCAGGATTACAGGGAGACACACTCCCACAGTAACCTTGGGAGAACTTTCTTGCACCCAGTGATTTTTAATGCCAACCTTGCTGCAGTAACCACATCTTTAAGCACCATCTATCAGGTCTTCAGGTCAAACACTTGTTTGGCTGAAAAGGGTTTTAGAGCCACTCTTTTGTCACAGTGCTGAGAGGTCTTCTCTGTAATTTGTTCCCCTCAGCAAATAGAATGAAAACGTTTTTAAAATGATGCCAGAATCCAATCCCTCCTCCTGTGATTCAATCCACAGCTAGCAGAGAACAAAGCCTCACAAAGAAGGGGTTCTCCACTAAGTAACCCTTGATTAGGATGTGAAAGCACCATTCCATTTGGACACTGGGCTGGACGCACTCACAACTGGCCCTTTTCCCTGAGCCAGGGCTCTCCTGTGGCACTGGGATTTATGTTCTCCCAGCTGATCAGCCAGTGCTGAGTGCTCTGAACGCTGCTATTCAAACAGAGGCACCCTGTGGGGGAGGCTGGGCTGGGCTCTCTCCTCACACCGCCTGCCAAATCCACTTGGCTTCTCCTGCAGCTCCTGCAGCAAGGGGGAAGGAGGGGCAGGTGAGCGCCTGGGACAGGCAGGCCATGGTTGGCAGTGCCAGAGCAGGTCCCTGTGACTGCCACCCACCATCCATGGCAGCCAAGGTGACGATGATGATGGTGGTGGCACACCAGGGGGCCCAGCCTCATGCCCAGAGCTGAGCCTGCTGAACACACACCAAACCTCATCCCTCCCATGCAGGGGAGCCACAAGGACAGGAGGGGTGTCTGTCACACACAGGGCACAGCGTGGTCCTCCCAGGAGGTGCCTGAGTCCCCTGGGAAGTCTGGAAGTTATGGAATTGAAGGTGGAAGCCAGCGAGGAGCCTGGGGAGGAGGGATCTCAGGGAAGGAGGGGTGACAGGAGGGCTCTAGGGGGAAATACAGGGCCTCTGATGGGGGCACTGCTGCAGCATCTGCTGATGTACCTGCTGCTGCTGCTGCTGCAGGAGGGAAATGCTTCCTGTGGCAAAGAGCTCATACAACAAGTGCTCCATTCTCCACCTCCCTGCTGGGAGGCCTGCTCTGCCTTCAGTGCAACAGCAGCAAACACACTAGGAAAAAATAACCACAGGGCAGGAAGAAGAAGGCGTGTCCTTTTGTAGAGTGGGCACAACCTGTTTTCACTTTGCCAGCAAAGCCTTCTCCCCAGCTTCAAGGCAGGCACTGCAGTGAGTTAGGGTGCAGCAGGAGCCATGTGCTCAGGATTTAATACCAGGCATTTGATTTATTTTTTCTTTTGATACTGGGCTTGAAGTCTGTGAACTACAGCAGTTTAGAGAGTTTAATCCCACAAAGGTCCGAGCAGAAGAAACAGAGAGACCAAAGGTATCCAGCCACACTGATATTTCATCTCTCAAATGGCACACCAGGCTGCAGAGACACTGCAGTGACCTTTGTCTCACCATGTCCCCAAGTCAACATCCATGAGAAGCTTACTTACAAATGCCAGTTTTAATCCCTTTCCAACTCCCTACAATATTTATCCCCAAGCCAATGCTACAATCCATTCAATAATTGTCATTCCTCAGGTCTATTTGTTACTCCAGAAAGCCCATCTGGGATGCTGAAGGCTTGGCTACGTTCAGAGAAGATCAATACAGGATGTAGGCAGAGAAGAACAAGGCAGCTGACCAGGAGAATTGAGAACCTGACAAAAGGAACTGAGGATGATATTAATTTTGTGGGATTTTAGGCATTTAATACCTTTTGAGAGAGGCTTCTTTACTATGATGGAGGTTAGCACCTCCAGAACATCATCAACCATCATGTCTCCCACATGTGTCACTCTCAGCCTCTCTTCCTCTCTCAGCGACTCAGGAGAGGGCCACCAAAGAACCTGGCAATGTGGAGGTACAGAAAGGACACAATAGGGAGAGATAATCCATCAGGACCAACACCAGTGTGAGAATCAGGAGGTTTAAAACAGCCCTGGTTAATCTGTTGTTGGAAATAAGGAGTTAAAGGCTAAAAGGGCTCAACTTGAGGAGGGTAAAGGAGCTAAAAAGGAAACTATTTTCCAGGGGAGGGCTGAAGCTCAAGCACGGAATTCATGACCAGGCCTCAGCACTCCCTGTTCCTGTCCTCAGCTTCTGAGTCTGTAACTCAGCGCTGAAATTGCAAGGATGAGACACGCACAACACAAACTCCCTTCTCCCAGCTCCAGCTCGCAGTGGGAGCGTTTCAGGACACACTGTGCCACTGTCAGGGCGTGCAGCTGACTGCCTTGGATCCCCTCTGTGCTCGATGGGTGTCAGCTGCCTCCCCTCACCCAGGCCCCAGCCCCGTCCCAGCAGTGGTGCCCCCGAGCCGGAGCATCCCGGGGCCAAGGGCTCCACAGGGCTTGGCCCGCACTGCCCGGGCCAGCCTGGAGGTGCTGCTCCCACCCCCTGGCTGCCAGACCAGCAGGATGGATGGGCAGAGCTGACTGCCAGCCCTGCTGCCAAGGCAGAGCGAGAACAAATTTGGATAATAAAAGCTGGAATAAGGAGATGCCTTGGACAGCGCGCTGGAATAGCGCTTTGCGAAGCTTCAATTTAAAGCCTTGTTTCTACAGCTAACGCAGCTGTAAGGGACATTAGCCTAATTTCTGTCAAGAGAACTTGCCAACACTGCAGTATTTAAGATACACACTAAAGATGTGTTTTATCTCACAGATAGATCACTGGGAAAGGAAGGAGCTGTGCCACACTTGGTTCACAGGAAAATAAATTGACGTTCTCCCTGGGTCTAATTGGTGGATGCTGTTTTATAACACCACATGCACGAGCAGCCTCCCATTTTATCAGTGTGCAGCTGAGGTTGGTGCCAAATCCACTAGAAAGTGGGGTTAGATACAGGAACCCACAGGGACATGCTTCAAATGGGCACCCAAGGACACAGAGCTGGGCATTTTCCAGCCACAGAGTATCTGAAATATTGGGCAATGTCCTGAAGGGTCAGGTCCTTCTACTGATGGTGCTCACCAGCTGAGCCATAGTTGGTGGGGGGGCTTTCAGGGCCAAGGGGAGAAAACTGGGGATAGAAGAAAAGAACTGTCTTGGCTTCCTCAGGACCAGCAGCAGGAACTCACCTGGCCTGGTTTTTAGAGATGCTCCATTGTGAGTCAAAAGAAAGCAAAGAAAAGAGAGGCTGTACCCTGAAGCTTTAGGAGAAAAGTGTTGCAAGCTTCTGCTCCCATCATACCCCACTCTGAGGAACTAAAACATTCCCAGGAGTCCAAGTGTATTAAGGCTGGCATGGCTCCACAAGTCCCACCTGCCAGCCTTGGAGCTGGGTTGGAGACATGCCCAAGATAATGCTGGTGCCACGGCACAAAGGCTTGTCCCAGACTTGCAGCTTCTTCAGTGGAAAGTTGAAAATGCCCTTTTATTTGCAGTTGTTACACAGAAATAACAGCCATGTAACCTTGTCCCAGCCTTGGAACAGAAATCAGCTTGCAGAGGAAGCCTGAGGGAGCGCGACCCTGAGCTGCAGCCTTGAGGGCAGGAGGGTGGCTCTGCTCTGCCACGGATTCTGCCCTTGCAGGAGAACTAAATCACTACAACAGCCAGAAATGTCCCTCGGGAAGGAAATCCTCTCAAAGATAAATCAATAACTCAGTGTAATTTCAGCATACAGCCAGGAGAATTTACATTGCCAGGAAGGCTGAGAGCTCTGCCACAAAGACAGAGGCACAGCATCATCAAACAGCCCCACAGCAGACCCTGCACAGAGCTTGGGCTCTGGGTGTTCACTGCCAAGCCACGAGGCTGGGCTCTGCATTTTGGGACCCCACAGACCCAAATCACAGGGACAGCAGCAGGGATGTGGTCCAGCCAAACTCCCTTGGGACAAACTCACCTTTCCCTTTTCTCCTCTGCAGCAGCAAGGCTGCAATCATGGCAGTGCTGGCAAACACTCCAGATCCTGCAGGGTGAGACACACAAAGCTCAGCTAAACCAGGCTCAGGAGCAGAGGGGGAGTGCTCCAGCCACAGCCCCCATCCCTGGCCAGGGGTTCCCACCAGCCAAGCCACCCACGAAACAGCACAACAAGGATGTGCCACAGCCCCCGGTGATTAATGAGACTGCAATTTACGTAATTATATTAATGCTAAGTACACTCGGAGCAGTAAGTTCAAGGGAAGTGATGACACTGTAGAAGAGCACAGTTCAAAACTGAGCAGTAACTCCAGCAAAAAGGGGGGAGAAAAAAAAAGCCCCTAATTATTCAGTAGCTCTTCTCCCAGATTCTCAGGGTCAGCTTGGAGGAGAAGGTGGCCTGAATTATATTTTCGTTTCCAGAACATCAACAGAATTGCTAAGTGAGTTCCAGCGGCAAGGTCAGAGCCTGCCCATTGTTATGCATGCCAGCCCCGTCCCCTCCCAAGCTCTGCCATGTCTCCTGCCAGTGCTGCCACCACCGAGCCCTGCCACCACGGGGACACAGGACCAGCTCCTGTGCCAGTGCTTGTCCTGGTCCCCAGCACAGACCGACAAACTGCAACAACCAATTCCTCAGAAGCCAGGTGTAGCCTCCATGTGTGAAGGTGCAGGAGCCTGTCCAGGATAAGCCTGAGGAGCAAACAGCCCAGTCCAGCCAGCAGAGGTTTGTGCACAGCCAGCCCTCTGCATAGTGCCTGTTGGCACAGCCACAGCCCCTGGCAGATGTGGAGCCTGTGCCAGGGCATGCAGAGCTGGGAAGGACTGTGCCCACACACACACAGAGCTCTTCCCCTGTACACCCACCTGGAGCCATGGAAGCATTTTGGAGCACCCGTGCTGGCCACAGTCCTGTCACTCCTCACAGGTTCCTCTGGTGCCAACAAGCTCTCACACAGATTGTGCCATCAGTGCTGATGTGCTCCAAGAGCCTCAGTCTGCAAATCCAGCTTTACAGCAGTTACCAATGCACACTGGGCTTCTGCATTGCTTCATTGAGACTTGGACTTTTACAGGGGCCTGGAGTGCCAGGACACAGGGAATGGCTTCCACTGCCAGAGGGCAGGGATGGATGGGATATTGGGAATCAGGAATTGTTCCCTGTGAGGGTGGGCAGGCCCTGGCACAGGGTGCCCAGAGCAGCTGGGGCTGCCCCTGGATCCCTGGCAGTGCCCAAGGCCAGACTGGACACTGGGGCTGGGAGCAGCCTGGGACAGTGGGAGGTGTCCCTGCCATGGCAGGGGATTGGAATTGGATGAGCTTCAAGGTTCCCTTCCAACGCAAACCATTCTGGGATCCAATGACTCTGCACCTCTGAAATGATGAGATCTGCCTGCAGAGCTGCCCCAAGGGCCAAGGTCAGTGCTGGAAGCTAAAGGTGCATTATGACCACCCCACACAAAGCCAGGACAATGACTTGTTTTGCTCCTACAACACAGAACATGAAGCTGCCTGAAAAGCAAGGGCAGAAGAACTCTGCAAAGACAACACAAAAGAGGAGACCCCACAAGCCTCATGTGACCCCTGTGTCTGATTGAAAACCAAACTGAATTAAATGAGAAGTCACAAGTTTGGTGTCTCAGGATTGCACTCAGAGCTCTCCTGGTGCCTTCCACACTCAGCAGCAGCGTCCAGCAAGAGGGAACATGCAGAAGGCAACTCAGTGATGATTAGGAAGACACAAATAAAGTTATCCATCACAGAGCAACCTGTGTGCACCTACATGTCCTGCAATACAATCAGAAATCAATAGCAAGATGCAGAAATCCTCAACCACTCAGTAAAATTGAAAGAACAATTGTAATATTGATTTTAAAAGCACCACTGTAAAGACAGTTGAGAAGAAGCCTGAGAAATCAAAGCAAAATGCCTGAATTGAAACCTTTTTTTTCTTTTCCCTCAGAAAGACATTAATAATGGATTTTCAATGCAAGAAGAAAAACTGAAACTCACACCAGATTCTCCTGGTAATAACAGCTTTCTGCAAAGCCCAGCTATTAATGTAACAGGGACATCCATCAATCAAGCACACAGAAAGTACTTTGAGAGCTAAAAAAAGAGCATGCAAACATCTGCTTTTGGCAACTTAAATTTTGCCCTTAAGCACAAGGAACATAATAAATTAACAGGAGGTTGGGCTTGAACTTGTTTTCCTCCATCCTGGACCTAAATGCTGAGGATAAGGATGAAGGTACACAAACATGCTGCTGCAGGGATATGTCATGACAAAAAGTGGGCGAAAGGAGCACAATTTCATTTGTGTTTTCATTTGAGAACACTGGTGCAAGAGGACACCAAGCGGGGGTGTAGCATCACTCTGTGTGCAGTTCAGGGAGCTCCTGTGAACCCTTTTCCACCTCCAGCATCCTCAGCACATCCAAGACTGCTGGAGTGGTCCCACAGTGGAGTGACAACGTGCCAGTGTGCTCCAACGTGCTCATGGCTCCCCCCTCGCCCAGCTCCTTCCCCGCTCCCTGTGGAGCTGTGGTGATTTTGGCAGCTCCTCGGTCCCTCAGTGTTCTCGTCAACCACCACATCACACCTGGGGTCCATCCACGCAGCCTAGAACTGCCTGGGGTGTCCCAGCAATCCCAGAAAAGCTGGATTGGCACCAGGGGAATGGCTGCAGAAAGCAGCTGGGGTGTCCCCACGCCTCTAGTGTCTCCCCCCTTGTAAAACACAGCAGGTCAGAGCAAGTGCTGGAGATAATGAACACAATTTATGGATTCCAGCACAGGAGGCTGCAGGCATGGCTACAACTAAGTCTTAATAAATTCTGAAGAGTGATACCATAAAATGGCATTATGGAAGGCTGTATTTATTGTCTCCCCATGCTTCCGTCTCCAAGGTGCCACGTTACACTTAATAACAGTTTTCTCCCCAGCTGCCAGTGTTGCAAACCCTGACAGGCTAATGGTCGGGCCAGCCCTCCCCAAACACACATCTCACCCAGTACACAGCTTCCATGGCAGGAACAGGCAAAAAAGGATTAAACCAGTGCTGCCCAGCTGCTGCCCAGCCTGTCCCCTCCGTGCTGGCTCTGCAGGGCTCCCTGCCACGCAGCAGGACAGGAGTTCTGTCCCTGGAAGTGATGCAGAGGAGGAGCAGCTGCTGTGGGGTGGTACCTGCATGCCCAGTGTCCTGCTGGGACAGGAGCATCCCTGCCCTGCCCTGCTGGGAACACCAAGGCCCTGCCAGCAGAGCAGCCCCACCTGAAACTACTGCCTGCTGACACAGCAAGCTCCGGGCAAGGCACCAGCACAGCCCTGGGGAGAACCATGGGGAACCAGGGATCCTTATGGAGAACGAGAGATCCTCATGGAAGACCATGGAGAGCCAGAGATCCTCATGGAAGACCATGGAGAACCAGAGATCCTCAAGGAAGACCATGGAGAACCAGAGATCCTCAAGGAGAATCATGGAGAACCAGAGGACCCCTGGTTCCTGGTGCCAGAAGGGCAGGAAACCTCCCCATTCAGCATTCCCACCTCCCCTACCACTGCAGTGTGCACTTCCATGGTTCCATATTTAGCTTTTGGGCCACGCATACAGTTTTTCTGGAGCATAATCTCCACTGAGTTTCTTGTTCTCCCTGCTGGTGTAGTGTTCTAAGCCTGCAAGAAAATCACTTTGAGCTTCAGGCAGTGCCCTGGGTGTGGATGGAGACTTGACAATTATAAAGATGCTGCTGTTCCATCCCTGCCTGTATCACCTGCACTGCTGAAGGCACAAAAAAAATCATGTGAACCATCTTTAGTTCTCTTCAGAATACAAAAAGGTAACAAAAATACCCAAACTCACATATATCAGTTTATCAAGTACAGCAAGCCGTACAAACAGGAGTGCAGGTGTGTTTGGCACTCACAGTGGATGGAGCTGAGTGTGAACATCTCCTCACCCAGTGTCCCCCCTCTGGCCTCCGTGTCCCTCCTCTCTTGCCAGCTGACAGCGACCACTCTCCTCAGCAGCCTGGCTCTCCTCCTCATCCAGGACAAGTCCTTTCCCCTTCAGAAAGCAAACCAAAGGTTTGGAGAGCATCTGAAGAGATCAGTGTGTGGAAGGATGATGAAACAGGAGTCAAGTGAAAGCCCCTTGGCTTCTCTTCCAGCAAAGGCTCTGCCCTCATGGACCCCCTTCCCTGCAGCCTCTGGCTCCTGGCTCCAGCCCTCTGGACCCACAGCTCCCCAGCAGCTCAGACATTTCCTGCTGCCTCTTTTCAGAGGAGCCCTTTCTGTGCTTGCCCTGCTCAGACTGCAGCTGATGTTAGTGGGGCAGCAGTCAGCACCGCCACCAGGGCTTGCAGCCATCTGTGAAGCCACTGTGAGATTTTCTGTCTCAAAAAGGCACTGCCAGACAGTCCCTGATAGCTGAGCCTGGAAACACCTCTGGGATCAACCCCTGCTCCAGCAGTGTCCCCTCCAGCCCTAGGGCTGTGCTCAGGTGGCTCTGGGATGTCCCAGGACTCCATCACCTCTCTTGTGGAGATGGCCTGCTCCAGCCACCCTGAAGTAACCATTTTTCTGTGTTTAAGCAGTGTTTTCTGTATGTTTTGCTGCTGGGATGGCAGCACAGCCAGTGGGGCAGCAGCCACTCCTCCAGCATTTCCTCAGACAGCCTATAAATACCTGCACTCCACCTGTAAAACCCATCACCATGTGCACCCCCCTTACAGCTCCAGCTAATCCAGATACAGCCAGGGATAACAATTCTTTTGTGTATTATCTGGTGAAGAACAGACAGATAACTGTAATTAGTAGCACCCTGGTTAGGTGAAATGATAGCATAATTAATGAAGATCAGGTAGGCTTTGTTTCAGATAAGGAAAGCAGCAGATTCTATCAAAATGTAAATGCAGCTCAAAATCCAGCCTCAGTGATCACTTAGAGGTGCTTTTAGAAACACCACCAGCCTGAGATGCAGAGGTTTCGCTTGGGCTGCATGACACATCCTAAAAATAAACCCTGGTCCGGGGCTAACATGTAAATTGTTGATTAGATCTATTTATTCACACCCCGCAGTGATAGGGGAGACTCGCAGCTCCCTGCTCCTCCTCTGGCTTTGCAGGATCACAGGCACATTCCTGTTATTGCTGCTTGCAAGGACTCTGCAACCCTGGGAGCTCTCCAGCAGCAGAAACAGCAGCAATTCCAAGTGACAGGCTGCATACAATAATTCTGTATTCACATAACATCCTGTTGCAAGTGAATGACCCAAGCAAAACTTCCTGCAGTCTGAAGGATCAGGCAGAAAAATCAGAAGAGAGGAGCCTGAGTCTTTTGAATCAGAAATGTTGTCCCTCATTAGAATTTCCAACACCACCACCCTTACTCCTCCCAAAATGTAAACACATAATAAAAAATTAAACGTTAATCTGGCGTGGAAGAGTTCTTTCAATAAATGGGAATTAGCTGTACAAAACATCAGGACAGACCCAAGGAGATTACATTTCCTTCCCCAGCTTTTGCTAGTAAAGCAGGGCTGGAAAAACGGAGCCATATTTTTTTTTTAACTGGGAAGCTTCCTCAGGATGCCAAAGGAAGCTGCTTCAGTAAAGCAGAGCCATTTGTCTCAGTGTGTGTTCAAGTAAGAACAAATGCAAAACCAGCTTCTAGACCTCAAGGAGCATCAAATAGCTTTTTAATTTATGTCCCAAATTCCCTGCAGATTCTGAAATGAACAGAGGGCAGGGTTCAGAGAAAATGCCTCACTCAGTCAAGACAGCTGGATGGATATTCAGAGTTTTCCTCAGAGGAGAAGGTGCTTTTGCACCAGAATGGAGCAGGCACAGCACGTGGCTCTGGAAGGATCTGTGGAAAAAGCAGACCTGTTGCTTGTGTGACCCTATAAATAAATGTATGGAAAACTGAATAACTTAGGAAAGAAAAAGGAGAAAAAAAAAAGAAACTGGAGCCCCATCTGAGCAAGAGGACAATTTGCAGGCAAGAGCTGTGAAGGAGCAAGTGAAATATTCCTCACAGGAGCCATCTGACTGTGCTGACTGCTGAAAACCCTCTGACCTTGTCCCTGCCCACCCAGAATCAGCTCTGTGGAAGTTTCAGTAAGTCAGGCCTTAACCCACGGGGGAAACTGCAGGGAGGAAGGGCCTGAGCAAGACCATGGAAAACACTCCCTAATTATGGAAAATATAATGCTGCAAAACTGTGGGTAAGGGATGTATATGATGCAGACTGAACAGCAAGGAAAAACCAGGGATTAGCCCCTAGAGCCAAGTTCTTTTGTAACAACTGCCACACACATCCCAAGGCCCAAATCCAGCAGCTCCTGGAGCATATGGCCACATGTATCCTGGGAAAAGGGCTCAGAAATGGTCACCCTGGCCACAGGCTCAGACACCTGTGCTCCAGCAAACCTTCAGTCAGGGCAGGGTCTGGGTACACAGACAGCAATGCCAAAGGGACAGATGTGGAAGGAGTTGGAAAGATGGTGCATCCCCTGAGGGCTGGGGCTGCCTCCTTCACCACCAGCAAATGACAGCAAACACAGGAGAATGGGCTGAAAATACAATGTCTGCAAGACATCTATAGGTCAGGGTTTAATTTATGACATTACAGAATAAAGTTGACAAATTTAGGAAAAAAAAAAATCTCTGCAGGAATGCCTGACCCCAGAGCTGCCAGCATCTCCCAGAGTGTGTGGTCAGTCACATCCTGCAGCAAACACCAAACAATGCAGTGCCTGTCCCACACAAGATCACACATTTGAAGCCTGAGGGAGTCGCTGTGATTATGTTTGATCAAACCTTCATAACTGTTTCAGTAACCCTGGGACCCAAGTCCCATGTTTTGAAAGCATATTCCCCCAGGAATTTCCCATTTCCCAAGGAAAATGTTGGAGCTTTGGGCCTGCTGTGGCTTGCTGGCTTTGGAAAGAGGAGGGATGCTAGCCAGACTGGAAATTCAAGATAACCAAGGCTGGAGGCACTGCCAAAACATTTCAGAGGAGGGAAAACATTTTTTTTCCAAAGCACTGTTACAAGCTTGAAATAAATGTGCAGACTGTTAGATAAAGACAGAGATAAAAATAGGCCTGTTATTAAATACCTCTTCTTTAATGAGGTTCATCCTTCTAAACAGCCACACGAAGGTTATTGGAGCTATTGCAGCAAATCTAGCCTACTTGCACAGAAAAACCAGAGCAAGGTATTCCTCATCACCCAGCACACATTTGAGCACCTCTCAGCAGCTCACAGGCTCACAGCATTCCCAGCTTGGCAGGGAGGAGATAAAAGCAAGGAATGAGAGATGTCTTCCCTGGGAAACAGTCTCTCTTCCTTCAAAGCACTTTTCCCCCACCAAACAACTTACATTTAACCACGGGAATGGTTCCACTGCTGATGTCTGCTGCTATTCCACCACCCGCAGCCTGAGCATCATTAAAGTGAAGTTTGAAATTATTCTGAAAGCTGCAGCTTAACCTCCTCCTGTTGCACTAAAACCACTGCTTGACTCTCAGCACCTCATCCCCTGGTTTATGGCCACTCCTGACCACCTGGAATACCCTGCAGGGCTCAGAATTCCACAAACCACTAGCAGGAGTCATGGCTTGGCTCATGGAAACACAGCCCTGCACCCTTGTTTTGGCAGTGCCCACAGCCTAGCCCATGGCTCTGTGTTACAGAAGCTCAGATTTTATTCTGGCTGCTCAGAAGCACAGTTAGTTTTTGGAAGAAGGAGCATCCCTGCAAAAGTCTTTTGTAACCATTTTGAAACCAGAACATTATGGTCAGCAAGAGACAGGACTGACCTGACACACCAAAAACCCACCCCAAGCCCACTCTGCTACTTAACCTGAGCAAGCAATGTAGGGCTTTTCCTCATCACACCAGTTCTGCTAGGACACTGCCACTCCTGCAAATGACAGAAGAGAAGTTTTACCTGCATTTGGGGGGCAAAAGCTGGCTCCCAATTCATGGAATTGGGGGTCCCAATTCTGTACAGAAATGCTGAAACCAAGCTGCAGGGCAGGACATTTGTGCTGTGATTCCCTGCCCAGAGCTGGCATCCTTCAAACACATCCTCCTGCTGGAGCAGGGGGCTGGGAACACCTGTCTGTTCACTGTCCCAGCATCTCCTGAGCCCCAGTCCTATCCTCTCACCAACAGCTGGAGGGAAACATCACCATCCCTCTTACCCAGACCAGGACCAGGGCATGGAGAGTGTGCTTGGTGAGCCCCATCTGCTTGGCACTGCCCCACACGCCAGGCAGGAGCAGCACCTGGAGCTTCAGCCCTGGCACTTCTGCCAAGGACTTGGAATTAGGCACAAGTGTTAGGGACACTGTGCCCCCTGTGATGTGAGGATGAGGGGCAAAGGAAAGCTCACAAGGGTAGGAAGCTGAGAGAGGAGCCCATGAAGGCAGTTGGCAATAAAAAGGACAGGCAGGAGATAAATTAAGGAGATGGAAAGCCTCCTATGCTAGAAGTCAGATTGAAAACAAGTAGAGGGAGAACTACCAGGGACTATAACTCAGCTTCCAAGCACTGAACATTTGCTCTCAAGTCAAACTGGCCTTTCCTACCTGCTGGAATCATCCTCCAGCTCTCCTATTGCTGGCCAGATAAGATTATAACAACTCCAGAGTCGAGATTCCTCCCATGTGCACATCACTAACAAGTCGTTTTATAAAGAAACGTGGAGAAGAAGCATTTCATCTAGTATAGATGAGGTTTTTGAAATTCCATTTGCCTTCCCTCTGTATGCAAAACCGTGCTGATCTGATGAGGCTCCTATTTCCTGGATTAGACATGTCAAACTTTGCAAAAACGAGCATACCCTGGTGGTTTCACTCTGTATTTCACAGCCCTCTCTGGACTGTGCTGCCATAAATATTTCAGAGACCTGCCCACCACTGTCTCAGTTAGGTCTGGGTCAATGAGAAGCCAATGGTTTGGACAGTGATGAATTCAGCAGAGCAATTAGCAAGAGTTGTTGCAGCTCAGGACATCCCAGCGAGCAGCAGGAGCAGACAAGGTGTGAGGGGACCCTCAGCAGCAGCCACGTCACCCCCACGGGCTGTGGCACAGGCCTGGCACAGATCCTGCTGCCTCCTGCCTCCCCTGCCTCAGGAACCTCCTGTCAACCAAATCAGTGCTGCCTCATTTGGCCACTGGAATCCCCTGGAGGACAGACTGGCAGTGAAACTGGGCTGAGGTACTGCCCATCCTCAGCCCTGTCCTTGCACAACAAGCCCTTCAAAGCAGCCCTGAAAACACCTCCCTGCCGTGGCTGCCTGCAGAACTAGGCTCCCACAGGTGTAAAACCTTGTTTGAGCAGCAAATGAGACGGGAGAAGACCTGTGACAAGCAGGAGCAGCAAAGGCAGCCTGAGGATCCTTGGGAGCTGCAGCCATGGATATTTAAATGCCAAGCGATGTATCACTGGCTCCCTGCTGAACATGAGATGGTTTCATCTTTGCAGAAGCAGCACCAACAGCATGCTCACATCAGCTTCACTCTGGCAGCCTGACCAGCAGCAGCAGCTGTGGCTCCTTGGTTTTTAACTGGGAAATCATTGGGCACTGCAGAAAATTACTCTGGGCAGCACAAACAGTGGGGAGTCACTGCGGATTCAGCTCTGCAAGGCAGAGCTTTAACCACAGCTGAAGGTGCAGGCCAGCTGAGCTCCCTGCCCTGCCCTGAGACATCCATCCAAAGCCCAGAGAGATCCACGCTGCACCGTGCCAGTCACAGTGCCAGGCTCTGCTCCATCCCTCCAGTCTGCAGGGAGCTGCTCTGCAGCAAAGGCAGCCTCTGTGCCCCACTGCTGCCTCTCTGCAGAGCAATCTGTAAATATTTTGATATTTGGGCAGTGGAGGTTCTCACTTGTCCATCTGGATTGGAAACTGCACTCATTAACTCCCAACTGTCAGCTGGAAAAGCTGCCAGAGGGTTTCTGCCACATTAGGGAACAGCAAAGGACTGCTGCCACGGGGATGGGTAGAGCAGAGCCTTGTGCAGCCCCAGCTCTCCACTCATCACTGCTGGGGGGCGATTAATGCCCTTTTCCTTTCTCAATTAAACCCCTGCCTCTAATATCCTTGCTCTGAATCTTCACAGCAAACTCTTCCCAGAGGAGCCACTGCTGGGTGGAAAATTTCCCACCACTGCTGGGTGGAAAATCTGCTGCTCAGTGGTACAACTAGATGGCCAGAGAAATACAACTTCCAATCATCATCAGGAATGCTGAACAAAATATTGGGTAATTTGGTGCCCAAATAACAAAAGTAAAATATGTTCCAGCTCCCAAGGGTACTGTCACATGGAGAAAGTGTATTCTGAAAGAAAAAAAGACTGCAGAGGAAGCACAACTTCAAACAAACTCTGTTACCTGACCAGGAGGAGTCAGAGCAGGGGTGTGAACCTTCATTCAGAGGAAACAGCAATCCCACTCACTAAACCCCAAAAAACCTCCAGGTTCCTGTGGACTCCAACCATGGACAGAAGGAAAAGCCCCACAGATGATGCCCAAAAGTCTAAGAGCAGAGGTGCTGGAAGCCTCTCTGGGGCACACATCTCCCTTCAGTCTGAGCCTGCACCTTTAGTGCCAAGTGCATTATTTAGTGCCAAGTGAGAAAGAAGCAATGCCTAACCAAGTGTTAAAGGGCTTTGGCAAGTTTCACCAACCTTTCCAGAGCCGTCAGCTCCGGCTGCCTGGCAGAAGAGACAACTGATCTTGCTTCCAGATTACAGGCAGCACAGCTCTTAGGGCAACTGTCTCTCTGTGTTTGCATCCAGCCACCTCCAGCAGCTTGAAGTGTGCTCAAAGTGCAAGGAAGCACTTGATCAAAATCCAGCTCACACTGTAGACAGCAAGGAACAAGCGCCCAAAGCATTACAGACACAACAATCGAATTTGGGGAGGGATTTGACAGGTTACAGGTTGATGACACTGCTGCAGTCCCAGTGGAAATGTGGATTGATGCAATTAGCAACAGGGAACTGGAAACTCAGCAGAGGAAAACTGGGAACACATCTATAAAAGATGAGCTGCTGCACCATTGTAGAGAAGCACAAAATCCTGCGTGAGCTCAGAACAGGAACAAGTTGAAACAGGAGTGAGATGGGGGAAACGCAGCTCCAAGCTCCCTCCCAGTGCTCAGAACTGTAGATCCAAATTCTAAATTCAAACACTTGAATTTGCTTCCCCCAGAGAGACTTGCCTAGTTTGCTGCAGGGATACAACGGGAGAGGGAGTGGGGGTGTCCTGGAGACATGGGCAGCAGAAGGCAAACCCTGAGCCCAGCCAGGCTCTGCTCAGCTGCCAGTGAGTGCAGCCACATGGAAAACATGGCAAGATGCAGAACCAGTGGGATGGACACGCTGCCAAGGTGCGTGGCTCTGCTGCAGCACCAAAAGGTGAATCCCTGTGCAGCCACAGCAGCAGCTGTGCCAGGTCAGCTCCCTGCCAGCCAGAGCTGAGCTCACACTGGGAAAGTGTGGCCAGAGGCTACAGGGATGGGCTCATGCTGGCAGCAGGGCCCCAGCCTTGGCTAACACGTGCTGAAGGTGTCAGTGCCAGTCCTCACAGGGATTTCACTGCACAAGAACCCCAGGAGACAGAAACCCAGGCTGGCAGCAGGAGACCAAGGCCGGCTCCTCTTTGTGCCATGTCCCCAGTGCTGGGGTCTGTAGCAGTCAGAACATGAGGAAGGACACCATTTAAGTCTTTACAAGAGTAACCAAAATTACTCCACTCTGTGAATACTGACAAGCTCCCCACTTCCACAAGCCCTTCACTGCATGTGCCCAACATGGAATAACTACAAAAATGAAGCGGAATAAGGCACTCGAGCAGTGGAGAAGGTGCTTGTGAACAAACCCTGCAATGAGGTTTCTAATGATTGCAAGTATGTACATGTTCTGCTCCAACAAAGCTGGTGGAGATCTGCCAGGCTGAATAATAAGCAGGGACACCACACGCCTTCCATACATAATGGTACGGAAATGGAATATAAGTATATACTGCAGCTCTGTGGAACGCAGGGGCTTTTGTAGCCATTTATGTTATACAAAGATTTACATTTGGAAAAGTCATTCTGCTATATCTGGCAGAAATTTCAAGACAAATGGAACCCATACTTATTCTTTCAATGATAATACTGAGCACAGGATAAAGCTCTTAAATTCAGAGCACTTTATAAAAATTAATTACTACTTAGTTCACCCTTGTGAGGTGGGAAGGTATTACACCTGCATATACATGAGGACACCAAAGCACAAGTGGATTAAACAGCTCGTTCAGGATCCCAGAGGCAGGCTAATTGTTGAAATATGTATGCACATGTGCATCTGTGTGTGTTTGAATGGGTTTGGCCCCTCCAGAGCCTTCTCAGCACACAGAGGCTAAGTTGCTCTGCTGGGCTCCTCTCACCACAGAGTCCCAGGCATGTCTAATGAAAGACACCAACCCAAAGAAACGGAAGAGATTTTTTGTGGTTTGCACAGATGGAAATAAAAGCTAGCTTTCAAACAGGTGAGGAACAGAAAAGCCATTGTTAAAAAGCTGTGCAGTGCTCCAGTGACAGCTCCTAATCAGCTTGCCACTGAGCAGCGCCACACCGGAGCACAGCAGACCTGGGAATCCACGTGCCAAAAAACGTTATAAAACCTGGCCCTTGACAAATGAAGAGAGAAAGGGCTGTGGAGCCAGTGACAGAGACAGCCCCCCACCCACAGGGGGCTGGCAGCCCACTCCTCCTGCTCCAGTGACCTGAAAGCCCTGGAGCAACCTCTCCCCTCCTTGGACGCTTTGCTCACCACCTCCAGTCCCTGCACTGGGTCACCGAGTCCTCCTCTCTGTGTGAGCACCAGCAAAAGCACACATTGTCATGGGAACAAACAGCTCTTGGAGCGTCTGTAAGGCTCCTGTCAGTGCTGGCAGTGGGTTCCAGAGGCATGCTATAATTAGCAGTTACCTGGACACAGGGTTTGCCACTGATCCGTGGGGTAAAACACTTCCAGGTCTTCAGGATCAGCGTCATCCTCTGTCCCCAGCTCCTTCCCACTGTCATCTTTTATGTCGCTCTCTTCTATTTTTGTAAGGGCAAACTCCTTTTGGAGAGAAGAGATTCAGCTCATTAGCAATTGCATCTGGGTAATTTAGTGCTGGCTGAGAATACAAAATATTTTCCCTCGCCAGCAGATTTTTTTTTTTTTTGACATCTGAGATTCTTTCCACATGGTTAAATTTAGATTTAAAGTATATTAAAGGTTAAACATGCATAACTAGCATGACATTTGTGCTGAACAAAGCAACGCAGCTTATTTCCTATTCCAGAGCAGGTTGCAGGTCTCAAACCAGCTCTCACAGAGCCTTACCTGTATTTCAGTCAGAGGCAGGAGCCCTGGCTATTATTAGGGTTGTATAACATTGTAAGACCCCATTTTCCCTTGCCTAAAAATATGTCAAACTTTTAACTTTTTCAGCTGAAATTTTCCACACAAGTGGAATGCCTCAAGGCTTGTTGGTTGGTTTGGGGTTTGGTGAGTTTTTTTGGGTTTTGTTGGGTTGTTTTTTTCTTTCTTTTTCTTAAATGCACTTATTTCAGGCTTGGAGAAGATTTCAGCTAAAATAGTTCAGCTGTTTCCAAAACAGGACATGGGAAAAAACACACCGAGCTGCCCACATGATACAAATGTGAGGATCCTCTTCTCCACCCTCTTCCAGTGTTCTCCAAGGCTTTTAAAACAATGAGGCAGGGATTTAATCACCACCTCCATGGCAAGTGCAGCACGAGGCTGGCAGAGGTGTGGGAGAGCAGCCAGCATGAGCGGCTCGATGTTACACCAAGGGAAGAACAGCAGGGAAAAAATCCTTGCTGTGAGGGAAACCTTGGTGTTCAATGGAAAGCCTCCCTAGGGAGCTGGTGGGAGTCACAAAAAACTCTGGAGAGTGCACAGAAATGACCTGTACTCTCGCACCAGGCACTGACTCTGGGTCTGGGCTGTTCTGGTTCCAGCAGGAACAGATGAACTGGTCCAGGCTCATCATCCCCACAGCTCAGTGCCTGCTGAAGGGAATATTTTCAGCTTCTGAGATCACCAATTCAGTCACCACTGAGGAATTTGAGTTAACCACCCTATAGGGAATGATTAGTCCTAATTGTTGGCAATTAAGATGGAGTTACAGCTCACTTCATGAAGTGTTTGGTTCTTAATCCTTAGGATGTTTTCACAGGGAAAAATGTAAGTAAATTCAGAGGTTAACTGGGAAATTCTGGGACACATTCTGCCCTCAGTTCTTCCACTCTTTGGGAAAAAATGCATGCACATTTTCTGTCAGAATTTGGATGCTCTGCATATAAATATCCGTTTCCAGCCTAGAAGAGTCTTTCTGAGCAACAGAAATGTCAACCTGAGCAAAACACGTAGAGTAGCAACAACAGTGGCACTTGGGGACGTGGGCTGGTGGTGGCCTTGGCAGCACTGGGTTAAAGGTTGTACTCAATGATCACAAAGGTCTCTCCCAACCTACACAATTGCACAATTCCATGATTGTGATAACACACAAGGAAGGCTGACAAACCTACAGAATGTTTTTATTTCAGCTGTGGAAATGCACGAGGAACCAGATCTTAACTCCTGCTTTTGCTGAGTGCATCAGGGGCTTGGAATTGTTTAAATTATAACAAATGGTTAAAGCTCAGGAACAATCACAGCCATAAAAGCCCAGGTTCTGCAGATGAAAATCAATGTTAACATTTTCTGAGCCAAGACTCAACAGGACTAATAAAGAGTGAGTGGAGCAGTTATTCCTTAGCTGATTTCCACAGCTCTGTGATTATCCAAGAGGGAGTTAGTGATACAGGCTATTGTAAACTTACCACCAGGCCTCCCAGTGCTGGATCTGCTCAAACACATAATGGAGACAGCTGATGTTTACCAGCTCTGCTCAGGAAAAGTGTGGGGTTTAAACGCTCAGTAAGGATAAAAGGATGTGACTTGGTTCATTTAAGTGCTGCTGACACTGCCTGGCCACAGTTGCTTTGCAATACCCCATTTTCATTAGCATTTCTAGCAAAAACGGGCAGCACCACACAAGCGATTCTTCATTTACACAGAAATCAGCAGAACCCTTTCTGGTTTGTTTTCATAATTCAAGCAGGAGAAAGACATTTCCTAAAGAATAATGGGCATTTCCTTAAAGGCAAAAAGCATCTGTGTTTTATCAGTCTGAAGTCAGTGGAGCAGCCAAAACTTACAGGCACTCTCTGTCCCAGGCTGGAGCAGGAGAGGAGCACAGAGCCCAGCAGCAGGCTGACCCTGGAGGTGCTGGAGAGGAGCCTGGCCCAAGGAGACATTGCCACCAACCTGAAATGCAAAGCAAAACAAACCCAACAGTATTTTTTTTTCCATTTTTGCAGGTTTCAGGACTCTTTGCACAACACTTTGCAACACAGCGTGGGATCAGGGGTGTGACATGGCAGGAGGCACAACACCTCGAGGTGTGAGCACAGGGACTCGTGGGGCTCACTGCTAATGGGGTTTGTGACAGGAAATGCCAAGAACTCATACTGACCCCACAGGGGATGATATCTCTCCTGGAAAATATGACGAGACCTGCAAGACTTGTTTAAAATCTCTGTGTCAGTGCCATGGATGACAACTGGAGGGAAAAATAAAAAGCCGTGCAATCCCGTGAAGGCTTTTTATGCCTGTGCCTCATTTTAAGCACTGAAGTAGCTGCATTAATTCAAATTAAACAAAACGGCCAGCTGTCCAAGGAGCAGGGGTTCATCTAATCCATATGTAGGTTTTTCTTGAGGAAAACAACATTTTGCAGAGGTCAGCAAGGTTTACTCAGTGGTTCCTACAGCACAAGGCTTTCCCTGCTGCTCAGAGCAGAGGCTCAGCCCGGCCATGGGGCCAGGAGCTGGCTCTGACCATGCTCAGGTGTTCCAGGGAGCAGAGCCATGGCACAGACCCACTCTGATGGGGCACAGGGCCACCCTGATGGAGCACAGAGCTACCCTGATGGAGGACAGAGCCATCCTGATGGAGTACAGAGCCATCCTGATGGGGTACAGAGCACATCACGGAGAAATGAAGGCTGCTGCTGCTGCTTCTGTGGGTGCCAGTGCCTGGGCACAGAGCAGTTGTGCCCACCCTGCGTGTGAGCACACACACGTGTGCCCCCAGTGCCTCACACGAGGCTCAGGATCCACCTACAGCCTTCAGCGCTCTGCTGGGCTAGGGAGTGCAGCAGCCTGCCAGCACACAGGCTGCACAAGTATTTCCTTTGATTTGCTCTAAATTTACACGCTGCTAAATTAAACTAAATGAGGTCTTTTGAAAGAAGATAGGACTGATTAGTTCCGTTCAAACACTCCTTCATTACTCATCCCTCCATCAAGTCTGCTCCTACTCCTATCCAGGTTTTAAAGAAGTTCCTCCCCTACACACAGTCCGAAATATCTTGCTTTGCTGTCCATCAGGGTGGCACATCAGATAGCAGAGCTCTCCCTCACTGAAGCAACCACTTTGTGTCCCACAAAGCAGAAAACCTGCTCACAGCAGCACCCAACACCAGCTCCTGGCACCAAAGAGCCTCTGCCCCCAGAAGCCTTCAGGGACGTGGAGGGAAGCCTCCTCTCCTTCCACCCTTTCACTGGTACCTTGTCCCTGCACTCCACTTTTTTATTTCTTCCTCTCCCTGCTTGGTTTTTGCCAGAAAAGGAAGAGGAAACCAGGAGAGGGACAGAGCAGAGGTAACAGTGCACCTGATGTACTTCTGCAGCCTCCAAAAACTCCTGAGCCAGGGTCTTCCTGAGCAGCAGCCTCTTCCTTTGAGCCACCTGGACCACATCAACTGGTTTTTTCTCATTAATTGATTTTGGAACAGATCTGGATTTCTGACACCCACAGCATGCCTGAGCAATGAGCATCCCCCTGCTTAACTCACACAGTGCAGGAAAGCATCACCTCCCAGTTCCTACTTCAGTGTCTCCTCTTTCCTAAAGGGTCAAAGAACCACTTCAAGGGCCCACAAGCCCCTATTAAACCACAGCTGGAGTAAAAGAAAAGCTCCCTGTTTTCATAAGCCAACCTGTGGCCAGAGCCTCCAGCTCTCTCCTGGGACATGGCCAAGCAAATCCAGGCTACAACCAACACCCAGGCTCCTGAGCTGGCACACCCAGAGCACAATGCGCAGCCTCAAACTCCCTCTGCTCCCAGATCTTGATCCTTGTGCCCTTCTGGACAGTCCCACAGTCCTGACCTCAGTCCAGTGTGACCACAACACACAATTAATTCCCTCTCACCTCAGAACAAACTAAAGCTTTTTACACAGGAACAGGTTTCTTGGTTTGATTGAGGTTTTTTCAGTTATAAAACAAGCAGCAAAACTGGAATAATGAAAAATAGACGTATCCCTCAAACTTTATCTGCAAGCCTGGAAATAAAAAGAGAGAAAAAAAAAAAAAAGAAAGAGAAATTCAACAAAGCAGTGGCTGAAAGCAAATGCACACTCCCAATAAAAATAGAGCTCACGTGTACTGAGGAGGCTGCTAGCAAATGACAGCACAGCCTCTTCCAAGCCTCCAGCCTCCTGCCTGCCTGGCAGATGACATCTGCACAACAGTTAGCACTTTGCTTCAGTCCCAGGTAGGCAGGAGGAGCCAATATGTGCAACAGGGGCTCTGGAGCTCCTGGAGAGGAGCTTCTGCACAGGCTGACATCTCCTTACAGACAGACACACACAGAGAGCAGGAGAGGATTTCCACACAGAATGTTCTGTGGAAACAGTGGATTTCCAGAAACAACTCTCACAGCCTGTGAAGCAGAAAGGGTGGTTGTGGTGACCCCACCTGCACACGGAATGTTTGCTTGGATTTGAGGGCATCTTTGGGGATCCAGCACGTACAGCAGCCAGGCAGCAGCAAAACTGGATTAGGAAGGTCACAAATTCCCCTTGTGCAGAGTGGAGGGGCTGTTTTTTTCTCAATAATCCTTTTTGTCAAACAAAATCAGGCACTAGGGGAAGAGCAAAGGGTCAGACTCTGAGAAGTCTCCTCTGCTGGCAGTAACCCTCCTGTCAGAGATGGGGATGTTGCTGGCTGGGAGGTTCTGCTCCACAGCTCCAGAAATCCTGGTCTGCACCAACAACAGCAGAAACAGCCCAGAGCTGTGCTCCCCATTAGCAGGGACATTCCAGTGAGGGCAGAGCTGTGCACAGGGGGCTACACAGCCCCGGGAATGCAGCTCTCACAGCCACAGGTGACAGCCCCAAGGCAGCCAGTGAGAGGAGCACATGTCATTGATGCCTCCTGCTGCTGGCAGCACTGCCCTCACAGCCCAGCACAGAGCCCACACTGCCCGTCCTGTGCCACTCCAACAAATCCTCCAGGAGCCTCATCTGAGCCCTGACATGCTGCTCCAGGAGAGCACACAGACATCCCATAGCCCCTCAGCCCCAACATCAGCCTCTGGCTTTGCAGCCAGCTGGAAGCAGAATTCCAGAATCACTGAGCTTGGAAGAGACTGCCAGGACCATTGAGTCCAAGTTGTGCCTGATCCCCACCTCGTCCCCTGCCCAGAGCACTCAGTGCCACCTCCAGCCCTTCCTGGGCACCTCCAGGGATGGGAACTCCAAACCTCCCTGGGCAGCCCCTCCCAATCCCTGAGCCCCCTTTCCATGGGGAAATTCCTGCTGTGCCCACCCTGAGCCTGTAGGCAATTTCCTCTTGTCTTGTCCCTCATTCCCTGGGAGCAGAGCCTGACTCCAACCTGGCTCCTCCCTCCTGGAGAAGGTTCCCCTGAGCCTCCTTTTCTCCAGGCTAAGCCCCTTTCCCAGCTGCTCCTCACAGTTCCATACACTGCTGGGACTCTCCAGCCCCTTCCCAGCTCTGTTCCCTTCCCTGGACATGCTCCAGCCCCTCCATGTTTTTCTTGCCATGAGAGCTCAGAACTGGACACAAGACTGGAGGTCCCTCAGCAGTGCCAGCACAGGGGACAGGCAATGTCCTGCTCCTGCTGCCACCCCAGTGCTGATACAAAAACACCAATTATCTCCAAGAATAAGCAATACCAATAAGCTAATCCTTGTTTTCACCTAGGGATGACCTGAGGGAGCAGGATTGGTATTACAGCCTTACAAACTGTCTGCAGGTTAATTCAGGGCAGGTTTCTGTCCAGACAGCCTCACTGAGATGGCAAGGGGAGCACCAGCAGCACACTGTGCCGTCCAGCAAAAAGCACCAACAGAGCTCCCTCAGTGAGAGCAGGGCAGGGATGGGAACCCCCAGGCACCTCCAGCTGAAGCAGGGCACAAAGCCCTGGCGGCACTCACAGCCTCTGAGGCTGGAGGAGAAGTTTCCTGGGCAACAGCAGCTCAGGGAATGAGCTCCAGCCAGCCGTGCACGGGGGCTGTGGGACTGGAGAGGCTCTCAAGACACAGAGTGCACTCACAGCGAGCTGAGATCCCCTTCACACACAATGTCCTTCCAATGGTGGCATCCAGGGCCGAGCCCCTGTGACAGGCTGAGTGATGAGCAGTGCCACAGACAAAGAGAAGGAAATGCAGCTGACCTGACCTGCAATTTCCCTCCTCTAAGCAAGAGGGTCCCCAGGTCTGTGAGGAGCACTCATGTTTGCTGGTGCGCTACAGACACCTTGGGAGCACCCTGCGGCCAGCTGTCCCTCCTGCTTGCCAACTGCACAGCTACACCAGTAGGAGAAGGAGGAGGCTTGGAGCTGAAATTCAGCCTATGCCTAGGACAGGAAACAGCTGGACGGCAAAGAGAGGATTATTGGGAGGCCACAGAGGATTACTGGGAGGCCACACTCTAATGCCCTTCCCCAGTCACTAGCTGGGTGTGCACAACCCTGTGCTTTCACACAGGACAACCTGCACACACCATCACCCGAGGTCAATGCCCAGGATGATCCCAGCAGCTCTGCTCCTCCAGGCATCCTGTCCTCAGGAAAGCACCCCTGTGCCTCCAGTGGGTGTCCCAGCCCCACTCCAGTGAGAGCCCCAAGCCCTGCCAGAGGGTCCCACCTGGGCACAAAGCCCCAGCCAGGCAGGGCAGCCCAGGGAGCAGCAGTTGTTTTCCAGCCCCCTCACACCTCCAGGATCCCAGTGGAGAGGGTGTAGCTGCCACACAGACCATTCCATTCATGTCACTTATGAAATGGCTTTAAAAAAACATTTATTCTTCTTGCCTGCTCCTCATCATTTACTCCTACTAGGACTCTGCTCTGGCATGTTAAAAACACTCCTACACAAAGGGAAAAGTTGTGGGAACACCTTCTTGCTGCCTACAGAGAACCCACACAGCAAGGAAGCCACACTTTGAGGCTGGTAGGAATAAACTGGGCTGGCTGGGCCCAGCCTGAGCAGGGGCAGCAGGTCCTGCTCCAAACTTGAACCAGCCCACAGGAGGGAATTGTAACACGGGCACAGGGTGGCAGGGGCAGGATAACCATGGCACAAACACATGTTTACAGAGCTTGGCATCTACTGAGCACTCATGCAACCTTTGTAACCACTGCTAACAAATAATAACAATAAATATTAATTACCCCTCCAGGCTACCTGTGCAGCCATCAGCTCACATCAGCCCCTCGAGCAGCAGCTTGGCCACGACACCACCCAACACAGCTCCGACAGGCCTGCCAGGTGCCAGGAGCAGGACAGGGATGTGTCCAGCAGCAGGAGACAGCCCAGCAGTGCCTGGGCACGGTGGGGGCAGCTCCTGGCACCAGCAGCTTCACCAGCACTGCCACAGCTCCCCCAAGAGCAAGGGGGGGGTTGTTGTGTGTTGGATAAAGCCAGAACCGCCCCTTCTACGCGGCCACAGCAACCCTGACCCTGCTGTTTATACAGCTCGCACAGTTTAACACTAAGCATCGTTTAGTCTATCATTTAAATTGACTTAATTAATTCATTCAGCAAGCTGCATTCACACAAAACGCTGCTCTCCAGAGGGCAGGAGCACAGCTTTGAGCTGGGGTGGTGTGAAGGCTGAGCAAGGCTGCCCTCACCCTCGTTAGCAGCCGTCGCACAGGGGCCACGCTCATTAGTGCTGCTGGCAGAAGGGGCCACGCTCCACAGGGGCTCAGCACGACCCCAATTCCATGAGCTGCCTCCCACAGACCCTCCACGCCAGAGACAGACTGCTGAGTCCAGCATGGGGAATCTTCTCTGCCAGCATGGAGTGTGCAGAAGCAGAGCGTGCCTCGGAGATCAGAGGCTGAATTTATCATTTATTATTTATAAGCAGCGCATCTCTCTGAATTTCTGGCAGCTGCTCTCACAGGGCTCTGCTCTGCCTGCACACCACATGACACTGACTCCTCAGAGCTCTGGGGTTGGCAGGGACCTCTGGGCCCACACCAGAGCACTGGTGCTGATTTGCTCCAATTTAGGACTTCAGGACTTGCCTGGAGATGAGAGTGCACAGGGACCATCAGGACAAACATCTTTCTAAAAGCTGTCACACTGCCTGACCTCCACCACATGAAACAGCTTTTCCCTTCCTCTTCGCCTCCCCACCACCCCGAATCCCAGCCAAAACACCTCTCATCCTACCCATACCTATTCCCTTCTCCCAGTCCTTGCTGCAATTTCCTATGCACAGCACAGACAATAAGTGATGTTTTCTCCCCCCCTCAGATCTATCCTTTCCACCAGTTCCTATTTGCAAGGTGACACGTTGCCTCACACTATCCCAGGAGTCTCACAGCATTCCGTGTGTTTTTATCCCCTCTGCTTTCCAACGCTTGGAGAATCTAACAGGAAAGAAAGCACATGCTGCACTAACAAGGTCCCAGAGAATCCTGATGTCCCACTGCAGCTGGGCCCACGAATTGCCAAAGATTTAACTGGCTTGTTCCCAGCCTCTCTGGAAACAGCTTTTTGTATTTTCCAAGTTCCTGCTGTTCACCCATGGTTCTCATAGGGAATAACAACCTCCTTCCTCTGTCAGATGCCAGCTTCCCTATAAAGAAACTCAATTAAGAGGTTAAGAAACCATGAAAAAAAAAATCCTGCTCAGTGTTACAGAAATCCAGCGGTGATGGATCCAGCACACAACTCCCACAGCAGCAGCCACACCACACTGCCTGCCCAGCACAACCATCCCTGCCCCTGGCTGAATCCCAGTCAGGAGCCCCAGCTCAGCCTGCAGGTTTCCTTCCCACGGGGATTGCCAAGCCAAGGAACCCCTGCCAGTCCCTGCAGAGCACTGGCACAGAGCTGCCCCAACAGTGGGCACGCAAAGGACTCCTCCAGCTGCCCTATTGATCTGCCAGGAGCCACAAGCTGTGAGCTTCATGAGAAATGCATTTTCTCACCTCTCCACAGAGCATCAGTCAGTGGTGACAGCTCTGACTCCCTGTGACAAGCCAGGGGACCGGGAGCAGCAGGGAGAAGGATGGCACACGGGCAGCAAACGTGGGGCTCACCTGCTGCATGCCCTGGGTATGTGCACAGGAATAACATGGCATAGCAGCTTGTGGACTGAGCTCATGGAATGCCTGGCTGGATGTCCAGCCCTGGCTTGGCTCCCACATGCTTCCAGTTTTGTGGCAAGCTCCCAGATGAAAAGGCAGAGGCCACTGGGATCCACCTCGTGGGTCAAACCCAGTCAGGAGCTGCCAGACTGGCAGCAAAACCTGGGATAAAGCCCTGACAAGCCAATCTCAAACCCACCCCTGAAGGGGAGGAAGGAGCTCTCTGGGGATGAACACAACCTGCTGCCACACAGGTTCCCTCAGGACCAGTCCTGGCTTTGTCCCCAGTCCCTGCATCAATCTGGAACCATCAGTGCCCACACTGGGGCTCAGCTGCTCCATTCCAACACTGACACCATGGTTACAAACACTGAGGTCAGCAGCAGTAGCTCCCTGTGCTTGGATCAAAGGCTTGATGCAAGTTTGCTTTTTTTCCATCCCTGCACTGGTCCTTTCTCAGTGGTTGCAGAGGATGCCTTTGTTAAGCAATTAAATAAGCCCTGGGACAGGAATGAGCATGAAGGGAGAGCTGAGAGATTGCCAGTCCCACCATCCAGAAGTGAATCTTGTGGTCATTGCTGTTCCTCTATCCAGGCATTTCCCACCAAGACTGAAAAGCAACTCTTGCTCCCCAACCATCAAAGCTTCCCCAGGACAAAGCCAAAGCAGAACAGCCAGCCACTGCAGGCAGCATTCCTTCAACAGGGTTTTTCCTAAGGAAATTTAAATTAAAACAAGCCCCAAGGCCTGCAAATGCAGAAGCAAATGCACAGACACAGAAAACAGAAAGCGAACATAATTCCTTCCCTCTCATGTTGTTCATCTGCCACCCCTGCTTTGGGGAATGGTTTGTTGCCTTTTAGAGCTATTTTAGATGTTACTTGCAGCAATGTGTGGAGAAAACAGTTGAAATGTGATGGTGCAGCATTCTTTTTAATTAAACAATCCCTCAGGCACCACGGAATGGCTCCAGTCAAGCCCAGGACACTGCAGGTCTGCCTCCTCGGGGGGAGATGCTGGCCCCACTCCTCCAGCACAGCAGAAGGTCTCCCAGGCCCCTCTGGAGGTCTGCTATCAGATGGCCCAGATCTTCTGCAGGCTTTGTCCTTCCTGCTGCCATCCTGGCTTTTTGCCCTGTCAGCCTCTGCTAAGCAGAGCTTTGGTCCTCCAAGCAACTCCTGGTTCAGGGACCTTCTTTCCTTCTGCTGCCCAAACACGAAGGACATGCAGCTGGAGCTCCCCATCACCTCACCTTCAGATGGGAAGGCTTTGATGTGGTACAGAGTGCCTGGATCTGAGATCCCTCAGGTCTCTTCAAACAGCAGCAGAGCCACAGCTTGTGATCTGTGCAAAAAGAGCATTTTCCTTGGGAATGGAAGTCACGCCAGCGTTCATCTCCATCTTGTCATGGCAGAACAGGCTGCATTGGTGCTTCAAAGAGCTCCTCAGCCTTAAATCCTTAAAAAAGAACAGGCTGCATTGGTGCTTCAAAGAGCTCCTCAGCCTTAAATCCTTATAAAACGTTGACTAAGTGGAGAACCTGTCTCTGAACATCTCATGAATCCCAGCAGAGGTTATGAAACAGCTTTCCTGTGACTGCCTGCACTGCCATGGGACCCTGCACGTGCCACTGGAACCGCAGCACCATGGGCTCCCCTCACAAGGAACGCTCTGCTGCCCCAGGAGATCTGCATTCACGGCTTGTGGAGAGAGAACTAAAGAGCCAGTAAAGCTCCCAGGTCCCTCCTGGGCTCCATGACCAGGCTCCCTGCTCCTCAGAGCCGTGGGGTTCACTCAGCAGAACTTCAGCTCCATCCCCATTGCCCCTCAGCCACAGCACTCCTAAACCTGCTCTGAGGAAGAACAGAGACGTGTTCTGAGTGGGTTTCCTCCACAATTTTCTCTTCTAAGGGACAATTACTCTGTTTGCAACCTCAGTACCTTCCAGTGAAAGCACTGTTTCTCATCTGGAGCTCAGACCAACAGCAGGAGATCCAGACACTCAAAAGGAAAATCCTTTTGGTGAGACACCCTATAAAGGGCCATTTCATGGACTGGCATATCTCAGTATTGAGCAGCACTGCTCCACAGAGGCTTCTTCCTTTGACAGTCCCGGCTGTCACTGTACCTGCTGGCTCTGCAAACACCCAAGCAGCAGCCAAAGGACACAGGGACTTTCACTCCCATGTCTTGGTGTTTGCTGTGAGGTGATTGGCAAAGCCAAGAGCTCGAAATCTGCTGTCAGAGCGAGCAGCAGGCTGTTCCCTCACACACCCTCAGCTCTGATCCAAGAAGCACCTGCAGCACCTTCCTCTCTGCTGTGAGACACCAGAACATCCTGAGCAGCTGCCTGTGCATCCTGGTGGTGCCATGGCAGGTGGGACATGGCACATCCACCACAGGTTTGCCACACCACGTCTGTACATGTCTGAGCTTCTCCCACGATAACTGCAGCTCTCAGCTGTCCCCTCCTGCACATAGGTTTTCTACCCAGCCGTTCTGCAGAGCTCCTCCATCAGCTGCCATCTAAATGAAGCTGCTCTGTGAATCCAGGCTGTTTCAGTGACAGCCTCCACAGTGACTTCCAGTGACCACACACGTCACACGTCAAGACAAGTTTTAGCACTGACCCCAATGAGGGAGTGAAAAATCTCCACGCACCCAGAGGCAGGCAGGGGCAGTTCCTCATATGTCAAAGGGAACAGCAGTGGGAACAGGGCACATGTTTTCTGAGGCAAGGACCCTGACAAATGGCACATTTATTGTGCTATTCAGGAAGAAACAATAACTACAGTGGCCTCCAGTCTCCAGCTCTTTTAAGTCTGTACTTAAAGAAAGAGCAAAAAAAGACCAAAGCAAACAAGGCTTCCACAAAACCCTCTGAACAGGCTTTTAGCTGCTGGACAAAAGCGTGGCAGCAGGAACTGCTCTGCATTGTCCCATCTCGTTCCTGTTTCGTAACAGCCCCGGCACTGCAGGCAAAGCACAGCAGCAGCAAAGCCCCGACTCCAGCTCCTGCCTTGCCACTGTGCTCCAGGTGTGCTCCAGGTGTTTCCCAGGTGTGTTCCAGGTGTGCCCCAGGAGTGCTCCAGGTGTGCCCCAGGAGTGCTCCAGGTGTGCCTGGCTGCCCTGGCGCGTGCTGCCTGCTGGGCTTGTTTCATCCCAGGGCAAGGAGCAGGGAGCCAGTCCGGGCACCCATGATGCCATGAGGATTTTTCGCCATTCTTTTATGTACCTTTTATGTATTCTCAGTGCCCCTAACATGCACACTTGTAATTCCTTATGTCTGATCACTTACCATAAGCCTGGCATTCTGTTAGGTCAGAAAACCAAATATCCAAAAGGCCTCTCAGCTGGAGGCCAGAAAGCCCTAAGCTATCTTGAGAAACCAAGATCCCCTCTAAAATACATCCTGTAAACTAAAATTAAGCCCATCTTCCTATTCTAGAGAAATACTTTGAAATAGGAAGATATCAGGCTATTCCTTCAAGCCTCTCATTGAGGCATCTTTGTTAAATATGCTAATTTGCAAGGTCTATAAATTGTATACCATGTGTGTGCATTTCAGCACATTCCACCTTGGTGAAGTGGTGCACCATAAAGATCTTTATTAAATACCAAGATAAAAACCCTTTATCCCCTGACCGTGTCTGGCTCCTCATTTTAAGACCAAGGAAAAGGCATCACCTGGTGGGTTCTGTGTGCCCAAGGGCATAGAACACCAGCACCCAGGGCTCCATGCACAGCTCCAGGATGATCTCCTGGGAACACATTCCCAGCACACATAACTCTCTGTCTAATCAGGCACTCAGCCCTGTTTTGGAGGAGATTTACAGAGAGGTTTTTTTCTCTTGGAAGCAATAATAGATGGACAGCAGGAAAGGGAAGAAATTAATGAACAAGTAATCATTCCCAAAGTTGCAAATAGGAGCAATTCCTCACTCTGAGACAACTCTGGAAAACAAGATTAAAATGCTTAGGGGACATATTCTGAAAACTGCAGGTAATAGAACAGATAAAATGTATTTACACTATCTCACAGGGGACATGTACTTTTCATTCTGCTGAGGAATGTAATATTCTGCTGCTCATTGCAGAGCTAAAAGGGTGTCCTAAAAAAAGGAACTTAACAAAGTATTTTTAGTGGCAACTGGGTCTGATTCCAGAACACAGGTTCTCCTCTGCCCCGCCATGGGAGCCACAACCAGCACCTGCAGACACACCCAGCACACAAACACCATTAATAATCCATGCCAGCAGCACCGTTACCAAGCAGCAGAAAGGAGGCTGGGATGGCAGGGGGGGTCACAGCAACGCTCTCTGCACTGATGTTTCCTAAGAGGAGGAGGCAGGGCTGCCTTCCTCCACTTCCCAGCGCCCGCAGAGCCGCAGCTGCCAGCAAACAGACTGTGCCTCAAGTAGCCGCCAGCAGAAACAATTTCTCATGTGTGAGATCAAATAAACTCTTAGGAGGCCACTGTGCTCCCTGAAGCAGACGGCTGCCAAACTCCAGAGGAGAAATCCAAGGAAGCGAGCCGGCCGTGTCAGCCCCGCGTGGTTGAGGAGCCCAGCACACTCCTTGTTGTGAGACTGCAGATCCCGTGCAGCACCCCACGCCAGGCAGACACCAGCAGCTCCCATCAGGAACAAGGGTTTGGTGTTTAAATTAGCACTCCACATAGTCCAGAAACTCCACATTCCTCATCCAGTGGCACAGCACATCGCTCATCCCAGGGAGGCCTGAGGAAGGCTGGTATCTGCCAGGTGTCTGGAATGGGCTGCAATGGATTATCACTTATCTGAGCAAGTGCTTCTCCCCTCCCAGCCAGCACATGCTCTCCTGCTACAATAATTCCCTCAAAACTGCATTACAGATTACTACTTTTTCATTTTAAATAGACTTATTTTTGTTCACTCCCAAGCACCATTGCAGCTCCCCATGCATTGGGCTTGTGCCCTTGTGCTGAGGCCCCTTGCAGGTCCTGTTTGCTGCATAGTCCTGCAAGACCCACTAAAGCACAGAGCCCAGGCATGTCCTTGTCTGTGATCCTGCTGGGCAGAACAAACCCCTGAAGTTGCTGTGGGCACTTCTGCAAGAATAAATCATGCCAGCAGTACTGTGAGGATCTCAAATCACTCACCTGCTCGTGCAAAGACCAGGCTCAAGCCCTCCCTGGTCTGCACAGAGGGCACATCCCTCAGCCCAGGGCTCAGCCACTAGCTCCAGAGGATCCAGTGTGCTCCATCTGGGAGCAGCCACCTGAGCCCTGCCACAGCCAGGAAAGCCTCTCCTTCTATAGATGATGGATAATGGCCCCATAAAAGTGAGTCTGCAAGAGGCCTGAAGTTCCTAGCTGGAAGGAGATTAGTTTATGGCACAGTGAGAGCAGCCACAGGCAGAAAGGCAGGAGATGCAAAGGAAGGACAGGAGAAGCTGGACGTATTGCTTCAAGTCACCAGAAAGCAACATCCTGCCCCAAACCCCAGCAACAGAACCTTGACACTGCCTATCAACAAAACGAAGTGAGCAAATGGGAAATCTGGCAGCCTAAAGCAAGGAACAAGGGAAGAATAAGGATTCAGGCATGGGGCATTCCCCCAGCATTAGCAGGACCAGTACAAACCTCAGCTGTGAGGGGTTTTTCCAGTTTATTTAAACAGCATCCGGTGCCTGATGACGAGTTCTATTTATACCCCTTCTATCTGTACCAGGACTCCTCTCCAGCCACAGGGACTGGCAGGAGCACAAGACCCCATCCATTGCTCCAGGAGCCTCTCACCCAGCTCAGAACACAACCCTCAGCCGGCCCAGGCACCAGGAGAGCTGCAAAGGACTCACGGTGCTGCTTCCAGCAAGGAGCAAACAACACAGGCTGTGCCTGGAACACGGTAAGCATTACACTGAGATCCCAGGGAGGAGGAGGAGGTTACAGCCTCCACTCTGTCATTTCCAGCCATGCTTTTCAGGCAAGTACAGCTGCACAGACATCAGGAGTCAGGTTCCCACAGATTCCCAGCCTTTGCACACTCCAGTTTCCAGCCAGCAGCTCTCTGGACTGTGACCCAGCCCAGCTCAGCGGTGGAAAGCAGTGCCAGCTCCAGGCACAGCCCTTTCCCCCAGCCTTTGAAGGCAGGTTAAGCAGGCAAAGCCTTAGGCATCAACCCAGGACATGGCTTGAACTCACATCTCTGAATGGAGACTCTGCCTCTGAAAAATTAATGCTTTGTTCAGCTCTCTGCCTTTGAGATTTCTGAGAGAATCAAAGGGCTGGAGTGCAGTGGGAGTCACACTCACATCGGGTTCCTCAGCAAACTCTGGTTCTGTTCCTGAACAATGGTAATTTCTCCAGACACCTGGAGAAACCAAATCTGCCTCAGCCAGCCCATCTCACCCTGCTCCTCAAATCTGAACAATGGAGCCCATTAACAGCACCCGTGACAAATTTCTTTACCCAAGAACACGTGTCCAAGTGCCACGCTGTGAGCACTCAGATGGTTCCCAGAAACCTCCTGCTGATGTGCAACACTGTGCCCGAGCTTCCCCACATACACTCTGTACTTGATTACCCCACGCTTGCTGGGAGAAGAGGAACAAAATGCACTCCAGAGCCACTTACTGATTCCCGATTTGAGTACAACCATGGCAGCAACACCATTTTTCCCTCCCTCTCCAAGGCTGGCACATGCCATGTCCAGTTCCCAGAGACAGGAACCTCACACCCAGCCCTTCTGTTCTGTCACCCTCAGGAGGGCCCATCTGGAGGAGCCATCACACACTAGGTACCAACACAGTATTCAAAACTACATGCAGAACTTGCAGAAGCACTTAGATCACCCACGGCTCCTGCTGGAAATTTTCCACAGTGTAAGAGTTTATTTTGTGGGCAGGAAGAGAGCAAGAAAATTAATTAAGGAGGAGTAAGAAGAAAAAGCTCCTCCTGAAGTGAGTTAAATACACTAAAGCAGCAGTTGTGAGCAGGCCAAGTCCATTTTAAGGGCTATACATTTTCACTTCCACAGTCTTGAAAAGGAAAATGAAGAGACTTCGTTCTGTATGCATATTGTCCACCATTTGTTATTGTCTGTCTATTGATGCTCAGTTGAAAAACAAAATTTAATTAAACCCCACAGTACTGCATTGCCTGCCTTTGAAATATGCCTGCATTAGTGGATCATTACGGTAAATGAAATACAGCTTCATATCGGATTTTTCAAATAACGTCCTAAAACTGTTACAAATCAAATAATACTCCTGCAGAGAGAAATTAAGAGACAGTGTTTTTAGCAAGGGCAAAGAGATGTTTACAGATGAAGTCTGGAATAAGACGTGGAGGCAATGAGGCAGAGTTGCCACAGGGCCCTTCCAGACCTTGTTGGGAGGGTTCTGTGTACCAGAAACTAGAAAGGAAAGAGTGTGCCAGGGGCAGGCACACAGAAAGGGCAGTGTCCCCAACCCTCCAAGTATGTCTGCATGACCAGAACAGGGTTTTGGGGTGTGCTCAACCCAGAGAGGTGTTTCTGCATGGGGGAGAACTCACTGCAGCCACACACCCTCCATGTCCTCCCCAAACCCGGCCAAAGCAGCAGCAGCCATGGGAGGTGAAGCCTTGTAACCACTCAAAGCATTGAAAGCCTGGACACTCAGTGGGCAAGGAAAGGGATCCAGGAAGGTGCTGTTGTGGCAGGATGACAAATACCTACACAGGGAGGAGAAAAGCAACTTGAGCTTTGTTATCTCGGGGTACGTAAAAGCACAAGTGGGTCAGTGAGTCAGCATTGGGCACAGCAGCAATGCCTGATGTGGAACACAGCAAAGCAGGTGAATATTGTATGAGCCTTACAGCTCTGGCTTCAAGAGATCTTCTCCTTAATAGCACCTGAGCTGATGCCAAGTGTTCTTTGACGATTTATTTACTCCAAGAAATCATTTTCCCTAAATAAGAGGAGCCCGTACCGCATCCTTCTTCACGTGAGCCTGGAAAAGGCTGCGCCCTGCAGCTCCTGTGGCCTCATCTCCATGGTGATGCACCAACACACACACACACACACACTGACTCCAGCAAGAAGGCAAACCTGCCCAAAGGAAAGGCTGAACCTCCCCAAGGGAGAGGCTGAACCTCCCCAAAGGAAAGGCTGAACCTGCCCAAGGGAGAGGCTGAACCTGCCCAAGGGAGAGGCTGAACCTGCCCAAAGGAAAGGCTGAACAGCCCCCAGGGAAAGGCTGAACGTGCCCAAGGGAGAGGCTGAACGTGCCCAAGGGAGAGGCTGAATCTGCCCAAAGGAAAGGCTGAACAGCCCCCAGGGAAAGGCTGAACGTGCCCAAGGGAGAGGCTGAACAGCCCCCAGGGAAAGACTGCAGGTGGCAGAGCTCTCAGCAGCACCAGGCCTGGCACAAGGTGTGCTGCAGGTGTTGGCAGGCAGGGCTTCCCTGAGAAGCAGAGCAGGTCAGCCTATCAACAGGCTGGAAATAAAGAAAACCTAGCAAGGGCACCTCTGGATCCATTTTATAGGAAAACAGCACATTTCTAGCTGCTGTCCATGCCAGGGAGCAGCAACTGAGAGACAAGTTCCCGTAGTTCTCATCAGCCTGTGAATCAATTATTTATAGGAAGAAGGTTCAGCATATAATCATTGAAAGCTGTCAACTTCCAGCCCACACAGAGCTTCCTCTGTGGAAAGGCTGCTGGTCTGTGAGCCAGGGACTCCTCACCCCTCATGTCACAGGATTAAAAGAGCAGCTGTGACATGAGGGGATCCATTACACTACAGCCACAATGAGCACTGGCACCCCAAGGCACTAACAGCACTCAGCAACATCGGGCAAAAACCACAGGAACACAGCAAATGCAGCCCTGCATCCTTCCTAAAGGAAAAATAGTGGTGAAAGGGCATTGGGAGTGATGTAACAGGGCTGGCACATGGAGCAGCTGGGGAAGGAGACTCTGACAAGGCTCTGTGGGGCCAGCCTGTCAAAGGCAAGGCAAGCACAGCACTCAAGCACCAGCCCAGTGCTCTCTTACCCCCACAGCAAAGCCTCCGTAGGGATCAACAACTCTCAGCCACTCACCTGCACACCCCCAATGCTCTCCATCAGGAGACTCTGGCTTTGTGCTTCCCAGACTGTGGCAAAGCCACCCCTAATGGTTAAGAGCAGCACAAGCAGCTTGCACAGAGGATGGAGATTGCTGAGGCTCTGCAGCTTCCGAGGGTGGGAGCAATCCTCGAGTGCCACAATCATCAGGCTGTGGGAGCACACCAGGAGCAGGGCAGACAGAGGCTGAAAACGAGCAGGCTTCACACTCCCAGGTACTGCAGGAAATGTGCTCATCCTCAGCTCACCAGCGCTCTTTGAGCACAGCCAAAATGAGGTCTGATCATTAAAAACACACCAGAGTGCTGCTCCCAGTCTGCTGGAGGAAATAAAGGGAGGGGGATGTCTGATGGGGAGGAGAGGGCGCAGCACAGGCACCTCTGGAAGAGCCCTGCCTCTGCACTTCAAGGTTAAACACCTCCTTTGCACTCATCTCTGAATCTGCCTCTCTTTAAAGCTGCACCAGGTAATTAGAATCATTATAACTATTATTAGACCATAATATTATTATAGCATTTCTGCTACACTTGACGTCTGTTGGCTGATAGATTTAACTGGTACATAAGAAATAACTGTGCAGAGATTTCTTGAAAATGAGCACCAACACGGAAGACATTAAAGCATTCTGCATTCAAAAAGTTAATTTTATGGAAGGACACTTGAAATAAAAATTCTAAAATTAGGTTAAACCTTTAAAACCTGCCGTTACAGGAATTATTTGGGCTTTAAGTAGGCAACCATTTAAAAAATCCTGACTTTTATTTAGATGCTGGAAGACATATATGTGGCTTGGTATCTCCTTCAGATCAACATATGCATCTTTTTCCCATCTACTCCAGAGATTTCTAAATCATCCTTCCATCTTCCTTTCCCTCTCTCTGCAGCAGGCACTTGAATTATTTGGGCAGAGTCTGACTGCACAGGGAACCAGTATAATCAGGGCTCTTACAACCTGCTGTCTGCAAATCCTATAGAATTGTCAGCAAACACACATCCAGAATAAAATACAGCTTCCTGCAGCCCATGAAGCCCAAAGGGCTTTGCAAACTAGACTTGCGATGCAGTTTATCCACCACTGAGATTCAGCTGTAATCCAGAGTGGAACACAACCTTTCCATCCATATTCAACTACAGCACACAGCCCCCTGGAGAAAAGTGAGGAAGAATCCAACAGAAGCCATAGGAAGGTTTTAGGGAGACTGAATTTTCTGCCCTGGAACTGAAATTAGGTCAGGGCATCCACCAAGTTGGACACAATGATGCTTGTAGGTGCCTTCCAACTCAGAATATTCCATGATTCCATGACTCTACCATCAGCCACAGACCAATAGAAAGAGGGCACAGCATCTCCATCCTGTTGATGGTATCCCTGAAGCACAGCTGGATTGAACAGCTGGGTACCACAAGTTACCAGCCTGAAGAGGAGGAAGACATGAACACCCTGTGTTGTCCTTAAATTCAGTGGGGCCCAAATTTCGCCCCACAGTTACACCCATGTGCAAAGAAAGATGGAATTGCACTTCAGAAAAGGACCAATTCTTGAACCTCAGGCAGCTGAGCCCAGCAGCTCAGTGCTCACAGAACTCAGGGAGGGTAGAGCTAGGCAGAGATGTTTGCTCCAGTGAAATCTATTTCAGCTCTTCCTTAAGCAGTTGGCACTGAGGTGACAGCAGAGGCCTGGTGCAGTGAGGTGTCCTGCAACCACACCCACCATGACACACTATTTAGGAATAAAAACGAACGTCATTAATTTCTCCAGAGCAGGTAGTTTTATCTTTTCCAGAGAAGAGCAACCACACAAGGAACTTGGAATTGCTTGAGGAGAAAAATGCATTTTTGCTACCTTAGCCACATACAGACAAGCCCAACTCTCACTGAGGAGAGACTTATAGAGAGAAAAGGGGAGCAGGAGATGCTGGACACAACTTCCCCCATGCACAGCCCACTGCTGAGGCAGCTCTGAATGGGAAGCAGGGCTGAGGATTGTCTCAGAGCTGTGACAGCCCCAGCAAGCATCAGCAAGAAGCCCCAAGTGAACAAAGTTCATGAAAGCTCTTAAAAATCACCTCAGCCTTCAGAAGGAGAGCACAACACAATCCTCCCCTACAGAGACCTGCCCATCACACCTCTGACCAGCACAAAGCAGGTTTTTCACTCTATCCATCTGATGCTTTCAATAGCCAGAGGAGCTGGGTCTGGGCAAGCTCACCTTCATGAGACCCAGTGCTCATTAATAAGAAAAAAAAAAGATCAACCAAAGCAACTCAACCCCACACACTTGAGGGGTAGCCATCAGTAATTCCCTGTCACCACAAGAGAAATCCTTGTGTATGAGCCCTGGGAGCTCAGCCCAGGTCTGCTTCTGTTCAACCTTTCCATTAAGTTTGAACAAAGAAGAGAAAGCACTTTTATAAAACCTGAAAGGATGCCCAGGAGTTAAGAGCTGGAGGCACTCTGGAGGTCATGATCGGAATTGATAAACTGAAGAAAAGTTCCCAAAACACCAACAAATCAATAGAAAGAAAAGCAAGGAAAACAATGCAAAAAAGTGTACTTGGAAACAGCACAAACAGAGATCAAGCACACAAACAGAGTCCAGGGGAAAGTTCTCCAGACAGAGGGAACCTGGGGAAAACTGGGGACCAGACTAAATGTGCCAGCACTGTGACACCGCAGCTCCAAAGAGCTGAACTCCCCTCTGTGATCCAGAAACATAAAATACCCAGTTCTGGGCTCTGTGCTGGTATCAGCTCTGAGGTACACACAAACCAGAGGGTCTGGGCAGCCAGCAGAGCAGTCAGCAGTATAAAACACGCTGCCCTATACCAGCTGTGGAGGGGTTTCTCCATCCCTGCTCCCTCCAGGGCCAGTCCCAGCTCTCAGATTTTAACAGGGTTTACTCACAAGGAAAACCAGCCACAGGACTCCCCACTCTATGAAGACAAGACACAAACTGGCTGCTCAGTTTGCTGCAAGGACAAGTTAGATGGGCTGTCAGGCTCTGAGAGTGGGAGTCCATCAAGGCCCAGAGGGAACTGGGCCCTGTCCAGATCTGCACTACCATCCACCACTGCCCAGCCTGGAGCCAAGCATCTCTCCCCTGGCTCAGGACAGGGGCACGGACAAGGAGGCTGTTCCAGCCCTGTATTTCCTTTTAGCATCCTCCATCTGGCTACTCCTACAGCAGTGACAAAGCCAAATGAACAGCCTTCTCTTCCCCAAAATACAACAGAGCTCCTCATCCTGCTGAGGGGCACCCACACAACACAGAGCCAGCACTGCTGGGACTGTTTCCATTCACGCCTTCCTTATCCCTCACTAACAGAGCTCATCAAGCTTCATTTGCCACCTGCTGCTGCAGCAGAGAAGCCAGCAGGGAATGGGATGCTGCCCTGGGGGAGGGCATGGTTTCCTAGCTTCCCTCCTCCCCTTCCACCCCACTGACCTCTGCAATGCCTGAAGCCCACAGGGGCCATCACCCAGCCCTGCCCACCCCAGACACCCTAATTTGAGGGGACAGTTGTTAAAAGCCATTGCCACAAGGTGTTACAAAGCAGGTGACACCAGAACATAGCTGCACCAAACCCAACCAGCAGCTTGGGAGAAACCCAGCGAGGGGGCAAAAGCTACAAATCTCATGCAAAAGCAGGGCTTAGCTCTCAGGAACGTTTCACATTTCCCAAAGACTCAGAGGGATTTGGGGTTTTGCTGAGCTGCCTCGTGAACCACAGCCAGAATGGATCTCACGGTGAGCAGGCGCCGTCTCCCTTGGCAGGGCTGCTTCCCAGAGATCCCCAGCCTTGTGTCACTTCCCACTGCAGGTGCTAAGAATATCTGCGTGCTCATAAAAAATAGCAACCAGCTATTGAGAACTTATCAACAAAGTGCTCGACAAATCTTAATTAAAGCTGATTCACCTCCCTCACGAGCCCGAGTGCAGTGTTATTTCTCAGAGGAGAACGCTGGGTGTAAGAGCTGAGATGGGTTACAAAAGCCACGGAGGGAGTCAGTAGCACAGAGGATTAGCACATGGAAAGGCTGACTATTATTCCTAAATTTATCCAAATAATCCACTGCCTCACAAATTCTCAAGGTATGTCTGCTGTGCATTCAACCCCATCTGCTCAACCCAAGCAGAAGCAGAGACAGGTGTGAGGGTGCTGGAATTTGCCAGGTGTTTTATTGCTCAGGCTAAAGGAATTCTCCACTGTAAAAATGAAGAAGGTGGTGGCAGTAGCACCAGCCCTGCTCTTGTGCTGCTTCAGGACACAGGGACAACACTGTGGGTTCAAAGGCTGTTCTGACAGTTCACCAGGAATTGTTTCCAGCTGATTTCTTACCAAGAATCATATTTGTATCCTTTCAAATTTAGTAAATACATGGTCACACATACAGCAGCCTCCAGGAACTCACAACACTGCTCTCCCACCTCTGGTAGCTGGACTCCTACACTGAACTTTCTGGGACAGCATTTTGGATACTTCCACCACAGAAATACCCTAGAGGCTGCTGAAAAACTAAGTGGATCAGGCTGGGTCATTTTAAGGCAGGATTGGGGGAAAGAAAAGACAGAAACTTAGAAGTGCATCCCTTAACAGTGCTACTCCCAGAGAACAAATGAATTCAAATGATCACAGGGAGCAGGAGCACTGCGGCAGCACGTTGGGTAAATGACAGGGCATGTCACCATCTTCTAACATCCTCTGGACATTTATCTGCACTTAAAAGGCTCCTGCCAGGCTGTGCACGGACCAGCCTCTTCCACAGACAGCTCCACCACAGAAATGCTTCTGCTGATCACCCTCCTTTGGCAGGCACACTGAGCAGCACCAGCGCAGGCAGCTCTGCCTCTGCGCTGCACTCAGACAGGGTTAGTTCTAGCAAAGAAACACTGCAGAATAAATAACTAAAGAAATTGTGTCTATAGAGCTTGGTGTAAACCCAGACCCTCCTGAAGGTGGGCAGCATCAGAGCTCTGTCAAAGGTCACTCCTAATGCAAGTGTTAGTCAACCACTGAACTTAAACATTTTAAGACAACATTCCAAACGGTGTTTATATACAAAATCCCATTTGCTCAGCGTCCTCCTTCCTGGCCTTGTGGAATGCATAGTTTCACCAGTTCTCCTGCCAGAAGACCATATACGGGCTTGTACCAAAACAATTAAACCAGTTTTAAAATTCAGACCTCGTGTTACAGAGCGCACACCCTGAAGAAACATCCATTTTAATATCCCAGAGCTACTTCAATTTTTCCAGCACGTTTTTATTCCACAGCAGCCTGGGCACACAGTAGGCCAGAGGTCACACAGCCTCGTGCTCCAGGCAGCATCCAAACTGTGCCCGTTGGGGGAAACTCACGTGTAAGATTTTTGTTTAAAAGCCCTGAGTGTAAGGGACCCCTGCCCTGCTCCGACTGTGTGCCTAAGTGCCCCTCACAGGGCACGCGTTTGCTGCAGCACTCCAGCCGCACAGGCTGCCCGTCCTGCCGGGCCTGCCGAGCCTCCGGGGCCGCACACGCAACGTCCCCAACAGCCCGGCCACAGCCAATGAGGGGAACCGGGCCGGCAGGCAGCCTCCACCCGGCAAGGCCTTACCGCCGGGTCCGCTCGTGCAAGGGCAAAGTAGGGAGGCAGCAGTGGGTACCCCCGGGCCGGGACCAGGGCTCCGTCCCGGATCGCAGATCCCCGACCCGGAGCTACGCCCCGGCCCTCACAGGCCGCCAGCAGCACCGCCCCCTGCTACCCCCCCACCCCGACTCACCGCTCCGCACTGCGCACGCTCCGCCCGGCCCCAGCCGCCCCGCCCCGGCCCCACTCTAGCCAATCAGCGCCGTCCTTACACGAGCTCCTGCCATTGGCCCCGCCTCTGGCCCCGCCCTACTCACTCAGCACGGCCTCACTCTTGGCCACACCCCCTGACCCGTTCCTGTCTGTCAGCACCGCCCTTGTTCCCGCCCCCTGGTCCTGGCCCCGCCCCCTGATCCTTGCCCCGCCTGTGCCCTGTGAGGCGGCGGTGGCGGCGCTGTCTTGGCCCCGCCGTGTCCCGGACTGGATTCGCCGGCCTGAGCCTGAGCCGTGTCCCGGGCCGATCTGAGCCATGTCCCGGGCTGAGCCTGAGCCTGAGCTGTGTCCCAGGCCGATCTGAGCCACGTCCTGGGCTGAGCCTGAGCTGTGTCCCAGGCTGAACATGAGCCGAGTCCCGGGCCGATCTGAGCCTTGTCCCGGGCTGGGTTAGCCGGCCTGAGCCGTGTCCCGGGCCGATCTGAGCCATGTCCCGGGCTGGGTTAGCCGGGCTGAGCCGTGTCCGCTGCCCTGGGCTGCGGGAGCCTCCCTGGCTGTGGGAACGGCGTGTCCCGGGCAGCAACCCCATCCTGGAGGATCTGTCCCTCAGGAGTGAATGCCTGCTTTGGCGCGCCTCTGTGCATCGTGTTAGGTTGGACTAATGGAGGAATTTCTCCGTGGAAAGGGTGGTCCAGCCTTGGCAGGGGCTGCCCAGGGAGGTGTTGTGCGCGAGGGCGTCCGTGGCCCTAAGGTCCGGCTAGCAGAGGGGGTGAGATTGGCCGACGCCCCTGCGCATGGAAGCCAGCCCCCCTTGGCGTCTTGGCCTCAGGCTGGGCTGGATCGCGGAGTCGGATACCTTGCGCTTGACGGGACAGAATAGGAGGCGACCACTTGCGAGGATTCAATGTCGGTTTATTGAGAGCATCCAACAGAGAAGCAACCAACAGGGGTGGCAAGGAACCCCCAGCAAATGGCCGAGAACAGGGGGAGCGACAAGGTTTTAAAGGGAAGGGGTGGAGATAGGAGGGAAGCCCAGCAAACCAATCGGTGAGCAAGTAGGGAGGTGCATAACATAACTGGCATGAGGACATAACAAATGAACATAAAGCAAAGGAGGGGCCCCGGGACACCAGCCAACCACGACCCCCCGAGAGAGGAAAGTTCTAGAAAGCTGGGAGGAGTGGGGGGTGATTGACTGGGCCCAGGGAGGAGGAAAAACTTACTTATAAGGCAGGGTGAAGGCGGGGAAGTTACATAACACATAAGATTGGCAGCTGAGGGGGAAGGGGGTAACCATGGCAACTTAACTGTCAGGGCCACAGTGGCGGGAAAACTGTGAGGGGAGGAACCATTTAACACAGAACAAAGGGGGAGCATATATAAAATTGGGGAGAAAACTGGGGAACTTAAAAACACATCACAACAGTGTTGGAGTCTCCTGCCCTGCACATGTCCAAGGAAGAGCTGGAGGTGGCACCCAGTGCTCTGGGCTGGTGACAAGGTGGGATGGATATCTGGGATGGATGCCTGGGATCAGGAGGGAATATTTGCAATGATCTGGAGATATTGGCTTTACACATCACATCATCCCTGCCATAGGCTACTTCAGCACCCCCTTTATTTTTCACAGGTTTTGAGGAAGGTAGTGAGGTTTCAGGTAAACACAAGGGTGTAAATTCTCAGTCTTGGCACCCCTGGTTGATGCTGAAATGAGGTGAGAAAGTCAGAGAAGGCACAGGGAGCTCACTGGTCCCCTCACCTCATTCACTCAAAGCACTCTGCTGATTAAAATCATGCCAAAGCATTTCCCACCCCTCTCCCAACTGCAACTGAGTGATGGCATTGCAGAGATGATGGAAAATCAGCCACGAGCTGTGCAGCCCTCCCTGGTGAGGGCTGGGCTGTGGCTGAGGAACAGGCCATGGGATCCACTGCACAGCAGCCAAAACCAACGTGCCAGCCCCAAAATTAAACCTGCAATGCTTAATCATCTAGTGAAAGATGCTCAGTGACATCAGGGGACCTGTCCCTGGGCCACTGTCCCCACGGCTCTGCTCACCCATGCTGTGTTTCACTGCTGGCACCCACAGAGATCCTGGAGGCAGGAGATTGACTGTAAGCAAATCTCAGCTCTCCTTGCCAGCAAAAAAAAATCTTTCCAGGTTGGTTGTAAACATCTCAAAAACATAATCTGGAATCAAATCCCTCAAAGCCTGTCAGGAGTGCACCAGAGCTTTATAGATGTTTATGATTTTTGTTGAGGTTTATAGTTTCTCAGGCAGCTACGTGATTTCTGCCTGGGTGTAACTCCTGGCTTTTGGATGGGGGAAGTACTGCTGTACTTCATCCTCTTCCTCCTCCTTTTGGGCTCCGCACACCAAGCCAAGGCTGGCAGCCAGGCAGGACTGGTCTCTCTGCTTGCAGCCCAGGAGCCAAATGTCAGCTGGGGCACTGAGAAGGGGATTTTCCCCCTGCTTGTCTCAGGCTGCTGCACACCAGGCACTTTGGGAAGCCTCACTGAGATGCTCAGTCCATCCAGAGAGGAGCACTGCTGCATCCCTGGGCAATCCCAACCAAATCCCACATCTGAAACTGCTCCCACATCTAAGAGATAAGAAAATACACTCTGCATGTATTACCTTCTGCAACTGGAGTTCCTCTCTCTGGTCTGATGGGATGAAGGGCTTTTTCAAAAGGTATTAGAGAAGATGGGTGTGAGAGAGTAATTTGGGACTGGGAGTAATTTTTCATCAGTATACTTAAAGACAATCACAGCACTAGGAGGGAGGCCTAATTGTGGAGTTGTGTAATTAGTTTTTATGTCACTGCAATTATTCTGTTGGCTACATATAAAGAACATGGGAAAATGCAGCACTTAATTTTAAATCAAGACTTGATTCTCTTTTAGTAGGTAATTGATGTTGATCACATCACTTAGCAGCAACTATAAAATGTGCTATTTAGATTGTAAAAGGATGGAGAAAAGGACTGAGCAGTTAGGTAATTGATGAATCGCGGGCAGCGTTGGTGGGAGGCAGCAGGAATCCCTCAGCTGCCTCTGCCTGCAGCTGCTCCTGGGCTTCCTTAGTGCCCAGGGCTTTAACAGGCACTGAGCCCCTGTCCCAATCCCACAGCATTGCTCTGTCCTGGACAGCAGTGGAACAGGGCAGCTGCTTTTCATGGAATTGATCCCTCCTGGGAAAACCCCTTCCTTTAAGGAATCCAGATCTTCTTCCTGGAATTGATCCCTCCTGGTTAAACCCCTTCCTTTAAGCAATCCAAGTTTTCTTTGTGGAATTGATCCCTCCTGGTTAAACCCCTTCCTTTAAGCAGTCCAGGTTTTCTTCCTGAAATTGATCCTTCCTGGTTAAACCCCTTCCTTTAAGGAATCCAGATTTTCTTCATGGAGTTGATCCCTCCTGGTTAAACCTCTTCCTTTAAGCAATCCAAGTTTTCTTTGTGGAATTGATCCCTCCTGGTTAAACCCTTTCCTTTAAGGAATCCCGATTTTCTTCATGGAGTTGATGCTTCCTGGCTAAACCCCTTCCTTTAAGGAATCCAGATGTTCCTCTGGCAAAGGTGTGTGAGTTTGCTCCCAGGACTGCCATATGCTCATCTGGAGCCACCAGGCTCCTCTCCTCTCAAGGCTGTTTGGCTTCTCCAGTGACTCAGTTGTGGCAATGTGTCCCAAATTTGGTCACAACAGCTAAACACTCCCAGATACATAACTGGACATTTAAGTCCACAAGCAAAATTAAGTCCCAAGGTGCCAATGCTGTGAAGCCTCACAGTGCTGCCCTTGACAGGTAACTTGGTTTTTGGTGATGGGTTCATACTAAAAGTACCTGCAAGTAGTTTTGGTTGGGGGAAGACCCAGAGACAAGGCCCACAGCAAGGCACAGACATCCAGAGGGTTCAGTTGTCCTTTTCTCTCTGGAAGGATGCCAGGATGAGCATGAGAGGTGTCTCTTCTGGGTACAAAGCAAACTCCACAGGCTACAGGAGACTCCTGAGGTCACAATTCCAGGTAGCAGGTCCAGGCTTTGCACTTGCACCAAAACAGATGGATTTGTGGCCAGACAAGCCACTGCATAGAGTCCTACCAGGATTTTTAAGTGAAACACTTTTCCCCTTCAGCCTTTCCTTCCCCTGAACCTTTTTTGTGTGCTGTAGCAAAATATGAGATGGAATTTGGGCTCCAGTGGGTGTAATTGCTGAACAGCCTGCCCTGGCCAGCCTCACCGCTGCCAGAGCGCTGCCCACAGCCACTTTCCTGCTGACACAATGAAATGCATTTTTACAGCCCAAGACATGAGTCATGACCCAGCCTGAGTTCAGAGCAGAGCATTTTTTAAGTACTTGTGACTCCAAAGAGGCCGGAGGGGAACCCTGGGCTTGAGATAGGATAGCATCATAACTGCAGAGTTTCCCCAGTCACTTTTAAAAATGCTTTTTCTCACCCATTTTGTGTGCTGGGACGTGAAGACTATTGTAGGACCTGTTCTGCCATGTCAGCATCAGCCTCTCTGAATTGCTGTGAGGATCAGATGAGTCCATCTTGCAGTCTCTTATCACCAGCAGCACAAATCCTATTTCATTCACTGCCAAAAAAAGAGACTCATCCAAAGGCGTTTGCCATCAGTCCCTTGGGGGCTCTGGAGCCATAAGCGGGATGCAATGAGCCCGGGGCCATCCCTGCTCTAGAAGGGCTCTGCCGGCGGGGATGCAGCTCAGGGTTCGCGGGTGAGCTGCTGCCCATGCAGCCCTGGCACAGCTCGGGGTCAGGCCCGCCGGGTGACAGCCTCTGACAGTCCCTGTGCCATGTCCCCAGGAGTGATCTGTCCTGGCACAGCTCGGGCTCAGCACCTGCAGGGTGACAGCTCCTGACAGTCCCTGTGCCATGTCCCTAGGAGTGAGGAGTGATCTGTCCTGGAACTCAGGGCTCAGCGCCCGCTGGGTGACAGCCCCTGATGGTCCCTGTGCCATGTCCCCATGACAGCTCTGTCCTGGCAGAGCTCGGGCTCAGCACCCGCAGGGTGACAGCTCCTGACAGTCCCTGTGCCGTGTCCCCAGGACAGCTCTGTCCTGGCACAGCTCGGGGTCAGGCCCGCCGGGTGACAGCCCCTGACGGTCCCTGTGCCGCGTCCGCTGCACAGCTCTGTCCTGGCACTAAGGGCTCAGTGCCCGCTGGGTGACAGCTCCTGATGGTCCCTATGCTGTGTCCCCCAGGACAGCTCTGTCCTGGCACAGCTCAGGCTCAGCACCCACCAGCTGACAACTCCTGATGGTCCCTATGCTGTGTCCCCAGGACAGCTCTGTCCTGGCACTAAGGGCTCAGTGCCCGCCAGGTGACAGCTCCCGAGGGTCCCTGTGCCGTGTCCCCAGGACAGCTCTGTCCCCGTGGGAGCTGTGCCAGGGTGAGAGGGGCGATGCCGGGGGGCTGCCGCCTTTCACCCCCGTTATTAACGGCACCGCTCGGCACCGACGGGTTCTTCACAGCATGCCGGGCCCCCGGGCTGCCCTCGCTCGCTCCCGCCTGGTTAAATTTGGATTAAATCAGCGAAGCCAACACAGTGATCAATTCCCAGTGCTCTCCTCCGGAGCCAGGCACAAATGAGGGGAAAGCAGGGAGGAGAATAAAGCCCGGAGTGAGGGCACAGGCACCTGCAGGTACAGGAGGGATGTGAATGGAAACTCAAGTTTTCAGTGCCATCAGCTCAGCTGTGACTAGGCAGGGACAGCGACCCTAGGGACACTTTTCTAGAAGCCATCATGCCAGATGATCTGGGCAGGGGCCTTTATGGGTGCTCAAGCCAGGATTTAGGTGAAAAATTGGCCAGCACAGAGGGCCATGCAGGCAGCAAGGGGACAGTTCAATCCCCTGCCTCCTCCCCATGGAACAGAGCCCGGTCACAGACACACAGTCCTGGTTATCCCCCAGCAAAGTCAGACTCCCTTGGCCTGGAGCAGTCACTCCCTCCCAGGGCTGAAGGTTTCAGATCACTGGACAGCTGTGGGCAGCACCATCCCTGCCTCTCTGGCTGCCTCCCCCAGGAGCCACATCCTGGCTGCCACCTCCTCATCACTGCATTTGAAGCACGTCCACATCACAGCACACATGGGCTCAGGAGCAAGGCCAGGGACAATTAATAAAACGCCTCCCCTAAGGTGGAAATGAGACCACCCATCTCAGCAGTGTCACACCACTAAAGGAGAGGGGATGGTTATGTGCCATTATTCCCTGCACAAATGGGCTTTAAATCATCATCCATCACCAGCACCCAGCACTGGATGTTCCAAAGGTGTCCAGCAAAGCCTTTGTGGCTCCTTTCCACCATGGCATGGGTGACCACAGTGCCCATCACCTGGAGATCCTCACGGAGCCTCCACACCCACACTCTGCTGCTGCTCTGGGAAGAAATCAGCCCTACCAAACATCAGCAAGACCAAACGTGCTGCTTTGGGGTCTCAGGTCTATCTCCCTGGGGTGGGATCATAGGAGGGCAGGGTTCCTCAGCTGCCCCACTCTTCCTGGCCTGGCAGGGGAATTGGGTTGTTATGGAGTTGCAGTGCAGGAATTGAAAGCCTTTTTCCTTCTGGAAGCCCTTGAGGCTGCCAGTCTCAGCTGAGCCGCCGCTTGCCAACAGTTTTTCATTTCTTCTCTGTTTCATCTAAACTTTCCATTGGGTTCCTCATCCATCTGAGCTGCAATGATAAATATGGAAATAAAGAGGCATTTACAGCCCCTCTCTTGGGCTGATTCTGTGTATAAACAAGCTGTGCTCACAGCATCCTCCTCTCCACAGTGCTGATTCAGGAGCAGCAGGGTCTGCCCAGGACTCAGTGGGCACAAGGATTTGGGGGAAATCCCTGGGTCACTGTGGGGAGAAAACTGCAGCAAAAGCAAGGCCCACAGGGACTTCTGTAAAGGACTAGAAGGGAAAGAACAACAGCTGAAGAGCTGGATGTGCAAAGTATGAAGAAAGGCTTTAATTTGCACAGAATCTCTTAATCCATTAATCAGAGGGACATTTGTGTATGAAAACCTCCCTCTCGTTTAATACTATCTCAGGTTTGTCCAAGAAGGTAATAACTGTTTGGCAGGGGAGTGGGAGGGGCGAGGTGGGACAGGCAAAGGCCATGGGCTTGTTTCCAGGGAGAGATCAGCCATTAACAGCGTGGAGCCAGCCCAGGGATGAGCAGCCATGAAAAGCACTGGACATGGCAGTCCAGGAGTCACAGTGGCACTGGGGACACCAGTCCCCTGAAAGAGGATGTCCCAGTGCCTCTTGGCTCTCTGGAGCTTGCCTGCAAAGGCTGGACAAACTTGCCTCGGTGCCTGGAATAGAGGGTTTGGGGGTTTAAGAGCAGACTCTGACATCTTCCCTTCCCCTCCACCACAGTCATTTCCTCTTCATTCGCTGCTCCAGTGTTCCTTTCCTCGCCCTACAGAGCTGGATTGTGAGGATCATCCTGGAGGCAGGGGGAAGCTCTGGCAGCATAGCATGGACTGATCCATCCCCTGATCTTCACCTGATGCTTCTCTCAGGTTTAACCTGTTCTGCTTTAATCCCACATTCTTTCTCAGCAAATCCAGCCTTGCACCAGACCAGCCAAAGTCTCCTTGTGTCCCATGATGGTCCCATAGACCTCAGAATTCCCTGTCAGCCAGTGGGTAAACATAATATCTACAAACCCAGCTGCCTTCCTGGAGCTGTTACCTGTGTTCCTCAAGGGAGGAAAACAGGAAAAATTAGTATGCGGCTTCTTCCTCGAGAAATCAATGCGATCTCAACTCACTGTGAAGTTCCCTGACTGTTAGAGATGCTGCACTGGTAAAATCTAACCCTCAGGGGAGAAGGGTGGGAAAAAAAGAAAGAAAAATAAATTCCAGTGACTAGACAAGTCTAAAATGTTGCAGAAGGCTAAACTGCCAGGGCTGGGGCTTGTTTGGAAGTCCCAGAGTGGAGAGGGCTGTGCAGTCCAGCTGTTTATCACCCCATCAAGAATCAGTTGTAATTTTTAATTCTAATTAGAACTGTTGGGTAAAAATGTAATCAAGAGTTTCCATTAGGAAAAAAAAAAGACATTTCATCTAAATTAAAAATTTTGTTTTTTAAGAAAGGGGGTAAACGCTGAAAATTTTGTAACAACTCATTTCAGCATTTTCAAGATGAAAAGGGATGTATTTTTGCTGTGAAATGCATCATCAATTCAAATTGTTTTATCTTACAATCTGAAGAGCAAAAAATAGTTTTCAAATCAAAGCAAAAATGGTATTTTTAGGCATTTTCTTTAAAAAAGCCTATCTGGAGGTTTCTGTCCTAATTAAGAATTATTATTGGTTTTCTTTTTTTCTTAATCGAATAAGCTGTTCCTAATTAGCTCTGCTCTAAAACATTGGGTTGATGTTGATGTGCCCACCCATCTGCCCCAGCACCTGACCCCCAGGCTGTGCTCACACCACCCCACTCTGCGTGTCAGCACTGCCTGAAATCCCTGGGATTTGAGTCAGGCTTTATAAAACTCACAGAACTAAAGCAAATTCCTTGCTGCCAGGAGACCTGGTGGGGCACTGGAAGGACACAGGTGTGTTTGGTGGGCCTTGTGCAGGTCTCAATTCCTGAGGCAGGCTGATTGTGGTGCCCACACTCGGGCAAGGCAGCTGCAACCCCCCCTTGTACGTTTGACCCTGTGGCTGATGCCATGGAATTGCCACAGATCCCAGCAGGGGTTTGCATCCTGGGGGATCCTCTCCACACGATTAGCAGATCACCTTTATCACACTGAGACAGTGGCTTGGGATCTGGTAGATGAATAGCAGAGCTTGTGGTTTGTGATCTGTCCTCTGGCTAGGAGCACTGAAGGAGAGGACAGAAAAGATGAGGGTTAAATAGGAGCTGGGAGCAGAAGGGGACACCAGGGAAGGAGACTGGGCCAAGGAGAAGCTCAGAAGGAGGAGAGGAGGGTGGAAGAGGAAGGGAGCAAAGCTCAAGGGCTCTGCCAGAGATGAAATGGAAAAAGGAATTGCTGTGCAGCAGTTTCAGCCCAGAACAGAGGGAACTGCAAGGGCTCCTCGAGTTGCCCGAGGGCATTTTGAACAACAAAACCAGCAAGCTCTGACAGGGCCAGGAGACCCAGGCAAGAGTGAATGGACAGAGGGGCTGCAGAGTCCCACAGGCAGGGTCCCACAGGCAGGGCACGCTCCTGCCCAGCCACATCCAGAGTGGCACTGCCGTTGCTGCTGCTGCACCACCCCTCTGGCAGCCTGATCGGGGTTATGTCACCTTTCCTGACTGCTCTTTCCCCCAGTCAAGTGAGGTTGCTGCTCCAGCTCCCTGCAAGGAGCAGCCGGAGCAGCCTTTCCTGAGCTGCCCAGAGGGACACAGCCAGCCCCTGCCTCCCAGGCAGCTGAGCAGCAGATCCTGCCCCACTGCCACCCCCGGGGAGCTGTGCTGGCAGAGCTGGCACCCAGGACATGGCACCAAGCCCCGGTGGGAGGCTGCAGGCCCTTGGCCAGGGAAGGAGATGGTTGGATCATGGGTTCTTCCTGCAGGGAGCAACTGGTGGGTGAAGCCTGGAGCACCCACTCACACGTGGGAGCAGACACAGAGGATAACACACTGCACCAGTGCTTTATGCACCTAACTCAAAATAAGCTTTCTTTTTAAAAAACATATCTAAGAAGAATGATTTTTCTCTCTCTTTTTTTTTGTTATTATTTTGAAGTTATAAATTATTGAAACAAAATATTCTCACTACTCTCCCAAATCATTCTCAGGCAAAGAAAAGGCAGCTCTACCTTCAACACTGCTTTGTAACAAAATGAGTCAGATTCATTTTGCTCATGATTTGCCCTTGGCTCCCTTTGTCCATGTCTTAAACTACATCCTGGCTCGGTCTGATTAGCAGCATGTCCTCGGAGGCAGAGGAGGCCCTGCAAGAGCCCGAGGTATTGCAGGTCAAGATTAAAGTGCTCTGCGTGACATTCACTGTCAAAGCTGTAACTGGCTTAACTCATTGCAATTAGATGTCTCAGAGGTTACACAGTAACGGCAGCAGTGTTTCAGTGCAGCTGATTAAAGCACAGCCCTGGCGTTAAAGGATGTGATTAAAAGGCAGTGTCAGGGCTGAGACGTGGCAGAAGAGCTCAGCAGGCAGGGTTAAATCCACAGCTTCTTCTGGGGTTGGACACCCCAGGGCCTGGAAAAGATCTCCAAGTATCAGCTGAGCCAGCTCAGCTTTTAGGTCTGGAATGCCATCTTGTGATGGCAGTGGGGAAGTGGAAATGGCCCCTCTGTGGAGGCAGAGGAGATGATGGAATTACAGAATGGGTTGGGTCAGAAGAGACCATAAAAATAATTTTATTCCTCCCCCTGCCATGGCAGGGACACCTCCCACTGTCCCAGGCTGCTCCCAGCCCCAATGTCCAGCCTGGCCATGGGCACTGCCAGGGATCTAGGGGCAGCCACAGCTGCTCTGGGCACCCTGCCAGGGCCTGCCCACCCTCACAGGGAGGAATTCCTGATTCCCAATATCCCATCCATCCCTGCCCTCTGGCAGTGGGAGCCATTCCCTGTGTCCTGTCCCTCCATCCCTTGTCCCCAGTCCCTCTCCAGCTCTCCTGGAGCCCCTTTAGGCCCTGGAAGGGGCTCTGAACTCTCCCTGGAGCCTTCTTTTGTCCAGGTGAGCACCCCCAGCTCTCCCAGCCTGGCTCCATGGCAGAGGGGCTCCAATCCTGGGAGCATCTCCATGGCCTCTCTGGACTTGCTCCAACAGCTCCAGGTCCTTCTGGTGCTGGAGCAGCTCTGCAAGGGGTATCTCACAAGGGCAGAATAGAGGGGGACCATCCCCCCCTCACCTGCTGCCCACTCCTCTGTGGGTGCAGCCCAGCACAGGGGAGTTTCTGGGCTGCCACTGTTGGCTCATGTCCAGCTTTTCATCCATTATATCCTCCAAGTCCTTCTTTGCTGGTCAATGAGCTCTTCTCCCAGTCTGTGCTCATGTGTGGGGTATCCCTGACCTGGGTGCAGCACCTCAAAGAGGAAAAGGCACCATCGAGGCCATGGCTGCCCTGCCTTCTGCTGTGTGGGAGCCAAGCAAGGCTGGTGTCACTCACAGGGCAGTGCAAGCACCAACACCCATGAGGTGTCATCATCACAGGCCCCAGCCATGACAGACACCAGGGGGATAAAAGTTCTTCTCACCAAAGCCTGAACGTGCTTGGCTGTGGGGCTGGAGGTGACCACCATGGTAAATGATGATGTACATCCACAGATCTTTTCTTCCATAGGTTTACTGAATTTTCTTCCTCTTCCCACGGTACTACTCTGTCTTTTTCTCCAGTGACTGACAGTGTGGCCAAATGGTGTTGAGCCAAAATCTGATTGGTACAGAAGGATCACAGTACCAGCCCTGCAGTGCCAGAGCTGAGCAGTGACAGGGGGCAGGCAGTGAGCCCTGGGCATGGGTGTGTTCAGGGCTGAGGTGACAGTAAAGGATCTCTCTTGCTGCCACAGGAGCTGCAGACATCAGCTACATGGGGGATGTCCCACCCCAGGCTTGGAGCACACGTCTTTTGAAGCACTACAGCTCCATGCCAGTGCAGATCTCTTGAGTGGATGCACTGTGCCAGCAGACAGTGCTCATGTCCTGGTTTAACCCATCCTTCTAATTTATGGGAGCAAAATCTCTCAGATGTGATTCCTCCTTTATGCTGCAACTGAATATTCACTCGACAGAGGTTACCCAGGCTTCTGGAGCCAGTTGAGTTGCTTTGAACACAAGCTGCAGGGCTGTGCTGGGATGCAGGGAGCTCAGGGGAGGCTGTGTCTAGACTAGAGGAACTCTCCAGGAGGCTTGCTGGGCTTTTGTTTTGTAGTAACTCATATCTCTAATCTGGCTTGGAACAAAGCATCTCAGTCCTTTCAGGCCTTGCCACGACACTTGCAGGAGAAAAGGAGGCTCTGTTTAGTGGTCAGCAAGTCAAGATGAACAACAGGGACTGGCTGCAGCTAATGCAGAGAGCACATTCCTGTGATAGAAAAGGGCTTCACCCCCATGGCAGAGCTGCTCTGCTGTGTTTCATCTGGTTTGATGCTTTTCACCCAAAGTTCACAAATGATGTGCAGGCCTTTGTTTGAGCCCCCCTCCAAGGCCAGCAAGCAGAGAAAAAGCTGTGCACACAGAGGGAATCTGTGCTGGGAAGTGAGAGACTGGTCCTGGCACTGAGAGTTGCTGAGTTCTGGTATTTGGCATTCAGGAAGCTTTTGAAGTATCTCCCCAATCCTGCTGAAAATGTCTTATTAAAGAGACAAAGCATATTAATTTGGGCCCCATGCTGGGCTAATTAATTAAACAGTTCTAAACTGAAGCTGTGGCTTAGGGTCTTGGCAGAGTCATCATCCATGCCTGTGTGGGCACGTGCCCTTGGCCATGGGCAGCGAGACCCCCAGGAACAAGAGCATGAAGTGTTCTGTGTCTGCTCTTACCTGTCTCTCCCCCAGACAGGTTTTGCTGTGCTGCACTGGGCATAGCTGGGAAACCTGTTCCTCACCAGGTTCATCAGTGACAGGGGAAGCACCGAGCTCCTTCTGCTCAGCACCAGCCTCTGTCCCTGCACACAGCAGTGTCCTGGGCACAACGAGCCCAGAGCTTCCCAGGACAAGGCAGGATCAGGCTGAGCTGGAGAGGAGCACCCCACATCCAGGAAGATGCTTGCTTAGGCTGAAAATAGACCATGAAACATTTGAAGAAGACAGAGCTGGAGTGGATGATTGCCTGAGGCAAGGCACAGCTCCAGCTGAGTTCACTGCTGAGCTCTGAGAGCATAAGCACATGAGGAGCATGGGGGAGGGATGCCAGGCTTTCTGGAAAGGCCTTCAAGTGTCGCAATGGAGCACAAAGCCCAGAGAAAAACTTCCTTTGAATGGATCCCCAGCGAGGGAGTTACAGTTACACTGCTGTGCCCAGACATGGATACACAGAGCACTGGGCTGATGTTACAGCATCCAGTGGAGGTCAGGGAAGGTGTGGAATTGTGCTTCTCCCAGCAAGGCACTTGGCAGCACCACAGCTTTTTCTCTGCTTATTTCAGGGCTGGATTTTTGTTGCTGGCAGCTGTTTCTGAGCTGACACTTCTACCTCCTGTGCCCGAAGTGGGATACATCAGGGGCAAGCAGAGGCAGCTCACCAGCCCTCTGCTTCCCATGAGCCGCTGCTTGAGTTCAGTTCTCCCAGCTCCACAGATCATGTTCCTTCTCCGGCTCTGTCAGGGATGCTGGAAGTGTCCAAGGCCAGGTCGGACAGGGACTGGAGCAACCTGGGACAGTGGAAGGTGTACCTGCCCATGGCAGGGAGTGGGACGAGAGGATCTTTAAAGTCCCTCCCTGTGACGGATTACCGAGGGTTTTTCCCCGCCCTGGGGGGAGCGGCCGAAGCGAGCGGGGCGGTGTCTGTGGAATCACCTCGGCAGCGTGGCCAGGCCCGCTCCTTTTCTGCCCCCGCCGCCGTGTGGAGATGAAGCGGTTCTGGGGGGCTGGACTTCTTCAGCTCGCCGCCATGAGGGCCAGGAGCGGCTCTGGCGGGTCGGGCTCCCTCGCCATGAGGGCAGGGAGTGGCTCTGGCGGGCTGGGCTCCTTCAGCTCGCCGCCATGAGGGCAAGGAGCAGCTCTGGCGGGCTGGGCTCCTTCAGCTCGCCGCCATGAGGGCAAGGAGCAGCTCTGGAGGGCCAGGCTCCTTCAGCTCGCCGCCATGAGGGCAAGGAGCAGCTCTGGCGGGCCGAGCTCCCTCGCCATGAGGGGCCACTGCCGCCATGAGGTGGGGGGGGGGGCTACAAGGCACGGGTGGCGGCGGCAGCGGGGCTGGAGACCGGAGCTCCGGGGCAGGAAGGCGCCACCTGAAATACTCACTGTCTCCTATTTAGCTGTTCGGCCGGGGGACTGCGGATGTTGCTCGGCTGTGCGATTCAGCATTAATTCCTCAGCCTTTCGCTCGGTGTGCTGGCTTTTGTCCTCTGCCACAAGCCAGGCCGCTGCTGTTGAGCTTTGTGAATACAGATGGAACTAATGGCTTATTTGTGATGTTTCTGCTGTCCTCTCTTTAGGCCTTCAGCCGATGACCGATGGCGGTGACCCGCCCGAAAGAGCAGCTCTGAGGTGCCCCGGCCCCGTCGCGTGTGGAACCCCGAGCTGAGCTGTGCTGAGCTGTGCTGGGACAGCCGGGGAGGCACTCCGGGAGGGCACTGGAACCTGCGAGAGCAGATGTGAAGGGATAACCTGCCCGTGGGACACAGCAAGAGCTCTGGAGCCACATGGGTGAGGTGTGACCGTGAGCCAGCCTGGGAAAATGGGCAAAAATGTTTTGCTGTCTAAAAGGCTTCTGCTGGCTCCTGTGCTAGCCTCAGGTCCTCAGGGTGGAAATAACGTGGTTTATCCAGAAATAAGTTTAGCTTATCTATTCCTCTTGCTGGATGAAGCCTTGATGAGAGTAGGCATCATCAGAAAAGTGCCTCCACATTTTTTCTGCCCTGTAAACCCCCCAGTTTTGGGGTTTTTGTCTCCCAGCAGTAGTCAGCTGCCCATGGCTGCTCAGTGCCTGTGCCAGTGTTATGCTGCTGGGAGAGAAAGGTGCTGCTGAGCTTTCCTGGCACCAGTGAGGCCATCCTGGTGCTCAGTGGTGCCAGGTTTTGGCAGCACTCTGCATGCCTGAGAGTGGAGTAATTCCTGCCCGTGGAGACAGGTGACTAGACTGTACGTGTTTATGCAGCAACAGGCAGCTTTATTGAGATCTAACTTCCTTATATAGATAAGAAGGCCCATGAAGGTAATCCTCATTGGCTGAGCCAGTTACTACTCAGCTGACCAGCCAATAGCAGCCTGAGTCTCCAATGGTCTGGGCCTGCTCTTACTGGTCAAATTACATAAGCAAGGTAATTATATAATAAATCACTTAATGCAGTTGGAATTATTTATACTGTGTGGCCTACAGGCCAGATGTAGAGCATCACAGAGGAATAGCTCATAAATATGGAACTTGTGTGTGTTGTAAAACGTCTATAGCTCATAAATATGGAACTTGTGTGTATCATAAAACCTCTGTTCGCATGATGTTTGGGGCGCTCGAATGGAGGAAGGATCCTCCAAGTGATCAGTGCTGCAATAAAAATGAATGCTTTTTGATACTCAAACTGTGTTAGAAAGTTTCTTTTTGGGTGATTTCAGTGTCAGTTCCACAAGGCCCTGTAGTTTCACAGTGGCCCCTTGGTTCTAAAGTGTAACGATGGCCTCAGTCCCACAAGGCCCCACAATGTCCAAAGAGTCCCGTTAATTCCATGGGGCCCTGAAGAGCTGCAATGGCCCCTTGGCTCCATGAGGCCCTGCAATGCCACCCTGGGGCAGGAGGCCAGGAGGAACTTATTCCCCACACGCTGCAGCTCCCTGGGCCAGCTGGCACCGACACCTTCTCCCAGGCCAGCACTGCCTGGCACAGCCAGGGCCGAGCCACACTGCAGCTCCCTGCAAACCACGGCAGGGGCTGCGAGGCCAAAACCCAAGTCACAGACAGTTTGTCACTCTTCCTGTCTGTATCTGACCAAGAAATGTCCCATTGTGAGGTCCCCTTTCCTGCAGTCACTGCAGCACTGGGACCATCCCTGGAGCTCTGAGCGAGAGAAATGGCCAGCATTGCATCTCTGCACTGACTTGGGGATGGTGGGAAATGCTCTCTGGGGTGGCTGGAACCATGGAAAAAGGACAGTTGGGAGCACAGACGGAAACCCAGCTGGGCTGCTGGACTGGGGCAAGACATCTCTGTCTGGGGGAGAAGTTGGCTGTGAAACTCCCTCCTGTGGATGCTCACGTGCCCAAGAGTTGGGCACTGAAGAGTGTCGGAGGAAGGAGACCCAGACACCAATTGGTTCATCCAAGTCCAATTTATTGATCACATACGGCGGGTTAAATACAGTTCTTAATAAGCTTCATACATATTGCAAAAGTTGAGCTCAGGATTGGTTAGTTACATATCAGCAACTACACCTACTTCTACATCCTTGTGCTTATTCTTTTGATACATTCTGCAGATATTCAGGACTAATCTCAACTCCCTCTCCTCATGTTGCAGCAAGGCCATCCGGCATTCTTGCCTGTCAGCAGTCACTGAATCAGAGCCTGCTGTCCTCCCTATCAAGCTTAACCAGCGGCATAATGTCAGGATGATTTTTCTCACTTAACCATTTATTAACAATATTCTCCACATTTCCCCCGCTTTCTTTTTGAGCAAGGAGATTAGTGTGCCAAGTTTTCGCTATCAAGAGCTCTAATCCAGACTAAATCTTGAATCCATTTCCCAAAACAAGGTCTACACCATAAATTTGCTATTGTCTTTTGTGAGTACCAATAAATCTTATTACATCCTGCACAATGCAAAGCTATCCATGCATAGCACTTATCAGCATCCCTTTTGCAAACATAACAAGGAAGTGAATGTAAATAAGAACCAGTGTAAAAATTTGTCTCTTCAATCCAATGTAGCCAATTTAATGGTGGTGTGTGCAAAGCCTCTGCAGCTTTCTTACTATATAAGGCTAATAGTTCAAGCTCTTTCTTTAGTACAAGGCGTATTTTATTTTGTAATCGTTGTTTATATTGTTGGTTGTTTTCATCAATTATACTCTCTTGAGGGTCCCACAAATATAAAAATGTTCTAAGCATAGAAACCAATTAGCCTTATTTAGAAGAAGTTCCCTTTTTTAGGCTTCTTTTTCTTATCAGTTTTCAATTTTGCTGCTCCAAATTTTACTGGTCCTGTCACTTTTAAACTTAATTTTTGTAATTTTTCAATGCAATGATCTAATGCTCTTTCAGGGTCTCCCCTGAAGGGCCCTACAACAGAATGTTGTGTTAAAGGTACTGATTTTCTACACCTTACAGAAATTATACGTGATTTACTTTGAACCTTAATTCTACTCACAACACATTGTACTTCCCAACGATAATAAGCAAGAATTTTTTGTTCAGGAGACTCGTAAAGATTCAAAGCTATATACGCATGTTGCCCCGTTTGTCTCCTTAATTCATCTTGCCAATCTTTACCCCACGTGTATTCATGCTCACAAGTATGACACCATAAATCCCATAACAATGATTGTTCTATCCAAAAGGTATTATTACAACCCCCGCAGCGTACATCTATCCAAGCAGCACAATGTGGATCATAACAGTCAAGGCAAGGTGCCTTTGCTGGTCTGGCTAAATGAAAAGTTGATAATGAGTCAATAAAACCAATTAACTCCTGGGCCGTCTGATAGTGACGTGTCAGTGCTCTGTCCAATTCCTCCGAGTGTCCCTTCAATTGTAGCAGTAGCGATTGTAGGACTAGAGGCAGTTTCTTCTTCAGTCGCTCCTTGTCCTCCTCCGTGAGGCGATCCACCAGACGCTGCATCAAAAACAGGTTTAGTCCACTTAGCAGGCACCCACAAAGGCCCTGTAGGTGAGGAAACACAAAGATACCCCCGACCCCAATATAATACTTTTGCAGGTTTTTCCCATAAACCTGTACTTGGGTTCTTATACTTAACCCAGACTTCTGTCTCCTCAGTATTTTTCTGACCTGACCTTGGATGATGTTTAATTGCAGGAGGGGTATCATCTTTGCCAAAAATACATAAATGATTGATCACATACAGGACCTTAGCCAAGCATGATTGTGGGTCTGTTAAATCTTGATGTTTTTCAATATACCGTTTAAGGGTGCCATTTGCTCTTTCTACTATTGCCTGTCCAGTAGAAGAGTGTGGAATACCTGTCACATGCTTAATGGACCACCGATTTAAAAATTTCTGGACCCTAGCACACACATAAGCTCGACCATTATCTGTTTTGATACTCTTTGGAACTCCCATAACCGCAAAGCAACTTAACAGGTGCCTGATAACATGTGTAGCTTTCTGTCCTGCCTGAGCCGTAGCCCATATGTAATGACTATATGTATCTATAGTAACATGTACGTACTTAACTTTACCAAATCTTGGTACCTGTGTAACATCCATTTGCCATTTCTCATTTATCTCTAAACCTCGTGGATTAACTCCCATGCCTAAACCTACTCCCCCATTATGATAACTACATGTTGGACATGCTCTAACAATAGCTTTAGCTTCTGATAAACTCAGCTCAAAGTGTTTTGCTAACCCTCTCGCATTTTGATGATATCTGCTATGTGCTTCTCTGGCCAATGTATGCTTGTCAATAGGACAAGAGTTATCAATGGGTAAAGTAACTAGTTTATCTGCACGTTCATTCCCTTCTCCTAAACCTTCAGACCATTTATGGCTCCTAATATGAATCACAGAATATGCTGCATTTCTTTCTCATAAAACTTTCCTCAAACGTAGCAATAATCCATATAATCGTTTATTATTCACTTCCTTAATTGCTGCATCCTCTATTCGTCTGACTACTCCTGCGACATACATAGAGTCTGTAACCACATTTAAAGGTCCCTGTAAGTTAGATACTACCCATACTACTGCTAACAATTCCAAGGTTTGTAAACTATCTGCAGGGTCTGCTGTGAGGAGTTGATGCTTCCATTGTCCTTTTTCTTGCCAGGTGATAGCAGCACGCCTTGATTTCTTTCCTGCATCTGTAAAAGCTGTAATAGCTCCTTCTATAGGGCGTTCTTCTCTCAATGGTCGAGCAATCCAGTTCCATTCTGTCATCCATTGCAAAACTTTAGGCACTAATTTACTGGTTTCTACTTTAGCAGATGATGCTAATAATGCTTCTTGTAAATTTTTTGAATTAATCAAGTACCAGTCCAAAGTCTCTTTTTCCATAGGCAATCTAATGGTAGCAGGTTCTCGACCATCCACTTCAATAATTCTAAGACGCCCTTTTTTGATTAAAGCAGCCAATTGTTCAATTTTTGAAAATATCGTTCTCTTATGCTGTAGTGGTGGTGATAACCATTCTAAAACTCGTATCTCTCCCGTTTTCTTCTGTTGTTGAGAGAGAGCACCAAGCAAATGACAAGGACTATTCCAAATAGTAAGGTCAATAGGGCAAGCAAGTCGTCGACGAGACACATATCCCTGTTGTACACAATTACTAATTTGTTGCAAGGTAAGATGGTGCTCCTTTGTCAGGTATACAGGAGTAGTAGGATCAATACCGTTTAATAAGGGCCGTAGGTTTTCCAACAAATGATTTGGTATTCCCACAATAGGTTTTAACCACTGTAAGTCTCCCAACAATTTCTGTGCATCATGCAAAGTCTTAATATCCAATTGTAATTCCAATTTTTGTGGTATTACTTTTTGATCTGTTAAAGTCCATCCTAAATATTTCCATGGTGTGGTGGTTTGAATTTTCTCTGTAGCAATAACAAGTGAATATGCTGCAAGAGTGTTCCTAATGATGTTAATCTGCAAGGAGGAAAATGATTGTTGTTGTGCAAACAAAATATCATCCATGTAATGATATATTATGGTTGCTGGCCATTTGCGACGTAATGGCTGTAATGCAGCATCAACATAAAGCTGACATAACGTGGGGGAGTTACGCATCCCTTGCGGAAGTACCGTCCATTCAAATCTTTTATCTGGTTCTCCCTGATTTATTGCTGGTAAAGTAAAAGCAAATCTTTTCATATCATCAGGGTGTAATCCAATAGTGAAAAAACAATCCTTTAAATCAATAATTAAAAGTGGCCAATGTTCTGGGATCAATGCTGGATTTGGAAGACCAGGTTGTAAAGCTCCCATAGGTTCCATCTGCTCGTTTACGGCTCGTAAATCATGTAACAAACGATATTTCCCTGATTTCTTCTTGATAACAAAAACAGGTGTATTCCAAGGGCTCGTAGAAAGTCGTAAGTGTCCCTGTGAATATTGTTCCTGTACCAATTCATGGGCATGCATAAGACTCTCCCATTTAATGGCCATTGCTTAACCATCACCGGTGTATCTGTTTTCCAGGTGAGTGGAATGGGGAAAGTCCAAGCAATGGCAATCACCCCAAAGGGTGATGATTAGTTAACACCACTCCCAATTGTGTTAAAATGTCCCTTCCAATTAAACAAGAAACTGTAGGAGGTAATTGAACAACTGAAAACACAGCAGATACTTGTTGATCATCAATGCACACTAACAAAAGTGGTGATCTACTTGCTAATGTAAATCCTCCTACTCCGGTGAGCATATTTGATGATGGGAATAGGGGCCAATGTTGTGGCCATGCTTCTGGAGAAATAATACTAGTATCTGCTCCTGTATCCAATAATCCATAAAGGGTTATGCTTTGATGTCCATGGGTAATTTCCACCTTTTGTTTTGGTCTATTTTGTAAATCCACAGTTAAAAGTGTAACACCAGTAGAGCCAAAACCTTTTTCATCCCGCGTTTGTCCAGTAAATGATGGTATACCAGATGTCATTTGTGATAGTGGTATTAATTGTGCAATGCGTTGTCCTTTTGTTATTTTAATAGAGGGATAAAGGGTGTAAACCATAATTTGTATTTCCCCTGTATAATCCGCATCGTTAACACCAGGCAATACAAATAATCCCAGCATAGTTATTGAAGAACGTCCTAATAACAATGCTCCACATTTCTGTTCATTTAAAATGAGAGGACCCTTTACTCCAGTTGGTATCCTCTCAGTCCGGTTTGTCATGAGTGTGACGTCTACTGCTGCTGATAAGTCCAAGCCGAGGCTTCCTGCTGTGGCTGGTTGCAGACAGGAGGTGGCTGCGATGTTACGTCGGCAGCTGATGTCTCCGATGTCACGGCGGCTACTTGTGTCTGGGCGCGGCTCGCCTGCTGCGCGCTCCTGGGATAGTTTCCCAACCGGCGTTTGCAAGCTACAGAGTTGTGGGAACCAGATCGGCAGTTGTGACACCATATCCCGGTTGCTTGACATGTTCGTCGTGTATGTCCTTCACTGCCGCATCTGTAGCACTTGAGGAATGGTCTCGAGCCCTGCGTAACCGCCAGTGAGCCACTTCGGAGAGGAGCAAGAGCAACTAACACCTGACTTTGAGTAGACTCTGCTTGCTTTTGTAATCCTAACCCTAACTCCTTTAATGCATCTATTACAAATGCCTGTGAAGCTGTTTGCATTAATGCCATTCGCTCTAAAGCTTCCTCAATAGTCCAATTTGCTCTTAAAGTAGCTAACACTCTTTGTGTTGCTGGATTACTATTTTGAAGAGCACACTGCTTCAATAGCGCCTCCTTCATGTAGTCTGCAACACCAGCCCTATCTATAGCAGCAGCTGCCCTATCTATAAAATTCCCAAATGATTCTTCTCTACCTTGTTTAATACCCATATAAGCCGGTAACCCTCCTGGTTCTTTAACCATATCTATTGCTGCACGCACTAATCGCATAGCCTCTCTAAGCTTATCAGCTCCTGCTAACATCTGCGCCTCTGTACGCAAATATGCTCCTAAGCCCATAAGCTCATCCATTGTCACTCCATGTAATGGATCTCCTTGAGCTCGCTGTACAGCAACTGACTCATTGACCAACGCCTGCCAATGTGCATTAAACAATAACTGCTGATGCTGAGTAAATATCAACCGAACTATTCCTCTTAAATCATTTGGACATAAAATCTGAGTATTAAAAAGATAATCTAACATTTGCCTAACAGGTTCACTTTTTACTCCAAACTGACTAACTGTAGAACGTAACTGAGCTAACAACTTCCAGTCCAAAGGCGCATATGCTGCCAAATCATGCATAAGGTTCCCCTGAGCATCATATTGTGGTGTATAAGTAACTGGACATGCAAAGCTAGAAGCTACTTCCATTGCCTCACCATCCCCCATTTGCATTACTTCTTTTGCCACAGCAGCCCAAGCTTCCCTTCTCTGTTTAGCCATCTCCCCCCATAAGTCACTGTGTGCCCTCGGGATAGGATCTGGCCCTTTAAGGGTGCTATGCTGCTGGCACTTTGATACAGACACTGAGGCTTCTTGCGGGGGAAGTGGCCCCCCCACTGGAGCTACCTCATTCTGGGGGAGTGGTGGAGACAAGGCTGGTGAAACCGGAGCCGATGAAACCCGAGCTGGCTCGTGCGAGGGAAGCGACCCCCCCACCGATGCCGACTCTCGTGGGGGAAGCAGCGGAGGCAAAGCTGGCGGCAGAGGTGAAGCTGGCTTGCTCCCACCCCCACCATCCAACCCGCCTGAAGCTGGCAGCGGAGGCGAGCTCTTTCCTCCACCATCCAACTTGCCCTCCTCCCCCAACAGTAAGGGTGCAGACGGTTCCACACTGTCTATAGAAAAATCCTGCACACCACTCTGCTGGGGACTCTTAGGCATAATTATCTGAGTTACAGAAGGTGCCAGGGGATCATCCTCACGACCATATCCTATATTCTTCTTATAAGCTTCTGTTGCCCTTTCTGCTGCCTTTCTCTCAGAAACCTGCTGAAGCAACGTATTATATACCACCCGCCATAACTTGCCAAATTTCTTTGCTGACTTATCATCATCTAACACAGTATCCCACAGGATATCCCCAAACTTTTTCCACTCTGCTACCTCATGAACTGTATGTGGATTAACAAAAATTCCTTTAGAATAACCATATGCTAATAACCCTGGTAATTCCTTTTTTAAATCTATCCCTTTTACTCCTCGCCTTTCTAAATATGAGGAGAAGAGATCGTATGCCGCTTGCCTATCCATACCTTATATATCAGAGCGCGCTGTTGCAGCCCTTCCCGGCTCCGGTGGCATGTAGAGACTTGAGTCACCTTTGTGATCCTCAAGGGTGCTTTTTAAAATCCGGCACCGTCCCGACTGCGAGGACTCTCACCCAACTTCCTCCACCGTGGTGAGTTTATAATCCAAAAGAGTGAACGTTCAGAATGCTGCCCTTGCCCGCATTCTCCACCATTTGTCGGAGGAAGGAGACCCAGACACCAATTGGTTCATCCAAGTCCAATTTATTGATCACATACGGCGGGTTAAATACAGTTCTTAATAAGCTTCATACATATTGCAAAAGTTGAGCTCAGGATTGGTTAGTTACATATCAGCAACTACACCTACTTCTACATCCTTGTGCTTATTCTTTTGATACATTCTGCAGATATTCAGGACTAATCTCAACTCCCTCTCCTCATGTTGCAGCAAGGCCATCCGGCATTCTTGCCTGTCAGCAGTCACTGAATCAGAGCCTGCTGTCCTCCCTATCAAGCTTAACCAGCGGCATAATGTCAGGATGATTTTTTTCACTTAACCATTTATTAACAATATTCTTCACAGAAGAGCATCACAACAACAGACAGGAGGATGGGGCGGCCCGGATTAAAGTGCCTCAGGGCGGTCTGGACTGGCCACACAGGGGTGAACCCTGGACACCATCTCCAGGTTATCCCTGACTGTGAAACATGGGCTGAGATCAATCAGGGCGAGGCCAGGCAAAGCCCCTGTGGTGTGGGGGGGCAATGGTGGGAATATAAATCTGGGGCGACACGTGGTCTTGGTAGTAGGTGTAGTAAATTGGGAGCACCATTCCTAAACCACAACAGCCCTGTCAGAGCCAGGCCTGTCCCTGTACTGCCCCCGCTCTGCTGCCCCACAGCTGCTGGATCAGGAAGGGCAGAGCCATGGGGGAGGAAAATGCACAGGGGCTCCTCCTGGGAGTGACCTTCCATCCTGATACTCAGAAACCCCCATCCTCAGCTGGGAAGTCACCATCAGAGTCTCTGCCAATATCCCACTTGGTGAATCTTTCACACTGAGATTTTGGTCCTTCCTTTCAGTTTCTTTACTTTTGGGGCTTTTAATGATTCCTCCATAAACATGGCAATTCATGTCCCTAATATGGCAATTCTTTCCTTTTTATGAAAGTATTGGGAATTAGGCCACATTAAAATGCTGGCAGGGTGTGCATAGGTATTTTCAGCCCTGTGGAGAAGCAGTTGGGATATAAGAACCAAAGAAATGTAAAATGGTTTGAGTTAGAAGAGACCGAATAGAGTCTCTGGTAAAACTCCCATTACCCAGGAACACCGTCACTCGTTCAGGTTGTACAAAGCCCCTGACCTTAAACACATCCAGGGATGGGGTTTCAATTCTGAGGGCAGCCTATGCCAGTGTCCTGCCACCATCATCAAAAAATATTTCATCCTTACAGAAAATCTAAATCTGCCCTCAGTCACTTAAAAGATACAGTGTATTATTCTGCATTATATTCCCCAATACAATCTTGGGCAAAAATGTACTCAGCCATTCCTGGATTTAAATCACATCTCCAGGGCTGAGCATCTTTGAGAAGGCCCAGAGATCTCCCAGGATGGGATTTGGAGGCCCCAAGAACATGATCACTGTATGGGAACTGGAAGTCCTGGGTTCAGTGGAGACTGAGGGCAGAAAAAGAACAGCCTGTGAGGATGACAAAGGTGGATTCAAATATATTGGACCTCTTCTTCATAGTGGAAATGAACCTGAGATAGAAATAATGTCACCAAGTGCAGCTGTGAAGACCCAGAATGGAAACAAGGAGAGATTAATTTCCCTCCCAGGGCAGGACTGTGGCACAACACATCTCCCAGAAGGAGTCTGGGTCAGGCTGGGGTCTGCCCCAGGCTCTGTGTGGGCAGGCAGAGGCAGGCAGGAGGCAGAGCTGTCAGCAAAGGAAGGGCCCAGCCAGGTGGGGCAGCCGGGGGATGCCGACAGCCTGCAGGGACAGAGGCGCAGGGCAGGGACACCGTGGGACAGCCTGGGCTGCACAGGGCACAGGGATGTGCAGCAGCTGCAAGACAGCCCTGCCAGAGCCAACTTGGGCAGCACTTTGGCCGTGGCTTCTGGGCTGTGCCTGAGGCCACGAGGGGACAAGTGACCCTTGCAGGCCTGGGGCCTCATTGCCTCCTTGTCCCTGCTCAGCAGCCTGGCAGGGGCCGTCCCATGCTCCTGCCCTTGGCATTGCACATCCCCACATGCCAGTGCCCATCCCGGGAAGAGCCCTGAGCAAGGAGGGAGGGACAGGATCTGCCTGGCCAGGGGCTGGGGCTCAGGCCTTGGCCCTTGGCATTCCTCAAACACATCCAGCTTTGCTCAGCACCAGAGACACCTTGGCCTTGCTTGTCCCCAGCTGTCATCACTGCCTCCAGTGTTCTGCTCTAATTGGAACCAGGGGAAAATTTCTCATTTGTGTCTCTCAGTGGTACCCATTAAAACTTGGAAAACTTTGGAGTTTCAATTTAATTTTGAGTTCTTGAGAAGTTTTTTGAACACTCTCTCAGGGACTCTGATGTAAATAACACCAAATCCCCAAGAGTCTCATTTAAGTCCTTGTGCTGTTTCTGTGCTGCTGAGCTTTAAAGGAACAGCTCTTCCCAGGGCCATCTCCTCTCCCAGCCCAGCAGGGCTGAGGGCTCTGCCTGCAGGCACTGAGGGGACAGAAGCCAGGCAGAGACAGGCTGAAGGCAATCAGGATTGGGAAGACATTGAGCTGAGACTTCACTTGGGGAAACATCTTCACAGCCCTGTGCATGGTGAGTCTGTGGGTGCAGGGCAATGTCCCTTGTGCTCCTGGAGGGATCTCCTGAAGCCAGTGCACCGTATAGCCTGGGGGATGTGTCAGGAGGACTCTCCGAGTTTCTCTGTGGCACAGGAGGAGAAGGAGGATGTGCTGCAGAGCGAGGCTGCCCTGGGCACCATCACAGGGACAAGGCTGTGCCGAGAGGTGTCTGCAGGACAGAGCTGGGACCCCAGGGCTGGGCTGGCCCCGGCAGCACAGGCAGGGACAAGGCTTGGATAGAGAGAAACAGCTCCCAGTAGGCACAACTCCAGGCAGCAGAGAGCCAGACCAGCCCTTGGTATCCTTTCCTGTTCATGTGCATAGGGAAAGAGAGAAGGGTTTGGGAAAAAAAAAATTCAACTGGAGAATTCAAAAAGTCTACTTCACTTTTCAAAAAATATTAAAGCGTGATCACGGTGAAATAGAGAGAGGTTAAATGAACAAAGGGCACCTGTGTGGTTCCAGCAGGTCTGACTGCCCTGTGGCACAGGGAGCCCTGTTTTCCCTCAGGCCTCCCCAGTATTCAGGCTGAGTGCAATGCTGAAAGTAAAGCAGTAACTCAGAAGGAGCACAAGCCTGAAATAAAAAAGGAAATCTGTCCAAGCTTGTCAATGTCTTTTTCAACAGTGCACCATGCCCAGAGTGAAGTAATGTCCAACAGCAGCTCCATCAGGCACTTCCTCCTGCTGGCATTGGCAGACATGCGGCAGCTGCAGCTCCTGCACTTCTGCCTCTTGCTGGGCATCTCCCTGGCTGCCCTCCTGGGAAACGGCCTCATCATCAGCGCCGTAGCCTGCGGCCACCACCTGCACACGCCCATGTTCTTCTTCCTGCTCAACCTGGCCCTCGCTGACCTGGGCTCCATCTGCACCACTGTCCCCAAAGCCATGCACAATTCCCTCTGGGACACCAGGGACATCTCCTATGCAGGATGTGCTGCACAGGTGTTTTTCTTTTTGTTTTTCCTCTCAGCAGAGTATTTCCTCCTGACTGTCATATGCTATGACCGCTATGTGTCCATCTGCAAACCCCTGCACTACGGGACCCTCCTGGGCAGCAGAGCTTGTGCCCACATGGCAGCAGCTGCCTGGGCCAGTGCCTTTCTCTACTCACTGCTGCACATAGCCAATACATTTTCCCTGCCCCTGTGCCATGGCCATGTCCTGGGCCAGTTCTTCTGTGAAATTCCCCAGACCCTCAAGCTCTCCTGCTACAAATCCTATCTCAGGGAATTTGGGCTCATTGCAGTTAGTGTCTGTTTTGGTTTTGGCTGTCTTGTGTTCATTGTTTTCTCCTATGTGCAGATCTTCAGGGCCGTGCTGAGGATCCCCTCTGAGCAGGGACGGCACAAAGCCTTTTCCACCTGTCTTCCTCACCTGGTTGTGGTCTCCCTGTTTCTCAGCACTGCAGCATTTGCCCACCTGAAGCCCCCCTCCATCTCTTCCCCATCCCTGGATCTGTCAGTGTCAGTTCTGTACTCAGTGTTGTCTCCAGCCCTTAATCCCATCATCTACAGCCTGAGGAACCAGGAGCTCAGGGCTGCAGTGTGGAGACTGATGACTGGATGCTTTTCAGAAACATTAAACTGCTGGCCAATCTCCAATTTCTTAAATAAAAATACTTATAATAAAAATCATCTTTGATACTTGTTGTTGGTTTGGTTGTGGGTGTTTTTTCCTTTGTTTTTTTTTTTTTTCCTATTGTCCACAAAGGACTGTCATTCCTTGTGCCATTTCTCCTTTTGTTTCCCTCCATTTAACCGTGGCCCCAGACTGCGTCAATGAGGAGCTGGTTTCTTGATGGCTTTGAAGGAACTAAACGATCTCCCAGCATTGTTTTCACCACAGATGCCCTTTCTGTTCTCTTCTCTGGAGCTGCAGCAGCAATGTCTGTGTGCAGAGCTGGGGGCAGATCAGCACTGGCCCAGCAGCTGTGCCCAGCAGCAGCAGCACTTGGTGTTGTCAGTGCTGCTGCCATGGCCCTGCCCCGCTGCCCTGGTGGCCCTGGTGTTGCTGCAGGGCCTGAGTGCTCTCAGGGCCGGGCACAGCCCTGGGGGTGGCAGTGCCGGGGCTGCAGCAGGGACAGGCCATGGGCACTGCTGGGGCAGCGCTGACGCCTCAGCCCAGGCCCTGGGGGCTCCAGGCTCCTTGCCCAGGCTCTCTCAAGAACACACACAGGCCAATGCTCAGCACAGAAAAGCCCTGTGAGCAGCCCCAGGCTGGCCGTGGGCAGGCTGGGGGCAAACAGCATGGCTGGGGCTCTGCAAAGGCCCTGGGGCAGACGGGAAGGAGCAGCAGAGCAGGGGCTGATCCATTCCCAGTGCATTGGACAGCCCAGGGCAGCGTCCCAGAGCGTCCTCATGGAGCTGCCAACAACATCCCTCCTCTGCAGCCCTGGCCTCTCCCCCAGCTCACACAGGTGCCCCATCCTTGCAGGCACAGACACGGCAGCACTGGCTCAGCAGCCCCTGTTTGCATTGCACACAGCAGGCGGGAGCACCCCCATGCTGTTGGTGTGGGGACATGAACCTGAGGGAGCACAAATGCCATCAGCCCCTGGGGCCAGCAAGGGCTGGGGGACACCAGGTAAACCACTCAGGTTTCTCATGGCCTCTGCAGTCAGCCAGATTGTTTGCTCCCATCAGCTGGGAGTTCCCTGTCCCACTGCAGACGCTGTTGCTCAGAGCCAGGGCTGCCTGGCAGCCACCCCCAAACTGCCCTGAGCATTTTCTGGGCTTCACCTTTGCTTTCTTTACTCTTCCTGATACAAATTTCTTCCCATTGCCCCCCCCCGTTCCCTCCCCTGCAAACAGCCCATCCCATTTTGCACTTTCCTCTCTGGCTCCACTCCCCATTGCAGTTCCTGACTTGGCCCCATGGGAACGTCCCTTGGGCAGCAGGATCATCCTACAAGTGCTGCAGGAATTGTCTGCAGGCTCCTGCAGTGCCTGGTGCTGCTCCCTTGCCAGAGTCACCCCAGACCAGGGGGGCACATCTGAGCTGCTGTGTCTGGCTCTGGGGCTCCCTGTTCTGGGCACTGAGGAGGAGCTGCAGAGGCTCTGCAGGACTGACAGGATGGGCTTTGGGGCTGGCAGCAGATGCTGAGGGACCTGGGCTGCTGGAGCTCCTGAAGAGGAGTCCCAGGGCTCATCCTGCAACTGCTCCAAGGGTGGTTCCAGAGAATCCCAGAATCAGCAAGGGTGGAACAGGCCATGGAGATCATCAAGTCCAGTCTGTGCCCTTGACACCACCTTGTCTCCTCTGAGCCTCCTCCAGGATAAGCAACCCCAGCTCTCTCAGCTGCTCCTCAAAGCTCTTGTGCTCCCACCCCAGTCTTGTTGCCCATCTCTGGACATGCTCCAGCCCCCCAGCGTCCTTCCTAAATTGGGGGCTCCAGAACTGCAAACAGCATTCGAGGTGCTGCCCAAGCAGTGCTGAGCATAGGGGAAGAATCCCTGCTCTGCTCCTGCTGGCCACACCATTCCTGATCCAGGCCAGGAGCCATTGGCCTTCTTCACCACCTGGACACCCTTCTGGCTCATGTCCAGCCTGCTGTCCATCAGTCCCTGCAGGTCCCTTTCTGCCTGGCTGCTGTGCAGCCACTCTGTCCCCAGCCTGTATTGCTCCAGGGGTTGTTGTGGCCAAAGTGCAGGACCCAGCACATGGACTGGTTAAACCTCACCTTGTTGGATTTGGGCCCTGGATCCAGCCTGTCCAGGGACCTGTCCAGGGACCAGAGCCCTCCTACCCTCCAGGAGATCCACACTCACACCCAGCTTGGTGTCATCTGCAAATTTGGTGATTTTCTATTCTTTTTCACACATTTGATAATCATTTCCTCAAAAATCATTAACACATTTCCCCTCCCCATTACCCATGTGTTCTTCTGTCCTGGGGGTCTCTCTGGTGGTCCATGGTGCTCGTGGACCCCAATGTTCCCGTGGCCCTGGCTGAGCTGGGAGGACACTGAGGCTGCTGAACTTCCAGTTCCCCTTCTCACACAATGGGCATTGTGTGGTTTCCATAGGCCTGGGGGTGTGGAGAACAAGATCCAGGTGTCAGCTCAGCTGGTGGAGACAATTCATCATCTGGTAACATGAGGTCACAGAGTGGGCTGTGACATCACAGAGTGCATGATGTGAGGTCATTGAGCAGCCGTGGCATCATAGACTGCCTCTGTGACATCAGAGATCCAGCTGTGACATCACAGGCCAGAGGTCTGACATCACAGTGCAGACTATGACAGCACAGAGTTGGCTGTGACATCAGAGACCAGCTGTGTGACATTAGAGAATGGGCTGTGACATCACAGAGCAGGCTGTGACATCCCAGAGGGGCTGTGTGACATCCCAGCAGGGCTCTGTCAGGTCACTGGGTTGGTCACTCCGCCCCAGCTCCCCCTCACAGTTTCTCCCAACAAGTCCAATGCTGTTCATGCCCAGCAGGGTCCCTGTCCCCCAGGATCCCCCCAGCCCACCTGGAGCCACAGCCTCCACCAAAGGATATTCCGCTGAATCCACCCCAGAGACTGACATGGGGACAAGGGACCAGGGCTGTGTGACCAGGACATCAAGGACGGGGACTATCCAGATCACTGTGGCCTGGGTTGGGTTCCCCAGGGCAGGAAAGATGTCTGGCAGCTGGAGCAGGGTCTGGCAAGGGCCTCCAAAGTGGGTCTGGAGCCCTTGGGCTGTGAGCAGAAGCTGAGGGAGCTGGGCTGGTCCAGCCCGGAGCAAGGAAGGCTGAGGGGCTCCTCATCCCAGCCTGGCAGTGCCAGCGAGGAGGGGATGGAGAACACAGAGCCAGGCTCTTCACCAGGGGGCCTGGTGAGAGACAAAAGCCAATGGGTGGAAGGGGAAAGAGGGGAGATCAGCCAGGGCATGAGAAGATGAAATGAGTCAGGCTGGTTTCAACATTTCCTCATCACCAAGAGCAGCCTGACCTCCCTTCTCCATCCACCACTGGCAGCTTTGCAAATCAGGAATTGTTTGTGCTGTTTTGCCCCCACACCAGGAGGAGCATGCTGATACAAGAACTTAATTGTGTTTATATCTACTACCACATTTGTCTAAAATGAATTTTAGTATGGAAATGTCTTGTGGAGGGTGCACTCATCATACACTGCTGGGACGTCACACATAGCTCAGTGAAGAACATGATTGTTATTAAATTGCGTCCTGTTCAACTTTCGTCTGCCTGCCATGAAGAGAAACTTTCTGTGCCTGAGTCTCACCAGTTCCTGACCCCCAAAGGACATAAACCTGATGAGTTGTGGTCCCCACTCCAGTGGCTACGCGCGGACCTCCCTCCATAGCCAGAGCAGAGCTCTCATGTCCCAGAAAGTCCCTGGCAATGCAGGGATGAAGGAAAGAGTACAGGCTGTGGGTATCAGGGGCAGGGCACAGCCAGGGATTTGGGGTGGTTGTGAGCCCAGGGCAGGACCCGGCCCTTGGCCTTGGTGAACCTCATCCCATTTTCCTGGGCCCATGGCTCCAGCCTGGCCAGATCCCTCTGCAGAGCTTCCTGCCCTCCAGCGCAGCCACACTCCCACCCAGCTTGGGCTCACCTGGGAACTGACTGAGGGTGCCCTCGATGGCCTCATCCAGATCAGCAATAAAGAGATTTCACTGACCTGGCCCCAATCCTGAGCCCTGGGGACACCCCTGGATGTGACTCCATTCCTCAGCTGCTCTGAGAGCCAGGGGTTGGATGAGGGAAATGGTGGGGTGGGGGTAGGGACAAAGTGTGATTGATTGTCAGCCATGAAGGGTCTTGATTTTCATATCTGTTCAGAACTGCATAAGGAGGTGCTGGGGATCAATATCTACTGGGGATTGCTGATATCAATCAATAAAGAAGAAAAGAAAATAGGACAAAACAGTTCTCTCTGCATTGTTTTCAATATGGTATATTCACTTTGAATAGACTTCTGAAATCTCTCTAATTAACCACAGATGAATTGAAAATTTCAGTTATTCCCAGGGCCTTTTCTTGTTCGGATGAACAAGAGAACAAATTTTTCAACAAATGTTTATAAGCTTTTCTCCCTTAATTCCTGAACTAAAGAGCTCAAGAAAGAAGAGGCCTCTGGAGTAGTAAAATTCATCAGCACCCTCCAAGTGGCTGAGGATCCATCCCCATCAGAGCAGCAATGAACAGAAATGGGCACAGCTTTGTGGCTGCCCCAGCTTTGGCATGGGCCCTGGGCCTGGAGCAGGAGCAGCTCTTGAGGGCCCCAGGGCCGGGGCTCTCGTGCTGCCCTGGGCAGATGGGATGGCAGCAGGGGCTGCAGAGCTCTCAGCAGCTCAGCCCGAGGGGAGCAGGGCAGCCAGGGAGCCTCCTTTGGCCTTGGCCAAGCACCTTCCCCCATGGCTCGGGCCGAGTCCTGTGGCAGCTGCAGCTACTGCTGTGCCCTTGCCAGGGGCTGAGGCCGTGGGGCAGTGCCCAGAGCAGCCTGGCTTGAGCAGAGCTGTGGGGCCAGAGCCAGCTGGGCTGAGCTGGGGAGAGGCCCTTGGTGCTGCCCAGAGCTCAGGGCAGCTGGCAGAGCTTGCAGGGAGCTGGGCTGGGCTCAGAGAGCCTGGCCTAGAAACCATCAGTGTCCATCTCTGCCTGGCTGAGCGTGGAGGGGCAGGACTCAGGCCAGGCCTTGTGGGGAAGGGCCAGCGCCTGTGCAAGGCATTGCAAACAGGCAAGTGGCCAGAGAGGAGGCTGCTCTGTGCCCTTGGGGGCATGGACACAGTAGGGAGGGGGCCCAGGACATTTGTCATTGCCAGCCTCTGTCCCCATGTGTTGACAGCCCTGGCTGCTGAGGCCAGCTTTGGCGTGGGCTGAGTTTGGCTGTGGCCCAGCTCCATCCTCCTGTGGGGTCAGGGCCTGTTTCCAGCCATGGCCAGCCCTGGCTGCCTCTCTGCTGGCCCAGAGGCTGGCAGAGCCTGGGGCAGGGCTGTCTGTGCAGCCCCACAGGTGCCAAGGGCTCTGCAGGAGCTGGCAGAGGCTGCCCAGCAGGGAGGCCATGGGGCACAGAGCCCCAAGGCTGCTGCGGGCACCACGGCACAGGGGCCGTTCCCAGCCGCAATGCTCCTGGCATGGGCTGGGCCTGCACAGGGGCTGGGCCACCATGGCTGGGCCAGCACAGGGCCACAAAGGGGCCACACAGCTGCTGCCGGGGCTGGCAGCAATACCAGGCACACACAAGCAATTTGTGAGCATGGCCTGCGCTGGCCAGGCCTGACTGTGCCAAAGGCAGAGCTCAGCTGCCCTTGGGGGCTGCAGGAACAGTCCAGAGCCCAAAGAGCCTCCATGGCTGTGCTGGAGACCAAGGCTGCAGGAGGGAAATGCAGGGCTACTGTAGAATGGGAGGGGATGGAATTCCAGCAGACTCATCAGCTTGCAAGCTGCTCTGGTCTCCCTCAGCTCCTCTCCAAGAGATGCCAATCCCAGCTCGGCACCTCAGGATACTGGGGCCCTACAAGGAGAGCTGCCTGTTCATGGGCACACAACTGATATCTGCCTGGAAAAGGGCACCGGTGTTAATACCTGTTGGTTTCATCATATATAAGCAAATCTTTATTATCTGGGTCACTTAAATACTTTGAAGAAATGACAATGTTTTCCCACCAGGGACAGGAGTTTTCTGGATCTACTGATGGCAGGAGAAGAAATACTGATCTTCCCCTATACCTTTGCCACCAACATTCAGTCTAATATTTCATTCCCTTCTTCCTTCAGGCGTTTCCAGCTCTCCTGGTTAAACGGCCACGTCCACGGACATCTCTTCATTTAGAGCAGCTGCGTCCATGTCCTCCCCGTTTCTCCCAGATTTTCTCCTGCAGCAGTTCACTGGTCATTCCAACGCGTCTCCCTTGAATTGCTTCATGCTTTGAGCTTTCAGAAGTTTAAATATCTCCTTACTTGTGGGATTTCTCAGCTGTTCAGATGGTCTGGGGAAAAGCCCAAAGATGGCCTTGGGCCCCCGGGTTCGAAAGGACGAGAGGAAGCTTCAGATTTGTTCTCGGTCTCGGTGTTTATTAATTGCTTATCTAAAAGATTTTCTCTTGGCCTGACAGAGTTCTGCTCAGCAGTCAGCCATGGGCACACACTGAAAGCCCCTGGGGCGGTCACCTATCTTTATACCCGGAGTTACGTATACAATATTTATCATTTTTCTCCAATACCCTCTACCCTTATTAACCAGTGTTCCCCTAGTAAGGTCCAATCCCGGAGTGCCAACATCACCACAGAAGATGGAGGCCCAGAGGAAGAAGAAGAAGGAGAAGGGCACGCCCCAATCCCTCCATCTTGCCTCTCTAGACCCCCCTGTACAGGGATCTTAAACCCTGTATCTCACACTCCAATTAACTTGTCCCTTCACCATTCACCCCAGTGAAATCCTCCCGTCCTCATACTGATGTCATCTCCCATGTGGGATCAAAGTCCAGCCACCAGACATCTCTGGCAGCATTCCAGGACTCCCGAGCCCCCCAGGGGGGGTCTGGTTCACCCTGCGCCCCAGTTCTGAGAGACTGAGATCCCACACTTACTCAGCATCTTAGGTGTATTTTTATCTTTCATATAACCTCTTCTTATGCCTTTGTCTAAAATCCTCCCAATCACCTGTGGGTGGTGGGCATGTCAGATGCTGCTGGGATGTCAAAGGAGCTGAGGGAAGAGTTTAGATGTCTATTAAATTTTATCATTTTCACATTTTTTATGTTGGCCAAGAAGAAAAACCTTTCTGTGCCTCTGAGTCTCAGCAGTTCCTGAGAGCTGTTCCCTCCAAGGACACAAACCTGCTGATTTGTGGTTCCCACTCCAGTGGCTGCACTTGCACTTCCCTCCATCCCCAGAGCAGAGATCCCTTGTCCCAGAGAGTCCCTGGCACTGGAGGGATGAAGGAAACTGGACAGGCTGTGGGGATCAGGGGCAGGGCAAAGCCAGGGAGAAGAATGACTTTTGCATTTGATGGAGCTGTGCTTTCCCTTGGCTTTGTTGGCTGACAATGAATGAACATCCCTCTGTGTCTCGGGCAGCTCCTTCTCCGAGAAAAGCAGGTGGGAGTTGGAGCCAAGGAGCTGAAAGCTGCAGGTGCAGCCTGGGCTGGAGGCAGCTCAGGTTTGCACAAGGCTGCTCTGAGTGCCAGGGCTTGGATGGGGGAAATGGTGGGGTGGGGGCAGGGATAGAGTCTGATTGATTGTCAGCCATGAAGGGTAGTGATTTTCATATCTATTCAAACTGCATGAGGAGATACTTGGATTCAGAGATGACTGGAGATTGCATATATCGATTTATGAACAGGAAAATGTCCTAAACAGGACATAAAAAAGTTTTCTCACTGTCTTTTTAAATATAATGCATTCAGTCAAAACACACTACTAAAATCTGTCAAATTACCACAAAAGATTTGAACACTAAAATCAAATTATTCCCAGAGGCCTGGCTTGTTAAGGTGTTCTGAATGGTAATGAGCCCTGGGACACTGAATTCTTGCACTGAAGAGCTGAAGGCTGAACAAGCCTCTGGAGCAGGAAAATTCAGCAGCAGCCTCCAAGGTACTGAGAATGTCAGCAGCCCCCACTGAGGCCATCCCTGCCCAGAGACCGTGGGGGAATGGGAAGACAAGGAGAGCATCTCTGGGCTGGGGCAGCACAACTCAGAGGCACCAGGGGCTCCAGCTGGGAAATGGAGTGTGGAATGTGGCTGGGAAAGCTCTGCCTGGGCTGTGCCAAGCAGGACAGACAAGCCCTGACTGCCATCCCCCAAACAACTTTTTCAATGAGACATTTAAAAGGAATTTATATTGCTGGTGTCCTCTGAGTGAGATGCACTGGAGAAACACCAACAAGAGATTCTCAGGAGCTCGAAACAACAAAACAGCCTTTACGGGCAATTTAGAAAATCAGAGAAAATTTGGCAAAATGTTTTATACAACATTCAATCAACAAAAAAACACTTCTCAAAGCATTTAACTTCATAAAGTCTAAGCCTTTACAATTTTAAGTTACTTAGAATTTTCAAGAGGACATATGCAGTAGAAGTAGACACAGAGAGAGGAATTCAAGTAAGAAAGATACAGAGGAGCACACACACAGCTATCAACTCCTGGATTCCAGCAGTGTTCAGAGAGAAATTCCAACAGGAGGTAGGGTCAAGATGTGTGCTTGCCTTGTGGTCAGCCTTCAATACCCCTTGGTCTCCCTGGGCCCTTCCCCCAGGTGGGACTTGGGCTCATTTGGTCCCTCAGGAGCTGGGCTGGGGGCTGCAGAGGTGGCTGTGGAGCATTGCCTGTGCTGTGCCAGGGACTGGCAGACACTGCTGGGCTGGGATAGAGGCTCAGGGGGGATTGGGGTTCCAGGGCAGGGCAGAGCTGGTGTTCCAGGGCAAGGCAGGGCTGGGATTCCAGGGCAGGGCAAGGCTGGACCTGCCCCTTCCTCCCCCACACATGAAATCTCCTCCAGTCTGTCACAGTAAGGCAATGTTAGAGGTGAAATCCCATGTCAGGCTACGGGCACCTGGACTAGAAGGAGAGTTTGTATCCATAGGAAGGAAAGCACAGAGCCCCAGTGTTTGGAAGGCAGGTGAGAGCCTCACTACGCCAAGGCCAGCCAGACTTGTCAGAAATGGCAGATTTTGTCTGGGAGCAGTCTTTAGATTTAGAGAATTTTGGAGGTGGAGGCCCAATCTCAGCCATGGATTCCTGCAGAAGCAGGACAGTTCTTTTCCATAGGAAGGAAAGCACAGAGCCTTCCCCAATGTTTTGGGGACTGATGGGAGGCAATCTTCATGAAATCACTGCCAGACAGACTTGTTCTGGCAATATTCCTACAGGAACCATCCCTGGATATAAGGAAATTTGGTGGTGAAATCTAAATTCTGCCCATGTATGCCTGGAAGAGAAGGACAGTTATTTTCCATAGGAAGGAAAGCACAGAGCCCCAGTGTTTCAGAAGCGGATGAGAAGAGACTCTTAATGTTCCAAGATCAGCTGGACAAGTCAGGTGCCTGTGGGAGGCCAAACCAGCCACAACTGGTCTGTGTCCCCTTGGTTTTATGGTGCCCCATAGTTTCACAATGCCCCCTTGATTACAAGGAGACCTGCAGTGTCACAATGGATCTTTGTCTCAGTAGAGTCCCAAAAAATCACAATGGTCCCTAGGTTCCCGAAGGCCTTGCGGTGTCACAATGGTCTCCGTGGTTCCACAGGCCCCACAATGTCATGTGACTCCTCTGTTCCATGAGTCCTGCAATGTCACAATGAGCCTTTGGATCCTGGGGGATTGCAGTGTCACAATGGTCTCCTTTGGCTCTCCAGTGTCACAATGGAGCAATGATGACATGAGGCCCTGCAATGTCACAAGGGACCTATGGTCCATGCAGCCTTGCAGTGTCACAAAGGCCTCTTGGTTTCACGAGGCCCTACAGTATCACAATGGTCCTCTTGGTTCTGTGGGGACCCCCAGGGTCACAATGGTCTCACTGGCTCCATGAGGCCTCACAGTGTCACAATGCTTTGCTTATTCCATGGGGCCTCATAATGTCACAATGGCCCCTTGGGTCCATGGTGCCCCACAGTGTCAGAATGGCCCCTTGGGTCCATGAGGCTGTGAAAGTGTCTTAGTGGTCTCTCCATGATTCCATGAGGCCTTGCAATGTCACAATGGACATTTGGCTCCATGAGGCCTCGCAGTGTCACAATGGCCCCTTGGTTCCATGATACCCCAAAGTGTCATAATGGTCTCCACAGTTCAATGAGGCCTACGGTGTCACAATGGACCCTTGGTTTGATGAGGCCTCACAGTGTCACAATGATCCCTACATCCCATGGAGTCACATGGCATCAGTACGGTCCCCTTGGCTCCATGAGGCCCAGCAATGTCACAGTGCTGTCCAGGATTCCATGAGGCCCCACAGTGTCTCAATGGTCACTTGGTCTCACAAGGCCCCACAGTGTCACAATGCTCCCTTGGTTCCATGGCCCTGTGCTGCTGCGTTCCCCCCTCCCCTTCTCAGGCTGCCCTGCCAGCTGAAAAATGCTCCTTGGGCCTTGGCCTTGGCCAGCAGCCCCTGGGTTCAGCTCCTCTGCAGCTCATCACAAACACTATCTGCTCCAGGCACTGCTGCTGCCCAACCAGCTCCTGGTTTCTGTAGGAGTAGCCCTGGGAACTGTTTGTGTTCCCTCAGTGGCACAACATCCCTGTTCTCACACTGCCAAAGAAAGCTGTTGATGCCGAGTGCGGCCAGGATGAAACATTGCTGGGACTGAAGCCCCTCTCTTGGGGCCCTGCACAAAGCGCTCCAAAAGGAGCCCTTGGAGCTCTCCTGGGCCAGCGACTCCCTCTGAGTGGGGCCTCTCCCAGCCGGGAACTCTCCCGTTTGCTGCACTTGGGGATCCTGAACAATGACAGAGTCTGGGCCGATTCCCCCACTCCTCCAGGCTCAACCCTTCACCCACTGGGGAGATGCCAAAGCATCCACAGGGAGCATTTCCTGCCCTCAGGGGAATTGCTCACAGGTGCCTTGCACTGACTCTTTGTGTCTGGGTGCACACAGGAGTCTCTGTGCTGGGGAAATGTGTCAGAAATGCTGCTGTCTGAGGGGTTGGAGTGCCTTAGATAGCTGAGTCAGTCAGGCCTGTAAATGAGTTTAAGTCATGATGTCTAAGCTAAGTTAAATGCTGCTAAGAGTTGTTTTGCTAAATTGTTAAGTTTAATTTAAGTTATTAGCTAAGTTAAATATTGTTGTGTTATTCCTCTTTTAAATTGCTAAGTAAAAGGTTTTAAGTAAGGTTAAATACTGTTTAGCTCTGTTCTTTTGCTAAATTGTGAAGTTGAAAGTGTCAGTAAAGTTGTAGGTTAAGTCATGTTAAGTTTGAGCTCTGTAAAGCTTTTAGGCCGTATTCCTTTCATCCTTGCCCTCACTGTCCTGTTGTCACACACTGACAGGGAGAGTTCTCAGTTCATTTCTGGTTTGATTGCCTGGATTTTGTTTGGTTTTGTTGTATCTTAGTTTCCTTGGTGTGCCTGAAGTATCCAGTCAGGAGCAGAGTGACTCTTGCCGAGGAACTCTGTGCTGCTGTCCCTTAATATTAAATCTGGTTTTTGCTGATCCCTTGCTGGGGATTTTTCCAGCACTCTCAAGCCCTCGTTCACAACAGGGTGAAGGAGCCCTGGCCCAGGCTCTGGCCCTGGGGGACACGGGGACACTGCCAGGGGGTCCCTGTCCCCCTGTGCCACCCCCAGGGTCCCGGCCCCCCGTCCCTGTGTCAGGCTCTGGGGTCGATCTCGTGGAAAATTGTCTAGGGGAGGCTGTGGGGCTGGGGGCGGGGGGACCCAGGGTGACACGGGATCCTACTGCGCACAAACTGGGTTGGACTGCTGTGGGGGAGCTGTGAGGGGGGCTGGGGCAGAGTGACCTCCCCAGTGACTTCACACAGCCCCTGTGATGTCACACAGCATCCCTGTGGTGTCACAGAGCCCCTGTGATGTCACACACCCCTCTCTGTGATGTCACACAGCCCTGTGATGTCACAGCCCAATCTGCTTCATCACACAGCACCCTTGTGATGTCACAAAGCTAACTCTGGGATGTCACCCTGGAATGTCATGCAGATGGACTGTGATGTCACAGAATAATCTGTGAGGTCACAAAGTCACCATGTGATGTCACAGTCTGTTCTGTGATGTCACAGCCTGCTCTGTGATGTCACAGCCTGCTCTGTGATATTACACAGCCACCCAATGATGTCACAACCCACTCTCTGATGCCCCAGAGCCACACTCTATGATGGCAGAATCTGCTCAATGGCCTCACACCCTACTCTGTCATGTCACAGCCAACTCTGTGATATGATAACCTCCTCAGTGATGTCACAAAGTCTTCAAGAACTCAGTTACATTGAAACGCTGAAGTTTCTTGGACTTTAAAGAGATTCCTGTCTGGGGCATGACTGACAAAGTGTCCCCAGATTCCAAGTAGAGCAGAACACTGGAGGCACTCATGACAGGTGGGGACAAGCAAGGCCAAGGTGTCTCTGGTGCTCAGCAAAGCTGGATGTGTGTCAGGAATGCAAAGGGCCAAGGCCTGAGCCCCAGCCCCTGGCCAGGCAGATCCTGTCCCTCCCTCATTGCTCAGGGCTCTTCCCAGGATGGGCACAAGGATGTGGAGATGTGCAATGGCAAGGGCAGGAGCATAGGGCAGCCCCTGCCAGGCTGCTGAGCAGGGACAAGGAGGCAATGAGGCCCCAGGCCTGCAAGGGTCACTTGTCCCCTTCTGGCCTCAGGCCCAGGCCCAGCAGCCATGGCCAAAGTGCTGCCCAAGTTGGCTCTGTCAGGGCTGTCTTGCAGCTGCTGCTCATCCCTGTGCCCTGTGCAGCCCAGGCTGTCCCACGGTGTCCCTGCCCTGCACCTCTGTCCCTGCAGGCTGTCGGTATCCCCTGGCTGCCCCATGTGGCTGAGCGCTTCCTTTGCTGACAGCTCTGCCTCCTGCCTGCCTCTGCCTGCCCACACAGAGCCTTGGACTTGATACCAAAAGCTTAATTCCATTCAATACAAAAAGCTTAATTCTAAAGGATTAATTCTATTTTTAACCTTGCCTATGAACATTTAGCACAGGAACAAGGCATGCAGGGGCTGCTTTCCCAGCAAGAGTGGTTGGAAGGCAAGAAGAAGGTATTTGGCTCAAGAATGCAGTGATAGAAAAAAGAAGGACTGAAACTGGGAACTTGGGGTGGGTTTTATGGTAATGGGTGAATTTTAATACACATTTAGCAACGCTGGTAGAATTACATGTTCACATAAGGTTAGGAGTTATCCCTCGCTAGACCTCAGGCATGAATCAATGATACCCTCTTAAATAGCAATTTAGTGTTAATGAGTCTTATTCCAAAATTTCAGAGATTTGGTGACAGCAAGGCCTCAAAGAACCAAGGAGTCAGCTGTGACACTAAGCAAACCCATGGAACAAAGGGTCCATTGTGACCCAGCGGAACCCAATGGAACCAAAATCCATTTTGGCAAATTGGGGCCACATTGAACCAATGTTCCATTGTGATACTGTAGATCCAAGGAGACCATTGTGACTCTGAGAAACCTCTTGGAACCAAGGGGCCATTGTGACATAGCAAGGCCTCGTGGAACCATGGGTCCATTGTGACACTGTGGAACCTCACAGAACAAAGGTGACCATGTTCTTCTGCAAAATCTCATGGAACAAGGGTCCATGGTGACACTGCAGAACCAAGGAGACTGCTGTTGGCAGTATGAAAGCGCGTGGAACCAAGGGTCCATTGTGACACAGCAAGCCTCACGGAACCAAGGGTCTGTTGTTAAACTGTGTGAAAGCTCATGGAACCATGAGCCATTGTGACACAGCATGGTCACATGGAGCCAAGAGGCCACTGTGACACTATGGATCCAAGGAGACCATTGTGACTGAGGAACCTCAGGGAACCAGGAATCCATTGTTACACTGTGGGACTCTGTGGAACCAAGGGGAGCACAGTGACATTGTGGGGCCTCATGGAACAATGGAGACAGTTCTGACACTTTGGGACCAACTGGAACCAAGGGGCCATTAGAGCATAGCAGGGCCTCATGGAATCAAGGGGACTGCAGTGAACACTGTGAGTCTCCATGGGATGAAGAGTCCAATGAAGCCAAGGATACCATTGTGACACTCTGGGGCATCATGGAACCAAAGGTCCATTGTGGCACAGCACGGCCTCATGAAAGCATGGAGGCCATCTTTACACTTTGAGGCCTTGTGAAACCAAAGGGCCGTTGTGGCACTTCAGAGCCTTGTGGAGCCAAGGGGACCACAGTGACACTGTGGGGCTCAGTGAAACCAATGGTCTGCTGTGACACTGCAAGGCCTTATGGAATCATGGAGACTATTGTGACACCAAAAGCCTCACTGAACCAAGGGGCCGTAGTGACACTAGAAGGCCTCTTGGAAGCAAGGAATCATTGTGGCATCACGGAGCGATGGCAGGCCAAATGGCAGTTGTTATACTGTGTGGCATCAAGGAGTCCATTGTGATACTACAGGGCCCCATAGAAGAAAGGATTCATGGAACAGTGCTGGAACACATGGAACCAAAGGTGCATTGTGACATTGCTGGGCCTCATGGAATCCTGGAAGCCATCATGACACTTTGAGGCCTCGTTGAATCAAGGGGCTCTACAGGGCCTCATGGAACCAAGGAGACCCTTCTGACATTGTGAGTCCCCATGAAGCCAAGGGTCCAGAGTGACACCATCAAACCAAGGAGGCTGCTGTTGACTATTTTTGGCAGTAGAAAAGCTCATGGAACCAAAAGTCCATGGTGACATTGTGGGGCCCCATTGAACCATGGAGACGATTATACCACCTCAGGACCACAGGAACCAAGGGGCCACTGTTACACCACAAAGTCTTGTATAACCAAAGCAGCCACTGTGACACTGCAAGGTCTCATGGAAGCAAGGGGCCACTGTGTCACTGTGGGTCCCCATGGAAGCAAGTGGCCAGTGTGACACATCCAGGCCTGGTGGAACCAAGGGGCCATTGTGGCATTGCACAGTCCCATGGAAACAAGGAAACCATTTGGACACTGCAAGGCCTCATGGAAGCAAGGGGCCATTGTGACACTGTGGAGCCAAGGAGACCATTGTTATATCACTGGGCCTCATGGAAACAAAGATCTGTTGTGATCCTACAGGGCCTTGTGGAACCAAGGGGGCATTGTGATGCTGCAGGGCTCCAAGGATCCAAGAACATGGAACAGGTCTGATTGTCTGGGCCTCCTGGGGGCTGCCTGACTGGTCCAGAAGACCTTGGCATATTGAGGGTTGCTTCTCATCAGCCCCTGAAACCCTGGAGTTCTATGCTTTCCTTCCTGTGGGAAAGATCTGTCCTTCTCCAGGGGTTTATGGCCAAAATTGGGATTCCTCCTCCAAATTTGATTATAACTAAGGATTATTCCCATATGTCACCTGCCAGGACAGACAGCCCTGGCTGGCCTTGGCCTTTTGGAGGCCACCTCTCATTTGCCTTCAAAACACTGGGGGCTGTGCTTTTTTCACCATAGAAAAAAAAATCTTTCGAGTCCAGGTGTCCATGGCCAAAATTGCTTCCAAAATTCCTTATATCCAAGGATAGCTCCCAGACAAAAGTTGCCAGGGCTGTCCAGGTTCCATTGGCTTCCTGAGGCCCAGCTCTTACCTGCCTTTGAAACTCTGGGGCTCCATACTTTCCTTCCTATGGAAAAGAACTGTCCTTCTTGTCCAGATGCCCATAGACAAAAGTGGGGTTTGGCCTCCCAAATTCTGTCTGTCCAAGGATTCTCCCCTGACAACAGCTCTGGCTGGCCTTGACCTCCTTGGGGCCGCCTCTAATCAGCCTTTGAAACACTGGGACTCTGCCCTTTCCTTCCTTTGGAGAACTGTCATTCTGGTCCAGGCACCCATGTCTGAAATGGAATTCCACCCCCAAAACTCCCCAAATATCCAAAGGCTGCTTTCAGACAAAAGCTGCAAGGACAGACAGGTCTGTCTGGCCTTGGCCTCTGGTGACTTCTTCTCATCTGCCTTCAGACCCTGGGGTTCTGTGGTTTCCTTCCTGTAGAAAAGAACTGTCCCTCCTGTCCAGGTGCTCTTGGCCTCAGGCACTTGACCACTCAATAGGGACACAGGAGCTCTGTGCTAAGTAGGGTGGAGATTGAGAACAGTGGAAGAGAGCCCTTTGAGGGACTGAAGGGTGGTTTCAGAGATGGTGGATCCTTTGAACATGGTAGAGAACAGCCAGCGAAAGAAAGAATTAATGCCAAGGGCAGCTGAGGAGGCCCAGTCTGGACACCAGGAGAAAGGAATTTCCCTGGTGTGACATTGTGACATCACAGTCTTCTGTTATATCACAGCCCTGCTGTATGACATTACAGGGTGACATAACAGAGTTAGCTCTGTGATATCACAGTATCTGTGTGACATCACAGGTGGTTGTGTGACATCACAGGGGCTGTGTGACATCAAAGGGGATGTGTGAGGACACTGAGGAGGTCAATCCACCCTGGCCTCCCCTCACAGTTTACCCCAGAGAAGTCCAACACTGCTCATGCACAACAGGGTCCCCTGTCTCCCCCATCTCCCCACCAGTGTCTCAATGATCCTTATATTCCATGGAGCCATAAAGGTCCATGGAATGTAGGGATCATTGTGACATTGAGAGGCCCCATAAAACCAAGGGTCCATTGTGACCCCGCAGGGCCTCATGGAACTGTGGAGACCATTGTGACACTTTGGAGTGTCATGGAACCAAGGGGCCATTGTGACACTGTGGGGCACCATGGAATCATGGAGGCCATTGTGACACTGAGGGGACTCATGGAATCATGGAGGCCATTGTGACACTATGAGGCCTCAGGGAATAAGCAAAGCATTGTGACACTGAGGCCTCATGGAACCAGTGAGACCATTGTCACCCTGGGTGTCCCTACATAACCAAGAGGACCATTGTGATACTGTGGGGCCTTGTGAAACCAAGAGGCCTCTGTGACACTGCAGGGCTGCATGAAACCAAAAGGCCAGGGTGACACAGAGGGGCCCCCTGTCATCAGTGCTCCGTTGTGACACTGGAGAGCCAAAGGAGACCATTGTGACACTGAAAACCCCCAAGGTCCAAAGGTCCATTGTGACATTACAGGGCTCGTGGAACAGAGGTGTTACGTGACATTGTGGGGCCTGGAGAACCAGGGAGACCATTGTGACACTGCAAAGCCTCATGGAATCATTGGGACCACTGTGACACTGTGGGGCATTATGAAACCTAGGGTCCACTGTGACAATGCTGAACCCCATTGAACCAAGGGACCATTGTGACGCTGCAAATCTTGTAATCAACAGGTCATTGTGACACTGTGGGGCCCCATAAAACCAAGAGAACACAGAACAGGTCTGGCTTCACCACCCGTGGACTGCCTGACTGGTCCAGCTGACCTTGGCACATTGAGAGTCTCCTCGTCTGCTATTGAAACACTAGGGCTCTGTGCTTTCCTTGCCATGGAAAAGAACTGGCCTTCTCCTCCAGGCAGCCATGGCAAGAATTGGGATTTCACCTTCAAAATTCCATATATCCAGGGATTGTTCCAATAGGAAGATTGCCAGGATTGCCATTACCAGACAGGTGTGGCTGGTAATGGTTTCACAAGAGTCACCTTTCATCTGTCCCCAAAACACTGGGGAAATCTCTGTGCTTTCCTTCCTATAGAAAAGAACTGTCCTTCTGGTCCAGGTGCCCATGGCCAAGACTGGGATTTCACCTCCAACATTCCTTGTTGTGACAGACTGGAGGAGATTTTTGGCTCAAAACATTTTGTCGGGGGAGTGGGAAGGAAGGAGCAGGTCCAGCCTTGCCCTGTCCTGGAATCCCAGCCCTGCCCTGCTCTGAAACCCTAATCCCCCATGAGCCTCTATCCCAGCCCATCAGTGTCTGCCAGTCCCTGGCACAGCACAGGCAATGCTCCACAGCCACCTCTGCAGCCCCCAGCCCAGCTCCTGAGGGACCAAATGAGCCCAAGTCTCACCTGGGGGAAGGGCCCAGGAAGACCAAGGGGTATTGAAGACTGACCATAAGGCAAGCACATATCTTGACCCTCCCTCCTCTTGAAAATTTTATTTTTTTGAACACTGCTGAAATCCAGGAGTTGGTAGCTGTGTGTATGGTTCTCTGTATCTTTTTTGTCTTTCTCTCTTTCTGTGTCCACTTCTAATTTCCTTCTCTTGCATATTTTGACTAACTTAAAATAGAACAGGCTACAAATTGTGAAATTGAAAGGGCCAAGGTAATGCTTTGAAAAGTGTTTTCTGTTGATTATATGTCATGATAAAACTTTTGCAAAAATTTCTTTGATTTTCCAAAGTTGTCAGTAAAGACTTTTGCTCTTTTGAGCTCCTGAGAATCTCTTGTTGGTATTTCCCCAGGGAGTCCAACTCAGAGTACACAAACAATTGTAATTCCTTTTAAATTTCTCCCTGAGAGAGTTGTTTGGGGGATGGGAGTCAGGGCTTGTCTGTCCTGCTGGGCACAGCACAGGCAGGGCTTTCCCAGCCACATTCCACACTCCATTTCCCAGCTGGAGCCGCTGGTGCCTCTGAGTTGTGCTGCCCCAGCCCCAGGGACGCTCTCCTTGTCTGCCCATTCCCCCACAGTCTCTGGGCAGGGATGGCCTCAGTGGGGGCTGCTGATATCCTCAGCACCTTGTAGGCTGCTGCTGAATTTTCCTGCTCCAGAGGCCTGAAGCACATTTAAACTGAATAGATGATATTTAAAATGACTGTGAGGAAACATTATTTAGCCCCTGCTTATGTTTTTCTTCCTGTTAATATGTGCAGTCCCCAATTGACATTGAATCCAAGTGCCTCCTTATGCAGTTTGAGTAGATATGAAAATCAAGACCCTTCATGGCTGACAATCACTCCGACTCTGTCCCTACCCCCACCCCACCATTTCCCCCATCCAAGCCCTGGCACTCAGAGCAGCCTTGTGTAAATCTGAGCTCCCTCCAGCCCAGGCTGCACCTGCAGCTTTCAGCTCCTTGGCTCCAGCTCCCACCTGCTTTCCTTGGAGAAGAAGCTCCCCGAGGCACAGAGGGATGTTCATTTCTTGTCAGCCAACAAAGCCAAGGGAAGGCACAGCTCCATCAAATTCAAAAGTTGTTCTGCTTCCTGGCTCTGCCCTGCCCCTGATACCCACAGCCTGTCCTGTCTCCTTCATCCCGGCATTGCCAGGGACTTTCTTGGACAAGGGAGCTCTGCTCTGGCTATGGAGGGAGGTGCAAGTGCCACCATTGGAGTGGGAACCACAACTCATCAGGTTTGTGTCCTTTGGGAGTCAGGAACTGGTGGGACTCAGAGGTACAGGAAGATTCTCTTCATGGCCAACAGACCACAGTTTAACAGGACACAATTTAATTACAATCTCACTCTTCCCTGAGCTATGTGCAGTGTCCCAGCAGTGTCTGATGAGTCCAACATCCACAAGTTATTTCCATATTAGAATTAATTATAGACAAATGTGGTTCTGCGATAGATATAAACACAATTAAGTTCTTGTATCATGATGCTCATCCCGGAGTGGAAGCAAAAGAGCACAAACAATTTCTGATTTGCAAATGTGTCTGTGGTGGATGGAGAAGGGAGGTCAGGCTGCTCTTGGTGATGAGGAAATGCTGAAACCAGCCTGACTCATTTCATCTCCTCCTGTCCTGGCTGATTGCTCCTCTTTCTCCTTCCACCCATTGGCTTTTGTCTCTCACCAGGCCCCCTGGTGAAGAGCCTGGCTCTGTGTTCTCCATCCCCTCCTCGCTGGCACTGCCAGGCTGGGATGAGGAGCCCCTCAGCCTTCCCTGCTCTGGGCTGGACCAGCCCAGCTCCCTCAGCTTCTGCTCACAGCCCAGGGGCTCTAGCCCCACTTTGGAGGCCCTTGCCAGACCCTGCTCCAGCTGCCAGACATCTTTCCTGCCCTGGGGAACCCAACCCAGGCCACAGTGACCTGGATAATCCCCGTCCTTGATGTCCTGGTTACACAGCCCTGGCCCCTTTTCCCCTGTCAGGCTCTGGGGTGGATTCAGCGGAATATCCTTTGGTGGAGGCTGTGGCTCCAGGTGGGCTGGGGGGATCCTGGGGGACAGGGACCCTGCTGGGCATGAACAGCATTGGACTTGTTGGGAGAAACTGTGAGGGGGAGCTGGGGCGGAGTGACCAACCCAGTGACCTGACAGAGCCCTGCTGGGATGTCACACAGCCCCTCTGGGATGTCACAGCCTGCTCTGTGATGTCAGACCTCTGCCCTGTGATGTCACAGCTGGCTCTGTGATGTCACAGAGGCAGTCTATGATGCCATATCTGCTCAATGACCTCACATGACCCACTCTGTGATATCACAGACCACTCTGTGACCTCATGTTACCAGATGAGAAATTGTCTCCACCAGGTGACCTGACACCTGGAGCTTGTTCTCCAAAACCCCAGGCCTATGGAAACCACACAATGCCCATTGTGTGAGAAGGGGAACTGGAAGTTCAGCAGCCTCAGTGTCCTGCCAGCTCAGCCAGGCCCACGGGAACATTGGGGTCCGTGACCACAAGGGACCACCAGAGAGACCCCAGGACTGAACAACGCATGGGTAATGGGGAGAGGAAATGTGGTAATGATTTTGGGGAAATGATTATCATATGTGTGTCTAGTCCAGGGCAATCAATGAATTTGTGTGCAAAATACAGAATATAAACAGAAACTTTCCTGTACTCAGCATGCACGGCTTTGAGAGGAGCTATTCCCTGTGCATCCCACTGAATAAAGAATGGTGTTTCTAAATGCTACACTAGGGTTAAGGACTTTTCTGTTTTACAGAATTTTTAGTAAGATTCCCACTGCCAAGGAAAGCTCTGTCTCCTGCTGTTCACAAACAAAGAAGGTCTGGTGGCAGATGTGGGGCTCGGAGGCTGCCTGGGGCACAGTGACCATGAAATAATCAAGTTTTCGATGTTCTGTGAAAGAAGGAGGGGCAGCAACAAAACTTCTACACTGGAATTAGGAAGGGCAGACTTTGGCTTATTTAGAATGCTGATTTGGGGAGTACCAAATCAGGTACTGATTCTTTAAAGGGAAACAGCCCTTAAAAACAAAGGAGTCCAGGGAGGATGGACACGCTTCAAGAAAGTAATCTTAAGGGGATGCAGCATCCTCTGCCAGTGTGGCAAAATATGAGCTAGTTAGGAAAATTACTGTTCTGGCTGCCCATGGAGCATTTGTGGGAACTCAGGGGTAAAAAGAGGGTGCATCACTTTTGAAAAGTGGAACAGGGAACTCAGAAAGTGTTTAAGAATGTTGTTAAGTTATGCAAAAAGAAAAGCAAAGAGGTGAAAGCTCAACTGGAGCTTAACCTGGCCACTTCTGTGAAAAATAATAGGAAATGTTTCTATAAATAAAATTATAGCAAAACACCAGACAAACAGAACCTCTACTATTTATTGGATGCAGTAGGAAATACAGTAACTAGAGATAAAGACAAGGCTAAGCTACTTAACACCTTGTTTGTCTCAATTTTCAATATTAGGAAAGGCTGTCCTCAGGACAATTGTTCTCCTTAGCTGGTAGATGGGCACAGGGACCAGAACAGGCCCCCTGGAATCCAGGAGGAAGCAGCTGGTGACCTGCTGAGCCACTCAGATGGTCACAGGTGTATGGGATCAGATGAGATCCATCCCAGGGGGATGAGGGAGCTGTGGATGAGCTCCCCAAGCTGCTCTCCATCATTTACCATCAGTCCTGGCTCAGCAGGGAGGTCCCAGAGGACTGGAGGTGCCAATGTGAGCCCATCCCCAAGAAGGGCTGGAAGGAGGAGCTGGGGAACTCCAGGCCTGTCAGCCTGACCTGGGTGCCCGGCAAGGTTATGGAACAGATCACCTTGAGTGCCATCACAGGGCACCCACAGGATGGCCGGGGGATCAGAGCCAGCCAGCGTGGATTTAGGGGTGGCAGGTCCTGCCTGACCAACCTGGTCTCCTTTTATGACCAGGTGACCCACCCGTGGATGCAGGAAAGTCTGTGGATGTTGTGTGCCTGGATTTCAGCAAAGCCTTTGACACTGTCTCTGACAGCATTCCCTGGAGAAGCTGCAGCCCACGGCTTGGGCAGGTTCCCTCCTCGCTGGGAGATTTAAGAGCTGGCTGGAGGCTGGGCCCAGAGAGTGGTGGGGATGGTGCTGCACCCAGCTGGTTTCCAGGCACTGGTGGTGTCCCCCAGGGGTCTGTGCTGTGCCCAGTCCTGTTTAATATCTTCACTGATGATCTGGCTGAGGGGATCGAGTCCAGCATTCACAAATTGCAGATGGCACCAAGCTGGGTGTGAGTGTGGATCTGCTGGAGGGCAGGACAAGAAGACACAGCCTTAAGCTGCACCAAGGGAGGTTCAGGCTGGACAATAGGAAGAAGTTCTTCACAGAAAGGATGAGTGGGCATTAGAATGGGCTGGCCAGGGGGGAGGTAGCAGAGTCACTGTCCCTCTCCAGAGGCACTTAGTGGCATGGTCTTGGTGACAAGGCAGTACTAGGGCATTGGTTGGGCTTGATGATCCCAAAGGTCTTTTCCAGCCTATTTGATTCTGTCATTCTGTGATGATTGGGACACTCTGGGGCCATTGTGACACTGCAGAGCCTCATGAAACTAAGAGGACCATGGTGACACTGTGCAGCCCCACAGAACCAAGGGTCCATTGTTGTGCTCTGGGGCCAAATGGAACCAGGGAGTGCACTGTGACACTCTGGGTCCTCGTGGAACCACAGAGGCCATTGTGACACTGCAGGGCCTTGTGTAACCAAGGGGTTTCACCATTTTGACACTGCAAAACCAAGGAGACCATTGGGAGACTCCAGAGTATTGAAGTGAAGGGGAGAACGACCATCCTGGTAATGCATCGAACTCCAACTTTATTGATCAATCAATCACCTTAAATAACAAAGTTAACAAACTTCATGCATATTCTGTAATCCAATGTCATGATAGGCTAACAGAGAAATTTCTAACCACTCCCTTTGTTTTAGAATACCTACAATTGTTTATTAAAAACAGAAACCAAAACAGAAACCAGAAACTAAAACAGAAACCAGTGTTCCCAAAACTTTTACATCTGTTCTCAGGATGGCAGGCCTTCCCAGAGACGGTGTTCTGCTTGTTATGGGAAGACAATCTGAGAACTCCATTGTTTATAGAATGATGCCTGAGAGAGTCTAATTGTTTATACAAATCAGAAGGCTGAGAACTGTTAGAAACTGCTTTTACTTTTCCCCTATACTTTTCTCTCAATTGTATGTCTCATGGCCTTTTCTTTAAGTCATTCTCCGACACCAGGGCACAGTGGAACCAAGGGGCCATTCTGACACTGCGGGACGTCATGGAACCAAGGGGACATTGTGACACTGCAGGATCCTGTGTAACCAAGGGGCCACTGTGACAGGATGGGGCCTCAAGGAATCTGGAAGAACGTTGTGACACTGTATGGCCTTGTGGAAACAAGGAGTCCATTGTGACACTGAGGAGACTTGTGGAATCACAGAGACCATGGTGACAGTGTGGGACCTCATGTAACCATGGGACCATTGTGACACTCTGGGGCCAAGTGGAACCAAGGAGACCATTGTCATATTTTGGGGCCCCATGGAACCAAGGAGACCATTGTTGCTCGGCATGGTCTACTGGAACCAAAGAGATCAGTGTGACAGTGCAGGGCTTGGTGTAACCAAGAGGCCATTGTGACACTGAGGGGTGCCATGGAACCAAGGACATCTTTGCAGATGATACCAAGCTGGATGTGAGTGTTGATCTGTGGGAGCATAGGAGGGCTCTGCACACGGACCTGGACAGGCTGGATCCAGGGGAAAGAATCCAACAAGTTGCAGCTTAAGAAGACCAAGTGCCAGGCCCTGATATTTGGCCCTGGTGCTACAGGCTGGGGACAGAGTGGTTGGACAGCAGCCAGGCAGAAAGGGACCTGCAGGGACTGATGGACAGCAGGCTGGACATGAGCCAGCAGGGTGCCCAGGTGGTGAAGAAGGCCAATGGCTCCTGGCCTGGATCAGGAATGGTGTGGCCAGCAGGACCAGAGCTGCTGTGCCAGCACAGATCTGCCCCCAGCTATGCACACAGACATTGCTGCTGCAGCTCCAGAGAAGGGAACACAGGGGTATATCTGGAAAAAAACTTTGCTGCGAGATCCTTTAGTTCCATTAAGACCACCAAGAGTGCAGCCACTCATTGACACAATCTCTGGCCACAGGGAAGATGGAGAGAAACAAAATGAGAAAAACTGCAAACCATGACATTTCTTTGTGGAAAAGATTAGTAAGGTAAAACAAAGAAAAAGAACCTCCAAAATGAAGCCAACAAGAAGTATCAAAGATGATTTTTATTACAAGAGATTTGCAGAAATTGGCCAGCAGTTTAATGTCCCTGAAACCATCCAGTCATCAGTTTCCACACTGCAGCCTTGAGCTCCTGGTTCCTCAGGCTGTAGATGAGGGGGTTCAGGGTTGGAGGCACCACTGAGTACAGAACTGACACTGATAGATCCAGGGATGGGGAGGACATGGAGCGGGGCTTCAGGTCAGAAAATGTGGCAGTGCTAAGGAACAGAGAGAGCACGCCCAGGTGAGGGAGGCAGGTGGAAAAGGCTTTGTGCCGTCCCTGTACAGAGGGGATCCTCAGCACGGCCCTAAAGATCTGCACATAGGAGAAAACAATGAACACAAAACAACCAAAGCCCAAACAGAAGGAAAATGCAAGAAGCTCAAGTTCCCTGAGGTACAAATTTGAGCAGGAGAGCTTGAGGATCTGTGGGATTTCACAGAAGAACTGGCCCAGGACATGGCCATGGCACAGCGGCAGGGAAAATGTATTGGCTGTGTGGATGAGAGCATTGAGAAAGCCACTGGCCCAGGCAGCTGCTGCCATGTGGGCACAAGCTCGGCTGCCCAGGAGGGTCCCATAGTGCAGGGGTTTGCAGATGGACACGTAGCGGTCATAGCACATGATGGTCAGGAGGAAAAACTCTGCTGAAATGAAGAAGAGAAAGAAAAAGAGCTGTGCAACACATCCTGAGTAGGAGATGTTCCTGGTGTTCCAGAGGGAATTGTGCATGGCTTTGGGGACAGTGGTGCAGATGGAGCCCAGGTCGCTGAGGGCCAGGTTGAGCAGGAAGAAGAACATGGGTGTGTGCAGGTGGTGGCCGCAGGCTATGGCGCTGATGATGAGGCCGTTGCCCAGGAGGGCAGCCAGGGAGATGCCCAGCAAGAGGCAGAAGTGCAGGAGCTGCAGCTGCCGCGTGTCTGCCAATGCCAGCAGGAGGAAGTGCCTGATGGAGCTGCTGTTGGACATTTGCTGGGGCTGGGCATGGGGACCTGTTCATGGAGAAAGGACAGTGACAAGTCACGAGAGGCTGCTTGGAGCCAAACCTGATCCATTACCTGCAGACTGTCACACTGGGACTCACTCACCCTTGTTCCTGCTCTGGTAAATCCTTCACCTCGGTCCCTTCCTGAGCTCCAGTTGTGCTGGCTGAGTGTGCCAGGAGCAGCCAGGCTTGTGCCTGGAGGCTCTCAAGGAGCCATCCCTGCCCTGCTCCCCTGGGTTTGTGGCCATGTGGCAGAGGGACAAGGCTGGATATTCAGGATTTGTCAAGGGAATCACTCTGAATGCAGAAAGGCTTGGTAGCATCTACACTCCCAGTTCTATAAGACATGGATGGCAGGAGTTGTTTTTAGGAATTTTATTCCTCCCCACACATCGTTCCTTGCTCTCTGAGGTCAGAAATCCCCAACATTTCGGCTGCACTCAGAGTTTGCCACTGAGAGATGGGAGAGCCAAAGGATTCCCTGTGGCTCAGGGAAGATGAGGGGGCTGGATGGGCTTGTTCCCAACTGCCCTGGCTTTGCACCTTAGGCTGCAATCAGAGCACAATCACACTCCTGGGTCACCCTGGGATAAACCAGACCCTGCCCAGAGCAGAGGGATCCCTGAATGTCTCACCCTCTCTCAAGGTCTCTGGGCAAGTTCTCAGCACCCCCTTGTGCCAAGGACACTCACGGCTCCCTTGGCAAACCGAGCAGCATTTCCTCAGCTCTGGCAGCTCTGCCCTTCCCCATGGGACATTCAGGGAACTCCCAGAGGCTCTGGCACAGATTTGCACCCAGGAGGGCAGCTCAGAGCTTGGAAGGGCACAGCAAGGAGATCCCCAGCTGTGCCCATGATGGGATCTCAGGGAGGGGGCTCAGCTCATTCCCCTTTCCCATGGACTGCTTTGCCCACAGCCCCACAGGTGCCAGGGAAGCTTGGACACCCCATTCCCATGGATAGCCCTGCCTGGCAGGAATGCCAAGGGCAGTGCCTGACTCAGCTGCTGCAAATGCCAGAGCCTCTCTGAGAGCAGCAGATAACAGTGACAATATCAGGGCAGGGCAGAACCACGAGAAGATGTTGTGGTGCTGTGCCTGAGAGGTCAGGGCAGAGACAGCCGAGCACTCAGGACAGTTTTCCCGTGCCCAGCTGTGCCCGGCACCTCCCACACACCAACAGTGCCCTCCTGCCCCCAGCACTGCTCTCTTCAGCCCCCTCTCCTTCCCTGAGCATCTCCCTGGGCCTGGACATTCCCTCCTGAGAGGAGCCTTGTCCCTGCCAGCACTCACAGAGCCCATCCCAGCCCGTGTGCCCTGGCTGGGGCCCTACAGAAACCTGCCTGTGTGCAGGGCCCTGGCTGGGGCAGGCTCTGTGTGCCACTGGGCAAGGGCAGCTCAGGAGAGCCCTGCTGGGCCCTGCAGAGGTGATGCTGCTGCTGTCCAGGGCTGAGGAGTGGCTGAGGGCCCTTTGGGAGGCTTCCAGCAGAGAGACTAACCACCCAAAATTACAATTCTGGAGTCTCTGTAAATGTTCAAACATTCCTTGGATGATCCTGTGTGTCCCTTTCAACTCAGAATGTCCTGGGATTCTGGGATTCCAATTCCTGTTCTGCTTCTCTCATTCCCCTGTTGTCTATAATCAAAACAGAAAAAAAAACCAAAATCCTTGCAACAGTGTTAGAACAGTAAAATAAAAACCAGACAATATTTGGAAGCTTCCAGGTGTCCCAGTGGGGATGGGGCAAATCCAGCCCCTGATTTCAACAATTTATTCAGATTGATTAATTAGGATATTTAACAGGAACATCCAGTAGGAGATTCAGTTTCCCTAGTTACACACCCCTGGCTCAACCCACAGCCTTTGGAGTAGGTCCAAAGGCTTCTTTGCCTTCACTTTTGCTTATGACTGCTCACATTCTGGTCAATAAACAATATGTTTTTCTTGTAGGTCTTCTTCCTGATAATAAGACTATACAGTATTTCAGGAATGTATTTAGACAGTCAGATGTTCTAAGAGAAGGGTTAGGAAATGTACTCGAGTTAATTAAGGATTATACTTATAGAAATATATAATAGTAATTTAATAAAGTTATTAAGAGTTTTATAGGGTTAACTAAGGATTATAGATTTATTACCATATAAAAGAAGTTTATAGAGCTATGAATTCATGAAAAATGTATAAAAAGAAAAAATATTTTTGTCATCACCCCATCTTTCCCATCCTTCTCCAAGTAGGAAATTGAAAACACTCTCAAGAAAGCTCCTGATCATTACAGCAATTCCAGGCTTACCTTCTTTTGAGAAGTGTCCCCCAGAGCTGTGCCCAGGCTGGTCTGGAGCTGGGAGGAGCCCTGCCCTGTTTTGCGGAGAAAAGAAGAAACCTCACAACTTTGTAAAAGTTGTAAAGCCCGGTATGCTTTTATTACCACACGCACCAGACGCAAGCCCCCAAAAAGGCATGCATGCCTTTGAAGACCTCGGGTCTTCTTTTATCCCCCTTCCAAATGCATATGCATACAGTTTCACAATAAGTTCATACATATTCATTCCGCGTGACATTTAGCACCAGTTCTTCTTTATCAGAGGAATTTCTATGTCTGGGGCAGATTGACCTTGTGGTCATTTCTGTTTTTCTTTCTCTGTCTCCTTGCTGTCTCTGGAATGCGACTTTTCCTTCAGCTTTGGCCCCACAGACCCCTCACCTCTTCCAGACACTTCACCTAATTCAGAATGGATCCCCACTCCGTCTCAGCCCCACCCAGCCCCTCTCAGCAGCAGCCCCTGTCCTGCTCGGAGTGGCTCCTCCCACCCAGATCTTGTCCCCCAGTGCTGGGAGCAGCTGCCAGGGGTAGGGCAGGGACTCAAGCAGGATGTTGCTCATGCAGTCGCTCTTGGCCCAGTCAGGACAGGACCAGAGGTGAAGAACTGCTCTACTCTGCAGCCAGGAACCATGGCTTGTCCTGGAGTCTTTGGCAGAAGGTGCCTGGGGAGACTCAAGGCTGACCCACTGGAATTTTGGAGTCGAAGCTACAGAGGGTCCAAAGCCAACTACACTCCCACAGAGAAGGAAATCTTGGCTGCCTATGAAGGAGTCCAACCCACCTCAGAGGTGATTGGTACAGAAGCGCAACTCCTTCTGGCACCCCAACTACTGGTGCTGGGGTGGATGTTCAAAGGCAAGGTTCCCACCACCCACCATGCCACCAGTGCCACATGGAGCAAGTGAATTGCTCTTATCACACAGCGCACCCATATTGGAAACCTGAATTGCCCTTGGATTTTGGAGATAATTACAAACTGGTCCGAAGGTGAAAACTTTGGTCTCGCTGATGAAGAGGAACAAGAGCAAGTGATGAGGGTTGAAAAAGCTTCACCATACAACCTTCTACCAGCAGAGGAAACACGCTACACTCTTTTCACTGATGGTTCCTGTTGCATTGTAGGGATGAACCAGAAGTGGAAAGCAGCTGTATGGAGCCCCACATGCCAGGTTGCACAACCTACCAAAGGAGAAGGTGGATCAAGTCAACTTGCAGAACTCAAAGCTGTTCAACTGGCCCTGGACATTGCTGAGAGAGAGAAGTGGCCAACGGTCTACCTTTATCCTGATTCATGGATGGTAGCCAGTGCTCTGTGGGGATGGCTGGAGAGGTGGAAAGAAGCTAACTGGCAGCGTAAAGGAAAACCAATTTGGGCTGCTGCTGAGTGGAAAGACATTGCTACCAGGGTAGGGAGGCTACCTGTGAAAGTCCGCCATGTAGATGCCCATGTCACCAAGAGTAGAGCCAATGAGGAGCACCGAAACAATGAGCAGGTAGACCAGGCTGCAAAGACAGGGGTGTCCAAGATAGACCTAGATTGGGAACACAAAGGAGAGTTATTCCTAGCTAGATGGGCCCATGATGCCTCAGGCGATCAGGGCAGGGATGTCACCTATAGGTGGGCACGAGACCGAGGGGTAGATTTAACTATGGACGGTATTTCTGAGGTCATCCATGACTGTGAGACATGTGCTGCCATCAAACAGGCCAAGCGAGTGAAGCCCCTGTGGTACGGTGGGTGGTGGTCCAAGTACAAGTATGGGGAGGCCTGGCAGATTGACTCCATCACACTGCCCCAGACACACCAGGGCAGGTGCTATGCACTGACCATGGTGGAAGCCACCACTGGATGGTTGGAAACCTACCCTGTGCCTCACTCCACTGCCAGGAACACCATCCTGGGCCTGGAAAAGCAAATCCTGTGGAGACATGGCACCCCTGAAAGAACTGAGTCAGACAACGGGACTCATTTTAAGAATGGCCTTATCAACACCTGGGCTAGGGAACATGGCATTGAATGGATTAATCATATCCCCTATCATGCGCCAGCTGCCAGGAAAGTTGAACAATGGTACAATGGATCCTTAAAACTACCCTTAAGCACTTGGTGGGGGGAAGACTTTTAGAAATTGGGAAATGAACTTAGCAAAAGCCAGCTGGATGGTCAACACCAGAGGGTCCATCAATCGAGCTGGTCCTGCCCAGTCTGAACCCTTGCACACAGAGGATGGAGATAAAGTCCCTGTTGTACACGTGAAAGGTATTTTAGGAAAGACTGTTTGGATTAATTCCACCTCAGGCAAAGACAAACCCATCCGTGGAATTGGTTTTGCTCAAGGACTTGGTTACACTTGGTGGGTAATGCAGAAAGATGGAGAGAGCCATTGTGTACCACAGGGAAACCTAGCCTTAAGTGAGAGCTGTGTGTAAGGTTTCATTGTGATGCAGATGGAAATAGAATAAGGGGTGGATAATGTCCTGGATTGCAAAGCAATGTGTGTGTTCTATTCCCATCTGTTAAGAGGTGGGCCAGTTATGTTCTGTTAATTGGGCAGTTTTTCTTTATCTCTTCCACAAACCAATCCTCCCTCTGGAGAGACATCAGCTGTTAACGGGCCATTGAGTGTCACTGCATCACTGATAAAATTGCATCATCCCATTGTGAGATGCTCTGCCCAGAGGGAGGAACCAAGCATTCCTAACTTGATATAATCTGTGATTTTGGGACACCAGAACAGCTTTTTCCACTGGATTCCCAGAGGAGCAGCTGCCCCTTCCACTGGATTCCCAGAGGAAGACCAGGCCCATCTACACCACCACTGGATCTTCAGAGGAAGACTACACACTTCTACAGGATCACTGCTCCAACAGAACCACACCTGTCTGCAGGAAGACTGAAGGAGGACTGCAGCCACAATTCAATAGGACTGCTACCAAAAGCCTGACCAACAGGGTGTCAAGTGGTATTCTGACTCTGTCAGGGCTGTTTTGTATTACTGCATTGTTTATTTGTTTAATTTTCTTCCCTAATGAAGAACTGTTATTCCTGCTCCCATATATGTGCCTGAGAACCCCTTAATTTCAAAATTATACCGATTCGGAGGGAGGGGGATTACATTTTCCATTTCAGGGGCGGCTCCTGCCTTCCTTAGCAGACACCTGTCTTTTCAAAGCAAGACAAGGGGAAAGGTTCAAAGCCTCTGTTTTAATGCAAATTAAGTTTGAAGGACCAAATAAAATAGGAATTGGGGGTGTTCTATTAGTTCCAGAAGCAGGGTGAAATTTATTAGGACAGGATTTACAGGTGCAGTTTGACATGGGAATGCTCTCACAGAAAGGGAAAATGGTAGTTAAGCTTCTCCAATTAAGGGAAGAAAATGAGGAGAAAATTCATGAGATGGTGTGGGCAAAACTGAAAAACTGAGGTAAATTAAATATGAAACCTATCGTAATAAAAATAATTAATGAAAACCATCCAGTTAGGGTAGAACAATATCCACTTTCCCTGGAATGTCCCCCCATAATACACCCATATTACCAGTAAAGAAGTCAGATGGGACTTAGAGGCTTGTCCAAGATTTGAGAGAAGTGAACAAAAGAACTGTGAATTGATACCCAGTAATGCCTAACCCCTATATCCAACTGAGTAATATTCCCCCAGCACACCAGTGGTTTAGTGTGATAGACCTAAAAGATGCTTTTTGGGTGTGCCCACTGGCAAAGTGGGATATATTTACCTTTGAATTGGAGGACCCCCATTCCGGGAGGAAGCAACAGCTTTGGTGGACTAGGGTAGCCCAAGGGTTTTCCAAATCCCCAAACCTCTTTGGTCAAGCCCTAGGAGAAGTAACACAACTCTTCTTCATTAAACCTGAGATGAAGCTCATCCAATGTGTAAATTATTTCTAATCTCAGGATGGGAAGAAAAAAGAAGTTTGGGAATCCACCATAGTTTTGTTAAATTTTCTGGGGAATCAAGGACTTCAAATATTAAAAGAGATTCTCCAATTTGTAGATTGGGAAGTAAAATTCCTAGGACATGTGATTTGTCAAGGGAGCTGGTGGCTGAACCCTGAGAGAATTGCGGGGATAGGTTCACTCCCACAGCCAAAAACTCAGAGGGAAGTCAGAAGGTTTTTAGGCCTGTTTGGATATTGTAGGCTATTGACTGAAGGATACACACAGGCCATCTGATTCTTGTATGAAAAGTTAGTTGAAGAAGAGATTAGGTGGGAAAAAGATGATGAACAAAAGTTTGAAGCTTTAAAGGAAAAATCAGTCAGTGCACTGGAACGGAGTCTTCCTGCCTTAGACAAACCTTTCTATTGTTTGTGGATACAGAAGAAGGGGTGGCACATGGAGTGTTAGCACAAGACTGGGGAGAATCCAGGAAACCAGTGGCCAATTTATCAAAATTATAGACCCTGTCAGCTGAGGGTGGCCAACCTGCATTCAGACTGTGGCAGTGACTGCCCTACTCATAGCATAAAGCAAAAAATTACCCTTTGGGAGAAAATTGAAAATATATATCCCAAACTCAGTAAGGAGTATCCTAAGCCAAAAGGCTGAGAAATGACTCACTGCTTCCCAAGTGGTAAAGTATGAAGCCATCTTAATAGATAATGGTTTAGAGCTAATCATGAGTAACCAACACAACCCTGCCCAGTTTTTGGATAGAGAACCAGATGAGGAACTAGTACATAATTGCCTGGAGGTTATAAACTATCAAACTGAAGGAAGAGAGGACCTAACAGATCAACCACTCCAAGGTGGAAAACAATTGTACATCAATGGATCTTCCCAGGTAATAAAGGGGCACAGGGTATCAGGGTACGCTATAGTGCATGAAGGGTTGGTGGCCATAGAAAAGAAAAAGTTACCTTCCAACTGGTCAGCCCAAGCGTGTGAGTTGTATGCCCTAAAGTGAGCTCTGGAAATATTAGCATGGAAATGGAGAACAATATATACAGACTCAAAATACACTTTTGGAATAGTGCATAACTTCGGAAAAATTTGGGAAGAGAGGGGGCTATTAAATTCAAAAGGAAAGGGACTGATTCACGAAAATTTTGTCTTAGAACTGTTAGAAACCTTACAATTGCTGGAGAAACTAGTGGTGGGATATGTTGAAGGACATCAAAAAGGGGCACAAGGGAACAATTTAGCCGATTTAGAAGCTAAAAATGCAACTGAATCAGCGACAGAAAACCTAATAATAGTATTAACACCCATGAAAGAAATGCAAAAAGTCCCCGTAGTGGGTGGGACAGAAGAGGAAGAACTCCTTAAAGTGGGAGCCAAGAAAGATAACGAAGGGAAGTGGAAATTAGCAGATGGGAGGCAAATGTTGAATAAACCCCCTGCCAAGAAAATGCTGGAAGGCATACATGGAACAACACAGTGGGGTACACAAGTAGTAGGTGATCAATTTCTAAGGGACTGGGGATGCATAGGAATTTTCAGAATAGCTAAGCAAATAACTGAACGGTGTGTGATATGTCAACAAGTAAATAAGAAAATAATGAGGAAAACACCCAGGGCAGGGTGAGAACTAGACTTAGGGCCCTTTCAAAACATCCAAGTAGACTTTACTGAGCTTCCCCACATACAATGGTGGAAGTTTTTACCAGTGATAGTAGATCATGGGACTCATTGTGTAGAGGTGGTACTCACTGTGAAAGCCAATGCCACTGTTGTGAGTAAAACACTTGTAGAATCAATCATTCCCCGATGTGGGATGGCAAACAGGATTGATTCCAACTGGGGAACTCATTTCACATTGAAAATATTGCAGAAAGTTGTTCAGGCCTGGGAGTAAAATGGGAATTACACACTCCATGGCATCCACAGAGTTCTGGTTGTGTAGAGAGGATGAATCAAAGTCCTTAAAGAGCTCTACTTAAGCTAATGATTGAAACCCAAATGTCATGGATAAAATTTCTGCCTTTGGCCTTATTAAGAATTAGAACCCAACCCCAGTCAGATCTGGGGGTGTCACCCCATGAAATGATGCTTTGGTTGCCCTTCCTGGCCTCACCCCAGAAGGCTGCCACCAATGAGGAAGGGGAAGCCAATGCCAAGGAATAAGTTATATCCATAGCACAAACATTAGACGGACTAAGACATAAAGGGGCAATTCCTCAGACTACCACCCTGGATTCCAGAATCCATAATATTAATCCTGGGGATTGGGTGATGATTAAGTCATGGAGAGATCATCCTCTAACTCCTCAGTGAGAAGGTCCCTTTCAGGTACTGCTCACCACGAAATCAGCTGTGTGAACTGCAGAGCGGGGATGGACTCATGCCAACAGAGTCAAAGGCCCAGTAGAAGAACCCAAAGAATGGACTATAACATCCAGGTCAGGTGAAACAAGATTGACTCTCAAGCAGAGACTGAGAGACAACCAGAAAAACATGAAGAAGCCCAAAAAGTAGAGTCAAGCTTTCAACAACCAGCTTGAGAACTGACTTCCAGTTTTAATGGGTGAGAATTACCAGCATCTGTTGAGGAGAAGTGCTGCTGGCCGATATTTACAAATGAACCGAGACGGGGCAAATCCAAACCAGTGTCGTGAGCTATTTATTTAGCACATTAGTCTCAGCACATTGTTAGACAATGGAGGCAGGATGTTAACAGCTCTCTGATCCAAGGGAAATGCCAAGGGGGTGTGACATTACAGCATAGCATAAAACCATCTCAGCCTAGATTTCAGCCAATCACACATAGAGCAAAACATATTGACAAGAATTCTATCTAATCATATGAAACACACGTAATGGTAGTTAACACAATTGACTCGTTCATAAGAGAAAAAGCACAGAGATCCATTCATACTAACCTTCTAAAGATATACATTAAATAACCTTGTTACAATCTATAATGCCAGTTCTACAGAGGTCTACTGTGCTATTTGTCACGTCTGCTCTACTGCTTAGAAAACTTTTCGCTGTATTAGCAATGTTCACAAAACTTCTGTCAAGGGCCTGTCCTTTTTAACCATTTTCTCAAAACCCTCTAACTTTATGAATCCCAGAAGAGAAGCACTAAAAGGACAGTAAAAGGTAATGGGACAGCTTCTTTTAGAAAATAAGACAAAGGAAGGAGGGCAAGCCCAGGTTGGCCCCTTTGTTTGCTACCAAGAAGGCTCCATAGCCCTGCTGCGGGTAGCAAGCCTGTAGGCATGGTAAGGTAAGGACAAAAGGCCATACCAGACCTCTATCATTGTTCAGTTGTCTTTTAATTCAGCAGGGACTAGAGGGCAGGAGCTAGTTGGCCTCTGTGCTCACCCCTACAATACACCAACTGCGGATAGCAGCCACATAGGCATGGTAGATGGGACTCAAAGCCATACTGGACCTCTGGGATGCCCTTTTGTCCATTCCAAATAAGTGTGTCTAAGGAAATCCTGAGATTTTTTTCTCCCATTCCCACTGTCCTTGCCCACATCAACAGATGCTGGTATGACTCATTCAAGAGAGAGATTAAATTTTTGACTTAATTGTTCAAGCAAAATGACTTATAAAAAAGAAAAGGGAGGCTTGTTATAGATGAGCAATTCTATGGTTGACTCTCACGATTAAGGGGTGAATATTAAATATATGTTAAGGATCATTTTGTAGATGTATAGTTATCCTTCCCCTCCCCCTTGCATTGTTATCACAGGATGGCCTCTGTAGTCAGGGCATTTGGGAGGGTCGGCTTGTTACTATGGCAGCACCTGACCTCCAATCAAAGTGTAAGACAGTGATCTCCACCACTGGACAGTGAAGAAGGAGTCGATTGACAAGATTTTAGGAGGGGCTAGAGGTATAAAAAACAGAACAACCATTTTGTAGATGAGCACACAATGACTGAATTCTTTGCTCTTGGTGCTGTATTCTTTTCTTTATTCAGTCTTCTGTTGTATTTTGATAAGGTCTTAATAAAGCATTTACATTTTTGAAAGTGAAAATGGCTTCTCACACGGGGCTGGGGACTGTGGGCCAAGGTTGTCCATACTGGTTGAGCTCCAAGGTACAACTTCACTGACCTGGCCAGACCTCCTTAGGAGAGACCCTGGATCAATATCAATCACGGAATGCTGCAATCACCTCTTCTCTAAAGAGAATAGTAATAAAATACACTCTTTAAAAGAGGAATACATATTTCTTAGAAGCTCATTGAAATATTTATTCATAACTGCAAAAGGAAAACTTCCTGCTGAACTTAACTAGACCACAGGGAAATCAAGGCAGAGACAGGGTTTGTCAGGACTTGCTTGATCCTAATGAACTCTGTTGTGCATTTGGAGCTGAGCCCTTGAACCCTGGGCCTGACGGGAAACTGTACAAACCTTGCCAGGAGTCAAAGTCAGTGGAAAACCCCAAAGTGTCTCAAGGTACCAATGGGTCTCACTGAGGTCGATCTCCAACACAGGCTCCTCATGGACTCCTGGGAGGAGAGAATTGGAGACCAGGATGGCAAAAAAACTTCTGAGAGACTCAGTGTAGAAAAGAAATTCCAAAGTACCTTAAAAACCTTGAGTAACTCAAAGTATTAATGAGCCCCACTGAGTGTCAGTACAAAGCTCTCAAAGGACTCGTTAAAGAAGATAATTGGGGCCATGATTGCAGAAGCATCTCAGAGAGTCTGTATAAAAAGGAAACACCAAGTAGCTTAAAATAACTGAAGTACTCTGAACCATTAATGAGCCCCAGTGAGTGTTGTTATTGACAAAGCTTCTCCAGGGACTAATTACAGCAGATAATTGGAGGCCAGGATTGAACAAACCTCTCAGTGACTCCAAGCCAAAAGCCAAACCCAAAGTCCTTTGAAAAACCTGCAGTCCCTGCAGGGAGCATGAAGGAGCCCCCAGGGCCATTCCTGAGCAAGGCTCCCCAAGGACTCCTTCCAGCAGATCCTTGAGGCCACTGGGATGTGGGCTAGGGGGGGATTCTGAGGGCAGGACAAGGGGCCGACAGTGCCCAGCCTGGCTGGGGCTGTGCCAAGAGGCCCCAGTCCCTCAGGACAAGGTGTCTTCTCCCAGCCCTTGGTTTCACAGACCCTGCTGTGGCCCAGGGCACCAAGACTTGGCTTCTCTTGGTCCCCACCTGTCATCACTGCCTCTAGTTCTCTGCTCTGCCTGGGGCCTGGGGACACTTTCTCAATCGTCTCACTCGGTGGGTCCCATTAAAAGTGCAAGAAACTTTGGACCTGGATTCTGACTTGGACTTCTGGAGAGGTTTCTTCAGCTCCCTCTCAGGGACTGATGTTCAGGGCCTCAGCACAAAGCCCCAGAGGCTCATTAAAGTCCTTGTGCTGTGTCTGCGCTGCTGGGCTGGGCTGGGCTCCTGGCACAGAGGCAGCTCCTGGTAACCAAGAAGAGCTTCAAAAGCATATTTCTCTTGATGAGCAGCTTTTCTCCGAGCCCAGCAGGGCTGGGGCACTGCCTGCAGCCACCCTGGGCACAGCACAGAGGCACAGAGAGCTTCAATTAGTCAAGGCTAGGAAGGTTCTGAGAAGTGCCTGGGGCAGAATCACTGCCAGCCCTTGGCACAGGAACCTCTGGCTGCAGGACAATGCAGCTGCAGCTCCTGGAGCCATCTCCTAAGGCTGGAACACCCCTATGCCTACTGACCCTGTGAGTATATTCTCTGATTGTGTCTTGTGCAGAGCAGCCAGGGGTGCCCAGGGCTGTCCTGCAGAGCAGGGTTCTGCAGCCCAGGACACTGTGCTGGGGCAGAGACTCTGCTGCCTGCCAGGGATAGCTGTCAGCCAGCCCTGGCAGCTGCTCTCAGCACTGGGGGACAAGATCAGGGCAGGAGGACACAGTTGGTAAGGCTTGGAAGTGTTCTCCTTGTGTGGTGAGAATGCTGCATTGTTCAGGATTGCTCCCAGCATGGCATTGAACTGCAGAACATTTCCAAGTAGATTATACAGGGAGCACAGAGAGTCAGGGCCTGCATAAATGGGAAAATCCTGCTTTTTTAATCTACTGCTCTGGGTTGCCTGGATAGGAAATTGCACATAGATATTTATCTCTCTGTTCAGGTTGAGAAAAAACCCTTTTTTTTTTCTCCAATCTTATGTATCCAGGCAGTTAGAGAAATTAGCATAGGGCAACTTAAAGCCAGCATCAGTGTCACTTTTCCAGCCTCCTCAGGGTTGCTGTGTTGCTATAAGAGCCTGCAGAGCCAGAGCTGCTCCTGGGCAGTGCTTGAGCTGGGAGGGATCTGCAGGGCAGAGCTGAGCCCCCAGGGCTAGGCTGGGCTCTGGCAGCACTGGCAGGGCCCAGCCCTGGGCGCAGGGAAGCAGCTGCTGGCAGGGACAGCTCCAGGCAGCAGAGCCCTGGGCAGGCACTGGGGGGAAACTGCCCCCAGGCTGTGCTGGAATATTTAAAGTCCTCTCCAAACTCAAGTATTCAGTGATTACTTTTCTTACAGATCCCCATGCCAAGACAGCTCAAATGTCCAACAGCAGCTCCATCAGGCACTTCCTCCTGCTGGCATTGGCAGACACGCGGCAGCTGCAGCTCCTGCACTTCTGCCTCTTGCTGGGCATCTCCCTGGCTGCCCTCCTGGGCAACGGCCTCATCATCAGCGCCGTAGCCTGCGGCCACCACCTGCACACGCCCATGTTCTTCTTCCTGCTCAACCTGGCCCTCGCTGACCTGGGCTCCATCTGCACCACTGTACCCAAAGCCATGCACAATTCCCTCTGGGACACCAGGAACAGCTCCTACACAAGATGTGCTGCTCAGCTCTTTGTCTTTCTGTTTTTTATTGTAGCAGAGCTTTCCCTCCAGACTGTCATGTGCTATGACTGCTATGTGTCCATCTGCAAACCCCTGCACTACGGGACCCTCCTGGGCAGCAGAGCTTGTGCCCACATGGCAGCAACTGCCTGGGCCAGTGCCTTTCTCAATGCTGTCATGCACACAGCCAATACATTTTCCCTGCCGCTGTGCCATGGCAATGCCCTGGGCCAGTTCTTCTGTGAAATCGCCCAGATCCTCAAGCTCTCCTGCTCACACTCCAACCTCAAGGAACTTTGGCTCATTGCTGTCAGTGCCTGTTTATCATTTGGCTGTTTTGTGTTCATTGTTTTCTCCTATGTGCAGATCTTCAGGGCTGTGCTGAGGATCCCCTCTGAGCAGAGATGGCACAAAGCCTTTTCCACCTGCCTCCCTCACCTGGCTGTCGTCTCCCTGTTTGTCAGCACTGCCATATTTGCCCTCCTGAAGCCTCCCTCCATTTCCTCCCCACCTCTGGAGATGGCCCTGTCAGTTCTGTACTCATTGGTGCCTCCAGCCCTTAACGCCCTCATCTACGGCCTGAGGAATAAGGAGCTCAGTGTTGCAGTGAGGAGACTGATGATTGGATGGTATCAGAAACATTAAACTGCCGACCAATTTCTACAAATCACTTGTAATAAAAGTTATCTTTGATAATTCTTGTTGTTTTCATTTTGAAAATTTTTGTCTGTGTTTTAGTTTCTTAAACTTCTCCACAAAGATATGCCAATGTTTTTGCCATTTCTCATTTTGCTTCTCTCCACCTTCTCTGTGGCCACAGACTGTGTCAATGAGGGGCTGCATTCTTGGTGGCTTTAAAGCAACTAAAGGAGCTCCCAGCAGAGTTTTCTGCAGAGATGCCCATTTGTTACCTTCTCTGGAGCTGCAGCAGCAATGTCGGTGTGCAGAGCTGGGGGCAGATCAGCGCTGGCCCAGCAGCTGTGCCCAGCAGCAGCAACACTTGGTGTGCTGCTGCTGTGGCCCTGCCCCACTGCCCTGGTGGCCCTGGTGTTGCTGCAGGGCCTAAGTGCTCTCGGGGCCGGGCACAGTCCTGGGGGTGGCAGTGCCGGGGCTGCAGCAGGGACAGGCCATGGGCACTGCTGGCCAGCGCTGATGCCTCAGGCCAGGGCCTGGGGGCTCCAGGCTCCTTGCCCAGGCTCTCTCCAGAACACACACAGGCCAATGCTCAGCACAGAAAACCCCCATGAGCAGCCCCAGGCTGGCTGTGGGCAGGCTGGGGGCAAACAGCATGGCTGGTGCTCTGCAAGGGCCCTGGGGCAGACAGGAAGGAGCAGCAGAGCAGGGGCTGATCCATCCCCAGTGCGCTGCACAGCCCAGGGCAGCATCCCAGAGCGTCCTCATGGAGCTGCCAACAACATCCCCCCTCTGCAGCCCTGGCCTCTCCCCCAGCTCACACAAGTGCCCCATCCTTTCAGGCAAAGAGACGGCAGCACTGGCTCAGCAGCCCCTGTTTGCAATGCACACAGCAGGCAGGAGCACCCCCATGCTGTTGGTGTGGGGACATGAACCTGAGGGAGCACAAATGCCATCAGCCCCTGGGGCCAGCAAGGGTTGGGGGACACCAGGGAAACCACTCAGCTTTGTTCTGGCCTTGCAGTCAGACAGAAAGTTTGTTCCCACCAGCTGGGAGTTTCCTGTGCCACTGCAGACGCTGTTGGTCAGAGCCAGGGATGCCTGGCAGCCACCCCCAAACTGCCCTGAGCATTTCCTTGACTTTACCTTTGCTTTCTTTCATCTTTCCTGCTACAAATTTCTTCCTGTTGCCTACCCACGAGGCCCAGAACTGGAGGACACAGCACTCGAGGTGCTGCCTAACCAGTGCTCAGCACAGGGGAAGAATCACTGCCCTCCTCCTACTGGCCACACCATTCCTAATCCAGGCCAGGAGCCATTGGCCTTCTTGTCCAACTGGGCACACTGCTGCCTCATGTCCTGCCTGCTGTCCATCAGTCTCTGCAGGTCCCTTTCTGCCTTGCTGCTCTCCAGCCACTCTGTCCCCAGCCTGTATTGCTTCAGGGGTTGTTGTGGCCAAAATGCAGGACGCGGCACATAGACTTGTTCAACCTCACCTTGTTGGATTTGGGCCCTAGATCCAGACTGTACAGGGACCTGTGCAGAGCCTGAGACAGAGTAAAGATCCATTCTGAATTAGGTGAAGTGTCTGGAAGAGGTGAGGGGTCTGTGAGGCCAGAGCTGAAGGAAAAGTCAGATGCCGGAGACAGCAAGACGACAGAGAAAGAAAAACAGAAATGACCACAAGGTCAATCTGCCCCAGACATAGAAATTCTTCTGATAAAGAAGAACTGGTGCTAAATGTCATGCGGAATGAATATGTATGAACTTATTGTGAAACTGTATGCATATGCATTTGGAAGGGGGATAAAAGAAGACCCGAGGTCTTCAGAGGGACACATGCCTTTTTGGGGGCTTGCGTCCGGCACGCGTCGTAATAAAGGCATACCGGGCTTTAAAACTTTTACAAAGTTGTGAGGTTTCTTCTTTTCTCCGCAAATCATTATGGCGAGCCAGGCAGGAGTTCTCTGTCCCCACAGGGGCAGGGGGGATAGACGGACCTCCAAGGCGCACCCTAGGATTTTTTTTCCTGGTGGGGCTCCGCTCATCTCAACTTGCCACCTGCGAGGACAGACAACGACCTGCTGGCCTGTGGAGGAGAATACGGTATGTACTGAGGGGCCCCCGGGGGAGGGAAAGGAGAGCAAGGGAGTAAACCACCCAGAGACGTCTGGGTTCAGCTGATAGAGCAGCTGTATTAGAGACGGGGTTCATCGTTCTGATAGAGCAGACTGCAAGCGGTTCTGCGGGTGAGCTGGATGAACCCGTGTTATGGTGTATTGGGGGTTCATTGTTCTGATAGAGCAGAACTGCTGAGCCCGTGTGTGTTTTGTCTGTGTGTGTGTGTGTGTGTGTGATGTCCGTACACTGTGTTGCTGTATGGTTAATGTGTGCATTGTGTGGTCAGTGCACTGTGTTTGTAATCATGCAAGTGATAAGTGTATGGTGTATAAAAGAGAGTAAATCTACAGATCTACAGTGCCCTACAGTGCGGGGGGGAGGGGGGTCAGTACTACCCGTGTTTGAAGCAGCCGAGTGAGGCCTGAGGCACCGGCTGCAGTAGGCTGTGGGGGCAGGGAGAGAAGTGCCCTGCGGAGAAGCGAGTGGAGGAATGTCAGTGATGGTATTTATCGTGTTTAAATGTAGTGATTTGTGCAGATTTGGTACATTTTAACCTTGAGTATGAGCTCAGAGAGTTCCTTTGCCTTGGATGTTTGGATTTGATCTCTAGACTGTGTGCTGTTATTTTGATTGTGTCCAGGAAAAATTGATGTGAGTAAATGCCGAATTATGGTATGCTGTGTTGTGTTGAGAAAAGTGAGCACTTTGAGAAATATGCCCTTTCCCAGTGATTTTGTGTGGTGATTTTCTTCTGCTGCATTGTGGTAATTTGATTCTCAGATTGTATAGTAGTGTTTGTGGAGATTTTAAGATTTCGTTGCAACAAGAGTAGCATCTTACACAGGAGAACTATAGTATGGTGATTTATGCTTAACTACGATAAAGTGAGTTAAAGGAATTCCAAGAATTCTCCCCCTCACAGCAATTCAAGCCTTGGCTCTAGTGAATTTGAGATAAAGGGGGGGGGGGGGTGAGGGTGCGTGTGTCTGTGGGCATATCAGAGTTTCGGCTGTGACTAGCACAGCCTTTTTGCAAAGCAGTAAAACAAGTGTAAGTAGACAGTGCTTAATTAGATTGTGCAAGAAGAGAACTAGAAAAGACTGATAATTTGTTTATTTAGAACATAGTGTCTTTGTCACGTTTTTGATTAGCATGCTGTGTGAGGTGACAGTGGCTGTCCCCTGGGCACAGGGACAGCTCTGGCTGCCCCATCTCCCCAGGGAACACGGGAATGGCCTGTGGGCAAAAGCTGGATATGCAGGTATTATTGCAGTGAGGTGTTTATGAGAAACACTGGTATTGCTGTTTTGCTGTTCTAATAAGTGTCAGGGCACATGCCCCGAGTGTAAATTAGAGGTTTCTGGTCAAGCGGATTCAGAACCTAAGGTCTTAGAGCTTGTGTGTGGGAATCACATCTGATACCTGCCACCTGGAGCTGTGTGTATAGGAGGAAAACTGAGAAACTACTGTGAAGGTGTCTGTAAAAAGGTTTGAGATGAAGCGAGATAGGGCAAGGAGAAATAAATAATGAGAACTGACCAGAGCAAATAGGTTCCTAAATTAGCCCCTTTTGGGAGGGGCTCACTGGGAGGAGGTTGCCAGGAAGAGCAGCTCAGAAAATAAAAAGATTTATAATACTTCATTGCTGTTAGTACTGTTTTAAAATAGGAAGATAAATGGGAAAGAGTTTTTGTATGCTGAAATGTCTTTTTGTTTTAAGAAATCACCCAGAATGGCAAAGAGACTGTAAGATCAGACCGCCCTCTGGTCTTGGCCCTTGAAAAAGGAAAACAAGGCTGTTGCCTTCTGGAGCAAGGCAGGCGACCTGGTTCTGAGGAAACGGCACGGCGGCCCACTCACCAGGGCCACTCGGGCCAATGACACACGCAGACATCAATGTGATGGACGGTCAAAAGGCGTTTATTATCTCGTCTCTTGGGTTTTTATAGTCTAAGGGGTCTCTACGTCAGCGTGGGTCTGTCTTTACCATCTATGGTTAGTAAGGGGTGGACAGTTACTGGGTAGGGGATGGAAAGTTACTGGAATTCGGTAAGGGGGGTTACATTCCTATGTTAATTCCTTATCTATGGGGAAGGGTCTTATCTAAGGGGATCAGAGGGTTCTGGCTTTCCGTGACATCGCGAGATCTTCCACAGCGCCTTTCCCTATCTACCATACAAGGCAAAGAGAAAGCAAATCAAACATGTTGTTCAGCATGCAGCATAAGATAGCAACGTATGAAATCAGGCAAAGATTATCATGCTGAAATGCAAAGCAATCACAGTTCGCAAAATGAGTACATATGATTTGCTAAAGGCTCCTCCCAAGGTAAGGGAGGAAGAGTAAAGATGACCTCCCCAAAAGGGAAGAATTTTTGTCGACACAAGGGTCATATATTCAGTTTTAAATAAAGCTTTAGTACCTGCCGAGAATGTTTATGTTGTAGTGTGGGGAATGAACAACTGGCCAGTCTGAGAAGGCATACATGTGCAAACCTTTAAAGTAACATGTGTACTATGTGTACCTAAAAGCTTTTGTACAATTTGCTCAATTTGCTAAACATTCTCAAATGAGAAAGGTTACTCTGAAGGCAAATGATATAAAGAGGTTAGGCTTAACATTACCAGACACTGAAATTAGGAAAGACATTAGTAAGGAGATATTAGAATAAGTAAATAAGTGTTTTCAAGGGTATGGGCCTCTGCTGTACCAGGGAGAGTGAAAGATGCTCCCCCATGAGCATCAAGCTTAAGGAAAGAACACAACTAGTGAGAACTGAGTAGTACCCTCAAAAGGAAGATAAGGAAGGAATCAGCCCAATAACTGATAGTACTGGATTAAGGGCTGTCAATAAGATAACACAGAATTTATACCCTGTGGTAGCAAATCCATATACCTTACTAACTTGTTTAACACCTGAGCTAACCTGGTTCATTGTTTTAGGCCTAAGAGATGCCTTCTTTTGCCTCCCTATCCACGAAGCCAGCCAGAAAATTTTTGCATTCAAACACAAGCTCACATAGTCCATGTGCCTGAAGGCTTCAAGATTCCCCACTCCGATTGGAGAACAGCTTGCAAAGACCCAGAGTCCCAGGAAGCTCCACAAGAGGAAAGGAGGCTGTTGCAGTACATGGGTGATCTTCTAGTAGCCACTCTGACGAGGGAAGCAAGAGAAGCCTGGACGGTAAGCCTTTTGAATTTCCTAGGACTCCAAGGACGCAGAGTCTCAAAGAAAAAGGCACAGGTAGTGAAATAGAAGGTAATCTACCTGGGGTAAGAAGTGTATGCTGAGCAGCAGACTTTAAGGTGGGGAAGCCATATGCCAAACCTTGAAATCCCAGACAACGAAGGAACTCTGAACCTTCTTAGGCATGGTAGGGTAGTGCCAGCTGTGGGTTTATAATTATGGACTGTTCGCCAGACCCCTCTATGCTCTTATTGCCAATGGAAACTGAGATCTCCAGTGGACAAAAGACGCCACATGGGCCTTTCGCCAGCTAGAGAGTGCCCTCATGTTGGCTCCAGCTTTGAAACTTCCAGATGTAAGTAAACCATTCTTTCTATTTTTCCACGCAAGGAATTGCCCTGGGAATATTGGCTCAGGACTTGGGCCCATACTGAAGGGCAGTTGCTTACTTCTCTAAGCAACTAGATGCAACAGCCAAAGGATGGCCAGGTTGCCTCAGAGCTGTAGCAGCAGTTGTGCTGAATATTCAAGAGGCACGCAAGTTTACCATGGGACAAAAATGACTGTGCTAGTGTCCCACACAGTGTCCACAGTACTGGAAGTAAAGGGTGGCCACTGGCTTTCACCACAGAGGTTTCTGAAATACCAGGCCATCATAGTAGAGCAATATGATGTAGAGATCGTGGCGACTAATATCGTCAACCCAGCTTCTTTTCTCAGCGGAAATCAAGGAGAAGCAGTACACCATGATTGCCTAGAGACCATTGAAGCTACCTACTCCAGCCGCCCAGACCTAAAGGACACTCCTTTGGATGATGCGGAGACCTGGTTCACTGACAGGGGCAACTACGTTGCCAATGGGAAGCGACATGCTGGGTATGCAGTGACCACCTACAGAGAGGTAATCGAGTCTGGACCCTTACCAACAGGTACCTCTGCGCAGAAGGCTGAGATAATTGCCCTGACCCGTGTCCTGGAAAGGGCAAAAGGGAGGAGAATAACCATCTACACAGACTCCAGGTATGCATTTGGAGTCATACATGCACATGGAGCCATCTGGAAGGAGAGCGGACTGCTGACCTAACAAGGAAAGAAGAGACAATGCAGTTGCTGGAAGCAGTTCAGCTACCTGAAAAAGCATATTAAGGCACACCAGAGAGTGAGCTTAAAAATGGAGGAAAGAAATGAGCTGGCGGATGGAGAGGCAAAGAAAGCAGCAAAGGGTGAGGTACAGATTTTCCTCGAAGGTAAGCCGTAATACAATAATACTAATCAAAAGAGACGTACAACTGCAAGGGGTGGGCTACCATTGAAAGAGAGCTAGTAATCCCTTCCCATTTTCGTGGTTACTAGTGAAGGAAGGGCACTAGAAAGCACACTAGGGCCTAACTACTTAAAAGCCTTTTGTAGAATGTGGCTCCTTTCTCAAAATGACCAAGGCTGCGAGTGATACAGAGTGCATTGAAATGAAGTGTTGACTTTGAAGTAGTAATTTCCACAGGCTTTCTAGAACACACATCTGATTGAAATAATCGTTGTATCGTTGTCAGGAATTTATATGCCACTATCACTCAGGTAAGCCGACAATGTGATCCTTGCCTCCAGACTAACCTCAAAATACCCCCCCAGGCCAAAACTTGGTCAGACTGGGAGAGGCCATGGGCCTGTACAGCAGTGGCAAATTAACTTTTCAGAACTCCCAAGGAAAGGGGGGTATCAGTATTTACTGGTATTAATAGATACATTTTCAGGGTGGCCAGAAACATTCCCCACCAGAACTGTCAAAGCTCAAAAGGTGACCAGATTATTTTTACAAGAAATAATACCACATTTCAGAGTTCCAGCCACAATATCCTCAGATAAAGAATCACATTTCATTTCCAAAATAGTGCAACAGATTAGTAGCCATCTGGAGCAGGGAGTTAGATAGCCTGGGGATGATGCATATTTTAAGTCTCTTACAGAGAAGACTTTGGAACCACAGTGGGAGAGACCACTGCAAGTACTTCTCACCACCTTCACTGCAATCAAAACAAGGAGCAGAATGCCTGGATCCATCACTCTCGGGTGAAGAAGGCCCAGAAGCCCCTTCAGGAGTGACACCAGGAGACAATGAACTGAGACTAAAACTTACTCGGGCAAAATGAGTATATTGCGGTCGGGAGTAGTTCATACTTTAGTGTACAGAATTGTTTTGTATGTAATTATAACTGAAGTTTTAGAACTAGAGAGTACCTCTATCCAAAGCAATGCTGAATGGCCTTGGTCCCTGGCATTTAATCAGTATACTGGATCCATGGGAAAACCTTCTGAGATAAAAGATTTAAACATATCTACTGTAGTAATCCACGAGAATCAGGTATGTGAGGAACAAGATTAGCAGGAACAGGAACTGTGAACACTTCAAGGAATCTGAGGAGAAGAAATCAAAGTAAAGTGCTGGGTCATCAATAGGACAGCTTATGAGAGACCAGATGTAATTAGTGTCTGAACCTCCCCTGGTGTATATGAACACCAGGAAGTCTGTGATAACCTAAGTGAATCAGACTGTTGGTGTAATTTCACCTTGATACAGCCTGTACAAGTGACCTGCCTTTGAGCTCGAATTACTATCAGACTTTCATTTGAATTCAAAGGGGACACCACACTTTTTACCACAGCAGGGCCTCATACAACCCATACTAGTTCAGACTCTACCCAAACTTGAAGCCAAAGTGTATGAAATAGGCCCCTACGTAGTAAAGAATGTGACTGAACAACAGCTATTATTCAATCCAGAATGGTGTCTCAAATGTGTGGAGTTGATAATGCAAATTAACATCTCAAAAATCCAACCAGCCTGCTCCTCCTTCCTAAAAACTTCCTTTGAGGGCTGGACAACATGGTTACAAAAACAGGCATATCTCAGCAGCAGGCTGCAGGATTTTGAGCAACACTTTTGTGCTGAGTGTTTCAAGTAGCAGAAACGTGATCCCAGTTTCTTCTGAGGCACTGCAATGACTTTAGGCTCTTCTCTCAGATTTCCCCTTCATTATTTACTTGAGGCTTGGACCTGAAGCTAGGGGCAAGGTGGGTGAGGTTTTGTAGGCCAGGAGAGACATTCCTGCTTGCCACACATCTGGGAAAGCAGGTGCTTTGGAGGGGGAAGGAGAGGTTAGATTCCCTGAGGTCTCTACATTTCAGAACAAACATCTGCCTCAAGTATGACCTAAACCTCTGTCAGATACACTTGTGAAGTGTGTCTGAATTTGCAGTGTGAGCCCAGCACATCCCTCTGGCAGGGAGGGAACGTCATGGACAGAAAGCAGTTCCTGTTCCCCATAACAAACATCTAACTGGCATATTAGGGACAAGATTAGGAGTTTTAAATGGAATTGATTCAGAAATACTGATGAATAAACTGGCCACTGCAGCAGGTAGCCTAACAAAATTGAAGCAGACTTTATAGTAATCTCTATTGGCATTAGGAACTAGCCAGTGACAGATTTCAAAAGTACTGCCAAAGTAAGGTAGTATGAAAAGGCTGGGGACCAAGACCACAAGTTGATAGTAGAAGCACTTAGTATAGTTCAAGATAATGCGTCTTTAGCTTTCAGTTGTATACAAGCACAGCTATGGATGCAAACAACAGCAGCTCTGATCATATGGGAAAGGGGTGAAGGTAATTTTCCAGCTGAAATTCAAGAAATTGTTTGGGATAATGCAATTGATATTGAAAGGAAGTTTCAATCCTGGTGGACTATGGTGAATTTCATCTATGATCCTGTTTCTAATATGGCCATTGCCTTTGTGCTTACCATACGTAATGCCCAAGATGTGTGTTTGGACACTGAACAGAGTATTTGCCACTTTGAAATTCATCCAGTCACTGACCAGAAAACTGTGCTCGAATATACTGGAAAAGGGTGTATGCTTGAGAACTGCTTGTGCTGCTGTACAAATTGATAGCAATGATGTTATTCTGTCTTGTAGAAACCATTCTAATCTCTGTATTTGTAATTTTGTTAAGATTATTGGGTGTGATTTTTCGTATTTGGTACCAGTAACATCCCACCAGCTGATTTAAGCCAATTACACAATGTATCACAGACTACCACCTACCCCTAGTGGGATGAACCTTACATTGGTAAAACAATTAATTAAGCACCAAGACCTATTGGAAGGCTTGAAAGGAATCCAAGAAAGCAGAAAGAAAACCTTAATTACTGTCCAACATGACACAAAGGAGATAACCAGAGTTCTACAAAGAATAAAACAAAATATGGATCATCACTGGTGGGATGTGATCTTTGCGTGGTCACCAACTGCAAATGGAATCTTTAATAAGTTGTGCCACCCCATTGTAGTTTTACTAATATTAGTTGGGATAAGCTTAGGATTATCTATTATATTGTTAATTTGGAACTGGAGAATGCTACAACGAATAGCTGTACTAACCTCTTTGTCAAACGTACATGGTGAAGCACTAAAAAACACTTATTGTCATGAAGGTTTTCATTAAGTAAAAGAATTTACTTATTTCCTAGGAAAGGGGGGAATGAGGCAGAGTAAAGATCCATTCTGAATTAGGTGAAGTGTCTAAGAAAGGTGAAAAGTCTGTGAGGCCAGAGCTGAAGGAAAAGTCAGATGCCGGAGACAGCAAGACGACAGAGAAAGAAAAACAGAAATGACCACAAGGTCAATTTGCCCCAGACATAGAAATTCTTCTGATAAAGAAGAACTGGTGATAAATGTCACGCGGAATGAATATGTATGAACTTATTGTGAAACTGTATGCATATGGATTTGGAAGGGGGATAAAAGAAGACCGGAGGTCTTCAGAGGGACGCATGCCTTTTTGGGGGCGTGCGTCTGGCGCGCGTCATAATAAAGGCATACCGGGCTTTACAACTTTTACAAAGTTGTAAGGTTTCTTCTTTTCTCCGCAAAACAAGCCCTCCTACCCTACCCTCCAGCAGATCAACATTCCCGACAACTTGGTTTCACCATGGTTCCAGGAGGCCTCTCTGTGTCACAATGTCTTCTTGGTTCCATGGGACCCCTTGATCTTACAAAGTCCCTTGGATCCTTGGGCCTTGCAGTGTCACAATGGCCCTTGGTCCCCCAAGGCCCTGCAGTGTCACAATGGATCCTTGGTTCCATGAGATCTGGTAGTACAGCAATGCACTCCTTTCGTTCCACAGTGTCACAATGGCCTCTTGGTTCCAAGGGGCACTGTTGTGGTCTGTGGTGGTGCAATCAACTTTCCCTCAGAGTGTTTTGTGGTAACAGGCGGGAGCCACAAGAGCACCAGCACACACACATAGACACACAGACACAGAGACACACAGACACACAGACACAGACACAAACACACAGACACACAGACACACAGACACACAGACACACAGACACAGACACACAGACACAGACACACACACACACAAACACACACACACACGGACACAGACACAGAGACACATAAACACAGACACAGACACACAGACACACAGACAGACACACGCACACACAGAGACACACAAACAGACACAGTCACACACAGACACAGACACACAGACACACACAGACACACAGACACACAGACACACACAGAGACAGGTAGGAATGCTTCGATCCTCCCCATGGGCGGAGCATCCCACAATGGGATAATGGAATTTTATCAGTCCTGCAGTGACACTCAATGGCCCATTCACAGAAGATATCTCCCCTGGAGGGCGTTATCAGGGGTGAGTCATGGAGGAGATAAAGAACAATGCCCCACCTGTTTATAGCAGTTAATGAAGATGGGGATTGAAAACATGCATTGGGTTACATCTTCCATTGCAACCTAAAACAGTGGGGTAATCCCTGCTCAGGGGGTGAACACCACCCCCCTTACCCAAACTGGCTCAGCTGTAAAACCCCCACCCCAGGTAGGCCACACACACAGGGGACAATGTCACACTTGGCCCTGCTCCAGGGGAGGTCTCTGTCCCTTGTCACTCATCTTTTCTCTTTCTTTTCACCTCTCTACCTCACATTTACTGTTCAGTAAAATCCTCTTTGGATTTGGTCGCGTTAGCACCTTAATTGGGGCAGAGGCATCTCTCTAGTAATTTTCTTAACCAAATTGCCATATTATTTATGCACAGTGGGTTCAGGGCACTGTTGTCTGACCCCAAGTGCCTTTGACAACAGCATGATTCCCTCCACTCAGGAGGTTGTGGTTCTTTCTGGAAGAACTCTTGGAAACTTGGACACAGTCCCTCCTTTCTCCTGGGGAGCTTACGGAGCTTATAAAAGCTTTATTTCTTTATGGGAGAAATTATGAGGAAAATGGCTTTTATGGGTGGCGAGTGTAAAGAAAATAATTTGTTGTCTTTCCTTATAAAGTTGTTAAAATCACTGGAGGAAATGGAGCAAATGTTACCAGTGAGACTGACAAGGTTCATTTACCCCATGATGAGGAACGCAAGGTGGCTAAAAGTCCCACAAGAAGCACAGCTCAAGTAGATAAATTTCTGAATAAGTCCTGAATTCGCAGGCTTGGGGGCTTTACCAAATGTGAGAATAATTTTTCTTTTTTATCCCTGTCACCTTTGTGACTGCTACACAGAGCTTTCCCTTCCTTTTACTAATCTGTATTGGGCCAAATTTCCACTTTCCTGTTTTCAGAACTGGCCAGCAGCTGAGCTGGAGCTGTGCAGGAAGCAATGAATATTGGAATTGCCACATCACTGCTTGGATTGTCAGTTTATTCATGTTTGGGATTTGTTTGCACTTTCATCCCAAGTAACTTTTGGGAAGAGCAAATATTCTTCAAAGTGATTTTGCAGAGTCAAGTTTGATTTCTGCCAAGTTTATTTTGTCCAGTGCCCAGAGGATTCTCAAGGGGTCTCTGTGCCTCTCGCACTGGGGGTTGCTTGAGAGGGGTTTGGGGGTGGGGGTTCCTGTCCCTGTCACCCCAGGCCGTTCCCCAGGGGCTGTCCCTGTCCCTGTCACCCCAGGCCATTCCCCCGGGGGTCTCCATCATTCTCACCCCTGGGAATGCCTGGGGGGTCTCCCTCCCTCTCACCCCTGTGCCAGGGGGTGCTCAGGGCAGTCTCTGTCCCTCTCAGCCCAGGGGATGCTCAGGGCAGTCTCTGTCCCTCTCAGCACAGGGGATGCTCAGATGTCTCTGTCCCCTCACCCTGGGGGATGCTCGGGGGCTCTCCATCCCTCTGGCCTCAAGCAATGCCTGTGCAGGGCTGGGGACCAGGGGCTCTGTGTCCCTCTCACCGCTGAGGGTGCTTGGGGCTGGGGGGGCTCTCCCACCTTCTCACACCTGGGGAGGCCGGGGGGGTCTCTGTCCCTCTCAGCCCTGCTGTGACCCCACCCAAACATCATCGGGGTCACAGGGACAGAGACACCCTCAAATTCCCAGAAGGGTTGAACCTGGGATTTGGTTTGGGGCTGAAGATTTAGGAAGGGACTGGAATTGGGGCTGGGGTTTGATTTTGGACTGAGGTTTGGATTAGAGCTGGGACTAAGGTTAAGGCGAGACATGGGATTGGCTTTAGGGCTTTAGGTTGGGATTGAGTCTGGGGCTAGACAAGTCTGGCACTGGGATGAGAATAAATACAGAACTGTGAGTGTATCTAAACATGGAGTGAGACTGAGACCAGGATCAGGGTCAGGTTTGGGACTGAGATCACCCAGAGTGGGACAGGGGCGATGTCACTGCGGGATGTCCCTGGCATCGTCCCAGCCCTCCTCAGGCACCTCCAAACATGGGGGGCAGCTAAGTGCTCCATGATCCAGGTTCTCCCACGCTGCCCCTCAATACCAGGTGAGAATTCCCTGAGGGCAGCCCTGACTGTGACCCTTGGGGCTCTGGGATCAGCCCTCACATCCCTGTGGGAGCAGCTGCAGACAGGACGAGAGATTTCCCTCCCTCTTTCCCATAAGAAGCCCAGCTGCCCTTTTCTTCTGGTGCCTCGCCCTCTCCTTGGGGAAGGATGTCAAACTCACTAGAAGCAGGAAAATCCCCATTCCCTTTCCCCGTTTCCTGGGAGCCCCGGGAATGCCCCTCTGGGATCCATGGCACTCGCTCCCAGGGGCTGTAATTCCAGTTCCCAGCCAGGAAAAGATGTTCCTGCCCTCAAAGGAAGAGCTCTCAAGAAGGATCCAAAAGCCAAGTGGAGCAAAATCCTACAGTGACATTTCACTGCCAGCCTTCAGAACTTCACCCATGGCTGTTGTAGCTACTGGACTGGGAATTACATCTGGGCAGGGTCTTTGGTGGCAGCTGCCCTGGCTCAAGAGAGGCACTGAGGGAGAAACAGAGCAGGCAAAGAGAGGCAGGAGAGAAAGGAGGACACAAACACAATCAGCTGAGAAGGTGGCACTCTGAAAAACAAACTGGAACTAATGGAAAATGAATGGGAAAGAAAGAAATAATTTTGTAACTTTCTTTCCTATCAAAATACAATTTCCTCCCTTTGTCACAAACCTCCCCCTGGTGACATTCAGCAGGGCTGTTAGAAATTTCTTTGTTCTGGGTGGATGTTCCAATCTGCAGCCACAAGCAAACAGAGAATGGGTATTTTCCTGCTCCTGGGGAGTTTGACATCCTCAGCTGAGGAGAGGAGCAGGCATCAGAAGAAAAGGGAAGCTGGGCTTCATTCTCCCACAGGTAAGAGGGGGAAAATCTCTCATCCTGTCTGCAGCTGCTCCCACAGGGATGTGAGGGCTGATCCCAGAGCCCCAGTGGTCACAGTCAGGGCTGCCCTCAGGGAATGCTTGCCTGGTATGGAGGGGCAGCGTGGGAGCACCTGGATCGTGGAGCACCCAGCTGCCCCTCATGTTTGGAGGTGCCTGAGGAGGGCTGGGACGATGCCAGGGACATCCTGCAGTGACATCTCTCCTATCCCACTCTGGGTGATCTCAGTCCCAAACCTGACCCTGATCCTGGTCTCAATCTCGCTCCATGTTTAGATACACTCACGGTTCTGTATTTATTCTCATCCCAGTGCCAGACTTGTCTAGCCCCAGACTCAATCCCAACCTAAAGCCCTAAAGCCAATCCCATGTCTCGCCTTAACCTCAGTCCCAGCTCTAACCCAAATCTCAGCCCCAACGCCAACCCCAGCCCCAATTCCAGTCCCTTCCTAAATCTTCAGCCCCAAACCAAATCCCAGGTTCAGCCCTTTTGAGGGTTTGGGGGTGTCTCTGTCCCTGTGACCCCGATGATGTTTGGGTGGGGTCACAGCAGGGCTGAGAGGGACAGAGACCCCCCCGGCCTCCCCAGGTGTGAGAAGGTGGGAGAGCCCCCCCAGCCCCAAGCACCCTCAGCGGTGAGAGGGACACAGAGCCCCTGGTCCCCAGCCCTGCACAGGCAGTGCCTGAGGCCAGAGGGATGGAGACCCCCCCGAGCATCCCCCAGGATGAGGGGACAGAGACCCTGGAGCATCCCCAGGGCAAGGGGACAGAGACTGCCAAGAGAACCCCCTGGCACAGGGGTGAGAGGGAGGGAGATCCCCCAGGCATTCCCAGGGGTGAGAATAATGGAGACCCCGTGGGGAATGGCCTGGGGTGACAGGGACAACCCCCCCAAACTCTTCAAAAGAATCTCCCAGTGCGAGAGGCACAGAGACCCTTGAGAATCCCCTGGGCACTGGGCAAAATAAATTTGGCAGCAATCAAACTTTACTCTGCATAAATCACTTGATGAATATTTGATTTTCCCACAAGTCACATGATGAAAATGCAAACAAATCCCAAATGTGATTACACTGAAAATAGAAGCAATTCTGTGTCAATTACAAGTCAGATCAATTCTTGCACAGCTCCAACTCAGCTGCTTGCAGGTTCCAATTAAATAAAAGTGCAAATTTGGCCCAATACATATTATTAAAAAGAAGGAGAAGTCCTGTGTAGCAGTCACAAAGGTGACGAAGAGAATAACGACTCTCACATTTGGCAAAGCCCCCAAGGGCGTGAACTCAGGAGTTATTTGGGAATTTATCTACTTGAGCTGGGCTTCCTGTGGGACTTCCAGCAGCCCCTTGTGTTCCTCACCTTGGGGTGAATGAACCTTGTCAGTCTCGCTCATATCACATGATCCCTTTCCTGCAGTGATTTTAGTAAAGTTTTCAAGGAAAGACAACAAAATATTTTCTTTACACTGGCCAGCCAGAACAGCCTTTTTCCTCATCAGTTCTCCCATAAGTCTCTCTGAGGAAGCTGCGTCCAAGTTTCCAAGCGTTCCTCCAGAGAGAACCACAACCTCCTCAGAGGAGGGAACCATGCTGTTGTCAAAGGAACTTGGGGTCAGACAACAGTGCCCTGAATTCACTGTGCCAAAATAATATTGCAATTTGGTTAAGAAAATTCTTAGAAAGATGCCTCTGCCCCAATTAAGGTGCTAACAAGACCAAACTGAAAGTGGATTTTATTGAACAGTAAATGTGAGGTAGAGAGAGAGATGGAAAGAGAAAAGGGGGGGAGAGCAAGGGAGTGACAGGGACAGAGACCTCCCCTGGAGCAGGGCAAGTGCGACATTGTCCCCTGTGTGTGTGGCCTTCCCGGGGTGGGGGTTTTACAGCTGAGCCAGTTTGGGTAAGGGGGGTGGTGTTCACCCCCTGAGCAGGGATTACCCCACTGTTTCAGGTTGCAATGGAAGATGTAACCCAATGCATGTTTTCAATCCCCATCTTCATCAACTGCTATAAAAAGGTGGGGCATTGTTCTTTATCTCCTCCATGACTCACCCCTGATAACGCCCTCCAGGGGAGATATCTTCTGTGAATGGGCCATTGAGTGTCACTGCAGGACTGATAAAATTCCATTATCCCATTGTGGGATGCTCCGCCCATGGGGAGGATCGAAGCATTCCTACCTGGATATAAGCTGAGGCTGGCAACACCAGGAGCAGCTTGCCTACTGGATTCCCAGAGGACAAGAGCTCCATAACCACCACTGGACCTTCAGAGGAAGACCAGACCCTTCTACAGGATCACTGCTTTGACAGAATCACGTTCATCACTCCAACAGGACTGCAGCCATCATTTAATGGGACTGCTGCCACCACCCTGACTAACAGGATGTCAGATTATATCCTGACTCTGTCAGTTTAAGGCACTGTTTCTGTATCATTGCAATTCTGGTTTAGACTCTCCCCCAGGTTTGCCTTCAAACCAGTACAAAATTCAATGTGCTTATCCCTTGTTTTCCTCCCACAACAGAATTTCCCATCCCCAACCCTTCACCAGATGGAACACAAGGCTGCGAGGAAAATGAGGATCCCCCAGGACACCCAAGCAGGTGAGGAGAAAGTCAGTTCCCTTTCCCCTTCTCCCCCGCTCCATCTCCCAGCCCAGCATGGCCCCCGGCTGCAGGACAACCCTGGTGCCAACGCTGTCCTGCTCCTGTCCCAGGGATGCATTGAGGGGATCTCCTTCTCCTTCCCTGTGGCACGGAGGGAAATCACATCCTCTCCTTGTGCTTTTTTCCCCCAGACAAGGAGCTGAGGAGGGAGGATAAATCCCTATGGCAGGACATGGTAGAAAAGGCCATTTTGAGCAGCTCCACGGTGTGGAATCCAACAGGGAGGAATAGCCTCTGAGGTAGAACAGGAGGAGGGGCTGCAAACCCAGCCTAGGGTGCTCTGAGGATGAAAGACCCACCCTGTGCCAGGAAGGTGGACAGAGCTTAAGCCAAAGCTCAGAGACAGTGGAGGAAAAATCTCCATGGCAGAACCTCATTGAAGAGGTCGTTTTGAGTGACTCCACAGTGCAGAATTCCAACGGGGAGGAAAATCCCCAGAGATCCTGCAAGAGGATGGGCTTCAAAGCCAGCCCAGGGTAGTCTGAGGAGGAAAGACCCACCCTGAGCTAGCAAGGTAGACAGAGCTTCAGAGAGAGTTTGGAGCTGGTTGTCCATGAGCAGCTTCATGATGGGGAGAAGCCCTACAAGTACTTGGAGTGTGGGAAGAACTTCAGGCAGAGCAGCACCCTGATCAGCCACCAGAGGATCCACACCGGGGAATGGGCCTATGAGTATGGGGCATGTGGTAAGAGCTTCAGCTAGAGATCCACCCTCATGACCCACCAATGCATCCACACTGGGGAGAGGCCCTATGAGTGTCCCCAGTGTCAGAAGAGTTTTCACGTCAGGTCCCATCTCCTCAGCCACCAGCATATTCACACAGAGGAGAGGCCCTTCCGCTGCCCTGACTGCGGGAAGGGTATCTAGCAAAACCTCCACCTCATCAGGCACCAGCGCATCCACACTGGGGAGAGGCCCTGTGAGTGTGGGGAATGTGAGATGAGCTTCAGCTGGAGCTTCAGCCTTAGCTGCCACCAGAGGATCCACACCAGGGAATGCCCTACAAGTATGGGGAATGTGAGAAGAGCTTCAGTCGTAGGTCCCAGCTGATCATCCACCAAATAATCCACACTGGGGAGAGGCCCTGTGAGTGTCCCGAGTGTCAGAAGAGGTTCCAGACCAGCTCAAATCTCCTCGGCCACCAGTGGATTCACACTGAGGAGAGGTCCTTCTGTTGCCCTGACTGTGGGAAGGGCTTCAAGGACAACTCCATCCCTGTCACCCACCGGCGCATCCACACTGGGGAGAGGCCCTACGAGTGTCCCCAGTGTGGGAAGAGTTTCTTTGGCAGCTCTCACTTGACCAGACACCAACGGAGGCACTGCTAAGGGAAGCCCTGCAAGTGCTCCAACTGCCGAAGAGCTTCGTGCACCGCTCTAGCTTCATCCCCCATGGGAGGATCCACATTGGTCAGAGCCCTATTGACCCACATTTCCTGTGATCCATGTTGGGAGGACACCTGGCTGGTTATCCTTTCGGTTTGGCCCTAATTTTCTTCTGATTTTTCTTTATCACTTAAAAACACCTGAAATTTGACAAAAAAGAAAGTAACTGATCAAGAATCTCTAAAATCCTACTATTTTACAGGTGTTTGAGGTGGAATTTATGGTTTGGGAATATATTCTGGAAGATTTGTGTGTTCTTGCGGGATTTCAGGAAGAATTCTCCATATCCTTGCACTCCAGAATTCAAGATAAATTGGTCTGTCACCTCAAAATTATTCAATCCCACTGAAAACACATCAATTTTACCCCAAAATGGCTCAATCCATGTCAAATTGCCTTGTTCCCACCTCAGAAAAACTCAGTCCCATGCCATATCTACTTGATTCCACAATCTCCAGGGTGAGATAGTGTTGGAAGGAGATTGGGAGAAGTGAGATCGAAATTTGAGGGTGTGGAATTGGGATAGTGTAGGTCTTGGGTCTGTGTGATCTATTTTGATAGTAAATAAAACTTTCAGAACTATCGATTTCTGTCCCATTCATTTTCCATAAGTTCCAGTTCTGTTTTCAGAGTGCCATCTTCTCAGCTGATTGTATTGGTGTCCTCCTTTCTCTCCTGCCTCACTTTGCCTGCTCTGTTTCTCTCTCAGTGTCTCCCTTAATCCAGGGCAGCTCCCACCAAAGACCCTGCCCTGATTTAATTCCCAGTGCAGGAGCTACAGCAGCCATGGGTGAAGTTCTGAAGGCTGGCAGTGAAATGTCATTGTAGGATCTTTCTGCACTTGGCTTTTGGCTCCTTCTTAAGAGCTTTGCCTTTGAGGGCAGGAACATCTTTTCCTGGCTGGGAACTGCAATTCCAGCCCCTGGGAGTATGTGCCAAGGATGCCAGAGGGACATTCCCGAGGCTCCCAGGGTGCTGCTCCTGCCGTGCCTCCCAAGGAGCTCTGCAGGGCCAGCGGACAAGGTCCAGCAGCTCAGTTGGTTCTGCAGGGCCACAACAGCCCCTGGTTCCATGACTGTCCATACTGCCAACAGCAGTTCCTTGGTTCCCATAATGCCCTGCTGTGTGACCATGGATATTTAGTGTCATGAAGTTCTTCAGTGTCACAATGGCCTCCCTCGCTCCATGAGCTTCCACAGTGTCACAATGGCCTCCTTGGATGGGCAGTGTCACCATGGACCATTGGCTCCATGCAGCCCCGCTGGGTCACCATGGACTCCTTGGTTCCATGAAGTTCCAGGAGTGTCTCCATGGTCTCCTTGGATCCACAGTGTCACAATGGACCACTGGATCCACATGGCCCTTCTGTGTCACCATGGGCCCTTGGTTCCATGGGACCCCAGTATCACAATTGACTCCTTGCTTCCATGTCACCCTCTTAGTGTCAAAATGGTCCCTTCATTCCATGAGGAATACAAAAGTTTTGTAGAAACATTGAGCAAATCCTGCTTAATAAAACTGGGAACATCTGTTTGCATTCAAGAGAGATGTTAATGGTGAGGGTGGCACCAGCAGCCTCCATCTGCAACAGAGATCCAGGGAAAGGACAGGGACGGAGAATTCAGCTGCAAGACTCAGAGAATTCTGCTCCCAGAGATCATTTCTGCTCACACTGTCCCTCCTAGAAAGGTGACACCATTCCAGGCAGCCTGGACTGAGCAGGTGTCTCCTTAGTGGGGTTTGTTGTTCAGGCAATCTGCTCAGGCTTTTCCATTTTTTCTGGTTTGAAAGCAAAACCAGTGAGAGACTCCAAGTCAGAATTACAATTTATTAGGAAAAGAAAAAAGTAAAAAACCAAAATGTATTCAATAATACAAAAGAAAAAACATTGACAAAGTCAGAATACAACTTGACATCCTGTTGGTCAGGGTGTTGTTAGCAGTCCAGTTGGAATGGTGGCTGCAGTCCTCCTGGAGTGGCAGATGTGGTTATGTTGGAGCAGTGATCCTGTAGTAGGGTGTAGTCTTCCTCTTAAGATCCAATGGAAATGGCAGCTGTTCCCTGGGAAATCCAGTGGAAAGGCAGCTTGTGCTGTCCCAAACCCCAGATTATATCCAGCTGGGGATGCTTAACTCCTCCCCACTGGGCAGAGCATCTCACATAGAGCTAAAATCATTCTATAAGTCATGGGGTGGGTGCAGAAATGGCTCCCAGAGGGAGTTATCTCTGAGTCACGTGGCAAGGCATTGATCAGCCCATTTACAGGAGATAAGGGAAAAACAATACCCTTCCTGCTTTCAACAGCTCTTGAGGATTGGAATAGAATACATCTTTACATTGTAATCTAGGACATCTATCACTGATGGAAGGGTGGGATGGAATAACTTCATATTTGAGGTAATTTTGAGCTCTGCTGGGAGTTTCCCGAGGTCTGGTAGTGCTGTTGGCTTCAGGAACAGTTTGGGCAATGGCTCTGGGACTGAGGGCTGGGTGAAAAATGAGAATGGTTGTTAGTCTTGTATTTACAGTCTTTTGCTATATGTCCAGTTTTCTCGCAGTTATAACAGTTTCCACTGCCTTTATTACATTTTGTATTGTGGGGAAGCACATTTGATGCAACCAGCGCTTCCATTGCACCCTGGCCTGCGGCCTTGGCTAGGCTGGAGTCACGGTCTGAGACCGCTTGGCAAATGCAAGCATCAACCATCTGAGCGATGGTCGGCTCATGGACAAGGCGGTGGGTGTCCAGAACCTTTCTGCAGTCAATACTGGCATTACAGAAAGCTAATTTGCTAATAAGATAATCCCAGACCTTTTGATCGTCTACCTGTTTTTCCAGGACTTTAATAAGGCGATCGACAAACTTGATATAGCTCTCATCCAGGCCCTGGCAAATATCAGTGAAGTCCATGTGGGATGTAGAAGTGTCAGGTGGAGGAGGGTAGAGCATGCAGCACCTTTGAGATCTTCCAGTATTGACCAGGGGAGGACTTCAGCCTGATACTGCAGTCTAGTATAGTCTCCTTCCCTGGTAATGCAGTCCGTTGTGAGGTGTTGTCACCGTTCTTCCTCAACATAAACCTTTTGGTAATTCATTAAATTTATTTATCCAAAGTTGTTTCCACAAAATAAACTCAGCAGGTGACAATAAAATTTTTATATACTCTATTAAATTTTATGGTACCATCGTGTGGGCAGTAAATGGCGCATCCAGCAAATTCTTAAAATAGGGAGAACTCCTCCCATAGTCCTTTGCAGCCTTAACTAAGTCCTTAATTTCCCTATGGAGGTAGAGAATCCAAGATTCAGATGGCACCTGTGCAGTATAAGCAGGGGCCAAACCTAAATGGGAATCCATAGGGAATAGATTTAGGTTTTGGTCCCTGCTTATACTGCACAGGTGCCACCTGAATCTTGGATACCTCCTCCCAGTCCCCCTCCTTTGCATCTTTTCTCCGCATCCTCTGCCAAGAATCCTTGGGCTCATCCTCATTCTTGGATAAGCTATCAGTCTCTTCCTCTGCAGAGGAAGCAGGTCTGCTGGGAGGGGCGCAGGGCATTCAGCCAACTGGCAACACACCGTGTTGAAGGCCTTTGATAGCCAAAATGGCTTCCTTCCAGTTGGCCCCATGTCCAGTTCCAGGGTCGGAACTCAACATAAAGGTGGGGCCCGTCACAGGGGAGGTATGTGGAGCAAAGGCGGGAAATGGGGATGAAGGCTGAAGGGAATCTAAAATGGTGGTCTCTCTAACAGGAGCATTGCCATCTTGTGATTTATAGGAAGGGGGATTAGGATCAGGAGATGAAGGAATGTGGGTGAGGGAATATCTCAGGGCAGCATGGCCACTACCACCCCAAGGAGAGGACACAAAAGGAGGGGAGATGACAGGTAGCAGATGGCTTGTCTGTGCCAAAGGGCGGGCTCCATCTCCCGTCCTGTTCTCAGGGAACATGGGTTTGGGAACGTGGGGGGAGGATTGAATAAACCAGGATAATGGGTTGGAACCATGAACTCGTTACATGATCCCATAATTTGAATGAAACAACAGATACAATTTCCCAACTTTTAAAACCCCTTGTGTTTGTAAAATATAAAGCTTTTTCCCAACAGCATCCCAAAACAGTAACTGAAAGATAGAATCAACAGAGATATATCAGGAAACTCCTCAAATAACCATAAACAATACCTTTTAAACTCCCCTCAGAAAATGAACTCCCCTCTAAATTTAAAACTCTCCGAAACTTAACAAAAACATCCTTTGCAGCTTGGAACTGATTATTTCCCATAGCTGCACCCAATGAAAGAGGAAATGCCCATCCACAGGAACAGAAAATCAAAAGACCAAACCATTGGGAGCTCTCCGCAACTCAGTCACTCACTCTCAGTCTCACAGGCACAATCTTCAGCCAAAGTGGGGCTTGTGGGGCTGCCAGCAAAGCTGGTCCCATCGATGTTGAGGGGATTGTCGACTTCTTCTTCAGTGAGATTCAATAAAACTCAAGTCTCATTTCAGTGTTGTGGCTGACCTGAAGGGGTACAGCTTCCAGTGACATCTGGCTGGCAGGATCACTGCTGGAGATGCTACTGGGGACCTTAATGAATCAGGTCACTGTTCGGGCGCCATGTGCAGCATCATTGCTCTACTGAGGCCCTTGTAGCATCCAGCACTCATGAGCCCAAAGCTCACTGCTACCTTAGAAAGCTGACAGAACAGGCAGGATGGGTTTTCATATGATCTCCTGCAAACTGGGTTTATTGGTACAGGAACAGGGTACACAGCTGAACAGGGTCCACGGATGAAGACAGGGTGTAGGCTGAGGGAACAAAGTCTTATATGGGGTAGTGAGTGAGGGTGGAGCTGAGGGTCAGGGTCCAACGGGTATGGGGGAAAATGGTGCAGAGGAGGGGTCAGATCTGAGGTCAGCCAATAAGGAAACAAGAGTGGAGGAATGCAGCAAACTAGGGCCAATGGAGGGACAGAGAGAGAAGAACATTCTAGGGCTAAACAAACGTGGGCAATAGGTGTTGAACTAGGATAATTAGGCCAATGGGCCAATGGGGTAACATACCATTCCATAAATCATGTGCCTGCAAAGATCTATGGGAGAAGAAAGCGTCTCACCCTAACCTGAAAGCCTATTCCTCTTATCTGGAACAGGTCCTCTATGTCTAGGGGATTGAGACTCTGATGGCAGGGCTCTGGGCCTCCACACATCCTCACAGCTGGCCCAGGGCAGGTCTGGACCGGTCTTGGTGGCAGCTTGGGCTTGGCACACACTTGAGGAGGATGTCTGTTTTCAACAGGGAGCTTAGGAGTTTTAGATTACTAAAATAAAAGAAGAAAAACCCCACTTTGCCTGAGTGCAGCAAGTTCTCAAGGATAAGCTGACCCCAGGTGAGTGAGGAGAGACAGGATGGGGTTTGGAAATGTGGAGCAAGGCTGTCCACACTGGGTCAGATCTCAGGACACAGCTTCTCAGAGCAGGCCAGACCTCCTTAGGAAAGCCCCTGGGTCTATCAGTCACAGAATGCTGCTATCATTCCTTCTCTAAAGAGAACCATACACCCTTAAAACAGGAATATGGACTTATTGGAAGCTATTTGAAATATTTCTCTGTAACAATAGAAAAAGAACTTCCTAGTGAACTGCACTACAGTAGAAGGAAATCAACGCAAAACCATGGTTTGTCAGGATGTACTTGATCATAATGAGGCACATGGTGCATTTGGAGCTGAGCCCTGAAACCTCGGGGCCTGAGAGGAGATTGCACAAACCTTTCCAGGAGTCAAAGGTGGACAAAAACCCCAAAATGTCTTGAGGCATGAATGCGTCCCTCTGAGGTCCATCCCCAACACAGGCTCCTCATGGACTCCTTGGAGGAGAGTATTGGAGGCCAGGATGGCATGAAATCCTCTCAGAGACTCAGTGTAGAAAGGAAAATCCAAAGTACCTTAAAAACCTTGAGTATCTCAAAGTATTAATGAGCACTACTGGGTGTCAGTACAAAGCTCTCAGGGGACTCGTTAAAGCAGATAATTGGGGCCATGATTGTACAAAGCTCTCACAGAGCCTCTATCAAAAGGGAAACACCAAATACCTTAAAAAAACTAAAGTACCCTGAAGTATTACTGAGCCCCAATGAGTGTTGTTACTGACAAAGCCTCTCCAGGGACTAATTACAGCAGATAATTGGAGGCCATGATTGCACAAACCTCCCAGAGACTCCAAGTTAAAAGCCAAATCAAAGTCCTTTGAAAAACCTGCAGAGAGGCTCCTGGCAAAGAGGCAGATCCTGGCAAGGGCAGTGCTGCAGAGAGACAGCTCTGCCCAGGAGCAGCTCCTGTTCACAGCCCAGCAGGGCTGGGGCACTGCCTGCAGCCACCCTGGGCACAGCACAGGGGCACAGAGGGGTTAAACTCAGTCTGGGATGGGAGCACAGAGCAGAGCTACCTCAGGGCTAACTAGAGCAGAAATCATCGCAGGTTTGAAACAGTCATTCCCTGGCTGTGGGAAGAGAAGGTGCAGTTCCTGCAGGGATCTCCTGGAGCTGGAACATCCCACAGCTTTTAGGACCGTTCAGGAGGACTCTCAGACCTTCTGCAGGGTAGGGCTGTGGCCCTAGGGCAGGGCTGGCTTTCCCTGCTGCCCCAGCCCAGGCACAGCCCAAGGCAGCTCCTGTTGCCAGGCTCTGCTGCAGGGCTGAGCAGCCGGGGCTGCAGCCAGGGGTGCCCAGGGCTGTCCTGCAGAGCAGGGTCCTGCAGCCCAGGGCGCTGTGCTGAGGCAGGGACTCTGCTGCCTGCCAGGGACAGCTCTGAGCCAGCCCTGGCAGCTGCTCCCAGCGCTGGAGAGAAGCTGTGGGGGGAAGGAGCCACACTGAGCAGGGCAGGAGCTGCTGCTGAGAGGGGCTGGGTGGGGCAGGGCTGCTCCCAGCTCCAGACCAGCCTGGGCACAGCTCCAGAGGACACTTCCCAAAGAAGGTAAGCATGGGATTGCTGGAAAGATCAGGAGCTTTCATGAGAGTGTTTTCAATTTCCTGCTTGGAGTAGAGTGGGAAGGTTAGGGTGATGACATAAAGATTTTTGTTTTTATACATTTTTCATCTCCTTGTAGCTCTGCAAATTACTATTATATAGTTATAAAACTATAATATTTCCCTAAATCTATTAAACTCTTAATTAGGTCAAATTACTATTACATAATTCTAGAACTATAACCTTTAATTCTTCTATAACTATAATCTTTAATTAAATCTAGTATGTTTGTCAACCTTTCTCTTAGATTTTAGAACAATAAGCTGATGGTCTAAATACATTCCGGAAACACTGTATAGTCTTATTATCAGGAATAGGATCTACAAGAAGAACATTCTGGTTTCTGACCAGAATATGAGCAGTCATAATAAAAAGGGAAGGCAAAGAAGCCTTTGGACCTACTCCAAAGGCTGTGGGTTGAGCCAGGGGTGTGTAACTAGGGAAACTGAATCTCCTATTGGATGTTCCTGTTAAATATCCTAATTAATCAATCTGAATAAATTGTTGAAATCAGGGGCTGGATTTGCCCCATCCCCATGGGACACCTGGAAGCTTCCAAATATTGTCTGGTTTTTAATTTACTGTTCTAACACTGTTGCAAGGATTTTGGTTTTTTTTTTCTGTTTTGATTATAGACAACAGGGGAATGAGAGAAGCAGAACAGGAATTGGAATCCCAGAATCCCAGGACATTCTGAGTTGAAAGGGACACACAGGATCATCCAAGGAATGTTTGAACATTTACAGAGACTCCAGAATTGTAATTTTGGGTGGTTAGTCTCTCTGCTGGAAGCCTCCCAAAGGGCCCTCAGCCACTCCTCAGCCCTGGACAGCAGCAGCATCACCTCTGCAGGGCCCAGCAGGGCTCTCCTGAGCTGCCCTTGCCCAGTGGCACACAGAGCCTGCCCCAGCCAGGGCCCTGCACACAGGCAGGTTTCTGTAGGGCCCCAGCCAGGGCACACGGGCTGGGATGGGCTCTGTGAGTGCTGGCAGGGACAAGGCTCCTCTCAGGAGGGAATGTCCAGGCCCAGGGAGATGCTCAGGGAAGGAGAGGGGGCTGAAGAGAGCAGTGCTGGGGGCAGGAGGGCACTGTTGGTGTGTGGGAGGTGCCGGGCACAGCTGGGCACGGGAAAACTGTCCTGAGTGCTCGGCTGTCTCTGCCCTGACCTCTCAGGCACAGCACCACAACATCTTCTCGTGGTTCTGCCCTGCCCTGATATTGTCACTGTTATCTGCTGCTCTCAGAGAGGCTCTGGCATTTGCAGCAGCTGAGTCAGGCACTGCCCTTGGCATTCCTGCCAGGCAGGGCTATCCATGGGAATGGGGTGTCCAAGCTTCCCTGGCACCTGTGGGGCTGTGGGCAAAGCAGTCCATGGGAAAGGGGAATGAGCTGAGCCCCCTCCCTGAGATCCCATCATGGGCACAGCTGGGGATCTCCTTGCTGTGCCCTTCCAAGCTCTGAGCTGCCCTCCTGGGTGCAAATCTGTGCCAGAGCCTCTGGGAGTTCCCTGAATGTCCCATGGGGAAGGGCAGAGCTGCCAGAGCTGAGGAAATGCTGCTCGGTTTGCCAAGGGAGCCGTGAGTGTCCTTGGCACAAGGGGGTGCTGAGAACTTGCCCAGAGACCTTGAGAGAGGGTGAGACATTCAGGGATCCCTCTGCTCTGGGCAGGGTCTGGTTTATCCCAGGGTGACCCAGGAGTGTGATTGTGCTCTGATTGCAGCCTAAGGTGCAAAGCCAGGGCAGTTGGGAACAAGCCCATCCAGCCCCCTCATCTTCCCTGAGCCACAGGGAATCCTTTGGCTCTCCCATCTCTCAGTGGCAAACTCTGAGTGCAGCCGAAATGTTGGGGATTTCTGACCTCAGAGAGCAAGGAACGATGTGTGGGGAGGAATAAAATTCCTAAAAACAACTCCTGCCATCCATGTCTTATAGAACTGGGAGTGTAGATGCTACCAAGCCTTTCTGCATTCAGAGTGATTCCCTTGACAAATCCTGAATATCCAGCCTTGTCCCTCTGCCACATGGCCACAAACCCAGGGGAGCAGGGCAGGGATGGCTCCTTGAGAGCCTCCAGGCACAAGCCTGGCTGCTCCTGGCACACTCAGCCAGCACAACTGGAGCTCAGGAAGGGACCGAGGTGAAGGATTTACCAGAGCAGGAACAAGGGTGAGTGAGTCCCAGTGTGACAGTCTGCAGGTAATGGATCAGGTTTGGCTCCAAGCAGCCTCTCGTGACTTGTCACTGTCCTTTCTCCATGAACAGGTCCCCATGCCCAGCCCCAGCAAATGTCCAACAGCAGCTCCATCAGGCACTTCCTCCTGCTGGCATTGGCAGACACGCGGCAGCTGCAGCTCCTGCACTTCTGCCTCTTGCTGGGCATCTCCCTGGCTGCCCTCCTGGGCAACGGCCTCATCATCAGCGCCATAGCCTGCGGCCACCACCTGCACACACCCATGTTCTTCTTCCTGCTCAACCTGGCCCTCAGCGACCTGGGCTCCATCTGCACCACTGTCCCCAAAGCCATGCACAATTCCCTCTGGAACACCAGGAACATCTCCTACTCAGGATGTGTTGCACAGCTCTTTTTCTTTCTCTTCTTCATTTCAGCAGAGTTTTTCCTCCTGACCATCATGTGCTATGACCGCTACGTGTCCATCTGCAAACCCCTGCACTATGGGACCCTCCTGGGCAGCCGAGCTTGTGCCCACATGGCAGCAGCTGCCTGGGCCAGTGGCTTTCTCAATGCTCTCATCCACACAGCCAATACATTTTCCCTGCCGCTGTGCCATGGCCATGTCCTGGGCCAGTTCTTCTGTGAAATCCCACAGATCCTCAAGCTCTCCTGCTCAAATTTGTACCTCAGGGAACTTGAGCTTCTTGCATTTTCCTTCTGTTTGGGCTTTGGTTGTTTTGTGTTCATTGTTTTCTCCTATGTGCAGATCTTTAGGGCCGTGCTGAGGATCCCCTCTGTACAGGGACGGCACAAAGCCTTTTCCACCTGCCTCCCTCACCTGGGCGTGCTCTCTCTGTTCCTTAGCACTGCCACATTTTCTGACCTGAAGCCCCGCTCCATGTCCTCCCCATCCCTGGATCTATCAGTGTCAGTTCTGTACTCAGTGGTGCCTCCAACCCTGAACCCCCTCATCTACAGCCTGAGGAACCAGGAGCTCAAGGCTGCAGTGTGGAAACTGATGACTGGATGGTTTCAGGGACATTAAACTGCTGGCCAATTTCTGCAAATCTCTTGTAATAAAAGTCATCTTTGATACTTCTTGTTGGCTTCATTTTGGAGGTTCTTTTTCTTTGTTTTACCTTACTAATCTTTTCCACAAAGAAATGTCATGGTTTGCAGTTTTTCTCATTTTGTTTCTCTCCATCTTCCCTGTGGCCAGAGATTGTGTCAATGAGTGGCTGCACTCTTGGTGGTCTTAATGGAACTAAAGGATCTCGCAGCAAAGTTTTTTTCCAGATATACCCCTGTGTTCCCTTCTCTGGAGCTGCAGCAGCAATGTCTGTGTGCATAGCTGGGGGCAGATCTGTGCTGGCACAGCAGCTCTGGTCCTGCTGGCCACACCATTCCTGATCCAGGCCAGGAGCCATTGGCCTTCTTCACCACCTGGGCACCCTGCTGGCTCATGTCCAGCCTGCTGTCCATCAGTCCCTGCAGGTCCCTTTCTGCCTGGCTGCTGTCCAACCACTCTGTCCCCAGCCTGTAGCACCAGGGCCAAATATCAGGGCCTGGCACTTGGTCTTCTTAAGCTGCAACTTGTTGGATTCTTTCCCCTGGATCCAGCCTGTCCAGGTCCGTGTGCAGAGCCCTCCTATGCTCCCACAGATCAACACTCACATCCAGCTTGGTATCATCTGCAAAGATGTCCTTGGTTCCATGGCACCCCTCAGTGTCACAATGGCCTCTTGGTTACACCAAGCCCTGCACTGTCACACTGATCTCTTTGGTTCCAGTAGACCATGCCGAGCAACAATGGTCTCCTTGGTTCCATGGGGCCCCAAAATATGACAATGGTCTCCTTGGTTCCACTTGGCCCCAGAGTGTCACAATGGTCCCATGGTTACATGAGGTCCCACACTGTCACCATGGTCTCTGTGATTCCACAAGTCTCCTCAGTGTCACAATGGACTCCTTGTTTCCACAAGGCCATACAGTGTCACAACGTTCTTCCAGATTCCTTGAGGCCCCATCCTGTCACAGTGGCCCCTTGGTTACACAGGATCCTGCAGTGTCACAATGTCCCCTTGGTTCCATGACGTCCCGCAGTGTCAGAATGGCCCCTTGGTTCCACTGTGCCCTGGTGTCGGAGAATGACTTAAAGAAAAGGCCATGAGACATACAATTGAGAGAAAAGTATAGGGGAAAAGTAAAAGCAGTTTCTAACAGTTCTCAGCCTTCTGATTTGTATAAACAATTAGACTCTCTCAGGCATCATTCTATAAACAATGGAGTTCTCAGATTGTCTTCCCATAACAAGCAGAACACCGTCTCTGGGAAGGCCTGCCATCCTGAGAACAGATGTAAAAGTTTTGGGAACACTGGTTTCTGTTTTAGTTTCTGGTTTCTGTTTTGGTTTCTGTTTTTAATAAACAATTGTAGGTATTCTAAAACAAAGGGAGTGGTTAGAAATTTCTCTGTTAGCCTATCATGACATTGGATTACAGAATATGCATGAAGTTTGTTAACTTTGTTATTTAAGGTGATTGATTGATCAATAAAGTTGGAGTTCGATGCATTACCAGGATGGTCGTTCTCCCCTTCACTTCAATACTCTGGAGTCTCCCAATGGTCTCCTTGGTTTTGCAGTGTCAAAATGGTGAAACCCCTTGGTTACACAAGGCCCTGCAGTGTCACAATGGCCTCTGTGGTTCCACGAGGACCCAGAGTGTCACAGTGCACTCCCTGGTTCCATTTGGCCCCAGAGCACAACAATGGACCCTTGGTTCTGTGGGGCTGCACAGTGTCACCATGGTCCTCTTAGTTTCATGAGGCTCTGCAGTGTCACAATGGCCCCAGAGTGTCCCAATCATCACAGAATGACAGAATCAAATAGGCTGGAAAAGACCTTTGGGATCATCAAGCCCAACCAATGCCCTAGTACTGCCTTGTCACCAAGACCATGCCACTAAGTGCCTCTGGAGAGGGACAGTGACTCTGCTACCTCCCCCCTGGCCAGCCCATTCTAATGCCCACTCATCCTTTCTGTGAAGAACTTCTTCCTATTGTCCAGCCTGAACCTCCCTTGGTGCAGCTTAAGGCTGTGTCTTCTTGTCCTGCCCTCCAGCAGATCCACACTCACACCCAGCTTGGTGCCATCTGCAATTTGTGAATGCTGGACTCGATCCCCTCAGCCAGATCATCAGTGAAGATATTAAACAGGACTGGGCACAGCACAGACCCCTGGGGGACACCACCAGTGCCTGGAAACCAGCTGGGTGCAGCACCATCCCCACCACTCTCTGGGCCCAGCCTCCAGCCAGCTCTTAAATCTCCCAGCGAGGAGGGAACCTGCCCAAGCCGTGGGCTGCAGCTTCTCCAGGGAATGCTGTCAGAGACAGTGTCAAAGGCTTTGCTGAAATCCAGGCACACAACATCCACAGACTTTCCTGCATCCACGGGTGGGTCACCTGGTCATAAAAGGAGACCAGGTTGGTCAGGCAGGACCTGCCACCCCTAAATCCACGCTGGCTGGCTCTGATCCCCCGGCCATCCTGTGGGTGCCCTGTGATGGCACTCAAGGTGATCTGTTCCATAACCTTGCCGGGCACCCAGGTCAGGCTGACAGGCCTGGAGTTCCCCAGCTCCTCCTTCCAGCCCTTCTTGGGGATGGGCTCACATTGGCACCTCCAGTCCTCTGGGACCTCCCTGCTGAGCCAGGACTGATGGTAAATGATGGAGAGCAGCTTGGGGAGCTCATCCACAGCTCCCTCATCCCCCTGGGATGGATCTCATCTGATCCCATACACCTGTGACCATCTGAGTGGCTCAGCAGGTCACCAGCTGCTTCCTCCTGGATTCCAGGGGGCCTGTTCTGGTCCCTGTGCCCATCTACCAGCTAAGGAGAACAATTGTCCTGAGGACAGCCTTTCCTAATATTGAAAATTGAGACAAACAAGGTGTTAAGTAGCTTAGCCTTGTCTTTATCTCTAGTTACTGTATTTCCTACTGCATCCAATAAATAGTAGAGGTTCTGTTTGTCTGGTGTTTTGCTATAATTTTATTTATAGAAACATTTCCTATTATTTTTCACAGAAGTGGCCAGGTTAAGCTCCAGTTGAGCTTTCACCTCTTTGCTTTTCTTTTTGCATAACTTAACAACATTCTTAAACACTTTCTGAGTTCCCTGTTCCACTTTTCAAAAGTGATGCACCCTCTTTTTACCCCTGAGTTCCCACAAATGCTCCATGGGCAGCCAGAACAGTAATTTTCCTAACTAGCTCATATTTTGCCACACTGGCAGAGGATGCTGCATCCCCTTAAGATTACTTTCTTGAAGCGTGTCCATCCTCCCTGGACTCCTTTGTTTTTAAGGGCTGTTTCCCTTTAAAGAATCAGTACCTGATTTGGTACTCCCCAAATCAGCATTCTAAATAAGCCAAAGTCTGCCCTTCCTAATTCCAGTGTAGAAGTTTTGTTGCTGCCCCTCCTTCTTTCACAGAACATCGAAAACTTGATTATTTCATGGTCACTGTGCCCCAGGCAGCCTCCGAGCCCCACATCTGCCACCAGACCTTCTTTGTTTGTGAACAGCAGGAGACAGAGCTTTCCTTGGCAGTGGGAATCTTACTAAAAATTCTGTAAAACAGAAAAGTCCTTAACCCTAGTGTAGCATTTAGAAACACCATTCTTTATTCAGTGGGATGCACAGGGAATAGCTCCTCTCAAAGCCGTGCATGCTGAGTACAGGAAAGTTTCTGTTTATATTCTGTATTTTGCACACAAATTCATTGATTGCCCTGGACTAGACACACATATGATAATCATTTCCCCAAAATCATTACCACATTTCCTCTCCCCATTACCCATGCGTTGTTCAGTCCTGGGGTCTCTCTGGTGGTCCCTTGTGGTCACGGACCCCAATGTTCCCGTGGGCCTGGCTGAGCTGGCAGGACACTGAGGCTGCTGAACTTCCAGTTCCCCTTCTCACACAATGGGCATTGTGTGGTTTCCATAGGCCTGGGGTTTTGGAGAACAAGCTCCAGGTGTCAGGTCACCTGGTGGAGACAATTTCTCATCTGGTAACATGAGGTCACAGAGTGGTCTGTGATATCACAGAGTGGGTCATGTGAGGTCATTGAGCAGATATGGCATCATAGACTGCCTCTGTGACATCACAGAGCCAGCTGTGACATCACAGGGCAGAGGTCTGACATCACAGAGCAGGCTGTGACATCCCAGAGGGGCTGTGTGACATCCCAGCAGGGCTCTGTCAGGTCACTGGGTTGGTCACTCCGCCCCAGCTCCCCCTCACAGTTTCTCCCAACAAGTCCAATGCTGTTCATGCCCAGCAGGGTCCCTGTCCCCCAGGATCCCCCCAGCCCACCTGGAGCCACAGCCTCCACCAAAGGATATTCCGCTGAATCCACCCCAGAGCCTGACAGGGGAAAAGGGGCCAGGGCTGTGTAACCAGGACATCAAGGACGGGGATTATCCAGGTCACTGTGGCCTGGGTTGGGTTCCCCAGGGCAGGAAAGATGTCTGGCAGCTGGAGCAGGGTCTGGCAAGGGCCTCCAAAGTGGGGCTAGAGCCCCTGGGCTGTGAGCAGAAGCTGAGGGAGCTGGGCTGGTCCAGCCCAGAGCAGGGAAGGCTGAGGGGCTCCTCATCCCAGCCTGGCAGTGCCAGCGAGGAGGGGATGGAGAACACAGAGCCAGGCTCTTCACCAGGGGGCCTGGTGAGAGACAAAAGCCAATGGGTGGAAGGAGAAAGAGGAGCAATCAGCCAGGACAGGAGGAGATGAAATGAGTCAGGCTGGTTTCAGCATTTCCTCATCACCAAGAGCAGCCTGACCTCCCTTCTCCATCCACCACAGACACATTTGCAAATCAGAAATTGTTTGTGCTCTTTTGCTTCCACTCCGGGATGAGCATCATGATACAAGAACTTAATTGTGTTTATATCTATCGCAGAACCACATTTGTCTATAATTAATTCTAATATGGAAATAACTTGTGGATGTTGGACTCATCAGACACTGCTGGGACACTGCACATAGCTCAGGGAAGAGTGAGATTGTAATTAAATTGTGTCCTGTTAAACTGTGGTCTGTTGGCCATGAAGAGAATCTTCCTGTACCTCTGAGTCCCACCAGTTCCTGACTCCCAAAGGACACAAACCTGATGAGTTGTGGTTCCCACTCCAATGGTGGCACTTGCACCTCCCTCCATAGCCAGAGCAGAGCTCCCTTGTCCAAGAAAGTCCCTGGCAATGCCGGGATGAAGGAGACAGGACAGGCTGTGGGTATCAGGGGCAGGGCAGAGCCAGGAAGCAGAACAACTTTTGAATTTGATGGAGCTGTGCCTTCCCTTGGCTTTGTTGGCTGACAAGAAATGAACATCCCTCTGTGCCTCGGGGAGCTTCTTCTCCAAGGAAAGCAGGTGGGAGCTGGAGCCAAGGAGCTGAAAGCTGCAGGTGCAGCCTGGGCTGGAGGGAGCTCAGATTTACACAAGGCTGCTCTGAGTGCCAGGGCTTGGATGGGGGAAATGGTGGGGTGGGGGTAGGGACAGAGTCGGAGTGATTGTCAGCCATGAAGGGTCTTGATTTTCATATCTACTCAAACTGCATAAGGAGGCACTTGGATTCAATGTCAATTGGGGACTGCACATATTAACAGGAAGAAAAACATAAGCAGGGGCTAAATAATGTTTCCTCACAGTCATTTTAAATATCATCTATTCAGTTTAAATGTGCTTCAGGCCTCTGGAGCAGGAAAATTCAGCAGCAGCCTACAAGGTGCTGAGGATATCAGCAGCCCCCACTGAGGCCATCCCTGCCCAGAGACTGTGGGGGAATGGGCAGACAAGGAGAGCGTCCCTGGGGCTGGGGCAGCACAACTCAGAGGCACCAGCGGCTCCAGCTGGGAAATGGAGTGTGGAATGTGGCTGGGAAAGCCCTGCCTGTGCTGTGCCCAGCAGGACAGACAAGCCCTGACTCCCATCCCCCAAACAACTCTCTCAGGGAGAAATTTAAAAGGAATTACAATTGTTTGTGTACTCTGAGTTGGACTCCCTGGGGAAATACCAACAAGAGATTCTCAGGAGCTCAAAAGAGCAAAAGTCTTTACTGACAACTTTGGAAAATCAAAGAAATTTTTGCAAAAGTTTTATCATGACATATAATCAACAGAAAACACTTTTCAAAGCATTACCTTGGCCCTTTCAATTTCACAATTTGTAGCCTGTTCTATTTTAAGTTAGTCAAAATATGCAAGAGAAGGAAATTAGAAGTGGACACAGAAAGAGAGAAAGACAAAAAAGATACAGAGAACCATACACACAGCTACCAACTCCTGGATTTCAGCAGTGTTCAAAAAAATAAAATTTTCAAGAGGAGGGAGGGTCAAGATATGTGCTTGCCTTATGGTCAGTCTTCAATACCCCTTGGTCTTCCTGGGCCCTTCCCCCAGGTGAGACTTGGGCTCATTTGGTCCCTCAGGAGCTGGGCTGGGGGCTGCAGAGGTGGCTGTGGAGCATTGCCTGTGCTGTGCCAGGGACTGGCAGACACTGATGGGCTGGGATAGAGGCTCATGGGGGATTAGGGTTTCAGAGCAGGGCAGGGCTGGGATTCCAGGACAGGGCAAGGCTGGACCTGCTCCTTCCTTCCCACTCCCCCGACAAAATGTTTTGAGCCAAAAATCTCCTCCAGTCTGTCACAACAAGGAATGTTGGAGGTGAAATCCCAGTCTTGGCCATGGGCACCTGGACCAGAAGGACAGTTCTTTTCTATAGGAAGGAAAGCACAGAGATTTCCCCAGTGTTTTGGGGACAGATGAAAGGTGACTCTTGTGAAACCATTACCAGCCACACCTGTCTGGTAATGGCAATCCTGGCAATCTTCCTATTGGAACAATCCCTGGATATATGGAATTTTGAAGGTGAAATCCCAATTCTTGCCATGGCTGCCTGGAGGAGAAGGCCAGTTCTTTTCCATGGCAAGGAAAGCACAGAGCCCTAGTGTTTCAATAGCAGACGAGGAGACTCTCAATGTGCCAAGGTCAGCTGGACCAGTCAGGCAGTCCACGGGTGGTGAAGCCAGACCTGTTCTGTGTTCTCTTGGTTTTATGGGGCCCCACAGTGTCACAATGACCTGTTGATTACAAGATTTGCAGCGTCACAATGGTCCCTTGGTTCAATGGGGTTCAGCATTGTCACAGTGGACCCTAGGTTTCATAATGCCCCACAGTGTCACAGTGGTCCCAATGATTCCATGAGGCTTTGCAGTGTCACAATGGTCTCCCTGGTTCTCCAGGCCCCACAATGTCACGTAACACCTCTGTTCCACGAGCCCTGTAATGTCACAATGGACCTTTGGACCTTGGGGGTTTTCAGTGTCACAATGGTCTCCTTTGGCTCTCCAGTGTCACAACGGAGCACTGATGACAGGGGGCCCCTCTGTGTCACCCTGGCCTTTTGGTTTCATGCAGCCCTGCAGTGTCACAGAGGCCTCTTGGTTTCACAAGGCCCCACAGTATCACAATGGTCCTCTTGGTTATGTAGGGACACCCAGGGTGACAATGGTCTCACTGGTTCCATGAGGCCTCAGTGTCACAATGCTTTGCTTATTCCCTGAGGCCTCATAGTGTCACAATGGCCTCCATGATTCCATGAGTCCCCTCAGTGTCACAATGGCCTCCATGATTCCATGGTGCCCCACAGTGTCACAATGGCCCCTTGGTTCCATGACACTCCAAAGTGTCACAATGGTCTCCACAGTTCCATGAGGCCCTGCGGGGTCACAATGGACCCTTGGTTTTATGGGGCCTCTCAATGTCACAATGATCCCTACATTCCATGGACCTTTATGGCTCCATGGAATATAAGGATCATTGAGACACTGGTGGGGAGATGGGGGAGACAGGGGACCCTGTTGTGCATGAGCAGTGTTGGACTTCTCTGGGGTAAACTGTGAGGGAGGCCAGGGTGGATTGACCTCCTCAGTGTCCTCACACATCCCCTTTGATGTCACACAGCCCCTGTGATGTCACACAACCACCTGTGATGTCACACAGATACTGTGATATCACAGAGCTAACTCTGTTATGTCACCCTGTAATGTCATACAGCAGGGCTGTGATATAACAGAAGACTGTGATGTCACAATGTCACACCAGGGAAATTCCTTTCTCCTGGTGTCCAGACTGGGCCTCCTCAGCTGCCCTTGGCATTAATTCTTTCTTTCGCTGGCTGTTCTCTACCATGTTCAAAGGATCCACCATCTCTGAAACCACCCTTCAGTCCCTCAAAGGGCTCTCTTCCACTGTTCTCAATCTCCACCCTACTTAGCACAGAGCTCCTGTGTCCCTATTGAGTGGTCAAGTGCCTGAGGCCAAGAGCACCTGGACAGGAGGGACAGTTCTTTTCTACAGGAAGGAAACCACAGAACCCCAGGGTCTGAAGGCAGATGAGAAGAAGTCACCAGAGGCCAAGGCCAGACAGACCTGTCTGTCCTTGCAGCTTTTGTCTGAAAGCAGCCTTTGGATATTTGGGGAGTTTTGGGGGTGGAATTCCATTTCAGACATGGGTGCCTGGACCAGAATGACAGTTCTCCAAAGGAAGGAAAGGGCAGAGTCCCAGTGTTTCAAAGGCTGATTAGAGGCGGCCCCAAGGAGGTCAAGGCCAGCCAGAGCTGTTGTCAGGGGAGAATCCTTGGACAGACAGAATTTGGGAGGCCAAACCCCACTTTTGTCTATGGGCATCTGGACAAGAAGGACAGTTCTTTTCCATAGGAAGGAAAGTATGGAGCCCCAGAGTTTCAAAGGCAGGTAAGAGCTGGGCCTCAGGAAGCCAATGGAACCTGGACAGCCCTGGCAACTTTTGTCTGGGAGCTATCCTTGGATATAAGGAATTTTGGAAGCAATTTTGGCCATGGACACCTGGACTCGAAAGATTTTTTTTTCTATGGTGAAAAAAGCACAGCCCCCAGTGTTTTGAAGGCAAATGAGAGGTGGCCTCCAAAAGGCCAAGGCCAGCCAGGGCTGTCTGTCCTGGCAGGTGACATATGGGAATAATCCTTAGTTATAATCAAATTTGGAGGAGGAATCCCAATTTTGGCCATAAACCCCTGGAGAAGGACAGATCTTTCCCACAGGAAGGAAAGCATAGAACTCCAGGGTTTCAGGGGCTGATGAGAAGCAACCCTCAATATGCCAAGGTCTTCTGGACCAGTCAGGCAGCCCCCAGGAGGCCCAGACAATCAGACCTGTTCCATGTTCTTGGATCCTTGGAGCCCTGCAGCATCACAATGCCCCCTTGGTTCCACAAGGCCCTGTAGGATCACAACAGATCTTTGTTTCCATGAGGCCCAGGGATATAACAATGGTCTCCTTGGCTCCACAGTGTCACAATGGCCCCTTGCTTCCATGAGGCCTTGCAGTGTCCAAATGGTTTCCTTGTTTCCATGGGACTGTGCAATGCCACAATGGCCCCTTGGTTCCACCAGGCCTGGATGTGTCACACTGGCCACTTGCTTCCATGGGGACCCACAGTGACACAGTGGCCCCTTGCTTCCATGAGACCTTGCAGTGTCACAGTGGCTGCTTTGGTTATACAAGACTTTGTGGTGTAACAGTGGCCCCTTGGTTCCTGTGGTCCTGAGGTGGTATAATCGTCTCCATGGTTCAATGGGGCCCCACAATGTCACCATGGACTTTTGGTTCCATGAGCTTTTCTACTGCCAAAAATAGTCAACAGCAGCCTCCTTGGTTTGATGGTGTCACTCTGGACCCTTGGCTTCATGGGGACTCACAATGTCAGAAGGGTCTCCTTGGTTCCATGAGGCCCTGTAGAGCCCCTTGATTCAACGAGGCCTCAAAGTGTCATGATGGCTTCCAGGATTCCATGAGGCCCAGCAATGTCACAATGCACCTTTGGTTCCATGTGTTCCAGCACTGTTCCATGAATCCTTTCTTCTATGGGGCCCTGTAGTATCACAATGGACTCCTTGATGCCACACAGTATAACAACTGCCATTTGGCCTGCCATCGCTCCGTGATGCCACAATGATTCCTTGCTTCCAAGAGGCCTTCTAGTGTCACTACGGCCCCTTGGTTCAGTGAGGCTTTTGGTGTCACAATAGTCTCCATGATTCCATAAGGCCTTGCAGTGTCACAGCAGACCATTGGTTTCACTGAGCCCCACAGTGTCACTGTGGTCCCCTTGGCTCCACAAGGCTCTGAAGTGCCACAACGGCCCTTTGGTTTCACAAGGCCTCAAAGTGTAAAGATGGCCTCCATGCTTTCATGAGGCCGTGCTGTGCCACAATGGACCTTTGGTTCCATGATGCCCCAGAGTGTCACAATGGTATCCTTGGCTTCATTGGACTCTTCATCCCATGGAGACTCACAGTGTTCACTGCAGTCCCCTTGATTCCATGAGGCCCTGCTATGCTCTAATGGCCCCTTGGTTCCAGTTGGTCCCAAAGTGTCAGAACTGTCTCCATTGTTCCATGAGGCCCCACAATGTCACTGTGCTCCCCTTGGTTCCACAGAGTCCCACAGTGTAACAATGGATTCCTGGTTCCCTGAGGTTCCTCAGTCACAATGGTCTCCTTGGATCCATAGTGTCACAGTGGCCTCTTGGCTCCATGTGACCATGCTGTGTCACAATGGCTCATGGTTCCATGAGCTTTCACACAGTTTAACAACAGACCCTTGGTTCCGTGAGGCTTGCTGTGTCACAATGGACCCTTGGTTCCACGCGCTTTCATACTGCCAACAGCAGTCTCCTTGGTTCTGCAGTGTCACCATGGACCCTTGTTCCATGAGATTTTGCAGAAGAACATGGTCACCTTTGTTCTGTGAGGTTCCACAGTGTCACAATGGACCCATGGTTCCACGAGGCCTTGCTATGTCACAATGGCCCCTTGGTTCCAAGAGGTTTCTCAGAGTCACAATGGTCTCCTTGGATCTACAGTATCACAATGGAACATTGGTTCAATGTGGCCCCAATTTGCCAAAATGGATTTTGGTTCCATTGGGTTCCGCTGGGTCACAATGGACCCTTTGTTCCATGGGTTTGCTTAGTGTCACAGCTGACTCCTTGGTTCTTTGAGGCCTTGCTGTCACCAAATCTCTGAAATTTTGGAATAAGACTCATTAACACTAAATTGCTATTTAAGAGGGTATCATTGATTCATGCCTGAGGTCTAGCGAGGGATAACTCCTAACCTTATGTGAACATGTAATTCTACCAGCGTTGCTAAATGTGTATTAAAATTCACCCATTACCATAAAACCCACCCCAAGTTCCCAGTTTCAGTCCTTCTTTTTTCTATCACTGCATTCTTGAGCCAAATACCTTCTTCTTGCCTTCCAACCACTCTTGCTGGGAAAGCAGCCCCTGCATGCCTTGTTCCTGTGCTAAATGTTCATAGGCAAGGTTAAAAATAGAATTAATCCTTTAGAATTAAGCTTTTTGTATTGAATGGAATTAAGCTTTTGGTATCAAGTCCAAGGCTCTGTGTGGGCAGGCAGAGGCAGGCAGGAGGCAGAGCTGTCAGCAAAGGAAGCGCTCAGCCACATGGGGCAGCCAGGGGATACCGACAGCCTGCAGGGACAGAGGTGCAGGGCAGGGACACCGTGGGACAGCCTGGGCTGCACAGGGCACAGGGATGAGCAGCAGCTGCAAGACAGCCCTGACAGAGCCAACTTGGGCAGCACTTTGGCCATGGCTGCTGGGCCTGGGCCTGAGGCCAGAAGGGGACAAGTGACCCTTGCAGGCCTGGGGCCTCATTGCCTCCTTGTCCCTGCTCAGCAGCCTGGCAGGGGCTGCCCTATGCTCCTGCCCTTGCCATTGCACATCTCCACATCCTTGTGCCCATCCTGGGAAGAGCCCTGAGCAATGAGGGAGGGACAGGATCTGCCTGGCCAGGGGCTGGGGCTCAGGCCTTGGCCCTTTGCATTCCTGACACACATCCAGCTTTGCTGAGCACCAGAGACACCTTGGCCTTGCTTGTCCCCACCTGTCATGAGTGCCTCCAGTGTTCTGCTCTACTTGGAATCTGGGGACACTTTGTCAGTCATGCCCCAGACAGGAATCTCTTTAAAGTCCAAGAAACTTCAGCGTTTCAATGTAACTGAGTTCTTGAAGACTTTGTGACATCACTGAGGAGGTTATCATATCACAGAGTTGGCTGTGACATGACAGAGTAGGGTGTGAGGCCATTGAGCAGATTCTGCCATCATAGAGTGTGGCTCTGGGGCATCAGAGAGTGGGTTGTGACATCATTGGGTGGCTGTGTAATATCACAGAGCAGGCTGTGACATCACAGAGCAGGCTGTGACATCACAGAACAGACTGTGACATCACATGGTGACTTTGTGACCTCACAGATTATTCTGTGACATCACAGTCCATCTGCATGACATTCCAGGGTGACATCCCAGAGTTAGCTTTGTGACATCACAAGGGTGCTGTGTGATGAAGCAGATTGGGCTGTGACATCACAGGGCTGTGTGACATCACAGAGAGGGGTGTGTGACATCACAGGGGCTCTGTGACACCACAGGGATGCTGTGTGACATCACAGGGGCTGTGTGAAGTCACTGGGGAGGTCACTCTGCCCCAGCCCCCCTCACAGCTCCCCCACAGCAGTCCAACCCAGTTTGTGCGCAGTAGGATCCCGTGTCACCCTGGGTCCCCCCGCCCCCAGCCCCACAGCCTCCCCTAGACAATTTTCCACGAGATCGACCCCAGAGCCTGACACAGGGACGGGGGGCCGGGACCCTGGGGGTGGCACAGGGGGACAGGGACCCCCTGGCAGTGTCCCCGTGTCCCCCAGGGCCAGAGCCTGGGCCAGGGCTCCTTCACCCTGTTGTGAACGAGGGCTTGAGAGTGCTGGAAAAATCCCCAGCAAGGGATCAGCAAAAACCAGATTTAATATTAAGGGACAGCAGCACAGAGTTCCTCGGCAAGAGTCACTCTGCTCCTGACTGGATACTTCAGGCACACCAAGGAAACTAAGATACAACAAAACCAAACAAAATCCAGGCAATCAAACCAGAAATGAACTGAGAACTCTCCCTGTCAGTGTGTGACAACAGGACAGTGAGGGCAAGGATGAAAGGAATACGGCCTAAAAGCTTTACAGAGCTCAAACTTAACATGACTTAACCTACAACTTTACTGACACTTTCAACTTCACAATTTAGCAAAAGAACAGAGCTAAACAGTATTTAACCTTACTTAAAACCTTTTACTTAGCAATTTAAAAGAGGAATAACACAACAATATTTAACTTAGCTAATAACTTAAATTAAACTTAACAATTTAGCAAAACAACTCTTAGCAGCATTTAACTTAGCTTAGACATCATGACTTAAACTCATTTACAGGCCTGACTGACTCAGCTATCTAAGGCACTCCAACCCCTCAGACAGCAGCATTTCTGACACATTTCCCCAGCACAGAGACTCCTGTGTGCACCCAGACACAAAGAGTCAGTGCAAGGCACCTGTGAGCAATTCCCCTGAGGGCAGGAAATGCTCCCTGTGGATGCTTTGGCATCTCCCCAGTGGGTGAAGGGTTGAGCCTGGAGGAGTGGGGGAATCGGCCCAGACTCTGTCATTGTTCAGGATCCCCAAGTGCAGCAAACGGGAGAGTTCCCGGCTGGGAGAGGCCCCACTCAGAGGGAGTCGCTGGCCCAGGAGAGCTCCAAGGGCTCCTTTTGGAGCGCTTTGTGCAGGGCCCCAAGAGAGGGGCTTCAGTCCCAGCAATGTTTCATCCTGGCCGCACTCGGCATCAACAGCTTTCTTTGGCAGTGTGAGAACAGGGATGTTGTGCCACTGAGGGAACACAAACAGTTCCCAGGGCTACTCCTACAGAAACCAGGAGCTGGTTGGGCAGCAGCAGTGCCTGGAGCAGATAGTGTTTGTGATGAGCTGCAGAGGAGCTGAACCCAGGGGCTGCTGGCCAAGGCCAAGGCCCAAGGAGCATTTTTCAGCTGGCAGGGCAGCCTGAGAAGGGGAGGGGGGAACGCAGCAGCACAGGGCCATGGAACCAAGGGAGCATTGTGACACTGTGGGGCCTTGTGAGACCAAGTGACCATTGAGACACTGTGGGGCCTCATGGAATCCTGGACAGCACTGTGACATTGCTGGGCCTCATGGAGCCAAGGGGACCGTACTGATGCCATGTGACTCCATGGGATGTAGGGATCATTGTGACACTGTGAGGCCTCATCAAACCAAGGGTCCATTGTGACACCGTAGGCCTCATTGAACTGTGGAGACCATTATGACACTTTGGGGTATCATGGAACCAAGGGGCCATTGTGACACTGCGAGGCCTCATGGAGCCAAATGTCCATTGTGACATTGCAAGGCCTCATGGAATCATGGAGAGACCACTAAGACACTTTCACAGCCTCATGGACCCAAGGGGCCATTCTGACACTGTGGGGCACCATGGACCCAAGGGGCCATTGTGACATTATGAGGCCCCATGGAATAAGCAAAGCATTGTGACACTGTGAGGCCTCATGGAGCCAGTGAGACCATTGTGACCCTGGGGGTCCCCACAGAACCAAGAGGACCATTGTGATACTGTAGGGCCTCGTGAAACCAAGAGGCCTTTGTGACACTGCAAGGCTGCATGGACCATAGGTCCCTTGTGACATTGCAGGGCCTCATGTCATCATTGCTCCATTGTGACACTGGAGAGCCAAAGGAGACCATTGTGACACTGCAATCCCCCAGGATCCAAAGGCTCATTGTGACATTGCAGGACTCATGGAACAGAGGAGTCACATGACATTGTGGGGCCTGTGGAACCACGGAGACCATTGTGACACCGCAAGGCCTTCGGGAACCTAGGGACCATTGTGATTTTTTGGGACTCTACTGAGACAAAGATCCATTGTGACACTGCAGGTCTCCTTGTAATCAAGGGGGCATTGTGAAACTATGGGGCACCATAAAACCAAGGGGACACAGACCAGTTGTGGCTGGTTTGGCCTCCCACAGGCACCTGACTTGTCCAGCTGATCTTGGAACATTAAGAGTCTCTTCTCATCCGCTTCTGAAACACTGGGGCTCTGTGCTTTCCTTCCTATGGAAAATAACTGTCCTTCTCTTCCAGGCATACATGGGCAGAATTTAGATTTCACCACCAAATTTCCTTATATCCAGGGATGGTTCCTGTAGGAATATTGCCAGAACAAGTCTGTCTGGCAGTGATTTCATGAAGATTGCCTCCCATCAGTCCCCAAAACATTGGGGAAGGCTCTGTGCTTTCCTTCCTATGGAAAAGAACTGTCCTGCTTCTGCAGGAATCCATGGCTGAGATTGGGCCTCCACCTCCAAAATTCTCTAAATCTAAAGACTGCTCCCAGACAAAATCTGCCATTTCTGACAAGTCTGGCTGGCCTTGGCGTAGTGAGGCTCTCACCTGCCTTCCAAACACTGGGGCTCTGTGCTTTCCTTCCTATGGATACAAACTCTCCTTCTAGTCCAGGTGCCCGTAGCCTGACATGGGATTTCACCTCTAACATTGCCTTACTGTGACAGACTGGAGGAGATTTCATGTGTGGGGGAGGAAGGGGCAGGTCCAGCCTTGCCCTGCCCTGGAATCCCAGCCCTGCCTTGCCCTGGAACACCAGCTCTGCCCTGCCCTGGAACCCCAATCCCCCCTGAGCCTCTATCCCAGCCCAGCAGTGTCTGCCAGTCCCTGGCACAGCACAGGCAATGCTCCACAGCCACCTCTGCAGCCCCCAGCCCAGCTCCTGAGGGACCAAATGAGCCCAAGTCCCACCTGGGGGAAGGGCCCAGGGAGACCAAGGGGTATTGAAGGCTGACCACAAGGCAAGCACACATCTTGACCCTACCTCCTGTTGGAATTTCTCTCTGAACACTGCTGGAATCCAGGAGTTGATAGCTGTGTGTGTGCTCCTCTGTATCTTTCTTACTTGAATTCCTCTCTCTGTGTCTACTTCTACTGCATATGTCCTCTTGAAAATTCTAAGTAACTTAAAATTGTAAAGGCTTAGACTTTATGAAGTTAAATGCTTTGAGAAGTGTTTTTTTGTTGATTGAATGTTGTATAAAACATTTTGCCAAATTTTCTCTGATTTTCTAAATTGCCCGTAAAGGCTGTTTTGTTGTTTCGAGCTCCTGAGAATCTCTTGTTGGTGTTTCTCCAGTGCATCTCACTCAGAGGACACCAGCAATATAAATTCCTTTTAAATGTCTCATTGAAAAAGTTGTTTGGGGGATGGCAGTCAGGGCTTGTCTGTCCTGCTTGGCACAGCCCAGGCAGAGCTTTCCCAGCCACATTCCACACTCCATTTCCCAGCTGGAGCCCCTGGTGCCTCTGAGTTGTGCTGCCCCAGCCCAGAGATGCTCTCCTTGTCTTCCCATTCCCCCACGGTCTCTGGGCAGGGATGGCCTCAGTGGGGGCTGCTGACATTCTCAGTACCTTGGAGGCTGCTGCTGAATTTTCCTGCTCCAGAGGCTTGTTCAGCCTTCAGCTCTTCAGTGCAAGAATTCAGTGTCCCAGGGCTCATTACCATTCAGAACACCTTAACAAGCCAGGCCTCTGGGAATAATTTGATTTTAGTGTTCAAATCTTTTGTGGTAATTTGACAGATTTTAGTAGTGTGTTTTGACTGAATGCATTATATTTAAAAAGACAGTGAGAAAACTTTTTTATGTCCTGTTTAGGACATTTTCCTGTTCATAAATCGATATATGCAATCTCCAGTCATCTCTGAATCCAAGTATCTCCTCATGCAGTTTGAATAGATATGAAAATCACTACCCTTCATGGCTGACAATCAATCAGACTCTATCCCTGCCCCCACCCCACCATTTCCCCCATCCAAGCCCTGGCACTCAGAGCAGCCTTGTGCAAACCTGAGCTGCCTCCAGCCCAGGCTGCACCTGCAGCTTTCAGCTCCTTGGCTCCAACTCCCACCTGCTTTTCTCGGAGAAGGAGCTGCCCGAGACACAGAGGGATGTTCATTCATTGTCAGCCAACAAAGCCAAGGGAAAGCACAGCTCCATCAAATGCAAAAGTCATTCTTCTCCCTGGCTTTGCCCTGCCCCTGATCCCCACAGCCTGTCCAGTTTCCTTCATCCCTCCAGTGCCAGGGACTCTCTGGGACAAGGGATCTCTGCTCTGGGGATGGAGGGAAGTGCAAGTGCAGCCACTGGAGTGGGAACCACAAATCAGCAGGTTTGTGTCCTTGGAGGGAACAGCTCTCAGGAACTGCTGAGACTCAGAGGCACAGAAAGGTTTTTCTTCTTGGCCAACATAAAAAATGTGAAAATGATAAAATTTAATAGACATCTAAACTCTTCCCTCAGCTCCTTTGACATCCCAGCAGCATCTGACATGCCCACCACCCACAGGTGATTGGGAGGATTTTAGACAAAGGCATAAGAAGAGGTTATATGAAAGATAAAAATACACCTAAGATGCTGAGTAAGTGTGGGATCTCAGTCTCTCAGAACTGGGGCGCAGGGTGAACCAGACCCCCCCTGGGGGGCTCGGGAGTCCTGGAATGCTGCCAGAGATGTCTGGTGGCTGGACTTTGATCCCACATGGGAGATGACATCAGTATGAGGACGGGAGGATTTCACTGGGGTGAATGGTGAAGGGACAAGTTAATTGGAGTGTGAGATACAGGGTTTAAGATCCCTGTACAGGGGGGTCTAGAGAGGCAAGATGGAGGGATTGGGGCGTGCCCTTCTCCTTCTTCTTCTTCCTCTGGGCCTCCATCTTCTGTGGTGATGTTGGCACTCCGGGATTGGACCTTACTAGGGGAACACTGGTTAATAAGGGTAGAGGGTATTGGAGAAAAATGATAAATATTGTATACGTAACTCCGGGTATAAAGATAGGTGACCGCCCCAGGGGCTTTCAGTGTGTGCCCATGGCTGACTGCTGAGCAGAACTCTGTCAGGCCAAGAGAAAATCTTTTAGATAAGCAATTAATAAACACCGAGACCGAGAACAAATCTGAAGCTTCCTCTCGTCCTTTCGAACCCGGGGGCCCAAGGCCATCTTTGGGCTTTTCCCCAGACCATCTGAACAGCTGAGAAATCCCACAAGTAAGGAGATATTTAAACTTCTGAAAGCTCAAAGCATGAAGCAATTCAAGGGAGACGCGTTGGAATGACCAGTGAACTGCTGCAGGAGAAAATCTGGGAGAAACGGGGAGGACATGGACGCAGCTGCTCTAAATGAAGAGATGTCCGTGGACGTGGCCGTTTAACCAGGAGAGCTGGAAACGCCTGAAGGAAGAAGGGAATGAAATATTAGACTGAATGTTGGTGGCAAAGGTATAGGGGAAGATCAGTATTTCTTCTCCTGCCATCAGTAGATCCAGAAAACTCCTGTCCCTGGTGGGAAAACATTGTCATTTCTTCAAAGTATTTAAGTGACCCAGATAATAAAGATTTGCTTATATATGATGAAACCAACAGGTATTAACACCGGTGCCCTTTTCCAGGCAGATATCAGTTGTGTGCCCATGAACAGGCAGCTCTCCTTGTAGGGCCCCAGTATCCTGAGGTGCCGAGCTGGGATTGGCATCTCTTGGAGAGGAGCTGAGGGAGACCAGAGCAGCTTGCAAGCTGATGAGTCTGCTGGAATTCCATCCCCTCCCATTCTACAGTAGCCCTGCATTTCCCTCCTGCAGCCTTGGTCTCCAGCACAGCCATGGAGGCTCTTTGGGCTCTGGACTGTTCCTGCAGCCCCCAAGGGCAGCTGAGCTCTGCCTTTGGCACAGTCAGGCCTGGCCAGCGCAGGCCATGCTCACAAATTGCTTGTGTGTGCCTGGTATTGCTGCCAGCCCCGGCAGCAGCTGTGTGGCCCCTTTGTGGCCCTGTGCTGGCCCAGCCATGGTGGCCCAGCCCCTGTGCAGGCCCAGCCCATGCCAGGAGCATTGCGGCTGGGAACGGCCCCTGTGCCGTGGTGCCCGCAGCAGCCTTGGGGCTCTGTGCCCCATGGCCTCCCTGCTGGGCAGCCTCTGCCAGCTCCTGCAGAGCCCTTGGCACCTGTGGGGCTGCACAGACAGCCCTGCCCCAGGCTCTGCCAGCCTCTGGGCCAGCAGAGAGGCAGCCAGGGCTGGCCATGGCTGGAAACAGGCCCTGACCCCACAGGAGGATGGAGCTGGGCCACAGCCAAACTCAGCCCACGCCAAAGCTGGCCTCAGCAGCCAGGGCTGTCAACACATGGGGACAGAGGCTGGCAATGACAAATGTCCTGGGCCCCCTCCCTACTGTGTCCATGCCCCCAAGGGCACAGAGCAGCCTCCTCTCTGGCCACTTGCCTGTTTGCAATGCCTTGCACAGGCGCTGGCCCTTCCCCACAAGGCCTGGCCTGAGTCCTGCCCCTCCACGCTCAGCCAGGCAGAGATGGACACTGATGGTTTCTAGGCCAGGCTCTCTGAGCCCAGCCCAGCTCCCTGCAAGCTCTGCCAGCTGCCCTGAGCTCTGGGCAGCACCAAGGGCCTCTCCCCAGCTCAGCCCAGCTGGCTCTGGCCCCACAGCTCTGCTCAAGCCAGGCTGCTCTGGGCACTGCCCCACGGCCTCAGCCCCTGGCAAGGGCACAGCAGTAGCTGCAGCTGCCACAGGACTCGGCCCGAGCCATGGGGGAAGGTGCTTGGCCAAGGCCAAAGGAGGCTCCCTGGCTGCCCTGCTCCCCTCGGGCTGAGCTGCTGAGAGCTCTGCAGCCCCTGCTGCCATCCCATCTGCCCAGGGCAGCACGAGAGCCCCGGCCCTGGGGCCCTCAAGAGCTGCTCCTGCTCCAGGCCCAGGGCCCATGCCAAAGCTGGGGCAGCCACAAAGCTGTGCCCATTTCTGTTCATTGCTGCTCTGATGGGGATGGATCCTCAGCCACTTGGAGGGTGCTGATGAATTTTACTACTCCAGAGGCCTCTTCTTTCTTGAGCTCTTTAGTTCAGGAATTAAGGGAGAAAAGCTTATAAACATTTGTTGAAAAATTTGTTCTCTTGTTCATCCGAACAAGAAAAGGCCCTGGGAATAACTGAAATTTTCAATTCATCTGTGGTTAATTAGAGAGATTTCAGAAGTCTATTCAAAGTGAATATACCATATTGAAAACAATGCAGAGAGAACTGTTTTGTCCTATTTTCTTTTCTTCTTTATTGATTGATATCAGCAATCCCCAGTAGATATTGATCCCCAGCACCTCCTTATGCAGTTCTGAACAGATATGAAAATCAAGACCCTTCATGGCTGACAATCAATCACACTTTGTCCCTACCCCCACCCCACCATTTCCCTCATCCAACCCCTGGCTCTCAGAGCAGCTGAGGAATGGAGTCACATCCAGGGGTGTCCCCAGGGCTCAGGATTGGGGCCAGGTCAGTGAAATCTCTTTATTGCTGATCTGGATGAGGCCATCGAGGGCACCCTCAGTCAGTTCCCAGGTGAGCCCAAGCTGGGTGGGAGTGTGGCTGCGCTGGAGGGCAGGAAGCTCTGCAGAGGGATCTGGCCAGGCTGGAGCCATGGGCCCAGGAAAATGGGATGAGGTTCACCAAGGCCAAGGGCCGGGTCCTGCCCTGGGCTCACAACCACCCCAAATCCCTGGCTGTGCCCTGCCCCTGATACCCACAGCCTGTACTCTTTCCTTCATCCCTGCATTGCCAGGGACTTTCTGGGACATGAGAGCTCTGCTCTGGCTATGGAGGGAGGTCCGCGCGTAGCCACTGGAGTGGGGACCACAACTCATCAGGTTTATGTCCTTTGGGGGTCAGGAACTGGTGAGACTCAGGCACAGAAAGTTTCTCTTCATGGCAGGCAGACGAAAGTTGAACAGGACGCAATTTAATAACAATCATGTTCTTCACTGAGCTATGTGTGACGTCCCAGCAGTGTATGATGAGTGCACCCTCCACAAGACATTTCCATACTAAAATTCATTTTAGACAAATGTGGTAGTAGATATAAACACAATTAAGTTCTTGTATCAGCATGCTCCTCCTGGTGTGGGGGCAAAACAGCACAAACAATTCCTGATTTGCAAAGCTGCCAGTGGTGGATGGAGAAGGGAGGTCAGGCTGCTCTTGGTGATGAGGAAATGTTGAAACCAGCCTGACTCATTTCATCTTCTCATGCCCTGGCTGATCTCCCCTCTTTCCCCTTCCACCCATTGGCTTTTGTCTCTCACCAGGCCCCCTGGTGAAGAGCCTGGCTCTGTGTTCTCCATCCCCTCCTCGCTGGCACTGCCAGGCTGGGATGAGGAGCCCCTCAGCCTTCCTTGCTCCGGGCTGGACCAGCCCAGCTCCCTCAGCTTCTGCTCACAGCCCAAGGGCTCCAGACCCACTTTGGAGGCCCTTGCCAGACCCTGCTCCAGCTGCCAGACATCTTTCCTGCCCTGGGGAACCCAACCCAGGCCACAGTGATCTGGATAGTCCCCGTCCTTGATGTCCTGGTCACACAGCCCTGGTCCCTTGTCCCCATGTCAGTCTCTGGGGTGGATTCAGCGGAATATCCTTTGGTGGAGGCTGTGGCTCCAGGTGGGCTGGGGGGATCCTGGGGGACAGGGACCCTGCTGGGCATGAACAGCATTGGACTTGTTGGGAGAAACTGTGAGGGGGAGCTGGGGCGGAGTGACCAACCCAGTGACCTGACAGAGCCCTGCTGGGATGTCACACAGCCCCTCTGGGATGTCACAGCCTGCTCTGTGATGTCACAGCCCATTCTCTAATGTCACACAGCTGGTCTCTGATGTCACAGCCAACTCTGTGCTGTCATAGTCTGCACTGTGATGTCAGACCTCTGGCCTGTGATGTCACAGCTGGATCTCTGATGTCACAGAGGCAGTCTATGATGCCACGGCTGCTCAATGACCTCACATCATGCACTCTGTGATGTCACAGCCCACTCTGTGACCTCATGTTACCAGATGATGAATTGTCTCCACCAGCTGAGCTGACACCTGGATCTTGTTCTCCACACCCCCAGGCCTATGGAAACCACACAATGCCCATTGTGTGAGAAGGGGAACTGGAAGTTCAGCAGCCTCAGTGTCCTCCCAGCTCAGCCAGGGCCACGGGAACATTGGGGTCCACGAGCACCATGGACCACCAGAGAGACCCCCAGGACAGAAGAACACATGGGTAATGGGGAGGGGAAATGTGTTAATGATTTTTGAGGAAATGATTATCAAATGTGTGAAAAAGAATAGAAAATCACCAAATTTGCAGATGACACCAAGCTGGGTGTGAGTGTGGATCTCCTGGAGGGTAGGAGGGCTCTGCACAGGTCCCTGGACAGGCTGGATCCAGGACCCAAATCCAACAAGGTGAGGTTTAACCAGTCCAAGTGCTGGGTCCTGCACTTTGGCCACAACAACCCCTGGAGCAATACAGGCTGGGGACAGAGTGGCTGCACAGCAGCCAGGCAGAAAGGGACCTGCAGGGACTGATGGACAGCAGGCTGGACATGAGCCAGCAGGGTGTCCAGGTGGTGAAGAAGGCCAATGGCTCCTGGCCTGGATCAGGAATGGTGTGGCCAGCAGGAGCAGAGCAGGGATTCTTCCCCTATGCTCAGCACTTCTTGGGCAGCACCTCGAATGCTGTTTGCAGTTCTGGGGCCCCCAATTTAGGAAGGACGCTGGGGGGCTGGAGCATGTCCAGAGATGGGCAACAAGACTGGGGTGGGAGCACAAGAGCTTTGAGGAGCAGCTGAGAGAGCTGGGGTTGCTTATCCTGGAGGAGGCTCAGAGGAGACAAGGTGGTGTCAGGGCACAGGTTGGACTTGATGATCTCCATGGCCTGTTCCAGCCTTGCTGATTCTGGGATTCTCTGGAACCACCCTTGGAGCAGTTGCAGGATGAGCCCTGGGACTCCTCTTCAGGAGCTCCAGCAGCCCAGGTCCCTCAGCTTCTCCTGCCAGCCCCAAAGCCCATCCTGGCAGTCCTGCAGAGCCTCTGCAGCTCCTCCTCAGTGCCCAGAACAGGGAGCCCCAGAGCCAGACACAGCAGCTCAGATGTGCCCCCCTGGCCTGGGGTACCTCTGGCAAGGGAGCAGCACCAGGCACTGCAGGAGCCTGCAGACAATTCCTGCAGCACTTGTAGGATGATCCTGCTGCCCAAGGGACGTTCCCATGGGGCCAAGTCAGGAACTGCAATGGGGAGTGGAGCCAGAGAGGAATGGCAAACAGGAATCGGCTGTTTGCAGGGGAGGGAACAGGGGTGGGCAATGGGAAGAAATTTGTATCAGGAAGAGTAAAGAAAGCAAAGGTGAAGCCCAGAAAATGCTCAGGGCAGTTTGGGGGTGGCTGCCAGGCAGCCCTGGCTCTGAGCAACAGCGTCTGCAGTGGGACAGGGAACTCCCAGCTGATGGGAGCAAACAATCTGGCTGACTGCAGAGGCCATGAGAAACCTGAGTGGTTTACCTGGTGTCCCCCAGCCCTTGCTGGCCCCAGGGGCTGATGGCATTTGTGCTCCCTCAGGTTCATGTCCCCACACCAACAGCATGGTGGTGCTCCCGCCTGCTGTGTGCAATGCAAACAGGGGCTCCTGAGCCAGTGCTGCCGTGTCTGTGCCTGCAAGGATGGGGCACCTGTGTGAGCTGGGGAGAGGCCAGGGCTGCAGAGGAGGGATGTTGTTGGCAGCTCCATGAGGATGCTCTGGGACGCTGCCCTGGGCTGTGCAGCGCACTGGGGATGGATCACCCCCTGCTCTGCTGCTCCTTCCTGTCTGCCCCAGAGCCCTTGCAGAGCACCAGCTGTTGCTGTCCTCAGATGCCATGGCAACCCTCAGGACAAAGCAGTGCCAGGGCTGTTCCAGGCACAATTGCAGTGACACTCGTTGGTGCCACCAGGTGCCATGGCAATGGCCATGGGGACCCATTCCTTGGTTTGGTGCCATGGCAACCAATGCCCAGACCCGTTGTGATGATTGGTGGCCATGGAAAGCTGCCCTGGGCCCTTGCTCAGGGCTGGTGTCAGTGTCCGGAGCCAGAGGGGATCCCTTGCTGGGGGCTGTGCCATGGCCACCTGTCCTGTGCCGCGCTGGCCGCTCAGGCACCAGGAACCAGCAGCCAACGGCACTGCCAGGGCCAAAGGCCAGCTCAGCCAGACAGAAAGGGGCAGGGCTGGGCACTGTTTCCATGGCAACCGGCACTGGGGGGGGACACCTGGGTCACCTGTCCTGGCGGTTGCCATGGAAACCCCTGGCAGGGACTGAGGGCACAGCCCCTGGCACTGAGACACTGCTGGGCTGGGTGCTGAGCACAGGGCTGAGCACGCAGAGATGGTTTTGTTCTTGCTGAGCTGCAGCACAGGCAAGGCCTGTCCTGCCCCTCGTCCAGCCACGCTGGGGAGGGGCTGGGGCTGCGGGGGAGCTGGGCAGGGGACACAGCCAGGACAGGGGACCCCAACTGACCCCAGGCATACCCCAGACCAGAGCACATCATGCTCAGTGTGTAAAGGGGGGAACAGGGAGGAAGGGGGGAATTTTGGAGGGAGGGCTTTTGCCTTCCCAGGGAACACTTAGGCAAGAGGGGGCCCTGTTTCACCAGTGGGCAGGGTCACTACCAAAAATACAGACACCAGCTTAAGGAACTGTGTCATTTATATAGGGCACTGCTGCCAAGATTTACAAAAGGATAAGATCAGCAAAGCACATCATCATTAGCAAAGAATTACAAAAGAAGCTCAGCAATCCATCATAACCCATCACTACATTTTGATGACCAATCCCTTGGTGAAAAACCAGAGGTGTTTGTGGCAGACAAAGATTCTGCCTGACTATCAAGGTACACCTTACAGATATCAGCAGTACTTTAGTGACACCGTTCTTCATTCTTTTTTCTCAATCTCATTCCAATTAGGAACAAGAATTCTGTTGCCCATGGAGCTGGCACCTTTTTAATTCCAGAATAATGCCCCCAGGCCCTTTGCTGTGCAGCTTTACCATGCTGTCTGTGGCTAACAAGGCTATGGGGGCCCTTTCCCCTCTGGCTGGAAGGGGCCGGGTCCCAGTCCCTGAGGGGCACCCAGGCTTCTGGATGGAATTCCTGTGCAAGTCCCTCAGTGTCACAGCAGCCGTCACATTGAGCCCCGTGGATCAGAGCATTTCCCAAAGGGGCCCTTGGGGCAAACAGGGAGATCTGGTCTGGCAGGATGTGTAAAACAATATCCTGTCAGATCTACTTGTTCTCACACACAATACTTCGCTGCAGAGACACATTCCCATTGTTCCTGCCCAGGTTTCAGGACTCAGAGTTGTCTTTCCCAGGAGCTGCTCCTTCAGCTGCCTCGGGAGGGCCATTTGGCCTCTGGACCCACACTCTGGCTCCATTATTAGGGCTGCTGGATCTAAACCCTTTATCTCCACAAACGGTGGTGATTGGAGTTGGATCTCCTGTTTTCACAATCGTTCTTAAAATTGCAAGATCAATAATTGTGCTACCCTGTCATGGGGTTGAATAATCCAATCTTGTTCATTATTGTTTAACAGAATTACTGTAATTTCTCCTGGACATTCTGCATCAATTCCTCCTGCCATGACAGGAACACTTTGCAAGGCCAAGCTCCAAGGGAGCAGTTACCAAAGCAAAGTGTCCTGGAGGAATCTGAATTCCTGTTTCAGTATTGACAGCTCTCATTTGCTTTGAATTTATCCTCATTAATTCCAATGCATGAAGGCCCAGCCCTGTAGCCTCTGGGCTGACCCTGCCAGGGGCCATCACAGCCAGAACAATTTCCCAGGCAGCCCAAGTCTCACTGCCCATGGTTGGATTTGCAAATTGGGGGCAGCCGTGCACAGCCAGGGGGTTTCCATTTCCCCCGTGGGCCATTGTTAAGGGCATGGAGAACATCTGGGAGATGGGTTCTCCATGGGCAAAGGTTCCCATCTCCTCATCTTTCCAACTGCTCTTTTAACAACCCCTTCACCCTTTCAACCAATCCTGCAGCTTGTGTATAGTCTGGTACATGAAAAACCCTGCAGGCTTAATCACTGTCTTTTTCACAGGAACAGACAAAACACTCTGCATCACAGGATCAGCACACCCTGTAAAAATCACCAATTTCCTCCCTTCCTCCTTTTTCCATTGTATACAATCTCACAAAGTTGACCACTGACTTTAGGGTCCTGGCCAATCCTGTTCTGTAGGGTATTTCGTGTTACATCCCTGAGCAGGCAAAGCTACCAAATTAGTATTGTCAGCACTATTTCACATTATTATTATATGTACATATTTATATATAAATACAGATATAGACATGTAGATATAGACATATATACATAAAAATCTATAAATATAAACATGAAGGTCTTATTATACTATAAATATGTATATAGTTGTTATATTGATATTTCACTTGCACAAGTGCATCTGAGCTCAAGATAAAACCTTCTTCTGTTGCTCCATGTGGGAGCATTCCAACAATCATTGTTCCTTCTGAAGGTGCTATTTCCTATGTACTCTCAACAAATTCACCCTCGTCTGCCCAAACCCACAAGGTCTTTTCCTTTTTCATGTGCAATTTTTGGATGCATTTGAAGACATCCAGGGGTTCAGCCTCTTTTACCCGACTGCCCCACTGCTCACACGGGGCTCTGACCTCAGCCCACTCCAGAGCCAGGGAACTCCAGGGAAGGGCTTCCCAGCTGGGAATTTCTGATGGCACTGATTATTCACATTTACATTTAAAAAGTGACATTTTGTTGTCATCTGGCCAGACTGTGCCAGTTTTGTTTCACCAGTGGGCAGGGTCAGCACCAGAGACACAGACTCCAGCTGAAGGAATCAGTGTCATTCACTGCAGTTCAGAGCAGCAAAGAATCACAAAAGGAGCAGCTCAGCAATGCACCCAACCATCCCCACCAAAGACTACCTGCAGTGATTAAGAAAGATCCAGCAGCATTTACCCTCAGCCTTTACCATCCCCCAGACCCACACAGCAGCTGGGGAAGCTGTCACAGCCAAGGGCTGCAGAGCCACTCCTGGGCACTGGGAATTCCTGCAGGTGCCTCCAGCCCCAGGTGAGGCTCCAACCCCGCTGGGAGAGGGCCCAGCTCTGACGGTGCTGAATGAACAAACTGACAGCACTGCTAGTGTGGCAACATCTGCTTTCATCCTCCTCTTGGGTTCCTCCCAAAGCCTGGCCAGGGCTCAATGAGGAACCAAGGGAGGTGACTTTGATCCTTCAGCCCCAAACAAGGCCAGATGTCAGATTTCATGGCCTTGTCTGGCTTCTAAATACACAAAGGTCAATCCATGTCTCACTAAGGAGTGGCTACATCTATCACACTGCTAATGACCATGCGCATTTCATCAGGGAGCAGATACAAAGATAACCTTTGCTTGGAAGGTTCATCCAGAGGCCACCTTTGGCTCAGGGCCTGCTGTCCAGGCCTCACTCAGGGCTGGTGTCCAGGCCTTGGCACTTCAGGGACGTGGTTTAGTGCTGGGCTTGGCACTGCTGGGTGAGCGGCTGCACTGGGTGAGCTCAGAGGGCTTTTCCAACAGAAAGGATTCTGTGATTCCATGATTCTATCCACTGCATTCAGCTGGGGCTATTTTAGCAGCATTACTTTGTTCCAAAAGTTCCCTCTTGCCCAGCTCCTGTGGCCTGAGGCTTCAGCTCCTTCAACTCCTGGTGCTGAGCTGCTCATGCTGAACGAGACGGCTCAGAGAGAAGAACACAGTCCATGCAATTCCTTCTGGGACATGGAGAGGGGAGGCTGTAAAAACAGGAGCATTGTTTGCTGTGGCCTCCTCTCTGCCCTTCACGCCTTTCAGCACTTTGAACCAGCCAAGAGCTTTCTCCAAGAGTGCAATGGAGCAGCTGTTCCTGCTCCCGGGCCTGGCTCTCTCCAGTCTCTGCCCTTGCCTGGTTCTGTCCCTCTTGCTGTGCCCTCTGTTCCCCCAGGGCTCGCTGGCTGCTGCCCAGGACTGTGGCACTGGCACAGATCCAGTGCTCCAGAGCCTCCTTTCTGTGCCCTTGGAGCTGCGTGGGCACAGCAGCCTTTTCCATCTGGAAGCTCTCCATGGACAGGGAGTGCCCAGCTCTGTTCCCTGCACAGCCTCCAGGAGCCCAGGGCTGCCATCTCCAGTCCCTGCTGGCACTGGGGGCTCCCAGGTGCCTCAGGCTGCTGTGACACCGCTGCACACGGGAGGGAAGAGGGGCAGGGGCTGTGCTCAAAGTCAGCTCCATCTGCTGCTGCTGCTGCTGCTGCTGCTGCTGCTGCTGCTGTGCTGGGTCATTTGTGCAGCCTTGGCCCAGAATCAGGGATCAGATCCTGCCAGTCTCTTCCAGCCCTGGCTGCTCAGAGTTTGGGCCTTGGAGCCTCAGGTGGCCAAAGGCAGCTGCTGCTGGTGCCTCTGTGTGCCCGTGTTCAGCAGTGCTGCTCCATCAGTCTGTACCCAGCAACGGGGAAAAGCCTCAGCCCTGCAGGGCCAGGAACTGCCGGGCTCTGCCTGAGCAGCTCAGCCAGAAGAAGGTAGCTGCTCCACACGGGAACCAGGAGCAAAGGACATTCCTTTGATAGGACATGTTTTCTATTTAAAGGAAAAAAAAGGAAAAAGGAAAAAAAAAAGATAAATTGTAAAAGATAAGAATAAAATCCAAGTGTTAGTGAAAAAAAAACCATACAGTTAATGAAAAAAACAAAACATAAATGCCAAATTACATTCTTTGCATTAAGAGGTAACTGATCTTTTTAAAAAAACAACTGAGTTATTTACATTGTAAATGTGCTGCTGGCATGGATCCATCTTTGTGACCTCAAAAGCCTCTTAAAAGATTTTGGGCTTTGTTTCCAATATTGGTATTTGAAATTGTGCTCGAAGCAAGAGGAAATTGCTTTGTGCCCTTCCAGCTCCAAGCAGGACTGGGAATGGAAACTCTGTCAAAGCCCAAATCCTTTAGAAGATGACCTTCCTTCTCAGCCTGGAAATGAGCTGCACATTCCTTTTGAAACTGTCAGGGATTTCTTAGAGACATAAAGTCTCACTTACAGCTTTTTGCTCGGGTTTGGAAGTGCAGAAGGGCAATTCTCCATCCACCAGCTCAAGACTGCACTGCCTCGGGAGCACGGCCCACTCGCCAGCTTTGGTCCACTCGTGGAACTTCTGGAGGAGGAAGAAAATGCAATTGCACAATTCCAGCCAATAAAGAAGGAAGAATGGGACACACAAAACACCCTGTACAGATCCAGGCATTCAGCTGGGACTGTGGAGCGTTTGGGTCCTTGCCAATTGGATGTGTGTCCCCAGGTGCAATCTCTGGGCCTGCAGCAGAGTCTCACTCACCTGCCAAAGCACAAAGCTCAGGTGCTGCGCTCGCAACGGGCTCGTCTGATGCAAAGCTGTCAGAGCAATGCGAGGGCAGAGCCAGCCCAGCTGGGCCCAGGGCTGAGCCCAGCAGAGCCCTGGCAGAGCCCAGAGCAGCCTCAGCACCCACAGAGCCCGGCTGCAAGGAGAGAAAGCAGAAACCGCCCGTCAGCTGAGGGCTCCTGTGCCCTTGTGCCAAGGCCTGCGGTGCCCAGGTCATGCTGGCTGTGCCCAGAGCCGTGCCCAGAGCTGCCCATCCCTGCTGCCTTTGGCAGCAGAGCAGGAGGGCAGCACATGTGCCCAGCCTGCAGCCAGCCACGGCACATCCAGCCCTCAGCAGCTGCCCGGAGCAGGATGCTCCTGTGCTCGCTGCCAGCTCCCAAAAGCTCTGATCCCACCCTGCCAAGCACAAAGGGACCCACCTCACGCCAGCCACGGCTGGAAGAAAAGCTGCTCCCAAACCACGGCCTCAGCCTTCTCCAAGGGCACGGCCCATCCACACCACAGCTGCTCCCAAGCACTTCCCCATCCACACTGGACCACCTCGAATGCTTCCTCTGGAAAAATAAACAACACATTATTGAAAAGAGATTAGATGCAAAAAGGGAAAACAAGAAAAATGGTAAAAACTCTTACCTCTGTCAGGGCCTTGAGGAAGGCCCAACCCCCACATGCCAGGGAAAAACCCAGCCATGGGTGAGGGAAGCCCACACTTTCTCTCTTCCCCTCTGCACTGCCGCCAAAAATCACGGTGATCCAAAAGCAAACGAGGGCAGTGGAGCAGCCCAAGCCTTTCCTTGCCTGCACAGCAAAGCAGCAGTGCACAGGTTCTGGAGTCCCACCTCTGCTCCCACCATGGGGGTTTCTTTGTGTCGGGCTGGCTGCCCCAGCCCCAGCCCCAGCCCGGGGCACGGTGGGTGCTGGGGGCTGTTGGCAGGGCCAGGAGCCCAATCCCATTTCGTACCCACCCCAGCCCATCCTCCCAGCCCTGCCAAAAGCAGCTGGGCAGCAACTGAAGAATGAGTTGCATCTGCCCCAGCAAAGTGGGAACCTTTGTTTCCCTGCCACGCTGGGTCATGCCCAAATCTGGCAGAATTTCCACAGGTGGGGACTCATCTGCAAATTCCCTGTGGAGTTTGGCTTTGAAGAAGGTGCCAGAATCCAAGTCCATCACCTTCAGCCTCCAGTGGCCAGGCTGAGGAAGAGCTTGTCATCCTTGATGTCACCCTCGCTGTCTTTAGCAGCAGCAGCAGCAGCAGCAGCAGCAGCAGCAGCATCCCCACCCGGTACAGCTTCTCCAGGGGCTCCTTCTCCTTCCCTGGGGGAAGACCAGGCTCTCAGGGCTCTGCCCAGGGCCCCAGCTGTCAGGGAACCAGAACAAGTAAAACCAGCTGGGATGGCGGCCACCAGTGCTGGGCAGAGCAGCTCAGCTCCAGCACAAGGGCTGCATGTTCCCATCCCATGACCCTGGTGCACTGAGAGAGGCAGCACAAAAATCTCTGGGTTCCTTTGCTTCTCATTACCAAGGCATGTGTGCAGCTGGAACTTACCAGGGCCCTGGATACTCCAGGGACCTGGAAAACCATTCCCAGCAATTGGGAAAATCCTAGGTGCTCCATCCACCCATAGATGAGGTCTCCAAATTTGCCCCGAAATTGGGTCCAGCTTTTAGAGGCCAAAAAGAGCAAGCCCAAGTGACATGATGATAGTTTTAGCCCAGAAAGCCCTGCAGCTGATGGCACACTTCACAATCAGCAGGGGACACAGCTATGCCAAAGCCCAGACCCTAGCTGGGAAATGAAGAAAAGAAAAATCTTAAAGAAAAGGAAAATTACCCCTGGATCAGATTGCCCCAGCAAAGACAGCCTCCCAGATCAGCTCTCCTCCTAAGTCATCTGGCAGAGCAGGCAGCCGAGCCCCGACAGGCGAGGCCGAGTCCTCCATGCCCTGCGCAGCTGATCTTGCAGCCTCTGGATGGTGGAATATCGCCCACACTGTATTGCCAGGAGGACATGCAGTGTTTCAAGTGCAAGCTGTGACACGGCACTGCTCCTGTCCTCCGTCAGGCGTTCCAGGGCTGCAAAAGAGAGGAACATAGACCCGGTCAGAGCCGGATCTGCGGGGAGCCCAGGAGAGCCCCCTGCAAGGGCCATCCCAGCCGGCTCTAGCCATGGCCAGGAGGGAGCAGGGAGCAAGAGGATCAGCCCGAAGCTGCTGGCCACCAATGGCCCACGTGGCCCTGAAAGCTCCGTGTGCTCTGCCCATGGGAGCAGAGCCCTCCACAGCCGGGGCAGGGCTTGCAGCTCCCCCCGGCAGCCCCCGCTGTCAGCCCACTTCCCTCACTCACCAGTGCAGATCAGCTGCAGCTCTTGCTGCTGCCCCCTCAGGCACCGCCCGGCCATGCCTGTGAACACAGAGCCTGTCACGGCCCCAGCGGCACAGCTCCCTGCCAGCGGCGCTGCCGGGCACTGTGGCCACACGGGCTGCTGGCCCGGCAGGGCTCAGCCCCGCCCTTGCCGCACGCTGCCGCCCCAGGGCACGGCTGTCAGAGGGCGGCAGCAGCAATGCCCAGGCCAGGCGGGGCTCCACGGCGCCGGGCCTGCTGGCGCTGCCGGGGCAGCAGGCGGGGCCAGGGCCAAGCTGCGGCGGGCCGGGGAGGGGAAGGGCAGCCCGGGCTTGTGGCTCACCCATGAACCTGATGGCTGCCTCTCGCAGGGGCTCCTGTGGGCTCTGCAGATAGCGCAGGGCGCGGCGCAGGTGCTCGGCCGCTTGGCTTCTGTCCTCTGCCAGCTGGAGAGAGCGCCAGGAGGGAAGGGTTGGCGCGGGCTCAGCCCCTGGGACGGGTGCTGCCTGCGCCCAGCGCCAGCCTCCCCTGCCCGCACAGCCCTGAGGCGCGGCCAGCAGCCGCTGGCCAAGGGCTCCCGAGGGGAGAGGGCTGCTCCCCAGGGAGACGCGGTGCTGCCCCGCAGCCCCGCCGGCTCGGGCCCACGGGAGCTGGGAGCAGAGCCCGCGTGGCCCAGGGAAGGCAGCGGCGTGTGGGGCGCAGGCTGGCAGCCCTGGCTGCAGCACTGGGCAGGGGCACAGCTGCCAGCCACACTCGCTGAGCAGCGCGGTCAGGGGGCTTCTCCAGCCTGAGGCTGGGGCTTGCAGGCCATCCTTACCAGGGCCTCGCTGAACCTCCAGGTCTGACCCAGCTGCAGCATGTGTTGGAGATCCTTCCTGTGCAGGAATGTGGCTGAAAAATGCAGCGTTTCCCGGGAGTCCTGGAGAGCAGCAGAGACCTGGAGTTGGCACCAGAGCCCAGGGCCCAGGACCCGCACAGGTCCTTGTACCAATGCCAGGAGGAGGCTGCAGCCCACGAGGCGCCAGAGCAGGAGGCAGCCAAGCCCCCCAGCCAGGGGCCCAGCGGCAGCCGCTGAGTCCTCACCTCTGCCACAAACTGGTTCTCGTCATGGCAGTGGAAGAACAGTGGGAGCAGGCTCTGGCGCACGGGTGACTTCAGGGCCTTTTTTTCCTCTTCTGGCCAAAAATACAGCATCTCTCGGAAGATGAACATGGAGCACACCTGCACCTGGCTATCATCCTGTATGAAAGAAAGAAGAGACCTCAGCATCGGCTACTTCACACCCATCTGGGCACAGGCCTGAAAATGCACAGGGCACAAAGTTTGCAGGCAGCAGCCAGTGGCCATGGCTGGAGGCGCAGAGCCTTACGTTGTCAAAGAGCGGCAGGAGCGCCCCAGCCAGCTGCAGGGCGAGGGGGCTGGCTAGCGGGGCACCATTGCACAGGAACAAATGGCTGAGGAGAACCACAGTCATCCTAAGCATGTTGCTGTCATTTTCCTGCAGGAGCTCCACCAGCCTTTCATGGAGGCTCCACATTCTTATTGCGGCCTGCATGGAACACAAGTGTGTGAAACGCCATCCTGCTGCCACAGGGCCTAGAGGCCAAAGGCCTGTGCCAAAGCACTGGAGCAGCTGGCGCGGGAGGCAGGAGAGCTGGGAGCAGCTGCCTCAGCACCCCAAGGCCAGGCAAGGCCAAGCGACTGCCTTGCCCAGCCCCACGCTGGCAGCATGGCTTCAGCCGCTGCCCTCGTCTCACCGAGACACTGGTGCCGAGCACCAGGAGGCCTCTGAGTGCCAAGCCACGCATCTCCCTGCACTCGCTCTGCAGCTTCTTGGACATGACCTCCAGGATGCTGTCACGGCATTCACTCAAGTTCAGGCAGTCTAGGGTCTAAAAGGCACAAGGCTGGTGATGGGGGAGCTGCACAGGGCCGGGCCCAGGCAGAAGCACAGGGCACGGGCACCATCCCGGGCAGCTGCGGCCACGAGAGGGCACAGAGCCGGGATGCCGCTCAGCCAGGCAGCGCTGGCCTTCAGGCTCACCTCCACAAGGAACGCCATGGCGGCCAAATCCTGGCATGGTGTGTCTTTGCTGTGCAGCCCGAGCAGGTGGAACGCAATCGCGGAACACAAGGCTTCGGATGCATGGTGCATTTCTCTGATAGGAGGAAACAGGAAGCAAAAACCTGAGGCAGCAGGGCTAAAGCTCTCCCAGGACTGACTCACAGAGGTCTGGCCTTTCTCCAGCACCCAGCAAGGGGGAGCCAAGCCCCTCTCCTGGCCTTCTGCAGTCTCCTTGGCCGTCCCTTGGTGACAAGGCCTTGTGGCCCACGACCACGGGGCCCCACTGTGTGGGGCACCCCGGGAACAGGGCACAAATGCCAGGGGCAGTTGGGGAGCAAGGGGTCTCACCTGGCCAGCATGCCCACAGCACAGTGGTGGGTGTCAGCACAGAGCAGCGTGTCCCAGCCATGCTTATCTTCCATTGCCACCACCACATCCTTATAGTGCAGTCGGCAGAGCAGGGCCTTCAGGGTCTGCTCTGCAAACCTGTGTACACAGCAAAGCCCAGGTCACGCTGGGAGCATTGGGTCCTGCCCTGGGCACATGGCAAAGACAGGAGGACTGGGATGGAGCACCTGTTGGGGCTGGTGGCAAGGCCGTGTTGCTGCTGGCATCCCTTCCAGAAGGTATCGGCTGCCTCTGGCATATCCAAGGTGCTGAAGAGCACTTGGAAGAGCAGATACACAAAGAGGCGAGGAAAATGAACGGTCACCACATGTGGGACACAGGGCATCTGAAGGATCTTCCACATCACCACAGTTGCCTGCAAAGGACAGAGCAGCCCGAGCTCAGTGCCGAGGTGTCCGAGCATGACAGGGAGAGGCCAGCGAAGACGCAGGGGGAGCATGGGGCCTGGTGGCTCTGAAGCTGCCCCTGGGCCAGGTTTCAGCCCAGCAGGGAGAGGCAGCGAGACACTGTGGTGGAAGGAGGATGGGGAGCTGATGGAGAGGTGAGCTTGGGCTGAGCAAAGGCCAGTTGCAGAAACTCACAGCCAGGGCAAGGACAGCAGTGTGGTCCCCATCGGAGGTGCACGTGCTGTGCTCTGGCCAGCTGGCCAGCACATCAAGGAGTACGAGCATGGCCGTCTCTGCAGTCCTGCACGAGCACATGATGGTCTTCCACATGGTCAAAGCAGCTCTGTGGGGTTAGAGCTCTGTCTCAGGGGGTTTGGGACACAGCACTGTGGCCTAGGCTGCAGTGGGGAGCTGAGCTGGCTGCCAGCTCTGCCTCTACCCACTGGCCCTCAGCACACAGGCAGCCCAGCCCGATGGGGACTGGCCCCTGAGGAGCAGGGAGGGAGCATGGCAGCATGCTGGGGACTGGCAAAGGGAGGAGCCAGAGGGCCCTGGAATTCTCTGTCAGACACCTGGGACAGGCTGTACAGGCTGATGGGCTGCTGAGCCCTGAGCCTTGTGGGCACATGGGCCCCGTACCTGTCACATGATGGGGCCACACGCAGGAGAGCCATCACCACATCAGCGGGCTGTGCCTCTGTCAGATCCAGAAGGGGCCTGTACAGGTTGTATTCAGGAAACTCGTTGGCCACGAGCCACTGGTGGATGTACCTCACCATAGCGGGCACCTGGAAAAGGCAGGGGAGACTTGGAAAGCTGCCAGAGGGAGTCATGTGCCCAGCTGCCCCAGAGAAGTGCTTCCCTTGCCACCACACTGCCATGGCCTCAAGGCCTCCACTGAGCAGCAGGTGTGGCTTGGGAGACCAAGCAATTGCTGGGAGGATCAAACCCTGGCCACAGGCTGCTTACTTGCTTTGGACTGGAAGGACCCTCCACCACAAGCATATCCAGCAGGGCAGCACTGCTCTTGGTTTTGAAGCTGGGAGGGTACACTCTAACCACGGTGCCCATGATGCTGGTCTCTTCCTCTCGAATCCTCTTCATGAACTTGACAACCATCTGTAGCAGAAGGGCAAGAAGCCGAGGATGTTGCATGGAGTGCTGCACACATGGTGCTGGGCTGAGCAGAGACAGCAGGCCCAGCCCAGGTGGGGGTGGCTGCAGGTACCTGCGCTGTTCTTCGGAAGCGGCCACGGCTGGACTCCTGCTTTTGTGTGCGCTCCAGGGCTGCATCTGGCAAAGAGCGAGCGCAGCCAGAGCTGAGGGGCTGCGGGAGAGGCCGGAGAACACAGCCCAGCCCTGCGCTGCCCAGGCAGGGAGAGCCCCGGGATGCTCCAGGGGATGGAGCACGGCCCCTGCGGGGTGTCTGCCCGGCCCCTCTTCCATCCTGTCTGTTGGCATTTCCCCAGAGGATGGCATGGTATGGCATGGGGCCAGGTTGGCTGCAGGCTCCAGCCCGGCAGCCCAGCTCAGCCACTCACCCTCCTGCGGTGGATTGAACAGCACCGCCTCTTCCGTGTCCTGTGCTGGGGCAGCTCCAGGGCCTTCTTCCTCCTCCTCCTGCACCCAGACCTGCTTGGGGACTCTCGCGGCTCTCTGCTCCATGGCTGTGCCTGGAGCGCGCCGCAGCAGCGAACGCAGCCGGTGCCGCTCCTGCAGGGCCTCCTGCGCCTTCCCTGCGGGCGGGACGCGGCTGTCAGCGCTCGGCCCGGGGCCAGCAACGGCCCCCGAGCGCCCCTCACCCGCCCCGGGCCGGCCATGCCCAGGCGTTCGATCTTTGGAACGTGGCACGGGAGGCTCGGGGCTGGCGGCCGCGCTGCCGAGCGGCGGAGCTCGGGCCGGGGAAGCCGCAGCGGAGGCGACTGGAGCGGCCGCGCCGCGTGTGTCCTCCGCGGGCCCCGGGAGGAGACGGGGCCGGGGCAGGGGCCGGCGCCGGCGCCGGGGCCGGCGCCGGAGCCGGGCTCGGGCCAGGCGGAGGCAAAGGGCGGCGATGCCGCCCCGGCCCCAGGCACTGATGCCCGCCCGGCGACGCCACCGCCAGTACGGCCAGAGCCGGGCGGAGGCGAGACCGCGGCGGGACGGCCGGGGCCGGGCACGGGGCAGCCCCGCCCGGGGCCGGGGGCGGGCCGGGGGCATGGCCCAGCCCGGCAGGGGAGAGGGAGGCGGGGAGAGGAGAGGGACGCCAGGCAAGGGACCCTGAGAGAAGGGTGCTCGACCGCGGGAAAGGGAGAGAAAAAGAAAGAAAGAGAGGGAAAGAGAAATAGAAAGAGTGTTTAAAACTATCTGTTCGCTGCTGCTGCTGTAGCCGCTGCTGCTGCCGCCGCCGCTGCCGCTGCTGCAACTGAAGCACCGGGGCCGTTCGTCCCCGTGTCCGTTCCCCGCTCGCCCCACGAGCCCCACGTTCGAGCCCCGCGCGCCCCGGGGACTGCCCCTCCGTCTGTCCAAACACGGGAACCTTCCAGCGCTGACCCCAGATGCAGAGCCCTGACTCTTGCACACTGGCACAGCGATCCCCTCGCTTGCTGCTGTGCATTGTCCTTGCTGAGGGTCAAACTCTGCCGGGCTACCTTCCCTTGGTGTAGGATTCCTACCTGACCCGAGCACTGCACTTACATCTCCAGTGTTGCTTTCCTGTAAAAACAGGGGAAGGAAAACGTTGTGTGTGGCTCATGGTATTTTAGAGTGTCTAAAAATCACTAAGTCATCGATCCTAGAGGTGAGGTGCATCTGGAATTACTGGGATGCAACATGGAAAAGGAGAGCATAGAAACAAATACAGGGAAATATCTTGGATTGTTTCTTTCATTTTTCATTTCACTTCTGTAAAGCTGTTTTAGTTTTCCAGGAATCTTCTCCTGTCTGCTCTTCCCAAGAATCTCTCATGGAGAACAAGGTCAAGCTTCTGTCACAAGATTTGCCACCAGGAAATTAGGCCACTGGTGCAATTTTCATGATGACTGTTAGTGCTGGCTTAGGGCAAATTTGGGGAGGAAACCTCCTAAAGGGGTCCGTCTAGAAAGCAAGTTCAAGCAGCCCCTCTCCCTACTAGTTCAGGAAAATACTTCCCTGGAGAAAAGTGAAAAAACCCCAGTTTATTAAACAAGTAAAGTATTCACAAGCATGAAAAATGAATAATATTAAATAAAACCTCTGACAGTGCTGAAGAGATGGCAAATTCAGGAAGTCCTTTTTGTGGGTTGTAGTTGGCTCCCTCGATCTCTTCTAAGTCCCTCTGGTTCTGGAATGCAGCGTCCCAGAACTCAGTGGGCTACAGGTGTGAGCTGCCGGTGTTTGTCTGGGTTTTGAGTCCAGAGCAGGTTTAAACAGTTCCAAGAAAAAGGAAAGTCACAGTCCAAAGAAACTTCTCTGCCTAAGCTAGCTAAAACCAAATTGCTAGACCTGGGCTGTGAAGGCATCGGGAACTTTCCAAATCTGGGCACTGGCGGTCCCAGCAAAAACCAGAGCTGGATGGTGCTGGAGCCAGAACCTGCAGATTTCCAAATTTTGGCTTTCTGTGCCAGCAAATCACTGGACTTGGACTGGGCCAGCACCAGGAAGTTTTCAGATCTGGGCCCTGGCGCTGCCAGCAAACACCAGATGTGGGTGGTGTCATTGCCGGCAACAGAAATCTGCCAGATTTGGGCTCTGCTGGCACTGAGAAATTTCCAAATCTGGGTTCTGGTTACATGAAAAACAAGATGTGGGTGGAGCCAGACCCAGTAGCAGGAAGCTGCCGCAGGTTTTGGATTTCTGTGCCAGCAAATTGCTGCACTTGGGCTGTGCCAGAATAGGGAAATGTCCAGATCTGGGCACTGGCAGTGCCAGCAAACAGCCCATTTCAGGCTCCAGGCTCATGGAAGGACTGGATTTGGATGCCTTCCTCTTTTCTTTCCTTCTTTCCTTCCTTCTTTCCTCAGGTCCTGCTGCCAGCAAACTCCAGATTGGGTGGTGCTGGCAAGGGGAAATTGCAAGGTTTTAGCTTTCTTTGCCAGCAAATTGCTGGACATGGGTGGTGCCAGAAGAGGGAAATTGCCAGATGTGGGCACTGACAGTGCCAGCACACACCAGATCTGGGTGGGGAATGTGCCGGCACTGAGAAATTTCCAGATGCTAATTTTCTGTGCCAGCAAACTGCTGGAATTAGGCTGTGCAGGCATCTGAAACATTCCCGATCTGGGCACTGCCGGTGTCAGCAAACATGAGATCGGTTTGCTGTAGGTACCAGGTCTTTGCTTGGTTTTGGCTTTCTTTGCCAGCAAATTGCTGCACTTGGGCTGTGCCAGAATAGGGAAATATCAAGATCTGGGAACTGGCAGTGCCAGTGAAGCAATCCTTCCTTCAGGAAGGATTGGATCTGGACCCGTTCCCTCCCTGCCTCCCTCCCTCAACAAGGTGCCAGAGGGTCTGGACAGCAGCCAGGCAGAAAGGGACCTGCAGGGACTGATGGACAGCAGGCTGGACATGAGCCAGCAGTGTGCCCAGGTGGCCAAGAAGGCCAATGGCTCCTGGCCTGGATCAGGAATGGTGCAGCCAGCAGGAGCAGGGCAAGGATTCTTCCCCTGTGCTCAGCACTGCTTGGGCAGCACCTCGAGTGCTGTGTCCAGTTCTGGAGCCCCCAATTTAGGAAGAACATGGAGGGGCTGGAGCGTGTCCAGAGAAGGACAACAAGGCTGGTGATGGATCTGGAACACAAGAGCTGTGATAAGTTCCTGAGGAAGCTGAGGTTGTTTATCCTGGAGAAGAGGAGGCTCAGGGGAGAAGAGGCAGTGTAAGGGCACAGGTTGGACTTGATGATCTCCATGGCCTGTTCCAGCCTTGCTGATTCTGGGATTCTCTGGAACCACCCTTGGAGCAGTTGCAGGATGAGCCCCGGGCCTCCTCTTCAGAAGCTCCAGCAGCCCAGGTCCCTCAGCTTCTCCTGCCAGCCCCAAAGCCCATCCTATCAGTCCTCCAGAGCCTCTGCAGCTCCTCCTCAGTGCCCAGAACAGGGAGCCCCAGAGCCAGACACAGCAGCCCAGATGTGCCCCCCTGGCCTGGGGTACCTCTGGCAGGGGAGCAGCACCAGGCACTGCAGGAGCCTGCAGACAACTGATCTGAAGGCCAAACCTCCTTAGCTCTTTCTGAAAGAGCAGGAACAGTTCCTCATTCCAATGTGGTGGAATGCTGGGCACCACAGCTCCAGGTGAGGACTGGACACAAGTTTGCTCCCACTGAGTGCTGTGATGGGTTCTGCAGGAGCTCTGGCCTCCTGTGCTTGCCAGGCACAATGAGGAGAGAAGGAGCCAAGTGCACTGATGTGGGAAATGGATTTGTAGAAAGTTTTTAGAGCCTAATAGAAGGCCCACAAAGTAGGAATCTGTATATAAATCTTGAGACAAGAAATGCTAACTTAAAAATGCCATGGAACAGGACAGATATTGTTGAGAGAAAAATGGAGCTGGAAAAAAGTTTCAAAAGACGGCCTTGCAAATAAGATTTTGGAAAAATGGAGCTATGAAAGATGCATTGTAGTGGGACCCACGAGGGGCAGTTTTAAATAATTGGCTTTAAGGCATCTACAACATAGCATGGCAAAAGGCTGATAGACCAAGAAACGCTTATAATGTATTATAATTAGGAAATAGTTGGCTTCTGATTGTGATGGTGTGAATTATAACATCTGTATTGTCTCACCCTTCTCATGAGACTGAAAATGGAATAAAAGTTTTTAAAACACCTCTCAGTTTCCCCATCTCTAGGTCAAGAAAAGAGTATTATCCAACACACTGACACACCTTTGCCTCGAGCATAACCTAGCCTGGACCAAACACACTGAAAGGTTTCCCCTTTGGCCCATGTCTCGAAACATCAGGTCTGCTGTTTGACAACTCAGGTTGGGTTGGTGTCAAGGAGTTTCCCTCAGAAATACTGGGTTTGTCTTCCTCTGTGCCTTCCCCTCATCAGCCTTGGGGATGCACCTGTGTGAAGCCATCTGTCTCACAGTTTGAGAAAACTTCAAACATGATATTGTGCAATAAGTCGTCTCCTCTAAAGTGTTCCAACAATCCCTTTCCAGCAATAGGAAATTATTACTAATAGATGAAAGTGGAAAAACCCCAACAGTTTATTAACAAACAGAATCCCCCAATGACACGCGTCACAAGAAGGCGCTGGGGTCTCTCTCGGAAGAACAGGAGCTGTCACGGAGCAGTGAAGCAGCTGATGGAAGCTCAGGAGCTCGTCCGGCTTTCTCCCATGGCAGAGCTCCATGGGGCGGGCAGGGCAGTGAAGCAGCTGGGCTGGAGCCCCTCACTGCCTTTTCTCCCCGGCGTGGCTCAGCTCACAGACTCTCGGGCTGGGAGCGGGGCCGCTCCGCTCCTGCCGGCACTGTGTCCCTGGCTTGGACAAACAGTTTCCTGCCAGGAGAGCCCTGCACACTGCTCCACAGATCTTTCATAAAGGCCCAAACCAACTCCAAACACTCTGTCTGCAGCAGCTTTTCACAAAGGGCTTCAGAAATCCAGGACAGCTGCAGATGAGTGTCGGAAGGCTCTTGTCTTGTTCCTGACAGCAGAATTCTTGATGATCTTGTGCAATTTTATTCAGATGTAACATGAGAGCTGAGGTTTTTTTGTTATAATACTTTATGATGAATAACAAACCTTGGGAGCATGAGGTACAGGACTGACATGCGAAAGCATGAGCATATCTTCCAAAGTGGCCAGTTTAACTGTCCATTTTATTACTCTTATATTTACTCCACACTAATAAGGAAAACCCAGCTTTGCTTGGAGGCAAAACAGGCATGGGATACACTACAGTCCCTTGCAGGCTCAGCAGGGCTGGCAGTGACACAGCAGGCAGTCTGCTTCATTGTGAACCACTACAGAGCTACATCCCAATCTGGTTTAAGTAGCGTGCTATTATTAAGAGCTCCTTTTCTGCATGAGATACAAAAAGGACATCTCAAATGATCTTCATGCAAGTATGCAGTAAAGAACTGCTCCTGCTGTCCTAACAAAGCGTTTGCTTTGGCAATTACACTCTTCCCATTCATCTTTTGATGTAGACACCTCAGGTTTTTCCCCACACCCCTGCAAGGCTGGCAGTCACTGTTTCCCATTTCCTGTTCTTCCCTAGAGATGGTGCAGTGGCTGCTTTGAAACAAAAAAGCCCTGAGATCTGGACAGCTTGAAGGAGCATGAAATGCTGAGTAAGTGCTCATATTGGTAACACCCAGGTCTGCACTGCCCAGTCCTCTGCAGCAGACGCAGCAGGACCGTGCATCATTCCTGTTGGTGGATGTTCATGCTTCTGGTGTGCAAGGGCAATGACTTTGAGGAGGGACAAAAATGCCCCTCTTCAAACACTGGCTGTGCAAGGAGATGTGAAGTTTCACAGCCTTTTCTAGGATATTTCAGAAAGATCTAAGGAATATTGTTGCATGGAATAGGTCCCTAATTTTGTCTCCAGAGGAATCTCCAAAGGGCACATTGACCCTGCTGCTGATGGCAACCCCAGAAGCTCACGGAGCAGTTTTCCCTGCAACGTTCCACCCTGCCTGGGCTTTACTAGGCTGGGACTAGACCCAGAGCTAAGCAAACACCTGCAGGCAGGTGACATTGTGTAACATCAGAAGTTGGCAACCATGAGGACTTTGCTGTCAAAAGGTTACAGTTTGCACTGGGCCCAGAAGTGTTTTTCCCTAAGGCAAAGCAAATTGAAATGTGAAGTTTCAAAGCTTCAAATGACTATGAAAGGAAACTGCAGAATAATTTCTGGAAGGGCAGCATTGTCAATGATCATGCAACCAACCAAGAGCTGGAGCTGAATCCAGAATTGCTTCTTCCAGCTGTGCAGGAATTCATTCCATTGGCAAGCACTGGTCCATGGGAACAAATGGTCCCCTAGCTCTGGGCTGAATGGCACCCAGGCTGCAGTGCAGATTTGAGGAACCCTTGTCACTTGTTATTGGCCTCCCATTGCACTCATCCTTCTGCAAACAAGGTGCAAACAACACAGCTGGAGTGCTGTCCCCGGTAAATGTACATACAGGTGACTTTGCCAAGGCAGTGCATTATTTCCCAGTGAAATACATTACCTCTTCTTACCTATGGAATTGTGATTGAAGACACCTGTGAGCCAGATCTGTGGGAGATTGCAAAGGAGCAAAGGTTTGGGATTTGGGCACGCTTCTCTTGGTTTCTTTGCTCAGGCCTTTAGTGAGCACACAAACACACCTAGGTAGAAAACCTTTGACTAGACAGGATCTTTTGGATCCATTGTCCCCCAAACAGGTCAACAGGTGACTCTCTTGTAAAGCCAAGTAACAAAGAGCAGCACAAATGACACAAAGAAAACGTGGCCAAAGAGGAAGAGGAGAGGCCCAATGAGGAAAGGATGTGGTGAGACACTGGCACACTGAGTGAGCTGCACTCCCATAATCTCTAGGCTAGCAGGTCCTGGTCTCACATTCTCCTCTTGGTTTATTTAATTTTTTTTTTTTAAATTTACTTTTTTTTTCATCATCAAAATACAATATGTAGAATTAAAATTATATCATCAAAACTTAAAGACAGAATCAAAATACATTAATTCAAAACTACATCTAAGGATCAGAACATATGTACATCTGTAACTATCAAGCCTAACGCATCAATCCTGTTCTTCAAACACTCTCCATACAGGCGGCAGCTTCTTCCTGAGCTTGGAGGAAAGAGAGCTCTTCTGGAAGGGAGGCAAAGACTTTGTGGGTGAGGGAACATTGGAAGTCTCCAGAGAAAACTTCTCGGTAAGACTGTAACCAGCCAGATCTGCAAAATGGAGACACCAAGTTTAACAGAGGCCACCATACAAACCTAAACCATCTGAAGCTCCATATTTCCTGGGACACATTTCCTGGAAATGTCTAAACAGCGGCACAGGGAAACATGCTCCTGCTGGCAGACACTGAGGCAGGCCAGGGCAAAACCCTGAGCCACTTGCCCAGAGCTGGCACAGGCACAGCCTGGCCCCTGGGCTGCCCTGGGACAGCAGGGAGCCCAGAGCCCTGTGCTCTGCAGGAATGGCTTAGCTGCACATGCACCCTCCTGCTCCTCTCCCTGCCCCACAGCTCAGCAGCTCTACAGCTCCAGGGGCACTGGCAGCAGCACAGCTCATTGCAGGGGCACGTGCAGGGCACAGCTGTTCCTGGCAATGTGCACAGCCTCTCTGGGCTGCCACAAGACCCTTCCTCCCAGCAGGGATTGGCCCAGCTCCCCCCTCACCTCTGTGTGAGGCTGAGCCATGATTGCCTTCACCTTGTCCTCAATCTGGAGCTGCTCCAGGCCCCCCATGCCATGACTAGGAAGGGCAATGGAGAGAGCAGGGGCAGATGCACACCCTTCCTTAGGATTTCGTCATTTTTGGCACAGCTAAAAAGGCAAATCCAGAGGTGTCTAACTCAGCACTTCCTCAGCTTTCTGGAGAACATCTCGCCTTCACCAGCCCAGCATTTTGGAGAGGTTTTCCCGCACATGTGGAGGCTTGCTGGCAGCACATTTCTTCAGCTGGGTGCCTGTTACTGCGCCTGAGTGGGTCGCTGCTGGTGAGAGAGAGACGGTGAATCTTGTTTCTTGATCAGAAGGCTGGATTTATTGATATATGATATATAATACATTATAACTGTACTAAATAGAATAAAGAGAGAAGTTGCAGATGCTTGCTAAGCCAAGAATAGAAAAAAAAGAATCTAAAACAAAGTTGTGCCCAGGGACTCGCTCCCCTGGCTTGCTCTTGTGATTGGCCCTCAATTATAAACATACAAACATGAGCCAATCAAGGTGTCCCTGTTACATTCCACAGCAGCTGATAACAATTGTTTACATTCATCTTCTGGGGCCTCTGGCCTCCCAGAAAATGCAGAAATCTGAAAGAAAGGATTTCTGTGAAAAAATGTCTGCAACATCTCACCTTTCTAAATTGTATAAAATAAAAGAAAAATGCTGATGTGGAATGAACAGGAAATTTCTTCACCTGTAGAATATACAATAACTAACAAATCACTAAAACAATACTACAATATAAGAAAAATGCAAAATACAATGCAAAGAGAATTTGAGTCCACGCAGCTGAGTTTCAGGAACAGTCCAAGAGCCGAAGTTGTTTCTTTTGGACATCTGAAAGTCCTTTTTGGTCCTGAAAACAAACTTGCTGCAAAAGGAATCCCATCAATAGTTATCAAAAAACCATTGACAGTCATAACACAATTTTAAACAGTTTGTGGAATGTCCTTTCTGGCCCTTCAATGCTTCAGAGCTGCTGCCCGCTATTTTCAATCTTTTTTATTTAATTTAATTTTTTTTTTTTTTTTTTTTGATTGAAGAGCAAAAGAGCAGAAGCCGAGCAGAGCAGTGCCAGAGAAGGAAAGGCCCTGGGGGCCCTGGCCCATGCTGGACCAGGAACCCCAAAACTGGCTCACAAAGGGGGACCAGGTCCAGTAGGAGGAACCTCAATCCCCAGAAACATCAAGAGGCCAAATGCTGGCCCTGGCCCAGAAACTTTCTCAGCCCAATGGCCCAGGCCAAACCCATGACAGAGGCTCTGCATTCCCGCAGGCCTGAACCCTGCTGCCAGCACAATGGCAGCACGGGTAGTGAGACGCTTCCTTTCCCCAAAACCACTGAGGCATGCCAGCAGTGAGGAAATAGAAGCCTTCCCCAGCAATCCCATCTGGGGTCTGGAGATGTTTGTTTCCCACAGCAAACCAGCTATGGTCTCCTCCAGCTGTGCCATCTTCCCCTGCACTGCATTGGGTTTGTCTCTCATCCGCCCCCTGGCATCATCCACACCCCCTCCGGGCTGGGGATCAGAGGCAGGGCTCTCGGGATGCACCTGCCCCCCCATGCCACTAGGACGCAGGAGAGGCGGCAGCCTCCATGGGACAGCAACCGAAACACCACCCCCCAAACCGCCGAGCTTGAAAGCCGGCAGCCGGGCTGCCGCAAGAGTCAGCTGGCGGGCAGCCCCCGCTCCACCGAAGGAGAGACCCCCGGCCGGGGCAGCTGCTGGGGCAGCCGGTCCGGGACGGTCCGGGCTCGAACCAGCCGCCGGTGCCATGGCAGTCTCTGACGCCGACACGGAGGACAGAGCCTCCGACAACGCCAGAGCCGCTGGAGCGGCCAGTCCGAGCGGCGAGGGGGGGGCCGGAACTGGGGAGGGAACCGCGCTGAGAGTGGGATCAGCCGCGGGCTGCTCGGAGGGTCCCGCAGGTTCAGCGCCGTTTTCAGCCCCATCCTGAACAGGAACTGTCTCGCCTTGAGGCGGCGGGGATGCGCGGGAACACGCTGTTGCTGCGTCCCTTGGCTCTGAAAGCGGCGGCAGGCACGGCACAGGCAGCAGCGGAGCCGGGAGAAGCGGCGGAGCATCGCTGTTGCTTAGCAACAGCTCAAGCACAGGAAGTGCTGTCTCTTCTGCCTTCTCCGACGCTGAGCCGGAAGCTGGAGACGCATCCTCGTCGTTGCCTAGCAACAGCTCAGGGGGCGGGGAGGCCGGTGAAACCGCGGGCGGGACAGCCTGGAGAGGCGGAGACGGGATCTCCTGGAGTGACGGCTCTGGCAGGACCGGAGAAACCTCAGAGACCAGTGCCGCCCCCATGTCTGAAGGCGGAGTCTGAGAGGCCGGCGCTGGCTTGAGCGGCCACTCCCATCCCCCCGGAGAGAGAGAAGGGGGGGAAGGAGAAAACTCCATCTGAGCATGCTCCGGAGCAAGAGTAAAAAAAACTTCTTCGCCCAGCGAAGTTTCAGCCCCCCCCGCCGCGAAGCAGGGCGGGGGGAAAAGCCCAAAGTCATCACCCACCGGGTCTTCTGCCAAGGAGGGGGGAAACGGTGCCTGGCCATAACAGTTAGAAATCCATTGAAAACAAGCTGCTCTGCGTTTCAGAAGTGGGAAAAGCTGTATAAATGCTGGGTAGATAGAAGGCAGGACACGTCCCTGGCTCCAGACGAACTGGAAAATGGAGTCCATGCACTCCCAGACAAAAGCATCTAAAGCGTACAGGACATCAGTAAAGAACCCAAAAAGCTTTGCCCATCTAAAGAATTTATAGAGATCTGTTTCTGACAAAAAGCAACCATCTTCTCTAGACCAATGGTTCCAGAGGGCTATAAGTTTCTCCTCTGAAGGGGAGAATTGAATCTCTTCTGGCAAGGCATGTGTCTGCCATACAAACAGCCACAAGCTACGAAGGGCTGGTTCATCAGGGATAGAAAAGCCCACAGTACCTTTTGAAAGAGTCCAGCTTGCTCTGGCCAGCTCCACAGGTCTGCTGCTCTTTTCCATCATCTTTCCTGACGGTTTTCCAGAAGAAGGTTCTGTTGTGGTTAGCCTTGGCTGTGAACTCTGTCCAAATCAGGATCTTCAGTTCTTCAGCTCCTGGCTTGAATCCACTTCTGTGGTCGCTTCAAAGCAACCATCAAATGCTACACATACAGGATTTTTACCCAGTGCAGCAATTTTGCTCCTCTGGTCTTATCAAATTAATTTTTGCTCTGACACGAGGGGTCACCAGATGTTACTGCGCCTGAGTGGGTCGCTGCTGGTGAGAGAGAGACGGTGAATCTTGTTTCTTGATCAGAAGGCTGGATTTATTGATATATGATATATAATACATTATAACTGTACTAAATAGAATAAAGAGAGAAGTTGCAGATGCTTGCTAAGCCAAGAATAGAAAAAAAAGAATCTAAAACAAAGTTGTGCCCAGGGACTCGCTCCCCTGGCTTGCTCTTGTGATTGGCCCTCAATTATAAACATACAAACATGAGCCAATCAAGGTGTCCCTGTTACATTCCACAGCAGCTGATAACAATTGTTTACATTCATCTTCTGGGGCCTCTGGCCTCCCAGAAAATGCAGAAATCTGAAAGAAAGGATTTCTGTGAAAAAATGTCTGCAACAGGTGCCCATCACCTTGCAGAGGGCAGAGGCCAGCTTAGTGGCCACGGTGCAGACGTTGGCGCTCCGCACAGGCAGCGCCTTGTTCTCCAGGCAGGACCAGAGTACGGGCAGGGCGTCACGCTGGACGACTTCAGGGCTCCTGGCATGAACCCCCTGCACAAGCACTGCCGGGACAGAGACACAGCTCCTTACCCACCAGCCTCACTGCAAACAAGGATCTACCTCTGCTTCTGCTCCTTGCCAGCCTCTCTGGCCAAGAGCAGCAAAATAGCACCCAGAGCCCCTTGGTCCAGAAATGGGCAAAGCAGCTGAGCATCCTGGAAACAGAACCACCCACCCCTCAGCACTAATTGCTCCAACCAGAGCCTTGGCCCTGTGGCAGACTTCCTACCTTTACTAAATTATTTCACAATCTATTTCTGCATGAACAATGAATGAAATGTCCAATTGCCTTTGATTTCCATTAAGAAGTTGTCTAAACCCACACTGAAGATTTGGAAATGTACCATAGAGAGGAAATGGAGAGACTTCTAATAAAAGGGATGATTCCATTTTTGTAACTTTGATGTCAAGTGCCAAATGTCTAATCTGGCTCTTCCCTGTGCTCAGTGGCACACAGCAAAGGGCAGGGTTAGAGCACACCTCAAAACTCCAGCCCACCAGAGATGGCTGCTGCCTGGCAGCTGGATGAGAAACATCAGTGACCAGCTGGTGTCTTTGGCAGAATGCTTTTGGGGCTTCCTACAAAGAGCTGTTTCAAACCTCAGGGTGTCTGAGAGAATTACCCAGACCCCAGTGCTGTGGGATTTGAGCATCTCCACATTTAATGCCATTTCCCCTTCCAATGGTAATGGCATTTTTTCTTATAATGTACACTGAAATAGGGGCATAGAGAAAGAAAAATGCTACACAGGGGACTGAAATGTAACCAAAACACGAGTGTTTTCTCACATTGTCTCTGAAATCTCTCTGCCCATTTTCTGAACTGAACTATATCAAACACAGACAAATATTTACTACCAACAGGCTTCTTGCATGGCAGATTTGGCTGAGAGAAAAAAACCTGAAATGCTCTGGAGACCATTCTTATTTTCTGATCAGACAAAATGTTATCTTGCAGCCATTTAATATTCTGTGGTGGAAGAGACTTCATTTTCTCTATGCTGTTAATCCACCAGCAGTCATCAACATTGAAAGAGCTCCTGCAAGTACCAAAAACCAATTCTGCTAAGCAGGAAAGGGTTATGGAACCCATTTTAAAATGGGAATTAATTTGAGTTTAAATGTAATTAAAGACATCAGTGACTACTGAATGTGAGGAACAGCTGTCCGGTCCTGCTAAATCTCAGAGAGAACATCTGCTTTTTCTAAAGTAGTCCTAATTTATGGTTAATTCCTTTATTTGAAAAAGAGATAAAAAGAACTGCTACACTAAACTCCCTATTGCTGGAGATGTACTTTATTCAAATGCTCTTTAAAGGGCCTTTGACATTCCCAATTGCTGAACATGCCCTTTTGAGATTCCTAATGAAGACACAAAGTGTATTAAACCTTGCATTCAAAGATGTTGGCATAATTAGCAGTCGATTTAGCCCCAGTTAAAGCAAGGCTATCAATCATCTTCTCTGCTATATATTGAGATTATCCTTTTTCCATTCCTTGGCTATTGCTGACACAGCAAGCTCCTCTGAGGAATCAATTATCAGCTGCATTTGTAGCATTTTGGACAGCACTGACACAGGCAGACACTGTTTGCACACCCTGAAAGGCTCAGTCCAAGGCCCCTCTGACAGCACAGGCAGGGAGCCTCAGCACTCTGCTTCTGTCCCTGTGCCCCAGAGGTGCCTTGCACTAAACCCGTGCCTCTGATACCTCTGTTGAGTTCTGACCTAAGCTGTGACCCCCAGGCTCTGCACGGTTCAGCCTCAAAACTTTCCAAGAGAAAAACAAGAAATCTGTGAGGACAAAACAAACTGATGCCCTGAAACAGCATTTGCCACCATTTCCCCTCAAAGATCACAGATGTCCCTAAGCTCCCCAGAGAGGAGCCAGCTGGGGCATTTTTAGCCCTCCCTTTGCTGGAGGTGGTTCTGAGATGCCCCAGTGAGAGCTCAGCCCCAGGCTGAGCGCTGCCCCCATCTCAGATGCTGCCCAGCTCTGCAGCAGCCAGGGAAAACCTGCCCAACCCACCTGCCTTGGCCATGGGGCAGCAGGGACACGCTCAGCACCTCCTGGTTTGGAGGAGCTGCTCTGCTGTCTGCTCACAGGCATTCCCTGTAAATGCTCCCTGGGAAGAGCTCTTGGCTCAGAAGGGGAGGCCATACCTGTGATACGCTCGGTGACATCCAGCAGGGCTTGGCCACTCAGGTGATTCCATTGGTGGCTGGACTCTTTCAGCAGTGACACTTTATCTACAAGTGAAACACATGTTTCTGCTCACTTTCCTCAGGTCATAGGAGAAAGGCCAACCCCATTTTATAAAATCAAGCACATTTCTGCAGATGTTTGAATCCTATTCTTCTTTCCTTCCAGCATACTTGGCAGGGTTTTAAATTCCAAAAGAAAAGCTCTCCTTTCACATTTGTAAATCCAAACTTGTCTGCTGTAGCAGGAGCTGTGTTAAAACATTCCACATCAGGGACCTCAAGAGTTCAGTCACATGGAAGCAGTGGAAAGGTTTTGCATCCCAGAGCAAAAAGGAAGAGCCCCATACTTGGGTCACAGAAAGGCACTGAGTCAGGCAGTTCCTGAGTTCACAGGGCAGCTGGGGAGGAGAAAGTGGAAACTCCTCTTGAAGACCTGCCTCTTCAACACTCCTTTGTTCAGGCATATTCCACCAGTACGGAATTTTCAGAGCTGACATAAATCTGTGTGGCAAAGGAATTTGGACCAGCCCTTGCCTATGCAGTTAATTGCTGTGGCCACCTTGCCCCATGCAAAACAACAGGTGGAACAAGGCATCCTTGACAGCTGGGTTTATACCTCTTTGTTCTAAAGAAATGAACTTGGTGAATCACAAGTTCCCCTTTGAAAATAGAAGACAAAGAAGAAAAGTGGAAAATAGGCAGCTAATGCCTCTAATGTAGAGCCTCCCAGGTGGCTGCTCTGCAGAAGCTCTGATGGGTCAGTGTCCCTTCATGCCAACAGCAAAGCTGTTCATTTATGAAGTCAGACAGGTCCCAAGCAAACTCCAAACCCCCTTTGCCTCTGAACTGTAGCAGAGCTGCAGTCCAGGACTTGCCCTTCAGACAAGCAGCACAGAGCCAAGGGCTCCTGGGACTGTTGGGAAATGCTGATCCCATTCCAGCCTGTTGGGGATGGTGCATAAGGGCTGCACCTGCACAGCCTCTGGTGGGTGTCAGCTGCAGTGTTCCACAGACAAGAGCAGCTGTCAAGGCACTCAGCGCTCTCTTGCGCAGGAGAGACAGAGACAAAGCTGAGGAGAGTCCCTGCCAGGGCTCAGCCTTACCCAAATGAGCAATGGATTCTTCCAGTGCTTTCACAGCTGCCCCACGAACCCTGGGATCCTTTGAGTTCAGGTTCTTTGTTACTCCTTCCACCAAACCAATGATCACCGGGTTCAGGGCATCTTTCAGGGCTCCTGTGATTTCAGCCAGCACATCCAGCGCCCTCTGCTTCACTTTCTTGTGGCTGTCAGATATTCTCAGGACAAAATAGTCAAAAATCTGTGAAGAGAACAAGCAACGTGAAAGCTGGATTCAAATGTCCTTGTTTGAAGAGTGGCTGTAGCAGTCAGCAATGTCAAAGATGAAAGTGATCCTTTCTGTCAGGTCAGCACTCGCTTGCACAATTTCACTGTTTTCCTGTGGGCAACTCACTGGAATGGTGGCACAACCTCATGCTGGTTGAAAGATTTTCTTCTGTCTTTAAGAGGTTTGGCTGGGGACAGAATACTTCCTATGGTATTTCTCTCCATCTATAAATCATTAAATTAATTCCATTTATTAATGCTAAAGAGTACCTTTGCTTTGAATGGAAGCAGATGTTTACAATGCCCGGTTTTCTATACAGTTGCCTCAAGTACTGAGGGCAGTTATGATTTTGCCAAAACTATGGCTGGAGGAGATCTAAGTTTTCTTTTGTTTGTCTCAGAGCCAGTGTCTGGAGAAGTGCAGGGCTATGATCAACTCTTCCAGGATCCGGACCATTTCTCTAAGTAACAAGTGGACTTCTGAAATGTCATGTGCTGTACAGCTCTCATTAGAGCAGGGTCAGTCCCTTGAACGCCTCATTATCAGGCAGCTTTTCCTGGAAAAAGGGAAAAAGCAGCTACTGGGAGGAGAATGCAGAGATGAGTCCTTAGCTGTTTTCCTCCTTTTCCAAAGAGAAAAACAGACCCCCAAGAAGGGAGAGCACTGTCTTTACCAAGAGGAATAGGAACAAGGAGGGAAATGAGTAGCCAGAGCTGTGCCTGTGTAAGACAAGATGGAGTATATAGAAGTATTCTTAAAAAAAGCAACTGGGTTTAAACCAACCCAGCCTGATACTTCTCTTCCCTATGCAAACCCATTTTTGGACTAGAGAACAATTGCCATGCTTTCAGGGGCTGGATTCCCTTCACTTCACCCATCTGGGAGTAGGAGAGAGCAGCAGTTACATCAGCAGAAAATTCTGCCATCATCTGATGAACAGCATCAATAGGCACCCGCCAGACAAATACAGCTGGACTGAAATAACTTGCCCTGAAGCCTGGACCTGAATTAAATTTTTTCTGGGTAAGAGGGACCAGAGGGTCCCAGACAGCCAGGACGGAGTGCCAAGACACACTGAATTAACTTTGCTGCTACAGGCTTAGGAAAGGAGCTAAAGGAAAGGAGCAGTGGAGATACCCTACATACTTGGGCAATGTTAGTGGAGATGAGCTGGGGGCTGGTTTTGCACAGGTCTTGGAGGAGTTCCACTCCTTCCATCCTTGTCTGAAACCCCTTGGCTTCCAGGAGATGGTAAAGCTTCTGGAGCAGCTCCGTTTCTTCCACAGCTGGAGGTGACGTGACCTGGGCTTTTGCACAGTGTAGGAGGTGTCCATCAGAGGGAGATTTCACCCTGGAAAATAAAACCAAATGAGGACCTGGTGGTGATAATTATCGTAGCATGGCATCCCCATCAAGGAAATAATTAGCATTGACTCCATGATTCCAGAAGACTGATCAATCACTTTATTATACTATGCTATGCTATGCTATGCTGTGCTGAAACTCATTGTCCATAGAGACAGTCTGATAGAGACAGACCAGATTGGTCAATTGAATCCAAACACCATCACCAGTGGCCAATTAAGAAATTACCCTTTGGTAAACAAATCTCCATATCACATTCCACATGTTCACAACAACGGGTGCAGCAAGTGAAGATAAGAATTGTTTCTCACTCTTTTCTCTGATCTTCTAAAATCCTTCCCCAGGACAATGCCTGGCAAAGTTGTGCCTGCTGCTCTCTATGGAGAGAGCTGCAGCCACAGACAATACCTTCAAATAATTGTGAGCAAAACATCTTGAGCAGCTTTCCTAATCCTGTGATTTCAAGCTGGAAAATCATGAGGCTCTGAAGAACAACGTGGACTTCATGTTAATCGTTATGGCAGACAATCTGCAAGTGACATTCTCCCCAGTGCTCACTCAGGAAAACCAAGGATGAGGTGCATCTGATCTATCTTCAGATGGCTGCCAAGGCACACAGGTCACATTGCTTTGTGGAGAAAGAGAGACACTACTGCCAAGTTTAAATGCCTCCTCATATGGGATGTGTGTTTCTTAGAATAAGGGAACTCATCACTCTGGAGAAGTGTCTCTACAACCAGGCATGACAATCTGGAAAAGTAGCTCAGATGCATCTGAACAGATAAACAGGGCCATATTTGAAGGATTCAGAAGATCAGTAACAGAGATAAAAACAAAAGCCAGACATCCCAGAACTACGCTCACATTTCATTTGCTTCCCTGGAGACTAGATGCACAGCTTCACAACCCCACTGGGAACAATTCTCCTGATCAACCTGCCTCTTCCATGAGCACAGGAAGATGGTAGCTGTGCTACTGAGGCATGTGGTCACTTTCCTGCCACTGCTGAGCAGGACAGAGCTAAAAAAATCCCCTCTGCTGTCAGAGGAGAAGAGGTACAAGCAGCTCTGCAACTGCCATGAAGAGACAGCAAGGAGCAAATTCCTGTCTTAAATGCTGATTGCAGCACAGGGGGAAATAAACCAAACATGCTGTCCATCAAGCAAATCACATGAAGGACAGGAATATCAAGGCAAAAAGTCCACATTCAGACACCCGTTGACTGAAGTTGTTCAGGAATTGCCTTGCTACTTACTACTAAAACTTGGTACTGTTTGAGGGAAAGAAAACCATGATTCAGCCAGGCCAAACCTCACAGATGAGAACTGCATCTTTATGGAATGGCATCTTGCTTCCAGACTGAGATTTCTCATCAAAACATCCATCTGAAAACGACTCCACTCAGATTAAAAAAAAGCCCTATTTTATAGGAACCTGAGTAAATATATGTATGGCAGTAAAAGATCTCTGTATTGTATAAGTGACCCTGCCCTGATTCTAGTTATTGTAAATGGGCTGCAGCTGTGATGCCCTTAATTGGGCAGCAGCTGTAGCCCGTGGAGGTAGCTGGGATAAAAGGGGGTGAGGCATTCAGGGAGGGCTGCAGAGGAGCCCTGGCTGAGGAGCAACAACAACACTGCTGTGAGAAAACCCCCCAGAAGGTATGAGACTCTGGAAATATGATACACAGCAATATGATTACAACACTGTTTGAATTTACTTGTCCCAAGTCAGGCAGCAGAAACTTGGCCCTCTCCCAGCCTCCACAACACTGCCCTTGCCACTGCACTGGATCGTCTGAGCTGCAGCCAATGAGTGTCTTTTTGTCTCTCCATTTTTGTGGAAACCCCTCCAGAGAAGTTGTGTTCAGCACAATGCACAAGTAGACATTTTTTATCCTAGAGCATTTGTAGGGAAAGGAAACAATCTGTGGCATTGGTCATCTCTGCCAGAAAGTTTTTCCTGAGGAAGAGGCATGTAAAGCTTGCCATGTGCTTTGTCACATCTGACAAAAGTGCTCAGTACCATTTGCTAGCACACAATGTGGTCTGGGGCTCCTCTGAGCCATCGTTTCTCTCCTCCACCGGCTCCTTGACAGATGGGCCTTCAGCCTTCTGGTGTTCCATCCCCTACAAAGACACAGAGAAACCCCATCAATCTTTAGAATATAAAACAGGAAATTCCCTGTTGAAAACACAAGTTAGAATCAGGATCACTGCTACCAAGGCTCTGGGAAACATTTCCTAACTTACAGATGGAAACAGACCAGAGATTCAGTGATGCCAACTCTTTGTTTTCAATAGCCCAAGGCAGGTTATGGGTGCTGCCAGACTGAGCAGCAGTCTAAAATCCCAAATTTCTTAGTCTTGAGCATAAATGGGAATAATGCAAATAGGTAGGCAACAAGTGTTTGTAAAGGAATCAACGGAAAAAATTGGACTCTTTTGGGGGTTGGTCCATTGTGTTAGAAGTTGATTTGGTTCAACACTCACTCTCCTTGCTCCTGCACAAAGGCAGGCTCCCTTCTGTAATGTCGATAACAAAATATAAAATCCTGCCCCAAACAAACAAAGAATTTTTCACTCGATGCTGCTGAATTCACCAAGCTTCTTCCAGCTCCACAGGGCTGGACAGCAGGGCAGTATTCCCAAAAGACAGACAGTCAGTCATTGTAGTAACTAGGATTGACTTGGACATCTTTTGTAAATTTGGGAATTTTCTTGGGACTACTACTTCCAGTGTCCTTTGCAAAGACTCTGTTGTCTTCAGAAGCACAATTCTCACTTAATTGCTTTACAGGGGGCAGAGTAGGGAGAGCATGGTGGGGGCTTACACTTAAATGTAAACCCATTTTCTCCTCTTTCCCTTTCCTCTTTGTGACCAATATTGAAAATATTCAAAACCCCACTTTTCCCTAATAATATCAGTTCCTTTGTGGTCTGCAGATGAACAGGCTCAGGATTAACAGCTCATTCCCAGGAGCAAAATGATTCAGCAGAACAGGAATGAGCTAAAGACAGATTTGGTATCTTTGATTTCATATTAGCAGAGGCAATACTTGCCCAAAGGAGACATTTCTCCTGCCAAGCACTTACTTTCTTCTGAGTTCTTTTCAGAATATCTTCCAGGTCACGGGGGGAAAAGAGATTGTTACAAAAGCATTTTAAATTGTTGATGATTGAGCAACATCTTCACCATCTCCTGTCCATAATGCCTAAGGAAGGAAGGCAGGAAGGAAGGAAACAAAAGAAAAGTGAACAAAGGAAGAGTGTTAACAGAAGAGGCTGATGCCTTAAACTCATCAGGTGCAATCCTTGCACGAGAAGGCATTACCTACTCAGCAAAGAGGGAGATTTACCTCACTTGACACTGCACAGTGCTGTCAGCTGAACACAAGAGGCAAGAGGAGAATATGGGGCAACAGAAAAATAGCATTTCACTCTGAAACTGGGGCTGTGCTTCTGTGGCATCAAAGGATCCCAGGGAACAAGCAAAACACATCTGCTTTGTTGTCAGAGACTATTAGCAGTGTCTTGCTGCCATTACACAATAATTTGCCTTTCTTTACCTGGCAGGGAAGCCAGGACAAAACACCTCATGCATCCTATTGATTATTCTATACTCTGGGTATGCACAGGGACAGCTAGTTGTTCTGGTGTTCTTGGCAGCTATTCATGGGAATTTCATCACCAAAGGAAGGGGATTTTGGTGGTTTGGGTTGATTTTGCCACTAGGAAGCCTCTGTTTTCTTCAAGAAGAAATGTGGAGCTCACTGAGCCGCAGATAACAGCATTGTAGAAATCTGCAGAACAGGTTTAGAAAGACTGAATATGTTGGTTAAAGACCCCTGAAATATTTCTAGGATAGTCTGAAGCTAATGAGAAGTGGATGTTTGGGATCCTTCAGTGATGAGCATTAGCCAACACTTGGGCTTTGTGTTGTGCACCTGAGGCTAAACAAAACTGTTGGACTGGCTGATCTGAGATCTTTTGATCTCAGTAAAGAATCCTTCAAGCCACAGGAAAAAGGTGGCTATGCTCCTTTTTTCTGGCCAACCTCAGGTTTCCCAGTACAGCCATTTGCCCAGGCAGCCCAGAGCAGTGGTCACAGTGCCAAGGCTGACAGAGCTCAAGAAGAGTTTGGACAATGCTCTCAAGCACATGGAGTGACTCTTGGAGTCACTGCACATGGCCAGGAGATGGACTCGATGACCCTGATGGGCCCCTTCCAACTCAGCATATTCCATGATTCTATGACCTTTATTCACACGATGAGGTAACTTCATATTCCCTTTAGTTTCCACTCTTGTATGGTTTCACCTTTATAGCCAGACACAAAGCGGTTTTCCTGTTTTGGGAGGTGAAATGAAGATCATTACCTTGTGTCCTTGTGACAGTCCTGAGCAAGCTTCCCTGCCACGTGTGGCAGCCTCTCAGCCCTGGCTGTGCCTGCGAGCTGGGTGACTCCAATCCTCTCCATCAGGGACAGGAGGAGTTGGGCCGCACACTCGCGCACCGGGGCGGGGCGGCTGCTGGGGAGGAGAGAGCAAACCCTGGGCACAGGGACAAGGAGCAGCAGCAGCGCCGGCCTTGGCCAGAGCTGCTCCCTGCCCTTGCTGGGGGAAGGAGCCTGGGCTCTCCCTGCACCTTCAGGCACCTGCACAAGGTTCTGGCCTCAGGGAAACACAAAGGTAGCATTGTACAGAAGGCCTGCCTGCACGGAAGAGGGAGAATTCAGTCTCCCTGCACTGTCTGATACTCAATTTCTTTCACGGTATTTACTCTGAGAAAGATTAATAAAATAGATGACACATGAATAATTTAGAAATTAAGAACAATTGATGCTGACCCATCAGAGGTCACTCACTACACAGAGCTGCAGCCGGACTGAGGCTCTTTCCAGCCATTTATCCCCAAATCTGCAGAACTTTGGAAAACAACAAATGCAGGGAAAACACGTTGTGGGCCGTGAAGTTGCAGAATATCCAGCAATGCAGCCTGTTTCTTCTGTGGGGCTTGGCAATGGATCCATCTGAATGTTTTACCCTATTGCAAAGCTGAGGAAAGGGTGCAGGCAGTTTAGCCGGGCTGTCCTGCTCTAGAGAGTGTCTCTTGGGAACTAGCAGGCCCAGCACCAACATTTAAGGCAGCATTTGCTCCAACTGTCCCATGGCAGTCAGCCTGTGAAGGCGCCTGTAAAGTGATTCACCATCTCAAGGCTAACATGAAACATCACTTTGAATAGAAAGTAGAGCTCTAAGGCCAGGACAGTCATACAAGAGTCCTTTGGCAGGAGCTGCACCTGCAGTGCAGGCTGTGCCACACCCAGCAGATTGTCCCCCACATGCTCCACGCCCCAGCAAGGACCCTCTTCCTTTCTCAAGTTAATGGCATCATGAGGAGACATGGTTTTCTCAGGGCCTCTCTGGTTAGAGCTGTGAAATACCAAACACTGCTCACAGCTGCAATTGCAATTGTCCCTCTTCCCACAAAAGCACAAGGCTCTATGCTTGGCCTTTGCAGGCACTTTCCCTTCCCCACTGATCACCACATCTAGGAAAATCTGACAGACTGGGAGAACTCCAGGAAGCAGCAGGAAGCTGAGTCAGAGGAGCTTTAGTTTGGACATCAGGAAAAAGGGTTTTTCACCCAGAGGGTGTTGGGCACTGGAACAGGCTCCCCAGGGCAGTGGTCACAGCACCAAGCCTGACAGGGTTGAAGGAGCATTTGGACAACAATCTCAGGCACTTGGTGTGACCCTTGGGCTGTTCTGGGCAAGGCCAGGAGCTGGACTTAATGGTCCTGATGGGCCCATCCAATTCCCCATATTCTACACTTCTGTGATTCTGAGAACCAATAGGCTGCAGGAGGGCAGAAATAGGTGACAAGAAGAAAGAAGTGAGGTTGGTTGGAGAATCAAGTCACTGAGTTCACAGAAGATGCAGGATACAGGACCCTTCCCTCCCACCATTCCCATTCTCTGTCTCATCCCTTCTCCCTCCCACACACAAAGGTGAAGAATATCACTAAAAGAAGAAGAACCTACTTGACTCCCATGTCCATGAAGGCAGTCATTGCTCGTGCAGGAGTCACATTCTCCACCAGGATCCCCAGGGTCTGACTGGCTGCTTTCTGAACAAATTCTGGGGAGTTGGACACCATCTGGAGAAGGATCCGAGCAACCTCATCCACCTCAGAGTCCATGTCCTTCTTCAAGGTCACAGAGAGCTCTCCCAGAGTGACAATGGCAGAGCAGGACACCTTGGAACGGAGGTTGGTCACCTGGGTAAGTCAAAAGGGGAAACATAGGAATCACCTTGAAAAGAAAACCAGTTGCCTTCAACAGAAGTCCCAGAAAATGACAACACATCCCACTGTGTCCAGAGGAACATACAAGTACAAGAAGAGCAGGAGAGCACAAGCACAGAAAGGCACTTACTCTGGCACCGATTTCTGGCCTCAGACCTTCTCACTGCAGGCCTAAAATAAAAATTTCATTCAGTGTTCTACTTAACCCTTCTAAAATGTCCACAGCTTTGATTTTAGGCCCTTTTACTAAAAAATTAAAGCAAGGGCTGCTTTCAAATCATAAAGGCACAAGTGATAAAGATAAAAGAGTCAGGTGCTCCTGTTCAAAAAACCAACACCAGCAGCTGAAGCACTCAGCCAGGAAACAGAAAACACAGGCTCAGGTCTACAGAATAATTTGCGGTGTTGAATTACAACTTGGACAGAGACTGGGACTCTGGCAAATAACATCATTAGTGTCTCAGTTTTTCATTTGCACATTGCATTATAAAGGCACCACACTCAAAGATGAGTGTCAGATACCCGACCTGCCTGTAAATACAGCTGCCTGTGCCCACAGATCCTACAGATAGCTGACAGACATTGGAAATCTCAGGTCTAAAACCAGAAATGAAGGCAGACCCTGAGCACACATGGAGATGAACAAGCACATACCTACTCTACACACCGTGTATGAAGTATGGGGGACAATTCAGAACAATGTTCTCACCTCGCTGGTGTTATGTTTGCCCAATTATCCCATCATTAAAAAGACCTAAACAATATTTAAAGTAGTAACAATTTTAATGAAATAATTAAGATGAAAAATATAAAATTGGATACAATATAATTTGATTAAAAGAAGGGATAATTTGGTTCCAATAATAGCGCATAAGCAAGAGATATCGCGGGGTACGGAGTGCAGGGTTCAATGACCCTTGCCACTTCACGTACAAGCTTGCCAAGTGAAAATCACCCCTTATATGCCATGTGTCAATGCCATCTCCTCCTATTTTCGGTTCGTCACTTTTCTTTCTCCGCCTTCATTACCACCTTTACCACGCATGCGCCACCACTTGGTTTGGTGGTCGCACAAGTCTTTGGGGGTCGTCACTGATGAAGGCCCTGTAGTCTTTTAATTCACCTTTGGGTTACACATGCGCACCAAGCCAATACAATGTAAGCCAAGACTAACGTATCACTACATCTACATATCAAAGCAATAAGTCCCTTATAATTAACATTTTCTTGGACCCAACCAGGTTCTTGGTCATTTTTAGCAACTGTATCTTCAGTTTCTTTCCTGTGGTCCTTGAGAACATCTGCTGGGAAAAGGGGGGTGGAGCCCCTCCTTTCCCTCTCTTCTTTGGCATTACTATTTTTAACTTATTTTATTATTTCCAGATATTAGTTACTGTATCAATATTGATTGCTGTTTCAATTTTTATCAGCACGAATCATACCTATTTACCACACTGGTAACTGCCAAGCAAACCTCACCAAGTCTACAAAGCAAGAGCTCTGAATGGGACCCAGCCAGGTGTTGGATGGTGAAGAGTCCCTTCTCCTTCAGCTCCCTGGAAGGCAGAAGATTGATTTTTCTCTCCACCAAGGCAGCACCCTCTGAAATGACCAGGCTGGCAGCTCAGTTGAACAATGGGAGGTGCTTTTCAAGGAGTGCTTAATGAAATCGTGGAACGCGTTGCCCCAGGATGCTGTGGCTGTCAAAAGCATGCACAAACCCAAGAGGCAAAGAGAGGGGTTTCAGAGTGGCCTTTTGAGACAACAGCCTTTCTGAAATCTCTGGCACATGAGGCCCCTCTGTCACTGCTTCCTAGGAGCTGTGAGACCGGGCCATGCTGCTGTTTGTTGTCACCTCCCTGTACCTGTCCCTGAGACACAGTGCCACCGGGCTGTTATTGGGGCATTTTCCTTCTTTGCCAGCCCCAGCAGGCATTCAGCAGGGAGAGTCTGCACTGGCTCTCTGGAGCTGAGTTTCCACTCTATGATCTCGGCCTCTCTGTCACCCCTTCCACTCCCCCTCACACATTCCCCAAAAAAGCAGCACGATGTCTGCTGGGACCCCCTCAGCCTGCAGGAAGGCCAAGTGGGTCCTGGCCTCTCCTGACCCACAGCACAGCTTTCTTTCATCCCAGCATGGAAATATAAAAACTGTATTATCACATCACACAGAGGGCCAGGAGCTTTTTATTTTGGCTGCAAGTGTCCACAGGGCATTGGGGAAGAGGAGAAAAAGAGTGTTTTGCAGCAAGCAACCTGGCTGCTCAGGCAGGATGGTAGGAAAAGTGTCTGGAAGCTGCTTTTTAGGACTTTGGTTGTTCTGCTGAAGCTTCTGACAGAGCTGATGGGCAGATCCCAGAGCTGTGGAGAGTTCCTGGGAAATTTGTCCTTGGATATGTCTACGAATGCTCTCCCAGCCATGAACTGCCATCTGTGTCCTGTCCATATGTTACTGCCTTGACTGTTGAGTGTCTGAGGTGCCTCTTGAGGCTGCTATGGACCTCCTTCACCAAGGAATGGATTGTGATACAACATCCCTTCCTGCTTCTATTTGGGCACTGACAGAGCCTGGAGCACTCTGGCTTGAGCTTGGGCTCTGGCCAAGCAAGATTGCAAATGAGAGCAGCTCATGGTCCTCAGCTCTTCCCTGCTGCTGGGACAGACAGACATGGCCATGGGGACAGAATGGAGCTGCCCCATCTGCCAGGGCACTAAGAAGGATGTGAGTTTTTCTCTGCCCTGTCACCACCAGTTCTGCCTGGGCTGCATCCTGCAGTGGGCAAAGAGAAATCCAGCATGCCCACTCTGCAGAAGAATGATAGAAGCTGTCAGGTTTTCTGAGTAGGATGAACAGGACTGCATACAATGTGCCATCAGCTCCCCCAAACAATTGCTAGAGTCCAGCAGGGAGAGAGCCTGGCCCCCTTGCTGAAAGCAGCCCCCCAGACCCTGTGATGGCTGCTCCATCTTCCCCACAGGGAACACTGTCCCCAGCTGAGCAGGGGCTGCAGGACCAGAGCCTGTGGATGGCCTCCTGCCCAAGGTGTGGGCCGAATTTTTCAAATAACAATGTCATCTGCTGGACCCAAGTTGGCCCTGGCTGCACCAGAAGCTGGAGGGAATATGCCAGCACCAGAGATGGCTGGTTAAGGAATTCATAGAGCAGCATCCTGCACGCCCTCTGTGCCTATGGTCAAGTTGCCCAAATCTTGGTGCCAGTACTGCAGCTTCTCCTCTGGAGCAGTGTGAATTGCTGCTAGCACAGTCCAGGGTAAAGAAGCAAAAAGGACCTTTGCATAATCTCCACAGATGTTTTATTCAGCTGTGCATGGAGATGTTCAGGTCCCAGCATCCACACACAGAGGGTCTCACTTTGTCTGCACAGGGGCCTGGGGGCTGACCCTGATCTCGGGGCAGTACAAAGATAAGGGGGCCAATCAGGGAATAGGGAAGGTGTGGCTCAGGAACTCAGGAACAGACCTAGGAACAGGGGAAGGAGCCAATGGGGTCTAACAGCTTTTTGAGGGAAGCTTCTTGTGTCTCTCTATGTCATCCTGGTTTTTTAAGATTTTCTAAGCCTTCTGATGTTGACATTCTTGTAGTGAACTTTCTCACACACTTTCTGTAAATAACTCATTGTTTTGCATTCCTTTATGGAGGAGGAGAGAGTTGATGGGCTGTTGGTTTGACCAGTGTCATTGGAGAGGTGTCACTGTCACCTTCCAATCCGCTGTCACTTTTGTAAAACTATAAATTTTGGAGTCAGAGAATAAAACTTCCCTTTTTTTGTTCCTTCACCTTGACAACGGTGGTGTGCTTGTGTTCTTTTGTGTTCTTTAGCGACGTCTGGTGACCGCCGAAGTGTATTGCAGCCTAGGCTGAGACACGGACAGGGGATTGTGGTGAGGTTTCTCCCCCGCTTTTTGGTGCTTTGCCTGCTGTTCTTGGGACAATGGAAACCTCTGTGGTTTTCCAGGATGATTCCCTCATTTTGGATCTCTGGAGGGGGTCCTGGAGTGGGAACAGGTTTCTGTTTCCTGGGATGATTTTGAAAGTTTGATTCTGTGGGCCCGAGAGCGAGGGTTCTTTTCGGTCCCTGGGAAGGTGTTCTCCAGGGAGGAGTGGTCTCTCCTGGGGGTTCACCTCATGGATGCCCTCTTTGATGATTGCACTGTAGACATGGACTGCTGCTGGTGCAGTGGAAGAAATGTGAGGAGCTTTGGCTGGGGTCTGGTTCATGTACCCCTCGGAGTTCCCAGGGAAGCCCTTCTATGTGGGAGGTTGACGAGGAGGAGGTTGAGCTCCTGTGCGATGTGGAGTTCCCTCCCCGTCCCTGGACGGTGTGCTGGGGAGTGGCCATTGTTCGCCCGGGGTGGATTGGGCTCACAGCCAGCTGGTCCCGGGTCCCGGGGGGCTCTCTGGATTCGGCGGGCCGTCCTCGCCCCGTCTCACCCTGTGCGGGTGGCGGGGCGGGGGACGGGTTGCCCTCTCTTTGTGCCTTCCTGGCCTTTGAGGGTCAGCCTCCACCTCGACTTGAGGCTGCTTCAGTGACGACTTTTTGTCCGAACTGCGGTGTGTCCACCACGTTCCCCCTGAGCGCGGTGGGGGTGGGCTCTCCCGCCCCCGAGTCGGGCTCCTCAGCATGGGGGGGGCGACTTCGCCCGCCACTGGGTCTGTGCAGTTTGCTGGGCATGCGCAGTTGGTGAAGGCAGCCGAGGGCGGGGCGTCGGTCGGTGCTCCGCCCGGCCCCGCTCCGGTGGGCGGGCAGCCCCACCCTCTCCGCTTGGTGGGGGCAGTGCCTGCTGCGGGATCTGCGGTTTGGGGCGGGCTCTCATAGGGGGCTTGCCCTGCTTGCTTGTGCCGCCCCGCAGTGACGTGGCTCCGCGGGCCGCACCTCCCTCGGCATCCCACCCAGCCCTCGTATCAGGGGACAGGGGCCCTGCAATGGTCTCGTCCGGGGCTGTGCCGGATTTGTGGGCCGTGTTGGCACCTGCGGCCACCGAGGCGGCCCCTGCCGGAGCTGCAGCGCAGCAGGGCGCTGGGGTGTTTACTTTTAGTGCAACTGCTGACACGGCCAGTGGGAGAACGGTGGGTGCCCGGGGCCATGGCGCTTTCTCGTCAAGTCGTTGGACGCTTCCTGCATGCCAGGTGACCGTGCGTCCGAAGCACCCCGAACGTTTCTGGCGAGAGGCCAAAACCAAGACTGATGAGATGAATGAACTTGTCTCCTCGCGGCATCTGCAGGGTCGGGGGGCAGATTCCTTTGGCTCTGCCGGTGCTGCAGGGGGCACAGGGACGAGTGGTGTTGCCCCGGCTCCAGGTCAATCACTCCCTCTTGTCTCTCAGGGGCCCAAGTATCGGGACACAGCAGGTGCGGTGCCTTTGCCAGGGGGTCCCCAGGCTTTCCCTGTGCTCAGGGGCGTTACTCATAACACCCATGAACCCCTTTCATATAAGCTGGAGAAGGAACTCTGTAAAGCGTTTGCTCAGCATGGTTTGGGGTCTGCTGAGGTTATGCACACTCTTCGGAGGCTTGCTAAGGATGTGCTGACACCTCACGATGTCCGTCGTTTGGCACATTCTCTTTTTGACCCTGTGCAATTTGGTGTTTTTGAGACCAAGTGGGCTCGTCTGGCGGCCCAAACGGTGAGGCGGAATGCTGCGCTGGCACCGCAGGACCTCAGGCATGGAGTTGTTGTTGACGTGCTGATGGGGACAGGGCGTTATGAGAATGTTCAGAGGCAGGTCAGATATGATCCCCTTGTGCTTGAGCAGTGCAACACACTGGGCATGGGAGCGATTGTTCAGACCCTGGAAATGGCTGCTCCGAAGCAGCCATTTTCAACCGTTGTCCAGGGGGATGATGAGCCTTTTATGGTATTTGCGGCGAGGTTGATTGCGTCCGTGGAGAAGCAGGTGCCTAATCCTCTGGCTAGGGACGTTCGATTGCAAACCTTGTCAAGTGCAATTGTAATGAAGCTTGTAGTATGGTGATAACAGCTATGCCTGGTGATCCTAGTATCCGGGAGATGGCGGAGGCCTGTGCGAACATCATTCCCTCACGTCGGAAGTTGGCCGCTGTGGCTGCCACTGTGCAGCCAGTCTGGGCAGCACCACAGGGCGGGCGGCCACAGCAGGGGAATGTGCAGGCTAGCAGGAAGTGGGGGAAGAAGGTGCAGAAGGTCAAATTCACCATGTTCTTGTGCAGCCGGTGTGGTAGGACAAATCACATGTCCAGTATCTGCAAGGTGACTGTTCATGTTAATGGCCAGGCTTTACCGGGTTCGGGAAACGTGAAGCGGAACGCGCAGCAGGAGGAGCGCGCTCAGACAAGCTTCCCTCCAGACCCTGGAACTGATGGAGGTCTCCTTTGTCGGCTTGCAGCCAGCACCCATGGATCAGCAGTTGTGGATGTCTGCACCACGGCAACAGTTGTCTTAGACTCGTCTGAGATATGCAAGGTTCCCCTGGATGCCTTTGATCCCTTGGGTGGGAGCATGAGTGCTCTCCTTATGGGGAGGTCTAGTGCCACCCTTCAGGGCATCATTGTGCACCTGGGGCTCATTGATGCAGATTTCACAGGGCAGATTTGTGCCATGATCTCCACACCCAGCCCCCCGGCCACAATCCCGAAAGGGACGTGACTTTCTCAACTTGGGCCTTTTAAGTCCTCTGTTCGCAGGACAACTGACCGGTCGCGTGGAGCTGGTGGTTTTGGATCCACTGGGCCGCCTCAGGTTTACTGGACTGCTGTCCTGACCAAGGATGCTGTGTACCCTGTCCGTTCCTGGTGCGACACTGTCGGAAATCCACCTCCACGGGCTTCTCGACAGCGGTGCTGACATCACAGTTCTCTCCCTTGCTGCCTGGCCCCCAGTGGCCCCTGGATCCGGTGGGGATGTCTGTCGTGGGCCTGGGAGGGACGGCACAATGCTACATGGCCCAGCAGTGCGTGCTGGTCACGAACCCGGAGGGACAGATGGCCTGGGTTAGGCCTCATGTTACTTCTACTCCTGCCAACGTCTGGGGGAGGGATGTTCTGTCTGCCTGGGGGGTGCGTATCGGGACAGATTTTTGATGGGGGCCACTGCAGTGAAGGGCACAGAGTGTCCTATGCCTCCTGTACGGTGGCTGGTGGACAAACCAGTTTGGGAGAAGCAGTGGTCCCTCCCTGAAGATAATCTAGTTGCCCTTTGGAATCTAGTGCAGGAGCAGTTGGACCAGGGTCATCTGGAGCCTTGTACCAGTCCCTGGAACACTCCTGTCTTCTGTATCAAAAAGAAATCTGGGAAATGGAGGTTGTTGCAAGACCTCAGGAAGGTCAATGCCGTGATGGAAAGCATGGGATCATTGCAGGCGGGCATGCCATCGCCTACCATGCTTCCCGCGGACTGGCCGGTCCTCATTGTGGATCTGAAGGATTGTTTCTTTACAATTCCTTTGCATCCTGATGACAGACTGAGTTTGCCTTCTTGGTGCCAGCGATTAACGAGGCTGAGCCTGCACAGAGATATCAATGGATGACATTGCCTCAGGGCATGCGCAATTCCCCTGCCATATGCCAGTGGTATGTGGCCCGTGCCTAGTCTGGAGTTCACAAGCAGTTTCCTGATGCGCGTCTGTATCATTATATGGACGACATTTTGGTGGCCGTGTCCACTGAGCATGAGCTGCTGAGGATTCAGCCTCGGTTGCTCAATGCTTTGCATGCTCATGGACTGCAGGTGGCTCCAGAAAAGGTTCAACAAAAACCACCTTGGAAGTACCTGGGGGTCAAAATTCTGGAACGGAGGATCCGTCACCAGGAGGTGCAATTTGTGCATTCTGTGAAGACACTGAATGATGCTCAGAAATTGGTAGGTGTCATCACTTGGTTACATCTGTACTTGGGACTAACCAATGCACAGCTGTCTCCTCTGTATGATTTATTGAAAGGAGACTCTGATCTAAAGTCGCCTCGCACACTGACCCCTGAGACGCTTAAGGCGTTGGAAGTGGTTCAGCAAGCTGTTTCGGCCTGTCATGTTTATCGCATTGATTCCTCCGTTGATGTCACTGTGTTCATCACCACTCCAGATTCGCATCCCACAGGTATCATTGGCCAGTGGAGTGACAAATGGTCTGATTCCTTGCACGTTCTAGAATGGGTTTTCCTGCCCCATCAGCCGCAGAAGACGGGAGCTGCATTGTTTGAGCTGATTGCTCACTTGATAATCAAATGCCGACAATGGTGTTTGGAATTGATGGGTGCGGATCCTGCAAAGATCATACTCCTGGTGCAACGGGAGGATTTTGACTGGAGCTTTGCAAACAGTGTGTCCTTGCAGAGTGCTCTGGAAAATTTTTCAGGGCAGATCACTTATCATCTGCCCAGCCATAGGCTGTTGCATGGCGAAATCCACACAAATTTCTTTGCAGCTCAAGAATAGTCAGGAACCCATGCAAGGACCCACCGTCTTCACTGACGGTTCAGGGAGAACAGGAAAGGCTATTGTTACCTGGAGGGACGGATCTGAGTGGCAGGTTCTGGAAGGCCACTTACGAGGATGGGTCAGCCCAATTGGTTGAACTGAGGGCTGCTGTCATGGCATTTGAGAGATTTTCCCAGGAACCTTTCAACTTGGTCACGGATTCTGCCTATGTGGCTGATATCGCACAGCAGTTGGGTTATTCGGTTTTGAAGGAGGTCAGTAATCCTGCCTTGTTTAATTTACTGAAGACCTTGTGGTGTGCCATTCAGGCCCGAGTTCATCCATTCTATGTTCTGCATGTGAGGAGTCATACCAATTTGCCAGGCTTTATAGTGGAAGGTAACACGAGGGCTGACAAGTTGGCTAACCCAGCATGGGTCACGCCTCAGCCTGATACACTCGTGCAGGCCAAGGCATCGTGTGGGTTTTTCCCCCAAAACGCACATACCCTGCAGAAGCAGTTTCAGCTGACCAGCTGAGGCTCGTGACATTGTCGAGTCATGTGATGACTGCCATGCACTTGCTCCGCCTTTGCCAGCAGGGGTAAACCCCAGAGGCCTTAGGGCCATGGAGCTTTGGCAGACCAATGTCACCCAGATTGCCGAGTTTGTCCAGCTCAAGTATGTGCATGTCACGGTGGACATGTTCTCCTCTGCGATGTGGGCTTCGGCTCACACTGTGGAGAAGGCCCGTGATGTCTTCGCCCACTGGAGGCAGACCTTTGCCATTCTGGGCATACCTTCTGCTGTGAAAACCGACAATGGTCCTGATTACGCATTGCAAAAGGTGCGGCAGTTCCTGCAGTTGTGGGGTGTCTCGCACAAGTTTGGTATCCCTCATTCTCTGACTGGTCAAGCTATTGTAGAACGCACTCATGGTACTCTGAAGCGGGTTCTTCAACAACAAAAACGGGGAATGCAGGGTGAAACCCCACACAGTTGGTTGGCAAAAGCTTTGCACACAATCAATCATCTCACTGTGCCGCAGAACTCAAATAATCCTGTCAATTTGAATCACCATCTCTTGTTGCAGGCTGCAGACAAGGCACATCAGCCTTGAGTGAAGGTTCAGGTGGAGAATTTAGTCACCAAAGAGTGGGAAGGTCCCTATGACCTTATCGCTTTGGGGCGCGGGTATGCTTGTGTATCCACAGATACTGGGGTATGCTGGGCACCTTCGAAATGTGTTCCCCCTGACCTGCGAGGGCAGAGACAGAATCCAGCTGATGAGCAAGATGGAAACCGTGACCAGCCTGAAAGGCATCAAGCGGATGAATCATTGAGTGATGATTCGGATGGAGATGATGAGAGTGATCACTCCGATGATTCCTCTGCAAGTGGACACTGAACATTGTTCATATTTTCCTTTTCACATTGTTCATTTCTTCTTTCTTTTTCTTTTTTAAATGGAAAAGGGCGAGATGTCACCCTGGTTTTTTAAGATTTTCTAAGCCTTCTGATGTTGACATTCTTGTAGTGAACTTTATCACACACTTTCTGTAAATAACTCATTGTTTTGCATTCCTTTTTGAAGGAGGAGAGAGTTGATGGACTGTTGGTTTGACCAGTGTCATTGGAGAGGTATCACTGTCACCTTCCAATCTGCTGTCACTTTTGTAAAACTATAAATATTGGAGTCAGAGAATAAAACTTCCCTTTTTTCTTTCACCTTGAGAACGGTGGTGTGCTTGTGTTCTTTCACGTCCTTTAGTGACATCCCTTGACCAGGCAATGCCCCTCCAGGGTCTCCACAATTTCCCATGTTTTATATTATTAGGAAAGCTTCTCTGAAGGATCAACTGAATCAACACAAAATGACAAAAACAATCAAAAGTACTCATAAGACAATTTTTCAAAATGCAAACAATTCTGAGTTCCCAATGTGCCAACAGATTTCTTGGAGTGTCTTAGATCTGGCAGGAGGGATGCAGGGTTTTCTCAGCACAGTTTATCAGGAAACTGAGTCACACATACTGAACCTCTGGTGCATGGCCTCCTCACTGCCATCGTGCAGCAAGGAGGCCCAGAGGCTGCTGTGCTCTGGTCCTGTCAGGGATGAACACAGCGGCTCTGTGGCCAGTGCCAGCTCCAGCTCCAGCAGCTCACAAGAGGAGACTCCTTCCAGAAGCTCTGCTGGCTCCAGTGTGGCAGACCAGCAGAGCCCACTGGAAGCCACCCTCCATTGCAGCCACCCCCAGCTGCGCCCATCATCACTGCAGAGCAGGAGCTGCCCCAGAGGAGCCGCGGCAGGAGCTCATGGCAGTGGCAGGTCCCTGTGCCCAGGGCAGAACCACAGAACCTCTGCTCCTGGCTGGGACAGGGGCTGCTCACCCTGGTGTCCCACCAAGAGGAGGGATCCTGGCCCCCAAACTCTGCCCAGCCCTGCAAAAGGCCACCCTGCCAGCAGTGCCAGCAAGGTTCCTGCAGCCATTCAGCCAAATCAGAGGAAACAAATGTCTCTTTAGCTGACACAATCTCTGCACACAGCTTTCTCCCCCTTCTCCTGGTGCCTCTCCCTGACTCCAGGAAGAGCTGCAGGAAATGCTGTGTGAGCCATGATGATGGAAGAGCTACTGATAAAAACACTGGGGTGATGCTTTCAGAGGAGTCATGAATGGAAGACTGATCAACCTTCCAGCCAATGGTATGCCAAAAGTTTGCATTCTTTAAGTAAGAGACTGCAATAAATTAGTAAAAAGAAAGATACGGAAACAAATTAAATCTCCCACAGCTGCTGGCTTTCCTCAGGCCCCATGGTCTATGTATTGCTAGACTTACTTCATTTAGGCAGAATATGAACTGCCCTGACTTGTTGGAGACTGACCACAAGGTCTAATCTGTGGTGAGCAGTCACTAAAATTAGCTCAGCAGAGGCATCTTCAGCTGTCCAAATGTAGCAGAAATACAAATTCTCTGCTTCATGACTGTGTGGCAGCAGCTGCTGGTGTGGATTTGTCAGCGTTGCTTCATGGATTACTCCTGGGAAGGAATTGTGTGCACAGGCACAGTGTGATGGCTTCGATCTCCTCTAATTACTCCAATCGGATGATGGCCAGAACTTGTAGGCAAAAAGCATCATGACAGAATAATTTACAATACTCTCCAAACTACTCCTGTGGTTTTGATTTTCTTATGGATTAGGTTCAGTGTCTGGCTTCAAGAAATCAGTCCAGAAAGAACAGGCAAACCTCAGCTTGCAAGTTAGAGTGCAAGTCTTTAATCTGCCATTTTTGCAGCAGGTACAAACAATTTTTCAACATATTTGCAAAAAACTCTCTTAGTTCTTGCTATACCTATCCAGAACCTGACTCTGTCCTCGTTTTATTTTGATTTGAGATCCAAGCATGATTTTTTTCTGGACATGAAAGTAAGAACAAGCTGCAAATACAGACTAAAAGTGTGAATCTATACTGCAGGAACTGAGCTGTAGCTTGGAATTAAAGGCAAGAAGTGATGCCATGGTAAATGTGAACATTTAGTGCTGACATATGAGCCTTCTGCAATGCTCCACCAACCCATGGTTCACATTGCTACAAACTCTCTTTCCGATGTTACAAAGAGTGTTGAAGAGCTGGCTGTAAGTAAAAAAAATAGCCAGAGTGTTAATTTTTGTTAATATGGCAAACAATGACTATCTAATAATTCAGAACTCATAGAAGTGAGTATTCAGATTTCCACTTAGTATGTGCTGGCAGTTTTAATTTGAAATCAACAGGTTTATCCAAATCAAGTTATCCATAGGAATTTATTTGCTCTATGATCTACCTAAAAATGCCTCATTGTCTGGTAAGTTTAGTAGAAATTTGCAAAGTCCACAGTTTACAGATTTTCATTTCTTGTTTAGTGGCTATTCTGCAGGAAAGCTTTTACAGACTAATCAGTTTGGATGCAATTAAAATGCCAGTACATTTTATCTAGCCATTTTGGTATTAGAACAAAACCATATGACTGCACAGCCTTTAAAAAAATATTTTTAAATAAATTTTCAAATCAACAGTCTGAGCAGGACTCAGAAAAAAACTCTACCAAGCTTCAACTCCATTGGAAGATTCCCTTGTTACCCTGTGAATCAACTCTACATTCAGAAGATTAAAAGTCCCAATGATGGTGGTTTTGGTATGGTTAGGAATTGGGGAAGGGTCTTCTTCCTTCTCAACTCCATGCTGCAGTGCCTTTGGGATGTGGCCTGCTGGCCATTGTTTGTGCAGCCCTGGTATTTCTCCATGAGGCAGAAAGTGCAATTGCATTTCCAGCCCAAGCCCATGAGGAGTGGGGCGTGCAGAGCTGTGCCAGACCCAGGCCAGCAGCTGTGCCGCCAGAGGGTTTTGGTTCCTGCCCAGGGCAGCTGGTGCATCTCTGCCGTGAGTGCCTCCCCTTGCCAGGTGCCCATGGACAGCAGGTGCAGGGTTCTGCAAGGGACATGGAACAGGGTGGGGATGTCTGCTGGCAACAGAGTGCAGCGGAGAGCAAACAGTCCAGGATGTTCCTGGAGTGTGTGACAGAGAACTCCTGACACAGCTGGTGACTGAGCCAGTGAGGGAAGGCACTGCTGGGCCTGCTGTTTGTGAGGAGAGAAGGGCTGCTGGGTGACAGGAGGGTTGGAGGCGGCCTTGGGCTCAGTGACCACAAAATGCTTGTGTTTGGTTCCCAGAGAAGGAATGAGAGACGTTGGGGAAGAGTTGACCTGCAACAAATTGTGAATTTGTTAAGCTTTAACAGGCAGTGCTTAGTCGTACCTTCCCTCACACCAGTGGTTAATGTGTGCAAGTGGATGTCTTAGCCTTGAGAATAAAGACAGTGGGCCTGCTGAGGAGGTAGCTGCAATGCATTCAGGAGAAGAAGGCTCTTAACCATGGGAGGAGAATTTGAGGAATTGGATGTTCACCACATGACCACCAGAGACCTTTAAGAGACTCCTACTCTAAATGTCAGTAATTTTGGGGAAATGATTTAAACATGTCAAATACTTTGTGAGAATGTTAAACATTGTCACAAAGTATTTGACATGTTTAAATCATTTTGCCTGTGAGTATTTGACATGTTTAAATCATACTTTGCCTGTGAGTTTGAGCAAAGTAATGAATAAAAGTAATGAATAAAAGTAATGTCTTAGTTCCATGGATACTAACACGTGGGTGTGCATGTTTCAGGGAAGTGATTCCTCACACATCCAGCACTGAAATAAAGTAATGCCTCTTTTCTCACACTGAGCTGGCAGTGTGGATTGGCCCTGCTTGGTAACTTTCATTTCGGTCATTTCTATTGAAGCATAAAGAATGGTTGAAATGAAATCTTTTCCAGCTGTTTCCCTTTGGTTTAGCTGTTTGAGGGTTAAAATTCTGTGCTGCAGGTGTGCTGGGTGTGTGCAGAGCAGTGCAGCCCCAGAAACACCTTGGCTTGCCCACAAGATGTCATGTCTTGTTGCCAGCTGTGCCCAGCTGTGGCAGGAGAAGGAGCCCGCAGCGCAGTGGGCACCGTGCCCTGCCCAGCCGGGGCTCTCTGGCACAGAGCAGCAGCAGCGCCAGCACCGTTGAACCCGCTCCTGCCTTGGCTTCCTCTGGCACACAGAACCCTCTGGAAATCAGCACCGCCAGTGGCGTTCCCAGCTTGGAGTGGCTGCTGCTGGCGGGCAGATGCTGCCAGTTCGACTGCTGCCACAGGGGAAGAGAGGCAGAACAGAGGAAGAGATGTACATACACAGCAGCCCTGGGAACATCCTATAAACATGCAGATATATGGGGTGATTTTTTAGGAATTACTTACACTGCTATGCCAATAGTGCTTTCTCTCCTGGTTCTGTACAATGATTTGGGCTATTTTCTTGGTCTGGTTTCCTTTGCTTGGGTCCCACCTGAGGGCTCAGCTGGGGTACAGGCTGTAGGTGCTTGGGGCACTCTTGGAGTTCCTCTTGGATCCCTGAACAACAGGGTTTGGCCCGTGGGGGTAGTTTGTTCTGCTTTGTGTCAGAGGAGAACTTCCGAGGCCATTTTGTGTTTGCTGTAGGAAAGACTGGTTATTGCTGTGCAAAAATTCACAGACTAATATGCTTTGTGATGCTTTGCTTTGTCATACTTTGCTTTGTGATATCAGGGCATGGTTGCCACATCGTCATGGTGACATCAGAAGGTTGCCTTGGTGCATGGAAGGCCTCAGTGCCAGAGCAGTCCTCGGGGTTGCTCAGATCAGGAGCATCCTCCTGATTGTGGCCTTTGTCAACGTGTAGCTGCACACTGACAGGAGTCTTGGTTGGAGTAAACTTCAACAACAGTGCTAAAATGATTGAGCAACTCGCTGCTGCAGTTTGCACCATGTATGGCACTGTTTATTCCGCCTATTTCATTACCAGCCTGGCAAGTAAGTAGAGGTTTCAACTCTATTTAGGTTAGGGTGTATCCTAACTTGGCTTTTGCATGTCTTCTTGCTCTTTCTTAGTGACTGAGTTGATTTTGAAAGAGCATTAGGATGCCTCTGGTTTGGTAAAGCTCCTGTCAAGAGGTTCAGCTAAAAGGGGGTGTCTGTAGCCACAGGAGCAGCATTTGCAGGGGAACCTGCAGGGGTTCCTTCCCTCCACAGGAGAGTCTGTGGCAGCAGAGTCTGTCATTTCCTCAGTTTGCTGGGACAGGCAGGACAACTTCCAAAATGCAGACTGGGAGGCCTTCTCAGAAGGCCTTCTAAGGACTTTGTAGTTCTCCCTAGAACTCAGGGAAAGCTTCTTTTATTCTAAATTTTGTAATGAAAGGTTTTGACTGTCTGTTTTGACCCTTGACTGAGTGCTAACAGAGTGATTCCCTTTGCAGTGAAGTGCAAACGCCAAAGCAGTGACTGTCTGCTCCTGAGCCCTGGAGCTGCTGCTGTGCTGTTTCACAATAGAACTGCCACAGCTCAGGGGGATTTGGGGCAAGCTTTTCTGGGTGACTGTTTTCAGCAACTTAATGGGAATAAGTGCATGCAACTTCTTTTTTGAAAAAAGTACCTGAAAGACAAGAGAACAAAAGCTGCTTTATCTGTTGGACAGAACAGAAGCATTGAGTGTTGAAGAACAATTTGCATTTTCTTGATCATGTTTGTATTCATTTACTGACTAGACAGGCCAAAGTGCAGGCACAACCAAGATTATTGTCCTGATCTCTTGCTGGCTGTGTGAAAGAACTATGTCACGTGGAGGGATGTTGATAAAGAAAAATACTCTCTGTTTGAGTTGACTTCTACTCTTCTGTGGGAGCAGCCCAGGCAGTTTTCTCACAGCACTTGTTCATTTTCCCTTGCCCACTCCAGATCACATGATCCGTGTATTCAGAGGTGCTGATCCTGAGGTGAGTGAGAAAGGAACATTTCATGTTCCTGGTGCTTAAGAATTGTAGAGGAAGATGTGAGCTTGGCCAGTAGCAATAGACTGTACAGGGCCAGCTAGGAAGGCCAAAAGAAAATCCATATTCATGCCTGTAACAAAAATAATAACGGCAGAGATAGACATTTTTAAATTTCCTTCTCAGAGTTTGAAGAACTAAAAACCTAGTTTTGAAAAGAGAACGATGATTGCTGATGGCAGATAGGGAAAATTTAATTAAGAGCAATTTCCTGTACAGTTGAATTAGATCATTTTAATTTAAACAGAGTGACTTAGAATCCTATTCCTATCAAACTTTATGATATCTGCTTGGAACATGAGGTGGTAGAACAGGAAGGCCATCTTGCAATGGTGCCTGCAGTATCTGAAGTGCAATGGGCACCTTTGTGGCTGGGGAGCTGCGTGGGCCAAAAGGACGCAGGGCTGGCGGCCGTGAGCAGCTGAAGATGAGGCAGCGTGGGGCCAGGGGGCCAAGAAGGCCAAGGGCACGGTGGCTGTGCCAGCAGCAGTGGGGCAGCAGGAGCAGGGCAGTGAGCGTGGCCTGTGCTGGGCAGCGCTGCGGCCACAGCTGGAGTGCTGTGTGCAGCTGTGGGCCCTGGGAAGCAGAAAGTCATGGAGGGGCTGCAGCGTGTGCACAGAAGGACAGGGGAGCTGGGCAAGGGGGGGCAGCACAAGGCCAGTGAGGAGGTGCTGAGGGAGCTTCAGCCTGGAGAATGGGGGCTCCTGAGGGACCTTCAGGCAGACTTCCATAGATCCCTGCCTTAGATCCAATGCTCAGCACAAGTGCTGTTTCCCTGCCAAACATCCCTTCACAGCATCCAAGTGCTTTAGACACTGGAGTAGGTAACACTTTCATATTTTGTTTATTTGTTTGTTTGCTAGAAGGAGAAGCCTTGTGTAATTTCTCCTTCTCCAGGGAGCAAGGGAGATTTTTCTCCATCTTTCCTGCCCTTTTCCAGCACTGGCAGAAATTCTGCTAGAATTTAATTTTCAAGGAGGCAGTTCTGGATAATGCAGTATTTTTGCACAAGAACACATAGTTTGGGGCAGGGATGTTGGTGCAGAACAAGCTCTTCTGATGCCAGACCAGCCAGTAGGGCTTGCCCATCATTTTCAAGTTAACAGCTCCTGTGTCTTTTAGCAGCCCAGGGAATCAGTGTGTGTTGTGTTTGGGAATTGAGCAGGAAATCAATGCCCTTGCATTCCAGATGGCACTCGGAGTTTAGAGGAGCTGGGAGGGGCTGGGCTGCATTTCTGATTCCAGCCACTTTAGCACCATCAGTGTGGTCAAGGGCAAGAGAAGAACTTGCCCGAGCACAGATGCACAAAGAGTGCAGTTCCCAGTGCAATGCTCTGGGTCTGATTGCATTCCATAAGGACCCACACACTCCAGATTTCCCAAGAGTGTGGGTTACTGAAGCAACAGAAGAGCAAGTTCAGGATGGCTGCTGATCAGGGCACTGCTACCGAGTGCTGATGTGTGTAGCAACAGAATGGACAGAATTGATTCAGGGTGACCCCCACGTGGCGAAAAATGTGCTTTGACTCTATGATTTAGAAGGTTAAACAAATGCTTTCTTAAGCTATGTTATATTACACTAGCACTATATTAAAACTATACTAAAGAGATACTTTACTAAAAAGCTACTAAAGAAAAACTGGTGACTGTCTCCAGACAGTCACGACACAGCTTTTATCTAATTAGCTAATCAAGCTAAACAACTATCACTAAAATCCAATTAACAAATCACTTTCAGTAAACAATCACTATAACACATTCTTCATGTACTAAACAACAAGAACAGCAAGTAGAGATAATAATTGTTTTCTCTCCTTCTATGATTTTCTCACTACCTTCCCTTAAAAAAAACCTAGGAGAGAGAACTATATCTCTCTCCATTCAAAGAATATAAATACCACAGTACAGTAAAGAGAGATTATAAAAGTGAGATCTATCTATCTATCTATTTGAATCTTCCTGGCTCTGCTCCAAAGCAGTGGAAGATGCAAATCTCATCTAAAGGCATCCCTTCAGGAGAGGCGTAGAGACAAGTTCCATTGACTGATCCTGAGCAGGCAGAGATGTTTCCCCCTCCAGAGATGGTTGTTTGTTTCCCCTCAGTGCTGTTTTCCTTCTCCAGCTTCTTATGCCCTGAAGCCTTCTTTTTATCCTTTAAATTTTTGCATGTCCTAAGGGAGTGGAACTATCCCATGCTGTAGCTGGGGTCTGGTGACTTTGCTCATACATGCCATACATGACACATGGTTTCCTTCACTGGCATCCCCAGGGCTGTGTAAGTGCATTCGTTAATGGGGCCTTATGAGAAACTGTTACTGCTGGTCAGAATTCTCAGTTGACAAAAAAGGGAGAAGAAACACCTTGATCCTCCTCTATATACTGAGGTGGCCATAGAGGTTCTCTGACTTCCATCAGAGATCTTTGCACGCATCCTCATCTCCTGAATGACCCAGTTTTCTAACAAGAATGTGGATGTCAGGAAGTCACAAAGCTGGTGCAGGCCTGAAGAGAAGGTGAACTCCAGAAGTGTCTCTCACAAGGAGTGAGCTCACCCAGGAAGCCCCTGCAGAGCCAGGATGGAGCTGTGGGACAGGGCGGGGTGTCAGTCACTACTGAAAGACAAACAGGCCATGGCAGAAGCAGAGGGAGGCCCTCACCAGACCCTTGAGAAATGCCACCCCTTCCCTGTCATCTGCCTGAGAGGCTGTTGGAGCTTCAGTCCCAGATGGCCCCTGATTGTAGGGCCAGGGTCACTTTGGATTCTGTGCCTCCCCTCGGGCAGAGAACGACCCAGCAGAGCAGCAGCACAGTGCTTTGGGAACGTGTGAGCCCAGCAGCCTTTGAGTCTTGGCCCACAAAGGGCGTATGGGAAGTTGAAACCCATCTTCTCTTGCTTTCTGTGCAGGTGCTTCTAGAGAAAGAGCAGGAGCACACTGCCTTATCTGAGATGCCATGCCAGACTCAGGGAGAGCTGTTCCCTGCCCGAGGGCAGGAAGAGCAGCACAGGCAGCAGGTGGAAGAGCCACAGGAGAATGGCCAGGTAAGCCTGACTGGCCAGGGGACAGAGGGAAGGGCAGGAAGAGGGGCGTAAACCAGAGCTCCTGGGACTGAGGAGGCCAGGAGTCCCACAGGCACTGGAAGGACAGAGCCTTGCAATCTGCAGAGATCAGTCCTGGGACAGGAGGTTTGCCATGGAGGGTGATGTGGAGAGGGAAGCAGAAAGAAATGGCTGAATAAATGTGATTTTGAGGCCAAAAGAGGAAAAAAGCTGAGCCTTACAGCAGCTCCCAGTCACTTGCTCTGCTTTTGTGTGTACAGAACATCAAGGCAGAGCCACAAGCAGAGCTGCCCGAAGCTCAGAGTGACATCATGGCAGTGAAGAGAAAGAACAAGGAACACATGGGAAGAATTCAAGAGGAGAATCTCCATCAGCAGAGGGGCGATCAACAAAACCAGGTGAATGAAAGAGTGGCAGCCACTCCACTCATGAAATGTCCTCTCTTTTGTTTGTTAGAGAACATGAAGGAACAGCTGGATGCAGAGCTTCAGATAGCTCACAGTATGACCAAGGCAAGGCATAAGCAGCTGGAGGAAGAAATGAAAATCATCAGAGAGAAACTTAATCGCTTCCATCAGTCTCTGCAAAACCAAGTGAGTGAAAGAGGGATGCAGCCACTGCAGTCACCAATCTGGTGGTTTCTGCCCTTCTTGCCTTTCCAGTGCAGAGCAGCAGGGAGTGGGGCCATGCCTCTGAGTGCCATCCTGCTCTAGTGTGTGTATCACAGTCACTCTGAAGGACATTTCCTGGTGTGCTGAATCTCAACTGCTGCCCTGGACAGTGAAACTTGTCCTTTGGCCTTTTGGCCAGCAGTCATCCAAATTGATTCCTGCTGGCCTGTTCCTGCTCTCCTTTTTTCTTGAGGTGTTTTTACAGTGGAACTTGGTGACCCAGATGGAGGATTGAAACAAGCTGTTGTATCCGCTGTCAATCTGTTCTTTGCCTTTCCTCACAGTCGATGACTCCTGGCTGACAGGGACAAGCTGTAGTGTCTGACTGCTTTGTTCTGTTTGACTTGAGGTGCGGGTGTTGACATCTCACCGGGCAGCCTGCGAAGACTTGCAGGGAATGTGTGGCAATGAAGGACCCCAAGTTAGGAGTGAGGCACAGGAACAGTGCCCACCAGAAATGCTCCAGGTCCAGCACATCCTGGGCTCTGAACCTGCTGCCGCAGCAGCATCACCTCGAGGAAACCCTTCTGTGAAACTCGGGAACTCAAGCTCGGGCAGATCCTGGGAACAGGAGATTGAGGAGGAGTACCTGGAGCTGCTGGGTACGTCTGGGGTGTTTCTTATCTGAGGGACAGTGAATTGTGTGCGGGTGTCAGCAGAGCTGTACCAAATGCTCCTCCTGAGCTTGGTGTCACAGGGCCATTTAGGACTCCCCAGAGACAGTGCTGTGCTCCGAGGCAGCGAGAGAGCTCTGGGTGTTCCTGCTGCCTCTGAGGGCACCTGGGACTGGCTTGGGTTTGCTTGAGCTTCCCTCTCTGCTAAAGGCTGAAGCAGGGATTGTTCTTGGATCAGCAGAAGGCTGTGACCTAGCAAATGATCTAGGCAAGTCCTGTGTGCTAGTGGCCAAACTGAAGAGAATTTTTAGCTTCCTAAATTCTCCTTAGACTCCTGACTTCCAACCAGTCATCAGAGCAAAAAAACTTCACAGAAATGGACTGGCTTTGGAGTTTTGTCGTTTTGGTTGGGGAATCTTTTTTGGGGGGAGGGGGGGTGGGATTGCTTTTGTGTTGTTCATTTTTGGTGGGGGTTTTTTGTTGTGTTTTTCTCCATCCTGAAGGAGCCCTTCTACCCCACGTCTTACTGATGTCATTTTTATGACTGTTACTGCTACCACTACTACATCTGCAGTTTATTTTCATGAGAATGCTATATTTTTGTCAATAAGAGAATGCTATCTTTTTGTCAATAAGAACTACTTTGAAAGAACATCAGGTTACAGGACAAATAGAGAGCACAAGGTATTTTCCATGTGCCCCCAAAGAAAAAACAGAGACTTTGATAACAACCTTTATTTAATCTTCTAGTTTTATGCTTATCAAGATGTGTCCAGGAGACACATCCAAGTGGCGTGATCAGATAAAAGTGTATTGCAGGCATTTCTCAGGAGAGAGCCTCCAGCTCAGCCGTGGTATATTCCTCAGATCCATGGCACTTTTCCATACCCGATTCCCACTCTTTCCCATGACTGTTAGAATCCTACCCATTGGCCCAGGCCCTGCTCTAGGAAAACACATCAAGCCCTTTGTGATTCTGCAGCACAACCCAATGAATCTGCTTCTTGCCTGTAACAGCTGCCAGTGCTGTGCTCTCAGATAAGACCTGGTGGGGCTGAGACCAGAGCCCAGTGAATTCTGTGTCTGCCATCACCTGCTGGGACAAAAAGGGCACTGATCTGCGCCTCAGTGTGGCTGATCTCAAAGCCCATCCTGGTGTGTCCTGAATGGGGGCAACAGCTTGTCCGGGGCCCAGGCTCACTCTGGCTTCTTCCCATCAGCGCCTGTCAGTGCTCATGCTTGGGCTTTGCCAGCCTTGTTGTGCTAGCTGCCCTGTCCCTGAGGGCTGGAGGGGCTGCAGAGGCTGGAGCCTTCCTTAGCTGGGAGAGGGGCATCTTGGAGCTCAGCCTGCTCATAAACAGGTCAGGGTCCTGATGCTGAAAGCTCCGTCAGAATCAGTTACAGCTTGAGGTGCTCTGGTTTACAAATGGGAAGGCATTCCTTTTGCAAATTGCTGAAAGGTGGGGAAGATGTCCTCCTCTCCTGGGATTGCAGGTCCCTGTGCTTTGTTTCCTGTCAAGAGAACTCTTCAAAAGACTGTACAAATCAGTCTCTGTGCTGGCCACCTGTGCTGCAGAGCTGTCTGCCTGGTTGTGGTCGTTGTTACCCTGCCGACCACAAAGGGCTCAGAGCCCCAGGCGCTGGGGCTGCCTTTTCTATCTCCTGGAAGCTGGGATCTCTGCTTTAAAGTCAGCATCTTGCATTTTGTTTCCCTCAGGAAGAATGGTGAACCCCACTGAAAATCCCCTAATGAAATACACGCATCTGAATTATATTGGCAGCGGGTGAGTCCAACAGCAGTTATTCCTGCACAACCATAAGCCGGGTGTTTTTCTGGTGGAATGTCTATCCAGCATGAAGTCAGGCCAGCTGCAAAGATGTTCACACACTGGGGATAGATTGTCCCATCTCTCAATGCTGCTCAGAATTTGTGAGTGGGCTCAGAAGGCATTGTCAGAGATGCCTTGCTACCGAGGTCTTGCCTGCATCAAGGAACAGGACCTGGAAGGTCTCCTTGTCTCTCAAGTGTGGGACAGCTCTGTCTAAATTTCTTTAGCATTTTTTGTATGTCTCAAAATCATACTGGCACACTAATGAAAAGAGAAGAAACTTGCTTGCCTGAAAGAGCAACCTATGCCCTATCAAAGCTGAGAGATAACAGTTCCCAGGAGCAATTCTTTCCCCTGGTTTGAGGAAGGAAACACTCTGTGGTCAGGATAGGAATCACACCGTTTAGACAGTGAAACCCAAGAGGAAAGACTAACCTCCCTTTAGAAGTTGAACCCCAGTGCTTCAGGAACAGGCCCAGTGCCCATGCACTTGAGAGGAAAATGCATCATCTGCCTTCTGGCAGAGCCCTCCTGCATCCTGCAGATTTTGACACTTCCAGCAGAGATTTCCTGTGTGGGCTGGCTTTCACTGCAAGATCTAAATGGCTTCTCCTTTCTCTGCTTCTGTTTTGTTTCTAGGGGGTATGGAGATATTTACAGAGCACTCGACACTGCCACAGGAGGAGAGGTAAATGTCAACAGCCCCTGCAGGCTCTGCTGCACTCGAGGGCTTTCCCCTCTGCTGTGAGCTGTGGCTGGAGCTTTGGGCAGAGCTGTGCTGAAAAGGCACAAGAAGCACAGACTGGTACCAGCCCACAGAACACATTTGGGACTTTGTCCTCCTCAGCTGCCAGAAGGAAGGCACGGAGGGCAGCGGTTCCTTTCAGAGAAGGACGCGCTCACTCGCTCTCCATTGCTAAAACAAAGGTGGTGCCTTCGAGCACCTCACTGCTCTTTGGGGCTACGGCTTCAGAGTCCTGAATTCTCATTTCTGGCTGCCAGCAAATCCATCTGAAAGTTACTCGTAGTTCCTTGGCCACCTGCAGTGCTGCACTTGGAAACTGCACGTAGGGAGAGATCTGCAAGGCATCCCTGAAAGCCCTAAGCCCTGCCCATATCCCAAGATGTATCCACAGAGTATTAAGGCATGGATTACTTCTTCTGAGTCCCAAACAAAGCAGCAGAGAGTGCGGTCAGAGGTTTGTGGGTGATAACTGAGACACTGCTGTTACCAAGTGGTCAAAGCAAAATGTCAGTGCCCCCACGTGTCCTGTAACTGGCTCCCAAGGGAGCACAGAAATGGGCTGTTGGAATGTCAGTTCCTAATTACTGCAGTGCCTAATCACAAGGCAGTTTGGCACAGCTCAGCCGTGTCATTGCAAAATCACTCGCTCCACATGCCTTGTGGTCTCGTGCCACCAACCTCCCAAGTTACTGATTTTCAATGTCATTTTAGGTGGCAATAAAAAAAATAAATCTTCAAGGAGTGAGGAGGAAGGAGCTAACCTTTAATGAAATAACGATCATGAAGAGGTATAGGAGTCCTAATGTTGTGAATTATTTAGACAGGTGAGAGGTCATGGTCTTATCCCATGGATGTGTGTTTACATAAAGCAAACATTAGAGGTTAAAAACCCACTTTGGTCAGTGGCAGCAAGTAAAGCTGTTATTTTTATTTATTCATATTTCTCTACTCATCTCCAATGGATGAGAAGAGAGTGCATCTTGTCTGCATCAGTCTTCCCTGGCACACCTAGTTTGAAAATTATTCCAAAATTATTCAAAACCTGGATCAGCTGTATCTTCCTAGCTCAATACCCTCAAAGTTCACTGCCTCCACATTTATTTGGGATTGATTTTTTAAAGTTTCTTAAGTGCAGATGAACCATCCTAAAGTGGATTACCCTTGGATTGTTGCCCCTCTTTGCCATTGCTATGCATGCCAGGAAGACTAGGTGCTTATTTCCAGAAACACCACGCCTGACATGTTTTTTATCTGGGCTGTTTCTAAACTGCACTTTTCATTTGCTGCCCATCTACGACATCTCCTTTTTCACAGATGTGTCTTTCTCTTTGAGACTGCACAGATTGCAAACAATGCACAGCCAAGAGGGAATATCTATTCCTTTGATTCTGTCCTTGTCACAAAGGCATCTGGAAATAAGAAACCTGGAAGCAAAAAATCAACATAGCTATGCATGTTCATCTCTACCCCCTTGTTTCCTTCTTTCAGCTACCTTCTAGGCGAGGAACTCTTGCTGGTTATAGAGTACATGGATAGAGGTGTCCTGAGCGATATCGTCAGCCAGACCTGCCTGTCTGAAGATGAGACAGCAGCCATCAGTCGGGAGGTCAGCAATCCCATCTGTGTTACCAAGGGCTTGGGCAGGATTGTCTGGGAAACGGGCTCAGAACAGGAGAGGTTTCCTGTGCCAAGCTTTGTTTCTGTGTTGCTGGTATGCTATGGGCAAGTAAAAGCATCTCAAGTGAAAGGCCTGCCAGTGCCCCTGCACTCCCTGTACTCAGTGCCAGTACTCTTATCTCCTGCTGTTGTATTCTCGCTCTGTCTCTTGTATTTGCTGCTCTCCACCTTGCCTCTCTAAATGTTTGCCTGGAGTCTGTCTTCACTGCATTCCTTGCCTGTAAAAGCAAAGGTGCTGGTGGCAGGATTTGAAACAAACAGCAAAGAAAAAAGAGAGAGACTCGTTTCTCTCAGTCCTCAGCTAAAAAGGATAGGAGTGCAGCCAGAATGCTCTTTGCTTCTGAGCACATGCACTGCAGCAGGAGTCATCCTGGCTGGTTGGCAGGGGACAGCCTACAACAGCAGGTGCTGTTGCCCTTTCAAAAGCTGACGTGCCTTTCCTCAGAAAGGTCCTGCTCTGCAAGTGTTGGAGCAGCAAGCTCTTCCTCTCAGTGGCCATTACTGTTCTGCCATTACTCCCCATTCCCCTGGAGAGGGAATCTTTTAGATTCTTTGTTTCCTTTCTTGTGTGATGAAATCACATCACTCATTTTTGCCCTTCTGTTTCTGTTTTCTTGCTCAGTGCCAGCAAGGACTGGATTTTCTTCATTCAAACAATGTGATCCATCGAGACGTGAAGAGTGACAACATCCTTCTCAAAACCGACGGTTCTGTCAAACTGGGTCAGTATATTCTTGGTCAGGTGCAGCGTTCCAGGGATGTGGGTGTGGGGCTGCTTGGAGTGACTGCCAGCTCCCCAAAAATGGTGCTGGTGGCCATGCAGGGACCCCTGCTGCGAGCTGAGGGCACAGTTGCAACGTGCACAGAGGTATAAGGAGCCACAAGCAGTCAAGAGTGGCGTTGCTCTGTGTGTGTCCCTTCCAGAGGGAGGGAGTTACAAGTCCAAAGTTTCCAAAGAACAAAAGCCACTGCTAGAGGCAGTGTAAAAAATTGGGAGATTTTTAAAGTCACCAATGCCAGGAGATTCAACAGCACATTTTCAAACTTCCACTGGGGAATTCTTTTGCTTGCTTTCCTAATTGCACAGAATTCAGATAAAACCAGTATTTTGTTTTCTCCTCAGCTGATTTTGGCCTCGCTACTCAGCTCACCCCTGAGCAGAGCAGACGGTGCTCGGTAACCGGGACTCCTTGGTGGATGGCGCCTGAAGTGGTGACAGGTCAACCATATGGCCCCAAAGTGGACATATGGTCTTTTGGAATTGTGGGAATTGAAATGATAGAACAAGAACCTCCTTACTTGAGTGAAAGTTCTGGCACGGTAAGGAGCAAATACTCACTGATCCCACTGTCTTTCTCACCTGTCCCATGTCTTGTGTGCCACTGGACAAAATCCCATTGCCATCTGCTGGAACTACTTCCACCAAGGTCCCCTCCTACAAATGTCCCTGCAACACATCAGCATCTGCTGGACTTTTGGTTGCATCAATGGGAGAATTCAAGCCTTACCACATGCAAACAAACTCCAAACAAACAAAGTGTTCTCAGGCAACACTTTCATTTGGGTTAGTGGTTCCAGTTCTTTTGTCTGTGTAGATGGCCTTAATAACAGGAAAAGAGCATCTTAAGAGTGTTGTTATCTTTCCAGAAATGAAGGAAGGAAACCCAAACCCAAACCCAACAAAGTTTCTAAAACTGTGGTCTTTAGAGAGGAACCTAACCCTGTGTGCAGTTTCTTCTTATTGGGAAACATGGGCATGAGGGTGTAAAGGCCACAGAGTCTCTTCTGCTTCTTGTGCAGTGCTGTTGAAACACTCAGTGACCGTGTTTCTCTCCTAGCCCAAGCAACATTCTGCACATCACCAAGCCAGAGCCTGGTGATGCGGAGAGCCTGCCAAAACCTCCCAGTGATTCCTGGCACTTTCTGGGATGGGCCTACCATTCATGCATTGACTTGAGTAGCCAAATGACTAGAGGGTGGCCATAGGGATGGAGCCTCTCCTTCTTCTGACCTAGACAATTTTTCTTTTGCTGCAAAAATGGGAAGCTGAAATTTTCAGACTGCTGAGAGACAGAGATGCAGGTGGCTCCTGTGTGCCCAAGCAGGCATTTTCATCCCAATACATTTGTGCAGGCACCTTAATGTGTCTGTGTTGAAGAGGAGATTGTAAATGTTTGGTTCCCTACCTGGGTATTAACTGATGGATTTCCTTTCTTTTCTTCCAATTACCATTGTTTTCAAGAACAGCACAAAAAGCCTGACGAGTTTTGTTCTAGGGCACGTGCGCTTAAAGGACCAAAAAGCACTGCAGAGATGCCCTTCATGTACTAACCCTTGAAATTAGTTAGTATAGCAAAGTCCCTCTTCCAAAAAGCCTCTGAAGCTGGCATGAATCCTCAGAGATGCAAATGTCCTTTTGCTGATGTAGTTCCCACTAACTAGGTCAGGCAATGAAATCAGCTGCCAAGGCAAGATCTGAGGGATGGTGGAAAAGCTGTGGCTGCATCGGGGTTTGGGTTTTTGGTTGGTAAAGGAAAGTTATCTCTGGGTCTCTGCCAGGGCAGAAACTGCCACTGCAGAACAGAGGTTAAACAAAGGGATCTGGGAGAGCCTTAGAGATGTGAAAGCAGGAGGTAGAGCCTGGTGTCTCCTTTTTCTCCAGGCTACACACCTGATAGCCACAGTAGGGACTCCACAGCTGCGGCAGCCCAAGCTCCTCTCGGCTTTGCTGCATGACTTCCTGAGCTGCTGCCTGCAGACAGACGAGGAGCAGCGCTGGTCTGCCAAGGAGCTCCTGCAGGTAAAATGTGAAGGGGCTGCAGGTGAAACAGGCTCTGAGGGATGGGCTCCTCTTCCACTCAAGTCCAAGGCAGCAGATGAGCCCCCTTCCTCCTCACCTCCACTCTTGGTGCTCTTCAAATGAAAATGGTGAGGAATCCTAGACTGGGCTGGGCTGGCAGGCCCTATAAAGGTCCTGTGGTGCAAGTGTCCTGCAATGAGCAGGGACCTCTTTAAAGAGATCAGGTTGCTCAGAGCCCTTTGCCACCAGAGCCAGAATGGTTGCAGGGATGGGGCTCCTACAAGCTCTTGGGGCAAGCTGTGCCAGGGTTGCACCATACTCCGAGAAACAAGTTATTCCTTAGACCTACTCTGATTAGATGCCCTTTGTGTTTAAAAATATTTGTCCATATCCTATTGTAACTGGCCCTGTTAAAAAAGATGTCCCCTACCTTCTTCAAAGCCACTCTGAAGTCTTGGAAAGTGGCAATAAAGTCTCCCCGGGGCCTGTTCTTCACAAAACTGAATAACTCCAGCTCCCTCTGCATTTCCTGTGAGGAGAGGTGCTCTGTCCTCTGTCTGTTTCTGTTGCCCTCTTTTGTGATTTGGTGGGGTGTTCAGTTTTATCTAATGGCAAAAGAATTGAAGTAGAGCAATGTGGGGTACAGAGACATGAAATGGTGGTGGAGGAACCTAAGGAAGCCAGTCCCAGCCTAGGGGTCAGAGATTTGGCTGTGGGCAGGAGGGGCTGTGGGGGGCTCACTGTGAGCCTCTGAGGGGCCCTGGTTTGTGCCCCCCAGCCCACCCTCAGAGGTTTCTGCCACGCAAACAGGGACAGCTTGGAGGGAGTTGTCCCAGCCCCATCTGCTGCCTGGCACGCTCAAGCAGATGGGAACTGCGCCAGGGTTACTGCCAGGTTGTGTGGCAGAGAGGGAACTGCAGGGCCCAGTGCCACTGGGCTGGCCCTGCTGGGAAGGAAGGTGCCATCCAGCACACGAGGGGCAGGGCATGGAAAGGTAGACACTGCTTTCTGTCCCTGTGGGAATCAGCACAGTGCCTGTCTTTCAAAGGCAGGGGCCTGTGTGAGTCATTGGAGTTTCCTGAAAGGAAGAAAACCCAGGGACAGAAAGTGCCATTTCTAGAGCACTGGCAGGGCAAAAATCCCAGCATGATGAATACATCGCAATAAACAGATGACTGGGATTCTGGGCCAGGTTTGCCTGTGATGGCAAGGTCTTGCACACTGGAGATGACTGGGGAGCAGATGGTCCCATTGCTCCTCTTTCTGGGTCTCTCCAGGAACTTGATGTATCCTGATTGAGTCCCTGAAGCAATGAGCTTGGAAAGTAATGGTTCACTGTTCTTTGTTGTATTTTTTTTTCCGGTGGACAGCATCCATTTGTAACTTCAGCCAAGCCACCATTCATCCTGGCACAACTCATCAACTCAGTGAAGAAGACGAATAACCCTAACTCTAAACCCTAACCCTAAACCCTAACCCTAACCTTAAATGCTAACCCAAACCCAAACCCTAACCCTGTCCCTATCTGTAACCCTTACCCTAACCCCAACCCTAAGTCTAAGCCTAGGCCAAAACCTAAACCTAAGCCTAAGCCTAAGCCTAAGCCTAAGCCTAACCCTAACCCTAGGAGACGAGAACATAGCAATCATGTCAAGATGTTATCTCTGTTACCAATTTAGAGTAGGATTGTAGAGTAGGGTTGCTGAACAGATTTGTAGCATAGAATTATAGATTAGAGTTGTAATTAATAAAGTTTCTGAAACATCAACTCATTTGGAAGATTCTCCTCCTTCTGACCCCTTCAGAAAATTCAACATTTCCTTCTGAATTACCAATTGTTTTTTATGGGTGCTAAGTCACACATATGGCTTCTTTTGTATGGTTTCATAAGTGAGGAGGGCTCCTCTTCATTCATCCTCTCCAGACCACACTGCCTTTGGAATATGAGCCACTGGCTGGTTATGGCACAGCTGTGATATTTCTAGTTGAGGCAGTAAGGGCAATGGCATTTGAAGGCAAAACCAAAGGAAGAATGAGGCAGCCCAAACATCTTGTGCAGGTTCAGGCCTTCAGCTGTGACTGCAGAGCATTGGGGTTCCTGCCACTTGGATTTGGATCCCTAAATGCAATAATCTCTTTGGCTGGAGGAGAGCCTTGCTCAAGTGAGAAAGCAGAAAGATCAGAGAGGGTGCTCGGGAAGGTCTCCTGTGGTGCAGAGCTGTCAGCGCCTGTGAGGTGATAGCGGGCCCGGCCTTGCCCGGGCTGGAGCCGCAGCAGAGCCCTGGCAGAGGCCGGAGCAGCCTGAGCCCCGGCAGAGGCAGGCTGGAAGGAGGCCCTTGGAGCTGCAAGAGGCAGCAGCCGGGCCCTGGGTGCCTCTTCCTGGGACCGGGCAAATCCTCTGCTCTCAGAGCCCAGGTGGCAGCTGGCTGCTGCCGAGGGGAAGCGCAGCCGTGCTGGGCACAGCCCGGCCTGGAGGCATTGGCCGTCTGGAGTGTGCCCAGGAGCAGGGAAAGGCCAAGGGCAGCCGCGGGCCGCTGGGCTGGCTGAGGATTCCTCCTCTTCTGCCGGCTGCTCTGCAACTCCTGGCAAAGGCCAGCAGTGTGTGCAGCACTCTGGGCACCATGGGAGGGAGCCGGGCTGCTCGGCAGGCTGGAGCACAGGGCAGCTCCTTCAGGCCCGGCACTTGTGCCAGGGAAGCGAGGCCAGCGTGAGGCAGGGACAGCTTGGCAGGGCACATCTGCAGGAGCCAGCGCCTCACGCAGCTCTGGCAGGAAGCACCTGCAATCCTGCAGTTCTGCACTGAGCCTGAGCAAAGGTGTGAGATGCAGAGTGATTGGCAGAAATATTCAGGCCCACCAGGCCAGCCTGCTTTGTGCTCTCTGGTGCACAGCATGCACTGTGCAATGCAGCTCTGAGCTGCTGGGAGAGAGGCAGTCGGGGATGTGCCTGAGGTTTGTGCTTGAGGAGTGAACTGATTTGGAAGGGGGCAGAAGGGTTTGAGCAGGCAATTTGTGTTTTCTTCATTAATTTCTGAAAGAAAGTCATAATGTGTTGCACACAGGTAGGGTTATTAGAAAAGAAAGGCCTTATAAAATCAGGCCTTGCTATAGTAAATTCCCAGATAGCCTGTTACATCTTCTACGTGCAGCCAGCAAACTTCCCATGGGAACAGTCATGAGTGCAGTTAGCACAACAAGCTATTGTGCTAAGAAAACTGTTTGCATCTGTAATAAACAAGAAATCTCTCCCATGAGCATCCACGAAAAAAAATGTAATCACCTGAGTAAGAGTGAGTCTTAAAAAGAGTGAGTCTTTGCATGTACACACTAATACACCTTCTAAGCAATAAATTGTGTGGCAAGGAAACTACCAGCCAGCTGGATTGAACACGAGATCTGTGAAAACCGTGTAAAAATGAGTTATGTGAATGAAGAATTGGCTTTCCCTGCATGAAGAAACTGAGTCCCAGCTGCTTTATTGACACAGCAATGTGGCTTCACTCAGCAAGAGCACTTGCAGGGTGTATTGATGAAACGCTTGTGTTTGATTCCCAGAATAGGAAGAAGAGGCGTGTAACAAACAGGGCTTAGTCTTTTGAGTTCTTTTAGCTTTAACAGGAGTGCTGAAGCCTGTATTCCCCCACTGCAGTGCTTACTGTGTGCAACTGGCGATCTTGGCCTTGAGAATAAGGAGAGTGCCCCTGCTAAGAACATAGCTGGAATGCATTCAAAGGGAAGAAAGTGTTTTTAGGAGGCTCTTGACCACCAAAGGAGAATTTGAGGAATGGGAATATTTCCCAAACAACTGTGTCAGGAACCAGAGACGGGCCCGAAGCCCTGCCATATTTGATCCATGTTTGAGCAGGTTGACAAGACAGTGAAGGAAAGTGTCTTGTTTAACATGGGGGACCTTGATCCTTGAAAGAGAAACAATGTATTGGTCAATCAGTGGGCAGTCAAGCTGTGAAAGGGGAACAATGGAGCCGTCGGTGGCAGGGAGTCATGGAGTCATCCTGAGCCATCATCTCACATGCCAGCCATGTGTGAGCTGGTGCTTTAACTGGGAAAATTCCACATCCTTAGCAGGAGATACAAGGCTTGGTTCTGAGCTGGAAGGGTGAGAAGGATGAGATGCACAGCGTTTTGATCCAGAGGATGTCCTGGAAGTGCACTGCCTAACTGCCCCTGCTGCCGAGCACCACGCTCCATCTCCTTCTCCTGCTCAGCGGATTTTTGGGAATCCAGGGGTTGGTATGTATTATTTGCTACTGCAACTAATGGAATAAAGTTGCTTTGCAAGCTCAGTTGTGTCTTAGGTTCTTTTGTGCATGGATCGCCTCCTGAACCTGTGGCAACGACCAGCAGGCACCTACAGGACACTCCTATTCTCATGTCAGTAAATTCTGAGAAGTGACTGAAATATGTCAATAAATTTGAGGTAATGTTTAGCCTATGAGTTTCAGCAAAGTATTGAATATGTCTTAGTTCCATGGATACAAAACGGGTAGGTGAGATTGCTGGGTGTGCAGGGCTTAGGGAAGTGATTCCCTATGCACCCACCACTGAAACAAAGTAATGCCTCCTTTCTAGCCCAGAGCTGGCAACAGGGATCAGGCCCTGCTTGGAAACTTTCATTTTGGCAACTTCTGTTAGCAGGTAAGAAAGGTCAAAATGAAACATTTTCCAGCTGGTTTATCCTTTTAGGCACCAAAGCTCTGTGCCACGGGTGGCCTGGGTGTGTGCAGAGCAATGCAGCCCCCACAAAGCCCTTGGTTTCCCCTCAAGTTGCCAGTTTGACTGCTTCCAAAGGGAAAGAAAGGCAGAGATGTACATCCACAGGAGCCCTGGGCTGTGGACCATTTTCTTGGTCTGGTTTCCTTTGCTTGTATCCCATCTGAGTGCTCAGCTGGGGTACAGGCTGTAGGTGCTTGGGGCCCTCTTGGAGCTCCTCTTGGATCCCCTGAACAACAGGGTTTGGCCCATGAGGGGAATTTGTGCTGCTTTGTGACAGAGGAAAACTTCCCAGGCTCTTCTGTGTTTGCTGTAGGGAAGGTTGGTTATTGCTTGGCATAAATTCACAGACCAACATGGAGCGTTTGCTTTGTGATGTCAGGGCATGGTTGCCACATCGTCATAGTGGCATCAGAAGGTTGCCTTGGTGCACAGAAGGCCTGAGTGTCAGAGCAGCCCTAGTGCTGGCTCAGATTCCGGAGAACTTTCCTGATTGGCACCTTTGTCAGTGGGTAGCTGCCCACTGACAGGAGCATTGTTTCATCTATTTACCTAACTTTCAAAAATAACAATGTTTCACTATCTGGCCAGGGCAGCTTTTGCTGCTTATGGCATTTCTTTTTCCGCGTATTATGTTACCCACTTTGCACGTAAGTAGAGTTTTCCATTCTACTTAGGTTAGGGTGTATCCTAACCTGGCTTTTGTATGTCTTCCTGCTCTTTCTTGGTGGCTGAGTTTCTGATTTTGTAGGAGAAAGAGCATTAGGATGCCAGTGGTTTGGTAAAGCTCCTGCCAAGAGGTTCAGCTAAAAAGGGGGTGTCTGTAGCCACAGGGGCAGCATTTGCAGGGGAACCTGCAGGGCTTCCGTTCCCTCCACGGGAGAGTCTGTGGCAGCAGAGTGTCATTTCCTCAGGTTGCTGGGACAAGCAAGACAGCTTTGAAAATGCAGACTGGCAGACCTTCTTGGAATGCCTTTTAAAATCTCTGCAGTTGTTCCCAGAACCCATTGAAAGCTTATTTCTTTTTAAATTTTGTCATGAAAGGATTTAACTCTCTAACTTGACCCTTTACCAAGTGCTTAACTAGTGATTCTCTTTGCAAGGAAATGTAAACTCTAAAGCAGTGAGTGTCCGCCACAGCTCAGAGGGGATTTTGAGGAAGCATTTCTGGGCAAGCATTTCCAGCAAATTAAAGAGAATTAGTGCATGCAACTGATTAAAAAAAAAATAAAAAACCAAACAAAAAAAAACCAAAAAAAAGACCCGAAGGAGTGGATTTAAAAAGCCGTTTTATGTGTTTTCTAGAACAGGAGCATTGAGTGTTAAAGAACAATTTGGATTTTCTTGGTCATGTTTGTATTCATTTACTGGCTAAACAGGTTGAAGTGTAGGCACAAGCAAGAATATTGTCCTGACCCCTTGCTGGCTGTGTGAATGAAAGGTGTCTCCTGGAGGGATGTTACAAAATGGGAAATCTTCTCTGTTTGGGTTGACTTTTCTGTTGGATTCAGCAGCCCAAGCAGTTTTCTCACACCATCTGGTTCATTTTCCCTGCCCACTACAGGTCACCTGAAGTGTGCATTCAGCAGTGCTGACCCTGAGGTGAGTGAGAAAGGAACATTTCATGTTCCTGGTGTTTAAGAATTGTAGAGGAAGCTGAGAGCTTGGTCAGTAGCAATAGAGTGTAGAGGGCCAGCAAGGAAGGCTGAAAGAAAATCAGTTTTCATGCCTGCAATGAAAATAACAAAGGCATAAGTGGATATTTTAAAATTTCCATCTCAGAGCTTTAAAGAACTACAAATCCAGTTTTGCAGAGAGAACCTTGCTTGCTGACGGCAGATAGGGTGGAATATTTACTTAAGAGCAATTTCCTGTACAGTTGAATTAGACCATTTTGATTTAGTCAGAGTGCCTTACAATTCTATTCTTATCACACTTTATGATATCTACTTAGAAGATGTCGTTGTAGAACAGGAAGACCGTCTTACAATGGTGCCTGCTGTACCTGAAGTGAAATGGGCACCTTTGTGGCTGGGGAGCTGCGTGGGCCAAAAGGACGCAGGGCTGGCGGCCGTGAGCAGCTGAAGATGAGGCAGCGTGGGGCCAGGGGGCCAAGAAGGCCAAGGGCACGGTGGCTGTGCCAGCAGCAGTGGGGCAGCAGGAGCAGGGCAGTGAGCGTGGCCTGTGCTGGGCAGCGCTGCGGCCACAGCTGGAGTGCTGTGTGCAGCTGTGGGCCCTGGGAAGCAGAAAGTCATGGAGGGGCTGCAGCGTGTGCACAGAAGGACAGGGGAGCTGGGCAAGGGGGTGCAGCACAGGGCCAGGGAGGAGGCGCTGAGGGAGCTTTAACCTGGACAATGGGGGCTCCTGAGGGACCTTCAGGCAGACTTCCATAGATCCCTGCCTTAGATCCATAGATCCAATGCTCAGCACAAGGGCTGCTTCCCTGCCAAACATCTCTTCAGTGCATCCAAGTGCTTTAGACACTGGAGTAGGTAACACTTTCATATTTTGTTTATTTGTTTGTTTGCTCGAAGGAGAAGCCTTGTGTAATTTCTCTTTCTCCAGGGAGCTTTTTCTCAGTTTTTGCTGCCCCTTTCCAGCACTGGCAGAAACACATCACTTTCAAGGTTAATGGCTCCCGTGTCTTTTGGCAGCCCAGGGAATCAGTGTGTGTTGTGTTTGGGAATTGAGCAGGAAATCAATGCCCTTGCATTCCAGCTGGTGCTCAGGGATCAGAGGAGCTGGGGTGGGCTGGGCTGCATTTCTGATTCCAGCCACTTTAGCACCATCAGTGTGGTCGAGTCCAAGAGAAGAACTTGCCCGAGCACAGATGCACAAAGAGTCCAGTTCCCAGTGCAATGCTCTGAGTGTCTGGCTGCATTCCATAAGGACCTACATGCTCCAGATTCCCCAAGAGTGTGCTTTTTTGAAGCAACAGGAGAGCAATCTCAGGATTGTAGTTGAGTGGGGCACTGGATACCAAGTTCTGATGTGTGTAGCAATAGAGAGGACAGTAAAGAGAGATTTCAGTAATGAGATCTGTCTGTCTATCTATGTATCTATGTATGTATGTATGTATCTATCTATCTATCTATCTATCTATCTATCTATGTAACATTTACATAATTGAATCTTCCTGGCTCTGGTCCAAGGCAGTTGGAGATGCAAAGCTCACCTAAAGCATCCCTTTCAGGAGAGGATTAGAGGCATGCTCCCTCGACCAATTCTGAGCGGGCAGAGATGTTTCCCCCTTCAGATATGGTCGTTTTTTTCCATCAGAGTTGTTTTCCTCCTCCGGCCTCTTCTGCCTTCAAGTCCCCAGTTAATTCTATAAATTTCTGCCTGTCCTAGAGAGGGGCAACAATTCCATGTTTAGGTGGTGTTTGGTGACTCTGGTCACACATGCATTACGTGACACATGGTTTCCTTCACTGGCATCCCCAGGGCTATGTAAGTGCATTAGTGCATTCGTTCAGGGGCCTTAGGAGAGTCTTCTCTTTCCCTCAGCAGCAGCAGCAGCAGCAGCAGGCAGCGATGGCAGGGTCAGGAAGAGGAGCAGGTGGCTGTCCTGGCCCTTTGCTCCCGGGCCCCAGGCCAGGAGGGCTCTGGCTGCAGCAGGGCGCTCTTCGGGCAGCCCCTGGCAGCCTCTGCACGGAGCACGGCACGCTGCCCCGTCCTGCTGGTGCCACTTTTCTTCAGCAATACCCGAGCTCCTCCTCACAAGGAAAAAACTCCAGCAATCTAAAAAGAAATCATTCAAGTACAGTTCTACCTGCCTTTGCATTGTAGTTCAGGATATGTATTTTTTGGTCTATACTTTCATGATTTTTATGAAAACATGCATTCATATCTTCACATTTTTGTGGTTTTAATTATTCATATACCTAAACACTCCATTTTAAACTCTTGATTTATTGCAGTTGGCAATTTTGAGGTAGTATATTTTAAAATGCCACAAAACAACACCTTTTGGGTAGTTTTTCTCACTCTTAAAAAAACCCCCATAAGCCATTTTAGTCTCTGTCTCTCCAAATTGGTTCATATCGGCCTATTTTAAATCAGGGCTACAATACTTTTATAGGATTGAGAGAGCTCCAATGAAATGCACACCGGTGATTCCTCTTGTGGAATATCATGGCCCCACCGTAAAGCCTCTATTTAATTCTTTTTTCTCTCATTAGCTCAACTGCAAACACACGTTCAGTTGCAAACTTACACAAGATGAGCAAAATCAAAATTATTTGAGGGGCCTTTGGGAGCTCCTTGCTGATCTTTCTGCTTCTTCAGCTGAGCAAGGCTCTGATCCAGGCAAAGAGATTGCACTTAGTGCTACACAACCATTTTGCTGGAACTCTGCTGATTTCTAGGAACAGCTGGAGGCCTCTCTCTCCCCAGGATGTTTTGGCTGAGCCAAGCTTTGCTGGGTTTTGGCTGCAAATACCATTGCCCTTGCTTTCTTCTATCCACAAGTACCATGGCTGGGCAAAAACTGCCACGTGGGCCATCTTCCAAAGGCACTCTGGTCTGGAGTTTGTGAATGAACGAGAGCCTCATCCACTTCCAAACCACATGAAAAAAATCAGGAAAGAAAACTTCCCATCCTTAACAAACAACTGACAATTCACAAGTGGATCTAGAGCTTCTTTACGCAATGAAAAGGAAGGCAATCTTCCAATGGAGTTGTGCTTTCACGAGTTTTTCTTCTGACTCCCACTCCCAGCTGGCACTGGAAAAAGTCACGTCTCTGCAAGTGTCAGTGTCTTCTGTCTGCCATCAGTTGTTTTGCTGCAACAATCAGAACAGGCATCAGGCTGGAGAGAGGCTCAGCTGATGCCAGGAACAGGAGCTGCCCCAAGGAGAAAAAAGACATGAACTTTTACCTCCCAAACCCATCTCCCCAGAGGCTCAAGCAGGATTCCTCTGGTTCCCAGAAATACAAAGAAATAGGGCTGAGAAGACCCTTTGCAGCTACGTCTTCATGCCCAAGACTTTGCTGATGCCATTTGGGTTTTGCCTTTTTTCTTTTCTGTCTTTTCTGTATTCCTTGCACATCAATTTAGAGCTCTGTAGGCTACTCGATTTGTGACTACTTTTCCCAGTCCTTTTCCATGGCCTTTGCCTAAGCAGAAAGACAAACTTCCAGACCTCCAAGCGCCGGGGGGTAGAAGGCTCCAGTGTTATCTTGGTTCTTCCTGGGACAGACCCCTGCAGGGAGCTGGTGGACTCACCATCCCTGCTAGCCTTGTAAAGAAGACTGGATGTGACACTCGGTGCCATGCTTTAGTTGAGGTATTAGGCCATAGTTTGGACTCGATCATCTTGGAAGTGTCTGTCTTCCAAGCCAGGGATTCTGTGATTCTGTGATTGAGGCAGCTTTTCCTGCAGCCCTGCAAAGGGCTGCGGGGGCCCTTGGCCAAGGACGGGGATCAAGGCTCATGGAAAAGAAGCAAAGGGCTCAAGGCAAAGGCTGACAGGGCAGAGCTGCCCCAGCGCGGCCCAGAGCAAGCCTCATGTCCTCCTCCTCAGCCTGCGCCCTCTGCACTGCCCTTTGCGGCGCCGGCGGCTCCTCTGGCTGCGGGGCTCCAGGGCATGCTGGGGGCCGGGCCCCTCGTCTTCGGGATGCACCGGAGCCTCGGAGGGGAGCGGCTGCTGCTGTGGCCGGCAGGGGAGAGCTGCGGCTGCGGCCACGGGCACGGCGAGCTGCAGCTATGGCCAGCTCCTGCCGCGGCTCCTGCCTCTGCTCCTGCCCTGTGCGCACAGACACGGCCGAGGGCTGCCCGGCAGCTCCATGCCACTCTGCAGCGGGCCCGGCCGGGCTGCTGCTCTCTGCGGCCTCTGCCCGCCGCTGCCGGCCCCGCTGCGCTCCCGCCTGCCTCTGCCGCAGCCGGGCCCACACGAGAGGCAGCACATTGTGGCCGGCTCGGAAAAGCCCTACCCGCAAACCGCCCGCCACGGCCTCGGCCTCAGGGCACAGGCTGCGGGCGTCCTCGCAGCTGCGAGCCGGCACGGGCCACCTGCCGGCCTCGGCCACAGCTCCCGCCTGTGTCTCCATGGCCGCGGCTGCTCGGCACAGCGGGCTGAGCACAGCCAGCGCCAGCAGCACCTCCTCAAGGGCCCAGGCCCTGGGCGCTCCGAGCCCACCCTCCCCCGAATTCCAGCCATGAGGGGCTTGGCGTCCCAATGCATCCCCTGGGGACAGCAGAGTCGGCCGCTGAGCTCAGCCCATGGTGACACCACCAAGTGACCAATGGAAAATTCACCAAATCCTTATCAGAGACAAGAGAAAACTCCCATGGTGCCTGACAGCCTGAAGGAACTGCCAATTCCAGATCATTCCATCCATGTATGAAAAGAGGCTTTTGCATTAAAGGAGAAAAGAGTTATCGAAAAGGAGGGCAGGAACAAACAACAAAGTTATTTGGACTCATGCTTCTTTTGTCTGTTAGAAAGGCCAAGAAAATGCACTCCTTGCTCTTCTGACACAGCTCTCTCTGTTCATGATGTGGGACAGCGAGTGCTGATGATGTGCAGGAGCTGATGCAAGGGACAGGGACGAGGACACAGCAGGCACAGTGCCAAGCTGACAGAGGGATGATCTCTGGCAGTGGCACTGAAGGAGAAGAGTTTGCAGGCAGCACAGAAAATGGCTCTTTGTTTCACCTCTTCTTTCAGTGCTGCTAAGAATGTAGCCTGGAGCAAGCTGGGAACTCCAGAGCCTGGAGCCCTTTCCAGGAAGGGCTGCATCAGACACAAATCAGCAGGGGACTGAGGAGCCCCTGGGGTGGCAGTGAGCAACCTCGGGCTCTGCTCACTGCTGGTGGCATTTTCTATTGAACCATCTCCAAGGACTTCTGTTGTGCTCTGTATTTCTAAGGGTTTTCCCCCTTGGTTTTTTTTTTTTGTTGTTGTTTCCTGCACCTTTTTTTCTCCATATTTTCCTATCCTGTCAGCAGCAGCCCTTGTCCAGAACTGGCTCTAAAATATCAGCAAAGTAGCTAGGAACAACAATGGGTGGAATCCTGTGGCTCAGGAATTCATACGCCAGAGCCCTGCCTGTGCCTTATGCGTTGTCAGAACCTCCTTCTCTGTGCAAAACTAGGGATTAAGGGAGTTTTATTGCCAAAGAGCTCCTGAGAAGCAAATGTTGTGCTAGGTTTCTCAGGAGTGTATCCGTTAAGTTCATTGCTGGCAAACAGAAAGTAAGGCCAGGGTAGCAGAGCAGCTGGGAGCTGGTCACTCCCTACAAAGGGCTGGTGTATGATGTGAGAACACCACATTCCAGGACGGGCAAGCAGGGTCAATGTGCTCAAGGTGCTGCCAATGAGGTTTGGGTTCACTTAGAGAGCAGTCAGGGCTGGTGAGCACTGCAAGATCCAGCTGCAGTCCCCATCCACGTCCCTTTCAGTGCTGGCTTTAGGGTGTCTTCAGCCTGGATTCAGAGCGGCCTGGGGGGCTCCTGAGGCTGCCTTTGCACTCAGGGTGAGGGTGCCCAGGAGCCCCTGAGGCCGGCAGTGGGGACCAGGGCTGGGGCTTGTGGCCTGGCAGGCGTGGCTCTGGGGGCTGTGACATGCCAGGCCATGGGTCACTGTCAATGCCCTCTGCAGCCCTGACTAACTCTGTGATGCTCCAGGGACAACGGCAGGAGTGGGGATCTGGCTAGGTTAGGGTTTTGCCTGAGCCAGAACCTCTAGGCCAAATGCCGAGACGTAGAGACCCCTGGAGGACCGAGTGGAGGAAGCACAGGAGGCTCTGATGCGGTGTAAAGCGCAGCAAATTCATCAGGACAGGCAGGGGGAAGGTTCACAGCAGAGAATTACAAAAAGGAACAAACGTTCAGAGAATCCCCAGCCCCCCTGTGCACGGGTTTTTAAAATCTTTCAAAACAGGAGGTGGACACCATATAGTAACCAATAAGCGACTCTTGGGATGTGGTTTTGAGGGCTACAACAAATCAGAACAAGGGGAAGAGAGAGCGTTGGGACAGCGATTGGATCTTAGGGTGAGGGACAGGGAACTTTCTGGAACAAAGGGTAGGGTTTGGGCTGATGGATGGGGCAAAGGGGCCGGGTTGTCTTGACAGACAGGGAAAAATCTGGTGAGGAGGGAGGGAATTCCTTGAGAGACACTTGGGTAGGAGGGGATAACACAGGGGAGAAACTAACTGTAATAACTCGGGGAACACTTGAACATACCACTGTATAACAGAACATTTGACTCAATAAACTACCACACTGCAGCACAGAAATTCAGGCTTTCAGCAGCTGAGAGGTGGCACTATTAGTACCCGCAGCAGCTGGTGAAAGCCATCTCTCTCCTTCAGGTTCTTGCTGTGTGGGAAGGTGCTGCGAGTTGTGGTGGCTGCACTGCCCCTTTGCTGGGAGGATGATCTGTACCAGGGCAGAGCAGAAAGCTGCCATGGTGAGCAGAACATGCTCAGAGCATTACAGTTCAAAGAATGGCACTGCCCCTGAAGGGCAAACAGCTTGAAAGCATATAATTATGTGCAGAACCGTTGCACAAATTTTCTCTTCTAGAACATGCCCATTTTTGTATACTGTAGATGAATACTCTGGGTTTTATAGAATACATGGGGTTTTTTTCTTAAGGGTTTTTGGGAGAACTCTCAAGTTTATTTCTGTTTGTATTTTACATCCAGCATGAATACAGTTTTTTTAATTAATATTATTTTTCTTTAGTAAATACTTAGGGAAAAATACCTAAGCATTTTTTAATCTTTTGGGATATGGTGATTAATATTCTTAGAAAGAAAACCTTGTTGAACACATGTGAAAACATAGAGAGAGGGAAAACAGTATAAAAGTCTTTTAGAAAAGGGTGTGTAATAAGGACTGCAGAACTGAGTAATTCCTCCAAGGGCAGAATTAGCAAGATATAACACCAAGAATACCTACCAAGATATGTGGGATCTCAGCACATCAGCCCTGATGTGCAGAGTCACCAAGATAACCCTTGGGGGGCTCAGAGGTCCTGGAATGTTGCCAGAAGTGTCTGGTGGCTGGACTTTTATCCTGCACAGGAGACGACACCTGTATGAGGATGGGAGGATCTCACGGGGATAAATGGTGAAGGGATAGGTTAATTATAGTGTGAAACACAGGTTTTAGAATTTCAGTACAGGGGGGTCTAGAGAAACAAGATGGAGGAATTAGGGCGTGTCCTGTCCTCCTTCTTCTTCTTGGCCTCCATCTTCTGTGATGGTGGTGGCACTTTGGGATTGGTTCTTACTAAAAGTGCACTTGTCAATAAGGGTGAAAAGCATCGGGGAAAATAGGTAAATATCTTATACGTAGTTTTGGGTATAAAGATAAGTGACCGCCCCGAGGGCTCTCAGTGTGCTCATGGCCGACGTGCTGTGCGGACCTCTGTCGGGCCGGGAGAAAATCTTGTAGATAAAAACTAATAAACACTTAAGACCGAGAAAAAACCTGAAGACTCTTTTCGTCATTTGGAGCGCGGGGTGTCCCAAGGCCATCCCGAGCCTTTCCAGGCCATCAAAAACAGCCGAGAATGGGACAAAGATACTTCCTTAAACCAAGGGAAATGGGACCTGCAGCCATACGAAGCACAGCCAAAGCAAATGAAAACCTTTGGAAAAGAGGGAATTTTGCCAGTGAGATCAGTCTGTCCGGATAACTGAGGGATGCCCATCAATATTGCATACATTCCTCAATATTTGCAATGTCTTTTCTCCCAATTTCTGTGAAATGAATAAGCTGCAGTTGTTTACCATTAACTTAAGCTCTTAGGGGAATTACCAAGCACCATGTATGTTTTGCTGTAGCTGAGCAGGACTTGAGTTTCCCAAATCTACAAAGCAGAAGGGAATCACACAGTTACTTGTGCTAATGTTAATGAAGGGTTTCATGAAAGCAGGTGAATGAGAGCATTGCATTGTAAAACTTCCACATGCAAGAAAACAGGAGTCCACTTAGAATAAAACATATAAGGCTAGCATAACATCAGAACAGGACAAAATGAAATTGCTAGACAAGAAATTATGCATCAGAAATTAGGTGTATCATTTCTGATACATCTGCATGCATTTGCAAGCTAAAACAGAAAAGGAAGGGCAGAGATAATAAGGAACGAAGATTTTAAAATTGCACTGTGCAGAAGAGACACACGAACCACCAATGTGAGCACAGCTGGGAGATTCAGCTTGGAGATGGATTAGAGTGGAATCCATTCACTGAAGGTCTCTGGTGCACATGAGTGCAAAGACTGAGGAAAAAAGGAGAAAAGTTTAATTTCTGAAAGCTATTTAGATTCCTGGAAGCATTGTCTAGAGATCTAAAAATCTAAAGCCTCAGAGAATCTGAACCTAAACCATCCCCAAATGGATTGATCAGGTATGATGTGCACATCTCTGCTGTTTTCAGAGTCAATGAAATTGACAATGAGTGGCTGGAAATTAGGAATGCCCACCCAGATTTTATCTCCATTACTTTAAGAACACCTTAATAAGGCACTTCAGGAACTGAACACTGACATTCTCTCCCTGCTCTATTTACTTTACATTTGAATACAGGCTGGAAGAAGGAAAAATCAGGCTTTAATTTCTCCCCAAATTACCTGTTGCACTTTCAGGTTAGGAGTAGATGTAAAATTCAGCTAATCACTCTCTCTATCCATGAATATTCCACTAGTGAACTGACAAACAGAACATCCTTTTTCTCTTTTGTACCTTCCTAAATGGTGCCCAATGAACAGGACACTCTCATGAATCTCACAGAAAATCACCAAAATTGCTGAAATTAACTCTCAATTCCATGATAAAAGCTTCTGAGAAAAGGCATGACAAGATCACTGAACAAACTGTAACTTGGAAGAGAAACACGCATTTCAGCACTGATCAAGGGGAAAGAAAAAGAAATGCTGTAAAAGTTCCAAGTGGAAGGTAAGGAGAAACACAGGAAGCAGAGAAGGAGCAAGGCCCTGTCAGATGACCTGTGCAAGGTAACTTTGTGCCCCAGCACCGTTGGAGGACATTCCCTGTCATTGGTGTAAGCAGCTGGAGACATAAATGCTGATTGATTTGGGGGCCACAGTCTTGATAAGTGCAGAGGTGGTTCAATAACGTGACATGAGGGAGTTCCCCCAGAGTAACTGGGATGCCAGAAAGAAGTGAACAGCTCACCACAGCCTGGCCCGCTCGGCTGCTTTTCCTTCTGACCCTCCTGGGGAGGCTCTGACATTTCCTCTTCCCTGATGGAAGCGCAGCTGCTGGCAAGGGAAATGTCCCCACACTCACTCAGTGTTCCCTTTCCTTGCCAGATGTCCCATCTGCTGTCCCTGCCCAGGAGAGCTGCTCTGCTCGGGAGGAGGAGACCGAGCGAGGGCCTGGGAACATCGGCGGCTGCAATCCCTCCTGATCTAGCGCTGTTTATGGATGTGTAGTTAGATTTGGATAGTTACAAGTATAGGGATATTTACATACACTGACTGATATTTGCATAGGGATATTATGTGTGCATATTGTTATATTAATGCGTGTATATTCATCTGTTTACATACTTGTACAGCTCTGTAGCTGTGCATTTCTATTGCTGGGGTTGTATGGATTGTTGTATTGGTCCATTGATATTTGTGTATTTATAGACAGGTTTGTTATGTTTGTAATATATTGTCATGTTATATGTCATGAAAAATGTAATGCATGTTTCCATGTCTATATTGTTATGCCTATATATGTATTTACTTCTATTTATTATGTATGGAGTTGCATAGTTCTAAAATTCTATTTATTTAGTTCTGGATCTGAGTTCCTTTACAGAGGGATATTGCTGTTTCTGTATTTGTATATGGGCTGTACATTTGTAGTAATAAGTAATGAATTTAATTGTTAAACTTCAATTCCGTAACTTCAATATTTGTGAGTTGTTGCAGAGGGTTGCAATAGTTTTTTTTCACTGAAGTTGATATCTGTATATATATTTATATAGCACAATTCTAAGAATAAATTTTATTCATAAATTGATATTTCTCTGTTTCTATATCGGTAGTAGGTGTTGCAATTTAAAATAAATTTCATTTTTAAACATAAGTTAATGTTTGTGTATTTGTACATTAGTAGTGCGGGTGTAACTATCTGCAATAAATGCAATGTTTCAACTGAAGTAAGTGTAGATTTGTGCTACACAAAGCCATGGTCCAGATGTAAATGCTGGAGGATTTTGGCCATGCAAATCTCCAGCCATGCCCAGCACATGCCCCACCTGCACTCAGGCTGGGCAGGGGAAGCGCAGATTTGGGCTGGCAGCAGAGCCCCACGTTGGCTCAGAACTCACTGCAGAGGCTGCTGAGAAAACTCCGGGGCTCCATGAGCACAGAATCCAAGCAGGAGCCACCCAGGAGGACAAATCCCTCATCCCACGGGCAGCTCTTTAGAAAAGTGCTCCAAGTGTCCCCCTGAAGCTCATCCCAGAGAGCAGAAGCCAGCAGGGATCCTGAGCCAGCTCTGCTGCCTTTGGCAGCACTTTGGCAAATGAGCTGCAGCAAGGGGGAGGCAGCAGCGACTGTGACTGCTGCAGGCTGGGGATGAAGGAAGGGCCATGGACACAAGTGCTGAGATGCCCCAAAATCCAGAGGGAGGCTGGAGAGCTGGGAATCAACTTGGCATTTCAGTGCCAAGCTCTCACAGGCACTGAAATGATGGAATCCCTTTGTGTGAAGTGACCTGGAAGAACTGACAGGGAGTTGCTGCTAGGATCAGCAGTAGCAGAAAGCAAAAATGTACATACACTAGGAGATCATCTAATATCCCCCACAAGCAATGGCTTCAAAAATGATCTCATATATTCATCATATTATATTATATTATATTATATTATATTATATTATATTATATTATATTACATTACATTATATTATATTATATTAATAAAAATATATAATACATAATATGCATGAAATTTAATGCACATGTAGTTTTGGACAATTTTATTTTTTTATATATATTTTCATTTAAGATACATATTTGAAATAGCCTTTCAGCTTGGGAGAGTGAAGATTTACAACAGTGCAAAACCATCTGCCCACAGAGCATTCAGCTCCCGGGTGCGTGCACGCACACCCACCCATTGTGCCTGCCCTTCTCAGCATCTCGGGGCTGCTGTTTGCACAGAACTGGGATGAATTTAACTCAAGAGAGCCACGAGTGGGGTGTCCAGCTTGTCATGAACACTCATGTGGCAATGAACAACACAGAGCTCTCAAACCACATTATCACAGGTCATTTCATTCCTCCTGGGCACTGCGGAACTCTAAAAATGACACAGAAAAGGGGTGGAAAACATTGGCATCATGGTACTGCTGGTATCCTCCTGGAGGAAAATCTGTTGGGTTTCTTAAGGTGGTAGCTTTCCAAAACCTAGGAAAACTGCTCAGCACTGGTAGCCCAATTGTGAATGGTTTTCTTGGCTTGGCAAAGCCTGGGGTGTTAACAATGGACTCCGTCCTTGGTTCAAATCACCTGCCCTCACCTGCAGACAAAAGTACTATCACCACCACCAGCAGCAGCTACATCAGTCAATTTTCTCAAAAAGCTGTGTTAAACTTGGGAGAGGAAAGGAAAACACATCAGACACTGTGGATTAATGACAAGACTCTGAGGAGCAGTTCCAAAGCAAAGGGCAGCAGCTTCTCTCTGGGCCACTCCTTGTGCCCCAAGGCAGCCGGGCTGCCCTGGCTGCCCAGGACCCTGCGCCCCGCGGGCTCTGCAGAGCTGCACAGCGGGGAGGCAGCTTCGGGCACCTCAGCCCCTGGGCAGGAGGGGCTGCTTGCTCTGCAGGGCTGCCTGTGGGCAAAAGCAGGGTGCTGGACTTCTGCTCTTGGCCCTAGCCCAGCCTTGCAGGGCTAATCCTGTTCCCTGTCTCAAATGTGCTAATGATAGACCTGGTTGTTTGCGGCTCTGCACAGGTATGATTTGCACCACAAAATACTGAAGGACCAAGGCCTGAACAACAGACCCTGACTGAAGCCTCAACAACAGGACCTGAGCCAAAGCTGCCCTCTAGATGACCTTCCCAACCCAATGTTCTATGTACCTGCTCCTTAACCAAGTGTTACTATCAAAAGGATTGTTGCATCCATTCACTGGTGAAACACGTCTTCACCTTTCTGCATGAGGAAAGTGGACAAGGCCACACATGGCCTTGGTTCCTCCTTGAGCCCTGGCCAGGCTCGGGGAGAAAACCAAGAAGAGAATAACACCAGCTGTGCCCCCAGCAGAAGCTCTGGCACATTGCTCATCCAGCACTGTCGGAGCCGGGCTACTCTCACAGTGCTCTCGGGAGCCTCGTGGCCGCCAAAGGTGGAGGCACCGCAGGATTTCCCAGTTCCCGGCCGTGGCTCTGCAGGGCTGGGCTGGGACAGCTTCCCCCAGCTGATGTGCAGCTCTGGATGAAGGGGAAACCATTGGGCTACCTGGTGACGGATCTTCCTGAATCACCAGAGGCACCCTTTTGTAATAATGCTGAGGTGCATTGCTTAGCTTATCCTTTCCTGACTCTTTTTTGCACTTCTGCATTACAGTAAATCACACTGTTCGTTCAGCTGGTGTATCTGCATCTCTGACCCTCTCCACCATCAAAACAAACACACAGCCAGTTTAGCACGAGACCTGCCTCTCTGCCAGCCCATCTCTTGGCAAACACCCCTGGTGGCCATCTCCACAAATGAAATTCCCACTTTGCAACTTCCTTTTCTGCAGGCAGGTGAGAAAAGGAGCCACTCCCAGTTCTGGACACCTCCAGAAACCAGCTGCTTTCAGCAGTCACAACCCTGAAATATCAACCTCCTTCCTTAACCTGCCATTGGGAGCTCCCACCAAAAGGCCTTTTGTCCAAGGATACCCACAGAAGAGCTGGAGAAGGGAGCAGTTTGAAACACAACTGCTTCAGAGTTTAAACCTGCCTTTATCAAATGAGCACACACCAACCTGTCCCAAAGGGAAAGCAGGCAGGAATGAGAAGCTCCTCTCCCACAACCACAAACTCTGTGCTTCCTTCTGTTCCAGCTGGAGAGTGGAGGCCATGGGCTGCACCTCACTTTGGGAAGGAGCCCTGGGAATTGGCCTGGTCTGGGAGGGCAGCAAAAGGAATTCCATAAAAAGTAGGAAAAGATTCTCTTGAAGGAATAGATGATGACAATATTTCTGCAGAAAAGCAAAAAAAGAATAATTGAAGCATTTCAAGAAGTGCCCAGACTGAAATTTGTTTGCCAATACGACAACCCCAAAGTCTCTGTGGTGTGTCAGCAAGCTCAGGAATGAACCTGCAAGGCTTGGATAAACACCACTGGTGTCCGCCCCCCAGAGCACAAGCAGCTCCCCAACAAGACTTCAAGACTAAGGGACAAAGCTTCCCCCTTCAGCTCTCCACAGCAGCTCTAGGGAGTCTCTCCCCACTGCAAGATCTCCTTTGTCAGTCTACAGTGACAGGAGTTGGCTGCAGGGGACATTTGCATGGGAACTCTCCCCAGACTGGGGGGAAGAAAAAGAAGAGGTGATTCCTGAGGATAGAAAAAGGCAACGCTGCTTGGGAAGACACCAATGTGAGTTTGCTACAACTCTAGGCCCGAAATCCCCTGAAGAAAGCACCATCCATCCATGGGGCAGCACTTTGGCTTTGATATCGATGCTGACAAAATTGCTTCCCATTCCTGCTGCCGTAGCTGACTCCAATTCATGAGCAATGTGCCAACTCTGCCAAAGACAGGCAGGCATGGTGAGATAAAACCAGCTAGTCTGCTGAAAAGGAGTCCAAATTAATGTTTTCTAACTCCCCCTTTTCATCCTTTCCGCAGCCAAGACAGAGCAATGTCCTTCCTCTTTGTCCCCGATGGTTACCCAGGCATGGGATGCAGCGTGGGGACAGAGCCTGTCACTGCTCCCAGTGCCCTGCCCTGCCCTTCCGTGCCTGCCTTGCCCTTCCCTGTCCTGCGGGATCCTGCTCTGCTGTGCCGTGCCGAGCCGAGCCCGGCCAGCGGTCACGCATTTCGGGAATGACCCTCCCCTGTGCCGGCTGCCGGCGTAATGAACATACCACTTTGTAACTTTGACTAGTTAGAGAGTCTTTGTCCCTGATTTTCAGTTTTAACAATTCAGGGAGCTTTTGTTTTCCCTGACAGTACAGTTGCTGCCAAGGGAAACACACCCAAAGACCAATAGTGACCCAGCCTTCCCTTTGCTTCCCTTTTCCTTCCCTCACTGCTACACAGCGCTCTCATACCAGGACCTCAGTGCTGCCTCACCTGAGCATTTAGAGCTGCCTCCAGGCCCTTCTAGGCTAAGTGCAGGTGCTCAGGACTCTGAGGGTTCCTAGCTGCTTGGGAGAAGGTGTTTGCTTCATCTGGACTTCTTGGGGTTTCATCGGAGGAGCCACGAACAGGCAAATTTCATCTCCACTGTGAGCTCTTCATTCTGCTTGTTCCCATGAAGCTTAAATGCCAACCTGAGCTCATCGTTCCTCTGGTTCCCGTAGACCATCACAGCCCTTCCATGGCCTCTCCAGAGAGGAGCAGCTGCACATCTTCAGAGCAGCAGTTGTCGGCCCGCATCCTATCAGGGAGGGAAAGAGTTTCTGCCCTTGCTTTCCAAGCAGGTCCTGGTTAATGACCCTTTAAAATGTTTTCCTGCAGTGCTCTGTCATGGGTAGATCTCAAGTGAGAATCGGGTAGAAAGGGTCAAGTTGCCTAGGAAGGGGGACCTTGAAAACAGAAAGATTCTCTGCCTGATTTTCCTGTACTTGCTGCAGATTTGGATGGTGTTCTGGGCATTTTGCAGACAGTCTCTCTGTAGGGGTACAAGGGCAAGGTGGAAGATATTGCCTAACAAGTGGTCAGTGTTAGGTGCACTCTCCTCTTTCTTTGAATGAAGCCAAACTAGGACTCTGGTAGGATATTGCAGATGTTTAAGACTGTCTGCCCTGCAAATCAAGCCATGCCATTTGACACTGGCAGGGGGCTGTGTAGAAATCACGAACGGGCCGGGACTGCTGAGGAACGCGCCTCGAGCTGTTTGTTTTCCAGCATCAGTCTCATTACATGGTTATGACAATGGGAAGATGCCAGCAGCTCACATCCCAGGCAGCAGAGAAAGAAATTAATGTTACAACTTACTTTATAAGTTTTTTGACCAATCACACAACGCAAAAGCTTATTGACAGTAGTTCTATCCAATCACTTTAAGCACAGGTACCTTTGGTTAAAACAATGCTCACTTATTTCGAATACAATACCTACTTGGAAGCCTTAAAACACAATGCACTGAGCTCCATTATTAAGCTTCAACCTTCCCAATATCTTGCTAGATAAACTTTTCTGTAGCTTAGAGAGGTTTTCTAGACCAGCATTAATACACAGACCATTGTTCTATTTTTCCTTGCTTTTCTACAGGTTAAATAATTTTTCTGCTGACCTATCTCATGGCTGCTGCTTAGCTGTAATCACAGTTCTACTAAATCTGAGACCTGCTTTTTGCAGCTTTCCCAAAACCCTCTAATTTTGTGGATTCCCACAGAGGACTCAGTGCCAGAGCCTCTGGAGAAGCGTGGAGGGCAGGGCTCAGGCAGGTTGTGCCAGTGCAGCATTTGAACTAAAGGCACCAGGAAGCACCAAGCCTGCAGAGAGGAACTCAACCCTTCTCATCTCTCACTGCCAGAGGCAGGCTCAGAGCAGCCATCTCACCCCTCTCTAAACCAGTGGGGGCTCTGTCCTTACCAGGCTCCTCGGGCTCCTGGGAATTGTTCCCTCAGCTCTCGGTGCCATGCAAAGCTCCCTCTGCTGCAGCTCAGTCCACAGGCTCCCCTCCTGAGGATTCAGGGGCAACATTAATATTCCCCTTGAAAGAGAAACAGAAAGGAAGAAACCCTTCTCGCCACTTACACAAAACACCTGGTCCAACAACTCCATGGCTCACACACTTAATCCCTTGTTCCTAACAAGAACTCTGGGCCCCAAAGCCCTTCAACAGTCAGAAAAATTTGACTTCTCAAACACAGTCCAAAAGCTGTCAAAGCTGACAGTGACAGTGTTGAACATGGGGGTGACACTGAACACATGGAATGGCTGCTAAAGAAATCAATTGCTGCTCTGTTCTGTAAGGTTGCATGTCTGACAGCACTAACATGAGTCATCATGTCACTAATTGCAATGGAAGTAGCACTGTCTTCTTTCTTCAGCCAACACCGCAGTCGGTGTAATGGTTTCAATGCCTCGCCCGAGGCAAGTTCATGTAGAAATAAATTCGATGTACCTCATTTTGCAGGGCCCTAGGGTCTGAAATTGCTATTAAAGTTTTCTTTATAATGATGGGCAAATCTTTTTTCTCTGTGTTTTCTCTTGATGGCTTTTTTAACACTAGGTGCTCTCACAGTGAGTTGTCTGATGCTACATGGGCCACATTTAATTTTTGAGGGAATGTCCTGCCAGGCTCTATCTTCACATATGAGCCAATATTCTATTGCTAATTGTCATGGGGACTCATCTAGGTCGTCTACTCGTCAGCAGTTTCACCCTTAGGGGGCACTGGGGTAGTACAATTGCACCACAAACTTGAGTATCTGTCCTCAGGATGATGGGGAGTAACATTTAACTGTGGATCTCCCTGGTACTGAAACTCAGCACAAAATTCCATCACCAATGAACCAAGAATTCCAATTCTTGAGGTTCAGAAGGTGCTTTAAGAAGATCAGGGGCCCAGTGATATCAGCTGGTTATGGGATTGGTCTCGTTGGCAGCCTCACACCAATATTTGTCACGATTGGGTATTGGCTACTCCTTGGCTGGCACAGGCACACCGACCAAACGGGTCACAAAGTCTGGATTCAAGTTGGTCAAACACATTGTGTCTGAGCCTGCTGACTTGGCTAAAGCAAGGCAAACATTCATTTTTGGTTGATCTACAGGCATATATGCACAGCAAAAGCAAGCAAGCAAAACCAAAAAGTGCCAGTCTGTCATTTGATCAAACTCCATGTTCATTTTCAGCTGTTTTTAGGATGCAGCTTGCCCATCTATTTCAGTTCTCAAGCAAATCTTTTAGCACTTGTTCAGGGACTGGCCAACTATAGGGCACTAAACTGTCCCTCTAACCTTCAATTTTTACAAATTTGGATATCGTAGAATTCTTTTGAACACAATGGACACCACGCTTTTGCTGAAAGAGCTCTATGATGCAAACCATTTTCACAGTCCAAAAATCAACATCAAACTCAAGATTTGTAGCTTTCACAGGTTGAACAGGATCGTCTGGCATGCACCGTAGCTTCTCCGTGCGGCTCACGTCTGCGTGCTCATTTCCCTGCTGGTGGAATTGTCACTGCGCTCTTGTGTATGAGACGGTTTCACGCCCTTCGTGGGGACCCACATAGGTCCGACACCTTTGCAAATACAAGCATACCCTTTGCCCCAAGTGATTAGTGAAAATGGTCCTTCAATTTGTCCTTCCTCAAGGTTTCTGATCAAAACAGAAGGATTTTCTTTCAATTTTTCCTGTGTGCTGTTTGAAAAGTGCCTAAAAATTGGAGGATTAGTTCCTGCAAATGAGCTATTAAAAACATAAAGACATCTAAAGCTTTGCTCAACCTCATCTGGGATGTTGCTTGAGCCACTCCCCCTTTTGTTGATCTAGAATGAGTTTAGAGTGTGGTGCGTCCTTTCAACAATTGCCTGACCTGTGTGGGAATAGGGAATTTCAAAAGTGTGGCAAACACCCCAGTCCATCAAAAATGTGACCAATTTTTGAGCTGCGTATGTGGCGCCATTTGTCAGTTTTCATCTCGTGGGGGATCAGTTTGGCGAGCTCTGGGCCCAGTGACACTGACAAGGACAAAAGCAAAAGACGAGAGGCGCTCTCTCTTCCCGGGACCAAATTCCCACAGCTTTAATGGAGAACAACTCCAGGAGAGAAAGGGAGTGTCCAGGAGAGGAAAGAAGATGTCCAGAGGAGGATAGAGAGCATCCACCTCATGGCAGGAGACTTTAAACCCTTGGGGAGGGGGGGCGGTAGAAAGGAACTACCTTAGTTTAACATAATAAATCACCACACTGAAGTTTTCTGCATAAATTGTTGCACTTGTTGCAAACAAAATCCTAAAATCTCCCCAAACACAACCGTGCAGTCCCAAATGATCACAATGTGGGAGAAAAACCACTCAACTCCCCTGTATACCCAAGCACCAGGTGTCACAGGGAGTAGCAAGCCCTGCAATTAGAAAGTCCACACACACAGGCTCACCGGGAAAGGAGCATCTCTTTATGAGGGGACAGAGTGCTCACTTTTCTCAACACAACACACACCATCCACCACATCAGCATCCACACACATCATCTTCCTCAAGCATTCACACACTGAAAACGGAAGCACAATTACAACACACAGGAAAAATGGCAGCAATAAAACAGGATTTGCTCAATCCATCCCCACAATTGCTAGCAGGTCCTTATTGACACAGCAAATCCTTTCTGCCAGCAGCCAGACCCAAACCCAAACTGCACAGGCGTACATTGTGCACAGGACGTCTCTGTGTGACTTGTGAACAGCCCTTCCCCTGCATACACCTTACGGGTTACTTTATACAGAGTTAAACGTTCCCTTTCTCCACAGTCCCAGCAGTCTTGTCTGTCCCCCTCGAGGAACAGCTGAGAGCGGAGGTGCCTCCAGGAAAGGAATGTCCTGGCAGCGCCCAGAGACGTCCAGAGCCCGGTTGTTCTCGCTGGAGCAGAGAAGCGTTCCTGCCGCGGTCACCAAATGAGGTGTGGAATAGAACTCACCACAGTTAAAGGTAGAAGGTGGTGTGTTTATTACAGCGCCAGGCACACGAGGAGTTGTCTCTTAAAGACATGTGTGAAGAATCACTGCCGCTCTACTTATCTAAAAAAGTCCTACATATTCATATAATTCCCAAAACGACTAATACATATTAATTAGGTAACCCCTCCTACCCCCTTTGTATTAAAATGTATTATAACTGAGTCCAAAGTTCCTTCACATTTGCGGATTCTTTCACATCACATGGGTTGGTGGGTTTTAAAGCAGGGAATGGTCTCCTTCTGATGAAGCCAAGATGTCTTCCTCAATTTGACCTCTTTCCTTATGACCTGTTGGCAGGCTTTCACACCCCTTGGCTAAAGCTGAAATTTCGGGGCCCAGGTGCAGGCTACGGTCCTCTTCTTTGTCACAAAGAAATCCGCATCCCATCCCGCTTCTTTAAACATAGTAAAGACAGGCAAGTGATATATTACCCTAGCCTTAACTACCTTATCTGCTAAAAATTAACAATCCCTTATTATTTCTACTCTTCTTGCTATACTCTTTCTGCCTAACTAAATCTTGCTAAAATTTTAACTCTTCCAGTTCTTTTAAATCCTGGATTCATTGGTCTCATCTCACACACCAGCCATGTGTGAGCCGATGCTGTAACTGGGAAATTCCACTCCTGAGCAGGAGATACAAGGCCTGGTTCTGAGATGGAAGGGTTAGAAGGATGAGATGCACAACATTTTGATCCAGGGGATGTCCTGAAAGTGCACTACCTACCTGCCCCTGCTGCCGAGCACCACGCTCCACCTCCTTCTCCTGCTCAGCAGATTTTTGGGAATCCAGGGCTTGGTATGTATGATTTGCTACTGCAACAAATAGAATGAATTTGCTTTGCAATCCCAGTTTTGTCCTGGGTTATTTTGTGCATGGGTCTCCTCCTGAACCTGTGTCAAAGGCTGGCAGGGACTAAAGGACACTCCTATTCTCATGTCAGTAAATTCGGAGAAGTGATTTAAGTATCAATAAGTCAATAAGTATAAATCAGTCAATCAAATAATTTGGGGGAATATTTAGCCTGTGAGTTTCAGCAAAGTATTGAATATGTCTTAGATCCATGGATACAAACTAGTAACTGAGATTTCTGGGTGTGCACGTGTTGGCGAAGTGACTCCCCACACACCCCGTGCTGAGATCAAGGATTGCCTCTTTTCTAACCCTGACCTGGCAGCAGGGATTAGGCCCTGCTTGGTAACGTTCATTTTGAAGACTTCTGTTGAGCAGGTAAGAATGGTCAAAATGAAATCTTTCCAGCTGTTTCCCTTTGGTTTACCTGTTTGAGGGTTAAAATTCTGTGCTGCAGGTGTGCTGGGTGTGTGCAGAGCAGTGCAGCCCCAGAAACGCCTTGGCTTGCCCACAAGTTGTCATGCCTTGTTTCCAGGTGTGCCCAGCTGTGGCAGAAGAAGGAGCCCGCAGCGCAGTGGGCACCGTGCCCTGCCCAGCCGGGGCTCTCTGGCACAGAGCAGCAGCAGCGCCAGCACCGTTCAACCCGCTCCTGCCTTGGCTTCCCCTGGCACACAGAACCCTCTGGAAATCAGCACCGCCAGTGGCATTCCCAGCTTGGAGCAGCTGCTGCTGGCGGGCAGATGCTGCCAGTTCAACTGCTGCCAAAGGGGAAGAAAAGCAGAGATGTACCCGCACCGGAGCCCTGGGCATGTCCAATAAAGGTGTAAATATGTGGGGAGATTTCTTAGGAAGGATTTCAGCTGTGATGCCAACAGTGGCTTCTCTCCTGGTTCTGTGTGTTCTGGGTGAGTAATGCAATGGTTGGCTCTGACAATTAAGAAGTAGATGTTATGTGGATGTTCAAATGTGTAGTGATGGTATTGTAATATATCCTCCCATAGTCCTCTTTCCCGTCCCCCTTGTAATAGCCTTGGTAGTCAGGGCGTTTGGGGAGGGCTGGCTTGTGACCAGCAGGCAGGGTGTAACAACACCTGACTCCAGTCAGGATGCAAGAAAGTATTCTCCACCAGTGGAGAGCAGAGAAAGAGTTTACTGACAAAACTTTTGGAGGAGCTAAGGGTATAAAAGGCAGAACATCCTTTTTGTAGATGAGCACATGGCTGCTAATCACAGAGACTCCCAATGCTGCAATTTTTCCTTATTCAGTCCTTTGTTAAGGTTTACTAAACCTTTAAAATTTTAAAAGTGAGAGTCATTTCTCACACGTGCAATGCTGTGGGCCATTGTCTTGGTCTGGTTTCCTTTGCTTGAGGCCCATCTGAGTGCTCAGCTGGGGTACAGGCTGTAGGTGCTTGGGACACTCCTGGAGTTCCTCTTGGATCCCCTGAACAACAGGGTTTGGCCCATGAGGGGAATTTTTGCTGCTTTGTGACAGATGAGAATTTCCCAGGCTCTTTTGTGTTCGCTGTAGGGAAGGTGGGTTTTGCTGTGCATAAACTCACAGACCAACAAAGAGCTGTCCCTTTGTGATGTCAGGGCGTGGTTGCCACGTTGTCATAGTGGCATCAGAAGGTTGCCTTGGTGCACGGAAGGCCTAAGTGTCAGAGCAGCCCTAGGCCTTGCTCAGATCAGGAGAACCTTCCTGGTCAAAGCATCTGTCAGTAGGCAGCTGCCCACTGACAAGAGGCTTGTTTTTTAAGCTTTTAGAAAAATTGCCGAAATGCCAATAATTAACCATCTGGCCACTGCAGCTTTTGCTGCATATGGCATTGCCTATTCCATTTATTATTTTACAAATTTCGCACGTAAGTAGAGTTTTCCATTCTAATTAGGTTAGGGTGTATCCTAACCTGGCTTTTGTATGTCTTCCTGCTCTTTCTTGGTGGCTGAGTTTCTGATTTTGTAGGAGAAAGAGCATTAGGATGCCAGTGGTTTGGTAAAGCTCCTGTCAAGAGGTTCAGCTAAAAAGGGGGTGTCTGTAGCCACAGGGGCAGCATTTGCAAGGGAACCTGCAGGGCTTCCATTCCCTCCATGGGAGAGTCTGTGGCAGCAGAGTCTGTAATTTCCTCAGTTTGCTGGGACAAGCAAGACACCTTTGAAAATGTAGACTGGCAGACCTTCTTTAAAGCCTTCCAAAAACTCTGCAGTTGTTCCCAGAATTCAGAGAAAGCTTCTTTCTTTTTAAATTTTGTCATGAAAGGATTTTACTAACTTGACCTTTTACTGAGTGCTAAATTAGTTGTTCCCTTTGAATGGAAGTGCTGCTGTGCTCTTCGGCAATAGAACTGAATCATGTGCAGGGGGACTGTGGGGAAGCTTTTCTGGGCAACTGTTTCCGGCAAGTTAATCAGAACGAGTGCATGACACTGAGTGATAAAAAAAAAAGAGTACCTGAAGGAAAAAATTTCAGAAGCTGTCTTATGTGTTTGGGAGAACAGGAGCATTGAATGTTAAAGAAAAACACTTTGCATTTGCTTGATCATATTTGAATTCATTTACTGGCTAAACTGGCTGCAGTGTGGGCACAGCCAAGAATATTGTCCTGATCTCTTGCTGGCTGTGTGAATGAAATGTGTCTCTGGCAGGGATGTTGTGAAACAGGAAATCATCTCTGTTTGGGTTGACTTGTTCTGTGGGATTCAGCAGCCCAGGCAGTTTTCTGACAGCATCTGGTTAATTTTCCCTTCCCACTACAGGACAACTGAAGCATGTATTCAGCAGTGCTGAAGATCCTGAGGTGAGTGAGAAAGGAACATTTCATGTTCCTGGTGTTTAAGAATTGGAGAGGAAGATGTGAGCTTGGCCAGTAGCAGTAGACTGTACAGGCCCAGCTAGGAAGGCTGAAAGAAAATCCATATTCCTGCCTGTAACAAAAATAATAACGGCAGAGATAGATATTTTTAAATTTCCTTCTCAGAGTTTAAAGAATTAAAAACCTAGTTTTGAAAACAGAACGATTCTTGCAGACAGCAGATAGGGAAAATTTAATTAAGAGCAATTTCCTGTACAGTTGAATTAGATCATTTCAATTTAAACAGAGTGGCTTAGACTACTATTCTTATCAAACTTTATGATATCTGCTTGGAACATGAGGTGGTAGAACAGGAAGGCCATCTTGCAATGGTGCCTGCAGTATCTGAAGTGCAATGGGCACCTTTGTGGCTGGGGAGCTGCGTGGGCCAAAAGGACGCAGGGCTGGCGGCCGTGAGCAGCTGAAGATGAGGCAGCGTGGGGCCAGGGGGCCAAGAAGGCCAAGGGCACGGTGGCTGTGCCAGCAGCAGTGGGGCAGCAGGAGCAGGGCAGTGAGCGTGGCCTGTGCTGGGCAGCGCTGCGGCCACAGCTGGAGTGCTGTGTGCAGCTGTGGGCCCTGGGAAGCAGAAAGTCATGGAGGGGCTGAAGCGTGTGCACAGAAGGACAGGGGAGCTGGGCAAGGGGGGGCAGCACAAGGCCAGTGAGGAGGGGCTGAGGGAGCTTTAGCCTGGACAATGGGGGCTCCTGAGGGACCTTCAGGCAGACTTCCATAGATCCCTGCCTTAGATCCATAGAGCCACTGCTCAGCACAGGGGCTGTTTCCCTGCCAAACATCCCTTCACTGCATCCAAGTGCTTTAGACGCTGGAGTGGGTAACACTTTCTTTTTTTTTTTTTTTTGTTTATTTGTTTGTTTGTTTGCTAGAAGGAGAAGCCTTGTGTAATTTCTCCTTCTCCAGGGAGCAAGGGAGCTTTTTCTCCGTCTGTCCTGCCCTTTTCCAGCACTGGCAGAAACACATCACTTTCACTAGGTTAATGGCTCCTGTGTCTTTTGGCAGCCCAGGGCATCAGTGTGTGTTGTGTTTGGGAATTGAGCAGGAAATCAATTGCATTCCAGCTGGTGCTCAGAGATTAGAGGAGCTGGAAGGGGCTGGGCTGCATTTCTGATTCCAGCCACTTCAGCACCATCAGTGTGGTCGAGTCCAAGAGAAGAACTTGCCCGAGCACAGATGCACAAAGAGTGCAGTTCCCAGCAATGCTCGGTGTCTGATTGCATTCCATAATGACCTACATGCTCCAGATGCCCCAAGAGTGTGGGTTACTGAAGCAACAGGAGAGCAATCTCGGGATTGTAGTTGAGCGGCGCACTGGATACCAAGTTCTGATGTGTGTAGCAACAGAGAGGACAGTAAAGAGAGATTTCAGCAATGAGATCTGTCTATTTATCTACTATCTATCTATCTATCTATCTATCTATCTATCTATCCATCCATCCATCCATCCATCCATCTACGTAACATTTACATAACTGAATCTTCTGGCTCTGGCTCTGGTCCAAGGCAGTTGGAGATGCAAAGCTCACCTAAAGCATCCCTTTCTGGAGAGAATTAGAGACATGTTCCCTCGACCAGTTCTGAGAAGGCGGAGATGTTTCCCCCTCCAGATATGGTCGTTTTTTTCCCCTCAGAGTTGTTTTCCTCCTCCAGCCTCTTCTGCCCTCAAGTCCCCAGTTAATTCTATAAATTTCTGCCTGTCCTAGAGAGGGGCAACAATTCCATGTTTAGGTGGTGTTTGGTGACTCTGGTCACACATGCATTACGTGACACATGGTTTCCTTCACTGGCATCCCCAGGGCTGTGTAAGTGCATTAGTGCATTCGTTCATGGGGCCTTAGGAGAGTCTTCTCTTTCCCTCAGCAGCAGCAGCAGCAGGGAGCGGTGGCAGGGTCAGGACGAGGAAGAGGTAGCTGCCCTGGCCCTTTGCTCCCGGGCCCCAGGCCAGGAGGGCTCTGGCTGCAGCAGGGCGCTCTTCGGGCAGCCCCTGGCAGCCTCTGCACGGAGCACGGCACGCTGCCCCGTCCTGCTTGTGCCACTTTTCTTCAGCAATACCCGAGCTCCTCTTCACAAGGAAAAAACTCCAGCAATCTAAAAAGAGATCATTCAAGTACAGTTCTACCTGCCTTTGCATTGTAGTTCAGGGCATGTATTTTTTGGTCTATAATTTCATGATTTTTATGAAAACATGCATTCATATCTTCACATTTTTGTGGTTTTAATTATTCATATACCTAAACACTCCATTTTAAACTCTTGATTTATTGCAGTTGGTAATTTTGAGGTAGTATATTTTAAAATGCCACAAAACAACACCTTTTGGGTAGTTTTTCTCACTCTTAAAAAAAAACCACATAAGCCATTTTAGTCTCTGTCTCTCCAAATTGGTTCATATCGGCCTATTTTAAATCAGGGCTACAGTACTTTTATAGGATTGAGAGAGCTCCAATGAAATGCACACCAGTGATTCCTCTTGTGGAATATCATGGCCCCACCGTAAAGCTTCTATTTACTTTTTTTTTTCTCTCATTAGCTCAACTGCAAACACACGTTCAGTTGCAAACTTACACAAGATGAGCAAAATGAAAATGATGTGATGGAACTTTGGGAGCTCCTTGCTGATCCTTCTGCTTCTTCAGCTGAGCAAGGCTCTGAGCCAGGCAAAGAGATTGCACTTAGTGCTACACAACCATTTGGCTGGAACTTGCTGATTTCTAGGAACAGCTGGAGGCCTCTCTCTCCCCAGGATATTTTGGCTGAGCCAAGCTTTGCTGGGTTTTGGCTGCAAATACCATTGCCCTTGCTCTCTTCTATCCACAAGTACCATGGCTGGGCAAAAACTGCCACGTGGGCCATCTTCCAAAGGCACTTTGGTCTGGAGTTTGTGAATGAACGAGAGCCTCATCCACTTCCAAACCACATGAAAAAAATCAGGAAAGAAAACTTCCCATCCTTAACAAACAACTGACAATTCACAAGTGGATCTAGAGCTTCTTTACGCAATGAAAAGGAAGGCAATCTTCCAATGGAGTTGTGCTTTCACGAGTTTTTCTTCTGACTCCCACTCCCAGCTGGCACTGGAAAAAGTCACGTCTCTGCAAGTGTCAGTGTCTTCTGTCTGCCATCAGTTGTTTTGCTGCAACAATCAGAACAGGCATCAGGCTGGAGAGAGGCTCAGCTGATGCCAGGAACAGGAGCTGCCCCAAGGAGAAAAAAGACATGAACTTTTGCCTCCCAAACCCATCTCCCCAGAGGCTCAAGCAGGATTCCTCTGGTTCCCAGAAATACAAAGAAATAGGGCTGAGAAGACCCTTTGCAGCTACGTCTTCATGCCCAAGACTTTGCTGATGCCATTTGGGTTTTGCCTTTTTTCTTTTCTGTCTTTTCTGTATTCCTTGCACATTAATTTAGAGCTCTGTAGGCTGCTCGATTTGTGACTACTTTTCCCAGTCCTTTTCCATGGCCTTTGCCTAAGCAGAAAGACAAACCCCCAGAGCTCCAAGCGCCGGGGGGTAGAAGGCCCCAGTGTTATCTTGGTTTTCCTGGGACAGACCCCTGCAGGGAGCTGGTGGACCCACCATCCCTGCTAGCCTTTGAAAGAAGACTGGATGTGACACTCGGTGCCGTGCTTTAGTTGAGGTATTAGGCCATAGTTTGGACTCGATCATCTTGGAAGTGTCTGTCTTCCAAGCCAGGGATTCTGTGATTCTGTGACTGAGGCAGCTTTTCCTGCAGCCCTGCAAAGGGCTGCGGGGGCCCTTGGCCAAGGACGGGGATCAAGGCTCATGGAAAAGAAGCAAAGGGCTCAAGGCGAAGGCTGACAGGGCAGAGCCGCCCCAGCGCGGCCCAGAGCGAGCCTCATGTCCTACTCCTCACCCTGCGCCCTCTGCACTGCCCTTTGCGGCGCCGGCGGCTCCTCTGGCTGCGGGGCTCCAGGGCGTGCTGGGGGCCGGGCCCCTCGTCTTCGGGATGCGCCGGAGCCTCGGAGGCGAGCGGCTGCTGCTGTGGCCGGCAGGGGAGAGCTGCGGCTGCGGCCACGGGCACGACAAGCTGCCGCTATGGCCGGCTCCTGCTGCGGCTCCTGCCTCGTCTGCGGGCTCTGCTTCTGCCCTGTTCGCACAGACACGGCCGAGGGCTGCCCGGCAGCTCCGTGCCGCTCCGCAGCGGGCCCGGCCAGGCTGCTGCTCTCTGCGGCCTCTGCCCGCCGCTGCTGGCCCCGCCGCGCTCCCGCCTGCCTCTGCCGCAGCCGGGCCACACGGGAGGCAGCACATTGCGGCCGGCTCGGAAAAGCCCTGCCCGCAAACCGCCCGCCACGGCCTCGGCCTCAGGGCACAGGCTGCCGGCGTCCTCGCAGCTGCGAGCCGGCCCGGGCCGCCTGCCGGCCTCGGCCACAGCTCCCGCCTGTGTCTCCGTGGCCGCGGCTGCTCGGCACAGCGGGCTGAGCACAGCCAGCGCCAGCAGCAGCTCCTCACGGGCCCAGGCTCTGGGCGCTCCGAGCCCGCCCTCCCCCGAATACCAGCCCTGAGGGGCTTGGCGTCCCAATGCATCCCCTGGGGACAGCAGAGTCGGCCGCTGAGCTCAGCCCATGGTGACACCACCAAGTGACCAATGGAAAATTCACCAAATCCTCATCAGAGACAAGAGAAAACTCCCATGGTGCCTGACAGCCTGAAGGAACTGCCAATTCCAGATCATTCCATCCATGTATGAAAAGAGGCTTTTGCATTAAAGGAGAAAAGAGTTATCGAAAAGGAGGGCAGGAACAAACAACAAAGTTATTTGGACTCATGCTTCTTTTGTCTGTTAGAAAGGTCAAGAAAATGCACTCCTTGCTCTTCTGACACAGATCTCTCTGTTCATGATGTGGGACAGTGAGTGCTAATGTGCAGGAGCTGATGCAAGGGACAGGGACGAGGATGTAGCAGGCACAGTGCCAAGCTGACAGAGGGATGATCTCTGGCAGTGGCACTGAAGGAGAAGAGTTTGCAGGCAGCACAGAAAATGGCTCTTTGTTTCACCTCTTCTTTCAGTGCTGCTAAGAATGTAGCCTGGAGCAAGCTGGGAACTCCAGAGCCTGGAGCCCTTTCCAGGAAGGGCTGCATCAGACACAAATCAGCAGGGGACTGAGGAGCCCCTGGGGTGGCAGTGAGCAACCTCGGGCTCTGCTCACTGCTGCTGGCATTTTCTATTGAACCATCTCCAAGGACTTCTGTTGTGCTCTGTATTTCTAAGGGTTTTCCCCCTTGGTTTTTTTTTTTTTTTTGTTGTCTCCTGCACCTTTTTTTCTCCATATTTTCCTATCCTGTCAGCAGCAGCCCTTGTCCAGAACTGGCTCTAAAATATCAGCAAAGTAGCTAGGAACAACAATGGGTGGAATCCTGTGGCTCAGGAATTCATACGCCAGAGCCCTGCCTGTGCCTTATGCTTTGTCAGGACCTCCTTCTCTGTGCAAAACTAGGGATTAAGGGAGTTTTTTTGCCAAAGAGCTCCTGAGAAGCAAATGTTGTGCTAGGTTTCTCAGGAGTGTATCCGTTAAGTTCATTGCTGGCAAACAGAAAGTAAGGCCAGGGTAGCAGAGCAGCTGGGAGCTGGTCACTCCCTGCAAAGGGCTGGTGTAGGATGTGGGAACACCACGTTCCAGGAGGGGCAAGCAGGGTCAATGTGCTCAAGGTGCTGCCAATGAGGTTTGGGTTCACTTAGAGAGTAGTCAGGGCTGGTGAGCACTGCAAGATCCAGCTGCAGTCCCCATCCATGCCCCTTTCAGTGCTGGCTTTAGGGTGTCTGCAGCCTGGATCCAGAGCGGCCTGGGGGGCTCCTGAGGCTGCCTTTGCACTCAGGGTGAGGGTGCCCAGGAGCCGCTGAGGCCGGCAGTGGGGACCAGGGCTGGGGCTTGTGGCCTGGCAGGCGTGGCTCTGGGGGCTGTGACATGCCAGGGCATGGGTCACTGTCACTGCCCTCCGCAGCCCTGGCTAGCTCTGTGATGCTCCAGAGACAATGGCAAGTGTGGGGATCTGGCTAGGTTAGGGTTTTGCCTGAGCCAGAACCTCTAGGCCAAATGCCAGCAGTAGAGACCCCTGGAGGACCGAGTGGAGGAAGCACAGGAGGCTCTGATGCGGTGTAAAGCGCAGCAAATTCATCAGGACAGGCAGGGGGAAGGTTCTACAAGTCAGAATTCCCAAAGGGAACAGATGTTCAGAGACGCCCCAGCACCCCTGTGCACGGGTTTTTAAAATCTTTCAAAACAGGGGGTGGACACCATATAGTAACCAATAAGCGACTCTTGGGGTGTGGTTTTGAGGGCTACAACAAATCAGAACAAGGCGAAGAGAGAGGGTTGGGATAGCGATTGGATCTTAGGGTGAGAGACAGGGAGCTTTCTGGAACAAAGGGTAGGGTTTGGGCTGATGGATGGGGCAAAGGGGCTGATTTGTCTTGACAGACAGGGAAAAATCTGGTGAGGAGGGAGGGAATTCCTTGAGGGACACTTGGGTAGGAAGGCATAACACAGGGGAGAAACTAAATGTAATAACTCAGGGAACACTTGAACATACCACTATATAACAGAACATTTGGCTCAATAAACTACCACACTGCAACACAGAAATTCAGGGTTTCAGCAGCTGAGAGGTGGCACTATTAGAACCCGCAGCAGCTGGTGAAAGCCATCTCTCTCCTTCAGGTTCTTGCTGTGTGGGAAGGTGCTGCGAGTTGTGGTGGCTGCACTCCCCCTTTGCTGGGAGGATGATCTGTACCAGGGCAGAGCAGAAAGCTGCCATGGTGAGCAGAACATGCTCAGAGCATTGCAGTTCAGAGAATGGCATTGCCCTTGAAGGGCAAACAGCTTGAAAGCATAGAATTCTGTGCAGAACCGTTGCACAAATTTTCTCTTCTAGAACATGCCCATTTTTTGTATGCTGTAGATGAATACTCTGGGTTTTATAGAATACATGGGGTTTTTTCTTAAGGTTTTTGGGAGAACTCTCAAGTTTATTTCTGTTTGTATTTTATATCCAGCGTGCATACAGTTTTTTAATTATTATTATTTTTCTTTAGTATATACTTAGGGAACAAATACCTAAGCATTTTTTAATCCTTTGGGATATTGTGACTAATATTCTTAGAAAGAAAACCTTGTTGAACAAGTGTGAAAACACAGAGAGAGGGAAAACAGTATAAAAGTCTTTTAGAACAGGGCATGTAATAAGGACTGCAGAACTGAGTAATTCCTCCAAGTGTAGAATTAGCAAGATATATTACCAAGAGTAACTGCCAAGATACTTCCTTAAATCAAGGGAAATGGGACCTGCAGCCATACGAAGCACAGCCAAAGCAAATGAAAACCTTTGGAAAAGAGGGAATTTTGCCAGTGAGATCAGTCTGTCCGGATAACTGAGGGATGCCCATCAATATTGCATACATTCCTCAATATTTGCAATGTCTTTTCTCCCAATTTCTGTGAAATGAATAAGCTGCAGTTGTTTACCATTAACTTAAGCTCTTAGGGGAATTACCAAGCACCATGTATGTTTTGCTGTAGCTGAGCAGGACTTGAGTTTCCCAAATCTACAAAGCAGAAGGGAATCACACAGTTACTTGTGCTAATGTTAATGAAGGGTTTCATGAAAGCAGGTGAATGAGAGCATTGCACTGTAAAACTTCCACATGCAAGAAAACAGGAGTCCACTTAGAATAAAACATAGAAGGCTAGCATAACATCAGAACAGGATAAAATGAAATTGCTAGACAAGAAATTATGCATCAGAAATTAGGTGTATCATTTCTGATACATCTGCATGCATTTGCAAGCTAAAACAGAAAAGGAAGGGCAGAGATAATAAGGAACGAAGATTTTAAAATTGCACTGTGCAGAAGAGACACACGAACCACCAATGTGAGCACAGCTGGGAGATTCAGCTTGGAGATGGATTAGAGTGGAATCCATTCACTGAAGGTCTCTGGTGCACATGAGTGCAAAGACTGAGGAAAAAAGGAGAAAAGTTTAATTTCTGAAAGCTATTTAGATTCCTGGAAGCATTGTCTAGAGATCTAAAAATCTAAAGCCTCAGAGAATCTGAACCTAAACCATCCCCAAATGGATTGATCAGGTATGATGTGCACATCTCTGCTGTTTTCAGAGTCAATGAAATTGACAATGAGTGGCTGGAAATTAGGAATGCCCACCCAGATTTTATCTCCATTACTTTAAGAACACCTTAATAAGGCACTTCAGGAACTGAACACTGACATTCTCTCCCTGCTCTATTTACTTTACATTTGAATACAGGCTGGAAGAAGGAAAAATCAGGCTTTAATTTCTCCCCAAATTACCTGTTGCACTTTCAGGTTAGGAGTAGATGTAAAATTCAGCTAATCACTCTCTCTATCCATGAATATTCCACTAGTGAACTGACAAACAGAACATCCTTTTTCTCTTTTGTACCGTCCTAAATGGTGCCCAATGAACAGGACACTCGCATAAATCTCACAGAAAATCACCAAAATTGCTGAAATTAACTCTCAATTCCATGATAAAAGCTTCTGAGAAAAGGCTTGACGGGATCACTGAACAAACTGTAACTTGGAAGAGAAACACGCATTTCAGCACTGATCAAGGGGAAAGAAAAAGAAATGCTGTAAAAGTTCCAAGTGGAAGGTAAGGAGAAACACAGGAAGCACAGGAAGAAAAAGGCTCTGTCAGATGACCTGTGCAAGGTAACTTTGTGCCCCAGCACTGTTAGAGGACATTCCCTGTCATTGGTGCAAGCAGCTGGAGACATAAATGCTGACTGATTTGGGGGCCACAACCTTGATAAGTGCAGAGGTGGTTCAATAACCTGACATGAGGGAGTTCCATCAGAGCAACTGGGATGCCAGAAAGAAGTGAACAGCTCACCACAGCCCGGCCCGCTCGGCTGCTTTTCCTTCTGACCCTCCTGGGGAGGCTCTGACATTTCCTCTTCCCTGATGGAAGTGCAGCTGCGTCCAAGGGAAACGTCCCCACACTCACTCAGTGTTCCCTTTGCTTGCCAGATGTCCCATCTGCTGTCCCTGTCCAGGAGAGCTGCTCTGCTCGGGAGGAGGAGCCGAGCGAGGGCCTGGGAACATCGGCGGCTGCAATCCCTCCTGATCTAGCGCTGTTTATGGATGTGTAGTTGCATTTGGATAGTTACAAGTATAGGGATATTTACATACACTGACTGATATTTGCATAGGGATATTATGTGTGCATATTGTTATATTAATGCGTGTATATTCATCTGTTTACATACTTGTACAGCTCTGTAGCTGTGCATTTCTATTGCTGGGGTTGTATGGATTGTTGTATTGGTCCATTGATATTTGTGTATTTATAGACAGGTTTGTTATGTTTGTATTATATTGTCATGTTATATGTCATGAAATATGTAATGCATGTTTACATCTCTATATTGTTATGCCTATATATGTATTTACTTCTATTTATTATGTATGCAGTTGTATAATTCTAAAATTCTATTTATTTAGTTCTGGATCTGAGATTCTTTAGAGAGGGATATTGATGTTTCTGTATTTGTATATGGGCTGTACAGTTGTAGTAATATGTAATAAATTTAATTGTTAAACTTCAATTCAGTAACTTCAATATTTGTGTACAGTGAGTTGCTGCAGAGGGTTGCAATAAAGGAATTTTTTTTTCACTGAAGTTGATATCTGTATATATTTACATAGCACAATTCTCACAATAAATTAGATTTCAATCATAAATTGATATTTCTGTGTTTCTATATTGGTAGCACAGGTGTTGCAATTTAAAATAAATTTCATATTTAAACATAAGTTAATGTTTGTGTATTTGTACATTAGTAGTGTGGGTGTAACTATCTGCAATAAATGCAATGTTTCAACGGAAGTAAGTGTAGATTTGTGCTACACAAAGCCATGGGCAGATGTAAATGCTGGAGGATTCTGGCCATGCAAATCTCTGGCCATGCCCAGCACATGCCCCACCTGCACTCAGGCTGGGCAGGGGAAGCGCAGATTTGGGCTGGCAGCAGAGCCCCACGTTGGCTCAGAACTCGCTGCAGAGGCTGCTGAGAAAACTCCGGGGCTCCATGAGCACAGAATCCAAGCAGGAGCACCCAGGGAGGACAAATCCCTCATCCCACGGGCAGCTCTTTAGAAAAGTGCTCCAAGTGTCCCCCTGAAGCTCATCCCAGAGAGCAGAAGCCAGCAGGGATCCTGAGCCAGCTCTGCTGCCTTTGGCAGCACTTTGGCAAATGAGCTGCAGCAAGGGGGAGGCAGCAGCGACTGTGACTGCTGCAGGCTGGGGATGAATGAAGGGCCATGGACACAAGTGCTGAGATGCCCCAAAATCCAGAGGGAGGCTGGAGAGCTGGGAATCAACTTGGCATTTCAGTGCCAAGCTCTCACAGGCACTGAAATGATGGAATCCCTTTGTGTGAAGTTACATGGAAGAGGGGAGTTGCTGCTAGGATCAGCAGTAGCAGAAAGCAAAAATGTACAAACACTAGGAGATCATCTAATATCCCCCACAAGCAATGGCTTCAAAAATGATCTCATATATTCAATATATTATAATAGTTATGTTATTATATTATATTATTATATATTATTAATTATGTTATGTTATGTTACGTTATGCTATGTTATGTTATGTTATATTATATTATATAATATTATATTATGTTATGTTATATTATATTAGTCAAAATATATACTATATAATATGCATAAAATTTAATGCACATGTATTTTTGGAGAAATTTTTTTTAATATATATATTTTTATTTAACATATATATTTGAAATAGTCTTTCAGGTTGGGACAGTGAAGATTTACAACAGTGCAAAACCATCTGCCCACAAAGCAGTCAGCCCCCGGGTGCGTGCATGCACACCCACCCACTGTGCTTGCTCTTCTCAGCATCTCGGGGCTGCTGTTTGCACAGAATTGGGATGAATTTAAGTCGACAGAGCCACGAGTGGGGTGTCCAGCTTGTCATGAACACTCATGTGGCAACGAACAACACAGAGCTCTCAAATTCCATTATCACAGGTCATTTCATTCCTGCTGGGCACTGTGGAACTCTTAAAAGATACAGAAAAGGAGTGGAAAACATTGGCATCATGCTACTGCTAGTATCCTCCTGGAGGAAAATCTGTTGGGTTTCTTAAGGTGGTAGCTTTCCAAAATCTAGGAAAACTGCTCAGCAGTGATAGCCCAATTGTGAATGGTTTTCTGGACTTGGCAAAGACTGGGGTGTTAACAATGGACTCCGTCTTTGGTCCAAATCACCTGCCCTTACCTGCAGACAAAAGCACCACCACCAGCAGCAGCTGCATCAGTCAATTTTCTCAAAAAGCTGTGTTAAACTTGGGAGAGGAAAGGAAAACACATCAGACACTGAGGATTAATGACAAGACTCTGAGGAGCAGTTCCAAAGCAAAGGGCAGCAGCTTCTCTCTGGGCCACTCCTTGTGCCCCAAGGCAGCCGGGCTGCCCTGGCTGCCCAGGACCCTGCGCCCCGCGGGCTCTGCAGAGCTGCACAGCGGGGAGGCAGCTTCCGGCACCTCAGCCCCTGGGCAGGAGGGGCTGCTTGCTCTGCAGGGCTGCCTGTGGGCAAAAGCAGGGTGCTGGCCTTCTACTCCTGGCCCTAGCCTGGCCTTGCAGGGCTAATCCTGTTCCCTGTCTCAAATGTGCTAAGGACAGACTTGTTTGTTTCCAGCTCTGCACAGGTGTAATTTACACCACAAAATACTGAAGGGCTAAGGCCTGAACCACAGACCCTGACTGAAGCCTCAACAACAGGACCTGAGCCAAATCTGCACTCTAGATGACCTTCCCAACCCAATGTTCTATGTATCTGCTCCTTAACCAAGTGTTACGATCAAAAGGATTGTTGCATGCATTCACTGGTGGAACACGTCTTCACCTTTCGGCATGAGGAAAATTGACAAGGCCACACCTGGCCTTGGTTCCTCCTTGAGCCCTCGGCAGGCTCGGGGAGAAAACCAAGAGGAGAATGACACCAGCTGTGCCCCCAGCAGAAGCTCTGGCACATTGCTCGTCCAGCACTGTCGGAGCCGGGCTACTCTCACAGCGCTCTCGGGAGCCTCGTGGCCGCCAAAGGTGGAGGCATCGCAGGATTTCCTGGTTCCCGGCCGTGGCTCTGCAGGGCTGGGCTGGGACAGCTTCCCCCAGCTGATGTGCAGCTCTGGATGAAGGGGAAACCATTGGGCTACCTGGTGATGGATCTTCCTGAATCACCAGAGGCACCCTTTTGTAATAATGCTGAGGTGCATTGCTTAGCTTATCCTTTCCTGACTCTTTTTTGCACTTCTGCATTACAGTAAATCACACTGTTCGTTCAGCTGGTGTGTCTGCATCTCTGACCCTCTCCACCATCAAAACAAACACACAGCCAGTTTAGCACGAGACCTGCCTCTCTGCCAGCCCATCTCTTGGCAAACACCCCTGGTGGCCATCTCCACAAATGAAATTCCCACTTTGCAACTTCCTTTCCTGCAGGCAGGTGAGAAAAGGAGCCACTCCCAGTTCTGGACACCTCCAGAAACCAGCTGCTTTCAGCAGTCACAACCCTGAAATATCAACCTCCTTCCTTAACCTGCCACAGAGAGGTCCCACCAAAAGGCCTTTTGTCTAAGGATACCCAGAGAAAACCTGGAGAAGGGAGCAGTTTTAAACACAGCTGCTTCAGAGTTTAAACCTGCCTTTATCAAATGTGCACACACCAACCTGTCCCAAAGGGAAAGCAGGCAGGAAAGAGAAGCTCCTCTCCCACATCAGCAAACTCTATGCTTCCTTCTGTTCCAGATGGAGAGTGGAGGCCATGGGCTGCACCTCACTTTGGGAAGGAGCCCTGGGAATTGGCCTGGTCTGGGAGGGCAGCAAAAGGAATTCCCCAAAAAGTAGGAAAAGATTCTCTGGAAGCATTAGATTATGACAGTATTTCTGGAGGAAAGCAAAAAAAAAAAAAAAAAAGAACTGGGAACTTCAAAAAGTTCCCAGACTGAAATTTGTTTGCCAATATGACAACCCCAAAGTTTCTGTGGTGGGTCAGGAAGCTTAGGAATGTAGAGAGCATTTTGAGCAGACACTGGATAGAAGCAAGCTGCACAGTCCTGCATGTGTGCGTTATAGCAGAAGCATGCTGCCCTTGGGCAAACAATATAAAGAAGTTTGCCAAGATGTACCCCAGGAAAAGAGATGTGAAGCAAGATGTTCTAGGGATGTGAAGAGAAGATATGGGGCAGAATGTTCTGCTGACACTTTTGCCAATCTATGTACCTGACCAAAGATATGTTAGCTCTTTGTCCTACACATAACACTTTGTAACCACTTATATGTATCCTCCCGTTGCTGAACCCTGCATTAGCATATAAATGTACCCTGAGATTTGCAATAAACTGAGCATTGATCATTACCTCCATGAAGATTGATCTCTGCCTCCGGAGGGCTCCTTTCTCTATTACCCCTCTCCTTTTCCCCGTCTCTCTCCCATACACCTTGTTTCTCTACCTGGCGTCCATATACTTTCTTTCTTTACAGGAATGAACTTGCAAGGCTTGGATAAACACCACTGGTGTCCGTCCCCCAGAGCACAAGCAGCTCCCCAACAAGACTTCAAGACTAAGGGACAAAGCTTCCCCCTTCAGCTCTCCACAGCAGCTCTAGGGAGTCTCTCCATTGCAAGATCTCCTTTGTCAGTCCACAGTGACAAGAGTTGGCTGCAGGAAGCATTTGCATTGGAGCTCTCCCCAAATGGGGGGAAAAAAAAAGAAGAGGTGATTCCTGTGGAAATACAAAGGCAACGCTGCTTGGGAAGACACCAGTGTGAGTTTGCTACAGCTCTAGGCCAAAAATCCCTTGAAGATAGCAACATCCATCCATGGGGCAGCACTTTGGCTTTGATATCAATGCTAACAAAATTGCTTCCCATTCCTGCTGCTGTAGCTGACTCCAAATCACGAGAAATGTGCCAACTCTGCCAAAGACAGGCAGACATAGTGAGATAAAACCAGCTAGTCTGTGGAAAAGGAGACCAAATGAATGTTTTCTAATCACCCCTTTTCGTCCTTTTCCCAGCCAAAACAGAGCAATGTCCTTCCTCTCTGTCACCGATGGTGACCCAGGCACGGGATGCAGAGTGGGGATAACCTGCTGTGCTGTGCCGTGCCGTGCCATGCAGAGCCGAGCCGAGCCGAGCCGAGCCGAGCCGAGCCGAGCCGAGCCGAGCCGAGCCCGGCCAGCCCCGGAGCCGCCCCACCCGCGCTGTGCCCGCCGCCCCGGCTCTGCCGCGCGCAGCCCCGCGGGCCCGAGCGCAGCGCCCCCCTCAGGCCGCGCGCCGCCGGTGCAGCCGCGGCCGTTGCACTGCGGGCGTTGTGGCCACAGTCGGCGATCGATGCCATGGCGGAGCTGCCGCTGCCCGCCGGGCTCAGCGCCCGCACCTTCCCCGCCAAGCTCTGGCGCCTGGTGAACAGCCCCCGCGTCCGCTCCGTGCGCTGGGACAGCCGCGCCCAGGGGCTGCTCATCGACCGCTCCCTCTTGGAGCGGGAGCTGCTCAGCTCGGGCCGCGCCCACAGGGATCGTGGCCATGGGCCGGCCCCGGTGCCGCACACCTTCAGGGCCACGCAGTTCCGCAGCTTCGTGCGGCAGCTCTACCGCTACGGCTTCCGCAAGGTGCCGGGCTGGCTCGGCTCGGCTGCGCCGGGCGATGCCGGGGCCTGGCTCCACTACAGCAACCCCTGCTTTCGCCGCGACCGCCCCGACCTCCTGCTCCGCATCAAGCGCCGGAGCGCGGCCAACAGGCAGCGGCCGGCGGCGGGCCGGGATGGCCGCAGGCGCCCGCCCCGCTGCTCCCAGCAGCTCCCCGGGGCGCGGCCGCTGCCGGACGGGCGGCACAGGCGCGCTCGCTTCACGCCGCTGCCCAGGGAGCGGCCGCCGCTGCCGGCCGGGCGCCCGCCCAGCGGCTTCCTCCTGCTGCACAGGGAGCGGCTGCTGCCGGACGGGCGGGAGCTGCGCAGCCCCCGGCCCGGCCGCCTCCAGCAGCACCCCGGGGAGCGGCCGCTGCTCGCCCGGCGCCCGCCCTGCGGCTTCCACCTGCTGCACAGGGAGCGGCCGCTGCCGGCCCGGCGGGAGGGGCCGAGCCGCTTCCAGGAGCTCTACGGGGAGCGGCCGCCGCCCGCCGAGCGGGCGGTGCTCGGCATCCCGCCCTGCCACTTGCTCGGGCTCCACGGGGAGCGGCCGCTGCCGCTCGAGCGGGAGGGGCCCCGCAGCCGCTCGCAGGAGCTCTGCGGGGAGCAGCTGCCTCCGGCCGAGCGGGAGGTGCTCGCCATCCAGCCCTGCAGCTTCCAGGAGCTCCACAGGGAGCAGCAGCCCCCAGCTGACGACGCACGAGGTAGGAAAAGAGTTGGAGCCTTGCTTTTCCAAAAGGTCCTGAAAAGTGACCGTTTGAAGTATTTTGCCACAAGGCTCTGCCATTCTCGGCCAGAAGTTGTCAAGCCTACTACGAAGGGGCACCTAGGAGGCCAAAAGATTCTCTGCCTGGTTTTGCTGTGTGCTTCCCGTGATGTTTGATCCACAGCAGCACTAGAGCTCTGTGTCCCACAGCCACGTTGTGGAGCCTGACCAATGTGTTTGGATTCTTGCAGCCACCCTGGGCACTTCAGGGCCCAGCGCTCCACCTGGCAGTGCAGCTTGTGCAGCATGGACGGCCTCCAGCTCAGCACAGAACGCACCTGGGGAGGAGGAATGGCCACCAGCAGATCTGGGCCTTGCCGTAGAGAAAATGATTCGGGAGATCAGGAGGTCCCTGTCTGAAAGATCTCCCTCTGTGCAGGTAATTCCATTGGATGGGGATAAAAGGGCTGGACTGAGAGCTTTTGAGCGTTGTTACACGGTTGAGAAGCAAAGGCTTCTTTAATTGAAATTACTTCATTATTTTTTAGCTATTGAATTATTCTTGGTATTGAATTCTTCTTGGATTTCTAAAAGAGGGGATGAAAAAGAAACAAAGAAGAGGTTTTACTTGCTGGGAAAGAGGAGAAGAGTGTTTGGAGAAGTGGCACTGAAGGCCAAGTGTCCTGTGCAGGGAGGGGCTTGCCAGAGGTGCCTCTGTTGCAGCTGCAGCAGATGTGGGCTGTGCCTCTTTTGGGTGGGAAGGCCAAGGCAAAGCAAGGGCTGGGCTGCAGCTGCTGCTTGCTGGAGCCTTCTACTACTGCCCCATGTGTGTCCTCCAGGCATCACCTTGGCCCCCTGAATCCTGAGTTTAAAAGGCTTGTCATGTGAACTGTGTGGGCAGTGTTCCCTCCTCTGTGCTCCATGTCCTTTAGGAGTGGAGAAGGACAGTTATTGTATCCCTGATATGATTCCAGCAAAATAGTGAGTGATCTTTGGGTTCCTTTCTTTCTGTTTTTCTGTTCAGGGCAATGTTGGTGTTGCCCCTGATTCTTCAGGAGGGGAGCCTGTGGACAGAGCTGCAGCAGAGGAAGCTTCATCTGGCACCGAGAGCTGCAGGAACAGTTCCCAGGAACCCAAGGAGCCTGGTAAGGACAGAGCCCCTACTGGTTTAGAGAGCTGTGAGATGGCTGCTCTGAGCAGGGTTGGTGCTTCCTGGTGCCTTGAGTTCAAATCCTGCACTGGCACAACCTCCCTGAGCCCTGCCCTCCACGCTTCTCCGGAGGCTCTGACACGGAGTCCTCTGCTGGGGCAGAGAGCAGGGAATAAACCTGACCTTGTGGGAGTTGTGTCACCAAGCCGTGTGTCCCAATTTTGTGCTGAAGTTGGTGGATAAATTTACTGCAAGGTGCCAGGGGAGGCCAGGCTGAGCGACACTTGAAGGAGCAGGGGAAAAAAAAGAGCAAAAATTCAGGGTAGAAATCCAAATCACTGACTAAATGTAGTACCAGTCTGCTGGTATTGGTCCTGACCCACAAGAAAAACAAGGAGCACAACATCAGAGGCCAACCAATTGAAAAATCACGGTAACTCTAGTATCAGAAGGAAAAGCTTGAATGACCCCTGATTAGAGAGGCCTAAGAGGAGAGAAGGAGCACTGTGGATCCATCCCTTAGCCAAGCTGGTGCAGCCTGCAGGCCTCGTAGGGAGCTCTGTCCCTCCCAGCCCTTGCTGCCAGAGCTGATAGTCGAGTTGGAGCAGCTGCTGCTCACTGCAGAGGGCAGTTTGTAGATGGCAGGTAATGGAGCTGGTTCATGACTCAGCTCCCAGCACCTTCAGCTTCAGCCATTTCAGTGAGGACTGAGGTCTCTCTGTCAGCTCAGAGAAAGAACAAGGCCGGGCTTCCTTGTGGCAGCTGGGACTGTCTGTGTTTCAAGCTCTCCTGGGTGCCCTTTGCACTGCGGCGGCTGGGACTTTTTCGAGATAATTCAATGCTTTGAAGCACACTTTTGAACCCTTGGAATGGTCCCTGTTCTTTTAAGGGCACATTGCTTCAAATTGCCAAGTGAGAGTCTGCCTTTCAGGTCATTTTTGACAGCCCCTGGTAGAAGGACAATTGCTGCCCAAGGGAAAGGTGCACAAGGGCCAATATTGACTGAGCGTTCCCTTTGCTTCCCAGATGCCATCTGACCAATATCTCCAGGAGGGCTGGAAGAGACAGGGGAGAGCCTGTGACCATCAGGCAGGTAGAACTCCTCTGCTTGTAGATATGTTTATAGATTTCTATGGTTATTTATTAGTGGTTATAGTTCCATTTATAGATGATATTGTTCTATTTATATAGACATATATAGATAGATCTGTATAGTTAAATGTGGATATGTATATAGGTATAGATATGATATAATTATATTTTATAATATATTTACATTTGTAGATTTTCAGAGTTAGATTTTTCTATGTGTAGAGTAAAATATTTATATATATATATGAAGTTACATTTATGAATGTGTATAGTTATATAGTAAGAGGAATGTTTAGATGGAGAGATTGATGGAAGGATTGCTGTTTGTGTAGGCCTAGGCTGCATTTGTAGCTCTTTCCCCCCTCAGCTGCCTTTTTCACCTCTTGCTTTTCCCCCGGTGCCCCCTGTGTCCCCTGTCCCTGTGCTGGGTCTGAGCCGGCGGCCGGGCCGGGCGGAGCAGCACTTCCAGCCCCGGCTGTCCCTGGAGCGGTGGGAGCTGCCGCTGGCCCCAGGCACTGTCCCTGAGGAGCTGCTGAAGGACGGTGAGACTGAGGGGGCTGAGGGGGCCGTGGCGCTGAAGGGACAATGACCCTGAGCTGCTGCTGGGGCTGAGGGCTGTGGGGCAGCCGAGGGCCTTGGTGGCACTGAGGTGACAGGGAAGTGGCACAGGCTGGCAGGGTGGTGGGTCTCAGGGGACGGGATGGCTCAGAAGGGACTGAGGGGCGTGAGAGGACTGTGAGGGGCTGAAGAAACTGAAGGGGGCTGGGGCTTCACCGAGAGCATGGCGGGGCTGAGGGGATGCAGGGGGCCAGCAGGGAGCACAGAGGGCTCCAGGACTGCAGCTCTGCCAGGCCTTGGAAGCAATTCCAGAGCCTCCACTTTTGCCACAGCTGCCATGAAGACCTTGAGGACAGCTGGAGACTGACAGGAGCCAGCAGGGAGGATCTGAAGGCCAGCAGCGAGAGAAGTGAACAGGGACCAGCTGCTGCCAGCCTGGAGAGAGCCCGGCTGAGGCCACAGGCCCGGGGAGGCAGGTGGGGCTGAGGCTGCCGTGGGCTGTGGCCGTGGGCACTGCCCGGCGGGGCAGGAGCGGGCCCTGCCCGTGTTGGGGCTGCTCAGCGCAGCTGCCCCGGCTGGCACGGGGGCTGTCCTTGGGCAAGGCAGCTGTGCCGGCAGGGCCCGGGAGCTGTGCCGGCTCTGCCGGGCTGCGGGACAGTCCTGCCGCGGCTGCGCTCACCACAGCCCGGCCCGCCCGGCTGCTTTCTTTTTCTGACCCCCTGGGAAGGCTCTGACATTTCCTCTTCCCTGATGGAAGTGCAGCTGCGTCCAAGGGAAACGTCCCCATACTCACTCAGTGTTCCCTTTGCTTGCCAGATGTCCCATCTGCTGTCCCTGTCCCTGTCCAGGAGAGCTGCTCTGCACGGGAGGAGGAGACCGAGCGAGAGGCTTTGAAGATGGGGCAGCTGGGATCCTTCTTCTTTGAGTGTTCTTTACAGATACATGGACTTGAACATAGACAGGGATTATTACATCTATATTTCTGTATGTGGGTTGCTATTTGTATGGATTTATTTCCATGTGTAAATTCTTGTATTTATGTATATTTATTTTGTTATGAATGTATGCTATTTGTATATATACATATATGTTTGAAATTACATATATGTGTATCAATTTATCTATGTATACATGGATATTGTTATATCTGTGTTAATTTCTATTTCTCATGGGTACAGTGGTGTAGGTATCTCTTTTGATATAATTTTTGTTATATGGCTTTTAAAATAGGAATATTGGTATTTGTATAGGTATATAAGTCTATTTGTATAGGTATATTTATCTGTTTATGGATGTAATTCTATTTACATATCTATGGACATATTTTTGTATTCCTATATGGGCTTAATCCTTGTAGTAATATGTAATAAATTAAGTTGTTAAACGCCTAATTGATCTTTGTGTATAGTGAGTTTTTGTAGAGGTTGGCAAGAAATTAACTGAGGTTGGTATTTGTATATTATTACATACACAGGTTGTAATAATCTAATTAATTCCTGTTTTTAACCTAAATTGAGATTTGTATAGTTCTGTATTGTCAGCGTGGGTGTAGCACTTTGTAATAAATGACATTTTTCAACTGAAATTGATTCTCGTGTATTTGTGGATCAGCAGCGTGGCTGTAGCAATCTGCAAGAAATACCATTTGTCAGCTGTGATGGGTGTTCTGACATTTGTGCTCCCCAAAGCCATGAGCAGATGTAAATGCTGGAGGATTTTGGCCATGCCAATCTCCGGCCATGCCCAGCACATGCCCCACTTGCACTCAGGCTGGGCAGGGGAAGCGCAGATTTGGGCTGGCAGCAGAGCCCCACGTTGGCTCAGAACTCGCTGCAGAGGCAGCTGAGAAAAGTCTGGGGCTCCACTGAGAGTAGAACTCCAAGCAGGAGCAACCCTGACAGGAGAAATCATTCACAATGAAAAAAAGAGAGAAAATGTGGCAAAGCAGATGTGGGGATACTCTGTGAGGCTGATAAAATGCTCTGAATCACCCCTGCCTAGGTACGTCTTCTGCAAAAAGGTTTTGTTAAAAACTGAACACCTCCCATGAAATACAGATTGCTCTTTCCCCTTCACTTGCCTTGCTGTGTGAGTGGAGACACTCACTCCTTATCACTGAGAATTTTTGCCCTTCAGCACCTCACATTTAATCAAAGATGATGTACTACCTTGGCACCATCAATGAAAACAGCCCTGCCCTCGTGGCAGTGTTTGCAAAGTCTTCCCTCCTCCTGTCTCCACGTGTGACAGACGGAACCATCCCCTTCTGTCCAAACTGTGCCTGAGCTGAGTGAGGGCTTCAGGAGCTCAGGAGCAAGAGCACCGCATGTGGGAAGGTTTTGCAAAGTTTCCTAGGCACCAGTAAACTCTGGGTTTGCCAGTCTTCCCCTGCAATATTGTCCTATTCAAGAATGATCTTGGAGGACACTGTGCCTCCAGCTCACTCAAGAAAAAGTTTGTTTTCTTCAAGGCTTGAATAGAGGAAAATGAAAATTGTGGTTTTTAGAGTGAAATTCGGGGGTTGGTGTGGCTGGGTTCGCTCCACTATTTGCTGGGGAAAGTAGGGCAAAAGCTTTAAATTCCCAGCAGAAGCTGACTACCACCCAGACAGACCTGAATGAGGCCCAGGTGGGCTTGCTGCACACTGGTCCAAGGGAAAAGCTGGAACAAAGTCCCCTTTTATTGCAGATGGAGCCTGTACTGGTGTCTCCAGGGCTGTCTGTGGTAAGACATGGCAATCCAGCCAGAAACTGTGGATATGAGAGTTCCAACAGCAACCTGCTTCTCCAGGGTGAGGGACGAGGCCAGCCCAAAAGCCTGGAAGGTGCTCTGGGCACTGGAGAAGGCCAGGCTGTCCTTGTGCAGGGATGGCCTTCAAAGGGGACCTCACACCTTGTGCTGCTGACCAAGGGCAGCTGGTGGCCTTCCACAAAATGCTTCTTTTGTCCAGCTCTTGGAAAAGTTCCAGCCAGCAACACTTCCTGCTGCTCACACCAGCCCTTTCTAAGCAGGAGGAATTTCAGCAGCAGCCTGATTGCTTTGTGGCAGGAGAATAAAATACTCAGCTGAGCGTTATCCACTCTCTGTCAGAAGCCACATCCTCAGCCCCTCATCTCCTCCAGTTGTCTCAGATGTGGAGGAAGCAGCAGGAAATCTCTGATCCTGGAAGGGAAAGCAGAAGGAGGAGAGACAGTGGCTGGTCCCTGGGGCCTTGGGAGCAGTGAGAGCCATCCAAAACAGGATCTCTGCTTGGCTGTGGAGATAAGAGTGACCAATCAGCAATGCTCTGTGTGAGACTGGAGCCATCTGTGAAAGTGAGCATGGAAATCTGACCTTGCAAAACAGAGGAAAAGGTGTCCTTGGGTATTTGCCAAAGCTCGCAGGGGCTCTGAGCCACCTGGTCTAGTGGAAGGTGTCCCTGCCCATGGCAGGGGGTTGGATCTAGAGGGTCTTTAAGGCCCCTTCCAGCTCAAGCCCTTCTGTGAGTCTGAATTAGAAACCCACAATGACAAAGAGAACACAGCAAACCTGGCCTCCGCTGGGGGGTTGATGTCTGCAGTCACTTGTGTCACCTGGAGTCTGGTTTGGATCTGAAGAAATTTTCATGGTCCCACAGTATTTCAGTGTGACTTTCCTGGTTCAGGGCCCCAAAAGATGCCAGAACAGATTATCTGCAAGCACAGAATTGGTTAAGCTGCCTGTGAACCTGATGGAAGAAGTATATTCATGTTATTGCAGCATTTACCCTGTACAGGTGATATTTGGTTTCCATTTTGAAGATGAAATGTTCTTGCACAATGCTTGTATATGCAGAAATACTGGCTTTAAATCCTAATTCCATCTTCACACAGGGATGTGTAATCCCTCAGAAATGTTTAACACAGAGCCATATTAGCTTTGGGCTGGGTGGTGTGGTTTGTTTAAAGTTTGTGATGAGTAATGGCAGTGTTAACAAATACCACTCTTGTTAATTTGGGTCCTCCCTTTATCAACCCTGTTGCATAGAAATCACTTCTTTACAGCAGAGACTAAATGAAATCCCTTCATACAGATGAGAATTGTGCAATTCAGGCTGATTAAAGGGGAAGTTTTCTGTTATTGTGAAAGGACAATTTAGATAACCTGTTTGCTGTTCATCCTGGAGGTGCTTTGCAGTTAAGAGTGAAAAGGAAAAGGACATTTCTCTGAAGAAGTGTCTTGAATAAGCTTTTTGTATTACCAGAAGCAGCTACATTGATATTGACCTCCACAATTAGAAATGCACAACAACCACTTAGGTGACTTTATCTGGCCATGACTTTTAGCTGCAATTCCAAAATCTCATCAAATATGTTGCTATCCTTTAAACAAGGAAGGAGAGCACAAATACCAACAATTCTCATCAGCTTTCTGGGTTGGAAAGACCATTTAATTTATGCTCCCTTAGCTGTTAGCCTAAACTCTGCTGTGCAAACCTTAGGTCTGTGTTGGACCTCATAAACTTCTTGAGCATCAACTTAGGTGCAAACCTGCTACAAAACCCTTCAGGCACCACACTGATTTAGAGTGGCAGGACTTCACTGTTCTAGCAGAGAATTTTATTTACTTGCTCCTGCAAGTCATTTCCAGAGCAGACGTGAAATCAGTGCCGTGCTATCTGGATGTGATAGGATTTTCCTCCTGTCCCAACAGACAACAGGGGAAAAGATTTGTTTCTATTATACCATTACATCTAAATCTTTGGTTTGAGAGCAAAAGGAAAATGTTCCTTTAAGAAGTTCTGCCCAGACTTTTTGGCATGAAGACAAACTGTGGTGTGCTGGCAGGAGCAGCACTGTCCCTGTGGGTGCAAACCCCCTGAAGGATGAACAGGCTGCTGTCACAGGGGCCACACCTGCAGCATGAAAACCCACCGTGCCATTAACTCGATGCAAACTAAACACAAGTGACTCAGCTCTGCATCCTCAGCAAGGACTTGCCTCTGCAGAGATGTTACTGACAGACTCAGCTCTTGTTTGCAAGGGCTGTTAAATTGTCACACAAATCAACCACCCCTTCCTCTCTTGTCCTTGGCGTCCGGCTGCTGAGCTGCTGCTGAGAAAGAAGAGGCAGAGTCCTTCAGGGCAAACGGGGACTTTCCAATGGGCAGAAACTTCCTCCTTTCTTTTGTTTTCAGTGACAACAGAGGGGTTTGTCTTCAGTCCCTGTGTCAGCAGGGAAATTGTGCCTGCCCGTCACACCTAGGATCTGAACAACCTGGATTTTTATTGGTGTCAAACCCACAGTGACCTGACCTTCTGCAGGAATATGGAGAGAAGAGTCAAAAGGGATTCCTGGAATGTTGCAATAAGCAGAAAGTGGTATTAAACATATATAGATAAAAAGGCATAAAAGCTCATAAAAGCTCATATGGAACTGATGTAAACCTAATAAAAAGAAGCATTTTATTGTAATAAAGAGTGAGGGTTGCAGACCACAGTGTGAGAGATAGCTACTCTTCATAGTTTTGGAAGGTTTATTAAACCTTATCAAAAATACAACAGAAGACTGAATAAAGAAAAAAGGTTACAGCACCAGGAGCAAAAGATTTTCCTCGCCATGTGCTCAGCCCCCTCACACTGGAGACTTTCCCTTTTTAACCCTTTAACCCCTCCCAAAGTTTTGTCCATCAACCCCTTCTTTGCTGTCCAGTGGTGGAGATCTCTTCCTCAAATCCTGATTGGGGGTCAAGTGTGGCCATAGTGACAAGCCAGCCCTCCCAGATGTCCCAACCCCAGCTGTGCCTTGATAACCATGGGATGGGGTGCAGAATAACTATAAATCTATAAAACTTTTCTTTACTTATATACATGATATTTTTGTATTAATTGTGAGAGTCAATCATCACATGACTCATCTATCACAACAGGAAAAGAAGTTTCTGGTGGGAGGAACACTGGTTTTAAAGGTAGGACCAGCTCTTGAGGTTTGATTTGTTCCCTCTTTCAGATTACAAGGAAGCCATGGTGTTCCAGAGTAGAAGCTGGTCCCAAAAGTTTGAGAACAGGGTGTGATAAGATTACCAGGGTATTTTATCCGTATCTAGGAAGAAGCCCTGCAGAGCTTCTCTTTAGCTTTGACTGAAAGTAGAAGTCCTGTTTTTACCAAGAATTTTGATCTCTTCATGTTTTGGAGAAAGAAAAAGAAAACCCCAAACCACCGGAAGTTTACATTGAGGTGAGGTGTATCACAGAGGGATGAGGGCTCACCAAAGCAAGACACCGTCCTGTAATTTAAACTGTTCTTTCAATAAAAACAATAATTTCTCAGTACATGTTGATTTCAGCAGGCACCAGATTCCCTCTTCTTGTTCTGGCCTTTCACATATCACTAAGGGAAGGTGAGGCTGTGAGGCTGTGTCATTGTCATTCAGATTTTTAATTCTTCAGAAGTCAAAACTGAATTCAAGTCAAGTTCATTAAACTGCAATTTACATGTAGGATAAATAGGTATGATTCGTGCTGATAAAAATTGAAACAGCAATCAATATTGATACAGTAATTGATATTTGAGAATAATAAAATAGTTAGAAGTTGTAATGCCAAAGAAGAGAAGGACAGGAGGGGCTCCACGCCCCCCCCCCCCCCCCCCTTCCCAGGAGATGTTGTCAAGGACCACAGGAAAGAAGCTGAAGATAAAGTTGCTAAAAATGAGCAAAAACCTGGTTGGGTCCCAGAAAATGCTGATTATAAGGGATTTATTGCCTTGATATGTAGATGCAGTGATACGTTAGTCTTGGCTAACATTGTACTGGCTTGATGCGCTTGTGTAACCCAAAGGTGAATTAAAGGACACAGAAGAAGACTACAGAGCCTTCATCAGTGACGACCCCCAAAGACTTGTGTGACCACCAAACCGAGTGGTGGCGCATGTGTGGTAAAGGTGGTAATAAAGGCTGAGATAGAGATATGACAAACCGAAAATGGGAGGAGATGGTATTGACACATGGCATATAAGGGGTGATTTTCACTTAGCAAGCTTCTATGTGATGTTGCAAGGGTCCCAGAACCCTGCCCTCCATACCCCGTGGTTATCTTTTGCTTATGCGCTATTATTGGAACCAAATTATCCCTTATTTTAATCAAATTATATTGTATCCAATTTTATAATTTTTTTTTATTTTAACTATTAAATTAAAATTGTTACTACTTTAAATATTGTTTGGCTTTTTTTATGATAGGACAATTGGGCAAACATAACAATTTTGGTGGCAACATCCGTGACTCTCTCAACTCCGGGGTGGTGGATAGTTTCTGGGAAGGAGCTCCCCACCAGACTTTTAAGTGGTCCCAAGGCTAGACCACTCTCCCTTGGGAAAAGAGAGGCTTTATTACAATAACACATAAGCAAATTAGTTTTTAAGAGCGTGCAAGAGAGGCTCCCATCAGAGTGCCGGCTTATAGGAGAGAGAGTACCCATAGAAAACTGCTTTGTGCACGAAGACCCTCGTGAGAAGATCAGGCTGTGAGTATCACGGGGTTTTGGGTCAGGGGGCGGCTGTATGCATGTGTGAGTGTGTGTGGAGTGTCTGAGACGGGGGCTGGGCAGTCCCGGACCCCCGAAGCAAGTGGGACCTCCCTGTACCGCGTTTTTGTGTTCTCTGCGAGGAGACCGGCCGGAAAAGGAGGGAAGTGCAAAGTGAATGAGTGGGGACCCTGGGAGGGTTTGACCCAGGGGCAATGAGGGGATCCCTGGTCCAGGCACCTGTGGGAGGGTCCTTGGGCAGGAGGGATTGACTCAGTAGGGAGACTGAGAAAGAGAGTGAATGAATAGGTTCAATTTCCTTGGAGGGGTTGGTAGCAGGCAATTTAGTATGTGATTAGATGGTGAGAGATCGGGGCTAATAAATTGAGAAAGAGGGAGAGATAGGAGTGGAACAAGTAGATTGCAGAGGGAGAGATAGAAGTGGAACAGGTAGATTGAAAAGGCAGTGTGACAGTGTAATAAGTGAGGCAGTTGAGCCACGAGGTGAGTGTGGGAAACTAAGACTTTCCTGGTACCGGGGATTTCTTAGTTTGTTGCCGCCAGAAATGGGTCAGGGAAAAAGTAAGTTCCTTGACCCAGGGGCTGCGGATTGTAGGAAAAAATTCGCAGTGGTTTGAGGTATCTGGGAACCGTGTGGGGGGTTCTCAGGGAAGGAGCATTCCTCAGGACAGCCCACTGGGGATGATAATACGGTTTTGGGATGAATGGAAATCCCGAAGGGAAGAAAATCAAGGAATTCAGAGGGCAGTGCCTAAGGGACATAATATAGGAAAAGCTTTGAGTGAGCATCAGAAAAAATATGAGTCCCCAGCAGAATGATTAAAAAGATTAAAAAGAGACTTGCAATTATATTCAGGTATAGATACTGATACTGCAGTTCGGCAGGTTTTGTTAAAAATTCAGTTTGTGACCAGATCTTGCAGTGACATCAGGAAAAAGCTGGAAAAATTAGAAGACTGGCAGGACAGGGGACTTCAAGTGTTACTGAGAGAAGCACAAAGGGCGTTTGTAAAGAGAAATGAGAAAAAGCAGAAAGCAGATGCCAGAATTTTGGTTGCGGCGTTCAAGAAATGCAGGCAGCTTTGAATACAGAAGAATCTGCAGGGAAAAACAAACGGTGGATGTCAGGATCTATTTTTAGGAAGACAAGACCTGTGCATTTTTCCCGCCACAAGAAAAGATACTTAAAACATTCTTGTCCTACTTTAAAGGATGCGGGACCTACCTGTTTTTATTGTCATAAAAAGGGGCACCTGCAAAAAAATTGCAGAAAGAAACAGCAAGATGAGAAGAATACTCAGGAGAATCAGAGAGGTCAAGAGTTTTGTTTAATGAAGAGGACCGAAATACAACCAGAAGAGGCCTTGATAACAAAACTAAAAGTAGGTCCTCAGAGTGAAGAAGTTGTATTTTTAGTCAATACAGGAGTTTCTCAGTCGACAGTGACAAAATTACCCCAGGGATGTGAGATAAGTCATGAGCGAGTTTCAGTAATCGGAATTACGGGAGGTGGTTTCCCTTTTCCTGTAATAAAAGGAGTGCAAATTGAAACAGATGGCAAATTTGGAATAAATGATTTATTGTTGATACCACAGGCCGAGAATAATTTGTTAGGCAGAGATCTAATAATAGCCTTAAATTTACAGATAAAACCCTGTGAAGGAAAACTTAAAATTTATTCTTTAACTGAAGAAGATAATCTAGAAATTAATGACACGGGTTGGCGTTCAGGTGAAATGGGAAAAGTTTAGGGTAAAGGAGTCTGGTCCCCTTAGTCCCTCCTGGTCAGCACAAGCCTGTGAATTTTATGCATTACTCTGTGCATTATTAATACTAAAAGGGCAAGAAGGGACTATTTATACAGACTCCAAATATGCTTTTACTGTAGTACATACTTTTAGAAAAATTTGGAAGGAAAGGGGACTTATAAACTCTCAAGGGAAAAGGTTAATACACGGGGAATTGATAATTCAGATACTTGAAGCTTTAAAAGGCTCAAAGAAAATAGCAGTAGTTCATGTAAAGGAATGCCAGAGAGGGAGGGACATTAGAGTCAGAGAAATAATTTGGCTGATGAAGAGGCAAAAAAGAGCAACCTTAAGGAAAAGAGATACTGAAATCATGACCTTACAAAAAATAGAAATTCAGCAGGAGACACTTTCCCTTCCACTAGCAGAACTGGCAGCTATAAGGAAATTAGGAGCAACATTCAAGGAGGGAAAGTGAGTTTTTCCTGATGGCAGGATTATGATGCCAAAACTAGTGGCATATTAGATCTTAGATAACTTGCATAGACAGACACACTGGGGAACAAGAGCCTTTTGTGATCACTTTTTAAAATTTTATGGGTGCATAAGGATATTTGAAATTGGAAAACAAATTAGCCAGGTGTGTCTTACCTGTCAAAAGGTAGATAAGAAAGTGTTAAAGAGCCCTCCCTCTGGATGACAGAAAAAAAGCCTACAGGCTATTTGAAAAGATTCAGGTTGATTTTGTAGACTTGCTTTAAGTGGCTCGGTGGAATATTTGTTAGTTATAATAGATGAATTAACTCAGTGAGTTGAAGCATTTCCAGCAACTCGGGCTACAGTTTAAACGGTAGCTAAAATATTGTTGGAACATGAAATTCCAAGAATGTGAAAATATGGTGGGATTTAAGTAGATTTATATTAACCCTGATTTATTAAGAAGGAACTAAGCATCCTGGAGTGGCTGCGAACCGCAATTCCCTTGAGCTCAGAGGCAGAAGAACACCGGTGGAAAAAGAATAAAAGACTTTCTGAATAGGTGGGAACAGCCTAAAAAGATCGAAGATCTCCTCCAGGATCACCCACCAGCAGCATTATTAGAATTGATTACAGAACTGCAATTCCAGAAACTGAGATTGATAACACCTGTTGCTAAAAGAGCTCAGAGACAAGTAAAATGTTGGGAGTGCAGTAAACATGGTTTAGGGTGTCATCCATGGATATGTATTGTTTGCACACTTTGCTTTAACTCGTAGTGGAAAGTAAGAGGGAAGAGAAAGAGAGACAATTGATTTGCTTGTTTTGCTATGGTTATGTATTTAGCCAGCTAACTATAGAACTCATTGCTATTGATTTCTTTGAAATACCTTTGAGACTGGGAGACGGGACTCTTCAAGCAGCAATTGGATTAATAGAGAACTTAGATCAATTGGTTCTTGCTATATTGGCAATAGCACAAATAAGAGAATGAGCAACTCATAATATTATAGACCAGTGTCTCATAATTGATAGTTGTTGGGGAGAAGAAGTCTATATATCACATCATAGGCATGTTTTTGGGGCATATTGGCCCTGGAATTGGAGGCAGAGACTTAATGCACTCCCTGCCCTTGAAGAAAATTTAAAAAAAAAAAATTAATTAAGTCTTTGTGGGGTTGGCATATCTCTGAAATTTTGGAAAATATAAATTTATAGTGTTCCTGCCTAACATTTTCCCTGTTCTTTTCATTGTAATTATTTCTTCTTAACTAGCCAGAACAGAGAAATGGAATTTAAAAGGGGACAAGCAAACCGTGTGGGGCTATGGGTACCAAGCAAACGAAAAGCACCAGTGACTAGATCCCAGAATATTACCTTTGCTCCCGAGAAGACTGGCATCTCGGCCCTTGGTTGCAACCCAAGGGGCTTTGAGAAAGGTAGAAAGGTAGATTTCCTGAGGATTATTTTCACTGTGATCATTATGGTACCCTGGACGGTTGGCCAAAGTCAGAGAGCCACACTAGACCGAGTTTCGGCAATGAAAAAGCAAACAAGGCAAAAACCAAGTCCCAGTAATTTCAACATTTGTGACTATTACAATCACCCTGTGTAGATTAAGGACAAGATGAAATCTGTGTTTGTGATACACCTATATATTAGTTCTGCTTGCTACAATCACAGCAGTTTTATAGATGTTTGTATTAAGGAAAGAAAGATGTATTGGGTAAGGAAAAATTTGAGATATAATAGACAAGCTCCTTATCCCCATGATGATCAAATTTGCCCTCAATATGGAAGATTCTTTTGTTTTGAAAGAGATGATAATGGAAAGGATCCAAGTACAGGGAAACCAGGCACTAAAAGAAAAATGGAAAGAGAAAAAAAAAAAGAATAAAAAGAAACAAAGGGGAATAGAGGAAAAAACAGGAGAAAAGAGTCAACAGAATTGGCTGAACTGTATAAACAACTAAAACAGCACTACAAAGATTGGGATTTGCCAGCCTTGAATAAGAATCTGTTTGTGGGATTGATACAAGAGATTGCTACAGAACTGGGATTATCCAAATGTTGGATTTGTAGAGGTCTAAAAATGGCTGAAAGACGGCTGTGGAAAAGTGAGAACTTACCTCCAGAGCAATTTTTAAAGTAGAATCGCACCCAAATTTCTGGAACATTGAAGAGACCTGAAGGATGGATTTTAAGCCATCAAGTAATTAGAATCATTTGTGTAACTCGAGAAAGAAGGAAATTTAATAAAGTAGTGGGGCATACTCTTTGTAAATCCACATTAGTAGTCAATATGGATAATTGTTCAAAAGTTTGGTGACCTGAAACCCCTATAAGATATTGAGGATCAATAAAAAAAAAAAATTGTGAATGGGATGAACAGATTAATTTATGCTAGTACAGAAGTCCTGGAGCTAACCCCTACCAATCCATCGACAGCCTGAGGTCATATTGAGAACAACTGGAGAAAACTGATAAGAAATGGAAAGCCTCAGATGGGATATATTGGATTTGTGGGCAACGAGCATACAGTGAGTCACCTCAAAAATGGGGAGGAACCTGTACGTTCAGAGTAATACAACCCTCCTTCTTTGCTCTACCGAGGTCTAGGAGCAATGTGTTAAGAACTCCTCTGTATGAAACCCTGCAGCAGAGTAAAAGGGATTTGAATTTCAACTTTCCAACAGCAGGAGGGAACCAAAAAGGATGGGAGGACGAGTGGCCTGCAGAATGAATTATAGCATATTATGAACCAGCAAGATGGGCTCAGGATGGGTCATGGGGATATAGGACCCCAGTTTACCTGTTGAATCGATTAATAAGGCTCCAAGCAGCAGTAGGGGTAGTGTCAAATCACACCTCCAGTGCTTTAAAAATGTTAGCCAGGCAATATACACAAATGCGGGCATTTGTGTACCAAAATAGGATTGCCCTAGACTATCTGTTAGCAGAAAAAGGAGGAGTTTGTGGGAGATTGAATGAATCTGAGTGCTGTGTAGAAATTGATGATTATGGGGAAGCTATCACAGAACTTGCAGAAGAAATTAAAAGAGTGGCTCATGTGCCCGGTACAAAAGTGGAATTCAATCTTGAAAGCAGATTGGTGGGATAACCTCTTTGGAAGCGTTTGGAAAAAAAAGTTAGAGTTCATGTTGTTATGCTCAATTCTGGGACTTCTGTTTCTGCTTTGTATGATTTTGTGTTTTATTAAGCTAATTCACTCAGTGATTCAGGGGATGCAGATTACAACAATGTCTCTAGATTCAGAATCAGCAGAAAAAGGAAAACCAAGATCTATAATGGTATTAAAAGCTGAATCGACCCCTGTTAAAGAACAAAGACCTAAAAAGATTGAAATAGAACAAGAAATGCTAACTAAACTTGAAAGAGAGTGTGAAAGACTAGAGGCAGTAATAGAAATGCTAGAAAAGTTTGAAGCTGAAAAGAGACAAGAAGAAAACCAAAATTCTGAAAAAATACAAAAGATATCAGAGCATAGCTTTATAATAAAGCACAAATCATAATGATCAAGAAGATAAATGGGGGATTTGTGATAAATAGGTATGATTCGTGCTGATAAAAATTGAAACAGTAATTGATATTGATACAGTAATTAATATTTGGGAATAATAAAATAGTTAGAAGTTGTAATGCAAAAGAAGAGAGGGAGAGGAGGGGCTCCACCCTCCCCCTCCCGGCAGATGTTTTCAAGGATCACAGGAAAGAAGCCAAAGATGTCATTGCTAAAAATGAGCAAAAACCTGGTTGGGTCCCAGAAAATGCTAATTATAAGGGATTTATTGCCTTGATATGTAGACATAGCGATATGTTAGTCTTGGCTTACATTGTACTGGCTTGGTGCGCATGTGTAACTCAAACATGAATTAAAGGACACAGAAGAAGACTGCAGAGCCTTCATCAGTGACGACCCCCAAAGACTTGTGTGACCACCAAACCGAGTGGTGGCGCACGGGTGGAAAAGGTGGTAATAAAAGCGGAGATAGAGATATGACCAACCGAAAATGGGAGGAGATGGAATTGACACATGGCATATAAGGGATGATTTTCACTTAGCAAGCTTGTACGTGAGGTGGCAAGGGTCCCAGAACCCTGCCCTCCATACCCCGTGGTTATCTTTTGCTTATGCGCTATTATTGGAACCAAATTATCCCTTATTTTATTGAATTATATTGTATCCAATTTATAGTTTTTTATTTTAACTATTCATTTAAAATTGCGGCTACTTTTAATATTGTTTGGTTATTTTTATGATGGGATACTTGAGCAAACATAACAAAATTCAATCTGCTATCTTAAAAAAAAAAAAAGCAGAGAGAACTTTTTGTCCTATTTTCTTTTCCTTTTTATAGTTTGATATCTACAATCCCCAGTTGATATTGACCCCCAGCACCTTCTAATGCAGTCGGAATATATACAAATATCAGGACCCTTCATGGCTGACAATCAATTGCACTTTATTCCCACCCCCTCTCCACCATTTCTTTTATCCAACCCCTGGCACTCCTATGGATCAAGAATGGTATGGCCAGCAGGAGCAGGGCAGGGATTCTTCCCCTGTGCTCAGCACTGGTTGGGCAGCATCTCGAGTGCTGTGTCCAGTTCTGGGTCCCCCAATTTAGGAAGGACATGGAGGGGCTGGAGTGTGTCCCAGAAAAGGGCAAAAAGGCTGGGGAGAGGAGACGAAAGGGCAAACAGGGATGGGCTATTTGCCCTTTTCCAGGGCAGGAACAGGGGTGGGCAAAAGGAAGAAATTACTACCAGGGAAGAGTAAAGAAAGCAAAGGTGAAGGCAAGGAAATGCTCAGGGCAGTTTCAGGGTGGCTGCCAGGCAGCCCTGGCTCTGAGCAACAGCGTCTGCAGTGGGACAGGAAACTCCCAGCTGGTGGGAACAAACTTTCTGGCTGACTGCAGAGGCCAGGACAAAGCTGAGTTGTTTCCCTGGTGTCCCCCAGCCCTTGCTGGCCCCAGGGGCTGATGGCATTTGTGCTCCCTCAGGTTCATGTCCCCACACCAACAGCATGGGGGTGCTCCCGCCTGCTGTGTGCAATGCAAACAGGGGCTGCTGAGCCAGTGCTGCCGTGTCTGTGCCTGAAAGAATGGGGCACCTGTGTGAGCTGGGGGAGAGGCCAGGGCTGCAGAGGGGGGATGTTGTTGGCAGCTGCATGAGGATGCTCTGGGACGCTGCCCTGGGCAGTCCAGCCCACTGGGGATGGATCAGCCCCTGCTCTGCTGCTCCTTCCTTCCCATCTGCCCCAGGGCCCTTGCAGAGCCCCAGCCATGCTGTTTGCCCCCAGCCTGCCCACGGCCAGCCTGGGGCTGCTCACGGGGCTTTTCTGTGCTGAGCATTGGCCTGGGCGTGTTCTTGAGAGAGCCTGGGCAAGGAGCCTGGAGCCCCCAGGCCCTGGGCTGAGGCATCAGCACTGCCCCAGCAGTGCCCATGGCCTGTCCCTGCTTCAGCCCCGGCACTGCCACACCCAGGACTGCACCCGGCCCCGAGAGCACTCAGGCCCTGCAGCAACACCAGGGCCACCAGGGCAGCAGGGCAGGGCCACGGCAGGAGCACTGGCAACACCAAGTGCTGCTGCTGCTGCTGGGCACAGCTACTGGGCCAGCACTGATCTGCCCCCAGCTCTGCACACAGACATTGCTGCTGCAGCTCCAGAGAAGGAACAAAAGGGCATCTCTGCAAAAAACTTTCCTGGGAGATCCTTTAGTTCACTTACAGCCACTGAGAGCACAGCTCCTCATAGAAACAGGTTGTGGGTCACAGTAAAGGAGAAGGGAAACAAAATGAGAAATGGCACAATGACATCACTTTGTAGACAATACTTTAAAATTAAAACAAAGGTAAAGAACCTGCAAAGTGAAACTAACAAAAAGTATTGAAGATTACTTTTATTACAAGTGATTGGCAGAAATAGGCCAGTAGTTTAATGTTTCTGAAAGCATCCAGTCATCAGTGCCCACATGGAAGCCTTGAGCTCCTGGTTCCTCAGGCTGTAAATGAGGGGGTTCAGGGCTGGAGGCACCAACGAGTACAGAACTGACAGGGCCAGATCCAGGGATGCGGAAGAGATGGAGGGGGGCTTCAGGTAGGTAAAAATGGCAGTGCTGAGAAACAGGGAGACCACGGCCAGGTGAGGGAGGCAGGTGGAAAAGGCTTTGTGTCGTCCCTGCTCAGAGGGGATCCTCAGCACAGCCCTGAAGATCTGCACATAAGAGAAAACAATGAACACAAAGCAGCTTGAGGCTACAGAGACACTTACAGCAAGAAGCCCAAGTTCCCTGAGGTAGGATTTGGAGCAGGAGAGCTTGAGGATCTGGGGGATTTCACAGAAGAACTGGCCCAGGGCATTGCCATGGCACAGAGGCAGGGAAAATGTATTGGCTGTGTGCATCAGAGCATAGAGAAAGGCACTGGCCCAGGCAGCTGCTGCCATGTGGGCACAAGCTCTGCTGCCCAGGAGGGTCCTGTAGTGCAGGGGTTTGCAGATGGACACGTAGCGGTCGTAGCTCATGATGGTCAGGAGGGAAACCTCTAATGACATGAAAAACACACAAAAAAAGAGCTGTGCAGCACATCCTGCCTGCATAGGAGATGTTCCTGGTGTCCCAGAGGGAATTGTGCATGGCTTTGGGGACAGTGGTGCGGATCATGCCCAGGTCGCTGAGGGCCAGGTTGAGCAGGAAGAAGAACATGGGTGTGTGCAGGTGGTGGCCGCAGGCTACGGCGCTGATGATGAGGCCGTTGCCCAGGAGGGCAGCCAGGGAGATGCCCAGCAAGAGGCAGAAGTGCAGGAGCTGCAGCTGCCGCGTGTCTGCCAACGCCAGCAGGAGGAAGTGCCTGATGGAGCTGCTTTTGGACATTTCTTCATTATGGACATTGTGAGCTTTTTAAAGACACATTGACAATTTGGACAAATTACCTTGAGTCAGTCCTATGCTATTTTCTTACACAAGCAATAAAAATTCCTTTTCTTTCTTTGTGGAAATTTCATTTACTTTTTTTTTTTGAGTTAAGAATTCAGCTGCTAAGTAACTGTGTGTTTTTAAGAACGGACAGAAATCCTGTTCTTGGCATTGCTCTCACCCTGAACACTGGGGAGCCCAGAGGGAAAACAGGCCTCCCTGTGCCCCAGAACAGTCAGAGCTGCTCATCCTAAACAGCTGCCCGTTGCTCATTTCACCTCCCTCTAGTACAGAATGGAAAAATTATTAACTGTAGTTTTAAAAAATGTAGCCTTTTTGAACACTCCAGTTTCAAAATCAATCTCTCCAAACCCTACACTCTTCCCTGATGCTGTTGGCTGGAGGGACACCAAGGGTTGGCCTGGCTCTCTGCTGCCTCGAGTTGTGCCTACTGGGAGCAGTTTCTCTTTACCCAAGCCTTGTCCCTGCCAGTGCTGCCAGAGCCCAGCCCAGCCCTGGGGGCTCAGCTCTGCCCTGCAGACCACTCCCAGCACAGGGCACTGCCCAGGGGCATCTCCCTGGCAGCAGGGCCTTAAGGGCAGGCCAGACAAACAGAGATGCTGCAAGCCAAGGTGCTGCTGCTGCTGTCTGTAGGGAGAGAAGGCTGAGGAGGCACTTTCTGAGGGAGATCTGAGGCCCATCTGCTGATGCCCAGGCTGACAGTGCAGGAGTCTCAGTGACACAGCGAAAGCTGACACCCCCTTTCCCTTCCCTTTAGGAGAAAGCTGAGAGCAGCCCTGGCCATGCAGCACCATCTCCACAGCAGGAGGAATCTGCCCTGATGGGGGTGGCTCCTTCCACCTCCAACTTCTCCCCTGCAGCGTCCATGGGGAGCTGCCAGGCAGGCTGAGAGCTGCCCCTGGCAGGTGGCACATGCCCTGGGCTGGCCAAGAGCCATGAGGGCTGCAGGAGCTGCTCTGCAGGACAACCCTGGCTGCACATGCAGTGCATGTTCATGTCCCAGTCATGCTGTGCTATGGCTGCTTTTCAAGTCTGCTTTGAGCCAAATAAATAGGAGCGATAATATCAGGAAGGGGAAATTCTGAGCTGGCCCTGTTGTGCCTTCTCCTCCTGCTGCCTTTGCTGATCCAAGTCTTGGCCAGCCCCCTGGCCTGTTGGCTCAAGATGCTGATCCCCTGGAAAACCTTTTTGTTCCAATGGGCTTCCAGCACAGCCAGAGCTCTGAGCCAGGTCCTGGCAGGGCCATGTGCAGGCAGGACCTGGGGGCTGCAGCTGTTTGTTCCATCCCTTACCTGCTTGACTACCTGAGCAGAGTTAAGGACAGTGCAAATCTGGAGAAGATCTGGGTATTTCTGAGAGCTGAAAAGTTCTGGATGTGTCCCAGGCATGTCTGGAATCACTCTGTGTCCAGTGGTTTCCTCCTGTGTTAAACACTTGTCTACAGACAAGGCCAAACTCCCTCTTCCAGACTGAGCTGTGCCAGGAGTTACTGACCTCCTGTGCCAGGCTCTGGAGCTGCTCTCATCATGCCCAGATTTCCCTCTGGGAATGTTTGCCTGGCTTGAAACCACTGGCCTGAGCCAGCCTGGCTGAAGAGACCTGGGAGGTGGCCACAGACCCATTTGGTGAGCAGCAGACCATTGCCTCTTCCCAGGCTCAGCATCCAGCAGAGGATCTGACACCAGCCCCAGGCACACAAGCACAGAGCAGATCGTGTCCCTGCAGCCCAGCGAGCTGTGACACCTCTGGGAATTTACTGGAAAGCCCTACCACCTATCTAAGGCTCTCAGGAACAACCATGAGGGAAGGAAATAAAAAACAAGCCCTCAGAAAAACACAAAATGCTGTGTGAAGTACCTGAAATGCCCCCAACAGTTTAACTAGAGCATGGAGTAAGCTGAGAAAATGTATGAACAAACGAATTAAACAAGTGAGCACACAGCAGACAAGTTGGCATGTAGGTGTCTACTGAGAAAGCTTAAGCACAGCAAGGGGAGAAAAAGCAAACTCAAACCAAGGCATAATATCCCTCACATTTTGGAGCAGAGCTCTCAGACCATGTATCAGCCAAACCACTCCAAATTACCATCTGCCAGAATGTCCTTCAAAGAAAAAAGGTCCACAAGTTTGCAAAGCAGCAGTTTAATGTTGTCCTATCAGATGAGAGGCTCTCTCCAAAGAAGATTTTTGCACTTGAGTAAGAAACACTACACAAAAGTGTGACTCTCGTGGCCACTGCTACACTGTCAGGTACCATGAGACAATGAATTTTTGGAGTCCTGGCCATGTCATGACAGGTACATCTGGAAAGAAGCTCTTTAGCAGCCCCTGTCATTTCATAAGTTACCTGCAAATGTTTCCAGATCCTCTGCATGATCTTCTGTGTATGCAGAAAGAGTCTACATAAAGAACCTGAGCAAACCACTCTGGTATTGTTTCAGAGACAAAGATACACCAGAATATGAAGAGCAGGTTTTGTTTCTCATGTATCTTCCTGTCATCCCTAAATCAGGCTCTGTTTCAGACTAGAAGCTGGATCCTTCCCTGGTATAAATCTGGGTACCTGCTCCTGTCCACGAGGCCCATCACTACACACACGCTGAGGGCCAACTGCATTGCATATGAGATTGCCAAGTAAATGCAGGTCTGTGCATGCACCGTGTGTTAGACTAGGCCATAAATAATTTATGATGCTGGAGAAGGTGACTGTATTTTTAGGTGTAGAAATATGCAGATAAAACAGTCCTGACCTTCAATTTTCACTCTGCACTTCTGATCCTGAATTTGAGTCCATCCAATGCATTTCTAAAGCCTCTGCACCACTGAATGAGCAACACATCCCCTGCAAAGCCCCAAAACCCATAATTCAAAAAAGGGGCACCAGGAAAACCCATGGAGCCCACAGGATACCTCCTGCAGCCAGCACTACACAGGATGCCCCAGCATAAGGAAGAGCAGGCTCCTTCCCCTGAACCTCAAACATTCTGCAGGTCAGTCTCCTCTGGATTCTCGCTGCTGACCCTTATTCCTGACCCCACATCTAATCAACACGCCTTTGATGTCAGAGGCACGTGTTCATGGGGCCCAAATCTCTCTCTAAAGACCACGGGAGCTGCTCAAATCAGCCCCTTGCCATCCTGAGGCAGCCCAGGAGCAAGGATGAGGAAGGACAAAGGTGCTCACTGGGGTGCTTGTAACTGTACCCTCTGTTACATCTTCCCCCAGAGAGAGCTGTCAGTGGGACAGAAGGAGAATTATTCCTTCCTTGGACTTTGTAGAAACAGGGAGCCCAGGGAAACCAAGAAACAATCATGGATTTGACACCACATTACTTCTGGATGTGTCCAATGAGCAAGATAAGGACACACTGAGGAGAAGGGGAAACAGATGTTACAAGGGCAAGGAAGGGGACAAGACAGTTTTGTGGTGTGTCACAAAACAGCTTTTGGTCTCTGCTATCAGAAATAAACCAAGGGAGGTGGAGAGAGGCACAGAGCCCAGGCGAGGGCAGGTCTCACCTGGACAGGGCAGCTCCCAGGACAAAGGCAGCGTGTTCCTTCAGCGAGGCCTCGCTGCTGTTCAGCTCCTTGATCACCAGCTGGAGCCCACCCATGGACAGGAAATCCTTGGCATTGTCCACCTGGGGGAGAGCAGCTTCCATCAGCACAAAGCCCCAGCCCCTGGAGAACACCTCCCTTCACACCCACAGCATCCCTTCCCTCCTGCTCTGACCAGCAGGGAGTTTTACAAGGGATTAAAAATTCCAAGGGAATGGCTGTGGCTGAGCATAGCACAGCCCTGCCCATGAGCAGAGATGTCACAGCTGCCCAGGCACAGTGTCCTCATGGGAGGACATTGTCACACTCAGAACGCATCACTGGAAACTCAAATACTTTGATTATAGCTATCAAAACTGCTCTTGACATGTACTTTGGCAATTCAGGTGGTGTCAAAAACTCAATATATCTGCTGATGTCAAAAAACTCCAGCTCTTTGCTCTCCCCTGAGCAAGCCTTTACTAGGGATCCAGGGAATTGCATGTTTTGCAAATGAAGTTAATTAATTGATGCTGTAATTGTAGCACCAGGAGTCAGGGATGTTTAGGAGCCTGTCAGCACCAACAGGGTGCAAAGGGGGCATGGGAGCGAGTAGCATGGGCAGTTCTGGGAGTTCTCCATGAGTTCCATCAACAACTTCCCATGGACAAGGAAGGAAAAAGCCAGTCCCAGCTTGGAGGGGTCATCCAGGAGCTTCCCCAGGGAGCAGCCCCACAATGACTTTTCTAAGCAAACAATAATGGATTAACTGCCAGTAGGGAAAACTTTGCACATTAGTGGGAATTCATCAGCCTCTGGCTCTAAGTGGATCAGGGGCTAGCCAGGCACAGTCCCAGTGGGCATCTGCTCTTTGAGAGGAGATCAGTAAAGGCTCTGAGTGCTCACAGACAAAATTTAGAGAAACAGCACAAACTACTTCAAGTACAAAATTCAGTCCAAAGTCAAATCAATGCATTTTGGTATTCAATGATTTTTTTTTTCAGTTTAAAAGAGGATCTGATGGATGCTCAGAACTGCCTGCACAGAAAAATCAGGTTTAGAAATTTGACATATCTCTCTGAAAGACAGGGACACAACAGCAATCATTGGCTGATGGAAACAGAATATAAAAATGAGTTATCAGCAGGGCAAGCCGACCCCCTGATGAGGTGGAACAGGACCACAAGCCATGCAGGGCATGTGGGACCCTCTTCTAATCAATGACTTCATGCTCAGTGTTATTTTTATCTCAACCATGTACCTTCATCAAAATTGGCCCTAAGTCAGATATTTCAGGTACCCAGGAGAAGAAGAAGCTTTGTGTCCTACAGGTCTGTCGTTACCAACCAAAGCAGGACCTGGGGAGCTCCAGCTCATCTCTGCTCCCCACTGGGACAATACCCACTTGTCCCTCTGCAAAGCTGCTCTCTGCAGGTCTGCTGGGGCTGATTCAGGATTTGCAGCAGCTTTTGTATCCTTTCAGATGCTGTTCTTTTAACTGTCCCTATAAACCAGGCCTGCCAGAGCTCTCACTTTTCTGCAGACCCATCTTTATCTACAACGAAATCTATGCAGCAACCCAATTTCAGCTGCCAGTGGGTCCTTTTATTGCTCAGCCTCTGTAAAAACTGGTTTAGTGCTGGAATCAGACATCGACTTCTGCATGAGAGGGAATATATGGACAGGCAGGAATTTGCATCCAGCAGCTGGAGTGGTAAAACCATCCCCTGCTGTAACCTCAGCAGCACCAGAGTCCTTTGTGCTGCCCCAGCGTCAGTGAGACACCACAACAGCAGAATGTAAATTGTGCTGTTGTGCTGTAAAGCTTATTCTGAAGATGTGTTTATCTTTTTTAACCAGAGTCTGTTGTGAGAGCTCCAGTTCTAAAATTAACAAAATCCCTAAACTTAACAACTTGAAGGTATTAACCTCTCTGGGGAGCAGTGTATGCTGCAAGGCAGCAGCTTCTACCTCACTTCAGTCCACTGAAATCACCACAGAAGAAAAACCAAAGATCAAAAGAGCTCTTGAGTAAAGTACATGGGCAAAGCAGGCGAGGGGAGGGATAGGAGAAGAGCAAATATGACAGCAGTTATTCAGGGAGCAGGTTTGAATTGGAGGAGAAAGAAAATACGGAGGGAAGGTGAGAGAGAAAATATTAGAAAACAAGAGCGAGGGAAAGCAGCATGTCAACTGCACACGATGGAGAGGAAATTAGCAGAGAGAGATGGTGTAGCATGTCAGAGCAGAGGAGAGGGGAAGATAAGCAGAGTAAATAATTGAGAGAAAGAGCCTGCAATGCCTGAGAACGGGTCTTGGCTCCACACACTGCTGTGCAAGCACCGTGAATGCTGTTTATGAGTTACGCTCTGACCTCTTCACATTTGCATTTGGGTTTTATGCGTTACAGATAACCCAGCAAGCCAAACCTTCCTACTCCTTCTCCAAGACGGGCTCCCGAACATGCCAAGCTGAATCATGGCTGAGGAGAAGCAAACCAGAGCTGGCAACCAAAAGCTGAGCAAAGGCAGAGCCCTTGGGCTGACTCTTCAAAGGCAGGAGAGAGCATCTCCCCGGGCTGGGCACCAGCCATGGCTCCCACGGCACGCTCCGAGGCACGAGCTGCCCCGCACCCACTGCTCCAGGGTGACCATGGCACAGAACAGGGAGCAGCCTTTGCTTGCACGCCCTCCAGGGCATGGCATTTTCCACTCCACAGGGCATCCCGTGTCCCGGAGACAGCAGCAAGATGGCCGGGAGCTGGACAGTTCTGAAAAGCCACGGCACGGCATGGTACTGCTCAGATGGAGGCTGGGGAAGGTGGGACTTGCAAAGTGGCCCTACACAAGTCCTTGGCCACCCACATCTGCAAGGATCCCCTGCTCCCACAGCAGGGCTGTGACTCGCTGCAGAGGAGTCCTGGCAGTTCAGCCCTTCCAGGGTTATGCGGCACCAGCGTCCTTTGGCTGCTGTTCAGTAATTACATTAAGCCACTGCTGCTAAAGTCAGTCCCAAGCAGAGATAATGCTCTGGATGCATTCAACTGACTGGAAGAAGAAAGAGGAGGAAAAGCCATGCTGGCTTAGAGACAAGTCATATTTCTTATCAGCTTCCTGCCTGACGAGAAGGTGCTGCCCAGCCATCTGCTACGGCAGCGCGGGCACAGAGCAGCGCTGTGATCGGCGCACAAAGGAGCCCCTGTGCTCCTGCCAGCCTCCTGCCATTCCCCCTCTCTGACCCCTTTGATGCTGCATGTGCTTCCGTTTGATGCTCCAGTCCCTGCTCCTCTGCCATTCTGAAATTGTTTGCCCCATCCTGTGCTGCAGGGATTTTCTGCTGGAATAGTCCAGATCGCTATGCTGGAATTCAAGGCATGCCAGGGCATTTGGGGGTTGCTTTTTAGCACAATGGCCTGATGCTCTGGCACCCTTAATCAGGCAAGATTAGCCCTGAGTACAAATATGAAGCTCTTTGGGTGCCCATTGTTCACAGTTATTCTCTGAGTCACACAAATGCAGTCAGTGACACAAAAGCAGGGAGAACAAACAGCAAGGAAGCCTCTGCATGCCCACAATGACAATTCAGAGTGGAAATTCAAGACAAAGAGCCCTGGAAATAACACTTGTATGAGTTGGCACATAGACTCTCTCTCTCACAGCAGCAACACTTCAGCTACCTGCCTCCAAATACCACATTTGGTTCAACAAGTGCTGTTCCAGTGAAAGGGCTTGCACTGGCACCTCCCAGGAGTTGTCCTATTCACCCTCTGAAATGACAAAGTGCCACTGGAAACTCGCCCAGTGCACTCCAGACTCTCCCCAGTCACTGGGGAGGGAGAAGCCAAGTCCCTTCCCACACGGCAGAGCAGAGGCTGGATGCCCAGACACCCTCCCAGGGGTGGCACCAAGACAGGCACCAAGCCTAGGGGAGCAGAGCTCTGTGCCTGCAGCTGCATCCAAGGGGAGGTAGGAATGTGTGAGCTGAAAGCAGAGCAAGAGAGATCAGAGAGAGGGGGGGAAAAGTGTGAGCACAAACCCCAGGAAGCGAGATGCCAGGAAATATGTTCACCCTCACACAGAGCTAATTAGCACAGCGAGGCTCTGCTTGCCACTGCTTACTCACACCAAGAAAAAATAGGGGGTTTTGGGTGGCTGTCACCTTTCCTGGTACAAAGACGTTCTCTGTGAACTGATATAAAGGCACCTACCATCAACCACGGCAGCTTTCCATGGAAGCAGAAAGAAAATAATTATTTTCTGAGCAACCACCACTCTACTTACCCAAAAATGGCAGCTAAAACCCCATTTTGTAACATTAAGGAGATTAAAAAGGAAAAAGAGAGGATAAGAAAACCAGCCTGAGAACAGACAACAAATCAGGCAACCACCAGGATACTGCTGGCTCCTGGCACAAGCGATGATTAATTCCAACCTGGATATAAAATAAGCCTGCACTAGTCCTCTACTGTCTGGTATTGTCCCAGGATTATGGTAATTAAGCAATTTGTATTACCTGATACTGATAAGAAAAATAAAGCCCCGTTTATGACACTGTATCCCCTGGATTTTACACGGTAGTTACTGAGGCATTCTTGCTACCTGGTGAACATAATATTCAAGATCATAAAGCGCCGTGACTTTCTCATCCAGCATGGAGGCAGAGCTGTTGAATTTGCTGATTAATTTAACCATAATTTCATAATCTGTTTCTATCTTCATGTTCAGCTTTTCAAACTCCTCCTTCAGCTGCTCTATGGGCCGGAACTTCTTCCTCACCTCTTCCTCTCGGGCCTTGGAAACAAAAGGAGGAAAAACCAGATGTGAGATAACAAGAGAGGAGATGAAGAGAGACAAGACAGACACAGAAAGGAATGCCAGCCCCAAAATTCACAAAGGGAACCTGGCTGTCTGTGCCAATGGATTTATTGCTCTACATCAGAGGTGCAGGGGCAGGGTCCTTCTGAGAAGCCCAGGAACCCAGTTAGCTGTGATATACCCACAATATGAGTGAACAGTAGAGCTCTGTGCACCACTTCTACATCTCTACAGCATTTGTGCACTATTTCTACATCCCATTTCCATCCAATTCAACATCAAGCCCACAGGCAGCAGTACTGCTGTTCTCTGCTTGCCTGCAAGTGGATCTTCTCAAAACCTGGCTGCAAAAAGCCCTGAGGCACCTCCCTGATCTTACAGCTGAACCTCTCTGGAACTGGACATGAGGCTGGAGAGCTCCAGAGGTCCCATCCAGCCCAAAGCCCAGTGACTCCAACGAGTTCTCAGACACAGACAAAGATGCTTTTGCCTTTCCAAGCGTTGAGCAAATTCCTGGAAGGGTCTATCTCCTAGGGAGAGGTGTGAGGACAGAAGCTGTCAGAAAGGGAGGCAGAAGGAGCAGTGATAAGCTGGGGGCAGCTGATGTGCTGTGCCATGGGGCTTGGCCAGCACACAGCCTGTCCTGAGCTCATCTCCCTCGCAGTAACAGCACCCCAAGGGCTGCCCTGAACAGAGAGCTGACACAAAACATGTGGCGAGGAGGAAAGGCTCTGTCAGAGATCTCAGAGAGCCCCAGAGGTGCAGGAACATCAGCACTGGTGGCACTGGGGACAGAGCCTGCTGCTGCAGGGGACAGAAGCAGCAGAGAGGCCATGCTGGAGCTGGGCTGCCCCAAGGACAGGAGAAAGGCAGAAAGCCCCTTTTGGAAGGCATTTGTCACAAATGCCCAGATGTGTTTGTATGCGGAGTGAGCCTCAGCTGGAGGGTTTGCACTGTCCTGCTCCTCATGAGGGATCAGAGAGGACTGGAGGAAAACCAAGTGAGCAATGGAGGTGAAAGCTGTGTCAATGGAATGATAAATTACCAGAGGTACCACACCCAACCCATCCCTCCCCAAGCTGCCTCTGCCAGAGCACGGAGAGGCTCGGTGTAACTCCATTTCCTCTGACGCTGAGCCTTCAGGGATGGATTTGCTCTCTGCAGGAGTGACCGCAAATGGAATACTTTAGGTCCATTAGATGTAGCTGCTTTTAGCCCACTTGCTGGGACAAAAGCTATTCTAACAGGGGGTTTTAAAAGATGGCTTATTTTCACCTAATAGAGTATCACTAATTTTTGCATTTCAATGATCCTCATTTCCAGCAGCCCTTTTCAGCAGCCCTGCAATCAATCAGCAATGCTGCTACGGAAATAATCTCCAGCAAATGAAATCATGCCGTGCTGCCACATAAGGGAAGAAAAAGCCTTTCTGTGACACCAGAACTTTAGAGCCTTGACTCCTCTTTCAGTTTTTGTTTGAGTGAGCCAAGACCAAGGCAGCAGGAGGAGCGAGGGTTAAAGAAATACTGCTGAGGGGGAGAAGGGAAAGAGGCTCTGATGTACCTGATGAGTCACACATCTTCCCACCTATTTACTTTGGGTTGTGGGTTGTTTTGTAACTAAATGGACAACTTGGAGCTTGTGTAAGGAAACATCAGCTCCGGCTTCACCATGGCCACTTGGGTTTTGCTATCCAGAGCACAAGGTTGGAAACCCAAAGCAAGGAGAGTAAAGGGAAATACCCTCTGTAAATACCGTCAGCTGCAATCCAGTTCCCTTTGGGGTCTGCAGACATTTTTGTGAATTGAGCTGCAGTGAAACAGATAAATTACATTGTTCAGAGCAGCTGTGGCTGCCCCTGGATCCCTGGAAATGTCGAAGGCCAGCTTGAATGGGGCTGGGAGCAACCTGAGATAGTGGAAGGTGTCCCTGCCCATGGCAGGAGTGGGACTGGATCAGCTTTAAGGTCATATCCAACCCAAACCACTCACAGAATCTTCGAGTCGTACAGAAAAGTCAGGGAACAATATCACTAACAGGTTAATAAAGGTATTTTAGGTCCATATTCACCACAAAATTAGTTTGCACAGTGTTTTCCAAGCAATCATTTTAACCATTGTGTTTCAGCAGAGTGTAACAGGGTGTTTTCAGATCCCTGCAATGTGCATTGCTTTAGAAATGGGAAACTCACCTTCCTTTCTGCCTTCTCACTTTCCTTCATTTTAGCCAAGGCCTTTTTAAGCTCCTCAGATGTGAATGAATTTGCATCAAGATCAACCTTGCCCAGCCTTGCAGAAGAAACAAAACAAACAAGAACATGTAATGAGTGAAAAACGGCCTCAATTCTATCTTCACGGTGACGTTCTAGCAATGGCTAAGGGCAGGAGGAAAGGAATGAAAAAACCTACCATACTCAAGAAAAGATTAGTCTGAGTGCTGGATTCTGTGTCAGACTCACAGACACCACCCCCTGACAATATAGGGCTCTGCTGACCCAAATTCTCAGATCCCACCACAATAAAAACATCTGATGAATTGATACCTCAGAATTTCGTGTTGCCATTGAGGAACCACCCCAGCACCACTATATAACTGCAGAGGGCCTAAAAGCTTCAACTTGCAGATTTCAGCTTATGAACATTGTACAGAGAGTCACAGGAGACCTCAGCACCTTTCCAGTGAGGGAAGGGACTACAGAGAAGTGGGAGAGGACACTTGGTCAGGAACTTTAGTGACGGGACAAGGAGGAATGGGATCAAACTGCAAGAGATGGAAGAGATTTGATGATGGGAAGAAGTTCTTTACTCTCAGGGTGCTTGTCCCTGACACAGGGACCAGTGCAGAGATGCTGTGGATGCCCCATCCCCAGCAACATCCAAGGCCAGGTGGGACAGTGGCCGCAGCAACCTGCTGTGCTGGGAGCTTGCTCAGCTTGGAACCAGATCATCTTCAGGGTCCCTTCCAAGCCAAACCATTCAAGGATTTGATCATTCTGCCATCCCCATCTCCCATTGAGGAGCGGCCTTGAAACTTCAGTGACATCACAGCTCCCAGAGGGTTCCAGGTGGAATGTCCAGGACTGGAAACGAGCACAGCAGACACTTCACCGGCTGCCAAGGGTCAGTTGCTGCCCGCCCTGTGCTCTGACCCTCAGCGCTGAGGTGCTGCTGCTGCCCGGGCTTTTTCTGCAACCTGCTCCAGAGCGCCAATCCCAGCACAATGTGGTCTGCTGTGCCCATGGAGGTACAGTGCCATGCCAGGCAGGGGGCACCCAGCTTGGGCAGGCTGCAGCCATGTGGGAATGGATGGTGTGGGACAGGAAGCCCAATGGGAGATTGTGCTTCCCCTTGCAGAATGACAGAGACACTGTGAAGGAAATGGAAGTGGACCAGGGGCTGGATGAGGAAGAAATGATTGAGGTGGACTCCTCCTCTACTTCCATGTCCAACCTGGTTGAGGACATGGAAGGAGATGAGGAGAATGAAAACAAGCCCATGGTCCTTGGATGAAGATGGAGCCCCACAGGTAAGACAGGCAGATGCTTCCCACGCCCTGCCCACACACACACTGGGTCCCCTGATGCCAGGCTGGGGCTGGGCTGGATGGCCCCGCTCAGGGACACGGTGCCCGCAGGGGGCCTGGATTGTGCTGCCACAAGCACCAGCCCCGGCCTGCCCTGCGCTTGCCTGGGGCCACGCCAGCCCTGTCAGCTCCGGCCCAGCCCCTGGGGCCCAGCTCCCAGCCCTGCTGGGCCCTGTGCTGCCAGCTGAGTCCACCTCTGCTGCTTCCTTTCTTCCAGGGCTCATGAACATCATGGCTCAGATAGGATGCATTTGTAAATACGTTTGAGAGTTTAGAAGTTTCCTGTAAATATGTTTACAACGTTGGAAGTTTTTTGTAAATACATTTTGAAGATTGTTAGCCCATCAGATCCCATGTCAATATGTTTTGTATGTTTTTGTGGTTGTTGTTATAACAATTGTTATAATGACACATGTTCTGTAAATCCTAGGTTTGCCGATCTTCGGCAAATAAATCCTGTTTCCTTTTAAAACCTCACTTCTCTTGGCCATTCCTTTGGGCACAGGCAGCCTTTGCACACTTGTGGGTTCCACTTGTTCCACGTTCCCAGGGCTGGAGTTCCCTGGGGGTGCTGGTACAGCCACCCCGGGGCTGGGGGTCCCTGTGCACAGGGGCTCCCACTGACACCACTCCTGGCACTGGGCACTGCTGCTCTTCCTGGCCTGGGGCACAGCGCTGTCCCCAAGAGCTCAGCTCTCACCAGCTCTTACACAGGGGGCTCTCACAGGACTGGCCCATGCAGCCATGCCACCAAAGCAGCCAGCAAACCTTCAGCCACCCTTCCTGCTGCAGCCACAGGGACTCCTGGGCCCAGAGCCGCCAGCAGGCCACAGCCATGCAAAATTCACCTGCACGCTCTCAAGGCCACCACAGCCTTGGCAACTGGGCCACCTGCACCTGGGCTGCTGCAGGGGCTGATCTTTAAGCCTTGCAGCCTCCAAAGGCCCTGGGCTCTGCTTCCCAGCCTGCTCGTCTCTGCACTGCCCTGTGCACGCATTGTTCCAGAGACAAAAGCCAAGCCAGGACATCCTCACCCTGCCCGCATTCCTGCTGCCGCCAGCAGCCACTGGCCCCTGGGCCCCACTCGGGTCACAGCTGCAGGGACAGGGCAGCCTGTGCTGGGCAGGGGGCATGGGGCTTTGGGCCCTGGGGCTGCTGCTGCTGCTGCTGCTGCTGCTGCTGCTGCTGGGGGCCATGGGCCCAACAGGGTCCCGAGCTCAGCCCCTGCCCGGGCAGCTGCCCCAAAAACCCCACACTCCCTGAGCATCCCCATCACACCTGCCAGGGGGAAATACCAAAGGCTTCAGGAAAGAAATTCCCCATAGTGAGTACACCACGGGGTCCAAGGGGAAAGTCAGCACCAGCTGATCTTTACAGTACCTTGACAATGGTGGCTGCAGGGTAGGTGAGATCTCCAGGGCCTCTGGCAGTGCCTGCTTTTCACGTGAGCCTGTGCGACTGCTCCCACTGGGACGCCACACTGGGCCCAGGCCAGCCCTCAGCCCCTCACAGATAATCCCAAGGAGCAGGCTCACAAAGCATTTCCAGACCACTTCCTGTAGATATTTCTAAAGACTGAATGTAATTCAAAGAAGCCACCTTGCACATTCAGTTTTCGCGTCGTGGCATGAGAAGCCATGAAGGTGCCTCTGAATGTGCACTCAGGGCACTTCCACTGCCATCCCAAAGTGGACACAAAGGACAGGCCTCTGCTTTCAGCACTGCTGGGCTCCTCATTACAATGACATCTCAGAAGAATTCAAGGCTGTGGACGCCCAGGGGCCTCTTACTGGAATTATAATATCTCACGACAAAAATGACAAATTAAAGTAAAGTGAGGCAGCCCTTTAAATGCAACGTTTTATCAGTTTTATCAGGGCTTACTGAATGCAGTATTGGCGCCCTGCAGCAGCAACAGGGCTGGCTCAGCTGGTGAAGCCCAGGGGACATTTTGAAACATCTGCATCCAGCACCACCAGAGCAGGGAATGTGGCGACAGCCGCCTACAGTGCAGGATCCATCGGTGATATTTTAGCCCTGTGGGTGGGCCACCCTTTACATCAGGGGCAGCTCTGGGTAACAAATTATCCAATCCTTAGAGCGATATATGTCTTCCAGTTAGGTAGTCTTTCCTTTCAGAGTAGAAGATTTTTACTAAGGGAAGTTTAAAGTCATTTGTTCATTGGCTTTTAAAGGCTTTCCCAGACATTTCTTTGTATTCGGTTCGTTTTATAGCATTCTGGGACTGAGTTAAGGAAAGTCTCCATTTTTAGAAAACTCAGGGAGTGATACGAGTCACAACATTTTACCCTATTTTTCATATGATTTATAGAGTTTTCTCATAGGATCAAAGTTCTAATATTCAATCCAGTTTTTGAGTTCTGCCCCCGGCATTCCTGAACCCACTGATACCAAGATAAGGGTGATACACAGGTACTGCTGTAAAGTCTAGACAAGCCACCTGCTGTCTGACATCTCCCCTCCTTCTCTACCCCCTGCCAAGGTCTGTAGTGATCACACAGGCCTGGATTGTACCCTAACCCATTCTCCAGTACCTCTCCTCACTGGATCCCCCTCAGATAGCTTACAAAATGCAGTCCAACCTCTGCAGGGGGTCGTCAATGTCAAACTCCCTCCCACCCGCAACTCTCTCATCGGGTCCTCCCCCTGTGTTGGGTCCCAGCTCTGCGTCAGGTACCACCCCTGCATTGGGATCCAGCGCTTCCTTTCCTACTCCCGCTGCCCTACCCCTTCCAACTCAGCCCCTTGCGGATCCCACACTGTCAGAGCTGGAAGTGTGAGGGGTGGTAACCGGAAGGCCGCCATATTGGCAACCAAAGGCCCACAACACCGGGCGTGGCCACTCACCCCACGGCCCTGCTCCTCTGCCAAAGACCAAGTTCCCTCTTCTTCAGAATGAGCCTGAGAATTCTTAGCAGAGGATGCGGAAGAGGCGGCTGAAGAGGAGGACTGGGAATTGGTAGCTAAAATACAAGCAGCACCGGTGCAGTACCAGAGTGGGGCTAACCCCTGATGGGAAGCTGTCCCACAGGGGAGATGAAAGATCTTTCTAAAGCAACGAAAGACCATGGGAGGGGCTCACCGTACTTTAATAATTTGTTAAATGCCCTCTTCACTGAACATGTTATGGTGCCTCACGATCTGCTCCATTTTATGCACATCCTACTTTCTCCCACTGAAATTATTCTGTGGGAAGGAATGGGGAAAAACTAATACAACAGCTATTAAGAGACTATGCTAGGGAAGACAGGCAGGCACACCTAACACTATTCCATCTAGGGAGGAATATTTCACTAAATCTCATTCAATAGACCTTCCCTGAGCTCTATTAGAAGAGATAGAAGTGCTGCAAAGATGCCTCTCATGCAGACACCCAATGGAGAAACACCTACTCTAGATTTCACAGACATTCTGCAGGGACCTGGGCAATCCTTTCCAAAATTTATTGACCAGCTTCCACAAGCAATATTGAAACAAGATGTGCATCCAAAAGCCAGGAAGGTACTCCTTACTAAACTTGCTAAAACTAATGCTAATAACACCTGTAAAGACATTTTACCTTCTCTACCACTCAACACAAAGCCTAACATTGCACAAATGGTCGAGGCATGCACACTTAGGGCATCCTTACACTGTCACGCCAGCCAAGCTAAGGCTACCAGTAAGGCTGTAGTAGAGGTGCTAGTAGCCTCCCAAGTTATTCCCTGACATGCACATGAAAAAGGACCTGGCCTTAAGTGTAGGGAGATGGGGCAATTTAAAAAGAATTGTAAACCTAAAGCCTATTACTGGGGACCTTCTAGGTGTCACAGCCACTGCCCTCATTGCTCCCCTCGTCCACATTCTTTCAAACACCAGCAAAACCGGTGGCCTGCGGGAAACCCCACACAGACGCAGAAAGGCCCCGCACAATGACACCAAACGCGAGGCCGTTCCGCCATACTCTCCCCAACACCATGGAGAACTAGCACAGCGACCTCCTCAGATCCAGCGGGACAGCCCGATCGCTGCAGAAAACTCGACAGAAGACAGCTTTGCCCTGGAACCCAAAGGCAGCTAGTAGGGGCCTTTTCTATTTCAATCCACGATATTTATGTTCACCATATTCCCACAGCAAATACAGGCCTGAAGAAGAGGCCAGAGAGATTTTGATTTTAACCAACACCAGGGAAGGGATGGAGACACTCACTATACTACCTGAGGTACTCGCCTTGACATCTTTGCAGGAGATAACTGTCCAGGCTCTATGCTTAGACCCTCCCCTATTCATTGCAAAAGGAACAGTTACAGTCAGAGCCTACCTCCTACGGGACAGGATCCCCACACCAGCTGATCCAATGGCAATGTAGGCACAGACAACATGCAGAAATAGACCTGTTCTAAAGTGTGCTTGGTCATTTAAAGTGAGAAAGAGATGTCTTTCAGGATTATTAGATACAGGAGATGACATCACCATAATTTCCTGCTCTGATTTGCTAAAAGAATGGCCCCTGGTTCCAGCTGCTGGGGTAATTATTAGCTACCAGGGGAGCCACTACCAGCTTCTGGAGTCAAGGTACCATCTGCATGGAAGGTCCTGAGGGCACAGTTGCTACAGTAAGATCATTTATCACCTGGGCAAAAATGACACTTTGGGGAAGAGACCTCTTGTCCCAAAGGGGGACAAGGCTAGAGATCCTATCAACACCTCAGGATTTCTAGACAGGGCAACCCAGCAGCGCACCACACTTCAGTCAACCTGGAAGACCAACGACCCCATATGGGTGGATCAGTGGCCCCTCCCAGGCAGAAAGTTAAAGGCCCTGAAGTCCCTCGTGCAGGAGCAGCTGTCTGTGGGCCACATTGTACCATCTACTAGCCCCTGCAATGTGCCTGTCCCTGACATACAAAAGCCTGGCAAAGACCAGAGGCAGCTACTGCAGAACCTCAGGAAAATCAACGAGGTCATTGACGACATGGGTGCTCATCTGCCCGGCCTGCCCTCAGCCTCCGTGTTACCTCGAGTTGGGCAGATGGTTGTTATACATCTAAATTACTGCTTTTTTGACATCTCCTTGCACCCCAATAAAAGCCCCTGCTCGCCTTTTCCATCCGTAAATTGACAAGCACCTTTTACAGAGGTACCAGTGGACTGTATTGCCTCAAGGAATGAAGAAGAAGCCAAATACTGGTTAATGCCTTGGACCCCAAATTCTCTTGCTCAGGCGGAAAAGACAGCATAATACTATAATTTTTCATTACATGGACAATACAGACGTTTGTGCAGAAGCTCAATTAATTTTGGATGTTGCCATACAAGATGTCATCACTGCGGTACAGGAGAAAGGTTTTAAGATTGCAGCAGATAATGTCCTAAAACAGTCCTCTGGAAGGATCTTGGACTGAAAGCACAGAGAGAATCATCACACCCTAAACACTGCACATCAAGGACAACCCAAAGACTCTGCAAGAACTCCACCAACTTTGTGGAAGCATCAGTTGGGTACATTCACTGCTGGGAATCACCAGAGAAGATCTCACGCCACTGCTCCTGCTCCTCCTTAAAGGCCGTGAAGGACTCGATTCCCTGCAATCACTGATACCGGAGGCCGAAGCAGCTGTACTAAAGGTCTCCTGGGTGATTCAAACTAAACAGGCACACAGATACCACCATAATTGTCCTTTCTCCCTGGCAATCCTTGTTGTAAGTCCAAAATTCTATGCATTATTGTTTCAGTGGGATTCAGCTTTCTCAGATCCCCACATAGAAATTGAATGCGTTTTCAGAGCACACCAACCTACTAAAACAATAACAACCCAACAGAAAGTTATTGCAAAACTAATGCAGGAAACCTAGAGAGTGTCTGTGCTCTCTTGCAGGAATAGGTCTTGTGAATATATACTTAATTCTCACTCCAGAGCACCTCAATTGCCTACTTCAAACATCTGAACCACTGCAATACGCCTTAGATCATTTTTAGACAGATTAGGATCAGGCATCAAGTCTACCATCAAAACATTCCTGTGCTGCTCAGGATGTTTAAAATTACCCCACACCCAGCAAGATCCATTGTAGCCCCGGGCCCAAATTCTCAGGAGCATGCCCTTGCTTCTGTCATGGCTGAAGTCAGTCCAAGAGGACTAGAGAGTCTCCACATCTGGCAATCAGACATCACACACTAAGCCGCTTTTGCCAGACTAAAGTACATCCACGTCTCAATCGACACCTTTTACAGTGCAGTTTTGCCTCTGCCCATGCTGTTGAAAAAACAGAAGATGCTATAAAACATTAATTTTTAGGTTTTTCCACCTTAGCAATTCCACAGGAAATTAAAACTGATAATGCTCTTGCTTATACCTTGCAATGATTCCAACAAGTTTCTGTCCACTGCGGTATAAAACATGTCACAGGCATACCACACTCTACCACAGGACAGTCCATAGCCGAGAGGGCCCACTGAGCCATCAAAAGGATCCTTGATCAACTGAGAGGGGTAATCTAGATATTATCTTCCATTGAGAGACTGGCCAAGGCCTTTTACGTATTCAACTTTTTGAACAACACATTTATGGAGACAACTCCCCCAGTCATCAGGCATTTTACTAATTCTACTGCAGCCCAATTAAAAGAACAGCCACCTGTGTTGAGCAAAGACCCTGAATGTAAACAAATTATGGGCCCTTTTCCATTAATTACTTGGGGAAGCGAAGATGCCCTTGTCTTTACAGCAGCACTCGTAAGATGGATCCCAGCAAAATATATAAAAACTGTTTCTGGGAACGTTGAGGCAAACACCAGAGCCACCATCAGAAGAACAAAATGGAAGCCTAAGAGGGACAGCAGTACCCTGGAAAAGAAGAAGGAGAAGGACAGAAGATGATCTCCTAAGCAGCGTTGACCACACACACCAAGACCAAGATAGCTCAGACACCACTAACCAGGATATATGGATTAACATTTGTAAAAATTATATTTTAGCATTGCTCTATGATTCTTGTAATAAGCTGTGTTCACACCCTTGCCTTACAGAAGAGAAAGTTTAGTGGGAACACAACTTAAGTTTCATCTTCTAATCTCTTTATCTGTTTTCTTTTAGGACACCCAAGCCTCCAGATACTAAGTCAGCTAAAGTCAGGGGATGCTGCCATATGTAGCCACTGCAGCAGGAATCTGGATGCTCCTCACTGAGCCACATGCCTTCAGCTGGGTGCTTGCACAGAGAAGCCACAATTTCTTGTCCATGGCCATGCCTGTCAGGCATTTGAAGGCATGTGTTTTTTCTACCTGTTGTCACATAGGGAGTCAGTATACCAGGGCATCCAGCTGCTAAAAGATAAGGAAACAAGATCCAGATGGAAGGCAACAACGACTGGTTCTCTGGATTTTGCAAACACAGGGGTTGGCAAGGCTGGCTTTCATCTTTAGTTTGGACTGTTATGTGGGCTTTGTTTTTTGTATTCATTGTGTTGGTTATTTTATCCTTTTTTGCTAAATGCCTGCAAAAGTCTATGGCAGAAGCGTTCTTTATAGATAACAAAAAGGGGGGGATGTGAGGGCCCAGGGACCTACCATTGGAACTGTAATACCTCAGAGCAAAGTGACCAAAGAAAAAGGGAGACACGGCTCTGAATGTAATGTTGTCGCCCATGGGCATTTGCAGGCTCATGTTGATGCAGCACGTTTTCTCCATATTACCCAGTTCAACTGCTGCATTTTCCTTTTATGTACTCCCTCGGAATGTTCCAACTCTCTTGTATCAATTTGGTCCTGGCTTACTGCAATGATCCTGCGCTGTTCACACCCATATTGTGTGCCCAGCCCCATTTTGTCTCCATTCCTGGACCCTCTTCAGCGCAATCCACACTTTTTGGATTTCCACACAACGATCCCTCTCTTGCCTCATCCATCAGCCATCCAAGCAAGCCGGCTCCCAGCTCTGCAAGTGCAGGTCCCTCACAGAGGTTGATGTGGGCAGGCTGCAACACAGGAACTGAGTGCAACAGGGAACGGGCCTCTAAGAAAACGCATGAATCCCGTTGCCCAACCAAACCAATGCCTTGTATGTCCTTCCATTTTCCTTTTTCTCTCAGTTCTCATGCCAAATTCTGCATTGTCTGTGACAGGTTACTTGGATTCTCTCTCTCCTGTCTGCAGGTCAGGCCACACCTGAGACCCTGCAGGAACAGCCTGACCCACAGGGAAGTGGGAGAGGACTTATGGTCAGAAACTGTAGTGACAGGACAAGGAGGAATGGGATCAAACTGCAAGAGATGGAAGAGATTTGATGATGGGAAGAAGTTCTTTACTCTCAGGGTGCTTGTCCCTGACACAGGGACCAGTGCAGAGATGCTGTGGATGCCCCATCCCCAGCAACGTCCAAGGCCAGGTGGGACAGTGGCCACAGCAACCTGCTGTGCTGGGAGCTTGCTCAACTTGGAACCAGATCATCTTAAGGGTTCCTTCCAAATTAACCATTCAAGGATTTTATCATTCTGCCATCCCCATCTCCAACTGAGCAGAAACCCTGAAACTTCAGTGACATCACAGCTCCCAGAGGGCTCAAGGTGGAACGTCCAGGACCTGGAAACGAGCACAGCAGACACTTCACCGGCTGCCAAGGGTAAGTTGCTGCTCACCCTCTGCTCTGACCTTCAGCACTGAGCGGCTGCTGCTGCCTGGGCTTTTCCTGCCACCTGCTCAGGAGCACCAATCCCAGCAGGATGTGCTCTGATGTGCCCGTGGAGGTACAGTGCCATGCCAGGCAGAGGGCACCCAGCTTGGGCAGGCTGCAGCCATGTGGGAATGGATGGTGTGGGACAGGAAGCCCACTGGGAGATTTTGCTGCCCCTTGCAGGCTGACAGAGACAGCGTGGAGGAGATGGAAGTGGACCAGGGCCTGGAAGAGGAAGAGATGATGGAGGTGGACTCCTCCTCAACTTCCATGTCCTCCACTGTGGAGGACATGGAAGTAGACGAGGAGGAGACCATCGAGGAGATGGACATAGATGAGGAGGATGACACCGAGGACATGGAAGTTGACGAGAAGGATGAGGAGGAGCCCATGGTCCTTGGATGAAGATGGAGCCCCACAGGTAAGACAGGCAGATGCTTCCCACACCCTTCCCACACACACACTGGGTCCCCTGACGCCAGGCTGGGGCTGGGCTGGATGGCCCCGCTCAGGGACACGGTGCCTGCAGGGGGCCTGGATTGTGCTGCCACAAGCACCAGCCCCGGCCTGCCCTGCGCTTGCCTGGGGCCACGCCAGCCCTGCCAGCCCCGGCCCAGCCCCTGGGGCCCAGCTCCCAGCCCTGCTGGGCCCTGTGCTGCCAGCTGAGTCCACCTCTGCTGCTTCCTTTCTTCCAGGGCTCATGAACATCATGGCTCAGATAGGATGCATTTGTAAATACGTTTGCGAGTTTAGAAGTTTCCTGTAAATACGTTCCCTTCGTTCGAAGTTTTCTGTAAATACGTTTTGAAGATTGTTAGACCCTCAGATCCCATGTCAATATGTTCTATACATTGTTGTTGTTGTTGTTATAAAGATTTTTATAATGACACATGTTCTGTTAATCCTGGATTTGCCAATTTTGGCAAATAAATACTGTTTCTTTTGAAAACCTGACTTCTCTTGGCCATTCCTTTGGGCACAGGTAGCCTTTGCACACTTGTGGGTTCCACTTGTTTCGCGTTCTCGGGGCTGGGGGTCCCTGGGGGTGCTGGCACAGCCACCCCGGGGCTGGGGGTCCCTGTGCAGAGGGGCTCCCACTGACACCACTCCTGGCACTGGGCACTGCTGCTCTTCCTGGCCTGCGGCACAGCGCTGTCCCCAAGAGCTCAGCTCTCACCAGCTCTCACACAGGGGACTCTCACAGCACTGGGCCCAGCAGCCATGCCACCAAAGCAGCCAGCAAACCTTCAGCCACCCTTCCTGCTGCAGCCACAGGGACTCCTGGGCCCAGAGCCGCCAGCAGGCCACAGCCATGCAAAATCCACCTGCACGCTCTCAAGGCCACCACGGCCTTGGCAACTGGGCCACCTCCATCTGGGCTGCTGCAGGGGCTGATCTTAAATCTTTAGAGCCTCCAAAGTCCCTGGGCTCTGCTTCCCAGCCTGCTCTGCACTGCCCTGAGCCCGCATTGTTCCAGAGACAAAAGCCAAGCCAGGGCATCCTCACCCTGCAGCATTCCTGCTGCTTCCAGTGGCCACTGGCCCCTGGGCCCCACTCGGGTCACTGCAGGGACAGGGCAGCCTGTGCTGGGCAGGGGGCACGGGGCTTTGGGCCCTGGGGCTGCTGCTGCTGCTGCTGGGGGCCATGGGCCCAACAGGGCCCCGAGCTCAGCCCCTGCCTGGGCAGCTGCCCCCAAAGCCCCACACTCCCCGAGCATCCCCATCACACCTGCCAGGGGCAAATACCACAGGATTCAGGAAAGAAATTCCCCATAGTGACTACACCACGGGGTCCAAGGGGAAAGTCAGCACCAGCTGATCTTTACAGCACCTTGACAAAGGTGGCTGCAGGGTAGGTGAGATCTCCAGGGCCTCTGGCAGTGCCTGCTCTGCACGTGAGCCTGTGGGGCTGCTCCCAGTGGGACACAGCACCGGGCCCAGGCCAGTCCTCAGCCCCTCAAAGCTGATCCCAAGGAGCAGGCTCAGAAAGCATTTCCAGACCAGTTCCTGTAGATATTTCAAAAGACTGAATGTAATTCAAAGAAGCCACCTGGCACATTTAGTTTTGGGGCCTGGCATGAGCAGCCATGAAGGTGCCTCTCAATGTGCACTCAGGGCACTTCCACTGCCATCCCAAAGGGAACACAAAGGACAGGTCTCTGCTTTCAGCACTGCTGAGCTCCTCACTACAATGATATCTCAGGAGAACGCAAGGTTATGGACGCCCAGGGGCTTATTACAGGAATTATATTACCACACGATAAAAATGACAAATTAAAGTTAGGCAGCCCTTTAAATGCAATGTTTTATCAGTTTTATCAGGGCTTACTGAATGCAGCATTGGCACCCTGCAGCAGCAACAGGGCTGGCTCAGCTGGTGAAGCCCAGGGGACATTTTGAAACAAATGCATCCAGCACCACCAGAGCAGGGAATGTGGGGACAGCCACCTGCACTGCAGGATCCTTGGGTGATTTTTCATTCCTGTGGGTGGGCCACCCTTTACATCAGGGGCAGCTCTGAGTAACAAATTATCCAATCCTTAGAGCGATGTATATCTTCCAGTTAGGTAGTCTCTCCTTTCAGAGTGGAAGATTTTTACTAAGGGAAGTTGAAAGTCATTTGTTCATTGGCTGTTTACGGAGTTCCCAGACATTTCTGTGTATTCTGTTCGTTTTATAGCATTCTGGGACTGAGTTAGGGAAAGTCTCTATTTTTAGAAAACTCAGGGAGTCATAAGAGTAGCAACATTTTACCCAATTTTTCATATGATTTATGGAGTTTTCTCAAGGGTTTAAAGTTCTAATATTCAATCCAGTCTTTGAGTTCTGCCCCCCGCATTCCTAAACCGTCTGACACAAATAGGATGAGAGACGGAAACTGCTGTAAAGCACAGACAAGCCACCTGCTGTCTGACATCTCCCCTCCTTCTCTACCCCCTGCCAAGGTCTGTAGTGATCACACAGGCCTGGATTGTACCCTAACCCATTCTCCAGTACCTCTCCTCACTGGATCCCCCTCAGATAGCTCACAAAATGGAGTCCCTCCTCTGGAAGAGGTTGTCAATGTCAAACTCCCTCCCACCCCAGCTGTCTCATCGGGTCATCCCCCTGTTTGGGTTCTACCCCTGCATCAGGAACCACCTCTGCATTGGGATCCAGCGCTTCCTTTCCTACTCCCGCTGCCCTACCCCCTCCAACTCAGCCCCTTGCGGATCCCACACTGTCGAAGCCGGAAGTGTGAGGGGCGGTAACCGGAAGGCCGCCATCTTGGCTACCAAATGCCCACAACACTGGGCCTGGCCAGTCACCCCACAGCCCCGCTCCTCTGCCAAAGAACAAGTTCCCTCTTCTGGAGAGGAGAGGGAAGGTTCATCCCACCTTCAGCATGAGCCTGAGGATTCTCGGCAGAGGATGCAGAAGCTGGCGGCTGAAGAGGGGGACTGGGAATTGGTAGCTAAAATACAAGCAGCACCGGTTCAGTACCAGAGTGGAGCTAACCCCCAATGGGAAGCTGTCACACACCGGGAGATGAAAGACCTTTGTAAAGCAGCGAAAGACCATGGGAGGGGCTCACCGTATTTTAATAATTTGTTAAATGCCATCTTCACTGAACATGTTATGGTGCCTCATGATCTGCTCCATTTTATGCACATCCTACTTTCTCCCACTGAAATTATTCTGTGGGAAGGAATGGGGAAAAACACAATAAAACAATTATTAAAAACTATACTAGGGAAGACAGATGGACACACATAACATTAGTCCATCTAGCTAGTAAGGATTATTTCACTTAGCCTCATTCAATAGACCTTCCCAGAGCTCTGTTAGAAGATATAAAAGTGCTGCAAAGAAGGCTCTCATGCAGACACCCATTGGAGAAACACCTACTCTAGATTTCACAGAAATCCTCCAGGGACATCTGGAATGCTTTCTAAAATTTATTGACCACCTTACACAAGCAATAGAGAAACAAGTTGAACATCCAAAAGCCAGGAAGGTACTTCTTACTAAACTTGCTGAAACAAATGCTAATAACACCTGTAAAGACATTTTACCTTCTCTACCACTCAACACAAAGCCTAACATTGCACAAATGGTCGAGGCATGCACACTTAGGGCATCCCTACACTGTCACGCCAGCCTAGCTAAGGCTATCAGTAAGGGTGTAGTAGAGGTGCTAGTAGCCTCCCAAGTTATTCCCTGACATACACATGAAAAGGGACCTGGCTTTAAGTGTAGGGAGATGGGGCATTTTCAACACAATTGTAAAAATAAAGCCTATTACCGGGGACCTTTTAGGCATCACAGCCACTGTCCTCAATGCCCCCCTCGTCCACACTCTTTCCAACACCAGCAAAACCGGTGGCCTGCGGGAAACCCCACACAGACACAGAGAGGCCCCACACAATGACACCAAACGCGAGGCCGTTCCACTATACTCTCCCCAACACCATGGAGAACCAGCACAGTGACCTTCTCAGATCCAGCGGGACAGATTGTTCGCTGCAGAAAACTCGACAAAAGACAGCTCTGCCCTGGAACCTAAAGGCAGCATGTAAGCACCTTTTCAATTCCAATCCACGATATTTATGTTCACCATATTCTAACAGGCAAATACAGGCCTGAAGAAGAGGCCAGAGAGATTTTGATTTAAACCAACACCAGGGAAGGGATGGAGACACTCACTATACTACCTGAGGTACTCGCTTTGACGTCTTTGCAGGAGATAACTATCCAGGCTCTATGCTTAGACTCTCCAATTTTCATTCCAAAAGGAACAGTTACAGCCAGAGCCTACCTCCTATGGGACATGATCACCACACCAACTGATCCAATGGTGTTGTGGGCACAGATTACTGGCGCAACTAGACCCATTCTAAAGTGTGCTTCGTCATTTAAAGAAAGTAATGTCTTTCAGGATTATTAGATACAGGCGTTGACATCACCATAATTTCCTGCTCTGATTCGCTAAAAGAATGGCCCCTGGTCCCAGCTGCCGGGGTAGTTATTAGCTACCAGGGGAGCCACTACCAGCTTCTGGAGTCAAGGTACCATCTGCATGGAAGGTCCTGAGGGCACAGTTGCTACAGTAAGATCATTCGTCACCTGGGCACCAATAACACTTTGGGGAAGAGACCTCTTGTCCCAATGAGGGACAAGGCTAGAGATCCTATCAACACCTCAGGATTTCTAGACAGGGCCACTGAGCAGCGCGCCACACTTCAGTCAACCTGGAAGACCAACGACCCCATATGGGTGGGTCAGTGGCCCCTCCCAGGCAGAAAGTTAAAGGCCCTGAAGTCCCTCGTGCAGGAGCAGCTGTCTGTGGGCCACATTGTACCATCTACTAGCCCCTGCAATGTGCCAGTCCCTGACATACAAAAGCCTGGCAAAGACCAGAGGCAGCTACTGCAGAACCTCAGGAAAATCAACGAGGTCATTGACGACATGGGTGCCCTTCTGCCCGGCCTGCCCTCAGCCCCCAAGTTACCGCGAGTTTGGCAGATGGTTGTTATACATCTAAAGGACTGCTTTTTTGACATCCCCTTGCATCCCAATGAAAGCCCCTTGTTCGCCTTTTCCATCCGTAAATTGACAAGCACCTTTTACAGAGGTACCAGTGGACTGTATTGCCTCAAAGAATGAAGAAGAAGCCAAATACTTGTCAATGCCTTGGAGCCCAAATTCTCTTGCCCAGCTGGAAAAGACAGCCTAATGCTATAATTTTTCATTACATGGACAATACAGACTTTGTGCAGAAGCTCAAATAATTTTGGATTTTGCCATACAAGATGTCATCACTGCGGTACAGGAGAAAGGTTTTAAGATTGCAGCAGATAATGTCCTAAAACAGTCCTCTGGAAGGATCTTGGCATGAAAGCACAGAGAGAATCATCACACCCTAAACACTGTAAATCAAGGACAACCCAAAGACTCTGCAAGAACTCCACCAGAACTGTGGAAGCATCAGTTGGGTACATTCACTGCTGGGAATCACCAGAGAAGATCTCACGCCACTGCTCCTGCTCCTCCTTAAAGGCCGTGAAGGACTCGATTCCCTGCAATCACTGACACCGTAAGCCAAAGCAGCTGTACAAAAGGTCTCCTGGGTGATTCAAACTAAACAGGCACACAGATACCACCATAATTGTCCTTTCTCCCTGGCAATCCTTGGTGTAAGTCCAAAATTCCATGCATTATTGTTTCAGTGGGATTCAACTTTCTCAGATCCCCACATAGAAATTGAATGAATTTTCAGAGCACACCAACCTACTAAAACAATAACAACCCAACAGAAAGTTATTGCAAAACTATTGCAGGAAAGCTAGAGAGCATCTGTGCTCCCTTGCAAGAATAGACCTTGTGAATATATACTTACTTCTCACTCCAGAGCACCTCAATTGCCTACTTCAAACATCTGAACCACTGCAATACGCCTTAGATAATTTTTTGACAGATTAGGATCAGCCATCAATTCTACCACCAAAACATTCCTGCGCTGCTCAGGATGTTCAAAATTACTTGAGACCAGGCAAGATCCATTGTAGCTATCTGCCCCAGTTGTCAGGAACAAGGCCTTGCTTCTGTCATGGCTGAAGTCAGTCCAAGAGGACTAGAGAGTCTCTACATCTGGCAATCAGACATCACACACTAAGCCCCTTTCGGCAGACTAAAGTACATCCATGTCTCATTTGACACCTTTTACTGTGTAGTTTTCGCCTCTGCCCATGCTGGAGAAAATCAGAAGATGCTATAAAACATTACTTTTTAGTTTTTTCCACCTTAGCAATTCCACAGGAAATTAAAACTGATAATGCTCTTGCTTATACTTTGCACTGATTTCAACAAGTTTCTGACCACTGGGGTATAAAACATGTCACAGGCATACCACACTCCACCACAGGACAGTCCAAAACCGAGAGGGCCCACTGGTGAATCAAAAGGATCCTTGATCAACTGAGAGGAGGAGTCCAGATATTATCTTCCATTGAGAGACTGGCCAAGGCCTTTTACGTATTCAACTTTTTGGACAACCCATTTATGGAGACAACTCCCCCAGTCATCAGGAATTTTACTGATTCAACTGCAGCCCAATTAAAACACCAGCAACCTGTGCTGAGCAAAGACCCCGAATCTAAATAAATTATGGGCCCTTTTCCATTAATTACTTGGGAAAGAGAAGATGCCCTTGTCTCTACAGCAACACTCCTAAGCTAGATCCCAGCAAAATACATAAAAACTCTTTCTGGGAACAGTGAAGCAAACACCAAAGCCACCATCAGAAGAACAAAATTAAACTCTAAGACAGATTGGAGCACCCTCGAAAAGAAGAAGGAGAAGGACAGAAGAAGATCTCCTAAGCAGCGTTGACCACACACACCAAGACCAAGATAGCTCAGACACCACTAACCAGGATCTATGTCTTAACATTTGTAAAAATTATATTTTAGCATTGCTCTATGATTCTTGTAATAAGCTGTGTTCACACCCTTGCCTTACAGAAGAGAAAGTTTAGTGAGACCACAACTTACGTTTCACTTTCTACTCTATCTGTTTACTTTTAGGCCACCAAAGCCTCCAGATAACAAATTATCAAAGTCAGAGGATGCTGCCATTGGTTGCTGCTGCAGCAGGAATCTAGATGCTCCTCATTGAGCCGCATGCTTTCAACTGGTTGCTTGCACAGACAAGCCACAATTTCTTGTCCATGGCCATGCCTGTAAGGCTTTTGATGGCACGTGTTTTTTCTACCTGCTGTCACAGAGGGAGTCAGTATACCAGGGCATCCAGCTGCTAAAAGATCAAGGAAACAAGATCCAGATGGAAGGCAACAAGGACTGGTTCACTGGACTTTTCAAATATTGGGGGATGAAAGGCTGGCTTCCATCTTTAGTTAAGAAGGTTTTGTGGACTTGGTTTATTGTATTCATTGTGTTGGTTATTTTATCCATTTTTGCTAAATGCCTGCAAAACTCTATGGCAGAAGCCTTCTTTATAGATAACAAAAAGGGGGGAGTTGTGGGGGCCCTGGGGCCTATCATTGGAACTGTAATACCTCAGGGCAAACTGACCAAGATAAAAGCGAGACACCGCACTGAATGCAATGGTGTCGCCCATGGGCATTTGCAGGCTCATGGTGATGCAGCACGTTTTGCGGGCATCACCCAGTTCAACTGCTGTATTTTCCATATATGTGTTGCCCTAGACTGTTCCAACTCTCTTTTACCATTTTGCTCCTGGCGTACTGTAATGATCCTGCACTGTTCACCCCCATATTGTGTGCCCAGCCCCATTTTGGTCTCCCTCCCTGGACCCTCTTAATTGCAATCCATAGTGGTTAGAGTTCCACAAAAATCCCACACTCACCTCGTTAACAAGCAGTTTAAGAAAGCGTGCTCCCACCTCTGGAAGTGCAGGTCCCACACACAGGCTGGCTACGGACAGGCTGCAACACAAGAACTGAGTGCACGAGGGAACGTGGCCTCTAATGAAAGGCATGAATCCCACATCCCACGCAACCCAAACCAATGCTTGCATGTCTCTACTTTTTCCGTCTTCGCTCAGTTCTCAAGCCACTTTCCCCATTTTCTCTGACTGGGTACGTGGCTTCTCTCTCTCCTGTCTGCAAGCTAAGCTACGTGCGTAACCCTGCAGGAACAGCCTGACCCACAGGGAAGTGGGAGAGGACTCTTTGTCAGGATATGCAGTGAGAGGACATGGAGGAATGGGATCAAACTGAAGGAAGTGGATCAGATTTAATGATGGGAAGTTCTTTACTCTCAGGGTGCTTGTCCCTGACACAGCGACCAGTGCACAGAGGCTGTGGATGCTCCATCCCCAGTAACATCCAAGGCCAGGTGGGACAGGGGCCGCAGCAACCTGCTGTGCTGGGAGCTTGCTCAGCTTGGAACCAGATCATCTTCAGGGTCCCTTCCAAGCCAAACCATTCAAGGATTTGATCATTCTGCCATGCCCATCTCCCACGGTGGTGTGGCCCTGAAACTTCAGTGACATCACAGCTCCCAGAGGGTTCCAGGTGGAACGTCCAGGACCTGGAAACGAGCAAAGCAGACACTTCACCGGCTGCCAAGGGTAAGTTGCTGCTCACCCTGCACTCTGACCCTCAGCACAGAGCTGCTGCTGCTGCCTGGGCTTTTCCTGCCGCCTGCTCCGGAGCGCCAATCCCAGCAGGATGTGCTCTGATGTGCCCATGGAGGTACAGTGCCATGCCAGGCAGAGGGCACCCGGCCTGGGCAGGCTGCAGCCATGTGGGAATGGATGGTGTGGGACAGGAAGCCATCTGGGAGATTTTGCTGCCCCTTGCAGATTGACAGAGACATTGTGGAGGACATGGAAGTGGACCTGGGCCAGGATGAGGAAGAGATGATGGAGGTGGACTCCCCCTCTACTTCCATGTCCTCCCCTGTTGAGGACATGGAAGTAGACAAGGAGGAGACCATCGAGGAGATGGACGTAGATGAGGAGGATGACACCGAGGACATGGAAGTTGATGAGGAGGATGAGGAGGAGCCCATGGTCCTTGGATGAAGATGGAGCTCCACAGGTAAGACAGGCAGATGCTTCCCACGCCCTGCCCACACACACACTGGGTCCCCTGACACCAGGCCGGGGCTGGGCTGGATGGCCCCGCTCAGGGACACGGTGCCCGCAGGGGGCCTGGATTGTGCTGCCACAAGCACCAGCCCTGGCCTGCCCTGCGCTTGCCTGGGGCCACTCCAGCCCTGCCAGCCCCGGCCAAGACCCTGGGGCCCAGCTCCCAGCCCTGCTGGGCCCAGCGCTCCCAGCTGAGTCCAGCTCGGCTGCTTCCTTTCTTCCAGGACTGATGCACATGATGGCAGAGATGCCACGTGTTTGTAAATACATTTGAAAGTTGTGAAGTTCCTGTAAATATGTTGACTACATTAGAGGTTTCCTGTAAATATGTTTTGAAGATTGTTAGCCCCTCGGATCTCATGTAAATATGTTCTGTACATTGTTGTTGATGCAGTTATAACGATTATTATAAGGAAAAATGTTCTGTAAATCCTAGATTTGCCTATCTTTGGCAAATAAATACTGTTTCTTTTGAAAACCTGACTTCTCTTGGCCATTCCTTTGGGCAAAGGCAGCCTGTGCACACTTGTGGGTACCACTTGTTCCACGTTCCCAGGGCTGGAGGTCCCTGTGCTCAGGGGCTCCCACTGACACCACTCCTGGCACTGGGCACTGCTGCTCTTCCTGGCCTGGGGCACAGCGCTGTCCCCAAGAGCTCAACTTTCACCAGCTCTCACACAGGGGGCTCTCACAGCACGGGCCACTGCAGCCATGCCACCAAAGCAGCCAGCAAACCTTCAGCCACCCTTCCTGCTGCAGCCACAGGGACTCCTGGGCCCAGAGCCTCCAGCAGGCCACAGCCATGCAAAATTCACCTGCACGCTCTCAAGGCCACCACAGCCTTGGCAACTGGGCCACATGCATCTAGGCTGCTGCAGGGGCTGATCTTTAAGCCGTGGAGCCTCCATAGGCCCTGGGCTCTGCTTCCCAGCCTGCTCTGCACTGCCCTGAGCCCACTTAGTTCCAGAGGCAAAACCATGCCAGTGCATCCTCAACCCGCCCGCATTTCTGCTGCTGCCAGCGGCCACGGGCCCCTGGACCCCACTCGGGTGACAGCTGCAAGGACAGGGCAGCCTGTGCTGGGCAGGGGGCACGGGGCTTTGGGCCCTGGGACTGCTGCTGCTGCTGCTGGGGGCCATGGGCCCAACAGGGCCCCGAGCTCAGCCCCTGCCTGGGCAGCTGCCCCCAAAGCCCCACACTCCCCGAGCATCCCCATCACACCTGCCAGGGGGAAATCCCATGGGCTTCAGGAAAGAAATTCCCCATAGTGACTACACCAAGGGGTCCAAGGGGAAAGTTAGCACCAGCTGATCTTTACAGCACCTTGACAAAGGTGGCTGCAGGGCAGGTGAGATCTCCAGGGCCTCTGGCAGTGCCTGCTCTGCACGTGAGCCTGTGCGGCTGCTCCCAGTGGGACACAGCACTGGGCTCAGGGCAGCCCTCAGCCCCTCACAGCTGATCCCAGGGAGCAGGCTCAGAAAGCAGTTTCAGACCACTTCCTGCAGATATTTCAAAGGACTAAAGGTCATTCAAGGAAGCCACCTTGCACATTTAGTTTTGGTGTCGTGGCATGAGCAGCCATGAAGGTGCCTCTCAATGTGCACTCAGGGCACTTCCACTGCCATCCCAACGGGAACACAAAGGACAGGCCTCGGCTTTCAGCACTGCTGAGCTCCTTACTAGCAATAAAGTCTCAGGACAGGCAGGAACTGAGTGCACCAGGGAACCTGGCCTCTAATAAAAGGCATGAATCTAACAGCCCACCCAAACCAATGCCTTGCATGTCTCTGCATTTTCTGTCTTCTCTCATCTCTCGTGTCACTTTCCCCATTTTCTCTTACTGCGAACATGGCTTCTCTCTCTCCTGTCTGCAGGTTAGTCCACACGTGTGACCCTGCAGGAACAGCCTGACCCAAACGGGAGTAGGAGAGGATTCTTGATCAAGAACTGTAGTGACAGGACAAGGGAGAATGGGATCAAACTGCAAGAGATGGAAGAGATTTGATGATGGGAAGAAGTTCTTTACTCAGGGTGCTTGTCCCTGACACAGGGACCAGTGCAGAGAGGCTGTGGATGCCCCATCCCCAGCAACATCCAAGGCCAGGTGGGACAGGGGCCGCAGCAACCTGCTGTGCTGGGAGCTTGCTCAGCTTGGAACCAGATCATCTTGAGGGTCCCTTCCAAGCTAAACCATTCCAGGATTTGATCATTCTGCCATCCCCATCTCCCAATGCACAGCGCCCCTGCAAAATCAGTGACATCACAGCTCCCAGAGGGTTCCAGGTGGAACGTCCAGGACCTGGAAACGAGCACAGCAGACACTTCACCGGCTGCCAAGGGTCAGTTGCTGCTCACCCTGCGCTCTGACCCTTAGCGCTGAGGTGCTGCTGCTGCCTGGGCTTTTCCTGCCGCCGGCTCTGGAGCGCCAATCCCAGCACAATGTGCTCTGCCAATGGAGGTACAGTGCCATGCCAGGCAGGGGGCACCCGGCTTGGGCAGGCTGCAGCCATGTGGGAATGGAAGGTGCGGAACAGGAAGCCATCTGGGAGATTTTGCTGCCCCTTGCAGACTGACAGAGACAGCGTGGAGGAGATGGATGTGGACCTGGGCCAGGATGAGGAAGAAATGATGGAGGTGGACTCCTCCTCAACTTCCATGTCCTCCCCTGTTGAGGACATGGAAGTAGACGAGGAGGACAACATCGAAGAAATGGAGGTGGATGGGGAGGATAACATCGAGGAGATGGAAGTTGACGTAAAGGATGAGGAGGAGCCCATGGTCCTTGGATGAAGATGAAGCCCCACAGGTAAGACAGGCAGATGCTTCCCATGCCCTGCCCACACACACACTGGGTCCCCTGACACCAGGCTGGGGCTGGGCTGGATGGCCCCGCTCAGGGACACAGTGCCTGCAGGGGGCCTGGATTGTGCTGCCACAAGCACCAGCCCCGGCCTGCCCTGCGCTTGCCTGGGGCCACGCCAGCCCTGCCAGCCCCGGCCAAGACCCTGGGGCCCAGCTCCCAGCCCTGCTGGGCCCTGTGCTGCCAGCTGAGTCCAGCTCTGCTGCTTCCTTTCTTCCAGGACTGATGCACATGATGGCAAAGATGCCATGCCTTTGTAAATACGTTTGAAAGTTTTGAAGATTTGTGTAAATACGTTTGAAAGTTTAGAAGATTTTTGTAAATATGTTGACTACGTTTGAAGTTCTCTGTAAATACGTTTTGAAGATTGTTTGCACATTGGATCCCATGTAAATATCTTCTGTACATTGTTGTTGTTGTTATAACAATTGTTATAATGACACATGTTCTGTAAATCCTAGATTTGCCAATCTTCGGCAAATATATCCTGTTTCTTTTTAAAACCTGACTTCTCTTGGCCATTCCTTTGGGAACAGGCAGCCTTTGCACACTTGTGGGTTCCTCGTGTTCCGCGTTCCCAGGGCTGGATGTCCCTGGGGGTGCTGGCACAGCCACCCCGGGGCTGGGGGTCCCTGTGCACAGGGGTTCCCACTGACACCACTCCTGGCACTGGGCACCGCTGCTCTTCCTGGCCTGGGGCACAGCGCTGTCCCCAAGAGCTCAACTTTCACCAGCTCTCACACAGGGGGCTCTCACAGCACTGGCACTTGCAGCCATGCCACCAAAGCAGGCAGCAAACCTTCAGCCACCCTTCCTGTTGCAGCCACAGGGACTCCTGGGCCCAGAGCCTCCAGCAGGCCACAGCCATGCAAAATCCACCTGCACGCTCTCAAGGCCACCACAGCCTTGGCAACTGGGCCACCTGCATCTGGGCTGCTGCAGGGGCTGATCTTTAAGCCTTGCAGCCTCTAAAGGCCCTGGGCTCTGCTTCCCAACCTCCTCTGCACTGCCCTGAGCCCACTTAGTTCCAGAAACAAAAGCCAAGCCAGGGCATCCTCACCCTGCCCGCATTCCTGCTGCTGCCAGCGGCCACTGGCCCCTGGGCCCCACTCGGGGGACAGCTGCAAGGACAGGGCAGCCTGTGCTGGGCAGGGGGCACGGGGCTTTGGGCCCTGGGGCTGCTGCTGCTGCTGCTGCTGGGGGCCATGGGCCCAACAGGGCCCCGAGCTCAGCCCCTGCCTGGGCAGCTGCCCCCAAAGCCCCACACTCCCCGAGCATCCCCATCACAACTGCCAGGGGGAAATACCACGGGCTTCAGGAAAGAAATTCCCCATAGTGACTACACCACGGGGTCCAAGGTGAAAGTCAGCACCAGCTGATGTTTACAGCTCCTTTACAATGGTGACTGCAGGGCAGGTGAGATTTCCAGGGCCTCTGGCAGTGCCTGCTCTGCACGTGAGCCCGTGGGGCTGCTCCCAGTGGGATACAGTACCAGGCTCAGGGCAGCCCTCAGCCCCTCACAGCTGATCCCAAGGAGCAGGCTCAGAAAGCAGTTTCAGACCACTGCATGCAGATATTTCAAAGGACTACATGTCATTCTAGAAAGCCACCTTGCACATTTAATTTTGTGTTGTGGCATGAGAAGCCACGAAGCTGCCTCTCAATATGCACTCAGGGCACTTCCACTGCCATGCCAAAGGGATCACAAAGGACAGGCCTCAGCTTTCAGTAGTGCTGAGCTCCTTACTAGCAATGATATCTCAGGAGGACGCAGGGTTTTGCAGGCCCAGGGGCCTCTTACTGGAACTATATTACCTCATGACAAAAATGATAAATTAAAGTGAGGCAGCCCTCTAATTGCAATGTTTTATCAGTTTTATCAGGGCTTCCTGATTGCAGCGTTGGCACCCTGCAGCAGCACGATGGATGAGGGCTGGCTCAGCTGGTGAAGCCCAGGGGACATTTTGAAACACCTGCATCCAGGCCACCAGAGCAGTGAGCTGGGGAACGGGAGCTTGCACTGCAGAATCCTTGGGTGATTTTTTTAGTCCTGTGTGTGGGCCACCTTTTACATCAGGGGCAGCTCTGGGTAACAAATTATCCAAAGTTGAGAGGGACATATAAGTTTCAGTTAGGGAGGTTCTCCTTTCATGGGGGAAGACTTTTATTAAGGGAATTGGAAGTCATTTATTCATTGGCTTTAAAGGAGTTCCCAGATATTTCTGTTGATTCAATTCATCATGTAGCATTTTGGGACTCAGTTCGGGAAATTCGCTCAGTCAGGGAGCGATAAGAGTCGCAAAATTTTACCTAATTTTTCACATGATTTATACAGTTTTCTCAAGGGTTCAATGTTCTAATACTCAAATCATATTTTGAGTTCTGCCCCCGGCATTCCTGAACCCACTGATATCAAGATAAGGGTGAGAGACAGGAACTGCTGTAAAGCACAGACAAGCCACCTGCTGTCTGACATCTTCCCTCCTTCTCTACCCCCTGCCCAGTCACACAGGCCTGGATTCTACCCTAACCCATTCTCCAGTACCTCTCCTCACTGGATCCCCCTCAGATAGCTCACAAAATGGAGTCCCTCCTCTGGAGGGGGTTGTGAATGTCAAACTCCCTCCCACCCCCAGCTCTCTCATCGGGTCTTCCCCGTCTTGGGTCCTACCCCTGCATCAGGAACCACCCCTGCATTGGGATCCAGCGCTTCCTTTCCTACTCCCGCTGCCCTACCACCGCCAACTCAGCCCCTTGCGAATCCCACACTGTCGAAGCCGGAAGTGTGAGGGGCGGTAACCGGAAGGCCGCCATCTTGGCTACCAAAGGCCCACAACACTGGGCGTGGCCAGTCACCCCACGGCCCCGCTCCTCTGCCAAAGAACAAGTTCCCTCTTCTGGAGAGGAGAGGGAAGGTTCATCCCACCTTCAGCATGAGCCTGAGGATTCTCGGCAGAGGATGCAGAAGCTGACACCTGAAGATGAGGACTGGGAATTGGTAGCTAAAATACAAGCAGCACGGGTGCAGTACCAGAGTGGGGCTAACCCCCAATGGGAAGCTGTCCCACACGGGAGATGAAAGACCTTTGTAAAGCAGCGAAAGACCATGGGAGGGGCTCACCGTCTTTTAATAATTTGTTAAATGCCACCTTCACTGCACATGTTATGGTGCCTCACAATCTGCTCCATTTTATGTACATCCTACTTTCTCCCACTGAAATTATTCTGTGGGAAGAAATGGGGGAAAAAACTAATAGAACAACTATTAAAAGACTATGCTAGGGAAGACAGGTGGGCACACCTAACACTAGTCCATCTAGCCAGGGAGGAAGATTTCACAAAACCTCATTCAATAGACCTTCCCAGAGCTCTGTGAGAAGATATATAAGTGCTGCAAAGACAGCTCTCAAGCAGACACCCAATGGAACAAGACCTACTCTAGATTTCATAGACAATCTGCAGGGACCTGGGCAATCCTTTCTAAAATTTATTGACTACCTTACGCAAGCAATAGAGAAGCAAGGTGAATATCCAAAAGCCAGGAAGGTACTTCTTACTAAACTTGCTGAAGTAAATACTAATAACACCTGTAAAGACATTTTACCTTCTCTACCCCTTAACCCAAAGCCTACCACTGCACAAATGGTCGAGGCATGCACACTTAGGGCATCCCTACACTGTGATGCCAGCCTAGCTAAGGCTACCAGTCAGGCTATAGTAGAGGTGCTAGTAGCCTCCCAAGTTATTCCCTGACATACACATGAAAAAGGACCTGGCTTTAAGTGTAGGGAGATGGGGCATTTTCAACACAATTGTAAAAATAAAGGCTATTACTGGAGACCTTCTAGGTGTCACAGCCACTGTCCTCACTGCCCCCCTCGTCTACATGCTTTCAAATACCAGCAAAACCGGTGGCCTGTGGGAAACACCATACAGACACAGAAAGGCCCTGCGCAATGACACCAAATGCGAGGCCGTTCCACCCCACTCTCCCCAACATCATGGAAAACCAGCACAGCGACCTCCTCAGATCCAGTGGGACAGCTCGATCACTGCGGAAAACTCAACAGAAGACAGCTTTGCCCAGGAACCCAAAGGCAGCTGGTAAGAGCCTTTTCAATTCCAATCCACGATATTTATGTTCACCATATTCCAACAGGTTAATACAGGCCTGAAGAACATTCCAGAGACATTTTGATTTTAACCAACACCAGGGAAGGGATGGAGACACTCACTCTACTACCTGAGGTACTCGCCTTGACATCTTTGCAGGAGATAACTGTCTAAGCTCTATGCTTAGACCCTCCCCTATTCATTCCAAGAGGAACAGTTACAGTCAGAGCCTACCTCCTACGGGACATGACCACCACACCAGCTGATCCAATGGTGATGTGGGCACAGACAACAGGCAGAAACAGACCCATTCTAAAGTGTGCTTTGTCTTGTAATGGGAGAAAGAGATGTCTTTCAGGACTATTAGATACAAGAGCTGATGTCACCATAATTTCCTGCTCTGATTGGCTAAAACAATGGTCCCTGGTTCCAGCTGCTGGGGTAATTATTAGCTACCAGGGGAGCCACTACCAGCTTCTGGAGTCACAGTAACATCTGCATGGAAGGTCCTGAGGGCACAGTTTCTACGGTAAGATCTTTTGTCACCCGGGCACCAAAAACAATTTGAGAAAAAGACCTCATGTCCCAAAGGGGTACAGGGCCAGAGATACTATCAACACCTCAGGATTTCTAGACAGGGCAACCCAGCAGCGCACCACACTTCAGTCAACCTGGAAGACCAATGACCCCATATGGGTGGATAAGTGGCCCCTCCCAGGCAGAAAGTTAAAGGCCCTGCAGTCCCTCGTGCAGGAGCAGCTGACTGTGGGCCACATTGTACCATCTACTAGCCCCTGCAATGTGCCTGTCATTATCATATGAAAGCCTGGCAAGGACAAGAGGCGGCTCCAGCAGGACCTCAGGAAAATCAATGAGGTCATCGAGGACAGTGGTTCCCTCCAGTCCAGCCTGCCCTCAGCCTCCATGTTACCTCGAGATTGCCGATGGTGCGCCATGCTGTAGTTGTGGGTAGCGGTTTTTGGAGTCCTCCTATTTTTCGGATATCTTCTTTGCCATTTAGGCTGTGATTGATGGAGCCTGAGCATAGGAAGAGCATTGCTTTGAAGATTGCATGGGTTGAGATCTGAAGGAAGGCTAGCTCAGGGAGGTTTAATCCAATTGTACCTACAATTACACTGTTATTGGCAGACGGTTGATATAGATCTTAATGACTACTTTTTTGACACCCCCATGCAGCCCAATGACACCCTCCTGGTTGCCTTTTCCGTCACTAAATCGACAAGCACCTTTACAGAGGTACCAGTGGACTGTATTGCCTCAACGAATGAAGAGTAGACCAAATATTTGTCAATTGCTTGATGTCCAAATTCTCTCACCCTAAAGCTAATCGCTTTTCGTTTTACAGACCACTAAATGAACATCCTAATGCTATCATTTTTCATTACATGGACGACACAGTCGTTTTTGCAAGAGCTCAAATAATTTTGGATGTTGCAGTACAAGATGTCATCACTGTGGTACAGGAGAAAGGTTTTAAGATTGCAGCAGATAAAGTTCAAAGGACAGCCCCTTGGAAGTGTCTTGGCCTAAAAACTGCGGAGAGAACCATCACACCACAAACACTGCACATCAAGGACAACCCAAAGACTCTGCCAGAACCCCAAATGCTCTGTGGAAACATCAGTTGGGTACATTCACTGATGGGAATCACCACAGAAGATCTCATGCCGCTGCTCCTGCTCCTCCTTAAAGGCAGTGAAGGACTCGATTCCCTGCAATCACTGACACCGGAGGCTTAAGCAACTGTACAAAAGGCATCCTGGGTGATTCAAACTAAACAGGCACACAGATACCACCATAATTGTCCTTTCTCCCTGGCAATCCTTGGTGTAAGTCCAAAATTCCATGCATTATTCTTTCAGGGGGACTCAACTATCTCAGATCCCCACATAGAAATTGAATGCATTTTCAGAGCACATCAACCTACTAAAATGATAACAACCCAACAGAAAATTATTGCACAACTGATCAGGAAAGCTAGAGAGCATCTGTGCTCCCTTGCAGGTACAGACCTTGTGAATATATACTTACTTCTCACTCAAGAGCACCTCAATTGCCTACTTCCATCATCTGAACCACTGCAATACGCCTTAGATCATTTTTACACAGGCTAGGATCAGCCATCAATTGTACCACCAAAACATTCCTGCGCTGCTCAGGATGTTCAAAAACACCCGAGACCCGTCAAGATCCCTTGTAGCCACTTGCCCCAGTTGTCAGGAACATGGCCTTGCTTCTGTCAGAGCTGGAGTCAATCCAAGAGGACTAGAGAGTCTCCACATCTGGCAATCAGACATCACACACTAGGCCCCTTTCGGCAGAAGAAAGTACATCCATGTCTCAATCGATGCCTTTTCCAGTGGGATTTTCATCTCTGCCCATGCTGGTGAAAAATCAGAAGATGCTATAAAACATTACTTTTTCATTTTTTCCACCTTCGCAGTTCTACAGGAAATTAAATTTGATAATGCTCTTGCTTATACCTTGCACTGATTCCAACAAGTTTCTTACCACTGGGGTATAAAACATGTCACAGGCATACCACACTCCGCCACTGGAAAGTCCACAGCTGAGAGGGCCCACTGAGCCATCAAAAGGATCCTTGATCAACTGAGAGGGGTAATCCAGATATTATCTTCCACTGACAGACTGGCCAAGGCCTTTAATGTATTCAACTTTTTGAACAATTCATTTATGGAGACAACTCCCCCAGTCGTCAGGCATTTACTAATTCAACTGCAGCCCAATTAAAACACCAACAACCTGTGCTGAGCAAAGAACCTGAATCTAAACAATTTGTAGGCACCTACCCATTAATTTCTTGGGAAAGAGAAGATGCCCTTGTCTCTACAGACACACTCCTGAGATCGATCCCAGAAAAATACATAAAAACTCTTTCTGGGAACGGTGAGGCAAACACCAGAGCCACCATCAGAAGAACAAAATGGAAGCCTAAGGGAGACAGCAGCAGCCTGGGAAAGAAGAAGAACAGAAGATCTCCTAAGCAGCGTTGACCACACACACCAAGACCAAGATAGCTCAGACACCACTAACCAGGATATATGGATTAACATTTGTAAAAATTATATTTTAGCATTGCTCTATGATTCTTGTAATAAGCTGTGTTCACACCCTTGCCTTACAGAAGAGAAAGTTTAGTGGGACTCCAACTTAAGTTTCATCTTCTAATCTCTTTTTCTGTTCACTTTTAGGACACCCAAGCCGCCAGAAAATACATCAGCTAAAGTCAGAGGATGCTGCCATTTGTAGCCACTGCAGCAGGAATCTGGATGCTCCTCACTGAGCCGCATGCTTTCAACTGGGTGCTTCCACAGAGAAGCCACAATTTCTTGTCCATGGCCATGCCTATCAGGCATTTGAAGGCAGATGTTTTTTCTACCTGTTGTCACATAGGGAGTCAGTATACCAGGGCATCCAGCTGCTAAAAGATCAAGGAAACAAGATCCAGATGGAAGGCAACAACGACTGGTTCACTGGACTTTCCAAACACAGGGGTTTGCGAGGCTGGCTTCCATCTTTAGTTAAGACAGTTTTGAGGGCTTTGTTTTTTGTATTCATTGTGTTGGTTATTTTATCCTTTTTTGCTAACTACCTCCAAAAGTCTATGGCAGAAGCGTTCTATATAGATAACAAAAAGGGGGGGATGTGAGGGCACAGGGGCCTACCATTGGAACTGTAATACCTCAGAGCAAAGTGACCAAAGAAAAAGGGAGACACGGCTCTGAATGTAATGTTGTCGCCCATGGGCATTTGCAGGCTCATGTTGATGCAGCACGTTTTCTCCATATCACCCAGTTCAACTGCTGCATTTTCCTTTTATGTACTCCCTCGGAATGTTCCAACTCTCTTGTATCAATTTGGTCCTGGCTTACTGCAATGATCCTGCGCTGTTCACACCCATATTGTGTGCCCAGCCCCATTTTGTCTCCATTCCTGGACCCTCTTCAGCGCAATCCACACTTTTTGGATTTCCACACAACGATCCCTCTCTTGCCTCATCCATCAGCCATCCAAGCAAGCCAGCTCCCACCTCTGCGAGTGCAGGTCCCTCACAGAGGTTGCTGTGGGCAGGCTGCAACACAGGAACTGAGTGTACCAGGGACCGGGCTTCTAATAAAAGGCATGAATCCCATCGCCCACGCAACCCAAAGACTTCCATGTCTTTTCTTTTTCCTTATTCTCTCAGTTCTCAAGCCACATTCTGCATTTTTTCTGACTGGGAACTTGGCTTGTCTCTCTCCTGTCTGCAGGTTAAGTCACATGTGTAACCCTGTAGGAACAGCCTGAAACACAGGGAAGTGGGAGAGCACAATTTCTCAGGAACTGTAGTGACAGGACAAGGAGGAATGGGATCAAACTGCAAGAGATGGAAGAGATTTGATGATGGGAAGAAGTTCTTTACTCTCAGGGTGCTTGTCCCTGACACAGAGACCAGTGCAGAGAGGCTGTGGATGCCCGATCCCCAGCAACATCCAAGGCCAGGTGGGACAGGGGCCGCAGCAACCTGCTGTGCTGGGAGCTTGCTCAGCTTGGAACCAGATCATCTTCAGGGTCCCTTCCAAGCCAAACCATTCAAGGATTTGATCATTCTGCCATCCCCATCTCCAACTGAGCAGCACCCCTGAAACTTCAGTGACATCACAGCTCCCAGAGGGTTCCAGGTGGAACGTCCAGGACCTGGAAACGAGCACAGCAGACACTTCACCGGCTGCCAAGGGTCAGTTGCTGCTCACCCTGCGCTCTGACCCTCGGCAGAGAGCTGCTGCTGCTGCCTGGGCTTTTCCTGCCGCCTGCACTGGAGCGCCAATCCCAGCAGGATGTGCTCTGATGTGCCCATGGAGGTACAGTGCCATGCCAAGCAGGGGGCACCCGGCTTGGGCAGGCGGCAGCCATGTGGGAATGGATGGTGTGGGACAGGAAGCCATCTGGGAGATTTTGCTGCCCCTTGCAGGCTGACAGAGACACTGTGGAGGACATGGAAGTGGACCTGGGCCAGGATGAGGAAGAGATGATGGAGGTGGACTCCTCCTCAACTTCCATGTCCTCCCCTGTTGAGGACATGGAAGTAGACGAGGAGGACAACATCGAAGAGATGGAAGTGGATGAGGAGGATGACACCGAGGACATGGAAGTTGACGAGAAGGATGAGGAGGAGCCCATGGTCCTTGGATGAAGATGGAGCCCCACAGGTAAGACAGGCAGATGCTTCCCATGCCCTGCCCACACACACACTGGGTCCCCTAACGCCAGGCCGGGGCGGGGCTGGATGGCCCCGCTCAGGGACACGGTGCCTGCAGGGGGCCTGGATTGTGCTGCCACAAGCACCAGCCCCGGCCTGCCCTGCGCTTGCCTGGGGCCACGCCAGCCCTGCCAGCCCCGGCCCAGACCCTGGAGCCCAGCTCCCAGCCCTGCTGGGCCCAGTGCTGCCAGCTGAGTCCACCTCTGCTGCTTCCTTTCTTCCAGGACTCATGCTCAAGATGGCACAGATCCGATACCTTGTAAATACGTTTGAAAGTTTAGAAGTTCCTGTAAATATGTTGACTATGTTAGAAGATTCCTGTAAATACGTTTTGAAGATTGTTAGCCCATCGGATCCCATGTAAATATGTTCTGTACATTGTTGTTGTTATAACAATTGTTATAATGACACGTGTTCTGTAAATCCTAGATTTGCCTATCTTCGGCAAATAAATACTGTTTCTTTTGAAAACCTGACTTCTCTTGGCCATTCCTTTGGGCACAGGCAGCCTTTGCACATTTATGGGTTCCAGTTGTTCCACATTCCCAGGGCTGGAGGTCCCTGGGGGTGCTGGCACAGCCACCCCGGGGCTGGGGGTCCCTGTGCAAAGGGGCTCCCACTGACACCACTCCTGCCACTGGGCACTGCTGCTCTTCCTGGCCTGCGGCACAGTGCTGTCCCCAAGAGCTCTGCTCTCACCAGCTCTCACACAGGGGGCTCTCACAGCGCTGGCCCCTGCAGCCATGCCACCAAAGCAGCCAGCAAACCTTCAGCCACCCTTCCTGCTGCAGCCACAGGGACTCCTGGGCCCAGAGCCTCCAGCAGGCCACAGCCATGCAAAATCCACCTGCACATGCTCTCAAGGCCACCACAGCCTTGGCAACTGGGCCACCTGCATCTGGGCTGCTGCAGGGGCTGATCTTTAAGCCTTGCAGCCTCCAAAGTCCCTGGGCTCTGCTTCCCAGCCTGCTCTGCACTGCTCTGAGCCCGCATTGTTCCAGAAACAAAAGCCAGGCCAGGGCATCCTCACCCTGCCTGCATTCCTGCTGCTGCCAGCGGCCACTGGCCCCTGGGCCCCACTCGGGGGACAGCTGCAAGGACAGGGCAGCCTGTGCTGGGCAGGGGGCACGGGGCTTTGGGCCCTGGGGCTGCTGCTGCTGCTGCTGGGGGCCATGGGCCCAACAGGGCCCCGAGCTCAGCCCCTGCCTGGGCAGCTGCCCCCAAAGACACACACTCCCCGAGCATCCCCATCACAGCTGCCAGGGGGAAATACCACGGGCTTCAGGAAAGAAATTCCCCATAGTGACTACACCAAGGGGTCCAAGGGGAAAGTCAGCACCAGCTGATGTTTACAGCTCCTTTATAATGGTGGCTGCAGGGCAGGTGAGATCTCCAGGGCGTCTGGCTGGGCCTGCTCTGCACGTGAGGCTGTGCAGCTGCTCCCAGTGGGACACAGCACCAGGCTCAGGCCAGACCTAAGCCCCTCACAGCTGATCCCAGGGAGCAGGCTCAGAAAGCAGTTTCAGACCACTGCCTGCAGATATTTCAAAGGACTACATGTCATTCTAGGAAGTCACCTTGCACATTTAGTTTTGGTGTCGTAGCATGAGAAGCCATGAAGGTGCCTCTCAATGTGCACTCAGGGCACTTCCACTGCCATCCCAAAGGGATCACAAAGGACAGGCCTCTGCTTTCAGCACTGCTGAGCTCCTCACCCAGCAATGAAATCTCAGGAAGAGGCAGGAATTATGTGCTCCCGAGATTCTGGACTCCAATAAATGGCATAAATTCTACAGGCTATCTAACCCAATGACCTGCATGTCTCTTTTTCCTCTTTCTCTCATTCCTCACGTCACTTTCCCCAAAACCTACCATTGCACAAATGGCCAAAGCATCAACCATTAGGATATCCTTACACCATGATGCCAGCCTAGCTAAGGCAACATTAGTTTGAGCAGAAGCTCCAATCATTTTGCATGTTGCAGTACAAGATGTCATCACCGCAGTACGGGATAAAGGTTTTTGGATTGCGGCAGATAAATTCCAAAAGACAGACTCCTGGAAGTAGCTTGGCCTAAAAAGCACAGAGATAACCATCACACTCCAAACACAGCAAATCAAGGAACACCCAAAGACTTTGCCAGAACTCCACAGGCTGTGTGGAAGCTGTTTTGATGTCATGGCATGAGAAGCCATGAAGTGCTCTGAAAGTGTTCTCAGGGCACTTCCACTGCCATCCCAAAGGGAATACAAAGGACAGGCCTCTGCTTTCAGCACTGCTGAGCTCCTCACCCAGCAATGAAGTCTCTGGAAGATGCAGGAATTGAGTGTACCAGGGAACCTGGCCTCTAATAAAAGGCATGAATCCCACAGCCCACCCAACCCAAAGCCTTGTATATCTGTACCTTTTTCTTCTTCTCTCCCCTCTCGTGTCACCTTCCCCATATTCTCTGTCCGGGAGTTTGGCTTCTCTCTTTCCTGTCTGCAGGTTCAGCCGCATGTGTGACCCTGCAGGAACAGCCTGACCTGCAAGCAAAGGTCACGTTATTTCAGAGCACTGCACGGCTCCAGCTTGGGGAGGAACTGGGAACTGAAGACATGTGCTCCTCCTTGGGAGCAGCTCCTCCCCATCCCATACAGTGAGGAGTGGGATATCTACCACTGACCCTCCTCCCATCCAGCAGCACCCCTGAAATGCTGCTTTTCCCTCCCAGAATTGCCACCCTGAGCCACCCAAGGTGTCCCTCCGCTGCCAGGCTGGCTCTGATCCACAGTGGAGGTGGAACCCTGAGCCCAGCAGACACTGATTCCTTCCCTTCTAGCCCAGGTCCTAGCAGAGCACTAAAACTCCACACCAGGAGTGGATTTGGAGGCTAGGTGGAAAAAAGGGAATTGCTGTTGATTGGGGCAGACAGAACAAAATGCAGCTGCCAAAGGGAAATCAAAGCATCCCACAGGGTACAGCCAGGTATGCTGCACATCAAGGCTGTGCTGGTGTGGAAATATTGTATTAAAAGGAATTTATGATTACTACTATCTGCCAACAAAAATACACAGAATACATTAAGCTTCCGTTTTAAATGCAGAAAAGATAGGAAATTCAGAGTGGTTTTCATCAGTTCACCACAAACACATCTCAATGGCCAGCCCAGCACTGGGGTCAAGGGGAGGCAATATTTTGTTGCTACCTCTTGATGGCATTTCTTCGTCTCCCAGTGCAGGAATTCTGCCTGCCCAGGACAGTGAGTCTGCAGGTGAACAGCTACAGAGCTGCTCACAGATGGACAGACAGACCAAAGCTGCTCACCCTCCCCCCTTATGAGGAGGATTTCTTATTCAGCCTTTCCTTTCTCTCTTCCTTTTACCTAAAAAGATACCTGGGATAGAGTAACAGCTTGCAGGAGACAGGGAGCATCTCCTACCAAAGGGAAGTGAAGGCAAGGGTAATTATTTTGTAGAATAAATACATGTACTCACAGATAAAATCTCTGGTCTTGGTAACAAATTGATCGATCTCTCCCTGTTCAAGACCAAAGAGACATTTCCCTGATCAAAGGACCTGGTCCCTCCTGTGTAAGACTGGGATGTTTGTCACAATTCAGACAGAAACATTTCAAAGTCTGTAGCCATCCAATAGGTATAAATGCATTTAGAAAGTGCAGGAAAATCCATCTTGGAGGATTTCCTATTAAAACAAAGTTTGCATTTCTGGTAGACTCTCTTTCTCCCCATCAGTCCTGTCCACTGGAAGCTGCATTGGTTGGATATGAGAGGACAGGTGCGCTTATCTCCCCATTTTAGAGGAGAATAGGCTACATGTGCCTCCTCCACACTTGGAATGCTTTCCATGGACAGATCCCAACCTCCTACTACTCCTTAAATTTGTGATACACAGGACCTTTAATCTCTGTCTATCTATGGGAGCATCCTCCCCCGCTGAGAAGTTGGGCTCTGCAGGAATTTGGTGCCCTCACCAATGTGTGCCCCTTGCTGGTGGTGGAGTGCTGGTCAGAAAGGAGTTTGTAGGATCTCCATGAAAAGGCCAACATCACATCTCCTGTCCCTGGCTCGGGCAACACCAGGACAGGGCTCTGCCAGCAAGGAAAACACAGCCAATGCTAACCTGCTCTAGTGGGAGACGTCCCTGCCCACGGCAGGGAGGTGGAACAAGGTCAGCTGTGAGGTCCCTTCCAGGCCAGGCTCTGAAGGATGAAATGCCATTGCGGGCTGAACGGGAGGCGGGAGGACGATCCCCTCCTCCGCAGACACAGCCAGGGCCCGGCTGCTTCCCCCCAAAGCCCAAAGCGTTCCTGACCGTGCCACCAGCGCTGGGCAGGCCAGGTCACAGCCCCAGCAGTGGCTGTGGCAGCTCTGGGCTGTCACACAGCTGGGAATGGCCCCCAACAGGGAGCACAGCACAGCTCCAGCTGCATCCAGCCACAGCAGCCTGCCAGGGAGGGGAAGGAGGTGGATGGAATCCCATCGAGGGAATCACCCAAAGGGAAAGCACAGGAGCAGGCTCCAGAAGGGTGGGGGGCTGGGGGGCCCAGCCCTCCTGTTTCTGTTCTCAGTGTGAGAAATGCTACTCACTTCCAAAAAATTTAAAAGGTTTATTAAAACCTTATCAGAAATACAACAGCAGATGGAATAGAGAAAAGATTACAGCGCTGGGAGCAGAGGATTTCCCCACCATGTGCTCACCCACACCAGGGAGGTTTCATCTTGTAACCCTTTAGCCCTCCCAAAGTTCTGTCCATTGACTCCTCCTTCCCTGCCCAGGGGTTGAAATCCCTTCCTGACACCTTGAGTGGGGTTCAGGTGCTGCCACAGGAACGAGTGACCCTCCCAAATGTCCCAAACCCAGGGCATCCCTGATAACAACACAAGGGGGTAAAACATAACTATAAAACTTCTCTGAACATTTTCCTTTTAATTGTGAGAGTCAACCATGGCATTACTCATCTGTCTAATCAGCAAGCAGAAAACAAAACCAAACCCAGGCCTGGTGCTCATGAGCTGCACCCCCAGCACAGCCAAATCCCCAAGGCTGCATCAGCCAAGGCACAAACCCTTCCTGCTCCTCCTTTGCACACTAAATGGGATTTAACCAGGAGCATCCGAACCCCAGAGCAAAACTCACAGCCCTGATGTGTTTAAGCAGCTCTTGGTGCTCCAGAGATTTCCCCTCCCCACCCAGCACAGCAGCCCAGGTTCATGGCACAGCAGGACAAATGCGCTGCTTTAATAAAGAAACCATGAAAAACATCTCTGTTTTCAACAAAAAGATTGACACTGACACATAAAAATGTTACAGCTGCTCAAGGAAGGTCTTCTGTCTTATTTAGTTTGGGGTATTTTGAAGTCAAAAGTGTGCTTGAGGGTGGGTTGGCTTGAATAATGTGATTAAAATTGCTGATTTAGACAAGTAAGCTGGAAATACTGAATTTTAATCATGTTTCAGTATGTAGCTTCTAGACATTTCCCTTAAAAATAGTTGATTCTCTTTGATTTCTATAATTTGATACTATTCAACAACTGGGAGCACACACTGGAGCAATACATGTGTAAGCAATTACACAGCTTCACATGCTGCTAAAACAGAACCATTCTGTTGATAGCTTTTTCCCTAGAGAAATTAATTTTTTACTTATTGTTTGCATTAAGTTGCATTTGGGAAATGAAACTCAATTTAAAAAATACAAAACCACGCTTTCATTTAAGCCATTTCGTAACATTTTTTCTCCTTGACACCTCAGACAAATAAAATATGTGTATTCACAGGTAGGCACTGCATAGATGTGTTACTGAATCGTCCCTCTTCCCTGAGAGCTGCAAATCCTACAGCTGCCAGACCTCATCCCTTGCTCCTCATAAAGGGAAAGAAGAGTTTCCATTCTAGTTAATTTCCCAGCTCTAAATCAACTACCCAGTGAGTAGAAATAGCTGTGAAATCCCCTCCACAAACCTGCCAGAAGGGTTCCAGCTGTGGAGAGGGAAGCAGCAAATTCCTGCTCCCACAATTGGTTTGGAACCCTTACCAATTAAAAAATATCCCACTCTTGGGATTTTTTTAACCACAACTAAAATAAATTAAAATCAATTAAAAATAAGATCACAGAGTCACAGAATGGCTTGGGTGGAAAGGAACCTTAAAGCTCATCCAGTGCCACCCCTGCCACGGCAGGGACGCCTCCCACTGTCCCAATGTCCAGCCTGGCCTTGGGCACTGCCAGGGATCCAGGGGCAGCCACAGCTGCTCTGGGCACCCTGTGCCAGGGCCTGCCCACCCTCACAGGGAAGAATTCCTCCCTAATATCCAATCTGAACCTGCTCTCATTTGGAATAGGTGTTATTGCATTGCCTTGGGATGATGGATCAGGAGGAAGCCCCAGGGTGTGAGCAGAGCTCCCAATGCCGCTGCTGGGGACGTGCCTCCCACCTGCCCCTCAGTCACTCAGCTGCCTCACAGCCAAAAAGACAGTGTCCAACAGGAAAAGTACTCCCAAAGGATAAAACCCTTGTCACTGCACAAATGACAAGGTCTTTATTGGGAATAAACTTCAAAGCAGAGCGACAGCATTTATTTTCCAGGCAGGAGACACTGATCCTGTGGCGACACTGCAGGGATGGTGTTATTCCTGCTCCTGATTTAATCCCTTTATCAGCTGCAGAAGCACCAGGACAGGCTTTGGTCTCCCATGCCAGCTCTGACGGACACTGCTGTCCCCACAAGCTGTCCCCACCCCTGGGTGCTGCCCCTGCAGCCCAAAGCACCTGGAGGTCCCTCTGAGCACTGGCATTCCTTCATTTGGATGCACTCTGTCCATAAAGATGCTTAAAGAGACGCTGAGGAAGACTTTAATTTATAGCCCCATTCTTTTAATCTTGGTCAGCCAGATTTTTTCAGACATCTGTTTATATCTCCTTATAATATATTGACTGGAGCAGCAGCACCAGGCAGCAGCTCCCTCACAGGGGCTCTGCTGACATTTATAAACCAAAGCGATTTCTCTCGTGTGCTTTATGTTATCAGCTAAACCTGTCCACTTAAATTATTGCCTTGTAACCAAATCACAACTATCTGTTACTCTGCTCTGTGCACGTTTCCCAGGCTCTATACCAATATCAAGCTTTGCAGAGGCTAAAAACAAGATGATAAATTAATAAACAAATGGAAAACAGGACATGCTTCCACCAGGCTCACAACTGAGGGAGGATCAGGCACGTTGTGCACCACATTAGTAAAAGCAGAGGGCTGCTGGTGGAATATGCAGCACGCAGTGATAACCAAAGAACCCCATCTCTCTTCTTCTAGAACAACCAAATGACCAGCTGTGTTCCCTCACTAAAGGAGAAAGGTCTCATCCTGGGCTCCTTTCCAGCACATCATTCCACATTCCACAGGTGGGTTTGTGTTCCAGCATGGGGACAGGGCTGAGCCCCAACTCACTGCACAGCTACAGGCTGGCAAGTTGTACATCACACACTGACCTGCAAACCTCCCACCAAGGTTGTGCAGTAACTCACTGCACTCCTGGCAGTGGCTCCCCCATCCCATCCCATCCCATCCCATCCCATCCCATCCCCACCCCTTGGACAAAGCTGACAGCCACTGACTGCCCATCAAGAGGAGCCCAAGAGGGACAGGAGACTCGCCCCCTGTAGCACCACCCTGTCCCCTTGGCACAGGAATGTCCCCTGGGAAGGCTGGAGCAAGCAGAACAAAGGTGATCCAGCTCACTAAGGCAGATCCCTGGCTCATCCCCAAGTGAGCATCCTTGTTTGCCATTGTAAGAGAATTCAAAATCTATCAAGGGTTTGAAAACAAGCCCCAGCTATGAGTCAGCAAGTGGCTCTGCAGCTCTCAAAAATTACCTCGGTGTGTGAGCAAGCCTCAGATAACATCTACCTTCCTTTACTCTTTTTTTCTCTCCACACAGTGAGTGAGGGAAAAGGGACTTTCTTTCTAGCACAGGCAACAAAGGAATCTGGAATCAATATGTGAATGTTCCAGCAAAACACACTGGCAGTGCTGCAGTACTGAAATAATCACACTGCCAGAGCGTCCATAATAAGTTCTCTGACGGCACCACACCTTCTCCCTTATTAAAATAATGATTAAAAACCACCAGGAGACAAATCCCAGCGAACAGCAGAGCTCCCCACAGCTGCGTCCCCAGCTCCAGGAGCCACCAGTGCCAGGGCTGGGACCTGGCTGAGGCTGGGGCATCCGGTGTTGGTGGCACATGGGGACACTGTGCCTGACTCCAGCTGTGCCTGGGTGGATGGGATGTCCCACACCAGCGTGCTCAGAGGAAAACAGAGGAGCCAGACCCAGTCTGGGGGCTCAGCTCACACCCTGACCCCAGACTCTGGTTAGAGCTGCTGAGCAAGGAAGCAGCAAAGCCTGCCTCCGTTTTTCTTTCCCTTCTTTCCTACAAAGGCAAATCTACCACTCTCCAGATTGTTTGTTACTTCAAAACAGAACATTTTTACACACAAAAGGAAGACATGTAACAGACACAGCTAAGGATGAGATGGATTACTGATGGGAAGAAGAGGCCCAGAGCCTGAATCTCATTTCTTTCTTTCTTTCTTTCTTTCTTTCTTTCTTTCTTTCTTTCTTTCTTTCTTTCTTTCTTTCTTTCTTTCTTTCTTTCTTTCTTTCTTTCTTTCTTTCTTTCTTTCTTTCTTTCTTTCTTTCTTTCTTTCTTTCTTTTCTTTCTTTTCTTTCTTTCTCTCTTTCTTTCTTTCTCTCTTTCTCTCTTTCTCTCTCTCTCTCTCTCTTTCTCTCTTTCTCTCTTTCTTTCTCTTTCTTCCTTTCTTCCCTTTCTTTCCTATCTTTTCCTTCTTTCCTTTCTTTTTCTTTCCCTTCTTCACTCAGCTATAGCCTTTTGCATTAGTTTAGTTCACTGTCTGACACTCACTGCTCCTCCCAATTAAGTGCCACTGGAAAATGTCATTAATATGCTCTATGTCACCTCCTCCTGATAGCTGGTGGAGAGGTTTCACAGCACCAGGCCTGGAAGCTCCCCCAGCAGCTGCCCCAGCCCCCCCAGCATTCCCCACCTCAGGCAGGGAGGAAGCTCAGACACCTGTGTGCACATCCCAAGTACAAACTCCTGTGACAAACTCCTCTTCCTGGGGAAGAAATGCTTTACAAATGCACTCCCTGGGCAGCTCCTCCTCCCACGGTACTGCTGGGGAGCCAGAGCTGCCTGCTGAGTGCAGCATCTCCTCAGAGCAGCACCAGCCTGGGCACTGCCTCTCCATTGCTCAGGTAACCAGGGACAGCAGGGGCTCTGCAGGGGATGGGATGCAGGAGGAACCCCTGGGGTGATGCACCATGCCCAGTGCCACGGTGCCACCTCGCCCAGGCGCTGCCCAGCTCGGGCTGGAGGAGCTGGGCTGCCTCTTCCTGCGAGTGACCAGCCCTGGTGCTGCCAGCCTGGTTTCATCGCTGTTCTGTCTGATCATTGCCCAGAGGGCTGACAAGGGCAGAGATGTCCTTCTCTTCCTGGGATTGCACAGGAAACCCGCAGAGAGGAGTTTTGTCCTTACAGCATGAGCAAACAATTGGCACTGCTGCTTCCTTCTGCCTCCCAGGGCACCCAGATGGAGCAACACAGGGGTTTAGATGGTGGGTGCTACTGCCTATTTCCCAATAAGCATCTCCTTGGAAAAGCTGCTTGGGTGAACATTCAGGGAGAGCAGCCAAGTCCACACACCACACTCACCATGGCCAGTTCAGCCACGAGAGGCAGAAGGGCCTTTTGTATGATAAATTCCTGCAAAGGCTTATTCCAGCACGCCAAAGGGGAATCAGAGACAAAAGAGCTGGCCATGTGGTGTGCACAGGGTTAATTAGGGGTCAGTGGCCAATGGTCCAAAGGCACTGGGGTGGCACAAAGGGCAGGGCAAAGGGCACTGCCCTACAGGGGAGATGCAGAGCCAGCCACCAGGGATACCACAACCAATGAGGGAACAGGGAAAGGAGAAACTACCAGAATTTGAGACATATGGGGAAAGGAATTGGGGTGGTTCATAGTGTTGTGCAAGGCTCCATGGGGAAGTTTTCTCTTGCAGCCTAGGTGGAGACTCTATAGCATAATTTAGGGCAAGGCCCTGGGGATTGCCCTGAGGCATTCAAAGGATTCCACACCCAGACACACAGGGAGCAGGCAGGGCCTGATCCCCCAGCCACAGACCTTGCAGAGGCTCTTCCAGAAAGGCCTGAAGGGAATGAATTGTTGAGAGATTGAATGAAGAGTTCAAAGCACCTCAACAAAACCAAGGAAGTCTCATGTAAGAACTTCAGTTGGCTAGTTTATCTGACAAACCTTTCTGTGACATTCCAAGCTATGTTAATAAACATCCTGGAAATTGACCTGTCAGAATGGTGATGTCTAAGTATGACATCTTCTCCAACATCGGATTTTGTTCTGTGCTGCACTGGAGCAGGGACAGAAGCCATCTGAAATGCTTTCAAGCTTGCCAAGGGTGAATTTGTCCCCTGTCCAACATCAAGCACAGCTGCTGGCAGCAAAGGCATTCCTGGGAAAGCCCCAAAGCCACCCTGTTCTGGTACATCCCAACAGCAGGTGTGCTCCGGCGCAGGCTCCTCACAGGTCCCAAAGCAGCAGCAGCACTGCTTTCTGCTTGAACCCCACTCGGACAGGGGCAGGGAAAGAATTGTGGAACGGTTTGGTTGGAAGGGACCTTAAAGTTCATCCAGTTCCAGCCCTCCTGCCACAGTGATGTCACCCCAAAAGGGCTGATCCCGTTGCAGTTTCTCATTTAGCAAGAGACAAGTGACCCACTGGTGCTTGCTGTGCTGCTGCTCTCCCGAGGCTGATGCCACAGAGCTCACTGGTGGACTCAGGGTGTTAAGGGCTCCTCACACCAGGATTACAGGGAGACACACCCCACAGTAACCTTGGGAGAACTGTCTTGCACCCAGTGATTTTTAATGCCAACCTTGCTGCAGTAACCACATCTTGAAGCACCATCCATCAGGCCTTCAGCTCAAACACTTGTTTGGCTGAAAAGGGTTTTAGAGCCACTCTTTTGTCACAGTGCTGAGAGGTCTTCTCTGTAATTTGTTCCCCTCAGCAAATAGAATGAAAACGTTTTTAAAATGATGCCAGAATCCAATCCCTCCTCCTGTGATTCAATCCACAGCTAGCAGAGAACAAAGCCTCACAAGGAAGGGGCTCTCCACTAAGTAACCCTTGATTAGAGATGTGAAAGCACCATTCCATTTGGACACTGGGCTGGACAGTGCTCACAACTGGCCCTTTTCCCTGAGCCAGGGCTCTCCTGTGGCACTGGGATTTATGTTCTCCCAGCTGATCAGCCGGTGCTGAGTGCTCTGAACGCTGCTATTCAAACAGAGGCACCCTGTGGGGGAGGCTGGGCTGGGCTCTCTCCTCACACCGCCTGCCAAATCCACTTGGCTTCTCCTGCAGCTCCTGCAGCAAGGGGGAAGGAGGGGCACGTGAGCCCCTGGGACAGGCAGGCCATGGTTGGCAGTGCCAGAGCAGGTCCCTGTGACTGCCACCCACCCTCGATGGCAGCCAAGGTGACGATGATGATGGTGGTGGCACACCAGGGGGCACAGCCTCATGCCCAGAGCTGAGCCTGCTGAACACACACCAAACCTCATCCCTCCCGTGCAGGGGAGCCACAAGGACAAGACACAAGGCACAGCGTGGCCCTCCCATGAGGTGCCTGGGCCCCCTGGGAAGTCTGGAAGAGATGGAATTGAAGGTGGAAGCCAGCGAGGAGCCTGGGGAGGAGGGATCTCAGGGAAGGAGGGGTGACAGGAGGGCTCCAGGGGGAAATACAGGGCCTCTGATGGGGGCACTGCTGCAGCATCTGCTGATGTACCTGCTGCTGCTGCTGCTGCTGGTGCTGCTGCTGCTGCTGCTGCTGCTGCTGCTGCTGCTGCTGCTGCTGCTGCTGCAGGAGGGAAATGCTTCCTGTGGCAAAGAGCTCATACAACAAGTGCTCCATTCTCCACCTCCCTGCTGGGAGGCCTGCTCTGCCTTCAGTGCAACAGCAGCAAACACACCAGAAAAAAATAACCACAGGGCAGGAAGAAGAAGGCGTGTCCTTTTGTAGAGTGGGCACAACCTGTTTTCACTTTGCCAGCAAAGCCTTCTCCCCAGCTTCAAGGCAGGCACTGCAGTGAGTTACCACAGCCCTGGGTGCAGCAGGAGCCATGTGCTCAGGATTTAATACAAGGCACTTGATTTATTTTTTCTTCTGATACTGGGCTTGAAGTCTGTGAACTACAGCAGTTTAGAGAGTTAATCCCACAAAGGTCCGAGCAGAAGAAACAGAGAGACCAAAGGTATCCAGCCACACTGATATGTCATCTCTCAAATGGCACACCAGGGTGCAGAGACACTGCAGTGACCTTTGTCTCACCATGTCCCCAAGTCAACATCCATGAGAAGCTTACTTACAAATGCCAGTTTTAATCCCTTTCCAACTCCCTACAATATTTATCCCCAAGCCAATGCTACAATCCATTCAATAATTGTCATTCCTCAGGTCTATTTGTTACTCCAGAAAGCCCATCTGGGATGCTGAAGGCTTGGCTACGTTCAGAGAAGATCAATACAGGATGTAGGCAGAGAAGAACAAGGCAGCTGACCAGGAGAATTGAGAACCTGACAAAAGGAACTGAGGATAATATTAATTTTGTGGGATTTTAGGCATTTAATACCTTTTGAGAGAGGCTTCTTTACTATGACGGAAGTTAGCACCTCCAGAACATCATCTACCATCATGTCTCCCACATGTGTCACTCTCAGCCTCTCCTCCTCTCTCAGCGACTCAGGAGAGGGCCACCAAAGAACCTGGCAATGTGGAGGCACAGAAATGACACAATAGGGAGGGATAATCCATCAGGACCAACACCAGTGTGAGAATCAGGAGGTTTAAAACAGACATGGTTAATCTGTTGTTGGAAACAAGGAGTTAAAGGCTAAAAGGGCTCAACTTGAGGAGGGTAAAGGAGCTAAAAAGGAAACTATTTTCCAGGGGAGGGCTGAAGCTCAAGCACGGAATTCATGACCAGGCCTCAGCACTCTCTGTTCCTGTCCTCAGCTTCTGAGTCTGTAACTCAGCGCTGAAATTGCAAGGATGAGACACGCACAACACAAACTCCCTTCTCCCAGCTCCAGCTCGCAGTGGGAGCGTTTCAGGACACGCTGTGCCACTGTCAGGGCGTGCAGCTGACTGCCTTGGATCCCCTCTGTGCTCGATGGGTGTCAGCTGCCTCCCCTCACCCAGGCCCCAGCCCCGTCCCAGCAGTGGTGCCCCCGAGCCGGAGCATCCCGGGGCCAAGGGCTCCACAGGGCTTGGCCCGCACTGCCCGGGCCAGCCTGGAGGTGCTGCTCCCACCCCCTGGCTGCCAGACCAGCAGGATGGATGGGCAGAGCTTCCTGCCAGCCCTGCTGCCAAGGCAGAGTGAGAACAAATTTGGATAATAAAAGCTGGAATAAGGAGATGCCTTGGAGAGCGCGCTGGAATAGTGCTTTGCGAAGCTTCAATTTAAAGCCTTGTTTCTACAGCTAACGCAGCTGTAAGGGACATTAGCCTAATTTCTGTCAAGAGAACTTGCCAACACTGCAGTATTAAAGATAGAAACTAAAGATGTGTTTTGTCTCACAGATAGATCACTGGGAAAGGAAGGAGCTGTGCCACACTTGGTTCACAGGAAAATAAATTGACGTTCTCCCTGGGCCTAATTGGTGGATGCTGTTTTATAACACCACATGCACGAGCAGTCTCCCATTTTATCAGTGTGCATCTGAGATTGGTGCCAAATCCACTAGAAAGTGGGGTTAGATACAGGAACCCACAGGGACATGCTTCAAATGGGCACCCAAGGACACAGAGCTGGGCATTTTCCAGCCACAGAGTATCTGAAATATTGGGCAATGTCCTGAAGGGTCAGGTCCTTCTACTGATGGTGCTCACCAGCTGAGCCATAGTTGGTGAGGGGGCTTTCAGGGCCAAGGGGAGAAAACTGGGGATAGAAGAAAAGAACTGTCTTGGCTTCCTCAGGACCAGCAGCAGGAACTCACCTGGCCTGGTTTTTAGAGATGCTCCATTGTGAGTCAAAAGAAAGCAAAGAAAAGAGAGGCTGTACCCTGAAGCTTTAGGAGAAAAGTGTTGCAAGCTCCTGCTCCCATCATACCCCACTGTGAGGAACTAAAACATTCCCAGGAGTCCGAGTGTATTAAGGCTGGCATGGCTCCATGTGTCCCACCTGCCAGCCTTGGAGCTGGGTTTGAGACATGCCCAAGATAATGCTGGTGCCACAGCACAAAGGCTTGTCCCAGACTTGCAGCTTCTGCAGTGGAAAGTTGAAAATGCCCTTTTATTTGCAGTTGTTACACAGAAATAACAGCCATGTAACCTTGTCCCAGCCTTGGAACAGAAATCAGCTTGAAGAGGAAGCCTGAGGGAGCGCGACCCTGAGCTGCAGCCTCGAGGGCAGGAGGGTGGCTCTGCTCTGCCACGGATTCTGCCCTTGCAGGAGAACTAAATCACTACAACAGCCAGAAATGTCCCTCGGGAAGGAAATCCTCTCAAAGATAAATCAATAACTCAGTGTAGTTTTAGCATGCAGCCAGGAAAATTTACATTGCCAGGAAGGCTGAGAGCTCTGCCACAGAGACAGAGGCACAGCATCATCAAACAGCCCCACAGCAGACCCTGCACAGAGCTTGGGCTCTGGGTGTTCACTGCCAAGCCACGAGGCTGGGCTCTGCATTTTGGGACCCCACAGACCCAAATCACAGGGACAGCAGCAGGGATGTGGTCCAGCCAAACTCCCTTGGGACAAACCCACCTTTCCCTTTTCTCCTCTGCAGCAGCAAGGCTGCAATCATGGCAGTGCTGGCAAACACTCCAGATCCTGCAGGGTGAGACACACAAAGCTCAGCTAAACCAGGCTCAGGAGCAGAGGGGGAGTGCTCCAGCCACAGCCCCCATCCCTGGCCAGGGGTTCCCACCAGCCAAGCCAACAGCACAACAAGGATGTGCCACAGCCCCCCGGTGATTAATGAGACTGCAATTTACGTAATTATATTAATGCTAAGTACACTCGGAGCAGTAAGTTCAAGGGAAGTGATGACACTGTAGAAGAGCACAGTTCAACACTGAGCAGTAACTCCAGCAAAAAGGGAGGAGAAAAAAAAAGCCCCTAATTATTCAGTAGCTCTTCTCCCAGATTCTCAGGGTCAGCTTGGAGGAGAAGGTGGCCTGAATTATATTTTCGTTTCCAGAACATCAACAGAATTGCTAAATGAGTTCCAGAGGCAAGGTCAGAGCCTGCCCATTGTTATGCATGCCAGCCCCATTCCCTCCCAAGCTCTGCCGTGTCCCTGCCAGCGCTGTCACCACCGAGCCCTGCCACCACGGGGACACAGGACCAGCTCCTGTGCCAGTGCTTGTCCTGGTCCCCAGCACGGACAGACAAACTGCAACAACCAATTCCTCAGAAGCCAGGTGTAGCCTCCATGTGTGAAGGTGCAGGAGCCTGTCCAGGATAAGCCTGAGGAGCAAACAGCCCAGCCCAGCCAGCAGAGGTTTGTGCACAGCCAGCCCTCTGCATAGTGCCTGTTGGCACAGCCACAGCCCCTGGCAGATGTGGAGCCTGTGCCAGGGCATGCAGAGCTGGGAAGGACTGTGCCCACACACACACAGAGCTCTTCCCCTGCACACCCACCTGGAGCCATGGAAGCATTCTGGAGCACCCGTGCTGGCCACAGTCCTGTCACTCCTCACAGGTTCCTCTGGTGCCAACAAGCTCTCACACAGATTGTGCCATCAGTGCTGATGTGCTCCAAGAGCCTCAGTCTGCAAATCCAGCTTTACAGCAGTTACCAATGCACACTGGGCTTCTGCATTGCTTCATTAAGACTTGGACTTTTACAGGGGCCTGGAGTGCCAGGACACAGGGAATGGCTTCCACTGCCAGAGGGCAGGGATGAATGGGATATTGGGAATCAGGAATTGTTCCCTGTGAGGGTGGGCAGGCCCTGGCACAGGGTGCCCAGAGCAGCTGGGGCTGCCCCTGGATCCCTGGCAGTGCCCAAGGCCAGGCTGGATACTGGGGCTGGGAGCAGCCTGGGACAGTGGGAGGTGTCCCTACCATGGCAGGGGATTGGAATTGGATGAGTTCAAGGTTCCCTTCCAACCCAAACCATTCTGGGATCCAATGACTCTGCACCTCTGAAATGCTGAGATCTGCCTGCAGAGCTGCCCCAAGGGCCAAGGTCAGTGCTGGAAGCTAAAGGTGCATCATGATCACCCCACACAAAGCCAGGATAATGACTTGTTTTGCTCCTACAACACAGAAGCTGCCTGAAAAGCAAGGGCAGAAGAACTCTGCAAAGACAACACAAAAGAGGAGACCCCACAAGCCTCATGTGACCCCTGTGTCTGATTGAAAACCAAACTGAATTAAATGAGAAGTCACAAGTTTGGTGTCTCAGGATTGCACTCAGAGCTCTCCTGGTGCCTTCCACGCTCAGCAGCAGCATCCAGCAAGAGTGAACATGCAGAAGGCAACTCAGTGATGATTAGGAAGACATATAAAGTTATCCATCACAGAGGAACCTGTGTGCACCTACATGTCCTGCAATACAATCAGAAATCAATAGCAAGATGCAGAAATCCTCAACCACTCAGTAAAATATAAAGAACAATTGTAATATTGATTTTAAAAGCACCACTGTAAAGACAGTTGAGAAGAAGCCTGAGAAAGCAAAGCAAAATGCCTGAATTGAAACCTTTTTTTTTCTTTTCCCTCAGAAAGATATTAATAATGGATATTCAATGTAAGAAGAAAAACTGAAACCCACACCAGATTCTGCTGGTAATAACAGCTTTCTGCAAAGCCCAGCTATTAATGTAACAGGGACGTCCATCAATCAAGCACACAGAAAGTACTTTGAGAGCCAGAAAAAGAGCATGCAAACATCTGCTTTTGGCAACTTAAATTTTGCCCTTAAGCACAAGGAACATAATAAATTAACAGGAGGTTGGGCTTGAACTTGTTTTCCTCCATCCTGGACCTAAATGCTGAGGATAAGGATGAAGGTACACAAACATGCTGCTGCAGGGATATGTCATGACAAAAAGTGGGCGAAAGGAGCACAATTTCATTTGTGTTTTCATTTGAGAACACTGGTGCAAGAGGACACCAAACAGGGGTGTAGCATCTCCCTGTGTGCAGTTCAGGGAGCTCCTGTGAACCCTTTTCCATCTCCAGCATCCTCAGCACATCCAGGACTGCTGGAGTGGTCCCACAGTGGAGTGACAAATGTGCCAGTGTGCTCCAAGGTGCCCATGACTCTCCCCTCGCCCAGCTCCTTCCCCGCTCCCTGTGGAGCTGTGGTGATTTTGGCAGCTCCTCAGTCCCTCAGTGTTCTCTTCAACCACCACATCACACCTGGGGTCCATCCACGCAGCCAAGCACTGCCTGGGGTGTCCCAGCAATCCCAGAAAAGCTGGATTGGCACCAGGGGAACGGCTGCAGAAAGCAGCTGGGGTGTCCCCACACCTCCAGTGTCTCCCTCCTTGTAAAACACAGCAGGTCAGAGCAAGTGCTGGAGATAATGAACACAATTTATGGATTCCAGCACAGGAGGCTGCAGGCATGGCTGCAACTAAGTCTTAAGAAATTCTGAAGAGTGACACCATAAAATGGCATTATGGAAGGCTGTACTTATTGTCTCCCCATGCTTCCGTCTCCAAGGTGCCACGTTACACTTAATAAAAGTTTTCTTCCCAGCTGCCAGTGTTGCAAACCCTGACAGGCTAATGGTTGGGCCAGCCCTCCCCAAACACACACATCTCACCCAGTACACAGCTTCCATGGCAGGAACAGGCAAAAAGGATTAAACCAGTGCTGCCCAGCTGCTGCCCAGCCTGTCCCCTCCGTGCTGGCTCTGCAGGGCTCCCTGCCACGCAGCAGGACAGGAGTTCTGTCCCTGGTTATGCAGAGGAGGAGCAGCTGCTGTAGGGTGGTACCTGCATGCCCAGTGTCCTGCTGGGACAGGAGCATCCCTGCCCTGCCCTGCTGGGAACACCAAGGCCCTGCCAGCAGAGCAGCCCCACCTGAAACTACTGCCTGCTGACACAGCAAGCTCCGGGCAAGGCACCAGCACAGCCCTGGGGAGAACCATGGGGAACCAGGGATCCTTATGGAGAACGAGAGATCCTCATGGAAGACCATGGAGAACCAGAGATCCTCAAGGAGGACCATGGAGAACCAGAGATCCTCAAGGAGAACCAGGGAGAACCAGAGATCCTCAAGGAGAACCATGGAGAACCAGAGGACCCCTGGTTCCTGGTTCCAGAAGGACAGGAAACCTCCCCATTCAGCATTCTCAGCTCCACTACCACTGCAGTGTGCACTTCCATGGTTCCATATTTAGCTTTTGGGCCACGCATAGTTTTTCTGGAGCATAATCTCCACTGAATTTCTTGTTCTCCCTGCTGGTGTAGTGTTCTAAGCCTGCAAGAAAATCACTTTGAGCTTCAGGCAGTGCCTTGGGTGTGGATGGAGACTTGACAAGTATAAAGATGCTGCTGTTCCATCCCTGCCTGTATCACCTGCACTGCTGAAGGCACAAAAAAAATCATGTGAACCATCTTTAGTTCTCTTCAGAATACAAAAAGGTAACAAAAATGCCCAAACTCGCATCTATCAGTTTATCAAGTACAGCAAGCCGTACAAACAGGAGTGCAGGTGTGTTTGGCACTCACAGTGGATGGAGCTGAGTGTGAACATCTCCTCACCCAGTGTCCCCCCTCTGGCCTCCGTGTCCCTCCTCTCTTGCCAGCTGACAGCGACCACTCTCCTCAGCAGCCTGGCTCTCCTCCTCATCCAGGACAAGTCCTTTCCCCTTCAGAAAGCAAACCAAAGGTTTGGAGAGCATCTGAAGAGATCAGTGTGTGGAAGGATGATGAAACAGGAGTCAAGTGAAAGCCCCTTGACATCTCTTCCAGCAAAGGCTTTGCCCTCATGGACCCCCTTCCCTGCAGCCTCTGGCTCCTGGCTCCAGCCCTCTGGACCCACAGCTCCCCAGCAGCTCAGACATTTCCTGCTGCCTCTTTTCAGAGGAGCCCTTTCTGTGCTTCCCCTGCTCAGACTGCAGCTGATGTTAGTGGGGCAGCAGTCAGCACCGCCACCAGGGCTTGCAGCCATCTGTGAAGCCACTGTGAGATTTTCTGTCTCAAAAAGGCACTGCCAGAGAGTCCCTGATAGCTGAGCCTGGAAACACCTCTGGGATCAACCCCTGCTCCAGCAGTGTCCCCTCCAGCCCCAGGCCTGTGCTCAGGAGGGTCTGGGATGTCCCAGGACTCCATCACCTCTCTTGTGGAGCTGGCCTGCTCCAGCCACCCTGCAGTAACCATTTTTCTGTGTTTAAGCAGTGTTTTCTGTATGTTTTGCTGCTGGGATGGCAGCACAGCCAGTGGGGCAGCAGCCACTCATCCAGCATTTCCTCAGACAGTCTATAAATACCTGCACTCCACCTGTAAAACCCATCACCATGTGCACCCCCTTTACAGCTCCAGCTAATCCAGATACAGCCAGGGATAACAATTCTTTTGTGTATTATCTGGTGAAGAACAGACAGATAACTGTAATTAGTAGCACCCTGGTTAGGTGAAATGATAGTGTAATTAATGAAGATCAGGTAGGCTTTGTTTCAGATAAGGAAAGCAGCAGATTCTATCAAAATGTAAATGCAGCTCAAAATCCAGCCTCAGTGATCACTTAGAGGTGCTTTTAGAAACACCACCAGCCTGAGATGCAGAGGTTTTGCTTGGGCTGAATGACACATCCTAAAAACCCTGGTCCGGGGCTAACATGTAAATTGTTGATTAGATCTATTTATTCACACCCCGCAGTGATGGGGGAGACTTGCAGCTCCCTGCTCCTCCTCTGGCTTTGCAGGATCACAGGCACATTCCTGTTATTGCTGCTTGCAAGGACTCTGCAACCCTGGGAGCTCTCCAGCAGCAGAACAGCAGCAATTCCAAGTGACAGGCTGCATACATTAATTCTGTATTCACATAACATCCTGTTGCAAGTGAATGACCCAAGCAAAACTTCCTGCAGTCTGAAGGATCAGGCAGAAAAATCAGGAGAGAGAAGCCTGAGTCTTTTGAATCAGAAATGTTGTCCCTCATTAGAATTTCCAACACCACCACCCTTACTCCTCCCAAAATGTAAACACATAATAAAAAAATTAAACGTTAATCTGGTGTGGAAGAGTTCTTTCAATAAATGGGAATTAGCTGTACAAAACATCAGGACAGACCCAAGGAGATTACATTTCCTTCCCCAGCTTTTGCTAGTAAAGCAGGGCTGGAAAAACAGAGCCATATTTATTTTTTAACTGGGAAGCTTCCTCAGGATGCCAAAGGAAGCAGCTTCAGTAAAGCAGAGCCCTTTGTCTCAGTGTGCGTTCAAGTAAGAACAAATGCAAAACCAGCTTCTAGACCTCAAGGAGCATCAAATAGCTTTTTAATTTATGTCCCAAATTCCCTGCAGATTCTGAAATGAACAGAGGGCAGGGTTCAGAGAAAATGCCTCGCTCAGTCAAGACAGCTGGATGGATATTCTGAGTTTTCCTCAGAGGAGAAGGTGCTTTTGCACCAGAATGGAGCAGGCACAGCACGTGGCTCTGGAAGGATCTGTGGAAAAAGCAGACCTGTTGCTTGTGTGACCCTATAAATAAATGTATGGAAAACTGAATAACTTAGGAAAGAAAAAGGAGAAAAAAAAAGAAACTGGAGCCCCATCTGAGCAAGAGGACAATTTGCAGGCAAGAGCTGTGAAGGAGCAAGTGAAATATTCCTCACAGGAGCCATCTGACTGTGCTGACTGCTGAAAACCCTCTGGCCTTGTCCCTGCCCGCCCAGAATCAGCTCTGTGGAAGTTTCAGTAAGTCAGGCCTTAACCCACGGGGGAAACTGCAGGGAGGAAGGGCCTGAGCAAGACCATGGAAAACACTCCCTAATTATGGAAAAAGATAATGCTGCAAAACTGTGGGTAAGGGATGTATATGATGCAGACTGAACAGCAAGGAAAAACCAGGGACTAGCCCCTAGAGCCAAGTTCTTTTGTAACAACTGCCACACACATCCCAAGGCCCAAATCCAGCAGCTCCTGGAGCATATGGCCACATGTATCCTGGGAAAAGGGCTCAGAAATGGTCATCCTGGCCTCAGGCTCAGACACCTGTGCTCCAGCAAACCTTCAGTCAGGGCAGGGTCTGGGTACAGAGACAGCAATGCCAAAGGGACTGATGTGGAAGGAGGTGGAAAGATGGTGCATCCCCTCAGGGCTGGGGCTGCCTCCTTCACCACCAGCAAATGACAGCAAACACAGGAGAGCGGGCTGAACACACAATGTCTGCAAGATATCTATAGGTCAGGGCCGAATTTATGACATTACAGAATAAAGTTGACAAATTTAGGAAAAAAAAATCTCTGCAGGAATGCCTGACCCCCAGAGCTGCCAGCCTCTCCCAGAGTGTGTGGTCAGTCACATCCTGCAGCAAACACCAAACAATGCAGTGCCTGCAGTGCCTGTCCCACACAAGATCACACATTTGAAGCCTGAGGGAGTCGCTGTGATTATGTTTGATCAAACCTTCATAACTGTTTCAGTAACCCTGGGACCCAAGTCCCATGTTTTGAAAGCATATTCCCCCAGAAATTTCCCAAGGAAAATGTTGGAGCTTTGGGCCTGCTGTGGCTTGCTGGCTTTGGAAAGAGGAGAGATGCTAGCCAGACTGGAAATTCAAGATAACCAAGGCTGGAGGCACTGCCAAAACATTTCAGAGGAGGGAAAACATTTTTTTTCCAAAGCACTGTTACAAGCTTGAAATAAATGTGCAGACTGTTAGATAAAGACAGAGATAAAAATAGGCCTGTTATTAAATACCTCTTCTTTAATGAGGTTTATCCTTCTAAACAGCCACGCGAAGGTTATTTGAGCTATTGCAGCAAATCCAGCCTACTTGCACATAAAAACCAGAGCAAGGGATTCCTCATCACCCAGCACACATTTGAGCACCTCTCAGCAGCTCACAGGCTCACAGCATTCCCAGCTTGGCAGGGAGGAGATAAAAGCAAGGAATGAGAGATGTCTTCCCTGGGAAACAGTCTCTCTTCCTTCAAAGCACTTTTCCCCCACCAAACAATGTACATTTAACCACGGGAATGGTTCCACTGCTGATGTCTGCTGCTATTCCACCACCCGCAGCCTGAGCATCATTAAAGTGAAGTTTGAAATTATTCTGAAAGCTGCAGCTTAACCTCCTCCTGTTGCACTAAAACCACTGCTTGACTCTCAGCACCTCATCCCCTGGTTTATGGCCACTCCTGATCACCTGGAATACCCTGCAGGGCTCAGAACTCCACAAACCACTAGCAGGAGTCATGGCTTGGCCCATGGAAACACAGCCCTGCACCCTTGTTTTGGCAGTGCCCACAGCCTAGCCCATTGCTCTGTGTTACAGAAGCTCAGATTTTATTCTGGCTGCTCAGAAGCACAGTTAGTTTTTGGCAGAAGGAGCATCCCTGCAAAAGTCTTTTGTAACCAGTTTGAAACCAGAACATCATGGCCAGCAAGGGACAGGACTGACCTGACACACCAAAGCCCACTCTGCTACTTAACCTGAGCAAGCATTGTAGGGCTTTTCCTCACCACACCAGTGCTGCCAGGACACTGCCACTTCTGCAAATGACAGAAGAGAAGTTTTACCTGCATTTGGGGGGCAAAAGCTGGCTCCCAATTCATGGAATTGGGGGTCCCAATTCTGTACAGAAATGCTGAAACCAAGCTGCAGGGCAGGACATTTGTGCTGTGATTCCCTGCCCAGAGCTGGCATCCTTCAAACACATCCTCCTGCTGGAGCAGGGGGCTGGGAACACCTGTCTGCTCACTGTCCCAGCATCTCCTGAGCCCCAGTCCTGTCCTCTCACCAACAGCTGGAGGGAAACATCACCATCCCTCTTACCCAAACCAGGACCAGGGCATGGAGGGTGTGCTTGGTGAGCCCCATCTGCCTGGCACTGCCCCACACGCCAGGCAGGAGCAGCACCTGGAGCTTCAGCCCTGGCACTTCTGCCAAGGACTTGGAATTAGGCACAAGTGTTAGGGACACTGTGCCGCCTGTGATGTGAGGATGAGGGGCAAAGGAAAGCTCACAAGGGTAGGAAGCTGAGAGAGGAGCCCATGAAGGCAGCTGGCAATAAAAAGGACAGGCAGGAGATAAATTAAGGAGATGGAAAGCCTCCTATGCTAGAAGTCAGATTGAAAACAAGTAGAGGGAGAACTACCAGGGACTATAACTCAGCTTCCAAGCACTGAACATTTGCTCTCAAGTCAAACTGGCCTTTCCTACCTGCTGGAATCATCCTCCAGCTCTCCTGTTGCTGGCCAGACAAGATTATAACAACTCCAGAGTCGAGATTCCTCCCATCTGCACATCACTAACAAGTCGTTTTATAAAGAAACGTGGAGAAGAAGCATTTCATCTAGTATAGATGAGGTTTTTGAAATTCCATTTGCCTTCCCTCTGTATGCAAAACCGTGCTGATCTGATGAGGCTCCTATTTCCTGAATTAGACTTTCAAACTGTCAAACTTTGCAAAAACGAGCATACCCTGGTGGTTTCACTCTGTATTTCACAGCCCTCTCTTGACTGTGCTGCCATAAATATTTCAGAGCCTGTCCACCACTGTCTCAGTTAGGTCTGGGTCAGTGAGAAGCCAATGGTTTGGACAGTGATGACTTCAGCAGAGCAATTAGCAAGAGTTGTTGCAGCTCAGGACATCCCAGCGAGCAGCAGGAGCAGACAAGGTGTGAGGGGACCCTCAGCAGCAGCCAGGTCACCCCCACGGGCTGTGGCACAGGCCTGGCACAGATCCTACTGCCTCCTGCCTCCCCTGCCTCAGGAACCTCCTGTCAGCCAAATCAGTGCTGCCTCATTTGGCCACTGGAATCCCCTGGAGGACAGACTGGCAGTGAAACTGGGCTGAGGTACTGCCCATCCTCAGCCCTGTCCTTGCACAACAAGCCCTTCAAAGCAGCCCTGAAAACACCTCCCTGCCGTGGCTGCCTGCAGAACTAGGCTCCCACAGGTGTAAGACCTTGTTTGAGCAGCAAATGAGACGGGAGAAGACCTGTGACAAGCAGGAGCAACAAAGGTAGCCTGAGGATCCTTGGGAGCTGCAGCCATGGATATTTAAATGCCAAGCGATGTATCACTGGCTCCCTGCTGAACATGAGATGGTTTCATCTTTGCAGAAGCAGCACCAACAGCATGCTCACATCAGCTTCACTCTGGCAGCCTGACCAGCAGCAGCAGCTGTGCCTCCTTGGTTTTTAACTGGGAAATCATTGGGCACTGCAGAAAATTACTCTGGGCAGCACAAACAGTGGGGAGTCACTGCGGATTCAGCTCTGCAAGGCAGAGCTTTAACTACAGCTGAAGGTGCAGGCCAGCTGAGCTCCCTGCTCTGCCCTGAGAGATCCATCCATCCAAAGCCCAGAGAGATCCATGCTGCACCGTGCCAGTCACAGTGCCAGGCTCTGCTCCATCCCTCCAGTCTGCAGGGAGCTGCTCTGCAGCAAAGGCAGCCTCTGTGCCCCACTGCTGCCTCTCTGCAGAGCAATCTGTAAATATTTTGATATTTGGGCAGTGGAGGTTCTCACTTGTCCATCTGGATTGGAAACTGCACTCATTAACTCCCAACTGTCAGCTGGAAAAGCTGCCAGAGGGTTTCTGCCACATTAGGGAGCAGCAAAGGACTGCTGCCACGGGGATGGGCAGAGCAGAGCCTTGTGCAGCCCCAGCTCTCCACTCATCACTGCTGGGGGGTGATTAATGCCCTTTTCCTTTCCCAAAAAAAACCCTGCCTCTAATATCCTTGCTCTGAATCTTCACAGCAAACTCTTCCCAGAGGAGCCACTGCTGGGTGGAAAATTTCCCACCACTGCTGGGTGGAAAATCTGCTGCTCAGTGATACAACTAGATGGCCAGAGAAATCCAACTTCCAATCATCATCAGGAATGCTGAACAAAATACTGGGAAATTTGGTGCCCAAATAACAAAAGTAAAATATGTTCCAGCTCCCAAGGGTACTGTCACATGGAGAAAGTGTATTCTGAAAGAAAAAAAGACTGCAGAGGAAGCACAACTTCAAACAAACTCTGTTACCTGACCATGAGGAGTCAGAGCAGGGGTGTGAACCTTCATTCAGAGGAAACAGCAATCCCACTCACTAAATCCCAAAAAACCTCCAGGTTCCTGTGGACTCCAACCATGGACAGAAGGAAAAGTCCCACAGATGATGCCCAAAAGTCTAAGAGCAGAGGTGCTGGAAGCCTCTCTGGGGCACACATCTCCTTTCAGTCTGAGCCTGCACCTGGTGCATTATTTAGTGCCAAGTGAGAAAGAAGCAATGCCTAACCAAGTGTTAAAGGGCTTTGGCAAGTTTCACCAACCTTTCCAGAGCCGTCAGCTCCGGCTGCCTGGCAGAAGAGACAACTGATCTTGCTTCCAGACTACAGGCAGCACAGCTCTTAGGGCAACTGTCTCTCTGTGTTTGCATCCAGCCACCTCCAGCAGCTTGAAGTGTGCTCAAAGTGCAAGGAAGCACTTGATCAAAATCCAGCTCACACTGTAGACAGCGAGGAACAAGTGCCCAAAGCATTACAGACACAACAACAATCGAATTTGGGGAGGGATTTGACAGGTTACAGGTTGATGACACTGCTGCAGTCCCAGTGGAAATGTGGATTGATGCAATTAGCAACAGGGAACTGGAAACTCAGCAGAGGAAAACTGGGAACACATCTATAAAAGATGAGCTGCTGCACCATTGTAGAGAAGCACAAAATCCTGCATGAGCTCAGAACAGGAACAAGTTGAAACAGGAGTGAGATGGGGGAAACGCAGCTCCAAGCTCCCTCCCAGTGCTCAGAACTGTAGATCCAAATTCTAAATTCAAACACTTGAATTTGCTTCCCCCAGAGAGACTTGCCTAGTTTGCTGCAGGGATACAACGGGAGAGGGAGTGGGGGTGTCCTGGAGACATGGGCAGCAGAAGGCAAACCCTGAGCCCAGCCAGGCTCTGCTCAGCTGCCAGTGAGTGCAGCCACATGGAAAACACGGCAAGATGCAGAACCAGTGGGATGGACACGCTGCCAAGGTGCGTGGCTCTGCTGCAGCACCAAAAGGTGAATCCCTGTGCAGCCACAGCAGCAGCTGTGCCAGGTCAGCTCCCTGCCAGCCAGAGCTGAGCTCACACTGGGAAAGTGTGGCCAGAGGCTACAGGGATGGGCTCATGCTGGCAGCAGGGCCCCAGCCTTGGCTAACACGTGCTGGAGGTGTCAGTGCCAGTCCTCACAGGGATTTCACTGCACAAGAACCCCAGGAGACAGAAACCCAGGCTGGCAGCAGGAGACCAAGGCCGGCTCCTCTTTGTGCCACGTCCCCAGTGCTGCGGTCTGTAGCAGTCAGAACATGAGGCAGGGCACCATTTAAGTCTTTACAAGAGTAACCAAAATTACTCTCCTCTGTGAATGCTGACAAGCTCCCCACTTCCACAAGCCCTTCATTGCATGTGCCCAACATGGAATAACTACAAAAATGAAGCGGAATAAGGCACCCAAGCAGTGGAGAAGGTGCTTGTGAACAAACCCTGCAATGAGGTTTCTAATGATTGCAAGTATGTACATGTTCTGCTCCAACAAAGCTGGTGGGGATCTGCCAGGCTGACTAATGAGCAGTGACACCACACACCTTCCATAGATAATGGTACAGAAATGGAATATAAGTATATACTGCAGCTCTGTGGAACGCAGGGGCTTTTGTAGCCATTTATGTTATACAAAGATTTACATTTGGAAAAGTCATTCTGCTATATCTGGCAGAAATTTCAAGACAAATGGAACCCATACTTATTCTTTCAATGATAATACTGAGCACAGGATAAAGCTCTTAAATTCAGAGCACTTTATAAAAATTAATTACTACTTAGTTCACCCTTGTGAGGTGGGAAGGTATTACACCTGCATATACATGAGGACTCCAAAGCACAAGTGGATTAAACAGCTCGTTCAGGATCCCAGAGACAGGCTAATTGTTGAAATAGGTATGTACATGTGCATCTGTGTGTGTTTGAATGGGTTTGGCCCCTCCAGAGCCTTCTCAGCACACAGAGGCCAAGCTGCTCTGCTGGGCTCCTCTCACCACAGAGTTCCAGGCATGTCTAATGAAAGACACCAACCCAAAGAAAGGGAAGAGATTTTTTGTGGTTTGCACAGATGGAAATAAAAGCTAGCTTTCAAACAGGTGAGGAACAGAAAAGCCATTGTTAAAAAGCTGTGCAGTGCTCCAGTGACAGCTCCTAATCAGCTTGCCACTGAGCAGCGCCACACCAGAGCACAGCAGACCTGGGAATCCACGTGCCAACAAACGTTATAAAACCTGGCCCTTGACAAATGAAGAGAGAAAGGGCTGTGGAGCCAGTGACAGAGACAGCCCCCCACCCACAGGGGGCTGGCAGCCCACTCCTCCTGCTCCAGTGACCTGAAAGCCCTGGAGCAACCTCTCCCCTCCTTGGACGCTTTGCTCACCACCTCCAATCCCTGCACTGGGTCACCAAGTCCTCCTCTCTGTGTGAGCACCAGCAAAAGCACACATTGTCATGGGAACAAACAGCTCTTGGAGCGTCTGTAAGGCTCCTGTCAGTGCTGGCAGTGGGTTCCAGAGGCATGCTATAATTAGCAGTTACCTGGACACAGGGTTTGCCACTGATCCGTGGGGTAAAACACTTCCAGGTCTTCAGGATCAGCGTCATCCTCTGTCCCCAGCTCCTTCCCACTGTCATCTTTTATGTCGCTCTCTTCTATTTTTGTAAGGGCAAACTCCTTTTGGAGAGAAGAGATTCAGCTCATTAGCAATTGCATCTGGGTAATTTAGTGCTGGCTGAGAATACAAAATATTTTCCCTTGCCAGCAGATTTTTTTTTTTTGACATCTGAGATTCTTTCCACATGGTTAAATTTAGATTTAAAGTATATTAAAGGTTAAACATGCATAACTAGCATGACATTTGTGCTGAACAAAGCAACGCAGCTTATTTCCTATTCCAGAGCAGGTTGCAGGTTTCAAACCAGCTCTCACAGAGTCTTACCTGTATTTCAGTCAGAGGCAGGAGCCCTGGCTATTATTAGGGTTGTATAACACTGTAAGACCCCATTTTCCCTTGCCTAAAAATATGTCAGACTTTTAACTTTTTCAGCTGAAATTTTCCACATGAGTGGAATGCCTCAAGGCTTGTTGGTTGGTTTGGGGTTTGGTGAGTTTTTTTGGGTTTTATTGGGTTGGTTTTTTTTTTTCCTTTTTCTTAAATGCACTTATTTCAGGCTTGGAGAAGATTTCAGCTAAAATAGTTCAGCTGTTTCCAAAATAGGACACGGGAAAAAACACACCGAGCTGCCCACATGATACACATGTGAGGATCCTCTTCTCCACCCTCTTCCAGTGTTCTCCAAGGCTTTTAAAACAATGAGGCAGGGATTTAATCACCACCTCCATGGCAAGTGCAGCACGAGGCTGGCAGAGGTGTGGGAGAGCAGCCAGCACGAGCGGCTCGATGTTACACCAAGGGAAGAACAGCAGGGAAAAAAATTCTTGCTGTGAGGGAAACCTTGGTGTTCAATGGAAAGCCTCCCTAGGGAGCTGGTGGGAGTCACAAAAAACTCTGGAGAGTGCACAGAAATGACCTGTACTCTCACACCAGGCACTGACTCTGGGTCTGGGCTGTTCTGGTTCCAGCAGGAACAGATGAACTGGTCCAGGCTCATCATCCCCACAGCTCAGTGCCTGCTGAAGGGAATATTTTCAGCTTCTGAGATCACCAATTCAGTCACCACTGAGGAATTTGAGTTAACCACCCTACAGGGAATGATTAGTCCTAATTGTTGGCAATTAAGATGGAGTTACAGCTCACTTCATGAAGTGTTTGGTTCTTAATCCTTAGGATGTTTTCACAGGGAAAAATGTAAGTAAATTCAGAGGTTAACTGGGAAATTCTGGGACACATTCTGCCCTCAGTTCTTCCACTCTTTGGGAAAAAATGCATGCACATTTTCTGTCAGAATTTGGATGCTCTGCATATAAATATCCGTTTCCAGCCTAGAAGAGTCTTTCTGAGCAACAGAAATGTCAACCTGAGCAAAACACGCAGAGTAGCAACAACAGTGTGGATGTGGCACTTGGGGACGTGGGCTGGTGGTGGCCTTGGCAGCACTGGGTTAAAGGTTGTACTCAATGATCACAAAGGTCTCTCCCAACCTACACAATTGCACAATTCCATGATTGTGGTAACACACAAGGAAGGCTGACAAACCTACAGAATGTTTTTATTTCAGCTGTGGAAAGCGACTGCGATTTCAGAAATGCACGAGGAACCAGATCTTAACTCCTGCTTTTGCTGAGTGCATCAGGGGCTTGGAATTGTTTAAATTATAACAAATGGTTAAAGCTCAGGAACAATCACAGCCATAAAAGCCCAGGTTCTGCAGATGAAAATCAATGTTAACATTTTCTGAGCCAAGACTCAACAGGACTAATAAAGAGTGAGTGGAGCAGTTATTCCTTAGCTGATTTCCACAGCTCTGTGATTATCCAAGAGGGAGTTAGTGATACAGGCTATTGTAAATTTACCACCAGGCCTCCCAGTGCTGGATCTGCTCAAACACATAATGGAGACAGCTGATGTTTACCAGCTCTGCTCAGGAAAAGTGTGGGGTTTAAACGCTCAGTAAGGATAAAAGGATGTAACTTGGTTCATTTAAGTGCTGCTGACACTGCCTGGCCACAGTTGCTTTGCAATACCCCATTTTCATTAGCATTTCTAGCAAAAAGGGGCAGCACCACACAAGGGATTTTTCATTTACACAGAAATCAGCAGAACCCTTTCTGGTTTGTTTTCATAATTCAAGCAGGAGAAAGACATTTCCTAAAGAATAATGGGCATTTCCTTAAAGGCAAAAAGCATCTGTGTTTTATCAGTCTGAAGTCAGTGGAGCAGCCAAAACTTACAGGCACTCTCTGTCCCAGGCTGGAGCAGGAGAGGAGCACAGAGCCCAGCAGCAGGCTGACCCTGGAGGTGCTGGAGAGGAGCCTGGCCCAAGGAGACATTGCCACCAGCCTGAAATGCAAAGCAAAACAAACCCAACAGTATTTTTTTCCCCATTTTTGCAGGTTTCCGGACTCTTTACACAACACTTTGCAACACAGCGTGGGATCAGGGGTGTGACATGGCAGGAGGCACAACACCTCGAGGTGTGAGCAGAGGGACTCGTGGGGCTCACTGCTAATGGGGTTTGTGACAGGTAATGCCAAGAACTCATACTGACCCCACAGGGGATGATATCTCTCCTGGAAAATATGAGGAGACCTGCAAGACTTGTTTAAAATCTCTGTGTCAGTGCCATGGATGACAACTGGATGGAAAAATAAAAAGCCGTGCAATCCCGTGAAGGCTTTTTATGCCTGTGCCTCATTTTAAGCACTGAAGTAGCTGCATTAATTCAAATTAAACAAAACGACCAGCTGTCCAAGGAGCAGGGGTTCATCTAATCCATATGTAGGTTTTTCTTGAGGAAAACAACATTTTGCAGAGGTCAGCAAGGTTTACTCAGTGGTTCCTACAGCACAAGGCTTTCCCTGCTGCTCAGAGCAGAGGCTCAGCCCAGCCATGGGGCCAGGAGCTGGCTCTGACCATGCTCAGGTGTTCCAGGGAGCAGAGCCATGGCACAGACCCACTCTGATGGGGCACAGAGCCACCCTGATGGAGGACAGAGCCATCCTGATGGGGTACAGAGCCACCCTGATGGGGCACAGAGCCACCCTGATGGGTACAGAGCCACCCTAACGGGTATAGAGTCACCCTGATGGGGCACAGAGCTACCCTGATGGATATAGAGTCACCCTGATGGGTACAGGGCCATGGCACAGAGCCACCCTAATGGAGCACAGAGCCACCCTGATGGGTACAGAGCCACCCTGATGGGGCACGGAGCACATCACGGGGAAATGAAGGCTGCTGCTGCTGCTGTGGGTGCCAGTGCCTGGGCACAGAGCAGTTGTGTCCACCCTGCGTGTGAGCACACACACGTGTGCCCCCAGTGCCTCACACGAGGCTCGGGATCCACCTACAGCCTTCAGCTCTCTGCTGGGCTAGGGAGTGCAGCAGCCTGCCAGCACACAGGCTGCACAAGTATTTCCTTTGATTGGCTCTAAATTTACACGCTGCTAAATTAAACTAAATGAGGTCCTTTGAAAGAAGATAGGACTGATTAGTTCTGTTCAAACACTCCTTCATTACTCATCCCTCCATCAAGTCTGCTCCTACTCCTATCCAGGTTTTAAAGAAGTTCCTCCCCTACACACAGTCCGAAATATCTTGCTTTGCTGTCCATCAGGGTGGCACATCAGATAGCAGAGCTCTCCCTCACTGAAGCAACCACTTTGTGTCCCACAAAGCAGAAAACCTGCTCACAGCAGCACCCAACACCAGCTCCTGGCACCAAAGAGCCTCTGCCCCCAGAAGCCTTCAGGGACGTGGAGGGAAGCCTCCTCTCCTTCCACCCTTTCACTGGTACCTTGTCCCTGCACTCCACTTTTTTATTTCTTCCTCTCCCTGCTTGGTTTTTGCCAGAAAAGGAAGAGGAAACCAGGAGAGGGACAGAGCAGAGGTAACAGTGCACCTGATGTACTTCTGCAGCCTCCAAAAACTCCTGAGCCAGGGTCTTCCTGAGCAGCAGCCTCTTCCTTTGAGCCACCTTGACCACATCAACTGGATTTTTCTCATTAATTGGTTTTGGAACAGATCTGGATTTCTGACACCCACAGCATGCCTGAGCAATGAGCATCCCCCTGCTTAACTCACACAGTGCAGGAAAGCATCACCTCCCAGTTCCTACTTCAGTGTCTCCTCTTTCCTAAAGGGTCAAAGAACCACCTCAAGGGCCCACAAGCCCCTATTAAACCACAGCTGGAGTAAAAGAAAAGCTCCCTGTTTTCATAAGCCAACCTGTGGCCAGAGCCTCCAGCTCTCTCCTGGGACATGGCCAAGCAAATCCAGGCTACAACCAACACCCAGGCTCCTGAGCTGGCACACCCAGAGCACAATGCACAGCCTCAAACTCCCTCTGCTCCCAGATCGTGATCCTTGTGCCCTTCTGGACAGTCCCACAGTCCTGACCTCAGTCCAGCGTGACCACAACACACAATTAATTCCCTCTCACCTCAGAACAAACTAAAGCTTTTTACACAGGAACAGGTTTCTTGGTTTGATTGAGGTTTTTTCAGTTATAAAACAAGCAGCAAAACTGGAATAATGAAAAATAGATGTATCCCTCAAACTTTATCTGCAAGCCTGGAAATAAAAAGAGAAAAAAAAAAAAAAAAAGAAAGAGAAATTCGACAAAGCAGTGGCTGAAAGCAAACGCACACTCCCAATAAAAACAGAGCTCACGTGTACCGAGGAGGCTGCTAGCAAATGACAGCACAGCCTCTTCCAAGCCTCCAGCCTCCTGCCTGCCTGGCAGATGATATCTGCACAACAATTAGCACTTTGCTTCAGTCCCAGGTAGGCAGGAGGAGCCAACATGTGCAACAGGGGCTCTGGAGCTCCTGGAGAGGAGCTTCTGCACAGGCTGACATCTCCTTACAGACAGACACACACACAGAGCAGGAGAGGATTTCCACACAGAATGTTCTGTGGACACAATGAGAGCAGGAGAGGATTTCCACACAGAATGTTCTGTGGGTACAGTGGATTTCCAGAAACAACTCTCACAGCCTGTGAAGCAGAAAGGGTGGTCGTGGTGACCCCACCTGCACACGGTTTGTTTTTTTTGTTTGTTTGTTTGGGGGTTTTTTTTGTTTGTTTGTTTTGGATTTGAGGGCATCTTTGGGGATCCAGCACATACAGCAGCCAGGCAGCAGCAAAACTGGACTAGGAAGGTCACAAATTCCCCTTGTGCAGAGTGGAGGGGCTGTTTTTTTCTCAATAATCCTTTTTGTCAAACAAAATCAGGCACTAGGGGAAGAGCAAAGGGTCAGACTCTGAGAAGTCTCCTCTGCTGGCAGTAACCCTCCTGTCAGAGATGGGGATGTTGCTGGCTGGGAGGTTCTGCTCCACAGCTCCAGAAATCCTGGTCTGCACCAACAGCAGCAGAAACAGCCCAGAGCTGTGCTCCCCATTAGCAGGGACATTCCAGTGAGGGCAGAGCTGTGCACAGGGGGCTGCACAGCCCCGGGAATGCAGCTCTCACAGCCACAGGTGACAGCCCCAAGGCAGCCAGTGAGAGGAGCACATGTCACTGATGCCTCCTGCTGCTGGCAGCATTGCCCCCACAGCCCAGCACAGAGCCCACACTGCCCGTCCTGTGCCACTCCAGCAAATCCTCCAGGAGCCTCATCTGAGCCCTGACATGCTGCTCCAGGAGAGCACACAGACATCCCAAAGCCCCTCAGCCCCAACATCAGCCTCTGGCTTTGCAGCCAGCTGGAAGCAGAATTCCAGAATCACTGAGCTTGGAAGAGACTGCCAGGACCATTGAGTTCAAGTTGTGCCTGATCTCCACCTCGTCCCCTGCCCAGAGCACTCAGTGCCACCTCCAGCCCTTCCTGGGCACCTCCAGGGATGGGAACTCCAAACCTCCCTGGGCAGCCCCTCCCAATCCCTGAGCCCCCTTTCCATGGGGAAATTCCTGCTGTGCCCACCCTGAGCCTGTAGGCAATTTCCTCTTGTCTTGTCCCTCATTCCCTGGGAGCAGAGCCTGACTCCAACCTGGCTCCTCCCTCCTGGAGAAGGTTCCCCTGAGCCTCCTTTTCTCCAGGCTGAGCCCCTTTCCCAGCTGCTCCTCACAGTTCCATACACTGCTGGGACTCTCCAGCCCCTTTCCAGCTCTGTTCCCTTCCCTGGACATGCTCCAGCCCCTCCATGTTTTTCTTGCCATGAGAGCTCAGAACTGGACACAAGACTGGAGGTCCCTCAGCAGTGACAGCACAGGGGACAGGCACTGTCCTGCTCCTGCTGCCACCCCAGTGCTGATACAAAAACACCAATTTTATCCAAGAATAAGCAATACCAATAAGCTAATCCTTGTTTTCACCTAGGGATGACCTGAGGGAGCAGGATTGGTATTACAGCCTTACAAACTGTCTGCAGGTTAATTCAGGGCAGGTTTCTGTCCAGCCAGCCTCACTGAGATGGCAAGGGGAGCACCAGCAGCACACTGTGCCGTCCAGCACAAAGCACCAACAGAGCTCCCTCAGTGAGAGCAGGGCAGGGATGGGAACCCCCAGGCACCTCCAGCTGAAGCAGAGCACAAAGCCCTGGCGGCACTCACAGCCTCTGAGGCTGGAGGAGAAGTTTCCTGGGCAACAGCAGCTCAGGGAATGAGCTCCAGCCAGCCGTGCACGGGGGCTGTGGGACTGGAGAGGCTCTCAGGACACAGAGTGCACTCACAGCGAGCTGAGATCCCCTTCACACACAATGTCCTTCCAATGGTGGCATCCAGGGCTGAGCCCCTGTGACAGGCTGAGTGATGAGCAGTGCCACAGACAAAGAGAAGGAAATGCAGCTGACCTGACCTGCAATTTCCCTCCTCTGAGCAAGAGGGTCCCCAGGTCTGTGAGGAGCACTCATGTTTGCTGGTGTGCTACAGACACCTTGGGAGCACCCTGCGGCCAGCTGTCCCTCCTGCTTGCCAACTGCACAGCTACACCAGCAGGAGAAAGAGGAGGCTTGGAGCTGAAATTCAGCCTATGCCTAGGACAGGAAACAGCTGGACGGCAAAGAGAGGATTATTGGGAGGCCACAGAGGATTACTGGGAGGCCACACTCTAATGCCCTTCCCCAGTCACTAGCTGGGTGTGCATAATCCTGTGCTTTCACACAGGACAACCTGCACACACCATCACCCGAGGTCAATGCCCAGGATGATCCCAGCAGCTCTGCTCCTCCAGGCATCCTGTCCTCAGGAAAGCACCCCTGTGCCTCCAGTGGGTGTCCCAGCCCCACTCCAGTGAGAGCCCCAAGCCCTGCCAGAGGGTCCCACCTGGGCACAAAGCCCCAGCCAGGCAGGGCAGCCCAGGGAGCAGCAGTTGTTTTCCAGCCCCCTCACACCTCCAGGATCCCAGTGGAGAGGGTGTAGCTGCCACACAGACCATTCCATTCATGTCGCTTATGAAATGGCTTTAAAAAAACATTTATTCTTCTTGCCTGCTCCTCATCATTTACTCCTACTAGGACTCTGCTCTGGCATGTTAAAAACACTCCTACACAAAGGGAAAAGTTGTGGGAACACCTTCTTGCTGCCTACAGAGAACCCACACAGCAAGGAAGCCACACTTTGAGGCTGGTAGGAATAAACTGGGCTGGCTGGGCCCAGCCTGAGAAGGGGCAGCAGGTCCTGCTCCAAACTTGAACCAGCCCACAGGAGGGAATTGTAACACGGGCACAGGGTGGCAGGGGCAGGATAACCATGGCACAAACACATGTTTACAGAGCTTGGCATCTACTGAGCACTCATGCAACCTTTGTAACCGCTGCTAACAAATAATAACAATAAATATTAATAACCCCTCCAGGCTACCTGTGCAGCCATCAGCTCACATCAGCCCCTCGAGCAGCAGCTTGGCCACGACACCACCCAACACAGCTCCGACAGCCCTGCCAGGTGCCAGGAGCAGGACAGGGATGTGTCCAGCAGCAGGAGACAGCCCAGCAGTGCCTGGGCACAGTGGGGGCAGCTCCTGGCACCAGCAGCTTCACCAGCACTGCCACAGCTCCCCCAATGGCAAGGGAGGGGTTGTTGTGTGTTGGATAAAGCCAGAACCGCCCCTTCTACGCAGCCACAGCAACCCTGACCCTGCTGTTTATACAGCTCGCACAGTTTAACACTAAGCATCGTTTAGTCTATCATTTAAATTGACTTAATTAATTCATTCAGCAAGCTGCATTCACACAAAACGCTGCTCTCCAGAGGGCAGGAGCACAGCTTTGAGCTGGGGTGGTGTGAAGGCTGAGCAAGGCTGCCCTCACCCTCGTTAGCGGCCGTGGCACAGGGTCCACGCTCATTAGTGCTGCTGGCAGAAGGGGCCACGCTCCACAGGGGCTCAGCACGACCCCAATTCCATGAGCTGCCTCCCCCAGACCCTCCACGCCAGAGACAGACTGCTGAGTCCAGCATGGGGAATCTTCTCTGCCAGCATGGAGTGTGCAGAAGCAGAGCGTGCCTCGGAGATCAGAGGCTGAATTTATCATTTATTATTTATAAGCAGCGCATCTCTCTGAATTTCTGGCAGCTGTTCTCACAGGGCTCTGCTCTGCCTGCACACCACATGACACTGACTCCTCAGAGCTCTGGGGTTGGCAGGGACCTCTGGGCCCACACCAGAGCACTGGTGCTGATTTGCTCCAATTTAGGACTTCAGGACTTGCCTGGAGATGAGAGTGCACAGGGACCTTCAGGACAAACATTTTTCTAAAAGTTGTCACACTGCCTGACCTCCACCACATGAAACAGCTTTTCCCTTCCTCTTTGCCTCCTCACCACCCCGAATCCCAGCCAAAACACCTCTCATCCTACCCATACCTATTCCCTTCTCCCACTCCTTGCTGCAATTTCCCATGCACAGCACAGACAATAAGTGATGTTTTCTCCCCCCCTCAGATCTATCCTTTCCACCAGTTCCTATTTGCAAGGTGACACGTTGCCTCACACTATCCCAGGAGTCTCCCAGCATTCTGTGTTTTTATCCCCTCTGCTTTCCCAAGCTTGGAGAATCTAACAGGAAAGAAAGCACATGCTGCACTAACAAGGTCCCAGAGAATCCTGATGTCCCACTGCAGCTGGGCCCACGAATTGCCAAAGATTTAACTGGCTTGTTCCCAGCCTCTCTGGAAACAGCTTTTTGTATTTTCCAAGTTCCTGCTGTTCACCCATGGTTCTCATAGGGAATAACAACCTCCTTCCTCTGTCAGATGCCAGCTTCCCTATAAAGAAACTCAATTAAGAGGTTAAGAAACCATGAAAAAAAAAATCCTGCTCAGTGTTACAGAAATCCAGCGGTGGTGGATCCAGCACACGACTCCCACAGCAGCAGCCACACCACACTGCCTGCCCAGCACAGCCATCCCTGCCCCTGGCTGAATCTCAGTCAGGAGCCCCAGCTCAGCCTGCAGGTTTCCTTCCCACGGGGATTGCCAAGCCAAGGAACCCCTGCCAGTCCCTGCAGAGCACTGGCACAGAGCTGCCCCAACAGTGGGCACGCAAAGGATTCCTCCAGCTGCCCTATTGATCTGCCAGGAGCCACGAGCTGTGAGCTTCATGAAAAATGCATTTTCTCACCCCTCCACAGAGCGTCAGTCGGTGGTGACAGCTCTGACTCCCTGTGACAAGCCAGGGGACCGGGAGCAGCAGGGAGCAGGATGGCACACGGGCAGCAAACGTGGGGCTCACCTGCTGCATGCCCTGGGTATGTGCACAGGAATAACATGGCATAGCAGCTTGTGGATTGAGCTCATGGAATGCCTGGCTGGATGTCCAGCCCTGGCTTGGCTCCCACATGCTTCCAGTTTTGTGGCAAGCTCCCAGATGAAAAGGCAGAGGCCACTGGGATCCACCTCGTGGGTCAAACCCAGTCAGGAGCTGCCAGACTGGCAGCAAAACCTGGGATAAAGCCCTAACAAGCCAATCTCAAACCCACCCCTGAAGGGGAGGAAGGAGCTCTCTGGGGATGAACACAACCTGCTGCCACACAGGCTCCCTCAGGACCAGTCCTGGCTTTGTCCGCAGTCCCTGCATCAATCTGGACACATCAGTGCCCACGCTGGGGCTCAGATGCTCCATTCCAACACTGACACCATGGTTACAGACACTGAGGTCAGCAGCAGTAGCTCCTTGTGCTTGGATCAAAGGCTTGATGCAAGTTTGCTTTTTTTCCGTCCCTGCACTGGTCCTTTCTCAGTGGTTGCAGAGGATGCCTTTGTTAAGCAATTAAATAAGCCCTGGGACAGGAATGAGCATGAAGGGAGAGCTGAGAGATTGCCAGTCCCACCATCCAGAAGTGAATCTTGTGGTCATTGCCGTTCCTCTATCCAGGCATTTCCCACCAAGACTGAAAAGCAACTCTTGCTCCCCAACCATCAAAGCTTCCCCAGGACAAAGCCAAAGCAGAACAGCCCACCACTGCAGGCAGCATTCCTTCAACAGGGTTTTTCCTAAGGAAATTTAAATTAAAACAAGCCCCAAGGCCTGCAAATGCACAGACACAGAAAGCAAAAAGAGAACATAGTTCCTTCCCTCTCATGTTGTTCATCTGCCACCCCTGCTTTGGGGAATGGTTTGTTGCCTTTTAGAGCTATTTTAGATGTTACTTGCAGTAATGTGTGGAGAAAACAGTTGAAATGTGATGGTGCAGCATTCTTTTTAATTAAACAATCCCTCAGGCACCACGGAATGGCTCCAGTCAAGCCCAGGACACTGCAGGTCTGCCTCCTCAGGAGGAGATGCTGGCCCCACTCCTCCAGCACAGCAGAAGGTCTCCCAGGCCCCTCTGGAGGTCTGCTATCAGACGGCCCAGATCTTCTGCAGGCTTTGTCCTTCCTGCTGCCATCCTGACTTTTTTGCCCTGTCAGCCTCTGCTAAGCAGAGCTTTGGTCCTCCAAGCAACTCCTGGTTCAGGGACCTTCTTTCCTTCTGCTGCCCAAACACGAAGGACATGCAGCTGGAGCTCCCCATCACCTCACCTTCAGATGGGAAGGCTTTGATGTGGTACAGAGTGCCTGGATCTGAGATTCCTCAGGTCTCTTCAAACAGCAGCAGAGCCACAGCTTGTGATCCGTGCAAAAGAGCATTTTCCTTGGGAATGGAAGTCACGCCAGCGTTCATCTCCACCTTGTCATGGCAGAACAAGCTGCATCGGTGCTTCAAAGAGCTCCTCAGCCTTAAATCCTTATAAAACGTTGACTAAGTGGAGAACCTGTCTCTGAACATCTCATGAATCCCAGCAGAGGTTATGAAACAGCTTTCCTGTGACTGCCTGCACTGCCATGGGACCCTGCACGTGCCACTGGAACCGCAGCACCATGGGCTCCCCTCACAAGGAACGCTCTGCTGCCCCAGGAGATCTGCATTCACGGCTTGTGGAGAGAGAACTAAAGAGCCAGTAAAGCTCCCAGGTCCCTCCTGGGCTCCATGACCAGGCTCCCTGCTCCTCAGAGCCGTGGGGTTCACTCAGCAGAACTTCAGCTCCATCCCCATTGCCCCTCAGCCACAGCACTCCTAAACCTGCTCTGAGGAAGAACAGAGACGTGTTCTGAGTGGGTTTCCTCCACAATTTTCTCTTCTAAGGGACAATTACTCTGTTTGCAACCTCAGTACCTTCCAGTGAAAGCACTGTTTCTCATCTGGAGCTCAGACCAACAGCAGGAGATCCAGACACTCAAAAGGAAAATCCTTTTGGTGAGACACCCTATAAAGAGCCATTTCATGGACTGGCATATCTCAGTATTGAGCAGCACTGCTCCACAGAGGCTTCTTCCTTTGACAGTCCTGGCTGTCACTGTACCTGCTGGCTCTGCAAACACCCAAGCAGCAGCCAAAGGACACAGGGACTCTCACTCCCATGTCTTGGTGTTTGCTGTGAGGTGATTGGCAAAGCCAAGAGCTCGAAATCTGCTGTCAGAGCAAGCAGCAGGCTGTTCCCTCACACACCCTCAGCTCTGATCCAAGAGGCACCTGCAGCACCTTCCTCTCTGCTGTGAGACACCAGAACATCCTGAGCAGCTGCCTGTGCATCCTGGTGGTGCCATGGCAGGTGGGACATGGCACATCCACCACAGGTTTGCCACACCACGTCTGTACATGTCTGAGCTTCTCCCACGATAACTGCAGCTCTCAGCTGTCCCCTCCTGCACACAGGTTTTCTCCCCAGCCGTTCTGCAGAACTCCTCCATCAGCTGCCATCTAAATAAAGCTGCTCTGTGAATCCAGGCTGTTTCAGTGACAGCCTCCACAGCGACTTCCAGTGACCACACATGTCACACGCCAAGACAAGTTTTAGCACTGACCCCAATGAGGGAGTGAGAAATCTCCACGCACCCAGAGGCAGGCAGGGGCAGTTCCTCATATGTCAAAGGGAACAGCAGTGGGAACAGGGCACATGTTTTCTGAGGCAAGGACCCTGACAAATGGCACATTTATTGTGCTATTCAGGAAGAAACAATAACTACAGTGGCCTCCAGTCTCCAGCTCTTTTAAGTCTGTACTTAAAGAAAGAGCAAAAAAAGACCAAAGCAAACAAGGCTTCCACAAAACCCTCTGAACAGGCTTTTAGCTGCTGGACAAAAGCGTGGCAGCAGGAACTGCTCTGCATTGTCCCATCTTGTTCCTGTTTCGTAACAGCCCCGGCACTGCAGGCAAAGCACAGCAGCAGCAAAGCCCTGCTTGGGTGCTGGAGCTGCCCTGACTCCAGCTCCTGCCTTGCCACTGTGCTCCAGGTGTACTCCAGGTGTTTCCCAGGTGTGCTCCAGGTGTGCCCGGCTGCCCTGGCACGTGCTGCCTGCTGGGCTTGTTCATCCCAGGGCAAGGAGCAGGGAGCCAGTCCGGGCACCCATGATGCCATGAGGATTTTTTGCCATTCTTTTATGTACCTTTTATGTATTCTCATTGCCCCTAACTGTGGGATCTCAGCCCCTCAGGACTGAGGTGCAGAGTGACCGAGACCACCCCTGGGGGGCTCGGGAGTCCTGGAATGTTGCCAGAAGTGTCTGGCAGCTGGACTTTGATCCTACACAGGAGACGACATCTGTATGAGGATAGGAGGATTTCACTGGGGTGAATGGTGAAGGGATAAGTTAGTTAGAGTGAAATACAGGGTTTAAGATTTCTGTACAGGGGGGTCTAAAGAAGTAAGATGGAGGAATTGGGGCGTGTCCTCTTCTTCTTCTTCTTCTTCTTCTTCTTGGCCTCCATCTTCTGTGGTGATGTTGGCACTTTGGGATTGGTTATTACTAAAAGTGCACTGGTTAATAAGGATAGAAGGTATTGGGGAAAAATGATAAATATTGTATACGTAACTTCGAGTATAAAGATAGGTGACCGCCCCAGGGCCTCTCCGTGTGTGCTTATGGCTGACTGCTGAGCAGACCTCTGTCGGGCAGAGGGAAAATCTTTTAGATAAACAATTAATAAACACCGAGACCGAGAAAAGATCTGAAGTCCCTTCTCGTCCTTTGAAGCGCGGGCTGTCCAAGGCCACCCCAGGCCTTTCCAGGCCATCTAAACAGCCGAGAATCCGGCACCTAACATGCACACTTGTAATTCCTTATGTCTGATCACTTACCATAAGCCTGGCATTCTGCTAGGTCAGAAAACCAAATACCCAAAAGGCCTCTCAGCTGGAGGCCAGAAAGCCCAAAGCTATCTTGAGAAACCAAGATCCCCTCTAAAATACATCCTGTAAACTAAAATTAAGCCCATCTTCCTATTCTAGAGAAATACTTTGAAATAGGAAGATATCAGGCTATTCCTTCAAGCCTCTCATTGAGGCATCTTTGTTAAATATGCTAATTTGCAAGGTCTATAAATTGTATACCATGTGTGTGCATTTCAGCACATTCCACCTTGGTGAAGTGGTGCACCATAAAGATCTTTATTAAATACCAAGATAAAACCCTTTATCCCCTAACTGTGTCTGGCTCCTCATTTTAAGACCAAGGAAAAGGCATCACCTGGTGGATTCTGTGTGCCCAAGGGCATAGAACAGCAGCACCCAGGGCTCCATGCACAGCTCCAGGATGATCTCCTGGGAACACATTCCCAGCACACGTAACTCTCTGTCTAATCAGGCACTCAGCCCTGTTTTGGAGGAGATTTACAGAGAGGGGTTTTTTCTCTTGGAAGCAATAATAGATGGACAGCAGGAAAGGGAAGAAATTAATGAACAAGTAATCATTCCCAAAGTTGCAAATAGGAGCAATTCCTCACTCTGAGACAACTCTGGAAAACAAGATTAAAATGCTTAGGGGACATATTCTGAAAACTGCAGGTAATAGAACAGATAAAATGTATTTACACTATCTCACGGGGGACATGTACTTTTTATTCTGCTGAGGAATGTAATATTCTGCTGCTCATTGCAGAGCTAAAAGGGTGTCCTAAAAAAAGGAACTTAACAAAGTGTTTTTAGTGGCAACTGGGTCTGATTCCAGAACACAGGCTTTCCTCTGCCCCGCCATGGGAGCCACAACCAGCACCTGCAGACACACCCAGCACACAAACACCATTAATAATCCATGCCAGCAGCACCGTTACCAAGCAGCAGAAAGGAGGCTGGGATGGCGGGGGGGGGGTCACAGCAACGCCCTCTGCACTGATGTTTCCTAAGAGGAGGAGGCAGGGCTGCCTTCCTCCACTTCCCAGCGCCCGCAGAGCCGCGGCTGCCAGCGAACAGACTGTGCCTCAAGTAGCCGCCAGCAGAAACAATTTGTCATGTGTCAGATCAAATAAACTCTTAGGAGGCCACTGTGCTCCCTGAAGCAGACGGCTGCCAAACTCCAGAGGAGAAATCCAAGGAAGCGAGCCGGCCGTGTCAGCCCCGAGTGCTTGAGGAGCCCAGCACACTCCTTGTTGTGAGACTGCAGATCCCGTGCAGCACCCCACGCCAGGCAGACACCAGCAGCTCCCATCAGGAACAAGGGTTTGGTGTTTAAATTAGCACTCCACATAGTCCAGAAACTCCACATTCCTCATCCAGTGGCACAGCACATCGCTCATCCCAGGGAGGCCTGAGGAAGGCTGGTATCTGCCAGGTGTCTGGAATGGGCTGCAATGGATTATCACTTGTCTGAGCAAGTGCTTCTCCCCTCCCAGCCAGCACATGCTCTCCTGCTACAATAATTCCCTCAAAACTGCATTACAGATTACTACTTTTTCATTTTAAATAGACTTATTTTTGTTCAGTCCCAAGCACCATTGCAGCTCCCCATGCATTGGGCTTGTGCCCTTGTGCTGAGGCCCCTTGCAGGTCCTGTTTGCTGCATAGTCCTGCAAGACCCACTAAAGCACAGGGCGCAGGCATGTCCTTGTCTGTGATCCTGCTGGGCAGAACAAACCCCTGAAGTTGCTGTGGACACTTCTGCAAGAATAAATCATGCCAGCAGTACTGTGAGGATCTCAAATCACTCACCTGCTCGTGCAAAGACCAGGCTCAAGCACTCCCTGGTCTGCACAGAGGGCACATCCCTCAGCCCAGGGCTCAGCCACTGGCTCCAGATGATCCAGTGTGCTCCATCTGGGAGCAGCCACCTGAGCCCTGCCACAGCCAGGAAAGCCTCTCCTTCTATAGATGATGGATAACGGCTCCATAAAAGTGAGTCTGCAAGAGGCCTGAAGTTCCTAGTTGGAAGGAGATTAGTTTATGGCACAGTGAGAGCAGCCACAGGCAGAAAGGCAGGAGATGCAACGGAAGGACAGGAGAAGCTGGACGTGTTGCTTCAAGTCACCAGAAAGCAACATCCTGCCCCAAACCCCAGCAACAGAACCTTGACACTGCCTATCAACAAAACAAAGTGAGCAAATGGGAAATCTGGCAGCCTAAAGCAAGGAACAAGGGAAGAACAAGGATTCAGGCATGGGGCATTCCCCCAGCATTAGCAGGGTCAGTACAAACCTCAGCTGTGAGGGGTTTTTCCAGTTTATTTAAACAGCATCCGGTGCCTGATGACGAGTTCTATTTATACCCCTTCTATCTGTACCAGGACTCCTCTCCAGCCACAGGGAGCACAGGACCCCATCCATTGCTCCAGGAGCCTCTCACCCAGCTCAGAACACAACCCTCAGCCGGCCCAGGCACCAGGAGAGCTGCAAAGGACTCACGGTGCTGCTTCCAGCAAGGAGCAAACAACACAGGCTGTGCCTGGAACACGGCAAGCGTTACACTGAGATCCCAGGGAGAAGGAGGAGGTTACAGCCTCCAGTCTGTCATTTCCAGCCATGCTTTTCAGGCAGGTACAGCTGCACAGACATCAGGAGTCAGGTTCCCACAGATTCCCAGCCTTTGCACGCTCCAGTTTCCAGCCAGCAGCTCTCTGGACTGTGACCCAGCCCAGCTCAGCGGTGGAAAGCAGTGCCAGCTCCAGGCACAGCCCTTGCCCCCAGCCTTTGAAGGCAGGTTAAGCAGGCAAAGCCTTAGGCATCAACCCAGGACATGACTTGAACTCACATCTCTGAATGGAGACTCTGCCTCTGAAAAATTAATGCTTTGTTCAGCTCTCTGCCTTTGAGAGATTTCTGAGAGAACCAAAGGGCTGGAGTGCAGCGGGAGTCACACTCAGATCAGGTTCCTCAGCAAACTCTGGTTCTGTTCCTGAACAATGGTAATTTCTCCAGACACCTGGAGAAACCAAATCTGCCTCAGCCAGCCCATCTCACCCTGCTCCTCAAATCTGAACAAAGGAGCCCATTAACAGCACCCGTGACAAATTTCTTTACCCAAGAACACGTGTCCAAGTGCCACGCTGTGAGCACTCAGATGGTTCCCAGAAACCTCCTGCTGATGTGCAACACTGTGCCCGAGCTTCCCCACATACACTCTGTACTTGATTACCCCACGCTTGCTGGGAGAAGAGGAACAAAATGCACTCCAGAGCCACTTACTGATTCCTGATTTGAGTACAACCATGGCAGCAACACCATTTTTCCCTCCCTCTCCAAGGCTGGCACATGCCATGTCCACTTCCCAGAGACAGGAACCTCACACCCAGCCCTTCTGTTCTGTCACCCTCAGGAGGGCCCATCTGGAGGAGCCATCACACACTAGGTACCAACACAGTATACAAAACTACATGCAGAACTTGCAGAAGCACTTAGATCACCCACGGTTCCTGCTGGAAATTTTCCACAGTGTAAGAGTTTATTTTGTGGGCAGGAAGAGAGCAAGAAAATTAATTAAGGCAGAGTAAGAAGAAACAACTCCTCCTGAAGTGAGTTAAATACACTAAAGCAGCAGTTGTGAGCAGGCCAAGTCCATTTTAAGGGCTATACATTTTCACTTCCACAGTCTTGAAAAGGAAAATGAAGAGACTTCGTTCTGTATGCATATTGTCCACCATTTGTTATTGTCTGTCTATTGATGCTCAGTTGAAAAACAAAATTTAATTAAACCCCACAGTACTGCATTGCCTGCCTTTGAAATACGCCTGCATTAGTGGATCATTACGGTAAATGAAATACAGCTTCATATCGGATTTTTCAAATAACGTCCTAAAACTGTTACAAATTAAATAATACTCCTGCAGAGAGAAATTAAGAGACAGTGTTTTTAGCAAGGGCAAAGAGATGTTTACAGATGAAGTCTGGAATAAGACGTGGAGGCAATGAGGCAGAGTTGCCACAGGGCCCTTCCAGACCTTGTTGGGAGGATTCTGTGTACCAGAAACTAGAAAGGAAAGAGTGTGCCAGGGGCAGGCACACAGAAAGGGCAGTGTCCCCAACCCCCCAAGAATGTCTGCATGACCAGAACAGGGTTTTGGGGTGTGCTCAACCCAGAGAGGTGTTTCTGCATGGGGGAGAACTCACTGCAGCCACACACCCTCCACGTCTACCCCAAACCCGGCCAAAGCAGCAGCAGCCATGGGAGGTGAAGCCTTGAAACCACTCAAAGCATTGAAAGCCTGGACACTCAGTGGGCAAGGAAAGGGATCCAGGAAGGTGCTGTTGTGGCAGGATGACAAATACCTGCACAGGGAGGAGAAAAGCAACAGGAGCTTTGTTATCTTGGGGTAAGTAAAAGCACAAGTGGGTCAGTGAGTCAGCATTGGGCACAGCAGCAATGCCTGATGTGGAACACAGCAAAGCAGGTGAATATTGTATGAGCCTTACAGCTCTGGCTTCAAGAGATCTTCTCCTTAATAGCACCTGAGCTGATGCCAAGTGTTCTTTGACGATTTATTTACTCCAAGAAATCATTTTCTCTAAATAAGAGGAGCCCGTTGTTATGAACAAAATTCGGGTAATATTTTTTTGTGAGAAAAAGTTACAAAAAAGCAGCCAGACCACGGGTAGCTGCTGAAGTTCTTCGTGTTTTGTTATTGTAATCACGAGTTGTTGTGGCTAATCGCTCCTTTTGTATCAGCAGAGCCTCGCCCGAGGCTAAGTTGTACCTTTCCCAGAAGGGTGGGAACCTTCCCGAACAGTAGAAGAGACCTGAGAAGGTGAGGGGGGCTATGCAAAGTGACTCCAAGACCACAATGCAGCATGGGTCCCCCGGTGTACAGAGAAGACCCCAAAACGACGAGCCACCTAAGAGTTGAGAGACTGGAGTGATGTCTGGACGCGAGGAGCCGAGTGCTGAGCCTGCAGAGATGCAGAACACCTTCGGACCCTCTCGCCCTGACCAAGAGAGACGACCCCGGCGGTGAGACCAGGCTGACTGAGCCGGCAAAAGTACCATCTGACAGGATCAGCAGGCCCTAAAGGCTCCCACGAGGACATGATCCCCAGCTCTGCCCCTTGTGGACAGAGCTGCGCATATCCTCCTCCTCTGAGTCGCCCGGGAAGACGACGGAGACTGCAGACCCGTCGCGCCACCCAATCCTGAGCTGATCACTTTTAATAAAGGCATTAAAAAGGAGAAGAAGTCTCCTGGCCCTTTTGTTTATTTCAGCTGGGGGCGCTCGTCCGGAATAGCCACGCCGCAAGAAGACTCAGGACTGGCCATCTTGGATCTTCAGAGGACAGCTGGCTACCAGGACCAAGAGAGATCGGCTCAGGACAGCGACGCAGAGGAGCACCGGACTGGTGAGAACTCCGGTGGCGGGAGTGGGAGACGTGCGCATGTGTGTGTGAGTGAGACGAGGGCCGGCACCCGGACCTTCGAAGCGAGTGGGACCCCTCAGTACTGCGTTTCCGGTTTTTCGCGAGAAACCCGGCCAGGAACACGGGGAAGCGAGTGGACTTATTGTGAGTGAAGTCGTCTCCCAAGGGGGAATAAAGGGCCCCCCCACTCCGGGCGTGCGGAGTGAATTACTGTGTATGAGTGGCACGCACCCAAAGTAAGTCCTGACAGAGGAAGGTCAGGCACTTTTGTAAGTCTCGAGAAGGATTCGCGTAAGATTTGTCAGTCCCGAGAAGGATTCGGGTAGCTCACAAGCCCTGCAGGCAAAGTAAGTCCTGACAAAGGGAGTCAGGCACAAACCCCAGCGAAGCAGGCTGTGGTTTGCTTTTAAGTCCTGATACGGTGAAGCCTAAAAATTGGCGAGTTAGGCAAACTAAAAATCAGGCAGTTGTTTTTCCTGACTGAGGGAGTCAGGCACGACCCAGATTCTTGGCCGAGGCATCATGTGTTCAAGTCCCGATAGATATAAGACCTGACGAAACTTGGGCAATCAAGACATTGGGCAGTTGTTTCAGTATAAAGTCCTGAGCATCAGGCAGAAATTTGAAGTTCAGTGGAGGAGGCTGAAGTTCCTCAAACAAGGTTTTTTTGAAACTATTGGTCAGTTGAGGCACCTTTGAGACTTTTTTATTGAGACCTGAAAAATGAGATGTTGTAGTAGTAAAAAGACCGGCAAGAGACTGAGAGACATACCTCCCGGTAGTCCCTTAGGAAAACTGTTAGTGAAATGAGATTCTATAGAAGCCACGGAGAGATTAGATAAAGTGAAAATGATCCATTATTGTATGGTAGTGTGGCCAGAATTAGAACTGCAAGGGGGATGGCCTTGGTGTGGGACAAAAGATAAGTAGATGTGCCAACTATTAAATAATTATCTGACAGCTCGAAGAGATACTGATCCTGAGCAATTATTGTATGTAACTTGCTGGGTAAAGAGCGCTGTTGAGGATGAAGGGGTGCGAATTTGTAAGGTACAAAGGAAGAAAGAAGAGAATGAAAGAGGGGATGATAGAACTAGTAAAAGATGGGACCCCCTGGATTATTTGCCTCCTTCTGCCCCTCCACCTTATAATCCTCTTCTTCAAGCACCTCAAATGGCAGGTCCGGTTCCTCCCCCGGCTGCCATCCCACTACCACCTGCTCAAATTCCTCCTTCTACCTCTTCAGCTTCCGCTATGATAAACCCAGTATCTCCTCCAACCACTCCCTCACCACCCCCTTCAGCTCCTCCAGTTCCTTCTGCATCACCACAAGCGCCTACTCCACCTGCTGCATTCTCCACCCCTTCTCCAGCTCCGCTTAATATTCACTCAGGCTCTTCTCCCCCTCCTATTGCTGTCCCTTTACCTCCTCCTAGTTGGGACACAAATGCCTCCTTGCCCGATAAACAGCCATCAGCAAATACACCTGCTGGTGGGCAGAATGTTCACGGTAACCCAGAGATCCCTCAAAGTAGTTTAGCATCTGAAGATGGGCCGTACTGTAGCACCAGATTCAAGACCTCCAAGGCAGAGAGACTCTTTCCCCTCAGAGAAGTTCCTATGGGAGGAGTAGCGGGAAGTGTTGGCTTTGTGAATGCTCCCCTAACTGCTTCTGAGGTGAGAGGATTCAAGAAAGAGTTGGGACATTTAGTGGAGGACCCAGTGGGCATAGCCAACCAAGTAGAACAATTTCTAGGTCCAAATATCTACACTTGGGGGGAAATGAATTCCATCCTGAGTATATTATTTTCCCCAGAAGAAGTCCAGATGATAAAGGCAGCTGGCATAAGAATATAAGAGAAAGATAACAGTCCAGGACCCCAGGTGCCAACAGGTGAACAGAAATTGCCACTAACGGAGCCCAGCTGGAACCCTAACCAGGAGGAGGGGAGGAAGGCCATGAGAGAATATAGGTCTTTGATAATACGGGAGATCAAAGAGTCAGTTCCCAAAGGAACTAACACCCAATTGGCGTTTGAGGGTACACAGGAGAAGGATGAAGCTCCTGCTGCCTGGCTTAATCGCCTAAGGCGGAACTTCCAGTTGTACTCTAAAATAGACACAGACACCCCAGAAGGTCAAATGCTGTTAAAAGTCCAATTTGTTACCAAATCTTGGCCTGATATAAGGAGAAAACTGGAAAAGATAGAAGATTGGCAAGAGAAAGACATTAATGAATTGTTAAAAGAGGCATTGAAGGTGTATTTAAGGAGGGAGGAAAAAAAAGCAAAGGCCAAGGCTAAGGTCATGGTTGCTGTAACCAGAGAAAGTGCAGGGGGGGCAAGTCCACCATCAGGAGGAGGCAGAGGTAGGCCAGTACTGACAGGTGCACAAAGGATTGAGAGACCTCAAGTCCCTTTGAGAAGACGACAGTGTTATTACTGTGAAGAGGCAAGACACACCAGGAGGTTTTGTAAAAAACTCAGTCTCGATGAAGCAATAGCCAAAGAACAAGACAATTTAAGAAAGATTCTTAAGGGGGAGGACTAGGAGTGCCAAAGGCTTTTTACTATAAGAGACCCGATGAAACCTCTAGAAGAGCCCTTAGTAAACTTTGAAGTAAGACCCCTAAATGAGGAATTTGAATTTTTGGTTGATACAGGGGCAGATAAGTCTTGTCTCAACAAAATACCACAAGGTATGGAAATTGAGAGAAAATTTTGTGAAGTATTGGGTGCAGAGGGGAGACCATTTAGAGCATCGGTGATTGAAGAAGTGAAAATAATTAGAAACTCAAGGCAGTGTGAAGCTAATTTTCTTTATCTGCCTAACTTAGAAAAAAGTTTGTTAAGAAGGGATCTGCAAGTTCATTTGGGAGTTGGGATTGTTCCAAGAGAAGAGAGAATGGTAGTACAAGTGATGAAGCTGTCTCAAGGAGATGTTGCAGAGATAAATCCTGAGATATGGGCTGAGGGGGGGAAGAGAGGCTTATTAGACATTCCACCAATAACAATAAAAATGCAGGATGATACCTCACCCATACGTGTTAAACAGTATCCGATTTCCCTAGAAGGAAAGAAGGGGCTTGCTATAGTCATTGAACAACTGTTGCAAGAGGGAATTTTAGAACCCTGCATGTCACCACATAATACCCCTATACTGGCAGTTAAAAAGGCTGAAGGGAAATATAGGCTGGTGCAAGATTTGAAGGAAGTCAACAAAAGAACCACTGCCAGACATCCAGTTGTGCCCAACCCATATAGTCTCTTAAGCAGAATTCCAAGAGAACATGCTTGGTTCACTGTCATAGATTTGAAGGATGCTTTCTGGGCATGTCCTCTGGCAACAGAAAGTAGAGATTGGTTTGCCTTTGAATGGGAGAACCCGAGTACGAAAAGGAGACAACAGCTAAGGTAAACCCGATTACCACAGGGATTCACTGAATCCCCCAATCTCTTTGGACAAGCTTTAGAGAGTTTGTTGGAACAATTTGTCCCTGAACAAGAAGTGCAGATCCTGCAGTATGTTGATGACCTGATGGTATCAGGAAAGGAAAAAGATCAGGTCAGACAAACTAGTATTAAACTTTTGAATTTTCTAGGGGAGAAAGGACTAAAAGTTTCCCAAGGGAAACTACAATTTGTGCAATCAGAAGTAACATACTTGGGGCACATAATAGGGGGAGGGTATAAGAAATTAAGCCCTGACAGAATTTCAGGTATTTTAGCTCTCCCAGCCCCAAAAACGAAAAGAGATGTGAGAAAACTCCTGGGCTTGTTTGGGTATTGTAAGTTATGGTTAGACCAATACACACAGAGTGTGAAATTTCTGTACAATAAACTAGTGGATCCAGAACCCCTTATTTGGACAGCTGAAGATGATCAACAATTGGAAAACTTAAAAAACAAATTGTCTTCTGCCCCGGTCTTAAGCTTACCAGACCTCAGGAAGGGCTTTGACCTGTTTGTGAGTGCAGAAAGAGGTATAGCCTATGGAGTATTAACTCAAGAGTGGGGAGGGTGCAGGAAACCTGTGGCATACATATCCAAATTGTTAGATCCAGTAGCTAGAGGCTGGCCAGTTTGTATACAGGCAGTAGCAGCAACCGCAGTTCTGATAGAGGAGACTCAAAAATTGACCTTACAAGGAAAAATTAAAGTGCATACCCCTCATGATCTTAGGGCAGTACTGAGACAGAGAGCTCCGCAGTGGTTAACCGATGCTAGAATATTAAAATATGAGATAATACTAATGAATACAGAGGACTTAGAATTTATCACATCAAATGCCCTCAATCCAGCACAATTCTTAATGGGAGAGTGTTGGAGATGAAGGGGAGACGACCATCCTTTAATGCATCGAACTCCAACTTTATTGATCAATCAATCACCTTAAATAACAAAGTTAACGAACTTCATGCATATTCTGTAATCCAATGTCATGATAGGCTAACAGAGAAATTTCTAACCACTCCTCTTGTTTTAGAATACCTACAATTGTTTATTAAAAACAGAAACCAAAACAGAAACCAGAAACTAAAACAGAAACCAGTGTTCCCAAAACTTTTACATCTGTTCTCAGGATGGCAGGCCTTCCCAGAGAGGGTGTTCTACTTGTTATGGGAAGACAGCCTGAGAACTTTATTGTTTATAAAGAGAGTCTAATTGTTTATAGAAATCAGAAGGCTGAGAACTGTTAGAAACTGCTTTACTTTTCTCCTCTACTTTTCTCTCATTTGTATGTCTCATGGCCTTTTTCTTCAAGCCATTCTTGAAAAACTCTCCAACATTTCCCCTGTTTTTTTTTTTTCTTTGAGAGAAAAGAGGTTAGCTTGCCAGGTTTTCTCTATCATCCCACTAACCATCTTTTGGATACAACAAGGTAAGATAATGGTGAAGTTTTTCCTCATAGAAACTCTTGTGGAGGAGGCATTACCAGATGTCAAGAGAAGTGCAGACCCCGCTCTGCCAGGGCTCAGCTGCAGCAAAGGCCTGAGGATAAACAGGACACTCAGTGTCAGAAATGTGATCCTGTGGAGAAGGATCAGAACCAGTGCTCAGAGGTGGAAAAATGATGACTTGCTTAAATAACAAGATCCACCCTGCGCTTGGGCTGGTGTTCCATTCCAGGCTCTATCTCCGCAAATTAAAAATATCTTAGGTGTCATAATAGTAGAGCCTTTACACTGGTTATAAAGCTGTTTGGACACTATTTCCAGACTTAGAGATGAATCCAGAGTAGCCTATGTCTGTTTTGTGCTGACTCATCCTTTGAAAATTAGAGTAATCAAAGCTGTAACTCCTCCAAGGCTGAGACAAAGCAATGACTGATTAATATGTCTAGCAAGTGTTATCCATACATTATCTCTAGGTTGACTAAAATGTGCTACCTTTAATTCTTCAGCTACTACTATACTAAGCAATATAACAAAAGTGAACTTTATTTTTCTGTTTTTATATTGACCTTCTTTTTCTTCTCAGTTTTTAACCTTACTGTTCCTGACACCTGAAAACCACACCTTTGTAACCTTCTAATGCAGTTATCTAATGCTTAATTGGGATCTCCTCTTATAGGACCTACAACAGAATGTTGTGTTAAAGGCACCAGTTTTCTACACCTTATTGAGGCTATATATGATGCACTTTGAGCTTCAACTCCTTTCAAAATACACTGTACCTCTCACCGATAATAAGCTAAGATTTACTGCTCATGAGATTCATAAAGGTCTAAAGCTGAGGCAGTGTTTAGCTCTGTCTCATTCCGTAGTGCCCACTCCCAATTATATTCCCAGGTCGTCCGGCAAAGGCGTGTTATGGCCTTATCAGGCATTGCACGACAGGTGGTAATTGAACTAAGAAAAGAAAGCTGTTAGCTGTTTTCATTCATGCGAACCTGGAGAGGAGGTGAAAAAGTCTGAAAATGATTCTTTTTTGTCCTTGAATTATCACATCCACCTTTTTCATGGGTTTCTCAGAAATGTTCAAAGTCAGTTTTCAGTCTGTAATCCTTTAGTCATTTGGCTCAAATGCCATCAGCTGGGCGATTCTCAGTCCTTTGTTAATTTGGAGTGGTGAAAAAGTAGTATGCATTTAAAGCACTTAAAATATTTAACTTAAAATTTACAGAACTGACAGAAAGATGTCATACAGCAGACTAGCAAGTAGGACAGAGACACCAGTACAGAGTAAGGGCAAACATTTGTCATTTTCTTGACTCCCATATTTTTAAAGCTGACAAACAGAGGTCACTAGATCACTAGATAATTAACTTGCATACTTCTGTTAAAGCATGATCTGAGAAACTAAAGCTATTTTCCAGTAAGGAGTAGGACTTACTGTAGTATCTTTTTTGCAAATAAATAGGATCCCAGCAAACAAAAGATGCTTAGGGTTTTTTCCATTTTTATCTTTTTATTGGTGTGTTCTGTGACACAGACAATAAATACCATTGTAAGACCTATTTTTATCTAATAGAAACACTTGGAGCAAAACTTTAACAAATCTTCCTAACAAATGAGTATGGCTTTCAGCTTTCAGCTCCCAGTAGGAAATAATATTTGATTCATATTCAGAGAATTAATAGCCTTTACAATTGGAGACAGGATGTCACTTGAAGACTCATAACTTTTAAAAAAGTGTTCTGGAAGATACAGACTTAGAAAGCAGCAATAAATTAATGCTCCAAGAATTTTAGAATATATGAAAGTAATTTACAAGATCAGCTGCTTTGAGGAAAGTATGCCTAAAAAAAATATACTAAACAGGATTATTAACATAAAGTTAATTTCAGTTACTCATTCATTCTCTGGGAAGTCTAACAAGGCTAATTATAGCAGACTTATTTGCAAAACATGTAAAATCACTTAAATCTAATTCAAACTTATCTATAACAAAATTTACCTGACTTTAAATTCTACACACCTTAACCCAATATAATCTAAACAGAATCTAGCTTTACCCAAACTTAATAACACTCAAACTAAACAGAAACCAATTTCAACAGAACTTAACTGGCTTCAAATCCCACACAACTTAAATCTATATATAATTTAAACTTAGAAGACCTCGAACCAACCGAAAACAAACTCAACAAACTTAACCTTAACATTTAATGGCACTTAATTGATAACCCAACTTAAACTACTTAATAACAGATAAAACTCACTATAGAAATAGTATATGGCATTCACTATAACTCACTCACGGGCCCGATTCCAAAACACTCAACTAAAACAACTTTTCTCACACTTTTTGCTGCAGCATTTATACCAAAAAACACACTCACAACACCTCACTCATACAATCAATCCAACACATCTCAACATTTTTAAACTTTTCAAAACACAGCTTTAAAGTCTAATGTTCCACCGGCCCAGCCATCCGGGCTTCTGATGTTCAAAGTCTCTGGTAATACAGATGTTTCCAAGATAGCATACCCAATGCCGAGCCAAATCGGCCGAAATTTGACTCTTGCATTCATTTACGCTGATTTCTGCTTTACAGTCTGTGCTGGGGAGAACAAAAGATCTCTCTAACTTAGGTGAAAAACATCCTGACAGCAACAGTCCTTGGTGTCGCTTGTTTAGTTTCACTAGTCTTTTAATTGCAATAGGAATCTTTTCTTTTGTTGACAAGAGTCACGATTATTACGGCTGTTAGATCTCAAACTGTAGCTCCTGCCGGCTACGGGGCAGAGGGAGAAGCGCTCCCGCTCGAAAAAGCACTCTGAAGTCGGAATCCGCTAAGGAGTGTGTGACAACTCACTTGCCGAATCAACTAGCCCTGAAAATGGATGGCGCTGGACGCTCATCAGAGCCCAAAAAAGATGTCGGTCGATCTAAACAGCAGGACGAAAACTATCAATGCACAGCATGATTGCTCCTCCATCACCTGCTCTCTGATGTCCAGTTACTGTTCCCAAGCAGCAACTGGCCGCCCGTGGACATCTGGCCCCCAGTTCACACATGAGGGCGATGCGGCTCCGGTCGCTCCCCCCGCGGCGCTCTTTGTTCACTTCCGGCGCGGCGCGGCTTGGTTTCTGCGGCGGCGGCTCCGTTCTCGGGGCGGCGCGGCCGCTCCCGCGCGGCGGCTCCTGCAGCGGCAGCTTTTGATCTTCCCGCCGCTGCCTCCAGCGCGCCCGTGCCGAGTTCGGAGTAGCACAGCACTGCAATTCCACCATAAATCACCGAATGCACACATTTCCGTTAATCCGTAAACCATATGGAAAATCCCTTTACCGTAACTATAAGTCCAAAGTCCTGTTAAATCCTTCTACTAATTCATATCTGCTCTGCATTGCGGGTCACTCCCTTCACGGCGGTTCAGCTTCGCCCGCGGTGGCTCCCTGTGGTGTCGGGTTGAAGGCTCCCTGTTGCGGAGGGTTAGAGGCTCCCTGTTGCGGAGGGTTAGAGGCAGGAAAAAGTACCGATGATGCAGCGATGACTTCTGAAGGTGCCTGGCATTCCCGGCGCAAGTGGCCCATGCCTTCCCATTGGCAGCATTTCGTGCGGCCTCCTTTATTTGATGCTGCAAACGCAGCTGACGCTTGAAGAGGTGCAAAAGCGACACCTGACTCTGAGAGGACCTTGCCTGTTTTCGAAAACCTATTCCTATCTGCTTGAGTACATCCGCCACAAAAGCCTGCTGCCCGGTAGGAATAAGAGCCATCCTCTCTAATGCTTCCTCTACAGTCCAATCTGCACCTAAAGCATTAAGTATGTTTCTAGTAGCAGAATTACAATTTTGAAGGACACACTGCCTGAGCTGGACCTCGCGCAAATATTCTGGCACGCCTGCTCTCTTAATTGCAGCCGCAGCTCTACCAACAAAAGCATCAAATGCTTCCTCTCTGCCTTGCTTAATTCCTACAGACACTGGTATCTCTCCCGGTTCCTTCACCATGTCTATTGCGAGTCTGACTAACCGCATTGCCTCCTGGCACTTTTCTTGGCCTATTAAAGCTTGTGCCTCAGTTCGAAGGAAAGGTCCCACACCCATAAGCTCATTTATAGTGATACCATGCAAGGGGTCGCCTGGCTGTCTCTGAACTGCTACGCACTCATTTACGAGCCCTTGCCAATGGGCATTAAACAGCAATTGTTGATGTTGGGTAAAGATTAATTTTACTATGCCACGACAATCATTAACAAGGAAAATGCTAGTGTCAAAAATATAGTCGAGCATTTGCCTGGCTGGTTCGCTTTTAAATCCAGACTGACTAACAGTAGCTCGTAATTGGGATAACATTTTCCAGTCAAGAGCACTGATCGTCGCCTGAATTCCCCCCCCCGCCTGAGGGGTAAAAACAACTGGACAAGCCAGTTCGTTAGCCATGCTCATTAGCTCCTGATCTCCCTTTTCCATGGCATCTTTGGCCAGGGCAGCCCACGCATCTCTTCTATCCCTGGCAATCGTCACCGCCAAATCGTTTTCCGACCTAGGGACCGACTGATTGCTTTTCGGGAACGGAGTATACGTTTGTGGCCCCGGCTGGTGTGAGATAGCAGATACGGGAGAGTCAGAGGCGCTCTGTGTAGCCTGCGGCAAAGCGGGCAATAAAGCACCCTGCGGAGCGCGGCTCGTTAAGGGCAATAAACCGTCCTGCGGAGCTTGACCCATTAGGGGGGGCTGGCTTGTTAAAGGAGGCGGCGAAACGGGTAATACAGTGCTCTGCGAAGCTTGGCCCGAAACCTGGCTCGGAGCCTGGTCCGGAGCCTGGCTCGCAGCCTGGCTGGAAGCCTGGCTTGCTAAAGGAGGCGGCGAGGCTGGTAATAAAACCGTCCTTGATGCAGGGCCAAGGGGAGTGCCCGAATCCTTATCAAACTCCCTGTCTCGATCATAGTCCTTATTACGGTCATGAGCTGCAGAAGCCTGGTGCACAGCCCTTTTTTCAGCTTGAAACTGTAAGAGCTCGGTGTTAACAACCCGCCATAATTTACCCAACTTCCTGGCAGTTTTATCATCATCTAAGCCACCCTGCCACAATAAATCACCAAATTTACGCCACTCAGACAATTCGTGAACTGTATGAGGGTTTACAAAGATACCCCTTTCTACACCATAAGCTAAAAGACCCGGTAACTCTTTCTGTAAGTCTATTCCCTTAATTTGCCTTTTTTGCAAAAAAGTAATAAAAAGATCATATGCGGCTTGCCAGTCCATACCTATATAAATGAGCGCGCTCTGCAGCACCTCCGGCGTCGGCCACACGACCAGCCAAGACTCTTCTATAAGGTCGCTTGGGGCCCGGCACGTCTCGGCGACTTTTGTCCGCTTTGTATTCGTGCTTAAAGCCGTTCCGCAGCTGCTCCTCGGAACCTGGACAAGTCCTCACCTCCCCGTGGTTTTCGTTATCCCCAAGAGCGTTCGATCGTAGTTCGGTATCACGTCCAGGGGTCAACCATTTGTTGGAGATGAAGGGGAGACGACCATCCTTTAATGCATCGAACTCCAACTTTATTGATCAATCAATCACCTTAAATAACAAAGTTAACGAACTTCATGCATATTCTGTAATCCAATGTCATGATAGGCTAACAGAGAAATTTCTAACCACTCCTCTTGTTTTAGAATACCTACAATTGTTTATTAAAAACAGAAACCAAAACAGAAACCAGAAACTAAAACAGAAACCAGTGTTCCCAAAACTTTTACATCTGTTCTCAGGATGGCAGGCCTTCCCAGAGAGGGTGTTCTACTTGTTATGGGAAGACAGCCTGAGAACTTTATTGTTTATAAAGAGAGTCTAATTGTTTATAGAAATCAGAAGGCTGAGAACTGTTAGAAACTGCTTTACTTTTCTCCTCTACTTTTCTCTCAATTGTATGTCTCATGGCCTTTTTCTTCAAGCCATTCTTGAAAAACTCTCCAACAGGAGAGCCTATAGAAAATTTAGAACATGATTGTCTTGAATTAGTTTATCTCCAAACAAAAGTAAGAGAAGATTTGGAAGATCAGCCTCTAGCAACTGGAAGAAGCTTATTCATAGATGGCTCTTCGAAGGTAGTAAATGGAAAAAGAGCTTCAGGTTATGCCATTATAGATGGAGAAACATTACAAATTGCAGAAAAAGGGAAACTATCCCCAAACTGGTCAGCCCAAAGTTGTGAAATATATGCCCTAAAAAGGGGATTGGACTTACTGGAGGGGGACCGGGGAACCATTTATACGGACTCCCAATATGCATATGGGACAGTTCACACATTTGGGAAAATATGGGAGGAACGTGGGTATTTAAGTTCAAAGGGAAAGAGCTTAGCCCATGAGAACCTAGTCCGATCAGTATTAGAAGCCCTACGTAAACCTACAGAAATAGCAGTGGTCCATATAAAGGGGCACCAAAGAGGAGACAGTTTAGAAGTTAAGAGAAACCGACTGGCTGATCAGATAGCCAAAGAAGCAGCTTTAGAACCAGGAGATCCAGTAAAAATTTTGAAGACAAAAATGACGCCTGAAAAAGGAGAAGAACCTGTATTTAGTGAAGAAGAATTAGAAGCAATAAAAGATTTAAAGTTACATCAAAGACAACAGGGGGAGTGGGTAACCTCAGATGGACGAGTATTTTTGAATAAAGCACTGGCTCGGACAGTGCTAACAGAACTACATAAATTAACTCACTGGGGAGTCCAAGGACTATGTGATCATTTCCTAAGAAATAACCTATGCATCGGTGTATATAGCCTGGCTAAGGCTGTTACCAGAGAGTGTGTCATTTGTCAAAAAGTGAACCAGAAAGTTATGAGAAAAATAGCACCTAGAAGAAGGGAATTAGCCCTGAGACCCTTCCAAAGCATACAGATAGATTTCACTGAGATGCCCCCAGTACAAGGGTACAGATATTTACTGGTTATAGTTGATCATCTCACACACTGGGTAGAAGCCTTCCCGACCAAGAGGGAAACGGCTCAAGTCGTAGCAAAAGCAATCCTAGAGAACATTATCCCCAGATATGGTATGGTGAACACCATAGATTCAGACCGAGGTCCACATTTTGTGTCCCAAACATTACAAAATATAATTGGAGCTTTAAGAATAAAATGGAGGTTGCATACTCCATGGCACCCCCAGAGTTCTGGGAGGGTGGAGCGAATGAACAAAACTCTCAAAAATGTGTTAACTAAATTGATTGAAGAAACAAGAATGAATTGGCTGAAGTGTTTGCCCCTAGCGCTATTGCGCATCAGAACAAGACCTCGGGCTGACATAAGAATTTCACCTTATGAAATGATGTTTGGGCTGCCATTCTTGTTAACACCTTATAGCACAGGAGACTATCTAGAAGGGGAAGAAGCTACCAGAAAGTATTTAGAAATAATTAGAAGAACTCTGGAGAGACTTAGAAAGAAAGGATACCTTCCTCAAACTTCCCCTCTCGACACAAAAGTTCACAACATTAGCCCAAGAGATTGGGTTTTGATAAAATCATGGAATACAGGAACATTAATGCCTAAATTTGAAGGCCTCTTCCAGGTGCTCCTGATCACTAATTCAGCTGTGCGGACCAAAGAAAAAAGTTAGAATCATATTACAAGAATAAAAGGGCCAGTGTCACCCCCAAGTACGGGACCGGATCCAACATCAGCTCCCTCTGGCACTGGACCAGAGTCCACACCACTCTCGCCCCCCGGCGCTGGACAAGATTCATCTGCTTCACAAGCTAAATCACCTGAGTATACTGTGGTAAAAGGACCAAAAGATTTAAAGTTGACTCTCAGAAAGAAGAGTCAAAAAGACTGAACTGTGTGAGAAAAATTGGTATCAGAGTTCTAATATTGCTTAAAATGTTTCAAAACTGTTTTGTGTAAACTATGTTAGTAAAAAGTTTAAGACTGTAAATAAGTAATTCTAGTTAAGTTCCCCAATTTATTTCAAAAAAACTCCAGGTTACTCCTCCACAGAACACTCCCCTGGGAGGGGAAACCAAAATTGGTAGGGAACAGACCAAGAGAGGTTTAACCAGAGAAGCAAGTAGAAGAGACTCTAAAGAGCTTAGAAGCTTTTCCTCAGAAAAATTCCCCAAGAGGCAAGGCCGGGTGGGCAGACTGTGCAAGATGACCCATACCGGACTCTTGGGAAGGGTAGTACTGATGGCTCTGATGGCTGGTGGTGCTCTGGGAAGCCCAGCTGAGCCGTGCAGTGAGTGCTACCAACTTCTCTGTGAGGAGGAAGTGAGCTCCTTGTCAAGAGTCCACATCAGTTCTGACCCTGATCGTGTTAACCCCTCCCAATTGGTCCTTTATCAGAAAAATAAGAGAGTGTATTAGATAGCATACAATACTGCCACTTTTGGGCAGCCACTCCTAGGAGAGTGTACTGTAGGGGAAGCCTAGTTGTGCTTTGAATGTGATGCTGCTGAAACAAGCTCAGCCGATCTAGTAAAAAGTAAAGAAATGGTGAAAATGGTAAGAAAAATTGTTTGTTACAAGTATTTATATAAGTGTACTAGAAAGGAGATCAACCCCTTTTGGAACACATTTCAGAGGAGCCCAAAATCCCTAAGTTTGATCTCATCTGGCAACTGCATTGCTAGGGTGATAAAACCAATTCTCTTATTACCCAAAGAAACTGGATCAAGTTTGAGAGTTCCTATATATAATGATTTAGGAGAAAATAAACAGAACCGGGAAAGTGAAATAGAAATTGAGAAAATCCAAAATTGTAAAAGCCAAATTGGGATCCCAATATCTATGTTAAACAAATTAATCCGGCTCCAGGCAGTATTAAAAATAAAGAATTCAATTATTAAGAACATTTCAAACAAAATAAAAAGATTAGCATGTGTAAATAATGAAGAACAAACTCCTACACTTGATTCCAGTGGGTGGGAGAACCTAGAGATTTTCAAAAAAGATGTATAAGAAAAGGTAGTTTTTCTCACTGTGTGTGTACTTAGAAGATTGCTTTTTTTACTATGCTTAGTTATCTGTCTTAGTAGAATAGTACTTGCCGTGCGGACCAACCTGAAGAAACCAAAGAAAGTAACAAAGTTAAGTAACGAAGATTACCAAAGTGCACAAGAGATTTATAGTAGATTCAAAACAAAAAATTGTGAGTTGATGCGAGCTTAGAATTTAAGCTCGATCAAAGAAAAAGAGGGGGGACTGTTATGAACAAAATTCGGGTAATGTTTTTTTGTGAGAAAAAGTTACAAAAAAGCAGCCAGACCACGGGTAGCTGCTGAAGTTCTTCGTGTTTTGTTATTGTAATCACGAGTCGTTGTGGCTAATCGCTCCTTTTGTATCAGCAGAGCCTCGCCCGAGGCTAAGTTGTACCTTTCCCAGAAGGGTGGGAACCTTCCCGAACAGTAGAAGAGACCTGAGAAGGTGAGGGGGACTATGCAAAGTGACTCCAAGACCACAATGCAGCATGGGTCCCCCGGTGTACAGAGAAGACCCCAAAACGACGAGCCACCTAAGAGTTGAGAGACTGGAGTGATGTCTGGACGTGAGGAGCCGAGTGCTGAGCCTGCAGAGATGCAGAACACCTTCGGACCCTCTCGCCCTGACCAAGAGAGACGACCCCGGCGGTGAGACCAGGCTGACTGAGCCAGCAAAAGTACCATCTGACAGGATCAGCAGGCCCTAAAAGCTCCCACGAGGACATGATCCCCAGCTCTGCCCCTTGTGGACAGAGCTGCGCATATCCTCCTCCTCTGAGTCGCCCGGGAAGACGACGGAGACTGCAGACCCGTCGCGCCACCCAATCCTGAGCTGATCACTTTTAATAAAGGCATTAAAAAGGAGAAGAAGTCTCCTGGCCCTTTTGTTTATTTCACCCGTTACCGCATCCTTCTTCACGTGAGCCTGGAAAAGGCTGCGCCCTGAAGCTCCTGTGGCCTCATCTCCATGGTGATGCACCAACACACACACACACACTGACTCCAGCAAGAAGGCAAACCTCCCCAAAGGAAAGGCTGAACCTCCCAAAAAGAAAGGCTGAACCTGCCAAAGGGAGAGGCTGAACCTGCCCAAAGGAAAGGCTGAACATGCCCAAGGGAGAGGCTGAACGTGCCCAAGGGAGAGGCTGAACCTGCCCAAGGGAGAGGCTGAACGTGCCCAAAGGAGAGGCTGAACGTGCCCAAAGGAAAGGCTGAACGTGCCCAAGGGAGAGGCTGAACAGCCCCCAGGGAAAGGCTGAACGTGCCCAAGGGAGAGGCTGAACAGCCCCCAGGGAAAGGCTGCAGGTGGCAGAGCTCTCAGCAGCACCAGGCCTGGCACAAGGTGTGCTGCAGGTGTTGGCAGGCAGGGCTTCCCTGAGAAGCAGAGCAGGTCAGCCTATCAACAGGCTGGAAATAAAGAAAACCTAGCAAGGGCACCTCTGGATCCATTTTATAGGAAAACAGCACATTTCCAGCTGCTGCCCATGCCAGGGAGCAGCAACTGAGCGACAAGTTCCTGTAGTTCTCATCAGCCTGTGAATCAATTATTTATAGGAAGAAGGTTCAGCATATAATCATTGAAAGCTGTCAACTTCCAGCCCACACAGAGCTTCCTCTGTGGAAAGGCTGCTGGTCTGTGAGCCAGGGACTCCTCACCCCTCATGTCACAGGATTAAATGAGCAGCTGTGACACGAGGGGATCCATTACACTACAGCCACAATGAGCACTGGCACCCCAAGGCACTAACAGCACTCAGCAACATCGGGCAAAAACCACAGGAACACAGCAAATGCAGCCCTGCATCCTTCCTAAAGGAAAAATAGTGGTGAAAGGGCATTGGGAGTGATGTAACAGGGCTGGCACATGGAGCAGCTGGGGAAGGAGACTCTGACAAGGCTCTGTGGGGCCAGCCTGTCGAAGGCAAGGCAAGCACAGCACTCAAGCACCAGCCCAGTGCTCTCCTACCCCCACAGCAAAGCCTCTGTAGGGATCAACAACTCTCAGCCACTCACCTGCACACCCTCAATGCTCTCCATCAGGAGACTGGCTTTGTGCTTCCCAGGCTGTGGCAAAGCCACCCCTAATGGTTTAGAGCAGCACAAGCAGCTTGCAGAGAGGATGGAGATTGCTGAGGCTCTGCAGCTTCCGAGGGTGGGAGCAATCCTCGAGTGCCACAATCATCAGGCTGTGGGAGCACGCCAGGAGCAGGGCAGACAGAGGCTGAAAACGAGCAGGCTTCACACTCCCAGGTACTGCAGGAAACGTGCTCATCCTCAGCTCACCAGCACTCTTTGAGCACAGCCAGAATGAGGCCTGAACATTAAAAACACACCAGAGTGCTGCTCCCAGTCCGCTGGAGGAAATAAAGGGAGGGGGATGTCTGATGGGGAGGAGAGGGCGCAGCACAGGCACCTCTGGAAGAGCCCTGTCTCTGCAGTTCAAGGTTAAACACCTCCTTTGCACTCATCTCTGAATCTGCCTCTCTTTAAAGCTGCACCAGGTAATTAGAATCATTATAACTATTATTAGACCATAATATCATTATAGCATTTTTGCTACACTTGATATCTGTTGGCTGGTAGATATAACTGGTACATAAGAAATAACTGTGCAGAGATTTCTTGAAAATGAGCACCAACAAGGAAGACATTAAAGCATTCTGCATTCAAAAAGTTAATTTTATGGAAGGACACTTGAAATAAAAATTCTAAAATTAGGTTAAACCTTTAAAATCTGCCATTAAAGGAATTATTTGGGCTTTAAGTAGGCAACCATTTAAAAAATCCTGACTTTTATTTAGACGCTGGAAGAAATATATGTGGCTTGGTATCTCCTTCAGATCAACATATGCATCTTTTTCCCATCTACTCCGGAGATTTCTAAATCATCCTTCCATCTTCCTTTCCCTCTCTCTGCAGCAGGCACTTGAATTATTTGGGCAGAGTCTGACTGCACAGGAAACCAGTATAATCAGGGCTCTTACAACCTGCTGTCTGCAAATCCTATAGAATTGTCAGCAAACACACATCCAGAATAAAATACAGCTTCCTGCAGCCCATGAAGCCCAAAGGGCTTTGCAAACTAGACTTGGGATGCAATTTATCCACCACTGAGATTCAGCTGTAATCCAGAGTGGGACACAACCTTTCCATCCATATTTAACTACAGCACACAGCCCCCTGGAGAAAAGTGAGGAAGAATCCAACAGAAGCCATAGGAAGGTTTTAGGGAGACTGAATTTTCTGCCCTGGAACTGAAATTAGATCAGGGCATCCACCAAGTTGGACACAATGATGCTTGTAGGTGCCTTCCAACTCAGAATATTCCATGATTCCATGACTCTACCATCAGCCACAGACCAATAGAAAGAGGGCACAGCATCTCCATCCTGTTGATGGTGTCCCTGAAGCACAGTTGGATTGAACAGCTGGGTACCACAAGTTACCAGCCTGGAGAGGAGGAAGACATGAACACCCTGTGTTGTCCTTAAATTCAGTGGGGCCCAAATTTCGCCCCACAGTTACACCCATGTGCAAAGAAAGATGGAATTGCACTTCAGAAAAGGACCAATTCTTGAACCTCAGGCATCTGAGCCCAGCAGCTCAGTACTCACAGAACTCAGGGAGGGTAGAGCTAGGCAGAGATGTTTGCTCCAGTGAAATCTATTTCAGCTCTTCCTTAAGCAGTTGGCACTGAGGTGACAGCAGAGGCCTGGTGCAGTGAGGTGTCCTGCAACCACACCCACCATGACACACTATTTAGGAATAAAAATGAGCGTCATTAATTTCTCCAGAGCAGGTAGTTTTATCTTTTCCAGAGAAGAGCAACCACACAAGGAACTTGGAATTGCTTGAGGAGAAAAATGCATTTTTGCTATCTTAGCCACATACAGACAAGCCCAACTCTCACTGAGGAGAGACTTATAGAGAGAAAAGGGGAGCAGGAGATGCTGGACACAACTTCCCCCATGCACAGCCCACTGCTGAGGCAGCTCTGAATGGGAAGCAGGGCTGAGGATTATCTCAGAGCTGTGACAGCCCCAGCAAGCATCAGCAAGAAGCCCCAGGTGAACAAAGTTCCTGAAAGCTCTTAAAAATCACCTCAGCCTTCAGAAGGAGAGCACAACACAATCCTCCCCTACGGAGACCTGCCCATCACACCTCTCACCAGCACAAAGCAGGTTTTTCACTCTATCCATCTGATGCTTTCAATAGCCAGAGGAGCTGAGTCTGGGGAAGCTCACCTTCATGAGGCCCAGTGCTCATTAATAAGAAAAAAAAGACCAACCAAAGCAACTCAACTCCACACACTTGAGGGGTAGCCATCAGCAATTCCCTGTCACCACAAGAGAAATCCTTGTGTATGAGCCCCGGGAGCTCAGCCCAGGTCTGCTTCTGTTCAACCTTTCCATTAATAGTTTGAACAAAGAAGAGAAAGCACTTTTTTATAAAACCTGAAAGGATGCCCAGGAGTTAAGAGCTGGAGGCACTCTGGAGGTCATGATCGGAATTGATAAACTGAAGAAAAGTTCCCAAAACACCAACAAATCAATAGAAAGAAAAGCAAGGAAAACAATGCAAAGAAGCGTACTTGGAAACAGCACAAACAGAGATCAAGCACACAAACAGAGTCCAGGGGAAAGTTCTCCAGACAGAGGGAACCTGGGGAAAACTGGGGACCAGACCAAATGTGCCAGCACTGTGACACCACAGCTCCAAAGAGCTGAACTCCCCTCTGTGATCCAGAAACATAAAATACCCAGTTCTGGGCTCTGTTCTGGTATCAGCTCTGAGGTACACACAAACCAGAGGGTCTGGGCAGCCAGCAGAGCAGTCAGAAGTATAAAACATGCTGCCCTATACCAGCTGTGGAGGGGTTTCTCCATCCCTGCTCCCTCCAGGGCCAGTCCCAGCTCTCAGATTTTAACAGGGTTTACTCACAAGGAAAACCAGCCACAGGACTCCCCACTCTATGAAGGCAAGACACAAACTGGCTGCTCAGTTTGCTGCAAGGACAAGTTAGATGGGCTGTCAGGCTCTGAGAGTGGGATTCCATCAAGGCCCAGAGGGAACTGGGCCCTGTCCAGATCTGCACTACCATCCACCACTGCCCAGCCTGGAGCCAAGCATCTCTCCCCTGGCTCAGGACAGGGGCACGGACAAGGAGGCTGTTCTAGCCCTGTATTTCCTTTTAGCATCCTCCATCTGGCTACTCCTGCAGCAGTGACAAAGCCAAATGAACAGCCTTCTCTTCCCCAAAATACAACAGAACTCCTCATCCTGCTGAGGGGCACCCACACAACACAGAGCCAGCACTGCTGTGACCGTTTCCATTCACGCCTTCCTTATCCCTCACTAACAGAGCTCATCAAGCTTCATTTGCCACCTGCTGCTGCAGCAGAGAAGCCAGCAGGGAATGGGATGCTGCCCTGGGGGAGGGCATGGTTTCCTAGCTTCCCTCCTCCCCTTCCACCCCACTGACCTCTGCAATGCCTGAAGCCCACAGGGGCCATCACCCAGCCCTGCCCACTCCAGACACCTTAATTTGAGGGGACAGTTGTTAAAAGCCATTGCCACAAGGTGTTACAAAGCAGGTGACACCAGAACACAGCTGCACCAAACCCAACCAGCAGCTTGGGAGAAACCCAGCGAGGGGGCAAAAGCTACAAATATCATGCAAAAGCAGGGCTTAGCTCTCAGGAACGTTTCACATTTCCCAAAGACTCAGAGGGATTTGGGGTTTTGCTAAGCTGCCTCGTGAACCACAGCCAGAATGGATCTCACGGTGAGCAGCCCCGTCTCCCTTGGCAGGGCTGCTTCCCAGAGATCCCCAGCCTTGTGTCACTTCCCACTGCAGGTGCTAAGAATATCTGCGTGCTCATAAAAAATAGCAACCAGCTATTGAGAACTTATCAACAAAGTGCTCCACAAATCTTAATTAAAGCTGATTCACCTCCCCCACGAGCCCGAGTGGACCATTATTTCTCAGAGGAGAACGTTGGGTGTAAGAGCTGAGGTGGGTTACAAAAGCCACGGAGGGAGTCAGTAGCACAGAGGATTAGCACATGGAAAGGCTGACTATTATCCCTAAATTTATCCAAATAATCCACTGCCTCACAAATTCTCAAGGTATGGCTGCTGTGCATTCAACCCCATCTGCTCAACCCAAGCAGAAGCAGAGACAGGTGTGGGGGTGCTGAAGTTTGCCAGGTGTTTTATTGCTCAGGCTAAAGGAATTCTCCACTGTAAAAATGAAGAAGGTGGTGGCAGTAGCACCAGCCCTGCTCTTGTGCTGCTTCAGGACACAGGGACAACACTGTGGGTTCAAAGGCTGTTCTGACAGTTCACCAGGAATTGTTTCCAGCTGATTTCTTACCAAGAATCATATTTGTATCCTTTCAAATTTAGGAAATACATGGTCACACAGACAGCAGCCTCCAGGAACTCACAACACTGCTCTCCCACCTCTGGTAGCTGGACTCCTACACTGAACTTTCTGGGACAGCATTTTGGATACTTCCACCACAGAAATACCCTAGAGGCTGCTGAAAAACTAAGTGGATCAGGCTGGGTCATTTTAAGGCAGGACTGGGGGAAAGAAAAGACAGAAACTTAGAAGTGCATCCCTTAACAGTGCTACTCCCAGAGAACAAATGAATTCAAATGATCACAGGGAGCAGGAGCACTGCGGCAGCACGTTGGGTAAATGACAGGGCATGTCACCATCTTCTAACATCCTCTGGACACTTATCTGCACTTAAAAGGCTCCTGCCAGGCTGTGCACGGACCAGCCTCTTCCACAGACAGCTCCACCACAGAAATGCTTCTGCTGATCACCCTCCTTTGGCAGGCACACTGAGCAGCACCAGCGCAGGCAGCTCTGCCTCTGCGCTGCACTCAGACAGGGTTAGTTCTAGCAAAGAAACACTGCAGAATAAATAACTTAAGAAATTGTGTCTATAGAGCTTGGTGTAAACCCAGACCCTCCTGAAGGTGGGCAGCATCAGAGCTCTGTCAAAGGTCACTGCTAATGGAAGTGTTAGTCAACCACTGAACTTAAACATTTTACGGCAACATTCCAAACAGTGTTGATATACAAAATCCCATTTGCTCAGCGTTCTCCTTCCTGGCCTTGTGGAATGCATCGTTTCACCATTCTCCTGCCAGAAAACCATATGCGGGCTTGTACCAAAACAATTAAACCAGTTTTAAAATTCAGACCTCGTGTTACAGAGTGCACACCCTGAAGAAACATCCATTTTAATATCCCAGAGCTACTTCAATTTTTCCAGCACGTTTTTATTCCACAGCAGCCTGGGCACACAGTAGGCCAGAGGTCACACAGCCTCGTGCTCCAGGCAGCATCCAAACTGTGCCCGTTGGGGGAAACTCACGTGTAAGATTTTTGTTTAAAAGCCCTGAGTGTAAGGGTCCCCTGCCCTGCTCCGACTGTGTGCCTAAGTGCCCCTCACAGGGCACGCGTTTGCTACAGCACTCCAGCCGCACAGGCTGCCCGTCCTGCCGGGCCTGCCGAGCCTCTGGGGCCGCACACACAGCGTCCCCAACGGCCCGGCCACAGCCAATGAGGGGAACCGGGCCGGCGGGCAGCCTCCACCCGGCAAGGCCTTACTGCCGTGTCCGCTCGCGCGAGGGCAAAGCAGGGAGGCAGCAGTGGGTACCTCCGGGCTGGGACCAGGGCTCCGTCCCGGATCGCAGATCCCCGACCCGGAGCTACACCCCGGCCCTCACGGGCCGCCAGCACCACCGCCCCCTGCTACCCCCCCACCCCGACTCACCGCTCCGCACTGCGCACGCGCTGCCCGGCCCCAGCCGCCCTGCCCCAGCCCCGCTCTAGCCAATTAACGCCGTCCTTGCACGAGCTCCTGCCATTGGCCCCGCCCCTGGCCCCGCCCTACTCACTCAGCACGGCCCCACTCTTGGCCACACCCCCTGACCCGTGCCTGTCTGTCAGCACCGCCCTTGTTCCCGCCCCCTGGTCCTGGCCCCTCCCCCTGATCCTGGTCCCGCCTGTGCCCTGTGAGGCGGCTGTGGGGGCGCTGTCTTGGCCCCGCCGTGTCCCGGACTAGATTCGCTGGCCTGAGCCTGAGCCTGAGCCTGAGCCTGAGCCGTGTCCCGGGCCGATCTGAGCCATGTCCCGGGCTGAGCCTGAGCCGTGTCCCGGGCCGATCTGAGCCACGTCTGGGCTGAGCCTGAGCCATGTCCCGGGCTGAGCCTGAGCCGTGTCCCGGGCCGATCTGAGCCATGTCCCGGGCTGGGTTAGCCGGGCTGAGCCGTGTCCCCTGCCCTGGGCTGCGGGAGCCTCCCTGGCTGTGGGAACGGCGTGTCCCGGGCAGCAACCCCATCCTGGAGGATCTGTCCCTCAGGAGTGAATGCCTGCTTTGGCGCGCCTCTGTGCATCGTGTTAGGTTGGACTAATGGAGGAATTTCTCCGTGGAAAGGGTGGTCCGGCCTTGGCAGGGGCTGCCCAGGGAGGTGTTGGAGTCTCCTGCCCTGCACATGTCCAAGGAAGGGCTGGAGGTGGCACCCAGTGCTCTGGGCTGGTGACAAGGTGGGAATATCTGGGATGGATGCCTGGGATCAGGAGGGAATATTTGCAATGATCTGGAGATATTGGCTTTACACATCACATCATCCCTGCCACAGGCTGCTTCAGCACCCCCTTTATTTTTCATAGGTTTTGAGGAAGGTAGTGAGGTTTCAGGTAAACACAAGGGTGTAAATTCTCAGTCTTGGCACCCCTGGTTGATGCTGAAATGAGGTGAGAAAGTCAGAGAAGGCACAGGGAGCTCACTGGTCCCCTCACCTCATTCACTCAAAGCACTCTGCTGATTAAAATCATGCCAAAGCATTTCCCACCCCTCTCCCAACTGCAACTGAGTGATGGCATTGCAGAGATGATGGAAAATCAGCCACGAGCTGTGCAGCCCTCCCTGGTGAGGGCTGGGCTGTGGCTGAGGAACAGGCCATGGGATCCACTGCACAGCAGCCAAAACCAACGTGCCAGCCCCAAAATTAAACCTGCAATGCTTAATCATCTAGTGAAAGATGCTCAGTGACATCAGGGGACCTGTCCCTGGGCCACTGTCCCCACGGCTCTGCTCACCCATGCTGTGTTTCACTGCTGGCACCCACAGAGATCCTGGAGGCAGGAGATTGACTGTAAGCAAATCTCAGCTCTCCTTGCCAGCAATTGAATATTTTCAATCTTTCCAGGTTGGTTGTAAACATCTCAAAAACATAATCTGGAATCAAATCCCTCAAAGCCTGTCAGGAGTGCACCAGAGCTTTATAGATGTTTATGATTTTTGTTGAGGTTTATAGTTTCTCAGGCAGCTACGTGATTGCTGCCTGGGTGTAACTCCTGGCTTTTGGATGGGGGAAGTACTGCTGTACTTCATCCTCTTCCTCCTCCTTTTGGGCTCCGCACACCAAGCCAAGGCTGGCAGCCAGGCAGGACTGGTCTCTCTGCTTGCAGCCCAGGAGCCAAATGTCAGCTGGGGCACTGAGAAGGGGATTTTCCCCCTGCTTGTCTCAGGCTGCTGCACACCAGGCACTTTGGGAAACCTCACTGAGATGCTCAGTCCATCCAGAGAGGAGCACTGCTGCATCCCTGGGCAATCCCAACCAAATCCCACATCTGAAACTGCTCCCACATCTAAGAGATAAGAAAATACACTCTGCATGTATTACCTTCTGCATCTGGAGTTCCTCTCTCTGGTCTGATGGGATGAAGGGCTTTTTCAAAAGGTATTAGAGAAGATGGGTGTGAGAGAGTAATTTGGGACTGGGAGTAATTTTTCATCAGTATACTTAAAGACAATCACAGCACTAGGAGGGAGGCCTAATTGTGGAGTTGTGTAATTAGTTTTTATGTCACTGCAATTATTCTGTTGGCTACATATAAAGAACATGGGAAAATGCAGCACTTAATTTTAAATCAAGACTTGATTCTCTTTTAGTAGGTAATTGATGTTGATCACATCACTTAGCAGCAACTATAAAATGTGCTATTTAGATTGCAAAAGGATGGAGAAAAGGACTGAGCAGTTAGGTAATTGATGAATCACGAGCAGCGTTGGTGGGAGGCAGCAGGAATCCCTCAGCTGCCTCTGCCTGCAGCTGCTCCTGGGCTTCCTTAGTGCCCAGGGCTTTAACAGGCACTGAGCCCCTGTCCCAATCCCACAGCATTGCTCTGTCCTGGACAGCAGTGGAACAGGGCAGCTGCTTTTCATGGAATTGATCCCTCCTGGGAAAACCCCTTCCTTTAAGGAATCCAGATCTTCTTCCTGGAATTGATCCCTCCTGGTTAAACCCCTTCCTTTAAGCAATCCAAGTTTTCTTTGTGGAATTGATCCCTCCTGGTTAAACCCCTTCCTTTAAGGAATCCAGATTTTCTTCATGGAGTTGATCCTTCCTGGTTAAACCCCTTCCTTTAAGCAATCCAAGTTTTCTTTGTGGAATTGATCCCTCCTTGTTAAACCCCTTCCTTTGAGCAACCCAGATTTTCTTCATGGAGTTGATCCTTCCTGGTTAAACCCCTTCCTTTAAGCAATCCAAATTTTCTTTGTGGAATTGATCCCTCCTGGTTAAACCCCTTCCTTTAAGGAATCCAGATTTTCTTCATGGAGTTGATGCTTCCTGGCTAAACCCCTTCCTTTAAGGAATCCAGATGTTCCTCTGGCAAAGGTGTGTGAGTTTGCTCCCAGGACTGCCATATGCTCGTCTGGAGCCACCAGGCTCCTCTCCTCTCAAGGCTGTTTGGCTTCTCCAGTGACTCAGTTGTGGCAATGTGTCCCAAATTTGGTCACAACAGCTAAACACTCCCAGATACATAACTGGACATTTAAGTCCACAAGCAAAATTAAGTCCCAGGGTGCCAATGCTGTGAAGCCTCACAGTGCTGCCCTTGACAGGTAACTTAGTTTTTGGTGATGGGCTCATACTAAAAGTACCTGCAAGTAGTTTTGGTTGGGGGAAGACCCAGAGACAAGGCCCACAGCAAGGCACAGACATCCAGAGGGTTCAGTTGCCCTTTTCTCTCTGCAAGGATGCCAGGATGAGCATGAGAGGTGTCTCTTCTGGGTACAAAGCAAACTCCACAGGCTACAGGAGACTCTTGAGGTCACATTTCCAGGTGGCAGGTCCAGGCTTTGCACTTGCACCAAAACAGATGGATTTGTGGCCAGACAAGCCACTGCATAGAGTCCTACCAGGATTTTTAAGTGAAACACTTTTCCCCTTCAGCCTTTCCTTCCCCTGAACCTTTTTTGTGTGCTGTAGCAAAATATGAGATGGAATTTGGGCTCCAGTGGGTGTAATTGCTGAACAGCCTGCCCTGGCCAGCCTCACCGCTGCCAGAGCGCTGCCCACAGCCACTTTCCTGCTGACACAATGAAATGCATTTTTACAGCCCAAGACATGAGTCATGACCCAGCCTGAGTTCAGAGCAGAGCATTTTTTAAGTACTTGTGACTCCAAAGAGGCCGGAGGGGAACCCTGGGCTTGAGATAGGATACCATCATAACAGCAGAGTTTCCCCAGTCACTTTTAAAAATGCTTTTTCTCACTCATTTTGTGTGCTGGGACGTGAAGACTATTGTAGGACCTGTTCTGCCATGCCAGCATCAGCCTCTCTGAATTGCTGTGAGGATCAGATGAGTCCATCTTGCAGTCTCTTATCACCAGCAGCACAAATCCTATTTCATTCACTGCCAAAAAAAGAGACTCATCCAAAGGCGTTTGCCATCAGTCCCTTGGGGGCTCTGGAGCCATAAGTGGGATGCAATGAGCCCGGGGCCATCCCTGCTCTAGAAGGGCTCTGCCAGCGGGGATGCAGCTCGGGGTTCGCAGGTGAGCTGCTGCCCATGCAGCCCTGGCACAGCTCGGGGTCAGGCCCGCCGGGTGACAGCCCCTGACATTCCCTGTGCCATGTCCCCAGGACAGCTCTGTCCTGGCACTGAGGGCTCAGCACCTGCTGGGTGACAGCTCCTGATGGTACCTGTGCCGTGTCCCCAGGACAGCTCTGTCCTGGCACAGCTCGGGCTCAGTGCCCGCTGGGTGACAGCCCCTGATGGTCCCTGTGCCGTGTCCCCAGGACAGCTCTGTCCGGGCACTGAGGGCTCAGTGCCCGCTGGGTGACAGCCCCTGACGGTCCCTGTGCTGTGTCCCCAGGACAGCTCTGTCCTGGCACAGCTCAGGCTCAGCACCCACCAGGTGACAGCCCCCGAGGGTCCCAGTGCCGTGTCCCCAGGACAGCTCTGTCCTGGCACTAAGGGCTCAGTGCCCGCCGGGTGACAGCCCCCGAGGGTCCCTGTGCCGTGTCCCCAGGACAGCTCTGTCCTGGCACTAAAGGCTCAGTGCCCGCCAGGTGACAGCCCCTGAGGATCCCTGTGCCGTGTCCCCAGGACAGCTCTGTCCCTGTGGGAGCTGTGCCAGGGTGAGAGGGGCGATGCCGGGGGGCTGCCGCCTTTCACCCCCGTTATTAACGGCACCGCTCGGCACCGACGGGTTCTTCACAGCATGCCGGGCCCCCGGGCTGCCCTCGCTCGCTCCCGCCTGGTTAAATTTGGATTAAATCAGCGAAGCCAACACAGTGATCAATTCCCAGTGCTCTCCTCCGGAGCCGGGCACAAATGAGGGGAAAGCAGGGAGGAGAATAAAGCCCGGAGTGAGGGCACAGGCACCTGCAGGTACAGGAGGGATGTGAATGGAAACTCAAGTTTTCAGTGCCACCAGCTCAGCTGTGACTAGGCAGGAACAGCGACCCTAGGGACGCTTTTCTAGAAGCCATCATGCCAGATGATCTGGGCAGGGGCCTTTATGGGTGCTCAAGCCAGGATTTAGGTGAAAAATTGGCCAGCACAGAGGGCCATGCAGGCAGCAAGGGGACAGTTCAATCCCCTGCCTCCTCCCCATGGAACAGAGCCCGGTCACAGACACACAGTCCTGGTTATCCCCCAGCAAAGTCAGACTCCCTTGGCCTGGAGCAGTCACTCCCTCCCAGGGCTGAAGGTTTCAGATCACTGGACAGCTGTGGGCAGCACCATCCCTGCCTCTCTGGCTGCCTCCCCCAGGAGCCACATCCTGGCTGCCACCTCCTCATCACTGCATTTGAAGCACGTCCACATCACAGCACACACGGGCTCAGGAGCAAGGCCAGGGACAAGTAATAAAACGCCTCCCCTAAGGTGGAAATGAGACCACCCATCTCAGCAGTGTCACACCACTAAAGGAGAGGGGATGGTTATGAGCCATTATTCCCCGCACAAATGGGCTTTAAATCATCATCCATCACCAGCACCCAGCACTGGATGTTCCAAAGGTGTCCAGCAAAGCCTTTGTGGCTCCTTTCCACCATGGCATGGGTGACCACAGGGTCCATCACCTGGAGATCCTCATGGAGCCTCCACACCCACACTCTGCTGCTGCTCTGGGAAGAAATCAGCCCTGCCAAACATCAGCAAGACCAAATGTGCTGCTTTGGGGTCTCAGGTCTATCTCCCTGGGGTGGGATCATAGGAGGGCAGGGTTCCTCAGCTGCCCCACTCTTCCTGGCCTGGCAGGGGAATGGGGTTGTTATGGAGCAGCAGTGCAGGAATTGAAAGCCTTTTTCCTTCTGGAAGCCCTTGAGGCTGCCAGTCTCAGCTGAGCTGCCGCTTGCCAACAGTTTTTCATTTCTTCTCTGTTTCATCTAAACTTTCCATTGGGTTCCTCATCCTTCTGAGCTGCAATGATAAATATGGAAATAAAGAGGCATTTACAGCCCCTCTCTTGGGCTGATTCTGTGTATAAACAAGCTGTGCTCACAGCATCCTCCTCTCCACAGTGCTGATTCAGGAGCAGCAGGGTCTGCCCAGGACTCAGTGGGCACAAGGATTGGGGGGAAATCCCTGGGTCACTGTGGGGAGAAAACTGCAGCAAAAGGAATGGGGCAAGCAAGGCCCACAGGGACTTCTGTAAAGGACTAGAAGGGAAAGAACAACAGCTGAAGAGCTGGATGTGCAAAGTATGAAGAAAGGCTTTAATTTGCACAGAATCTCTTAATCCCTTAATCACAGGGACATTTGTGTATGAAAACCTCCCTCTCGTTTAATACTATCTCAGGTTTGTCCAAGAAGGTAATAACTGTTTGGCAGGGGAGTGGGAGGGGCGAGGTGGGACAGGCAAAGGCCATGGGCTTGTTTCCAGGGAGAGATCAGCCATTAACAGCATGGAGCCAGCCCAGGGATGAGCAGCCATGAAAAGCACTGGACATGGCAGTCCAGGAGTGACAGCGGCACTGGGGACACCAGTCCCCTGAAAGAGGATGTCCCAGTGCCTCTTGGCTCTCTGGAAGTTGCCTGCAAAGGCTGGACAAACTTGCCTCGGTGCCTGGAATAGAGGGTTTGGGGGTTTAAGAGCAGACTCTGACATCTTCCCTTCCCCTCCACCACAGTCATTTCCTCTTCATTCGCTGCTCCAGTGTTCCTTTCCTCGCCCTACAGAGCTGGATTGTGAGGATCATCCTGGAGGCAGGGGGAAGCTCTGGCAGCATGGCATGGACTGATCCATCCCCTGATCTTCACCTGATGCTTCTCTCAGGTTTAAACTGTTCTGCTTTAATCCCACATTCTTTCTCAGCAAATCCAGCCTTGCACCAGACCAGCCAAAGTCTCCTTGTGTCCCATGATGGTCCCACAGACCTCAGAATTCCCTGTCAGCCAGTGGGTAAACATAATATCTACAAACCCAGCTGCCTTCCTGGAGCTGTTACCTGTGTTCCTCAAGGGAGGAAAACAGGAAAAATTAGTATGCGGCTTCTTCCTCGAGAAATCAATGCGATCTCAACTCACTGTGAAGTTCCCTGACTGTTAGAGATGCTGCACTGGTAAAATCTAACCCTCAGAGGAGAAAGGGTGGGAAAAAAAGAAAGAAAAATAAATTCCAGTGACTAGACAAGTCTAAAATGTTGCAAAAGGCTAAACTGCCAGGGCTGGGGCTTGTTTGGAAGTCCCAGAGTGGAGAGGGCTGTGCAGTCCAGCTGTTTATCACCCCACCAAGAATCAGCTGTAATTGTTAATTCTAATTAGAACTGTTGGGTAAAAATGTAATCAAGAGTTTCCATTAGGAAAAAAAAAAGACATTTCATCTAAATTAAAAATTTTGTTTTTTAAGAAAGGGGGTAAACATTGAAAATTTTGTAACAACTCATTTCAGCATTTTCAAGATGAAAAGGGATGTATTTTTGCTGTGAAATGCATCATCAATTCAAATTGTTTTATCTTACAGTCTGAAGACCAAAAAATAGTTTTCAAATCAAAGCAAAAATGGTATTTTTAGGCATTTTCTTTAAAAAAGCCTATCTGGAGGTTTCTGTCCTAATTAAGAATGATTATTGGTTTTCTTTTTTTTCTTAATGGAATAAGCTGTTCCTAGTTAGCTCTGCTCTAAAACATTGGGTTGATGTTGATGTGCCCACCCATCTGCCCCAGCACCTGACCCCCAGGCTGTGCTCACACCACCCCACTCTGCGTGTCAGCACTGCCTGAAATCCCTGGGATTTGAGTCAGGCTTTATAAAACTCACAGAACTAAAGCAAATTCCTTGCTGCCAGGAGACCTGGTGGGGCACTGGAAGGACACAGGTGTGTTTGGTGGGCCTTGTGCAGGTCTCAATTCCTGAGGCAGGCTGATTGTGGTGCCCACACTCGGGCAAGGCAGCTGCAACCCCCCCTTGTACGTTTGACCCTGTGGCTGATGCCATGGAATTGCCACAGATCCCAGCAGGGGTTTGTATCCTGGGGGATCCTCTCCACACGATTAGCAGATCACCGTTATCACACTGAGACAGTGGCTTGGGATCTGGTAGATGAATAGCAGAGCTTGTGGTTTGTGATCTGTCCTCTGGCTAGGAGCACTGAAGGAGAGGACAGAAAAGATGGAGGTTAAATAGGAGCTGGGAGCAGAAGGGGACACCAGGGAAGGAGACTGGGCCAAGGAGAAGCTCAGAAGGAGGAGAGGAGGGTGGAAGAGGAAGGGAGCAAAGCTCAAGGGCTCTGCCAGAGATGAAATGGAAAAATGAATTGCTGTGCAGCAGTTTCAGCCCAGAACAGAGGGAACTGCATGGGCTCTTCAAGCTGCCCGAGGGCATTTTGAACAACAAAACCAGCAAGCTCTGACAGGGCCAGGAGACCCAGGCAAGAGTGAATGGACAGAGGGTCTGCAGGGTCCCACAGGCAGGGTCCCACAGGCAGGGTCCCACAGGCAGGGCACGCTCCTGCCCAGCCACATCCAGAGTGGCACTGCCGTTGCTGCTGCTGCACCACCCCTCTGGCAGCCTGATCGGGGTTATGTCACCTTTCCTGACTGCTCTTTCCCCCGGTCAAGTGAGGTTGCTGCTCCAGCTCCCTGCAAGGAGCAGCCGGAGCAGCCTTTCCTGAGCTGCCCAGAGGGACACAGACAGCCCCAGCCTCCCAGGCAGCTAAACAGCAGATCCTGCCCCACTGCCACCCCCGGGGAGCTGTGCTGGCAGAGCTGGCACCCAGGACACGGCACCAAGCCCCGGTGGGAGGCTGCAGGCCCTTGGCCAGGGAAGGAGATGGTTGGATCATGGGTTCTTCCTGCAGGGAGCAACTGGTGGGTGAAGCCTGGAGCACCCACTCACACGTGGGAGCAGACACAGGGGATAACACACTGCACCAGTGCTTTATGCACCTAACTCAAAATAAGCTTTCTTTTTAAAAAACATATCTAAGAATGATTTTTCTCTCTTTTTTTTTTTTTTTTTGTTATTATTTTGAAGTTATAAATTATTGAAAAAAATTATTCTCACTACTCTCCCAAATCATTCTCAGGCAAAGAAAAGCAGCTCTACCTTCAACACTGCTTTGTAACAAAATGAGTCAGATTCATTTTGCTCATGATTTGCCCTTGGCTCCCTTTGTCCATGTCTTAAATTACGTCCTGGCTCGGTCTGATTAGCAGCGTGTCCTCGGAGGCAGAGGAGGCCCTGCAAGAGCCCGAGGTATTGCAGGTCAAGATTAAAGTGCTCTGCATGACGTTCACTGTCAAAGCTGTAACTGGAATAACTCAGTGCAATTAGATGTCTCAGAGGTTACACAGTAATGGCAGCAGTGTTTCAGTGCAGCTGATTAAAGCACAGCCCTGGCGTTAAAGGATGTGATTAAAAGGCAGTGTCAGGGCTGAGACCTGGCAGAAGAGCTCAGCAGGCAGGGTTAAATCCACAGCTTCTTCTGGGGTTGGACACCCCAGGGCCTGGAAAAGATCTCCAAGTATCAGCTGAGCCAGCTCAGCTTTTAGGTCTGGAATGCCATCTTGTGATGGCAGTGGGGAAGTGGAAATGGCCCCTCTGTGGAGGCAGAGGAGATGATGGAATTACAGAATGGGTTGGGTCAGAAGAGACCATAAAAATAATTTTATTCCTCCCCCTGCCATGGCAGGGACACCTCCCACTGTCCCAGGCTGCTCCCAGCCCCAATGTCCAGCCTGGCCATGGGCACTGCCAGGGATCTAGGGGCAGCCACAGCTGCTCTGGGCACCCTGCCAGGGCCTGCCCACCCTCACAGGGAGGAATTCCTGATTCCCAATATCCCATCCATCCCTGCCCTCTGGCAGTGGGAGCCATTCCCTGTGTCCTGTCCCTCCATCCCTTGTCCCCAGTCCCTCTCCAGCTCTCCTGGAGCCCCTTTAGGCCCTGGAAGGGGCTCTGAGCTCTCCCTGGAGCCTTCTTTTGTCCAGGTGAGCACCCCCAGCTCTCCCAGCCTGGCTCCATGGCAGAGGGGCTCCAATCCTGGGAGCATCTCCATGGCCTCTCTGGACTTGCTCCAACAGCTCCAGGTCCTTCTGATGCTGGAGCAGCTCTGCAAGGGGTATCTCACAAGGGCAGAATAGAGGGGGACCATCCCCCCCTCACCTGCTGCCCACTCCTATGTGGGTGCAGCCCAGCACAGGGGAGTTTCTGGGCTGCCACTGTTGGCTCATATCCAGCTTTTCATCCATTATATCCTCCAAGCCCTTCTTTGCTGGTCAATGAGCTCTTCTCCCAGTCTGTGCTCATATGTGGGGTATCCCTGACCTGGGTGCAGCACCTCAAAGAGGAAAAGGCACCATCGAGGCCATGGCTGCCCTGCCTTCTGCTGTGTGGGAGCCAAGCAAGGCTGGTGTCACTCACAGGGCAGTGCAAGCACTGACACCCATGAGGTGTCATCATCACAGGCCCCAGCCATGACAGACACCAGGGGGATAAAAGTTCTTCTCACCAAAGCCTGAACGTGCTTGGCTGTGGGGCTGGAGGTGACCACCATGGTAAATGATGATGTACATCCACAGATCTTTTCTTCCATAGGTTTACTGAATTTTCTTCCTCTTCCCACGGTACTACTCTGTCTTTTTCTCCAGTGACTGACAGTGTGGCCAAATGGTGTTGAGCCAAAATCTGATTGGTACAGAAGGATCACAGTACCAGTCCTGCAGTGCCAGAGCTGAGCAGTGACGGGGGGCAGGCAGTGAGCCCTGGGCACAGGTGTGTTCAGGGCTGAGGTGACAGTAAAGGATCTCTCTTGCTGCCACAGGAGCTGCAGACATCAGCTACATGGGGGATGTCCCACCCCAGGCTTGGAGCACACGTCTTTTGAAGCACTACAGCTCCATGCCAGTGCAGATCTCTTGAGTGGATGCACTGTGCCAGCAGACAGTGCTCATGTCCTGGTTTAACCCATCCTGCTAATTTATGGGAGCAAAATCACTCAAATGTGATTCCTCCTTTATGCTGCAACTGAACATTCACTCGACAGAGGGTACCCAGGCTTCTGGAGCCAGTTGAGTTGCTTTGAACACAAGCTGCAGGGCTGTGCTGGGATGCAGGGAGCTCAGGGGAGGCTGTGTCTAGACTAGAGGAACTCTCCAGGAGGCTTGCTGGGCTTTTGTTTTGTAGTAACTCATATCTCTAATCTGGTTTGGAACAAAGCATCTCAGTCCTTTCAGGCCTTGCCACGACACTTGCAGGAGAAAAGGAGGCTCTGTTTAGTGGTCAGCAAGTCAAGATGAACAACAGGGACTGGCTGCAGCTAATGCAGAGAGCACATTCGTGTGACAGAAAAGGGCTTCACCCCCATGGCAGAGCTGCTCTGCTGTGTTTCATCTGGTTTGATGCTTTTCACCCAAAGTTCACAAATGATGTGCAGGCCTTTGTTTGAGCCCCCCTCCAAGGCCAGCAAGCAGAGAAAAAGCTGTGCACACAGAGGGAATCTGTACTGGGAAGTGAGAGACTGGTTCTGGCACTGAGAGTTTCTGAGTTCTGGTATTTGGCATTCAGGAAGCTTTTGAAGTATCTCCCCAATCCTGCTGAAAATGTCTTATTAAAGAGACAAAGCATATTAATTTGGGCCCCATGCTGGGCTAATTAATTAAACAGTTCTAAACTGAAGCTGTGGCTTAGGGTCTTGGCAGAGTCATCATCCATGCCTGTGTGGGCACGTGCCCTTGGCCATGGGCAGCGAGACCCCCAGGAACAAGAGCATGAAGTGTTCTGTGTCTGCTCTTACCTGTCTCTCCCCCAGACAGGTTTTGCTGTGCTGCACTGGGCATAGCTGGGAAACCTGTTCCTCACCAGGTTCATCAGTGACAGGGGAAGCACCGAGCTCCTTCTGCTCAGCACCAGCCTCTGTCCCTGCACACAGCAGTGTCCTGGGCACAACGAGCCCAGAGCTTCCCAGGACAAGGCAGGATCAGGCTGAGCTGGAGAGGAGCACCCCACATCCAGGAAGAATAGCTGCTTGCTTGGGCTGAAAATAGACCATGAAACATTTGAAGAAGACAGAGCTGGAGTGGATGATTGCCTGAGGCAAGGCACAGCTCCAGCTGAGTTCACTGCTGAGCTCTGAGAGCATAAGCACATGAGGAGCATGGGGGAGAGATGCCAGGCTTTTTGGAAAGGCCTTCAAGTGTCGCAATGGAGCACAAAGCCCAGAAAAAACTTCCTTTGAATGGATCCCCAGCGAGGGAGTTACAGTTACACTGCTGTGCCCAGACATGGATACACAGAGCACTGGGCTGATGTTACAGCATCCAGTGGAGGTCAGGGAAGGTGTGGAATTGTGCTTCTCCCAGCAAGGCACTTGGCAGCACCACAGCTTTTTCTCTGCTTATTTCAGGGCTGGATTTTTGTTGCTGGCAGCTGTTTCTGAGCTGACACTTCTACCTCCTGTGCCCGAAGTGGGACACATCAGGGGCAAGCAGAGGCAGCTCACCAGCCCTCTGCTTCCCATGAGCCGGTGCTTGAGTTCAGTTCTCCCAGCTCCACAGATCGTGTTCCTGCTCCGGCTCTGTCAGGGATGCTGGAAGTGTCCAAGGCCAGGTCGGACAGGGACTGGAGCAACCTGGGACAGTGGAAGGTGTACCTGCCCATGGCAGGGAGTGGGACGAGACGATCTCAAAGTCCCTCCCGGTGCCTGATTACTGAGGGTTTTTCCCCGCCCCAGGGGGAGCGGCCGAAGCGAGCGGGGCGGTGTCTGTGGAATCACCTCGGCAGCGTGGCCAAGTCCGCTCCTTTTCTGCCCCCGCCGCCGCGTGGAGATGAAGCGGTTCTGGGGGACTGGGCTTCTTCAGCTCGCCGCCTGAGGGCCAGGAGCAGCTCTGGCGGGCCGAGCTCCCTCGCCATGAGGGGCCACCGCCACCATGAGGTGAGGGGGGGAGGGGGGGTACAGGGCACAGGTGGCGGCGGCAGCGGGGCTGGAGACCGGGGCTCCGAGGCAGGAAGGCGCCTCCTGAAATACTCACTGTCTCCTATTTAGCTGTTCGGCCGGGGGACTGGGGATGTTGCTCAGCTGTGCGGTTCAGCATTAATTCCTCAGCCTTTCGCTCGGTGTGCTGGCTTTTGTCCTCTGCCACAAGCCAGGCCGCTGCTGTTGAGCTTTGTGAATACAGATGGAACTAATGGCTTATTTGTGATGTTTCTGCTGTCCTCTCTTTAGGCCTTCAGCCGATGACTGATGGCGGTGACCCGCCCGAAGGGGCAGCTCTGAGGTGCCCCAGCGCCGTCGCGTGTGGAACCCCGAGCTGAGCTGTGCTGAGCTGTGCTGGGACAGCCGGGGAGGCGCTCCGGGAGGGCACTGGGGCCTGCGAGAGCAGATGTGAAGGGATAACCTGCCCGTGGGACACAGCAAGAGCTCTGGAGCCACATGGGTGAGGTGTGACCGTGAGCCAGCCTGGGAAAATGGGCAAAAATGTTTTGCTGTCTAAAAGGCCTCTGCTGGCTCCTGTGCTAGCCTCAGGTCCTCAGGGTGGAAATAACGTGGTTTATCCAGAAATAAGTTTAGCTTATCTATTCCTCTTGCTGGATGAAGCCTTGATGAGAGTAGGCATCATCAGAAAAGTGCCTCCACGTTTTTTCTGCCCTGTAAACCCCCCAGTTTTGGGGTTTTTGTCTCCCAGCAGTAGTCAGCTGCCCGTGGCTGCTCAGTGCCTGTGCCGGTGTTATGCTGCTGGGAGAGAAAGGTGCTGCTGAGCTTTCCTGGCACCAGCCAGGCTGTCCTGGTGCTCAGTGGTGCCAGGTTTTGGCAGCACTCTGCATGCCTGAGAGTGGAGTAACTCCTGCCCGTGGAGACAGGTGACTAGACTGTACGTGTTCATGCAGCAACAGGCAGCTTTATTGAGATCTAACTTCCTTATATAGATAAGAAGGCCCATGAAGGTAATCCTCATTGGCTGAGCCAGTTACTACTCAGCTGACCAGCCAATAGCAGCCTGAGTCTCCAATGGCCTGGGTCTGCTCTTACTGGTTGAATTACATAAGCAAGGTAATTATATAATAAATCACTTATGAAGTTGGAATTATTTATACTGTGTGGCCTACAGGCCAGATGTAGAGCATCACAGAGGAATAGCTCATAAATATGGAACTTGTGTGTGTCATAAAACCTCTATAGCTCATAAATATGGAACTTGTGTGTGTCATAAAACCTCTGTTCGCATGATGTTTGGGGCACTCGAATGGAGGAAGGATCCTCCAAGTGATCAGTGCTGCAATAAAAATGAATGCTTTTTGATACTCAAACTGTGTTAGAAAGTTTCTTTTTGGGTGATTTCAGTGTCAGTTCCACAAGGCCCTGTAGTTTCACAGTGGCCCCTTGGTTCTAAAGTGTAACGATGGCCTCAGTCCCACAAGGCCCCACAATGTCCAAAGAGTCCCCTTAATTCCATGGGGCCCTGAAGAGCTACAATGGCCCCTTGGCTCCATGAGGCCCTGCAGTGCCACCCTGGGGCAGGAGGCCAGGAGGAACTCATTTCCTACACGCTGCAGCTCCCTGGGCCGGCTGGCACCGACACCTTCTCCCAGGCCAGCACTGCCTGGCACAGCCAGGGCCGAGCCACACTGCAGCTCCCTGCAAACCACGGCAGGGGCTGCGAGGCCAAAACCCGAGTCACAGACAGTTTGTCACTCTTCCTGTCTGTGTCTGACCAAGAAATGTCCCATTGTGAGGTCCCCTTTCCTGCAGTCACTGCAGCACTGGGACCATCCCTGGAGCTCTGGGCGAGAGAAATGGCCAACGCTGCACCTCTGCACTGACTCAGGGATGGTGGGAAATGCTCTCTAGGGTGGCTGGAACCATGGAAAAAGGACAGTTGGGAGCACAGAGGGAAACCCAGCTGGGCTGCTGGACTGGGGCAAGACATCTCTGTCTGGGGGAGAAGTTGGCTGTGAAACTCCCTCCTGTGGATGCTCACGTGCCCAAGAGTTGGGCACTGAAGAGCATCACAACAACAGACAGCAGGATGGGGCGGCCAGGATTAAAGTGCCTCAGGGGGGTCTGGACTGGCCACACAAGGGTGAACCCTGGACACCATCTCCAGGTTATCCCTGACTGTGAAACATGGGCTGAGATCAATCAGGGCCAGGCCAGGCAAAGCCCCTGTGGTGTGGGGGGGCAATGGTGGGAATATAAATCTGGGGTGACACGTGGTCTTGGTAGTAGGTGTAGTAAATTGGGAGCACCATTCCTAAACCACAACAGCCCTGTCAGAACCAGGCCTGTCCCTGCACTGCCCCTGCTCTGCTGCCCCACAGCTGCTGGATCAGGAAGGACAGAGCCATGGGGGAGGAAAATGCACAAGGACTCCTCCTGGGAGCGACCTTCCATCCTGATACTCAGAAACCCCCATGCTCAGCTGGGAGGTCACCATCAGAGTCTCTGCCAATATCCCACTTGGTGAATCTTTCACACTGAGATTTTGGTCCTTCCTTTCAGTTTCTTTACTTTTGGGGCTTTTAATGATTCCTCCATAAACATGGCAATTCATGTCCCTAATATGGCAATTCTTTCCTTTTTATGAAAGTGTTGGGAATAAGGCCACATTAAAATGCTGGCAGGGTGTGCGTAGGTATTTGCAGCCCTGTGGAGAAGCAGTTGGGATATAAGAACCAAAGAAATGTAAAATGGTTTGAGTTAGAAGAGACCGAAAAGAGTCTCTGGTAAAACTCCCATTACCCAGGAACACCTTCACTAGTTCAGGTTGTACAAAGCCCCTGACCTTAAACACATCCAGGGATGGAGTTTACATTCTGAGGGCAGCCTATGCCAGTGTCCTGCCACCATCATCAAAAAATATTTCATCCCTACAGAAAATCTAAATCTGCCCTCAGTCACTTAAAAGATACAGTGTATTATTCTGTATTATATTCCCCAATACAATTTTGGGCAAAAATGTACTCAGCCATTCCTGGATTTAAATCACATCTCCAGGGCTGAGCACCTTTGAGAAGGCCCAGAGATCTCCCAGGATGGGATTTGGAGGCCCCAAGAACATGATCACTGTATGGGAACTGGAAGTCCTGGGTTCAGTGGAGACTGAGGGCAGAACAAGAACAGCCTGTGAGGATGACAAAGGTGGATTCAAATATATTGGACCTCTTCTTCATAGTGGAAATGAACCTGAGATAGAAATAATGTCACCAAGTGCAGCGGTGAAGACCCAGAATGGAAAGGAGAGATTAATTTCCCTCCCAGGGCAGGGCTGTGGCACAACACATCTCCCAGAAGGACTCTGGGTCAGCCCCAGGCTCTGTGTGGGCAGGCAGAGGCAGGCAGGAGGCAGAGCTGTCAGCAAAGGAAGGGCCCAGCCAGGTGGGGCAGCCGGGGGATGCCAACAGCCTGCAGGGACAGAGGCGCAGGGCAGGGACACTGTGGGACAGCCTGGGCTGCACAGGGAACAGGGATGGGCAGCAGCTTCAAGACAGCCCTGCCAGAGCCAACTTGGGCAGCACTTTGGCCATGGCTGCTGGGCCTGCGCCTGAGGCCATGAGGGGACAAGTGACCCTTGCAGGGCTGGGGCCTCATTGCCTCCTTGTCCCTGCTCAGCAGCCTGGCAGGGGCCGCCCCATGCTCCTGCCCTTGCCATTGCACATCCCCACATGCCAGTGCCCATCCTGGGAAGAGCCCTGAGCAAGGAGGGAGGGACAGGATCTGCCTGGCCAGGGGCTGGGGCTCAGCCCTTGGCCCTTGGCATTCCTGAGACACATCCAGCTTTGGTCAGCACCAGAGACACCTTTGCCTTGTTTGTCCCCAGCTGTCATCACTGCCTCCAGTGTTCTGCTCTAACTGGAACCTGGGGACACTTTGTCAGTTGTGTCCCTCATGTGGGACCCATTAAACCTCAAAAAACTTTGGAGTTTTAATTTAATTTTGAGTTCTTGAGAAGTTTTTTGAAGGCACTCCCAGGGGCTGAGTTCGATGTAAACAACACCAAAACACTGAGAGGGTCATTAAAATTTTCCTAGTCCAGTGTCAGAGAAATATTTCAAAAACTTGTAAGAAATACACTTTCCTATTTTAAAGCATGTATTTTCTTTTCTTTTCTTTTTTCTTTTCTTTTTTCTTTTCTTTTCTTTTCTTTTCTTTTCTTTTCTTTTCTTTTCTTTTCTTTTCTTTTCTTTTCTTTTCTTTTCTTTTCCTTGGAGAAGAGGTGACTGCAGCATTCTGTGATTGATATTGACCCAGGGTCTCTCCTCAGCAGCTCTGCCCTGCTCACAGAAGCTGTGCCTGGAGCTCTGACCCAGTGTGGACAACCTTGCTCCACATTTCCCAGCCCCATCCTGTCTGTCCTCACTGCCCTGGGCCCTGCTGTGCTTGCAGAGCTGGCTGCACCCAGCCTGAGAGGGGTTTTCCCTTTTTGTACTTTTTGCAGCAATCTCAAACTGCTGAGTTTCCCCAGTGCAAACAGACACACTGCTCAGGTGTGTGCCAGCCCCAGGTGCCACCAAAGCCACTGCAGAGCTGCCCTGGGCCAGCTGTGAGGGTGGATCATCAGCCCAAGCTGCACTGGGCACTGCAAGGGGCTGTGGCCACGGACGCTGCACTGACCCCACTGCTGGGTTTGGCTGCCATGGCCTCCGTGAGAAATGAAACTGTCCTTGGAAACACTGGGGAGGACTGGGACATACTGGGGAACACTGGGAACGCTGTGGGAGACACTGGGATATACAGGGAGTGACACTGGGGAGGACTGGGATGTACTGGGGAACACTGGGAATGCTGTGGGAAACACTGGGACATACTGGGAGTCCCACTGGGGGATACTGGGACATAACGGGGACACTGGGGTTATTGCAGAGAAGATTGGGGACCCTGGGGCATCCTGTGGATGACACTGGGAGGAACTGGAAACAACTGGGAATCAGCTCAGGTGTATTGGGATGGACTGGGCTGTACTGGGAGGAACTGGAGGGGCACTGGGCTTGTACTGGATTGTACCTGGGATGAACTGGGCTTTACTGAGGGTTTACTGGTCTGTACTGGGAATGAACTGGGCTGTAGTGGGAGGGACTGGAGGAGGGTGAATAGGCTGTTACCGCCTCCACCGCATCCCATTTGCCGAGGCTCCCGCCCATCACCAGTTGCAGTCAATCAGCACCAGGGATCCGAGTCTGGGATTGGCGCCTAGATAGGCGCCATATTTTATTTTTGCATACAACTCCTGTCATGCCTCGCGGCCTGTTACAGCCTCATTGGAGCAAGGACTACAACGCCCGTCATGCCCCGTGCTCCACAGAATCCCGGGATCCGCCCACATCTTTCCCATAATTTTCCCCCAGACCCTCCAGGATCCCTCCGTGGTCCCTCAGCGCCCATTCGGGACCCCCCAAAGTGTCCCCGGACCTCCTGAGTGCTCCGAACCCCACAGATGCCCAGTACAGCCACTTCTGGGAATTCATTTCCTGTCATCCCCGCAGCTCCACGGCCCCTCAGAACACAGTCCCACGCCTAAAACTCCTGCTGTGCCCCGCACCCTAAAGAGCCCGGTTAGAGCTCCCCGAGCTCCCGGCAAGCGCTCCCAAACAGTTTAAGTTTCCCCAAGGACCTCAAGTCACGGCTCGGATGCAAAAGTGTCCCCCAAGAGCCTTCCTGGACCCCAAACATCGTGTTCGAGCCACTTCCGGGACTACAGCTCCCATCATGCTCTGCGCCCCACCGAGAGCCAGTGCAGCTGCGCCCAGAACTCCCATGATGCTCCGCGGCCTCTTTAAACTGTTTGATACCCTCGCCTAAAACTCCGGTCACCTCCTGCGCCCCAGGGAGCCCCGTTCGAGCCCCCCAAGGGCCTGCCCGGACCCCGAAGGGCCCCAAATTCCCCTCCCTGACCTCCAAGGGCCCCCCTGGACCCCCAAGTGCTGCCCCGGACCCCGAATTGTCCCTCAGAATCCCTGAGTGCCCCTCCAAGTGCCCACCTGGCTCCCCCAAGTGTCTTCCAGACCCTCAAGTTCTCTCTGAATTCTCTCCCCAGACCCAAAACTGCCCCAAATGTGCCCCAGAAATGTTTTAAGGGACCCCAAAGTGGCCTCTGTGAGACGCAAAGCTGTATTTCGTGTCAGGTACAAACAGGCAATATGTGCATTTGCGAATGCGAAATGTGTGGACCCCGACAATGGGAGAGCTGTGAATTCTAATAATAACTGAGGAAAATAAAGCATGGAAAAAGGCCTATGAACCTATCTTTTGTTTGCAATTAACCCTGGTTGATTTAGGAGCATTGGAATTAAGGTGTTAAAGATGTTCCTTTTTGCTTGCATTTAATCCATAAAAAAGCTCTGCAATAATAACCTTTTGAAGTATAATTTTAGAATATTACTTGTATCCTTGAAACTATAGCTTTGGAATATATATAAAGGAAATATGCTTATCTCACGCCTTATTGAAGCACAGAAAAACAGCTTGAGAAATAAAGATGACCATCACCTCAAGGGTTTGTAGTTTCGACCAAAGGGAAGCTGGACATGACTGTTATGAGATTTAGAGTCTCTGCAATTAAAAGGTGGACCCACATCTGGGGAGCTGGACCGCACATGATGGGATTCGTCTTTCTTCTTTTGGAAACTGGACCGTCACCATGTGGAGATACTCCTTTGAAAATACATCCTGAGAAATTAAAATCACAATAGTGTATAGAATTGTGATGTAATAATTTGGAATAAAAATTGCTGATGAGTAAAAATTGGAAATAGAAACTGTTGAAAAAAAACCTGATGAGTACCCCTATAAATACTTGTAACCATCAATTATCGGTGTGCAGTTGGAGGGAAAACTTCCCCCACTGTACCCAGCGCTGTATGGCTCATACTTTACCATATTAAATAATAAATTGATTGCTGCTTGAATATTGGCCTAGTTAAGCCTCTTATTCATAACAGATTTGGTGCGTTGGCCGGGAATTTCCAAATCCATTGAGGGAGACTCCTGATCTCAGGGAGGCGTCCCACCTTGGAGGCTTCTGCCTCTGGTGGCCCTGAGTGACAGGGGAATCTCTCAGGGAAGAGGAAATCCATAAGGTAAATTACGAGCAAAGAATTTTGAGCTCCCGGAGTAGACTGTAATAAGTTCACCTGTAATAAACTCGTGCACGAAGACCCAGGTGAGAAAAGGAGGCTGTAAGTATCGCTTGGTTTGGTGGGACAAGAACGGGTGTAGGTGTGTAAGAGTGTGAATGGTGTGTGTATGAGACGTGACCTAGTCACGACATGAGTGAGGGGTTCTTCTAACCTCAGTTTCGCTACCCTGCGAGGGGGGTGGCAGATGAAGGAACAAAGTGTGTGGAAGGGGATTTTCTGTATATAAAAGGTCGGGGGAGGTGAGATAAGATAATAGTTATGGAGAGGATTTTTTTTTCCTTGTGGAAAATCAGAGGCGGGAGGCATTAGAAGGGACTTTTTATTAAGGAAATTCCTGACAAGAAAGGACTAAGGTTTGAACGAGTGAGGTTAGAGCGAGTGAGGGTACACCCATTCAGTGGAAAAATGGGTCAATGCCAGAGCAAATACCCAAGAGCTGGTATAAACCAGCAGGAAAATAAAGGTACTGAAAGTACTGGAAGGAGAGGGAGCATTTTGCCAGATATACCCCAGGACAGCCCCTTTGGGGTAATGTTAAAATTGTGGGACAAATGTGAATCCAGGAGAGGAAAAAGTAAAGAGAAAATGATACAATATTGTATGGTAGAATGGACTAAGGAAATGATACGACCTGATAATTTATACTAGCCAATGTACGAGTCGTCTGAATGGTAGATCTGTAAGGCCTTGAATGCCTATGTAAATAAAAAGGACCCTATTAACCAAGAAGAAAGCGATTATGCTTTATGGCATGGTCCTGGCCTACTCCCCTGTATGCATTAAAAACCAAAAAGAAAAGGGATCAGTGGGATGCCTTAGGTAACCTTCCCCCCCCTTACCTACCACAGCCAGCTGCACTGGCAGAGGTGCCTCATCCAGCACCTAACCCGGCACCCTTTGCACCCATTCCAGCACCCCCTGCACCGCAAGCCCCGGTGGTTCTACTGCCACTGCCACAAGCCCCGGTGGCTCCACTGCCACTGCTACAAGCCCCGGTGGCTCCACTGCCACTGCTACAAGCCCCGGTGGTTCCACTGACGCTGCCACAAGCCCCGGTGGCTCCTGCTCCTGCTGCCACAAGCCCCGGTGGCTCCGCTCCCAGTACTTGATTCACCCCCAGCACACAGAACGAGAAGCCAGGAAAGGGCATGAGCAGAAAGCAGTGCGGATAGCAATAAAGAAGGGAAGGGGGGCAGCTGTACCCATTGAGGGAAATACCATTAGTAGGAAATCAAGGGGGACCAGTCATTGGGTATGTGCCAGCACCCCTGAACACCGGGGATGTAAGGGCTTTTAAAAAATGAAATGAGAAGGTTACTTGAAGATCCTCTGGGGGTGTCTGAAAGGCTAGATCAGTTTCTAAGACCCAGATGGAGATTCAGTCAATTTTAAGTATTTTATTTACAGCAGAGGAGAGGCAGCTGATAAAAACACCTGTTTTATCAGCTGGCATGAGAATTTGGGATAGAGACCACCAGCAGGGACCTTTAAGAGAAATGAAATGGCCCCTGGCAGCTCCTAACTGGGACCATAACAATGACCAAGACAGGCAGAATATGGTAGATCTCAGGAATATAATTATTCAAGGAATCCGAGAAGCAGTCCCAAGAGGGCAAAATATTAGCAAGGCCCTGAATGAACGTCAGGGGAAAGATGAGAGAGAGATTTTACCTAAAGCTTGTAGGTAAAAATGCTAGAAAGATTCTAAGCCAGTTACACCAACGTACTCATTGGAGAACAAGAGCCTTATGTGATCATTTTTTAAAATATTATAGATGAATTAGAATTTTTGAAATAGAGAAACAAATAACACAGAGGTGTTTGACATGTCAAAAGGTTAACAAAAAGGTAATGAGACAAGCTCCAACCAGTAGTAGAAAAATTGCCTACTGACCATTTGAAAGAGTTCAAGTAGATTGTACTAAATTACCAAAGGTAAGCAGATAGAAATACTTGTTAGTATTAGTAGATCAACTAACTCATTGAGTAGAAGCCTACCCAGCTGCCCAAGCCACAGCGAAGTTTGTAGTTAAAATATTGTTAGAACAAATCATTCCTTGATTTGAGGTTATTAGGGCCATTGATTCTGATCAGGGCTCCCACTTTACTTCCAGCATCATAAAAAGAGTAACACAAGCCATGGGGACTTCCTGGGAATATCACACCTCTTGGCACCCCCAGAGCTCTGGGAGAGTAGAAAGAATGAACCAAACTATAAAACAGCAGTTAACAAAATTAATGATTGAGACACAAATGTCATGAGTAAAATGTTTACCTTTAGCATTGCTTAATATAAGGACACTTCCAAATGCAGATAGGGGAGTTTCTGCATATGAGATGTTTTATAGAATGCCTTTTTCCCAGGAAGTACCCCAAACATCAGTAGTCACAGCCGATACGACTATTCAAAAATACATCCAGAAGATGGGACAACATGTCCTAGAACTAAGGGAGAAAGGAGTAATTGCTCAATCAGTCCCTCTCGGATTTAGCATACATCAAATAAAACTGGCTGACTGGGTGCTGATTAAAAGCTGGAATGAAGAAAGTTTGTCTCCCAGGTGGGAAGGTCCATATTTAACTCTGCTGATCACTGATACAGCTGTCCAACTGCGGAAAAAGGCTGGACCCACGCGTCATGGATCAAAGGACCAGCAGAACCACTGACAGAGACAGAACCACCAACAGAGACGCCTGCTGAATCCCAGTGGAGAATTGCATCTACCCCTGGGGAACTGAAAACCAAGTTAAAAAGACTGATATGTGTCACAAAAACGCTCCTACCTTAAGCTGCAAAACCAGTTGTACTCACGAGAAGTGAAATGTACTACTCCAAACTGTGTTATCCATAGAGTTGTTTTAAGTGTATAGAGTGTGAAGAATTTTAGTATACAAACCTACCAAGGGGACAGATCCCTAATGCTCTCTGCTGTAATTGTATGAAAGAAATAGAGAAAGAAAGCGACAAAACTCTGTGGGCTGCAGTAAGGAAAGGATATATTAAAACAGGTGATAAAGATTGGTAGAGAACTTGAAGTACACAAAACAAGAGCAAGAATTGATTTACAAGAAGTACCAAAAGCCAAAATAAAAAAAGTAGAGTGTGACAAGAGCAATTAGATACCAGACGAATATCAAATTAAAGCAAAAGAGAGGCAGGAAGCCAAGTGTCGCTGGAAGAGGGGGAGGCACATACACCAACCCTATTGTACTCGCACATCCCCCAAACTCAGGGGCCAATTGGCCTAAATTAAAAAGAATTGGGCCACAACCACGATAAATAGAGATCTGAAAGCTCATGAGGCAAAAGGCAAAAATGAAACAAAAGATATCAGTGACTAAATCCCAAGGTATAAACTCTGCTACCCAGAAGATCTACATCTCGGCCCTTGGATGCAACCCAAGGGGCCTTGAGAGAGGTAGAGAGTTAAACCCTCTGAGGATTATTTTCACTGCATTGATCATTGCATCCCAGGCAATGGGCCTTAGTAGCCTCACTCCTGAACTCCACGTAATCCACGAGCGAGCTGCAGGATCAGAGCCTATTGCTCCGGCTGTCTGTGACAAATGCAATCATACTGTCTGGATTGCGGGAAAAATGGAATCAATGTTCATGGCACATTCCCATGTTAGTGAAGTGTGCTATGACCATAACCAATTAAAAATGTGCACTATGAGTGGCAAATTATGCTGAGTTGGAGAAAATTTAAAACCTGAGAGTGTAAATAACCTATAGAAAGCCCCAAGTTGTATATATGAGATTTGTAAACAAAAAGCTTACAGCGAACTGCCCCGTAGATAGAAAAGTTGAGACTGATGATTACAGAAAAACCATCTGAAGTTTAGCAGCAGAGATCAAAAGAGTAGCTCATGTCCCTGTCCAAAAATAGAATTCCATTCTTCAAGCCTCATGGTGGGACCAGATGCTTGGAATAAGAGCTTGGTAGAAGAAAATAGAGTTCCTGATATTGTGCTCATTAGCTGGGTTATTGTTTCTACCTTGCCTTATTCCATGTTTTATCTGACTAATCCACTTAGTTATTCAAAGCATGCAGATTGCAGTAACCGACTCGGCATTGGCTACCGGAGAAGTTAGTAGATTTGAGAAAACAGCTATGATAACAAAAAAAAAATGAAATTAAAGAAAAGAGGCCAAAAAGAGAAAGCTTCCAAAGTTTTGGCCAGATTTGAAGCCCAGACTCGAATGAGTAAGATAAATGAAAATTTATACAAGCAGAGGGAGAACTGTGAGATGCAAAGCTGTGTATCATGTCAGGTACAAACAGGCGACCTGTGTATTTGTGAATGCGAAATGTGTGGACATCAACAATGGGATAGTTGGGAATTCTAAAACTAACTGAGGAAAATAAAGCATGGAAAAAGGCTTTTGAGCCTATCTTTTGTTTGCAATTAACCCTAGTTGATTTAGGAGCATTGGAATTAAGGTGTTAAGGATGTTCCTTTTTGCTTGCATTTAATCCATAAAAAAGCTCTGCAATAATAACCTTTTGAAGTATAATTTTAGAATATTACTTGTATCCTTGAAACTATAGCTTTGAATATATATAAAGGAAATATGCTTATCTCATGCCTTATTGAAGCAGAGAAAAGCAGTTTGAGAAAAGAAGATGAACATCACCTCAAGAGTTTATAGTTTCAACCAAAGAGGAGCTAGACATCACTGTTATGAGATTTATGGTCTCTGCAATTAAAAAGTAGACACACATCTGGGGAGCTGGACCCCACCAGATGGAATTCGTCTTTCGTCTTTCGGAAACCGGACCATCAACATCTGGAGATACTCCTTTGAGATACATCCTGAGAAATAAAAATCACAATAGTGTATAGAATTGTGATGTAATAATTTGAAATAAAAATTGCTGATGAGTAAAATATTAGAAATAGAAATTACTGAATGTCCTGGGGTGACGTTATGATGCTTGTATCCCCATTCATCTGTTCTGTGCCTTTAAGACTGGCTCTGAAGAGTGGAAGTTTTGTTTGGGTTTCTCTTATCAGGGACACAGAGATAGGCAGTACATAGGGCTGTTTTTCACTTCTTGCTTTCAACTTGCTGCTTTGCTTGCTTGCTTTTCTGCTCTTGCTTCTGCTCTCGCTTTTGCTTCTGCTTATTAGCTAGTTCTAGCTAAACAGTCCAAATTCCTTCTCAGACTGTTTCTCCTCTCCTGTTCCTGTGACCATCTCGAACCTGCTCTGGACTGGGACCCGGGAACACCGAAGGTTTGGCTGCAGCAGCTGCCCCAGCGCCGGAGGGACTGAGAGCAGAGCAACCACCCCCGAAAGAGACTTTCTGATTTTGTCATCTTTCTCAGAGCGGTGTCATCTGGTATTGTTCATTTTGTGTGCTGGGGAGTGCTGTGTCTGTCAAACAAACAGGTTCTTTCCACCTCTCTCCAAGAAAATTTTTCCCGAACCGGCTGGGGGGAGGGGCCGTGTGGGTTTTGCTTTCTGGAGGATCCTTTGCATATTCTTTAACAAATTTGCCCTCAACCAGGACAAAATATTGGTGCCCAAACGTGGGGCTCGAGAGAGAGTGGAAAAACCCTGTTTTGACTGCATTTTGGTTGCTATTACTCTGTGTTCATTTAAATCAGCTAATAGCCATGCTTTTTGAATTCATAATGTCTATTGGGGTGAAGGTTTGCATGCATTTCTGGTCCCTAGGGTTTTTTGAGATTTTAATACCTTTCTGGTCCCTAGGTTTATTTTCTTATCCAGAAATAGCTTTAGTATTGCCCCTAATACGTAGTTTTTACATCAGAGGGGCAGTGACCAGAGTAGCTATCCTGCTGGGCTTGGTGGCAATAATGTGCAAGAAGTTTATAAACATGCTAGGGTCTGCTCCAGGTATGAATGGTTCATGGCTATGGTTATGCATCCAGTTTGTTGCAGGAGGAGCAGGAGGGAATGAGGTTTTTCAGCCTCTGCTTTCCTCCTTCTCCTATGAATCAGTTGCATCACTAGTGAAGGATGTTCAGTTTCCCCTCAATGTTAAAGAAACCATCTTCCTGGTATTCAATCTGGTAACCTTCCTCTATACAGCCTGCTGCTTCTCTAGAATGAGGGCTGAGATTTCTAGATGGGCTGATGAGACCCCTGACTCAGGAGTAAACCCCGGTGTGGAAAACCCTAAGTGGTGTGGGAAATGGGAGGATATGGGCCAAATCCTGAAGGAATTCTCTGACCCTATAGTCTAGGATTTTCCCCATGAAAAAATTCAGAACCCAGCTGAGGTGGGGAAATATCTGAAAGAGAAGTACCAGGATGAGCCTAAGGACAGGAAGGTCATTGCAGTGAGCTGGGCCCCGGAGTATGCTTATCGCACACTGCTAGATACTGTCGGGCAGCAGACAGAGGCAGGGGGGCAGGGAGATCAATCAGCAACTGTCCCGGTGACTCAGGCTGCAGCTAACACTCCAGGCTCGAAGCCAGCAGCTAAACCCATGGCTGTTGCTACCAGCACTAGAAGTGGGAAATGCACGGACAAGACCAATCGACCAGGGGATGATGATGATGATGATGATGAAGGAGAAGGAACCTCAATGCCTCCTGACATAAAATCAGGAGTCAAAGCAGCAGGTGCAAGATCAGATGAGTCCTATTCCCTGAAGGACCTTCGTGGCCTACGGAAGGACTACACTCGAAGGTCTGATGAATCCATAATTAGTTGGCTTGTCTGTCTCTGGGATGCTGCAGGCGAGGCTACAATTCTGGACGCCGCTGAAGCCAGGCATTTGGGATCCCTGTCACAGGATCCTGTCATAGACCAAGGAATGATGAGGGGGGCTAACTCTCACAGCCTCTGGGAACGGGTCCTAAGAAGCGTAGCAGAAAGATACCTGTGTGCAGACGATCTCTATATGCAGCAAACTCAGTGGAAGACAATAGAGCGAGGGATCCAACGCCTGAGAGAAATGGCAGTGGCAAAGATTATCTTCTCAGATGATGTAACAACTAGGAACCCAGACTTAGTACCATGCAGGTCTGTGATGTGGCGAAAACTCGTACGACTTGGGCCACACGAATATGCTTCTGCCTTAGCCATCATGAAGCAGGATGAGAGGGGTGAGACTGTGCTTGACATGGCAAGGAAGCTCCGAGCATATGCAGATGCTGTACATGGCCCGACACATGCCAGAATCACAGCGGTAGAAACACGTCTGCAGAACTTAGAGGATAAGATAGAGGAGAACCATAAGAAGCTTAGAGAGGAGATTAAAGAAGAACTTCTCCAAATTTCAGCAGTACAGATCTGAGGTTCTGGTCTCCAAGGCAGAGGTTTCCCAGATGGTGAGAGAAGGTACACCCCACGAGCTGAGCTGTGGTTTTACCTGCGAGATTGTGGGGAAAACATGAGAAGGTGGGATAGGAAACCTACTGCTGTTCTGGCATGATGAGTGCGTGAACTGAAGGAAGCCACCAGAAGGAAAGCAGCTCCAGTTGCCCGTAGCCGAATGGCCAGGTATGATGATGATGACGTCTGATCCCCTCGAAGGAACATCCAAAACATACACCCAGGGAAAGAAGGATAACCAGGCTTAGAGGGGCCCTGCCTCTAGCCACGTAGAGGCCAGGGAAAATCGTGTTTTTTGGACTGTGTGGATTCGTTGGCCTGGCACATCAGAACCACAATAGTAAAAAGCTTTGGTCGATACTGGTGCGCAATGCACATTAATCCCATCAAGACATGTGGGGACAGAGTCTGTTTCTATTGCTGGTGTGACAGGGGGATCCCAGGATTTCACTTTGGTGCAGGCTGATGTGAGCCTAACAGGAAATGAGTGGAAGAAGCATCCTATTGTGACTGGCCCAGAGGCCCCATGTATTTTGGGCATAGACTACCTTCGAAGTGGGTACTTCAAAGACCCAAAAGGACTCAGGTGGGCATTTGGAATAGCTGCTGTAGAGACAGAGGGTATCCAGCAATTGAACACCTTGCCTGGGTTTTCTGAGAATCCATCTGCAGTAGGATGCCTGACAGGAGAAGAGCAACGAGTACCAATTGCCACCTCAACAGTGCATCAACGACAGTATAGAACCACTCGAGATCTGTGATCCCCCTCCATAAGATGATCCGAGAGCTGGAGAGCCAAAGGGTGGTCAGCAAGACCCACTCACCCTTCAACAGCCCCATTTGGCCTGTGCGAAAATCTGACGGGGAATGGAGATTGACCGTGGACTACCGTGCATTGAATGAAGTGACTCCACCACTGAGTGCTGCCGTGCCAGACATATTAGAGCTCCAGTACGAGCTTGAGTCCAAGGCAGCAAAGTGGTATGCCACTATAGACATTGCCAATGCATTTTTCTCCATTCCTCTGGCAGCAGAATGCAGGCCTCAGTTTGCTATCACATGGAGGGGAGTGCAGTACACCTGGAACCGACTGCCCCAGGGGTGGAAGCACAGCCCCACCATCTCCCATGGACTGATCCAGACTGCACTAGAAAGGGGAGAGGCGCCAGAACATCTGCAGTATATTGATGACATCATTGTGAGGGGGAACACAACTGCGGAAGTGTTTGAGAAAGGGAAGGAAATCATCCAGATCCTCCTGGGAGCTGGTTTCACCATTAAATAGAGCAAAGTAAAGGGACCAGCTCGTGAGATTCATCATCTGGGAGTGAAGTGGAAAGATGGACAGCATCAGATTCCTACAGATGTCATCAATAAGATCACAGGAATGTCTCCACTCACCAATAAGAAAGAGACACAAACTTTCCTGGGTGCCATAGGTTTTTGGAGGATGCATATTCCTGAGTACAGTCAGATCGTGAGCCCTCTCTACCTGGTCACCCGCAAGAAGAACAATTTCCAGTGGGGCCCTGAGCAGCAACAAGCCTTTGTCCAGATTAAGCGGGAGATTGCCCATGCAGTAGCCCTTGGTCCAGTCAGGACAGGACCAGAGGTAAAGAACATGCTCTACTCTGCAGCCAGGAACCATGGCTTGTCCTGGAGTCTTTGGCAGAAGGTGCCTGGGGAGACACGGGGTCGACCACTGGGATGTTGGAGTCGAAGCTACAGAGGGTCTGAAGCCAACTACACTCCAACAGAGAAGGAAATCTTGGCTGCCTATGAAGGAGTCCAGGCTGCCTCGGAGGTAATAGGTACTGAAGCACAACTCCTCCTGAGGGGAATCAGAGGGGCTGCTGCAGCTCTCGTCACTGTTGGGACCAGTGACAGGACTGGAGAAAAGGGCAGGCAGCTGGGACAGGGCAAGTTTCATTTCCTTATCAGGAAAAGGTTTTTCACCCAGAGCACAGTCAGGCACTGGGACAGGTTCCCCATGGACGCAGCCCAGCGGAGCCCGGGCTGGCTCTTGGGAAAACTGCAGCGCTGCGCCAGGAGTGGGGAACGGCCAAGGCGTGGGTCCTGCCCGCGGCTGACCCTGGTGAGCCACTGCTCAGTGGTTCAGGATCTCCTAACTGCAGCACGGAGCAGGCCAAAGAAAAGGAGGAACCTCCTCGATTGTGAGGTTCCACAGGCAAAGGTTTATCCCAAGGGAAGGATTCAGCAGCATAGAGCCGCCAGCACTTCTGTGCATGAGATTTTATCGGGGTACAACTCAGGGGGGCGGATACAAAGGATTGAGCAAAAAGGAATCTGCAGGGGAGGAGCGAGGGGATTCCATCAGTTGCTTGGCACTAATTAGGACAGATGAGAGGAGAGGGTGGGTCACATGGGCCAGAGGGGCTTCCAGCAATAGGGAATTCCAAAGGGGTGGTGCAGTCAGGGATTGGTCCAAGGCAAAAGTGACAGGGAAGGTTGAGGAATAAAGAGCTGGATTATCTTGAGAGGCAGGGAAGGAGCTGGAACAAAGAGCAGGGAATGGCATGAGGGACAGCTTTGAGGGAGGGAAAAACCTAGGGGTAAACCAACTTGGGGAAAATACAGGGTACATGAAAAGAAACCATTCTACCATAACTGATAAATAAACACGAACCGGAACACCCCAGGGAAATGGGCACAGCATCAATCCCGTCTGAGTTTGAGAAGTGTTTGAACAACTTGGAGCAGTCACCCAAGCTTTTAGACACTACATCCAAAGTCAAGGATTGTGACCTCTAGGTTTACATGAGTATATACTCCTGAGTATGACTTTAGGCAGTGTTTTAAGAAACTCGTTTTATGTCCGATCATACCCCAATTCCTTGTAGATTGTGTGGAATGTGGAATCCTTTTGTTTTCACTGCTTGTTAGGAGTATAAAAAACAATATTCGTGCTGGGTGACTCAGAAACAGCCTGTGTATGTTTAGTCTACAGGGGATAAAGAGAAGGAAACAAGAAGTACTAATACATCCGGCTAAGTTTGGAAATTTAGATAGCATGAAGAATGAATAACACAAGAAGTAAAGATGGTATTAAAAAGAGTCCACTAGAATGTAATTTAGCAGATGAGAAAGATTTGGGAGGAGTCCCAGAGGGTAGTTTTTCACGTAAGGTAATCTGATGAAATACTCTTACCCAATGGTAGGCTTAGTATCAATTAGAAAGTGGTGAAAAGGGACCCCCCCAATGGAACGTTATGATCCATTGTTACAGTTGATGTTATTTTTAAGACAAGGAGAAAAATGAGATCCAGTGATATATGCAGACATGGTTTTTACCCTGAAGAATAAAGCCAAGTGTCAGAAAGAATGTGGCTTTGATTTGGCCCCATGGGACCTTTAGTCCTAACTTTGGAAAGAGATAAGAGGCAGAAAAGAAAGAGATGTCATTTAGCACTCAGCATAAGGCAGAGATGTTTGAAATTGGCTGAAATTCACCAGGAAGATTGTGTTCTAGGTGTCCAAGACTTAGAGCTGAGTTAGCCCAGGCCAGCACGGGTACACTCCACCTCAGGCAACCACTCCGGCCCCCGAATGAAAGCCAAATGGCCGTGAGGATGAGATGAATAATCCAGGTGAGGGGACAATTTCAGGGACCCCCAGTGACAACCAACACAAGGAATAAAACCAAGAAAGCTTGGCCTTTAGTCACCCCCTTAAGGCAAGTCTTGAGTCCCCCAGGAAAAGCCATGTGGGTGAACATCTGCTTTTCTACTAGTGACCTCAAGAGTTGGTGGCAAAAAGTTGAAATGGATAGAGAAAACGCTAGCAAAGCAGCAAAAAGATTGGAGTTCATAGTCAAGAGTCAAGAGCCAGACTGAGGTGATAGTGATTTCATATTGACAGAGCTAACCAAACCAGCAAGAGAGTTGGTGATCAAGGTGGCCAGAGCACGTGTGCAGGGACAAATTGCTAGTGGAGCCTTGCAAGGTACAATGGACCAGCTGTGTCCTACTGCAAGCCCTTTGTGGGACGCAAACAATGCAGGCAGCTGTGCAATGTTAACCAGATACCAGGACGTAGTCACATTGGAATTAAAAAATGCCATTCCAAAAGCAATAACTCGGTCAGTAATAGATAACGTTACACAGGGACAGCACAAGTCACCCACTGACTTTGTGGACAGGCTGTGAGCAGCTGCATGTAAATGCGCAGCCCTGCATCCCTGGTCGGATATGGGAAAGCAGCAGTGGGTTTCCCTGATGTCAGGGCAATCTAGCCCAGATGTCAGGCAGAAATTTCAGAAGCTGAAAGAGCCTGTCAAGACAGACTTAAAGGCATGAATGAGAAAAGCATAGAAAGTGTATGATAATCAAGAGAGAGAAAATAAAAAAGAGCTCCCGCAGCCATGGTGGCAGCTCTGGATCGGCACCAGGGAGAGGCCGGACGTGGGCGTGGATGAAGCAGAGGCAGGGACGAAAAGAGCAGAGGCAGAGGAGGTTCAAAGCAGCCACAGACCAAGCTGGGGCCAAATCAATGTGCATCTTGTAAGAAATCAGGACACTGGAAATAAGGCCAGTGCCCAGAGTTAGCAGACAAAGTACACAAAACTCTGGCAGCCACTCTAGATGATAAGAAATGACCGAGACTGGCAATTCTTACCCTAGCAGGTTACCGGTTAAAATGCAGCTAAAGAATAATAAAGAAGTTGAATTTTTAACTAATTGTGGAGACACATTTTCACTCTTGAATCAAGCACTGATACCCAAAAGTGAAAACTATCTTCAAGCAATAGGAACCACTGGCCAGCCAGAAAATGCATTCTTCCTGAAACCACTTCAATGTAAAATCAAGAAGAAAATGGGAATACATCAGTTTCTTTATTTACCAAACTCACCCAAATCTGTCCTATGCAGGGATTTGCTTGAAAATTTGGAAGCAACAGTTCTGTTTAGAAAAAGAAAACTTCAATGGAAGGTACCTGAACAGAAATGAGTGGTTTTAGCAGTAGGAGTGACAACTGACACCAGACCAACAAACAAGAAGAACTAGTTAGAGGAAGTATTGAATCAGGTATACCCAAGAATATGGGATACTGATAGCCCAGGAAAATCAAAACGAGCAGACCCTGTGAAAATTGAGCTACAGACAAGAGTTAAGGCAGTAGCCAGAAAGCAATACCCTTGAAGATTAGAAGCTAGAAAAGGAATATAGCCAACAATCAATTAAATCCCTGACGTCAGGACTATTGGAAGAATGGCAGCAAAAATTTAATACTGCTACATCAGCAATAAAGAAACCTAATGGAACTTAGAGACTAGTGCCAGATTTCCAGGCAATTAATGGTTTATACCTTACTAGCTCACTAGCTAAGCTTGGAGATGATTTTATTTGGTGCGGGGAAGGTCCATGGGCAGGTGCTGTCGAGAGCCGTTCCCTCATGGTCTGAGAGACCAGCTCCCCCAGCCCACCCTGCTCTCAGGCCCGGAGGTTGTAATGTGCGCTCGACCGGCAGCCGAAGGAGGGCTCTTGACACCGTGTCTGATGCAATAGGGTTTACTGAAGGTAGGTCAGAGGGTGCAGGTTGGGTGAGGGTGAAAAGAGGGACAGGAAGAGGCAGGAGCACAAGCACTGTAACATGACACATAAGGCACCTGCAAGCGGCTGGGGAAGCCTCAAGTCTGCTCAGTGAGCCACGCGTGCCCTCAGCATTGGGACAGCCACCTTTCCCTCAGTGAGCCTCACATGCCAGGGTCAGCAAATCAAGAGGCACCAGCCATGCTGTAGGTGACTCAGAGCGAGTGCAGAGGGTCATGGTGGCCAGGGGCCAGAAGCAGGCAGAAAGCCATCGGGGCTGGGGAAAAGGCTCTGCTCTGCTTACAGCGTGGGCTGAGGGCTGGGAGAGCTCCATTTCCCCCTTGAGATGTTGGAGACGGGGCCTTTCAGCCTCCTGATAGGGCTGCAGGCAGCCAAAGGAGTACGACGACACAAGGCCGAGAGCAGCAAAGCAAAGAGCCAGCCGTGTGCAGCACAGGGAGGTGGCCCAGTGCAAAGCCAGCGTGGCACCCTGAAGGTGCCCACTGCACTCTCATGTGTCCCTGGCCTGGGAAGGACAGGAATGTCCGTGGTCCAAGAGGGCCTTTCTGTGGCCCCTTTGGGCTCAAAGCTGCTGCTCTTCTGGCTCAATGGGGCCTAAAGCCACAGAGCTCGGCCTCCCCCACAGCAACAGGAACAAGACTTGGATATCAGGCAGTGGAGCTCAATGCCTAAGGCTCAGGGGCAGGGGCCTCCAGTCTGGAGCACAGGGAGGGCACACGCCCAGCCCCACAACTGCTGGCCTCACAGCCCTGAAAGGCCAGGACCAGGGTTCCACGCCTGATTCCAGGGGGTCCCTCCCACTGGCCACTGACCTAGAAGCACCAGAGCAGCCAGCTGTCAGGATCAAGGCGGCTGCCAGGGGGCTGCTTATGGCCTCTGACAGCCAATTGCTCAGGGCTTAGCAGTGCCTCAGCCCCTCAGGGTCTCCCCCAGCCTGGCCAAGGGTGCCGGCAGCAGCGCCGCAGCCCCACAGCAGCTCCAGAGCAGCCCCATCCAGAGGCACCTGGGAGCCCTCAGCAATGCAGCCAGCAGCATGCGGCCAGGAGGACACGGATGGCCCTTCCTGCCCGCCACAGGGCTTGAGGCCATCTCCAGGCACGGCTCTGGCAGGGATCCCTGCAGCTCCGGCCCCTGCCCAGCTGCTCTGTGGCTGGCACAAAGGCTTCAGCAGAACCACCAAAGGCCAAGGGGCTTCTGGCTATTTTCCCTGCAACACTGCACACCTGGGCAGCTGGCAGAGCACAAGCACTCTTTTCCCCCTCTTCTCCTATGCCCTATTGACCCTGTGCAGGAAAAAGATCCTGGGATTCTGTGTATTGTAAGATAGTCTATTCTATTCTACTCTAAGATATTCTATACTCAACAAAAACGAAAATACAAACAGAAAAATCTCAAAGAACAAAAAGAAAATCCCTGCTGGCTCAAATGGCTCCATGTCAGGGTCCGTCCTAGTGGACAGATGACCTGATGGTTCGTAGGAATGATCTCAGATTGCAAAACACCAACACGGTACAAGGGGGTTTTCAGTGATAATCAAAACAAATGAGTTTTATTGAAATAACTACAGCAAAAATGCGATAGAGGGATTAAGGGAGAGAAAAAGAGAGAGAAAGAGAGAGAGAGAGAGAGCGAGAGAGAGAGAGAGAGAGGGGATATAGCTACCAACGCAGAGACGAAGTCCTTTGGTGCAGTCCAGTCGAGGGTCCGCCTGCTACGCTGGGGAGATCTCAAAATCTCTAGCTAACTCAGAGGTTTTTATTACTGAAAATTGTGAGGGGGGGAAACAGATACAATAGGGAACAGATGTAACAGGTAGTGTATGTTCCCAGCAGTAAATGAGCTTGATAGATGTAACAGGTAGTCTGTGTTCTTAGCAGTAAATGAGCCTGATAGATGTAACAGGTAGTCTGTGTCCTTAGCAGTAAATGAGCTTGATAGATGTAACAGGTAGTCAGTGTTCTTAGCAGTAAATGAGAGCCATTGTTTTCTTGCTCCAGTGGTCACAATCTGCAGGCAAACATCTCGCTTTGGTCAGCTTGCCTCCCCCACACACCTCCCCTGGGCTGGGGGTTTCAGTCCCAGTCCTTGGAAGGAGCAGAGGGGCCTTTCAGGAGTTTCATGTCTCAGTCCTTGATGGAAAAGCTTCTCACATCTCCATCTGTCTGTCACGGTGGTTGTAAAACAGGTGAGGGTCTCCTGTGGGAGACCACCTGGAACTCAGGAGAAGCTCAGCCAGGCCGAGAGGTGGGACAGCTTCCAGAGCTGCTATTGTTGCAAACGGGGCATGGTGCCATCTTCTTAGCACACAGCAAACACACTTGTGAAAGCAATATCTCAACACTGAGGTTTCAGGTCTCAGGGCCCGTGGCGTGTGACTTTTCTCCTTCAGAGCCAGATATAGACGGGGGGGGGGGGGGGGGGTCTCCTCTTCAGTGTCTTCCCAAGGACGATCGTGAGGCAGATGAGGGAAAATTAGGACAGACTCTCACACCACCCAGTGCCACCCCTGCCATAGCAGGGACACCTCCCACTGTCCCAGGCTGCTCCAAGCCCCAGTGTCCAGCCTGGCCTTGGGCACTGCCAGGGATCCAGGGGCAGCCACAGCTGCTCTGGGCACCCTGTGCCAGGGCCTGCCCACCCTTACAGGGAGGAATTTCTTCTTAACATGCGACCAAGTACCTGGTTACACAGACTCCAGGAACTGTCTCACTCTGCAGCAGGCTGCAGTCAATGTCTGCTGAAATATGACGCACAGAATCCACCACAGGTTCCTCCTGCACGCATTGCCTGCACTCCTCTCAAGACACAGCTCTCAAAACCAGCCCCAGAGTGCTCCTGCTGCCCAGGAGGAGATGGGAAAAGGCTGTGCCCTGGCTACAGCCTTGGCAAGAGCTCAGCAAGAGCCATCGGTGTCACCGCAGCCCAAGAGACAGAACAGGGAGAGAATTTCTATTTGCCCTTTGAAGCTGAGAAGGGACCAGTTTGTGTCTGAACACATTCCTTCACACCTCCCCATATTATCTAAAAGTAGGAGACTTAGCAATTAAGCAACCCTCAGATGAATAATTGAGGAAAACTAAAGACTGGAAAGATACCAAAGGCTTCCCTCACAGGACTGCAGAGTGATGCATTGCTTTGGAACTGCAGATAAACCAGGCCACAACCAACCTCATCCTCTGGCCACTATTTAAGAGCCAGGAGGAAAAGACTGGAAGCAAGAAAACACCATCTTACTACAAGTTTTGCCCTGAAACTCCATCGGCACAGGAGCCCCAGGCTTTCCTGCATGATGCTTCGTGACTCCACGATGCTGTTACAGCCACGCTCAGCTGCTGCACAGCCCATGCATCGTTCACTTGAGCAGCCTGAGCCTGGGAACACCAGAGAGTATTATCAGAGCACAGGGAATGCTGCTCTAATTGTTGGTTTGCAATGTTATGTGGATAAATGATCATCCGGGGAAAGAAACATGGTGTATGTATAGTTAATCTACTTAGAATTTGTTGTAAATTAATCATATTGAATATTAAAGCTATTCCCTATTCTCACGTTCAAATAACTCCTCAGTACTTTCATCTGATCTTACCAGAAATGATGAAGCGGGACTTTGCTGTCCACCTCTCCCATTCTTACCTCTTGCACTGCCAGGAAAGTGCTAAATAGATGAATTGCCAGCTCCCTGCAGCAGAGAGCTGATCTTCTGGGCCCTGTGACACACAGATGAGGGAGTCAAACCACAGAGGCCTTTGGAGGCTAAAATACTGTGTCTCTGGGGTGCTCAAAGTAGCTGGTGCCAGGCAAGAGGTGAGCAGCTGCACAGGTGATCCAAGGTCTGTGGGGAGTTTGAAATCCCACATATTTTGTTCATGTGTCAAATCTGGGCTCTGTTTCTTGTGCTCACCCCATAAACTCCATAGGTGAACTCACTAAAAATGGCATCCCAGAGATCCCTGAAGATCAGCTAAGTGCAGATATCAGGTCAAAGACTGGACTCACTTGCCTTGGAGATCCTTTCCAGCTTTTGTGATGCCTGACTCTATAAACTGAAGCTGGTGTTTTGCTCATACTGCATTTTTGTCATAGCTTCTGAATCAATCCCTTCAGAACATCAGCTGAACAAGTATTGCTCTCCAGGCAGCTTCTCACACAGTAGAGGGATGGGCAATAGAAACCACACAATGTTTTTAACAAAGGTGTGTTTGTTCTTTTCTAGGACAATTTTGGAATCAAGTGCTGTAGCATAAACATGTTTCTTCAGGTTTACAAGAGCTTCTCACCTCTACTGGTTCTGCAAAGCAAATTGGGTGCTGAATACCACTCACACATGAATTAGTGGCCAATTGGCCAAAACTTCTCTTTCTTGTCTCCAGCCCAGCTTTAGCCATGACTCTGCACACTCAGAAATCACAGGGCAATGGAAGATTTGTCCTCTTAACAGCAGTAATGCAAGATGACTGCAGATGAAATTTTACATTCTAATGAATACTTGGTCCCCAGTGATGCTCCTGAGTGCCCTGGCTGTTCAGAGGTGTCCCAGCTCCCTCAAACACAACTGCACCAGCCAGGACATCTAATTTCATGGCTCGTGGCAGCAGAAACGCACTGCTACAAGGCTCTGAGGCCAGTGGACCGCACTTCAGAGCAGATAATCTCCAGCAGGGGTTGGAGGAAGAGTTCTGCTTTGAGCTCACCTGAAGATGATCAATAGCTGCACCCACCCAATTTGTTTTGTTGTTGCCCATCAGAACTAAGGAGAAGAATTTCTCAGGAGCTCCTGCCAACCATTGCCATGAGCTATCTGAACTCATGTCCTTGTCCCTTTCCCAGGTCTGCTGTGTGAGGAGCCACCTCCACAGTGCTGTCAGACACCCTCCTGCCACCAGCCCCTCGCTGGAAGGGTTCCAGCCAGGTACTGCCAGCTCTGCATGTGCTGGGGATGTCACCTCCTACACACACTTCGTAAACGCCCTATAAACCCCCGGCACTGGAGTGGTGCATGTGCATTACTATCAAGTCATATCACTTTGGGCTAAAACTTGGCATATCCACATATGCAAACACACTTACAAAGCCTGATTTCTGGGAAGGGGAGAGAAGTGCATTACTCCTGAATTCTGCACAGGGGCAGAGGGTATTCTCACGGGGAGAAGCTGCAGAGCACCCGCCAGGCCAGTGGGGGAAGGCAGAGACTGCTGGAAATGGGACGGCCACAAACCCACCCATCACTGCCATTCCAGCCTCCTTTCCCTCCCCCAGCTCCGGGAAAGGGGGACGGCATCTTGTCTGCTCTTGGGGACGGTGAGCGGAGGGTTACATGTTTTCCCAGCTCTGTCTGAAACTCGCAGGGTACAGGGACACTTCAGAGTCCCCCTGCATAGGCTGCTTCAACGGAGGAGTCCTTGGAAGCTCACCGGCACTCAACCCATCCTTTAAACAAGCTTTGCTTTGCAAGAGTTTGGATGCTCCTTGACTGTTACTGCAAACTGCAGAGGGAAAAGTTGTTTGCAGTGCCAGGACTGTCCTGGGATGTTGTGTTGTTTCTGTAGAAGTTGGACTTTTCTGTTCCCCCTAACATGTAATGGTTCTGCGCTGGTTATCTTCTCCTTCTCTTGTGCTGCCAGTTATCCCAACTCCTTCCCAGTTGCCTTGGAGACTAATGTATCCTTTCTCAAATCCCTCCCCGGTGCCCTGTCCGTCACTCGGCGCTTGCACCCTTCTCTCTAGAAACTTCCAGCCAGAGCATTGAGTGATTGGTTCAGGGACCAGGGCCCCACCCTCAAGTTATCCCCATTGGGGTTCTCCCTAAGTCAATCTTTTCTATCCCGCTCCCCTCTAAAACTCTATTCACCAGAGGGTCGACTCCTCCCCGGTCTCCCTCCCTCCTTAGAAACTGTTGCAAGTGTCTCTCCCCTTCCTTGTCCGGCTGTCGGTTCCCCTGGGACCCAGTGAGCCTGGATTCCCCACAGCTGGAGAGCGCTCTCTTTTTTCTGCTGGCTGCAGCCATAAGCCATGCCACGTCCCACCGCAAGGCGTGGCTGCTGTCACAGCACAGGGCGTTTGCCTCAGGCACTGTCCCGAGCCACAGAGATCGGGACAGTGCTGCCCTGCTGCTAGCGGTGCTGGATAGCTGGCCGGGCCGTCCGAGAAGGACAATCCTCACCCAGCTTGACCGCTTCACTGGGACATGGCTGCTGTTAAAGAGTGCAAATCCCACTGCTCACAGAGGTCCCTCCTGCAGGGCCCTGCACGCTTGGCACTATCACAGGAAGAAGAAATCTGCCCCTGGAAGCTGCATCCAACAGTGCCTGCACAGTTAGTGGGAAGAGGGGAGGGATTTTTAAGAAGCATAAAGAAAAGGGGAGCATAGAGAAAAAGGGAGGCTCCTGCTGTCTCTTGAAATCTTCCCCAGCCTGAACAAGCTCTCTTTGGGGCTAGAGACTCCCAGAAGCAGAATGGGGCAGTGCCTGCTGTAAACACAGCATCCTTGTGATGTCTGCAGCTGCAGGTGTTCGTACACTTGACCTTTTGTGATAAACAGTAAAGACATTTCCTTCATACTTACTTTGCAAGTCTTCTAGGAAACACACCAAACTCCAGACAGTCATATGCTGTGATGTTTTGTTCCCTGAATAACACAAAACTCCACCTTTATGTCAGTGTTCCACTGGTTTGCTGGGTCAAAATCCACATCTGGCCTGAGGGAGATGAGTCATTTGCCCGGGTGCTTCCACTCCAGCTGCAGCCCTGAGATGGTCCACATATAGAAAGAAGAAATATAGGGAAAGAACTATAACAACATATTATCATGTAATCAGGTGGTAAAAAAGGGGAGTGTAATTGAAAGTAACGGTATTCTTCTTTAATTTCATGCAACTATATTTAGTGATATTAGTGGTTTGAGGATTGCTGCACATCCTCCTGTTATGTTTGCCCAATTGTCCCATCATAAAAAAAAGCCAAACAATGTTAAAAGTAGTAACAATTTTGATTGAATAATTAAAATGAAAAATATAAAATTGGATACAATATAATTCGATTAAAATAAGGGATAATTTGGTTCCAATAATAGCGCATAAGCAAGAGATACCGCGGGGTATGGGATGCAGGGTTCAATGACACTTGCCACTTCATGTACAAGCTTGCCAAGTGAAAGTCACCCCTTATATGCCATGTGTCAATGCCATCTCCTCCTATTTTTGGTTCGTCACTTTTCAGTTTCCGCCTTTATTACCACCCTTATCACGCATGCGCCACCACTCGGTTTGGTGGTCGCACAAGTCTTTGGGGGTCGTCACTTATGAAGGCCCTGTAGTCTTCTTCTGTGTCCTTTAATTCACCTTTGGGTTACACATGCGCACCAAGCTAGTACAATGTAAGCCAAGAGTAACGTATCACTGCATCTGCATATCAAAGCAATAAGTCCCTTATAATTAGCATTTTCTTCGACCCAACCAGGTTCTTGGTCATTTTTAGCAACTGTATCTTCAGCTTCTTTCCTGTGGTCCTTGAGAACATCTGCTGGGAAAAGGGGGGTGGAGCCCGTGCTTTCCCTCTCCTCTTTGGCATTACTATTTTTAACTTATTTTATTATTTCCAGATATTAGTTACTGTATCAATAATGATTACGGTTTCAATTTTTATCAGCAGAATCATAACTATTTACCACACTCCAAACTAGAAATTATCTGGTTCCACCATGTGGACTGAGGAGAATGTAACAGCTCCATCTTTTCAGAGAGGAGGCAGCACTAGGACCACAGTGATTGTTTCACACAGTAGACCTGAGCACACAGTTTGCTCCAGCTGGGAGCATGGGCTCATCCTAGCCTAAGAACTCCTGAAGGCTAAATTATTAGAAATAGCATTACCACAAGATCTGTGATGGCTATCATGAGATAATCATCCCACATCTGGATTTTTAAGACACAGAGCATTGTCTGGTGCTTTCCAGTCCCTGGTGACATGACCTAATGGCAACACGTCCCTGGGGCTGGGCTAGTGCAGCACTCTGTGCTGGGGGAAGGAGGCACTGCTGGGATGGGAGAGCACACAATTGGCAGCCCATGGCTGTGATTTACACAAAGCTGTTTGTGTCTTGTAAATTGATTTCTTTTCCTTCAGTGGTAGGGAGCCAGGAGATGCATTGGTCAGCAGCAGAACAGAGAACATCCTGGTGCAGAGCCAGGAGCAGGGGAAGGACAAGCCTTCCAGCACAGGGTACTCCCATGGCTTTTGAAATGAAGAGCTGCAGCAAATGTGGAAGGGTAAATAAGGCCAGGAAATCTTTTGCTCTATGAATGAACTCCCTGCTATTTATGATGCAGAGTTTCCAGGGATGTTGCTGTGGAGCTGGGCTCCTGCTGGGCAAATGATTCTTCCCAAACTGAGGTGGGTGCCATGTTAGCACTCCCTGGCTCTATCTGTCACTATCTGGCTGCTCCTCAAAGCTCTGGCTTCAGCCCAATCTTCTGCCTTCTGAGCAGCAAGATTTAAATGGTCCTTATCATTCAAATGACTGGACTTCAAATTGAAATGATTTGATTATTTTAACAACTGATTAAATCAGCTCCCTCTGATCTAATGGTGTTGGTGTCTGGGAACAGTGCAGCCAGGACTGAGATGCTCAGTACAGGCTGCAAAACCTGCTGGAAATGCAGGACAGTATTTAGGTTGTTTATGACACTCCCCTGCCATTTCCTCATGCTGTTCCTGCAGCTGTACTGGGTGGGCGAGGCTGTGCATGCCCTTTGAGCAGAGATGAACTTTTGGGGTCAGCTGCCTAATGGCCAGGAGGTGCCAAACTGTTTGGGTCACTGGTGTCCTCTGCCTGCCCTGCAATTCATAGCCACCATTTCTCTCACCTCTTATTTCTTCTCCCTGGTACCTCTGCCACTACTTCAGCTTCTCAAACTTTTTTTTCTGTTTCTCCTCCCCTCTGGAAGTTGCCGGATCTTCTCTTCTCTTCCCAAGGAAGTGATGTGGGCTCATTTTCTTTCTCCAGTCTTCACACCTGGTTTGTTCCTTCCATGTGCTGGAAGATACATTGGCACATGGATGTGGAGAAAACATCAGAGAGTGAACCAAGTCATGTACACCAAGAGAGATTAGATTATGTTATCACTGGGTTGTTTAGAATCATGGAATCAGAGAATCCTTAAAGTTGGGAAAGACCTTCACAATAATCAATTCCAACCATCAACCACACCATCACTATGTTCACCACTAAACCACATCCCAAGTCCCATATCAACATGTCTTCTGAGCTCTTCCAGGGATGGTGATTCTACCAGTGCCATGGGCAACCTGTTCCAATGCTTTACAACCTTTTCCAAGAAGAAATGTTCCCTAATTTCCAATCTAAACCTCTCCTGGTGCAAGTTGAGACCTTTTCCTCTTGTCCTGTCCCTGTTCCCATGGGAGCAGAGCCCCACCTGGTTCCACCCTCCTGTCAGGGACTTGTGGAGAGCCACGAGGCTCCCCCTGAGCCTCCTTTTCTCCAGGCTGAAACCTGGAAAAACTCCAACCCACAGTTTGAGTTGATTCAGAGGAACCAACAAATCTGTTTCAGGTACTGGTAAATGATGCTGGCTGTTCTTAGTAGTAAAAACCAGAAAACAAACGAGATAAGCCCAGCAGCTCAGTGTGGTGAGTTGCGCTAGGAAAGAGCCCACTCCAGACTCCAATGGCACAAACATCAGCACCAGATTCTGCCTGGGATAACCTCTGTGAATTTCTCCCTCAACTTAGGCAGCTGAAATAATAACTGATCCACATGAACCAAATCTTCACAGTGGGTACATTTTTTCCTAATGTTTCCAAACAAAAATCAAACATAAACAGTGAGAAATTATTTCATCTCTACTAATGAGTGGCAGCATGAGAACTCAGCAATATGTTAAGAGAAAAATCTCCCTGGTACACTGAATTACACTTTTCTTGGAGTGAAGCAAGAACCCTTGTGATTGAAAAATTCCCTTTCCAGACTCAGAGATTGTTTTTATAAAGTATTTTTAAAAAAAGTATAATGTTCCAAAACTCAGCCAGGAAAGCAGCTGTAATAATTCTTCCCTAATGCCTCTGAAATTAGGCTACACTTAGCCTGAATATTTTCAGTCTGGAGTGTATGTATACACAATACTGCCAACATATCCCTGCAGTAGATGTGTGCAGTGTGTGCTGCACTGCCCAGCTGCTGGCTCTGTCACACCAGAAACTGCTGCTCCATCCCCATGGGCTGCAGGCCCCCATGGGCAGGGCTGGGGCGTGGGGGCTGCTCCCCTGCACGGCCTCCCCTTCACATCCCTGCCAGAGCCATGGGCAGCTGCCTGTGGCTCCCGAGCGCGCTCAGGAACTGACCACTGCTGCTGGAGGCCTTGGTGCTGAGCCCCTGAATCATCTCTCACTCGGACATGCTCACAAACAAAGGAGGAACAGGGCCTCAGTGGCCCGAAGAGCTGCCCACAGAACCAGCAGGACCTGGACGAGTGGGATTGCAGAAGCGGCGCGTGGAGAACATCCAGGCAGGCTGCCAGGGGCTAAGACTGGGGCAATGGAAAATCTGCAGTGGGAAGGAAACAACACAGCATCTGGTATTTTGAAACACAGCTAGAGTTTTCCTGTGCATTCTGACTATGAGTCACCACTGGTGGGCTGAGAAATTCCTAATACCTGTCTGAGCCTTGGGGCTGAGCTGTGGGATGAAGCTGTGGGAGGAGACCTGGGAGACATCCTAGAGTGAGCCAGGGTCCCCCATGTCAGAGCAGAACCCGGAACAGCAGGAAGGGATCCATGGCAGCCTCGCTGCCCTGCTGCTGCTTCCATGCCCTGCAGGGCAGTTTCCCAGCCTGGCCTGGCTGCAGCTTCTCCCCAGCCTCTGCAGGAAGGCATTGGGCATCAGCTGCCACACAGCCCCAACTCAGCAGGGATCCCCTGCATTTTCCTGGTCCCCAGTCACATCCTGAGGTGTGGCTGCTTGGAAGAGGGAGGGCCATAGCCAGCCCCAATGGTTAGGGGGGATCAGGATTTTCCTGATCCTTACCCATGTCTTGCACAAGTATTGCATCCTGAAGAAGCCACATCCTGGATGTGCAGGGATTCCATATGATCCAGCTGTGCCTCTTCCTTTCTCAAGGGATGGATAGAGGGGCTCTATGGAAGGTGGCATTTCCTGCAGGAAGGGAGGCGATGCCAGGCACAGCCACAGGAGGTAATTGCTTTGCCTCTGGGCCTGAGCCCTGCTGAGGCTTGAGCTGCCCTCTCTGCTGCTTGGCACTGCGGGCACAGCCTGGACAAAACGGGCACAGCCCAGAGGAATTGTCCTGAGCAGGCTCAGGGCACTCGGGTACTGAGCTGTCCTGCTGGGCTCCCTCTGTGGGAGACACGTCCCAAAACCTGGAAGCGGCTGCACGGGGTGCCCATGGTGGGGAAAGAGCAGAGGGGGAGAGCAAGGCTCCAGTGTGTCCTGAGAGGGCCTGGCTATGTGCCCGTGGGCTGTGGGAGCTGTTCCATGGGCAGGTGGGCAAGCAGGAGGGAGGGACGGAGGTTGGGAGTGACAGCTGTGGCACTGCAGATTTCCCCAAGCATTTATTGAGGGTTTCCTGTGTGGGAGGGAGAAAGCCCCAGGGCCCTGGGCTACCCCAGCTGCCCCTCCAGGCATGTTGCACAGGACCTGCAAAGAGCATGGAGAGTGACCAGGAGGCACAGGCTCCCACAGCCTTACCCCACCCCCTTGCAGTGCCCAATTCCCCAAGGCAGAAGGGGATCCCAGCACACCATGGAAATGGTTCCGTAGCATCTGTGCTCCCTTCTCGACGGGCACATGACTTGGATTACTTGGAAATGCTGGTGAATGGTGCTTTGAAGACCTTGCCAGATGTTGGAGGCATGTTTTGAATGTACTTTTCCTGACAGAATAATCTGTGTCAGTGTGGCAAGAGCTTACTCATGAGCCAGTTCCCTTATTCCTCTGAAGGTTGATCAGTTCTGGAAACCTTACCCTGCTCCCTTCGGGAGCCCTGAGGGATCCCCCAGGATCGCTGTCAGTGGGAGGAAGGGGCATTTAGCTGTCCATCCTCCTCCCGTGGGCAATGCCACTGTGTCCTTCCATGTGCTCTGTGCAGCCACAGAGAAGAGCAGAGAGGGAAGGGGCTGGGCCCAGGGCTGTGCCCCGGGGCTGAGCCTTTCTCAGCTCTTTTGCTGCCCCCAGGGAGCCTGAGCTGCTCCTGCTGCCACTGCCAAGCCCTGGCCCTGCCTGGCGCTGGGTTTGGAGATGCTGGCAGCTCCAGGGAGTCCTTTCTGCCCTGACTGCCCCACAAGGGGCTCCTTCAATCCCAGTGTGGGGCCACTGCAGGAACGAGGTGCCCCTGGCCCTGCTCCTGAGTGGAAGGCAGAGCCAAGGGAGTGCCTTGGAGGGCACCAATCACCCAGGTGCCCTCACTGCCACTCGGGCCTGAAGGAGAATCTTCAGCAGTGCCATTGGAACTGTTGTGTCCTGCCTTTCTTTGCAGCTGAGCTTGTTGGCAAAGGTGATCTGGCTTCCCAGCCCACGTTCAGGATTGAGCCTCTGGGAGATGGTGAGGGTAAGTCAAAGCCTTTCCCCTGGGAGAGCTGCCAGCTCAGAGCCCAAAGCTCGGCCAGGGGGGCATTGCTGCAGGTGCCAGGACAGAGCCATGCATGTGTGTGCCCACGCCCTTCATGATCCACTCACAACTTATTCTCAGCACTGGCAGATGTTTGGAAGAGGGTGGGCACTGACCCAGCTGAAAAAGACCAGATGATTTTTTGATGACATCCGATTTTGCATAAGCATGATGTCCTGAACATGCCATTAAAGAAATGGAGAATTTTTCCATCTGTTAAGGTGTACTTTTTGTTTCTCAAGTGATGGGCCAAAAGTCAGGACAGAAGGAGGTGTTTCCCCAACGAAGCAGAGGCCGATTGGCAGCCCCTGCTGCAGGAAGGAAGGCCAAGACAAACGCAGACATGGGCACGGGCACAGGCTCAGAAGGTAATTGCTGTGCTGGGCTCAGCAGGGCTGAGCCCTTGGCAGGGCTGGGTGGCGGCAGCTCTTCCCCCAGGGCCTGCCCTTGCACAGCCCAGCAGCAGCCAAAGGTGGAGGCACCTGTGGAGTCCTTGAGGCCTCTGGAGCTCGTTCACAGGCCCGGGGAAAGGGAACTCGTGCACCAACGTCCTTCCTGCTGCAGCTGCTCCGGAGCTTGCCCTGAGTGCCCAGAGGCCCAAGGCACAGGAGCAGCCCCGAGTGGGAGCCCTGCTGCAAGCCCAGAGCCAGAGCCAACCTTGGCTCCCGACTGGGCAGGGGCTGCACTGGGTCCTGACAGGGCCTGACTCTGTGCCCTGGGGCTGGGGGAGCTGTCACAGGGCAGGGAGGGCCAGGGCTGGCAGTGGCTGCTCAGGGATGGGTTTGGCCCGTGTCCCTCCAAGCAGCGACTGCCCAAGAAGCTGCACTGCCCCCAGGCTTTTCTCCCAGCCTGCTGGGCTTGGTTGGGTGGCACAGCCTGTGCCAAGGCGTGGCAAGGTGCCTGCAGGCCCCAGCTCTGGGGGAAACCAAGAACATCCTGCCCGCATCCACCGTGCTGCCAGCTCAGCAGTGCAGCACAGCACGGGCTGACGCTCCCCATTGCTCCCACAGGTGCAGCAGCTGGAACCACAGCACATGTATCTGATGTCCAGAAGGGCCTTGGAAGGGCTTTCTGTCAGGGAACAGGCTGCTGGCTGGGGTTCCTGGCAGGCCTGCTTGTTTTGGAGCTTATCTTCATCTTATGCTCTGTCCGAATTTGGACTTACTTTAAGACAGTGAGTGTTTAGTTCACCTTTCCCTCAAACAGCTTCTTTTGAAAGTCTACTGTAAATAGGAAACATTGCCAGTGAGGCTGCAGTGTAGGTGTGGCCAGTCCTTGATTGTCCAAAGAACTCTGCCGAGGGTTCTGCTGCTGCCCAGAGCTTTCATTGGCCTCCTAATTGCTGGGCCTTGTCCTGGGGGGCCCGCTGGGGCTGCAGCCAGTGCTGGCTCCCACTGAGGCTGCCTGGCCAAGAGCAGCCCCAGGGGCACAAGGCAGAGGCAAAGCACGGTGGGGAGGAGCAAGAGCAGGGACGAGATTGCCCTTGAAAGGCAGAGGCGCTCTGGGGCCCGCTCCTGGCCAGGGAGGCGTGCCCAGAGCCGTGCCCTGCGGGCCGGGGCCTTGAGGGGCAGCTGTGCAGCTGGGCCAAACTGTGCCAGCAGCTCCAGCCATGCTGGGGAGCCTTGCCAGCTCTGCGCCCTGCTGTGCAAGAGGCTCCCTGTGTGCCACTGGCAGCTGGGGCCTCAGCCACCTCCTCTCTCCACAGGAGCGCCTCTGCAGCTTCACAAGACCGGCCAAATAACTCAGCCAGGGAGTTATTTGGACCTGTCATCTCTCATTCCCGTGCCGGTGTCCATTGTCCCTGCCATGGCTGCAATACCAGTTTGTTGCTGGGGTCATGCTGTTGCCACTACCACCCAGAACGGGATCCTCTATCACCAGTTGGGCTGGCTCTGCTCTACAGCCAGGCCAAAAGGTGCAGCCCTCCAGACAGGGAAGGGTCTGAGTACAGCCACGTCTTTGGGCTTCAGCTCATGTGACTGTGAGCTACCACCAGCACTGGCGGAGCTGCTTGTCTAGGCACAGCCAGGGCTGGGCAGACAGCTGCTGGGCACGGGGCTCCTGAGAAAAAGCGACCCCACTTTGTCTTCATTTTACATAGCAGAAATTGTTCAGGATTTTTACATAGCAGAAATTGTTCAAAATATTCAGAAACAGTTTTTGTTGAAAAAAAATCCCCATGTATTTCTTCCCTTTTCCCACAAGAGTTCAGGATTTTTCAAAGTAGTTGTAGAATTCTGAAAAAGGTAGAACACTTTAATACTTGCAGAATAAAAATTAAAACTGAATTTAATTGGTGATCTTTACTCTAAGAAGAACTAAGTCATCACAAGGCACCCAGCATACTGGAGAGGCTCTTTTCCCACTGGACATTCTTACCAAGCGACAACAACCAACCTAAAAGCTTTTCCCTGATATTTTCTGGGATTTCTGAAAAGCTCACCTCTCAAATTTCAGAGGCAAACTTTCAGCACAGTGGGAATCTCCTGCTGTGCAGTAGGGTCTCTGTGTGCCAGCTGCAACTGGGCGCTCAGCAACCTCCTGTCTCAACAGGCATCCGTCTGCAGCTTCACAGGAGAGGCCAAACACCTCAGTCTGGGACACCTGTACCAGACATTCCCCATCGCCATGCCCATGCCCGATGCCCCTGTCACAGTAGCTTTCCCAGCTTGTTGCTGTGCAGGTGCTGCCACCACCCAAACAAGGTCCTCTCCCCCTGAAGGCACTGGCCCTGATCTCTGGCCCCTACTGAAGGTGGGCAGAGCTTGGCCCAGCATTTCTGTTGCAATAAAGAGATGGAGCTGTCACCCCAGTGTCCGGGTGGCAGCAGCAGCAAAGCCCACCTGGCAGCCGCACTGGCTCAGCTCCATGGCCAGGAGCAGCCGTGGATGCCCACGGTGTGGGCAGACAGGAGCCAGGCAGGGGCTGCTGTGACCAGCGGCGGGGTCCCGAGGGCCGGGGGAGCCCATGCTGAGTGCCCCTGGGCTGAGGGCACATTTCCTTCCCAGGTATCATCTGGGCCTGGACCTCCTCCAGTGGCAAGCCCAGGAAAAGAGGGAAGCCATCAAGAGCATCTCCATGGACACAGTCTGACCCACAATGTCAGCAGGACACAAATAAGGTTTTGCTGAGCAATGGACCTGGGATACACAAAAACAATCAAGGCAGTCCATTTGTACAGATGCGGGCACACTCTGGGGGTACAGCTGAGGCCATGAGGTCACAGCAGGCTCAGGGGTCACAGCAGGCTGAGGTCACAGCAGGCTCTGAGGTCACAGAGGTGCCAGACCCGGTGGTTGCACAGCAGCACAAGGAGCGAGCACTCAGTCCTTGAGCACAACTGTTGCGGCAGCAGCGGCAGTGGCAGCAGTGGTGCTGACACTGGGACAGCACTGTCAGGACAGCGGTGGCAGCAAGAGCTGCGAGACTGGCAGAGGGCAAGGCACCATGGCCCTTGCTCTGCGCCTCTTCCTCCTGCTCCTCCTGGCCGTGGCCCTGCCTGCCAGGGCTGCCCAGGCTGCTCCGCTGCAAGCGTGGCGAGCACGTGAGCCGGCAGCCTGGCTCCCCTTTCCCGGGACAGCGCTCCCTGCTCCCCGGGAAGCGCTGGGGATGGTTTTCCCCAGGCCTTTAGGGAGGGTTTCCTCTGGGGGAGGGAGAGAGCCCCCATGGCTCTGGGCAGCCCCAGTTTCCTCTCCAGGGATGTGTCACAGGGCCTGCAAAGAGCGTGCAGAGTGACCAGGAGCCTGCCCAGAGCTCCCCAGGCCCCTGTGCAGTTTGGCCTTGTCCATTCACACCTGGTTCCCGTAGCTTTAACCAACCCCCTTGCAGGGCCCAGTTCCCAGAGGCAGAAGGGGATACCAGCACACAAAGGAAATGGTTCAGGTCTTTGCTCCATTCTAGATTTGGATCACGCCTTGGAAGATTTGGAAGTCCAGGTGAATGACACTTTGAATGTCATGGCGAATGCCAGAGGCAAGTTCTGAATTTTCCTTTTTACTGGCAAAATAATCAGTGTCCATGTGGCAAGAGCTCACCCATCGGCCATTTTCGTTAACGTTAAGTCAGGGCTGAAGAGTTCTGTAAACCTTGCCTGCTTCTTTTTGCAGCACTGAGGGATCCCACAGGATCGCTGTCAGTGGGAGAAAGGAGCATTTAGCTGTCCATCCTCCTCCCGTGTGCAATGCCACTGGGTCCTTCCGTGTGCTCTGTGCAGTCACAGAGAAGAGTAGAACGGGCAGGGGCCAGGCCCAGGGCTGTGCCCCGGGGCTGAGCCTTGCCTGCAGCCTGAGGATCTCCTACAGTGCCACGGGTGATGTTCTGTCCTGACTTTCTTTGCAGCTGAACCTGTTGGTGAAGGTGATGTGGCTTCCCAAACCACATCCACGACTGAGCCCCTGGGAAATGGTGGGGGTAGGTCAAGGCCTTTCCCCTGGGAGAGCTGCCAGCTCAGAGCCCAAAGCTCGGCCAGGGAGGCATCGCTGCAGGTGCCAGGACAGAGCCATGCACGTGTGTGCCCTCGCCCTGCGCGATCCACTCACTGCTCCTGCGGCTCAGTGGTGCCCGTGCAGCTGAGCAGAGATGGCAGAAGCTTCTGTGGCTGATGTGTTACAGATGTGTCTGCAGGGAGGACTTTTCCTGTCCCTGTGATCATTCCTACACAGAAGCCAGGCTCCCGTCGCAGGGGTGAGTAGTGTGTCCCTGCTGACCCCACAGGCTGAGCCCTGCTATTTTGACATCCATTTATGGGAAATGAAACCGTGTTGCTCTAAGGTCCTCCAAAAAGAAAGAACAAAGCTACAGGACAGAAGAAACCCCATGAGCCATCTGAACAAATGAGGGAAATGCTGAAGGAAATGCAGCAGGCAGGACAAGGTGGGTGCATTCCCTCAGCCTTCACCTGGGGCTCAGCAGCCGAGGCTTTGGCTGCACATCTGGATACGCTGAGCCCGGCACAGCAGAAAGGGATCCATGGCAGCCTCGCTGCCTCGCTGCTGCTCCCATGCCCTACAGGGCAGTTTCCCAGCCTGGCCGGGCTGCAGCTCCTCCCCAGCCTGTGCAGGAAGGCCTTGGGCATCAGCTGACAGGCAGACCAAACCGCACCACAGGCATGAGATGCCCTGCAATTTCCCATCTCCAGGCAAATCAGAAGGGGCACCTATATGGAGAAGGGAGAGCCCTGCCCTACCCAAAAAGTTGAAAGGGATTTCCTGAATCTTAACCATGTCTTTGAGAGGCATTGCCTCCTGAAGATGCCACCTCTCCAATGGGGAACAGCCCAATATGATCCAGCTCTCTCTTTTCTCCAGAAGCAGATGGAGAGGCTGTGCAGAAGGAAGCATTTACTGGAGGAAGCAGTGGCTCATCGACAGCCTCTTCTGCAGGAAGGGAGGCGATGCCAGGCACAGTCACCGGAGGTAATTGCTGTGCCTCTGGGCCTGAGCCCTGCTGAGGCTTGAGCTGCCCTCTCTGCTGCTTGGCACTGCGGGCACAGCCCGGACAAGGCGGGCACAGCCCAGAGGAATTGTCCTGAGCAGGCTCAGGGCACTCGGGTACTGAACTGTCCTGCTGGGCTCCCTCTGTGGGAGACACGTCCCAAAACCTGGGAGCGGCTGCACGGGGTGCCCATGGTGGGGAAAGGGCAGAGGGGGAGATCAAGGCTCCAGTGTGTCCTGAGAGGGCTTGGCTATGTGCCCGTGTCCTGGGGGATATGTCCCAGGGGAAAGACGGTTGGAGAGATAGAAGTAGGTAGAAAAGAAGGGAGAAGGGGCAGGAGGGGAACAGGGGGATAGCTGTGCCACTGCCTGCTGCAGTTTTCCCCAGGGATTTAGCAAGAGTTTCAGCTGTGGAAGTTCCTAGGGCCCTGGGTTGCTTCAGCCGCCCCACCATGGATGTTGCACAGGGCACGGAAAGAGGGTGCAGAGTGACCAGGAGCCTGCCCAGAGCTCCTCAGGCCCCTGTGCAGTTTGACCTTGCCCATTCACACCTGGCTCCCACGGCCGTACCCGACCCCCTTGCAGTGCCCAATTCCCAATGCAGAAGGGGATCCCACCACACAAAGGAAATGGTTCAGGTCTTTGCTCCATTCTAGATTTGGATCACGCCTTGGAAGATTTGGAAGTCCAGGTGAATGACACTTTGAATGTCATGGCGAATGCCAGAGGCAAGTTCTGAATTTTCCTTTTTACTGGCAAAATAATCAGTGTCCATGTGGCAAGAGCTCACCCATCGGCCATTTTCGTTAACGTTAAGTCGGGGCTGAAGAATTCTGTAAACCTTGCCTGCTTCTTTCTGGAGCACTGAGGGATCCCACAGGATCGCTGTCAGTGGGAGAAAGGAGCATTTAGCTGTCCATCCTCCTCCTTTGTGCAATGCCACTGGGTCCTTCCGTGTGCTCTGTGCAGCCACTGAGAAGAGTAGAACGGGTAGGGGCCAGGCCCAGGGCTTTGCCCCAGGGCCGAGCCTTGCCTGCAGCCTGAGGATCTCCTACAGTTCCACGGGTGATGTTCTGTCCTGACTTTCTTTGCAGCTGAACCTGTTGGTGAAGGTGATGTGGCTTCCCAAACCACATCCACGACTGAGCCCCTGGGAAATGGTGGGGGTAGGTCAAAGCCTTTCCCCTGGGAGAGCTGCCAGCTCAGAGCCCAAAGCTCGGCCAGGGAGGCATCGCTGCAGGTGCCAGGACAGAGCCATGCACGTGTGTGCCCTCCCCCTGCGCGATCCACTCACTGCTCCTGCGGCTCAGTGGTGCCCGTGCAGCTGAGCAGAGATGGCAGAAGCTTCTGTGGCTGATGTGTTACAGATGTGTCTGCAGGGAGGACTTTTTCTGTCCCTGTGATGATTCCTACACAGAAGCCAGGCTCCTGTCGCAGGGGTGAGTAGTGTGTCCCTGCTGACCCCACAGGCTGAGCCCTGCTATTTTGACATCCATTTATGGGAAATGAAACCGTGTTGCTCTAAGGTCCTCCAAAAAGAAAGAACAAAGCTACAGGACAGAAGAAACCCCATGAGCCATCTGAACAAATGAGGGAAATGCTGAAGGAAATGCAGCAGGCAGGACAAGGTGGGTGCATTCCCTCAGCCTTCACCTGGGGCTCAGCAGCCGAGGCTTTGGCTGCACATCTGGATACGCTGAGCCCGGCACAGCAGAAAGGGATCCATGGCAGCCTCGCTGCCTCGCTGCTGCTCCCATGCCCTGCAGGGCAGTTTCCCAGCCTGGCCGGGCTGCAGCTCCTCCCCAGCCTGTGCAGGAAGGCCTTGGGCATCAGCTGACAGGCAGACCAAACCGCACCACAGGCATGAGATGCCCTGCAATTTCCCATCTCCAGGCAAATCAGAAGGGGCACCTATATGGAGAAGGGAGAGCCCTGCCCTACCCAAAAAGTTGAAAGGGATTTCCTGAATCTTAACCATGTCTTTGAGAGGCATTGCCTCCTGAAGATGCCACCTCTCCAATGGGGAACAGCCCAATGTGATCCAGCTCTCTCTTTTCTTTTCTCCAGAAGCAGATGGAGAGGCTGTGCAGAAGGAAGCATTTACTGGAGGAAGCAGTGGCTCATCGACAGCCTCTTCTGCAGGAAGGGAGGCGATGCCAGGCACAGTCACCGGAGGTAATTGCTGTGCCTCTGGGCCTGAGCCCTGCTGAGGCTTGAGCTGCCCTCTCTGCTGCTTGGCACTGCGGGCACAGCCCGGACAAGGCGGGCACAGCCCAGAGGAATTGTCCTGAGCAGGCTCAGGGCACTCGGGTACTGAACTGTCCTGCTGGGCTCCCTCTGTGGGAGACACGTCCTGAAACCTGAGAGCGGCTGCATGGGGTGCCCATGGTGGGGAAAGGGCAGAGGGGGAGATCAAGGCTCCAGTGTGTCCTGAGAGGGCTTGGCTATGTGCCCGTGTCCTGGGGGATTTGTCCCAGGGGAAAGACGGTTGGAGAGATAGAAGTAGGTAGAAAGGGAGGGAGAAAGGTCAGGAGGGGGACAAGGGGATAGCTGTGTCACTGCCTGCTGCAGTTTTCCCCAGGGATTTAGCAAGAGTTTCAACTGTGGAAGTGAGAGTTCTCAGGGCCCTGGGTTGCTTCAGCCGCCCCACCATGGATGTTGCACAGGGCACGGAAAGAGGGTGCAGAGTGACCAGGAGCCTGCCCAGAGCTCTCAAGGCCCCTGTGCAGTTTGACCTTACCCATTTACATCTGGGTCCCATGGCCGTACCCGACCCCCTTGCAGTGCCCAATTCCCAAAGGCAGAAGGGGATCCCAACACACCCTGAAAAATGTTCTCATCTTTGCTCTGTTCTAGATGAGGTTGCTCGAAAGGCTTCCCCATTAGATTGGTTGAGAAAAGTGTTGAAGCCTTTGGAGCCTCCTTCAGGTATGTTCTCACTGTCCTACACAGTAATAATTGTTGACAACTTCACAGCAACCAGGTTATACAAGCTACTGTGGCTGTTGTGTTACAGATGTGTCTGCAGGGAGGACTTTTCCTGCCCCTTTGCTGATTCCTACAGAGAAGCCTGGCTTTCATCGCTGGGGTGAGTAGTGTGTCCCTGCTGACCCCACAGGCTGAGCCCTGCTTATGTGGCATCCATTCCTAGGAAACGGAACTACTTTCTGTTAAGGTCCTCTGAGAGGGAAGAACAAAGCCCCTGGACACAAGAAACCACATGAGCCAAACAACATCTTGAAACGAATAGTGAAGGAACTGCTCAAAGGGAATGGTGAGAGCATCTCCCTCAGCCTTGTCCTGGCGCTCAGCAGCTGAGGGCTCTGGCTACACATCTGGACATGCCGTACCCAGAACAGCGGGAAGGGTTCCATGGCAGCCTCGCTGGCCCGCTGCTGCTTCCATGCCCTGCAGGGCGGTTTCCCAGCCTGGCCTGGCTGCAGCTTCTCCTCAGCCTCTGCAGGAAAGCCTTGGGCATCAGCTGCCATGCAGCCCAAACTCACCAGGGATCCCCTGCATTTTCCTGGTCCCCAGTCACATCCTGAGGTGTGGCTGCTTGGAAGAGGGAGGGCCATAGCCAGCCCCAAAGGCCTGGGGGGATCAGGATTTTCCTGATCATTTCCCATGTCTTGGACATGTATTGCCTCCTGAAGAGGCCACATCCTGGATATGCAATGATTCCATCTGATCCAGCTGTGCCTCTTCCTTTCTCAAGGGATGGACAGAGGGGCTCTATGGAAGGTGGCATTTCCTGCAGGAAGGGAGGCGATGCCAGGCGCAGTCACAGGAGGTAATTGCTCTGCCTCTGGGCCTGAGCCCTGCTGAGGCTTGAGCTGCCCTCTCTGCTGCTTGGCACTGCGGGCACAGCCCAGACAAGATGGGCACAGCCCAGAAGAATTATCCCGAGCAGGCTCAGGGCACTCGGGTACTGAGCTGTCCTGCTGGGCTCCCTCCGTGGGAGACACGTCCCAAAACCTGGGAGCGGCTGCACGGGGTGCCCGTGGTGGGGAAAGGGCAGAGGGGGAGGGCAAGGCTCCAGAGTGTCCTGAGAGGGCCTGGCTATGTGCCCGTGGGCTGTGGGAGCTGTTCCATGGGCAGGTGGGCAAGCAGGATGGAGGGATGGAGGTTGGGAGTGACAGCTGTGGCGCTGCAGATTTCCCCAAGCATTTAGTGAGTGTTTCCTGTGTGGGAGGGAGAGAGCCCCAGGGCCCTGGGCTGCTCCAGCTGCCCCTCCAGGCATGTTGCACAGGACCTGCAAAGAGCGTGGAGAGTGACCAGGAGCCACAGCACAGGCTCCCACAGCCTTACCCCACCCCCTTGCAGAGCCCAATATCCCAAAGCAGAAGGGGATCCCAGCACACCATGGAAATGGTTCCGTAGCATCTGTGCTCCCTTCTCGACTGCGATCATGACTTGGATTAGTTGGAAATGCTGGTGAATGGTACTTTGAAGACCTTGCCAGATGTTGGAAGCAAGTTCTGAATGTACCTTTCCTGACAGAATAATCCGTGGCTGTGTGGCAAGAGTTTACTCATGAGACAGTTCGCTTAAATTTCATTGAAGGTTGATCAGTTCTGGAAACCTTGCCCTGCCCCCTTCTGGAGCCCTGAGGGATCCCACAGGATTGCTGTCAGAGGGAGGAAGGGGCAATTTGCTATCCATCCTCCTCCCGTGGGCAATGCCACTCTGTCCTTCCATGTGCTCTGTACAGCCACAGAGAAGAGCAGAGAGGGAAGGGGCTGGGCCCAGGGCTGTGCCTCGGGGCTGAGCCTTTCTCAGCTCATTTGCTGCCCCCAGGGATCCTGTGCTGCTCCTGCTGCCTCTGCCAAGCCCTGGCCCTGCCTGGCGCTGGGTTTGGAGGTGCTGGCAGCTCCAGGGAGTCCTTTCTGCCCTGACTGCCCCGCAAGGGGCTCCTTCAATCCCAGTGTGGGGCCACTGCAGGAACGAGGTCCCCCTGGCCCTGCTCCTGAGTGGAAGGCAGAGCCAAGGGAGTGCCTTGGAGGGCACCAATCACCAATCACCCAGGTGCCCTCACTGCCACTCGGGCCTGAAGAAGAATCTTCAGTAGTGCCATTGGAACTGTTCTTTCCTGCCTTTCTTTGCAGCTGAGCTTGTTGGCAAAGGTGATCTGGCTTCCCAGCCCACATTCAGGATTGAGCCTCTGGGAGATGGTGAGGGTACGTCAAGGCCTTTCCCCTGGGAGAGCTGCCAGCTCAGAGCCCAAAGCTCGGCCAGGGGGGCATCGCTGCAGGTGCCAGGATAGAGCCATGCACGTGTGTGCCCTCGCCCTGCACGATCCACTCACAACTTCTGCTCAGCACTGGCAGCTGTTTGGAAGAGGGTGGGCTCTAGCCCAGCTGAAAAAGATCAGATGATTTGTTGATTTTATCTGATTTTGCATAAGCATGATGTCCTGAACATGCCATTAAAGAAATGGAGAATTTCTCCATCTGTTAAGGTGTACTTTTTGTTTCTCAAGTGATGGGCCAAAAGTCAGGACAGAAGGAGGTGTTTCCCCAACGAAGCAGAGGCCGAGTGGGAGCCCCTCCGGCCGGAAGGAAGGCCAAGCCAAACACAGGCACGGGCACAGGCATAGGCTCAGAAGGTAATTGCTGTGCCAGGCTCAGCTAATTGCTGGGGCTGTGTGGCTGCAGCTCTTCCCCCAGGGCCTGCCCTTGCACAGCTCAGCTGCAGCCAAAGCTGGAGGCACCTCTGGAGCTCGTTCACAGCCCCGGGGAAAGGGGACTCGTGCACCAACGTCCCTCCCGCTGCAGCTGCTCCGGAGCTTGCCCTGAGTGCCCAGAGGCCCAAGGCACAGGAGCAGCCCCGAGCGGGAGCCCTGCCGTGAGCCCAGGGCCAGAGCCAGCCTTGGCTCCCGACTGGGCAGGGGCTGCACCGGGTCCTGACAGGGCCTGACTCTGTGCCCTGGGGCTGGGGGAGCTGTCACGGGGCAGGGAGGGCCAGGGCTGGCAGTGGCTGCTCAGGGATGGGTTTGGCCGGTGTCCCTCCAAGCAGCGACTGCCCAAGAAGCTGCACTGCCCCCAGGCTTTTCTCCCAGCCTGCTGGGCTTGGTTGGGTGGCACAGCCTGTGCCAAAGGGCGGCAAGGTGCCTGCAGGCCCCAGCTCTGGGGGAAACCAAGAACATCCTGCCCGCATCCACCGTGCTGCCAGCTCAGCAGTGCAGCACAGCACGGGCTGACGCTCCCCATTGCTCCCACAGGTGCAGCAGCTGGAACCACAGCACATGTATCTGATGTCCAGAAGGGCCTTGGAAGGGCTTTCTGTCAGGGAACAGGCTGCTGGCTGGGGTTCCTGGCAGGCCTGCTTGTTTTGGAGCTTATCTTCATCTTATGCTCTGTCTGAATTTAGACTTGCTGGAAGGGAAAAGGGTGAGTGTTTAGTTCACCTTTCCCTCAAACAGCTTCTTTGAAAGTCTACTGTACATAGGAAACATTCCCAGTGAGGGTGCATTGTAGGTGTGGCCAGTCCATGGCTGTCCAAAGAACTCTGCTGAGGGTTCTGCTGCTGCCCAGAGCTTTCATTGGCTTCCTAATTGCTGGGCCTTGTCCTGGGGGGCCCGCTGGGGCTGCAGCCAGTGCTGGCTCCCAGTGAGGCTGCCTGGCCAAGAGCAGCCCCAGGGGCACAAGGCAGAGGCAAAGCACAGTGGGGAGGAGCAAGAGCAGGGACGAGATTGCCCTTGAAAGGCAGAGGCGCTCTGGGGCCCGCTCCTGGCCAGGGAGCCTGCCCAGAGCCGTGCCCTGCGGGCCGGGGCCTTGAGGGGCAGCTGTGCAGCTGGGCCAAGCTGTGCCAGCAGCTCCAGCCATGCTGGGGAGCCTTGCCATCTCTGGGCCATGCTGTGCAGGAGGGTCCCTGTGTGCCACTGGCAGCTGGGGCCTCAGCCACCTCCTCTTTCTACAGTTCCACCTCTGGACAGGAGTTTTAAGACGGTGGCTGCACCTCACATCCAAACAGCAGGAGCAGCTCCTCCAGCAGTTAGAAGGGCCTGCGCAGCCCTGTCAAGAGTTCTGAGAAGAAGACTGCAGAACAGCCATCGACAAGGAAATCTCCTATTCTCCTGGAGATCCCACTGCCACCTCCTCTCCCTATGTATATCCCCAAGCTACTTCCATCTCTTTTTTGATCCTCCTCTGTCCCATCCCGACTTCTTCTATAGACCCCAGGAGCAGCCCAGCACCCTCCAGCCCCTCCTGAGTCCAACTTGTTGTCTCCTCTGCCCTTGAACCCCCTGGTCCTGCCCTCTAAACAACACTGAAGTTATCCCCGCTCTCTGCCAGTCTGGGTGATGGTCCTTTCTTTTGTTGCACTAAAGGGAAGGTGCCGTCACCCCAGTGTCTGGGTGGCAGCAGCAGCAAAGCCCAGCCGCCAGCAGCACTGGCTGAGCTGCATGGCCAGGAGCAGCCGTGGATGCCCACGGTGTGGGCAGGCAGGAGCCAGGCAGGGGCTGCTGTGACCAGCGGCGGGGTCCCCAGGGCTGGGGGAGCCCAGGGGGCAGGCAGCAGCATGGAGCTCCTGAGAAAAAGCAACCTCATTTGCTTAGTTTTTCACTTTTAGATATTAGAAATTTGTAGAAATATTTCAAAATATTTTTTCTGTAGACAGACACCCCCAAATATTGCTTCCCAATTCCTATAGTAGTTAAAGATTTTTCTAAGTAGTTTTAGAATCCAAAAAAATGACCTCATTTTGTCTTCACTTTTCATTCTTAGAAATATTTAGAAATATGTCTTGTATAGAGGAATCCCCATATGTTTCATTCCTTTTTCCACAAGACATCTGTATTTTTGAAACTGTTTTTAGAGTTCTGGAAAATATTTTCCCCTCATACAATAAAAAATAAAATTGCATTTCAGTGGTAATCTTTATTTTAGGAAGAAGTAAGACCCCTTCAGCCAGCCAGCCTGCTGCAGAGGCTTTTTTCCCACAGGAGCTTTTTATCTGGTCACAACCAACATACATAAAACCTTTTCCCAGATATTTCCTGGGATTTTTTACAAGCTCACGTCTTAGTCTTCTCAGACAAACTTTGAGCACAGTGGGAATCTCCTCAAGTTACCATCTTTGTTTGCGTCTGGTGGAACTCCCTCAGTTCTAGTAGAGCAGGGCCTTCTCTCAGCTTCCTGCTGCACCCGGGCTCTCCTCCCGGCCTGCTGGGCTTTGTTGGGTGGCACAGCCTGTGCCAAGGGGCAGCAAGGTGCCTGCAGGCCCCAGCTCTGGGGGAAACGGAGAACGTCCTGCCCGCATCCACCATGCTGCCAGCTCAGCAGTGCAGCACAGCACGGGCTGACGCTCCCCATTGCTCCCACAGGTGCTGCTGGAACCACAGCACGTGTTCCTGATGCCCAGAAGGGCCTTGGAAGGGCTTTCTGTCAGGGAACAGGCTGCTGGCTGGGGTTCCTGGCAGGCCTGCTTGTTTTGGAGCTTATCTTCATCTTATGCTCTGTCCGAATTTGGACTTACTTTAAGACAGTGAGTGTTTAGTTCACCTTTCCCTCAAAGAGCTTCTTTTGAAAGTCTACTGTACATAGGAAACATTGCCAGTGAGGCTGCAGTGTAGGTGTGGCCAGTCCATGATTGTCCAAAGAACTCTGCTGAGGGTTCTGCTGCTGCCCAGAGCTTTCATTGGCCTCCTAATTGCTGGGCCTTGTCCTGGGGGGCCCGCTGGGGCTGCAGCCGGTCTGGCTCCCACTGAGGCTGCCTGGCCAGGAGCAGCCCCAGGGGCACAAGGCAGAGGCAAAGCACGGTGGGGAGGAGAAGGAGCAGGGAAGAGATTGCCCTTGAAAGGCAGGGGACGGGAGAATGTCGCTTATCCGAGAGAGCCCCAAAGAGCGGCTGGAAGGGGTGCCGGCTGATCAAGGACCCCCGAGGAGTGGAGGGAGGGCGTATCGGCTGATGGAGTGTCCCGAGGAGCGGTTGGGGAGAGTGAGGGGTGTCTGTTAATGGGGAGGAGCGGCCGGAGCGCTTGCACGGTCCGGTGGTGGGGAGGCCGGCGGGGCCTGTCGGAGTAGGCTCAGCCCGGCCAGTGGGCATAGCCAGCGCCACCCACCCGCAGGACCATGGCGTAGTTCCTGTTCAAGGCGGACCTGCACGGGCTGCTGAAGCTGGACACGCTGATCCCGAACGCGCCGCATGCGCGATGGCAGCGCAAGGCCAAGGAGAGCGGCCCCAGGCCCAGCCCCGTCGGTGTGTCACCCATGAAGCCGGACAATCGCTCCCACAGCTCCAGCAAGATGCCGTCCAAGACACCCGGTGAGCGCCGGCCACCAGCGGCAGAGGTTGAGTGCGGGAGCCTCGCCCAGGCTGCTTGTCTGTAGCTATGGGGCTCTGGGTTCCCTGCCACGCTGCCCTACCAGCTGCTGCTCAGGCAGGAGGAGGTGGGCTGTGCTCCTGGCAGCCACCCACCTCCTTGCCAGTATAAGGGGCAGAGCTCTGAGCACTGGGGCTGGCGAGCTGCTGTTCGCCCAGCTGAGCCTTGCTGGCACAGCTGTATGCTAGGACGAGTGTGGGCACAACTGTCAGCTGACAGCTTTACATCTTGTGAGCATTTTTGCATCTTCCCCTTATCTCTGGACTCTGGAATTGTTGCACTAGACCCAAGGAGTTGCACCACACAGTCCCTAACCAACTTGGTGGCAGGGAGGAAAATACAAGTTAGTTGTGACTGGGTGGCATGAGATCTCAGAGTCCTACTTGTCTGGTGGGTGTGATGTGGAAGAGTGTTGGGTTTGCTCCCGTGAAAGCTGTAATACAGGCTATTAAATAGCTGTAAGACAATATTTTCATATGTGAATGCAGGTAAATCTGGATCCAGAATTCAAAGCACCCCCACAAAGGCTGTGGGGGATTGCTACATTCCCAAACACAGCACTATGCAGATGGAGATGGCAAATTTCCTCCTAACCTAAGAGAATGACCCTGATGCGGATTCCCCTACCAAGAAGGTGAGCATGTGTCTAAGTTACAATTACTTCAACAACCGCTACTCCTTCCTGCCCCTTTACAGAGCAGTAAACTATAGGTTCTATCAAGTGGGCACGTGGGACTGACAAGTCCCAGCCATCACTACTTGCAGCTCTGGGCTTCAGGAGCCTAGGATGAGATTGAAGCTGTAGAGACTGCCATGCACTCTAAGCCTATGCTGCTTCTGGTAGCAAAATTTAGCTTTTGACTAATGAGGCTTTAAAATGTAGCAGGCAACAAAATCACAAAGCTGTAAGCCTATGCGAAGTGAAACTGCTGGTGGTAGGTATTCTAGGACAATGTCTCCACAGGGAACACTTCTGGAATGTTTTACACTGTGTTTTGAAATCTATTTATGAAGCATTTGGTCGCTTTGTGACTGTGGCTTTTCCCACTGACAATGACACTGAATTTGCCATTGTTTGAAAATGTGAGCAGGACAATGTATGAAAGTCTGAGGGAAAACTGCTTTGACCTGCCTCTGTGTGACTGACCCTTGCAGCACAGTCAAACATCTTCAGATTCTAAGACAAGGGGACTTAGACATCTATTTAAATTGCAGTGTGGGAATTGTTTTAAATGCATTGCACTGAGGGTGATTTGTCTCTGTAGGAGCAACAGAAAGCCCGGGCCGTGAATCTGAATGGTTTTGATGTAGAAGAGGCAAAGATCCTCCACCTCAGTGGAAATCCAGAGAATGCTCCAGAAGGTATGATACAGAGTCTGTGTGAGCTGAATCAGCAGGAGAGATCAGGTCGGTGGAACAGCAACACAGAGGCTCTCTGTGTGGTCACAGGAGAAATCAACTGGTTTCTGAGAGCTGTACAGGCTGGAGTCTCCTTTGTTAAGGTTCCTGAGGTCGAGGGAGGGCATAACAGTTACAGTGAATTTATTTAGGAGAGTTGCTATGACTGCCAGTTCGTCACCTGTTACAGGGCTTGCAAGGGTCTTCAGGGTGGAGAGAGATGAGAATCTTGACCTCATGTTCAGAAGGCTTGATTTATTATTTTATGATATATATTACACTATTACTATACTAAAAGAAATAGAAGAAAAGTTCTCAGAAGCTAGCTAAGCTAAGAATAGAAAAAGAATGAATAAACAAAGTTCTGTGTCTCAACAGAGAGTGAGACCCAGCTCTGCTCTGAGTGGTCAGTAAATCCAAACATTCACCCAAGACCAATCTTGCATCCACCTGTTGCATTCCACAGCAGCAGATAACCATTGTTTACATTTTGTTGCTGAGGCCACAGCTTCTCAGAAGGGAGAAAAATCCTAAAGAAAGGATTTTTATGAAAAGATGTCAGTGACAGTCACCTGTACTGCAGGTTCCAAACCTTCATGACGTCTGCAACAGCATCAAAGTCTCTGCTGTGCACTTTCTAGCTTAAACTGCAACTAAATATAATGACATTCAAAGACCCAAGTGTTTGTTAAATTTGTTTCCATGAATGAGGAAATTGTAGCTCACCCCTGCTCAGCAGTTCATACTGCCAGTGATTTTCATGCACTGCTGGCTTGTGAGTGTTTCTCTTAGGACTTTATTTTCACTCCAAGGGATTCCTAGTTGGGTGAGCAGCACTCAGCTGGGAGGAAACTAACTCAGGTTAACAAACCTGTTCCCCTGCACACAGACTATCAGAATAACCTGAAAGTGCTCTACAGTCAGAAAATGGCACCTGGATTCAGCAGGAAGAATAGCAGATATATTCCCTCAAAGCCAGAACGGGTCTTGGATGCACCAGAGATGTTCAACGACTACTGTAAGTAGACTACGGAGTTGAGTGCTGGGCATCCAGAACATTCTGCACTGGATTGCTGTTCCTAGGACAGTGTAACTGGGCTGTCTGTATTATTTTGTGTACCCAGGCTAGCACAGACCACTTCTGGAGTGTCCCTGTGTGGCCTTACAGGGACAGTGGTCTAGGGCACTGTGTAGGTGCCTTGGAGCAGGGTACCTGGCCCCAGCAGCTGGGCACAGTGACACTCAGAAGGCTGCCCCTCGCCTGTACGTGTGTGTGTGCACATGTGCACCCACACCTGCTGCATCAGCACGGGTGAAGGGCAGGGCTCTCTAGCCAAGCATGGTGTGACCTGCATTGCTCTTTCAAATTGCAGATCTGAATCTCGTAGACTGGAGCTCCCAGAACTTCCTGGCAGTGGCTCTGGATGACACTGTTTATCTGTGGAATCACGCTACTAGGGAGATTATCCCCCCGCTGCAGATGGAGCATCCAGATGTTTACATTTCCTCTGCGTCATTGATTAAAGAAGGAGACTACCTTGCTGTTGGCACAAGTAGTGCTGAGGTTCAGGTGAATGCAGGAGTAAAACTAGAGGCGTTTTCTAGGGATTGACAGAACTGTGGGGCCTGGGGACAAAACCTTGGCTGGCAGGGGAAGGATGCCATGCACCTGACTTGTCTTCCCTGGTGTGGGGTGGAACTTCCCAGTGTGCAAGGCAGGGTTTGGTTTGGGGGTTTTCTGATAAGCAGCGTTACCTTCTGTGCTATAGTCATGAGATACACATTTTCTCTGTTCCCTTACTGAGAAAGCTGAATGCCAGAGCCTGTTCAGTGAGGTTCCTAGGGCATAGAAACAGGACTGGGTTTCTTCTGAAGAACTTTTTGCTTTGCCTCTCCAGCTATTGTTGCATTTATATTGTTGTTTATCATATTTCTAGGGTCTCATACCTTCTGGGTGGTGTCCCCACAGCAGCTCCCCACAGCAGCTCCCCACAGCAGTGTTACTGTTGCTTCTCAGACAAAGCTCCTCTCCAGCTCTCCCTGAATGCCCCACCCCCTTTTATCCCAGCTACCTCCACGAGCTACAGCTGCTGCCCAATCAAGGACATTGCAGCTGCAGCCCATTTACAATAACTAGAAGCAGGGCAGATTCAATGCCCTGATACAGATATACAATACAGAGATCTTTTACTGCAATACATATATTTACTAAGGCCCCTATAAGCTATGGGATATTGAGCAGCAGAAACGTCTCTGAACCATGACCAGCCATTGTGGCTGTGTGGGAACCCTCAGCTGGAACAGCTACATCCTCTCCAGGTAAAGCAGCGGGTCAAGGGCAGTTTCCAGTTGTTGCAAACTCCTATCCCTCAATCTATGTGTGGCATGGGTTAGGGATGGCAGACAGAAATTTGTCCTGGCTTGGGATTCTTACTCAGCCTTATCTGTTGGGGCTGTGAGGAGAAGGCCTCTTTCCTGTATTGCGATTTGTGCTCAAGTTGTAAAGAGCTTGTGTGGGTGTTTCACTCACACCAACAGACCTGTGTTGCTGGTAACACTGGTTGAAACCCAGTGGCAGCTATAGCAGTCTTGCAACAACAAAAATGGATTTGGGTGAAAATGTGCAGCCTGACCCTGCAAGCCTTCTCTTCTCTCTGCAGTGATGCACAGACTGGGCACATCCATCACCACGATGTCCGAGTGGCTGAGCATCACGTGGCCACCCTTGCTGACCACACACACGAGGTGTGCAGACTCAAATGGTCTCTGGATGGCCGCTACCTGGCCAGTGGTGGCAATAACAGTCTGGCGAACGTCTGGCCATGCACCCAATGTGGGGATGGAGACTTTGCTCCTCTACAGACCTTCACTTAGCACCAGAGTGCTGTCAAGGTGAGCACAGAGCTGCCACGGGCAGGTATATGTGTGCAAGGCAGGTATGCAGCACTGGCTGGGTGCAGGTTGCCTCTTGTATGTTTTAAAATGAACTCTCCTCTCTCAGGCCTGGCGTGGTGCCCACGCCAGATGAATGTTCTAGCCACTGGAGGTGGCACTAGTGACAGACATGTCCGCATCTGGAACGTGTGTTCTGGCACCTGCCTCAGTGCTGTTGATACCCATTCCCAGGTGAGAGATGAACATCAGCTTGGAGACAAACACCTTCTGGCAGCACACCTACACAGAGCTGCTGGCTCCTCAGGCCCAGAGGCACAGGGAAGGAGGGGGACCATGCTCGCCTTCGAGTGGTGAGCATCAGCACAAGCACCTTGTCTCACCTGTGTTAAAGCCTCTTTGCAGGTCTCTTCTATCCTATGGTCCACAACCTACAAGGAGCTCATTTCAGCCCATGGCTTTGCACAGAATTAGCTGATTATATGGAAGTATCCAACAATGAGCAAGGTTGCAGAGCTGCAAGGTAGGTGGACAGGGCCTGGGGGGGAGGCTGTTAGAGGTTGAAGACAGCTGCACTCCTTGGTTTGAGCCGGCAGCATCACTGATACAGGACAGTATCCGGGGCCATGCTGCTAGGAGTAAAGCATGCCCAGGGGGCTGTGGAAGAGATACCATTGATCCAAGTGTATGCTTGGGGTCTGAAATCACGCTGCCACGGCCAGTGGGGAGACAGCTATGCAAGCTGGCAGGGCTCATGGGAGCATACAGGAGTAAATGTGCATGTGCTGATCAGCTCAGCCCTGATTGCACATTCCTTCTCCTCCTCAGGTCATACTGATAGAATCTTGAACCTGACCATGAGTCCTGATGGTACATCAGGGGCCTCAGCAGCTGCTGATGAAACAGTGCAGGTCTGGAGCTGTTTTGAGATGGATCCCATAAAGAAGAAGGGGAAACAGAAGGCAAACAGTGCCAAAAGCAGTATTCCTCACCAGAGCATCCACTGAGAGCACGGGATTGTTGTGGGGAGGGGGATATTTGGTTTTACACACTGTACAGTATTTTAAATTTTAATGAACGGCTTAACTTGACTTTTTCTTAATGGAGTCTGATGGAAGAAAAAGCCATGGCTCCTAAACCCAAGTCCTCCCTGAGGCTGGGGATCTGGGCAAGGAGTGGAGACCTAGGTCTTAAGGACCAGTTTAGAGGCCCCTGAGCTTAGCACAGCCTAGCAGAAGGATGCTGTGCAAGGGCTGTACTTCTGTTTCTGTCCCAGCTAAGATAGATATGTCACCTGCCCCATCTAGATGCTGACTACAAGCACAGCAGCTCCACCACAGGCTCAACTGAAAGCACAGCATGGCTGTGGCCTCAGTTTGTGTTGTCCTGGCCTTTCTCACAAGCCCAGGGACACCTTCCTATGGCTCTGCAGGCAGATCTCAGTTTGTCTTGTTAGCTACAGGCAGCCATCACTGCCTGCCTATGGTGCTGGAGTAGAATAGCTGGTGGAAAAAAAAGGAGGGAGAGAAATATAGAGCAACAGCTGTAATCACCCCAAAGGCTGGAAAGGGGCTGGCTCTGGCATAAAGCCTGATGCAAAACAATAGGTTGGCTTACACTGCCACAGCCAGCCTGGATGTCATGCAAGAGCCACGCAAAGCACCACCAACCCTGTGCTCAGCCTTGGGTCACGTATTCTTCCAACAACTCTGATCTCCCTTCCACTCCTGCTGACAGGAAGCCCTGGTGCCTCACTGAGGCTTCATGCAGGGGAGCAGGCACCAGGGCTCAGCTGACATTTATTGGAGCTTGACTCCCCTACACTTGGAAAAATGCCTTTTTTCCAGGCTGAACTGTGCTGGAGCAAGTTGCAGGAAATATATTGGAGCCCTCACCTGACCAACAACCAGCTCAGCCACGCTGCTTTGCACGGTGGAGCCGCAGTGTCTGAGGTTGGGGGGTTGTACCAGACCCATCACGCCTGTCCTTCAGCTGCACCAGCATTGCCAAGGGCTGCTGGGGACACCGCACAGCTGATAAGCACCTTGGCCTGTACAAAGCAGCTCCACCAAGCCTGTGCCTCCCATCGGTCCTCAGTGATTAGCTGAGGGTGGATTATTAACTGTTTTCACCTTTCCCTCAGCACAGTACCACACTGTGCCTAGCACCAGCTCTGCCTCCTGAGCCTTACAGCAGCTGGAACCTTCCAAGGTTCCGACTTGTGCTCTGCCAAGGCCAGTGAGTGTGTAACCACACCCACCAGAGCACCCCCCCACACACACATAAAGCTGATATGGGGGGGACAGTCTCAAAAAACAGCCACTGAGCCAGCTTCTTCCCAGCAGTGCTGCTGGTGCATCCCCATTTGGCCACCTGGGAAAGATCAGGAGGTCCAAGGATGGAGCTCTCCCTCAGACACAAATCCTCAGGCCACAGCTGTCAAAAGGGGAAGCAGGCAGGAACCCAGATGCAAGGCTGGGCTCTCACACAGAGCTGTGCTGTTGTTGTAGGAGCCCTGCCCCACACCCCTGCACTTGGTGCTGGGAGTTAGCACAGACTTGCCCTGTAGGGCCACAGCTGATTAGGCCTTCCCTGGTCCCTGACCTGGAAGGAAAGCTTTATATGCCAAAAAGTTCCTGTCATTTTTTCAGTCCTATGTAAGAGCAGCTCAGCTTTCTCACAGACTCTTTCTTTCTCCTTAGCACATGCCCCACACCCAGATGCTGTGCATTACACAGCCCTTAGAGGACCTCTGAGCATTACCAGAGGGTAATGATACTGCAGGGTCTTTGACCCCATGCTGGTCTCTTACAGTCCTGGAGTGAGGAGGAGCAGAGGAAGGAAATGGGCACTGATCCAGCAGGCCCAGTAAACGCAGCCCTGTAAGGTGTGAATTCAGTTCACAGCATGACAGCATATTAATTACCCAGTGCCATGGCCAGCCCATAGAAGAGCACAGCTAACAGTGTTATGAATAAGAAGCTTGACTAGGCCAATATTCAAGCAGCAATCAATTTATTATTTAATATGGTAAAGTATGAGCAATACAGCGCTGGGTATAGTGGGGGAAGTTTTCCCTCCAACTGCACACCAATAATTGAGGGTTACGGGTATTTATAGGGGTACCCATCAGTTTTTTTCAACAGTTTCTATTTCAAGTTTTTACTCATCAGCAATTTTTATTCCAAATTATTACATCACAAATCTATACACTATTGTGATTTTAATTTCTCAAGATGTATCTCAAAGGAGTATCCCCAGATGGTGATGGTCCAGTTTCCAAAAGAAGAAAGATGACTCCCATCTGGTGGGGTCCCGCTCCCCAGATGTGTGTCCACCTTTTAATTGCAGAGACTCTAAATCTCATAACAGTGATGTCTAACTTCCCTTTGGTCGAAACCATAAACCCTTAAGGTGATGTTCATCTTCCTTTCTCAAGCTGTTTTTCTCTGCTTCAATAAGGCGTGAGATAAACATATTTCCTTTACATATATTCCAAAGCTACATTTTCAAGGATACAAGTAATATTCTAAAATTATACTTCAAAAGGTTATTATTGCAGAACTGTATGGATTAAATGCAAGCAAAACGCAACATCTTTAACACCTTAATTCCAATGCTCCTAAATCAACTAGGGTTAATTGCAAACAAAAGATAGGTTCAAAGGCCTTTTTCCATGCTTTGTTTTTCTTCAGTTATTATTAGAATTCACAGCTCTCCCATTGTCGGGGTCCACACATTTTGCATTCACAAATACACACATCGCCTGTTTGTGCCTGACACAAAACACAGCTTTGCATCTCACAGCCAAGAAAATGCACTCCTTGCTCTTCTGACACAGCTCTCTCTGTTCATGATGTGGGACAGCGAGTGCTGATGATGTGCAGGAGCTGATGCAAGGGACAGGGACGAGGACTTAGCAGGCACAGTGCCAAGCTGACAGAGGGATGATCTCTGGCAGTGGCGCTGAAAGAGAAGAGTTTCAATGAAGCACAGAAAATGGCTCTTTGTTTCACCTCTTCTTTCAGTGCTGCTAAGAATGTAGCCTGCAGCAAGCTTGGAACACCAGAGCCTGGAGCCCTTTCCAGGCAGGGCTGCATCAGACACAAACCAGCAGGGGACTGAGGAGCCCCTGGGGTGGCAGAGAGCAACCTCGGGCTCTGCTCACTGCTGGTGGCATTTTCTATTGAACCATCTCCAAGGACTTCTGTTGTGCTCTGTATTTCTAAGGGTTTCCCCCCTTGGTTTTTTTTGGTTGTCTCCTGCACCTTTTTTCCTCCAAATTTTCCTACCCTGTCAGCAGCAGCCCCTGTCCAGAACTGGCTCTAAAATATCAGCAAAGCAGCTGGCAACAACAATGGGTGGAATCCTGCGGCTCAGGAATTCGTATGCCAGAGCCTGCCTATGCCTTTACTTTGTCAGGACCTCCTTCTCTGTGCAAAACAAGGGACTGGTGGAGTTTTTTTGCCACAGACCTCCTGAGAAGCAAATGTTGTGCTAGGTTTCTCAGGAGTGTATCTGTTAAGTTCATTGCCGGCAAACAGAAAGTAAGGCCAAGGTAGCAGAGCAGCTGGGAGCTGGTCACTCCCTGCAAAGGGCTGGTGTAGGATGTGGGAACACCACGTTCCAGGAGGGGCGAGGAGGGTCAATGTGCTCAAGGTGCTGCCAATGAGGTTTGGGTTCACTTAGAGAGTAGTCAGGGCTGGTGAGCATTGCAAGATCCAGCTGCAGTCCCCATCCATGCCCCTTTCAGTGCTGGCTTTAGGGTGTCTGCAGCCTGGATCCAGAGCGGCCTGGGGGGCTCCTGAGGCTGCCTTTGCACTCAGGGTGAGGATGCCCAGGAGCCCCTGAGGCCGGCAGTGGGGACCAGGGCTGGGGCTTGTTGCCTGGCAGGTGTGGCTCTGGGGGCTGTGACATGCCAGGGCATGGGTCACTGTCACTGCCCTCCGCAGCCCGGGCTAGCTCTGTGATGCTCCAGGGACAACAGCAAGAGTGAGGATCTGGCTAGGTTAGGGTTTTGCCTGAGCCAGAACCTCTAGGCCAAATGCCAGCAGTAGAGACCCCTGGAGGACCGAGTGGAGGAAGCACAGGAGGCTCTTCTGCGGTGTAAAGTGCAGCAAATTCATCAGGACAGGCAGGGGGAAGGTTCTACAAGTCAGAATTCCCAAAGGGAACAGATGTTCAAAAAACCCCCACCACCCTTGTGCACGGGGTTTTAAAATCTTTCAAAACAGGAGGTGGACACCATATAGTAACCAATAAGCGACTCTTGGGGTGTGGTTTTGAGGGCTACAACAAATCAGAACAAGGGGTAGAGAGAGCGTTGGGACAGGGATTGGATCTTAGGGTGAGGGACAGGGAACTTTCTGGAACAAAGGGTAGGGTTTGGGCTGATGGGTGGGGCAAAGGGGCCGGGTTGACTTGACAGACAGGGAAAAATCTGGTGAGGAGGGAGGGAATTCCTTGAGGGACACTTGGGTAGGAAGGCATAACAGAGGGGAGAGAGTAACAGAACATTTGACTCAATAAACTACCACACTGCAACACAGAAATTCAGGTTTTCGGCAGCTGAGAGGTGGCACTATTAGAACCCGCAGCAGCTGGTGAAAGCCATCTCTCTCCTTCAGGTTCTTGCTGTGTGGGAAGGTGCTGCGAGTTGTGGTGGCTGCACTCCCCCTTTGCTGGGAGGATGATCTGTACCAGGGCAGAGCAGAGAGCTGCCATGGTGAGCAGAACATGCTCAGAGCATTACAGTTCAGAGAATGGCACTGCCCTTGAAGGGCAAAAAGCTTGAAAGCATAGAATTCTGTCCGGAACCATTGCACAAATTTTCTCTTCTAGAACATGCCCATTTTTGTATACTGTAGATGAATACTCTAGGTTTTATAGAACACATGGGTTTTTTTTCTTAAGGGTTTTTGGGAGAACTCTCAAGTTTAGTTCTGTTTGTATTTTACATCCTGCATGCATACAGTTTTTTTAATTATTATTATTTTTCTTTAGTAAATGCTTAGGGAAAAATACCTAAGCATTTTTTAATCTTTTGGGATATGGTGATTAATATTCTTAGAAAGAAAACCTTGTTTTAATATTCTTAGAAAGAAAACCTTGTTGACCACATGTGAAAACACAGAGAGAGGGAAAACAGTATAAAAGTCTTTTAGAAAAGGGCATGTAATAAGGACTGCAGAACTGAGTAATTCCTCCAAGGGCAGAATTAGTCAGATATAACACCAAGAATACCTACCAAGATATGTGGGATCTCAGCACATCAGCCCTGATGTGCAGAGTCACCGAGATAACCCTTGGGGGGCTCGGAGGTCCTGGAATGTTGCCAGAAGTGTCTGGTGGCTGGACTTTGATCCTGCACAGGAGGCGACACCTGTATGAGGATGGGAGGATCTCACGGGGATAAATGGTGAAGGGATAGGTTAATTGTAGTGTGAAACACAGGTTTTAGAATTTCAGTACAGGGGGGTCTAGAGAAAAAAGATGGAGGAATTAGGGCGTGTCCTGTCCTTCTTCTTCTTCTTCTTGGCCTCCATCTTCTGTGATGGTGGTGGCACTTTGGGATTGGTTCTTACTAAAAGTGCACTTGTCAATAAAGGTGAAAGGTATTGGGGAAAATAGGTAAATATCTTATATGTAGTTTTGGGTATAAAGATAAGTGACCGCCCCGAGGGCTCTCAGTGTGCTCATGGCCGACGTGCTGTGCGGACCTCTGTCGGGCCGGGAGAAAATCTTGTAGATAAAAACTAATAAACACTGAAGACCAAAAAAAAACCTGAAGACACTTTTCGTCCTTTGGAGCGCGGGCTGTCCCAAGGCCATCCCGAGCCTTTCCAGGCCATCAAAAACAGCCGAGAATGAGACAAAGATACTTCCTTAAACCAAGGGAAATGTGACCTGCAGCCATACGAAGCACAGCCAAAGCAAATGAAAACCTTTGGAAAAGAGGGAATTTTGCCAGTGAGATCAGTCTGTCTGGATAACTGAGGGATGCCCATCAATATTGCATACATTCCTCAATATTTGCAAAGTCTATTCTCCCAATTTCTGTGAAATTAATAAGCTGCAGTTGTTTACCATTAGCTTAAGCTCTTAGGGGAATTACCAAGCACCATGTATGTTTTGCTGTAGCTGAGCAGGACTTGAGTTTCCCAAATCTACAAAGCAGAAGGGAATCACACAGTTACTTGTGCTAATGTTAATGAAGGGTTTCATGAAAGCAGGTGAATGAGAGCATTGCATTGTAAAACTTCCACATGCAAGAAAACAGGAGTCCACTTAGAATAAAACATAGAAGGCTAGCATAACATCAGAACAGGATAAAATGAAATTGCTAGACAGGAACTGATGCATCAGAAATTAGATGTATAATTTCTGATATATCTGCATGCATTTGCAAGGTAAAACAGAAAAGGAAGGGCAGAGATAATAAGGAACGAAGATTTTAAAATTGCACTGTGCAGAAGAGACACACGAACCACCAATGTGAACACAGCTGGGAGATTCAGCTTGGAGATGGATTAGAGTGGAATCCATTCACTGAAGGTCTTTGGTGCACATGAGTGCAAAGACTGAGGAAAAAAGGAGAAAAGTTTAATTTCTGAAAGCTATTTAGATTCCTGGAAGCATTGTCTAGAGATCTAAAAATCTAAAGCCTCAGAGAATCTGAACCTAAACCATCCCCAAATGGATTGATCAGGTATGATGTGCACATCTCTGCTGTTTTTAGAGTCAATGAAATTGACAATGAGTGGCTGGAAATTAGGAATGCCCACCCAGATTTTATCTCCATTACTTTAAGAACACCTTAATAAGGCACTTCAGGAACTGAACACTGACATTCTCACCCTGCTCTATTTACTTTACATTTGAATACAGGCTGGTAGAAGGAGAAATCAGGCTTTAATTTCTCCCCAAATTACCTGTTGCACTTTCAGGTTAGGAGTAGATGTAAAATTCAGCTAATCACTCCCTCTATCCATGAATATTCCACTAGTGAACTGACCTACAGAACATCCTTTTTCTCTTTTGTACCTTCCTAAATGGTGCCCAATGAACAGGACACTCGCATAAATCTCACAGAAAATCACCAAAATTGCTGAAATTAACTCTCAATTCCATGATAAAAGCTTCTGAGAAAAGGCTTGACAGGATCACTGAACAAACTGTAACTTGGAAGAGAAACACGCATTTCAGCACTGATCAAGGGGAAAGAAAAAGAAATGCTGTAAAAGTTCCAAGTGGAAGGTAAGGAGAAACACAGGAAGCACAGGAAGAACAAGGCCCTGTCAGATGATCTGTGCAAGGTAACTTTGTGCCCCAGCACTGTTAGAGGACATTCCCTGTCATTGGTGCAAGCAGCTGGAGACATAAATGCTGATTGATTTGGGGGCCACAACCTTGATAAGTGCAGAGGTGGTTCAATAACGTGACATGAGGGAGTTCCCTCAGAGCAACTGGGATGTCAGAAAGAAGCGAGCAGCTCACCACAGCCTGGCCCGCTCGGCTGCTTTTCCTTCTGGCCCCCCTGGGGAGGCTCTGACATTTCCTCTTCCCTGATGGAAGCGCAGCTGCTGCCAAGGGAAACGTCCCCACACTCACTCAGTGTTCCCTTTGCTTGCCAGATGTCCCATCTGCTGTCCCTGTCCAGGAGAGCTGCTCTGCTTGGGAGGAGGAGCCCGAGCGAGAGCCTGGGAACATCGGCGGCTGCAATCCCTCCTGATCTAGTGCTGTTTATGGATGTGTAGTTAGATTTGGATAGTTACAGGTATAGGGATATTTACATACACTGACTGATATTTGTATAGGGATATTATGTGTGTATATTGTTACATTGATGCATGTATATTCATCTGTTTACATACTTGTACAGCTCTGTAGCTGTGCATTTCTATTGCTGGGGTTGTGTGGATTTTTTTATTGGTCCATTGATATTTGTGTATTTATAGACAATAAATATTTATAGGTTTGTTATGTTTGTATTATATTGTCATGTTATGTGTCATGAAATATGTAATGCATGTTTACATCTCTATATTGTTATGCCTATATAGGTATTTACTTCTATTTATTATGTATGGAGTTGTATAGTTCTAAAATTCTATTTATTTAGTTCTGGATCTGAGTTCCTTTACAGAGGGATATTGCTGTTTCTGTATTTGTATATGGGCTGTACATTTGCAGTAATAAGTAATGAATTTAATTGTTAAACTTCAGTTCAGTAACTTCAATATTTGTGTACAGTGAGTTGTTGCAGAGGGTTGCAATAATTTTTTTCACTGAAGTTGATATCTGTATATATTTACATAGCACAATTCTCAGAATAAATTATTTTATTCATAAATTGATATTTCTGTGTTTCTATATTGGTAGCACAGGTGTTGCAATTTAAAATAAATTTCATATTTAAACATAAGTTAATGTTTGTGTATTTGTACATTAGTAGTGTGGGTGTAACTATCTGCAATAAATGCAATGTTTCAACTGAAGTAAGTGTGGTTTTGTGCTCCCCAAAGCCGTGGGCAGATGTAAATGCTGGAGGATTCTGGCCATGCAAATCTCCAGCCATGCTCAGCACATGCCCCACCTGCACTCAGGCTGGGCAGGGGAAGCGCAGATTTGGGCTGGCAGCAGAGCCCCACGTTGGCTCAGAACTCGCTGCAGAGGCTGCTGAGAAAACTCCGGGGCGCCATGAGCACAGAATCCAAGCAGGAGCCACCCAGGAGGACAAATCCCTCATCCCACGGGTAGCTCTTTAGGAAAGTGCTCCAAGTGTCCCCCTGAAGCTCATCCCAGAGAGCAGAAGCCAGCAGGGATCCTGAGCCAGCTCTGCTGCCTTTGGCAGCACTTTGGCAAATGAGCTGCAGCAAGGGGGAGGCAGCAGCGACTGTGACTGCTGCAGGCTGGGGATGAAGGAAGGGCCATGGACACAAGTGCTGAGATGCTCCAAAATCCAGAAGGAGGCTTGAGAGCTGGGAATCAACTTGGCATTTCAGTGCCAAGCTCTCACAGGCACTGAAATGATGGAATCCCTTTGTGTGAAGTTACCTGGAAGAACTGACAGGGAGTTGCGGCTAGGATCAGCAGTAGCAGAAAGCAAAAATGTACAAACACTAGGAGATAATCTAATATCCCCCACAAGCAATGGCTTCAAAAATCATCTCATATATTCATCATATTATATTATATTATATTATATTATATTATATTACATTACATTACATTATATTATATTAATAAAAATATATAATATATAATATGCATGAAATTTAATGCACATGTAGTTTTGGACAATTTTATTTTTTTAGATATATTTTCATTTAAGATACATATTTGAAATAGTCTTTCAGCTTGGGAGAGTGAAGATTTACAACAGTGCAAAACCATCTGCCCACAAAGCAGTCAGCCCCCAGGTGTGTGCATGCACACTCACCCACTGTGCCTGCTCTTCTCAGCATCTCGTGGCTGCTGTTTGCACAGAACTGGGATGAATTTAACTCAAGAGAGCCATGAGTGGGGTGTCCAGCTTGTCATGAACACTCATGTGGCAACGAACAACACAGAGCACTCAAACCACATTATCACAGGTCATTTCATTCCTGCTGGGCACTGTGGAACTCTTAAAAGATACAGAAAAGGAGTGGAAAACATTGGCATCATGCTACTGCTGGTATCCTCCTGGAGGAAAATCTGTTGGGTTTCTTAAGGTGGTAGCTTTCCAAAACCTAGGAAAACTGCTCAGCACTGGTAGCCCAATTGTGAATGGTTTTCTTGACTTGGCAAAGCTGGGGTGTTAACAATGGACTCCGTCCTTGGTCCAAATCACCTGCCCTCACCTGCAGACAAAAGTACTATCACCACCACCAGCAGCAGCTACATCAGTCAATTTTCTCAAAAAGCTGTGTTAAACTTGGGAGAGGAAAGGAAAACACATCAGACACTGAGGATTAATGACAAGACTCTGAGGAGCAGTTCCAAAGCAAAGGGCAGCAGCTTCTCTCTGGGCCACTCCTTGTGCCCCAAGGCAGCCGGGCTGCCCTGGCTGCCCAGGACCCTGCGCCCCGCGGGCTCTGCAGAGCTGCACAGCGGGGAGGCAGCTTCCGGCACCTCAGCCCCTGGGCAGGAGGGGCTGCTTGCTCTGCAGGGCTGCCTGTGGGCAAAAGCAGGGTGCTGGCCTTCTACTCCTGGCCCTAGCCTGGCCTTGCAGGGCTAATCCTGTTCCCTGTCTCAAATGTGCTAATGATAGACCTGGTTGTTTCCAGCTCTGCACAGGTGTGATTTGCACCACAAAATACTGAAGGACCAAGGCCTGAACAACAGACCCTGACTGAAGCCTCAACAACAGGATCTGAGCCAAAGCTGCCCTCTAGATGACCTTCCCAACCCAATGTTCTATGTACCTGCTCCTTAACCAAGTGTTACTATCAAAAGGATTGTTGCATCCATTCCCTGGTGAAACACGTCTTCACCTTTCTGCATGAGGAAAGTTGACAAGGCCACACCTGGCCTTGGTTCCTCCTTGAGCCCTGGCCAGGCTGGGGGAGAAAAACAAGAGGAGAATGACACCAGCTGTGCCCCCAGCAGAAGCTCTGGCACATTGCTCGTCCAGCACTGTCGGAGCCGGGCTACTCTCATAGCGCACTCGGGAGCCTCGTGGCCGCCAAAGGTGGAGGCACCGCAGGATTTCCCGGTTCCCGGCCGTGGCTCTGCAGGGCTGGGCTGGGACAGCTTCCCCCAGCTGATGTGCAGCTCTGGATGAAGGGGAAACCATTGGGGTACCTGGTGATGGATCTTCCCTAATCACCAGAGGCACCCTTTTGTAATAATGCTGAGGTGCATTGCTTAGCTTATCCTTTCCTGACTCTTTTTTACATTTTGGCATTACAGTAAATCACACTGTTCCTTCAGCTGGTGTGTCTGCATCTCTGACCCTCTCCACCATCAAAACAAACACACAGCCAGTTTAGCACGAGACCTGCCTCTCTGCCAGCCCATCTCTTGGCAAACACCCCTGGTGGCCATCTCCACAAATGAAATTCCTACTTTGCAACTTCCTTTTCTGCAGGCAGGAGATAAAAAGAGCTATTCCCAGTTCTGGACACCTCCAGAAACCAGCTGCTTTCAGCAGTCACAACCCTGAAATATCAACCTCCTTCCTTAACCTGCCATTGGGAGCTCCCACCAAAAGGCCTTTTGTCCAAGGATACCCACAGAAGAGCTGGAAAAGGGAGCAGTTTGAAACACAACTGCTTCAGAGTTTAAACCTGCCTTTATCAAATGAGCACAGACCAATCTGTCCCAAAGGGAAAGCAGGCAGGAAAGAGAAGTTCCTTTCCCACATCAGCAAACTCTATGCTTCCTTCTGTTCCAGCTGGAGAGTGGAGGCCATGGGCTGCACCTCACTTTGGGAAGGAGCCCTGGGAATTGGCCTGGTCTGGGAAGGCAGCAAAAGGAATTCCCCAAAAAGTAGGAAAAGATTCTCTGGAAGCATTAGATTATGACAGTATTTCTGGAGGAAAGTAAAAAAAAAAAAAAGAACTGGGAACTTCAAAAAGTTCCCAGACTGAAATTTGTTTGCCAATGCGACAACCCCAAAGTTTCTGTGGTGTGTTAGGAAGCTCAGGAATGCAGAGAGCATTTTGAGCAGACACTGGATAGAAGCAAGCTGCACAACCCTGCATACGTGCCTTAGAGCAGAAACATGCTGCCCTTGGGCAAACAGTATAAAGAAGTTTGCCAAGATGTACCCATGGAAAAGAGATGTGAAGCAAGATGTTCTAGGGATGTGAAGAGAAGATATGGGGCAGAATGTTCTGCTGACACTTTTGCCAATCCATGTACGTGACCAAAGATATGTTAGCTCTTTGTCCTACACATAACACTTTGTAACCACTTATATGTATCCTCCCGTTGCTGAACCCTGCATTAGCATATAAATGTACCCTGAGATTTGCAATAAACTGAGCATCGATCATTACCTCCATGAAGATTGATCTCTGCCTCCGGAGGGCTCCTTTCTCTAGAACCCCTCTCCTTTTCCCCGTCTCTCTCCCGTACACCTTGTTTCTCTACCTGGCGTCCATATACTTTCTTTCTTTACAGGAATGAACTTGCAAGGCTTGGATAAACACCACTGGTGTCCGTCCCCCAGAGCACAAGCAGCTCCCCAACAAGACTTCAAGACTAAGGGACAAAGCTTCCCCCTTCAGCTCTCTACAGCAGCTCTAGGGAGTCTCTCCATTGCAAGATCTCCTTTGTCAGTCTACGGTGACAAGAGTTGGCTGCAGGAAGCATTTGCATTGGAGCTCTCCGCAGATGGGGGGAAAAAAAAGAAGAGGTGATTCCTGTGGAAATACAAAGGCAACGCTGCTTGGGAAGACACAAGTGTGAGTTTGCTACAGCTCTAGGACAAAAATCCCTTGAAGAAAGGAACATCCATCCATGGGGCAGCACTTTAGCTATGATATCAATGCTGACAAAATTGCTTCCCATTCCTGCTGCTGTAGCTGACTCCGAATCACGAGAAATGTGCCAACTCCGCCAAAGACAGGCAGACATAGTGAGATAAAACCAGCTAGTCTGTGGAAAAGAAGACCAAATGAATGTTTTCTAATCACCCCTTTTCATCCTTTTCCCAGCCAAAACAGATCAAAACAGATCAATGTCCTTCCTCTCTGTCACCGATGGTGACCCAGGCACGGGATGCAGAGTGGGGATAACCTGCTGTGCTGTGCCGTGCCGTGCCATGCAGAGCCGAGCCGAGCCGAGCCGAGCCGAGCCGAGCCGAGCCCGGCCAGCCCCGGAGACGCCCCGCCCGCGCTGTGCCCGCAGCCCCGGCTCTGCCGCGCGCAGCCCCGCGGGCCCGAGCGCAGCGCCCCCCTCAGGCCGCGCGCCGCCGGCGCAGCCGCGGCCGTTGCACTGCGGGCGTTGTGGCCACAGTCGGCGATCGATGCCATGGCGGAGCTGCCGCTGCCCGCCGGGCTCAGCGCCCGCACCTTCCCCGCCAAGCTCTGGCGCCTGGTGAACAGCCCCCGCGTCCGCTCCGTGCGCTGGGACAGCCGCGCCCAGGGGCTGCTCATCGACCGCTCCCTCTTGGAGCGGGAGCTGCTCAGCTCGGGCCGCGCCCACAGGGGCCGTGGCCATGGGCCGGCCCCGGTGCCGCACACCTTCAGGGCCACGCAGTTCCGCAGCTTCGTGCGGCAGCTCTACCGCTACGGCTTCCGCAAGGTGCCGGGCTGGCTCGGCTCGGCCGCGCCGGGCGATGCCGGGGCCTGGCTCCACTACAGCAACCCCTGCTTTCGCCGCGACCGCCCCGACCTCCTGCTCCGCATCAAGCGCCGGAGCGCGGCCAACAGGCAGCGGCCGGCGGCGGGCCGGGATGGCCGCAGGCGCCCGCCCCGCTGCTCCCAGCAGCTCCCCGGGGCGCGGCCGCTGCCGGTCGGGCGGCACGGGCGCGCTCGCTTCACGCCGCTGCCCAGGGAGCGGCCACCGCTGCCGGCTGGGCGCCCGCCCAGCGGCTTCCTCCTGCTGCACAGGGAACGGCCGCTGCCGGACGGGCGGGAGCTGCGCAGCCCCCGGCCCGGCCGCCTCCAGCAGCACCCCGGGGAGCGGCCGCTGCTCGCCCGGCGCCCGCCCTGCGGCTTCCACCTGCTGCACAGGGAGCGGCCGCTGCCGGCCCGGCGGGAGGGGCCGAGCCGCTTCCAGGAGCTCTACGGGGAGCGGCCGCCGCCCGCCGAGCGGGCGGTGCTCGGCATCCCGCCCTGCCACTTGCTCGGGCTCCACGGGGAGCGGCCGCTGCCGCTCGGGCGGGAGGGGCCCCGCAGCCGCTCGCAGGAGCTCTGCGGGGAGCAGCTGCCTCCGGCCGAGCGGGAGGTGCTCGCCATCCAGCCCTGCAGCTTCCAGGAGCTCCACAGGGAGCAGCAGCCCCCAGCTGACAACGCACGAGGTAGGAAAAGAGTTGGAGCCTTGTTTTTCCAAAAGGTCCTGAAAAGTGACCGTTTGAAGTATTTTACCACAAGGCTCTGCCATTCTCGGCCAGAAGTTGTCAAGCCTACTACGAAGGGGCACCTAGGAGGCCAAAAGATTCTCTGCCTGGTTTTGCTGTGTGCTTCCCGTGATGTTTGATCCACAGCAGCACTAGAGCTCTGTGTCCCACAGCCACGTTGTGGAGCCTGACCAATGTGTTTGGATTCTTGCAGCCACCCTGGGCACTTCAGGGCCCAGCGCTCCACCCGGCAGTGCAACTTGTGCAGCATGGACGGCCTCCAGCTCAGCACAGAACGCACCTGAGGAGGGGGAATGGCCACCAGCAGATCTAGGCCTTGCCGTAGAGAAAATGATTCGGGAGATCAGGAGGTCCCTGTCTGAAAGATCTCCCTCTGTGCAGGTAATTCTATTGGATGGGGATAAAATGGCTGGTCTGAGAGCTTTTGAACGTTGTTACACGGTTGAGAAGCAAAGGCTTCTTTAATTGAACTTACTTCATTATTATTTAGTTATTGAATTATTCTTGGTATTGAATTCTTCTTGGATTTCTAAAAGAGGGGATGAAAAAGAAATAAAGAAGAGGTTTTACTTGCTGGGAAAGAGGAGAAGAGTGTTTGGAGAAGTGGCACTGAAGGCCAAGTGTCCTGTGCAGGGAGGGGCATGCCAGAGGTGCCTCTGTTGCAGCTGCAGCAGATGTGGGCTGTGCCTCTTTTGGGTGGGAAGGCCAAGGCAAAGCAAGGGCTGGGCTGCAGCTGCTGCTTGCTGGAGCCTTCTACTACTGCCCCATGTGTGTCCTCCAGGCATCACCTTGGCCCCCTGAATCCTGAGTTTAAAAGGCTTATCATATGAACTGTGTGGGCAGTGTTCCCTCCTCTGTGCTCCATGTCCTTTGGGAGTGGAGAAGGACAGTTATTGTATCCCTGATATGATTCCAGCAAAATAGTGAGTGATCTTTGGGTTCCTTTCTTTCTGTTTTTCTGTTCAGGGCAATGTTGGTGTTGCCCCTGATTCTTCAGGAGGGGAGCCTGTGGACAGAGCTGCAGCAGAGGAAGCTTCATCTGGCACCGAGAGCTGCAGGAACAGTTCCCAGGAGCCCAAGGAGCCTGGTAAGGACAGAGCCCCCACTGGTTTAGAGAGCTGTGAGATGGCTGCTCTGAGCAGGTTTGGTGCTTCCTGGTGCCTTGAGTTCAAATCCTGCACTGGCACAACCTCCCTGAGCCCTGCCCTCCACGCTTCTCCGGAGGCTCTGACACGGAGTCCTCTGCTGGGGCAAGAGAGCAGGGAATAAACCTGACCTTGTGGGAGTTGTGTCACCAAGCCGTGTGTCCCAATTTTGTGCTGAAGTTGGTGGATAAATTTACTGCAAGGTGCCAGGGGAGGCCAGGCTGAGCGACACTTGAAGGAGCAGGGGAAAATAAAGAGCAAAAATTCAGGGTAGAAGTCCAAACCACTGACTAAATGTAGTACCAGTCTGCTGGTATTGGTCCTGACCCACAAGAAAAACAAGGAGCACAACATCAGAGGCCAACCAATTGAAAAATCACAGTAACTCCAGTATCAGAAGGAAAAGCTTGAATGACCCCTGATTAGGGAGGCCTGAGAGGTGAAAAGGAGCACTGTGGATCCATCCCTTAGCCAAGCTGGTGCAGCCTGCAGACCTCTTAGGGAGGTCTGTCCCTCCCAGCCCTTGCTGCCAGAGCTGATGGTCGAGTTGGAGCAGCTGCTGCTCACTGTAAAGGGCAGTTTGTAGATGGCAGGTAATGGAGCTGGTTCATGACTCAGCTCCCAGCACCTTCAGCTTCAGCCATTTCAGTGAGGACTGAGGTCTCTCTGTCAGCTCAGAGAAAGAACAAGGCCGGGCTTCCTTGTGGCAGCTGGGACTGTCTGTGTTTCAAGCTCTCCTGGGTGCCCTTTGCACTGCGGGGGCTGAGACTTTATCGAGATAATTCAATGTTTTGAAGCACACTTTTGAACCGTTGGAATGGTCCCTGTTCTTTTAAGGGCACATTGCTTCAAATTGCCAAGTGAGAGTCTGCCTTTCAGGTCATCTTTGACAGCCCCTGGTAGAAGGACAATTGCTGCCCAAGGGAAAGGTGCACAAGGGCCAATATTGACTGAGCGTTCCCTTTGCTTCCCAGATGCCATCTGACCAATATCTCCAGGAGGGCTGGAAGAGACAGGGGAGAGCCTGTGACCATCAGGCAGGTAGAACTCCTCTGCTTGTAGATATGTTTATAGATTTCTATGGTTATTTATTAGTGGTTATAGTTCCATTTATAGATGATAGTGTTCTATTTATATAGACATATGTTGATAGATCTGTGTAGTTAAATGTGGATATGTATATAGGTATAGATATGATATAATTATATTTTATAATATATTTACATTTGTAGATTTTCAGAGATAGATTTTTCTATGTGTAGAGTAAAATATTTATATATATATATATGAAGTTACATTCATGAATGTGTATAGTTATATAGTAAGAGGAATGTTTAGATGGAGAGATTGATGGAAGGATTGCTGTTTGTGTAGGCCTAGGCTGCATTTGTAGCTCTTTCCCCCCTCAGCTGCCTTTTTCACCTCTTGCTTTTCCCCCGGTGCCCCCTGTGTCCCCTGTCCCTGTGCTGGGTCTGAGCTGGCGGCCGGGCCGGGCGGAGCAGCACTTCCAGCCCCGGCTGTCCCTGGAGCGGTGGGAGCTGCCGCTGGCCCCAGGCACTGTCCCTGAGGAGCTGCAGAAGGACGGTGAGACTGAGGGGGCTGAGGGGGCCGTGGCGCTGAAGGGACAGTGACCCTGAGCTGCTGCTGGGGCTGAGGGCTGTGGGGCAGCCGAGGGCCATGGTGGCACTGAGGTGACAGGGAAGTGGCACAGGCTGGCATGGTGGTGGGTCTCAGGGGACGGGATGGCTCAGAAGGGACTGAGGGGGGTGAGAGGACTGTGAGGGGCTGAAGAAACTGAAGGCGGCTGGGGCTTCACCGAGAGCATGGCGGGGCTGAGGGGATGGAGGGGGCCAGCAGGGAGCACAGAGGGCTCCAGGACTGCAGCTCTGCCAGGCCTTGGAAGCAATTCCAGAGCCTCCACTTTTGCCACAGCTGCCGTGAAGACCTTGAGGACAGCTGGAGATTGACGGGAGCCAGCAGGGAGGAGCTGAAGGCCAGCAGCGAGAGAAGTGAACAGGGACCGGCTGCTGCCAGCCTGGAGAGAGCCCGGCTGAGGCCACAGGCCCGGGGAGGCAGGTGGGGCTGAGGCTGCCGTGGGCTGTGGCTGTGGGCACTGCCCGGCGGGGCAGGAGCGGGCCCTGCCCGTGTTGGGGCTGCTCAGCGCAGCTGCCCCGCCTGGCACAGGGGCTGTCCTTGGGCAAGGCAGCTGTGCTGGCAGGGCCCGGGAGCTGTGCCGGCTCTGCCGGGCTGCGGGACAGTCCTGCCGCGGCTGCGCTCACCACAGCCCGGCCCGCCCAGCTGCTTTCTTTTTCTGACCCCCTGGGGAGGCTCTGACGTTTCCTCTTCCCTGATGGAAGTGCAGCTGCTGCCAAGGGAAACGTCCCCATACTCACTCAGTGTTCCCTTTGCTTGCCAGATGTCCCATCTGCTGTCCCTGTCCCTGTCCAGGAGAGCTGCTCTGCACGGGAGGAGGAGACGGAGCGAGAGGCTTTGAAGATGGGGCAGCTGGGATCCTTCTTCTTTGAGTGTTCTTTACAGATACATGGACTTGAACATAGACAGGGATTATTACATCTGTATTTCTATATATGGGTTGCTATTTGTATGGATTTATTCCATGTGTAAATTCTTGTATTTATGTATATTTATTTTGTTATGAATGTATGCTGTTTGAAATTACATATATGTGTATCAATTTATCTATGTATACATGGATATTGTTATATCTGTGTTAATTTCTATTTCTTATGGGTACAGTGGTGTAGGTATCTCTTTTGATATGATTTTTGTTATATGGCTTTTAAAATAGGAACATTGGTATTTGTATAGTTATATAAGTCTATTTGTATAGGTATATTTATCTGTTTATGTATGTAATTCTATTTACATATCTATGGACGTATTTTTGTATTCCTAGATGGGCTTAATCCTTGTAGTAATATGTAATAAATTAAGTTGTTAAACGCCTAGTTGATCTTTGTGTATAGTGAGTTTTTGTAGAGGTTGGCAAGAAATTAACTGAGGTTGGTATTTGTATATTATTACATACACAGGTTGTAATAATCTAATAAATTCCTGGTTTTAACCTAAATTGAGATTTGTATAGTTCTGTATTGTCAGCGTGGGTGTAGCACTTTGTAATAAATGACATTTTTCAACTGAAATTGATTCTCGTGTATTTGTGGATCAGCAGCGTGGCTGTAGCAATCTGCAAGAAATGCCATTTGTCAGCTGTGATGGGTGTTCTGACATTTGTGCTCCCCAAAGCCATGAGCAGGTGAAAATGCTGGAGGATTTTGGCCATGCCAATCTCCGGCCATGCCCAGCACATGCCCCACCTGCACTCAGGCTGGGCAGGGGAAGCGCAGATTTGGGCTGGCAGCAGAGCCCCACGTTGGCTCAGAACTCGCTGCAGAGGCAGCTGAGAAAAGTCTGGGGCTCCACTGAGAGTAGAACTCCAAGCAGGAGCAACCCTGACAGGAGAAATCATTCACAATGAAAAAAAAGAGAAAATGTGGCAAAGCAGATGTGGGGATACTCTGTGAGGCTGATAAAATGCTCTGAATCACCCCTGCCTAGGCACGTCTTCTGCAAAAAGGTTTTGTTAAAAACTGAACACCTCCCATAAAATACAGATTGATCTTTCCCCTTCACTTGCCTTGCTGTGTGAGTGGAGACACTCACTCCTTATCACTGAGAATTTTTGCCCTTCAGCACCTCACATTTAATCAAAGATGATGTACTACCTTGGCACCATCAATGAAAACAGCCCTGCCCTCATGGCAGTGTTTGCAGTCTTCCCTCCTCCTGTCTCCACGTGTGACAGACGGAACCATCCCCTTCTGTCCAAACTGTGCCTGAGCTGAGTGAGGGCTCCAGGAGCTCAGGAGGGTGCAAGAGCACCGCATGTGGGAAGGTTTTGCAAAGCTTCCTAAGCACCAGTAAACTCTGGGTTTGCCAGTCTTCCCCTGCAATATTGTCCTATTCAAGAATGATCTTGGAGGACACTGAGCCTCCAGCTCACTCAAGAAAAGTTTGTTTTCTTCAAGGCTTGAATAGAGGAAAATGAAAATTGTGGGTTTTAGAGTGAAATTCGGGGGTTGGTGCGGCTGGGTTTGCTCCACTATTTGCTGGGGAAAGTAGGGTAAAAGCTTTAAATTCCCAGCAGAAGCTGACTACCACCCAGACAGACCTGAATGAGGCCCAGGTGGGCTTGCTGCACACTGGTCCAAGGGAAAAGCTGGAACAAAGTCGCCTTTTATTGCAGATGGAGTCTGTTCTGGTGTCTCCAGGGCTGTCTGTGGTAAGACACGGCAATCCAGCCAGAAACTGTGGATATGAGAGTTCCAACAGCAACCTGCTTCTCCAGGGTGAGGGATGAGGCCAGCCCAAAAGCCTGGAAGGTGCTCTGGGCACTGGAGAAGGCCAGGCTGTCCTTGTGCAGGGATGGCCTTCAAAGGGGACCTCACACCTTGTGCTGCTGACCAAGGGCAGCTGGTGGCCTTCCACAAAATGCTTCTTTTGTCCAGCTCTTGGAAAAGTTCCAGCCAGCAACACTTCCTGCTGCTCACACCAGCCCTTTCCAAGCAGGAGGAATTCCAGCAGCAGCCTGACAGCTTAGTGGCAGGAGAATAAAATACTCAGCTGAGTGTTATCAACTCTCTGTCAGAAGCCACATCCTCAGCCCCTCATCTCCTCCAGTTGTCTCAGATGTGGAGGAAGCAGCAGGAAATCTCTGATCCTGGAAGGGAAAGCAGAAGGAGGAGAGGCAGTGGCTGGTCCCTGGGGCCTTGGGAGCAGTGAGAGCCATCCAAAACAGGATCTCTGCTTGGCTGTGGAGATAAGAGTGACCAATCAGCAATGCTCTGTGTGAGACTGGAGCCATCTGTGAAAGTGAGCATGGAAATCTGACCTTGCAAAACAGAGGAAAAAGTGTCCTTGGGTATTTGCCAAACCTCGCAGGGGCTCTGAGCCACCTGGTCTAGTGGAAGGTGTCCCTGCCCATGCCAGGGGGTTGGATCTAGAGGGTCTTTAAGGCCTCTTCCAACTTTAGCCCTTCTGTGAGTCTGAATTACAAACCCACAATGACAAAGAGAACACAGCAAACCTGGCCTCCACTGCATTATTGGAGGTTGCTGCAGTCACTTGTGTCACCTGGAGTCTGGTTTGGATCTGAAGAAATTTTCATGGTCCCACAGTATTTCAGTGTGACTTTCCTGGTTCAGGGCCCCAAAAGATGCCAGAACAGATTATCTGCAAGCACAGAATTGGTTAAGCTGCCTGTGAACCTGATGGGAGAAGTGTATTCATGTCATTGCAGCGTTTACCCTGTACAGGTGATATTTGGTTTCCATTTTGAAGATGCAATGTTATTGCACAATGCTTGTATATGCAGAAATGCTGGCTTTAAATCCTAATTCCATCTTCACACAAGGATGTGTAATCCATCAGAAATGTTTAACACGGAGCCATATTAGCTTTGGGCTCGGTGGTATGGGTTGTTTAAAGTGTGTGATGAGTAATGGCAGCTCTTACAAATACCCCTCTTTTTAATTTGGGTCTTCCATTTATCAACCCTCTTGCATAGAAATCACTTCTTTACAGCAGAGACTAAATGAAATCCCTTCATACAGATGAGAATTGTGCAATTCAGGCTGATTAAAGGGGAAGTTTTCTGTTTTTGTGAAAGCATAATCTAGATAACCTGTTTGCTGTACATCCTGGAGGGGCTTTGCAGTTAAGAGTGAAAAGGAAAAGGACGTTTCTCTTAAGAAGTGTCTTGAATAAGCTTTTTGTATTTCCAGAAGCAGCTACATTGATAATGACCTCTACAAGCAGAAATGCACAACAACCACTTAGGTGACTTTATCTGGCCATGATTTTTAGCTGCAATGCCAAAATCTCATCAAATATGTTGCTATCCTTTAAACAAGGAAGGAGAGCACAAATACCAACAATTCTCATCAGCCTTCTGGGTTGGAAAGACCATTTAATTTATGCTCCCTTAGCTGTCAGCCTAAAGTCTGCTGCGCAAACCTTAGGTCTATGTTGGACCTCATAAACTTCTTGAGCATCAACTTAGGTGCAAACCTGCTACAAAACCCTTCAGGTACCACACTGATTTAGAGTGGCAGGACTTCACTGTTCTAGCAGAGAATTTTATTTACTTGCTCCTGCAAATCATTTCCAGAGTGGAAGTGAAATCAGTGCCTTGCTATCTGGATGGGATAGGATTTTCCTCCTGTCCCAACAGACAACAGGGGAAGAGATTTGTTTCCATTATACCATTACATCTAAATCTTTGGTTTGAGAGCAAAAGGAAAATGCTCCTTTAAGAAGTTCTGCCTGGACTTTTTGGCATGAGGACAAGCTGTGCTGTGCTGGCAGGAGCAGCACTGTCCCTGTGGGTGCAAACCCCCTGAAGGATGAACAGGCTGCTGTCACAGGGGCCACACCTGCAGCATGAAAACCCACCGTGCCATTAACTCGATGCAAACTAAACACAAGTGACTCAGCTCTGCACCCTCAGCAAGGACTTGCCTCTGCAGAGATGTTACTGACAGACTCAGCTCTTGTTTGCAAGGGCTGTCAAATTGTCACACAAATCAACCACCCCTCCCTCTCTTGTCCTTGGCGTCCGGCTGCTGAGCTGCTGCTGCTGAGAAAGAAGAGGCAGAGTCCAGGGCAAATGGGGACTTTCCAATGGGCAGAAACTTCCTCCTTTCTTTTGTTTTCAGTGACAACAGAGGGGTTTGTCTTCAGTCCCTGTGTCAGCAGGGAAATTGTGCCTGCCCGTCACACCTAGGATCTGAACAACCTGGATTTTTATTGGTGTAAAACCCACAGTGACCTGACCTTCTGCAGGAAGAGTCAAAAGGGATTCCTGGAATGTTGCAATAAGCAGATAGTGGTATTAAACATACATAGACAAAAAGGCATAAAAGCTCATAAAAGCTCATATGGAACTGATGTAAACCTAATAAAAAGAAGCATTTCATTGTAATAAAGACTGAGGGTTGCAGACCACAGTGTGAGAAATAGCTACTCTTCATAGTTTAGGAAGGTTTATTAAACCTTATCAAAAGTACAACAGAAGACTGAATAAAGAAAAAAGGTTACAGCACCAGGAGCAAAAGATTTTCCTCCCCATGTGCTCAGCCCCCTCACACTGGAGACTTTCCCTTTTTAACCCTTTAACCCCTCCCAAAGTTTTGTCCATCAACCCCTTCTTTGCTGTCCAGTGGTGGAGATCTCTTCCTCAAATCCTGATTGGGGGTCAAGTGTGGCCATAGTGACAAGCCAGCCCTCCCAGATGTCCCAACCCCAGCTGTCCCTTGATAACCATGGGAAGGGGTGCAGCACAACTATAAATCTACAAAACTTTTCTTTACTTATATACATGATATTTTTGTATTAATTGTGAGAGTCAATCATCACATGACTCATCTATCACAACAGGAAAAGAAGTTTCTGGTGGGAGGAACACTGGTTTTAAAGGTAGGACCAGCTCTTGAGGTTTGATTTGTTCCCTCTTTCAGATTACAAGGAAGTCATGGTGTTCCAGAGTAGAAGCTGGTCCCAAAAGTTTGAGAAGAGGGTGTGATAAGATCACCAGGGTATTTTATCCGAATCTAGGAAGAAGCCCTGCAGAGCTTATCTTTAGCTTTGACTGAAAGTAGAAGTCCTGTTTTTACCAAGAATTTTGATCTCTTCGTGTTTTGGAGAAAGAAAAAGAAAACCCCAAACCACCTGAAGTTTACATTGAGGTGAGGTGTATCACAGAGGGATGAGGACTCACCAAGGCAAGAGACCCTCCTGTAATTTAAACTGTTCTTTCAATAATAACAATAATTTCTCAGTACATGTTAGATTCAGCAAGCACCAGATTCCCTCTTCTTGTTCTGGCCTTTCACATATCACTAAGGGAAGGTGAGGCTGTGTCATTGTCATTCGGATTTTTAATTCTTCAGAAGTCAAAACTGAATTCAAGTCAAGTTCATTAAACTGCAATTTACATATATGATAAAAAGGTATGATTCATGCTGATAAAAATTGAAACAGCATTCAATATTTTCAATATTGATACAGTAATTGATATTTGAGAATAATGAAATAGTTAAAAGTTGTAATGCCAAAGAAGAGAGGGAGAGGAGGGGCTCCACCCCCCCCCCCCTCCGACAGATGTTTTCAAGGATCACAGGAAAGAAGCCAAAGATGTCATTGCTAAAAATGAGCAAAAACCTGGTTGGGTCCCAGAAAATGCTAATTATAAGGGATTTAATGCCTTGATATGTGGATATAGTGCTATGTTAGTCTTGGCTTACATTTTACTGGCTTGGTGCGCATGTGTAACCCAAAGGTGAATTAAAGGACACAGAAGAAGACTACAGAGCCTTCATCAGTGACAACCCACAAAGACTTGTGCGACCACCAAACCGAGTGGTGGCGCATGTGTGGTAAAGGTGGTAATGAAGGCGGAGATAGAGATATGACGAACCAAAAATGGGAGGAGATGGAATTGACACATGGCATATAAGGGGTGATTTTCACTTGGCAAGCTCGTACGTGATGTTGCAAGGGTCCCAGAACCCTGCCCTCTGTACCCCGTGGTTATCTTTTGCTTATGCACTATTATTGGAACCAAATTATCCCTTATTTTAATCAAATTATATTGTATCCAATTTTATATATTTTTTTATTTTAACTATTCAATTAAAATTGTTACTACTTTTATTGTTGTTTGGCTTTTTTTATGATAGGATAATTGGGCAAACATAACAATTTTGGTGCCGACATTCATGACTCTCTCAACTCCGGGGAGGTGGATAGTTTCTGGGAAGGAGGTCCTCACCAGACTTTTAAGTGGTCCCAAGGCTAGACCACTCTCCCTTGGGAAAAGAGAGGTTTTATTACAATAACACATAAGCAAATTAGTTTTTAAGAGCGCGCAAGAGAGGCTCCCATACGAGTGCCAGCTTATAGGAGAGTACCCATAGAAAACTGCTTTGTGAACGAAGACCCTCATGAGTAAAGGAGGCTGTGAGTATCAGGGGGTTTTGGGTCGGAGGGCGGCTGTATGCATGTGTGAGTGTGTGTGGAGTGTCTGAGACGGGGGCTGGGCAGTCCCGGACCCCCAAAGTGAGTGGGACCTCCCAGTACTGTGTTTTCGTGCCCTCCAAGAGGACGCCAGCCGGGAAAGGAGGGAAGTGAAAAGTGAATGAGTGGGGACCCTGGGAGGGTTTGACCCAGGGGGAAGGAGGGGATCCCTGGTCAAGGCACCTGTGGGAAGGTCCTTGGGCAGGAGGGATTGACTCAGTAGGGAGACTGAGAGAGTGAATGAATAGGTTCAATTTCCTTGGAGGGGTTGGTAGCAGGCAATTTAGTATGTGATTAGATGGTGAGAGGACAGGGCTAATAGATTAAGAGGGAGAGAGAGGAGTGGAACAAGTAGATTGGAGAGGGAGACATAGGAGTGGAACAGGTAGATTGAAAAGGCAGTGTGACAGAGTAATAAGTGAGGAAGTTGAGCCACGAGGTGAGTGTGGGAAACTAAGACTCTCCTGGTACCGGGGATTTCTTAGTTTGTTGCCGCCAGAAATGGGTCAGGGAAAAAGTAAGTTCCTTGACCCAGGGGCTGCGGATTGTAGGAAAAATTTGCAGAGGTTTGAGGAATCTGGGAACCATGAGGGGGGTTCTCAGGGGGGGGAGCATTCCTCAGGACAGCCCACTGGGGATGATAATACGGTTTTGGGATGAATGGGAATCCCGAAGGGAAGAAAATCAAGAAATTCAGAGGACAGTGCCTAAAGGACATAATATAGGAAAAGCTTTGAGTGAGCATCAGAAAAAATATGAGTCCCCAGCAGAATGGTTAAAAAGATTAAAAAGAGACTTGCAATTATATTCAGGTGTAGATACTGATACTGCAGTAGGGCAGGTTCTGTTAAAAATTCAGTTTGTGACCAGATCTTGCAGTGACATCAGGAAAAAGCTGGAAAAATTAGAAGACTGGCAGGACAGGGGACTTCAAGTATTACTGAGAGAAGCACAAAGGGCATTTGTAAAGATAAATGAGAAAAAGCAGAAAACAGATGCCAGAATTTTGGTTGCAGCAGTTCAAGAAATGCAGGCAACTTTGAATACAGAAAAATCTGCAGGGAAAAACAAACGGCGGATGTCAGGATCTAATTTTAGGAACACAAGACCTGTGCATTTTTCCTGCCACAAGAAAAGATACTTAAAAAATTCTTGTCCTACTTTAAAGGATGCAGGACCTACCTGTTTTTATTGTCATAAAAGGGGGCACCTGCAAAAAAATTGCAGAAAGAAACAGCAAGATGAGAAAACTACTCAGGAAAATCAGAGAGGTCAAGAGTTTTGTTTAATGAAGAGGACCGAAATACAACCAGAAGAGGCCTTGATAATAAAACTAAAAGTAGGTCCTCAGAGTGAAGAAGTTGTATTTTTAGTCAATACAGGAGTTTCTCGGTCGACAGTGACAAAATTACCCCAGGGATGTGAGATAAGTCATGAGCGAGTTTCAGTAATCGGAATTACAGGAGGTGGTTTCCCTGTTCCAGTAATAAAAGGAGTGCAAATTGAAATAGATGACAAATTTGGAGTAAATGATTTATTGTTGATACCACAGGCCGAGAATAATTTGTTAGGCAGAGATCTAATAATAGCCTTAAATTTACAGATAAAACCCTGTGAAGGAAAACTTAAAATTTATTCTTTAACTGAAGAAGATAATCTAGAAATTATTGACACAGGTTGGCGTTCAGGTGAAGTGGGAAAAGTTTAGGGTAAAGGAGTCTGGTCCCCTTAGTCCCTCCTGGTCAGCACAAGCCTGTGAATTTTATGCATTACTCTGTGCATTATTAATACTAAAAGGGCAAGAAGGGACTATTTATACAGACTCCAAATATGCTTTTAGTGTAGTACATACTTTTAGAAAAATTTGGAAGGAAAGAAGACTTATAAACACTCAAGGGAAAGGGTTAGTACACAGGGAATCAATAATTCAGATACTTCAAGCTTTAAAAGGCTCAAAGAAAATAGCAGTAGTTCATGTAAAGGGACACCAGAGAGGGAGGGATATTAGAGTCCGAGAAATAATTTGGCTGATGAAGAAGCAAAAGAAGAACAACCTTAAGAAAGGGAGACACTGAAATCATGACCTTACAAAAAATAGAAATTCAGCAAGAGACACTTTCCCTTCCACTAGAAGAACTGGCAGCTATAAGGAAATTAGGAGTAACATTTAAGGAGGGAAAGTGAGTTCTTCCTGATGGCAAGATTATGATGCCAAAACCAGTAGCACATTAGATCTTAGATAACTTGAATAGATGGACACACTGGGGAACAAGAAACTTTTGTGATCACTTTTTAAAATTTTATGGGTGTATAAGGATATTTGAAATTGGAGAGCAAATTACCCAGGGGTGTCTCACCTGTCAAAAGGTAAATAAGACAGCGTTAAGAAGCCCTCCCTCTGGAGGATGCAAAACAGCCTTCAGGCTATTTGAAAATATCCAGGTAGATTTTATAGAATTGCCTAAAGTGGGTTGGTGGAAATATTTGTTAGTTATAATAGATCAATTAACTCAGTGGGTTGAAGCATTTCCAGCAGCTCAGGCTACAGTTCAAACAGTTACTAAAATATTGTTAGAAGGTGTAATTCCAATAATATGATAATATGTTAGTGTTAGTGTTCAAAAACACATAATCACGGGGGATTATACGTGGTGCTTTTTATTGAAGAGCTCTGGGAATCGGGGTATATTCAACCCAAATCTGATTCTGACCATACATCCAAAATGATCATGTTTTTATACTCTATTGTTATATAACTTTCACGTTAATTATTAAACTTATATTGTTCTATTGTATACATAAATTTAACCCCTCTCTGAATTTCCAACATAGTTTCTCATTATTCTTCTTATGGTTATATAATAATTACATTTAATTACTAAACAATCATCACATCTAACAATTATATAATTTATCATACAGCTTACGCAGGTGCAGTTGATCTGGGAAAGCACAAAGCCTAACATTTTAGATACTATCTTTAACTTTTTCCAGGTCTCCACTATCAGTAAGATTTAAGTTGCTTTTATTAACCCTGATTTATTAAGAATGAACTAGGCATCCTGGAGTGGCTGTGGACTGCAATTCCCTTGAGCTCAGAGGCAGAAGAACACCGGTGGAAAAGAATAAAAAGACTTTCTGAATCGGTGGGAACAGCCTAAAAGGATCAAAGATCTCCTCCAGGGTCACCCACCAGCAGCATTATTAGAATTGATTACAGAATTGCAATTTCAGAAACTGAGATTGATAACACCTGTTGTTAAAAGAGCTCAGAGACAAGTAAAATGTTGGGAGAGCAGTAAACATGGTTTAGGGTGTCATCCATGGATATGTATTGTTTGCACACTTTGCTTTAACTCATGCTGGAAAGTAAGAGGAAGAGAAGGAGAGACAATTGATTTCCTTGTTTTGCTGTGGTTATGTATTTAGCCAGCTAACTATAGAACGCATTGCTAGTGATTTTTTGTGGGATGCCTTTGAGACTGGGAGATGGGACCCTTCCAGCAGCAATTAGATTAATAGAGAACTTACATCAATTGGTTTTTGCTATATTGGCTATAGCACAAATAAGAGAACGAGCAATTCATAACATTATAACCAGTGTCTCATAATTGATAGTCGTTGTAGAGAAGAAGTCTATATACCACAACATAGGTGCATTCCAAGGGCACATTGGGGCCGCGAGTGTGCCTATTGGAGACGGCGACTTAATGAACTCCTTGCCCTTGAAGCAGAAAATAATTAGAAAAATCTTATTGTGGTTGGCTCATCCCTGAAATTTTGGAAAATACAGGTTTATGGTATTCCGGCCTAATCTTTTCCCTGTTCTTTTTGTTTTAATTATTTCTTCTTAACCAGTTAGAACTGGGAAATGGCATTTAAAAGGAGACAAACAAACTCTGTGGGGCTATGGGTACCAAGGAAACCAAAAGCACCAGTGACTAGATCCTGGGATATTACCTTTGCTACCGAGAAGACTGGCATCTCGGCCCTTGGTTGCAACCCAAGGGGCCTTGAGAAAGGTAGAAAGGTAGATTTCCTGAGGATTATTTTTGCTGTGATCATTCTGGTACCCTTGGCAGTTGGCCAAAGCCAGAGAGCCACACTGGACAGAGTTTCAGCAATGAAAAAGCAAACAAGGCAAAAACCAAGTCCCAGCAGTTTCAACATTTGTGACTATTGCAATCACTCTGTGTGGATTAAGGACAAGATGACATACCCGTATGTTAGTTCTGCTTGCTACAATCACAGCAGTGTTACAGATGTTTGTATTAAGGAAGGAAAGATGTATTGGGTAGGGAAAAATTTGGGATATTATGGACGAGCTCCTTATCCCCATGGTAATCAGATTGGCCCTCAATACAAAAAGTTCTTTTGTTTTGAAAGAAATGATAATGGACATGATCCAAGTATAGGAATAGGAGGCCCAGCACGAAGAGAAAAATTAAAAGAGAAAATAAAGGAAGAAAAGAAAACAAAAGGGAATAGAGAAAAGAACAGGAAAAAAGAGTCAAAAGAATTTGCTGAATTGTATAAACAGCTAAAACAGCACTGCAAAGATTGGGATCTGCCTGCCTTGAATAAGAATCTGTTTGTAGGATTGATGCAAATGATTGCTACAGAATTGGAATTATCAAAATGTTGGATTTGTGGAGGTCTAAAAATGGCTGAAAGATGGCTGTGGAAAGGTGAGAGCTTAGCTCCAGAGCAATTTCTAAAGTGGAATCACACCCAAATTTCTGAAACATTGAAGAGACCTGAAGGATGGATTTTAAGCCATCAAGTAATTGGAATCATTTGTATAACTCGAGAAGGAAGGAAATTTAATAAAGTAGTAGGGCATAGTCCTGATAAATTCACATTGGTGGTTAATATGGATAATCCTTCAAAATTTTGGTGACCTGAAAACCCCACTGGATATTGGGGACCAATAAAAGGAATAAATTGTGAATGGGATGAACAGATTAATTTATGCTAGTAAAAAAGTCCTGGAGCTAAGCCCTACCAATCCATTGACAGCCTGAGGTCTTATTGAGAACAACTGGAGAAAACTGATAAGAAGTGGAAAGCCTCAGATAAGATATATTAGATTTGTGAGCAACGAGTATACAGTGAGTTACCTCAAAAATGGGGAGGAACCTGTACTTTGGAAGTAATACAACCCTCCTTCTTTGTTCTACTGAGGTCTAGGAGCAATGTGCTAGGAACTCCACTGTATGAAACCCTGCAGTGGAATAAAGGAGATTTGAATTTAAATTTTCCAACAACAGGAGGGAATCAAAAATGGGGAGAGGACAAATGGCCTGCAGAACAAATTATAGCATATTATGACCCAGCAAGATGGGCTCAGGATGGGTCATGGGGATATAGGACCCCAATTTACCTATTGAATAGATTAATAAGGCTCCAAGCAGTAGTGGAGATGGTATCAAATCACACCTCCGGTGCCTTAAAAATGTTGGCCAGGCAGTATACACAAATGTGGGCATTTGTGTACCAAAACAGGATCGCCCTAGACTATCTGTTGGCAGAAGAAGGAGGAGTTTGTGGGAGATTTAATGAATTAAGGTGCTGTGTAGAAATTGATGATTATGGGGAAGCTATCACAGAACTTGCAGAAGAAATTAAGAGGGTGGCTCATGTGCTGGTACAAAAGTGGAATTCAATTTTGAAAGCAGATTGGTGGGATAACCTCTGGAGGTGTTTGGTGGAAAAAGTTAGGGTTCATGTTGTTGTGTTCAGTTCTGGGACTTCTGTTTCTGCCTTGTATGATTCCAGGTTTTATTAGGTTAATTCATTCAGTGATTCAGGAGGTGCATATTACAACTATGTCTCAAGATTCAGAATCAGCAGAAAAAGGAAAACTAAAATCTATAGTGGTCCTAACAGCTAAATCAACCCAGGTAAAAGAGCCTAGAGAGATTGAAATAGCCTAAGAAATGTTAACTTAATTTGAAAAAGAGTGTGAAAAATTAGAGCCAGCAGCAGAAATGCTGGAAAAGATTGAAGCTGAAAGGAGACAACGAGAGAATCAAAATTTTGAAGAATATAAAGGTTATCAGGGCACAGCCTTTTAAATACAGCACGAATCAATGATCAAAAAGAGAAATGGGGGGTTTGTGGTAAATAGGTATGATTCGTGCTGATAAAAATTGAAACCGTAATCAATATTGATACAGTAACTAATATCTGGAAAATAATAAAATAAGTTAAAAATAGTAATGCCAAAGAAGAGAGGGAAAGGAGGGGCTCCACGCTTCCTTTCCAGCAGATGTTTTTTTCAAGGACCACAGGAAAGAAGCTGAAGATACAGTTGCTAAAAACGACCAAGAACCTGGTTCAGTCTCAGAAAATGGTAATTATAAGGGATTTATTGCCTTCATATGTAGATGCAGTGATACGTAAGTCTTGGCTTACATTGTACTGGCTTGGTGCGCATGTGTAACCCAAAGGTGAATTAAAGGACAACAAAGAAGACTACAGGGCCTTCATCAGTGACGACCCCCAAAGACTTGTGCGACCACCAAACCGAGTGGTGGCGCATGCATGGTAAAGGTGGTGAGGAGGGCGGAGACAGAAAAGTGACAAACCGAAAATAGGAGGAGATGGTATTGACACATGGCATATAAGGGGTGACTTTCACTTGGCAAGCTTGTACGTGAAGTGGCAAGGGTCACTGAACTCTGCCCTCCGTACCCCATGGTATCATTTGCTTATGCGCTATAATTAGAACCAAATTATCCCTTATTTATATATTTTCTAAACTATTTAATTAAAATTACTGCTACCTTAAATGTTGTTTGGTTTTTTTTGGAGGGGATAATTGGGCAAACATAACAATGAGAAACATGAGGGTGAAAAAACCTTCTAAAAGTTTTGACAATAGAAAGGTTCAGCTGTGTCATTTTGCTAGTACATTAAAGTCTTAAAAAGCAGTCAGGTATTCCTTTGTCCAGTGCTATGAATTTATTAATGGGATTTGTTACAGTTGTCCCTCAAATTCCCAAATAAAGAGAGTTGAGTGCTTAGATTCCATGGAAAGCCATAAGTTAATAAAGGTAGTGTTGTGTTTTTCAGTAGTTCTATAGTAAGTAGTTAGTAAAAGAAGTCATCATTCTGCCAATGGATGCTGATCCCTGATGTGTTCATGCTGGTTCCATGGAAAGGCGAATTTTTAGTAATGGGCTGTTGGAAAACTGGTGTTTTCTACTGGTAGCTGGTACAAACACACTGCTTTGTGTGGAAGAAATTGAAGCAACCTAAGCAGCCTGCTCCTTCTTGTCCACCTATCCTAAAAAGAGATCCATGCAGGTTAAAACTTCAAACAGACCTCGAGGCTCTGGGCTTGTACTGCAGGCTCACCTGCCTCTCCCCACAATCAGCGGAGGAACAGCCAGAGGACACTGCAGTGTTCCTCAACGCAATGATAGGAGCAGAAGCCGGGCAGGAGCAGGGCTCACGCAGGCCTGAGCAGGGACTAGAGGCCTCGTGGCTCTGGGCCTGCTCCCTGCTCTGCAAACTCCCCCACCCCCCCGCTCTTCTTTCTCCCATAGACAGAGAGGATCAGCACCTCGAAGTGACCACGTCACTCGAGGACAGAGACTCAGCACAGAAACCTGCCCTGTGAGACAGCAAACAGGAGGGCCCTGGTGCCAGGGAGCCAGGTGAGGGCAAAGCAGCCCTCTGACAGCCTGGCCCAAGGGCTCTTGTGGCAGCAGGAAGTGTGGGGATCAGAGCAGAAGCAGGGGGAGGCAGGAGCTTCTCGGCCATGCCGGGACTGGGAGCCTCCTTCCTGCCCAAGTGGGGCCCAGCTGGGCCAGGGGGCAGCTCCTGGGACAGCTGTGCCCACAATGGCCCCTGCTCTGCAAGGCCTCCAGCCCTGCCCATCAGCCACCAGAGCAGGGACAGAGCAGCCTTGGGGCCGATGCTGCTGCAGGCTCAGAGCCCCGCAGAGCTGCTCATGCCTGGTGCCACTGGCTCTGTCCCCTGCAGCCTGCATGCTGTGTCACCGTGCAGAGGCTGAGCCCTGTGCCTCCCCCCCAGGCCCTGGCAACTGTTCCTGTGCTGCTCCTGCACTGCCCAGGGCACCCACGGGCCCTGCTCGGGCCTCACGCAGACCAGGACCAGCTGGGGCTGTGACAGCTCTGCTGCTCTGGGCCCAGCCCTTGGGCAAAGCACCCGCCTGTCCCTGGGCTGGGGGCAGATCCCAGGCTGGGCTTGGCAGAGCCCATCCGCTCCTGGAGGGCTGGGGGCACTGCTCTGGCCTGGCCTGGCCTGGCCCTGGGATCCCTTGGCATTCCTGCTTGCCCTTGCATCCACCAGAGATGGGCTGCAGCTCAATGGCCCCAGCCTGGCCCACACTCAGGCCTGGAGCCTTCCTATGGCTCCCCAGGGCACGAGAGCCTCAGCCCCAGCTCCCAAACACGGCCTTACAGGCTTTGCTGATATTGATCCCTGTCAGACCTTTGAAAGGATTTTCAAAGTAACCTTGTTTGGCAACACTTTCAAGGAACAAACGTAACTCACTTCAAATCAGTAAAAACTTTATTGGTTTGCTTGCACTTCCTATAGGGTATCCTAATGCTTCCTTTGGCGTTCCAGAAAATAATGAAAATCTAACAAATTCTTCAGAGAAGTTCCTGAATCCACTCTGATGAGAAGTCTCTACATTCACTATTCTTCCATACACTTAAGTAGCTGCTCCTGTAACACACAAAGATGTAGTGGTTTACCTGACTGGACTACACGACATGATGTTATACACACCGCTACACTACAAAACTTCTCTTCCCTGTTCATTACAAATTTAAAGCTCTTCTCGAGGTCCTGAATTTATTTTGCATGCACATTCATACCTGCAATCCCTCCCCATGCTCAGCTTTCACCTAGACTTACCAGGGAACAGATGTTCCATACTCACCTCAAGCAACAATCTACGTCTATGTTCCTAACCCTCTTTTTGTTCACTGGCTTCTACTAATCTACAAAATAACTGTGGACCCTCTGCACAAAAGAAACACCCAATAATAGCCTTAAACCCTTGCGATTGTGCTGCTGCTTCTAACAATCTTGACCACCACAGCACTAAAATCAGAAATCAATTCTTCACATCCTTCCTGCTCTCCTGCCCCCACCACACCTTGGCTCCAGCAGAAATGTTCCCTACTGCAGCCTGGTGTGCTAAGAACAATCAAAGGCAGCAGCACTTTTCCTCAACATGCTGCAATCTGAATTGCACTGAAATTGCAGCTGTTGCATTAGAAGCTCAGCACCAGCACCCCACATCTTCCCCCAGAACTGAGGCCTGCTGAGGCCTGCACTCTCCATTTCAACACACCCTGTAAATCAGGCTGCCTGGAAGATTGCAGGCCGGTAACTGTGTGAACACAGCAGTGCATTTCAGCAGTTATTGAATCAGTCTCATGGAAGGCACATCCTTTAAGCTTAAGACTCTATTCTACAAAATCTAATCAGCAATTGTTTTGGTGGCCTCTGCAGGTTTTGGGGACTGTGCATGTTTCCTTTGGATGTTGTTTTCTTTGTTTCTAAATACAAAATTCACTGGATTCTGAAGAGAAAGCCCCAGATTCATTAGGACAAAGAACCACAGGGACATATGTGGCTGACAAGAACACTCAACATACCTAATGGTTACACCAGAAAGAGAGGAAAAAGATAAAGATGATTTAAATACCTGAAAGGATCCAAAATGTGTACGTAACCTGTCAAGTGACTAAGTTTTTGGTAAACTCTAAAAGTCCAGATTCCTATTCGGTAATTGTCTGAAAGAAAAGGAAGCCAGAAATCTGCTTGACCTTTATTTTGCCCGGACTTTCTCACGGGATTCTGCCACAACTTGGATCACAAGTGGGGGTGGCAAATTTTGACTAGAAAACTTTGATAACTAGGCAGCATTTTGTCCTCCTCACTGAATTACAGGAAGGGTTTAAAAGGAAAAAAATACAAAAGAGGGTGAAGAAATTCTGTCATACCTCTTAGGCGTTCATCATCTTTGGAGAAGAAAAAAAAACTCTAGCACTTTCTGTGCGTGGTAAAGAAAGAAACCTAGAAAAGGACAAAGGGATTTGAGCATCCTAAATTGTACTATCAAATTCCATGAACACAAGTTAAACCTGTAGTGCTTCAGAGAAATGCTGTACATTGAAAAGCTTTATTCCCTAGGAACCGAATAGAGCTTTTTATTTTACAAAACCCTCTTTTAAAGAGAAAACTGACTGTGTCTTTGGCTTTTGGCCAAACACAGTTTTGAGTTGGTCAAACCAAAATGACCCAGTTAATTTCCTGTGCTCTGCTCTTTCTTTCCATATTCACATTCACATCCAATGGGCTGCTGGGAGTTTTGGCTCTGTGCAGCACAAACGGTTTTCCAAGATGACTTTCATTGCTCAGAGGTGTGCAATGTCAGTTTCACATTCCCTGAGTGCTTCTATTAATATTCCCACAGCATCCAACTACTACAACCAAGTAGACAACAAAGAGAAATGCAACTTGCATTTCTTGGTCCTGTTCCATTTCTGTCATCTCAGGCTCATCGTCACCCTCAGAACTGCTGTCCTGGAAACGTGGATCCTCTTGCCATGTGGCTTTTACTGGCTTTATTGTCCCATGCACGTGAGGCTGTGCAATGACAGCACCAATAGAGAAAAAAAGCCAAAACCAGATTATTCCTCTACTGGTCAGGAAAAATTCCTCCTTTCACGTGAAATACTTACAGTGGAGAAGAGAGATTTAGGAAGGACAGAATCTGACCCTGACAGATTTTCTAAGCTACATTTTGGCTCCAGTATTTTCCACTTTGTTCCAGGGATCCCTTATGTATTCTTAAACATTTCTCATTGCATTCAGAAGACACTGAATACCTTCTCAGTTCAGCACAAGTCTGGGGGGCTCGTTGCTTTGTGCTGTTGCATTGGGTTTTTTAATATTTTGGATAACTTCATGGGGTTTCTTTTCTCTCCTACATGACTGGAATTCGAGTTAATGTTGTTTCATCTTCATTTCAGACAGCCTCATTTTATCTCAGGTTCGGACACCCCAATGATCATGTGTCATTCCATTTCCTTTTTCTAAAGGTCCAAGAGTAGAATTCAGTAACAAACAGAATGTTCATGGATCTTGGGGCTAGCTCTCGGACTTTGCTCCTCCCTCTACAATAATGCACATTTCTTGAAAAGCCTTGTGAGGTTCTATGAAACTTGATATGACTGGTGTGTCACCTTTTTCCCTGTTTGAGGAATTCAGGGCATGAGAACAAGCTTTTTCACCACTCAGCAAAAACCCCCAATGCCTTCTCAAAGCATGCCTTTCAGAATTCCTGAGATGCAAGCATGAGGGACCTCTCAATAATTTACCACAACCCTGGCAAGCAGAAATGAAGATCAAAATGCTTCTGCCTAATTACTGACTTCTGTTGCTGAAAATCCCCTGCATCCTGACCTTCTTTACACCATATTGCCCTACAGTGCCTGCCAGAAGCTCTTGCTTAGCAATGGCACTGTTAGAAGGGTTCCGCTGTTACCTTCTTTGATGCCCAACTCCTCTGTGCCTCCAAAGAAGGAAAACTTGAAGGAATTCATCTCCTGAGTTGCGTCATCCTCAGGCAAAGGTCCCAAATGGTCATCTGGGGCAGAGTCCTGTGCATCCTCTTTGTCCCAGGGTATTTCCTCAGTCTATTCTGGTTTGTTCTTTGAAGGTCTTTCAAAGAACAAACCAGAATAGACAGAGGAAATACCGTCTATTCTGGTTTGTTCTTTGAAAGACCTCTTTCAAATCCGCAGAAATACTGTAGAAGTTGTCTTCAGACACTTGAGGCAGTGTCTCACTCTCTTTCTTCTTTTTTTGGCTTTACTGAAATGAGATTGTTCAAGGATAGCAACACAGCACACATCCTTTTCAGACACAGCTTCCCTAAGAGCCACCTTGCTCTGAATGTTTCCCTAAGCATATCCAAGCCCATTAAGAAGTGGTTCATTATCAAGGGTGAGCAGGGGGGAAATATCTGAGGTTGAAGTCTAAAGGCAGGAACAAGAGTCCTTTTTAATTAGCCACATCCTTAAGTGACTTTTCACTGAATACACCGTTACACAGAAATCAAGGTATTTAGCCCAGACTTCTTCCTGCCAGTAGAAACATCAAGAGCTAATAGGGTTTGCCCACAGAGCTGCACATCTCAGGGTCCCTGCACTGACCGTCCTCACCTTCACTTCCAGCAAGGAACACACGGCCTAGAAAGAAAAGATGACGGCGCTACGTGCTGCTGTTGGAGGTCCCAGCTGAGGTCCGACGTCGCTGGTGGGAGCGGCTGCTCCTGCGAGATGTCCCCGACCATGTCCCCCTACACCTGGGCCTCTCAGCACTCGCTGCTGTTGTCCTGCTCCTGTCCTGGCAACTCCTGGACCGCACAGTTTGAGTCGAGGCCCTGCGCGGCTGGCGGGAGCGGCTGCGTCTGGGGGGCGTCCCCGATGATGTGTCCCTTCGCCTGGGCCTCTCAGCCCTTGGCCTTGTCCTGCTGCTGCCACGGCGATTCCTGGAGCAGACAGGTGGACTCTGGGTCCAGCCTTGCTGGCGGGAGCTCCTGCGTCTGGGGGGTGGCCCTGACCATGTCTCCCTTCGCCTGGGCCTCTCAGCCCTTGTCCCTGTCCCACTGCTCCTGTCACAGCAACTCCTGGAGCAGACAGGTGGACTCTGGGCCCAGCCTTGCTGGCGGGAGCTCCTGCGTCTGGGGGGTGGCCCTGACCATGTCTCCTTTCGCCTGGGCCTCTCAGCCCTTGTCCCTGTCCCACTGCTCCTGTCACAGCAACTCCTGGAGCAGACAGGTGGACTCTGGGCCCAGCCTTGCTGGTGAGAGCACCTGCGTCTGGGGGATGGCCCTGACCATGTCTCCCTTCGCCTGGGCCTCTCAGTCCTTGGCCCTGTCCCTCTGTTCCTGTCATGGCAACTCCTGGAGCGGACAGGTGGACTCTGGGCCCAGCCTTGCTGGAGGGAGCACCTGCGTCTGGGGGATGTCCATGATGGTGTCTCCCTTTTCTTGGGCCCCTCAGGCCTTGGCCCTGTCCCACTGTTCCTGTCACGGCGACTCCTGGACCGGACAGGTGGACTCTGGGCGCGACTTTGCCGGCGAGAGCAGCTTCGCCTGCGGCCGGGCCCAGCACGTCTGGAATGGACCCTTTCCTCAAGGTCAGAGGACGTGCTGCATGTTGCCCTTGATCTGCTGATGCTGCTGGTGTCCAGTGAGGAAGATGGCAGCGCCTGCTGCCATGCTGCGTGGTGGGGCCTGCTGTGGCTGCCCGTCTCTGGAGATGGAGATGGGGAAACCAGCACCAATGGCACAGGGCTGTGGGAGCTGGGGCTGATGGCCTCAGATTCTGACCAGCCATGAGCAGATTGTAGTCCTGACTGTCTGGCTGGCCTGGGGCCATTGAGCTCTGTCTCATCCCTGGAGGCTGTAAGGGCAAGCAGGAATGTCAAAGATCACCCAGGCCCCGGCCAGGCCAGGCCAGAGCAGTGCCCTCAGCCCTCCAGCAGTGGATGCTGCGCTCTGCCAAGCCCGGCCTGGGCACTGCCCCCAGCCCAGGGACAGCGGGGACTTTGACTCATACATGTTCCGAGCCCAGCACAGCTGTCACACTCCCATCTCTGTGTGCTGTTCCTCAGGCCAGAGCAGCGCCTGTGGGTGCCCTCAGCAGCACAGGAGGAGCACAGGAGCAATTGCCAGGGCCTGGGGAGGCAAACAAGCTCATAGCACTGAGAACAAAGTGTACCAGCACGTGGTTGTCTGGCCAAGCGCTTCTGGTTCTTCCCACTTTGAGCCCTTGCCGAGACACAGGTTCCCTGCAGAGCCCCAACTCTGGGTTGGTACAGCTTCCCAACTTACCCCTGTTCCTCTGCCTCCTCCCTGCCTCCAGGGTAAAGGCAATCCCTGGCGTTGCACTGGCCGTGCCTCACTCCTAGATCTGCGAAGGCATCGTTGTCCTCCCATGTTGGGTCTCTGATGGAGAAAGGAAGAGATGATGAATTTCTGCTGCTCTCCCTCACGGAGGTCCAGGGTGTCCCAGCTCTTTCTGCAGCGCTTTTCCAAGTTGGGGGTGAAGCTGAAGCCCAGACTCAGGGGACAGGGCAGGGCCAGGGCTCCTGGGGCAGGGCCTGGCACAGCCCAGCACTTGTACCCTCCTGCCTGGTGGGCCAGGCAGAAGGACACCAACCTGAAGGGGACTCGGATCCCCAAGATGAACATTTCAACAGGGAATTCCCCACTGTCTCTGCACAGGGGGCACTGGAAATACAAAGCACCAGCGCGCAAGGCCTGTCCCTGCAGGGCAAACACAGGCAAGGTGAGCGAGGCCCTGCTGCTGCTGCTGAGCACCTGCTGTGCCCTGGGGCTGAGGGGAGGGCTCCTACCTGGATGCAGTCCCTGTGGAACCAGGCCCTTTTGCACGTTGGGCACACCAGGGTTGTAAAGGTCTTTCTGTCCTCCACAGGCTCCAGGCAGATGAGGCAAATGGTGTCCGGCTCAGGAGTCGCCTCCACCTTCTGCTCTGGACGGTGCTCAGGGCAGAAGGACCTGGAGGAAAATGGATGGGGAAAGTGAGAAATGCTGGATCATTCCCCAGGGGTGGCCATAAAGAGAGATGAGGTACCTGAACGGAATAAGGTATACATTGACACAGCCGCCCTCCTTGGCACAGGGCAGGTGGAACCATCTGTCACAGTCCTCTGTGCAGCACATGATAGTTGCCCCGCTCTGGCTGCAGATGCAGCAGCGCTGGAAAGAGCCAAGCAGCCGCATCAGCAGAAGCAGCAGCAGCAGCCTCGAGGCCTCCCCGGGCAGCCGCAGGGCTCCGGGCAGGGCGCAGGACGTGGCCGCTGCCGCCTCCCAGCCCACAGAGCCGCCTGCTGGAGGAGGGAGGCTCCAGTGCCAGGGCCTCTGTGCCAGAGCTGCTGGGAGCCAGACTTTGTCCAGCTGTTGGGCCGGCCTTTCTTTCCTGCTGTCCGGGCTAAGCTCTGGCAAACCTCGCCAGGCACAAATCTCCCTGCTCTTGTCAGGCTCTCACCTTCTGTGCTGCCCGCCGCACCGCAATTAGGAGATCTCGTGGGAGAAACTCCATGAGTCCAACGTGGCGTTTCTCTTGCCGAAATAGCAGACTGGCAAAGAGCTGCAGGCAAGGGGAGGAGCTGATGAGGAGAGGGCGGCAGGAGCTGCCCATTGCAATGGTGGAGGGAGCGCCTGGAGCCACTCACCATGCAGAACACGTGGGCACAGAGCCCACCCTTCTGCAGTTTGTCACCGCACATGTCCAGGTCAGCCTCGGCACGGCGACACAGCATGCAGGCTGCAGGGGACAGAGCCAATGGCACCAGGCATGAGCAGCTCTGCGGGGCTCTGAGCCAGCAGCAGCATCGGCCCCAAGGCTGCTCTGTCCCTGCTCTGGTGGCTGATGGGCAGGGCTGGAGGCCTTGCAGAGCAGGGGCCATTGTGGGCACAGCTGTCCCAGGAGCTGCCCCCTGGCCCAGCTGGGCCCCACTTGGGCAGGAAGGAGGCTCCCAGTCCTGGCATGGCCAAGAAGCTCCTGCCTCCCCCTGCCTCTGTTCTGATCCCCATGCTGCCTGCTGCCACAAGAGCCCTTGGGCCAGGCTGTCAGAGGGCTGCTTTGCTCTCACCTGGCTCCCTGGCACCAGGGCCCTCCTGCTTGCTGTCAGACATGGCAGCATCACTCTGCGGTGAGTCCCTGTCCTCGAGGGATGTTGTCACTTCGAGGTGCTGATACTCTCCATCTGTGGGAGAAAGAAGGGGGGGGGGGGAGTTTGCAGAGCAGGCCCAGAGCCACGAGGCTCTACTCCCTGCTCAGGCCTGCGTGAGCCCTGCTCCTGTCCGCTTTCTCCTCCCGTTGCCGCGTTGAGGAACACCGCAGTGTCCTCTGGCTGTTCCTCCACTGATTCTGAGAAGGGAGAGGCAGGTCAGCCTGCAGCACAGGCCCAGAGCCCCAAGGTGTGGGGCCCCTCTGGTCCCTGGGCAGCCACATGCCCGCCCTACCTTCTCCTCCCGTTGTCAGGTCGCACTGACACTCAGCATGAGCCCAGAGTTGCCTTTTGTGGCCTTGGTCGCACAGGTCACAATGGCCACTCTGACATCAGCACCGTGTACCCAAAATCGGGGCAGCCATGGCCTCAGGTGCCTGACAACCACTTGTGGCGGCCCCCTCAGGCACCGTGCTTCTGAGATGAGTCTGAGCATTTGCTCAGGGTGGAAGCAGGGCCGGGCCTCCTGCAGCAAGTGCAGGGTCAAATGCCAGGCCCTGGGGCAGCCATCCAGGGTGGCACTGTAGGCAGAGAGGTGCTGTTCAGGCACTGCCACGCCAGGGCTCCGACCCCCGGCCAAGGGAAATCTCTGCTCCTGCCCCTGGCAGGCGGTGGCCCAGAGAGCCCGTGCGGAGTCAACTGCACTGCAGGGATTCAAACCCTGCTCTAGGTGAACTGATGCTTTCCTCAAGACCTGTCTGCAGAAAACTAAGATGAACCTGATTTGATGCTCCTGCCGATCACCATTGGGTACAGGAGATAAACCTGGACACCACCACAGCTGCTTCCAGACCTCAGTTATCTGTCATCCTATGAACTAACAACTTTGACATTTCATATAAATGGAAAAATTAGTATTAAGTTTCTGAGAAAGGTCATCTTTTATACTGACTCAGCAGAAAGACAGAAAATGCACTGATAATTTTCTGTGTACATTTGACAGGAGAGCTTGCAACTGTCCTCAACTCAAGTCAAATACAGGAAGATGCTTTTCCTACATTATAGGAACTTTGCCAGTTTGGTCTATGCTTTCCTTTTAGAAAATACATTGGAAAAACTCAGGAAGAGAAGCACAAACAATTCTTGTCAATTCTTCTCTTTCGTGTCTCTGCAAACATGCTCCTGGAAATCCAGATCGATGACTTCTAGAACAATCAGTGGCATCTCTGGGAAGCAGGGCAGGGGCTGACAGGCAGGGACACCCTGCACCTGCCTGATGCTGGGGCAGCAGGAGTTTGCCCATTTTCCTGTATCCATGGGAGAGCCACCTTGGCTGTGAAATGATCCCTTCACTGGTCTTGGAGGGAGGCACAGCCAGTGCAATGCCAGGGAGTGCCTTTACCCTGGAGGCAGGGAGGAGGCAGAGGAGGGAGGTTGGGAAGCTGCACCCAGTGCTGTGCAGGGCTCCCGGCCAGGGCTTGAAGCACAAGGAGCCAGAAGAGCTTGGCCGGACAATCCCGAGCTCTGGACACCTTGTCCTCAGCACCGGGAGCCGTTTGCTTCTCCAGGCCCTGGGCACTGCTCCCGTGCTGCTCATGCAAGTTACACACAGACATAGAGGTACCTGCTCTGTCTCAACCCTCTTCAGCACTGGACAGCACAACACAGTAACATGTTCTCTTCAGTACATGGTCTAATTATTAATAGTCCTGCAAAGACTCACATTCAAAGCATACACACACAAAAACCCCAAACCCTGGTACAGACCTTGCATCAACACAAAATGCATGTTGCTGTTCAGAAACACAGGGCAGCACTTTTGGCCAATGCTTTTTCCTGTAAGATCTTTCAAAGGATTGCAAAAGTGACTTTGTTTGGCAACTTTTTCAAGGAACAGACAGGAGAGGCTTCTGAGTTTTTAAAGATTTATTGATTTGCTTTCACTTTCCTTTTGTCATCCTTACACTTCACCCGGCATTACAGAAAATCATGAAAATCCAAAATAATATCAGGGGAAGTTTCTGAATTCATTCATGTTTCTCTCAAAGACTTTCTTGACATACATACAAGCGACTGGTCCTATAAGATACAGACAGAAGCAGTGGTTTTCCTGACTGGACATTACAAGACAACGTTATAGACTCCACTATACTAAAACACTTCTGTTGCCTGGTAATTACAAAACCTGGAGCTCTTCTAGAGGCTTTTCCCAGTGCAACTTCATTAGTTTCCTCTCTGCTCAACTCTCGAGTCTGTCCAGGTCTCACTGAAGGGCAGCAGAGCCTTGTGAAGACTTAGCCCCTGCTCCCAGTTCTGTCCCATCAGCAAACACTGAGGGAATGCTCTGTCCCTTCTGCCAGGTCACTGGGGAATAAGGCAAACAAGGCTGGCCCCAGCATGACCCCCTGAGCTCACAGCTACCTGAGTTTGGAGCTCCCCTGTCCACTTCTCTGCCCCACTGTCCCTGAGCTGCTCAGGGGCCTGTTATGGGAGGCAGGGACAAAGCCTTGCTGAAGTCCCAGCTGACAACAACCACTGCTCTCCCCTCACAAGCCCAGCCAGTCACTGCAGCACAGGTGGTCATGGGATTGGTCAAGCATGGTTTCCATTCCTGTTAGTCCACAGGCTTAGAGATGGCATCCAAGAGGAACTGTTCTGTCACCTTTCTGGGGAAGGAGCTGAGGCTGATGGCCCTGTAGTTTCCTGGCTCTTTCTTGGTGCCCTTTTGCAAGACTGCAGTGATGTTGGCTTTCCTCCACTGCTCATGCCTCTCTCCAGGGCTGTCTCCTTCCCTGACTGGCTGGCAGAGCACCCTGTGCCAGAGGCAGGAGCAGAGATTTCCCTTGGCCCCAAAAGGGAACACTGGGCTCAGGCCGAGTGTCAGTGCGACCTGACAACGGGAGGAGAAGGCGGGAAGGAGCAGAGCTCACACAGGGCTGAGTAGGGGAGTAGAGCCCTCGTGGCTTTGGGCTTGCTCTGCAAGCTCCCTGGCCTCTGCTTTCTCCACAGAGAGAGAGGAACAGCACCTCGAAGTGACCAGGAAACCTGGCCATGGAGCGAGGCTGGGGCTGTGACACCTCAGGGAAACCGGCCATGGAGCGGGGCTGGGGCTGTCAGCCCTCAGGGAAACCGGGCATGGAGCGGGACTGGGACTGCCAGCCCTCAGGAAACCGGCCATGGGGCTGGGGCTGCGGCTGTGACACCTCAGGGAAAGCAGCCATGGGTGTGGCTCGGCCTTTGACACCTCAGGGAACTCACCAAGGCAGCCACCTCCAGGGGATTTGAAGTACTTGTTTCTTGGTTTAATGCCCTTCCAAGATCAATTTTCCTGATCATTATCCATGTTTTGGAGAAGTATTGCCTCCTGAAGAGGCCACCTCCTGGATGTGCAATGATTCCATCTGATCCAGCTGTGCCTCTTGCTTTTTAAAGGGATAGACAGAGAGGCTCTATTGAAGGTGGCATTTCCTGCAGGAAGGGAGGCGATGCCAGGCGCAGTCACAGGAGGTAATTGCTCTGCCTCTGGGTCTGAGCCCTGCTGAGGCTTGAGCTGCCCTCTCTGCGGCTTGGCACTGCGGGCACAGCCCAGACAAGACGGGCACAGCCCAGAGGAATTGTCCTGAGCAGGCTCAGGGCACTCGGGTACTGAGCTGTCCTGCTGGGCTCCCTCCGTGGGAGACACGTCCCAAAACCTGGGAGCGGCTGCACGGGGTGCCCGTGGTGGGGAAAGGGCAGAGGGGGAGAGCAAGGCTCCAGAGTGTCCTGAGAGGGCCTGGCTATGTGCCCGTGGGCTGTGGGAGCTGTTCCATGGGCAGGTGGGCAAGCAGGAGGGAGGGACGGAGGTTGGGAGTGACAGCTGTGGCACTGCAGATTTCCCCAAGCATTTAGTGAGGGTTTCCTGTGTGGGAAGGAGAAAGCCCCAGGGCCCTGGGCTGCTCCAGCTGCCCCTCCAGGCATGTTGCACAGGAGCTGCAAAGAGCCTGGAGAGTGACCAGGAGGCACAGGCTCCAACAGCCTTACCCCACCCCCTTGTAGGCCACAATTCCCCAAGGCAGAAGGGGATCCCAGCACACCATGGAAATGGTTCTGTAGCATCTGTGCTCCCTTCTCGACTGCGATCATGACTTGGATTACTTGGAAATGCTGGCGAATGGTGCTTTGAAGACCTTGTCAGATGTTGAAGGCATGTTTTGAATGTACCTTTCCTGACAGAATAATCTGTGTCAGTGTGGCAAGAGCTCACTCATGAGCCAGTTTCCTTAAATTTCACTGAAGGTTGATCAGTTCTGGAAACCTTGCCCTGCTCCCTTCTGGAGCCCTGAGGAATCCCACAGGGTCGCTGTCAGTGGGAGGAAGGGGCATTTAGCTGTCCATCCTCCTCCCATGTGCAATGCCACTGTGTCCTTCCGTGTGCTCTGTGCAGCCACAGAGAAGAGCAGAGAGGGAAGGGGCTGGGCCCAGGGCTGTGCCCCGAGACTGAGCCTTTCTCAGCTCATTTGCTGCCCCCAGGGAGCCTGAGCTGCTCCTGCTGCCTCTGCCAAGCCCTGGCCCTGCCTGGCGCTGGGTTTGGAGATGCTGGCAGCTCCAGGGAGTCCTTTCTGCCCCGACTGCCCCGCATCGGGCTCCTTCCATCCCAGTGTGGGGCCACTGCAGGCACGAGGTGCCGCTGGCCCTGCTCCTGAGTGGAAGGCAGAGCCAAGAGAGTGCCTTGGAGGGCACCAATCACCCAGGTGCCCTCACTGCCACTCGGGCCTGAAGGAGAATCTTCAGCAGTGCCATTGGAACTGTTGTGTCCTGCCTTTCTTTGCATCTGAGCCTGTTGGCAAAGGTGATCTGGCTTCCCAGCCCACGTTCAGGATTGAGCCTCTGGGAGATGGTGAGGGTACGTCAAGGCCTTTCCCCTGGGAGAGCTGCCAGCTCAGACCTTGGCCAGGGGTGCATTGCTGCAGGTGTCAGGACAGAGCCATGCACGTGTGTGCCCTCGCCCTGCACGATCCACTCACAACTTCTGCTCAGCACTGGCAGCTGTTTGGAGGAAGGTGGGCCCTGGCCAAGCTGAAAAAGCCCAGATGATTTGTTGATTTTACCTGATTTTGCATAAGCATGACATCCTGAACAAGCCATCAAAGTAATGGAGAATCGTTCCATCTGTTAAGGTGTACTTTTTGTTTCTCAAGTGATGGGCCAAAAGTCAGGACAGAAGGAGGTGTTTCCCCAATGAAACAGAGGCCGATTGGCAGCCCCTGCTGCAGGAAGGAAGGCCAAGCCAAACACAGGCATGGGCACGGGCACAGGCTCAGAAGGTAATTGCTGTGCCGGCCTCACCAGAGCTCAGCCCTTGGCGGGGCTGTGTGGCAGCAGCTCTTCCCCCAGGGCCTGCCCTTGTACAGCCTGGCAGCAGCCAAAGCTGGAGGCACCTCTGGAGCTCGTTCACAGCCCCGGGGAAAGGGGACTCATGCACCAACGTCCTTCCCACTGCAGCTGCTCCAGAGCTGGCCCTGAGTGCCCAGAGGCCCAAGGCACAGGAGCAGCCCCGAGCGGGAGCCCTGCCGTGAGCCCAGGGCCAGAGCCAACCTTGGCTCCCGACTGGGCAGGGGCTGCACCAGGTCCTGACAGGGCCTGACTCTGTGCCCTGGGGCTGGGGGAGCTGTCATGGGGCAGGGAGGGCCAGGGCTGGCAGTGGCTGCTCAGGGATGGGTTTGGCCCGTGTCCCTCTGAGCAGTGACTGCCCAAAAAGCTGCGCTGCCCCCGGGCTCTCCTCCCGGCCTGCTGGACTTTGTTGGGTGGCACAGCCTGTGCCAAGGCGTGGCAAGGTGCCTGCAGGCCCCAGCTCTGGGGGAAACGGAGAACATCCTGCCCACATCCACCGTGCTGCCAGCTCAGCAGTGCAGCACAGCAGGGGCTGATGCTCCCCATTGCTCCCACAGGTGCAGCAGCTGGAACCACAGCACATGTTCCTGATTCCCAGAAGGGCCTTGGAAAGGGTTTCTGTCAGGGAACAGGCTTCTGGCTAGGGTTACTGGCAGGCCTTCTTCTCTTGGAGCTGATCTTCATCTTATGCTCTGTCCGAATTTGGATTTGCTGGAACAGAAAATGGTGAGTGTTTAGTTCACCTTTCCCTCAAAGAGCTTCTTTTGAAATTGTACTTCAGACAGTAAACATTGCCAGTGAGGCTGCAGAGTAGGTGTGGCCAGTCCATGATTGTCCAAAGAACTCTGCTGAGGGTTCTGCTGCTGCCCAGAGCTTTCATTGGCCTCCTAATTGCTGGGCCTTGTCCTGGGGGGCCCGCTGGGGCTGCAGCCAGCGCTGGCTCCCACTGAGGCTGCCTGGCCAAGAGCAGCCCCAGGGGCACAAGGCAGAGGCAAAGCACAGTGGGGAGGAGCAAGAGCAGGGACGAGATTGCCCTTGAAAGGCAGAGGCACCCTGGGGCCCGCTCCTGGCCAGGGAGCCTGCCCAGAGCCGTGCCCTGCGGGCCGTGGCCTTGAGAGGCAGCTGTGCAGCTGGGCCAAGCTGTGCCAGCAGCTACAGCCGTGCTGGGGAGCCTTGCCAGCTCTGGGCCATGCTATGCAGGAGGGTACCTTTGTGCCACTGGCAGCTGGGGCCTCAGCCACATCCTCTTTCCACAGTTCCACCTCTGGACAGGAGTTGAAAGGCGGCTGCACCTCACACCCGGAGGGCCTGGGCAGCCCTTTCAAGAGTTCTGAGCTGAAGACTCCAGAACAGCCCTCTATGAGGAAAACTCCTAGGCCCCTGTAGATCCCACTGCCACCTCCTCTCCCCATGTGTATCCCCGAGCTGCCTTTATCTCGTTTTTGATCTTCCTCTGTCCCATCTCAACCCATTCCTGAGTTCTTTTAGAGACCCCAGGAGCAGCCTAGCACCCTCCAGCCCCTCCTGAGACCAACATGTAGTTTCCTCTGCCCCCGAGACCCCTGGCCATGCCCTCTCAACAACAGAGACATTGACCCACCTCTGCAGGACTAGCTGATGGCCCCATCTTCTATTGCAATAAAGAGATGGAGCTGACAGACAGTGTCTGGATGGCAGCAGCAGCAAAGCCCGGCTGACAGCAGCACTGGCTGAGCTGCATGGCCAGGAGCAGCCATGGATGCCCACGGTGTGGGCAGGCAGGAGCCAGGCAGGGGCTGCTGTGACCAGCGGCGGGGTCCCCAGGGCTGGGGGAGCCCAGGGGGCAGGCAGCAGCATGGGGCTCCTGAGAAAAAGCCACCCCATTTGCTTAGTTTTTAGTTTTACGAATTAGGAATTTGTAGAAATATTTCAAAATATATTTTCTGTAGAGAGACATCCCCAAATATTTCTTCCCAATTGCTGTAGTCATTAAAGATTTTTCTAAATAGTTTTAGAATCCAGGAAAAATGACCTCATTTTGTCTTCACTTTTCATTCTTAGAAATATTTAGAAATATCTTTTGTAGAGAGAAATCCCCAAATGTTTCCTTCCTGTTTCCACAACACATCTCTATTTTTGAAATTAGTTTTAGAGTTATGGAAAATATTTCCCCCTCATACAATGAAAAATAAAATTGCATTTCAGTGGTAATCTTTATTCTAGGAAGAAGGAAGACCTCTTCATCCAGCCAGTCTGCTGCAGAGGCTCTTTTCCCACAGAAGCTTTTTATCTGGTCACAACCAACATACATAAAACCTTTTCCCAGATATTTCCTGGGATTTTTTACAAGCTCACGTCTTAGTCTTCTCAGACAAACTTTGAGCACAGTGGGAATCTCCTCAAGTTACCATCTTTGTTTGCTTCTGGTGGAACTCCCGTAGTTCTAGAGCAGGGCCTTCTCTCAGCTTCCTGCTGCACCCGGGCTCTCCTCCCTGGCTGGGCTTTGTTGGGTGGCACAGCCTGTGACGTTGCTCCCACATGTGACTGAGGGCACAGCTTAAGCAGAACCTATTCATCCTCTCTGCAAAAACATTTATCACTGAAAGACACCAGGTTTCTGAAATAATTTGGGGAAAGTCTTGGTCATGAAGCTTCTCCACCAAAGGTGGGCCTTTCCAGGTGATATCAGCACACCTTTCAGGGTGGGCAGATGCCTTACTCTGCAGAGAACTGTCTCCCAACCCACTGGGCCTGAGGGGCATTTACTCTACCACAGTGCCAAGATTTCGGCTGCAGCAGGAGGAGGAGCTGTGCTGAGCGAGAAGCTGAATCAGAAGCTTCAGAGTGCTCAGAAAGTCCTCACAAATAGGTCCCTGTCAGTGGGGATGTGGATCATTCCTCTTGGGTTCAGGTGCAAACAGGGCATTTTGAGTAACATTTGCAGCCTGTACTGGCTCCCTCAGGCCTTACACAGCCCATGGCAGCAAAGGAAGACTTGGAAAAAAGCATTAATTCCACAAAAGTGGTGTTGGGAAAGCAGGAGATAGCAAAGCACTGCTGAAAGCACACAGTGTATATGATCGAAAATTATTGTTTATTGATACACTGCAACATATTGTTCTAATGGTGGGAGGGAAAAGAAATAATGATCAGTTATCTCATTAATAATGTTCATTTTCTCTTCCAGTATTGCCAGCGGGTTGAGTTAATTATTAAGCATGACAGTTGGGCTTTAATATATCAGCTGTAGATTCCAGTCACAGTAGTCTAGTTTAATAACTGGGTTTCTTTCTCCCTCATTTTGACTAATAGCATACTTATAGCAATTATTAAAATTCATCATAGCACAAAAATAAACCATTTGAAACCTCACCAAAAATGGCAGCACAACAGAGCTCTGCTTAGCATTTAGTGGAGAATTCAGAACAGTTTCTTGGAAAACAAGGAACAGATTCTCTGATAATTCAACAGCCACCATGTGAACGTGGACACTCAGTGAAAGCCAAGAGTGCTTCAGGTGAGCCAAGGCAGTGTTGAATAGGCTGCTGTCACTAAAAAAGCGCATTCAAACTTCACGGGAAATTCCCTCTGAAAATGCAAATTCATATGTGGTTCTTTAGCTATAGGTAGTTCAGCCAAGCCATGGCAGTTTACCAGCACTGGCAGAAAGTTGTTTCAACATTGCATCATCAAACTGTTCTGAAGACTTCACAGTCTGCCTTGGAATGGCTGTAGGTGCCAAGTGGACACAGCTTCTGCTGTGAGGAGCTTAAAATCCTCCTTACTGCTCTTCCACACTCTTTAAAGACAAAGTTTAACTTCCAGCATGAGCACAGCTCTGCAGTAACTCATTGACCCCAAAACCTATAAGCATCAAGGCACCCAGCAGAAATCCTGCACATTCCCACCATGCCAGAGAGAAATGGGGCTTATTCAAGGACTGAAAAATAGGCAAGATTTTGAGGGCTGAGAGTGGAATGAAAATAGAAAACTTGAGAAAAGCCTGGTGTTTATAGTTTTGGGAGAAAGGGCAGCAGGACTGTAAGGTGCGGGCTCACAATCTCCTCTTCCAGGTGCACACAGGGATGGAGCAGCCCCAGTGAGTGGTTTCAGGCATTGAAACCACTCTTGACTTGGAATCAATTCACAAGTGAAAATAAACACAGAAGAATCACAGAATCCCAGCCTGGTTTGGGCTGGAGGGACCTCAAAGCCCACCCAGTGCCACCCCTGCCATGGCAGGGACACCTCCCACTGTCCCAGGCTGCTCCAAGCCCCAGTGTCCAGCCTGGCCTTGGGCACTGCCAGGGATCCAGGGGCAGCCACAGCTGCTCTGGGCACCCTGTGCCAGGGCCTGCCCACCCTTACAGGGAGGAATTTCTTCTTAACATGCGACCAAGTACCTGGTTACACAGACTCCAGGAACTGTCTCACTCTGCAGCAGGCTGCAGTCAATGTCTGCTGAAATATGACGCACAGAATCCACCACAGGTTCCTCCTGCACGCATTGCCTGCACTCCTCTCAAGACACAGCTCTCAAAACCAGCCCCAGAGTGCTCCTGCTGCCCAGGAGGAGATGGGAAAAGGCTGTGCCCTGGCTACAGCCTTGGCAAGAGCTCAGCAAGAGCCATCGGTGTCACCGCAGCCCAAGAGACAGAACAGGGAGAGAATTTCTATTTGCCCTTTGAAGCTGAGAAGGGACCAGTTTGTGTCTGAACACATTCCTTCACGCCTCCCCATATTATCTAAAAGTAGGAGACTTAGCAATTAAGCAACCCTCAGATGAATAATTGAGGAAAACTAAAGACTGGAAAGATACCAAAGGCTTCCCTCACAGGACTGCAGAGTGATGCATTGCTTTGGAACTGCAGATAAACCAGGCCACAACCAACCTCATCCTCTGGCCACTATTTAAGAGCCAGGAGGAAAAGACTGGAAGCAAGAAAACACCATCTTACTACAAGTTTTGCCCTGAAACTCCATCGGCACAGGAGCCCCAGGCTTTCCTGCATGATGCTTCGTGACTCCACGATGCTGTTACAGCCACGCTCAGCTGCTGCACAGCCCATGCATCGTTCACTTGAGCAGCCTGAGCCTGGGAACACCAGAGAGTATTATCAGAGCACAGGGAATGCTGCTCTAATTGTTGGTTTGCAATGTTATGTGGATAAATGATCATCCGGGGAAAGAAACATGGTGTATGTATAGTTAATCTACTTAGAATTTGTTGTAAATTAATCATATTGAATATTAAAGCTATTCCCTATTCTCACGTTCAAATAACTCCTCAGTACTTTCATCTGATCTTACCAGAAATGATGAAGCGGGACTTTGCTGTCCACCTCTCCCATTCTTACCTCTTGCACTGCCAGGAAAGTGCTAAATAGATGAATTGCCAGCTCCCTGCAGCAGAGAGCTGATCTTCTGGGCCCTGTGACACACAGATGAGGGAGTCAAACCACAGAGGCCTTTGGAGGCTAAAATACTGTGTCTCTGGGGTGCTCAAAGTAGCTGGTGCCAGGCAAGAGGTGAGCAGCTGCACAGGTGATCCAAGGTCTGTGGGGAGTTTGAAATCCCACATATTTTGTTCATGTGTCAAATCTGGGCTCTGTTTCTTGTGCTCACCCCATAAACTCCATAGGTGAACTCACTAAAAATGGCATCCCAGAGATCCCTGAAGATCAGCTAAGTGCAGATATCAGGTCAAAGACTGGACTCACTTGCCTTGGAGATCCTTTCCAGCTTTTGTGATGCCTGACTCTATAAACTGAAGCTGGTGTTTTGCTCATACTGCATTTTTGTCATAGCTTCTGAATCAATCCCTTCAGAACATCAGCTGAACAAGTATTGCTCTCCAGGCAGCTTCTCACACAGTAGAGGGATGGGCAATAGAAACCACACAATGTTTTTAACAAAGGTGTGTTTGTTCTTTTCTAGGACAATTTTGGAATCAAGTGCTGTAGCATAAACATGTTTCTTCAGGTTTACAAGAGCTTCTCACCTCTACTGGTTCTGCAAAGCAAATTGGGTGCTGAATACCACTCACACATGAATTAGTGGCCAATTGGCCAAAACTTCTCTTTCTTGTCTCCAGCCCAGCTTTAGCCATGACTCTGCACACTCAGAAATCACAGGGCAATGGAAGATTTGTCCTCTTAACAGCAGTAATGCAAGATGACTGCAGATGAAATTTTACATTCTAATGAATACTTGGTCCCCAGTGATGCTCCTGAGTGCCCTGGCTGTTCAGAGGTGTCCCAGCTCCCTCAAACACAACTGCACCAGCCAGGACATCTAATTTCATGGCTCGTGGCAGCAGAAACGCACTGCTACAAGGCTCTGAGGCCAGTGGACCGCACTTCAGAGCAGATAATCTCCAGCAGGGGTTGGAGGAAGAGTTCTGCTTTGAGCTCACCTGAAGATGATCAATAGCTGCACCCACCCAATTTGTTTTGTTGTTGCCCATCAGAACTAAGGAGAAGAATTTCTCAGGAGCTCCTGCCAACCATTGCCATGAGCTATCTGAACTCATGTCCTTGTCCCTTTCCCAGGTCTGCTGTGTGAGGAGCCACCTCCACAGTGCTGTCAGACACCCTCCTGCCACCAGCCCCTCGCTGGAAGGGTTCCAGCCAGGTACTGCCAGCTCTGCATGTGCTGGGGATGTCACCTCCTACACACACTTCGTAAACGCCCTATAAACCCCCGGCACTGGAGTGGTGCATGTGCATTACTATCAAGTCATATCACTTTGGGCTAAAACTTGGCATATCCACATATGCAAACACACTTACAAAGCCTGATTTCTGGGAAGGGGAGAGAAGTGCATTACTCCTGAATTCTGCACAGGGGCAGAGGGTATTCTCACGGGGAGAAGCTGCAGAGCACCCGCCAGGCCAGTGGGGGAAGGCAGAGACTGCTGGAAATGGGACGGCCACAAACCCACCCATCACTGCCATTCCAGCCTCCTTTCCCTCCCCCAGCTCCGGGAAAGGGGGACGGCATCTTGTCTGCTCTTGGGGACGGTGAGCGGAGGGTTACATGTTTTCCCAGCTCTGTCTGAAACTCGCAGGGTACAGGGACACTTCAGAGTCCCCCTGCATAGGCTGCTTCAACGGAGGAGTCCTTGGAAGCTCACCGGCACTCAACCCATCCTTTAAACAAGCTTTGCTTTGCAAGAGTTTGGATGCTCCTTGACTGTTACTGCAAACTGCAGAGGGAAAAGTTGTTTGCAGTGCCAGGACTGTCCTGGGATGTTGTGTTGTTTCTGTAGAAGTTGGACTTTTCTGTTCCCCCTAACATGTAATGGTTCTGCGCTGGTTATCTTCTCCTTCTCTTGTGCTGCCAGTTATCCCAACTCCTTCCCAGTTGCCTTGGAGACTAATGTATCCTTTCTCAAATCCCTCCCCGGTGCCCTGTCCGTCACTCGGCACTCACACCATTCTCTCTAGAAACTTCCAGCCAGAGCGTTGAGTGATTGGTTCAGGGACCAGGGCCCCACCCTCAAGTTATCCCCATTGGGGTTCTCCCTAAGTCAATCTTTTCTATCCCGCTCCCCTCTAAAACTCTATTCGCCAGAGGGTGGACTCCTCCCCTGTCTCCCTCCCTCCTTAGAAACTGTTGCAAGTGTCTCTCCCCTTCCCTGTCCGGCTGTTGGTTCCCATGGGACCCAGTGAACCTGGATTCCCCACAGCTGGAGAGCGTTCTCTTTTTTCTGCTGGCTGCAGCCATAAGCCGTGCCACGTCCCACCGCAAGGTGTGGCTGCTGTCACAGCACAGGGCGTTTGCCTCAGGTGCTGTCCCAAGCCACAGAGATCGGGACAGTGCTGCCCTGCTGCTAGCGGTGCTGGATAGCTGGCCGGGCCGTCCAAGAAGGACAGTCCTTGCCCAGCTTGACCGCTTCACTGGGACATGGCTACTGTTAAAGAGTGTAAATCCCACTGCTCACAGAGGTCTCTCCTGCAGGGCCCTGCGACCTTGGCACTATCACAGGAAGAAGAAATCTGCCCCTGGAAGCTGCATCCAACAGTGCCTGCACAGTTAGTGGGAAGAGGGGAGGGATTTTTAAGAAGCATAAAGAAAAGGGGAGCATAGAGAAAAAGGGAGGCTCCTGCTGTCTCTTGAAATCTCCCCAAGCCTGAACAAGCTCTCTTTGGGGCTAGAGACTCCCAGAAGCAGAATGGGGCAGTGCCTGCTGTAAACACAGCATCCTTGTGATGTCTGCAGCTGCTTGACCTTTTGTGATAAACAGTAAGGACGTTTCCTTCATACTTACTTTGCAAGTCTTCTAGGAAACACACCAAACTCCAAGCAGTCATTTGCTGCGATGTTTTTTCCCTGAATAACACAAAACTCCACCTTTATGTCAGTGTTCCTCTGGTTTTCTGGGTCAAAATCCACATCTGGCCTGAGGGAGATGAGTCATTTGCCCGGGTGCTTCCACTCCTGCTGCAGCCCTGAGATGGTCCACATATAGAAAGAAGAAATATAGGGAAAGAACTATAACAACATATTATCATGTAATCAGGTGGTAAAAAAGGGGAGTGTAATTGAAAGTAACGTTATTCTTCTTTAATTTCATGCAACTCTATTTAGTGATATTAGTGGTTTGAGGATTGCTGTACATCCTCCTGTTATGTTTGCCCAATTATCCTATCATAAAAAAAGCCAAACAACAATAAAAGTAGTAACAATTTTAATTGAATAGTTAAAATAAAAAAATAAAATTGGATACAATATAATTCGATTAAAATAAGGGATAATTTGGTTCCAATAATAGCGCATAAGCAAGAGATACCGCAGGGTACGGAGTGCAGGGTTTAATGACCCTTGCCACTTCACGTACAAGCTTGCCAAGTGAAAGTCACCCCTTTTATGCCATGTGTCAATTCCATCTCCTCCTATTTTTGGTTCGTCACTTTTCGGTCTCCGCCTTCATTACCACCCTTATCACGCATGCGCCACCACTTGGTTTGGTGGTCGCACAAGTCTTTGGGGGTCGTCACTGATGAAGGCCCTGTAGTCTTCTTCTGTGTCCTTTAATTCACCTTTCGGTTACACATGCGCACCAAGACAGTACAATGTAAGCCAAGAGTAACGTATCACTGCATCTGCATATCAAAGCAATAAGTCCCTTATAATTAGCATTTTCTTCGACCCAACCAGGTTCTTGGTCATTTTTAGCAAATGTATCTTCAGTTTCTTTCCTGTGGTCCTTGAGAACATCTGCTGGAAAAGGGGGGGTGGAGCCCCTCCTTTCCCTCTCCTCTTTGGCATTACTATTTTTAACTTATTTTATTATTTCCAGATATTAGTTACTGTATCAATATTGATTACGGTTTCAATTTTTATCAGCAGAATCATACCTATTTACCACACTCCAAACTAGAAATTATCTGGTTCCACCATGTGGACTGATGGGGAATGTAACAGCTCCATCTTTTCAGAGAGGAGGCAGCACTAGGACCACAGTGATTGTTTCACACAGTAGACCTGAGCACACAGTTTGCTCCAGCTGGGAGCATGGGCTCATCCTAGCCTAAGAACTCCTGAAGGCTAAATTATTAGAAATAGCATTACCACAAGATCTGTGATGGCTATCATGAGATAATCATCCCACATCTGGATTTTTAAGACACAGAGCGTTGTCTGGTGCTTTCCAGTCCCTGGTGACATGACCTAATAGCAACACGTCCCTGGGGCTGCACTAGTGCAGCACTCTGTGCTGGGGGAAGGAGGCACTGCTGGGCTGGGAGAGCACACATTTGGCAGCCCATGGCTGTGATTTGCACAAAGCTGTTTGTGTCTTGTAAATTGATTTCTTTTCCTTCAGTGGTAGGGAGCCAGGAGATGCATTGGTCAGCAGCAGAACAGAGAACATCCTGGTGCAGAGCCAGGAGCAGGGGAAGGACAAGCCTTCCAGCACAGGGTACTCCCATGGCTTTTGAAATGAAGAGCTGCAGCAAATGTGGAAGGGTAAATAAGGCCAGGAAATCTTTTGCTCTATGAATGAACTCCCTGCTATTTATGATGCAGAGTTTCCAGGGATGTTGCTGTGGAGCTGGGCTCCTGCTGGGCAAATGATTCTTCCCAAACTGAGGTGGGTGCCATGTTAGCACTCCCTGGCTCTTCCTGTCACTATCTGGCTGCTCCTCAAAGCTCTGGCTTCAGCCCAATCTTCTGCCTTCTGAGCAGCAAGATTTAAATGGTCCTTATCATTCAAATGACTGGACTTCAAATTGAAATGATTTGATTATTTTAACAACTGATTAAATCAGCTCCCTCTGATCTAATGGTGTTGGTGTCTGGGAACAGTGCAGCCAGGACTGAGATGCTCAGTACAGGCTGCAAAACCTGCTGGAAATGCAGGACAGTATTTAGGTTGTTTATGACACTCCCCTGCCATTTCCTCATGCTGTTCCTGCAGCTGTACTGGGTGGGCGAGGCTGTGCATGCCCTTTGAGCAGAGATGAACTTTTGGGGTCAGCTGCCTAATGGCCAGGAGGTGCCAAACTGTTTGGGTCACTGGTGTCCTCTGCCTGCCCTGCAATTCATAGCCACCATTTCTCTCACCTCTTATTTCTTCTCCCTGGTACCTCTGCCACTACTTCAGCTTCTCAAACCTTTTTTTCTGTTTCTCCTCCCCTCTGGAAGTTGCCGAATCTTCTCTTCTCTTCCCAAGGAAGTGATGTGGGCTCATTTTCTTTCTCCAGTCTTCACACCTGGTTTGTTCCTTCCATGTGCTGGAAGATGCATTGGCACATGGATGTGGAGAAAACATCAGAGAGTGAACCAAGTCATGTACACCAAGAGAGATTAGATTATGTTATCACTGGGTTGTTTAGAATCATGGAATCAGAGAATCCTTAAAGTTGGGAAAGACCTTCACAATAATCAATTCCAACCATCAACCACACCATCACTATGTTCACTACTAAACCACATCCCAAGTCTCGCATCAACATGTCTTCTGAGCTCTTCCAGGGATGGTGATTCTACCAGTGCCCTGGGCAACCTGTTCCAATGCTTTACAACCTTTTCCAAGAAGAAATGTTCCCTAATTTCCAATCTAAACCTCTCCTGGTGCAAGTTGAGACCTTTTCCTCTTGTCCTGTCCCTGTTCCCATGGGAGCAGAGCCCCACCTGGTTCCACCCTCCTGTCAGGGACTTGTGGAGAGCCACGAGGCTCCCCCTGAGCCTCCTTTTCTCCAGGCTGAAACCTGGAGAAACTCCAACCCACAGCTCGAGTTGATTCAGAGGAACCAACAAATCTGTGTTAGGTACTAGTAAATGATGCTGGCTGTTCTTAGTGGTAAAAACCAGAAAACAAACGAGATATGCCCAGCAGCTCAGTGTGGTGAGTTGCGCTAGGAAAGAGCCCACGCCAGACTCCAATGGCACAAGCATCAGCACCACATTCTGCCTGGGATAACCGCTGTGAATTCCTCCCTCAACTTAGGCAGCTGAAATAATAACTGATACACATGAACCAAATCTTCACAGTGGGCACATTCCTTCCCTACTGTTTCCAAACAAAAATCAAACATAAACAGTGAGAAATTATTTCATCTCTACTAATGAGTGGCAGCATGAGAACTCAGCAATATGTTAAGAGAAAATCTCCCTGGTACACTGAATTACACTTTTCCTGGAGTGAAGCAAGAACCCTTGTGATTTAAAAACTCCCTTTCCAGACTCAGAGATTGTTTTTATAAAGTATTAAAAAAAAAGTATAATGTTCCAAAACTCAGCCAGGAAAGCAGCTGTAATAATTCTTCCCTAAGGCCTCTGAAATTAGGCTACACTTAGCCTGAATATTTTCAGTCTGGAGTGTATGTATACACAATATTGCTAATATATCCCTGCAGTAGATGTGTGCAGTGTGTGCTGCACTGCCCAGCTGTTGGCTCTCTCACCCCAGAAACTGCTGCTCCATCCCCATGGGCTGCAGGCCCCCATGGGCAGGGCTGGGGCGTGGGGGCTGCTCCCCTGCACGGCCTCCCCTTCACATCCATGCCAGAGCCATGGGCAGCTGCCTGTGGCCCCCGAGCGCGCTCAGGAACTGACCACTGCTGCTGGAGGCCTTGGTGCTGAGCCCCTGAATCATCTCTCACTCGGACATGCTCACAAACAAAGGAGGAACAGGGCCTCAGTGGCCCAAAGAGCTGCCTACAGAACTAGCAGGACCTGGACGAGTGGGATTGCAGAAGCGGCGCGGGGAGAACATCCAGACAGGCTGCCAGGGGCTGAGGCTGGGGCAATGGAAAATCTGCAGTGGGAAGGAAACAACACAGCATCTGGTATTTTGAAACACAGCTAGAGTTTTCCTGTGCATTTTGACTATGAGTCACCAATGGTAGGCTGTGAAATTCCTAATACCTGTCTGGCCCTTGGGACTGAGCTGTGGGATGAAGCTCTGGGAGGAGACCTGGGAGGGATCCTAGAGTGAGCCAGGGTCCCCCATGTCAGAGCAGAGCCCAGAACAGCGGGAAGGGATCCATGGCAGCCTCGCTCTCCCTCTGCCCCTTCCCCACCAGGGCCAAACAACATCCTGAAGCACATGGTGAGAGAACTGCTCAAAGGGAATGGTGAAAGCATTTCCCTCAGCCTTGTCCTGGGGCTCAGCAGCTGATGGCGCTGGCTGCACATGTGGACACACCGTGCCGGAACAGCGGGAAGGGTTCCATGGCAGCCTCGCTGGCCCGCTGCTGCTTCCATGCCCTGCAGGTTGGTTTCCCAGCCTGGCCTGGCTGCAGCTTCTCCCCAGCCTCTGCAGGAAGGCATTGGGCATCAGCTGCCACACAGTCTAATCTCACCAGGGATCCCCTGCATTTTCCCGGTCCCCAGTCATATCCGGAGGTGTGGCTGCTTGGAGGAGGGAGGGCCATAGCCAACCCCAAAGACCAACGGGGATCAGGATTTTCCGGATCCTTATCCATGTTTTGGATAAGTATTGCCTCCTGAAGAGGCCACCTCCTGGATGTGCAATGATTCCATCTGATCCAGCTGTGCCTCTTCCTTTCTCAAGGGATGGACAGAGAGGCTCTATGGAAGGTGGCATTTCCTGCAGGAAGGGAGGCGATGCCAGGCACAGCCACAGGAGGTAATTGCTCTGCCTCTGGGCCTGAGCCCTGCTGATGCTTGAGCTGCCCTCTCTGCTGCTTGGCACTGCGGGCACAGCCCGGACAAGACAGGCCCAGAGGAATTATCCCGAGCAGGCTCAGGGCACTCGGGTACTGAGCTGTCCTGCTGGGCTCCCTCCGTGGGGGACACGTCCCGAATCCTGGGAGCAGCTGCATGGGGTGCCCGTGGTGGGGAAAGGGCAGAGGGGGAGAGCAAGGCTCCAGAGTGTCCTGAGAGGGCCTGGCTATGTGCCCGTGGGCTGTGGGAGCTGTTCCATGGGCAGGTGGGCAAGCAGGAGGGAGGGACAGAGGTTGGGAGTGACAGCTGTGGCACTGCAGATTTCCCCAAGCATTTAGTGAGGGTTTCCTGTGTGGGAGGGAGAGAGCCCCAGGGCCCTGGGCTGCTCCAGCTGCCCCTCCAGGCATGTTGCACAGGACCTGCAAAGAGCATGGAGAGTGACCAGGAGGCACAGGCTCCAACAGCCTTACCCCACCCCCTTGCAGTGCCCAATTCCCCAAGGCAGAAGGGGAACCCAGCACACCATGGAAATGGTTCAGTAGGATCTGTACTCCCTTCTTGACTGGCACATGACTTGGATTACTTGGAAATGCTGGTGAATGGTGCTTTAAAGACCTTGCCAGATGTTGAAGACAAGGTCTGAATGTACCTTTCCTGACAGAATAATCTGTGTCAGTGTGGCAAGAGCTCACTCATGCGCCAGTTCCCTTAAGTTCCTCTGAAGGATGATCAGTTCTGGAAACCTTGCCTTGCTCCCTTCTGGAGCCCTGAGGGATCCCACAGGATCGCTGTCAGTGGGAAGAAGGGGCATTTAGCTGTCCATCCTCCTCCCATGTGCAATGCCACTGTGTCCTTCCGTGTGCTCTGTGCAGCCACAGAGAAGAGCAGAGAGGGAAGGGGCTGGGCCCAGGGCTGTGCCCCGAGACTGAGCCTTTCTCAGCTCATTTGCTGCCCCCAGGGAGCCTGAGCTGCTCCTGCTGCCTCTGCCAAGCCCTGGCCCTGCCTGGCGCTGGGTTTGGAGATGCTGGCAGCTCCAGGGAGTCCTTTCTGCCCCGACTGCCCCGCATCGGGCTCCTTCCATCCCAGTGTGGGGCCACTGCAGGCACGAGGTGCCGCTGGCCCTGCTCCTGAGTGGAAGGCAGAGCCAAGAGAGTGCCTTGGAGGGCACCAATCACCCAGGTGCCCTCACTGCCACTCGGGCCTGAAGGAGAATCTTCAGCAGTGCCATTGGAACTGTTGTGTCCTGCCTTTCTTTGCATCTGAGCCTGTTGGCAAAGGTGATCTGGCTTCCCAGCCCACGTTCAGGATTGAGCCTCTGGGAGATGGTGAGGGTACGTCAAGGCCTTTCCCCTGGGAGAGCTGCCACCTCAGAGCCCAGAGCTCAGCCAGGGGGGCATCGCTCCAGGTGTCAGGACAGAGCCATGCACGTGTGTGCCCTCACCCTGCACGATCCCCTCACAACTTCTGCTCAGCACTGGCAGCTGTTTGGAGGAAGGTGGGCCCTGGCCCAGCTGAGAAAGACCAGATGATTTGTTGATTTTATCTGATTTTGCATAAGCATGACGTCCTGAACATGCCATTAAAGAAATGAAGAATTTCTCCCTCTGTTAAGGTGTACTTTTTGTTTCTCAAGTGATGGGCCAAAAGTCAGGACAGAAGGAGGTGTTTCCCCAATGAAACAGAGGCCGATTGGCAGCCCCTCCAGCCGGAAGGAAGGCCAAGCCAAACACAGGCATGGGCACAGGCATAGGCTCAGAAGGTAATTGCTGTGCCGGGCTCAGCAGGGCTGACCAGGGCTCAGCCCTTGGTGGGGCTGTGTGGCTGCAGCTCTTCCCCCAGGGCCTGCCCTTGCAGGCTCAGCAGCAGCCAAAGCTGGAGGCACCTCTGGAGCTCATTCACAGCCCCGGGGAAAGGGGACTCATGCACCAACGTCCCTCCCACTGCAGCTGTTCCAGAGCTGGCCCTGAGTGCCCAGAGGCCCAAGGCACAGGAGCAGCCCTGAGCGGGAGCCCTGCCGCGAGCCCATGGCCAGAGCCAACCTTGGCTCCCGACTGGGCAGGGCTGCACCAGGTCCTGACAGGGCCTAACTCTGTGCCCCAGGGCATGGGGAGCTGTCACAGGGCAGGGAGGGCAAGGGCTGGCAGTGGCTGCTCAGGGATGGGTTTGGCCCGTGTCCCTCCAAGCAGCGACTGCCCAAAAAGCTGCGCTGCCCCCAGGCTCTCCTCCCGGCCTGCTGGGCTTTGTTGGGTGGCACAGCCTGTGCCAAGGGGCGGCAAGGTGCCTGCAGGCCACAGCTCTGGGGGAAACGGAGAACGTCCTGCCCGCATCCACTGTGCTGCCAGCTCAGCAGTGCAGCACAGGCTGATGCTCCCCATTGCTCCCACAGGTGCAGCAGCTGGAACCACAGCACATGTATCTGATGTCCAGAAGGGCCTTGGAAGGGGTTTCTGTCAGGGAACAGGCTGCTGGCTGGGGTTCCTGTTAGGCCTGCTTGTTTTGGAGCTTATCTTCATCTTATGCTCTGTCAGAATTTGGACTTGCTGGAAGAGAAAAGGGTGAGTGTTTAGTTCACCTTTCCCTCAAAGAGCTTCTTTTGAAAGTCTACTGTACATAGGAAACATTGCCAGTGAGGCTGCAGTGTAGATGTGGCCAGTCCATGATTGTCCAAAGAACTCTGCCGAGGGTTCTGCTGCTGCCTAGAGCTTTCATTGGCCTCCTAATTGCTGGGCCTTGTCCTGGGGGGCCCGCTGGGGCTGCAGCCGGTCTGGCTCCCAGTGAGGCTGCCTGGCCAAGAGCAGCCCCAGGGGCACAAGGCAGAGGCAAAGCACAGTGGGGAGGAGCAAGAGCAGGGACGAGATTGCCCTTGAAAGGCAGAGGCGCTCTGGGGCCCGCTCCTGGCCAGGGAGGCGTGCCCAGAGCCGTGCCCTGCGGGCCGGGGCCTTGAGGGGCAGCTGTGCAGCTGGGCCAAGCTGTGCCAGCAGCTCCAGCCATGCTGGGGAGCCTTGCCATCTCTGGGCCATGCTGTGCAGGAGGGTCCCTGTGTGCCACTGGCAGCTGGGGCCTCAGCCACCTCCACTTTCTACAGTTCCACCTCTGGACAGGAGTTGTAAGACGGTGGCTGTACCTCACACCCAAACAGCAGGAGCAGCTCCTCCAGCAGTTAGAAGGGCCTGCGCAGCCCTGTCAAGAGTTCTGAGAAGAAGACTGCAGAACAGCCATCGATAAGGAAATCTCCTATTCTCCTGGAGATCCCACTGCCACCTCCTCTCCCTATGTATATCCCCAAGCTACTTCCATCTCTTTTTTGATCCTCCTCTGTTCCGTCCCGACTTCTTCTATAGACCCCAGGAGCAGCCCAGCACCCTCCAGCCCCTCCTGAGTCCAACATGTTGTTTCCTCTGCCCCTGAACCCCCTGGTCCTGCCTTCTAAACAACACTGAAATTATCCCCGCTCTCTGCCAGTCTGGGTGATGGCCCTTTCTTTAGTTGCACTACAGGGAAGGTGCCGTCACCCCAGTGTCTGGGTGGCAGCAGCAGCAAAGCCCAGCCGCCAGCAGCACTGGCTGAGCTCCATGGCCAGGAGCAGCCGTAGATGCCCATGGTGTGGGCAGGCAGGAGCCAGGCAGGGGCTGCTGTGACCAGCGGCGGGGTCCCCAGGGCTGGGGGAGCCCAGGGGGCAGGCAGCAGCATGGAGCTCCTGAGAAAAAGCAACCTCATTTGCTTAGTTTTTCACTTTTAGATATTAGAAATTTGTAGAAATATTTCAAAACAATTTTTTCTGTAGACAGACACCCCCAAATATTTCTTCCCAATTTCTATAGTAGTTAAAGATTTTTCTAAGTAGTTTTAGAATCCAAAAAAATGGCCTTATTTTGTCTTCCCTTTTCATTTTTAAAAATATTTAGAAATATGTCTTGTATAGAGGAATCCCCATATGTTTCATTCCTTTTTCCACAAGACATCTGTATTTTTGAAACTGTTTTTAGAGTTCTGGAAAATATTTTCCCCTCATACAATAAAAAATAAAATTGCATTTCAGTGGTAATCTTTATTTTAGGAAGAAGTAAGACCCCTTCAGCCAGCCAGCCTGCTGCAGAGGCTCTTTTCCCACAGGAGCTTTTTATCTGGTCACAACCAACATACATAAAACCATTTCCCAGATATTTCCTGGGATTTTTTACAAGCTCACGTCTTAGTCTTCTCAGACAAACTTTGAGCACAGTGGGAATCTCTTCAAGTTACCATCTTTGTTTGCTTCTGGTGGAACTCCCTCAGTTCTAGAGCAGGGCCTTCTCTCAGCTTCCTGCTGCCCCCGGGCTCTCCTCCCGGCCTGCTGGGCTTTGTTGGGTGGCACAGCCTGTGCCAAGGGGCGCCAAGGTGCCTGCAGGCCACAGCTCTGGGGGAAACCGAGAATGTCCTGCCCGCATCCACCGTGCTGCCAGCTCAGCAGTGCAGCACAGCACGGGTTGACACTGCCAATTGCTCCCACAGGTGCAGCAGCTGGAACCACAGCACGTGTTCCTGATGCCCAGAAGGGCCTTGGAAGGGCTTTCTGTCAGGGAACAGGCTGCTGGCTGGGGTTCCTGGCAGGCCTGCTTGTTTTGGAGCTTATCTTCATCTTATGCTCTGTCAGAATTTGGACTTGCTGGAAGAGAAAAGGGTGAGTGTTTAGTTCACCTTTCCCTCAAAGTGCTTCTTTTGAAAGTCTACTGTACATAGGAAACATTGCCAGTGAGGCTGCAGTGTAGGTGTGGCCAGTCCATGATTGTCCAAAGAACTCTGCTGAGGGTTTTGCTGCTGCCCAGAGCTTTCATTGGCTTCCTAATTGCTGGGCCTTGTCCTGGGGGGCCCGCTGGGGCTGCAGCCGGTCTGGCTCCCAGTGAGGCTGCCTGGCCAAGAGCAGCCCCAGGGGCACAAGGCAGAGGCAAAGCACGGTGGGGAGGAGAAGGAGCAGGGGTGAGATTGCCCTTGAAAGGCCGGGGACAGGAGAATGTCGCTTATCCGAGAGAGCCCCAAAGAGCGGCTGGAAGGGGTGCCGGCTGATCAGGGACCCCCGAGGAGTGGAGGGAGGGCGTATCGGCTGATGGAGTGTCCCGAGGAGCGGTTGGGGAGAGTGAGGGGTGTCCGTAATGGGGAGGAGCGGCCGGAGCGCTTGCACGGTCCAGTGGTGGGGAGGCCGGCGGGGCCTGTCGGAGCAGGCTCAGCCCGGCCAGTGGGCATGGCCAGCGCCACCCACCCGCAGGACCATGGCGTAGTTCCTGTTCGAGGCGGACCTGCGCAGGCTGCTGAAGCTGGACACGCTGATCCCGAATGCGCCGCTTGCGCGATGGCAGCGCAAGGCCAAGGAGAGCGGCCCCAGGCCCAGCCCCGTCGGTGTGTCGCCCATGAAGCCAGCCAATCGCTCCCACAGCTCCAGCAAGACGCCGTCCAAGACACCTGGTGAGCGCCGGCCACCAGCGGCAGAGGTTGAGTGCGGGAGGCTCGCCCAGGCTGCTTGTCTGTAGATATGGGACTCTGGGTTCCCTGCCACGCTGCCCTACCGGCTGCTGCTCAGGCAGGAGGAGGTGGGCTGTGCTCCTGGCAGCCACCCACCTCCTTGCCAGAATAAGGGGCAGAGCTCTGAGCACTGGGGCTGGCGAGCTGCTGTTCGCCCAGCTGAGCCTTGCTGGCACAGCTGTCTGCTAGGACGAGTGTGGGCACGACTGTCAGCTGACAGCTTTACATCTTGTGAGCATTTTTGTATCTTCCCCTTATCTCTGGACTCTGGAATTGTTGCACTAGACCCAAGGAGTTGCACCACACAGTCCCTAACGAACTTGGTGGCAGGGAGGAAAATACAAGTTAGTTGTGACTGGGTGGCATGAGACCTCAGAGTCCTACTTGTCTGGTGGGTGTGATGTGGAAGAGTGTTGGGTTTGCTCCCGTGAAAGCTCTAATACAGGCTGTTAAATAGCTGTAAGACAATATTTTCATATGTGAATGCAGGTAAATCTGGATCCAGAATTCAAAGCACCCCCACAAAGCCTGTGGGGGATCGCTACATTCCCACTATGCAGATGGAGATGGCAAATTTCCTCCTAACCTAAGAGAATGACCCTGATGAGGATTCCCCTACCAAGAAGGTGAGCATGTGTCTAAGTTACAATTACTTCAACAACCGCTACTCCTTCCTGCCCCTTTACAGAGCAGTAAACTATAGGTTCTATCAAGTGGGCACGTGGGACTGACAAGTCCCAGCCATCACTACTTGCAACTCTGGGCTTCAGGAGCCTAGGATGAGATTGAAGCTGTAGAGACTGCCATGCACTCTAAGCCTATGCTGCTTCTGGTAGCAAAATTTAGCTTTTGACTAATGAGGCTTTAAAATGTAGCAGGCAACAAAATCACAAAGCTGTAAGCCTATGCGAAGTGAAACTGCTGGTGGTAGGTATTCTAGGACAATGTCTCCACAGGGAACACTTCTGGAATGTTTTACACTGTGTTTTGAAATCTCTTTATGAAGCATTTGGTCGCTTTGTGGCTGTGGCTTTTCCCACTGGCAATGACACTGAATTTGCCATTGTTTGAAAATGTGAGCAGGACAATGTATGAAAGTCTGAGGGAAAACTGCTTTGACCTGCCTCTGTGTGACTGACCCTTGCAGCACAGTCAAACATCTTCAGATTCTAGGAGAAGGGGACTTAGATGTCTATTTAAATTGCAGTGTGGGAATTGTTTTAAATGCATTGCACTGAGGGTGATTTGTCTCTGTAGGAGCAACAGAAAGCCTGGGCAGTGAATCTGAATGGTTTTGATGTAGAAGAGGCAAAGATCCTCCACGTCAGTGGAAATCCAGAGAATGCTCCAGAAGGTATGATGCAGGGTCTGTGTGAGCTGAATCAGCAGCAGAGATCAGGTCAGGGGAACAGCAACACAGAGGCTCTCTGTGTGGTCACAGGAGAAATCAACTGGTTTCTGAGAGCTGTACAGGCTGGAGTCTCCTTTGTTAAGGTTCCTGAGGTCGAGGGAGGGCATAACAGTTATAGTGAATTTATTTAGGAGAGTTGCTATGACTGCCAGTTGGTCACCTGTTACAGGGCTTGCAAGGGTCTTCAGGGTGGAGAGAGAGATGAGAATCTTGACCTCATGTTCAGAAGGCTTGATTTATTATTTTATGATATATATTACATTATTACTATACTAAAAGAAATAGAAGAAAAGTTCTCAGAAGCTAGCTAAGCTAAGAATAGAAAAAGAATGAATAAACAAAGTTCTGTGTCTCAGCAGAGAGTGAGACCCAGCTCTGCTCTGAGTGGTCAGTAAATCCAAACATTCACCCAAGACCAATCTTGCATCCACCTGTTGCATTCCACAGCAGCAGATAACCATTGTTTACATTTTGTTGCTGAGGCCACAGCTTCTCAGAAGGGAGAAAAATCCTAAAGAAAGGATTTTTATGAAAAGATGTCAGTGACAGTCACCTGTACTGCAGGTTCCAAACCTTCATGACGTCTGCAACAGCATCAAAGTCTCTGCTGTGCACTTTCTAGCTTAAACTGCAACTAAATATAATGACATTCAAAGACCCAAGTGTTTGTTAAATTTGTTTCCATGAATGAGGAAATTGTAGCTCACCCCTGCTCAGCAGTTCATACTGCCAGTGATTTTCATGCACTGCTGGCTTGTGAGTGTTTCTCTTAGGACTTTATTTTCACTCCAAGGGATTCCTAGTTGGGTGAGCAGCACTCAGCTGGGAGGAAACTAACTCGGTTAACAAACCTGTTCCCCTGCACACAGGCTATCAGAAAAACCTGAAAGTGCTCTACAGTCAGAAAATGGCACCTGGATTCAGCAGGAAGAATAGCAGATATATTCCCTCAAAGCCAGAACGGGTCTTGGATGCACCAGAGATGTTCAACGACTACTGTAAGTAGACTACGGAGTTGAGTGCTGGGCATCCAGAACATTCTGCATTGGATTGCTGTTCCTAGGACAGTGTAACTGGGCTGTCTGTATTATTTTGTGTACCCAGGCTAGCACAGACCACTTCTGGAGTGTCCCTGTGTGGCCTTACAGGGACAGTGGTCTAGGGCACTGTGTAGGTGCCTTGGAGCAGGGTACCTGGCCCCAGCAGCTGGGCACAGTGACACTCAGAAAGCTGACCCTCACCTGTACGTGTGTGTGTGCACATGTGCACCCACACCTGCTGCATCAGCACAGGTGAAGGGCAGGGCTCTCTAGCCAAGCATGGTGTGACCTGCATTGCTCTTTCAAATTGTAGATCTGAATCTCGTAGACTGGAGCTCCCAGAACTTCCTGGCAGTGGCTCTGGATGACACTGTTTATCTGTGGAATCACGCTACTAGGGAGATTATCCTCCTGCTGCAGATGGAGCATCCAGATGTTTACATTTCCTCTGTGTCATGGATTAAAGAAGGAGACTACCTTGCTGTTGGCACAAGTAGTGGTGAGATTCAGGTGAATGCAGGAGTAAAACTAGAGGTGTTTTCAAGGGATTGACAGAACTGTGGGGCCTGGGGACAAAACCTTGGCTGGCAGAGGAAGGATGCCATGCACCTGACTTGTCTTCCCTGGTGTGGGGTGGAACTGCCCAGTGTGCAAGGCAGGGTTTGGTTTGGGGGTTTTCTGATAAGCAGCGTTACCTTCTGTGCTACAGTCATGAGATACACATTTTCTCTGTTCCCTTACTGAGTAAGCTGAGAGAGCCTGTGCAGTGAGGTTCCTAGGGCATAGAAACAGGATTGGGTTTCTTCTGAAGAACATTTTGCTTTGCCTCTCCAGCTATTATTGCATTTATATTGTTGTATATCATATTTCTAGGGTCTCATACCTTCTAGGTTGTTTTCTCACAGCAGCTCTTCACAGCAGTGTTGTTGTTGCTTCTCAGTCAGGGCTCCTCTCCAGCTCTCCCGGACTGCCTCACCCCCTTTTTATCCCAGCCACCTCCACGGGCTACAGCTGCTGCCCAATCAAGGACATTGCAGCTGCAGCCCATTTACAATAACTAGAATCAGGGCAGGGTCACTTATACAATACAGAGATCTTTTACTGCAGTACATATATTTACTCAGGCCCCTATAAGCTATGGGACATTGAGCAGCAGAAACGCCTCCGAAACATGAGCAGCCATTGTGTCCGTGTGGGAACCCTCAGCTGGAACAGCTGCATCCTCTCCAGGTAAAGCAGTGGGTCAAGGGCAGTTTCCAGTTGTTGCAAACTCCTATCCCTCAATCTATGTGTGGCATGGGTTAGGGATGGCAGACAGAAATTTGTCCTGGCTTGGGATTCTTACTCAGCCTTATCTGTTGGGGCTGTGAGGAGAAGGCCTCTTTCCTGTATTGCGATTTGTGCTCAAGTTGTAAAGAGCTTGTGTGGATGTTTCACTCACACCAACAGACCTGTGTTGCTGGTAACACTGGTTGAAACCCAGTGGCAGCTATAGCAGTCTTGCAACAACAAAAATGGATTTGGGTGAAAATGTGCAGCCTGACCCTGCAAGCCTTCTCTTCTCTCTGCAGTGATGCACAGACTGGGCAGATCCATCACCACGATGTCCGAGTGGCTGAGCATCACGTGGCCACTCTTGCTGGCCACACACACGAGGTGTGCGGACTCAAATGGTCTCTGGATAGCCGCTACCTGGCCAGTGGTGGCAATGACAGTCTGGCGAACATCTGGCCATGCACCCAATGTGGAGATGGAGACTTTGCTCCTCTACAGACCTTCACTTACCACCAAGGTGCTGTCAAGGTGAGCACAGAGCTGCGACGGGCGGGTATGTGTGTGCAAGGCAGGTATGCAGCACTGGCTGGGTGCAGGTTGCCTCTTGTATGTTTTAAAATGAACTCTCCTCTCTCAGGCCTGGCGTGGTGCCCATGGCAGATGAATGTTCTAGCCACTGGAGGTGGCACTAATGACAGACATATTCGCATCTGGAACGTGTGTTCTGGCACCTGCCTCAGTGCTGTTGATACCCATTCCCAGGTGAGAGATGAACATCAGCTTGGAGACAAACACCTTCTGGCAGCACACCTACACAGAGCTGCTGGCTCCTCAGGCCCAGAGGCACAGGGAAGGAGGGGGACCATGCTCGCCTCCGAGTGGTGAGCATCAGCACATGCACCTTGTCTCACCTGTGTTACTGCCTCTTTGCAGGTGACTTCTATCCTATGGTCCACAAACTACAAGGAACTCGTTTCAGGCCATGGCTTTGCACAGAATCAGCTGATTATATGGAAGTATCCAAGAATGAACAAGGTTGCAGAGCTGCAAGGTAGGTGGACAGGGCCTGGGGGGGAGGCTGTTAGAGGTTGAAGACAGCTGCACTCCTTGGTTGGAGCCTGCAGCATCGCTGATACAGGACAGTATCCGGGGCCATGCTGCTAGGAGTAAAGCATGCCCAGGGGGCTGTGGAAGAGATACCATTGATCCAAATGTATGCTTGGGGTCTGAAATCATGCTGCCACAGCCACTGGGGAGACAGCTATGCAAGCTGGCAGGGCTCATGGGAGCATACAGGAGTAAATGTGCATGTGCTGATCAGCTCAGCCCTGATTGCACATTCCTTGTGCTGGAGCAAGTTGCAGGAAATATATTGGAGCCCTCACCTGACCAACAACCAGCTCAGCCATGCTGCTTTGCACGGTGGATCCGCAGTGTCTGAGGTTGGGGGGTTGTACAAGACCCATCAAGCCTGTCCTTCAGCTGCACCAGCATTGCCAGGGGCTGCTGGGGACACTGCACAGCTGATAAGCACCTTGGCCTGTACAAAGCAGCTCCACCAGGCCTGTGCCTCCCATCGGTCCTCAGTGATTAGCTGAGGGTGGATTATTAACTGTTTTCACCTTTCCCTCAGCACAGTACCACACTGTGCCTAGCACCAGCTCTGCCTCCTGAGCCTTACAGCAGCTGGAACCTTCCAAGGTTCCAACTTGTGCTCTGCCAAGGCCAGTGAGTGTGTAACCACACCCACCAGAGCACCACCCCACACACACATAAAGCTGATATGGGGGGCACAGTCTCAAAAAACAGCCACTGAGCCAGTACCTTCTCAGCAGTGCTGCTGGTGCATCCCCATTTGGACACTTGGGAAAGATCAGGAGGTCCAAGGATGGAGCTCTCCCTCAGACACAAATCCTCAGGCCACAGCTGTCTCTAAACGGGAAGCAGGCAGGAACCCAGATGCAAGGCTGGGCTCTCACACAGAGCTGTGCTGTTGTTGTAGGAGCCCTGCCCCACACCCCTGCACTTGGTGCTGGGAGTTAGCACAGACTTGCCCTGTAGGGCCACAGCTGATTAGGCCTTCCCTGGTCCCTGACCTGGAAGGAAAGCTTTATATGCCAAAAAGTTCCTGTCATTTTTTCAGTCCCATGTAAGAGCAGCTCAGCTTTCTCACAGACTCTTTCTTTCTCCTTAGCACAGGCCCCACACCCAGATGCTGTGCATTACATAGCCCTTAGAGGACCTCTGAGCATTACCAGAGGGTAATGATACTGCAGGGTCTTTGACCCCATGCTGGTCTCTTACAGTCCTGGAGTGAGGAGGAGCAGAGGAAGGAAGTGGGCACTGATCCAGCAGGCCAAGTACACAGGCCTGTAAGGTGTAAATTCAGTTCACAGCATGACAGCATATTAATTACCCAGTGCCATGGCCAGCCCATAAAAGAGCACAGCTAACAGTGTTATGAATAAGAAGCTTGACTAGGCCAATATTCAAGCAGCAATCAATTTATTATTTAATATGGTAAAGTATGAGCAATACAGCGCTGGGTATAGTGGGGGAAGTTTTCCCTCCAACTGCACACCAATAATTGAGGGTTACGGGTATTTATAGGGGTACCCATCAGTTTTTTTCAACAGTTTCTATTTCCAGTTTTTACACATCAGCAATTTTTATTCCAAATTATTACATCACAAATCTATACACTATTGTGATTTTAATTTCTCAAGATGTATCTCAAAGGAGTATCCCCAGATGGTGACAGTCCAGTTTCCAAAAGAAGAAAGACGACTCCCATCTGGTGGGGTCCCGCTCCCCAGATGTGTGTCCACCTTTTAATTGCAGAGACTCTAAATCTCATAACAGTGATGTCCAGCTTCCCTTTGGTTGAAACCATAAACCCTTAAGGTGATGTTCATCTTCCTTTCTCAAGCTGTTTTTCTCTGCTTCAATAAGGCGTGAGATAAACATATTTCCTTTATATATATTCCAAAGCTACAATTTCAAGGATACAAGTAATATTCTAAAATTATACTTCAAAAGGTTATTATTGCAGAACTTTATGGATTAAATGCAAGCAAAAAGGAACATCTTTAACACCTTAATTCCCATGCTCCTAAATCAACTAGGGTTAATTGCAAACAAAAGATAGGTTCAAAGGCCTTTTTCCATGCTTTGTTTTCCTCAGTTATTATTAGAATTCACAGCTCTCCCATTGTTGGGGTCCACACATTTTGCATTCACAAATACACACATCGCCTGTTTGTGCCTGACACAAAACACAGCTTTGCATCTCACAGCCAAGAAAATGCACTCCTTGCTCTTCTGACACAGCTCTCTCTGTTCATGATGTGGGACAGTGAGTGCTAATGTGCAGGAGCTGATGCAAGGGACAGGGACAAGGACTTAGCAGGCACAGTGCCAAGCTGACAGAGGGATGATCTCTGGCAGTGGCACTGAAGGAGAAGAGTTTGCAGGCAGCACAGAAAATGGCTCTTTGTTTCACCTCTTCTTTCAGTGCTGCTAAGAATGTAGCCTGGAGCAAGCTTGGAACACCAGAGCCTGGAGCCCTTTCCAGGCAGGGCTGCATCAGACACAAACCAGCAGGGGACTGAGGAGCCCCTGGGGTGGCAGTGAGCAACCTCGGGCTCTGCTCACTGCTGGTGGCATTTTCTATTGAACCATCTCCAAGGACTTCTGTTGTGCTCTGTATTTCTAAGGGTTTTCCCCCTTGGTTTTTTTTTTTTGTTGTCTCCTGAACCTTCCTCCAAATTTTCCTACTCTGTCAGCAGCAGCCCCTGTCCAGAACTGGCTCTAAAATATCAGCAAAGCAGCTGGCAACAACAATGGGTCGAATCCTGCGGCCCAGGAATTCGTATGCCTGAGCCCTGCCTGTGCCTCATGCTTTGTCAGGACCTCCTTCTCTGTGCAAAACAAGGGACTGGTGGAGTCTTTTTGCCACAGAGCTCCTGAGAAGCAAACATTGTGCTAGGTTTCTCAGGTGTGTATCCGTTAAGTTCATTGCTGGCAAACAGAAAGTAAGGCCAGGGTAGAAGAGCAGCTGGGAGCTGGTCACTCCCTGCAAAGGGCTGGTGTAGGATGTGGGAACACCACGTTCCAGGAGGGGCGAGCAGGGTCAATGTGCTCAAGGTGCTGCCAATGAGGTTTGGGTTCACTTAGAGAGTAGTCAGGGCTGGTGAGCACTGCAAGATCCAGCTGCAGTCCCCATCCATGCCCCTTTCAGTGCTGGCTTTAGGGTGTCTGCAGCCTGGATCCAGAGCGCCCTGGGGTGCTCCTGAGGCTGCCTTTGCACTCAGGGTGAGGATGCCCAGGAGCCCCTGAGGCCGGCAGTGGGGACCAGGGCTGGGGCTTGTGGCCTGGCAGGTGTGGCTCTGGGGGCTGTGACATGCCAGGGCATGGGTCACTGTCACTGCCCTCCGCAGCCCTGGCTAGCTCTGTGATGCTCCAGGGACAACGGCAGGAGTGGGGATCTGGCTAGGTTAGGGTTTTGCCTGAGCCAGAACCTCTAGGCCAAATGCCAGCAGTAGAGACCTCTGGAGGACCGAGTGGAGGAAACAGAGGAGGCTCTTCTGCGGTGTAAAGTGCAGAAAATTCATCAGGACAGGCAGGGGGAAGGTTCTACAAGTCAGAATTCCCAAAGGGAACAGATGTTCAGAGAAGCCCCAGCACCCCTGTGCACGGGTTTTTAAAATCTTTCAAAACACGGGGTGGACACCATATAGTAACCAATAAGCGACTCTTGGGGTGTGGTTTTGAGGGCTACAACAAATCAGATCAAGGGGAAGAGAGAGCGTTGGGATAGGGATTGGATCTTAGGGTGAGAGACAGGGAGCTTTCTGGAACAAAGGGTAGGGTTTGGGCTGATGGATGGGGCAAAGGGGCCAGGTTGTCTTGACAGACAGGGAAAAATCTGGTGAGGAGGGAGGGAATTCCTTGAGGGACACTTGGGTAGGAGGGCATAACAGAGGGGAGAAACTAACTGTAATAACTCGGGGAACACTTGAACATACCACTATATAACAGAACATTTGACTCAATAAACTAACACACTGCAACACAGAAATTCAGGGTTTCGGCAGCTGAGAGGTGGCACTATTAGAACCCGCAGCAGCTGGTGAAAGCCATCTCTCTCCTTCAGGTTCCTGCTGTGTGGGAAGGTGCTGCGAGTTGTGGTGGCTGCACTCCCCCTTTGCTGGGAGGATGATCTGTACCAGGGCAGAGCAGAAAGCTGCCATGGTGAGCAGAACATGCTCAGAGCATTACAGTTCAGAGAATGGCGCTGCCCCTGAAGGGCAAAAAGCTTGAAACCTTAGAATTCTGTGCAGAACCGTTGCTCAAGTTTTCTCTTCTACAACATGCCCATTTTTGTATACTGTAGATGAATACTCTGGGTTTTATAGAACACATGGGGTTTTTTTTAATGGTTTTTGGGAGAACGCTCAAGTTTATTTCTTTTTGTATTTTCATCCAGCATGCATACACTTCTTTTTATTATTACTATTTCTCTTCAGTAAATACTTAGGGAAAAATACATAAGCATTTTTTAATCCTTTGGGATATTGTGATTAATATTCTTAGAAAGAAAACCTTGTTGAACAAGTGTGAAAACACAGAGAGAGGGAAAACAGTATAAAAGTCTTTTAGAACAGGGCATGTAATAAGGACTGCAGAACTGAGTAATTCCTCCAAGTGCAGAATTAGCAAGATACACCACCAAGAATACGTGCCAAGATACTTCCTTAAACCAAGGGAAATGTGACCTGCAGCCATACGAAGTACAGCCAAAGCAAATGAAAACCTTTGGAAAAGAGGGAATTTTGCCAGTGAGATCAGTCTGTCTGGATAACTGAGGGATGCCCATCAATATTGCATACATTCCTCAATATTTGCAATGTCTTTTCTCCCAATTTCTGTGAAATTAATAAGCTGCAGTTTTTTACCATTAGCTTAAGCTCTTAGGGGAATTACCAAGCACCATGTATGTTTTGCTGTAGCTGAGCAGGGCTTGAGTTTCCCAAATCTACAAAGCAGAAGGGAATCACACAGTTACTTGTGCTAATGTTAATGAAGGGTTTCATGAAAGCAGGTGAATGAGAGCACTGCATTGTAAAACTTCCACATGCAAGAAAACAGGAGTCCACTTAGAATTAAACATAGAAGGCTAGCATAACATCAGAACAGGATAAAATGAAATTGCTAGACAGGAACTGATGCATCAGAAATTAGGTGTATCATTTCTGATACATCTGCATGCATTTGCAAGGTAAAACAGAACAGGAAGGGCAGAGATAATTAGGAAGGAAGATTTTAAAATTGCACTGTGCAGAAGAGACACACGAACCACCAGTGTGAACCTAGCTGGGAGATTCGGCTTGGAGATGGACTAGAGTGGAATCCATTCACTGAAGGTCTCTGGTGCACATGAGTGCAAAGACTGAGGAAAAAAGGAGAAAAGTTTAATTTCTGAAAGCTATTTAGATTCCTGGAAGCATTGTCTAGAGATCTAAAAATCTAAAGCCTCAGAGAATCTGAACCTAAACCATCCCCAAATGGATTGATCAGGTATGATGTGCACATCTCTGCTGTTTTCAGAGTCAATGAAATTGACAATGAGTGGCTGGAAATTAGGAATGCCCACCCAGATTTTATCTCCCTTACTTTAAGAACACCTTAATAAGGCACTTCAGGAACTGAACACTGACATTCTCACCCTGCTCTATTTACTTTACATTTGAACACAGGCTGGTAGAAGCAGAAATCGGCCTCTGATTTCTCCCCAAATTACCTGTTGCACTTTCAGGTTAGGAGTAGATGTAAAATTCAGTGAATCACTCTCTTATTGAAGTGAAGGGAGACACGACCATCCGATTGATGCATCGAACTCCAACTTTATTGATCAATCAATCACCTTAAATAACAATACTAACGAACTTCATGAATATTCTGTAATCCAATTTCATGATAGGCTAACAGAGAAACTTCTAACCACTCCCTTTGTTTTAGAATACCTACAATTGTTTATTAAAAACAGAAACCAAAAACAGAAACCAGAAACCAAAACAGAAACCAGTGTTCCCAAAACTTCTGCATCTGTTCTCAGGATGGCAGGCCTTCCCAGAGACGGTGTTCTACTTGTTATGAGAAGATAGCACGAGAACTCCATTGTTTATAGAATGAGGCCTGAGAGAGTCTAATTGTTTATACAAATCAGAAGACTGAGAACTGTTAGAAACTGCTTTTACTTTTCCCTCTTACTTTTCTCTCAATTATATGTCTCATGGCCTTTTTCTTTAAGCCATTCTTGGACTAAACTCTCCACACTCTCTCTGTCCATGAATGTTCCACTAGTGAACTGACCTACAGAACATCCTTTTTCTCTTTTGTACCTTCCTAAATGGTGCCCAATGAACAGGACACTCGCATAAATCTCACAGAAAATCACCAAAATTGCTGAAATTAACACTCAAATCCATGACAAAAGCTTCTGAGAAAAGGCTTGACAGGATCACTGAACAAACTGAAACTTGGAAGAGAAACACGCATTTCCGCACTGATCAAGGGGAAAGAAAAAGAAATGCTGTAAAAGTTCCAAGTGGAAGGTAAGGAGAAACACAGGAAGCAGAGAAAGAACAAGGCCCTGTCAGATGACCTGTGCAAGGTAACTTTGTGCCCCAGCACTGTTAGAGGACATTCCCTGTCATTGGTGCAAGCAGCTGGAGACATAAATGCTGACTGATTTGGGGGCCACAGTCTTGCTAAGTGCAGAGGTGGTTCAATAACGTGACATGAGGGAGTTCCCTCAGAGCAACTGGGATGCCAGAAAGAAGTGAGCAGCTCACCACAGCCTGGCCCGCTCAGCTGCTTTTCCTTCTGACCCCCCTGGGGAGGCTCTGACATTTCCTCTTCCCTGATGGAAGCGCAGCTGCTGCCAAGGGAAACGTCCCTACACTCACTCAGTGTTCCCTTTGCTTGCCAGATGTCCCATCTGCTGTCCCTGTCCAGGAGAGCTGCTCTGCTCGGGAGGAGGAGACCGAGCGAGGGCCTGGGAACATCGGCGGCTGCAATCCCTCCTGATCTAGCGCTGTTTGTGGATGTGTAGTTAGATTTGGATAGTTACAAGTATAGGGGTATTTACATACACTGACTGATATTTGTATTGGGATATTATGTGTGTATATTGTTATATTAATGCGTGTATATTCATCTGTTTACATACTTGTACAGCTCTGTAGCTGTGCATTTCTATTGCTGGGGTTGTATGGATTGTTGTATTGGTCCATTGATATTTGTGTATTTATAGACAGGTTTGTTATATTTGTATTATATTGTCATGTTATATGTCATGAAATATGCAATGCATGTTTACATCTCTATATTGTTATGCCTATATATGTATTTACATCTATTTATTATGTATGGAGTTGTATAGTTCTAAAATTCTATTTCTTTAGTTCTGGATCTGAGATTCTTTAGAGAGGGATATTGATGTTTCTGTATTTGTATATGGGCTGTATGGTTGTAGTAATATGTAATAAATTTAATTGTTAAACTTCAATTCAGTATCTTCAATATTTGTGTACAGTGAGTTGTTGCAGAGAGTTGCAATAAAGTAATTTTTTTTAACTGAAGTTCATATCTGTACATACTTACATAGCACAATTCTCAGAATAAATTAGATTTTAATCATAAATTGATATTTCTGTGTTTCTATATTGGTAGCACAGGTGTTGCTATTTAAAATAAATTTCATTTTTAATCATAAGTTAATGTTTGTGTATTTGTACATTAGTAGTGCGGGTGTAACTATCTGCAATAAATGCAATGTTTCAACGGAAGTAAGTGTAGATTTGTGCTACCCAAAGCCATAAGCAGATGTAAATGCTGGAAGATTCTGGCCATGCAAATCTCTGGCCATGCTCAGCACATGCCCCACCTGCACTCAGGCTGGGCAGGGGAAGCGCAGATTTGGGCTGGCAGCAGAGCCCCACGTTGGCTCAGAACTTGCTGCAGAGGCTGCTGAGAAAACTCCGGGGCTCCATGAGCACAGAATCCAAGCAGGAGCCACCCGGGAGGACAAATCCCTCATCCCACAGGCAGCTCTTTAGGAAAGTGCTGCAAGTGTCCCCCTGAAGCTCATCCCAGAGAGCAGAAGCCAGCAGGGATCCTGAGCCAGCTCTGCTGCCTTTGGCAGCACTTTGGCAAATGAGCTGCAGCAAGGGGGAGGCAGCAGCGACTGTGACTGCTGCAGGCTGGGGATGAAGGAAGGGCCATGGACACAAGTGCTGAGATGCCCCAAAATCCAGAGGGAGGCTGGAGAGTTGGGAATCAACTTGGCATTTCAGTGCCAAGCTCTCACAGGCACTGAAATGATGGAATCCCTTTGTGTGAAGTGACCTGGAAGAACTGACAGGGAGTTGCTGCTAGGATCAGCAGTAGCAGAAAGCAAAAATGTACAAACACTAGGAGATCATCTAATATCCCCCACAAGCAATGCCTTCAAAAATTATCTCATATATTCATCATATTATATTATATTATATTATATTATATTATATTATATTATATTATATTACATTACATTACAATACATTATATTATATTATATTAATCAAAATATAGAATACATAATATGCATGAAATTTAATGCACATGTAGTTTTGGACAATTTTATTTTTTTAGATATATTTTCATTTAAGATACATATTTGAAATAGCCTTTCAGCTTGGGAGAGTGAAGATTTACAACAGTGCAAAACCATCTGCCCATACAGCAGTCAGCCCCCGGGTGCGTGCATGCACACCCACCCACTGTGCTTGCTCTTCTCAGCATCTCGGGGCTGCTGTTTGCACAGAATTGGGATGAATTTAACTTGACAGAGCCACGAGTGGGGTGTCCAGCTTGTCATGAACTCTCATGTGGCAACGAACAACACAGAGCTCTCAAACCACATTATCACAGGTCATTTCATTTCTGCTGGGCACTGCGGAACCCTAAAAAAGACACAGAAAAGGGGTGGAAAACATTGGCATCATGCTACTGCTGGTATCCTCCAGAGGAAAATCTGTTGGGCTTCTTAAGGTGGTAGCTTTCCAAAACCTAGGAAAACTGCTGAGCACTGGTAGCCCAATTGTGAATGGTTTTCTTGACTTGGCAAAGCTGGGGTGTTAACAATGGACTCCGTCCTTGGTCCAAATCACCTGCCCTCACCTGCAGACAAAAGTACTATCACCACCACCAGCAGCAGCTACATCAGTCAATTTTCTCAAAAAGCTGTGTTAAACTTGGGAGAGGAAAGGAAAACACATCAGACACTGTGGATTATTGACAAGACTCTGAGGAGCAGTTCCAAAGCAAAGGGCAGCAGCTTCTCTCTGGGCCACTCCTTGTGCCCCAAGGCAGCCGGGCTGCCCTGGCTGCCCAGGACCCTGCGCCCCGCGGGCTCTGCAGAGCTGCACAGCGGGGAGGCAGCTTCCGGCACCTCAGCCCCTGGGCAGGAGGGGCTGCTTGCTCTGCAGGGCTGCCTGTGGGCAAAAGCAGGGTGCTGGACTTCTGCTCTTGGCCCTAGCCCGGCCTTGAAGGGCTAATCCTGTTCCCTGTCTCAAATGTGCTAATGATAGACCTGGTTGTTTCCAGCTCTGCACAGGTGTGATTTGCACCACAAAATACTGAAGGACTAAGGCCTGAACGACAGACCCTGACTGAAGCCTCAACAACAGGACCTGAGCCAAAGCTGCCCTCTAGATCACCTTCCCAACCCAATGTTCTATGTACCTGCTCCTTAACCAAGTGTTACTATCAAAAGGATTGTTGCATCCATTCACTGGTGAAACACGTCTTCACCTTTCTGCATGAGGAAAATGGACAAGTCCCACCTGGCCTTGGTTCCTCCTTGAGCCCTGGCCAGGCTGGGGGAGAAAACCAAGAGGAGAATGACACCAGCTGTGCCCCCAGCAGAAGCTCTGGCACATTGCTCATCCAGCACTGTCGGAGCCGGGCTACTCTCACAGTGCACTCGGGAGCCTCGTGGCCACCAAAGGTGGAGGCACCGCAGGATTTCCTGGTTCCCGGCCGTGGCTCTGCAGGGCTGGGCTGGGACATCTTCCCCCAGCTGATGTGCAGCTCTGGATGAAGGGGAAACCATTGGGGTACCTGGTGATGGATCTTCCTGAATCACCAGAGGCACCCTTTTGTAATAATGCTGAGGTGCGTTGCTTAGCTTATCCTTTCCTGACTCTTTTTTGCACTTCTGCATTACAGTAAATCACACTGTTCCTTCAGCTGGTGTGTCTGCATCTGACCCTCCCCACCATCAAAACATACACACAGCCAGTTTAGCACGAGACCTGCCTCTCTGCCATCCCATCTCTTGGCAAACACCCCTGGTGGCCATCTCCAGAAATGAAATTCCCACTTTGCAACTTCCTTTGCTGCAGGCAGGTGAGAAAAGGAGCCACTCCCAGCTCTGGACACCTCCAGAAACCAGCTGCTTTCAGCAGTCACAACCCTGAAATATCAACCTCCTTCCTTAACCTGCCACAGAGAGCTCCCACCAAGAGGCCTTTTGTCCAAGGATACCCACAGAAGACCTGGAAAAGGGAGCAGTTTTAAACACAGCTGCTTCAGAGTTTAAACCTGCCTTTATCAAATGTGCACACACCAACCTGTCCCAAAGGGAAAGCAGGCAGGAATGAGAAGCTCCTCTCCCACATCAGCAAACTCCGTGCTTCCTTCTGTTCCAGCTGGAGAGTGGAGGCCATGGGCTGCACCTCACTTTGGGAAGGAGCCCTGGAACTTAGGCTGATCTGGGAGGGCAGCAAAAGGAATTCCCCAAAAAGTAGGAAAAGATTGTCTGGAAGGAATCGATGATGACAATATTTCTTCAGAAAAGCAAAAAAAGAATAATTGTGGGGAACAAACATTCCCAGACCTGAGATGGAGATCTTAGGGGCATCTTCAATTCCCCCACTGCCGGTGTGCCTTGGTGATTTTGGGGAAAATAAGCGTTTGGTCCATTCAGCCTTTGTACTGGCAGTAGGGTGCAGGCCTGTGGCAAGGCAGAGCCTGCCTTGTGGGTTGGGCCTGGGCTGTTGGGCTCGGGTCCCTGGGCCAGGGCCATCTCCCGGCCTCCCGATGGGGTTGGGGGTTTTGCTTCCCCCTTCTGGTCCTGGGCCACTGCTTTGTGGGCCAGATCTGGGGTTCCTTGTCCGTCCACATGGGCCAGTGTCTCCCAGGGCCTCTCTGGCTGCTCTGCTGCTGCTGCTCTTTCAGACAAAGACAAAGAGACAAAAAAAAAAAAAAAAAAAAAGAAAAAAAAAAAGAAAAGGGTTGAAAGAGCTGGTAGCATCTCAAAAGCATTGAAGGGCCAAAAATTAGCTTCAGCCCAAGTTGTTCAGTAAAGAGCTGTGGGCAAGACATTCCACATTCCAGAAATTTTCTCAAATTGTTTGAAATTGTTTGATGTCTGTCAATGGACTTTTGATAACTATTGATGGATTTTTCTGTAGCAAGCCTGTTTCAGGACCAAAAGGGACTTTCAGAGATGGCAAAGAGGAATATCTTCAGTCCATGGACTTTTCCTGAAACTCAGCTCCTTGAACTTGAATTTTCTTTGCATTGTTTTTGCTTTATCTTATATTGTAAAATTGTTTTAGTGATATGATAGAATTTTATGTTCTACAGTTGGAGAAATTCCCTGTTCTTTCCACAGGAGCACTTGAGTGGTGTTTGATTGGCAACAGATAACCTGTCAAGTTTGTCCTTTCCTCTGCATGAGCCCAGCAGAGAAAATAACAAACACTTTTCTTTTTAATTTAACTAAATAAAAAATGGTGACATGTTGCAGACATCTTTTATGAAAAATCCTTTCTTAGGATTTTTCCTTCTGAGAAGCTGCAGTTTCAGCAACAAAATGTAAACAATGGTTATCTGCTGCTGTGGAATGCAACAGGTCCACCTGTGATTGGCCAATCTTGGATGTTTTTAATGAATGGCCAATCAAGGACCGAGCTATCTCGGACAAAGCCCAAGAGAGCTGCCTTTTGTTATCATTCTTTTCTATTCTTAGCTTAGCTAGCTTATGAGAGGAAACCTTACCTTCTTTTCCATTTTAGTATAGTTATAATGTAATATATATATCATAAAATAATAAATCAAGCCTTCTGAACATGGAGTCAACATTCTCGTCTCTCCCTTCACCTGAAAACCCCTGTGACCACGGTCACAGGAGGGTCTCTCTTGCCTTGGTGAGCCCTCAGCCCTCTGTGATACACCTCACCTCAATGCAGACTTCAGGCGCTTTGTTGTTTTCTTTTTCTTCCTCCAAAACACCAAGAGATCAAAATTCTTGGTAAAAACAGGACTTCTACTTTCAGTAAAAGTCAAAAATAAGCACTACAAGGCTTCTTCCTAGATACAGATAAAATACTCTGGTGATCTTATCACACCCTGTTCTCAAACTTTTGGCTCCAGCTTCTACTCTGGAACACCATGACTTCCTTGTAATCTGAAAGAGGGAACAAATCAAACCTCAAGAACAGGTCCTACCTTTAAAACCAGTGTCCCTCCCACCAGAAACTTATTTTCCTGTTGTGATAGATGAGTCATGTGATGATTGACTCTCACAATTACTAGACAGATATAATGTATGTAAAAAGAGCACATTATATGGCTCTTTGCAGATATTTACCATATGTATTTTGATGTATTGATTAGTAGTGCTGTATTAACATTTTAATAATATGATAAATGTAGTCTTGTAATTAAAAGGTAGCTTTTGTAATTAAAATAAGAACTATGTGACTGGGATTTTTTTAAGAAAGGAATGAGGCACTTGCACCCGATAGCAGCCACAGGAAACCTAAATCTTTCAGAGAAAAGAATTTATTGCCCTCTTATCAGAAGAAACGAACTTCTTCCTGCCTCGAAAGCACTGTTAGGATTAGAAGGAAGAAGTTGATGATGACCAGACAGAATCCTGTATTTGAATGGAATTTATGCATCATGTATGAAGTGTATGAATATGCAACAGACCATTCCTTTTAAGGGTTAATCCTTTGTTAATGGGTGTCCTTTTTCGGCCTCCTGCTGCCCAGAAAAAGGTACCTGGACATCCGTAACTCTTTGTCTCTATTGTCTCATATTGTCCTAATTCAGCTTGTCCAAATTATTCTAATTGCATTACTATTTTTATAACAATTTTATTACTAATGAACTTTTAAAATTTTAAAAACAAGTGATGGGCATTTTTCACAATGTATACAGGTTAAGAAAAGTTTATAGATTTATAGTTGTGCTGTACCCCTCGCGTGGTTATAAAGGGAAAACTGGGGTTGGGACATCTGGGAGGGCTGGCTTGTCCCTATGGCCACACCTGACCCCCGATCAGGATTTGAGGAAGAGATCTCCACCAGTGGACAGCAAAGAAGGGGTTGATGGACAGAACTTCAGGAGGGGTTAAAGGGTTAAAAAGGGAAAACCTCCATTGTGAGGGGCCTGAGAACATGGTGGGGAAAATCTTTTGCTCCCGGTGCTGTAACCTTTTTTCTTCATTCAATCTTCTGTTGTATTTTTGGTAAGGTTTAATAAACCTTCCTAAACTATGAAAAGTGAGTAGCTATTTCTCACACTGTGGTCTGCAACTCTCACTCTTTATTACAATAGAATGCTTCTTTTTATTAGGTTTACATCAGTTCCATATGCTTTTATGAGCTTTTATGCCTTTTTATCTATATATGTTTATTACCACTATCTGCTTATTGCAACATTCCAGGAATCCCTTTTGACTCTTCTCTCCATATTCCTGCAGAAGGTCAGGTCACTGTGGGTTTGACACCAATAAAAATCCAGGTTGTTCAGATCCTAGGTGTGATGGGCAGGCACAATTTCCCTGCTGACACAGGGACTGAAGACAAACCCCTCTGTTGTCACTGAAAACAAAAGAAAGGAGGAAGTTTCTGCCCATTGGAAAGTCCCCGTTTGCCCTGAAGGACTCTGCCTCTTCTTTCTCAGCAGCAGCAGCTCAGCAGCCGGACGCCAAGGACAAGAGAGGGAGGGGTGGTTGATTTGTGTGACAATTTGACAGCCCTTGCAAACAAGAGCTGAGTCTGTCAGTAACATCTCTGCAGAGGCAAGTCCTTGCTGAGGATGCAGAGCTGAGTCACTTGTGTTTAGTTTGCATCGAGTTAATGGCACGGTGGGTTTTCATGCTGCAGGTGTGGCCCCTGTGACAGCAGCCTGTTCATCCTTCAGGGGGTTTGCACCCACAGGGACAGTGCTGCTCCTGCCAGCACAACACAGTTTGTCCTCATGCCAAAAAGTCCGGGCAGAACTTCTTAAAGGAGCATTTTCCTTTTGCTCTTAAACCAAAGATTTAGATGTAATGGTATAATAGAAACAAATCTTTTCCCCTGTTGTCTGTTGGGACAGGAGGAAAATCCTATCCCATCCAGATAGCAAGGCACTGATTTCACTTCCACTCTGGAAATGATTTGCAGGAGCAAGTAAATAAAATTCTCTGCTAGAACAGTGAAGTCCTGCCACTCTAAATCAGTGTGGTACCTGAAGGGTTTTGTAGCAGGTTTGCACCTAAGTTGATGCTCAAGAAGTTTATGAGGTCCAACATAGACCTAAGGTTTGCGCAGCAGACTTTAGGCTGACAGCTAAGGGAGCATAAATTAAATGGTCTTTCCAACCCAGAAGGCTGATGAGAATTGTTGGTATTTGTGCTCTCCTTCCTTGTTTAAAGGATAGCAACATATTTGATGAGATTTTGGCATTGCAGCTAAAAATCATGGCCAGATAAAGTCACCTAAGTGGCTGTTGTGCATTTCTGCTTGTGGAGGTCATTATCAATGTAGCTGCTTCTGGAAATACAAAAAGCTTATTCAAGACACTTCTTAAGAGAAACATCCTTTTCCTTTTCACTCTTAACTGCGAAGCCCCTCCAGGATGTACAGCAAACAGGTTATCTAGATTATGCTTTCACAAAAACAGAAAACTTCCCCTTTAATCAGCCTGAATTGCACAATTCTCATCTGTATGAAGGGATTTCATTTAGTCTCTGCTGTAAAGAAGTGATTTCTATGCAAGAGGGTTGATAAATGGAAGACCCAAATTAACAAGAGGGGTATTTGTTAGAGCTGCCATTACTCATCACACACTTTAAACAACCCATACCACCGAGCCCAAAGCTAATATGGCTCCGTGTTAAACATTTCTGATGGATTACACATCCTTGTGTGAAGATGGAATTAGGATTTAAAGCCAGCATTTCTGCATATACAAGCATTGTGCAATAACATTGCATCTTCAAAATGGAAACCAAATATCACCTGTACAGGGTAAACGCTGCAATGACATGAATACACTTCTCCCATCAGGTTCACAGGCAGCTTAACCAATTCTGTGCTTGCAGATAATCTGTTCTGGCATCTTTTGGGGCCCTGAACCAGGAAAGTCACACTGAAATACTGTGGGACCATGAAAATTTCTTCAGATCCAAACCAGACTCCAGGTGACACAAGTGACTGCAGCAACCTCCAATAATGCAGTGGAGGCCAGGTTTGCTGTGTTCTCTTTGTCATTGTGGGTTTGTAATTCAGACTCACAGAAGGGCTTGAGTTGGAAGAGGCCTTAAAGACCCTCTAGATCCAACCCCCTGGCATGGGCAAGGACACCTTCCACTAGACCAGGTGGCTCAGAGCCCCTGCGAGGTTTGGCAAATACCCAAGGACACCTTTTCCTCTGTTTTGCAAGGTCAGATTTCCATGCTCACTTTCACAGATGGCTCCAGTCTCACACAGAGCATTGCTGATTGGTCACTCTTATCTCCACAGCCCAGCAGAGATCCTGTTTTGGATGGCTCTCACTGCTCCCAAGGCCCCAGGGACCAGCCACTGCCTCTCCTCCTTCTGCTTTCCCTTCCAGGATCAGAGATTTCCTGCTGCTTCCTCCACATCTGAGACAACTGGAGGAGATGAGGGGCTGAGGATGGGGCTTCTGACAGAGAGTTGATAACACTCAGCTGAGTATTTTATTCTCCTGCCACTAAGCTGTCAGGCTGCTGCTGGAATTCCTCCTGCTTGGAAAGGGCTGGTGTGAGCAGCAGGAAGTGTTGCTGGCTGGAACTTTTCCAAGAGCTGGACAAAAGAAGCATTTTGTGGAATGTGGGATCTCAGTCTCTCAGAACTGGGGGGCTCGGGAGTCCTGGAATGTTGCCAGAAATGTCTGGTGGCTGGACTTTGATCCCACATGGGAGATGACATCAGTATGAGGACGGGAGGATTTCACTGGGGTGAATGGTGAAGGGACAAGTTAATTGGAGTGTGAGATACAGGGTTTAAGATCCCTGTACAGGGGGGTCTAGAGAGGCAAGATGGAGGTACTGGGGCGTGCCCTTCTCCTTCTTCTTCTTCCTCTAGGCCTCCATCTTCTGTGGTGGAGTTGGCACTCCAGGATTGGACCTTACTAGGGGAACACTGGTTAATAAGGATAGAGGGTATTGGAGAAAAATGATAAATATTGTATACGTAACTCCGGGTATAAAGATAGGTGACCGCCCCAGGGGCTTTCAGTGTGTGCCCATGGCTGACTGCTGAGCAGAACTCTGTCAGGCCAAGAGAAAATCTTTTAGATAAGCAATTAATAAACACCGAGACCGAGAACAAATCTGAAGCTTCCTCTCGTCCTTTCGAACCCGGGGGCCCAAGGCCATCTTTGGGCTTTTTCCCCAGACCATCTAAACAGCCCAGAAAACCAACAACTGGCGTCCGCTGTGCGGGCTATCTCCCACCAAACCTTTCGGGGGGGGGGAAAAGCCCTGAAGAGCTGAAGAGCCAAGAGAACAGCACTGATAACTCCTGAGGAGGGAAGCCTGAAGAAAGAAGAAAAAGAAAAAACCGGCCGGGAGAAGCTGCAAAAATCAGCAGTCACTGAGAAATCCCATCTCTCAGCTTCTGCTGAAGACAGCTCGTAGCAGAGCGGCCTGGACTGGGACCAGAAAGGCGCCTCTGATCCATCCCTCGTGATCTGCTGGACGGAGAACAAGGGCCTCCAGACCACTCTGACGACAGATTCGGTAAGAAGGCCAAAATAAAATCATGGGGGCAACACTCTCCCAAGAACAACGGGAAATCTTATCCACCTTACAAAGTGTAGCAGAACTATATACAGAAGGGATCCCAAAGAAAGAATTAAAACAGCTGTTATTATGGGCAAGGCTCAATTATCCACTTGCAGAGACATATTTGCTGTTCGAAGTGGGGTTTTGGCAAGAAATTAATAGGCATTTATATATTTTAGCAACAAAAAAAGATGAGACAGCGTTAAAGCTACTCTCGCCGGCAAGAATCATGTTACAAGGTATTTCAGTGCAGTCTAAAAGACTGGAAAAGCAGCGAGAAGCTGCGGTACCCTCAGAGAAGGGGGCGGAGCAGCAGAGCTCCGGGAAAGAAATTGCTCTGGCTTTGAAAGGCCAGGGGGAAAGGGCTCTCGAAAAAAGAGAGCAGGAAAAAATATTAAAACCCCCGATCAAAAAATGCAACAAACCCCAAGGGCGTCCTGAAACTCCAGAGAGTGTGGAGGAGTCAGGAGCAGAAGGGGGGGAGCAGGAAGATAAGGGATCGGGGGGGGGGCCTGTTCGCGGCGAAAGCGGCGACGCGGCGGCGGCGGCAGACGCGAGCAGCGCGGGTGAAGATGAGGAGACGCGCGCGGAGGGCGAAACTCACACGCGGGCGCGAAAGTGGCGAACGCGGAAGGCGGGCTGTGGGAAAATGTGCAGGCTCAAAGGGCCGCCGCGGCGAGACGCAGGAGGCGCGCGGTTGTGACGTCAAATCCGGTGCGACGGTCGGCTCGAATCGCGGGTACAGCCGGGGTGCCGGCGGGAGAGGCGAACACAACGTCAGAGGAGGAGGGGTCGGATTCTGGGACAGACCGAGGGGCTGGAACCTCGGAGGTGAAACAGGGGGGAGACGATGACGTCACCTTGGGGGACACCGGAAGTAGCTCGGAGAGTACGCACGCGCAGAGAGTAGGACGCGCGCGGACCCGAGCCCGGTCCCCCGTGACGTCGCGGGTGAGGAGGGGCCGTGTTAGGGATTCTACGTCCCGGGGCTCCACACCATCTCCAGATCTGGCGCCTTTGGTCCAGAGCCTCGGAGTCCCAGTCCCTTCCCTTCATGGGAGACGCCGAGCCGGAAGAGGAAGTGGGGCAGTCGAGATCGCTCCGTCATCCGAGCCAGGGAGGCCGGTGACAGCGCCACCTAGTGGCAGGAGGGCAGAAGTGCACGACATGCCGGGTCGGCTCGGCGGAGCCACAGCGCCATCTCGTGGCGAGACTGCAACAATGCAGCAATTTTTTCCAACAATATATAAAAAGAAAAGCACCTCGAAGAAAACAATGTTAACACGACAAAGGGATTATCCATCCACTTCGGGATTTCATGAAGATGATGAAAGCTCAGATGAAGAACAGCTACAAGGAGAAGATGTCATAAGGATCACAGCATCGGAAGGTGTCCCAACATGGATGCTATCAGCAGCAGAAGCAGCAAAAAGCTTCTTGCATTCATTCGATACAGTAAAGAAGAAATATCAACAGGATCCTCGAGTTTCCTTTTCGGATTTAGGAGCAAGCCCAAAAACCTCAAGGCGAAAAATGAGACACCATGAATCACCGATGACATCTACAACACCATTATTCATGCAAATCCCAATGGAGTCTGATGAAGAGGGGTTTCAAGAGCCGGTGAAGACAATGGATTGGAGGCAAATCAGAGAAGCATTGGAAAAGGAAAAGCATTTATTCCCGGGATCAGGGGATTTGACAATGCCAGTGACATATGATGCCCAGGGACAGAATCCAAGGTGGGAAAGGATGGGTCATGAGACACTCAAAGACTTAGGGAAGGCAGCTCAGACTTTTGGGCTGAACTCACAATACTTCAAACAGCTATTAAGAGGGACATTTTCTATGTATGATCTCACACCATATGACATTCGAAGTATTGTGGCAATGATCCTCACTGACACACAGAGTCTTGTCTGGGAAAAAAGGTGGAGAAAATATCTTGCTGAGTTGCGGAACAGATACCAAGGTGGGCCGAATGCGAACCTCACAGAAGGGCAATTAGCAGGGGATCCTCCAGATGATAATCCAGGGGAACAAGCAGCGCGGCTTCCACGAAGAGTGTTAAGCGACATCAAAGAAGCAGCGCGATTGGCAATCATGCAAATTACGCCGACAGGAGCTCCGGATGTCCCGTTCTCTTGCATCAGGCAAGGTCCCACAGAGCCATTCATGTCATTCATCGACCGACTCACGCAAGCCGTGGATCGACAGGTGACAACAGAAGAAGTAAAGAGGCCTCTCTTGGAGAATTTAGCTTTCGGCAATGCCAACCCGGATTGTCAACGGGTGATTAGCACCATGCCAGGACGGCCATCCTTGGCAGAGATGGTGGAGGCATGCAGCAAGGTGGGGACACCTCAGCACGTCGCAGCGATTGTAAAGGATGAATTAAAAGAGGAATGGGAGAAACAGCTAAAGGGACGCTCAGAAGGGCAATCAGAGGACAAGACATTGGAGAAAATGTTCGAGAAATTACTTCATCAACAGGACGAAAATATCAACAAAGTTCTTGCGGCAATGCAGAAAAGGAACAGACCCCAAGGAGGACAGTGCTACGGATGTGGGGAATCTGGGCACATGAAAAGGAATTGCCCACGGACACATATACCAACGCCAGCCCAGAGAGCGGAAAGACCAATTTGCGCACGGTGCGGAAGAGGAAGACACTCCGTGAAAGAATGTTATTCCCGGACAGATGTGGAAGGAAATCCGTTGCCGCATCCGGGAAACGGGAAATTGAGCGCGGGAAATCCCCGGCGCGCTCCGACACATGTACTGGCGGTGTCACAAGAACAGACAGGGCAGTCATCAGTGAGCGACAAGCAGATGCCCTCAGCAAAACCCTCAGTCGATTCCACAGTGACCCAGACCTCTTCCCACCAGGGGCACAGTGTGCATTGGCAGCTTCAAAACTAGTATGCTTTCTAGATGAAAGTCATGCGGAGATACCAACAGGTATCTGCGGGGACTCATACAAGAAACAAGATTTTTTGATAGTTGGACAAGATAAGTGCAGTATTCTTGGGCTCATTGTCTATCCGACAGTTGTCTCAGCAGACAAAAATACAGAGTTAACAGTTTTGGCAAGAGCGCTTCGTCCACCATTGACTGTGCCGGAAAATACTGTGGTTGCGAGAGCCTTTGCATTGCCACCACATGCAGTTGGAGAGGTCATGTCAATCTTCGACGAAGAAGGTCTCCCTATGAAAGAGCATGTTGAAGTACATACAACATGGGTGAAGCACATAGGTCGAGACCGACCCACGCTCACGTGCCAATTGACATGTGGGGACAGGACAATATCGATCAGAGGTATGCTCGACACAGGGGCGGATGTAACAGTAATATCGTACATCTTTTGGCCACGCAATTGGAGCTTGGTCGCGCCATTGGGCTCTCTCTCAGGCATTGGGGGAGCATCTCTGTGTCTGCAAAGTGAGAATTCCGTCGTTGTCACGGGACCAGGAGATAAGACGGCGATCATTCGTCCTTTTGTCGTTCAAAAGCCGATCACAGTCTGGGGTCGGGACCTTTTGGCACAATGGGGCGCGAAGATCGAAATGGATTTTTAATAGGGGTCACTGCAGCACTCGCCACACTGAAGCTGACATGGAAAACAGATGATCCAGTTTGGGTGGATCAGTGGCCCCTTGAGCGGAAAAAATTGAGTGCTTTGAAAGACCTGGTCCAAGAACAATTGCAGAAGGGACACATCAAGCCAACAGACAGCCCTTGGAATTCTCCGGTGTTTGTCATCAAGAAAAAGCTGTCGGGCAAGTGGAGGTTGTTACACGACCTCAGGAAGATCAACGAAGTCATAGAAGACATGGGGCCACTTCAGTTGGGACTTCCATCTGTCTCGATGATTCCCAGAGATTGGCAGCTTGTGGTCATTGACCTCAAGGATTGCTTTTTCAGTATCCCACTCCATCCAGATGATGCTCCGAGATTTGCCTTTTCAGTCCCAAGTATCAACAGGGAAACGCCTCTGCAGCGGTACCATTGGGTCTGCCTTCCACAAGGCCTGAAAAATTCTCCGACGATCTGTCAATGGTACGTGGCGCGAGCTTTGGCACCAGCACGAAAGAAATTTCCGAAGGCGAAGATCATTCATTACATGGATGATTTGCTCATCGCAGCATCAACACGACAGGAGCTGCAAGAAGCTCGTGACTGTGTGATCGCAGGGGTGCAAAAGGCAGGTCTGGAAATCAGCATTTCAAAGATTCAAGAGGTTGCACCTTGGAAATATCTAGGGTGGAAAATCTCAGAGAAAACAATAAAGCCTCAAAAGGTGGAGATCAGCACAAAGGTCAACAATTTGCATGATCTGCAACAGCTTTTGGGAGAAATCAACTGGATGAGACCAGTTTTGGGAATCACAAATAGCGACATTCCAGCACTGCTTGATCTCTTGAGAGGAGACACGGACATTCGTTCTCCCAGGACACTCACACCAGAAGCAAGAAAAGAATTGGAGAAAATCTCGGACGCGATACAGAAAAGGCAGGCACATCGATTTGTTCCATCGTTGCCTTTTCAGTTGGCAGTGCTGGGGAAGAAAACGCAGTTCCATGGTTTGATCTTCCAATGGGATGAATCACAAAAGGACTCTTTGATAATCATAGAGTGGATTTTCCTACCGCACAGGCCCGCGAAAACGATTCTCACAGATCTGGAGATGGCAGCACAAATCATCATAAAGGCGAGAACAAGGCTGCTGACAATGGCAGGAAGAGAATTCTCAGTCATCAGGTTACCTCTGAAACGAGACTACTTCGATTGGGCAATGCAACAATCGAAAGACCTATTAATCGCATTGTTAGCGTTCCCAGGAGCTTGCACAATCCACTTTCCCCAACACAGAATACTGCAATCGCAAATATGCTATAGAGCAAAACCACAGATAAGTGAAGAACCTTTGGACGGGATCACCGTGTTCACGGATGGCTCGGGGAAGGCACACAAGTCAGTGATCACGTGGAGAGACTCAACGACAGGGGATTGGGAATCAGATGTGAGGATGGTTCAGGGCTCTCCACAAATTGTGGAGTTGGCAGCCATTGTCCGAGCATTTCAGTTGTTCAAACAGCCTCTCAATCTGGTGACAGATTCCGCATATGTTGCGGGTGTGGTCAAGAGATTGGAGGGTTCGCTCTTGAAAGAAGTCAGTAATGAGGTTTTATACTCATACCTGACAAGCTTGAAAACACTGCTAGAGAGCAGGGAAAGAGAGTATTTTATCACACACATTAGAGCGCACACAACACTTCCAGGGTTTTTAGCGGAAGGGAATGCTCGGGCGGACAGGTTGACAATGCCCATTTTGCAAACACTGCCGGACATTTTTGAGCAGGCAAGGTTAAGTCATGCGTTCTTTCATCAGAATGCGCAAGCACTGATGGAGTCCTTTCGTCTCACAAAGAGTCAGGCGAGGGAGATCATTAGTGCTTGTCCAGACTGTCAGCTTGTGCAGCCACCTTCTTCTACCGGGGCCATCAATCCGCGGGGGCTGCAAAGTCTTCAGTTGTGGCAAGCTGATGTCACAAAATACCCATCTTTTGGGAAGCTCAAAAATGTTCATGTTTCTGTAGATACATTCTCAGGTGCAGTCTTTGCTTCAGCACATGCTGGGGAAACAGCAGACCATGCTTGCCGACACTTTCGGCAGGCATTTGCAGCATTAGGTGTGCCTCAGGAGATAAAAACAGATAATGGTCCAACATACACAGGCAGGGTGCTTGACAGATTCCTGAAAAGGTGGGGTGTCAGACACACGTTTGGTATTCCGCATTCACCCACAGGTCAGGCAATCATTGAGAGAACACATCACACCCTAAAATCCCTTCTGGACAGACAGAGAAGGGGTGAGCCAGAGGCAACACCTCACATGAAATTAAATAAGGCATTGTATGTGCTGAATTTCCTAAATAGCTCATCCTCGGAACCTGATCCACCGATCGTGAGACATTTTCTAAACAACACACAGGCAAAGCTAAGGGAGAATCCTTTAGTTTTGATCAGGAACCCAGAGACCGGACAAATAGAGGGTCCTTTCAGACTAATCACTTGGGGAAAGGGTTTCGCTTGTATCTCCACAGATCGAGGTCTGAAGTGGGTGTCGGCACGGCACGTGAAGCCATTCCGAACGCGAGAACACGAGAATGCTGATCCAAGAAACAAAGAGACGAGTACTCAGACAGAAGTCGAGACTCGGGCTGCGAAAAACAACCCAGAAGAGAAATGAAAAGAAACTAAGGACTTTGGGGGGTTTTCACATAAAAGCGAAAAAGGTCTTTTGGTGCAAACAGAAGGGGGAGATGTGGGATCTCAGTCTCTCAGAACTGGGGGGCTCGGGAGTCCTGGAATGTTGCCAGAAATGTCTGGTGGCTGGACTTTGATCCCACATGGGAGATGACATCAGTATGAGGATGGGAGGATTTCACTGGGGTGAATGGTGAAGGGACAAGTTAATTGGAGTGTGAGATACAGGGTTTAAGATCCCTGTACAGGGGGGTCTAGAGAGGCAAGATGGAGGTACTGGGGCGTGCCCTTCTCCTTCTTCTTCTTCTTCCTCTAGGCCTCCATCTTCTGTGGTGGAGTTGGCACTCCAGGATTGGACCTTACTAGGGGAACACTGGTTAATAAGGATAGAGGGTATTGGAGAAAAATGATAAATATTGTATACGTAACTCCGGGTATAAAGATAGGTGACCGCCCCAGGGGCTTTCAGTGTGTGCCCATGGCTGACTGCTGAGCAGAACTCTGTCAGGCCAAGAGAAAATCTTTTAGATAAGCAATTAATAAACACCGAGACCGAGAACAAATCTGAAGCTTCCTCTCGTCCTTTCGAACCCGGGGGCCCAAGGCCATCTTTGGGCTTTTTCCCCAGACCATCTAAACAGCCCAGAAAACCAACAGTGGAAGGCCACCAGCTGCCCTTGGTCAGCAGCACAAGGTGTGAGGTCCCCTTTGAAGGCCATCCCTGCACAAGGACAGCCTGGCCTTCTCCAGTGCCCAGAGCACCTTCCAGGCTTTTGGGCTGGCCTCATCCCTCACCCTGGAGAAGCAGGTTGCTGTTGGAACTCTCATATCCACAGTTTCTGGCTGGATTGCCGTGTCTTACCACAGACAGCCCTGGAGACACCAGAACAGACTCCATCTGCAATAAAAGGCGACTTTGTTCCAGCTTTTCCCTTGGACCAGTGTGCAGCAAGCCCACCTGGGCCTCATTCAGGTCTGTCTGGGTGGTAGTCAGCTTCTGCTGGGAATTTAAAGCTTTTACCCTACTTTCCCCAGCAAATAGTGGAGCAAACCCAGCCGCACCAACCCCCGAATTTCACTCTAAAACCCACAATTTTCATTTTCCTCTATTCAAGCCTTGAAGAAAACAAACTTTTTCTTGAGTGAGCTGGAGGCACAGTGTCCTCCAAGATCATTCTTGAATAGGACAATATTGCAGGGGAAGACTGGCAAACCCAGAGTTTACTGGTGCTTAGGAAGCTTTGCAAAACCTTCCCACATGCGGTGCTCTTGCACCCTCCTGAGCTCCTGGAGCCCTCACTCAGCTCAGGCACAGTTTGGACAGAAGGGGATGGTTCCGTCTGTCACACGTGGAGACAGGAGGAGGGAAGACTTTGCAAACACTGCCACGAGGGCAGGGCTGTTTTCATTGATGGTGCCAAGGTAGTACATCATCTTTGATTAAATGTGAGGTGCTGAAGGGCAAAAATTCTCAGTGATAAGGAGAGAGTGTCTCCACTCACACAGCAAGGCAAGTGAAGGGGAAAGAGCAATCTGTATTTTATGGGAGGTGTTCAGTTTTTAACAAAACCTTTTTGCAGAAGACGTGCCTAGGCAGGGGTGATTCAGAGCATTTTATCAGCCTCACAGAGTATCCCCACATCTGCTTTGCCACATTTTCTCTTTTTTTTCATTGTGAATGATTTCTCCTGCCAGGGTTGCTCCTGCTTGGGGTTCTACTCTCAGTGGAGCCCCGGAGTTTTCTCAGCTGCCTCTGCAGCGAGTTCTGAGCCAACGTGGGGCTCTGCTGCCAGCCCAAATCTGTGCTTCCCCTGCCCAGCCTGAGTGCAGGTGGGGCATGTGCTGGGCATGGCCGGAGATTGGCATGGCCAAAATCCTCCAGCATTTTCACCTGCTCATGGCTTTGGGTAGCACAAATGTCAGAACACCCATCACAGCTGACAAATGGCATTTCTTGCAGATTGCTACAGCCACGCTGCTGATCCACAAATACACGAGAATCAATTTCAGTTGAAAAATGTCATTTATTACAAAGTGCTACACCCACGCTGACAATATAGAACTATAGAAATCTCAATTTAGGTTAAAAACAGGAATTAATTAGATTATTACAACCTGTGTATGTAATAATATACAAATACCAACCTCAGTTAATTTCTTGCCAACCTCTACAAAAACTCACTATACACAAAGATCAATTAGGCGTTTAACAACTTAATTTATTACATATTACTACAAGGATTAAGCCCATCTAAGAATACAAAAATACGTCCATAGATATGTAAATAGAATTACATCCATAAACAGATAAATATACCTATACAAATAGACTTATATACCTATACAAATACCAATATTCCTATTTTAAAAGCCATATAACAAAAATCATATCAAAAGAGATACCTACACCACTGTACCCATAAGAAATAGAAATTAACACATATATGTAACTTCAAACATATATGTATATATACAAATAGCATACATTCAAACCAAAATAAATACACATAAATACAAGAATTTACACATGGAAATAAATCCATACAAATAGCAACCCACATACAGAAATATAGATGTAATAATCCCTGTCTATGTTCAAGTCCATGTATCTGTAAAGAACACTCAAAGCAGAGGGATCCCAGCTGCCCCATCTTCAAAGCCTCTCGCTCGGTCTCCTCCTCCCGTGCAGAGCAGCTCTCCTGGACAGGGACAGGGACAGCAGATGGGACATCTGGCAAGCAAAGGGAACACTGAGTGAGTATGGGGACGTTTCCCTTGGCAGCAGCTGCACTTCCATCAGGGAAGAGGAAATGTCAGAGCCTCTCCAGGGGGTCAGAAAAAGAAAGCAGCCGGGCGGGCCGGGCTGTGGTGAGCGCAGCCGCAGCGGGACTGTCCCGCAGCCCAGCAGAGCCGGCACAGCTCCCGGGCCCTGCCAGCACAGCTGCCTTGCCCAAGGACAGCCCCTGTGCCAGCCGGGGCAGCTGCGCTGAGCAGCCCCAGCACGGGCAGGGCCCGCTCCTGCCCCGCCGGGCAGTGCCCACGGCCACAGCCCACGGCAGCCTCAGCCCGACCTGCCTCCCCGGGCCTGTGGCCTCAGCCGGGCTCTCTCCAGGCTGGCAGCAGCTGGTCCCTGTTCACTTCTCTCGCTGCTGGCCTTCAGCTCCTCCCTGCTGGCTCCCGTCAGTCTCCAGCTGTCCTCAAGGTCTTCATGGCAGCTGTGGCAAAAGTGGAGGCTCTGGAATTGCTTCCAAGGCCTGGCAGAGCTGCAGTCCTGGAGCCATCTGTGCTCCCTGCTGGCCCCCTCCATCCCCTCAGCCCCGCCATGCTCTCGGTGAAGCCCCAGCCGCCTTCAGTTTCTTCAGCCCCTCACAGTGCTCTCACCCCCCTCAGTCCCTTCTGAGCCATCCCGTCCCCTGAGACCCACCACCCTGCCAGCCTGTGCCACTTCCCTGTCACCTCAGTGCCACCAAGGCCCTCGGCTGCCCCACAGCCCTCAGCCCCAGCAGCAGCTCAGGGTCACTGTCCCTTCAGCGCCACGGCCCCCTCAGCCCCCTCAGTCTCACCGTCCTTCTGCAGCTCCTCAGGGACAGTGCCTGGGGCCAGCGGCAGCTCCCACCGCTCCAGGGACAGCCGGGGCTGGAAGTGCTGCTCCGCCCGGCCCGGCCGCCAGCTCGGACCCAGCACAGGGACAGGGGACACAGGGGGCACCGGGGGAAAAGCAAGAGGTGAAAAAGGCAGCTGAGGGGGGAAAGAGCTACAAATGCAGCCTAGGCCTACACAAACAGCAATCCTTCCATCAATCTCTCCATCTAAACATTCCTCTTACTAAATAACTATACACATTCATAAATGTAACTTCATATATATATATATATAAATATTTTACTCTACACATAGAAAAATCTAACTGAAAATCTACAAATGTAAATATATTATAAAATATAATTATATCATATCTATACCTATATACATATCCACATTTAACTATACAGATCTATCAATACATGTCTATATAAATAGAACACTATCATCTGTAAATGGAACTATAACCACTAATAAATAACCATAGAAATCTATAAACATATCTACAAGCAGAGGAGTTCTACCTGCCTGATGGTCACAGGCTCTCCCCTGTCTCTTCCAGCCCTCCTGGAGATATTGGTCAGATGGCATCTGGGAAGCAAAGGGAACGCTCAGTCAATATTGGCCCTTGTGCACCTTTCCCTTGGGCAGCAATTGTCCTTCTACCAGGGGCTGTCAAAGATGACCTGAAAGGCAGACTCTCACTTGGCAATTTGAAGCAATGTGCCCTTAAAAGAACAGGGACCATTCCAAGGGTTCAAAAGTGTGCTTCAAAGCACTGAATTATCTCGAAAAAGTCCCAGCCGCCGCAGTGCAAAGGGCACCCAGGAGAGCTTGAAACACAGACAGTCCCAGCTGCCACAAGGAAGCCCGGCCTTGTTCTTTCTCTGAGCTGACAGAGAGACCTCAGTCCTCACTGAAATGGCTGAAGCTGAAGGTGCTGGGAGCTGAGTCATGAACCAGCTCCATTACCTGCCATCTACAAACTGCCCTCTGCAGTGAGCAGCAGCTGCTCCAACTCGACCATCAGCTCTGGCAGCAAGGGCTGGGAGGGACAGACCTCCCTAAGAGGTCTGCAGGCTGCACCAGCTTGGCTAAGGGATGGATCCACAGTGCTCCTCCTCTCCTCTTAGGCCTCCCTAATCAGGGGTCATTCAAGCTTTTCCTTCTGATACTGGAGTTACTGTGATTTTTCAATTGGTTGGCCTCTGATGTTGTGCTCCTTGTTTTTCTTGTGGGTCAGGACCAATATCAGCAGACAGGTACTACATTTAGTCAGTGATTTGGACTTCTACCCTGAATTTTTGCTCTTTATTTTCCCCTGCTCCTTCAAGTGTCGCTCAGCCTGGCCTCCCCTGGCACCTTGCAGTAAATTTATCCACCAACTTCAGCACAAAATTGGGACACACGGCTTGGTGACACAATTCCCACAAGGTCAGGTTTATTCCCTGCTCTCTTGCCCCAGCAGAGGACTCCGTGTCAGAGCCTCCGGAGAAGCGTGGAGGGCAGGGCTCAGGGAGGTTGTGCCAGTGCAGGATTTGAACTCAAGGCACCAGGAAGCACCAACCCTGCTCAGAGCAGCCATCTCACAGCTCTCTAAACCAGTGGGGGCTCTGTCCTTACCAGGCTCCTTGGGCTCCTGGGAACTGTTCCTGCAGCTCTCGGTGCCAGATGAAGCTTCCTCTGCTGCAGCTCTGTCCACAGGCTCCCCTCCTGAAGAATCAGGGGCAACACCAACATTGCCCTGAACAGAAAAACAGAAAGAAAGGAACCCAAAGATCACTCACTATTTTGCTGGAATCATATCAGGGATACAAAACCGGTCCTTCTCCACTCCTAAAGGACATGGAGCACAGAGGAGGGAACACTGCCCACACAGTTCACATGACAAGCCTTTTAAACTCAGGATTCAGGGGGCCAAGGTGATGCCTGGAGGACACACATGGGGCAGTAGTAGAAGGCTCCAGCAAGCAGCAGCTGCAGCCCAGCCCTTGCTTTGCCTTGGCCTTCCCACCCAAAAGAGGCACAGCCCACATCTGCTGCAGCTGCAACAGAGGCACCTCTGGCATGCCCCTCCCTGCACAGGACACTTGGCCTTCAGTGCCACTTCTCCAAACACTCTTCTCCTCTTTCCCAGCAAGTAAAACCTCTTCTTTATTTCTTTTTCATCCCCTCTTTTAGAAATCCAAGAAGAATTCAATACCAAGAATAATTCAATAGCTAAAAAATAATGAAGTAATTTCAATTAAAGAAGCCTTTGCTTCTCAACCGTGTAACAACGCTCAAAAGCTCTCAGTCCAGCCCTTTTATCCCCATCCAATGGAATTACCTGCACAGAGGGAGATCTTTCAGACAGGGACCTCCTGATCTCCCGAATCATTTTCTCTACGGCAAGGCCCAGATCTGTTGGTGGCCATTCCTCCTCCCCAGGTGCGTTCTGTGCTGAGCTGGAGGCCGTCCATGCTGCACAAGCTGCACTGCCAGGTGGAGCGCTGGGCCCTGAAGTGCCCAGGGTGGCTGCAAGAATCCAAACACATTGGTCAGGCTCCACAACGTGGCTGTGGGACACAGAGCTCTAGTGCTGCTGTGGATCAAACATCACGGGAAGCACACAGCAAAACCAGGCAGAGAATCTTTTGGCCTCCTAGGTGCCCCTTCGTAGTAGGCTTGACAACTTCTGGCCGAGAATGGCAGAGCCTTGTGGCAAAATACTTCAAACGGTCACTTTTCAGGACCTTTTGGAAAAGCAAGGCTCCAACTCTTTTCCTACCTCGTGCGTTGTCAGCTGGGGGCTGCTGCTCCCTGTGGAGCTCCTGGAAGCTGCAGGGCTGGATGGCGAGCACCTCCCGCTCGGCCGGAGGCAGCTGCTCCCCGCAGAGCTCCTGCGAGCGGCTGCGGGGCCCCTCCCGCCCGAGCGGCAGCGGCCGCTCCCCGTGGAGCCCGAGCAAGTGGCAGGGCGGGATGCCGAGCACCGCCCGCTCGGCGGGCGGCGGCCGCTCCCCGTAGAGCTCCTGGAAGCGGCTCGGCCCCTCCCGCCGGGCCGGCAGCGGCCGCTCCCTGTGCAGCAGGTGGAAGCCGCAGGGCGGGCGCCGGGCGAGCAGCGGCCGCTCCCCGGGGTGCTGCTGGAGGCGGCCGGGCCGGGGGCTGCGCAGTTCCCGCCCGTCCGGCAGCGGCCGTTCCCTGTGCAGCAGGAGGAAGCCGCCGGGCGGGCGCCCGGCCGGCAGCGGCGGCCGCTCCCTGGGCAGCGGCGTGAAGCGAGCGCGCCCGTGCCGCCCGACCGGCAGCGGCCGCGCCCCGGGGAGCTGCTGGGAGCAGCGGGGCGGGCGCCTGCGGCCATCCCGGCCCGCCGCCGGCCGCTGCCTGTTGGCCGCGCTCCGGCGCTTGATGCGGAGCAGGAGGTCAGGGCGGTCGCGGCGAAAGCAGGGGTTGCTGTAGTGGAGCCAGGCCCCGGCATCGCCCGGCGCAGCCGAGCCGAGCCAGCCCGGCACCTTGCGGAAGCCGTAGCGGTAGAGCTGCCGCACGAAGCTGCGGAACTGCGTGGCCCTGAAGGTGTGCGGCACCGGGGCCGGCCCATGGCCACGATCCCTGTGGGCGCGGCCCGAGCTGAGCAGCTCCCGCTCCAAGAGGGAGCGGTCGATGAGCAGCCCCTGGGCGCGGCTGTCCCAGCGCACGGAGCGGACGCGGGGGCTGTTCACCAGGCGCCAGAGCTTGGCGGGGAAGGTGCGGGCGCTGAGCCCGGCGGGCAGCGGCAGCTCCGCCATGGCATCGATCGCCGACTGTGGCTCCAACGCCCGCAGCGCAACGGCGCGGCTGCACCGGCGGCGCGCGGCCTGAGGGGGGTGCTGCGCTCGGGCCCGGGGGGCCGCGCGCGGCAGAGCCGGGGCTGCGGGCACAGCGCGGGCGGGGCGGCTCCGGGGCTGGCCGGGCTCGGCTCGGCTCGGCTCGGCTCTGCACGGCACGGCACGGCACAGCACAGCAGGTTATCCCCACTCTGCATCCCGTGCCTGGGTCACCATCGGTGACAGAGAGGAAGGACATTGCTCTGTTTTGGCTGGGAAAAGGATGAAAAGGGGTGATTAGAAAACATTCATTTGGTCTCCTTTTCCACAGACTAGCTGGTTTTATCTCACTATGTCTGCCTGTCTTTGGCAGAGTTGGCACATTTCTCGTGATTTGGAGTCAGCTACAGCAGCAGGAATGGGAAGCAATTTTGTTAGCATTGATATCAAAGCCAAAGTGCTGCCCCATGGATGGATGTTGCTATCTTCAAGGGATTTTTGGCCTAGAGCTGTAGCAAACTCACACTGGTGTCTTCCCAAGCAGTGTTGCCTTTGTATTTCCACAGGAATCACCTCTTCTTTTTTTTCCCCCCCATTTGGGGAGAGCTCCAATGCAAATGCTTCCTGCAGCCAACTCTTGTCACTGTGGACTGACAAAGGAGATCTTGCAATGGAGAGACTCCCTAGAGCAGCTGTAGAGAGCTGAAGGGGGAAGCTTTGTCCCTTAGTCTTGAAATCTTGTTGGGGAGCTGCTTGTGCTCTGGGGGACGGACACCAGTGGTGTTTATCCAAGCCTTGCAAGTTCATTCCTGTAAAGAAAGAAAGTATATGGACGCCAGGTAGAGAAACAAGGTGTATGGGAGAGAGACGGGGAAAAGGAGAGGGGTAATAGAGAAAGGAGCCCTCCGGAGGCAGAGATCAATCTTCATGGAGGTAATGATCAATGCTCAGTTTATTGCAAATCTCAGGGTACATTTATATGCTAATGCAGGGTTCAGCAACGGGAGAATACATATAAGTGGTTACAAAGTGTTGTGTGTAGGACAAAGAGCTAACATATCTTTGGTCAGGTACATGGATTGGCAAAAGTGTCAGCAGAACATTCTGCCCCATATCTTCTCTTCACATCCCTAGAACATCTTGCTTCACATCTCTTTTCCTGGGGTACATCTTGGCAAACTTCTTTATATTGTTTACCCAAGGGCAGGATGCTTCTGCTATAACGCACACATGCAGGACTGTGCAGCTTGCTTCGATCCAGTGTCTGCTCAAAATGCTCTCTATATTACTAAGCTTCCTGACCCACCACAGAGACTTTGGGGTTGTCGCATTGGCAAACAAATTTCAGTCTGGGAACTTTTTGAAGTTCCCAGTTCTTTTTTTTTTTTTTGCTTTCCTCCAGAAATACTGTCATAATCTAATGCTTCCAGAGAATCTTTTCCTACTTTTTGGGGAATTCCTTTTGCTGCCCTCCCAGACCAGGCCAATTCCCAGGGCTCCTTCCCAAAGTGAGGTGCAGCCCATGGCCTCCACTCTCCAGCTGGAACAGAAGGAAGCATAGAGTTTGCTGATGTGGGAGAGGAGCTTCTCTTTCCTGCCTGCTTTCCCTTTGGGACAGGTTGGTGTGTGCACATTTGATAAAGGCAGGTTTAAACTCTGAAGCAGCTGTGTTTAAAACTGCTCCCTTTTCCAGGTCTTCTGTGGGTATCCTTGGACAAAAGGCCTCTTGGTGGGAGCTCTCTGTGGCAGGTTAAGGAAGGAGGTTGGTATTTCAGGGTTGTGACTGCTGAAAGCAGCTGGTTTCTGGAGGTGTCCAGAACTGGGAGTGGCTCCTTTTCTCACCTGCCTGCAGAAAAGGAAGTTGCAAAGTGGGAATTTCATTTGTGGAGATGGCCACCAGGGGTGTTTGCCAAGAGATGGGCTGGCAGAGAGGCAGGTCTAATGCTAAACTGGCTGTGTGTTTGTTTTGATGGTGGAGAGGGTCAGAGATGCAGACACACCAGCTGAAGGAACAGTGTGATTTACTGTAATGCAGAAGTGTAAAAAAGAGTCAGGAAAGGATAAGCTAAGCAATGCACCTCAGCATTATTACAAAAGGGTGCCTCTGGTGATTCAGGAAGATCCATCACCAGGTACCCCAATGGTTTCCCCTTCATCCAGAGCTGCACATCAGCTGGGGGAAGATGTCCCAGCCCAGCCCTGCGGAGCCACGGCCGGGAACCAGGAAATCCTGCGGTGCCTCCACCTTTGGTGGCCACGAGGCTCCCGAGTGCACTGTGAGAGTAGCCCGGCTCCGACAGTGCTGGACGAGCAATGTGCCAGAGCTTCTGCTGGGGGCACAGCTGGTGTCATTCTCCTCTTGGTTTTCTCCCCGAGCCTGCTCAGGGCTCAAGGAGGAACCAAAGCCATGTGTGGCCTTGTTAATTTTCCTCATGCAGAAAGGTGAAGACGTGTTTCACCAGTGAATGGATGCAACAATCATTTTGATAATAACACTTGGTTAAAGAGCAGGTACATAGAACATTGGATTGGGAAGGTCATCTAGAGTGCAGATTTGGCCCAGGTCCTGTTGTTGAGGCTTCAGTCAGGGTCTGTGGTTCAGGCCTTAGCCCTTCAGTATTTTGTGGTGTAAATTACACCTGTGCAGAGCTGGAAAGAAACAAGTCTGTCTTTAGCACATTTGAGACAGGGAACAGGATTAGCCCTGCAAGGCCAGGCTAGGGCCAGGAGCAGAAGGCCAGCACCCTGCTTTTGCCCACAGGCAGCCCTGCAGAGCAAGCAGCCCCTCCTGCCCAGGGGCTGAGGTGCCCAAAGCTGCCTCCCCGCTGTGCAGCTCTGCAGAGCCCGCGGGGCGCAGGGTCCTGGGCAGCCAGGGCAGCCCAGCTGCCTTGGGGCACAAGGAGTGGCCCAGAGAGAAGCTGCTGCCCTTTGCTTTGGAACTGTTCCTCAGAGTCTTGTCATTAATCCTCAGTGTCTGATGTGTTTTCCTTTCCTCTCCCAAATTTAACACAGCTTTTTGAGAAAATTGACTGATTTAGCTGCTGCTGGTGGTGGTGCTTTTGTCTGCAGGTAAGGGCAGGTGATTTGGACCAAGGACGGAGTCCATTGTTAACACCCCAGCCTTTGCCAAGTCAAGAAAACCATTCACAATTGGGCTATCACTGCTGAGCAGTTTTCCTAGGTTTTGGAAAGCTACCACCTTAAGAAACCCAACAGATTTTCCTCCAGGAGGATACTAGCAGTAGCATGATGCCAATGTTTTCCACTCCTTTTCTGTATCTTTTAAGAGTTCCACAGTGCCCAGCAGGAATGAAATAACCTGTGATAATGGAATTTGAGAGCTCTGTGTTGTTCGTTGCCACATGAGTGTTCATGACAAGCTGGACACCCCACTCGTGGCTCTGTCAAGTTAAATTCATCCCAATTCTGTGCAAACAGCAGCCCCGAGATGCTGAGAAGAGCAGGCACAATGGGTGGGTGTGCATGCACGCACCCGGGGGCTGACTGCTGTGTGGGCAGATGGTTTTGCACTGTTGTAAATCTTCACTCTCCCAAGCTGAAAGACTATTTCAAATATATATGTTAAATGAAAATATATATATAAAAAAAAAATTATCCAAAAATACATGTGCATTAAATTTTATGCATATTATATAGTATATATTTTGACTAATATAATATAATATAACATAACATAACATAACATAACATAGCATAACGTAACATAACATAACATAATTAATAATATATAATAATTTAATATAATAACATAACTATTATAATATATTGAATATATGAGATCATTTTTGAAGCCATTGCTTGTGGGGGATATTAGATGATCTCCTAGTGTTTGTACATTTTTGCTTTCTGCTACTGCTGATCCTAGCAGCAACTCCCTGTCAGTTCTTCCAGGTCACTTCACACAAAGGGATTCCATCATTTCAGTGCCTGTGAGAGCTTGGCACTGAAATGCCAAGTTGATTCCCAACTCTCCAGCCTCCCTCTGGATTTTGGGGCATCTCAGCACTTGTGTCCATGGCCCTTCCTTCATCCCCAGCCTGCAGCAGTCACAGTCGCTGCTGCCTCCCCCTTGCTGCAGCTCATTTGCCAAAGTGCTGCCAAAGGCAGCAGAGCTGGCTCAGGATCCCTGCTGGCTTCTGCTCTCTGGGATGAGCTTCAGGGGGACACTTGCAGCACTTTTCTAAAGAGCTACCCGTGGGATGAGGGATTTGTCCTCCTGGGTGGCTCCTGCTTGGATTCTGTGCTCATGGAGCCCCGGAGTTTTCTCAGCAGCCTCTGCAGTGAGTTCTGAGCCAACGTGGGGCTCTGCTGCCAGCCCAAATCTGCGCTTCCCCTGCCCAGCCTGAGTGCAGGTGGGGCATGTGCTGAGCATGGCCAGAGATTTGCATGGCCAAAATCCTCCAGCATTTACATCTGCCCATGGCTTTGGGGAGCACAAATCTACACTTACTTCCGTTGAAACATTGCATTTATTGCAGATAGTTACACCCACACTACTAATGTACAAATACACAAACATTAACTTCTGTTTAAAAATGAAATTTATTTTAAATTGCAACACCTGTGCTACCAATATAGAAACACAGAAATATCAATTTATGATTGAAATCTAATTTATTGTGAGAATTGTGCTATGTAAATATATACAGATATCAACTTTAGCGAAAAAAAAATTCCTTTATTGCAACCCTCTGCAGCAACTCACTGTACACAAATATTGAAGTTACTGAATTGAAGTTTAACAATAAAATTTATTACATATTACTACAACCGTACAGCCCATATACAAATACAGAAACATCAATATCCCTCTCTAAAGAATCTCAGATCCAGAACTAAATAAATAGAATTTTAGAACTATACAACTCCATACATAATAAATAGAAGTAAATACTTATATAGGCATAACAATATAGAGATGTAAACATGCATTACATATTTCATGACAAATAACATGACAATATAATACAAACATAACAAACCTGTCTATAAATACACAAATATCAATGGACCAATACAACAATCCAGACAACCCCAGCAATAGAAATGCACAGCTACAGAGCTGTACAAGTATGTAAACAGATGAATATACACGCATTAATATAACAATATGCACACATAATATCCCTATGCAAATATCAGTCAGTGTATGTAAATACCCCTATACTTGTAACTATCCAAATCTAACTACACATCCATAAACAGCGCTAGATCAGGAGGGATTGCAGCCGCCGATGTTCCCAGGCCCTCACTTGGGCTCCTCCTCCCGAGCAGAGCAGCTCTCCTGGGCAGGGACAGCAGATGGGACATCTGGCAAGCAAAGGGAACACTGAGTGAGTGTGGGGACATTTCCCTTGGCAGCAGCTGCACTTCCATCAGGGAAGAGGAAATGTCAGAGCCTCCCCAGGGGGGTCAGAAGGAAAAGCAGCCGAGCGGGCCAGGCTGTGGTGAGCTGCTCACTTCTTTCTGGCATCCCAGTTGCTCTGAGGGAACTCCCTCATGTCACGTTATTGAACCACCTCTGCACTTAGCAAGACTGTGGCCCCCAAATCAGTCAGCATTTATGTCTCCAGCTGCTTGCACCAATGACAGGGAATGTCCTCTAACAGTGCTGGGGCACAAAGTTACCTTGCACAGGTCATCTGACAGGGCCTTGCTCCTTCTCTGCTTCCTGTGTTTCTCCTTACCTTCCACTTGGAACTTTTACAGCATTTCTTTTTCTTTCCCCTTGATCAGTGCTGAAATGCGTGTTTCTCTTCCAAGTAACAGTTTGTTCAGTGATCCCGTCAAGCCTTTTCTCAGAAGCTTTTGTCATGGAATTGAGAGTTAATTTCAGCAATTTTGGTGATTTTCTGTGAGATTTATGCGAGTGTCCTGTTCATTGGGCACCATTTAGGAAGGTACAAAAGAGAAAAAGGATGTTCTGTAGGTCAGTTCACTAGTGGAATATTCATGCATAGAGAGAGTGATTAGCTGAATTTTACATCTACTCCTAACCTGAAAGTGCAACAGGTAATTTGGGGAGAAATTAAAGCCTGATTTCTCCTTCTACCAGCCTGTATTCAAATGTAAAGTAAATAGAGCAGGGTGAGAATGTCAGTGTTCATATCCTGAAGTGCCTTATTAAGGTGTTCTTAAAGTAAGGGAGATAAAATCTGGGTGGGCATTCCTAATTTCCAGCCACTCATTGTCAATTTCATTGACTCTGAAAACAGCAGAGATGTGCACATCATACCTGATCAATCCATTTGGGGATGGTTTAGGTTCAGATTCTCTGAGGCTTTAGATTTTTAGATCTCTAGACAATGCTTCCAGGAATCTAAATAGCTTTCAGAAATTAAACTTTTCTCCTTTTTTCCTCAGTCTTTGCACTCATGTGCACCAGAGACCTTCAGTGAATGGATTCCACTCTAATCCATCTCCAAGCTGAATCTCCCAGCTGTGCTCACATTGGTGGTTCGTGTGTCTCTTCTGCACAGTGCAATTTTAAAATCTTCGTTCCTTATTATCTCTGCCCTTCCTTTTCTGTTTTAGCTTGCAAATGCATGCAGATGTATCAGAAATGATACACCTAATTTCTGATGCATAATTTCTTTTCTAGCAATTTCATTTTATCCTGTTCTGATGTTATGCTAGCCTTCTATGTTTTATTCTAAGTGGACTCCTGTTTTCTTGCATGTGGAAGTTTTACAATGCAATGCTCTCATTCACCTGCTTTCATGAAACCCTTCATTAACATTAGCACAAGTAACTGTGTGATTCCCTTCTGCTTTGTAGATTTGGGAAACTCAAGTCCTGCTCAGCTACAGCAAAACATACATGGTGCTTGGTAATTCCCCTAAGAGCTTAAGTTAATGGTAAACAACTGCAGCTTATTCATTTCACAGAAATTGGGAGAAAAGACATTGCAAATATTGAGGAATGTACGCAATATTGATGGGCATCCCTCAGTTATCCGGACAGACTGATCTCACTGGCAAAATTCCCTCTTTTCCAAAGGTTTTCATTTGCTTTGGCTGTGCTTCGTACGGCTGCAGGTCCCATTTCCCTTGATTTAAGGAAGTATCTTGGCAGTTACTCTTGGTAATATATCTTGCTAATTCTGCCCTTGGAGGAATTACTCAGTTCTGCAGTCCTTATTACATGCCCTGTTCTAAAAGACTTTTATATTGTTTTCCCTCTCTCTGTGTTTTCACACTTGTTCAACAAGGTTTTCTTTCTAAGAATATTAATCACAATATCCCAAAGGATTAAAAAATGCTTAGGTATTTTTCCCTAAGTATATACTAAAGAAAAATAATAATAATTAAAAAACTGTATGCATGCTGGATATAAAATACAAACAGAAATAAACTTGAGAGTTCTCCCCAAAACCTTAAGAAAAAACCCCATGTATTCTATAAAACCCAGAGTATTCATCTACAGCATACAAAAAATGGGCATGTTCTAGAAGAGAAAATTTGTGCAACGGTTCTGCACAGAATTCTATGCTTTCAAGATTTTTGCCCTTCAGGGGCAGTGCCATTCTCTGAACTGTAAGGCTCTGAGCATGTTCTGCTCACCATGGCAGCTTTCTGCTCTGCCCTGGTACAGATCATCCTCCCAGCAAAGGGGGAGTGCAGCCACCACAACTCGCAGCACCTTCCCACACAGCAGGAACCTGAAGGAGAGAGATGGCTTTCACCAGCTGCTGCGGGTTCTAATAGTGCCACCTCTCAGCTGCCGAAACCCTGAATTTCTGTGTTGCAGTGTGTTAGTTTATTGAGTCAAATGTTCTGTTATATAGTGGTATGTTCAAGTGTTCCCCGAGTTATTACAGTTAGTTTCTCCCCTGTGTTATGCCTTCCTACCCAAGTGTCCCTCAAGGAATTCCCTCCCTCCTCACCAGATTTTTCCCTGTCTGTCAAGACAACCTGGCCCCTTTGCCCCATCCATCAGCCCAAACCCTACCCTTTGTTCCAGAAAGCTCCCTGTCTCTCACCCTAAGATCCAATCGCTATCCCAACGCTCTCTCTTCCCCTTGTTCTGATTTGTTGTAGCCCTCAAAACCACACCCCAAGAGTCGCTTATTGGTTACTATATGGTGTCCACCCCCTGTTTTGAAAGATTTTAAAAACCCGTGCACAGGGGTGCTAGGGCTTCTCTGAACATCTGTTCCCTTTGGGAATTCTGACTTGTAGAACCTTCCCCCTGCCTGTCCTGATGAATTTGCTGCACTTTACACCGCAGAAGAGCCTCCTGTGCTTCCTCCACTCGGTCCTCCAGGGGTCTCTACGTCTCGGCATTTGGCCTAGAGGTTCTGGCTCAGGCAAAACCCTAACCTAGCCAGATCCCCACTCCTGCCGTTGTCCCTGGAGCATCACAGAGCTAGTCAGGGCTGCAGAGGGCACTGACAGTGACCCATGGCCTGGCATGTCACAGCCCCCAGAGCCACACCTGCCAGGCCACAAACCCCAGCCCTGGTGCCCACTGCCGGCCTCAGGGGCTCCTGGGCATCCTCACCCTGAGTGCAAAGGCAGCCTCAGGAGCCCCCCAGGGCGCTCTGGATCCAGGCTGCAGACACCCTAAAGCCAGCACTGAAAGGGACATGGATGGGGACTGCAGCTGGATCTTGCAGTGCTCACCAGCCCTGACTACTCTCTAAGTGAACCCAAACCTCATTGGCAGCACCTTGAGCACATTGACCCTGCTTGCCCCTCCTGGAACGTGGTGTTCCCACATCATACACCAGCCCTTTGCAGGGAGTGACCAGCTCCCAGCTGCTCTGCTACCCTGGCCTTACTTTCTGTTTGCCAGCAATGAACTTAACGGATATACTCCTGAGAAACCTAGCACAACATTTGCTTCTCAGGAGCTCTTTGGCAAAAAAACTCCCTTATTCCCTAGTTTTGCACAGAGAAGGAGGTCCTGACAAAGCATAAGGCACAGGCAGGGCTCTGGCATATGAATTCCTGAGCCACAGGATTCCACCCATTGTTGTTCTTAGCTACTTTGCTGATATTTTAGAGCCAGTTCTGGACAAGGGCTGCTGCTGACAGGATAGGAAAATATGGAGAAAAAAAGGTGCAGGAGACAACAAAAAAAAAAAACCAAGGGGGAAAACCCTTAGAAATACAGAGCACAACAGAAGTCCTTGGAGATGGTTCAATAGAAAATGCCACCAGCAGTGAGCAGAGCCCGAGGTTGCTCACTGCCACCCCAGGGGCTCCTCAGTCCCCTGCTGGTTTGTGTCTGATGCAGCCCTGCCTGGAAAGGGCTCCAGGCTCTGGTGTTCCAAGCTTGCTCCAGGCTACATTCTTAGCAGCACTGAAAGAAGAGGTGAAACAAAGAGCCATTTTCTGTGCTGCCTGCAAACTCTTCTCCTTCAGTGCCACTGCCAGAGATCATCCCTCTGTCAGCTTGGCACTGTGCCTGCTACATCCTCGTCCCTGTCCCTTGCATCAGCTCCTGCACATCAGCACTCGCTGTCCCACATCATGAACAGAGAGAGCTGTGTCAGAAGAGCAAGGAGTGCATTTTCTTGGCCTTTCTAACAGACAAAAGAAGCATGAGTCCAAATAACTTTGTTGTTTGTTCCTGCCCTCCTTTTCGATAACTCTTTTCTGCTTTAATGCAAAAGCCTCTTTTCATACATGGATGGAATGATCTGGAATTGGCAGTTCCTTCAGGCTTTCAGGCGCCATGGGAGTTTTCTCTTGTCTCTGATGAGGATTTGGTGAATTTTCCATTGGTCACTTGGTGGTGTCACCATGGGCTGAGCTCAGCGGCCGACTCTGCTGTCCCCAGGGGATGCATTGGGACGCCAAGCCCCTCATGGCTGGGATTCGGAGGAGGGCGGGCTCGGAGCGCCCAGGGCCTGGGCCCTTGAGGAGCTGTTGCTGGCGCTGGCTGTGCTCAGCCCGCTGTGCCGAGCAGCCACGGCCATGGACACACAGGCGGGAGCTGTGGCCGAGGCCGGCAGGCGGCCCGTGCCGGCTCGCAGCTGCGAGGACGCCGGCAGCCTGTGCCCTGAGGCCGGGCCCGTGGCGGGCGGTTTGCGGGCAGGGCTTTTCCGAGCCGGCCACAATGTGCTGCCTCCCGTGTGGGCCCGGCTGCGGCAGAGGCAGGCGGGAGGGCAGCGGGGCCGGCAGCGGCGGGCAGAGGCCTCAGAGAGCAGCAGCCCGGCCGGGCCCGCTGCAGAGCAGCACGGAGCTGCCGGGCAGCCCTCGGCCGTGTCTGTGCGCGCAGGGCAGGAGCAGAGCCCGCAGACGAGGCAGGAGCCGCAGCAGGAGCCGGCCATAGCGGCAGCTTGTCGTGCCCGGGGCCGCAGCCGCAGCTCTCCCCTGCCAGCCACAGCAGCGGCCACTCGCCTCCAAGGCTCCGGCGCATCCCGAAGACGAGGGGCCCGGCCCCCAGCACGCCCTGGAGCCCCGCAGCCAGAGGAGCCACCGGCACCGCAAAGGGCAGTGCAGAGGGCGCAGGGTGAGGAGAAGGACATGAGGCTCGCTCTGGGCCGCGCTGGGGCGGCTCTGCCCTGTCAGCCTTCGCCTTGAGCCCTTTGCTTCTTTTCCATGAGCCTTGATCCCCGTCCTTGGCCAAGGGCCCCCGCAGCCCTTTGCAGGGCTGCAGGAAAAGCTGCCTCAGTCACAGAATCACAGAATCCCTGGCTTGGAAGACAGACACTTTCAAGATGATCGAGTTCAATCTGTGGCCTAATACCTCAACTAAAGCACGGCACCGAGTGCCACATCCAGTCTTCTTTCAAAGGCTTGCAGGGATGGTGAGTCCACCAGCTCCCTGCAGGGGTCTGTCCCAGGAAGAACCAAGATAACACTGGGGCCCTCTATCCTCCGGCGCTTGGAGCTCTGGAAGTTTGTCTTTCTGCTTAGGCAAAGGCCATGGAAAAGGACTGGGAAAAGTAGTCACAAATCGAGTAGCCTACAGAGCTCTAAATTGATGTGCAAGGAATACAGAAAAGACAGAAAAGAAAAAAGGCAAAACCCAAATGGCATCAGCAAAGTCTTGGGCATGAAGACGTAGCTGCAAAGGGTCTTCTCAGCCCTATTTCTTTGTATTTCTGGGAACCAGAGGAATCCTGCTTGAGCCTCTGGGGAGATGGGTTTGGGAGGTAAAAGTTCATGTCTTTTTTCTCCTTGGGGCAGCTCCTGTTCCTGGCATCAGCTGAGCCTCTCTCCAGCCTGATGCCTGTTCTGATTGTTGCAGCAAAACAACTCATGGCAGACAGAAGACACTGACACTTGCAGAGACGTGACTTTTTCCAGTGCCAGCTGGGAGTGGGAGTCAGAAGAAAAACTCGTGAAAGCACAACTCCATTGGAAGATTGCCTTCCTTTTCATTGCGTAAAGAAGCTCTAGATCCACTTGTGAATTGTCAGTTGTTTGTTAAGGATGGGAAGTTTTCTTTCCTGATTTTTTTCCTGTGATTTGGAAGTGGATGAGGCTCTCGTTCATTCACAAACTCCAGACCAGAGTGCCTTTGGAAGATGGCCCACGTGGCAGTTTTTGCCCAGCCATTGTACTTGTGGATAGAAGAAAGCAAGGGCAATGGTATTTGCAGCCAAAACCCAGCAAAGCTTGGCTCAGCCAAAATATCCTGGGGAGAGAGAGGCCTCCAGCTGTTCCTAAAAATCAGCAGAGTTCCAGCCAAATGGTTGTGTAGCACTAAGTGCAATCTCTTTGCCTGGATCAGAGCCCTGCTCAGCTGAAGAAGCAGAAAGATCAGCAAGGAGCTCCCAAAGGCCCATCACATCATTTTCATTTTGCTCATCTTGTGTAAGTTTGCAACTGAACGTGTGTTTGCAGTTGAGCTAATGAGAGAAAAAAAAAAGTAAATAGAAGCTTTACGGTGGGGCCATGATATTCCACAAGAGGAATCACTGGTGTGCATTTAATTGGAGCTCTCTCAATCCTATAAAAGTATTGTAGCCCTGATTTAAAATAGGCCGATATGAACCAATTTGGAGAGACAGAGACTAAAATGGCTTATGGGGGTTTTTTTAAGAGTGAGAAAAACTACCCAAAAGGTGTTGTTTTGTGACATTTTAAAATATACTACCTCAAAATTACCAACTGCAATAAATCAAGAGTTTAAAATGGAGTGTTTAGGTATATGAATAATTAAAACCACAAAAATGTGAAGATATGAATGCATGTTTTCATAAAAATCATGAAATTATAGACCAAAAAATACATGCCCTGAACTACAATGCAAAGGCAGGTAGAACTGTACTTGAATGATCTCTTTTTAGATTGCTGGAGTTTTTTCCTTGTGAAGAGGAGCTAGGGTATTGCTGAAGAAAAGTGGCACAAGCAGGACGGGGCAGCGTGCCGTGCTCCGTGCAGAGGCTGCCAGGGGCTGCCTGAAGAGCACCCTGCTGCAGCCAGAGCCCTCCTGGCCTGGGGCCCGGGAGCAAAGGGCCAGAGCAGCCACCTCTTCCTCGTCCTGACCCTGCCACCGCTCCCTGCTGCTGCTGCTGCTGCTGCTGCTGCTGCTGCTGAGGGAAAGAGAAGACTCTCCTAAGGCCCCATGAACGAATGCACTAATGCACTTACACAGCCCTGGGGATGCCAGTGAAGGAAACCATGTGTCATGTAATGCATGTGTGACCAGAGTCACCAAACACCACCTAAACATGGAATTGTTGCCGCTCTCTAGGACAGGCAGAAATTGAAAGAATTAACTGGGGACTTGAGGGCAGAGAGGCTGGAGGAGGAAAACAACTCTGAGGGGAAAAAAACGACCATATCTGGAGGGGGAAACATCTCCGCCTTCTCAGAACTGGTCGAGGGAACATGTCTCTAATTCTCTCCAGAAAGGGATACTTTAGGTGAGCTCTGCACCTCCAACTGCCTTGGACCAGAGCCAGAGCCAGAAGATTCAGTTATGTAAATGTTACGTAGATAGATGGATGGATGGATGGATGGATGGATGGATAGATAGATAGATAGATAGATAGATAGATAGTAGATAAATAGACAGATCTCATTACTGAAATCTCTCTTTACTGTCCTCTCTGTTGCTACACACATCAGAACTTGGTATCCAGTGCGCCGCTCAACTACAATCCCGAGATTGCTCTCCTGTTGCTTCAGTAACCCACACTCTTGGGGCATCTGGAGCATGTAGGTCATTATGGAATGCAATCAGACACCGAGCATTGCTGGGAACTGTACTCTTTGTGCATCTGTGCTCGGGCAAGTTCTTCTCTTGGACTCGACCACACTGATGGTGCTGAAGTGGCTGGAATCAGAAATGCAGCCCAGCCCCATCCAGCTCCTCTAATCTCTGAGCACCAGCTGGAATGCAATTGATTTCCTGCTCAATTCCCAAACACAACACACACTGATGCCCTGGGCTGCCAAAAGACACAGGAGCCGTTAACCTAGTGAAAGTGATGTGTTTCTGCCAGTGCTGGAAAAGGGCAGGAAAGACGGAGAAAAAGCTCCCTTGCTCCCTGGAGAAGGAGAAATTACACAAGGCTTCTCCTTCTAGCAAACAAACAAACAAATAAACAAAAAAAAAAAAAAAAAGAAAGTGTTACCCACTCCAGTGTCTAAAGCACTTGGATGCAGTGAAGGGATGTTTGGCAGGGAAGCAGCCCTTGTGCTGAGCAGTGGCTCTATGGATCTAAGGCAGGGATCTATGGCAGTCTGCCTGAAGGTCCCTCAGGAGCCCCCATTGTCCAGGCTAAAGCTCCCTCAGCACCTCCTCACTGGCCTTGTGCTGCCCCCCCTTACCCAGCTCCCCTGTCTTTCTGTGCACACGCTGCAGCCCCTCCATGACTTTCTGCTTCCCAGGGCCCACAGCTGCACACAGCACTCCAGCTGTGGCCGCAGCGCTGCCCAGCACAGGCCACGCTCACTGCCCTGCTCCTGCTGCCCCACTGCTGCTGGCACAGCCACCGTGCCCTTGGCCTTCTTGGCCCCCTGGCCCCACGCTGCCTCATCTTCAGCTGCTCACGGCCGCCAGCCCTGCGTCCTTTTGGCCCACGCAGCTCCCCAGCCACAAAGGTGCCCATTGCACTTCAGATACTGCAGGCACCATTGCAAGATGGCCTTCCTGTTCTACCACCTCATGTTCCAAGCAGATATCATAAAGTTTGATAAGAATAGGAGTCTAAGCCACTCTGTTTAAATTGAAATGATCTAATTCAACTGTACAGGAAATTGCTCTTTATTAAATTTTCCCTATCTGCTGTCTGCAAGCATTGTTCTCTTTTCAAAACTAGGTTTTTAATTCTTTAAACTCTGAGAAGGAAATTTAAAAATATCTATCTCTGCCGTTATTATTTTTGTTACAGGCAGGAATATGGATTTTCTTTTAGCCTTCCTAGGTGGGCCTGTACAGTCTACTGCTACTGGCCAAGCTCACATCTTCCTCTCCAATTCTTAAACACCAGGAACATGAAATGTTCCTTTCTCACTCACCTCAGGATCTTCAGCACTGCTGAATACATGCTTCAGTTGTCCTGTAGTGGGAAGGGAAAATTAACCAGATGCTGTCAGAAAACTGCCTGGGCTGCTGAATCCCACAGAACAAGTCAACCCAAACAGAGATGATTTCCTGTTTCACAACATCCCTGCCAGAGACACATTTCATTCACACAGCCAGCAAGAGATCAGGACAATATTCTTGGCTGTGCCCACACTGCAGCCAGTTTAGCCAGTAAATGAATTCAAATATGATCAAGCAAATGCAAAGTGTTTTTCTTTAACACTCAATGCTCCTGTTCTACCAAACACATAAGACAGCTTCTGAAATTTTCTCCTTCAGGTACTCTTTTTTTTTATCACTCAGTGTCATGCACTCGTTCTGATTAACTTGCCGGAAACAGTTGCCTAGAAAAGCTACCCCACAGTCCCCCTGCAGGTGGTGCAGTTCTATTGCCGAAGAGCACAGCAGCACTTCCATTCAAAGGGAACAACTATTTTAGCACTCAGTAAAAGGTCAAGTTAGTAAAATCCTTTCATGACAAAATTTAAAAAGAAAGAAGCTTTCTCTGAATTCTGGGAACAACTGCAGAGTTTTTGGAAGGCTTTAAAGAAGGTCTGCCAGTCTACATTTTCAAAGGTGTCTTGCTTGTCCCAGCAACCTGAGGAAATGACAGACTCTGCTGCCACAGACTCTCCCATGGAGGGAATGGAAGCCCTGCAGGTTCCCTTGCAAATGCTGCCCCTGTGGCTACAGACACCCCCTTTTTAGCTGAACCTCTTGACAGGAGCTTTACCAAACCACTGGCATCCTAATGCTCTTTCTCCTACAAAATCAGAAACTCAGCCACCAAGAAAGAGCAGGAAGACATACAAAAGCCAGGTTAGGATACACCCTAACCTAATTAGAATGGAAAACTCTACTTACGTGCGAAATTTGTAAAATAATAAATGGAATAGGCAATGCCATATGCAGCAAAAGCTGCAGTGGCCAGATGGTTAATTATTGGCATTTCGGCAATTTTTCTAAAAGCTTAAAAAACAAGCCTCTTGTCAGTGGGCAGCTGCCTACTGACAGATGCTTTGACCAGGAAGGTTCTCCTGATCTGAGCAAGGCCTAGGGCTGCTCTGACACTTAGGCCTTCCGTGCACCAAGGCAACCTTCTGATGCCACTATGACGACTTGGCAACCACGCCCTGACATCACAAAGGGACAGCTCTGTGTTGGTCTGTGAGTTTATGCACAGCAAAACCCACCTTCCCTACAGCGAACACAGAAGAGCCTGGGAAATTCTCATCTGTCACAAAGCAGCAAAAATTCCCCTCATGGGCCAAACCCTGTTGTTCAGGGGATCCAAGAGGAACTCCAGGAGTGTCCCAAGCACCTACAGCCTGTACCCCAGCTGAGCACTCAGATGGGACACAAGCAAAGGAAACCAGACCAAGACAATGGCCCACAGCATTGCACGTGTGAAAAATGACTCTCACTTTTAAAATTTTAAAGGTTTAGTAAACCTTAACAAAGGACTGAATAAGGAAAAATTGCAGCATTGGGAGTCTCTGTGATTAGCAGCCACGTGCTCATCTACAAAAAGGATGTTCTGCCTTTTATACCCTTAGCTCCTCCAAAAGTTTTGTCAGTCAACTCTTTCTCTGCTCTCCACTGGTGGAGAATACTTTCTTGCATCCTGACTGGAGTCAGGTGTTGTTACACCCTGCCTGCTGGTCACAAGCCAGCCCTCCCCAAACGCCCTGACTACCAAGGCTATTACAAGGGGGATAAGAAAGAGGACTATGGGAGGATATATTACAATACCATCACTACACATTTGAACATCCACATAACATCTACTTCTTAATTGTCAGAGCCAACCATTGCATTACTCACCCAGAACACACAGAACCAGGAGAGAAGCCACTGTTGGCATCACAGCTGAAATCCTTCCTAAAAAAACTCCCCACATATTTGCACCTTTATTGGACATGCCCAGGGCTCCGGTGCGGGTACATCTCTGCCTTTCTTCCCCTTTGGCAGCAGTTGAACTGGCAACATCTGCCCGCCAGCAGCAGCTGCTCCAAGCTGGGAATGCCACTGGAGGTGCTGATTTCCAGAGGGTTCTGTATGCCAGGGGAAGCCAAGGCAGGAGCGGGTGAAACGGTGCTGGCGCTGCTGCTGCTCTGTGCCAGAGAGCCCCGGCTGGGCAGGGCACGGTGCCCACTGCGCTGCGGGCTCCTTCTCCTGCCACAGCTGGGCACAGCTGGCAACAAGGCATGACAACTTGTGGGCAAGCCAAAGTGTTTCTGGGGCTGCACTGCTCTGCACATACCCAGCACACCTGCAGCACAGAATTTTAACCCTCAAACAGGTAAATCAAAGGGAAACAGCTGGAAAAGATTTCTTTTTGACCATTCTTACCTGCTCAACAGAAGTCTTCAAAATGAACGTTACCAAGCAGGGCCCAATCCCTGCTGCCAGCTCAGGGTTAGAAAAGAGGCAATCCTTGATCTCAGCACGGGGTGTGTGGGGAGTCACTTCACCAACACGTGCACACCCAGCAATCTCAGTTACTAGTTTGTATCCATGGATCTAAGACATATTCAATACTTTGCTGAAACTCACAGGCTAAATATTCCCCCAAATTATTTGATTGACTGATTTATACTTATTGACTTATTGATACTTAAATCACTTCTCCGAATTTACTGACATGAGAATAGGAGTGTCCTTTAGTCCCTGCCAGCCTTTGACACAGGTTCAGGAGGAGACCCATGCACAAAATAACCCAGGACAAAACTGGGATTGCAAAGCAAATTCATTCTATTTGTTGCAGTAGCAAATCATACATACCAAGCCCTGGATTCCTAAAAATCTGCTGAGCAGGAGAAGGAGGTGGAGCGTGGTGCTCGGCAGCAGGGGCAGGTAGGTAGTGCACTTTCAGGACATCCCCTGGATCAAAACGCTGTGCATCTCATCCTTCTCACCCTTCCATCTCAGAACCAGGCCTTGTATCTCCTGCTCAGGAGTGGAATTTCCCAGTTACAGCATCGGCTCACACATGGCTGGTGTGTGAGATGAGGCCAATGAATCAAGGATTTAAAAGAACTGGAAGAGTTAAAATTTTAGCAAGATATAGTTAGGCAGAAAGAGTATAGCAAGAAGAGTAGAAATAATAAGGGATAGTTAATTTTTAGCAGATAAGGTAGTTAAGGCTAGGGTAATATATCACTTGCCTGTCTTTACTATGTTTAAAGAAGCGGGATGGGATGCGGATTTCTTTGTGACAAAGAAGAGGACCGTAGCCTGCACCTGGGCCCCGAAATTTCAGCTTTAGCCAAGGGGTGCAAAAGCCTGCCAACAGGTCATAAGGAAAGAGGTCAAATTGAGGAAGACGTCTTGGCTTCATCAGAAGGAGACCATTCCCTGCTTTAAAACCCACCAACCCATGTGATGTGAAAGAATCCGCAAATGTGAAGGAACTTTGGACTCAGTTATAATACATTTTAATACAAAGGGGGTAGGTGGGGTTACCTAATTAATATGTATTAGTCGTTTTGGGAATTATATGAATATGTAGGACTTTTTTAGATAAGTAGAGCGGCAGTGATTCTTCACACATGTCTTTAAGAGACAACTCCTCATATGCCTGGCTCTGTAGTAAACACACCACCTTCTACCTTTAACTGTGGTGAGTTCTATTCCACACCTCATTTGGTGACCGCGGCAGGAACGCTTCTCTGCTCCAGCGAGAACAACCGGGCTCTGGACGTCTTTGGGCGCTGCCAGGACATTCCTTTCCTGGAGGCACCTCCGCTCTCAGCTGTTCCTCGAGGGGGACAGACAAGACTGGTGGGACTGTGGAGAAAGGGAACGTTTAACTCTGTATAAAGTAACCCGTAAGGTGTATGCAGGGGAAGGGCTGTTCACAAGTCACACAGAGACGTCCTGTGCACAATGTACGCCTGTGCAGTTTGGGTTTGGGTCTGGCTGCTGGCAGAAAGGATTTGCTGTGTCAATAAGGACCTGCTAGCAATTTTGGGGATGGATTGAGCAAATCCTGTTTTATTGCTGCCATTTTTCCTGTGTGTTGTAATTGTGCTTCCGTTTTCAGTGTGTGAATGCTTGAGGAAGATGATGTGTGTGGATGCTGATGTGGTGGATGGTGTGTGTTGTGTTGAGAAAAGTGAGCACTCTGTCCCCTCATAAAGAGATGCTCCTTTCCCGGTGAGCCTGTGTGTGTGGACTTTCTAATTGCAGGGCTTGCTACTCCCTGTGACACCTGGTGCTTGGGTATACAGGGGGGTTGAGTGGTTTTTCTCCCACATTGTGGTCATTTGGGACTGCACGGTTGTGTTTGGGGAGATTTTAGGATTTTGTTTGCAACAAGTGCAGCAATTTATGCAGAAAACTTCAGTGTGGTGATTTATTATGTTAAACTAAGGTAGTTCCTTTCTACCGCCCCCCTCCCCGAGGGTTTAAAGTCTCCTGCCATGAGGTGGACGCTCTCTATCCTCCTCTGGACATCTTCTTTCCTCTCCTGGACACTCCCTTTCTCTCCTGGAGTTGTTCTCCATTAAAGCTGTGGGAATTTGGTCCCGGGAAGAGAGAGCGCCTCTCGTCTTTTGCTTTTGTCCTTGTCAGTGTCACTGGGCCCAGAGCTCGCCAAACTGATCCCCCACGAGATGAAAACTGACAAATGGCGCCACATACACAGCTCAAAAATTGGTCACATTTTTGATGGACTGGGGTGTTTGCTACACTTTTGAAATTCCCTATTCCCACACAGGTCAGGCAATTGTTGAAAGGATGCACCACACTCTAAACTCGTTCTAGATCAACAAAAGGGGGAGTGGCTCAAGCAACATCCCAGATGAGGTTGAGCAAAGCTTTAGATGTCTTTATGTTTTTAATAGCTCATTTGCAGGAACTAATCCTCCAATTTTTAGGCACTTTTCAAACAGCACACAGGAAAAATTGAAAGAAAATCCTTCAATTTTGATCAGAAACCTTGAGTAAGAACAAATTGAAGGACCATTTTCACTAATCACTTGGGGCAAAGGGTATGCTTGTATTTGCAAAGGTGTCGGACCTATGTGGGTCCCCACGAAGGGCGTGAAACCGTCTCATACACAAGAGCGCAGCGACAATTCCACCAGCAGGGAAATGAGCACGCAGACGTGAGCCGCATGGAGAAGCGACGGTTCATGCCAGACGATCCTGTTCAACCTGTGAAAGCTACAAATCTTGAGTTTGATGTTGATTTTTGGACTGTGAAAATGGTTTGCATCATAGAGCTCTTTCAGCAAAAGCGTGGTGTCCAGTGTGTTCAAAAGAATTCTACGATATCCAAATTTGTAAAAATTGAAGGTTAGAGGGACAGTTTAGTGCCCTATAGTTGGCCAGTCCCTGAACAAGTGCTAAAAGATTTGCTTGAGAACTGAAATAGATGGGCAAGCTTCATCCTAAAAACAGCTGAAAATGAACATGGAGTTTGATCAAATGACAGACTGGCACTTGTTGGTTTTGCTTGCTTGCTTTTGCTGTGCATATATGCCTGTAGATCAACCAAAAATGAATGTTTGCCTTGCTTTAGCCAAGTCAGCAGGCTCAGACACAATGTGTTTGACCAATTTGAATCCAGACTTTGTGACCCGTTTGGTCGGTGTGCCTGTGCCAGCCAAGGAGTAGCCAATACCCAATCGTGACAAATATTGGTGTGAGGCTGCCAACGAGACCAATCCCATAACCAGCTGATATCACTGGGCCCCTGATCTTCTTAAAGCACCTTCTGAACCTCAAGAATTGGAATTCTTGGTTCATTGGTGATGGAATTTTGTGCTGAGTTTCAGTACCAGGGAGATCCACAGTTAAATGTTACTCCCCATCATCCTGAGGACAGATACTCAAGTTTGTGGTGCAATTGTACTACCCCAGTGCCCCCTAAGGGTGAAACTGCTGACGAGTAGATGACCTAGATGAGTCCCCATGACAATTAGCAATAGAATATTGGCTCATATGTGAAGATAGAGCCTGGCAGGACATTCCCTCAAAAATTAAATGTGGCCCATGTAGCATCAGACAACTCACTGTGAGAGCACCTAGTGTTAAAAAAGCCATCAAGAGAAAACACAGAGAAAAGGATTTGCCCATCATTATAAAGAAAACTTTAATAGCAATTTCAGACCCTAGGGCCCTGCAAAATGAGGTACATCGAATTTATTTCTACATGAACTTGCCTCGGGCGAGGCATTGAAACCATTACACCGACTGCGGTGTTGGCTGAAGAAAGAAGACAGTGCTACTTCCATTGCAATTAGTGACATAATGACTCATGTTAGTGCTGTCAGACATGCAACCTTACAGAACAGAGCAGCAATTGATTTCTTTAGCAGCCATTCCATGTGTTCATTGTCACCCCCATGTTCAACACTGTCACTGTCAGCTTTGACAGCTCTTGGACTGTGTTTGAGAAGTCAAATTTTTCTGACTGTTGAAGGGCTTTGGGGCCCAGAGTTCTTGTTAGGAACAAGGGAATAAGTGTGTGAGCCATGGAGTTGTTGGACCAGGTGTTTTGTGTAAGTGGCGAGAAGGGTTTCTTCCTTTCTGTTTCTCTTTCAAGGGGAATATTAATGTTGCCCCTGAATCCTCAGGAGGGGAGCCTGTGGACTGAGCTGCAGCAGGGGGAGCTTTGCATGGCACCGAGAGCTGTGGGAACAATTCCCAGGAGCCCGAGGAGCTTGGTAAGGACAGAGCCCCACTGGTTTAGAGAGGGGTCAGATGGCTGCTCTGAGCCTGCCTCTGGCAGTGAGAGATGAGAAGGGTTGAGTTCCTCTCTGCAGGCTTGGTGCTTCCTGGTGCCTTTAGTTCAAATGCTGCACTGGCACAACCTGCCTGAGCCCTGCCCTCCACGCTTCTCCAGAGGCTCTGGCACTGAGTCCTCTGTGGGAATCCACAAAATTAGAGGGTTTTGGGAAAGCTGCAAAAGGCAGATTTTCTCAGATTTAGTAGAACTGTGATTACAGCTAAGCAGCAGCCATGAGATAGGTCAGCAGAAAAATTATTTAACCTGTAGAAAAGCAAGGAAAAATAGAACAATGATCTGTGTGTTAATGCTGGTCTAGAAAACCTCTCTAAGCTACAGAAAAGTTTATCTAGCAAGATATTGGGAAGGTTGAAGCTTAATAATGGAGCTCAGTGCATTGTGTTTTAAGGCTTCCAAGTAGGTATTGTATTTGAAATAAGCGAGCATTGTTTTAACCAAAGGTACCTGTGCTTAAAGTGATTGGATAGAACTACTGTCAATAAACTTTTGCGTTGTGTGATTGGTCAAAAAACTTATAAAGTAAGTTGTAACATTAATTTCTTTCTCTGCTGCCTGGGATGTGAGCTGCTGGCATCTTCCCATTGTCATACCCATGTAATGAGACTGATGCTGGAAAACAAACAGCTCGAGGCGCGTTCCTCAGCAGTCCCGGCCCGTTCGTGATTTCTACACAGCCCCCTGCCAGTGTCAAATGGCATGGCTTGATTTGCAGGGCAGACAGTCTTAAACATCTGCAATATCCTATCAGAGTCCTAGTTTGGCTTCATTCAAAGAAAGAGGAGAGTGCACCTAACACTGACCACTTGTTAGGCAATATCTTCCACCTTGCCCTTGTACCCCTACAGAGAGACTGTCTGCAAAATGCCCAGAACACCATCCAAATCTGCAGCAAGTACAGGAAAATCAGGCAGAGAATCTTTCTGTTTTCAAGGTCCCCCTTCCTAGGCAACTTGACCCTTTCTACCCGATTCTCACTTGAGATCTACCCATGACAGAGCACTGCAGGAAAACATTTTAAAGGGTCATTAACCAGGACCTGCTTGGAAAGCAAGGGCAGAAACTCTTTCCCTCCCTGATAGGATGCGGGCCGACAACTGCTGCTCTGAAGATGTGCAGCTGCTCCTCTCTGGAGAGGCCATGGAAGGGCTGTGATGGTCTACGGGAACCAGAGGAACGATGAGCTCAGGTTGGCATTTAAGCTTCATGGGAACAAGCAGAATGAAGAGCTCACAGTGGAGATGAAATTTGCCTGTTCGTGGCTCCTCCGATGAAACCCCAAGAAGTTCAGATGAAGCAAACACCTTCTCCCAAGCAGCTAGGAACCCTCAGAGTCCTGAGCACCTGCACTTACCCTGGAAGGGCCTGGAGGCAGCTCTAAATCCTCAGGTGAGGCAGCACTGAGGTCCTGGTATGAGAGCGCTGTGTAGCAGTGAGGGAAGGAAAAGGGAAGCAAAGGGAAGGCTGGGTCACTATTGGTCTTTGGGTGTGTTTCCCTTGGCAGCAACTGTACTGTCAGGGAAAACAAAAGCTCCCTGAATTGTTAAAACTGAAAATCAGGGACAAAGACTCTCTAACTAGTCAAAGTTACAAAGTGGTATGTTCATTACGCCGGCAGTCGGCACAGGGGAGGGTCATTCCCGAAATGCGTGACCGCTGGCCGGGCTCGGCTCGGCACGACACAGCACAGCAGGATCCCGCAGGACAGGGAAGGGCAAGGCAGGCACGGAAGGGCAGGGCAGGGCACTGGGAGCAGTGACAGGCTCTGTCCCCACGCTGCATGCCGTGCCTGGGTCACCATCGGGGTAAGAGAGGAAGGACATTGCTCTGTCTTGGCTGCGGAAAGGATGAAAAGGGGGAGTTAGAAAACATTAATTTGGACTCCTTTTCAGCAGACTAGCTGGTTTTATCTCACCATGTCTGCCTGTCTTTGGCAGAGTTGGCACATTGCTCATGAATTGGAGTCAGCTACGGCAGCAGGAATGGGAAGCAATTTTGTCAGCATTGATATCAAAGCCAAAGTGCTGCCCCATGGATGGATGGTGCTTTCTTCAGGGGATTTCGGGCCTAGAGTTGTAGCAAACTCACACTGGTGTCTTCCCAAGCAGCGATGCCTTTTTCTTTCCTCAGGAATCACCTCTTCTTTTTCTTCCCCCCAATCTGGGGAGAGTTCCCATGCAAATGTCCCCTGCAGCCAACTCCTGTCACTGTAGACTGACAAAGGAGATCTTGCAGTGGGGAGAGACTCCCTAGAGCTGCTGTGGAGAGCTGAAGGAGGAAGCATTGTCCCTTAGTCTTGAAGTCTTGTTGGGGAGCTGCTTGTGCTCTGGGGGGCGGACACCAGTGGTGTTTATCCAAGCCTTGCAGGTTCATTCCTGAGCTTGCTGACACACCACAGAGACTTTGGGGTTGTCGTATTGGGAAACAAATTTCAGTCTGGGCACTTCTTGAAATGCTTCAATTATTCTTTTTTTGCTTTTCTGCAGAAATATTGTCATCATCTATTCCTTCAAGAGAATCTTTTCCTACTTTTTATGGAATTCCTTTTGCTGCCCTCCCAGACCAGGCCAATTCCCAGGGCTCCTTCCGAAAGTGAGGTGTAGCCCATGTCTCCACTCTCCAGCTGGAACAGAAGGAAGCACAGAGTTTGTGGTTGTGGGAGAGGAGCTTCTCTTTCCTGCCTGCTTTCCCTTTGGGACAGGTTGGTGTGTGCTCATTTGATAAAGGCAGGTTTAAACTCTGAAGCAGTTATGTTTCAAACTGCTCCCTTCTCCAGCTCTTCTGTGGGTATCCTTGGACAAAAGGCCTTTTGGTGGGAGCTCCCAATGGCAGGTTAAGGAGGGAGGTTGATATTTCAGGGTTGTGACTGCTGAAAGCAGCTGGTTTCTGGAGGTGTCCAGAGCTGGGAGTGGCTCCTTTTCTCACCTGCCTGCATCAAAGGAAGTTGCAAAGTGGGAATTTCATTTGTGGAGATGGCCATCAGGGGTGTTTTCCAAGAGATGGGCTGGCAGAGAGGCAGGTCTTGTGCTAAGCTGGCTGTGTGTTTGTTTTGATGGTGGAGAGGGTCAGAGATGCAGACACACCAGCTGAAGGAACAGTGTGATTTACTGTAATGCAAAAGTGTAAAAAAGAGTCAGGAAAGGATAAGCTAAGCAATGCACCTCAGCATTATTACAAAAGGGTGCCTCTGGTGATTAAGGAAGATCCGTCACCAGGTAGCCCAATGGTTTCCCCTTCATCCAGAGCTGCACATCAGCTGGGGGAAGCTGTCCCAGCCCAGCCCTGCAGAGCCACGGCGGGGAACCAGGAAATCCTGCGGTGCCTCCACCTTTGGCGGCCAAGAGGCTCCCGAGTGCACTGTGAGAGTAGCCCAGCTCTGACAGTGCCGGACAAGCAATGTGCCAGAGCTTCTGCTGGGGGCACAGCTGGTGTCATTCTCCTCTTGGTTTTCTCCCCGAGCCTGCCCAGGGCTCAAGGAGGAACCAAGGCCATGTGTGGCCTTGTCAACTTTCCTCATGCAGAAAGGTGAAGACGTGTTTCACCAGTGAATGGATGCAACAATCCTTTTGATAGTAACACTTGGTTAAGGAGCAGGTACATAGAACATTGGGTTGGGAAGGTGATCTAGAGGGCAGCTTTGGCTCAGGTCCTGTTGTTGAGGCTTCAGTCAGGGTCTGTGGTTCAGGCCTTGGTCCTTCAGTATTTTGTGGTGCAAATCATACCTGTGCAGAGCCGCAAACAACCAGGTCTATCATTAGCACATTTGAGACAGGGAACAGGATTAGCCCTGCAAGGCCGGGCTAGGGCCAGGAGCAGAAGGCCAGCACCCTGCTTTTGCCCACAGGCAGCCCTGCAGAGCAAGCAGCCCCTCCTGCCCAGGGGCTGAGGTGCCGGAAGCTGCCTCCCCGCTGTGCAGCTCTGCAGAGCCCGCGGGGCGCAGGGTCCTGGGCAGCCAGGGCAGCCCGGCTTCCTTGGGGCACAAGGAGTGGCCCAGAGAGAAGCTGCTGCCCTTTGCTTTGGAACTGTTCCTCAGAGTCTTGTCAATAATCCACAGTGTCTGATGTGTTTTCCTTTCCTCTCCCAAGTTTAACACAGCTTTTTGAGAAAATTGACTGATGTAGCTGCTGCTGGTGGTGGTGATAGTACTTTTGTCTGCAGGTGAGGGCAGGTGATTTGAACCAAACACAGAGTCCATTGTTAACACCCCAGCCTTTGCCAAGTCAAGAAAACCATTCACAATTGGGCTACCAGTGCTGAGCAGTTTTCCTAGGTTTTGGAAAGCTACCACCTTAAGAAACCCAACAGATTTTCCTCCAGGAGGATACCAGCAGTACCATGATGCCAATGTTTTCCACCCCTTTTCTGTGTCATTTTTAGAGTTCCGCAGTGCCCAGCAGGAATGAAATGACCTGTGATAATGTGGTTTGCGAGCTCTGTGTTTTTCGTTGCCACATGAGTGTTCATGACAAGCTGGACACCCCACTCGTGGCTCTGTCAAGTTAAATTCATCCCAATTCTGTGCAAACAGCAGCCCCGAGATGCTGAGAAGAGCAGGCACAATGGGGGGGTGTGCATGCACGCACCCGGGGGCTGACTGCTGTATGGGCAGATGGTTTTGCACTGTTGTAAATCTTCACTCTCCCAAGCTGAAAGGCTATTTCAAATATGTATCTTAAATGAAAATATATCTAAAAAAATAAAATTGTCCAAAACTACATGTACATTAAATTTCATGCATATTATGTATTATATATTTTTATTAATATAATATAATATAATATAATATAATGTAATGTAATGTAATATAATATAATATAATATAATATAATATAATATAATATAATATGATGAATATATGAGATCATTTTTGAAGCCATTGCTTGTGGGGGATATTAGATTTTCTCCTAGTGTATGTACATTTTTGCTTTCTGCTACTGCTGATCCTAGCAGCAACTCCCTGTCAGTTCTTCCAGGTCACTTCACACAAAGGGATTCCATCATTTAAGTGCCTGTGAGAGCTTGGCACTGAAATGCCAAGTTGATTCCCAACTCTCCAGCCTCCTTCTAGATTTTGGGGCATCTCAGCACTTGTGTCCATGGCCCTTCCTTCATCCCCAGCCTGCAGCAGTCACAGTCACTGCTGCCTCCCCCTTGCTGCAGCTCATTTGCCAAAGTGCTGCCAAAGGCAGCAGAGCTGGCTCAGGATGCCTGCTGGCTTCTGCTCTCTGGGATGAGCTTCAGGGGGACACTTGCAGCACTTTTCTAAAGAGCTGCCCATGGGATGAGGGATTTGTCCTCCTGGGTGGCTCCTGCTTGGATTCTGTGCTCATGGAGCCGCGGAGTTTTCTCAGCAGCCTCTGCAGTGAGTTCTGAGCCAACGTGGGGCTCTGCTGCCAGCCCAAATCTGCGCTTCCCCTGCCCAGCCTGATGCAGGTGGGGCATGTGCTGGGCATGGCCGGAGATCTGCATGGCCAGAATCCTCCAGCATTTACATCTGCCCATGGCTTTGGGGAGCACAAATCTACACTTACTTCAGTTGAAACATTGCATTTATTGCAGATAGTTACGCCCGCACTACTAATGTACAAATACACAAACATTAACTTCTGTTTAAAAATGAAATTTATTTTAAATTGCAACACCTGTGCTACCGATATAGAAACAGAGAAATATCAATTTATGAATAAAATTTATTCTTAGAATTGTGCTATATAAATATATACAGATATCAAATTCAGTGAAAAAAAATTATTGCAACCCTCTGCAACAACTCACAAATATTGAAGTTACTGAATTGAAGTTTAACAATTAAATTCATTACTTAATACTACAAATGTACAGCTCATATACAAATACAGAAACAGCAATATCCCTCTGTAAAGGAACTCAGATCCAGAACTAAATAAATAGAATTTTAGAACTATACAACTCCATACATAATAAATAGAAGTAAATACATATATAGGCATAACAATATAGACATGGAAACATGCAATACATATTTCATGACATATAACATGACAATATATTACAAACATAACAAACCTGTCTATAAATACACAAATATCAATGGACCAATACAACAATCCAGACAACCCCAGCAATAGAAATGCACAGCTACAGAGCTGTACAAGTATGTAAACAGATGAATATACACACATCAATATAACAATATACACACATAATATCCCTATGCAAATATCAGTCAGTGTATGTAAATATCCCTATACTTGTAACTATCCAAATCTAACTACACATCCATAAACAGCGCTAGATCAGGAGGGATTGCAGCCACCGATGTTCCCAGGCCCTCGCTCGGCTCCTCCTCCAGAGCAGAGCAGCTCTCCTGGACAGGGACAGCAGATGGGACATCTGGCAAGCAAAGGGAACACTGAGCGAGTGTGGGGACGTTTCCCTTGGCAGCAGCTGCGCTTCCATCAGGGAAGAGGAAATGTCAGAGCCTCCCCAGGTGGGTCAGAAGGAAAAGCAGCCGAGCGGGCCAGGCTGTGGTGAGCTGTTCACTTCTTTCTGGCATCCCAGTTGCTCTGAGGGAACTCCCTCATGTCACGTTATTGAACCACCTCTGCACTTATCAAGACTGTGGCCCCCAAATCAATCAGCATTTATGTCTCCAGCTGCTTGCACCAATGACAGGGAATGTCCTCTAACAGTGCTGGGGCACAAAGTTACCTTGCACAGGTCATCTGACAGGGCCTTGCTCCTTCTCTGCTTCCTGTGTTTCTCCTTACCTTCCACTTGGAACTTTTACAGCATTTCTTTTTCTTTCCCCTTGATCAGTGCTGAAATGCGTGTTTCTCTTCCAAGTAACAGTTTGTTCAGTGATCCCATCAAGCCTTTTCTCAGAAGCTTTTATCATGGAATTGAGAGTTAATTTCAGCAATTTTGGTGATTTTCTGTGAGATTTATGCGAGTGTCCTGTTCATTGGGCACCATTTAGGAAGGTACAAAAGAGAAAAAGGATGTTCTGTAGGTCAGTTCACTAGTGGAATATTCATGGATAGAGGGAGTGATTAGCTGAATTTTACATCTACTCCTAACCTGAAAGTGCAACAGGTAATTTGGGGAGAAATTAAAGCCTGATTTCTCCTTCTACCAGCCTGTATTCAAATGTAAAGTAAATAGAGCAGGGTGAGAATGTCAGTGTTCAGTTCCTGAAGTGCCTTATTAAGGTGTTCTTAAAGTAAGGGAGATAAAATCTGGGTGGGCATTCCTAATTTCCAGCCACTCATTGTCAATTTCATTGACTCTGAAAACAGCAGAGATGTGCACATCATACCTGATCAATCCATTTGGGGATGGTTTAGGTTCAGATTCTCTGAGGCTTTAGATTTTTAGATCTCTAGACAATGCTTCCAGGAATCTAAATAGCTTTCAGAAATTAAACTTTTCTCCTTTTTTCCTCAGTCTTTGCACTCATGTGCACCAGAGACCTTCAGTGAATGGATTCCACTCTAATCCATCTCCAAGCTGAATCTCCCAGCTGTGCTCACATTGGTGGTTCGTGTGTCTCTTCTGCACAGTGCAATTTTAAAATCTTCGTTCCTTATTATCTCTGCCCTTCCTTTTCTGTTTTACCTTGCAAATGCATGCAGATATATCAGAAATTATACATCTAATTTCTGATGCATCAGTTCCTGTCTAGCAATTTCATTTTATCCTGTTCTGATGTTATGCTAGCCTTCTATGTTTAATTCTAAGTGGACTCCTGTTTTCTTGCATGTGGAAGTTTTACAATGCAATGCTCTCATTCACCTGCTTTCATGAAACCCTTCATTAACATTAGCACAAGTAACTGTGTGATTCCCTTCTGCTTTGTAGATTTGGGAAACTCAAGTCCTGCTCAGCTACAGCAAAACATACATGGTGCTTGGTAATTCCCCTAAGAGCTTAAGTTAATGGTAAACAACTGCAGCTTATTAATTTCACAGAAATTGGGAGAAAAGACATTGCAAATATTGAGGAATGTAGTGCAATATTGATGGGCATCCCTCAGTTATCCAGACAGACTGATCTCACTGGCAAAATTCCCTCTTTTCCAAAGGTTTTCATTTGCTTTGGCTGTGCTTCGTATGGCTGCAGGTCACATTTCCCTTGGTTTAAGGAAGTATCTTTGTCCCTTTCTCGGCTGTTTTTGATGGCCTGGAAAGGCTCGGGATGGCCTTGGGACAGCCCGCGCTCCAAAGGACGAAAAGAGTCTTTAGGCTTTTTCTCGGTCTTCAGTGTTTATTAGTTTTTATCTACAAGATTTTCTCCCGGCCCGACAGAGGTCCGCACAGCACGTCGGCCATGAGCACACTGAGAGCCCTCGGGGCAGTCACTTATCTTTATACCCAAAACTACATATAAGATATTTACCTATTTTCCCCAATACCTTTCACCTTTATTGACAAGTGCACTTTTAGTAAGAACCAATCCCAAAGTGCCACCACCATCACAGAAGATGGAGGCCAAGAAGAAGAAGGAGGACAGGACACGCCCTAATTCCTCTATCTTGTTTCTCTAGACTCCCCTGTACTGAAATTCTAAAATCCTTGTTTCACACTATAATTAACCAATCCCTTCACCATTTATCCCCATGAGATCTTCCCATCCTCATACAGGTGTCGTCTCCTGTGCAGGATCAAAGTCCAGCCACCAGACACTTCTGGCAACATTCCAGGACCTCTGAATCCCCCAAGAGTTATCTCGGTGACTCTGCACATCAGGACTGATTTGCTGAGATCCCACATATCTTGGTAGGTATTCTTGGTGTTATATCTTGCTAATTCTGCCCTTGGAGGAATTACTCAGTTCTGCAGTCCTTATTACATGCCCTTTTCTAAAAGACTTTTATACTGTTTTCCCTCTCTCTATGTTTTCACATGTGTTCAACAAGGTTTTCTTTCTAAGAATATTAATCACCATATCCCAAAAGATTAAAAAATGCTTAGGTATTTTTCCCTAAGTATTTACTAAAGAAAAATAATAATAATTTAAAAAACTGTATGCGTGCTGGATGTAAAATACAAACAGAAATAAACTTGAGAGTTCTTCCAAAAACCCTTAAGAAAAAAACCCCATGTATTCTATAAAACCCAGAGTATTCATCTACAGTATACAAAAATGGGCATGTTCTAGAAGAGAAAATTTGTACAACGGTTCTGCACAGAATTCTATGCTTTCAAGCTTTTTGCCCTTCAGGGGCAGTGCCATTCTTTGAACTGTAATGCTCTGAGCATGTTCTGCTCACCATGGCAGCTTTCTGCTCTGCCCTGGTACAGATCATCCTCCCAGCATAGGGGCAGTGCAGCCACCACAACTCGCAGCACCTTCCCACACAGCAAGAACCTGAAGGAGACAGATGGCTTTCACCAGCTGCTGCGGGTTCTAATAGTGCCACCTCTCAGCTGCTGAAAGCCTGAATTTCTGTGCTGCAGTCTGGTAGTTTATTGAGCCAAATGTTGTTATATAGTGGTATGTTCAAGTGTTCCCCGAGTTATTACAGTTAGTTTCTCCCCTGTGTTATCCCCCCCTACCCAAGTGTCCCTCAAGGAATTCCCTCCCTCCTCACCAGATTTTTCCCTGTCTGTCAAGACAGCCTGGCCCCTTTGCCCCATCCATCAGCCCAAACCCTACCCTTTGTTCCAGAAAGTTCCCTGTCCCTCACCCTAAGATCCAATCGCTATCCCAATGCTCTCTCTTCCCCTTGTTCTGATTTGTTGTAGCTCTCAAAACCACACCCCAAGAGTCGCTTATTGGTTACTATAGGGTGTCCACCCCGTGTTTTGAAAGATTTTAAAAACCCGTGCACAGGGGGGCCGGGGATTCTCTGAACGTTTGTTCCTTTTTGTAATTCTCTGCTGTGAACCTTCCCCCCGCCTGTCCTGATGAATTTGCTGCGCTTTACACCGCAGAAGACCCTCCTCTGCTTCCTCCACTCGGTCCTCCAGGGGTCTCTACATCTCGGCATTTGGCCTAGAGGTTCTGGCTCAGGCAAAACCCTAACCTAGCCAGATCCCCACTCCTGCCGTTGTCCCTGGAGCATCACAGAGCTAGTCAGGGCTGCAGAGGGCATTGACAGTGACCCATGGCCTGGCATGTCACAGCCCCCAGAGCCACGCCTGCCAGGCCACAAGCCTCAGCCCTGGTGCCCACTGCCGGCCTCAGGGGCTCCTGGGCATCCTCACTCTGAGTGCAAAGGCAGCCTCAGGAGCCCCCCAGGGCGCTCTGGATCCAGGCTGCAGACACCCTAAAGCCAGCACTGAAAGGGACGTGGATGGGGACTGCAGCTGGATCTTGCAGTGCTCACCAGCCCTGACTGCTCTCTAAGTGAACCCAAACCTCATTGGCAGCACCTTGAGCACATTGACCCTGCTTGCCGTCCTGGAATGTGGTATTCTCACATCATACACCAGCCCTTTGCAGGGAGTGACCAGCTCCCAGCTGCTCTGCTACCCTGGCCTTACTTTCTGTTTGCCAGCAATGAACTTAACGGATACACTCCTGAGAAACCTAGCACAACATTTGCTTCTCAGGAGCTCTTTGGCAAAAAAACTCCCTTAATCCCTAGTTTTGCACAGAGAAGGAGGTCCTGACAAAGCATAAGGCACAGGCAGGGCTCTGGCATATAAATTCCTGAGCCACAGGATTCCACCCATTGTTGTTCTTAGCTACTTTGCTGATATTTTAGAGCCAGTTCTGGACAAGGGCTGCTGCTGACAGGATAGGAAAATTTGGAGAAAAAAAGGTGCAGGAGACAACAAAAAAAACCAAGGGGGAAAACCCTTAGAAATACAGAGCACAACAGAAGTCCTTGGAGATGGTTCAATAGAAAATGCCACCAGCAGTGAGCAGAGCCCGAGGTTGCTCACTGCCACCCCAGGGGCTCCTCAGTCCCCTGCTGGTTTGTGTCTGATGCAGCCCTGCCTGGAAAGGGCTCCAGGCTCTGGAGTTCTCCGCTTGCTGCAGGCTACATTCTTAGCAGCACTGAAAGAAGAGGTGAAACAAAGAGCCATTTTCTGTGCTGCCTGCAAACTCTTCTCCTTCAGTGCCACTGCCAGAGATCATCCCTCTGTCAGCTTGGCACTGTGCCTGCTACATCCTCGTCCCTGTCCCTTGCATCAGCTCCTGCACATCATCAGCACTCGCTGTCCCACATCATGAACAGAGAGAGCTGTGTCAGAAGAGCAAGGAGTGCATTTTCTTGGCCTTTCTAACAGGCAAAAGAAGCATGAGTCCAAATAACTTTGTTGTTTGTTCCTGCCCTCCTTTTCGATAACTCTTTTCTGCTTTAATGCAAAAGCCTCTTTTCATACATGGATGGTGTTATGAAAAAAATTCGGGTAATATTTTTTTTGTGAGAAAAAGTTACAAAAAGGCAGCCAGACCACATGCTGAAGTTCTTTGTTATTGTAATCACGAGTCGTTGTGGCTAATCGCTCCCTTGGTATCAGCAGAGCCTCGCCCGAGGCTAAGTTGTACCTTTCCCAGAAGGGTGGGAACCTTCCCGAACAGTAGAAGAGACCTGAGAAGGTGAGGGGGGCTATGCAGAGTGACTCCAAGACCACAATGCAGCATGGGTCCCCCGCTGTACGGAGAAAACCCCAAAACAACGAGCCACCAAAGAATTGAGAGACTGGAGTGATGTCTGGACGTGAGGAGCCGAATGCTGAGCCTGCAGAGACGCGGAACACCTTCGGACCCTCTCGCCCTGACCATGAGAGACGACCCCGGCGGTGAGACCAGGCCGACTGAGCCGGCAAAAGTAACATCTGACGGGGAATCACGCCCTAAAGGCTCCCACGAGGACTGGATTCCCCCAGCTCTGCCCCTTGTGGACAGAGCTGCGCATATCCTCCTCCTCTGAGTCACCCGGGAAGACGACGGAGACTGCAGACCCGTCGAGCCACCCAATCCTGAGCTGATCACTTTTAATAAAGGCATTAAAAAGGAGAAGAAGTCTCCTGGCCCTTTGTTTATTTCAGCTGGGGGCTCTCGTCCGGAATAGCCACGCCGCAAGAAGACTCAGGACTGGCCATCTTGGATCTTCAGAGGACAGCTGGCTACTAGGACCAGGGATCGGCTCAGGACAGCGACGCAGAGGAGCACCGGAGCACCGGACTGGTGAGAACTCCGGTGGCGGGAGTGGGAGACGTGCGCATGTGTGTGTGAGTGAGACGAGGGCCGGCAGCCGGACCTTCGAAGCGAGTGGGACCCCTAAGTACTGCGTTTCCGGTTTTTCGCGAGAAACCCGGCCAGGAACAGGGGGAAGCGAGTGGACTTAGTGTGAGTGAAGTCGTCTCCCAAGGGGGAATAATGGGCCCCCCCACTCCGGGCGTGCGGAGTGAATTACTGTGTATGAGGGGCACGCACCCCAAAGTCCTGACAAAGGGAGGTCAGGCACTTTTGTAAGTCTCGAGAAGGATTCGCGTAAGATTTGTCAGTCCCGAGAAGGATTCGGGTAGCTCACAAGCCCTGCAGGCAAAGTAAGTCCTGACAAAGGGAGTCAGGCACAAACCCCAGCGAAAGAGGCTGAGGTTTGCTTTTAAGTCCTGATACGGTGAAGCCTAAAAATTGGCGAGTTAGGCAAACTAAAAATCAGGCAGTTGTTTTTCCTGACTGAGGGAGTCAGGCATGACCCGGATTCTTGGCCGAGGCATCATGTGTTCAAGTCCCGATAGATATAAGACCTGACGCTGGCAAGTTGGGCAATCAAGAGATTGGGCAGTTGTTTCAGTATAAAGTCCTGAGCATCAGGCAGAAATTTGAAGTTCAGTGGAGGAGGCTGAAGCTCCTCAAACAAGGTTTTTTTGAAATTACCGGTCAGCTGAGGCACCTTTGAGACTTTGTTATTGAGACCTGAAAAATGGGATGTTGTAGTAGTAAAAAGACCGGCAAGAGACTGAGAGACATACCTCCCGGTAGTCCCTTAGGAGAACTGTTAGTGAAATGGGATTCTATAGAGGCCACGGAGGGATTAGATAAAGTGAAAATGATCCATTATTGTATGGAAGTCTGGCCAGAATTAGAGGTGCAAGGAAGATGGCCTTGGTGTGGGACAAAGGATAAGTGGATGTGCCAACAATTAAATAATTATCTGACAGCTTGAGGAGATAGTGATCCTGAGCAATTACTGTATATATCTCGCTGGGTAAAGAGCGCTATTGGGGATGAAGGGGTGCGAATTTGTAAGGTACAGAGGAAGAAAGAGGGGAATGAAGGAGGGGATGATAGAACTAGTAAAAGATGGGACCCCCTGGATTATTTGCCTCCTTCTGCCCCTCCACCTTATAATCCTCTTCTACAAGCACCTCAAATGGCAGGTCCAGTTCCTCCCCCGGCTGCCATCTCACTACCACCTGCTCAAATTCCTCCTTCTACCTCTTCAGCTTCCGCTATGGTAAACCCAGTATCTCCTCCAGTTCCTTCTGCATCGCCACAAGCGCCTACTCCACCTGCTGTACTCTCTACCTCTTCTCCAGCTCCGCTTAATATACACTCAGGCTCTTCTCCCCCTCCTATTGCTGTCCCTTTACCTCCTCCTAGTTGGGACACAAATGCCTCCTCGCCTGATGAACAGCTATCAGCAAATACACTTGCTGATGGGCAGAAAGTTCAGGGTAACCCAGATATTCCTCACAGTAGTTTGGCATTTGAAGATGGGCCGTACTGTAGCACCAGATCCAAGACCTCCAAGGCAGAGAGACTCTTTCCCCTCAGAGAGGTTCCTATGGGAGGAGTAGCGGGAAGTGTTGGCTTTGTGAATGCTCCCCTAACTGCTTCTGAGGTGAGAGGATTCAAGAAAGAGTTGGGGCATTTAGTTGAGGACCCAGTGGGCATAGCCAACCAAGTGGATCAATTTCTAGGTCCAAATATCTACACTTGGGGGGAGATGAATTCCATCCTGAGTATATTATTTTCCCCAGAAGAGGTCCAGATGATTAGGGCGGCTGGCATAAGAATATGGGAGAAAGATAATAGTCCAGGACCCCAGGTGCCAACAGGTGAACAGAAATTGCCACTAACGGAGCCCAGCTGGAACCCTAACCAGGAGGAGGGCCTAACCAGGAGGAGGGGAGGAAGGCCATGAGGGAATATAGGTCTTTGATAATACGGGGGATCAAAGAGTCAGTTCCCAAAGGAGCTAACACCCAATTGGCATTTGGGGGTGCACAAGAGAAGGGTGAAGCTCCTGCTGCCTGGCTTAATCGCCTAAGGTGGAACTTCCAGTTGTACTCTAAAATAGACACAGACACCCCAGAAGGTCAAATGCTGCTAAAAGTCCAATTTGTTACCAAATCTTGGCCTGATATAAGGAGAAAACTGGAAAAGATGGAAGATTGGCAAGAGAAGGACATTAATGAGTTATTAAGAGAAGCATTGAAGGTGTATTTAAGGAGGGAGGAAGAAAAAGCAAAGGCCAAGGCTAAGGTAATGGTTGCTGTAGCTAGAGAAAGTGCAGGGTGGGTGGGTCCACCACCAGGAGGAGGCAAGGATAGGCCAGTACTGTCAGGTGCAAGAGGGATGGAGACACCTCAAGGCCCTTTGAGAGAGCGACATTGCTATTACTGTGGAGAGCCAGGACACGTCAGGAAGTTTTGTAGAAAGCTTAGTCTCGATGCGGCAATAGCCAGGGAACAAGATAATTTAGGGAAGATCCTTAGAGGTGGCGATTAGAAGGTCAGGGGCTTTACACTATAGGGGACCCAATGCAACATCTAGAAGAGCCCCCTGGTAAACTTTGAGGTGGGCCCCCTAAATGAAGAATTTGAATTTTTGAGTAGATACAGGAGCAGGTAAGTCCTGTCTCAACAAAGTAACATCTGAAGTTAGACAAAAAAACAGCTAGGTAGAAAGGGTATCCAGTAGCACCAAAACTGGCCAGTAAAACTAAACTTGTAATAAGTAATGTGAAAGTAAAAGGTACCTTTTTGTTGTCTTGTTGTGTGTGTGAGAGTGAGTCACGAAGTCAGCCTCAACTTCCCGGGCAGGTGGGAAGGGGGCAGTGCAAGTGTGTGTATGTGTGACCTGCAAACCAGGCTTGTGTCCCCCGGGCGGGTGCGGACTGTGGCCAAAGAGTGTGTGTGACCTGCAAACCAGACTAGTGCTCCCCAGGTGTGTGAGGGAGCCATAGCTGTAAGAGCGTGAGTGACACACAGACAGCCTCACAGGTGAATGTGCACCAGAGGCAACTAGAGTCAGGGCCCTTCCAAGAGGCCCAGGGATACTGAGACCTGTGGGCCAACCCCAGGGTGAAGGGGGGCTACAGGGACCCGTGATTTTCTAGCAATAATGATCCAGTTTGTGTCTTGAAAGTGTGAATGAATGTGTGGGAGTGAATATAGACAAATTAGAATAGAGGTAATGTAGATTGTGCATTATAAGTTTTACCACATCTCCTTAGAAGGAAGTGTATTGTGTAGGAGAATGGTGTAAGAAAAAAACCCCAAAAATTTAAGTGTAAAGAGTTGAAAGAAATATTTAAGCTCTAAGTGAAAGTAAGAAACAGAAGGAAGAGATAAATAGATAAGATCTTGAAAATAGAACAGAAAACCAGTGAATTAAATACACAGAGATATAAGAGAATAAAAATACTTTGGGAGTTAAGTTAGCTGAGAAATACAACTCCTTGCAAAATACAGAGTATGTAGAAGTTGATGAGAGAAACATTCAAGCTATGGAAAAAGAGAAGTTAAGCAATAACATTAAACAGAGAAACTGAGTTTTGATAGAATCATAACATTGCAGACCAAAAGAAAAAGGTTGGACTCACATCACTCTCCTCCTGGCATTGGACCAGGATTCAACATCAGGTTTTTTTTCCCTCTGGCATTGGACCGGACTGCACCCCATTCTCCCTCTGGCATTGGACCGGACTCCACCCATTTCTCCTTCTGGCATTGGGCCAGACTCCCAGTTTTTCCCTCTGGCATTGGGCCAGAGTCCACACCACTCACCTCTGGGCACTGGATAAGGATTCATCTGCTTCACAAGCTAAATCACCTGAGTATACTGTGGTAAAAGGACCAAAAGATTTAAAGTTGACTCTCAGAAAGAAGAGTCAAATAGACTGAACTGTGTGGGAAAAAATTAGTATCAAGAGTTCTAATATTGCTTAAAATGTTTCAGAACTGTTCTGTGTAAACTATGTAGGTAAAAAGTTTAAGACTGTAAATAAGAAATTCTGATTAAGTTCCTTAATCTAATTCTAAAGACTCCAGGTTAATCCCCTACAGAACACTCCCCTGGGAGGGGAAACCAAAATTGGTAGGGAACAGACCAAGAGGGGTTTTACCAGAGAAGCGGGTAGAAGGGACTCTAAAGAGCTTGGAAGCTTTTCCTCAGTAAAATTCCCCAAGAGGCAAGGCCGGGTGGGCAGACTGTGCAAGATGACCCATACCGGACTCTTGGGAAGGGTAGTACTGATGGCTCTGATTGCTGGTGGTGCTCAGGGGAGCCCAGCTGAGCGGTGCAGTGAATGCTACCAACCCCTCTATGAGGAGGAAGTGAGCTCCTTGTCGAGAGTCCACATCAGTTCTGACCCTGATCGTGTTAACCTCTCCCAATTGGTCCTTTATCAGAAAAATAAGAGAGTGTATTGGAGAGCACACAATACTGCCACTTTTAGGCAGCCACTCCTAGGAGAGTGTACTATAGGGGAAGCCTGGTTGTGCTTTGAATGTGATGCTGCTGAAACGAGCTCAGCAGAACTAGTAAAAAGCAAAGAAATGGTGAAAATGGTAAGAAAAATTGTTTGTTACAAGTATTTATATGAGTGTACTGGAAAAGAGATGAACCCCTTTTGGAACACATTTCAGGGGAGCCCAAAACCCCTAGGTTTAATCTCGCCTGGCAGCTGCATTGCTAGAGTGATAAAACCAATTTTCTTATTACCCAATGAAACTGGATCAAGTTTGGGAGTTCCTATATATAATGATTTGGGAGAAAATAAACAGAACCGAGAAAGTGAAATAGAAATTGAGAAAATCCAAAATTGTAAAAGCCAAATTCGGACCCCAATACCTATGTTAAACAAAGTCATCAGGCTCCAGGCAGTATTAAAAATAAAGAATACAATTATTAAGAACATTTCAAACGAAATAAAAAGATTAGCATGTGTAAATAATGAAGAACAAACTCCTACACTTGATTCCAGTGGGTGGGAGAACCTGGAGATTTTCAAAAAGGATGTATGGGAAAAGGTAGTTTTTCTCACTGTGTGTGTACTTGGAGGATTAGTTTTTTTACTATGCTTATTTATCTGTCTTAGTAGAATAGTACTTGCCGTGCGGACCAACCTGAAGAAACCAAGGAAAGTAACAAGGTTAAGTAACCAGGATTACCAAAGTGCACAAGAGATTTATAGTAGATTCAAAACAAAAAATTGTGAGTTGATGCGAGCTTAAAATTTAAGCTCGATCAAAGAAAAAGAGGGGGGACTGTTATGAACAAAATTCGGGTAATATTGTTTTTGTGAGAAAAAGTTACAAAAAGGCAGCCAGACCACATGCTGAAGTTCTTCGTGTTTTGTTATTGTAATCACGAGTCGTTGTGGCTAATCGCTCCTTTTGTATCAGCAGAGCCTCGCCCGAGGCTAAGTTGTACCTTTCCCAGAAGGATGGGAACCTTCCCGAACAGTAGAAGAGACCTGAGAAGGTGAGGGGGGCTATGCAAAGTGACTCCAAGACCACAATGCAGCATGGGTCCCCCGCTGTACGGAGAAAACCCCAAAACAACGAGCCACCAAAGAATTGAGAGACTGGAGTGATGTCTGGACGTGAGGAGCCGAATGCTGAGCCTGCAGAGACGCGGAACACCTTCGGACCCTCTCGCCCTGACCATGAGAGACGACCCCGGCGGTGAGACCAGGCCGACTGAGCCGGCAAAAGTAACATCTGACGGGGAATCACGCCCTAAAGGCTCCCACGAGGACTGGATTCCCCCAGCTCTGCCCCTTGTGGACAGAGCTGCGCATATCCTCCTCCTCTGAGTCACCCGGGAAGACGACGGAGACTGCAGACCCGTCGAGCCACCCAATCCTGAGCTGATCACTTTTAATAAAGGCATTAAAAAGGAGAAGAAGTCTCCTGGCCCTTTGTTTATTTCAGATGGAATGATCTGGAATTGGCAGTTCCTTCAGGCTGTCAGGCACCATGGGAGTTTTCTCTTGTCTCTGATAAGGATTTGGTGAATTTTCCATTGGTCACTTGGTGGTGTCACCATGGGCTGAGCTCAGCGGCCGACTCTGCTGTCCCCAGGGGATGCATTGGGACGCCAAGCCCCTCATGGCTGGGATTCGGAGGAGGGCGGACTCGGAGCGCCCAGGGCCTGGGCCCTTGAGGAGGTGCTGCTGGCGCTGGCTGTGCTCAGCCCGCCGTGCCGAGCAGCCGCGGCCATGGAGACACAGGCGGGAGCTGTGGCCGAGGCCGGCAGGCGGCCCGGGCCGGCTCGCAGCGTCGAGGACGCCGGCAGCCTGTGCCCTGAGGCCGAGGCCATGGCGGGCGGTTTGCGGGCAGGGCTTTTCCAAGCCGGCCACAATGTGCTGCCTCCCGTGTGGGCCCGGCTGCGGCAGAGGCAGGCGGGAGCGCGGCGGGGCCGGCAGCGGCGTGCAGAGGCCGCAGAGAGCAGCAGCCCGGCCGGGCCTGCTGCGGAGCGGCACGGAGCTGCCGGGCAGGCCTCGGCCGTGTCTGTGCCTACAGGGCAGGAGCAGAGGCAGGAGCCGCGGCAGGAGCCGCGGCAGGAGCCGGCCATAGCGGCAGCTTGTCGTGCCCGGGGCCGCAGCCGCAGCTCTCCCCTGCCGGCCACAGCAGCAGCCGCTCGCCTCCAAGGCTCCGGCGCATCCCGAAGACGAGGGGCCCGGCCCCCAGCAAGCCCTGGAGCCCCGCAGCCAGAGGAGCCGCCGGCGCCGCAAAGGGCAGTGCAGAGGGCGCAGGCTGAGGAGGAGGACATGAGGCTCGCTCTGGGCCGGGCTGTGGCAGCAGTGCCCTGTCAGCCTTCGCCTTGAGCCCTTTGCTTCTTTTCCATGAGCCTTGATCCCCGTCTATGGCCAAGGGCCCCCGCAGCCCTTTGCAGGGCTGCAGGAAAAGCTGCCTCAGTCACAGAATCACAGAATCCCTGGCTTGGAAGACAGACACTTTCAAGATGATCGAGTTCAATCTGTGGCCTAATACCTCAACTAAAGCACGGCACCGAGTGCCACATCCAGTCTTCTTTCAAAGGCTTGCAGGGATGGTGAGTCCACCAGCTCCCTGCAGGGGTCTGTCCCAGGAAGAACCAAGATAACACTGGGGCCTTCTACCCCCCGGCGCTTGGAGCTCTGGAAGTTTGTCTTTCTGCTTAGGCAAAGGCCATGGAAAAGGACTGGGAAAAGTAGTCACAAATCGAGTAGCCTACAGAGCTCTAAATTGATGTGCAAGGAATACAGAAAAGACAGAAAAGAAAAAAGGCAAAACCCAAATGGCATCAGCAAAGTCTTGGGCATGAAGACGTAGCTGCAAAGGGTCTTCTCAGCCCTATTTCTTTGTATTTCTGGGAACCAGAGGAATCCTGCTTGAGCCTCTGGGGAGATGGGTTTGGGAGGTAAAAGTTCATGTCTTTTTTCTCCTTGGGGCAGCTCCTGTTCCTGGCATCAGCTGAGCCTCTCTCCAGCCTGATGCCTGTTCTGATTGTTGCAGCAAAACAACTCATGGCAGACAGAAGACACTGACACTTGCAGAGACGTGACTTTTTCCAGTGCCAGCTGGGAGTGGGAGTCAGAAGAAAAACTCGTGAAAGCACAACTCCATTGGAAGATTGCCTTCCTTTTCATTGCGTAAAGAAGCTCTAGATCCACTTGTGAATTGTCAGTTGTTTGTTAAGGATGGGAAGTTTTCTTTCCTGATTTTTTTCCTGTGATTTGGAAGTGGATGAGGCTCTCGTTCATTCACAAACTCCAGACCAGAGTGCCTTTGGAAGATGGCCCACGTGGCAGTTTTTGCCCAGCCATTGTACTTGTGGATAGAAGAAAGCAAGGGCAATGGTATTTGCAGCCAAAACCCAGCAAAGCTTGGCTCAGCCAAAATATCCTGGGGAGAGAGAGGCCTCCAGCTGTTCCTAAAAATCAGCAGAGTTCCAGCCAAATGGTTGTGTAGCACTAAGTGCAATCTCTTTGCCTGGATCAGAGCCTTGCTCAGCTGAAGAAGCAGAAAGATCAGCAAGGAGCTCCCAAAGGCCCCTCAAATAATTTTGATTTTGCTCATCTTGTGTAAGTTTGCAACTGAACGTGTGTTTGCAGTTGAGCTAATGAGAGAAAAAAAAAGTAAATAGAGGCTTTACGGTGGGGCCCTGACATTGCACAAGAGGAATCACCGGTGTACATTTCATTGGAGCTCTCTCAATCCTATAAAAGTATTGTAGCCCTGATTTAAAATAGGCCGATATGAACCAATTTGGAGAGACAGAGACTAAAATGGCTTATGGGGGTTTTTTTAAGAGTGAGAAAAACTACCCAAAAGGTGTTGTTTTGTGACATTTTAAAATATACTACCTCAAAATTACCAACTGCAATAAATCAAGAGTTTAAAATGGAGTGTTTAGGTATATGAATAATTAAAACCACAAAAATGTGAAGATATGAATGCATGTTTTCATAGAAATCATGAAAGTATAGACCAAAAAATACATGCCCTGAACTACAATGCAAAGGCAGGTAGAACTGTACTTGAATGATTTCTTTTTAGATTGCTGGAGTTTTTTCCTTGTGAGGAGGAGCTAGGGTATTGCTGAAGAAAAGTGGCACAAGCAGGACGGGGCAGCGTGCTGTGCTCCGTGCAGAGGCTGCCAGGGGCTGCCCGAAGAGTGCCCTGCTGCAGCCAGAGCCCTCCTGGCCTGGGGCCCGGGAGCAAAGGGCCAGGGCAGCCACCTCTTCCTCGTCCTGACCCTGCCACCGCTCCCTGCTGCTGCTGCTGCTGCTGCTGCTGCTGCTGCTGCTGCTGCTGCTGCTGCTGCTGAGGGAAACTCTCCTAAGGCCCTATGAACAAATGCACTTACGCAGTCCTGGGGATGCCAGTGAAGGAAACCATGTGTCACATAAAGCATGTGTGACCAGAGTCACCAACACCACCTAAACATGGAATTGTTGCACCTCTCTAGGACAGGCAGAAATTTATAGAATTAACTGGGGACTTGAGGGCAGAAGAGGCCGGAGGTGGAAAACAACTCTGATGGAAAAAAACGACCATATCTGAAGGGGGAAACATCTCTGCCCGCTCAGAATTGGTTGAGGGAGCATGCCTCTAATCCTCTCCTGAAAGGGATGTGTGGAGAGAGAGATGTGGAGAGGTTAGTTCAAGAATGGCTTAAAGAAAAAGGCCATGAAACATACAATTGAGAGAAAAGTAAGAGGTAAAAGTAAAAGCAGTTTCTAACAGCTCTCAGCCTTCTGATTTGTGTAAACAATTAGACTCTCTCAGGCATCATTCTATAAACAATGGAGTTCTCAGCTTGTCTTCCCATGGCAAGCAGAACACCGTCCTTGGGAAGGCCTGTTATCCTGAGAACAGATGCAGAGGTTTTGGGAACACTAGTTTCTGTTGTAGTTTCGGGTTTCTGTTTTGGTTTCTGCTTATGATAAACAATTGTAGGTATTCTAAAACAAAAGGTGTGGTTACAGTTTTCTCTGTTAGCCTATCATGGAGTTGGATTACAGAATATTCATGAAGTTCGTTAGTATTGTTATATAAGGTGATTGATTGATCAATAAAGTCGAGTTTCGATGCATAAAGTATGGTCGATTCTCCCTTCATCTCCAACAAATGGTCGACCCCGGACGTGATAGTCGAATTCGGACGTGCCGAATTACGAGGAGCGCTCTTGGGGATAACGGAATACCACGGGAGGTGAGGAAGGTGTCCAGGTTCCGAGGTGCAGCAGCGGAACGGCAATAAGCACGATAAAAAAACGGACGGAGTCTGCCGACGGAGCGGATGGAGTCTGTCGATTCGTGCCGGCCCTAGGCGAGCGTAAAGACGTGCCCTAGCTTGGTAAGTGCGGCCGAGGTCGGGAGGTGCTGCAAAGAGCGCTCAATTTTGTTTAGAGATGGACCGACAAGCCGCATATGATCTTTTTATAACTTTTCTGCAAAAGAGGCAGATTAAGGGAATTGATTTACAGAAAGAGTTACCAGGGCTTTTAGCATACGGTGTAGAGAGGGGAATCTTTTTTAATCCTCATACTATCCATGAATTATCTGAGTGGGGTAAATTTGGTGATTTATTGTGGCAGGCTACTTTGGATGATGATAAAACTGCCAGGAGGTTGGGTAAATTATGGCGGGTCATTAACACTGAGCTCTTACAATTTTAAGCTGAAAAAAGGGCTGCCCGCCAGGCTACTGCCGCTCATGATCGTAATGCAGAATACGATCGAGATAGGGAGTTTGATAAGGACTCCGGCACTCCTCTTGGCCCTGCATCGAGGACGGTTTTATTACCAGCCTCGCCGCCTCCTTCTGCGAGCCAGGCTGCGAGCGGAGTTCCGAGCCAGGCTCCGAGCCAGGCTGCCAGCGGGGTTCTGAGCCAGGCTCCGAGCCAAGCTGCGAGCCAGGTTTCGGGCCAGGCTCCGGTGAGTCACGCTTTGCAGAGCGCTGTATTACCTGTTTCGCCGCCTCCTTTAACAAGTCAGCCTCCCCCAATAAGTCAACCTTCGCAAAACGCTTTATTACCCTTAACGAGCCAAGCTCAGCAGGGTGCTTTATTGCCCGCGTTGCCGCAGGCTACACAGAGCGCCTCTGCCTCTCCTGTGTCTGCTATATCACAGCAGCCGGGGCCACAAATGCATACTCCGTTCCCAAAAAGCAATCAGTCGGTCCCTGGGTCGGAAAACGATTTGGCGGTGACGATTGCTCGGGATAGAAGAGATGCATGGGCAGCCTTGGCCAAAGATGCCATGGAGAAGGGAGACCGGGAGCTAATGAGCATGGCTAACGAGTTGGCTTGTCCAGTTGTCTTTACCCCCCAGGCGGGGGGGGACCTTCAGGCGACGATCAGTGCTCTGGACTGGAAAATGTTATCTCAGTTACGAGTGACTGTCAGCCAGTTTGGTTTTAAAAGCGAGCCAGCTAGGCAAATGCTAGACTATATTTTTGACACTAGCATTCTCCTTGTTAATGATTGCCGTGGTATAGTAAAATTAATTTTTACCCAACATCAACAATTGTTATTTAATGCCCACTGGCAAGGACTTGTAAATGAGTGTGTAGCTGTTCAAAGACAGCCAGGTGACCCTTTGCATGGTGTCACTGTAAATGAACTTATGGGTCTGGGACCTTTTCTTCGAACTGAGGCACAAGCTTTAATTGGCCAAGAGAAGTGCCGGGAAGCAATGAGGTTAGTCAAACTCGCAATAGATAGAGTAAAAGAACCAGGAGGCATACCTGTATATATGGGAATTAAGCAAGGTAGAGACGAATCATTTGGTGCTTTCATAGATAGAGTTGCAGCCGCGATCGAGAGAGCAGGTGTCGCAGAATTTATGCGCGGGGCTCTTCTCAAACAGTGTTCAATTCAAAATTGCAATTCGGCTACTAGAAATGTGCTTAATACCTTAGGTGCAAATTGGACTATAGAGGAGGCATTAGAAAGGATAGCCCTTATACCAACCGGACAACAGGCTCTTGTAGTAGATGCCATAAAACAGTTAGGAATAGGTTTACAAGAACAGGCAAAATCCGCTCAGAATCAGGTATTAGCCGCTCTTGCACCTCTTCAGACATCGGCTGCACTTACAGCATCAAATAAAGAGGACCACTTGCGCCGGGAATGCCAAGCATCATCAGAAGTTATGGCTGCAGCATCGGTTCTCCTTCCTGCCTTTAATCCTCCGCAACAGGGAGCCACCGCGGGCGAAGCAGAACCGCCGCGAAGGGAGTGACCCGCAGCGCAGAGCACAGATGAATTAACAAAAGGATTTAACAGGACTTTGGACTGACGTCTATTCTCAATATGGTTTATGGATTAATGGAAATGTGTGAACTCGGTGATTTATGGTGGAATTTCAGTGCTGTGCTACCCCGAACTCGGCACGGGCGCGCCTCTATGGCCAACGGGAGGCAGCGGCGGGGAGAGCGGAGCCGCCGCGTGGAAGGAGCCGCGCCGACTCGGGATCAAAGCCGCCGCTGCGGGAGCCACACCGGCAGCGACTGAAGTGCGCCGCGGGGAAGCGACCGAAGAAGCCAAGCCGCGGGAGCCGAGAGCCGCGGGGGGAGCGAAGAAGCCGCGCCACCGCGGGGGGAGCCACGGGTGCAGTGGTGCCTGCAGCGGAGTCAGTCCTGCCAGTGAGTAAACAAAGAGCGCAGCACGGGGGGGGGTTTTGCCCGCTCCGACACGAGCGCCGCAGGACCGGAGCACTTTTTCAAGCGGGAGCGTTTCTCCCTCCGCCCTGCAGCCGACAAAAGCTACAGTTTAAGACTTAACAGTCGTAATAATTGTGAACTTTTGTCAGCAAAAGAAAAGATTCCTATTGCAATTGAAAGACCAGTGAAACTAAACAAACAACACCAAGGACTATTGCTGTGAGGATGTTCTTCACCTAAGTTGGGAAGATCTTTTGTTCTCCCTAGCACACGCTGTGAAACAAAAGCCCAGCACAGACTGTAAAACAGAAATCAGCGTAAATGGATGCAAGAGTCAGATTTCGGTCGGTTTGACTCGGCATTAGTTATGCTGTCTTGGAAACACCTGTATTACCAGAGACTTTGAACATCAGAAGTCTGGATGGCTGGGTTGATGAAACGTCAGACTCTGAAGCTGTGTTTTGAAAACGTTAAAGATGTTATGATGTGTTGGAATGATTGTATGAGTGAGATGTAATGACTGTGTTTTTGTATTCTTTAAGCTTTGTTTAAATGTGATAGAGGTAAAAGCAAGCACTGAATTCAAAAGAATTTTTTCACAGATATACCTTGAATAAACTTCTGTTTAAGTGTATTTAAGTATAAAAATGCTATAGCAAATACGTGAAGAAAAGTTATTTTAGCTTAATATTTTAGAATCAGGCCTGTAAGTAAGTTATAGTAAATGCTATATATTGTTTCTATGGTAAGTTTTATCTGTTGTTGGGTGGTTTGAGTTGAGTTGTCTGTCGAGTGCCATTGAATGTTAAATACTGTTAAGGTTTAGTTTTGTTAATTATCTCCTGTTAAGTAAGTGATAGATTCTGTTAAGTTTGAATTAAGTGCCGTTAAAAGTTAAATATTATTAAAGTTAAAATTGTTAAGTTTATTTTTGGTCAAGTTCGAGGTCTGCTAAAGCTTAAATTATATATATATTTAAGTTGTGTGGGATTTGAAGCCAGTTAAGTTCTGTTGAAATTGGTTTCTGTTTAGTTTGAGTGTTATTAAGTCTGGGTAAAGCTAGATTCTGTTTGGATTATATTGGGTTGAGGTGTGTAGAATTTAAAGTCAGGTAAATTTTGTTATAGATAAATTTGAATTAGATTTAAGTGATTTTACATGTTTTGCAAATAAGTCTGCTATAATTAGTCTTGTTAGGCTTCACAGAGGATGAATGAGTAACTGAAATTAACTTTATTTTAATAATTCTGTTTAGTATATTTATTTTAGGCATAATTTCCTCAAAGCAGCTAATTCTGTAAATTACTTTCATATATTCTAAAGTTCTTAGAGCATTAATTTATTGCTGCTTTCTAAGTTTATATCTTCCAGAACACCTTTTTAAAAAAAGTTAGATCTTGTTATTTAGGCAAGTTATCATTATTCCACCCTAACATATCTGTGCTAATGCAGCTAAGTCATAAGACAAGCAGGGAGGGGCACAGCTTACATGGCTTAGACTGTAGTCAATTAGGAGATCCGTTGTTCTGGAGTAAATGTAAACAGGTGATGGTTGCAACTCTCCTACCAGGGGGTGCTGCAAGCAAAGCAATGACCTTAGCAAAACAAATAGGGTGTTGGACTAAGGGTGAATTAAATAAGACATCACAGATATTAGATATGCTAACTGCAGATGTACAAAGTGTTAATCACGCTGTTTTACAAAATAGAGCTGCTATAGATTTTTTACTGCTCGCACAAGGCCATGGTTGTGAAGAGTTTGAAGGGATGTGTTGCATGAACTTATCTGATCATTCTGTATCTATTCATGCTAAGTTAAAAGAGCTACGACTAGGACTTAACAGCCTTAAGGAAGAAGAAGGATTGGGAATTGATGAATGGCTTAAGAGTTTAGGATTGGGACCATGGTTAAGAAATCTTGCAATGTATGCTATAGGGATATTAGGTGTACTTCTATTGCTCTATTTATCTTGCCTTGCTTCTGCAGCTGTATCCAAAATATGATCAGTAGAACAATTGAGAAGACCTGGCAAGCTAACCTCTTTTCTCTCGAAGAAAAAAGCGGGGGAGATGTGGAGAGAGAGATGTGGAGAGGTTAGTTCAAGAATGGCTTAAAGAAAAAGGCCATGAAACATACAATTGAGAGAAAAGTAAGAGGTAAAAGTAAAAGCAGTTTCTAACAGCTCTCAGCCTTCTGATTTGTGTAAACAATTAGACTCTCTCAGGCATCATTCTATAAACAATGGAGTTCTCAGCTTGTCTTCCCATGGCAAGCAGAACACCGTCCTTGGGAAGGCCTGTTATCCTGAGAACAGATGCAGAGGTTTTGGGAACACTAGTTTCTGTTGTAGTTTCAGGTTTCTGTTTTGGTTTCTGCTTATGATAAACAATTGTAGGTATTCTAAAACAAAAGGTGTGGTTACAGTTTTCTCTGTTAGCCTATCATGGAGTTGGATTACAGAATATTCATGAAGTTCGTTAGTATTGTTATATAAGGTGATTGATTGATCAATAAAGTCGAGTTTCGATGCATAAAGTATGGTCGATTCTCCCTTCATCTCCAACAGGGATGCTTTAGGTGAGCTTTGCATCTCCAACTGCCTTGGACCAGAGCCAGGAAGATTCAATTATGTAAATGTTACATAGATAGATAGATAGATAGACAGATAGATAGATAGATACATACATACATACATACATACATACATACATAGATAGACAGACAGATCTCATTACTGAAATCTCTCTTTACTGTCCTCTCTATTGCTACACACATCAGAACTTGGTAGCCAGTGCCCCACTCAACTACAATCCTGAGATTGCTCTCCTGTTGCTTCAAAAAAGCACACTCTTGGGGAATCTGGAGCATGTAGGTCCTTATGGAATGCAACCAGACACTCAGAGCATTGCACTGGGAACTGGACTCTTTGTGCATCTGTGCTCAGGCAAGTTCTTCTCTTGGACTCGACCACACTGATGGTGCTAAAGTGGCTGGAATCAGAAATGCAGCCCAGCCCACCCCAGCTCCTCTGATCCCTGAGCACCAGCTGGAATGCAAGGGCATTGATTTCCTGCTCAATTCCCAAACACAACACACACTGATTCCCTGGGCTGCCAAAAGACACGGGAGCCATTAACCTTGAAAGTGATGTGTTTCTGCCAGTGCTGGAAAAGGGCAGCAAAAACTGAGAAAAAGCTCCCTGGAGAAAGAGAAATTACACAAGGCTTCTCCTTCGAGCAAACAAACAAATAAACAAAATATGAAAGTGTTACCTACTCCAGTGTCTAAAGCACTTGGATGCACTGAAGAGATGTTTGGCAGGGAAGCAGCCCTTGTGCTGAGCATTGGCTCAATGGATCTAAGGCAGGGATCTATGGAAGTCTGCCTGAAGGTCCCTCATGAGCCCCCATTGTCCAGGTTAAAGTTCCCTCAGCGCCTCCTCCCTGGCCTTGTGCTGCCCCCCCTTGCCCAGCTCCCCTGTCTTTCTGTGCACACGCTGCAGCCCCTCCATGACTTTCTGCTTCCCAGGGCCCACAGCTGCACACAGCACTCCAGCTGTGGCCGCAGCGCTGCCCAGCACAGGCCACGCTCACTGCCCTGCTCCTGCTGCCCCACTGCTGCCGGCACAGCCACCGTGCCCTTGGCCTTCTTGGCCCCCTGGCCCCACGCTGCCTCATCTTCAGCTGCTCACGGCTGCCAGCCCTGCATCCTTTGGGCCCACGCAGCTCCCCAGCCACAAAGGTGCCCATTTCACTTCAGGTACAGCAGGCACCATTGCAAGACGGTCTTCCTGTTCTACAACGACATCTTCTAAGTAGATACCATAAAGTGTGATAAGAATAGAATTGTAAGGCACTCTGACTAAATCAAAATGGTCTAATTCAACTGGACAGGAAATTGCTCTTAAGTAAATATTCCACCCTATCTGCCGTCAGCAAGCAAGGTTCTCTCTGCAAAACTGGATTTGTAGTTCTTTAAAGCTCTGAGATGGAAATTTTAAAATATCCACTTATGCCTTTGTTATTTTCATTGCAGGCATGAAAACTGATTTTCTTTCAGCCTTCCTTGCTGGCCCTCTACACTCTATTGCTACTGACCAAGCTCTCAGCTTCCTCTACAATTCTTAAGCACCAGGAACATGAAATGTTCCTTTCTCACTCACCTCAGGGTCAGCACTGCTGAATGCACACTTCAGGTGACCTGTAGTGGGCAGGGAAAATGAACCAGATGGTGTGAGAAAACTGCTTGGGCTGCTGAATCCAACAGAAAAGTCAACCCAAACAGAGAAGATTTCCCATTTTGTAACATCCCTCCAGGAGACACCTTTCATTCACACAGCCAGCAAGGGGTCAGGACAATATTCTTGCTTGTGCCTACACTTCAACCTGTTTAGCCAGTAAATGAATACAAACATGACGAAGAAAATCCAAATTGTTCTTTAACACTCAATGCTCCTGTTCTAGAAAACACATAAAACGGCTTTTTAAATCCACTCCTTCAGGTCTTTTTTTTGGGTTTTTTTTGTTTGGTTTTTTATTTTTTTTTTTTAATCAGTTGCATGCACTAATTCTCTTTAATTTGCTGGAAATGCTTGCCCAGAAATGCTTCCTCAAAATCCCCTCTGAGCTGTAGCGGACACTCACTGCTTTAGAGTTTACATTTCCTTGCAAAGAGAATCACTAGTTAAGCACTTGGTAAAGGGTCAAGTTAGAGAGTTAAATCCTTTCATGACAAAATTTAAAAAGAAATAAGCTTTCCATGAGTTCTGGGAACAACTGCAGAGATTTTAAAAGGCATTCCAAGAAGGTCTGCCAGTCTGCATTTTCAAAGCTGTCTTGCTTGTCCCAGCAACCTGAGGAAATGACAGACTCTGCTGCCACAGACTCTCCCGTGGAGGGAACGGAAGCCCTGCAGGTTCCCTTGCAAATGCTGCCCCTGTGGCTACAGACACCCCCTTTTTAGCTGAACCTCTTGGCAGGAGCTTTACCAAACCACTGGCAGCCTAATGCTCTTTCTCCTACAAAATCAGAAACTCAGCCACCAAGAAAGAGCAGGAAGACATAGAAAAGCCAGGTTAGGATAGATACACCCTAACCTAAGTAGAATGGAAAACTCTACTTACGTGCAAAGTGGGTAACATAATACGCGGAAAAAGAAATGCCATAAGCAGCAAAAGCTGCCCTGGCCAGATGGTGAAACATTGTTATTTTTGAAAGTTAGGTAAATAGATGAAACAATGCTCTTGTCAGTGGGCAGCTACCCACTGACAAAGGTGCCAATCAGGAAAGTTCTCCGGAATCTGAGCCAGCACTAGGGCTGCTCTGACACTCAGGCCTTCTGTGCACCAAGGCGACCTTCTGATGCCACTATGACGATGTGGCAACCATGCCCTGACATCACAAAGCAAACGATCCATGTTGGTCTGTGAATTTATGCCAAGCAATAACCAACCTTCCCTACAGCAAACACAGAAGAGCCTGGGAAGTTTTCCTCTGTCACAAAGCAGCACAAATTCCCCTCATGGGCCAAACCCTGTTTTTCAGGGGATCCAAGAGGAGCTCCAAGAGGGCCCCAAGCACCTACAGCCTGTACCCCAGCTGAGCACTCAGATGGGATACAAGCAAAGGAAACCAGACCAAGAAAATGGTCCACAGCCCAGGGCTCCTGTGGATGTACATCTCTGCCTTTCTTTCCCTTTGGAAGCAGTCAAACTGGCAACTTGAGGGGAAACCAAGGGCTTTGTGGGGGCTGCATTGCTCTGCACACACCCAGGCCACCCGTGGCACAGAGCTTTGGTGCCTAAAAGGATAAACCAGCTGGAAAATGTTTCATTTTGACCTTTCTTACCTGCTAACAGAAGTTGCCAAAATGAAAGTTTCCAAGCAGGGCCTGATCCCTGTTGCCAGCTCTGGGCTAGAAAGGAGGCATTACTTTGTTTCAGTGGTGGGTGCATAGGGAATCACTTCCCTAAGCCCTGCACACCCAGCAATCTCACCTACCCGTTTTGTATCCATGGAACTAAGACATATTCAATACTTTGCTGAAACTCATAGGCTAAACATTACCTCAAATTTATTGACATATTTCAATCACTTCTCAGAATTTACTGACATGAGAATAGGAGTGTCCTGTAGGTCCCTGCTGGTCGTTGCCACAGGTTCAGAAGGCGATCCATGCACAAAAGAACCTAAGACACAACTGAGCTTGCAAAGCAACTTTATTCCATTAGTTGCAGTAGCAAATAATACATACCAACCCCTGGATTCCCAAAAATCCGCTGAGCAGGAGAAGGAGATGGAGCGTGGTGCTCGGCAGGACATCCTCTGGATCAAAACGCTGTGCATCTCATCCTTCTCACCCTTCCAGCTCAGAACCAGGCCTTGTATCTCCTGCTAAGGATGTGGAATTTTCCCAGTTACAGCACCAGCTCACACATGGCTGGCGTGTGAGATGATGGCTCAGGATGACTCCATGACTCCCTGCCACCGAGGGCTCCATTGTTCCCCTTTCACAGCTTGACTGCCCACCGATTGACCAATACATTGTTTCTCTTTCAAGGGTCAAGGTCCCCCATGTTAAACAAGACACTTTCCTTCACTGTCTTGTCAACCTGCTCAAACATGGATCAAATATGGCAGGGCTTCGGGCCCGTCTCTGGTTCCTGACACAGTTGTTTGGGAAATATTCCCATTCCTCAAATTCTCCTTTGGTGGTCAAGAGCCTCCTAAAAACACTTTCTTCCCTTTGAATGCATTCCAGCTATGTTCTTAGCAGGGGCACTCTCCTTATTCTCAAGGCCAAGATCGCCAGTTGCACACAGTAAGCACTGCAGTGGGGGAATACAGGCTTCAGCACTCCTGTTAAAGCTAAAAGAACTCAAAAGACTAAGCCCTGTTTGTTACATGCCTCTTCTTCCTATTCTGGGAATCAAACACAAGCGTTTCATCAATACACCCTGCAAGTGCTCTTGCTGAGTGAAGCCACATTGCTGTGTCAATAAAGCAGCTGGGACTCAGTTTCTTCATGCAGGGAAAGCCAATTCTTCATTCACATAACTCATTTTTACACGGTTTTCACAGATCTCGTGTTCAGTCCAGCTGGCTGGTAGTTTCCTTGCCACACAATTTATTGCTTAGAAGGTGTATTAGTGTGTACATGCAAAGACTCACTCTTTTTAAGACTCACTCTTACTCAGGTGATTACATTTTTTTCGTGGATGCTCAGGGGAGAGATTTCTTGTTTATTACAGATGCAAACAGTTTTCTTAGCACAATAGCTTGTTGTGCTAACTGCACTCATGACTATTCCCATGGGAAGTTTGCTGGCTGCACGTAGAAGATGTAACAGGCTATCTGGGAATTTACTATAGCAAGGCCTGATTTTATAAGGCCTTTCTTTTCTAATAACCCTACCTGTGTGCAACACATTATGACTTTCTTTCAGAAATTAATGAAGAAAACACAAATTGCCTGCTCAAACCCTTCTGCCCCCTTCCAAATCAGTTCACTCCTCAAGCACAAACCTCAGGCACATCCCCGACTGCCTCTCTCCCAGCAGCTCAGAGCTGCATTGCACAGTGCATGCTGTGCGCCACAAAGCACAAAGCAGGCTGGCCTGGTGGGCCTGAATATTTCTGCCAATCACTCTGCATCTCACACCTTTGCTCAGGCTCAGTGCAGAACTGCAGGATTGCAGGTGCTTCCTCCCAGAGCTGCGTGAGGCGCTGGCTCCTGCAGATGTGCCCTGCCAAGCTGTCCCTGCCTCACGCTGGCCTCGCTTCCCCTGGCACAAGTGCCGGGCCTGAAGGAGCTGCCCTGTGCTCCAGCCTGCCGAGCAGCCCGGCTCCCTCCCATGGTGCCCAGAGTGCTGCACACACTGCTGGCCTTTGCCAGGGGTTGCAGGGGAGCCGGCAGAAGAGAAGGAATCCTCAGCCAACTCAGCGGCCCGTGGCTGCCCTTGGCCTTTCCCTGCTCCTGGGCACACTCCAGACGGCCAATGCCTCCAGGCTGGGCTGAGCCCAGCACGGATGCGCTTCCCCTCGGCAGCAGCCAGCTGCCACCTGGGCTCTGAGGGCGGAGGATTCGCCCGCTCCCAGCAAGAGGCACCCAGGGCCCGGCTGCTGCCTCTTGGAGCTCTAAGGGCCTCCTTCCTGCCTGCCTCTGCCGGGGCTCAGGCTGCTCCGGCCTCTGCCGGGGCTCTGCTGGGGCTCCAGCCCGGGCAAGGCTGGGCCCGCTATCACCTCACAGGCGCTGACAGCTCTGCACCACAGGAGACCTTCCCAAGCACCCTCTCTGATCTTTCTGCTTTCTCACTTGAGCAAGGCTCTCCTCCAGCCAAAGAGATTATTGCATTTAGGGATCCAAATCCAAGTGGCAGGAACCCCAATGCTCTGCAGTCACAGCTGAAGGCCTGAACCTGCACAAGATGTTTGGGCTGCCTCATTCTTCCTTTGGTTTTGCCTTCAAATGCCATTGCCCTTACTGCCTCAACTAGAAATATCACAGCTGTGCCATAACCAGCCAGTGGCTCATATTCCAAAGGCAGTGTGGTCTGGAGAGGATGAATGAAGAGGAGCCCTCCTCACTTATGAAACCATACAAAAGAAGCCATATGTGTGACTTAGCACCCATAAAAAACAATTGGTAATTCAGAAGGAAATGTTGAATTTTCTGAAGGGGTCAGAAGGAGGAGAATCTTCCAAATGAGTTGATGTTTCAGAAACTTTATTAATTTCAACTCTAATCTATAATTCTATGCTACAAATCTGTTCAGCAACCCTACTCTACAATCCTACTCTAAATTGGTAACAGAGATAACATCTTGACATGATTGCTATGTTCTCGTCTCCTAGGGTTAGGGTTAGGCTTAGGCTTAGGCTTAGGCTTAGGTTTAGGTTTAGGCCTCGGCTTAGACTTAGGGTTGGGGTTATGGTAAGGGTTACAGATAGGGACAGGGTTAGGGTTTGGGTTTGGGTTAGCATTTAAGGTTAGGGTTAGGGTTTAGGGTTAGGGTTTAGAGTTAGGGTTATTCGTCTTCTTCACTGAGTTGATGAGTTGTGCCAGGATGAATGGTGGCTTGGCTGAAGTTACAAATGGATGCTGTCCACCGGAAAAAAAAATACAACAAAGAACAGTGAACCATTACTTTCCAAGCTCATTGCTTCAGGGACTCAATCAGGATACATCAAGTTCCTGGAAAGACCCAGAAAGAGGAGCAATGGGACCATCTGCTCCCCAGTCATCTCCAGTGTGCAAGACCTTGCCATCACAGGCAAACCTGGCCCAGAATCCCAGTCATCTGTTTATTGTGATGTATTCATCATGCTGGGATTTTTGCCCTGCCAGTGCTCTAGAAATGGCACTTTCTGTCCCTAGGTTTTCTTCCTTTCAGGAAACTCCAATGACTCACACAGGCCCCTGCCTTTGAAAGACAGGCACTGTGCTGATTCCCACAGGGACAGAAAGCAGTGTCTACCTTTCCATGCCCTGCCCCTCGTGTGCTGGATGGCTCCTTCCTTCCCAGCAGGGCCAGCCCAGTGGCACTGGGCCCTGCAGTTCCCTCTCTGCCACACAACCTGGCAGTAACCCTGGCGCAGTTCCCGTCTGCTTGAGCGTGCCAGGCAGCAGATGGGGCTGGGACAAGTCCCTCCCAGCTGTCCCTGTTTGCATGGCAGAAACCTCTAAGGGTGGGCTGGGGGGCACAAACCAGGGCCCCTCAGAGGCTCACAGTGAGCCCCCCACAGCCCCTCCTGCCCACAGCCAAATCTCTGACCCCTAGGCTGGGACTGGCTTCCTTGGGTTCCTCCACCACCATTTCATGTCTCTGTACCCCACATTGCTCTACTTCAATTCTTTTGCCATTAGATAAAACTGAACACCCCACCAAATCACAAAAGAGGGCAACAGAAACAGACAGAGGACAGAGCATCTCTCCTCTCAAGAAATGCAGAGGGAGCTGGAGTTATTCAGTTTTGTGAAGAACAGGCCCCAGGTAGACTTTATTGCCACTTTCCAAGATTTCAGAGTGGCTTTGAAGAAAGTGGGGGACATCTTTTTTAACAGGGCCAGTTACAATAGGATATGGACAAATATTTTTAAACACAAAGGGCATCTAATCAGAGTAGGTCTAAGAAATAACTTGTTTCTCGGAGTATGGTGCAGCCCTGGCACAGCTTGCCCCAAGAGCTTGTAGGAGCCCCATCCCTGCAACCATTCTGGCTCTGGTGGCAAAGGGCTCTGAGCAACCTGATCTCTTTTAAGAGGTCCCTGCTCATTGCAGGACACTTGCACCACAGGACCTTTATAGGGCCTGCCAGCCCAGCCCAGTCTAGGATTCCTCACCATTTTCATTTGAAGAGCACCAAGAGTGGAGGTGAGGAGGAAGGGGGCTCATCTGCTGCCTTGGACTTGAGTGGAAGAGGAGCCCATCCCTCAGAGCCTGTTTCACCTGCAGCCCCTTCACATTTTACCTGCAGGAGCTCCTTGGCAGACCAGCGCCGCTCCTCGTCTGTCTGCAGGCAGCAGCTCAGGAAGTCACGCAGCAAAGCCGAGAGGAGCTTGGGCTGCCACAGCTGTGGAGTCCCTACTGTGGCTATCAGGTGTGTAGCCTGGAGAAAAAGGAGACACCAGGCTCCCCCTCCTGCCTTCACATCTCTAAGGCTCTCCCAGATCCCTTTGTTTAACCTCTGTTCTTCAGTGGCAGTTTCTGCCCTGGCACAGACCCAGAGATGACTTTCCTTTACCAACCAAAAAACCCAAACCCCGATGCAGCCACAGCTTTTCCACCATCCCTCAGATCTTGCCTTGGCAGCTGATTTCATTGCCTGACCTAGTTAGTGGGAACTACATCAGCAAAAGGACATTTGCATCTCTGAGGATTCATGCCAGCTTCAGAGGCTTTTTGGAAGAGAGACTTTGCTATACTAACTAATTTCATGGGTTAGTACATGAAAGGCATCTCTGCAGTGCTTTTTGGTCCTTTAAGTGCATGTGCCCTAGAACAAAACTCATCAAGCTTTTTGTGCTGTTCTTGAAAACAATGGTAATTGGAAGAAAAGAAAGGAAATCCATCAGTTAATACCCAGGTAGGGAAACAAACATTTACAATCTCCGCTTCAACACAGACACATTAAGATGCCTGCACAAATGTATTGGGATGAAAATGCCTGCTTGGGCACACAGGAGCCACCTGCAGTTCTGTCTCTCAGCAGTCTGAAAATTTCAGCTTCCCATTTTTGCAGCAAAAGAAAAATTGTCTAGGTCAGAAGAAGGAGAGGTTCCATCCCTATGGCCACCCTCTAGTCATTTGGCTACTCAAGTCAATGCATGAATGGTAGGCCCATCCCAGAAAGTGCCAGGAATCACTGGGAGGTTTTGGCAGGCTCTCCGCATCACCAGGCTCTGGCTTGGTGACGTGGAGAATGTGCCTTGGGTAGGAGAGAAACATGGTCACTGAGTGTTTCAGCAGCACTGCACAAGAAGCAGAAGAGACTCTGTGGCCTTTACACCCACATGCCCGTTTCCCAGTGAGAAGAAACTGCACACGGGGTTAGGTTCCTCTCTAAAGACCACGGTTTTAGAAACTTTGTTGGGTTTAGGTTTCCTTCCTTCATTTCTGGAAATATAACAACACTTTTAAGATGCCTTTTTCCTGTTATTAAGCCATCTACACAGACAAAAGAACTGGAACCACTAACCCAAATGAAAGTGTTGCCTGAGAACACTTTGTTTGTTTGGAGTTTGTTTGCATATGGTAAGGCTTGAATTCCCCCACTGATGCAACCAAAAGTACAGCAGATGCTGATGTGTTGCAGGGACATTTGTAGGAGGGGACCTTGGTGGAAGTAATTCCAGCAGATGGCAATGGGATTTTGTCCAGTGGCACACAGGACATGGGACAGGTGAGAATGACAGTGGGATCAGTGAGTATTTGCTCCTTACCGTGCCAGAACTTTCACTCAAGTAAGGAGGTTCTTATTCTATCATTTCAATTCCCACAATTCCAAAAGACCATATGTCCACTTTGGGGCCATATGGTTGACCTGTCACCACTTCAGGCGCCATCCACCAAGGAGTCCCAGTTACCGAGCACCGTCTGCTCTGCTCAGGGGTGAGCTGAGTAGCGAGGCCAAAATCAGCTGAGGAGAAAACAAAACACTGGTTTTATCTGAATTCTGTGCAATTAGGAAAGCAAGCAAAAGAATTCCCCAGTAGAAGTTTGAAATTGTGCTGTTGAATCTCCTGGCATTGGTGACTTTAAAAATCCCCCCATTTTTTACACTGCCTCTAGCAGTGGCTTTTGTTCTTTGGAAACTTTGGACTTGTAACTCCCTCCCTCTGGAAGGGACACACACAGAGCAAGGCCACTCTTGACTGCTTGTGGCTCCTTATACCTCTGTGCATGTTGCAACTGTGCCCTCAGCTCGCAGCAGGGGTCCCTGCACTGCCACCAGCACAATTTTTGGGGAGCTGGCTGTCACTCCAAGCAGCCCCACACCCACATCCCTGGAATGCTGCACCTGACCAAGAATATACTGACCCAGTTTGACAGAACCATCAGTTTTGAGAAGGATGTTGTCACTCTTCACATCTCGATGGATCACATAGTTTGAATGAAGAAAATCCAGTCCTTGCAGGCACTGAGCGAGAAAACAGAAACAGAAGGGCAAAAATGAGTGATGTGATTTCATCCCACAAGAAAGGAAACAAAGAATCTGAAAGATTCCCTCTCCAGGGGAATGGGCAGTAATGACAACAGTAATGGCCACTGAGAGGAAGAGCTTGCTGCTCCAACACCTGCAGAGCAGGACCTTTCTGAGGAAAGGCGCGTCAGCTTTTGAAAGAGCAACAGCACCTGCTGTTGTAGGCTGTCCCCTGCCAACCAGCCAGGATGACTCCTGCTGCAGTGCATGTGCTCAGAAGCAAAGAGCATTCTGGCTGCACTCCTATCCTTTTTAGCTGAGGACTGAGAGAAACAAGTATCTCTCTTTTTTCTTTGCTGTTTGTTTCAAATCCTGCCACCAGCACCTTTGCTTTTACAGGCAAGGAATGCAGTGAAGACAGACTCCAGGCAAACATTTAGAGAGGCAAGGTAGAGAGCAGCAAATACAAATACAAGAGACAGAGCGAGAATACAACAGCAGGAGATAAGAGTACTGGCACTGAGTACAGGGAGTGCAGGGGCACTGGCAGGCCTTTCACTTGAGATGCTTTTACTTGCCCATAGCATACCAGCAACACAGAAACAAAGCTTGGCACAGGAAACCTCTCCTGTTCTGAGCCCCTGTTTCCCAGACAATCCTGCCCAAGCCCTTGGAAACACAGCTGGGATTGCTGACCTCCCGACTGATGGCTGCTGTCTCATCTTCAGACAGGCAGGTCTGGCTGACGATATCGCTCAGGACACCTCCATCCATGTACTCTATAACCAGCAAGAGTTCCTCGCCCAGAAGGTAGCTGAAAGAAGGAAACAAGGGGGTAGAGATGAACATGCATGGCTACATTGATTTTTGCTTCCAGGTTTCTTATTTCCAGATGCCTTTGTGACAAGGACAGAATCAAAGGAATAGATATTCCCTCTTGGCTGTGCATTGTTTGCAATCTGTGCAGTCTCAAAGAGAAAGACACATCTGTGAAAAAGGAGATGTCGTAGATGGGCAGCAAATGAAAAGTGCAGTTTAGAAACAGCCCAGATAAAAAACCTGTCAGGCATGGTGTTTCTGGAAATAAGCACCTAGTCTTCCTGGCATGCATAGCAATGGCAGGGAGGGGCAACAATCCAAGGGTAATCCACTTTAGGATGGTTCATCTGCACTTAAGAAACTTTAAAAAATCAATCCCAAATAAATGTGGGGGCAGTGAACTTTGAGGCTATTGAGTTAGGAAGATACAGCTGATCCAGGTATTGAATAATTTTGGAGTAATTATCAAACTAGGTGTGCCAGGGAAGACTGATGCAGACAAGATGCACTCTCTTCTCATCCATTGGAGATGAGTAGAGAAATATGAATAAATAAAAATTAACAGCTTTACTTGCTGCCACTAACCAAAGTGGGTTTTTAACCTCTCATGTTTGCTTTATGTAAACACACATCCATGGGATAAGACCATGACCTCTCACCTGTCTAAATAATTCACAACATTAGGACTCCTATACCTCTTCATGATCATTATTTCATTAAAGGTTAGCTCCTTCCTCCTCACTCCTTGAAGATTTATTTTTTTTATTGCCATCTAAAATGACATTGAAAATCAGTAACTTGGGAGGTTGGTGGCACGAAACCACAAGGCACATGGAGCGAGTGATTTTGCAATGACACGGCTGAGCTGTGCCAAACTGCCTTGTGATTAGGCACTGCAGTAATTAGGAACTGACATTCCAACAGCCCATTTCTCTGCTCCCTTGGGAGCCAGTTACAGGACACGTGGGGGCACTGACATTTTGCCTTGACCACTTGGTAATAGCAGTGTCTCAGTTATCACCCACAAACCTCTGATCACACTCTCTGCTGCTTTGTTTGGGACTCAGAAGAAGTAATCCTTGCCTTAATACTCTGTGGATACATCTTGGGATATGGGCAGGGCTTAGGGCTTTCAGGGACGCCTTGGATCTTTCCCTACTTGCAGTTTCCAAGTGCAGCACTGCAGGTGGCTAAGGAACTACCAGTAACTTTCAGATGGATTTGCCAGCAGCCAGAAATGAGAATTCAAGACTCTGAAGCTGTAGCCCCAAAGAGCAGTGAGGTGCTCGAAGGCACCACCTTTGTTTTAGCAATGGAGAGCGAGTGAGCGCGTCCTTCTCTGAAAGGAACCGCTGCCCTCCGTGCCTTCCTTCCGGCAGCTGAGGAGGACAAAGTCCCAAATGTGTTCTGTGGGCTGGCACCAGTCTGTGCTTCTTGTGCCTTTTCAGCACAGCTCTGCCCAAAGCTCCAGCCACAGCTCACACCAGAGGGCAAAGCCCTCGAGTGCAGCAGAGCCTGCAGGGGCTGTTGACATTTACCTCTCCTCCAGTGGCAGTGTCAAGTGCTCTGTAAACATCTCCATACCCCCTAGAGACAAAACAGAAGCAGAGAAAGGAGAAGCCGTTTAGATCTTGCAGTGAAAGCCAGCCCACACAGGAAATCTCTGCTGGAAGTGTCAAAACCTGCAGGATGCAGGAGGGCTCTGCCAGAAGGCAGATGATGCATTTTCCTCTCAAGTGCATGGGCACTGGGCCTGTTCCTGAAGCACTGGGGTTCAACTTCTAAAGGGAGGTTAGTCTTTCCTCTTGGGTTTTACTGTCTAAACGGTGTGATTCCTATCCTGACCACAGAGTGTTTCCTTCCTCAAACCAGGGGAAAGAATTGTTCCTGGGAACTGTTATCTCACAGCTTTGATAGGGCATAGGTTGCTCTTTCAGGCAAGCAAGTTTCTTCTCTTTTCATTAGTGTGCCAGTATGATTTTGAGACATAGAAAAAATGCTAAAGAAATTGACACAGAGCTGTCCCACACTTGAGAGACAAGGAGACCTTCCAGGTCCTGTTCCTTGATGCAGGCAAGACCTCGGTAGCAAGGCATCTCTGACAATACCTTCTGAGCCCACTCACAAATTCTGAGCAGCATTGAGAGATGGGACAATCTATCCCCAGCGCATGAACATCTTTGCAGCTGGCCTGACTTCACGCTGGATAGACATTCCACCCCAAAAACACCTGGCCCATGGCTGTACAGGAGTAACTGCTGTTGGACTCACCCGCTGCCAATATAATTCAGATGCGTGTATTTCATATGGGGATTTTCAGTGGGGTTCACCATTCTCCCTGAGGGAAAAAAAATGCAAGATGCTGACTTTAAAGCAGAGATCCCAGCTTCCAGGAGATACAAAAGGCAGTCCCAGCGCCTGGAGCTCTGAGCCCTTTGTGGTCGGTGAGGTAACAACGACCACAACCAGGCAGACAGCTCTGCAGCACAAGTGGCCAGCACAGAGACTGATTTGTACAGTCTTTTGAAGAGTTCTCTTGACAGGAAACAAAGCACAGGGACCTGCAATCCCAGGAGAGGAGGACATCTTCCCCACCTTTCAGCAGTTTGCCAAAGGAATGCCTTCCCATTTGTAAACCAGAGCACCTCAAGCTGTAACTGATTCTGACGGGGCTTTCAGCATCAGGACCCTGACCTGTTTATGAGCAGGCTGAGCTCCAAGATGCCCCTCTCCCAGCTAAGGAGGGCTCCAGCCTCTGCAGCCCCTCCAGCCCTCAGGGACAGGGCAGTTAGCACAACAAGGCTGGCAAAGCCCAAGCATGAGCACTGACAGGCACTGATGGGAAGAAGCCAGAGTGAGCCTGGGCCCCTGACAAGCTGTTGCCCCCATTCAGGACACAACAGGATGGGCTTTGAGATCAGCCACACCGAGGCGCAGATCAGTGCCCTTTTTGTCCCCACAGGTGATGGCAGACACATAATTCACTGGGCTCTGGTCTCAGCCCTACCAGGTCTTATCTGAGAGCACAGCACTGGCAGCTGTTACGGGCAAGAAGCAGATTCATTGGGTTGTGCTGCAGAATCACAAAGGGCTTGATGTGTTTTCCTAGAGCAGGGCCTGGGCCAATGGGTAGGATTCTAACAGTCGTGGGAAAGAGTGGGAATCAGGTATAGAAAAGTGCCATGGATCTGAGGAATATACCATGGCTGGGCTGGAGGCTCTCTCCTGAGAAATGCCTGCAGTACAGTTTTATCTGATCACGCCACTTGGATGTGTCTTCTGGACACATCTTGATAAGCATAAAACTAGAAGATTAAATAAAGGTTGTTATCAAAGTCTCTGTTTTTTCTTTGGGGCACATGGAAAATACCTTGTGCTCTCTATTTGTCCTGTAACCTGATGTTCTTTCAAAGTAGTTCTTATTGACAAAAAGATAGCATTCTCTTATTGACAAAAACATAGCATTCTCATGCAAATAAACTGCAGATGTAGTAGTGGTAACAGTAACAGTCATAAAAATGACATCAGTAAGATGTGGGGTAGAAGGGCTCTTTAAGGATGGAGAAAAACACAACAAAAAACCCCCACCAAAAATGAACAACACAAAAGCAATCCCGCCCCCCCCCCCCCCAAAAAAGAATCCCCAACCAAAAAGACACTTCAGCCTGTTTAGCCAGTAAATGAATACAAAGATGATCCAAAAAATGCAAATTTTTCTTTAACACTCAATGCTCCTGTTCTACCAAACACATAAAACAGCTTCTGAAATCCTCTCCTTCAGGTACTCTTTTTTTTTTTCCAATCAGATACATGCGCTAATTCTCATTAACTTGCAGGAAACAGTTGCCCAGAAAAGCTTCCCAAAATTCCCCTGAGCTGTGGCAGTTCGGTTATGGAAGAGCACAGCAGCACCTCTAGGTTTCAGGAGCAGACACTCACTGATTTAGAGTTTCCACTTCCTTTCAAAGGGAATAACTATTTTTGCACTCAGTAAAAGGTTATTAAGTTAGACAGTCAAATCTTTTAATGACAAAATTTAAAAAGAAATAAGCTTTCTCTGAATTCTGGGAACAACTGCAGAGTTTTTAGAAGGCCTTCCCTGAAGCTCTGCCAGTCTACATTTTCAAAGCTGTCTTGCTTGTCCCAGCAACCTGAGTAAATGACAGACTCTGCTGCCACAGCCTCTCCCGTGGAGGGAACGAAAGCCCTGCAGGTTCCCCTGTAAATGCTGCTCCTGGGGCTACAGACACCCTCTTTTTAGCTGAACCTCTTGACAGGAGCTTTACCAAACCACTGGCACTCTAATGCTCTTTCTGTTTCAAAATCAGAAACTCAGCCACCAAGAAAGAGCAGGAAGACATACAAAAGCCAGGTTAGGATACACCCTTACCGAAGTAGAATGGAAAACTCTACTTACGAACAAAGTGTGCAACGTAATATGCGGAAAAACAAACACCATAGGCAGCAAAAGCTGCTGTGGCCAGATGGTGGATCATTGTCCCAGTGCTGTGCAAGTTTTCTCCAACACTAGAAAAACAACTGTCCTGTCAGAGTGCAGCTGCCCACTGACCAATGCTCAAACCAGGAGGGTTCTCCTGATGCGAGCAAGGCCTAGGGCTGCTCTGACACTCAGGCCTTCCGTGCACCAAGACAACCTTCTGATGCCACTATGACGATGTGGCAACCATGCCCTGACATCACAAAGCAAACGATCCATGTTGGTCTGTGAATTCATGCAAAGCAATAACCAACCTTCCCTACAGCAAACACAAAAGAGCCTGGGAAGTTCTTCTCTGTCACAAAGCAGCAAAAAATCCCCTCATGGGCAAAACCCTGTTTTTCAGGGGATCCAAGAGGAACTCCAAGAGTGCCCCAAGGACCTACAGCCTGTACCCCAGCTGAGCACTCAGATGGGCCTCAAGCAAAGGAAACCAGGCCAAGAAAATGGCCCACAGCATTGCACATGTGAGAAATGACTCTCACTTTTAAAGGTTTAGTAAACCTTAACAAAGGACTTGTCGGAGAATGACTTAAAGAAAAGGCCATGAGACACACAATTGAGAGAAAAGTATAGGGGAAAAGTAAAGCAGTTTCTAACAGTTCTCAGCCTTCTGATTTGTATAAACAATTAGACTCTCTCAGGCATCATTCTATAAACAATGGAGTTCTCAGATTGTCTTCCCATAACAAGCAGAACACCGTCTCTGGGAAGGCCTGCCATCCTGAGAACAGATGTAAAAGTTTTGGGAACACTGGTTTCTGTTTTAGTTTCTGGTTTCTGTTTTGGTTTCTGTTTTTAATAAACAATTGTAGGTATTCTAAAACAAGAGGAGTGGTTAGAAGTTTCTCTGTTAGCCTATCATGAAATTGGATTACAGAATATGCATGAAGTTCGTTAACTTTGTTGTTTAAGGTGATTGATTGATCAATAAAGTTGGAGTTCGATGCATTACCAGGATGGTGGTTCTCCCCTTCACTTCAATAAGGACTGACTAAGGAAAAATTGCAGCATTGGGAGTCTCTGTGACTAGCAGCCATGTGCTCATCTACAAAAAGGATGCTCTGCCTTTTATAGCCTTAGCTCCTCCAAAAGTTTTGTCAGTCAACTCTTTCTCTGCTGTCCATTGGTGGAGATTACTTTCTTGCATACTGACTGGAGGTCAGGTGTTGCTACACCCTGCCTGCTGGTCACAAGCCAGCCCTCCCCAAATGCCCTGACTACCAAGGCTATTACAAGGGGGATGGGAAAGAGGACTATGGGAGGATATATTACAATACCATCACTACACATTTGAACATCCACATAACATCTACTTCTTAATTGTCAGAGCCACCCATTGCATTACTTGTCTAGAACACATAGAACCAGGAGAGAAGCCACTGTTGGCATCACAGCTGAAATCCTTCCTAAAAAAACTCCCCACATATTTGCACCTTTATTGGACATGCCCAGGGCTCCGGTGTGGGTACATCTCTGCCTTTCTTCCCCTTTGGCCGCAGTCGAACCAGCACCATCTGCCCACCAGCAGCAGCTGCTCCAAGCTGGGAATGCCACTGGCGGTGCTGATTTCCAGAGGCTTCTGTGTGCCAGGGGAAGCCAAGGCAGGAGCGGGTTGAACGGTGCTGGCGCTGCTGCTGCTCTGTGCCAGAGAGCCCCGGCTGGGCAGGGCACAGAGCCCACTGCGCTGCGGGCTCCTTCTCCTGCCACAGCTGGGCACACCTGGCAACAAGGCATGACAACTTGTGGGCAAGCCAAGGCGTTTCTGGGGCTGCACTGCTCTGCACACACCCAGCACACCTGCAGCACAGAATTTTAACCCTCAAACAGGTAAACTAAAGGGAAACAGCTGGAAAGATTTCATTTCAACCATTCTTTATGCTTCAATAGAAATGACCAAAATGAAAGTTACCGAGCAGGCCCGATCCACTCTGCCAGCTCAGTGTTAGAAAAGAGGCATTACTTTATTTCAGTGCTGAGTGCATGGGAATCACTTCCCTGAAACATGCACACCCACGTGTTAGTATCCATGGAATTAAGACATTACTTTCATTACTTTTATTCATTACTTTGCTCAAACTCACAGGCTAAACATTCTCCCAAATTATTTCACATGTTTAAATCACTTCCCCAAAATTACTGGCATTTAGAGTAGGGGTCTCTTGAGGGCCTCTGGTGGTCATGTGGTGAACAACCCATTCCTCAAATTCTCCTTCCATGGTTAAGAGCCTTCTTCTCCTTGAATGCATTGCAGCTACATCCTCAGTAGGCCCACTGTCTTTATTCTCAAGGCTAAGACATCCACTTGCACACATTAACCACTGGTGTGAGAGAAGGTACGACTAAGCAATGCCTGGTAAAGCTTAACAAATTCACAATTTGTTGCAGGTCAACACTTCCCCAACATCTCTCGTTCCTTCTCTGGGAATCAAACACAAGCATTTTGTGATCACTGAGCCCAAGGCCGCCTCCAGCCCTCCTGTCACCCAGCAGCCCTTCTCTCCTCACAAACAGCAGGGCCAGCAGTGCCTTCCCTCACTGGTTCAGTCACCAGCTGTGTCAGGAGTTCTCTGTCACACACTCCAGGACCATCCTGGACTGTTTGCTCTCTGCTGCACTCTGTTGCCAGCAGACATCCCCACCCTGTTCCATGCCCCTTGCAGAACCCTGCGCCTGCTGTCCATGGGCACCTGGCAAGGTGAGGCACTCACGGCAGAGATGCACCAGCTGCCCTGGGCAGGAACCAAAACCCTCTGGTGGCACAGCTGCTGGCCTGGGTCTGGCACAGCTCTGCACGCCCCACTCCTCATGGGCTTTGGGCTGGAAATGCAATTGCACTTTCTGCCTCATGGAGAAATACCAGGGCTGCACAAACAACGACCAGCAGGCCACATCCCAAAGGCACTGCAGCATGGAGCTGAGAAGGAAGAAGACCCTTCCCCAATTCCTAACCATACCAAAAGCACCATCATTGGGACTTTTAATCTTCTGAATGTAGAGGTGATTCACAGGGTGACAAGGGAATCTTCCAATGGAGTTGAAGTTTGGTAGAGTATTTTTTCTGAGTCCTACTCAGACTGTTGATTTGAAAATTTATTTCAAAATATTTTTTTAAAAGGCTGTGCAGTCATATGGTTTTGTTCTAATACCAAAATGGCTAGATGAAATGTACTGGCATTTTAATTACATCCAAACTGATTAGTCTGTAAAAGCTTTCCTGCAGAATAGCCACTGAACAAGAAATGAAAATCTGTGGACTGTTGACTTTGCAAATTTCTACTAAACTTATCAGACAATGAGGCATTTTTAGTTAGACCATAGAGCAAATAAATTCCTATGGATAACTTGTATTGGATTAACCTGTTAATTTCAAATTAAAACTGCCAGCACATACTAAGTGGAAATCTGAATACTCACTTCTATGAGCTCTGAATTATTAGATAGTCGTTTTTTGCCATGTTAACAAAAATTATCATTCTGGCTATTTTTTTTACTTACAGCCAGCTCTTCAACACTCTTTGTAACATCGGAAAGAGAGTTTGTAGCAATGTGAACCATGGGTTGGTGGAGCATTGCAGAAGGCTCCTATGCCAGCACTAAATGTTCACATTTACCATGGCATCACTTCTTGCCTTTAATTCCAAGCTACAGCTCAGTTCTTGCAGTATAGATTCACACTTGTAGTCTGTATTTGCAGCTGGTTCTTACTTTCCTGTCCAGAAAAAAATCATGCTTGGATCTCAAATCAAAATAAAACAAGGAGACAGTCAGGTTCTGGATAGGTATAGCAAGAACTAAGAGATTTTTTTGCAAATATGTTGAAAAGTTGTTTGTACATGCTGCAAAACCAGCAGATTAAAGACTTGCACTCTAACTTGCAAGCTGAGGTTTGCCTGTTCTTTCTGGACTGATTTCTTGAGGCCAGACACTGAACCTAATCAGTAAGAAAATCAAAACCACAGGAGTAGTTTGGAGAATATTGTAAATTATTCTGTCATGATGCTTTTTGCCTACAAGTTCTGGCCATCATCTGATTGGAGTAATTAGAGGAGATCGAAGCCATCACACTGTGCCTGTGCACACAATTCCTTCCCAGGAGTAATCCATGAAGCAACGCTGACAAGCACACACCAGCAGCTGCTGCCACACAGTCATGAAGCAGAGAATATGTATTTCTGCTACACTTGGACAGCTGAAGATGCCTCTGCTGAGCTAATTTTAGTGACTGCCCACCACAGATTAGACCTTCTGGTCAGTCTCCAACAAGTCAGGGCAGGTAATATTCTGCCTAAATGAAGTGAGTCTAGCAATACATAGACCATGGAGCCTGAGGAAAGCCAGCAGCTGTAGGAGATTTAATTTGTTTCCGTATCTTTCTTTTTACTAATTTATTGCAGTCAATTATTTAAAGAATGGAAACTTTTGGCATACCATTGGCTGGAAGGTTGGTCAGTCTTCCATTCATGACTCCTCTGAAAGCATCACCCCAGTGTTTTTATCAGTAGCTCTTCCATCATCATGGCTTACACAGCATTTCCTGCAGCTCTTGCTGGAGTCAGGGAAAGGCACCAGGAGAAGGGGGAGAAAGCTGTGTGCAGAGACTGTGTCAGCTGAAGAGACATTTGTTTCCTCTGATTTGACTGAATGGCTGCAGGAACCTTGCTGGCACTGCTGGCGGGGTGGCCTTTTGCAGGGCTGGGCAGAGTTTGGGGCCCAGGATCCCTCCTCTCGGTGGGACACCAGGGTGAGCAGCCCCTGTCCCAGCCAGGAGCAGAGGTTCTGTGGCTCTGCCCTGGGCACAGGCACCTGCCAGTGCCATGAGCTCCTGCTGCGGCTCCTCTGGGGCAGCTCCTGCTCTGCAGTGATGATGGGCGCAGCTGGGGGTGGCTGCAATGGAGGGTGGCTTCCAGTGGGCTCTGTTGGTCTGCCACACTGGAGCCAGCAGAGCTTCTGGAAGGAGTCTCCTCTTGTGAGCTGCTGGAGCTGGAGCTGGCACTGGCCACAGAGCCGCTGTGTTCATCCCTGACAGGACCAGAGCACAGCAGCCTCTGGGCCTCCTTGCTGCACGATGGCAGTGAGGAGGCCATGGACCAGAGATTCAGTATGTGTGACTCAGTTTCCTCATAAACTGTGCTAAGAAAACCCTGCACCCCTCCTGCCAGATCTAAGACACTCCAAGAAATCTGCTGGCACAGTGGGAACTCAGAATTGTTTGCTTTTTGAACAATTGTCTTATGAGTGCTTTTGATTGTTTTTGTCATTTTGTGTTGATTCATTTGATCCTTCAGAGAAGCTGTCTTAATAATATAAAACACGGTGAACTGTGGAGACCCATGGGGGGCATTGCCTGGTCTAGGGAGACACAAGAAGCTTCCCCCAAAAAGCTGTTAGACCCCATTGGCTCCTTCCCCTGTTCCTGTGTCTGTTCCTGTGTTCCTGAGCCACACCTTCCCTATTCCCTGATTGGCCCCCTTATCTTTGTACTGCCCTGACATCAGGGTCAGCCCCCAGGCCCCTGTGGAGACAAAGTGAGACCCTCTGTGTTTGGGTCCTAGGACCTGAACATCTCCCTGCACAGCTGAATAAAACATCTGTGGAGATTATGCAAAGGTCCTTTTTGCTTCTTTACCCTGGACTATGCTAGCAGCAATTTAGACTGCTACAGAGGAGAAGCTGCAGTACTGGCACCAAGATTTTGGCAACGTGACCATAGGCACAGAGGGCGTGCAGGATGCTGCTCTATGAATTCCTTAACCAGCCATCTCTGGTGCTGGCATATTCCCTCCAGCTTCTGGTGCAGCCAGGACCACCTTTGGTCCAGCAGATGACATTGTTATTTGAAAAATTCGGCCCACACCTTGGGTAGGAGGCCATCCACAGGCTCTGGTCCTGCAGCCCCTGCTCAGCTGGGGACAGTGTTCCCTGTGGGGAAGATGGAGCAGCCATCACAGGGTCTGGGGGGCTGCTTTCCGCAAGGGGGCCAGGCTCTCTCCCTGCTGGACTCTAGCAATTGTTTGGGGGAGCTGATGGCACATTGTATGCAGTCCTGTTCATCCTACTCAGAAAACCTGACAGCTTCTATCATTCTTCTGCAGAGTGGGCACGATGGATTTCTCTTTGCCCACTGCAGGGTGCAGCCCAGGCAGAACTGGTGGTGATAGGGCAGAGAAAAATTCACATCCTTCTTAGTGCCCTGGCAGATGGGGCAGCTCCATTCTGTCCCCATGGCCATGTCTGTCTGTCCCAGCAGCAGGGAAGAGCTGAGGACCATGAGCTGCTCTCATTTGCAATCTTGCTTGGCCAGAGCCCAAGCTCGAGCCAGAGTGGTCCAGGCTCTGTCAGTGCCCAAATAGAAGCAGAAAGGGATGTTGTGTCACAATCCATTCCTTGGTGAAGGAGGTCCATAGCAGCCTCAAGAGGCACCTCAGAAACTCAACAGTCAAGGCAGTAACATGGGCAGGACACAGATGGCAGTTCATGGCTGGGAGAGCATTCATAGACATATCCAAGGACAAATTTCCCAGGAACTCTCCACAGCTCTGGGATCTGCCCATCAGCTCTGTCAGAAGCTTCAGCAGAACAACCAAAGTCCTAAAAAGCAGCTTCCAGACACTTTTCCTACCATCCTGCCTGAGTAGCCGGGTTGCTTGCTGCAAAACACTCTTTTTCTCCTCTTCCCCAATGCCCTGTGGACACTTGCAGCCAAAATCAAAAGCTCCTGGCCCTCTGTGTGATGTGATAGTACAGTTTTTATATTTCCATGCTGGGATGAAAGAAAGCTGTGCTGTGGGTCAGGAGAGGCCAGGACCCACTTGGCCTTCCTGCAGGCTGAGGGGGTCCCAGCAGACATCCTGCTGCTTTTTTGGGGAATGTGTGAGGGGGAGTGGAGGGAGTGACAGAGAGGCCGAGATCATAGAGTGGAAACTCAGCTCCAGAGTGGCAGTGCAGACTCTCCCTGCTGAATGCCTGCTGGGGCTGGCAAAGAAGGAAAATGCCCCAATAACAGCCTGGTGGAACTGTGTCTCAGGGACAGGTACAGGGAGGTGACAACAAACAGCAGCATGGCCCGGTCTCACAGCTCCTAGGAAGCAGTGACAGAGGGGCCTCATGTGCCAGAGATTTCAGAAAGGCTGTCTTCTCAAAAGACCACTCTGAAACCCCTCTCTTTGCCTCTTGGGTTTGTGAATGCTTTTGACAGCCACAGCATCCTGGGGCAACACATTCCACGATTTCATTAAGCACTTCTTGAAAAGCACCTCCCATTGTTCAACTGAGCTGCCAGCCTAGTCATTTCAGAGGGTGCTGCCTTGGTGGAGAGAATAATCAATCTTCTGCCTCTCAGGGAGCTGAAGGAGAAGGGACTCTTCACCATCCAACACCTGGCTGGGTCCCATTCAGAGGTCCTGCTTTGTAGACTTGGTGAGGTTTTCTTGGCAGTTACCAGCAAGGTGAGAACATTGTTCTGAATTGTCCCCCATACTTCATACACAGTGTGTACAGTAGGTATGTGCTTGGTCATCTCCATGTGTGCTCAGGGTCTGCCTTCATTTCTGGTTTTAGACCTGAGATTTCTAATGTCTGTAAGCTGTCTGTAGGATCTGTGGGTACATGCAGCTGTATTTACTGGCAGGTTGGGTATCTGACACTCATCTTTGAGTGTGGTGCCTTTATAATGCAATGTGCAAATGCAGAAAGTGAGACATTGATGATGTTATTTGCCAGTCCCAGTCTCTGCCCAAGCTGTAATTCAACACTGCAAATTATTCTGTAGACCTGAGCCTGTGTTTTCTGTTTCCTGGCTGAGTGCTTCAACTGCTGGTGTTGGTTTTTTGAACAGGAGCACCTGACTCTTTTATCTTTATCACTTGTGCCTTTATGATTTGAAAGCAGCCCTTGATTTAATTTTCTAGTAAAAGGGCCTAAAAGCAAAGCCATGGACATTTTAGAAGGGTTAAGTAGAACACCTAATGAAATTTTTATTTTAGGCCTGCAGTGAGCAGGTCTGAGGCCAGAAATTGGTGCCAGAGTAAGTGCCTTTCTGTGTTTGTGCTCTCCTGCTCTTCCTGTACTTGTATGTTCCTCTGGACACAGCGGGATGTGTTGTCATTTCCTGGGACTTCTGTTGAAGGCAACTGGTTTTCTTTCCAAGGTGACTCTTATGTTTCCCCTCATGGCTTCCCCAGGTGACCAACCTCCGTTCCAAGGTGTCCTGCTCTGCCATTGTCACTCTGGGAGAGCTCTTTGTGACCTTGAAGAAGGACATGGACTCTGAGGTGGATGAGGTTGCTCAGGTCCTTCTCCAGATGGTGTCTAACTCTCCAGAATTTGTTCAGAAAGCAGCCAGTCAGAGCCTGGGGATCATGGTGGAGAATGTGACTCCTGCACGAGCAATGACTGCTCTCATGGACATGGGAGTCAAGCAGGTTCTTCTTCTTTTAGTGATATTCTTCACCTTCATGTGTGTGGGAGGGAGAAGGGATGAGAAAGAGAATGGAAATGGTGGGAGGGAAGGGTCCTGTATCCTGCATCTTCTGTGAACTCAGTGACTTGATTCTCCAACCAACCTCACTTCTCTCCTCTTGTCACCTATTTCTGCCCTCCTGCAGCCCATTAGTTCTCAGAATCACAGAAGTGTAGAATATGGGGAGTTGGATGGGTCCATCAGGACCATCGAGTCCAGCTCCTGGCCTTGCCCAGAACAGCCCAAGGGTCACAACAAGTGCCTGAGATTGTTGTCCAAATGCTCCTTCAACCCTGTCGGGCTTGGTGCTGTGACCACTGCCCTGGGGAGACTGTTCCAGTGCCCAACCACCCTCTGGGTGAAAAACCCTTTTTCCTGATGTCCAAACTAAAGCTCCTCTGACTCAGCTTCCTGCTGCTTCCTGGAGTTCTCCCAATCTGTCAGATTTTCCTAGATGTGGTGATCAGTGGGGAAGGGAAAGTGCCTGCAAAGGCCAAGGATAGAGCCTTGTGCTTTTGTGGGCAGAAGGACAATTGCAATTGCAGGTGTGAGCAGTGTTTGGTATTTCACAGCTCTAACCACAGAGGCCCTGGGAAAACCATGTCTCCTCATGATGCCATTAACTTGAGAAATGAGGAGGGTCCTTGCTGGGGCGTGGGGCACATGGGGGACAATCTGCTGGGTGTGGCACAGCCTGCACAGCAGGTGCAGCTCCTGCCAAAGGAGTCTTGTATGACTGTCCTGGCCTTAGAGCTCTACTTTCTATTCCAACTGATGTTTCATGTTAGCCTTGAGATGATGAATCACTTTACAGGCACCTTCACAGGCTGACTGCCATGGGACAGTTGAAGCAAATGCTGCCTTAAATGTTGGTGCTGGGCCTGATAGTTCCCAAGAGACACTCTCTAGAACAGGACAGCCTGGCTAAACTGCCTGCACCCTTTCCTCAGCTTTGGAATAGGGTAAAACATTCAGATGGATCCATTGGTAAGCCCCACAGAAGAAACAGGCTGCATTGCTGGATATTCTGCAATTTCACAGCCCACAACGTGTTTTCCCTGCATTTGTTGTTTTCCAAAGTTCTGCAGATTTGGGGATAAATGGGTGGAAAGAGCCTCAGTCCGGCTGCAGCTCTGTGTACTGGGTGCCCTCTGATGGGTCAGCATCAATGGTCCTTAATTTCTAAATTATTCATATGTCCGCTATTTCTTTAATCTTTCTCAGAGTAAGTACTGTGAAAGAAACTGAGTATCAGACAGTGCAGGGAGACTGAATTCCTCCCTCTTCCATGCAAGCAGGCCTTGTGTGCAATGCTACCTTTGTGTTTAGCTGAGGACAGAACCTTGTTCAGGTGTCTGAAGGCACAGGGAGAGCCCAGGCTCCTTCCCCCAGCCAGGGCAGGGAGCAGCTCTGGCCAAGGCCGGCACTGCTGCTGCTCCTTGTCCCTGTGCCCAGGGTTTGCTCTCTCCTCCCCAGCAGCCGCCCCGCCCCGGTGCGCGAGTGTGCGGCCCAACTGCTCCTGTCCCTGATGGAGAGAATTGGAGTCACCTATTGGAATATGAATCCCAATATTATCAGTTAGATGGTGCCTGGGCCAGTCTGACCCTCGCTGCTGGGCCAAAGGCAGCAACTGTGATGTAAATCACCCCAGAGATACCTTGGCTGCTGGTGGTTGCGCCTGGGCACTGAGCAAGTCCAGGCTTGTCAGGAACTCCGTTTACCTCAGGAGAGAGAGCTTCTGGCGATGGTGAAGAGAAAAAGGAGATGGATTCTCCTGGAAGGTTTAATCCAGTGGTTTATTCCATGGTTACAGAGGTCTGCACATGAGCAGCTGCTCCAGCAGAATTCCCAGCCGCATGGTCTGATTAACCTTTTAAGCTCAGGGACAGGGGGAGGGGAGGTACAGGTGAGCCACCCAACCAGGTGAGAGGGGCTGGGTCTCAGGGGGGGACGACACCTAGACTGGCCAATGACCCCTGGGCATAGGGGCATCTTTTGAACTTGACCAACCACACGACGCCTTGCTGGAATGTTAAGCCTGATTGACAGGACTCACTCAGCATGGGGGCAAGGGGGAAGGGGGAGAGGTATAGGCACACCTGGGGAAGGAACCCGGAAGCCTAAAATGGGACATTACAGCACACCGCAACATCTCCCCCTAGTTTTGTTTAAAAAGAAGAGGACTGTGTTTGTAGTGCAGAATGATTGCCAAACCATGGCTGGTAAGTCAGTTCTTCCTCTACAGGAGGGTCAGTGTTTTCCACTGAGGCCTCCAGGTCATCCATTGGAACACTGAGGGCTTCCAAATGGTAGACCTCAGGAGGGGGAGATGAGCTTGAAATTAACTTGAGGACATTGCGTTTGATTAGCCCAAAAACAATGCTAAAAACTACAATAACTATAACTAAAATAAACAGCACTAAAAACACAGTTTTCAGAATAGATCCCAACCAGCCCGAGAGTCCCCAGCCTTTGAAAAGTCCACTCAGCCAGTCGTCAGTTTCTCTCTTGATGTCTCTCATCATGGTTTTCATCTTGTCAATTGTGGCATGGACGTTCTCGAGACAGCAGAGTCCTTCAAATTCTTCACAGCGATGGTTGTGCAGAAGGAGCAGATAGTCTATGGCTGCCCTATTTTGAATGGTGGCTTGCCTGGTAATTTCCTCATCTGATAAGAGGTCACTCAGGGCAGTAGAAGTGAGGTTTGCCTGTTTTGCAACCCAACATTCCAATCGGCCTAATTCTCCCATAGTTTTTGCTGCCGAGATCCATGGCAGAAGGACTGTAATTGCAGTGGCCTTAAGTCTGGACCAGTGAACAATTTCTGAATTACAGTCAGGGTCTAATTGCCTTAGGTCTCTTTTTTTGATAGCCAATGTATGTGTGTTGTTTTTAGTTTGCCAATGTATTAGGTTTGTTCAATTTGGTGTTAACAGGCTCAGCTTGCCAAATGTACACGGACCTCCAAGCAGACGAGGAGGGAGACCTGCCCATGCTCTGTCTCCACATATTAAAAACACACCTTTTGGGAGTTCACGAGGCTTGTAATCACCACCTGATGAGTGTATAACTAAGACTGAATTTTCACACCAGTTCTTGTCTGTGTAGTGTGGGTTGCTAGGGTCAGGATAGGTGTTTGGTATAGCTTCATGATATGGTAAGCGGGAATTGAATTTAAAGTGAATGCAAAAGGTTGCATTCATGGAGCCTAAGAGATGGAACTCTTGTGGCTCCCTTTTTGACACTGGTAACTTTCTCTCCCACTCCTGCCAAAACAGCAAAGGATTGTCAGCAGGGTAACGGCCAGGGGAAGGTGCGAGTAAGTTAACTTCATTTAAAGCACTCCACATTTCATTCGGGAATTCTGAGGATTTAAAAGGAACTCCCACCAGGCAAGTTGACAGGGGGTCAGAGGCTGTCGTGGTGGAGAGGCAAATGTGATCTTGTCCAAGGGCTCTGGCTAGAGTGGTCCATACATTCGCTTTGGGCTGAGGGACTAACCAGGAGATCGCTGGAGAAATGATCGCAAGTAGGACGAGAAGCAGGCTCGGTCTCATGGCGTCTCGAGACTGCACACGAACAACAGGATCTAAATCGGTAAAAGGAAACTTAAGACAAACATATATTACAAACTATTCCAGATAGGAGGCTTAAATGGAATTTCCTCCAGAGAACGCGTGCGGCGTTTTCTTCTCCAGGCAGCATGAGCAACCTGGGGTGCTTCTGCAGATTTCTCTGAGACTTTGGGAACATAGGGCTTTACCCATTTGGAAGGAACCCACCTTAAACCAGAGGGGGTGGACACACAGGCGTATCCACGTCCCCAAGTAACCAATTTGTAAGGTCCCACCATTTTCCAAGTCTCAGGGTCCTTTACTAAAACCAGAGGTTTTTCTTTCATCAACCTGTGACTGCTCCCCCCAAAGTGGCGTAGGATGGGTGGGTTCAGGCTGTCAAAAGAACAATTCAGAAAATTGATTGTGAATAGAGCCCTGGATAACCGGATGTGGGGAGGTTCTACCTTCAGAACCTGTTGTTGCTGGTCCAGGACCCTTTTAATATCACGGTGAGTTCTTTCTACAATGGCTTGACCTGTAGGGGAGTAGGGGATGCCAGTTTTGTGCTCTATTCCCCATTGCTGCAGGAAGCTCCCGAATTCCTTGGATTTATAAGCAGGCCCATTGTCAGTTTTCAGCTCCTTGGGGATGCCCATGAAAGAAAAAGCCTGTAAGAGGTGCTTAATAGCATCAATAGATTATTCTCCTGTGTGGGCAGAAGCATAGACCGCTCCAGAAAAGGTATCTACACTAACATGAACATATTTCTGCCGTCCAAAAGACTGTATGTTTTTTACATCTGTTTGCCACAGTTCACAACTCTTCAGTCCCCTTGGGTTTGCTCCCATACTCACTGTAGGGAGTGCATGTTGTTGGCAATTTGGGCATGTGGCCACAATCGCTTTGGCCTGTTCTCGAGTGATGTTAAACTGACGAACCAGGCCAGGTGCATTTTGGTGGAAAAGCTGGTGGCTGATTTTTGCCTGTTCAAAAACATTTGGGAGAGTGGCCATCACTGCAGGTGCAGCAAGAGCATCTGCCCTTCTGTTGCCTTCAGCGATAAACCCTGGCAAGTCAGTGTGTGACCTGACATGCATCACATAAAATGGTTGCTCTCGGTGAGTGACTAACTTTACCAGTTTTGAGAGCAATTTGAAAAGTGCGATGTTAGACACTTCTTGCAGTATTGCTTGATCTGCCCTGAATACTACTCCTGCCACGTATGCAGAGTCTGTAATCAGATTAAATGGTTCTGAGAACCTTTCAAAAGCCCTAACAACCGCAGCCAATTCAGCGACCTGAGGTGAACCTTCCACCTCAGCAATGTCCGTCTCCCACTGCTGGGTTTGAGGATCCTTCCAAGTAATAACGGACTTGTGGGACCTCCCGGACGCATCTGTAAAGACCGTCAGAGCCCTTTTTAAAGGTCTCCTACTTAGAGCACTTCTCAATTTTAAAGTAAATTGAACATCTTGTTCGAACAATTTGTGAGCGGGCCGCGCTACCGAAATTTGTCCTGAGTAGGAATCCAGAGCAAACTGCAACACTTCATTTTCTTGAAACAATTGTTCCAGTATTTTCATAGTATGTTGACCTGATTTTAACTCAACTGGAATGTGAATGCACTTAAAATCACATCCTGCTAACTCCCTGATCCAGGTCCTTGCTTTCCGGATCAGTTCTGCTACCAGCTCCTGAGGCTTTGTCAGTCTCTTGGACCTTTTGTGACTGAGGAAAACCCATTCTATGATCAAGAGAGGGTCCCTCTGGTCCCAGTCCTTTTTTGGTGTGTTCTTTGCCTTAGGTGTTTGTTTTTCCTCCCACTGGAAAATAATTCCATGGAGGTGTGGCAACTTACCTAGAATGATAAATTTGAATGGCAGGTCAGGCCGGCATCGGTTGGCCTGTCTTGTGGACATTGCAATCTGAACCTTTTCTAGAGCTTTCCGTGCCTCTGGGGTAATAGACCTAGGAGCACCTGGGTCCTCTCCCCCTTTCAATAAATTGAAAAGAGGGGCAAGGTCTTCATTAGTCAGACCGAGCCATGGTCTTACCCAATTCAAGGACCCACACAACTTGTGGACATCCGCAAGGGTCTTGATCCTTGGATTGATTTCTAGTTTTTGAGGAACAATGGTCCTATTTCCAATTTCTAAGCCCAAATACTTCCAAGATGGCATCTTTTGAATTTTCTTTTCCTGGAGCTCGAACCCTGCAACAATCAATGCATCGATCGTTAGGTCAAGCGCATGTGTGAGTAAATCATCATTGGGGGCACACACAAGGATATCATCCATATAATGATAGATAATGGCCTTCTCTGCAGCTGCATGTACTGGGGAAAGCAGGGAAGAGACATACCCCTGGCAGATAGCTGGCGATACCTTGAGTCCCTGAGGAAGAACGGTCCAATGGTACCTTTTCATAGGGGATTCAATATTAATGGAAGGGACGGAGAATGCAAAACGCGGTGCATCGTCAGGGTGCAAGGGGATTTGGAAAAAACAGTCTTTAATATCAATAACAGCTAATTTCCAATCTTGGGGAAACATTGTTGGGGATGGCATACCAGGTTGCAGAGAACCCATATCTTCAATTACATTATTAATTTGTCGGAGGTCGCAGCGGAGTCGCCATCTCTTTTTGTCAGCTTTTTGGATGACAAACACTGGAGAGTTCCATGGGGACATGGTCTCCACAATGTGGCCCTTTTTTAGTTGCTCTTCCACTAGTTCCTCAAGCACCTTTATTTTTTGTTTACTGAGCGGCCACTGTTTCACATCAACTGGTTTGTCTGTTTCCCACTTCAGTTTTTGGGTGGGGCGCGTTTGTTCAATGACTGCTGTATAAATATGCTGTGGAGAGTCTGGAATATCAATTGTGACACCCCACTGGGCCATTAAATCTCTCCCTAACAAAGGTTCCAAATAATCTAAAACAAATGGACGGACATTTGCCAATTGTCCGTTTGGTCCCTCGAATTGAATAATGCTTTTGGATTGTCTTGCCAATTGCAGGCCTCCCACACCTTGAAGGTGACCGGCAACATTTTGCAAAGGCCAATGTGCTGGCCAGTCTTGTACGGGAATCACTGTGCAGTCTGCACCTGTGTCTACAAGCATCTCAATGCGTTTTGACTCCCCACCCCCACTGACATTACACCATAATTTGGGTTTGTCTTTCCCAATAACTTCGACCCAGGCGACTGTGGGCTCTTGCTTTTCGATATTTTCAGGTAAAGATGGCACAGGGATAGCTTGTGCAGCAATTTGTCCCTTGGGAAGAAACAGGGGTGGGTGGAAACAGTGCAGGCTGAGAACAAATTGCTCAGGATCTGATGTTGTCATTCCTGGAACAATTTCGATCTCTTGTGGTGTGTGTTTGGTGTCCCCAATGACGATGTACTTACAACGAATTCGGTTCCAAGTACCTTTCTGTTCAGGATTTACAGAGACAAAATGCAAGTCAGTGTCCTTCAGGTGGAGTGACTCTGTCAGCTGCAACCTGTAAGGCTCATTGACAGAAGACGTGGTTAACACAGGATCACCTAAATCATAACAAAGGTTATTTTGTTTCACTTTCAACAGTGGACTAGCAGACCTGGTCTTTGAAGCACCTGCTTCACTTACACAAATACTAATATTATCGCGCGCTTGATTTGTTTTGCTACCCTTATTCCCTTGGCCTGCTCTTTTTGTGTCTGCACGCCTAGCAGGCGGGCTCTCCCTTTTCAGTTTTTTTGTTGTTGTTGACCCCCAGGGAGGGCTTGTAGTTCTCCTCCCCTGCCATTTCTAAATTCATCAAATTCCCTCTTCAGGGGGCACTGGTTACTCCAGTGCCCTAGGTTATTACAAAGCAGGCATGGTTTTGTGGGCTCAACCATTGCTGGTCTCCGCTGCTGCCCAGGGTACTGCTGTGCCGAGGGAAAAGGCACAGGGCTGGCAACGGTGACATGCTGAGGTGGTCTTGGCAGCAGCCTTGGTCTGGTGTCTTCAGCCACACTCATCAGAGGCACTTTCCTGTTACAGACTAGAAGAATATCTTTTAGCGTAGGGGGAGGTTCTATAGGAAGGCTCAGGATTGCCGCTTGACACTGTTTATTTGCATTTGTAAATGCCATTTCCTCTAAAATTGCTTCTCTAGCATTCTCTTTTTTAATTTGTATTTCAATGGCTCTAGTTAACCTTTCTACAAATTTCAAAAAAGGCTCTGATGGTAGCTGTTTAATTTTACTATAGGGCTCAAAAGGCCCCTCAGGTTGTAGGGAAAAGAATGCTTTTTCAGCTGCTTCTTTTACTTTCTCGAGTGTTTCTGCAGGAATTGCAGTAGCTTGGACTGAGGGTGAAGACCATTGGCCCTCACCACAGAGGTGCTCAATGGTGATAGGGTTACCACTGTTGTCTTTGGCTGTGTTTGGCTCAGCATGCAAGCCTGGGAGAGCATCTTTTAGCAGTTGTTTCCATGCTAATTCCCATAATTTGAATTCCGTGGAGGTCATGAGACAGGAAAAAAGCTGTTTTAAATCATGTGGGATCACGACAGTCCTACTCAGTTCAGAATTTAAAAGGCCACGGAAATATGGACTGTGTGGACCATATTCTTTATGAGATTTCCAGATCTCTTTAATCAATTGTCGTCCAAAAGAACTCCAATTAGCAGTTGGGGCTGCTCCCTGAGCTGCAGGCTGAAAGGTAACAGGAGCCAGTGACAACATGGGATTATGCATTGGGTCTGCCATTCCCTGCTCTGTATCCCTTGAAACAGAAGCATTGGGATCACAGATACAGGTTTGCGCACAGGCAGTGGGTGTGTCCCCACCATGGGAACCCGGGGAGGGGGCGGGGATGCAATGGGCACAGGGGGCGGAGACAGGGAGCTGGCAAGGGGCGGGGAAACCGTGGGAACAGGGGGCAGGGACAGGGGGCGAGCAGGGGGTGGGGACACCGTGGAAACAAGGGGTGGGGTCAAGGGGCAGGCAGGGGGCAGGGACACCTGGTGACATCACATCAGCAGACGCCCCCTGGGAGGAGTAGAGGGGCGGAGCTGAGGGTACTGCAGGAAAGGGAGGGGGAGGGGGGAAGGGGTCACGAGGAACAGGAGGAGAGGGGAATGGAATTTTGGGATACTTAAGAGGATTTTGGGAAGAAGAAGACCAGGTTTGGGAAGATGCCACGTGGCATCCACCATCTTGTGGACCCCCTAGGGACTGGGGGCCATTTTGGGCATCACTGCTCTCTGGAAAGCTGACACGAGCTGTGGGTTTCAGAGGAGGGGACACATGGGATTGGGAAAGGTTCCACACAGCCTGGCCAGGGCCTTGTGGACAGGGCAACTCAGGCATTTCAACAGACTCTGAGAGTCGACTTCCCAATGAGTGTGCTCTCTTTAAAATACCAAGTTTTGGGGTAAGAGGTTTAGGGGTTTTAGAGCTAGGAGAGGGGGAAACAGGGAGAGCAGAGGTACATGGCTTGGCAATTGGCTTTTTCTCCATTTCCTTTTGTTTGAGCAATGCTGTTCGAATTTGTAAACTCCAGAACACAAATTTAGCTGAGGGTGCATTGCCAGATTGTCCTAAGGTTATCAATTCATTCCCAACTTTATCCCAGAATTGAATATTGTGGATTTCTTCAGGGGAAATTTTTGGGAAGTGCAGAAAAAGCCATCTTATAAACTGTTTCAATTTTCCTTTAGAGAACTTCACATTACCACTAACTAAAATGCTAACAATATTATAAAACACTCCTTTTTGTACAATGCTGAGTTTCGAACTCATGTTAGATGTAAAAGGCAAAGTACTAAATCCTGCCTGACCAAAAACAAAGCCAAAATCAGCTACCAATTTCTAAAAAAACCCACAGATAGGAACGCGATAACGAACAGACAAAAGCTTCACAATGCAGCTGTATATACTGCTTTTAAAATTCCCGGGCAGCAGCAGCAGGGCACGCCCTGCCGAGCAGAGACAGAAACAAAACCTCCCCCGCCATGGAATGCAGCCCCCCCGCGGAGCAGAGAGAGCAGCCAAGCCACGTGGCAAGCCGAAACCGGGGCCCCCCGCGCCGCGTGTACCAAGAGCCCCTCCCCCGCACAGAGAGCTGAGAAAGAGAGTCCCCCGCTGCAAGAGAGCCGAGAGCCCCCCCTCCCCCGCACAGAGAGAGAAAGAGAGTCCCCCGACCACGTGGAGAGAGCCGAGTACGCTGCGCTGCAGAGCCGGGGGGAAGGGCAGACAACACTCCCGCTCCGGCGCGAATTCCAAAAGACAGTGAAACACGGGGCAGAAAGCTAAAAGCTAGAACGCAATGAATTCCCGTCTGTGGGGCTGTGCAGCCAAAAATGCAAAGGCAAAAAATGAACAGAACTCACGGCAGAGTCTGTTTTTGAGCTTCTGCTCGACCAAGAGCAGAGATACTCACCTGAAATGGAAGCTGTAGCTGGCTGGGGTCTAAGGCAGGTCTCCTCACCAGAAAAGGACCTCTCTATGAGAAAGAGAGGCTACCCTATCCTCCCTCTGGAAAATCTGCTCACCACAAAGGAGCTGGGCTTTCCAGAGGCGCCGAACAGTCCACGAAACTTCTTCTGGGAATATTCCCAAAGTCTCTAGCTGAGGGCGATGCAACCAAAGCCCTTTCAGCTGGGTGCACGGCTGCCAGAAGCCTGTCCGAGGTAGTGAAAGTCCGTTCTCAGGCTGCAGAGTCGCTTGCCCACCCAGGGACGCCAGAATATTGGAATATGAATCCCATTATTACCAGTTAAATTGTGCCTGGGCCAGTCTGACCCTCGCTGCTGGGCCAAAGGCAGCAACTGTGGTGTAATCACCCCAGAGATACCTTGGCTTGCTGGAGATTGCAGCAGGGCACTGAACAAGTCCAGGCTTGTTAGAAATGCCGTTTACCTCGGGAGGAAGGCTTCAGGCGAATGGCGAGGAGGAAAAGGAGATGGATTCTGCTGGAGGGTTTAAATCCAGAGGTTTATTCCATGGTTACAGAGGTCTGAACGTGGGCAACTGCTCCAACAGAATCCCAAGCACATGGTCTGATTCACCTTTTAAGCTCAGGGACAGGGGGAGGGGAGGGGACAGGTGAGCGACCAACCAGGTGGAAGGGGCAGGGTCTCAAGGGACGAGGGACACCTAGACAGGCCAATGACCCCCAGGCCTGAGGGGCATCCTTTGAACTTGACCAACCACACGACGCTTTGCTGGAATGTTAAGCCTGATTGACAGGACTCACTCAGCAAGGGGCGAGGGGGAAGGGAGAGGGGGATATTGGCACACCTGGGGAAGGGACCCGGAAGCTTAAGACACACCGCAACACCCATCCACTCTGTTATGTCACACAGGATCTATATGAAATCATTCAGCTGCTGAGTGATGTCACAAAGCAGCTCTGTGATGTCACGGTAACCCTGTGATGTCACAGCCTTGTCGGTGATATCACAGCCTTCTCTGTAACATCACACCGCTGCTCTGTGATATCATACTTGATGTCACAGTGCCGCCATCTATGATGTCACAGCTAGCTCTGTGATGTCACAACCCCCTCAGTGCTGTCACATAGCCCCTTGCTGACATCCCAGCTGCTCTGTGCCTCTATGACGCAGCCCCAGAGGTGCTGCTGTGTCACAGCCCCCTCGGGGCCATCCCAAAGTCCCTGCCAGTGCTGAGCCCCTGTGAGCTCTGTCTGTGCCCTGCTGGTGTCCCTGAGGGGCCCTGGCAGTACCCCAGCCCTGCTGGGCTGTGCACAGGAGCTGCTCCTGGCCAGAGCTGTCTCTCTGCAGCGCTGCCCTTGCCAGGAGCTGCCTCTGGGCCAGGAGCCCGGCCCAGCTCAGCAGCACAGACACAGCACAGGGTCTTTAATTACTCTCTGTGGCTTTGGTGCTCTTTGCATCAGACACAGTGCCTCAGAGTGTGCTCAAAGACTTCTGAAGAGCTCAAAGTGAGATTGAAATACTGAAGTTTCTTCTACGTTAAAGAGATCCCTGTGAGGGACAGGACTGAGAAAGTCTCCCCAGGTTCCAGGGAGAGCAGAACACTGGAGGCAGTGATGGCAGCTGGGGACAAGCAAGTGAAATGTGTCTCTGGTGCTGAGCACACCAGGATGTGTGTCAGGAATGCAAAGGGCCCAGGCCTGAGCCCCAGCCCCTGGCCAGGCAGATCCTGTCCCGCCCTGCTTGCTCAGGGTTCTTCCCGGGATGGGCACTGGCATGTGGGGATGTGCGATGCCAAGGGCAGGAGCATGGGGCGGCCCCTGCCAGGCTGCTGAGCAGGGACAAGGAGGCAATGAGGCCCCAGCCCTCCAAGGGTCACTTGTCCCCTCATGGCCTCAGGCCCAGGGCCAGCAGCCATGGCCAAAGTGCTGCCCAAGTTGGCTCTGTCAGGGCTGTCTTGCAGCGGCTGCCCGTCCCTGTGCCCTGGGCAGCCCAGGCTGTCCCACGGTGTCCCTGCCCTGCGCCTCTGTCCCTGCAGGCTGTCGGCATCCCCCAGCTGCCCCACCTGGCTGGGCCCTTCCTTTGCTGACAGCTCTGCCTCCTGCCTGCCCCTGCCTGCCCACACAAAGCCTTGGGCAGCTCCAGGCTCCTGCTGGGGACGTGCTGCACCACAGCAGCACGGAAGGGAAATTCCTTTCTCCTGGTGCTAGTTTGGGCCTCCCCAGCTGCTCTTGGTATTAATTCTTTCTCTCTCTGGCTTTTTTCCTCTATGTCAAAAGGATCCACCATCCCTGAAATCTCCCTTTAAACACTCTCACAGAATCACAGAATCACAGAAGTTCTAGGTTGGAAGAGACCTTTAAGATCATCGAGTCCAACCCATGTTCTAACACCTCGACTAGATCATGGCACCAAGTGCCACATCCAGTCTTTTTTTAAACTCTTTGAGGGATGGTGACTCTACCACCTCCCTGGGTAGATGATTCCAGTATTTGACCACTCTTTCTGTAAAATACTTTCTCCTTAATTCTTGTCTGTATCTCCCTTGGCGCAGCTTGAGACTGTGTCCTCTTGTTCTGTCTGTTGTTGCCCGGAGAAAGAGACCGACCCCCAGCTCACCACAGCCACCCTTCAGGAAGTTGAAGAGAGTGATCAGGTCACCCCTGAGTCTCCTTTTCTCCAGGCTGAACAACCCCAGCTCCCTCAGTCGTTCTTCATATGGCTTGTGTTCCAAGCCCCTCACCAGCCTCGTTGCTCTCCTTTGGACATGCTCAAGCATCTCAACGTCCCTCCTAAAGTGAGGGGCCCAGAACTGGACGCAGTACTCCAGGTGAGGCCTCACCAGTGCTGAGTACAGGGGAAGAATGACCTCCCTGCTCCTGCTGGCCACACCGTTCCTTATACTGGCCAGGATGCCATTGGCCTTCCTGGCCACCTGGGCACACTGCTGGCTCATGTTCAGCCGACTGTCAACCAGCACCCCCAGGTCCCTTTCCACCTGAACACTGTCCAGCCACACCGTTCCTAGCTTATATCGTTGCAGGGGGTTGTTGTGGCCAAAGTGCAGGACTCGGCACTTGGACTTATTGAACCTCATCCCATTAGATTCTGCCCATCCATCCAACCGTTCCAAGTCCCTCTGCAAAGCCCTCTGTCCCTCTAACAGATCAACACACGTTCCCAGCTTAGTGTCATCTGCAAATTTGCTAATAAAGGGCTCTAAACCCTCATCCATGTCATCAATAAAAATATTAAACAGAACTGGCCCCAGCACAGATCCCTGAGGGACACCACTGGTGACTGGTCGCCAGCTGGATGCAGCACCATTCACCACCACTCTCTGGGCCCGGCCATGCAGCCAGTTCTGAACCCAGCAAAGAGTGCTCCTGTCCAAGCCACGGCCTGCGAGTTTGTCTAGGAGTATGCTATGCTCTCATGTCTCTGCTCCACTGTCTTAAGTCTCCACCTCACTGAGCACAGAGCTCCTTTGTCCCTATATAGTGCTCATGTGCCCAAGGCCTCCAAACCCCTCCTTGGGACATCTCTGGGCCCTCTCCAAGGTGTTTCCAAATGAAAACATTCAGCTCATAGTCTAAGAAAATCACCAGATGACAGGGCCAGCCTGACCTGACTGTCCTAGCTAATGTTGTCTGGGAGCAATCCTTGGATATACAGAATTTGGGAGGCCAAATTCTAATTTTGGCCATGGTCCCTGGACAAGAAGGCTTGTTGTTTTCCATAGGAATGAAGGAACAGAGCCCCTCTGTTTCAGGGGCAGATGAGAGGTGACCACCAGAGGCCAAGGCCAGCCAGAGCTGGCAGGTTTTGTTTTGTGAGATAACCTTGCAAATAGGAATTTTTTTAGGGAGAGTGCCAGTTTTGGCAATGACCATCTGAAAAGTGAGACAGTTCCTTTCCATAGCAAGGAAAGCACAGAGCCCCAGTGCTCCAGGAGCTGATGAGAGGCAGCCCTTGACATCCCAAGATTAGCCAGAGCTGTCAGGTGGCCCCTGGGAGGCCAAGCCAGCCAGACCTGCTCCATGTTCCCTGGGTTCCATGGGGCCCCACAGTGTCCCAATGGTCCCTTGCTTCCCTGAGACCCTGAGGTGTCATAATGCCCCCTTGGTTACATGAAGCCCTGAAGGTTGGAATGGTCTCCATGGTTCCATCAGGCCCCACAGAACCATAATGGTCTCTGGGTGCATGAAGCCCCTCTGTGCCACTATGGCCCCTTGGTTCCATGGGCTCCAGTGGTGCCACAATGATCCCCTTGGTCCCATGGGCTCCAGTGGGGCCACAATGATCCCCTTGGTTCCATGGGCTCCAGTGGTGCCACAATGATCTCCTTGGTTCCATGGGCTCCAGTGGTGCCACAATGATCCCCTTGGTTCCATGAGGTCCCCAGAATGTCCCAGGGATCTCCTTGGGAAGGAAAGAACCCAGCCCCAGTGTTGCAGGGGCAGCCACCAGAGGCCAAGGCCAGCCAGCCTTGATGGTACTGGCAGATTTTGCCTCGGAGCAACCCTTGGATATACAGAATTTTAGAGATGGAATCCCAATTTCAGACATGGACACTGGAGGAGAAGGATTATTCTTTTCCATAGGGAGGAAAGCACAGAACACGGGTGGTGTTTCGGGGCAGATGAATGGTGGCCATCAGAGGCCTAGGCCAGCCAGACCTCTCTGTCCTGGCAGCTTTTGTCTGAAAGCAACCCTTGGATATCGGGAATCTGGGAGGTGGAACCCCAATTTTGGCCATTTCTGCATAGATAAGGATGGTTCTTTTCCATAGGAAGGAAAGCACCCAGCCCCAGTGTTTGGACAGCAGGGGAGAGGCAGCCCCCAGGAGGCCAAGGGCAGCCAGACCTGTCTGTGCTGGCAGCTTTCACCTGGGAGCAATCCTTGGATGTATGGAGTTTTGGAGGTGGAATCCCAGTTTTGGCCATGGTCAAGATGGATGTTTTTTCCCATTCCTGGAAAGTAAAGCACAAAGTCCAGGTGTTTTGGAAGCAGATGAGAGGTGGCCACCCTCAGGCCAAGTCAGCCAGACCTGTCTCTCCTGGCAGCTTTTGTCTCGGGGCTATCCTTGGACATTGGGCATTTTGGAGGTGGAATATCAATTTTGGCCATGGGTGCCTGGAAGAAGAGTTCTTTTCATTAGGAAGGAAAGCACAGAGCCCCAGTGTTTCAGAGGCAGATGAGGGCCAGCCCTCAGGAAGCCAAGGCCAGCCAGACTTGTCAGTCCTGGCAGCTTTGGTCTGGGAGCTATCCTTGGATATAGGGAATTCCAGAGGCAGGTGCCCAATTTTGGCCATGAGTGCCTGGTTGAGATGGATGGTTTTTTCCCATAAGAAAGAAAAGCACATGGTCCCAGGGTTTCAAAGGCAGATGAGAAGTGGCCCCTGGGTGGCCAAGGCAGCCAGATCTGTCTCTCCTGGCAGATTTCATCTGGGAACAATCTGTGCATATAAGGAAATTTAGAGAAGGAATCACAATTTGGCCATGGGCCACTGAAGGAGAAGGACAGTTCTCTCCCATAGGAAGTAAAGCCCAGAGCCCCAGTGCTCCAGGGGTAGATGAGAAGCAGCCCTCGACATGCCAAGGTCAGCTGGACCTGTCAGGTGGTCCCCAGGAGGCCCAGCCAGCCAGATCTGTTCCATGTTCCCTTGGTTTGGTGGGACCCCACAGTGTCACAATGGTCTCCTTGGTTCCATGAGGCTCTGCAGTGTCACAATGTTCCCCTTGCTTCTGTAGTGTCACAATGGCCCCGTGCTTCCATGGGATCTTGCAATGTCACAATGGCTTCATGGTTCCACAAAGCCCCGATGTGTCACCGTGGCCCCTCGGCTCCATGTGCCCTTGCTGTGTCACAGTGGCTCGTCTGTGACACTACGGGCTGCACAAGGTCACCATGGACGCTTGGTTTCTTGGGGCCTCCGAGTTTCACAATGGTCTCCTTGATCCCATGATTGTGTCACAACAGCCCCTTGGCCCCATGAGGTTCCGTAGTGTCACCATGGTGTCCTTGGACCTGCATTGTCACAACTGACCCATGGCTCCATGAGGTTCCATGGTGTCACTGTGATTTCTGTCAGAGGCTGGATGAGATCGATGTCCCGAGACACCTTGGGATGCTCAGAATGCCTGTGTGGGGCCAGGGCCAGGTCAGGCCTTGGTTTGTGGTGGGACAGAGCCCCGCCCCCAGCTCTGGCCTGGCAGAGCTGTTAATCACACAGCAGGGGCAGTGCTAACCCAGCTCTGATTGGCTGAGCTGTCAATCAATCACACACCAGGAGCAGCTGCTGCCTGCCCTGACTCTGATTGGACAAGCAACTGGAAGTCCCACCCCAGGGGCAGGCCCATGAAGGCCCAGGGGGTTAAAAGCCTCTGTTGGTGATGCTGGAACCTGAGCAGTTGGTGCCTTTCTATATGTGCGTGTCTTTGTAAAGATCTTCTGTCTTTCTGTTGTTTTCTATTTCTTCTCCTTCTAATCCTACTTATCTGAAATTATTTTGGGTAACTTAACATAATACGGGTTAAATGTTTTGAAGTTAAATGGGCTAAGTTTAATGAAGTTGAAGCTATGATGAGAGATTTATGTTGAAGTGGATGTTGTACTAAAACATTTGCCAAAGTTTCTTGACTGTCTATATTTTGTCAGTAAAATTTTGTGTCATTTTGACATCTTAGCTCAGTTGGTTAGAGCATGGGGCTGGCATCACTGAGGCTGTGGGTTCAATCCCTGTGTGGGCCATTCACTTAAGATCCAGACTTGATGATCCTTGTGGCCCCTTCCTACCAATAATGCTCTTTGTATCTGTCCGTTTTGAGAGTATCTGTTTGATGTTTCTCCTGTGCACCAAAACTCAAGTAAAGGAACCTTTGGTTACTCCCAACATTTCAGTGTTATAGGGTGTTCCAGCCCTGCAGGCTTACAGTGGCCTCTTGTTTCCATGAGTCCCCACAGTGTCCCACTGGCCCCTTGGTTCCATGAGGATCTGCAGTGTCACAAAGGTTTATTACATTTCTCCTTTCTTCCCCTCACATCCCCCTGCCCCACAAACAACCCTGAGCCAGCCTTGAGGGACAGGCCCTGCTGGCCCAGGCTGGGCTCAGGGCTTGGCCTTTCTCCTTCCCCCAACCAGCCCAGGCCTTGCTCAGCATTGCAGCTCCCTGCTCAGAGCCTTTGGCTCCCTGCAATCCTGGCCTCAATGATCTGCTCTCACAGTCCCTGGGGAGTCTTTGGCACTCCCTACCCTCGTTGGGGCCCAGCGATGCTCCAAGGGACTTGGAGTTTTGCTGCTGACTCCTTGAGCAGCTTCTTCAGCCTTCTCTCAGTGGCTGAGGGTCCTGGACTCAGCCTCAGCCTAAGGGCTGATTAAAATGCAGAAAGCCCTCAGAAGCTCTTTCACTTCCTTCAGTGGTGTTCATGTCTCCAGGCCTTGTGCAGCACACTGGAGTCTGTTTAGAGCATCTTTAAGGAGGAAGATTTCAAAGTGCACCTCATGACATTTTCATTAATCAAGTGAGTAATTTTTTATTTTCCAATTACAAAAAGAGCTGATAGAAGCATTCCCAGGTGATCTTGATGCTGAATGTCTCCTTAGGAGGTCTGGGCACAGAGAAGAATGAGCCCCTTGAGGGCTGACCCTGTTTGGACAAGCTGCTCTTCCCTCCCAGCCTCACCATGTCTGACATTGTCCACCTGGGACTGACATCCCTGTGCCCTGCAGCAGAACCTTGTCCCCTGAGCTCTGCAGCTCCATGTCCCAGCCCAGTGCACTGTGTCCTACCTGCTCTCCTCAGGGCTCTGCCTGCACACAGGCCCAGGGGAAGTTTTCCTTTGGGAAGGAAATAATGGAAAAGCCTGAGCAGGTTTCCTAAACAACAAACCCCACTCAGGAAGCACCTGCTCAGTCTAGGCTGCCTTGAATGGCGTCACCTTTCTCCAAGGGACAGTGTGAGCAGAAATGATCTCTAGAAGCAGAATTCTCTGAGTCTTGCAGCTGAATCCTCTGTCCTTGTCCTTTCCCTGGATCTCTGTTTCAGATGGAAGCTTCTGGTGCCATCCTCACCTTTAACCTCTCTTTGGAAGGCAAACAGATGTTCCCAGGTGTGTTAAGCAGGATTTGCTCAATGTTTCTACAAAACTTTTGTCTTTCTTATGGAATGAAGGGCCCATTTTGGGACCTAGGGGCTTGATTTGGAAGCAAGGAGTCAATTGTGACCCTGGGGTGCCATGGAACCAAGGGGCCATGGTGACACAGCAGGGCCAGGTGGATCCAGTGGTCCATTGTGACACTGTGGATCCAAGGAGACCATGGAGACACCCCCAGAACCTCATGGAACCAAGGAGTCCATGGTGACCCAGCAGGGCTGCATGGAGCCAATGGTCCATGGTGAGACTGCCCATCCAAGGAGGCCATTGTGACACTGCGGAAGCTCATGGAGCGAGGGAGGCCATTGTGACACTGAAGAACCTCATGGCACCAAATATCCATGGTGACACAGCAGGGCATCATGGGAACCAAGGAACCGCTGATGGCCGTAGGGAAACTCATGGAACCAGGGGCCATTGTGGCACTGCAGAAACAACAGAGCTGCTGGACCTTGTCCCCTGGCCCTGCACAGCTCCTTGGGAGGCACGGCAGGAGCAGCACCCTGGGAACCCTGGGAATGTCCCTCGGGGATCCATGGAACACACTCCCAGGGGTTGGAATTCCAGTTTACAGCCAGGAAAAGGTGTTCCTGCCCTGGGATGCAAAGACCTTAAAAGGAGATAAAAGCCAAGTGCAGCAAGATCCTACAGTGACATTTCACTGCCAGCCTTCATAACTTCACCCATGGTTGTTGTAGCTCGTGGATTGGGAATTAAATCAGGGCAGGGTCTGTGGTGGGATCTGCCCTCGGTCAAGGGAGCCACTGAGAGAGAAATAGAGCAGGCAAAGAGAGGCAGGAGGGAAAGGAGGGCACAAGCACAATCAGCTGAGAAGGTGGCACTCTGAAAAACAAACGGGAACTGATGGAAAATTATTGGGACAGAAACTAATAGTTCTGAAAATTTTATTTACTATCAAAATGCATCCCACACACCCAGGTCCCACAATCCCGATCCCACACCCTCAAATTTGGATCCCACTTCTCCCAGTCTGTAGCCAATCCCATCTCACCCTGGAGGCTGTGGAATCGAGTAATTTTAGCATGGGACTGAGTTTTTTTGAGGTGGGAACAAGGCAATTTGAGGTTGGATTGAGCCCTTTGGGGTCAGATTGTGGTGTTTTCAGTGGGACTGAGTCATTTTGAGGTGACAGATGAATTTCTCTTTACTTTTGGAGTGCAAAGATATGGAGAACACTTCCTGAAATGCCCTAAGAACCCACAAATCTTCCAGAATATGTCCCCAAACTATAAATTCCTGCTCAAATAACTGTTAACTGATGGAACTTTCGACATCTTTGATAAATTTCTTTCTTTTTAATCCTATTTCAGATGTTTTTAAGTGATAAAGAAAAATCAAGAGGAAATTGGGACCAAACCAAAAGGATAACAAGCCAGGTGTCCTCCCAGCACAGATCACTGAATGTGAGTTACCAGGGTTCTGCCCAACGTGGATCCTCCCATGGGGGTTGAAGCTGGAGCAGTGCACGAAGCTCTTCCAGCAGTTGGGGCATTTGCAGAGCTTCTCTTACCAGTGCGTCCATTGGTGTCTGGTAAAGTGACAGCTCATGGAGATGCTCTTTCCACACTGGGGACTCTTGTAGGGCCTCTCCCGAGTGTGGATGCACCAGTGGGTGATGAGGTGGGAGTTGTCCTTGAAGCCCTTCCCACAGCTGGGGCAGCGGAAGGGCGTCTCCTGTGATCCATGCTGGGAAGACATGTGTCCCTTTTCCTGCCCCTATCAATGACATGAGGTGGGACTGAAGCACGTGAGGGCCTGGTCATGGCCCTGTCATTACATTCACTCCCACCTCAGAACATTGCCAGGGGCTTGAAAAGGACTCTCTCTCTCTCTCCCTGAGGAGAAGGGTGTCTTTTCCAGGCAGGAGGAAATACATTGCTGGGCAGAGCCAGGCATTTTTGCTGTAGTTTTCCCTGTAAATCTTTTTTTCTTATCCGTTCTGTTATCGATATTGTTTCTGTTTGTGTTTGTTCCTTATCTTGTTGCTGTTCCCAATAAATTGTTCTTATCCCAGCCCGGGAATTTTGCCTTTTGTGCTTTCCATGGGAGGCAGGAGGGCAGCGAGGGCAGCGCGGTTTTAGCAGGAGCAGGAAATTGGGGAATCCCATTCCTGAACCCTGGCCTGTGGAAACCGAGCGTCTCAGCTGGTCCCAGCCCTGGCATCCCAGCTGGTCCCAGCCCTGGTGGCCATGGCAACAGCCTTGGGAGCGGGTTCCTGGCTGGGGCTGTGGGAACCTTTTCCCTCTGGGGCCCAGGGAAAGGAGTGGAGGGAACAGCTGCAGCTGAGTCGAGGCAGGCTCAGGTTGGATGTCAGGAAAAGGTTTTTGCCCAGAGGCTGCTGGGGCCCTGCCCAGGCTCCCCAGGGAAGGGTCCCAGCTCCAGGGCTCTCTGAGCTGCCGCAGTGTTTGGACAGCGCTGCCAGGCCCAGGCTGGCATTGTTGGGGTGTCCTGTGCAGGGCCAGCAGTTGGACTGGAGGATCCTGATGGGTCCCTCCCAGCTCAGCCAATTCTGTGGTTCTGGGATCCCGTGAGCCTGGGGATGGGGCTGCCAGTGGTTGCCATGGCAACAGCTCTGGCTGCAGGCCTGAGCTGGTGTCCATGGCAACCACCCCTGGCATGGGGTCTCCATGGAGCTGCCAAGGCAATGACCATAGGGACAGGGAGTTGGTGATGGTTGCCATGGAAGCTGACCATAGAAACAGGGGGCTGCTGATGGTTGCCATGGAAACTGACCATAGTGACAGGGGACTGGTGATGGTTGCCATGGAAACTGACCATAGCAACAAGATCCTGGTGATGGTTGCCTGCTAAGGATCAGACTTGTCACAGGCCCTCAGAGGAGTTTCATGGGGACTTTCCAAGAGTCTCCAGGCTGTTCCAGAGCTGGAATGTCACAGGCAGAGACAGGGGCTCTGTGGAGACCTCCCAGGGCTTTCTGGGGATGGTAAAGAGCCGTGGGGTCAGATGCAGTCACAGCCATTCCATGGTGACATTCCAGGGGACCTTGGGCTGCAAATATACTGATCTGTCACAGGCACTCACAGCGGCTCCACGGTGACATCCCAGGAATCCCCAGGCTGCCAAAGAGCCGGGATGTCCCAGACACTCACAGGGGTTCCTGTCATGGGCACAGTGGGAGCTTCAGGCAAAAGCTTTATTTCTTTATTGGAGAAACTCCTGCTGAGTCATGAGGTGAAGAAATGACACCCAGTAGCCACCATGGTTCCTCAAACCCCTGCGGGGCCCCTAGACTTCTAAAATTCCTTTTAAGAGAGGAGACTGGGAGTGGCTGGATCCAATCCCAGCCCCAGAATTTGTCAAAGGTGTAAAAGATTGAACAGGTGGAATTCAACTTTAACACAATTTGTCCTGGGATTAATGATAGAATACCCAATTAATTTATATAAATATGTCTCTAGCTTATTCTGATCATGATCAGATGGAAAGATCACTAGCACAGTTATTTACTCCACTAATCAGGAGCTATAACAATTAGTAGAATATCATGCTCTAGGCAGCAGTTTTGAAGTCAACAGTGCCTTGCTATAGTTGCTGCAGCCCATTGCAGGCAGAGCCTCCTGCTCCAGCAGGAACTTCCCTGTGCCATGAGCAAGGCAGGTCCTGCTGCAGGAAAAGCCCCAGGCCAGCCCCAGCACAGGGAAGGGCTTGGGCACAAGGACAGAGTGCTGTGCTGGGAGCTGTGCCAGGGAGAGCCTGAGGCACCAAAGGCACCTGGGCAGCAGCAGCTGCTTGCAGGCCATGGCTGGAAGCCTCCCTTGGCAGCCCGGCCTGGTGGCCACCACTGCAGAGCTGCTGCCTCAGGGCTTATTCCTGGCTGAGCTCTGAAAAGCCACTTCTTCTCCAGGAGCCTGACTGGGAAGCCATTGGCCCCAGCACCTCGGGGACAAGATATTAATGACAAAACTCTTCATGCCAGCAGAGACAAGGCAGGGGCAGAGGAAAGGGGAGAGCCAGGCCCAGGGGACAGGGCTGCCTTAGTGATGGCAGTGAGGTCACTGCCCCTGCAGCAGCCTGGCTGCCCTCAGCAGACATTCTGGCCAGAAGCGTTGTGAGGGCACCCAGGACATGAGAGAACCACAAAACAGGAATTCTGTCCTTGGGGATGAGAGGGTTCCCTTGGGTCAGGCTGCACAAAGCTCCTGCTCTTGGACAATTCCTGTGATGGGGCTTCCAATTCTCTGGAAAAACGGTTGCCATTTTGTGCCACTCTCATAATTGTAAAATATTTCCTCTTTCTAGCAATGTAAATCCACCCTCATTCAATTTAAAGATATTGAGCCTGTCACTGCAAGATTTGCGAGGAAATGCCTTTGACTACATTTTTCCATTTTCACAGACTTTGGAGAGGAACCAAAAATCTCCCAAGATGGGATTTGGAGGCCTCATCACATAACCAGCAGGGATGGGCTGCTGGCTCTGGGGTTGTTCCAGATTGCAAGGCAAGATGTATTCTATTACCATCTCTATGGCAGTTGTCTTGTCAAGTGGGCAGTTTTCCTTATCTCTCTCTCTGACTGATCACAATCACTCCTCCCTTGGGAGGGGCATCTGCTGATAATGGGCTACTGAATGTCACTGCATGACTGATAAGAACTATAATATCTGATTGTGAGATGCTCCATCCAGCGGGAGGAGCCAAGCATTGCTACCCAGATATAATCTGGAGATTCTGGAATACCAGAACAGGTTTTCCCACTGGATTCTCCAGAGGAACAGCAGCTGCCTCTTCTCCCACTGGATCTTCAGAGGAAGAATACATCCTTTTCTACAGGACCTCCTGCTCCAACAGAACCACACCTGACACTCCAGGAGGACTGCAGCCACATTTCTAATTGGACTGTTACCAACATCCTGACCCACAGGGTGTCAGGTTGAGTTGTGACTCTGTCAATGTTGTTCTAGTGTACTGCATTGTTTATTTGTTTAATTTTCTTCCCTATTAAAGAACTGTTATTTCCTGCTCCCATATCTGTGCCTGATAGCCCCCTCAATTACAAAATTATAACAATTTGGAGGAAGGGGGGTTTACATTTTCCATTTCAGGGGTGGCTCCTGCCTTGATTAGCTGACACCTGTCTTTTCAAACATTAACAAGGGGAAAGTGTCAAAGCCTCAGTTATAAAGCAAACAAATAAAATAGGAATTGGGGATGTTCTGTTAGTTCCAGAAACAGGATGAAATTTATTAGGACAGGATTTACAGGTGCATTTGGACATTCTCTGGAGTGCTCCCAGAGAAAGGGAAAATGGTAGTTAAGCTTCTCCAATTAAGGGAAGAAAATGAGGAGAAAATTCAAGAGATGATTTGGGCAAAACCAAAAAACGGAGGTAAATTGAACATGAAACCTATGGTAATAAAAATAGTTAATGAGAACCATCCAGTTCAGCTATGACAATATCCACTCTCCCTGGAGGGGAGACGAGGACTACAGCCGCTGATCCAGGACCTACTTGAGGACAGGACCTTAGAACCATGTATGTCCCCCCATAATACACCCGTATTACCAGTAAAGAAGTCAAATGGGACTTACAGGTTTGTTCAAGATTTGAGAGAAGTGAACAAAAGAACAGAGAACCGGTACCCAGTAGTGTCTAATCCCTATACACTCCTAAGTAACATCCCAGTGGTTTAGCATGATAGACCTAAAAGATGCTTTTTGGGCATACCCACTGGCAGAGGAAAGTGGGTTACCTTTGCTTTTGAATGGGAGGACCCTGATTCTGGAAGGAAGCAACAGCTTCGGTGGACTGGGTTACCCCAAGGGTTTTCTGAATCCCCAAACCTCTTTGGTCAAGCCCTAGGAGAAGTAACACAACTCTTCTCCATTAAACCTGAGATAAAGCTCATCCAATATGTAAATTATTTGCTTTTCTCAGGACAGGAAGAAAAAGAAGTTTGGGAATCCACCATAGTGTTGTTAAATTTTCTGGGGGGCCAAGGACTTCAGGTATCAAAAGGGAAACTCGTATTGGAGAATGGGAAGTAATATACCCAGGATTTGTGATTTGTCAAGGGAGCTGGCAGCTGAACCCTGAGAGAATTACAGGGATAGTCTCACTGCCACCAAAAACTAAGAGGGAAGTCAGAAGGTTTTTAGGCCTGTTGGGATATTGTAGGCTATGGACTGGAGGATACACGCAGGCCATCTGATTCTTGTATGAAAAGTTAATTGAAGAGATTAGGTGGGAAAAAGACGATGAACAAATTTTGAAGCTTTGAAGCAAAAATTAGTCAGTGCACCAGCCCTGAGTCTTCCTGCCTTAGACAAACCCTTCTATCTGTCTGTGGATATACAAAAAGAGATAACACATGGAGTGTTAGCCCAGGACTGAGGAGGATCCAGGAAACCAGTGGCCTATTTATCAAAATTACTAGAGCCTGTCAGCCAGGGGTGGCCAACCTGCATTCAGGTGTGGCAGTGACTGCCCTACTCATAGCAGAAAGCAAAAAATTAACCTTTTGGAGGAAAATTGAAGATATATGTCCCAGACTCAGTAACGAGTATCCTGAGCCAAAAGGCTGACAAATGGCTCACTGATTCCCAAATGCTAAAGTATGAAGCCATCTTAATAGATAATGGTTTAGAGCTAATCGTGAGTAACAAACTCAACCCTGCTCCATTTTTGTATGGAGAACCAGATGAGGCATTCATACATAATTGCCTAGAGGTTATAAACTGTCAAACTAGAGTAAGAGAGGACGTAACAGATCAACCACTCCAAGGTGGAAAACAATTGTACATCGATGGATCTTCACAGGTAATAAAGGGGCACAGGGTATTGGGGTACGCTATAGTGCATGAAGGGTTGGTAGCCATAGAAAAGATAAAGTTACTTTCCAACTGGTCAACCCAGGCATTGAGTTGTATGCCCTAAAACGAGCTCTGGATATATTAGCATAGAAAAGGGGAACAATATATACAGACTGAAAATACACTTTTGGAATAGTGCATATATTTGGAAAAATTTGGGAAGAGAGTGGGCTATTAAATTCAAAGGGAAAGGGACTGATTAAAAAAAAATTTGTCTTAGAAGAGTTAGAAACCGTACAATTGCCAGAGAAATAGTGGTGGTATATGTTGAAGGACATCATAAAGGGGAGCAAGGGAACAATTTAGCCAATTTATAAGCTACAAATGCCACTGAATCAGCGACAGAAAAACTAATAATAGTATTACCACCCATGAGAGAAATGCAAAAAGTCCCTGTATTCAGTGGGACAGAAGAGGAAGAATTTCTCAAAATAGGAGCCAAGAAAGATAAAGGGAAGTGGAGATTAGCAGATGGGAAGCAAATATTGAATAAACCCTTTTCCAGGAAAATGCTAGAAGACATACATGGAACAACACACTGGGGTACCCAAGTGCAAAGTGATCAATTTTTAAAGGACTGGGGATGCAAAGGAATTTTCAGAATAGCTAAGCAAGTAACTGAACAGTGTGTGATATGTCAACAAGTTAATAAAAAATAATGAGGGAAACACCCAGAGGAGAGCAAGAATTAGCCTTATGGCCAGCGATAGTAGATCACGTGACTCATTGGGTAGAGATGGTACCCACTATGAAATTCAATGCCAATGTTGTGAGTAAAACAATTCTAGAATCAATCATTCCCTGATATGGGATGGCAAACAAGATTGATTCAGACTGGGGAACTCATTTCACATCAAAGATATTGCAGAAAGTTGTTCAGGCCCTGGGAGTAAAATGGGAATTACACACTCCATGGCATCCACAGAGTTCCAGTCACGTTGAGAGAATGAATCAAACTCTTAAAAGAGCTCTAGCTAAGCTAATGATTTAAACCCAAATGTCATGGATAAAATGTCTCCCTTTGGTCTTATTAAGAATTAGAACCACACCCCAGTCAGATCTGAGGTTGTCACCCTATGAAATGATGTTTGGGTTACCCTTCCTGACCTCACCCCAGAAGTTTGCCACCTATGAGAAAGGGGAAACCAGTGCCAAGAAATAAGTGATGTCTATAGCACAAACCTTAGAAGGACTAAGATATAGAGGGGCAATTCCTCAAACTACCACCCTGGATTTCAGAATCCATAATCTTAATCCTGGGGATTGGGTGATGATTAAGCCATGGAGAAATGAGCCTCTAACTCCACAGTGGGAAGGTCCCTTTCAGGTACTGCTCACCACCGAATCAGCCATGCGAACTGCAGAGCAGAGATGAACTCATGCCAACAGAGTCAAAGGCCCAGGAGAGGAACTCAAAGAGTGGACTATAACATCCAGTCTGGGTGAAACAAGAGTGACTCTCAAGCAGAGATTTACCAGCATCTGTTGAGGAGAAGTACACAAGGGACTGTAAAAGGCAGTGGGACAGCTTCCTTAAGAAAATAAGACAAAAGAAGGAGGGCATGACCAAGTTGGCCCCTTTGCTTGCTACCAAGAAGGCTCCAGAGCCCTGCTGTGGGTAGGAACCCCATAGGCATGGTAAGGTAGGGACAAAAGGCCATACCAGACCTCTATCATTCCTCAGTTGTCTTTTAATTCAGCAGAAATTGGAGGGCAAGACTGAGTTGGCCTCTGTACTCACCCCTAAGAAACACCAACTATGGGTAGCAGTCACATAGGCATTGTAGATGGGAGTCAAAGCCATACTGGACCTCTGTGATGCCCTTTTGTTCATTCCAAATAAGTGTGTCTAAGGAAAACCTGAGATTTTTTCTCCTGTTCCCACTGTCCTTGCCCACATCAACCGATGCTGGTATGACTCATTCAAGAGAGACAGAAAAATTTTTACTTAACTGTTCACGCAAAATGACTTATAGGAAAAGAAAATGGGGGCTTGTTATAGATGTGTAATTCTATGGTTGATTCTCACAGTTAAGGGGTGAATATTAAATGTATATGTTAAGAGAAGTTTTGTAGATGTATAGTTATCGTTCCCCTCCCCCTTGCATTGTTATCACAGGATGGCCTCAGTAGTTGGGGCATTTAGGAGGGTTGGCTTGTTACTGTGGCAGCACCTGACCTCCAATCAAGGTGTAAGACAGTGCTTTCCACCACTGGACAGTGAAGAAGGAGTTGATTGACAAGACTTCAGGAGGGGCTAGAGGTATAAAAGACAGAACATCCTTTTGTCGATAAGCACACTAACTGAATCCTTTGCTCCCAGCATTGTATCCTTTTCTTTATTCAGTTTTTGTTGTATTTTCATGAGGTCTCAATAAACCATTTACATCTTTGAAAGTAAAAATCATTTCTCTCATGGGGTTGGGGAATTTGGGGCAAGATTGTCCACACTGGGTCAGCTCTTAGGTACAACTTCACTGACCTGGCCAGACCTCCTTAGGAGCAGCCCTACATCAACATCAATCTCAGAATGCTGCAATCGCATCTTGTATAATAAGAACAGAAATAAAAGACACTCTTTAAGATAGGAATGCATATTTCTTAGGAATGCATATTTCTTAGAAGATTTTTGAAATACTTCTCCATAAATGTAAAAGGAAAACTTCCTGAAGGACTACATTACACCAGAAGGAAGTCAAGGCAGAGCCATGGTTTGTCAGGACTTGCTTGATCCTAATGAGCTCTGTGGTGCATTTGGAGCTGAGCCCATGAACCTCAGGGCCTGGGAGGAGATTGCACGAACCTTGCCAGGAGTCCAAGTCAGAAGAAAACCCCGAAGTGTTTCAAAGCATGACTATATCCAGCGGAGGTCCATCCCCTACACAGGCTCCTCATGGACTCCTTGGCGGAGAGAATTAGTGGCAAGGATGGCACAAAAACCTCTCAGACACTCAGTGTGGAAAGGAAAATCCAAAGTACCTTCAACACCTTGAGTGTCTCAAAGTATTAATGAGCCCCACTGAGTGTCAGTACAAAGCTATAAAGGGACTCGTTAAAGCAGATAATTGGAGGCTGTGACTGTACAATCTTTCTCATAGAGTCTTTATCAAAAGAGAAACAGCAAGTACCTTAAAATAACTGAAGCACCTTGAAGCATTAATGAGCCCCACTGAGGGTTGTTACTGACAAAGAATCTCAAGGGACTAATTACAGCAGATAATTGGAGGCCATGATTGCACAAACCTCTCAGAGACTCCAAGGCAAAAGCCAAAGCCAAAGTCCTTTGAAAAACCTGCAGTCCCTGGGAGCATGAAGGAGCCCCCAGAGTCATTGGTGAGCAAGGCTCCCCAGGGATTCCTTCCAGCAGATCCTTGAGGCCACTGGGATGTGGGTTAGGGGGGGGTTGCAGAGGGCAGGACAAGGGGCTGACAGTGCCCAGCCTGGCTGGGGCTGTGCCAGGAGGCCCCAGGGCCTCAGGACAAGGTGTCTCCTCACAGCCCTTGGTGGCACAGACCCTGCTGTGCCCCAGGGTACCAAGGCTTGGCTTCTCCTTGTCCGCAGCTGCCATCAGTGCCTCCAGTTCTCTGCTCTGCCTGGGGCCTGGGGACACTTTCTCAGTTGTGTCCCTCACTGGGACCCATTACAAGTCCAAGAAACTTTGGAGTTGGATTCTTACTTGGAGTTGTGGAGAGGTTTCTTCAGCTCCCTCTCAGGGCCTGATGTTCAGGGCCTGAGCACAAAGCCCCAGAGGCTCATTAAAGTCTTTGTGCTGTGTCTGTGCTGCTGAGCTGGGCCAGGCTCCTGGCCCAGAGGCAGCTCCTGGCAAGGGCAGCAGAGAGAGACAGCTCTGGCCAGGAGTAGCTCCTGTGCACAGCCCAGCAGGGCTGGGGCACTGCCTGCAGCCACCCCAGGCACAGCAGGGAGGCACAGAGAGCTTCAATCAGTCAGGGCTGGGAAGGGGCTGAGAAGTGCCTGGGGCACAATCACTGCCAACCCTTGGAACAGGAACCTCTGGCTGCAAGACAATGCAGCCTCCTCCTAAAGGTGCAACATCCCAATGCCTGCAGACTCTGTGAGTGCATCTCTGAGTATTTCTGCTGCTGGAGACGTGAAATGCTCATGAAGCTCTGACATGGTGAGGGCTTCAGATCAGTCACAAAATATTTCCAAGACAAGGATTTTTATCAAAATGAGGCAATTTCCTAAAATTTTGTGTTCAGATTCCTACTACTGGAGAGTGGCAGGGAGGGGAGATAAATATTAAAGGTTGATTATGAATTATTAATTATGAATTTTGAGACAAGTGCCTAAGACATCTGAACTGTTCCTATTAGTGACCAGTAGGTTCACAAGAGGTCCCTAATGTGCTTGCAGCAACTCTGCCCATGGACAGCACCAGCATCACCTTTGCTGGACCCATCAGGCTCAGTCTGAGCTGTCCTTTCCCCAAGCTGCCAGCTGAACCTGCCCCCAGCCAGTGCCCTGCAAACAGGAAGGGTTCTGTCAGGCCAAGGAGAGTGCACAGAGATTTGGGGTCTGTGAGTGCTGGCAGGGAGAGATCAGGCACAGGGAAACCCCTGCAGGAGGAAAATCTCCAGGAAGCAGAGAGAAGATCTGGGAAGGAGAGAAAACAAAATCCAGCAATGCTGTGGCAGGGAGAGTTGAGAGATGCCCACAGGATCCCCTCCAGTGCAGCCCCTCCCTCTGAACAAGCCCCCTCCCTCCTGTGCCCCAGCCAAGCCTCTGCCCTCAGGGCTGGGGCCCCAAGGCGTGCAGCCCCTCCTGTTCAGGCAGAGCTGCAGCAGAGCCATTGGGCAGCTCTGCAGTCCCGGGCCCAGCTCCCTCTGCAGAGCACAGGGCTGGGAGCAGCTTCCTGGCACTGGGGGCTCTGGCAGGGGGCACAGCTGGCTCAGGGTGACGCTATCCCCAGTGCCCAGCTCTGGGCAATGCTGTCAGTGCAGCCAGGGAAGGAGCTGCATCTCCCTCAATCCAATGCCAGCATAAGGACACATGGGCATCCCTCTGGGATTTCAGTCCAAGCTGAGAGCTTCAACCCAGTATGCAAACCTGTCCTAGAGCATCTCTGAGTGATAAGATCCATGGGGAAAGGCAGAGGTGTTGTGAGACTGAAAATGCTGCTGGGTTGGTGGAATGAGCAACGTGAGTCCTTGGCGACAAAAGTGGAGCTGGGCTGTGGTGGATCCATCTTCTCTCAGCAGTACCTGGGGGTTTGTAAGAGAAATGTGGGAGTGTGAACATCCTCCACCTGAGAAAAGTGAAAGCCCAGAGGAGCTGCAAACAGAATGAAGTTACAGATCATCTGCCCCCAGCCTCCACTCATTATCTTGCCCCAGGGAAATTACTCTGTTCTACCAGAGGGCAGCAGAAATGCTGAGGGTTTCTGATATCCAAGAATACCAGGAAGTACATGGAAGGAGCTTAAAAAGAAAACATCAGAACTCTGAAACACAAGAGCATGTCCGTGTGTGTTACAAAGGAGGGTGTGTGGGAAATGGCTTTGATTTTGGTTACAGGTATCTCCTCTAACCCTTCACTGTCCTTTTCTCCATGAACAGGTGCCCAAGTGCAGCCCCAGCAAATGTCCAACAGCAGCTCCATCAGGCACTTCCTCCTGCTGGCATTGGCCGACACACGGCAGCTGCAGCTCATGCACTTCTGCCTCTTGCTGGGCATCTCCCTGGCTGCTCTCCTGGGCAACGGCCTCATCATCAGCGCCGTAGCCTGCAGCCATCACCTGCACACGCCCATGTTCTTCTTCCTGCTCAGCTTGGCCCTCACTGACTTGGGCTCCATCTACACCAGCCAGATATTCGCAAGAGGTCAGGAATTACACAAAATTTTACAGGCAAAGTACAAAAAACCAAGAAACTTTGGAAGAGGATTTCATGCAACATCCAATTACAAAGAAAACGCTTATCATAGCAGTAACTTCATTACCTTAGTTCATTTGATGTAGAAATCATTGAAGACGTAACCTGTTGAGGTACCCAAAAATGTTCCATATAAAGAGCATTAGAAGGAGAAGAAAGATACAGAAAGACAGAAGCTCTATAGAAAGACACACATATGACTAACAGCTCCTAGGGTTCCAGTGTGGGTGAGACACAAACCCCACGAGAAGGCAGAGTCCATACCTGGGGCTCATCTTGCGCTCTGTGTTTTTAAGCCTCCGGGCCTTTGTGGGCCTCCCCCCAGGTGGGATTTCTGATCACTCAGGCAATCAGGGCTGGGTTAGCACTGTCCCCACTGTGTGACTGATTGACAGCTCATCCCAATGTGTCTCAAGAGATTGATCTCATCCATCCTCTGATAGTGACTATGGTGACACTGGGGAACGTCATGGAACCATGGGTCAGTTGGGATCAGGTGGGTCCAAGGACACCACGGTGACATCAGGGAACCTCGTGGGAACAAGTGGCCATTGTGATGCTGTGGATCCCCATGGAACCAAGGAAACATGGAACAGGCTGATGCCTTCAGTTTTAGCTGTCATATTTCCAGATTCTCTACTGCATTAGTCTGTAACTCTGGACTTCATACATAGTGTTAGCAAGTTCTCTTCTCAGTGTAGTCAGACAAAACAATCCTTTTCCAGCCCCAGAACTGGACACTGTTGCAGCTTCAGGCACAAAAAGTGCAAACAACAGCAAATTGAGGAGAGCAAACTGGGAGGATGGGACTGCATAACCTGAGGCTGTAATTGGACAACTAACCCCAATATTTAAACGGACCAAACCTTATGAAAGTGTGAAAACTCCTGACCAGTCATCCATCTTGAGTGTAGCCTCAGCTGGGCTCTTGTCCTGCTCAAGGTGAATCCTTTGAAGGCCTTTTAATAAATCACAGCAAGAGGCAGAAGCCATGAGAAAGCTGACAACTCTTTGTGAGAACCGAGTTGTGGAGCAGTGAAAAACAACTTGTTTTTCCTGAGAAAGAGCTCTAGGGCTGTGGAAAACAACCTACTTTCCCTGAAAAAGAGCCGTAAGAGTGTGATAAACACCAGCCACCTGTATAAACTGTTTTTTCCCTCTTAGATAGAAAAATGAAAGCTATCTCTCACAAACTTTTCCTGCACATACACACCAGGGGTTTGAGTGACCAATCAATACAGGGTAACAACTTGTTGCTGACCAACTAGGGATAGACAGGGGATGTTCTTAAAAAACCCTACAAAAAAGCCTATAAAAAGACCGTATAAAAATAGCACAGGATTGATCCTTTCTTTTTGCACCATAAAACGTGTCCTGCATCCCTCTTTATCGGGTGCTGTTGCAGTGCCCTTTTATTTCATAGCTTTTTGGATGGTCTGTTCCAGTTCACCCCCTGTATGTTGTCTTTCCCCAAGCTGGATTATTCCCAGGTTATATCCCTCCCCTTTTGCCCTTCAATCATTATAATCCCCACCCTATATTCCATTGCCTTCCCTATCCATCCCTGTAAACTCTGCCCCTGTTCTGGACCCTTCCCTGTCAGTCTCCTGTAAACCCCTCCCCATCAGGTTCCGCCCCTCAGGAATTCCCCTCATGGATGACGCCCCATTGGCCCATGTGACCTGCCCTCTCCACCCCCTTATCCCATTGGTCCCTGAGATGTATTCCCCTCCTTTTGCTCCTCCCTCCCTGATTCCCTATTGGCTCAGTGATCATGCCCACCCACAGTTCTGGTGCTATATAAAATCCTGAGCACAGTGGTGTTTGGAGCTCTTTGGTGCTTGTTCCCTTTGCCAAATAAAGCTTCCTCAGAATCTCACACCAAAGGCCTCCCTCTCCTCTTTAGTCTGCTCCCTGATGCTGACACCATTCCAGCTGTGGAGCAGGTGGCTCCAAGGTTCAGCTCTCCCTGTTTCAGAGGAAGCTGTTCCCCACTCATGGCACCGCGACGCCCCTGAGCCAGCTGTGGACTCCAGCGCGGTATCAGCCTGGAGCTCCTGCTGGGCTGAGTCTGCCCTCAGGCAGGGCTCAGCTCCCCCACAGCATCTCAGTGTCACCTTTGAGCCCTGTGGAGAAGACACCTCTGTGCCCTCTGCTCAGAATTTCACTGCCAGGACAGCAGGAATGCAACCCAAACCTGCCTTCAACCTGCGGGGGTGAGGAACTCCTGCACCAGGGGCTTTTTGGCCATTCTGCTGCTCATGGCCAAGACATTATCCTTGCCCCTCTGCCAGGGCAATGCTCTGTGCCAGCTCTGCTGTGAGGCTTCCCTGGGGCAATGTCAGCACCAGTGGTTCCTTCAGTATTGGAACTGGAGTCAGCGAACACGACCGAGCCCTGGTGAGCTCTCAGGATGGCCGGGGACAACTGATCCACCTGGCTCACCCTGATATTCTCCCAAGTCCTGCTGGAGCTGATGGACCCAGCAGCCAAGAAGGATCTCAGAGCCAAGTAGAACCACTCACCCTTTCCCAGGACACCGTGGAGGCTTTACCCCACCGTGGCCAGGCATTACAGGTGACCGTGTAGGGCCCCTCACCCAGGAAAACCCACAGCCCCGCAGGGCCCGGTAGACAGGTAGACCCAGCAGCCCCATCCCGCCAGGAAACCAAATTTCAAGACCAAGAAATAATTTCACCATACTTTTGATATAGGAAGATTTTTTTTGGCATTTAAATTCTTTTGAGTAAATAAAGAATTTTGGGGGTGTTCCATTGTATTTGCAGGGATGCCTGACGAAGGCAGGAATGATGCATTTAACTCCATGTTCTCAGAAGGCTAATTTATTACTTTATAATACTGTTTTATATTAAAGAATACTACACTATACTATACTATACTATACTCTACTATACTATACTATACTATACTATATTATACTAAAGAACAGAGAAATGATACTCAGTGAATGTTCAAAAGACAATAATGAAAACTCCTGACTCCAGAGTCTTGACACAGCTTGGCCATAACTGGCCAATGAGTCAAAATAACTCACACCAGAATCCAATCAAACAAATCACCTGTGGGTAAAAAATCTCCAAACACATTCTGCACATGAGCACAACACATGAGAAGCAAATGAGATAAGAATTGTTCTCCTTTTTCTCTGAGGCTACTCAGCTTCCCAGGAGAAAAATCCTTGGCGGAGGGATTTTTTCAGAGAATGTGAATGCCACAGTGTTAGAGATGAGTAATGAGATGGTTGGTTCTCCCAATTAAAGGGTGAACATGGTTAGTATGTTAAGAGAAGTTGTACAGATTTATAGTTCTGTTATTGCAATGTGTCCCCCCCCACCCAGCATTGTTATCCCGGGATGATCTTGGTAGTCCGGGCATTTAGGGAGGGGCAGATTGTTCCTAAGAGGCACGGCTTAGCAACACCTGCCCTCCAATCCAGTTCCAAGAAAGCAGTCTACACCAATGGACAGCGAGGAAGAGTCAACAGACAGCCTTTGGGAGGAGCTAGGGCTGCCTGTTGCAGCAGCAAGGATATAAAAAGGAGAGCAGCCATTGTGTGGATGAGCCAGCCACATGGTTACCACCCACGAAACGGGGAGAAAAAGTTTTAAAAGAAAGCTTGTTTTGAATTTTTATTTTTCTTTTAAACCCAGGCCATTCCTACCACTTTCACAGTGAACCATGAAATAAACAGGGTCTATGGCTTCTCTGTCATCGATCCCAGGATGACTCGGAGGAGGAGGAATGGAGGAATGTGGGCAAAGGTGAGGGTCCTATCCTCACAAGAGCAGTGGGGATATACCCCATGTTACAACTTTTGGGTTTTCTAGTCTCGGCGTCTTTGTTCCAGCTGAGATCTTTGCTCAGGGCGAGGGGCAACAAAGGTTCTCAGCATCTCCGCAGGCTCAGTACTTTGCTCCTTACATCCAGACATAACTTTGATCTCTGAATTCTGTGTTGGCTTGTTGTTTTTGGAGTCTTTTCAGTAAGTTTGGTAGGGTGGCTTCCCATGGCATGCTGGTCTCAAGGTTATTTTGCATGCCCTCTGATGCCCTTCCCCCCACCCCATGTCTCCTCCTTTCACTGTCCAGGGAGAAGGGCTATTAACTTAGATTTAGGCAGGGCCATACTGATACAAAAGGAGAAATTAACAAAAACAACCAGTGATTACAATAACAAACAGGTAGAACTCCACCTTGGCAGCAACTGGTGTAACTGGTTCACACTGCAACCTTTTTTTTTTTTTTTTTTAATTGGCAGATTTTTTACTTATAACAACCTACAACCTTTCTCACCACCTGGACACCCACCCCCCCAGTCAACCCACACCCCCTGGACTCTGCCCAACTCCCAACACACCATTTGTCTGGGAGAAAGCACAGACTGTGTCAAAGGAGCAGAGCCCAGACCTGGCCTGACTTCCGTGGACCGCCGGAAAGGAGGAAATCCAGACCCACAGACACACACATGGACACAGAGCAAAGCTTTGCTCAAAGGGTTTACTGATTCTTGATGAATGATTATTCAGGGGAAATGGCCCAGGGCTCAAAGGGTTCAGGGGGTTCCTCCAGGGATGATCATCTCCTCATGCCACTGGAGAGGAAAAAGTACACTGCTCCTTCACACCCGAAAAGACAAAGCCCAGAACGTGACCTCTGGAGTCCAATGGGCCATGGATGGACTTTGTCCCCAGCCCTATTCCTGAAGGCACGGCTCACCTAGGCATCCAGAGAGGCAGCCAGGCGCTTCTGCCGCAGGAGAGCCTGCAGCTCTTTAGCCACAGGGGCCTGGGGACAAAGGCAGTGTTAGAGACACACTGGGGGCACTAAGCTGCACTGGGAGGCAGGGGAGACCAGGGGAGCCTTGGGGAAGGGGCTGTGGCAGCAATGGGGTGCAGGAGCTGCTGTGCTGCTGCCCAGAAGCACTGGGCTCCTGGCCAAGAGGCACAGCTGGGGCAGGGGCTGCGTCCTGGCTCATCCAGGGGGTCCTGGGGTGACAGGGATGGGAATGCAGCAGGGCCCTGGGCAAAGGCTTCCCTGGGGAGGAGCCCTGGGGGAGGGCATTGTCTGGGCTGTCAGGAGGGCTGCACTGGGCTGTGCTGGGACACACTGGGATGGCCTGGGCTGTGGTGGCCATGCAAGGGGAGGGTCTGACACTGGCAGAACTCGTGGTACCCACCAGAGGCGTCTCCAGGACCGCGACGTCTAAATCCAACTGCAGAGAGACCAGGAGACCTCGCTGGTCACTGAGATGTCCCCAGTGCCAGAAAGGGATGGGGGGACACCACTGCCCCCCAATTCCCTGAGGGGACGCCCTCCAATGCCAGCAGCCCACTCACCTCCTGCAGATCATCTTGGGTTCCTTCCAGGAGTGCCTGGAAAGGAGAACAAAGGCTGGGTCCGGACTGGACCTTGTGGGGCTGTGGGGGGACACGGGGGTAGGGAGCAGGGCACAGGCAGAGGGATGGCAATTCAGGGCCTCCAAGGAGATCTGTTTGAGGTGGGGCGAGACCCAAAGTCACTGATCTGGGGTCAGTTGAGGGCCCAGGGGACAGGGCTGGGAGTATAGAAGGAGCAGGATGTGAGGTACAAGGGAGGAGAAAGGAATTGAAGTGTAGGTATATGGGAGTACAATGGAGGGGCTTGGTGGGGACAGAAGAATGAGGATGGATGGGGACAAAACCAACGAGACTTGGAGATGCTGTGGGAGTGGGGGGTGAGTCAGGGAATTGTACAGGGGGACCCCTCTGCAGTGGCCAGGAAGAAAGGCAAAGGATTGAGGGGGGACATGGAAGGAAAGGCCTGTGGTATGGTCAGTGGGAGGGCACCTGAGGACTGGATCCAGTCCACTGACCGCTCCCACTCCAACTTCCTGCACGCAGTGGCTGCCCATGGTGGGATCGAGGCATCTTGGACGGTGGGCAGCGACGCAAAGGCATCCGGGGACCCTGTGGGGACACCCCCAGTCCAACACAACCCATCCTCCAACAGCCCTCAGTGCCAGATCCCCCATCTCCTGCTGCCCCTCCCCTCCCAGAGCTTTCCCTGGGGGACACCCCAGAGCTGAGCCTGGCCCCAAACTCAACATGTGGGAGAACAAGGGGAACAAGGGACATGTGATCAGGTGGCTGATTGGCATCTCAGTCACTGCAGACACTGGGGAGCACTGGGCAATGCTGATCACCTGCAGACAAGGCTGAGGGCTGGGGAATGGCTCAGCAGTGACACTTCCCACATGGGAATACCCCATTGTTCCTATTTCCCTACAGGCTGAAAACCAGTACAGTCTCCAGCCCCAGAGCTGAGTGCAGAGAGAAATATGCCCCGTCCTGTCCATCATCCTTTCACACCTGCAGCCTCAATGCCATCACAGAGCACCTGGGTCCTGCTCTGATTCACTTTGGTGTTTCAGGGAACCATCCCCAACAAGGATCAAGCTGAAGCGCTGCCCCTCCCTGAGACTTGAACACAGTTCTGTAGGGGCATGAGAGTGCAGGGAGGGGCTTGGTGGAGACAGAAGAATGAGGACAAGTGGGGACAAAATTAACAGGACTGAGAGAAAACTGGGGGGGGGTGGGGGGAGATGGCAGAAAGTGAGTCAGAGAATTGTACAGGGGGAACCCTCTGCAGTGGCCAGGGAGAAAGGCAAAGGATTGAGGGGGGACATGGACGGAAAGGCCTCAGAAATGGTCAGTGGGAGGGCACCTGGGGACCCTGAATGGGACACAGAGGAGGGATCAAAAGGGTGGGATGGGAGGCCAGAAAGGGCAGGATGTGGGGACAGCGTTTGGCTGGTGCCTCACCTTGGCCTGTGCCGGGGGGCACAGCAGGATGGAGAAGAGCAGGGCCACGCTGAGCACAGCCACCTTCATCTTCCTCTGGCTCTGGGCAGCGCTGCCTGAGGCTGCAGCAGGTGAGGAGCACCTTTATCCCTGCTGGGACTCCTCCCTGCACCCTCCCTGCCAGTCCCCAGGCCAAAGCCCGGCTTGGCACAGCCCCCAGCCCTGGCCACAAGCCCAGCTCTGGCACAGAGTCCATCCCACCCCACCTGTGGCACGGATCCAGCCCCCTTGCCTGGCATCCCTCCAGCTTCCTGCACGGGGCAGCTGCCCCTGGAAGGGCCCAGGCACCTGGGGGGCCAAGGGGGGAAGGCAGGGAGCCAAAGGCATCCAGGGACCCTGTGGGGACAACCCCCACTCCAACACAATCCATCCTCCAACAGCCCCCAGGGCCAGATCCCACATCTCCTGCTGCCCCTCCCCTCCCAGAGCTTTCCCTGGGGGACACCCCAGAGCTGAGCCTGGCCCCAAACCCAACATGTGGGAGAACAAGGGGAACAAGGGACATGTGATCAGGTGGCTGATTGGCATCTCAGTCACTGCAGACACTGGGGAGCACTGGGCAATGCTGATCACCTGCAGACAAGGCTGAGGGCTGGGGAATGGCTCAGCAGTGACAATTCCCACATCCACACAACCCGATATCCCTTTCCCTGCAGATGCCAAACCCAACCAAGCTCCATGCCAAGAGCACTGTCCAGAAGGGAATATGCCCTGCCCTGCCCCTCATCCTGTCACACCTGCAGCCACGGAGCCCTCCCAGAGCACCTGGGTCATGGCCCTGACTCTGGGCCCAGGCCAGCACTGGCCCTGAGCAGGATGTGCCCATCCCAGGGACATGGGGAAGTGGGCACCTTTCCCCAGGCAGCCACTTGGAGCTAACTGGGGTAACAGAGGTGCCCTGTGAGGAGGAGGGGTGTTGGTGCCCTGCCAGCATCTCTGACAAGCCCTGTTTACCCAGGCCCTGAGGCACCAGGAGGACATTCAGACATCCTGGGCCTCCAGGAAGGAAAAATCCACAGTGAAGTGATTCCTGAGAGCTGTCCAAAGCTGTGATTCCTGTTTGACATTCCAGGGCATTAGTGACAGGTTCTGCACCTCTCTTTTTCCGGGGACCTTTTAGATCCAGCAGAGATGTCTTGTGGGCCACCTGGGAAAACATTTCAGGCCACTGCCTTGACTGTTTGCTCTGGAACTTGCCCCAGGAGCTGCAGGGCCCAGGAAGATTTTTGCTGTGGAGAGCCCCAGGGCTGAGAGTCCAGAAGTTACCCCTAGGAGGTCCTTGACTGATGGACAAGAGCTGTGATGTCATTGGGTTGCTGAAGACACCATGGAATGGAATTGAGGACGTGTCCGCAGGATTCTAATTGCAGAATAATGGCCAAGGCGAGATCCAGACCTCCTTGGAGATCAGTGCCAGTCAGGGGGGTGGCCCTGGACAGCCACTGACCACGTGCCACCAGCCCAGGCAGAAGGAGCTGGACAAGCTCAGAGGCTCCCAGTGTAGGCAGATTGGCCCTGCAGCTTCAGGGACCCCATGGGAATGTCCCTGCCCCCCTCAGGGCTGTGCATGAGCTGTGCAGAGTCTCTCCCTCCAGCTCTCAGCAGCATTTCAGCAATGAGCTATTTCCCCTCTTTGACTGATGGGTGCTTTTGCACAAACAATTTATATCAGGGTCCTCAGCACAGGAAAGGCTCAGACTTCATGGAGCAGCTCCAGAGCAGGCTGAGATGCTCCAAAGAGTCGGAACACCTCTGTGACAGAGATAGGCTGGGGGAGTTAAGGTGGTTCAGTCTAGATCAGAAAAGGCCATGGAGAGACCCAGTTGAGACCTTGCAGGACTTCAAGGAACCTCACAAGAAATATGGGGAGAAATGTTTTAGTAGGGCTTGTCTTACTGGGGAAGGGGAATGGTTTTAAAGCAGAAGAGAATAAGTTCAGACTGGAGATAAGGAAGAAATCTTTGATGCTGTGGTGCTGAAACACTGGCACAGGTTTCCCAGGCACCTGGTGGATGCCTCATCCTTGGAAATATTCCTGGTTGGATGGGCTCTGAGCAGCAGGATGGAGCAAAAGATGTCTCTGCTCCCACCCCACAGGAGGCCCTGTGGTGTCAGCTTCCAGAGGGGTCAGTGTCTCTTGTAGGATTCAATTCCCCGGGAGAGCAGAGGGAACACACAGCAGCACAGATGGCAGGAACGTCCTCCCATGGAGATGGGAATATTCTGGATCCACAGGCTCAGGCTTCCCAGTTTTGTGTCTTTGTAGATGGACATCAGTGTCAGAAGAGACTGAGAACCAGGAGGCCCCACAGTGTCTCTGAGTTCCCTCGGTTCCGGGAGGCCACACAGAATCCCAGGGTGTGGCAGTAAGTTCCTTTGTTATGAAACTGTGCTGTTATAAACAAAAGTAGTTTGTTCCAGTTGCCCCCCATGCATGTTGGTTTGTCCCAGAGATGTACCTTCCCATCCCCTTGTCCATCTCCCTCAAGACCTCCCCCTAATTCCAGATCCTTCCCTGCCACTGAGGGAAACCCTGCTCTCCTCCTTTGTCCATTACAAACCCCACCTTTCTCTCTAGAAACTTCTGTGTCCATCTTGTATCTCTCGAACGCCCATTGCTATGCTCAGTCCACTCTCCTCCCCTGTTGCTCCCCACTGGCTGCCATAATGTGTGCCCTGCCCTGTGCTCCTCCCCAGGTTTCTGCCATTGCTTCTGGTTTGTATCCTCCCTATGTTCCCTGTCCCGTACTGAAGCTATTGGAACCCTGGATTTGCTGTCACTTGTCCCTGCACCCTCTCGGAGATTAAATCCTCTTGGGAACCTGCACAAGTGATCTCTGTCTTTCCTTGGCTCTGGGTTTCTCAGCTCAGGTCAACATCAGTGGCTGCACAGAGCAGCTGCTGCCTCTGGGAGACAGCAGCCCTGCTTGTACCACCAGCAAAACTGGCCCCAAGGGCGGACAGGGAGTGGCCACTCCTGGCACGGGCTAGGAGACAGGGCTGGCTGCAGACATCTCCGAGTGGCTGCCGTGTCACCAGGGCCCCTTTGGCTCCATGAGGCCCCACAGAATCCCAGGGCCCCTTTGGCTCCATGAGGCCCCACAGAATCCCAGGGTCCCTTTGGCTCCATGAGGCCTCACAATGTCACAAGGACCCCTGGGCACCACAAGGTCCTGAGGTATTCCAATGGATCCTTGGTTCCAACTGGCCTTGCTTTGTCACAAGGGCCTCTGGATTCCCTGAGACCCCACAGTGTCACAGTGTCCCCTTGTTTCCACAAGCCACAGGGTCACAATGAACATCTTTAGGCACCAGAGTGTCACAGCATCCCCTTAGTTCCATGAACTCCACAGTGTCACAATGTCCCCTTGGTGCCACTTAGTCCTGCAGTGTCACAATGGTTTCTGGGAACCATGAGGCCCTGAGGAATCACAGTGGATGGTTCCATGAGGCCCCACAGGTTGGCATCTTGGTTCCTCTTGGTTCCACAAGGGCCCATGGCCACAAAGGGGCTTCTGGATTCTACAAGGGCCCAGAGTGTCACAGAGCCCCTGTGATCCCATGAGTCCCGGCAGTGTCACCATCTCCCCAGGAGGCCATGCAGTGTCACAGTGTCCTCAGGAAACACTGCAGTGTCACCATGTCCCCATGAGTCCCTGCAGTGTCACAATGTCCCCATGAGGCCATGCAGTCTCACCATGTCCCCAGGAGGCTCTGCAGTGTCACAGAGGAGCAGCACTGGAGTGGGCACGGCACCAGGGGAGGTTTGGCAGCGTTCCCCTCTCTGTGACACCACAGCGGTGGCAGCCACAATGTTCCCCACTCTGTGACACTACAGGTGTGGCAGTACCATGTCCCGTCTCTGTGACACCACAAGGGGGGGCAGCCCCAAAATTCCACTCTTTATGACCCCACAGCAATGCCTGCCCCAACATTCCCTTCTGTTACACTAAAGCAGTAGCAGCACCAACATTCCCCTCTCTGTGACACCATAGTGGTGGCAATCCTGACCTTCCCCTCTCTGTGACACTGCAGTTAGGGCAGCCCTAAGTCCCTTATCTGTGACACCACAGCTGTGACACCCCTAGTCCCTCTCTCTGTGACACCAGAGGTGGCACCCCCAGCATTCCCCTCTGTCTGACACCAACACAGTGGCAAACCAAAGATTCCCCTCTCTATGAGAAAGCAGTGGTGGCAGCCCCAACATTCCAATCTCTCTGACACCACATCGGTGGCAGCCCCAACATTCCCCTGTCTATGAAAACACAGAAGTAGCAGCCCCAACATTCCCCTCTCTGTGACACTGCAGCAGTAGCAGCCCCAGTGTTCCCCAGTCTGTGACACTGCAGCGGTGGCAGCCCAAAAGTTCTCTCAGTGACACCATTGCTGTGGCAGCCCCAGTGTCCCCCTCTCTGTGGCACTGCAGTGGTGAAAGCCCCCAAGTTCCCCTCTCTATGACACTGCAGGAGTGGCTGTCTAAAGTTCTACTCTCTATGACAGCACCACAGTGGCAGTTCCAACATTCCCCTCTTTGTGATATCTCAACCTTTGCAGCCTCAGTGTTCCCCTGTCAGTGACACCACAGTGGTGGCAACCTCAGTGTTCCCCTCTCACTGTGACCTGACAGCAGTGGCAATACCAATGTCCCCTTGTTTATGACACCAAAGCGATTGCAACCCCTGTGTTCCCCTGTCTGTGACACCACAGACGTGGCACCCCCAGCATTCTCCTGTCAATGACAGCATTCCAGGGGCAGGCCCAACCTTCCCCTCTCTATGACACTGCAGGGATGGCAGCCCCAAATGTTCTCCTGTTGTGACCCCACAGCCCTGGCAGCCCCAGAGTTCCCCTCTCTGTGACACCACAGCTGTGGCAGTCCTGTTTTCCTGGTCTCTGTGACACCACAGCTTTGGCAGTCCTATTGTCCTGGTCTCTGTGACACCACAGCTTTGGCAGTCCCGTTGTCCCAGTGTCTGTGACACCACAGTGGTTGCTGCCCAAACGTTCCCCTCTCTGTGACACTGCAGCTGTGGCAGCAGCACTTGAACAGAAGCAGCAGCCTGGAACAACAGGGGAGCAGGGGAGGAGCAGAGACAGAGCTCTGGAACAGCGGGGCATGAGCAGTGGTAGAGCAGTGTTGGAGCAGTGGTGGAGCAATGATGGACGCGCAGAGGAACTGTGCTGGAACATCCCCAGAGCAGCAGTGGAGCGGCTTTTGAGGAGCAATGGAGTGACCATGGAAAAGATGGAACAGTGGTGGCACAGGAAACACAGCCATGAACAGTGGTGGCACATTGGTGACACAGTGGTAGCACATATGTGGCACATTGGTGGCACACTGGTGGCACTTTGGTGGCATATTGGAGGCATGTTGGCAGCATGTTGGTGGCACACTGGTGGCACATTGGTAGCACATTGGTGGCACATTGGTGGCACACTGGTGGCACTTTGGTGGCATACTGGAGACATGTTAGTGGCACGTTGGTGGCACACTGGTGGCACATTAGTAGCACATTGGTGGCACACTGGAGGCACGTTGGTGGCACGTTGGAGGCACGTTGGTGGCATGTTGGTGGCACAGGCCCCACAGCCATGGAGCAGCGCCGGAGATGCCGAAGCTGCGGACACAGAGCAGCTCCGAGCACTGTGTCCTGCAGGAGCCAGCCCCTCACACCAGAGCAATCCCATCAGGCTGACCCAGAGCGGGGGCAGCAGCAGCAGGAATTGTTGCTGGGCTCTGGAAGGCACGGATGGAGAACACTTAATGGTGCCCTGGGGGTTTGATCCTGCTCATTGTGGCCTCTTTAGTGATGCCGGGACAGTTCCAGTCCACCTGAAGTCATGAACTCAGGAGATACTCAGGACAAAAGCAATCAACTGCCTATTTACTGCAGGGAAACACAGCTTGGGAGAAGTTTAATGATTCCTGATTTAGGAACCAAACTGGGTCAGTTATTGGCCTGTGGTTTGTTCTAGTCCAAGGAGCAATTTCCAAAGTGCTGCGCTTTGGCATTAAAAATGAGCAATGTGCCTCATCACCTGGATATTGCACTTGGAGTACAGAGCTATTTGTGGTTGTTATGATCGAGAAAATCACTGGAATTCTTTTCCTGATTTCACTCTTTCTTCCTCTCTCTGGGATGAAGCCTCCAACACTCCCTGCAGGTCTGCTTTCCAGAATCTGCTCCTCTGGAGTTGGGATGGGACAAATGAGCAGAGGGAAGAGGGAGGAAAATGAACCATTCAAACTGCAAACTTTATTTTTGTAACCTCTGGGTTTCAGTGTTTAGAAGCCGGGATTGATAGTTTTCTCTGACCAAATCCCTCATTTCTCACTTTTGCCCTGGCAGAAAACCTTCCTTTGGCCCCATTTAGGAACTGACCCTTGGAAACACCTCAGTGAAGATGCTTTTTTTGTTGGTTTTGCTAACAGATGACACGAAAATCAATGCAAAGGAGGGATGAGGGAGAGGGCAGAAACAATTCCTTTCTTTTGTCTTCCTGGTGGAAAATCTCCTGTGGACCTTGTGCTGCAGCCGGAGATGGCCAAGGCCAAGGGCTGAGGGAAGCGATTCAGCTGAGGTAGCTGAGACATCTCTTCCCTGGTTTGCAGCCCTGGGGCTGGAAGGGGACACAGCTGCCCCCCATGCACCCCACACCCCCTGGAATGGGGGATTCTTCCTGCCTCTGCCAGATGCTCCTTCTCTATCCCTGGCCTGGGTGCTCCTGGTCTGAGCTCCCTGCCATGGTCACTGCTGGGGGTGGGGAGCAGGAGGGAGAAGTTCAGCACCAACCTGGGAGGTGCCAGCGGGGTCAGAGATGTGTGGAGGTGATAGTGACAGAGTGACGGGATGTGCAGATGGACACAGGGACAAGAAACACCTCTGGGGGAAACTTGCCTCTTTGAGATTTAGGGAAATTTCCTTTGGAACACACACACGGACACAAACACACAAACACAGAGTGTAGCTTTGCTGAAAGGGTTTATTTCTCATTTGAGGAAAAAGGCCCAGGGCTCACAGGGGATCAAGTGATTTCTGCAGAGGTGATCATCTCCTCATGCAACTGGAGGGGGACAGGACATGGTTTTCACCAACAGTTCCTAAGACAGAGAGCCCAAAATGTGATCCCCTGTGTCCCCTGGGACAGGTGAGGGGCCGTGTGCCCACCCCTGTTTCTGGAGGGTGAAAAGAATTGAGGTTCTGGATAAACCCAGGACAGGATTTGGCCCCTCAGATCCACAGGGTTCCCAGACCCCCTAAGCCCTGGGATGCTCCAAAACTGGCCTAAGAAATGCCCCCAGGAGGACTGTGGGGTTCCCAGAGCTGCCCAAGTGCAAGGAAAGACTTGGGGGCTGCTGTGAGCAGCACCCCCAAGAAACAATCAGTGAAAGCTCCTTTCTGTCCCTCTGCTGGCCCCAAACTCTGCCCACCCAGAACACTCCAGGGTCCCCACAGGATCATGTGGGAGCCAAAGGAGCACCAGGTGCTGCTCACCTATCCATGGAGAGCAGCAGCCAGGCGCTTCTGCCGCAGGAGAGCCCGCAGCTCTTTAGCCACAGGGGGCTGGGGACAAAGGCAGTGTTAGAGACACACTGGGAGCACTGGGCTGCACTGGGAGGCAGGGGAGAGCAGGGGGGCCTTGGGGAAGGGGCTGTGGCAGCAATGGGGTGCAGGAGCTGCTGTGCTGCTGCCCAGAAGCACTGGGCTCCTGGCCAAGAGGCACAGCTGGGGCAGGGGCTGCGTCCTGGCTCATCCAGGGGGTCCTGGGGTGACAGGGATGGGAATGCAGCAGGGCCCTGGGCAAAGGCTTCCCTGGGGAGGAGCCCTGGGGGAGGGCATTGTCTGGGCTGTCAGGAGGGCTGCACTGGGCTGTGCTGGGACACACTGGGATGGCCTGGGCTGTGGTGGCCATGCAAGGGGAGGGTCTGACACTGGCAGAACTCGTGGTACCCACCAGAGGCGTCTCCAGGACCGCGACGTCTAAATCCAACTGCAGAGAGACCAGGAGACCTCGCTGGTCACTGGGATGTCCCCGGTGCCAGCAAGGGATGGGGAGACACCACTGCCCCTCAATTCCCTGAGGGGATGCCTTCCAATGCCAGCAGCCCACTCACCTCCCGCAGATCATCTTGGGTTCCTTCCAGGAGTGCCTGGAAAGGAGAACAAAGGCAGGGTCTGGACTGGACCTTGTGGGGCTGTGGGGGGACACGGGGGTAGGGAGCAGGGCACAGGCAGAGGGATGGGAATTCAGGGCCTCCAAAGAGATCTGTTTGAGATGGAGGGAGACCCAAAGACAATGATCTGGGGTCAATTGAGGGCCCAGGGGACAGGGCTGGGGGTGTGGAAAGAGCAGGGTGTGAGGTACGGGGGAGGAGAAAGGAATTGAAATGTAGGGACATGGGAGTGTAAGGGAGGGGCTTGGTGGGGACAGAAGAACGAGGATGAGGACGGGTGGGGACAAAACCAACAGTACTGGGAGATGCTGTGGGAGTGGGGGGTGAGTCAGGGAATTGTACAGGGAGACCCCTCTGCAGTGGCCAGGAAGAAAGGCAAAGGATTGAGGGGGGACATGGACGGAAAGGCCTCAGAAATGGTCAGTGGGAGGGCACCTGGGGACCCTGAATGGGACACAGAGGAGGGACCAAAAGGGTGGGATGGGAGGCCAGAAAGGGCAGGATGTAGGGACAGTGTTTGGCTGGTGCCTCACCTTGGCCTGTGCCGGGGGGCACAGCAGGATGGAGAAGAGCAGGGCCACGCTGAGCACAGCCACCTTCATCTTCCTCTGGCTCTGGGCAGCGCTGCCTGAGGCTGCAGCAGGTGAGGAGCACCTTTATCCCTGCTGGGACTCCTCCCTGCACCCTCCCTGCCAGTCCCCAGGCCAAAGCCCGGCTTGGCACAGCCCCCAGCCCTGGCCACAAGCCCAGCTCTGGCACAGAGTCCATCCCACCCCACCTGTGGCACGGATCCAGCCCCCTTGCCTGGCATCCCTCCAGCTTCCTGCACGGGGCAGCTGCCCCTGGAAGGGCCCAGGCACCTGGGGGGCCAAGGGGGGAAGGCAGGGAGCCAAAGGCATCCAGGGACCCTGTGGGGACAACCCCCACTCCAACACAATCCATCCTCCAACAGCCCCCAGGGCCAGATCCCACATCTCCTGCTGCCCCTCCTCTCCCAGAGTTTTCCCTGAGGGACACCCCAGAGCTGAGCCTGGCCCCAAACCCAACATGTGGGAGAACAAGGGGAACAAGGGACATGTGATCAGGTGGCTGATTGGCATCTCAGTCACTGCAGACACTGGGGAGCACTGGGCAATGCTGATCACCTGCAGACAAGGCTGAGGGCTGGGGAATGGCTCAGCAGTGACAATTCCCACATCCACACAACCCGATATCCCTTTCCCTGCAGATGCCAAACCCAACCAAGCTCCATGCCCAGAGCATTGTCCAGAGGGGAATATGCTCTGCCCTGCCCCTCATCCTGTCACACCTGCAGCCACGGAGCCCTCCCAGAGCACCTGGGTCATGGCCCTGACTCTGGGCCCAGGCCAGCACTGGCCCTGAGCAGGATGTGCCCATCCCAGGGACATGGGGAAGTGGGCACCTTTCCCCAGGCAGCCACTCGGAGCTAACTGGGGTAACAGAGGTGCCCTGTGAGGAGGAGGGGTGTTGGTGCCCTGCCAGCATCTCTGACAAGCCCTGTTTACCCAGGCCCTGAGGCACCAGGAGGACATTCAGACATCCTGGGCCTCCAGGAAGGAAAATCCACAGTGAGGTGGTTCCTGAAAGCTGTCCAAGGCTGTGATTCCTGTTTGACATTCCAGGGCATTAATGAAGGGTTCTGCACATCTCTTTCCCCAGGCACAAAGTGGATCCATCAGAGAAGTGTTATGACCCAGCTGGGAAAACATTTCAGGCCACTGCCTTGACTGTTTGCTCTGGAACTCACCCAAGGAGGCGCAGGGCCCAAGGGGGAAGATTTTCCTCAGGGGTTTTGCTGCTTTGTGCCCTTGGAGGAGAGACCAGAGTGTCCTCATGGGAGATTCTTGACCAGATGGACAAGAGCTGTGACATCCTTGATGGGCTGAGGTCACCTTGGAGAGAAATTTAAGGAAGTGTCTGCAGGGTCCTAAATGGTGAATGAATGGATGAACGAGATTCTCACTGTCCTGACCCACTATCCAGCAAAACCACAGCCAAGGGAAGAGGCCTGGTGGAATCAGGGGAGTAGCAGACCTTGCTGAGCCTGGCGCACACTGGGCAGTGTGGGGTGATCCTCTGCTGGTGTCCCAGCTCTCAGTGCAATACCACTGCTCTGATGGACTGGGTCCTTAAGAAACAAAAGAAGTGATCAAGCTCAGGGGAGGAGGGGATCTGGTCTCTTCTCTTGGAGTTTCTCTCCGAGGGGGGACATTACATAAGAATGGGGATGCGGTAAAGGACAGGGCTGAGGGCAGCTGCTCCCTCTCTCTCTGGGCTTCAGAGGAGGACACTGGGAGCTGCTGCTTGGGAAAAAGAATTGGTTGAGCAGGTGGCCAGAGTAGCTTCCCCAGGCAGGTGCTGTCAGGTGCCTGCAGCCCCAAAAGCATCTCCACTTGGGGCTGCCTTGACAACTCCCCCAGCCCAGCAGACCCTGAACCAGGATGGTGCAATCAAACCTTCACCAGAGGGACGAGAGGACTCCTCGCAGAGCAGATCCAGCCGGGTTTATTAAGGGAAAATCCAAGCGTCCAGGTGAAGTGAGGGTGAAGAGGGAAACAGGAGCAAGCAGGAACACAACCTCTGCTGAAGGGAACCAGAGGCGAAGAGCCAGGAACAGGGCTGGGGCCAGGGTATATAACTGAAGGAAGGCAGGAGGGGTCAGCGTACAAATGATCCAATGGGGAAGGGAGCCAGGGGGGGACTTAAGGTGGGGTCACACAGGACGCACCAATGGGGGAGCAGAGTGGGAAGGGTCTCCCAGGGAAAGCCAATAGAGGAACGGGGAGCACAGAACTTTCTGGAACTTGGGGACAAACAGCAGTCGATTGACAACAGCACATTAACATTAACAAGCAAAGAACCACGGGGAATTGCACCAGTCCCTCACCTTAACTTAAACAGTGGTGTCCTCCCATGGCATTCTGGGTTCCTCTTCTCCATGGCGGTCTCCAACATCTTCCTCTTTTTATTTATTAAATAAATATTTCCCAGTGTTTTGTCAGTTGTTTTCTTAAAACACATCAGTGCTGCTGAAACAATAACAACTATGAGAAGGACCCACAATAAACTTTTAAGAATGGGGGCCACCCACACAGGAACACTCCACTGCATGAGCTTTTTGTCCATCATGTCCACAACTTTATTTTCAGTAAGAAGAGTCTTCATTTGCTCTTGCATTGGTTTGATGTTGGCCTGGATCGATGTGCTTTTCGATGGCAGGTTAAAACAACAAAGCCCTTTGAAATCTTCACAACCATGGCCATGGGAGAGCAGCAGGAAGGCGATGGCTGCTCTGTTCTGAAGGGTGGCATGTCTGGTGGTTTCCTCGTCCGCTAGAAGGTCTGATAAGGCAGCGGACATAGCGTTGGTCTGCTTACTAAGCCAGCACTCCAGGTGAGAAAGCTCACCGAGGGCCTTCGCAGCTGCAACCCACGGTAGAAAGATGGAAACAATGATGGTGGCAGCAGCTGTTAAGGTATTTTGAGGTGTCCTGGGAGTGGCCATCTGGTCCTCAAGTGAATCAGTTATCAACTGTTCGAGCACTGATAGACCCATGAATGGTCAAGTTAGTTGTCATTGTAATTTTCTTCATTTTGTCCCTATGGAAGGGAGGGCGAGGGATTGGCAATTGGGGCAGGTGGAGACAATTGCCATGGCTTGGTCTCTGGAAATCTTAAATTGACGTACCAAAGTTGGAGCATTCTTATGGAAGAATGCATGGCTTAGACGAGCCTGTTGAAAGACATGTGGTGCAGCAGGGGAAATGTGGGTGGCACTTGTTGCCATTGCTAACAAGTCTGCTCTCCGGTTGGCCTCAGTGATGTATCTTGGCAGGTCTGTGTGCAACCAGACGTGCAGGATGTGATAAGGTTGCTCTCTGTGGGAGATGAACCAAATTAATTCAGAGAGCAAGCTGTATAATTTTTTATTTTGGACTTTCTTGAGCAGGGCAAGCTCTGCCTGCTCTGCTATCCCGGTGACAAATGGAGAATCTGTGATTAAATTGAAGGGTTGTTGGAATGTTCAAAACGCCCTACTGCTGCAGCAAGTTCTGCAGTCTGGGGGGAACCTTCAAAATCCTGGATATCAGACTCCTCCTTCTGAGTGTCCGGGTCCCTCCAGTGAACACTGACTTGTGAGAATTGCCTGAACCGTCAATGAACCCTGGCAGTACCGCAGCCAAAGCTGTGACTCTGCCTGGATGAGCAAAAGAGGGCTTGATCACGAGATCTCACATTTTTATAAGTTTTAGTCCATTTGCACATAACTGCCCAATTAATAACTTCAAATTATTAAGTTTCATCCTCCTTGCTTGCCCACCCTCCTCTTTTCACATTGTTTATGCTTTGGGCCTGAAGTTTGAAGAGATTGTTCTTGAGTCTCCAGCTAGAACAGGATTGTTTTGTCTTCACCACCCTGTGAAAAGATCCCAGTAACACTTAATGTAAAGCTAAAAGCTGCACATCGAAACAGAACAGAAAAACTTAAAACCTAAGGTATCAGTTGTCTGTGGACAGACAGACAGCAGGACAGAGCTCTCCTTTGCTTTTAGTTAGTTTTTAGCTCGCTGAGGCAGAGAAGTTCCCTGGACTGTGGTTTTTCTTTTTCTTTGGAGCTGTTTAAACCTGCTCTGGAATGAACACCCTGACTCGCACCTGTGGCCCATCTGGCCAAGCCTGGGCTGTGGCATTTCCAGTGCTGGAGGGAGGGATAAGAGACCGATAAGAGACTGAGTGAGCTGAGCTACAGCCCACAGAGGGACTTTCTGAGTTTGTCATCTCTTTTGGAGCAGCACAAGGTTTTATTTTCTAATATTGTTCATTTTTTGTGCTGGTGAACACTTTGCCTGGTAAATAAACAGGTTTTTTTCCCCTTTTCTCCATGGAAATCTTTTCTTGATCTGGTTGGAGAGGGGCCACTTGAATCTGCTTTCTAGAGGAAAATCTTTTGGAAATTTTCTCCCAAATTTGTCCTAAACCAGGATGGGGCAGTGGGGAGAGGGGGGAGCCCCAAGTGGCTGGAGTGGGGGGAGGCTGGACAGGGGGACCCCAAATCCCCCTGGAATCCCTAAGCAGGACCCTGGAGAGGGGAGATCCCCAGGACCCATGGGATCCCTACCAGCCCTGAGATGGGGGTCCACCAGAACCCGAGAGGGATGAGACTGGAAATGGGAAACTCCTGGTGGCTTTTTTTATTCACTCTTGATTTTTGAAGGTTTTTATGGACACCAGATGACTTCTAGTGATGGACTTGGGTGGGAGGAATCCCCAACCCAAGGCATTCACACCTTTTTTTTCCCCAAACCGGGATTTCCCATTCCCAAACCTTGGCAAGAGGGAGGAGGAGAAGACTTTGAGGAAGAGGAAGATGCCCCGGGATACCCAGGCAGGTGAGGAGGAAGTCAGTGCCCCTTTCCCCCTCTCTCCTGCTCCATCTCCCAGCCCAGCATGGCCCCCAGTTGCAGGACAACCTTGCTGCCAACCCCGTCCTGCTGGGGATGCACTGGGGGTATCTCCTTCCCCTTCCCTCTGGCAAGGGGGCGAATCCCATCCTCTCCTTGTCCTTCCTCCCACAGACAAGGAGCTGAGCATGGAGACCAGTGAGGACAAATCCCTGCAGCAGAACCTCGGGGAAGAAGCTGTTTTGAGTGGCTCCATGGTGCAGGAACCCAATAGGGAGGAAAAGCCCCAGCAATCCCGCACAAGGATGGGCTGCAAACCCAGCCCAGGGTGCTCTGAGGAGGAAAAAAACATGGGTTTATACCTGTTTGTTCTAAAGAAATGAACTGGTGAATCATCAGTTCCCCTTTGAAAAAAGAACACGAAGAAAAGTGGAAAAAAGGCAGCTAATGCCTCTAATGTAGAGCCTTGCAAGTGGCTGCTCTGCAGAAGCTCTGATGGGTCAGTGTCCCTTCATGCTGAGACGGAGTGGGGATCCATTCTGAATTAGGTGAAGTGTCTGGAAGAGGTGAGGGGTCTGTGGGGCCAAAGATGAAGGAAAAGCTGCATTCCAGAGACAACAAGGAGACAGAGAAAGAAAAACAGAAATGACCACAAGGTCAATTTGCCCCAGACATAGAAATTCCTTTGATAAAGAAGAACTGGTGCTAAATGTCACGCGGAATGAATATGTATGAACTTATTGTGAAACTGTATACATATGCATTTGGAGGGGGGATAAAAGAAGACCCGAGGTCTTCAGAGGTACGCATGCCTTTTTGGGGGCTTGCGTCCGGCGCGCATCGTAATAAAAGCATACCGAGTTTTACAACTTTTACAAAGTTGTGAGGTTTCTTCTTTTCTCCGCAAAACATTCTTGGCAAGCCAGCCAGGAGAAAGAGATACTTTCCGTCTCCATCTCTGTCCCCGCAGGGGCAGGAGGGGGACCGATGGACTCCTAGGCGCGCCCCAGGATTTTCCTGGAGGAGGCTCCGCTCGTCTCGACTTGCCTCCTGCTGGGACAGACAAGGACCTGCTGGCCTGCGGAGGAAGATAATACAGTATGTACTGAGGGGCCTCCGGGGGGGGAAGGAGAGCAAGGGAGTAAACCACCCAGAGACGTCTGGGTTCAGCTGATAGAGCAGCTGTATTAGAGACGGAGTTCATAGTTCTGATAGAGCGGAACCGCCAGCAGCTCTGGGGGTGAGCTGGGTGAATCTGTGTATGTGTGTATTGGGGTTCATTGTTCTGATAGGACAGAGCTGAACCCGCGTATGCTTTCTTTGTTTGTGTGTGTGTGAGTGGTGTCCGGACACTGTGTTGCTGTATGTTGCATTGAGTGATCAGCACGCTGTATTTGTAATTGTGCAAGTGTATAGTATAAAGTGTATGGTGTATAAAAGAGAGTAGATCCATAGTGCTCTACTGCGCGGGGGGTGGGGGGGAGAAGTCCTACCCGCCACTGGGGAGGCTGAGTAAACACCGACCGAGGCAGGCTGTGGGAGCGGGGAGCGCCCGACAGAGAAAACAGAGTAAACTGTGAAAAAGCGTGGGTGAGGACGTTTATTGAGTAAAGGTGGTAAATTGTGGTGTAGGTTGTGCATGCTTTCACCGTGGCTAGACAAACCCGAGGGGTTCCTCTGCCTCAGTGGTTTGGACTCGACCCCTGGGAGTTTGTGAATCCGGTGGATTATTGGATAGATAGGGGAGACGAACGAGTTCATTTAGAGGGGCTCTACCGGACTTCAGCTGGCACTCTTGTAAGTCTGGACTGGGAACAGCTTGCCGTAGAGGATTTAGAGCTCCCTGTAATAAATGGAATAGCTTGCCTTTGTGGGAAATTTCGAGTAGCCTTTGGTGCATCAAGAGGCTGGCACACTGCGTGGGTATTATTACAGTGCATAGTTTGTGGGAAACGCTGGTATTGCTGTTCTAACAAGCGATGGGGCACGTGCCCCAAGTGTAGATTAGAAGTTTCTGATCAAGCTGATTCAGAGTCTAAGATCTTAAAACTTGTGTGTGGGAAATCGCATCTGATACCTGCCACTTGGAGTGTGTGGGAGGAGGACTGGGAAGCTACTGTGAAGTCCTGTGAAAAGAGGTTTGGGTGGAAGCGAGATAGGGCAAGAAGGAAATAATGGGAACTAACCAGAGCAAGGAAGTTCCACGGGCCAGCCCCTTAGGGTGCATCTTGGCCCACTGGAAGGAAGTCACTAGCCGGGGGGGCTCTGAGAATAAAAAGGATCTAATCCAGTATTGCACACGCTGGTGGCCCTTATACAGGTTAGAGGACGGAGCAAGGTGGCCACTCATTGGAACCCTAGACTATAATACTTTACTGCAGTTAATGTTGTTTTTAAGACGGGAAGGTAAATGGGATGAGGTCTCGTATGCTGATATGTTTTTTGTTTTAAGAAATCACCAAGAGTGGCAAAAGGACTGTGGGATAAAATCACCCTCAGACCTACTGGTCTTGGCCCTTGAAAAAGGTAACAAGGCAAAGAGAGGGCAAATCAAACGCTGTTGTTCAGCATGCAGTATAGGACAACGGTGTATGAGATCAGATAAGGTCTATCGTTCTGAGGAGCAAGAACGGGACACATTTGAGTGGGTGAAAGCTCCTCCAGCTCCTCCCCAAGGAGGGAGGGTTAGGGAGGTTGAGGCTGAAACTGAGGATGAGGAGGAAGGGAACTTCCCCAAAAAGGAGGAGGACTCAGGTGGGGAAGGCACATCTACTAGAACCCACCCTACCCGTGGGAGTCCAGTTGCATCTAGAACTAGGAGGCAAGTAGTGCTACAGGCCCCTCTGCGACAGGCAGTGGGACCAGAAGGGGCCAAATTAATGATTAAAGTGCCATTTACCACCCTTGATTTAGAAGCATGGGAAAGGATTGCAAGGAATTATCGTGTTGACCCGATACTCACTGCCAAACGCCTACGATATGTTATCAAAAAACACAATCTAGACTGGGCTGACATCCAGCTACTACTAGATGCTTTCACTGAAACAGAGAAACAGCTGATCTTAAAGACAGCAGGGAATTTGGCAGAGGATTACTGTAAGGCCACACAGCTGGATGTAAAAGAACGTTTCCCCCTCCAAGACCCAGAATGGGATCCTAATGTGTCAGCAGAGGTAAAGAAATTAGCAGAGTATCAAGAGTGGATAGCAACAGGGGTAGAAAGAGCTATTCCAAAAACCATAAACTGGCCTGCCTTATATTCCCTTAAGCAGGGGCCTTCTGAGACTCCATCTGAATTTCTAGAGCGTTTAAGGGATACTATGCGTCATCATACATCATTAGATCCGGAGTCTGAGATAGGGACAAATCAACTAGTTAATTCATTTTTGGGGCAGTCTGCTGGAGATATCAGGCGTAAACTTCAGAAAATTCGGGGACCAGATGGGAGGAATCTTGAAGCCTTGTTAGAGGAAGCCTGGAGAGTATTTAGTAACCGGGAGGAAGAATATAAACAAGGAATGAAAAGGTTGGTGGCAGTGGTACAGGAGGAAAGGCAGAGGAAATACAACCAGGGACCGCCGAGACCACCTCGGCTGGGCAGGAACCAGTGTGCAATCTGCAAAAGAATTGGTCACTGGAAAGGCCAATGCCCAGAACGAAGAAGGAGTGACCAACAGATGGCTGCACACGTACAAAACAACTGAGGAGGACCGGGGGATTCTGCCCCAGCGGATCCATGGGTTATAACAATGAGGCTGGGGGAAGAAGGGAAAAGGGTGGAATTTTTGGTTGACACAGGAGCTACATATTCAGTCTTAAATAAAGCTTTAGTACCTGTGGAAAATGATTGTGTTGTAGTGCAGGGGGCAACTGGCCAGTCTGAAAGGGCATATTTTTGTAAACCTTTGAGGTATAAATTGGGAAAACAATGGGGTATTCATAAATTCTTGTACATGCCTAATTCACCAAGGGCACTTTTAGGGAGAGATTTATTGGAACAATTACAAGCAACCATTACATTCAAAAATGAGGAAATTACTCTGGAGGTGAATGATCAAAAGTACATAGAGGTATTAAGTTTAACTCTGACGGCTATTGGCATTAAGGAAGAAATTGATGAAGAAATACTAGGTCAGGTATTTCCTGGGGTGTGGGCCTCTGATGTGCCAGGGAGGGCGAAAAATGCCTCCCCCATAGTAATCAAACTCAAGGAGGGAGCGCAACCAGTGAGAATCAAGCAGTACCCCCTAAAAAAAGAGGATAGGGAAGGAATCAGCCCAATAATCGAAAATTTTCTGCGATTAGGATTACTGAAAGAATGCCAATCTGATTTCAATACTCCCATTTTACCTGTTCGGAAATCTGATGGGTCATACCGGATAGTACAGGATTTGAGGGCTGTCAATAAAATAACAGAAGATCTGTATCTGGTGGTAGCCAATCCATACACTTTATTAACTTGCCTAACACCTGAGCTAACCTGGTTTACTGTTTTAGATTTAAAGGATGCCTTCTTTTGCCTCCCCATCCATGAAGCCAGCCAAAAAATTTTTGCATTCGAATGGGAAAGCCCTAAAAGTGGGCGCAAAACCCAGCTCACATGGATCAGACTACCCCAAGGCTGGAAAAATTCCCCTACTTTGTTCAGGGAGCAACTTGCAAAGGATCTGGAGTCCTGGGAAGCTCCACAGGAAGGAGGGAGGCTTTTGCAGTATGTGGATGACCTTCTAGTGGCCACTCGGACGAGGGAAGCATGTGTGGCCTGGACGGTAAGCCTTTTGAATTTCCTAGGACTCCAAGGATACAGAGTATCAAAGAAAAAGGCACAGGTAGTGAAACAGAAAGTTATCTACCTGGGGTACGAGGTGAGTGCTGGGCAAGGGACGTTAGGGCAGGCTCGCAAGGAAGCCATATGCCAAACCCCAAAACCCCAGACAATAAAAGAGCTCCGAACCTTCTTAGGCATGGCAGGATGGTGCTGGCTGTGGGTTTATAATTATGGACTGCTCGTCAGACCCCTCTATGCTCTGATTGCCGATGGAAGCAGAGATCTCCAGTGGACAAAAGAAGCAACAGAGGCCTTTCACCAGCTAAAGGATGCTCTCATGTCAGCTCCAGCTTTGGGACTTCCAGATGTGAGTAAACCATTATTCCTATTTTCCCATGAGAAACAGGGAATTGCCCTGGGAATACTGGCTCAGGACTTGGGTCCATACTGGAGGGCAGTTGCTTACCTCTCTAAGCAGCTAGATGCAACAGCCAAAGGATGGCCAGGTTGCCTCAGAGCTGTAGCAGCAGTTGTGCTGAATATTCAAGAGGCACGCAAGTTTACCCTGGGACAAAAATTGACTGTGCTAGTGTCCCACACAGTATCTGCAGTACAGGAAGTACAGGGTGGCCACTGGCTTTCACCACAGAGGTTTCTGAAATACCAGGCCATCATGGTAGAGCAAGATGATGTAGAGATCGTGGTGACTACTATTGTCAACCCAGCTTCCTTTCTCAGTGGAAATCAAGGAGAAGCAGTACACCATGATTGCCTGGAGACCATTGAAGCTACCTACTCCAGCCGCCCAGACTTATAGGATACCCCTCTGGATGATGCAGAGACCTGGTTCACTGACGGGAGCAGCTACGTTGCCAATGGGAAGCGACATGCTGGGTATGCAGTGACCACCTACAGAGAGGTAATCGAGTCTGGACCCGTACCAACAGGTACCTCCACGCAGAAGGCTGAGATAATTGCCCTGACCCGTGCCTTGGAAAGGGCAAAAGGGAGGAGAATAACCATCTACACAGACTCAAGGTATGCATTCGGAGTTGTACATGCACATGGGGCCATCTGGAAGGAGAGAGAACTGCTTACCTCACAGGGAAAGAACATCAAACATGCACAAGAGATAATCCAGCTGCTGGAAGCAGTTCAGCTGCCTGAAAAGGTAGCAATTATGCACATTAAGGCACACCAAAAAGTGAGCTCAGAACTGGAAGAAGGAAATGAGCTGGCAGATAGAGAGGCAAAAGAAGCAGCAAAAGGTGAGGTAGCCACTGAAGGAGTCCTTATTCCAGATGGAAAAATCTCCCTTGAAGGTAAGCCAGAATACAACAAGCGAGATAGGAAATTAATTGAAGATCAAAAAGGGACGTATAACCAAGAAGGGTGGGCTACCATTGAAAAGAAACTGGTAATCCCTTCCCATCTATTGTGGTCACTAGTAAGGGAAGAACACCAGAAAATGCACTGGGGAATAAATGCCCTATACACATACCTGATTGAAAGAATTGTTGCTAGGAATTTATATGCCACTATTACTCAGGTGACCCAACAGTGTGATCTTTGCCTCCAGACTAACCCCAAAAATACCCCCAGACTGAAACTCGGTCAGATTGGGAGAGGCCATGGGCCTGGACAACAGTGGCAAATTGACTTTTCAGAACTCCTAAGGAAAGGAGGGTATCGATATTTGCTGGTATTGACAGATACATTTTCAGGGTGGCCAGAAGCGTTCCCCACCAGAACTGTCAAAGCTAGAGAAGTGACCAGAGTATTATTACAAGAAATAATACCACGCTTCGGAGTTCCAGCCACAATATCCTCAGATAGAGGATCACATTTCATTTCCAAAGTAGTGCAACAGATTAGTAGCCACCTGGGCATAGACTGGGAACTTCACACCCCATACTGCCCCCAGTCAAGCGGCCAAGTGGAGAAAATGAATCATTTGATTAAACAGCAAATCATAAGACTGGGGCAGGAAGCTAATCTACCCTGGCCCCAAGCTCTTCCACTAGCTATTGCGAATTCGAATGAAACCTCGAGCTAAAGAAAAGTTGAGCCCTTTTGAAAGGGCTCATACTCATACTCTATGGAAGACCATATGGAATACAAAAGGGAGTGTCCACCCATATTGGAGAGGTAACACTAGCCACCTACATGGTGGCCTTAAACAAACAGCTCAAGGAAATTGAGAAACATGTGGCTGGAACTCGGAGCTGGGAGTTAGATGGGCCAGTACATAACGTACAACCTGGAGATTATGTATATGTTAAGTCTCTTACAGAAAAGACCTTGGAACCACAGTGGGAGGGACCGTTCCAAGTGCTTCTCACCACCTTCACTGCAATTAGAATCAAGAAGCAGAATGCCTGGATTCATCACTCTCGGGTGAAGAAGGCCCAGAAACCCCTTGAGGAGTGACGCCAGGAGACAATGAACTGAGACTAAAACTTACTCGGGCAAAATGATTATATTGCGGTCGGGAGTAGCTGATATTTTAGTTTGTAGAATTGTTTTGTGTGTAATCATAACTGAAGTTTTAGAACTTGAGAGTACCTTTATTCAGAGCAATGCTGAATGGCCTTGGTCCCAGGCGTTTCATCAGTATACTGGATCCATGGGAAAACCTTCTGAGATAAAGGATTTAAACCTATCCACTGTGGTAATTCATGGAGATCAGGTATATGAGGAGCAGGAATGGCAGGAACAGAAACTGTGGACGCTTCAAGGGATTAGAGGAGAAGAAATCAAGGTAGGGTGCCGGATGATAAATGGGACGGCTAATGAGAGACCAAATGAAATTAGTGTCTCAACCTCTCCTGGTGTATATGAACACCAGGAAATCTGTGATAGCCTAAATGAATCAGACTGCTGGTGTAATTTCACCTTAATACAGCCTGTAGAAATAACTTGCCTTTGGGCACAGGAAGATATCGGGCTTTCATTTAAATTCAAAATAGACACTACACCTTTTACCACAGCAGGACCCTATACAGCCCACACCAAGACTCAAATAGTTCAGACTCAACCCAGTCTTGAACCTGAGGTGTATGGAATAGGCCCCTATGTAGTAAGAAATGTGGGTGAGCAACAACTATTACTCAATCCAGAATGGTCTCTCAAATGTGTGGAGTTGATAATGCAAATTAACATCTCAAAAATCCAACCAGCCTGCTCCTCCTTCCTAAAAACTTCCTTTGAGGGCTGGACAACATGGTTACAAAAACAGGCATACCTCAGGAGCAGAACAAGAAAGGATCAAACTGGCATATTAGGGACAGGATTAGGAGTTTTAAATGGAATTGATTCAGAAATACTGATGAATAAACTGGCCACTGCAGCATGTAGCCTAACAAAATTGAAGCAACCCTTACAGTCATCTCTATTGGCATTAGGAACTAGCCAGTGGCAGATTTCAAAAGTACTGTCAAAGTGGGAAATGGCCGGGGACCAAGACCACAAGCTAATAGTAGAAGCACTTAGTACAGTTGAAGATAATGTGTCTTTAGCTTTCAATTGTATACAAGCACAGTTATGGGTGCAGGCAACAGCAGCTCTGATCATACGGGAAGGGAGTGAAGGTAATTTTCCAGCTGAAATTCGGAAGATTGTGTGGGGTAATGCAATTGATTTTGAAAGGAAGTTTCAATCTTGGTGGACTATGGTGAATTTCACCTATGATCCTGTTTCTAATGTAGCAACTGCCTTTGTGCTTATGCCACTGTTTATGTTATCCATCCCATCATTGCCCTAGGATTAAACCATGAAAAAACAATATCCTTCAGAACATAGACTGTGGGCACAAAAGATGAATGGAAAGTGGCAGACAGTAAACTTAGAATCCTGCATTACTAGAGAACAGATGGGATTCATTTGTGAAAGCAATACTATTAATGCTCAGGATGTGTGTTTGGACACTCAACAGAGTATTTGTCACTTTGAAGTTCATCCAGTCACTGACCAGAAAACTGTGCTCGTATATACTGGAAAGGGGTGTGTGTGTCTGAGGACTGCCTGGGCTGCAGTAAAAATTGATAGCAATGATGTTATTCTGTCTAGTAAAAATCATTCTAACTTCTGTATTTGTAATTTTGTTAAGATTATCGGGTGTGATTTTTTGTACTTGGGCCCCAGTGGCATCCCACCAGCTGATTAAAGCTAATTACACGATGTATCACAGACTACCACCTACCCCTATTGGGATGAACATTACATTAGTGAAACAATTAATTAAGCACCAAGACTTATTGGAAATCCTGAAGGAAATCCAAGAAAGTGGAAAGAAAACCTTAATTACTGTCCAACACGATACAAAGGAGATAACCAGGGTTCTACAAAGAAAAAAAACAAAATATGGATCATCACTGGTTGTGGGATCTCAGTCTCTCAGAACTGGGGTGCAGGGTGAACAAGACCCCCCCTGGGGGGCTCGGGAGTCCTGGAATGTTGCCAGAAATGTCTGGTGGCTGGACTTTGATCCCACATGGGAGATGACATCAGTATGAGGACGGGAGGATTTCACTGGGGTGAATGGTGAAGGGATAAGTTAATTGGAGTGTGAGATACAGGGTTTAAGATCCCTGTACAGGGGGGTCTAGAGAGGCAAGATGGAGGGATTGGGGCGTGCCCTTCTCCTTCTTCTTCTTCCTCTAGGCCTCCATCTTCTGTGGTGATGTTGGCACTCCGGGATTGGACCTTACTAGGGGAACACTGGTTAATATGGGTAGAGGGTATTGGAGAAAAATGATAAATATTGTATACGTAACTCCGGGTATAAAGATAGGTGACCGCCCCAGGGGCTTTCAGTGTGTGCCCATGGCTGACTGCTGAGCAGAACTCTGTCAGGCCAAGAGAAAATCTTTTAGATAAGCAATTAATAAACACCAAGACCAAGAACAAATCTGAAGCTTCCTCTCGTCCTTTCGAACCCGGGGGCCCAAGGCCATCTTTGGGCTTTTTCCCAGACCATCTAAACAGCCCAGAAATCCAACAACTGGCGTCCGCTGTGCGGGCTATCTCCCACCAAACCTTTCAGGGGGGGGGAAAAGCCCTGAAGAGCTGAAGAGCCAAGAGAACAGCACTGATAACTCCAGAGGAGAGAAGCCTGAAGAAAGAAAGAAGAAAAAGAAAAAACCGGCCGGGAGAAGCTGCAAAAATCAGCAGTCACTGAGAAATCCCATCTCTCAGCTTCTGCTGAAGACAGCTTGTAGCAGAGCGGCCTGGACTGGGACCAGAAAGGCGCCTCTGATCCATCCCTCGTGATCTGCTGGACGGAGAACAAGGGCCTCCAGACCACTCTGACGACAGATTCGGTAAGAAGGCCAAAATAAATCATGGGGGCCACACTCTCCCAAGAACAACGGGAAATCTTATCCACCTTACAAAGTGTAGCAGAACTATATACAGAAGGGATCCCAAAGAAAGAATTAAAACAGCTGTTATTATGGGCAAGGCTTAATTATCCACTTGCAGAGACATATCTGCTGTTCGAAGTGGGGTTTTGGCAAGAAATTAATAGGCATTTATATATTTTAGCAACAAAAAAAGATGAGACAGCGTTAAAGCTACTCTCGCCGGCAAGAATCATGTTACAAGGTATTTCAGTGCAGTCTAAAAGACTGGGAAAGCAGCGAGAAGCTGCGGTACCCTCAGAGAAGGGGGCGGAGCGGCAGAGCTCCGGGAAAGAAATTGCTCTGGCTTTGAAAGGCCAGGGGGAAAAGGCTCTCGAAAAAAGAGAGCGGGAAAAAATATTAAAACCCCCGATCAAAAAATGCAACAAACCCCAAGGGCGTCCTGAAACTCCAGAGAGTGTGGAGGAGTCAGGAGCAGAAGGGGGGGAGCAGGAAGATAAGGGATCGGGGGGGGGGCCTGTTCGCGGTGAAAGCGGCGACGCAGCGGCGGCGGCAAACGCGAGCAGCGCGGGTGAGGATGAGGAGACGCGCGCGGAGGGCGAAACTCGCAAAAACCGGGGTATAGACTCACACGCGGGCGCAGGGGCGGCGAGACGCAGGAGGCGCGCGGTTGTGACTTCAAACCCGGTGCGACGGTCAGCTCGAATCGCGGGTACAGCCGGGGTGCCGGCGGGAGAGGCGAACACAACGTCAGAGGAGGAGGGGTCGGATTCTGGGACAGACCGAGGGGCTGGAACCTCGGAGGTGAAACAGGGGGGAGACGATGATGACGTCACCTTGGGGGACACCGGAAGTAGCTCGGAGAGTACGCACGCGCAGAGAGTAAGACGCGCGCGGACCCGAGCCCGGTCCCCCGTGACGTCGCGAGTGAGGAGGGGCCGTGTTAGGGATTCTACGTCCCGGGGCTCCACACCGTCTCCAGATCTGGCGCCTTTGGTCCAGAGCCTCGGAGTCCCAGTCCCTTCCCTTCATGGGAGACGCCGAGCCGGAAGAGGAAGTGGGGCAGTCGAGATCGCTCCGTCATCCGAGCCAGGGAGGCCGGTGACAGCGCCACCTAGTGGCAGGAGGGCAGAAGTGCACGACATGCCGGGTCGGCTCGGCGGAGCCACAGCGCCATCTCGTGGCGAGACTGCAACAATGCAGCAATTTTTTCCAACAATATATAAAAAGAAAAGCACCTCGAAGAAAACAATGTTAACACGACAAAGGGATTATCCATCTGATCCACCGATTGTGAGACATTTTCTAAACAACACACAGGCAAAGCTAAAGGGAGATCCTTTGGTTTTGGTCAGAAACCCAGAAACAGGTCAAATAGAGGGTCCTTTCAAACTAATCTCTTGGGGAAAGGGTTTCGCTTGTATCTCCACAGATCGAGGTCTGAAGTGGGTGTCAGCACGGCACGTGAAGCCATTCCGAACACGAGAGCACGAGAACGCTGATCCGAGAAACAAAGAGACGAGTACTCAGACAGAAGTCGAGACTCAGACTGCGAAAAACGACCCAGAAGAGAAATAAAAAAAGAAACTAAGGACCTTGGGGGGTTTTCACACAAAAGCGAAGTAATGGGTTTCATGATGCTTATGTGCATCGTTCTTTCATTCATTGCAGTAAGCAGTGGGGGAGATTTACCTGTTAGTCAACCAAGGCAAAATGTATGGGAGGCTTTAGCTTGGGCAGCGAATTTAGATAGCATCTGCCTGACACATTCAAGACCAGGTAAACCGTTTTCAGCATGCATGGTTGGATTGCCAGTGGACCAATGGCCAGTTCCAGGACACTCTGCAATTAACATTTCGCAGGTCATTAAAAATCCTATAAAAGAGTGGTGTGCTTGGACACACCTGCTTCCTGTGGCTTCTACAGAACCTCAGGAATTGGAGATTTTTGGGTCCATGACAATGAGACTCTGCATGCAGTTTGAAGCTCCGAAAGTCACAAAGGCGAAAACTATTGATTTAACTCCCACTCATGAATTTTATAAGAATGCCTCAGCTTGGTGTAAATATACAAAGAGAACTACCAAAGGATCGATCCAAGTTCCGGTGCAATTGCCGCGGGGTCTGTTCTTAATTTGTGGGGACAGAATTTGGCACGGCATTCCTGCTAATGCCACGGGAGGTCCATGCAGCATTGGGGAAATTTCAATGCTATCGCCTGATTTGAACATGTTAAGAGAGGAAAGGCACAGAGAAAAAAGATCAATACAGCAATATGCGGCAGATTGCAATGATAAAATGTTTTCTTGGGACAAGAAAACGAGTATTGCTACAGCAATCTTCTCACCTCAGACAGCATCGGGGGTGGCCCTGACTCAGATCGACCGCATGGGTTGTTGGTTGAGCAAACATGCGCGGTCTGTGTCTGTCACATTGGATGACATGTTAAAAGACGTCAGTAGTGTGAGACAGGCGACTCTTCAAAATAGAGCAGCAATCGATTATCTATTGCTCGCTCATGGACATGGGTGTGAAGAGTTCGAGGGGATGTGCTGCATGAATCTCTCAGATCATTCAAAGTCAATTCATGAAAATATTAAAAATATAAAGGACAGCATAAATAAGCTTGGCGAGATCACAGGATCATGGATCGATCAACTGGCAGAATTCTTTGACATCTCTCCCATTTGGAGAGGAATCTTGAAAATAGGGTTTTATGTTTTAATAGTTCTCCTAGTCCTCATACTTGTTGTCCCATGCATATTTGCATGTTTAAAACATGCAATGAATCGGATGGCGAAAAAGATCTTTTTGGTGCAAACAGAAGGGGGAGATGTGGGATCTCAGTCTCTCAGAACTGGGGTGCAGGGTGAACAAGACCCCCCCTGGGGGGCTCGGGAGTCCTGGAATGTTGCCAGAAATGTCTGGTGGCTGGACTTTGATCCCACATGGGAGATGACATCAGTATGAGGACGGGAGGATTTCACTGGGGTGAATGGTGAAGGGATAAGTTAATTGGAGTGTGAGATACAGGGTTTAAGATCCCTGTACAGGGGGGTCTAGAGAGGCAAGATGGAGGGATTGGGGCGTGCCCTTCTCCTTCTTCTTCTTCCTCTAGGCCTCCATCTTCTGTGGTGATGTTGGCACTCCGGGATTGGACCTTACTAGGGGAACACTGGTTAATAAGGATAGAGGGTATTGGAGAAAAATGATAAATATTGTATACGTAACTCCGGGTATAAAGATAGGTGACCGCCCCAGGGGCTTTCAGTGTGTGCCCATGGCTGACTGCTGAGCAGAACTCTGTCAGGCCAAGAGAAAATCTTTTAGATAAGCAATTAATAAACACCAAGACCAAGAACAAATCTGAAGCTTCCTCTTGTCCTTTCGAACCCGGGGGCCCAAGGCCATCTTTGGGCTTTTTCCCAGACCATCTAAACAGCACAGAAATCCAACAACTGGTGGGATGTGATCTTCGGGTGGTCACCAACTGCGAATGGAATCTTTAATAAGTTGTGCCACCCCATTGTAGTTTTACTAATATTAGTTGGGATAAGTTTAGGATTATCTATTACATTGTTAATTTGGAACTGTAGAATGCTACAACGAATAGCTGTACTAACCTCTTTGTCAAACGTACATGGTGAAGCGTTAAAAGACACTTATTGTCTTGGAGGTTTTCCTTAAGTAAAAGAATTTACTTATTTCCTAGGAAAGGGGGGAATGAGACGGAGTGGGGATCCATTCTGAATTAGGTGAAGTGTCTGGAAAAGGTGAGGGGTCTGTGGGGCCAAAGATGAAGGAAAAGCCGCATTCCAGAGACAACAAGGAGACAGAGAAAGAAAAACAGAAATGACCACAAGGTCAATTTGCCCCAGACATAGAAATTCCTTTGATAAAGAAGAACTGGTGCTAAATGTCATGCGGAATGAATATGTATGAATTTATTGTGAAACTGTATGCATATGCATTTGGAGGGGGAATAAAAGAAGACCCGAGGTCTTCAGAGGTACGCATGCCTTTTTGGGGGCTTGCGTCCGGCGCGCATCGTAATAAAAGCATACCGAGCTTTACAACTTTTACAAAGTTGTGAGGTTTCTTCTTTTCTCTGCAAAACAATGCCAATAGCAAAGCTGTTCATTTGGGAAGTCAGATGGGGCCCAAGCAAACTCCAAACCCCCTTTGCCTCTGAACTGTAGCAGAGCTGCAGTCCATGACTTGCTCTTCAGACAAGCAGCACAGAGCCAAGGGCTCCAGGGACTGTTGGGAAATGCTGATCCCATTCCAGCCTGTTGGGGATGGTGCATAAGGACTGCACCTGCACAGCCTCTGGTGGGTGTCAGCTGCAGTGTTCCACAGACAAGAGCAGCTGTCAAGGCACTCAGCGCTCTCGTGTGCAGGAGAGACAGAGACGAAGCTGAGGAGAGTCCCTGCCAGGGCTCAGCCTTACCCAAATGAGCAATGGATTCTTCCAGTGCTTTCACAGCTGCCCCACGAACCCTGGGATCCTTTGAGTTCAGATTCTTTATTATTCCTTCCACCAAACCAACGATCACCGGGTTCAGGGCATCTTTCAGGGCCCCTGTGATTTCAGCCAGCACGTCCAGCGCCCTCTGCTTCACTTTCTTGTGGCTGTCAGATATTCTCAGGACAAAATAATCAAAAATCTATGAAGAGAACAAGCAACGTGAAAGCTGGATTCAAATGTCCTTGTTTGAAGAGTGGCTGTAGCAGTCAGCAACGTCAAAGATACAAGTGATTCTTTCTATCAGGTCAGCACTCGCTTGCACAATTTCACTGTTTTCATGTGGGCCACTCACTGGAATGGTGGTGCAACCTCATGCTGGTTGAAAGATTTTCTTCTGTTTTTAGGAGGTTTGGCTGGGGACCGAATAGTTCCTATGGTATTTCTCTCCATCTATAAATCATTAAATCAATTCCATTTATTAATGCTATGAGTACCTTTGCTTTGAATGCAAGCAGATGTTTCCAATGTCCGCTTTTCTATACAGCTGTCTCAAGTACTGAGGGCAGTTATGATTTTACCATGGCTGGAGGAGATCTAAGTTTTCTTTTGCTTGTCTCAGAGCCAGTGTCTGGAGAAGTGTGGGGCTCTGATCAACTCTTCCAGGATCTGGACCATTTCTCTAAGTAACAGGTGGACTTCTGAAATGTAATGTGCTGTACAGCTCTCATTACAGCAGGTTCAGTCCCTTGACAGCCACATTATCAGGCAGCTTTTCCTGGAAAAAGGGAAAAAGCAGCTACTGGGAGGAGAAGGCAGAGATGAGTCCTTAGCTGTTTTTCTCCTTTTCCAAAGAGAAAAAAAGACCCCCCCAAGAAGGGTGAGCACTGTCTTTACCAAGAGGAATAGGAACAATGGTGGAAATGAGTAGCCAGAGCTGTGACAAGATGGAGTATATAGAAGTATTCTTAAAAAAAACAACTGGGTGTAAACCAACCCAGTCTGATACTTCTCTTCCCTGTGCAAACCCATTTTTGGTCTAGAAAACAATTGCCATGCTTTCAGGGGCTGGATTCCCTTCACTTCACCCAGCTGGGAGTAGGAGAGAGCAGCAGTTACACCAGCAAAAAAACCTGCCATCATCTGATGAACAGCATCAATAGGCACCTGCCAGACAAATACAGCTGGACTGAAATAACTTGTCCTGAAACCTGGACCTGAATTAAATTTCTCTGGGTGAGAGGGACCAGCGTATCCCAAACAGCCAGGATGGAGTGCCAAGACACACTGAATTAACTTTGCTGCTAAAGGCTTAGGAAAGGAGCTAAAGGAAAGGAGCAGTGAAGATACCCTACATACTTGGGCAATGTTAGTGGAGATGAGCTGGGGGCTGGTTTTGCACAGGTCTCGGAGGAGTTCCACTCCTTCCATCCTTGTCTGAAACCCTTTGGCTTCCAGGAGATGGTAAAGCTTCTGGAGCAGCTCCGTTTCTTCCACAGCTGGAGGTGACGTGACCTGGGCTTGTGCACGGGGTAGGAGGTGTCCATCAGAGGGAGATTTCACCCTGGAAAATAAAACCAAATGAGGACCTGGTGGTGATAATTATCGTAGCATGGCATCCCCATCGTGGAAATAATTAGCATTGACTCCATGATTCCAGAAGGCTGATCAATCACTTTATTATACTATACTGTACTATACTATACTATACTATACTATACTGAAACTCATCACCCTTACAGACAGTCTGATACAGACAGACCAGATTGGTCAATTGAATCCAAAACACCACCACCAGTGGCCAATTAAGAAATTACCCTTTGGTAAATAAATGTCCATAACACATCCCACATGTTCACAACAACAGGTGCAGCAAGTGCAGGTAAGAATTGTTTCTGATTCTTTTCTCTGATCTTCTCACAGCCTTCCCCAGGACAATGCCTGGCAAAGTTGTGCCTGCTTTTCTCTGTGGAGAGAGCTGCAGCCACAGACAATACCTTCAGTTAATTGTGAGAAAAACATCTTGAGCAGCTTTCCTAATTATGTCATTTCAAGCTGGAAAATCATGAGGGTCTGAAGAACAATGTGGACCTCATGACAATCATTACAGGAGACAATCTGAAAGTGACATTCTCACCACTGCTCAGTCAGGAAAACCAAGGATGAGATGCATCTGATCTATCTTCAGATGGCTGCCAGGGCACACAGGTCACATTGCTTTGTGCAGAAAGAGAGACACTACTTCCAAGTTTAAATGCCTCCTCATGTGGGACGTGTGTGTCTTAGAATAAGGAAACTCATCACTCTGGAGAAGTGTCTCTACAACCAGGCATGACAATCTGCAAAAGTAGCTCAGATGCATCTGAACAAATGAACAGGGCCATATTTAAAGGATTCAGAAAATCAGTAAGAGAGATAAAAACAGAAACCAGAAATCCCAGAACTACGCTCACATTTCATTTGCTTCCCTAGAGATGAAATGCACAGCTTAACAACCCCACTGGGAACAATTCTCCTTGATCAACCTGTCTCTTCCATGAGTACGGGAAGATGCCAGCTGTGCTACTGAGGCATGTGGTCACTTTCCTGCCACTGCTGAGCAGGACAGAGCTAAATAAATCCCCTCTGCTATCAGAGGAGAACAGGTACAAGTAGTTTTGCAACTGCCATGAAAAGACAGCAAGGAGCAATTCCTGTCTTAAATGCTGATTGCATTTAACCACAGGGCGAAATAAACCAAACACGCTGTCCATCAAGCAAATCACATGAAGGACAGGAATATCAAGACAAAAAGTCCACATTCAGACACCCGCTGACTGAAGTTGTTCAGGAATTGCCTTGCTCCTTGCTACTCAAAATTGGTACTGTTTGAGGGAAAGAAAAGCATGACTCAGCCAGGCCAAACCTCACAGATAAGAACTGCATCTTTGTGGAATGGCATCTTGTTTCCAGACCGAGATTTCTCATCAAAACACTCATCTGAAAAAGACTCCACTCAGATGAAAGAAAAGCCCTGTTTGAATTTACTTGTCCCAAATCAGGCAGCAGAAACTTGGCCCTCTCCCAGCCTCCACAACACTGCCCTTGCCACTGCACTGGATCGTCTGAGCTGCAACCAATGGGTGTCTGTTTGTCTCTCCATTTTTGTGGAAACCCCTCCAGAGAAGTTGTGTTCAGCACAATGCAAAAGTAGACATTTTTTATCCTAGAGCATTTGTAGGGAAAGGAAACAATCTGTGGCATTGGTCATCTCTGCCAGAAAGTTTTTCCTTAGGAAGAGGCATGTAAAGCTTGCCATGTGCTTTGTCACATCTGACAAAAGTGCTCAGTACCGCTTGCTAGACGACAATGTGGCCTGGGGCTCCTCTGAGCCATCGTTCCTCTCCTTCACCGGCTCCTTGACAGATGGGCCTTCAGCCTTCTGGTGTTCCATTCCCTACAAAGACACAGAGAAACCCCATCAATCTTTAGAATATAAAACAGGAAATTCCCTGTTTAAAACACAAGTTAGAACCAGGATCACTGCTACCAAGGCTCTGGGAAACATTTCCTTACTTAGAGATGGAAACAAACCAGAGATTCAGTGATGCCAACTCTTTGTTTTTAATAGCCCAAGGCAGGTTATGGGTGCTACCAGACTGAGCAGCAGTCTAAAATCCCAAATTCCTTAGTCTTGAGCATAAATGGGAATAATGCAAACTGGCAGGCAATGAGTGTTTGTGAAGGAAGCAGCAGAACAAACTGGACTCTTTGGGGGTTGGCCCATTGTGTTGGAAGTTGATTTGGGTCAACACTCACTCTCCCTGTGCCTGCACAAAGTCAGGCTCCCTGCTAAAAGGTCGATAAAAAAAAAAAAATCCCCCCCTAAAACAAACAAAGGATTTTCCACTGGATGCTGCTGAATTCACCAAGCTTCTTCCAGCTCCACAGGGCTGGACAGCAGGGTAGTATTCCCAAAAGACATACAGTCATTGTAGTAACTAGGATTGACCTGGACATCTTATGTAAATTTGGAAATTTTCTTGGCACTACTACTTCCAGTGTCCTTTGCAAAGACTCTGTTATCTTCAGAAGCACAATTCTGACTTAATTGCTTTACAGGGGGCAGAGTAAGGAGAGCATGGTGGGGACTTATGCTTAAATGTAAACCCATTTTCTCCTCTTTCCCTTTCCTCTTAGTGACCAATATTGAAAATATTCAAAACCCCACTTTTCCCTAATAATATCAGTTCCTTAGTGGTCTGCAAATGAACAGGCTGAGGATTAACAGCTCATTCCCAGGAGCAAAATGATTCAGCAGAAGAGGAATGAGCTAAAGACAGATTGGGTATGTTTGCTCTCATATTAGCAGTGGCAATACTTGCATGAAGGAGACATTTCTCCTGCCAAGCACTTACTTTCTTCTTAATTCTTGTCAGAATATCTTCCAGGTCACGGGGGGAAAGAGATTGTTCCAGAAGCATTTTAAATTGTTGATGATTGAGCAACATCACCATCTCCTGTCCAAAATGCCCAAGGAAGGAAGGAAGTGAAAGAAAAGTGAACAAACACAGGAAGAGTGTTAACGGAAGAGGCTGATGCCTTAAACTCATCAGGTGCAATCCCTGCATGAGAAGGCATTACCTACTCAGCAAAGTGGGAGATTTACCTCACTTGACACTGCACAGTGCTGTCAGCTGAACACAAGAGGAGAATGTGGGGCAACAGAAAATATCATTTCCGTCTAAAACTGGGGGTGTGCTTCTGTGGCATCAAAGCGTCCCAGGGAACAAGCAAAAAACATCTACTTTGTTGTCAGAGCCTGTTAGCAGTGTCTTGCTGCCATTGCACAATAATTTGCCTTTCTTTACCTGGCAGGGAAGCCAGGACAAAACAGCTCATGCATCCTCTTGATAATTCTATACTATGTGTATGCACAGAGGCAGCTAGTTGCTCTGGTGTTCTTGGCAGCTATCCATGGGAATTTCATCATCAAAGGAAGGGGATTTTGGTGGTTTGGGTTGATTTTGCCACTAGGAAACCACGGTTTTATTCAAGAAGTTTGGAACTCACTGAGCCACAGATAACAGCATTCTAGAAATGTGGAGAACAGGTTTAGAAAGACTGAATATTTTGGCTAAAGACCCCTGAAATATTTCTAGAAAAGTCAGAAGTTAATGAGAAATGGATGTTTGGGATCCTTCAGTGATGAACATTAGCCAGTACTTTGGCTTTGTGTTGTGCGCCTAAGGCCAAACAAAACTGTTGGACTGGTTGATCTGAGCTCTTTTGATCTCAGTAAAGAATCCTTCAAGCCACAGGAAAAAGGTGGCAATGCTCCTTTTTGCTGGCCAGCCTCAGGTTTCCCAGTACAGCCATTTGCCCAGGCAGCCCAGAGCAGTGGTCACAGTGCCAAGGCTGAAAGAGCTCAAGAAGAGTTTGGACAATGCTCTCAAGCACATGGAGTGACTCTTGGGGTGTCCTGCACATGGCCAGGAGATGGACTCGATGACCCTGATGGGTCCCTTCCAAGCCAGCATATTCCATGATTTTATGACTCTTATTCACACCGTGAGGTAACTTCATATTCCCTTTAGTTTCCACTCTTGTGTTGTTTCACCTTTATAGCCAGACACAAAACAGTGATGCCGAATTTTGCCCCAAAAGGCGATAATAAGCTGCCCAGAGACTAGATTTGAGGTCTATAGGCAGGAGGTATTTATTGACAACGCGTTGGAGAAATCACCAAGTGGATTTCTGAATTAGGTACAGCAAAAGCAGGTTTTTATACAATTTTTGAACAAGAATTACATCATTTATTACATGCATATTCATAGGCAGGTAGGAATATAGGCGGAGTCTTCCGGGAACTCTTGGTCTTCCTTGGTTAAATTTTAAGCTTCTCCTAATTTGGGCATTTTCCTGTCATCCTTGGCATGTTTTTCCATGACTTGGCAGAAATTACTGTTGCACTTGGCTTGATTCTGACGGCTTGGCAGGTCACCTTAACTTTTTGGCTTCTACTTTCGCTTCTTCAAATATTCTAATTCCAAAGTTTCTTTTGTGAGTGTATTTTAGATTATTTATTAACTTATCTAATCAAAGTTTTCCCAAACAATGTATTTTAGGTTATTTATTAACTTCTGTGTTTCCCTTGATAGAGTGTCTTTTAATTCTTTTATTCCTCAGATCTTTTCATTCTTTTATTCCTCGGAAACTACTGTTCATTGTAATGAATGGCTTCATTCCCCCCTTTTCTTATAACTTACGAATTCTTTCGTCAAATTCTAATCCTATAGGGCGCTGGTACGCTCGCACCATAGCCCAAATCATTTGGGTCCTTTTCATTATGGTTCTTAGTCTCCACCACATACAAATATTTGTGAGAGTTAATAGTAACAGAACTACAACTACTATTAGCATTGGGTGCACCAGGTAGTTAAAGACCTGTGTAGCTGTTGGGGAGTATCCTGTGAAGATATCCCACCAATGATGCTGGCCTACTTGTTCTACTTCGGTCAGGACATTCTTTATTTTTTCTGAATTATGTTCTACCTGCCACACCATTCGTTTAGTTGTTTGATTCACCTTTCGCACCAATTTCTCTATTTTAGGATGTGCAAGCATTGCTTTAAGAACTTTGACGTCCATCCCTATTTGTAATTTCGGTATCTCTTGATATAGGTTGAAATCTGCGTTAATTAGCTGTTGAGTCGTTATTGGGACAGTATAATGAAAGTCACAACCTACTATCTTCGTGAAGTTGCATACACAGAAGTTAGTGTTATTAGTCTCTTCTTGGCAATTATCTATAGTGATGTTGTCACAAGCTGTCCTCACGCAAGCGCACCCATTCCCTATATAGTATACTTGTGATTGTGTTCTATTATGCGGAAGCATTTCAAAACTACATATACTATTCTCGGCATCTAAGCATAAATCTTCTGCTTCTACTACAGCGTTTTCGCAGATATAGCCTAATTGTCCTCTAGGAATGCATGCATCTATACTAACCGATTGCCATCTATTTTTGGAATTATCATAACTGGCCCAGACATTATGGTCTATTGGCTTAACAATGATATCTTGATGTATTGTCCCTAGAGTGAGGATAGGAAAGATAGCTCTTTCCTCTGCCACGCTAATGGTGAGGACATAGGCTTCAATGTGTTCTTGTTGAGAGTCATAAGTGAAATTTACTAATTGCCACCAGGCTTGGTGGTCTTTTTCAAATTGTGTAGTATGATTGTCTTTTAATATTGTTTCTCTGATTTCTTGAGGTAATATACCTGCCGTTCCTTCTCTCATTATTCCTGCCGCTACTGATTGTACCCATTGTTGCGTCTGAGGGCATTGGATAGCTAGTGCTATTTCCTTGCTAAGTTCTCCTGTATAGTCAGCGAATTTCACAAAGTCCTCTGCAGTGTGGTTTGCTACCATGGTTAGCAATTTTACTACTAACGATTGTGTTTCTGCTAATGTAAGTATGGATGAACTGAGGGGCACTTTAAGCTTTCCTAAGTTTGACGTGACGGTACTTAATTTGTTCACTAAAACCTCTTGGTCTATCGTATTTAATATACCAAATCCTGTACCAATCCACCCACTTAGATCTCGTTGTGCTCTTCTGTGATGAGACCTTGCTGCTAGCCATGCATTCCATCCCTTTAGGCTTTGCTGTATAAATGGTTGGCAATCCTTCTATAAATACGTAATATCGGTGTGAACGTTCATCTGCACCTTTTTCAGAGAATAAGTGGGGTCTAACAATAATTTTTGTTCATTAGATCTTCTAATCACCTGAGGCCCTATGAAGGTTAGGTTGTGTACTGCTTTACATTCCACCGGTGGAGTGATTTCTTGGGGCAGGTCTAGGTCTGGATACAATAGGATCATGTCTCCCGGTAATGCCACCTTATATTGGACAGCACGCCTAGGGAAGCCAAAACCCCGCTCTGGCATTTTCAACTCCCTTTCGCATGTGAACGTCACCGACTGGTCTAATCTAAAGGCCATCTCACACTGCGCTCTCCCTTCCTCAGGACCACTAGATACTACGATCTTTCCTGCAGGGGAGAGAAGAGGGTGGGGGTCGAGGGTTATGTTTCGAGGATGTAGTTCCCCAAGCGAATCTTCTGTATAGATTACCGAGTTTTGGGGTTGTGTTTGTGTTCCGAGTGGATCTTCCCTGAGATCACTCCACTGACATGAAATTGGGCCCTTCTGTTGGATCCAGACAGTGGGCTTGCCCATTTTCACTGGACTATAGGTAATTAGGTTATTTTCAGAGGCTGCTATCAAGGGTTGAATTGTTAATACTAGCCGCCTTGTTTTTCCTTCTACTGGGTCAAGTTCTCGACACCCAATTTGGATTTGGTCTCCCTTGTATGCTACCATGGAAGGCTGATTCCATACTTCACTCGCGTATGGCTGTTGGTTACGTAAGGCATATACCTCAAAATAGGGTCCCTTCGATTCCGTTTCCAGTTCCGGGTGGATACACTGGTGTGCATTAGACCATGGGTCTATTGAGGCGGAGTCTTGGGGAAGAATACTTATCAGTCCAATGATCAGGAGGATCTGAGGTGAAGTCAGGATCATGGTGTCTGCTCCTCTTGTTTATTCCCCGGAGCTTTCTTGACCCGTGAGTAATGGATCCACGTAGGTCGCTCCTTGATCCGAACCGCGGTGAAGGTAGTCAGCAGCACTTGGAAAGGTCCCTCCCACTTTTCTTGTAGGGGTTTTCCTAAAAGATTCTTAACATACACCCAATCACCGGGATTAAACGGATGCAATTTGCAGTCAGGTTGTTTAGGCTGGTGCTCTATCACCACAGTAGCATTCTTATCGAACTGTTTCCCCACCATAATTACATAATCATAAATGTACTGATTACCGATTTGATCTATAGCGTCTCCATTTACCGCTTGCATAGCATAAGGTCTACCATACAAAATTTCAAATGGGCTTAACTTTTCTTTTGATCTTGGTTTGACTCTCAGCCTAAGCAGAGCAATAGGCAAAGCTTGATACCACTGCAAATTAGTCTCCTGGCATATTTTGGCAATTTGCTGTTTGATGAGATGATTCATCTTTTCCACTTGCCCACTGGCCTGTGGGCGGTAAGGCGTGTGTAATTGCCATTTGATTTGTAATGCTTTGCTTATTGCTCTTACCACTTTTGCGCAGAAATGTGTACCCCTATCCGAAGAAATGCTTTTTGGTACCCCAAACCGTGGAATAATTTCATTCAACAGCACTTTAGTCACTTCTCTTTCCTTATTTGTCCTGCAAGGGAATGCTTCAGGCCACCCAGAAAATGTATCAGTTAATACCAACAAATACCGAAACCCCCCTTTTCTTGGGAGTTCAGAAAAATCAATTTGCCATACTTCACCTGGGAATTTACCTCGATTTATGGCTCCTTGGTGTACCTTGGTTCCCGTATTCGGGTTGTTTTTCAGACACCGCTCGCACTGGGATGTGACGTGCTTTATAGTGGTAAATAATTTCGGTCCTGCTATCCTGGCTTGCAAATATTGGTAAAGCGGATCTAGACCCCAATGGGCCTTTTCATGCTCCGTCTTTACAACCTGCCACATTAGGTTCCCTGGTATTACCAACTGTCCTGTCTCTAATCGTCCCCATCCACTGTCTAACAGTTTACCTTTATTTCTTTGAATCCATCTATGATCTGATTCCTGATAGTTTGGTTGGAGGTTTACATCCAGCTCCCCTGGTATCAGAGCTGTTATATTTGCCTTTCCGGTCCTTGCAGCAGCTAATTTAGCTTCTGCATCTGCCTTTCTATTCCCAACTTCTGGAATAGTGTTACCTTTTAGATGTCCTTTACAATGCATTATGGCCACTTGTGCTGGGAGTTGGACTGCTTCTAGCAATCGTAGAATCTCCTCTGCGTGTTTGACTGTTTTCCCTTGAGTAGTCAACAGTCCTCTTTCTTTCCAGATGGCTCCATGAGCGTGAACAACGGAGAAGGCATACTTAGAGTCTGTCCAAATATTTATTCGCATGTTCTCTGCCAATTCCAGGGCTCGAGTCAGAGCTATCAATTCTGCCTTCTGGGCTGAGGTCCCTGCAGGCAAAGGGTTTGACTCAATTACCTTTTCTGTGGTAGTTACTGCATAACCAGCCATTCTTATTCCTTGTTTTACGAAGCTGCTACCATCCGAGAACCAATCATCTGCATCTTCGAATGGCTCTTCCTGGAGATCCGGGCGACTGGAGTAAACGGCTTCGATTGTTTCCAGGCAATCGTGCTCGATGGGTTCTGCTGAGGTCTTTCCTTCTAGGAATGAAGCTGGGTTCACAACGTTAGTTACCTGAATAGTAACATCATCTGACTCAGCCAAGATAGCTTGATACTTTAGGAATCTGGAAGGTGACAGCCAGTGATTCCCTTTCTGCTCTAACACAGCAGACACAGTGTGAGCCACTAACACAGTCATTTTCTGGCCCAGCGTGAGCTTTCTGGCCTCTTCAATGTTGATTATCACTGCGGCCACTGCTCTCAGGCAGCCAGGCCATCCTTTACTCACTTCATCCAACTGTTTGGAGAAGTAGGCCACAGCCCTTTTATGTGGTCCTAACTGTTGTGCTAGGACTCCTAGGGCCATTCCTTGTCGCTCATGAGAAAACAGCCAGAATGGTTTTGTCACGTCTGGGAGACCCAAGGCTGGTGCTCTCATGAGTTCCTGTTTCAGTCTCTTATAGGCTCCCTTTGCCTCGGGGGTCCAAACTAGAATACCCTTACTTTCCTTCAGTAAATCATAGAGTGGTTTAGCGAGTATTCCGTATTGATAGATCCATAGCCGACACCAACCGGTCATCCCCAGGAAAGCGTGCAAATCTCTCACCGTCTCTGGTCTAGGCATTTGGCAGATGGCTTCTTTCCTGGCTGCTCCCAGGGATCGCTGTCCTCTGGAAACTTCATATCCCAGATACACCACTTCTTCTTGCACCAGCTGTGCTTTCTGTTGAGAAACTTGATATCCACTTAAACCCAGAAAGTTTAACAGGGAAATAGTCCATTCAATGCATTCTTCTTCTGTTTCTGTTGCTATTAGGAGGTCGTCTACGTATTGCAAAAGAGTACCATCTCCCAGCGGCCTTTCCCACTGTTCTAATTCTTTGGCTAACTGATTCCCAAAAATTGTAGGGCTGTTTTTGTATCCTTGTGGCAACACCGTCCAGGTGAGTTGGGCTTTTCTTCCCCTATCTACAGATTCCCATTCAAACGCAAAGATCTTTTGGCTCTCCGGAGCTAAAGGAAGGCAGAAGAATGCGTCTTTTAAATCTAACACTGTGAACCATGTCAAATTATCTTTTAATTTAGTTAAGAGTGTGTAAGGGTTAGCAACTACCGGATGTAGCGTCTTGGTTATCTCATTTACTGCCCTCAGGTCCTGGACTAATCTATAAGCTCCATTAGGTTTCTTTACTGGCAGAATTGGGGTGTTAAAATCTGATTCACATTCTATCAATAAACCTAATTCTAAAAACCTTTTGATTATGGGCTCAATTCCCTTTCTATCTTCTAACCTCAGTGGGTATTGTTTCCTAACTACCGGCCTCGCTCCAGGTATAAGTTCAATAATGATAGGTGTTGCTTGTTTCGATCTCCCAGGTATATCGGTAGCCCATACTAATGGATATGTTTTACTCAGGATACGCTCAATATTGTGGCCTTCAGGCTTCGGTTCTATACAACTGATTGTTAGGCTTAAGGCTGTAATCAGTTGCTCTTCACTTACTTGAAATTCCAATTTGTCTTTGTTGAATTTTATTATGGCTCCCAAGTTCTCCAGTAAGTCTCTTCCTAGTAGAGGCTTTGGTGAATTTGGCAAATACAAAAACTGGTGAATTCCCATTTGTTTCCCAATTTTGTATTTAATGGGTTTCAAAAAGTAAGCTTTTTCTGGTTGGCCTGTTGCTCCCACAACTTGTACAAATTCATCACTCTTAGGTACCAATTCCTGATTTAAAACCGAAAATGTTGCTCCTGTATCAATCAAAAAATCCAATTCCTTTTTACCTTCCCCTAGCTCCATTTTAACCAGTGGGTCTGCTAGGGTACGGCCCACCGGTCCCCCTCATTCACTGCCCTGATGTGCGATAGTAGTAGTGTCCATTGATCTTTCTCTTAATTGAGGGCACTCATGTTTCCAGTGTCCCGTTTGGAAGCAATAAGCACACTGGTTTGGCCCTATTCTAACTGGGTGGGGTTGGAACCTCCCTCCCCCTCTCACTGGGTAGCCTCTACCCCTACCCCTGGTGTTAGGCCCCAAATGGTTTGTATTTTGAGCTCCTATTGCTACAGCCACTATTCGAGCTAGCCTCTTATCTTCCTTTTTCTTTTCCTCTATTTCCCTATTATTATACACCTTCCATGCCTCATTCAGCAATGCCTCCAGGTTTTTATTTGCTGGATGCTCAAGCTTTTGTAATTTCTTCCTGATGTCTGGATTGCTCTGCCCCATCATTAATCCTAACAGGTGTTGTTTCCCTTCTTCCGTTGCTGGGTCCAGGGGTGTATACTGTCTCATGGCTGCCCTAAGTCTATCCAAAAACTCTGATGGGGTCTCATCCTTTCCCTGCCTGATGTCATATAGCATCGACCAATTGATAGCTTTAGGGATCGCATTACGCAAGCCCATCGCTATCAGTTTTCTATACTGCACCAGCCGCCGATAATGCTCTTCGTTGCCCGGGTCCCATTCTGGTTTACTGCTGGGGAAATTATCTTCTAGTCTCCCTGATAATACTTGAGCATGTCGTTTTCCTGTTTCCAATACGAGTTCCCTTTCTGTATCTGTCAATTCTGACAGCATCACCTCTATATCTTCCCAATCAATATCTAAATTCTTCGCCATTAACTCAAACCTCTTCGCTACTCCCTCTGGATTCCTCCTGAAGTTCCTTGCCTCATCCCTCCAATTGTTCAAGTCACTCGTGGAGAACGGCACCTTTACCCTAGTCCTTTCCCCTACCATTGGCATAATTTGTCGGAGAGGAGCTATCGTATGGTTACCTTCCTCTCTTTGCTTCGCTTCCCTCCGTGCCACAGATCTGGTATAATACGAGTGACTGATCCCCTCCCTGGGATCTTCTTCCTGTGCCTCAGTGTCTTCCCTATTCTTTCTCTTCTCTTTTCTCTTTCCCTTTCCCTGTTCTTCATCTTCACTTTCAATTTCTGTCAACTCTTTTCCTACTACTCCCCTAGCATGGTTTACACAGTCCAACCGCCTCTCGCTCTGCATCTGTCGCCTTTCTTCCCGCATCTGCCGACGCCTGTCCTGTTCCGGGTTACTGTCCTCCTCATCTTCCATTCCCCTTCCGTCTCTCTTATCCTCTATCTGGATTACTATATTCAGCTTCTGTGAGTTGTTCTCTGTCTCTCTTTCGCATGCCTCATTGTCATTCTTCTCACTATATTTCAACTCAGAGACATCGCCTCCCAGTGAGCTACTTTTGTCTCTAGTCCTCGGTGTGCTAGTTTCCATTCTACAGGTACCTGATTTCCTTAAACTTCCATTCTTAGGTGTGCTACTAGCCCTACATGGACTTAGTTCGGGCAGGCTGCGTGTCTCCCCTCGGCTCTCAGCTCCATGTGGACTGGCTTCTTCCCTCTCAACTTCTAGTCTAGGTGGGCTGTCAGCATCCCTGTAGTTCCCCGACCCCTGTGGACTATCTGGTCCCTGCGGGCTGCTTTCCCTCTTTTCAATCCCCGATTTCGATGGGCTACCTTCTCCCCAACTGTTGTCTAACTTCTGAGGGCTGTGCCCAAACTTAGATTTCCACCATCATTCCGGTTCCTTTAATGGGCTAAGATCCCCTTGTTCCTCTTTTGGCCTGGGAAGGGGGCCCTTCCCATCCTGGGGCGAATGGATGGTATTCCCACAGGCTTATTTCACTTTCCTTTCCACTATCCCTTCTTGTTAACTTAAGACATTGTTCCCCAATGCTACATGCATCACAGCAACGTTCTTTAGGCTTTGAATCTTTCTTATCTTTTTCTAGAGCTAGTACTAGGGGGTCCTGAGGTGCTACATAAAGAACATGTCAGCATACATCACTTCATCCCATTTATTAAGTCAACGGAGGAAAAGCATCAGTTGTAAAATAGTGTTATAATTAGTTGTTCCCTCTGGTGGCCATTTCTCATTGTCATCTAACTTATACAATGGCCACCACTGTGTGCAATATTTAAGGAGTGTCTTTTTACTTATGTTTCCCCCCGGAATCCCTCCCAAGTCCTTCCACTGCTTTTGGATACATCCTAAGGGGGTTTTCATATTTACGTCCTTACTCTGTTGACCTCCCATTGCTATTTCCCGTGTCTGCGTTTTCTGTTTAACCGGAACAGTCTCTTTTTCGCAAATACTGTATGCCAATTGATTTTAACACTTCATACACACAATTTCCAATCGCTTTGTCCGTTTCCGACCTGGCTTCTCGCGAAGAACAGGAAATGCGGAGTGGGACTCCCTCTCGCTTCGCAGCGATGCTGCGTCTCATTCACTCTCACCCACACACCTTTATGAAATAGTTCCTACCTTATGGTCTATATCAGAACGGATTGTTTACCAGGTAGGGTCACGAGAGGTCGCCTACAGACCGTGAGATACCGGTTTGCCAGATTCATGCAATCGCAAAGCACCGTAACAATTGCAGGGGGTGACAAATTTCTTCCCGGGATTGAGACGTGCGTCTATTACATGAAGAGTGACAAGACGCCTCCTGTAAGATTTTGCAACAGACACATAGAGCAGACACAAAAATACCACAAACTGACCGACCTCTCTTCCGGTCTCAGAGAACGATTTCAGTTCTTGACCCTTAATTCACAGTATTATAACATTAAACACAATGTTAAAACGGTTTCCCACATAATAAGAACAAACCAAAGATACCAAGATAAACGAAAACAAATATTCTTTCCAAAGGTACCAAGATAAACGAAAAACAAATACTCCTTTCAGCAGGACTCTAACCTGCGTTACGAAAAACAAATATTCCTCACAGCAGGACTCTAACCTGCGTTACTATTACCGTACCTCTAACACAACTGGGATTCTTTACCAGGGCGTCCCCCGGCTTCCCTTCGAGCGGTCACGTCTGACCCTCGTTTCCCAATAAAGTGCTTTACCAGAAAACCCTTAAGCAAAGATAAATACCTCTTAATTTGGAGCAGGAGATGCAGAAAGTTCTTGTCCACCGTTGCGCGTTGGCTGGGGGATGGGGATCCCCTCTGACAGAATTCCGTCAAGGGCCCTGAAGAGATCCCGGTCCCCCGAGCCAAGGCTCGGGAGGACCCTTTCTGTCCTGCCGCGGTCGCCAAAAAAATGATGCCGAATTTTGCCCCAAAAGGCGATAATAAGCTGCCCAGAGACTAGATTTGAGGTCTATAGGCAGGAGGTATTTATTGACAACGCGTTGGAGAAATCACCAAGTGGATTTCTGAATTAGGTACAGCAAAAGCAGGTTTTTATACAATTTTTGAACAAGAATTACATCATTTATTACATGCATATTCATAGGCAGGTAGGAATATAGGCGGAGTCTTCCGGGAACTCTTGGTCTTCCTTGGTTAAATTTTAAGCTTCTCCTAATTTGGGCATTTTCCTGTCATCCTTGGCATGTTTTTCCATGACTTGGCAGAAATTACTGTTGCACTTGGCTTGATTCTGACGGCTTGGCAGGTCACCTTAACTTTTTGGCTTCTACTTTCGCTTCTTCAAATATTCTAATTCCAAAGTTTCTTTTGTGAGTGTATTTTAGATTATTTATTAACTTATCTAATCAAAGTTTTCCCAAACAATGTATTTTAGGTTATTTATTAACTTCTGTGTTTCCCTTGATAGAGTGTCTTTTAATTCTTTTATTCCTCAGATCTTTTCATTCTTTTATTCCTCGGAAACTACTGTTCATTGTAATGAATGGCTTCAACAGTTTTCCTGTTTTGGGAGGTGAAATGAAGATCATTACCTTGTGTCCTTGTGGCAGTCCTGAGCAAGCTTCCCTGCCATGTGTGGCAGCCTCTCAGCCCTGGCTGTGCCTGCGAGCTGGGTGACTCCAATTCTCTCCATCAGGGACAGGAGGAGTTGGGACGCACACTCGCGCACCGGGGCGGGGCGGCTGCTGGGGAGGAGAGAGCAAACCCTGGGCACAGGGACAAGGAGCAGCAGCAGCGCCGGCCTTGGCCAGAGCTGCTCCCTGCCCTTGCTGGGGGAAGGAGCCTGGGCTCTCCCTGCACCTTCAGACACCTGAACAAGGTTCTGTCCTCAGCTAAACACAAAGGTAGCATTGTACACAAGGCCTGCCTGCACGGAAGAGGGAGAATTCAGTCTCCCTGCACTGTCTGATACTCAGTTTCTTTCACAGTACTTACTCTGAGAAAGATTAAAGAAATAGATGACAAATGAATAATTTAGAAATTAAGGACAATTGATGCTGACCCATCAGAGGGCACCCAGTACACAGAGCTGCAGCAGGATTGAGGCTCTTTCCACCCATTTATCCCCGATTCTGCAGACCTTTGGAAAACAACAAATGCAGGGAAAACACATTGTGGGCTGTGAAGTTACAGAATCTCCAGCAATGCAGCCTGTTTCTTCTGTGGGGCTTACCAATGGATCCATCTGAATGTTTTACCCTATTCCAAAGCTGAGGAAAGGGTGCAGGCAGTTTAGCCAAGCTGTCCTGTTCTAGAGAGCGTCTCTTGGGAACCAGCAGGCCCAGCACCAAAATTTAAGGCAGCATTTGCTCCAACTGTCCCATGGCAGTCAGCCTGTGAAGGTGCCTGTAAAGTGATTCATCATCTTAAGGCTAACATGAAACATCAGTTTGAATAGAAAGCAGAGCTCTAAGGCCAGGACAGTCATACAAGACTCCTTGGGCAGGAGCTGCAGCTGCTGTGCAGGCTGTGCCACACCCAGCAGATTGTCCCCCATGTGCTCCCCGCCCCAGCAAGGACCCTCCTCATTTCTCAAGTTAATGGCATCGTGAGGAGACATCGTTTTCCCAGGGCCTCTGTGGTTAGAGCTGTGAAATACCAAACACTGCTCACAGCTGCAATTGCAATTGTCCCTCTGCCCACAAAATCACAGGCTCTATCCTTGGCCTTTGCAGGCACTTTCCCTTCCCCATCAGTCACCATATCTAGGAAAATCTGACAGGCTGGGAGAACCCCAGGAAGCAGCAGGAAGCTGAGTCAGAGGAGCTTTAGTTTGAATATCAGGAAAAAGGGTTTTTCACCAAGAGGGTGGTTGGGCACTGGAACAGGGTCTCCAGGGCAGTGGTCACATCACCAAGCCTGACAGGGTTGAAGGAGCATTTGGACAACAATCTCAGGCACTTGTTGTGACCCTTGGGCTGCTCTGGGCAAAGCCAGGAGCTGGACTCGATGGTCCTGATGGGCCCCTTCCAACTCCCCATATTCTACACTTCTGTGATTCTGAGAACTAATGGGCTGCAGGAGGGCAGAAATTGGTGACAAGAGGAAAGAAGTGAGGTTGGTTGGAGAATCAAGTCACTGAGTCCACAGAAGATGCAGGATACAGGACCCTTCCCTCCCAGCATTCCCATTCTCTGTCTCATCCCTTCTCCCTCCCACACACACGAAGGTGAAGAACATCACTAAAAGAAAAAGAACCTACTTGACTCCCATGTCCATGAGTGTTGAAGGAAGGAGACCAGGACACCAGATGGTTCATCACAGGTCCGATTTATTGATTGATTCAGCAACTTAAATCCAATGTCTAATGAGTCTCATACATATTGGAAAAGCTGAGCTCAGGATTGGCTATTCAGCTACATGTCAGCCTCACTTAATTTAGCCTTTAGCCACATTCCTGTGGTTAACAAGCACAGCAACTTCTGCATTCTTCTTATCCACAAGGACACCCTAGCCTTGAAGGGGCCTCGCTCTAGTTAAGACTTCTTTACCAAGTTGATTAGGCTGTGTCCCCTTTCCTCAAGCCACTCTTCAACAAAACTCTCCACACATGAGAGCAGTCATTGCTCGTGCAGGAGTCACATTCTCCACCAGGATCCCCAGGGTCTGACTGGCTGCTTTCTGAACAAATTCTGGGGAGTTGGACACCATCTGGAGAGGGACCCGAGCAACCTCATCCACCTCAGAGTCCATGTCCTTCTTCAAGGTCACAAAGAGCTCTCCCAGAGTGACAATGGCAGAGCAGGACACCTTGGAATGGAGGTTGGCCACCTGGGGAAGCCATGAGGGGAAACATAAGAATCACCTTGGAAAGAAAACCAGTTGCCTTCAACAGAAGTCCCAGGAAATGACAACACATCCCACTGTGTCCAGAGGAACATACAAGTACAGGAAGAGCAGGAGAGCACAAGCACAGAAAGGCACCAATTTCTGGCCTCAGACCTCTTTACTGAATGCCTAAAATAAAAATTTCATTCAGTGTTCTACTTAACCCTTCTAAAATGTCCACAGCTTTGATTTTAGGCCCTTTTACTAGAAAATTAAAGCAAAGAATGCTTTCAAATCACAAAGGCACATGTCTTAAAGATAAATGAGTCAGGTGGTCCTGTTCAAAAAAGCAACACCAGCAGTTGAAGCACTCAGCCAGGAAACAGAAAACACAGGCTCGGGTCTACAGAATAATTTGCGGTGTTGAATTACAGCTTGGGCAGAGATTGGGACTCTGGAAAATAATATCATTAGTGTCTCAGTTTCTGCATTTGCACATTGCATTATAAAGGCACCACACTCAAAGATGAGTGTCAGATACCCGACCTGCCAGTAAATACAGCTGCATGTGCCCACAGATCCTACAGATAGCTGACAGACATTGGAAATCTCAGGTCTAAAACCAGAAATGAAGGCACACACTGAGCACACATGGAGATGAACAAGCACATACCTACTCTACACACCATGTATGAAGTATGGGGGACAATTCAGAACAATGTTCTCACCTTGCTGGTAACTGCCAAGCAAACCTCACCAAGTCTACAAAGCAGGACCTCTGAATGGGACCCAGCCAGGTGTTTGATGGTGAAGAGTCCCTTCTCCTTCAGCTCCCTGAGAGGCAGAAGATTGATTATTCTCTCCACCAAGGCAGCACCCTCTGAAATGACCAGGCTGGCAGCTCAGTTGAACAATGGGAGGTGCTTTTCAAGGAGTGCTTAATGAAATCGTGGAATGCATTGCCCCAGGATGCTGTGGCTGTCTAAAGCATTCAGAAACCCAAGAGGCAAAGAGAGGGGTTTCACAGTGGCCTTTTGAGATGACAGCCTTTCTGAAATCTCTGGCACATGAGGCCCCTCTGTCACTGCTTCCTAGGAGCTGTGAGACCAGGCCATGCTGCTGTTTGTTGTCACCTCCCTGTACCTGTCCCTGAGGCACAGTGCCACCGGGCTGTTATTGGGGCCTTTTCCTTCTTTGCCAGCCCCAGCAGGCATTCAGCAGGGAGAGTCTGCACTGGCTCTCTGGAGCTGAGTTTCCACTCTATGATCTCGGCCTCTCTGTCACCCCCTCCATTCTCCTCACACATTCCCCAAAAAAGCAGCAGGATGTCTGCTGGGACCCCCTCAGCCTGCAGGAAGGCCAAATGGGTCCTGGCCTCTCCTGACCCACAGCACAGCTTTCTTTCATCCCAGCATGGAAATATAAAAACTGTATTATCACATCACACAGAGGGCCAGGAGCTTTTATTTTGGCTGCAAGTGTCCACAGGGCATTGGGGAAGAGGAGAAAAAGAGTGTTTTGCAGCAAGCAACCCGGCTACTCAGGCAGGATGGTAGGAAAAATGTGTGGAAGTTGCTTTTTAGGACTTTGGTTGTTCTGCTGAAGCTTCTGACAGAGCTGATGGGCAGATCCCAGAGCTGTGGAGAGTTCCTGGGAAATTTGTCCTTGGATATGTCTACGAATGCTCTCCCAGCCATGAACTGCCATCTGTGTCCTGTCCATATGTTACTGCCCTGACTGTTGAGTGTCTGAGGTGCCTCTTGAGGCTGCTATGGACCTCCTTCACCAAGGAATGGATTGTGATACAACATCCCTTCCTGCTTCTATTTGGGCACTGACAGAGCCTGGAGCACTCTGGCTTGAGCTTGGGCTCTGGCCAAGCAAGATTGCAAATGAGAGCAGCTCATGGTCCTCAGCTCTTCCCTGCTGCTGGGACAGACAGACATGGCCATGGGGACAGAATGGAGCTGCCCCATCTACCAGGTCACTAAGAAGGATGTGAATTTTTCTCTGCCCTGTCACCACCAGTTCTGCCTGGGCTGCATCCTGCAGTGGGCAAAGAGAAATCCATCGTGCCCACTCTGCAGAAGAATGATAGAAGCTGTCAGGTTTTCTGAGTAGGATGAACAGGACTACATACAATGTGCCATCAGCTCCCCCAAACAATTGCTAGAGTCCAGCAGGGAGAGAGCCTGGCCCCCTTGCTGAAAGCAGCCCCCCAGACCCTGTGATGGCTGCTCCATCTTCCCCACAGGGAACACTGTCCCCAGCTGAGCAGGGGCTGCAGGACCAGAGCCTGTGGATGGCCTCCTACCCAAGGTGTGGGCTGAATTTTTAAAATAACAATGTCATCTACTGGACCCAAGTTGGCCCTGGCTGCACCAGAAGCTGCAGGGAATATGCCAGCACCAGAGATGGCTAGTTAAAGAATTCATAGAGCAGCATCCTGCACGCCCTCTGTGCCTATGGGCAAGTTGCCAAAATCTTGGTGCCAGTACTGCAGCTTCTCCTCTGGAGCAGTCTGAATTGCTGCTAGCATAGTCCAGGGTAAAGAAGCAAAAAGGACCTTTGCATAATCTCCACAAATGTTTTATTCAGCCGTGCAGGGAGATGTTCAGGTCCCAGCACCCACACACAGAGGGTCTCACTTTGTCTGCACAGGGGCCTGGGGGCTGACCCTGATCTCGGGGCAGTACAAAGATAAGGGGGCCAATCAGGGAATAGGGAAGGTGTGGCTCAGGAGCACAGGAACAGACATAGGAACAGGGGAAGGAGCCAATGGGGTCTAACAGCTTTTTGAGGGAAGCTTCTTGTGTCTCTCTATGTCATCCTGGTTTTTAAAGATTTTCTAAGCCTTCTGATGTTGACATTCTTGTAGTGAACTTTCTCACACACTTTCTGTAAAAAACTCATTGTTTTGCATTTTTTTATGGAGGAGGAGAGAGTTGATGGGCTGTTGGTTTGACCAGTGTCATTGGAGAGGTGTCACTGTCACCTTCCAATCCGCTGTCACTTTTGTAAAACTATAAATTTTGGAGTCAGAGAATAAAACTTCCCTTTTTTTGTTCCTTCACCTTGACAACGGTGGTGTGCTTGTGTTCTTTTGTGTCCTTTTAGCGACGTCTGGTGACCGCCGAAGTGTATTGCAGCCTAGGCTGAGACAGGGACAGCGGATTGCGGTGAGGTTTCTCCCCCGCTTTTTGGTGCTTTGCCTGCTGTTCTTGGGACAATGGAAACCTCTGTGGTTTTCCAGGATGATTCCCTCATTTTGGATCTCTGGAGGGGGTCCTGGAGTGGGAACAGGTTTCTGTTTCCTGGGATGATTTTGAAAGGTTGATTCTGTGGGCCCAAGAGCGAGGGTTCTTTTCGGTCCCTGGGAAGGTGTTCTCCAGGGAGGAGTGGTCTCTCCTGGGGGTTCACCTCATGGATGCCCTCTTTGATGATTGCACTGTAGACATGGACTGCTGCTGGTGCAGTGGAAGAAATGTGAGGAGCTTTGGCTGGGGTCTGGTTCATGTACCCCTCGGAGTTCCCAGGGAAGCCCTTCTATGTGGGAGGTTGACGAGGAGGAGGTTGAGCTCCTGTGCGATGTGGAGTTCCCTCCCCGTCCCTGGACGGTGTGCTGGGGAGTGGCCATTGTTCGCCCGGGGTGGATTGGGCTCACAGCCAGCTGGTCCCGGGTCCCGGGGGGCTCTCTGGATTCGGCGGGCCGTCCTCGCCCCGTCTCACCCTGTGCGGGTGGCGGGGCGGGGGACGGGTTGCCCTCTCTTTGTGCCTTCCCAGCCTTTAAGGGTCAGCCTCCGCCCCGACTTGAGGCTGCTGCGGTGACGACCTTTTGTCCGAACTGCGGTGTGTCCACCACGTTCCCCCTGACCGCGGTGGGGGTGGGCTCTCCCGCCCCCGAGTCGGGCTCCTCAGCGGGGGGAGGGATTTCGCCTTCCTCCGGGTGTGTGCAGCCTGCTGGGCATGCGCAGTCGGTGGAGACAGTCGGGGGCGGGACGTTGCCCGCCTCTGGGTCTGCGCAGCCTGCTGGGCATGCGCAGCCGGTGAAGGCAGCCGGGGGCGGGGCGTCGGTCGGTGCTCCGCCCGGCCCCGCTCCGGTGGGCGGGCAGCCCCTCCCTCTCCGCTCGGTGGGGGCGGTGCCCGCTGCGGGACCTTGTGGCTTGGAGCGGGCTCTCATAGGGGGCTTGCCCGGCTCCTTTGTGCCACCACGCAGTGACGCGGCTCCGCGGGCCGCGCCTCCCTCGGCATCCCACCCAGCCCTCGTATCGGGGGATGGGGGCCCCGCGCCGGTCTCGTCCGTGGCCGCACCGGTTTCGTCCGTGGCCGCGCCGGTCTCGTCCGGCGCCGTGCCAGATTTGCGGACCGTGCCGGCAGCTGCGGCCGCGGAGGCGGCCCCTGCTGGAGCTGCAGCGCAGCAGAGGACTGCGGTGTTTACTGCAACTGCTGACACGGCCGGCGGGAGAACGGTGGGTGCCCGGGGCCATGGCGCTTTCTTGTCAAGTCATTGGACGCTTCCTGCGTGCCAGGTGACCGTGCGTCCGAGGTACCCTGAACGTTTCTGGCCAGAGGCAAAAACCAAGACTGACGAGATGAATGAACTTGTCTCCTCCCGGCATCTGCAGGGTCGGGGGGGCGTATTCCTTTGGCTCTGCCGGTGCTGCAGGGGCACAGGGATGAGTGGTGTTGCCCAGGCTCCCAGTCAATCACTCCCTCTTGTCTCTGGGGGGCCCAGGGATCGGGACACAGCAGGTTTGGTGGCTTTGCCAGGGGGTCCCCAGGCTTTCCCTGTGCTCAGGGGCGTCACTCATAACACTTATGAATGCCTTGCATATAAGCTGGAGCGTGAAGCGGTTGCTCAGCATGGTTTGGGGTCTGCTGAGGTTATGCACACTCTTCGGAGGCTTGCTAAGGACGTGCTGACACCTCACGATGTCCATCGTGTGGCACATTCTCTTTTTGACCCTGTGCAATTTGGTGTTTTTGAGACCAAGTGGGCTCGTCTGGCGGCCCAAACGGTGAGGCGGAATGCTGCGTTGGCGCCGGAGGACCCCAGGCGTGGAGTTGTTGTTGACATGCTGATGGGGACAGAGCGTTATGAGAGTGCTCAGGGGCAGGTTGGATACGATCCCCTTGTGCTTCAGCAATGCAAAATGCTGGGCATGGGAGCGATTGTTCAGACCCTGGAAATGGCTGCTCCGAAGCAGCCGTTTTCAACCGTTGTCCAGGGGGATGATGAGCCTTTTATGGTATTTGCGGCGAGGTTGATTGCGTCCGTGGAGAAGCAGGTGCCTGATCCTCTGGCTAGGGACGTTCGATTGCAAACCTTGTCAAGTGCAATTGTAATGAAGCTTGTAGTAAGGTGATAGCAGCTATGCCTGGTGATCCTAGTATCCGGGAGATGGCGGAGGCCTGTGCGAACATCATTCCCTCACGTCGGAAGTTGGCCGCTGTGGCTGCCGCTGTGCAGCCAGTCTGGGCAGCACCGCGGGGCAGGCGGCCACAGCAGGGGAATGCGCAGGCTAGCAGGAAGCGGGGGAAGAAGGTGCAGAAGGTCAAATTCCCCATGTTCTTGTGCGGTTGGTGTGGTAGGACAAATCACATGTCCAATATCTGCAAGGCGACTGTTCATGTTAATGGCCAGGCTTTACCGGGTTTGGGAAACGTGAAGCGGAACGCGCAGCAGGAGGGGCGCGCTCAGACACAAGCTTCCCTCCAGACCCTGGAGCTGATGGAGGTCTCCTTTGTTGGCTTGCAGCCAGCACCCGCGGATCAGCAGGTGTGGATGTCTGCACCGCAGCAACAGTTGTCTTAGACTCATCTGAGATATGCAAGGTTCCCCTGGATGCCTTTGGTCCCTTGGGCGGGGGCATGAGTGCTCTCCTGATGGGGAGGTCTAGTGCCACCCTTCAGGGCATCATTGTGCACCTGGGGCTCATTGATGCAGATTTCACAGGGCAGATTTGTGCCATGGTCTCCACACCCAGCCCCTCGGCCACAATCCCGAAAGGGACACAACTTGCTCAACTTGGGCCTTTTAAGTCCTCTGTTTGCAGGACAACTGACCAGTCACGTGGAGCTGGTGGTTTTGGATCCACTGGGCCGCCTCAGGTTCACTGGACTGCTGTCCTGACCAAGGATGCTGTGTACCCTGTCCGTTCCTGGTGCGACACTGTCGGAAATCCACCTCCACGGGCTTCTCGACAGTGGTGCTGACATCACAGTTCTCTCCCTTGCCGCCTGGCCCCCAGTGGCCCCTGGATCCGGTGGGGACGTCTGTCATGGGCCTGGGAGGGACGGCACAATGCTACATGGCCCAGCAGTGCGTGCTGGTCACGAACCCGGAGGGACAGATGGCCTGGGTTAGGCCTCATGTTACTTCTACTCCTGCCAACGTCTGGGGGAGGGATGTTCTGTCTGCCTGGGGGGTGCGTATCGGGACAGATTTTTGATGGGGGCCACTGCAGTGAAGGGCGCAGAGTGTCCTATGCCTCCTGTACGGTGGCTGGTGGACAAACCAGTTTGGGAGAAGCAGTGGTCCCTCCCTGAAGATAATCTAGTTGCCCTTCGGAATTTGGTGCAGGAGCAGTTGGACCAGGGTCATCTGGAGCCTTGTACCAGTCCCTGGGACACTCCTGTCTTCTGTATCAAAAAGAAATCTGGGAAATGGAGGTTGTTGCAAGACCTCAGGAAGGTCAATGCCGTGATGGAAAGCATGGGACCATTGCAGGTGGGCATGCCATCGCCTACCATGCTTCCCATGGACTGGCCGGTCCTCATTGTGGATCTGAAGGATTGTTTCTTTACAATTCCTTTGCATCCTGATGACAGACCAAAGTTTGCCTTCTCGGTGCCAGTGATTAACGAGGCTGAGCCCGCACAGAGATATCAATGGAGGACGTTGCCCCAGGGCATGCGCAATTCCCCTGCCATATGCCAGTGGTATGTGGCCCGTGCCTTGTCTGGAGTTCGCAAGCAGTTTCCTGATGCGCGTCTGTATCATTATATGGACGACATTTTGGTGGCTGCGTCCACCCAGGATGAGCTGCTGAGGATTCAGCCTCGGTTGCTCAATGCTTTGCATGCTCATGGACTGCAGGTGGCTCCAGAAAAGGTTCAACAAAAACCACCTTGGAAGTACCTGGGGGTCAAAATTCTGGAATGATCTGTCACCAGGAGGTGCAATTTGTGTGTTCTGTGAAGGCACTGAATGATGCTCAGAAATTGGTAGGTGTCATCACTTAGTTACGTCCGTACTTGGGACTAACCAACGCACAGCTGTCTCCTCTGTATGATTTGTTGAAAGGAGACTCTGATCTAAAGTCGCCTCGCACACTGGCCCCTGAGGCGTGTAAGGCGTTGGAGGTGGTTCAGCAAGCTGTTTCGGCTTGCCAAGTTTATCACATTGATCCCTCTGTTAATGTCACTGTGTTCATCACCACTCCAGATTTGTATCCCACGGGCATCATTGGCCAATGGAGTGACAAATGGTTCAATTCCTTGCAGATTTTGGAATGGGTTTTCCTGCCCCATCAGCGGCAGAAGACGACAACTGCATTGTTTGAGCTGATTGCTTGCTTGATAATCAAATTCCGGCAATGGTGTTTGCAATTGATGGGTGCGGATCCTGCAAAGATCATACTCCTGGTGCAACGGGAGGATTTTGACTGGAGCTTTGCAAACAGTGTGTCCCTGCAGAGTGCTCTGGAAAATTTTTCAGGGCAGATCATTTATCATCTGCCCAGCCATAGGCTACTGCATATGGCAAAATTCACACAAATCTCTTTGCGGCCCAAGAATAGCCAGGAACCCATGCAAGGACCCACTGTCTTCCCTGACGGTTCAGGGAAAACGGGAAAGGCCATTGTTACCTGGAGGGACGGATCTGAGTGGCAGGTTCTGGAAGCTCATGAGGATGGGTCAGCCCAATTGATAGAACTGAGGGCTGCTGTCATGGCATTTGAGAAATTTTCCCAGGAACCTTTCAACTTGGTCACGGATTCCGCCTATGTGGCTGATATCGCACAGCAGTTGGGTCATTCGGTTTTGAAGGAGGTCAGTAATCCTGCCTTGTTTCATTTACTGAAGACCTTGTGGTGTGCCATTCAGGCCCAGGTTCATCCATTCTATGTTCTGCATGTGAGGAGTCACACCAGTTTGCCAGGGTTTGTAGTGGAAGGTAATGCGAGGGCTGACAAGTTGACTAACCCAGCGTGGGTAGCACCTCAGCCTGATACACTCATGCAGGCCAAGGCATCGCATGGGTTTTTCCACCAAAACGCACAAACCCTGCAGAAGCAGTTTCAGCTGATGCCAACTGAGGCTCGTGACATTGTCCAGTCATGTGATGACTGCCATGCACTTGCTCCGCCTTTGCCAGCAGGGGTAAATCCCAGAGGCCTTAGGGCCTTGGAGCTTTGGCAGACTGATGTCACCCAGATTGCCGAGTTTGGCCGGCTCAAGTATGTGCATGTCACGGTGGATCCGTTCTCCTCTGTGATGTGGGCTTCTGCTCACACTGGGGAGAAGGCGCGTGATGTCCTTGCCCACTGGAGGCAGACCTTTGCCATTCTGGGCATACCTTCTACTGTGAAAACCACAATGGTCCTGCTTACGCATCACAAAAGGTGCGGCAGTTCCAGCAGTTGTGGGGTGTCTCGCACAAGTTTGGTATCCCTCATTCTCCGACTGGTCAAGCTATTGTAGAACGCGCTCATGGTACTCTGGAGCGAGTTCTTCAGAAACAAAAACGGGGAATGCAGGGTGAAACCCCACACAGTCAGTTGGCAAAAGCTTTGTGCACAATCAATCATCTCACTGTGCCACAGAACTCAAATAATCCTGTCATTTTGAATCACCATCTCTTGTTGCAGGCTGCGGACGAGGCAGAGCAGCCTTGAGCGAAGGTTCGGGTGCGGAATTTAGTCACCAAACAGTGGGAAGGCCCCTATGACCTTATCGCTTTGGGGCACGGGTATGCTTGTGTATCCACAGATACTGGGGTATGCAGGGCACCTTCGAAGAGTATTCGCCCTGACCTGCGACCGCAGAGACAGAATCCAGCCGATGAGCAAGATGGAAACCGTGACCAAGCTGAAAGGCATCAAGTGGGTGAATCATTGAGTGATGTCTCAGATGCAGAGGATGAGAGTGATCACTCTGATGATTCCTCCGCAAGTGGACACTGAACAGTGTGCATGTTTTCTTTTTCATATTGCTCTTTTTTTTTTTCTTTTTTAAACGGAAAAGGGTGAGATGTCGCCCTGGTTTTTTAAGATTTTCTAAGCCTTCTGATGTTGACATTCTTGTAGTGCACTTTCTCACACACTTTCTGTAAATAACTCATTGCTTTGCATTTCTTTATGGAGGAGGAGAGAGTTGATGGACTGTTGTTTGACCAGTGTCATTGGAGAGGTGGGACTGTGACCCTCCAATCCACTGTCACTTTCGGAAAACTGTAAATGTTGGAGTCAGAAAATAGACTTCCCCTTTTGTCTTCACCTTGAGAACAATTATGTTAGCTTGTGTTCTTTCGTGTCCTATAGTGACACTCCTGGGCCATCCACTCCCTCTGAGTGGGGCCTCTCCCAGCTGAGAACTCTCCCGTTTGCTGCACTCAGGGATCCTGAACAAGGAAGGAGCCTGGGCCAACTCCTCCACTCCTCCAGGCTCAGCCCTTTGCCTGCTGGGGAGATGCCAAAGCATCCACAGTGAGCATTTCCTGCCCTCAGGGGAATTTCTCATAGGTGCCTTGCACTGACTCTTTGTGTCTGTGTGCACACAGGAGTGCCTGTGCTGGGGAAATGTGGCAGAAATGCTGCTCTCTGAGGGGTCTGTGTGCCTTGGATAGCTGAGTCAGTGAGGCGTGTAGGTAAGGTTAAGTCACAAGGTCTAAGTGAAGTTAAATGCTGCTAAGAGTTGTTCTTTAGCGAAGTTGTTTAGGTTATTAGCTAAGTTAAATACTGTTAAATGCCTTTCCTCTGTTAAATTGCAAACTCATAGGTTATAAGTCAGGTGAAATAGTGTTAAGTGATGTTCTTTTGTTAAATTGTCGAGTTTAAAGTATCAGTCAAGGTTATGTTAAGTCCTGTTAAGTTTGAGCTCTGTTAAGCTTTTAGGCCGTATTCCTTTTATCCTTGCCCTCACTGTCCTTGTGTCTCACACACACACAGGGACAGTTCTCAGTTCATTTCAGGTTTGATTGACTGAATTTTGTTTGGTTTTGTTGATGCTTTGTTTCCTTGGTGTGCTTGAAGTGTCCAGACAGGAGCAGAGTGATTCTTGCCAAGGAACTTTGTGCTGCTGTCCCTTAATATTAAATCTGGTTTTTGCTGCTCCCGTGCTGGGGATTTTTTCAGCTCTCTCAAGTCCTCGTTCGTAACCGGGTGAAGGAGCCCTGGCCCAGGCTCTGGCCCTGCGGGACACGGGGACGCTGCCGGGGGGTCCCTGTCCCCCTGTGCCACCCCCAGGGCCCCGGCCCCCCGTCCCCGTGTCAGGCTCTGGGGTCGATCTCGTGGAACATCCTCTGGGGGAGGCTGCGGGGCCGGGGGCGGGGGGACCCAGGGGGACAGGGGACCCTGCTGTGCACGAGCAGGGTTGGACTGCTCTGGGGGGAGCTGTGAGGGGGGCTGGGGCAGAGTGACCTCCCCTGTGATGTCACACAGCCTCCTGTGATGTCACACAACCAACAGTATGATGTCACACAGTCTCCCTGTGACCTGCCACACAGCCCCAGTGATGTCACAGAGCCAACTCTGAGATGTCACCCTGTGATCTGATACAGCTGCTCTGATTTGGTGGTGTTTACAGGGGTCCCAGGACAAGGGAAGAGACGAGAATCTTGACTCCACATTTTAAAAGGCTGATTTATTATTTTATTATATATGTTACATTAAAAAAATGATATAATAAAACTATACTTAAAGAATAGAAGAAAGTATTTCATCAGAAGGCTAGCAAGGAGTAGAAAGGAATAGAATGAATATAAAATCTTGTGACTGACCAGAGAGTCTGAGACAGTCCTATGATTGGCCACTAATTCGAAACAATCACATGAGACCAATCAAAGATATGCCGGTTGCATTCCACAGCAGCAGATAATTATTTTTTACCTTTTGTTTCTAGGGGCTCTCAACTTCTTAGGAGAAAGATCCTGCCAAAGGATTTTTCATAAAATATGTCCATGACACTCTGTGATGTCACAGAAGGCTCTGTGATATCACACAATCACACCATGACATCATAGTCTGTTTTATGATGTCACAGTCAGTTCTGTGATGTTACTTAGTCACCAAGTGATGTCACAACCCAGTCTCTGGTGTCACAGAGCCACCCTCTATGATGGCAGAGTCTGGACTATGACGTCACATCCTACTCAATGACATCACAGCCAGCTCTGTGATGTAATAATCCCTTCAGTGATGTCACAAAACCCTCGATGTGATGTCATACTGCCACTCTGTAATGTCTCAGCACACACTTTGACATCACAGCCTGCTCCATGATGCCCTACAGCCATGCCATGATGTCACAAGTTGCTGTGATGTCACACAATCCCTTCCATGTTGCTGTACCTGCTCAATGACCTCACACAGCCAACTCTGTGCTGTCACACAGCCCTTGCTGACATCACAATTGCTCTGTGCCTTTATGACACAGCCACACAGGTGCTGCTGTGACACAGCCCCCTCTGGGACACCCCACAGCCCCTGCCAGTGCTGAGCCCCTGTGAGCTCTGTCTGTGCCCTGCTGGTGTCCCTGAGGGGCCCTGGCAGTGCCCCAGCCCTGCTGGGCTGTGCACAGGAGCTGCTCCTGGCCAGAGCTGTCTCTCTGCAGCGCTGCCCTTGCCAGGAGCTGCCTCTGGGCCAGGAGCCCGGCCCAGCTCAGCAGCACAGACACAGCACAGGGACTTTAATGACCCTCTGGGGCTTTGGTGCTCTTTGCATCAGACTTAGTCCCTCAAAGAGGGCTCAAAAATTTTCTCAAGAACACAATGTAAGATTGAAACACTGAAGTTTCTTGTAGTTTCAGTAGATCCCTGTGAGGCACAAGATTGACAAAGGGTCTCCAGGTAGAGGAGAGAACTGGTGGCAGTGATGACAATTTGGGGCAAGCAGGGGAAAGGTGTTTCTGATGCTGAGAAAACCTGCGCCTCTGTCCCTCCAGGCTGCCGTCATCCTCCAGCTGCCCCACCCGGCTGGGCCCTTCCTTTGCTGACAGCTCCGCCTCCTGCCTGCCCCTGCCTGCCCACACAAAGCCTTGGGCTGCTCCAGGCTCCTTCTGGGCGATGTGCTGCACCACAGCCCTGTCCTGGCAGGGAAATTCCTTTTCTGCTGTCCAGTCTGGGTCTTCCCAGCTGCTCTTAGAATTATTTCTTTCTTTCTTTCTCTGGCTGTTCTCTACTATGTGAAAAGGATCCAACCTCTCTGAATCCGCCCTCCAGTCCCTGCCAGGGCTCTCCTCTGCTGTCCTCAGTCTCCACCCCACTGTGCACAGAGCTCCTTTGTCCCTATAGAGTGATCAAGTGCTTGAGGCCAAGAATGGCTGGACAAGAGGGACAATTTTTATTTTTATAGGAAGGAAACCACAGAACCCCCGAGTTTGAAGGCAGATGATGTCACAGTGGTCACAAGGGTTGCAGGATGAAGAGAGAGGCGAGAATGTTGATTCCATGTTCAGAAGGCTTGATTTATTTTTTTATTATATATATATATATATTACATTATGACTATACTAATAGGAATAGAAGGAAAAGTTCCCAGAAGGCTAAGCTAAGAATAGAAAAGGAATGAATAACAAAGATCTGTGTCTCAGCAGAGAAGGAGACCCAGCTCTGCTGTGACTGGTCAGTAAATCCAAACATTCACCGGAGACCAATCACGGATCCACCTGTTACATTCCACAGCAGCAGATAACCATTTTTTACATTTTGTTGCTGAGGCCACAGCTTCTCAGAAGGGAGAAAAATCCTAAAGAAAGGATTTTTATGAAAAGATGTCTGTGATAAGATGAGAAGCAATCACCAGAGGCCCAGGCCAGTCAGACCCTGCTGTCCTTGCAGCTTTTGTCTGAAAGCAGCCTTTGGATACATATGGGGAGTTTTGGGGGTGGAATTCCATTTCATTCATGGGTTCCTGGACTGGAATGGCAGTTCTCCATAGGAAGGACAGGGCAGAGCCCCAGTGCTCCAAAGGCTTATTAGAGGCAGCCCCAAGGAGGCCAAGGCCAGCCAGACCTGTTGTCAGGGGAGAATCCTTGGAGTGACAGAATTTAGAAGGCCAAACCCACTTTTGTCTATGGGCATGTGGACAAGAGGGACAGTTCTTTTCCATAGGAAGGAAAGTACAGAGCCCCAGTTTTTCAAAGGGAGATGAGAGCTGGCCCTCAGGAAGGCAAGGGAACCTTGACCATCCTGGCAGCTTTTGTCTGCGAGCTATCCTTGGATATAGAGAATTTCAGAGGCTGATTCTCAATTTAGGCCATGGATGCCTGGAGTTGAAAGATGGTTTTTTCCATGAGAAGAGAATCACAGGACCCCAGTGTTTTGAAAGCAGATGAGAGGTGGCCCCCAGGAGGCCAAGGCCAGCACAGAGTTTGTTGTGTGAGGTCATCAAGCAGCTAGACAATCATAGAGGGGATTCTGTGACATCACAGAGCAGGCTGTGACATCATGGCATGGCTGTATGACATCATAGAGCTGTCTGTGAGGTCAAACTGTGTGCTGTGCCATTACACAGTAGCAGTATGACATCACAGAGAGGTTTTTCAGACATCACTGAGGGGGTTGTGACATCACACAGCTTTCTGTGACATCATAGGGTAGGATGAGGGGCCACAGAGCAGATGCTGCCATCATAGAGGGTGGCTCTGTGACATCAGTGAGTGGGTTGTGACATCACTGGGTGGCTGTGTAACATCATAGGACAGGCTGTGGCATCACATAGTGACTTTCTGACACCACAGAGTCTTCTGTGGTGTCACAGTGCAGGTGCATGACATTCCAGAGGGACATCCCAGAGCTGGCTCTGTGATATAACAAGGGTGCTGCATGATGTCCCAGAGTGGGCTGTGACATCACAGATGACTGTGTGACACTGCAAAAGGGCTGTGTGGCATCATAGGGGACTGTGTGACATCACAGGGGCTGTGTGAGGTCACTGGGGAGGTCACTCTGCCCCAGCCCCCCTCACAGCTCCCCCCAGAGCAGTCCAACCCTGCTCGTGCACAGCAGGGTCCCCTGTCCCCCTGGGTCCCCCCGCCCCCGGCCCCGCAGCCTCCCCCAGAGGATGTTCCACGAGATCGACCCCAGAGCCTGACACGGGGACGGGGGGCCGGGGCCCTGGGGGTGGCACAGGGGGACAGGGACCCCCTGGCAGCGTCCCCGTGTCCCCCAGGGCCAGAGCCTGGGCCAGGGCTCCTTCACCCGGTTATTAATGACTTGAGAGAGCTGAAAAAATCCCCAGCATGGGAGCAGCAAAAACCAGATTTAATATTAAGGGACAGCAGCACAAAGTTCCTTGGCAAGAGTCAAATCTGCTCCTGTCTGGACACTTCAGGTACAACAAGGAAATAACGCAACAACAAAACCAAACAGAATCCAGACAATCAAACCAGAAATAAACTGAGAACTGGGGTTTTCCTTCCTAAGGAAGAGAACTGTCCTTCTTATCTAGGTGCCCATCGGCAGAATTTGGATTTCACCTGCAGTATTCCCTATTGTGACAGACTGGAGGAGTTTCTTGGCTCAAGACATTTCATGTGTGAGGGAGGAAGGGGCAGGTCCAGCCTTTCCCTGCCCAGCAAAACCAGCCCTGCCCTGCCCTGGAACCCCAATGCCCCCAGAGCCTCTATGCCAGCCCAGCAGTGGCTGCCAGTTGCTGGCACAGCACAGGCAATGCTCCACAGCCGCCTCTGCAGCCCCCAGCCCAGCTCCTGAGGGACCAAATGAGCCCAAGGCCCACCTGGGGGAAGGGCCCAGGAAGACCCAAGGGTATTGAAGGCTGACCACAAGGCAAGCACACATCTTGACCCTACCTCCTCATAGAATTTCTATCTGAACAGTGCTGGAATCCAGGAGTTGGTAGCTGTGTGTAAGCTTCTTTAAATCTTCTTTTTTTTTTTTCTCTGTCTATTTCTTCTATTTGTGTTATCTTGCAAATTTTAAGTATGTTAAAACTGAGCAGGCTTAGAGTTTGTGAAGTTGAATGGTCCAATTTAAATCTTGGATAAGTGTTTTTTTTTTAATTGAATATAATATTAAACCATTTGCCAAGGTTCCCTAATTTTCTAAAATTACAAGTAAAGACTGTTGTGTTCTTTTGAGCTCCTGAGTATTTCTTGTCAGTATTTCTCCAGTGCTCCAAGTCAGAGTACACAAAAAATTGTAATTCCTTTTAAATGTCTCATTGAGAGAGTTGTTTGGGGAATGGGGGTCAGGGCTTGTCAGTCCTGCTTGGCACAGCCCAGGCAGGGCTTTCCCAGCCACATTCCACACTCCATTTCCCAGCTGGAGCCCCTGGTGCCTCTGAGTCGTGCTGCCCCAGCCCCAGGGACGCTCTCCTTGTCTGCCCATTCCCCCACGGTCTCTGGGCAGGGATGGCCTCAGTGGGGGCTGCTGACATCCTCAGCAACTTGGAGGCTGCTGCTGAATTTTCCTGCTCCAGAGGCTTGTTCAGTCTTCAGCTCTTCAGTGCAGGAATTCAGTGTCCCAGGGCTCATTAACATTCAGAACACCTTAACTAGCCAAGCCTCTGGGAATATTTTGATGTAAGTGTTCAAAACTTTTGAGATTAATTTGACAGATTTCAGTAGTGTGTTCAAAGTGAATGCATTATATTTAAAAAGACAGCCAGAAAACATTTTTTAGGTCCTGTTTTGGATTTTTTCCTGTTCATAAATCAATATGTGCAGTCCCCAACTGACATTGAATCCAAGTACCTCTTCATGCAGTTTGAATGGATATGAAAATCAAGACCCTTCATGGCTGACAATCAATCAGACTCTGTCCCTACTCCCACCCCACCATTTCCCCCATCCAAGCCCTGGCACTCAGAGCAGCCTTGTGCAAATCTGAGCTCCCTCCAGCCCAGGCTGCATCTGCAGCTTTCAGCTCCTTGGCTCCAACTCCCACCTGCCTTTCCTTGGAGAAGGAGCTGCCCAAGACACAGAGGGATGTTCATTTCTTGTCAGCCAGCAAAGCCAAGGGGAGGCACAGCTCCATCAAATGCAAAAGTCATTCCTCTACTGGATATTAAATCCACTTTCCACAGAAGACAGCCTCAGATCAATGGAAAACACCTTCTGTGCCTAGCACAGATCCCAAGGTCTCCCTAAACCCTCCCTGCCCCAGTTCTGCCCAGATTTGCTCTTTGAACACAAGTCACACGCTGAAGTCAGGAGCTCCCTCCATGGCCAGAGGGATGAAAAGAGAGAAAGGGGATGAAGAGTTCTCCTGTGCAGAGCCAAGGCCCAAGTGCAGCCCCTGCAGTGGGAACCACAACTCCTCAGGTTTGTGTCCTTTGTGCTCAGGGCCTGGTGACACTCAGAGGCACAGAAAGGTTTCTTGCCCACAAACGCAAGAAGAACATTTGAACACTTGAATAGACATCACAGCTCTTCCCTCAGATCTCTGTGATGTCCCTGCAGAATCTGTCATGTCCCCCATCTGCAAGGGATTTCCAAACCGGAACAGTTCTAGACAAAGTTATAAGAAAACGCAATTCTGTGATTAATACAAACACAATTAAGATGTTGACTAATGTGGTATTTATTTTAACATCAGAAAGATTGGGCAACTTCCTGGAGCTCAAAGTATGAAAGCAGTAACTTGAGAGGAACTGAAATGATCAGAGAGCATCTGGAGGAGGAAATCTGGGAGCAATGGAAAGGACATAGATCCAGCTAGTCAAGTGAAGAAATGTCCTTAGATATGGCCATTCAAACAGGAGAGCTGGAAACATCTGATGGAAAAGGGAGAGAAAATAATAGACTGAATATTGGTGGCACAAGTAGATGGGAAGATCAGTATTTCTTCTCCTCCCATCAGTACACTTTGAGGAAATCCCCGTTCCTGGTGGGAAAACATTGCCATTTCTGAAAAGTACTCAAATGATACAGATAATATAGATTTGCTGGTATATTATGAAACTAACAGGTATTAAAACCAGTGGCCTTTTCCAGGCAGACATCAGTTGTGTGCCCATGAACAGGCAGTGCCACTTGTGCCCTGAGGTGCCCAGCCGGGATTGGATCTCTCCGAAAGCACCTGAGGGAGAGCAGAGCACCTTGCAAGCTGCAGACCCCTGACAGCACCGCAGGGCTCCTGTCCCATCAACATCTACTCTGCTCCAGTCTGAAACAGGGCCCAGCATGGTGCTGGGATCATCATGGAGCTGAGGTGTGTGCTGGAATTCAATGCCCTCCCCATCCCACAGCAGCCCTGCATTTCCCTCCTGCAGCCTTGGTCTCCAGCACAGCCATGGAGGCTCTTTGGGCTCTGGACTGTTCCTGCAGACCCCAAGGGCAGCTGAGCTCTGCCTTTGGCACAGTCAGGCCTGGCCAGCACAGGCCATGCTCAGCAATTGCTTGTGTGTGCCTGGCCTTGCTGTCAGCCCCGGCAGCGGCTGCGTGGCCCCTTTGTGGCCCTGTGCCGGCCCAGCCATGGTGGCCCAGCCCCTGTGCAGGCCCAGCCCAGGCCAGGAGCATTGCAGCTGGGAACAGCCCCTGTGCCATGGTGCCCACAGCAGCCTTGGGGCTCTGTGCCCCATGGCCTCCCTGCTGGGCAGCCTCTGCCAGCTCCTGCAGAGCCCATGGTACCTGTGGGGCTGCACAGACAGCCCTGCCCTGGGCTCTGCCGGCCTCTGGGCCAGCAGAGAGGCAGCCAGGGCTCACCACGGCTGGGAATAGGCCCTGAGCCCCGCAGGAGGAGGGAGCTGGGCCACAGTCAAACTCAGCCCAGGCCAAAGCTGGGCTCAGCAGCCAGGGCTGCCAACACACGGGCACAGAGGCTGGTGCTGACAAATGTTCTGGACCACCTCCCTGCTCTGTCCATGCCACCAAGGGCACAGAGCAGCCTCCTCTCTGGGCCACTTGCCTGTTTTCAATGCCTTGCACAGGCGCTGGCCCTGCCCCACAAGGCCTGGCCTGAGTCCTGCCCCTGCATGCTCAGCCAGGCTGAGATGGACACTGATCGTTTCTGGGCCAGGCTCTCTGAGCCCAGCCCAGCTCCCTGCAAGCTCTGCCAGCTGCCCTGAGCTCTGGGCAGCACCAAGGGCCTCTCCCCAGCCCAGCCCAGCCAGCTCTGGCCCCACAGCTCTGCTCAGGCCAGGCTGCTCTGGGCACTGCCCCACAGCCTCAGCCCCTGGCAAGGGCACAGCAGCAGCTGCAGCTGCCACAGGACTCAGCCCGAGCCATGGGGGAAGGTGCTTGGCCAAGGGAAAGGAGGCTCCCTGGGTGCCCTGCTCTCCTCTGCAGGAGATGCTAAGAGCTCTGCAGCCCCTGCTGCCATCCCATCTGCCCAGGGCAGCACAAGGGCCCCGGCCTTGGGGCCCTCAAGAGCTGCTCCTGCTCCAGGCCCAGGGCCCATCCCAGAGCTGGGGCAGCCACAAAGCTGTGCCCACTTCTGTTCATTGTTGCTCTGATGGGGATGGATCTGCTGGCACTTGGAGGTTGCTGATGAATTTTACTACTCCAGAGGCCTCTTCTGTCTTGAGCTCTTCAGTTCAGGAATTCACTGGAAAAGGCTGTTAAACATTTCTTCAAATCACCCAAACAAGACAAGCCCTTGGGAATAATATAAGTTTTCAGTTCTTCTGTGATTAATTACACACATTTCAGAAATGTATTCAAAGTGAATATACTGTACTGAAAAAAATGCAGAGAGAACTGTTTTGTCCTAGTTTTTTCCTGTTTATAGATTGATATCAACAATGCAGTGTCCCGTTGATATTGACCCCCAGCACCTCCTAATGCAGCATGAATACATACGAAAATCAAGACCCTTTATGGCTGACAATCAATCAATCACAATTTCTCCCCACCATTTCCCTTATCCAACCCCTGGCACTCCTATAGATCAGGAATTGTGTGCCCAGCAGGAGCAGGGCAGTGATTCTTCCCCTGTGCTCAGTACTGGTTGGGCAGCACACTGTTAGGTCACAGGAAATGGCTGCCCAGGGCAGTGGGTGAGTCACTGTCCCTGGAAGTGTTTATGGAAAGACTGGATGTGGCACTCAGTGCATGGTCTGGGTGGCAAGGTGGTGTTGGGTTCCAGGTTGGACCTGATGCTCTCCAAGGTCTTTTCCAGCCTGGCTGATTCTCTCATGATTGTGACCCTGCAGGTGCCTGGGGAAGCAAGGGGCCATTGTGACACTGCGGGGCCTGGTGGCACTAAGAGGACCATGGTGACATTGTGTACAACATGGCAGCACAGAGCCAAGGGGCCATTGTGACACTGTGGGGGTCAGGGGAAGCAAGGAGTCCATGGTGACAGTATGGGTCCTGGTGGAACCACAGAGGTCACTGTGACACTGCAGGACCTTGTGGAACCAAGGGGCCATTGTGCCACTGCAGAACCAAGGAGACCCTTGGGGGAGCCTGGGGACAATGGAATCAAGGGGCCATTGCTCCATTGCAAGGACTCTGGGAACTGAGGGAACAATTGTGACCCTGTGGTGCCCCATGGAACCAAGGGTCCCTGGTGACACTGCAGGATCTTGTGTCACCAGGGCTCCATTGTGACACTGCAGCACCAAGGAATTCATGGTGGCCCTCTGAGGCCTCAGGGAACCAAGAGGCCACTGTGACCCTGCAGGGCCTTGTGGAACCATGCAGGGCATTGTGACAGAACAGGACCTGGTGTCATGATGGGGCCATTGTGACACTGCAGGGCCCCATGGAACCAAGGGGTCAGTGCTGCTCCTCGGTGTCACATATTTTATGTGGACATATTTTATGAAAAATCCTTTTGCTAGGTATTTTTCTCCTGAGAAGCAGAGAGGCCTCAGAAACTAAATGTAAGCAATAATTATCTGCTACTTTGGAATGCGAAGGTGGATCTTTGATTGGTCTCATGTGGTGGTTTTTAATGTCCAGTCACAGTTTGGCTTTCTCGGACTCTCTGGTCAGTCACAAGATTTTATTATCATTCCATTCTTTTCTATTGCTTGCTAGCCTTCTGATGAAATCCCTTCTTCTTTTACGATAGTTTTAGTATATGATTTTATTTTAATATAATATATATCATAAATTTATAAATCAGCTTTCCGAAACATGGATTCAAGTTTCTTGTCTCTTCGTTTGTTCTGTGACCCCTGTGAAAAACACCACACCTCAGGGACTCCTGGAATAAAGGAAACATGTTTGACAAGGTGGTGGCCCTTGGGACCAAGAGACCATTGTGAGACTGTGGAACCAAGGAGAGCATTGCTGCACTGCCAGACCTCATGGAACCAAGGATACACTGTGACACGGAAGGCCTTGGGGGCCAAGGATCCATTGTGACATGGCAGGGTGCAAGGATCCAAGTGACTTTGTGACATCAAGGGGTCCCTTGAAACCAAAGGGACATTGTGACACTGGGTGGCCTCATGGAATCATGGAGAGCATTGGGACACTCGGGGGCCTCATGGAACTCTGGTGACACCAAGTTGTCTGGGAATGTTGATCTGCTGCAGGGTAGGAGGGCTCTGCACAGGGCCCTGGACAGGCTGGATCCAGGGCCCAGATCCAACAAGGTGACGTTTCACAAGTCCAAGTACCGGGTCCTGCACTTTGGCCACAACAACCCCTGCAGCACTACAAGCTGGGGACAGAGTGGCTGGAGAGCAGTCAGGCAGAAAGGGACCTGCAGGGACTGATGGACAGCAGGCTGGGCATGAGCCAGCAGTGGTGCCCAGGTGGCCAAGAAGGCCAATGGCTCCTGGCCTGGATCAGGAATGGTGTGGCCAGCAGGAGCAGGGCAGGGATTGTTCCCCTGTGCTCAGCACTGCTTGGGCAGCGCCTCAAGTGCTGTTTGCAGTTCTGGGGCCCCCAATTTAGGAAGGACGCTGGGGGGCTGGAGCGTGTCCAGAGAAGGGTAGCAAGGCTGGGGAGGGAGCACAAGTCCTGTGAGGAGCAGCTGAGGGAGATGGGGTTGTTTATCCTGGAGAAGTGGAGGCTCAGGGGAGACAAGGCAGTGTCAGGGCACAGGCTGGACTTGATGATCTCCATGGCCTGTTCCACCCTTGCTGATTCTGGGATTCTCTGGAACCACCCTTGGAGCAGTTGCAGGATGAGCCCTGGGCCTCCTCTTCAGAAGCTCCAGCAGCCCAGGCCCCTCCTGCCAGCTTCTCCTGCCAGCCCCAAAGCCCATCCTGTCAGTCCTGCAGAGCCTCTGCAGCTCCTCCTCATTGCCCAGAACAGGGAGCCCCAGAGCCAGACACAGCAGCCCAGATGTGCCCCCCTGGCCTGGGGTGCCTCTGGCAGGGGAGCAGCACCAGGCACTGCAGGAGCCTGCAGACAATTCCTGCAGCACTTGTAGGATGATCCTGCTGCCCAAGGGATCTTCCCATGGGGCCAAGTCAGGAACTGCAATGGGGAGTGGGGCCAGAGAGAAAAGGGCAAAAGGGATGGGCTGTTTGCAGTGGAGGGAAGAGGGGTGGGCAATAGGAAGAAAATTGCAGCAGGAAGAGGAAAGAAAGCAAAGGTGAAGCCAAGGAAATGCTGAGGGCAGTTTGGGGGTAGCTGCCAGGCAGCCCTGGCTCTGACCAACAGCGTCTGCAGTGGGACAGGAAACTCCCAGCTGATGGGAACAAACTTTCTGGCTGACTGCAGAGGCCAGGACAAAGCTGAGTGGTTTCCCTGGTGTCCCCCAGCCCTTGCTGGCCCCAGGGGCTGATGGCATTTGTGCTCCCTCAGGTTCATGTCCCCACACCAACAGCATGGGGGTGTTCCCCCTGCTCTGTGCAATGCAAACAGGGGCTGCTGAGCCAGTGCTGCCATGTCTGTGCCTGCAAGGATGGGGCACCTGTGTGAGCTGGGGAGAGGCCAGGGCTGCAGAGGGGAGGATGTTGTTGGCAGCTCCATGAAGACGCTCTGGGACGCTGCCCTGGGCTGTGCAGCGCACTGGGGATGGATCAGCCCCTGCTCTGCTGCTCCTTTCCATCCTCCCCAGGGCCCTTGCAGAGCCCCAGCTGCTGCTGTCCTCAGCTGCCATGGCAACCCTCAGGAACAGCCAGGGCTGTTCCAGGTACAATTCCAGTGACACTCCTTGGTGCCACCAGGTGCCATGGCAACGGCCACGGGGACCCATTCTTTGGTTTGGTGCCATGGCAACCAGTGCCCGGCCCAGTTGTGATGGTTGGTGGCCATGGAAAGCTGCCCTGGGCCCTTGCTCAGGGCTGGTGTCAGTGTCCGGAGCCAGAGGGGATCCCTTGCTGGGGGCTGTGCCATGGCCACCTGTCCTGTGCCGCGCTGGCCGCTCAGGCACCAGGAACCAGCAGCCAACGGCACTGCCAGGGCCAAAGGCCAGGTCAGCCAGACAGAAAGGGGCAGGGCTGGGCACTGTTTCCATGGCAACCGGCACTGGGGGGACACCTGGGTCACCTGGCCTGGCAGTTGCCATGGAAACCCCTGGCAGGGACTGAGGGCACAGCCCCTGGCACTGAGACACTGCTGGGCCAGGTGCTGAGCACAGGGCTGAGCACGCAGAGATGGTTTTGTTCTTGCTGAGATGCAGCACAGCCAAGGCCTGTCCTGCCCCTCGTCCAGCCATGCTGGGGAGGAGCTGGGGCTGCGGGGAGCTGGGCAGGGGACACAGCCAGGACAGGGGAGCCCAACTGACCCCGGGCATACCCCAGACCAGAGCACATCATGCTCAGGGTATGAAGGGGGGAACAGGGAGGAAGGGGGGAATTTTGGAGGGAGGGTTTTTGCCTTCCCAGGTAACGCTTAGGCAAGAGGGGGCCCTGTTTCACCAGTGGGCAGTGTCACTACCAAAAATACAGACACCAACTTAAGGAACTGTGTCATTTATATAGGGCACAGCTGCCAAGATTTACAAAAGGATAAGCTCAACAAAGCACATCATCAATCGCAAAGAATTACAAAAGAAGCTCAGCAATCCATCATAAGCCATCATTACATTTTGATGACCAATCCATTGGTGAAACACTAGAGGTGTTTGTGGCAGACAAAGATTCTGGCTGACTATCAAGGTACACCTTACAGACATCAGCAGTACTTTAGTGACACCGTTCTTCATTCTTTTTTCTCAATCTCATTCCAATTAGGAACAAGAATTCTGTTGCCCATGGAGCTGGTACCTTTTTAATTCCAGAATAATGCCCCAGGGCCCTTTGCTGTTCAGCTTTCCCATGCTGTCTGTGGCTAACAAGGCTTGGGGGGGCCCCTTTCCCCTCTGGCTGGAAGGGGCCGGGTCCCAGTGCCTGAGGGGCACCCAGGCTCCTGGATGGAATTCCTGTGCAAGTCCCTCAGTTTCACAGCAGCCTTCACAGGGAGCCCTGTGGATCAGAGCATTTTCCAAAGGGGTCCTTGGGGCAAACAGGGAGATCTGGTTTGGCAGGATGTGTAAAACAATATCCTGTCAGATCTCCTTGTTCTCACACAGAATCCTTGGCTGCAGGGACACATTCCCATTCCTCCTGCCCAGGGTTCAGGACTCAGAGTTGTCTTTCCTAGGAGCTGTTCCTTCAGCTGCCTCGGGAGGGCCATTTGGCCTCTGGACCCACACTTTGGCTCCATTATTAGGGCTGCTGGATCCAAACCCTTTATCTCCACAAATGGTGGTGATTGGAGCTGGATCTCCTTTTTTCACAATCATTCTTAAAATTGCAAGATCAATAATTGTGCTACCCTGTCACAGGATTGAATACTCCAATCCTGGTCACTATTGTTTAACAGAATTACTGTAATTTCTCCTGGATATTCTGCATCAGTTCCTCCTGCCATGATAGGAACACTTTGCAAGGCCAAGCTCCAAGGGAGCAGTTACCAAAGCAAAGTGTCCTGGAGCAATCTGAATTCTTCTTTCAGAATTGATAGCTCTCATTTGCTTTGAATTTATCCTCATTAATTCCAATGCATGAAGGCCCAGCCCTGCAGCCTCTGGGCTGGCCCTGCCAGGGGCCATCACAGCCAGAACAATTTCCCAGGCAGTCCAAGTCTCACTGCCCATGGTTGGATTTGCAAATTGGGGGCAGCCGTGCACAGCCAGGGGGTTTCATTTCCCCCATGGGCCATTGTGAAGGGCATGGAGCACATCTGGGAGATGGGTTCTCCAAGGGCAAAGGTTCCCATCTCCTCATTTTTCCAGCTGCTCTTTTAACAACCCCTTCACCTGTTCAACCAATCCTGCAGCTTGTGCATAGTGTGGTACATGAAAAACCCTGCAGACAAAATCACTGTATTCTTCACAGGAACAGACAAGGCACTCTGCATCACAGTATCAGCAACCCCTGTAAAAATAGCCAATTTCCTCCCTTCCTCCTTTTTCCATTGTATACAATCTCACAAAGTTGACCACTGACATTAGGGTCCTGGCCAATCCTGTCCTGTAGGGTATTTAGTGTTACATCCCTGAGCAGCCAAAGATACCAAATTATTATTGTCAGCACTATTTCATATTGTTCCTATTTTTTATGTAGATATTGATATAGACATACCGAAATATAGATACATATTAAAATATATAAATACATATATAAATATATATATTGTCTTATCCTATAAATACGTATATAATGATAAAATATATCAATATTTCACTTGCACAAATGCATCTGAGCTCAAGATTAAAACCTTCTTCTGTTGCTCCATGTGGGAGCATTCCAACAATAATTGTTCCTTCTGAAGGTGCTGTTTCCTATGTACTCTGGAGAAATTCATCTTTGTCTGCCCAAACCCACAAGGTCTTTTCCTTTTCCATGTGCAATTTTTGGATGCATTTGAAGACATCCAGGGGTGCAGATTCTTTTTGCAGACTGCCCCACTGTTCACACAGGGCTCTGACCTCAGCCCACTCCAGAGCCAGGGAACTCCAGGGAAGGGTTTCCCAGCTGGGAATTTCTGATGGCACTGATTATTCACATTTACATTTAAAAAGTGACATTTTGTTGTCATCTGGCCAGACTGTGCCAGTTTTGTTTTACCAGTGGGCAAAGTCAGCACCAGAGACACAGACTCCAGCTGAAGGAATCAGTGTCATTCACTGCAGTTCAGAGCAGCAAAGAATCACAAAAGGAGCAGCTCAGCAATGCACCCAACCATCCCCACCAAAGACTACCTGCAGTGATTAACAAAGATCCAGCAGCATTTACCCTCAGCCTTTACCATCCCCCAGACCCACACAGCAGCTGGGGAAGCTGTCACAGCCAAGGGCTGCAGAGCCACTCCTGGGCACTGGGAATTCCTGCAGGTGCCTCCAGCCCCAGGTGAGGCTCCAACCCCGCTGGGAGAGGGCCCAGCTCTGACAGTGCTGAAGGAACAAACTGACAGCACTGCTAGTGTGGCAACATCTGCTTTCATCCTCCTCTTGGGTCCCTCCCAAAGCCTGGCCAGGGCTCAAGGAGGAACCAAGGGAGGTGACTTTGACCATACAGACCCAAACAAGGCCAGATGTCAGATTTCATGGCCTTGTCTGGCTTCTAAATACACAAAGGTCAAGACATGTCTCACTAAGGAGTGGCTACATCTATTACATGGCCTAATGACCATGCAATATTTCATCACGGAGCAGATACAAAGATAACCTTTGCTTGGAAGGTCCATCCAGAGGCCACCTTTGGCTCAGGGCCTGCTGTCCAGGCCTCACTCAGGGCTGGTGTCCAGGCCTTGGCACTTCAGGGACGTGGTTTAGTGCTGGGCTTGGCACTGCTGGGTGAGCAGCTGCACTGGGTGAGCTCAGAGGGCTTTTCCAACAGAAAGGATTCTGTGATTCCATGATTCTATCCACTGCATTCAGCTGGGGCTATTTTAGCAGCATTACTTTGCTCAGAAAGTTCCCTCTTGCCCAGCTCCTGTGGCCTGAGGCTTCAGCTCCTTCAGCTCCTGGTGCTGAGTTGCTCATGCTGAACGAGACGAATCAGAGAGAAGAACACAGTCCATGCAATTCCTTCTGGGACACGGAGAGGGGAGGCTGTGCAAACAGGAGCATTGTTTGGTGGGGCCTCCTCTCTGCCCTTCACGCCTTTCAGCGCTTTGAACCAGCCAAGAGCTTTCTCCAAGAGTGCAATGGAGCAGCTGTTCCTGCTCCCAGGCCTGGCTCTCTCCAGTCTCTGCCCTTGCCTGGTTCTGTCCCTCGTGCTGTGCCCTCTGTTCCCCCAGGGCTCGCTGGCTGCTGCCCAGGACTGTGGCACTGGCACAGATCCAGGGCTCCAGAGCCTCCTTTCTGTGCCCTTGGAGCTGCCTGGGCACAGGAGCCTTTTCCATCTGGAAGCTCCCCATGGACAGGGAGTGCCCAGCTCCGTTCCTTGCACAGCCTCCAGGAGCCCAGGGCTGCCATCTCCAGTCCCTGCTGGCACTGGGGGCTCCCAGGTGCCTCAGGCTGCTGTGACACCGCTGCACGCATGAGGGAAGAGGGGCAGGGGCTGTGCTCAAAGTCAGCTCCATCTGCTGCTGCTGCTGCTGCTGCGGCTGCTGCTGCTGCTGCTGCTGCTGCTGCTGCTGCTGTGGGGTCATTTGTGCAGCCCTGTCTGCCCAGAGTCAGGGATCAGATCCTGCCAGTCTCTTCCAGCCCTGGCTGCTCAGAGTTTGGGCCTTGGAGCCTCAGGTGGCCAAAGGCAGCTGCTGCTGGTCCCTCTGTGTGCCCGTGTTCAGCAGTGCTGCTCCATCAGTCTGTGCCCAGCAACGGGGAAAAGCCTAAGCCCTGCTGGGCCAGGAGCTGCCGGGCTCTGCCTGAGCAGCTCAGCCAGCAGGAAGGGAGCTGCTCCACATGGGAATCAGGAGCAAAGGACATTCCTTTTATAGGACATGTTTTCTATTTAAAGGAAAAAAAAGGAAAACGGAAAAAAATAGGTAAATTGTAAAAGATAGGAATAAAATCCAGGTGTTACTGAAAAAACAAAACATAAAGGCAAAGTTAAATTCTTTGCATTAAGAGGTAAATGATCTTTTTAAAAAGAGACCTCAGTTATTTACATTGTAAATGTGCTGATGGCATGCATCCATCTTACTGACCTCAGCAGCCTTTTAAAAGATTTTGAGCTTTGTTTCCAAACATTTGAAATTTGTATTTGAAATTGTGCTTGAAGCAAGAGGAAATTGCTTTGTGCCCTTCCAGCTCCAAGCAGGACTGGGAATGGAAACTCTGTCAAACCCCAAATCCTTTACAAGGTGACCTTCCTTCTCAGCCTGGAAATGAGCTGCACATTCCCTTTGAAACTGTCAGGGATTTCTTAGAGACACAAAGTCCCACTGACAGCTTTTTGCTCTGGTTTGGCAGTGCAGAAGGGCAATTCTCCATCCACCAGCTCCAGACTGCACTGCCTCAGGAGCACGGCCCACTCGCCAGCTTTCGCCCACTCGTGGCACTTCTAGAGGAGGAAAAAAGTGCAATTGCACAATTCCAGCCAATCAAGAAGGAAGAATGGGACAGACAAAACACCCTGTACAGATCCAGGCATTCAGCTGGGACTGTGGAGAGTTTGGGTCCTTCCCAGTTGGATGTGTGTTCCGAGCTGCAATTTCTGGGCCTGCAGCAGAGTCTCACTCACCTGCCAAAGCAAAAAGCTCAGGCGCTGTGCTCGCAACGGGCTCGTCTGATGCAGAGCTGTCAGAGCAATATGAGGGCAGAGCCAGCCCAGCTGGGCCCAGGGCTGAGCCCAGCAGAGCCCTGGCAGAGCCCAGAGCAGCCTCAGCACCCGCAGAGCCCGGCTGCAAGGAGAGAAAGCAGAAAGTGCCCGTCAGCTGAGGGCTCTTGTGCCCTTGTGCCAAGGCCTGCGGTGCCCCGGCCATGCTGGCTGTGCCCAGAGCTGTGCCCAGAGCTGCCCATTCCTGCTGCCTTTGGCAGCAGAGCAGGAGGGCAGCACATGTGCCCAGCCTGCAGCCAGCCACGGCACATCCAGCCCTCAGCAGCTGCCCAGAGCAGGATGCTCCTGTGCTCGCTGCCAGCTCCCAAAAGCTCTGATCCCACCCTGCCAAGCACACAGGGACCCACCTCACGCCAGCCATGGCTGGAAGAAAAGCTGCTCCCAAACCATGGCCTCAGCCTTCCCCAAGGGCATGGCCCATCCATGCCACAACTGCTCCCCAGCACTTCCCCATCCAGACTGGATCACCTGGAACATTTCCTCTGCTAAAACCAACAACACATTATTGAAAAGAGATTAGATGCAAAAAGGGAAAACAAGAAAAAGGGTAAAAACTCTTATCGCTGTCAGGGCCTTGAGGAAGGCCAAACCCCTGTACGCCAGGGAAAAACCCAGCCATGGGTGTGGGAAACCCACACTTTCTCTCTTCCCCCCTGCACTGCCCCCCAAAATCACGGTGACCCCAAAGCAAACAAGGGCAGTGGAGCAGCCCAAGCCCTTCCTTGCCTGCACAGCAAAGCAGCCCCAGCACGGGTTCTGGAGTCCCACCTCTGCTCCCACCATGGGGCTTTGTTTGTGTCGGGCTGGCTGCCCCAGCCCCAGCCCCAGCCCGGGGCACGGTGGGTGCTGGGGGCTGTTGGCAGGGCCAGGAGCCCACTCCCATTTCGTACCCACCCCAGCCCATGCCCCAGCCCTGCCAAAAGCAGCTGGGCAGCCACTGAAGAATGAGTTGCATCTGCCCCAGCAAAGGGGGAACCTTTGGTTCCCTGCCACCCTGGGTCATGCCCAAATCTAGCAGAATTTCCCCAGCTGGGGACTCACCCGCAAATTCCCTGTGGACTTTGGCTTTGAAGAAGGTGCCAGAATCAAAGTCCATCACCTTCAGCCTCCCGTGGCCAGGCTGAGGAAGAGCTTGTCATCCTTGATGTCATCCTCGCTGTCTCCAGCAGCAGCAGCAGCAACAGCAGCAGCAGCAGCAGCATCCCCACCCGGTACAGCTTCTCCAGGGGCTCCTTCTCCTTCCCTGGGGGCAGACCAGGCTCTCAGGGCTCTGCCCAGGGCCCCAGCTGTCAGGGAACCAGGACAAACAAAACCAGATGGGATGGATACTCCAGGGACCTGGAGAGCCATTCCCAGCAACTGGGAAAATCCTAGGTGCTCCATCCACCCATAGATGGGGTCTCCAAATTTGCCCCAAAATTGGGTCCAGCTTTTAGAGGCCATAACGAGCAAGTCCAAGTGACTTGATGACATTTTTAGCCCAGAAAGCCCTGCAGCTGATGGCACACTTCACAATCAGCAGGGGACACAGCTCGGCCAAAGCCCAGACCTCTGCTGGGAGCCTTTCTCCTCAAATACCCTTCAAACAAACCTCCATGCAAGTCACTTGGGAAAGTTTATTCCAATGATCCATTTCTGGCACATGACTACACAGGCTTATGTGAAAGATTCTAAAGCAACTGCTCTGGAGTCAAAGAGGCAGCACTAAGGGTCCTTGTCATCTCTTTGTAGCTAAATCCCACTCTGCAGGAGTTGAAGGAGTTTGGAACGAGCTAGAGAGCGGACCTCTGAGTATTTTACATGATGCCATTGCATTTTCTTCACTTCTACACAGACAGGAAGGGTGAGTTTGGCTCACATCTCCACCGCATGGCTCACAGGGCCGCAAGACTTGTAGTTACAAGAGCTTTGAAGGATTTCTTGGCCAAGAAGACACGGCCAACAAAGATATTTGTGGTTTGGAGCCAACCCTTCAATATTTCGTCTTAGGGACTCATGCTACAGTGTAAGCTTCCTTAGCCAATCATGTTATGACACACAAACCTACAGCACTGCATCCTAAGCTTCTTGTTCAACATTGTAACTACTTTTATTTTTTCTAGATCTTGGACTCTAAAACTCTAAACTTTCCTCCACTTCAACATTCCTCCCCGTGTCTCTGCTATAAACTAGAAATCTGCATTCTCGCTTCTAGCACCTAAGTTTGGAAGCCCTTTCCAAGGTCTCAGATCAAATCCTGTGCTTAATTCTAAGCTTTGCTGACAAGACCAAAGGTCTGAGATTTCCCTGCATTTGGGTTTCCCACAGCACCAATGATGTTAGTTACACAGTGCCCGGGATCCCTCTTGCAAGTCAACTCTGTCAGGATCAAGGCAGCTGCTGGGGGACTGCTTATGGCCTCTGACAGCCCATTGCCCAGGGCTTGCCAGCACTCCAGCCCCTCAGGGGCTGCCCCAGCCTGGCCAAGCTGCCCGGCAGCAGCGCCGCAGCCCCACAGCAGCTCCGGAGCAGCCCCATCCAGAGGCCCCTGGGAGCCCTCAGCAAGGCAGCCAGCAGCACGTGGCCAGGAGGACACGGATGGCGCTTCCTGCCTGGCACAGGGCTTGTGGCCATCTCCAGGCACCGCTCTGGCAGGGATCCCCACAGCCCCGGCCCCTGCCCAGCTGCTCTGTGGGCAGCACAAAGGCTTCAGCAGAGCCACCAAAGGCCAAGGGGCTTCTGGCCATTTTCCCTGCAACACTGCACACCTGGGCAGCTGGCTGAGCACAAGCACCCTTTTCCCCCTGCAGGGCCTCAGGACCCCTCAGCCTGCTGTGCTACTGAGCACAAGCTCCCTTTTCACCCTTTCCTGCCTCTTGTCCTGCAGACCCTGGGCAGCAAAGAAAAGCTCCTGGCAGTGTGTGTATCATAATACATTCTATAATTATTTACAGTAATCTATAATCTATAATAATATATATAATTATATATACCCTATAATTTATTTATTTTCAATATAGATAAAACAATGAAAAGAAGAACAGAAAAATATTAAAGAAAAGCAAAATTACCCCTGGCTCAGGTTGCCCCAGCCTCCAGGATCAGCTCTTCTCCTAAGTCTTCCGGCAGCACAGCCAGCCAAGCCCCGACAGACGAGGCCGAGTCCTCCATGCCCTGTGCAGCTGATCTTGCAGCCTCTGGATGATGGAATATCGCCCACGCTGTATTTCCCCCAGGACATGCAGTGTTTCAAGTGCCAGCTGCGACACGGCACTGCTCCTGTCCTCCGTCAGGCGTTCCAGGGCTGCAAGAGAGAGGAACAGAGGCACGGTCAGAGCCGGTTCTGCGGGGAGCCGAGGAGAGCCACCTGCAAGGGCCATCCCAGCCAGCTCTTGCCGTGGCCCGCAGGGAGCAGGGAGCAAGGGGATCAGCCCGAAGCTGCTGGCCACGAATGGCCCACGGGGCCCTGAAAGCTCTGTGTGCTCTGCCCACGGGAGCAGAGCCCTCCACAGCCGGGGCAGGGCTTGCAGCTCCCTCCAGCAGCCCCCGCTGTCAGTCCGCTGCCCTCACTCACCACTGCAGATCAGCTGCAGCCCTTGCTGCTGCCCCCTCAGGCGCCGCCCGGCCATGCCTGTGAACACAGAGCCTGTCACGGCCCCAGCGGCACAGCTCCCTGCCAGCGGCGCTGCCGGCGCTGTGGCCACACGGGCTGCTGGCCCGGCAGGGCTCAGCCCGGGCCCTTGCCGCATGCTGCCGCCCCAGGGCACGGCTGCCAGAGGGCAGCAGCAGCAATGCCCGGGCCAGGCAGGGCTCCACGGCGCCCCAGGGCACGGCTGGCGCTGCCGGGGCAGCAGGCGGGGCCGGGGCCGAGATACGGCAGGCCGGGGAGGGGAAGGGCAGCCCGGGCTCGGGACTCACCCATGAACCTGACGGCCACCTCTCGCAGGGGCTCCTGTGGGCTCTCCACGTAGCGCAGGGCCCGGCGCAGGTGCTCGGCCACTCGGCTCCTGTCCTCTGCCAGCTGCAGAGAGCGGCAGGAGGGAAGGGTTGGTGCGGGCTCAGCCCCTGGGCCGGGCGCTGCCTGCGCCCAGCGCCGGCCTCCCCTGCCCGCACAGCCCTGAGGCGCGGCCAGCAGCCGCTGGCCAAGGGCTCCCGAGGGCTGGGGGCAGTGGGCCGGCTGCTGCCCGGGGAGCCCCGGTGCCGGCCCGCCCCGCAGCCCCGCCAGGCCGGGGCTCCATGGGCACCCGGCTCGGGCCCACGGGAGCCTGGAGAAGAGCCCGCGGGGCCTCTGGCAGCAGCAGCGGGCAGGGGCACAGCTGCCAGCCCCGCACACTGAGCACCACCCTCAGGGGCCTTCTCCAGCCTGAGGCTGGGGCATGCAGGCCCTCCTTACCAGGAGCTCAGTGAACTTCGAGAGTTTCTGTTTCTTCACAGTTTTTTCAAGATCTTTCCTTTTCAGGAACTTGACTGCACAAAGCAGCGTTTCCCGAGAAGTCTGGAGAGCAGCAGAGATGCGGACATGGCCCCACAGCCCAGGGCACAGGAGCCGCAGCCTGGAGGAGGCTGCGGTCCAGCAGGTGCAGGGCAGGAAGCAGCCGAGCCCCCTGCCAGGGGGACAGCAGCAGCCCACGAGTCCTCACCTGTGCCACACGCAGATTCTCACCATGGCAGTGGAAGAGCAGTGGGAGCAGGCTCTGCCACACTGGTGTCATCAGGGGCTTTTTTCCTTCTTCTTCTACAGCAGAAATCAAGGTGTGAAAGACAATCATGGAGAGCTGCTGCACCTGGCTATCACCCTGTAGAACAGGAAGGCAGCAAGAGTTCAGCATCAGCTGGTTCTGGCCCACATTGGCACAGGCCTGCATCTGCACAGGGCCCCAAGTGTCTGGGCAGCAGCCAGTGGCCATGGCTGGGGGCACAGAGCCTTACGTGGTCAAAGAGTGGCAGGAACACCTTAGCCAAATGCAGGGCAATGGGACTGGGTATGCGGGCACCATTATCCAGGAACAGATAGCCCAGTAGCATGGTGGTCATCCTGACCCGCAGGAGCTCCACGAGCCTTTCGGTCAGGCTCCACATTCTTTCGGCCTGTGTGGAACACGACTTTGTGAAAGGCCACCCTGCTGCCGCAGGGCCCAGAGGCCAAAGGCCTGTCCTGAAGCACTGGGGCAGCTGAAGCGGGAGGCAGGAGAGCTGGGAGCACTTGTCACAGCGCCCGAAGGCCAGGCAAGGCCAAGCGACTGCGTTGCCCAGCCCCACGCCGCCTGCACGGCTTCAGCCACTGCCCCCTTCTCACCAGCGGGGAATAGTCCCTGAGCGGGAGGAGGGCCCTGAGCAGCTGGCTGCCAATGTCTGCGCGGTCCCTCTGCAGGTGCCATGACAAGACAAGATCCATGATGCTGTCCCTGCATTCCCTCAAGTCCAGGCACTCGAGGACCTGCAAGGCAAAGGGCAGTGACGGGGGAGCCGGCCGGCAGGAGCCCGGAGCCGCACGGGGCTGGGCCCAGGCAGCAGCGCAGGGCACGGGCACCGTCCCAGGCGGCTGCGGCGACGAGACGGCAGAGAGCTGGGAGGCAGCTCAGCAAGGCAGCGCTGGCCATCAGGCTCACCTCCACAAGGAATGCCAGGGCAGGGAAATCCCAGTATGGCATCTCTATGCTGAGCATCTCAAGGAGGCAGCATAAGATCCTTTTACACAAGGGCCTGGATGCATGGCACATCTCCCTGGAAGGTGGAAAGCGTCACTAAGACCTTGAGCCGGGGGGGAAGCCTCTCCCAGCACTGACTCACATGGTTCTTGTCCTTCCCCACCACCCACTGCCAGGGGACCTGGGCCCTTTGAGATGTGGCCGCTCCTGGGCCACATCTGGCTCCCCCTTTTCCAGCCTTTTCCAGTCTGCTTGGCTGTCGCTCGTCCCTTTGACCCACAGCCACGGGGACTGTGTGGGACAGCCCGGGCACAGGGCACAATTGCCAGGAGCAATGGGGAGAAGGGGGTGTCTCACCTGGCTAGCAGAGCCACGGCAGAGTGATGGGTATCAACGCAGAGCAGCGTGTCCCAGCCAAGCTTGCCTTCCATTGACACCACCACCTGCTCACACTGGAGAAGGCAGAGCAGGGACTTCAGGGTCTGCACTGCAAACCTGTGTGCACAGCAAAGCCCAGGTCACACTGGGAGCACTGGCTCCTTCGCAGGCCACGTGGCAGGGACAGGAGGAGTGGCATGGAGCACCTGTTGGGGCTGGTGGCAAGGCCGTGCTCTTCCTGGCATTGCTTCCAGAAGGTTTCAGCCTCCTCTGGCATCTCTTCTGTGCTGAAGAACACTTGGAAGAGCAGATGCACAAACAGGTGGGGGAAATGCGGCGCCACTATACGTGGGACAGGGGCCTCCTGAAGGATCTTCCACGTCACCACGGTTGCCTGCAAGGGACAAAGCCCCCCGAGACAGCACTCAGTGCCGAGGGGTCCGTGTGGCAGGGCCCAAGCTTAGCAGGGAGAGGCCCCGAGAGACCTTGGCAGGGGGAGCACGGGGCCTGGTGGGTCTGAAGCTGCCCCTGGGCCAGGTTTCAGATCAGCGCCTGAGGCAGGGAGATGCAGTGGGGGAAGGAGGAAGGAGAGCTACTGGAGAGGGAGCCTTGGGGCCAGCAAAGGCCAGTGTCAGAAACTCACAGCCAGGCCAAAGACACCCGTTTTGTCCCTGTCAGAGGTGCACATACTGTGCTCTGGCCAGCTCCCCAGCACATCCAGGAGTATCAGCAGCACTGGCTCTGCAGTCCTGAGCGAGCACATGATGGTCTTCCACATGGTCAAAGCAGCTCTGTAGGGTTAGAGCTCTGTCTCAGAGGGGGTCTCAGACACGGCACCGTGGCCTGGGCATCCCTAGGGGACCGGCTGACCACGGGCTCTGCCTCTGTCCACTGGCCCTGGCCAGCAGCAGCCAGGCAGCCCAGGCCTGTGGAGACAGGGGCCTTAGGGGCAGCAAGGCAGCATGGCAGCAGGCTCGGGGGCTGACATGCCAGGGCTGGGAAAAGGAGCAGCCAGAGGGCCCTGGAACTCTCTGTTGCTCAGACACCTGGGACAGGTGGTACAGGCTGATGGGCTGGGAAGGCCTGAGCCTTCTGCGCAGGTGGGCCCCATACCTGTCACAGGACGGGGCCACACGCAGGAGCGTCACGACTGCGTCACCCGGGTGTGCTGCGGTGAGATTCAGCAGGGCCTTGTCCAGCCTGTGCTCGGCAGAATCATTGGCCATGAGCCAGCGGTGAATGTACCTCACCATGGCGGGCACCTGGAGAAGGCACGGGGAGACTTGGAAAGCTGCCAGAGGGAACAATGTCCCCAGGGTCCCCAGAGAAGTCCTTCCCTTCCCAGCGCACTGCCATGGCCTCAAAGGCTCCCAGGGACCACCAGGCGTGGCTGGGGAAGGCACGGGACTCATGGCGGAATTGAAGCCTGGCCCCAGGCTGCTTACTTGTTCTGGCCTGGCAACACCCTTCTCCAGGAGCAAATCCAGCAGGGCGGCACTGGTCTCATGATTGAGGAGCTCTGAGTGTGCTCTGAGCCCAGTGCCCATGGTGCTGGTCTCTTCCTGCCAAATGCTCCTGATGAAGTCGCAAACAAGCTGTAGGAGAAGGGCAAGAAGCCGGGGATGTTGCATGGAGTGCTGCACACAGGGGGCTGGGCTGAGCAGGGACAGCAGGCCCAGCCCAGGTGGGGGTGGCTGCAGGTACCTGTGCTGTGCTGCGGAAGCGGCCACGTCTGCGCTCCTGCTGCTGTGTGCGCTCCAGGGCTGCATCTGGCAAAGAGCGAGCACAGCCAGAGATGAGGGGCTGCGGGAGAGGCCGGAGAACAAAGCCCAGCTCTGTGCTCCCCAGGCAAGGAGAGCCCCGGGATGCCCCAGGGGATGGAGCACGGCCCCTGCGGGGTGTCTGCCCGGGCCCTCTTCCATCCTGTCCTTGGGCATTTCCCCAGGGGATGGGATGGGATGGGATGGGATGGGATGGGATGGAGCCAAGTTGGCTGCAGGCTCCAGTCATGCAGCCCATCTCTGCCACTCACCCTCCTGCGGTGGATGGAACGGCACCGCCTCTTCATTCTCCTGTGCTGGAGCAGCTCCAGGGCCTTCTTCCTCCTCCTCCTCTTCCTCCTCCACAGTGGCCAGCTTGGGCACTCTCGAGGCTCTCTGGCGCCCCAGCACCGAACGCAGGCGGTGCCGCTCCTGCAGGGCCTCCTGCGCCTCACCTGCGGGCGGGACGCGGCGGTCAGCGCTCGGCCTGGGGCCAGCAACGGCCCCCGAGCGCCCCTCACCCGCCCCGGGCCGGCCATGCCCAGGCGTTCGCTTCCGAGAACGCGGCACGGGAGGCTCCGGGCTGGCGGCCGTGCTGCCGAGAGGCGGAGCTCGGGCCGGGGAAGCCGCAGCGGAAGCGGCGGGAGCGGCCGCGCCGCCTGTGTCCTCCACGGGCCCCGGGAGGAGCCGGGGCCGGGGCCGGGGCCGGGGCCGGGGCCGGGGCCGGGGCCGGGGCCGGGGCCGGGACTGGACCCTGCGTCGGGGCCGGGGCCGGGCTCGGGCCAGGCGGAGCCGAAGGGCGGCGATGCCGCCCCCGCACCAGCCACTGATTCCCGCCCAGCAGCGCCACCGCCAGTACGGCCAGAGCCGGGAGCAGGCGAGACCGCGGCGGGACGGTCGGGGTCGGGGCCGGGCACGGGGCAGCCCCGCCCGGGGCCGGGGGCGGGCCGGGAGCATGGCCCGGCCCGGCAGGGGAGAGGGAGGCGGGGAGAGGAGAGGGACGCCGGGCAAGGGACCCCGAGAGAAGGGTGCCCGACAGCGGGAAAGGGAGAGAAAGAGAAATAAAGGGACAAAGAGAAAGAGGAAGAAAAATAGGAGAAAGCGTGTTTTAAATTATCTGTTTCGCTGCTCTCGCCGCTGCTGCTGCCGCTGCTGCTGCTGCCGCTGCTGCCGCTGCTGCAACTGAAGCACCGGGGCCGTTCGTCCCCGTGTCCGTTCCCCGCTCGCCCCACGAGCCCCACGTTCGAGCCCCGCGCGCCCCGGGGACAGCCCCTCCGTCTGCCCAAACACGGGAACTTTGCAGCCTTGAGCCCGGATGCAGAGCCCTGACTCCTGCGCACTGGCACAGCGATCCCCTCGCCTGCTGCTGTGCATTGTCCTTGCTGAGGGTCAAACACTGTCGGGCCACCTTCCCTTAGGATAGGATTCCTACCTGAGCCCAGCACTGCACTTACATCTCCAGTGTTGCTTTCCAGTAAAAACAGGGGAAGGAAAACTGTGTGTGGCTCATGGTATTTTAGAGTGTCTAAAAATCACCAAGTCACCAGTCTTAGAGGTGAGGTGCATCTGGAATTACTGGGATGGAGAAGTAGTCTAACATGGAAAAGGGGAGCATAGAAATAAATAGAGGAAAACATCTTGGATAGTTTCTTTCATTTTCATTTCACTTCTGGAAAGCTGTTTCAGTTTTCCAGGAATCTTCTCCTGTCTGCTCTTCCCAAGAATCTCTCATGGAGAGCAATGTCAAGCTTCTGTCGCAAGATTTGCCACCAGGAAATTATGCCACTGGTGAAGTTTTCATTGTGACTGTTTGTGCTGGCTTAGGGCAAATTTGGGGAGGAAACCTCCTAAAGGGGTCTGTCTAGAAAGGAAGTTCAAGCGGCCCCTCCCCCTACTAGTTCAGGAAAAGAGTTCCCTGGAGAAAAGTGAAAAAAACCCCCAGTTTTTTTAACAAGTAAAGTATTCACAAGCATGAAAAATGAATAATATTAAATAAAACCTTGGACAGTGCTGAAGAGTTGGCAAATTCAGAATGTCCTTTTTGTGGGTTGTAGTTGGCTCACTCGGTCTCTTCTAAGTCCCTCTGGTTCTGGAATGCAGCGTTCTAGAGCTCGGGGGGCCACAGGTGTGAGCTGCCGCTGTTTGTCTGGGTTTTCAGTCCAGAGCAGGTTTAAACAGTTCCAAGAAAAAGGAAAGTCACAGTCCAAGGAACTTCTCTTCCTAAGATGGCTAAAATCAAATTGCTGGACCTGGGCTGTGAAGGCATTGGGAAATTTCCAAATCTGGGCATTGGCAGTCCCAGCAAACACCAGATCATGGTGGCACTGGAGCCAGAACCTGCAGATTTCCAAACTTTGGCTTTCTGTGCCAGCAAATCACTGGGCTTGGGCTGTGCCAGCACCAGGAAGTTTTCAGATCTGGGCGCTGGCACTGCCAGCAAACACCAGATCTGGGTGGTGTCGTTGCCAGTGACAGAAATCTGTCGGATTTGGGCTCTGCTGGCATCGGGAAATTTCCAAATCTGGGTTCCTGTGCAGGAAACACAAGATGTGGGCGGTGCCAGACCCAGTAGCAGGAAGCTGCCACAGGTTTTGGATTTCTGTGCCAGCAAATTGCTGCACTTGGGCTGTGTCAGAATAGGGAAATGTCCAGATCTGGGCGCTGGCAGTGCCAGCAAACACCAGTGAAACCTTCTGGTCCTCGTCTGCACTGTTGACCAGTGGTTTCCCTGAGAACCAGCTCTGGCAACTTTACAGACAGAGACTGCTTTCATCTCGTTGTCTGGAAACAGAACTTTACTGAAGGCAAACACAACAAACAGGACGGCGTACACAGTACAGAGAGAGAAGCAGAAAAAGGCCTGGGTCCAGGGTCTAGCAGGAATATCTCTATACATTTATTTATGGGGAGGGGTTTAAGGTGGGATCTGAGGGAAGGATCCAAGAGGAAGGAAGGATTAAGAATATTACAGTTTTTGCAGTATAAAGTAACCAATGGTAGCAAAGAGAACTCAGAACTTTCTAGTAACAATCTGCATAACTGAACAAGAGGATCATGGGCGGGAGCTCCTGCTCACCCCAACTAAAGAGGGTTTTCCCACGGCCTTAAGCCGAGGTCTCCCTCTTCTTTTAAACCAACCCCAACACACCAGATCTGGGTGGTGCCGGGCTTTGGCTTTCTTTGCCAGACAATTGCTGCATTTGGGTAGTGCCAGCACCAGGAAATTGCCAGATGTGGGCACTGGTGGTGCCAGCTAACCGCAGATCTGGGTGCTGCCGGTGCTATCACCAGAAAATTGCCAGGTTTTGTCTTTCTGTGCCAGCAAACTGCTGGACTTGGGCTGTGCTGCCACTGGGAAACTGCTGGATCTGAGCACTGGCAGTGCCAGTAAACACCAGATCTGGGTGGGGCCAGCACCAGGTATTTGCAAGGTTTTGGCTTTCTTTGCCAGAAAATTGCTGGACTTGGCTCTGCCAGAACAGGGAAATATCCAGATCTGAGCACTGGCAGTGGCAGCTAGCACCAGGTCTGGGCACCTGTATTGGCATCAGGAAATTGCCAGATTCTGGCTTTCTGTGCCAGCAAATTGCTAGACTTGGGCTGTGCCAGCCCTGGGAAATTTCCGGATCTGGGCACTTGCGCAGCAAACACCAGATCTGGGTGGTGTCTCGTAGTGTGTTTTTATACTTTGTAATACTTTGCAATAGTTTTGTTTTTGAATCCCCGTCTTTTTCCCAGATGGTTCATCCCAGATGGTACCCCCCTCCCTTTACCTGTGTAATCCCTTTCCCTTGCTGAGATCATTCCCAAATCCCCACCCTGGCTCTCTGTCAATCACTCAGCATCCCATCCCCTCCATCTAGAAGCTTCGCTCCAGGATGTCGAGTGATTAGCCAGCGGCCAGGGGTCAGCGCCCCAAGCCTTGCCCCATATGCTGTCCTAAATGTCTGTCCCCCAGTTGCCATGCCTTAGGGTCACTTATTGGTTAGTATTGGCAGGGACAGTGTGTGCGCCAGGGACCAGCAGGGAGTGGAGCTCACTGGGCACAGGCCTGGCCAGGGTGGGGTCACCCTGAGATCAGGGACTGAATGTCTGCTGTGAGCCAGGAGAGCTCTGCAGCCCAGGGACACAGCAGGCACAGGGAAAGGGGTCTGGGCACTGACTCCTCTGACCCTCAGGGAGCTCCCCCAGGAGGATCCAGGGCAGCCCCTCGCCCCTCTGGCAGCCCTGGAACAAGGCAGGCACCTCTGAGCCCCTCCATGGCCGCGCAGAGCCTGTGTGGGAGGGGGTCAGTGCAGGGAGCACCATCAGCTGCCTCTGTGTGCCAGGCTGAGCAGCAGAGCCCAGCAGAGGCACCCAGGGCCCCAGGCAGCACAGCCCCCGTGCTCTGCAGAGCAGGAGCCCCAGCTCAGGCTCTGGGGAGCAGGGCAGGGGCTGCAGCAATGGCTGCTCGGGCCAGCGCAGACGTGTTCCCCTGGGAAGGGCTCGGGGGGCAGCTGGCATGGGCCAGGAGCAGAGCAGGAGCCCGTGGGGGTGCAGAGGAGCCCTGGCAAGAGGCTTCCCTGTCCCTGGGCCAGCAGGAGCTGCCTGAGGAGCCCTGGGGCCAACTCTGCACTGTGCTGGGCAGCAGGGCTGGCCCTGGGACAGCAGGAGCTGCCCGAGCTGAGCATCTGCTGAGCATTCCAGACACAGAGTGGCTGTCCCTGACCTCCAGGGCCTCCAGTTCCTGCTGCCGGGCCAGACCTGACTCTGCTGCTCTGCTGGGCTGGGGCTGGGGCAGGGAAAGGCTGAACTGGGCACTGCCAGGGAGAGGAAAACAATGGAGCCTGTCCCCACAAGTCCTCACAGTGTCAGAATGGTCTCCATGGATCCATGAGGGCTCACAGTGTCACAAGGGCCCCTTGGTTCTATGGAGCCCCACAAGGTCACCATGGTCCCCTGGTTACACAAGGCACAGCAGTGTCACAAGGGCCCCTTGGTTCTGTGGAGCCCCACAGGGTCAGTTTTGCCAGTGGGCAGGGTCAGCACCAAAGACACAGACTCCAGCTGAAGAAATTGTGTAATTTATATGATGTATGTCTGCAAAAAATTACAAAAGCATAAGCTCAGCAAAACACATACTCATTAGAAAATAATTACAAAAGCAGAAGCTCAGCAATGCGCCCAACCATCCCCACCAAAGACTACCTGCAGTGATTAACAAAGATCCAGCAGCATTTACCCTCAGCCTTTACCATCCCCCAGACCCACACAGCAGCTGGGGAAGCTGTCACAGCCAAGGGCTGCAGAGCCACTCCTGGGCACTGGGAATTCCTGCAGGTGCCTCCAGCCCCAGGTGAGGCTCCAACCCCGCTGGGAGAGGGCCCAGCTCTGACAGTGCTGAATGAACAAACTGACAGCACTGCTAGTGTGGCAACATCTGCTTTCATCCTCCTCTTGGGTCCCTCCCAAAGCCTGGCCAGGGCCCAGGAGGAACCAAGGGAGCTGACTTTGATCCTTCAGCCCCAAACAAAGCCAGATGGGGCCTTGTCTGATTTTTAAATACAGAAAGGTAAATCCACATTTCACCCATGAACACATACAGAGATCACATTGCTAATAATATTAGCAATATAAATATAAAATCATTAAGATAAATTCATTAAGATATATTCATTAATGAGCAGATAAAAATATAACCTTTGCTTGGAAGGTTCATCTGGAGCTCAGCTTTGCCTCAGGGCCCGTTGTTCAGGCCTCAGTCAGGGCCTGGTGAGGCCTCAATGCTTCAATCAGTGCTTTGACCTACAGATGAACTGCAACCTTCAGAACAATTTCAATAACACAGTTTAGATTTAGGTATTAGGTATTAAGGCATTGCCTCTTGTTCTTCAATTAAGTGCTGTTCAAGTTCATTACTCAGAGCTATAATTTGCATTCCTTTTAAAACATGCCTAATTAGTTGCTATTCTCTGTTCTTTATCAAATGCCTCTGTTTTTTTCTTGAGACTGTGTCTTTCTTTAGACAAGTCTCAGTACTCCATTTCCAGCACAAGGTGTCACAACAACTCTTACATTAAATGATAACACACCAAGTGCTCACACTGCAATGATCACAGTGACTGCTGCAAATTTATTTCACAGCAGCCTCTAATTTGGGAGCCAATCCCACCAGGAAGAATTTTCTTCCTTCTGCCACTGTTCTCCTGATCTTCCTATTGAGGTGATTCCTGATTGTTGGACCTCAAACCCAGCACTGATAGACATTCCTGCCACATTCCTGTCCTGGAATAGTCCAGGTTCCTCCCTGGCCAGCAAGCAGATAATCCAAGGCCGTGAGGTTCTGCAGAGCCCCATTTGTGTTTGTTGGAGCTCACAGCATGTGCTACTGGATATCTTAACAGCATCACTTATTATTTCTTGTAATAATTGATTTAGCTCATTAATGTAAATTGAGTGCAGCCATGCAGGGGGTTTCCATTTCCTCATGGGCCATTGTTAAGGGCATGGAGCAAATCTGGGAGAGGTTCCCATCTCGTCATTTTTTTCAACTGCTCCTTTACAACCCCTTCACCTGTTCAACCAGTCCTGCAGCTTGTGGATTGTCTGGGATATGAAAAACCCAGCAGTCTTAATCACTGCATTTTTCACAGTAACAGACAAAGCATTCCACATCACAGCATCAGCAAATCTTATAAAAATAGCCAATTTCATCCCTTCCTCCTTTATTCCTTGTATACAATCTCACTAAGCTTACCACTGACATTTGGGTCTTGGCGAGACCTTTTCTGTGGGGCATTCAGTGTCACAGTGAGCAGCTAAAGCTGACATATTATAATTGTCAGCCATATTTCACTGGGTCAATTTTTAATTACATAGATAAAAACATAAATTACTGTCTTATATATAACTATTAAAATCAATTATTGTTATTATTATTATTATTATTATTATTATTAGTAGTAGTAGTAGTAGTAGTAGTAGTAGTAGTAGTAGTAGTAGTAGTATTATTATTACTATTTAACTTGCACAAATGAACCTGAGCTCAAGATTTGAACCTTTTGTCACTCTGTGTGGGAGTATTTCAACAACAGTTTTTCCTTCTCTTGGTGCTGTTAATAAAATTCACCATTGTCTGCCCAAACCCACAAGGTCTTTTCCTTTTCCATGTGCAATTTTTGGATGCATTTGAAGACATCCAGGGGTTCAGCCTCTTTTACCCGACTGCCCCACTGCTCACACAGGGCTCTGACCTCAGCCCACTCCAGAGCCAGGGAACTCCAGGGAAGGGCTTCCCAGCTGGGAATTTCTGATGGCACTGATTCCTCACATTTACACTTAAAAAGTGACATTTTGTTGGGATCTGGCCAGACTGTGCCAGTTTTGTTTTACCAGTGGGCAGGGTCAGCACCAAAGACACAGACTCCAGCTGAAGGAATCAGTGTCATTCACTGCAGTTCAGAGCAGCAAAGAATCACAAAAGGAGCAGCTCAGCAATGCACCCAACCATCCCCACCAAAGACTACCTGCAGTGATTAACAAAGATCCAGCAGCATTTACCCTCAGCCTTTACCATCCCCCAGACCCACACAGCAGCTGGGGAAGCTGTCACAGCCAAGGGCTGCAGAGCCACTCCTGGGCACTGGGCATTCCTGCAGGTGCCTCCAGCCCCAGGTGAGGCTCCAACCCCGCTGGGAGAGGGCCCAGCTCTGACAGTGCTGAAGGAACAAACTGACAGCACTGCTAGTGTGGCAACATCTGCTTTCATCCTCCTCTTGGGTCCCTCCCAAAGCCTGGCCAGGGCTCAAGGAGGAACCAAGGGAGGTGACTTTGACCATACAGACCCAAACAAGGCCAGATGTCAGATTTCATGGCCTTGTCTGGCTTCTAAATACACAAAGGTCAAGACATGTCTCACTAAGGAGTGGCTACATCTATTACATGGCCTAATGACCATGCAATATTTCATCACGGAGCAGATACAAAGATAACCTTTGCTTGGAAGGTCCATCCAGAGGCCACCTTTGGCTCAGGGCCTGCTGTCCAGGCCTCACTCAGGGCTGGTGTCCAGGCCTTGGCACTTCAGGGACGTGGTTTAGTGCTGGGCTTGGCACTGCTGGGTGCCTAGCTGCACTGGGTGAGCTCAGAGGGCTTTTCCAACAGAAAGGATTCTGTGATTCCATGATTCTATCCACTGCATTCAGCTGGGGCTATTTTAGCAGTATTACTTTGCTCCAAAAGTTCTCTCTTGCCCAGCTCCTGTGGCCTGAGGCTTCAGCTCCTTCAGCTCCTGGTGCTGAGTTGCTCATGCTGAACGAGACGACTCAGAGAGAGGAACACAGTCCATGCAATTCCTTCTGGGACACAGAGAGGGGAGGCTGTGCAAACAGGAGCATTGTTTGGTGGGGCCTCCTCTCTGCCCTTCACGCCTTTCAGCGCTTTGAACCAGCCAAGAGCTTTCTCCAAGAGTGCAATGGAGCAGCTGTTCCTGCTCCCAGGCCTGGCTCACTCCAGTCTCTGCCCTTGCCTGGTTCTGTCCCTCGTGCTGTGCCCTCTGTTCCCCCAGGGCTCGCTGGCTGCTGCCCAGGACTGTGGCACTGGCACAGATCCAGGGCTCCAGAGCCTCCTTTCTGTGCCCTTGGAGCTGCCTGGGCACAGGAGCCTTTTCCATCTGGAAGCTCCCCATGGACAGGGAGTGCCCAGCTCCGTTCCCTGCACAGCCTCCAGGAGCCCAGGGCTGCCATCTCCAGTCCCTGCTGGCACTGGGGGCTCCCAGGTGCCTCAGGCTGCTGTGACACCGCTGCACGCATGAGGGAAGAGGGGCAGGGGCTGTGCTCAAAGTCAGCTCCATCTGCTGCTGCTGCTGCTGCTGCTGCTGCTGCTGCTGTGGGGTCATTTGTGCAGCCCTGGCCGAGATCCAGGGATCAGATCCTGCCAGTCTCTTCCAGCCCTGGCTGCTCAGAGTTTGGGCCTTGGAGCCTCAGGTGGCCAAAGGCAGCTGCTGCTGGTCCCTCTGTGTGCCCGTGTTCAGCAGTGCTGCTCCATCAGTCTGTGCCCAGCAACGGGGAAAAGCCTCAGCCCTGCAGGGTCAGGAGCTGCCGGGCTCTGCCTGAGCAGCTCAGCCAGCAGGAAGGGAGCTGCTCCACACGGGAATCAGGAGCAAAGGACATTCCTTTTATAGGACATGTTTTCTATTTAAAGGAAAAAAAAGGAAAACGGAAAAAAATAGGTAAATTGTAAAAGATAGGAATAAAATCCAGGTGTTACTGAAAAAACAAAACATAAAGGCAAAGTTAAATTCTTTGCATTAAGAGGTAAATGATCTTTTTAAAAAGAGACCTCAGTTATTTACATTGTAAATGTGCTGATGGCATGCATCCATCTTACTGACCTCAGCAGCCTTTTAAAAGATTTTGGGCTTTGTTTCCAAACATTTGAAATTTGTATTTGAAATTGTGCTTGAAGCAAGAGGAAATTGCTTTGTGCCCTTCCAGCTCCAAGCAGGACTGGGAATGGAAACTCTGTCAAACCCCAAATCCTTTAGAAGATCACCTTCCTTCTCAGCCTGGAAATGAGCTGCACATTCCCTTTGAAACTGTCAGGGATTTCTTAGAGACATAAAGTCTCACTTACAGCTTTTTGCTCTGGTTTGGCAGTGCAGAAGGGCAATTCTCCATCCACCAGCTCCAGACTGCACTGCCTCAGGAGCAAGGCCCACTCGCCAGCTTTCGCCCACTCGTGGCACTTCTAGAGGAGGAAGAAAGTGCAATTGCACAATTCCAGCCAATCAAGAAGGAAGAATGGGACAGACAAAACACCCTGTGCAGATCCAGGCGTTCAGCTGGAACTGTGGAGAGTTTGGGTCCTTGCCAGTTGGATGTGTGTCCCCAGCTGCAATCTCTGGGCCTGCAGCAGAGTCTCACTCACCTGCCAAAGCAGAAAGCTCAGGCACTGTGCTCGCAAGGGGCTCGTCTGATGCAGAGCTGTCAGAGCAATGTGAGGGCAGAGCCAGCCCAGCTGGGCCCAGGGCTCAGCCCAGCAGAGCCCTGGCAGAGCCCAGAGCAGCCTCAGCACCCGCAGAGCCCGGCTGCAAGGAGAGAAAGCAGAAAGTGCCCGTCAGCTGAGAGCTCCTGTGCCCTTGTGCCAAGGCCTGCGGTGCCCCGGCCATGCTGGCTGTGCCCAGAGCTGTACCCAGAGCTGCCCATCCCTGCTGCCTTTGGCAGCAGAGCAGGAGGGCAGCACATGTGCCCAGCCTGCAGCCAGCCACGGCACATCCAGCCCTCAGCAGCTGCCCAGAGCAGGATGCTCCTGTGCTCGCTGCCAGCTCCCAAAAGCTCTGATCCCACCCTGCCAAGCACACAGGGACCCACCTCACGCCAGCCACGGCTGGAAGAAAAGCTGCTCCCAAACCATGGCCTCAGCCTTCTCCAAGGGCACAGCCCATCCAAGCCACAGCTGCTCCCAAGCACTTCCCCATCCACACTGGACCACCTGGAATGCTTCCTCTGGGAAAACAAACAACACATTCTTGAAAAGAGATTAGATGCAAAAAGGGAAAACAAGAAAAACGGTAAAAACTCCTATCTCTGTCAGGGTCTTGAGGAAGGCCCAACCCCTGCATGCCAGGGAAAAACCCAGCCATGAGTGAGGGAAGCCCACACTTTCTCTCTTTCCCCCTGCACTGCCCCCCGAAATCACGGTGACCCCAAAGCAAACAAGGGCAGTGGAGCAGCCCAAGCCCTTCCTTGCCTGCACAGCAAAGCAGCCCCAGCACGGGTTCTGGAGTCCCACCTCTGCTCCCACCATGGGGCTTTGTTTGTGTCGGGCTGGCTGCCCCAGCCCCAGCCCCAGCCCGGGGCACGGTGGGTGCTGGGGGCTGTTGGCAGGGCCAGGAGCCCACTCCCATTTCGTACCCACCCCAGCCCATGCCCCAGCCCGGCCAAAAGCAGCTGGGCAGCCACTGAAGAATGAGTTGCATCTGCCCCAGCAAAGGGGGAGCCTTTGGTTCCCAGCCAGGCTGGGCAATGCCCAAATCTGAGAGCATCCCCCTGCATGTGGACTCATCTGCAAATTCACTGTGGAGCCTGGCTTTGAAGAAGGTGCCAGAATCAAAGTCCATCATCTTCAGCTGGCCAGGCTGAGGAAGAGCTTGTCATCCTTGGTGTCATCCTCACTCTCTCCAGCAGCAGCAGCCCCACCCGGTACAGCTTCTCCAGGGGCTCCTTCTCCTTCCCTGGGGGCAGACCAGGCTCTCAGGGCTCTGCCCAGGGCCCCAGCTGTCAGGGAACCAGGACAAGCAAAATCAGCTTGGATGGCTGCCACCAGTGCTGGGCAGAGCAGCTCAGCTCCAGCACAAGGGCTGCGTGTTCCCATCCCATGACCCCGGTGCAGTGACACAGGCAGCACAAAAAGGGCTGGGTTCCTTTGCTTGTGATTGCCAAGGCACGTGTGGAGCTGGAACTTACCAGGGCCCTGGATCAAAGTGTGCCTGTGGCTCTCTCCCTTCTTCTAGGGCAGATGAATATCCTGCATCCAAGGATGACAGAACAGCTCTTCTAATGAGGGCCTTTCCAAGTCCAGCATGGATAAACACCGCCTGATCAGATCTTGGCACTCTGGGCAGAGAAACCAGAAATCACCAGTTAGTTGGAGAAGGTTCCTATTGGCTTTGCCCCACCATTCCCATGCACAGGCCATGCTGGATGTGCTCAAAGCTGGGCCTAAACTTTCCCATCCATTCCCTGTTTTGGAGGAGAGCAGGACATGTGCCACCTCCTCAGCAGCTGCCAGTGCAGGATGCTCACGAGCCCGCTGCTGGCTCCCAGCACTGGGATTCCCCCCGTGCCCAGAGAAGAGGATCCACCTTGAGAGAGCCCTTGTGGCAGCGAGAGCTGATGGTCCCAGCTGATGTTCTGGCCCCTCCTGAAAGGGTACTCCCCGCAGACCATCTCATGCAGCAGGATGCCCAGGGACCAGATGGTAGCTGGCTTGCCATAGTACCGGCCAAAGTGGGTCCATTCCGGGGGGCTGTATGACCGTGTTCCTATGGAATACAGATGGAGTTCATCAGGGGGATGCTGCTGCTCCCAGAGCCTGGCCGCAGCATCCCTGGGCATGTGGGGGCTGCCTCAGTGGCACACAGGGTGAGCATTGCCCTCTCACCAGCACCTGGGACTTGTGTGCAGACTTGGGGTTGGAAAAGAAGCCACTGGTGTTTCAAGAGGGCAGTGGAAGCCCTGGCAAGGCCTGACCATAACAAGGAAGAACCCACCCAGTGCTGGGAAAAACCATGCTCTCATCCTCCCTGCCTGCATTGCCCCAAAAAACATTATGAACCCCAACAGACCAGGTGAGTGGAGCAGTCCAAGCCCTTTCTCACCTGCACACCAAACCAGCTGGGCACAGGTTCCGGTTCCCCCTCTTGCTACCCCCACCCACGGGTGTTTTTGTTGGGCTGGCTGCCCCAGCACCAGTTCTGGGCAGAGTGGGGGCCAAAGGCTGCCAGCAGGGCTGGAAGATGGCTACCCACTCAGCCCTGAGTTTCAAAAGAAACTCAGCTGAAGACTCAGTGCCATGAAGGGCCGCAAAAGAGAGAATCCCTGCTGCCACAGCCAGCTTGGGCTGGGAGATGTTGGGTCATGACATGCTGGGCCCAGGAGCCCTGCGTGGGCTCACCTGCAAAGTGAGTGTAGGCTGTGTCTTGTAGGTAGGTGCCACAGCCAAAGTCAATCAATTTGGCCTGCCTGGTGGCCAGATCAACCAGGATGTTCCCTGGTTTGATGTCGCGGTGCAGGACCCCGCAGCTGGTGCAGTGGCGCACGGCCTCCAGCACCTGGCGGAACAGCTCCCGCGCCTCCTCCTCGGGCAGGAACCGCCGTGCCCGAATGAAACGATGCAGGTCCTGACACCGCTCTGGCCGCTCCAGCACCATCAAGATGTCCTTGGGGAGCTCAAGCCACTCCAGCAGCTGGACCACACCAGGGAAGCCAGTGGACACCTTGGCCAGCAGCACGATCTCCAGCGGGGCGCTGGTGCCGTCAGGCTGCGGGAGGAGCACGATGCCGTCAGTGGGGCTGAGGCCGTGCCGGGGCTCGTGAAGCCCTCAGCCAGCCCGGGATGCTCTGCACCCTGCGCTGGCCCCACGCCCGCTCTCCCTCGGGGCGTCCTGGCGGCTCCCACCGTGCCGGGCCCCGGCTCATTCCCGCCCGGCACGGCCCGGCTGCTGCCGCTGGCCCTGCTCACTCACCAGCTCGCCCCAGTGCAGGACACGGTTCCGTGGCACCCTTTTGATGGCCACCTGCAAGTCAAGGGGAGCAGCGGGCTCAGCTCGCCACCTTCCCTGCCCAGCCCCATTCTCTGCCCTCCTCCTCCTCCTCCTCCGCCCCCTCCTCCTCGTCCGCCGCTCACCGGGGCGCCGTCCGAGAGCCGCGTGGCCGCGAAGACGCTGCCGAAGCCGCCGCGCCTCAGCAGCGAACCCAGCCTGTACTGCTCCTTCAGGCCCTGCTGAGTCTGCCCTGCGGGCGGGACGCGGCGGTCAGCGCTCGGCCTGGGGCCAGCAACGGCCCCCGAGCGCCCCTCACCCGCCCCGGGCCGGCCATGCCCAGGCGTTCGCTTCCGAGAACGCGGCACGGGAGGCTCCGGGCTGGCGGCCGTGCTGCCGAGAGGCGGAGCTCGGGCCGGGGAAGCCGCAGCGGAAGCGGCGGGAGCGGCCGCGCCGCCTGTGTCCTCCGCGGACCCCGGGAGGAGCCGGGGCCGGGGCCGGGGCCGGGGCCGGGGCCGGGACTGGACCCTGCGTCGGGGCCGGGGCCGGGCTCGGGCCAGGCGGAGCCGAAGGGCGGCGATGCCGCCCCTGCACCAGCCACTGATGCCCGCCCAGCAGCGCCACCGCCAGTACGGCCAGAGCCAGGCGGAGGAGAGACCGCGGCGAGACGGCCGGGGCCGGGCACAGGGCAGCCCCGCCCGGGGCCGGGGGCACGGCCCAGCCGGGCAGGGGAGAGGGAGGCGGGGAGAGGAGAGGGACGCCGGGCAAGGGACCCCGAGAGAAGGGTGCCCGACAGCGGGAAAGGGAGAGAAGGAGAAAGAAAGAGAGTGAGTGTTGTAGAAAATCTGCTTTTTCTGCCGCCGCTGCTGCTGCCGCCGCTGCTGCCGCTGCTGCCGCTGCTGCAACTGAAGCACCGGGGCCGTTCATCCCCGTGTCCGTTCCCCGCTCGCCCCACGAGCCCCACGTTCGAGCCCCGCGCGCCCCGGAGACAGCCCCTCCGTCTGCCCAAACACGGGAACTTTGCAGCCTTGAGCCCGGATGCAGAGCCCTGACTCCTGCGCACTGGCACAGCGATCCCCTCGCCTGCTGCTGTGCATTGTCCTTGCTGAGGGTCAAACACTGTCGGGCCACCTTCCCTTAGGATAGGATTCCTACCTGAGCCCAGCACTGCACTTACATCTCCAGTGTTGCTTTCCAGTAAAAACAGGGGAAGGAAAACTGTGTGTGGCTCATGGTATTTTAGAGTGTCTAAAAATCACCAAGTCACCAGTCTTAGAGGTGAGGTGCATCTGGAATTACTGGGATGGAGAAGTAGTGCAACATGGAAAAGGGGAGCATAGAAATTAACAGAGGAAAACATCTTGGATTGTTTCCTTCGTTTTCATTTCCCTTCTGGAAAGCTGTTTCAGTTTTCCAGGAATCTTCTCCTGTCTGCTCTTCCCAAAAATCTCTCATGGAGAGCAAGGTCAAGCTTCTGTCACAAGATTTGCCACCAGGAAATTATGCCACTGGTGAAATTTTCATTGTGACTGTTTGTGCTGGTTTAGGGCAAATTTTGGGAGGAAATCTCCAAAAGGGGTCCATCTAGAAAGCAAGTTCAAGTGTCCCCTCCCCCTACTAGTTCAGGAAAAGACTTCCCTGGAGAAAAGTGAAAAAAAAACCCAGTTTTTTTAACAAGTAAAGTATTCACAAGCATGGAAAATGAATAATATTAAATAAAACCTCTGACAGTGCTGAAGCGATGGCAAATTCAGAAAGTCCTTTTTGTGGGTTGCAGTTGGCTCACTCGGTCTCTTCTAAGTCCCTCTGGTTCTGGAATGCAGCGTTCCCAGAGCTCGGGGGGCCACAGGTGTGAGCTGCCGGTGTTTGTCTGGGTTTTCAGTCCAGAGCAGGTTTAAACAGTTCCAAGAAAAAGGAAAGTCACAGTCCGAGGAACTTCTCTTCCTAAGCTAGCTAAAACCAAATTGCTAGACCTGGGCTGTGAAGGCATTGGGAAATTTCCAAATCTGGGCACTGGCGGTCCCAGCAAACTCTGGATGGTGCTGGAGCCAGAACCTGCAGATTTCCAAACTTTGGCTTTCTGTGCCAGCAAATCACTGGGCTTGGGCTGTGCCAGCACCAGGAAGTTTTCAGATCTGGGCGCTGGCACTGCCAGCAAACACCAGATCTGGGTGGTGTCATTGCCAGTGACAGAAATCTGCCAGATTTGGGCTCTGCTGGCATCGGGAAATTTCCAAATCTGGGTTCTGGTGCAACAAACACAAGATGTGAGTGGTGCCAGACCCAGTAGCAGGAAGCTGCCACAGGTTTTGGATTTCTGTGCCAGCAAATTGCTGCACTTGGGCTGTGCCAGAATAGGGAAATTTCCAGATCTGGGCACTGGCAGTGCCAGCAAACAGCCCATTTCAGGCTCCAGGCTCCAAGAAGAACTGGATCTGGATGCCATCCTCTTTTCTTTTCTTTTCTTCTTTCCTTCCTTCTTTCTTGGGATCCTGCTGCCAGCAAACTCCAGATTGGGCGGTGCTGGCAAGGGGAAACTGCCAGGTTTTAGCTTTCTTTGCCAGCAAATTGCTGGACATGGGTGGTGCCCAAAGAGGGAAATTGCCAGATGTGGGCACTGGCAGTGCCAGTGCACACCAGATCTGGATTGGGAATGTGCCAGCACCAGGAAATTGCCAAATGTGAACTTTCAGTGCCAGCATATTGCTGGAATTATGCTGTGCAGGAACCTGAAAAATTCTGGATCTGGGCACTTGTGGTGTCAGCAAACACAAGATTGGGTTGCTGTAGGTACCAGGTATTTGCAAGGTTTCGGCTTTCTTTGCCAGAAAATTACTAGACTTGGGCTGTGCTGGCACTGGGAAATTCCTGCACCTGGGCACTGGTGGTGCCAGCAAACACCGGATCTTGGCATTGCCAATGACGGTAGCAGGGAATTGCCTGATTTTGGCTTTCTTTGCCAGAAAATTGCTGGACTTGGCTCTGCCAGAACAGGGAAATATCCAGATCTGAGCACTGGCAGTGGCAGCAAACACCAGGTCTGGGCACCTGTACTGGCATCAGGAGACTGCCGGATTTTGGCTTTCTGTGCCAGCAAATTGCTGGACTTGGCTGTGCCAGCACTGGGAAATTTCCGGATCTGGGCACTTGTGCAGCAAACACCAGACCTGGGTGGTGCTGGTGGCAGCACTGGGAAGCTGCTGGGTTCTGGCTTTCTTTGCCAGAAAATTGCTGCATTTAGGTTTTGCTGGCACTGAGAAATTTCCAGATGCTAATTTTCTGTGCCAGCAAACTGCTGGAATTAGGCTGTGCAGGCATCTGAAACATTCCCGATCTGGGTACTGGCAGTGTCAGCAAACCCGAGATCGGGTTGCTGTAGGTACCAGGTCTTTGCTTGGTTTTGACTTTCTTTGCCAGCAAATTGCTGCACTTGGGCTGTGCCAGAATAGGGAAATATCAAGATCTGGGAACTGGCAGTGCCAGCAAACACCACATTTCAGGAAGGACTGGATCTGGACCCGTTCCCTCCCTGCCTCCCTCCCTCAGCAGGGCGCCAGAGGGGCTGGACAGCAGCCAGGCAGAAAGGGACCTGCAGAGACTGATGGACAGCAGGCTGGACATGAGCCAGCAGTGTGCCCAGGTGGCCAAGAAGGCCAATGGCTCCTGGCCTGGATCAGGAATGGTGTGGCCAGCAGGAGCAGGGCAGGGATTGTTCCCCTGTGCTCAGCACTGCTTGGGCAGCACCTCGAGTGCTGTGTCCAGTTCTGGAGCCCCCAATTTAGGAAGAACATGGAGGGGCTGGAGCGTGTCCAGAGAAGGACAACAAGGCTGGTGATGGATCTGGAACACAAGAGCTGTGATAAGTTCCTGAGGAAGCTGAGGTTGTTTATCCTGGAGAAGAGGAGGCTCAGGGGAGAAAAGGCACTGTCAGGGCACAGGTTGGACTTGATAATCTCCATGGCCTGTTCCACCCTTGCTGATTCTGGGATTCTCTGGAACCACCCTTGGAGCAGTTGCAGGATGAGCCCTGGGCCTCCTCTTCAGAACCTCCAGCAGCCCAGGTCCCTCAGCTTCTCCTGCCAGCCCCAAAGCCCATCCTGTCAGTCCTGCAGAGCCTCTGCAGCTCCTCCTCACTGCCCAGAACAGGGAGCCTCAGAGCCAGACACAGCAGCCCAGATGTGCCCCCCTGGCCTGGGGTGCCTCTGGCAAGGGAGCAGCACCAGGCACTGCAGGAGCCTGCAGACAATTGATCTGAAGGCCAAAGCTCCTTAGCTCCTTCTGAAAGAGCAGGAACAGTTCCTCATTCCAGTGTGGTGGAATGCTGGGCACCACAGCTCCAGGTGAGGACTGGACACAAGTTTGCTCCCACTGAGTGCTGTGATGGGTTCTGCAGGAGCTCTGGGCTCCTGTGCTTGCCAGGCAAAATGAGGAGAGAAGGAGCCAAGTGCACTGATGTGGGAAATGGATTTGTAGAAAGTTTTTAGAGCCTAATAGAAGGCCCACAAAGTAGGAATCTGTATATAAATCTTGAGACAAGAAATGCTAACTTAAAAATGCCATGGAACAGGACAGATATTTTTGAGAGAAAAATGGAGCTGGAAAAAAGTTTCAAAAGACGGCCTTGCAAATAAGACTTTGGAAAAACAGAGCTACGAAAGATGCATTGGAGTGGGACCCACGAGGGGCAGTTTTAAATAATTGGCTTTAAGGCATCTACAACGTGGCATGGCAAAAGGCTGATAGACCAAGAAACGCTTATAATGTATTATAATTAGGAAATAGTTGGCTTCTGATTGTGATGGCGTGAATTATAACATCTGTATTGTCTCACCCTTCTCATGAGACTGAAAATGGAATAAAAGTTATTAAAACACCTCTCAATGTCCCCATCTCTAGGTCAAGAAAAGAGTATTATCCAACACACTGACACACCTTTGCCTTGAGCATAGCCCAGGCTGGACCAAACACACTGAAAAGTTTCCCCTGTGGCCCATGTCTCGAAACATCAGGTCTGCTGTTTGACAACTCAGGTTGGGTTGGAGTCAAGGAGTTCCCTCAGAAATACTGGGTTTGTCTTTCTCTGTGCCTTCCCCTCAGCAGCCTTGGGGATGCTCCTGTGTGAAGCCATCTGTCTCTCACAGTTTGAGACATCTTCAAACAGGATATTGTGCAATAAGTCGTCTCCTCTAAAGTGTTCCAACAATCCCTTTCCAGCAATAGGAAATTATTACTAATAGATGGAAGTGGAAAAATCCCAACAGTTTATTAACAAACTGAATTCCCCCATGACACGCATTACAAGAAGGTGCCGAGGTCTCTCTCGGAAGAACAGGAGCTGTCACGGAGCAGTTCCAGCAGCTGATGGAAGCTTGGGGGCTCGTCCGGCGTCGGCTTTCTCCCATGGCAGAGCTGCATGGAGCGGGCAGGGCAGTGAAGCAGCTGGGCAGGAGCCCCTCGCTGCCTTTTCTCCCCGGCGTGGCTCAGCTCACAGACTCTCGGGCTGGGAGCGGGGCCGCTCCGCTCCTGCCGGCACCGTGTCCCTGGGCTTGGACAAACAGTTTCCTGCCAGGAGAGCCCTGCACACTGCTCCACAGATCTTTCATAAAGGCCCAAACCGACTCCAAACACTCTGTCTGCAGCAGCTTTTCACAAAGGGCTGCAGAAATCCAGGACAGCTGCAAGTGAGTGTTGGAAGGCTCTTGTCTTGTTCCTGACAGCAGAATTCTTGATGATTTGATGCAGTTTTATTCAGGTGTAACATGAGAGCTGAGGTTTTTTGTTAAAATATTTCTTGATGAATAACAAGCCTGGGGAGCATGAGGTACAGGACTGACATGCGAAAGCATGAGCATATCCTCCAAAGTGGCCAGTTTAATTGTCCATTTTATTACTCTTGTATTTACTCCACACTAATAAGGAAAACCAAGCTTTGCTTGGAGGCAAAACAGGCATGGGATACACTACAGTCCCTCGCAGGCTCAGCAGGGCTGGCAGTGACACAGCAGGCAGTCTGCTTCATTGTGAACCACTACAGAGCTGCATCCCAATCTGGTTTAAGTAGCATGGTATTATTAAGAGCTCCTTTTCTGCATGAGACACAAAAAGGAGATCCCAAATTATCTTCATGCAAGCATGCAGTAAACAACTGCTCCTGCTATCCTAACGAAGTGTTTGCTTTGGCAATTACACTCTTCCCATTCATCTTTTGATGCAGACACTTCAGGTTTTCCCCCACACCCCTGCAAGGCTGGCAGTCGCTGTTTCCCATTTCCTGTTCTTCCCTAGAGATGGTGCAGTGGCTGCTTTGAAACAAAAAGCCCTGAGATCTGGACAGCTTGAAGGAGCATGAAATGCTAATTAAGTGCTCATATTGGTAACACCCAGGTCTGCACTGCCCAGTCCTCTGCAGCAGCAGCAGCAGGACCGTGCATCATTCCTGTTGGTGGATGTTCATGCTTCTGGTGTTTAAGAGCAATGACTTTGAGGAGGGACAAAAATGCCCCTATTCAAACAGTGGCTGTGCAAGGAGATGTGATGTTTCACAGCCTTTTCTAGAATATTGCAGAAAGATCTAAGGTAATATTGTGGCATGGAGTAGGTCACTAAATTTGTCCCCAGAGGAATCCCCAAAGGGCACATTCACTCTGCTGCTGATGGCAACACCATAAGCTCATGGACCAGTTTTCCCTGCAATGTGCCACCCTGCCTGGGCTTTACTAGGCCGGGACTAGACCCAGAGCTAAGCAAGCACATGCAGCCAGGTGACATTGTGTAACATCAGAAGCTGGCAACCATGAGGACTTTGCTGTCAGCAGGTTACAGTTTGCACTGGGCCCAGAAGTGTTTTTCCCTAAGGCAAAGCAAATTGAAATGTGAAGTTCAAAAGCTTCAAATGACTCTGAAAGGAAACTGCAGAATAATTTCTGGAAGGGCAGCACTGTCAATGATCATGCAGCCCACCAAGAGCTGGAGCTGAATCCAGAATTGCTTCTTCCAGCTGTGCAGGAATTCATTCCACTGGCAAGCACTGGTCCATGGGAAGAAATGATCCCCTAGCTCTGGGCTGAATGGCACCCAGGCTGCAGTGCAGATTGGAGGAACCCTTGTCACTTGTTATTGGCCTCCCAGTGCACTCATCCTTCTGCAAACAAGGGGCAAACAACACAGCTGCACTGCTGTCCCCAGTAATATACATACAGGTGGCTTTTCCAAAGCAGTGCATCATTTCCCAGTGAAATACATGACCTCTTCTTACCTATGGAATTGTGATTGAAGACACCTGTGAGCCAGATCTGTGGGAGATTGCAAAGGAGCAAAGCTTTGGGATTTGGGCACACTTCTCTTGGTTTCTTTGCTCAGGCCTTTGGTGAGCACAGAACACACCTAGGTAGAAAACCTTTGACTATACAGGATCTTTTGGATCCATTGTCCCTCAAACAGGTCAACAGGTGACTCTGTTGTAATGCCAAGTAACAAAGAGCAGCACAAATGACACAAAGAAACCATGGCCAAAGAGGCAGAGGAGAGGCCCAATGAGGAAAGGATGTGGTGAGACGCTGGCACATCGAGTGAGCTGCACTCCCATAATCTCTAGACTAGCAGGTCCTGGTCTCACATTCTCCTTTTGTTTTTTTCAATTTTGTTTATTTATTTACTTTTTTCATCATCAAAAAAAATATAGAATTAAAAATATGTCATCAAAACTTAAAGACAGAATCAAAACACATGAATTCAAAACTACATCTAAAGATGTAGTTCTAAAGATCTGATCTAAAGATCAGAACATATGTACAGCTCTAACTGTGAAGCTGTTATGTTTGCCCAATTATCCCATCATAAAAAACCTCAAACAATATTAAAAGTAGTCGCAATTTTTTTTGAATAGTTAAAATAAAAAAAATATAAAATTGGATTCAATATAATTTGATTAAAATAAGGGATAATTTGGTTCAAATAATAGCACATAAGCAAAAACAACCGCGGGGTACGGAGTGCGGGGTTCAATGACCCTTGCCACTTCACGTACAAGCTTGCCAAGTGAAAATCACCCCTTATATGCTAGGTGTCAATTCCATCTCCTCCCATATTTGGTTCGTCATATCTCTATCTCCGCCTTCATTACCACCTTTACCACGCATGTGCCACCACTCGGTTTGGTGATCGCACAAGTCTTTGGGGGTCGTCACTGATGAAGGCTCTGTAGTCTTCTTCGTTGTCCTTTAATTCACCTTTGGGTTACACACGCGCACCAAGCCAGTACAATGTAAGCCAAGACTAACGTATCACTGCATCTACATATCAAGGCAATAAATCCCTTATAATTAGCATTTTCTGGGATCCAACCAGGTTCTTGGTCATTTTTAGCAACTGTATCTTCAGCTTCTTTCCTGTGGTCCTTGAGAACATCTGCTGGGAAGGGCGGGTGGAGCCCCTCCTCTCCCTCTCTTCTTTGGCACTACAACTTTAAACTATTTTATTATTCTCATATATTAATTGCTGTATCAATATTGATTACTGTTTCAATATTTATCAGCACAAATCGTACCTATTTATCACAGACTGATGTCACTGGAAAAATTCCCTCTTTTCCAAAGGTTTTCATTTGCTTTGGCTGTACTTTGTATGGCTGCAGGTCACATTTCCTTATGCTTAAGGAAGTATCTTGGCAGTTACTCTTGGTAATATATCTTGCTAATTCTGCCCTTGGAGGAATTACTCAGTTCTGCAGTCCTTATTACACGCCCTGTTCTAAAAGACTTTTATATTGTTTTCCCTCTCTCTATGTTTTCACACTTGTTCAACAAGGTTTTCTTTCTAAGAATATTAGTCAAAATATCCCAAAGGATTAAAAAATGCTTAGGTATTTGTTCCCTAAGTATTTACTAAAGAAAAAAAATAATAATAAAAAAAAAATGTATGCATGCTGGATGTAAAATACAAACAGAAATAAACTTGAGAGTTCTCCCAAAAACCTTAAGAAAAAACCCCATGTATTCTATAAAACCTGGAGTATTTATCTACAGTATACAAAAATGGGCATGTTCTAGAAGAGAAAATTTGTGCAACGGTTCTGCACAGAATTCTATGCTTTCAAGCTGTTTGCCCTTCAGGGGCAGTGCCATTCTCTGAACTGTAATGCTCTGAGCATGTTCTGCTGACCATGGCAGCTTTCTGCTCTGCCCTGGTACAGATCATCCTCCCAGCAAAGGGAGAGTGCAGCCACCACAACTCGCAGCACCTTCCCACACAGCAGGAACCTGAAGGAGACCGATGGCTTTCACCAGCTGCTGCAGGTTCTAATAGTGCCACCTCTCAGCTGCCGAAACCCTGAATTTCTGTGTTGCAGTGTGTTAGTTTATTGAGTCAAATGTTCTGTTATATAGTGGTATGTTCAAGTGTTCCCCGAGTTATTACAGTTAGTCTCTCCCCTCTGTTATGCCTTCCTACCCAAGTGTCTCTCAAGGAATTCCCTCCCTCCTCACCAGATTTTTCCCTGTCTGTCAAGACAGCCTGGCCCCTTTGCCCCATCCATCAGCCCAAACCCTACCCTTTGTTCCAGAAAGTTCCCTGTCCCTCACCCTAAGATCCAATCCCTATCCCAACGCTCTCTCTTCCCCTTGTTCTGATTTGTTGTAGCCCTCAAAACCACACCCCAAGAGTCGCTTATTGGTTACTATATGGTGTCCACGCCCTGTTTTGAAAGATTTTAAAAACCAGTGCACAGGGGTGCTGCGGGTTCTCTGAACATCTGTTCCCTTTGGGAATTCTGACTTGTAGAACCTTCCCCCTGCCTCTCCTGATGAATTTGCTGCACTTTACACCGCAGAAGAGCCTCCTGTGCTTCCTTCACTCAGTCCTCCAGGGGTCTCTACTGCTGGCATTTGGCCTAGAGGTTCTGGCCCAGGCAAAACCCCAACCTAGCCAGATCCCCACTCTTGCCATTGTCCCTGGAGCATCACAGAGCTAGCCAGGGCTGTGGAGGGCAGTGACAGTGATCCATGCCCTGGCATGTCACAGCCCCCAGAGCCACACCTGCCAGGCCACAAACCCCAGCCCTGGTCCCCACTGCCGGCTTCAGGGCTCCTGGGCATCCTCACTCTGAGTGCAAAGGCAGCCTCAGGAGCCCCCCAGGCCGCTCTGGATCCAGGCTGCAGACACCCTAAAGCCAGCACTGAAAGGGGCATGGATGGGGACTGCAGCTGGATCTTGCAGTGCTCACCAGCCCTGACTACTCTCTAAGTGAACCCAAACCTCATTTGCAGCACCTTGAGCACATTGACCCTGCTCGCCCCTCCTGGAACGTGGTGTTCCCACATCCTACACCAGCCCTTTGCAGGGAGTGACCAGCTCCCAGCTGCTCTGCTACCCTGGCCTTACTTTCTGTTTGCCAGCAATGAACTTAATGGATACACTCCTGAGAAACCTTGCACAACATTTGCTTCTCAGGAGCTCTGTGGCAAAAAGACTCCACTCGTCCCTAGTTTTGCACAGAGAAGGAGGTCCTGACAAAGCATAAGGCACAGGCAGGGCTCTGGCATACGAATTCCTGAGCCACAGTATTCCACCCATTGTTGTTCCTAGCTACTTTGCTGATATTTTAGAGCCAGTTCTGGACAGGGGCTGATGCTGACAGGGTAGGAAAATTTGGAGAAAAAAAGGTGCATGAGACAACTAAAAAAAAACCAAGGGGGAAAACCCTTAGAAATACAGAGCACAACAGAAGTCCTTGGAGATGGTTCAATAGAAAATGCCAGCAGCAGTGAGCAGAGCCCGAGGTTGCTCACTGCCACCCCAGGGGCTCCTCAGTCCCCTGCTGGTTTGTGTCTGATGCAGCCCTGCCTGGAAAGGGCTCCAGGCTCTGGTGTTCCCAGCTTGCTCCAGGCTACATTCTTAGCAGCACTGAAAGAAGAGGGGAAAGAAAGAGCCATTTTCTGTCCTGCCTGAAAACTCTTCTCTTTCAGTGCCACTGCCAGAGATCATCCCTCTGTCAGCTTGGCACTGTGCCTGCTGCATCCTCGTCCCTGTCCCTTGCATCAGCTCCTGCACATTGGCACTCACTGTCCCACACCATGAACAGAGAGAGCTGTGTCAGAAGAGCAAGGAGTGCATTTTCTTGGCTGTGAGATGCAAAGCTGTGTTTCATGTCAGGCACAAACAGGCGATGTGTGTATTTGTGAATGCAAAATGTGTGGACCCCAACAATGGGAGAGCTGTGAATTCTAATAATAACTGAGGAAAATAAAGCATGGAAAAAGGCTTTTGAACCTATCTTTTGTTTGCAAATTAACCCTAGTTGATTTAGGAGCATTTGAATTAAATTGTTATAGATGTTGCTTTTTGCCAGCATTTAATCCATAAAGAGTTCTGCAATAATAACCTTTTGAAGTATAATTTTAGAATATTACTTGTATCCTTGAAACTATAGCTTTGGAATATATATAAAGGAAATGTGCTTATCTCACACTTTATTGAAGCAGAGAAAAACAGCTTGAGAAAGAAAGATTAACATCACCTCAAGGGTTCAAGGTTTCGACCAAAGGGAAGCTGGACATCACTGTTATGAGATTTAGAGTCTCTGCAATTAAAAGGTGGACACACATCTGGGGAGCTGGACCCCACCAGATGGGATTAGTCTTTCTTCTTTTGGACCGTCACCATCTGGGGATACTCCTTTGAGATACATCCTGAGAAATTAAAATCACAATAGTGTATAGAATTGTGATGTAATAATTTGGAATAAAAATTCCTGATAAGTAAAAGATTGGAAATAGAAACTGTTGAAAAAAACTGATGGGTACCCCTATAAATACCTGTAACTCTCAATTATCAGTGTGCAGTTGGAGGGAAAACTTCCCCCACTGTACCCAGCGCTGTATTGCTCATACTTTACCATATTAAATAATAAATTGATTGCTGCTTGAATATTGGCCTAGTCAAGCTTCTTATTCATAACACTGTTAGCTGTGCTCTTCTATGGGCTGGCCATGGCACTGGGTAATTAATACGCTGTCATGCTGTGAACTGAATTCACACCTCACAGGGCTGTGTTTACTGGGCCTGCTGGATTAGTGCCCACTTCCTTCCTCTGCTCCTCCTCACTCCAGGACTGTAAGAGACCAGCATGGGGTCAAAGACCCTGCAGTATCATTACCCTCTGGTAATGCTCAGAAGTCCTCTAAGGGCTGTGTAATGCACAGCATCTGGGTGTGGGGCATGTGCTAAGGAGAAAGAAAGAGTCTGTGAGAAAGCTGAGCTGCTCTTACATGGGACTGAAGAAATGACAGGAACTTTTTGGCATATAAAGCTTTCCTTCCAGGTCAGGGACCAGGGAAGGCCTAATCAGCTGTGGCCCTACAGGGCAAGTCTGTGCTAACTCCCAGCACCAAGTGCAGGGGTGTGGGACAGGGCTCCTACAACAACAGCACAGCTCTGTGTGAGAGCCCAGCCTTGCATCTGGGTTCCTGCCTGCTTCCCCTTTAGAGACAGCTGTGGCCTGAGGATTTGTGTCTGAGGGAGAGCTCCATCCTTGGACCTCCTGATCTTTCCCAGGTGGCCAAATGGGGATGCACCAGCAGCACTGCTGGGAAGGTGCTGGCTCAGTGGCTGTTTTTTGAGACTGTGCCCCCCATATCAGCTTTATGTGTGTGTGGGGGGGGTGCTCTGGTGGGTGTGGTTACACACTCACTGGCCTTGGCAGAGCACAAGTCAGAACCTTGGAAGGTTCCAGCTGCTGTAAGGCTCAGGAGGCAGAGCTGGCGCTAGGCACAGTGTGGTACTGTGCTGAGGGAAAGGTGAAAACAGTTAATAATCCACCCTCAGCTAATCACTGAGGGCCGATGGGAGGCACAGGCTTGGTGGAGCTGCTTTGTACAGGCCAAGGTGCTTATCAGCTGTGCGGCGTCCCCAGCAGCCCCTGGCAATGCTGGTGCAGCTGAAGGACAGGCGTGATGGGTCTGGTACAACCCCCCAACCTCAGACACTGCGGCTCCACCGTGCAAAACAGCATGGCTGAGCTGGTTGGTTGGTCAGGTGAGGGCTCACCTGGTTGGTCAGGTGAGGGCTCAAATATATTTCCTGCAACTTGCTCCAGCACAGTTCAGCCTGGAAAAAAGGCATTTTTCCAAGTGTAGGGGAGTCAAGCTCCAACAAATGTCAGCTGAGCCCTGGTGCTTGCTCCCCTGCTTGAAGCCTCAGTGAGGCACCAGGGCCTCCTGTCAGCAGGAGGGGAAGAGAGATCAGAGCTGTTGGAAGAATACGTGACCCAAGGCTGAGCACAGGGTTGGTGGTGCTTTGTGTGGCTCTTGCATGACATCCAGGCTGGGCATGGCAGTGTGAGCTAACCTTTTGTTTTGCATCAGGCTTTATGCCAGAGCCAGCCCCTTTCCAGCCTTTGGGGTGATTACAGCTCTTGCTCTATATTTCTCTCCCTCCTTTTTTTTCCAACAGCTATTCTACTCCAGCACCATAGGCAGGCAGTGATGGCTGCCTGTAGCTAACAAGACAAACTGAGATCTGCCTGCAGAGCCATAGGAAGGTGTCCCTGGGCTTGTAAGAAAGGCCAGGACAACACAAACTGAGGCCACAGCCATGCTGTGCTTTCAGTTGAGCCTGTGGTGGAGCTGCTGTGCTTGTAGTCAACATCTAGATGGGGCAGGTGACATATCTATCTTAGCTGGGACAGAAACAGAAGTACAGCCCTTGCACAGCATCCTTCTGCTTGGATGTGCTAAGCTCAGGGGCCTGTAAACTGGCCCTTAAGACCTAGGTCTCCACTCCTTGCCCAGATCCCCAGCCTCAGGGAGGACTTGGGTTTAGGAGCCATGGCTTTTTCTTCCATCAGACTCCATTAAGAAAAAGTCAAGTTAAGCAGTTCATTAACATTTAAAATACTGTACAGCATGTAAACCAAATATCCCCCTCCCCACAACAATCCTGTGCTCTCAGCGGATGCTCTGGTGAAGAATACTGCTTTTGGCACTGTTTGCCTTCTCTTTCTCCTTCTTCTTTATGGGATCCATCTCAAAACAGCTCCAGACCTGCACTGTTTCATCAGCAGCTGCTGAGGCCACTGCTGTACCATCAGGGCTCATGGGCAGGTTCAAGATTCTATCAGTATGAGCTGAGGAGGAGAAGGAATGTGCAATCAGGGCTGAGCTGATCAGCACATGCACATTTACTCCTGTATGCTCCCATGAGCCCTGCCAGCTTGCACAGCTGTCTCCCCAGTGGCCGTGGCAGTGTGATTTCAGACCCCAAGCATACACTTGGATCAGTGGTATCTCTTCCACAGCCCCCTGGGCATGCTTTACTCCTAGCAGCATGGCCCCGGATACTGTCCTGTATCAGTGATGCTGCAGGCTCAAACCAAGGAGTGCAGCTGTCTTCAACCTCTAACAGCACCCCCCCAGGCCCTGTCCACCTACCTTGCAGCTCTGCAACCTTGTTCATTCTTGGATACTTCCATATAATCAGCTGATTCTGTGCAAAGCCATGGGCTGAAATGAGCTCCTTGTAGGTTGTGGACCATAGGATAGAAGTCACCTGCAAAGAGGCAGTAACACAGGTGAGACAAGGTGCATGTGCTGATGCTCACCACTCGGAGGCGAGCATGGTCCCCCTCCTTCCCCGTGCCTCTGGGCCTAAGGAGCCAGCAGCTCTGTGTAGGTGTGCTGCCAGAAGGTGTTTGTCTCCAAGCTGATGTTCATCTCTCACCTGAGAACGGGTATCAACAGCACTGAGGCAGGCGCCAGAACACACGTTCCAGATGCGGATATGTCTGTCATTAGTGCCACCTCCAGTGGCTAGAACATTCATCTGCCATGGGCACCACACCACGCCTGAGAGAGGAGAGTTCATTTTAAAACATACAAGAGGCAACCTGCACCCAGCCAGTGCTGCATGCCTGCCTTGCACACACATACCCGCCCGTCGCAGCTCTGTGCTCACCTTGACAGCACCCTGGTGCTGAGTGAAGGTCTGTAGAGGAGCAAAGTCTCCATCTCCACATTGGGTGCATGGCCAGACGTTCGCCAGACTGTCAATGCCACCACTGGCCAGGTAGCGGCCATCCAGAGACCATTTGAGTCTGCACACCTCGTGTGTGTGGTCAGCAAGGGTGGCCACGTGATGCTCAGCCACTCGGACATCGTGGTGATGGATGTGCCCAGTCTGTGCATCACTGCAGAGAGAAGAGAAGGCTTGCAGGGTCAGGCTGCACATTTTCACCCAAATCCATTTTTGTTGTTGCAAGACTGCTATAGCTGCCACTGGGTTTCAACCAGTGTTACCAGCAACACAGGTCTGTTGGTGTGAGTGAAACACCCACACAAGCTCTTTACAACTTCAGCACAAATCGCAATACAGGAAAGAGGCCTTCTCCTCACAGCCCCAACAGATAAGGCTGAGTAAGAATCCCAAGCCAGGACAAATTTCTCTCTGCCATCCCTAACCCATGCCACACGTAGATTGAGGGATAGGAGTTTGCAACAACTGGAAACTGCCCTTGACCCACTGCTTTACCTGGAGAGGATGTAGCTGTTCCAGCTGAGGGTTCCCACACGGACACAATGGCTGGTCATGTTTCGGAGACATTTCTGCTGCTCAATGTCCCATAGCTTATAGGGGCCTTAGTAAATATATGTATTGCAGTAAAAGATCTCTGTATTGTATAAGTGACCCTGCCCTGATTCTAGTTATTGTAAATGGGCTGCAGCGGCAATGTCCTTGATTGGGCAGCAGCTGTAGCCCGTGGAGGTAGCTGGGATAAAAGGGGGTGAGGCATTCAGGAAGAGCTGGAGAGGAGCCCTGACTGAGAGGCAACAGCAACACTGCTGTGAAGAGCTGCTGTGAGAAAACCACCCAGAAGGCATGAGACCCTAGAAATATGATATACAACAACATAAATGCAACAATAGCTGGAGAGGCAAAGCAAAAAGTTCTTCAGAAGAAACCCAATCCTGTTTCTATGCCCTAGGAACCTCACTGCACAGGCTCTGGCATTCAGCTTTCTGAGTAAGGGAACAGAGAAAATGTGTATCTCATGACTATAGCACAGAAGGTAACGCTGCTTATCAGAAAACCCCCAAACCAAACCCTGCCTTGCACACTGGGCAGTTCCACCCCACACCAGGGAAGACAAGTCAGGTGCATGGCATCCTTCCCCTGCCAGCCAAGGTTTTGTCCCCAGGCCCCACAGTTCTGTCAATCCCTAGAAAACACCTCTAGTTTTAGTCCTGCATTCACCTGAACCTCAGCACTACTTGTGCCAACAGCAAGGTAGTCTCCATCTTTAATCAATGACGCAGAGGAAATGTAAACATCTGGATGCTCCATCTGCAGCAGGAGGATAATCTCCCTAGTAGCGTGATTCCACAGATAAACAGTGTCGTCCAGAGCCACTGCCAGGAAGTTCTGGGAGCTCCAGTCTACGAGATTCAGATCTACAATTTGAAAGAGCAATGCAGGTCACACCATGCTTGGCTAGAGAGCCCTGCCCTTCACCTGTGCTGATGCAGCAGGTGTGGGTGCACATGTGCACACACACACGTACAGGTGAGGGTCAGCTTTCTGAGTGTCACTGTGTCCAGCTGCTGGGGCCAGGTACCCTGCTCCAAGGCATCTACACAGTGCCCTAGACCACTGTCCCTGTAAGGCCACACAGGGACACTCCAGAAGTGGTCTGTGCTAGCCTGGGTACACAAAATAATACAGACAGCCCAGTTACACTGTCCTAGGAACAGCAATCCAGTGCAGAATGTTCTGGATGCCCAGCACTCAAACCTGCAGCCTACTTACAGTAGTCGTTGAACATCTCTGGTGCATCCAAGACCCGTTCTGGCTTTGAGGGAATATATCTGCTATTCTTCCTGCTGAATCCAGGTGCCATTTTCTGACTGTAGAGCACTTTCAGGTTATTCTGACAGTCTGTGTGCAGGGGAACAGGTTTGTTAACCTGAGTTCATTTCCTCCTAGCTGAGTGCTGCTCACCCAACTAGGAATCCCTTGGAGTGAAAATAAAGTCCTAAGAGAAACACTCACAAGCCTGCAGTGCACTAAAATCACTGGGTGCTTCCCCATGACCAGGTGACACAGCAGGAGGCCCAGGGACCAGATCGTGGCTGCCTCGCCGTGGTAGCGTTGGTGCTGGATCCACTCTGGTGGGCTGTAGGACAGGGTTCCTGTGGAACACAGACAGAGATCAGCAGGGGGATGCTGCTGCTCCCAGAGCCTGGCCCCAGCATCCCTGGGCATGTGGGGGCTGCCCCAGAGGCACACGGGGTGAGCGCTGCCCTCTCACCAGCACCTGGGACTTGTGCACAAACTCGGGGCTGGAAAAGAAGCCACTGGTGCTGGAAGAGGGCAGAAGAGACCCTAGGAAGGCCCAACCATGACACACAAAGGAAAAACCCACCCAGTAGTGGAGAAAACCCACTCTCCTCCCCACCTGCATGGCCCCCTAAAATGTTAATAAGCCAAGGTGAACAAGGAGAGCGGAGCAGTCCAGCCCTTCCTCGCCTGCACACCAAACCATCCGGGGCACGCGGTCAGGCCTCCCTCTCTGCTACCCCCATGGGGGTTTGTGTCGGGCTGGCTGCCCCACCTCCAGCCCCAGCCCAGGCCACAGTGGGTGCTGAAGGCTGTCAGCAGGGCTGGGAGCTGGCCGCCCTCACACCCCACCCGGAACAACTCAGCTCCAGCATCAATCCCGTCCCGGCTGCAATAGGGGGAAGCCCCAGTGCTGCACCCAGGCTGGGTCACGAGATGCCCAGGAGCACCCCCTGCAAGGGCTCACCTGCAAATTTGGTGTAGGCTGTGTCTTGGAGGAAGGCACCACAGCCAAAGTCAATCAGTTTCAGCTGCCCACTGGCCAGGTCGAGTAGAATGTTCTCGGGCTTAATGTCCCGGTGCAGGACCCCGCAGCTGGTGCAGTGCCGCACGGCCTCCAGCACCTGGCGGAACAGCCCCCGCGCCTCCTCCTCCGGCAGGAACCCCCGCTCCGCCAGGACACCCGAGAGTTCCTGGCACCGCTCCGGACGCTCCAGCACCAGCAGGAAGCTGTCGGGGAGCTCAAGCCACTCCAGGAGCTGAATGACACCGCCACAGCCACGGGACACCTTGGCCAGCAGCACGATCTCCAGCGGGGCGCTGGTGCCGTCGGGCTGCGGGAGGAGCGCGGTGCCGTCAGTGGGGCCGAGGCCGTGCCGGGGCTCTGCGAGCCCTCAGGTAGCCCGGGATGCTCTGCACGCCCCGCTCAGCCCACGCCCGCTCTCCCCGCAGGGCTCCCGGCGGCTCCCACCCTGCCGGGCCCGGCTCCTCGCCGCCTGGCACGGCCTGGCTGTTGCTGCTGGCCCCTCTTGAAATAAACAAGGCCAGGAGACTTCTTCTCCTTCTTAATACCTTCATTAAAAGTGATCAGCTCAGGATTGGGCAGCTCGGCGGGGCTGCAGTCTCCCGTTCTCTCTCCCAGGGCGACCCACAAGAGGAGGATATGCGCTGCTTTGTCCACTAGGAGTAGAGCTGGGGATAAGGTCCTCGTGGGAGCGTTTAGGGCGTGATGATCCCTTCGTTGTTACTTTTCCCGGCCCCGTCCGCTCAGTCTCCGTGCCGGGGACGACTCCAAAGGTCAGGGCGAGAGGGACTCCGAAGGTGTTCCACATCTCTGCAGGCTCAGCACTCGGCTCCCCACGTCCAGACATCACTCCAGTCTCTCAACTCTTATGTGGCTCGTTGTTTTTGGGGTTCTTCCTGCACGTTTGGAGTAGGGGTCCCACACAGCATGCTGGTCCTTAGAATTATTTTGCATATCCCTCCCCTCCAAAGTCTTTTCTCCTCACTGTTCGGGAGGTACTGCACCCTTTACTGCTGAGAGAAGAGCTATTAACTCGCCCCAGCCAGGGCTTTTACCGATACAAAGACAACTATTAACCACAACAACCCGTAATTACCATAACACAGGCAGCAGCCCAGCAGTAGTGGTAACCTTTTTCTCACAGAAAAAAATCAACTGAATTTTTGTTCATAACACCTCTCACTCACCAGCTCGCGCCAGTGCCGGATGCGATCCCGCGGCATGCGTTTGATGGCCACCTGTAAACGAGGGAGAGCAGCGGGCTGAGCTCGCCACCCGTCCCGCCGCGCCCCGACCTTCTCCTCCTCCTCCCTCCTCCTCCGCCCCCTCCTCCTGCACCCGCCGCCGGCCCCGCCACTTACCGGGGCACCGTCCAAGAGCCGCGTGGCCGCGAAGACGCTGCCGAAGCCGCCGCGCCCCAGCAGCGATCCCAGCCGGTGCCGCTCCTGCAGGGCCTCCTGCGCCTCACCTGCGGGCGGGACGCGGCTGTCAGCGCTCGGCCCGGGGCCAGCAACGACCCCCGAGCGCCCCTCACCCGCCCCGGGCCCCGGCGGCTTGGGGCCGGAGGCCGCGCTGCCGAGCGGCGGAGCTCGGGCCGGGGAAGCCGCAGCGGAGGCGGCGGGAGCGGCCGCGCCGCCTGTGTCCTCCGCGGGCCCCGGGAGGAGCTGGGGCCGCAGTCGGGAGTGGAGCCTGCGTCGGGTCCGGGGCCGGGCTCGGGCCAGGCGGAGCCGAAGGGCGGCGATGCCGCCCCGGCCCCAGGCACTGATGCCCGCCCAGCAGCACCACCGCCAGTACGGCCAGAGCCGGGCGGAGGCGAGACCGCGGCGGGACGGTCGGGGCCGGGCTCGGGGCAGCCCCGCCCGGGGCCGGGGGCGGGCCGGGAGCATGGCCCGGCCCGGCAGGGGAGAGGGAGGCGGGGAGAGGAGAGGGACGCCGGGCAAGGGACCCCGAGAGAAGGGTGCCCGACAGCGGGAAAGGGAGAGAGAAGAGTGAGAGTGAGAGTGAGAGTGAGAGTGAGAATGAGAATGAGAATGAGAATGAGAATGAGAATGAGAATGAGAATGAGAATGAGTGTGTGTGGCTTATGGTATTTTAGAGCACCTAAAAATCCCTAAGTCACTGATCTTAGAGGTGAGGTGCATCTGGAATTACTGGGATGCAACATGGAAAAGGGGAGCATAGAAATAAATAGAGGAAAACATCTTGGATTGTTTCTTTCATTTTCATTTCACTTCTGGAAAGCTGTTTCAGTTTTCCAGAAATATTCTCCTGTCTGCTCTTCCCAAAAATCTCTCATGGAGAATAAGGTCATGCTTCTGTCATAAGATTTGCCAGGAAAAATTTTGCCACTGGTGCAATTTTCATTGTGACAGTTTGTGCTGGTTTAGGGCAAATTTTGGGAGGAAATCTCCAAAAGGGGTCCATCTAGAAAGCAAGTTCAAGCAGCCCCTACCCCTACTAGTTCAGGAAAAGACTTCCCTCGAGAAAAGTAAAAAAAAAAACAGTTTATTAAACAAGTAAAGTATTCACAAGCATGGAAAATGAATAATATTAAATAAAACCTCTGACAGTGCTGAAGCGATGGCAAATTCAGAAAGTCCTTTTTGTGGGTTGTAGTTGATTCACTTGGTCTCTCCTGAGTCCCTCTGGTGCTGGAATGCAGCGTCCCAGAGCTCGGTGGGCCACAGGTGTGTGCTGATGGTATTTGTCTGGGTTTTCAGTCCAGAGCAGGTCTAAACCAGGCCTGGCAGTGGCACAGCAGGCAGTCTGCTTCATTGTGAACCACTACAGAGCTACATCCCAATCTGGTTTAAGTAGCATGGTATTATTAAGAGCTCCTTTTCTGCATGAGATAGAAAAAGGAGATCCCAAATGATCTCAATGCAAGCATGCAGTAAAGAACTGCTCCTGCTGTCCTAACAAAGCGTTTGCTTTGGCAATTACACTCTTCCCATTCATCTTTTGATGCAGACACTTCAGGTTTTCCCCCACACCCCTGCAAGGCTGGCAGTCGCTGTTTCCCATTTCCTGTTCTTCCCTAGAGATGGTGCAGTGGCTGCTTTGAAACAAAAAGCCCTGAGATCTGGACAGCTTGAAGGAGCGTGAAATGCTGATTAAGTGCTCATATTGGAAATACCCAGGTCTGCACTGCCCAGTGCTCTGCAGCAGCAGCAGCAGGACCATGCATCATTCCTGTTGGTGGATGTTCATGTTTCTGGTGTGCAAGAGCAATGACTTTGAGGAGGGACAAAAATGCCCCTATTCAAACAGTGGCTGCGCAAGGAGATGTGAAGTTTCACTGCCTTTTCTAGGATATTTTAGAAAGATCTAAGAGAATATTGTGGCATGGAGCAGGTCCCTAATTTTGTCTTCAGAGGAATCCCCAAAGGGCACATTCACTCTGCTGCTGATGGCAACACCATAAGCTCATGGACCAGTTTTCCCTGCAACGTGCCACCCTGCCTGGGCTTTACTGGGCTGGGACTAGACCCAGAGCTAAGCAAGCACATGCAGCCAGGTGACATTGTGTGACATCAGAAGCTGGCAACCATGAGGACTTTGCTGTCAGCAGGTTACAGTTTGCACTGGGCCCAGAAGTGTTTTTCCCTAAGGCAAAGCAAATTGAAATGTGAAGTTCAAAAGCTTCAAATGACTCTGAAAGGAAACTGCAGAATAATTTCTGGAAGGGCAGCACTGTCAATGATCATGCAGCCCACCAAGAGCTGGAGCTGAATCCAGAATTGCTTCTTCCAGCTGTGCAGGAATTCATTCCACTGGCAAGCACTGGTCCATGGGAAGAAATGATCCCCTAGCTCTGGGCTGAATGGCACCCAGGCTGCAGTGCAGATTGGAGGAACCCTTGTCACTTGTTATTGGCCTCCCAGTGCACTCATCCTTCTGCAAACAAGGGGCAAACAACACAGCTGCACTGCTGTCCCCAGTAATATACATACAGGTGGCTTTTCCAAAGCAGTGCATCATTTCCCAGTGAAATACATGACCTCTTCTTACCTATGGAATTGTGATTGAAGACACCTGTGAGCCAGATCTGTGGGAGATTGCAAAGGAGCAAAGCTTTGGGATTTGGGCACACTTCTCTTGGTTTCTTTGCTCAGGCCTTTGATGGGCACAGAACACAGCTAGGTAGAAAACCTTTGACTAGACAGAATCTTTTGGATCCATTGTCCCCCAAACATGGGAGGTCAATGTATGGCCCTGTTCCAATGACAAGTTGAAAACAGCAGCACAAATGTCACAAAGAAACCATGGCCAAAGAGGCAGAGGAGAGGCCCAATGAGGAAAGGATGTGGTGAGACACTGGCACACTGAGTGAGCTGCACTCCCATAATCTCTAGGCTAGCAGGTCCTGGTCTCACATTCTCCTCTTGGTTTATTTAAATGTTATTTATTTTTTACTTTTTTTTCATCATCAAAATAAAATATATACAATTAAAAGTATGTCATCAAATTTTAAAGATACAATCAAAACACAGTAATTCAATCTACATCTAAAGATCAAAACATATGTACAGCTGTAACTATTCAGCCTAACGCATCAATTCTATTATTCAAACACTCTTCACACAGGCAGCAGCTTCTTCCTGAGCTTGGAGGAAAGAGAGCTCTTCTGGATGGGAGGTGAGGACTTTGTGGGTGAGGGAACATCGGAAGTGTCCAGAGAAAACTTCTCGGTAAGACTGTAACCAGTCAGATGTGCAAAACTGAGACCCAAAGTTTAATGGAGGCCACCATGCAAACCTAAAGCAGCTGAAGCTCCATATTTCATGGGACACATTTCCTGGAAATGTCTATACAGCTGCACAGGGAAACATGCTCCTGCTGGCAGACACTGAGGCAGGCCAGGGCAAACCCTGAGCCACTTGCCCAGAGCTGGCACAGGCACAGCCTGGCCTCTGGGCTGCCCTGGGACAGCAGGGAGCCCAGAGCCCTGTGCTCTGCAGGAATGGCTTAGCTGCACATGCACCCTCCTGCTCCTCTCCCTGCCCCACAGCTCAGCAGCTCTACAGCTCCAGGGGCACTGGCAGCAGCACAGCTCATTGCAGGGGCACGTGCAGGGCACAGCTGTTCCTGGCAATGTGCACAGCCTCTCTGGGCTGCCACAAGACCCTTCCTCCCAGCAGGGATTGGCCCAGCTCCCCCCTCACGTCTGTGTGAGGCTGAGCCATGATTGCCTTCACCTTGTCCTCAATCTGGAGCTGCTCCAGGCCCCCCATGCCATGACTAGGAAGGGCAATGGAGAGAGCAGGGGCAGATGCACACCCTTCCTTAGGATTTTGTCATTTTTGGCACAGCTAAAAAGGCAAACCCAGAGGCATCCAACTCAGCGCTTCCTCAGCCTTCTGGAGAACATCTTGCCTTCACCAGCCCAGCATTTTGGAGAGGTTTTCCCGCACATGTGGAGGCTTGCTGGCAGCACATTTCTTCAGCTGGGTGCCCATCACCTTGCAGAGGGCAGAGGCCAGCTTGGTGGCCACGGTGCGGACGTTGGCGCTCCGCACAGGCAGCGCCTTGTTCCCCAGGCAGGACCAGAGCACGGGCAGGGCGTCGCGCTGGACGACTTCAGGGCTCCTGGCATGAACACCCTGCACAAGCACTGCCGGGACAGAGACACAGCTCCTTACCCACCAGCCTCACTGCAAACAGGGATCTACCTCTGCTTCTGCTCCTTGCCAGCCTCTCTGGCCAAGAGCAGCAAAATAGCACCAGAGCCCCTTGATCCAGAAACGGGCAAAGCAGCTGAGCATCCTGGAAACCACCAGAACCACCAACCCCTCAGCACTAATTGCTCCAACCAGAGCCTTGGCCCTGTGGCAGACTTCCTAACTTTCCTAAATTATTTCACAATCTCTGTATGAACAATGAATGAAATGTCCAATTGCCTTTGATTTCCATTAAGAAGTTGTCTAAACCCACTCTGAAGATTTGGAAATGTACCATAGAGAGGAAATGGAGAGATTTCTAATAGAAGGGATGATTCCATTTTTGTAACTTTGATGTCAAGTGCCAGATGCCTAATCTGGCTGTTCCCTTTGCTCAGTGGCACACAGCAAAGGGCAGGATTAGAACACACCTCAAAACTCCAGCCCACCAGAGATGGCTGCTGCCTGACAGCTGGATGAGAAACATCAGTGACCAGCTGGTGTCTTTGGCAGAATGCTTTTGGGGCTTCCAACAAAGAGCTGTTTCAAACCTCAGGGCATCTCTAGAGAATTACCCAGATCCCATTGCCTTGGCATTTGGGCATCTCCACATTTTAATGCCACTTCCTCTCCCAATGTTAATGGCATTTTTTCTTATATGTCCACTGAAATAGGGGCATAGAGAAAGAAAAATGCTACACAGGGGACTGAAATGTAACCAAAACACGAGTGTTTTCTCACTTTCAGAGATTTCCCCTGAAATCTCTCTGCCCATTTTCTGAACTGAACTGTATCAAACACGGACAAATGTTTACTAGCAACAGGCTCCTTGCAACAGTCATATTTGGCTAAGAGATGAAAACCTGAAATGCTCTGGAGACCATTCTTATTTTCTGATCAGACAAAATGTTATTTAGCAGCAATTTAATATTCTGTGGCGGAAGAGACTTCATTTTCTCTATGCTGTTAATCCACCAGCAGTCATCAACATTGAAAGAGCTCCTGCAAGTACCCAAAACCAATTCTGCTAAGCAGGAAAGGGTTATGGTACCCATTTTAAAATGGGAATTCATTTGAATTTAAATGCAATTAAAGACATCAGTGACTACTGAATGTGAGGAACAGCTGTCCGGTCCTGCTAAATCTGAGAGAGAACATCTGCTTTTTCTAAAGTAGTCCTAATTTATGGGTAATTCCTTTATTTGAAAAAGAGATCAAAAGAAGTGCTAAACTAAATGCCCTATTGCTGGAGATGTACTTTATTCAAATGCTCTTTAAAGGGCCTTTGACATTCCCAATCGCTGAACATGCCCTTTTAAGATTCCTAATGAAGACACAAAGTGTATTAAACCTTGCATTTAAAGATGTTGGCATAATTAGCAGTGGATTTAGCCCCAGTTAAAGCAAGGCTATCAATCATCCTCTCTGCTATATATTGAGATTATCCTTTTTCCATTCCTTGGCTATTGCTGACATAGCAAGCTCCTCTGAGGAATCAATTATCAGCTGCATTTGCAGCATTTTGGACAGCACTGACACAGGCAGACACTGTTTGCACACCCTGAAAGGCTCAGTCCAAGGCCACTGTGACAGCACAGGCAGGGAGCCTCAGCACTCTGCTTCTGTCCCTGTGCCCCAGAGGTGCCTTGCACTAAACCCGTGCCTCTGATACCTCTGTTGAGTTCTGGCCTAAGCTGTGACCCCCAGGCTCTGCACGGTTCAGCCTCAAAACTTTCCAAGAGAAAAACAAGAAATCTGTGAGGACAAAACAAACTGATGCCCTGAAACAGCATTGGCCACCGTTTCCCCTCAAAGATCACAGATGTTCCCGAGCTTCCCAGAGAGGAGCCAGCTGGGGCATTTTTCGCCCTCCCTTTGCTGGAGGTGGTTCTGAGATGCCCCAGTGAGAGCTCAGCCCCAGGCTGAGCGCTGCCCCCATCTCAGATGCTGCCCAGCTCTGCAGCAGCCAGGGAAAACCTGCCCAACCCACCTGCCTTGGCCATGGGGCAGCAGGGGCACGCTCAGCACCTCCTGGTTTGGAGGAGCTGCTCTGCTGTCTGCTCACAGGCATTCCCTGTAAATGCTCCCTGGGAAGAGCTCTTGGCTCAGAAGGGGAGGCCATACCTGTGATACGCTCAGTGACATCCAGCAGGGCTTGGGCACTCAGGTGATTCCATTGGTAGCTGAACTCTTTCAGCAGTGACACTTTTATCTACAAGGGAAACACATGTTTCTGCTCACTTTCCTCAGGTCATAGGAGAAAGGGCAGGGCCAACCCCATTTTATAAAATCAAGCACATTTCTGCAGATGTTTGAATCCTATTCTTCTTTCCTTCCAGCATACTTGGCAGGGTTTTAAATTCCAAAAGAAAAGCTCTCCTTTCACATTTGTAAATCCAAACTTGTCTGCTGTAGCAGGAGCTGTGTTAAAACATTTCACATCAGGGACCTCAAGAGTTCAGTCACATGGAAGCAGTGAAAGGTTTTGCATCCCAGAGCAAAAAGGAAGAGCCCCATACTTGGGTCACAGAAAGGCACTGAGTCAGGCAGTTCCTGAGTTCAGGAAGAGGGAGGAGAAAGTGGAAACTCCTCTTGAAGACCTGCCTCTTCAACACTCCTTTGTTCAGGCATATTCCACCAGTATGGAATTTTCAGAGCTGACATAAATGTGTGTGGCAAAGGAATTTGGACCAGCCCTTGCCTATGCAGTTAATTGCTGTGGCCACCTTGCCCCATGCAAAACAACAGGTGGAACAAGGCATCCTTGACAGCTGGGTTTATACCTCTTTGTTCTAAAGAAATGAACTTGGTGAATCACAAGTTCCCCTTTGAAAATAGAAGACAAAGAAGAAAAGTGGAAAATAGGCAGCTAATGCCTCTAATGTAGAGCCTCCCAGGTGGCTGCTCTGCAGAAGCTCTGATGGGTCAGTGTCCCTTCATGCCAACAGCAAAGCTGTTCATTTATGAAGTCAGACAGGTCCCAAGCAAACTCCAAACCCCCTTTGCCTCTGAACTGTAGCAGAGCTGCAGCCCAGGACTTGCCCTTCAGACAAGCAGCACAGAGCCAAGGGCTCCTGGGACTGTTGGGAAATGCTGATCCCATTCCAGCCTGTTGGGGATGGTGCATAAGGACTGCACCTGCACAGCCTCTGGTGGGTGTCAGCTGGAGTGTTCCACAGACAAGAGCAGCTATCGAGGCACTCAGCGCTCTCTTGTGCAGGAGAGACAGAGACGAAGCTGAGGAGAGTCCCTGCCAGGGCTCAGCCTTACCCAAATGAGCAATGGATTCTTCCAGTGCTTTCACAGCTGCCCCACGAACCCTGGGATCCTTTGAGTTCAGGTTCTTTGTTACTCCTTCCACCAAACCAATGATCACCGGGTTCAGGGCATCTTTCAGGGCTCCTGTGATTTCAGCCAGCACGTCCAGCGCCCTCTGCTTCACTTCCTTGTGGCTGTCAGATATTCTCAGGACAAAATAGTCAAAAATCTGTGAAGAGAACAAGCAATGTGAAAGCTGGATTCAAATGTCCTTGTTTGAAGAGTGGCTGTAGCAGTCAGCAACGTCAAAGATACAAGTGATTCTTTCTATCAGGTCAGCACTCGCTTGCACAATTTCACTGTTTTCCTGTGGGCAACTCACTGGAATGGTGGCACAACCTCATGCTGGTTGAAAGATTTTCTTCTGTCTTTAAGAGGTTTGGCTGGGGACAGAATACTTCCTATGGTATTTCTCTCCATCTATAAATCATTAAATTAATTCCATTTATTAATGCTAAAGAGTACCTTTGCTTTGAATGGAAGCAGATGTTTACAATGCCCGGTTTTCTATACAGTTGCCTCAAGTACTGAGGGCAGTTATGATTTTGCCAAAACTATGGCTGGAGGAGATCTAAGTTTTCTTTTGTTTGTCTCAGAGCCAGTGTCTGGAGAAGTGCAGGGCTATGATCAACTCTTCCAGGATCCGGACCATTTCTCTAAGTAACAAGTGGACTTCTGAAATGTCATGTGCTGTACAGCTCTCATTAGAGCAGGTTGAGTCCCTTGAATGCCTCATTATCAGGCACCTTTTCCTGGAAAAAGCAGCTACTGGGAGGAGAAGGCAGAGATGAGTCCTTAGCTGTTTTCCTCCTTTTCCAAAGAGAAAAACAGACCCCCAAGAAGGGAGAGCACTGTCTTTACCAAGAGGAATAGGAACAAGGAGGGAAATGAGTAGCCAGAGCTGTGCCTGTGTAAGACAAGATGGAGTATATAGAAGTGTTCTTAAAAAAAGCAACTGGGTTTAAACCAACCCAGCCTGATACTTCTCTTCCCTATGCAAACCCATTTTTGGACTAGAGAACAATTGCCATGCTTTCAGGGGCTGGATTCCCTTCACTTCACCCAGCTGGGAGTAGGAGAGAGCAGCAGTTACATCAGCAGAAAATTCTGCCATCATCTGATGAACAGCATCAATAGGCACCTGCCAGACAAATACAGCTGGACTGAAATAACTTGCCCTGAAGCCTGGACCTGAATTAAATTTTTTCTGGGTAAGAGGGACCAGAGGGTCCCAGACAGCCAGGACGGAGTGCCAAGACACACTGAATTAACTTTGCTGCTACAGGCTTAGGAAAGGAGCTAAAGGAAAGGAGCAGTGGAGATACCCTACATACTTGGGCAATGTTAGTGGAGATGAGCTGGGGGCTGGTTTTGCACAGGTCTTGGAGGAGTTCCACTCCTTCCATCCTTGTCTGAAACCCCTTGGCTTCCAGGAGATGGTAAAGCTTCTGGAGCAGCTCCGTTTCTTCCACAGCTGGAGGTGACGTGACCTGGGCTTTTGCACAGTGTAGGAGGTGTCCATCAGAGGGAGATTTCACCCTGGAAAATAAAACCAAATGAGGACCTGGTGGTGATAATTATCGTAGCATGGCATCCCCATCAAGGAAATAATTAGCATTGACTCCATGATTCCAGAAGGCTGATCAATCACTTTATTATACTATGCTATGCTATGCTATGCTGTGCTGAAACTCATTGCCGTTAGAGACAGTCTGATAGAGACAGACCAGATTGGTCAATTGAATCCAAACACCATCACCAGTGGCCAATTAAGAAATTACCCTTTGGTAAACAAATCTCCATATCACATTCCACATGTTCACAACAATGGGTGCAGCAAGTGAAGATAAGAATTGTTTCTCACTCTTTTCTCTGATCTTCTAAAATCCTTCCCCAGGACAATGCCTGGCAAAGTTGTGCCTGCTGCTCTCTATGGAGAGAGCTGCAGCCACAGACAATACCTTCAAATAATTGTGAGCAAAACATCTTGAGCAGCTTTCCTAATCCTGTGATTTCAAGCTGGAAAATCATGAGGCTCTGAAGAACAACGTGGACTTCATGTTAATCGTTATGGCAGACAATCTGCAAGTGACATTCTCCCCAGTGCTCACTCAGGAAAACCAAGGATGAGGTGCATCTGATCTATCTTCAGATGGCTGCCAAGGCACACAGGTCACATTGCTTTGTGGAGAAAGAGAGACACTACTGCCAAGTTTAAATGCCTCCTCATATGGGATGTGTGTTTCTTAGAATAAGGGAACTCATCACTCTGGAGAAGTGTCTCTACAACCAGGCATGACAATCTGGAAAAGTAGCTCAGATGCATCTGAACAGATAAACAGGGCCATATTTGAAGGATTCAGAAGATCAGTAACAGAGATAAAAACAAAAGCCAGACATCCCAGAACTACGCTCACATTTCATTTGCTTCCCTGGAGACCAGATGCACAGCTTCACAACCCCACTGGGAACAATTCTCCTGATCAACCTGCCTCTTCCATGAGCACAGGAAGATGGTAGCTGTGCTACTGAGGCATGTGGTCACTTTCCTGCCACTGCTGAGCAGGAGAGAGCTAAAAAAATCCCCTCTGCTGTCAGAGGAGAAGAGGTACAAGCAGCTCTGCAACTGCCATGAAGAGACAGCAAGGAGCAAATTCCTGTCTTAAATGCTGATTGCAGCACAGGGGGAAATAAACCAAACATGCTGTCCATCAAGCAAATTACATGAAGGACAGGAATATCAAGGCAAAAAGTCCACATTCAGACACCCGTTGACTGAAGTTGTTCAGGAATTGCCTTGCTACTTACTACTAAAACTTGGTACTGTTTGAGGGAAAGAAAACCATGATTCAGCCAGGCCAAACCTCACAGATGAGAACTGCATCTTTATGGAATGGCATCTTGCTTCCAGACTGAGATTTCTCATCAAAACATCCATCTGAAAACGACTCCACTCAGATTAAAAAAAAGCCCTATTTTATAGGAACCTGAGTAAATATATGTATGGCAGTAAAAGATCTCTGTATTGTATAAGTGACCCTGCCCTGATTCTAGTTATTGTAAATGGGCTGCAGCTGTGATGCCCTTAATTGGGCAGCAGCTGTAGCCCGTGGAGGTAGCTGGGATAAAAGGGGGTGAGGCATTCAGGGAGGGCTGCAGAGGAGCCCTGGCTGAGGAGCAACAACAACACTGCTGTGAGAAAACCCCCCAGAAGGTATGAGACTCTGGAAATATGATACACAGCAATATGATTACAACACTGTTTGAATTTACTTGTCCCAAGTCAGGCAGCAGAAACTTGGCCCTCTCCCAGCCTCCACAACACTGCCCTTGCCACTGCACTGGATTGTCTGAGCTGCAGCCAATGAGTGTCTTTTTGTCTCTCCATTTTTGTGGAAACCCCTCCAGAGAAGTTGTGTTCAGCACAATGCACAAGTAGACATTTTTTATCCTAGAGCATATCCTAGAGTAGGGAAAGGAAACAATCTGTGGCATTGGTCATCTCTGCCAGAAAGTTTTTCCTGAGGAAGAGGCATGTAAAGCTTGCCATGTGCTTTGTCACATCTGACAAAAGTGCTCAGTACCGGTTGCTAGCAGAGGATGTGGCCTGGGGCTCCTCTGAGCTATCGTTCCTCTCCTCCACCGGCTCCTTGACAGATGGGCCTTCAGCCTTCTGGTTTTCTATCCCCTACAAAGACATAGAGACACCACATCAATCTTTAGAATATAAAACAGGAAATTCCTTGTTTAAAACACAAGTTAGAACCAGGATCACTGCTACCAAGGCTCTGGGAAACATTTCCTAACTTACAGATGGAAACAGACCAGAGATTCAGTGATGCCAAGTCTTTGTTTTCCATAGCCCAAGGCAGGTTACGGGTGCTGCCAGACTGAGCAGCAGTCTAAAATCCCAAATTTCTTAGTCTTGAGCATAAATGGGAATAATGCAAATAGGTAGGCAACAAGTGTTTGTAAAGGAATCAACGGAAAAAATTGGACTCTTTTGGGGGTTGGCCCATTGTGTTAGAAGTTGATTTGGTTCAACACTCACTCTCCTTGCTCCTGCACAAAGGCAGGCTCCCTTCTGTAATGTCGATAACAAAATATAAAATCCTGCCCCAAACAAACAAAGAATTTTTCGCTCCATGCTGCTGAATTCACCAAGCTTCTTCCAGCTCCACAGGGCTGGACAGCAGGGCAGTATTCCCAAAAGACAGACAGTCAGTCATTGTAGTAACTAGGATTGACTTGGACATCTTTTGTAAATTTGGAAAGTTTCTTGGCACTACTACTTCCAGTGTCCTTTGCAAAGACTCTTGTATCTTCAGAAGCACAATTCTCACTTAATTGCTTTACAGGGGGCAGAGTAGGGAGAGCATGGTGGGGGCTTACACTTAAATGTAAACCCATTTTCTCCTCTTTCCCTTTCCTCTTTGTGACCAATATTGAAAATATTCAAAACCCCACTTTTCCCTAATAATATCAGTTCCTTTGTGGTCTGCAGATGAACAGGCTCAGGATTAACAGCTCATTCCCAGGAGCAAAATGATTCAGCAGAACAGGAATGAGCTAAAGACAGATTTGGTATCTTTGATTTCATATTAGCAGAGGCAATACTTGCCCAAAGGAGACATTTCTCCTGCCAAGCACTTACTTTCTTCTGAGTTCTTGTCAGAATATCTTCCAGGTCACGGGGGGAAAAGAGATTGTTCCTAAAGCATTTTAAATTGTTGATGATTGAGCAACATCTTCACCATCTCCTGTCCATAATGCCTAAGGAAGGAAGGCAGGAAGGAAGGAACAAAAGAAAAGTGAACAAACAAAGGAAGAGTGTTAACAGAAGAGGCTGATCCCTTAAACTCATCAGGTGCAATCCCTGCACGAGAAGGCATTACCTACTCAGCAAAGAGGGAGATTTACCTCACTTGACACTGCACAGTGCTGTCAGCTGAACACAAGAGGCAAAAGGAGAATATTGGGCAACAGAAAAATAGCATTTCACTCTGAAACTGGGGCTGTGCTTCTGTGGCATCAAAGGATCCCAGGGAACAAGCAAAACACATCTGCTTTGTTGTCAGAGACTATTAGCAGTGTCTTGCTGCCATTGCACAATAATTTGCCTTTCTTTAACTGGCAGGGAAGCCAGGACAAAACACCTCATGCATCCTATTGATTATTCTATACTATGGGTATGCACAGGGACAGCTAGTTGTTCTTGTGTTCTTGGCAGCTATTCATGGGAATTGAATCACCAAAGGAAGGGGATTTTGGTGGTTTGGGTTGATTTTGCCACTAGAAAACCTCTGTTTTCTTCAAGAAGAAATGTGGAGTTCACTGAGCCGCAGATAACAGCATTGTAGAAATCTGCAGAACAGGTTTAGAAAGACTGAATATGTTGGTTAAAGACCCCTGAAATATTTCTAGGATAGTCTGAAGCTAATGAGAAATGGATGTTTGGGATCCTTCAGTGATGAGCATTAGCCAGTACTTTGGCTTTGTGTTGTGCACCTGAGGCTAAACAAAACTGTTGGACTGGCTGATCTGAGATCTTTTGATCTCAGTAAAGAATCCTTCAAGCCACAGGAAAAAGGTGGCAATGCTCCTTTTTTCTGGCCAACCTCAGGTTTCCCAGTACAGCCATTTGCCCAGGCAGCCCAGAGCAGTGGTCACAGTGACAAGGCTGACAGAGCTCAAGAAGAGTTTGGACAATGCTCTCAAGCACATAGAGTGACTCTTGGAGTCACTGCACATGGCCAGGAGATGGACTCGATGACCCTGATGGGCCCCTTCCAACTCAGCATATTCCATGATTCTATGACCTTTATTCACACGATGAGGTAACTTCATATTCCCTTTAGTTTCCACTCTTGTATGGTTTCACCTTTATAGCCAGACACAAAGCGGTTTTCCTGTTTTGGGAGGTGAAATGAAGATCATTACCTTGTGTCCTTGTGACAGTCCTGAGCAAGCTTCCCTGCCACGTGTGGCAGCCTCTCAGCCCTGGCTGTGCCTGCGAGCTGGGTGACTCCAATCCTCTCCATCAGGGACAGGAGGAGTTGGGCCGCACACTCGCGCACCGGGGCGGGGCGGCTGCTGGGGAGGAGAGAGCAAACCCTGGGCACAGGGACAAGGAGCAGCAGCAGCGCCGGCCTTGGCCAGAGCTGCTCCCTGCCCTTGCTGGGGGAAGGAGCCTGGGCCCTCCCTGCACCTTCAGGCACCTGCACAAGGTTCTGGCCTCAGGGAAACACAAAGGTAGCATTGTACACAAGGCCTGCCTGCACGGAAGAGGGAGAATTCAGTCTCCCTGCACTGTCTGATACTCAATTTCTTTCACGGTATTTACTCTGAGAAAGATTAATAAAATAGATGACACATGAATAATTTAGAAATTAAGAACAATTGATGCTGACCCATCAGAGGTCACTCACTACACAGAGCTGCAGCCGGACTGAGGCTCTTTCCAGCCATTTATCCCCAAATCTGCAGAACTTTGGAAAACAACAAATGCAGTGAAAACACGTTGTGGGCCGTGAAGTTGCAGAATCTCCAGCAATGCAGCCTGTTTCTTCTGTGGGGCTTGGCAATGGATCCATCTGAATGTTTTACCCTATTCCAAAGCTGAGGAAAGGGTGCAGGCAGTTTAGCCGGGCTGTCCTGTTCTGGAGAGCGTCTCTTGGGAACTAGCAGGCCCAGCACCAACATTTAAGGCAGCATTTGCTCCAACTGTCCCATGGCAGTCAGCCTGTGAAGGTGCCTGTAAAGTGATTCACCATCTCAAGGCTAACATGAAACATCACTTTGAATAGAAAGCAGAGCTCTAAGGCCAGGACAGTCATACAAGACTCCTTTGGCAGGAGCTGCACCTGCTGTGCAGGCTGTGCCACACCCAGCAGATTGTCCCCCATGTGCTCCACGCCCCAGCAAGGACCCTCTTCCTTTCTCAAGTTAATGGCATCATGAGGAGACATGGTTTTCTCAGGGCCTCTCTGGTTAGAGCTGTGAAATACCAAACACTGCTCACAGCTGCAATTGCAATTGTCCCTCTTCCCACAAAAGCACAAGGCTCTATGCTTGGCCTTTGCAGGCACTTTCCCTTCCCCACTGATCACCACATCTAGGAAAATCTGACAGACTGGGAGAACTCCAGGAAGCAGCAGGAAGCTGAGTCAGAGGAGCTTTAGTTTGGACATCAGGAAAAAGGGTTTTTCACCCAGAGGGTGTTGGGCACTGGAACAGGCTCCCCAGGGCAGTGGTCACAGCACCAAGCCTGACAGGGTTGAAGGAGCATTTGGACAACAATCTCAGGCACTTGGTGTGACCCTTGGGCTGTTCTGGGCAAGGCCAGGAGCTGGACTTGATGGTCCTGATGGGCCCATCCAACTCCCCATATTCTACAGTTCTGTGATTCTGAGAACCAATAGGCTGCAGGAGGGCAGAAATAGGTGACAAGAAGAAAGAAGTGAGGTTGGTTGGAGAATCAAGTCACTGAGTCCACAGAAGATGCAGGATACAGGACCCTTCCCTCCCACCATTCCCATTCTCTGTCTCATCCCTTCTCCTTCACACACACACAAAGGTGAAGAATATCACTAAAAGAAGAAGAACCTACTTGACTCCCATGTCCATGAAGGCAGTCATTGCTCGTGCAGGAGTCACATTTTCCACCAGGATCCCCAGGGTCTGACTGGCTGCTTTCTGAACAAATTCTGGGGAGTTGGACACCATCTGGAGAAGGATCCGAGCAATCTCATCCACCTCAGAGTCCATGTCCTTCTTCAAGGTCACAGAGAGCTCTCCCAGAGTGACAATGGCAGAGCAGGACACCTTGGAACGGAGGTTGGTCACCTGGGGAAGCCATGAGGGGAAACATAGGAATCACCTTGGAAAGAAAACCAGTTGCCTTCAACAGAAGTCCCAGGAAATGACAACACATCCCACTGTGTCCAGAGGAACATACAAGTACAAGAAGAGCAGGAGAGCACAAGCACAGAAAGGCACTTACTCTGGCACCAATTTCTGGCCTGAGACCTTCTCACTGCAGGCCTAAAATAAAAATTTCATTCAGTGTTCTACTTAACCCTTCTAAAATGTCCACAGCTTTGATTTTAGGCCCTTTTACTAAAAAATTAAAGCAAGGGCTGCTTTCAAATCATAAAGGCACAAGTGATAAAGATAAAAGAGTCAGGTGCTCCTGTTCAAAAAACCAACACCAGCAGCTGAAGCACTCAGCCAGGAAACAGAAAACACAGGCTCAGGTCTACAGAATAATTTGCGGTGTTGAATTACAGCTTGGGCAGAGACTGGGACTGGCAAATAACATCATCAGTGTCTCAGTTTTTCATTTGCACATTGCATTATAAAGGCACCACACTCAAAGATGAGTGTCAGATACCCGACCTGCCAGTAAATACAGCTGCATGTACCCACAGATCCTACAGATAGCTGACAGACATTAGAAATCTCAGGTCTAAAACCAGAAATGAAGGCAGACCCTGAGCACACATGGAGATGAACAAGCACATATCTACTCTACACACCGTGTATGAAGTATGGGGGACAATTCAGAACAATGTTCTCACCTCGCTGGTGTTATGTTTGCCCAATTATCCCATCATTAAAAAGACCTAAACAATATTTAAAGTAGTAACAATTTTAATGAAATAATTAAGATGAAAAATATAAAATTGGATACAATATAATTTGATTAAAAGAAGGGATAATTTGGTTCCAATAATAGCGCATAAGCAAGAGATATCGCGGGGTACGGAGTGCAGGGTTCAATGACCCTTGCCACTTCACGTACAAGCTTGCCAAGTGAAAATCACCCCTTATATGCCATGTGTCAATGCCATCTCCTCCTATTTTCGGTTCGTCACTTTTCTTTCTCCGCCTTCATTACCACCTTTACCACGCATGCGCCACCACTTGGTTTGGTGGTCGCACAAGTCTTTGGGGGTCGTCACTGATGAAGGCCCTGTAGTCTTTTAATTCACCTTTGGGTTACACATGCGCACCAAGCCAATACAATGTAAGCCAAGACTAACGTATCACTACATCTACATATCAAAGCAATAAGTCCCTTATAATTAACATTTTCTTGGACCCAACCAGGTTCTTGGTCATTTTTAGCAACTGTATCTTCAGTTTCTTTCCTGTGGTCCTTGAGAACATCTGCTGGGAAAAGGGGGGTGGAGCCCCTCCTTTCCCTCTCTTCTTTGGCATTACTATTTTTAACTTATTTTATTATTTCCAGATATTAGTTACTGTATCAATATTGATTGCTGTTTCAATTTTTATCAGCACGAATCATACCTATTTACCACACTGGTAACTGCCAAGCAAACCTCACCAAGTCTACAAAGCAGGACCTCTGAATGGGACCCAGCCAGAGTGTTTGATGCTGAAGAGTCCCTTCTCCTTCAGCTCCCTGGAAGGCAGAAGATTGATTTTTCTCTCCACCAAGGCAGCACCCTCTGAAATGACCAGGCTGGCAGCTCAGTGAACAATGGGAGGTGCTTTTCAAGGAGTGCTTAATGAAATCGTGGAACGCGTTGCCCCAGGATGCTGTGGCTGTCAAAAGCATTCACAAACCCAAGAGGCAAAGAGAGGGGTTTCAGAGTGGCCATTTGAGAAGACAGCCTTTCTGAAATCTCGGGCACATGAGGCCCCTCTGTCACTGCTTCCTAGGAGCTGTGAGACCAGGCCATGCTGCTGTTTGTTGTCACCTCCCTGTACCTGTCCCTGAGGCACAGTGCCACCGGGCTGTTATTGGGGCATTTTCCTTCTTTGCCAGCCCCAGCAGGCATTCAGCAGGGAGAGTCTGCACTGGCTCTCTGGAGCTGAGTTTCCACTCTATGATCTCGGCCTCTCTGTCACCCCCTCCATTCTCCTCACACATTCCCCAAAAATGCAGCACGATGTCTGCTGGGACCACCTCAGCCTGCAGGAAGGCCAAGTGGGTCCTGGCCTCTCCTGACCCACAGCACAGCTTTCTTTCATCCCAGCATGGAAATATAAAAACTGTATTATCACATCACACAGAGGGCCAGGAGCTTTTTATTTTGGCTGCAAGTGTCCACAGGGCATTGGGGAAGAGGAGAAAAGGAGTGTTTTGCAGCAAGCAACCTGGCTGCTCAGGCAGGATGGTAGGAAAAGTGTCTGGAAGCTGCTTTTTAGGACTTTGGTTGTTCTGCTGAAGCTTCTGACAGAGCTGATGGGCAGATCCCAGAGCTGTGGAGAGTTCCTGGGAAATTTGTCCTTGGATCTGTCTACAAATGCTCTCCCAGCCATGAACTGCCATCTGTGTCCTGTCCATATGTTACTGCCTTGACTGTTGAGTGTCTGAGGTGCCTCTTGAGGCTGCTATGGACCTCCTTCACCAAGGAATGGATTGTGATACAACATCCCTTCCTGCTTCTATTTGGGCACTGACAGAGCCTGGAGCACTCTGGCTTGAGCTTGGGCTCTGGCCAAGCAAGATTGCAAATGAGAGCAGCTCATGGTCCTCAGCTCTTCCCTGCTGCTGGGACAGACAGACACGGCCATGGGGACAGAATGGAGCTGCCCCATCTGCCAGGGCACTAAGAAGGATGTGAATTTTTCTCTGCCCTGTCACCACCAGTTCTGCCTGGGCTGCATCCTGCAGTGGACAAAGAGAAATCCATCGTGCCCACTCTGCAGAAGAATGATAGAAGCTGTCAGGTTTTCTGAGTAGGGTGAACAGGACTACATACAATGTGCCATCAGCTCCCCCAAACAATTGCTAGAGTCCAGCAGGGAGAGAGCCTGGCCCCCTTGCTGAAAGCAGCCCCCCAGACCCTGTGATGGCTGCTCCATCTTCCCCACAGGGAACACTGTCCCCAGCTGAGCAGGGGCTGCAGGACCAGAGCCTGTGGATGGCCTCCTGCCCAAAGTGTGGGCCGAATTTTTCAAATAACAATGTCATCTGCTGGACCCAAGTTGGCCCTGGCTGCACCAGAAGGTGCAGGGAATATGCCAGCACCAGAGATGGCTAGTTAAAGAATTCATAGAGCAGCATCCTGCACGCCCTCTGTGCCTATGGTCAAGTTGCCAAAATCTTGGTGCCAGTACTGCAGCTTCTCCTCTGGAGCAGTCTGAATTGCTGCTAGCACAGTCCAGGGTAAAGAAGCAAAAAGGACCTTTGCATAATCTCCACAGATGTTTTATTCAGCCGTGCAGGGAGGTGTTCAGGTCCCAGCACCCACACACAGAAGGTCTCACTTTGTCTCCACAGGGGCCCGGGGGCTGACCCTGATCTCGGGGCAGTACAAAGATAAGGGGGCCAATCAGGGAATAGGGAAGGTGTGGCTCAGGAACTCAGGAACAGACCTAGGAACAGGGGAAGGAGCCAATGGGGTCTAACATAGGAACAGGGGAAGGAGCCAGTGGGGTCTAACAGCTTTTTGAGGGAAACTTCTTGTGTCTCCCTTGACCAGGGAATGCCCCCCCCCGCCAGGGTCTCCACAGTTCCCTGTGTTTTATATTATTAGGAAAGCTTCTCTGAAGGATCAACTGAATCAACACAAAATGACAAAAACAATCAAAAGCACTCATAAGACAATTGTTCAAAATGCAAACAATTCTGAGTTCCCAATGTGCCAACAGATTTCTTGGAGTGTCTCAGATCTGTCAGGAGGGATGCAGGGTTTTCTCAGCACAGTTTATCAGGAAACTGAGTCACACATACTGAATCTCTGGTCCATGGCCTCCTCACTGCCATCGTGCAGCAAGGAGGCCCAGAGGCTGCTGTGCTCTGGTCCTGTCAGGGATGAACACAGCGGCGCTGTGGCCAGTGCCAGCTCCAGCTCCAGCAGCTCACAAGAGGAGACTCCTTCCAGAAGCTCTGCTGGCTCCAGTGTGGCAGACCAACAGAGCACACTGGAAGCCACCCTCCATTGCAGCCACCCCCAGCTGCGCCCATCATCACTGCAGAGCAGGAGCTGCCCCAGAGGAGCCGCGGCAGGAGCTCATGGCAGTGGCAGGTCCCTGTGCCCAGGGCAGAGCCACAGAACCTCTGCTCCTGCCTGGGACAGGGGCTGCTCACCCTGGTGTCCCACCGAGAGGAGGGATCCTGGGCCCCAAACTCTGCCCAGCCCTGCAAAAGGCCACCCCGCCAGCAGTGCCAGCAAGGTTCCTGCAGCCATTCAGCCAAATCAGAGGAAACAAATGTCTCTTTATCTGACACAGCCTCTGCACACAGCTTTCTCCCCCTTCTCCTGGTGCCTTTCCCTGACTCCAGGAAGGGCTGCAGGAAATGGTGTGTGAGCCATGATGATGGAAGAGCTACTGATAAAAACACTGGGGTGATGCTTTCAGAGGAGTCATGAATGGAAGACTGACCAACCTTCCAGCCAATGGTATGCCAAAAGTTTCCATTCTTTAAATAATTGACTGCAATAAATTAGTAAAAAGAAAGATATGGAAACAAATTAAGTCTCCCACAGCTGCTGGCTTTCCTCAGGCTCCATGGTCTATGTATTGCTAGACTCACTTCATTTAGGCAGAATATTAACTGCCCTGACTTGTTGGAGACTGACCACAAGGTCTCATCTGTGGTGAGCAGTCACTAAAATTAGCTCAGCAGAGGCATCTTCAGCTGTCCAAGTGTAGCAGAAATACATATTCTCTGCTTCATGACTGTGTGGCAGCCGCTGCTGGTGTGGGTTTGTCAGCGTTGCTTCATGGATTACTCCTGGGAAGGAATTGTGTGCACAGGCACAGTGTGATGGCTTCGATCTCCTCTAATTACTCCAATCAGATGATGGCCAGAACTTGTAGGCAAAAAGCATCATGACAGAATAATTTACAATACTCTCCAAACTACTCCTGTGGTTTTGATTTTCTTACTGATTAGGTTCAGTGTCTGGCCTCAAGAAATCAGTCCAGAAAGAACAGGCAAACCTCAGCTTGCAAGTTAGAGTGCAAGTCTTTAATCTGCTGTTTTTGCAGCATTTATAAACTGCTTTTCAACATATTTGCAAAAAAATCTCTTAGTTCTTGCTATACCTATCCAGAACCTGACTCTCTCCTCATTTTATTTTGATTTGAGATCTCAGCATGATTTTTTTCTGGACAGGCAAGTAAGAACCAGCTGCAAATACAGACTACAAGTGTGAATCTGTACTGCAGGAACTGAGCTGTAGCTTGGAATTAAAGGCAAGAAGTGATGCCATGGTAAATGTGAACATTTAGTGCTGGCATAGGAGCCTTCTGCAATGCTCCACCAACCCATGGTTCACATTGCTACAAACTCTCTTTCTGATGTTACAGAGTGTTGAAGAGCTGACTGTAAGTAAACAAAATAGCCAGAGTGTTAATTTTTGTTAATATGGCGAACAATGACTATCTAATAATTCAGAGCTCATAGAAGTGAGTATTCAGATTTCCACTTAGTACATGCTGGCAGTTTTAATTCGAAATCAACAGGTTAATCCAATACAAGTTATCCATAGGAATTAATTTGCTCTAGGATCTACCTAAAAATGCCTCATTGTCTGCTAAGTTTAGTAGAAATTTGCAAAGTCAACAGTCCACAGATTTTCATTTCTTGTTTAGTGGCTATTCTGCAGGAAAGCTTTTACAGACGAATCAGTTTGGATGCAATTAAAATGCCAGTACATTTCATCTAGCCATTTTGGTATTAGAACAAAACCATATGACTGCACAGCCTTTTAAAAAATATTTTTAAATAAATTTTCAAATCAACAGTCTGAGTAGGACTCAGAATAAAAACTCTACCAAACTTCAACTCTGTTGGAAGATTCCCTTGTCACACTGTGAATCAACTCTACATTCAGAAGATTAAAAGTCCCAGTTATGGTGGTTTTAGTATGGTTAGGAATTGGGGAAGGGTCTTCTTCCTTCTCAATCCATGCTGCAGTGCCTTTGGGATGTGGCCTGCTGGCCGTTGTTTGTGCAGCCCTGGCATTTCTCCGTGAGGCAGAAAGTACAATTGCATTTCCAGCCCAAAGCCCATGAGGAGTGGGGCGTGCAGAGCTGTGCCAGACCCAGGCCAGCAGCTGTGCCGCCAGAGGGTTTTGGTTCCTGCCCAGGGCAGCTGGTGCATCTCTGCCGTGAGTGCCTCCCCTTGCCAGGTGCCCATGGACAGCAGGCGCAGGGTTCTGCAAGGGGCATGGAACAGGGTGGGGATGTCTGCTGGCAACAGAGTGCAGCGGAGAGCAAACAGTCCAGGATGGTCCTGGAGTGTGTGACAGAGAACTCCTGACACAGCTGGTTACTGAGCCAGTGAGGGAAGGCACTGCTGGGCCTGCAGATTGCGAGGAGAGAAGGGCTGCTGGGTGACAGCAGGGTTGGAGGCGGCCTTGGGCTCAGTGATCACAAAATGCCTGTGTTTGGTTCCCAGAGAAGGAATGAGAGACGTTGGGGAAGTGTTGACCTGCAACAAATTGTGAATTTGTTAAGCTTTACCAGGCAGTGCTTAGTTGTACCTTCCCTCACAGCAGTGGTTAATGTGTGCAAGTGGATGTCTTAGCCTTGAGAATAAAGACAGTGGGCCTACTGAGGAGGTAGCTGCAATGCATTCAAGGAGAAGAAGGCTCCTAACCATTAAAGGAGAATTTGAGGAATGGGATGTTCACCACATGACCAGCAGAGACCCTCAAGAGACCCCTACTCTAAATGTCAGTAATTTTGGGGAAGTGATTTAAACATGTCAAATACTTTGTGAGAATGTTTAGCTTGCGAGTTTGAGCAAAGTAATGAATAAAAGTAATGAAAGTAATGTCTTAGTTCTATGGATACTAACACATGGGTGTGCATGTTTCAGGGCAGTGATTCCTCACACACCCAGCACTGAAATAAAGTAATGCCTCTTTTCTCACACTGAGCTGGCAGTGTGGATCGGGCCCTGCTTGGTAACTTTCATTTTGAAGATTTGTGTTGAGCAGGTAAGAATGGTTGAAATGAAATCTTTTCCAGCTGTTTCCCTTTGGTTTATATGTTTGAGGGTTAACATTCTGTGCTGCAGGTGTGCTGGGTGTGTGCAGAGCAGTGCAGCCCCAGAAACACCTTGGCTTGCCCACAAGATGTCATGTCTTGTTGCCAGCTGTGCCCAGCTGTGGCAGGAGAAGGAGCCCGCAGCACAGTGGGCACCGTGCCCTGCCCAGCCGGGGCTCTCTGGCACAGAGCAGCAGCAGCGCCAGCACCGTTGAACCCGCTCCTGCCTTGGCTTCCCCTGGCACACAGAAGCCTCTGGAAATCAGCAGCGCCAGTGGCGTTCCCAGCTTGGAGCAGCTGCTGCTGGCGGGCAGATGCTGCCAGTTCGACTGCTGCCAAAGGGGAAGAAAGAGCACAGGAAGAGATGTACATACACAGCAGCCCTGGGAACATCCTATAAACATGCAGATATATGGGGTGATTTGTTAGGAATTACTTCAGCTGCTATGCCAATGGTGCTTTCTCTCCTGGTTCTGTACAATGCTTTGGGCCATTTTCTTGGTCTGGTTTCCTTTGCTTGTGTGCCATCTGAGGGCTCAGCTGGGGTACAGGCTGTAGGTGCTTGGGGCACTCTTGGAGTTCATCTTGGATCCCTGAACAACAGGGTTTGGCCCATGGAGGGAGTTTGTGCTGCTTTGTGTCAGAGGAGAACTTCCGAGGCCATTTTGTGTTTGCTGTAGGAAAGGCTGGTTATTGCTTTGCATAAATTCACAGACTAATATGCTTTGTGATGCTTTGCTTTGTCATACTTTGCTTTGTGATATCAGGGCATGGTTGCCACATCGTCGTGGTGACATCAGAAGGTTGCCTTGGTGCACGGAAGGCCTCAGTGCCAGAGCAGTCCTAGGGGTTGCTCAGATCAGGAGCGTCCTCCTGATTGTGGCATTTGTCCGTGTGTAGCTGCACACTGACAGGAGTCTTGGTTGGAGTAAACTTGAAGCACAGTGCTACAATGATTGAGCAACTTGCTGCTGCAGTTTGCACCATGTATGGCACTGTTTATTCCACCTACTTCATTACCAGCCTGGCAAGTAAGTAGAGGTTTCAACTCTATTTAGGTTAGGGTGTAACCTAACCTGGCTTTTGCATGTCTTCTTGCTCTTTCTTAGTGGTTGAGTTGATTTTGAAAGAGAAAGAACATTAGGATGCCTCTGGTTTGGTAAAGCTCCTGTCAAGAGGTTCAGCTAAAAGGGGGTGTCTGTAGCCACAGGGGCAGCATTTGCAGGGGAACCTGCAGGGGTTCCTTCCCTCCACAGGAGAGTCTGTGGCAGCAGAGTCTGTCATTTCCTCAGTTTGCTGGGACAGGCAGGACAACTTCCAAAATGCAGACTAGGAGGCCTTCTCAGAAGGCCTTCTAAGGACTTTGTAATTCTCCCCAGAACTCAGGGAAAGCTTCTTTTATTCTAAATTTTATAATGAAAGATTTTGACTGTCCGTTTTGACCCTTGACTGAGTGCTAAAAGAGTGATTCCCTTTGCAGTGAAGTGCAAACGCCAAAGCAGTGAGTGTCTGCTCCTGAGCCTGGAGCTGCTGCTGTGCTGTCTCACAATAGAACTGGCACAGCTCAGGGGGATTTGGGGCAAGCTTTTCTGGGTGACTGTTTTCAGCAACTTAATGGGAATTAGTGCATGCAAGTTCTTTTTTGAAAAAAGTACCTGAAAGACAAGAGAACAAAAGCTGCTTTATCTGTTGGACAGAACAGAAGCATTGTGTGTTGAAGAACAATTTGCATTTTCTTGATCATGTTTGTATTCATTTACTGACTAGACAGGCCAAAGTGTAGGCACAGCCAAGATTATTGTCCTGATCTCTTGCTGGCTGTGTGAAAGAACTATGTCATGTGGAGGGATGTTGATAAAGAAAAATACTCTCTGTTTGGGTTGACCTCTTCTGTTGGATTCACAGCCCAGGCACTTTTCTCACAGCACTTGTTCATTTTCCCTTGCCCACTCCAGGTCACCTGAAGCGTGTATTCAGAGGTGCTGATCCTGAGGTGAGTGAGAAAGGAACATTTCATGTTCCTGGTGCTTAGGAATTGAAGAGCAAGCTGTGAGCTTGGTCTGTGGCACTAGAGTGTAGAGGGCCAGCTGGGTAGGCTGAAAGAAAATCCATTTCCATGTCTGCAGCAGCAATAACAAAGGCATCGCTGGCTATTTCCTAATTTTCCATTTCAGAACTTTCAAGGAATGAAAAGCTCATGTTGCAGAGAGAATGTTGCTTCTTGATAGTAGCCAGGGCGTAATGTCTAATTCAGAACTATTAGCAATTCTGTTGAATTAGCCCATTTAAATTTAGTTGCAGTGACTTAGAATCCCATTGTTACCAAAGTTTCTGATTTGTCCTTAGCAGAGCTGGTTGTAGAAATAGAGCTGAATAGAATAAAGTGCTGAATAGAAATAAGGTTATCAATGATAGGTAACTTTCTGTCCCTCACACTGCTGTCTGTCCACAGATCCCAGAACCAACAGCAGTCTCTCCTCTGGCTCCCTCTGCTCATGGAGAGGAGGCCGAAGAGGAGGCAAATGAGGTGGATGAGCGCCAGCCTCCAGCTGTGCTCACACCACAGCCTGACCATTCTGAGCCAGTAAGTGCCAGCTGTGTGTGCTGCTGCCTTTAGTGCAGGGCAGAGCTGCAAGTTTCTGACCAGCCAGCACTTGCTGTTGCTGGCGGAGGATGCTGAGTGCTGGAGTCCTGCCAGGGCCTGGTGATTGCCCCCAGCCTGTGACAGCTGGACAATGGGCTTTGGTCTGTCATGTTTAGGCACCAGCTTCCTGGCATTTTGATAGGGGCCAGCCTGAAGCACGAAGGCTCCCTGTTCCCAGAGCAGGGAGCATGTCAAAGGCACTGTGCTCAGCCTTGTTGGATACACAGGGGACACTGTGGCGTGGAGAGACCTGTCCCCCTGCACAGACTGGCCAAGTTGCTGCAGGCACTAAAAAATGTTGATCTGACCACAAAAGCTCTTGGTGGTGCTTTGTCCCCACAAACTTCTTGGATGTGCTTACTTGGGAGTATTTCAGAGACACACTGGGGATGTAGAGTTGCTGCTTGAAGTCACGGATTTTGGTGCCTTTGTTGCCAGGTTGCTCTTTTGCCCCTTCAGGCAGAGCAGCTGGTAGCAGAGCAGATAGGGGCTCTGAGTCTGCCTGTTTCTTGGTCTTTGATAAGCTGCAAGGAGATGACTGTGTTGTCCATGAAGCTGTGGGGGACCATTCTTGTCTAGTGTGGCAAAATAAACAAAGGGAGTAGTTCTGAACCCTTCTTCTGAGGCAAAAACCAGACACTGCATGTGTCTGTTGATACCTTCTATTGTGCAGTTTGCTTTGAAAATTACATTGGAGCCTAGAATGGGAGCAAAGCTGCAAGTCCTTGACTGCTGTCTTGTAGTGATAAAACCAGGGTGTACACCTTGCAATGGTGCCTGCTGTATCTGAAGTGCAATGGGCACCTTTGTGGCTGGGGAGCTGCGTGGGCCAAAAGGACGCAGGGCTGGCGGCCGTGAGCAGCTGAAGATGAGGCAGCGTGGGGCCAGGGGGCCAAGAAGGCCAAGGGCATGGTGGCTGTGCCAGCAGCAGTGGGGCAGCAGGAGCAGGGCAGTGAGCGTGGCCTGTGCTGGGCAGCGCTGCGGCCACAGCTGGAGTGCTGTGTGCAGCTGTGGGCCCTGGGAAGCAGAAAGTCATGGAGGGGCTGCAGCGTGTGCACAGAAGGACAGGGGAGCTGGGCAAGGGGGGGCAGCACAAGGCCAGGGAGGAGGGGCTGAGGGAGCTTTAACCTGGACAATGGGGGCTCCTGAGGGACCTTCAGGCAGACTTCCATAGATCCCTGCCTTAGATCCATAGAGCCAATACTCAGCACAAGGGCTGTTTCCCTGCCAAACATCCCTTCACTGCATCCAAGTGCTTTAGACACTGGAGTGGGTAACACTTTCATATTTTGTTTGTTTATTTGTTTGTTTGTTTTCTAGAAGGAGAAGCCTTGTGTAATTTCCCCTTCTCCAGGGAGCAAGGGAGCTTTTTCTCAATCTTTCCTGCCCTTTCCCATCACTGGCAGAAACACATCACATTCAGGTTAATGACTCCCGTGTCTTTTGGCTGCCCAGGGAATCAGTGTGTGTTGTGTTTGGGAATTGAGCAGGAAATCAATGCCCTTGCATTCCAGCTGGTGCTCAGAGATTAGAGGAGCTGGAGGGGCTGGGCTGCATTTCTGACTCCAGCCACTTTAGCACCATCAGTGTGGTCGAGTCCAAGAGAAGAACTTGCCTGAGCACAGATGCACAAAGAGAGCGGTTCCCAGTGCAGTGCTCTCGGTCTGGTTGAATTCCATAGGCACCGACACGCTCCAGATTCCCCAAGAGTGAGGGTTACTGAAGCAACAGGAGAGCAAGTTCAGGATGGCTGCTGATCGGGGCACTGCTACCGAGTGCTGATGTGTGTAGCGACAGAAAGGACAGAATTGATTCAGGGTGACCCCCCCATAGGGAATAATGTGCTTTGGCTCTATGATTTAGAAGGTTAAACAAATGCTTTCTTAAGCTGTGATATATTACACGAGTACTATATTAGAACTTTATTATAGAGATACTATACCTAAAAGATAGTAAAGAAAAACTCGTGACTGTCTCCAGACAGTCACAACACAGCTTCTATCTAATTAGCTAATCAAGCTAAACAACTATCACTAAAATCCAATTAACAAATCACTTTCAGTAAACAATCACTAGAACACATTCTACATGTACTAAACAACAAGAACAGCAAGTAGAGATAATAATTGTTTTCTCCTCTAAATTTTTCATTACCTTCCCTTAAAAAAAACCCTAGGAGAGAGAATTATATCTCTCTTTGTTCAAAGAATGTAAATACCACAGCACAGTAAAGAGAGATTATAAAAGTGAGATCTGTCTATTTGAATCTTCCTGGCTCTGCTCCAAAGCAGTGGAAGATGCCAAGCTCACCTAAAGGCATCCCTTCAGGAGAGGAGTAGAGACAAGTTCCACTGACTGATCCTGAGCAGGCAGAGATGTTTCCCCCTCCAGAGATGGTTGTTTTTTCTCCTCATGTTTTCCTGCTCCAGCCTTTTCTGACCTGAAGCCTTCATTTGTCCTTTAAATTCTTGCATGTCCTAAGGGAGTGGAACTATCCCATGCTGTAGCTGGGGTCTGGTGACTTTGCTCATACACGCATTACATGACACATGGTTTCCTTCACTGGCATCCCCAGGGTTGTGTAAGTGCATTCGTTAATGGGGCCCTATGAGAAACTCTGTTACTGCTGGTCAGAATTCTCAGTTGACAAAAGAGGCAGAAGAAACACCTTGGTCCTCCTCCATATACTGAGATGGCCATAGAGGTTCTCTGACTTCCATCAGAGATCTTTGCATGCATCCTCCTCTCCTGAATGACCCGGTTTTCTAACAAGAATGTGGATGTCAGGAAGGAGGAATGCTGGTGCAGGCCTGAAGAGAAGGTGAACTCCAGAAGTGTCTCTGACAAGGAGTGAGCTCACCCAGGAAGCCCCTGCAGAGCCAGGATGGAGCTGTGGGACAGGGCGGGGTGTCAGTCACTACTGAAAGACGAACAGGCCATGGCAGAAGCAGAGGGAGGCCCTCACCAGACCCTTGAGAAATGCCACCCCTTCCCTGTCAGCTGCCTGAGAGGCTGTTGGAGCTTCAGTCTTAGTGGCCCCTGATTGTAGGGCCAGGGTCACTTTGGAATCTGTGCCTCCCCTTGGGCAGAGAACGACCCAGGAGAGCAGCAGCACAGTGCTTTGGGAACGTGTGAGCCCAGCAGTCTGTGAGTCTTGGCCCACAAAGGGCGTATGGGAAGTTGAAACCCATCTTCTCTTGCTTTCTGTGCAGGTGCTTCTAGAGAAAGAGCAGGAGCACACTGCCTCATCTGAGATGCCATGCCAGACTCAGGGAGAGCTTTTCCCTGCCCGAGAGCAGGAAGAGCAGCTCAGGCAGCAGGTGGAAGAGCCACAGGAGAATGGCCAGGTAAGCCTGACTGGCCAGGGGACAGAGGGAAGGGCAGGGAGAGGGGCATAAACCAGAGCTCCTGGGACTGAGGAGGCCAGGAGTCCCACAGGCAATGGAAGCACAGAGCCTTGGAATCTGCAGAGATCAGCCCTGGGACAGGATGGTTACAGTGGAAGCAGAGCTGGGTAGGGAAGCAGAAAGAAGGGGCTGAATAAATGTGGTTTTGAGGCTAAAAGAAGGAAAAGCGGTGCTTGATGGCAGCTCTCAGTCACTGGCTCTGCTTTTGTGTGTACAGAACATCAAGGCAGAGCCACAAGCAGAGCTGCCTGAAGCTCAGAGTGCCATCATGGCAGCGAAGAGGAGGAATGAAGACATCCAAGAGGAGAAGAATCTCCCTATGCAGAGGGGCAATCAACAAAAACAGGTGAATGAAGGAATGGCAGCCACTCCACTCATGAAAGAGAGTCCTTTCCATTGTTGTTTACAGAAAATTGATGAACAGCTGGAGGCACACCTGCAGGAAACTGAGGCTAGGATCAAGGTAAGGAAGAAGAGGCTAGACGAAAAGATTAAAATTATCAAAGAGAAAAGGAATTGCCTCCTTCAGGAGCAAAAGGCTCTAGAAAAGCAAGTGAGTGAAATATCAATAGGCACTGCAGTCACCCAAGGGGTGGTTTCTGCCCTCCTTGCCTTTCCAGTGCAGAGCAGCAGGGGGTGGGTGATGCCTCTGAGTGCCATCCTGATGAGGCCTCTGTCAGAGCTGCTCTCAAGGACACTGCCTGCTTTGCTGGATCTCAGCTGATGCTCTAGACAGTGGCATTACTCCTCTGGCCATTTAGCCAGCAGTCATCTGAATGAACTCCTGCTGGCTTCTTCCAGGTGGCCTTGTTTCTTGAGGTGTTTTTGCAGGTGAACATGGTCACTCACATAAATTTGGAATACGAGCTACAAGCTGTCTGTATCGCTTGTGAATGCTCTTGTCCTTTTCTTTACTTTCTTCCCAGTCGATGACTCCTGGCTGACAGGGACAAGCTGTAGGCTCTGACTGCTTTGTTCTGTTTGACTTGAGGTGGAAGTGTCGCCATCCTTCCTGGCAGCCTGCAGAGAGTTCCAGCAAATGACAGGCAACCAAGAGCCCCGAGGCTGGCATGAGGCCCAGGCACTGAACCATCCAGAGATGCTGCAGGATAAGCTCCTCCCGAGGAAGGTGCAGAAAAAGAGAATTTCATGGCAGGAGGTAGAACATTAGAATGAGGAGCTGCAAATGTATCTGCAGACCTAGGAGGGGGAAAGGAGTCTTTGGGAGGAAGTGGAGCGGTCTTTGCTGCAGTCATCCTTTAGAACAAGAAACTGGCTATGAACTGGAGTAAAACCAGCCTTTGGTTTTGACCATTTGGTTTCACAAGTGGACATCCAAAGCAACCCAGTTGAGCTGCATGTGGCTGACAGCAGCTTCCTAAGGGCTTGCATTTCAAATGGCAATCTCTCTTGCATTTCAGGGCAATCTCTGCCACACCTTCCTGACATCAACTCATTTCTTGTCTCAGACCTACACCGACTCTGACACTGAAGCTGCTGCAGAAGCAGCAGTGCCGTTCCAAGGAGCCCTTGCTCCCCAGCTGAAGAAGTGGAGCCTGAGCCCTTGGTTCACCTCCTGTGCTGACCCAGCTGCTGCTCAGCAACAGGAGATGGCGGGTGACTCCCTGGAGCAGCAGAGTACGTCTGGTATCTTTCTTATCTGAGGGACAGTGTGTTGTGTGCACGTGTCAGCATAGCTCTACCAAAGGGTTCTGCTCAGTTTAGTGTCACAGAAGTGCTGGCATTGCTCCGAGACAGAAAGAGAGAGCTCTGGGTGTTCCTGCTGCCTCTGAGGGCAGCTTAGACAGGCTGGAGTTTGCCTGGGCTTCCCTCTCTGCCAAAGGCAGAAGCAGGGATTGTTCCTGGATCAGCAGAAGGCTGTGACTGCTTGAGTCTCAGCCACTGGCAGAAGCCCTGCTGAGATCAGTCTCTAGGAGAACACATCAAGCCCTTTGTGATTCTGCAGCACAACCCAACAAATCTGCTTCTTGCCCGTAACAGCTGCCAGTGCTGTGCTCTCAGATAAGATCTGGTAGGGTTGAGAAGAGAGCCCAGTGGATTCTGTGTCTACCATCACCTGTTGGGACAAAAAGGGCACTGATCTGCGCCTCAGTGTGGCTGATCTCAAAGCCCATCCTTTTGTGTCCTGAATGAGGGCAACAGGGTGAAGAGAAGTGGCGCGGTTCTTCACGCGGGGCATGGGCAAGGGCGTCTTTGGTCTCAGCCTGCTCATAAAGGGTGAGGGTCCTGATGCTGAAAGCCCTGTGGGGATTGGTTCTAGCATGAGCTGCTCTGGTTTACAAATGCAGAGGCGTTCTTCTGGCAAACTGCTGCAAGGTGGAAAAGATGGGAACACTTGGCAATATTCCTCCTGTTCTGAACTTGGCATCTGTTCAGAGGAATTGATTCTAGATGTCCAGGTGAATTTAATCTTAGCAAGTAGGAAACCTTTTCTAAATCTCACAGTGTTCATTCCCAAGAAAACAAAGGCACTGTTAGTTCCAGCTCTCCTTAATGTTTCTAGATGACAAACTTACTTGCCTTGGTAGGTATTCTCTTCTGCTCTCAGTCTCCTCTGAATGTATCTCCCGGTGCTTCCCTGTGTGTCTGCTGTCAAGCGGTCTCTCCCTTCAAAGGACGCTAGAAATCAGTCTCTGTGCCAGCCACTTGTGCTGTGGGCATGCTGTTCTTTTCTTGCTGTTCCAGTTGCTGTTCCTGTTGTTGTTAGCCAGCTGTCCACCAAGAAAGGGCTCAGAGCCCCAGACAGTGGGGCTGCCTTTTGTATCTCCTAGAAGGTGGGATCTCTGCTTTAAAGTGAACATCTTGCATTTTGTTTCCCTCAGGGAGAATGGTGAAGATGGAAAATCCTATTCTAAAATACATTGAACTGGAAAATCTTGGCAGTGGGTGAGTCCAAGCAATGTTAATTGTACAAAACTATGCATCAGGTGTTTTGCTGGTGGAATAGGTATCAAGTGTGAAGTCAGACAAGCTGCAAATGTGTTCAGGCACTGGGCTTAGATTGTCAGTGCTGATCAGAATTTCTAAGTGTGCTCAGAAGGCATTGTCAAAGACACCTCCATGCTTCCAGTGTCCTGCAGGTCTTAGGCATTTCCAGGATAGTTCTCCTGTGTGGGCTGGCTTTCACTGCAAGATCGAAATGGCTTCTCCTTTCTCTGCTTCTGTTTTGTTTCTAGGACTTTTGGAGATGTTTTTAAAGCACTCAACACTGCCACTGGAGGAGAGGTAAATGTGAACAGCCCCTGCAGACTCTGCTGCACTCGAGGGCTTTCCCCTCTGCTGTGAGCTGTGGCTGGAGCTTTGGGCAGAGCTGTGCTGAAAAGGCACAAGAAGCACAGACTGGTGCCAGCCCACAGAACACATTTGGGACTTTGTCCTCCTCAGCTGCCTGAAGGAAGGCACGGAGGGCAGCGGTTCCTTTCAGAGAAGGACGCGCTCACTCGCTCTCCATTGCTAAAACAAAGGTGGTGCCTTAGAGCACATCACTGCTCTTTGGTGCTACAGCTTCAGAGTCCTGAGTTCTCATTTCTGGCTGCCAGCAAATCCATCTGAAAGTTACTGGTAGTTCCTTAGCCACCTGCAGTGCTGCACTTGGGAACTGCATATAGGGAGAGATCAGCAAAGAATCCCTGAAAGCCCTAAGCCCTGCCCATAGCCCAGGATGTATCCACAGAGTATTAAGGCAAGGATTACTTCTTCTGAATCCCAAAAGATGCAGCAGAGAGTGTGGTCAGAGGTTTGTGGGTGATAACTGAGACACCGCTGTTACCAAGTGGTCAAGGCAAAATGTCAGTGGCCCCACGTGTCCTGTAACTGGCTCCCTAGGGAGCAGAGAAATGGGCTGTTGGAATGTCAGTTCCTAATTACTGCAGTGCCTAATCACAAGGCAGTTTGGCACAGCTCAGCTGTGTCATTGCAAAATCACTCGCTCCACATGCCTTGTGGTTTCGTGCCACCAACCTCTCAAGTTACTGATTATCAATGTCATTTTAGGTGGCCATCAAGAAAATACGCCTTCAAGGACTGAGGAAGGAGGAACTAAAAGTCAATGAACTCATGGTCATGAAGGTGAACAGGAATCCCAACCTGGTCAACTGTTTAGACAGGTGAGTTGTGCTTTTGTCCTATGAATGTTTGTTCACATATTGCAAACATGCAAGGTAAAATCCCACTTTGCTCACTGGCAGAAAATAGAGCTGTAATTATTGGCTAATTATTATTGCTCTTTTCATCTCCAGTAGATGGGAAGAGATGGCATTTTGTCTGCATGAGTCTTCGCTGGCACATGGTATTTGAAAATTGTTCAAGAACCCGGATGTGTCGTGTCTTACTAAATCAATGATGTCTATATTCACAGCCACCACTTTGTTTTGGAGCTTGATTTTTTTCAAGTGTCTTCTTACGTCCAGGTAAACTGACAAGGATTTCCCTTGGATTGTTGCCACTGTTTTCCACTGCTATGCATGCCAGGAAGACTAGGTGCTTTTTTCCAGAAACACCATGCATGACAGGCTTTTTATCTGGGCTGTTACTAAACTGCACATTTTGCTTGCTGCCCATCTAAGACATCTCCTTTTTTGCAGCTGTGCCTTTCTCCTTGAGACTGGACAGATGGCAAACAATGCACAGTCAGGAGGGAATGTCTATTCCTTTATTTTGTCTTTGTCTCAAAGGGATCTGAAAAGAAGAGTCAACCTGTCTTTTCCAAACAGCAACCTAGCCATGTACATTCATCTCCATGCCCTTGTTTTCCTTCTTTCAGCTACCTTGTGGATGAGGAACTGTCCCTGGTTATGGAGTACATGGATGGAGGCACTCTGAGCAATGTCATCAGGCAGACCTACCTGTCGGAGGATGAGATGGCAGCCATCAGTCGGGAGGTCAGCAATTCCATCTGTGTTTCCAAGGGCTTGGGCAGCATTGTCTGGGAAACAGGGCCTCAGAGCTGGAGTGATTTCCTGTGCCAAGCTTTGTTTCTGTGTTGCTGCTATTCTATGGGCAAGCAAAAGCATCTCAAGTCAAAGGCCTGCCAGTGCCCCTGCACTCCCTGTACTCAGTGCCAGTACTCTTATCTCCTGCTGTTGTATTCTCGCTCTGTCTCTTGTATTTGTATTTGCTGTTCTCCACCTTGCCTCTCTAAATGTTTGCCTGGAGTCTGTCTTCACTGCATTTTTGCCTGTAAAAGCAAAGGTGGTGGTGGCAGGATTTGAAATGATCAGCAAAGAAAAACGACTCATTTCTCACAGTCCTCAGCTGAAAAGGATAGTAGTGCAGCCAAAATGCTCTTTGCTTCTGGAAGGTGACTGGTGTGATACATCCAAGCCTGTGCTGAGGCCAGCAAGAAAATCTTTGTCATGCAGCCTCCCACCCAAAAGTGATCCGCTTCACACCAAAGGGAGGGACTTTTCCTTTCCAAACCCCTCCTTTGTCCTCTGCATGGAAAAAGCACGTCCACTGCAGCAGGAGTCATCCTGGCTGGTTGGCAGGGGACAGCCTACAACAGCAGGTGCTGTTGCTCTTTCAAAAGCTGACGGGCCTTTCCTCAGAAAGGTCCTGCTCTGCAGGTGTTGGAGCAGCAAGCTCTTCCTCTCAGTGGCCATTACTGTTCTGCCATTACTCCCCATTCCCCTGGAGAGGGAATCTTTTAGATTCTTTGTTTCCTTTCTTGTGTGATGAAATCATATCACTCATTTTTGACCTCCTGTTTCTGTTTTCTCTCTCAGTGCCTGCAAGGACTGCAATTTCTTCATTCAAACCACATCATCCACCAAGATTTGAAGAGCAGAAACATCCTTCTCAAAACCGACGGTTCTGTCAAACTGGGTCAGTATATTCTTGGTCAGGTGCAGCATTCCAGGGATGTGGGTGTGGGGCTGCTTGGAGTGACTGCCAGCTCCCCAAAAATGGTGCTGGTGGCAGTGCAGGGACCCCTGCTGCGAGCTGAGGGCACAGTTGCAGCGTGCACAGAGGTATAAGGAGCCACAAGCAGTCAAGAATGGCCTTGCTCTGTGTGTGTCCCTTCCAGACAGAGGGAGCTGCAATCTAAAGCTTCAGGGGAATAAAGTCCACTGCTGTGAGCAGTGTTAAGAAACCTGGGTTTTTTTGGAAGTGGCACATTCCATACTCCCTTGGCTAAAGCTCCAAGGATATCACGCATGGACAGTTCTCCAGGAGATTCAACAGCACATTCTTAGCCCGAGAGTGGGGAATTCTTTTGCTTGGTTTCCTAACTGGAGCTGGCTTTCATGGTTTGTTGTTTTCTCCACAGCTGACCTTGGCCTCTTTGCTCAGCTCAGCCCTGAGCAGGGCAGACGGAGCTCCGTGGCCGGCGCTGCTGGGTGGCTGGCGCCTGAAGTGGTGACAGGTCAACCATGTGGCCCCAAAGTGGACATATGGTCTCTGGGAATCGTGGGCATCGAAATGGTGGAACGAGAAGTTCCTTCCTGGAATGCAACTCCTGTCTTGGTAAGGTGCAAATACTCACTGATCCCACTGTCTTTCTCACCTGTCCCATGCTCTGTGTGTCATTGGACAAAATCCCATTGCCATCTGCTGGCACCACTTCCACCAAGGTCTCCTTCTAAAAATGCCCCTGCAACACATCAGCATCTGCTGTAGCTTTGGTTGTATCAGAAAGAGAAGTGGCAGTGAAACCTAACCAGTTCAGAAACCTGCCATTTTGGCCTCCAGCCATGCCTGACATTTCTCACTTGTTTTTTGAACAATGTTGGAACTCTGTTTCTGAGGGACAAGAATTTTTCAGTGGAGAGGGTAGACATGTGATAAACATCCTGAGCAATGGAGGTTAGACCTTCCCAGTTTCAATTTTATAGAAAACATAAGAAAAAAATGAAAAAGAAAAGTAAACAAAAAAGAAAAAGAGAAAAAAAACCTACTATGAAACCAATGCCCAAGCAGTTCTGCTTGCTTTTTCATTTTTTAAACACAGCTCTTCTCTTCCATTCTGTAGCATCTTTTCCAAATCCTGTGGATCTTCGAAACTTTCAGGCTTTCAAGTCATCTGTACATTGTTCAGTCACGTATGTGGGTGGCCTGAATAAGTTTCGGATGTGTTTTTCTCCGACTGCAGTTAGAATTGTTTGCCAAACCCTTGGCTGTTTCTTGGTACTTTAACAAGTTGATGAGCTTGCAGGCAGGTGCCTGGGCTGGGATCCAGCGTGGGCAGTTGACACCGGTGCTGTGTTTCTTTACCACAGGAGCAGGGCCATCCCTGCCCTGCACAGTTCTAATGACAGGGAGGGCTCCAGCTCCCCACCATGGCCAGTGGCTGAGCTCAGCTAAGAGTCAGGATAAAATCCTCTTTGTCACCTCTGGTGATGTGGGAAAAGGACAGAAAGCCGCATCAATTATTTGTACACAAGGGGAGTGCATTGCCATTTCCGGCTTTGAAATTCTCCTTTGGCTTAAAGAGGATAATAGCAAAGTCTCTTTGGTCACCATCTATTTCAGTGCCACGAGCACAGAGTTATCATGACAGTGGTGGGCATTTTTATGGAGACTCCAAGGCCTCTTGCCATTGTTATTTTTGTCTATTTGAGATGGATTCTGCAAGTTTAGGTTTGAATAGTTCCAAGTCGGTGTCTTATGTTTCTAAATACCATCTTGCAAAAGCAGAATGAGCTCTCTCCCTCTGACTTGTCAGCGTGTTAGAGCTTGGTTCCACATGAACCACACTGGATAATGATCAGCCGATTTCTTGCCAATCTACACTGTAATTGCTTGGCCTGAGGAGTATCAGAAAGACCTGCTGAGCTCCATGGACACTGTCAGCTGCATAGAAGTGAGCATCCTTGGCCTTGCTGATGAAACTGGAGCTCAGCTTAGGTTAGATGCTCTTGAGCAGGAGAAAGGCTGGAATCCTCAGGAGTTTCCAGAGGCCTGCGTGCCCAGAGGGACTGAGTTCTGGGGAGCAGCTGGATGTTTCTGCACATCATGGAAAGGGATTGCCAGACAGCTCAAGCCTCACCACAGGCAAACACTCCCCAGCTCTTCTCAGGAAACATTTGCTTTGGGTTTCAAGTTGTTCCCACTTATCTGTCGGTGAAGATGCGCCTCAAACTACAAGGCAAGCCTCTCAGAACTGCTGTTACATTTCCAGAAATGAAGAAAGGAAACCCAAACTCAAGAAAGTTGCTAAGGCACTGATTTTTAGAGAGGAACTTAACCCCCTGTGCAGTTTCTTCTCACTGGGAAACATGCCTGAAACCTGGGCATGAGGGTCTAAAGGCCAAAGAGTCTCTTCTGCTTCTTGTGCAGTGCTGCTGAAACACTCAGTGACTGTGTTTCTCTCCTAGCCCAAAGCAACATTCTCCACATCGCCAAGCCAGAGCCTGGTGATGTGGAGAGCCTGCCAAAACCTCCCATTTGTTTCCTGGCACTTTCTGGGATGGGCCTACCATTCATGCATTGACTTGTGCAGCCAAATGAGTAGAGGGTGACCGTAGGGATGGAACCTCTCCTTCTGATTTGACCATGAAAAGTTTTTCTTTTCCATGTAAGGAAAGCAGAAATTTTCAGACTGCTGAGAGACAGAGCTGCAGGTGGCTCCTGTGTGTCCCAGCAGGCGTTTTCATCCCAGTACATTTGTGCAGGCATCTTAATGTGTCTGTGTTGAAGATGAGATTCCAAATGTTTGTTTCCTTGCCTGAGGAATACCTGGTGGATTTCCTTTCTTTCCTTGCAATTCCCATTGTTTTCAAGAACAAAGCAAAAAGCTTGATTGGTTTTGTTTTATGGCAGCTGTGCTTAAGGGACCAAGAAGTACTGCAGAGATACTTTTCATATCCTAACCCTTGGATACAGTAGAGTTAGTATAGCAAAGTCCTTTCTCCAAAAAGCCTCTCAAGCTGATATGAATCCTCAGGGAAGGAAATGTGCTTGTGCTGATGTAGTTCCCACTAACTAGGTCAGGCAATGAAATCAGCTGCCAAGGCAAGATCTGCAGGAAAGTGGGAAAGCTGTGGCTACATCGGAGTTTGGGTTTTTGGTTGGTAAAGGAAAGTCATCTCTGGGTCTCTGCCAGGGCAGAAAGTGCCACTGCAGAGTGGAGCTTAATCAATGGGATCTGGGAGAGCAGGGACAGATGGGAAAGAAGCAGGTGGAGCCTGGTGTCTCCTTTTTCCCCAGCCTCAACTCCTGATAGCCACAGGAGGAAGACAAAAGCTGCAGCAGCCCAACCTATTTTCATCTTGCCTGCGTGACTTCCTGAGCTGCTGCCTGCAGAGAGACGAGGCGCGACGCTGGTCTGCCAAGGAGCTCCTGCAGGTAAAATGTGAAGGGGCTGCAGGTGAAACAAGCTCTGAGCGATGGGCTCCTCCTCCACTCAAGCCCAAGGCAGCAGATGAGCTCCCTTCCTCCTCACCTCCATTCTTGGTGCTCTTCAAATGAAAACAGTGAGGAATCCTAGACTGGGCTGGGTGGCAGGGCCCTGTAAAGGTCCTGTGGTGCAAGTGTCCTGCAATGAGCAGGGACATCTTTAAAGAGATCAGGTTGCTCAGGGCCCTTTGCCACTGGAGCCGGAATGGTTGGAAGGATGGGGCACCTACAAGCTCTTGGGACAAGCTGTGCCAGGGTTGCACCATGCTCCAAGAAAACAAGTTCTTCCTTAGACCTACTCTGATTAGATGCCCTGTGTGTTTAAAAATATTTGTCCATATCCTATTGTAATTGACCCTGTTAAAAAAGATGTTCCCCCACTTTCTTCAAAGCCACTCTGAAATCTTGGAAAGTGGCAATAAAGTCTCCCTGGGGCCTGCTCTTCACAAAACTGAATAACTCCAGCTCCCTCTGCATTTCCTGTGAGGAGAGGTGCTCTGTCCTCTGTCTGTTTCTGTTGCCCTCTTTTGTAATTTGGTGGGGTGTTCAGTTTTATCTAATGGCAAAAGAATTGAAGTAGAGCAATGCAGGGTACAGAGATATGAAATGGTGGTGGAGGAACCCAAGGAAGCCAGTCCCAGCCTAGGGGTCAGAGATTTGGCTGTGGGCAGGAGGGGCTGTGGGGGGCTCACTGTGAGCCTCTGAGGGGCCCTGGTTTGTGCCCCCCAGCCCACCCTTAGAGGTTTCTGCCACGCAAACAGGGACAGCTGGGAGGGACTTGTCCCAGCCCCATCTGCTGCCTGGCACCCTCAAGCAGACGGGAACTGCGCCAGGGTTACTGCCAGGTTGTGTGGCAGAGAGGGAACTGCAGGGCCCAGTGCCACTGGGCTGGCCCTGCTGGGAAGGAAGGTGCCATCCAGCACACGAGGGGCAGGGCATGGAAAGGTAGACACTGCTCTCTGTCCCTGTGGGAATCAGCGCAGTGCCTGTCTTTCAAAGGCAGGGGCCTGTGTGAGTCATTGGAGTTTCCTGAAAGGAAGAAAACCCAGGGACAGAAAGCACCATTTCTAGAGCAGTGGCAGGGCAAAAATCCCAACAAGATAAAAAAACCTGAATAAATGGATGAGTGGGATTCTGGGCCAGGTTTGCCTGTGATGGCAGGGTCCTGCACATGACTGCTGGGTAGCAGATGGTCCCACTGCTCCTCTTTCTGGGTCTTTTTAGGACCCAGAGCAATCCCAACTGAGCCTGTGAAGCACTGAGCTTGGAAAGTAATGGTTCACTATTCACTGTTCTTTGTCTTTTTGTTGTTTGGTTTGTTGTTTGTTTTTGGTTTATTTGTTTTGGTTTGGTTTTGGGTTTTTTGTTTGTGTTTTGTTTTCTTTTTTGTTTTTGTTTTTGTATTCGGTTTTTTTTGGTTTTTTGGGTTTATTTTGTGAACAGCATCCATTTGTAACATCAGCTGAGGCTGCATCCACCCTGGCACCACTCATCATCTCAGTGAAGATGAGGATGGAGAAGCAAACAGCGCTATAATCATATCAGGACCATTTTCTCCATAGCCATCTTAGAGTAGGATTGTAGAGTAGGACTGTAGAGTAGGATTTAGAGTAGGATTTAGAGTAGGACTATGTAGAGAAAAAAGACTCTACACAATTTAATGTGAATCAAGGAGAAGCCATTTATTGTGCTTCTAAACATAGTTTATAATTAGTTCCTATCCTATAGCTTTCTGTAGTCATGCATTGTTTGGTTGCATCTTTTTCTTAATCTAATTGATAGATGCTGTAAGGGTCATTTTATTTGGGTTGCTACCCCTTTGTCTGTCAGCAACTCTTCTGCTTCTTCTTTCTGCTCGCAACATCACCTTTTTATCCACAAAGTTGAATGCAGCTTTATTAAAAACCTGTCCTAGTCCTAGAAGGTTAGTTAGTTTAGTTAGCTCCAGAAGGTTAGGCTGGTTCATTTAGTGCCTGTCCATTGTTCTGTAAATACCACCCCACAGGATTATAGAGTAGGATTGTAAATAAATAAAGTTTCTGAAACTTTAACTCATCTGGAAGAATCCTTTCTTTCTCACCCTGTGAACAAGCTGAGCATTTCCTTCTGAGTTGTCAGCTGTCTCTTAAAGGTACAATGGCTTCTTTGGTGTTGTGAAAAGTACATATTACAGGATAGGCTCTTCACAGATATTAAAATTTATATATATATATATATAAAAATTAATAGACTATATGTGTTATGTTGTCTTAGTTAGTAGTACTGTATTTTTTTAAGTAGTGTGCTGTGTTGTGGTGTGATGTCATGGTTTGCCTCAGATACCCCAGGTTCCTCCCTGATAATTCCCTGCCAGGTGTGTCAATCATCCCTCTTTTCCACACCCTGACCCCTGCTGAGCGCTGTCTGTCAATCCTGGCATTCCAGAAGGGCATCCAGTGACTGGCAGAATTTAAAAGATGCCCTCCCCTCCTGGAAGGACATTGGGCCATCCAGGTGTCCTCTGTCCCTTGACACTTCCCCGCCCCGTACCTGGTTGGTGGTCCCCGTGTTCCTTCCCTGCCCCTCTGCCCCGGGTAAAAGGGCGAGCAAACCATGCGGTTTGGGAGTTCTCCTGGAGCCATTGCTGGATTCAGAGGCCTGTGGGCCAGGAATAAAGCTCTCCATAGGAACCCTCCATCAGAACCGACTCCTTTCCTTCACCTCGCCTTAAAGCTTCTCCTCCAAAGGTAAACCTGAGCTCCTGCATGCCTGGACTTGCCTCCAAGCGCCCAGCTGCAGCATCCAGCTAGCCAAAAGTGTCTCTGGGGTAAAATTCCACAGTTGCCGCTATTTGGTCAGGCAGCAAAGGTCAGACAAGCTCATGTACGTCCCGTCCAGCTATATTGGTAATTATTTCAGTGGTAAATATAGTTTTAGGTTATAACATTATGTAAAACAGGAGCTATGCGATGTAAGATACTTTTTTAACTAGCTCAAGAAAGGGATGGGGTAATCAAGAAATTCTTTGCCCAGAGATGACAGCAACAGGACACCAAGAGCCCCAAGGGAAGAATTCTTGCGTCCTTATTGGAAAAGACCAGCTTTCTTCCACCTCCTTCCTGACTTTGAGGAGCCAACAGGATTAAGGGGGAGAACTTAACAATAAGCAGAGAACACCCTTTGTTTGAAAAGAATTTATGCATCATATATGAGATATATGAATATGCAACAGGCTATTGCTTTTAAGGGCTAATCCTTTGTTAGCGTGTGTGCTTTCAGGGCATAATTGCCCAGGAGGCACCAGGACTGTCCATATGTCTTTGTTTTTATTGTCCTTTACTGTTCTAACTCTGATTGTCCAAATTCTTATTATTCTAACTTTTATTACTGTCTTAATAACCATTTTATTGCTACTAAACGGTTCAAATTTAAAAAGAAGGGATTGTTGTTTTTTGCAATGTGCTTTGAAAGCTGGGAAGACTCTTCATTCATCATCTCCAGAGCACACTGCCTTTGGCCAGCACACTGGCCCGTTTTGGTACATCTGTGACACTTCTAGTTGAGGCAGAAAGGGCAATGGCATTTGAAGGCAAAACCAAAGGAAGAATGGAGCAGCCCAAACATCTTGCGCAGATGCAGGCCTTCAGCTGTGACTGGAGAGCATTGGGGTTCCTGCCACTTGGATTTGTATCCCTAGGTGCAATGTCTTTGGCTGAAGGAGAGCCTTGCTCAAGTGAGAAAGCAGAAAGATCAGAGAGGGTGCTCGGGAAGGTCTCCTGTGGTGCAGAGCTGTCAGTGCCTGTGAGGTGAGAGCGGGCCCGGCCTTGCCCAGGCTGGAGCCCCAGCAGAGCCCCAGCAGAGGCCAGAGCAGCCTGAGCCCCGGCAGAGGCAGGCTGGAAGGAGGCCCTTGGAGCTGCAAGAGGCAGCAGCCGGGCCCTGGGTGCCTCTTCCTGGGAGCGGGCGAATCCTCCGCTCTCAGAGCCCAGGTGGCAGCTGGCTGCTGCCGAGGGGAAGCGCAGCCGTGCTGGGCACAGCCCGGCCTGGAGGCATTGGCCACCTGGAGTGTGCCCAGGAGTAGAGAAAGGCCAAGGGCAGCCGCGGGCCGCTGGGCTGGCTGAGGATTCCTCCTCTTCTGCCAGCTGCCCTGCAACCCCTGGCAAAGGCCAGCAGTGTGTGCTGCACTCTGGGCACCGGGGGAGGGAGCCGCGCTGCTCGGCAGGCTGGAGCACAGGGCAGCTCCTTCAGGCCCAGCACTTGTGCCAGGGGAAGCGAGGCCAGCGTGAGGCAGGGACAGCTTGGCAGGGCACATCTGCAGCAGCCAGCGCCTCACGCAGCTCTGGGAGGAAGCGCCTGCAATCCTGCAGTTCTGCACTGAGCCAGAGCAAAGGTGTGAGATGCAGAGTGTTTGGCAGAAATATTCTGGCCCACCAGGCCAGCCTGCTTTGTGCTCTGTGGCGCAAAGCAAGCGCTGTGCAATGCAGCTCTGCGCTGCTGGGAGAGAGGCAGTCGAGGATGTGCCTGAGGTGAGTCAAGGGGTTAGCTGAAAATGTAATTAGGATAATTGAAAAGTGCAGATGAAAAGCTTTCCTTGTGTATTTGATTTACGTCTGCAAATCTTGATACATAACTTTAGGTACCTGAATTTAGCCCATTTCTCCTCTCGCTTTAATTTCAGAAAATGTCAGAATTACAGATGTACGCACCAAAGTATCCAAAATTTCTGTGCAACAGAAAGATGAGTAAACAGTAGAACAGCCCAATCTACATTACCTTTAGCAGTTACCAAAGCCAGTAGGGATTTAGAAAAGTGTGCCTTCTTTTGGTAATATTGCAAATAGATTGGTATATGCAAATTATAATATTATAATACTGGCTTTACAGAAATATTAAAATGGATTCTATATGTGTGATGTTAAAGTTGTGATCTTTATAACTTTGTTATAAAGATATAGTTTTTATTTCTGTTGTTAATTAAGCTTAGAGAGCTCCCAAGGCCTTGAGCATACTTGAGAGTGATTTTACAATAAACTATCTTTTAAAAGTGTTTGGAAAGCAGAAGGTAGGAACATCAGTCATCTGTTGTGTTTGACTTTATTGTTATTTGAGATTGTAATAAATACTGAGCATGAGCTGGGATGCAGATTGTAATTGCTCATCTTTCCAAAGATAGATATGGATACTAGTAACATGTGCCCTGTTTATTGTTCCTAACTGACTAATTTACTGCAGTAGTTTTATAGTGCATTTTTATTGTTGTAATGTCTAAATGTAGTGGGAGAATATATATTTGACTTGGGGTAGTTTGGCTTTTGTTTTTCGAATAATAAAACCACTCTCTTCAGCCTGGTGAAGAAGAAATCTGCTTCTGTCCTTGTGTACAGCTTTGGGTTTGTTTACATATGTTATGTTTGCCCAATTATCCCATCAAAAAATACCAAGCAATGTTTAAGGTAGCAGCAATTTTAATTAAATATTTTAGAAAATATATAAATAAGGGATAATTTGGTTCAAATAATAGTGCATAAGCAAGAGATAACGCGGGGTACGGAGGGCAGGGTTCAATGACCCTTGCCACTTCACGTACAAGCTTGCCAAGTGAAGATCACCCCTTATATGCCAAGTGTCAATACCATCTCCTCCCATTTTCGGTTTGTCATATCTCTATCTCCGCCCTCATTACCACCCCAGTCACGCATGCGCCACCACTCGGTTTGGTGGTCGCACAAGTCTTTGGGGGTCGTCACTGATGAAGGTCCTGTAGTCTTCTTCGTTGTCCTTTAATTTACCTTTGGGTTACACATGTGCCCCAAGCCAGTACAATGTAAGCCAAGACTAACTGTGGTGGTTTGACCAGGAAGAAGTGGGAATTCTGGGATGCTGTGGTCAAACCAATGGGTGCTCGGATTTTGATATTGGCACCTGGTGTGGCCAGTTGGGTTTGGACACACCTCCGAGAACACACAGGGGTTAAAACCAGAGCTTCGGCCCTGGGAGGCTCTCTTGGGACTTCGAGGCAAAGAGGACAGATCGCCCTCCCTCGTTCAGCCACTGCTGCTGGGCAGGGGAGGGACAGCCATGTGGTAGGCCTGGGCCTGGACAGAGATGGGGGGTGAAGAGGCCCTTGAGGATGGAAGGGTGGAGGAGCCCCAAGAGACAGCCATCGGGCAGCCATCTCCCCCCCCAGGAGAGAGAGAGAGGAGAGCCGGCGTCTGAATTTGATAGCAGCCGGCCCAGGAGGAAATGGAGGGGAGAAAGCGGCGAGGAGGTGCCGGCCGGAGCAGCAGCGAGTGTGGGAGTGCCGGAGCTCTGGGACAGGCAGAGACTGAATTTTAAACCCCTTTCTTTCATGACTGGGACCTTGCAAAAATGCTGATCCTCCTCAGAGCTGAATAAGAATAGAAATAAGAGATGAGATAACCAAGGACCTGGCCCGAAGGATGTTGAGAAGGCTTGCTGAGTGGAGAGAGAGATGATTGGAGTGGCCTTTTGGCTGGACTTTTCTTGTGTAGCCATAGACTGAACCAGTTTTATTCCTGTGACACAGAGACTGTATTTAGGGGGAGGCAGTGCCTCAGAACCAGGAGGGGTCATTGTGGGGACCCCTCGGCCCCAGGGGTTTGGAAAAAAATGGGGGGGACAGATGTCCCAAAGCAGAGACTGTGCCTTTTTGGAGTGAGACAAGGCATCCTTAAAAGACAACCCTAAAAGCAGCTCTGGTCCATGCACAGTGGTGAGAGCACTGGGCATGGAAGGAAGATGTCACAAGCGGCAAAAGGACTTTGTGGGTGGTGCCGAGTGACATGGAAGCACACGAGGTTTCAGCGTGTTTCCAGGGGAAGCCTATGGTGCAAGAAAGACTCTTCTCCTCTTCATGGACTGAAGTTTGAATATCCTAAAGGGTGGTGCCAGACTGGGCAGTTGGTGATTTGGGGGAATGTATTGGATTGGGAAATTTTTTGGGTGGTGGGGAGGAGGAAAGTGCTTTTTTGTAAGGTTTTCAAATTTTTTTTCCTTATAGTTTTTTTTTTTTTTCCCTTCTTTTCTTGTAGTTCAGGTAATAAAGTTTTCTTTATGTTTAAGCTACAGCCTGCTTTGCTTATTCCTGGTCACATCTCACAGCAGACACCAGGGAGAAGGTATTCTCATGGGGGCACTGGCTCTGTGCCAGGCCCAAACCATGACACTAACATATCACTGCATCTACATATCAAGGTAATAAATCCCTTATAATTAGCATTTTCTGGGACCAAAGCAGATTCTTGGACTTTTTTAGCAACTATATCTTCAGCTCCTTTCCTGTGGTCCTTGAAAAAAACATCTTCTGGGAGAGTGGGAAAGGGGGGGGATGTCCTGGTTTAGGGCAAATTTGTTAAAGAATCAGCAAAGGAGGGCCCCTCCAGAAAGCAAACCCACACGGCCCCTCCCCCCAACCGGTTCGGGAAGAATTCCTCGAAAAGAAGTGGAAAGAACCTGTTTATTTGACTGGCAGAGAATCCCCCAGCACACAAACTGAACAATACCAGATGACACTGCTCTGAGAAAGATGACAAAATCAGAAAGTCTCTTTCGGGGGTGGTTGCTCTGTTCTCAATCCCTCCGGCGCTGGGGCAGCTGCTGCAGGCCAAAACGGTGCAAACCCTCGGTGTTCCCAGGTCCCAGTCTGGAGCAGGTTCATGATGGTCACAGAAACAGGAGAGGAGAAACAGTCCAGGAAAGAATTTGGACTGTTTAGTTAGAACTAGCTAATAAGCAGAGGCCAAAGCAGAGCAGAAGTGAGAACAGAAAAGAGAGCAAGCAAAGCAGCAAGCCGAAAGCAAGAAGCAAAAACAGCCCTATGTACTGCCCATCTCTGTGTCCCTGATAAGAGAAACCCAAACAAAACTTCCACTCTTCAGAGCCGGTCTTAAAGGCACAGAACATATGAATGCGGATACAAGCATCATAAAGTCACCCCAGGATATTCCACCCCTTATCCCCATATCGTCAATATACTACAACACATCATGCATTATTCATACAAAATTTCCATCTGTTTCCCCCAAAATTTACAAGCAATACCCATCATGCCGTCATCACATCCCCACACTGGACCACTGAATCCAGACCCTATATTACGGAGCTGTAGGATTCCCCCTTTTCACTTTAGTCACTTAAACCTCCATCTATCACTTGCCCAGACCTTCAACACTTACACATTCCCTTCTATCTCATGTCTGTATGGTTTAATGTACAGACAATGGCAGTAACATGGCAGTAACATCCAATGAACAGTGATATTGCATATCATTCTTACCCCACAATCAGATCTCCCTGAGGTACACATCGTGTTGTTCCATCTCTTTGCATTATCCACCACGTGCAACCTGGTCCCTGAGCAAAGACAACCCCAAAAATGGGTTTGTACTCGAGGCAGAATTGATCCACACAGTCTTCCCTAACAAACCTCTGATATGTACCACTGGGACTTTGTCTCCTTCTATTACATTCAGGGACTCAGACTGGGCAGCACCTGCTCGGTTGGTGGAACCTCGGGTGTTAACTAAGCAGGTGGCCTTTGCTAAATGTTGCTCCCAATTCTTGAAAGATCCCCCACCCAAAGCTTTCAACTGGGTTTTTAGTAGTCCATTGTACCTCTCCACTTTTCCTGCAGCTGGTGCATGGTAGGGGATATGGTACACCCACTCAATGCCATGTTCCCTAGCCCAGGTGTTGATAAGGCTGTTCTTGAAATGAGTCCCGTTGTCTGACTCGATCCTCTCAGGGGTACCATGTCTCCACAGAACTTGCTTTTCCAGGCCCAGGATGGTGTTCTGGGCTGTAGCATGAGACACAGGGTAAGTTTCCAGCCATCCAGTGGTGCTTCCACCATGGTCAGCACGTAGTGCTTGCCCTGGCGTGTCTGGGGCAGTGTGATGGAGTCAATCTGCCAGGCCTCCCCATACTTGTACTTGGACCACCGCCCACCCTACCAGAGGGGCTTCACTCGCTTGGCCTGCTTGATGGCAGCACACGTCTCACAGTCATGGATAACCTGAGAAATACTGTCCATGGTTAGATCCACCCCTCGGTCTCATGCCCACTTATAGGTGGCATCTCTGCCCTGGTGGCCTGAGGCATCATGGGCCCATCGAGCTAGGAATAACTCTCCCTTATGTTCCAAATCTAGGTCTATTTTGGACACCCCTATCTTTGCAGCTTGGTCTACATGCTCATTGTTTTGGTGCTCCTCATTGGCCCTGTTCTTGGGTACATGGGCATCTACATGGGGGACTTTCACAGGTAGCCTCCCTACCCTGGTAGCAATGTCTTTCCACTCATCAGCAGCCCAAATTGGTTTCCCTCTACGTTGCCAGTTAGCCTTTTTCCACCTCTCCAGCCATCCCCACAGAGCATTGGTTACCATCCATGAATCAGTGCAGAGGTAGAGCTTTGGCCACTTCTCTCTCTCAGCAATGTCTAGGGCCAGTTGAACAGCTTTGAGTTCAGCAAGTTGGCTTGATCCACCTTCTCCTTCGGTAGCTTGTGCAACCTGTCATGTGGGGCTCCATACAGCTGCTTTCCACTTCCGGTTCATCCCTACGATGCGACAGGAACCGTCAGTGAAAAGAGCGTAGCGTGTTTCCTCTGGGGGCAGTTGGTTATAGGGAGGAGCCTCTTCAGCACGTGTCACTGGTTCTTGTTCCTCTTCATCTGTAACACCAAAATTCTCACCTTCAGGCCAATTTGTAGTTATCTCCAAAATCCCAGGGCGATTCAGTTTACCTATACGGGTGCGCTGAGTGACAATAGGAATCCACTTGCTCCATGTAGCACTGGTGGCATGGTGAGTGGAAGGAACCTTGCCTTTGAACATCCACCCCAGCACCGGTAGTCGGGGTGCCAGGAGGAGTTGTGCTTCAGTGCCTATTACCTCCGAGGCAGCCTGGACTCCTTCATAGGCAGCCAAGATTTCTTTCTCTGTTGGAGTGTAGTTGGCTTCAGACCCTCTGTAGCTTCGACTCCAAAATCCCAGTGGTCGACCCCGAGTCTCCGCAGGCACCTTCTGCCAAAGGCTCCAGGACAAGCTATGGTTCCCGGCTGTAGAGTAGAGCATGTTCTTTACCTCTGGTCCGGTCCTCACTGGGCCAAGGGCTACTGCATGAGCAATCTCCTGCTTGATCTGGACAAAGGCTTGTTGCTGCTCAGGGCCCCACTGGAAATTGTTCTTCTTGCCAGTGACCAGGTAAAGAGGGCTCACAATCTGACTGTACTCAGGAATATGCATCCTCCAAAAACCTATTGCACCCAGGAAAGTTTGTGTCTCTTCCTTATTGGTGAGTGGAGACATTGCTGTGATCTTGTTGATGACATCTGTGGGAATCTGACGCTGTCCATCTTGCCACTTTACTCCCAGGAACTGAATCTCATGAGCTGGTCCTTTTACTTTGCTCATTTTAATGGCGAAACCAGCTCCCAGGAGGATCTGGATGATTTCCTTCCCTTTCTCAAACACTTCCGCAGCTGTGTTCCCCCACACAATGATGTCATCAATATACTGCAGATGTTCTGGAGCCTCTCCCCTTTCTAGTGCAGTCTGAATCAGTCCATGGCAGATGGTGGGGCTGTGCTTCCACCCCTGGGGCAGTCGGTTCCAGGTGTACTGCACTCCCCTCCATGTGAAGGCAAACTGAGGCCTGCATTCTGCTGCCAGAGGAATGGAGAAAAATGCATTGGCAATGTCTATAGTGGCATACCACTTTGCTGCCTTGGACTCAAGCTCATACTGGAGCTCTAATATGTCTGGCACGGCAGCACTCAGTGGTGGAGTCACTTCATTCAGTGCACGGTAGTCCACAGTCAATCTCCATTCTCCTTCAGATTTTCGCACAGGCCAAATGGGGCTGTTGAAGGGTGAGTGGGTCTTGCTGACCACCCCTTGGCTCTCCAGCTCTCGGATCATCTTATGGATGGGGATCACAGCATCTCGAGTGGTCCTATACTGTCGTCGATGCACTATGGAAGTGGCAATTGGCACTCGTTGCTCTTCTCCCATCAGGCATCCTACTGCAGATGGATTCTCAGACAACCCAGGCAAGGTGTTCAATTGCTGGATGCCCTCTGTCTCTACAGCAGCTATTCCAAATGCCCATCTGAGTCCTTTTGGGTCTTTGAAGTACCCACTTTGAAGGTAGTCGATGCCCAAAATACATGGGGCCTCTGGGCCAGTCACAATAGGATGCTTCTTCCACTCATTTCCCGTTAGGCTCACATCAGCTTCCACCAAAGTGAAATCCTGGGATCCCCCTGTCACACCAGCAATAGGAACAGACTCTGTCCCCACATGTCTTGATGGGATTAATGTGCATTGCGCACCAGTATCGACCAAAGCTTTGTACTCTTGTGGTTCCAATGTGCCAGGCCAGCGAATCCACACAGACCAGAAAAGACGATTTTCCCTGGCCTCTACCTGGCTAGAGGCAGGGCCCCTCTAAGCCTGGTTATCCTTCTTTCCCTGGGCATATGTTTTGGATGTTCCTTCGAGGGGATCAGACGTCATCATCATCATACCTGGCCATTCGGCTACGGGCAACTGGAGCTGCTTTCCTTCTGGTGGCTTCCTTCAGTTCACGCACCTGTCATGCCAGAACAGCAGTAGGTTTCCTATCCCACCTTCTCACGTTTTCCCCACAATCAAGAAGGTAAAACCACAGCTCAGCTCGTGGGGTGTACCTTCTCTCACCATCTGGGAAATGTCTGCCTTGGATACCGGAACCTCGGATCTGTACTGCTGAAATTTCGAGAAGGTCTTCTTTAATCTCCTCTCTAAGCTTCTTATAGTTCTCCTCTATCTTATCCTCTAAGTTCTGCAGATGTGTTTCTACCGCTGTGATTCTGGCATGTGTCAGGCCATGTACAGCATCTGCATATGCTCGGAGCTTCCTTGCCATGTCAAGCACAGTCTCACCCCTCTCATCCTGCTTCATTATGGCTAAGGCAGAAGCATATTCATGTGGCCCAAGTTGTACGGGTTTTCGCCACATCACAGACGTCGTGCATGGTACTAAGTCTGGGTTCCTAGTTGTTACATCATCTGAGAAGATAATCTCTGCCACTTTCTCTCAGGCGTTGGATCCCCTGCTCTATTGTCTTCCACTGAGTTTGCTGCATATAGAGATCGTCTGCACACAGGTATCTTTCTGCTACACTTCTTAGGACCCGTTCCCAGAGGCTGTGAGAGTTAGCCCCCCTCATCATTCCTTGGTCGATGACAGGATCCTGTGACAGGGATCCCAAATGCCTGGCTTCAGTGCCATCCAGAATTGTAGCCTCGCCTGCAGCATCCCAGAGACGAACCAGCCAACTAATTACGGATTCATCAGACCTTTGAGTGTAGTCCTTCCGTAGGCCACGAAGGTCCTTCAGGGAAAAGGACTCAATACTCGCATCTGATCTTGCACCTGCTGCTTTGACTCCTGATTTTATGTCAGGAGGCATTGAGGTTCCTTCTCCTTCATCATCATCATCATCATCATCGTCCACTGGTTGATTGGTCTTGTCCGTACATTTCCCACTCCTAGTGCTGGTAGCAACAGCCATGGGTTTAGATGCTGGCTTTGAGCCTGGAGTGTTAGCTGCAGCCTGAGTCACTGGGACAGTTGCTGATTGATCTCCCTGTCCCCCTGCCTCTGTCTGCTGCCCGACAGTATCTAGTAGCGTGCGATAAGCATACTCCAGGGTCCAGCTCACTGCAATGACCTTCCTCTCCTTAGGCTCATCCTGGTACTTCTCTTTCAGATATTTCCCCACCTCAGCTGGGTTCTGAATTTGTTCATGGGGAAAATCCCAGACTATAGGCTCAGAGAATTCCTTCAGGATTTGGCCCATATCCTCCCATTTCCCACACCACTGAGGATTTTCCACACCAGGGTTTACTCCTGAGTCAGGGGTCTCATCAGCCCATCTAGAAATCTCAGCCCTCATTCTAGAGAAGCAGCAGGCTGTATAGAGGAAGGTTACCAGATTGAATACCAGGAAGACGGTTTCTTTAACATTGAGGGGAAACTGAACATCCTTCACTAGTGATGCAACTGATTCATAGGAGAAGGAGGAAAGCAGAGGCTGAAAAACCTCATTCCCTCCTGCTCCTCCTGCAACAAACTGGATGCATAACCATAGCCATGAACCATTCATACCTGGAGTAGACCCTGGCATGTTTATAAACTTCTTGCACATTATTGCCACCAAGCCCAGCAGGATACCTACTCTGGTCACTGCCCCTCTGATGTAAAAACTACGTATTAGGGGCAATACTAAAGCTATTTCTGGATAAGTAAATAAATCTAGGGACCAGAGAGGTATTAAAACCTCAAAAAACCCTAGGGACCAGAAATGCATGCAAGCCTTCACCCCAATAGACATTATGAATTCAAAAAGCATGGCTATTAGCTGATTTAAACAAACACAGAGTAATAGCAACCAAAATGCAGTCAAAACAGGGTTTTTCCACTCTGTCTCTCGCCCCCTGTTTGGGTGCCAATATTTTGTACTGGTTTAGGGCAAATTTGTTAAAGAATCTGCAAAGGAGGGCCCCTCCAGAAAGCAAAACCCACACGGCCCCTCCCCCCAACTGGTTCGGGAAAAAATTCCTTGGAGAGAGGTGGAAAAAACCGGTTTATTTCAGGCACAGCACCCCCCAGCACAAAAATGAACAATACCCGATGACACCGCTCTGAGAAAGATGACAAAATCAGAAAGTCTCTTTCGGGGGTGGTTGCTCTGTTCTCAGTCCCTCCGGCGCTGGGGCAGCTGCTGCAGCTGAACGGTGTTCCCAAGTCCCAGTTCGGAGCAGATTCGAGATGGTCACAGAAACAGGAGAGGAGAAACAGTTGAGGAAGGAATGTGGACTGTTTAGCTAGAACTAGCTAATAAGCAGAGGCCAAAGCAGCGCAGAAGCAAGAGCAGAAAAGAGGGCAAGCAAAGCAGCAAGCTGAAAGCAAGATGTGAAAAACAGCCCTATGTACTGCTCGTGTCTGTGTCCCTGATAAGAGAAATGTTGCCTTCTGATGCAAGGCAAGGCGACCTGGTTCTGAGGAAACGGCACGGCGACCCAAACTCTCCAGGGTCGCTCGGGCAAAGAACACACGCAGACATCAACGTGGTGGACGGTCCAAAGGCGTTTATTGTCCCGTCTCGTCGGGTTTTATACTCGGGGAGGTTTTTTCTCTACGTCAGGGTGTCTTATCTTACAGTAATTGGTTAATAAGGAGTAGAAAGTTACTAGTGTTAGGGGGGTCTACATTCCTAGGTGATCCCCTATCACTAGGCGTTAGGGGGAGAGGAATCCTGCCGCTTTCCGTGACATCGCGAGATTTTCCGAACGCTTGTCCCTATCTAACACAAGAAAGCAAAACAAAACTGCCAATCTTCAGAGCAGGTCCCAAAGGCACAGAACAGATGAATGGGGATACAAGCATCATAACGTCACCCCAGGACACATGGAACGAGTGTCCAAGGGCCCTTTGTGACACGGTGTGACATAGGAGCTGGAGGTGACAAGAGCACGCCACAGTGCTCAGAGCACACGTTTAGACAGGATGGGACAGAGCAGTGCCGTGAGGAGCCCCCGCACAGCGCGCTCGTTCGCGTCCCGCCCGGAGCTTTTCTGAAGCCTTGCTCCTGCAGCTGAGCTCGAGGCCAGACCACAGGACTTGCTGACCCGTGGTCTCCCTGAGGCTTCTCTTCTGCAGGTGCCCTTGAGGCCATATTATAGTCCTTGTCAGGAGTCCTCTGTCCTTGGGGCAGGGGCCCTTGAGACCGAGTGCAGGACTTGCTGTCTTGTAGCCTTCCTGAGACTTCTTACTTGAAGATTCCTTCCAGGCACCACTGCAGGACTTGGTGACTTGGAGCTTTTCCAAGGCAACTCTCCTGCAAATAGCCACAAATCCAGGCAGAGACATGGAGCAGAGACACCCGGCAGTGCCTGAGCTGGCCTGGGTAGAGGAGGAGGAAGGTGGCCCTGGAGCTGCCCTGGCACAGAAGACTGAAGAGGTGGTGCCGTTCCAGCCACCGCAGGAGGGTGAGTGGCAGAGCTGGGCCACAGCACTGGTGCCTGCTGCCAGCTTGGACCCCATGCCGTACCATGCCGTGCCGTGCCATGCTATCCCCTGGGGGCATGCCCACGGACAGGACGGAAGAGGGGCCCGGAAGACACCCCGCAGTGGCTGTGCTCCATCCCCTGGGGCATCCCAGGGCTCTCTCTGCCTGGGGATCGCAGGGCTGGGCCGTGTTGTCCGGCCTCTCCCGCAGCCCCTCATCTCTGGCTGCGCTCGCTCTTTGCCAGATGCAGCCCTGGAGCGCACACAAGAGCAGGAGTCCAGCCGTGGCCGCTTCCGCAGAACAGCGCAGGTACCTGCAGCCACCCCCACCTGGGCTCGGCCTGCTGTCCCTGCTCAGCCCAGCACCGTGTGTGCAGCACTCCATGCAATATCCCCGGCTTCTTGCCCTTCTCCTACAGTTTGTTTGCAACTTCCTGAAGAGAATTAAAGAGGAAGAGACCATCGCCACGGGCGTAGGCCTCAGAGCATACTCGCCCATCTTCCTCAGCAAGACCGGTGCTGCCCTGCTGCATATGCTTGTAGAGGAAGATTTTTACACTCCAAAGCAAGTAAGCAGCCTGGGCCAGGCTTTGATCCTCCCAGCAATTGCTTGGCCTCCCAATCCACGCATGCTGCTTGCTGTGAGCCTTTCAGGACACATGGCAGTGGGGTGGGAAGGGAAGCACTCCTCTGGGGAAGCTGGGAACATTGCTCCCTCTGGCAGCTTTCCAAGTCTCCCCGTGCCTTCTCCAGGTGCCTGCCATGGTCAGCTACATCCACCAGTGGCTCATGGCCAATGATTCTGCTGAGCACAGGCTGGACAAGACCCTGCTGGATCTCACCCAAGCACAGCCAAATGACGCAGTCATGACGCTCCTGCGTGTGGCCCCATCCTGTGACAGGTATGGGGCTCACCTGCCCACAGGGCTCAGGCCTCCCCAGCCCATCACCTGCACAGCCTGCCCTAGGTGTCGGAGCAACAGAGAGTTCCAGGGCCCTCTGGATGCTCCCTTTCCCAGCCCTGCCAGGCCAGCCCCTGAGCCTGCTGCCGTGCTCCCTTGCCGCCTCTCAGGGCTCTGTCCCCACAGGGCTGGGCTATCTGCCTCCTGCTGGCAGGGGGGCAGTGGGCAGAGGCAGAAATGGCAGCCGGCTCAGCTGCCCCTGGTGCTGTGTCTGAGGCCCCCTGAGACACAGCTATAAACCCACAGAGCTGCAATGGCCATGTGGAACACCATCATGGGCTCAGCCAGGACTGCGGAGCTGGCGCAGCTGATCCTCCTGGATGTGCTGGGCAGCTGGCCAGAGTACAGCACCCGCACCTCCAATGGGGACGAAACGGCTGTCTTTGCCCTGGCTGTGAGTTTCTGCAACTGGCCTTTGCAGGCCCCAAGGCTGCCCCTCCAGCAGCTCTCCATCCTCCTTCCCCCACTGCATCTCCCTGCCTCAGGCACTGGCCTGAAACCTGGCCCAGGGGCAGCTTCAGGCCCACCAGGCCCCGTGCTCCCCCTGCCATGCTCTCTCCTGGCCTCTCCCTGCCACGCTCGGGCCCTGCCACACACACACCTCGGCACTGAGCGCTGTCTCGGGGGGCTTTGTCCTTTGCAGGCAACTGTGGTGACGTGGAAGATCCTCCAGGTGCCCTGTCTCCCACGGATCTTGAAGGTGTATTTCCCCCACCTATTTGTGCATCTGCTCTTCCAAGTGTTCTTCAGCACTCTGGATATGCCAGAGGAGGTCGACACCTTCTGGAAGGGATGCCAGGAAGAGCACGGCCTTGCCACCAGCCCCAACAGGTGCTCCATGCCACTCCTCCTGTCCCTGCCACGTGGCCTGCCAAGGAGCCAGTGCTGCCAGTGTGACCTGGGCTTTGCTGTGCACACAGGTTTGCTGTGCGCACCCTCAAGTCCCTGCTCTGCCTTCTCCGCTGCGAGGATGTGGTGGTGGCAATGGAGCGCAGGTGTGCCTGGGACACGCTGCTCTCTCTTGACACCCACCACTTTGCCGTGGCTCTGCTTGCCAGGTGAGACCCCCTTCTCCCCACTGCCTCTGACATTGCTGCCCTGTGCCCAGGTACCCCATAAAGTATCCATGGTGGCCATGGGTCAGAGGGCCTTGGCACTGAGGGACGGCCAAGCAGGCTGGAAAAGGCTGGCAGAGGAGGCTGCCCATCAGCAACCAACTCCCAAACGGCCCACGTCCCTTTGCATGAAGGGTGCTGGGGAAAGATGAGAACTGGGTGAGTCACGCCTGGGAGACGTTTGCCCCACTGCATCAGGCTCTTGTTTCCTTTTTCCCCTCTTCAGAGAAATTCACCTCTTAGCCATCCACTTTTGTTCCGCGGTTGCATTCTACCTGCTCGCCCTGCTCGGCAAAGAGATGCCATACTGGGATTTCCCTGCCCTGGCATTCCTTGTGGAGGTGAGCCTCAAGGCCAGCGCTGCCTGGCTGAGCGGCCTCCCAGCCCTCTGGCCTCTGGCAGCCACAGCTGCCAGGACAGTGCCCGTGCCCTGTGCTGCTGCCTGGGCCCGGCCCTGTGCGCTTCTGGGCTCCTGCCGGCTGGCTCCCCTGTCACTGCCCTGTGCCTTTCAGGTCCTCGAGTGCCTGGACTTGAGGGAATGCAGTGACAGTGTCCTGGAGATCCTGGCACAGAACCTGCAGAGCCAGCACATGGCCAGGCGTTACTTGGCACTCCGAGGCCTCGTAGTGCTGGGCAAGAATCCCTTGATGGTGAGAAGGGGGCAGTGGCCGAAGCCGTGCAGGCAGCGTGGGGCTGGGCAACGCAGTCGCTTGGCCTTGCCTGGGCTTCGGCCGCTGGGGCAGCTCTTCCCATCTCTCCTGCTTCCCGCTTCAGCTGCCCAAGTGCTTCAGGACAGGCATTTGGCCTCTGGGCCCTGCGGCAGCAGGGCGGCCTTTCACAAAGTCGTCTTCCGCACAGGCTGAAAAAATGCAGAGCCTGACTGAAAGTCTTGTGGAGCTCCTGGAGGAAAATGACAGCGACATGATCAGGATCAGCATTCTTCTACTCAGATATTTGCTCCTGGATAATGGTGCTCCAATAGCCACCCCCACCGCCCTGCAGCTGGCTGAGGCGCTCCTGCCACTCTTTGAGAGCGTAAGGCTCTGTGCCCACAGCCACAGCCACTGGCTGCTGCCTGGACCCTTGTTGCCCTGTGCAGATGCACGCCTGTGCCCTGGGGGGCCTGAAGCAGCTGATGCTCAGGTCTTTTGCCCTTTCCTTTCATCCAGGATGACATCCAGGTGCAGCTGAGCTCCATGGCTCTCTTTCAAGAGATGCTGGACTTCTTAACAGAAGAGGGAAGAAAGGCCCTCAAGTCCCATGTGCGCCAGAGCCTGCTCCCTCTCTACTTCCACTGCCATGATGAGAATCAGATGGTTGCTGAGGTCAGCACTTGTGCACAGCTGCGGTCCCCCTGGCAGGGGCTTGGGCTGCCTCCTGCCCGGGCACCTTGTGGGCTGCAGCCTCCTCCAGCCTGTGCCACTGGCATGCTCCTGTGCCCTGGACTGTAGGGCCATCTGTGCATCTCTGTCCCTCTCCAGGCCTCCCGGGAAACGCTGCATTCCTCAGCCAGATTTCTGAAGAGGAGGGACATCGAACAAATGTTACACGTGGATCAGAGCCTTGGGGAGTGCCTGGTAAGAACAGCAGAGACCCCCCAGCCTCAGCATGGCCAAGGTCCCTGAGGGTGGTGCTCAGTGTGTGGGGCTAACAGCTGTGCCCGCTGCTGCAGCCAGAGGCCGTGCGGGCTCTTCTCCAGGCTCCCGTGGGCCTGAGTCGGGTGCCCATGGCGGCCCGGCCCGGCGGGGCTGCGGGGCGGCACCACGGCTTCCCGGGCAGCAGCTGGCCCTCTGCCCCTCCCCTCGGGAGCCCTTGGCCAGCGGCTGCTGGCCGCGCCTCAGGACTGGGCGGGCAGGCGAGGCCAACGGTGGGCGCAGGCAGCGTCCGGCCCAGGAGCTGAGCCCGCGCCAACCCTTCCCTCCTGCCGCTCTCTGCAGCTGGCAGAGGACAGGAGCCGAGCGGCCGAGCACCTGCGCAGGGCACTGCACTACCTGCAGAGCCCACAGGAGTCCCTGCGAGAGGCGGCCGTCAGGTTCATGGGTGAGTCCCGAGCCCGGGCTCCTCCCTGCTCGGCCCCGGCCCCGCCTGCTGCCCCGGCAGCGCCAGCCCGGCCCGGCGCCGTGGAGTCCCGCCTGGCCTGGGCATTGCTGCCGCCCTCTGGCAGCTGTGCCCTGGGGCGGCAGCGTGCGGCAAGGGCCTGGGCTGAGCTCTGCCTGGCCAGCAGCCCGTGTGGCCACAGTGCCAGCAGCACTGCTGGCAGGGAGCTGTGCCGCTGGGGCCGTGACAGGCTCGGTGTTCACAGGCATGGCCGGGTGGCACCTGAGGGGGCAGCAGCAAGAGCTGCAGCTGATCTGCAGTGGTGAGTGAGTGAGGGCAGCAGGCTGACCGCTCCAGGGGGCTGGAGGGGGCAGCTGCAAGCCCTGCCCCGGCTGTGGAGGGATCTGCACCCGTGGGCAGTGCACACAGAGATATCAGGGCTACGTGTGGCATTGGTGGCCAGCAACTTCGGGCTGATCCCCTTGCTCCCTGCTCCCTGCGGGCCATGGCAAGAGACGACCGGGATGGCCCTGGCATGGGGCTCTCCTTGGCTCCCTGCATATGCGGGATCTGACCTTGCCTCTGTTCCTCTCTCTTGCAGCCCTTGAAGAAATGGCATATGACAGCAGTCCTGCAATCAGAGATGCTACAGTAGAATTTTGTTTAGTTCTCCGGGCTCTTGAGAGAGCTCCCTACTCCCCATGGCAGAAGCTGCGGGATCGATTCCGCAGTGCATGGAGGAAACGGCCTCGTCTTTGCTGCACTGCCTTACTGTTCTGCTGCAGCTCGGCAGAGAGATGATCTGGGGCCATTTAAGCCAGCAGGAATTTTCTTTTTCTTAAGATTTTTGTGTTTGCATTTTCATTGTTGAGTATGTAAATATAAAATATCTTACAATACACAGAGTCCCAGCATCTCTCTTTTCCTGCGCAAGGTCTGTAGGGCATAAGAGAAGAGGGGGAAAAGGTTGCTTGTACTCAGCTAGCTGCCCAGGAGTGCAGTGTTACAGGGAAAATGGCCAGAAGCCTTTTGGCCTTTGGTGGTTCTGCTGAAGCCTTTGTGCTGCCCACAGAGCAGCTGGGCAGGGGCCGGAGCTGCGGGGATCCCTGCCAGAGCGGTGCCTGGAGATGGCCACAAGCCCTGTGCCGGACAGGAAGGGCCATCCGTATCCTCCTGCCCGTGTGCTGCTGGCTGCAGTGCTGAGGGCTCCCAGGTGCCTCTGGATAGGGCTCCTCTGGAGCTGCTTTGGGGCTGTCGCGCTGCTGCCGGCACCCTTGGCCAGGCTGGGGGAGACCCTGAGGGGCTGAGGCACTTGGCTGGCAGAGGCCATAAGCAGCCCCCTGGCAGCCGCCTTGATCCCGACAGCCGGCTGCTCTGGCGCTTCCAGGTCGGTGGCCGGTTGGAGGGATGCCCTGGAATCAGGCGTGGAACCCCGGTCCTGGCCTTTCAGGGCTGTGAGGCCAGCTGTTGTGGGGCTTGGGGGGTGCCCTCCCAGTGCTCCAGACTGGAGCCCCCCGCCCCTCAGCCTTAGGCATTCAGCTCCACTGCCTAATATCCAAGTCTTGTTCCTCTTGCTGTGGGGGAGGCCGAGCTCTGTGGCTTTAGGCCCCATGGAGCCAGGAGAGCAGCAGCTTTGAGCCCACAGGGGCCTCAGAAAAGGCCCTCTTGGACCACAGACATTCCTGTCCTTCCCAGGCCAGGGACACATGAGAATGCAGCGGGCACCTTCAGAGTGCCACGCTGGCTTTGCACTGGGCCACCTCCCTGTGCTGTGCACGGCTGGCTGTTTGCTTTACTGCTCTTGGCCTTGTGTCGTCGTACTCCTCTGGCTGCCTGCAGCCAGGGGCAGCCCTATCAGGAGGGTGAAAGGCCCCGTCTCCAACATCTCCAGGGGGAAATGGAGCTCTCCCAGCCCTCAGCCCACGCTGTAAGCAGAGCAGAGCCTTTTCCCCAGCCCCATTGGCTTTCTGCCTGCTTCTGGCCCCTGGCCACCATCACCCACTGCACTTGCTCTGAGTCACCTACAGCATGCCTGGTGCCTCTTGATTTGCTGACCCTGGGATGTGAGGCTCACTGAGGGAAAGGTGGCTGTCCCAATGCTGAGGGCACACGTGGCTCACTCAGCAGACTTGAGGCTTCCCCAGCAGCTTGCAGGTGCCTTATGTGTCATGTTACAGTGCTTGTGCTCCTGCCTCTTCCTGTCCCTCTTCTCACCCTCACCAACCCTGCACCCTCTGACCTACCTTCAGTAAACCCTGTTGCATCAGACACGGTGTCAAGAGCCCTCCTTCGGCTGCCGGTCGAGCGCACGTTACAACCTCCGGGCCTGCGAGCAAGGTGGGCTGGGGGAGCTGGTCTCTCAGACCAAGAGGGAACGGCTCTCAACAGCACCTGCCCATGGACATTCCCCGCACCAAATAAAATCATCTCCAAGTTTAGCTAGTAAGCCAGTAAGGTATAAACCATTAATTGCCTGGAAATCTGGCACTAGTCTCTGAGTTCCATTAGGTTTCTTTATTGCTGATCTAGCAGTATTAAATTTTGACTGCCATTCTTCCAATAGTCCTGATGTCAGGGATTTAATTGATTGTTGGCTCTGTTCCTTTCCTAGCTTCTAATCTTCAAGGGTATTGCTTTCTGACTACTGCCCTAACTCTTGTCTGGAGCTCAATTTCAATAGGGTCTGCTGGTTTTGATTTTCCTGGGCCATCAGTACCCCATACTCTTGGGTACACCTGATTCAATACTTGCTCTAACTAGTTCTTCTTGTTGGTTGGTCTGGTGTCAGTTGTCAGTCCTACTGCTAAAACCGCTCATTTGTCTTCAGGTAGCTTCCATTGAAGTTTTCTTTTTCTAAACGGAACTGTTGCTTCTACATTTTCAAGCAAATCCCTGCATAGGACAGATTTGGGTGAGTTTGGGAAACAGAGAAACGGATGGATTCCCATTTTCTTCTTGATTTTCCATCAAAGTGGTTTCAGGAAGAATGCATTTTCTGGCTGCCCTGTAGTTGCTCCTATTGCTTGAAGATAGTTTTCACTTTTGGGTAGCAGTGCTTGATTCAAGAGTGAAAATGTGTCTCCACTATTTCTTAAAATTTCAACTTCTTCATCATTCTTTAGCTGTATTTTAAACAGTGGCCTGCTAGGGTAAGAATTGCCAGTCTCGGTCATTTCTTATCATCTAGAGTGGCTGCAAGAGTTTTGTGTACTTTGTCTGCTAACTCTGGGCACTGGCCCTATTTCCAGTGTCCTGATTTCTTACAAGATGCACATTGATTTGGGCCCAGCTTGGTCTGTGGCTGCTTTGAACCTCCTCTGCCTCTGCTAATTTCGCCCCTGCCTCTGCTTCAACCACGCCTACATCCGTCCTCTCCCTGGTGCTGATCCAGAGCTGCCACCATGGCTGCAGGGAGCTCTTTTTCTTTTTCCCTCTCTTGACTATCGTACACTTTCTACTTTTGATGGAGTGTCTAAAAGCTTGCGTGACTTCTCAATGTTCTTCGAACACTTCTCAAACTCAGAGGGGCTTGGTGCTGTGACCATTTCCCTGGGGTGTTCCAGTTCGTGTTTATTTATCAGTTATCGTACAATGGTTTGTTTTCATGTACCCTGTATTTTCCCCAATTGGGTTAACCCCTAGGTTTTGCCCTCCCTCAAAGCTGTCCCTCATGCCATTCCCCACTCTTTGTTCCAGCTCCTTCCCTGCCTCTCAAGATAATCCAGCTCTTTATTCCTGAACCTTCCCTGTCACTTTTGCCTTGGACCAATCCCTGACTGCACCACCCCTTTGGAATTCCTCTATTGCTGGAAGCCCCACTGGCCCATGTGACCTACCCTCTCCTCCCATCTGTCCTAATTAGTCCCAAGCAACAGATGGAATCCCCTCGCTCCTCCCCTGCAGATTCCTTATTGCTCAATTGTTTGTATTCACCCCCTGAGTTGTACCCCGAAAAAATCCCATGCACAGAAGTGCTGGCGGCTCTTTGCTGCTGAATCCTTCCCTTGGAATAAACCTTGGCTTGTGGAACCTCACAATCCAGGAGCCTCCTCCTTTGCTTTGGCCTGCTCTGTGCTGCAGTTAGGAGTTCCTGAACCACTGAGCAGTGGCTCACCAGGGTCACCCGCGGGCAGGACCCACGCCTTGGCCGTTCCCCACTCCTGGCGCAGCGCCGCAGTTTTCCCAAGAGCCAGCCCGGCCTCCGCTGGGCTGCGTCAATGGGGAACCTGTCCCAGTGCCTGACTGTGCTCTGGGTGAAAAACCTTGATCTGATATGGAAATGAAACTTGCCCTGTCCCAGCTCCCTGCCCTTTTCTCCAGTCCTATCACTGGTCCCAACAGTGACGAGAGCTGCATCCGCCCCTCTGATTCCTGTCCGGAGGATGTTGAAGACCACAATGACGCCCTTTACTCTCCTGCAGGCTGAACAAAGTGGCTTCAGCTGCATCTAGGGCTTCCCTTCCAGGCCACACTCCATCCCTGCAGTCCTCCTTTGCATTCTGGCTAATGGTTTCATATCTTTTGATATTGTACTGCCCAAAACTGCGCCCGTCTGCTTCCAGCGCTTCTCTTGGCTGCTGCTTCAGGGTGTGGGCACCATCATCAGAGACACAGAAGAGCTTCTCCTCCCAGAGTTGTCCTTATCCTCCACACTTCCACGTCTCTGCCTTGATGTTCACTGGGGAACTTGCCACTTTGTGGCCGCTCATTGCTGCGCTCAGCAGGGACACAGTTTTGTTTGGACATGAGCTGCCAGAGCAAGACATGCAGCAACTGAAGCTGAGAATAGCAGAGGCTGGGCAGATGCCGTTTTTTCCAGAATGTGGGAATGAGAGTGAGAAAAGCACAAGGAAATTTCAGACTGTTAACTTTGCAATCTAACTGCCCTGGGAAACTCAGCAATGGATGGTGCTCTGGTGCTACTGCCAATGCCTTCCATGAGAAAAATTCATTTCAGGAAGGAGCAACATCATCTGACAGAGACCAAGTGTGCCAGTAGTTGCCCCAGGTGCTCCTGCCATCAGCCCCTGCAGGAAAGAGGCACAGCCCCCAAGGCACGTGGCCTTTCGCTCTTTCTGGCACAGAAGCCCCCCGGGGGCACAGGTCTCTGGGGCAGGAGACGGGCACCAGCGCTGCCAGGGCTCGGGGGGTGGCAGGTCTGCTTGGCCGGGGACTCTGCCACACCTGCTGATGTCAGCGCTCCCCGGGCCCCAGGCCTCAGAGCAGCATTCGTGCCCGGGCCCACACGTTCCTTGTGCGTGTCACACCGGCAGCTTTAGGACGGCCACCAGCCGGGACGTGTCCCAAGGAGGCCGTGCCAGCTTCCCTGCAAGGCCCCGTGCCCTTCCCAGAACAGCTGCGTCTGCAGCCCTGGGGGCTCCTTCTGCTGCCCTGAGCCCACAGAGCATGGCAGCGTTTGCTGATGCTCTGAGCCCTTCTTAAAGATCCTCTCGGCCTGGCTTAGACTCCCGGGGCCAGCCATTCCCGCCAAACTGGGCCACTTTGGGTGGGCTGGGCGTGGCCCCAGGGCACGCGGCAGTGTCTGCAAGGGCCCTTGGTGACAGGTGCTGCACAGTCACTGTGACATGGAACGGCTGTCCAAGGGCCCTTTGTGACACGGGGTGACATAGGAGCTGGAGGTGACAAGGGCACGCCACAGTGCTCAGAGCATGCAACGGGACAGGACGGGACAGAGCGGTGCTGTGAGGAGCCCCCGCACAGCGCGCTCGTTCGCGTCCCACCCGGAGCTTTTCTGAAGCCTTGTTCCTGCAGCTGAGCTCGAGGCCAGACCACAGGACTTGCTGACCCGTGGTCTCCCTGAGGCTTCTCTTCTGCAGGTGCCCTTGAGGCCATATTATAGTCCTTGTCAGGAGTCCCCTGTCTTTGTGGCAGGAGCCCTTGAGACCGAGTGCAGGACTTGCTGTCCTGTAGCCTTCCTGAGGCTTCTTACTTGAAGGTGCCTTCCAGGCACCACTGCAGGACTTGGTGACTTGGAGCTTTTCCAAGGCAACTCTCCTGCAAATAGCCACAAATCCAGGCAGAGACATGGAGCAGAGACACCCGGCAGTGCCTGAGCTGGCCTGGGTAGAGGAGGAGGAAGGTGGCCCTGGAGCTGCCCCGGCACAGCAGACTGAAGAGGTGGTGCCGTTCCAGCCACCGCAGGAGGGTGAGTGGCAGAGCTGGGCCACAGCACTGGTGCCTGCTGCCAGCTTGGACCCCACGCCGTTCCGTGCCGTGCCATGCTATGCCCTGGGGACATGCCCACGGAAGAGGGCCCGGGCAGACACCCCGCAGTGCCCGTGCTCCATCCCCTGGGGCATCCCGGGGCTCTCTCTGCCTGGGGATCACAGGGCTGGGCCGTGTTGTCCGGCCTCTCCCGCAGCCCCTCATCTCTGGCTGCGCTCGCTCTTTGCCAGATGCAGCCCTGGAGCGCACACAAGAGCAGGAGTCCAGCCGTGGCCGCTTCCGCAGAACAGCGCAGGTACCTGCAGCCACCCCCACCTGGGCTCGGCCTGCTGTCCCTGCTCAGCCCAGCACCGTGTGTGCAGCACTCCATGCAATATCCCCGGCTTCTTGCCCTTCTCCTACAGTTTGTTTGCAACTTTCTCAAGAGAATTAAAGAGGAAGAGACCATCGCCACGGGCGTAGGCCTCAGAGCATACTCGCCCATCTTCCTCAGCAAGACCGGTGCTGCCCTGCTGCATATGCTTGTAGAGGAAGATTTTTACACTCCAAAGCAAGTAAGCAGCCTGGGCCAGGCTTTGATCCTCCCAGCAATTGCTTGGCCTCCCAATCCACGCATGCTGCTTGCTGTGAGCCTTTCAGGACACATGGCAGTGGGGTGGGAAGGGAAGCACTCCTCTGGGGAAGCTGGGAACATTGCTCCCTCTGGCAGCTTTCCAAGTCTCCCTGTGCCTTCTCCAGGTGCCTGCCATGGTCAGCTACATCCACCAGTGGCTCATGGCCAATGATTCTGCTGAGCACAGGCTGGACAAGACCCTGCTGGATCTCACCCAAGCACAGCCAAATGACGCAGTGGTGACGCTCCTGCGTGTGGCCCCGTCCTGTGACAGGTATGGGGCCCACCTGCCCACAGGGCTCAGGCCTCCCCAGCCCATCACCCTGCACAGCCTGCCCCAGGTGTCAGAGCAACAGAGACTTCCAGGGCCCTCTGGATGCTCCCTTTCCCAGCCCTGCCAGGCCAGCCCCTGAGCCTGCTGCCGTGCTCCCTTGCCGCCTCTCAGGGCTCTGTCCCCACAGGGCTGGGCTGTCTGCCTCCTGCTGGCAGGGGGGCAGTGGGCAGAGGCAGAAATGGCAGCCGGCTCAGCTGCCCCTGGTGCTTCCTCTGAGACCCTCCTGAGACACAGCTCTAACCCCACAGAGCTGCCATGGCCATGTGGAAGACCATCATGGGCTCAGCCAGGACTGCGGAGCTGGCGCAGCTGATCCTCCTGGATGTGCTGGGCAGCTGGCCAGAGTACAGCACCCGCACCTCCAATGGGGACGAAACGGCTGTCTTTGCCCTGGCTGTGAGTTTCTGCAACTGGCCTTTGCAGGCCCCAAGGCTGCCCCTCCAGCAGCTCTCCATCCTCCTTCCCCCACTGCATCTCCCTGCCTCAGGCACTGGCCTGAAACCTGGCCCAGGGGCAGCTTCAGGCCCACCAGGCCCCGTGCTCCCCCTGCCATGCTCTCTCCTGGCCTCTCCCTGCCACGCTCGGGCCCTGCCACACACACACCTCGGCACTGAGCGCTGTCTCGGGGGGCTTTGTCCTTTGCAGGCAACTGTGGTGACGTGGAAGATCCTCCAGGTGCCCTGTCTCCCACGGATCTTGAAGGTGTATTTCCCCCACCTATTTGTGCATCTGCTCTTCCAAGTGTTCTTCAGCACTCTGGATATGCCAGAGGAGGTCGACACCTTCTGGAAGGGATGCCAGGAAGAGCACGGCCTTGCCACCAGCCCCAACAGGTGCTCCATGCCACTCCTCCTGTCCCTGCCACGTGGCCTGCCAAGGAGCCAGTGCTGCCAGTGTGACCTGGGCTTTGCTGTGCACACAGGTTTGCTGTGCGCACCCTCAAGTCCCTGCTCTGCCTTCTCCGCTGCGAGGATGTGGTGGTGGCAATGGAGCGCAGGTGTGCCTGGGACACGCTGCTCTCTCTTGACACTCACCACTTTGCCGTGGCTCTGCTTGCCAGGTGAGACCCCCTTCTCCCCACTGCCTCTGACATTGCTGCCCTGTGCCCAGGTACCCCATAAAGTATCCATGGTGGCCATGGGTCAGAGGGCCTTGGCACTGAGGGACGGCCAAGCAGGCTGGAAAAGGCTGGCAGAGGAGGCTGCCCATCAGCAACCAACTCCCAAACGGCTCACGTCCCCTTGCGGGAAGGGTGATGGGGAAAGATGAGAACTGGGTGAGTCACGCCTGGGAGAGGTTTGCCCCACTGCATCAGGCTCTTGTTTCCTTTTTCCCCTCTTCAGAGAAATTCGCCGCTTAGCCATCCACTTTTGTTCCGCGGTGGCATTCTACCTGCTCGCCCTGCTCGGCAAAGAGATGCCATACTGGGATTTCCCTGCCCTGGCATTCCTTGTGGAGGTGAGCCCCAAGGCCAGCGCTGCCTGGCTGAGCGGCCTCCCAGCCCTCTGGCCTCTGGCAGCCACAGCTGCCAGGACAGTGCCCGTGCCCTGTGCTGCTGCCTTGGCCCGGCCCTGTGCGCTTCTGGGCTCCTGCCGGCCGGCTCCCCTGTCACTGCCCTGTGCCTTTCAGGTCCTCGAGTGCCTGGATTTGAGGGAATGCAGTGACAGTGTCCTGGAGATCCTGGCACAGAACCTGCAGAGCCAGCACATGGCCAGGCGTTACTTGGCACTCCGAGGCCTCGTAGTGCTGGGCAAGAATCCCTTGATGGTGAGAAGGGGGCAGTGGCCGAAGCCGTGCAGGCAGCGTGGGGCTGGGCAACGCAGTCGCTTGGCCTTGCCTGGGCTTCGGCCGCTGGGGCAGCTCTTCCCATCTCTCCTGCTTCCCTGCCCCAGTGCTTCGGGACAGGCCTTTGGCCTCTGGGCCCTACGGCAGCAGGGCGGCCTTTCACAAAGTCGTCTTCCGCACAGGCTGAAAAAATGCAGAGCCTGACTGAAAGTCTTGTGGAGCTCCTGGAGGAAAATGACAGCGACATGATCAGGATCAGCATTCTTCTACTCAGATATTTGCTCCTGGATAATGGTGCTCCAATAGCCACCCCCATCGCCCTGCAGCTGGCTGAGACGCTCCTGCCACTCTTTGACAGCGTAAGGCTCTGTGCCCACAGCCACAGCCACTGGCTGCTTCCCGGACCCTTGTTGCCCTGTGCAGATGCACGCCTGTGCCCTGGGGGGCCTGAAGCAGCTGATGCTCAGGTCTTTTGCCCTTTCCTTTCATCCAGGATGACATCCAGGTGCAGCTGAGCTCCATGGCTCTCTTTCAAGAGATGCTGGACTTCTTAACAGAAGAGGGAAGAAAGGCCCTCAAGTCCCATGTGCGCCAGAGCCTGCTCCCTCTCTACTTCCACTGCCATGATGAGAATCAGATGGTTGCTGAGGTGAGCACTTGTGCACAGCTGCTGTCCCCCCGGCAGGGGCTTGGGCTGCCTCCTGCCCGGGCACCTTGTGGGCTGCAGCCTCCTCCAGCCTGTGCCACTGGCATGCTCCTGTGCCCTGGACTGTGGGGCCATCTGTGCATCTCTGTCCCTCTCCAGGCCTCCCGGGAAACGCTGCATTCCTCAGCCAGATTCCTGAAGAGGAGGGATATAGAACAAATGCTACACGTGGATCAGAGCCTTGGGGAGTGCCTGGTAAGAACAGCAGAGACCCCCCAGCCTCAGCGTGGCCAAGGTCCCTGAGGGCGGTTCTCAGTGTGCAGGGCTAACAGCTGTGCCCGCTGCTGCAGCCAGAGGCCGTGCGGGCTCTTCTCCAGGCTCCCGTGGGCCTGAGTCGGGTGCCCATGGCGGCCCGGCCCGGCGGGGCTGCGGGGCGGCACCACGGCTCCCCGGGCAGCAGCCGGCCCTCTGCCCCTCCCCTCGGGAGCCCTTGGCCAGCGGCTGCTGGCCGCGCCTCAGGGCTGGGCGGGCAGGCGTGGCCGGCGGTGGGCGCCGGCAGCACCCGGCCCAGGAGCTGAGCCCGCAGCAACCCTTCCCTCCTGCCGCTCTCTGCAGCTGGCAGAGGACAGGAGCCGAGCGGCCGAGCACCTGCGCAGGGCACTGCACTACCTGCAGAGCCCACAGGAGTCCCTGCGAGAGGCGGCCGTCAGGTTCGTGGGTGAGTCCCGAGCCCGGGCTCCTCCCCGGCCCGCCGCAGCTCGGCCCCGGCCCCGCCTGCTACCCCGGCAGCGCCGGCCCGGCCCGGCGCCGTGGAGCCCCGCCTGGCCTGGGCGTTTCTGCTGCCGCCCTCTGGCAGCTGTGCCCTGGGGCGGCAGCGTGCGGCAAGGGCCCGGGCTGAGCTCTGCCTGGCCAGCAGCCCGTGTGGCCACAGCGCCGGCAGCGCCGCTGGCAGGGAGCTGTGCCGCTGGGGCCATGACGGGCTCTGTGTTCACAGGCATGGCCGGGCGGCACCTGAGGGGGCAGCAGCAAGAGCTGCAGCTGATCTGCACTGGTGAGTGAGTGAGGGCAGCGGGCTGACCGCTCCAGGGGGCTGGAGGGGGCAGCTGCAAGCCCTGTCCGAGCTGCAGAGGGCTCTGCTCCTTGTGCGGACATGGGGCGGCGTGGTCAGAGCACACAGAGATTTCAGGGCCACCTTGGGGATTCGTGGCCAGCTGCTTCCAGCCAGTGCCCTTGGTCCCTGCTTCCTCCTGGCCATGACTAGAGCCGGCTGGGATGGCCCTGGTAGGGGGCTCTCCTCGGCTCCCCGCAGATCCGGGATCTGGCCATGGCTCTGTCCCTCTCTCTTGCAGCCCTTGAACCGCTGACAGAGGACATCAGTAGTGCCGTGTCGGACGTGGCACTAGAAACACTGTATGTCCTCCAGGCACTGCAGAGTCAGCGATATTCCCTCTTCCAGAGGCTTCAAGATCAGCTCCGCAGGGCATGGAGGACACGGCCTCGTCTGTCGGGGCTCGGCTGGCTGCGCTGCTGCAGCTCTGCAGAGACCTGATGCCAGAGGCACTGTCTGCTGGGGCCACCTGAGCCAGCTGGAATTTTCCATTTCTTTAAGATTGTTCTTTTCTTCTTTTTGTTTTTTTTCTTTAGTATATGAATATAGAGTGTGTTATAATACACAGACTCCCAGGAGCTTTCTTTTGCTACCCAGGGTCTGCAGGGCATAGGGGAAGAGGGGGAGAAGGGTACCCAGGCTCAGCCAGCTGCCCAGGCGTGCAGTGGGCAAGGGAAAATGGCCAGAAGCCCCTTGTACTGTGATGACTCTGCTGAAGCCTTTGTGCTGGTTACAGAGTGGCTGGGCAGGGGCCGGGGCTGCAGGGATCCCTGCCAGAGCGGTGCCTGGAGATGGCCACAAGCCCTGTGCCAGGAAGGAACCACCGTCTGTATCCTCCTGCCCGTGTGCTGCTGGCTGCAGTGCTGAGGGCTCCCAGGTGACTCTGGATAGGGCTGCTCTGCAGCTGCTGTGGGGCTGCGGCGCTGCTGCCGGGCAGCTTGGCCGGGCTGGGGCAGCCCCTGAGGGGCTGGGGCGCTGGCAAGCCCTGAGCAATTGGCTGGCAGAGGCCACAAGCAGCCCCCCGGCAGCTGCCTGCCTTGTTCCTGCCAGAGTTGACTTGCAAGAGGGATCCCGGGCACTCTGGAACTAACAGCATCAGTGTTGTTGGAAACCCAAATGCAGGGAAATCTCAGATCTTTGGCCTTGTCAGCAAAGCTTAGAATTAAACACAGGATTTGATCGGAGACCTTGGAAAGGGCTTCCAAACTTAGGTGCTAGAAGCGAGAATGTGGATTTCTAGTTTATTATAGCAGAGAGACGGGGAGGAAGGTTGAAGTGGAGGAAAGTTTAGAGTTTTAGGGCTGAAGATCTAGAAAAAATAAAAGTAGTTACAATGTTGAACAAGAAGCTTAGGATGCAGTGCTGTAGGTTTGTGTGTCATAACATGATTGGCTAAGGAAGCTTATACTGTAGCAAGAGCCCCTAAGACGAAATATTGAAGGATTGGCTGCAAAACATAAATATCCTTGTTGGCAGTGTCTTCTTGGCCAAGAAATCCTTCAAAGCTCTTGTAACTACAAGTGTTTTGGCCTTGTGAGCCATGCGGTGGAGATGTGAGCCAAACTCACCCTTCCTGTCTATGTAGCAGAGAAGAAAAAGCAATGGCATCATCTAAAACACTCAGAGGTCTGCTCTCTAGCTTGTTCCAAACTCCCTCAAATCCCCCAAAGTGGGATTTAGCTACAAAGAGATGACAAGGGCTCTTAGTGCTGTCTCTTTGACTCCACAGCAGCTGTTTTAGAATCTTTCCCATAACCCTGTGTAGTCATGTGCCAGAAATGGATCATTTGAAGAAACTTTCCCAACTGACTTGCATGGAGGTTTGTCTGAAGGGTATTTGAGGAGAAAGGCTCCCAGCAGAGGTCTGGGCTTTGGCCGAGCTGTGTCCCCTGCTGATTGTGAAGTGTGCCATCAGCTGCAGGGCTTCCTGGGCCGAAAAATATCATCGAGTCACTTGGACTTGCTCTTTTAGGCCTCTAAGAGCCGGACCAAATTTCGGGGCACATTTGGAGACCTCATGTATGAGCGTGTGGACGACCTCAGATTTTCCCAATTGCTGGGAATGGTTCCCCAGGTCCTTGGTGTAAAATCAGGCTCCCCAGCAAGTGCACATCTGGAAGATGATAAACAATTTAGGCAATTGGTGATGCATCTTTCTAAATCACTCTCCTTTCTGTCCTTTTTTCAAATACAAAGCTGTATTTTGTGTCAGGTACATACAAGCAACGTGTGTATTTGTGATTTTGATATGTGTGGAAACCAACCATGGGACACTTATAAAGACGAATTCTAATATAACTGAGGAAAGCAAAGCATGGAAGAAGGCCTTTGAACCTATCCTTTGTTCCTAATTAGCTTTTATAAGTCTTAAGTTGATTTAGAAGCATTTGAATTAAAGCTTTGAGGATGTTGCTTTTTGACAGGAACTTTCTGCTTGTAGCTAAGCCTTCAAGAGTTTTGCAATAATAACCTTTTGAAGTATAATTTCAGAATATTGCTTGTAGTAAGGATCTCTGAAACTATAGCTTCAGAATATGTAAAAAGGAAATATGCCTATCTCACACCTTGACAAAACAGTGAAAAGCAGCCTGAGGAATGAATATGAATATCAACGCAAGGACTAACAATTTTGACCAAGGGAAGCTGGACATCACTGTTGTGAGATTTATAGTCCTTGCAATCAGAAGGTAAAGCCATGTCTGGAATCTGGACCCCACCAGCTGGGAGACTTCTTTCTTCGTTCAGAAGTTGAACCCCCCACCACCTGGGATATTCCTTTTCTGGGATACATCCTGAGAAAAAATAATCACAATACTGTATAGAATTGTGATGTAAAAAATGGGAAAAGAAACTACTGATGAGTAAAAATTTGGACTAGAAACTGCTGAGAAAGCTTAGGAGTGCCCCTATAAATACTGGTAAGCCTCAACTATCTGTGTGCAGTTGGAGGGAAAATTTCCCCCACTGTACTCAGCGCTGTATTGCTCATACTTTACCAAAATTATTAATAAATGGATTGCTTCTTGAATAATGACCTAGTCAAGCTTCTCATTTCTAACATTATAGTACTGTTTACTGTATAGTACTCTGCCCAGGGTCAGAGCCCGCGTCGAGCCTTCCCTGCCGGCGCTCCCCGCAGCTGCTGCAGGACGAGAGCCGAGCGGCCGAGCACCTGCGCTGGGCCCTGCCACACCTGCAGAGCCCACAGAGGCCCCTCCGAGAGGCGGCCGTCAGGCTCATGGGTGAGCCGGCAGCCCCGCACCCCTCCCTGCCCCCGGCCCAGCTGCTGCCCCGGCTACAGCGGGAGCCGCGCCCCGGCTGCTGCAGCCCTGCCCGCCCTGGGCATTGCTGCCGCCGCCCTCCCGCAGCCGTGCCCTGGGGCGGCAGCGGGCGGCAGGGCCCGGCAGCAGCCCTGCCCACCAGGAGGGCGTGCGGCCGCAGGGCTGGCAGAGCCCGTGTCGAGCAGCTGTGCCGCCTGGCGCCGCCACATGCTCTGTCTTGCCAGGGCTGGCCGGAGTGCTCGTGATGGGGCAGCAGGAGGAGCTCCAGGTCCTCACTGAGGGTGAGTCAGGGCAGCCACGTGGCAGCGAGCACTGCCGGGGGTGTGGGGGCAGCTGCAAATCCCGGCTCCGCAGCTACAATCCGTGCCCGGGCTGCGGAGGGCTCTGCTGCCTGTGCGAACCAGGGGTGGTGGGGGCACAGCTCGGAGAGCTTTCAGGGACACATGGGGGATCCGTGGCCAGCACCTTCCGGCCGAAGCCCTTGTCTCCCGCTCCCTCCTGGCCATGGCAAGAGCTGGCTGGGATGGCCCTGGCAGGAGGCTTTCCTTGGATTCCCTCAATCTGGCCTCTGACCTTGGCTCTGTTCCACTCTTCCAGCTCCTCAAGCGCTGAAGGAAGATAAGAATCCATCATGCATGAGCAAAGTGCTTTAGATGACCTTTGAAAGAAGATGTGCACGACTTTGTTCATCTGCTGGATGAGATGTACCAGCGTCCATCGGCGATTTCCAGCGCCCATTGTAGATGGGAGCACCTGCAGAGCAGAAGTGACCAGCTGGAGCTCCACGCACGGCTCTGGCTGCTCACAGCTGAGCCTGTGCGAAGCTCCAGCAGCTCCTGCCATCTCTCTCCCTGTTGGCAGCTCCCTCCCTGCAGCCCTCAGGCCCTGCCCATCCCCTTTTCTGCCTCCCAGCTCACCCCTTACCTTCGCTTTCCCTTAATAAACTGTTTGTATTTTTCACTTGACCCGCGTCTCCGTGGAGCTGAAGCGGTGCAAAACCTGAGCCCGGGGACACGCAGGGCCCTGCTGCCCTTCTCCTCCGCGCTATGTTCCGGGCACGGACAGAGAGGAACAAGGGCAGCTCAGGCTGCAAAGGTTCCTGTCCCGCTGCTCCAGGGGCCGTTTCCAGCCAATCAGAGCGTTTGTCGCTGATGACTCATCAGTTGCCAGGAGCGGAATTTGGGGCGGGGGGAGGTGACCCCGGGGATGGGGATGGGGCGTGCGGGGGTAGCCGGGGCCGCACTGGTGGCACTGGGGGTGCTCGGAGCCCCCCCGGCTGCGGGGGGAGGGGAGGGCGCGGTGAGAAGGGGGCAGGGCCCCAAATTAACCCAAAGGGGGGTCGGGACCCCCAAAGGGAGCAGGAGGCGCCTGGAACCCGCAAAACCAAAAACGGGGGAGGGGATTGGGGACTGGGAGAACGATGGGGAAGGGGCGGGAGAGCGGAGGGAAGAGGGGGATGGGACCCCCAAACAGGATATGGCCAACTTAATTTGGCTGCCTTCAGATGTGCATGGCAGCCAAAGGTAGCCTATGGTAGCCAAAGCTTTTTCCCAGTCCGTGTGATTCCAGTCTGTGCAATCCCAGTCTGTGCAATCCCAGTCCATATGGCCCAGTCCGTATAATCTCAACCCAGTTTATCCCAGTCTGTCTCATCCTGATCTCTATGGTCCCATTCCATATGGTCCCAGCCCATATTTGATCCCAGTCCATATTTGATCCCAAGCTGTGTGGTCTTGATCCCTATGGTCCCATTCTGTGCTGTCCTGACCCATAGGATCCCAGTCCATATTTGATCCCAGTCCATATTTGATCCCAGTCCATATTTGATTGCAGTGTATGTGGTCCGGCACACACTCCCAGGGTATGGAATTCCAGTTCCCAGCCAGGAAAAAATGTTCCTGCCCTTGAACTTCCTTCCTATTCTCTCAGCAAAGTATAATAAATTAAACATCAAGAAATTATAATTAAAATGAAACACATTAGAATAAAAATGAAATATAAAAATGAAATATAATTTCAACTCTTCCTTACAATACTCCAATAATGACTCAAGCCAAAACAACAGTAAACTATTAATATAACATTACCAAAGAAAAAAAAAATTACATACAAAGAAATAACTTTTGTAAGTTTTAACTCAGTAACCAATACACTGTAGATAAAAAATATCTCAAAAACTAACATAGAATCTAACACACCTTAGTAAAAAATTCCTGTTACAAATATACTAAACACAAAACCAAACACCACTGTAATTTCTCACACATTTGAACCAAACAATTAAACTTTATTAACATCCTTAAGTACTCTAAATAAAATTTTTTTTTTCAAAATTCTAATTTCAGGTGCGTGGTTTTATTTGGATATTGGTTTTTGAATTGTTTGGGTTAGATGATTTAAAAAATGAGATTTTTATAGGAATTGAAACAGCTGAGAAGGCAGTACTCTGCACACAGAACCGATTGAAAATGAATGGGACAGAAATCAGTAACTCTGAAAATTTTATTTGCTGTCAAATACATCCCACCCAGCCACCCCACACAATCCCCATCCCACTGCTCCAAATTGGGATCCCACTTCTACCAATCACCTCCCAACCCCAACTCACCCTGGTGGCTGTGGAATGGAGTGAGTCTGGCACAGGACTGAGTTTTTGTGAGGCGGGAACAAGCAATTTGAGGTGAGATTGAGCCCTGATGGGTTAAAATGCAGTTGTTTTCATTGGGATTTGAGTGGTATTGAGGTGACAGATTGATCCCTCTTGGCTTTTGGAGTGCAAAGACATGGAGAAGAGAAAAAAATTTGAGCCAAACCAAAAGGAGAAGCAGCCAGGTGTGTTCCCAACATGGATCACAGGGAATGTGAGTGACCAGGGCTGTGCCCAAAGTGCCTCCTCCAGTGGGGGATGGAGCTGGAGCAGCGCACGAAGCTCTTCCCGCACTCGGGGCACTCGCAGGGCTTCCCTTACTGGTGCCTCCGTTTGTGTTGGGTCAAGGTAGAGCTGCTGGAGAAGCTCTTCCCACACTGGGGACACTCGTAGGGCCTCTCCCCAGTGTGGATGCGCCAGTGCTTGATGAGGGTGTAGTTGTGTAGTTGTGCTGGAATCCCTTCCCACAATCGGGGCATTGGGAAGGCCTCTCCTCTGTGTGGATCCAATTGTGCCGGAGGAGATCTGACTTGATCCGAAACCCCTTCCAACACTCCCAGCACTCGTAGGGCCTCTCCCCCGTGTGGATCTTTTGGTGGCGGATCAGCTGGGAGCTCTGGCTGAAGCTCTTCCCACATTCCTCACACTCGTGGGGCCTCTCCCCAGTGTGGGTTTGTCGGTGCACAACAAGACAGGAGCTGTACCTGAAGCCCTGCCCGCAGTCGGGGCAGCGGAAGGGCCTCTCCTTTGTGTGCGTGTGCTGGTGATCGAGGAGATTGGAGCTGGTCTTAAACCTCTTCCTACATTGATCACACTCATAGGGCCATTCCCCAGTGTGGGTCCTCTGGTGCCTGATCAGGTTGCAGTTCCTCCTGAAGCTCTTCCCACACTCCAAGCAGGTGTGGGGCTTCTCCCCATCATGGAGCTGCTCGTGGAGCACCAGCTCCGAGCTCTGGCTCCATCTCCGGCCGCCTTCCCGGCCCAGGCTGGCTCTTTCCCCCTCAGATCCCCGCCAGCTGCGTTTGCAGCCCCTCCTCGTGTGGCATCTCTGGACCTTTTCCTCCCCGTTGGCTTCCTGCACCGTGGAGCTGGCAGCTGCAACCGGCACCCCCCGATGTCCCCCCAAGGGGCCTTTTCTGCTCAGCCTTGGACTGCTTCATTCTCCAAACATGCCCCCAGAAAGCCAACTGGGAGATAGTGGGAGTGACTGGGAACATGCTGGAGGGAACTGGCATACACTGGGAGATACTGGGAGGGACAGGAACAAAAGCGAAGGTGAAAGAGAGCAACTGGAACCATGTGGAGCACAACTGGTTCATAGTGGCAGGGACTGGGAGCACACTGGGCTCACCTTTGGATCATACTGGGAGGGACTGGACTAATACTGGGAGGATCTGAGAGCGACTGGGAACACACCTTGCACATCATCCCCCATACTGGGCCTGACTGGGAGCACGCTGGGAGCAAATGGCATCATACTGGGACTGACTGGGCTGATCTAGGAAGCAACTGGAACCATGCTGGAGTCAGCTGGGACCATACTGGGAAAGATTGGAAGCAACTGGGATTATACTGGAACCACACTGGGAGGGCTGGCATGTGACTGGGATCAAACTGGAGCATACTGGGATCATACTGGGGCTGAAAGGGAAAGACTGGGATCACACTTTGGGCTACTGGGAGCAGCTGAGAGAAACTAGGATGATGCTGCAAGCAAACTGGAGGAACTGGGAAGGACTGGATGCATGCTGGAAGCAACTGGGATATACTGGGCATGACTGGGGGATCATACTGGGAGAACTGACACCTTACTGGGGCCACTGGCAGTACCTGGAAATGACTACAGACATGCTGGGGGCAACTGGGATATACTGGGAGTGTCTGGAACCATACTGGAATGACTGGAACCACACTGGGAACAACTGGGACCACACTGGGGGCAACTGGGAGTGAGTGGGACCATACTGGGGGGTCTGGGATCATCTGGGGAGTGACTGGGACTAGAGCAGGGGCAACTGGGTCCTACTGAAACCATACTGGGAGTGTCTGTAACCATAGGGGAGTGATGGCACCACACTGGGAACAGCTGGGCCCATGCTGGGAGCAACTGGGATCACACTGGGGGCACTGGCATCAGACTGGGAGTGACTGGGAGAGTCTGGGATTAGACTGCAGGTGACTGGGATCATACTGGAGTGGCTACACTCATACTGGGATTATACTGGGTGTGAATGAAACCTGACTGGGGCTTGCTGGGAGCTACTGGGCCATGTCGGGAGGAAAATGTGACACACTGGGAGCAACTGGGAACAGCTGGAAGGAACTGGAACCGTGCTGAGAGGACTGAGACTATAACTGGGGCAACTGGGATCATACTGGGAGCAACTGGGGCCACCCTTTGAGCAACAGATGGAAACTGGGATTATGCCAGAGGAAACTGGGAGTAACTGGGCAAGACTGGGATCATTCTGAGGTAACTAAAACAAACTGGGAGTGTCTCTAACCATACTGGGGGCACTGGAACCACGCTGGGAACAGCTGGGATCATGCTGGGAGCAACTGGGACGATGCTGGGGAAACTGAATCTACCCTGGAGGCAACTGGGCACAACTGGGACCCTGCTGGGAGGGACTGGGAGTATTCTTTGGGAAACTGGGATCATAATGGGAGGAACTGGGAACAACTGGAATTATTCTGGGAGCAACTGGGATCATAGTGAGAGCAGCTGAGTCCATACTGGGTTACACTGGGATCACATTGAGAGCGACTGGAATCATACTGGGATGGACTGGGAGTGGCTGGTTTTGTGGATTTTGGGGGGTTTAGATTTTGGGGGATTCTATTGGCAGTTTGAGGGGGAGTTTTTCTGGGGGTGTTTGGGGGTTTATTGAATTTTTTGTGGCTTTTTTTGAATTTTGGGGGTTTTACTGAGATTTTGTTGGGATTTTTGGCATTCTCAGAAATTCTGGGGGTTTTATAGGGATTTTTAGGAGATTTTGTGGGGATTTTATTGGAATTGTGGTGGCATTTAGCGGGATTCCTTGGGGATTTGAGAGTTTTTAGATTTTTGGTGGGTTTTGTGGGATGTTTTGGGTGTTGCCAGGATTTCTTTGGATTTGGGGCAGATTTTGTGGGACTTTTTATGGTTTTGAGATTTTGGGGGGATTTGTGGAGTTTAATTAGGATTTTTTGGGTTATTGGGATTTCAAAGGATTTTGTGGGCTGTTATTGGGATTCTAGGGTGTTTTAATGAGATTTTGAGAGATTTAACTGGGATTTAATGGGTTTTATTGGGACTTTCAGGGGTTTCAAGGAGATTTTGGTGCCTCTCAGCCCTTCCCCACACCCAGGGAATGCCACAAAGCCCCCCTAAAATTCCACTAATACCTCACAAATTCCCCAAAAGTTACAAGAAAACCCTCAAAACCCCCAGAGAACCTCCGAAAATCCCAATGGAACTCACCAAAATTATAAAAAACTCCCAAAAATTTCAATAAATCCCCTCCCCATCCAAAAAACCCCCACAACCTCAACAAAACACCCAAAATCCAAAACCCCCCAAAATCCTCTAGCCATCCCAAAACCCAATAATTCTCCTCAAAAACCCAATAATTTCCCCCAAACTCCCCAAAAAATCCCACCAAGCCCAAAAAAGCAATTCTGAAATCCCCAAAAACCCACTCAAAACCCAAAAATCCCCCAGAAGCCCCCCAGACTCAGTGGGGCCGTCCTGGATCAGGGGGCACCGGCCGGTGGAACAGGAGCCACTTCAGGGGGCCCTCGGAGCTTTTTGGGGAGGGGGCACCATGGGAGACCCCCCAAAAACTGGGGAGGGGGGGAACCCCTGCTGTGCCCCCTCCCCTCGAAACCCCCAGACCCCGGTTCAGGGTGGGCCTGGGACCCCCCGGGACCCCCAAATCTTCCCCCGGGAGCCCTCCAGGAACCCCAAACCCCCCAGAGCTCCCCCAGTGTTGGCCCAGAACCACCCTGGACCCCAAAAACCTCCCCAGGACTCTCAGACCCCCCCATTTCCCCCCAAAATTCACCCCAGACCCACCTGAGACCCGCCCCAAATCCATCAGGATGCCCCACATCCCCCTCAGACCACTCAATCCCCCCCAAACCCTATGAAATCCCCTGCAGACTCCCCAAAATTACCCCTACAGCCACCTCAGACCCCCCCAGATGCCCTCACAACACCCCAGTTCCTTTCACAATCCCCCCAAATCCCCTCAGACCCGCTCAATTCTCCTGAGATCCCCCTAAACCCACCTGAGAATGCTTCAAACCCTCTCAAGTTCCCCCCCAAGCTCCCTAAAGCTCCCTTTGACCAACCAAAAGCTCCTCAGACTCCCTCATTCACCCCAAACCCATCGCACACCCCTGTGTTTCCCGTCGATGCCCCCAAAAATTCCCAATTTCCCCTCAGACCCGCCCCAAACCACCCCAGTTTCCCCCCGTCCCCACCTCAGCTCCACTCTCCCCTCACAATCTCCCACCCCTGACGTGCACGCGGACTCTCAAGAATGGCGGCGCGCCCCGCCCCGAACCAACCAATCACCGTTCTGCACGTCCCTAAAACAACCAATCACAGCACGGCTCCCCTCAGCAAGTCCCGCCTTCCCTGTGCTGCCCTAGCCAATCAGAGGAGAGCCGGAAGCGGCGCCCCCTTCCCCGCCGCGGCCGGGACCCGCCGGGCTCGGGACAGGAACGGGAGGGGCCTGCGAGGGGATCGGGGGGGGGGCCGGGGGAGGGTCTGGGGAGGGGTCCGGGGGTTTGGGGAGGTCTGGGGAGGGGTCCTGGGGCATTGTGGGGGGAGCTGGGGGGTGCAGATGGCTCCTAAGAGGGGTCTCGCGGGGGGGCGGAGGGGTCGTGGGAGGGTCTGGGGGGGTTTTGGGGAGGGGTCATGGAAAGGTCTTGGGAGGGTCTGAGGGTGTTTGGATGGTCCTGGGGGGAGTTTGGGGAGGGCTCTGGGCGGTGCTGAGGGTGTCCTGGGAGGGTTTTGGAGGTTTTGGGCAGGGGCTCTGGAAGGGTTTGGGGAGAGGGTCTGGGGGGGGATCTCAGGGGACATCCAGGGCTGGGCCCGATTGGGGTCCGTGGGCAGGTTCCTTCCAGCCACAAGCATTCCAGCATTCTGTCAGGGACTCCCTGCCCTTCTTCCCTCTGCTCCCAGCTGCAGAATGTGCAGCAAAGCCGCCTTTGCTGTCTGCTCGGGGAGCCCAGCCAGCTGCTGCAGCCTGACCCTGCCCTGCACAGCTCCCCTGGCAGGCACGGCAGGAGCAGCGCCCTGGCAGCCTCAGCAATCGCCCTCTGACATCTCTGGCACACACTGCCATGGGCTGCAATTCCAGCTGCCAGCAAGGAAAAGAGGGTCCTGCCCTTCAAGGCCAAATTCTGAAGGGGCCAAGTGTGGAGGATTTTATTAAGAGTTGGTTAGCTGAGAAAGGCCATACTGACATAATGCCGCTGGTTAAGCTGAAAGAGGGAGATCAGCAGTCTCTGATTCAGTGACTGCTGACAGGCAAGAATGCCGGATGGCCTTGCTGCAACATGAGGAAAGGGAGGTGAGATTAGTCCTGAATATCTGCAGAATGTAACAGAAGAATAAGCACAAGAATGTAGAAGTAGGTGTAGTTGTTGATATGTAACTAACCAATCCTGAGCTCAACTTTTGCAATATGTATGAAGCTTATTAAGAACTATATTTAACCCGCCATATTCGATCAATAAATTGGACTTGGATGAACCAACTGGTGTCTGGGTCTCCTTCCTCCGACTAATGGTGGAGAATGCGGGCAAAGGCAGCACTCTGAACGTTCGCTCTCTTGCATTATAAATTCGCCACGGTCGGGGAAGTTGGGTGAGAGTCCTTGCAGCCGGGACGGTGCCGGATTTTAAAAGCACCCTTGAGGATTACAAAAGGTATCTCAAGTCTCTACGTGTCGCCGAGAGCCTGGAAGGCTGCAACAGCGTGCGCTGATATATAGGTATGGATAGGCAAGCGACATACGATCCCTTCTCCTCATATTTAGAAAGGCGAGGAGTAAAAGGGATAGATTTAAAAAAGGAATTACCAGGGTTATTAGCTTATGGTTATTCTAAAGCAATTTTTGCTAATTCATATACAGTTCATGAGATAGTAGAGTGGAAAAGGTTTGGGGATATCCTGCGGGATACAGTGTTAGATGATGATAAGTCAGCAAAGACATTTGGCAAGTTATGGCGGGTGGTATATAATACGTTACTTCAGCAGGTCTCTGAGAGAAAGGCAGCAGAAAGGGCAACAGAAGCTCATAAGAGGAATATAGGGTATGGTCGTGAGGATGATCCCTTAGCACCTTCTGTAACTCAGATACTTATGCCTAAGGGTCCCCAGCAAAATGGTGTGGAAAATTTTCCCTTAGATACAGTGGAACCATCTGCACCCTTCCTGTCAGAGGGGGAGGTCGAGTTGGATGGTGGAGGTAAGAGCAAGCCAGCTTTGCCTCCGCCGCCAGCTTCAGGCGGGTCGGATGGTGGGGGTGGGAGCAAGCCAGCTGCGCCTCCGCCGCCACCTTTGCCTCCGCCGCTTCCCCCGAGCGGGCCGGCTCCCGGGGGGCCACTTTCCCCGCGCAAGTCGACTCCGGTTTCACTGTCAGCTCCAGCAGCGGGGGGGCCGCTTTCCCCGCGCGAGTCAGCTCCTGCTCCACCGCCTTCCCCGTGCGAGAGCTCGGTCTCGGTACCGAAGTGCCAGGCGCATAGCACCCTTAAAGAGCCAGATCCCATCCCAGGGGCACACCGTGATCTATGGGGGGAGATGGCTAAACAGAGAAGGGAAGCTTGGGCTGCTGTGGCAAAAGAAGTAATGCAGATGGGGGATGGCGAGGCGGTGGAAGTAGCTTCTAATCTTGCATGTCCGGTCACATACACACCACAGTATGATGCACAGGGGAATCTTACACATAATATAGCGGAATATGCTCCCTTAGATTGGAAGTTGTTAGCCCAGTTACGTTCTACGGTTAGTCAGTTTGGAGTAAAAAGTGAACCTGTTAGGCAAATGCAAGAGTGTTAGCTACTTTAGGGGCAAATTGGACTATTGAGGAAGCTTTAGAGCGAATGGCATTAATGCCAACAGCTTCACAGGCATTTATAGCAGAAACTTTAAAGGAATTAGGATTAGGGTTACAAAAGCAAGCAGAGTCTACTCAAAATCAGGTGTTAGCTGCTCAGAATCAGGTGTTAGCTGCTCTTGCTCCTCTCCGAAGCGGCTCACTGGCGGACACGCAGAGCTCGAGACCATTCATCAAGTGTTACCGATGCGGCAATGAGGGACATACGCGCCCAGACACAAGTAGCCGCCGTGACATCGGAGACACCAGCTGCCGACGCAACATCACTGTCACCTCCTGTCTGCAACCAGCAACAGCAGGGAGCCTCGATTTGGATTTATTAGCAGCAGTAGACGTCACACTAATGACAAACCGGCCTGAGAGGATACAAATTGGAGTAAAGGGTCCTCTTATATTAAATGGATAAAGATGTGGAGCATTATTATTAGGACGTTCTTCAATAACTATGCTGGGATTATTTGTATTGCCTGGTGTTATCAATGAGGATTATACAGGGGAAATACAAATCATGGTTTACACCCTTTATCCTCCTATTAGAATAACAAAAGGACAACACATTGCACAATTAATACCACTATCACAAATGACATCTGGTATACTATCATTTACTGGACAAACGCGGGATGAAAAAGGGTTTTGGCTCTACTGGTGTTACACTTTTAACTGTGGATTTACAAAATAGACCAAAACAAAAAGTGGAAATTACCCATGGGCATCAAAGCATAACCCTTTATGGATTATTGGATACAGGAGCTATTACAGCTTTTACAGATGCGGGAAAGAAATCAAGGCGTGCTGCTGTCACCTGGCAAGAAAAAGGACAATGGAAGCATCAACTTCTTACAGCAGATCCTGCAGATAGCTTACAAACTTTGGAATTGTTGGCAGTAGTATGGGCAGTGTCTAACTTACAGGAGCCTTAAATGTGGTCACAGATTCTATGTATGTTGCAGGAGTAGTCAGACGAATAGAGGAAGCAGCAATTAAGGAAGTGAATAATAAACGATTGTATGAGTTATTGATACAATTAAGGAAAGCTTTACGAGAGAGAAATGCAGTGTATTCTGTGATTCATATTGGGAGTCATAAATGGTCTGAAGGTTTAGGAGAAGGGAATGAACGTGCAGATAAATTGGTTACCTTACCATTGATAACTCTTGTCCTATTGACAAGCATACATTGGCCAGAGAAGCACATAGCAGATATCATCAAAATGCAAGAGGGCTTGCAAAACATTTTGAGCTGAGTTTATCAGAAGCTAAAGCCATTGTTAGAGCATGTCCAATATGTAGTTATCATAATGAGGGAATAGGTTTAGGCATGGGAGTTAATCCTCGAGGTTTGGAAATAAATGAAAAATGGCAAATGGATGTTACACAGGTACCTAGATTTGGTAAAGTTAAGTGTGTGCATGTCACTATAGATACATATAGTCATTACATATGGGCTACGGCTCAGGCAGGAGAAAAAGCTACACATGTTATCAGGCACCTGTTAAGTTGTTTTGCTGTTATGGGAGTCCCAAAGAGTATCAAAACGGATAATGGTCGAGCTTATGTGAGTGCTAGGGTCCAGAAATTTTTGAATCAGTGGTCTGTTAGGCATGTGACAGGTATTCCACACTCTCCTACTGGATAGGCAATAGTGGAAAGAGCAAATGGTACCCTTAAGCAGTATATTGAGAAGCATCAAGATTTAACAGACCCACAATCATGCTTAGCTAAGGTTCTGTATGTGATCAATCATTTATGTATTTTTGGGGAAGACGATATCCCTCCTGCAATTAAACATCATCCGAGGTCAGGTCAGGAAATTAAAACTCGACTACAGGATTATGGGAAAAACCTGCAAAAGTATTATACTGGGGTCGGGGATATCTTTGTGTTTCCTCACCTACAGGGCCTTTGTGGGTGCCTGCTAAGTGGACTAAACCTGTTTTTGATACAGCCTCTGGTGGACCACCTCACGGAAGAGGACAGGGAGTGACTGGGGAAGAAACTGTTTCTAGTCCTACGACCACTACTGTTACAGTTGAAGGGACACTCGAAAGCGTTGGACAAAGCACTGACACGTCACTATCGGACGGCCCAGGAGCTGATTGGTTTTATTGACTCATTATCAACTTTTCGTTTAACAAATCCAGCAAAGGAACATTGCCTTGACTGTTACAATCCACATTGTGCTGCCTGGACAGCTCTAAGTTGTGGGGGTTGTGATAGAACTTTTTGGATAGAACAATCATTATTATGGGATTTATGGTGTCACACTTGTGAGCACAAGCACACGTGGGGTAAAAGCTGGCAAGATGAATTAAGGAGACAAACAGGGCAAAATGCATATATAGCTTTAAATCTTTATGAGTCTCCTGAACAGAAAATTCTTGCTTATTATCGATGGGAAGTACAATGTGTTGTGAATAGAATTAAGGTTCAAGGTAAATCACGTATAGTCTCTGTAAGGTGTAGAAAATTAGTACCTTTAACGCAACGTTCGATTGTAGGGTCCTTCAGAGGGAATCCTGAAAGAGCACTAGACTGCTGCATTGAAAAGTTGCAAAAATTAAGTTTGCAAGTAACAGCACCAGTGAAATTAGGAGCAGCAAAACTGAAAACAGATAAGAAAAAGAAGGTAAGATAGGGAACTACCTCATCTAAATAAGGCTATTAGTGATTGCTAATTAGCTTTCTATGATTAGGGCAATTTCACATCTATGGGACCCTCCCTTGTGGGATGCTGTAGCTCCATGGGACCCTGCTTCGTGGCATGCTATAGGTGTTGAAGAACAAGAACAGCGATTATGAGATAAGATACATGTTGCATTAAAGAAGGAGCTTGAATTGGTAGCTGTATATAGTAAGAAAGCTGAAGAGGCTTTGCAATCACCACCATTGAACTGGTTGGATTGGATCACACAGACAAATTTTAATACTGATCCTTTCCCATATACACTTCCTTGTTATTTTTGCAAAAAGGATAATGATAAGTGCTATGCTTGGGTAGCTTTGCATTGTGCTGATTGTAATAAGGTTTATTGGTACTCACAAAGATCAATAGGAAATTTATGGTGTAGACCTTGTTTTGGGAAGTGGATTCAAGATTTTGTCTGGGTTAGAGCTCTTGAGCAAAGTACTGGCCTGCCAGGAAGGGCAGGATTAAAGCTTTTTGAGAGTGCAGAACAAGTGGCTATAGCACATATAAGGTGGAAATTACAGCAAGTACTTAGAGAGCTTGAAATTACTACATCCTCACGCATCATAGCAGCTCGCTATAAAGCTGATTTGCCTTTAAACTTACCTCACGCTATACCTGTAAGCAAGGATGCTGATTTGGAATTAGACCAGTGCATTCAAAAATTCACTCAGCCTCACAATAGACATTCTAACAAACCAGGGAAAAGACAACGAAGAAAGGAAAAACAGAGAAAGCAAAAAGAAGAATGAGGTTTGTTTTCATACTGCTCAATGCTGTAGCGAGTGAAGTAATAGGGATAACACGTTTCAGTCAGCCAAGAGAAAATCTATGGGTAACACTTGCTAATCAAATTAATCAATCATCACTTTGTCTTAGTCTTGGAGGGGTTACTAATCCATTTCGAACATGCTTGGTAGGACTTCCAGTGTGGTCTCCTGGAGAATTTTGCAGTTTAATAAGTAATCGAAACTTATGCATGCGTAACATGTCTAACATCACATTGCCAGCACAGCAAGGATATACTGCAGGTCAGAGTGATGGCTATCGCCAATGCTTACTAATCCAATCACTTAACACCTCTTTGCATTCTCCTCCTGAGGAATTGGATCTTTTTGGAAGTGCAAATGCCAGTATGCCTAACACTACAGCTGGAGGATAGTTTAGTTTCAAACCCTTGGATGTTCAAAATTTAAATCAACCTAAAGACTAAAGACACATGGGCCACCTTAGATTCATCCCTGAATTTGAGTGAATTCTCTCCACAGCATTACAGTCAATGTAACGGCACAAACATCACAGCACCAATGAAATTACCTACAGGAATATTTTTAATTTGTGGAGACAGGGCATGGAATGGTGTACCAGCTAAGCCACAGGGTGGACCCTGTTATTTGGGAAAATTGTCCTTGTTTCACCCTAATGTATCCTTGCTAATGCAGCTCGGTCAAACATCAAACAGGAAAAGGCGTAGTATACATGACTTGGACTGCAGCCAGATAGGAGATCCAAAGTTTTGGGGTATTTTACCAGGAGGATCTGCCAATAAGGCTATAAATTTAGCAAAGCAATTAGGGTGCTGGGCAAAAAATGAGCTTAACAAGACATCCCAAATTCTAGACATGTTAACCGCAGATGTGCAAAGTGTTAACCATGCTGTTTTGCAAAATAGGGCTGCTGTAGATTTTTTGCTCTTAGCACAAGGGCATGGATGTGAAGAGCTTGAGGGAATGTGTTGCATGAATCTGTCTGATCATTCGGTGTCCATTCATACTAAGATAAAAGAACTACAACAGGGACTTCACAATCTCAAAGAAGAAGAAGGTTTAGGAATTGACGAATGGCTTAAAGGCTTAGGGCTTGGACCATGGCTAAGGAACCTTGTGATCTATGCTATAGGACTACTGGGTGTAGTTTTACTGGTTTTGCTTATTTTGCCTTGTGTCTTTAATTGTATTCAAAACATGGTCAGTCGTATGATAGCAAAAATGCAGACTAGTCTTCTTGCTCAAGAAGAAAACGGGGGAAATGTGGAGGATTTTATTAAGAGTTGGTTAGCTGAGAAAGGCCATACTGACATAATGCCACTGGTTAAGCTGAAAGAGGGAGATCAGCAGTCTCTGATTCAGTGACTGCTGACAGGCAAGAATGCCGGATGGCCTTGCTGCAACATGAGGAAAGGGAGGTGAGATTAGTCCTGAATATCTGCAGAATGTAACAGAAGAATAAGCACAAGAATGTAGAAGTAGGTGTAGTTGTTGATATGTAACTAACCAATCCTGAGCTCAACTTTTGCAATATGTATGAAGCTTATTAAGAACTATATTTAACCTGCCGTATTCGATCAATAAATTTGACTTGGCTGAACCAACTGGTGTCTGGGTCTCCTTCCTCCGACAGCCAAGACACAAGTGCAGCAAGATCTTCCACAGACATTTCACTGCCAGCCTCCAAAACTTCATCCAGGGCTGTTTGAGCACCTGGATGGGGAAGAAAAAAAAAATACAATCAGGGGAGGGTCTTTGGCTGGGAGCTGCCACAGGTAAAGAGAGACCCTGTGGAAGGGAAAAGGAGCAGACCAAGGAAGGCAGGAGAGAAAGCAGGACACAAACAGCAACCAGCTGAGAAGGTGGCACTCTGAAAAGTAAACCTGAACTTATGGAACAGGAATGGGACAGAAAGGAAGAATTCTGAAACTTTATTTACTCGGCTTCTCTGAGCAATCTGTGAAACCAGGACTTCACCATCCTGACAGGGAAGAAGCATTTTCTAGATCAAACCTGAATTTGATCCCTTTTACTCTGAGCCCAGTAAATCCCAAGGAACTCATTTGTGGTCATTTTCATCAAGGGCCCAAGCTCTTTGTGCCAGCACATCCAGCAAGCACCAGGCAGGACAGCACGGCAACCAACTCACAGCTGAGGGACTCAGAACTTTTAAACACCAGCAGGGCACATTGCTCATTTTTGCTCCAATAGACAGCACTGAAAAGGATAGGTAATGACAGCCTCTTCATCACCCCAATCCCTTCTCCCTTTTAAACTTTCTCTGAAATAACCAAAACCAGCTCTTAAAATTCCTTTATCTTTGTCAATCCCCGATCTTTTGGGAGCAGACTCAGAAAGAGAGCACAACATTAATCTGTTGTTATTCAGACATGGCTTGTTGTTCGTCTTTCCCTACTCAATGGCAGCAGTAGATCTTGAGAATAACCAGGTATCCTGAGGAATTTTTCCTGCAGCAAGTTATTTTCCTATCATGGTCCATCTGTAATTTTATTGCTTATTAAAAGACCACTATAAATACAGTACAGCACCTTGCAATTACTCCCCCTTCTATTTGTAAACCTCAAAGTCTTCCAGGTCTGAACAACAGGAAAAACCCTGCGTCATCCTTTGGGGATATGAACATCTTTAGGGTTTGGACATATGCCAGGATAGCCACTGTAAGAGCTGGATGGACTGGAAAACCAACTGATGTAACAGTATTTTATGGTGAGAGGCAAATCCTGCTGCTGCTGCCCCAGGAATTTCTTTTCATTTGAGAAGCATCAAGAAAGGCCAAGAGCGTTGAAACACACAGAGCCTGGGGGAGGCATCAGGGTATTTCTTGTAGCAGCTTCTCCCTGTCAAGAACCCCCTGCCAGGCTCAACTTGAGAGAAATTCTCCAATAATATCCAACCATCAGCTTCTTTTGGGTGGGATGAGGAACAGCCGTCAGCCCACTCCAGCACTGGAAATGTTTCAATGCACCGGAGCAGCAGTGCCTGCAGGGGAGAGACTCTTTGGCTCTGGGCTCTCTGGGCACTTTGTGCTGCAAGGCCATTCCCCTCTGGAGCCCAGCCCAGCAGCCACACACTGCCCACAGGGGCTGGGGGCACAGGCACAGCCTGGGGCTGCTCCCCTCTGGCCAGCCCTGCTGGAATGGGCATGAGCAGGGCCAAGAGCCAGCCAGGTGCTGCTTCTGGAGGTGCTGGGAGCAGCCAGGGAGGCAGCACCAAACAGACCCATCTCAAGGTCTCCTCTGGTCCCGCAATCCCCACCCTCAACCCATGTTCCCGTCCAAATCCCCTTTTCCCACTGAAATCTCCTTTTTCCACCCCAAATCCTTCTTTGTACATCCCAAATCCTTCTTCTTTCACCCCAAACCCTCTTTTCCCACTCCAGATCCCTTTTCCCACCCCAAATCCTCCTTCTTTCACACCAAAAATCTCCTTTTTCCATCCTAGATCCCTCTTTTTCCACCCCAAATTTCCTCACTCCAAATCCTTCTTCTTTCACCCCAAATCCCCTTCTGCCACCCCAGATCCCCACTGCAAATCCCCTTTCCCAGCCCCCAGGGATTTTGGGGTTCCTGAGGGGTTTTTGGGGTTTTCCCCAACATTTTACCCAGGGTCTATCTGCAGATATTGCAGCTGGAGCTGCTCCAAACAAACCCCACTGTGCCCCCCAGGGTTGCAATGGGTTTGGGGGGATATGGAGACTGGGGGGCTCATGACCCCAAATTTTGGGGGTTGGGGGGTTTGATCCTAAAATTTGGGAGTTAAAGGGGGTTTGACACCTTGGGGTTTAGGATTTGGAGGTTTTTGACCCCAGACTTGGGGTTTGGGGATGTTTGGCCCCAGAATTTGGGATGTGGGGGTTTTTGACCCTAGGATTTGTCAGTCAGGTGGTTTGACCTCCAAATTTTGGGATAAGGGCAGTTGGACACCCCAGATGTTTCAAACCCCAGGATATGGGGTCAGGGGGTTTTCATGCCAAAGTCTGGTAATTGGGGGGGTTCACCCCAGTTTTTGGGGGGATTTAACCCCAAAGTTGGGGGATCAAGGGGATTTGACACCCCAGAGTTTGGGATCGAGGGCCTTTGACCCCAAAGTTTTGGGATTGGGGGGTTTGACTCCAGACTTTGGGGGTGAGGAGGGTTGGACACCCCAGATATTTCAAACCCCAGGAGCTGGGGATTGGGGGTTTTAACCCTAAACTTTGGGGGTTGGGGGCGTCTGACACTTCAGGATTTGGGATTTAGGGGATGTTTGACCCCAGACTTTGGGAATGGGGGGGTGTTGGACAGCCCAAATGTTTCAAACTCCAGGAGCTGGCTTTGGGGGGATTTAACCCCAACGTTTGGGAATTCGGGAGTGTTTGGCACCCCAGGATCTGAGATTTAGGGGATTTGATCCTAAAATTTGGGGTTCGGGCTGGGGGACGAGTGTTGAGATCCCAGAGTCTGGGTTTGGAGGTGTTTGATTCCCCCAGTGTTTCAACCCCCAGGATTTGGGGTCACAGGGAGTTGACCCCAGGATTTGGGGTGCTTGATCCCAATGTTTGATTCCCTGGGTTTGGCGTCAGGGTTGAGATCAGAGCCATTCCCTGGAAACAGTGGCGGGATCGGGATTGGTAACAGGATCGGGAATGAGATTGGGATCAGCATCGGGATCGGGATTGGGAACGGGATCGGGAATGAGATTGGGATTAGGATCAGCATCGGGATTGGGATTGGTAACAAGATTGGGAATGAGATTGGGATTAGGATTGGGATCAGCATCAGGATTGGGATTGGGAACGGGATCGGGAAGGAGATTGGGATCAGCATCGGGATCGGGATTGGGAACGGGATCGGGAATGAGATTGGGATTAGGATCAGCATCGGGATTGGGATTGGTAACAAGATTGGGAATGATATTGGGATTAGGATTGGGATCAGCATCAGGATTGGGATTGGGAACGGGATCGGGAATGAGATTGGGATTAGGATTGGGATCAGCATTGGGATTGGGATTGGGAACGGGATCGGGGGAAGACCCTGACCCAATCCCGGACCCCAATCCCAGGTAGAGGCCCCGTCCCAGTCCCGGAATGGACCCATCCCCACAATCCCGGACCCCTCTCCAGTGCCAGCCCCTCCCCAGCCGCTGAACGAACCCTCCCTCAATCCCAGCCCACCCCGATCCGGACCGGAGCCATCCCCAGAGCCTCCCCTATTCCTGGCCCAGACCCTTCAACCCCTTTTTGGGGCGGCTCCTACTGCTCCCCGCCCATTTCTGGGGGTTCCAAGGCGCCCCGTGGACCCTCCCCATTTTGGGGGTGTTGGGGTGGCCCCAGGGCCGCCCCGAGGGCCGAGGGGGGATCGAAAGCCCCAAACCTGAGGGGCTCCTGGGGGTGCCCAGTTCGTCCCGTCCCCACCCCAAAACAGATCCTGGCCAATCAGAGCGTGGGGGCCCCAAATTAAACCCAAGGGGGTTGGGTTCCCCAAAGGGAGCAGGAGAGGCCTGGAACCCCCAAAACCAAGCACGGCGGAGGGGATAGGGGGTTGGGGGAACGATGGGGAAGGGGCGGGAGAGTGGAGGGAAGAGGGAGATGGGACTCCCAAACAGGATCAAGCCAACTTGATGTGGCTGCCTTCAGATGTGCATGGCAGCCAAAGGCAGCCAAAGCTTTTTCCCAGTCCGTGTGACCCCAGTCTGTGCAATCCCAGTCCATAAAATCTCAACCCAGTTTATCCCAGTCCTGATCTGCATGGTCCCATTCCATATGGTCTCAGCCCATATTTGATCCCAGACCACTTGATCAGTTTGTGTGGTCCCAGTCCACTGGACCTCAGTCCATACAGTCCCAGTCCATACTTGATCCCACTCCAGGCTATCCCAGTCTGGAGGTTTCTGATCCACAAGATCCCAGTGCACGTGATCCTCGGCCATGTGATCCCAGTCCATTTGATCCCAGTCTGTGTGGTCCTGATCCATATGGTCCCACTCTGTGCAGTCCAAACCCATAGGATCCCAGTCCATATTTGATCCCAGTCCATATTTGATCCCAGCCCATACTTGATCCCAGTCTGTGGTCCTGCACACACTCCCAGGGTCTGGAATTCCAGTTACCAGCCAGGAAAAAATGTTCCTGCCCTTGAACTTCCTTCCTATCCTCTCAACAAATTATAATAAATTCAAATTAAAATGAAATACACTAGAATAAAAATGAAATACAAAAATGAAATATAATTTCAACTCTTCCTTACAATACTCCAATAATGATTCAAGCCAAAACAACAGTAAACTATTAATATAACATTACCAAAGAAAAAAAACAAATTATATACAAAGAAATACCTTTTGTAAGTTTTAACTCAGTAACCAATATACTTTAGATAAAAATATCTCAAAAACTAACATAGAATCTAACACACCTAAGTAAAAAAAATTCCTGTTACAAATATACTAAACACAAAACCAAACACCACTGTAATTTCTCAGAAATTTTAACCAACAATTAAACTTTAATAATTCCCTTAAGTACTCTAAAACAAATAAAATTACTTTTAAAAAATTTAATTGTGGGTGAGTGGCTTTATCTGGGTATTGGTTTTTGGATTGTTTGGGTTAGATTTTAAAAAAAGGATTTTAATAGTAATTAAATCAGCTGAGAAGGTGTCACTCTGCAAACAGAACTTACAGAAAATAGGGCAGAATCAGTAACTCTGAAAGTTTTATTGCAGTCAAATACATCCCACACACCCAGCCCCACACAATCCCCCTCCCACTGCTCCAAACTGGGGCCAAACCAAAAGGAGAAGCAGCCAGGTGTGTTCCCAACATGGATCACAGGGAATGTGAGTGACCAGGGCTGTGCCCAAAGTGCCTCCTCCAGTGGGGGATGAAGCTGGAGCAGCACACGAAGCTCTTCCCGCACTCGGGGCACTTGCAGGGCTTCCCTTACCGGTGCCTCCGTTTGTGTTGGGTCAAGTTAGAGCTGCTGGAGAAGCTCTTCCCACACTGGGAACACTTGTAGGGCCTCTCCCCTGAGTGGATGCGCCGGTGGGTGACGAGGTCTGAGTCGTGCTTGAATCCCTTCCCGCAGTCAGGGCAGCAGAAGGGCCTCTCATCCATGTGAATCCGATAGTGCTTGAGGAGATCAGAGCTGGTCAGAAACTTCTTCCTGCATTTATCACACTCGTAGAGCCTCTCTCCTGTGTGGATGCGCCGGTGGGTGAAGAGGGTGGAGTTGTCCTTGAATCCCTTCCCACAATCGGGGCATTGGAAGGGCCTCTCCTCTCTGTGACTCTGATAGTGCTGGAGGAGACGGGAGCTGGTTGGAAACCCCTTCCCACACTTGGAACACTCATAGGGCCTCTCCCCAGTGTGGGTCCTCTGGTGGCTGATCAGGCTGGAGCTCCAGCTGAAGCTCCTCCCACACTCCCCACACTCGTAGGGTCTCTCCCCAGTGTGGGTCCTCTGGTGGCTGATCAGGTTGGACCTCTGGCTGATGCTCTTCCCACACTCCCCACACTCATAGGGTCTCTCCCCTGTGTGGGTCCTCTGGTGCTTGATCAGGTTGGAGCTCCACCTGAAGCTCTTCCCACACTCCATGCACGTGTGGAGCTTCTCCCTATCATGGAGCTGCTCGTGGAGCACCAGCTCCGAGCTCTGGCCCGATCTCCGGCTGCCTTCCCGGCCCAGGCTGGCTCTTTCCCCCTCAGATCCCCGCCAGCTGCGCTTGCAGCCCCTCCTTGTGCGGCATCTCCGGGGCTTTTCCTCCCCATTGGCTTCCTGCACTGTGGAGCTGCTCAAAACGGCCTCTTCCACCAGGTTCTGCCGTGGGCATTTGTCCTCCCTGCTCTCCATGCTCAGCTTCTGCTCTGGGGGAGGAAGGACAAGGACAGGATGGGATTTGCCTCCGTGCCACAGGCAAGGGCAAGGAGATCCCCCACGGCTGTGCTGCAGCCAGGGCCGTGCTGGGCTGGGAGATGGAGCAGCACAGAGGGGAAAGAGGCACTGACTTCCTCCTCACCTGCATCAGTGTCCTGGGGCATCTTTCTCTTCCTCGCAGCCTTCCTCACAATGGGAAATCCTGGTTTGGGGAAAACAAGGGATGAGCACGTTTGTAGGAGCGTCAGGGGTGGGATTGTCGGGACTGACAGAGACGAGAGATCTCTGCAGCCAGGTCGTGGAAGTTGCGGTTTATTGCAAAGGGCCTGGGTGCAGGGCCCTGCTTGGAGCTGCCAGCCACAGCTCAGAGCAGGCCCCAGAGAAGAGAGGGGCAGAGAGGATGAGAGGGTGAGAGAGTAAGAGGGTAAGAGCCTAAGAGAGTAAGGTTCCTGTTACAATACAATAAATCTTCTTCTGAGTTGAATATTCTATTTCTCACTAACCAATCTAGTACAAGATACAAATCCTATAGCATTTACATACAGCCTTAAAGAATCATTATGTCACCATACTGTGTTACATTTTAAATCCTAAAATGTACTCTTTGGATCCCTTCTGCTGAGCTAGTAGGGTCTGCTCTGACCCTGGGACCGGTCTGCAAGCAGAGGGAATTGTATCATCAAAAGGGGATTACCTTCAGTCAAGCCACACCATTGTTTTCCAGTTGTTCAGTAACTAAGGTATCTCAAATCTTGCTTTCATTTTATCTTCCTTTTAATTTTCTATATTCTCAAAATCATTTGCCAGACAATCATATTTATAAGGCTTTCCTGTTTCTTCTTCCCCAAGGCACATTGAGTTTGAAGGTCCCTCTGCCCGAGTCCATCTCTACAAGGCACCAGCCACCTCGGCTCCAGGAAACCCTCCCAAACACCAAGACTCAGCCCTGAAAAAGCCTCCCAGGAATTCCCCACCCCTGGTCCATCCCCTCGGGTTTTCGGGGGTTCCCCCCGTCCCAGCTGCTGGGGTCACGCTTGCATTGGGGGTCCCCCTTCTCCTCGGTGCCCACCCTGCCCAGGCTACTGGCAGTCCCAGCAATGCCAAAAGCTCCCCCCTCTTCGCTCTCCCCATTCCGGGATGCCGCGGCTGTTTGGGCTCCCGGGCTCCCTTCTCCCCTCATTCTCTACTCTGGGCTGCAGCGGCTCCAAGGAGTCCCCCCTGCCCCTCTCCAGGCTCTTGAGGCTCCCGCCCATGGCGGCGCTCCCCCCTCTCTGGGCTCCCCACTTTGGGCTCCTGGGGGGACACAGGGCTCTGCTCCTCCAGGCTGCCTCTGCCGGCAGCCGCCACCGGCACCCCCCGATGTCCCCCCGAGGGGCCTTTTCCGCTCAGCCTTGGACTGCTTCATTCTCCAAACATCCCCCCAAAACCCCAACCCAGGGCCCCCCCGGGATATCTGGGCCGAACTCCCCCTGCCCCCGCTCACCTGCGCAATGGGGGGGCGATGATCCCACAGGTGGGGGCTGCGAATTCAGGCCCGGCTCGGAGTCACCGTGTGCTTCCCTCAGCTCAGCCGTGATCCGCCTTCGCCCCTCCTCTTTCTCCCGCTCCTCCTCTTCCATCCCCCCTCCCGCTCCTCTGTGTTATCTCCACCTCCTTCTCCTCTTCCATCCTGCCCCTTCCAACCCCTTTCCCCGTCCTCCTCCCTTACCCCGCCTCCTCCTCCCCCTCCATCCCTGCCCTTCCCTCCCTCCTCCTCCTCCCCCAGCAGCAGCCACACCCTCGCTGCCCCGTTCCCGCAGCCCTCGCAGCCCGTGGCAGGAGCAGGGATGGAGCCGGGAAAGGTCGGGATGGGCAGCGCGGGGCTCTCGGCTGCTCCCAGCCGCTGCGGGCGGGGGGAGCCCGGCCCGGGCCAAAGGAGAGGCAAACTGGGCAAACTGGGGGCTGCACATCCCAACTGGGCCTTGCTGGGGGCCCTGCCTGGCCACTGCCAGCCCTTGGGGCGCCTCTCGGCACATCCGCCGCGGGGGAACGCACACAGGGCAGGGGGATCCCAGCAGTGGCAGCACTGCCAGGGACTTGGCTGCGCTGGGATCGTACTGGGAGTGACTGGGATGGTACTGGGTTTGTATGGACATCATACTGGGATCATACTGCCATATCAGGGCAGACTGTGAACACACTGATGGACACTGGGATCATGCTGGGATCATACTGGGAGTGAGTAGGAGCCGGCAGTGAGCAATTGAGACCATGTTAGGGGCAAATGGGATATACTGGGAGTGACTGGGATTATGCTGAGGGTGACTGGGAGTAGCTGTGAGCAACTGGGAACACGCTAGGAGCAACTGGGAGGAACTGGGAGTGACTGGGTGCATGCTGGGGGGATTGGAAACTGCTGGGCTTATACTGGATGAACTGGGATCATGCTGGAGGTGACTGGGATCATACTGGCAGTTAGTGCCACTACACTGAGGTTGACTGGGAGTGCTTGGGAGCAAATGGGATCATACTGGAAGGAAGTGGAAAGATGCTGGAGGGAACTGAGGTACACTGGGACATGCTGGGAGTGACTGGAATGAAAGTGAGGGGGAGAGCAACGTGAACCATGTAGAACAAAACTGGTTTATTCTGGCAGGGACTGGGAGAACACTGGGACCATATTTGCATCATACTGGGAGGGACTGGACTAATACTGGGAGTATCTGAGAGTGACTGGGAACACACCCTGCACATCATCCCCCATACTGGGCATGACTGGGGGCATGCTGGGAGCAAATGGCATCATACTGGGACTGACTGGGCTGATCTAGGAAGCAACTGGAACCATGCTGGAAGCAGCTGGGACCATACTGGGAGAGACTGGAAGCAACTGGGATTATACTGGGACCACACTGGGAGGGCTGGCATGTGACTGGGATCAAACTGGAGCATACTGGGATCATATTGGGGCTGAAAGGGAGCGACTGGGATCACACTTTGGGCTACTAGGAGCAACTGAGAGAAACTGGGATGATGCTGCAAGCAAACTGGAAGAACTGGGAAGGACTGGATGCATGCTGGAAGCAACTGGGATATACTGGGCATGACTGGGGGATCATACTGGGAGAACTGACACCTTACTGGGGCCACTGGCAGTACCTGGAAATGACTACAGACATGCTGGGGGCAACTGGGATATACTGGGAGTGTCTGGAACCATACTGGAATGACTGGAACCACAGTGGGAACAACTGGGACCATGCTGGGGAGAACTGGGACCACACTGGGGGCAACTGGGAGTGAGTGAGACCATGCTGGGTGGGACTGGGATCATATGGGGAGTGACTGGGACTATATGAGGGACAACTGGGTACTACTGGCATCACACTGGGAGGAACAGGGAGCAACTGGAACCATGCTGGGGTCAATTGGGATCCCACTGGGATCACAGTGGAAGCAGCTGTGCCCACACTGGGGGAGAATGGGATCATACTGGACCGCACTTTCAGCAACTGGGACTGCACTGAGGGTGACTGGGAGTGGCTGTGAGCAACTGGAATTGTGCTGAAAGCAACTGGGAGAAAGTGGGAGTGACTGGGAGCATGCAGAGGGGGGGTGACTGGGATATACTGGGAGAGACAGGGAGTCACTGGGATCACACTGGAGGCTACTGGGATCAGGCTGGCATTTACAGGGAGCAACTGGGATCACACTGGGGCACTGGTATCAGACTGGGAATGATGGGATCATACTGGGAGTGGCTACAATCATACTGGGAGCAGAGTGGGTGTGATTGGACCCTGACTGGGGGTTCCTGGGAGCTACCAGGCCCATGCTGGGAGCCAACTGGGGACATAATCAGAGGAACTGGGAGCAACTGGGATAAAACGGGGGGCAAGTGAACCACGCTGAGGTAACGGGGAGTGCCTGGCAATGTCTACAAGAATGTTCAGGGCAACTGGGATATACTGGGAGTGTCTGAGACCATACAGCTGGTCTGAAATACAAAGTTGTGTTTCGTGACAGGTACAAACAGGTGATGTGTGTAGTTGGGAATGTGAAATGTGTGGACCCCAACAATGGGAGAGCTGTGAATTCTAATAATAACTGAGGAGAATAAAGCATGGAAAAAGGCCTTTGAACCTATCTTTTGTTTGCAATTAACCCTGGTTGATTTAGGAGCATTGGAATTAAGGTGTTAAAGATGTTGCTTTTTGCTTGCGTTTAATCCATAACAAGCTCTGCAATAATAACCTTTTGAAGTATAATTTTAGACTATTACTTGTATCCTTGAAACTATAGCTTTGGAATATATATAAAGGAAATATGCTTATCTCACGCCTTGTTGAAGCAGAGAAAAACAGCTTGAGAAAGGAAGATGAACATCACCTCAAGGGTTTATGGTTTTGACCAAAGGGAAGCTAGACATCACTGTTATGAGATTTATTGTCTTTGCAATTAAAAGGTGGACACACATCTGGGGAGCCGGACCCCACCAGATGGGATTCGTCTTTCTTCTTTCGGAAACTGGACCGTCACCATCTGGGGATACTCCTTTGAGGTACATCCTGAGAAAGTAAAATCACAATAGTGTATAGAATTGTGATGTAATAATTTGGAATAAAAATTGCTGATGAGTAAAAGATTGGAAATAGAAACTGCTGAAAAAAAAAGCTGATGAGTACCCCTATAAATACCTGTAACCATCAATTATCGGTGTGCAGTTGGAGGGAAAACTTCCCCCAATGTACCCAGCGCTGTATGGCTCATACTTTACCATATTAATCAATAAATTGATTGCTGCTTGAATATTGGCCTAGTCAAGCTTCTCATTCATAACACCAGTCCTCCCCAGTGTTTCCAAGGACAGTTTAATTTCTCAGGGTGGCCGTGGCAGCCAAACCCAGCAGTGGGGTCAGTGCAGTGCCCATGGCTACAGCCCCTTGCAGGGGCCCAGTGCAGCTTGGGCTGATGATCCACCCTCACAGCTGGCCCAGGGCAGCTCTGCAGTGGCTTTGGTGGCACCTGGGGCTGGCACACACCTTAGCAGTGTGTCTGTTTGCAGTGGGGCAGCTCAGGAGTTTGAGATTGCTTCAAAAAACCCCAAAAAGGGAAAACCCCTCTTAGGCTGAGGGCAGCCAGCTCTGCAAGCACAGCAGGTCCCAGGGGAGTGAGGACAGACAGGATGGGGCTGGGCAATGTGGAGCAAGGTTGTCCACACTGGGTCAGAGCAGCAGGCACAGCTTCTGTGAGCAGGCCAGAGTTGCTGAGGAGACACCCTGGGTCAATATCAGTCACAGAATGCTGCAATCAACTCTGCTCTAAAGAGAAATAAAATAAAATACTTCCTTTAAAACAGGAATGTGTATTTTTTTCAAGGTGTTTGAAATCTTTCTCCATAACAGGACTTGGAAAATTTTAATTACCCTCTCAGGGCTTTGATGTTGTTTACATCAGACTGAGTCCTTGAGAGTGTCTTCAAAAAACTTCTCAAGCACTCAAAGTTAAATTTAGACTCCATAGTTTCTTGAAGTTTTTATGGGTCCCACTGAGGGACATGGCTGGGAAAGTGTCTCCAGGTTCCAGTTAGAGCAGAACATTGGAGGCAGTGATTACAGCTGGGGACAAGCAAGGGAAAGCTGTCTCTGGTGCTGAGCAAAGCTGGATGTGTTTGAGGAATGCAAAGGGCCAAGGGCTGAGCCCCAGCCCCTGGCCAGGCAGATCCTGTCCCTCCCTCCTTGCTCAGGGCTCTTCCCGGGATGGGCACTGGCATGTGGGGATGTGCAATGGCAAGGGCAGGAGCATGGGGCGGCCCCTGCCAGGCTGCTGAGCAGGGACAAGGAGGCAATGAGGCCCCAGCCCTGCAAGGGTCACTTGTCCCCTTATGGCCATGGCCAAAGTGCTGCCCAAGGTGGCTCTGGCAGGGCTGTCTTGCAGCTGCTGCCCATCCCTGTGCCCTGTGCAGCCCAGGCTGTCCCACGGTGTCCCTGCCCTGCGCCTCTGTCCCTGCAGGCTGTCAGCATCCCCCGGCTACCCCACCTGGCTGGGCCCTTCCTTTGCTGACAGCTCTGCCTCCTGCCTGCCTCTGCCTGCCCACACAAAGCCTGGGGCTGATACCAAAAGGGTTCATTCCATTTTTACCCTGCCTGTGAACTTTCAGCACAGGAACAAGGCATGCAGGGGCTGCTTTCCCAGCAAGGATGAGTGGAAGAGAAGAAGAAGACATCTGATTCAAGGGTGCAGGGATAGAGAAATCAAGGAGTGAATCTGGGAATTTGGGGTGGGTTTTATGGAAATGGGTAAATTGTAATTCACATTTAGTGACTGTGTATAAGCAACACCCTGGTAGAATTACATGTCCATGTAGGGTTGGGAGTTATCCCTCACCAGACCTCAGGCCTGAATAAATGACACCCTCTGAAATAGCAAATTAGTGTTATGGAGTCTTGTTCTGATATTTCAGAGATTTGCTGACCGTGGTTCCTCACAGACCCAAGGAGTCAGCTGTGACACTGTGGAACCCCATGGAACAAAGAGTCCATTGTTACACAGCAGAACCCCATGGAACCAAAATCCATTTTGGCACATTGAGGCCACATTGAACCAATGGTCCATTGTGATACTGCGGATCCAAGGAGACCATTGTGACCCTGAGGAATCTCTTGGAACCAAGGGGCCATTGTGACACAGCAAGGCCTGATGGAACCAAGAGTCACTTGTTAAACTGTGTGGCCTCATGGAACCATGAGCCATTGTGACACAGCAGGGCCTCATGGAACCATGGAGGCCATTTTTACACTTGGAGGCCTTGTGGAACCAAAGGGCCATTGTGGCACTTCAGAGCCTTGTGGAGCCAAGGGGACCACAGTGACACTATGGGGCTGCATAAAGCCAATGGTCTGTTGTGGCATGGCAAGGCCTTACGGGATCATGGAGACCATTCTGACACCACAGGCCTCATGCAAGCAAGGAACCATTGTGACACTGTGGGTTCTTGGCAAGCCAAGGAGCTGTTGGCACACTATGTGGCACCATGGAACCAAGGAGGCCATTGTGACACTCCAGGGCCCCATGGAACTAAGGATCCATGGAACATTGCAGGACCACATGGAACCAAAGTCCATTGGGACATTGTGGGGCCTCATGGAATCCTGGGGGCCATGATGACACTTGGAGGCCTTGTCGAATCAAGGGGCTCTGCAGGGCCTCATGGAATCAAGGAGACTATTCTGACATTTTGAGTCCCCATGGAACCAAGGCTCCATTGTGACACTGTGGCACCGAGGAGACCTCTGTGACACTGCAAGGCCTCATGGAAGCAAGGGACCATTGTGGCACTCTGGAGCCCCATGGAAACAAAAGGCCAGTGTGACGCATCTGGGCCTCATGGAACCAAGGATCCAATATGACACCTCACTGTGACACTGCAGGGCCCCATGGAAACAAGGGGACAGGGAACTGGTCTGGTTGGCTTGGCCTGACTGGTCCAACTGCCCTTGGCATGTCGGGGGTCTCTTCTCATGTACCCTTGAAACCCTGGGGCTCTGGGCTTTCCTTCAATTGGAAAAGAACGGCTCTTCTCATTCAAGCATCCATGAGCAAAAGGGGATTTCCCCTCCAAATTTCCCAATATCCAGGGATTGTTCCCAGACAAAAGCTGCCATTACCAACAAGTCTGGCTGACCTAGTCTTCCTGAGAGCTGGGTCTCACCTGCCCTCAAACACTGAGGCTCTGTGCTTTCCTTCCTATGGAAAAGAGCTGTCCCTCCTGCACAGGCACCCATGGCCAAAGCTGGTACTTGTCCTCCAAAATTCCTTCATTCAAGGGTTTTTTCTCCCAGACAAGATCTCCCAGTACAGGCAGGTCTGGCTGGCCTTGGCTTCTGGTGGTTGCCTGAATTCTGCCCTGAAACACTGGGGCTCTGCCCTTTCCATCCTAAGGGAAAAGAACCATCCTTCTTCTCCAGGTGCCCATGGCTGAAATTGGGATTCCACCACCAAAAGTCCTATATCCAATTATTGCTCCTACACAAAAGCTTCCATTACAGACAGGTCTGGCTGGCCTTGGTCTCTGGTGCCTGCAGTTCATCAGCCCCTGAAGCACTGGGGTTCTGTGCTTTCCTTCCTATGGAAAAGAATCTTCTTATTCATCCACAGCCAAAATTGCTACTCCTCCTAAAATATTCACTACATGAAAGGTTTCTCCCAGACAAAACCTGCCAGCTCTGGCTGGCACTGTGGGCTCTGATGGCCACCTGTCATCTGCCCCTGAAACACTGGGGCTCTCTGCCTTCCTTCCCATGGAAATAGAACAGTCTCCCCGTCCAGGGGCCATGGCCAAATTTGAGATTTGGCCCCTAAATTTCATGTATCCAAAGATAGCTCCCAATCAAAAGCCGCCAGGAGAGACAAGTTTGGCTGGCTTGGCCTCCCAGGGGCTGCTTCTCATCTACCATCAAACCCTTGGGCTCTCTGCTCTCCTTCAGATGGAAAAGAAATGGCCTTTTCATCAAGGGACCAGTGGCCAAAACTTGTATTCCACCTCCCAAATTCTGTGTATCCAAGGATTTCTCTCAGGCACAAGCTGCAATTCCAGAAAGGTCTGGCTCGCCTTGGTCCTTGGTGGCCTCTGCTCATCTGCCCCTGAAACACTGGCCCTCTGTTTTCCTTCCAATGGAAGAGAATCGTTGTTCACATCAAAGTGCCCATGGGCAAAACTGAAATTTGGCCTAAAAAATTCCATCTATCCAAGGATTGCTCCAAGGCAAAAGTAGCCAGGACACACAGGTCTGACTAGTCTTGTCCTGAGGTGATTTTCTTAGACTATGAGCAGAAGGTTTTCATTTGCCAATACCTTGGAGAGGGCTGAGAGATCTCCCAAGATGGGGTTTGGAGGCCTGAAGCACATGAGCACTGTACAGGGACAGTGGAGCTCTGTGCTCAGTGGGCTGGAGAAGGAGGAGCAGAGGAGAGCCCTGGGAGGGACTGAACGGTGGTTTCAGAGATGGTGGATCCCTTTGACAAGGTAGAGAACAGACAGAGAAAGCAAGAATTAATGCAAAGGACAGATAGGGAGGGCCAGACAGGACTCAAAGAGAAAGGAATTTCCCTCCCAGGGCAGGGCTGTGGAGCAGCACATCCGCCAGCAGGAGCCTGTAGCAGCCCCAGGCTCTGTGTGGGAAGGCAGAGACAGGCAGGAGGCAGAGCTGTCAGCAAAGGAAGGGCCCAGCCAGGTGGGGCAGCCAGGGGATGCCGACAGCCTGCAGGGACAGAGGCGCAGGGCAGGGACACCGTGGGACAGCCTGGGCTGCACAGGGCACAGGGATGGGCAGCAGCTGCAAGACAGCCCTGCCAGAGCCAACTTGGGCAGCACTTTGGCCATGGCTGCTGGGCCTGGGCCTGAGGCAGGAGCAGGAGACAAGTGACCCTTGCAGGGCTGGGGCCTCATTGCCTCCTTGTCCCTGCTCAGCAGCCTGGCAGGGGCCGCCCCATGCTCCTGCCCTTGCCATTGCACATCCCCACATGCCAGTGCCCATCCCGGGAAGAGCCCTGAGCAAGGAGGGAGGGACAGGATCTGCCTGGCCAGGGGCTGGGGCTCAGCCCTTGGCCATTTGCATTCCTCAAATACATCCAGCTTTGCTCAGCACCAGAGACAGCTTTCCCTTGTTTGTCCCCAGCTGTCATCACTGCCTCCAATGTTCTGCTCTAACTGGAACCTGGGGACACTTTCTGAGTTGAGTTCCTCAGTAGAACCCATAAAAACTTCAAGAAAGTTCAGAGTTTCAATTTAACTTTGAGTGCTTGAGAAGTTTTTTGAAGACACTCTCTCACAGACTGAGTCTGATGTAAACAACACCAAAGCCCCGAGAGGGTCACTAAAGTCCTTGTGCTGTGTCTGTGCTGCTGAGCTGGGCTGGGCTCCTGGCCCAGAGGCAGCTCCTTGCAAACCAAGAAGAGCTTCAAAAAGACATTTCTCCTGAGGAGCAGCTCCTCTCCCAGCCCAGCAGGGCTGGGGCACTGCCTACAGCCACCCGGGGCACAGCACAGAGGCACAGAGAGCTTCAATCAGTCAGGGCTGGGAAGATGCTGAGAAGTGCCTGGGGCACAATCACTGCCAGCCCTTGGCACAGGAACCTCTGGCTGCAGGAGGATGCAGCTGCAGCTCCTGGAGTGATCTCCTAAAGCTGGAACATCCCAATGCCTGCAGACTCTGTGAGTAAAAGACTGAATATTTCTGGTGCAGGGGAGGTGAAATGCTCATGAAGCTTTGACATGCTGAGGAATGCTTGTCAGTCATAAAATATTTCCAATACAAGGATTTCATTAAAAATTAGGACATTTCCAAAGGCTTTGTATTCAGTTTCCTAATATCGGAGAATGGCAAGGAGCAGGGGGATTATTATTAAAGATTGATTATGAATTATTAATTATGAAATTTTAAAAGTTCCCAAGACATTGGAACTGTTATTTTTGTGTTCTGTAGATTCACAGGAGATCCCTAATGTGCTTTCAGCCACTCTGCCCAAGCACAGCACCAGCATCCCCTTTGCTGGAGCCATCAGGCTCACTTTGAGCTGTCCTTTCTCCCACCTGCAAACAGGCTGTAGGGGCCAAGGAGAGGGCACAGAGATTTGGGGTCTGTGAGTGCTGGCACAGAGAGATCAGGCACAGGGAAACACCTGCAGGAGGAAAATCTGCAGGAAGCAGAGAGAAGATCAGGCAATGAGAGGAAACAAAACCCAGCAATGCTGTGGCAGGGAGAGTTTAGAGATGCCCACAGGATCCCCTCCAGTGCAGCCCCTCCCTCTGAACAAGCCCCCTCCCTCCTGTGCCCCAGCCCAGCCTCTGCCCTCAGGGCCGGGGCTCCAAGGCGTGCAGCCCCTCCTGTGCAGGCAGAGCTGCAGCCGAGCCGTGGGGCAGCTCTGCAGCCCCGGGCCCAGTTCCCTCTGCAGAGCACAGGGCTGGGAGCAGCTGCCCGGCCCTGGGGGCTCTGGAGGGGGCACCGCTGGCTCAGGGTGACGCTGTGCCCAGTGCCTGGCTCTGGGCATTGCTGTCAGGGTAGCCAGGGAAGGAGCTGCATCTCCCTTCATCCAATGCCAGCATAAGGACACTTGGGAGTTTCTCTGAGATTTCAGCCCAAGCTGGGAGCCTCAATCGAGGGTGCAAACCTATCCTAGAACAACTTTGAGTTATAGGATTGATGGGGAAAGGCAGAGGTGTTGTGACACTGAAAGTGCTGATGGGTTGGTGGAATGAGCAATGTGAGTCCTTGGCTACAGAACTGGAGCTGGGCTGTGGTGGATCCATCTGCTCTCAGCAGTACTTGGGGGTTGGTAAGAGAAACTTGGGAGTGTGAACATTCTCCATTTAAGAAATTGAAAGCCCAGAGAAACTCAAAACAGAATGAAGTGACAGATCATCTGCTCCCAGTCTGCACTCACCATCTGGCTGCAGGGAACTCACTTTGTTCTACCAGAGGGCAGCAGAAACGCTGAGTGTATCTGATATTGAAGAGCAGGATAGACAGGGGGGAGCTCAAAAAGAAAACCTCACAACTCTTAAACACAAAACAGTGTCTGTGTATGTTACAGTGGAGGGTGTATGGGAAATGCCTTTGATTTTGGTTACAGATATCTCCTCTGACTCGTCACTGTCCCTTTCTGCATGAACAGGTGCCCATGTGCAGCCACAGCAAATGTCCAACAGCAGCTCCATCAGGCACTTCCTCCTGCTGGCATTGGCAGACACGGGACAGCTGCAGTTCCTGCACTTCTGCCTCTTGCTGGGCATCTCCCTGGCTGCCCTCCTGGGCAACGGCCTCATCATCAGAGCCGTAGCCTGCGGCCACCACCTGCACACGCCCATGTTCTTCTTCCTGCTCAACCTGGCCCTCAGCGACCTGGGCATGATCCGCACCACTGTCCCCAAAGCCATGCACAATTACCTCTGGGATGGCAGGAACATCTCCTACTCAGGATGTGCTGCTCAGCTCTTTTTCTTTCTGTTCTTCATTTCAACAGAGTTTTATCTCCTGACCGTCATGTGCTACGACCGCTACGTGTCCATCTGCAAACCCCTGCACTACGGGACCCTCCTGGGCAGCAGAGCTTGTGCCCACATGGCAGCAGCTGCCTGGGCCAGTGCCTTTCTCAATGCTCTGCTGCACACAGCCAATACATTTTCCCTGCCCCTGTGCCATGGCAATGCCCTGGGCCAGTTCTTCTGTGAAATCCCACAGATCCTCAAGCTCTCCTGCTCCAAATCCCTCCTCAGGGAAGTTGGACTCATTGCTGTCAGTGCCTGTTTAGCACTTGACTGTTTTGTGTTCATTGTTTTCTCCTATGTGCAGATCTTCAGGGTCGTGCTGAGGATCCCCTCTGAGCAGGGACGGCACAAAGCCTTTTCCACCTGCCTCCCTCACCTGGCTGTCGTCTCCCTGTTCATCAGCACTTGCACATTTGCCTACCTGAAGCCCCCCTCCATGTCCTCCCCATCCCTGGATGTGGCCCTGTCAGTTCTGTACTCAGTGGTGCCTCCAGCCCTGAACCCCCTCATCTACAGCCTGCGGAACCAGGAGTTCAAGGCTGCGGTGTGGAGACTGGTGACTGCATGCTTTCAAAAACATTAAACTGCTGGGCAATATCTGCAAATAACTTGCAATCAAAGTCATCTTTGCTACTTCTTGTTGACTTCATTTTAGAGTTTCTTTACCTTTGTTTTACTTTTTTCTTATTGTCCAAAAAGAAATGTTATTGTTTGTTGCATTGGTCATTTTGTTCCTCTCCACCATCCCTGTGGCCACAGACTGTGGCAATGAGGGGCTGTGCTTTTGGTGCCTGTAATGAAATGATGATTTCTCCCAACAAGGTTTTCTGAAGAGATGCCGTTTTGTTGCCTTCTCTGGAGCCGCAGCAGCCATGTCTATGTGCAGAGCTGGGGGCAGATCAGGGCTGGCCCAGCAGCTGTGCCCAGCAGCAGCAGCAGCACTTGGTGTTGCCAGTGCTGCTGCCGTGGTCCTGCCCCGCTGCCCTGCTGGCCCTGGTGTTGCTGCAGGGCCTGAGTGCTCTCAGGGCCGGGCACAGCCCTGGGGGTGGCAGTGCCGGGGCTGCAGCAGGGACAGGCCATGGGCACTGCTGGGGCAGCGCTGACGCCTCAGGCCAGGGCCTGGGGGCTCCAGGCTCCTTGCCCAGGCTCTCTCAAGAACACAGCCAGGCCAATGCTCAGCACAGAAAAGCCCCGTGAGCAGCCCCAGGCTGGCCGTGGGCAGGCTGGGGGCAAACAGCATGGCTGGGGCTCTGCAAGGGCCCTGGGGCAGAGGGGAAGGAGCAGCAGAGCAGGGACTGATCCATCCCCAGTGCGCTGCACAGCCCAGGGCAGCGTCCCAGAGCGTCCTCATGGAGCTGCCAACAACATCCTCCCCTCTGCAGCCCTGGCCTCTCCCCCAGCTCACACAGGTGCCCCATCCTTGCAGGCACAGACACGGCAGCACTGGCTCAGCAGCCCCTGTTTGCATTGCACAGAGCAGGCAGGAGGAGCACCCCCATGCTGTTGTTGTGGGGACATGAACCTGAGGGAGCACAAATGCCATCAGCCCCTGGGGCCAGCAAGGGCTGGGGGACAGCAGGGAAACCACTCGGCTTTGTCCTGGCCTCTGCAGTCAGCCAGAAAGTTTGTTCCCATCAGCTGGGAGTTTCCTGTCCCACTGCAGACGCTGTTGCTCAGAGCCAGGGCTGCCTGGCAGCCACCCCCAAACTGCCCTGAGCATTTCCTTGGCTTCACCTTTGATTTCTTTACTCTTCACTGGTACAATCTTCTTCCTGTTGCCCACCCCTCTTCCCTGCCCTGCAAACAGCCCATCTCTGTTTGCCCTTCCCTCTCTGGCCCCACTCTCCATTGCAGTTCCTGACTTGGCCCCATGGGAACGTCCCTTGGGCAGCAGGATCATCCTACAAGTGCTGCAGGAATTGTCTGCAGGCTCCTGCAGTGCCTGGTGCTGCTCCCTTGCCAGAGGCACCCCAGGCCAGGGGGGCACATCTGGGCTGCTGTGTCTGGCTCTGGGGCTCCCTGTTCTGGGCAGTGAGGAGGAGCTGCAGAGGCTCTGCAGGACTGACAGGATGGGCTTTGGGGCTGGCAGGAGAAGCTGAGGGGCCTGGGCTGCTGGAGCTTCTCAAGAGGAGGCCCAGGGCTCATCCTGCAACTGCTCCAAGGGTGGCTTCAGAGAGTCACAGAATCAGCAAGGGTGGAACAGGCCATGGAGATCATCAAGTCCAACCTGTGCCCTGACAGTGCCTTGTCTCCCCTGAGCCTCCTCATCTCCAGGATAAACAACCCCAGCTCTCTCAGCCACTCCTCACAGGACTTGTGCTCCAGACCCCTCACCAGCCTTGTTGCCCTTCTCTGGACATGCTCCAGCCCCTCCATGTCCTTCCTAAATTGGGGGCCCCAGAACTGGACACAGCACTCAAGGTGCTGCCCAAGCAGTGCTGAGCACAGGGGAAGAATCCCTGCCCTGCTCCTGCTGGCCACACCATTCCTGATCCAGGCCAGGAGCCATTGGCCTTCTTGCCCATCTGGGCACACTGCTGGCTCATGTCCAGCCTGCTGTCCATCAGTCCCCCCGGGTCCCTTTGTGCCTGGCTGCTGTCCAGCCCCTCTGTCCCCAGCCTGTAGCCCTGCAGGGGTTGTTGTGGCCAAAGTGCAGGACCCGGCATTGGACTTGTTAAACCTCACCTTGCTGGATTTGTTCTCAGGATCCACTCTGTCCAGGGCCCTGTGCAGAGCCCTCCTACCCTCCAGCAGATCCACACTCACACTCAGCTTGGTGTCATCTGCAAATTTGCTGATGCTGGACTCAATCCCCTTATGCTGATCATCAGTGCAGATATTGAAATCCACGCTGGCTGGCTCTGACCCCTCAGCCATCCTGTGGGTGCCCTGTGATGGCACTCAAGGTGATCTGTTCCATAACCTTGCCGGGCACCCAGGTCAGGCTGACAGGCCTGGAGGTCCCCAGATTCTCCTTCCAGCCCTTCTTGGGGATGGGCTCACACTGGCACCTCCAGTCCTCTGGGAGCTCCCTGCTGAGCCAGCACTGATGGTGAATGATGGAGAGCAGCCTGGGGAGCTCATCCACAGCTCCCTCATTGCCCTAGGGAGGATCCTGTCTGATCCCATTCACCTGTGAGCATCTGAGTGGCTCAGCAGGTCACCCACTGCTTCCTCCTGGATTCCAGGGGTTGTTCTGCTCCCTGTGCCCATCTACCAGCTCAGGACAACACTTGTCCTGAAGATATCCTCTCCTAATATTGAAAATTGAAACAAACTAGGGGTAAAGTAGCTCAGCCTTTTCCTTATCTTTAGTTACTATATTCTCCACTGCATCCAATAAAGAGTAGAGGTTCTCCTACTCCTCCTTTTTGCTATTTTTTTTTATAAAAGCATTTTTATTCTTTTTGCAGAACCCTCCAGGTTAAGTTTTATTAGAGTTTTCAACTCTCAGCTTTTCTTTCTGTATGACCCCTTAAAGACTTCCTGAGTTGCTGGTCCTTTTTCCAGCCCTGAGTCTCCAGAAAAGCTCCATGGGCAGCCAGGCCAGTCATTTTCCTCACTAGCTCATCTTCTGCCGCACTGGGACAGGCTGCTTCTTCCCCCTTATGATTACTTTCTTGAAATGTGTCCGTCCTTCCAGGACCCCGTTTGTTTTTAAGGGCTGTTTCCCTTAAAGCAATCAGTACCTGATTAGGTATTCCCCAAAACTGGAGCCTAAACAGGCCAAAGTCTGCCCTTCCTATTTCCAGTGCAGAAGTTTTGTTGCTGCCCCTCCCTCTTTCACAGAACATTGAACACTTCATTATTTCATGGTCACTGTGCCCCAGGCAGCCTCTGAGCCCCACATCTGCCTCCAGCCCTTCTCTGTTTGTGACCAGCAGCAGACAGAGCTTTCCTTGGCAGTGGGAGTGTTACCAAAAATTTGGTAAAACAGAAAATTCCTTAACCCCAATGTAGCATTAAGAAGCAGCATTCTTTATTCAGCTGGATGCACGGGGGAGAGCTCCTCCCAAAGCTGTGCATGCTGAGTACAGGAAAGTTTCTGTTTATATTCTGTATTTTGCATACATATTCATTGATTGTCCTGGACTAAAAATACATATGATAATCATTTCCCCAAAATCATTAATATATTTCCCCTCCCCTTTACCCAGGCGTTCTCCTGTCCTTGGGGTCTCCCTGGTGGTCCCTGGTGCTCGTGGACCCCAATGTTCCTGTGGGCCTGGCTGAGCTGGCAGGACACTTAGGCTGCTGAACTTCCAGTTCCCCTTCTCACACAATGGGCACTGTTTGGTTTCCACAGGCCTGGGATTGTGGAGAACAAGCTCCGGGTGTGAGCTCACCTGGTGAAGACAATTTATCATCTGGTACCATGTGGTCACAGAGTAGGCTATGACATCACAGAGTGGGTTAGGTGAGGTCATTGAGCATCCATGGCACCATAGTCTGTCTCCGTGACATCAGAGATCCAGCTGTGACATCACAGGGCAGAGGTCTGACATCACAGTGCAGACTATGACATCACAGACTCTGGTGTGACATCAGAGACCAGCTGTGTGACATTGGAGAATGGGCTGTGACATCCCAGAGGGGCTGTGACATCCCAGAGGGGCTGTGTGACATCCCAGAGGGGCTGGGTCAGGTCACTGGGTTGGTCACTCTGCCCCAGCTCCCCCTCACAGTTTCTCCCAACAACTCCAATGCTGTCCATGCCCAGCAGGGTCCCTGTCACCCAGGAACCCCCTTGGCCCACCTGGAGCCAAAGCCTCCACCAAAGGATGTTCCACAGGATCCACCCCAGAGCCTGACATGGGGACAAGGGGCCAGGGCTGTGTGACCAGGATATCAAGGATGTGGATTATCCAGGTCACTGTGGCCTGGGTTGGGTTGCCCAGGGCAGGAAAGATGTCTGGCAGCTGGAGCAGGGTCTGGGAAGGGCCTCCAAGTTGGGGCTGGAGCCCCTGGGCTGTGAGCAGAGGCTGAGGGAGCTGGGCTGGTCCAGCCTGGAGCAGGGAAGGCTGAGGGGATCCTCATCCCAGCCTGGCAGTGCCAGCCAGGAGGGGATGGAGAACATAGAGCCAGGCTCTTCACCAGGGGGCTGGGGGGAGACAAAAGCCGATGGGTGGAAGGGGAAAGAGGGGAGATCAGCCATGGCATGAGCAGATGAAATGAGTCAGGCTGCTTTCAGCATTTCCTCAACACCAAGAGCCGCCTGACCTCCCTTCTCCATCCACCACTGATAGATTTGCAAATCAGGAATTATTTGAGCTGTTCTGTCCTCAGTCCCGGACAAGAATCCTGATACAAGGACTTAATTGTGTTTATATCTATCACAGAACCATGTTAGTCAAAAATTAATTTTAGTATGCAAATCACTTGTGAACAGTGGACTCATCAGACATGCTGGGACATTGCACAAAGCTCAGGGAAGAGTTTGGAATTGTGTGATTGTTATTTTAATGGTGTAATTTTTATGAAGTTATATCCTGCTCAACTGTGGTCTGTTGGCTAGGTCCAGTGTGGGCTGGAGGGAGCTCAGATTTGCACAAGGCTGCTCTGAGTGCCAGCCTTGGATGGGGAAAATGGTGGGGTGGGGGTAGGGACAGAGTCTGATTGATTGTCAGCCATGAAAGGTCTTGATTTTCATACCCAGTCAAACTGCATGAGGAGGTACTTGGATTCAGTGTCAAATGGAAATTGCATATATCAATTTATGAACAGGGGAAAAAAAATTAAACAGGACCTAAAAAATGTTTTCTCACTGTTTTTTTAAATAGAACACATTCAGTTGAATGCAATTCTGAAATCTCTCTTATTAACCACACAAGATTTGGAAACTGAAATCAAATTATCCCCAGAGATTTGGCTTGTTAAGGTGTTCTGAATGTTAATGAGTCCAGGGACACTGAATTCCTGCACTGAAGAGCTGAAGGCTGAACAAGCCTCTGGAGCCGTACTTGGATTCAGTGTCAATTGGAGATTGCACATATCAATGAATTAACAGGGAAAAAACCTAAACAGGATTTAAAAATCATGTTTTGTCACTGTCTTTTGAAATACATTGCATTCACTTTGGATATACTACTGAGATCTGTCTAATTAACCACAAATTATTTGAAAATTGAAATCAAATTATTCCCAGAGGCTTGGCTTGTTCAGGTGTTCTGAATGTTAATGAGCCCTGGGACACTGAATTCTTTAAGAGCTGAAGGCTGAACAAGCCTCTGGAGCAGGAAAATTCAGCAGCAGCCTACAAGGTGCTGAGGATGTCAGCAGCCCCCGCTGAGGCCATCCCTGCCCAGAGACCGTGGGGGAATGGGCAGACAAGGAGAGCGTCCCTGGGGCTGGGGCAGCACAACTCAGAGGCACCAGCGGCTCCAGCTGGGCAATGGAGTGTGGAATGGGGCTGGGAAAGCCCTGCCTGGGCTGGGCCAAGCAGGACACACAAGCCCTGACTTCCATCCAGTAGAAAACTCTGTCAAGGAGATATTTAAAAGGAATTACAATTGTTTCTGTATTCTGAATTGGACTTCCTGGAGAAATACCAACAAGACATCCTCAGGAGCTCAAAACAACAAAACAGTTTTTACTGGTAACTTTAGAAAATCAGAGAATTTTTGGCAAAAGATTTAATTTGACATTCAATCAACACAGAACACTTCTTAAAGCACTGACTTGGCCCATTCAACTTCACAAACTCTAAGGTTTTTGAATTTTACATTACTCAGATTTGCAAAAGGTCCAAAATAGAAGAAAAGGACAGAAAGAGAGAGAGGCAAAAAGGATACAGACGAGCATACACAGAGGTACCAACTCCTGGATTCCAGAAGTGTTTAGATGGAAATTCCAAGAGGAGGTATGGTCAAGATGTGTGCTTGCCTTGTGGTCAGCCTTCAATACCCCTTGGTCTCCCTGGGTCCTTCCCCCAGGTGGGACTGTGGGTCATTTGGTCCCTCAGGAGCTGGGCTGGGGCTGCAGAGGTGGCTGTGGAGCATTGCCTGTGCTGTGCCAGGGACTGGCAGACACTGCTGGCTGGGATAGAGGCTCTGGGGGCATTGGGGTTCCCGCGCAGGCCAGGGATGGGGTTCCAGGGCAGGGCAGGGCTGGACCTGCCCCTTCCTCCCCTATTGGAATAAGATCCCAATATTACCAGGTAGATTGTGCCTGGGCTCGTCTGACCCCTGCTCCTGGGCCAAAGGCGGCAACTGTGGTGTTTCACCTCAGAGACACTTTTGGCTGGCTGGATGGTGCAGCTGAGCGCCCAAACAAGTCCAGGCTTCTGGAAACTCCGTTTGCCTCAGGTGGGAAGGCTTCAGGCTAAGGTGAGGAGGAAAAGGAGACAGATTCTGCCGGAGGGTTAATGTCAAGAGTTTATTCCATGGTCACAGATGTCTGAATCTTAGGTAACAGCTCCAACAGAATCCCGACCGCATGGCCTGAGTGACTTTTTAAGCTCCGGGGGGAGGGGGAGGGAAGGGACAGGTGAGCCACCAACCAGGTGGGAGGGGCAGGGTCTCAGGGAACGATGACACCCAGACAGACCAATGACCTCTGGGCACAGGGGCATCTTTTGAACCTGACCAACCACACAATGGCCTTGCTGGAATGTTAAGACTGATTGACAACCCAGCAGGGGGCGAGGGGGAAGGGGAAGGGGAAGAGAGATATTGCCACACCTGGGAAGGGGCTGGGAAGTTTAAAACAGGAAATTGCAACCCACTACAACACTCCCCACACATGAAATGTCTTGAGCCAAGAAACTCCTCCACTCTGTCACAATAAGGAATACTGGAGGTGAAATCCCAATTCTGGCCATGGGCACCTAGATAAGAAGGACAGTTCTTTTCCTTAGGAATGAAAGCCCCAGTTCTCAGTAAATTTCTGGTTTGATTGTTTGGATTCTGTTTGGTTTTGTTGTTGCTTTGTTTCCTTGTTGTGCCTGAAGTGTCCAGTCAGGAGCAGAGTGACTCTTTCCAAGGAACGTTGTGCTGCTGTCCCTTAATATTCAGTCTGGTTTTTGCTGCTCCCTTGCTGGGGATGTTTTCAGCGCTCTCAAGGCCTCGTTGGTAGCAGGGTGAAGGAGCCCTGGCCCAGGCTCTGGCCCTGGGGGACACGGGGACGCTGCCGGGGGGTCCTGTCCCGCTGTGCCACCCCCAGGGCCCCAGCCCCCGTCCCCGTGTCAGGCTCTGGGGTCGATCTCGTGGAACATCCTCTGGGGGAGGCTGTTAGGCCGGGGGCGGGGGGACCCGGGGGGACAGGGGACCCCGCTGTGCACGAGAAGGGTTGGACTGCTCTGGGGGGAGCTGTGAGGGGGGCCGGGGCAGAGTGACCTCCCCAGGGACCTCACACTGCCCCTGTAATGTCACACAGCCCCTGTGATGTCACACAGATACCTGTGATGCCACACAGCCCCTGTGATGTCACACAGCTCCTGTGATGTCACACTGCCCCCATGATGTCACACAGATCCCTGTGATGTCACACAGCCCCTGTGATGTCACACTGCCCCTGTGATGTCCCAGAGCCAACTGTGAGACGCCACGCTATGATGTGATACAGCTGCTCTGTGATGTCACAGAAGTCTCTGTGATGTCAGAAAGTCACTCTATGATTTCACAATCTCTACTGTGATGTCACAGCCTACTCTATCATGTAACACAGCCACCCAGTGCTGTCACAGCCCACTCCCTTATGTCACAGAGCCACCTTCTATGATGGCAGGATCTGCTCTATGGCCTCACACCCTACTCTATGATGTCCCAGTCAGCTCTGTGATGTAACAACCCCACTCAGTGATGTCACAAAACCCTCTCTGTGATGTCATAATGACACTCTGTAAGGTCACAGCACATACTTTGACCTCACTGCCACCTCTATGATGTCATGCAGCCATGCCATGATCTCACAGCCTGTTCTGTGATGTCACACAGTCCCCTCTATGACGCTGTAGCTGCTTAGTGACCTCACACAACAAACTCTGTGATGTCGCAGCCCAATTTGTGACCTCACACAGCCCACTCTGTGCTGTCACACAGCCCCTTGCTGACATCCCAGCTGCTCTGTGCCTCTATGACACAGATCCAGAGGAGCTGCTGTGACCCAGACCCCTCTGGGACATCCCACAGCCCCTGCCAGTGCTGAGCCCCTGTGAGCTCTGTCTGTGCCCTGCTGGTGTCCCTGAGGGGCCCTGGCAGTGCCCCAGCCCTGCTGGGCTGTGCACAGGAGCTGCTCCTGGCCAGAGTTGTCTCTCTGCAGCGCTGCCCTTGCCAGGAGCTGCCTGTGGGCCAGGAGCCCAGCCCAGCTCAGCAGCACAGACACAGCACAGGGACTTTAATGAGCCTCTGGGGCTTTGCTGCTCTTTGTATCAGACTCAGTCCCTCAGAGTGTGCTCAAAAAACCTTCTCAGGGACTCAAAAAGAGCGTGAAACACTGAAGTTTCTCATAGTTTAAATAGATCCTTCTGAGGGACAGGACTGAGAAAATGTCCCCAGGTTCCAGGTAGAGCAGAACATTGGTGGCAGTGATGACAGCTGGGGACAAGCAAGGGAAAGGTGTCTCTGGTGCTGAGCAAGGCTGCGCCTCTGTCCCTGCAGGCTGTCGGCATCCCCCGGCTGCCCCACCTGGCTGGGCCCTTCCTTTGCTGACAGCTCTGCCTCCTGCCTGCCTCTGCCTGCCCACACAGAGCCTTGGGCTGCTCCAGGCTCCTGCTGGGGACGTGCTGCACCACAGCCCTGCCCTGACAGGGAAATTTCTTTCTCCTGGTGTTCAGTCTGGACCTCCCAAGCTGCACTTGGTGCTATTAGGTCTTCTTCAGGCTTATTCCTACTATGAAGAAAAGCTCCAGCCTCTCTGAAACCCTTCCATCCCTCCCAGGCTATTCCCTTTCAGTCCTCAGTCTCTACTCCACTGACCACAGAGGCCGCAGACTCTCCCTGCTGGTTTTGTGATGAGGCCTCCAAACCCCATTCTGGGAGATTTTTGAGTTCTCTCCAAGGTCTGTGAAAAGGGAAAAATAGCATTCGAAGTTATTTTCTCCTAAATCCTACAGTGACAGAAAACGGGTCAGTATCTTTAAACTGCATGGAGACAAATTAACATTTGTTAGAAGGAGGAAATATTCTACAATTAAGAAAGTGGCAGGAAACTGCAGCTGTTTTTCCAGAGAAGTGGATTCCCCATCCCAGGAATTTTTCAAGAGCGGGAGCTTTGTGCAGCCTGACCCAGTGAAACCCTCTCATCCGCAGTGACAGAATTCCTGCATTCTGGGTTCTCTGATGTGCTGGGTGCCCTCACAACGCTTCTGGCCAGAATGTCTGCTGAGGGCAGCCAGGCTGCTGCAGGGGCAGTGACCTCACAGCCATCACCATGGCAGCCCTGTCCCCTGGGCCTGGCTCTGCCCTTTCCTCTGCCCCTGCCTTGGCTCTGCTGGCATGAAGAGTTTTGTCATTAATATCTTGTCCCCGAGCTGCTGGGGCCAATGACTTCCCAGTCAGGCTCCTGGAGCAGAAGTGGCTTTTCAGAGCCCAGCCAGGAATGAGCCCTGAGGTAGCAGCTCTGCAGTGGTGGCCATCAGGCCGGGCTGCCAAGGGAGGCTTCTGGCCATGGCCTGCAAGCAGCTGCTGCTGCCAAGGTGCCTTTGGTGCATCAGGCTCTCCCTGGCACAGCTCCCAGCACGGCACTCTGCCCTTGTGCCCGAGCCCTTCCCTGTGCCGGGGCTGGCCTGGGGCTTTTCCTGCAGCGGGACCTGCCCTGCTCATGGCACAGGAAAGGCAGTTCCTGCTGGAGCAGGAGGCTCTGCCTGCAATGGGCTGCAGCAACTCCAGCAAGGTCCTGTTTGCAAAGCCCCCAGTGGGAAATGAAGGAGGGGAGTCACACTGTTTTGGGGGTGAATAATGCTGAAACCAGCCTGACTCCTCCATCCCAAAGTTCAACATCCTCAGAGGGAGCTGAAGCTTTGGCAGAGCTGGAAAAATCCCCAGAGAAAAAAACAACCAAGTGACATCACTGAGAGCTTCTGCAGAGCTGCTGAGCTGGCCCAGCCTGGGCACATCTGACTGACAGGGCAGCACCTCAGACGAGAAAAGCCCCATCCCAAATTTTAATGGCAGCATCTCCTGACATTTTGCTGCTTGAGGGGTGTGGGGATTCCTCCCAGCGGTGGGGACACCCTCAAGGTAAGTGCTCCAGGCTGAGCCAAAGGGAATTGCCCATGGTCATTGGTCTGGGGGAGTGACATCAGTCTCTCCTTAATTACAGGTTTTGCTTAATACAGTTGCTTTGAAATAATTTCCTAGTGCTCTGTATAATATATTTTACATCTCTTACATCCTGCCATAATTATTTCTGATTAAGGCAATTTTGTCTAATCATTACCATCATAGAGAATACATATTTATATAAATATATCTGCCCATGACAGGAACCCCTGTGAGTGTCTGGGACATCCCAGCTCTTTGGCAGCCTGGGGACTCCTCGGATGTCACCGTGGAGCCCCCGTGAGTGCCTGTGACAGATCGGTGCCTTTGCAGCACAAGGTCCCCTGGGATGTCACCATGGAATGGCTGTGACTGCCTCTGACCACAGGGCTCTTTACCATCCCCAGAAACCCCTGGGAGGTCTCCATGGGGCCCCTGTCTATGCCTGTGACATTCCAGATCTGGAACAGCCTGGAGACCCTTGGAAAGTCCCCAAGGAACCACTCTGAGGGCCTGTGACAAATCTGATCCTTAACAGGCAACCATCACCAGCCCCCTATTGCTATGGTCAGTTTCCATGGCAACCATCACCAGCCCCCTGTTCCTATAGTCAGTTTCCATGGAAACCATCACCAGCCCCTGTTGCTATAGTCAGTTTCCATGGCAACAATCACCAGCCCCCTGTTGCTATGGTCAGTTTCCATGGCAACCATCACCAGCCCCCTGTTGCTACGATCAGTTTCCATGGCAACAATCCCCAGCCCCCCTGTTGCTATGGTCAGTCCCTTGGCAGCTCCGTGGAGACCCCATGCCAGGGGTGGTTGCCATGGACACCAGCTCAGGCCTGCAGTCAGAGCTGTTGCCATGGCAACCATTGGCAGCCCCATCCCCAGGCTCATGGCATCCCAGAAACACAGAGTTGGCTGAGCTGGGAGGGACCCATCAGGATCCTCCAGTCCAACTGCTGGCCCTGCACAGGAAACCCCAACAATGCCAGCCTGGGCCTGGCAGCACTGTCCAAACGCTGCTGCAGCTCAGAGAGCCCTGGAGCTGGGACCCTTCCCTGGGGAGCCCGGGCAGGGCCCCAGCAGCCTCTGGGAAAAAACCTTTTCCTGACATCCAACCGGAGCCTGCCCCGACTCAGCTGCAGCCGTTCCCTCCACTCCTGTCCCTGGGCACCAGAGGGAAGAGGTTCCCACTGGCCCAGCCAGGGACCCGCTCCCAAGGCTGTTGCCATGGCCACCAGGGCTGGGACCCGCTGGGATGCTTGGTTTCCACGGGCTGAGGTTCAGGAATGGGATTCCCCAATTTCCTGCCTCCGCTAAAACCGTGCTGCCCTCGCTGCCCTCCCGCCTCCCATGGAAAGCACAAAAGGCAAAGATCCCGGGCTGGGATAAGAACAATTTATTAGGAAAAGGAACAAGATAAGGGACAAACAGAACAGAAACAATATTGATAACAGAAGGGATAAATGAAACAATTTACTGGGAAAACTAAAACACAACTCACTGGGTCTTCCTGGCCACAATTTCCCCTGTTTGGAAAGGACACCCTTCTTCTCAGCGAGAGAGAGAGAGAGAGTGTCCCTTTTCTGCACCTGGAAATTCTCTGAGGTGGGAGTGAATGTAATGACACAGCCATGGCAAGACCCTCATGTTTTTCAATGCCACATCATGACACTGGTAGGGGCAGGAAAAGGGACAGGTGTCTTCCCAGCATGGATCATGGGGAACATGGATCACCAGGGTTCTTCCCAATGTGGGTTCTCCCATGGGGGATGAAGCTGGAGTGGTGCATGAAGCTGTTCCTGCATTTGTGGCATTTGCAGGGCTTCCCTTACTGGTGGCTCCGTTGGTGTCTGGTCAAGTGAGAGCTGGTGGTGAAGCTTTTCCCACACTGGGGACACTCGTAGGGCCTCTCCCCTGTGTGGATGCGCCGGTGGATGATGAGGGTGAAGTTGTGCTTGAAGCCCTTCCCGCACTCAGGGCAGAGGAAGGGCCTCTCCTCAGTGTGAATCTGCTGGTGCTGGAGGAGATTGGAGCTGGTCTGAAACCTCTTCTGACACTGGGGACACTCGTAGGGCCTCTCTCCAGTGTGGATGCGTTGGTGGGTCACAAGGTTGGATCTGTAGCTGAAGCCCTTCCCACACTCCCCACACTCATAGGGCCATTCCCCGGTGTGGATCATCTGGTGGCTGATCAGGTGGGAGCTCTGCCTGAAGCTCTTCCCACACTGCAAGCACTTGTGGGGCTTCTCCCCGTCATGAAGCTGCTCATGGACCACCAGCTCTGAACTCTGGCTGAAGCTCTGTCCACCTTCCTGGCTCAGGGTGGCTCTTTCTTCTTCAGAGCACCCAGGGCTGGGTTTGGAGCCCCTCCTCATGGGGGATGTCTGAGGTTTTTCTTCCCTGTTGGATTCCTGTGCGCTAGAATCACTCAAAACGGCCTCTTTCACGAGGTTCTGCCATGCAGATTTTTCCTCCCTGGTCTCCATCCTCAGTTCCTTCCCTGGGGAAGGAAGGACAAGGACAGGATGGGATTTGCCTCCATGCCAGAGGGAAGGGGAAGGAGATCCCCCCAGTACATCCCTGGCAGGACGGGGTTGGCAGCAGGGTTGTCCTGCAGCTGGGGGTTATGCTGGGCTGGGAGATGGTGCAGGAGAGAGGGGGAAATAGGAACTGACTTCCTCCTCACTTATCTGGGTGTCCCAGGGCTCCTTTCTCTTCCTCACAGCCTCCTTCTCCATCCAATCAAGGTTTGGGAATGGAAATCCTGTTCTGGGAAGAAAACAAAGGGTGCGCACATTGTCTTTTGTACTGGTTTTAAGGCAAACCTGAGGAGGGTCTAAACCAGAATTACAATTTAAAAGAAAACTAAGATCAAGGCAACGATATAGAAACACTGCCTTAAACTGACAGAGTCAGGATATAACCTGACACCCTGTTGGTCAGGGTGGTGGCAGCAGTCCCAGTAAATGGTGGCTGCAGTCCTGTTGGAGTGATCAACGTGATTCTGTCAAAGCAGTGATCCTGTAGAAGGGTCTGGTCTTCCTCTGGAGGTCCAGTGGTGGTTATGGAGCTCTTGTCCTCTGGGAATCCAGTAGGCAAGCTGCTCCTAGTGTAGCAAAGTGTCAGCTTATATCCAGGTAGGAATGCTTGGATCCTCCCCCTGGGCGGAGCATCCCACAATGGGAGGATGGAATTTTATCAGTCCTGCAGTGACACTCAATGGCCCATTCACAGGAGATATCTCCCCTGGAGGGCATTATCAGGGGTGAGTCATGGAAGAGATAAAGAACACTGCCCCACCTGTTTATAGCAGTTGCTGAAGGTGGGGATTGAAAACATGCATTTGGTTACATCTTGCATGGCAACCTGAAACAGTGGGGTAATCCCTGCTCAGGGGTGAACACCACCCCCCTTACCCAAACTGGCTCAGGTGTAAAACCCCCACCCTGGGAAGGGCACACACACACAGGGGACAATGTCACACTTGGCACTGCCCCAGGGGAGGGCTCTTTTTCCTGTCATTCCCTTCCTGTCCCCCCTTTTCTATCCCATTTACTGTTCAATAATATTCATTTTGGGTTTGGTCTCATTATCACCTTAATTGGGGTAGAGGAATCTCTCTAACACTTTTCTTAACCAGACTCACCAGACGGTGAAATTCTGTTGGCACAGTGAGTTTAGGCACTGTTCTCTGACCCCAAGTGCCTTTGACAACAGCATGGTTCCCTCCTCTGAGGAGGTTGTGGTTCTCTCTGGAGGAACTCTTTGAAACTGGGCTGCAGCTTCCTCTGAGTGACTTATGGGAGAACCGATGAGGTAAATCGCCTTTGTGGGCCCAGAGTGTAAAGAAAATATTTTGTTGTCCTTCTATTACAGCGACTTAAAGAAGGTCTTCAGGGTGAGAGAAGTGGACGAGAATCTTGGTTCATGATCAGAAGGCTGGATTTATTGATATATGATATATAACACATTATAACTATACTAAAAGGAATAAAGAGAAAAGTTGCAGAGGCTTGCTAAGCTAAGAATAGAAAGAAAAGAATGAATAACAAAGTTCTGTGTCCAGCAGAAAGCAAGGACCAACTCTCCCGTGAGTGGTCAGCAAATCCAAACACTCACAGAAGACCAATCACAGATGCTCCTGTTACATTCCACATCAGCAGATAATTATTGTTTGCATTTTTCTTCTGGGGCCGCAGCTTCCCAGAAAGGAAAAATCCTAAAAGAGAGGATTTTATGAAAAAATGTCTGCGACATCCTTCCTTGAAATGTTTTTTAAAATCACAGGAGGAAAGGGAGCAAATGATACCAGCGAGACTGACAAGGTTCATTCACCCCATGGTGAGGAACACAAGGCTGCTAAAAGTCCTACAAGAAGCTCAGCTCAAGTAGCTAAATTCCCAAATAACTCCTGAATTCCCAGGCTTGAGTGCTTTGCAAAATGTGAGAATCATTTTTCTCTTCATCCCTGTCGCCTTTGTGACAGCTACAAAGAGTTTACTTTCCTTTTAATGATATCTGTATTGGGCTGAATTTACACTTTTATCAGAATGTGCTAGCAGCTGAGCTGGAGCTGAGCAGGAACAAGTGGAACTTGGAATTGCCACAAAATTGCTTGTACTGCCAGTTTATTAATGTTTGGGATTTGTTTGCATTTTCATCACAACTGACTTGGGGGAAAATCAAATATTGATCAAAGTGATTTATGCAGAGTCAAGTTTGATTTCTGCCAAATTTATTTTGCCAGTGCCCAGGGGATGCTCGAGGGGTCTCTGTGCCTCTCGCCCTGGGGGATGCTTGGCAGGGGTTTGGGAGGGTTGTCCCTGTCCCTGTCACCCCAGGCCATTCCCCATGGGCTGTTCCTGTCCCTGTCACCCCAGGCCATTGCCCAGGGGCTGTCCCTGTCCCTCTCACCCCAGGCCATTCCCCAGGGGGTCTCCATAATTTTCACTCAGGGAATGCCTGGGGGGTTTCCCTCCCTCTCACCCCTGTGCCAGGGGGTGCTCGGGGCAGTCTCTGTCCCTCTCAGCCCAGGGGATGCTCAGGGCTCTCTGTCCCCTCACCCTGGGGGATGCTCGGGGGGTCTCCATCCCTCTGGCCTCAGGCAATGCCTGTGCAGGACTGGGGACCAGGGGCTCTGTGTCCCTCTCACTGCTGAGGGTGCTCGGGGCTGGGGGGGCTCTCTGACCTTCTCACCCCTGGGGAGGCGGGGGGGGTCTCTCTCCCTCTCAGCCCTGCTGCGACCCCACGCAAACATCATCGGGGTCAGAGGGAAAGAGACACCCCCAAACCCCCAGAAGGGCAGACCCTGGGATTTGGTTTGGGGCTGAGGATTTAGGAAGGGGCTGGAATTGAGGCTGGGATTGGAGTTGGGGCTGAGATTTGGATTAGAGCTGGGATTGGGGTTAAGGCTAGACATGGGATTGGCTTTAGGGCTGGTGCTGGGATTGGGTCTGGGGCTAGAAAAGTCTGGCACTGGGATGAGATTAAATACTGAACTGTGAGTGTGTCTAAACATGGAGTGAGATTGAGATCAGGATCAGGGTCAGGTTTGGGACTGAGCTCACCCAGGGCAGGACAGGGGGGATGTCACTGCAGGATGTCCCTGGCATTGTTCCAGCCCTCCTCAGGCACCTCCAAACATGGGGAGCAGCTGGGTACCCCAAGATCCAGGTGCTCCCACACTGCCCCTCAATACCAGGCGAGCATTCCCTGAGGGCAGCCCTGACTGTGACCACTGGGGCTCTGGGATCAGCCCTCACATCCTTGTGGGAGCAGCAGCAGACAGGATGAGAGATTCTCCCGCCCCGTTTTTCCTGTGGAAGGGTGAAGTCCAGCTGCCCTTTTCTTCTGGTGCCTCCTCCTCTCCTCAGCTGAGGATGTCAAACTCCCCAGGAGCAGGAAAATCCCCATTCCCTCTTTCCTCGTGGCTGCAGCCTGGAACATCCACCCAGAATGAAGGACTTTCTGACAGCCCTGCTGAATGACACTGGCAAGAGGTTTGTGAGAAGGGGAAGAAATTGTATTTTGATAGTAAATAAAAGGTGCAAAATTATTCCTTTCTGGTATATTCCTTTTCAGTCAGTTCTGGTCTGTTTTCAGAGTGCCACCTTCTCAGCTGATTGTGTTTGTGCCCTCCTTTCTCTCCTGCCTCTCTTTGTCTGCTCTGTTTCTCTCTCAGTGTCTCCCTTGACCCAGGGCAGCTCACACCAAAGACCGTGCTCGGATTTAATTCCCAATTCAGGAGCTACAACAAGCATGGGGGAAGTTATGAAGGCTCGCAGTGAAATGCCACTGTAAGATCTTGCTCCACTTGGCTTTTGGTTCCTTCTTGACAGCTTTGCCCTCAAGGGCAGGAACATCTTTTCATAGCTGAGAACTGGAATTCCAGACCCTGGCAGTGTGTGCCGTGGATCCCAGAGGGGCATTCCCGAGGCTCCCAGGGTGCTGCTCCTCCCAAGGAGCTTCTCTCCCAAGGGGAGAAGATCCAGCAGCTCTGTGGGCTCCCAGAGCACACAGCAAAGGTGGCTTTGATGGACATTTTCCAGGGACTGGGGTGGGAAGGGACCTTGTCCATGGATTACGACCCCGCGAGGGAGAGACGCCTCTGCCCCAGTGAAGGAGCGAATGAGAGCGTGGGAACGCAACCGACGATTACTGAGCGTGGACTGAACGGAACAAGAAATGGGGAGGAGAAAGGGAGAGAAAGAAATCCGGAAGAGGTCTGAAAGAGAGAAAGAAAAAGGAAAGAGGTCTCAGAGAACAGAAAGAAACAGGAAAAGGCTCCCGCCTGGACTCCGCAGCTCCCAGGAACACCCGCAGGTCGTAGCGCCTTTTACAATTCCAGCCAATCAGAGGACGCGGTAAACAATTTCCAGCCAACCAGAGCTTTTCTCGCCGATGACTCGCCGGTTGCCAGGCGGGCCCGCAGAGCCCGGCGGCCCCGGAACGGAATTTGGAGCTCGGCCGGGGGGACGGATCCGCCCCGGGGGGGTCCCCGAGGCCCCTGCCCAGCCCTGGGGCCGATCGGGGGCTCCCCCACCCAGCAGCCGGTGCTGCGGGGCCGCGGGGCAGAGCGGTGGGAAAGGGGGGTCGGGGCTGGCAGCGGAGGAAATGCGGGAGGAAGAGGTGGGAGAGGAGGAGCAGGAGCGGGAGCGGGAGAATCGCGGCGCTCGCAGCGCCCGCACGCCGAGCCTGCAGCGCCCCCTGCCCCGGGAGCATCGCCCCCAGCCCCGAGCCGCAGGTGAGGGCGGAGGCCGAGCTCGCCCCGGCTCCAGCCAGGGGTCTCCAGGAGGATTTTTTGGAGAGTGTTCGGAGCCGGCAGATCCCAGACTCGACCCCCGGATATCTCCGGGCTCCCTAAGAGGAGCTTTTTCGGGGGGAGAGCAGCCGCGATCGCCCCTCGGAGGGTCCCGGGGGGGCCACGTGGCGATGGCCCGGTACCGACGGGGCGGGACATTGGTTTTGGGGATCCCCGTGAGAGCCGGGGCTGTGGAACGGGGGACCCCCGGGGCGGGGTGAGGGGAAGGGGTGATACCGGAGCTGGGGCACCCCCAGCAGCCCGGAGATGAGGCGGGGACGGGACCCCCTGACCCTGACAGGGGTGTCCTGGGGTGACTTCATGATGCTCGTACCTCCATCGGTTTGTTTAGCCCAGAAATGAGTTCTGCACCTTTAAGGCTGGTTCTGAGAGCGAAGGGAAGGAGGAAGAAGCTGCAGTTTGTTTTCAGAAACTGCACTCACTCCTGCACATTCCGGCTGCTGGATGGACAGAGAGCAGGACAGAGCTCTCCTTTGCTTTTAGTTAGTTTTTAGCTCGCTGAGGCAGAGAAGTTCCCTGGACTGTGGTTTTCCTTTTTCTTTGGAGCTGTTTAAATCTGCTCTGCACTGAACAGCCAGAACACCACTGGCAGCTCGCACCTGTGGCCCACCTGGCTGAGCCTGGGCTACAGCATTTCCAGTGCTGGAGGGACTGAAAAGAGACTGATAAGAGACTGATAAGAGACTGATAAGACACTGAGTGCTCGGAGCTACAACCCAAGGAGGAACTTTCAGAGTTTGTCATATATTTTGGAGCAGCAAGAGGTTTTATTGCTTAATATTGTTCAATTTTTGTGCTGGTAAATGCTTTGCCTGTAAAGTAACATTTTTTTTCCACTTTTCTCTAAGGAAATATTTTCCCAAACTGGCTGAAGGTCGGGCTGCTGAATCGGCATTCTAGAGGAAACTCCTTTTGGAGGGTTTCAACCAAATTTGCCCTAATCCAGGACAAGGTGGTAGAAAGAAGGGGGAACCCCAAGTGGCTGGATTGAGGGGAGGCTGGAGAAGGGGACCTTGGGACCCCAGAACCTCCCAGAATCCAAAAGCAGGACCCTGGAGAGGGGAGGATCCCCAGGCCCCATGGGATCCCCAGAAGCCCGGAGATGGAGGACCTACCATAACCCAAGAGGGATGAGACTGGAAATGGGAAACTCCTGGTGGGTTTTTTTGATTCACTCTTGAGTTTTGGACATCAGGTGACTTCTAGAAATGGACATGGGTGGGAGGAATCCCCAACCCAAGGCATTCACACCTTGTTTTTCCCCAAACCAGGATTTTCCCCAAACCTTCCCACCGTAACATCCCCCCTGTCCCACTCTGGGTGAGCTCAATCCCAAACTTGACCCTGATCCTGGTCTCAATCTCACTCCATGTTTAGACACACTCACAGTTCAGTATTTAATCTCATCCCAGTTTCAGACTCGTCTATCCCAAGACCCAATCCCAGCCCCAGCCCTAAAGCCAATCCCATGTGTAGCCTTGACCCCAATCCCAGCTCTAATCCAAATCTCAGCCCCAACTCCAAGCCCAGCCCCAATTCCAGCCCCTTCCTAAACCCTAAGCCCCAAACCAAATCCCAGGTTCAGCCTTTCTGGGGGTTTGGGGGTGTCTCTGTCCCTCTGACCCTGATGATGTTTGGGTGGGGTCGCAGCAGGGCTGAGAGGGACAGAGACCCCCCCGGCCTCCCCAGGGGTGAGAAGGTCGGAGAGCCCCCCCAGCCCCAAGCACCCTCAGCAGTGAGAGGGACACAGAGCCCCTGGTCCCCAGCCCTGCACAGGCATTGCCTGAGGCCAGAGGGATGGAGACCCCCCGAGCATACCCCAGGATGAGGGGACAGAGACCCCCGAGCATCTCCTGGGCTGAGAGGGACAGAGACTGCCACGAGCACCCCCTGGCACAGGGGAGAGAGGGAGGGAGACCCCCCAGGCATTCCCTGAGTGAAAATGATGGAGACCCCCTGGGGAATGGCCTGAGGTGACAGGGACAGGGAAACACCCCCAAGCATCTCCCAGGGCAAGAGGAACAGAGGCTTCACAAGCATCCCCTGGGCACCAGACAAAGTAATGTTGTTTCTTGTCAGAAATCAAAATTGACCCTAGATAAAATGCCTTGAATTTACTCTTCCCAAAAGTCCCTTGTGATGGAAAGGCAAATAAATGCCAAAATTTTATAAACTTACAATAGAAGCTATTTTGTGGCAAATCCAAATTCCTTTGATCCTGCACAGCTCCAGCTCAGCTGCTGGCACATTCTAAAAAAAGAAAAGTGGAAAATAGGCCCAATACGGATTACAAAAAGGAAGGGGAAGCTATGTGTAGCTGTCACAAAGGTGACAGGGACAAAGAGAAAAATTATTCTAACATTTGGCAAAGTCCCCCAGCCTGTGAAACAGACCTCCCCTGGAGGGGGCCAAGTGTGACATTGTCCCCTGTGTGTGTGTGCCCTTCCCAGGGTGGGGGTTTTACACCTGAGCCAGTTTGGGTAAGGGGGGTGGTGTTCACCCCCTGAGCAGGGATTACCCCACTGTTTCAGGTTGCCATACAAGATGTAACCAAATGCATGTTTTCAATCACCATCTTCATCAACTCTTATAAACAGGTGGGGCAGTGTTCTTTATCTCTTCCATGACTCACCCCTGATAACGCCCTCCAGGGGAGATATCTTCTGTGAATGGGCCATTGAGTGTCACTGCAGGACTGATAAAATTCCATCCTCCCATTGTGGGATGCTCCGCCCAGGGGGAGGATCCAAGCATTCCTACCTGGATATAAGCTGACACTTTGCTACACTAGGAGCAGCTTGCCTACTGGATTCCCAGAGGACAAGAGCTCCATAACCACCACTGGACCTCCAGAGGAAGACCAGACCCTTCTACAGGATCACTGTTTCGACAGAATCACCTTCATCTCTCCAACTGGACTGCAGCCACCATTTACTGGGACTGCTGCCACCACCCTGACCAACAGGGTGTCAGATTATATCCTGACTCTGTCAGTTTAAGGCAGTGTTTCTGTATCATTGCCTTGATCCTTATTTTGGTACTGAATTGGAATTCTGGCTTAGACTCTTCCCCAGGTTTGCCTTTAAGCCAGTACAAAGCTCATTGTCCTCATCCCTTGTTTTCCTCCCTTGTTTTAGGAATATCCCATTCCTAAAACTTGGCCAGATGGCAGAAGACACCTCAAGGAAGATGAGGATGCCCCAGGACACCCAGGCAGGTGAGGAGGAAGTCAGTGCCCTTTTCCCCCTCTCTCCTGCACCATCTCCCAGCCCAGAAAATCCCCTCGCTGCAGGACAACCCTGCTGCCAACGCCATCCTACCAGGGGTGCACTGTGGGGATCTCCTTCCCCTTCCCTCTTGCACGGAGGGAAATCCCATCCTGTGCTTGTCCTTCCTCTACCAGAGAAGGAGCTGAGGATCAAGATCAGGGACAACAAATCCCCACAGCACAACCTCATGGAAGAGGCCGGTTTGAGTGGCTCCATGGGAAAAGAATCCAATGGGGAGGAAAAGCCCTGGAGATCCCCCATGAGGAGGAGGGGCTCCAAACCCAACCCAGGGTTCTCTGAGGAGGAAAGACCCACCCTGAGCCAGGAAGGTGGACAGAGCTTCAGCCAGAACTCGCAGCTGGTAGTCCATGGGCAGCTTCATGATGGGCAGAAGCCCCACAAGTGCTTGCAGTGTGGGAAGAGCTTTAGGCAGAGCAACCACCTGATCAGCCACCAGATGATCCACACCGGGGAATGGCCCTATGAGTGTGGGGAGTGTGGGAAGGGCTTCAGCTACAGATCCAACCTTGTGACCCACCAACGCATCCACACTGGGGAGAGGCCCTATGACTGTCCCCAGTGTCAGAAGAGGTTTCAGACCAGCTCCAGTCTCCTCCAGCACCAGCAGATTCACACCAATGAGAGGCCCTTCCGATGCCTGGACTGTGGAAAGGGCTTCAAGCGCAACTTAACCCTCATCATCCACCGGCACATCCACACTGGGGAGAGGCCCTACGAGTGTCCCCAGTGTGGGAAAAGCTTCACCCAGATCTCTGTCTTAACCAGACACCAATGGAGGCACCTGTAAGGGAAGCTCTGCCAATGCCCCAGTGCAGGAGCGCTTTTGTGCACTGCCCCAACTTCATCCATAGTTGGAAGATCCATGTTGCGAAGAGCCCTGGTCATCCATTTTTCCTTCTGATCCATGCTAGGAAGATACCTGTCCCTTTTCCTGCCTCTGCCAATGACATGATGTGGGATGGAAGAACATGAGGGTCTTGCCATGGCTGTGTCATTACATTCACTCCCACCTCAGAGAATTTCCAGGTGCAGAAAAGGGACACTCTCTCTCTCTCTCGCTGAGAAGAAGGGTGTCCTTGCCAAACAGGGGAAATTGTGGCCAGGAAGACCCAGTGAGTTGTGTTTTAGTTTTCCCAGTAAACTGTTTCATTTATCCCTTCTGTTATCAATATTGTTTCTGTTCTGTTTGTCCCTTATCTTGTTCCTGTTCCTAATAAATTGTTCTTATCCCAGCACAGGATCTTTGCCTTTTGTGCTTTCCATGGGAGGTAGGAGGGCAGCGAGGACAGCACAGTTTTGGGGGGAACAGGAAATTGGGGAATCCCATTCCTGAACCTCAGCCCGTGGAAACCAAGCATCCCAGCGGGTCCCAGCCCTGGGGGCCATGTCAACAGCCTTGGGAGCGGGTCCCCGGCTGGGGCTTTGGGAACCTCTTCCCTCTGGTGCCCAGGGACAGGAGTGGAGGGAACGGCTGCAGCTGAGTCGGGGCAGGCTCCGGTTGGATGTCAGGAAAAGGTTTTTTCCCAGAGGCTGCTGGGGCCCTGCCCGGGCTCCCCAGGGAAGGGTCCCAGCTCCAGGGCTCTCTGAGCTGCAGCAGCGTTTGGACAGCGCTGCCAGGCCCAGGCTGGCATTGTTGGGGTTTCCTGTGCAGGGCCAGCAGTTGGACTGGAGGATCCTGATGGGTCCCTCCCAGCTCAGCCAACTCTGTGTTTCTGGGATGCCATGAGCCTGGGGATGGGGCTGCCAATGGTTGCCATGGCAACGGGCTGTGGCTGCAGGCCTGAGCTGGTGTCCATGGCAACCACCCCTGGCATGGGGTCTCCATGGAGCTGCCAAGGGACTGACCATAGCAACAGGGGGCTGGGGGTTGTTGCCATGGAAACTGACCATAGCAACAGGGGCTGGTGATGGTTGCCACGGAAACTGCCCATAGCAATAGGGAGCTTGTGATGGTTGCCTGCTAAGGATCAGATTTGTCACAGGCCCTAGGAGGGGTTCCATGGGGACTTTCCAGGAGTCTCCAGGCTGTTCCAGATCTGGAATGTCAAAGGCAGAGACAGGGGCTCCATGGAGACCTCCCAGGGCTTTCTGGGGATGGTAGAGAGCCCTGTGGTCAGAGGCAGTCACAGCCATTCCATGGTGACATCCCAGGGGTACTTGGGCTGCAAAGGCACCGATCTGTCACAGGCACTCACGGGGGCTCCACGGTGACATCCAAGGAGTCCCCAGGCTGCCAAAGAGCCGGGATGTCCCAGACACTCACAGGGTTGCTGTCATGGGCACAGTGGGAGCTTCAGGCAAAAGCTTTATTTCTTTATTGGAGAAACTCCTGCCGAGACGTGAGGTGGAAAAATGACACTCAACAGCCACCATGGTTCCTCAAACTTGTGCAGGACCCCTAGACTTCTAAAATTCCTTCTAAGAGAGGAGACTGGGAGTGGCTGGATCCAATCCCAGCCCCAGTCTTTCTCAAAGGTGTAAGAGATTGGACATTGGAATTGGACTTTAACGCTATTTGTTCCACAGGATTAATCATAGAATACCAGATAAATTTATATAAATACAGCTCTGATTTTTTTCTGATCATGATTAGACAGAATGGTTTATTTACACCACAGAGTAAATGAAAAAAATGAGTTATTGCTGCAGTCTCAGGTGGTCTGGACAAAACCTTTCCCGAGAGTGTCTTGTGGCAATGGGTAGGAACCATGAGAGCACCAGCACACAGACACACACACAGACACACAGATACACACATACACACACACACACACAAACACACACACACACACACACATACAGAGAGAGAGAGAGAAACGCTGAAAGTGTCCAGAGGCAAAAGACAAAGGATTGTCCAGGGCATAAATGAAGGGAAAGAGGGTGCAATGGAGAGCACCAGGTATCCAATGGTCTGAGGGCTCAGGGGTGGTACAGTGGGAAGGGACCAGTAGGGAATGCCCAGGTAGATGGACAGGGTTACACACCAATGGGAAGGGAGAACTCGCCAGAACATGGACATGTAAGTGTAAAAGGGGTAGAGAAGGCCAATGGAGGGGACAGAACTGGGACAAATTAACATAGTGCCGCAGAGCACCATGGGGAAGCCTTTTTTCTCACCCTGAGCTGTGAGGAGTGCCCAGGGCCTGTGGTGTGTCTTTCCAGGGCATTGCTACTGCCTTTTCCCTGGTAGGCTCACAGGTTTGCACAGTTGTGCAGTGTCACAATGATCTTCTTGGTTCTGCAGTCCTGCTGTGGCTGCTGTGTAACAATGGACCTGTGATACCATGAGGCTCCATAGTGTCACCATGGTCCCTTTGGTTCCACAAGGCCCTGCTGGGACATGATGGCCCCTTGGTTCCATGAGAGGCCTGGCTCCCACAGCCCCTCGCAGACCCCTATGGCCTCTCACAGTTCCCCATGGCCCCTCATGGCCTCTCAAGGCCCTTAATGGCGCCTCATGACTGATGGCCCCTCAGAGCCCCAGGTGCAGGGCTCCTCCAAAAGGAGAAGGGGTCAAGTCCTGCTTGTTCTCCTTTCATTTCAGTCCCTTCACAGCCGCGAGTGCAGAAAGGCTGAAATGGAGCCTTTCCCCAGCGTTTCCCTCAGGGCTAACTGCGGGCTGAAGCTCTGTGCTGGCCCCGGCCCCAGTGCCACCATCCCTGCAGCCGCCAGGCCTTTGCTGTCCCCCCGTGTCCGTTCCCTGTCCCCGAGTCCCGCCCGGCTCTGGCAGCAGCAGCAGCCGCAGCGCAGGGGGCGCCGGCCCGGCCCAGCCGGGGCTCCCGGCCAGGAGCAGCAGCAGCGCCGGCCCCTTCCCACCTGCTCCTGCCTCGGCTCCCAAGGGCTTTTTCCAGCTCAATTCTGGGCTAGAGCAACCAGCACCCACACACAGCCCTGACTGCTCAGGGCCCGCCTGTGCTGCCCTGGGCCAGCCCTCAGAGGAAGAAAGGATCGGGTTCCAGCGCTGTTTTCAACTCTGTTTGACTCACCCTGAGGTGACAGCAGTAGGCTGCTGGCGCCTTTGCCTTGGGAATTTGGGATTATGACTGCTCTTGGCCCTCTTCTGCTTGCAACCTGAATTTTATCAATAAAACTGCAAGTGCCTCTTTCAGTTGGTGCTACCTATGGTGCTTTCATGACAGTGAAGTCAGTATTTTTGTCTCGGACATAAAGATCAGCAGATACTGGAATGTCCACCAGCCCCATAGCACTTAAGTGAGGGGAATTAAAGCCACACAGGCCACATTTGCAGTGCTCCAACAGAGTCCTGCTGCTGGCACTGTTGAAATAGAATAAACTGACAGAGGCCATCACAGAAATTGCCTCCGCAGTGGGGAATTAAATTGAAAAATCCACCAGGAGAAACAGAAACCCAAACTTCTCGACTCACTTCATTGCTCCTTCCCAGCAGCAGGAAATGCAGATGCCCAGAGGTGTTTTGCACTGCTGCTGCCCCCAGTTTGAGCACAGGCTCTGCCCAGTCCCAGCGGGAACCTGAGCCCAGCCCAGGCAGCTCAGTGCACACAGGGCCAGGCCCAGAGCCCCGGGCACGGCCGCCCATTGCGGGGCAGTGGCGCAGACAGAATGTCCTGTGGCCAAACCTCCTGCTCCTGCCACACAGTGCCAGCCTTCTCCTCCTCCTCCTCCTCTCCCAGCATGGCACAAATTCCAGCTTGGAGGAGGCTGCCCCAGAGAGGGCTTCAGCTCCTGTTCCAGCCTGAGTGTCCCTGCAGAGGAACAGGGCATCTTTCAGGCACTTGCACAAGCTCAGGCTTCTCACTTCGTCGGGAATCTGGGATGCAGATGGCCTTGCTAAGAAAGCCAAAAGCCAAGGGAATGGATTATAGATTACTGGAAAAAACCGTCAGCCATCTTTCAGGCAAGGTTTACCAAGTCATTTCCTGCATTTCTTCTTTTCAGATTCTTTCAGTTGGCTACTCTGGGAAGTCCAGCTTGTACTGGTGCTTATCATGAACTGATTGTGCTATTGATTCACGCAGCAAGACACCAAATGTGGAATCATCTATATGGAACTGTTATGAATGATCAGTCGAAAGCCAAATTATAAAAAATGCGAAAATATTTCTTTATATTTTACCGCAACTAAAATATGGTCTTCAAAACCACCACAGCCAAAGACACAGTGTCGAGCCCGGGTTGGGTGCTGGGTGAACCTGGATCCCACCTCTATTGCATTAGACCCTCCACCATTCACGAGAGCTGCCTCTTGTAGGGATGCTTTATACAGTTTATTATGCCTGAGCGAAGAGGTCCCATTTTCTTTTGTAACTGCATATTAATAGTTGGTTCTTTCACTGTGCAGAGCTGGACAATCGCCATTTCCTTGTTGATAGCCAGCGCTGATCGGATTCAGGGAAGTCAGGTATTCACAGGTATCTTTCTGGCGACTTTGGCTATCTTGATCGATGTTATCAACAGGGCAATGATCGCTTTTAGGCATCTTCGATGACTCGGGATAATGATGATCATTGCGCTGGGTGTGTCTATTCTTGGGCTAAAGTGCCAATCGTTATCGGGCCACCTTCAGGAATTTCGGAATTTGAATAGACGCCTGCCTCTCAGGCTGCCTGTGGTCAGAGACTTGTTTGGATTTTGCAATCTATGAAATACACGCTTTTAGAGCATGAATTATTTCCCAACATATATTACAACACCACTACAATCTCACAGAAGAAGGCAATCATACAGATCAGTGTATGGTCAAATTGCCCCCTAATTCTAATAAAGTCCATCTACTCTGCATACGCTTACTTTGTATTTTTGCTTCTCAGTCATCACAGAACTGAGAGCTGCAAGAAAAAGAGAAAGAAATATGAACAGTCCTTCAGTAAGGGGAATACTGGTCTGTCAGGAACTAAAAATAATTGATAGCATCTGTATCAGGCAATTTTTTTTACTCTCTACCAGTGTCCATTTCAGGCATCCTGTTAGCAGGACTTAGGATTTTGCAGCTGAATGCAATGGGCTGCAATTTGAGAGGCCTACAAGAAAAAAAACTTATCAGACTTCCCCCCCCCCCCCCCCCCCCCCCCCCCCCCCCGCCCCAGTGACAGGTGCAAATTACAAAATGAAAGGGCCTACAGACATTTAACATTTTCTAATTTTAGAATAATATAGTATTAGCATCAGATTCCAAGGGCATAGAGATATAGGAGCAGCAAGGAAATGCTCCCAGAAATGTTTTCTAGCCTGAAGAGACAAGCTAGCCACAGGAAGAAGAGAGAGCCACTTCTTTTAAAATGTGTGAATTACTGAATGCAAGAGCCATTGGCCCTTTCAGCTTCTGTTTTTAACCAAAAGTGAGCTATTAACTTGTGTTTATGAAGACTTTAGTTGGACTTCAATGTTTTTGAGACAGCTTCTGAGCAAAATACAAAGAAACTACATTACATATTAGTAAATGCATTAGAATAACAACTAAATAGTCCTATCTCATAGTTAAATGTTCAGTTCTTCATAAATTGTGATCAAGTCCATGAAATGCAGTACCTAATCCAGTTAAATCTCACCTACACCTCAGATTTGCTTGTGTAACTAATATTTTCCCTTCCACTCCCTATCCCTTCTCTCACCACAGTCCTCAAGCCCTCAGCCAGGCACAAGCCAACTTCTCACCTCAACTGCTGTTAGCAATTACCAAGCACCTGTTGGTAATTACCTGAGCACCTGCCCCACCCACAGCAGCTGTAGGTCCCTGGCTGCTGGGAGAACAGGTCTGAAGTGCAGACCCCAACACCACCACCCCCCCACCAAAAAAAAAAAAAAAATTAAAACTTTTCTAAATAATTTGAGACTAGTAAAACATCAGGATGTGGAGGGACTTGTTTATCCTTTTTAGGCCAATCAAGAAAAAGTTTATAGCCTTCTCTGTAAGGGGAAGACTGGGGGTTTTTCTTGAAGCAGAAGCATGTTTTATCAGCCCAGTTTCCTTCCTCATTTGCTCCTGCTCCCCAGGAGACCATTCACTAGGCATATATATGTAAATATCTATGTCTGAAAACACATCTACTGGAGTGCATGACTTACACTGGTGCAATTTAAAGCATAGTTTTTATTGTACAAAAATGCAAAAATCTGTTCTAGCAGAGGCACATCTTGTGGAGCTGTAAGGACCCTGACAGCATGTCTGCTACCAAAGCAACAACTCCTGCTCTGCAGTGGCTTGAGCAGGCTGAGATGGAAATGTTTCTTCATCAATGCATAAACCACAACAAAGTAGTGGTGACAAGCCTTTTTTCCAAGTCTGACTGAAGGTTTGGGAAGCAGGTCTGCCGGCAGAGGGCACACAGAAGCATGACACGTTTGCCTACTGTGCACCTACAATTTCTACACCATCATATCACTACTCAGGTCACTGAGCAAGCTGACAGTGTATGACAGGTTATCCGTCCTGCATAGAAAGTCACAGAGAGGAAGAAAACACAGAAGATGACAATGCAAAAGAAGTTGAAGAAATGTGGCAAGGATTGAGCATTAAGGGACAGAAATAAGAAGAGACCATACCCTTGAACTGTAAAGTCCTGTCAGGGAACGGCAAGTACTTGCATATTTGAGTTCATCAACCGGACTTGCATGCTTCTCCACATTTCCATTATTTCAAAAATACTGCTTCCTGGACAAGCTGCCAGGTCTCCAGTACCAGTCCTAGCTCCCTTCCAGCAGTCTGCATCTGAGCAGGGAGTTGAAAATAGATCAGGGATTACCTTTTACGCTGTAAGCATTCAAGACAGCCAAAGAACTTTGAGGGAAAAGGCCATACTGAGTGCCTAGGACAAAGAGATCTTAAGAAATTGGAAGAAGGAAGTATTGATTGAGGGTCACAGTTATGTTGAGGTTTAGCCTTTCAACAGTTTGTTGCTTTTCTACTGAAAACTGCAGGTGAGAAAGCCTAGGCAGAAAAGGGAAGGAGAAGCTATGGAAACAAACCCATAGCTGTACACAAGGACAGAAGCAGATTTCTTCTTCACCAGGCTGAAGAGAGTGGTTTTATTATTTGAAAAACAAAAGCCAAACTATCCCAAGTCAAATATATATTGTCCCACTACATTTAGACATTACAACAATAAAAATGCACTATAAAACTACTGCAGTAAATTAGTCAGTTAGGAACAATAAACAGGGCACATGTTACTAGTATCCATATCTATCTTTGGAAAGATGAGCAATTACAATCTGCATCCCGGCTCATGCTCAGTATTTACTACAATCTCAAATAACAATAAAGTCAAACACAACAGATGACTGATGTTCCTACCTTCTGCTTTCCAATCAGAGTTTTAAAAGATAGTTTATTACAAAATCAGTCTCAAGTATGTTCAAGGCCTTGGGAGCTCTCTAAGCTTAATTAACAACAGAAATAAAAACTATATCTTTATAACAAAGTTATAAAGATCACAACTTTAACATCACACATATAGAATCCATTTAAATATTTCTGTAAAGCCAGTATTATAATATTATAATTTTTATATAACAATCTATTTGTAATATTGCTGAAAGAAGGCACGCTTTTCTAAATACCTACTGGCTTTGGTAACTGCTAAAGGTAATGTAGATTGAGCTGTACTACTGCTTACTCATCTTTCTGTTGCACAGAAATCTTGGATACTTTAGTGCGTACATCTGTAATTCTGACATTTTCTGAAATTAAAGCGAGAGGAGAAATGGGCTAAATTCAGGTACCTAAAGTTACGTATACACATTTGCAGACATAAATCAAATACACAAGGAAAGCTTTTCTATGGGAGGAATGCCAGAGTAAACTAAAATATGTATTGATAAGAATAATCAACAGAGTAGAAATGAAGAGCATCTGCACCATAGGAGAGAGTGTATAAAATCACACTCTGCATCAAGAGAACATAATTGGTATTTCTTCACAGCCTTCTCCCTTTGCATGCCCCTCTGCAAAGTGCAAGGGGCCTCAAGGACTGAAGGAAACACAGGGAGTCAAATGGAGACACTTGCACCTGTCTCACTGGGGGCTCCTGGGGAAGCAGTTCCCTTGGGAATCCAGCCCCTCTCTGCCAAGGGCCCTTCCCCAGATGTGTACATTTCATGGGCAACACCAACCCACCCTTAAGTGCGTGATGCGGAGGTACAGGGACATCACAACATAACCAATATGATCCAGTGAAGCTAAATTTATTATTCCTAAAAAGACTCTATTTATAATAAATCTTTACTGTCCATGTGTCTCTAGCTAATACATGATTGGTTAATCCTAGCTGTTCACACGTCTAAAATAGAATGCTGATTGGATCATCTAATTTTTTACACATCTTGCTGGGATTGTCTGGCTCACCAATGGCTCACTTTCCCAAACTTGCTGACAAACTTGCTGAGTCCTGATGACTCTTCTTCATGTATCTTTTTCAAGGATATACCAAGCTCATTTCTGAATATGTCCATAATTCATTCTTTGTGAACGTGTTCATTGTCCATTATTACAAGCAGGCTGGATTGGGCATTGGCTGAATATGGCCACTCTCTTGCAAAAACTCCTCCATTCTGTCTCTGAGCCAGCATTCGAGCCGGTTAAACAAAATCCTCCCTCTCACGCTGTAAAGAATGTGGAATTAGAGTTGGAATGTGACCCTGAAATGGAAGCAGCTCAGAAACAAAAGTAGAAAAAAGTTATTCCAGAAGCTATTGTAGAAGGGACTTTTCTCTCCAATGATGTAGAAGCTTTTCCTGTAGTAACTAATGCTGCAAGTAGAGTTTGAGAACCTTTCAATTGGAAGATTTTAGAAAAATTGAGAGCTGCAGTTTCACAATTTAGTTGAAAATCCCAACTTGCACAGTCACTTCTGCAGTATATTTTTCCATCTAACACATTAATTCCAGCTGATGTGCATACCATGATATGACTTATAATGCCACCCTGTCAGCAGGTGATGTGTCCTAAAAGCTGGGAGGAAAAGTGTGCTCAAGAAGCAGCAAGACCCAGAGTGCAGGGTGATCCTCTGTATGGTTTAACAGCACAACAGTTACTTGGCAAGGGGCCCTGGCCTACTGCCACTGCCCAGGCTAAGAGCATTGATCAAGTCTTGCAGATGAGCCAACAACTGGCATAAAATGCTATCCCTGAAGTTCCAGATAAGTTACACATCATGTCTTTTACACAAATTCACCAAAGAAGAATGAAGACTTTGATAAATTTGTAGGCAAATTGCATGAAGCTATCTATAAGCATTCTGATTTAAATTCAGACACAAATATAAATCTGCAGTATTCAATTACCTAATTACATTTTCAGCTAACCCCTTGGCTCACCTCAGGCACATCCCCGACTGCCTCTCTCCCAGCAGCTCAGAGCTGCATTGCACAGCGCTTGCTGTGCGCCACAGAGCACAAAGCAGGCTGGCCTGGTGGGCCTGAATATTTCTGCCAAACACTCTGCATCTCACACCTTTGCTCTGGCTCAGTGCAGAACTGCAGGATTGCAGGCGCTTCCTCCCAGAGCTGCGTGAGGCGCTGGCTGCTGCAGATGTGCCCTGCCAAGCTGTCCCTGCTTCACGCTGGCTTCGCTTCCCCTGGCACAAGTGCCGGGCCTGAAGGAGCTGCCCTGTGCTCCAGCCTGCCGAGCAGCGCGGCTCCCTGCCCCGGTGCCCAGAGAGCTGCACACACTGCTGGCCTTTGCCAGGAGTTGCAGGGCAGCCGGCAGAAGAGGAGGAATCCTCAGCCAGCCCAGCGGCCCGCGGCTGCCCTTGGCCTTTCTCTGCTCCTGGGCACACTCCAGACGGCCAATGCCTCCAGGCCGGGCTGTGCCCTGCACTGATTCGCTTCCCTTCGGGAGCAGCCAGCTGCCACCTGGGCTCTGAGAGCAAAGGATTCGCCCGCTCCCAGGAAGAGGCACCCAGGGCCCGGCTGCTGCCTCTTGCAGCTCCAAGGGCCTCCTTCCAGCCTGCCTCTGCCGGGCTCAGGCTGCTCCGGCCTCTGCCGGGGCTCTGCTGGGGCTCCAGCCCGGGCAAGGCCGGGCCCGCTCTCACCTCACAGGCGCTGAGAGCTCTGCACCACAGGAGAACCTCCCGAGCACCCTCTCTGATCTTTCTGCTTTCCCACTTGAGCAAGGCTGTCCTCCAGCCAAAGACATTGCACCTAGGGATACAAATCCAAGTGGCAGCAACCCCAATGCTCTCCAGTCACAGCTGAAGGCCTGCATCTGCGCAAGATGTTTGGGATGCTCCATTCTTCCTTTGGTTTTGCCTTCAAATGCCATTGCCCTTTCTGCCTCAACTAGAAGTGTCACAGATGTACCAAAACGGACCAGTGTGCTGGCCAAAGGCAGTGTGCTCTGGAGATGATGAATGAAGAGTCTTCCCAGCTTTCAAAGCACATTGCGAAAAACAACAATCCCTTCTTTTTAAATTTGAACCGTTTAGTAGCAATAAAATGGTTATTAAGATAGTAATAGCAGTTAGAATAATAAGAATTTGGACAATCAGAGTTAGAACAGTAAAGGACCATAAAAACAAAGACATACGGACAGTCCTGGTGCCTCCTGGGAAATTATGCCTCAAAAGCACACACGCTAACAAAGGATTAGCCCTTAAAAGCAATAGCCTGTTGCATATTCATATATCTCATACATGATGCATAAATTCTTTTCAAACAAAGGGTGTTCTCTGCTTATTGTTAAGTTCTCCCCCTTAATCCTGTTGGCTCCTCAAAGTTGGGAAGGAGGTGGAAGAAAGTTGGTTTTTTCCAATAAGGACGCAAGAATTCTTCCCTTGGTGCTTTTGGTGTCCTGTTGCTGTCATCTCTGGGCAAAGAATTTCTTGATTACCCCATCCCTTTCTTGAGCTAGTTAAAAAAGTATCTTACATCGCATAGCTCCTGTTTTACATAATGTTATAACCTAAAACTATATTCACCACTGAAATAATTACCAATATAGCTGGACGGGACGTACATGAGCTTGTCTGACCTTTGCTGCCTGACCAAATAGCGGCAACTCTGGAATTTTACCCCAGAGACACTTTTGGCTAGCTGGGTGCTGCAGCTGAGCGCTTGGAGGCAAGTCCAGGCATGCAGGAGCTCAGGTTTACCTCTGGTGGAGAAGCTTTAAGGCGAGGTGAAGGAAAGCAGTCGGTTCTGATGGAGGGTTTCTATGGAGAGCTTTATTCCTGGCCCACAGGCCTCTGAATCCAGCAAGGGCTCCAGGAGATCTCCCAACCGCATGGTTTGCTCGCCCTTTTACCCGGGGCAGAGGGGCAGGGAAGGAACACGGGGACCACCAACCAGGTACGGGGCGGGGAAGTGTCAAGGGACAGAGGACACCTGGATGGCCCAATGTCCTTCCAGGAGGGGAGGGCATCTTTTGAATTCTGCCAATCACTGGATGCCCTTCTGGAATGCCAGGATTGACAGACAGTGCTCAGCAGGGGTCAGGGTGTGGAAAGGAGGGATGATTGACACACCTGGCAGGGAATTATCAGAGAGGAACCTGGGGTATCTGAGGCAAACCATGACATCACACCGCAGCATACCACACTACTTAAAAAAATACAGTACTACTAACTAAGACAACATAACACATATAGTATATTAATTTATATATATATATAAATTTTAATATCTGTGAAGAGCCTGTCCTGTAATATGTACTTTTCACAAAACCAAAGAAGCCATTGCACCTTTAAGAGACAGCTGACAACTCAGAAGGAAATGCTCAGCTTGTTCACAGGGTGAGAAAGAAAGGATTCTTCCAGATGAGTTAAAGTTTCAGAAACTTTATTTATTTACAATCCTACTCTATAATCCTGTGGGGTGGTATTTACAGAACAATGGACAGGCACTAAATGAACCAGCCTAACCTTCTGGAGCTAACTAAACAAACTAACCTTCTAGGACTAAATCCGGTTTTTAATAAAGCTGCACTCAACTTTGTGGATAAAAAGGTGATGTTGCGAGCAGAAAGAAGAAGCAGAAGAGTTGCTGACAGACAAAGGGGTAACAACCCAAATAAAATGACCCTTACAGCATCTACCAATTAGATTAAGAAAAAGATGCAACCAAACAATGCATGACTACTGAAAGCTATAGGATAGGAACTAATTATAAACTATGTTTAGAAGCACAATAAATGGCTTCTCCTCGATTCACATTAAATTGTGCAGAGTCTTTTTTCTTTTCTCCACATAGTCCTACTCTAAATCCTACTCTAAATCCTACTCTACAGTCCTACTCTACAATCCTACTCTAAGATGGCTATGGAGAAAATATTCCTGATATGATTATAGCGCTGTTTGCTTCTCCATCCTCATCTTCACTGAGATGATGAGTGGTGCCAGGGTGGATGCAGCCTCGGCTGATGTTACAAATGGATGCTGGTAACAAAAAAAAACCCACAAAAAACCAAAAAATGAATACAAAAACAAAAAAGAAAACAAAACACAAACAAAAAACCCAAAACCAAACCAAAACAAAACAAATAAACCAAAAACAAACAACAAACCAAACAACAAAAAGACAAAGAACAGTGAACAGTGAACCATTACTTTCCAAGCTCAGTGCTTCACAGGCTCAGTTGGGATTGCTCTGGGTCCTAAAAAGACCCAGAAAGAGGAGCAGTGGGACCATCTGCTACCCAGCAGTCATGTGCAGGACCCTGCCATCACAGGCAAACCTGGCCAAGAATCCCACTCATCCATTTATTCAGGTTTCTTTATCTTGTTGGGATTTTTGCCCTGCCAGTGCTCTAGAAATGGTGCTTTCTGTCCCTGGGTTTTCTTCCATTCAGGAAACTCTAATGGCTCACACGAGTCCCTGCCTTTGAAAGACAGGCACTGTGCTGACTCCCCCAGGGACAGAGAGCAGTGTCTACCTTTCCATGCCCTGGCCCTCGTGTGCTGGATGGCTCCTTCCTTCCCAGCAGGGCCAGCCCAGTGGCACTGGGCCCTGCAGTTCCCTCTCTGCCACACAGCCTGGCAGTAACCCTGGCACAGTTCCCATCTGCTTCAGCGTGCCAGGCAGCAGATGGGGCTGGGACAAGTCCCTCCTAGCTGTCCCTGTTTGCGTGGCAGAAACCTCTAAGGGTGGGCTGGGGGGCACAAACCAGGGCCCCTCAGAGTGAGCCCACCACAGCCCCTCCTGCCCACAGCCAAATCTCTGACTGCTCAGCTGGGACTGGCTTCCTTGGGTTCCTCCACCACCATTTCATGTCTCTGTACCCCACATTGCTCTACTTCAATTCTTTCGCCATTAGATTAACCTGAACACTCCACCAAATTACAAAAGAGGGTGACAGAAACAGTCAGAAGACAGAGCACCTCTCCTCTCTGGAAATGCAGAGGGAGCTGGAGTTATTCAGTTTTGTGAAGAGCAGGCCCCAGGGAGACTTTATTGCCACTTTCCAAGATTTCAGAGTGGCTTTGAAGAAAGTGGGGGACATCTTTTTTAACAGGGTCAGTTACAACAGGATATGGACAAATATTTTTAAACACAAAGGACATCTAATCAGAGTAGGTCTAAGGAAGAACTTGTTTTCTTGGAGCATGCTAGAACCCTGGCACAGCTTGCCCCAAGAGCTTGTAGGTGCCCCATCCTTCCAACCATTCTGGCTCCGGCGGCAAAGGGCCCTGAGCAACCTGATTTCTTTAAAGATGTCCCTGCTCATTGCAGGACACTTGCACCACAGGACCTTTACAGGGCCCTGCCACCCAGCCCAGTCTAGGATTCCTCACCATTTTTATTTGAAGAGCACCAAGAATGGAGGTGAGGAGGAAGGGAGCTCATCTGCTGCCTTGGGCTTGAATGGAGGAGGAGCCCATCGCTCAGAGCCTGTTTCACCTGCAGCCCCTTCACATTTTACCTGCAGGAGCTCCTTGGCAGACCAGCACCGCGCCTCGTCTCTCTGCAGGCAGCAGCTCAGGAAGTCACGCAGGCAAGATGAAAATAGGTTGGGCTGCTGCAGCTTTTGTCTTCCTCCTGTGGCTATCAGGAGTTGGGGCTGGGGAAAAAGGAGACACCAGGCTCCACCTGCTTCTTTCCCATCTGTCACTGCTCTCCCAGATCCCATTGATTAAGCTCCACTCTGCAGTGGCAGTTTCTGCCCTGGCAGAGACCCAGGGACGACTTTCCTTTACCAACCAAAAACCCAAACTCCGATGCAGCCACAGCTTTCCCACTGTCCTGCAGATCTTGCCTTGGCAGCTGATTTCATTACCTGACCTAGTTAGTGGGAACTACATCAACACAAGCACAGTTCCTTCACTGAAGATTAATACCAGCTTGAGAGGCTTTTTGGAAGAAGGACTTTGCTATACTAACTCTACTGTATCCAAGGGTCAGGATATGAAAAGTATCTCTGCAGTGCTTCTTGGTCCCTTAAGCACAGCTGCCATAAAACAAAACTAATCAAGCTTTTTGCTTTGTTCTTGAAAACAATGGGAATTGCAAGGAAAGAAAGGAAATCCACCAGGTATTCCTCAGGTAAGGAAACAAACATTTGGAATCTCATCTTCAACACAGACACATTAAGATGCATGCACAAATGTACTGGGATGAAAACGCCTGCTGGGACACACAGGAGCCACCTGCAGCTCTGTCTCTCAGCAGTCTGAAAGATTCTGCTTTCCTTACATGGAAAAGAAAAACTTTTCATGGTCAAATCAGAAGGAGAGGTTCCATCCCTACGGTCACCCTCTACTCATTTGGCTACACAAGTCAGTGCATGAATGGTAGGCCCATCCCAGAAAGTGCCAGGAAACAAATGAGAGGTTTTGGCAGGCTCTCCACATCACCAGGCTCTGGCTTGGTGACGGGCAGAATGTTGCTTTGGGCTGGGAGAGAAACACGGTCACTGAGTGTTTCAGCAGCACTGCACAAGAAGCAGAAGAGACTCTGTGGCCTTTAGACCCTCATGCCCAGGTTTCAGGCATGTTTCCCAGTGAGAAGAAACTGCACAGGGGGTTAAGTTCCTCTCTAAAAATCAGTGTCTTAGCAAATTTCTTGTGTTTGGGCTTCCTTTCTTCATTTCTGGAAATGTAACACCAGTTATGAGAGGCTTGCCTTGTGGTTTTAGGGGCATCTTCACAGACAGACAAGTGGGAACAACTTGAAACCCAAAGCAAATGTTGCCTGAGAAGAGCTGGGGAGTGTTTGCCTGTGGTGAGGCTTGAGCTGTCTGGCAATCCCTTTCCATGATGTGCAGAAACATCCAGCTGCTCCCCAGAACTCAGTCCCTCTGGGCACGCAGGCCTCTGGAAACCCCTGAGGATTCCAGCCTTTCTCCTGCTCAAGAGCATCTAACCTAAGCTGAGCTCCAGTTTCATCAGCAAGGCCAAGGATGCTCACTTCTATGCAGCTGACAGTGTCCATGGAGCTCAGCAGGTCTTTCTGATACTCCTCAGGCCAAGGAATTACAGTCTAGATTGGCAAGACATCGGCTGATCATTATCCAGTGTGGTTCATGTGGAACCAAGCTCTAACACGCTGACAAGTCAGAGGGAGAGAGCTCATAATGCTTTTGCAAGATGGTATTTAGAAACATAAGTGACCAACTGGGAACTATTCAAACTTGCAGAATCCATCTCAAATAGACAAAAAGAGCAATGGCAAGAGGCCTTGAAGTCTCCATAAAAATGCCCACCACTGTCATGATAACTCTGTGCTCGTGGCACTGAAATAGATGGTGACCAAAGAGACTTTGCTATTATCCTCTTTAAGCCAAAGGAGAATTTCAAAGCCGGAAATGGCAATGCACTCCCCTTGTGTACAAATAATTGATGCGGCTTTCTGTCCTTTTCCCACATCACCAGAGGTGACAAAGAGGGTTTTATCCTGACTCTCAGCTGAGCTCAGCCACTGGCCATGGTGGGGAGCTGGAGTCCTCCCTGTCATTAGAACTGTGCTGGCCAGGGATGGCCCTGCTCCTGTGGTAAAGAAACACAGCACCGGTGTCAACTGCCCACGCTGGATCCCAGCCCAGGCACCTGCCTGCAAGCTCATCAACTTGTTAAAGTAGCAAGAAGCAGCCAAGGGTTTGGCAAACCATTCTAACTGCAGTCGGAGAAAAACACATCCGAAACTTATTCAGGCCACCCACATACGTGACTGAACAATGTACAGATGACTTGAAAGCCTGAAAGTTTCGAAAAGGACTTGGGAAAGATGCTACAGAATGGAAGAGAAGAGCTGTGTTTAAAAAATGAAAAAGCAAGCAGAAATGCTTGGATATTGGTTTCATAGTAGGTTTTTTTCTCTTTTTCTTTTTTGTTTACTTTTCTTTTTCCTTTTTTTCTTATGTTTTCTAGAAAATTGAAACTGGGAAGGTCTAACCTCCATTGCTCAGGATGTTTATCACATGTCTACCCTCTCCACTGAAAAATTCTTGTCCTTCAGAAATAGAGTTCCAACATTGTTCAAAAAACAAGTGAGAAATGTCAGGCATGGCTGGAGGCCAAAATGGCAGGTTTCTGAACTGGTTAGGTTTCTGAACTGCCACTTCCCTTTCTGATACAACCAAAGCTACAGCAGATGCTGATGTGTGGCAGGGGCATTTTTAGAAGGGGACCTTGGTGGAAGTGGTGCCAGCAGATGGCAATGGGATTTTGTCCAATGGCACACAGAGCATGGGACAGGTGAGAAAGACAGTGGGATCAGTGAGTATTTGCACCTTACCAAGACAGGAGTTCCTTTCCAGGAAGGAACTTCTCGTTCCACCATTTTGATGCCCACGATTCCCAGAGACCATATATCCACTTTGGGGCCACATGGTTGACCTGTCACCACTTCGGGCGCCAGCCACCCAGCAGCGCCGGCCACGGAGCTCCGTCTCTCCTGCTCAAGGCTGAGCTGAGCAAAGAGGCCAAGGCCAGCTGTGGAGAAAACAACAAACCATGAAAGCCAGCTCCAATTAGGAAACCAAGCAAAAGAATTCCCCTCTCTCGGGCTAAGAATGTGCTGTTGAATCTCCTGGAGAACTGTCCATGCGTGATATCCTTGGAGCTTTAGCCAAGGGAGTATGGAATGTGCCACTTCCGAAAAAACCCAGGTTTCTTAACGCTGCTCACAGCAGTGGACTTTATTCCCCTGAAGCTTTAGATTGCAGCTCCCTCTGTCTGGAAGGGACACACACAGAGCAAGGCCACTCTTGACTGCTTGTGGTTCCTTATACGTCTGTGCACGTTGCAACTGTGCCCTCAGCTCGCAGCAGGGGTCCCTGCACTGCCACCAGCACCATTTTTGGGGAGGTGGCAGTCACTCCAAGCAGCCCCACACCCACATCCCTGGAACGCTGCACCTGACCAAGAATATACTGACCCAGCTTGACAGAACCATCAGTTCTGAGAAGGATGTTTCTGCTCTTCAAATCTTGGTGGATGATGTGGTTTGAATGAAGAAATTGCAGTCCTTGCAGGCACTGAGAGAGAAAACAGAAACAGGAGGTCAAAAATGAGTGATGTGATTTCATCCCACAAGAAAGGAAAGAAAGAACCTAAAAGATTCCCTCTCCAGGGGAATGGGGAGTAATGGCAGAACAGTAATGGCCACTGAGAGGAAGAGCTTGCTGCTCCAACACCTGCAGAGCAGGACCTTTCTGAGGAAAGGCACGTCAGCTTTTGAAAGAGCAACACCACCTGCTGTTGTAGGCTGTCCCCTGCCAGCCAGCCAGGATGACTCCTGCTGCAGTGGACGTGCTTTTTCCATGCAGAGGACAAAGGAGGGGTTTGGAAAGGAAAAGTCTCTCCCTTTGGTGTGAAGCGGATCACTTTTGGGTGGGAGGCTGCATGACAAAGATTTTCTTGCTGGCCTCAGCACAGGCTTGGATGTATCACACCAGTCACCTTCCAGAAGCAAAGAGCATTTTGGCTGCACTACTATCCTTTTCAGCTGAGGACTGTGGGAAATGAGTCGTTTTTCTTTGCTGATCATTTCTAATCCTGCCACCACCACCTTTGCTTTCACAGGCAAGGAATGCAGTGAAGACAGACTCCAGGCAAACATTTAGAGAGGCAAGGAGGAGAACAGCAAATACAAATACAAGAGACAGAGCGAGAATACAACAGCAGGAGATAAGAGTACTGGCACTGAGTACAGGGAGAGCAGGGGCACTGGCAGGCCTTTCACTTGAGATGCTTTTACTTGCCCATAGAATAGCAGCAACACAGAAACAAAGCTTGGCACAGGAAATCACTCCAGCTCTGAGGCCCTGTTTCCCAGACAATGCTGCCCAAGCCCTTGGAAACACAGATGGGATTGCTGACCTCCCGACTGATGGTTGCCATCTCATCTTCAGACAGGTAGGTCTGGCTGATGACATTGCTCAGAGTGCCTCCATCCATGTACTCCATAACCAGGGACAGTTCCTCCCCCACAAGGTAGCTGAAAGAAGGAAAACAAGGGCATGGAGATGAATGTACATGGCTAGGTTGCTGTTTGGAAAAGATGGGTTGACTCTTCTTTTCAGATCCCTTTGAGACAAAGACAAAATAAAGGAATAGACATTCCCTCCTGGCTGTGCATTTTTTGCCATCTGTCCAGTCTCAAGGAGAAAGGCACAGCTGCAAAAAAGGAGATGTCTTAGATGGGCAGCAAGCAAAATGTGCAGTTTAGTAACAGCCCAGATAAAAAGCCTGTCATGCATGGTGTTTCTGGAAAAAAGCACCTAGTCTTCCTGGCATGCATAGCAGTGGAAAACAGTGGCAACAATCCAAGGGAAATCCTTGTTAGTTTACCTGGATGTAAGAAGACACTTGAAAAAAATCAGGCTCCAAAACAAAGTGGTGCCTGTGAATATAGACATCATTGATTTAGTAAGACACAACTCATCCGGGTTTTTGAACAATTTTCAAATACCATGTGCCAGCGAAGACTCATGCAGACAAAATGCAATCTCTTCCCATCCACTGGAGATGAAAAGAGCAATAATAATTAGCCAATAATTACAGCTCTATTTTCTGCCAGTGAGCAAAGTGGGATTTTACCTTGCATGTTTGCAATATGTGAACAAACATTCATAGGACAAAAGCACAACTCACCTGTCTAAACAGTTGACCAGGTTGGGATTCCTGTTCACCTTCATGACCATGAGTTCATTGACTTTTAGTTCCTCCTTCCTCAGTCCTTGAAGACGTATTTTCTTGATGGCCACCTAAAATGACATTGATAATCAGTAACTTGAGAGGTTGGTGGCACGAAACCACAAGGCATGTGGAGCAAGTGATTTTGCAATGACACAGCTGAGCTGTGCCAAACTGCCTTGTGATTAGGCACTGCAGTAATTAGGAACTGACATTCCAACAGCCCATTTCTCTGCTCCCTTGGGAGCCAGTTAGAGGACACATGGGGCCACTGACATTTTGCCTTGACCACTTGGTAACAGCGGTGTCTCAGTTATCACCCCACAAACCTCTGACCACACTCTCTGCTGCATCTTTTGGGATTCAGAAGAAGTAATCCTTGCCTTAATACTCTGTGGATACATCCTGGGCTATGGGCAGGGCTTAGGGCTTTCATGGGTGCCTTGCTGATCTCTCCCTATGTGCAGTTCCCAAGTGCAGAACTACAGCTGGCTAAGGAACTACCAGTAACTTGGAGATGGATTTGCTGGCAGCCAGAAATGAGAACTCAGGACTCTGAAGCTGTAGCCTCAAAGAGCAGTGATGTGCTCTAAGGCACCACCTTTGTTTTAGCAATGGAGAGCGAGTGAGCGCGTCCTTCACTGAAAGGAACCGCTGCCCTCCGTGCCTTCCTTCAGGCAGCTGAGGAGGACAAAGTCCCAAATGTGTTTTGTGGGCTGGCACCAGTCTGTGCTTCTTGTGCCTTTTCAGCACAGCTCTGCCCAAAGCTCCAGCCACAGCTCACACCAGAGGGGAAAGCCCTCGAGTGCAGCAGAGTCTGCAGGGGCTGTTCACATTTACCTCTCCTCCAGTGGCAGTGTTGACTGCTCTATAAACATCTCCAAAAGTCCTAGAAACAAAACAGAAGCAGAGAAAGGAGAAGCCATTTCGATCTTGCAGTGAAAGCCAACCCACACAGGAGATCTGTGCTGTCAATGCCTAAGACCTGCAGGACACTGGAAGCATGGAGGTGTCTTTGACAATGCCTTCTGAGCACACTTAGAAATTCTGATCAGCACTGACAATCTGAGCCCAGTGCCTGAACACATTTGCAGCTTGTCTGACTTCACACTTGGTACCTATTCCACCAGCAAAACACCTGATGCATAGTTTTGTACAATTAATGTTGCTTGGACTCACCCACTGCCAATATTTTCCAGTTCAATGTATTTTAGAATAGGATTTTCCATCTTCACCATTCTCCCTGAGGGAAACAAAATGCAAGATGTTCACTTTAAAGCAGAGATCCCACCTTCTAGGAGATACAAAAGGCAGCCCCACTGTCTGGGGCTCTGAGCCCTCTCTTGGTGGACAGCTGGCTAACAACAACAGGAACAGCAACTGGAACAACAAGAAAAGAACAGCATGCCCACAGCACAAGTGGTTGGCACAGAGACTGATTTCTAGCGTCCTTTGAAGGGAGAGACCGCTTGACAGCAGACACACAGGGAAGCACCGGGAGATACATTCAGAGGAGACTGAGAGCAGAAGAGAATACCTACCAAGGCAAGTAAGTTTGTCATCTAGAAACATTAAGGAGAGCTGGAACTAACAGTGCCTTTGATTTCTTGGGAATGAACACTGAGATTTAGAAAAGGTTTCCTACTTGCTAAGATTAAATGCACCTGGACATCTAGAATCAATTCCTCTGAACAGATGCCAAGTTCAGAACAGGAGGAATATTGCCAAGTGTTCCCATCTTTTCCACTTTGCAGCAGTTTGCCAGAAGAACGCCTCTGCGTTTGTAAACCAGAGCAGCTCATGCTAGAACCAATCCCCATGGGGCTTTCAGCATCAGGACCCTCACCCTTTATGAGCAGGCTAAGACCAAAGACGCCCTTGCCCATGCCCCGCGTGAAGAACCGCGCCACTTCTCTTCACCCTGTTGCCCTCATTCAGGACACAACAGGATGGGCTTTGAGATTAGCCACACCAAGGCGCAGATCAGTGCCCTTTTTGTTCCAACTGGTGATGGTAGACACAGAATGCATTGGACTCTCTTCTCAACCCTACCAGATCTTATCTGAGAGCACAGCACTGGCAGCTGTTATGGGCAAGAAGCAGATTCGTTGGGTGGTGCTGCAGAATCACAAAGGGCTTGATGTGTTCTCCTAGACACTGATCTCAGCAGGACTTCTGCCAGTGGCTAGGACTCAAGCAGTCACAGCCTTCTGCTGATCCAGGAACAATCCCTGCTTCTGCCTTTGGCAGAGAGGGAAGCCCAGGCAAACTCCAGCCAGTCTAAGCGGCCCTCAGAGGCAGCAGGAACACCCAGAGCTCTCTCTTGCTGCCTCGGAGCACTGCCAGCACTTCTGTGACACTAAACTGAGCAGAACCCTTTGGTACAGCTATGCTGACATGTGCACACAACACACTGTCCCTCAGATAAGAAAGATACCAGACGTACTCTGCTGCTCCAGGGAGTCACCTGCCATCTCCTGTTGCTGAGCAGCAGCTGGGTCAGCACAGGAGGTGAACCAAGGGCTCAGGCTCCACTTCTTCAGCTGGGGAGCAAAGGCTCCTTGGAACGGCACTGCTGCTTCTGCAGCAGCTTCAGTGTCAGAGTTGGTGTAGATCTGAGACAAGAAATGAGTTGATGTTAGGAAGGTGTGGCAGAGATTGCCCTGAAATGCCAGAGAGATTGCCATTTGAAATGCAAGCCCTTAGGAAGCTGCTGTCAGCCACATGCAGCTAAACTGGGTTGCTGTGGATGTCCACTTGTGAAACCAAATGGTCAAAACCAAAGGCTGGTTTTACTCCAGTTCATAGCCAGTTTCTTGTTCTAAAGGATGACTGCAGCAATGACTGCTCCACTTCCTCCCAAGACTCCTTTCCCCCTCCTAGGTCTGCAGATACATTTGCAGCTCCTCATTCTAATGTTCTACCTCCTGCCATGAAATTCTCTTTTTCTGCACCTTCCTCGGGATGAGCTTATCCTGCAGCATCTCTGGATGGTTCAGTGCCTGGGCCTCATGCCAGCCTCGGGGCTCTTGGTTGCCTGTCATTTGCTGGAACTCTCTGCAGGCTGCCAGGTAGGATGGCGACACTTCCACCTCAAGTCAAACAGAACAAAGCAGTCAGAGACAACAGCTTGTCCCTGTCAGCCAGGAGTCATCGACTGGGAAGAAAGTAAAGAAAAGGACAGGAGCATTCACAAGGGATACAGACAGCTTGTAGCTCGTATTCCAAATCTATGTGAGTGAACTGCAAAAACACCTCAAGAAACAAGGCCACCTGGAAAAAGCCAGCAGGAGTTCATTCAGATGACTGCTGGCTAAATGGCCAGAGGAGTAATGCCACTGTCTAGAGCATCAGCTGAGATCCAGCAAAGCAGGCAGTGTCCTTGAGAGCAGCTCTGACAGAGGCCTCATCAGGATGGCACTCAGAGGCATCACCCACCCCCTGCTGCTCTGCAATGGAAAGGCAAAGAGGGCAGAAACCACCCCTTGGGTGACTGCACTGCCTATTGCTATTTCTCTTACATGCTTTTCTTGAGCCTTTTGCTCCTGAAGGAGGCAATTCATTTTCTCTTTGATAATTTTAATTTTTTCGTCTAGCCTCTTCTTCCTTACCTTGATCCTAGCCTCAGTTTCCTGCAGCTGTGCCTCCAGCTATTTGTCACTTTTCTGTAAACAACAACGGAAAGGACTCTCTTTCATGAGTGGAGTGGCTGCCATTCCTTCATTCACCTGTTTTTTTTGATTGCCCCTCTGCATAGGGAGATTCTTCTCCTCTTGGATGTCTTCATTCCTCCTCTTCGCTGCCATGATGGCACTCTGAGCTTCAGGCAGCTCTGCTTGTGGCTCTGCCTTGATGTTCTGTACACACAAAAGCAGAGCCAGTGACTGAGAGCTGCCATCAAGCTCCGCTTTTCCCTCTTTTAGCCTCAAAATCACATTTATTCAGCCCCTTCTTTCTGCTTCCCTACCCAGCTCTGCTTCCACTGTAACCATCCTGTCCCAGGGCTGATCTCTGCAGATTCCAAGGCTCTGTGCTTCCATTGCCTGTGGGACTCCTGGCCTCCTCAGTCCCAGGAGCTCTGGTTTATGCCCCTCTCCCTGCCCTTCCCTCTGTCCCCTGGCCAATCAGGCTCACCTGGCCATTCTCCTGTGGCTCTTCCACCTGCTGCCTGAGCTGCTCTTCCTGCTCTCGGGCAGGGAACAGCTCTCCCTGAGTCTGGCATGGCATCTCAGATAAGGCAGTGTGCTCCTGCTCTTTCTCTAGAAGCACCTGCACAGAAAGCAAGAGAAGATGAGTTTCAACTTCCCATACGCCCTTTGTGGGCCAAGACTCACAGACTGCTGGGCTCACACGTTCCCAAAGCACTGTGCTGCTGCTCTCCTGGGTCATTCTCTGCCCGAGGGGAGGCACAGATTCCAAAGTGACCCTGGCCCTACAATCAGGAGCCATCTGGGACTGAAGCTCCAACAGCTTCTCAGGCAGCTGACAGGGAAGGGGTGGCATTTCTCAAGGGTCTGGTGAGGGCCTCCCTCTGCTTCTGCCATGGCCTGTTCGTCTTTCAGTAGTGACTGACACCCTGCCCTGTCCCACAGCTCCATCCTGGCTCTGCAGGGGCTTCCTGGGTGAGCTCACTCCTTGTCAGAGACACTTCTGGAGTTCACCTTCTCTTCAGGCCTGCACCAGCATTCCTCCTTCCTGACATCCACACTCTTGTTAGAAAACCGGGTCATCCAGGAGATGAGGATGCATGCAAAGATCTCTGATGGAAGTCAGAGAACCTCTATGGCCATCTCAGTATATGGAGGAGGACCAAGGTGTTTCTTCTGCCTCTTTTGTCAACTGAGAATTCTGACCAGCAGTAACAGAGTTTCTCATAGGGCCCCATTAACGAATGCACTTACACAACCCTGGGGATGCCAGTGAAGGAGACCATGTGTCACGTAATGCATGTATGAGCAAAGTCACCAGACCCCAGCTACAGCATGGGATAGTTCCACTCCCTTAGGACATGCAAGAATTTAAAGGACAAATGAAGGCTTCAGGTCAGAAAAGGCTGGAGCAGGAAAACATGAGGGGAAAAAACAACCATCTCTGGAGGGGGAAACATCTCTGCCTGCTCACGATCAGTCAGTGGAACTTGTCTCTACTCCTCTCCTGAAGGGATGCCTTTAGGTGAGCTTTGCATCTTCCACTGCTTTGGAGCAGAGCCAGGAAGATTCAAATAGACAGATAGACAGATCTCACTTTTATAATCTCTCTTTACTGTGCTCTGGTATTTACATTCTTTGAACAGAGAGAGATATAATTCTCTCTCCTAGGTTTTTTTTAAGGGAAGGTAGTGAGAAACTCAGAGAAGAAGAGAAAACAATTGTTATCTCTACTTGCTGTTCTTGTTGTTTAGTACATGTAGAATGTGTTATAGTGATTGTTTACTGAAAGTGATTTGTTAATTGGATTTTAGTGATAGTTGTTTAGCTTGATTAGCTAATTACATAAAAGCTGTGTCATGACTGTCTGGAGACTGTCACGAGTTTTTCTTTAGTAGCTTTTTAGTATAGTATCTCTTTAGTATAGTTTTAATATACTGCTAGTGTAATATATCACAGCTTAAGAAAGCATTTGTTTAACCTTTTAAATCATAGAGCTAAAGCATATTGTTCGCCATGTGGGGGCCACCCTGAATCAATTCTGTCCTTTCTGTTGCTACACACATCAGCACTCGGTAGCAGTGCCCCGATCCGCAGCCGTCCTGAACTTGCTCTCCTGTTGCTTCAGTAACCCACACTCTTGGGGAATCTGGAGCGTGTGGGTCCCTATGGAATGCAGTCAGACCCAGAGCATTGCACTGGGAGCTGCTCTCTTTGTGCATCTGTGCTCGGGCAAGCTCCTCTCTTGGACTTGACCACACTGATGGGGCTAAAGTGGCTGGAGTCAGAAATGCAGCCCAGCCCCTCCAGCTCCTCTAATCTCTGAGCACCAGCTGGAATGAAAGGACATTGATTTCCTGCTCAATTCCCAAACACAACACACACTGATTCCCTGGGCTGCCAAAAGACACAGGAGCCGTTAACCTGAAAGCGATGTGTTTCTGCCAGTGCTGGAAAAGGGCAGGAAAGATTGAGAAAAAGCTCCCTTGCTCCCTGGAGAAGGAGAAATTACACAAGGCTTCTCCTTCTAGCAAACAAACAAACAAATAAACAAACAAAATATGAAAGTGTTGCCTACTCCAGTGTCTAAAGCACTTGGATGCAGTGAAGGGATGTTTGGCAGGGAAACAGCCCTTGTGCTGAGCATTGGCTCTATGGGTCTAAGGCAGGGATCTATGGAAGTCTGCCTGAAGGTCCCTCAGGAGCCCCCATTGTCCAGGCTAAAGCTCCCTCAGCCCCTCCTCCCTGGCCTTGTGCTGCACCCCCTTGCCCAGCTCCCCTGTCCTTCTGTGCACACGCTGCAGCCCCTCCATGACTTTCTGCTTCCCAGGGCCCACAGCTGCACACAGCACTCCAGCTGTGGCCGCAGCGCTGCCCAGCACAGGCCACGCTCACTGCCCTGCTCCTGCTGCCCCACTGCTGCTGGCACAGCCACCATGCCCTTGGCCTTCTTGGCCCCCTGGCCCCACGCTGCCTCATCTTCAGCTGCTCACGGCTGCCAGCCCTGCGTCCTTTTGGCCCACGCAGCTCCCCAGCCACAAAGGTGCCCATTGCACTTCAGATACAGCAGGCACCATTGCAAGGTGTACACCCTGGTTTTAGCATTACAAGACAGCAGTCAAGGACTTGCAGCTTTGTTCCCATTCTAGGCTCCAATGCAGTTTTCAAAGCAAACTGCACAATAGAAGGTATCAACAGACACATGCAGTGTCTGGTTTTTGCCTCAGAAGAAAGATTCAGAACTACTCCCTTTCTTTCTTTTGCCACACTAGACAAGAATGGTCCCCCACAGCTTCATGGACAACACAGTCATCTCCTTGCAGCTTATCAAAGACCAAGAAACAGGCAGACTCAGAGCACCTATCTGCTCTGCTACCGGCTGCTCTGCCTGAAGGGGCAAAAGAGCAACCTGGCAACAAAGGCACCAAAATCCCTGACTTCAAGCAGCAACTCTACATCCCCAGTGTGTCTCTGAAATACTCCCAAGTAAGCACATCCAAGAAGTTTCTGGGGACAAAGCACCACCAAGAGCTTTTGTGGTCAGATCAACATTTTTTAGTGCCTGCAGCAACTTGGCCAGTCTGTGCAGGGGGACAGGTCTCTCCACACCACAGTGTCCCCTGTGTATCCAACAAGGCTGAGCACAGTGTCTGTGACATGCTCCCTGCTCTGGGAACAGGGAGCCTTCGTGCTTCAGGCTGGCCCCTATCAAAATGCCAGGAAGCTGGTGCCTAAATGTGACAGACCAAAGCCCGTTGTCCAGCTTTCACAGGCTGGGGGCAATCACCAGGCCCTGGCAGGACTCCAGCACTCAGCATCCTCAGCCAGCAACAGCAAGTGCTGGCTGGTCAGAAACTTGCAGCTCTGCCCTGCACTAAAGGCAGCAGCACACACAGCTGGCACTTACTGGCTCAGAATGTTCAGGCTGTGGTGTGAGCACAGCTGGAGGCTGGCGCTCATCCACCTCATTTGCCTCCTCTTCAGCCTCCTCTCCATGAGCAGAGGGAGCCAGAGGAGAGACTACTGTTGGTTCTGGGATCTGTGGACAGACAGCAGTGTGAGGGACAGAAAGTTACCTATCATTGATAACCTTATTTCTATTCAGCACTTTATTCTATTCAGCTCTATTTCTACAACCAGCTCTGCTAAGGACAAATCAGAAACTTTGATAACAATGGGATTCTAAGTCACTGCGACTAAATTTAAATGGGCTAATTCAACAGAATTGCTAATAGTTCTGAATTAGACATTCCGCCCCGGCTACTATTAAGAAGCAACATTCTCCCTGCAAAATGAGCTTTTCATTCCTTGAAAGTTCTGAAATGGAAAATTAGGAAATAGCCAGCGATGCCTTTGTTATTGCTGCTGCAGACATGGAAATGGATTTTCTTTCAGCCTACCCAGCTGGCCCTCTACAATCTACTGCCACAGGCCAAGCTCACAGCTTGCTCTACAATTCCTAAGCACCAGGAACATGAAATGTTCCTTTCTCACTCACCTCAGGATCAGCACCTCTGAATACACGCTTCAGGTGACCTGTAGTGGGCAAGGGAAAACGAACAAGTGCTGTGAGAAAACGGCCTGCGCTGCTGAATCCCACAGAAGAGAAGTCAACCCAAACAGAGAGTATTTTTCTTTATCAACATCCCTCCACATGACATAGTTCTTTCACACAGCCAGCAAGAGATCAGGACAATAATCTTGGTTGTGTCTACACTTTGGCCTGTCTAGTCAGTAAATGAATACAAACATGATCAAGAAAATGCAAATTGTTCTTCAACACTCAATGCTTCTGTTCTGTCCAACAGATAAATACTTCAATTACTCTTTTCTTTTTTTTTTTTTTTTGCTTTCCTCAAGAAACATTGTCATAATCTAATGCTTCCACAGAATCTTTTCCTACTTTTTGGGGAATTCATTTTACTGCCCTCCCACACCAGGCCAATTCCCAGGGCTCCCTCCCAAAGTGAGGTGCAGCCCATGGCCTCCACTCTCCAGCTGGAACACAAGGAAGCACAGAGTTTGCTGTTGTGGGAGAGGAGCTTCTCTTTGCTGCCTGCTTTCCTTTTGAGACAGGTTGGTGTGTGCTCATTTGGTAAAGGCAGGTTTAAACTCTGAAGCAGCTGTGTTTAAAACTGCTCCCTTCTCCAGCTCTTCTGTGGGTATCCTTGGACAAAAGGCCTCTTGGTGGGAGCTCCCCATGGCAGGTAAAGGAAGAAGGTTGATATTTCAGGGCTGTGACTGCTGAAAGCAGCTGGTTTCTGGAGGTGTCCAGAGCTGGGAGTGGCTCCGTTTCTCACCGGCCTGCAGCAAAGGAAGTTGCAAAGTGGGAATTTCATTTGTGGAGATGGCCACCAGGGGTGTTTGCCAAGAGATGGGCTGGCAGAGAGGCAGGTCTCTTGCTAAACTGGCTGTGTGTTTGTTTTGGTGGTGGAGAGGGTCAGAGATGTAGACACAGACACCAGCTGAAGGAACAGTGTAATTTACTGTAATGCCAAGGTTTAAAAAAGAGTCAGGAAAGGATAAGCTCAGCAATGCACCTCAGCATTATTGCAAAAGGGCGCCTCTGGTGATTAAGGAAGATCCATCACCAGGTACCCCAATGCTTTCCCCTTCATCCAGAGCTGCACATCAGCTGGGGGAAGCTGTCCCAGCCCAGCCCTGCAGAGCCACGGCCGGGAACCGGTAAATGCTGCGGTGCCTCCACCTTTGGCGGCCACGAGGCTCCCGAGTGCGCTGTGAGAGTAGCCCGGCTCTGACAGTGCTGGACGAGCAATGTGCCAGAGCTTCTGCTGGGGGCACAGCTGGTGTCATTCTCCTCTTGGTTTTCTCCCCCAGCCTGCCCAAGGCTCAAGGAGGAAGCAAGGCTAGGTGTGGCCTTGTCCATTTTCCTCATGCAGAAAGGTGAAGACGTGTTTCACCAGGGAATGGATGCAACAATCCTTTTGATAATAACACTTGGTTAAGGAGCAGGTACATAGAACATTGGATTGGGAAGGTGATCTAGAGGGCAGCTTTGGCTCAGGTCCTTTTGTTGAGGCTTCAGTCAGGGTCTGTTGTTCAGGCCTTAGTCCTTCAGTATTTTGTGGTGCAAATCACACCTGTGCACAGCTGGAAACAAACAAGTCTGTCTTTAGCACATTTGAGACAGGGAACAGCATTAGCCCTGCAAGGCCAGGCTGGGGCCAAGAGCAGAAGGCCAGCACCCTGCTTTTGCCCACAGGCAGCCCTGCAGAGCAAGCAGCCCATCCTGCCCAGGGGCTGAGGTGCCCGAAGCTGCCTCCCCGCTGTGCAGCTCTGCAGAGCCCGCGGGGCGCAGGGTCCTGGGCAGCCAGGGCAGCCCGGCTGCCTTGGGGCACAAGGAGTGGCCCAGAGAGAAGCTGCTGCCCTTTGCTTTGGAACTGTTCCTCAGAGTCTTGTCATTAATCCACAGTGTCTGATGGGTTTTCCTTTCCTCTCCCAAATTTAACTCAGCTTTTTGAGAAAATCGACTGATGTAGCTGCTGCTGGTGGTGGTGCTTTTGTCTGCAGGTGAGGGCAGGTGATTTAAAACAAGGACAGAGTCCATTGTTAACACCCCAGCTTTGCCGACTCATGAAAACCATTCACAATTGGGCTTCCACTACTGAGCAGTTTTCCTAGGTTTTGGAAAGCTACCACCTTAAGAAACCCAACAGATTTTCCTCCAGGAGGACACCAGCAGTAGCATGATGCCAATGTTTTCCACCCCTTTTCTGTGTCTTTTAAGAGTTCCTCAGTGCCCAGCAGGAATGAAATGACCTGTGATAATGTGATTTGAGAGCTCTGTGTTGTTCGTTGCCACATGAGTGTCCATGACAAGCTGGACACCCCACTCGTGGCTCTGTTGAGTTAAATTCATCTCAATTATGTGCAAACAGCAGACCCCAGATTCTGAGAAGAGCAAACACAGTGGGTGGGTGTGCATGCACGCACCCGGGGGCTGACTGGGGTGTGGACTGAAGGTTTTGCACTGCTGTACATCTTCACTCTCCCAAGTTTGAGCAATTTATCAAATCTATATGAAATGAAATGATATAAATCAATATGAAATCAAAATATTTCAAAACGTATGAAATAGTTCATAATAATTTCTCGTAGATTCAATTATACACGATTATACTATTGCCAGCCGGGGGTCTGTGTGCAAATCACGAACGGGCCGGGACTGCTGAGGAACGCGCCTCGAGCTGTTTGTTTGCCAGCATCAGTCTCATTACATGGTTATGACAATGGGAAGATGCCATCCCCTCACATCCCTGGCAGTAGACAAAGAATTTAATGTTATAACTTACTTTAAGTAAGTTTTTTGACCAATCACACAAAGCAGAAGCATATTGACAGTATGTCACTGAAGGACACGAAAGAACACAAGCACGCCACCACTCTCAAGGTGAAGGAAAAAAGGGAAGTTTTATTCTCTGACTCCAATATTTATAGTTTTACAAAAGTGACAGCGGATTGGAAGGTGACAGTGACACCTCTGCAATGACACTGGTCAAACCAACAGTCCATCAACTCTCTCCTCCTCCATAAAGGAATGCAAAACAATGAGTTATTTCCAGAAAGTGTGTGAGAAAGTTCACTACAAGAATGTCAACATCAGAAGGCTCAGAAAATCTTAAAAAACCAGGGTGACAACAGTAGTTCTACCCAACCACTATAAGCACACGTACCTTTGGTTAAAACAATGCTTGCTCATTTCAAATACAATATCTGCTTGTAAGCCTTAAAGCACAATGCACAGAGCTCCATTATTAAGCTTAGAAGTTCTAATATCTTGCTCGAGATACTTTTTTGAAGCTTAGGGGGTTATTCTAGCCAAGCATTAATACACAGACCCTTGTTCTATTTGTCCTTGATTTTCTACTTCTTATATAAGTTTTCTTCTGACAAACCTTATGGCTGCTGCTTAGTTCTAATTGCAGTTCTGCTGTCTCTGAGGCCTTCCTTTTGCCACTTTCCCAAAACCCTCTTATTTTGTGAATTCCTACAATTCCCCCTCTCGGTACAAGTAAAAAGAAACCTTTGGATCCATGTTGTTTATTAACTACCTTGCATTTCATAGCTTTACTATAGCATACCTGCTTATTACTTGCTTAAAGCATCCTTTTTGCTCACATTAAGCCTTGCTATATTCCAACAGAGCAATTTTAATGTTGTGAAAGTCCAGTCAGTTCAAAGGGCACAAGTCACGTCTGATAGCAATTACAAGTTGTTGTCCAAAAAAAGTCTCGCCTGTTCCAAGGTCTTAATTCGAAACCTTCCTCCATGTCTATACCTTCATCCACCATCTGCGTGAGATTACAAGAACAGTCTGTGAATCCATTTCCTACCTCTCTCTCTTTTGTGATTAAAACTTCTTTGATAGTTTTGTCCATCATTTGTCGCACACAACGACGTATGCAAGGTATTACTATTACCATCACTACCAAGACACCCAATACATATAGAGACCTATTCTACAAAGTTCTCTTAGCCAAGGTGCAAAGCTCCATCCTTGGAACAGATAATCTAACCATGACCCACCATCTTCTTTATTTGGAACTGTCAAATCTTTCAGCTTTTGTATGATTTTGTGGATGGATTCAGAGTGATCAGACAGGTTCATGCAACACAGTCCTTCAAATTCCTCACAGCGATGCCCATGTGCCTGTAAAAGAAGATCAATTGCTGCTCTGTTCTGTAAGGTTGCATGTCTGACAGCACTAACATCAGTCATCATGTCACTAATTGCAATGGAAGTAGCACTGTCTTCTTTCTTCAGCCAACACTCCAGTCGGTATAATGGTTTCAATGCCTTGCCCAAGGCAAGTTGATGTAGAAATAAAGTTGATGTAACTCATTTTGCAGGGCCCTAGGGTCTGAAATTGCTATTACAGTTTTCTTTATAATGATGGGCATTCTTTCACTTCAAATGGGTTGGTGGGTTTTAAAGTGGGGAATGGTCTCCTTCAGATGAAGGCCAAGACATCTTCCTCAATTTGACCTCTTTCCTTATGACCTGTTGGCAGGCTTTCACACCCCTTGGCTATAGTTGAAGTTTCGGGGCCCAAGTGCAGGCTATGGTCCTCTTCTTTGTCACAAAGAAATCCGCATCCCATCCCGCTTCTTTCAACATAGTAAAGACAGGCAAGTGATATATTACCCTAGCCTTAACTACCTTATCTGCTAAAAATTAACCATCCCTTATTATTTTTACTCTTCTTGCTATACTCTTTCCCCTTCACTAAATCTTGCTAAAATTTTAACTCTTCCAGTTATTTTAAATCCTTGATTCATTGGCCTCATCTCACACACCAGCCATGTGTGAGCCGGTGCTGTAATTGGGAAATTCCATTCCTGAGCAGGAGATACAAGGCCTGGTTCTGATCTGGAAGGGTGAGAAGGATGAGATGCACAGCGTTTTGATCCAGGGGATGTCCTGAAAGTGCACTGCTTACCTGCCCCTGCTGCCGAGCACCGCGCTCCATCTCCTTCTCCTGCTCAGTGGATTTTTAGGACTCCAGGGGTTTCTGTGTATTATTTGCTATTGCAACAAATAGAATTAATTTCCTTTGCAAGCCCAGTTTTGTCCTGGGTTATTTTGTGCATGGGTCTCCTCCTGAACCTGTGATAATGACAAGCAGGGACTTAAAGGACACTCCTATTCTCATGTCAGTAAGTTTGGAGAAGTGATTTAAGTATCAATAAGTCAATAAGTATAAATCAGTAAATTAAATAATTTGGGGGAATATTTAGCCTGTGAGTTTCAGAAAAGTATTGAATGGATACAAACTAGTAAGTGAGATTGCTGGGTGTGCATGTATTAGGGAAGTGATTCCCCACACACCCAGTGCTGAGATCAAGGATTGCCTCTTTTCCAACCCTGAGCTGGCCCCAGGGATCGGGCCCTGCTTGGTAACTTTCATTTTGAAGACTTCTGTTGAGCAGGTAAGAATGGTCAAAATGAAATCTTTTCCAGCTGTTTCCCTTTGGTTTACCTGTTTGAGGGTTAAGATTCTGTGCTGCAGGTGTGCTGGGTGTGTGCAGAGCAGTGCAGCCCCAGAAACGCCTTGGCTTGCCCACAAGTTGTCATGCCTTGTTGCCAGGTGTGCCCAGCTGTGGCAGGAGAAGGAGCCCGCAGCGCAGTGGGCACCGTACCCTGCCCAGCCGGGGCTCTCTGGCACAGAGCAGCAGCAGCGCCAGCACCGTTCAACCCGCTCCTGCCTTGGCTTCCCCTGGCACACAGAAGCCTCTGGAAATCAGCAGTGCCAGTGGCGTTCCCAGCTTGGAGCAGCTGCTGCTGGTGGGCAGATGCTGCCAGTTCGACTGCTGCCAAAGGGGAAGAAAGGCAGAGATGTACACACACCAGAGCCCTGGGTATGTCCAATAAAGGTGAAAATATGTGGGGAGATTTGTTGGGAAGCATTTCAGCTGTGATGCCAACAGTGGCCCCTCTCCTGGCTCTGTGTGTTCTAGACGAGTAATGCAATGGTTGGCTCTGACAATTAAGAAGTAGATGTTATGTGGATGTTCAAATGTGTAGTGATGGTATTGTAATATATCCTCCCATAGTACTCTTTCCCATTCCCCTTGTAACAGCCTAAGTAGTCAGGGCATTTGGGGAGGGCTGGCTTGTGACCAGCAGGCAGGGTGTAACAACACCTGACCCCCAGTCAAGATGCAAGAAAGTAATCTCCACCAATGGACAGCAGAGAAAGAGTTGACTGACAAAACTTTTAGAGGGGCTAAGGGTATAAAAGGCAGAGCTTCCTTTTTGTGGGTGAGCACATGGCTGCTAGTCACTGAGACTCCCAATGCTGCAATTTTTCCCTTTTCAGTCCTTTGTTAAGGTTTAATAAACCTTTAAAATTTTAAAAGTGAGATTCATTTCTCACATGTGCAATGCTGTGTGCCATTTTCTTGCTCTGGTTTCCTTTGCTTGTGTCCCATCTGAGTGCTCAGCTGGGGTACAGGCTGTAGGTGCTTGGGGCACTCTTGGAGTTCCTCTTGGATCCCCTGAACAACAGGGTTTGGCCCATGAGGGGATTTTGTGCTGCTTTGTGACAGAGAAGAACTTCCCAGGCTCTTTTGTGTTTGCTGTAGGGGAGGTTGGTTATTGTTGTGAATAAATTCACAGACCAACGAGGAGCGTTTGCTTTGTGATGTCAGGGCGTGGTTGCCACATTGTCGTGGTGACATCAGAAGGTTGCCTTGGTGCATGGAAGGCCTGAGTGTCAGAGGAGACCTAGTGCTTGCTCACATCAGGAGAACCCTCCTGGTTGGGGAATTTGTCAGAACTGACAAGACCCTTGTTTTTTCTATATTTACCTAACTTTCAAAAAGGACAATGTTTCACCATCTGGCCAAGGCAGCTTTTGCTGTGTATGGCATTTCTTTCTCCATGTATTACGTGACACACTTCACCCGTAAGTAGAGGTTTCCCTTCTACTTAGGTTAGGGTGTAACCTAACCTGACTCTTGCATGTCTTCCTGCTCTTTCTTGGTGGCTGAGTTTCTGATTTTGAAAGAGAAAGAGCATTAGGATGCCACTGGTTTGGTAAAGCTCCTGTCAAGAGGTTCAGCTAAAAGGGGGTGTCTGTAGCCACAGGGGCAGCATTTGCAGGGGAACCTGCAGGGCTTCGGTTCCCTCCACGGGAGAGTCTGTGGCAGCAGAGTCTGTCATTTCCTCAGGTTGCTGGGACAAGCAGGACAACTTCCAAAATGCAGACTGGGAGCCTTCTCAGAAGGCCTTCTAAGGACTTTGTAGCTCTCCCCAGAACTCAGGGAAAGCTTCTTTTATTCCAAATTTTGTAATGAAAGGATTTGACTGTCCGTTTTGACGCTTGACTGAGTGCTAAAAGAGTGATTCCCTTTGCAGTGAAGTGCAACCGCCAAAGCAGTGAGTGTCTGCTCCTGAGCCCTGGAGCTGCTGCTGTGCTGTTTCACAATAGAACTGCCACAGCTCAGGGGGATTTGGGGCAAGCTTTTCTGGGTGACTGTTTTCAGCAACTTAATGGGAATTAGTGCATGCAAGTTCTTTTTTGAAAAAAGTACCTGAAAGACAAGAGAACAAAAGCTGCTTTATCTGTTGGACAGAACAGAAGCATTGAGTGTTGAAGAAGAATTTGCATTTTCTTGATCATGTTTGTATTCATTTACTGACTAGACAGGCCAAAGTGTAGACACAACCAAGATTATTGTCCTGATCTCTTGCTGGCTGTGTGAAAGAACTATGTCATGTGGAAGGATGTTGATAAAGAAAAATACTCTCTGTTTGGGTTGACTTCTCTTCTGTGGGATTCAGCAGCGCAGGCAGTTTTCTCACAGCACTTGTTCGTTTTCCCTTGCCCACTACAGGTCACCTGAAGCGTGTATTCAGAGGTGCTGATCCTGAGGTGAGTGAGAAAGGAACATTTCATGTTCCTGGTGCTTAGGAATTGTAGAGCAAGCTGTGAGCTTGGCCTGTGGCAGTAGATTGTAGAGGGCCAGCTGGGTAGGCTGAAAGAAAATCCATTTCCATGTCTGCAGCAGCAATAACAAAGGCATCGCTGGCTATTTCCTAATTTTCCATTTCAGAACTTTCAAGGAATGAAAAGCTCATTTTGCAGAGAGAATCTTGCTTCTTGATAGTAGCCAGGGCGGAATGTCTAATTCAGAACTATTAGCAATTCTGTTGAATTAGCCCATTTAAATTTAGTCGCAGTGACTTAGAATCCCATTGTTATCAAAGTTTCTGATTTGTCCTTAGCAGAGCTGGTTGTAGAAATAGAGTTGAAAGGAATAAAGTGCTGAATAGAAATAAGGTTATCAATGATAGGTAACTTTCTGTCCCTCACACTGCTGTCTGTCCACAGATCCCAGAACCAACAGCAGTCTCTCCTCTGGCTCCCTCTGCTCATGGAGAGGAGGCCGAAGAGGAGGCATATGAGGTGGATGAGCGCCAGCCTCCAGCTGTGCTCACACCACAGCCTGAACATTCTGAGCCAGTAAGTGCCAGCTGTGTGTGCTGCTGCCTTTAGTGCAGGGCAGAGCTGCAAGTTTCTGACCAGCCAGCACTTGCTGTTGCTGGCTGAGGATGCTGAGTGCTGGAGTCCTGCCAGGGCCTGGTGATTGCCCCCAGCCTGTGACAGCTGGACAATGGGCTTTGGTCTGTCACATTTAGGCACCAGCTTCCTGGCATTTTGATAGGGGCCAGCCTGAAGCACGAAGGCTCCCTGTTCCCAGAGCAGGGAGCATGTCACAGACACTGTGCTCAGCCTTGTTGGATACACAGGGGACACTGTGGTGTGGAGAGACCTGTCCCCCTGCACAGACTGGCCAAGTTGCTGCAGGCACTAAAAAATGTTGATCTGACCACAAAAGCTCTTGGTGGTGCTTTGTCCCCAGAAACTTCTTGGATGTGCTTACTTGGGAGTATTTCAGAGACACACTGGGGATGTAGAGTTGCTGCTTGAAGTCAGGGATTTTGGTGCCTTTGTTGCCAGGTTGCTCTTTTGCCCCTTCAGGCAGAGCAGCCGGTAGCAGAGCAGATAGGTGCTCTGAGTCTGCCTGTTTCTTGGTCTTTGATAAGCTGCAAGGAGATGACTGTGTTGTCCATGAAGCTGTGGGGGACCATTCTTGTCTAGTGTGGCAAAAGAAAGAAAGGGAGTAGTTCTGAACCTTTCTTCTGAGGCAAAAACCAGACACTGCATGTGTCTTTTGATACCATCTGTGGTGTAGTTTGCTTTGAAAACTGCATTGGAGCCTAGAATGGGAGCAAAGCTGCAAGTCCTTGACTGCTGTCTTGTAATGCTAAAACCAGGGTGTACACCTTGCAATGGTGCCTGCTGTATCTGAAGTGCAATGGGCACCTTTGTGGCTGGGGAGCTGCGTGGGCCAAAAGGACGCAGGGCTGGCGGCCGTGAGCAGCTGAAGATGAGGCAGCGTGGGGCCAGGGGGCCAAGAAGGCCAAGGGCATGGTGGCTGTGCCAGCAGCAGTGGGGCAGCAGGAGCAGGGCAGTGAGCGTGGCCTGTGCTGGGCAGTGCTGCGGCCACAGCTGGAGTGCTGTGTGCAGCTGTGGGCCCTGGGAAGCAGAAAGTCATGGAGGGGCTGCAGCGTGTGCACAGAAGGACAGGGGAGCTGGGCAAGGGGGTGCAGCACAAGGCCAGGGAGGAGGGGCTGAGGGAGCTTTAGCCTGGACAATGGGGGCTCCTGAGGGACCTTCAGGCAGACTTCCATAGATCCCTGCCTTAGACCCATAGAGCCAATGCTCAGCACAAGGGCTGTTTCCCTGCCAAACATCCCTTCACTGCATCCAAGTGCTTTAGACACTGGAGTGGGTAACACTTTCATATTTTGTTTGTTTATTTGTTTGTTTGTTTGCTAGAAGGAGAAGCCTTGTGTAATTTCTCCTTCTCCAGGGAGCAAGGGAGCTTTTTCTCAATCTTTCCTGCCCTTTTCCAGCACTGGCAGAAACACATCGCTTTCAGGTTAACGGCTCCTGTGTCTTTTGGCAGCCCAGGGAATCAGTGTGTGTTGTGTTTGGGAATTGAGCAGGAAATCGATGCCCTTGCATTCCAGCTGGTGCTCAGAGATTAGAGGAGCTGGAGGGGTTGGGCTGCATTTCTGACTCCAGCCACTTTAGCCCCATCAGTGTGGTCGAGTCCAAGAGAAGAACTTGCCCGAGCAAAGATGCACAAAGAGCGCAGTTCCCAGGTCAATGCTCTGGGTCTGGTTGCATTCCATAAGGACCCACACGCTCCAGATTCCCCAAGAGTGTGGGTTACTGAAGCAACAGGAGAGCAAGTTCAGGACGGCTGCGGATCGGGGCACTGCTACCGAGTGCTGATGTGTGTAGCGACAGAAACAGTATTGATTCAGGGTGAACCCCCCATGGGGAATAATGTGCTTTGGCTTTATGATTTAGAAGGTTAAACAAATGCTTTCTTAAGCTGTGATATATTACACTAGCACTATATTAAAACTCTACTATAGAGATACTATACTAAAAAGCTACTAAAGAAAAACTGGTGACTGTCTCCAGACAGTCAGAACACAGCTTTTATCTAATTAGCTAATCAAGCTAAAGAACTATCACTAAAATCCAATTAACAAATTTCTTTCAGTAAACAATCACTAGAACACATTCTACATGTACTAAACAACAAGAACAGCAAGTAGAGATAATAATTGTTTTCTCTTCTTCTCTAAGTTTCTCATTACCTTCCCTTAAAAAAAACCTAGGAGAGAGAATTACATCTCTCTCTGTTCAAAGAATGTAAATACCAGAGCACAGTAAAGAGAGATTATAAAAGTGAGATCTGTCTATCTGTCTATTTGAATCTTCCTGGCTCTGCTCCAAAGCAGTGGAAGATGCAAAGCTCACCTAAAGGCATCCCTTCAGGAGAGGAGTAGAGACAAGTTCCACTGACTGATCGTGAGCAGGCAGAGATGTTTCCCCCTCCAGAGATGGTTGTTTTTTCCCCTCATGTTTTCCTGCTCCAGCCTTTTCTGACCTGAAGCCTTCATTTGTCCTTTAAATTCTTGCATGTCCTAAGGGAGTGGAACTATCCCATGCTGTAGCTGGGGTCTGGTGACTTTGCTCATACATGCATTACGTGACACATGGTCTCCTTCACTGGCATCCCCAGGGTTGTGTAAGTGCATTCGTTAATGGGGCCCTATGAGAAACTCTGTTACTGCTGGTCAGAATTCTCAGTTGACAAAAGAGGCAGAAGAAACACCTTGGTCCTCCTCCATATACTGAGATGGCCATAGAGGTTCTCTGACTTCCATCAGAGATCTTTGCATGCATCCTCATCTCCTGGATGACCCGGTTTTCTAACAAGAGTGTGGATGTCAGGAAGGAGGAATGCTGGTGCAGGCCTGAAGAGAAGGTGAACTCCAGAAGTGTCTCTGACAAGGAGTGAGCTCACTCAGGAAGCCCCTGCAGAGCCAGGATGGAGCTGTGGGACAGGGCAGGGTGTCAGTCACTACTGAAAGACGAACAGGCCATGGCAGAAGCAGAGGGAGGCCCTCACCAGACCCTTGAGAAATGCCACCCCTTCCCTGTCAGCTGCCTGAGAAGCTGTTGGAGCTTCATTCCCAGTGGCCCATGATTGTAGGGCCAGGGTCACTTTGGAATCTGTGCCTCCCCTTGGGCAGAGAACGACCCAGGAGAGCAGCAGCACAGTGCTTTGGGAATGTGTGAGCCCAGCAGCCTTTGAGTCTTGGCCCACAAAGGGCGTATGGGAAGTTGAAACCCATCTTCTCTTGCTTTCTGTGCAGGTGCTTCTAGAGAAAGAGCAGGAGCACACTGCCTCATCTGAGATGCCATGCCAGACTCAGGGAGAGCTGTTCCCTGCCCGAGAGCAGGAAGAGCAGCTCAGGCAGCAGGTGGAAGAGCCACAGGAGAATGGCCAGGTGAGTCTGATTGGCCAGGGGACAGAGGGAAGGGCAGGGAAAGGGGCATAAACCAGAGCTCCTGGGACTGAGGAGGCCAGGAGTCCCACAGGCAATGGAAGCACAGAGCCTTGGAATCTGCAGAGATCAGCCCTGGGACAGGATGGTTACAGTGGAAGCAGAGCTGGGTAGGGAAGCAGAAAGAAGGGGCTGAATAAATGTGATTTTGAGGCTAAAAGAGGGAAAAGCGGAGCTTGATGGCAGCTCTCAGTCACTGGCTCTGCTTTTGTGTGTACAGAACATCAAGGCAGAGCCACAAGCAGAGCTGCCTGAAGCTCAGAGTGCCATCATGGCAGCGAAGAGGAGGAATGAAGACATCCAAGAGGAGAAGAATCTCCCTATGCAGAGGGGCAATCAAAAAAAACAGGTGAATGAAGGAATGGCAGCCACTCCACTCATGAAAGAGAGTCCTTTCCGTTGTTGTTTACAGAAAATTGACGAACAGCTGGAGGCACAGCTGCAGGAAACTGAGGCTAGGATCAAGGTAAGGAAGAAGAGGCTAGACGAAAACATTAAAATCATCAAAGAGAAAATGAATTGCCTCCTTCAGGAGCAAAAGGCTCAAGAAAAGCATGTAAGTGAAATAGCAATAGGCAGTGCAGTCACCCAAGGGGTGGTTTCTGCCCTCCTTGCCTTTCCATTGCAGAGCAGCAGGGGGTGGGTGATGCCTCTGAGTGCCATCCTGATGAGGCCTCTGTCAGAGCTGCTCTCAAGGACACTGCCTGCTTTGCTGGATCTCAGCTGATGCTCTAGACAGTGGCATTACTCCTCTGGCCATTTAGCCAGCAATCATCTGAATGAACTCCTGCTGGCTTTTTCCAGGTGGCCTTGTTTCTTGAGGTGTTTTTGCAGTTCACTCACATAGATTTGGAATACGAGCTACAAGCTGTCTGTATCCCTTGTGAATGCTCCTGTCCTTTTCTTTACTTTCTTCCCAGTCGATGACTCCTGGCTGACGGGGACAAGCTGTTGTCTCTGACTGCTTTGTTCTGTTTGACTTGAGGTGGAAGTGTCGCCATCCTACCTGGCAGCCTGCAGAGAGTTCCAGCAAATGACAGGCAACCAAGAGCCCCGAGGCTGGCATGAGGCCCAGGCACTGAACCATCCAGAGATGCTGCAGGATAAGCTCATCCCGAGGAAGGTGCAGAAAAAGAGAATTTCATGGCAGGAGGTAGAACATTAGAATGAGGAGCTGCAAATGTATCTGCAGACCTAGGAGGGGGAAAGGAGTCTTTGAGAGGAAGTGGAGCACTCATTGCTGCAGTCATCCTTTAGAACAAGAAACTGGCTATGAACTGGAGTAAAACCAGCCTTTGGTTTTGACCATTTGGTTTCACAAGTGGACATCCAAAGCAATCCAGTTGTGGAGCTCTGCATGTGGCTGACAGCAGCTTCCTAAGGGCTTGCATTTCAAATGGCAATCTCTCTGGCATTTCAGGGCAATCTCTGCCACACCTTCCTAACATCAACTCATTTCTTGTCTCAGATCTACACCAACTCTGACACTGAAGTTGCTGCAGAAGCAGCAGTGCCGTTCCAAGGAGCCTTTGCTCTCTGGCTGAAGAAGTGGAGCCTGAGCCCTTGCTTCACCTCCCGTGCTGACCCAGCTGCTGCTCAGCAACAGGAGATGGCGGGTGACTCCCTGGAGCAGCAGAGTACGTCTGGTATCTTTCTTATCTGAGGGACAGTGTGTTGTGTGCACGTGTCAGCATAGCTCTACCAAAGGGTTCTGCTCAGTTTAGTGTCACAGAAGTGCTGGCAGTGCTCCGAGGCAGCAAGAGAGAGCTCTGGGTGTTCCTGCTGCCTCTGAAGGCAGCTTAGACTGGCTGGAGTTTGCCTGGGCTTCCCTCTCTGCCGAAGGCAGAAGCAGGGATTGTTCCTGGATCAGCAGAAGGCTGTGACTGCTTGAGTCCTAGCCACTGGCAGAAGCCCTGCTGAGATCAGTCTCTAGGAGAACAAATCAAGCCCCTTGTGATTCTGCAGCACAACCCAATGAATCTGCTTCTTGCCCATAACAGCTGCCAGTGCTGTGCTCTCAGATAAGATCTGGTAGGGTTGAGAAGAGAGCCCACTGGATTCTGTGTCTACCATCACCAGTTGGGACAAAAGGGGCACTGATCTGCGCCTCGGTGTGGCTGATCTCAAAGCCCATCCTGTTGTGTCCTGAATGGGGGCAACAGCTTGCCCGGGGCTCAGGCTGACTCTGGGTTCTTCCCATCAGTGCCTGTCAGTGCTCATGCTTGGGCTTTGCCAGCCTTGTTGTGGTTGCTGCCCTGCCCCTGAGGGCTGTGGGAATGCAGATGCTGGAGCCTTCCTTAGCTGGGAGGGTCCCGCTGCTTCCCGGCTGCTGCAGCGCGGAGCTTCCTGAGGCCACAGCCCCTTCTCTGGGCCGGCTTCTGCCTCGCACGGCCTGGACTCACAGGAGGGTCAGCATCTCCACTGGGCAGCTCTCTGTGTCACAGGGGCGCCTGAGGAGCACTGCTGTCCTCTGTGCCCGTGCCTGCCGTGCCGAGTTGGGAAGATGGGGACGTGTGCGGTGCCGAGAGGGCGAGTGCAATGGGAGCGACTGATCCGCGCTGTCAGGGTGAAGAGAAGCGGCGCAGTTCTTCACGCGGGGTACGGGCAAGGGCGTCTTTGGGCTCAGCCTGCTCATAAAGGGTGAGGGTCCTGATGCTGAAAGCCCTGTGGGGATTGCTTCTAGCATGACCTGCTCTGGTTTACAAACGCAGAGGCGTTCTTCTGGCAAACTGCTGCAAGGTGGAAAAGATGGGAACACTTGGCAATATTCTGAACTTGACATCGGTTCAGAGGAATTGATTCTAGATGTCCAGGTGCATTTAATCTTAGCAAGTAGGAAACCTTTTCTAAATCTCACAGTGTTTATTCCCAAGAAAACAAAGGCACTGTTAGTTCCAGCTCTCCTTAATGTTTCTAGATGACAAACTTACTTGCCTTGGTAGGTATTCTCTTCTGCTCTCAGTCTCCTTTGAATGTATCTCCCGGTGCTTCCCTGTGTGTCTGCTGTCAAGAGGTCTCTCAATTCAAAGGATGCTAGAAATCAGTCTCTGTGCCAGCCACTTGTGCTGTGGGCATGCTGTTCTTTTCTTTCTTTTCTGTTCTTTCCAGTTGCTGTTCCTGTTGTTGTTAGCCAGCTGTCCACCAAGAAAGGGCTCAGAGCCCCAGACAGTGGGGCTGCCTTTTGTATCTCCTAGAAGGTGGGATCTCTGCTTTAAAGTGAACATCTTGCATTTTGTTTCCCTCAGGGAGAATGGTGAAGATGGAAAATCCTATTCTAAAATACATTGAACTGGAAAATATTGGCAGTGGGTGAGTCCAAGCAATGTTAATTGTACAAAACTATGCATCAGGTGTTTTGCTGGTGGAATAGGTATCAAGTGTGAAGTCAGACAAGCTGCAAATGTGTTCAGGCACTGGGCTCAGATTGTCAGTGCTGATCAGAATTTCTAAATGTGCTCAGAAGGCATTGTCAAAGACACCTCCAGGCTTCCAGTGTCCTGCAGGTCTTAGGCATTGACAGCACAGATCTCCTGTGTGGGTTGGCTTTCACTGCAAGATCGAAATGGCTTCTCCTTTCTCTGCTTCTGTTTTGTTTCTAAGACTTTTGGAGATGTTTATAGAGCAGTCAACACTGCCACTGGAGGAGAGGTAAATGTGAACAGCCCCTGCAGACTCTGCTGCACTCGAGGGCTTTCCCCTCTGGTGTGAGCCGTGGCTGGAGCTTTGGGCAGAGCTGTGCTGAAAAGGCACAAGAAGCACAGACTGGTGCCAGCCCACAAAACACATTTGGGACTTTGTCCTCCTCAGCTGCCTGAAGGAAGGCACGGAGGGCAGCGGTTCCTTTCAGAGAAGGACGCGCTCACTCGCTCTCCATTGCTAAAACAAAGGTGGTGCCTGTGAGCACCTCACTGCTCTTTGGTGCTACAGCTTCAGAGTCCTGAGTTCTCATTTCTGGCTGCCAGCAAATCCATCTCCAAGTTACTGGTAGTTCCTTAGCCAGCTGTAGTTCTGCTCTTGGGAACTGCACATAGGGAGAGATCAGCAAGGCACCCATGAAAGCCCTAAGCCCTGCCCATAGCCCAGGATGTATCCACAGTGTATAAGGCAAGGATTACTTCTTCTGAATCCCAAAAGATGCAGCAGAGAGTGTGGTCAGAGGTTTGTGGGTGATAACTGAGACACCGCTGTTACCAAGTGGTCAAGGCAAAATGTCAGTGGCCCCACGTGTCCTGGCTCCCAAGGGAGCAGAGAAATGGGCTGTTGGAATGTCAGTTCCTAATTACTGCAGTGCCTAATCACAAGGCAGTTTGGCACAGCTCAGCTGTGTCATTGCAAAATCACTTGCTCCACATGCCTTGTGGTTTCGTGCCACCAACCTCTCAAGTTACTGATTATCAATGTCATTTTAGGTGGCCATCAAGAAAATACGTCTTCAAGGACTGAGGAAGGAGGAACTAAAAGTCAATGAACTCATGGTCATGAAGGTGAACAGGAATCCCAACCTGGTCAACTGTTTAGACAGGTGAGTTGTGCTTTTGTCCTATGAATGTTTGTTCACATATTGCAAACATGCAAGGTAAAATCCCACTTTGCTCACTGGCAGAAAATAGAGCTGTAATTATTGGCTAATTATTATTGCTCTTTTCATCTCCAGTGGATGGGAAGAGATTGCATTTTGTCTGCATGAGTCTTTGCTGGCACATGGTATTTGAAAATTGTTCAAAAACCCGGATGAGTTGTGTCTTACTAAATCAATGATGTCTATATTCACAGGCATCACTTTGTTTTGGAGCTTGATTTTTTTCAAGTGTCTTCTTAAATCCACGTAAACTAACAAGGATTTCCCTTGGATTTTTGCTACTGTTTTCCATTGCTATGCATGCCAGGAAGACTAGGTGCTTTTTTCCAGAAACACCATGCATGACAGGCTTCTTATCTGGGCTGTTACTAAACTGCACATTTTGCTTGCTGCCCATCTAAGACCTCTCCTTTTTTGCAGCTGTGCCTTTCTCCTGGACACTGCATGGATGGCAAACAATGCACAGCCAAGAGGGAATGTCTATTCCTTTATTTTGTCTTTGTCTCAAAGGGATCTGAAAAGAAGAGTCAACCCATCTTTTCCAAACAGCAACCTAGCCATGTACATTCATCTCCATGCCCTTGTTTTCCTTCTTTCAGCTACCTTGTGGGTGAGGAACTGTCCCTGGTTATGGAGTACATGGATGGAGGCACTCTGAGCAATGTCATCAGCCAGACCTACCTGTCTGAAGATGAGATGGCAACCATCAGTCGGGAGGTCAGCAATCCCATCTGTGTTTCCAAGGGCTTGGGCAGCATTGTCTGGGAAACAGGGCCTCAGAGCTGGAGTGATTTCCTGTGCCAAGCTTTGTTTCTGTGTTGCTGCTATTCTATGGGCAAGTAAAAGCATCTCAAGTGAAAGGCCTGCCAGTGCCCCTGCTCTCCCTGTACTCAGTGCCAGTACTCTTATCTCCTGCTGTTGTATTCTCGCTCTGTCTCTTGTATTTGTATTTGCTGTTCTCCTCCTTGCCTCTCTAAATGTTTGCCTGGAGTCTGTCTTCACTGCATTCCTTGCCTGTGAAAGCAAAGGTGGTGGTGGCAGGATTAGAAATGATCAGCAAAGAAAAACGACTCATTTCCCACAGTCCTCAGCTGAAAAGGATAGCAGTGCAGCCAAAATGCTCTTTGCTTCTGGAAGGTGACTGGTGTGATACATCCAAGCCTGTGCTGAGGCCAGCAAGAAAATCTTTGTCATGCAGCCTCCCACCCAAAAGTGATCCGCTTCACACCAAAGGGAGGGACTTTTCCTTTCCAAACCCCTCCTTTGTCCTCTGCATGGAAAAAGCACGTCCACTGCTGCAGGAGTCATCCTGGCTGGCTGGCAGGGGACAGCCTACAACAGCAGGTGCTGTTGCTCTTTCAAAAGCTGACGTGCCTTTCCTCAGAAAGGTCCTGCTCTGCAGGTGTTGGAGCAGCAAGCTCTTCCTCTCAGTGGCCATTACTGTTCTGCCATTACTCCCCATTCCCCTGGAGAGGGAATCTTTTAGGTTCTTTCTTTCCTTTCTTGTGGGATGAAATCACATCACTCATTTTTGACCTCCTGTTTCTGTTTTCTCTCTCAGTGCCTGCAAGGACTGCAATTTCTTCATTCAAACCACATCATCCACCAAGATTTGAAGAGCAGAAACATCCTTCTCAGAACTGATGGTTCTGTCAAGCTGGGTCAGTATGTTCTTGGTCAGGTGCAGCGTTCCAGGGATGTGGGTGTGGGGCTGCTTGGAGTGACTGCCACCTCCCCAAAAATGGTGCTGGTGGCAGTGCAGGGACCCCTGCTGCGAGCTGAGGGCACAGTTGCAACGTGCACAGATGTATAAGGAACCACAAGCAGTCAAGAGTGGCCTTGCTCTGTGTGTGTCCCTTCCAGACAGAGGAAGCGACAATCTAAAGCTTCAGGGGAATAAAGTCCACTGCTGTGAGCAGTGTTAAGAAACCTGGGTTTTTTCGGAAGTGGCACATTCCATACTCCCTTGGCTAAAGCTCCAAGGATATCACGCATGGACAGTTCTCCAGGAGATTCAACAGCACATTCTTAGTCTGAGAGTGGGGAATTCTTTTGCTTGGTTTCCTAATTGGAGCTGGCTTTCATGGTTTGTTGTTTTCTCCACAGCTGACCTTGGCCTCTTTGCTCAGCTCAGCCCTGAGCAGGAGAGACGGAGCTCCGTGGCCGGCGCTGCTGGGTGGCTGGCGCCTGAAGTGGTGACAGGTCAACCATGTGGCCCCAAAGTGGACATATGGTCTCTGGGAATCGTGGGCATCGAAATGGTGGAACGAGAAGTTCCTTCCTGGAATGCAACTCCTGTCTTGGTAAGGTGCAAATACTCACTGATCCCACTGTCTTTCTCACCTGTCCCATGCTCTGTGTGCCATTGGACAAAATCCCATTGCTATCTGCTGGCACCACTTCCACCAAGGTCCCCTTCTAAAAATGCCCCTGCAACACATCAGCATCTGCTGTAGCTTTGGTTGTATCAGAAAGGGAAGTGGCAGTTCAGAAACCTAACCAGTTCAGAAACCTGCCATTTTGGCCTCCAGCCATGCCTGACATTTCTCACTTGTTTTTTGAACAATGTTGGAACTCTATTTCTGAAGGACAAGAATTTTTCAGTGGAGAGGGTAGACATGTGATAAACATCCTCAGCAATGGAGGTTAGACCTTCCCAGTTTCAATTTTCTAGAAAACATAAGAAAAAACGGAAAAAGAAAAGTAAACAAAAAAGAAAGAGAGAAAAAAACCTACTATGAAACCAATATCCAAGCATTTCTGCTTGCTTTTTCATTTTTTAAACACAGCTCTTCTCTTCCATTCTGTAGCATCTTTTCCAAGTCCTTTTCGAAACTTTCAGGCTTTCAAGTCATCTGTACATTGTTCAGTCACGTATGTGGGTGGCCTAAATAAGTTTCGGATGTGTTTTTCTCCGACTGCAGTTAGAATGGTTTGCCAAACCCTTGGCTGCTTCTTGCTACTTTAACAAGTTGATGAGCTTGCAGGCAGGTGCCTGGGCTGGGATCCAGCGTGGGCAGTTGACACCGGTGCTGTGTTTCTTTACCACAGGAGCAGGGCCATCCCTGGCCAGCACAGTTCTAATGACAGGGAGGACTCCAGCTCCCCACCATGGCCAGTGGCTGAGCTCAGCTGAGAGTCAGGATAAAACCCTCTTTGTCACCTCTGGTGATGTGGGAAAAGGACAGAAAGCCGCATCAATTATTTGTACACAAGGGGAGTGCATTGCCATTTCCGGCTTTGAAATTCTCCTTTGGCTTAAAGAGGATAATAGCAAAGTCTCTTTGGTCACCATCTATTTCAGTGCCACGAGCACAGAGTTATCATGACAGTGGTGGGCATTTTTATGGAGACTCCAAGGCCTCTTGCCATTGCTCTTTTTGTCTATTTGAGATGGATTCTGCAAGTTTGAATAGTTCCCAGTTGGTCACTTATGTTTCTAAATACCATCTTGCAAAAGCATTATGAGCTCTCTCCCTCTGACTTGTCAGCGTGTGAGAGCTTGGTTCCACATGAACCACACTGGATAATGATCAGCCGATGTCTTGCCAATCTACACTGTAATTGCTTGGCCTGAGGAGTATCAGAAAGACCTGCTGAGCTCCATGGACACTGTCAGCTGCATGGAAGTGAGCATCCTTGGCCTTGCTGAAGAAACTGGAGCTCAGCTTAGGTTAGATGCTCTTGAGCAGGAGAAAGGCTGGTGTCGGAGGAAGGAGACCCAGACACCAATTGGTTCATCCAAGTCCCATTTATTGATCGAATACGGCAGGTTAAATATAGTTCTTAATAAGCTTCATACATATTGCAAAAGTTGAGCTCAGGATTGGTTAGTTACATATCAGCAACTACACCTACTTCTACATTCTTGTGCTTATTCTTCTGTTACATTCTGCAGATATTCAGGACTAATCTCACCTCCCTTTCCTCATGTTGCAGCAAGGCCATCCGGCATTCTTGCCTGTCAGCAGTCACTGAATCAGAGACTGCTGACCTCCCTTTCAAGCTTAACCAGCGGCATTAAGTCAGTATGGCCTTTCTCAACTAACCAACTCTTAATAAAATCCTCCACATTTCCCCCGCTTTCTTCTTGAGCAAGGAGATTAGTTTGCCAGGTTTTTGCTATCATACGGCTAACCATGTTTTGAATACAAGTAAAAATACAAGGAAAAATAAGCAAAAACATTAAGATCATACCCAGTAAGCCGATAGCATATGTCACAATGTTCCTTAGCCATGGTCCAAGCCCTAAGCCTTTAAGCCATTCGTCAATTCCTAAACCTTCTTCTTCTTTGAGATTGTGAAGTCCCTGTTGTAGTTCTTTTATCTTAGTATGAATGGACACCGAATGATCAGACAAATTCATACAACACATTCCCTCAAATTCTTCACATCCATGCCCTTGTGCTAAGAGCAAAAAATCTACAGCAGCTCTATTTTGTAAAACAGCATGGTTAACACTTTGCACATCTGCAGTCATCATGTCCAGAATTTGGGATGTCTGGTTCAGCTCATTTCTTGTCCAGCACCCTAATTGTTTTGCTAAATTCATAGCCTTATTGGCAGATCCTCCTGGTAAGATAGTTGAAACTACTACTTGTCTGAATGTACCCCAAAACTTTGGATCTCCAATCTGGCTGCAGTCCAAGTCATGTATACTACGCCTTTTCCTGTTTGATGTTTGACTGAGCTGCATTAGCAAGGATACATTAGGGTGAAACAAGGACAATTTTCCCAAATAACAGGGTCCACCCTGTGGCTTAGCTGGTACACCATTCCACGCCCTGTCTCCACAAATTAGAAATATTCCTGTAGGTAATTTCATTGGTTCCGTAATGTTTGTGCCATTACATTGACTGTAATGCTGTGGAGAGAATTCACTCAAATTCAGGGATGAATCCAAGGTGGCCCATGTGTCTTTAGGTTGATTTAAATTTTGAACATCCAAGGGTTTGAAACTAAACTATCCTCCAGCTGTAGTGTTAGGCATACTGGCATTTGCACTTCCAAAAAGATCTAATTCTTCAGGAGGAGAATGCAAGGAGGTGTTAAGTGATTGGATTAGTAAGCATTGGCGATAGCCATCACTCTGACCCGCAGTATATCCTTGCTGTGCTGGCAATGTGATGTTAGACATGTTACGCATGCATAAGTTTCGATTACTTGTTAAACTGCAAAATTCTCCAGGAGACCACACTGGAAGTCCTACCAAGCATGTTCGAAATGGATTAGTAATTCCTCCAAGACTAAGACAAAGCGATGATTGGTTAATCTGTTTAGCAAGTGTTACCCATAGATTTTCTCTTGGCTGACTGAAACGTGTTATCCCTATCGCTTCACTTACTACAGCATTGAGCAGTATAAAAACAAACTTCATTCTTCTTTCTGCTTTCTCTGTTTTTCCTTTCTTCGTTGTCTTTTCCCTGGTTTGTTAGAATGTCTATTGTGAGGCTGAGTCAATTTCTGAATACACTGATCTAATTCCAAATCAGCATCCTTGCTTACAGGTATAGCATCAGGTAGGTTTAAAAGCAAATCAGCTTTACAGCGAGCTGCTATGATGCGTGAGGATGTAGTAATTTCAAGCTCTCTAAGTACTTGCTGTAATTTCCACCTTATATGTGCTATAGCCACTTGTTCTGCACTCTCAAAAAGCTTTAATCCTGCCCTTCCTGGCAGGCCAGTACTTTGCTCAAGAGCTCTAACCCAGACAAAATCTTGAATCCACTTCCCAAAACAAGGTCTACACCATAAATTTCCTATTGATCTTTGTGAGTACCAATAAACCTTATTACAATCAGCACAATGCACAGCTACCCAAGCATAGCACTTATCATTATCCTTTTTGCAAACATAACAAGGAAGTGTATATAGGAAAGGATCAGTATTAAAATTTATCTGTGTGATCCAATCCAACCAGTTCAATGGCGGTGATTGCAAAGCCTCTTCAGCTTTCTTACTATATACAGCTACCAATTCAAGCTCCTTCTTTACTACAAAATGTACTTGCAAACTTAATTTTTTGCAACTTTTCAATGCAGCAGTCTAGTGCTCTTTCAGGATTCCCTCTGAAGGACCCTACAATCGAACGTTGTGTTAAAGGTACTAATTTTCTACACCTTATAGAGACTATACGTGACTTTACTTTGAACCTCAATTCTATTTACAACACATTGTACTTCCCATTGATAATAAGCAAGAATTTTTTGTTCAGGAGACTCATAAAGATTTAAAGCTACATATGCATTTAGCCCTGTTTGTCTCCTTAATTCATCTTGCCAGCTTTTACCCCACGTGTGCTCGTGCTTACAAATGTGGCACCACAAATCCCATAATAATGATTGTTCTATCCAAAAAGTATTATCACAACCCCCACAACGTAGAGCAATCCAGGCAGCACAATGTGGATCATAACAGTCAAGGCAATGTTCCTTTGCTGGATTTGTTAAACGAAAAGTTGATAATGAGTCAATAAAACCAATCAGCTCCTGGGCTGTCCGATAGTGATGTGTCAGTGCTTTGTCCAACACTTTCAGGTGTCCCTTCAACTGTAACAGTAGTGGTCGTAGGACTAGAAACAGTTTCTTCCCCAGTAGCTCCTTGTCCTCTTCCGTGAGGTGGTCCACCAGAGGCTGTATCAAAAACAGGTTTAGTCCACTTAGCAGGCACCCACAAAGGTCCTGTAGGTGAGGAAACACAAAGATATCCCCGACCCCAGTATAATACTTTTGCAGGTTTTTCCCATAATCCTGTACTCGGGTTCTTATACCTAACCCAGACCTCTGTCTCCTCAGTATTTTTCTGACCTGACCTTGGATGATGTTTAATCGCAGGAGGGGTATCATCATCTCCAAAAATACATAAATGATTGATCACATACAGAACCTTAGCTAAGCATGATTGTGGGTCTGTTAAATCTTGATGCTTCTCAATATACTGCTTAAGGGTACCATTTGCTCTTTCCACTATTGCCTATCCAGTAGGAGAGTGTGGAATACCTGTCACATGCCTAACAGACCACTGATTCAAGAATTTCTGGACCCTAGCACTCACATAAGCTCGACCATTATCTGTTTTGATACTCTTTGGGACTCCCATAACAGCAAAACAACTTAACAGGTGCCTGATAACATGTGTAGCTTTTTCTCCTGCCTGAGCCGTAGCCCATATGTAATGACTATATGTATCTATAGTGACATGCACACACTTAACTTTACCAAATCTAGGTACCTGTGTAACATCCATTTGCCATTTTTCATTTATTTCCGAACCTCGAGGATTAACTCCAATGCCTAAACTTATTCTACCATTATGATAACTACATGTTGGACATGCTCTAACAATAGCCTTAGCTTCTGACAAACAGCTCAAAGTGCTTTGCTAATCCCTTTGCATTTTGATGATATTTACTATGTGCTTCTCTGGCCAATGTATGCTTATCAATAGGACAAGAGTTATCAATGGGTAAAGTAACCAATTTGCCTGCACGTTCATTCCCTTCTCCTAGACCTTCAGACCATTTATGACTCCCAATATGAATCACAGAATACACTGCATTTCTCTCTCGTAAAGCTTTCCTTAATTGTATCAATAACTCATACAATCGTTTATTATTCACTTCCTTAATTGCTGCTTCCTCTATTCGTCTGGCTACTCTGGCAACATACATAGAGTCTGTGACCACATTTAAAGGCTCCTGTAAGTTGGACACTGCCCATACTACTGCCAACAATTCCAAAGTTTGTAAGCTATCTGCAGGGTCTGTTGTGAGAATTTGATTCTTCCATTGTCCTTTTTCTTGCCAGGTGACAGCAGCACGCCTTGATTTCTTTCCCGCATCTGTAAAAGCTGTAATAGCTCCTTCTATAGGGCGTTCTTCTCTCAATGGTCGAGTAATCCAGTTCCATTCTGTCATCCATTGCAAAACTCTGGGCACTAATTTGCTGGTTTCTACTTTAGCAGATGATGCTAATAATGCTTCCTGCAAGTTCTTTGAATTAATCAAGTACCAGTCCAAAGTCTCTTTCTCCATAGGCAATCTAATGGTAGCAGGTTCTCGACCATCCACTTCAATAATTCTGAGACGCCCTTTTTTGACTAACACAGCCAATTGTTCAATTTTTGAGAATATAGTTCTTTTATGTTGTAGTGATGGTGACAACCATTCCAGAACTCGTATCTCCCCTGTTTTCTCCTGTTGTTGAGAGAGAGCACCAAGCAAATGGCAAGGACTATTCCAAATAGTAAGGTCAATAAGGCAGTCGAGTTGTCGACGAGACACATATCCCTGTTGTACACAATTACTAATTTGTTGCAAGGCAAGGTGGTGCTCCTTTGTCAGGTGTACAGGAGTAGTAGGATCAATACCCTTTAACAAAGGCCGCAGGGTTTCTAATAAATGATTTGGTATTCCCACAATAGGTTTTAACCACTGTAAATCTCCTAGCAACTTCTGTGCATCATGCAAAGTTTTAATGTCCAATTGTAATTCCAATTTTTGAGGTATTACTTTTTGATCCGTTAAAGTCCATCCCAGATATTTCCATGGTGTGGTGGTCTGAATTTTCTCAGCAGCAATAACAAGCGAATATGCTGAAAGAGTATCTCTAATACTGTCAATCTGCAGAGAGGAGAATGGTTGTTGCTGTGCAAACAAAATATCGTCCATGTGATGATATATTATAGTTGCTGGCCACTTACGACGTAGTGGCTGTAATGCAGCATCAACATAAAGCTGACACAACATCGGGGAATTCCGCATGCCTTGCGGAAAAGTCGTCCATTCAAATCTTTTATCTGGCTCTCCACGATTTATTGCCGGTAAAGTAAAAGCAAATCTCTTCATATCATCAGGATGCAGCCCAATAGTGAAAAAACAATCCTTTAGATCAATAATTAAAAGTGGCCAGTGTTCTGGGATCATAGCTGGATTTGGAAGACCAGGCTGTAAGGCCCCCATTGGTTCCATTTGTTCATTTACAGCCCGTAAATCATGTATCAAACGATATTTCCCTGATTTCTTCTTGATAACAAAAATAGGTGTATTCCAAGGGCTCGTAGAAAGTCGTAGGTGTCCCTGTGTGTATTGTTCCTTTACCAATTCACGGGCATGCATAAGACTCTCCCCTTTTAATGGCCATTGCTTAACCATCACTGGTGTGTCCGTTTTCCAGGTGAGTGGAATGGGGAAAGTCCAAGCAATGGCAATTACTCCAAAGGGTGATGATTAGTTAACACCACTCCCAATTGTGTTAAAATGTCCCTTCCAATTAAACAAGAAACTGTAGGAGGTAATTGGACAACTGAAAACACAGCAGATACTTGTTGATCATCAATACACACTAACAAAAGTGGTGATCTACTTGCTAATGTAAATCCTCCTACTCCGGTGAGCATATTTGATGATGGGAATAGAGGCCAATGTTGTGGCCATGCTTCTGGAGAAATAATGCTGGTATCTGCTCCTGTATCCAATAATCCATTAAGGGTTATGCTTTGATGTCCATGGGTAATTTCCACCTTTTGTTTTGGTCTATTTTGTAAATCCACAGTTAAAAGTGTAACACCAGTAGAGCCAAAACCCTTTTCATCCCGCGTTAGTCCAGTAAATGATGGTATACCAGATGTCATTTGTGATAGTGGTATTAATTGTGCAATGCGTTGTCCTTTTGTTATTTTAATAGGAGGATAAAGGGTGTAAACCATAATTTGTATTTCCCCTGTATAATCCGCATTGATAACACCAGGCAATACAAATAATCCCAGCATAGTTATTGAAGAACGTCCTAATAACAATGCTCCACATTTTTATCCATTTAATATAAGAGGACCCTTTACTCCAGTTGGTATCCTCTCAGGCCGGTTCGTCCTTAGTGTGACGTCTACTGCTGCTGATAAATCCAAACCAAGGCTCCCTGCTGTTGCTGGTTGCAGACAGGAGGTGACAGCGATGTTGCGTCGGCAGCTGGTGTCTCTGATGTCACGGCGGCAACTTGTGTCTGGACGCGTATGTCCCTCATTGCCGCATCGGTAACACTTGATGAATGGTCTCGAGCTCTGCGTGTCCGCCAGTGAGCCGCTTCGGAGAGGAGCAAGAGCAGCTAACACCTGATTCTGAGCAGCTAACACCTGATTTTAAGTAGACTCTGCTTGCTTTTGTAACCCTAATCCTAATTCCTTTAAAGTTTCTGCTATAAATGCCTGTGAAGCTGTTGGCATTAATGCCATTCGCTCTAAAGCTTCCTCAATAGTCCAATTTGCCCCTAAAGTAGCTAACACTCTTGCATTTGCCTAACAGGTTCACTTTTTACTCCAAACTAACCATAGAACGTAATTGAGCTAACATCTTCCAATCTAAGGGAGTATATTCCGCTATATTATGTGTAAGGTTCCCCTGTGCATCATACTGTGGTGTGTATGTGACCGGACATGCAAGATTAGAAGCTACTTCCACCGCCTCGCCATCCCCCATCTGCATTACTTCTTTTGCCACAGCAGCCCAAGCTTCCCTCCTCTGTTTAGCCATCTCCCCCCATAGATCACGGTGTGCCCCTGGGATGGGATCTGGCTCTTTAAGGGTGCTATGCTGCTGGCACTTCGGTACCGAGACCGAGTTCTCGCACGGGGAAGGGGGTGGAGCAGGAGCCGGCTCGCGCGGGGGAAGCGGCCCCCCCGCTGCTGGAGCTGACAGTGAAACCAGAGACGACTCGCGCGGGGGAAGAGGCCCCCCCGCGGAGGCGGCCCGCTCGGGGGAAGCGGCGGAGGCAAAGGTGGCGGCGGAGGCGAAGCTGGCTTGCTCCCACCCCCACCATCCGACCCGCCTGAAGCTGGCGGCGGAGGCAAAGCTGGCTTGATCTTACCTCCACCATCCAACTCGCCTGAAGCTGGCGGCGGAGGCGAAGCTGGCTTGCTCCCACCCCCACCATCCAACTCGCCCTCCCCCTCTGACAGGAAGGGTGCAGATGGTTCCACTGTATCTAAGGGAAAATTTTCCACACCATTTTGCTGGGGACCCTTAGGCATAAGTATCTGAGTTACAGAAGGTGCTAAGGGATCATCCTCACGACCATACCCTATATTCCTCTTATGAGCTTCTGTCGCCCTTTCTGCTGCCTTTCTCTCAGAGACCTGCTGAAGTAACGTATTATACACCACCCGCCATAACTTGCCAAATGTCTTTGCTGACTTATCATCATCTAACACTGTATCCCGCAGGATATCCCCAAACCTTTTCCACTCTACTATCTCATGAACTGTATATGAATTAGCAAAAATTGCTTTAGAATAACCATAAGCTAATAACCCTGGTAATTCCTTTTTTAAATCTATCCCTTTTACTCCTCGTCTTTCTAAATATGAGGAGAAGGAATCGTATGTCGCTTGCCTATCCATACCTATATATCAGCGCGCGCTGTTGCAGCCTTCCAGGCTCTCGGCGACACGTAGAGACTTGAGATACCTTTTGTAATCCTCAAGGGTGCTTTTAAAATCCGGCACCGTCCCAGCTGCAAGGACTCTCACCCAACTTCCTCGACCGTGGCGAATTTATAATGCAAGAGAGCGAACGTTCAGAGTGCTGCCTTTGCCCGCATTCTCCACCATTTGTCGGAGGAAGGAGACCCAGACACCAGTTGGTTCATCCAAGTCCAATTTATTGATCGAATACGGCAGGTTAAATATAGTTCTTAATAAGCTTCATACATATTGCAAAAGTTGAGCTCAGGATTGGTTAGTTACATATCAGCAACTACACCTACTTCTACATTCTTGTGCTTATTCTTCTGTTACATTCTGCAGATATTCAGGACTAATCTCACCTCCCTTTCCTCATGTTGCAGCAAGGCCATCCGGCATTCTTGCCTGTCAGCAGTCACTGAATCAGAGACTGCTGACCTCCCTTTCAAGCTTAACCAGCGGCATTAAGTCAGTATGGCCTTTCTCAACTAACCAACTCTTAATAAAATCCTCCACAGGCTGGAATCCTCAGGGGTTTCCAGAGGCCTGCGTGCCCAGAGGGACTGAGTTCTGGGGAGCAGCTGGATGTTTCTGCACATCATGGAAAGGGATTGCCAGACAGCTCAAGCCTCACCACAGGCAAACACTCCCCAGCTCTTCTCAGGCAACATTTGCTTTGGGTTCCAAGTTGTTCCCACTTGTGTGTCTGTCAAGATGCCCCTAAAACCACAAGGCAAGCTTCTCATAACTGGTGTTACATTTCCAGAAATGAAGAAAGGAAGCCCAAACACAAGAAATTTGCTGAGGCACTGATTTTTAGAGAGGAACTTAACCCCCTGTGCAGTTTCTTCTCACTGGGAAACATGCCTGAAACCTGGGCATGAGGGTCTAAAGGCCACAGAGTCTCTTCTGCTTCTTGTGCAGTGCTGCTGAAACACTCAGTGACCGTGTTTCTCTCCCAGCCCAAAGCAACATTCTGCACATCACCAAGCCAGAGCCTGGTGATGTGGAGAGCCTGCCAAAACCTCTCATTTGTTTCCTGGCACTTTCTGGGATGGGCCTACCATTCATGCATTGACTTGTGTAGCCAAATGAGTAGAGGGTGACCATAGGGATGGAACCTCTCCTTCTGATTTGACCATGAAAAGTTTTTCTTTTCCATGTAAGGAAAGCAGAAATTTTCAGACTGCTGAGAGACAGAGCTGCAGGTGGTTCTTGTGTGTCCCAGCAGGCATTTTCATCCCAGTACATTTGTGCATGCATTTTTATGTGTCTGTGTTGAAGATGAGATTCCAAATGTTTGTTTCCTTACCTGAGGAATACCTGGTGGATTTCCTTTCTTTCCTTGCAATTCCCATTGTTTTCAAGAACAAAGCAAAATGCTTGATTGGTTTTGTTTTATGGCAGCTGTGCTTAAGGGACCAAGAAGTACTGCAGAGATACTTTTCATATCCTGACCCTTGGATACAGTAGAGTTAGTATAGCAAAGTCCTTCTTCCAAAAAGCCTCTCAAGCTGATATGAATCCTCAGGGAAGGAAATGTGCTTGTGCTGATGTAGTTCCCACTAACTAGGTCAGGCAATGAAATCAGCTGCCAAGGCAAGATCTGCAAGACAGTGGGAAAGCTGTGGCTGCATCAGAGTTTGGGGTTTTGGTTGGTAAAGGAAAGTCATCCCTGGGTCTCTGCCAGGGCAGAAACTGCAGTGCAGAGTGGAGCTGAATCAATGGGATCTGGGAGAGCAGGGACAGATGGGAAAGGAGCAGGTGGAGCCTGGTGTCTCCTTTTTCCCCAGCCTCAAATCCTGGTAGCCAGAGGAGGAAGACAAAAGCTGCAGCAGCCCAACCTATTTTCATCTTGCCTGCGTGACTTCCTGAGCTGCTGCCTGCAGAGAGACGAGGCGCGGTGCTGGTCTGCCAAGGAGCTCCTGCAGGTAAAATGTGAAGGGGCTGCAGGTGAAACAGGCTCTGAGGGGTGGGCTCCTCCTCCACTCAAGCCCAAGGCAGCAGATGAGCTCCCTTCCTCCTCACCTCCATTCTTGGTGCTCTTAAAATGAAAACAGTGAGGAATCCTAGACTGGGCTGGGTGGCAGGGCCCTGTAAAGGTCCTGTGGTGCAAGTGTCCTGCAATGAGCAGGGACATCTTTAAAGAGATCAGGTTGCTCAGAGCCCTTTGCCACTGGAGCTGGAAAGGTTGCAGGGATTGGGCACCTACAAGCTCTTGGGGCAAGCTGTGCCAGGGTTCCAGCATGCTCCAAGAAAATTAGTTCTTCCTTAGACCTACTGTGATTAGATGTCCTTTGTGTTTAAAAATATTTGTCCATGAACTATTGTAACTGACCCCGTTAAAAAAGATGTCCCCCACTTTCTTCAAAGCCACTCTGAAATCTTGGAAAGTGGCAATAAAGTCTCCCTGGGGCCTGCTCTTCACAAAACTGAATAACTCCAGCTCCCTCTGCATTTCCTGAGAGGAGAGGCGCTCTGTCCTCTGACTGTTTCAGTCACCCTCTTTTGTAATTTGGTGGAGTGCTCAGTTTTATCTAATGGCAAAAGAATTGAAGTAGAGCAATGCAGGGTACAGAGACATGAAATGGTGGTGGAGGAGCCCAAGGAAGCCAGTCCCAGCTGAGCAGTCAGAGATTTGGCTGTGGGCAGGAGGGGCTGTGGTGGGCTCACTCTGAGGGGCCCTGGTTTGTGCCCCCCAGCCCACCCTTAGAGGTTTCTGCCATGCAAACAGGGACAGCTGGGAGGGACTTGTCCCAGCCCCATCTGCTGCCTGGCACGCTCAAGCAGACGGGAACTGTGCCAGGGTTACTGCCAGGCTGTGTGGCAGAGAGGGAACTGCAGGGCCCAGTGCCACTGGGCTGGCCCTGCTGGGAAGGAAGGAGCCATCCAGCACACGAGGGCCAGGGCATGGAAAGGTAGACACTGCTTTCTGTCCCTGTGGGAATTAGCACAGTGCCTGTCTTTCAAAGGCAGGGACCCGTGTGAGCCATTGGAGTTTCCTGAAAGGAAGAAAGCCCAAGGACAGAAAGCACCATTTCTAGAGCAGTGGCAGGGCAAAAATCCCAACAAGATAAAGAAACCTGAATAAATGGATGAGTGGGATTCTGGGCCAGGTTTGCCTGTGATGGCAGGGTCCTGCACATGACTGCTGGGTAGCAGATGGTCCCACTGCTCCTCTTTCTGGGTCTTTTTAGGACCCAGAGCAATCCCAACTGAGCCTGTGAAGCACTGAGCTTGGAAAGTAATGGTTCACTGTTCACTGTTCTTTGTCTTTTTGTTTTTTGTTTTTGGTTTGTTTTGTTTTGGTTTTTTTGTTTGTGTTTTTTTCTTTTTTGTTTTTGTTTTTGTTTTTGTTTTTTTGCTTTTTTGGGGTTTTTTTTGTGAACAGCATCCATTTGTAATATCAGCCGAGGCTGCATCCACCCTGGCACCACTCATCATCTCAGTGAAGAGGAGGATGGAGAAGCAAACAGTGCTATAATCATATCAGGACCATTTTCTCCATAGCCATCTTAGAGTAGGATTGTAGAGTAGGACTGTAGAGTAGGATTTAGAGTAGGATTTAGAGTAGGACTGTGTGGAGAAAAGAAAAAAGGCTCTGCACAATTTAATGTGAATCGAGGAGAAGCCATTTATTGTGCTTCTAAACATAGTTTATAATTAGTTCCTATCCTATAGCTTTCTGTAGTCATGCATTGTTTGGTTGCATCTTTTTCTTAATCTAATTGGTAGATGCTGTAAGGGTCATTTTATTTGGGTTGTTACCCCTTTGTCTGTCAGCAACTCTTCTGCTTCTTCTTTCTGCTCGCAACATCACCTTTTTATCCACAAAGTTGAGTGCAGCTTTATTAAAAACCGGATTTAGTCCTAGAAGGTGAGTTAGTTTAGTTAGCTCCAGAAGGTTAGGCTGGTTCATTTAGTGCCTGTCCATTGTTCTGTAAATACCACCCCACAGGATTATAGAGTAGGATTGTAAATAAATAAAGTTTCTGAAACTTTAACTCATCTGGAAGAATCCTTTCTTTCTCACCCTGTGAACAAGCTGAGCATTTCCTTCTGAGTTGTCAGCTGTCTCTTAAAGGTGCAATGGCTTCTTTGGTGTTGTGAAAAGTACATATTACAGGACAGGCTCTTCACAGATATTAAAATTTATATATATATATACATATATATATAAATTAATAAACTGTATGTGTTATGTTGTCTTAATTAGTAGTACTGTATATTTTAAGTAGTGTGGTATGTTGCAGTGTGATGTCATGGTTTGCCTCAGATACTCCAGGTTCCTCCCTGATAATTCCCTGCCAGGTGTGTCAATCATCCCTCCTTTCCACACCCTGAGCCCTGCTGAGCACTGTCTGTCAATCCTGGCATTCCAGAAGGGCATCGAGTGATTGGCAGAATTCAAAAGATGCCCTCCCCTCCTGGAAGGACATTGGGCCATCCAGGTGTCCTCTATCCCTTGACACTTCCCCGCCCCGTACCTGATTGGTGGTCCCCGTGTTCCTTCCCTGCCCCTCTGCCCCGGGTAAAAGGGCGAGCAAACAATGTGGTTGGGAGTTCTCCTGGAGCCCTTGCTGGATCCAGAGGCCTGTGGGCCAGGAATAAAGCTCTCCATAGAAACCCTCCATCAGAACCGACTCCTTTCCTTCACCTCGCCTTAAAGCTTCTCCACCAGAGGTAAACCTGAGCTCCTGCATGCCTGGACTTGACTCCAAGCGCCCAGCTGCAGCACCCAGCTAGCCAAAAGTGTCTCTGGGGTAAAATTCCAGAGTTGCTACTATTTGGTCAAGCAGCAAAGGCCAGACAAGCTCATGTACGTCCCGTCCAGCTATATTGGTAATTATTTCAGTGGTAAATATAGTTTTAGGTTATAACATTATGTAAAACAGGAGCTATGCGATGTAAGATACTTTTTTAACTAGCTCAAGAAAGGGATGGGGTAATCAAGAAATTCTTTGCCCAGAGATGACAGCAACAGGACACCAAAAGCACCAAGGGAAGAATTCTTGCGTCCTTATTGGAAAAGACCAACTGTCTTTCACCTCCTTCCCAACTTTGAGAAGCCAACAGGATTAAGGGGGAGAACTTGACAATAAGCAGAGAACACCCTTTGTTTGAAAAGAATTTATGCATCATATATGAGATATATGAATATGCAACAGGCTATTGCTTTTAAGGGCTATTCCTTTGTTAGCGTCTGTGCTTTTGGGGCATAATTGCCCAGGAGGCACCAGGACTGTCCGTATGTCTTTGTTTTTATTGTCCTTTACTGTTCTAACTCTGATTGTCCAAATTCTTATTATTCTAACTGCTATTACTATCTTAATAACCATTTTATTGCTACTAAACTGTTAATATTTAAAAAGAAGGGATTGTTGTTTTTTGCAATGTGCTTTGAAAGCTGGGAAGACTCTTCATTCATCATCTCCAGAGCACACTGCCTTTGGCCAGCACACTGGCCCGTTTTGGTGCATCTGTGACACTTCTAGTTGAGGCAGAAAGGGCAATGGCATTTGAAGGCAAAACCAAAGGAAGAATGGAGCAGCCCAAACATCTTGCGCAGATGCAGGCCTTCAGCTGTGACTGGAGAGTATTGGGGTTCCTGCCACTTGGATTTGCATCCCTAGGTGCAATATCTTTGGCTGCAGGAGAGCCTTGCTCAAGTGAGAAGGCAGAAAGATCAGAGAGGGTGCTCGGGAAGGTCTCCTGTGGTGCAGAGCTCTCAGCGCCTGTGAGGTGAGAGCGGGCCCGGCCTTGCCCGGGCTGGAGCCCCAGCAGAGCCCCGGCAGAGGCCGGAGCAGCCTGAGCCCGGCAGAGGCAGGCTGGAAGGAGGCCCTTGGAGCTGCAAGAGGCAGCAGCCGGGCCCTGGGTGCCTCTTGCTGGGAGCGGGCGAATCCTCCGCCCTCAGAGCCCAGGTGGCAGCTGGCTGCTGCCGAGGGGAAGCGCAGCCGTGCTGGGCACAGCCCAGCCTGGAGGCATTGGCCGTCTGGAGTGTGCCCAGGAGCAGGGAAAGGCCAAGGGCAGCCGCGGGCCGCTGGGCTGGCTGAGGATTCCTCCTCTTCTGCCGGCTGCCCTGCAACTCCTGGCAAAGGCCAGCAGTGTGTGCAGCACTCTGGGCACCGGGGCAGGGAGCCGCGCTGCTCGGCAGGCTGGAGCACAGGGCAGCTCCTTCAGGCCCGGCACTTGTGCCAGGGGAAGCGAGGCCAGCGTGAGGCAGGGACAGCTTGGCAGGGCACATCTGCAGCAGCCAGCACCTCACGCAGCTCTGGGAGGAAGCGCCTGCAATCCTGCAGTTCTGCACTGAGCCAGAGCAAAGGTGTGAGATGCAGAGTGTTTGGCAGAAATATTCAGGCCCACCAGGCCAGCCTGCTTTGTGCTCTGTGGCGCACAGCAAGCGCTGTGCAATGCAGCTCTGAGCTGCTGGGAGAGAGGCAGTCAGGGATGTGCCTGAGGTGAGTCAAGGGGTTAGCTGAAAATGGAATCAGGATACTTGAAAAGTGCAGATGAGTCAAGGGGCCAGCTGGGAATGGAATTTAGATAGTAGGAGACTGCATGTTTTAGTTAAGATTTGAAAATGAGGTAAGAAGCTAAGTTAGTAATACAACTAGCAGAAATCACGTACCTTAGTTAAAGAGTACCAAATATATCAGGAACATAAAGCTAGGAGTGACAGGGATAGAGGAAGCAATTGTGAAGAAGCAGAGACCATAGAAATACCTTGCCTTAAGAATAATTGAACAGTTAGGAGAAGCTTGGACCATGAGCAGCAGGTCCAAAGGTCTTGCCAACTGGCCATGGGAGAAGAGTTCACCATGAGGAAGATGGCTTTCTTCCTCCCATACAACCACTCCCTCATTTCAAAATCCCACTGACCGAGTTAAGGGAGTACAATTGCACAGCTGTAATAGATATTCAGCTGATAAAAATGCGAAGCAGGCATGTAAGAATTATGTATTATGGGTCCTTAGAAACCTAATGTAAAACTTTTTCTGTAGAAATAGAGAGCAGGAGTCTGCAACTTCTTGCACGTGTCTTTGGAAACTAGTTCACATGTGTCCAGGGCTCCAATAAATACCCTTCTTTTCTACTACAATTAGTTGAAGAGTCATCTGTCCGTGCTTCAAGGGTTAGGCTGGAGTAGTGAACTGATTTGGAAGGAGCAGAAGAGTTTCAGCAGGCAATTTTTGGAAGAGATGGAAGGCTCTTGTGACTGAAGGGAATGCCTTTTGGAATGGAGTAATGATCCCAAAGTCCATACAATTGTATCTCTGTGTCTGAATTTAAATCAGAATGCTTACAGATAGCTTCATGCAATTTGTCTACAAATTTATCAAAGTCTTCATTCTTTCTTTGACAAATCTGTGTAAAAGATTTAGTGTGTAACCTATCTGGAAGTGCAAGGATAGCATTATATGCCAGTTGTTGGCTCATCTGCTCTTAGCCTGGGCAGTGGCAGTAGCCCAGGGCCCTTTGCCAAGTAACTGTTGTGCTGTTAAACCATACAGAGGATCACCCTGCACTCTAGGTCTTGCTGCTTCTTGAGCACACTTTTCCTCCCAGCTTTTAGGACACATCACCTGCTGATGGGGTGGCATTCTAAGTCTTATTAGAGTATGCACATCAGCTGGAATTAATGTGTTAGATGGAAAAATATACTGCAGAAGTGACTGTGCAAGTTGGGATTTTCAACCAAATTGTGAAATTGCAGCTCTCAACTTTTCTAAAATCTTCCAATTGAAAGGTTTTTAACCTCTACTTGCAGCATTAGTTACTACAGGAAAAGCTTCTACATCATTGGAGAGAAAAGTCCCTTCTACAATAGCTTCTGGAATAACTTTTTTCTACTTTTGTTTCTGAGCTGCTTCCATTTCAGGGTCACATTCCAACTCTAATTCCACATTCTTTACAGCGTGAGAGGGAGGATTTTGTTTAACCGGCTCGAATGCTGGCTCAGAGATAGAATGGAGGAGTTTTTCCAAGACAATGGCCATATTCAGCCAATGCCCAATCCAGCCTGCTTGTAATAATGGACAATGAACACGTTCACAAAGAATGAATTATGGACATATTCAGAATTGGGGTTTGTATATCCTTGAAAAAGATACAACAAGAAGAGTCATCAGGACTCAGCAAGTTTGTCAGCAAGCTTAGCAAAGTGAGACATGGGTGGGCCAGACAACCACAGCAAGATGTGTAAAAAATAAGATGATCCAATCAGCATTCTAATTAAGATGTGTGAACAGCTAGGATTACCCAATCATGTATTAGCTAGAGATGCGTGGATAGCAGAGACTTATTTTAAACAGAGTCTTTTAAAGGATAATAAATTTGACTTCACTAGATCATATTGGTTATGGTGTGATGTCCCAGAACCTCCGCATCCCACAGCCTGTTGCCGCAGGAGGCTCTGGTGAGCCCCTTCCAGGACGCTCTGCTGTACATGCAGCCCTTCTCCTGCCCGCCCAAAGCGCTCCTGGGACAGCAGGACACAAGTTGGCCAGCTCTGGGCTCAGCACACCCCAAACAGAATGGCAGGAAGACGCAGCGTCTGTTTTGCAGCCCTGCCCAAGAGAGGTGGGAAGGGTCTCCTCCCTCTGGTCTCACTTGGTTGGTTTTCTGACTGGGCCTGAGGCAGGGGCTGCCGTTGCTCATTCTGGGGAGACCAGAGTTGCCAGAACCACACCGAAGGTGCAGGCACTGCCTGACAGCGCTGCGGCCACTGGGACAGTCGCGCTTCCGAGTCTCAGCCACTCCCTGCTGCTGCTGCTGCTGCTGCTGCTGCTGCTGCTGCTGCTTTTAGGCACACCCAGAGCTCACTGTTAGGCTATGACAGTCTCTGCTTCTGCCCTCTTCCTGTCTCTGTGTAGGGATGGAGCATTGCTGTGCTTTCAGGAAGCTCTTTGTGGAAACTTCTGCCATTGCAAGCTCCTTTGCCCACCGTGGATGCCTGCACTGGAATCCCTCATGGCTGGGTTCAGAGCACACTCAAGCTGGCTCTTCTACAACTCAGAGTCCTTGTCCCCTTCAGCGTGCTCAGTATGCCCTTTAAGTCCACGCCGCTGTGCAACTGGAGCAGCGGGACAGGGACCTTTGCAGCCTGAGCTGCCCTTGTTCCTCTCTGTCCGTGCCCAGAACACAGCAGGCAGGAGAAGGGCAGCAGGGCCCTGCATGTCTCCAGGCTCAGGTTTTGCGTTGCTTCAGCTCCACGGAGATGCGGGTCAAGTGAAAAACCCAAACTGTTTATTAATGGAAAGCGAAGGTAAGGGGTGAGCTGGGAGGCAGAAAAGGGGATGGGCAGGGCCTGAGGTCTGCAGGGAGGGAGGTGCCAACAGGGAGAGAGATGGCAGGAGCTGCTGGGGCTTCACACAGGCTCAGCTCTGAGCAGCCATGCTGTGCCTGGAGCTCCAGCTGCTCCATCCTGTTCTGCAGGTGCTCCCATCTTCAATGGGCACTTGAAATCGCTGATGGACACTGGTACATCTGATCCATCAGACAAAGTCCTGCAGATCTTCCTTCAAAGATCATCTGAAGCAGTTTGCTCAGGCACTATGAACTCTCATCTTCCTTCAGGGCTTGAAGAGCTGGAAGAGAGAGGAACAGAGCCAAGGTCAGAGGCCAGATTGAGGAAATCCAAGGAAAGCCTCCTGCCAGGGCCATCCCAGCCAGCTGCAGAGGCCCGGGCACGGCTCTCACTGTAGCCAGGGCAGCAGCCGGGCTGGGGGCAGGGAGGGGCGCCGGGCTCAGGGCTCACCCATGAACCTGACAGCTGCCTCTCGCAGGGTCCTCTGTGGGCTCTCAGCCGCTTGGCTCTCGTCCTGCAGCAGCTGCGGGGAGCACCAGCAGGGAAGGCTTGGCATGGGCTCTGCCCCTTGGCCGGGCTCTCCCTGGCCCCAGTACCGGCCGAGCCGGCCCACACAGCCCGGGACAGGGAGCAGTATGGGGGGCACAGGCTGGCGGGCCTGGCTGCGGCGCTGGGCAGTGGCACAGCTGCCAGTCCCCCACATCGTGCACCAGGGGCAGGGCTCGATCTCCCCGGCTGTCCTTACCAGGCTCTCAGCAAACTTAATCCGCCACGCCTTCGTCAGCAGCTCCTCAAGGTCCCTCCTCTTCAGGAAGCGTGCCGCACAAAGCAGGGCTTGGAAAGAGGCCTATAGAGTGGCAGAGAGCTGCAGGTGGCACCAGAGCCCAGGGCACAGGACCTGTGTCCCTGTGCCATGACCATGGGGAGGCTGGAGCCCGCCAGGTGCCAGGGCAGGAGGTGGCCAAGCCCCCTGCCAGGGATGCGGCACCATCACACAAAACCTCACCTTGGCCACATACAGGTTCTCATCGTGCCAGCGCAAGAATAGAGGGAGCAGGCTCTGGTTCACAAATGTCGTGAGAAGCTCTTCCCCCTCTTCCACTACCAGCTCCATCACCTTGCAAAAGAGCTGAATGGAGAGCAGCTGCACGTGGCTGTTGTCCTGGAAGGAAAGGAAAAGACCTCAGCACCAACTACTCCAGGCCCATTGAGGCAAAGGCCCAGAACTGCACAGAGCACAAAGTTTCCAGGTAGCATCCAGTGCCCTTGGCTGGGGGCGCATAGCCTTACGTTCTCAAAGTGTGGCAGGAGGGACTCAGCCAGCTTCAGGGCGGTGACGCTGGGTAGCAGGAGGTCTTTGTCCTGGAGCGTATGTGTGAGCACACAGAGGCTCATCCAGACCACCTCTGCATCTGGGTAAGCCAGCTGCTCCACCAGGTGTGGATAGAGGCAGCATATTCCTCCGGCCTGTGTGCAAGACCAGGCTGTGCTGTGAAGCCGTGAATGGCCGCAGCACCAACAGCTGCTTGGGGCACTGGGGCAGCTGAAGCAGGAGGCAGGAGAGCTGGGAGCAGCTGCCTCTGCTGCCAAAGGCCAGCCAAGCCCAGAGGTCTGCGTTGCCCAGCCCCACACTGCCAGCATGGCTTCAGCCACTGCCCCTTCTCACCAGCGAGGGCTCCTTGCTGAGCACCACAAGGCCTCTGAGCGCCCGGCGCAGCCTGTCCCTGCACTGGCTCAGCAGGTGCCTGGATACCACCAGCAGGGCACTGGGACCGTGTTTGCTCAAGTCCAGACACTCCAGGACCTGAAAGGCACAGGGCAGTGATGGGGGAGCTGGCCGGCAGGAGCCCAGAGCCTCATAGGGCCAGGCCCAGGCAGCAGCAGTGGGTGTGGGCAGCCTCCCAGGCGGCTGCAGCTACGGGAGGCCCAAGAGCTGGAAGGCAGCTCAGCCAGGCAGCGCTGGCCATCAGGCTCACCTCCACAAAGAACGCCAGGGCAGGCAGATGCCAGCGGGGCTGCTTCCCGAGGAGCAGGCTGAGCAGGTGTGAGGCCATGTGGGGACACAAGGGGCTCAAGCCACGGTGCATCTCCCTGGCATGGGAAAAAGGCACCAAGGCCCTGAGCCGGGCAGGCAGACCTCTCCCAGGCGTGGTCTCACAGAGGTCTGATCTTTCTCCAGCACTCTGCAAGGGGACATGGGGCCCTTGGGAGGCGGCTGCTGCTGGGCATCCTCCTCTCCCAGCCTTTCCCAGTCTGCTCGGCTCTCCCTCGCTGACAAGGGCTCTCGCTTACAGCCCCAGGGACTGTGTGGGGCACTCTGGGCAGGGAGCACAAATGCTGACGGTGGCGGCGGGGCATAGGAGATCTCACCTGGCCAGCAGATCTGCTGCATAGTGCTGGGTGTCGGCACAGAGCAGCTTCTCCCAGACCCGCTTGTTCTCCAGAGCCACCAGCTTCTTGTCAAAGCCCAGGCGGGAGAGCAGAGCCTTCATGGTCTGCACTGCAAACCTGCATGCCGAGCAAAGGCCAGGTCACTCTGGGAGCGCTGGCCCTGGCCACGAGGGCGTGGGAAGGACAGGGCGACTGGCACCTGTGGGGATGGCAGGGAAGGCCGTGTTCTTCCCGGCACGCTCTCCAGAATCTCCCAGTTTCAATGTCCCCTGGCATCTGCTCTGTGGTGGTGAAAATTTGCAAGAGCAGAGCCACAAACAGTTGGGGAGAATGAAGCAGAATGGCACAGTGCCACTCACACATGGGAGCAATCCTCCACAGCACCAGAGTTGCCTGCAAGAGACAAAGCAGCCTGAGGCAGCGCTCAGTGCCAGGGTGTCTATGAGGCAGGGCCCGAGAGGAGACGCAGGGGGAGCACGCGGCCTGCTGCCCCTGAGCCTGCCCCTTGGCCAGCTTTGAGCCCAGGCAGGGAGCTGCAGGCTAGGGAGAGCAGGGAGAGGTGCTGGAGAGGCAACCAGGAGGGCGAGCAAAGACCAGCTCCAGAAACTCACAGCCAGGGCAAAGACAGCCTTGTCTCCGCAGGAGAAGCTGCCATAGGGCGGCTGCTCCTCCATGGCAGAGAGCAGCGCTCGAAGCACCTCCTGGGCGGCCACTCCGGACGTGCCAATGGCTCTCCACATCAGCGCGGCGGCTCTGTGTGAGCAGAGCTGTGCGTCAGCACCGTGCCCCGTGCGGCTGCGTGGGGCTGGGTGACAGAGCCCCAGTGCCCTGAGGGGCAGAGAGGGAGCATGGCAGAGGCTCAGGAAACAGAGGGGCCCGAGGCTCCCGCAGCTCTCTGCCTGTCTGGCAGAGCCCACTGGACAGGCTGTACAGGGTGAGGGGCCCTATGGGCCGGTGAGCACTGAGCTCTTGAGGCACTTGTGCTCCATACCTGTCACACGTTGGGGCACAGCATAGGAGGCTCATCACCACTTGAACAGGGTGTTCCTCTGTCAGGTTCAGAATCTCCATTTGCAGCCTGGCATCCACGGTGACACAGGACGCCAGTCTACGGAGAATATCCCTGACCATGGCTTGCACCTGGAGGACGCGGCGTGGGGAAGACTTGGAGTGCTGTCCAAGGGAGCAACTTGCCCAGCTTCCCCGAAGAAGTGCTTGCCTTCCCACCCCACTGTAATGGCCTCAAAGGCTGAGGGGGTCCAGCGGATGTAGCTTGAGGAGCCACATGATCCTGGGAGGCCTTCAGCCCTGGCCCCAGTTTGCTTAGCTGTGGAGAGCTTTGTTCAGACATGGCTTATAGAAAAAGGCCATGATCACATACAGCTGGTTAAAAAGTAAAAGGCAGCTGTAACCAGCAAGTTCTCAGGCTTTTCCTTAAAAACAATAAATACCTTGTCCTTGGCTAAGTTATGAGAAAAACATGGTGGAAAACATGGAGTCCTTGAAGGGTGCTCAATAACAAGTCAACAGCAGGATCAGAAAAACAAGTATTAGCCTCAACAAGAAACCACAGGTATTGACAACAAAGGAGGGGTTGGTGTGTAATCTGTAACCAGTGATGAGCTCGGGTTTTGCAATATGTATGAACTTAATTAACACTACTATAAAAGTGTGTAAGCTGGATCAATAAATCTGAGATCGATGCTCATCAATCGGATGTGTGCTCGTTCTCCCTTCACTTTCGTCACTTACCTGCTGTGGAGAAGCAGCATGCTTCTGGAAAACCTCCAGAGTGGGTGCAGGAGCCACGGTCAGTGTGGGCTTGGCCTGAGTGTCTGGCATGCCCTGAGCCTGGGTGTGGGTGATGGCCATGCCCTCAGTCAGGGCCATGCCAGCCTCCGCCCAGCCCTGGGCTGTGTCCTGCTCAGAGGCTGCTGCGAGCTCCGAGGACGCTGAGATGGCAGCAGCCTCTGCCCGCAGCTGGCCAGGCCTGGAGTCGGGCTGGGCCGTGCCCTTGGTGCCGGTGCCACGGGTCTTTGTGCGGCCCAGGTGCAGAAACCTCCGCAGTGTCTGCAGCAGAAGGAGGGAGGGAGGGGAGGGACGTTCCATGGCCTGCTCCAAGCGCAGGGATCAACCAAGCAGCACCAGTAGGCCCGGCCCAGGTGGGGATGGCCGCAGGTACCTGCGCTGTTCTGTGGAAGCGGCCACGGGTGGGCTCCTGCTCTTGAGTTGGGTCCCTGGCTGCATCTGTTAAAGAGCAAGCGCAGCCAGAGGTGAGGGGCTGCGGGAGAGGCTGGAGAACACAGCCCAGCCCTGCGCTCCCCAGGCAGGGACAGCCCCACGGGAGCCCAGGGGATGGAGCACGGCAATTCAGGGGCGCAGCCCCGGTCTCTCTCCCATCCCGTCCATGGGCATGTCCACAGGGATGGGATGGGATGGGATGGGATGGGATGGGATGGAATGGGATGGGATGGGGTGGGACAGGGCCAGGCCAGCTGCAGGCACCGGCCCAGCAGCCCAGCTCCACCACTCACCGTCCTGCAGCATCTGCAACTTCTCTGGCTCTTCAGGCTTCTGCACTGGGGCAGCTGCAGGGCCTTTGCTTTTCTTGCCCCGAAGCCCCTTGAACAGACTGAGCAGTCCGCCCGCCATCCTGCTGTCTAACCTTTCAAATGCCTTGGCAAAGGCCCGCGTCAGCAAGGGCTGCAGTCTTGCCTTGAAGGCACCTGCAGCAGAGGAGCCTCAGAAAGGTGAGAGGACAGTAAGTCCTGCACTCAAGGGCTCCTGCCACAATGACAGGAGACTCCTGGCAAACAATGGAGGTCACCAAGTCCCACGGCCTGGCCACGAGGGCACCAGCTGCACGGATGGGAGATGCCTCGGAAAAGCTCCGAGTCACCAAATGCCGAGGTCTGGCCGTGAGGCCAGCCACAGGAGGAATGCCTTGGAAAAGCTCCAGGTCAGCAGCCAACGAGCTGACTGTGCAGGGTCGCCTCACAGCACCGCTCTGTCACCTCCTGTCCCGTTGCGTGCACTGAGCACTGTGGCGTGGCTGTGTGGCTGCCAGCCCCTATGTCAGCGCGTGTCACAAAGGGCTGCCAAGACACGGTGTCCCTTTCGGTTCCACAGGGAACCTGCTGCACCGTGTCACAAAGGGACATGCTGCCACGTGCCCTGGGGCCAACCACTCCCCACCCAAGGTGCCCCCGCTTGGAAGGAATCCATTGCCCCAAATGTCTAACACAGCCCTGGACACACCAAGAGCTGCCAAGTGCTCGGGGAAGGACTCTCCACGGGGCCCGCACAGCCCAGCTCGCTGCTGGCCCTGAAGCAGAGCAGCTTCCAGCAAGCAAGAGGCAAATGCATCTTGCCAAGAGTTAAAACACAGCAGATAGGGAAGATGGCATGAATGTGCATAAAGGCCTTTGAATTCACAGGTCTCTGAGAGGCATTTGGGGCTCTTGGCTGGACAGAGATGATCCCCCTCTGTCCTGTGCTCAAAGGGGGGGGACACACCCTGCCGCTGGTGCTTGCCTTGGTCTCTGCAGGCCCAGGCAGATTGCCAAAGCTGCTCTTCACAGCCTTCTCCCTTGCCATGCCCCTCTGCCAAGTGCAAGGGGCCTCAAGGATGGAAAGGAGCGCAAGGAGCCAAAGGGAGACAGCTGCACCTAGCTCACTAGAGGCTCCTGGGGAAGCACTTTGCTTGAGAAGCAAGCCCCTCTCTTCCAAAGGCATTTCCCCAAATGTGTCCATTTCCCAGGGAACACCAACACACACTTAAGAAACCCTGGCAAGGCTCAATTACTTCTGCACCTTGTAGCACAGGCACTCCAGCTCGAGCTCATCTTCCTTCTCCCGAGCCTGTTTCTTCGTGTCCATTGTGGCACGCAGCCCCAGACCCCCTATAAACAAGAGCTGCCCGCTGCCCCTTCAAGTGCCCAAGCTCCTGCCTGCGCTCACGACAGCAAAACCAGGCTGTTCCCAGGCAAGGAGCAGAGCCCTGTTCCCACAGGAAGCTCTCGTGACCCCCTTCCCCACAGTGCAAGCGGCACTTCTGCCTGCCTGCCTGCCCAGAACGCTCTTGGCACAGCAGAGCACAAGCTGGCTGGCTCTGGGCTCAGCACAGCCCAAACACAGGCACGGGAAGACACAGCTGCGGCTGTTTTGCAGCCATGCCCCAGAGGGATGGGATTAGGCCCCTGCCTCTGGTCTCACTGCCCTCTTCCTGTCCCTGTGTAGGGATGGAGCATTGCTGTGCTTTCAGGAAGCTCTTTGTGGAAACTTCTGCCATTGCAAGCTCCTTTGCCCTCCGTGGATGCCTGCACTGGAATCCCTCATGGCTGGGTTCAGAGCACACTCAAGCTGGCTCTTCTACAACTCAGAGTCCTTGTCCCCTTCAGCGTGCTCAGTATGCCCTTTAAGTCCACGCCGCTGTGCAACTGGAGCAGCGGGACAGGGACCTTTGCAGCCTGAGCTGCCCTTGTTCCTCTCTGTCCGTGCCCAGAACACAGCAGGCAGGAGAAGGGCAGCAGGGCCCTGCGTGTCTCCGGGCTCAGGTTTTGTGTCACTTCAGCTCCATGGATATGCGGTTCAAGTGAAAAACCCAAACAGTTTATTAATGGAAAGCGAAGGTAAGGGGTGAGCTGGGAGGCAGAAAAGGGGATGGGCAGGGCCTGAGGTCTGCAGGGAGGGAGGTGCCAACAGGGAGAGAGATGGCAGGAGCTGCTGGGGCTTCACACAGGATCAGCTCTGAGTAGCCAGAGCCGTGCTGGAACTGCAGCTGGTCCCTTCTGCTCTGTAGATTCTCCCATCTTTGATGGGCACTGGAAATCATCGAAGGAGGCCGGTATAGGTACATCTGATGCAGGAGACAAATGAAGTTATGCAGATCTTCCTTTGAATTTCAGCTGAACCCATGTGTTCATGCAGGATGGGCTCTCATCTTCCCTGAGGGCTTGAAGAGTTGGAAGAGAGAGGAACAGAGCCACGGTCAGAGGCCGGATTGAGGGAATCCAAGGAAAGCCTCCTGCCAGGGCCATCCCAGCCAGCTCTTGCCATGGCCAGGAGGGAGCGGGAGACAAGGGCTTCAGCCAGAGGGTACTGGCCACAGACCCCCCGTGTCCCCGAAAGTTCTCCGGGCTGTGCCCCCACCACCCTTGGTCTGCACAGGCAGCAGAGCCCTCCGCTGCCCGGGCACGGATTGTAGCTGCAGAGCCGGGATTTGCAGCTGCCCCCACACCCCTGGCAGTGCTCGCTGCCACGTGGCTGCCCTGACTCACCCTCAGTGAGGACCTGGAGCTCCTCCTGCTGCCCCATTACGAGCACTCCGGCCACCCCGGCAAGACAGAGCATGTGGCGGCGCCAGGCGGCACAGCTGCCCGACACGGGCTCTGCCAGCCCTGCGGCCGCACGCTCTCCTGGCGGGCAGGGCTGCTGCCGGGCCCTGCTGCCCGCTGCCGCCCCAGGGCACGGCTGTGGGAGGGCGGCGGCAGCAATGCCCAGGGCGGGCGGGGCTGCAGCGGCCGGGGCGCGGCTCCTGCTGTAGCCGGGGCAGCAGCCGGGCCGGTGGCAGGGAGGGGCGCAGGGCTGCCGGCTCACCCATGAGCCTGACGGCAGCCTCTCGTAGGGGCCTCTGTGGGCTCTGCAGGTGCGGCAGGGCCCAGCGCAGGTGCTCAGCCGCTCGGCTCTCGTCCTGCAGCAGCTGCGGGGAGCGCCGGCAGGGAAGGCTCGACGCGGGCTCTGCCCCTGGGCAGAGTACTATACAGTAAACAGTACTATAATGTTAGAAATGAGAAGCTTGACTAGGTCATTATTCAAGCAGTAATCAATTTATTAATTATTCTGGTAAAGTATGAGCAATACAGCGCTGAGTACAGTGCGGGAAGTTTTCCCTCCAACTGCACACGGATAGTTGAGGCTTACCAGTATTTATAGGGGCATTCATAAGCTTTCTCAGCAGTTTCTAGTCCAAATTTTTTGCTCATCAGTAGTTTCTTTTCCCAATTTTTACATCACAATTCTATACAGTATTGTGATTATTTTTTCTCAGGATGTATCCCAGAAAAGGAATATCCCAGGTGGTGGGGGGTCCAACTTCTGAACGAAGAAAGAAGTCTCCCAGCTGGTGGGGTCCAGATTCCAGACATGGCTTTACCTTTTGATTGCATGGACTATAAATCTCACAACAGCGATGTCCAGCTTCCCTTGGTCAAAATCGTTAGTCCTTGCGTTGATATTCATATTCATTCCTCAAGCTGCTTTTCACTGTTTTGTCAAGGCCTGAGATAGGCATATTTCCTTTTTATATATTCTAAAGCTATAGTTTCAAAGATCCTTACTACAAGCAATATTCTGAAATTATACTTCAAAAGGTTATTATTGCAAAACTCTTGAAGGCTTAGCTACAAGCAGAAAGTTCCTGTCAAAAAGCAACATCCTCAAAGCTTTAATTCAAATGCTTCTAAATCAACTTAAGACTTATAAAAGCTAATTAGGAACAAAGGAAAGGTTCAAAGGCCTTCTTCCATGCTTTGCTTTCCTCAGTTATATTAGAATTCGTCTTTATAAGTGTCCCATGGTTGGTTTCCACACATATCAAAATCACAAATACACACGTTGCCTGTATGTACCTGACACAAAATACAGCTTTGTATTTGAAAAAAGGAGAGAAAGGAGAGCGATTTAGAAAGATGCATCACCAATTGCCTGAATTGTTTCTCATCTTGCAGATCTGCACTTGCTGGGGAGCCTGATTTTACACCAAGGACCTGGGGAACCATTCCCAGCAATTGGGAAAATCCGAGATTGTCAACCCACTCATAGATGAGGTCTCCAAATTTGCCTCGAAAGTGGGTCCAGCTTTTATAGGCCAACATGAGCAAGTCCAAGTGACTCGATGATATTTTTCGGCCCAGGAAGCCCTGCAGCTGATGGCACACTTCACAATCAGCAGGGGACACAGCTCGGCCAAAGCCCAGACCTCTGCTGGGAGCCTTTCTCCTCAAATACCCTTCAGACAAACCTCCATGCAAGTCAGTTGGGAAAGCTTCTTCAAATGATCCATTTCTGGCACATGACTACACAGGGTTATGGGAAAGATTCTAAAACAGCTGCTGTGGAGTCAAAGAGCCAGCACTAAGAGCCCTTGTCATCTCTTTGTAGCTAAATCCCACTTTGGGGGATTTGAGGGAGTTTGGAACAAGCTAGAGAGCAGACCTCTGAGTGTTTTAGATGATGCCATTGCTTTTTCTTCTCTGCTACATAGACAGGAAGGGTGAGTTTGGCTCACATCTCCACCGCATGGCTCACAAGGCCAAAACACTTGTAGTTACAAGAGCTTTGAAGGATTTCTTTCTTCTTCTTCAAGAAGACACTGCCAACAAGAATATTTATGTTTTGCAGCCAATCCTTCAATATTTCGTCTTAGGGGCTCATGCTACAGTGTAAGCTTCCTTAGCCAATCATGTTATGACACACAAACCTACAGCACTGCATCCTAAGCTTCTTGTTTACAACTGTAACTACTTTTATTTTTTCTAGATCTTCAGCCCTAAAACTCTAAACTTTCCTCCACTTCAACCTTCCTCCCCGTCTCTCTGCTATAATAAACTAGAAATCCACATTCTCGCTTCTAGCACCTAAGTTTGGAAGCCCTTTCCAAGGTCTCCGATCAAATCCTGTGTTTAATTCTAAGCTTTGCTGACAAGACCAAAGGTCTGAGATTTCCCTGCATTTGAGTTTCCATCAACACTGATGCTGTTAGTTCCAGAGTGCCCAGGATCCCTCTTGCAAGTCAACTCTGGCAGGAACAAGGCGGGCAGCTGCCAGGGGGCTGCTTGTGGCCTCTGCCAGCCCATTGCTCAGGGCTTGCCAGCACCCCAGCCCCTCAGGGGCTGCCCCAGCCCGGCCAAGCTGTCCGGCAGCAGTGCCGCAGCCCCACAGCAGCTGCAGAGCAGCCCCATCCAGAGGCACCTGGGAGCCCTCAGCAAGGCAGCCAGCAGCACACGGGCAGGAGGATACAGACGGTGGTTCCTTCCTGGCACAGGGCTTGCGGCCATCTCCAGGCACCGCTCTGGCAGGGATCCCTGCAGCCCCGGCCCCTGCCCACCTGCTCTGTCACCAGCACAAAGGCTTCAGCAGAGCCACCACAGGACAAGGGGCTTCTGGCCATTTTCCCTTTCCCACTGCATGCCTGGGCAGCTTGCTGAGCCAGGATACCCTTCTCCCCCTCTTCCCCTATGCCCTGCAGACCCTGGGTAGCAAAAGAAAGCTCCTGGGAGTCTGTGTATTATAACGCACTCTATATTCATATACTAAAGAAAAAAAAACAAAAAGAAGAAAAGAACAATCTTAAAGAAATGGAAAATTCCAGCTGGCTCAGGTGGCCCCAGCAGACAGAGCCTCTGGCATCAGGTCTCTGCAGAGCGGCAGCAGCGCAGCCAGCAAAGCCCCAACAGAGGAGGCCGTGTCCTCCATGCCCTGCGGAGCTGATCTTGCAGCCTCTGGAAGAGGGAATATCGCTCACTCTTGCAGTGCCTGGAGGACATACAGTGTTTCTAGTGCCATGTCCGACATGGCACTGCTGATGTCCTCTGTCAGTGGTTCAAGGGCTGCAAGAGAGAGGGACAGAGCCATGGTCACATCTCGGATCTGCAGGGGGCCAAGGAGTGCCCCCTGCCAGGGCCATCCCAGCCGGCTCTAGCCGTGGCCAGGAGGGAGCAGGGACCAAGGGCACCGGCCCGAAGCAGCTGGCCACGAATCCCCAAGGTGGCCCTGAAATCTCTGTATGCTCTGCCCACGCCGCCCCATGTCTGCACAAGGAGCAGAGCCCTCTGCTACTGGGGCAGGGCTTTCAGCTACTCCGGCAGCCCCCACTGTCAGCCCGCTGCCCTCATTCACTCACCAGTACAGATCAGCTGCAGCTCTTGCTGCTGCCCCCTCAGGTGCCACCCGGCCACGCCTGTGAACACAGAGCCTGTCACAGCCCCAGCGGCACAGCTCCCTGCCAGCGGTGCTGTCGGCGCTGTAGCCACACGGGCTGCTGGCCCGGCAGGGCTCAGCCCGGCCCTTGCCGCACGCTGCCGCCCCAGGGCACGGCTGCCAGAGGGCGGCAGCAGAAATGCCCAGGCCAGGTGGGGCTCCACGGCACCAGGCCGGGCTGGCGCTGCCGGGGCAGCAGGCGGGCCGGGGAGGAGCCCGGGCTCAGGACTCACCCATGAACCTGACGGCCGCCTCTCGCAGGGACTCCTGTGGAGTCTGCAGGTAGTGCAGTGCCCTGCGCACGTGCTCAGCCGCTCGGCTCCTGTCCTCTGCCAGCTGCAGAGAGCGGCAGGAGGGAAGGGTTGGTGCGGGCTCAGCTCCTGGGCTGGGCGCTGCCGGCACCCATCGCCGGCCTCGCCTGCCTGCACAGCCCTGAGGCGCGGCCAGCAGCCGCTGGCCAAGGGCTCCCGAGGGGAGGGGCAGAGGGCCGGCTGCTGCCCGGGAAGCCATGGTGCCGCCCCGCAGCCCCGCCGGGCCGGGGCTCCATGGGCACCCAACTCAGGCCCACGGGAGCCTGGAGAAGAGCCCGCGCAGCCTCTGGCTGCAGCAGCGGGCACAGCTGCCAGCCCTGCACACTGAGCACCGCCCTCAGGGACCTTGGCCATGCTGAGGCTGGGGGGTCTCTGCTGTTCTTACCAGGCACTCCCCAAGGCTCTGATCCACGTGTAGCATTTGTTCTATATCCCTCCTCTTCAGGAATCTGGCTGAGGAATGCAGCGTTTCCCGGGAGGCCTGGAGAGGGACAGAGATGCACAGATGGCCCCACAGTCCAGGGCACAGGAGCATGCCAGTGGCACAGGCTGGAGGAGGCTGCAGCCCACAAGGTGCCCGGGCAGGAGGCAGCCCAAGCCCCTGCCAGGGGGACAGCAGCTGTGCACAAGTGCTGACCTCAGCAACCATCTGATTCTCATCATGGCAGTGGAAGTAGAGAGGGAGCAGGCTCTGGCGCACGTGGGACTTGAGGGCCTTTCTTCCCTCTTCTGTTAAGAAGTCCAGCATCTCTTGAAAGAGAGCCATGGAGCTCAGCTGCACCTGGATGTCATCCTGGATGAAAGGAAAGGGCAAAAGACCTGAGCATCAGCTGCTTCAGGCCCCCCAGGGCACAGGCGTGCATCTGCACAGGGCAACAAGGGTCCGGGCAGCAGCCAGTGGCTGTGGCTGTGGGCACAGAGCCTTACGCTGTCAAAGAGTGGCAGGAGTGCCTCAGCCAGCTGCAGGGCGATGGGGGTGGCTATTGGAGCACCATTATCCAGGAGCAAATATCTGAGTAGAAGAATGCTGATCCTGATCATGTCGCTGTCATTTTCCTCCAGGAGCTCCACAAGACTTTCAGTCAGGCTCTGCATTTTTTCAGCCTGTGCAGAAGACGACTTTGTGAAAGGCCGCCCTGCTGCCGTAGGGCCCAGAGGCCAAAGGCCTGTCCCGAAGCACTGGGGCAGGGAAGCAGGAGAGATGGGAAGAGCTGCCCCAGCGGCCGAAGCCCAGGCAAGGCCGAGCGACTGCGTTGCCCGGCCCCACGCTGCCTGCACGGCTTCGGCCACTGCCCCCTTCTCACCATCAAGGGATTCTTGCCCAGCACTACGAGGCCTCGGATTGCCAAGTAACGCCTGGCCATGTGCTCGCTCTGCAGGTTCTGTGCCAGGATCTCCAGGACACTGTCACTGCATTCCCTCAAATCCAGGCACTCGAGGACCTGAAAGGCACAGGGCAGTGACAGGGGAGCCGGCTGGCAGGAGCCCAGAAGCGCACAGGGCCGGGCCCAGGCAGCAGCACAGGGCACGGGCACTGTCCTGGCAGCTGTGGCTGCCAGAGGCCAGAGGGCTGGGAGGCCGCTCAGCCAGGCAGCGCTGGCCTTGAGGCTCACCTCCACAAGGAATGCCAGGGCAGGGAAATCCCAGTATGGCATCTCTTTGCCGAGCAGGGCGAGCAGGTAGAATGCCACCGCGGAACAAAAGTGGATGGCTAAGCGGCGAATTTCTCTGAAGAGGGGAAAAAGGAAACAAGAGCCTGATGCAGTGGGGCAAACCTCTCCCAGGCGTGACTCACCCAGTTCTCATCTTTCCCCAGCACCCTTCCAGCAAGGGGACGTGGGCCGTTTGGGAGTTGGTTGCTGATGGGCAGCCTCCTCTGCCAGCCTTTTCCAGCCTGCTTGGCCGTCCCTCAGTGCCAAGGCCCTCTGACCCATGGCCACCACGGACACTTTATAGGGCACCTGGGCACAGGGCAGCAATGTCAGAGGCAGTGGGGAGAAGGGGGTCTCACCTGGCAAGCAGAGCCACGGCAAAGTGGTGAGTGTCAAGAGAGAGCAGCGTGTCCCAGGCATACCTGCGCTCCATTGCCACCACCACATCCTCGCAGCGGAGAAGGCAGAGCAGGGACTTGAGGGTGCGCACAGCAAACCTGTGTGCACAGCAAAGCCCAGGTCACACTGGCAGCACTGGCTCCTTGGCAGGCCACGTGGCAGGGACAGGAGGAGTGGCATGGAGCACCTGTTGGGGCTGGTGGCAAGGCCGTGCTCTTCCTGGCATCCCTTCCAGAAGGTGTCGACCTCCTCTGGCATATCCAGAGTGCTGAAGAAGACTTGGAATAGCAGATGCACAAATAGGTGGGGGAAATACACCTTCAAGATCCGTGGGAGACAGGGCACCTGGAGGATCTTCCACGTCACCACAGTTGCCTGCAAAGGACAAAGCCCCCCGAGACAGCGCTCAGTGCCGAGGTGTGTGTGTGGCAGGGCCCGAGCGTGGCAGGGAGAGGCCAGGAGAGAGCATGGCAGGGGGAGCACGGGGCCTGGTGGGCCTGAAGCTGCCCCTGGGCCAGGTTTCAGGCCAGCGCCTGAGGCAGGGAGATGCAGTGGGGGAAGGAGGATGGAGAGCTGCTGGAGAGGCAGCCTTGGGGCCTGCAAAGGCCGGTTGCAGAAACTCACAGCCAGGGCAAAGACAGCCGTTTCGTCCCCATTGGAGGTGCGGGTGCTGTACTCTGGCCAGCTGCCCAGCACATCCAGGAGGATCAGCTGCGCCAGCTCCGCAGTCCTGGCTGAGCCCATGATGGTCTTCCACATGGCCATGGCAGCTCTGTGGGGTTAGAGCTGTGTCTCAGGAGGGTCTCAGGAAGCACCAGGGGCAGCTTAGCCGGCTTCCATTTCTGCCTCTGCCCACTGCCCCCCTGCCAGCAGGAGGCAGACAGCCCAGCCCTGTGGGGACAGAGCCCTGAGAGGCGGCAAGGGAGCACGGCAGCAGGCTCAGGGGCTGGCCTGGCAGGGCTGGGAAAGGGAGCATCCAGAGGGCCCTGGAAGTCTCTGTTGCTCTGACACCTGGGGCAGGCTGTGCAGGGTGATGGGCTGGGGAGGCCTGAGCCCTGTGGGCAGGTGGGCCCCATACCTGTCACAGGACAGGGCCACACGCAGGAGCGTCATGACTGCATCATTTGGCTGTGCTTGGGTGAGATCCAGCAGGGTCTTGTCCAGCCTGTGCTCAGCAGAATCATTGGCCATGAGCCACTGGTGGATGTAGCTGACCATGGCAGGCACCTGGAGAAGGCACGGGGAGACTTGGAAAGCTGCCAGAGGGAGCAATGTTCCCAGCTTCCCCAGAGGAGTGCTTCCCTTCCCACCCCACTGCCATGTGGCCTGAAAGGCTCACAGCAAGCAGCATGCGTGGATTGGGAGGCCAAGCAATTAGTGGGAGGATCAAAGCCTGGCCCAGGCTGCTTACTTGCTTTGGAGTGTAAAAATCTTCCTCTACAAGCATACGCAGAAGGCCAGCACTGGTCTTGCTGAGGAAGATGGGCGAGTATGGTCTGAGGCCTATGCCCGTGGTGATGATCTCTTCCTCCTCAATTCTCTTGAGGAAGTTGCATACAAACTGTAGGAGAAGGGCAAGAAGCCGAGGATGTTGCATGAAGTGCTGCACACACGGTGCTGGGCTGAGCAGGGACAGCAGGCCCAGCCCAGGTGGGGGTGGCTGCAGGTACCTGCGCTGTTCTGCGGAAGCAGCCACAGCTGGACTCCTGCTCCTGTGTGCACTCCAGCTTGCTTTCCCACTCATTTTGCTGTGCTTCCCCTCAGCTAGTTTTGTGGGTATTTATGCAAAACAAATTTCTCCGTCCCTGAGCTGGAGAATCTCCTTCGGACACATCCCAGGTTGCAGCCCTGAGTCATGGGCTGTGCATCTCTGGGGCAGCAGAGCTCACTGCTGTTACTTTGCAGAATCTGTTGGTTATTCCCACCCCTGATTTTCATCCCCCAACCCCTGAAGGACCCGATCTTGCCCACCAAACTTCTCCTTTGCTGAGGAGAACCACAGAGCTGAGACAGGAGGGATGGAGGGCAGAATCCTCCAGCAACAGATGTAGGAGGGAAAGTTGTCCCATCTCCGTGGTGAGGACTTCTTGTGAGGAGGCTGAAGGAGAGAGAGAAGGGGAGAAAGGGAACCTGTTGGAGCAAGTCCAGAGGAGGCCACAAAAATCACAAAAAGGGCTAAAAAATCACAAAAGGAGCATCTCAGCTACAGAGACAGGCTGACAGAGCAGGGGGTGTTCAGCCTGGAGAAGGCTCTGGGAGACCTCAGAGCCTCTTCCAGTGCCTAAAGGGGCTCCAAAGGGCTGGAGAGGGGCTTTGGACAAGGATCTGGAGTGACAGGCACAAAGGGCAATGGCTTCAACCCGCCAGAGGTCAGGTTAGATTGGATATTGGGAAGAAATTCTTCCCTGTGAGGGTGGTGAGGCCCTGGCACATGCTGCTCAGAGAAGCTGTGGCTGCTCCATCCCTGGAAATGCTCAAGGCCAGATTGAAAAAACCTGCTCTAGTGGAAGGTGTTCCTGCCCATGGCAGGGGGTTGGAATGAAACATCCTTTAGGATTCTGTCCCAGCCAAACCAATCTATGATTCTGTGGTTCTAGGAAATGGAAGGTGGGAAGAGCAGCCCTGAAGCCAAAAGACCTGGCACTGCTGAGGAACAGAGATGGACTAAAGAAAGTAGAGCATGTGATGTGTGATGCTGATGGATGTTTGGCACAGGGTTTTTTTAGATCCCTTGTTGTCATGTCTGAGCTCCTGCCTGCCTATTTTGAGTGGCCCACAGTGGCTGCATGTACTTGCCCTGTTGCCTGTTTAGACTGGGGATTTGTGACACCCTTGCTCAAAATGTGGCAGCAGAAGTACCAAGGTCACAGCTCCTTTTGAAAGGGGGAGTTTTAGGATTTTTCCAAGAAAAGGGATTGCTATTAGATTGGGTGCTGTTAAATCAAAGAGGCCCATGGCTCACAAACTCCCTTTGTTCCTGCTTTCAGCACTCTGAAGCCTGGATAGATTGCATGACAGAGTGAAATAATCCATAAATAGAGCAACATGGTTTTGTATCTTGGCAAGGATGATGCTGCTGAACCATGCAAACTGACTTTGCTCTCTCTCCCTCAGTGCAGAGATCCTGTCTGGCTGCAGGGAAGGAGTGATGCCAGCTCTCCACAGTGCTGGGGGACACAGACAGCCCCTTCTCCCATCTCAAGTTGTGTGCTTCAGCAACCCCTGAACTGCCCTTGGCTTAGAAAGTGCACAATAATATCCTTCCCCAGCTGGAATCACCCTCACCTCACAGTACAACACCTCCCATGCTTGGATTCACAGAATCTCACAGTCCTTGAATGGTTTGGGTAGGAAGAAACATCAAGGTCATCCAATTCCAACCCCTTGGCATAAGCAGGATTCTTGGAAATTTGCTCTTCCTGTGGCTGAACTGCTGCAAGGGCCTTTGAGAGGAAATCATATCCTGTTCAACCAGCCCACTCTTGCAGCAAAAGGGGTTTGTCCTGCAGACTGTGTTATTTCTGAGGGAGGATGTAGCTCCAGTGCTGATGGAGGCTCCTGCTGCCAGCAGTGGTCAGGGAGAGCATGGCTGCTTCCCTCCCCTCTGGGCCTGAAGCCAGGCAGGAAGGGCTGGAGCCTGCAGCAGCACCAGCACTGCCAAACAGCACATTTTCAGTGTAGTGAAATGAAGAATGATCCTTCAAGAAACCAAGCAGGAAACTTGATTTTTCCAAGGAAACCATTGAAAGAATCAGCATCATCTTGTAGGCTGCTTTTGGCTGCATTAGATCACCATTTTCCTGGCCACAGAGAGGGGCCCAGGCAGAGTCTGAGCTGTCTCTGTCCATTCAATAAACATCAGTTTCTCTGTGTGTTTCCAGCCGGGCATGTGCAGTGAATGCTCCAAGAATAGCTCATGTCATGCTGATTTCATTCAGTGATGAGGAATAAAAACAGAAGCTCTGTAGTCAACATGAAATTAAGATTAATGGCTTTTCAGGTTGATTTCCTCTGTGTGAAACAAACCCCATATTGCGATTTGGCTATTTAATGTTTGCTCAATGTTAGTCATTAATAGCAACTTCTCCACATGCACAGGTCATTTGCTCACATATTTTGGAGTTTCTCTGATCTCAGCCTTGCACTGCTCTTGCTTTGTTTAGCCACAGGGGAAATCGTAGGATCACAGGATGGATTGTGCTGGAAGGGACCTTAAATGTCATCTATCCAACCTTCATGGCATTAAAATTTCTGGAGATAATCACCTGCCACCAGGGACCCAGCACAAAGGGGCAGAGAATGAGCCCAGCCCCTGCTGCTGGTGTTTGTCCTTGTCCCTGCATCCCAGAGGTGACTGGGAGGTGGCAATGGAAAGCCACCCAGGGCTCTCCCTGTGCTTTGCTTTGGCGTCTGCACCGAGGTTTAATTTGCATGTGCTAGGCTGGAAAACTGCTTCATCATCTGGTGAGTGTCAGCGATGCCACTGAGCCCTTCTGCCTGGGGATATCCCCCAGGAATTGTGGAGGATGAGCTGGAGACCAGGCTGGATGGGGCTCTGAGTACCCTGGTTAGTGGAAGGTGTCCCTGCCCATGGCAGGGGGTTGAAACTGGATGATCTTTAAGGTCCTTTCCAACCCAAACCATTCTGTGATTCTCTGAGTCTGTGAATTGTGGTTCTGTACTTCTGTGATTCAGTGATTCCATGATTCTGTGATTCCATGAGTCTGTGACTCTGTGAGTCTGTGAATCTATGATTCTGTGAGTCTGTGAGTCTATGATTCCATGATTCTGTGAGTCTGTGGTTCTGTGATTCCATGATTTTGTGAGTCTCTGATTCCATGATTCTGTGAGCTATTGGTTCTGACCTGCCCCATCCATCATGAAATGGTGTCCATCAGCCTCACACCCCAGCTCCTGGTCAGCGTGGATGAAGGAGCTCAGCTGGGTGTGGCCATGGCATGAAGGATCCTGCTGAACCCATCACATGGATAAAGGAAATTCAATTACATCTATAGGATTTCCATCAATGCTGAGCAGCAGGAGGCTGGGTCTCAGGGGAGACTTTTCATTGTGTTGAAATCTGACTTTGTTAGTTACCAGTCTCTGATCTCATTTGAGGGTTAAGGTTATGAAACAGAATCCTTATTTCTCTGATTTCCTTATCCAGCTGGTTTATTGAGTCTTGTCCAGGGAGTGGTTTGGACCTTAGAAATTCCCAAGTTGTCTCACACTTCTGGCATGAGCTGTGCAGAAGCATTGGAGCAAGGGGAGGTGATGGAGATATGCAGAAGTCCTGGTGAAAGACACAGCAAGAAATCATCTCAGGAAAACTGAAAATGAGGACAAAGGTCTTGCTGCCAAATTATAGCTTCTTTTACCCTCAAAGGGAACTCCCCCTTCCCACATGGGAAGCACCCACCCCAGGCAGCCAGGGAACATTGTGGTGGGGGCCTTTAGCAGTGACACCAGCCTTTGGTGCACCCCAGGCTGTTGACTTCCTCTTGGGGAAAGCTTCCCATCCTCTGTTTACTCAGGAAGCACCAAATTTGACGGCTGTAGGCAGTCAATAGAGCGCCTGGTTTTTATCTACACATCAAATTTACTTTCTTTTTTAAAGAGAAAATAGCCACTGAACAGCCCTTGAAGATTGGCGCTAGTGTCTAATTCCACTTGAAGAGCTTTGTTAGATAATTGCAGTATTTTTCTGAGAGAAAATAGAACAAACAAGGCTTGTAATTAAAAGCCATTCAGGCAGCTTTGATCCTTCTCTCTGCATCTTCACTTACCAAACACAAATGCCAACAAGGACTCATGGCAATATTTACAGTCACTATTTTTGGCCTTTGCCTTTAAATTAACTCCTCTTCCTTGCTTCCAGTCAAAAGAAGGGGGAGGGAGGGAAATGGTGCTTTTCAACAGGTGTTTCTTTAGAAAGATTATTTTGGAGGATCCCTGATATCATAGAATAATTAAGTTTAGAGAAGCTCAACGAGTCCAACTATCACACACTAGCCACACCACCACATTCACCACTACACTAAATGAAATGTCACACACAGAGGTTTTTTGAACACTTCCAGGGATGGTGACCCCACCACTGCCCTGGGAAGCCTTTTCCAGGGCTTGACCACCATTTTGGTGAAAAAAATATTTCTGATAATCTAATCAAACCTCTAAATACCTAAAAAAATCTAAAAAAAAAAATCTAAACATATTTCTAATATCTAATCAAACCTCCCCTGGCACAACTTGAGGCCATTTCCTCTCATCCTGTCATTCCACAATGACAAACCTGGAGCTCCTCTGGAGACCTCAGAGCTGCCATAGATCAAATTTATCATCCCAAAACTGCCTCCAGGCACAGCCTCAGCTGCAGTGGTGGTGTGGATGGGACAAGATCCACACACTCTGCCCTGGGCATGGACAGGGAGCTGCCAGGGCCATGTCCCACAGCCCACAGGGGATCCTCAGGTGAGCTCCTGACTCACTGGGAGAGGAATCCAGCCTGGGAAGTCCCAGCAGCAGGTGGGGATGTCAAACCTTGATGTGCTGAGACCCTCTGAAGGCACCAAACTGGGCTGGTTTCTCCCAGAATTGGCAGTACAGCCAGTGGGTTGTCATTTCATTGGGTTTATGGTGGGACCAACAGCGGCTCATCAGCACCCAGGAGCTCCCAGCAGTCCCAAGGAAACAAGGTGAGTGCTACAGGTGTCAGGTTGTACAGGGAAGGGACAAATTCTCTTCCTTGGCTTGATTTGAACACTGTCTTCTGGATATCCTTCTGCTTCTCATCTTTCACAGTCCAAGGTTTTGCTTATCCATGTTTAATTTTTATTTCCATATTTTCCTCACATCAAGATGCTTCTGAGAGCCACGCCTTCAACTCTCAGTGGGGTATTATTTCTTTTCTCACCCAAAAATCGTGACCAGCCTTGGGGAGGCAGTGTGAGACTGTGTAAGACCCAGGGGACTGGAGCTTCCCGGGAGAACAAGCTGCAGCACGGCTCGGATGAGGACAATTGATCCAAACAGACAATATTGCTGCGGCATGAAGATTTAAAAAGCAACAACAGCTTCTGATCCCCCACCCTAGCTGAGATGCCTGCATGGAAAGCCTGTGGTGGGAATATGAGCCCTAATTCCTAAAAGTGGGAATATGAGCCCTAATTCCTAAAAATGGGAATATAAACCCTAATTCCCGGTGGCTGCCCCGCACCTTTGCACCCATTAATGCAGCACACACTGTTCCAGAAGGAAATCCACCCAGCTTTGAGGCTGAGCTGACTCTGTGCATGGCTGGGAAGGGGTTAGGAGGAGGAGGAAACCCTGGGTTCCTAATTCAGCCTCCCTGCAGACCCCAGACAGGGTGCTTGCTTTAGGAAGGGATTTATGCAGTGAATCGCTAATGGGGTTTGTTTTCCTGCTTCCAGTGTTCAGGATGCAGCCGATGTGGGCTGGTGTGACAAGCCAGCCCCAGCAGTGGGAGGAAATTCAAAGGAATGAGCTGGCGTGGGGGTTTCCCTGGGGAAATCTTGTGCTGGGAGTGGGCAAGCATCTCCCTGGAGGTGTTTTCTGCTCTCCCAGAAGGAGCCAAAGCAGCCTGGCTTCTGATGCTGTGCTCCGAGGGTCTGCCCAGGCGCAGGAAGCCCGAATGTGCTGTTTCCCCGCAGGAACAGAGTGCCAGGCTGTGTGTGAGGCTGAAGATGCTGCGATGGGGGGGATGCAGCGATGCTGAGCTGAAAGCAGCGAGTGCCGCTTAGTGCCGCCGGGCTGAACCGCACCGGGGCTCCGCGAGAGCTGCAGCGTCCCCTGGGCTCGGGAGGGCACCTGGACAGCCCAAATCCTTCTCCCCCGGGAGCCTGGCGCCCGCACGAGCGGCCAAGGCTCCTGTCGGGTGTTTGGCATGGAGAAAATCGCGGATGCAGCAGGATGCTGCCATAGGGAGATGCTGAGATGAGGCTGCCCGTGCTCAGAAAGGGAAGGGGCAGGGGATGCAAGAAACGTCTGGAAATGCCCGTGGAGGGTTCAGAGAGGAGGGAACCAGACTCTTCTCAGTGATATCCAGTGACAGGAGACACGAACTGAAACATGGAAAGTTCCATTAAATCACAGGAAGGAAATTCACTGTTCAGGTGGTGAAGTACAGGAACAGGTTGTCCACTGTAGCATCTCCATCCTCAGAGACATTCAAACCCGAGTGGACACAGTGCTGGGAAATTTAACTCTGCTTGAGCCATGCTGTGACTGTGACTATCATATCATTTTTTCCATTTAATGGAAAAAACTCCAGCTATATCATTGTCATGTCTGAAGTGGTTAACTCACACTGAAAAGCTCCTTTCCATGCAAAAAAATACAGTAGTTTTTCTACTTAATAAAATATATTGCCTTTCCTAGAGCCCCAGTGCCAGTGAACAGCGATGTTTCAGCTGATTGGGCAGCTTGTGTGAGAGGTGACATAATTTGAGTCAGTTTTCTCACACAGAGAGGTTTTTCCACCCAGGAAACCCATTGCCAGCAGGTGGCAACCACGCCAAAGCAAAATTCCTGGAGAAGGTTTGCCTGGAAGAATGTGTTCTCCTTCATTGTTCTACCACAGCTAGCACCTTTAATATGGAGAAGGTAACAGAGTGATCTTGTGTACACACATCTGTTTTTAGCTTTCCATCAATTAAATTGGAATCCCGAGGTATCGAGGGTTGTCAGTTTGGGTGTTGGGGTGCTCAGGGCACTGAATTTCCCCGAGCAGTCTCACCTGGGGTCTCCACCCACACCCACCCATGGCTCTGGGAGCCCATTTAAGCTGAGAACTGCAGCCTCCTTTCCTTTTATGTTCCGTGTACTGCCTTTTCCTGGGGGAATTCGGACAGGTAAGAGCCAAGCTTGGTGCCTGGGGTCGGAGGAAAGCTTAAAAGAAATATTTTAGCTATGACAGCCTTCCTAACAGCAGTAAGATACAAACTTCACTACTAGCAGGGCTAAAGGGTGTGAGAATGAGTTTTCCAAGCTTTCTATATGGAGTTTCTGATCTCCAGACTCTTCCAGTCAAGTCCTTTTGTTCCAATACTTTTGTTCAAGTATTCTGACTATTTATCTGTGAAAGAAGAAACTTTATATCTGCAGTGCTCACTACAGTCTTACTTATGGCTTACAAACCACCTTAATTTTGTTACAAACCTGCTGTGTTTATTTTATAATAGGCAAAATGCAATATATATAGCAAAGATATGGCACAAGTAGCATAAATTTTCTCTTGTGAAAGAAGGACCAGTCTCTTTATTCCCCCATGAGGTTTATTTCATTACTCACTCTTAAATAAATATGGATTTGACACTTTACAGGGACAACTAGTTCAAAATTATTTCTAACACAAGTTCTCACAGTTGTTATAGTATTTGTATGGTGTGCTGTTTGGCACCATTTTTGAGACTCAAATCTTCCTTTTGGTCTAAATTTAACAAGTCAGAAAAGAGGAAATTTGTGGTGGGGTGGAAGATGGACAATCCTTCAAAATCAAAAGAAAGCCATAACACACAGGAACATACACGAACATTGAAAATAGTTTCTTTTCTCTTCTAAATACTCATCCTCTCTTTTACATATGTTTCATTGAAAGTGCTCATTAGCTCTGCTCCATTAAACAATCCTCCCTAATAACTCAGTGATAAAGAACTGAGCTTTGCACTCTTCTGGAAATTGGTCTCCAGCCTGTCCGTGCTGTACAGCAGATGGCAATAAAGGACCACTCTGTGGCAGAAGCACACCCCTGAAAAGGAAATGTTCTGGCCTTAGTAATTCAGAGGGTGAAATTAAAATCAGGGTCTAGAAATGCAAGTTGGTGGGAGCAAAGAGGGGAAATACAAGAGTTGCAAGTGGGCAGGACAAACCCTGTTGCTGATGAGGGTTACAAATAGACCACACATTACATATAAACCAAAGAAAGGATTTTGTGCATTCATTGGCCACTCCTCCAGTCTGCAAAGTTTCTCCTGAAAAACCCTGGAAGGGCAGGGACCTGCCAGCCCCAGGCCCCTGTTCAAGAAGTTCTGTATTCCAGCAGCTTCCGGAAACTTTTCCGAAAACTGTCATCCAGGAAAGCGTACAAGAAAGGATTCAAGCATGAATTGGCATAGCTTAGGCTGGTGATGAAGTAGGATATCCCAATGACCATGGAGGTCTGGGGTAAGTCAGTGGTCAAAGCCACGATGGTAGCCAGGTGGAAAGGGGTCCAACAGAAGAGGAACACAGCCAGGACTATGAAGACCATGATGGTGACTTTCTTCTTGGCTTTGTCCAGGGCTCTGGCATTGGAGTTCAGGTGCATGCTCCTCAGCTTGTAGAGCATCATGGTGTAGAGGATGCAGATGGTGGATACTGGAATGGCAAAGCCAAGGATGAGGGTGTAGATCCTGCTGGCTTTGAACCAAAACCTCTCCGGCTTGGGGAAATTGAGACCACAACTCTTGATCTCCAGGTCGTCAGTGTAGACATTGGCAAAGATGATGAAAGGGAGGACTATGATGGTGACCAGGATCCAGATGCACAGGCTGACAATCCTGGCTGCTCGGTACGTGCGGTGGGGCATCCTCTTGGACCTGACCGTAGCCAGCACCACCAGGTACCTGTCTATGCTCATCACTGTCAGGAAATAAATGCTGGAGAAGATATTGTAGTGATCTATGGACAAGATGACCTTGCAGAGGATTTTTCCAAAGGGCCAGTAGCGGAGGAGGTGCTCTGCAATATTGATGGGCAAGACAAGGGTGAACAAGTCATCAGCGATAGCGAGGTTCAGGATGAACATGTTGGTCACAGTCTTCATCTTGGGGGCCTTGAGGATCACATAGATGACAGCAGTGTTGCCCGTGAGCCCCACCGCACAGATCACAGAGTAGATCACGGGCAGGACAATGTAGAAATCAGCTGCCTGCTCTTGGAGGGTGAAGTTGAACCTCATGCTGTTTTCCAGGTAGCAGCTGTTGCCTGCGTTGCTGCAGGAGCTGTTCAGATCATCCCAAAAGATGTTTCCCATGCCTATTGACCACAGACCGCCTCCAGATACCACTGAAAGCCTCACTAGCCCAGAAGTGAGAGGTTTTTTGCTTGGTTGGGATATTTTCCCCCTCCTGTGAGAAGCAGCTGTTACCTCATTTAGATGCAGCTTATTTTCAAAGGTGAGTTGTGAGGCTTCTTGGACCACCTAACTTACCTCTCCCCCCCGTTGGAGAAGTTAGATTTTGAAGTGGCGATGGGAGAAGAAAATGTTTGGAAGACATAAGGCTCCATGAACCAAGAAAACAAGAGAATAATGTCTTTCTAAAGAAGTCAAGGAACTCTTCTTTCTGAGAGCATTCCGGTGAGCTTTGGCTTTTCTTTGCTGGGGGAGTTGAGCGGCTCTCATTCAGCTGTCTAAAGTGACAGTTCTTTTGGGGCTGGCAGGAACAAGGAGGCAGAAGGGGGAATTTCGTGCCTGGCTGGCTGTTCACAGCCCTTGGAGGACTGGAGGGATGGCTGCAGTTTCTCTGGCGCAGCTCTTGCTTTCCGTGCTGGAGCAGAAGCGTTCCAGTGGTAATTAGCGCCTGCCTTTGTGTGGAGTTCAGGCTCTTCATGGACAGCGATTTCACAAACAATGAAGAAGTTTCTGACACTGCTACTCCCCACTCCCAGGGTCCCCTAGCAAAAGAAGGAGGGGGAAAAATAGTTCAGGGAGTATTTCTGAAATTAACATTTAAAGGGGATTTCCCTGCAATCAAAGTACACCTTTAAGCAAGGGTGCGTTATGAACTTACTCACTCTGAAAACCATCCCCAGTACGAACAACTGGCAGCCCCCCAAATTTGGCACAGATAGACAAAGCTGTACATCTCAGAAGTTCAGGATTAATCGGGGAAGAGAGAGAAAAGTACCCTGAAAGAGACACAGCAGGAATCATCTCACCTGTAGCAGTCACCACATCCATCACTATTGCCTGACCCATACTTCCAAGAATTCCTCCACAGGGAATGAACAAAAAACCGACCCCTACCCCCCTCCACCGTGAAGATCAAAGGCTTGACAACCGGTCCCAGGCTCTGCAGAGAGAAGTGCCTCACTTCTCCTGCCTTTTGTTGTCGCACAGCAATAAAGTGAGCTGGCCTGCCGGCGCTGGGGATGGGGAGTGAAGTGTCCCTTACCTGGGAAGCGGCTCCTCTGCCTCCTCCAGCACCTGCTGCTCTCACTGGTGAGCCTATTCCCTCTGATCCGAGCTGGAGGAGGGTCTCTGGGCTGCTGACGTATGGGGATTTGCAATCAGATCAACACGATGCTTCTGTGTGTGCGTGTTGTGTGTCTGACCAATTAGCACTTGCTCGGATCGGGGAAGGGGGGAAACAAGGGTTTTCTCTCTGCAGGGTTATTGAAAGAGTAAATACGGTGGATGTTTCCTTCAGGAATGAGGGAGATGTGGAGGGACACAGGCAGCACTCAGGACTGGCTGAGTGAGGGATGAAAGGATGGGAAGCAGGGGGTTAAACTGCTTCAATAGGGAACAGTGGCTGGTTTTAACAAAGAGAGCAGGAGGAGGGTGAGCTACATTACAACGCGCAAAATAAACAAATAAACAGATGTACCTTGCCAGATCTGTGCTGTTTTCGGCTGCTCTGGGGGAGTTTGGCTGAGTTCCTCCAGCTGGGTCTCTGATCCGGCTTTGGAAATCCAGTGAAATCCTTCAGATGTGCATCAGGAGGTGCAGGAGTCCCGTGAAGCTTCTTGGAAATGCACCCCAGGTTATAGAGCAACAATGTAAGATCACTTTACCAGCATGTCCCTAAAGAAAAAAAAAAGAAAAAGGAAATCAAGAGTCTTTTGATTCTCTTTTAGTCTTTTAAGTATTGCCTGACCTTTGTTTCGAGACAAAGCAAGGGAAAACAGGAATCCATCACTGCCATGCCTGGCTGAGTGCATTAAACCAGGAGGGCCAGCTCATAGATCTGAGCCAGTAGCCAAGAAGTGTGTCTGACTTTGCTCCTCTTTTTGGATGTCTTATATTCTTCTGGCAAGATTATTGTGCAGCAGTAGCTGGGTGGGAGTAAAACATTTCATTGCACTTCTTAAAGACATGGCTATAACCGACTTCAGCAGATGGGATTTTTTTTTTTTTTTTAATGTACAACTCTTCAAGATATTTCCTTGACCAAAATCTAAGCAGACATTGGGCTTAAGGAAAATGAAACAGGAATTATATTGTCCAATTATATTGCATAGGAATGATATGGATGATACTTCTTCAGATGAAACACCCCTGGAGCTTTCTTCTTGCCTGTTTTGGGAAAGCTGGTGTGGTTTATAAGGAGTTGTAAATGAAGCAAGGCTTTGGTAGGTCTGCAGAGGGAATGCAGTTTCCAGGAATTGCTGTTGTCTTTTTTCAGAGAATAGCATACAGAAGGCAGAAAAATTCAGGAGAATGTGATGTTACATTTGCTGATCTGTAACTATTCCCTGGGACAAAAGGGTTTTAAAGTATTTTTCATCCACAATCCTTTGAGGCTTTCTGTTTTTCAGCATAAAGTATATCTCTGGTCTCTGGGATAGTTTAAAAGCTGTTCTTTTTTTCCCAGTCTATATTATCTTGGAATTAGCTGCCATGGCCAGGGGTTGTGTGCCTGGGTGCTGTGTGTTTCAGGAGCTGTGGTGCTGATGATGGTTCCTTGTGCTTTTACCCTCTGCCTTGTGCCTTCGTCCTCATTATCCATAGTGAACATGCTCTCTGTGCCTTGGTTAGGATGTGCTTGATTAAAATAACCTGTCAGAGATGAGATGGAGACTAATTAAAGCTCATTGCCTGGTGTGGGTAGAGGGGCTTTTGCTTATATGCCCCAAACAAACTACTGGCACCTCCTTTCAGAACTCCTTGCCTGGTTCTCCAGTAAAACTTGTTTGCTTTGGGGAGGACAATTGCCAACAGATCTAAATCCATGTAGGGAATTGCTTTGCAGTAGGAACTGTTCTATCAACAGAGAAAATATTTCTTCTGTGCATCTCTGGGCTCTGACATAGGGCCAGGGGCTGTGCACAGGGGAAACAGATCTATTTATATTGGTGTGATGAGGAGTGCTTGGAGAGAATGTTTTACTCTTCTTGTCTTCTCTGGCTGGGCATTCCTTGATTATAAATATTACAGCGGCATAAAGCCCTGGAAATCACTGGTTTGGAAATGCTGCTACAAAGGGCACGAGCTGCCTGGACCTATTTTTGTGCCAACAGCTCCATCATCAGCACAGTGCAGCAGGGACAAAGAGTTTATTCCTGGCAAATCTGTGCCATGGAGATGGACTTTGCCTCTTGAAGCCCATGTTCACACTGTGCTGCTTGGGTCAGCTGTGCAAACAAAGAAAAGGCAGCGTTTTAGGGAGGGGAAATCCCTGCCAATGCTAAATCAGTGCTGCTTTATTGCCTTCCTAATGCTGATGCGCTGTTGGCTCCAGACAAAGGCCATCCACCATTTTGGAATTATGGACAACCTGTTTTGTTGGGCTCCTGCTGCTGTCAAGGAGTCAAGTTCATCTCAAGGACACAGATATACAATCAATAATCTGTTTACCAAAACAAAATGTTCTCGGCTGGCTGTCTTGCAGTCACTGGTTGTTAAGGTGATTTATTTGTATGAAGTGTTCAGGCTTTTAAAAGCATTGCAGGTTAATAATAGAATCAGGGAGTAGTTTGGGTTGGAAGGGACCTTTAAAGGTCATCTAGTCCAACCCCCCTGCAATGAGCAAGGACATCATCAACCAGATCAGATTGCTCAGAACTCAACCATCCCACCTGACCTTGAATGCTCCCAGGGATGGGGCATTTACCACCTCTCTGGGTAACCTGTGGTAGTGCCTCACCATCCTCATTGTAAAGAAATTTCTTTCTTATATCTAATTTAAATCCACCCTCCATCTGTTTAAAGCCATTCCCCCTTGTCCTACCACAACAGGACCTGCTGTCCTGAGAAATGTCCAGAACTGATTACATCAAATGGGCTGAAATTGCTTCTGGTAAGGTAAGTGTGCCTGGTCAGGCTATTTGTAGGATAACACTCACCCACAAAGCTGGGATGTCCTTCTGCTTCCCCCCAAAACCTTCCCAGCCTTATTGAGCCAGGCTGGCTTAGGCAGGTGATGGTGCTCACCTTGTAGGACAGCTCAGGGAACCAGGCAAGAGCTGCAGGGCAAATGTCACCATCGGTAAACTGGTGAATTGTGGCAAAGAAAGTGCTTTTGAACGGTGATAATTGTCACAGATCCAGGGGCTGGTGACACATCCTGCCCGCCTGAAAGCTGCAGTGAAGGCAAAGGGGTTCAGGAAGCGATTTAAGGAAAATGGGAGTCCATAAACAGCCTGTTTTTGTCAGGGAAAGCACATATCAATAACTGCCCCGTCTGGCTCTGCAGGGGAGCAATCCACACAAACCGTGCAGCAATTTCCTCAGACCAGCTGTGATGGGGAATAAAAGCTGCAGCCCTGGGAGCTGGTGGGTGGCTGGCTGGAGCTATTTGCTCCCTGCCAGCCAGGAAAGAGGTTGGGAGGCTCCTGCAATGGGTTACCCTCATTCCCAGCACTTCTTGGAGACCCTGGCTCTTTTACCACACCTTCCCCAGCCCTACCAGTCGTGGAGGGAAAGTGGCATTGCAAGAGGCTGCCTGGCTGCCAGCAGGAGCTGTGCTGGCAGGTGTGTTAATTAAGGGAGCTCTGGTAGAGTACTGGTGACAGTGGGAGCAAGGACACGGTGCCAGTCTTGCTGCAGTTAATACCTAACTGTGAGAATCTGAGTGCAGAGGGAATGCTGCTTTCAACACCCTCGTTTCCTCTCCCACTCCCCCCTGGTCCGGGTTCGAGCAGCCTTGCTCCAGAGAGAAATTAAAATCTGCTTCCATTCCAGGATGCTTTTACTCTCCAGCATTTATTCCTGCTTTTCTCCAGGGCTGGAAGTGAGGGCGTACTTTGGTTGGTTTGCTGCCCTGAGCCAGCTCAGTGTGCTGAAAGCAGAGCCCTTTGGAAGAGGGAGATTTCTGGAAGTGGACTGTCCCTTTTCCAGTGCTGCTCATCACCTTTGTGGGGTGTGAGGGGCTCAGGGCAGTGGCTGGGGCTTCCCTTGTGTCAGTGCTGCCATGAGGAGAGGGCAAAAACTGTCCCATGGCTCTGACTGTGCCAGAGGTGCTGCTGCCTCATCCTCCTGAACTCTGGAAGCAGGAGAAGCTAATCTGCTGCATCAATCTATGGGTCAGTTAGTCCTCTGGACTTGGAGCTTTTGTGCTTCCCTATCTCAGAGTTCTTCCATTAGCCCATGTGAGTGACAACTTTTGTGTAATTTGTCTGTGGGACCTGTGAGGAAAAAGCCTTGGATGTGATGGGATCTGGTGCTGCAGTACTCTGGGGTACAGCTGATTGCTTCCTTTTGGAGTTCTCTTGGCCATGGATTTATTAACAGGGCTCTGTTTCCTGCTGGTTGCCTTTATCAGATGTGCACAGAGTGTGTGCAAGGGCATTCCTCAGCACAGCTGAAGATGAAAACATAAGGAGGAATCCTAGTTTGAAAGGATGAGAAAACAAAACCAAAATAAAAAGATATTTTTTACCCAAAGTTAGCATGAGTCAGCAGGTAGGAATCAGCTCTTCCCTGGACCCCTGTCCTTCCAGTGCTGCTGGCAGATGAAGGTGTCCTGCAGTGCTGTGATCCATCAGCATTCCTGGCAGGAATATACATTATTTAGTTGCCATTAAGCTGGTTGTAACACAGCTGCTAAGAGCCCTTGGTATCTGCCACGTCCAAGTGAGAGGAGTTGTTATTTTGACTTTTTTAATGCCATCTGAACTTTCACTTGTGAAAAGTCACCCTTCAGTCATTGCTTGACCTGCTTGGAAAAGCTGTGACTCTTTACAAACATCAGCACTGCAACAGGGCTATAATGCATCCTTGGAAAAACAGCCAGGAGCCCTTCAGGGATCTCACCGAGGAGCAGGCTCTGTGCAATATATTCCAATATCTCTAAGCAACAGCTTAATGTGTTGCCTTGTCTGCTTAAGTAGCAGAGCTCCTCTGGCCTAAAAGCCTCATCACCAGAGGGTTATGGAGTGCAAATTGCTGCTGAATGAATTTGCTGCTTTGCTCACTCTAGTTTCCCTTCCCTTTTGTGTGTGCTATGATAGTGAAATGACTCATCTTCACCTTATTATCATGTTTTGGAGAAATGGTCTAATATTTTGTACAATGCTCAATGTAAAAAACCCCAAACCAACAAAACAGATGAAATCTGTTTCCTGGAACAACGTTTTCCAGTGCAATTACACAGAGCCAACTCCTTTCTCCACACTCTTTTGGGCAACAGACATTGCGGAGTACAAAGTTTACAATACCATCAACTATTGTAAGGAAAAGAGGGAAAAGCAGAAGGAAAAGAAGCAAAAGCAGGTTTGAGCTTAGTGAAACCTGATTCTGGCTTTGGGCTGCAATAATTTATTACAGCTCTGTTTTACAATTAATGCCAGCCTGACCTACTTAAATAGAACATCATAATTCTTGTGGCCATGTATGTGGTCATGAAAATTCAGTGCTAAGAGCATGAGCCATGTTGGTTATGTCAGTGTGATGGAGAAAAATGTAATTTGGATAACTCAGGTGAATTGAGTAGGAAATGGTGTGCTATAAAATGCATAAAAATAATTTAAATGCAAAAGATAAAAGGAAAAGGGAAGGGATTACTGCAAGATGGGGTTTATGGCTGGTGCTCTCTGCTTATCGGGACCCCATGGTCATGGCCATAGTGGGGATGTTAGGGACTGGATTCAGTGTGAGTCCCAGAAACAGCCAAAACAGCAGTGACAGTCAGGAACACCTGGCTCTCCTTTCTTTAAAATCTGATTTCAGGCCCAAATTTAATTCCCTGGGGATTTAAGCTGTGAGACCTTTGAGTCTGTGTGCTGGGTAAATAAAGCCCCCATCAGAAATCATATTAATGCAAATTATAGGTGACCACACCAAAAAGAAGTTTTGGATGCTTATGGAGGAGAAGCAGAAAAAGCAAAGCAATAAAGATACTTTTGTGTTTTCCACAGGGAATAATTTCTGAAGTGCAGAGATCCCCAGGCCATGCAGGGCCTCCTGCCAAGGGGAATGATTTCAGACAAGCGCTGACTGTGTGGGAGAGGGTGTTTTGTGTTGGAGGGCTGAGTTATCACTGAAGTTTTTCACTTCTAATACTTGGTAATATCAGTGTCATTTTGTCAGTAAGGAGCACACTCAGTGTCTGAAACATCTCCATCTCCACCTGCTTCACAACTCCACTTGAAGGCAGATGAAAATTTTTTCCTTGTAAATGACGTGTTTTCAACAAATTCTGCAAACCCTTGCTGAGGCTCCTTGCCATGAAGTTGATTTTCTATTTATTTTTTCCTATTTTTTTTTCTAATAAGAAGAATTGCTTTCGTGCAAATGTTAGGTAAATTTTTCCCTTTCTGGGATGTCAGGAGGTGCACATCCTGTACAGAAACACTCCCCAGCTGCATCAATAACCTTTTTGTACTGTTCAGTGAGTCCTAGAAAACTGCAGAGCAGTTTTGTGTCTCTGCAGGTTACTTGGCAATCAATTCTCCATCTCTGATAAATCCTAATTTACAGGGAGGATGTGACGAACTCCCTCCTCTGCAATCAGGAGTTGGCAGTGCCCATTCTTCTGCAAATTTATGGGTTCAGCAGAATAATATCATAGGAACAGAGGTGTTGTGCAGCATTCCTGCTTGATTTGCTCCTCATTTCATGGGGCAGACAGCAGCATTCTACAGCCCTAAAAAGGGCAGGGAATTTTCTGGACTGGGAAGAAAAGCATCCTTGAGAGAGGCAGAATATGATGCTGTTACCCATGGCTGGTGTTCCCCCCTCTGTTATCAAATTTCCCTCCCTTGCTGCCCTGGGGCACCTGAGAATGGGTGATGTCGTGATGTTTTCCATAATGAAATCAGTCAAAGAGTTTGTGGACTTCTTTCCAGCATGAAAACGAACCCTGTTCTGCTGGTTGTATGAGGGAAAAATTATTTCAGGCAGAGAGAGGCAAGAAAAAGGTGAGAGACCAGTGAATTTTTTTCCATGTGGCTGCAGGGAGGGAGAACAATTGTGGTGTGGAGATGCATTGTTAATGTAAAAGCCACAAAAGCAACCCAAACAGGGAGTGAGCATCACTGGAACTGCACCTCTGTCAGTAAGGGATGGATCCCTCCTGCTCTTTCTCCTGCCTGGGGCACCTGTGTGGGGCTGGTTGTCCCTGTCATTTACCTTTTGATTGCACAACCATTTCTTAGAAAACAGTTGGCTCTTCAGACTCTCCTGGGCATTCAAGTGAGTCCAGGAGATGTGGGGGTGAGCTGGTAAGTGGGTTTGGATGATCTTGGCTGTTAGGTGTTGCTACATTTCCTGATGCTGGTCTCCAAAGCAATCCCTGGCACGCTGCTTTTGTGGAAGGCAGAAGAGCTCATGAGAAAAATGCACTTGAAATTACCTCTTCTGGGGAAATGCAATGAATTTTCTGCTAGGAACTGCTTGTGAACAAAGATGGAGCCTGAATTAGGGATCTGCCCTTGTGGGGGTCCCTTACACTGACACAAAGCTCTCTGTGCCTCTCAAGAGGGTTGCCACCATGCAGAAACATGTCACTTCGGTGCAGGGAGGGGGATTTGACATCACAAAACATCGAGGGGAAAAACATCGAGGCAAATTCTCCTTTTCTGGTCAGGAAAACCAGAGTGTGTGCCTGCTGTGTTCCACGAGTAGGAAATCAATTGCTGAGGGATTTCTGCTGGGAGATTTGTGCTTTATGAAATTCCTGCCAGGGGCAGAGGACTGAGGAGCTGGAAATGATAGCGCTGTCTTCCTCCCCTCTGCTGCTTTAATTGTTTGTAGTGATTTAATAAGCAGCACTATTCTTCCCTGCAGCAAACACAGACAGGTGGCATTTTATTACCTTTATTAGGGCCCCTGTTTGGAATTTCTTTGCTGTATTTCCTTCTTTGCAGGCTTGGCCCAAAACTTGGAGAGATCAGTGCGAGAACTGGGCTTTGTGCTGTCAACATTCTGAGTGTTGAGTCAGCACCAAATCCATGCAATTATATGGGAAGGAAATAATAAGGACAAATGACATGATTTAAACAAAGAAATGCTCCTGGCTTTGGCATTTTATGTACACAAATGCACACCAGAAGAGGAAGAGCAAAGCAGGTACAAGCTCCCAGTACTTGCAGAAGAATGAATGGAAATAACTTCCTGTTTAGGCTGGAAACTAGGAGAAAATTTGTACCCATCAGAGGGATGTTGAAGTGGAGCAGCTGCCTAGTGACAACAGATAGGTGGAGAAGTGAAACCCCAAATTAAAGGCTTTTAATGTGGAGTTTTTTGGATACTGAGGTCTTTACAAACAGATCATGTGAGTCCTATGGGCAATGCAGGTGGATTCCCAGGGGAGCATCCCTGTCCCGTACCGGGGATCGGCTGCCCTGGTCCCACAGAGTGATTTGGGTTGTACCTGATGTCCCAGCAGAGCTTGGGGAAATGCCTCAATGTTTGTTGGATTTGAATGGCATTTGGGTCAAATCAAGTTTCTCCTCTGAGGAATGGAGTCTTGACCTCTCACAGGTTTCGCTTGAACATTTCTTTAATCTGTTCCCCACCCCAAAACCCCCAGCAGATCCCCTGCTCCTGCCACTCTGTGTCTCCCACAGCTGAGATCCTCCGAGCTTTTCCCTTACACTAAAAGAACTGGAAATCGGCTGGGTTTGGTTACCTCTTGGCAACAAAATTGTCTCCTATTGTGCAGCTCAGGGGGAAAGAAACCTCTTCCTCCCTTCAGTCTGCTGCCACAAAGTGTTTTGTTCCTCTTTGTGAAGAACCAGGAAGAAACACTTCTTTTTAAGATGAGGGAGCCCAATTCAATTCCCTTATCATTTTGAGCAAAATAACCCAGTTATTTATGTTGAAAGTCACTCCAAAATTTTGAAGAGATCTTTTTAGAAAATATTTCTCTTGGTGACTGATTATGAGTGGGTATGGGAAGAAACTCTTTGCATTGAACCACTCAAAGCAGTAATTTCTTCCCAAAGAGTAGATGTAATTACATTTTGTGGGTGAAAAAAATAAGTAGTAGTGGACCAAAGGAGCTTCAAGCTGATCTCTATTTGCTGCCAATGACTGAATTAAATGCACACGGTTCCTATCAGCTCTGCCAGACAAAACGTTGTATTTGGGTTATTGGGGTTTTTTTCAGAAATCTTTGTAGCATGAATAGTTCATGGACTTACCTCTGCTGGCTTCAGCCATTCCTGCTGTCCATCATATCTTGCTATTATAAGGCAGCTCTTTTCATTAGGTTGTCTTTTAATTCAGATATCTGAGCCTTTTTCTACTTCTAGACCCACTTTTCAGTAGGACAAACATTTTCTTATCTGTGAGTGTATTCAGTGGTAGCCACACAAGTGAAGGTAAGGAGCTGGCAGGTGACAATTTATGAAACTTTCTATAATGGAAAAAACTCAGCATTCAATTTCCATCTCCTTAGAAATCTCTATTTCTTTTCTTGTCTCTTGTGCTCTTTGTGGCTGGTCTGAGTTTAGTGCTTGGAAATGCAATTATATGGATTCCAATTCTTTTGAGAGAGAATAATCTTGTATACAAAGCCAAATAAATTTAATTTTTCAATATTAGAGCAGTTTGACATCGAGGTTGGGGACCTGGCAGTGGTTAGTGCCTGGCCAGCCTCAGAACACAGAGTTTGATTTAGGTGAAACTTCATTCATTGGAGACAAAGTAAAATTGCCTCTTATTTGCTCAGCACTAAAAATCCATCTGAAGCTGATTGCCAAGACTTGCTGCTGAATGATGGGATTAACTCCTGCAATGGCACCATGAAATGAGAGACAGGGAGAGGAATATTAAAAAAAGGCATTTCCAACCATGTGCAGGCCCTCATGTCCTGCTGTTGGCTTGGTGCTGTCAAAGGGGCTGATTTTGATGGTTTTAGAGGCACTAACCTGGGCAGTGAAATGCACCTCAGGCAGCAATTGCTTCTCTGGTGTCTGCAAGTGCCTTTATCTCCCTTTGTACTCCTCAGAACTGAAATCCTGCACAGACCGAGTGAATCTGAGGCTTTGGGAAGGCTCAGTGGTGATAGATTTTGGTGAGACTTGAGTCAGGAGATGGAAGCAGCAGCTGAAGATGCTGTAATCTTCATCCTTGGGCTCTCCTGCAGGCTGATGCGGTGTGAAGGAGGCAGGGATTCCATAAAGCAGCTTCTGTAGCTCCTGAGGGGAAAAAAAACAAGTGGAAAGTTCTTTAATTTGTTAGAGTTTCAGGCTGTGCTGCACCTCAGGGCCAGGCTCTGCCCCTCTCTGCTCCAGCTGGTGCTTCCCTCTGTGTTTTTTATTTGCAAACCACCTCTCTGACCAGCTTCCACTTTGCTTTAAAAATTCAGCACCACATTTGTGGCTGAACGGGTTCCAGAGCTGGGGAGAAGGGTTTGAGATGCAATTTGCATCACTGAGTTGTTACAGCAGGGAAATTGTCCCATCCCTCCTGTGCCTGGAGCTGCTAATCTTGTTCTAAACATTGAAAAACTCTTCAGCTTCTCTCATTATACCTAAATTTGATTACTGCTTTGATTTCACACCTCTTTCACGCAGGCTCTTCCTCTCTCCTTGGCTGGAATTCTCTGAAAAGATAAATTTTATCAAGCCTTGGGACAGTTCCCATCATCTATCTCTGCTCCAAATGCTGCTTTTAATTATCTTGGCAACCTGAGCAAGAGGGAAACTGGGAGGAGTTTAGTGAGAAGAAAAGGAAGGCACAGAGGCCAAAGTGTAAATGCAGAGTCTGGGTCACCAGAGTCTGCAGTGTTGAGGGGGTCTGGGCCGTGCAAACTGATGTTTTTCTCTGTGAATAGCTGATTCCTTCTGTATCTCCTCCTGAAATTCCTGTGCAGGAGGGCTGGTGCTGGAACTGCAGCCGCACAAACTCCCCATGGAGCTGTGTGGGACACAGTGGGAATCATTTATTTGCTGCTTTTGATGAAAAGTTGTGACATGAACCTCCGTGTCAGGGAGGTGACACGTTAATGCTGCTGCTGTCAGACAGTGCCCACACACTGTGTCTGGAGACAGCTCAGGAGAAGATGAAGAAAAACCAGGATTAAATCCCATGTGCCACTGAACTCTATCAGAGATAAACTGCTTGGAGCGAAGTCTGTGAAGTGACTGGGGAGAGCTGGATGAAAGGGACAGCTCTGAGAAGTGTGTGGTACGTCAGTGATGTCCTAACACTCATCTTTGCACAGAGATGAAAAAGTTTGCATGGCCTGAGTGTCTGGGTGTGGAAACTGTGTGTTGCACAAGCTGTGCTGAGCTCATCTGGCTCTGAAATATCATCTCTGCACCTTAGCCAGGAACAGCAGCAGAGTTCTGAACAGATTAATAAAAATCAGTCATAACCCAGAAGCAAACCTTGGCAATACACATCTGTGGCAGGTGAGGAGACCAAAAGCTTTCATTATTGTTCAATAAAAAAATCCTCTCTCTTGGCATTAAAATGCTTTAGTTTCAGCTCTGCCCCAGGCTATCAATGTCAAGTGTTTCTCTGGGTGTTGAGGGTAGGTTCTCCCCCATAGCTCTCTGCAGGTTGGTGCTAATTAATGATGTTCTGTCAGGTTCAGATGTTTTGGTGCCTGACCAGGGAGTGCAGAACAGGGATTACAAGTGCTGACATTTACTGTACTAGAAAGTCCAAGGGAAAAATTTGTGCCAATTAACACCTTTAACTAGGAGGATCAATTCCTGTTGTGCTTGTACCAGAGTCTGAGCACAGACAGGGTTTCCAAGGGAAATCTTGGTCCATATAGGGCTGGGGCTCCCTCCAGGCTGGTCCAGCCCCTCAGGGTGCTCAGGAACAGGGGATCCCCACAGCCCAGTGCACCCTCCCTAGCCCTGGGGCTCCCAAGGGCAGAGCCATGGCTGAGGCTCTGCAGGAGCAGGCAGGCTCAGCCCTGCTCCAACATGGGATCCCATGGGACAGGGCACGCTGGGATTTGCCCCTGCAGCTACTAGGTGTGTCCAGAGAAACTGCAGGGAGGGGGTGACCTCTGTCAGTGGGACCCCTCTGTGCACAGGTGCCCCCACTCCTGGGGTGGCTGTGCCAGCTCCCCCAGGGACCTCCAGCCCTGAGAACCTGGAGCAAGTGGAAACCACAACTTGGCAAATGCTGCCTGTGCCCAATGCAAATGGTAAGAGAACGGGGGTGTGAAAAAAAAATTGTTTATTACAGAATTGTTTATTAACAACAATACAGAACAATTTTAGAATGTAAGAACATTTGCAACAACAACAACAATCCATAGAACATATATACATAAGAACCTATCTAACTAAACTATATTAAATCTATTTGTAGAAGACAAAAAATTCTTAAAGTCTTAAGTCCTAAATCCTATTCTAAATACAAAAAACTGTAGAACAATGTAGAACTGTAGAACTATGTACAAAAGGGTGCCATCGCTGTCTGGAATGTTCATCAGGGGTAGAAGAAAAGCAGGTGTCATGGTTACTGCGGTCAGGCACAGACGGCTCTTCCATGTGTCCCCAGGTTGGCACATGTGGGCAAAGCAGGACTCTGCTACCAGAGCTGAGCTTGGCTGGGTCTGGAACGGAGCTTGAGTGGCCCAAAGAGAGGACAGGGCAGGCAGTGTGTGGCCACCAGACTCCAGTTTGCGAGGTACCACGTCCCTGAGCAGGGACCAGCCTAGCTCCAGTCTGGCAGCAGGGGACCCACTCTGCCTGTGGGGATCACGTGCCTGTCCTGCTGCTGGCATTGTTCTTCACCCCAAAATCATCTCCTCTTCCTCATCTTTTACATCAACGTCCATGTCCTCCATGTGTTCTTCCACTTCCATGTCCTCCTCTTCCTCATAAACATCCACCTCCATCTCTTCATCCACATCCACCTCCATCTCTTCATCCATATCTGTATCCACCTCCATCTCTTCTCCAGTCTCTTCCTCCATTTCCACATCCTCTACTGTATGACTCGGGACATCCACCTCCATCTCCTCCACTCTGTCCATGACAGCCTGCAGAGGTGGCAAAACCTCAGAGTGGGGTCCCTGTCCCACACCATCCCCACAGAGCTGCAGCCCACTCGGGCAGCTGGAGGTGTCCACCTCCATGGAATGGCACCATACCTCCCTCAGCTGACAAATTAGACAAAGGATAAACGTGAGCATCTTGAAGTGAGGGGTGACAAAATGCAGGCACCAGGGAGCTCTCAGCACTGATGGGAGTAGCAGAGGGCAGGTGGCAAGAAGGGCGGCAAGAACGGTGACGAGGGTGAGCAGGCGCAGACTGAATGGTGGGCTGACACAAGGGCCAGTGGTTGAGTTGTGCTCTTTGCTGGGGGGTGGCAGTTCCAGTTGGAACGTGGGATGTGACATCACACAGATTCCAAGATTCCAGGGTCAACAGAAGTGGTCACTGGGGATCCCTGAATGGTTGGGCTTGAAACGGACCCTGAAGATCATCTTGTTCCAAGCTGATCAATCTTCCCCCAGACCTTGGGGGAGCCCTGTTCCCAAGGATGGGGCATGCACAGCCTCTGTGCCCAGCCTGGGCAGTGCCTCACCACCCTCAGTGTAAAAGAGCAGCTTCCTTAGATCCACCTTCAATCAGCCTCCTGCAGTTGAAAGCCATCCCCCTTGCCCTGTCACCACAGGCCCTGTTGAACACTCTGTCCCCTTCTTTCCTGTGGGACCCTCCCAGTCCTGCACAGCCACAGTGGGGCCTCCCAGTGTCTCCTCTTTTCAGGCTGAGCATCCCCAGTCCCACTTGGACAGCAGTCAGTCAGATCAGGGGATGTCAAAGCTGAAGGGTAGCAAATAGCATCAGGAACTGAGAGATGGAAGCTTTAGACCCAGATTTGCCTCTAAATATACAAAATTAATAACAGTGGAGGGGAAGATGGTGGGACACTTGTTCTGTTCTAACTGGTCAATTTTATTTTTTTCTTCTTTTTTGTCATGCTGATGGTTTTTCTCTTTGAAATGAAGCTTGGCACAATGTCCACTGTCTTCTCCACTTGTGAAACACCAAGCAGAGTCTGGGCAGGCTGATGATGCAGAGCAAAACCTGCAAATATACTGGTGATCCTGAGCCTGGGTGTGCAGCTAAGCCCAGCCAAAAGTAATTTCTGGAAAGTCAAACCTGGTTTACATTTTCTTGAGTTTGGCTATGCCAACTTTACCGGTCATTTTTAAAAACCAAATAAAAAATTCAAATCAAAACAGACAAAAACCCAAATAAACAAACCCACGCAAACCAATCAAACTGATAAAAAACCACAAATAAAACCAAAGGGAATAAGGAGTTAGTGTTAGTTGTGAGGATATCACAGCAGGCAAATGGCTGCTTCCCACAGAATCACCATAAAAAGCCACATAAAGCAGCTGCTCCAAAATATACCCAACAGGAGAAAAATAAAAAGTGATACATGGCAACTTTGGGGGCAGCTCCACATTAAGGTGAAGGATGAGCAGTGGTTCAGATCAGCATTCCCCACCCTCCAGGCTGCTGTTTGCTCCTGATGAAAGACCCTTGCAGGACTGTGGCCTCTCTCAGTGCAGTGTAAATCATCGCCACAGCTCTCAGCTGAGCCACTGGCATTTCCAGAGTGACATCCAGGCTCCATCCTGAGCATCTGTGGAAGGTCCTGAGCATCTTCATGCCTGGAACCACAAAACAGCTCAGGCTCTCCCTGGACTGGGTTTTTAGGGGAGGTTTCCATATCCCTGTGAGATCTGTTCATCCCTCAACACATCTGACTTTATGTACAGTGATGCATCTGGGTTCCTTCCTTGCTCCTGTGTGCCAGTGAGGAAGCATCCATGTGAATGGAGGATGTTGTGCACAGGAACATTTATTCCTGGATTGCCATTTTGCTTCACTGTCACTCAGCTGAACATGGTCCCTTTCTAAGAGGGACTTACAAGAAATGTGTAGGAATTTTGGCTCTGAGAGGAGCAGAAAGCACATTTTCTACACCCCATTCCCAGCAGATGCAGTTTCCCTGGCAGAACAGTGATTGCCGTTCATCTTCCTGGGAAGAATGTGGAGACCCATTCAGACATCACAGATTCAGCTGATCTTTGGCTTTGTGTCCCTTATTTCACATGTCCAGTTTCAAGGGCCATTAAAAGAGGCTCATGTTTGCCTTGCTACCCAGAAGTGCTGTAGTTATTTCCAGGAGAAAATAAAAAATTGATTGTCCTCTGGTGTGGTAGAAATCCCACCACAATTGTGACTCTGAGAGCAAAGACAGCCTGTGCTTTTTGGGGCTGTAACAGCTGAGAGTGTGGCAGAGCAGTTTTTATATTATTTTTAGAGTGCTGAAAACATAGTTCCCAAAACAATCTTTCTCTCCTGTCTTCTGTCATAAACTGTGGAACAGAGAAAATGGAAAGGAGCAGAGGTTTGTTTAAATTGGCTGGGGTTTTTAAAGTCTTAAAATAGTGTCAGCTTGATGCATGATACTTTAGAAATTGGATTAGTAGCACCTATTTCATCCCACCAGAGAGGTGGGATTTAAAACTTCCAACAACAGAAACACTGGATGTGAGAGAGCTCAGTTTTCCACCCCTCACACAAGTATCTTGCTGTACTATTTTAAGCAGCTCAGCCATATATATTAAAATATTGCTCCAAACAACAACAGAATGAAAATGTTCCACCAAATGGGAAAAATAAGAAAAGTGGGCGGCAGCCCTTTCTGAAGAGCTTGTGTTGATTTTGCAAAGTTGGATGCAAACAAGGTTTGCCATATTTCTTTCCTAGAAAATGTAGGTATTTAATAGAAATCTGTGTCTGAGGCTGCTGAGTTGGGTATGATTTTAGATCTGGGAGGAGCAGAACAGGTTCCAGAGAAGCTGTGCTTGTGTCACCCTTGGCAGTGCTCAAGGCCAGGTTGGATGGGGCTTGGAACAACCTGGTCTAGGGGCAGTGTCCTGAACATGGTGAGTCCATGAAAAGAAACTTTTGGTTTTCCTGAGATGCTGCCCTTGCAAGGGGAGCTCACAAATACCCCACATAGTTTGAAATGCCCTGAGCAGAACCCAGCTGTGCTTTCTCACAGGTGATGAGGGATTTTCACTTGTATTTTATGGGGGATTTTCAGAGGGCAGTGCAAGAGCAGCTGAGTGTGTTTGACAGGCAGAGAGGGCCAGTGTGGCAGCAGCTTAATGCAATGGAGCTTTTCCTTCTGTGATCCTGTATAACCTGAGGCACTCTGGGGCTCTTGGACCCGCCAGCTGGGCAAGTTAATCATTGGAACAAGTGATAAATTAACCTGCTCCACTCTCCTTAGCATGGCTGTGATGAGCATTAAGTAAACAAGCGAGCCCTTGCCAAGGTGGGAGCTTGTTCTTAGCCAGGGAGGAGGGAGAAAATATTGCTTGGAGTAAATAAAGCAACTTTGCTTCCCCAGGAAGAGGAAAAGCAGCAATTAAATATGTGAGTGCTGCATGGAATAATTTGCACAAGGACATATCTTGTCTGCTATGCAGGAATGTTCCCAATCAACCATGCATCTCCTGACCTTTATTTTTCTGTATTTTCTACCACATCATATAAGAGACTCTTGATTTAAAAAAACCAAAACAAACACCTTGGGGGGAGGCATTTCTTCCTTTCTTCAGAGTGCCTCTTTCTTTTGTTCCCTCCAGAGCTCTCACTTCATTTCTGCTGTTCCTCGGAGCACAGGCTTACCTCTTTCCTGATCCCCTGGGCTTGTTTTGCCTCTGGGTGTCATGAACACTATTAATTGTGGGGTTTTTCTTCCATCTTAAGTCTGTCTCTTCAAGTGGTTTACCTTCATTTACCTGTTCGAGTGATGGATTTTTCTCACCTTTTATTACTTAGTGCTTTTTCTTCATTCTCTAAACCCAACTTCTCCCTTGCCCTGTGGCTGTTAGATGCCATTATAGGAGCATTCATTCTTTCTCTACTGCTTCTCTCAGCTTTCACAGGGAGCTGAGAGCTCTTTGGGGTTAAACTTGACTCACTTCAGTGCCTTCCTTGATGCTGCCTGTGTACTTGGACACTTTAAGGGAATAAAGTCTCAGTGTGGAGATTACAGCTGTGAAATAATGGCTCTTTTGAAGAAGACAAGAATGATGTTGTCAATCTTTTCAAGGATAAACTGAGCACCTTCTTTTGGGAAGAAACAGGCTCAGCTCAGCACAGAGGTGGCTGATGCAGGTACCCAGGCTTGGAGGGAAGGGTGCAGCTCCTGGGGGTGTGTTTGTGGGGGGCTGTAATGTTTGTGTGGGGTCCCTGGAGCAGTGGGAACACCCCACTGGGAGATGCACATCAGGAAATGGGTGCACAAAGGGCCTGAAGTGTGACCAGCTTTGGTGAAGGGTTCCATAGGAAAAAATATTTTTACTAGGATTTTGACAATTTGAAGCTCCTTCTCATATCCTTTGCCTAATGAACATTCCCCCTTTGCCAGAGTGTGGGAAATCCTGAGTTCACACTATGAAAACCCCTGATAATTATAATTTTTTTCTATTTTTCAATGGTGTCATCCCAGCAGGAGTCAGAGAAAGAGAATTTGTGTGACCTGCCTGTCTTTGACTTTGTGACAGGAACAATGCCATGAGGAAGCTGGTCAGAGGAGCATCACTGCTCTGTCCCTAATTTTCCTGCACAACTGAGGATGATTTAAGGACCAAGGCACAGCCAAGACCTTTCCTCCTCCTGTGCTCATCAAGCAATCAGGGCCTCATCACACCTCAGCTTCAAGCACCTCGTTTGCATCTGGCTGACCTTGACTGCCCTCCCTGGATGGGAAGATGAAGAGGTGGAAGTGTCAAAGATTGGGATTTTATGGGTGAGTTGTGAAATAGTGGCTGGTTCAGGCTGGTTCTGTGGAAACATCGTGTGCTGCACCATGGAGGATGAGACTAAATGGATTAAACAGAAGATAAAAAGGGCAAGGTACCTGGTTAGCTGCTGTTGAAGAAAATGTTGGGAAAAAAAAATACATGTAAGGAATATGTCAGAGATGGTCATTAACTGCCCTGCAGGGTCAGAGCTCCTTTAGTAATTGGCCATGTAGTGAATACTAGAAATGATTTTAAAAGTTCCTAAGTGACTGAGGGCTTTTAGTGAATGGTTGGGGGAAACAAAGGAGTACTGTTTCTGGCAGAACTTTTATTATAATTTAAGCATCATCCTCTTTCTGAGATAACAGCTGCTTTGAATAAACTGAAATATCTTCTCCATTAGCTCTGGCAGGAGCTGGATAAAGCTCTCATTCAGGTAAACTTTAACATATGTCTGTAGAATAATAAATTTAATGAGAGTCATCAAACGTATTGTATGAGTAAGGATTGTGCTTAGGGCAAGAAGAAAGAGTAATTAGGAGTGGACAAAACATGAATTATAGTGGGGAAATTTTAATTTATGGTGGTTTAGGGGGGATATTTAACTAAGCTGAGATAAAAATCTACCTTGGTTGCAGGCTCAGCTTTATAACAGAATTCTACTAGAGCAAATGTAGTAGTCCTGGGCTCCAGACAGACCTTTAGATACAAGTTTACCTCTGGTTTGAGAAAGCTCAGGGCTTGAGCAGCATTTTATGGCTTTGCTCTTGACCCTGGGGCTATAAATGCTCCTGTAAAATTAATTCTAAAGTTATAGCTTCTACAAATTTCTAAGAGTTCCCATGGAGAAAGGTCCACCTGCACTTTGGGGACAGTTTCTCAGAGCAGAACATTTCAAGGTGCCATTAAACTGCATTCAAACGCCCTTTTATTGGGGCATAAATTTCACAGCCTGGTCTATCAGCCTGACATGTTCTTTGAGAAGAGACAAACTTTACAAGCCACTTTAAAAATAATTTCACTGCCAGGTTTGCAGCTCTGAGAACATTAATAAACTGAAATGGCTTTTCACCCTGCAGTAGCCGCTAAGTAATAATGATTGTCTGTAGGCAGACTAATGAAACCAGCTGTTAACAACCTAATGAGAATTTTTACCAGCCCTCTGCTCCACAGACACATCCCTTTTCTGTCCCTGATTTTCCTGCACCCAGTGTTCCCCAGAGAAATTTAGTGTTGTTTGATGTTCAGGTAAAAACTGCTTTATTTTGTAGGAGTGGTGATGCTTCACCTGGGCTGCTGCCATGCTGGGGTCACATCACAAAGTCCAGTTTCTACAGGAGCTGGGCAGCATGGAGAGCTTTGATAGCACAGCATGGCAAAGCTGGAGTGGAGGATTCTGGTTTAGTGTGCCCCTCAGTGGCAGACAGCATCAGTAATTGATAAATCTTGATTTCAAAGATAAGGTGTTGCTGTTTTGGCTCTAACCTTAGGTTGCTTTCAACACAGTTTTCCCTGGCACTTAAGATACTGGTTTTTTCTTGCTTTCAGTACTCTGTCATTCCAGATGACCTTTAAAGGTCCCTTCCAACCCAAACCATTCCATAATTCTTTGGATACATGATGAATAGCAACATGTATTTTACCCTTATTATGGATGATATTACATCATGTCTGGCCTTTTGGGGCTCTTTCTTCTCCAGGTCCTTGTGACTACACTCACTCCTATATGCTCTTAATTTTTTCTGTTGCTTACCAGTGAGCATTTTCAGTTCTGCCCCCCATGTTTAGAGCAAGTTTTCTGTGACTCGCTGCACCAGACACCAGGTCAGTTCAAAGAAGAGCATTAGGAAGTATCCAGCTGTATTTCCCCTTCTTCCTTCTGTGTACATGCTGCTGTTTTGAGCACTCTGGCTTTCTGAGCTCCCTCACATGTCTTGATCCTTTTCTGGATACCCAGAGGGATATCAGGATTAAATCCCAGCTCTGAGGTCTGGCTTTTGAAGAGCCTCAGTCATCCTCTCCCACTCATCTCATCCCAGCCTTGATGGAAATATGCCTTCATGGGATTGTTGTTCAGCTTTGGGGCATTCTGGCACTGCTGTTCAGTGAAAGTTTTTGAGACTTTGAAAGGTTTCCTGGTGCGGCAATGACAATCCTCAATCCTAATGCTTGATGCTTGCAGTTGCCTGAGTTGTGAAACCTCCTGAAAAACATTGTTTGTTCTTTTCTCCTTGACTTTTCCTTGACTGTTTTCATCAACAAATTAGGAGGTTTGGGGATATCTTTTCAAAGGGAATTTCAATTAATCTCCTGTCTGGCATTTCAAAGGGGAACAGTGGTTTGGGTTTTTTTTTAACCAGCACCTGCTTACCATCCAATTAGCTAACTGCCTTTAATTAACCATAATATATTCCAGGAGAGCAAAATAACAAGGGAACCAAGGGAACAAAATCAAGTAGTGACAACTCTGTGACTGAACCTGATGCAGGATTCTGGGCAGCCCTGTAACCCTTTGCTGGCCACTTTGAGCTCTGCCATGCAGTGCCTTGGGTTTCTGGGGAGGGAAAAGCATCCAGTCACTCAGCTCCAGGTTCACATCTGCAAATGCAGAGGCCAGTGGGTATTTCTGTCTGTGGGATTTGCACACTGGATGCCCCATAGGATTCTGGTTGTGAGCTTTCCTCAAAAACGTGGTGAGATGAGGTGTGCAGGACTCATTTCTTCAGAAGAGCAGGAGAAACCTCTGATGGCCTCCCCTAAAGGGCCTCCTTACCCAGCCATCTGACACAGATTTACTTCTGAAGAGCTTTGTAATTTGTCCTTATTATGTTCTATGTGTGATTTAATGAAAGCCTTTTTCTCTTCTGTAATTGAGCTCTTAATCTCATCTGAAAAGCAGAGCACAATCCTTTCAGAGATGGTGTTTGAGTAACAGCCTGTTTGTGTTTCCTCTGCTGTGGTGCTGCTCATGGAGCTGCTCACTCCTGATTTAAGAACAGAAAATAAACAGATTTCTCTGAGTCAAAAATACATCAGTGATGCCACACAGAGTAGGTTTGAATAGAAACCTCTTTTTTCTATTGGGCAAGAGATCTTTCAAGCAAGATCTTTCCTGGTTCTGCAAAGAATATGAAGGAGTGAGTTTTCCTTTTCTTTCAATGTAATGGGCTGAGTGTACAAAGCTAAAGAGGTAGAAGATTTAAATGAGACTGTCTCCTGAGAGGAGTCAATTTGTCAATTTAGCAAATTAGAGAGAATATGCTTTCACCTTTGAAGCAGTCAGGTACCAAAATGATGCCACTTGGAGTAGGCAGGGCTGGGAATTGCTCCCATAGGCTTTGACAGATCTGTTCACACAAGAGCCCTGGAAGCAGGGCCTGGAGAGACAGCTGGTGAAGGGGAATGTCTCTGCCTGATTTTACAGCATGTTTGACTGAGCTTTCCCTTCTCTTTGCAGCCCTGTGTGTGGTGTCCTGGGTGGGACCATCCTGCCACACGCTGCCTGCCTGGTGGCACCGGGGTGGCTTTGCACCAGGCCCCTGGGCCTGCAAGGCCCCTGTGCCCTCAGCCAGAACTGTGACAGGTTAGAGGGAATTTAAGGAGTTCTCAGCAGCATCAAAGGCCCTGTGAGAAGTAATTAGTGCTGTGAGGTGAAATTAGAGGGTTTAATGCTTTTTGGCAGAGGATCAGGTGCTGCTGTACAAACTCCCACCCAGAATGTGGCAGCCCAAGGCATCAGGCAGAGGGGATGAGGTCCCACGCGGCTTTTTGTCCAAAATCAGCCTAAACCACCTTCCCTCCTAATGCAAATAACTTCTTTTTGGTGCCTTCTTCCAGAAACAGGGAAAAAATTGAGAGAGAGGGACCACCAGCCCTGAAATGCTGAGAAAAAAGAGCTCTGTTCTACAGGGATGCTGTGGAGGGGGCTGGAGTCAGCGTGTGCCAACTGGCGAGTCCCTCCTGCAACTGCTAACGTGCTCCTGATTTTATTTAATTAATTAGCAGCGGGGGGAGAATGTGTAATCAGGGCTGTGCTGCTGGAGTAACAGGAAACAAGACGTTCTCTGGGTGCTGGAGCTGCTCTTAGGTACTCATGGGTGTGCTCGCCAAGGTAACAGGGCAGTGACTCAGAGGAGGAGCAGCTGCTGGCACCCTGCCAGCCCAGCACTTGGATTTTGCTGCTCCCAAGGTCCCTGCAGCAGCTTTCCAACCAGGAATGGCGTGGAAAAGGGTGCCGAGCCCATGGGATGTGATGAGATGAATTTTCCACATTGCAATGTAAAATACTTTCTTCCTTTTCAGTCTCAGGGAAATTATCTATTATTTGATTTCTGGTACCTCTTAGTTTGGTTAATTCCTGCTAGTCCCCTTCATGTTCCCTTGAATACTAAAAAGAGGCTAATACTAAATACTTGACAGAATCAGAAAAAGGTTTGGGGATATTTGAAAACCATCATGAAACCATCATGTATTGCTGCCCTCCCTTCATTAAAGTTTCTTCCTTTTTATTTTATATTTTTTTGGGTCATCTTTTCACCTCTTTTTTTTTTTCCTCTAACTGTGCTGCTGCTATCTCACTGCCAAGCTCACAAAGGAACCCCAAGTAATCAGCCAGCCAAGCAGATAAGAAATCAGATATTGTAGAGCACAAAGGTTTAATAAATACAGAGAGCTTGGGAAAAAAAAGGATTTGCAAAATGGTGGCAAGCTGCTAAGGTTAAAAGAAAGGGGATTTGGGATGGGATTACAAAGGGGAAACCCTTTTCTGAAGAGAAATAAAATACCTTGTGCTCTAAAAATATTTTAATTAATTCAGGGCAATTATAGTGAAGGAATAAGAATTTGCATTAGGTAAATGGGAAACCCTTACAGCCAGTGGACTCTGTTCAGAGCCCATTGCAAAGCTGTGCCTGGTGCATTTAGGCTCTGATTTTCTCATTGTTTTTTGGTCTCTTTCACATGAGGAATAACAGGGAAGATCTCTGACCCAGAAAGCATTTAACAAGCTGTGGTAGGTAGGACTTGCAGGGTCCAGCTGGCTGCTGACCCTCATGGTGGCTTTGCTCCCCATGTCTGTGGAACTGAGCTTCTTTCTGGCCTGTTAGAGAAGAGCCAATCTTTAATGAAAACTCAGTTACTCCAGCCTCATTAGCCCGGATCTTATTTCACTGTTCCCTGGAAGGCAGGCAGAGGTGGGACTTGTGCTTGCTTCATTACAAATGCAAAATGCCACTGGGTGGTCGCTCTCGGGAACAGACAGTGCCTTACACTCCAGCGTTTGTTCTCGTGGAATGCAAAACCCTCCCCCAGATCCATCCCAATGACTCCATCAGCCACCCCAGACAGGGCAGGTCTCTGCCCACCCTTTGCCCTGGCAGTGCTGATCCCTCCTGGTGATGCCCTCCCCTTCTCCTGGCAGCGTGGCGGGGATGCAGAGCTGGGCTCAGGGAACCACAGGGCTTGAGGGTTCCTGTGTCCTGGCATTGTGTTGATAAAAATTAATGAACCATGTAGCTCTTGTCTCTCAATTTTTGTACTCTGGCTGCTTGCTGGAATTGGTAGAGGATGTGGAGCTGCTGGAGTCAGTCCAAAGGAGGCTGTGAAAATGCTCAAAGGGCTGGAGCGGCTGGGACTGTTCGGTTTGGAGAAGAGAAAACTCCAGGGAGATCTTTGAGCTCCTTCCAATGCCTGAAGGTGCTTGAGGAGACCTGGAGAGGGACTTTGGACAAGGGTCTAAAGTGACAGAACAAGGTGGAGTGGGTTCAGCCTGACAGAGGACAGGTTTAGATGGATATCGGGAGGAAATTATTTTCTGTGAGGGCAGTAAGGCCCTGGTACAGGTTGCCAAGAAAAGCTGTGGCTGCCCCATCCCTGGAGGTGTTCCAGGCCAGTTGCACAGTGCTTGGATGAACCTGGGATAATGGAAGGCAGGGGGGATGGAATGAGATGGTCATTCAGTTCCTTACTAACACAAACTGTTCTAGAATTCTATGACTGGGCTGCTGAACCCAGCCAAAAGAAGAGCTACATTGCTGAGGTTAAGTGAAGAAGGGGATTAAAACCACCTGTGTTTGCACTTTCAGTCCCTTCCAACATCAATTAAGATTGTTCTGATAAAGGCCCGGGCAGTGCTCAAACAGCTGCTGAAGTTGTTCCCAGCTGTATCTCTGGGTAGGATCACAAAGGAGCCTTTGTTGTTCTTCAGTCCTGGCTGAAATTTAAATCTCAGCAGTGCAGCTCAGAGGGTGACATATGCTGGCACTGGGGCCACTGTGTGGGACTTGTTTTCAGAAAAATGGGAGATGCAGAGGAGAGGTTCCTGAATACAGTAACTCTGCCTACACCCAGAAGTGAGGTATCTGCCCAGGGATTTCATATTCACCGACTGAGAGGGAAATCTAATCAGGGCTTGCTAATTTTCATGAAGTCAAACACCTGGGATTCACTTCAGACTCGCATTTTCCTGGAATAATTCAATACAAACGTTGTATATTTGTACACAGGCACTTGACTTTTCTGTTGTTTGATGAGACTACAATTTGTCTTCCTCTTTTGGTTCCTGCAATCCTTCCTCTCCTGTGGTTTTCAGTTGAATTACCAACCTCTACCCCAGGAATATTCATCTGTTGTGTTTTGGATATTGTTGTTCTTCAAAGGAAAGCAAACAATGCCAGTTTAAGCCATCCCTCTTCCTAGGCACATTTTATTGGAACCAAGTCCTGCCTCAAACCAGAATCCAGTCTCTTCTCCATTGTTGTGTACCTCTATTATTTTTCTCATCATTGCTTTTCCATTTCTTATTACTATGCAGCTCTCAGTCTTGAGCAACATCATTCAGAATTACACAGAATTCACATACTGGTGCATTTCTATTCATATCTGCTTGTTACCTAATCCCAACCAGCTCTCTGTTGAACATCTGCTTTTAGCTGCAAATATTGCAAATCAGGGGTGCAGAATTTTTCTTACTCTGTGAATCTGATCAAGGTCCTTTTCCAATGTGTCACTGAACAATGAATTCTCCCTTTCTCCCAACAACCTCCAGTGCTGTTTTTGGCTAAGATAAACCACACAGTGCTGTTTGGAGTCACTCCCCATCTGTTTTTCCATCTCACCCAGTGGCTGGGGTAGGATGGTTGGTTGGGTTGTGCAGACAGTGCACTGCACCTTCCCCTGCTGGTGCCCGGCCTGGATCATGGCACGTTGGATCCATGGGATCCATCCTTTGCCATGCTATGTGAGCCTCCATGCAGTAGGGATAAAAAGCCCAGCACTGGGGAACCCCAGGTGCTGCAGCAGTGATATTTTTGGGAGAAACACAGAGCTGTGCATGGCCAGCTTGATGTCTGCGCTGGTGTGAGCACCAGACCTGATGTGCTGAGCCCAGTGCTCACCCTGGCTGGGACACTGAGTCAAGGAGCTTTGCAAGAATTGTTCAGCTTGAAAAAGCTCTCAAAGTTCATGGAGTCCAACCATTCCCCCAGCACTGCCAAGCTCACCACTAAACCATGTCCTCAGCTGCCACATCCTCGCTTCTTTTAAATATCCCTAGAGATGGTGACTCCAGTGCCCTGGGCAGCCTGTGCAAGTGCTGGACAATCCTTTTGGTGAGGAAATTTTCTTAATATCCACTCTAAGCCTCCACTGGTGCAATTTGGGGCCGTTTCCTCTTGTCCTGTACCTGGGAGAAGGCACTGTGCACACACACACACAGGGACAGATGAGCAGGGGAATGGGAATTCCCTTGGACTCCTCAAGCAGAAAATCATGTGGAGGATCCTTCTTTTTGCACAGCAGGTGAAAACTGAAGCAGTGACATGTATCCTAACTATGGAGGTGGGGGTAGAAAGATGCTTTGAAAAGGGATAAAACTTGCTGCCTGGCTTTCCTCTGTGAGCAAGTCCAATTTCTTTCTCTCTCTTTTTTTATTCTTTTGGTGCTGTGTTATTCCTCTGTGGGCAGGAGGCTGCAGGCATTTCAATTTTCTTCAAGTCCTTGTTTCAAAAAGGGCCCAAAATATGTTCTCTTCTCAGAGGCAGTAAACAGCAAGTGCACAATACAGCTTCTCTAAGCCTCTCTTCTCCTGTCTCAGGGAGAAAGGAATTCTCCCAGCTCTCCAGTCCCCTGACTCACTGACTGTGTGAGCATGAATTAACCAGGAATGTTGGAGAATCATTCCTGAATAATTCATGAACCTGAATTAATCATGCATTTTCATGAATTATTCATGAATAACTCATGGAAATGCAAGGTTTATTCATGCTCCAAAAAACCCAAGGCTTTTTCTCTTCTCTTCTGCTCTCTCTCCCTGTAAGAAACAGACCTGAAACAAGCTAAGGAAAAACATAATATATGTATATGGGAAAAGAACAGGAATAATAATGCTGAAACAAAACAACCAGGAAAAAAGAAAGCAAAAGCTCTTTTTTTTTTTCTTCTTTGCGGTGGGGACAGCAGGTGGGAGCTTTCCAAGCCAGACAAAGGAGACCTGACAAGGACCTGTGGTGAAGGGACAAGCCCAAGGCAAGGAAGTGTCCGGTCACCTCCTCTCCTGGAGCAGGCAGCAGAGACCTGGAGAGACAGGAGACATCTTGCACGACTCAACACCTGGAGAAGTGCTAACCAGGTAAGGAGCAGCTCTGTTGCTGTCAGGATTGTGATCTCTCTTTTTTTTCTCTCTCTCTGTTTGTGATTTTGTGTAATTTTGCTGCATTCATAAGGGTAAATGAACAACTGGTTTGGGGAAGGAAGATGAGTGTGTTTTCTTTAAATGTTAAAGGAAAGGCCCTCCAGAGAGCTGTTTGGGCTGGGGTTGTTTGCTGTCTGGAATGTGGAGCTCTGTTTCTGGGAGGGAGAGGGCTTAGCTATGCATTTATCCCAGTTTCTGCTCTGTAGCATTCCCTGTGTTTGGGAGAGGGCTGGGGGCAGCTGCCTGCTGCAGGGAAGGGGATGTGGGGAGACAGGCACACAGAGATTTTGTGTATGGTGCTTCCTGATGCAAAATCAATGCCAGGGTGTGTATCAGTCAGGAGAAACGGGTTGGAGAGAAGCAGGTGTGAGACTGTGCCAGCAGGGCAGACTGGCAGGTTTGGGGAGAGTTATGATTCCTGCAGGGAGCTTTGCTGTAGCTGATGGTGGCTGAGATAGGGATGGAGAAAGTTCTCCAGGGTGAACTTGGACCTTCCAAGTGAGAGGAGTCAAATCCAGGCAAGACTTGAATGGGGGTGTGGAGATAAAACAAAAAACTGGAATAAATTGGGTCCTAGCTGCCTTTTCAGCTCCAACTCTCTGCCTGCCCCAGCTCCCTCCCATCTTCTTTGGACTCTGTAGCCATTCCCCAGCTGGTGCCAGCACATGGGCTCAGCCCTGTCCCCAGAACCCTTCTGCCAAATCCTGCTGCCAAGCAGAGCAGGCAGGACTGGGGTGATGCTGCCAGGGCCCTTAGGAGCTGGAAGGAAACTGCTCCTGAGCTCAGCAGCCCTCAGCTGCTCCTCTGGCATGGGAGGTTTTGGAAATACCCACCAGCCTGGCTCTCCAGTTTCTCCAGTGATTGAAGTCTGCAGCTCCAGGGGCAGAAAGAGAAAGCTCAGTGGGCAGAGCAGTGGGCCAGGTACTCAGGATCCAGCTCCTTTCAGCTTTGTTGCTGACTGCCTTAGACATATCCAACACTGGTCTGTGCCTCAGTTTCCCCATGGGTGAAATGAAGGGAATTTTCTGTTCTCCTTATCAAAGCATTTTGATGTTCACTGGGGGAAATAATTGTGCAGGCAAAGGAATGATCATTTCCTAGAATACCCCTGGGTCTTTTAGAGTTTCTTCTCTGCACTGCCTTGATAGCACACAGACACAGCCCTGCACTGGAGCAAACTGCAGTAGATGCACTGAAGTCCTTTGAGGAGAGGAACCAGCCTGTGTCTGCTCAGTGTCTTGTTCAGCATCTGCTCCAAGTGTCAGCTGTGAGGGCTGCCTGAGCCCAGGTGAGACCTGGCATGGCTGTCACTGCAGAGAACACTTGGATGCACTGGAGGCATGTGGTGCTGAGCTCAGCCAGACCCAAGGGAGCCTCCCAGCAAAGGGCTTTAGGATGAGGCAAGCTCAGAGGGGTGAGAATGGGAACAGAGAAATAACTGGCAGAGAAAATGCAGTGCCAAGCATTTTATATCTGCAGGTTGTGCTGCCCTGGGTAAAGCACAGCTTGTGAACACTCCCACCCACAGGAGAGCCCAAACCCCTGTGGTGACATTGCCATGCTGTCCCTCTGCTCCAGGTGGGCAGCCCTCATGTCAGGCAAGCTGTACGTGCTCATCAGCTGGCCCGACAGCAGCTGGGTCATCAGCATGGAGAACATCAAGGAGCCCTGCAAGCCCTTCCACCTCTACAGCGTGGGGGAGCAGGTCCTGGCCCGCTGCCCTGGCTTCAGTGGGCTCTACTGGGGTGTGGTGGAAGGCATCAGTGGTAAGTGACACCCCCCTGGCCTGGGTTTGCAATTTGGAGCTGCTCAGAAGCAAGAAGGAGTTCAGTGCTGAAAGATCTTCTCTTGCTACAGAGCATAAAGGTATTTTGGAGAAGAAGCTGCTGGAAGATCGACAGCTCCTGGAGAAGTTAAGTGAGTAAGGGCATTTGACACTGCACCTTCCTACTTCCATGGGGCTGTTTGGATGGGAGGATGGTGAGCATGTTGTAGTGGCATTATAAATTTCACATCACTGCAATCAGTGTACAGAGCACTGAGTGGGAGTGGAAGGTACACACATTGCTGCCCCACTGCACATCCTGAGCCTCTCCCTTCCTTTCAGAAGAAGAACCAGCTGTCCACAGCATGATGCCGTCCCCACCAAAGAAATCCAGGAAAACCTTTCCAAAATGGACCCCAGGGAATGCATCCAGGAAACACCCCAGTGACAGGACCTGTCCTGCAGAGCCTCTGCTGAGGGTGGCAGAGGCCAGCCTGCCCCACGATGCCAGCAGCTCCTCCATCCTCAAGGACAGGCATGTCCTGGGAAGCAAGGCAGGGAGCCCCTGCTCGCTGGCAGCTCCCCCCCAGCCAGCCAGTGCCTTCACACCTCCATCCTCCTTCATCACCATGGCCATGCCAGGGCCACGCACTTCCCAGAGTGAAGAGGACAGGGCTGGTCCAGCTGCCAGAGGTAACCTTGGGTTCTGGCCCTGCTGCCTGGTCCTGAGGGTGACAGGGTGGGATGGGGACTTGCAGGGCAGCCAGAAAACATCTGCTTTGCTCTAGGGGTGTATGGGCTTTGTCTCAGGGCTACAGAGGTTAGAGATGGAATTTCCTGCTCCTTTCCACCTGGGAGATCTGTTCCAGGAGGGGTGTCTAAAGGGAGATGCAGTGTATGGCCTCTGCTCTGTCTCCTGGGGTGGCAGTTCTCCTCTCCCCTCAAACCAAAAAACAATCTGAATGAATGCCTGCCTGAATAACTGAAATTCCCAAAAGCCCTGTGTCTCCATTAGTCAAACCTTCTAGATTTGCCTATTTCCCCATTTTTCCACCCACTTCTGTACCCATTAAATTCACTTATGAAAATGTGCTAGTGTCTTATTTACCTGCTGACTAACAGCAGCATCCAGAGACAAGTTGGCTCTGCTTGCCTTGCCCCCACCATATCATTTGCACTGGGAACAGAAGCCCTTGAGATGCCACCTTTTGCTAATGGCAAATCTCCATTGATCAGTCCTGGAGAGCCTGTCTGGATCACTGTTGTGCAAATGGAATAACGTGTTGCCATGCAATCTAGCAGGGGATTTCAACAACTGATTCTTCAGCTTGTCTCCCACCCCTGCAGCAGATTATGTTGCCCTACCAATGAAGAGGAAGTCAGATGACATCTTGTCCCCGTGCCAGCAGCAGATCTGTGTGAACAGGTAACACCTGAAAGCATAGTGAGGAGCCTGAATGTTTCACACCACACATATTGATTTCTGTCCACTCTGTCTCTATTCTCTGCCAGTGTTTGCTTTGAGTGGATGCTCGTGGAGGTTGAACCCAAAGCACAGAAGATAACAGGAGTTTGTGTGGGCACATAAAGCAAAAAAATGAGCCTGCCCTGAAGTCCTGATTCCATGGTGGGTCAGTGGGAGGTCCCCCATATCTGTGTGCCAGGAGGATGCACAGGAGTTTGTTCACATGAAGAACCCCTCGTATTCCCTCTCAGTCTATTTTATTCTTGTTGCAAATGAAACCAGAATTGACTTTGCATTGCATTCCAGATAATTCTCTTCAGGAATGAATTTGAAGATGAGCTGTTTGTGGCAGTGCTGTTTAACTTCCTTGTTTCTTCCAGCCATGAGGAGCAAAAGATTGATGCTTTGCAAGAGATGGATGGCTTTGAGAGGGCTCACAAAAATTTCAGTCCTGCTGAGGTGGAAAGGTAATTAGCAAAAGAAGGCACTGTGTTCTCCTCCTCACTACAAAAGTGAGCAGTGAGATCCCAGATGGGTGACAAAGTGGGACGATTTTAAACTCCAAAGCTGCTGAGTCTCTTTACAATTGAGCCAGGTGTTTCTGGTTGTAGGGCTTGGATTTAGAGATGCAAGAAAGCTCTAAAACAGTGCAGAAACTACAAAGCTCTTGCCTATAACAATCAAAACATGGTTGTGTGTTTCTTGTTTTATTGCTCATTACTTTGATGGCCAGTATCCAGTGATAAAGTGATGCTAGGGACAGTTTTCTTGCAAAGAAATGGGTACCAAAAAATTCAAGTTATGGTTCTTGTATTGTCATTTCCCACAAGTCTGTTGTTTAATACCACAAATATGTGTGTCCTGGGACTTGCAAGACAGGCTTTATGTCCTTCCTTACAACTGAGAAGAAAATTGAGCATCAAAGTCTCCATGTATGCAGGCCCAGGGGGAGTTGAGGGTTAAACTGAACGTTCCTGAGCACTGAAAAGTCCAGACCATGGTTTTTTTCTCTCCTGCCTTATTCCTCACCCAGGAGTCATTGGAAGGGTTGATACTCTGCCAGAGGAGTTGTCCTGCCCTGCAGGCATCTAATCACTGCTTGGGTGGAGGAGTGACATCCACAGTGAGGACATGGTGTCTTCTTGCCTTTACACAAGCAACTTTAATTTTTCAGGGTGGAGAAGATGGAGCAGCTGGAAAGGATGGTGCTGGACCTCCAGCAGGACGTCCTCTCTCTGAAGAAGAAGGTGCAGAGGCTGGAATCCCGGTCCTTCCAGGAGGAGCCCCACCGACAGCCATGTGAGATGGTGGAGCTCTTCAACGGCTACACCAAGGAGCAGCTGAAAGAGACCATCAGGTTTGACCAGAAAATCAGCACAGCCTGCAAGACTCTGCTCTACCAGCTCTTCACCTCTGACTACATCCAGAGCCATTCCATCACGGGGCGCAGGGGCAACACCTTCCGCGAGGCAAAGCCCATGATGGACGAACGCTGCATCAAAATCATCAGGGTGCTGCTGAAGCAGAAGTTTGGGGATCACCTCAGTGACACTGTGATCACAGAGAAGATCCAGAACGTGCAGAAAGCCCTGAGGCAGAAGTTTAAGACAGAGTGTCTCTGAGGTGTGGGAGATTTGGTGTCCCCTCCTGCCATTCCCATGTGTGTCCCTGAGCAGCTTTCCCAGGAGAGGTGAGCTGAGCAGCTGATGCTCAGTAGATTTCCCCCAGGGAGCCAGCCCAAGTAAACCATGTGCTAAACACAGCTCAAACACTGCCAAACCTCTGCCTCCATTAACCAAGCAGGAACTGGGCCCAACTTGGCTCAGGTTTTGCACTCTACAAGTTCCTTCCCATCCAGCCTGTGTGCAAACCTCACTGTGGGTGCATGGAATCACCTCTGTGACTCTGATGATGTGCTCAAAGGCTTCAGGGCTCCATTTGGGTCCAAGAATGGCTCAGGAAGATCGCCCTGTTCCACACTGCAGATATGTTGTCTTTAGGATAGGGAATCCAGCTGCCGACAGGCTGTGTCACCCAATGCAGCTTCTCTCTGTCTGCCTCTGGTTGCCTCATTCTGCCTCTGGGACAATATTTATTCTTTCCTCACAGTGAATGTTTTATTTCCAGCACTAACAAAAAGGAAGACTCATTAAAATAATGTCTTAAAACATTCAGAAAAAGATAACTTTTTTTTTTTTTCTGTTTATTTTAATGTAGCTATATAGAGGAGTTGTCTTCCCTAACAAAAGCCTGCTGAACAAGAGGAGGGGTCACCCATGGAAATTCCATTAATTTTCCTTTCAAGATCAGATTATTTCCATACAGGAGAAATCCCTAACATTTTTATGACACAAGAGTGAGGGATGGAGGACAAAATATGGCCCAACTTTGCTTTGAAGGTATATATCTTGTGGACACTGTCACTATTATTTAAATACAGTATTTTTATCCTAGATAAAAAATGCCAAGTACAATCAGTCCCTTTGCTGAGGGACTACAGAGAAGGTCTAGAAAGAGAAATCTTTTCCTAAATAATTCAGAGCTGGAGTGTGGGTGGGTTAAAATTGTTCTAAATGTTAAAAGAATGAGATGCTGACACCAGTCCAGCACTTAACAGAAGTGCTGCAAAATACCAAACATTCCCTTTTACAGAGGCTTCTCAGACAGGGAATTGGTTTTCTCAGCTTAATTTTTAAATTATTCAGGAAAAGAAATGCCAGTGGGTTTGCATTAATCAAAACATTTGGTTTAATTTATATGTTTTGTTGTGTTTTCAAGTATTTAATTTCTTCACAGTTACATGAGAAATAATAGTGCAAAATAAATGTATTGGAGAAACGAGGAGCTGTTTCAAAGGAAAAAAAAAGGTGTTATTCTCAGAATTTTCCTCCCCCTTCAGCCTTTTTTTTTGAGCTCATCCATTAAAGTGGGGTTGATGCTGTGATGTAATTTGGTTTTGAAGGGAGATAGGCTTGCCAATGTTTCTGGTACTATTTTCATCAGATGTTTCTAACAGTCATGTTAAATTGCAGAAGTAACAACTAAAGATATTCCTTCTGGTTTCCCAGTGCAAATACTTTTCCTAACTATGGTGCAAACACATTGATGATGATTTCTCCTTTGTAGGGGCCTTGGTCTGAGCAGCACCTGGAGCAGATCTGCTGTGGTCACTTAGAGCCCAGAGTGCAGCCAGTCCTGGAAAATCCACTGGAACTGAGCAGAACTGCCCCAAAACCTCCTCAGTGCAGAAGCACACCTTGAAATACACCAGCCCTGCCAGAAACCTGGCACCTTAGGCTGCAGTCACTGCTCAGGGAAATGCCCCAGGTGATGTTTTTAATGTTAACTTATCAAAGAGAAGATCAAGGAGGCACAATCAGCCTTATCCTGCAGAACCTCAAAGCTCACCTTGTTCCAGCCCCTGCCATGGGCAGGGACACCTTCCACTATTCCAGGCTGCTCCAAGCCCTGCCCAACCGGGCCTTGGACACTTCCAGGGATGGGGCAGCCACAACTTCTCTGGGCACCCTGTGCCAGGGCCTCTCTCAATCTTTCCTCCCTGATGTTCATCACATCCCTCACCAAGCTGCAGCCTGGAAAGCCAGTTCATGAATGTTATTTATTAAAATAAATGCTGCTGCTGTCCTCCCCTGCTGAGCCCCCTCCGAGGAGCTTCAGATCATTACTGTGAGCAAAGGGAGAAAAAAGAGCCAGGCATGGACCTGCTGCGGGGTGCCACGGCTCCTGAAACACGCGGCTCTAATCAGCTCCCCTAGAAGCAGATGAGCTGGGTGACCTTTCTGCTTGAAAAACCCTTCGGTGGCTCCCTCAGAGGTGACTTCCCAGCCTAAGACACTTGCTGGTGTTCAGGAGTGCTCCTGGTAAGTGGGCTGATGGATGCTCAGCATCTCCGTGGGCAGCACAGCCGCAGCACTAATGAGCCAGTGCTCAAATGGGCCCTTCTCAGCTGTAAAAGTTGTCCCCAGATACTCTCAAAGGTTTTGATATGGCAGAGAGGCTTGAAGAATGGCAATGCAGGCGGCTTTTTGTCAAATTTCATTTTTGAAAGTGTTTGTGAGCCGGAGGCAGCGTTTGCAGGCTAATTGGGAGCACGGGCAGCCGCTGGATCAAACGTCAGCGCCAGGACGCCGGTGCTCTCACCTCCCTGAACTCTCCAGCTCTGGCTCATCAGCCTCCAGAGGGAGAGGATCACACAGCACTGGCATGTGGCATTCCCCAGGGATGCAGGGGTCAGGGCAGATAGAGGAGGAGGAGGAGGAAGGTTTGTGCCAGAACTGCTTCACTCAGGGATGTTCAAAGCTGTGGCTCTTTCTAAGCAATGAAGGGCAGTTCCATTGAATGGAATTAACTTCCCATTTTAAATGAATTACCTGGAAAAAGTGGACAGCACTTGCTGTTGGGATTAATTACTCTGCTGAATCTGCAGCATCTTGTTAAAAATGGTGCTCCTGCTCAGCTTCTGGGTGAGGTGGGTGCAGGAGGGTGTAGACAGTGAAAATGAGGGTCAAAACTCAGAGCAGGTCTCTTGCATTTGGTTGAAAAGCAGGAGAAATGGTGCCTGCTGACACTTGCAAAAACAGGACTTGAATGGAGCATGCAGAGCTCTCTCCCTCCAGGAGGAGCTGGAGCAGCAGGGCTGACCTCAAGTTGGATTCAATTGGGATGTGCAGGGACCTCAATGGGCTGTGGGGCTCTCTGAGGGCCCTTGGTCCCCAGCACCCCAAAACTGCAGTGGGGCCTTGCCACACCCCCCACACCTGGGTACACCTCTGCTGTTTCCTTAGGAACCAGCTGAAAGCTGCATGTTGCTCACTGGCAGCAATACACAGGTTTTCAGGGAAAGGTGGGAACCTTTCCAGCCTGATCTGTATCAACCTTTACATTTTCAGCTGGGCCAACGTGAGGCTTCTGAAATTTCAGAGAAATCATAGAATTGTTTGAGTTGGAAGAGACCACTAAAGGTCTTCTAGTTTCACCCCCCTGCAAGGAGCAGGGACATCAGGTTGTTCAAAGCCCCATCCAACCTGACTGTGGCTGTTTCCAGGGATGGTTCATCAACAAGTTCTCTGGACAACCCGTGCCAGTGTTTAAAAAACAAAAAATCCAGTTGTAGACGTGCTGCTGGCAGCATGATTTATTGTGGGGAAAAATCCCCAGCCCAAACAAGAGGGAGATTCTTTGGTGTTTAACCCATTTTACTAAAATTAATTTCCTTGACCCTGCCAGGGGGTTCCATGTTCAGCACAGGCAGATTTTAATTTTCCCATTACGTGGTCTGTAGGAAGCACTCACTGCTGAGTCTCTCAATGCCTGCACTGTGTGCATCCCCCAGAAACCAAAATACATTCACTTAATGACATGCAGACTGTGAGTATCAGATAAAGGAATGATGTTAAAATGGAGCTGAATCCCTCCCTGGGTTTTAATCTAGGCTTACAAAGCCTGGCTGCCTTTCCATGAGCCCCAGACAGTCATCCCTGAGCCTGCCCGGTGTTCCAATCTGGTTGGATGCACGTGGAAAAATTCTCTGCAGAGGAGGACTGGTGCAGTGGGTGGTGGAAGTGCCTTTGGTTTGATATCCTCCCATCAGGCAGCTGCAGGAACAGGGAGATCTCAGCTGGGGGATGAAAGAAATATCACAAGGACAAGCCTTGGCCTTTGTGAGCTTGGAGCTGTGTGTCATTTCCTACTGTCACCCACACACAAATACTCTGTGTCACAGGAAGATTTTTTTTTGTTCTGGTAAGTCTTTGTCTTGTTTTGTTTTCATATCATATCATATCTGGTTTCATATCAAATCATATCTGGTTTTTGGTTTTTGTTTTTTGGGGTTTTTGTTGTTTTTTTTTTTTTTTTGAGAGTGCATTCCCATGCCTGAGAGGTGAGCAAATACATCAGATTTTGTATTTAAAGCAGTCTTTTATGTCTCTGCCTCAGTCATATATTCATTACACTTCACTTTAACCAGTATTTGTCTCTCTGCAGTACGTGATTGCATTATTCAAACTCTCCATATCTGTCCAATCTCCCCCACCTTTTCAGAGCTGAATGGAACTGGGGAGATCATTATTAAAACACAGAAAGCAAAGAAATAAAATTAACCAGAGCACCAGTTCTCTTTGTGCTGAATACACTGAGGAAATAAAAGGGCCTTCCACTTCTAATAAAACCTGGATGTGAATTGCCTCATAAAAGCTTGGATGAATTATATTCAGAGGCCAAAAAGAGAGAAGAGAGAGAGCTTGGAGCCCTCCACCAGCAGGACGCTCTCCCTTCCTTGGTGTGCAGCCCAATGGAAATGCCAGGAGAGCTTTGGGATCAGGTGAGATATTCTGCTCAGAGGATGAGCTTCAGGCCTGGATGAAGCACTTGAGGGCCACAGGCTGTTCAAGTCCCTCCCAGTGAAATATTAGTGCTGCTGAAATTGCTGGAGCTCTTCCTGCTGCCTCCTGAGGTCTCAGCCCTCCCTAAGGTTCTTGCCCAAGTTGCTGGCTGGTGGAGGAAGGACCCTGCAGAGCTGTGGTGACTTTTCAGCCCTGTTCATCCCCACTCTGATCTCCCAGGGTCCCAGGAAGGTTTTAGGATATGGACTTGGCTTCTAAGCTTCATCTGTGTGCTGGAAGAGGAAGGTGGTGAGGGACATGCCCCAGGTGTCCTCTTGTCACCAGCAATTCCTGCTGTCCCAGGACACTGCTGCTCCCAGGAGATGCAGTCTGGTGACGTGCTCACCTTTAAGGATATATCTGATGGTGTTGGCTTTTCTTTTGGCACACAGATTGAGCTGAAGCCAAGGGGACTGTGCCTAACTGAGTAATGGAGAGATTAACAGCCCAGAAAGCCAGGCCTGCATGGTGCTCATTGATTGTTTCTCTCAAATATAAGCAGAGCAGCCCAGTGTCAGGCATCTGAGGAGAGAAGAGACTGCAGAACTGATGTACTCCTGCTAATGAATAATTGTTAAACTCCAAAGGAGTTTATTATTATTGCCATTAATTCTGGTTGTACTGTGCCTGGAGACAAGGAAGGTGGAGAAAGATGAGTTCATGACCTGCATATTACAGAGTAGATTTTATCCTGGTAATATGAGAAAATTGATCATTTCTTAAGTGAGAGGACTGATAAAATCACTGACTTCTGAGGAGCAACATCATTGCTTTTATGTGTTCAACAAGCTCACTGGGATGGTGCTGGAGAAGGGTCAAATCCCTCTTCTGGACATCCTAAAGTCAGGAGTTTGTTTGTCCTCAGTTTCCCAGAGGGAGGAGGGAAGCAGGAAACACCATCAGCGTTCACACCTTCAGTTCTATTAGGATTTCTCCTCCATGTTAACCATGAGGTTTTACTTACCCTAAACTCAGAATAAATTGCCAAAAGTCAAGGAAAGCCATAGGAAGATCCCTCCAGCCATAACAGGGATGGACCCAAGACAGGGGTTTCATGTTGTTCCTTAAGGTGTTTTGGATCAAGAGTAAAATACCGTCATGATCTGAGAACCCTGCTCTTCTTCACACTCCCCAAATGACTCCAGCACATTCCTGAGCAAGAGGACTCCTTCCTCTCCTGGAAACTAAAAAGTGAAAGACAAAAACCACCCACAAAAAAATATCTGTTGTCATTTGTGCAGGCCAAAAGGGAGGTGCAAACTGCTCTCTGCCTTTTGGTTCTGTGATCAGTGTATTTCCAAGTCTCTAGAGCTGAACCAGGAAGAAGTTGCGTTTGCTTTCTGCAGAAGTGCTGCCTTCCCATGTGGAGATGTTTCTGTATTTCTTGGCTCAGAATGGAAGGAGCAAATATGAATGTATTCATGACCCTTCCCCCATGAGATCTTTAGGGTGAAAGATGGAATCAGTCACTTCAATGGGTTATCTTGGTAGAGGAATTTTACACCTAACTGTAGTCATTAATTAAATAATTCCTATGTATATAATACCCTGTGCTGGTTTAGCCAGTGCTCTGAGGAGTGGGCTAGGAATGCTTACTTGTGGGATGGAAAGCCAGGAGCAGGCCTACTTTCTGGTGAATAATTTGAAAACTGGAACTGTGATCCCCATATTTTTCCTAAAAATGCTGCAGACTCTGACCCACCTTTTTGTGCTTGCACAGCTTGGAGGGCTGTGTGTACCAGGTCGCTTGAGAGCCACCAATACAAGCCAGGGAAATGTTGGCATTTCCAAAGAACTGAGAGAGGGCTGGGACAGAGCAGCACTGATCTTTGGGAAAAATAACCCACTAACTCTGCCTGCCCTGGCGAAACTGTGTCAAAAATCTGGACTAATCTTTGGTGACAAATGGCCTGGAAAGTGGGAAAGGAGAGAGCTCATGCCCTTTTGTAAGAATAAAGATGAATTAATTCTTGATTAGGAAAGACAGCAAGTGGAGACACTTCCAGCTGCATGGACATTGTCTTGACATTGGCTGTTAAATGCCTAATGATGACAGCGTGAATTAGCTACTGAATATGTTTTATTGTGTTTTGTGGTCCCCAGGGCAGACATGCCAGAGACTTTTAAAGAGAATGAAAACAGAGAAGAGGAGGCCTCCATACAGATAATTTTGAATTTGTAATGTCTGGTTATTAATGGTATTGAACAGTCAAAAAGCCACATGTGGCTCCCATATAGTACATGTTAAGCCTCAGCATGTTCTGTCTTCATAAATAAAAGCTTGGGAAAGTGGATGGATCCCAAAAGGACAGGCAGAAACATACCTGTACACAGGAATTGGGGTTTTTTTTTCATTTTCCAGGCTGAAAAGTGGGGTAATGTTTTTGGGAAGCTATTGAGCTGGCAGCTCTTCCCATCCCTTTCCCAGGATGCCAATGCAGGGTCCAATTTTCATTGCTGAAGTCAGTGTGAGTTTTTCTCAATACGTTTGACCATCAGAAATTCAGATACAAGGGAAAAAAAAAGTCATCAGAACTCAGCAGGATCCAATTTTCCATCCCTGCATTTCAATTTGACAACAACAGTCTATAAAAAAAATGCAAATATGAATTTTGCTGTGGACAGGAAGGAGAGAGGGTGCTGAGAGCTCTCGTGTTGTTTGATCACTTTAAAGCCTTTCCTGCAGAAACTGAAATGGTGACATTCTGCTTGAAATGTGCTGGGTGCAGTAAATCTTCAGCTTGGAGCAGCCTCCCCCAGACCTTTATGTCTATCTACTTAAATTCAAATACAGGATTTTTTATTTTTTGTGTGGCTCATCTGTGGATTCACCCTGAGTGCTTCTGGTTTAACCATCCGGTTTAGGGAAAGAAGAACCAGAGAGATTCCAGCTCTTTCCCCCAGCCCAGCCTTTTCTGTCCTGTCATGTTAATGAGCGATAATGCTTCATGAGGGTTTTTCACAAGCTATTGCTGCTCAAAAAAAAAAAAAAGGCCCAAGGATGCCTTTTATTGTCTCCTCATTGTGAAGCTCAGAACATGACAGTAAAATTTAATGATTTAACAAGCTGCTTTCTTACTGCCCTCTCTGCCCTTGTTCTCTTCACTGAAGCTTTCAGGTTGTGAACCATTCCAGAGAAACACCCAAGCATCCCAAATCTTCAAATCCCAAAGCAAAATGGGCTGGTTGGCACCTCCTGCCCAACACCTCCCCAGCTCTTCCACCACCAGTTTGTAAATTCCCATTGGAACCAGCAGGTGATGCTGAAGCAGAAAACATGGAGTTCATTCTGCCTTCTATTAGGCTTTTCTTTTCCTCCCATATAAAATTCACAAGTGAGGAAAAAAATCCTGTGATCCTGGTGGGGTATTTAGAAACATAAGATAGAAATGCTGGCATGCAGCACGTGGCTTTGTTCTCACTGTCTGCTTAGCTCTTCCATCCCCGAAAGTGGGTCCAGCTTTTATAGGCCAAAAGAGCAAGTCCAAGTGACTCAATGATATTTTTAGCCCAGAAAGCCCTGCAGCTGATGGCACACTTCACAACCAGCAGGGGACACAGCTCGGCCAAAGCCCAGACCTCTGCTGGGAGCCATATCTCCTCAAATACCCTTCAGACAAACCTCCATGCAAGTCAGTTGGGAAAGTTTCTTCAAATTCCCAGCAATTGGGAAAATCCGAGGTCGTCCACCCGCTCATAGATGAGGTCTCCAAATGTTCTTCAAATGATCCATTTCTGGCATATAACTACACAGGGCTATGTGAAAGATTCTAAAGCAGCTGCTCTGGAGTCAAAGAGCCAGCACTAAGAGCCCTTGTCATCTCTTTGCAGCTAAATCACAATTTCGGGACTTGAAGGAGTTTGGAACAAGCTAGAGAGCAGACCTCTGAGTGTTTTAGATTATGCGGTTTATGTTTCTTATTTTCTACACAGACAGGAAGGGTGAGTTGTGCTCACATCTCCACCGCATGGCTCAGAAGGTAACAAGACTTCAAGTTACAGAATATTTAAATGATTTATTAGCCAATAAAACACTGCCAACAAAGATATGTATGTTTCTGACCCAATCCTTCAGTATTTCATGCCATGGACTCATGCTACAGTGTAAGGTTTCTCAGCCAATCATGTTCTGACACACAAACCTCCAGCCCTGCATCATAAGCTTCTTGTTTACGGTTGCAACTACTTTTATTTTTTCTATACCTTAAACTCTAAAATGCTAAACTTTCCTCCACTTAGCTTAAGGTGTCTCTGTTTTATACTATGAATCCACATTCTCGCTTCTAGTACCTAAGTTTGGAAGCCCTTTCCAAGGTCTCCGATCAAATCCTGTGTTTAATTCTAAGCTTTGCTGACAAGACCAAAGGTCTGAGATTTCCCTGCATTTGGGTTTCCAACAACACTGATGCTGTTAGTTCCAGAGTGCCCAGGATCCCTCTTGCAAGTCAACTCTGGCAGGAACAAGGCGGGCAGCTGCCGGGGGGCTGCTTGTGGCCTCTGCCAGCCCATTGCTCAGGGCTTGCCAGCGCCCCAGCCCCTCAGGGGCTGCCCCAGCCCGGCCAAGCTGTCCGGCAGCAGCGCCGCAGCCCCACAGCAGCTGCAGAGCAGCCCCATCCAGAGACACCTGGGAGCCCTCAGCAAGGCAGCCAGCAGCACATGGGCAGGAGGATACGGATGGCGCTTCCTGCCTCGCACAGGGCTTGTGGCCATCTCCAGGCACCGCTCTGGCAGGGATCCCTGCAGCCCCGGCCCCTGCCCACCTGCTCTGTCACCAGCACAAAGGCTTCAACAGAGCCACCACAGGACAAGGGGCTTCTGGCCATTTTCCCTTTCCCACTGCATGCCTGGGCAGCTTGCTGAGCCAGGGTACCCTTCTCCCCCTCTTCCCCAATGCCCAGAAGACCCTGAGTGGCAAAAGAAAGCTCCTGGGAGTCTGTGTATTATAACACACTCTATATTCATATACTAAAGAAAAAAAAACAAAAAGAAGAAAAGAACAATCTTAAAGAAATGGAAAATTCCAGCTGGCTCAGGTGGCCCCAGCAGACAGAGCCTCTGGCATCAGGTCTCTGCAGAGCAGCAGCAGCGCAGCCAGCCAAGCCCCGACAGACGAGGCCAGGTCCTCCATGCCCTGCGGAGCTGATCTTGCAGCCTCTGGAAGAGGGAATATTGCTCACTCTGCAGTGCCTGGAGGACATACAGTGTTTCTAGTGCCACATCCGACACGGCACTGCTGATGTCCTCTGTCAGCGGTTCAAGGGCTGCAAGAAAGAGGGACAGAACCATGGTGAGATCCCGGATCTGCGGGGAGCCGAGGAGAACCCCCTGCTAGGGCCATCCCAGCCGGCTCTAGCCGTGGCCAGGAGGGAGCAGGGACCAAGGGCACCGGCCCGAAGCTGCTGGCCACGAATCCCCAAGGTGGCCCTGAAATCTCTGTGTGCTCTGCCCACCCCGCCCCGTGTCCGCACAAGGAGCAGAGCCCTCTGCTACCAGGGCAGGGCTTGCAGCTCCCCCGGCAGCCCCCGCTGTCAGCCCGCTGCCCTCACTCACTCACCAGTGCAGATCAGCTGCAGCTCTTCCTTCTTCCCCCTCAGGTGCCGCCCGGCCATGCCTGTGAACACAGAGCCTGTCACGGCCCCAGCGGCACAGCTCCCTGCCAGCGGCGCTGCCGGCGCTGTGGCCACCCAGGCTGCTGGCCCGGCAGAGCTCAGCCCGGCCCTTGCTGCACGCTGCCGCCCCAGGGCACGGCTGCCAGAGGGCAGCAGCAGCAATGCCCAGGCCAGGCGGGGCTCCACGGCGCCCCAGGGCACGGCTGGCGCTGCCGGAGCAGCAGGCGGGGCTGGCGCTGCCGGGGTAGCAGGCGGGGCTGGGGCCGAGCTGCGGCGGGCCGGGGAGGAGCCCGGGCTCGGGACTCACCCATGTACCTGATGGCCGCCTCTCGCAGGGACTCCTGTGGGCTCTGCAGGTAGTGCAGTGCCCTGCGCAGGTGCTCGGCCGCTCGGCTCCTGTCCTCTGCCAGCTGCAGAGAGCGGCAGGAGGGAAGGGTTGGCGCGGGCTCAGCCCCTGGGCCGGGCGCTGCCTGCGCCCATCTCCGGCCTCGCCTGCCCGCACAGCCCTGAGGCGCGGCCAGCAGCTGCTGGCCAAGGGCTCCCGAGGGGAGGGGCAGAGGGCTGGCTGCTGCCCGGGGAGCCGCGGAGCCGCCCCGCAGCCCCGCTGGGCCGGGGCTCCATGGGCACCCGACTCAGGCCCACGGGAGCCTGGAGAAGAGCCCGCGCGGCCTCTGGCTGCAGCACCGGGCAGGGGCACAGCTGCCAGCCCTGCACACTGAGCACCGCGCTCAGGGGGTTCTCCGGGCTGAGGCTGGGGCTCGCAGGCTGTCCTTACCAGACACTCGCTGAACTTCCACACATTCTGCCTCTTCACAGCAGCAGCCGCAGCGCAGGGGGCGCCGGCCCGGCCCAGCCGGGGCTCCCGGCCAGGATCAGCAGCAGCGCCGGCCCCTTCCCGCCTGCTCCTGCCTCGGCTCCCAAGGCTTTTTCCAGCTCAATTCGGGAGCAGAGCAGCCAGCAACTACACACAGCCCTGACTGCTCAGGGCCTGCCTGTGCTGCCCTGAGCCAGCCCTCAGGGGAAGAAAGGATCGGGTTCCAGTGCTGTTTTCAGCGCTCCTTTACTCACCCTGAGCTGACAGCAGGAGGCTGCTGCTGCCTCTGCCTTGGCAATTGGAGATCACGGCTGCTCTTGGCCCTCTTGTGCTTGCCACCTGAATTTTATCAGTACAACTGCACTTCCCTCTTTCAATCACTGCTTCCCACTGTGCTTTTGTGATGGTGAACTCAGTGTTTTTGTCACAGGCATCATGATTAGCAGCGACTGAAATGCTCACAAGTCCTTGAATATTAAGTCGAGGGGAATGAAAGCCTCACAGATCACATTTGCAGCACTCAAACACAGCCCTGCTGCTGGTGCTGTTGAAATACAATCAACTTACAGAGACCATCATAGAAATTGCCTCTGGAGTTGCCAATCAAATGAAAAAATCTATCAGGGGAAAATACAGAACTTGGCTGCCTTCATTGCTTTCTCGGAGCAGCAGAAAATGGAGATGCCCAGAGGTATTTTGCACTGCTGCTGATCCCACTTGGAGCCCAGCCCTCTGCAGAGTCCCAGCGGGAACCCGAGCCCAGCCCCGGGAGCTCCCGGTGTGTCCTGGAGATTCTCTCTGCATTCGGTCAGGCTTGCATTCCCCAGCAAGTCCCCAACAAAACCTCCTGTTCTCTAGGGTTAGAACAGGCACAATGAAAAACTCAGCAATGGCACAACTCCCCAGCTCACAAGGAAAAGAAAGGACAAGTTGTCAAGGAATCCAAACATTTGTCTTGCTTAGCTGCAGAAGTCGTGCTGCACTCACAGTGTGGAAAGCTAAGAGAAGCTGCAGTTGAGGGCACATCTTGTGACAGAAGCTGCACCTCGTTCTCCAGGAAAGGTTCTTGAAAAGGGCAGACAGGAGTGTGGAGAAGATTCCTAGACAATTGAAACAGCTTTCCAGAAGTGAAATGAAAATGGGAAGGAACAATCCAGTATGTTTTCCTCTATTTATTTCTATTCTCCCCTGTTCCATGTTGCACTGCTTCTCCATGCCATGAACTCCAAATGCATCTCACCTCTCAGATGGATGCGTTAGCGAGTTTTAGCCACTGTAATATTCCATGAGCTACACCCAGTTTGCCTTGCCCTGGTTTTGTTGGAAAGCAATGCTGGAGCCATCAGTGCAGCGCTTGGGTCGGCACGAATCCTGCAGGCAGGGAATGTGCCCCGCCAGTGTCTGAGCCTCAGCAGGGACAATGCACAGCAGCAAGCGAGGGATTTGCTGTGCCCTGTGCAGGAGTCAGGACTCTGGATCTGGGCTCAGCACAGAGAAGTTCCCGTGTTTGGACAGACTCAGGGGCTGCCCCGAGGGCAACGAACGGGAGAGTTACTGGCTGGGAGACGCCCCAGCAGAGGAGGGGATCTTGTCCCTCCTCGAGGCCGTTTAAGGCTCTCCAGGCCCCTTTGAAGTGAAGGTTTTCTCTTTTGAGGGTTTTTTGGGGAAATCCCACCACTTCAAGGGTGTTTTTTCCTTCCCATTTTAGGGTGTTTGTGGGGCTGCAGCCACACAAGCCCCTTTCAAGGGGGGATCATGACAGCTTTCATTGGCATTTTTATGGGGCCCCCACTCCAAGGCCCTGTAGGGGATGTTTTGCCTCCCCAGGTGATTTTTGGGGTTCTCTCTACCATCGCCGCTTTAAGGGCCCCCACTATGGTCGGGTCCCACTATAAGTCTCCTAGAAAGGGCAACACCACTCCCGTTGATTCTGACAATGGAGCCTGGGATGGGGGAGTTGGAGATCCTGGGAATGTTGGGGGTCCCAGGGAGGTTTGGGGGTCCTGGGAGGGTTTGGGAGTACCTGGGTGATGGTGATGGTGACTCTGTGCTGGGTATAAACTGTTGTGAGGGGTTCCTGGTGGGGTTTTGTGTATACCAGGGATCTTGGGGGGTCATGGTAGATTTTTGGGGGTTCCTAAGGGGGGCTTTCTGGAGTCCAACGGGGAGATTAGGTGATGCCAGGAGGAATCCAAGGCTGTTTTGGGATACCTGCCAGTGACAGAGATGGGGATCCCATGCCAGGTATGAACCTTCTCAGTGGGACCTGGAGGGGTGTTGGGACATCCTGTGGGAATTTTGATCTCCTGGGAAGGTTTGGGGGGGTCTGTATGGGGTTTTGCAGTCTTGGGGAGCTTTTGGAGAGCCCAGGGATAGTTTTGGGGTCCCAGGGAGGTTGGTTTGTTCCACAGGGTTTGGGGTTCCCCGGAGGTTTTGGGGGTTTTGGGGGTACCTTGGCAATGCTGGTGACAGAGCTGGGACCCCATGCTGGGAATGAGCCCCCTCACTGAGCACAGGCAGCGTCAGCGTGTTCAGGGGGATCCTGGGGGCCCGGGGAGTCACCCCAACCCCCAGGGGACCCCAAATGCAAAGGGACCCCCGAACTCCACTCAGCGCTGGATCTGCTGCAGGCAAGGGGCACCAGCACTCAGCCCCCAGCCCCCACCACCACAGGGGGGCTGTGGAAGAAATCGGGGGGAGCACGGACAGGTCGGGGGGGACCCCCAAAGTCCTGGGAATGGGGGAACACAGGGGAACTCCCAGGAATCCCCATGTGCGGCTTATGGGGGACCCAGGAGGAGTTTAGGGGGGCTGGGTGGGACATGGGGGACCCCAGAAGTCTTGGGAGGGTGACCCCCAGGAAGGGTTTGGGGGGAAGCAGATTGGAGCCTCCAGACGCCGAATCCGATGAGGAGAACAACGCCGATGGCAGCGCGGACAGACACAGGGAGCACCAGGGTGAGATTCCCGCTGGATTCCGGCTCTGGGAAGCACGGCATGGTGAGGCGGGGAGGGGAACCCCTCCCGCTGCTCCACATTCCCAAAGGGAGGAATAGGGGTCAGGGGGTCTCTGGGTGAAGGAAAAGGGGGCTCTGGGGGCTGGGAGGGGGGGATGGCCGGGAAGGGGGTGCGGGGATTGTTGGTGCCGAGTAAGGGGGCGCAGGATGGAACCCATGCCCGGGAATGGGGGTGCGGGGGGATTGCGGCGCCAAAGAAATGGGCGTTCAGGGGCCCCTCGGTTCTCTGGAACGGGCGATCCCAGAGCCCCGGTGCCGGGGGTCCCCCTCAGCTCTCGCCGCCCCCCGGGCCCCAGGAGCGCCCCCAACCCCAGCGCTGGAGCCATCGCGCTGCTCTGCTGCGGCCCCGCCCCCTGAGCCGCCTCCGGCCCCGCCATTGGCGTCGCTCTTTGCTTCCCGCCAATGGTGCCCCGAGTCTGCAGTGACGTCACTGGTCACCAGGCAAAGGGAGGCCTGGGGGTGAGGTGCCCCGGCTGGCCGGGAATGGGGTCCGGAGGTCCCCAGGCTCATGGAAACGGGGGATCCAGGGGCTGCCAGAGGAGGATACCCGGGAAAGGGGGTGCAGGGGGTGTCGGGGTAGGATAAGGGGGTGCAGGGGGTCCTGCAGCTGTTGAAGGAGATGCGCGGGGTCCCAGTGCCCAGGAATGGGCATTCAAGGGGGTCCCCGGGGGGCTTCCCAAGGCCCCTGCCGGGGGGCCGCAGGAGCTGGCTCAGGAGCTCTGGGCAGAGCAAATGGGGTGACCCTGGCTTGGGGGGGACACTGGGGACTCACACACGCCCCCGGGGGGGACACGACCCCCGGGGACCCCCCCTCACCTTGTCCCGCAGGGGAGGCCCAGCCCCAGCCTGGGCAGACGAAGCCCCTGAGCCCCGGCAGCATCTTGGGGGGGCGTGCGGGGCCGGGAGGGGCAGGATCCGGGAAACGGCGGCGGCTGCCGGGGGCCGCGGGTGCCTGGGAACCGCGAACGCGGCGGCGGCGTCTGTGACAGCGGCGCGGCCTCAGCTGCCTGAGAACGGGGCCCTGGCTGGGTGTGCGCAGCCTGGGCTCCTGCAGGCGGCTGCACCGGGCGATTCGCCAGGTGAATTGTTCACGGGGCATTGGCCTGCGCAGAGAATTCCTACACCCGCAGAGCATTGGTCTCTGCAAAATTCCTACACCCGCAGAGCATTGGCCTCTACAAAGAGTTCATCAACGTGCATAGCATTGGCTTCTGCAAAAGGTTCCCGAATTTCCTTTGAAGGTAAAGATTGACTCAAGTTGAACTTCTTGGTTTTGTGTCATCTCCACTCTGAGAGAGAATGGCAAAGGGAAATATAGGATGTGATAGTGCCCGTCCTCTGGTGCAGCAGTTTAGTGGTTTGCCCAGCTGAGTGGATGAACAATATATGCTCTACTGATTGTGCTATTTTTTTTGCACTGAAGAAATGCAACATTTTCTAAATGTACTGGTCTATACATTTTTTTTTCCTATAGTGATTGCTTAACTGCTTAAATGTGAACAAGTTCTGTTCAAGTTTCAGTGGGTTGTTATCATCTGGTTATTAAAATTATTGGGGAGATGCCTCTGAATTGCTGCAGCAGCCTGGCTGCCCTCAGCTGACATTCTGGCCAGAAGCCTTGTGAGCACATTAGAGAACCCACACAACAGGAATTCCATTCTTGGGGAGGGAAAGTGTTTCCCTATGTCAGGTTGCACAAAGCTCCTGCTCTTGGATAATTCCTGGGATGGCACATCCACTTCTCTGGAGAAACAGTTTCAGTTTTGTTCCACTCTCATCACTGTAAAATATTTCCTCCTTCTAACAAATGTAAATCCCACCTCATTCACTTCAGACATATTGACCCTTGTTCTGCCACTGCAAGATTTGGGAGAAAATACCTTTGACCACTGTTTTTCCTTTTTCACAAACCTTGGAGAGGACCCAAACATGTCCCAGGATAGGGTTTGGAGGCCTCATTACATAACCAGCAGGTGGAGGCTGCAGGCTCTGGGCTCAGTGGGGTGGACACGTAGGACAGAACAGGAGTAGCCTGGCAGGGGCTGAAGGGTGGTTTCAGAGAGGCTGGAGCTTTTCTTCCTGGAGGGTATAAGCATGAGAATGAAATAATGGCACCAAGAGCAGATGGGCAGGCCCAGCCTGGGCAGCAGCAGAAAGGAATTTCTCTGCCAGGGCAGGGCTGTGGTGCAGCACGTCCCCAGCAGGAGCCTGGAGCAGCCCCACGCTCTGTGTGGGCAGGCAGAGGCAGGCAGGAGGCAGAGCTGTCAGCAAAGGAAGGGCTCAGCCAGGTGGGGCAGCCGGGGGATGCCGACAGCCTGCAGGGACAGAGGTGCAGGGCAGGGACACCGTGGGACAGCCTGGGCTGCACAGGGCACAGGGATGGGCAGCAGCTGCTAGACAGCCCTGCCAGAGCCACCTTGGGCAGCACTTTGGCCATGGCTGCTGGGCCTGGGGCCAGGAGGGGACAAGTGACCCTTGCAGGGCTGGGGCCTCATTGCCTCCTTGTCCCTGCTCAGCAGCCTGGCAGGGGCCGCCCCATGCTCCTGCCCTTGCCATTGCACATCCCCACATGCCAGTGCCCATCCCGGGAAGAGCCTGAGCAAGGAGGGAGGGACAGGATCTGCCTGGCCAGGGGCTGGGGCTCAGGCTCTGGCCCTTTGCATTCCTCAAACACATCCAGGTGTGCTCAGCACAGAGACACGTTTCCCTTGCTTGTCCCTGCCTGTCATTAGTGCTTCCAGGGTTCTGCTCTACCTGGAACCTGGGGTCATTTTCTCAGTCCTGTCCCTCAGAGGGACCCAATAAATCTTCTTGCAAATTCAGTGTTTCAATTAAACTTTGAGTTCTTGAGAAGTTTTTAAACACACTCTGAGGGACTGAGTCTGATGCAAAGATAAGCAAAGCCCCAGAAGCTCATTAAAGTCCCTGTGCTGTGTCTGTGCTGCTGAGCTGGGCCGGGCTCCTGGCCCAGAGGCAGCTCCTGGCAAGGGCAGCGCTGCAGAGAGACAGCTCTGGCCAGGAGCAGCTCCTGTGCACCTCCCAGCAGGGCTGGGGCACTGCCAGGGCCCCTCAGGGACACCAGCAGGGCGCAGACAGAGCTCACAGGGGCTCAGCACTGGCAGGGGCTGTGGGATGGCCCAGAGGGGGCTGTGTCACAGCAGCACCCCTGGGGCTGTGTCACAGAGGCACAGGGCAGCTGGGATGTCAGCAAGGGGCTGTGTGACAGCACAGAGTGGGCTGTGTGAGGTCACAGATTGGGTTCTGACATCACAGAGTTTGTTGTGTGATGCCACTAAGCAGCTACAGCGTAATAGAGGGGACTGTGTGACATCACAGAACAGGCTGTGAGATCATGGCATGCCTGCATGACATCATAGAGGTGGCAGTGAGGTCAAAGTGTGTGCTGTGACCTTACAGAGTGTCAGTATGACATCACAGAGAGGGTTTTGTGACATCACATAGGAGGGTTGTTACATCACAGAGCTGGCTGTGACATCATAGAGTAGGGTGTGAGGCCATAGAGCAGATCCTGCCATCATAGAAGGTGGCTCTGTGACATCAGGGAGTGGGCTGTGGCAACACTGGGTGGCTGTGTAACATCATAGAGCAGGCTGTGAAATCACAGTAGACATTGTGAAATCATAGAGTGACTTTCTGACATCACAGAGACTTCTGTGACATCACAGAGCAGCTGTATCACATCATAGCGTGACGTCTCACAGTTGGCTCTGGGACATCACAGGGGAAGTGTTACATCACAGAGAAGGCTGTGTGACATCACAGGGGCTGTGTGACATCACGGGGACTGTGTGACATCACAGGGGCACTGTGACATCACAGGGGCAGTGTGACATCACAGGGGCAGTGTGACATCACGGGGGCTAAGTAACATCACAGGGGCTGTGTGAGGTCCCTGGGGAGGTCACTCTGCCCCGGCCCCCCTCACAGCTCCCCCCAGAGCAGTCCAACCCTGCTCGTGCACAGCGGAGTCCCCTGTCCCCCCGGGTCCCCCCGCCCCCGGCCCCGCAGCCTCCCCCAGAGGATGTTCCACGAGATCAACCCCAGAGCCTGACATGGGGACGGGGGGCCGGGGCCCTGGGGGTGGCACAGGGGGACAGGGACCCCCCGGCAGCGTCCCCATGTCCCCCAGGGCCAGACACTGGGCCAGGGCTCCTTCACCCTGCTACCAATGAGGCCTTGAGAGTGCTGAAAAAATCCCCAGCAAGGGAGCAGCAAAAACCAGACTGAATATTAAGGGACAGCAGCACAAGTTTCCTTGGAAAGAGTCACTCTGCTCCTGACTGGACACTTCAGGCACAACAAGGAAACAAATCAACAACAAAACCAAAAAGAATCCAAACAATCAAACCAGAAATTTACTGAGAACTGGGGCTTTCATTCCTAAGGAAAAGAACTGTCCTTCTTATCTAGGTGCCCATGGCCAGAATTGGGATTTCACCTCCAGTATTCCTTATTGTGACAGAGTGGAGGAGTTTCTTGGCTCAAGACATTTCATGTGTGGGGAGTGTTGCAGTGTGTTGCAATTTCCTGTTTTAAACTTCCCAGCCCCTTCCCAGGTGTGGCAATATCTCTCTTCCCCTTCCTCTGAGCCCCCTGCTGGGCTGTCAATCAGTCTTAACATTCCAGCAAGGCCATTGTGTGGTTGGTCAGGTTCAAAAGATGCCCCTGTGCCCAGAGGTCATTGGTCTGTCTGGGTGTCATCGTTCCCTGAGACCCTGCCCCTCCCACCTGGTTGGTGGCTCACCTGTCCCTTCCCTCCCCCTCCCCCTGGAGCTTAAAATGTCACTCAGGCCATGCGGTCGGGATTCTGTTGGAGCTGTTACCTAAGATTCAGACGTCTGTGACCATGGAATAAACTTTTGACATTAACCCTCTGGCAGAATCTGTCTCCTTTTCCTCCTCACCTTAGCCTGAAGCCTTCCCACCTGAGGCAAACGGAGTTTCCAGAAGCCTGGACTTGTTTGGGCGCTCAGCTGCACCATCCAGCCAGCCAAAAGTGTCTCTGAGGTGAAACACCACAGTTGCCGCCTTTGGCCCAGGAGCAGGGGTCAGACGAGCCCAGGCACAATCTACCTGGTAATATTGGGATCTTATTCCAATAGGGGAGGAAGGGGCAGGTCCAGCCCTGCCCTGCCCTGGAACCCCAATGCCCCCAGAGCCTCTATGCCAGCCCAGCAGTGGCTGCCAGTCCCTGGCACAGCACAGGCAATGCTCCACAGCCACCTCTGCAGCCCCAGCCCAGCTCCTGAGGGACCAAATGACCCACAGTCCCACCTGGGGGAAGGGCCCAGGGAGACCAAGGGGTATTGAAGGCTGACCACAAGGCAAGCACACATCTTGACCATACCTCCTCTTGGAATTTCCATCTAAACACTTCTGGAATCCAGGAGTTGGTACCTCTGTGTATGCTCCTCTGTGTCCTTTTTGCCTCTCTCTCTTTCTGTCCTTTTCTTCTATTTTGGACCTTTTGCAAATTTGAGTAATGTAAAATTCAAAAACCTTAGAGTTTGTGAAGTTGAATGGGCCAAGTCAGTGCTTTAAGAAGTGTTCTGTGTTGATTGAATGTCAAATTAAATCTTTTGCCAAAAATTCTCTGATTTTCTAAAGTTACCCGTAAAGACTGTTTTGTTGTTTTGAGCTCCTGAGGATGTCTTGTTGGTATTTCTCCAGGAAGTCCAATTCAGAATACAGAAACAATTGTAATTCCTTTTAAATATCTCCTTGACAGAGTTTTCTACTGGATGGCAGTCAGGGCTTGTGTGTCCTGCTTGGCCCAGCCCAGGCAGGGCTTTCCCAGCCCCATTCCACACTCCATTGCCCAGCTGGAGCCGCTGGTGCCTCTGAGTTGTGCTGCCCCAGCCCCAGGGACGCTCTCCTTGTCTGCCCATTCCCCCACGGTCTCTGGGCAGGGATGGCCTCAGCGGGGGCTGCTGACATCCTCAGCACCTTGGAGGCTGCTGCTGAATTTTCCTGCTCCAGAGGCTTGTTCAGCCTTCAGCTCTTAAAGAATTCAGTGTCCCAGGGCTCATTAACATTCAGAACACCTGAACAAGCCAAGCCTCTGGGAATAATTTGATTTCAATTTTCAAATAATTTGTGGTTAATTAGACAGATCTCAGTAGTATATCCAAAGTGAATGCAATGTATTTCAAAAGACAGTGACAAAACATGATTTTTAAGTCCTGTTTAGGTTTTTTCCTGTTAATTCATTGATATGTGCAATCTCCAATTGACACTGAATCCAAGTACTGCTTGAAAGGCTTGTTCAGCCTTCAGCTCTTCAGTGCAGGAATTCAGTGTCCCTGGACTCATTAACATTCAGAACACCTTAACAAGCCAAATCTCTGGGGATAATTTGATTTCAGTTTCCAAATCTTGTGTGGTTAATAAGAGAGATTTCAGAATTGCATTCAACTGAATGTGTTCTATTTAAAAAGACAGTGAGAAAACATTTTTTAGGTCCTGTTTAATTTTTTTTTCCCCTGTTCATAAATTGATATATGCAATTTCCATTTGACACTGAATCCAAGTACCTCCTCATGCAGTTTGACTGGGTATGAAAATCAAGACCTTTCATAGCTGACAATCAATCAGACTCTGTCCCTACCCCCACCCCACCATTTTCCCCATCCAAGGCTGGCACTCAGAGCAGCCTTGTGCAAATCTGAGCTCCCTCCAGCCCACACTGGACCTAGCCAACAGACCACAGTTGAGCAGGATATAACTTCATAAAAATTACACCATTAAAATAACAATCACACAATTCCAAACTCTTCCCTGAGCTATGTGCAATGTCCCAGCATGTCTGATGAGTCCACTGTTCACAAGTGATTTGCATACTAAAATTAGTTTTTGACTAACGTGGTTCTGTGATAGATATAAACACAATTAAGTTCTTGTATCAGGATTCTTGTCCGGGACTGAGGACAGAACAGCTCAAACAATTCCTGATTTGCAAATCTATCAGTGGTGGATGGAGAAGGGAGGTCAGGCTGCTCTTGGTGTTGAGGAAATGCTGAAACCAGCCTGACTCATTTCATCTGCTCATGCCATGGCTGATCTCCCCTCTTTCCCCTTCCACCCATCGGCTTTTGTCTCCCCCCAGCTGCCGGTGAAGAGCCTGGCTCTATGTTCTCCATCCCCTCCTGGCTGGCACTGCCAGGCTGGGATGAGGAGCCCCTCAGCCTTCCCTGCTCCAGGCTGGACCAGCCCAGCTCCCTCAGCCTCTGCTCACAGCCCAGGGGCTCCAGCCCCACCTTGGAGGCCCTTCCCAGACCCTGCTCCAGCTGCCAGACATCTTTCCTGCCCTGGGCAACCCAACCCAGGCCACAGTGACCTGGATAATCCCAGTCTTTCTGTCCTGGTCACACAGCCCTGGCCCCGTGTCCCCATGTCAGGCTCTGGGGTGGATCCTGTGGAACATCCTTTGGTGGAGGCTGTGGCTCCAGGTGGGCCAGGGGGATCCTGGGTGACAGGGACCCTGCTGGGCATGGACAGCATTGGAGTTGTTGGGAGAAACTGTGAGGGGGAGCTGGGGCAGAGTGACCAACCCAGTGACCTGACACAGCCCCTCTGGGATGTCACACAGCCCCTCTGGGATGTCACACAGCCCTTCTGGGATGTCACAGCCCATTCTCCAATGTCACACAGCTGGTCTCTGATGTCACACCAGAGTCTGTGATGCCATAGTCTGCACTGTGATGTCAGACCTCTGCCCTGTGATGTCACAGCTGGATCTCTGATGTCACAAAGGCAGACTATGATGCCATGGATGCTCAATGACCTCACCTAACCCACTCTGTGATGTCATAGCCCACTCTGTGACCACATGGTACCAGATGATAAATTGTCTTCACCAGGTGAGCTCACACCTGGAGCTTGTTCTCCACAACCCCAGGCCTGTGGAAACCACACAGTGCCCATTGTGTGAGAAGGGGAACTGGAAGTTCAGCAGCCTAAGTGTCCTGCCAGCTCAGCCAGGCCCACAGGAACATTGGGGTCCATGAGCACCAGGGACCACCAGGGAGACCCCCAGGACAGGAGAATGCATGGGTAAAGGGGAGGGGAAATATATTAATGATTTTGGGGAAATGATTATCATATGTATTTTTAGTCCAGGACAATCAATGAATATGTATGCAAAATACAGAATATAAACAGAAACTTTCCTGTACTCAGCATGCACAGCTTTGGGAGGAGCTCTCCCTCGTGCATCCCGCTGAATAAAGAATGCTGCTTCTTAATGCTACATTGGGGTTAAGGAATTTTCTGTTTTACCAAATTTTTGGTAACACTCCCACTGCCAAGGAAAGCTCTGTCTGCTGCTGTTCACAAACAGAGAAGGGCTGGGGGCAGATGTGGGGCTCAGAGGCTGCCTGGGGCACAGTGACCATGAAATAATGAAGTGTTCAATGTTCTGTGAAAGAGGGAGGGGCAGCAACAAAACTTCTGCACTGGAAATAGGAAGGGCAGACTTTGGCCTGTTTAGGAGGCAGATTTGGGGAATACCTAATCAGGTACTGATTGCTTTAAGGGAAACAGCCCTTAAAAACAAAGGGGTCCTGGAAGGACGGACACATTTCAAGAAAGTAATCATAAGGGGGAAGAAGCAGCCTGTCCCAGTGCGGCAGAAGATGAGCTAGTGAGGAAAATGACTGGCCTGGCTGCCCATGGAGCTTTTCTGGAGACTCAGGGGTGGAAAAAGGACCAGCAACTCAGGAAGTCTTTAATGGGTCATACAGAAAGAAAAGCTGAGAGTTGAAAACTCTATTAAAACTTAACCTGGAGGGTTCTGCAAAAAAATAAAAATGTTTTTATAAAAAAAATAATAGCAGAAAGGAGGAGTAGGAGAACCTCTACTCTTTATTGGATGCAGTGGAGAATATAGTAACTAAAGATAAGGAAAAGGCTGAGCTACTTTACCCCTAGTTTGTTTCAATTTTCAATATTAGGATAGGATATCCTCAGGACAAGTGTTGTCCTGAGCTGGTAGATGGGCACAGGGAGCAGAACAGCCCCTGGAATCCAGGAGGAAGCAGTGGGTGACCTGCTGAGCCACTCAGATGCTCACAGGTGAATGGGATCAGACAGGATCCTCCCTAGGGCAATGAGGGAGCTGTGGATGAGCTCCCCAGGCTGCTCTCCATCATTCGCTATCAGTGCTGGCTCAGCAGGGAGCTCCCAGAGGACTGGAGGTGCCAGTGTGAGCCCATCCCCAAGAAGGGCTGGAAGGAGGATCTGGGGACCTCCAGGCCTGTCAGCCTGATCTGGGTGCCCAGCAAGGTTATGGAACAGATCACCTTGAGTGCCATCACAGGGCACCCACAGGATGGCTGAGGGGTCAGAGCCAGCCAGCGTGGATTTCAATATCTGCACTGATGATCAGCATGAGGGGATTGAGTCCAGCATCAGCAAATTTGCTGATGACACCAAGCTGAGTGTGAGTGTGGATCTGCTGGAGGGTAGGAGGGCTCTGCACAGGGCCCTGGACAGAGTGGATCCTGAGAACAAATCCAGCAAGGTGAGGTTTAACAAGTCCAAGTGCCGGGTCCTGCACTTTGGCCACAACAACCCCTGCAGTGCTACAGGCTGGGGACAGAGGGGCTGGACAGCAGCCAGGCAGAAAGGGACCCGGGGGCACTGATGGACAGCAGGCTGGACATGAGCCAGCAGTGTGCCCAGGTGGGCAAGAAGGCCAATGGCTCCTGGCCTGGATCAGGAATGGTGTGGCCAGCAGGAGCAGGGCAGGGATTCTTCCCCTGTGCTCAGTACTGCTTGGGCAGCACCTGGAGTGCTGTGTCCAGTTCTGGGGCCCCCAGGAAGGACATGGAGGGGCTGGAGCATGTCCAGAGAAGGGCAACAAGGCTGGTGAGGGGTCTGGAGCACAAGTCCTGTGAGGAGTGGCTGAGAGAGCTGGGGTTGTTTATCCTGGAGATGAGGAGGCTCAGGGGAGACAAGGCACTGTCAGGGCACAGGTTGGACTTGATGATCTCCATGGCCTGTTCCACCCTTGCTGATTCTGTGACTCTCTGAAGCCACCCTTGGAGCAGTTGCAGGATGAGCCCTGGGCCTCCTCTTGAGAAGCTCCAGCAGCCCAGGCCCCTCAGCTTCTCCTGCCAGCCCCAAAGCCCATCCTGTCAGTCCTGCAGAGCCTCTGCAGCTCCTCCTCACTGCCCAGAACAGGGAGCCCCAGAGCCAGACACAGCAGCCCAGATGTGCCCCCCTGGCCTGGGGTGCCTCTGGCAAGGGAGCAGCATCAGGCACTGCAGGAGCCTGCAGACAATTCCTGCAGCACTTGTAGGATGATCCTGCTGCCTAAGGGACGTTCCCATGGGGCCAAGTCAGGAACTGCAATGGAGAGTGGGGCCAGAGAGGGAAGGGCAAACAGGGATGGGCTGTTTGCAGGGGAGGGAAGAGGGGTGGGCAATAGGAAGGAATTTGTACCAGTGAAGAGTAAAGAAATCAAAGGTGAAGCCAAGGAAATGCTCAGGGCAGTTTGGGGGTGGCTGCCAGGCAGCCCTGGCTCTGAGCAACAGCGTCTGCAGTGGGACAGGAAACTCCCAGCTGATGGGAACAAACTTTCTGGCTGACTGCAGAGGCCAGGACAAAGCCGAGTGGTTTCCCTGCTGTCCCCCAGCCCTTGCTGGCCCCAGGGGCTGATGGCATTTGTGCTCCCTCAGGTTTATGTCCCCACAACAACAGCATGGGGGTGCTCCTGCCTGCTCTGTGCACAGCAAACAGGGGCTGCTGAGCCAGTGCTGCCATGTCTGTGCCTGCAAGGATGGGGCACCTGTGTGAGCTGGGGGAGAGGCCAGGGCTGCACAGGGGGGATGTTGTTGGCAGCTCCATGAGGATGCTCTGGGACGCTGCCCTGGGCTGTGCAGCGCACTGGGCATGGATCAGCCCCTGCTCTGCTGCTCCTTCCCGTCTGCCCCAGGGCCCTTGCAGAGCCCCAGCCATGCTGTTTGCCCCCAGCCTGCCCACGGCCAGCCTGGGGCTGCTCACGGGGCTTTTCTGTGCTGAGCATTGGCCTGGCCGTGTTCTTGAGAGAGCTTGGGCAAGGAGCCTGGAGCCCCCAGGCCCTGGCCTGAGGCGTCAGCGCTGCCCCAGCAGTGCCCATGGCCTGTCCCTGCTGCAGCCCCGGCACTGCCACCCCCAGGGCTGTGCCCGGCCCCGAGAGCACTCAGGCCCTGCAGCAACACCAGGGCCAGCAGGGCAGCGGGGCAGGGCCACGGCAGAAGCACTGGCAACACCAAGTTGCTGCTGCTGCTGCTGGGCACAGCTGCTGGGCCAGCCCTGATCTGCCCCCAGCTCTGCACACAGACATTGCTGCTGCATCTCCAGAGAAGGCAACAAAAGGGCATCTCTGCAGAAAACCTTGTTGGGAGAGATCATCATTTCATTTAAAGGCACCAACAGCACAGCCCCTCATTGCCACAGTCTGTGGCCACAGGGATGGTGGAGAGGAACAAAATGACCAATGCAACAAACAATGACATTTCTTTTTGGACAATAAGAAAAAAGTAAAACAAAGGTAAAGAAACTCTAAAATGAAGCCAACAAGAAGCAGCAAAGATGACTTTGATTGCAAGTTATTTGCAGATATTGCCCAGCAGTTTAATGTTTTTGAAAGCATTCAGTCACCAGTCTCCTCACAGCAGCCTTGAGCTCCTGGTTCCTCAGGCTGTAGATGAGGGGATTCAGGGCTGGAGGCACCACTGAGTACAGAACTGACAGGGCCACATCCAGGGATGGGAAGGACATGGAGGGGGGCTTCAGGTAGGCAAATGTGAAAATGCTGATGAACAGGGAGACCACAGCCAGGTGAGGGAGGCAGGTGGAAAAGGCTTTGTGCTGTCCCTGCTCAGAGGGGATCCTCAGCACGACCCTGAAGATCTGCACGTAGGAGAAAACAATGAACACAAAACAGTCAAGTGCTAAACAGGCACTGACAGCAATGAGTCCAACTTCCCTGAGGAGGGATTTGGAGCAGGAGAGCTTGAGGATCTGTGGGATTTCACAGAAGAACTGGCCCAAGGCATTGCCATGGCACAGGGGCAGGGAAAATGTATTGGCTGTGTGCAGCAGAGCATTGAGAAAGGCACTGGCCCAGGGAGTTGCTGCCATATGGGCACAAGCTCTGCTGCCCAGGAGGGTCCCATAGTGCAGGGGTTTGCAGATGGACACGTAGTGGTCGTAGCACATGACGGTCAGGAGATAAAACTCTGTTGAAATGAAGAACAGAAAGAAAAAGCTGAGCAGCACATCCTGAGTAGGAGATGTTCCTGCCATCCCAGAGGGAATTGTGCATGGCTTTGGGGACAGTGGTGCGGATCATGCCCAGGTCGCTGAGGGCCAGGTTGAGCAGGAAGAAGAACATGGGCGTGTGCAGGTGGTGGCCGCAGGCTACGGCGCTGATGATGAGGCCATTGCCCAGGAGGGCAGCCAGGGAGATGCCCAGCAAGAGGCAGAAGTGCAGGAGCTGCAGCTGTCCCGTGTCTGCCAATGCCAGCAGGATGAAGTGGCTGATAGAGCTGCTGTTGGACATTTGCTGTGGCAGCACATGGGCACCTGTTCATGGAGAAAGGGACAGTGACGAGTCTGAGGAGATATCTGTAACCAAAATCAAAGGCATTTCCCATACACCCTCCACTGTAACATACACAGACACTGTTTTGTGTTTAAGAGTTGTGAGGTTTTCTTTTTGAGCTCCCCCCTGTCTATCCTGCTCTTCAATATCAGATACACTCAGCATTTCTGCTGCCCTCTGGTAGAACAAAGTGAGTTCCCTGCAGCCAGATGGTGAGTGCAGACTGGGAGCAGATGATCTGTCACTTCATTCTGTTTTGAGTTTCTCTGGGCTTTCAATTTCTTAAATGGAGAATGTTCACACTCCCAAGTTTCTCTTACCAACCCCCAAGTACTGCTGAGAGCAGATGGATCCACCACAGCCCAGCTCCAGTTTTGTAGCCAAGGACTCACGTTGCTCATTCCACCAACCCATCAGCACTTTCAGTGTCACAACACCTCTGCCTTTCCCCATCAATCCTATAACTCAAAGTTGTTCTAGGATAGGTTTGCACCCTCAATTGAGGCTCCCAGCTTGGGCTGAAATCTCAGAGAAACTCCCAAGTGTCCTTATGCTGGCATTGGATGAAGGGAGATGCAGCTCCTTCCCTGGCTGCCCTGACAGCATTGCCCAGAGCCGGGCACTGGGCACAGCGTCACCCTGAGCCAGTGGTGCCCCCTCCAGAGCCCCCAGGGCCGGGCAGCTGCTCCCAGCCCTGTGCTCTGCAGAGAGAACTGGGCCCGGGGCTGCAGAGCTGCCCCACGGCTCTGCTGCAGCTCTGCCTGCACAGGAGGGGCTGCACGCCTTGGAGCCCCGGCCCTGAGGGCAGAGGCTGGGCTGGGGTCCAGGAGGGAGGGGGCTTGTTCAGAGGGAGGGGCTGCACTGGAGGGGATCCTGTGGGCATCTCTAAACTCTCCCTGCCACAGCATTGCTGGGTTTTGTTTCCTCTCATTGCCTGATCTTCTCTCTGCTTCCTGCAGATTTTCCTCCTGCAGGTGTTTCCCAGTGCCTGATCTCTCTGTGCCAGCACTCACAGACCCCAAATCTCTGTGCCCTCTCCTTGGCCCTACAGAACCCTGCCTGTTTGCAGGGCACTGGCTGGAGCACGTTCTGTTTGCAGGTGGGAGACAGGACAGCTCAAAGTGAGCCTGATGGCTCCAGCAAAGGGGATGCTGGTGCTGTGCTTTGGCAGAGTGGCTGAAAGCACATTAGCGATCTCCTGTGAATCTACAGAACACAAAAATAACAGTTCCAATGTCTTGGGAACTTTTAAAATTTCATAATTAATAATTCATAATCAATCTTTAATATTAATCCCCCCGCTCCTTGCCATTCTCCGATATTAGGAAACTGAATACAAAGTCTTTGGAAATGTCCTAATTTTAAATGAAATCCTTGTATTGGAAATATTTTATGACTGACAAGCATTCCTCAGCATGTCAAAGCTTCATGAGCATTTCACCTCCCCTGCACCAGAAATATTCAGTCTTTTACTCACATAGTCTGGAGGCATTGGGATGTTCCAGCTTTAGGAGATCACTCCAGGAGCTGCAGCTGCATTGTCCTGCAGCCAGAGGTTCCTGTGCCAAGGGCTGGCAGTGATTCTGACCCAGGCACTTCTCAGCACCTTCCCAGCCCTGACTGATTGAAGCTCTCTGTGCCTCTGTGCTGTGCCCCGGGTGGCTGCAGGCAGTGCCTCAGCCCTGCTGGGCTGGGAGAGGAGCTGCTCCTCAGGAGAAATGTCTTTTTGAAGCTCTTCTTGGTTTGCAAGGAGCTGCCTCTGGGCCAGGAGCCCAGCCCAGCTCAGCAGCACAGACACAGCACAAGGACTTTAATGACCCTCTCGGGGCTTTGGTGTTGTTTACATCAGACTCAGTCCGTGAGAGAGTGTCTTCAAAAAACTTCTCAAGCACTCAAAGTTAAATTGAAACTCTGAACTTTCTTGAAGTTTTTATGGGTCCCACTGAGGGACACGGCTGGGAAAGTGTCTCCAGGTTCCAGATAGAGCAGAACATTGGAGGCAGTGATGGCAGCTGGGGACAAGCAAGAAAAAGCTGTCTCTGGTGCTGAGCAAAGCTGGATGTGTTTCAGGAATGCAAATGGCCAAGGGCTGAGCCCCAGCCCCTGGCCAGGCAGATCCTGTCCCTCCCTCCTTGCTCAGGCTCTTCCCGGGATGGGCACTGGCATGTGGGGATGTGCAATGCCAGGGGCAGGAGCATGGGGCGGCCCCTGCCAGGCTGCTGAGCAGGGACAAGGAGGCAATGAGGCCCCAGCCCTGCAAGGGTCACTTGTCTCCTGCTCCTGCCTCAGGCCCAGGGCCAGCAGCCATGGCCAAAGTGCTGCCCAAGGTGGCTCTGGCAGGGCTTTCTTGTAGCTGCTGCCCATCCCTGTGCCCTGTGCAGCCCAGGCTGTCCCACGGTCTCCCTGCCCTGCGCCTCTGTCCCTGCAGGCTGTTGGCATCCCCCGGCTGCCCCACCTGGCTGGGCCCTTCCTTTGCTGACAGCTCTGCCTCCTGCCTGCCTCTGCCTGCCCACACAGAGCCTGGGGCTGACCCAGGCTCCTGCTGGGGGATGTGCTGCACCACAGCCATGCCCTGGGAGGGAAATTCCTTTCTCTTTGGGTCCTGTCTGGCCCTCCCTATCTGTCCTTTGCATTAATTCTTGCTTTGTCTGTCTGTTCTCTACCTTGTCAAAAGGATCCACCATCTCTGAAACCACCGTTCAGTCCCTCCCAGGGCTCTCCACTGCTGTCCTCCTTCTCCAGCCCACTGAGCACAGAGCTCCACTGTCCCTGTACAGTGCTCATGTGCTTCAGGCCTCCAAACCTCATCTTGGGAGATCTCTCAGCCCTCTCCAAGGTATTGGCAAATGAAAACATTCTGCTCATAGTCTAAGAAAATCACCTCAGGACAAGACCAGTCAGACCTGTGTGTCCTGGCTACTTTTGCCTTGGAGCAATCCTTGGATAGATGGAATTTTTTAGGCCAAATTTCAGTTTTGCCCATGGGCACTTTGATGTGAACAACGATTCTCTTCCATTGGAAGGAAAACAGAGGGCCAGTGTTTCAGGGGCAGATGAGCAGAGGCCACCAAGGACCAAGGCGAGCCAGACCTTTCTGGAATTGCAGCTTGTGCCTGAGAGAAATCCTTGGATACACAAAATTTGGGAGGTGGAATACAAGTTTTGGCCACTGGTCCCTTGATGAAAAGGCCATTTCTTTTTCATCTGAAGGAGAGCAGAGAGCCCCAGGGTTTGATGGTAGATGAGAAGCAGCCCCTGGGAGGCCAAGCCAGCCAAACTTGTCTCTCCTGGCAGCTTTTGATTGGGAGCTATCTTTGGATACATGAAATTTAGGGGCCAAATCTCAAATTTGGCCATGGCCCCTGGACGAGGAGACTGTTCTATTTCCATGGGAAGGAAGGCAGAGAGCCCCAGTGTTTCAGGCGCAGATGACAGGTGGCCATCAGAGCCCACAGTGCCAGCCAGAGCTGGCAGGTTTTGTCTGGGAGAAACCTTTCATGTAGTGAATATTTTAGGAGGAGTAGCAATTTTGGCCGTGGAGGAATAAGAAGATTCTTTTCCATAGGAAGGAAAGCACAGAACCCCAGTGCTTCAGGGGCTGATGAACTGCAGGCACCAGAGACCAAGGCCAGCCAGACCTGCCTGTAATGGAAGCTTTTGTGTAGGAGCAATAATTGGATATAGGACTTTTGGTGGTGGAATCCCAATTTCAGCCATCTGCACCTGGAGAAGAAGGATGGTTCTTTTCCCTTAGGATGAAGAGGGCAGAGCCCCAGTGTTTCAGGGCAGAATTCAGGCAACCACCAGAAGCCAAGGCCAGCCAGACCTGCCTGTACTGGGCGATCTTGTCTGGGAGAAAAAACCCTTGAATGAAGGAATTTTGGAGGACAAGTACCAGCTTTGGCCATGGGTGCCTGTGCAGGAGGGACAGCTCTTTTCCATAGGAAGGAAAGCACAGAGCCTCAGTGTTTGAGGGCAGGTGAGACCCAGCTCTCAGGAAGACTAGGTCAGCCAGACTTGTTGGTAATGGCAGCTTTTGTCTGGGAACAATCCCTGGATATTGGGAAATTTGGAGGGGAAATCCCCTTTTGGTCATGGATGCTTGAATGAGAAGAGCCGTTCTTTTCCAATTGAAGGAAAGCCCAGAGCCCCAGAGTTTCAGGGGTACATGAGAAGAGACCCCCGACATGCCAAGGGCAGTTGGACCAGTCAGGCCAAGCCAACCAGACCAGTTCCCTGTCCCCTTGTTTCCATGGGGCCCTGCAGTGTCACAGTGAGGTGTCCTATTGGATCCTTGGTTCCATGAGGCCCAGATGCATCACACTGGCCTTTTGTTTCCATGGGGCTCCAGAGTGCCACAATGGTCCCTTGCTTCCATGAGGCCTTGCAGTGTCACAGAGGTCTCCTCGGTGCCACAGTGTCACAATGGACCCTTGGTTCCATGGGCACTCAAAATGTCAGAAGAGTCTCCTTGATTCCATGAGGCCCTGCAGAGCCCCTTGATTCGACAAGGCCTCCAAGTGTCATCATGGCCCCCAGGATTCCATGAGGCCCCACAATGTCCCAATGGACTTTGGTTCCATGGAGTCCTGCAATGTTCCATGGATCCTTAGTTCCATGGGGCCCTGGAGTGTCACAATGGCCTCCTTGGTTCCATGGTGCCACACAGTGTGCCAACAGCTCCTTGGCCTGCCAAGAACCCACAGTGTCACAATGGTTCCTTGCTTGCATGAGGCCTGTGGTGTCAGAATGGTCTCCATGATCCCGTAAGGCCTTGCCATGCCACAACAGACCATTGGCTTTATGCAGCCCCACTGTGTCACCGTGGTCCCCTTGGCTCCACAAGGCTCTGAAGTGCCACAATGGCCCTTTGGTTCCACAAGGCCTCCAAGTGTAAAAATGGCCTCCATGGTTCCATGAGGCCCTGCTGTGTCACAATGGCTCATGGTTCCATGAGGCCACACAGTTTAACAAGGGACTCTTGGTTCCATCAGGCCTTGCTGTGTCACAATGGATCTCTGGTTCCATGAGCTCTAACACAGCCAGCAGCAGTCTCCTTGGTTCTGCAGTGTCACCATGGACCCTTTGTTCCACGAGGCTCTGCAGTAGAACATGGTCACCTTGGTTCCGTGAGGTTCTGCAGTGTCACCATGTGACATGGACCCATGGTTCCACCAGGCCTTGCTGTGTCACAATGGCCCCTTGGTTCCAAGAGATTCCTCAGGGTCACAATGGTCTCCTTGGATCCGCAGTATCACAATGGACCATTGGTTCAATGTGACCCCAATGTGCCAAAATGGATTTTGGTTCCATGGGGTTCTGCTGTGTCACAATGGACTCTTTGTTCCATGGGGTTCCACAGTGTCACAGCTGACTCCTTGGGTCTGTGAGGAACCACGGTCAGCAAATCTCTGAAATATCAGAACAAGACTCCATAACACTAATTTGCTATTTCAGAGGGTGTCATTTATTCAGGCCTGAGGTCTGGTGAGGGATAATTCCCAACCCTACATGGACATGTAATTCTACCAGTGTGTTGCTTATACACAGTCACTAAATGTGAATTACAATTTACCCATTTCCATAAAACCCACCCCAAGTTCCCAGATTCACTCCTTGATTTCTCTATCCCTGCACCCTTGAACCAGATGTCTTCTTCTTCTCTTCCACTCATCCTTGCTGGGAAAGCAGCCCCTGCATGCCTTGTTCCTGTGCTGAAAGTTCACAGGCAGGGTAAAAATGGAATGAACCCATTTGGTATCAGCCCCAGGCTTTGTGTGGGCAGGCAGAGGCAGGCAGGAGGCAGAGCTGTCAGCAAAGGAAGGGCCCAGCCAGGTGGGGCAGCCGGGGGATGCCAACAGCCTGCAGGGACAGAGGCGCAGGGCAGGGAGACCGTGGGACAGCCTGGGCTGCACAGGGCACAGGGATGGGCAGCAGCTACAAGAAAGCCCTGCCAGAGCCACCTTGGGCAGCACTTTGGCCATGGCTGCTGGGCCTTGCAGGGCTGGGGCCTCATTGCCTCCTTGTCCCTGCTCAGCAGCCTGGCAGGGGCCGCCCCATGCTCCTGCCCTTGCCATTGCACATCCCCACATGCCAGTGCCCATCCCGGGAAGAGCCCTGAGCAAGGAGGGAGGGACAGGATCTGCCTGGCCAGGGGCTGGGGCTCAGCCCTTGGCCCTTTGCATTCCTCAAACACATCCAGCTTTGCTCAGCACCAGAGACAGCTTTTTCTTGCTTGTCCCCAGCTGCCATCACTGCCTCCAATGTTCTGCTCTATCTGGAACCTGGAGACACTTTCCCAGCCATGTCCCTCAGTGGGACCCATAAAAACTTCAAGAAACTATGGAGTCTAAATTTAACTTTGAGTGCTTGAGAAGTTTTTTGAAGACACTCTCAAGGACTCAGTCTGATGTAAACAACACCAAAGCCCTGAGAGGGTCATTAAAATTTTCCAAGTCCTGTTATGGAGAAAGATTTCAAACACTTTGAAAAAAAATACACATTCCTGTTTTAAAGGAAGTATTTTATTTTATTTCTCTTTAGAGCAGAGTTGATTGCAGCATTCTGTGATTGATGTTGACCCAGGGTGTCTCCTCAGCAGCTCTGGCCTGCTCACAGAAGCTGTGCCTGCTGCTCTGACCCAGTGTGGACAACCTTGCTCCACATTGCCCAGCCCCATCCTGTCTGTCCTCACTCCCCTGGGACCTGCTGTGCTTGCAGAGCTGGCTGCACCCAGCCTAAGAGGGGTTTTCCCTTTTTGGGGTTTTTTGAAGCAATCTGAAACTCCTGAGTTGCCCCACTGCAAACAGACACACTGTTCAGGTGTATGCCAGCCCCAGGTGCCACCAAAGCCACTGCAGAGCTGCCCTGGGCCAGCTGTGAGGGTGGATTATCAGCCCAAGCTGCACTGGGCCACCGCAAGGGGCTGTAGCCATGGGCACTGCACTGACCCCACTGCTGGGTTTGGCTGCCACGGCCACCCTGAGAAATTAAACTGTCCTTGGAAACACTGGAGAGGACTGGTGTTATGAATGAGAAGCTTGACTAGGCCAATATTCAAGCAGCAATCAATTTATTATTTAATATGGTAAAGTATGAGCAATACAGTGCTGGGTACAGTGGGGGAAGTTTTCCCTCCAACTGCACACCGATAATTGATGGTTACAGGTATTTATAGGGGTACTCATCAGCTTTTTTTTTCAGCAGTTTCTATTTCCAATCTTTTACTCATCGGCAATTTTTATTCCAAATTATTACATCACAATTCTATACACTCTTGTGATTTTACTTTCTCAGGATGTACCTCAAAGGAGTATCCCCAGATGGTGATGGTCCAGTTTCCGAAAGAAGAAAGACGAATCCCATCTGATGGGGTCCGGCTCCCCAGATGCGTGTCCACCTTTTAATTGCAAAGACTATAAATCTCATAACAGTGATGTCTAGCTTCCCTTTGGTCAAAACCATAAACCCTTGAGGTGATGTTCATCTTCCTTTCTCAAGCTGTTTTTCTCTGCTTCAATAAGGCGTGAGATAAGCATATTTCCTTTATATATATTCCAAAGCTATAGTTTCAAGGATACAAGTAATAGTCTAAAATTATACTTCACAAGGTTCTTATTGCAGAGCTTTTTATGGATTAAACGCAAGCAAAAAGCAACATCTTTAACACCTTAATTCCAATGCTCCTAAATCAACCAGGGTTAATTGCAAACAAAAGCTAGGTTCAAAGGCCTTTTTCCATGCTTTATTCTCCTCAGTTATTATTAGAATTCACAGCTCTCCCATTGTTGGGGTCCACACATTTCACATTCCCAACTACACACATCACCTGTTTGTACCTGTCACGAAACACAACTTTGTATTTCAGACCAGCTGTATGGTCTCAGACACTCCCAGTATATCCCAGTTGCCCTGAACATTCTCGTAGACATTGCCAGGCACTCCCCGTTACCTCAGCGTGGTTCACTTGCCCCCCGTTTTATCCCAGTTGCTCCCAGTTCCTCTGATTATGTCCCCAGTTGGCTCCCAGCATGGGCCTGGTAGCTCCCAGGAACCCCCAGTCAGGGTCCAATCACACCCACTCTGCTCCCAGTATGATTGTAGCCACTCCCAGTATGATCCCATCATTCCCAGTCTGATACCAGTGCCCCAGTGTGATCCCAGTTGCTCCCTGTAAATGCCAGCCTGATCCCAGTAGCCTCCAGTGTGATCCCAGTGACTCCCTGTCTCTCCCAGTATATCCCAGTCACCCCCCCTCTGCATGCTCCCAGTCACTCCCACTTTCTCCCAGTTGCTTTCAGCACAATTCCAGTTGCTCACAGCCACTCCCAGTCACCCTCAGTGCAGTCCCAGTTGCTGAAAGTGCGGTCCAGTATGATCCCATTCTCCCCCAGCGTGGGCCCAGCTGCTTCCACTGTGATCCCAGTGGGATCCCAATTGACCCCAGCATGGTTCCAGTTGCTCCCTGTTCCTCCCAGTGTGATGCCAGTAGTACCCAGTTGTCCCTCATATAGTCCCAGTCACTCCCCAGATGATCCCAGTCCCACCCAGCATAGTCTCACTCACTCCCAGTTGCCCCCAGTGTGGTCCCAGTTCTCCCCAGCATGGTCCCAGTTGTTCCCACTGTGGTTCCAGTCCCCCCAGTATGGTTCCAGACACTCCCAGTATATCCCAGTTGCCCCCAGCATGTCTATAGTCATTTCCAGGCACTGCCAGTGGCCCCAGTAAGGTGTCAGTTCTCCCAGTATGATCCCCCAGTCATGCCCAGTATATCCCAGTTGCTTCCAGCATGCATCCAGTCCTTCCCAGTTCCTCCAGTTTGCTTGCAGCATCATCCCAGTTTCTCTCAGTTGCTCCTAGTAGCCCAAAGTGTGATCCCAGTCTTTCCCTTTCAGCCCCTGTATGACCCCAGTATGCTCCAGTTTGACCCCAGTCACATGCCAGCCCTCCCAGTGTGGTCCCAGTATAATCCCAGTTGCTTCCAGTCTCTCCCAGTATGGTCCCAGCTGCTTCCAGCATGGTTCCAGTTGCTTCCTAGATCAGCCCAGTCAGTCCCAGTATGATGCCATTTGCCCCCAGCGTGCTCCCGGTCTGCCCAGTATGGGGGATGATGTGCAGGGTGTGTTCCCAGTCACTCTCAGATACTCCCAGTATTAGTCCAGTCTCTCCCGGTATGATGCAAATATGGTCCCAGTGTTCTCCCAGTCCCTGCCAGAATAAACCAGTTTTGTTCTACATGGTTCACGTTGCTCTCCCCCTCACTTTCATTCCAGTCACTCCCAGCATGTCCCAGTGTACCTCAGTTCCCTCCAGCATCTTTCCACTTCCTTCCAGTATGATCCCATTTGCTCCCAAGCACTCCCAGTCAACCTCAGTGTAGTGGCACTAACTGCCAGTATGATCCCAGTCACCTCCAGCATGATCCCAGTTCATCCCAGTATAAGCCCAGCAGTTTCCAATCCCCCCAGCATGCACCCAGTCACTCCCAGTTCCTCCCAGTTGCTCCTAGCGTGTTCCCAGTTGCTCACAGCTGCTCCCAGTCACCCTCAGCATAATCCCAGTCACTCCCAGTATATCCCATTTGCCCCTAACATGGTCTCAATTGCTCACTGCCGGCTCCTACTCACTCCCAGTATGATCCCAGCATGATCCCAGTGTCCATCAGTGTGTTCACAATCTGCCCTGATATGGCAGTATGATCCCAGTATGATGTCCATACAAACCCAGTACCATCCCAGTCACTCCCAGTATGATCCCAGTGCAGCCCAGTCCCTGGCAGTGCTGCCAGTATGCAGCTGGGATCTCCCTGCCCTGTGTGCGTTCCCCCGCGGCGGATGTGCCGAGAGGCGCCCCAAGGGCTGGCAGTGGCCAGGCAGGGCCCCCAGCAAGGCCCAGTTGGGATGTGCAGCCTCCAGTTTGCCCAGTTTGCCTCTCCTTTGGCCCGGGCCGGGCTCCCCCCGCCCGCAGCGGCTGGGAGCAGCCGAGAGCCCCGCGCTGCCCATCCCGACCTGTCCCGGCTCCATCCCCGCTCCTGCCACGGGCTGCGAGAGCTGCGGGAACGCGGCACCGAGGGTATGGCTGCTACTGGGGGAGGAGGAGGAGGGAGGGAAGGGCAGGGATGGAGGGGGAGGCGGGGTAAGGGAGGAGGACGGGGAAAGGGGTTGGAAGGGGCAGGATGGAAGAGGAGAAGGAGGTGGAGATAACACAGAGGAGCGGGAGGGGGGATGGAAGAGGAGGAGCGGGAGAAAGAGGAGGGGCGAAGGCGGATCAAGGCTGAGGTGAGGGAAGCACACGGTGACTCCGAGCCGGGCCTGAATTCGCAGCCCCCACCTGTGGGATCATCGCCCCCCCATCGCGCAGGTGAGCGGGGGCAGGGGGAGTTCGGCCCAGATATCCCGGGGGGTCCCTGGGTTGGGGTTTTGGGGGGATGTTTGGAGAATGAAGCAGTCCAAGGCTGAGCGGAAAAGGCCCCTTGGGGGGACATCGGGAGGTGCCGGTGGCGGCTGCCGGCAGAGGCAGCCTGGAGGAGCAGAGCCCTGTGTCCCCCCAGGAGCCCAAAGTGGGGAGCCCAGAGAGGGGGCAGCGCCGCCATGGGCGGGAGCCTCAAGAGCCTGGAGAGGGGCAGGGGGGACTCCTTGGAGCCGCTGCAGCCCAGAGCAGAGAATGAGGGGAGAAGGGAGCCCGGGAGCCCAAACAGCCGCGGCATCCCGGAATGGGCAGAGCGAAGAGGGGGGAGCTTTTGGCATTGCTGGGACTGCCAGCAGCCTGGGCAGGGTGGGCACCGAGGAGAAGGGGGACCCCCAATGCAAGCGTGACCCCAGCAGCTGGGACGGGGGGAACCCCCGAAAACCCGAGGGGAAGGAGCAGGGACGGGGAACTCCTGGGAGGCTTTTTCAGGGCTGAGTCTTGGTGTTTGGGAGGGTTTCCTGGAGCCGAGGTGGCTGGTGCCTTGTAGAGATGGACTCGGGCAGAGGGACCTTCAAACTCAATGTGTCTTGGGGAAGAAGAAACAGGAAAGCCTTATAAATATGATTGTCTGGCAAATGATTTTGAGAATATAGAAAATTAAAAGGAAGATAAAATGAAAGCAAGATTTGAGATACCTTAGTTACTGAACAACTGGAAAACAATGGTGTGGCTTGACTGAAGGTAATCCCCTTTTGATGATACAATTCCCTCTGCTTGCAGACCGGTCCCAGGGTCAGAGCAGACCCTACTAGCTCAGCAGAAGGGATCCAAAGAGTACATTTTAGGGTTTAAAATGTAACACAGTATGGTGACATAATGATTCTTTAAGGCTGTATGTAAATGCTATAGGATTTGTATCTTGTGCTAGATTGGTTAGTGAGAAATAGAATATTCAACTCAGAAGAAGATTTATTGTATTGTAACAGGAACCTTACTCTCTTACGCTCTTACCCTCCTACTCTCTCACTCTCTCATCCTCTCTGCCCCTCTCTTCTCTGGGGCCTGCTCTGAGCTGTGGCTGGCAGCTCCAAGCAGGGCCCTGCACCCAGGCCCTTTGCAATAAACCGCAACTTCCACGACCTGGCTGCAGAGATCTCTCGTCTCTGTCAGTCCCGACAATCCTACCCCTGACGCTCCTACAAACGTGCTCATCCCTTGTTTTCCCCAAACCAGGATTTCCCATTGTGAGGAAGGCTGCGAGGAAGAGGAAGATGCCCCAGGACACTGATGCAGGTGAGGAGGAAGTCAGTGTCCCTTTCCCCTCTGTGCTGCTCCATCTCCCAGCCCAGCACGGCCCTGGCTGCAGCACAGCTCTGGGGGATCTCCTTGCCCTTGCCTGTGGCACGGAGGCAAATCCCATCCTGTCCTTGTCCTTCCTCCCCCAGAGCAGGAGCTGAGCACGGAGAGCAGGGAGGACAAATGCCCATGGCAGAACCTGGTGGAAGACGCCGTTTTGAGCAGCTCCACGGTGCAGGAAGCCAACGGGGAGGAAAAGCCCCGGAGATGCCGCACAAGGAGGGGCTGCAAGCGCAGCTGGCGGGGATCTGAGGGGGAAAGAGCCAGCCTGGGCCGGGAAGGCAGCCGGAGATCGGGCCAGAGCTCGGAGCTGGTGCTCCACGAGCAGCTCCATGATAGGGAGAAGCTCCACACGTGCGTGGAGTGTGGGAAGAGCTTCAGGTGGAGCTCCAACCTGTTCAAGCACCAGAGGACCCACACAGGGGAGAGACCCTATGAGTGTGGGGAGTGTGGGAAGAGCATCAGCTGGAGCTCCAGCCTGATCAGCCACCAGAGGACCCACACTGGGGAGAGACCCTACGAGTGTGGGGAGTGTGGGAAGAGCTTCAGCTGGAGCTCCAGCCTGATCAGCCACCAGAGGACCCACACTGGGGAGAGGCCCTATGAGTGTTCCAAGTGTGGGAAGAGGTTTCCAACCAGCTCCCGTCTCCTCCAGCACTATCAGAGTCACAGAGAGGAGAGGCCCTTCCAATGCCCCGATTGTGGGAAGGGATTCAAGGACAATTCCACCCTCTTCACCCACCGGCGCATCCACACAGGAGAGAGGCTCTACGAGTGTGATAAATGCAGGAAGAAGTTTCTGACCAGCTCCAGTCTCCTCAAGCACTATCGGATTCACACGGATGAGAGGCCCTTCCGCTGCCCCGACTGCGGGAAGGGATTCAAGCACAACTCAGACCTCGTCATCCACCGGCGCATCCACTCAGGGGAGAGGCCCTACGAGTGTCCCCAGTGTGGGAAGAGCTTCTCCAGCAGCTCTACCTTGACCCAACACAAACGGAGGCACCAGTAAGGGAAGCCCTGCGAGTGCCCCGAGTGCGGGAAGAGCTTCATGCGCTGCTCCAGCTCCATCCCCCACTGGAGGAGGCACTTTGGGCACAGCCCTGGTCACTCACATTCCCTGTGATCCATGTTGGGAACACACCTGGCTGCTTCTCCTTTTGGTTTGGCCCCAGTTTGGAGCAGTGGGAGGGGGATTGTGTGGGGCTGGGTGTGTGGGATATATTTGACTGCAATAAAACTTTCAGAGTTACTGATTCTGCCCTATTTTCTGTAAGTTCTGTTTGCAGAGTGACGCCTTCTCAGCTGATTTAATTACTATTAAAATCCTTTTTTTAAAATCTAACCCAAACAATCCAAAAACCAATACCCAGATAAAGCCACTCACCCACAATTAAATTTTTTAAAAGTAATTTTATTTGTTTTATAGTACTTAAGGGAATTATTAAAGTTTAATTGTTGGTTAAAATTTCTGAGAAATTACAGTGGTGTTTGGTTTTGTGTTTAGTATATTTGTAATAGGAATTTTTTTTACTTAGGTGTGTTAGATTCTATGTTAGTTTTTGAGATATTTTTATCTAAAGTATATTGGTTACTGAGTTAAAACTTACAAAAGGTATTTCTTTGTATGTAATTTGTTTTTTTTCTTTGGTAATGTTATATTAATAGTTTACTGTTGTTTTGGCTTGAATCATTATTGGAGTATTGTAAGGAAGAGTTGAAATTATATTTCATTTTTGTATTTCATTTTTATTCTAGTGTATTTCATTTTAATTTGAATTTATTATAATTTGTTGAGAGGATAGGAAGGAAGTTCAAGGGCAGGAACATTTTTTCCTGGCTTGGAACTGGAATTCCAGACCCTGGGAGTGTGTGCAGGACCACAGACTGGGATCAAGTATGGGCTGGGATCAAATATGGACTGGGATCAAATATGGACTGCGATCCTATGGGTTTGGACTGCACAGAGTGGGACCATATGGATCAGGACCACACAGACTGGGATCAAATGGACTGGGATCACATGGCCGAGGATCACGTTCACTGGGATCCTGTGGATCAGAAACCTCCAGACTGGGATAGGCTGGAGTGGGATCAAGTATGGACTGGGACTGTATGGACTGAGATCCAGTGGACTGGGACCACACAAACTGATCAAGTGGTCTGGGATCAAATATGGGCTGAGACCATATGGAATGGGACCATGCAGATCAGGACTGGGATAAACTGGGTTGAGATTTTATGGACTGGGATTGCACAGACTGGGGTCACATGCACTGGGAAAAAGCTTTGGCTGCCTTTGGCTGCCATGCACATCTGAAGGCAGCCACATCAAGTTGGCTTGATCCTGTTTGGGAGTCCCATCTCCCTCTTCCCTCCACTCTCCCGCCCCTTCCCCATCGTTCCCCCAACCCCCTATCCCCTCCGCCGTGCTTGGTTTTGGGGGTTCCAGGCCTCTCCGGCTCCCTTTGGGGGTCCCAACCCCCTTGGGTTTAATTTGGGGCCCCCACGCTCTGATTGGCCAGGATCTGTTTTGGGGTGCGGACGGGACAAACTGGGCACCCCCAGGAGCCCCTCAGGTTTGGGGCTTTCGATCCCTCCTCGGCCCTCGGGGCGGCCCTGGGGCCGCCCCAACACCCCCAAAATGGGGAGGGTCCACGGGGCACCTTGGAACCCCCAGAAATGGGCGGGGAGCAGTAGGAGTGGCCCCAAAAAGGGGTTGAAGGGTCTGGGCCGGGAATGGGGGAGGCTCTGGGGATGGCTCCGGTCCAGATCGGGGTGGGCTGGGATTGAGGGAGGGTCCATTCAGCAGCTGGGGAGGGACTGGCACTGGAGAGGGGTCCGGGATTGTGGGGATGGGTCCATTCCGGGACTGGGGCGGGGCCTCTACCTGGGATTGGGGTCCGGGATTGGGTAAGGGTCTTCTCCCGATCCTGTTCCCAATCCCAATCCCGATGCTGATCCTAATCCCAATCTCATTCCCGATCCCGTTCCCAATCCCAATCCTGATGCTGATCCCAATCCTAATCCCAATGTCATTCCCAATCTTGTTACCAATCCCAATCCCGATGCTGATCCTAATCCCAATCTCATTCCCAATCCCGTTCCCAATCCCGATCCTGATGCTGATCCCAATCTCATTCCCTATCCCGTTACCAATCCCGATCCCGATGCTGATCCCAATCTCCTTCCCGATCCCGTTACCAATCCCGATCCCGCCACTGTTTCCAGGGAATGGCTCTGATCTCAACCCCGACGCCAAACCCAGGGAATCAAACATTGGGATCAAGCACCCCAAATCCTGGGGTCAACTCCCTGTGACCCCAAATCCTGGGGGTTGAAACACTGGGGGAATCAAACACCTCCAAACCCAGACTCTGGGATCTCAACACTCGTCCCCCAGCCCAAACCCCAAATTTTAGGATCAAATCCCCCAAATCTCAGATCCTGGGGTGCCAAACACTCCCGAATTCCCAAACGTTGGGGTTAAATCCCCCCAAAGCCAGCTCCTGGGGTTTGAAACATTTGGGCTGTCCAACACCCCCCCATTCCCAAAGTCTGGGGTCAAACATCCCCTAAATCCCAACTCCTGAAGTGTCAGATGCCCCCAACCCCCAAAGTTTAGGGTTAAAACCCCCAATCCCCATCTCCTGGGGTTTGAAATATCTGGGGTGTCCAACCCTCCTCACCCCCAGAGTCTGGAGTCAAACCCCCCAATCCCAAAACTTTGGGGTCAAAGGCCCTCGATCCCAAACTCTGGGGTGTCAAATCCCCCTGATCCCCCAGCTTTGGGGTTAAATCCCCCCAAAAACTGGGATGAACCCCCCCAATTACCAGACTTTGGCATGAAAACCCCCTGACCCCATATCCTGGGGTTTGAAACATCTGGGGTGTCCAACTGCCCTTATCCCAAAATTTGGAGGTCAAACCCCCTGACTGACAAATCCTAGGGTCAAAAACCCCCACATCTGTTGCCTTCTGGAGCAAGGCAGGCGACCTGGTTCAGACGAACAGCACGGTGGCCCACTCACCAGGGCCACTCGGGCCAATGACACACGCAGACATCAATGTGATGGACGGTCAAAAGGGGTTTATTATCTCATCTCTTGGGTTTTTATAGTCTAAGGGGTCTCTACGTCAGCATGGGTCTGTCTTTACCATCTATGGTTAGTAAGAGGTGGACTGTTACTGGGTAGGGGATGGAAAGTTACTGGAATTTGGTTAAGGGAGGCTACCTTCCTATGTTAGTTTCTCATCTACGGGAAGCAGATGGTCTTATCTAAGGGGATCTGAGGGTCCTGGCTTTCCGTTACATCGCGAGATCTTCCGCAGCGCCTCTCCCTGTCTACCACATCTCCCCCCCCCTTTTCACAAATGAATGAGGTAGTCATGCACATAGGTACTTCAATGAGGTATAAGGTTGTAGCTTGACAAGGGAAAAGGGTCTTGGGAGTCCTGAGTAAGCTTTTGTCAGACAAGTTCGGAGGATCTTGTGACTGACGGTGTTACCTGGTTGAATTCTCCGGTTGAATTCACAGCAATTGTCGTCGGCCTAAGAACAGGATGTTGGTCCATTCCAGGCGGGTCTGAACGAACGAGACCAGCTTGTTCAGCAGGCATGGTCCGAAGGTGACTGTTAGAAACAGCATCGCCAATGGACCTATCAGGACAGAAATTAGAGTGGTTAGCCAAGGTGATTGATTGAACCAGGACTCGTACCAGCCCTGTTGGGCCTCCCTGTCTTTCTGTCTCTGAGCCAGTCGGTTCCGGAGTTCTGCCATGGAGTCTCTCACGACTCCCGTGTGGTCTGCGTAGAAACAGCACTCCTCCTTCAAGGCGGCGCACAGGCCCCCTTGCTGCATGAACAGGAGGTCCAGGCCTCGCCTGTTCTGCAAGACCACTTCCGAGAGTGAGGAGACCGACTTCTCTAGGAAGGAGATGGATTTCTCGTTCCTTTGCAGGTCCTCGTCAATCGTTGCTCGCAGCTGTGACAGTCCTTGGTGCTGGGTCGCTAGGGCTGAGACTCCTGTGGCCGTTCCGGCTGCTCCCAGGCCGAGCAGCATTGCGATAGTTATACCTGTCAATATTTCTCTTTTGTGGATCCGGCTGGGTCCCTCAAGAAGATGGTACATTTCTTCGTCTGAGTGGTACAGGATCCTAGGAACAATCAGAACTTGGACACAGAAGTCGTTAGAGTCATTGAATTTGGGAAGGAACACACAAGGACTCACTCCGGATCGCTGGCAAACCCACATCCCAGATGCGGCTGGGACTGCCCATTTATTGTTTTTCCTGTTGGGCTTGACGATTTTGGTGCAGATGTTGCCTCCCCGCTTAGCTAGGGTTGCATTGCCAAAGCATCTGCCTCGGCCTGTGACTTGACTCAGGGTGATTCCCTTGCGAGGGGTGTCCCATCTGCACTGGTGAGGGGCATTGGCTGAGGAATACCTGAAGGGAGTGTTTAAGGCGACTCCTTCAAAAAAGGGAGGTTTGACATTGTAACAAAGCCAGCAGGATTCGGTTAGGTTAGGGTTAGACTCATTCAGGGATACAAAGGTAGCTTCTAACATGCGAAGGATTGGGTCTGAGTCTGACTCGGTTAAGCGGCTCATCTGAAAGGTTTCCGCTTGACCGGTCGGGACTTTGCTGACCCCTGTGGGTAAGGTTTTGGGGTAGGTTACGTTTCTCCCTTTCGGCACGCTTTTAATCGCTTTGTTGGGTCCGACTGCTCGGGGTGCTGACGGTTGGAGCCTGATAATTTGCACGTTCGCCCTCTCTTTTGACCCTTGAAGGACCACTGTCCACGTTCTGCCTGTGGCCCAGCTAGGGTGATCTGGCTGCAAGACCGTCATGTTGTACTCAGCGCATGCCCGAAATCTAGGGACTTTATGTTGGTTTCGATGGAAGTTCCCGTGAAAGAAGAGGGGTATTTTGCAACCGATGGGTGCCCAGGTGAATTGTAAGAATTTGTCTGGCTCTTGTGGATCCCACCCAGGCCCCGATGGCCTGGCATCTGTAACAATGGTTTCGCAGCCCCAGTGCCCACAGTATCCCCACCCTGGGTGATTGCAGTAGCTTTTCCCAGGGTTTGAAGCTGGGCACCAGTAGGATAGGTACGAGTGTGTGACGTGTAGGGAATAGGGGTGTACCTTTGGCTGTCCTGGAAACAGGTCGGTGATGCGGAGCACGAAGGATGGGGTGTTCGGTGTGGTGATTTGTCTGAGCGCTTTGCCCCTGCTAAGGTGTCGCATGACCCACCTGAAGGGCTGATGGGGGTAGTGGTCTGGGCTGGCTTGCCCCCTGGCAACAAGCCCCCCGGCTTGCCCCCTGGCAACAAGCCCCAACAGCAAAATCACACAGAAACACCCTTGGTGCTTGGGTCTCACCCGTGCGGGTCTCTCGGGTGCTGCTTGGCGGCTTGGTGGTCTGTCACTTTCGTCTGGAACTGGGAAGTACACGTCACGAGGGCGTCCCACGAGCAGGTCCTGTAAACAAATACTCGCAATTCTCGTCAGTCTCATTCTGCTCGCCCTGAAGGTCTGGTTTAATCGACTTAAGTGGACACCACCTGATTTTGCTGTCCTTTTTGACCGCTGCGTACCCTCGCCCCATGAGCATCAGCCTCCAACCCCGTTCCCACTCGCCTAGCTCGTTTCTGATTACCACCTGTGGGCCCTCTTCTAACGTTCGAGTGACCCAGTGTTTTTGAACGGGACTGTTTGTTTCATCTCCCCTAGGGAATTGATTCAGTGCCAGCAAGGCGGTTGCCAGCATGCGTGCCTGATCTCCTGGGGGAATGGCATTGGCAAAGCCCTCTGCTTTTGCCAACACTTCTATCTTGGTTTTCAGGGTCTGGTTTGCTCTCTCTACTATGGCCTGTCCGGTACTGTTATGTGGGATGCCATGCACTAGCGTGATACCCCATTTCGAGGCGAATTCCTGTACTTGTTTGGATTTGAAGTTGGAGCCATTGTCCGTTTTGATCTGCTTGGGGATACCTAGCCAAGCCATGGCTGTCAGCCAGTGCTGAATTGTGGCTTTGGAGTTGGTTTTGGGGTGCTGTGTAGCTACGATCGCTCTGCTATAAGTGTCTACTGTCACAGCAAGCCATGCTCGGGGCCTCAGTATTTCGCACCAGGTGAAGTCCGACTGCCAGATTTCTGAGGGCTTGAGACCTCTCGGGTTGACTCCGTAGGACCAGAGGGGTGACTTCTGGCAATGAGGGCAGGTGGCTACCACATGTTTGGCGTCCGCCGTTGAGATTCCGCATCTCTTCGCCAGTGCTTTGACTCCGATGTGGAGCGACTCGTGCAGTTGACGGGCTCTTTGCAAGGTCCAAACGCCTTTCGCTGCGGCGTCCGCTTTGTCGTTGCTGATCTGGAAGGAACCTTTGACTGGGTCATGGCTGTTGATGTGGATGACTGACACGGTGCCCTGTCGCGAGGAGAGTGCTTCTTCCAGCATTAGGGCTGCTGCTGATGTTGACACTCCTGGTCCTGCCATGGCTAGGCTGAGCTTTGCCACGAATATGGAGTCCGTTACGATGTTGAGGTGTTCGTCTTGGAAGAGTCCGCACGCCAAAACCACTGCTGCTGCCTCCAGTTGTTGCACTGACAGTGTGGGGTCCCTCGCTTTGACGCAGTGCCATTGCTCTCCTGCCTGCCACACTGCTGCTGCGGTTGAAGTCGTGGAGGAAGCATCTGTGAAGACCGTTGGTCCCGGCTGCGGTCTGTCCTTGACCTTCGGTGGCATGTCCATGTCGACTATGGTCAGCAGCTTGGTCCAGGGTGGCTTGGAAGAGTAGGAGATTTCTCCTCCGAAGCCGGAAAGAGCAAGGGCCAGGTACTCCGATATTGCGGCTGACTCTGTGGTCGGCTGCTTGCGAAACGGAAGGTGGATGCTTGTCGGCTCTGTCCCTAGGTGTTTCAAGGCGAGTCTCCTGCCTTTCATGATGAGGTTGGTGATGCACTCGATTCCTGGGGAAAACGCACGAGCGGGTCTTCCGAGGACCACCCATTGGATCGGTTGGGCCTTTTCTGCAAGTCCTTGGGCCAGTGCTCCCACTCCCCCCTTCGGTGTAAAGTGGACATACAGGTCCAGTGGCATGGCTGGGTTCCACCTGGCAAGCGTGCCAGTGGCCATTTGGTTTTTGATGAAGTCGAGGGAGCTCGTTGCTTGCGGTGTCAGTTCCTTGGGATCCCAGGGGTTCTTTCCTTTCAGGCGGTCGTACAGAGGGTCCATGACCTCGGGAGGAATCAGGACGATGTTGCGAAGCCACTGCAGCGATCCCACCAGGCGTTGCACGTCGTGGAGCGTCTCGATGTCTCTGTTGATCTTCATCTCGGGGGGTGTTACGTAGGAGCTTGTGATGCCTACTCCCAGGAAGGTCACGCAGGGTCCTCTCTTGATCTTTGCGCTCGCGATCTCGAAGCCGTTGGCTTGAAGGGTTTCCGTGACTGTGGTCACCAGGTGATCCACTTGGCTTGTCGATGGTGCTGCGACCAGGATGTCGTCCATGTACTGGATGATGGTTGCGGTGGGGTAGGAGTGTTGGACTGGCGTCAGTGCTTTGTCCACGGTGATTTGGCATATGGTGGGACTGTCGACTAGGCCTTGCGGAAGTACTCTCCATTGGAAGCGAAGGTTGGGCCGCTCACCGTTCTGAAATGCCACGGAAAAGGCGAATTTCTCTCGGTCCTCAGGGTGCAGGGGTATTGAAAAGAAGCAGTCCTTGATATCCAGTACTGCACATGGCTGTCCTGTGGGGATGGCTGAGTTCGTGGGTAGCAGTGTCTGGACTGGACCCATGGGTCTGATCGTCTTGTTCACTTCTCTCAGGTCGTGGACGAGACGATAGCCTTGTCCGGACCTTTTGGGGACCACGAATACCGGGGTGTTCCATGGGCTGGTGGAGGGTTCTATGTGACCCTTTTGCAGTTCTCGATCGACCAGTTCCAGCAAGGCTGCCATTCGAGGCTCTGTCAAGGGCCCCTGCTCAACCCATACAGGGTCTGATGATTTCCAAGTCAATTTGATTGGCAGCGGAGGGTGTACGGCAGTGGCCCTCAGGATAAATTTGTGATCCGAAATCCTAGCAAGGAGAGAACATCCCTTCCTAACAGGGGTGGAGAATTCTGCAAAATGTAGGGGTAGATTGCTACTGTCTGTTCTGGTCCCTTTTTCGTGTGAAGTGTTATAGCCACCAGCTGGGTGCTTTTCCATGCCCGGGACTGCCCCCCCCACTCCGTTCACTGGGGGGACTTCTTTGAATTGCCAATGTCTGGGCCAATGCATTTGGGGAATAATCGTGCAGTCTGATCCCGTGTCCGCCCAAAACTGAAGCCCTATGATGTGAGTATCCTGGCTGCCGTAAAGGCGGCATGTCCCCCACACCATCAAGGGCTCCTTCCCTATTTTCATGACCAAGGCCACCCAGGGATCCCGCTCTGGGGCGTCCCCTGCTGGTCCTGTGACTCCGGCGCGGGTTGTGGTGGTGGGGGGTGCGAAGGTATTGAGGGTGCTGCACAGCTCTGCCATTGTATTGCTGGGGGGGATGCAAAGGTGACTGGTCCCTGTGGGGGCATAGGGTATGAGAGTCCCCTGCCCCACTGGGGGTTGCTGTAGCTGGGCCGCTGCATATTCCAGGTGGGAGGGGGCTGAACACGGCCCGGCCACCCCCTCCCTCTCCGGTTTCCCTGGGGCCTGGATCTGCATTCCTTAGCTAAGTACCCCTTCCTTCCACACCCCCAGCACGGTCCCCTGCCTCCTGCTTGGCGTGGTGGAGCAGCTGCTGATAGGCGCCTTGGCTGGGGGCAGTTTACTGCCAAGTGGCCTGCCTGGCCGCACTTAAGGCATGCTGGTTATTGCAGTTTGAACTGCTGCTTGGATGGGAGCTAGGTGTTCCTCCTTTGCAACGTGTCTGATCATGGCAGCTATGTTAGACCCCTGCAGCAGTGATCTTAAAATGTCCTTAGTGGCTGAGTTGCCTTGCTGGCGTAAGCACTCGGCCAGCACGGGACCCTTCGCCTCTGAGGGTAACGCCGAGGAATCTAATGCGGCCTGGAGCTTGTCCACGAATTGAGTGAAGCTCTCACTCTCACCCTGTTTTATGGAAGACCATGGAGAGGGTTTGGCTACCACTTTAGAAGCGTCACGGATGGCTTCTCAGGCAGCTCGGGTCGTTGCCATGACCTCATGGGCTCGCAGGCCCTCAGCCGGTTGCTGGGGGGTGATCATAGTGGGGTCTGTGCCCATAAGCCTCTGTATGCTGGAGCCGTGCAGTGGATGGTCTGCCCCTGTTACCAAGGCTAGCTGTTTCATGCAATTATCCTCCCATTCTTGTTTCAAAACGATCATCCCTGCACCATCGAATATCATTCTACATGTCTGCTTAATATCGAAGGGAAGCATATCGTCCCCACCAAAAAGGCCGTCAATAAGTGTGCAAACCATGGCAGAATTAATTCCCTTATCCGCAATCGCTTTAACAATTGCCTGCACATCTTTCGGATTGACTGGTGAATAAGTCCTTTGGTTTCCGCCTGCCCCCCCCACACAGACCGGGAACACTAAAGTGGCAGACAGAGCCCATTCCACGCAAGCCATTTTTATTTTCCGCCAATTTGTGAGTGGGGTCTGGTTTTTCTCTGGTAACCCCTTCACCCAAACGGGAGCACTGTGGCTAGTGACCTTACATGCCGCTTCTCTCTCTCTGTTAAAGCCGTAATCCTGATCGGAATCCTCCGATCCTATCTCGGGCTCGGAGCTCGAACCCGAGTCCGAGCCAGAAGTTGAATAAGGAGACGCTTCCGGGCTGCTCTGCCTTTTCCCCGGACTCCGACCCCGCCCCCTCCTGCGGGGGTCGGGCCGTTCCCTTTCCCTGGGGTCCCCCCGCCTCCTGCTGGGGGATGTCCTTGCCCTATTAGGACCTAATGTGAACTGAGGGCTCTGATTGATCTTACGCGCCTCCGCGGGGGCCGCCCCGTCCCCCCGCTCGCCCGCGCATGCGTTGTTAAGCGGGCTGACCGCGCTTCCGCCCCCCGCCTCCTCCTTTCCGCCCGGACCACGCGGTTCGGCGCCATTTTAAAACGCATATGGTGGGGGGGCGTTTTTATCGGTCCCTACGGGGTCCGCCGATTCGGCCGCGTTCCGCGCCTCCTCCACGAGCCCCCGCCAGAACGTCCGCGGGTGTTCCCCCCCCTCCGATGGTGAATCCGCTCGCTGAGGGGGGTCTGGTGTTCACGCCTCCGCGCGCCCGCCCGGGTCAGGCCCCTCCACGGTTTGTGTCGCCGCGCCCACCCCCAACTGCGGCACGGCTAATAAACAAGTTCGCGCGGCTATCCAGGTTTCTTGCTCTTGTCGAGCCTTTTGCAGAGCCTGGAAAACCCTGCCCCACGATTTTAGTGCTTTCCCTGAGCCCGAGGACATGGTGTCCTCCGCCAGGGCTTTTGTACAATTATCCCACACGTCCAAATGTAGGACGTCCACGGGGCTTTCAATCGCCCCAAGCTTAATCAGTCTCGGCAATGCGAGAGATAAATCCCTAAGTTTACATTCTATACCCCATTGTGCATGCATCTCTGTTACGACCTTCGCAATGGCTTCCATGGTCCACGCTGGTCCGGAGGCGTCCCTCCCGCTGTGGTCAGACCTGCTGCCAGCAGCCGCTGATCTCTGGCCAGGAGAACTCCCGAACCCCGGGGGCTGCAGCAGTCCCGGGTTCGGCACCAGTTTGTTGCCTTCTGGAGCAAGGCAGGCGACCTGGTTCAGATGAACAGCACGGTGGCCCACTCACCAGGGCCACTCGGGCCAATGACACACGCAGACATCAATGTGATGGACGGTCAAAAGGCGTTTATTATCTCATCTCTTGGGTTTTTATAGTCTAAGGGGTCTCTACATCAGCATGGGTCTGTCTTTACCATCTATGGTTAGTAAGAGGTGGACTGTTACTGGGTAGGGGATGGAAAGTTACTGGAATTTGGTTAAGGGAGGCTACCTTCCTATGTTAGTTTCTCATCTACGGGAAGCAGATGGTCTTATCTAAGGGGATCTGAGGGTCCTGGCTTTCCGTTACATCGCGAGATCTTCCGCAGCGCCTTTCCTTGTCTACCACACACATCCCAAATTCTGGGGCCAAATATCCCCAAACCCCAAGTCTGGGGTCAAAAACCTCCAAATCCTAAACCCCAAGGTGTCAAACCCCCTTCAACTCCCAAATTTTAGGATCAAACCCCCCAACCCCCAAAATTTGGGGTCATGACCCCCCCAGTCTCCATATCCCCCCAAACCCATTGCAACCCTGGGGGGCACATTGGGGTTTGTTTGGAGCAGCTCCAGCTGCAATATCTGCAGATAGACCCTGGGTAAAATGTTGGGAAAAACCCCAAAAACCCCTCAGGAACCCCAAAATCCCTGGGGGCTGGGAAAGGGGATTTGCAGTGGGGATCTGGGGTGGCAGAAGGGGATTTGGGGTGAAAGAAGGATTTGGAGTGAGGAAATTTGGGGTGGAAAAAGAGGGATCTAGGATGGAAAAAGGAGATTTTTGGTGTGAAAGAAGGAGGATTTGGGGTGGGAAAAGGCATCTGGAGTGGGAAAAGAGGGTTTGGGGTGAAAGAAGAAGGATTTGGGATGTACAAAGAAGGATTTGGGGTGGAAAAAGGAGATTTCAGTAGGAAAGGGGGATTTGGACAGGAACATGGGTTGAGGGTGGGGATTGCGGGACCAGAGGAGACCTTCAGATGGGTCCGTTTGGTGCTGCCTCCCTGGCTGCTCCCAGCACCTCCAGAAGCAGCACCTGGCTGGCTCTTGGCCCTGCCCATGCCCATTCCAGCAGGGCTGGCCAGAGGGGAGCAGCCCCAGGCTGTGCCTGTGCCCCCAGCCCCTGTGGGCAGTGTGTGGCTGCTGGGCTGGGCTCCAGAGGGGAATGGCCTTGCAGCACAAAGTGCCCAGAGAGCCCAGAGCCAAAGGGTCTCTCCCCTGCAGGCACTGCTGCTCTGGTGCATTGAAACATTTCCAGTGCTGGAGTGGGCTGACGGCTGTTCCTCATCCCACCCAAAAGAAGCTGATGGTTGGATATTATTGGAGAATTTCTCTCAAGTTGAGCCTGGCAGGGGGTTCTTGACAGGGAGAAGCTGCTACAAGAAATACCCTGATGCCTCCCTCAGGCTTTGTGTGTTTCAACGCTCTTGGCCTTTCTTGATGCTTCTCAAATGAAAAGAAATTCGTGGGGCAGCAGCAGCAGGATTTGCCTCTCACCATAAAATACTGTTACATCAGTTGGTTTTCCAGTCCATCCAGCTCTTACAGTGGCTATCCTGGCATATGTCCAAACCCTAAAGATGTTCATATCCCCAAAGGGTGACACAGGGTTTTTCCTGTTGTTCAGACCTGTTGTGCTGTACTGTATTTATAGTGGTCTTTTAAAAAGCAATAAAATTACAGATGGACCATGATAGGAAAATAACTTGCTGCAGGAAAAATTCCTCAGGATACCTGGTTATTCTCAAGATCTACTGCTGCCATTGAGTAGGGAAAGACGAACAACAAGCCATGTCTGAATAACAACAGCTTAATGTTGTGCTCTCTTTGTAAGTCTGCTCCCAAAAGATCAGGGATTGACAAAGATAAAGGAATTTTAAGAGCTGGTTTTGGTTATTTCTGAGAAAGTTTAAAAGGGAGAAGGGATTGGGGTGATGAAGAGGCTGTCATTACCTATCCTTTTCAGTGCTGTCTATTGGAGCAAAAATGAGCAATGTGCCCTGCTGGTGTTGAGATGTTCTGAGTCCCTCAGCTGTGAGTTGGTTGCCATGCTGTCCTGCCTGGTGCTTGCTGGATGTGCTGGCACAAAGAGCTTGGGCCCTTGATGAAAATGACCACAAATGAGTTCCTTGGGATTTACTGGGCTCAGAGTAAAAGGGATCAAATTCAGGTTTGATCTAGAAAATGCTTCTTCCCTGTCAGGATGGTGAAGTCCTGGCTTCACAGATTGCTCAGAGAAGCCGAGTAAATAAAGTTTCAGAATTCTTCCTTTCTGTCCCATTCCTGTTCCATAAGTTCAGGTTTGCTTTTCAGAGTGCCACCTTCTCAGCTGGTTGCTGTTTGTGTCCTGCTTTCTCTCCTGCCTTCCTTTGTCTGCTCCTTTTCCCTTCCACAGGGTCTCTCTTTACCTGTGGCAGCTCCCAGCCAAAGACCCTCCCCTGATTGTATTTTTTTTTTCTTCCCCATCCAGGTGCTCAAACAGCCCTGGATGAAGTTTTGGAGGCTGGCAGTGAAATGTCTGTGGAAGATCTTGCTGCACTTGTGTCTTGGCCCCTTCAGAATTTGGCCTTGAAGGGCAGGACCCTCTTTTCCTTGCTGGCAGCTGGAATTGCAGCCCATGGCAGTGTGTGCCAGAGATGTCAGAGGGCAATTGCTGAGGCTGCCAGGGCGCTGCTCCTGCCGTGCCTGCCGGGGGAGCTGTGCAGGGCAGGGTCAGGCTGCAGCAGCTGGCTGGGCTCCCCAAGCAGACAGCAAAGGCAGCTTTGCTGCACATTCTGCAGCTGGGAGCAGAGGGAAGAAGGGCAGGGAGTCCCTGACAGAATGCTGGAATGCTTGTGGCTGGAAGGAACCTGCCCCCGGACCCCAATCGGGCCCAGCCCTGGATGTCCCCTGAGACCCCCCCCAGACCCTCTCCCCAAACCCTTCCAGAGCCCCTGCCCAAAACCTCCAAAACCCTCCCAGGACACCCTCAGCACCGCCCAGAGCCCTCCCCAAACTCCCCCCAGGACCATCCAAACACCCTCAGACCCTCCCAAGACCTTTCCACGACCCCTCCCCAAAACCCCCCCAGACCCTCCCACGACCCCTCCGCCCCCCCGCGAGACCCCTCTTAGGAGCCATCTGCACCTCCCAGGTCCCCCCACAATGCCCCAGGACCCCTCCCCAGACCCCCCCAAACCCCCGGACCCCTCCCCAGACCCCCCCCAGACCCTCCCCCGCCCCCCCCAGACCCTCCCCCGCCCCCCCCCGATCCCCTCGCAGGCCCCTCCCGTTCCTGTCCCGAGCCCGGCGGGTCCCGGCGGCGGCGGGGAAGGGGGCGCCGCTTCCGGCTCTCCTCTGATTGGCTAGGGCGGCACAGGGGAGGCGGGCATTGCTGAGGGGAGCCGTGCTGTGATTGGTTGTTTTAGGGACGTGCAGCACGGTGATTGGTTGGTTCGGGGCGGGGCGCGCCGCCATTCTTCAGAGTCCGCGCGCACGGCAGAGGCGGGAGATTGTGAGGGGAGAGTGGAGCTGAGGTGGGGACGGGGGGAAACTGGGGTGGTTTGGGGCGGGTCTGAGGGGAAATTGGGAATTTTGGGGGGCATCGACGGGAAACACAGGTGTGTGCGATGGGTTTGGGGTGAATGAGGGAGTCTGAGGAGCTTTTGGTTGGTCAAAGGGAGCTTTAGGGAGCTTGGGGGGGAGCTTGAGAGGGTTTGAAGCATTCTCAGGTGGGTTTAGGGGGATCTCAGGAGAATTGGGCGGGTCTGAGGGGATTTGGGGGGATTGTGAAAGGAACTGGGGTGTTGTGAGGGCATCTGTGGGGGTCTGAGGTGGCTCTAGGGGTAATTTTGGGGAGTCTGCAGGGGATTTCATAGGGTTTGGGGGGGATTGAGTGGTCTGAGGGGGATGTGGGGCATCCTGATGGATTTGGGGGGGGGTCTCAGGTGGGTCTGGGGTAAATTTTGGGGGGAAATGGGGGGGTCTGAGAGTCCTGGGGAGGTTTTTGGGGTCCAGGGTAGTTCTGGGCCAACACTGGGGGAGCTCTGGGGGGTTTGGGGTTCCTGGAGGGGTCCCGGGGGAAGATTTGGGGGTCCCGGGGGGTCCCAGGCCCACCCTGAACTGGGGTCTGGGGGTTTCGAGGGGAGGGGGCACAGCAGGGGTTCCCCCCCTCCCCAGTTTTTGGGGGGTCTCCCATGGTGCCCCCTCCCCAAAAAGCTCCGAGGGCCCCCTGAAGTGGCTCCTTTTCCACCGGCCAGTGCCCCCTGATCCAGGACGGCCCCACTGAGTCTGGGGGGCTTCTGGGGGATTTTTGGGTTTTGAGTGGGTTTTTGGGGATTTCAGAGTTGCTTTTTTGGGCTTTGTGGGATTTTTTTGGGAGTTTGGGGGAAATTATTGGGTTTTTGAGGAGAATTATTGGGTTTTGGGATGACTAGAGGATTTTGGGGGATTTTGGATTTTGGGTGTTTTGTTGGGGTTGTGGGGGTTTTTTGGATGGGGAGGGGATTTATTGAAATTTTTGGGAGTTTTTTATTATTTTGGTGAGTTCCATTGGGATTTTCGGAGATTCTCTGGGGGTTTTGAGGGTTTTCTTGTAACTTTTGGGGAATTTGTGAGATATTAGTTGAATTTTAGGGGGGCTTTGTGGCATTCCCTGGGTGTGGGGAAGGGCTGAGAGGCACCAAAATCTCCTTGAAACCCCTGAAAGTTCCAATAAAACCCATTAAATCCCCATTAAATCTCTCAAAATCTCATTAAAACACCCTAGAATCCCAATAACAGCCCACAAAATCCTTTGAAATCCCAATAACCCAAAAAATCCTAATTAAACTCCACAAATCCCCCAAAAATCTCAAAACCATAAACAGTCCCACAAAATCTGCCCCAAATCCAAAGAAATCCTGGCAACACCCAAAACATCCCACAAAACCCACCAAAAATCTAAAAACTCTCAAATCCCCAAGGAATTCCGCTAAATGCCACCACAATTCCAATAAAATCCCCACAAAATCTCCTAAAAATCCCAATAAAACCCCCAGAATTTCTGAGAATGCCAAAAATCCCAACAAAATCTCAGTAAAACCCCCAAAATTCAAAAAAAGCCACAAAAAATTCAATAAACCCCCAAACACCCCCAGAAAAACTCCCCCTCAAACTGCCAACAGAATCCCCCAAAATCTAAACCCCCCAAAATCCACAAAACCAGCCACTCCCAGTCCATCCCAGTATGATTCCAGTCGCTCTCAATGTGATCCCAGTGTAACCCAGTATGGACTCAGCTGCTCTCACTATGATCCCAGTTGCTCCCAGAATAATTCCAGTTGTTCCCAGTTCCTCCCATTATGATCCCAGTTTCCCAAAGAATACTCCCAGTCCCTCCCAGCAGGGTCCCAGTTGTGCCCAGTTGCCTCCAGGGTAGATTCAGTTTCCCCAGCATCGTCCCAGTTGCTCCCAGCATGATCCCAGCTGTTCCCAGCGTGGTTCCAGTGCCCCCAGTATGGTTAGAGACACTCCCAGTTTGTTTTAGTTACCTCAGAATGATCCCAGTCTTGCCCAGTTACTCCCAGTTTCCTCTAGCATAATCCCAGTTTCCATCTGTTGCTCAAAGGGTGGCCCCAGTTGCTCCCAGTATGATCCCAGTTGCCCCAGTTATAGTCTCAGTCCTCTCAGCACGGTTCCAGTTCCTTCCAGCTGTTCCCAGTTGCTCCCAGTGTGTCACATTTTCCTCCCGACATGGCCCAGTAGCTCCCAGCAAGCCCCAGTCAGGTTTCATTCACACCCAGTATAATCCCAGTATGAGTGTAGCCACTCCAGTATGATCCCAGTCACCTGCAGTCTAATCCCAGACTCTCCCAGTCACTCCCAGTCTGATGCCAGTGCCCCCAGTGTGATCCCAGTTGCTCCCAGCATGGGCCCAGCTGTTCCCAGTGTGGTGCCATCACTCCCCTATGGTTACAGACACTCCCAGTATGGTTTCAGTAGGACCCAGTTGCCCCTGCTCTAGTCCCAGTCACTCCCCAGATGATCCCAGACCCCCCAGTATGGTCCCACTCACTCCCAGTTGCCCCCAGTGTGGTCCCAGTTGTTCCCAGTGTGGTTCCAGTCATTCCAGTATGGTTCCAGACACTCCCAGTATATCCCAGTTACCCCCAGCATGTCTATAGTCATTTCCAGGCACCGCCAGTGGCCCCAGTAAGGTGTCAGTTCTCCCAGTATGATCCCCCAGTCATGCCCAGTATATCCCAGTTGCTTCCAGCATGCATCCAGTCCTTCCCAGTTCCTCCAGTTTGCTTGCAGCATCATCCTAGTTTCTCTCAGCTGCTCCCAGTAGCCCAAAGTGTGATCCCAGTCGCTCCCTTTCAGCCCCAGTATGATCCCAGTATGCTCCAGTTTGATCCCAGTCACATGCCAGCCCTCCCAGTGTGGTTCCAGTATAATCCCAGTTGCTTCCAATCTTTCCCAGTATGGTCCCAGCTGACTCCAGCATGGTTCCAGTTGCTTCCTAGATCAGCCCAGTCAGTCCCAGTATGATGCCATTTGCTCCTAGCGTGCTCCCAGTCAGGCCCAGTATGGGGGATGATGTGCAAGGTGTGTTCCCAGTCGCTCTCAGATCCTCCCAGTATTAGTCCAGTCCCTCCCAGTATGATCCAAAGGTGAGCCCAGTGTGCTCCCAGTCCCTGCCACTATGAACCAGTTGTGCTCCACATGGTTCCAGTTGCTCTCTTTCACCTTCGCTTTTGTTCCTGTCCCTCCCAGTATCTCCCAGTGTATGCCAGTTCCCTCCAGCATGTTCCCAGTCACTCCCACTATCTCCCAGTTGGCTTTCTGGGGGCATGTTTGGAGAATGAAGCAGTCCAAGGCTGAGCGGAAAAGGCCCCTTGGGGGGACATCGGGGGGTGCCGGTTGCAGCTGCCAGCTCCACGGTGCAGGAAGCCAACGGGGAGGAAAAGGTCCAGAGATGCCACACGAGGAGGGGCTGCAAACGCAGCTGGCGGGGATCTGAGGGGGAAAGAGCCAGCCTGGGCCGGGAAGGCGGCCGGAGATGGAGCCAGAGCTCGGAGCTGGTGCTCCACGAGCAGCTCCATGATGGGGAGAAGCCCCACACCTGCTTGGAGTGTGGGAAGAGCTTCAGGAGGAACTGCAACCTGATCAGGCACCAGAGGACCCACACTGGGGAATGGCCCTATGAGTGTGATCAATGTAGGAAGAGGTTTAAGACCAGCTCCAATCTCCTCGATCACCAGCACACGCACACAAAGGAGAGGCCCTTCCGCTGCCCCGACTGCGGGCAGGGCTTCAGGTACAGCTCCTGTCTTGTTGTGCACCGACAAAGCCACACTGGGGAGAGGCCCCACGAGTGTGAGGAATGTGGGAAGAGCTTCAGCCAGAGCTCCCAGCTGATCCGCCACCAAAAGATCCACACGGGGGAGAGGCCCTACGAGTGTGGGGAGTGTGGGAAGGGGTTTCGGATCAAGTCAGATCTCCTCCGGCACAATTGGATCCACACAGAGGAGAGGCCTTTCCAATGCCCTGATTGTGGGAAGGGATTCCAGCACAACTACACAACTACACCCTCGTCACCCACCGGCGCATCCACTCAGGGGAGAGGCCCTACGAGTGTCCCCAGTGTGGGAAGAGCTTCTCTAGCAGCTCTAACTTGACCCAACACAAACGGAGGCACCGGTAAGGGAAGCCCTGCGAGTGCCCCGAGTGCGGGAAGAGCTTCGTGCGCTGCTCCAGCTCCATCCCCCACTGGAGGAGGCACTTTGGGCACAGCCCTGGTCACTCACATTCCCTGTGATCCATGTTGGGAACACACCTGGCTGCTTCTCCTTTTGGTTTGGCTTAAATTTTTTTCTCTTCTCCATGTCTTTGCACTCCAAAAGCCAAGAGGGATCAATCTGTCACCTCAATACCACTCAAATCCCAATGAAAACAACTGCATTTTAACCCATCAGGGCTCAATCTCACCTCAAATTGCTTGTTCCCGCCTCACAAAAACTCAGTCCTGTGCCAGACTTGCTCCATTCCACAGCCACCAGGGTGAGTTGGGGTTGGGAGGTGATTGGTAGAAGTGGGATCCCAATTTGGAGCAGTGGGATGGGGATTGTGTGGGGTGGCTGGGTGGGATGTATTTGACAGCAAATAAAATTTTCAGAGTTACTGATTTCTGTCCCATTCATTTTCAGTCGGTTCTGTGTGCAGAGTACTGCCTTCTCAGCTGTTTCAATTCCTATAAAAATCTCATTTTTTAAATCATCTAACCCAAACAATTCAAAAACCAATATCCAAATAAAACCACGCACCTGAAATTAGAATTTTGAAAAAAAAAATTTTATTTAGAGTACTTAAGGATGTTAATAAAGTTTAATTGTTTGGTTCAAATGTGTGAGAAATTACAGTGGTGTTTGGTTTTGTGTTTAGTATATTTGTAACAGGAATTTTTTACTAAGGTGTGTTAGATTCTATGTTAGTTTTTGAGATATTTTTTATCTACAGTGTATTGGTTACTGAGTTAAAACTTACAAAAGTTATTTCTTTGTATGTAATTTTTTTTTTCTTTGGTAATGTTATATTAATAGTTTACTGTTGTTTTGGCTTGAGTCATTATTGGAGTATTGTAAGGAAGAGTTGAAATTATATTTCATTTTTATATTTCATTTTTATTCTAATGTGTTTCATTTTAATTATAATTTCTTGATGTTTAATTTATTATACTTTGCTGAGAGAATAGGAAGGAAGTTCAAGGGCAGGAACATTTTTTCCTGGCTGGGAACTGGAATTCCAGACCCTGGGAGTGTGTGCCGGACCACATACACTGCAATCAAATATGGACTGGGATCAAATATGGACTGGGATCCTATGGGTCAGGACGGCACAGAATGGGACCATAGGGATCAAGACCACACAGCTTGGGATCAAATATGGACTGGGATCAAATATGGGCTGGGACCATATGGAATGGGACCATAGAGATCAGGATGAGACAGACTGGGATAAACTGGGTTGAGATTATACGGACTGGGCCATATGGACTGGGATTGCACAGACTGGGATTGCACAGACTGGAATCACACGGACTGGGAAAAAGCTTTGGCTACCATAGGCTACCTTTGGCTGCCATGCACATCTGAAGGCAGCCACATCAAGTTGGCCATATCCTGTTTGGGGGTCCCATCCCCCTCTTCCCTCCGCTCTCCCGCCCCTTCCCCATCGTTCTCCCAGTCCCCAATCCCCTCCCCCGTTTTTGGTTTTGCGGGTTCCAGGCGCCTCCTGCTCCCTTTGGGGGTCCCGACCCCCCTTTGGGTTAATTTGGGGCCCTGCCCCCTTCTCACCGCGCCCTCCCCTCCCCCCGCAGCCGGGGGGGCTCCGAGCACCCCCAGTGCCACCAGTGCGGCCCCGGCTACCCCCGCACGCCCCATCCCCATCCCCGGGGTCACCTCCCCCCGCCCCAAATTCCGCTCCTGGCAACTGATGAGTCATCAGCGACAAACGCTCTGATTGGCTGGAAACGGCCCCTGGAGCAGCGGGACAGGAACCTTTGCAGCCTGAGCTGCCCTTGTTCCTCTCTGTCCGTGCCCGGAACATAGCGCGGAGGAGAAGGGCAGCAGGGCCCTGCGTGTCCCCGGGCTCAGGTTTTGCACCGCTTCAGCTCCACGGAGACGCGGGTCAAGTGAAAAATACAAACAGTTTATTAAGGGAAAGCGAAGGTAAGGGGTGAGCTGGGAGGCAGAAAAGGGGATGGGCAGGGCCTGAGGGCTGCAGGGAGGGAGCTGCCAACAGGGAGAGAGATGGCAGGAGCTGCTGGAGCTTCGCACAGGCTCAGCTGTGAGCAGCCAGAGCCGTGCGTGGAGCTCCAGCTGGTCACTTCTGCTCTGCAGGTGCTCCCATCTACAATGGGCACTGGAAATCGCCGATGGACGCTGGTACATCTCATCCAGCAGATGAACAAAGTCGTGCACATCTTCTTTCAAAGGTCATCTAAAGCACTTTGCTCATGCATGATGGATTCTTATCTTCCTTCAGCGCTTGAGGAGCTGGAAGAGTGGAACAGAGCCAAGGTCAGAGGCCAGATTGAGGGAATCCAAGGAAAGCCTCCTGCCAGGGCCATCCCAGCCAGCTCTTGCCATGGCCAGGAGGGAGCGGGAGACAAGGGCTTCGGCCGGAAGGTGCTGGCCACGGATCCCCCATGTGTCCCTGAAAGCTCTCCGAGCTGTGCCCCCACCACCCCTGGTTCGCACAGGCAGCAGAGCCCTCCGCAGCCCGGGCACGGATTGTAGCTGCGGAGCCGGGATTTGCAGCTGCCCCCACACCCCCGGCAGTGCTTGCTGCCACGTGGCTGCCCTGACTCACCCTCAGTGAGGACCTGGAGCTCCTCCTGCTGCCCCATCACGAGCACTCCGGCCAGCCCTGGCAAGACGGAGCATGTGGCGGCGCCAGGCGGCACAGCTGCTCGACACGGGCTCTGCCAGCCCTGCGGCCGCACGCCCTCCTGGTGGGCAGGGCTGCTGCCGGGCCCTGCCGCCCGCTGCCGCCCCAGGGCACGGCTGCGGGAGGGCGGCGGCAGCAATGCCCAGGGCGGGCGGGGCTGCAGCGGCCGGGGCGCGGCTCCCGCTGTAGCCGGGGCAGCAGCCGGGCCAGGGGCAGGGAGGGGTGCGGGGCTGCCGGCTCACCCATGAGCCTGACGGCCGCCTCTCGTAGGGGCCTCTGTGGGCTCTGCAGGTGCGGCAGGGCCCAGCGCAGGTGCTCGGCTGCTCGACTCTCGTCCTGCAGCAGCTGCGGGGAGCGCCAGCAGGGAAGGCTCGACGCGGGCTCTGACCCTGGGCAGAGTACTATACAGTAAACAGTACTATAATGTTAGAAATGAAAAGCTTGACTAGGTCATTATTCAAGAAGCAATCCATTTATTAATAATTTTGGTAAAGTATGAGCAATACAGCGCTGAGTACAGTGGGGGAAATTTTCCCTCCAACTGCACACAGATAGTTGAGGCTTACCAGTATTTATAGGGGCACTCCTAGGCTTTCTCAGCAGTTTCTAGTCCAAATTTTTACTCATCAGTAGTTTCTTTTCCCATTTTTTACATCACAATTCTATACAGTATTGTGATTATTTTTTCTCAGGATGTATCCCAGAAAAGGAATATCCCAGGTGGTGGGGGGTTCAACTTCTGAACGAAGAAAGAAGTCTCCCAGCTGGTGGGGTCCAGATTCCAGACATGGCTTTACCTTCTGATTGCAAGGACTATAAATCTCACAACAGTGATGTCCAGCTTCCCTTGGTCAAAATTGTTAGTCCTTGCGTTGATATTCATATTCATTCCTCAGGCTGCTTTTCACTGTTTTGTCAAGGTGTGAGATAGGCATATTTCCTTTTTACATATTCTGAAGCTATAGTTTCAGAGATCCTTACTACAAGCAATATTCTGAAATTATACTTCAAAAGGTTATTATTGCAAAACTCTTGAAGGCTTAGCTACAAGCAGAAAGTTCCTGTCAAAAAGCAACATCCTCAAAGCTTTAATTCAAATGCTTCTAAATCAACTTAAGACTTATAAAAGCTAATTAGGAACAAAGGATAGGTTCAAAGGCCTTCTTCCATGCTTTGCTTTCCTCAGTTATATTAGAATTCGTCTTTATAAGTGTCCCATGGTTGGTTTCCACACATATCAAAATCACAAATACACACGTTGCTTGTATGTACCTGACACAAAATACAGCTTTGTATTTGACAAAAGGAAAGAAAAAAGAGCGATTTAGAAAGATGCATCACCAATTGCCCAAATTGTTTATCATCTTGCAGATCTGCACTTGTTGGGGAGCCTGATTTTACACCAAGGACCTGGGGAACCATTCCCAGCAATTCGGAAAATCCTAGGTGGTCCACGCGCTCATTGATCAGGTCTCCAAATGTGCCCTGAAATTTGGTCCGGCTCTTAGAGGCCTAAAAGAGCAAGTCCAAGTGACTCGATGATATTTTTCGGCCCAGGAAGCCCTGCAGCTGATGGCACACTTCACAATCAGCAGGGGACACAGCTCGGCCAAAGCCCAGACCTCTGCTGGGAGCCTTTCTCCTCAAATACCCTTCAGACAAACCTCCATGCAAGTCAGTTGGGAAAGTTTCTTCAAATGATCCATTTCTGGCACATGACTACACAGGGTTATGGGAAAGATTCTAAAACAGCTGCTCTGGAGTCAAAGAGCCAGCACTAAGAGCCCTTGTCATCTCTTTGTAGCTAAATCCCACTTTGGGGGATTTGAGGGAGTTTGGAACAAGCTAGAGAGCAGACCTCTGAGTGTTTTAGATGATGCCATTGCTTTTTCTTCTCTGCTACATAGACAGGAAGGGTGAGTTTGGCTCACATCTCCACCGTATGACTCACAAGGCCGCAAGACTTGTAGTTACAAGAGCTTTGAAGGATTTCTTGGCCAAAAAGACACTGCCAACAAGGATATTTATGTTTTGCAGCCAATCCTTCAATATTTCGTCTTAGGGGCTCATGCTACAGTATAAGCTTCCTTAGCCAATCATGTTATGACACACAAACCTACAGCACTGCATCCTAAGCTTCTTGTTTACAACTGTAACTACTTTTATTTTTTCTAGATCTTCAGCCCTAAAACTCTAAACTTTCCTCCACTTCAACCTTCCTCCCCGTCTCTCTGCTATAATAAACTAGAAATCCACATTCTCGCTTCTAGCACCTAAGTTTGGAAGCCCTTTCCAAGGTCTCCGATCAAATCCTGTGTTTAATTCTAAGCTTTGCTGACAAGACCAAAGGTCTGAGATTTCCCTGCATTTGGGTTTCCAACAACACTGATGCTGTTAGTTCCAGAGTGCCCGGGATCCCTCTTGCAAGTCAACTCTGGCAGGAACAAGGCGGGCAGCTGCCGGGGGGCTGCTTGTGGCCTCTGCCAGCCCATTGCTCAGGGCTTGCCAGCACCCCAGCCCCTCAGGGGCTGCCCCAGCCCGGCCAAGCTGTCCGGCAGCAGCGCCGCAGCCCCACAGCAGCTGCAGAGCAGCCCCATCCAGAGGCACCTGGGAGCCCTCAGCAAGGCAGACAGCAGCACACGGGCAGGAGGATACAGAGGATGGTTCCTTCCTGGCACAGGGCTTGTGGCCATCTCCAGGCACCGCTCTGGCAGGGATCCCTGCAGCCCCGGCCCCTGCCCAGCCACTCTGTCACCAGCACAAAGGCTTCAGCAGAGCCACCACAGGACAAGGGGCTTCTGGCCATTTTCCCTTTCCCACTGCACGCCTGGTCAGCTTGCTGAGCCAGGGTACCCTTCTCCCCCTCTTCCCCTATGCCCTGCAGACCCTGGGTAGCAAAAGAAAGCTCCTGGGAATCTGTGTATTATAACACACTGTATATTCATATACTAAAGAAAAAAAAACAAAAAGAAGAAAAGAACAATCTTAAAGAAATGGAAAATTCCACCTGGCTCAGGTGGCCCCAACAGACAGAGGGTCTGGCATCAGGTCTCTGCAGAGCTGCAGCAGCGCAGCCAGCCACGCCCCGACGGACGAGGCCGTGTCCTCCATGCCCTGCGGAGCTGATCTTGCAGCCTCTGGAAGAGGGAATATCGCTCACTCTTGCAGTGCCTGGAGGACATACAGTGTTTCTAGTGCCACGTCCGACACGACACTGCTGATGTCCTCTGTCAGCGGTTCAAGGGCTGCAAGAGAGAGGGACAGAGCCATGGTCAGATCCCGGATCTGCGGGGAGCCGAGGAGAACCCCCTGCTAGGGCCATCCCAGCCGGCTCTAGTCATGCCCAGGAGGAAGCAGAGACCAAGGGCACTGGCTGGAAGCAGCTGGCCACGAATCCCCAAGATGGCCCTGAAATCTCTGTGTGCTCTGCCCACCCTGCCCCATGTCCGCACAAGGAGAAGAGCCCTCTGCAGCCGGGACAGGGCTTGCAGCTGCCCCCTCCAGCCCCCTGGAGCGGTCAGCCCGCTGCCCTCACTCACTCACCAGTGCAGATCAGCTGCAGCTCTTGCTGCTGCCCCCTCAGGTGCCGCCCGGCCATGCCTGTGAACACAGAGCCTGTCACGGCCCCAGCGGCACAGCTCCCTGCCAGCGGCGCTGCCGGCGCTGTGGCCACACGGGCTGCTGGCCAGGCAGAGCTCAGCCCGGGCCCTTGCCGCACGCTGCCGCCCCAGGGCACGGCTGCCAGAGGGCGGCAGCAACGCCCAGGCCAGGCGGGGCTCCACGGCGCCGGGCCGGGCTGGCGCTGCCGGGGCAGCAGGCGAGGCCGGGACCGAGCTGCGGCGGGCCGAGGAGGAGCCCGGGCTCGGGACTCACCCATGAACCTGACGGCCGCCTCTCGCAGGGACTCCTGTGGGCTCTGCAGGTAGTGCAGTGCCCTGCGCACGTGCTCGGCCGCTCGGCTCCTGTCCTCTGCCAGCTGCAGAGAGCGGCAGGAGGGAAGGGTTGGCGCGGGCTCAGCTCCTGGGCCGGGCGCTGCCGGCGCCCACCGCCGGCCACGCCTGCCCGCCAAACCCTGAGGCGCGGCCAGCAGCCGCTGGCCAAGGGCTCCCGAGGGGAGGGGCAGAGGGCCGGCTGCTGCCCGGGGAGCCGTGGTGCCGCCCCGCAGCCCCGCCGGGCCGGGGCTCCATGGGCACCCGACTCAGGCCCACGGGAGCCTGGAGAAGAGCCCGCGCAGCCTCTGGCTGCAGCAGCGGGCATAGCTGTTAGCCCTGCCCACTGAGCACTGCCCTCAGGGACCTTGGCCATGCTGAGGCTGGGGGGTCTCTGCTGTTCTTACCAGGCACTCCCCAAGGCTCTGATCCATGTGTAGCATTGGTTCTATATCCCTCCTCTTCAGGAATCTGGCTGAGGAATGCAGCGTTTCCCGGGAGGCCTGGAGAGGGACAGAGATGCACAGATGGCCCTACAATCCAGGGCACAGGAGCATGCCAGTGGCACAGGCTGGAGGAGGCTGCAGCCCACAAGGTGCCCGGGCAGGAGGCAGCCCAAGCCCCTGCCAGGGGGACAGCAGCTGTGCACAAGTGCTGACCTCAGCAACCATCTGATTCTCATCATGGCAGTGGAAGTAGAGAGGGAGCAGGCTCTGGCGCACGTGGGACTTGAGGGCCTTTCTTCCCTCTTCTGTTAAGAAGTCCAGCATCTCTTGAAAGAGAGCCATGGAGCTCAGCTGCACCTGGATGTCATCCTGGATGAAAGGAAAGGGCAAAAGACCAGAGCATCAGCTGCTTCAGGCCCCCCAGGGCACAGGCGTGCATCTGCACAGGGCAACAAGGGTCCGGGCAGCAGCCAGTGGCTGTGGCGGTGGGCACAGAGCCTTACGCTGTCAAAGAGTGGCAGGAGCGCCTCAGCCAGCTGCAGGGCGATGGGGGTGGCTATTGGAGCACCATTATCCAGGAGCAAATATCTGAGTAGAAGAATGCTGATCCTGATCATGTCGCTGTCATTTTCCTCCAGGAGCTCCACAAGACTTTCAGTCAGGCTCTGCATTTTTTCAGCCTGTGCGGAAGACGACTTTGTGAAAGGCCGCCCTGCTGCCGTAGGGCCCAGAGGCCAAAGGCCTGTCCCGAAGCGCTAGGGCAGGTAAGCAGGAGAGATGGGAAGAGCTGCCCCAGCGGCCGAAGCCCAGGCAAGGCCAAGCGACTGCGTTGCCCAGCCCCACTCTGCCTGCACGGCTTCGGCCACTGCCCTCTTCTCACCATCAAGGGATTCATGCGCAGCACTACGAGGCCTCGGAGTGCCAAGTAACGCCTGGCCATGTGCTCGCTCTGCAGGTTCTGTGCCAGGATCTCCAGGACACTGTCACTGCATTCCCTCAAGTCCAGGCACTCGAGGACCTGAAAGGCACAGGGCAGTGACAGGGGAGCCGGCCGGCAGGAGCCCAGAAGCGCACAGGGCCGGGCCCAGGCAGCAGCACAGGGCACGGGCACTGTCCTGGCAGCTGTGGCTGCCAGAGGCCAGAGGGCTGGGAGGCCGCTCAGCCAGGCAGCGCTGGCCTTGAGGCTCACCTCCACAAGGAATGCCAGGGCAGGGAAATCCCAGTATGGCATCTCTTTGCCGAGCAGGGCGAGCAGGTAGAATGCCACCGCGGAACAAAAGTGGATGGCTAAGCGGCGAATTTCTCTGAAGAGGGGAAAAAGGAAACAAGAGCCTGATGCAGTGGGGCAAACCTCTCCCAGGCGTGACTCACCCAGTTCTCATCTTTCCCCAGCACCCTTCCAGCAAGGGAACGTGGGCCGTTTGGGAGTTGGTTGCTGATGGGCAGCCTCCTCTGCCAGCCTTTTCCAGCCTGCTTGGCCGTCCCTCAGTGCCAAGGCCCTCTGACCCATGGCCACCACGGACACTTTATGGGGCACCTGGGCACAGGGCAGCAATGTCAGAGGCAGTGGGGAGAAGGGGGTCTCACCTGGCAAGCAGAGCCACGGCAAAGTGGTGAGTGTCAAGAGAGAGCAGCGTGTCCCAGGCACACCTGCGCTCCATTGGCACCACCACATCCTCGCAGCGGAGAAGGCAGAGCAGGGACTTGAGGGTGCGCACAGCAAACCTGTGTGCACAGCAAAGCCCAGGTCACACTGGCAGCACTGGCTCCTTGGCAGGCCACGTGGCAGGGACAGGAGGAGTGGCATGGAGCACCTGTTGGGGCTGGTGGCAAGGCCGTGCTCTTCCTGGCATCCCTTCCAGAAGGTGTTGACCTCCTCTGGCATATCCAGAGTGCTGAAGAACACTTGGAATAGCAGATGCACAAATAGGTGGGGGAAATACACCTTCAAGATCCGTGGGAGACAGGGCATCTGGAGGGTCTTCCACGTCACCACAGTTGCCTGCAAAGGACAAAGCCCCCCGAGACAGCGCTCAGTGCCCAGGTGTGTGTGTGGCAGGGCCCGAGCGTGGCAGGGAGAGGCCAGGAGAGAGCATGGCAGGGGGAGCATGGGACCTGGTGGGCCTGAAGCTGCCCCTGGGCCAGGTTTCAGGCCAGCGCCTGAGGCAGGGAGATGCAGTGGGGGAAGAAGGATGGAGAGCTGCTGGAGAGACAGCCTTGGGGCCAGCAAAGGCCAGTTGCAGAAACTCACAGCCAGGGCAAAGACAGCCGTTTCGTCCCCATTGGAGGTGCAGGTGCTGTACTCTGGCCATCTGCCCAGCACATCCAGGAGGATCAGCTGCGCCAGCTCCGCAGTCCTGGCTGAGCCCATGATGGTCTTCCACATGACCATGGCAGCTCTGTGGGGTTAGAGCTGTGTCTCAGGAGGGTCTCAGAGGAAGCACCAGGGGCAGCTGAGCCGGCTGCCATTTCTGCCTCTGCCCACTGCCCCCCTGCCAGCAGGAGGCAGACAGCCCAGCCCTGTGGGGACAGAGCCCTGAGAGGCGGCAAGGGAGCACGGCAGCAGGCTCAGGGGCTGGCCTGACAGGGCTGGGAAAGGGAGCATCCAGAGGGCCCTGGAAGTCTCTGTTGCTCTGACACCTGGGGCAGGCTGTGCAGGGTGATGGGCTGGGGAGGCCTGAGCCCTGTGGGCAGGTGGGCCCCATACCTGTCACAGGACGGGGCCACACGCAGGAGCGTCACCACTGCGTCATTTGGCTGTGCTTGGGTGAGATCCAGCAGGGTCTTGTCCAGCCTGTGCTCAGCAGAATCATTGGCCATGAGCCACTGGTGGATGTAGCTGACCATGGCAGGCACCTGGAGAAGGCACGGGGAGACTTGGAAAGCTAACAGAGGGAGCAATGTTCCCAGCTTCCCCAGAGGAGTGCTTCCCTTCCCACCCCACTGCCATGTGGCCTGAAAGGCTCACAGCAAGCAGCATGCGTGGATTGGGAGGCCAAGTAATTGCTGGGAGCATCAAAGCCTGGCCCAGGCTGCTTACTTGCTTTGGAGTGTAAAAATCTTCCTCTACAAGCATATGCAGCAGGGCAGCACCGGTCTTGCTGAGGAAGATGGGCGAGTATGGTCTGAGGCCTACGCCCGTGGCGATGGTCTCTTCCTCTTTAATTCTCTTGAGGAAGTTGCAAACAAACTGTAGGAGAAGGGCAAGAAGCCGAGGATGTTGCATGAAGTGCTGCACACACGGTGCTGGGCTGAGCAGGGACAGCAGGCCCAGCCCAGGTGGGGGTGGCTGCAGGTACCTGCGCTGTTCTGCGGAAGCGGCCACGGCTGGACTCCTGCTCTTGTGTGCGCTCCGGGGCTGCATCTGGCAAAGAGCGAGCGCAGCCAGAGATGAGGGGCTGCGGGAGAGGCCGGACAACACGGCCCAGCCCTGTGATCCCCAGGCAGAGAGAGCCCCGGGATGCCCCAGGGGATGGAGCACGGCCACTGCAGGCTGTCTGCCCGGGCCCTCTTCCGTCCTGTCCGTGGGCATGTCCCCAGGGCATAGCATGGCACGCCACGGCACGGCGTGGGGTCCAAGCTGGCAGCAGGCACCAGTCCTGTGGCCCAGCTCTGCCACTCACCCTCCTGCGGTGGCTGGAATGGCACCACCTCTTCAGTCTGCTGTGCCGGGGCAGCTCCAGGGCCACCTTCCTCCTCCTCTACCCAGGCCAGCTCAGGCACTGCCGGGTGTCTCTGCTCCATGTCTCTGCCTGGATTTGTGGCTATTTGCAGGAGAGTTGCCTTGGAAAAGTTCCAAGTCACCAAGTCCTGCAGTGGTGCCTGGAAGGCACCTTCAAGTAAGAAGCCTCAGGAAGGTTACAGGACAGCAAGTCCTGCACTCGGTCTCAAGGGCTCCCGCCACAAGGACAGGGGACTCCTGACAAGGACTATGATATGGCCTCAAGGGCACCTGCAGAAGAGAAGCCTCAGGGAGACCACGGGTCAGCAAGTCCTGTGGTCTGGCCTCGAGCTCAGCTGCAGGAACAAGGCTTCAGAAAAGCTCCGGGCGGGACGCGAACGAGCGCGCTGTGCGGGGGCTCCTCACGGCACCGCTCTGTCCCGTCCTGTCCCGTTGCGTGCTCTGAGCACTGTGGCGTGCCCTTGTCACCTCCAGCTCCTATGTCACCCCGTGTCACAAAGGGCCCTTGGACAGCCGTTCCATGTCACAGTGACTGTGCAGCACCTGTCACCAAGGGCCCTTGCAGACACTGCCGCCTGCCCTGGGGCCACGCCCAGCCCACCCAAAGTGGCCCAGTTTGGCGGGAATGGCTGGCCCCGGGAGTCTAAGCCAGGCCCAGAGGATCTTTAAGAAGGGCTCAGAGCATCAGCAAACGCTGCCATGCTCTTTGGGCTCAGGGCAGCAGAAGGAGCCCCCAGGGCTGCAGACGCAGCTGTTCTGGGAAGGGCACGGGGCCTTGCAGGGAAGCTGGCACGGCCTCCCTGGGACACGTCCCGGCTGGTGGCCGTCCTAAAGCTGCCGGTGTGACACGCACAAGGAACGTGTGGGCCCGGGCACGAATGCTGCCCTGAGGCCTGGGGCCCGGGGAGCGCTGACATCAGCAGGTGTGGCAGAGTCCCCGGCCAAGCAGACCTGCCACCCCCCGAGCCCTGGCAGCGCTGGTGCCCGTCTCCTGCCCCAGAGACCTGTGCCCCCGAGGGGCTTCTGTGCCAGAAGGAGCCAAAGGCCACGTGCCTTGGGGGCTGTGCCTCTTTCCTGCAGGGGCTGATGGCAGGACCACCTGGGGCAGCTACTGGCACACTTGGTCTCTGTCAGATGATGTTGCTCCTTCCTGAAATGAATTTTTCTCATGGAAGGCATTGGCAGTAGCACCAGAGCACCATTCATTGCTGAGTTTCCCAGGGCAGTTAGATTGCAAAGTTAACAGTCTGAAATTTCCTTGTGCTTTTCTCACTCTCATTCTCACATTCTGGAAAAAATGGCATCTGCCCAGCCTCTGCTATTCTCAGCTTCAGTTGCTGCATGTCTTGCTCTGGCCGCTCATGTCCAAACAAAACTGTGTCCCTGCTGAGCGCAGCAATGAGCGGCCACAAAGTGGCAAGTTCCCCAGTGAACATCAAGGCAGAGACGTGGAAGTGCGGAGGATAAGGACAACTCTGGGAGGAGAAGCTCTTCTGTGTCTCTGATGATGGTGCCCACACCCTGAAGCAGCTACCAAGAGAAGCGCTGGAAGCAGACGGGCGCAGTTTTGGGCAGTACAATATCAAAAGATATGAAACCATTAGCCAGAATGCAAAGGAGGACTGCAAGGATGGAGTGTGGCCTGGAGGGGAAGCCCTAGATGCAGCTGAAGCCACTTTGTTCAGCCTGGAGGAGAGTAAAGGGTGTCATTGTGGTCTTCAACATCCTCCGGACAGGAATCAGAGGGGCTGCTGCAGCTCTCGTCACTGTTGGGACCAGTGATAGGACTGGAGAAAAGGGCAGGGAGCTGGGACAGGGCAAGTTTCATTTCCATATCAGATCATGGTTTTTCACCCAGAGCACAGTCAGGCACTGGGACAGGTTCCCCATTGACGCAGCCCAGCGGAAGCCGGGCTGGCACTTGGAAAAACTGCGGCGCTGCGCCAGGAGTGGGGAACGGCCAAGGCGTGGGTCCTGCCCGCGGCTGACCCTGGTGAGCCACTGCTCAGTGGTTCGGGATCTCCTAACTGCAGCACGGAGCAGGCCAAAGAAAAGGAGGAGGCTTCTCGATGGTGAGGTTCCACAGGCCAAGGTTTATTCCAAGGGAAGGATTCAGCAGCAAAGAGCCGCCAGCACTTCTGTGCATGGGATTTTATCGGGGTACAACTCAGGGGGTGGATACAAACAATTGAGCAATAAGGAATCTGCAGGGGAGGAGCGAGGGGATTCCATCTGTTGCTTGGGACTAATTAGGACAGATGGGAGGAGAGGGTAGGTCACATGGGCCAGTGCGGCATCCAGCAACAGAGGAATTCCAAAGGGGTGGTGCAGTCAGGGATTGGTCGAAGGCAAAAGTGACAGGGAAGGTTCAGGAATAAAGAGCTGGATTATCTTGAGAGGCAGGGAAGGAGCTGGAACAAAGAGTGGGGAATGGCATGAGGGACAGCTTTGAGGGAGGGCAAAACCTAGGGGTTAACCAAATTGGGGAAAATACGGGGTACACGAAAACAAACCATAGTACGATAACTGATAAATAAACACCAACTGGAACACCCCAGGGAAATGGTCACAGCACCAAGCCCCTCTGAGTTTGAGAAGTGTTCGAAGAACATTGAGCAGTCACGCAAGCTTTTAGACACTCCATCAAAAGTAGAAAGTGTACGATAGTCAAGAGAGGGAAAAAGAAAAAGAGCTCCCTGCAGCCATGGTGGCAGCTCTGGATCAGCACCAGGGAGAGGATGGATGTAGGCGTGGTTGAAGCAGAGGCAGGGGCGAAATTAGCAGAGGCAGAGGAGGTTCAAAGCAGCCACAGACCAAGCTGGGCCCAAATCAATGTGCATCTTGTAAGAAATCAGGACACTGGAAATAGGGCCAGTGCCCAGAGTTAGCAGACAAAGTACACAAAACTCTTGCAGCCACTCTAGATGATAAAAAATGACCGAGGATGGCAATTCTTACCCTAGCAGGCCACTGTTTAAAATACAGCTAAAGAATGATGAAGAAGTTGAAATTTTAAGAAATAGTGGAGACACATTTTCACTCTTGAATCAAGCACTGCTGCCCAAAAGTGAAAACTATCTTCAAGCAATAGGAGCAACTACAGGGCAGCCAGAAAATGCATTCTTCCTGAAACCACTTTGATGGAAAATCAAGAAGAAAATGGGAATACATCCGTTTCTCTGTTTCCCAAACTCACCCAAATCTGTCCTATGCAGGGATTTGCTTGAAAATTTAGAAGCAACAGTTCCGTTTAGAAAAAGAAAACTTCAATGGAAGCTACCTGAAGACAAATGAGCGGTTTTAGCAGTAGGACTGACAATTGACACCAGACCAACCAAGAAGAAGAACTAGTTAGAGCAAGTATTGAATCAGGTGTACCCAAGAGTATGGGGTACTGATAGCCCAGGAAAATCAAAACCAGCAGACCCTATTGAAATTGAGCTCAAGACAAGAGTTAGGGCAGTAGTCAGAAAGCAATACCCTTGAAGATTAGAAGCTAGGAAAGGAACAGAGCCAACAATCAATTAAATCCCTGACATCAGGACTATTGGAAGAATGGCAGTCAAAATTTAACACTGCTAGGTCAGCAATAAAGAAACCTAATGGAACTCAGAGACTAGTGCCAGATTTCCAGGCAATTAATGGTTTATACCTTACTAGCTTCCTAGCTAAACTTGAAGATGATTTTATTTGGTGCGGGGAACGTCCATGGGCAGGTGCTGTCAAGAGCCATTCCCTCTTGGTCTGAGAGACCAGCTCCCCCAGCCCACCTTGCTCGCAGGCCCGGAGGTTGTAACGTGCGCTCGACCGGCAGCCGAAGGAGGGCTCTTGACACCGTGTCTGATGCAACAGGGTTTACTGAAGGTAGGTCAGAGGGTGCAGGGTTGGTGAGGGTGAGAAGAGGGACAGGAAGAGGCAGGAGCACAAGCACTGTCACATGACACATAAGGCACCTGCAAGCTGCTGGGGAAGCCTCAAGTCTGCTGAGTGAGCCACGTGTGCCCTCAGCATTGGGACAGCCACCTTTCCCTCCGTGAGCCTCACATGCCAGGGTCAGCAAATCAAGAGGCACCAGGCATGCTGTAGGTGACTCAGAGCAAGTGCAGTGGGTGATGGTGGCCAGGGGCCAGAAGCAGGCAGAAAGCCAACGGGGCTGGGGAAAAGGCTCTGCTCTGCTTACAGCGTGGGCTGAGGGCTGGGAGAGCTCCATTTCCCCCTGGAGATGTTGGAGACGGGGCTTTTCACCCTCCTGATAGGGCTGCCCCTGGCTGCAGGCAGCCAGAGGAGTACGAGGACACAAGGCCGAGAGCAGCAAAGCAAAGAGCCAGCCGTGCACAGCACAGGGAGGTGGCCCAGTGCAAAGCCAGCGTGGCACCCTGAAGGTGCCCGCTGCATTCTCATGTGTCCCTGGCCTGGGAAGGACAGGAATGTCTGTGGTCCAAGAGGGCCTTTCTGAGGCCCCTGTGGGCTCAAAGCTGCTGCTCTTCTGGCTCCATGGGGCCTAAAGCCACAGAGCTCGGCCTCCCCCACAGCAAGAGGAACAAGACTTGGATATTAGGCAGTGGAGCTGAATGCCTAAGGCTGAGGGGCGGGGGGCTCCAGTCTGGAGCACTGGGAGGGCACCCCCCCAGCCCCACAACAGCTGGCCTCACAGCCCTGAAAGGCCAGGACCGGGGTTCCACGCCTGATTCCAGGGCGTCCCTCCAACCGGCCACCGACCTGGAAGCGCCAGAGCAGCCGGCTGTCGGGATCAAGGCGGCTGCCAGGGGGCTGCTTATGGCCTCTGCCAGCCAAGTGCCTCAGCCCCTCAGGGTCTCCCCCAGCCTGGCCAAGGGTGCCGGCAGCAGTGCGACAGCCCCAAAGCAGCTCCAGAGGAGCCTCATCCAGAGGCACCTGGGAGCCCTCAGCACTGCAGCCAGCAGCAGACGGGCAGGAGGATACGGATGGCCCTTCCTGTCCGGCACAGGGCTTGTGGCCATATCCAGGCACCGCTCTGGCAGGGATCCCCGCAGCTCCGGCCCCTGCCCAGCCGCTCTGTGGGCAGCACAAAGGCTTCAGCAGAACCACCAAAGGCCAAAAGGCTTCTGGCCATTTTCCCTGTAACACTGCACTCCTGGGCAGCTAGCTGAGTACAAGCAACCTTTTCCCCCTCTTCTCTTATGCCCTACAGACCTTGCGCAGGAAAAGAGAGATGCTGGGACTCTGTGTATTGTAAGATATTTTATATTTACATACTCAACAATGAAAATGCAAACACAAAAATCTTAAAGAAGAAAAAGAAAATTCCTGCTGGCTTAAATGGCCCCAGATCATCTCTCTGCCGAGCTGCAGCAGAACAGTAAGGCAGTGCAGCAAAGACGAGGCCGTTTCCTCCATGCACTGCGGAATCGATCCCGCAGCTTCTGCCATGGGGAGTAGGGAGCTCTCTCAAGAGCCCGGAGAACTAAACAAAATTCTACTGCAGCATCTCTGATTGCAGGACTGCTGTCATATGCCATTTCTTCAAGGGCTGCAAGAGAGAGGAACAGAGGCAAGGTCAGATCCCGCATATGCAGGGAGCCAAGGAGAGCCCCATGCCAGGGCCATCCCGGTCGTCTCTTGCCATGGCCCGCAGGGAGCAGGGAGCAAGGGGATCAGCCCGAAGTTGCTGGCCACCAATGCCACACGTAGCCCTGATATCTCTGTGTGCTCTGCCCACGGGTGCAGATCCCTCCACAGCCGGGGCAGGGCTTGCAGCTGCCCCCTCCAGCCCCCTGGAGCGGTCAGCCCGCTGCCCTCACTCACTCACCAGTGCAGATCAGCTGCAGCTCTTGCTGCTGCCCCCTCAGGTGCCGCCCGGCCATGCCTGTGAACACAGAGCCTGTCACGGCCCCAGCGGCACAGCTCCCTGCCAGCAGCGCTGCCGGCGCTGTGGCCACACGGGCTGCTGGCCAGGCAGAGCTCAGCCCGGGCCCTTGCCGCACGCTGCCGCCCCAGGGCACGGCTGCCAGAGGGCGGCAGCAACGCCCAGGCCAGGCGGGGCTCCACGGCGCCGGGTCAGGCTGGCGCTGCCGGGGCAGCAGGCGGGGCCGGGGCCGAGCTGCGGCGGGCCGGGGAGGAGCCCGGGCTCGGGACTCACCCATGAACCTGACGGCCGCCTCTCGCAGGGACTCCTGTGGGCTCTGCAGGTAGTGCAGTGCCCTGCGCAGGTGCTCGGCCGCTCGGCTCCTGTCCTCTGCCAGCTGCAGAGAGCGGCAGGAGGGAAGGGTTGCTGCGGGCTCAGCTCCTGGGCCGGGCGCTGCCGGCGCCCACCGCCGGCCACGCCTGCCCGCCAAACACTGAGGCGCGGCCGGCAGCCGCTGGCCAAGGGCTCCCGAGGGGAGGGGCAGAGGGCCGGCTGCTGCCCGGGGAGCCGTGGTGCTGCCCCGCAGCCCCGCCGGGCCGGGGCTCCATGGGCACCCGACTCAGGCCCACGGGAGCCTGGAGAAGAGCCCGCGCAGCCTCTGGCTGCAGCAGCGGGCATAGCTGTTAGCCCTGCACACTGAGCACCGCCCTCAGGGACCTTGGCCATGCTGAGGCTGGGGGGTCTCTGCTGTTCTTACCAGGCACTCCCCAAGGCTCTGATCCACGTGTAGCATTGGTTCTATATCCCTCCTCTTCAGGAATCTGGCTGAGGAATGCAGCGTTTCCCGGGAGGCCTGGAGAGGGACAGAGATGCACAGATGGCCCTACAGTCCAGGGCACAGGAGCATGCCAGTGGCACAGGCTGGAGGAGGCTGCAGCCCACAAGGTGCCCAGGCAGGAGGCAGCCCAAGCCCCTGCCAGGGGGACAGCAGCTGTGCACAAGTGCTGACCTCAGCAACCATCTGATTCTCATCATGGCAGTGGAAGTAGAGAGGGAGCAGGCTCTGGCGCACGTGGGACTTGAGGGCCTTTCTTCCCTCTTCTGTTAAGAAGTCCAGCATCTCTTGAAAGAGAGCCATGGAGCTCAGCTGCACCTGGATGTCATCCTGGATGAAAGGAAAGGGCAAAAGACCAGAGCATCAGCTGCTTCAGGCCCCCCAGGGCACAGGCGTGCATCTGCAGAGGGCAACAAGGGTCCGGGCAGCAGCCAGTGGCTGTGGCGGTGGGCACAGAGCCTTACGCTGTCAAAGAGTGGCAGGAGCGCCTCAGCCAGCTGCAGGGCGATGGGGGTGGCTATTGGAGCACCATTATCCAGGAGCAAATATCTGAGTAGAAGAATGCTGATCCTGATCATGTCGCTGTCATTTTCCTCCAGGAGCTCCACAAGACTTTCAGTCAGGCTCTGCATTTTTTCAGCCTGTGCGGAAGACGACTTTGTGAAAGGCCGCCCTGCTGCCGTAGGGCCCAGAGGCCAAAGGCCTGTCCCGAAGCGCTAGGGCAGGTAAGCAGGAGAGATGGGAAGAGCTGCCCCAGCGGCCGAAGCCCAGGCAAGGCCAAGCGACTGCGTTGCCCAGCCCCACTCTGCCTGCACGGCTTCGGCCACTGCCCTCTTCTCACCATCAAGGGATTCATGCGCAGCACTACGAGGCCTTGGAGTGCCAAGTAACGCCTGGCCATGTGCTCGCTCTGCAGGTTCTGTGCCAGGATCTCCAGGACACTGTCACTGCATTCCCTCAAGTCCAGGCACTCGAGGACCTGAAAGGCACAGGGCAGTGACAGGGGAGCCGGCCGGCAGGAGCCCAGAAGCGCACAGGGCCGGGCCCAGGCAGCAGCACAGGGCACGGGCACTGTCCTGGCAGCTGTGGCTGCCAGAGGCCAGAGGGCTGGGAGGCCGCTCAGCCAGGCAGCGCTGGCCTTGAGGCTCACCTCCACAAGGAATGCCAGGGCAGGGAAATCCCAGTATGGCATCTCTTTGCCGAGCAGGGCGAGCAGGTAGAATGCCACCGCGGAACAAAAGTGGATGGCTAAGCGGCGAATTTCTCTGAAGAGGGGAAAAAGGAAACAAGAGCCTGATGCAGTGGGGCAAACCTCTCCCAGGCGTGACTCACCCAGTTCTCATCTTTCCCCAGCACCCTTCCAGCAAGGGAACGTGGGCCGTTTGGGAGTTGGTTGCTGATGGGCAGCCTCCTCTGCCAGCCTTTTCCAGCCTGCTTGGCCGTCCCTCAGTGCCAAGGCCCTCTGACCCATGGCCACCACGGACACTTTATGGGACACCTGGGCACAGGGCAGCAATGTCAGAGGCAGTGGGGAGAAGGGGGTCTCACCTGGCAAGCAGAGCCACGGCAAAGTGGTGAGTGTCAAGAGAGAGCAGCGTGTCCCAGGCACACCTGCGCTCCATTGGCACCACCACATCCTCGCAGCGGAGAAGGCAGAGCAGGGACTTGAGGGTGCGCACAGCAAACCTGTGTGCACAGCAAAGCCCAGGTCACACTGGCAGCACTGGCTCCTTGGCAGGCCACGTGGCAGGGACAGGAGGAGTGGCATGGAGCACCTGTTGGGGCTGGTGGCAAGGCCGTGCTCTTCCTGGCATCCCTTCCAGAAGGTGTTGACCTCCTCTGGCATATCCAGAGTGCTGAAGAACACTTGGAATAGCAGATGCACAAATAGGTGGGGGAAATACACCTTCAAGATCCGTGGGAGACAGGGCACCTGGAGGATCTTCCACGTCACCACAGTTGCCTGCAAAGGACAAAGCCCCCCGAGACAGCGCTCAGTGCCCAGGTGTGTGTGTGGCAGGGCCCGAGCGTGGCAGGGAGAGGCCAGGAGAGAGCATGGCAGGGGGAGCACGGGGCCTGGTGGGCCTGAAGCTGCCCCTGGGCCAGGTTTCAGGCCAGCGCCTGAGGCAGGGAGATGCAGTGGGGGAAGGAGGATGGAGAGCTGCTGGAGAGACAGCCTTGGGGCCTGCAAAGGCCAGTTGCAGAAACTCACAGCCAGGGCAAAGACAGCCGTTTCGTCCCCATTGGAGGTGCAGGTGCTGTACTCTGGCCATCTGCCCAGCACATCCAGGAGGATCAGCTGCGCCAGCTCCGCAGTCCTGGCTGAGCCCATGATGGTCTTCCACATGGCCATGGCAGCTCTGTGGGGTTAGAGCTGTGTCTCAGGAGGGTCTCAGAGGAAGCACCAGGGGCAGCTGAGCCGGCTGCCATTTCTGCCTCTGCCCACTGCCCCCCTGCCAGCAGGAGGCAGACAGCCCAGCCCTGTGGGGACAGAGCCCTGAGAGGCGGCAAGGGAGCACGGCAGCATGCTCAGGGGCTGGCCTGGCAGGGCTGGGAAAGGGAGCATCCAGAGGGCCCTGGAAGTCTCTGTTGCTCTGACACCTGGGGCAGGCTGTGCAGGGTGATGGGCTGGGGAGGCCTGAGCCCTGTGGGCAGGTGGGCCCCATACCTGTCACAGGACGGGGCCACACGCAGGAGCGTCACCACTGCGTCATTTGGCTGTGCTTGGGTGAGATCCAGCAGGGTCTTGTCCAGCCTGTGCTCAGCAGAATCATTGGCCATGAGCCACTGGTGGATGTAGCTGACCATGGCAGGCACCTGGAGAAGGCACGGGGAGACTTGGAAAGCTAACAGAGGGAGCAATGTTCCCAGCTTCCCCAGAGGAGTGCTTCCCTTCCCACCCCACTGCCATGTGGCCTGAAAGGCTCACAGCAAGCAGCATGCGTGGATTGGGAGGCCAAGTAATTGCTGGGAGCATCAAAGCCTGGCCCAGGCTGCTTACTTGCTTTGGAGTGTAAAAATCTTCCTCTACAAGCATATGCAGCAGGGCAGCACCGGTCTTGCTGAGGAAGATGGGCGAGTATGGTCTGAGGCCTACGCCCGTGGCGATGGTCTCTTCCTCTTTAATTCTCTTGAGGAAGTTGCAAACAAACTGTAGGAGAAGGGCAAGAAGCCGAGGATGTTGCATGAAGTGCTGCACACACGGTGCTGGGCTGAGCAGGGACAGCAGGCCCAGCCCAGGTGGGGGTGGCTGCAGGTACCTGCACTGTTCTGCGGAAGCGGCCACGGCTGGACTCCTGCTCTTGTGTGCGCTCCGGGGCTGCATCTGGCAAAGAGCGAGCGCAGCCAGAGATGAGGGGCTGCGGGAGAGGCCGGACAACACGGCCCAGCCCTGCGATCCCCAGGCAGAGAGAGCCCCGGGATGCCCCAGGGGATGGAGCACGGCCACTGCGGGCTGTCTGCCCGGGCCCTCTTCCGTCCTGTCCGTGGGCATGTCCCCAGGGCATAGCATGGCATGCCACGGCACGGCGTGGGGTCTAAGCTGGCAGCAGGCACCAGTCCTGTGGCCCAGCTCTGCCACTCACCCTCCTGCGGTGGCTGGAATGGCACCACCTCTTCAGTCTGCTGTGCCGGGGCAGCTCCAGGGCCACCTTCCTCCTCCTCTACCCAGGCCAGCTCAGGCACTGCCGGGTGTCTCTGCTCCATGTCTCTGCCTGGATTTGTGGCTATTTGCAGGAGAGTTGCCTTGGAAAAGCTCCAAGTCACCAAGTCCTGCAGTGGTGCCTGGAAGGCACCTTCAAGTAAGAATCCTCAGGAAGGCTATAGGACAGCAAGTCTTGCACTCGGTCTCAAGGGCTCCTGCCACAAGGACAGGGGACTCCTGACAAGGACTATGATATGGCCTCAAGGGCACCTGCAGAAGAGAAGCCTCAGGGAGACCATGGGTCAGCAAGTCCTGTGGTCTGGCCTCGAGCTCAGCTGCAGGAACAAGGCTTCAGAAAAGCTCCGGGCGGGACACGAACGAGCGCACTGTGCGGGCGCTCCTCATGGCACCGCTCTGTCCCGTCCTGTCCTGTTGCGTGCTCTGAGCACTGTGGCGTGCTCTTGTCACCTCCAGCTCCTATGTCACACCGTGTCACAAAAGGCCCTTGGACACTCGTTCCATGTGTCCTGGGGTGACGTTATGATGCTTGTATCCCCATTCATCTGTTCTGGGCCTTTGGGACCTGCTCTGAAGATTGGCAGTTTGTTTTGGTTTCTTGTGTTAGATAGGGACAAGCGTTCGGAAAATCTCGTGATGTCACGCAAAGCGGCAGGATTCCTCTCCCCCTAACGCCTAGTGGTAGGGGATCACCCAGGAATGTAGCGCCCCCTAACACTAGTTACTTTCTACTCCTTATTAACCAGTTACAGTAAGGTAAGACACCCTGACGTAGAGAAAAAACCTCCCCGAGTATATAACCCGACGAGACGGGACAATAAACGCCTTTGGACTGTCCACCACGTTGTTGTCTGCATGTGTTCTTGGCCCGAGCGACCCTGGAGAGTTTGGGTCGCCGTGCCGTTTCCTCAGAACCAGGTCGCCTTGCCTTGCATCAGAAGGCAACATTTCTCTTATCAGGGACATAGAGACGAGCAGTACATAGGGCTGTTTTTCACGTCTTGCTTTCAGCTTGCTGCTTTGCTTGCCCTCTTTTCTGCTCTTGCTTCTGCGCTTCTTTGGCCTCTGTTTATTAGCTAATTCTAGCTAAACAGTCCACATTCCTTCCTGGACTGTTTCTCCTCTCCTGTTTCTGTGACCATCTCGAACCTGCTCCGAACTGGGACCTGGGAACACCGTTCGGCTGCAGCAGCTGCCCCAGCACCAGAGGGACTGAGAACAGAGCAACCACCCCCAAAAGAGACTTTCTGATTTTGTCATCTTTCTCAGAGTGGCGTCATCGGGTATTGTTCATTTTTGTGCTGGGGTTGCTGTGCCTGAAATGAACCGGTTTTTTCCACCTCTCTCCAAGGAATTTTTTCCCGAACCAGTTGGGGGGAGGGGCCGTGTGGGTTTTGCTTTCTGGAGGGGCCCTCCTTTGCAGATTCTTTAACAAATTTGCCCTAAACCAGTACAAAATATTGGCGCCCAAACGTGGGGCGAGAGAGAGAGTGGAAAAACCCTGTTTTGACTGCATTTATGTTGCTATTACTCTGTGTTTGTTTAAATCAGCTAATAGCCATGCTTTTTGAATTCATAATGTCTATTGGGGTGAAGGTTTGCATGCATTTCTGGTCCCTAGGGTTTTTTGAGGTTTTAATACCTCTCTGGTCCCTAGATTTATTTACTTATCCAGAAATAGCTTTAGTATTGCCCCTAATACGTAGTTTTTACATCAGAGGGGCAGTGACCAGAGTAGGTATCCTGCTGGGCTTGGTGGCAAAAATGTGCAAGAAGTTTATAAACATGCTAGGGTCTGCTCCAGGTATGAATGGTTCATGGCTATGGTTATGCATCCAGTTTGTTGCAGGAGGAGCAGGAGGGAATGAGGTTTTTCAGCCTCTGCTTTCCTCCTTCTCCTATGAATCAGTTGCATCACTAGTGAAGGATGTTCAGTTTCCCCTCAATGTTAAAGAAACCGTCTTCCTGGTATTCAATCTGGTAACCTTCCTCTATACAGCCTGCTGCTTTTCTAGAATGAGGGCTGAGATTTCTAGACGAGCTGATGAGACCCCTGACTCAGGAGTAGACCCCGGTGTGGAAAATCCTCAGTAGTGTGGGAAATGGGAGGATATGGGCCAAATCCTGAAGGAATTCTCTGAGCCTATAGTCTGGGATTTTCCCCATGAACAAATTCAGAACCCAGCTGAGGTGGGGAAATATCTGAAAGAGAAGTACCAGGATGAGCCTAAGGAGAGGAAGGTCATTGCAGTGAGCTGGGCCCTGGAGTATGCTTATCGCACGCTACTAGATACTGTCGGGCAGCAGACAGAGGCAGGGGGGCAGGGAGATCAATCAGCAACTGTCCCAGTGACTCAGGCTGCAGCTAACACTCCAGGCTCAAAGCCAGCATCTAAACCCATGGCTGTTGCTACCAGCACTAGGAGTGGGAAATGTACGGACAAGACCAATCAACCAGTGGACGATGATGATGATGATGATGATGAAGGAGAAGGAACCTCAATGCCTCCTGACATAAAATCAGGAGTCAAAGCAGCAGGTGCAAGATCAGATGCGAGTATTGAGTCCTTTTCCCTGAAGGACCTTCATGGCCTACGGAAGGACTACACTCGAAGGTCTGATGAATCCGTAATTAGTTGGCTGGTTCGTCTCTGGGATGCTGCAGGCGAGGCTACAATTCTGGATGGCACTGAAGCCAGGCATTTGGGATCCCTGTCACAGGATCCTGTCATCGACCAAGGAATGATGAGGGGGGCTAACTCTCACAGCCTCTGGGAACGGGTCCTAAGAAGTGTAGCAGAAAGATACCTGTGTGCAGACGATCTCTATATGCAGCAAACTCAGTGGAAGACAATAGAGCAGGGGATCCAACGCCTGAGAGAAAGTGGCAGAGATTATCTTCTCAGATGATGTAACAACTAGGAACCCAGACTTAGTACCATGCACGTCTGTGATGTGGCGAAAATTCGTACGACTTGGGCCACATGAATATGCTTCTGCCTTAGCCATAATGAAGCGGGATGAGAGGGGTGAGACTGTGCTTGACATGGCAAGGAAGCTCCGAGCATATGCAGATGCTGTACATGGCCTGACACATGCCAGAATCACAGCGGTAGAAACACGTCTGCAGAACTTAGAGGATAAGATAGAGGAGAACCATAAGAAGCTTAGAGAGGAGATTAAAGAAGACCTTCTCGAAATTTCAGCAGCACAGATCCGAGGTTCCGGTATCCAAGGCAGACGTTTCCCAGATGGTGAGAGAAGGTACACCCCACGTGCTGAGCTGTGGTTTTACCTTCTTGATTGTGGGGAAAACGTGAGAAGGTGGGATAGGAAACCTACTGCTGTTCTGGCACGACGGGTGCGTGAACTGAAGGAAGCCACCAGAAGGAAAGCAGCTCCAGTTGCCCGTAGCCGAATGGCCAGGTATGATGATGATGACATGTCTGATCCCCTCGAAGGAACATCCAAAACATATGCCCAGGGAAAGAAGGATAACCAGGCTTAGAGGGGCCCTGCCTCTAGCCAGGTAGAGGCCAGGGAAAATCGTCTTTTCTGGTCTGTGTGGATTCATTGGCCTGGCACATCGGAACCACAAGAGTACAAAGCTTTGGTCGATACTGGTGCGCAATGCACATTAATCCCATCAAGACATGTGGGGACAGAGTCTGTTTCTATTGCTGGTGTGACAGGGGGATCCCAGGATTTCACTTTGGTGGAAGCTGATGTGAGCCTAACGGGAAATGAGTGGAAGAAGCATCCTATTGTGACTGGCCCAGAGGCCCCATGTATTTTGGGCATCAACTACCTTCAAAGTGGGTACTTCAAAGACCCAAAAGGACTCAGATGGGCATTTGGAATAGCTGCTGTAGAGACAGAGGGCATCCAGCAATTGAACACCTTGCCTGGGTTGTCTGAGAATCCATCTGCAGTAGGATGCCTGACGGGAGACGAGCAACGAATGCCAATTGCCACTTCCATAGTGCATCGACGACAGTATAGGACCACTCGAGATGCTGTGATCCCCATCCATAAGATGATCCGAGAGCTGGAGAGCCAAGGGGTGGTCAGCAAGACCCACTCACCCTTCAACCGCCCCATTTGGCCTGTGCGAAAATCTGAAGGAGAATGGAGATTGACTGTGGACTACCGTGCACTGAATGAAGTGACTCCACCACTGAGTGCTGCCGTGCCAGACATATTAGAGCTCCAGTATGAGCTTGAGTCCAAGGCAGCAAAGTGGTATGCCACTATAGACATTGCCAATGCATTTTTCTCCATTCCTCTGGCAGCAGAATGCAGGCCTCAGTTTGCCTTCACATGGAGGGGAGTGCAGTACACCTGGAACCGACTGCCCCAGGGGTGGAAGCACAGCCCCACCATCTGCCATGGACTGATTCAGACTGCACTAGAAAGGGGAGAGGCTCCAGAACATCTGCAGTATATTGATGACATCATTGTGTGGGGGAACACAGCTGCGGAAGTGTTTGAGAAAGGGAAGGAAATCATCCAGATCCTCCTGGGAGCTGGTTTCGCCATTAAAAAGAGCAAAGTAAAGGGACCAGCTCATGAGATTCAGTTCCTGGGAGTAAAGTGGCAAGATGGACGGTGTCAGATTCCTACAGATGTCATCAACAAGATCACAGCAATGTCTCCACTCACCAATAAGAAAGAGACACAAGCTTTCTTGGGTGCAATAGGTTTTTGGAGGATGCATATTCCTGAGTACAGTCAGATTGTGAGCCCTCTTTACCTGGTCACCCGCAAGAACAATTTCCAGTGGGGCCCTGAGCAGCAACAAGCCTTTGTCCAGATCAAGCAGGAGATTGCTCATGCAGTAGCCCTTGGCCCAGTGAGGACCGGACCAGAGGTAAAGAACATGCTCTACTCAGCAGCCGGGAACCATGGCTTGTCCTGGAGCCTTTGGCAAGAAGGTGCCTGGGGAGACTCAGGGTCGACCACTGGGATTTTGGAGTCGAAGCTACAGAGGGTCTGAAGCCAAATACACTCCAACAGAGAAAGAAACCTTGTCTGCCTATGAAGGAGTCCAGGCTGCCTCAGAGGTAATAGGCACTGAAGCACAACTCCTCCTGGCACCCCGACTACCGGTGCTGGGGTGGATGTTACAAGGCAAGGTTCCTTTCACTCACCATGCCACCAGTGCTACATGGAGCAAGTGGATTGCTCTTGTCACTCAGCGTGCCCGTATAGGTAAACTGAATCGCCCTGGGATTTTGGAGGTAACTACAAATTGGCCCGAAGGTGAGAATTTTGGTGTCACAGATGAAGAGGAACAAGAACCAGTGACATGTGCTGAAGAGGCTCCTCCCTATAACCAACTGCCCCCAGAGGAAACACGCTACGCTCTTTTCACTGACGGTTCCTGTCGCATCATAGGGATGAACCGGAAGTGGAAAGCAGCTGTATGGAGCCCCACATGACAGGTTGCACAAGCTACCGAAGGAGAAGGTGGATCAAGCCAACTTGCTGAACTCAAAGCTGTTCAACTGGCCCTAGACATTGCTGAGAGAGAGAAGTGGCCAAAGCTCTACCTCTACACTGATTCATGGATGGTAGCCAATGCTCTGTGGGGATGGTTGGAGAGGTGGAAAAAGGCTAACTGGCAACGTAGAGGGAAACCAATTTGGGCTGCTGATGAGTGGAAAGACATTGCTACCAGGGTAGGGAGGCTACCTGTGAAAGTCCCCCATGTAGATGCCCATGTACCCAAGAACAGGGCCAATGAGGAGCACCAAAACAATGAGCAGGTAGACCAAGCTGCAAAGATAGGGGTGTCCAAAATAGACTTAGATTGGGAACATAAGGGAGAGTTATTCCTAGCTCGATGGGCCCATGATGCCTCAGGCCACCAGGGCAGAGATGCCACCTATAAGTGGGCACGAGACCGAGGGGTGGATCTAACCATGGACAGTATTTCTCAAGTCATCCATGACTGTGAGACGTGTGCTGCCATCAAGCAGGCCAAGCAAGTGAAGCCCCTCTGGTAGCGTGGGCGGTGGTCCAAGTACAAGTATGGGGAGGCCTGGCAGATTGACTCCATCACACTGCCCCAGACACGCCAGGGCAAGCACTACGTGCTGACCATGGTGGAATCACCACTGGATGGCTGGAAACCTACCCTGTGTCTCATGCTACAGCCCGGAACACCATCCTGGGCCTGGAAAAGCAAGTTCTGTGGAGACATGGTACCCCTGAGAGGATCGAGTCAGACAACGGGACTCATTTCAAGAACAGCCTTATCAACACCTGGGATAGGGAACATGGCATTGAGTGGGTGTATCATATCCCCTACCATGCACCAGCTGCAGGAAAAGTGGAGAGGTACAATGGACTACTAAAAACCCAGTTGAAAGCTTTGGGTGGGGGATCTTTCAAGAATTGGGAGCAACATTTAGCAAAGGCCACCTGCTTAGTTAACACCCGAGGTTCCACCAACCGAGCAGGTGCTGCCCAGTCTGAGTCCCTGAATGTAATAGAAGGAGACAAAGTCCCAGTGGTACATATCAGAGGTTTGTTAGGGAAGACTGTGTGGATCAATTCTGCCTCGAGTACAAACCCATTTTTGGGGTTGTCTTTGCTCAGGGACCAGGTTGCATGTGGTGGATAATGCAAAGAGATGGAACAACACGATGTGTACCTCAGGGAGATCTGATTGTGGGGTAAGAATGATATGCAATATCACTGTTCATTGGATGTTACTGCCATGTTACTGCCATTGTCTGTACATTAAACCATACAGACATGAGATAGAAGGAAATGTGTAAGTGTTGAAGGTCTGGGCAAGTGGAAGATGGAGAAGGAAATGTGTAAGTGTCGAAGGTCTGAGCAAGTGATAGATGGAGCTTTAAGTGACTAAAGTGAAAAGGGGGAATCCTACAGCTCTGTAATATAGAGTCTGGATTCAGTGGTCCAGTGTGGGGATGTGATGACGGCATGATGGGTATTGCTTGTAAATTTTGGGGGGACAGATGGAAATTTTGTATGAATAATGCATGATGTGTTGTAGATGATATGGGGATAAGGGGTGGAATGTCCTGGGGTGACGTTATGATGCTTCTATCCCCATTCATCTGTTCTGTGCCTTTAAGACCGGCTCTGAAGAGTGGAAGCTTTGTTTGGGTTTCTCTTATCAGGGACACAGAGACGGGCAGTACATGGGGCTGTTTTTGCTTCTTGCTTTCGGCTTGCTGCTTTGCTTGCTCTCTTTTCTGTTCTCACTTCTGCTCTGCTTTGGCCTCTGCTTATTAGCTAGTTCTAACTAAACAGTCCAAATTCTTTCCTGGACTGTTTCTCCTCTCCTGTTTCTGTGACCATCTTGAACCTGCTCCAGACTGGGACCTGGGAACACCGAGGGTTTGCACCGTTTTGGCCTGCAGCAGCTGCCCCAACGCCGGAGGGATTGAGAACAGAGCAACCACCCCCGAAAGAGACTTTCTGATTTTGTCATCTTTCTCAGAGCAGTGTCATCTGGTATTGTTCGTTTTGTGTGCTGGGGGGTTCTCTGCCAGTCAAATAAACAGGTTCTTTCCACTTCTTTGCAAGGAATTCTTCCCGAACCGGTTGGGGGGAGGGGCCGTGTGGGTTTGCTTTCTGGAGGGGCCCTCCTTTGCTGATTCTTTAACAAATTTGCCCTAAACCAGGACACCCCCCCCCCTTTCCCACTTTCCCAGAAGATGTTTTCTTCAAGGACCACAGGAAAGGAGCTGAAGATATAGTTGCTAAAAATGTCCAAGAACCTGCTTCGGTCCCAGAAAATGCTAATTATAAGGGATTTATTACCTTGATATGTAGATGCAGTGATATGTTAGTGTCATGGTTTGGGCCTGGCACAGAGCCAGTGCCCCCATGAGAATACCTTCTCCCTGGTGTCTGCTGTGAGATGTGACCAGGAATAAGCAAAGCAGGCTCTAGCTTAAACATAAAGAAAACTTTATTACCTAAACTACAAGAAAAGAAGGGGGAAAAAAAAAAACCTATAAGGAAAAAAAATTTGAAAACCTTACAAAAAAGCACTTTCCCCCTCCCCACCACCCAAACAATTTCCCAATCCAATACATTCCCCCAAATCACCAACTGCCCAGTCTGGCACCACCCTTTAGGATATTCAAACTTCAGTCCATGAAGAGGAGAAGAGTCTTTCTTGCACCATAGGCTTCCCCTGGAAACACGCTGAAACCTCGTGTGCTTCCATGTCACTCGGCACCACCCGGAAAGTCCTTTTGCCGCTTGTGACATCTTCCTTCCATGCCCAGTGCTCTCACCACTGTGCATGGACCAGAGCTGCTTTTAGGGTTGTCTTTTAAGGATGCCTTGTCTCACTCCAAAAAGGCACAGTCTCTTCTTTGGGACATCTGTCCCCCCCATTTTTTTCCAAACCCCTGGGGCCGAGGGGTCCCCACAATGATCCCTCCTGATTCTGAGGCACTGCCTCCCCCTAAATACAGTCTCTGTGTCACAGGAATAAAACTGGTTCAGTCTATGGCTACACAAGAAAAGTCCAGCCAAAAGGCCACTCCAATCATCTCTCTCTCCACTCAGCAAGCCTTCTCAACGTCCTTCGGGCCAGGTCCTTGGTTATCTCATCTCTTATTTCTCTTCTTATTCAGCTCTGAGGAGGATCAGCATTTTTGCAAGGTCCCAGTCATGAAAGAAAGGGGTTTAAAATTCAGTCTCTGCCTGTCCCAGAGCTCTGGCACTCCCACACTCGCTGCTGCTCCGGCCGGCACCTCCTCGCTGCTTTCTCCCCCCCCTTTCCTCCTGGGCCGGCCGCTATCAAATTCAGACGCCGGCTCTCCTCTCTCTCTCTCCTGGGGGGGAGATGGCTGCCCGATGGCTGTCTCTTGGGGCTCCTCCACCCTTCCATCCTCAAGGGCCTCTTCACCCCCCATCTCTGTCCAGGCCCAGGCCTACCACATGGCTGTCCCTCCCCTGCCCAGCAGCAGTGGCTGAACGAGGGAGGGCGATCTGTCCTCTTTGCCTCGAAGTCCCAAGAGAGCCTCCCAGGGCTGAAGCTCTGGTTTTAACCCCTGTGTGTTCTCGGAGGTGTGTCCAAACCCAACTGGCCACACCAGGTGCCAATATCAAAATCCGAGCACCCATTGGTTTGACCACAGCATCCCAGAATTCCCACTTCTTCCTGGTCAAACCACCACAGTTAGTCTTGGCTTACATTGTACTGGCTTGGTGCGCATGTGTAACCCAAAGGTAAATTAAAGGACAACGAAGAAGACTACAGGGCCTTCATCAGTGACGACCCCCAAAGACTTGTGCGACCACCAAACCGAGTGGTGGCGCATGCGTGACTGGGGTGGTAATGAGGGCGGAGATAGAGATATGACGAACCGAAAATGGGAGGAGATGGTATTGACACTTGGCATATAAGGGGTGATCTTCACTTGGCAAGCATGTACGTGAAGTGGCAAGGGTCATTGAACCCTGCCCTCCGTACCCCGCGTTATCTCTTGCTTATGCACTATTATTTGAACCAAATTATCCCTTATTTATATATTTTCTAAAATATTTAATTAAAATTGCTGCTACCTTAAACATTGTTTGGTTTTTTTTGATGGGATAATTGGGCAAACATAACATATGTAAACAAACCCAAAGCTGTACACAAGGACAGAAGCAGATTTTTTCTTCACCAGGCTGAAGAGAGTGGTTTTATTATTCGAAAAACAAAAGTCAAACTACCCCAAGTCAAATATATATTCTCCCACTACATTTAGACATTACAACAATAAAAATGCACTATAAAACTACTGCAGTAAATTAGTCAGTTAGGAACAATAAACAGGGCACATGTTACTAGTATCCATATCTGTCTTTGGAAAGATGAGCAATTACAATCTGCATCCCAGCTCATGCTCAGTATTTATTACAATCTCAAATAACAATAAAGTCAAACACAACAGATGACTGATGTTCCTACCTTCTGCTTTCCAAACAGAGTTTTAAAAGATAGTTTATTGTAAAATCACTCTCAAGTATGTTCAAGGCCTTGGGAGCTCTCTAAGCTTAATTAACAACAGAAATAAAAACTATATCTTTATAACAAAGTTATAAAGATCACAACTTTAACATCACACATATAGAATCCATTTTAATATTTCTGTAAAGCCAGTATTATAATATTATAATTTGCATATACCAATCTATTTGTAATATTACCAAATGAAGGCACACTTTTCTAAATCCCTACTGGCTTTGGTAACTGCTAAAGGTAATGTAGATTGGGCTGTTCTACTGTTTACTCATCTTTCTGTTGCACAGAAATTTTGGATACTTTGGTGCGTACATCTGTAATTCTGACATTTTCTGAAATTAAAGCGAGAGGAGAAATGGGCTAAATTCAGGTACCTAAAGTTATGTATCAAGATTTGCAGACGTAAATCAAATACACAAGGAAAGCTTTTCATCTGCACTTTTCAATTATCCTAATTACATTTTTAGCTAACCCCTTGACTCACCTCAGGCACATCCCCGACTGCCTCTCTCCCAGCAGCTCAGAGCTGCATTGCACAGTGCATGCTGTGCGACAGAGAGCACAAAGCAGGCTGGTCTGGTGGGCCAGAATATTTCTGCCAAACACTCTGCATCTCACACCTTTGCTCTGGCTCAGTGCAGAACTGCAGGATTGCAGGCGCTTCCTCCCAGAGCTGCGTGAGGCGCTGGTTGCTGCAGATGTGCCCTGCCAAGCTGTCCCTGTCTCACGCTGGCCTCGCTTCCCCTGGCACAAGTGCCGGCCTGAAGGAGCTGCCCTGTGCTCCAGCCTGCCGAGCAGCGCGGCTCCCTGCCCCGGTGCCCAGAGTGCTGCACCCACTGCTTGCTTTTGCCAGGAGTTGCAGGGCAGCCGGCAGAAGAGGAGGAATCCTCAGCCAGCCCAGCGGCCCGCGGCTGCCCTTGGCCTTTCCTTGCTCCTGGGCACACTCCAGACGGCCAATGCCTCCAGGCTGGGCTGTGCCCAGCAGGGCTGCGCTTCCCCTCGGTAGCAGCCAGCTGCCACCTGGGCTCTGAGAGCGGAGGATTCGCCTGCTCCCTGGTAGAGGCACCCAGGGCCCGGCTGCTGCCTCTTGCAGCTCCAAGGGCCTCCTTCCAGCCTGCCTCTGCCGGGCTCAGGCTGCTCCGGCCTCTGCCGGGGCTCTGCTGGGGCTCCAGCCCGGGCAAGGCCGGGCCCGCTCTCATCTCACAGGCACTGACAGCTCTGCACCACAGGACACCTTCCCCAGCACCCTCTCTGATCTTTCTGCTTTCTCACTTGAGCAAGGCTCTCCTCCAGCCAAAGACATTGCACCTAGGGATACAAATCCAAGTGGCAGCAACGCCAATGCTCTCCAGTCACAGCTGAAGGCCTGCATCTGCGCAAGATGTTTGGGATGCTCCATTCTTCCTTTGGTTTTGCCTTCAAATGCCATTGCCCTTTCTGCCTCAACTAGAAGTGTCACAGATGTACCAAAACGGACCAGTGTGCTGGCCAAAGGCAGTGTGCTCTGGAGATGATGAATGAAGAGTCTTCCCAGCTTTCAAAGCACATTGCGAAAAACAACAATCCCTTCTTTTGAAATTTGAACCGTTTAGTAGCAATAAAACGGTTATTAAGATAGTAATAGCAGTTAGAATAATAAGAATTTGGACAATCAGAGTTAGAACAGTAAAGGACAATAAAAACAAAGACATACGGATAGTCCCGGTGCCTCCTGGGCAATTATGCCCCAAAAGCACACACGCTAACAAAGGATTAGCCCTTAAAAGCAATAGCCTGTTGCATATTCATATATCTCATATATGATGCATAAATTCTTTTCAAACAAAGGGTGTTCTCTGCTTATTGTCAAGTTCTCCCCCTTAATCCTGTTGGCTCCTCAAAGTCAGGAAGGAGGTGGAAGAAAGCTGGTCTTTTCCAATAAGGACGCAAGAATTCTTCCCTTGGGGCTTTTGGTGTCCTGTTGCTGTCATCTCTGGGCAAAGAATTTCTTGATTACCCCATCCCTTTCTTGAGCTAGTTAAAAAAGTATCTTACATCGCATAGCTCCTGTTTTACATAATGTTATAACCTAAAACTATATTTACCACTGAAATAATTACCAATATAGCTGGACGGGATGTACATGAGCTTGTCTGGCCTTTGCTGCTTGACCAAATAGCGGCAACTGTGGAATTTTACCCCAGAGACACTTTTGGCTAGCTGGATGCTGCAGCTGGGCGCTTGGAGGCAAGTCCAGGCATGCAGGAGCTCAGGTTTACCTTTGGTGGAGAAGCTTTAAGGCGAGGTGAAGGAAAGGAGTCGGTTCTGATGGAGGGTTTCTATGGAGAGATTTATTCCTGGCCCACAGGCCTCTGGATCCAGCAATGGCTCCAGGAGAACTCCCAACCGCATGGTTTGCTCGCCCTTTTACCCGGGGCAGAGGGGCAGGGAAGGAACACGGGGACCACCAACCAGGTACGGGGCGGGGAAGTGTCAAGGGACAGAGGACACCTGGATGGTCCAATGTCCTTCCAGGAGGGGAGGGCATCTTTTGAAATCTGCCAATCACTGGATGCCCTTCTGGAATGTCAGGATTGACAGACAGCGCTCAGCAGGGGTCAGGGTGTGGAAAGGAGGGATGATTGACACACCTGGCAGGGAATTATCAGGGAGGAACCTGGAGTATCTGAGGCAAACCATGACATCACACTGCAAAATACCACACTACTTAAAAAAAAAATACAGTAAAACTAACTAAGACAACATAACACATATAGTCTATTAATTTTTTTATATATATATATATATATATGTATGTGTATATATATATTCATTTTAATATCTGTGAAGAGCCTATCCTGTAATATGTGCTTTTCACAACACCAAAGAAGCCATTGCACCTTTAAGAGACAGCTGACAACTCAGAAGGAAATGCTCAGCTTGCTCACAGGGTGAGAAAGAAAGGATATTTCCAGATGAGTTAAAATTTCAGAAACTTTATTTATTTACAATCCTACTCTATAATCCTGTAGGGTGGTATTTACAGAACAATGGACAGGCACTAAATGAACCAGCCTAACCTTCTGGAGCTAACTAAACAAACTAACCTTCTAGGACTAAATCCGGTTTTTAATAAAGCTGCACTCAACTTTGTGGATAAAAAGGTGATGTTGCGAGCAGAAAGAAGAAGCAGAAGAGTTGCTGACAGACAAAGGGGTAGCAACCCAAATAAAATGACCCTTACAGCATCTACCAATTAGATTAAGAAAAAGATGCAACCAAACAATGCATGACTACAGAAAGCTATAGGATAGGAACTAATTATAAACTATGTTTAGAAGCACAATAAATGGCTTCTCCTTGATTCACAATAAATTGTGCAGAGTCTTTTTTCTTTTCTCCACATAGTCCTACTCTAAATCCTACTCTACAGTCCTACTCTACAATCCTACTCTAAGATGGCTATGGAGAAAATGGTCCTGATATGATTATAGCACTGTTTGCTTCTCCATCCTCCTCTTCACTGAGATGATGAGTGGTGCCAGGGTGGATGCAGCCTCGGCTGATGTTACAAATGGATGCTGTTCACAAAAAAAAACCCAAAAAACCAAAAAACGAATAGAAAAACAAAAACAAAAAAGAAAACAAAACACAAACAAAAACCCCAAAACAAAACAAAACAAATAAACCAAAAACAAACAACAAACCAAACAACAAAAAGACAAAGAACAGTGAACAGTAAACCATTACTTTCCAAGCTCAGTGCTTCACAGGCTCAGTTGGGATTGCTCTGGGTCCTAAAAAGACCCAGAAAGAGGAGCAGTGGGACCATCTGCTACCCAGCAGTCATGTGCAGGACCCTGCCATCACAGGCAAACCTGGCCCAGAATCCCACTCATCCATTTATTCAGGTTTCTTTATCTTGTTGGGATTTTTGCCCTGCCAGTGCTCTAGAAATGGTGCTTTCTGTCCCTGGGTTTTCTTCCTTTCAGGAAACTCCAATGGCTCACATGGGTCCCTGCCTTTGAAAGACAGGCACTGTGCTGATTCCCCCAGGGACAGAGAGCAGTGTCTACCTTTCCATGCCCTGGCCCTCATGTGCTGGATGGCTCCTTCCTTCCCAGCAGGGCCAGCCCAGTGGCACTGGGCCCTGCAGTTCCCTCTCTGCCACACAGCCTGGCAGTAACCCTGGCACAGTTCCCGTCTGCTTGAGCGTGCCAGGCAGCAGATGGGGCTGGGACAAGTCCCTCCCAGCTGTCCCTGTTTGCATGGCAGAAACCTCTAAGGGTGGGCTGGGGGGCACAAACCAGGGCCCCTCAGAGTGAGCCCACCACAGCCCCTCCTGCCCACAGCCAAATCTCTGACTGCTCAGCTGGGACTGGCTTCCTTGGGTTCCTCCACCACCATTTCATGTCTCTGTACCCTGCATTGCTCTACTTCAATTCTTTTGCCATTAGATAAACCTGAACACTCCACCGAATTACAAAGGAGGGCGACAGAAACAGTCAGAGGACAGAGCGCCTCTCCTCTCAGGAAATGCAGAGGGAGCTGGAGTTATTCAGTTTTGTGAAGAACAGGCCCCAGGGAGACTTTATTGCCACTTTCCAAGATTTCAGAGTGGCTTTGAAGAAAGTGGGGGAACATCTTTTTTAACAGGGTCAATTACAATAGGATATGGACAAATATTTTTAAACACACAGGGCATCTAATCAGAGTAGGTCTAAGGAAGAACTTGTTTTCTTGGAGCATGGTGCAACCCTGGCACAGCTTGTCCCAAGAGCTTGTAGGTGCCCCATCCTTCCAACCATTCTGGCTCCAGTGGCAAAGGGCCCTGAGCAACCTGATCTCTTTAAAGATGTCCCTGCTCATTGCAGGACACTTGCACCACAGGACCTTTACAGGGCCCTGCCACCCAGCCCAGTCTAGGATTCCTCACTGTTTTCATTTTAAGAGCACCAAGAATGGAGGTGAGGAGGAAGGGAGCTCATCTGCTGCCTTGGGCTTGAGTGGAGGAGGAGCCCATCCCTCAGAGCCTGTTTCACCTGCAGCCCCTTCACATTTTACCTGCAGGAGCTCCTTGGCAGACCAGCGCCGCGCCTCGTCTCTCTGCAGGCAGCAGCTCAGGAAGTCACGCAGGCAAGATGAAAATAGGTTGGGCTGCTGCAGCTTTTGTCTTCCTCCTCTGGCTATCAGGAGTTGAGGCTGGGGAAAAAGGAGACACCAGGCTCCACCTGCTCCTTTCCCATCTGTCACGGCTCTCCCAGATCCCATTGATTAAGCTCCACTCTGCAGTGGCACTTTCTGCCCTGGCAGAGACCCAGAGACGACTTTCCTTTACCAACCAAAAACCCAAAATCCGATGCAGCCACAGCTTTCCCACTGTCCTGCAGATCTTGCCTTGGCAGCTGATTTCATTGCCTGACCTAGTTAGTGGGAACTACATCAGCACAAGCACATTTCCTTCCCTGAGGATTCATATCAGCTTGAGAGGCTTTTTGGAAGAAGGACTTTGCTATACTAACTCTACTGTATCCAAGGGTTAGGATATGAAAAGTATCTCTGCAGTGCTTCTTGGTCCATTAAGCACAGCTGCCATAAAACAAAACCAATCAAGCATTTTGCTTTGTTCTTGAAAACAATGGAAATTGGAAGGAAAGAAAGGAAATCCACCAGGTATTCCTCAGGTAAGGAGACAAACATTTGGAATCTCATCTTCAACACAGACACAATAAGATGCATGCACAAATGTACTGCAATGAAAACGGCTGCTGGGACACAGGAGCCACCTGCAGCTCTGTCTCTCAGCAGCCTGAAAATTTCTGCTTTCCTTACATGGAAAAGAAAAACTTTTCATGGTCAAATCAGAAGGAGAGGTTCCATCCCTACGGTCACCCTCTACTCATTTGGCTGCACAAGTCAATGCATGAATGGTAGGCCCATCCCAGAAAGTGCCGGGAAACAAATGGGAGGTTTTGGCAGGCTCTCCACATCACCAGGCTCTGGCTTGGTGATGTGCAGAATGTTGCTTTGGGCTAGGAGAGAAACACAGTCACTGAGTGTTTCAGCAGCACTGCACAAGAAGCAGAAGAGACTCTGTGGCCTTTAGACCCTCATGCCCAGGTTTCAGGCATGTTTCCCAGTGAGAAGAAACTGCACAGGGGGTTAAGTTCCTCTCTAAAAATCAGTGCCTTAGCAACTTTCTTGTGTTTGGGCTTCCTTTCTTCATTTCTGGAAATGTAACACCAGTTCTGAGAGGCTTGCCTTGTGGTTTTAGGCACATCTTCACAGACACACAAGTGGGAACAACTTGAAAGCCAAAGCAAATGTTGCCTGAGAAGAGCTGGGGAGTGTTTTCCTGTGGTGAGGCTTGAGCTGTCTGGAAATCCCTTTCCATGATGTGCAGAAACATCCAGCTGCTCTCCAGAACTCAGTCCCTCTGGGCACGCAGGCCTCTGGAAACCCCTGAGGATTCCAGCCTTTCTCCTGCTCAAGAGCATCTAACCTAAGCTGAGCTCCAGTTTCTTCAGCAAGGCCAAGGATGCTCACTTCCATGCAGCTGACAGTGTCCATGGAGCTCAGCAGGTCTTTCTGATACTCCTCAGGCCAAGCAATTACAGTGTAGATTGGCAAGACATCGGCTGATCATTATCCAGTGTGGTTCATGTGGAACCAAACTCTCACACGCTGACAAGTCAGAGGGAGAGAGCTCATTCTGCTTTTGCAAGATGGTATTTAGAAACATAAGACACCAACTTGGAACTATTCAAACCTCAACTTGCAGAATCCATCTCAAATAGGCAAAAATAACAATGGCAAAGGCCTTGGAGTCTCCATAAAAATGCCCACCACTGTCATGATAACTCTGTGCTCATGGCACTGAAATAGATGGTGACCAAAGAGACTTTGCTATTATCCTCTTTAAGCCAAAGGAGAATTTCAAAGCCGGAAATGGCAATGCACTCCCCTTGTGTACAAATAGTTTATGTGGCTTTCTGTCCTTTTCCCACATCACCAGAGGTGACAAAGAGGGTTTTATCCTGACTCTCAGCTGAGCTCAGCCACTGGCCATGGTGGGGAGCTGGAGCAGTCCCTGTCATTAGAACTGTGCAGGCCAGGGATGGCCCTGCTCCTGTGGTAAAGTGTGGGATCTCAGTCTCTCAGAACTGGGGTGCAGGGTGAACAAGACCCCCCCCCCTGGGGGGCTCGGGAGTCCTGGAATGCTGCCAGAGATGTCTGGTGGCTGGACTTTGATCCCACATGGGAGATGACATCAGTATGAGGACGGGAGGATTTCACTGGGGTGAATGGTGAAGGGACAAGTTAATTGGAGTGTGAGATACAGGGCTTAAGATTTCTGTACAGGGGGGTCTAGAGAAGTAAGATGGAGGGATTGGGGCGTGCCCTTCTCCTTCTTCTTCTTCCTCTAGACCTCCATCTTCTGTGGTGATGTTGGCACTCCGGGATTGGGCCTTACTAGGGGAACACTGGTTAATAAGGGTAGAGGGTATTGGAGAAAAATGATAAATATGGTATACGTAACTCCGGGTATAAAGATAGGTGACCGCCCCAGGGGCTTTCAGTGTGTGTGCCCATGGCTGACTGCTGAGCAGAACTCTGTCAGGCCAAGAGAAAATCTTTTAGATAAGCAATTAATAAACACCGAGACCGAGAACAAATCCGAAGCTTCCTCTCGTCCTTTCGAACCCGGGGGCCCAAGGCCATCTTTGGGCTTTTCCCCAGACCATCTGAACAGCCCAGAAATCCCACAACTGGCGTCTGCTGTGCGGGCAATCTCCCACCAAACCTTTCGGGGGGGGGAAAGCCCTGAAGAGCTGAAGAGCCAAGAGAACAGCACTGATAACTCCAGAGGAGGGAAGCCTGAAGAAAGAAAGAAGAAAAAGAAAAAACCGGCCGGGAGAAGCTGCAAAAATCAGCAGTCACTGAGAAATCCCATCTCTCAGCTTCTGCTGAAGACAGCTCGTAGCAGAGCGGCCTGGACTGGGACCAGAAAGGCGCCTCTGATCCATCCCTCGTAATCTGCTGGACGGAGAACAAGGGCCTCCAGACCACGCTGGCGACAAATTCGGTAAGAAGGCCAAAATAATATTATGGGGGCAACACTCTCCCAAGAACAACGGGAAATCTTATCCACCTTACAAAGTGTAGCAGAATTATATACAGAAGGGATCCCAAAGAAAGAATTAAAACAGCTGTTATTATGGGCAAGGCTCAATTACCCACTTGCAGAGACTTGTCTGTTGTTCGAAGTCGGGTTTTGGCAAGAGATTAATAGGCATTTATATATTTTAGCAACAAAAAAAGATGAGACAGCGTTAAAGCTACTTTCGCCGGCAAGAATCATGTTACAAGGTATTTTAGTGCAGTCTAAAAGGCTGGAAAAGCAGCGAGAAGCTGCGGTACCCTCAGAGAAAGGGGCGGAGCGGCAGAGCTCCGGGAAAAAATTAGCTCTGGCTTTAAAAGGCCAGGGGGAAAGGGCTCTCGAAAAAAGAGAGCAGGAAAAAATATTAAAACCCCCGATCAAAAAATGCAACAAACCCCAAGGGCGTCCTGAAACTCCAGAGAGTGTGGAGGAGTCAGGAGCAGAAGGGGGGGAGCAGGAAGATAAGGGATCGGGGGGGGGGCCTGCTCGCGGCGAAAGCGGCGACGCGGCGGCGGCGGCGGGCGCGAGCAGCGCCGGTGAGGATGAGGACACGCCCGCGGAGGGCGAAACTCGCAAAAACCGGGGGATAGACTCACATACCAGCGCGGGGGCGGCGAGCGCGCAAGGCGGGCTGAGGGAAAACGCGCAGCCCCGGAGGGCCGCCGCGGCGGGACGCAGGAGGCGCGCGGGTGTGATGTCAGAGCCGGTGCGACGATCAGCTCGAATCGCGGGTAGAGCCGGGGTGCCGGCGGGGGAGGCGAACACAACGTCAGAGGAGGAGGGGTCGGATTCTGGGACAGACCGAGGGGCGGGAACTTCGGAGGTGAAACAGGGGGGAGACGATGATGACGTCACCCTGGGGGACACCGGAAGTAGCTCAGAGAGCACGCACGCGCAGAGAGTAAGACGCGGGCGGGCCCGAGCCCGGTCCCCTGCGACGTCGAGGGTGAGGAGGGGCCGTGTTAGGGATTCTACGTCCCGCGGCTCCACACCGTCTCCAGATCTGGTGCCTTTAGTCTCGAGCCTCGGAGTTTCAGTTCCTTCCCCTCACGGGAGACGCCGAGCCGGAAGAGGAAGTAGGGTAGTCGAGCTTGCTTCGTCATCCGAGCCAGGGAGGCCGGTGACAGCGCCACCTAGTGGCAGGAGGGCAGAAGTGCACGACATGCCGGGTCGGCTCGGCGGAGCCACAGCGCCATCTCGTGGCGAGACTGCAACAATGCAGCAATTTTTTCCAACAATATATAAAAAGAAAAGCACCTCGAAGAAAACAATGTTAACACGACAAAGGGATTATCCATCCACTTCGGGATTTCATGAAGATGATGAAAGCTCAGATGAAGAACAGCTACAAGGGGAAGATGTCATAAGGATCACAGCATCGGAAGGTGTCCCAACATGGATGCTATCAGCAGCAGAAGCAGCAAAAAGCTTCTTGCATTCATTCGATGCAGTAAAGAAGAAATATCAACAGGATCCTCGAGTTTCCTTTTCGGATTTAGGAGCAAGGCCAAAAACCTCAAGGCAAAAAATGAGACACTATGAATCACCGATGACATCTACAACACCATTATTCATGCAAATCCCAATGGAATCTGATGAAGAGGGGTTTCAAGAGCCGGTGAAGACAATGGATTGGAGGCAAATCAGAAAAGCATTGGAAAAGGAAAAGCATTTATTCCCGGGATCAGGGGATTTGACAATGCCAGTGACATATGATGCCCAGGGACAGAATCCAAGGTGGGAAAGGATGGGTCATGAGACACTCAAAGACCTAGGGAAGGCAGCTCAGACTTTTGGGCTGAACTCACAATACTTCAAACAGCTATTAAGAGGGACATTCTCTATGTATGATCTCACACCATATGACATTCGAAGTATTGTGGCAATGATCCTCACTGACACACAGAGTCTTGTCTGGGAAAAAAGGTGGAGAAAATATCTTGCTGAGTTGCGGAACAGATACCAAGGTGGGCCGAATGCGAACCTCACAGAAGGGCAATTAGCAGGGGATCCTCCAGATGACAATCCAGGGGAACAAGCAGCGCGGCTTCCACGGAGAGTGTTAAGCGACATCAAAGAAGCAGCGCGATTGGCAATCATGCAAATTACGCCGACAGGAGCTCCGGATGTCCCGTTCTCTTGCATCAGGCAAGGTCCCACAGAGCCATTCATGTCATTCATCGACCGACTCACGCAAGCCGTGGATCGACAGGTGACAACAGAAGAAGTGAAGAGGCCTCTCTTGGAGAATTTAGCTTTCGGCAATGCCAACCCGGATTGTCAACGGGTGATTAGCACCATGCCAGGACGGCCATCCTTGGCAGAGATGGTGGAGGCATGCAGCAAGGTGGGGACGCCTCAGCACGTCGCAGCGCTTGTAAAGGATGAACTAAAAGAGGAATGGGAGAAACAGCTAAAGGGACGCTCAGAAGGGCAATCAGAGGACAAGACATTGGAGAAGATGTTCGAGAAATTACTTCATCAACAGGACGAAAACATCAACAAAATTCTCGCGGCAATGCAGGAAGAGAACAACCCCCAAGGAGGACAGTGCTACAGATGCGAGGGAGATCATTAGTGCTTATCCAGACTGTCAGCTTGTGCAGCCACCTTCTTCTACCGGGGCCATCAATCCGCTGGGGCTGCAAAGTCTTCAGTTGTGGCAAGCTGATGTCACGAAATACCCATCTTTTGGGAGGCTCAAAAATGTTCAAACAACACATAGGCAAAGCTAAGGGAAAATCCTTTGGTTTTGATCAGAAACCCAGAAACAGGTTAAATAGAGGGTCCTTTCAAACTAATCACTTGGGGAAAGGGTTTTGCTTGTATCTCCACAGATCGAGGTCTGAAGTGGGTGTCAGCGCGGCACGTGAAACCATTCCGAACGCGAGAACACGAGAATGCTGATCCAAGAAGCAGAGAGACGAGTACTCAGACAGAAGTCGAGACTCGGGCTGCGAAAAACGACCCAGAAGAGAAATGAAAAGAAACTAAGGACTTTGGGGGGTTTTCACATAAAAGCAAAAAAAGTCTTTTGGTGCAAACAGAAGGGGGAGATGTGGGATCTCAGTCTCTCAGAACTGGGGTGCAGGGTGAACAAGACCCCCCCCCCTGGGGGGCTCGGGAGTCCTGGAATGCTGCCAGAGATGTCTGGTGGCTGGACTTTGATCCCACATGGGAGATGACATCAGTATGAGGACGGGAGGATTTCACTGGGGTGAATGGTGAAGGGACAAGTTAATTGGAGTGTGAGATACAGGGCTTAAGATTTCTGTACAGGGGGGTCTAGAGAAGTAAGATGGAGGGATTGGGGCGTGCCCTTCTCCTTCTTCTTCTTCCTCTAGACCTCCATCTTCTGTGGTGATGTTGGCACTCCGGGATTGGGCCTTACTAGGGGAACACTGGTTAATAAGGGTAGAGGGTATTGGAGAAAAATGATAAATATGGTATACGTAACTCCGGGTATAAAGATAGGTGACCGCCCCAGGGGCTTTCAGTGTGTGTGCCCATGGCTGACTGCTGAGCAGAACTCTGTCAGGCCAAGAGAAAATCTTTTAGATAAGCAATTAATAAACACCGAGACCGAGAACAAATCCGAAGCTTCCTCTCGTCCTTTCGAACCCGGGGGCCCAAGGCCATCTTTGGGCTTTTCCCCAGACCATCTGAACAGCCCAGAAATCCCACAGTAAAGAAACACAGCACCAGTGTCAACTGCCCACCTGCCTGCAAGCTCATCAACTTGTTAAAGTAGCAAGAAACAGCCAAGGGTTTGGCAAACAATTCTAACTGCAGTCGGAGAAAAACACATCCTAAACTTATCCAGGCCACCCACATACGTGACTGAACAATGTGCAGATGACTTGAAAGCCTGAAAGTTTCGAAAAGGATTTGGAAAAGATGCTATCGAATGGAAGAGAAGAGCTGTGTTTAAAAAATGAAAAAGCAAGCAGAACTGCTTGGGCATTGGTTTCATAGTAGGTTTTTTTCTCTCTTTTTTGTTTACTTTTCTTTTTCCTTTTTTTCTTATGTTTTCGCGAAAATTGAAACTGGGAAGGTCTAACCTCCATTGCTCAGGATGTTTATCACATGTCTACCCTCTCCACTGAAAAATTCTTGTCCTTCAGAAACAGAGTTCCAACATTGTTCAAAAAACAAGTGAGAAATGTCAGGCATGGCTGGAGGCCAAAATGGCAGGTTTCTGAACTGGTTCGGTTTCTGAACTGCTACTTCCCTTTCTGATACAACCAAAGCTGCAGCAGATGCTGATGTGTTGCAGGGGCATTTTTAGAAGGGGACCTTGGTGGAAGTGGTGCCAGCAGATGGCAATGGGATTTTGTCCAATGGCACACAGAGCATGGGACAGGTGAGAAAGACAGTGGGATCAGTGAGTATTTGCACCTTACCAAGACAGGAGTTGCATTCCAGGAAGGAACTTCTCATTCCACCATTTCGATGCCCACGATTCCCAGAGACCATATGTCCACTTTGGGGCCACATGGTTGACCTGTCACCACTTCAGGCGCCAGCCACCCAGCAGCGCCGGCCACGGAGCTCCGTCTGCCCTGCTCAGGGCTGAGCTGAGCAAAGAGGCCAAGGTCAGCTGTGGAGAAAACAACAAACCATGAAAGCCAGCTCCAATTAGGAAACCAAGCAAAAGAATTCTCCACTCTCGGGCTAAGAATGTGCTGTTGAATCTCCTGGAAAACTGTCTATGCGCGATTTCCTTGGGGCTTTAGCCAAGGGAGTATGGAATTGGCCATTTCCAAAAAAACCCAGATTTCTTAACACTGCTCACAGCAGTGGACTTCATTCCCCTGAAGCTTTAGATTGTCGCTCCCTCTGTCTGGAAGGGACACACACAGAGCAAGGCCACTCTTGACTGCTTGTGGTTCCTTATACCTCTGTGCACGTTGCAACTGTGCCCTCAGCTCGCAGCAGGGGTCCCTGCACTGCCACCAGCACCATTTTTGGGGAGCTGACAGTCACTCCAAGCAGCCCCACACCTACATCCCTGGAACGCTGCACCTGACCAAGAATATACTGACCCAGCTTGACAGAACCATCAGTTCTGAGAAGGATGTTTCTGCTCTTCAAATCTTGGTAGATGATGTGGTTTGAATGAAGAAATTGCAGTCCTTGCAGGCACTGAGAGAGAAAACAGAAAGAGGAGGTCAAAAATGAGTGATGTGCTTTCATCCCATAAGAAAGAAAAAAAAGAACCTAAAAGATTCCCTCTCCAGGGGAATGGGGAGTAATGGCAGAACAGTAATGGCCACTGAGAGGAAGAGCTTGCTGCTCCAACACCTGCAGAGCAGGACCTTTCTGAGGAAAGGCACGTCAGCTTTTGAAAGAGCAACAGCATCTGCTTTTGTAGGCTGTCCCCTGCCAACTAGCCAGGATGACTCCTGCTGCAGTGGACGTGCTTTTTCCTTGCAGAGGACAAAGGAGGGATTTGGAAAGGAAAAGTCCCTCCCTTTGGTGTGAAGCAGATCACTTTTGGGTGGGAGGCTGCATGACAAAGATTTTCTTGCTGGCCTCAGCAAAGGCTTGGATGTATCACACCAGTCACTTTCCAGAAGCAAAGAGCATTTTGGCTGCACTACTATGCTTTTCAGCTAAGGACTGTGGGAAATGAGTATTTTTTCTTTGCTGATCATTTCAAATCCTGCCACCACCACCTTTGCTTTCACAGGCAAGGAATGCAGTGAAGACAGACTCCAGGCAAACATTTAGAGAGGCAAGGTGGAGAACAGCAAATACAAATACAAGAGACAGAGCGAGAAGACAACAGCAGGAGATAAGAGTACTGGCACTGAGTACAGGGAGTGCAGGGGCACTGGCAGGCCTTTCACTTGAGATGCTTTTTCTTGCCCATAGAATAGCAGCAACACAGAAACAAAGCTTGGCACAGGAAATCACTCCAGCTCTGAGGCCCTGTTTCCCAGACAATGCTGCCCAAGCCCTTGGAAACACAGATGGGATTGCTGACCTCCCGACTGATGGTTGCCATCTCATCTTCAGACAGGTAGGTCTGGCTGATGACATTGCTCAGAGTGCCTCCATCCATGTACTCCATAACCAGGGACAGTTCCTCACCCACAAGGGAGCTGAAAGAAGGAAACAAGGACGTGGAGATGAATGTACATGGCTAGGTTGCTGTTTGGAAAAGATGGGTTGACTCTTCTTTTCAGATCCCTTTGAGACAAACACAAAATAAAGGAATAGATGTTCCCTCTTGGCTGTGCATTGTTTGCCATCTGTGCAGTCTCAAGGAGAAAGGCACAGTTGCGAAAAAGGAGAGGTCTTAGATGGGCAGCAAGCAAAATGTGCAGTTTAGTAACAGCCCAGATAAGAAGCCTGTCATGCATGGTGTTTCTGGAAAAAAGCACCTAGTCTTCCTAGACTGCATAGCAATGGAAAACAGTGGCAATAATCCAAGGGAAATCCTTGTTAGTTTACCTGGACGTAAGAAGACACTTGAAAAAAATCAAGCTCCAAAACAAAGTGGTGGCTGTGAATATAGAGATCATTGATTTTGTAAGACACGACTCATCCGGGTTTTTGAACAATTTTCAAATACCATGTGCCAGTGAAGACTCGTGCAGACAAAATGCAATCTCTTCCCATCCACTGGAGATGAAAAGAGCAATAATAATTAGCCAATAATTACAGCTCTATTTTCTGCCAGTGAGCAAAGTGGGATTTTACCTTGCATGTTTGCAATATGTGAACAAACATTCATAGGACAAAAGCACAACTCACCTGTCTAAACAGTTGACCAGGTTGGGATTCCTGTTCACCTTCATGACCATGAGTTCACTGACTTTTAGTTCCTTCTTCCTCAGTCCTTGAAGGCGTATTTTCTTGATGGCCACCTAAAATGACATTGATAATCAGTAACTTGAGAGGTTGGTGGCACGAAACCACAAGGCACGTGGAGCGAGTGATTTTGCAATGGCACAGCTGAGCGGTGCCAAACTGCCTTGTGATTAGGCACTGCAGTAATTAGGAACTGACATTCCAACAGCCCATTTCTCTGCTCCCTAGGGAGCCAGTTACAGGACACGTGGGGCCACTGACATTTTGCCTTGACCACTTGGTAACAGCGGTGTCTCAGTTATCACCCCACAAACCTCTGACCACACTCTCTGCTGCGTCATTTGGGATTCAGAAGAAGTAATCCTTGCCTTAATACTCTGTGGTTACATCCCGGGCTATGGGCAGGGCTTGGGGCTTTCAGGGATGCCTTGCCGATCTCTCCCTATGTGCAGTTCCCAAGAGCAGCACTGCAGGTGGCTAAGGAACTACCAGTAACTGTGAGATGGATTTGCTGGCAGCCAGAAATGTGAACTCAGGACTCTGAAGCTGTAGCACCAAAGAGCAGTGAGGTGCTCGCAGGCACCACCTTTGTTTTAGCAATGGAGAGCGAGTGAGCGCGTCCTTCTCTGAAAGGAACCGCTGCCCTCCGTGCCTTCCTTCAGGCAGCTGAGGAGGACAAAGTCCCAAATGTGTTTTGTGGGCTGGCACCAGTCTGTGCTTCTTGTGCCTTTTCAGCACAGCTCTGCCCAAAGCTCCAGCCACAGCTCACACCAGAGGGGAAAGCCCTCGAGTGCAGCAGAGTCTGCAGGGGCTGTTCACATTTACCTCTCCTCCTGTGGCAGTGTCGACTGCTCTATAAACATCTCCAAAAGTCCTAGAAACAAAACAGAAGCAGAGAAATGAGAAGCCATTTAGATCTTGCAGTGAAAGCCAGCCCACACAGGAGATCTGCTGGAAATGCCTAAGACCTGCAGGACACTGGAAGCATGGAGGTGTCTTTGACAATGCCTTCTGAGCACACTTAGAAATTCTGATCAGCACTGATAATCTAAGCCCAGTGCCTGAACACATTTGCAGCTTGTCTGACTTCACACTTGATACCTATTCAACCAGCAAAACGCCTGATGCATAGTTTTGTGCAATTAACATTGCTTGGACTCACCCACTGCCAAGATTTTCCAGTTCAATGTATTTTAGAATAGGATTTTCCATCTTCACCATTGTCCCTGAGGGAAACAAAATGCAAGATGTTCACTTTAAAGCAGAGATCCCACCTTCTAGGAGATACAAAAGGCAGCCCCACTGTCTGGGGCTCTGAGCCCTCCCTTGGTGGACAGCTGGCTAACAACAACAGGAACAGCAACTGGAACAACAAGAAAAGAACAGCAGGCCCACAGCACAAGTGGCTGGCACAGAGACTGATTTCTAGCATCCTTTGAAGGGAGAGACTGCTTGACAGCAGACACACAGGGAAGCACCGGGAGATACATTCAGAGGAGACTGAGAGCAGAAGAGAATACCTACCAAGGCAAGTAAGTTTGTCATCTAGAAACATTAAGGAGAGCTGGAACTAACAGTGCCTTTGTTTTCTTGGGAATGAACACTGTGAGATTTAGAAAAGGTTTCCTACTTGCTAAGATTAAATGCACCTGAACATCTAGAATCAATTCCTCTGAACAGATGTCAAGTTCAGAACAGGAGGAATATTGCCAAGTGTTCCCATCTTTTCCACCTTGCAGCAGTTTGCCAGAAGAACGCCTCTGCATTTGTAAACCAGAGCAGCTCATGCTAGAACCAATCCCCACGGGGCTTTCAGCATCAGGACCCTCACCCTTTATGAGCAGGCTGAGACCAAAGACGCCCTTGCCCATGCCCCGCGTGAAGAACCGCGCCATTTCTCTTCACCCTGTTGCCCTCATTCAGGACACAACAGGATGGGCTTTGAGATCAGCCACACCGAGGCGCAGATCAGTGCCCTTTTTGTCCCAACAGGTGATGGTAGACACAGAATCCACTGGGCTCTCTTCTCAACCCTACCAGATCTTATCTGAGAGCACAGCACTGGCAGCTGTTATGGGCAAGAAGCAGATTCATTGGGTTGTGCTGCAGAATCACAAGGGGCTTGATTTGTTCTCCTAGAGACTGATCTCAGCAGGGCTTCTGCCAATGGCTAGGACTCAAGCAGTCACAGCCTTCTGCTGATCCAGGAACAATCCCTGCTTCTGCCTTCGGCAGAGAGGGAAGCCCAGGCAAACTCCAGCCAGTCTAAGCTGCCTTCAGAGGCAGCAGGAACACCCAGAGCTCTCTCTTGCTGTCTCGGAGCACTGCCAGCACTTCTGTGACACTAAACTGAGCAGAACCCTTTGGTAGAGCTATGCTGACACGTGCACACAACACACTGTCCCTCAGATAAGAAAGATACCAGACGTACTCTGCTGCTCCAGGGAGTCACCCGCCATCTCCTGTTGCTGAGCAGCAGCTGGGTCAGCACAGGAGGTGAACCAAGTGCTCAGGCTCCACTTCTTCAGCCAGAGAGCAAAGGCTCCTTGGAACGGCACTGCTGCTTCTGCAGCAGCTTCAGTGTCAGAGTTGGTGTAGATTCTTCTTCTGAGACAAGAAATGAGTTGATGTCAGGAAGGTGTGGCAGAGGTTGCCCTGAAATGCCAGAGAGATTGCCATTTGAAATGCAAGCCCTTAGGAAGCTGCTGTCAGCCACATGCAGCTCAACTGGGTTGCTGTGGATGTCCACTTGTGAAACCAAATGGTCAAAACCAAAGGCTGGTTTTACTCCAGTTCATAGCCAGTTTCTTGTTCTAAAGGATGACTGCAGCAATGACTGCTCCACTTCCTCCCAAAGACTCCTTTCCTCCTCCTAGGTCTGCAGATATATTTGCAGCTCCTCATTCTAATGTTCTACCTCCTGCCATGAAATTCTCTTTTTCTGCACCTTCCTCGGGATGAGCTTATCCTGCAGCATCTCTGGATGGTTCAGTGCCTGGGCCTCATGCCAGCCTCGGGGCTCTTGGTTGCCTGTCATTTGCTGGAACTCTCTGCAGGCTGCCAGGTAGGATGGTGACACTTCCACCTCAAGTCAAACAGAACAAAGCAGTCAGAGACAACAGCTTGTCCCCGTCAGCCAGGAGTCATCGACTGGGAAGAAAGTAAAGAAAAGGACAGGAGCATTCACAAGGGATACAGACAGCTTGTAGTTCGTATTCCAAATCTGTGTGAGTGAACTGCAAAAACACCTCAAGAAACAAGGCCACCTTGAAAAAGCCAGCAGGAGTTCATTCAGATAACTGCTAGCTAAATGGCCAAAGGAGTAATGCCACTCTCTAGAGCATCAGCTGAGATCCAACAGAGCAGGCAGTGTCCTTGAGAGCAGCTCTGACAGAGGCCTCATCAGGATGGCACTCAGAGGCATCACCCACCCCCTGCTGCTCTGCACTGGAAAGGCAAGGATGGCAGAAACCACCCCTTGGGTGACTGCACTGCCTATTGCCATTTCACTTACATGCTTTTCTAGAGCCTTTTGCTCCTGAAGGAGGCAATTCATTATCTCTTTGATAATTTTAATTTTTTCATCTATCCTCTTCTTCCTTACCTTGATCCTAGCCTCAGTTTCCTGCAGCTGTGCCTCCAGCTGTTCGTCATTTTTCTGTAAACAACAACGGAAAGGACTCTCTTTCATGAGTGGAGTGGCTGCCATTCCTTCATTCACCTGTTTTTGTTGATTGCCCCTCTGCATAGGGAGATTCTTCTCCTCTTGGATGTCTTCATTCCTCCTCTTCGCTGCCATGATGGCACTCTGAGCTTCAGGCAGCTCTGCTTGTGGCTCTGCCTTGATGTTCTGTACACACAAAAGCAGAGCCAGTGACTGAGAGCTGCCATCAAGCTCCGCTTTTCCCTCTTTTAGCCTCAAAATCACATTTATTCAGCCCCTTCTTTCTGCTTCCCTACCCAGCTCTGCTTCCACTGTAACCATCCTGTCCCATGGCTGATCTCTGTAGATTCCAAGGCTCTGTGCTTCCATTGCCTGTGGGACTCCTGGCCTCCTCAGTCCCAGGAGCTCTGGTTTATGCCCCTCTCCCTGCCCTTCCCTCTGTCCCCTGGCCAGTCAGGCTCACCTGGCCATTCTCCTGTGGCTCTTCCACCTGCTGCCTGTGCTGCTCTTCCTGCTCTCGGGCAGGGAACAGCTCTCCCTGAGTCTGGCATGGCATCTCAGATAAGGCAGTGTGCTCCTGCTCTTTCTCTAGAAGCACCTGCACAGAAAGCAAGAGAAGATGGGTTTCAACTTCCCATACGCCCTTTGTGGGCCAAGACTCACAGACTGCTGGGCTCACACGTTCCCAAAGCACTGTGCTGCTGCTCTCCTGGGTCGTTCTCTGCCCAAGGGGAGGCACAGATTCCAAAGTGACCCTGACCCTACAATCAGGGGCCATCTGGGACTCAAGCTCCAACAGCCTCTCAGGCAGCTGACAGGGAAGGGGTGGCATTTCTCAAGGGTCTGGTGAGGGCCTCCCTCTGCTTCTGCCATGTCCTGTTTGTCTCTCAGTAGTGACTGACACCCTGCCCTGTCCCACAGCTCCATCCTGGATCTGCAGGGGCTTCCTGGGTGAGCTCACTCCTTGTCAGAGACACTTCTGGAGTTCACCTTCTCTTCAGGCCTGCACCAGCATTCCTCCTTCCTGACATCCACACTCTTGTTAGAAAACCGGGTCATCCAGGAGATGAGGATGCATGCAAAGATCTCTGATGGAAGTCAGAGAACCTCTATGGCCATCTCAGTATATGGAGGAGGACCAAGGTGTTTCTTCTGCCTCTTTTGTCAACTGAGAATTCTGACCAGCAGTAACAGAGTTTCTCATAGGGCCCCATTAACGAATGCACTTACACAACCCTGGGGATGCCAGTGAAGGAGACCATGTGTCACGTAATGCATGTATGAGCAAAGTCACCAGACCCCAGCTACAGCATGGGATAGTTCCACTCCCTTAGGACATGCAAGAATTTAAAGGACAAATGAAGGCTTCAGGTCAGAAAAGGCTGGAGCAGGAAAACATGAGGGGAAAAAACAACCATCTCTGGAGGGGGAAACATCTCTGCCTGCTCACGATCAGTCAGTGGAACTTGTCTCTACTCCTCTCCTGAAGGGATGCCTTTAGGTGAGCTTTGCATCTTCCACTGCTTTGGAGCAGAGCCAGGAAGATTCAAATAGACAGATAGACAGATCTCACTTTTATAATCTCTCTTTACTGTGCTGTGGTATTTACATTCTTTGAACAGAGAGAGATATAATTCTCTCTCCTAGGTTTTTTTTAAGGGAAGGTAGTGAGAAACTCAGAGAAGAAGAGAAAACAATTGTTATCTCTACTTGCTGTTCTTGTTGTTTAGTACATGTAGAATGTGTTCTAGTGATTGTTTACTAAAAGTGATTTGTTAATTGGATTTTAGTGATAGTTGTTTAGCTTGATTAGCTAATTACATAAAAGCTGTGTCATGATGTCTGGGGACTGTCACGAGTTTTTCTTTAGTAGCTTTTTAGTATAGTATCTCTTTAGTATAGTTTTAATATACTGCTAGTGTAATATATCACAGCTTAAGAAAGCATTTGTTTAACCTTCTAAATCATAGAGCCAAAGCACATTGTTCCCCATGTGGGGGCCACCCTGAATCAATTCTGTCCTTTCTGTCGCTACACACATCAGCACTCGGTAGCAGTGCCCTGATCAGCAGCGTTCCTGAACTTGCTCTCCTGTTGCTTCAGTAACCCACACTCTTGGGGAATCTGGAGCGTGTGGGTCCCTATGGAATGCAACCAGACCCAGAGCATTGCACTGGGAGCTGCTCTCTTTGTGCATCTGTGCTCGGGCAAGTTCTTCTCTTGGACTCGACCACACTGATGGGGCTAAAGTGGCTGGAGTCAGAAATGCAGCCCAGCCCCTCCAGCTCCTCTAATCTCTGAGCACCAGCTGGAATGAAAGGGCATTGATTTCCTGCTCAATTCCCAAACACAACACACACTGATTCCCTGGGCTGCCAAAAGACACAGGAGCCGTTAACCTGAAAGCGATGTGTTTCTGCCAGTGCTGGAAAAGGGCAGGAAAGATTGAGAAAAAGCTCCCTTGCTCCCTGAAGAAGGAGAAATTACACAAGGCTTCTCCTTCTAGAAAACAAACAAACAAATAAACAAACAAAATATGAAAGTGTTACCCACTCCAGTGTCTAAAGCACTTGGATGCAGTGAAGGGATGTTTGGCAGGGAAACAGCTCTTGTGCTGAGCATTGGCTCTATGGATCTAAGGCAGGGATCTATGGAAGTCTGCCTGAAGGTCCCTCAGGAGCCCCCATTGTCCAGGCTAAAGCTCCCTCAGCCCCTCCTCCCTGGCCTTGTGCTGCACCCCCTTGCCCAGCTCCCCTGTCCTTCTGTGCACACGCTGCAGCCCCTCCATGACTTTCTGCTTCCCAGGGCCCACAGCTGCACACAGCACTCCAGCTGTGGCCGCAGCGCTGCCCAGCACAGGCCACGCTCACTGCCCTGCTCCTGCTGCCCCACTGCTGCTGGCACAGCCACCGTGCCCTTGGCCTTCTTGGCCCCCTGGCCCCACACTGCCTCATCTTCAGCTGCTCACGGCCGCCAGCCCTGCGTCCTTTTGGCCCACGCAGCTCCCCAGACACAAAGGTGCCCATTGCACTTCAGATACAGCAGGCACCATTGCAAGGTGTACACCCTGGTTTTAGCATTACCAGACAGCAGTCAAGGACTTGCAGCTTTGCTCCCATTCTAGGCTCCAATGCAGTTTTCAAAGCAAACTGCACAATAGAAGGTATCAACAGACACATGCAGTGTCTGGTTTTGGCCTCAGAAGAAAGATTCAGAACTACTCCCTTTATTTTTTTTGCCACGCTAGACAAGAATGGTCCCCCACCGCTTCATGGACAACACAGTCATCTCCTTGCAGCTTATCAAAGACCAAGAAACAGGCAGACTCAGAGCACCTATCTGCTCTGCTACCAGCTGCTCTGCTTGAAGGGGCAAAAGAGCAACCTGGCAACAAAGGCACCAAAATCCATGACTTCAAGCAGCAACTCTACATCCCCAGTGTGTCTCTGAAATACTCCCAAGTAAGCACATCCAAGAAGTTTGTGGGGACAAAGCACCACCAAGAGCTTTTGTGGTCAGATCAACATTTCTTAGTGCCTGCAGCAACTTGGCCAGTCTGTGCAGGGGGACAGGTCTCTCCACGCCACAGTGTCCCCTGTGTATCCAACAAGGCTGAGCACAGTGTCTTTGACATGCTCCCTGCTTTGGGAACAGGGAGCCTTCGTGCTTCAGGCTGGCCCCTATCAAAATGCCAGGAAGCTGGTTCCTAAATGTGATGGACCAAAGCCCATTGTCCAGCTGTCACAGGCTGGGGGCAATCACCAGGCCCTGGCAGGACTCCAGCACTCAGCATCCTCAGCCAGCAACAGCAAGTGCTGGCTGGTCAGAAACTTGCAGCTCTGCCCTGCACTAAAGGCAGCAGCACACACAGCTGGCACTTACTGGCTCAGAATGTTCAGGCTGTGGTGTGAGCACAGCTGGAGGCTGGCGCTCATCCACCTCATTTGCCTCCTCTTCAGCCTCCTCTCCATGAGCAGAGGGAGCCAGAGGAGAGACTGCTGTTGGTTCTGGGATCTGTGGACAGACAGCAGTGTGAGGGACAGAAAGTTAGCTTGAATTGATAACCTTATTTCTATTCAGCACTTTATTCCTTTCAACTCTATTTCTACAACCAGCTCTGCTAAGGACAAATCAGAAACTTTGGTAACAATGGGATTCTAAGTCACTGCGACTAAATTTAAATGGGCTAATTCAACAGAATTGCTAATAGTTCTGAATTAGACATTACGCCCCGGCTACTATCAAGAAGCAACATTCTCCCTGCAAAATGAGCTTTTCATTCCTTGAAAGTTCTGAAATGGAAAATTAGGAAATAGCCAGCGATGCCTTTGTTATTGCTGCTGCAGACATGGAAATGGATTTTCTTTCAGCCTACCCAGCTGGCCCTCTACACTCTAGTGCCACAGACCAAGTTCACAGCTTTCTCTACAATTCCTAAGCACCAGGAACATGAAGTGTTCCTTTCTCACTCACCTCAGGATCAGCACCTCTGAATACACGCTTCAGGTGTCCTGGAGTGGGCAAGGGAAAATGAACAAGTGCTGTGAGAAAACTGCCTGGGCTGTGAATCCAACAGAAGAGGTCAACCTAAACAGAGAGTATTTTTCTTTATCAACATCCCTCCACATGACATAGTTCTTTCACACAGCCAGCAAGAGATCAGGACAATAATCTTGGTTGTGCCTACACTTTGGCCTGTCTAGTCAGTAAATTAATACAAACATGATCAAGAAAATGCAAATTGTTCTTCAACACTCAATGCTTCTGTTCTGTCCAACAGACAAAGCAGCTTTTGTTCTCTTGTCTTTCAGGTACTTTTTTCAAAAAAGAACTTGCATGCACTAATTCCCATTAAGTTGCTGAAAACAGTCACCCAGAAAAGCTTGCCCCAAATCCCCCTGAGCTGTGGCAGTTCTATTGTGAAACAGCACAGCAGCAGCTCCAGGCTCAGGAGCAGACACTCACTGCTTTGGCAGTTGCACTTCACTGCAAAGGGAATCACTCTTTTAGCACTCAGTCAAGGGTAAAATCGAACAGTCAAATCCTTTCATTAGAAAATTTAGAATAAAAGAAGCTTTCCCTGAGTTCTGGGGAGAACTACAAAGTCTTCAGAAGGCCTTCTGAGAAGGCCTCCCAGTCTGCATTTTGGAAGTTTTCCTGCTTGTCCCAGCAACCTGAGGAAATGACAGACTCTGCTGCCACAGACTCTCCCGTGGAGGGAACCGAAGCCCTGCAGGTTCCCCTGCAAATGCTGTCCCTGTGGCTACAGACACCCCCTTTTAGCTGAACCTCTTGACAGGAGCTTTACCAAACCAGTGGCATCCTAATGCTCTTTCTCTTTCAAAATCAGAAACTCAGCCACCAAGAAAGAGCAGGAAGACATACAAGAGTCAGGTTAGGTTACACCCTAACCTAAGTAGAAGGGAAACCTCTACGTACGGGTGAAGTGTGTTACGTAATACATGGAGAAAGAAATGCCATACACAGCAAAAGCTGCCTTGGCCAGATGGTGAAACATTGTCCTTTTTGAAAGTTAGGTAAATATAGAAAAAACAAGGGTCTTGTCAGTTCTGACAAATTCCCCAACCAGGAGGGTTCTCCTGATGTGAGCAAGCACTAGGTCTCCTCTGACACTCAGGCCTTCCATGCACCAAGGCAACCTTCTGATGTCACCACGACAATGTGGCAACCATGCCCTGACATCACAAAGCAAACGCTCCACATTGGTCTGTGAATTTATGCACAGCAATAACCAACCTTCCCTACAGCAAACACAAAAGAGCCTGGGAAGTCCTTCTTTGTCACAAAGAAGAACAAAATCCCCTCATGGGCCAAACCCTGTTGTTCAGGGGATCCAAGAGGAACTCCAACAGTGCCCCAAGCACCTACAGCCTGTACCCCAGCTGAGCACTCAGATGGGACACAAACAAAGGAAACCAGACCAAGAAAATGGCACACAGCATTGCATATGTAAGAAATGAATCTCACTTTTAAAATTTTAAAGGTTTATTAAACCTTAACAAAGGACTGAAAAGGGAAAAATTGCAGCATTGGGAGTCTCTGTGACTAGCAGCCATGTGCTCACCCACAAAAAGGATGCTCTGCCTTTTATACCCTTAGCCCCTCTAAAAGTTTTGTCAGTCAACTCTTTCTCTGCTGTCCATGGGTGGAGATTACTTTCTTGAATCTTGACTGGAGGTCAGGTGTTGTTACACCCTGCCTGCTGGTCACAAGCCAGCCCTCCCCAAATGCCCTGACTACCAAGGCTGTTACAAGGGGGATGGGAAAGAGGACTATGGGAGGATATATTACAATACCATCACTACACATTTGAACATCCACATAACATCTACTTCTTAATTGTCAGAGCCAACCATTGCATTACTCGTCTAGAACACACAGAGCCAGGAGAGAAGCCACTGTTGGCATCACAGCTGAAATGCTTCCCAACAAATCTCCCCACATATTTGCACCTTTATTGGACATGCCCAGGGCTCCGGTGTGTGTACATCTCTGCCTTTCTTCCCCTTTGGCAGCAGTCGAACTGGCAGCATCTGCCTGCCAGCAGCAGCTGCTCCAAGCTGGGAACGCCACTGGCACTGCTGATTTCCAGAGGCTTCTGTGTGCCAGGGGAAGCCAAGGCAGGAGCGGGTTCAACGGCACTGGCGCTGCTGCTGCTCTGTGCCAGAGAGCCCCGGCTGGGCAGGGCACGGTGCCCACTGCGCTGCGGGCTCCTTCTCCTGCCACAGCTGGGCACACCTGGCAACAAGGCATGACAACTTGTGGGCAAGCCAAGGCGTTTCTGGGGCTGCACTGCTCTGCACACACCCAGCACACCTGCAGCACAGAATCATAACCCGCAAACAGGTAAACCAAAGGGAAACAGCTGGAAAAGATTTCATTTTGACCATTCTTACCTGCTCAACAGAAGTCTTCAAAATGAAAGTTACCAAGCAGGGCCCGATCCCTGCTGCCAGCTCAGGGTTAGAAAAGAGGCAATCCTTGATCTCAGCACTGGGTGTGTGGGGAATCACTTCCCTAATACATGCACACCCAGCAATCTCACTTACTAGTTTGTATCCATTCAATACTTTTCTGAAACTCACAGGCTAAATATTCCCCCAAATTATTTAATTTACTGATTTATACTTATTGACTTATTGATACTTAAATCACTTCTCCAAACTTACTGACATGAGAATAGGAGTGTCCTTTAAGTCCCTGCTTGTCATTGTCACAGGTTCAGGAGGAGACCCATGCACAAAATAACCCAGGACAAAACTGGGCTTGCAAAGGAAATTAATTCTATTTGTTGCAATAGCAAATAATACATACCAAGCCCTGGATTCCTAAAAATCCACTGAGCAGGAGAAGGAGATGGAGCGTGGTGCTCGGTAGTGCACTTTCAGGACATCCCCTGGATCAAAACGCTGTGCATCTCATCCTTCTCACCCTTCCAGATCAGAACCAGGCCTTGTATCTCCTGCTCAGGAATGGAATTTCCCAGTTACAGCACCGGCTCACACATGGCTGGCGTGTGAGATGAGGCCAATGAATCAAGGATTTAAAATAACTGGAAGAGTTAAAATTTAAGCAAGATTTAGTGAAGGGGAAAGAGTATAGCAAGAAGAGTAAAAATAATAAGGGATGGTTAATTTTTAGCAGATAAGGTAGTTAAGGCTAGGGTAATATATCACTTGCCTGTCTTTACTATGTTTAAAGAAGCGGGATGGGATGCGGATTTCTTTGTGACAAAGAAGAGGACCATACTCCTGCACTTGGGCCTCAAAACTTCAGCTATAGCCAAGGGGTGTGAAAGCCTGCCAACAGGTCATAAGGAAAGAGGTCAAATTGAGGAAGATGTCTTGGCCTTCATCTGAAGGAGACCATTCCCCACTTTAAAACCCACCAACCCATTTGAAGTGAAAGAATGCAGAAACGTGAAGGAACTTTGGACTCAATTATAATATATTTTAATACAAAGGGAGATAGTTGGTGTTACCTTATGAATATGTATTAGATTTTTTGGGAATTATATGAATATGTAAGACATTTTAGATAAGTAGAGAGCCAGTGATTCTTCACACATGCCTTCAGGAGACAACTCCTCATGTGCCTGGCTCTGTAATAAACACACCACCTTCTAACTTTAACTGTGGTGAGTTCTATTCCACACCTCATTTGGTGACCGCGGCAGAAATGCTTCTCTGCTCCAGGGAGAAAAACCTGGCTCTGGACATCTCTGGGCACTGCCAGGACATTCCTTTCCTGGAGACGCCTCTGCTCTCGGCTGTTCCTCGTGGGGGACAGAGAAGACTGCTGGGACTGTGGAGAAAGGGAATGTTTAACTCTGTATACACCGTAAGGCGTACGCAGGGGAAGGGCTGTTCACATGTCAAACAGAGATGTCCTGTGCACAACGTACGCCTGTACAGATTGGGTTTGGGTCTGGCCGCCGGCAGAAAGGATTTGCTGTGTCAATAAGGACCTGCTAGCAATTCTGGGGGTGAAATGAGCAAATCCTGTTTTATTGCTGCTATTTTTCCTGTGTGTTGTAATTGTGGTTGTGTTTTCAGTGTGTGAATGTTAGAGGAAGATGATGTGGGTGGATGCTGATGTGGTGGATGGTGTGTGTTGTGTTGAGAAAAGTGAGCACTCTGTCCCCTCATAAAGAGATACTCCTTTCCTGGTGAGCCTGTGTGTGTGGACTTTCTAATTGCAGAGGTTGGTGCTCCCTGTGACACCTGGTGCTAGGGTATACAGGGGGGTTGAGTGGTTTTTCTCCCACATTGTGGTCATTTGGGACTGCACGGTTGTGTTTGGGGAGATTTTAGGATTTTGTTTGCAACAGGTGCAGCAATTTATGCAGAAAACTACAGTGTGGTGATTTATTATGTTGAACATATGTTATATGTTGGTCATTCCTTTCTACTGCCCCCTTCTCCCAGGGTTTAAAATCCCCTGCCATGAGGTGGACACTCTCTTTCCTCCCCTGGACATCCTCTTTCCTCCCCTGGACACTCCCTTTCTCTCCTGGAGTTGATCTCCATTAAAGCTGTGGGACTTTGGTCCTGGGAAGAAAGAGCGCCTCTCATCTTTTGCTTTTGTCCTTGTCAGTGTCACTGGGTCTGGAGCTCGCCAAACTGATCCCTCACGAGGTGAAAACTGACAAATGGCCCCACATACACAGCTCAAAAATTGGCCACATTTCTGATGGACTGGAGTGTTCACCACACTTTTAGAATTCCCTATTCCCACCCAGGTCAGGCAATTGTTGAAAGGACCACACTCTAAAAGCCATTCTAGATCCACAAAAGGGGGAGTGGCCCAAGCAACACCCCAGATGATGTTGAGCAAAACTTTATATGTCTTTACGTTTTGAATAGCTCATTTGCAGGACCTAATCCTCCAATTTTTAGGCACTTTTCAAACAGCACACAGGCAAAATTGAAAGAAAATCCTTCAGTTTTGATCAGAAACCTTGAGTTAGGACAAATTGAAGGACCATTTCCACCAATCACTTGGGGCAAAGGGTATGCTTGCATTTGCACAGGTGCCGGACCTAAGTGGGTCCCTGCGAAGGACGTGAAACCGTCTCATACACAAGAGCGCACCGACAATTCCACCAGCAGGGAAATGAGCACGCAGACGTGAGCCGCACGGAGAAGCTACGGTGCATGCCAGATGTTCCCTGTTCATCCTGTGAAAGCAACAAATCTTGAGTTTGATGTTGATTTTTGGACTGTGAAAATGGTTTGTATCATAGAGCTCTTTCAGCAAAAGCGTGGTGTCCATTGTGTTCAAAAGAATTCTAAGATATCCCAATTTGTAAAAACTGAAGGTTAGAGGGACAGTTTAGTGCCCTATAGTTGTCCAGTCCCTGAACAAGTGCTAAAAGATTTGCTTGACAACTGAAATAGATGAAATAGATGGGGAAGCTTTTGCCAAAAAACAGCTGAACAGAAACATGAAGTTTGATCAAATTATATACTGGCACTTGCTGGTTTTGCTTGCTTGCTTTTGCATGCGTACATGCATGTAGATCAACCAAAAATGAATGTTTGCCTTGCTTTAGCCAAGTCAGCAGGCTCAGATACCATATGTTTGACCAATTCCAGCCCAGACAAACCCTTTGCAACCGGTTTGGTCGGTGTGCCTGTGCCAGCCAAGGAGTAGCCAATACCCAATCGTTACAAAAATTGGTGTGAGGCTGCCAACGACACCAATCCCATAACCAGCTGACATCATTGGGCCCCTGATCTTCTTAAAGCACCTTCTGAACCTCAAGAGTTGGAATTCTTGGTTCATTGGTGATGGAATTTTGTGCTGAGTTTCAATACCAGGGAGATCCGCGGTTAAATGTTACTCCCCATCATCCTGAGGACAGATACTCAAGTTTGTGGTACAATTGTACTAGCCCAGTACCCCCTAAGGGTGAAACTGCTGATGCGTAGATGACCTAGGTGAGTCCCCACGACAATGAGCAACAGAATATTGGCTCATTTGTGGAGATAGAGCCTGGCAGGGCATTCCCTCAGAAATTAAAGGTGGCCCATGTAGCATCAGACAACTCACTGTGATAGCACCTATCGTCAAAAAAGCCATCAAGAGAAAACACAGAGAAAAAAGTTTTGCCCATCATTATAAAGAAAACTGTAATAGCAATTTCAGACCCTAGGGCCCTGCAAAATGAGTTACATCAACTTTATTTCTACATCAACTTGCCTTGGGCAAGGCATTGAAACCATTATACCGATTGGAGTGTTGGCTGAAGAAAGAAGACAGTGCTACTTCCATTGCAATTAGTGACATGATGACTGATGTTAGTGCTGTCAGACATGCAACCTTACAGAACAGAGCAGCAATTCATTTTCTTTTACAGGCACATGGGCATCGCTGTGAGGAATTTGAAGGACTGTGTTGCATGAACCTGTCTGATCACTCTGAATCCATCCACAAAATCATACAAAAGCTGAAAGATTTGACAGTTCCAAATAAAGAAGATGGTGGGTCATGGTTAGATTATCTGTTCCAAGGATGGAGCTTTGCACCTTGGCTAAGAGAACTTTGTAGAATAGGTCTCTATATGTATTGGGTGTCTTGGTAGTGATGGTAATAGTAATACCTTGCATACGTCATTGTGTGCGACAAATGATGGACAAAACTATCAAAGAAGTTTTAATCACAAAAGAGAGAGAGGTAGGAAATGGATTCACAGACTGTTCTTGTAATCTCACGCAGATGGTGGATGAAGGTATAGACATGGAGGAAGGTTTCGAATTAAGACCTTGGAACAGGCGAGACTTTTTTTGGACAACGACTTGTAATTGCTATCAGACGTGACTTGTGCCCTTTGAACTGACTGGACTTTCACAACATTAAAATTGCTGTGTTGGAATATAGCAAGGCTTAATGTGAGCAAAAAGGATGCTTTAAGCAAGTAATAAGCAGGTATGCTATAGTAAAGCTATGAAATGCAAGGTAGTTAATAAACAACACGGATCCAAAGGTTTCTTTTTACTTGTACCGAGAGGGGGAATTGTAGGAATTCACAAAATTAGAGGGTTTTGGGAAAGTGGCAAAAGGAAGGCCTCAGAGACAGCAGAACTGCAATTAGAACTAAGCAGCAGCCATAAGGTTTGTCAGCAGAAAACTTATATAAGAAGTAGAAAATCAAGGACAAATAGAACAAGGGTCTGTGTATTAATGCTTGGCTAGAATAACCCCCTAAGCTTCACAAAAGTATCTCTAGCAAGATATTAGAACTTCTAAGCTTAATAATGGAGCTCTGTGCATTGTGCTTTAAGGCTTACAAGCAGATATTGTATTTGAAATGAGCAAGATTGTTTTAACCAAAGGTACGTGTGCTTATAGTGGTTGGGTAGAACTACTGTTGTCACCCTGGTTTTTTAAGATTTTCTGAGCCTTCTGATGTTGACATTCTTGTAGTGAACTTTCTCACACACTTTCTGTAAATAACTCATTGTTTTTCATTCCTTTATGGAGGAGGAGAGAGTTGATGGACTGTTGGTTTGACCAGTGTCATTGCAGAGGTGTCACTGTCACCTTCCAATCTGCTGTCACTTTTGTAAAACTATAAATATTGGAGTCAGAGAATAAAACTTCCCTTTTTTCCTTCACCTTGAGAGCGGTGGCATGCTTGTGTTTTTCGTGTCCTTCAGCGACATACTGTCAATATGCTTCTGCTTTGTGTGATTGGTTAAAAAACTTACTTAAAGTAAGTTATAACATTAAATTCTTTGTCCACTGCCAGGGATGTGAGGGGATGGCATCTTCCCATTGTCATAACCATGTAATGAGACTGATGCTGGCAAACAAACAGCTCGAGGCGCGTTCCTCAGCAGTCCCGGCCCGTTCGTGATTTGTACACAGACTCCCGGCTGGCAACAGTATAATCGTGTTAAATTGCATCTACGATAAATTATTATGAACTATTTCATACATTTTGAAATATTTTGATTTCATATTGATTTATATCTTTTCATTTCATATAGATTTGATAAATTGCTCCAACTTGGGAGAGTGAAGATGTACAGCAGTGCAAAACCTTCAGCCCACACAGCAGTCAGTCCCCGGGTGCGTGCATGCACACCCACCCACTGTGCTTGCTCTTCTCAGCATCTGGGGTCTGCTGTTTGCACAGAATTGGGATGAATTTAACCCAACAGAGCCACGAGTGGGGTGTCCAGCTTGTCATGGAAACTCATGTGGCAACGAACAACACAGAGCTCTCAAATCACATTATCACCGGGCATTTCATTCTTGCTGGGCACTGAGGAACTCTTAAAAGACACAGAAAAGGGGTGGAAAACATTGGCATCATGCTACTGCTTGTATCCTCCTGGAGGAAAATCTGTCGGGTTACTTAAGGTGGTAGCTTTCCAAAACCTAGGAAAACTGCTCAGTAGTGGTAGCCCAATTGTGAATGGTTTTCTTGACTTGGCAAATCTGGGGTGCTAACAATGGACTCTATCCTTGGTTTAAAGCACCTGCCCTCACCTGCAGACAAAAGCACCACCACCAGCAGCAGCTAAATCAGTCAATTTTCTCAAAAAGCTCTGTTAAATTTGGGAGAGGAAAGGAAAACCCATCAGACACTGTGGATTAATGACAAGACTCTGAGGAACAGTTCCAAAGCAAAGGGCAGCAGCTTCTCTCTGGGCCACTCCTTGTGCCCCAAGGCAGCCGGGCTGCCCTGGCTGCCCAGGACCCTGCGCCCCGCGGGCTCTGCAGAGCTGCACAGTGGGGAGGCAGCTTCGGGCACCTCAGCCCCTGGGCAGGAGGGGCTGCTTGCTCTGCAGGGCTGTCTGGGGGCAAAAGCAGGGTGCGGGCCTTCTGCTCTTGGTCCCAGCCTGGCCTTGCAGGGCTAATGCTGTTCCCTGTCTCAAATGTGCTAAAGACAGACTTGTTTGTTTCCAGCTGTGCACAGGTGTGATTTGCACCACAAAATACTGAAGGGCTAAGGCCTGAACAACAGACCCTGACTGAAGCCTCAACAAAAGGACCTGAGCCAAAGCTGCCCTCTAGATCACCTTCCCAACCCAATGTTCTATGTACCTGCTCCTTAACCAAGTGTTATTATCAAAAGGATTGTTGCATCCATTCCCTGGTGAAACACGTCTTCGCCTTTCTGCATGAGGAAAATGGACAAGGCCACACCTGGCCTTGGTTCCTCCTTGAGCCCTGGGCAGGCCCGGGGAGAAAACCAAGAGGAGAATGACACCAGCTGTGTCCCCAGCAGAAGCTCTGGCACATTGCTCGTCCAGCACTGTCGGAGCCGGGCTACTCTCACAGCGCACTCGGGAGCCTCGTGGCCACCAAAGGTGGAGGCACCGCAGGATTTCCCGGTTCCCGGCCGTGGCTCTGCAGGGCTGGGCTGGGACAGCTTCCCCCAGCTGATGTGCAGCTCTGGATGAAGGGGAAAGCATTGGGGTACCTGGTGATGGATCTTCCTGAATACCAAGAGGCACCCTTTTGCAATAATGCTGAGGTGCATTGCTTAGCTTATCCTTTCCTGACTCTTTTTTGCACTTTGGCATTACAGTAAATTACATTGTTCCTTCAGCTGGTGTCTGTGTCTGCATCTCTGACCCTCTCCACCATCAAAACAAACACACAGCCAGTTTAGCACGAGACCTGCCTCTCTGCCAGCCCATCTCTTGGCAAACACCCCTGGTGGCCATCTCCACAAATGAAATTCCCACTTTGCAACTTCCTTTTCTGCAGGCAGGTGAGAAAAGGAGCCACTCCCAGCTCTGGACACCTCCAGAAACCAGCTGCTTTCAGCAGTCAAAACCCTGAAATATCAACCTCCTTCCTTTATCTGCCATGGGGAGCTCCCACCAAGAGGCCTTTTGTCCAAGGATACCCACAGAAGAGCTGGAGAAGGGAGCCCTGCTTCAGAGTTTAAACCTGCCTTTAGCAAATGAGCACACACCAACCTGTCCCAAAGGGAAAGCAGGCAGCAAAGAGAAGCTCCTCTCCCACAACAGCAAACTTTGTGCTTCCTTCTGTTCCAGCTGGAGAGCGGAGGCCATGGGCTGCAGCTCACTTTGGGAAGGAGCCCTGGGAATTGGCCTGGTCTGGGAGGGCAGCAAAATGAATTCCATAAAAAGTAGGAAAAGATTCTGTGGAAGCATAAGATTATGACAATGTTTCTTGAGGAAAGCAAAAAAAAAAAAAAAAAAAAAAAAAAGAAAAGAGTAATTGAAGTATTTAAAAAAAAAAGTTCCCAGACCGAAATTTGTTTGCCAATATGACAACCCCAACCCCAAAGTCTCTGTGGTGTGTCAGGAAGCTCAGGAATGTAGAGAGCATTTTCAGCAGACACTGGATAGAAGCAAGCTGCACAACCCTGCATACGTGCCTTAGAGCAGAAACATGCTGCCCTTGGGCAAACAATATAAAGAAGCTTGCCAAGATGTACCCCCGGAAAAGAGATGTGAAGCAAGATGTTCTAAGGATGTGAAGAGAAGATATGGGGCAGAATGTTCTGCTGACACTTTTGCCAATCCATGTACGTGACCAAAGATATGTTAGCTCTTTGTCCTATACACAACACTTTGTAACCACTTACATGTATTCTCCCGTTTCTGAGCCCTGCATTACCATATAAATGTACCCTGAGATTTGCAATACACTGAGCATTGATCATCACCTCCATAAAGATTGATCTCTGCCTGCGGAGGGCTCCTTTCTCTATTACCCCTCTCCTTTTCCCCATCTCTCTTCTGTATACCTTGTTTCTCTATCTGGCATCCATATCCTTTCTTTCTTTACAGGAATGAACCTGCAAGCCTTGGATAAACATCATTGGTGTCCGTCCGCCAGCGCACGAGCAGCTCCCCGCCAAGTCCGGCCCGCGCCGGGGGGCGCTGGGACCGCGGGCCCGAGCGCAGCGCCCCCCTCAGGCCGCGCTGCGGGCGTTGTGGCCACAGTCGGCCATGGACGCCATGGCGGAGCTGCCGCTGCCCGCCGGGCTCAGCGCCCGCACCTTCCCCGCCAAGCTCTGGCGCCTGGTGAACAGCCCCTGCGTCCGCTCCGTGCGCTGGGACAGCCGCGCCCAGGGGCTGCTCATCGACCGCTCCCTCTTGGAGCGGGAGCTGCTCAGCTCGGGCCGCGCCCACAGGGGCCGTGGCCATGGGCCGGCCCCGGTGCCGCACACCTTCAGGGCCACGCAGTTCCGCAGCTTCGTGCGGCAGCTCTACCGCTACGGCTTCCGCAAGGTGCCGGGCTGGCTCGGCTCGGCTGCGCCGGGCGATGCCGGGGCCTGGCTCCACTATAGCAACCCCTGCTTCCGCCGCGACCGCCCTGACCTCCTGCTCCGCATCAAGCGGCGGAGCACGGCCAACAGGCAGCGGCCGGCGGCGGGCCGGGAGGGCCGCAGGCGCCCGCCCCGCTGCTCCCAGAAGCTCCCCGGGGCGCGGCCGCTGCCGGACAGGCGGACGAGCGGCACGGGCGGCACGGGCGCGCTTGCTTCACACCGCTGCCCAGGGAGTGGCCACCGCTGCCGGCCCGGCGCCCGCCCTGCGGCTTCCACCTGCTGCACAGGGAGCGGCTGCTGCCGGCCTGGCGGGAGGTGCTGAGCCGCTTCCAGGAGCTCTACGGGGAGCGGCCGCCGCCCGCCGAGCGGGAGGTGCTCGGCATCCCGCCCTGCCACTTGCTCGGGCTCCACGGGGAGCGGCCGCTGCCGCTCGGGCGGGAGGGGCCCCGCAGCCGCTCGCAGGAGCTCTACGGGGAGCAGCTGCCTCCGGCCGAGCGGGAGGTGCTCGCCATCCAGCCCTGCAGCTCCACAGGGAGCAGCAGCCCCCAGCTGACGACGCACGAGGTAGGAAAAGAGTTGTAGCCTTGTTTTTCCAAAAGGTCCTGAAAAGTGACCGTTTGAAGTATTTTGCCTCAAGGCTCTGTCATTCTCGGCCAGAAGTTGTCAAGCCTACTACGAAGGGGCACCTAGGAGGCCAAAAGATTCTCTGCCTGGTTTTGCTGTGTGCTTCCCGTGATGTTTGATCCACAGCAGCACTAGAGCTCTGTGTCACACAGCCACGTTGTGGAGCCTGACCAATGTGTTCGTATTCTTGCAGCCATCCCGGGCACTTCAGGGTCCAGCGCTCCCGCTGGCAGTGCAGCTTGTGCAGCATGGACGGCCTCCAGCTCAGCACAGAACACACCTGGGGAGGAGGAATGGCCACCAGCAAATCTGGGCCTTGCTGTAGAGAAAATGATTCGGGAGATCAGGAGGTCCCTGTCTGAAAGATCTCCCTCTGCTCAGGTAATTCCATTGGATGGGGATAAAAGGGGCTGGACTGAAAGCTTTTGAACCTTGTTACATGGTTGAGAAGCAAAGACTTCTTTAATTGAATTGATTTCATTATTATTTAGTTATTGAATTATTCTTGGTAAAGAAGATTTCTAAAAGAGGGGATGCAGAAGAAATGAAGAAGAGTTTTACTTGCTGGGAAAGAGGCGAAGAGGGTTTGGAGAAGTGGCACTGAAGGCCAAGTGTCCCATGCAGGGAGGGGCATGCCAGAGGTGCCTCTGCTCCAGCTGCAGCAGATGTGGGCTGTGCCTCTTTTGGGTGGGAAGGCCAAGGCAAAGCAAGGGCTGGGCTGCAGCTGCTGCTGCTGTGTGAGCCCTGCCGTGCTGTGGGCGCTCCCAGAGCCATGGCTGGGGCTGGGCTGCAGCTGCACCTCTCTGTCCTTTTGCAGATTATTACACGTGTTGGCCAAAGAATGTCTGTCTTTCTGTTGATGTGCTGACCCATTGCCTGCAGTACATTTGTGATGAGGACTCAAGGGGGGGAGTGGGATTTTTTGGATTTGCCAACCCCCTTTTCTCAAGTGGCATGACTTTTGTCTTCTCTAAAGTCACATATAGCAGTTTAGAGAAGCATTTTATTCCATAATAAAAGGGAACATTGCAGGCTCGGAACCCTCTTTAGAATCTTTAGGGTTCTGATGGACGTGCTATGGCAGAAGAGATGAATATTCTGGAACTGGTCATAGGGAGAATATCTTTGTGTCCAAAGGTAATTTGCTTCATTGTGGACATTTACTTCCTCAGTGGGATAGAAACACTACTTGGTTGTCTGGCTTTTTCTGTCTTTTGGGTTGATTTTTTTCCTTACCCTAACGATTTACAGCTCTTTGCCACTGATCTGAAATGTTATCCTGGAAATAGCCTGGGTGCATCAATGTTTGCCTGGATGACACACGCGGGGCAGCAGCAGAGGGCTCCGAGAAGCAGCACCTTGTGATGGGTTGTGTGAGTGCTTGGCTGGGTGTGCTGAGACTGCCAGGCAGAAATGTGTGCTTTGCGTGTGGGTTTGCAGCACACAGCCCTGGGCAGGGCTGGCAGCCGTGCTGGCAGCAAGGAGAGCCTCTGGCTTTGTGCTGGCTGATTTCTCACAGCTCTGGGATAAGGCAGGGTCAGAGCATGGGGGGCACGTCCCCTCACTTGGTGTCTTCTTGTTTTCTGTGTTCATGTTTTGTCTCAAAGGTCATTTTGTGAGAGCTTCAGTTTTGCCTTGGCCCCCTGAATCCTGAGTTTAAAAGGCTTATCATATGAACTGTGTGGGCAGTGTTCCCTCCTCTGTGCTCCATGTCCTTTGGGAGTGGAGAAGGACAGTTATTGTATCCCTGATATGATTTCAGCAAAATAGTGAGTGATCTTTGGGTTCCTTTCTTTCTGTTTTTCTGCTCAGGACAATGTTGGTGTTGCCCCTGATTCTCCAGAAGGGGAGCCTGTGAACAGAGCTGCAGCAGAGGATGCTTCATCTGATACCGAGAGCTGCAGGAACAGTTCCCAGGAGCCCAAGGAGCCTGGTAAGGACAGAGCCCCCACTGGTTTAGAGAGCTGTGAGATGGCTGCTCTGAGCAGGGTTGGTGCTTCCTGGTGCCTTGAGTTAAATCCTGCACGGGCACAACCTCCCTGAGCCCTGCCCTCCACGCTTCTCCAGAGGCTCTGACATGGAGTCCTCTGCTGGGGCAGAGAGCAGGGAATAAACCTGACCTTGTGGCAGTTGTGTCACCAAGCCGGGCGTCCCAATTTTGTGCTGGAGTTGGTGGATAAATTTACTGCAGGGTGCCAGGGGAGGCCAGGCTGAGCGACTCTTGAAGGAACAGGGGAAAAAAAGAGCAAAAAGTCAGGGTAGAAGTCCAAATCACTGACTGAATGTAGTACCAGTCTGCTGGTATTGGTCCTGACCCACAAGAAAAACAAGGAGCACAACATCAGAGGCCAACCAATTGAAAAATCACGGTAACTCCAGTATCAGAAGGAAAAGCTTGAATGACCCCTGATTAGGGAGGTCTAGGAGCACTGTGCATCCATCCCTTAGCCAAGCTGGTGCAGCCTGCAGGCCTCGTAGGGAGCTCTGTCCCTCCCAGCCCTTCCTGCCATAGCTGATGGTCAAGTTGGAGCAGCTGCTGCTCACTGCAGAGGGCAGTTTGAAGATGCCAGGTAATGGAGCTGGTTCATGACTCAGCTCCCAGCACCTTCAGCTTCAGCCATTTCAGTGAGGACTGAGGTCTCTCTGTCAGCTCAGAGAAAGAACAAGGCTGGGCTTCCTTGTGGCAGCTGGGACTGTCTGTGTTTCAAGCTCTCCTGGGTGCCCTTTGCACTGCAGGGGTGGGACTTTATCAAGATACTTCAATGTTTTGAAGCACACTTTTGAACACTTGGAATGGTCCCTGTTCTTTTAAGGGCAGATGGCTTCAAATCGCCAAGTGAGAGTCTGCCTTTCAGGCCATCTTTGACAGCCCCTGGTAGAAGGACAGGGCCAATATTGACTGAGCGTTCCCTTTGCTTCCCAGATGCCATCTGACCAACATCTCCAGGAGGGCTGCCCTGCATGGCAGGAAGAGACAGGGGAGAGCCTGTGACCATCAGGCAGGTAGAACTCCTCTGCTTGTAGATATGTTTATAGATTTCTATGGTTCTATTTATTAGTGGATATAGTTCCATTTATAGAGGATAGTGTTCTATTTATAAGGACATATATTGATAGATCTGTATAGTTAAATGTCAAGATGTATATAGGTATAGATGGTACATAATTATATTTTATTATATATTTACATTTATAGATTTTCAGAGTTAGATTTTTATATGTGTAGAGTAAAATATTTATATAAAAATATATATATATGAAGTTACATTTATGAATGTGTATAGTTATATAGTAAGAGGAATAGGAATGTTTAGATGGAGACATTGATGGATAGATTGCTGTTGGTGTAGGCCTAGGCTTCTTTCCCCCCTCGGCTGCCATTTTCACCTCTTGCTTTTCCCCCGGTGCCCCCTGTGTCCCCTGTCCCTGTGCTGGGTCCGAGCTGGCGGCTGGGCTGGGCGGAGCAGCACTTCCAGCCCCGGCTGTCCCTGGAGTGGTGGGAGCTGCCGCTGGCCCCAGGCACTGTCCCTGAGGAGCTGCTGAAGGACGGTGAGACTGAGGGGGCTGAGGGGGCTGAGGGGGCCGTGGCGCCAAAGGGACGGTGACCCTGAGCTGCTGCTGGGGCTGAGGGCTGTGGGGCAGCCGAGGGCCATGGTGGCACTGAGGTGACAGGGAAGTGGCACAGGCTGGCATGGTGGTGGGTCTCAGGGGACGGGATGGCTCAGAAGGGACTGAGGGGGGTGAGAGCACTGTGAGGGGCTGAAGAAACTGAAGGGGGCTGGGGCTTCACCGAGAGCATGGCGGGGCTGAGGGGATGCAGGGGGCCAGCAGGGAGCACAGAGGGCTCCGGGGCTGCGGCTCTGCCAGGCCTTGGAAGCAATTCCAGAGCCTCCACTTTTGCCACAGCTCCCATGAAGACCTTGAGGACAGCCGGAGACTGACAGGAGCCAGCAGGGAGGAGCTGAAGGCCACCAGCAAGAGCAGTGAACGGGGCCCTGCTGCTGCCAGCCTGGAGAGAGCCCGGCTGAGGCCACAGGCCCGGGGAGGCAGGTGGGGCTGAGGCTGCCGTGGGCTGTGGCTGGGGGAACTGCCCGGCGGGGCAGGAGCGGGCCCTGCCCGTGCTGGGGCTGCTCAGCGCAGCTGCCCCGGCCGGCACAGGGGCTGTCCTTGGGCAAGGCAGCTGTGCCGGCAGGGCCCGGGAGCTGTGCTGGCTCTGCCGCATCTGCGCTCACCACAGCCTGGCCCGCTCGGCTGCTTTCTCTTTCTGACCCCCCTGGGGAGGCTCTGACATTTCCTTTGCCCTGATGGAAGTGCAGCTGCTGCCAAGGGAAACGTCCCCACACTCACTCAGTGTTCCCTTTGCTTGCCAGATGTTCCATCTGCTGTCCCTGTCCAGGAGAGCTGCTCTGCTCAGGAGGAGGAGACCGAGTGAGATGTTTTGGAGATGGGGCAGCTGGAATGCCTCTGCTTGGAGTGCTGTTTACAGGCACACGGACTTGAACGTAGACAGGGGTCATTACATGTGTATTTCTGTATGTGGGTTGCTATTTGTATGGGTTTATTTCCACGTGTGTATTCTTGTATTTATGTATATTTATTTTGTTACGAATGTATGCTATGTGTGTATATATATATATATATATATATATATATGTTTGAAATTATTATGTGTATAAATTTATCTGTGTGTACATGGATATTGTTATATCTGTGTTAATTTCTATTTCCTGTGGGTAAAGTTGTGTAGGTATCTCTTTTGATATAATTTTTATTATATGGCTTTTAAAATATGAATATTGGTATTTGTATAGGTATATAAGTATTTTTATATTCATATATATCTGTTTCTGGATGTAATTCTATTTACATATCTATGGAGATATTTTTGTATTCCTTGGTGGGCTTAATCCTTGTAGTAATATGTAATAAATTAAGTTGTTAAACACCTAATTGATCTTTGTGTATAGTGCGTTGTTGTGGAGGTTGGCAGTAAATTAACTGAAGTTGGTATTTGTATAATATTACATAGAAATGTTGTAATAATATAATAAATTCCCGTTTTTAACCTAAATTGAGATTTGTATTGTTCTGTATTGTTGGCATGGGTGTAGCACTTTGTAATAAATGACATTTTTCAACTGAAATTGATTCTTGTGTATTTGTGGATCAGCAGTGTTGCTGTAGCAATCTGCAGGAAATGCCATTTGTCCGGTGCGATGGGTGTTCCGTGATCTGTGCTACCCAAAGCCATGGGCAGATGTAAATGCTGGAGGATTTTGGCCATGCAAATCTCCAGCCATGGCCAGCACATGCCCCACCTGCACTCAGGTTGGGCAGGGGAAGCGCAGATTTGGGCTGGCAGCAGAGCCCCACGTTGGCTCAGAACTCGCTGCAGAGGCTGCTGAGAAAACTCCGGGGCTCCACTGAGAGTAGAACTCCAAGCAGGAGCAACCCTGGCAGGAGAAATCATTCACAATGAGAAAAGAGAAAATGTGGCAAAGCAGATGTGGGGATACTCTGTGGGGCTGATCAAATGCTCTGAATCACCCGTGCCTAGGCACGTCTTCTGCAAAAAGGTCTTGTGAAAAACTGACCACCTCCCATGACATACAGATTGCACTTTCCCCTTCACTTACCTTGCTGTGTGAGTGGAGATACTCTTCCTTATCACTGAGAATTTTTGCCCTTTAGCACCTCACATTTAATCAAAGATGATGTACTACCACTTGGCACCATCAATGAAAACAGCCCTGCCCTCGTGGCAGTGTTTGCAAAGTCTTCCCTCCTCCTGTCCCCACATGTGACAGACGGAACCATCCCCTTCTGTCCAAACTGTGCCTGAGCTGAGTGAGGGCTCCAGGAGCTCAGGAGCAAGAGCACCGCATATGGGAAGGTTTAGCAAAGTTTCCTAAGCACCAGTAAACTCTGGGTTTGCCAGTCTTCCCCTGCAATATTGTCCTACTCAAGAATGATCCTGGAGGACACTGTGCCTCCTGCTCACTCAAGAAAAGTTTGTTTTCTTCAAGGCTTGAATAGAGGAAAATAAAAATTGTGGTTTTTAGAGTGAAATTCGGGGGGTGGTGCAGCTGGGTTCGCTCCACTATTTGCTGTGGAAAGTAGAGTAAAAGCTTTAAATTCCCAGCAGAAGCTGACTACCAGCCCACACAGACCTGAATGAGGCCCAGGTGGGCTTGCTGCACGCTGGTCCAAGGGAAAAGCTGGAACAAAGTCCCCTTTTATTGCAGATGGAGTCTGTACTGGTATCTCCAGGGCTGTCTGTGGTAAGACACGGCAATCCAGCCAGAAACTGTGGATATGCGATTTCCAACAACAACCTGCTTCTCCAGGGTGAGGGACGAGGCCAGCCCAAAAGCCTGGAAGGTGCTCTGGGCACTGGAGAAGGCCAGGCTGTCCTTGAGCAGGGATGGCCTTCAAAGGGGACCTCACACCTTGTGACCAAGGGCAACTGGTGGCCTTCCACAAAATGCTTCTTTTGTCCAGCTCTTGGAAAAGTTCCAGCCAGCAACAATTCCTGCTGCTCACACCAGCCCTTTCCAAGCAGGAGGAATTTCAGCAGCAGCCGGATGGCTTAGTGGCAGGAGGATAAAATACTCAGCTGAGCTTTATCAACTCTCTGTCAGAAGCCACATCCTCAGCCCCTCATCTCCTCCAGTTGTCTCAGATGTGGAGGAAGCAGCAGGAAATCTCTGATCCTGGAAGGGAAAGCAGAAGGAGGAGAGGCAGTGGCCAGTCCCTGGGGCCTTGGGAGCAGTGAGAGCCATCCAAAACAGGATCTCTCCTGGGCTGTGGAGATAAGAGTGACCAATCAGCAATGTCCTGTGTGAGACTGGAGCCATCTGTGAAGGTGAGCATGGAAATCTGACCTTGCAAAACAGAGGAAAAGGTGTCCTTGGGTATTTGCCAAAGCTTTCAGGGGCTCTGAGCCACCTGGTCTAGTGGAAGGTGTCCCTGCCCATGGCAGAGGGGTTGGATCTAGAGGGTCTTTAAGGCCCCTTCCAACTCAAGCCCTTCTGTGAGTCTGAATTACAAACCCACAATGACAAAGAGAACACAGCAAACCTGGCCTCCGCTGCGTTGTTGGAGGTTGCTGCAGTCACTTGTGTCACCTGGAGACTGGTTTGGATCTGGAGAAATTTTCATGGTCCCAAAGTATTTCAGTGTGACCTTCCTGGTTCAGGGCCCCAAAAGATGCCAGAACAGATTATCTGCAAGCACAGAATTGGTTAAGCTGCCTGTGAACCTGATGGGAGAAGTATAGTCATGTTATTGCAGCGTTTACCCTGTACAGGTGATATTTGGTTTCCATTTTGAAGATGCAATGTTCTTGCACAATGCTTGTATATGCAGAAATACTGGCTTTAAATCCTGATTCCATCTTCACACAAGGATGTGTAATCCATCAGAAATGTTTAACATGGAGCCATATTAGCTTTGGGCTCGGTGGTATGAGTTGTTTAAAGTGTGTGATGAGTAATGGCAGCTCTAACAAATACCACTCTTGTTAATTTGGGTCTTCCCTTTATCAACCCTGTTGCATAGAAATCACTTCTTTACAGCAGAGACTAAATGAAATTCCTTCATACAGATGAGAATCATGCAATTCAGGCTAATTAAAGGGGAAGTTTTCTGTTCTTGTGAAAGGACATACTAAATCTGGAGGGGCTTTGCAGTTAAGAGTGAAAAGGAATAAGACATTTCTCTTAAGAAGTGTCTTGAAAGAGCTTTTTGTAATACCTGAAGCAGCTACGTTGATATTGACCTCCACAATTAGAAATGCACAACAACCACTTTGGTGACTTAATCTGGCCATGATTTTTACCTGCGATGCCAAAATCTCATCAAATATGTTGCTATCCTTTAAACAAGGAAGGAGAGCACAAATACCAACAATTCTCATCAGCCTTCTGGGTTGGAAAGACCATTTAATTTATGCTCCCTTAGCTGTCAGCCTAAACTCTGCTGTGCAAACCTTAGGTCTATGTTGGACCTTCTAAACTTCTTGAGCATCAACTTAGGTGCAAACCTGCTACAAAACCCTTCAGGCACCACACTGATTTAGAGTGGCAGGACTTCACTGTTCTAGCAGAGAATTTTATTTACTTGCTCCTGCAAGTCATTTCCAGAGTGGAAGTGAAATCAGTGCCTTGCTATCTGGATGGGATAGGATTTTCCTCCTGTCCCAACAGACAACAGGGGAAAAGATTTGTTTCTATTATACCATTACATCTAAATCTTTGGTTTGAGAGGAAAAGGAAAATGTTCCTTTAAGAAGTTCTGCCTGGACTTTTTGGCATGAGGACAAACTGTGGTGAGCTGGCAGGAGCAGCACTGCCCCTGTGGGTGCAAACCCCCTGAAGGATGAACAGGCTGCTGTCACAGGTGCCACACCTGCAGCATGAAAACCCACCGTGCCATTAACTTGATGCAAACTAAGCACAAGTGACACAGCTCTGCAGCCTCAGCAAGGACTTGCCTCTGCAGAGATGTTACTGACAGACTCAGCTCTTGTTTGCAAGGGCTGTTAAATTGTCACGCAAATCAACCACCCCTCCCTCTCTTGCCCTTCTTGGCGTCCAGCTGCTGAGCTGCTGCGGAGAAAGAAGAGGCAGAGTCCTTCAGGGCAAACGGGGACTTTCCAATGGGCAGAAACTTCCTCCTTTGTTTTGTTTTCAGTGACAACAGAGGGGTTTGTCTTCAGTCCCTGTGTCAGCAGGGAAATTGTGCCTGCCCATCACACCTAGGATCTGAACAACCTGGATTTTTATTGGTGTCAAACCCACAGTGACCTGACCTTCTGCAGGAATATGGAGAGAAGAGTCAAAAGGGATTCCTGGAATGTTGCAATAAGCAGATAGTGGTATTAAACATATATAGATAAAAAGGCATAAAAGCTCATAAAAGCATATGGAACTGATGTAAACCTAATAAAAAGAAGCATTTTATTGTAATAAAGAGTGAGGGTTGCAGACCACAGTGTGAGAAATAGCTACCCACTTTTCATAGTTTAGGAAGGTTTATTAAACCTTATCAAAAATACAACAGAAGATTGAATGAAGAAAAAAGATTACAGCACCAGGAGCAAAAGATTTTCCTTGCTATGTGCTTAGCCTCCTCACAATGGAGGTTTTCCCCTTTTAACCCTTTAACCCCTCCTGAAGTTCTGTCCATCAACCCCTTCTTTGCTGTCCACTGGTGGAGATCTCTTCCTCAAATCCTGATTGGGGGTCAGGTGTGGCCATAGCGACTCGCCAGCCCTCCCAGATGTCCCAACCCCAGCTGTCCCTTGATAACCACGTGAGGGGTACAGCACAACTATAAATCTATAAAATTTCTTAACCTATATACATTGTGAAAAATGCCAATCATTTGTTTTTAAAATTTTAAAAGTTTAATAGTAATAAAATTGTTATAAAAATAGTAATGCAATTAGAATAATTTGGACAAGTTGAATGAAGACAATATGAGACAATAGAGACAAAGAGTTACGGATGTCCGGGTACCTTTTTCTGGGCAGCAGGAGCCCGGAAAAGGACACCCATTAACAAAGGATTAACCCTTAAAAGCAATAGCCCATTGCATATTCATACACTTCATACATGATGCATAAATTCCATTCAAATACAGGATTGTGTCTGGTCATCATCATCTTCTTCCTTCTAATCCTAACAGTGCCTTCGAGGCAGGAAGAAGTTCCTTTCTTCTGATAAGAGAGCAATAAATTCTTTTTTCTGAAAGATTTAGGTGTCCTGGGGCTGCTATCTGGTGTGAGTGCCTCATTCCTTTCTTTAAAAAAACCCCACTGACATAGTTCTTCTTTTAACTACAAAAGTTACCTCTTAATTACAAGACTACATTTATCATATTATTAAAATGTTAATACAGCACTACTAATCAATCCATCAAAATACACATGGTAAATATCTGCATAGAGCCATATAATATGCGCCTTTCACACACATTATATTTGTCTATTAATTGTGAGAGTCAATCATCATATGACTCGTCTATCACAACAGGAAAAGAAGTTTCTGGTGGGAGGGACACTGGTTTTAAAGGTAGGACCTGTTCTTGAGGTTTGATTTGTTCCCTTTTTCAGAATACAAGGAAGTCATGGTGTTCCAGAGTAGAAGCTGGTGCCAAAAGTTTGAGAACAGGGTGTGATAAGATCACCAGAGTATTTTATCTGTATCTAGGAAGAAGCCCTGCAGAGCTCCTCTTTGGCTTTTACTGAAAGTAGAAGTCCTGATTTTACCAAGAATTTTGATCTCTTGGTGTTTTGGAGGAAGAAAAAGAAAACAACAAAGCACCTGAAGTCTGCGTTGAGGTGAGGTGTATCCCAGAGGACTGAGGGCTCACCAAGGCAAGAAACCCTCCTGTGACCGTGGTCACAGGGGTTTTCAGGTGAAGGGAGAGACGAGAATGTTGACTCCGTGTTCAGAAGGCTTGATTTATTATTTTATGATATATATATTACATTATACCTATACTAAAAAGAAAAAGAAGGTTTCCTCTCAGAAGCTAGCTAAGCTAAGAATAGAAATGAATGATAACAAAAGGCAGCTCTCTCAGACTCTGTCCGAGATAGCTCTGTCCTTGATTGGCCATTCATTAAAAACATCCAAGATGGGCCAATCACAGGTGGACCTCTTGCATTCCACAGCAGCAGATAACCATTGTTTACATTTTATTGCTGAAACTGCAGCTTCTCAGAAGGAAAAATCCTAAGAAAGGATTTTTCATAAAAGGTGTCTGCAACATGTCAACTTTTTTGTTTAGTGAAATTAAAAAGAAAAGTGTTTGTAATTTTCTCTGCTGGGCTCATGCAGAGGAAAGGACAAACTTGACAGGTTATCTGTTGCCAATCAAACTTCACTCAAGTGCTCCTGTGGAATGAACAGGGAATTTCTTCACCTGTAGAATATAAAATTCTATCATATCACTAAAAGAATTTTACAATATAAGAAAATGCAAAAACAATGCAAGGAAAGTCCAAGTCCAAGCAGCTGAGTTTCAGGAAAAGTCCATGGACTGAAGATATTCCTCTTTGCCATCTTTGAAAGTCCCTTTTGGTCCTGAAACAGGCTTACTACAGAAAAATCCATCAATAGTTATCAAAAGTCCATTGACAGTCATCAAACAATTTCAAACAATTTGAGAAAATTTCTGGAATGTGGAATTCTTGCCCACAGCCCTTTATAGCGCAGCTTGGGCTGAAGCTAATTTAGGCCCTTCAATGCTTCAAAGCTGCTGCCAGCTCTTTCAACCCTTTTTATCTAATTTAATTTTTCTTTTTTTTTTTTTTTTGTCGGAAAGTGCAGCAGCAGAGGAGCCAGAGAGAGGCCCTGGGGGGCCCTGGCCCATGTGGAGGGATCAGGAACCCCAGATCTGGCCCACAAAACAGTGGTCCAGGACCAGTAGGGGAAGCAAAACCCCCAAACCCATCAGGAGGCCGGGAGGTGGCCCTGGCCCAGGGACCCGAGCCCAACAGCCCAGGCCCAGCCTCTGAGGCAGGCTCTGCCTTGCCACAGGCCTGCACCCTGCTGCCAGTACGATGGCAGAACAGGTGGTGAGATGCTTCTGTTCCCCAAAATCATCGAGGCATGCCAGAGGCGGGGGAATTGAAGCTGCCCCAAGGATCTTCATCTCGTGTCTGGCAATGTTGTTCCCCACAATTATTCTTTTTATGCTTTTCTGCAGAAATATTGTCACCATCTATTCCTTCCAGAGAATCTTTTCCTACTTTTTGGGGAATTCATTTTGCTGCCCTCCCAGACCAGGCCAATTCCCAGGGCTCCTTCCCAAAGTGAGCTGCAGCCCATGGCCTCCACTCTCCAGCTGGAACAGAAGGAAGCACAGAGTTTGCTGTTGTGGGAGAGGAGCTTCTCTTTGCTGCCTGCTTTCCTTTTGAGACAGGTTGGTGTGTGCTCATTTGGTAAAGGCAGGTTTAAACTCTGAAGCAGTTGTGTTTCAAACTGCTCCCTTCACCAGCTCTTCTGTGGGTATCCTTGGACAAAAGGCCTCTTGGTGGGAGCTCCCCATGGCAGGTTAAGGAAGGAGGTTGATATTTCAGGGCTGTGACTGCTGAAAGCAGCTGGTTTCTGGAGGTGTCCAGAGCTGGGAGTGGCTCCGTTTCTCCCCGGCCTGCAGAAAAGGAAGTTGCAAAGTGGGAATTTCATTTGTGGAGATGGCCACCAGGGGTGTTTGCCAAGAGATGGGCTGGCAGAGAGGCAGATCTCTTGCTAAACTGGCTGTGTGTTTGTTTTGGTGGTGGAGAGGGTCAGAGATGTAGACACAGACACCAGCTGAAGGAACAGTGTAATTTACTGTAATGCCAAAGTTTAAAAAAGAGTCAGGAAAGGATAAGCTCAGCAATACACCTCAGCATTATTGCAAAAGGGTGCCTCTGGTGATTAAGGAAGATCCATCACCAGGTACCCCAATGATTTCCCCTTCATCCAGAGCTGCACATCAGCTGGGGGAAGCTGTCCCAGCCCAGCCCTGCAGAGCCACGGCCGGGAACCAGGAAATGCTGCGGTGCCTCCACATTTGGTGGCCACGAGGCTCCTGAGTGCGCTGTGAGAGTAGCCCGGCTCTGACAGTGCTGGATGAGCAATGTGCCAGAGCTTCTGCTGGGAACATAGCTGGTGTCATTCTCCTCTTGGTTTTCTCCCCGGGCCTGCCCAGGGCTCAAGGAGGAACCAAGGCCAGGAGTGGCCTTGTCCATTTTCCTCATGCAGAAAGGTGAAGACGTGTTTCACCAGGGAATGGATGCAACAATCCTTTTGATAATAACACTTGGTTAAGGAGCAGGTACATAGAACATTGGGTTGGGAAGGTGATCTAGAGGGCAGCTTTGGCTCAGGTCCTTTTGTTGAGGCTTCAGTCAGGGTCTGTTGTTCAGGCCTTAGCCCTTCAGTATTTTGTGGTGCAAATCACACCTGTGCACAGCTGGAAACAAACAAGTCTGTCTTTAGCACATTTGAGACAGGGAACAGCATTATCCCTGCAAGGCCAGGTTGGGGCCAAGAGCAGAAGGCCAGCACCCTGCTTTTGCCCCCAGACAGCCCTGCAGAGCAAGCAGCCCCTCCTGCCCAGGGGCTGAGGTGCCCGAAGCTGCCTCCCCGCTGTTCAGCTCTGCAGAGCCCGCGGGGCGCAGGGTCCTGGGCAGCCAGGGCAGCCCGGCTGCCTTGGGGCACAAGGAGTGGCCCAGAGAGAGGCTACTACCCTTAGCTTTGGAACTGTTCCTCAGAGTCTTGTCATTAATCCACAGTGTCTGATGGGTTTTCCTTTCCTCTCCCAAATTTAACACAGCTTTTTGAGAAAATTGACTGATATAGCTGCTGCTGGTGGTGGTGCTTTTGTCTGCAGGTGAGGGCAGGTGATTTAAAACAAGGACAGAGTCCATTGTTAACACCCCAGCTTTGCCGACTCAAGAAAACCATTCACAATTGGGCTACCACTACTGAGCAGTTTTCCTAGGTTTTGGAAAGCTACCACCTTAAGAAACCCGACAGATTTTCCTCCAGGACACCAGCAGTAGCATGATGCCAATGTTTTCCACCTCTTTTCTGTGTCTCTTAAGAGTTCCTCAGTGCCCAGCAGGAATGAAATGACCTGTGATAATGTGATTTGAGAGCTCTGTGTTGTTCATTGCCACATGAGTGTTCATGACAAGCTGGACACCCCACTCGTGACTCTGTTGAGTTAAATTCATCCCAATTCTGTGCAAACAGCAGACCCCAGATGCTGAGAAGAGCAAGCACAGTGGGTGGGTGTGCATGCACGCACCCGGGGACTGACTGCTGTGTGGGCTGAAGGTTTTGCACTGCTGTACATCTTCACTCTCCCAAGTTTGAGCAATTTATCAAATCCATATGAAATGAAACATATAAATCAATATGAAATCAAAATATTTCAAAATGTATGAAATAGTTCATATTAATTTATCGTAGATGCAATTTAACACGAATATACTATTGCCAGCCGGGAGTCTGTGTACAAATCACGAACGGGCCGGGACTGCTGAGGAACGCGCCTCGAGCTGTTTGTTTGCCAGCATCAGTCTCATTACATGGTTATGACAATGGGAAGATGCCATCCCCTCACATCCCTGGCAGTAGACAAAGAACTTAATGTTATAACTTACTTTAAGTAAGTTTTTTGACCAATCACACAAAGCAGAAGCATATTGACACTATGTCGCTGAAGGACACAAAAGAACACAAGCACACCACCGCTCTCAAGGTGAAGGAAAAAAGGGAAGTTTTATTCTCTGACTCCAATATTTATAGTTTTACAAAAGTGACAGCGGATTGGAAGGTGACAGTGACACCTCTGCAATGACACTGGTCAAACCAACAGTCCATCAACTCTCTCCTCCTCCATAAAGGAATGAAAAACAATGAGTTATTTACAGAAAGTGTGTGAGAAAGTTCACTACAAGAATGTCAACACCAGAAGGCTCAGAAAATCTTAAAAAACCAGGGTGACAACAGTAGTTCTACCCAACCACTATAAGCACACGTACCTTTGGTTAAAACAATGCTTGCTCATTTCAAATACAATATCTGCTTGTAAGCCTTAAAGCACAATGCACAGAGCTTCATTATTAAGCTTAGAAGTTCTAATATCTTGCTAGAGATACTTTTTTGAAGCTTAGGGGGTTATTCTAGCCAAGCATTAATACACAGACCCTTGTTCTATTTGTCCTTGATTTTCTACTTCTTATATAAGTTTTCTGCTGACAAACCTTATGGCTGCTGCTTAGTTCTAATTGCAGTTCTGCTGTCTCTGAGGCCTTCCTTTTGCCACTTTCCCAAAACCCTCTAATTTTGTGAATTCCTACAATTCCCCCTCTCGGTACAAGTAAAAAGAAACCTTTGGATCCGTGTTGTTTATTAACTACCTTGCATTTCATAGCTTTACTATAGCATACCTGCTTATTACTTGCTTAAAGCATCCTTTTTGCTCACATTAAGCCTTGCTATATTCCAACACAGCAATTTTAATGTTGTGAAAGTCCAGTCAGTTCAAAGGGCACAAGTCACGTCTGATAGCAATTACAAGTCGTTGTCCAAAAAAAGTCTCGCCTGTTCCAAGGTCTTAATTCGAAACCTTCCTCCATGTCTATACCTTCATCCACCATCTGCGTGAGATTACAAGAACAGTCTGTGAATCCATTTCCTACCTCTCTCTCTTTTGTGATTAAAACTTCTTTGATAGTTTTGTCCATCATTTGTCGCACACAACGACGTATGCAAGGTATTACTATTACCATCACTACCAAGACACCCAATACATATAGAGACCTATTCTACAAAGTTCTCTTAGCCAAGGTGCAAAGCTCCATCCTTGGAACAGATAATCTAACCATGACCCACCATCTTCTTTATTTGGAACTGTCAAATCTTTCAGCTTTTGTATGATTTTGTGGATGGATTCAGAGTGATCAGACAGGTTCATGCAACACAGTCCTTCAAATTCCTCACAGCGATGCCCATGTGCCTGTAAAAGAAAATGAATTGCTGCTCTGTTCTGTAAGGTTGCATGTCTGACAGCACTAACATCAGTCATCATGTCACTAATTGCAATGGAAGTAGCACTGTCTTCTTTCTTCAGCCAACACTCCAATCGGTATAATGGTTTCAATGCCTTGCCCAAGGCAAGTTGATGTAGAAATAAAGTTGATGTAACTCATTTTGCAGGGCCCTAGGGTCTGAAATTGCTATTACAGTTTTCTTTATAATGATGGGCATTCTTTCACTTCAAATGGGTTGGTGGGTTTTAAAGTGGGGAATGGTCTCCTTCAGATGATGGCCAAGACATCTTCCTCAATTTGACCTCTTTCCTTATGACCTGTTGGCAGGCTTTCACACCCCTTGGCTATAGTTTAAGTTTCGGGGCCCAAGTGCAGGCTATGGTCCTCTTCTTTGTCACAAAGAAATCCGCATCCCATCCCGCTTCTTTCAACATAGTAAAGACAGGCAAGTGATATATTACCCTAGCCTTAACTACCTTATCTGCTAAAAATTAACCATCCCTTATTATTTTTACTCTTCTTGCTATACTCTTTCCCCTTCACTAAATCTTGCTTAAATTTTAACTCTTCCAGTTATTTTAAATCCTTGATTCATTGGCGTCATCTCACACGCCAGCCATGTGTGAGCCGGTGCTGTAACTGGGAAATTCCACTCCTGAGCAGGAGATACAAGGCCTGGTTCTGATCTGGAAGGGTGAGAAGGATGAGATGCACAGCGTTTTGATCCAGGGGATGTCCTGAAAGTGCACTACCGAGCACCACGCTCCATCTCCTTCTCCTGCTCAGTGGATTTTTAGGAATCCAGGGCTTGGTATGTATTATTTGCTATTGCAACAAATAGAATTAATTTCCTTTGCAAGCCCAGTTTTGTCCTGGGTTATTTTGTGCATGGGTCTCCTCCTGAACCTGTGACAATGACAAGCAGGGACTTAAAGGACACTCCTATTCTCATGTCAGTAAGTTTGGAGAAGTGATTTAAGTATCAATAAGTCAATAAGTATAAATCAGTAAATTAAATAATTTGGGGGAATATTTAGCCTGTGAGTTTCAGAAAAGTATTGAATGGATACAAACTAGTAAGTGAGATTGCTGGGTGTGCATGTATTAGGGAAGTGATTCCCCACACACCCAGTGCTGAGATCAAGGATTGCCTCTTTTCTAACCCTGAGCTGGCAGCAGGGATCGGGCCCTGCTTGGTAACTTTCATTTTGAAGACTTCTGTTGAGCAGGTAAGAATGGTCAAAATGAAATCTTTTCCAGCTGTTTCCCTTTGGTTTACCTGTTTGCGGGTTATGATTCTGTGCTGCAGGTGTGCTGGGTGTGTGCAGAGCAGTGCAGCCCCAGAAACGCCTTGGCTTGCCCACAAGTTGTCATGCCTTGTTGCCAGGTGTGCCCAGCTGTGGCAGGAGAAGGAGCCCGCAGCGCAGTGGGCACCGTGCCCTGCCCAGCCGGGGCTCTCTGGCACAGAGCAGCAGCAGCGCCAGTGCCGTTGAACCCGCTCCTGCCTTGGCTTCCCCTGGCACACAGAAGCCTCTGGAAATCAGCAGTGCCAGTGGCGTTCCCAGCTTGGAGCAGCTGCTGCTGGCGGGCAGATGCTGCCAGTTCGACTGCTGCCAAAGGGGAAGAAAGGCAGAGATGTACACGGACCGGAGCCCTGGGCATGTCCAATAAAGGTGCAAATATGTGGGGAGATTTGTTGGGAAGCATTTCAGCTGTGATGCCAACAGTGGCTTCTCTCCTGGCTCTGTGTGTTCTAGACGAGTAATGCAATGGTTGGCTCTGACAATTAAGAAGTAGATGTTATGTGGATGTTCAAATGTGTAGTGATGGTATTGTAATATATCCTCCCATAGTCCTCTTTCCCATCCCCCTTGTAACAGCCTTGGTAGTCAGGGCATTTGGGGAGGGCTGGCTTGTGACCAGCAGGCAGGGTGTAACAACACCTGACCTCCAGTCAAGATTCAAGAAAGTAATCTCCACCCATGGACAGCAGAGAAAGAGTTGACTGACAAAACTTTTAGAGGGGCTAAGGGTATAAAAGGCAGAGCATCCTTTTTGTGGGTGAGCACATGGCTGCTAGTCACAGAGACTCCCAATGCTGCAATTTTTCCCTTTTCAGTCCTTTGTTAAGGTTTAATAAACCTTTAAAATTTTAAAAGTGAGATTCATTTCTTACATATGCAATGCTGTGTGCCATTTTCTTGGTCTGGTTTCCTTTGCTTGTGTCCCATCTGAGTGCTCAGCTGGGGTACAGGCTGTAGGTGCTTGGGGCACTGTTGGAGTTCCTCTTGGATCCCCTGAACAACAGGGTTTGGCCCATGAGGGGATTTTGTTCTTCTTTGTGACAGAGAAGGACTTCCCAGGCTCTTTTGTGTTTGCTGTAGGGAAGGTTGGTTATTGCTGTGCATAAATTCACAGACCAATGTGGAGCGTTTGCTTTGTGATGTCAGGGCATGGTTGCCACATTGTCGTGGTGACATCAGAAGGTTGCCTTGGTGCATGGAAGGCCTGAGTGTCAGAGGAGACCTAGTGCTTGCTCACATCAGGAGAACCCTCCTGGTTGGGGAATTTGTCAGAACTGACAAGACCCTTGTTTTTTCTATATTTACCTAACTTTCAAAAAGGACAATGTTTCACCATCTGGCCAAGGCAGCTTTTGCTGTGTATGGCATTTCTTTCTCCATGTATTACGTAACACACTTCACCCGTACGTAGAGGTTTCCCTTCTACTTAGGTTAGGGTGTAACCTAACCTGACTCTTGTATGTCTTCCTGCTCTTTCTTGGTGGCTGAGTTTCTGATTTTGAAAGAGAAAGAGCATTAGGATGCCACTGGTTTGGTAAAGCTCCTGTCAAGAGGTTCAGCTAAAAGGGGGTGTCTGTAGCCACAGGGACAGCATTTGCAGGGGAACCTGCAGGGCTTCGGTTCCCTCCACGGGAGAGTCTGTGGCAGCAGAGTCTGTCATTTCCTCAGGTTGCTGGGACAAGCAGGAAAACTTCCAAAATGCAGACTGGGAGGCCTTCTCAGAAGGCCTTCTGAAGACTTTGTAGTTCTCCCCAGAACTCAGGGAAAGCTTCTTTTATTCCAAATTTTTTAATGAAAGGATTTGACTGTCCATTTTGACCCTTGACTGAGTGCTAAAAGAGTGATTCCCTTTGCAGTGAAGTGCAACCGCCAAAGCAGTGAGTGTCTGCTCCTGAACCTGGAGCTGCTGCTGTATTGTTTCACAATAGAACTGCCACAGCTCAGGGGGATTTGGGGCAAGCTTTTCTGGGTGACTGTTTTCAGCAACTTAATGGGAATTAGTGCATGCAAGTTCTTTTTTGAAAAAAGTACCTGAAAGACAAGAGAACAAAAGCTGCTTTGTCTGTTGGACAGAACAGAAGCATTGAGTGTTGAAGAAGAATTTGCATTTTCTTGATCATGTTTGTATTAATTTACTGACTAGACAGGCCAAAGTGTAGGCACAACCAAGATTATTGTCCTGATCTCTTGCTGGCTGTGTGAAAGAACTATGTCATGTGGAGGGATGTTGATAAAGAAAAATACTCTCTGTTTGGGTTGACCTCTTCTGTTGGATTCAGCAGCGCAGGCAGTTTTCTCACAGCACTTGTCCATTTTCCCTTGCCCACTCCAGGTCCCCTGAAGCATGTATTCAGAGGTGCTGTTCCTGAGGTGAGTGAGAAAGGAACATTTCATGTTCCTGGTGCTTAGGAATTGTAGAGCAAGCTGTGAGCTTGGCCTGTGGCAGTAGAGTGTAGAGGGCCAGCTGGGTAGGCTGAAAGAAAATCCATTTCCATGTCTGCAGCAGCAATAACAAAGGCATCGCTGGCTATTTCCTAATTTTCCATTTCAGAACTTTCAAGGAATGAAAAGCTCATTTTGCAGAGAGAATGTTGCTTCTTGATAGTAGCCAGGGCGGAATGTCTATTTCAGAACTATTAGCAATTCTGTTGAATTAGCCCATTTAAATTTAGTCGCAGTGACTTAGAATCCCATTGTTACCAAAGTTTCTGATTTGTCCTTAGCAGAGCTGGTTGTAGAAATAGAGCTGAATAGAATAAAGTGCTGAATAGAAATAAGGTTGTAAGTGATAGATAACTTTCTGTCCCTCACACTGCTGTCTGTCCACAGATCCCAGAACCAACAGCAGTCTCTCCTCTGGCTCCCTCTGCTCATGGAGAGGAGGCCAAAGAGGAGGCAAAAGAGGTGGATGAGCGCCAGCCTCCAGCTGTGCTCACACCAAAGCCTGAACATTCTGAGCCAGTAAGTGCCAGCTGTGTGTGCTGCTGCCTTTAGTGCAGGGCAGAGCTGCAAGTTTCTGACCAGCCAGCACTTGCTGTTGCTGGCTGAGGATGCTGAGTGCTGGAGTCCTGCCAGGGCCTGGTGATTGCCCCCAGCCTGTGACAGCTGGACAATGGGCTTTGGTCTGTCACGTTTAGGCACCAGCATCCTGGCATTTTGATAGGGGCCAGCCTGAAGCACGAAGGCTCCCTGTTCCCAAAGCAGGGAGCATGTCAAAGACACTGTGCTCAGCCTTGTTGGATACACAGGGGACACTGTGGCGTGGAGAGACCTGTCCCCCTGCACAGACTGGCCAAGTTGCTGCAGGCACTAAGAAATGTTGATCTGACCACAAAAGCTCTTGGTGGTGCTTTGTCCCCAAAAACTTCTTGGGTGTGCTTACTTGGGAGTATTTCAGAGACACACTGGGGATGTAGAGTTGCTGCTTGAAGTCAGGGATTTTGGTGCCTTTGTTGCCAGGTTGCTCTTTTGCCCCTTCAGGCAGAGCAGCTGGTAGCAGAGCAGATAGGTGCTCTGAGTCTGTTTCTTGGTCTTTGATAAGCTGCAAGGAGATGACTGTGTTGTCCATGAAGCGGTGGGGGACCATTCTTGTCTAGCGTGGCAAAAAAAATAAAGGGAGTAGTTCTGAATCTTTCTTCTGAGGCCAAAACCAGACACTGCATGTGTCTGTTGATACCTTCTATTGTGCAGTTTGCTTTGAAAACTGCATTGGAGCCTAGAATGGGAACAAAGCTGCAATTCCTTGACTGCTGTAATGCTAAAACCAGGGTGTACACCTTGCAATGGTGCCTGCAGTATCTGAAGTGCAATGGGCACCTTTGTGTCTGGGGAGCTGCGTGGGCCAAAAGGACGCAGGGCTGGCGGCCGTGAGCAGCTGAAGATGAGGCAGCGTGGGGCCAGGGGGCCAAGAAGGCCAAGGGCACGGTGGCTGTGCCAGCAGCAGTGGGGCAGCAGGAGCAGGGCAGTGAGCGTGGCCTGTGCTGGGCAGCGCTGCGGCCACAGCTGGAGTGCTGTTTGCAGCTGTGGGCCCTGGGAAGCAGAAAGTCATGGAGGGGCTGCAGCGTGTGCACAGAAGGACAGGGGAGCTGGGCAAGGGGGGGCAGCACAAGGCCAGGGAGGAGGGGCTGAGGGAGCTTTAGCCTGGACAATGGGGGCTCCTGAGGGACCTTCAGGCAGACTTCCATAGATCCCTGCCTTAGACCCATAGAGCCAATGCTCAGCACAAGGGCTGTTTCCCTGCCAAACATCCCTTCACTGCATCCAAGTGCTTTAGACACTGGAGTGGGTAACACTTTCATATTTTGTTTGTTTATTTGTTTGTTTGTTTGCTAGAAGGAGAAGCCTTGTGTAATTTCTCCTTCTCCAGGGAGCAAGGGAGCTTTTTCTCAGTCTTTCCTGCCCTTTTCCAGCACTGGCAGAAACACATCGCTTTCAGGTTAACGGCTCCTGTGTCTTTTGGCAGCCCAGGGAATCAGTGTGTGTTGTGTTTGGGAACTGAGCAGGAAATCGATGCCCTTTCATTCCAGCTGGTGCTCAGAGATTAGAGGAGCTGGAGGGGCTGGGCTGCATTTCTGACTCCAGCCACTTTAGCCCCATCAGTGTGGTCGAGTCCAAGAGAAGAACTGCCCGAGCACAGATGCACAAAGAGAGCAGCTCCCAGTGCAATGCTCTGGGTCTGACTTCATTCCATAAGGACCCACACGCTCCAGATTCCCCAAGAGAGTGGGTTACTTAAGCAACAGGAGAGCAAGTTCAGGACGGCTGCAGATCGGGGCACTGCTACTGAGTGCTGATGTGTGTAGCGACAGAAACAGTATTGATTCAGGGTGAACCCCCCGTGGGGAATAATGTGCTTTGGCTCTATGATTTAAAAGGTTAAACAAATGCTTTCTTAAGCTGTGGTATATTACACTGGTACTATATTAAAACTCTACTATAGAGATACTATACTAAAAAGCTACTAAAGAAAAACTGGTGACTGTCTCTAGACAGTCAGAACACAGCTTTTATGTAATTAGCTAATCAAGCTAAACAACTATCACTAAAATCCAATTAACAAATCACTTTCAGTAAACAATCACTATAACACATTCTACATGTATTAAACAACAAGAACAGCAAGTAGAGATAATAATTGTTTTCTCTTCTTCTCTAAGTTTCTCATTACCTTCCCTTAAAAAAACCTAGGAGAGAGAATTATATCTCTCTCTGTTCAAAGAATGTAAATACCACAGCACAGTAAAGAGAGATTATAAAAGTGAGATCTGTCTATCTGTCTATTTGAATCTTCCTGGCTCTGCTCCAAAGCAGTGGAAGATGCAAAGCTCCCCTAAAGGCATCCCTTCAGGAGAGCAGTAGAGACAAGTTCCACTGACTGATCGTGAGCAGGCAGAGATGTTTCCCCCTCCAGAGATGGTTGTTTTTTCCCCTCATGTTTTCCTGCTCCACCTTTTCTGACCTGAAGCCTTCATTTGTCCTTTAAATTCTTGCATGTCCTAAGGGAGTGGAACTATCCCATGCTGTAGCTGGGATCTGGTGACTTTGCTCATACACGCATTACTTGACACATGGTTTCCTTCACTGGCATCCCCAGGGTTGTGTAAGTGCATTCGTTAATGGGGCCTTATGAGAAACTCTGTTACTGCTGGTCAGAATTCTCAGTTGACAAAAGAGGCAGAAGAAACACCTTGGTCCTCCTCCATATACTGAGATGGCCATAGAGGTTCTCTGACTTCCATCAGAGATCTTTGCATGCATCCTCATCTCCTGGATGACCCGGTTTTCTAACAAGAGTGTGGATGTCAGGAAGGAGGAATGCTGGTGCAGGCCTGAAGAGAAGGTGAACTCCAGAAGTGTCTCTGACAAGGAGTGAGCTCACCCAGGAAGCCCCTGCAGATCCAGGATGGAGCTGTGGGACAGGGCAGGGTGTCAGTCACTACTGAGAGACAAACAGGACATGGCAGAAGCAGAGGGAGGCCCTCACCAGACCCTTGAGAAATGCCACCCCTTCCCTGTCAGCTGCCTGAGAGGCTGTTGGAGCTTGAGTCCCAGATGGCCCCTGATTGTAGGGTCAGGGTCACTTTGGAATCTGTGCCTCCCCTTGGGCAGAGAACGACCCAGGAGAGCAGCAGCACAGTGCTTTGGGAACGTGTGAGCCCAGCAGTCTGTGAGTCTTGGCCCACAAAGGGCGTATGGGAAGTTGAAACCCATCTTCTCTTGCTTTCTGTGCAGGTGCTTCTAGAGAAAGAGCAGGAGCACACTGCCTTATCTGAGATGCCATGCCAGACTCAGGGAGAGCTGTTCCCTGCCCGAGAGCAGGAAGAGCAGCACAGGCAGCAGGTGGAAGAGCCACAGGAGAATGGCCAGGTGAGCCTGACTGGCCAGGGGACAGAGGGAAGGGCAGGGAGAGGGGCATAAACCAGAGCTCCTGGGACTGAGGAGGCCAGGAGTCCCACAGGCAATGGAAGCACAGAGCCTTGGAATCTACAGAGATCAGCCATGGGACAGGATGGTTACAGTGGAAGCAGAGCTGGGTAGGGAAGCAGAAAGAAGGGGCTGAATAAATGTGATTTTGAGGCTAAAAGAGGGAAAAGCGGAGCTTGATGGCAGCTCTCAGTCACTGGCTCTGCTTTTGTGTGTACAGAACATCAAGGCAGAGCCACAAGCAGAGCTGCCTGAAGCTCAGAGTGCCATCATGGCAGCGAAGAGGAGGAATGAAGACATCCAAGAGGAGAAGAATCTCCCTATGCAGAGGGGCAATCAACAAAAACAGGTGAATGAAGGAATGGCAGCCACTCCACTCATGAAAGAGAGTCCTTTCCGTTGTTGTTTACAGAAAAATGACGAACAGCTGGAGGCACAGCTGCAGGAAACTGAGGCTAGGATCAAGGTAAGGAAGAAGAGGATAGATGAAAAAATTAAAATTATCAAAGAGATAATGAATTGCCTCCTTCAGGAGCAAAAGGCTCTAGAAAAGCATGTAAGTGAAATGGCAATAGGCAGTGCAGTCACCCAAGGGGTGGTTTCTGCCATCCTTGCCTTTCCAGTGCAGAGCAGCAGGGGGTGGGTGATGCCTCTGAGTGCCATCCTGATGAGGCCTCTGTCAGAGCTGCTCTCAAGGACACTGCCTGCTCTGTTGGATCTCAGCTGATGCTCTAGAGAGTGGCATTACTCCTTTGGCCATTTAGCTAGCAGTTATCTGAATGAACTCCTGCTGGCTTTTTCAAGGTGGCCTTGTTTCTTGAGGTGTTTTTGCAGTTCACTCACACAGATTTGGAATACGAACTACAAGCTGTCTGTATCCCTTGTGAATGCTCCTGTCCTTTTCTTTACTTTCTTCCCAGTCGATGACTCCTGGCTGACGGGGACAAGCTGTTGTCTCTGACTGCTTTGTTCTGTTTGACTTGAGGTGGAAGTGTCACCATCCTACCTGGCAGCCTGCAGAGAGTTCCAGCAAATGACAGGCAACCAAGAGCCCCGAGGCTGGCATGAGGCCCAGGCACTGAACCATCCAGAGATGCTGCAGGATAAGCTCATCCCGAGGAAGGTGCAGAAAAAGAGAATTTCATGGCAGGAGGTAGAACATTAGAATGAGGAGCTGCAAATATATCTGCAGACCTAGGAGGAGGAAAGGAGTCTTTGGGAGGAAGTGGAGCAGTCATTGCTGCAGTCATCCTTTAGAACAAGAAACTGGCTATGAACTGGAGTAAAACCAGCCTTTGGTTTTGACCATTTGGTTTCACAAGTGGACATCCACAGCAACCCAGTTGAGCTGCATGTGGCTGACAGCAGCTTCCTAAGGGCTTGCATTTCAAATGGCAATCTCTCTGGCATTTCAGGGCAACCTCTGCCACACCTTCCTGACATCAACTCATTTCTTGTCTCAGAAGAAGAATCTACACCAACTCTGACACTGAAGCTGCTGCAGAAGCAGCAGTGCCGTTCCAAGGAGCCTTTGCTCTCTGGCTGAAGAAGTGGAGCCTGAGCACTTGGTTCACCTCCTGTGCTGACCCAGCTGCTGCTCAGCAACAGGAGATGGCGGGTGACTCCCTGGAGCAGCAGAGTACGTCTGGTATCTTTCTTATCTGAGGGACAGTGTGTTGTGTGCACGTGTCAGCATAGCTCTACCAAAGGGTTCTGCTCAGTTTAGTGTCACAGAAGTGCTGGCAGTGCTCCGAGACAGCAAGAGAGAGCTCTGGGTGTTCCTGCTGCCTCTGAAGGCAGCTTAGACTGGCTGGAGTTTGCCTGGGCTTCCCTCTCTGCCGAAGGCAGAAGCAGGGATTGTTCCTGGATCAGCAGAAGGCTGTGACTGCTTGAGTCCTAGCCATTGGCAGAAGCCCTGCTGAGATCAGTCTCTAGGAGAACAAATCAAGCCCCTTGTGATTCTGCAGCACAACCCAATGAATCTGCTTCTTGCCCATAACAGCTGCCAGTGCTGTGCTCTCAGATAAGATCTGGTAGGGTTGAGAAGAGAGCCCAGTGGATTCTGTGTCTACCATCACCTGTTGGGACAAAAAGGGCACTGATCTGCGCCTCGGTGTGGCTGATCTCAAAGCCCATCCTGTTGTGTCCTGAATGAGGGCAACAGGGTGAAGAGAAATGGCGCGGTTCTTCACGCGGGGCATGGGCAAGGGCGTCTTTGGTCTCAGCCTGCTCATAAAGGGTGAGGGTCCTGATGCTGAAAGCCCCGTGGGGATTGGTTCTAGCATGAGCTGCTCTGGTTTACAAATGCAGAGGCGTTCTTCTGGCAAACTGCTGCAAGGTGGAAAAGATGGGAACACTTGGCAATATTCCTCCTGTTCTGAACTTGACATCTGTTCAGAGGAATTGATTCTAGATGTTCAGGTGCATTTAATCTTAGCAAGTAGGAAACCTTTTCTAAATCTCACAGTGTTCATTCCCAAGAAAACAAAGGCACTGTTAGTTCCAGCTCTCCTTAATGTTTCTAGATGACAAACTTACTTGCCTTGGTAGGTATTCTCTTCTGCTCTCAGTCTCCTCTGAATGTATCTCCCGGTGCTTCCCTGTGTGTCTGCTGTCAAGCAGTCTCTCCCTTCAAAGGATGCTAGAAATCAGTCTCTGTGCCAGCCACTTGTGCTGTGGGCCTGCTGTTCTTTTCTTGTTGTTCCAGTTGCTGTTCCTGTTGTTGTTAGCCAGCTGTCCACCAAGGGAGGGCTCAGAGCCCCAGACAGTGGGGCTGCCTTTTGTATCTCCTAGAAGGTGGGATCTCTGCTTTAAAGTGAACATCTTGCATTTTGTTTCCCTCAGGGACAATGGTGAAGATGGAAAATCCTATTCTAAAATACATTGAACTGGAAAATCTTGGCAGTGGGTGAGTCCAAGCAATGTTAATTGCACAAAACTATGCATCAGGCGTTTTGCTGGTTGAATAGGTATCAAGTGTGAAGTCAGACAAGCTGCAAATGTGTTCAGGCACTGGGCTTAGATTATCAGTGCTGATCAGAATTTCTAAGTGTGCTCAGAAGGCATTGTCAAAGACACCTCCATGCTTCCAGTGTCCTGCAGGTCTTAGGCATTTCCAGCAGATCTCCTGTGTGGGCTGGCTTTCACTGCAAGATCTAAATGGCTTCTCATTTCTCTGCTTCTGTTTTGTTTCTAGGACTTTTGGAGATGTTTATAGAGCAGTCGACACTGCCACAGGAGGAGAGGTAAATGTGAACAGCCCCTGCAGACTCTGCTGCACTCGAGGGCTTTCCCCTCTGGTGTGAGCTGTGGCTGGAGCTTTGGGCAGAGCTGTGCTGAAAAGGCACAAGAAGCACAGACTGGTGCCAGCCCACAAAACACATTTGGGACTTTGTCCTCCTCAGCTGCCTGAAGGAAGGCACGGAGGGCAGCGGTTCCTTTCAGAGAAGGACGCGCTCACTCGCTCTCCATTGCTAAAACAAAGGTGGTGCCTGCGAGCACCTCACTGCTCTTTGGTGCTACAGCTTCAGAGTCCTGAGTTCACATTTCTGGCTGCCAGCAAATCCATCTCACAGTTACTGGTAGTTCCTTAGCCACCTGCAGTGCTGCTCTTGGGAACTGCACATAGGGAGAGATCGGCAAGGCATCCCTGAAAGCCCCAAGCCCTGCCCATAGCCCGGGATGTAACCACAGAGTATTAAGGCAAGGATTACTTCTTCTGAATCCCAAATGACGCAGCAGAGAGTGTGGTCAGAGGTTTGTGGGGTGATAACTGAGACACCGCTGTTACCAAGTGGTCAAGGCAAAATGTCAGTGGCCCCACGTGTCCTGTAACTGGCTCCCTAGGGAGCAGAGAAATGGGCTGTTGGAATGTCAGTTCCTAATTACTGCAGTGCCTAATCACAAGGCAGTTTGGCACCGCTCAGCTGTGCCATTGCAAAATCACTCGCTCCACGTGCCTTGTGGTTTCGTGCCACCAACCTCTCAAGTTACTGATTATCAATGTCATTTTAGGTGGCCATCAAGAAAATACGCCTTCAAGGACTGAGGAAGAAGGAACTAAAAGTCAGTGAACTCATGGTCATGAAGGTGAACAGGAATCCCAACCTGGTCAACTGTTTAGACAGGTGAGTTGTGCTTTTGTCCTATGAATGTTTGTTCACATATTGCAAACATGCAAGGTAAAATCCCACTTTGCTCACTGGCAGAAAATAGAGCTGTAATTATTGGCTAATTATTATTGCTCTTTTCATCTCCAGTGGATGGGAAGAGATTGCATTTTGTCTGCACGAGTCTTCACTGGCACATGGTATTTGAAAATTGTTCAAAAACCCGGATGAGTCGTGTCTTACAAAATCAATGATCTCTATATTCACAGCCACCACTTTGTTTTGGAGCTTGATTTTTTTCAAGTGTCTTCTTACGTCCAGGTAAACTAACAAGGATTTCCCTTGGATTATTGCCACTGTTTTCCATTGCTATGCAGTCTAGGAAGACTAGGTGCTTTTTTCCAGAAACACCATGCATGACAGGCTTCTTATCTGGGCTGTTACTAAACTGCACATTTTGCTTGCTGCCCATCTAAGACCTCTCCTTTTTCGCAACTGTGCCTTTCTCCTTGAGACTGCACAGATGGCAAACAATGCACAGCCAAGAGGGAACATCTATTCCTTTATTTTGTGTTTGTCTCAAAGGGATCTGAAAAGAAGAGTCAACCCATCTTTTCCAAACAGCAACCTAGCCATGTACATTCATCTCCACGTCCTTGTTTCCTTCTTTCAGCTCCCTTGTGGGTGAGGAACTGTCCCTGGTTATGGAGTACATGGATGGAGGCACTCTGAGCGATGTCATCAGCCAGACCTACCTGTCTGAAGATGAGATGGCAACCATCAGTCGGGAGGTCAGCAATCCCATCTGTGTTTCCAAGGGCTTGGACAGCATTGTCTGGGAAACAGGGCCTCAGAGCTGGAGTGATTTCCTGTGCCAAGCTTTGTTTCTGTGTTGCTGCTATTCTATGGGCAAGAAAAAGCATCTCAAGTGAAAGGCCTGCCAGTGCCCCTGCACTCCCTGTACTCAGTGCCAGTACTCTTATCTCCTGCTGTTGTCTTCTCGCTCTGTCTCTTGTATTTGTATTTGCTGTTCTCCACCTTGCCTCTCTAAATGTTTGCCTGGAGTCTGTCTTCACTGCATTCCTTGCCTGTGAAAGCAAAGGTGGTGGTGGCAGGATTTGAAATGATCAGCAAAGAAAAAATACTCATTTCCCACAGTCCTTAGCTGAAAAGCATAGTAGTGCAGCCAAAATGCTCTTTGCTTCTGGAAAGTGACTGGTGTGATACATCCAAGCCTTTGCTGAGGCCAGCAAGAAAATCTTTGTCATGCAGCCTCCCACCCAAAAGTGATCCGCTTCACACCAAAGGGAGGGACTTTTCCTTTCCAAATCCCTCCTTTGTCCTCTGCAAGGAAAAAGCACGTCCACTGCAGCAGGAGTCATCCTGGCTGGTTGGCAGGGGACAGCCTACAAAAGCAGATGCTGTTGCTCTTTCAAAAGCTGACGTGCCTTTTCTCAGAAAGGTCCTGCTCTGCAGGTGTTGGAGCAGCAAGTTCTTCCTCTCAGTGGCCATTACTGTTCTGCCATTACTCCCCATTCCCCTGGAGAGGGAATCTTTTAGGTTCTTTTTTTTCTTTCTTATGGGATGAAAGCACATCACTCATTTTTGACCTCCTCTTTCTGTTTTCTCTCTCAGTGCCTGCAAGGACTGCAATTTCTTCATTCAAACCACATCATCTACCAAGATTTGAAGAGCAGAAACATCCTTCTCAGAACTGATGGTTCTGTCAAGCTGGGTCAGTATATTCTTGGTCAGGTGCAGCGTTCCAGGGATGTAGGTGTGGGGCTGCTTGGAGTGACTGCCAGCTCCCCAAAAATGGTGCTGGTGGCAGTGCAGGGACCCCTGCTGCGAGCTGAGGGCACAGTTGCAACGTGCACAGAGGTATAAGGAACCACAAGCAGTCAAGAGTGGCCTTGCTCTGTGTGTGTCCCTTCCAGACAGAGGGAGCGACAATCTAAAGCTTCAGGGGAATGAAGTCCACTGCTGTGAGCAGTGTTAAGAAATCTGGGTTTTTTTGGAAATGGCCAATTCCATACTCCCTTGGCTAAAGCCCCAAGGAAATCGCGCATAGACAGTTTTCCAGGAGATTCAACAGCACATTCTTAGCCCGAGAGTGGAGAATTCTTTTGCTTGGTTTCCTAATTGGAGCTGGCTTTCATGGTTTGTTGTTTTCTCCACAGCTGACCTTGGCCTCTTTGCTCAGCTCAGCCCTGAGCAGGGCAGACGGAGCTCCGTGGCCGGCGCTGCTGGGTGGCTGGCGCCTGAAGTGGTGACAGGTCAACCATGTGGCCCCAAAGTGGACATATGGTCTCTGGGAATCGTGGGCATCGAAATGGTGGAATGAGAAGTTCCTTCCTGGAATGCAACTCCTGTCTTGGTAAGGTGCAAATACTCACTGATCCCACTGTCTTTCTCACCTGTCCCATGCTCTGTGTGCCATTGGACAAAATCCCATTGCCATCTGCTGGCACCACTTCCACCAAGGTCCCCTTCTAAAAATGCCCCTGCAACACATCAGCATCTGCTGCAGCTTTGGTTGTATCAGAAAGGGAAGTAGCAGTTCAGAAACCGAACCAGTTCAGAAACCTGCCATTTTGGCCTCCAGCCATGCCTGACATTTCTCACTTGTTTTTTGAACAATGTTGGAACTCTGTTTCTGAAGGACAAGAATTTTTCAGTGGAGAGGGTAGACATGTGATAAACATCCTGAGCAATGGAGGTTAGACCTTCCCAGTTTCAATTTTCGCGAAAACATAAGAAAAAAAGGAAAAAGAAAAGTAAACAAAAAAGAGAGAAAAAAACCTACTATGAAACCAATGCCCAAGCAGTTCTGCTTGCTTTTTCATTTTTTAAACACAGCTCTTCTCTTCCATTCGATAGCATCTTTTCCAAATCCTTTTCGAAACTTTCAGGCTTTCAAGTCATCTGCACATTGTTCAGTCACGTATGTGGGTGGCCTGGATAAGTTTAGGATGTGTTTTTCTCCGACTGCAGTTAGAATTGTTTGCCAAACCCTTGGCTGTTTCTTGCTACTTTAACAAGTTGATGAGCTTGCAGGCAGGTGGGCAGTTGACACTGGTGCTGTGTTTCTTTACCACAGGAGCAGGGCCATCCCTGGCCTGCACAGTTCTAATGACAGGGACTGCTCCAGCTCCCCACCATGGCCAGTGGCTGAGCTCAGCTGAGAGTCAGGATAAAACCCTCTTTGTCACCTCTGGTGATGTGGGAAAAGGACAGAAAGCCACATAAACTATTTGTACACAAGGGGAGTGCATTGCCATTTCCGGCTTTGAAATTCTCCTTTGGCTTAAAGAGGATAATAGCAAAGTCTCTTTGGTCACCATCTATTTCAGTGCCATGAGCACAGAGTTATCATGACAGTGGTGGGCATTTTTATGGAGACTCCAAGGCCTTTGCCATTGTTATTTTTGCCTATTTGAGATGGATTCTGCAAGTTGAGGTTTGAATAGTTCCAAGTTGGTGTCTTATGTTTCTAAATACCATCTTGCAAAAGCAGAATGAGCTCTCTCCCTCTGACTTGTCAGCGTGTGAGAGTTTGGTTCCACATGAACCACACTGGATAATGATCAGCCGATGTCTTGCCAATCTACACTGTAATTGCTTGGCCTGAGGAGTATCAGAAAGACCTGCTGAGCTCCATGGACACTGTCAGCTGCATGGAAGTGAGCATCCTTGGCCTTGCTGAAGAAACTGGAGCTCAGCTTAGGTTAGATGCTCTTGAGCAGGAGAAAGGCTGGAATCCTCAGGGGTTTCCAGAGGCCTGCGTGCCCAGAGGGACTGAGTTCTGGAGAGCAGCTGGATGTTTCTGCACATCATGGAAAGGGATTTCCAGACAGCTCAAGCCTCACCACAGGAAAACACTCCCCAGCTCTTCTCAGGCAACATTTGCTTTGGCTTTCAAGTTGTTCCCACTTGTGTGTCTGTGAAGATGTGCCTAAAACCACAAGGCAAGCCTCTCAGAACTGGTGTTACATTTCCAGAAATGAAGAAAGGAAGCCCAAACACAAGAAAGTTGCTAAGGCACTGATTTTTAGAGAGGAACTTAACCCCCTGTGCAGTTTCTTCTCACTGGGAAACATGCCTGAAACCTGGGCATGAGGGTCTAAAGGCCACAGAGTCTCTTCTGCTTCTTGTGCAGTGCTGCTGAAACACTCAGTGACCGTGTTTCTCTCCTAGCCCAAAGCAACATTCTGCACATCACCAAGCCAGAGCCTGGTGATGTGGAGAGCCTGCCAAAACCTCCCATTTGTTTCCCGGCACTTTCTGGGATGGGCCTACCATTCATGCATTGACTTGTGCAGCCAAATGAGTAGAGGGTGACCGTAGGGATGGAACCTCTCCTTCTGATTTGACCATGAAAAGTTTTTCTTTTCCATGTAAGGAAAGCAGAAATTTTCAGGCTGCTGAGAGACAGAGCTGCAGGTGGCTCCTGTGTCCCAGCAGCCGTTTTCATTGCAGTACATTTGTGCATGCATCTTATTGTGTCTGTGTTGAAGATGAGATTCCAAATGTTTGTCTCCTTACCTGAGGAATACCTGGTGGATTTCCTTTCTTTCCTTCCAATTTCCATTGTTTTCAAGAACAAAGCAAAATGCTTGATTGGTTTTGTTTTATGGCAGCTGTGCTTAATGGACCAAGAAGCACTGCAGAGATACTTTTCATATCCTAACCCTTGGATACAGTAGAGTTAGTATAGCAAAGTCCTTCTTCCAAAAAGCCTCTCAAGCTGATATGAATCCTCAGGGAAGGAAATGTGCTTGTGCTGATGTAGTTCCCACTAACTAGGTCAGGCAATGAAATCAGCTGCCAAGGCAAGATCTGCAGGACAGTGGGAAAGCTGTGGCTGCATCGGATTTTGGGTTTTTGGTTGGTAAAGGAAAGTCGTCTCTGGGTCTCTACCAGGGCAGAAAGTGCCACTGCAGAGTGGAGCTTAATCAATGGGATCTGGGAGAGCCGTGACAGATGGGAAAGGAGCAGGTGGAGCCTGGTGTCTCCTTTTTCCCCAGCCTCAACTCCTGATAGCCAGAGGAGGAAGACAAAAGCTGCAGCAGCCCAACCTATTTTCATCTTGCCTGCGTGACTTCCTGAGCTGCTGCCTGCAGAGAGATGAGGCGCGACGCTGGTCTGCCAAGGAGCTCCTGCAGGTAAAATGTGAAGGGGCTGCAGGTGAAACAGGCTCTGAGGGATGGGCTCCTCCTCCATTCAAGCCCAAGGCAGCAGATGAGCTCCCTTCCTCCTCACCTCCATTCTTGGTGCTCTTAAAATGAAAACAGTGAGGAATCCTAGACTGGGCTGGGTGGCAGGGCCCTGTAAAGGTCCTGTGGTGCAAGTGTCCTGCAATGAGCAGGGACATCTTTAAAGAGATCAGGTTGCTCAGGGCCCTTTGCCACTGGAGCCGGAATGGTTGGAAGGATGGGGCACCTACAAGCTCTTGGGACAAGCTGTGCCAGGGTTGCACCATGCTCCAAGAAAACAAGTTCTTCCTTAGACCTACTCTGATTAGATGCCCTGTGTGTTTAAAAATATTTGTCCATATCCTATTGTAATTGACCCTGTTAAAAAAGATGTTCCCCCACTTTCTTCAAAGCCACTCTGAAATCTTGGAAAGTGGCAATAAAGTCTCCCTGGGGCCTGTTCTTCACAAAACTGAATAACTCCAGCTCCCTCTGCATTTCCTGAGAGGAGAGGCGCTCTGTCCTCTGACTGTTTCTGTCGCCCTCCTTTGTAATTCGGTGGGGTGTTCAGGTTTATCTAATGGCAAAAGAATTGAAGTAGAGCAATGCAGGGTACAGAGACATGAAATGGTGGTGGAGGAACCCAAGGAAGCCAGTCCCAGCTGAGCAGTCAGAGATTTGGCTGTGGGCAGGAGGGGCTGTGAGGGGCTCACTCTGAGGGGCCCTGGTTTGTGCCCCCCAGCCCACCCTTAGAGGTTTCTGCCATGCAAACAGGGACAGCTGGGAGGGACTTGTCCCAGCCCCATCTGCTGCCTGGCACGCTCAAGCAGACGGGAACTGTGCCAGGGTTACTGCCAGGCTGTGTGGCAGAGAGGGAACTGCAGGGCCCAGTGCCACTGGGCTGGCCCTGCTGGGAAGGAAGGAGCCATCCAGCACACGAGGGCCAGGGCATGGAAAGGTAGACACTGCTCTCTGTCCCTGGGGGAATCAGCACAGTGCCTGTCTTTCAAAGGCAGGGACCCGTGTGAGCCATTGGAGTTTCCTGAAAGGAAGAAAACCCAGGGACAGAAAGCACCATTTCTAGAGCACTGGCAGGGCAAAAATCCCAACAAGATAAAGAAACCTGAATAAATGGATGAGTGGGATTCTGGGCCAGGTTTGCCTGTGATGGCAGGGTCCTGCACATGACTGCTGGGTAGCAGATGGTCCCACTGCTCCTCTTTCTGGGTCTTTTTAGGACCCAGAGCAATCCCAACTGAGCCTGTGAAGCACTGAGCTTGGAAAGTAATGGTTTACTGTTCACTGTTCTTTGTCTTTTTGTTGTTTGGTTTGTTGTTTGTTTTTGGTTTATTTGTTTTGTTTTGTTTTGGGGTTTTTGTTTGTGTTTTGTTTTCTTTTTTGTTTTTGTTTTTCTATTCGTTTTTTGGTTTTTTGGGTTTTTTTTTGTGAACAGCATCCATTTGTAACATCAGCCGAGGCTGCATCCACCCTGGCACCACTCATCATCTCAGTGAAGAGGAGGATGGAGAAGCAAACAGTGCTATAATCATATCAGGACCATTTTCTCCATAGCCATCTTAGAGTAGGATTGTAGAGTAGGACTGTAGAGTAGGATTTAGAGTAGGACTATGTGGAGAAAAGAAAAAAGACTCTGCACAATTTATTGTGAATCAAGGAGAAGCCATTTATTGTGCTTCTAAACATAGTTTATAATTAGTTCCTATCCTATAGCTTTCTGTAGTCATGCATTGTTTGGTTGCATCTTTTTCTTAATCTAATTGGTAGATGCTGTAAGGGTCATTTTATTTGGGTTGCTACCCCTTTGTCTGTCAGCAACTCTTCTGCTTCTTCTTTCTGCTCGCAACATCACCTTTTTATCCACAAAGTTGAATGCAGCTTTATTAAAAACCGGACCTAGTCCTAGAAGGTTAGCTAGTTTAGTTAGCTCCAGAAGGTTAGGCTGGTTCATTTAGTGCCTGTCCATTGTTCTGTAAATACCACCCTACAGGATTATAGAGTAGGATTGTAAATAAATAAAGTTTCTGAAACTTTAACTCATCTGGAAATATCCTTTCTTTCTCACCCTGTGAGCAAGCTGAGCATTTCCTTCTGAGTTGTCAGCTGTCTCTTAAAGGTGCAATGGCTTCTTTGGTGTTGTGAAAAGCACATATTACAGGATAGGCTCTTCACAGATATTAAAATGAATATATATATATACACATACATATATATATATAAAAAAATTAATAGACTATATGTGTTATGTTGTCTTAGTTAGTTTTACTGTATTTTTTTTTTAAGTAGTGTGGTATGTTGCAGTGTGATGTCATGGTTTGCCTCAGATACTCCAGGTTCCTCCCTGATAATTCCCTGCCAGGTGTGTCAATCATCCCTCCTTTCCACACCCTGACCCCTGCTGAGCACTGTCTGTCAATCCTGGCATTCCAGAAGGGCATCCAGTGATTGGCAGATTTCAAAAGATGCCCTCCCCTCCTGGAAGGACATTGGGCCATCCAGGTGTCCTCTGTCCCTTGACACTTCCCCGCCCCGTACCTGGTTGGTGGTCCCCGTGTTCCTTCCCTGCCCCTCTGCCCCGGGTAAAAGGGCGAGCAAACCATGCGGTTGGGAGTTCTCCTGGAGCCATTGCTGGATCCAGAGGCCTGTGGGCCAGGAATAAAGCTCTGCATAGAAACCCTCCATCAGAACCGACTCCTATCCTTCACCTCGCCTTAAAGCTTCTCCACCAAAGGTAAACCTGAGCTCCTGCATGCCTGGACTTGCCTCCAAGCGCTCAGCTGCAGCATCCAGCTAGCCAAAAGTGTCTCTGGGGTAAAATTCCACAGTTGCCGCTATTTGGTCAAGCAGCAAAGGCCAGACAAGCTCATGTACGTCCCGTCCAGCTATATTGGTAATTATTTCAGTGGTAAATATAGTTTTAGGTTTTAACATTATTTAAAACAGGAGCTATGTGATGTAAGATACTTTTTTAACTAGCTCAAGAAAGGGATGGGGTAATCAAGAAATTCTTTGCCCAGAGATGACAGCAACAGGACACCAAAAGCCCCAAGGGAAGAATTCTTGCGTCCTTATTGGAAAAGACCAGCTTTCTTCCACCTCCTTCCTGACTTTGAGGAGCCAACAGGATTAAGGGGGAGAACTTGACAATAAGCAGAGAACACCCTTTGTTTGAAAAGAATTTATGCATCATATATGAGATATATGAATATGCAACAGGCTATTGCTTTTAAGGGCTAATCCTTTGTTAGCGTGTGTGCTTTTGGGGCATAATTGCCCAGGAGGCACCGGGACTATCCGTATGTCTTTGTTTTTATTGTCCTTTACTGTTCTAACTCTGATTGTCCAAATTCTTATTATTCTAACTGCTATTACTATCTTAATAACCGTTTTATTGCTACTAAACGGTTCAAATTTCAAAAGAAGGGATTGTTGTTTTTCGCAATGTGCTTTGAAAGCTGGGAAGACTCTTCATTCATCATCTCCAGAGCACACTGCCTTTGGCCAGCACACTGGTCCGTTTTGGTACATCTGTGACACTTCTAGTTGAGGCAGAAAGGGCAATGGCATTTGAAGGCAAAACCAAAGGAAGAATGGAGCATCCCAAACATCTTGCGCAGATGCAGGCCTTCAGCTGTGACTGGAGAGCATTGGCGTTGCTGCCACTTGGATTTGTATCCCTAGGTGCAATGTCTTTGGCTGGAGGAGAGCCTTGCTCAAGTGAGAAAGCAGAAAGATCAGAGAGGGTGCTGGGGAAGGTGTCCTGTGGTGCAGAGCTGTCAGTGCCTGTGAGATGAGAGCGGGCCCGGCCTTGCCCGGGCTGGAGCCCCAGCAGAGCCCCGGCAGAGGCCGGAGCAGCCTGAGCCCGGCAGAGGCAGGCTGGAAGGAGGCCCTTGGAGCTGCAAGAGGCAGCAGCCGGGCCCTGGGTGCCTCTACCAGGGAGCAGGCGAATCCTCCGCTCTCAGAGCCCAGGTGGCAGCTGGCTGCTACCGAGGGGAAGCGCAGCCCTGCTGGGCACAGCCCAGCCTGGAGGCATTGGCCGTCTGGAGTGTGCCCAGGAGCAAGGAAAGGCCAAGGGCAGCCGCGGGCCGCTGGGCTGGCTGAGGATTCCTCCTCTTCTGCCAGCTGCCCTGCAACTCCTGGCAAAAGCAAGCAGTGGGTGCTGCACCCTGGGCACTGGGGTAGGGAGCCAGGCTGCTCGGCAGGCTGGAGCACAGGGCAGCTCCTTCAGGCCGGCACTTGTGCCAGGGGAAGCGAGGCCAGCGTGAGGCAGGGACAGCTTGGCAGGGCACATCTGCAGCAACCAGCGCCTCACGCAGCTCTGGGAAGAAGCGCCTGCAATCCTGCAGTTCTGCACTGAGCCAGAGCAAAGGTGTGAGATGCAGAGTGTTTGGCAGAAATATTCAGGCCCACCAGGCCAGCCTGCTTTGTGCTCTGTGGCGCACAGCAAGCGCTGTGCAATGCAGCTCTGAGCTGCTGGGAGAGAGGCAGTCGGGGATGTGCCTGAGGTGAGTCAAGGGGTTAGCTGAAAATGTAATTAGGATAATTGAAAAGTGCAGATGAAAAGCTTTCCTTGTGTATTTGATTTACGTCTGCAAATCTTGATACATAACTTTAGGTACTTGAATTTAGCCCATTTCTCCTCTCGCTTTAATTTCAGAAAATGGCAGAATTACAGATGTATGCACCAAAGTATCCAAAATTTCTGTGCAACAGAAAGATGAGTAAACAGTAGTACAGCCCAATCTACCAATTACCTTTAGCAGTTACCAAAGCCAGTAGGGATTTAGAAAAGTGTGCCTTCTTTTGGCAATATTACAAATAGATTGGTATATGCAAATTATAATATTATAATACTGGCTTTACAGAAATATTAAAATGGATTCTATATGTGTGATGTTAAAGTTGTGATCTTTATAACTTTGTTATAAAGATATAGTTTTTATTTCTGTTGTTAATTAAGCTTAGAGAGCTCCCAAGGCCTTGAACATACTTGAGAGTGATTTTACAATAAACTATCTTTTAAAACTCTGTTTGGAAAGCAGAAGGTAGGAACATCAGTCATCTGTTGTGTTTGACTTTATTGTTATTTGAGATTGTAATAAATACTGAGCATGAGCTGGGATGCAGATTGTAATTGCTCATCTTTCCAAAGACAGATATGGATACTAGTAACATGTGCCCTGTTTATTGTTCCTAACTGACTAATTTACTGCAGTAGTTTTATAGTGCATTTTTATTGTTGTAATGTCTAAATGTAGTGGGAGAATATATATTTGACTTGGGGTAGTTTGACTTTTGTTTTTCGAATAATAAAACCACTCTCTTCAGCCTGGTGAAGAAGAAATCTGCTTCTGTCCTTGTGTACAGCTATGGGTTTGTTTACATATGTTATGTTTGCCCAATTATCCCATCAAAAAAAACCAAACAATGTTTAAGGTAGCAGCAATTTTAATTAAATATTTTAGAAAATATATAAATAAGGGATAATTTGGTTCAAATAATAGTGCATAAGCAAGAGATAACGCGGGGTACGGAGGGCAGGGTTCAATGACCCTTGCCACTTCACGTACATGCTTGCCAAGTGAAGATCACCCCTTATATGCCAAGTGTCAATACCATCTCCTCCCATTTTCGGTTCGTCATATCTCTATCTCCGCCCTCATTACCACCCCAGTCACGCATGCGCCACCACTCGGTTTGGTGGTCGCACAAGTCTTTGGGGGTCGTCACTGATGAAGGCCCTGTAGTCTTCTTCGTTGTCCTTTAATTTACCTTTGGGTTACACATGCGCACCAAGCCAGTACAATGTAAGCCAAGACTAACTGTGGTGGTTTGACCAGGAAGAAGTGGGAATTCTGGGATGCTGTGGTCAAACCAATGGGTGCTCGGATTTTGATATTGGCACCTGGTGTGGCCAGTTGGGTTTGGACACACCTCCGAGAACACACAGGGGTTAAAACCAGAGCTTCAGCCCTGGGAGGCTCTCTTGGGACTTCGAGGCAAAGAGGACAGATCGCCCTCCCTCGTTCAGCCACTGCTGCTGGGCAGGGGAGGGACAGCCATGTGGTAGGCCTGGGCCTGGACAGAGATGGGGGGTGAAGAGGCCCTTGAGGATGGAAGGGTGGAGGAGCCCCAAGAGACAGCCATCGGGCAGCCATCTCCCCCCCAGGAGAGAGAGAGAGGAGAGCCGGCGTCTGAATTTGATAGCGGCCGGCCCAGGAGGAAAGGGGGGGGAGAAAGCGGCGAGGAGGTGCCGGCTGGAGCAGCAGCGAGTGTGGGAGTGCCAGAGCTCTGGGACAGGCAGAGACTGAATTTTAAACCCCTTTCTTTCATGACTGGGACCTTGCAAAAATGCTGATCCTCCTCAGAGCTGAATAAGAAGAGAAATAAGAGATGAGATAACCAAGGACCTGGCCCGAAGGACGTTGAGAAGGCTTGCTGAGTGGAGAGAGAGATGATTGGAGTGGCCTTTTGGCTGGACTTTTCTTGTGTAGCCATAGACTGAACCAGTTTTATTCCTGTGACACAGAGACTGTATTTAGGGAGAGGCAGTGCCTCAGAATCAGGAGGGATCATTGTGGGGACCCCTCGGCCCCAGGGGTTTGGAAAAAAATGGGGGGGACAGATGTCCCAAAGAAGAGACTGTGCCTTTTTGGAGTGAGACAAGGCATCCTTAAAAGACAACCCTAAAAGCAGCTCTGGTCCATGCACAGTGGTGAGAGCACTGGGCATGGAAGGAAGATGTCACAAGCGGCAAAAGGACTTTCCGGGTGGTGCCGAGTGACATGGAAGCACACGAGGTTTCAGCGTGTTTCCAGGGGAAGCCTATGGTGCAAGAAAGACTCTTCTCCTCTTCATGGACTGAAGTTTGAATATCCTAAAGGGTGGTGCCAGACTGGGCAGTTGGTGATTTGGGGGAATGTATTGGATTGGGAAATTGTTTGGGTGGTGGGAAGGAGGAAAGTGCTTTTTTGTAAGGTTTTCAAATTTTTTTTCCTTATAGGTTTTTTTTTTCCCCCTTCTTTTCTTGTAGTTTAGGTAATAAAGTTTTCTTTATGTTTAAGCTAGAGCCTGCTTTGCTTATTCCTGGTCACATCTCACAGCAGACACCAGGGAGAAGGTATTCTCATGGGGGCACTGGCTCTGTGCCAGGCCCAAACCATGACACTAACATATCACTGCATCTACATATCAAGGTAATAAATCCCTTATAATTAGCATTTTCTGGGACCGAAGCAGGTTCTTGGACATTTTTAGCAACTATATCTTCAGCTCCTTTCCTGTGGTCCTTGAAAAAAACATCTTCTGGGAAAGTGGGAAAGGGGGGGGGTGTCCTGGTTTAGGGCAAATTTGTTAAAGAATCAGCAAAGGAGGGCCCCTCCAGAAAGCAAACCCACACGGCCCCTCCCCCCAACCGGTTCGGGAAGAATTCCTTGCAAAGAAGTGGAAAGAACCTGTTTATTTGACTGGCAGAGAACCCCCCAGCACACAAAACGAACAATACCAGATGACACTGCTCTGAGAAAGATGACAAAATCAGAAAGTCTCTTTCGGGGGTGGTTGCTCTGTTCTCAATCCCTCCGGCGCTGGGGCAGCTGCTGCAGGCCAAAACGGTGCAAACCCTCGGTGTTCCCAGGTCCCAGTCTGGAGCAGGTTCAAGATGGTCACAGAAACAGGAGAGGAGAAACAGTCCAGGAAAGAATTTGGACTGTTTAGTTAGAACTAGCTAATAAGCAGAGGCCAAAGCAGAGCAGAAGTGAGAACAGAAAAGAGAGCAAGCAAAGCAGCAAGCCGAAAGCAAGAAGCAAAAACAGCCCTATATACTGCCCGTCTCTGTGTCCCTGATAAGAGAAACCCAAACAAAACTTCCACTCTTCAGAGCCGGTCTTAAAGGCACAGAACAGATGAATGGGGATAAAAGCATCATAACGTCACCCCAGGACATTCCACCCCTTATCCCCATATCATCAACATACTACAACACATCATGCATTATTCATACAAAATTTCCATCTGTCCCCCCAAAATTTACAAGCAATACCCATCATGCCGTCATCACATCCCCACACTGGACCACTGAATCCAGACTCTATATTACAGAGCTGTAGGATTCCCCCTTTTCACTTTAGTCACTTAAAGCTCCATCTATCACTTGCTCAGACCTTCGACACTTACACATTTCCTTCTCCATCTTCCACTTGCCCAGACCTTCAACACTTACACATTTCCTTCTATCTCATGTCTGTATGGTTTAATGTACAGACAATGGCAGTAACATGGCAGTAACATCCAATGAACAGTGATATTGCATATCATTCTTACCCCACAATCAGATCTCCCTGAGGTACACATCGTGTTGTTCCATCTCTTTGCATTATCCACCACGTGCAACCTGGTCCCTGAGCAAAGACAACCCCAAAAATGGGTTTGTACTCGAGGCAGAATTGATCCACACAGTCTTCCCTAACAAACCTCTGATATGTACCACTGGGACTTTGTCTCCTTCTATTACATTCAGGGACTCAGACTGGGCAGCACCTGCTCGGTTGGTGGAACCTCGGGTGTTAACTAAGCAGGTGGCCTTTGCTAAATGTTGCTCCCAATTCTTGAAAGATCCCCCACCCAAAGCTTTCAACTGGGTTTTTAGTAGTCCATTGTACCTCTCCACTTTTCCTGCAGCTGGTGCATGGTAGGGGATATGGTACACCCACTCAATGCCATGTTCCCTAGCCCAGGTGTTGATAAGGCTGTTCTTGAAATGAGTCCCGTTGTCTGACTCGATCCTCTCAGGGGTACCATGTCTCCACAGAACTTGCTTTTCCAGGCCCAGGATGGTGTTCCGGGCTGTAGCATGAGACACAGGGTAGGTTTCCAGCCATCCAGTGGTGATTCCACCATGGTCAGCACGTAGTGCTTGCCCTGGCGTGTCTGGGGCAGTGTGATGGAGTCAATCTGCCAGGCCTCCCCATACTTGTACTTGGACCACCGCCCACGCTACCAGAGGGGCTTCACTTGCTTGGCCTGCTTGATGGCAGCACACGTCTCACAGTCATGGATGACCTGAGAAATACTGTCCATGGTTAGATCCACCCCTCGGTCTCGTGCCCACTTATAGGTGGCATCTCTGCCCTGGTGGCCTGAGGCATCATGGGCCCATCGAGCTAGGAATAACTCTCCCTTATGTTCCCAATCTAGGTCTATTTTGGACACCCCTATCTTTGCAGCTTGGTCTACCTGCTCATTGTTTTGGTGCTCCTCATTGGCCCTGTTCTTGGGTACATGGGCATCTACATGGGGGACTTTCACAGGTAGCCTCCCTACCCTGGTAGCAATGTCTTTCCACTCATCAGCAGCCCAAATTGGTTTCCCTCTACGTTGCCAGTCCTCTCCAACCATCCCCACAGAGCATTGGCTACCATCCATGAATCAGTGTAGAGGTAGAGCTTTGGCCACTTCTCTCTCTCAGCAATGTCTAGGGCCAGTTGAACAGCTTTGAGTTCAGCAAGTTGGCTTGATCCACCTTCTCCTTCGGTAGCTTGTGCAACCTGTCATGTGGGGCTCCATACAGCTGCTTTCCACTTCCGGTTCATCCCTACGATGCGACAGGAACCGTCAGTGAAAAGAGCGTAGCTTGTTTCCTCTGGGGGCAGTTGGTTATAGGGAGGAGCCTCTTCAGCACATGTCACTGGTTCTTGTTCCTCTTCATCTGTGACGCCAAAATTCTCATCTTCGGGCCAATTTGTAGTTACCTCCAAAATCCCAGGGCGATTCAGTTTACCTATACGGGCACGCTGAGTGACAAGAGCAATCCACTTGCTCCATGTAGCACTGGTGGCATGGTGAGTGAAAGGAACCTTGCCTTTGAACATCCACCCCAGCACTGGTAGTCGGGGTGCCAGGAGGAGTTGTGCTTCAGTGCCTATTACCTCTGAGGCAGCCTGGACTCCTTCATAGGCAGACAAGATTTCTTTCTCTGTTGGAGTGTATTTGGCTTCAGACCCTCTGTAGCTTCGACTCCAAAATCCCAGTGGTCGACCCTGAGTCTCCCCAGGCACCTTCTGCCAAAGGCTCCAGGACAAGCCATGGTTCCCGGCTGCTGAGTAGAGCATGTTCTTTACCTCTGGTCCGGTCCTCACTGGGCCAAGGGCTACTGCATGAGCAATCTCCTGCTTGATCTGGACAAAGGCTTGTTGCTGCTCAGGGCCCCACTGGAAATTGTTCTTCTTGCGGGTGACCAGGTAAAGAGGGCTCACAATCTGACTGTACTCAGGAATATGCATCCTCCAAAAACCTATTGCACCCAAGAAAGCTTGTGTCTCTTTCTTATTGGTGAGTGGAGACATTGCTGTGATCTTGTTGATGACATCTGTAGGAATCTGACACCGTCCATCTTGCCACTTTACTCCCAAGAACTGAATCTCATGAGCTGGTCCCTTTACTTTGCTCTTTTTAATGGCGAAACCAGCTCCCAGGAGAATCTGGATGATTTCCTTCCCTTTCTCAAACACTTCCGCAGCTGTGTTCCCCCACACAATGATGTCATCAATATACTGCAGATGTTCTGGAGCCTCTCCCCTCTCTAGTGCAGTCTGAATCAGTCCATGGCAGATGGTGGGGCTGTGCTTCCACCCCTGGGGCAGTCGGTTCCAGGTGTACTGCACTCCCCTCCATGTGAAGGCAAACTGAGGCCTGCATTCTGCTGCCAGAGGAATGGAGAAAAATGCATTGGCAATGTCTATAGTGGCATACCACTTTGCTGCCTTGGACTCAAGCTCATACTGGAGCTCTAATATGTCTGGCACGGCAGCACTCAGTGGTGGAGTCACTTCATTCAGTGCACGGTAGTCCACAGTCAATCTCCATTCTCCTTCAGATTTTCGCACAGGCCAAATGGGGCGGTTGAAGGGTGAGTGGGTCTTGCTGACCACCCCTTGGCTCTCCAGCTCTCGGATCATCTTATGGATGGGGATCACAGCATCTCGAGTGGTCCTATACTGTCGTCGATGCACTATGGAAGTGGCAATTGGCACTCGTTGCTCGTCTCCCATCAGGCATCCTACTGCAGATGGATTCTCAGACAACCCAGGCAAGGTGTTCAATTGCTGGATGCCCTCTGTCTCTACAGCAGCTATTCCAAATGCCCATCTGAGTCCTTTTGGGTCTTTGAAGTACCCACTTTGAAGGTAGTTGATGCCCAAAATACATGGGGCCTCTGGGCCAGTCACAATAGGATGCTTCTTCCACTCATTTCCCGTTAGGCTCACATCAGCTTCCACCAAAGTGAAATCCTGGGATCCCCCTGTCACACCAGCAATAGAAACAGACTCTGTCCCCACATGTCTTGATGGGATTAATGTGCATTGCGCACCAGTATCGACCAAAGCTTTGTACTCTTGTGATTCCGATGTGCCAGGCCAACGAATCCACACAGACCAGAAAAGACGATTTTCCCTGGCCTCTACCTGGCTAGAGGCAGGGCCCCTCTAAGCCTGGTTATCCTTCTTTCCCTGGGCATATGTTTTGGATGTTCCTTCGAGGGGATCAGACATGTCATCCTCATCATACCTGGCCATTCGGCTACGGGCAACTGGAGCTGCTTTCCTTCTGGTGGCTTCCTTCAGTTCACGCACCCGTCGTGCCAGAACAGCAGTAGGTTTCCTATCCCACCTTCTCACGTTTTCCCCACAATCAAGAAGGTAAAACCACAGCTCAGCACGTGGGGTGTACCTTCTCTCACCATCTGGGAAACGTCTGCCTTGGATACCGGAACCTCGGATCTGTGCTGCTGAAATTTCGAGAAGGTCTTCTTTAATCTCCTCTCTAAGCTTCTTATGGTTCTCCTCTATCTTATCCTCTAAGTTCTGCAGACGTGTTTCTACCGCTGTGATTCTGGCATGTGTCAGGCCATGTACAGCATCTGCATATGCTCGGAGCTTCCTTGCCATGTCAAGCACAGTCTCACCCCTCTCATCCCGCTTCATTATGGCTAAGGCAGAAGCATATTCATGTGGCCCAAGTCGTACGAATTTTCGCCACATCACAGACGTGCATGGTACTAAGTCTGGGTTCCTAGTTGTTACATCATCTGAGAAGATAATCTCTGCCACTTTCTCTCAGGCGTTGGATCCCCTGCTCTATTGTCTTCCACTGAGTTTGCTGCATATAGAGATCGTCTGCACACAGGTATCTTTCTGCTACACTTCTTAGGACCCGTTCCCAGAGGCTGTGAGAGTTAGCCCCCCTCATCATTCCTTGGTCGATGACAGGATCCTGTGACAGGGATCCCAAATGCCTGGCTTCAGTGCCATCCAGAATTGTAGCCTCGCCTGCAGCATCCCAGAGACGAACCAGCCAACTAATTACGGATTCATCAGACCTTCGAGTGTAGTCCTTCCGTAGGCCATGAAGGTCCTTCAGGGAAAAGGACTCAATACTCGCATCTGATCTTGCACCTGCTGCTTTGACTCCTGATTTTATGTCAGGAGGCATTGAGGTTCCTTCTCCTTCATCATCATCATCATCATCATCGTCCACTGGTTGATTGGTCTTGTCCGTACATTTCCCACTCCTAGTGCTGGTAGCAACAGCCATGGGTTTAGATGCTGGCTTTGAGCCTGGAGTGTTAGCTGCAGCCTGAGTCACTGGGACAGTTGCTGATTGATCTCCCTGCCCCCCTGCCTCTGTCTGCTGCCCGACAGTATCTAGTAGCGTGCGATAAGCATACTCCAGGGCCCAGCTCACTGCAATGACCTTCCTCTCCTTAGGCTCATCCTGGTACTTCTCTTTCAGATATTTCCCCACCTCAGCTGGGTTCTGAATTTGTTCATGGGGAAAATCCCAGACTATAGGCTCAGAGAATTCCTTCAGGATTTGGCCCATATCCTCCCATTTCCCACACCACTGAGGATTTTCCACACCGGGGTCTACTCCTGAGTCAGGGGTCTCATCAGCCTGTCTAGAAATCTCAGCCCTCATTCTAGAAAAGCAGCAGGCTGTATAGAGGAAGGTTACCAGATTGAATACCAGGAAGACGGTTTCTTTAACATTGAGGGGAAACTGAACATCCTTCACTAGTGATGCAACTGATTCATAGGAGAAGGAGGAAAGCAGAGGCTGAAAAACCTCATTCTCTCCTGCTCCTCCTGCAACAAACTGGATGCATAACCATAGCCATGAACCATTCATACCTGGAGCAGACCCTAGCATGTTTATAAACTTCTTGCACATTTTTGCCACCAAGCCCAGCAGGATACCTACTCTGGTCACTGCCCCTCTGATGTAAAAACTACGTATTAGGGGCAATACTAAAGCTATTTCTGGATAAGTAAATAAATCTAGGGACCAGAGAGGTATTAAAACCTCAAAAAACCCTAGGGACCAGAAATGCATGCAAACCTTCACCCCAATAGACATTATGAATTCAAAAAGCATGGCTATTAGCTGATTTAAACAAACACAGAGTAATAGCAACATAAATGCAGTCAAAACAGGGTTTTTCCACTCTCTCTCTCGCCCCACGTTTGGGCGCCAATATTTTGTACTGGTTTAGGGCAAATTTGTTAAAGAATCTGCAAAGGAGGGCCCCTCCAGAAAGCAAAACCCACACGGCCCCTCCCCCCAACTGGTTCGGGAAAAAATTCCTTGGAGAGAGGTGGAAAAAACCGGTTCATTTCAGGCACAGCACCCCCCAGCACAAAAATGAACAATACCCGATGACACCGCTCTGAGAAAGATGACAAAATCAGAAAGTCTCTTTTGGGGGTGGTTGCTCTGCTCTCAGTCCCTCTGGTGCTGGGGCAGCTGCTGCAGCCGAACGGTGTTCCCAGGTCCCAGTTCGGAGCAGGTTCGAGATGGTCACTGAAACAGGAGAGGAGAAACAGTCCAGGAAGGAATGTGGACTGTTTAGCTAGAACTAGCTAATAAGCAGAGGCCAAAGCAGCGCAGAAGCAAGAGCAGAAAAGAGGGCAAGCAAAGCAGCAAGCTGAAAGCAAGACGTGAAAAACAGCCCTATGTACTGCTCGTCTCTATGTCCCTGATAAGAGAAATGTTGCCTTCTGATGCAAGGCAAGGCGACCTGGTTCTGAGGAAACGGCACGGCGACCCAAACTCTCCAGGGTCGCTCGGGCCAAGAACACATGCAGACAACAACGTGGTGGACAGTCCAAAGGCCTTTATTGTCCCGTCTCGTCGGGTTTTATACTCGGGGAGGTTTATTCTCTACATCAGGGTGTCTTACCTTACTGTAATTGGTTAATAAGGAGTAGAAAGTTACTAGTGTTAGGGGGCTCTACATTCCTGGGTGATCCCCTACCACTAGGCGTTAGGGGGAGAGGAATCCTGCCGCTTTCCGTGACATCGCGAGATTTTCCGAACGCTTGTCCCTATCAAACACAAGAAACCAAAACAAAACTGCCAATCTTCAGAGCAGGTCCCAAAGGCACAGAACAGATGAATGGGGATACAAGCATCATAACGTCACCCCAGGACACATGGAACGAGTGTCCAAGGGCCCTTTGTGACACGGTGTCACATAGGAGCTGGAGGTGACAAGAGCATGCCACAGTGCTCAGAGCATGCAACGGGACAGAATGGGAGAGAGCAGTGCCGTGAGGAGCGCCCGCACAGCGCGCTCGTTCGCTTCCCACCTGGAGCTTTTCTGAAGCCTTGCTCCTGCAGCTGAGCTCGAGGCCAGACCACAGGACTTGCTGACCCTTGGTCTCCCTGAGGCTTCTCTTCTGCAGGTGCCCTTGAGGCCATATCATAGTCCTTGTCAGGAGTCCCCTGTCCTCGGGGCAGGAGCCCTTGAGACCGAGTGCAGGACTTGCTGTCCTGTAGCCTTCCTGAGGCTTCTTACTTGAAGGTGCCTTCCAGGCTTGGTGACTTGGAGCTTTTCCAAGGCAACTCTCCTGCAAATAGCCACAAATCCAGGCAGAGACATGGAGCAGAGACACCCAGCAGTGCCTGAGCTGGCCTGGGTAGAGGAGGAGGAAGGTGGCCCTGGAGCTGCCCCGGCACAGCAGACTGAAGAGGTGGTGCCGTTCCAGCCACCGCAGGAGGGTGACTGGCAGAGCTGGGCCACAGGACTGGTGCCTGCTGCCAGCTTGGACCCCACGCCGTGCCGTGCCGTGCCATGCTATGCCCTGGGGACATGCCCACGGACAGGACGGAAGAGGGCCTGGGCAGACACCCCGCAGTGGCCGTGCTCCATCCCCTGGGGCATCCCGGGGCTCTCTCTGCCTGGGGATCGCAGGGCTGGGCCGTGTTGTCTGGCCTCTCCCGCAGCCCCTCATCTCTGGCTGCACTCGCTCTTTGCCAGATGCAGCCCCGGAGTGCACACAAGAGCAGGAGTCCAGCCGTGGCCGCTTCCGCAGAACAGCGCAGGTACCTGCAGCCACCCCCACCTGGGCTGGGCCTGCTGTCCCTGCTCAGCCCAGCACCGTGTGTGCAGCACTCCATGCAACATCCCCGGCTTCTTGCCCTTCTCCTACAGTTTGTTTGCAACTTCCTCAAGAGAATTAAAGAGGAAGAGACCATCGCCACGGGCGTAGGCCTCAGACCATACTCGCCCATCTTCCTCAGCAAGACCGGTGCTGCCCTGCTGCACATGCTTGTAGAGGAAGATTTTTACACTCCAAAGCAAGTAATCAGCTTGTGGCCAGGCTTTGAATCTCACAGCAATTGCTTGGCCTCCCAATCCACGCATGCAGCTTGCTGTGAGCCTTTCAGGACACATGGCAGTGGGGTGGGAAAGGAAGCACTCCTCTGGGGAAGCTGGGAACATTGCTCCCTCTGGCAGCTTTCCAAGTCTCCCCGTGCCTTCTCCAGGTGACTGCCATGGTCAGCTACATCCACCAGTGGCTCATGGCCAATGATTCTGCTGAGCACAGGCTGGACAAGACCCTGCTGGATCTCACCGAAACCCAGCCAAATGATGCAGTGGTGACACTCCTGCGTGTGGCCCCATCCTGTGACAGGTATGGGGCCCACCTGCCCACAGGGCTCAGGCCTCCCCAGCCCATCACCCTGCACAGCCTGCCCCAGGTGTCAGAGCAACAGAGACTTCCAGGGCCCTCTGGATGCTCCCTTTCCCAGCCCTGCCAGGCCAGCCCCTGAGCCTGCTGCCATGCTCCCTTGCCGCCTCTCAGGACTCTGTCCCCACAGGGCTGGGCTGTCTGCCTCCTGCTGGCAGGGGGGCAGTGGGCAGAGGCAGAAATGGCAGCCGGCTCAGCTGCCCCTGGTGCTTCCTCTGAGACCCTCCTGAGACACAGCTCTAACCCCACAGAGCTGCCATGGCCATGTGGAAGACCATCATGGGCTCAGCCAGGACTGTGGATCTGGCGCAGCTGATCCTCCTGGATGTGCTGGGCAGCTGGCCAGAGTACAGCACCTGCACCTCCAATGGGGACAAAACGGCTGTCTTTGCCCTGGCTGTGAGTTTCTGCAACTGGCCTTTGCAGGCCCAAAGGCTGTCTCTCCAGCAGCTCTCCATCCTCCTTCCCCCACTGCATCTCCCTGCCTCAGGCGCTGGCCTGAAACCTGGCCCAGGGGCAACTTCAGGCCCACCAGGCCCCGTGCTCCCCCTGCCATGCTCTCTCCTGGCCTCTCCCTGCCACGCTCGGGCCCTGCCACACACACACCTGGGCACTGAGCGCTGTCTCGGGGGGCTTTGTCCTTTGCAGGCAACTGTGGTGACGTGGAAGATCCTCCAGGTGCCCTGTCTCCCACGGATCTTGAAGGTGTATTTCCCCCACCTATTTGTTCATCTGCTATTCCAAGTGTTCTTCAGCACTCTGGATATGCCAGAGGAGGTCGACACCTTCTGGAAGGGATGCCAGGAAGAGCACGGCCTTGCCACCAGCCCCAACAGGTGCTCCATGCCACTCCTCCTGTCCCTGCCACATGGCCTGCCAAGGAGCCAGTGCTGCCAGTGTGACCTGGGCTTTGCTGTGCACACAGGTTTGCTGTGCGCACCCTCAAGTCCCTGCTCTGCCTTCTCCGCTGCGAGGATGTGGTGGTGCCAATGGAGCGCAGGTGTGCCTGGGACATGCTGCTCTCTCTTGACACTCACCACTTTGCCGTGGCTCTGCTTGCCAGGTGAGACCCCCTTCTCCCCACTGCCTCTGACATTGCTGCCCTGTGCGCAGGTGCCCCATAAAGTGTCCGTGGTGGCCATGGGTCAGAGGGCCTTGGCACTGAGGGACGGCCAAGCAGGCTGGAAAAGGCTGGCAGAGGAGGGTGCCCATCAGCAACAAACTCCCAAACGGCCCACGTCCCCTTGCTGGAAGGGTGCTGTGGAAAGATGAGAACTGGGTGAGTCACGCCTGGGAGAGGTTTGCCCCACTGCATCAGGCTCTTGTTTCCTTTTTCCCCTCTTCAGAGAAATTCGCCGCTTAGCCATCCACTTTTGTTCCGCGGTGGCATTCTACCTGCTCGCCCTGCTCGGCAAAGAGATGCCATACTGGGATTTCCCTGCCCTGGCATTCCTTGTGGAGGTGAGCCTCAAGGCCAGCGCTGCCTGGCTGAGCGGCCTCCCAGCCCTCTGGCCTCTGGCAGCCACAGCTGCCAGGACAGTGCCCGTGCCCTGTGCTGCTGCCTGGGCCCGGCCCTGTGCGCTTCTGGGACTATGCCGGCCGGCTCCCCTGTCACTGCCCTGTGCCTTTCAGGTCCTCGAGTGCCTGGACTTGAGGGAATGCAGTGACAGTGTCCTGGAGATCCTGGCACAGAACCTGCAGAGCGAGCACATGGCCAGGCGTTACCTGGCACTCCGAGGCCTCGTAGTGCTGGGCAAGAATCCCTTGATGGTGAGAAGAGGGCAGTGGCCGAAGCCGTGCAGGCAGCGTGGGGGTGGGCAACGCAGTCGCTTGGCCTTGCCTGGGCTTCGGCCGCTGGGGCAGCTCTTCCCATCTCTCCTGCTTCCCTGCCCCAGTGGTTCGGGACAGGCCTTTGGCCTCTGGGCCCTACGGCAGCAGGGTGGCCTTTCACAAAGTCGTCTTCCGCACAGGCTGAAAAAATGCAGAGCCTGACTGAAAGTCTTGTGGAGCTCCTGGAGGAAAATGACAGCGACATGATCAGGATCAGCATTCTTCTACTCAGATATTTGCTCCTGGATAATGGTGCTCCAATAGCCACCCCCATCGCCCTGCAGCTGGCTGAGGCGCTCCTGCCACTCTTTGACAGCGTAAGGCTCTGTGCCCACAGCCACAGCCACTGGCTGCTGCCCGGACCCTTGTTGCCCTGTGCAGATGCACGCCTGTGCCCTGGGGGGCCTGAAGCAGCTGATGCTCTGGTCTTTTGCCCTTTCCTTTCATCCAGGATGACATCCAGGTGCAGCTGAGCTCCATGGCTCTCTTTCAAGAGATGCTGGACTTCTTAACAGAAGAGGGAAGAAAGGCCCTCAAGTCCCACGTGCGCCAGAGCCTGCTCCCTCTCTACTTCCACTGCCATGATGAGAATCAGATGGTTGCTGAGGTCAGCACTTGTGCACAGCTGCTGTCCCCCTGGCAGGGGCTTGGGCTGCCTCCTGCCCGGGCACCTTGTGGGCTGCAGCCTCCTCCAGCCTGTGCCACTGGCATGCTCCTGTGCCCTGGACTGTAGGGCCATCTGTGCATCTCTGTCCCTCTCCAGGCCTCCCGGGAAACGCTGCATTCCTCAGCCAGATTCCTGAAGAGGAGGGATATAGAACAAATGCTACACGTGGATCAGAGCCTTGGGGAGTGCCTGGTAAGAACAGCAGAGACCCCCCAGCCTCAGCATGGCCAAGGTCCCTGAGGGCGGTGCTCAGTGTGCAGGGCTAACAGCTGTGCCCGCTGCTGCAGCCAGAGGCTGCGCGGGCTCTTCTCCAGGCTCCCGTGGGCCTGAGTCAGGTGCCCATGGAGCCCCGGCCCGGCGGGGCTGCGGGGCGGCACCACGGCTCCCCGGGCAGCAGCCGGCCCTCTGCCCCTCCCCTCGGGAGCCCTTGGCCAGCGGCTGCTGGCCGCGCCTCAGGGCTGGGCGGGCAGGCGTGGCCGGCGGTGGGCGCCGGCAGCGCCCAGCCCAGGATCTGAACCCGCGCCGACCCTTCCCTCCTATCGCTCTCTGCAGCTGGCAGAGGACAGGAGCCGAGCGGCCGAGCACCTGCGCAGGGCACTGCACTACCTGCAGAGCCCACAGGAGTCCCTGCGAGAGGCGGCCGTCAGGTTCATGGGTGAGTCCCGAGCCCGGGCTCCTCCCCGGCCCGCCGCAGCTCGGCCCCGGCCCCGCCTGCTGCCCCGGCAGCGCCAGCCCGGCCCGCCGCCGTGGAGCCCCGCCTGGCCTGGGCGTTGCTGCCGCCCTCTGGCAGCCGTGCCCTGGGGCGGCAGCGTTCGGCAAGGGCCCGGGCTGAGCTCTGCCTGGCCAGCAGCCCGTGTGGCCACAGCACCGGCAGCGCTGCTGGCAGAGAGCTGTGCCGCTGGGGCCGTGACAGGCTCTGTGTTCACAGGCATGGCCGGGCGGCACCTGAGGGGGCAGCAGCAAGAGCTGCAGCTGATCTGCACTGGTGAGTGAGTGAGGGCAGCGGGCTGACCGCTCCAGGGGGCTGGAGGGGGCAGCTGCAAGCCCTGCCCCGGCTGTGGAGGGATCTGCACCCGTGGGCAGAGCACACAGAGATATCAGGGCTACGTGTGGCATTGGTGGCCAGCAACTTCGGGCTGATCCCCTTGCTCCCTGCTCCCTGCGGGCCATGGCAAGAGACGACCGGGATGGCCCTGGCATGGGGCTCTCCTTGGCTCCCTGCATATGCGGGATCTGACCTTGCCTCTGTTCCTCTCTCTTGCAGCCCTTGAAGAAATGGCATATGACAGCAGTCCTGCAATCAGAGATGCTGCAGTAGAATTTTGTTTAGTTCTCCGGGCTCTTGAGAGAGCTCCCTACTCCCCATGGCAGAAGCTGCGGGATCGATTCCGCAGTGCATGGAGGAAACGGCCTCGTCTTTGCTGCACTGCCTTACTGTTCTGCTGCAGCTCGGCAGAGAGATGATCTGGGGCCATTTAAGCCAGCAGGAATTTTCTTTTTCTTCTTTAAGATTTTTGTGTTTGCATTTTCATTGTTGAGTATGTAAATATAAAATATCTTACAATACACAGAGTCCCAGCATCTCTCTTTTCCTGCGCAAGGTCTGTAGGGCATAAGAGAAGAGGGGGAAAAGGTTGCTTGTACTCAGCTAGCTGCCCAGGAGTGCAGTGTTACAGGGAAAATGGCCAGAAGCCTTTTGGCCTTTGGTGGTTCTGCTGAAGCCTTTGTGCTGCCCACAGAGCGGCTGGGCAGGGGCCGGAGCTGCGGGGATCCCTGCCAGAGCGGTGCCTGGAGATGGCCACAAGCCCTGTGCCGGACAGGAAGGGCCATCCGTATCCTCCTGCCCGTCTGCTGCTGGCTGCAGTGCTGAGGGCTCCCAGGTGCCTCTGGATGAGGCTCCTCTGGAGCTGCTTTGGGGCTGTCGCGCTGCTGCCGGCACCCTTGGCCAGGCTGGGGGAGACCCTGAGGGGCTGAGGCACTTGGCTGGCAGAGGCCATAAGCAGCCCCCTGGCAGCCGCCTTGATCCCGACAGCCGGCTGCTCTGGCGCTTCCAGGTCGGTGGCTGGTTGGAGGGACGCCCTGGAATCAGGCGTGGAACCCCGGTCCTGGCCTTTCAGGGCTGTGAGGCCAGCTGTTGTGGGGCTGGGGGGGTGCCCTCCCAGTGCTCCAGACTGGAGCCCCCCGCCCCTCAGCCTTAGGCATTCAGCTCCACTGCCTAATATCCAAGTCTTGTTCCTCTTGCTGTGGGGGAGGCCGAGCTCTGTGGCTTTAGGCCCCATGGAGCCAGAAGAGCAGCAGCTTTGAGCCCACAGGGGCCTCAGAAAGGCCCTCTTGGACCACAGACATTCCTGTCCTTCCCAGGCCAGGGACACATGAGAATGCAGCAGGCACCTTCAGGGTGCCACGCTGGCTTTGCACTGGGCCACCTCCCTGTGCTGTGCACGGCTGGCTCTTTGCTTTGCTGCTCTCGGCCTTGTGTCCTCGTACTCCTCTGGCTGCCTGCAGCCAGGGGCAGCCCTATCAGGAGGGTGAAAGGCCCCGTCTCCAACATCTCCAGGGGGGAAATGGAGCTCTCCCAGCCCTCAGCCCACGCTGCAAGCAGAGCAGAGCCTTTTCCCCAGCCCCGTTGACTTTCTCCCTGCTTCTGGCCCCTGGCCACCATCACCCACTGCACTTGCTCTGAGTCACCTACAGCATGCCTGGTGCCTCTTGATTTGCTGACCCTGGCATGTGAGGCTCACGGAGGGAAAGGTGGCTGTCCCAATGCTGAGGGCACACGTGGCTCACTCAGCAGACTTGAGGCTTCCCCAGCAGCTTGCAGGTGCCTTATGTGTCATGTGACAGTGCTTGTGCTCCTGCCTCTTCCTGTCCCTCTTCTCACCCTCACCAACCCTGCACCCTCTGACCTACCTTCAGTAAACCCTGTTGCATCAGACACGGTGTCAAGAGCCCTCCTTCGGCTGCCGGTCGAGCGCACGTTACAACCTCCGGGCCTGCGAGCAAGGTGGGCTGGGGGAGCTGGTCTCTCAGACCAAGAGGGAACGGCTCTCGACAGCACCTGCCCATGGACATTCCCCGCACCAAATAAAATCATCTCCAAGTTTAGCTAGGAAGCTAGTAAGGTATAAACCATTAATTGCCTGGAAATCTGGCACTAGTCTCTGAGTTCCATTAGGTTTCTTTATTGCTGATCTAGCAGTATTAAATTTTGACTGCCATTCTTCCAATAGTCCTGATGTCAGGGATTTAATTGATTGTTGGCTCTGTTCCTTTCCTAGCTTCTAATCTTCAAGGGTATTGCTTTCTGACTACTGCCCTAACTCTTGTCTGGAGCTCAATTTCAATAGGGTCTGCTGGTTTTGATTTTCCTGGGCCATCAGTACCCCATACTCTTGGGTACACCTGATTCAATACTTGCTCTAACTAGTTCTTCTTGTTGGTTGGTCTGGTGTCAATTGTCAGTCCTACTGCTAAAACCGCTCATTTGTCTTCAGGTAGCTTCCATTGAAGTTTTCTTTTTCTAAACGGAACTGTTGCTTCTAAATTTTCAAGCAAATCCCTGCATAGGACAGATTTGGGTGAGTTTGGGAAACAGAGAAACGGATGTATTCCCATTTTCTTCTTGATTTTCCATCAAAGTGGTTTCAGGAAGAATGCATTTTCTGGCTGCCCTGTAGTTGCTCCTATTGCTTGAAGACAGTTTTCACTTTTGGGTAGCAGTGCTTGATTCAAGAGTGAAAATGTGTCTCCACTATTTCTTAAAATTTCAACTTCTTCATCATTCTTTAGCTGTATTTTAAACAGTGGCCTGCTAGGGTAAGAATTGCCATCCTCGGTCATTTTTTATCATCTAGAGTGGCTGCAAGAGTTTTGTGTACTTTGTCTGCTAACTCTGGGCACTGGCCCTATTTCCAGTGTCCTGATTTCTTACAAGATGCACATTGATTTGGGCCCAGCTTGGTCTGTGGCTGCTTTGAACCTCCTCTGCCTCTGCTAATTTCGCCCCTGCCTCTGCTTCAACCACGCCTACATCCGTCCTCTCCCTGGTGCTGATCCAGAGCTGCCACCATGGCTGCAGGGAGCTCTTTTTCTTTTTCCCTCTCTTGACTATCGTACACTTTCTACTTTTGATGGAGTGTCTAAAAGCTTGCATGACTGCTCAATGTTCTTCGAACACTTCTCAAACTCAGAGGGGCTTGGTGCTGTGACCATTTCCCTGGGGTGTTCCAGTTCGTGTTTATTTATCAGTTATCGTACTATGGTTTGTTTTCATGTACCCTGTATTTTCCCCAATTGGGTTAACCCCTAGGTTTTGCCCTCCCTCAAAGCTGTCCCTCATGCCATTCCCCACTCTTTGTTCCAGCTCCTTCCCTGCCTCTCAAGATAATCCAGCTCTTTATTCCTGAACCTTCCCTGTCACTTTTGCCTTGGACCAATCCCTGACTGCACCACCCCTTTGGAATTCCTCTGTTGCTGGATGCCGCACTGGCCCATGTGACCTACCCTCTCCTCCCATCTGTCCTAATTAGTCCCAAGCAACAGATGGAATCCCCTCGCTCCTCCCCTGCAGATTCCTTATTGCTCAATTGTTTGTATCCACCCCCTGAGTTGTACCCCGATAAAATCCCATGCACAGAAGTGCTGGCGGCTCTTTGCTGCTGAATCCTTCCCTTGGAATAAACCTTGGCCTGTGGAACCTCACCATCGAGGAGCCTCCTCCTTTTCTTTGGCCTGCTCCGTGCTGCAGTTAGGAGATCCTGAACCACTGAGCAGTGGCTCACCAGGGTCAGCCGCGGGCAGGACCCACGCCTTGGCCGTTCCCCACTCCTGGCGCAGCGCCGCAGTTTTCCCAAGAGCCAGCCCGGCCTCCGCTGGGCTGCGTCAATGGGGAACCTGTCCCAGTGCCTGACTGTGCTCTGGGTGAAAAACCTTGATCTGATATGGAAATGAAACTTGCCCTGTCCCAGCTCCCTGCCCTTTTCTCCAGTCCTATCACTGGTCCCAACAGTGACGAGAGCTGCAGCAGCCCCTCTGATTCCTGTCCGGAGGATGTTGAAGACCACAATGACACCCTTTACTCTCCTCCAGGCTGAACAAAGTGGCTTCAGCTGCATCTAGGGCTTCCCCTCCAGGCCATACTCCATCCTTGCAGTCCTCCTTTGCATTCTGGCTAATGGTTTCATATCTTTTGATATTGTACTGCCCAAAACTGCGCCCGTCTGCTTCCAGCGCTTCTCTTGGCTGCTGCTTCAGGGTGTGGGCACCATCATCAGAGACACAGAAGAGCTTCTCCTCCGAGAGTTCCTTATCCTCCACACTTCCACGTCTCTGCCTTGATGTTCACTGGGGAACTTGCCACTTTGTGGCCGCTCATTGCTGCGCTCAGCAGGGACACAGTTTTGTTTGGACATGAGCGGCCAGAGCAAGACATGCAGAACTGAAGCTGAGAATAGCAGAGGCTGGGCAGATGCCGTTTTTTCCAGAATGTGGGAATGAGAGTGAGAAAAGCACAAGGAAATTTCAGACTGTTAACTTTGCAATCTAACTGCCCTGGGAAACTCAGCAATGGATGGTGCTCTGGTGCTACTGCCAATGCCTTCCATGAAAAAAATCCATTTCAGGAAGGAGCAACATCATCTGACAGAGACCAAGTGTGCCAGTAGTTGCCCCAGGTGCTCCTGCCATCAGCCCCTGCAGGAAAGAGGCACAGCCCCCAAGGCACGTGGCCTTTGGCTCCTTCTGGCACAGAAGCCCCCTGGGGGCACAGGTCTCTGGGGCAGGAGACGGGCACCAGCGCTGCCAGGGCTCGGGGGGTGGCAGGTCTGCTTGGCCGGGGACTCTGCCACACCTGCTGATGTCAGCGCTCCCCGGGCCCCAGGCCTCAGAGCAGCATTCGTGCCCGGGCCCACACGTTCCTTGTGCGTGTCACACCGGCAGCTTTAGGACGGCCACCAGCTGGGACGTGTCCCAAGGAGGCCGTGCCAGCTTCCCTGCAAGGCCCCGTGCCCTTCCCAGAACAGCTGCGTCTGCAGCCCTGGGGGCTCCTTCTGCTGCCCTGAGCCCAAAGAGCATGGCAGCGTTTGCTGATGCTCTGAGCCCTTCTTAAAGATCCTCTCGGCCTGGCTTAGACTCCCGGGGCCAGCCATTCCCGCCAAACTGGGCCACTTTGGGTGGGCTGGGCGTGGCCCCAGGGCATGCGGTAGTGTCTGCAAGGGCCCTTGGTGACAGGTGCTGCACAGTCACTGTGACATGGAACGGCTGTCCAAGGGCCCTTTGTGACACGGGGTGACATAGGAGCTGGAGGTGACAAGGGCACGCCACAGTGCTCAGAGCACGCAACGGGACAGGACGGGACAGAGCAGTGCCGTGAGGAGCCCCCGCACAGCGCGCTCGTTCGCGTCCCGCCCGGAGCTTTTCTGAAGCCTTGTTCCTGCAGCTGAGCTCGAGGCCAGACCACAGGACTTGCTGACCCGTGGTCTCCCTGAGGCTTCTCTTCTGCAGGTGCCCTTGAGGCCATATCATAGTCCTTGTCAGGAGTCCCCTGTCCTTGTGGCAGGAGCCCTTGAGACCGAGTGCAGGACTTGCTGTCCTGTAGCCTTCCTGAGGCTTCTTACTTGAAGGTGCCTTCCAGGCACCACTGCAGGACTTGGTGACTTGGAGCTTTTCCAAGGCAACTCTCCTGCAAATAGCCACAAATCCAGGCAGAGACATGGAGCAGAGACACCCGGCAGTGCCTGAGCTGGCCTGGGTAGAGGAGGAGGAAGGTGGCCCTGGAGCTGCCCCGGCACAGAAGACTGAAGAGGTGGTGCCATTCCAGCCACCGCAGGAGGGTGAGTGGCAGAGCTGGGCAACAGGACTGGTGCCTGCTGCCAGCTTGGACCCCACGCCGTGCTGTGCCATGCCATGCTATGCCCTGGGGACATGCCCATGGACAGGACGGAAGAGGGCCCGGGCAGACACCCCGCAGTGGCCGTGCTCCATCCCCTGGGGCATCCCGGGGCTCTCTCTGCCTGGGGATCGCAGGGCTGGGCCGTGTTGTCCGGCCTCTCCCGCAGCCCCTCATCTCTGGCTGCGCTCGCTCTTTGCCAGATGCAGCCCCGGAGCGCACACAAGAGCAGGAGTCCAGCCGTGGCCGCTTCCGCAGAACAGCGCAGGTACCTGCAGCCACCCCCACCTGGGCTGGGCCTGCTGTCCCTGCTCAGCCCAGCACCGTGTGTGCAGCACTTCATGCAACATCCTCGGCTTCTTGCCCTTCTCCTACAGTTTGTTTGCAACTTCCTCAAGAGAATTAAAGAGGAAGAGACCATCGCCACGGGCATAGGCCTCAGACCATACTCGCCCATCTCCCTCAGCAAGACCGGTGCTGCCCTGCTGCATATGCTTGTAGAGGAAGATTTTTACACTCCAAAGCAACTAAGCAGCCTGGGCCAGGCTTTGATGCTCCCAGCAATTGCTTGGCCTCCCAATCCACGCATGCTGCTTGCTGTGAGCCTTTCAGGCCACATGGCAGTGGGGTGGGAAGGGAAGCACTCCTCTGGGGAAGCTGGGAACATTGCTCCCTCTGGCAGCTTTCCAAGTCTCCCCGTGCCTTCTCCAGGTGACTGCCATGGTCAGCTACATCCACCAGTGGCTCATGGCCAATGATTTTGCTGAGCACAGACTGGACAAGACCCTGCTGGATTTCACCCAAGCACAGCCAAATGATGCAGTGGTGACGCTCCTGCGTGTGGCCCCGTCCTGTGACAGGTATGGGGCCCACCTGCCCACAGGGCTCAGGCCTCCCCAGCCCATCACCCTGCACAGCCTGCCCCAGGTGTCGGAGCAACAGAGACTTCCAGGGCCCTCTGGATGCTCCCTTTCCCAGCCCTGCCAGGCCAGCCCCTGAGCCTGCTGCCATGCTCCCTTGCCGCCTCTCAGGGCTCTGTCCCCACAGGGCTGGGCTGTCTGCCTCCTGCTGGCAGGGGGGCAGTGGGCAGAGGCAGAAATGGCAGCCGGCTCAGCTGCCCCTGGTGCTTCCTCTGAGACCCTCCTGAGACACAGTTCTAACCCCACAGAGCTGCAATGGCCATGTGGAAGACCATCATGGGCTCAGCCAGGACTGTGGATCTGGCGCAGCTGATCCTCCTGGATGTGCTGGGCAGCTGGCCAGAGTACAGCACCCGCACCTCCAATGGGGACGAAACGGCTGTCTTTGCCCTGACGGTGAGTTTCTGCAACTGGCCTTTGCAGGCCCAAAGGCTGCCTCTCCAGCAGCTCTCCATCCTCCTTCCCCCACTGCATCTCCCTGCCTCAGGCGCTGGCCTGAAACCTGGCCCAGGGGCAGCTTCAGGCCCACCAGGCCCCGTGCTCCCTCTGCCATAGTCTCTCCTGGCCTCTCCCTGCCACGCTCGGGCCCTGCCACACACAGACCTGGGCACTGAGCGCTGTCTCGGGGGGCTTTGTCCTTTGCAGGCAACTGTGGTGACGTGGAAGATCCTCCAGGTGCCCTGTCTCCCACGGATCTTGAAGGTGTATTTCCCCCGCCTATTTGTGCATCTGCTCTTCCAAGTGTTCTTCAGCACTCTGGATATGCCAGAGGAGGTCGACACCTTCTGGAAGGGATGCCAGGAAGAGCACGGCCTTGCCACCAGCCCCAACAGGTGCTCCATGCCACTCCTCCTGTCCCTGCCACATGGCCTGCCAAGGAGCCAGTGCTGCCAGTGTGACCTGGGCTTTGCTGTGCACACAGGTTTGCTGTGCGCACCCTCAAGTCCCTGCTCTGCCTTCTCCGCTGCGAGGATGTGGTGGTGCCAATGGAGCGCAGGTGTGCCTGGGACACGCTGCTCTCTCTTGACACCACTTTGCCGTGGCTCTGCTTGCCAGGTGAGACCCCCTTCTCCCCACTGCCTCTGACATTGCTGCTCTGTGCGCAGGTGCCCCACAAAGTGTCCGTGGTGGCCATGGGTCAGAGGGCCTTGGCACTGAGGGACGGCCAAGCAGGCTGGAAAAGGCTTGCAGAGGAGGCTGCCCATCAGTAACCAACTCCCAAACGGCCCACGTCCCCTTGCTGGAAGGGTGCTGTGGTAAGATGAGAACTGGGTGAGTCACGCCTGGGAGAGGTTTGCCCCACTGCATCAGGCTCTTGTTTCCTTTTTCCCCTCTTCAGAGAAATTCGCCGCTTAGCCATCCACTTTTGTTCCGCGGTGGCATTCTACCTGCTCGCCCTGCTCGGCAAAGAGATGCCATACTGGGATTTCCCTGCCCTGGCATTCCTTGTGGAGGTGAGCCTCAAGGCCAGCGCTGCCTGGCTGAGCGGCCTCCCAGCCCTCTGGCCTCTGGCAGCCACAGCTGCCAGGACAGTGCCCGTGCCCTGTGCTGCTGCCTGGGCCCGGCCCTGTGCGCTTCTGGGACTATGCCGGCCGGCTCCCCTGTCACTGCCCTGTGCCTTTCAGGTCCTCGAGTGCCTGGACTTGAGGGAATGCAGTGACAGTGTCCTGGAGATCCTGGCACAGAACCTGCAGAGCGAGCACATGGCCAGGCGTTACTTGGCACTCCGAGGCCTCGTAGTGCTGGGCAAGAATCCCTTGATGGTGAGAAGAGGGCAGTGGCCGAAGCCGTGCAGGCAGCGTGGGGCTGGGCAACGCAGTCGCTTGGCCTTGCCTGGGCTTCGGCCGCTGGGGCAGCTCTTCCCATCTCTCCTGCTTCCCACTTCAGCTGCCCCAGTGCTTCGGGACAGGCCTTTGGCCTCTGGGCCCTACGGCAGCAGGGCGGCCTTTCACAAAGTCGTCTTCCGCACAGGCTGAAAAAATGCAGAGCCTGACTGAAAGTCTTGTGGAGCTCCTGGAGGAAAATGACAGCGACATGATCAGGATCAGCATTCTTCTACTCAGATATTTGCTCCTGGATAATGGTGCTCCAATAGCCACCCCCATCGCCCTGCAGCTGGCTGAGGCGCTCCTGCCACTCTTTGAGAGCGTAAGGCTCTGTGCCCACAGCCACAGCCACTGGCTGCTGCCTGGACCCTTGTTGCCCTGTGCAGATGCACGCCTGTGCCCTGGGGGGCCTGAAGCAGCTGATGCTCAGGTCTTTTGCCCTTTCCTTTCATCCAGGATGACATCCAGGTGCAGCTGAGCTCCATGGCTCTCTTTCAAGAGATGCTGGACTTCTTAACAGAAGAGGGAAGAAAGGCCCTCAAGTCCCACGTGCGCCAGAGCCTGCTCCCTCTCTACTTCCACTACCATGATGAGAATCAGATGGTTGCTGAGGTCAGCACTTGTGCACAGCTGCTGTCCCCCTGGCAGGGGCTTGGGCTGCCTCCTGCCCGGGCACCTTGTGGGCTGCAGCCTCCTCCAGCCTGTGCCACTGGCATGCTCCTGTGCCCTGGACTGTAGGGCCATCTGTGCATCTCTGTCCCTCTCCAGGCCTCCCGGGAAACGCTGCATTCCTCAGCCAGATTCCTGAAGAGGAGGGATATAGAACAAATGCTACACGTGGATCAGAGCCTTGGGGGGTGCCTGGTAAGAACAGCAGAGACCCCCCAGCCTCAGCGTGGCCAAGGTCCCTGAGGGCGGTGCTCAGTGTGCAGGGCTAACAGCTGTGCCCACTGCTGCAGCCAGAGGCTGCGCGGGCTCTTCTCCAGGCTCCCGTGGGCCTGAGTCAGGTGCCCATGGAGCCCCGGCCCGGCGGGGCTGCGGGGTGGCACCACGGCTCCCCGGGCAGCAGCCGGCCCTCTGCCCCTCCCCTCGGGAGCCCTTGGCCAGCGGCTGCTGGCCGCGCCTCAGGGCTGGGCGGGCAGGCATGGCCGGCGGTGGGCGCCGGCAGCGCCCAGCCCAGGAGTTGAGCCCGCGCCAACCCTTTCCTTCCTGCCGCTCTCTGCAGCTGGCAGAGGACAGGAGCCGAGCAGCCGAGCACGTGTGCAGGGCACTGCACTACCTGCAGAGCCCACAGGAGTCCCTGCGAGAGGCGGCCGTCAGGTTCATGGGTGAGTCCCGAGCCCGGGCTCCTCCCCGGCCCGCCGCAGCTCGGCCCCGGCCCCGCCTGCTGCCCCGGCAGCGCCGGCCTGGGCATTGCTGCTGCCGCCCTCTGGCAGCCGTGCCCTGGGGCGGCAGCGTTCGGCAAGGGCCCGGGCTGAGCTCTGCCTGGCCAGCAGCCCGTGTGGCCACAGCGCCGGCAGCGCTGCTGGCAGGGAGCTGTGCCGCTGGGGCCGTGACAGGCTCTGTGTTCACAGGCATGGCCGGGCGGCACCTGAGGGGGCAGCAGCAAGAGCTGCAGCTGATCTGCACTGGTGAGTGAGTGAGGGCAGCGGGCTGACCGCTCCAGGGGGCTGGAGGGGGCAGCTGCAAGCCCTGCCCCGGCTGCAGTGGGCTCTGCTCCTTGTGCGGACATGGGGCGGGGTGGGCAGAGCACACAGAGATTTCAGGGCCACCTTGGGGATTCGTGGCCAGCTGCTTCGGGCCAGTGCCCTTGGTCCCTGCTTCCTCCTGGCCATGACTAGAGCCGGCTGGGATGGCCCTGGTAGGGGGCTCTCCTCTGCTCCCCGCAGATCCGGGATCTGACCATGGCTCTGTCCCTCTCTCTTGCAGTCCTTGAACCGCTGACAGAGGATATCAGTAGTGCCGTGTCGGACGTGGCACTAGAAACACTGTACGTCCTCCAGGCACTGTAGAGTGAGCGATATTCCCTCTTCCAGAGGCTTCAAGATCAGCTCCGCAGGGCATGGAGGACACGGCCTCGTCTGTCGGGGCGTGGCTGGCTGCGCTGCTGCAGCTCTGCAGAGACCTGATGCCAGAGGCTCTGTCTGCTGGGGCCACCTGAGCCAGCTGGAATTTTCCATTTCTTTAAGATTGTTCTTTTCTTCTTTTTGTTTTTTTTTCTTTAGTATATGAATATAGAGTGTGTTATAATACACAGACTCCCAGGAGCTTTCTTTTGCTACCCAGTGTCTGCAGGGCATAGGGGAAGAGGGGGAGAAGGGTACCCTGGCTCAGCCAGCTGCCCAGGCATGCAGTGGTCAAAGGAAAATGGCCAGAAGCCCCTTGTCCTGTGGTGGCTCTGCTGAAGCCTTTGTGCTGGTGACAGAGTGGGTGGGCAGGGGCTGGGGCTGCAGGGATCCCTGCCAGAGCGGTGCCTGGAGATGGCCACAAGCCCTGTTCCAGGAAGGAACCACCCTCTGTATCCTCCTGCCCGTGTGCTGCTGTCTGCCTTGCTGAGGGCTCCCAGGTGCCTCTGGATGGGGCTGCTGTGCAGCTGCTGTGGGGCTGCGGCGCTGCTGCCGGGCAGCTTGGCCGGGCTGGGGCAGCCCCTGAGGGGCTGGGGTGCTGGCAAGCCCTGAGCAATGAGCTGTCAGAGGCCACAAGCAGCCCCCCGGCAGCTGCCCGCCTTGTTCCTGCCAGAGTTGACTTGCAAGAGGGATCCCGGGCACTCTGGAACTAACAGCATCAGTATTGTTGGAAACCCAAATGCAGGGAAATCTCAGATCTTTGGTCTTGTCAGCAAAGCTTAGAATTAAACACAGGATTTGATCGGAGACCTTGGAAAGAGCTTCCAAACTTAGGTGGTAGAAGCGAGAATGTGGATTTCTAGTTTATTATAGCAGAGAGACGGGGAGGAAGGTTGAAGTGGAGGAAAGTTTAGAGTTTTAGGGCTGAAGATCTAGAAAAAATAAAAGTAGTTACAATGGTAAACAAGAAGCTTAGGATGCAGTGCTGTAGGTTTGTGTGTCATAACATGATTGGCTAAGGAAGCTTATACTGTAGCAAGAGCCCCTAAGACGAAATATTGAAGGATTGGCTGCAAAACATAAATATCCTTGTTGGCAGAGTCTTCTTGGCCAAGAAATCCTTCAAAGCTCTTGTAACTAAAAGTGTTTTGGCCTTGTCAGCCATGCGGTGGAGATGTGAGCCAAACTCACCCTTCCTGTCTATGTAGCAGAGAAGAAAAAGCAATGGCATCATCTAAAACACTCAGAGGTCTGCTCTTTAGCTTGTTCCAAACTCCCTCAAATCCCCCAAAGTGGGATTTAGCTACAAAGAGATGACAAGGGCTCTTAGTGCTGGCTCTTTGACTCCACAGCAGCTGTTTTAGAATCTTTCCCATAACCCTGTGTAGTCATGTGCCAGAAATGGATCATTTGAAGAAATTTTCCCAACTGACTTGCATGGAGGTTTGTCTGAAGGGTATTTGAGGAGAAAGGCTCCCAGCAGAGGTCTGGGCTTTGGCCGAGCTGTGTCCCCTGCTGATTGTGAAGTGTGCCATCAGCTGCAGGGCTTCCTGGGCCGAAAAATATCATCGAGTCACTTGGACTTGCTCTTTTAGGCCTCTAAGAGCCGGACCAAATTTCGGGGCATATTTGGAGACCTCATCAATGAGCGCGTAGATGACCTTGGATTTTCCGAATTGCTGGGAATGGTTCCCCAGGTCCTTGGTTGAAAATCAGGCTCCCCAGCAAGTGCAGATCTGCAAGATGATAAACAATTTAGGCAATTGGTGATGCATCTTTCTAAATCACTCTCCTTTCTCTCCTTTTGTCAAATACAAAGCTCTATTTTGTGTCAGGTACATACAGGCAACGTGTGTATTTGTGATTTTGATATGTGTGGAAACCAACCATGGGACACTTATAAAGACGAATTCTAATATAACTGAGGAAAGCAAAGCATGGAAGAAGACCTTTGAACCTATCCTTTGTTCCTAATTAGCTTTTATAAGTCTTAAGTTGATTTAGAAGCATTTGAATTAAAGCTTTGAGGATGTTGCTTTTTGACAGGAACTTTCTGCTTGTAGCTAAGCCTTCAAGAGTTTTGCAATAATAACCTTTTGAAGTATAATTTCAGAATATTGCTTGTAGTAAGGATCTCTGAAACTATAGCTTCAGAATATGTAAAAAGGAAATATGCCTATCTCACACCTTGACAAAACAGTGAAAAGCAGCTTGAGAAATGAATATGAATATCAACGCAAGGACTAACAATTTTGACCAAGGGAAGCTGGACATCACTGTTGTGAGATTTATAGTCCTTGCAATCAGAAGGTAAAGCCATGTCTGGAATCTGGACCCCACCAGCTGGGAGACTTCTTTCTTCGTTCAGAAGTTGAACCCCCCACCACCTGGGATATTCCTTTTCTGGGATACATCCTGAGAAAAAATAATCACAATACTGTATAGAATTGTGATGTAAAAAATGGGAAAAGAAACTACTGATGAGTAAAAATTTGGACTAGAAACTGCTGAGAAAGCCTAGGAGTGCCCCTATAAATACTGGTAAGCCTCAACTATCTGTGTGCAGTTGGAGGGAAAATTTCCCCCACTGTACTCAGCGCTGTATTGCTCATACTTTACCAAAATAATTAATAAATTGATTGCTGCTTGAATAATGACCTAGTCAAGCTTTTCATTTCTAACATTATAGTACTGTTTACTGCATAGTACTCTGCCCAGGGGCAGAGCCCGCGCCGAGCCTTCCCTGCCAGCACTCCCCGCAGCTGCTGCAGGACGAGAGCCGAGCGGCCGAGCACCTGCGCTGGGCCCTGCCGCACCTGCAGAGCCCACAGAGGCCCCTACGAGAGGCGGCCGTCAGGCTCATGGGTGAGCCAGCAGCCCCGTGCCCCTCCCTGCCCCCGGCCCGGCTGCTGCCCCGGCTACAGCGGGAGCCGCGCCCCGGCCGCTGCAGCCCCGCCCGCCCTGGGCATTGCTGCCGCCGCCCTCCCGCAGCCGTGCCCTGGGGCGGCAGCGGGCGGCAGGGCCCGGCAGCAGCCCTGCCCACCAGGAGGGCGTGCGGCCGCAGGGCTGGCAGAGCCCGTGTCGGGCAGCTGTGCCGCCTGGCGCCGCCACATGCTCTGTTTTGCCAGGGCTGGCCGGAGTGCTCGTGATGGGGCAGCAGGAGGAGCTCCAGGTCCTCACTGAGGGTGAGTCAGGGCAGCCGCGTGGCAGCGAGCACTGCCGGGGGTGTGGGGGCAGCTGCAAATCCCGGCTCCGCAGCTACAATCCATGCCCAGGCTGCGGAGGGCTCTGCTGCCTGTGCGAACCAGGGGTGGTGGGGGCACAGCTCGGAGAGCTTTCAGGGACACATGGGGGATCCGTGGCCAGCACCTTCCGGCCGAAGCCCTTGTCTCCCGCTCCCTCCTGGCCATGGCAAGAGCTGGCTGGGATGGCCCTGGCAGGAGGCTTTCCTTGGATTCCCTCAATCTGGCCTCTGACCTTGGCTCTGTTCCACTCTTCCAGCTCCTCAAGCGCTGAAGGAAGATAAGAATCCATCATGCATGAGCAAAGTGCTTTAGATGACCTTTGAAAGAAGATGTGCACGACTTTGTTCATCTGCTGGATGAGATGTACCAGCGTCCATCGGCGATTTCCAGTGCCCATTGAAGATGGGAGCACCTGCAGAGCAGAAGTGACCAGCTGGAGCTCCACGCACGGCTCTGGCTGCTCACAGCTGAGCCTGTGCGAAGATCCAGCAGCTCCTGCCATCTCTCTCCCTGTTGGCAGCTCCCTCCCTGTAGCCCTCAGGCCCTGCCCATCCCCTTTTCTGCCTCCCAGCTCACCCCTTACCTTCGCTTTCCCTTAATAAACTGTTTGTGTTTTTCACTTGACCCGCGTCTCCGTGGAGCTGAAGCGGTGCAAAACCTGAGCCCGGGGACACGCAGGGCCCTGCTGCCCTTCTCCTCCGCGCTGTGTTCCGGGCACGGACAGAGAGGAACAAGGGCAGCTCAGGCTGCAAAGGTTCCTGTCCCGCTGCTCCAGGGGCCGTTTCCAGCCAATCAGAGCGTTTGTCGCTGATGACTCATCAGTTGCCAGGAGCGGAATTTGGGGCGGGGGGAGGTGACCCCGGGGATGGGGATGGGGCGTGCGGGGGCAGCCGGGGCCGCACTGGTGGCACTGGGGGTGCTTGGAGCCCCCCCGGCTGCGGGGGGAGGGGAGGGCGTGGTGAGAAGGGGGCTGGGCCCCAAATTAACCCAAAGTGGGGTCGGGACCCCCAAAGGGAGCAGGAGGCGCCTGGAACCCGCAAAACCAAGCACGGGGGAGGGGATTGGGGACTGGGAGAACGATGGGGAAGGGGCGGGAGAGCGGAGGGAAGAGGGGGATGGGACCCCCAAACAGGATATGGCCAACTTGATGTGGCTGCCTTCAGATGTGCATGGCAGCCAAAGGTAGCCTATGGTAGCCAAAGCTTTTTCCCAGTCCGTGTGATTCCAGTCTGTGCAATCCCAGTCTGTGCAATCCCAGTCCATATGGCCCAGTCCGTATAATCTCAACCCAGTTTATCCCAGTCTGTCTCATCCTGATCTCTATGGTCCCATTCCATATGGTCCCAGCCCATATTTGATCCCAGTCCATATTTGATCCCAAGCTGTGTGGTCCTGATCCCTATGGTCCCATTCTGTGCCGTCCTGACCCATAGGATCCCAGTCCATATTTGATCCCAGTCCATATTTGATCCCAGTCCATATTTGATTGCAGTGTATGTGGTCCGGCACACACTCCCAGGGTATGGAATTCCAGTTCCCAGCCAGGAAAAAATGTTCCTGCCCTTGAACTTCCTTCCTATTCTCTCAGCAAATCATAATAAATTAAACATCAAGAAATTATAATTAAAATGAAACACATTAGAATAAAAATGAAATATAAAAATGAAATATAATTTCAACTCTTCCTTACAATACTACAATAATGACTCAAGCCAAAACAACAGTAAACTATTAATATAACATTACCAACGAAAAAAAAATTACATACAAAGAAATACCTTTTGTAAGTTTTAACTCAGTAACCAATACACTTTAGATAAAAAATATCTCAAAAACTAACATAGAATCTAACACACCTTAGTAAAAAATTCCTATTACAAATATACTAAACACAAAACCAAAGACCACTGTAATTTCTCACACATTTGAACCAAACAATTAAACCTTATTAACATCCTTAAGTACTCTAAAAAAAAATTTTTTTTTTCAAAATTCTAATTTCAGGTGCGTGGTTTTATTTGGATATTGGTTTTTGAATTGTTTGGGTTAGATGATTTAAAAAATGAGATTTTTATAGGAATTGAAACAGCTGAGAAGGCAGTACTCTGCACACAGAACTGACTGAAAATGAATGGGACAGAAATCAGTAACTCTGAAAATTTTATTTGCTGTCAAATACATCCCACCCAGCCACCCCACACAATCCCCATCCCACTGCTCCAAATTGGGATCCCACTTCTACCAATCACCTCCCAACCCCAACTCACCCTGGTGGCTGTGGAATGGAGCAAGTCTGGCACAGGACTGAGTTTTTGTGAGGCGGGAACAAGCAATTTGAGGTGAGATTGAGCCCTGATGGGTTAAAATGCAGTTGTTTTCATTGGGATTTGAGTGGTATTGAGGTGACAGATTGATCCCTCTTGGCTTTTGGAGTGCAAAGACATGGAGAAGAGAAAAAAATTTGAGCCAAACCAAAAGGAGAAGCAGCCAGGTGTGTTCCCAACATGGATCACAGGGAATGTGAGTGACCAGGGCTGTGCCCAAAGTGCCTCCTCCAGTGGGGGATGGAGCTGGAGCAGCACACGAAGCTCTTCCCGCACTCGGGGCACTCGCAGGGCTTCCCTTACCGGTGCCTCCGTTTGTGTTGGGTCAAGTTAGAGCTGCTGGAGAAGCTCTTCCCACACTGGGGACACTCGTAGGGCCTCTCCCCTGAGTGGATGCGCCGGTGGGTGACGAGGGTGTAGTTGTGTAGTTGTGCTGGAATCCCTTCCCACAATCAGGGCATTGGAAAGGCCTCTCCTCTGTGTGGATCCAATTGTGCCGGAGGAGATCTGACTTGATCCGAAACCCCTTCCCACACTCCCCACACTCGTAGGGCCTCTCCCCCGTGTGGATCTTTTGGTGGCGGATCAGCTGGGAGCTCTGGCTGAAGCTCTTCCCACATTCCTCACACTCGTGGGGCCTCTCCCCAGTGTGGGTTTGTCGGTGCACAATAAGACAGGAGCTGTACCTGAAGCCCTGCCCGCAGTCGGGGCAGCGGAAGGGCCTCTCCTTTGTGTGCGTGTGCTGGTGATCGAGGAGATTGGAGCTGGTCTTAAACCTCTTCCTACATTGATCACACTCATAGGGCCATTTCCCAGTGTGGGTCCTCTGGTGCCTGATCAGGTTGCAGTTCCTCCTGAAGCTCTTCCCACACTCCAAGCAGGTGTGGGGCTTCTCCCCATCATGGAGCTGCTCGTGGAGCACCAGCTCCGAGCTCTGGCTCCATCTCCAGCCGCCTTCCCGGCCCAGGCTGGCTCTTTCCCCCTCAGATCCCTGCCAGCTGGGTTTGCAGCCCCTCCTCATGCGGCATCTCTGGGCCTTTTCCTCCCCATTGGCTTCCTGCACCGTGGAGCTGGCAGCTGCAACCGGCACCCCCCGATGTCCCCCCAAGGGGCCTTTTCCGCTCAGCCTTGGACTGCTTCATTCTCCAAACATGCCCCCAGAAAGCCAACTGGGAGATAGTGGGAGTGACTGGGAACATGCTGGAGGGAACTGGCATACACTGGGAGATACTGGGAGGGACAGGAACAAAAGCGAAGGTGAAAGAGAGCAACTGGAACCATGTGGAGCACAACTGGTTCATAGTGGCAGGGACTGGGAGCACACTGGGCTCACCTTTGGATCATACTGGGAGGGACTGGACTAATACTAGGAGGATCTGAGAGCGACTGGGAACATACCTTGCACATCATCCCCCATACTGGGCCTGACTGGGAGCACGCTGGGAGCAAATGGCATCATACTGGGACTGACTGGGGTGATCTAGGAAGCAACTGGAACCATGCTGGAGTCAGCTGGGACCATACTGGGAAAGATTGGAAGCAACTGGGATTATACTGGAACCACACTGGGAGGGCTGGCATGTGACTGGGATCAAACTGGAGCATACTGGGATCATACTGGGGCTGAAAGGGAAAGACTGGGATCACACTTTGGGCTACTGGGAGCAGCTGAGAGAAACTAGGATGATGCTGCAAGCAAACTGGAGGAACTGGGAAGGACTGGATGCATGCTGGAAGCAACTGGGATATACTGGGCATGACTGGGGGATCATACTGGGAGAACTGACACCTTACTGGGGCCACTGGCAGTGCCTGGAAATGACTACAGACATGCTGGGGCCAACTGGGATATACTGGGAGTGTCTGGAACCATACTGGAGTGACTGGAACCACACTGGGAACAACTGGAACCACACTGGGGGCAACTGGGAGTGAGTGGGACCATACTGGGGGGACTGGGATCATCTGGGGAGTGACTGGGACTAGAGCAGGGGCAACTGGGTCCTACTGAAACCATACTGGGAGTGTCTGTAACCATAGGGGAGTGATGGCACCACACTGGGAACAGCTGGGCCCATGCTGGGAGCAACTGGGATCACACTGGGGGCACTGGCATCAGACTGGGAGTGACTGGGAGAGTCTGGGATTAGACTGCAGGTGACTGGGATCATACTGGAGTGGCTACACTCATACTGGGATTATACTGGGTGTGAATGAAACGGGGCTTGCTGGGAGCTACTGGGCCATGTTGGGAGGAAAATGTGACACACTGGGAGCAACTGGGAACAGCTGGAAGGAACTGGAACCGTGCTGAGAGGACTGAGACTATAACTGGGGCAACTGGGATCATACTGGGAGCAACTGGGGCCACCCTTTGAGCAACAGATGGAAACTGGGATTATGCTAGAGGAAACTGGGAGTAACTGGGCAAGACTGGGATCATTCTGAGGTAACTGAAACAAACTGGGAGTGTCTCTAACCATACTGGGGGCACTGGAACCACACTGGGAACAGCTGGGTTCATGCTGGGAGCAACTGGGACGATGCTGGGGAAACTGAATCTACCCTGGAGGCAACTGGGCACAACTGGGACCCTGCTGGGAGGGACTGGGAGTATTCTTTGGGAAACTGGGATCATAATGGGAGGAACTGGGAACATCTGGAATTATGCTGGGAGCAACTGGGATCACACTGGGATCACAGTGAGAGCAGCTGAGTCCATACTGGGTTACACTGGGATCACATTGAGAGCGACTGGAATCATACTGGGATGGACTGGGAGTGGCTGGTTTTGTGGATTTTGGGGGGTTTAGATTTTGGGGGATTCTATTGGCAGTTTGAGGGGGAGTTTTTCTGGGGGTGTTTGGGGGTTTATTGAATTTTTTGTGGCTTTTTTTGAATTTTGGGGGTTTTACTGAGATTTTGTTGGGATTTTTGGCATTCTCAGAAATTCTGGGGGTTTTATTGGGATTTTTAGGAGATTTTGTGGGGATTTTATTGGAATTGTGGTGGCATTTAGCGGGATTCCTTGGGGATTTGAGGGTTTTTAGATTTTTGGTGGGTTTTGTGGGATGATTTGGGTGTTGCCAGGATTTCTTTGGATTTGAGGGAGATTTTGTGGGACTTTTCATGGTTTTGAGATTTTTGGGGGATTTGTGGAGTTTAATTAGGATTTTTTGGGTTATTGGGATTTCAAAGGATTTTGTGGGCTGTTATTAGGATTCTAGGGTGTTTTAATGAGATTTTGAGAGACTTAATTGGGATTTAATGGGTTTTATTGGGACTTTCAGGGGTTTCAAGGAGATTTTGGTGCCTCTCAGCCCTTCCCCACACCCAGGGAATGCCACAAAGCCCCCCTAAAATTCCACTAATACCTCACAAATTCCCCAAAAGTTACAAGAAAACCCTCAAAACCCCCAGAGAATCTCCGAAAATCCCAGTGGAACTCACCAAAATTATAAAAAACTCCCAAAAATTTCAATAAATCCCCTCCCCATCCAAAAAAACCCCACAACCCCAACAAAACACCCAAAATCCAAAACCCCCCAAAATCCTCTAGCCATCCCAAAACCCAATAATTCTCCTCAAAAACTCAATAATTTCCCCCAAACTCCCCAAAAAATCCCACAAAGCCCAAAAAAGCAACTCTGAAATCCCCAAAAACCCACTCAAAACCCAAAAATCCCCCAGAAGCCCCCCAGACTCAGTGGGGCCGTCCTGGATCAGGGGGCACCAGCCGGTGGAACAGGAGCCACTTCAGGGGGCCCTCGGAGCTTTTTGGGGAGGGGGCACCATGGGAGACCCCCCAAAAACTGGGGAGGGGGGGAACCCCTACTGTGCCCCCTCCCCTCGAAACCCCCAGACCCCGGTTCAGGGTGGGCCTGGGACCCCCCAATCTTCCCCCGAGACCCCTCCAGGAACCCCAGACCCCCCAGAGCTCCCCCAGTGTTCGCCCAGAACCACCCTGGACCCCAAAAACCTTCCCAGGACTCTCAGACCCCCCCACTTCCCCCCAAAATTCACCCCAGACCCATCTGAGAACCCCCCCAAATCCATCAGAATGCCCCACATCCCCCTCAGACCACTCAATCCCCCCCAAACCCTATGAAATCCCCTGCAGACTCCCCAAAATTACCCCTAGAGCCACCTCAGACCCCCCCAGATGCCCTCACAACAGCCCAGTTCCTTTCACAATCCCCCCAAATCCCCTCAGACCCGCCCAATTCTCCTGAGATCCCCCTAAACCCACCTGAGAATGCTCCAGACCCTCTCAAGCTCCCCCCCAAGCTCCCTAAAGCTCCCTCTGACCAACCAAAGCCCCCTCAGACTCCCTCATTCACTCCAAACCCATCGCACACACCTATGTTTCCCGTCGATGCCCCCAAAAATTCCCAATTTCCCCTCAGACCCGCCCCAAACCACCCCAGTATCCCCCCGTCCCCACCTCAGCTCCACTCTCCCCTCACAATCTCCCGCCTCTGCCGTGCGCGCGGACTCTGAAGAATGGCGGCGCGCCCCGCCCCGAACCAACCAATCACCGTGCTGCACGTCCCTAAAACAACCAATCACAGCACGGCTCCCCTCAGCAATGCCCGCCTCCCCCGTGCCGCCCCAGCCAATCAGAGGCGAGCCGGAAGCGGCGCCCCCTTCCCCGCCGCCGCCGAGACCCGCCGGGCTCGGGACAGGAACGGGAGGGGCCTGCGAGGGGATCGGGGGGGGGCGGGGGGAGGGGGGCGGGGGAGGGTCTGGGGGGGGTCTGGGGAGGGGTCCGGGGGTTTGGGGGGAGCTTTGGGGAGGGGTTCTGGGGGATTGTGGGGGGACCTGGGGGGTGCAGATGGCTCCTAAGAGGGGTCTCGCGGGGGGGCGGAGGGGTCGTGGGAGGGTCTGGGGGGGTTTTGGGGAGGGGTCGTAGAAGGGTCTTGGGAGGGTCTGAGGGTGTTTGGATGGTCCTGGGGGGAGTTTGGGGAGGGCTCTGGGCGGTGCTGAGGGTGTCCTGGGAGGGTTTTGGAGGTTTTGGGCTGGGACTCTGGAAGGATGTGGGGAGAGGGTCTGGGGAGGGTCTCAGGGGACATCCAGGGCTGGGCCCGATTGGGGTCGGGGGGCAGGTTCCTTCCAGCCACAAGCATTCCAGCATTCTGTCAGGGACTCCCTGCCCTTCTTCCCTCTGCTCCCAGCTGCAGAATGTGCAGCAAAGCCGCCTTTGCCGTCTGCTCGGGGAGCCCAGCCAGCTGCTGGAGCCTGACCCTGCCCTGCACAGCTCCCCTGGCAGGCACGGCAGGAGCAGCGCCCTGGCAGCCTCAGCAGTCGCCCTCTGACATCTCTGGCACACACTGCCATTGGCTGAAATTCCAGCTGCCAGCAAGGAAAAGAGGGTCCTGCCCTTCAAGGCCAAATTCTGAAGGGGCCAAGACACAAGTGCAGCAAGATCTTCCACAGACATTTCACTGCCAGCCTCCAAAACTTCATCCAGGGCTGTTTGAGCACCTGGATGGGGAAGGAAAAAAAAAATACAATCAGGGGAGGGTCTTTGGCTGGGAGCTGCCACAGGTAAAGAGAGACCCTGTGGAAGGGAAAAGGAGCAGACAAAGGAAGGCAGGAGAGAAAGCAGGACACAAACAGCAACCAGCTGAGAAGGTGGCACTCTGAAAAGCAAACCTGAACTTATGGAACAGGAATGGGACAGAAAGGAAGAATTCTGAAACTTTATTTACTCGGCTTCTCTGAGCAATCTGTGAAGCCAGGACTTCACCATCCTGACAGGGAAGAAGCATTTTCTAGATCAAACCTGAATTTGATCCCTTTTACTCTGAGCCCAGTAAATCCCAATGAACTCATTTGTGGTCGTTTTCATCAAGGGCCCAAGCTCTTTGTGCCATCACATCCAGCAAGCACCAGGCAGGACAGCACGGCAACCAACTCACAGCTGAGGGACTCAGAACATCTCAACACCAGCAGGGCACATTGCTCATTTTTGCTCCAATAGACAGCACTGAAAAGGATAGGTAATGACAGCCTCTTCATCACCCCAATCCCTTCTCCCTTTTAAACTTTCTCTGAAATAACCAAAACCAGCTCTTAAAATTCCTTTATCTTTGTCAATCCCAGATCTTTTGGGAGCAGACTCAGGAAGAGAGCACAACATTAATCTGTTGTTATTCAGACATGGCTTGTTGTTCGTCTTTCCCTACTCAATGGCAGCAGTAGATCTTGAGAATAACCAGGTATCCTGAGGAATTTTTCCTGCAGCAAGTTATTTTCCTCTCATGGTCCATCTGTAATTTTATTGCTTATTAAAAGACCACTATAAATACAGTACAGCACCTTGCAATTACTCCCCCTTCTATTTGTAAGCCTCAAAGTCTTCCAGGTCTAAACAACAGGAAAAACCCTGTGTCACCCTTTGGGGATATGAACATCTTTAGGGTTTGGACACATGCCAGGATAGCCACTGTAAGAGCTGGATGGACTGGAAAACCAGCTGATGTAACAGTATTTTATGGTGAGAGGCAAATCCTGCTGCTGCTGCTGCTGCCCCAGGAATTTCTTTTCATTTGAGAAGCATCAAGAAAGGCCAAGAGCGTTGAAACACACAGAGCCTGGGGGAGGCATCAGGGTATTTCTTGTAGCAGCTTCTCCCTGTCAAGAACCCCCTGCCGGGCTCAACTTGAGAGAAATTCTCCAATAATATCCAACCATCAGCTTCTTTTGGGTGGGATGAGGAACAGCCGTCAGCCCACTCCAGCACTGGAAATGTTTCAATGCACCGGAGCAGCAGTGCCTGCAGGGGAGAGGCTCTTTGGCTCTGGGCTCTCTGGGCACTTTGTGCTGCAAGGCCATTTCCCTCTGGAGCCCAGCCCAGCAGCCACACACTGCCCACAGGGGCTGGGGGCACAGGCACAGCCTGGGGCTGCTCCCCTCTGGCCAGCCCTGCTGGAATGGGCATGAGCAGGGCCAAGAGCCAGCCAGGTGCTGCTTCTGGAGATGCTGGGAGCAGCCAGGGAGGCAGCACCAAACGGACCCATCTGAAGGTCTCCTCTGGTCTCGCAATCCCCACCCTCAAACCATTTTCCCATCCAAATCCCCTTTTCCCACTGAAATCTCCTTTTTCCACCCCAAATCCTTCTTTGTACATCCCAAATCCTTCTTCTTTCACCCCAAACCCTCTTTTCCCACTCCAGATCCCTTTTCCCACCCCAAATCCTCCTTCTTTCACACCAAAAATCTCCTTTTTCCATCCTAGATCCTTCTTTTTCCACCCCAAATTTCCTCACTCCAAATCCTTCTTCTTTCACCCCAAATCCCCTTCTGCCACCCCAGATCCCCACTGCAAATCCCCTTTCCCAGCCCCCAGGGATTTTGGGGTTCCTGAGGGGTTTTTGGGGTTTTCCCCAACATTTTACCCAGGGTCTCTCTGCAGATATTGCACCTGGAGCTGCTCCAAACAAACCCCACTGTGCCCCCCAGGGTTGCAATGGGTTTGGGGGAATATGGAGACTGGGGGGGTCATGACCCCAAATTTTGGGGGTTGGGGGGTTTGATTCTAAAATTTGGGAGTTAAAGGGGGTTTGACACCTTGGGGTTTAGGATTTGGAGGTTTTTGACCCCAGACTTGGGGTTTGGGGATGTTTGGCCCCAGAATTTGGGATGTGGGGGTTTTTGACCCTAGGATTTGTCAGTCAGGGGGTTTGACCTCCAAATTTTGGGATAAGGGCAGTTGGACACCCCAGATGTTTCAAACCCCAGGATATGCGGTCAGGGGGTTTTCATGCCAAAGTTTGGTAATTGGGGGGATTCACCCCAGGATTTGGGGGGATTTAACCCCAAAGTTGGGGGATCAGGGGGATTTGACACCCCAGAGTTTGGGATCGAGGGCCTTTGACCCCAAAGTTTGGGGATTGGGGGGTTTCACTCCAGACTTTGGGAGTGAGGATGGTTGGACACCCCAGATATTTCAAACCCCAGGAGTTGGGGATTGGGGGTTTTAACCCTAAACTTTGGGGGTTGGGGGCGTTTGACACTTCAGGATTTGGGATTTAGGGGATGTTTGACCCCAGACTTTGGGAATGGGGGGGTGTTGGACAGCCCAAATGTTTCAAACTCCAGGAGCTGGCTTTGGGGGGATTTAACCCCAACGTTTGGGAATTCGGGAGTGTTTGACACCCCAGGATCTGAGATTTGGGGGATTTGATCCTAAAATTTGGGGTTCGGGCTGGGGAGCGAGTGTTGAGATCCCAGAGTCTGGGTTTGGAGGTGTTTGATTCCCCCAGTGTTTCAACCTCCAGGATTTGGGATCGCAGGGAGTTGACCCCAGGATTTGGGGTGCTTGATCCCAATGTTTGATTCCCTGGGCTTGGCGTCAGGGTTGAGATCAGAGCCATTCCCTGGAAACAGCGTCGGGATCGGGATCGGTAACGGGATCGGGAATAAGATTGGGATTAGGATTGGGATCAGCATTGGGATTGGGATTGGGAACAGGATCGGGGGGAGACCCTGACCCAATCCCGGACCCCAATCCCAGGTAGAGGCCCCGTCCCAGTCCCGGAATGGACCCATCCCCACAATCCCGGACCCCTCTCCACTGCCAGCCCCTCCCCACTCGCTGAACGGACCCTCCCTCAATCCCAGCCCACCCCGATCCGGACCAGAGCCATCCCCAGAGCCTCCCCCATTCCCAGCCCAGACCCTTCAACCCCTTTTTGGGGTGGCTCCTACTGCTCCCCGCCCATTTCTGGGGGTTACAAGGCGCCCCGTGGACCCTCCCCATTTTGGGGGTGTGGCGGTGGCCCCAGGGCCGCCCCGAGGGCCGAGGGGGGATTGAAAGCCCCAAACCTGAAGGGCTCCTGGGGGTGCCCAGTTCATCCCGTCCCCACCCCAAAACAGATCCTGGCCAATCAGAGCGTGGGGGCCCCAAATTAAACCCAAGGGTGTTGGGACCCCCAGAGGGAGCAGGAGAGGCCTGGAACCCCCAAAACCAAGCACGGCGGAGGGGATAGGGGGTTGGGGGAACGATGGGGAAGGGGCGGGAGAGCAGAGGGAAGAGGGGGATGGGACCCCCAAACAGGATCAAGCCAACTTGATGTGGCTGCCTTCAGATGTGCATGGCAGCCAAAGGCAGCCAAAGCTTTTTCCCAGTGCATGTGACCCCAGTCTGTGCAATCCCAGTCCATAAAATCTCAACCCAGTTTATCCCAGTCCTGATCTGCATGGTCCCATTCCATATGGTCTCAGCCCATATTTGATCCCAGACCACTTGATCAGTTTGTGTGGTCCCAGTCCACTGGATCTCAGTCCATACAGTCCCAGTCCATACTTGATCCCACTCCAGCCTATCCCAGTCTGGAGGTTTCTGATCCACAGGATCCCAGTGCACGTGATCCTCGGCCATGTGATCCCAGTCCATTTGATCCCAGTCTGTGTGGTCCTGATCCATATGGTCCCACTCTGTGCAGTTCAAACCCATAGGATCCCAGTCCATATTTGATCCCAGCCCATACTTGATCCCAGTCTGTGGTCCTGCACATACTCCCAGGGTCTGGAATTCCAGTTCCAAGCCAGGAAAAAATGTTCCTGCCCTTGAACTTACTTCCTATCCTCTCAACAAATTATAATAAATTAAAAATCAATAAATTAAAATTAAAATGAAATACACTACAATAAAAATGAAATATAAAAATGAAATCTAATTTCAACTCTTCCTTACAATACTCCAATAATGACTCAAGCCAAAACAACAGTAAACTATTAATATAACATTACCAAAGAAAAAAAATAAATTGCATACAAAGAAATACCTTTTGTAAGTTTTAACTCAGTAACCAATATACTTTAGATAAAAAATATCTAAAAAACTAACATAGAATCTAACACACCTTAGTAAAAAAAATTCCTATTACAAATATAGTAAACACAAAACCAAACACCACTGTAATTTCTCAGAAATTTTAACCAACAATTAAACTTTAATAATTCCCTTAAGTACTCTAAAACAAATAAAATTACTTTTAAAAAATTTAATTATGGGTGAGTGGCTTTGTTTGGATATTGGTTTTTGGATTCTTTGGGTTAGATTTTAAAAAAGGATTTTAATAGTAATTAAATCAGCTGAGAAGGCGTCACTCTGCAAACAGAACTTACAGAAAATAGGACAGAATCAGTAACTCTGAAAGTTTTATTTGCAGTCAAATACATCCCACACACCCAGCCCCACACAATCCCCATCTCACTGCTCCAAATTGGGGCCAAACCAAAAGGAGAAGCAGCCAGGTGTGTTCCCAACATGGATCACAGGGAATGTGAGTGACCAGGGCTGTGCCCAAAGTGCCTCCTCTAGTGGGGGATGGAGCTGGAGCAGCGCACGAAGCTCTTCCCGCACTCGGGGCACTCACAGGGCTTCCCTTACCGGTGCCTCCGTTGGTGTTTGGCCAAGGTAGAGCTGCTGGAGAAGCTCTTCCCACACTGGGGACACTCGTAGGGCCTCTCCCCTGAGTGGATGCGCCAGTGGGTGACGAGGTCTGAGTTGTGCTTGAATCCCATCCCGCAGTCAGGGCAGCGGAAGGGCCTCTCATCCGTGTGAATCCGATAGTGCTTGAGGAGACTGGAGCTGGTCAGAAACTTCTTCCTGCATTTATCACACTTGTAGGGCCTCTCTCCTGTGTGGATGCGCCAGTGGGTGAAGAGGGTGGAGTTGTCCTTGAATCCCTTCCCACAGTCAGGGCATTGGAAGGGCCTCTCCTCTCTGTGACTCTGATAGTGCTGGAGGAGACGGGAGCTGGTTGGAAACCCCTTCCCACACTTGGAACACTCATAGGGCCTCTCCCCAGTGTGGGTCCTCTGGTTACTGATCAGGCTGGAGCTCCAGCTGAAGCTCTTCCCACACTCCCCACACTCGTAGGGCCATTCCCCAGTGTGGATCACCTGATGCTGGATTAGGTGGCAGCTCTGCCTGAAGCTCTTCCCACACTCCCCACACTCATAGGGCCATTCCCCAGTGTGGGTCCTCTGGTGCCTGATCAGGTTGCAGTTCCTCCTGAAGCTCTTCCCACACTCCACGCACGTGTGGAGCTTCTCCCTATCATGGAGCTGCTCATGCAGTACCAGCTCCGAGCTCTGGCCCGATCTCCGGCCGCCTTCCCAGCCCAGGCTGGCTCTTTCCCCCTCAGATCCCCACCAGCTGCACTTGCAGCCCCTCCTCGTGCAGCATCTCTGGGCCTTTTCCTCCCCGTTGGCTTCCTGCACTGTGGAGCTGCTCAAAACGGCCTCTTCCACCAGGTTCTGCTGCAGGCATTTGTCCTCCCTGCTCTCCGTGCTCAGCTCCTGCTCTGGGGGAGGAAGGACAAGGACAGGATGGGATTTGCCTCCGTGCCACAGGCAAGGGCAAGGAGATCCCCCCAGGACTGTGCCGGAGCCGGGGCCGTGCTGGGCAGGGAGAGGGAGCAGCACAGAGGGGAAAGAGGCACTGACTTCCTCCTCACCTGCATCAGTGTCCTGGAGCATCTTCCTCTTCCTCGCAGCCTTCCTCACAATGGGAAATCCTGGTTTGGGGAAAATAAGGGATAAGCACGTTTGTAGGAGCGTCGGGGGTAGGACAGTGGGGATGGACGGAGACAAGAGATCTCTGAAGCCAGGTCGTGGAACTTGCAGTTTATTTGAAAGGGCCTGGGTGCAGGGCCCTGCTTGGAGCTGCCAGCCACAGCTCAGAGGAGGCCAGAGAGAAGAGAGGGGCAGAGAGGATGAGAGGGTGAGAGAGTACGAGGGTAAGAGCGTAAGAGAGTAAGTTTCCCCTTACAATACAATAAATCTTCTTCTGAGTTGAATGTTCTATTTCTCACTAACCAATCTAGTACAAGATACAAATCCTATAGCATTTACATACAGCCTATAAAAATCATTACATGACCATACTGTGTTACATTTTAAACCCTGAATACTACTCTTTGGACCCCTTCTGCTGAGCTAGTAGGGTCTGCTCTGACCCTGGGACCTGTCTGCAAGCAGAGGGAATTGTTTCATCAAAAGGGGATTACCGTCAGTCAGGCCACACCATTGCTTTCCAACTGTTCACTAAGGTATCTAAAAGCTTGCTTCCATTCCAGTCTTGCTTCTCCTTTCTATATTCTCACAATCATTTGCCAGACAATCATATTTATAAGGCTTCCTTGTTTCATCTTCCCCAACACACGTTGAGTTTGAAGGTCCCTCTGCCTGTGTCCATCACAAGTCACAGGACACCTGAGCTCCAGAAAAAACTCTCAAACACCAAGATTAAGCCCTGAAAAAGCCTCTCAGGAGTTCCCCGTCCCTGCTCCCTCCCCTCGGGTGTTCGGGGGTTACCCCCTGTCCCAGCTGCTGGGGTCACGCTTGCATTGGGGGTCCCCCTTCTCCTTGGTGCCCACCCTGCCCTGGCTGCTGGCAGTCCCAGCAATGCCAAAAGCTCCCCCCTCTTCGCTCTGCCCATTCCGGGATGCCGCGGCTGTTTGGGCTCCCGGGCTCCCTTCTCCCCTCATTCTCTACTCTGGGCTGCAGCGGCTCCAAGGAGTCCCCCCTGCCCCTCTCCAGGCTCTTGAGGCTCCCGCCCATGGTGGCGCTGCCCCCTCTCTGGGCTCCCCACTTTGGGCTCCTGGGGGACACAGGGCTCTGCTCCTCCAGGCTGCCTCTGCCGGCAGCCGCCACCGGCACCTCCCGATGTCCCCCCAAGGCGCCTTTTCCGCTCAGCCTTGGACTGCTTCATTCTCCAAACATCCCCCCAAAAACCCAACCCAGGGACCCCCCGGGATATCTGGGCCGAACTCCCCCTGCCCCCGCTCACCTGCGCGATGGGGGGGGGGGCGATGATCCCACAGGTGGGGGCTGCGACTTCAGGCCCGGCTCGGAGTGACCGTGCGCTTCCCTCAGCTCAGCCTTGATCCGCCTTTGCTCCTCCTCTTCCATCCCCCCTCCCGCTCCTCTGTGTTATCTCCACCTCCTCCTCTTCCGTCCTGCCCCTTCCAACCCCTTTCCCCGTCCTCCTCCCTTACCCCGCCTCCTCCTCCCCCTCCATCCCTGCCCTTCCCTCCCTCCTCCTCCTCCCCCAGCAGCAGCCACACCCTCGCTGCCCCGTTCCCGCAGCTCTCGCAGCCCGTGGCAGGAGCAGGGATGGAGCCGGGAAAGGTCGGGATGGGCAGCGCGGGGCTCTCGGCTGCTCCCAGCCGCTGCGGGCGGGGGGAGCCCGGCCCGGGCCAAAGGAGAGGCAAACTGGGCAAACTGGGGGCTGCACATCCAAACTGGGCCTTGCTGGGGACCCTGCCTGGCCATTGCCAGCCCTTGGGGCTCCTCTCGGCACATCCGCCGGGGGGGAACGCACACAGGGCTGGGGAATCCCAGCAGTGGCAGCACTGCCAGGGACTGGGCTGCACTGGGATCCTACTGGGAGTGACTGGGGCTGTACTGGCTTTGTACTGACATCATACTGGGATCGTACTGGGAGTGACTGGGATGGTACTGGGTTTGTATGGACATCGTATTGGAATCATACTGCCATACCAGGGCAGATTGTGATCACACTGATGGAGACTGGGATCATGCTGGGATCATACTGGGAGTGAGTAGGAGCCGGCGGTGAGCAATTGAGACCATGTTATGGGCAAATGGGATATATGGGAGTGACTGGGATTATGCTGAGGGTGACTGGGAGCAGCTGTGAGCAACTGGGAACACGCTAGGAGCAACTGGGAGGAACTGGGAGTGACTGGGTGCATGCTGGGGGGATTGGAAACTCCTGGGCTTATACTGGGATGAACTGGGATCATGCTGGAGGTGACTGGGATCATACTGGCAGTTAGCGCCACTACACTGAGGGTGACTGGGAGTGCTTGGGAGCAAATGGGATCATACTGGAAGGAAGTGGAAAGATGCTGGAGGGAACTGAGGTACACTGGGACATGCTGGGAGTGACTGGAATGAAAGTGAGGGGGAGAGCAACGTGAACCATGTAGAACAAAACTGGTTTATTCTGGCAGGGACTGGGAGAACACTGGGACCATATTTGCATCATACTGGGAGAGACTGGACTAATACTAGGAGGATCTGAGAGCGACTGGGAACACACCCTGCACATCATCCCCCATACTGGGCATGACTGGGAGCAACTGGGAGCAAATGGCATCATACTGGGACTGACTGGGCTGATCTAGGAAGCAACTGGAACCGTGCTGGAGGCAGCTGGGACCATACTGGGAAAGATTGGAAGCAACTGGGATTATACTGGGACCACACTGGGAGGGCTGGCATGTGACTGGGATCAAACTGGAGCTTACTGGGATCCTATTGGGGTTGAAAGGGAAAGACTGGGATCACACTTTGGGCTACTGGGAGCAACTGAGGGAAACTGGGATGATGCTGCAAGCAAACTGGAGGAACTGGGAAGGACTGGATGCATGCTGGAGGCAACTGGGATATACTGGGCATGACTGGGGGATCAGACTGGGAGAACTAACACCTTACTGGGGCCACTGGCAGTGCCTGGAAATGACTACAGACATGCTGGGGACAACTGGGATATACTGGGAGTGTCTGGAACCATACTGGGGGGACTAGAACCACACTGGGAACAACTGGGACCATGCTGGGGAGAACTGTGACCGCACTGGGGGCAACTGGGAGTGAGTGCGACCATGCTGGGTGGGACTGGGATCATCTGGGGAGTGACTGGGACTATATGAGGGACAACTGGGTACTACTGGCATCACACTGGGAGGAACAGGGAGCAACTGGAACCATGATGGAGTCAATTGGGATCCTACTGGGATCACAGTGGAAGCAGCTGGGCCCATGCTGGGGGAGATTGGGATCATACTGGATCACATTTTCAGCAACTGGGACTGCACTGAGGGTGACTGGGAGTGGCTGTGAGCAACTGGGATCAGGCTGGAAGCCACTCCAGCCAACTGGGAGTGACTGGGAACATGCTGGGGCAGCTGGGTTTTACTGGGAAAGACTGAAACCATAGTGGGGATAAATGGGAGCAACTGGAACCGTGCTGAGAGATAATGGGAGCAGCTGTGTCCATGCTGGGGTCATACTGGGATCACACTGGCACTGACTGGGATCATACAGGGTGTGACTGGAAGAGTACTGGGAGTATCTTAGAGGGACTGGGATCCTACTGGAACCAGACTGGGAGTGACTGGACAGGTGCTGGCCATGACTGAAACCATACTGGAGGTGAATGGGAGCAACTGGGCCCACACTGGGAGTGACAGGGAGTCGCTCTGGCCATGACTGGAATAACACTGGGAGGATCTGGGAGTGACTGGGCTCATACTGGGGGTGACTGGGAGCAATTGGGATCATAGTGAAAGTGACTGGGATTGTAGCAGGAGTTACTGGGATCATTCTTGGAGCCACTGGGATTGCAATGGGTGTGAATGGATCCTGACTGGGGGTTACTGGGAGCTACTGGGCCCACGTTGGGAGGAAAATGTGGAAACATTGGTGTCGTGGTTTGACCGGAAATGGGACATCTGGGATATGTTGTTTTTGCTGTGGTTACCAATGGGTGGTCGGATTTTAAGATGAGCACCTGGTTTGACCAGTGGGCATTTGGATCCGCCTCTTGAGACTACAAAACCCAAGGAGTTAAAAGCAGGGCTCTTGTCCTTCAGAGCCCTCTTGGGATTTCCGGCGCGAAGGAGTCGGGCCTCTCTCCCCCAGCCCAGTTGCTGGCTGGGCTGGGGGAGGGGAAAGCCACGTGGCCCATCTACAGTAGGCCAGACCCGGTGGAAGGGTGGGGGGAGCATTGAGCGACCTGTTAATCCCCCCTCCCCCCCCCCCCCCCTTGGAGACGGAGAGAATGCAGCCAGTGCTTGGACTGCTTGGACTGTTACTTTGAAACTTGATATCATGTGCGGGCAGGCAGCACGGCTGGGAAGAGAAGAGGGGGGGGACCGGCGAGCAGTGAGAGCTTTTAACCCTTGTGGATAGTGAGAACTTCACGGAACATTACCTTTCCTAGGAAAGGGATAAGAGTGGAAGATGAAGGAAGAAACAGGCCAGCAAGGGGGTCTGGCAAAGGGAAAGAGAGATGTTTAAGGAATGGAGGAAGATGGAGTGGCAATCTTGCTGGACTCTTTTGTTGTATTTCCATGGACTGTTTCCTGGTGATACAGAGGCTGCATTGCAGGGGGAAGCGGAGGCTCGGAGTCAAGAGAGTTTGGTTTTGAGACCCCTCGGCCTCAGGGGGTATAGAAGAAATGGGGGGGGCAAAGGTCCCAGAGATGAGACTGTGCTCTGCTTGGAAAGAGACGAGGCATCCTTAAAAAGGTCCACCCGAAAAGCAGGCCTCTGCCTCATCCCATGCCTGGTGGTGAGAGCACCTTGGCATGGAGAGATGTCACGAGATAGCAGGACTCCGAGCAGTTGCTGATTGTGACAAGAAGTCCGTGGGACAAGGAAGGACTCCATCTACTCTTCATGAGCTGAAGATTTGATTTTCTAAAGGGTGGTGCCAGACCGAGTGTGGATAATTTTGGGAAGTGTAAATGTATTGGGGATCTGGAAAGGAGGAGGAGGGGGAAGTGGTTCTGTGTAGTTTTCATTTTCCTTGTGGTTTTTTTTCATTTTTCTTTTCTTTTGTAGTTTAGTTTTTGTAGTTTAGTTAATAAAGTTTTTTCCCTTTTTTTTTCCTTAAGCAGGAGCCTGTTTTGCTTATTCCCGGGTACTACCTCACAGCAGATGCCAGGGAGGGGGGAATTTTCATGGGGGCACTGGCATTGTGCCAGTGTCAAACCAGAACAATTGGGAACAACTGGGATCACCTGGAAGGAACTGGAACCATGCAGAGGAGACTGAGACCACAACTGGGGGGGGAGCAACTGGGACTACACTTTGGGCAACTGACAGAAACTGGGATCATGCTGGAGGCAACTGGGAGTAATTGGGAAAGACTGGGATCATTCTCAGGTAACTAAAGCCTTACTGGGGCAAGTTGGATAAACTGGGAGTGTTTGTAACCACAGTGGGGGGACTGGAACCACACTGGGAACAGCCGAGACCATGCTGGGGACAACTGGGAGTGACTGGGACCATGCTGGGAGGGACTGGGACTATTCTAGGGACAACTGGGATCATGCTGGGATCATGCTGGGATCACAGTGAGAGCAGGTGGGTCCATGCTGGGTTAGACTGGGATCACACTGAGGGTGATTGGAATCATGCTGGGATTGACTGGGAGTGGCTGTGAGCAACTGGAATTGTGCTGAAAGCAACTGGAAGAAAGTGGGAGTGACTGGGAGCATGCAGAGGGGGGGTGACTGGGAGAGACAGGGAGTCATTGGGATCACACTGGAGGCTACTGGGATCAGGCTGGCATTTACAGCGAGCAACTGGGATCACACTGGGGCACTGGTATCAGACTGGGAATGATGGGATCATACTGGGAGTGGCTACAATCATACTGGGAGCAGAGTGGGTGTGATTGGACCCTGACTGGGGGTTCCTGGGAGCTACCAGGCCCATGCTGGGAGCCAACTGGGGACATAATCAGAGGAACTGGGAGCAACTGGGATAAAACAGGGGGCAAGTGAACCACACTGAGGTAACGGGGAGTGCCTGGCAATGACTACGAGAATGTTCAGGGCAACTGGGATATACTGGGAGTGTCTGAGACCATACAGGTGGTGACTGGGACCAAATTGGGAGTGACAGGGAATGTGCTGGGGGAAACTGGGAACACACTGTGGGTAAGTGGGAGTGACTGGGGCCCTGCTGGGAGAGACTGGGATCATACTGGGAGTGACTGGGGTAACTGCGAGAACTGGGAACATGCAGGACAAAAGTGGCAGGAACTGGGAGCAACTGGGACCTTGCTGGGAGCAAATTGCAGCCTGTCTCCTCCTCCTGCCCCGTTCCCGAAGGCCAAACCGTGAGGGGAAAGGGGGCGAGGAAAGGGCGGGAACCGTGAGGGGAAAGGGGTGGGGCCAATGGGACGCGCAGTTCTGAAAGGGCCCAGCTTGGTTTAAAATCACCCAAAGTCGTCTACAATGCAGCTGAAATCCAGCAAGTTTGGCCTAAAATCAGCCCAATGGGATTAAAATTATCCAAAGGGGTCTAAAATCCAACCTAAGGGGCCTAAAATCGCCCAAACTGGTTTACACTTCCCTCAAAATGGCCTAAAATCTGCCTTAAATCTCCAAAATAGGCTTCAAATCCACCCTGAAAGTACCTGCTTTGGCTTAAAATCTCCCAAAGGAGCCTAAAATCCATCTGGTTTTTGCCAAAAATCACCTAAATTGACCTAAAATCACCCAAATGTGCCTGAAACCAACACAAGAGGACCTCAAATCATCCTAAATGACTTGGTTTGACCTAAAATTACAGAAAGGAGCAAAATCCTACTCAAATAAGCCCCAAATCACCAAAAAGTGCGACATAAAATCACTCACACAAAATTAAATTCACCCATATGGGCCTCAAATCATCCAAAGGGATCTAAAATCCCCCCTCCAACCCACCAGATTCGGCCTCAAATCAGCCAAAGGGGCCTAAAATCCCCCGGCAAGGCTGGGAATGGCTGCCAGGGATCTGAGCCCACCCTAAACCTGCCCAGGGTGGCCCAAAATGCCCCCGAGGGGCCGAGGCTGAGGCCGAGCCCGGGATGGGCTCCGCGCTCACTCTGGGCCCTCCGCGTTCGCTCCGGGGAGTTTTGGCCGCGGCCCCGGACGGGCCTGGGTGGGACTGGGAGGGACCAGGGAGAGCTGGGCAGGGCTGCGGCATTTGGGGCTTTGGGGCTGGGGGAGTTTGTTGGGAGTTCAGGGGCAATTATTGGGGTTTTGGAGAGAGTGATTGGGTTTGGGGCAGTTGGGGATTTTGGGGGCTTTTATTGGCACTTTGGGGGGTGTTTTCCTGAGTGTGATTGGGGATTCTTTGAAATTTTTTTGGTTTTTTTTTTTTTTTTTAATTTGGGGGGGATTAATGGGATTTTATGGGGATTTTTTGGGATCTCTTAAAATTTGGGGTTTTATTTGAACTTCTGGAAGATTTTGGGTGGTTTTATTGGAATTATGGAGGCCTTTAGTAGGATTCTTTAGAGGTCTGGATTTTTTGAGGAAATGTTTGGGGTTTTTTGGGGATTTGGGTGTTTTTCTGGGGTTTTTTGAGTGTTGCTAAGATTTCTTTGCATCTTGGAGGGATTTTGTGGGGTTTCTTGTGGTTTTGGGGACATGTTTGGGGAATTTGTGGGGCTTAATTGGGGTTATGGGGGTGTTGTTGGGATTTCAAGAGATTTGTGGGAATTTATTGAGATTCTAGGATGTTCTAATTTTGTGGGATTTAATTGGGATTTTCTGGATTTTACTGGGACTTTCAGGGGTTTTAAGGAGATTTTGGTGCCTCTCAGCCCTTCCCCACACCTGGGGACAACTCAAAAGTCCCCTCAGACCACCCAAGGCCCCCCAAAATTCCACTAAAACTCCCAAAATCTCCTAAAAATTACAATAAGATCCTCCAAAACTCCAGAGAATCCCACAAAATTCCAGTGGAACCCACCAAAATTACCAAATACTCCCAAAATTTTCAATAAATCCCCGCCCCAAGAAACCAAATCACGTGTGTGAAAAATGCATGTATTTTATGATTGGCTTTTCACAACTATTAAAAAGAATATTATATGTGTTGTGTTAGCAAATAATGCTGTATCAATTCTCTTATGTAGTGTGTTAAATAGAGTTTTAGGTTATAAAAATCGTTAAAATACAAACTATGATATGTAGGATTCTTTTTTTAAAGAAAGGACTTGAAATGAGATAGCAGCCAGAGGACACCTAAATAGTTCAGAGAAAAAGAATTTATTGTCCTCTTATCAGAAGAAACTAACTTCTTCCCACCTCCAAGGCACTGTTAGGATTCAGAAGAAGAAGTTGACAATGACCAGACAGAATCCCGGTCACTTGTAGTGTAACTCCAGTCACTTCCAGTCACTCCCAGTATAATGCCAGTGGCCCCCAGTGTGATCCCGGTTGCTCCCTGTCAACGCCAGCATGACCCCAGGAGCCTCCAGTATGATCCTCATGGTTCCCAGTCCTCCCCAGGAGGCACCCAGTCACTCCCACTTCCCCCCAGTTGCTTTCAGCATGATTCCAGGTGCTGACAACGATTCCCAGTGAATCCCAGGATGATTCCAGTCACCCTCAGTGTGATCCCAGTCTCTCCCAGCATGGATCCAGCTGCTGTCACTGTCATCCCAGTATGATCCCAGTTGTCCCTAGAATAGTCCCAGTCCCTCTCAGCAAGGTCCCACTCACTCCCAGTTGCCTCCAGCATGATCCCAGTTTCTGGCAGTTGCCCAAAGTGTGATCCCAGCGGCTCCCAGGATTAGCCCAGCAGGATCCCAGTCACTCCCAGTATGGTTTCAGTCACTTCTAGGAGGATCCCAGTCACTCCCAGTACGATGCCAGGGGCCCCCGTGTGATCCCAGTTCCTCCCTGTCAATGCACACATAACCCCAGGAGCCTCCAGTATGAGGCCCAAGGGTGCCCATCCCAACCTGTCCCGGCTCCATCCCCGCTCCTGCTGTGGGCTGCGAGGGCTGCGGGAACGGGGCACCGAGGGTGTGGCTGCTGCTGGGGGAGGAGGAGGAGGGAGGGAAGGGCAGGGATGAAGGAGGAGAGCCAGAAGAGATGGAAGAGGAGAAGGAGGTGAGCTGAGGGAGGAGGAGGAAGAGGAGGAGAAGGAGGGATGGAAGAGGAGGAGTGGGAGGAAGAGGAGGGACAAAGGCAGGTCGAGGAAAGCAGAAGGAAGCCCCAGGCCTGAAAGCCCCCCTGAGCCTGGACTGAGCCCCCGTGTGGGCAGCAGGGGAGGGGGGGATTCTGCTCCTCTGCCCCACTCAGGTGAGTCCCCACCTGCAGAGCTGCCCCAGCCCTGGGACCCAGCACAGGAAGGACCTGGAGCTGCTGGAACCAGACCAGAGGAGGCACCAGAGATGCTCCAAGAGCTGGAGCCCCTCTGATCTGGAGCCAGGCTGGGAGAGCTGGGGGTGCTCACCTGGAGAAGAGAAGGATTCAGGGATAGCTGAGATGTCCTGCAGCTCCCTCTGTGCTCTCAGCCAGGCAGAAGCAGGCTCTGGATTCAGCCCTGGAGCAGGGCAGGTGTTGGGGATGTGACATGGAGCTGCTCTCCTGTGGGATATCCCCTCCAGGCTGGAAACACCTTGGTGGAGAAGTGAATCCAGGAATGTGGCTGTAGTAGTCCTTCCTTGTGGCTTGTCCCCAGCCCTGCTGTTCCCTTGGCCATTCCTGGGGGATACAGTGCAGCTTTAGGTGCCTCAGCACCACCCTGAATTCGCAGCAACCACCCGTGGGATCATGACTGGGGAGGGGGAGCTCAGCTCAGGTATCCCAGGGGGTCCCTGGGTTGGGTTTTTTGGGGGGATATTTGGAGAATGAAGAAGCTGAGCAGAAAAGGCCTCTTGTGGGGACAGCAGAGCCCTGTGTCCCCCAGGAGCCCAAAGTGGGGAGCCCAGAGAGGGGGGAGCGCCGCCGTGGGCGGGAGCCTCAAGAGCCTGGAGAGGGGCAGGGGGGACTCCTTGGAGCTGCTGCAGCCCAGAGCAGAGAATGAGGGGAGAAGGGACCCCCAAAACCCCCAGCATGCCTAAAGGGGAGACAGAATAGAGAGGAGCTTTTGGGATTTCTAGGAGACCCAGCATCCTGGACAGGAAGGAACCCTAGAACCCCAAAACTGAGAGACCAGAGATGAGGAACTCCTGGGAGGCTTTTTTAGAGGGGATTTTTATGGACACATGATGTTGGCATCCATACACAGGCTTGGGCAGGGGGACCTCCAAACCCAATATGCTCATCCCTTGTTTTCCTTGCTAAGCAGGATTTCACATTCCCAACTCTTGGCCGGGTGGAGGAGGAGGCTGTGAGGAAGAGGAAGATGCCCTGGGACCCCCAGGCAGGTGAGGAGGAAGTCAGTGCCCTTTTCCCCCTCTGTGCTGCTCCATCTCCCAGCCCTGCACAGCCCCATCTGCAGGACAATCCCAGTGGCAATGCCGTCTTGCTGGGGACTCATTGGGAGGATCTCCTTCCCTCTGGGATGGAGACAAATCCCATCCTCTTGTTGTCCTTCCTCCCCCAGAGCAGGAGCTGAGCATGGAGAGCAGGGAGGACAAATGCCCACGGCAGCAGAACCTTGTAGAAGAGGCTATTTCAAGCGACTCCACAGCACAAGAATCTGATGGGGAGGAAAATCCCCAGAGATCCCCCAGGTGGAGGGGCTGCAAACCCAGCCCAGGGTGTTCTGAGGAGGAAAGAGCAAACCTGAGCCGGGAAGATGGACAGAGCTTCAGCCAGAGTTCATGAGCAGCTCGATGGTGGGGAGAAGCCCCACAAGTGCTTGGAGTGTGGGAAGAGCTTCAGCTGCAGGTCCTGCCTGCTCCGCCACCGGATGATCCACACTGGGGAGAGGCCCTTCGAGTGTCCTGAGTGTGGGAAGGGCTTCAGAGACAGCCCCCAGCTCACCATCCACCATCGCATCCCCACCAGGGAGCGGCCCTACGAGTGTTGGGAGCGTGGCCAGAACTTCCTCCGGAGCTCCCACCTGACTTCCCACCAGCGGATTCACACAGAGGAGAGGCCCTTCCGCTGCCCCGACTGCAGGAAGGGCTTCAAGCACAACTCCCACCTCACCAGGCACCGGCGCATCCACAGCGGGGAGAGGCCCTACGAGTGCCCCGAGTGTGGGAAGAGGTTCAGGACCAGCTCAGTCTTGAATCAACACCAGTGGAGGCACTGCTAAGGGAAGCCCTGCAAGTGCCCCAGCTGCAGGAGGAGCTTCGTGCACTGCTCCAACTTCCCCCTCCATCAGAGAACCCTTGTTGCAGAGAGCCCTGGTGTCCCACATTCCCAATAATCCAAGTTGGAAAAGCCCTGCTGATCCACATTCCCAATAATCGAAATTGGGAAGACGCCTGGCTGGTGGTCTCCACATCATCCTGGTTCCCTGTGGCCACCTGACTCAGCGCTGGGGCAGGAACATCCATTGGGTCTCAGCTCCATATTGGAAACCCCTTGGGAAGAGCTGATTTTTTACCTTGTCTTGGTTTGAAAGACAGGTGTCTGTAAGGCAGGAGCCCTCCTTGGAATGGAAAATGTAAACCTCCTCCCTCTGAACTATTAGAATCATGAAATTAAGGGGCTCTCAGGCAAAGATAGGGGAATAGGAATAGCAGTTCTTTACTGGTGTGTATAATAAAGCAAACAAACAACAGCAACAACTACACCACTGACAGAGGCTCTGCTGCACAAACCCACACGGGTGGGTTGGATGATCCCGGTGCCCCAGCAGGGCTTGGGGAGCACCAGGCTGGGCTGGCAAGATGTATCAGCAGGCAGGGGGTGTGGGCTGTGAAAAACACCTTCAGTCTCCTGTGAAAATAAAAAAAATTTAATAAAGGACAATAGGAAACGAGGACCATAGAGCAAAGGTAATTACAGCCAGGTGCATCTTGGCACTCATCCGGGGATACCCCTTAAATACTTTTTCCCTTACACCAACCCTTTGTATATTCATAGACCCTTATGCATAGTAAACATTTCCCCTAACCAGTTTACATGTTCCAAGAACTCCTTAGCCTATCTTGTCCTCAGATCTGCCTTTTTAGAGCATGAGTATTCCTGGCTTTTGGTTTTAGTCTTTTTTTTATCATCATCTTCAGTTTTGGGTCCGGACCACACTGCCTTCAGACAGTGGTTGCTGACAGTTGGCAGATCTGTAGAGAGGTCCTCATCCTGTGTTCATTGTGTTAGGAAAATTAATCCACAAACATCAGAGATTTGTGTCCAGAAAGGAGAGAGAAGAGTCCTTTGACTTTATTAAAATAAAGGCAGAGGCCATGGGGCATCCCCCTGGGGTCTCTCAAAATTTTGGAGTATGCAGCCTCCTTTTTATCCCAATTTCCCTGCCACATTTCCCTTCTCTCTTTCCCCATTGGCTGAGGTACTTGAGAAGCACAGGGTTCCTGAAACACTTGATACCAAAGATTTCCCTCTAATGAATAACCGTCCCTTTTAATTTTAAATTCTTACGGAATTTAGGGGTTTCCCCCATTGTTTCTTTCATCTTTCAATGTCCAATTTCATTTATCAGCAAACCTAATTTTTTTGTTATTTGTAAAGGCAAATATTTTTTCCATTAATCAGTGGAATCCTTCCCATTGTTTCTTTTATCTCTCAGTGCTAGTTTTATCTAGCAGCAGACCCACAGCTGGTTTGTGAAGACAAATCTGCTGTTCCTCTCAACTGGATGTTATCCCAACCAAAGCAGGCATTTTAGCACAAGCATAATTATATCAGCTATTTCACTACTATGTCTAACTTTAACTGATAACAGAAATAGAAACTATATAGCAAAGTTATTTTAACACCACAGATATAAAATCCATTTTTACATTTGTGAAAAGCCAATGTTATAATATGTATCTATAACAGAGGCTGTAGGGCAGGGAGAGCTGAGCTCAGGGTCCCAGGCAGATGGGGATGGGTCCCTCTCTCAGTGGGATGGGTGTTAAAAAGTGTAAAAAACACCAATCACTTGTTTTTGAAATTTTAAAAGTTTAATAGTAATAAAATGGTTATAAAATAGTAATATAATTAGAGTGATAACAATTTGGACCATTTGAATTAGGACAATATGAGACTAGAGACAAAGAGTTATGGATGTCTGGGTACCTTTTTCTGGGCAGCACTGAGCCCAAAAAAGGACACCCGTTAACAAAGGATTAACCATTAAAAGCAATGGCCTGTTGAATATTCATACACTTCATCCATGATGCATAAATTGCATTCAAACACAGGATTCTGCCTGGTCAGTGTCAGCTTCTTCCTCTGATTCCTAACAACACCTTCCAGGCAGGAAGAAGTTTCTTCTGATAAGCAGGCAATAAATCAATAAATTCTTTTTCTCTGAAAGATTTAGATGTCCTTTGGCTGCTATCTCGTTTCAAGTCCTTTCTTTAAAAAGAGTATCCTACATAGCATCATTTCTATTTTAACATTTTTTATAACCTAAAACTATATTTAACACAATACTTAAGAGAATTAATACAGCATTACTTTCTAACACAACACATATAAAATTCATTTTAATATTTGCGAAAAGCCAATCATAAAATACATGCATTTTTCACAATAAGGTCCCAGTGTTGTCTCACAAGCAGAGGCTCACCCTGATTTGCAGAAAAAACCCACAATTTGTAGAAACTATAAAGCCAGTATGACTGATTTCAGTACTGCCCTAAGGACATGGGCACCCCGGAAATTCCCAAGTCTATTTTACCTCTTAACCTGTTGCATATGCATATGAGAGGAATGTGGGATTTGTCTTTACAAACCAGCTGTGGGTCTGCTGCTAGATAAAACCAGCACTGAGAGATAAAAGAAACAATGGGAAGGATTCCAATCATTGATGAATGGAAAAAGATATTTGCTTTTACAAATTAACTGTAGGTTTGCTGATAAATGAAATTGGACATTGAAAGATGAAAAAAACAATCCGGGAAACCCCTAAATTCCGTAAGATTTAAAAATTTAAAGGGGGGATTATACTTTAGAGGGAAATCTTTGGTATCAGGCATTTTGGGAAGTCTGTACCTCTCAAGTACCTCAGAAATGGGGAAAGAGAGAAGGGAAATTGGGATAGAACGGAGGTTGCATCCTCCAAAATTTTGAGACACCCCAGGGGAATGCCCGAGGGTCTCTCCCTTTATTCAAATAAAGTCAAAGGACTCATTTGTCTCCTTTTTGGACATAAACCTCTGATGTTTGTGGAGTCATTTTCCTGGCACACATGTAGTAAACTGTCTTATAAATTCTATGAGCCTGACAGATGTTTAGTCACATAGTTGTAACCCAGATCCAGTTTTTCCATCTGTTTCAGCCCCAGGGTGGATGCGGTGGCCCACTCTCCTTATCTCTCTACAGCTTGGATGTTTGTATTCCCCTCTAGGTAGCCTTGAATCTCCTTTGTTTTCTCTGCAGGCTTTTTTGGGAGCACACAAGTTAACAGACTACAGGAGATTAAACAGCAGACTTCAGCTAAATCTAAAATTGCTTTCTACCCCGAGTTAAATTTCTAACCCACAGCTGGAGAAGCAGCTCTGGGCTGGGCTCTGGAGAAACTCCCAGATAAGAGAAGTGCAGCCAGATGCCCTCCTCCCTGAACTTGGTCACATCTTTTGTTTTCTTAAGTATCCAGTTGTTAGTGTTTCCTAGCAATTCTCTAAGTAAAAAGGAACAAAAGGAACCCCCAACATACCTTTGCACCCTAAAATTTCTGCTCTATCCAATCATTTCTTCTGGTGGCATTGAGCAAATCTGGATGGTCCGTGGAGGTCTTTTCCAACTTAAATTATTTACACCTTTATCCCATCAAAACCCCCAGAATTGAGGTAAAAATAAAGAAACTAAACAAAGAGATCTAAAGCTGCACCACTTCACTGGGATTTGGAGGTGAATTTGGGGTTCAGAGGAATATCCAGGAGGATGTGTGTGTTGTAGGGCTGTGGGGCCACAATCTCGTAGCTGTGCTGGCAGAGTTTGTCCCCCTGAGCCCGTCTGTTCTCCAGGAATTCTGGTTCTGTCCCAGTCCCTGGCCTGGCTCTCCCCGTTTGGGGTGTCCCCCCAAAGTGCCCAAATCACTGCTGCAGTGCCTGGGCTGCTCCTGGCTGGGGATGTTCCTGCCCACCAACCTCTCCTGGTCAGTGCCAGGGGGGTGGGAGGGGGTTTGGGGGGTCCTGGGGGAACGGAGAGAGGCTTCTGTGGCCCTTGGGGGTTTTGTGGTGCTGGGAGGGGGTTTGGGGGCTTTTGTGGCAGACTGTGAGGGGGGTTTGAGGTCCTGGCCGGGCTGTGTGGCTTGGAGAGGATTTGGGTGGGTTTTGGGGGAGATGGGAAGGGGCTTTGGTGGCTCTTAGTGTTGGAAAAGAAATGAAATTTAGCAAAATATTTAATTATAGTTTAGTTATGAGTTGTGTGTGAATTGGTTTGTTAAAAGCAGTTTTGTAGCCGTTGATAGTGTGTGTTGGGTTTGTGTGTAACCTAGCAGGTAGTCTTAGGAATTTAATAAATATTTAAACTAGCGCAGGAAAGTAAGAATGCTAACCTGTCTGGAGGCAGCATACAATGCTCTTACAATAAGATAAGCAGGAGATTTATGATCTTGTTTGTGAACTAAGGAATGTATTACAAGGGGACTGTGACTAGGCAAGGGGAACTGTTTCTTGGAGACCCTGTTATGAATTGCATGTATAAAAGGGAAGCATCCATATGTGAAATTGGGGGCTCGGACTTGGGACGTTAGTCTACCAGCTCCCCGGGCCCTTAATAAAGCACCCACAAAACTTGTCCGAGTTTTGTGTCATTTATCAATCGGGCAACAGTTTTCTGGTGACCGCGGCAGGACTCCGAGGGTTGCCGGGGCGGTTCCGTGTCTCGATCCACTCCAAGCCGGCACCGAGCATTTCTCGGGGAGTCATCGGTTCGTAACCACCCCTGCGCCTGTCGGACAACTGCATTAAGGTAAGCCCGAAGGTGCTTTATATTGGAAAAAGGTGATAATTGGATTTGGATTTGGTGGTTGGTAGAAAAGCCTAGGCTCCGGCCATAAGACGTCTAAGGACGCAGGACCGGAACTCGCCTCCTGTTTCTTTTTGGGAAGAACGGCGAGAAGGTATTTGGTTTAAGGTATATTGGCTTATTGGGATTAAAGGTGGAATTAAAGGCTGTAATATGATGTCTTTTAAAATTTTTAAAACCTTAGTGCAAGCCAATGGTAAAATACCTGGAAATATGCCATTAGGTTGTATATTAAAATGATGGAAAAGTGAGGGGTATTATCAAGAATTGGATAAAAGTAAAATGATAGATTGTTGTAATCATTGTTGGCCTGAATATGAGATTGGGGAAGCGGGATGGCCAGTGAATGGTACACTGGAATTGGGGATAATGGAATCTCTGATGCAATTTTTAAGGAAAAATGAGAAATGGGATGAAATACCATATTTAGATTTGTTTTTTGTTTTATACCGGAAAGAGGAATGGCAAAAGGAGTGCGGTATCTTGGTTTTAGAAGTGAATGATGAGAGGGAGCGTGTGGGATGTAAAGAAAGAAAGGAGCGTAATTTGTATCCTTCAATTGAGGAAGATTTGTTTTATTGTATGGCACCCTCGAGGGTTCCGGTTTGCTCCTAATGTGCCCCCTGCTCCCCCTGCCGATATAGCTATAAAAACGGGATCTAGTGAGAGTGATAGTGATGGTGATGATGGTGAAAAGAATGAGAGTGTTAAAAGAACTCCATTAGCAGGGCGGACTCGCCTGGGGAGGAAGGGGCAGAAGGGGCCACAGTTAATTGCGCCGTTAAGGGAAGCTGTGGGACCACAGGGAGAAAGGATACTTATAAAGGTGCCTTTCTCCCCCGGGGATTTGGTAATATGGAAGCAATCAGCGGGGAGTTATCGGGAGGATCCTGAAAGGGTGGAAAGGGTGGTTAAAATGGTAATAAAGACTCAGAATCCAGACTGGAATGATTTACAGGTATTATTAGATACTATAATGGATTCCACAGAAAAGGAAATGGTTATTAGAGCCACTAGAGAAAAGGCTCGTGAGGAGATTTGGTTGAGACAACTAAATGAGACAGTTGATGAATTGGTACCTAGTGAGGAATCCAGGTGGGACGCAAATTCTACGGGAGGAATAAGGGCTGTAAAACGATATCAGGAATTGTTGGTGGAAGGAATTAGGACAGGAATACCTAAAACTATGAATTGGTCTAAGTTGTATTCGGTCAAGCAGGACAAGAATGAGTCTCCGTCTGCTTTTTTTAGAATGATTAAAAGACATGGCTCGGAAGTTTACTAATTTAGATGTAGAGGATCAATCAGGAAAACTTCAATTGGCATTGTTGTTTATGGGGCAATCACAAGAGGATGTTAGGAAAAAGTTACAAAAGCTGGAAGGGGAGGACACTCGGAGTTTGGATAAAATGTTGGAGGTAGCGTGGAAGGTATACAACAACAGGGAAAAAGAAACTGCAAAAAGACAACAAGCTAGTATTCTGGCTGTAATGCAACAGACAGGGGCAGGAGGAAGACCCATTAGGGGTCGAGGTCGGGGAGGAGCTAACCGCGGACAGAGGGGGATGGCGAGAGGTCGGGGAGGATTTGGGTTTGCACCTAACATGGGGAGGTTGGATCCAAACCAGTGTGCGTTTTGCCGACAATTGGGACACTGGAAAAATGAATGCCCAGTTAGAGGAAGTATGGGCATGGGAAACATAGGATTAAGGACAGGTCCAATGGGGAATGCTCCTGTGGGAGGATTCACGGGAGGACCAGCAGAGGTCGCTCAAGCACTAGTTTTGGGAAACTATCAGAATCAAAGCTGACTAGACCAGGATTTGAGGGTAGTTTTAGAGATAGATGGAAAGGATCAAGAATTTATGGTAGATACTGGAGCCACATGTTCTGTACTCAATAGACGATTGGGACCTTTGAGTGACACAACGGTACAGGTAGTGGGGGCAACAGGGAAGCTAGAGGAACAATCATTTTTACAACCTTTAAATCTTAGGTTTGGAGGGAAGGAATTAGATCACCAATTTTTGTACATGCCAAACTGCCCCACACCCCTTCTTGGCAGAGACCTGTTTTCCCAACTTAATGTGAAAATAATATTTGAAGGGGGAAGGGTGAAATTGGAAATACCTGAGGAACAAATAGCAGGCATTTTTGTGATCAAGGAAGTGGATGCCTCTCCTATTCCAGAAGAAATTGAGCAGGCTGTAGTACCCTGGGTATGGGAGTCAGGGGTCCCTGGAAAATCTAAAGCTGCACAGCCAGTAAAGGTGGAACTAAATGAAGGGGCCCAACCAGTGAGGGTAAAGCAATACGCCTTGAAGCTTGAGGCAAGGAGGGGAGTAGCCCCGTTAATTAAACAATTTTTGGTTCAAGGAACATTACAGGAATGTGAATCGGAGTATAATACTCCAATTTTTCCAGTGAGGAAGCCTAATGGTAAGTACCGTTTGGTACAGGACTTGAGGGCTATTAATGAAATAGTGAAAGACATATATCCAGTTGTTGCTAATCCTTACACCTTGTTAACATCTGTATCGGAGGAGTTTAAATGGTTCTCAGTGATTGACCTTAAAGATGCCTTCTTCTGCATCCCACTGGCAGTAGAGAGTAGGAAATATTTTGCCTTCGAGTGGGAGAGTCCTGATTTTGGGAGAAAGAAGCAGCTTACGTGGACGAGACTCCCACAGTGATTTAAAACAGCCCTATTATTTTTGGAAACCAACTGGCCAAGGAGCTGGAGGAATGGAAGATAACCCAGGTAACAATATCCCCATCCTTGTATGTAGTCCTGCAGTACGTGGACGACATTTTTCTGGCTACTAAGGAAAGGGAAATGTGTGTGGAATTAACAATCAAATTACTCAACATGCTTGGCCAAGCAGGGTATCAGGCTTCTAACGAAAAAGCTCAATTGGTCAAAAATAGCGTTATTTATCTCGGTTGTGAGATCACACAAGGGCAGAGACGTTTGGGAGTAAATCAAATAGAGGCAATATGTGCTATTCCTTTGCCTCGTAACCATCAGGAATTGAGATCTTTTCTAGGAATGGTGGGATGGTGTCGACTGTGGATCATGAATTTCGGTCTCCTAGCCAAGCCACTGTATGAGGCCTTGAAGCAGCATTGGTTGGAGTGGACGACACAGCAAAAGAAGGCCTTCCAGGAATTGAAGCAGGCACTAAAGGAGGCCCCAGCCCTAGGACTCCCTAACCTGACCAAGGAATTCCAGTTGTACATGAATGAGAGGCAAAAACTGGCATTGGGGGTCCTCATCCAGAAGGTGGGATCCTGGAAGAGGCCAGTGGGATACTTCTCTAAACAACTGGATTCAGTAAGTTCCGGGTGGCCCTCGTGTTTACGAGCCATGGCGGCAACAATAATTCTTATTCAAGAGGCCCGGAAATTGACTTTGGGGGCAAAAATGGAAGTGTTTGTTCCCCATATGGTCATGGCCGTTTTGGAGCAAAAGGGGGGTCACTGGCTATCATCCAGTCGAATGTTGCAATACCAGGCTATCCTGAGAGAACAGGATGATATTGAAATAAAGACTACTAATCATGTTAATCCAGCAGAGTTTTTACGCAGTGACCAGGAGGCTGGGGGACTGGTGCACGATTGCGTAGAGGTAATTGAACAAGTATATGCCAGCAGACCCGACCTAAAGGATGAACCATTGGAAGACCCTGAATGGGAACTATACACTGATGGATCCAGTTTTGTCGAGAATGGCACTCACTATGCCGGGTATGCAGTGGTAACATTGGATCAGGTAATAGAGGCAAAGGCTTTGTTACCTGGAACTTCGGCCCAGAAGGCAGAGGTGATTGGACTCACCAGAGCCCTGTATTTGAGCAAGGACAAAAGGGTTAGTATCTGGACGGATTCTAAATATGCGTTTGGTGTGGTTCATGTACATGGGGCATTATGGAAGGAAAGTGGGCTTTTGAATTCACAGGGAACCAACATCAAGCACCGGGAAGAAGTGCTACAGCTACTGGATGCAGTACATAGTCCCAAAGCAGTTGCAGTAATGCATGTTAGAGGACATCAGACTGCGGAAGGAGACGTTTAGAGAGGAAACCGATTTGCTGATGTTACAGCACGGCAAGTGGCACGGGAAATATGGACTCAAATTGCATTGGTACCGGTAAGAACGAATCCGGCTACCCCATACCTGAATCAGGAGCCCAAATAGTCAATAGAAGATGTAAAACTAATAAACTTGCTAGGGGCACAGAGGAATCAGCTTGGGTGGTATGTTACACCAATGGGAAAACAGTGGTACCTACTCACATAATGAAATTTATTTTGGAATCAGAACATAATAAATGTCATTGGGGGGCAGAAGTATTGGTAAAATTTTTGAAGAATGAGATAATCTCTAATCAGATGTTAACAATGGCAAAAAGAGTTAATGCAATGTGCCCGGTATGTTTGAAAAATAATCCAGTAGTTAGGAGACAAATACAAATGGGAAAGCTGCAAGTCGGGCCACAACCGGGAGATTACTGGCAAGTTGATTTTTCGGAATTGCCTAGGGCACAGGGATACAGATACTTGTTAGTGTACGTATGTACGTTCTCAGGGTGGCCAGAAGCTTTTCCATGTAGAACTAATCAGGCTAAGGAGGTGGTAAAAACATTGTTAAAAGAAATAATACCAAGATTTGGAGTACCTTTAGGATTGTCATCAGATAGGGGTCCGCATTTTATAGCCGGGGTAGTGCAGGAATTAGCACGACTGTTAGATATAATCTGGAATTTGCATACCCCCTGGAGACCTCAGTCTAGTTGGCAGGTGGAAAGGATGAATCAAACCCTGAAAGGACAAATCAAAAAGATTTGCCAGGAAGCTAAACTGCACTGGCCTCAAGCTTTGCCTTTGGCCCTACTCAGGATTCGAATTAAACCAAGGGAAAAGGTAGGCGTAAGTCCATATGAGATACTATATGGCAAACCATATCATGCAACTGTATTAAAGGGGGAGGTACATGTGAGTGGGGACCAGGCGATTGCAGAGTATGTTATGTCACTTAATAAGATCTTGAATTCTTTAAGAAATACATTGCAGTGGAATAGACCGCTCACGCTGGAGAATTCTGTCCACGACATTCAGCCTGGGGACCAGGTGTACGTCAAGAAGTGGATCCGCTACTTCGGGAATCATGGAGCGGACCCCACCAGGTGATGATGACGACCTACACGGCGGTGAAGGTCCAGGGGATGGATGCTTGGATCTATTACACCAGGGTAAAGAAGGCACTGTTCCAATGGGAAACCCAGATAGTGTCTCCAACCCGGATGATCTTCCGTGCAAAGCCGCCTTCTTAATTATATTACTGCTAGTGATCATGAGACTATTACCCGTTCGAGGGTCTACTCTAGTACAGGTTGAAGAAACAAAGGTTACAGTCATGGAAGGGATGGATGTTCAATTAACTTGTGTTATATTTGACATCCAGAAAGTTGAGGCCAGTGAAGTTATTGCAATATGGCAACGGGGGGCTGAAAGAAGCCGAGGCAAGATCGGAGTCGGTTGGGATCTAGATAAACAACAAGGAAACACGGTACTGAATCTTACTAAGGTAAACACAAACGATACAGGAGAATATACATGTTTGGTCAAGATACGGGATAGTTTTGATTACAAAAGAGTGAGTATGAGGGTTTTGCCAGGGACAGGGGATCATGCTGAAAACATAAAGGTTAATCCAGTATCAATGGCAGTGGACATGTGGGATGGGCCACCCCTTAGAATAAATTGTTCCTTCCTAGTAAGATCAAGATATCAAAGGAACCTACGGGTCAAATGGTGGAAGCAAAATAGGGAACTGACATGGGACAGAATAGAGGACGGGACCAGTTGGTGGGAGAAGGAAGGAAAAGGTTGTGGGTGGTCGAATGTCACTAATCCTAGAATAGGAAATGCATGGTGGAGGCATGACAGAATGATGTTATCCTTACAGAGACACGGTAGAAGGAGTAGACGGGAGGCTAATGATACAATAGAACAGAATACTGAGCAGGAAAACTTAGTGGTAGGATTAATTAGAGATTTTGGGATCATGCAGAACGTGACTAAAATAACAGCTTGCCTACCATTACCACAGGCTGCAGGTGAACCAATTCCCTGGGGAATAATACCGGTAACCAAAATGCCTGAAACATTCAAGAATGTTTCATGGTCCTGCCAGTCAGTTCCCAAACCAGTAGATGTATGGAGGGATTTGTGTATGACCATTCGGGCTATGACTAGAGAGGAATGTGAAAAGAAACCCAATCATTATGGTTGGATTAAAAATACCAGGAGGTGTTTAATTGCAACCCCAATAGATGAGCCATGCAGTACAGTACGAATAAGAACGAAATCCCACCGAAATGAGATGAGTTGTCAGAATGTCACACAGAATTTTGACACCTGGAATAGTTGGAAGACATTATGGGGACACAGTTTTTTGGAACACTATAATTACCTTGGGGAAGTACAATGGTGCATCCAATGGTCAGGACTAAAGAATCAGTCACATTATAGGGCCCTCATCACGTCTACATCTTCCCGAGAGTTCAGACCGCAGAAAGAGGATTGGAATTGTTCTGAGGTTTTTACATGTGATACACCGGAAGACCGAATTGGATTGGTACCGGTGAAAATGGCATTAAAGTGGGGATGCGAGTGTAGGGGGTATGATCACACGGTTAGCCGAGAGTCCATGGATGGACCTATAGATTGCAGATATACTACTGTGCATAGCCCTGGAAATCTAGTCTGGGTGTTGGGACATGGACAGTGGACCACACATTTACCTCTAGATGGATCAGTAACACAAATCACCCTAGGGGTTCCCACATTGTGTCCATACTGGAAACAGAATAGATTGATCCAAAGGAAAGGACTCAGAAAGAGGGAAGAATCCCTAGAGGAGCAGTGGCATGAACCTGGCTCAGGAGTACAATTTGGATGGATATTAGAATCATTATTCCCTCTGGTAGCGACATATCGAAATAGGGAGATGGTCAACAATTTGTTAGGACAGACAGAAAGGTTGGCAGCAGCTACTAAGAAGGGATTTAAAGATCTAAATTTGCAATTGCAAGCTACATCAAGAATGACCCTACAAAACAGAATGGCATTGGATTTGCTACTGTTAAAAGAGCATGGAGTTTGTGGTTACCTGAGTAGGAGAATAGATCATTGCTGTGTACACATTCCAAATGTTACACTTGAAGTTGAGAAAGATATTTCTCAACTGGCAGAAGTGGAAACAAAAACCAAGGAAATTGAAAAGGAAGCACAGCATAACTGGATAGGAGCAGTATTTGATTCTTTGGGGCTTCACCTGTCTGGCTGGATTACATCTGCTATACAGTATGCACTAATGTTTTTAGTATTTTTAGTGACTACATGGATTGTATATAGATGCCTCTTAGGTGTGATCGAAAAGGAAAAGAAGCGATCTCTCTGGTTGCTGAAGGCGATGACCCGCGGGCGGCAGAATGAAGAACACTCCCCACCTCGTATGAAGATGTTATTGTCAATACTGTTGATTAAGCATCCTTGCAGCAGGACTGAAGGATGCTCAAAAGGGGGGAAATGTTGGAAAAGAAATGAAATTTAGCAAAATATTTAATTATAGTTTAGTTATGAGTTGTGTGTGAATTGGTTTGTTAAAAGCAGTTTTGCAGTTTTGTAGTTTTGTAGCCGTTGATAGTGTGTATGTTGGGTTTGTGTGTAACCTAGCAGGTAGTCTTAGGAATTTAATAAATAATTAAACTAGCGCAGGAAAGTAAGAATGCTAACCTGTCTGGAGGCAGCATACAATGCTCTTACAATAAGATAAGCAGAAGATTTATGATCTTGCTTGTGAACTAAGGAATGTATCACAAGGGGACTGTGACTAGGCAAGGGGAACTGTTTCTTGGAGACCTTGTTATGAATCGCATGTAAAAAAAGGGAAGCACCCATATGTGAAATTGGGGGCTCGGACTTGGGACGTTAGTCCGCTGGCACCCCCGGGCCCTTAATAAAGCACCCACAAAACTTGTCCGAGTTTTGTGTCATTTATCAATCGGGCAACAGTGCCGGTTCGACTGCTGCCAAAGGGGAAGAGAGGCAGAGATGTACCCGCACTGGAGCCCTGGGCATGTCCAATAAAGGTGCAAGTATGTGGGGAGATTTGTTAGGAAACATTTCAGCTGTGATGCCAACAGTGGCTTCTCTCCTGGTTCTGTGGGTTCTGGACGAGTAATGCAATGGTTGGCTCTGACAATTATTAAGTAGATGTTATGTGGATGTTCAAATGTGTAGTGATGGTATTGTAATATATCCTCCCATAGTCCTCTTTCCCGTGCCCCTTGTAATAGCCTTGGTAGTCAGGGCATTTGGGGAGGGCTGGCTTGTGACCAGCAGGCAGAGTGTAACAACACCTGACCTCCAGTCAGGATGCAAGAAAGTAATCTCCACCAATGGACAGAAGAGAAAGAGTTGACTGACAAAACTTTTAGAGAGGCTAAGGGTATAAAAGGCAGAGCATCCTTTTTGTAGATGAGAACGTGGCTGCTAGTCACAGAGACTCCCAATGCTGTAATTTTTCCTTATTCAGTCCTTTGTTAAGGATTACTAAACCTTTAAAATGTTAAAAGTGAGAGTCATTTCTCACATGTGCAATGCTGTGGGCGATTGTCTTGGTCTGGTTTCCTTTGCTTGTGTCCCATCTGAGTGCTCAGCTGGGTTACAGTAGGTGCTGGGGCACCCTTGGAGTTCCTCTTGGATCCCTAAACAACAGGGTTTGGCCCATGAGGGGAATTTGTGCTGCTTTGTGACAGAGAAGAATTTCCCAGGCTCTTTTGTGTTTACTTTAGGGAAGGTTGGTTATTGCTTTGCATAAATTCAGAGACCAACACGGAGCATTTGCTTTGTGATGTCAGGGCATGGTTGCCACCTTGTCATAGTGACATCAGAAGGTCGCCTTGGTGCACGGAAGGTCTGAGTGTCAAAGCAGCCCTAGTGCTGGCTCACATCAGGAGAACTTTCCTGGCTGGGGAATTTGTCAGTGGGTAGCTGCCCACTGACAAGAGCATTGTTTCTTCTATTATTTATCTAACTTTCAAAAATGATAATGTTTCACCATCTGGCCACAGCAGCTTTTGCTGCTTATGGCATTTCTTTTTCTGTGTATTACGTGACACACTTCACCTGTAAGTAGAGGTTTCGCTTCTACTTAGGTTAGGATGTAACCTAACCTGGCTTTTGTATGTCTTCCTGCTCTTTCTTGGTGACTGAGTTTCTGATTTTGAAAGGGAAAGAGCATTAGGATGCCACTGGTTTAGTAAAGCTCCTGTCAAGAGGTTCAGCTAAAAAAGGGGTGTCTGTAGCCACAGGGGCAGCATTTGCAGGGGAACCTGCAGGGCTCTGTTCCCTCCACAGGAGAGTCTGTGGCAGCAGAGTCTGTCATTTCCTCAGTTTGCTGGGACAAGCAAGACACCTTTGAAATTGTAGACTGGCAGAGCTTCTTGGAATGCCTTCTAAAAACTCTGCAGTTTTTCCCAGAATTCAGAGAAAGCTTATTTCTTTTTAACTTTTGTCATGAAAGGATTTGACTGTCTAACTTAATAACCTTTTACTGAGTGCTAAAATAGTTATTCCCTTTGAAAGGAAGTGGAAACTCTAAAGCAGTGAGTGTCTGCTCCTGAACCCTAGAGGTGCTGCTGTGCTCTTCCACAACAGAACTGCCACAGCTCAGGGGAATTTTGGGAAGCTTTTCTGGGCAACTGTTTCCTGCAAGTTAATCAGAATTAGTATGTGTAACTGACCGGAAAAAAAAGAGTACCTGAAGGAGGATTTCAGAAGCTGTTTTATGTGTTTGGTAGAACAGGAACATTGAGTGTTAAAGAACAATTTGCATTTTCTTGGTCATATTTGTATTCATTTACTGGCAAAACAGGCTGAAGTGTAGGCACAAGCAAGAATATCTCTGATCCCTTGCTGGATGTGTGAATGAAATATGTCTGTTGAAGGGATGTTGTGAAACGGGAAATCATCTCTGTTTGGGTTGACTTGTTCTGTGGGATTCAGCAGCCCAGGCAGTTTTCTGACAGAAGCTGGTTCATTTTCCCTTCCCACTACAGGTCACCTGAAGCGTGTATTCAGCAGTGCTGAAGATCCTGAGGTGAGTGAGAAAGGAACATTTCAAGTTCCTGGTGTTTAAGAATTGTAGAGCAAGATGTGAGCTTGGCCAGTAGCAGTAGAGTGTAGAGGGCCAGCTAGGAAGGCCAAAAGACAATCCATTTTCATGCCTGAAGAAAAATAACAAAGTGCGAAATGGATATTTTAAATTTCTATATCAGAGCTTTGAAGAACTACAAACCTAGTGTTGCAGAGAGAACCTTGCTTGCTGACGACAGATAGGGTGGAATATTTACATAGGAGCAATTTCCTGTACAGTTGAATTAGACCATTTTAATTTAGTCAAAGTCCCTTAGAATTCTATTCCTATCAAACTTTATGATATCTACTTAGAAGATGTTGTTGTAGAACAGGAAGGCCATCTTGCCATGGTGCCTGCAGTGTCTGAAGTGCAATGGGCACCTTTGTGTCTGGGGAGCTGCGTGGGCCAAAAGGACGCAGGGCTGGCGGCCGTGAGCAGCTGAAGATGAGGCAGCGTGGGGCCAGGGGGCCAAGAAGGCCAAGGGCACGGTGGCTGTGCCAGCAGCAGTGGGGCAGCAGGAGCAGGGCAGTGAGCGTGGCCTGTGCTGGGCAGCGCTGTGGCCACAGCTGGAGTGCTGTGTGCAGCTGTGGGCCCTGGGAAGCAGAAAGTCATGGAGGGGCTGCAGCATGTGCACAGAAGGACAGGGGAGCTGGGAAAGGGGTGCAGCACAAGGCCAGGGAGGTGGTGCTGAGGGAGCTTTAGCCTGGACAGTGGGAGTCTCCTGAGAATCTCCTCAGTGCATTTAAATATTTAGCCACTTTTGGACTTGACTTTCCCTCTCTTTTTTTTATTGTTATTTTTGCTTTACTTGGAGGAGGAGGCTTATTAATTTTCTTTTTCTCCCAGGTAAGGTTCTTTTCGCAATTATTTCCTGCCCTTATACAGCACTGGGACTGGTTCTGCTCCAAGTTTCTATTCCAAGGTGTCACTTCTGGGGAATGCAGTATTTTTGCATGAGAACTCATCATTTGGTGCAGGGACATTGATGCGGAAGGAGCTTTTATGGTTCTAGGCCAGCCCCTATGGTCTTACAGATCACCTAGAGCTTAACAATGCCAGTGAGTTTCTGCAGCCCAGGCAATCAGTGTGTGTTGTGTTTGGGAATTGAGCAGGAAATCAATGCCCTTGCATTCCAGCTGGTGCTCAGAGATCACAGGAGCTGGGAGGGGCTGGGCTGCATTTCTGATTCCAGCCACTTCAGCACCATCAGTGTGGTCGAGTCCAAGAGAAGAACTTGCCCGAGCAGATGCACAAAGAGTGCAGCTCCCAGTGTAATGCTCTGGGTGTCTGGTTGCATTCCATAAGGACCTACATGCTCCAGATTCCCCAAGAGTGTGCTTTTTTGAAGCAACAGGAGAGCAATCTCAGGACTGTAGTTGAGTGGGGCACTGGCTACCAAGTTCTGATGTGTGTAGCAATAGGGAGGACAGTAAAGAGAGATTTCAGTAATGAGATCTGTCTATGTATGCATGTATATATGTATGTATGTATCTATCTATCTATCTATCTATGTAACATTTACATAATTGAATCTTCCTGGCTCTGGTCCAAGGCAGTTGGAAATGCAAAGCTCACCTAAAGCATCCCTTTCAGGAGAGGATTAGAGACATGCTCCCTCGACCAATTCTGAGCAGGCGGAGATGTTTTCCCCTCCAGATATGGTGGTTTTTTTCCATCAGAGTTGTTTTCCTCCTCCGGCCTCTTCTGCCTTCAAGTCCCCAGTTAATTCTATAAATTTCTGCCTGTCCTAGAGAGGTGCAACAATTCCATGTTTAGGTGGTGTTTGGTGACTCTGGTCACACATGCTTTATGTGACACATGGTTTCCTTCACTGGCATCCCCAGGGCTGCGTAAGTGCATTCGTTCATGGGGCCTTAGGAGAGTCTTCTCTTTCCCTCAGCAGCAGCAGCAGCAGCAGCAGCAGCAGCAGGGAGCGGTGGCAGGGCCAGGACGAGGAGGAGGTGGCTGCCCTGGCCCTTTGCTCCCGGGCCCCAGGCCAGGAGGGCTCTGGCTGCAGCAGGGCGCGCTTCGGGCAGCCCCTGGCAGCCTCTGCACGGAGCACAGCACGCTGCCCCATCCTGCTTGTTCCACTTTTCTTCAGCAATACCCTAGCTCCTCTTCACAAGGAAAAAACTCCAGCAATCTAAAAAGAGATCATTCAAGTACAGTTCTACCTGCCTTTGCATTGTAGTTCAGGACATGTATTTTTTGGTCTATAATTTCATGATTTTTATGAAAACATGCATTCATATCTTCACATTTTTGTGGTTTTAATTATTCATATACCTAAACACTCCATTTTAAACTCTTGATTTATTGCAGTTGGTAATTTTGAGGTAGTATATTTTAAAATGTCACAAAACAACACCTTTTGGGTAGTTTTTCTCACTCTTAAAAAAACCCCCATAGGCCATTTTAGTCTCTGTCTCTCCAAATTGGTTCACATCGGCCTATTTTAAATCAGGGCTACAATACTTTTATAGGATTGAGAGAGTTCCAATTAAATGCACACCGGTGATTCCTCTTGTGCAATGTCATGGCCCCACCGTAAAGCCTCTATTTACTTTTTTTTTCTCTCATTAGCTCAACTGCAAACACACGTTCAGTTGCAAACTTACACAAGATGAGCAAAATGAAAATGATGTGAGGGGCCTTTGAGAGCTCCTTGCTGATCTTTCTGCTTCTTCGGCTGAGCAAAGCTCTGATCCAGGCAAAGAGATTGCACTTAGTGCTACACAACCATTTGGCTGGAACTTGCTGATTTCTAGGAACAGCTGGAGGCCGCTCTCTCCCCGGGATGTTTTGGCTGAGCCAAGCTTTGCTGGGTTTTGGCTGCAAATACCATTGCCCTTGCTTTCTTATATCCACAAGTACCATGGCTGGGCAAAAACTGCCACGTGGGCCATCTTCCAAAGGCATTTTGGTCTGGAGTTTGTGAATGAACGAGAGCCTCATCCACTCCCAAACCACATGAAAAAAATCAGGAAAGAAAACTTCCCATCCTTAACAAACAACTGACAATTCACAAGTGGATCTAGAGCTTCTTTACGCAATGAAAAGGAAGGCAATCTTCCAATGGAGTTGTGCTTTCGGGAGTTTTTCTTCTGACTCCCACTCCCAGCTGGCACTGGAAAAAGTCACGTCTCTGCAAGTGTCAGTGTCTTCTGTCTGCCATCAGTTGTTTTGCTGCAACAATCAGAACAAGCATCAGGCTGAAGAGAGGCTCAGCTGACGCTAGGAACAGGAGCTGCCCCAAGGAGAAAAAAGACATGAACTTTTACCTCCCAAACCCATCTCCCCAGAGGCTCAAGCAGGATTCCTCTGGTTCCCAGAAATACAAAGAAATAGGGCTGAGAAGACCCTTTGCAGCTATGTGTTCATGCCCAAGACTTTGCTGATGCCATTTGCGTTTTGCCTTTTTTCTGTCTTTTCTGTATTCCTTGCACATCAATTTAGAGCTCTGTAGGCTACTCGATTAGTGACTACTTTTCCCAGTCCTTTTCCATGGCCTTTGCCTAAGCAGAAAGACAAACCTCCAGAGCTCCAAGCGCCGGGGGGTAGAAGGCCCCAGTGTTATCTTGGTTCTTCCTGGGACAGACCCCTGCAGGGAGCTGGTGGACTCACCATCCCTGCAAGTCTTTGAAAGAAGGCTGGATGTGGCACTCGGTGCCGTGCTTTAGTTGAGGTATTAGGCCACAGATTGAACTTGATCATCTTGAAAGTGTCTGTCTTCCAAGCCAGGGATTCTGTGATTCTGTGACTGAGGCAGCTTTTACTGCAGCCCTGGAAAGGGCTGCGGGGGCCCTTGGCCAAGGACGGGGATCAGGGCTCATGGAAAAAAAGCAAAGGGCTCAAGGCAAAGGCTGGCAGGGCACAGCTGCCCCAGCGCGGCCCAGAGCGAGCCTCATGTCCTCCTCCTCACCCTGCGCCCTCTACGCTGCCCTTTGCGGCGCCGGCGGCTCCTCTGGCTGCGGGGCTCCAGGGCGTGCTGGGGGCCGGGCCCCTCGTCTTCGGGAAGCGCCGGAGCCTCAGAGGCGAGCGGCTGCTGCTGTAGCCGGCAGGGGAGAGCTGCAGCTGCGGCCCCGGGCACGGCGAGCTGCCGCTATGGCCGGCTCCTGCCTCTGCTCCGGCCTCTGCTCCTGCCCTGTGCGCACAGACACGGCCGAGGGCGGCCCGGCAGCTCCGTGCCGCTCCGCAGCGGGCCCGGCCGGGCTGCTGCTCTCTGCGGCCTCTGCCCGCCGCTGCCGGCCCCGCCGCGCTCCCGCCTGCCTCTGCCGCAGCCGGGCCCACACGGGAGGCAGCACATTGCGGCCGGCTCGGAAAAGCCCTGCCCGCAAACCGCCCGCCACGGCCTCGGCCTCAGGGCACAGGCTGCCGGCGTCCTCGCAGCTGCGAGCCGGCCCGGGCCGCCTGCCGGCCTCGGCCACAGCTCCCGCCTGTGTCTCCATGGCCGCGGCTGCTCGGCACAGCGGGCTGAGCACAGCCAGCGCCAGCAACAGCTCCTCACGGGCCCAGGCTCTGGGCGCTCCGAGCCCGCCCTCCCCCGAATTCCAGCCCTGAGGGGCTTGGCGTCCCAATGCATCCCTTGGGGACAGCAGGGTCGGCTGCCGAGCTCAGCCCATGGTCACACCACCAAGTCAGTAATGGAAAATTCACCAAATCCTCATCAGAGACAAGAGAAAACTCCCATGGTGCCTGACAGCCTGAAGGAACTGCCAATTCCAGATCATTCCATCCATGTATGAAAAGAAGCTTTTGCATTAAAGCAGAAAAGACTTATCTAAAAGAAAGGCACAAACAAACAACAAAGTTATTTGGACTCATGCTTCTTTCGTCTGTTAGAAAGGCCAAGAAAATGCACTCCTTGCTCTTCTGACACAGCTCTCTCTGTTCATGATGTGGGACAGCGAGTGCTGATGATGTGCAGGAGCTGATGCAAGGGACAGGGACGAGGATGTAGCAGGCACAGTGCCAAGCTGACAGAGGGATGATCTCTGGCAGTGGCACTGAAGAAGAAGAGTTTGCAGGCAGCACAGAAAATGTCTCTTTGTTTCACCTCTTCTTTCAGTGCTGCTAAGAATGTAGCCTGGAGCAAGCTGGGAACACCAGAGCCTGGAGTCCTTTCCAGGCAGGGCTGCATCAGACACAAACCAGGAGGGGACTGAGGAGCCCCTGGGGTGGCAGTGAGCAACCTCGGGCTCTGCTCACTGCTGCTGGCATTTTCTATTGAACCATCTCCAAGGACTACTGTTGTGCTCTGTATTTCTAAGGGTTTTCCCCCTTGGTTTTGTTTTGTTTTTTTTTTTTTTTTTGTTGTCTCCTGCACCTTTTTTTCTCCATATTTTCCTATCCTGTCAGCAGCAGCCCTTGTCCAGAACTGGCTCTAAAATATCAGCAAAGCAGCTAGGAACAACAATGGGTGGAATCCTGTGGCTCAGGAATTCATACGCCAGAGCCCTGCCTCTGCCTTATGCTTTGTCAGCACCTCCTTCTCTGTGAAAACTAGGGAATAGTGGAGTTTTTTTGCCACAGAGCTCCTGAGAAGCAAATGTTGTGCTAGGTTTCTCAGGAGTGTATCCGTTAAGTTCATTGCTGGCAAACAGAAAGTAAGGCCAGGGTAGCAGAGCAGCTGGGAACTGGTCACTCCCTGCAAAGGGCTGGTGTAGGATGTGGGAACACCACGTTCCAGGAGGGGCGAGCAGGGTCAATGTGCTCAAGGTGCTGCCAATGAGGTTTGGGTTCACTTAGAGAGTAGTCAGGGCTGGTGAGCACTGCAAGATCCAGCTGCAGTCCCCATCCATGTCCCTTTCAGTGCTGGCTTTAAGGCGTCTGCAGCCTGGATCCAGAGCGCCCTGGGGTGCTCCTGAGGCTGCCTCTGCACTCAGGGTGAGGATGCCCAGGAGCCCCTGAGGCCGGCAGTGGGGACCAGGGCTGGGCTTGTGGCCTGGCAGGCGTGGCTCTGGGGGCTGTGACATGCCAGGGCATGGGTCACTGTCACTGCCCTCCGCAGCCCTGGCTAGCTCTGTGATGCTCCAGGGACAATGGCAAGAGTGGGGATCTGGCTAGGTTAGGGTTTTGCCTGAGCCAGAACCTCTAGGCCAAATGCCGAGCAGTAGAGACCTCTGGAGGACCGAGTGAAGGAAGCAGAGGAGGCTCTTCTGTGGCATAAAGTGCAGCAAATTCATCAGGAGAGACAGGGGGAAGGTTCACAGCTGAGAATTCCCAAAGGAAACAGATGTTAAAAAAACCCCCAACATCCCTGTGACCGGATTTTTAAAATCTTTCAAAACAGGGGGTGGACACCATATAGTAACCAATAAGTGACTCTTGGGTTGTGGTTTTGAGGGCTACAACAAATCAGAACAAGGGGAGGAGAGAGCATTGGCATAGGGATTGGATCTTAGGGTGAGGGACAGGGAACTTTCTGGAACAAAGGGTAGGGTTTGGGCTGATGGATGGGGCAAAGGGGCCGGGTTGTCTTGACAGACAGGGAAAAATCTGGTGAGGAGGGAGGGAATTCCTTGAGAGACACTTGGGTAGGAAGGCATAACAGAGGGGAGAGACTAACTGTAATAACTCGGGGAACACTTGAACATACCACTATATAACAGAACATTTGACTCAATAAACTAACACACTGCAACACAGAAATTCAGGGTTTCAGCAGCAGAGAGGTGGCACTATTAGAACCCGCAGCAGCTGGTGAAAGCCATCTCTCTCCTTCAGGTTCCTGCTGTGTGGGAAGGTGCTGCGAGTTGTGGTGGCTGCACTCCCCCTTTGCTGGGAGGATGATCTGTACCAGGGGAGAGCAGAAAGCTGCCATGGTGAGCAGAACATGCACAGAGCATTACAGTTCAGAGAATGGCACTGCCCCTGAAGGGCAAACAGCTTGAAAGCATAGAATTCTGTGCAGAACCGTTGCACAAATTTTCTCTTCTAGAACATGCCCATTTTTGTATACTGTAGATAAATACTCCAGGTTTTATAGAATACATGGGGTTTTTTCTTAAGATTTTTGGGAGAACTCTCAAGTTTATTTCTGTTTGTATTTTACATCCAGCATGCATACAGGGTTTTTTTTTATTATTATTTTTTTTCTTTAGTAAATACTTAGGGAACAAATACCAAAGCACTTTTTAATCCTTTGGGATATTGTGACTAATATTCTTAGAAAGAAAACCTTGTTGAACAAGTGTGAAAACACAGAGAGAGGGAAAACAATATAAAAGTCTTTTAGAACAGGGCGTGTAATAAGGACTGCAGAACTGAGTAATTCCTCCAAGGGCAGAATTAGCAAGATATATTACCAAGAGTAACTGCCAAGATACTTCCTTAAGCCAAAGGAAATGTGACCTGCAGCCATATGAAGTACAGCCAAAGCAAATGAAAACCTTTGGAATCCAATTCTGGATTCAGCTCCAGCTGTTGGTGGGCTGCATGATCATTGACAATGCTGCCCTTCCAGAAATTATTCTGCAGTTTCCTTTCATAGTCATTTGAAACTTTGAAAATTCACATTTTAATTTGCTTTGCTTTAGGGTAAAACGCTTCTGGGCCCAGTGCAAGCTGTAACCTTTTGACAGCAAAGTCCTCATGGTTGCCAGCTTCTGATGTTAAACAATGTCACATGTCTGCATATGCTACTTAGCTCTGGGTCTAGTCCTGGCCTAGTAGAGCCCAGGCAGGGTGGCACATTGCAGGGAAAATTGGTTCGTGAGCTTATGGGGTTCACATCAGCAGCAGAGTCAATGTGCCCTTTGGGGATTCCTCTGGAGACAAAATTAGGGACCTACCCCATGCCACAATATTCTCTTAGATCTTTCTGCAATATCCTAGAAAAGGCTGTGAAACTTCACATCTCCTTGCACACCCACTGTTTGAAGAGGGGCATTTTTGTCCCTCCTCAGAGTCATTGCTATTGCATATCAGAAACATGAACATCCACCAACGGGAATGATGCATGGTCCTGCTGCTGCTGCTGCAGAGCACTGGGCAGTGCAGGCCTGGGTGTTACCAATATGAGCACATAATTAGCATTTCATGCTCCTTCAAGCTGTTCAGATCCCAGGGCTCTTTGTTTCAAAGCAGCCACTGCACCATCTCTAGGGAAGAGCAGGAAATGGGAAACAGTGACTGCCAGCCTTGCAGGGGTGTGGGGGAAAACCTGAGGTGTCTGCATCAAAAGTTGAATGGGAAGAGTGTAATTGCCAAAGCAAATGCTTCGTTAGGATAGCAGGAGCAGTTCTTTACTGCATGCTTGCATGAAGATCATTTGGAATCTCCTTTTTGTGTCTCATGCAGAAAAGGAGCTCTTAATAATACCGCACTACTTAAACCAGATTGGGATGCAGCTCTGTAGTGGTTCACAATGAAGCAGACTGCCTGCTGTGCCACTGCCAGCCCTGCTGAGCCTGCGAGGGACCCATGCCTGTTTTGCCTCCAAGCAAAGCTTGGTTTTCCTTATTAGTGTGGAGTAAATACAAGAGTAATAAAATGGACAAATGAACTGGCCACTTTGGAGGATGTGCTCATGCTTTCACATGTCAGTCCTGCACCTCATGCTCCCAAGGCTTGTTACTCATCATTAAATATTTTAACAAAAAAACCTCAGCTCTCATATTACATCTGAATAAAACTGCACAAGATCATCAAGAATTCTGCTGTCAGGAACAAGACAAGAGCCTTCCGACACTCCCTTGCAGCTGTCCTGGATTGCTGCAGCCCTTTGTGAAAAGCTGCTGCAGACAGAGTGTTTGGAGTTGGTTTGGGCCTTTATGAAAGATCTGTGGAGCAGTGTGCAGGGCTCTCGTGGCAGGAAACTGTTTGTCCAAGCCCAGGGACACGGTGCCGGCAGGAGCGGAGCGGCCCCGCTCCCAGCCCGAGAGTCTGTGAGCTGAGCCACGCCGGGGAGAAAAGGCAGCGAGGGGCTCCAGCCCAGCTGCTTCACTGCCCTGCCCGCTCCATGGAGCTCTGCCATGGGAGAAAGCCGACGCCGGACGAGCCCCCGAGCTTCCATCAGCTGCTGGAACTGCTCCGTGACAGCTCCTGTTCTTCCGAGAGAGACCCCGGCGCCTTCTTGGAACGCGTGTCATTGGGGGATTCTGTTTGTTAATAAACTGTTGGGGTTTTCCACTTTCATCTATTAGTAATAATTTCCTATTGCTGGAAAAGGGTTGTTGGAACACTTTAGAGGAGATGACTTATTGCACAATATCCTGTTTGAAGTTGTCTCAAACTGTGAGACAGATGGCTTCACACAGGAGCATCCCCAAGGCTGCTGAGGGGAAGGCACAGACGAGGACAAACCCAGTATTTCTGAGGGAAACTCCTTGACACCAAACCAACCTGAGCTGTCAAACAGCAGAGCTGATATTCCGAGACATGGGCCAAAGGGGAAACCTTTCAGGGTGTTTGGTCCAGGCTGGGTTATGCTCGAGGCAAAGGTGTGTCAGTGTGTTGGATAATACTCTTTTCTTGACCTAGAGATGGGGACACTGAGAGGTGTTTTAAAAACTTTTATTCCATTTTCAGTCTCATGAGAAGGGTGAGACAATACAGATGTTATCATTCACGCCATCACAAGCAGAAGCCAACTACTTCCTAATTATAATACATGATAAGCTTTTCTTGGTCTATCAGCCTTTTGCCATGCCATGTTGTAGATGCCTTAAAGCCAATTATTTGAAACTACTCCTCGTGGGTCCCACTCCAATGCATCTTTCATAGCTCTGTTTTTCCAAAGTCTTATTTGCAAGTCCATCTTTAGAAACTTTTATCTAGCTCCATTTCTCTCTCAACAACATCTGTCCTATTCCATGGAAATTTTTAAGTTACCATTTCTTGTCTCAAGATTATATACATATTCATACTGTGTGGGCCTTCTATTAGGCTCTAAAAACTTTCTACAAATCCATTTCCCACATCAGTGCACTTGGCTCCTTCTCTCCTCATTGTGCCTGGCAAGCACAGGAGCCCAGAGCTCCTGCAGAACCCATCCCAGCACTCAGTGGGAGCAAACTTGTGTCCAGTCCTCGCCTGGAGCTGTGGTGCCCAGCATTCCACCACACTGGAATGAGGAACTGTTCCTGCTCTTTCAGAAGGAGCTAAGGAGCTTTGGCCTTCAGATCAATTGTCTGCAGGCCCCTGCAGTGCCTGGTGCTGCTCCCTTGCCAGAGGCACCCCAGGCCAGGGGGGCACATCTGGGCTGCTGTGTCTGGCTCTGGGGCTCCCTGTTCTGGGCAGTGAGGAGGAGCTGCAGAGGCTCTGCAGGACTGACAGGATGGGCCTTGGGGCTGGCAGGAGAAGCTGAGGGACCTGGGCTGCTGGAGCTGCTGAAGAGGAGGCCCAGGGCTCATCCTGCAACTGCTCCAAGGGTGGTTCCAGAGAATCCCAGAATCAGCAAGGGTGGAACAGGCCATGGAGATCATCAAGTCCCACCTGTGCCCTGACACCACCTTGTCTCCCCTGGGCCTCCTCTCCTCCAGGATAAACAACCCCAGCTGCTCTCTCAGCCACTCCCCACAGCTCTTGTGCTCCAGACCCCTCCCCAGCCTTGTTGCCCTTCTCTGGACACACTCCAGCCCCTCCATGTCCTTCCTAAATTGGAGGCACCAGAACTGCAAACAGCACTCGACGTGCTGCCCAAGCAGTGCTGAGCACAGGGGAAGAATCCCTGCCCTGCTCCTGCTGGCCACACCATTCCTGAGCCAGGCCAGGAGCCATTGGCCTGCTTGCCCACCTGGGCACACTGCTGGCTCATGTCCAGCCTGCTGTCCATCAGTCCCTGCAGGTCCCTTTCTGCCTGGCCGCTCTCCAGCCCCTCTGGCACCTTGTTGAGGGAGGCGGGCAGGGAGGGAACGGGTCCAGATCCAATCCTTCCTGAAATGTGGTGTTTGCTGGCACTGCCAGTTCCCACGTCTTGGTATTTCCCTACTGTGGCACAGCCCAAGTGCAGCAAGTGGCTGGCAAAGAAAGCCAAAAGCAAGCAAAGACCTGGTACCTAGAGCAACCCGATCTCGGGTTTGCTGACAGCGCCAGTACCCAGATCTGGAATATTTCAGATGCCTGCACAGCACAATTGCAGCAGTTTGCTGGCACAGGAAATGAGCATCAGGCAATTTCTCAGTGCCGGCTCATCCCAGCTGGATCTGGTGTGCGCTGGCACTGCCAGGGGCCAGACCTGGCAATTTCCCTCTTCTGGCAGCAGCCATGTGCAGCAATTTGCTGGCCAAGAAAGCTAAAACCTGGCAGTTTGCCCTTGGCAGCACTGCCCAATGGGGAGTTGGGTGGCAGCAGGACCCCAGGGAAGGAAGAAAAGGAAGGAAGGAAGGAAGGAAGGAAGGAAGGAAGGAAGGAAGGAAGGAAGGAAGGAAGGAAGGAAGGAAGGAAGGCATCCGGATCCAGTCCTGCCTGGAGCCTGGAATGGGCCGTTTGCTGGCACTGCCAGCGCCCCGATCTGGAAATGTCCCTATTCTGGCACAGCCCAAGTGCAGCAATTTGCTGGCACAGAAATCCAAAACCTGTGGCAGCTTCCTGCTCCTGGGTCTGGCACCGCCCCCACATCTTGCGTTTCATGTAACCAGAACCCAGATTTGGAAATTTCCCGCTGCCGGCAGAGCCCAAATCCGGCAGATTTCTGTCGCCGGCAATGACGCCGCCCGGATCTGGTGTTTGCTGGCAGCGCCAGCGCCCAGATCTGAAAACTTCCTGCTGCCGGCACAGCCCAAGTCCAGCGATCTGCTGGCACAGACAGCCAAAGTTTGGAAATTTGCAGCTTCTGGCACCAGCAGCATCCAGCTCTGGTGTTTGCTGGACCACCAGCGCCCAGATGTGGAAACTTCCCGGTGCCTTCACAGCCCAGCTCTAGCAATTTGCTTTTAGCTAGCTCAGGAAGAGAAGTTCCTCTTTCCGTGGAGGAACCGTGACTTTCCTTTTTCTTGGAACTGTTTACACCTGCTCTGGACTGAAAACCCAGACGAACGCCAGCAGCAGCTCACACCCCTGGCCCACCGAGCTCCGGGACGCCGCGTTCCAGCGCCAGAGGGACTCCGGAGAGACCGAGTGAGCCAACTCCAACCCACAAAAAGGACTTGCTGAATTTATCATCTCTTCAGCACAGTCCGAGACTTTATTTAATATTATTCATTCTTCATGCTTGTGAATACTTGACTTGTTCAAGAAACTGGGGTTTTTTCCCCTTTTCTTAAGGGAAGTCTTTTCCTGAACGAGTAGGGGGAGGGGCTGCTTGAATTCGCTTTCTAGACGGACCCCTTTTGGAGGTTTCCTCCCCAAAAGTAGCCCTAAGCCAGCACAAACAGTCACCATGGAAACTTCACCAGCGGCATCGTTTCCTGGTGGCAAATCTTGCGACAGAAGCTCGACCTTGTTCTCCGTGAGAGATTCTTGGGAAGAGCAGACAGGAGAAGATTCCTGGAAAACAGAAACAGCTTTCCAGAAGGGAAATGAAAACGAAAGAAACAATCCAAGATGTTTTCCCCTATTGATTTCTGCGCTCCCCTTTCCCGTGTTCGGGCAGGCGCAGGGGCCGTCCCGGGGGCGCGTGGGGCTCGGCCGCGGGGCTTGTGGGGCCAGCGGGGAACGGGCGCAGGGACCGACGGCCGAAACATCGGGAACTCAGCAGAAAAAATGGGAAAAACAACTTGGGACCTCCGCAATGGCCCAATTCCCCCCCCCCGTATTCACCTGCCAGCCCCCAAATCCCCCACATTCGCCCCCAAATCCCTCCCATCTCCCCAAATCCCATCCAGGACCCCCACGACCCCTCACGGACCCCCCCAAAACCTCACCCGGGAGCCCCAAAACCCCCCCAGTATCCCCCAAAAAGCCTCAGCTCCCCCCGACACCGCCTCAGGACCCCTCCAGCCTCGGCTACCACACCCTAATCCCCCCCAGGTCCCCCCAAATCGCCCCCCGGACGCTCCCGCTGCTGCGCCCCCCCTCCCCCGCCGCCGCCTCTGCCGCGCTTGGCTCGGCGCCGCTTACGAGAGCCCAGAAAGCACCCAAATCCCCCCCAAAACCGGCCTCGGAGCCCAAAAATCACCCCCCCAATTGCCCCAGAGTCCCCGCAAATCCCCCCCGGACACCTCCGCCCCGGCCCGGCCGCTCCCGCCACCGCTGCCCCCCCCCGCCCCCTTCCCGCCGCCGCCGCCGCCTGTGCCGCGCTCGGTTCGGCCGCGCTCGATGGGAGTCCGGAAACGGCCCCGATTCACCCCAAAACCGACCTGGCGGCCCCCCGATCCCCCCAGGAGCCCCAAAATCCCCCCGATTCCCCCCAAACCCCCCCCCCCCCCGGACACCCCCAACCTGAGCCGGGCCGATCCCGCCGCCACCATGGCCGCGCCGGAAGCCCTGAGCATTTTGGCGGGAAATTCCCGGAACTCCGGCCCGAAAAGTCGGGGCTTTTGGGCTTCAATCCCCCCCCCGTTCTGGGCATGCATTCGGGTGGGGATTTTGGGGGTGAAAACTCGGGAATGTTGGGCTTGAAAATCGCGACTCTAGGGGTTCCAAACCGGGACCTTTGGGTCCTGGAAGGGGAAAAAAATCGGGGAAGATTTGGGGTTCAAACTCGGATCGTTTGGGCTTCAAGCTCGCCATTTCTGGGCTTGAAAACCTGAATCTTTCAGGGATGGATCTCCGGATTTTTGGGGTAAAATCCTGCCTTTGTAGGGCCTGAAAAAGGGGGGGAAAGGGGAATTTTGGGTCCTTGCAGGGAGAAAATCTCGCAGGGTTTAGGGCTTCAACCGGCATTTTTGGGGTTAAAAATTGGGAATTCCTTTCTGCCTGGCTTTCGGGCTTTCTGTTTTACCTTTTCTTTCCTTGCTGAGCTGCGATGGCCACAAGTTCAGCTCAGCCTCCCTGCGGGACTGTCCAAATGCCTGCAAGTGCCCCGAAAACCCACTCGGGAGCCCCCAAATGCCCCCAGGTCATGGCAGCATTCATCTGGGAGCCCCCAGAATGGCCCAGGAAGGAGGGAGGGAGGGAAGGAAGGAGGGAAAAAAGGAAGGAAGGAGGGGGGGAGGGAGGGAGGGAGGGAGGGAGGAAGGCAGGAAGGAAGGAAGGAAGGAAGGAAGGAAGGAAGGAAGGAAGGAAGGAAGGCAGGCATCCGGATCCAGTCCTGCCTGGAGCCTGGAATGGGCCGTTTGCTGGCACTGCCAGCGCCCCGATCTGGAAATGTCCCTATTCTGGCACAGCCCAAGTGCAGCAATTTGCTGGCACAGAAATCCAAAACCTGTGGCAGCTTCCTGTTCCTGGGTCTGGCACCGCCCCCACATCTTGCGTTTCATGTAACCAGAACCCAGATTTGGAAATTTCCCGCTGCCGGCAGAGCCCAAATCCGGCAGATTTCTGTCGCCGGCAATGACGCCGCCCGGATCTGGTGTTTGCTGGCAGCGCCAGCGCCCAGATCTGAAAACTTCCTGCTGCCGGCACAGCCCAAGTCCAGCGATCTGCTGGCACAGACAGCCAAAGTTTGGAAATTTGCAGCTTCTGGCACCAGCAGCATCCAGCTCTGGTGTTTGCTGGACCACCAGCGCCCAGATGTGGAAACTTCCCGGTGCCTTCACAGCCCAGCTCTAGCAATTTGCTTTTAGCTAGCTCAGGAAGAGAAGTTCCTCTTTCCGTGGAGGAACCGTGACTTTCCTTTTTCTTGGAACGGTTTACACCTGCTCTGGACTGAAAACCCAGACGAACGCCGGCAGCAGCTCACACCCCTGGCCCACCGAGCTCCGGGCCAGAGGGACTCCGGAGAGACCGAGTGAGCCAACTCCAAGCCACAAAAAGGACTTGCTGAATTTGCCATCTCTTCAGCACTGTCCGAGACTTTATTTAATATTATTCATTCTTCATGCTTGTGAATACTTGACTTGTTCAAGAAACTGGGGTTTTTTCCCCTTTTCTTAAGGGAAGTCTTTCCCTGAACGAGTAGGGGGAGGAGCTGCTTGAATTCGCTTTCTAGACGGACCCCTTTTGGAGGTTTCCTCCCCAAAAGTAGCCCTAAGCCAGCACAAACAGTCACCATGGAAACTTCACCAGCGGCATCGTTTCCTGGTGGCAAATCTTGCGACAGAAGCTCGACCTTGTTCTCCGTGAGAGATTCTTGGGAAGAGCAGACAGGAGAAGATTCCTGGAAAACAGAAACAGCTTTCCAGAAGGGAAATGAAAACGAAAGAAACAATCCAAGATGTTTTCCCCTATTGATTTCTGCGCTCCCCTTTCCCGTGTTCGGGCAGGCGCAGGGGCCGTCCCGGGGGCGCGTGGGGCTCGGCTGCGGGGCTTGTGGGGCCAGCGGGGAACGGGCGCAGGGACCGACGGCCGAAACATCGGGAACTCAGCAGAAAAAATGGGAAAAACAACTTGGGACCTCCGCAATGGCCCAATTCCCCCCCCCCGTATTCACCTGCCAGCCCCCAAATCCCCCACATTCACCCCCAAATCCCTCCCATCTCCCCAAATCCCATCCAGGACCCCCACGACCCCTCACGGACCCCCCCCAAAACCTCACCCGGGAGCCCCAAAACGCCCCCAGTATCCCCCAAAAAGCCTCAGCTCCCCCCGACACCGCCTCAGGACCCCTCCAGCCTCGGCTACCACACCCTAATCCCCCCCAGGTCCCCCCAAATCGCCCCCCGGACGCTCCCGCTGCTGCGCCCCCCCTCCCCCGCCGCCGCCTCTGCCGCGCTTGGCTCGGCGCCGCTTACGAGAGCCCAGAAAGCACCCAAATCCCCCCCAAAACCGGCCTCGGAGCCCAAAAATCACCCCCCCAATTGCCCCAGAGTCCCCGCAAATCCCCCCCGGACACCTCCGCCCCGGCCCGGCCGCTCCCGCCACCGCTGCCCCCCCCGCCCCCTTCCCGCCGCCGCCTGTGCCGCGCTCGCTTCGGCCGCGCTCGATGGGAGTCCAGAAACGGCCCCGATTCACCCCAAAACCGACCTGGCGGCCCCCCGATCCCCCCAGGAGCCCCAAAATCCCCCCGATTCCCCCCAAACCCCTCCCCCCCCGGACACCCCCAACCTGAGCCGGGCCGATCCCGCCGCCACCATGGCCGCGCCCGGAAGCCCTGAGCATTTTGGCGGGAAATTCCCGGAACTCCGGCCCGAAAAGTCGGGGCTTTTGGGCTTCAATCCCCCCCCCGTTCTGGGCATGCATTCGGGTGGGGATTTTGGGGGTGAAAACTCGGGAATGTTGGGCTTGAAAATCGCGACTCTAGGGGTTCCAAACCGGGACCTTTGGGTCCTGGAAGGGGAAAAAAATCGGGGAAGATTTGGGGTTCAAACTCGGATCGTTTGGGCTTCAAGCTCGCCATTTCTGGGCTTGAAAACCTGAATCTTTCAGGGTTGGATCTCCGGATTTTTGGGGTAAAATCCTGCCTTTGCAGGGCCTGAAAAAGGGGGGGAAAGGGGAATTTTGGGTCCTTGCAGGGAGAAAATCTCGCAGGGTTTAGGGCTTCAACCGGCATTTTTGGGGTTAAAAATTGGGAATTCCTTTCTGCCTGGCTTTCGGGCTTTCTGTTTTACCTTTTCTTTCCTTGCTGAGCTGCGATGGCCACAAGTTCAGCTCAGCCTCCCTGCGGGACTGTCCAAATGCCTGCAAGTGCCCCGAAAACCCACTCGGGAGCCCCCAAATGCCCCCAGGTCATGGCAGCATTCATCTGGGAGCCCCCAGAATGGCCCAGGAAGGAGGGAGGGAGGGAAGGAAGGAGGGAAAAAAGGAAGGAAGGAGGGGGGGAGGGAGGGAGGGAGGGAGGGAGGAAGGCAGGAAGGAAGGCAGGAAGGAAGGAAGGAAGGAAGGAAGGAAGGAAGGAAGGAAGGAAGGAAGGCAGGCATCCGGATCCAGTCCTGCCTGGAGCCTGGAATGGGCCGTTTGCTGGCACTGCCAGCGCCCCGATCTGGAAATGTCCCTATTCTGGCACAGCCCAAGTGCAGCAATTTGCTGGCACAGAAATCCAAAACCTGTGGCAGCTTCCTGTTCCTGGGTCTGGCACCGCCCCCACATCTTGCGTTTCATGTAACCAGAACCCAGATTTGGAAATTTCCCGCTGCCGGCAGAGCCCAAATCCGGCAGATTTCTGTCGCCGGCAATGACGCCGCCCGGATCTGGTGTTTGCTGGCAGCGCCAGCGCCCAGATCTGAAAACTTCCTGCTGCCGGCACAGCCCAAGTCCAGCGATCTGCTGGCACAGACAGCCAAAGTTTGGAAATTTGCAGCTTCTGGCACCAGCAGCATCCAGCTCTGGTGTTTGCTGGACCACCAGCGCCCAGATGTGGAAACTTCCCGGTGCCTTCACAGCCCAGCTCTAGCAATTTGCTTTTAGCTAGCTTAGGAAGAGAAGTTCCTCTTTCCGTGGAGGAACCGTGACTTTCCTTTTTCTTGGAACGGTTTACACCTGCTCTGGACTGAAAACCCAGACGAACGCCGGCAGCAGCTCACACCCCTGGCCCACCGACCTCCGGGCCAGAGGGACTCCGGAGAGACCGAGTGAGCCAACTCCAAGCCACAAAAAGGACTTGCTGAATTTGCCATCTCTTCAGCACTGTCCGAGACTTTATTTAATATTATTCATTCTTCATGCTTGTGAATACTTGACTTGTTCAAGAAACTGGGGTTTTTTCCCCTTTTCTTAAGGGAAGTCTTTCCCTGAACGAGTAGGGGGAGGGGCTGCTTGAATTCGCTTTCTAGACGGACCCCTTTTGGAGGTTTCCTCCCCAAAAGTAGCCCTAAGCCAGCACAAACAGTCACCATGAAAACTTCACCAGCAGCATCGTTTCCTGGTGGCAAATCTTGCGACAGAAGCTCGACCTTGTTCTCCGTGAGAGATTCTTGGGAAGAGCAGACAGGAGAAGATTCCTGGAAAACAGAAACAGCTTTCCAGAAGGGAAATGAAAACGAAAGAAACAATCCAAGATGTTTTCCCCTATTGATTTCTGCGCTCCCCTTTCCCGTGTTCGGGCAGGCGCAGGGGCCGTCCCGGGGGCGCGTGGGGCTCGGCCGCGGGGCTTGTGGGGCCAGCGGGGAACGGGCGCAGGGACCGACGGCCGAAACATCGGGAACTCAGCAGAAAAAATGGGAAAAACAACTTGGGACCTCCGCAATGGCCCAATTCCCCCCCCCCGTATTCACCTGCCAGCCCCCAAATCCCCCACATTCACCCCCAAATCCCTCCCATCTCCCCAAATCCCATCCAGGACCCCCACGACCCCTCACGGACCCCCCCAAAACCTCACCCGGGAGCCCCAAAACGCCCCCAGTATCCCCCAAAAAGCCTCAGCTCCCCCCGACACCGCCTCAGGACCCCTCCAGCCTCGGCTACCACACCCTAATCCCCCCCAGGTCCCCCCAAATCGCCCCCCGGACGCTCCCGCTGCTGCGCCCCCCCCTCCCCCGCCGCCGCCTCTGCCGCGCTTGGCTCGGCGCCGCTTACGAGAGCCCAGAAAGCACCCAAATCCCCCCCAAAACCGGCCTCGGAGCCCAAAAATTCCCCCCCCAATTGCCCCAGAGTCCCCGCAAATCCCCCCCGGACACCTCCGCCCCGGCCCGGCCGCTCCCGCCACCGCTGCCCCCCCCGCCCCCTTCCCGCCGCCGCCGCCGCCTGTGCCGCGCTCGGTTCGGCCGCGCTCGATGGGAGTCCGGAAACGGCCCCGATTCACCCCAAAACCGACCTGGCGGCCCCCCGATCCCCCCAGGAGCCCCAAAATCCCCCCGATTCCCCCCAAACCCCCCCCCCCCCCGGACACCCCCAACCTGAGCCGGGCCGATCCCGCCGCCACCATGGCCGCGCCCGGAAGCCCTGAGCATTTTGGCGGGAAATTCCCGGAACTCCGGCCCGAAAAGTCGGGGCTTTTGGGCTTCAATCCCCCCCCGTTCTGGGCATGCATTCGGGTGGGGATTTTGGGGGTGAAAACTCGGGAATGTTGGGCTTGAAAATCGCGACTCTAGGGGTTCCAAACCGGGACCTTTGGGTCCTGGAAGGGGAAAAAAATCGGGGAAGATTTGGGGTTCAAACTCGGATCGTTTGGGCTTCAAGCTCGCCATTTCTGGGCTTGAAAACCTGAATCTTTCAGGGATGGATCTCCGGATTTTTGGGGTAAAATCCTGCCTTTGTAGGGCCTGAAAAAGGGGGGGAAATGGGAATTTTGGGTCCTTGCAGGGAGAAAATCTCGCAGTGTTTAGGGCTTCAACCGGCATTTTTGGGGTTAAAACTTGGGAATTCCTTTCTGCCTGGCTTTCGGGCTTTCTGTTTTACCTTTTCTTTCCTTGCTGAGCTGCGATGGCCACAAGTTCAGCTCAGCCTCCCTGCGGGACTGTCCAAATGCCTGCAAGTGCCCTGAAAACCCACTCGGGAGCCCCCAAATGCCCCCAGGTCATGGCAGCATTCATCTGGGAGCCCCCAGAATGGCCCAGGAAGGAGGGAGGGAGGGAAGGAAGGAGGGAAAAAAGGAAGGAAGGAGGGGGGGAGGGAGGGAGGGAGGAAGGCAGGAAGGAAGGCAGGAAGGCAGGAAGGAAGGAAGGAAGGAAGGAAGGAAGGAAGGAAGGAAGGAAGGAAGGAAGGAAGGCAGGCATCCGGATCCAGTCCTGCCTGGAGCCTGGAATGGGCCGTTTGCTGGCACTGCCAGCGCCCCGATCTGGAAATGTCCCTATTCTGGCACAGCCCAAGTGCAGCAATTTGCTGGCACAGAAATCCAAAACCTGTGGCAGCTTCCTGTTCCTGGGTCTGGCACCGCCCCCACATCTTGCGTTTCATGTAACCAGAACCCAGATTTGGAAATTTCCCGCTGCCGGCAGAGCCCAAATCCGGCAGATTTCTGTCGCCGGCAATGACGCCGCCCGGATCTGGTGTTTGCTGGCAGCGCCAGCGCCCAGATCTGAAAACTTCCTGCTGCCGGCACAGCCCAAGTCCAGCGATCTGCTGGCACAGACAGCCAAAGTTTGGAAATTTGCAGCTTCTGGCACCAGCAGCATCCAGCTCTGGTGTTTGCTGGACCACCAGCGCCCAGATGTGGAAACTTCCCGGTGCCTTCACAGCCCAGCTCTAGCAATTTGCTTTTAGCTAGCTCAGGAAGAGAAGTTCCTCTTTCCGTGGAGGAACCGTGACTTTCCTTTTTCTTGGAACGGTTTACACCTGCTCTGGACTGAAAACCCAGACGAACGCCGGCAGCAGCTCACACCCCTGGCCCACCGAGCTCCGGGCCAGAGGGACTCCGGAGAGACCGAGTGAGCCAACTCCAAGCCACAAAAAGGACTTGCTGAATTTGCCATCTCTTCAGCACTGTCCGAGACTTTATTTAATATTATTCATTCTTCATGCTTGTGAATACTTGACTTGTTCAAGAAACTGGGGTTTTTTCCCCTTTTCTTAAGGGAAGTCTTTCCCTGAACGAGTAGGGGGAGGGGCTGCTTGAATTCGCTTTCTAGACGGACCCCTTTTGGAGGTTTCCTCCCCAAAAGTAGCCCTAAGCCAGCACAAACAGTCACCATGAAAACTTCACCAGCAGCATCGTTTCCTGGTGGCAAATCTTGCGACAGAAGCTCGACCTTGTTCTCCGTGAGAGATTCTTGGGAAGAGCAGACAGGAGAAGATTCCTGGAAAACAGAAACAGCTTTCCAGAAGGGAAATGAAAACGAAAGAAACAATCCAAGATGTTTTCCCCTATTGATTTCTGCGCTCCCCTTTCCCGTGTTCGGGCAGGCGCAGGGGCCGTCCCGGGGGCGCGTGGGGCTCGGCCGCGGGGCTTGTGGGGCCAGCGGGGAACGGGCGCAGGGACCGACGGCCGAAACATCGGGAACTCGACGGTAAAAATTGGGAAAAACAACTTGGGACCTCCGCAGTGGCCCAATTCCCCCCCCAGTATTCACCTGCCAGCCCCCAAATCCCCCACATTCACCCCCAAATCCCTCCCATCTCCCCAAATCCCATCCAGGACCCCCACGACCCCTCACGGACCCCCCCAAAACCTCACCCGGGAGCCCCAAAACGCCCCCAGTATCCCCCAAAAAGCCTCAGCTCCCCCCGACACCGCCTCAGGACCCCTCCAGCCTCGGCTACCACACCCTAATCCCCCCCAGGTCCCCCCAAATCGCCCCCCGGACGCTCCCGCTGCTGCGCCCCCCCTCCCCCGCCGCCGCCTCTGCCGCGCTTGGCTCGGCGCCGCTTACGAGAGCCCAGAAAGCACCCAAATCCCCCCCAAAACCGGCCTCGGAGCCCAAAAATTCCCCCCCCAATTGCCCCAGAGTCCCCGCAAATCCCCCCCGGACACCTCCGCCCCGGCCCGGCCGCTCCCGCCACCGCTGCCCCCCCCGCCCCCTTCCCGCCGCCGCCGCCGCCTGTGCCGCGCTCGGTTCGGCCGCGCTCGATGGGAGTCCGGAAACGGCCCCGATTCACCCCAAAACCGACCTGGCGGCCCCCCGATCCCCCCAGGAGCCCCAAAATCCCCCCGATTCCCCCCAAACCCCCCCCCCCCCGGACACCCCCAACCTGAGCCGGGCCGATCCCGCCGCCACCATGGCCGCGCCCGGAAGCCCTGAGCATTTTGGCGGGAAATTCCCGGAACTCCGGCCCGAAAAGTCGGGGCTTTTGGGCTTCAATCCCCCCCCGTTCTGGGCATGCATTCGGGTGGGGATTTTGGGGGTGAAAACTCGGGAATGTTGGGCTTGAAAATCGCGACTCTAGGGGTTCCAAACCGGGACCTTTGGGTCCTGGAAGGGGAAAAAAATCGGGGAAGATTTGGGGTTCAAACTCGGATCGTTTGGGCTTCAAGCTCGCCATTTCTGGGCTTGAAAACCTGAATCTTTCAGGGATGGATCTCCGGATTTTTGGGGTAAAATCCTGCCTTTGTAGGGCCTGAAAAAGGGGGGGAAATGGGAATTTTGGGTCCTTGCAGGGAGAAAATCTCGCAGGGTTTAGGGCTTCAACCGGCATTTTTGGGGTTAAAACTTGGGAATTCCTTTCTGCCTGGCTTTCGGGCTTTCTGTTTTACCTTTTCTTTCCTTGCTGAGCTGCGATGGCCACAAGTTCAGCTCAGCCTCCCTGCGGGACTGTCCAAATGCCTGCAAGTGCCCTGAAAACCCACTCGGGAGCCCCCAAATGCCCCCAGGTCATGGCAGCATTCATCTGGGAGCCCCCAGAATGGCCCAGGAAGGAGGGAGGGAGGGAAGGAAGGAGGGAAAAAAGGAAGGAAGGAGGGGGGGAGGGAGGGGGGGAGGGAGGGAGGGAGGGAGGGAGGAAGGCAGGAAGGAAGGCAGGAAGGCAGGAAGGAAGGAAGGAAGGAAGGAAGGAAGGAAGGCATCCGGATCCAGTCCTGCCTGGAGCCTGGAATGGGCCGTTTGCTGGCACTGCCAGCGCCCCGATCTGGAAATGTCCCTACTCTGGCACAGCCCAAGTGCAGCAATTTGCTGGCACAGAAATCCAAAACCTGTGGCAGCTTCCTGTTCCTGGGTCTGGCACCGCCCCCACATCTTGCGTTTCATGTAACCAGAACCCAGATTTGGAAATTTCCCGCTGCCGGCAGAGCCCAAATCCGGCAGATTTCTGTCGCCGGCAATGACGCCGCCCGGATCTGGTGTTTGCTGGCAGCGCCAGCGCCCAGATCTGAAAACTTCCTGCTGCCGGCACAGCCCAAGTCCAGCGATCTGCTGGCACAGACAGCCAAAGTTTGGAAATTTGCAGCTTCTGGCACCAGCAGCATCCAGCTCTGGTGTTTGCTGGACCACCAGCGCCCAGATGTGGAAACTTCCCGGTGCCTTCACAGCCCAGCTCTAGCAATTTGCTTTTAGCTAGCTCAGGAAGAGAAGTTCCTCTTTCCGTGGAGGAACCGTGACTTTCCTTTTTCTTGGAACGGTTTACACCTGCTCTGGACTGAAAACCCAGACGAACGCCGGCAGCAGCTCACACCCCTGGCCCACCGACCTCCGGGCCAGAGGGACTCCGGAGAGACCGAGTGAGCCAACTCCAAGCCACAAAAAGGACTTGCTGAATTTGCCATCTCTTCAGCACTGTCCGAGACTTTATTTAATATTATTCATTCTTCATGCTTGTGAATACTTGACTTGTTCAAGAAACTGGGGTTTTTCCCCTTTTCTTAAGGGAAGTCTTTCCCTGAACGAGTAGGGGGAGGGGCTGCTTGAATTCGCTTTCTAGACGGACCCCTTTTGGAGGTTTCCTCCCCAAAAGTAGCCCTAAGCCAGCACAAACAGTCACCATGGAAACTTCACCAGCGGCATCGTTTCCTGGTGGCAAATCTTGCGACAGAAGCTCGACCTTGTTCTCCGTGAGAGATTCTTGGGAAGAGCAGACAGGAGAAGATTCCTGGAAAACAGAAACAGCTTTCCAGAAGGGAAATGAAAACGAAAGAAACAATCCAAGATGTTTTCCCCTATTGATTTCTGCGCTCCCCTTTCCCGTGTTCGGGCAGGCGCAGGGGCCGTCCCGGGGGCGCGTGGGGCTCGGCCGCGGGGCTTGTGGGGCCAGCGGGGAACGGGCGCAGGGACCGACGGCCGAAACATCGGAACTCGACGGTAAAAATTGGGAAAAAACAACTTGGGACCTCCGCAGTGGCCCAATTCCCCCCCCAGTATTCACCTGCCAGCCCCCAAATCCCCCACATTCACCCCCAAATCCCTCCCATCTCCCCAAATCCCATCCAGGACCCCCACGACCCCTCACGACCCCCCCAAAACCTCACCCGGAGCCCCAAAACGCCCCCAGTATCCCCCAAAAAGCCTCAGCTCCCCCCGACAACCGCCTCAGGACCCCTCCAGCCTCGGCTACCACACCCTAATCCCCCCCAGGTCCCCCCAAATCGCCCCCCGGACGCTCCCGCTGCTGCGCCCCCCCTCCCCCGCCGCCGCCTCTGCCGCGCTTGGCTCGGCGCCGCTTACGAGAGCCAGAAAGCACCCAAATCCCCCCAAAACCGGCCTCGGAGCCCAAAAATCACCCCCCCAATTGCCCCAGAGTCCCTCCCCGCAAATCCCCCCGGACACCTCCGCCCCGGCCCGGCCGCTCCCGCCACCGCTGCCCCCCCCGCCCCCTTCCCGCCGCCGCCTGTGCCGCGCTCGGTTCGGCCGCGCTCGATGGGAGTCCGGAAACGGCCCCGATTCACCCCAAAACCGACCTGGCGGCCCCCCGATCCCCCCAGGAGCCCCAAAATCCCCCCGATTCCCCCAAACCCCCCCCCCCCCGGACACCCCCAACCTGAGCCGCGCCGATCCCGCCGCCACCATGGCCGCGCCGGAAGCCCTGAGCATTTTGGCGGGAAATTCCCGGAACTCCGGCCCGAAAAGTCGGGGCTTTTGGGCTTCAATCCCCCCCCCGTTCTGGGCATGCATTCGGGTGGGGATTTTGGGGGTGAAAACTCGGGAATGTTGGGCTTGAAAATCGCGACTCTAGGGGTTCCAAACCGGGACCTTTGGGTCCTGGAAGGGGAAAAAAATCGGGGAAGATTTGGGGTTCAAACTCGGATCGTTTGGGCTTCAAGCTCGCCATTTCTGGGCTTGAAAACCTGAATCTTTCAGGGATGGATCTCCGGATTTTTGGGGTAAAATCCTGCCTTTGTAGGGCCTGGAAAAGGGGGGGAAAGGGGAATTTTGGGTCCTTGCAGGGAGAAAATCTCGCAGGGTTTAGGGCTTCAACCGGCATTTTTGGGGTTAAAAATTGGGAATTCCTTTCTGCCTGGCTTTCGGGCTTTCTGTTTTACCTTTCTTTCCTTGCTGAGCTGCGATGGCCACAAGTTCAGCTCAGCCTCCCTGCGGGACTGTCCAAATGCCTGCAAGTGCCCCGAAAACCCACTCGGGAGCCCCCAAATGCCCCCAGGTCATGGCAGCATTCATCTGGGAGCCCCAGAATGGCCCAGGAAGGAGGGAGGGAGGGAAGGAAGGAGGGAAAAAAGAAGGAAGGAGGGAGGGAGGGAGGGAGGGAGGGAGGGAGGAAGGCAGGAAGGAAGGCAGGAAGGAAGGAAGGAAGGAAGGAAGGAAGGAAGGAAGGAAGGAAGCAAGGAAGGAAGGAAGGAAGGAAGGAAGGAAGGAAGGAAGGAAGGAAGGAAGGCAGGCATCCGGATCCAGTCCTGCCTGGAGCCTGGAATGGGCCGTTTGCTGGCACTGCCAGCGCCCCGATCTGGAAATGTCCCTATTCTGGCACAGCCCAAGTGCAGCAATTTGCTGGCACAGAAATCCAAAACCTGTGGCAGCTTCCTGTTCCTGGGTCTGGCACCGCCCCCACATCTTGCGTTTCATGTAACCAGAACCCAGATTTGGAAATTTCCCGCTGCCGGCAGAGCCCAAATCCGGCAGATTTCTGTCGCCGGCAATGACGCCGCCGGATCTGGTGTTTGCTGGCAGCGCCAGCGCCCAGATCTGAAAACTTCCTGCTGCCGGCACAGCCAAGTCCAGCGATCTGCTGGCACAGACAGCCAAAGTTTGGAAATTTGCAGCTTCTGGCACCAGCAGCATCCAGCTCTGGTGTTTGCTGGACCACCAGCGCCCAGATGTGGAAACTTCCCGGTGCCTTCACAGCCCAGCTCTAGCAATTTGCTTTTAGCTAGCTCAGGAAGAGAAGTTCCTCTTTCCGTGGAGGAACCGTGACTTTCCTTTTTCTTGGAACGGTTTACACCTGCTCTGGACTGAAAACCCAGACGAACGCCGGCAGCAGCTCACACCCCTGGCCCACCGACCTCCGGGCCAGAGGGACTCCGGAGAGACCGAGTGAGCCAACTCCAAGCCACAAAAAGGACTTGCTGAATTTGCCATCTCTTCAGCACTGTCCGAGACTTTATTTAATATTATTCATTCTTCATGCTTGTGAATACTTGACTTGTTCAAGAAACTGGGGTTTTTCCCCTTTTCTTAAGGAAGTCTTTCCCTGAACGAGTAGGGGGAGGGGCTGCTTGAATTCGCTTTCTAGACGGACCCCTTTTGGAGGTTTCCTCCCCAAAAGTAGCCCTAAGCCAGCACAAACAGTCACCATGGAAACTTCACCAGCGGCATCGTTTCCTGGTGGCAAATCTTGCGACAGAAGCTCGACCTTGTTCTCCGTGAGAGATTCTTGGGAAGAGCAGACAGGAGAAGATTCCTGGAAAACAGAAACAGCTTTCCAGAAGGGAAATGAAAACGAAAGAAACAATCCAAGATGTTTTCCCCTATTGATTTCTGCGCTCCCCTTTCCCGTGTTCGGGCAGGCGCAGGGGCCGTCCCGGGGGCGCGTGGGGCTCGGCCGCGGGGCTTGTGGGGCCAGCGGGGAACGGGCGCAGGGACCGACGGCCGAAACATCGGGAACTCGACGGTAAAAATTGGGAAAAACAACTTGGGACCTCCGCAGTGGCCCAATTCCCCCCCCAGTATTCACCTGCCAGCCCCCAAATCCCCCACATTCACCCCCAAATCCCTCCCATCTCCCCAAATCCCATCCAGGACCCCACGACCCCTCACGGACCCCCCCAAAACCTCACCCGGGAGCCCCAAAACGCCCCCAGTATCCCCCAAAAAGCCTCAGCTCCCCCCGACACCGCCTCAGGACCCCTCCAGCCTCGGCTACCACACCCTAATCCCCCCCAGGTCCCCCCAAATCGCCCCCCGGACGCTCCCGCTGCTGCGCCCCCCCTCCCCCGCCGCCGCCTCTGCCGCGCTTGGCTCGGCGCCGCTTACGAGAGCCCAGAAAGCACCCAAATCCCCCCCAAAACCGGCCTCGGAGCCCAAAAATCACCCCCCCAATTGCCCCAGAGTCCCCGCAAATCCCCCCCGGACACCTCCGCCCCGGCCCGCCGCTCCCGCCACCGCTGCCCCCCCCGCCCCCTTCCCGCTGCCGCCGCCGCCTGTGCCGCGCTCGGTTCGGCCGCGCTCGATGGGAGTCCGGAAACGGCCCCGATTCACCCCAAAACCGACCTGGCGGCCCCCCGATCCCCCCAGGAGCCCCCAAATCCCCCCGATTCCCCCCAAACCCCCCCCCCCCCGGACACCCCCAACCTGAGCCGCGCCGATCCCGCCGCCACCATGGCCGCGCCGGAAGCCCTGAGCATTTTGGCGGGAAATTCCCGGAACTCCGGCCCGAAAAGTCGGGGCTTTTGGGCTTCAATCCCCCCCCCGTTCTGGGCATGCATTCGGGTGGGGATTTTGGGGGTGAAAACTCGGGAATGTTGGGCTTGAAAATCGTGACTCTAGGGGTTCCAAACCGGGACCTTTGGGTCCTGGAAGGGGAAAAAAATCGGGGAAGATTTGGGGTTCAAACTCGGATCGTTTGGGCTTCAAGCTCGCCATTTCTGGGCTTGAAAACCTGAATCTTTCAGGGATGGATCTCCGGATTTTTGGGGTAAAATCCTGCCTTTGTAGGGCCTGAAAAAGGGGGGGAAAGGGGAATTTTGGGTCCTTGCAGGGAGAAAATCTCGCAGGGTTTAGGGCTTCAACCGGCATTTTTGGGGTTAAAACTTGGGAATTCCTTTCTGCCTGGCTTTCGGGCTTTCTGTTTTACCTTTTCTTTCCTTGCTGAGCTGCGATGGCCACAAGTTCAGCTCAGCCTCCCTGCGGGACTGTCCAAATGCCTGCAAGTGCCCCGAAAACCCACTCGGGAGCCCCCAAATGCCCCCAGGTCATGGCAGCATTCATCTGGGAGCCCCCAGAATGGCCCAGGAAGGAGGGAGGGAGGGAAGGAAGGAAAGGAGGGAAAAAAGGAAGGAAGGAAGGAAGGAAGGAAGAAGGAAGGAAGGAAGGAAGGAAGGAAGGAAGGAAGGAAGGAAGGGAGGGAGGGGAGGGAGGGAGGGAGGGGAGGGAGGAAGGAAGGGAGGGAGGGAGGGAGGGAGGTGTCGCCTTCTGATGCAAGGCGAGGCGACCTGGTTCTGAGGAAACGGGCATGGCGACCCAAACTCTCCAGGGTCACTCGGGCCAAGAACACACGCAGGCACCAGTATGGTGGACGGTTCAAGACCTTTATTGTCCCGTCTCGTCGGGTTTTATACTGGGGGAGTTTTCTCTCTACGTCAGGGGGTCTTACTTTACTGTAATTGGTTAGTAAGGAGTCGAAAGTTACTAATGTTAGGGGGGACTACATTCTTGGGTGATCCCTTATCACTAGAAGTTAGGGGGAGAGGGATCCTACTCCTTTCCGTGACATCGCGAGATTTTCCGAGCGCCTAACCCTATCAACTACATCTCCCCCCCTTTTTCTACAAATGAACGAAGTAGTCATATACATAGGTACTGAGATGAGGCATGGGGTTGTTGGCAAAGAAAGGGGTTTGGTAAACTTTAGTGGGAAATCTTGTGACTGGCAGTGTTCCCTGGTCGAATTCACAGCAGTGAGTTGCTGACCTATGAACAGGATGTTGGCCCGTTCTATGCGGGTCTGGACAAATGAGACTAGCTTGTTCAGCAGGCATGGTCCGAAGGTGACAGCTAAAAGTAGCATTGCCAAAGGACCTATTAGGGTAGAAATCAGAGTGGTTAGCCATGGTGATCGGTTGAACCAGGACTCGAACCAGCCCTGTTGGGCCTCCCTGTCTTTCTGGTCTCTGAGCCAGTCTGTTTCGGAGTTCTGCCATGGAGTCTCTCACGACTCCCATGTGGTCTGCATAAAAGCAGCACTCCTCTTTCAAGGCGGCACACAGGCCTCCTAGCTGCATGAACAGGAGGTCTAGACCTCGCCTGTTCTGCAAGACCACTTCTGAGAGTGAGGAGACCGACTTCTCTAGAAAGGAGGTGGATTTCTCGATCCTCTGCAGGTCTTCGTCGATTGTTGCCTGTAGCTGTGACAGTCCTTGGTGCTGTGTCGCTAGGGCTGAGACTCCTGTGGCCGTTCTGGCTGCTCCCAGGCCGAGCAGCATTGCGATGGTTATACCTGTTTACTATTTCTCTTTTGTGGAGCCGGCTGGGTTCCTTGAAAAGGTGATACACCTCTTCGTCTGAGTGGTACAGGACCCTAGGAACAATCAGAACTTGGACACAAAAGTCGTTAGAGTCATCGAATTTGGCAAGGAACACACAAGGACTCACTCCTGATCGCTGGCAAACCCACATCCCAGATGTGGATGGGACTACCCACTTATTGTTTTTCCCATCGGGTTTGACAACTTTGGTGCAGACGTTGCCTTTCTGCCTAGCTAGGGTTGCATTGCCAAAGCATCTGCCCTGGCCTGTGACTTGACTCAGGGTGATTCCTTTGCGGGGGGTGTCCCATCTACATTGGTTGGGTGCATCTGCTGTGGAGTAACTGAAGGGAGTGTTTAGAGCAACTCCTTCGTAAAAGGGAGGTTCGACATCGTAACAAAGCCAGCAGGATTCGGTTAGGTTAGGGTTAGATTCGTTCAGGGATAGGAAGGTAGCTTCTAACATACGAAGGATTGGGTCTAAATCTGACTCGGCTAAACGGTTTACCTGAAAGGCTTCTACATGGCCGGTTGGGATATCAGCGACCCTTGTGGGTAAGACTTTGGGGCGGGTCGCGTTTCTCCCTCGCGGCACACTTTTAATCACTTTGTTGGGTCCAACCGCTCGGGGCGCCGACGGTTGGAGCCTAATAATTCGCACGTTCACCTTTTCTCTTGACCCTTGAAGGACTACTGTCCATGTTTTGCCTGTTGCCCAGCTAGGGTGATGTGGCTGTAAAACTGTCATGTTGTAATCTGTGCATTTCCGAAATCTGGGGATTTTATGGCGATATCGATGGAAGTTTCCAGGTATGAGGATGGGTGTTTTGCAACCAGTGGGTGCCCAAGTGAACTGTAGGAATTTGTCGGGCTCTTGTGGATCCCACCCGGGCCCCGACGGTCTGGCATCTGTGACAATGGTTTCGCAGCCCCAGTGTCCACAGTGTCCCCACCCTGGGTGGTTGCAGTAGCTTTTCCCAGGGTTAGAAGCTGGGCACCAGTAGGATAGGTACATGTGTGTGGCGTGTGGGGAATTGGGGTCTACCTTTGGTCGTCCTGGAAACAGGTCGGTGATGCGGAGCACGAAGGATGGAGTGTTTGGTGTGGTGATTTCTCTGAGCACCTTGTCACTACTAAGGTGTTGCATGACCCACCTGAATGGCCGATGGGGGTAGTGATCCGGGCTGGCTTGCCCTCTGGCAACAAGCCCCAACAGCAAAATCACACAAAAACACCGTTGATGCTTGGGTCTCACCCGCGCGGGTCTCTCGGGCGCTGCCTGGCGGCCTGGTAGTCTGCCGCCTTCCTCTGGAATGGGGATGTACGCGTCATGAGGACGTCCCACGAGCAGGTCCTGCAAACAGAAACTCGCAACTCTCATCAGTCTCATTCTGCTCGTTATGGAGGTCCGGTTTAATTGACCCAAGTGGACACCACTTAGTTTGCCGTCCTCTTTGACAGCTGCGTACCCTCTCCCCGTGAGCATCAACCTCCAGCCCCGTTCCCATTCGCCTAGCTCGTTTCTAATTACCACCTGTGGGCCCCCTGCTCCTGTTTCTGCTCCCAGGCCTTCTGATCCCCCCTTTTTCATTTGCTCCAGTCGCTCCAGCTGCCTCTGGCCCTGCTGGTACAGCTCCTCAGCCCTCAATGCCCACTCCTCTACATTCTGCTCCATCTGTTTCGCAATGCCCTGCTGGGCTCTCATCAGCCCCTGTTTCCTCTGGCGCTCCAGCTCCTCCTGGGCCTCCATGCCCTTCTCCCGCTCCATTTCCATCATCTCGTTCAGGCGCTTCTCTTCCTCTGCCAGTTCCTCGAGGATCATCTGCTTCTCCAGGACTTGCTTGTCCCAGATCATGTTGCACTTGGCACTGAGGAACAGCGCGTTCAGTTCCCGCACATCTTCCTCTTCCTCCAGCTTCATCCTTGTTGCTCGCTGTGGCAGCTTCTGCTTCCCCTGCTGCAGCTCTTCATCCACGTCTCTCCCACGGTCCCTCTCGTCCTCCAGCTCTGCCTTTCTCTGCTCCTCGATCTGGGCCTTTTTCAGGGCTTCCTGCAACGTCCAGACGCCTTTCGCTGCGGCGTCCGCTTTGTCGTTGCCGATCTGGAGGTGGCTGTTGATGTGAATGACTGACACGGTGCCCTGTTGCGAGGAGGGTGCTTCTTCCAGCATCAGGGCTGCTGCTGATGTTGGCACTCCTGGTCCCTTTTTTGTGTGAGGTGTTAAAGCCACCAGCTGGGTGCTTTTCCACGCCCGGGACTGCCCTCCCACCCCGTTCACTGGAGGGACTTCTTTGAATTGCCAACGTCCGGGCCAATGTGCTTGGGGAATGATCGTGCAGTCTGATCCCGTGTCTGCCCAGAACTGAAACCCTATGACGTGGGGATCTTGACTGCCGTAAAGGCGGCATGTCCCCCACACCATCAGGGGTTCCTTCCCTATTTTCATGGCCAGGGCCACCCAGGGACCCCCCTCTGGGGCATCTCCTGCTGGCCCTGTGGCACTGGTGCGGCTTGTGGCGGTGGGGGGTGCGAAGGTACTGAGGGTGCTGTATAACTCTGCCATTGCGTCGTAGGCGGGGGTGCAAAATTGACTGCTCCCTGTGGGGGCATGGGGTATGAGGGTCCCCACTGGGGGTTGCTGTAGCTGGGCCGCTGCGCATTCCAGGTGGGAGGGGGCTGAACACGGCCCGACCACCCCCTCCCTCCCCCGTTTCCCTGAAGACTGGATCTGCATTCCTTAGCTAAATGTCCCTCTTTCCCGCATGCCCAACACGGTCCCTTAGGTTCTCCTTCTCGTGGTGGAGCAGCTGCTGATAGGTGCCTTGGCTGGGGGCAGTTTACTGCCAAGTGGCCTGCCTGGCCACACTCAAGGCACGCTATCACACTGGCTATTGCAGTTTGAACTGCTGCTTGGATGGGAGCAAGGTGTTCCTCCTTTGCAACGTGTCTGATCATGGCAGCTATGTTGGCCCCAGGTGGCAGTGATCTTAGAATGTCCTTGGTGGCTGAGTTGCATTGCTGGCGTAGACAGTCTGCCAGCACGGGACCCTTCGCCTCTGGGGGCAATGAGGAGGAATCTAACGCTGCCTGAAGTCTGTCCACAAACTGAGTGAAGCTCTCACTTTCACTCTGTCTTATGGTAGACCACGGGGCAGGTTTAGCCACTACTTTGGAAGCAGAACGAATGGCCTCTCGGGCAGCCCGGGTGGTTGTCATAACTTCATGGGCCCTTAATCCCTCAGCCTGGGCCTGGGGGGTGATCATCGTGGGGTCTCTACCCACCAATCTCTGTATACTGGAGCCGTGCAGTGGATGGTCAGGCCCCGTTATCTGGGCTAGCTCCTTTGTGCATTGGTCCTCCCACTCCTGTTTAAAAACAATCATTCCTGCCCCATCAAAAATCATTCTGCACGTCTGCTTGATGTCAAAGGGAAGCATGTCATCCCCTCCAAAAACCCCATCTATGAGCGTGTTAACCATGGCAGAATTAATTCCCTTGTCTGCAATCGCTTTAATAATTGCCTGTACCTCTTTTGGATTCACTGGAGAATAGGTCCTTCTTTGGTTTTCGCCTGTCCCCCCCACACGGACAGGAAACACTAGCTTGGCTGAAGGGGTGTACTCGGCGCAGGCTATCTTTATTTTTCGCCAATCTGTAAGAGGGGTCCGGTCTTTCTCTGATAATCCCTTCACCCATGCGGGAGCACTGTGACTAGAGATCTTGTATGCTGCTGCTCTCCCTCTGTTAAGGCTAGTATCCGAACTGGAGCTCCCCGACTCCCTCTCGGACTCGTCCCGGCTCGAGTCGGAGTCGGAGTCGGAAGTGGAATGGCCGAGCACTTCCGGGCTGCTCTGCCTTTTTCTCGGGCTCCGACCCCGCCCCCTCCTGCGGGGGGCGGACCGTTCCCTCCCCCTGGGGTCTCCCCGCCTCCTGCTGGGGGAGGTCCTTGCCTTATACGGGCTTAATTTGAATAGAGCGCTCTGATTGGTCTCACCCCTCACCGCGGGGACCGCCCCCCCTCCCCGCTCTCCCGCGCATGCGATGTTAAGCGGGCTGATCCCACTTCCGCCCTTTGTCCCCTCTTCTCTTCCGCCCTGACCACGCGGCCGGCCGCCATCTTCGAGCCCATACGGCGGCGGAGAGATGTTATCGATCCGGACGGTTTCTGACCGTCCCGCCGCTTCCCGCGCCTCCTCCGTCAGCCCCCCCCAAAAACACTGCGCCCGTTGCTCTGTCTCCTGTGCTGGGTCGACGATCGGCGGGGGGGGAATGGGTAGAGGAGCCGCGGTTTTGTCGGGAGGCTCCGGCGGGGGGCTGGGATCTGGCGGGCTTCGCGGGGGGGTTGGGGGGTCTCCCGGGGGTTTTGGGCTCGGGCTCGAGGGGAGGTGGGACGCGCCTAGCCCCCGCACATCCCCATCTGCAATCTGATCGCTTTCCGGGGTGGTCTGTGTCGGTGCCCCCACCCCTAGCTGCGGAGTGGCTATTAAGTAGCTTCTGGCAGCTTTCCAGGTTTCTTCCTCTTGTCGAGCTTTTTGCAGAGCCCGGATGACTCTGCCCCACGATTTTAGGGCTTTCCCCGAGCCTGAACACATGGTATCCTCGGCCAGGGTTTTCGTACAATTATCCCACACCTCTGGGTGTAAAATACCCACGGGGCTCTCTATAGCCCCCAGCTTAATCAATCTCGACAATGCGAGAGTCACATCTTTAAGCTTACAATCTATTCCCCATTGTGTGCACACTTCACTTACGACCTTTGAGACTGCTTCCATGATTCGAGGGCGTCCCCTCCGCTGCACAAGGCCAGCTGTGCAGCCGCCGTCCTCTGTCCAGGCGATCCCCGTTCCCCGGGCACTGGTTCGATCCCGGGTTTCCGGCACCACTTGTCACCTTCTGATGCAAGGCGAGGCGACCTGGTTCTGAGGAAACGGCACGGCGACCCAAACTCTCCAGGGTCACTCGGGCCAAGAACACACGCAGGCACCAGTATGGTGGACGGTTCAAGACCTTTATTGTCCCGTCTCGTCGGGTTTTATACTGGGGGAGTTTTCTCTCTACGTCAGGGGGTCTTACTTTACTGTAATTGGTTAGTAAGGAGTCGAAAGTTACTAATGTTAGGGGGGACTACATTCTTGGGTGATCCCTTATCACTAGAAGTTAGGGGGAGAGGGATCCTGCTGCTTTCCGTGACATCGCGAGATTTTCCGAGCGCCTAACCCTATCAACTACAGGGAGGGAGGGAGGGAGGGAGGGAGGAAGGAAGGAAGGAAGGAAGGAAGGAAGGAAGGAAGGAAGGAAGGAAGGAAGGAAGGCAGGCATCCGGATCCAGTCCTGCCTGGAGCCTGGAATGGGCCGTTTGCTGGCACTGCCAGCGCCCCGATCTGGAAATGTCCCTATTCTGGCACAGCCCAAGTGCAGCAATTTGCTGGCACAGAAATCCAAAACCTGTGGCAGCTTCCTGCTCCTGGGTCTGGCACCGCCCCCACATCTTGCGTTTCATGTAACCAGAACCCAGATTTGGAAATTTCCCGCTGCCGGCAGAGCCCAAATCCGGCAGATTTCTGTCGCCGGCAATGACGCCGCCCGGATCTGGTGTTTGCTGGCAGCGCCAGCGCCCAGATCTGAAAACTTCCTGCTGCCGGCACAGCCCAAGTCCAGCGATCTGCTGGCACAGACAGCCAAAGTTTGGAAATTTGCAGCTTCTGGCACCAGCAGCATCCAGCTCTGGTGTTTGCTGGACCACCAGCGCCCAGATGTGGAAACTTCCCGGTGCCTTCACAGCCCAGCTCTAGCAATTTGCTTTTAGCTAGCTCAGGAAGAGAAGTTCCTCTTTCCGTGGAGGAACCGTGACTTTCCTTTTTCTTGGAACTGTTTACACCTGCTCTGGACTGAAAACCCAGACGAACGCCGGCAGCAGCTCACACCCCTGGCCCACCGAGCTCCGGGCCAGAGGGACTCCGGAGAGACCGAGTGAGCCAACTCCAAGCCACAAAAAGGACTTGCTGAATTTGCCATCTCTTCAGCACTGTCCGAGACTTTATTTAATATTATTCATTCTTCATGCTTGTGAATACTTGACTTGTTCAAGAAACTGGGTTTTTTCCCCTTTTCTTGAGGGAAGTCTTTTCCTGAACGAGTAGGGGGAGGAGCTGCTTGAATTCGCTTTCTAGACGGACCCCTTTTGGAGGTTTCCTCCCCAAAAGTAGCCCTAAGCCAGCACAAACAGTCACCATGGAAACTTCACCAGCGGCATCGTTTCCTGGTGGCAAATCTTGCGACAGAAGCTCGACCTTGTTCTCCGTGAGAGATTCTTGGGAAGAGCAGACAGGAGAAGATTCCTGGAAAACAGAAACAGCTTTCCAGAAGGGAAATGAAAACGAAAGAAACAATCCAAGATGTTTTCCCCTATTGATTTCTGCGCTCCCCTTTCCCGTGTTCGGGCAGGCGCAGGGGCCGTCCCGGGGGCGCGTGGGGCTTGGCCGCGGGGCTTGTGGGGCCAGCGGGGAACGGGCGCAGGGACCGACGGCCGAAACATCGGGAACTCGACGGTAAAAATTGGGAAAAACAACTTGGGACCTCCGCAGTGGCCCAATTCCCCCCCCAGTATTCACCTGCCAGCTCCCAAATCCGTCCCATCTCCCCAAATCCTATCCAGGACCCCCACGACCCCTCACGGACCCCCCCAAAACCTCACCCGGGAGCCCCAAAACCCCCCCAGTTCCCCCCAAAAAGCCTCAGCTCCCCCCGACACCGCCTCAGGACCCCTCCAGCCTCGGCTACCACACCCTAATCCCCCCCAGGTCCCCCCAAATCGCCCCCCGGACGCTCCCGCTGCTGCGCCCCCCCTCCCCCGCCGCCGCCTCTGCCGCGCTTGGCTCGGCGCCGCTTACGAGAGCCCAGAAAGCACCCAAATCCCCCCCAAAACCGGCCTCGGAGCCCAAAAATTCCCCCCCCAATTGCCCCAGAGTCCCCGCAAATCCCCCCCGGACACCTCCGCCCCGGCCCGGCCGCTCCCGCCACCGCTGCCCCCGCCGCCGCCGCCGCCTGTGCCGCGCTCGGTTCGGCCGCGCTCGATGGGAGTCCAGAAACGGCCCCGATTCACCCCAAAACCGACCTGGCGGCCCCCCGATCCCCCCAGGAGCCCCAAAATCCCCCCGATTCCCCCCAAACCCCCCCCCCCCCCGGACACCCCCAACCTGAGCCGGGCCGATCCCGCCGCCACCATGGCCGCGCCGGAAGCCCTGAGCATTTGGCGGGAAATTCCCGGAACTCCGGCCCGAAAAGTCGGGGCTTTTGGGCTTCAATCCCCCCCCGTTCTGGGCATGCATTCGGGTGGGGATTTTTGGGGTGAAAACTCGGGAATGTTGGGCTTGAAAATCGCGACTCTAGGGGTTCCAAACCGGGACCTTTGGGTCCTGGAAGGGGAAAAAAATCGGGGAAGATTTGGGGTTCAAACTCGGATCGTTTGGGCTTCAAGCTCGCCATTTCTGGGCTTGAAAACCTGAATCTTTCAGGGATGGATCTCCGGATTTTTGGGGTAAAATCCTGCCTTTGTAGGGCCTGAAAAAGGGGGGAAATGGGAATTTTGGGTCCTTGCAGGGAGAAAATCTCGCAGGGTTTAGGGCTTCAACCGGCATTTTTGGGGTTAAAACTTGGGAATTCCTTTCTGCCTGGCTTTCGGGCTTTCTGTTTTACCTTTTCTTTCCTTGCTGAGCTGCGATGGCCACAAGTTCAGCTCAGCCTCCCTGCGGGACTGTCCAAATGCCTGCAAGTGCCCCGAAAACCCACTCGGGAGCCCCCAAATGCCCCAGGTCATGGCAGCATTCATCTGGGAGCCCCCAGAAGGCCCAGGAAGGAGGGAGGGAGGGAAGGAAGGAGGGAAAAAAAGGAAGGAAGGAGGGGGGGGAGGGAGGGAGGGAGGGAGGGAGGGAGGAAGGCAGGAAGGAAGGCAGGAAGGAAGGAAGGAAGGAAGGAAGGAAGGAAGGAAGGAAGGAAGGAAGGAAGGAAGGAAGGCATCCGGATCCAGTCCTGCCTGGAGCCTGGAATGGGCCCGTTTGCTGGCACTGCCAGCGCCCTGATCTGGAAATGTCCCTATTCTGGCACAGCCAAGTGCAGCAATTTGCTGGCACAGAAATCCAAAACCTGTGGCAGCTTCCTGCTCCTGGGTCTGGCACCGCCCCCCACATCTTGCGTTTCATGTAACCAGAACCCAGATTTGGAAATTTCCCGCTGCCGGCAGAGCCCAAATCCGGCAGATTTCTGTCGCCGGCAATGACGCCGCCCGGATCTGGTGTTTGCTGGCAGCGCCAGCGCCCAGATCTGAAAACTTCCTGCTGCCGGCACAGCCCAAGTCCAGCGATCTGCTGGCACAGACAGCCAAAGTTTGGAAATTTGCAGCTTCTGGCACCAGCAGCATCCAGCTCTGGTGTTTGCTGGACCACCAGCGCCCAGATGTGGAAACTTCCCGGTGCCTTCACAGCCCAGCTCTAGCAATTTGCTTTTAGCTAGCTCAGGAAGAGAAGTTCCTCTTTCCGTGGAGGAACCGTGACTTTCCTTTTTCTTGGAACTGTTTACACCTGCTCTGGACTGAAAACCCAGACGAACGCCGGCAGCAGCTCACACCCCTGGCCCACCTGGCCCTGGGCCAGAGGGACTCCGGAGAGACCGAGTGAGCCAACTCCAAGCCACAAAAAGGACTTGCTGAATTTGCCATCTCTTCAGCACTGTCCGAGACTTTATTTAATATTATTCATTCTTCATGCTTGTGAATACTTGACTTGTTCAAGAAACTGGGGTTTTTTTCCCCTTTTCTTAAGGGAAGTCTTTCCCTGAACGAGTAGGGGGAGGGTCTGCTTGAATTCGCTTTCTAGACGGACCCCTTTTGGAGGTTTCCTCCCCAAAATTAGCCCTAAGCCAGCACAAACAGTCACCATGAAAACTTCACCAGCGGCATCGTTTCCTGGTGGCAAATCTTGCGACAGAAGCTCGACCTTGTTCTCCGTGAGAGATTCTTGGGAAGAGCAGACAGGAGAAGATTCCTGGAAAACAGAAACAGCTTTCCAGAAGGGAAATGAAAACGAAAGAAACAATCCAAGATGTTTTCCCCTATTGATTTCTGCGCTCCCCTTTCCCGTGTTCGGGCAGGCGCAGGGGCCGTCCCGGGGGCGCGTGGGGCTCGGCCGCGGGGCTTGTGGGGCCAGCGGGGAACGGGCGCAGGGACCGACGGCCGAAACATCGGGAACTCGACGGTAAAAATTGGGAAAAACAACTTGGGACCTCCGCAGTGGCCCAATTCCCCCCCCAGTATTCACCTGCCAGCCCCCAAATCCCCCACATTCACCCCCAAATCCCTCCCATCTCCCCAAATCCCATCCAGGACCCCCACGACCCCTCACGGACCCCCCCAAAACCTCACCCGGGAGCCCCAAAACGCCCCCAGTATCCCCAAAAAGCCTCAGCTCCCCCCGACACCGCCTCAGGACCCCTCCAGCCTCGGCTACCACACCCTAATCCCCCCCAGGTCCCCCCAAATCGCCCCCCGGACGCTCCCGCTGCTGCGCCCCCCCTCCCCCGCCGCCGCCTCTGCCGCGCTTGGCTCGGCGCCGCTTACGAGAGCCCAGAAAGCACCCAAATCCCCCCCAAAACCGGCCTCGGAGCCCAAAAATCACCCCCCCAATTGCCCCAGAGTCCCCGCAAATCCCCCCCGGACACCTCCGCCCCGGCCCGGCCGCTCCCGCCACCGCTGCCCCCGCCGCCGCCTGTGCCGCGCTCGGTTCGGCCGCGCTCGATGGGAGTCCGGAAACGGCCCCGATTCACCCCAAAACCGACCTGGCGGCCCCCCGATCCCCCCAGGAGCCCCAAAATCCCCCCGATTCCCCCCAAACCCCCCCCCCCCCCCCCCGGACACCCCCAACCTGAGCCGCGCCGATCCCGCCGCCACCATGGCCGCGCCGGAAGCCCTGAGCATTTTGGCGGGAAATTCCCGGAACTCCGGCCCGAAAAGTCGGGGCTTTTGGGCTTCAATCCCCCCCCCGTTCTGGGCATGCATTCGGGTGGGGATTTTGGGGGTGAAAACTCGGGAATGTTGGGCTTGAAAATCGCGACTCTAGGGGTTCCAAACCGGGACCTTTGGGTCCTGGAAGGGGAAAAAAATCGGGGAAGATTTGGGGTTCAAACTCGGATCGTTTGGGTTCAAGCTCGCCATTTCTGGGCTTGAAAACCTGAATCTTTCAGGGATGGATCTCCGGATTTTTGGGGTAAAATCCTGCCTTTGTAGGGCCTGGAAAAGGGGGGGAAAGGGGAATTTTGGGTCCTTGCAGGGAGAAAATCTCGCAGGGTTTAGGGCTTCAACCGGCATTTTTGGGGTTAAAAATTGGGAATTCCTTTCTGCCTGGCTTTCGGGCTTTCTGTTTTACCTTTTCTTTCCTTGCTGAGCTGCGATGGCCACAAGTTCAGCTCAGCCTCCCTGCGGGACTGTCCAAATGCCTGCAAGTGCCCCGAAAACCCACTCGGGAGCCCCCAAATGCCCCCAGGTCATGGCAGCATTCATCTGGGAGCCCCCAGAATGGCCCAGGAAGGAGGGAGGGAGGGAAGGAAGGAGGGAAAAAAGGAAGGAAGGAGGGAGGGAGGGAGGGAGGGAGGGAGGAAGGCAGGAAGGAAGGCAGGAAGGAAGGAAGGAAGGAAGGAAGGAAGGAAGGAAGGAAGGAAGGAAGCAAGGAAGGAAGGAAGGAAGGAAGGAAGGAAGGAAGGAAGGCATCCGGATCCAGTCCTGCCTGGAGCCTGGAATGGGCCGTTTGCTGGCACTGCCAGCGCCCCGATCTGGAAATGTCCCTATTCTGGCACAGCCCAAGTGCAGCAATTTGCTGGCACAGAAATCCAAAACCTGTGGCAGCTTCCTGTTCCTGGGTCTGGCACCGCCCCCACATCTTGCGTTTCATGTAACCAGAACCCAGATTTGGAAATTTCCCGCTGCCGGCAGAGCCCAAATCCGGCAGATTTCTGTCGCCGGCAATGACGCCGCCCGGATCTGGTGTTTGCTGGCAGCGCCAGCGCCCAGATCTGAAAACTTCCTGCTGCCGGCACAGCCCAAGTCCAGCGATCTGCTGGCACAGACAGCCAAAGTTTGGAAATTTGCAGCTTCTGGCACCAGCAGCATCCAGCTCTGGTGTTTGCTGGACCACCAGCGCCCAGATGTGGAAAACTTCCCGGTGCCTTCACAGCCCAGCTCTAGCAATTTGCTTTTAGCTAGCTCAGGAAGAGAAGTTCCTCTTTCCGTGGAGGAACCGTGACTTTCCTTTTTCTTGGAACGGTTTACACCTGCTCTGGACTGAAAACCCAGACGAACGCCGGCAGCAGCTCACACCCCTGGCCCACCGAGCTCCGGGCCAGAGGGACTCCGGAGAGACCGAGTGAGCCAACTCCAAGCCACAAAAAGGACTTGCTGAATTTGCCATCTCTTCAGCACTGTCCGAGACTTTATTTAATATTATTCATTCTTCATGCTTGTGAATACTTGACTTGTTCAAGAAACTGGGGTTTTTCCCCTTTTCTTAAGGGAAGTCTTTCCCTGAACGAGTAGGGGGAGGGGCTGCTTGAATTCGCTTTCTAGACGGACCCCTTTTGGAGGTTTCCTCCCCAAAAGTAGCCCTAAGCCAGCACAAACAGTCACCATGGAAACTTCACCAGCGGCATCGTTTCCTGGTGGCAAATCTTGCGACAGAAGCTCGACCTTGTTCTCCGTGAGAGATTCTTGGGAAGAGCAGACAGGAGAAGATTCCTGGAAAACAGAAACAGCTTTCCAGAAGGGAAAATGAAAACGAAAGAAACAATCCAAGATGTTTTCCCCTATTGATTTCTGCGCTCCCCTTTCCCGTGTTCGGGCAGGCGCAGGGGCCGTCCCGGGGGCGCGTGGGGCTCGGCCGCGGGGCTTGTGGGGCCAGCGGGGAACGGGCGCAGGGACCGACGGCCGAAACATCGGGAACTCGACGGTAAAAATTGGGAAAAACAACTTGGGACCTCCGCAGTGGCCCAATTCCCCCCCCAGTATTCACCTGCCAGCCCCCAAATCCCCCAC